>NC_052067.1:33261797-43261797 GCF_015852505.1 Tachyglossus aculeatus | reverse complement strand
ATGCCTACCAATCCTGTTGTCCCAAGTGCTTAGTACACTGCTCTACATGCAGTAAGTGCTCAATAGATTCTTGTCTTATGCCAATGAGTCATGTCCGACCCATAGCAATGTCAGGAACACAACTCTCCCATCTGCAATCATTCTGGTAGTGGATCTGTAGAGTTTTACTGGTGAAAATACAGAAGTGGTTTACCATTGCTGCCTTCCACACAATAAACTTGAGTCTCCACCCTCGACTCTCTCCCATGTCGCTGCCTCCCAGCACAGGGGAGTTTTGACTTGTAGGAGATTGCCTTCCACTCACTAACCACTGCCCAAGCTAGGAATGGAATGGATAGGCCTCTGCTTGACTCTCCCTCCCATAGTCGAGACTGGTAGAGTACTGGAATCTCTCCAGGTGTACCCCTGAGAGGAAGCTGTATAGATACCATTGATTAATTGATTGGTCGATGTGCAACCTATCTGTTCACGGTGAGTTCATTGTGGGCAGGGACTATGTCTACCAACTCTGTTGTCTTGTGCTCTCCCAAGTGCTTAATACACTGCTCTGCATGCAGTAAGTGCTCAAACTATACCACTTATTGGTGTAGCATTGACGATGTGTAGCTTGTCCGCTCTCGGTAAGTTTGTTTTGGGCAGGGAACGTATCTTCAATCGTATTTATTGAGCGCTTACTGTGTGCAGAGCACTGTATCTATGAACTCTCTTGTCTTATACTCTCCCAAGTGCTTAGTACAGTGCATCGCACACAGCGAGCGCTCAATAAATACCATTGTTTGATCAGTCAAGTCTGGTTGATGTGCAACTTGTCTGTTCATGATAAGCTCGTTGTGGGCAGGGAGCAAATCTATCAACTCTTTTCTCTTGTACTCTTCCAAGTGCTTAGTACAGTGCTTTGCACAGAGTAAGTGCTTTCAATAAATACTGTTGATGAGGAGGAGGAGGAAGAGGGTCAGCAAGAAAATTCAGATAAACAGAATGTCCTATTTGTAAGAATTCCAGATAAATTGAGTGCCCTATTTCCCAGATATCAGATACCCAGCAAACAAGAGTGTGAAAAACAACATATAGAGAATCAGTAAAGTTAAAGGATTACCATTTGTTGAGTTAGTTCCAAGGCAAAAAGGTTTGGAGGGACAGGAAAGAAGATGGCTTTTAAGATAAGCACAGGGGAAATGAAAATAGTGATTAGGTGGGAAATCAATACCGTAAACATTTTCGCATCAAAGAACAGCTAAAAGCTTTTCTAGGAATTACTTTCTCTTATAATAAATGATCTAGGAGTCAAGTTTCATAACAATGCATTCATTGTCTGACTTCTCCTTTAGAGATTTCAGTATTTCTATATGCCATCCCCACCTCCACAAAAAAAGAGGGAGCATTGTTCTTTGTTTATGAAGAAGGTGCCACTGATTGTACGCATGTGTTTCTGTTGATCGAAATGGCTTGAACACAAAGGGTTATCAAACCATCAGTTCATCAGTGGTGTTTATTGAGCACTTACCATTCTAAGCCCTTGGGGAATTACATTAGAGTATGTCAAAATAGCAATCTGTTCGACTTCCGTGATCATGTAAAAACTATTTGGGATGGCAGGTGTCGTTTAGACTGTGAGCTCGTTATGGGCAGGGAAGGGTCTGCTAATTCTGTTGTATAGTACTCTCCCAAGTGCGTAGAACAGTGCTCTGCACATAGCAAGCATTCAATGCATGCCACTGATTGCCATCTGCAGAGCCAATCCCTACTTCCTAATCTGCTGCTCAATCTCCCAGAATCTTCTGCTCTAGGACGGGGCTATCTCTCACATTTGCTAGGGGCCAGACTACTTTGCCTGCTGCAATTATTTCCTAGCAGGAGCTCATTGTTTGAGAGCTTGGATCGCTGAATCTTTAAAACATCTGCTCCTTAAGGTTTTTAGGCCCCAAATCTGTTAATCAAAAACTGTCCAGGCATTGTGTTGCAGTCCATTCTCTGTTCCCATGTCTGTTAGTACAGTGCCCTGTACACAGTAAGCGCTCAGTAAATACGATGGAATGAATGAATGATGGGCAGTTTGACACTGTTGGTGGCCAACTGCATTCTGGGGCCTTGTTGGTGACTGTTTCTGCTGCTGATGAGCCTCTAGCCCCAGGATCAGGAGGGACTGAAACAGTGACATTAACCAAGTTTGTCCTCCTTTAGTCTGTCCCCAAATCCTGTCTGTTCTACCATCACAACACCTCTACAGTCTGCCTCTTTCTCTCCATCCAAACAGGTTAGCACACTGATCCAGCCACTTGTCATTTCCTGCCTCAACTACTGCTTCGGCCTCCTCTCCGAACCTCCCTCGCTCCGGCCTCTCTCTTTTGCCTCCAGTCTATACTTCAATCTGTTGCCCAGATCACTTTTCTAAAACTAATTGCTCTGCACACTTCTCCCTGCTCCTGCAAAACCTCTAGTGATAGTACATCTGTCTCCACACAAGCAGCAGAATCACCTTGCAATTTGTTTTAATCAATCAGGAAAACACAATGGTATTTATTGAGTGCTTACTGTGTGCAGAGCACTGTACTAAGTGCCTGGAAGAGCACAAAAGCACAATACAACAGAGTCGGAAGACAATGAGTTTGCAGACTAATCAGCCCAAACAATGGCTGTCTCTCTTCACTCAAATTAGAGAGCTGTCCCTTTTCAACACATGATGCTACTGATGATTTTTTTTATGGTGCTAAGAGCTTTCTAAGTGGCAGGTTCTGTACTAAGTGCTGGGGTACATTATTTATGCTAATCAGGTTGGACACAGTCTCTGTCCCACGCTGGAGAAGCAGTGTGGTTCAGTGGCAAGAGCCCGGGCTTTGGAGTCAGAGGTCATGGGTTCAAACCCCGGCTCTGCTAATTATCAGCTGTATGACTTTGGGCAAGTCACTTAACTTCTCTTTGCCTCAGTTACCTCATCTGTAAAATGGGGATTAAGACTAACCTGATCACCTTGTAACCTCCCCTGCACTTAGAACAGTGCTTTGCACATAGTAAGCGCTTAATAAATGCCATCATCATCATCATCATCATCACATGGAGCTCACAGTGTATGTAGGAAGGAGTAGAATTTAATCCCCATTTCACAGATGGGTTAATTGAGGCACAGAGAAGTGACGTGACTTGCCCCAGGTCATGAAGCAGCCAATTGGTGAAACTGGAATAGAACCCAGGTCCTCTGTCTCCCAGGCTTGGGTTCTTTTCAGCGTGGCTCAGTGGAAAGAGCACGGGCTTTGGAGTCAGAGGTCATGGGTTCGAATCCCAACTCCGCCACTGTCTGCTTTGTGACCTTGGGCAAGTCACTTAACTTCTCTGTGCCTCAGTTACCTCATCTGTAAAATGGGGATTAAGACTGTGAGCCCCACGAGGGACAACTTGATCACCTTGTATTCCTCCCTGTATTTAGAACGGTGCTCTGCACATAGTAAGCACTTAACAAATGCCATTATTATTATTATTATTTTCATTAAGCTATACTCCTTCACAAGAGATCCTCTCTTGACAATACAGTACAGTACTGTACTAAGTGCTTTGCGGCATTTAATCAGCTCTTCCCATTCCTAACTTTCCTTGCTGATCTCTTACAACAACCCTAACCTGAACACTTTGCTCCTGTAACACCAACCTACTTACTGTACCTTGATCTCATTTCTCTTGCCAAAGCCTCCCTCTAGCCTGGAACTCCATTCATATCCATTGATTTGGTTTCCTTGTCTACCCCCTCGAAGGAGGGGGTGCTGATAAGCATGTACTGGTCAAAAGCAAGAAGAGAAGCAGCATAGCCTAGTGGAAATAGCACTGTCCTGGGAGTCAGATGATCTGGGTTCTAATTCTGGTCCCACCAGCTACCTGCTGTGTGTCCTTGGGCAAGTCCCTTAGTTTCCTCATCCGTAAAATGGGGATTCAACTCCTGTCCTTCCTCCAACTTCAGTTGTGAGTTCCATGAGTGACAGGTACTATTTGGTAATGGGTTCAAATCCCGGCTCTGCCGCTTGTCAGCTGTGTGACTTTGGGCAAGTCACTTAATTTCTCTGTGCCTATTACCTCATCTGTAAAATGGGAATTAATATTGTGAGCCCCACCTGATCACCTTGTATCCTCCCCAGTGCTTAGAACAGTGCTTTACACATGGTAAGTGCTTAACAAATAACAAGATTATTATTATTATTATGATTATTTCCAACCTGACTGGCTTGTACCCATCCTAGCATTCAGCCCAGCACCTGGTACATAGTAAACGTTTACCAAATATGACCAGTAATATTATTAAGAGTGATCTTCACGGTCAGAGATGGCACTGAATCCTCCACAGTAGCAGGACGGCCAGTCCCCGAGTGGTCCAGAGTTACTTCCTTTGTCCAGCTCCCCTGGTTTTTAGTTCTCTAATCCAGACCGGGTTTTCTGCTTGTCTGCACTGCAGAAGAAAGGAGCTGGCTGTTTCTTGGGCCAGGACCTCCTGCAGGTAACCCTTTCCCTCCCTCCCTCCCTGCTGGGGGTTTTGTGGCTTTTTCGCCAATGGCCCAGATCCTGCAGGGAAGCAGCAGGGATTTAATAAGCGACGTAAATGTCAGAGGAAAGCCCCCCCCACTCATCCTTAGAATCACATCCAAACTGCCTTTCTTTTTCATTCCAAAGGACCTGCTTGAAACCACAGGCAGAACCAATTTTCAAAAAACCGAGTGTCTGGGAGAGTCTTTTCTGGGCTCCCTCTGCTGAAGGAGCTTTTTTTGTGTCCAACCTGATTAGCTAGAATCTACCTCAGTGCTTAGAACAGCGCTTCACACATACCACAATTATTATTAATAATAATGATGGCATTTATTAAGCACTTACTATGTGCAAAGCACTGTTCTAAGCGCTGGGGGGTTACAAGGTGATCAAGTTGTCCCTCAGGGGGCTCACAGTCTTAATCCCCATTTTACAGATGAGGTAACTAAGGCACAGAGAAGTTAAGTGACTTGTCCAAAAGTCACACAGCTGGCGATTGGTGAAGCTGGGGATTGAACACATGACCTCTGACTCCAAAGCCCGTGCTCTTTCCACTGAACCACACTGCTGCTTCTTATTATTACTAATATTTTTTTCTTTATGTTAAGCCCTTACTATGTGCCAGGCACTGCACTGAGCGCCGGGGTAGGTGTATGCTAAACAGTTTGGACCCAGTCCACATCCCAGTCTTAATCCCCATTTTGCACATGAGGTAAATAAGGCATAGAAAAGTGAAATGACTTGCCCAGGGTCACTCAGCCGAAAATGAGCAGAGTCTGGATTAGAACCCAGGTCCTTCTGACTCCCGGGCCTACACTCTATCCCATAGGCCACGCTGCTTCTCCCCATTGCATGAGAATGGTCTCTACCCTCTTCCACTATCCCTTCCATTTAATGTGGTGGCATTTGTTAAGCACTTACTATGTGCCAAGCACTGTTCTAAGCTCTGGGGGGAATATAAGGTAATCAGGTTGTCCCACATGGGGCTCAGTCTTAATCCCCATTTTACAGATGAGGTAACTGAGGCCCAGATAATCAATCAATCAATCAATCGTATTTATTGAGCGCTTACTGTGTGCAGAGCACTGTCCTTTGGGAAGTACAAGTTGACAACATATAGAGACAGTCCCTACCCAACAGTGGGCTCACAGTCTAAAAGGGGGAGACAGAGAACAAAACCGACTTGCCCAAAGTCACACAGCTGACAAGTGGCAGAGCCGGGATTGGAATACATGACCTCTGACTCCCAAGCCCGGGCTCTTTCCGCTGAGCCATGCTGCATGATAAGGTTGTAGGGGGCATGGTCAGGGTCCTCAGAACATTAAAATTTATTGCGTGTCATGCTGGTTAGGCACTGGGTTGAAGGATTCTCTCCAGCAGGCACTATCTTTCTAGCTGGGGTGGAACAAATTACCTGAGCATAGGATTGAAAGACCTATTCTCCCCAAAGAGGCTCTTAGAAGCAGTGTGGCTCTAGTGGAAAGAGCATGAGACTGGGAGTCAGATGACTTGATTTCTAATCCTGGCATTGCCACCTGTCAGCTAGGTGACCTTGGGCAAGTCACTTGACTTCTCTGTGCCTCAGGTACCTCATCTGTAAAATGGGGATTAAATCTTGCCCAAAATCACACAACTGACAGTTGGCGGAGCCGGGATTTGAACCCACGACCTCTGACTCCAAAGCCCGGGCTCTTTCCACTGAGCCATGCTGCTTCTCTATAGACCACAACTCCCATTCGGATGTCCACTGTAAAATGGGGATGAAGACCGTGAGCCCCCCGTGGGACAACCTCATCACCGTGTAACCTCCCCAGCGCTTAGAACAGTGCTTCTAGACTGTGAGCCCACTGTTGGGTAGGGACCGTCTCTATATGTTGCCAAGTTGTGCTTCCCAAGTGCTTAGTACAGTGCTCTGCACACAGTAAGCGCTCAATAAATACGATTGAATGAATGAATGCTTGGCACATAGTAAGCGCTTAGTAAATGCCATCATTATTATTCTATGGGACAGGGGCTGTGTCTGACCTCATTAACTAGCTCTCGTTTGACAGATAGTCAGCAAAAATCCATAGAGGGAGGGGTGGGGGACTGGATGAAAAGGATGGAGAGGGGAAAGGGGGGAAGCTGGGAGTTCGGTTCCCTGTGAGCTCCATGTGGAGGAGGACTGTCAAGGATAATGCCAAGGTTCTGGGTTGTGAGACAAGAAGGATGGTAGTGCTATCTACAGTGATAGGAAAGTCATGGGGGAGGACAGGGTTTGGTTGGGAAGGTAAGTATTTCTGTTTTGGACATGTTAAATTTGAGCTGACAGCAGAACATTTGAGTAGAGATGTCAGAATCACAATGGACACAGTCCCTGTTCCACACAGGGCTCAGTCTTAACCCCCATTTTACAGATGAGGTACTGAAGCACAGAGAAGATAAGAGGCTTGCCCAAGGTCACATAGCAGACAAGTGGTGGAGCCAGGAGTAGAACCCAAGTCCTCTGATTCCCAGGCCTGTGTACTTAATAATAATAATAATAATAATAATAATAATAATAATGGCATTTATTAAGCGCTTACTATGTGCAAAGCACTGTTCTAAGCGCTGGGGAGGTTACAAGGTGATCAGGTTGTCCCACGGGGGGCTCACAGTCTTAATCCCCATTTTACAGATGAGGTAACTGAGGCCCAGAGAAGTTAAGTGACTTGCCCGAAGTCACACAGCTGACAAGTGGCGGAGCCGGGATTTGAACGCATGAACTCCGCCTCCAAAGCCCGGGCTCTTTCTACTGAGCCACGCTGCTTCTCACTACTTCCCACTAGGCTACACAATTGTTTGCCACACAAATTAGTTGTAGGCCTGCAAGTAGAAATCTACCAGCTGATATCAGACAACTAGGAAAAGGCAGAGGGATTAAGGTGTTTCTCATTTCAATTTCTTCTAAAATGCCTCAAAGACAGCAGTGTGGTCTAGTGGATGGATCATGGGCCTAAGAGTCCGAAGTACCTAATTCCAGCTCCTCCTCTTGTCTGATGTGCGACATTGAGCAAGTCACTTTACTTCTCTGTGCCTCAGTTACCTCATCTATAAAATGGGGATCAAGACTATGAGCCCAAGTGTAGACATGGACTATGTCCAATCTGATTAGCTTGTTTCTACCCCTATATTTAGTAAGGGGTCTGGAACAAAATAAGCGCTTAACAACTACCAAAAAAAGCCCTAAAAACCAGGTATTGAATTCCCATTATACAGATGAAGAAACCCAGGGTCACATTGGTGAAGTCGGAATTAGAATCTAAGTCCTCAAACTCTCAGCCCTGCTCCTTCCACTCGGTCTCACTGTTTCTCCACTGAAAATGGGTTCCTGACTGGGTTGATTCCGTACGAGTCAGAATGGTGGAAAGGTGAACTGGAATGGGAGAAAGAATAGCGATTCCAGGAAAACTAATAATAATAATAATAATGGTACTAGTTAAGCGCTTGCTATGTGGCAAGCACTCTTCTAAGCGCTGGGGTAGCTACAAGTTAATCAAGTTGAACATAGTACCTGTCCCACACTGGGTTCACACTCTTAAATCCCCATTTTACAGATAAGGTAACTGAGGCCCAGAGAAGTGAAATGACTTGCCCAAGGTCACAGAGCAGACACGCGGCAGAGCAGCGATTAGAACCCAGATCCTTCTGACTTCCAGACCTGGGCTCTATCCACTAGGCTGTGCTGAAGTCCAAATTGGTGGACTTAGAGCACCAGAGAAGGGAGCGCTCCAGATGTCCAGAGAAGTCTTCGAGAACCGCAGAAATGAAATGTCCGGTCCCATCTTTAAAATAGTGAGCGGAGTTCTGGTTAATTTAGACCAGTCCGTGTAACTTACTTCCTAGGAAGATACTGGTAAATAAACATCCCGTCAACCCATACCAAGTGGATGAAGGGATGGAAACTATTCCGTCCCATCAACTCTGCTTCTCAACAGAGTCCTTTGGCGGTGGACTCCAGTGGTAATTAAACAGATGACTTCTGCTGGCCAAGAATAATCCTCTGCGCAACGTTGATGGGCCAAAAACACAGGCCAGTGAAATCTGATTCAATTTCCACCAGGCTCCCATCCCTCAGTGGAGTTATCCCTATAACAACTGGGCAGTCTAGTGTTTTTTTGGACTGACCCAATCTGACCCTAGATCCAAGCTGGCCAGAAGAAGTCCTGCTCTGCCATAGAGTCCCAGACCATGAGGTCCTGGCTGGGCTCCCCCATCTATCAAAGGTATTTAATGAGTGCTTACTATGTGCAGAACACTGCATTAAGCTCTTCAATACACCAGAGATGGTAGACTTGTTTCCCTGCCCACAGAGGAGCTAGACAAAGTGGAAAGAGAACCAAGTTTAGTAGAATAGAGAGGTGCATGTGTACTTCTGTAATTTACTTATTGATAATAATGTCCATATCGCCCCAGACTGTAAGTTCATTGTAGGCAGGGAATGTGTCTGTTTATTATTACATTGTATTCTCCTGTGCGCTTAGTATAGTGCTCTGTACAAAGTAAACACTCAATAAATTTAACTGAAGTGTAACATGTCTATCAGTTTTATTGTATCGTACTCTCCCAAGCGCTTAGTAAAGTGCTCTGCACACAGCATACAAGTGGCAGAGCTGGGATTAGAACCCAGGTCCTCTGACTTCCAGGCTCGTTCGCTTTCCACTAGGCCTTGCTGCCTCTCCATTGAAATGGTCTTTATTACAGGGGACTTGATTTTTCATTTGTGCATCTCCCTTGGCGCCACGGTATCATGCAGAGAGGGGGCTGTTGAGCAATATCAACTATTCATTCAGTAGTATTTAATAAGTGTTTACCGCATGCAAAGCATGGTATTAAGTGCTTGGGAGACTACAATACAACAATAAATGGGCACATTTCCCACCCACAGGGAGCTTCCAGTGTAGGGCTGAGCTTACAGTCTAGAGACAGTGGTGGTGGTAGTGATGGTGGTGGTGGATGATGATGAAGATGATGGACATTGCCTAGTGGACAGAGCTAAGGCCTAGAAGTCGGAAGGACCTGGGTTCTAATCCCAGCTCCAACGCCTGTCTGCTGTGTGACCTTGGGTAAGTCACTTATTTCCCTGGACCTCAGTTCCCTCACCTGTAAAATGACGATTAAAACTATGAGCCCCATAGGGGATAGGGGCTGTCCATCCTGAGTAGCTTGCAGCTGCCCAGTGCTTAGTAGTGTGCCTGGGACATACAAAGTGCTTAACTAATATCATTGAAAAAAAAGTGGGAGGGTTTTGATAATGGTAGGGAGGGGTTAGGATGAAGGTGATGGAGGTGAAGTTGGCGGGGGATGAAACCTCCTCCAAGTTGCTTACCCTCAGACACCTCAAGTGCTTTCTAATAATAATAATGATGGCATTTTTAAACACTTACTATGTGCAAAGCATTGTTCTAAGTTCTGGGGAAGTTACAAGGTGATCAGGTTGGCCCACGTGGGGCTCACAATCTCAATCCCATTATACAGTTGAGGTAACTGAGGCACAGAGAAGTTAAGTGACTTGCCCAAAGTCACACAGCTGACAAGTGGCAGAGCCGGGATTTGAATCCACGTCCTCTGACTCCAAAGCCTGGGCTCTTTCCGCTGAGCCACGCTGCTTCTCTAAATTTCTATTTATTTCTATTTCTATTCATTTCTAAATAGCAGGTCTCTAGAGGATGATATGAGGCTGCGATCCTAGCAACTTCTTATCTTGTTTTTAGTATAGACAGTCTGTAGATTGTGAGATCCTTGTGGGCAGGAAACAGTATCCTCCAACTCTGTTGTAATTTCCCAAGCGCTTATTAGTTTAGTGCTCTGCACGCAGTAAGAGCTCAATAAATACCACTGATTGATGGATTGATTAGTAATTCCTCTCGATCAAATGGTTGCTTGACCCAAAGACCCAAGACACTGATTGGTAATGAGAATCCTGAGTCGATCAATCAGTGATATTTATTGAGCCTTTATGGTGTGCAGAGCACTGTACTAAGCACGTGGGAGAGAGAGCACACTAGAGTTGACAGAGACGATCCCTGCCCTCTAGGAGTTTACAGTCCTAGTGGAATGGTTAGCCCATTCACAAGCAGGAGGCAAGCAGAGCTTATTATCCATCAGTGGGTACCAAAGGGCACACGATTCAATCCCCTTAGATAGGGACACACTGCCCTGAATGACTCAATGCAGAGTCTCTGTCCAGGAAGAAGGTCCAAAAGGGGGCTATCTTTTGTAGTTTAAGCCCCTTCCAATCCCAGCTCCCACTTGTCTGCTGTGTGACCTTGGGCAAATCACTTCTCGGGGCCTCGGTTACCTCATCTGTAAAATGGGGATTAAGACTGTGAGCCTCTCGTGGGACAATCCGATAACCTTGTATCTACCCCAGTATTTAGAACAGTGCTTGGCACATAGTAGGCATTTAACAAAAACCATTCAAGCACTTAGTACAGCACTCAATAAATAAGATTGAATGAATGTCATGTGTTTCTGTTACACCTTCTCAAGTGCCGAGTTCAGGGTACTGCACCCAATGGAAACCCAATAAATACTATTATTATTATTACTATTTCTGCTGCTGCTTCTACTACCAACACTACAGGAATTACTACTATTCTACTATTACTACTTCTCCTACAATACTATTACTACTTCTACGACTACTACTACAGGTACTACTACTATTATTACTACTGCTACTACTACCACTAACTACAAGTATTACTACAATTCTACTATTACTACAATACTACTGCTACTACTACAGGTACTTGTTGTCTTCTGCTGTGGAGTCATGTCTGACCCATAGTGACGCCATGGACTCATCTCTCCCAGAATGCCCCACTTCCACCTGCAATCCTTCTGGTAGTGTAGCCATAAAGTTTTCCTGGTAAAAATACAGAAGTGGTTTACCATTGCCTCCTTCCGTGCAGTCAACTTGACTCCCATGCTGCTGCTGCCCAGCATGGGTGAGTTTTGACTTGTAGCAGATTGCCCTCCACTCACTAAGCACTGGCCAAGCTAGGAATGGAATGGGTAGGCTTCTGCTTGACTCTCCTTCCTGGAGTCGTGACTGGTAGAGTACTGGAAACTCTCCAGGTGTGGCCCTGAGAGGAAAGTGACCTTTACAATTTCCTTTTTAAAGTCACTCAGAAAATACTTTTTTCCCCCCATCTACTACTACTACTATTATTACTGCTACTACTACCACTACTGCAGGTATTACTACTATTCTACTATTATTACTTCCGTTACAATACAATTACTACTGCTACTACTACTACAAATACTGCTGCTACTACTACTACAAATACTACTGCTACTATTACTACTACTACTATTAATGCTACTGCTAATTCTATTATTACTACTATTACTACTGCTGCTACTGTCACTACTACTAATCAGCGTGGCTCAGTGGAAAGAGTGCGGGCTTGGGAGTCAGAGGTCATGGGTTCGAATCCCGGCTCCACCACTTGTCAGCTGTGTGACCTTGGGCAAGCCACCTAACTTCTCTGTGTCTCAGTTACGTCATCTGTAAAATGGGGATTAAGACTGTGAGGCCCAAGTGGGACAACCTGATCACCTTGTATCCCCCCCCAGCACTTAGAACAGTGCTTTGCACACAGTAAGCGCTTAACAAATACCACCATTATTGTTATTATTAATCCTGCTGTGCTTGTTGAGCAGACCTGATCGCAAACCTTTGTAGTAGCAAAAGGCTTCTGTAGGTGACATTGGGCCCAGTCAGATTTTTGGTCTTGGCTCCAAGAGCCAGTTTGATCTGCTCCAGTCTGGCTTTGCTAGCCTGGGCCAGGTCTTCTCTCTGGCTGGGTTGGGTGCTAACCCCCTTTCAGAGAGGTAGAGCGTGGCCCTGGGAGTCAGAAGGATCTGGTTTCTAATTCCAGCTGTGCCATGTGTCTGGTGTGTGACCTTGGGTAAGTAATTTCACTTCTCTGGGACTCAGTTACCTCATCTGTAAAATGAGGATTAAGATTGTGGACCCCTTTAGGGAAAGGGACTGTGTCCAACCCACTTTGCTTGTATCCACCCCAGAGTTTACAGCAGTGCTGGGCACATAGTAAGCCTATCATCATCATCATCATCATAATCACCATCATCATCAGTGGTATTTATTGAACACTAGTAAGTGCTCAATAGTACTGCTCATAGTAATGTGCAGGACACTGTGTTAAGAGCTTGGAAGAATACAATGCAACAGTCTTTTAGACTGTGAGCCCACTGTTGGGTAGGGACTGTCTCTATACGTTGCCAATTTGTACTTCCCAAGCACTTAGTACAGTGCTCTGCACACAGTAAGCACTCAATAAATACAATTGATGATGAAGAACAGGGTTGGCAGACCCCATTTCCTACCATTAATGAACTTACAGTCTAGAGGGGGAGACAGACCGTAATATCTTCTAGACTGTAAGTCCGTTGTGGGCAGGAATTGTCTCTATTGCTGAATCATACTTTCCAAGTGCTTAGTACAGTGCTCTGCACACAGAAAGCGCTCAATAAATATGATTGAATGAATAAAGAAATAACTTACAGGTTTTGCAACTTCTGCTTTTCTCCATGATCCTCTGAGATTATCCAGGGATATTCCTCTGGGGCAGACTTCTAGGCCTTATTTAACATCCCCTGTAAATAATCATCAGATGTGCCGACAATTTTCTACCCCAATGTCCTTTTTTTTTTTAAAAAAAAATGGCATTTGTTAAGCTCTTATTACGGGGCAGGCACTGTACTAAGCAGTGGGGTAGAAACAAGGTAATCAGGTTGGACACAGTCTATGTCCAACGTGGGGCTCACAGGCATCATCCCCATTTTACAGATGAGGTAACTGAGGCCCAGAGACTTGCCCAGGGTCATACAGCAGACAAGTGGCAGAGCTGGGATGAGAGCACAGTTCCTTTTGACTTCCAGGCCTGTGCTCTCTAGGAGACAACTGCTTCTGAATTTCTAGTCATGGGGCAAATGAGGGACTGCTACATCTCTTCAGTGCATTCGGTCTCACCCAGCCAATAGAACAAAACTGGAAACTTTGGGAACTTTTAACACTGTTGACGTTTGAGTTTGAAATGACCGCTGCCCTCTTGTTATGTTCTTCATTTTTCCCCTCTGGAAAAAATTTAATTTGTTCATCCATCATCAGAAATCCAGGTTTTAAGCTTGGTTGGTCAGTGCTTTGCTTTCCAGATCACATGGCTTTAGAAGAAAGAAAACTCAACATCTGGACCAATTTTCATGGACTCTGACTGGAAAGGCCCTCAAAAGTTTACTGAGGTTTCATGTATATTTTCCAGTCTTTATTTTAATTGGGCCTATCCTAAAACACCAGTCATCCCCCACCGTTGGTAAGGGTTGATATAACATCAATCAATCAATCAATGGTATTGATTGTGTGTTTACTATGTGTGGAACACTGAATTGAGCGGTAGGGAGAGTAGAGAAGCAGCGTGGCTTAGTGGAAAGAGCCCGGGCTTGGGAGTCCGAGGTTGTGGGTTCTAATCCCGGCTCTGCCACTTATCAGCTATATGACTTTGGGCGAGTCACTTAACTTCTCTGTACCTGTTACCTCATCTGTAAAATGGAGATTAAGACTGTGAGCCCTACATGAGACAACCTGATCTACCCCAAAGCTTAGAACAGTGCTCGGCATACAGTAAGTGCTTAACAAATACCTTCATCATCGTCATCATCATTACAAAATAACAGAGTCAGTAGACATGTTCTCTGCCCATGAGGGCAGATGTCCATCTCCCCCCCGACTGTAAAATCACTGTGGGCAGGTAAAGTGTTTACCAACTCTGTTGTTTTATACTTTCCAAGAGCTTAGTACAGTGCTCTGCATGCAGTAGCACTGAAAAACCCTTTTGTTTCAGTGATTGATGGCACCCAGTACAATGCTATGCACAAATAACATTCTCTTTAAATAATAATTGTGGTATTTAAGCACTTACTATGTGCCAAGCACTGTACTAATCACTGGGGTAGATAGAAGTTCACCAGGTCCCACATGGGGCCTCACAGTCTAAGTCGGCAGGAGAACGGGTATTGAATCCCCATTTGATAGATAAAGGATCTGAGGCCCAGTGAAGTGACTTATCCAAGGTCACACGGAGGCAAGTGATGGAGCCGGGATTAGGACTTTGAATTCTAAGCCCGGGGTCTTTCCACTAGGCCATGCTGCTTCTCTGTTGTTGATGATGATTTTAATGCCCAGCAGCCCGGGCATCAAGGCTATCTCTACTGATAAATGATGAGGCGGACGGGTTGATTTTTCTTCAGAGTCTCCTGGATGGCCAAGTGCTTCTCATCTGCAACTGATCCCCGCAACTCTTTCTGTTTCAGCATCTACAAGGTTAACCTGGAGCTGCTGCTGTCAAAACGTCATTCCTATAACACTCTGCATTCGCTTTCCACCTTTACCATCCCTCTCTCTCCTACCCCTTTCCCCCATCCGATTATTCCTCCAAGGCATAACCGCAAATCTGTGAATATATTTTATGCACTAAATGTACTGTCTGTCTAGCTAGCAAAGAATGCGCCCTATCTCTTGGCAAAGAATTCATTTATCTCCTTTATTTCCTGGAGTGTATAGCTGGCTTATTGCTCAAAAAGTTATAAATAATAAAAATGCTACATTCATGGGCACCTGATCATAAAGCTAACAAATAGGCTTTGGGAGACAGGCTTCATTTGAATGTCTACAGAATTTCTCTGCCTCAGGAAAGTAGTGGAAGGGTCAGGAGGAGGTACCCAAGTTACAGCCAAGAATCTGGGCAAGGAGAGTGTCTGGTGAAATTGTCTATTACTTTCTCTGAATCTTTTCGCTGCTATCAAATGACTCCGGAGGAGAGGGAAGACTGTTTGGAAGACTGTTGTGCCTGGGTAATTCAAGTTACAGAGTTACCATTTATTTCTCCTCTATTCTGTTTTCAAAACCTGTTTTCAAAAACTCATGGTTCTGACATGAGGCTCCCTGGTTTGCCTTTACACTGGGGAGAACCAACGATTTAGTAGTAAGAAGTATCAGTACCGGTCCTCTAGACTGTAAGCTTATTGTGGGAAGGGAACATGTCTACGACTCTTATATTGTATTCTCCCAAACTAAGAGCTTGGTCTGTCAAGTCAGTGAGTCAGCCGATCATATTTATTAAGCACTTATTGTGTGCAGAGCATTATACTAAATGCTTTGGAGAGTACAATATGGCACTAGAACAGACACATTCCCTGCCTGCGATGATCTTATAGTCAAGAAGGGGAGGCAGATATTAATATAAATAAATAAAATTGCAGATATAATAATAATTATGGTATTTGTTAAGTGCTTACTATGTGCCAAGCACTGTTCATAAGTGCTGTGGGGCTGGGAAGGGGATGAATAAAGGGAGCAAGTCAGGGAGACACAGAAGGGTGTGTGAGCAGAGGAAAGAGGGCTTAGGCTAGGCCTCTTGGAGGAGATGGGCCTTCTATAAGGCTTTGAAGGTGGGGAGAGTAATTGTCTGCTGGATTTGAGGAGGGAGGGCTTTACAGACCAGAGGCAGAACTCGGGAGAGGGGTCAGCAGCAAGATAGACAAGATTGAGGACCAGTGAGAAGGCTAGCATTAGAGGAGTGAAGTGTGAGGGCTGGGTTCTGGTAGGAGAGCAGTGAGGTGAGGTAGGAGGGGGCAAGGTGATTGAGTTCTTTAAAGCTGATGGTGAGGAGTTTCTCTTTCAATATATACCTTTGATTGATTGATTGATTGATTGGAAACACAGCTAAAAGCCAGCCATACAGCCATGGGATCTTCCATGCAAGAACTGCTCGAAAACAAAGAGCACTTCTCAGGTCTAATTGCAATTTTCAGGGGAAAGAAAAATAGATGTCCTGCTTATCATGACCACACCAGGAGAGTGGAGAATATTATTGATCTAAGACTTTCTTCTAAGGATTCTTCTTGTCCCATTCTGCTGACTCTACTTTCCTCTCTCATGAAAAAGTGATTTCTCCCTGAGGTAGCGATTGCTCATCGATTAGGTAACCATCTGGACAAGAGAGTTTGGCCTTGTCACAGAGGCAGAGGCAAACACTTTACTCTCCGAGAGGAGTTTGTTCAACCTACCTCTAGGAATACATAAATACTCGGATAAATGAATAGCCTGTTCAGTGATTTAAGAGCAATTGAATGCAAATTAAAGTGCAGCCATAAATTAGCCCTAAATCTATACTTTAAATGTTCCTCTCTTTTTGTTATCATGGCAGTTATTATCCTTCTGGGAAGTTAATTTGATAAAGTATTTTTAAATGACTTTTCGGACAGAGAAAATGTCATTTTCAGCACAAGCAGAAAAATAATCATCTTCAAGCTCAACAAGACACACAAAGAAATCATGAATGGGTTTCCAGATCAGTTAATCTCGTGCTTATTAATTTACACCTTTCATGAGTGGCCATGTAATCTGAATATAAATTAAATATTATCTCTTGAATTGTAACATCAACGGGATGAATTATGATTTATTAATATGCTCCGTTTCTGGAAATTCAGCCAAGCATTTAACCTAATCAACTGATTGCTGTTTAGAACCGGGTGAAGAGAATTATTTCTAGTGGAAACTGGCACATTGGAATACCGTTCCTAATTTGCACGTTTTCACCTTCCTTCTCAGGTGGGAAGAGGATTATGGGATGGGTTGAGAGATTTATACAATATGGGGTTGAAGCACCCCGTGTTTGGGACTACAGCCCTAGAATGCCATGGGGCCTAACCTGGGCAGGAACTAAGTATCCTCCATTCTGAAAAGGTAAGTCTAAGCATTAAATGAGCAAGAGCAGCCTGGAGGATTGGTGGGTACAGGGAAGGGACTGCAAGATTTATTCCCAGGATACCCCCAAACCCGTGACTTACCAGACTCAGCCTACGAAAATCTGGGACTCTCTTAAGTAAATCTAACTACCACTTGATTCATGGAAGGCCGTGGCCATGAAAGGAGTGGACAAAGGGACTGTGAAACTGGGATAGATGGTCAACTGATTTGTAGTCAATCAATCAATGGTATTTATTGAGCAATTACTGTGTGCAGAGCACTGTACTAAGCAGTTGGGAGAATACGGTATAACAGAGTGTCTGTGTCAACGTGGAACACCCTTGTCTTGTCTTATGCTGTTGAGTCAACTCCGACCCATAGCGACACCAAGGACACATCTCTCCCAGAATGCCCCACCTCCATCTGCAATCATTCTGGTAGTGGATCCATAGAGTTTTCTTGGTAAAAATATGGAAGTGATTTACCACTGCCGCCTTCTGCACAGTAAACTTGAGTCTCCACCCTTGACTCTCTCCCATGACGCTGTTGCCCATCACAGGTGAAGTTCGAATTGTAACAGGTTGCCTTCCACTCGCTAGCCACTGACCATGCTAGGAATGGAATGGGTAGGTCTCTGCTTGACTCTCCTTCCTGTAGTAGAGACTGGTAGAGCACTGGAAACTCTCCAGGAGTGATCCTGAGGTAGGGGAGAGCATCCTTAATGTTCACAAAACTAATGAATGGCCTGAAGAGCAATCAATCAATCAATCAATGGTATTCAGTGGGAACTGTGCTAAATGCTTGGGAGGACACATTCCAATAAGGTTGGTAGACATGTTCCCTGCCCACAAAGAGCTTATAGTCCGGAGGGAGAGGCAGACTTTAAAATAAAGTACAGTTGCATACTTAGATGCTGAGGGGCTGGAGTTGGGGGCAATATCAAGTGCTAAATGGGTACAGCTTCAAGTGCACAAGTGATACAGAAGGGAGAGAAATGTTCTGGGCATGTCACTTCCTTCCTCAAAAATCTCCAGTGGTTGCCTATCAACCTTTGAATCGAGCAAAAACTTCTCACTCTTGTCTTCAAAGCTCTCCATCACCTTGCCCCCACCTACCTCACCTCCCTTCTCTCCTTCTCCAGCCCAGCCCGCACCCTCCGCTCCTCTGACACTAACCTTCTCACTGGGCCTCGTTCTTGCCTGTCTGGCCGTTGACCCCGGCCCACGTCCTACTTCTGGCCTGGAATGCCCTCCCTCCACACATCTGCCAAACTAGCTCTCTTCCTCCCTTCAAAGCCCCACTGAGAGCTCACCTCCTCCAGAAGGCCTTCCCAGACTGAGTCCCCCATTCCTCTCCTCCTCCCTTCCTCATAGTCCCCTCTCCCTCCTTCTGCCCTACCCCCTTCCTCTCCCCACAGCACTTGTGTATCTTTGTACATATTTATTACTCTATTTTATTAATGATGTGTATATAGCTATAATTCTGTTTATTCTGATGGTATTGACACCTGTCAACTTGTTTTGTTTTGTTATCTGTCTTCCCCTTTTAGACTGTGAGCCCATTGTTGGTTAGGGACCAACTCTATATGTTGCTGATTTGTGCTTCCCAAGTGCTTAATACAGTGCTCTGCACAGAGTAAGCAATCAGTAAATATGATTGAATGAATAAATGAATGAATGAGAGGGAGTAGAAGAAATGAGGACTTAGGGAAGACTTCTTGGAGGAGATGAGATTTTAATAAGGCTTTGAAGGTGGGAAGAGTGGTGGTCTGTTGGTTATGGAGGGCTTAGTTGTGGACTGATGAGAAGGGAATGGATTTCACTGTTGACAGGACAACCCAACAATTTTTGTCAGTTCCTAAGCCATTGTCAAAAAATAATGGCCAGTGTGAGAAATCCATAGTCCTCAGGGAAGTGAATTGTCAAGCTCCAAGAGTAAAGTCATAATTGTGTGTCACACTCTGAACCTGCAAGTTATGAATGAACTCCCGGGTGAGGGAGTAGTGGTCATTGGTCAAGCCCTAACCAGAAATGAGATGTTGCCTTGTCCAAGTCCACCATATTGATGCTCCAAATATTCTTTAGCGAAGATAGACTCCTAAATAGTTCACTGGACTCCTTCAGCTATGGAATTGCTGATAATTTTAGGTCTGAACATTAACGTCAACAATAACATGTATATATCTACATACATACACACATACATATATACATGTATATATATACATACACACATATACATGTGTGTTTCTAAATACTTCACTGTATTGGATTTCATTGCACTAAAACAAAATAGTCCTGAGGGTATCCTAAGCTAAATGGGTTGAAATGAGTTGAGAACTATTAAAAGAGGATTATAAAAATAATTGTTTGGAAATCCAACTGGCAATATTTACATATGAAAATGAGTACTGAGAAATTGGGCGAGTCACCTGAAATCCTATCAACTCCAATCTTTCCGATTTCTGAAAGGAATTTTCACTTATTTCAATTTGGGAAATCACTGAATCAGAATACCTATGCCTGCTTTTTGAAAATTCCTATTCCCTCCAAAGAGAACAGGCCTGGGAGTCAGAGGGTCTGAGGTCTAATCCCATCTCCCAGACTGAGCCCCTTCCTTCCTCTCCCCTTCGTCCCCCTCTCCATCCCCCCATCTTGCCTCCTTCCCTTCCCCACAGCACCTGTATATATGTATATATGATTGTACATATTTATTACTCTATTTATTTATTTATTTATTTATTTTACTTGCACATATCTATCCTATTTATTTTATTTTGTTGGTATGTTTGGTTTTGTTCTCTGTCTCCCCCTTTTAGACTGTGAGCCCACTGTTGGGTAGGGACTGTCTCTATGTGTTGCCAATTTGTACTTCCCAAGCGCTTAGTACAGTGCTCTGCACATAGTAAGCGCTCAATAAATACGATTGATGATGATGATGATCTCTGCCATCTGCCTGTTCTATGAACAGGGGCAAGTCACTTTACCTCTCTGAGCCTCAGTTTCCTCACCTTTAAAATGGGGATTCAGTACCTGGTTTCCTTCCTATTTAAGCTTGGAGTCCCACATGAGACAGAGACTGCGTCCACCTGATTGACTTGAATCTACTTCAACACTCAGAACAATGATAAGAATAGTAATAACTGCGGTGTTTGTTAAGCACTTACTATGTGCCAGGCACTGTACTAAAGCACTGGGTGAACACAAGCAAATTGGGTTGGACACTATTCCTGTCCCACATGGAGCTCACAGTCTTAATTCCCATTTTATAGATGAGGTAACTGAAGCACACGGAAATGAAGTGACTTAGCCAAGGTCACACAGCAGACTCAGGTCCTTCTGATTCCCAGGCCCATGTTCTATCCACTAGACCTCACTGTGCTTTGACCACAGTAAGTCCTCAACAAATACCATAGTCATCAAGGCCCCTGCTCTCACTTTAAGCATTACTTTTTTGTGTGTCAGCAACCTCCGCCTCGCCCTAAGACTTTTGTTCTCTGACTCTTAGCGTCCACTAGGTTTCCTTATGAATGATGGGGATGGGTGGGGAGTGGGAAGCAGGAATAGGAGAGGGCAGCTTCTGGAAGTGAGAGGAAATGAAGGATGGATGAGAGATATTCCTCAGCTGGCAGAAACAGGTAAATCATACTAGAGAAGCAGCATGGCCATGTCTGCTGTGTAACCTTGGGCAAGTCACTTCACTTCTCTGAGCCTCAGTTACCTCATCTGTAAAATGGGGATTAAGACTGTGAGCCCCATTCATTCATTCATTCAGTCAGTCAGTCGTGTTTATTGAGCGCTTACTGTGTGATGTTAGGACAAGTTGATCACCTTGTATCCCCCCCAGTGCTGGGAACAGTGCTTTACACATAGTAAGCACTTAACAAATGCCAGTATTATTATTATTATTATTATTATTATTATTATTATTAGAAAGACCAACGGCCTGGTAGTCAGAGGACTTGGGTTCTAAGCCCAGCTCTGCCACTTGTCTGCTGTATGACCTTGGGCAATTCATTTAACTTCCCTGTGCCTCAATCTCCTTTTCTTCAAAATGGGGATCCAATACCTGTTCTCCCTTCTACTTAGACTCTGAGCCCAGTGTGGGGCCTGAATATCTTGTGTCTACCCCAGCACTTAGTACCGTGCTTGGCACGTAGTAAGCACTTTACAAATACCACTAATTATTATTATTACCACAAATCAGGGTTGGGCAGGCAGCCCCTTAATGAACCTAGTTTCCTATCTATGGGTGCTCTTGGGAAGGAGTATCAAGATGTAAAGCTGAATTTATCTCCTAAAATCATATTACAAAGATTCTGGCCTAAACCAAGCCCACAGAAGGTAAGCGTTTACAAATAAACAAGAACTCCAATCTGTTAGGCTGTAAGGGTACATTCAGAGATTGTTTGACAATCACATCAATTATTCCCATCAGATACTTCCTTCACAAGGTAAGAGAAACTTCTTGGACCTTAAGTAGTCTAGTTCTTGTTTGCCAATCACAAACAATTCTTCACATCAGATTGAGTTTATCTACCCTTACACCTCTAGGATAGAAACACCCAAAATGTTAAACCAGCAATTGATCAAAGTAGACTTCAAAGTGATTGAATGAGCTTGAAAAGACCACCTCATTTCAATCAGCGATAACATCTGTAAAAAAGGAAGAGGACAAAAATTAGAGTTTTCATAAATTACTGGAGAGAAACAGACAACTTGAATAAATTCAGTGGAAAACAGCACAAGGCGTCTCACTTTTGAAAAGTGAATGGATTATCACTTCAAACAAATCTGCCAAAAAGGAAAAAAAGAAAACAGTGTGCAAATTGAATCACTGAAATCCTTCAATTCTCATTGAAATGTGTACACCACAATAAAGTAGTTTCTCTGAAATGCTTGATCAGACACCTGAGTGAAGTTTAATTATAAATATTCCTGCCCTTCAAATCCACCAATTTTTTTTGATCAATCTTCACTCACATTCACACACCTGCTTAAAATAGAGCCAGTTTACAAAGGGGAGATGGAAATCCAGATTTTTCCATCACGCTGGGAGACCTCGCTCTCTGAGGTATAGAAGTTATCGGAATTTGAACAGAATATATTCTCTTTCTGTAAATGCAAGAAGCATGATCATTCCATGAAACTTAGAAACAAAAATCCATACATCTATGCATCATGATTTCAAAATATGTCAAACTCAGTGGTGTAAAGGAAAAGGATCAATGAGCTCTCCACAAAATTTGAATAACTATCCTAAGGCTAGGTAAAATAGACATTTTATAATGAATGTTCTGATGTCATTTTACAAGTAGATGAGATATTCTATGACCACCTGTGGCTTTTCTTTGCCACCGGCACATCTTTTGCAGGTTGCAAGATCAGACGTTGTATTAACTATTGAATAACTCCCCAGGAATTTCATTCAAACTCCTCTGGCAATGCTCTGCCACTTCAAAATACTTTCTTCACAGGGAAAGATAAGTGTCTTGGCTCTTTTAATAGTCTAGTTTTTTTTCTTTAAAATTTTTATCACTAAAAATAGTTTCTTCCTATGTTTCAATCTCATTTAAAGTAGGTTGTTTTTCTAGTGGCTGAAAATGAAGACCCACTTTTTGAAATTTATGAACAAACACTCATGATGGGAGAATAAAATGGATATCTTATCCAGGGTGGCCTAGAGAAAATCACTCCCGACTTGGGAGTCAAAGGATTTGGGTTCTAATCCCAGCTCGGCCATTCTGCTCTTTGATTTTGGACTTTCTCTGTGTCTCAGTTTCCTCATTTGTAAAACGGGGATGCAACATCTGTTCTCCTTCCTACTTTAGATTGTGATCCCCAGAAAAGGACTGGGTTCAACCTGATCGATCTTGTACCCTTGTTTGAAGGAATAAATGACTACCCACTGCTGTGGCTGGAATCCCAGCTTCACTACTTGTCTGCTGTGTGACCTTGGGCAAGTCACTTCGCTTCTCTATGCCTTAGTTTCCTTATCTGTAAAATGACCTGTGGTCCCCATTGTTGGACATGGACTGTGTCCAACCTGATTAGCTTGCATTTACCCCAGTGCTTAGTACATATAGTAAGCGCTTAACAAATACCATTAAACAAACAAAAAAAAGAGAGAGCCCTAAAAGCCATCCGGCCAAGCCATTGGCCAAGACCCATTAGAGTCATTTTTTTTACTCCAGGTTCTCTGGGGTTGATTAAGCAATCAATCAATCAATGGAATTTATTGAGAGCTTACTGTGGACAGGGCACTGAACAGAGAGATTAGGAGAGAAGTTAGAGAATGAGAGTCATTAGAGAAACAGGGATGTCTAGAGGATAGAGCACGAACTTTGGAGTCAGAAGGATCTGTGTTCTAATTCCGCTCTGCCACTTGTCTTCTGGGCAACTCTGAACAAGTCACTTCAAACAATTATAATAATTATGGTACTTTTAAAGTACTTACTATGCTCCAAGTACTGTTCTAAGCACTGGGGTATATACAAGTGAATCAGGTTGGAAACAGTTCCTGCCCCACATGGGGCTCACAATCTTAATCCTCATTTTACAGATGAGGTAACTGAGGCCCAGCAAAGTGAAGTGACTTGCCCAAGGTGATACAGCGGGGAAGTGGAGGAGCCAGGACTTCTGTGCCTCAGTTACCTCATCTGTAAAATGGGGATTAAGACTGTGAACCTGAAGTGGGATAGTGAGTGTGCTCAAAGAGAAAGAGAGAGAGAGAGAGAGGTAGAGACAGAAAGTATAATCAACAGAGTTAGTAGACATGATCCCTGCCTACAAGAGATTTTCAGATTTGAGCTCCAGTAACCTGGGACATTTCTGTTCCTTAATTAATCTTTACAAGCAGTTCAATACAGACTCATTTCAATTTCCTTGCCTCACAGAGAAGAAAAACAGATACCATCCAACCCCCCCTGACAGAAATCCTTCTTACACTGTTCAGCTGATTATAGGCAATTATGTTCCCTCTCCTTCTGTCTAAACATCCATAATCAATCAATCAATGGTTTTTATTGAGTCCTTACCTTAAAAGAAGAAGCATGGTTTAGTGGAAAGAACCCTGGCCTGGGAATCAGAAAGACCTGGGTTCTAATCTGGCTCCTCCACATCTACTGTGTGACCTCGAGCAAGTCATATAATGTCTCTGGGCCTCTGTTCCCTTATTTGGAAAATGGGGTTTAAGATTGTGAGCTCCATGTGGGATATGGATTGTTTCCAACCTGATTACTTTGTATCTACCCCAGCGCTTAGTACAGTGCCTGGCACACAGTAAGTTCTTATCAAATACTATAAAAACTACAAAAAAATGCTTTTAACTTTTTTCATAGGTGCCCCATTACAGCTCACACTGGGAATTTATTGTTTCTCCTTGGATTCTCTCTCCATTTCTCTCCATCCCTCACAAAGCATGAAGCACATATGATTGCAAGTCCTTGGCATAGCAAATACTCTACGAATATGGACTAACTAGGCTGGATAATGATGATGAGATGAGCACTTAGGTGGAGAGACAAATATGAGGAAAGAGAAGTTACAATCTATGCATTTTGATAGCTCCAAAGACTGATTTTTCAACGGGCAATTTAACAAGTGCAAATTGCCAGGATAACGCACACTTTTTAGCCCAAATCAAACCTGAGGATACCATTTTCATTCTCTTCTACATCTCCCATCCTCATTTTCCCCCTTCTCAAGCACCAGTCTTAAGGAATCAACTTCAAACCGTGATCTGTAAGCACGAGAGGAAATGAAGAAAGCAATTTGGAAGCTGCCTCATAGAAGAGAGATTGATATATGAATTCCTCATAAATTGCCTGAAGTTTCAGTCTCTCAACCAGAATCCTAAGGCTGTCAGAAATTCCATCTCTGTCAGATTCAGAGGCACCTCACTCTAAAATTCTGTCTCCAACTTTGGCCATAAAATACTGGGAAGATGATTTTTACTTGCCCTCCATCTTTTTTTTTTTTCCTTGTGGTATTAGTTAAGCGTTTACTATGTGCCAGGCACTGTTTTAGTTGCTGGGGTAGAGACAAGCTAATCAAGTTGGACAAAGTCCATTTCCCACATGGGGCTCACAATCTTAATCTCTGTTTTACAAATGAGGGAACTGCAGTCCAGAGAAGTGAAGTGACTTGCCCAAGGTCACACAGCAGAAAAGTGGCAGAGCAGGGACTAGATCCCAAATCTTTCTTACTCCTGGCCTTCTAACTTATGCCAATAAGAAGTCAATATGGGTTTGCCCACAGATTCATTCAAACTGCCCAGGCCAATAACAACAAGAGGAATAATAATGATGATAATTAAAATAATATTTACTGAGTGCTAAGCATTGTACTAAGTTCTGGCATAGATAAAATAAGAGGTACAGATCAGCCACTGTCCCAAAATGGGCTTACAGTCTAAGGGAGAGGGGGAAGAGTTATTTAATCCTCATTCTGCAGATGAGGAACTGGAGGTCCAGAGAATTTAAAGTGTCTTGTCCAAGGTGGCAAAGCAGGTAAGCCAGGTCTCCTGATTCCCCACACTCATGTTCTGTCCACTAAGGCCATGTTACTGCCTCGTGACTTTGCAGATTCTCAACCTGCACAGTTTTTTTGCAAGGATGTGTTAAATAATTGTGGCATTTTTTAAGCGCTTACTATGTGCCAGGCACTGTACTAAGCACTGGGGTGGACACAAGCAAATCAGGTTGGACACAGTCCCTGTCCCATATGGGACTCACAGTCTTAATCCCCAGTTTACAGATGAGGTAGCTGAGGCAAAGAGAAATGAAGTGACTTGCCCAAGATCACACAACGGACAACTGACAGAGCTAGATGTATTTCATGTGCCTCGTCCTCAGGGTTAAGAGTCCTTCTCTTCACTTCCTTCAGGTTAATACTAATGATTGTCTTGTCTTATGCTGTCGAGTCATCTCTGACTCATAGTGATGCCATGGACACATCTCTCTCAGAACGCCCTACCTTCATCAGCAATCATTCTGGTTGTGTATCCATAGAGTCTTCTTGGTAAAAATACAGAAGTAGTTTACCATTGCCTCCTTTGGCACAGTAATCTCGAGTCTCCACCCTCAAATCTCTCCTATGACACTGTTGCCCAGCACAGGGGAGTTTTGACTTGTAGCAGATTGCCTTCCACTCGCTAGCCACTGCCCAAGCTACAAATTCATTCATTCATTCAATTGT
The DNA here is from genome assembly GCF_015852505.1 of Tachyglossus aculeatus. NCBI lineage: Eukaryota > Metazoa > Chordata > Mammalia > Monotremata > Tachyglossidae > Tachyglossus > Tachyglossus aculeatus. The sequence continues at coordinate 43,235,295 of NC_052067.1, read as the reverse complement.
ATTTATTGAGCGCTTACTGTGTGCAGAGCACTGTACTGAGCGCTTGGAAAGTACAAGTCGGCAACAGTTAGAGACGGTTCCTACCTAACAACGGGCTCACAGTCTAGAAGGGGGAGACAGGCAACAAAACAAAACACGTAGACAGGTGTAAAAATCGTCAGAACAAATAGAATTGTAGTTATAAGCACATCTTTAACAAAATAAATGGAATAGTAAATATGTACAAGTAAAATAAATAGAGTAATAAATCTGTATAAACAGGTGCTGTGGGGAGGGGAAGGAGGTAGGGCGAGGGGGGATGAGGAGGAGGAGAGGAAAAGGGGGCTCAGGCTGGGAAGGCCTCCATGGAGAAGATGGGGAAGAGGAGAGGAAAATTCAATATTCATCCATGGAGAAGATGGGGAAGAGGAGAGGAAAATTCAATATTCGTACATTCAATAGACTGTAAGATCATGGAGGGGAGTTGATCATATGTCTTGCTTCCGTTGAATTTTCCCAATCATTCAGTAGAGTTTTTGCATACTTAAATGCTGATTGTGGTCATTTTTTTTTTCCCTTGGCTCACGTGGACACTTTCAGGGAAAAAAAAATGTATCTCAGATTTGACCAAAAAAAGAAAACCACCAGTGCTGTATATTTATCTATTTTATTTGTACATATTTATTCTATTTATTTTATTTTGTTAATACGTTTTGTTTTGTTCTCTGTCTCCCCCTTCTAGACTGCGAGCCTACCGTTGGGTAGGGACCGTCTCTACATGGACGGAATGGAAATGGAATAGGTATGCCTCTGCTTGACTCTCCCTCCTGTAGTCGAGACTGGTAGAGTACTGGAAACTCTCCAGATGCGATCCTGAGAGAGGAATAATGATTATGGTATTTGTTTATTGCTTACTATGTGTCAGGCACTGTACTAAGCACTGGGGTAGATACAAAATAATCAGTTAAGACTCGGTCTGTGTCCCTTATGGGGCTCGCAGTCAAAGGAGGAGGGAGAACATGTATTGAATCCCCAGTCTTTAGATAATAGTAATAACAATAATAATAATAGCGGTATTTGTTAAGCACCTTCTATATGCCAGGCACTGTACTAAGTGTTGGGGTGGATACAAGCAATCAGGTTGGACACAGTCCCTATCCACCTGGGGCTCACAGTCTTAATCCCCATTTTATAGATGAGGTGACCAAGGCACAGAGAAGTGAAGTGACTTACCCAAGGTCAGATCAGATGTGTGGTGGAGCCGGGATTAGATCCCAGGTCCTCTGAGTTTCAGACTTGTATTCTTTACACTGGTTTTTCTTCTGCTTGAGGAATTTGCATTCCTTCAAGCTTCAGTTGGTGTTCTTCACTCACACTGGGGAAATTGGTGAATAACAAATCCCCATCCTCCGTTTTCAAGGCTTTCTAATCCTTAGTCTCGTCCCTTGTCAACCTTAGGCTTGCCAGACTGAAGAATGGGAACTGTTTCAGCCCTAGAGAAATGTGCATTATCCATTCAGTGCAATAAGAAAAGGGTCCCAGAAATTTCAAAATTTCTTCTCCCACCTCCTCCCAGTGTCTCTGGATTTAGGATATCTTGACTTAGGACTTTCAGGTTTTCAACCTTGCCCCCTAGTATCTGTGAGTACTTTAATTCCCCACAACCTGCCCATCTCCAACTTTCTATCATTTTGTAGGCACCGGGGGTGTGGGAGAAAGGGTAGGGGAGGAAGGTGGGGCTAGCTAACTTGCTTGGTACATTTCCGCACCCAAATGGGAACATAAAATAAGTTTCCGGTAATGAACACTTTCAGAGCAGCAGCTCTTCATATTTAAACACTGAGTGGGGATAATGAAATCTAGGGTCTCTTCCCCTTTGCTTCTCCCCACTTTTTTTTTTTTCAGACAGTTTTGGATTCAGCAGGATTAGCTGTCTCTTCATCAAATTGGCTTACTGTCAACTTGGGTAATGAAAATCTCAAGATAGACTGCACAAATGCAGTTGGGGCAGCCAGCCTTAACATCTGAATAAAAAATGAAGTTAAAAATGGTTTGAAGAGGCAAAGTCTCCCTGAGGGGCTTCTTCCCATTTGATTGAACTCAGTTTCACTGGCCCCATCTCCAAAGGAAATCAGTACTCTGAGGAGCTTTCTGATACCTAGATCACACTCCAGGGGACTTTGGGTTATCACAGGCCTTGATCCATGGAGATAGTCTGTCAATTGTATTTATTAAGGGCTTGCTGTGTGCAGAGCACTATACTAAGTGCTTGGGAGAGTGCAGTATAACAATACAGCAGACACAATCCCTGCCCGCAGAGAGTTTACAGTCTTAGAAGGGGAGACAGACATTAACAGAAATAAATAAATTACGGATATGTACATACATCCTGGGGGGGGGGGGGGGCGTGAATAAGGGGAGCAGGTCAGGGTGATGCAGAAGGGAGAGGAAGAAAAGGAAAAGAGGGTTTAGTCAGGGAAGGCCTCTTGAAGGAGATGAGCCTTCAATAAAAGTTTGAAGGTGGGGAGAGTAATTGTCTTTCGGCATGAGGAGGGAGTGTGTTCCAGGAAAGAGGCAGGGCATGGGTGAGAGGTTGGTGATGAGACAGATGGGCTTGAAGTCCAGTGAAAAGATGGGCATTAGAGGAGTGAAGTGTGTGAACTCAGTTGTAGTAGGAGAGTAGTGAGGTGAGGCAAGAGGAGGCAAGGTGACTGAATGCTTTAAAGCTGATGATAAGGAGTTTCTGTTTGATGCAGAGGTGGATGGTTCTTGAGGAGTGGGGAAACACGGCCCCAGTGTTTTGTAGATAAAAGTAGCAAGCCAGAAAGCCACTAGGCTAGGGAACGGCCTCTATGGCAAATGATAGCCTGCTGTGTTTGCCTCTAAAGCACCTGCAGCCCGAATTCCCAGGGAGCCAGGGCTCCTAGGGGGCTGGTTTCAGGGCTGAAAGTGGGTCTCAGCTGGCTACTGCTCTAGGCACAGCCTGACACAGGAGGAGATTTGCCTCCTGGGGCTGGGGAAAGCAGCTGGAAGACAGGTTGGTAGAGAACAGGATTAGGAGTCAGAAGGTCTTGGATTCTAATCCCAACTCCGCCACTTGTTTGCTGTGTGACCGTGGGCAAGTCACTTTACTTCTCAGTGCCTTAGTTACTTAGTTACTCATCTGTAAAATGGGGATTGAGACTGTGAGCACTACATGGGACAGGAACTGTGTCCAACACGATTTACTTATATCCGCCCCAAGACTTAGTACAGTGCCTGGAACATGGTAAGTGCTTAACAAATACCATAATTATTATTAATTATAATTATTAAATGACTTTCAGGACAGTCCTCTCTTCCTGTACTTCCATTTCCATTCTCCCTTTTTCTCCATGTATGTGAGTGTGTGTCTGTGTGTGAATCTTTATCTACTTTAGCAGTCCCTTGACAGCCTGATGATTTCAGAGACTCAGAGCCTTCTTTAACAAGGCGGCTTTCCTCTGCCATCTTCATAGGGAAAGAAATTACCGATGATGCCCCAGCCTCAACATAGGCAGCACTGCTGCAGCCTCTAAGAATACCATCAGCCTCATTCCTGAGGGGGTGCCTCCTTTCTAAACTCCTGTCTTTTCTAATTGATCCATCAATCAATCGGTGGTATTTATTGAGCACTTACTATGTGCACGGCACTGTACTAAACACTTCAGAAAATACAGCAGAGTTGGTAGACATATTTCCTGCCCTCAATGGGCTTACAGTCTAAAGGCGGGGGATAGATCATAATAATAATAATGATGACATTTGTTAAGCACTTACTATGTGCAAAGCACTGTTCTAAGTGCTGGGGAGGATACAAGGTGATCAGGTTGTCCCACGTGGGGCTCACACTTTTTATCCCCATTTTACAGATGAGGTAACTGAGGCACAGATAAGTTATATGGCTTGCCCAAGGTCACACAGCTGAGGTATTAATATAAATATGTTATGGGTATGTACAGTAAGGGCTGGGGGGCAGAGAGTCGGGTGAATTTCAAGTGCCCAAATGTTGCAGATCCAAGTGCATAGACAGTGCAGGACGGAGAAGGAGTTGGGGAAAGAGGGCTTAATTGGTGAAGCCCTCTTGGAGAAGATGTGACTGTAATAAGGCTTTGAAGATGGGGAGAGTGGTGGTCTGGAGTATATAGAAGGGGAAGGAGTTCCAGGCTTGGGGGAAGACTTGGGAAGGGGATTGGCAGTGAGATTGATGAGAATGGGGCACAGTGAGAAAGCTGATGTTAGAGGAGTGGAGTGTACGGCCTGGGCTGTAGTAGATCAGTGAGGTGAGGTAGGAGAGGGCGAGCTGACAATGCTTTAAAACTGATGATAAGGAGATTCTTTTTGATACGGAGGTTGATGGGCAACCACTGGAGGTTCTTGAGGAGTGAGGTGATGCAGCCTGAATGTGTTTTTAGGAAAATGATCTGGGCAGCAGAGTGAAGCGTAGACTGGAGTGGGAAGAGACAGAAGGCCGGGAGGTCAGCGAGGAGGCAGATGCCATAGTCAAGGTAGGATATGACAAGTGCTTGGATCAGTGTAGTAGCAGTAGGATGGATCAAAATTAATCTAAAGGAAATTAATTCCTGTAGTTTTTCTGGTGAAATAGGCTGGTGAATTACGGAGTGGATTACTACTAATATTACTACTACTAATATGACTAATAGAGCAGGGAATTAGGAGACAGGAGACCTGACTTCTAGTCTCGGCTCTGCCACTTACCTGCTGTGTGACCTTGGGCCAGTCCCTTAACTTTTCTTTTCCTCAGTTTCCTTACTCGTAAAATAGGGGTTAAATATCTTTGTACTACAGAGGCTGAGTCTGATCTGATTATCTTGTATCTATCCTAGTGCTTAACACAGGGCTTGGCACATTGCAAGCACTTAAAAGTGCCACTACTATCATTATTATTGTAGTTATTGTTGTGAAATAGTTTTCCACCTAATCTCAGTTCGATTTCTAAACACCTGACTCTTTTATGGTATATATTAAATCCTTACTAAGTGCTGGGGTCGATACAAGATGACAGATTGGACACAGTCCCTGTCCCACATGGGGCTCACAGTCTCAATCCCCATTTACCAGATGAGGGAACTGAGGCACAAAGACATTGTGACTGGCTTAAGGTCACACAGCAGACAGGTGGCAGAGCCAGGATTAGAAGCCAAGTCCTTCTGACTCAGGCCCGTGCTCCATCCACTAGGGCATACTGTTTCCTGCCAAATTATGCCCAGGTATTTTGTTGTTGGGGTCCAAAGACCTACCTTTCTTCTTCAGAATAGTCTGGTTGTAAAGGGACCTTTCCCAAAATAGAGCTTAGCTCAAATAGTAGTGAGCAGCTAGATTCTTCCCTAATAATAATAATAATGATGATGATGATGGCATTTGTTCAGCACTTACTATGTGCCAAGCACTGTTCCATCATTGTTCAAATGGTGAGCCACTAGATTCTTCCTTGGTTGTTCAAATCATGAGCCTCTAGATTCTTCCTTGGTTGTTCAAATAGAGATCAGCTAGATTCTTCCCTGTTATGGCTTCCCCAGTTGAACCTGCTTACCACTAGTATTTAAAGAAACCTTTTCCAAAGTAGAGCTCAGCTTAACTAGTGAGCTGCTAGATTCTTCCCTGGTCATTCAAATAGTGAACAGCTAGATACTTCCTGGGTTCTTCAAATAGTGAGCAACTAGATTCTTCCATGTTTGTGTCTTCCTCAGCAAGACCTGCCATAGCACTTGAGATTTAAAAACACCAAGGAACCCACTCCCCTCAATTAAAAATCCTATCTCCCCTTCAACATCTCTCCTCCCAACTGCCTTACGAGGAATCAGAATGCTAAACCTGTTTTTACTGCAGTTCCCAGTGACAGAATCATCATGAGCACTGGTGTGAAAATGTGCCTGGGTGACTTTGGATTTGATATTGCACAGGTGACCAACTTCAAAGAACCAAGGGAAATTGGAACCCAGATGGCCCAGAATAAGAAGATTCAAGTTGCCTGAAATAAATTCATGTTTGGATATTGTAAATGACAATCCTTTGCTGTCCTGTCTTTCATTACCCTTCCAGCTTTGCTCTGTTACCTCTGTTTTCTTCTTTGTGGCTCTCATTTAATATTCTCTGTCAGTGTGTTCTCTTTCCTTTCTATTTTCGATGCCTAGAAATCCCCCTTATCTTTTCTCCACCTGTTCAGGGTATTTCTATCTGTCTTCTCATGTGCATTTCTATGTCCTTCATGGGCTTTCCCATGACAAACTGATCAGCAGTTGATGTTTCATAATTGGCACAACTGCTTTAATTGAAAAATCTGTTCATTTTAAAACCAAGTGCTATTTTTAGCCTTGCACACGCAACCAGATCCACCAGTTCATTAGAGTAAATTGTTTGAATTCTCTTAGCTACGTTCAGATTGTCAAAAACTCAGTTGACTTTGCCTGACTCTCACAAATCTTTCAGCAGCATGGCCTAGTAACCCACTCTGTGTTAGGGAAGCAGGACTTGAGCATTCCCTTCTCAAAAGATGGTCTAATCTTTCAAGCGTGAATCTGGGAGTCAGAAAGACCTGGATTCTAATCCTGGCTCCTTCACTTGTCTGCTGTGTGACCTTAGGCAAGTGATCTTAGGACTTTAGACTTTAGTGTCACTTCACTTCTCTATGCTTCGGTTCCCTCACCTGTAAAACGGAGATTAAGGCTGTGAGCACCATGTAAGACGGGGACTGTGTCCAACCTGATTAGCTTTTATCTATCTCGGCGCTTAGAACAGTGCTTGACACATAGTAAGTGCTTAACAAATACTGTCATCATCACCTCCCAAGGCATGGCTAGGGGCCTGGCAGGGATTTAATTTCTTTTCCTCAGTTTCCCCAAGTGCTACGGTTTGACAATTAGACTAAAGAAGACTGGTTACTTGCCAACCAGCTGGGCCACCTGATCCAGGTGCAAGAGATGAGGTAACCGAGGCACAGAGAAGTTAAGCAGCTTGCCCAGCGTCACACAGCAGACAAGTGGTGGAGCTGGGATTCGATCTCATGACCTCTGTCTCCCAGGCCCGGGCTCTTTCCACTAAGCCACACTGCTTCTCTGATCTATTATTCTATTTATTTTATAAATGACATGTATATATCTATAATTCTATTCATTTTGTTGCTATTGATGCCTGTCTACTTGTTCTGTTTTGCTGTCTGTCTCCCCTCTTCTAGACTTTAAGCCCATTCTTGGGTAGGGACTGTCTCTATCTGTTGCCAAATTTAACTTTCCAAGCACTTAGTATAGTGCTCTGCACACAGTAAATGCTCAATAAATGTGATTGAATGAATAATAATAATAATAATGGCATTTATTAAGTGCTTACTATGTGCAAAGCACTGTTCTAAGCTCTGGGGAGGTTACAAGGTGATCAGGTTGTCCCACGGTGGGCTCACAGTCTTAATCCCCATTTTACAGATGAGGTAACTGAGGCCCAGAGAAGTTAAGTGACGTGCCCAAAGTCACACAGCTGACAATTGACGGAGCTGGGATTTGAACCCATGACCTCTGACTCCAAAGCCCGTGCTCTTTCCCCTGAGCCATGAATGAATGAACATCAAAACCACAGAGCTGAATGCCGCTTTCAAAAACCACGTTCTGATCATCTGTTCTTTGAGAGACTCCGAGTTATCATGTGTTACTCAGCATGGCCCAGCGGAAAGAGCACAGGCCTGGGACTCAGAGGATTTGGGTTCTGGGCTCCTCCACTTACCTGCTGTGTGACCTTGGGCAAGTCAGCCAACTTCTCTGTGCCACACTTACCTCATCTATAAAATGGGGATTACTACCGTGAGCCCCATGTGGGGCAGGAACTGCATCCAAACTGATTATTTTCAATGTTCCCCAGCTCTTGGCACATTGTAAGTGCTTAACAAATACCATTATTATTATTATACATTCCAGGCTGTAAGTTCGTTGTAAGCAGGAAGTACATCTACCAACTCTGTCATATTGCGGTCTACCAAGGACTTAGTACAGTGCTCTGCACACAATAAATATTCAATAAATCCAATTGATTGATTATTCCCTAAATTCACCCTTGACCAAATGTGTACATAGCCATTGCAGTGTTCAATCTTCTTTTTGGCTGTGAGGCCTGGAAAAATCACACTTAATGGAAGATACTTTCCCTGCCCTCAATCAATCAGTCAATCAATCAGTGGTATTTGATTTGGACCATATTTATTCTACTGTTTTTAAGAGTTAATTCTTAGCATTGGATCCAGTTACCCTGCAGCTACAACAGGATGACTATGTATTAAGAGATCTTTATCAGCTAGTCTTTTGGTCTGTTTATTAATCTTCTAAAAGCCTCCTGTTTTGAATAGGAAGGCACATTTTCCAGAGAGGAACAGATTCAAAGCCCAGAAGTTTGAGTTTTATTTTCCACAACAAAAAGATGACATTTTCTTTTCCTTGTTTACTGTTTCTTTTGCCTTTTGTTTGAAAATAAAATAGCCACATTGCTGGGAAGAACGGGTTTACCTCTCTAGACTGAAAGCAATTTTTTTTTTCTGCTCTCATTCTCCTTTTTTATGGTGCAGGATTAGATAAGAAAAGCTCAAGGAAAGGAAAATCAATAACCCATCTGATGGTGCCCACAGATGACTCCAATTTGATGGCCAAACATCATCTAAACATCCACAATAATTCCTGCTCAATTACTGATTGCTCAGAATTATGCTGAGTGATTCTGAAAGACTTAGTGATTGTACTCTTTGCCAGATCCTGAACAATCTTTGCAGGTTATATACATTAAAGTTTGCCTTAGAACGGTACCTTAAGCCTCCTCTAAATGTCAGTTTCTGAGTCCAGAGCCTAGAGACCAGTACTCTAAATAGCTGCTTGGTGATGAGTGAAGCAGGGTGTCTCTTAGAACAATTCTTTCTCAGCTGATCTTTCTGTATCACCCATTTATATCTTCCTCTGCCTCCCCTCTTAAGGACGATCTATCATCACTAAACATTCCATTCCAAGGGAGCTCTGGTTGTGATTCTGCTGCAATCTCTAGATCAGTCACGAGTTGCCATGTGACCAGGATTACAGTCCCAGAATTTTCCAGAGTTTTCAAATTCTCTGGAGCCACATGTCACAATTTACCAGCCTAACCAGAGAATCTCTTCAGCGCCTGGGAATTTCCACGTCATGCTGAATCTCCTCATTGTTGGCTTTAAAGCACTCAAACATTGTATATATGTATATATGTTTGTACATATTTATTACTCTATTTATTTATTTATTTATTTATTTTACTTGTACATATCTATTCTATTTATTTTATTTTGTTAGTGTGTTTGGTTCTGTTCTCTGTCTCCCCCTTTTAGACTGTGAGCCCAATGTTAGGTAGGGACTGTCTCTATATGTTGCCAATTTGTGCTTCCCAAGCGCTTAGTACAGTGCTCTGCACATAGTAAGCGCTCAATAAATACGACTGATGATGATGATGATGATGTCACCTCAATACTGTCCTACTACAACCCAGTTCCCATATTTCCCTTCTCTAATGCTAACTTTAGAGAACCTCGATCTCATCTATCTCACTGCCGACCTCTGCCCCATGTCCTGGGATGCCCTCCCTCCTCATATCTGACAATGACTCTCCCCTCCTTGAGACCTTGGGCAAGTCACTTCACTTCTCGGTACCTCAGTTACCTCATCTATCAAATGGGGATTAAGACCGTGAGCCCCATGTGGGACACGGACTGTGACCAACCTGATTTTGTTACATCCACTCAGGCACTTAGTACAGTGCCTGGCACGTAGTAAGCGCTTAACAGATACTATAAAGAAAAAAAATCAGAGAGCTGGGATCTATTCCCATCTTGATTACAAATTTCTTTTGGGACCTAAGTAAACACAGTAAACTTCCCTGACTCTCAATGTCCTCATTTCAAAACCAATATTAAGAACTTGCCCTTTGTGACATCACAGGACTATCTTGGGGGCTAAATGAGTTGCTGTGGGTGCCATTCTTTATAAGAAGGGACTGATATAAATGCAGTGATTATCAGTTATAGAACCACTAATAGCAGCTAGAAATGCATTAGGGTTGTTAACACCAACTCTCCCAAGTTGCCTCCTTTAATAAATGTTGCTAAAAGTGAAATCTTTCAGTAGGAAATAATCAGGCTAGAGGTTATGCCTCATCTCTTAGTCCCTTGAGTGCAAGATGAGGGATTTTTTTCTTGAGAGCGAAGAATCAGAACAAAGTGCTGATGCCTGTAATTAAGGAAGCCGTTGGTACTCAGTAAATGTCGAGAATCCACACAAAGTTGGAGCTGGAGGGCAACTAACTAAGCTAGAAGAAAATCTGTAGAAGATGGGGGTTTTAAACAGCCATTTTGACCCCGATGTCCCCCACATAAAGCTGCTTAGATTCCACCAGACTGAGTCCCCTCCTTCCTCTCCTCCTCCTCCCCCTCCCCATTCCGCTGCCTTACTTCCTTCCCCTCCCCACAGCACCTGTATATATGTATATATGTTTGTACGTATTTATTACTCTATTTATTTATTTTATTTGTATATTTATTCTATTTATTTTATTTTGTTAATATATTTTGTTTTGCTGTCTGTCTCCCCCTTCTAGACTGTGAGCCCGCTGTTGGGTAGGGACCATCTCTATATGTTGCCAACTTGTACTTCCCAAGTGCTTAGTACAGTGCTTTGCACACAGTAAGCGCTCAATAAATACGATTGAATGAATGAATGAATTCTGCCCCCACCCTGCTTCAGTGTAAAGGATCATAGTAATGTTTGTTAAGTGCTTACTATGTTCTTACTGTTCTAAGCACATAGAGAAGCAGCGTGGCTCAGTGGAAAGAGCACGGGCTTTGAAGTCAGAGGTCATGGGTTCAAATCCCAGCTCTGCCAATTGTCAGCTGTGTGACTTTGGGCAAGTCACTTAACTTCTCTGGGCCTTAGTTACCTCATCTGTAAAATGGGGATTCAGACCGCGAACCCCCCGTGGGGCAACCTGATCATCTTGTAACTTCCCCAGTGCTTAGTACAGTGCATTGCACATAGTAACTGCTTAATAAATGCCATCATTATTATTATTAAGTGCTAGGGTAGATACAAATTAATCACATTGGACACGGTCTCTGTCCTACACGGGGCTCACATTCTAAGTAGGAGGGGGGACAGGCATTGAATCCCCATTTTACAATTGAGGAAACTGAGGCCCAGAGGAGTAAAGTGAGTTGCCCAAGGTCACCAGCAGGTAATTGGAAGAGTTGGGATTAGAACCCAGGCCCTTTGACAGCCAGGTCCAAACTGGTCCACTAGGCCAAAGTGTATGGAGAGATCTGGCTGTCCTCTCTGGTCTCACAGCTCATAGTTCTTGATCATGAGCCTATCTTTAAACATTCATCATCAGCAGCAGCATCATCAACATGGAGTAGTGGATCGAGCATGGGCATGGGAGTCAGGAGGTCATGGGTTCTAATCCTGGCTTCGTTACTTGTCTGCTGTGTGACCTTGGACAAGTCACTTCACTTCTCTGGGCCTCAGTTACCTCAACTGGAAAATGGTGATTGAGACTGAGAGCCCCTCGCGGGACAGGGACTGCGTCCAACCTGATCTGCTTGTATCCACGCCAGCACTTAGTACAATGCCTGGCATATAGTTAAGAACTTAACAAATACCATAATTATTATTACTATTATTATTATTATTATTTATTGATCCTACTATGAAAGTTCCAACTTGCCCTGCAGAACTGGAGGGGTTCAAACTGCTGCAGTGCATGTCTTCTACAAATTTAGAAGGAGTGGAAGTTATGGCTGTAATAATGGCAATAATAGTACTTCTTAAGCACTTACTATGTGCCAAGCACTGTTCTAAGCACTGGAGTAAATGCAAGTTAATCAGGCTGGACACAATCCCTGTTCCACATGGGGTTTGCCGTCTAAGTAGGAGGGAGTAGGATTTAATCCCTATTTTACAGATGGAGTAAAGGAGGCACAGAAAAGTTAAGCTACTTGCCCAAAGTCACATAAGAGGCATGCGGCAGAGTCGGGATTAGAACCCAGATCTGCTGACTCTCAGGTCGGTGGTCTTTCCACTGAGCCACCCTGCCTTCCCAGTGTGACCAGTCTTTGGCTGATGTAGACGACAGGAAGGAGTCATTACTGGACCTGTTAAGATTCTGAGGTTTGTCTTCTATGTTCCTTTTCCTTTCTCATTGCTTTCATCTTCCCTTATGTGTCTTCACCAGAGCCTCTTCTACGCTTATTGTTACATTAGGAGTCCCAGAAATTCCAGGGACTTGGCCCATTTCTCTCCAACAACACTTTTTCCTCCAAAGGTGCTTAATAAATTATATTTCTAGTGCTAAAGTAGTGAAAAGAAAGTGGCAGTTTCAGCTTGTTGTGGGCAGGGAATGATTCTACTATTTTGTTATATCGTACTCTCTGAAGTTCTTAGTACAGTGCTCTGCACACAGTAAGTGCTCAATAAATATGACTGATTGATTGATAGTAAACACTCTGTCCTTAAACGAAAAATGTTCTAAGTCCCTTGTAACCTAGATACAGCTAAACCATCATCAGCCTATAACCTAAAGACATTCAGAAGATTTAAGTCTCAATAAACCAGAGTTTTCACATATTTATACCTGTTCTCCCTCTATCCTGCTTTCTATCTTTCTTCATAATTCTGAATACCAGCATAGTGATATACTGTGGATACTGAAAATCTTGCCTCAGACAAGAAATGGCTTAAACTGGGAACTGCACATTTATTCATTCAATCATATTTATTGAGTGTTTTACTGTGTGTAGAGCACAGTACTATGCTCTTGGAGAGTGCAATATAACAATAAATGGGCACATTCCATGCCCAAAACAAGCTTACATATAGCCAAGTTCCATTATCTCAAGATTACAGAATAATTGTCTTTTAAGAAAGCACCTAGTCAACCCCCAGTCCCTAGGTATTTCTACATTTAAACATTTATTATTCTTCCATTTCAATGGAGAAGCAGTGTGGTCTAGTGAATAGAGCATGTCCCTGGGAGTCAGAAGAACCTGGGCTCTAATCCTCGCTCCTCCACTTGGTTATTGTGTGAGGTTGGGCAAGTCACTTCACTTCTCTGTGCCTCAGTTACTTCATCAGTAAAATGGGGATTAAGACTGTGAGCCCCGTGTGGGACAGGGACCATGTCCAACCTATCTTGCATCTACCCCAGTATTTAGTGCAGTGCCTGGCACATTGAAGGTGCTTAACAAACACCATTGAAAAAAATTAAAGAAGCCCAGACAGATCGATGATTGCTCCTATTTTCAAGTAAGGGGATTCACAAGCTCCCTCGTGAACCTGCCTCAATACCTACTAGCCCTGAGGGCCAGGCATTTTTCTTGATATCAAACCAAAATTGTTGGTACTTTGGTTTCAATCAAGATTGCAATAACCCTGCCTCCATTTAGGCATTTGTTCGGTGGAGTGTGGTGAAATCGACTTTTTCATAGCATACCATCAGCCATCCAAGACCTGCCCCCAGTAATGTTCAGACAACTTAGCTTAGGACAAAACCAGAGCAGAGAGATGTTCCACCAGGCCCAGAGCAGCTGGTGTCTTCTGCTCGGTGGCTACAACAGACTCCTGGCTCAGTCTGGTTCTTGTACCCCTTCACTGGATGCAGAAAAGCTGAGCCCTGTCTCATCCTCAACTGGTGATTTTTCCAAGATCTGGGGAGACTTGGAACTTTTGCTTTTTTTTTTAAATGGTATTCAGTGCTTACTATGTATTAAGTGGTCAGTCAGTCAGTCAATCATATTTATGGAGCACTTGGGAGAGTACAGAATAACAATATAATACAAGCATTCTCTACCCACAATGAGTTTACAATCTAGAGGGGGAGACAGACATTAATATAAACGAATAAATTACTTATATGGACATTAGTGCTGTGGGGCTGGGAGGGGGGATGAAAAAAGGGGGTAAATCAGGGAGACAACAGAAGGGAGTGGAAGAAGAAAAAAGGAGGGCTTAGTCAGGGAAGGCCTCATGGAAGACATATGCATTCAAAAAGGTTTTGAAAGGGGAAATAGTAGACAGACGCTAATCAGGTTGAAGACAGTCCGTGTCCCACATGGGGCTCACAGTCTTAGTCCCCATTTTACAGATGAGGGAACTGAGGCTCAGAGAAGTCAACAGATTTCCCGAGGTCACAGAGGAGACAAGTGGCAGAGCCAGGATTAGAATCCTGGTCCTTCTGACTCTTGGGCTCAGGGAATAGCCACTAGGCCATGCTGCTTCTCCACGCCACCTCACCAGTTGAGTAATCCAGGGGTCCGCCTTCTGGATCAAGCTCCTGGATCATCTCTCCCTGAACTCTCATGGGCATGGAGCAGACGGCCCCTTGAGAACCTCAAGATATGGTTCATGTGAACTGACTCAACTGCCAGGCAATGATTATGAAAACGTGTCCAATAATGATAACCATATTTGTTATGTGTACCCTGCACTGTTCTAAATGCTGGGGCAGATACAAGGTAATCAGGTTGGACACAGTCCCCATGGAGCTCAAAGTCTTAATCCTCAGTTAACAAATGAGGCAACTGAGCCCAGAGAAGTGAAGTGACTTGCCCAAGGTCACACAGCAGACAAATGGAAGAGGTGGGATTAGAACCCATGACCCTCTGTCTCCCAGGCCCATGCTCTTTCCACTACACCAAGTTGCTTCTATGCTGTTCTGTCATACTCTCCCAAGTGCTTAGTACAGTGCACTCACCCAGTAACTGCTCAATGAATACCTCTGATGATGATGATGATGATAGTGAGACCACCCTCACTTATCCTTAGCAGGAGTCAACATTTCATCTCCTATGGGAAGGGACCACATCAGGAACATCTACCCTGGTGGCCTAAAGAATTTTTTCAACAGCCTCTATGCCATAGGATTCTCAGTTTAAAAAGACAGAGAGCAACAATTTCTACCCAAACAGGACCTTATATGGACCCATGGGAAAAAAAAGCATCCATTATCACACTCCAACCTGTGGTCAGTTTCAAAAAGGTCTAACCTGCTATAAAACATTACTTTTCCCTTAGACCGTTGATGCCTAACAGATCATCATAAACCTCTCCACTCTGGCATGTTCTCAAAGTTTTAAAAGTTGGGAACAGTATTAATGTATTTATTTAGATATCTCTGGGTCACATCTCTTTCATTCTTTTAATGGTACTTGTTAACCACTTATTTTGTGCCAGCTAAGTGAGGGGTAGGATAATCAAGTTGGACACAGTTCCTGTCCCATGTTGGAGTTACACCCTTAATACTCATTTTACAGATGAGGCAACTGAGGCCCAGAGAAGTGAAGTGACTTGTCCAAGGTCACACAGCAGATAAGTGGCTGAGCCGGATTTGGAACCCAGGTGCTTCTGAATTCCATGCTCATGCTCTATCCACTAGGCAACAGTGCTGCTTTTTTCAGTGATGCAAAAACCTCTCACTCTCAGCTTCAAGGCTATGCATCACCTCGCCCCCTCCTACCTCACCTCCCTTCTCTCCTTCTAACAGCCAGACTACACCCTCCTCTCCTCTGCCGCTAACCTCCTCACTGTGCCTCATTCTTGCCTGTCCAGCCGTCGATCCCCGGCCCATGTCCTCCCCCTGGCCTGGAATGCCCTCCCTCCACACATCCGCCAAACTAGCTCTCTCCCTCCCTTCAAAGCCCTACTGAGAGCTCACCTCCTCCAGGAGGCCTTCCCAGATTGAGCCCCCTTTTTCCTCTTCTCCTCACCCCCTGCCTCTGCCCTCCCCTCTCCCCCCCTCCCCACACCACTTGTATATATTTGTACAGATTTATTACTCTATTTAATTTACTTGCACATACTTACTACTCTATTTATTTTGTTAATGATGTGCAAATAGCTGTAATTCTATTTATTCTGACGGTTTTGACACCTGTCTACATGTTTTGTTGTCTGTCTTTCTAAATTGTGAGCCCGTTGTTGGGTAGGGACCATCTCTATATGTTGCCGACTTGTACTTCCCAAGTGCTTAGTACAGTGCTCTGCACACTGTAAGTGCTCAATAAATATGATTGAATGAATGAATAAGCTACCTTACAGTCTTGAAGGGGAGACAAACATTAATATGAATAAATAAGTAATTTACAATATACAATGTAAAGATATGTATCTAAGTGCTGTGGGGTTGGGGATGGGGAGAATATCAAATTTCCAAAGGTCACAGATAGCACTGTATAGATGATGCAGAAGGGAGAGTAAATATAATTGAGTGAATGAATGAATGAATGTGAGTGAGCTGGGAAAAAGAAGGCTTAATCAGGGAAGGCCACTTGGAGGAGATGTGACCTTAGTCATGCTTTGAAGGTGGAAAGAGTGGTGGTCTGGCATATATGGAGGGTAAGGGGGTTCCAGGCTAGGGGGAGGGTGTAGGAAAGGGGTCGGTAGTGAGATAGATGAGAGTGGGGCACAGTGAGTAAGCTGGCACTAGAAGAGTGTAGTTTGCGGGCTGGGTTGTAATAGAAGATCAGTGAAGTGAGGTAGGATGGGGCGAGCTGATTGAAGACTTTTAAGCCAATGGTAAGGGGTTTCCGTTGGATGCTGAGGTGGATGGGCAGCCAATAGAGGTTTTTGAGGCATGGGGAAATATGAACTGAATGTTCCCCACCTTCAGAACCTTATTAGAAGTACATCTCCTCCAAGAGGCCTTCCCTGACGAAGCCCTCATTTCTCCTTCTCCCACATCCTTCTACATTGCCCTTGCACTTGGATTTGTACCCTTTTTTCACACCTCCCTCAGCCCCACAGTGTATTTGTACAAATCTACAATTCATTTATTTACATCGATGTCTGTCTCTGCCTCTAGACCGTAAACTCATTGTGGGCAGGGAACATGTCTACCAATTCTGTTTTATTGTACAAGTGCTTAGTACAGCGCTCTGCACATGGTAAATGCTCAGTAAGTACAATTGATTGATTTGTTGATTGACAATGAGGACCAGAGTTAGAAAATACTTCACCCCAGCAGCTATAGCACATGGCTTGTCAGTCATTTCATGATCAAATTCTGTGATAACCTTTCACTGTATTTTCAATAGCAGTGGTAGCCAGGAAACCCTACACCTTCAATGCCGTGGCAATAAATCTCAAATCCTCTAGTGTTATGACATTTTTCCCAGTTGCTAATATACAAAGCAGAGCTATAATCTAAAGTAACATATTATGCTGTTTTATTTTAATTTCTCAGCTTCTGTTCATCAAAAACCCAAGGAGTCCTAAGGTTGGGGCAAGGTAAAGAGTGAGGAGCCTGGATTTTCAACTTGAAAAGTATTCTAGCGGGGTGAATTTGTGTCTTGGCTATTGTGTTCCTCTGTGAAGCAATGACATGTTTATACATGCTGATCACTGGTGCAAACCTTGAAAGTTCAGGCCATGGGAAGGAATCAATCGATCAGTGATATTTATTGCGCACTTAACTACATGCCCAGTACTGTATTAAGTGATTGGGTTACATTCCCTTAGAACAGTGCTTTCCACATAGTAAGCGCTTAACAAATGCCATCATTATTATTATTATTATTCCCTGCCCAGAATGAGCCCAGAGAGGCAGAGGCCCTAGACAAATGATCCCAATATAGGCTTCCTCTTTCAGGCTACTTGTGGAGCACCTAATAGTGGTACTTCTCAAGTGCCTTCTATGTGCCAAGCACTGTACTAAGCACTGGGGTAGATGCAAGATAGCTTGGGCAAAGTCCCTGTGCCACATGGGGTTCACAGTTTAAATAGGATGGAGAACAGGTATTTAAATTGATTGTACAGATGAGGAAAGTGAGGCCCAGAAAAGTTAAGTGATTTGCCCAAGATCACATAGCAGGCAATTAGTGGTGCTGGGATTAGAAGCAGCGTGGCTCAGTGGAAAGAGCCCGGGCTTTGGAGTCAGACATCATGGGTTCAAATCCTAGCTCTGCCAATTGTCAGCTGTGTGACTTTGGGCAAGTCACTTAACTTCTCTGTGCCTCAGTTACCTCATCTGGAAAATGGGGATTAAGACTGTGAGCCCCACGTGGGACAACCTGATCACCTTGTATCCCCCCAGTGCTTAGAACAGTGTTTTGCACATAGTAAGCGCTTAACAAATACCATCATTATTATTATTAGAACCCAGGACCTCTGACTCCTAGGCCTGTGCTCTTTCCACTAGGCCACGCTGTTTCCCATTGTCCAGGGATACAAGGGCAAGGAGGTAGAAAGCTTAATCAAGAATCAATCAATCAATCAATTATATCTATTGAGCACTTACTGTGTGCAGAGCTTTGTATTAAGTGCTTGGGAGACTACAATATGACAGAGTTGGTAGACATGTTCCCTGCCCATGGAAAGCCTATAGTCTAGAGGGGCTAGCAGGAGGCATTCATCAACGTGACTAGGAGGCATTTTGCCTCTTACCTAACCGAGGGTGCATTGTCATTCATTTTGGGAGAACCAGATCATCTCCTTCAACACCAACTATAGGCCATTGCAAGTACCAAATCACAAAACAGGATGTCAAAGAATGAATTTCTGCACCATGGCCAACCCTCCAAAGCTGAAGCAATCAGTCAATCAATCTATCAATCAATCATTTTTATTGAGCACTTACTACGTGCAGAGCATGTGCACCTACTTGGGAGAGTACAGACTAAGCCCTCCTTTTCCTCTGCTTCTCCTCCCCTCCCCATCACCCCGACTTCCTCCCTCTTCTTTACCCCCTTCCGTGCCCCTTGCATATTAATTATTCTATTTATTTTATTAATGATGCATATATATCTATAATTCTATTTATTTATATTGATACTATTAATGCCTGTCTACTTGTTTTGTTTTGTTGTGTTTAGTTGTCTGTCTCCCCCCTTCTAGACTGTGAGCCATTGGTGGGTAGGGATTGTCTCTATTTGTTGCCAAATTGTAATTTTCAAGCACTTAGTATAATGCTCTGCACACAGTAAGCGCTCAGTAAGTACGATTGAATGAATGAATTAATCAATACCTTACAACAGACACATTCCTTGACCATACTGAGCTTACAGTCTAGAGGGGGAGACAGACACTAGTAAGAATGAATGAGAAATTTATGATATATGATTTAAAGATATGTACATAAGGAAGGTGAGATTGTGATTACGGAGAATGTCAGATGTCCGAAGGTCACAGGTCCAGTATACAGATGAGTGAGCCAGGGAAAAGAGGGCTTAATTGGGGAAATCCTCTAGGAAGAGATGTAGCCTTAATAATGCTTTGAAGGCGCAGAGAGTCGTGGTTTGTTTATAAATGATCCGGCAGCAGAATGAAGTGTGGAGTGGAAAGGGGAGAGACAGGAGGCTGGGAGGTCAGCAAGGAAGCAGATACAGTAGTGGAGGCAGGATAGGATAAGTGCTTGCATCAGTATGGTAGCAGTTTGGATGGAGAGGAATGAGTGGATTTTATCAATGCCGTGAAGGTAGAACTGAGAGGATTTGGTGACAGACTGAATATGCGGGTGGAATGAGAGAGATGAATCAAGGACAAAGCTAAGGCTACAGGTTTGTGAGACAGGGAGACTAGTGGTGTGGTCTACCATGATGGGAAAGACAGGGAGAGAGCAGGGTTTGGGTGGCAAGATAAGGAGTTCAGTTTTGGACACGTTTAAATTGAGGTGTCAGCAGGACTTCCAGGTAGAGATATACTGAAGGCAGGAGGAAATGCAAGATTGCAGGGAAGGAGAGAGGTCAGGGCTGGAGATGATTATCTGATGGTAATTGAAGCCATGGGAGTGAATGATTTCTCTAAAGCAGTAGGTGTAGATGGAGAACAAACATATATACATATATATACTTATATATGTATATATACATATATACGTATATATGTTTGCACATATTTATTCCTCTATTTATTTATTTATTTATTTTACTTGTACATATCTATTCTATTTATTTTATTTTGTTAAGATGTTTGGTTTTGTTGTCTGTCTCCCCCTTCTAGACTGTGAGCCCACTGTCTCTATATGTTGCCAACTTGTACTTCCCAAGCGCTTAGTACAGTGCTCTGCACACAGTAAGCACTCAATAAATACGATTGATAGATTGATTGATTGAGAATAGAAGGGGACACAGAACTGAGCCTCGAGGGACTTCCACTGTCAGGGGGTGGGAGACAGAGGAGGAGCCTGCTAAAGGGACTGAGAAGATTGACTGACAATTGAGATTGTCAGCGATTGGAGGAGAGTCAAGAGAGGACAGTGTCAGTGAATAACAATAGTAATAATAGTAATACAGCATACAGAAGCAGCTTCTGGCTCAGTGGAAAGAGCCCGGGCTTGGGAGTCAGTCAGAGGTCATGGGTTCTCATCCCGGCTCTGCCACTTGTCAGCTGTGTGACCTTGGGCAAGTCACTTAACTTCTCTCTGCCTCAATTACCTCATCGGTAAAACGGGCATTAAGTCTGTGAGCCTCACATGGGACAACCTAATTACCTTGTATCTTCCCCAGTGCTTAGAACAGTGCTTGGCACATAGTAAGTGCTTAACAAATACCATCATTATTATTATTATTATACACGTGGCAGAGCCAGGATGAGAACCCATGTCCTGGACTCCTCTGACTAGGCCTTGCTGCTTTTCTATCAGAACACAACCTCCTCACCTGTTCTCTCTCCCACTCCCCCACCCCCCTGGAATCTGTCCTTTTCCCCCACAGAGACCTCTGTTCTTTTGACCCCCCTCCCCAGCTATCGTACCCCATTTGGTTTCCATTCCCAAACAATCTTCTCCTGACACACAAATCAACCCACTCACCCTCTCCATTGAACTGAACTCCCTTGTTCCCCTGTCTCTCCGCCGGTCTCGAACCTCTAACCCACAACCCTGGTTGGATAAAGTTTCAAGGAGAAGGTGATGTTCTATATAGTGTCAAAGGCGGCTGAGAGATCTAGGAGGATTAAGGTGAAGTAGGGGCTGTCAGATTTGGCCAGTAGGTCATTGGTTACCTTAGAGAAGGATTTTTCTGTGAAATTAAGGGGGTGGAAGCCAGTTTGAAGGGGATCTAGGAGAGAATTAGAGGAGAAGAAGTAGTGACAGCGGGTATAAACAACTCTCTCAAGAAGCTTGGAGTAAAATGGGAGGGAGATGGGGTGCTAATCAGAGGCAGCTATGGGGTCAAGGGAGGGTTTTTTTAGGATTGGGGATGCATGAGCCCCTTCAAAAGCAGTGGGGAAGAAGAATGTGAACAATTGAAGATGTCAGTCGAGGAGGAAAGAAGGGAGAGGTGAGTGTTTTACAAAAATAAGATGGGATGGAGTCAGAAGCACAGGTGGAGGGGTAGATTTAGGGGTGAGAGGTGAGAGAAGGGGTGAGAGATTTCATCTTGAGTTATTGCAGGGAATATAGGGAGAGCCATAGAAGGTGAAGGAAGAGGGGAGATTGGAGAGGAACAGGGGAGATTTTAGGGAGATCATGCCTGCTGGTTTCAATTTTGTTGATGAAGTATGTGGCCAAGTCATTAGGGGAAAGAGATGGTGGGGGCAGGAGGGACAGGAGGTTTGAAGAGGGAGTTAGATGCCTGGAACAGCTGGTGGGGGCAGCGGGTATGGGAGTGAATTAGAAAGGAGAAGTATTGTTTTCTGGCAGTGGACAGGGCCAGATTGAAGCTGATAAGAATGAATCCAAGGTGGACAAGGTCAGAGAGAAGTCTGGATTTCCTCCAACAGCGTTGGGCAGTTCGAGCATAGGAGCAGAGGGAGTGTGCCGTGGAGGCGATCCAGGGTTGCGGGTTAGTGGTTCGAGACCGTCAGAGAAATGGGGGAGCAAGGGAGTTCAGTTCAATGGAGAGGGTGGTGTTGAGTGGGTCGATTTGTGTGTCAGAAGATTGTTTGGGAATGGAAACCAAATGGGGTATGATTGCTGGGGAGGGGGTGGTTTATTCATTCATTCATTCAATCGTATTTATTGAGCGCTTACTGTGTGCAGAGCACTGTACTAAGCGATTGGAAAGTACAAGTTGGCAAAATATAGAGACGGTCTCTACCCAACAACGGGAAAGAACGGAGGTCTCTGTGGGGGAAAAGGACAGATTTCTGGGGGGTGGGTGTATGGGAGAGAGAGAGAGAGCAGGTGAGGAGGTTGTGTTCTGATAGAAAAGCAGCATGGCCTAGTCAGAGGAGTCAGGATGTGGGTTCTCATCCTGGCTCACCACTTGTATAATAATATTAATAATAATGATGGTATTTGTTAAGCGTTTACTATGTGCCAAGCACTGTTCTAAGCGCTGGGGAAGATACAAGGTAATTAGGTTGTCCCATGTGAGGCTCACAGTCTTGATGCCCATTTTACAGTTGAGGTAACTGAGGCACAGAGAAGTTAAGTGACTTGCCCAAGGTCACACAGCTGACAAGTGGTGGAGCCGGGATGAGACCCCATGACTTCTGACTCCCAAGCCCGGGCTCTTTCCACTGAGCCATGCTGCTTCTGTATGCTGTGTGACCTTGGGCAAGTCACTTCACTTCTCTGTGCCTTAGTTAACTCATCTGTAAAATGGGGATTAAGACTGTGAGTCCCATGTGGGACAACCTGATTACCTTGTATCTACCCCAGTGCTTCGAACAGTGCTGGGCATGTAGTAAGTGCTTAACGAATACTATAATAATAATAATTATTATTATTATGGAGGAATTTCAGAAACTGCTAGGGTAGAGATTGTATAATGACTAGAGATAATAAGATCAAGCTTGTGCCCAAGTTGGTGTGTGTGTGTGATGTGAGATGGAGAAGGAGGTCATTGGAGTAGAGGAGTGAAAGGAGGTAGATAGTGGAAAGATAATTGGGGACATCCACAGGGTCAGTATTTCCATCCCAGCACATCTTTTCCTCTATAGTTTCTCCCTTTGGCCAGTTATCATATCAGTTCATATCCATTTAATGGTATTTTTCTGCCCATCCCTCATTGTTTAAATGATGAGCTTAAATGATGAAGTACGGAAAGATGAATAGATAAATAAATAAATGTAAGTTGTGAGCCAGGGACATGCGTATTTGGTATGGGTTGATTAATTGATTGAGTGGTAGGTGGTGCGTGTCCTAGCAGATAGAGTATGGGCCTAGGCATCAGAAGGACCTGGGTTCTAATTCCTGCTGTGGCATTTGTCTGCTGTGTGACTTTGAGTAAGTCACTGTACTTCTCTGGGCCTCAGTTCCCTCATCTGTAAAATAGGGATTTAGAGGGTGAGCCCAATGCGGGAGAGGGACTCTATCCAATTTGATGAACTTATATCTCACCCACTACATGGAACAGTGATTGGCACATAGTTAAGTGCTTAACAAGGACTATAATGATTGTTATCATCATCATCATTATTATTATCATTATTATGGACTGTTCCTGGAGGAGTTGTGCCTTCAGTAAGGCTTTGAAGAGTTGTGGGGAGAGAAATCGTCTGTCAGATTTGAGGAGGGAGGGCATTCCAGGACAGAGGCAGGACATGGGTCAGTGGTCGGCAGCGAGACAGGCGAGATTGAGACACAGTGAGAAGGTTAACAGTAGAGGAGAGAAGTATGCGGGCCGGGATGTAGAAGGAGAGCAGCGAGGTGAGAGAAGTGATGTGAGCTAGGAGGGGGCAAGGTGATGGAGAGTTTTAAGGCCAATGGTGAGGAGTTTTTTTTCTGATGCAGTGGTGGATGGGCAAACACTGGAGATTTTTGAGGAGCGGGTTGACATGTCCTGAATGTAGAAAAATGATCCGTGTAGCAGAGTGAAGTATGGACTGGAGTGGGGAGAGACAGGAAACTGGGAGGCCACTGCCGGCTTCAAAGCTCTCCATCATCTTGCCCCCTCTTACCTCACCTCCCTACTTGCCTTCTTCAGTCCAACCCGCACACTCCACTCCTCCGGTGCAAACCATCTCACTGTGCCTTGTTCTCACCTGTCCTGCCTTTGACCCCTGGCCCACGTCCTACCTCTGGCCTGGAATGCCCTCTCTCCTCACATCCGCCAAACTAGCTCTCTTCCCCCCTTCAAAGCCC
The DNA here is from genome assembly GCF_015852505.1 of Tachyglossus aculeatus. Classification (NCBI taxonomy): domain Eukaryota; kingdom Metazoa; phylum Chordata; class Mammalia; order Monotremata; family Tachyglossidae; genus Tachyglossus; species Tachyglossus aculeatus. Next base: position 43,211,274 of record NC_052067.1, on the reverse strand, counting down.
TACTGAAAGCTCACCTCCTCCAGGTGGCCTTCCCAGCGTAAGCACCCGTTCCCCCTGCTCCTCCTCCCCTCCCCATCACCGCCTCCCTGCCCCATAGCACTTTTGTGTATTTGTATATATTTATTATTCTATTTATTTTATTAATGATGTGTATATATCTATAATTCTATTTATTCATATTGATGCTATTGTTGCCTGTTTAGTTGTTTTGATGTCTGTCTCCCCCCTGTTAGACTGTGAACCCATTGTTGGGCAGGGATTGTCTCTATTTGTTGCTGAATTGTACTTTCCAAGTGCTTAGTACAGTGCTCTGCACACAGTAAGCGCTCAATAAATATGATTGATTGAATGAATGAATGTGGCTCATGCAGTAATCCAGGTGGCATAAGATAAATGATTGTATTAACATGGTAGCAGTTTGGATGCAGAGGAAAAGGCGGATTTTAGCAATGTTGTGAAGGTGGGACAGACAGGATTTAGTGACGTATGGAATATGTGGTTGAATGAGGGAGGAATCAAGGATAAAGCCAAGGTCATGGGCTGTGACACAGGAAGGATGGCAATGCCTCACAAGCCACTTGTCTACTGTGTGACCGTAGGCCAGTCACTTAACCTCTCTGCCTCAGTTACCTCATCTGTAAAATGGGGATTAAGACTGTGAGCTCTATGTGGGATATAGCCTTTGTCCAACCTGATTACCTTGTATCGTATCTACCCCAGTGCTTAGAACAGTGTTTGGCACATAGTAATGCTTAACAAATACTATTATTAGAATGTATGCTCATTATAGGCAGGGAATGTATCTGTTTATTCTTATCTTGTACTCTCCCAAGCACTTAGTACAGTGCTCTGCACACAGTAAATGTTCAATATATGCAGCTGAATGAATGAAATATGATTGAATTAATTACTACTAGTAGTAGCATTATAATAATAATAATTATTATTAAAATACCCACTATCTCTGGAGGGAAGATCTGAATCTGACCGGGGAAAAAAGACATGCTGAAATAGGATAGGATAGGAAAATGTCTTCTTGCCCACTCAATGTGCCCCTTTTACCATGCACAAAGAGCAAGCAGGAGTGGTGCAGTGACTCTGCCAGTCTGGATCTTTAAAAAGAAGGAAATGGTCCCAGTTGGCAGGGAAGACGTAGGAAAGCTGATCCTTTTCCTAATCACTAGGAAGCAGAATTAGAGCTGCAGGGTAAACAGCACACCCGGCCAATTCATTCTGCAAAATTTCTGCTAGTCAATAACTGTGTTTGTTAATTCCCAACAGTGGTGGGTGGGGGCTGCTTACCCATAGGCCTCCTCCCTGATTAGCACTTGGGGGAGGGTGAACAGCTGTGTGTTTTAAGGATTAAGAGGGATGGGCTCACCTACTGAATAAATCAGAGGCAACAGAAGCTGCAGAGCAGTTAGGAGACTGTTGGGTTTTCTACAAATCGAAGTTCTTGTTCCATCTTTTTTTTTAGGTTATTTGTTAAGTCCTTACTATGTGCCAGGCTCTGTATTAAGTGCTGGGGTGGATACAAGACGATTGGGTTGGACACAGTGCCTGTTTCATGTGGGGTTCATAGTCTTAGTTCCCATTCTACAGATGAGGAAACTAATGCGCAGAGAAGTGATTTGCCCAAAGTCACCCAGCAGACAGATGGCAGAGCAGGGATTGGAATCCAGGTCCTTTGAACTCCCAGGCTAGGGTTTTACCCTCTAGGCCATGCTGGTATTCACCTGGGACTTTTCCAGAAGGTAGGTGCCATTATGGGGGAGCAGAACTGGGTCTTGCTTGGTTCTTTTGCTTCAAGGATGAGCCAGTTTGAGGAAATGTCTCGCCTAGGCTAAAACCAGCCCTTTCAGGAAAGGTCATAGATAGCTAAATGATTTGAAACAGGTCACCTAAATTCTCTTTGCCTCAGTTTTCCCAGCTGTAAAATGGGGATTCAATACCTAGTCTCCCTTCTACTTAGACTGCCCCATGAGGGACTATGTCCAACTTGATTCTACCCCATTGCTGAGTACAGTGCTTGGTATGTAGAAAGTGCTTGAAAAGGAGCATGAGCCTGGAAGTTGAAAACACTGTTCTAATACTGACTCCGTTACTAGTCTGTTTTGGGACCTTGGGCAAATCACTTCATTTCTCTGGGCCTCAGTTAGCCCCTCCGTAGAGGGGGGATTAAGACTGAGACCCCCATGTGAGACATGGACTGTGCCAACCTGATTAGCTTGTGTCTACTCCAGACCTTAGTACAGTACTGACACATAATAATGATGGTATTTGTTAAGTGCTTACTATGTGCCAAGCACTGTTCTTAGCGCTGGAGGGGATATAAGGCAATCAGGTTGTCCCACGTGGGGCTCACAGTCTTAATCCCTATTTTACAGATGAGGGAACTGAGGCCCAGAGAAGTTAAGTAATTTGCCCAAAGTCGCACAGCTGATAAGTGGCAGAGCCGGAATTAGAACCCATGACTTCTGACTCCCAAGCCTGTGCTCTTTCCACAGAGCTACGCTGACATAGTAAGCCCTCCATCAGTATTATAAAAAACAAAAAAACTGCATCCGTTCAAGTAGCTTCAGGAAACAATCCACTCCTTCCACCCAAGTCCTTTCTTTCATGGAAAGTCTCACCTCCTCTTTCCCAGAATTACCCCTTGATCGGTAACCTAGTAATTGAAATTGCAAGACGATCAATTGTCATTATAAACTGCCCATTTGTCATATCACCTTGAAGGATTTCTCCCCATTAAAGTTTCACAATGCAAAGTGACTCAACCCATCATTGAACCAAATTAACTACCAAAGCTTTACTTGGGCAGTGACTTAGATATACTGCAAATAATAGAATGATTGGAGGTTGGTGAGATAAAGATCTCTATTTCAAGTTCAAGAGGAGCTGGAGGAAATTTCCCCTGAGATGAGAAAGCTACTTATGCCGGGCTTCAGGGAGAAACCAGGAAAACACAGAGTTTTGTTTTTTGCTTTTTGTTTTTTTAAATGGTGTTTGTTAGGGTTTACTATGTGTCAGGCACTGTACTAAGTGCTGGAGTAGATAAAACCTAATCAGGTTGAACACAGTCCCTGTCCCACATGGGCTCACAGTCTTAATCCCCATTTCACAAATGAGGGACCTGAGACTTAGAGAAGTTCTGTCACTCCCCCAAGGTCACACAGCAGACAATAACAATAATGATTGTGGTATTTAAGTGCTTACTATGTGCTAGATACTTCACTAAACTCTGGGGTAGATGCCAGGTAATTGGATTGGACACAGTCCCTGTCCCACATAGGTGTCACAGTCTTTATCCCCATTTTACAGATGAGGTAACCGAGGCCCAGAGAAGTGAAGTGACTTGCCCAGGGTCACATAGCAGACAAGTGGCAGAACCGAGATTAGCACCCAGTTCCTTCTGACTGCCAAGCCTGGACTCTATCCAAAAGGCCACACTACTTCTTGGAGGATTTAGGGCTCCAGGGAGGTGGAGAGCTGCTCTGGAAGGAAGAGTTATAATCTGAGTTGCTATTTGGTGATAGAAATTGCGATATTAGGTGTTTACTACATGCCTATCTCTGGGATAGACGCAGAGTAGTCAGCTTGGACACAATTCCTGACCCATGTAGGGCTCACAGTCTAAGGGGCAAAGAGAATCCCAGCGCTTAGAACAGTGCTTTGCCCACAGTAAGCACTTAACAAATGCCATTAAAAAAAGAGGTATTTACTCCTCATTTTACAGATGAGGTAGCTGAGCCACAGAAAAGTGAAGTAACTTTCCCAAGGTCACACAGCAGATGCGAGGAAGTACTGGGATTAGAACTCCGTTGCTGGACTCCCACTCCTTTGCTCTTTTCCCTAGGCCATACTCTGCTGTTTCCTCATCTGTTGATAGGTGGTGAGGTGGTCAGGCCAGCTACAGTTATCCATCTTTAAGAACAGTGCTCAGTTCTTAGAACAGTGTTCAGCACTTAGAACAGTGCTTGGCACATAGTAAGCACTTAACAAATACCGTCATTATTATTATTATCCTACCCAAAGAATTGTGGAAAAGTGAGGCAATTATGGGATGCCCTAAAGTGATCTAATGTGTCTATCCCAGTGTTTTGCGTGGTTCTTGGTGCAATAAGTGCGTAATAAATTCCAAAATAATAACAGCAACAGCAACAATCAGAATAATGGTGATAATAATAATAATGGGGATATCCTGGGTTCCCCACTTGTCTGCTGTTGACCTTGGGCAATTGACTTCACTTCTGTCGGACTCAGTGACCTCATCTTGAAAAGGGGGATTGATACTGTGAGCCCCACGTGGGACAGGGACTGTGTCCAACATGATTTGCTTGTATCCACCCCAGCCCTTAGTACAGTGACAGGCACATAGTAATGCTTAACAAATAACACAATTATTATTATTACTATAATGATTGTGATACACTACTACTACTACTATTACTATATTACTACCAATAAAAGTTCTCATATCCCCATAGCCCCAATTTTGAGAGGGACAATAATCTTGTTCTTATTGGCTCCTCTAGACTTTAAGCTCCTTGTGGGCAAGTAACTGTGTTTTCCAACTCTTGTATTGTACTCTCCCGGAAAAGCGGCTTGGTCTGGTGGATAACGCATGGGTCTAATCCCCGCTCCACCACTTGTCGGCTGTGTGACCTTGGGTAGGTCTCTTCACTTTTCTGATCCCATTCCTTTATTTGTAAAATGGGAATTGAGAGCGTGAGCCCCATGTGAGACAGGGATTGTGTCCAACCTGGTTAGCTTGTCTCTACCCCAGTGCCTGGCATATAGTAGGTGTTCAGTAAATACCATGGAAAAAGTGCTTTCTACAATGCTCTGCACACAGTAAATACTCAATAAATACTATTGATTGATTGACTGGCTGATTCCACTCCCCCCAAATCCCACTGACTCCCCTCCTCTTGATTCAAGGGCTCTATCTATGAAGCAATAATGGGGAGAGGACTGGAGGAAAATAATTCTAATACTTCCTCAATCCATTAAATGATTTTCAGGTCGCTCTGGCTGTCACATCAAGAAGATAATTACCGGGTTGTTCTTCGTGTCTGGTTTTCAATGATGTGGTTCTTACCATTTCTACAACACAAGATGCTCCAGCGATCACGGTTAGTAATTATTTTTGACATTCAGCCGGAATGATAACTCACAGAAGTTTTACACTCACTGAGGCAATGACGTGGAAAGAATGTGTTTTATTCTGATTAGTAGCTGTTTGGATCCTAGAAAATGTCAATAACACATTTTGGGGGATTCTCACCTTTTAAATTATCCTAAGCTACTGAGTAATTGTCACTAGATTTGTTCTGATTGCCATGCCTAATAAGCTCACCCTCTAATTAAAAATAAACTTGTGGCCAACATAGATTTCTGGTTATGGCTTTGTAAATTTAGGGATATTGGAAATCATCGTGATAAAAATTTGAAACCAGTTGCAAATTAATAATGTTGGTGGTATTTTAAAGTGCTTACTATGTGCCAAGCACTGTACTAAACACTGGGGCAGATGCAGGATAATCAGGTCCCATGTAGGTGTCACAGTGTAAGTAGGAGGGAGATTTTGCTACCGAGGGAACCGAGGCACGGGGAAGTTAAGTGAGACTGTAAGCTTGTTGTGGTCAGGGATTGTGTCTGCTTACTATTGCGTTGTACTCTCCCAAGCACTTAGTACAGTGCTCTGCACACAGTAAGTGCTCAATAAATATGAATGTTTTGTCTAAGATCCCAGCATGCAAGTGGTGCAGATGGGATTAGAACCCAGGGCCTCTGACTCCCAGCCCCATGCTCTTTCCACCGGGCCAGCATGCTTATATTCATTCATTCATTCAATCGTATGTATTGAGCACTTACTGTGTGCAGAGCACTGTACTAAGCGCTTGGGAAGTACAAGCTGGCAACATATCTAAGCCTAGATGTTCAAAGTTTTGGATTTATGATGGTGGTGGGTGGCGGGGGTGGTGATTTGGCTTTTAAAATGGTAAATAATTCAAGACTAGATGAGGAGATGCCCCTCTCAGGGTCGTTTCCAGTCCTCTACCAGTCTCGACTATGGGAGGGAGAGTCAAGAAGAAGCATATTCATTCCATTCCTAGCTTGGGTAGTGGCTAGCGAGTGGAAGGCAATCTGCTACAAGTCAAAACTCCCCTGTGCTGGGCAGCAGCAGCATGGGAGAGTTGAGGTCAGAGACTCGAGTTTACTGCTCGGGAGGTGGTGGTAAACCACTTCTGTATTTTTGCCAAGAAAACTCTATGGATACACTACCAGAATGATTGCAGATGGAGGTGGGGCGTTCTGGGGGAGATGTGTCCTTGGCGTCGTTATTCATTCATTCATTCAGTCGTATTTATTGAGCGCTTACTGTGTGCAGAGCACTGTACTAAGTGCTTGGGAAGTACAATTTGGCAACATATAGAGACGGTCCCTACCCAACAGTGGGCTCACAGTCTAGAAGTCTTATGGGTAGGAGGCGACTCAACGGAATTAGACAGAAAGATCAGGAGATAGATGGTCAACTGGTGGTTTCAAGGAGCCAAGGCAGCCAAAATCCATTCTTAATCCAAGCCAGTCCAATTTGACACCCCCTCTATTCTGCACTCCCCAGTCTTGGAAATCTGCTCATCCCCCCTGGGACTGGAAGAATTAATCAGAGGAATTCACTGAGTGCTTGCAAAGGGTGGAAGGGCCCTTAAAGGCATGCTCTAGGGGGCTGTAAAAATCTACAGGTTGACTGTAAAGTTTTTCAGTCATTCCCTGAATCTTCCATTTCTCACTTTATAAGATTAGCAATTTACTAATCCTCAATCCTTGTCTCATCTGGTATTAAATGTGGTCTCTAATGGTAGGTTACCCATATGGTTTCCTTTCATTTCATTCCGTCCACGCTTCTTCTCGAGCACTCCAGTGGCCCCATGGCTTTTGCGCTCTGGCTTTCTTTGGCAACCTTCAGCAATGGCTCAGTGGAAAGAGCACGGGTTTGGGAGTCAGAGGTCATGGGTTCTAATCCCGCCTCTGCTGCATGTCTGCTGTGTGACCTTGGACAAGTCACTTAACTTCTCTGTGCCTCAGTTACCTCGTCTGTAAAATGGGGATTAAAAGTGTGAGCCCCACGTGGGACAGCCTGATTACCCTGTGTCTACCCCAGCACTTAGAACAGTGCTTGGCACATAGTAAGCGCTTAACAAATACCATAATTGTTATTTCAGTTGGAAAATTGATTCTCCCTCACTCCCATGTTGTTTCAAAGTAGTGTCGTTGATATCGAAGAGGTTTATATTCTGGGGCTAAATTTTAGCTTTCTGATGCACTTCCGTAGGCAAACATGGATTGGATATATGCTTGATTGTCCAGTTTCTTCACTGATTTATTGGCATTTGAAGGCTCTAGACTCTAAACTAGTTGTAGGCAGAGACCATGGCTGCTAATTCTATGGTACTATACTCTTCCAAGCACTTAGTACAGTGTTCTTCTCATAATAATCACTCAATAAATACCACTGATTGATTAGCAGGGCCTGTATCTCCTCCAAGAGGCCTTCCCTGACTAAGCCCCCTTTTCCTCCTCTCCCACTCCCTTCTTTGTCATCATGACTTGCTCCCTTTATTCATCCCCCCTCCCAGCCCTATTGAGTGCCTACAGTATTCAGAGCACTCTACTAAGTGCTTGGGAGAGGGCAGTAGAACAGAGCTGGTAGACACGTTCCCTGCCCATGGCGAGCTTACAGTCTAGGGTCGTGGGTCAGAAGCCCATCTGGCTCCTGATCACTGGTCCCTATTATGATTCCTATTTGAGTCTGTCCTTTCCAAGAGCTTAGTACAGAGCACCACACCAAGTAAACAGTCATGACCTCAGTGGAGAGAGCACCGGCTGAGGAGTCAAAGGACCTGGGTTCTAATCCTGGCTCTGCCCCTTGCCTGCTGTGGGACCTTGGGAAAGTCACTTCACTTTTCCGTGCCGCAACTTCCTCATCTGAAAATTGGAGATATACTACCCATTATTATTATTATCATTAAGTCCTGTCGAGTCATTTCTGATTCATCACAACTCCATGGATATATTTTCTCCAGAACGTCCTGTCCTCTGCCATAATCCACACCCTTTCTAATATGTTTCTTCTGTTATCGCTGTTGTGGTCTCTACCCATCTAGCTGCTGGTCTGCCTCTTCCATGTTTTCCCAGGACTTTTCCTAGCATTAGTGTCTTCTCTAGAGAATTAGCCCTCCTGATTATGTGTTCAAAATATGCTAATCTAAGTCGAGCCATTTGGCCTTCCAAAAGCCACTTTGGTTTAATTTGGTTTAATCCATTTATTTGTCTTTCAGGCAATCCATAGTATTCGCAAAAGTCTTCTCCAACACCACATTTTGAAAGAATCGATGTTCTTTCTATCCTAACACTACCTGCGCTCCCAGCTATGTAGAATGGGAATCCCATGTGCGACAGGGACTGTGATTCATTCAATCGTATTCGAGTGCTTACTGCATGCACAGCACTGTACTAAGTGCTTGGGAGAGTACAGTGCAACAATATACAGACACCGTCTCTGAGATCCGATCTTGTATCTGTGCCAGTGCTTGGTACAGTGCAAGAATCAATCAATCAATTGTATCTGAGTGCTTACTGTGTGCAGACCACTGTGTTATGCATTTGGGAGAGTACGATAGAACAGAGTTGGTAGACATGTTCCCTGCCCACAAGAAGCTTACACCACCACCTTCATTCAATCACATTTATTTAGCACATACTTTGTGCAGAGCACTGTACTACTTCCACCATCACCACCTCCACTTTCACCATCTCCACCACTACTACCAACACCTCTTCTGCCACCAACAACTTGTTCTACCCCCAAACACCACCTTCACCATCTCCTCTACCACCTCCACCGCTACCACTACCTCCTCCACCACTATCAACACTACATTTTCTACCACCAACTACTTGCCCTACCCCAATCACCACCACCTCCTCCATCCACCATCTCCACCCCCATTCATTCATTCAGTCGTATTTATTGAGCCCTTACTGTGTGCAGAGCACTGTACCAAGTTCTTGGGAGGTATAATTCAGCAACAAATAGAGACAATCCCTGCCCACAACGGGCTCACAGTCACAAAGAGCATGGGATTTGGAGTCAGAGGTCATGAGTTCAAATCCCAGCTCCACCAATTGTCAGCTGTGTGACTTTGGGCAAGTCACTTAACTTCTCTGTGCCTCAGTTACCTCATCTGTAAAATGGGGATGAAGACTGTGAGCCCACGTGGGACAACCTGATCACCTTGTAACCTCCCCAGTGCTTAGAACAGTGCTTGGCACATAGCAAGCGCTTACTAAATGCCATTATTATTATTATTATTACAACCAACCACACAACCCTCCCCCCGTCACTATCCCAAACCACCACTAAGTTTAGCTAAGAAGCAGCTTTTCTTCTAAGACGATTTCTCTTTCTTGGACACTTTCCCCAAATAGCTTAGTGAATTTAATCCAACGTGGTCCCTTAAACAGGACCCAAAGAAATTCAAATTGGCAGTGAAATTGTTTATCAGCAAAAACCTTGCAAGTGCAACAAGAAGGAACATCTATATTGCTTTCAGCGAAAACTATTGAGCTCTCTCCTGCATCAGAGCATGAATTTTGTTAGTATTAAAAAAAAACCACACACACATAGAAGTCTAGGAAAAGTGAATCAAATCAATGCCTGTACAAAAGGAACATACTCAAGATGGCAGCAATCAATGCTGTGTCCTTTGCCCATTCAGCCAGGATTGCTGTTATCTAAACTAGAGTGGTTGTCATGAGGGCAATTTCTGAAACTGGAAGGTTTTCTGGGTAATTACCTAGGCAATGGACCTAGAGTGAAAGTCCTTCAAAGCCCCAGTTTGACGGAAACGTGCCTCAAACGTTTGCAGCAGGCCCAGGAAAGGGAGGAGGAGGAGTTGGGGGAAAGAAAGAAGGGATGGATGAATTGTAATGCAGCACTGACTGACATTCAATTAATCAATCAATGATTTATTGAGGAAGCAAATTGTGTTGGACACAGTCTTTGTCCCACATGGGTGTTCGTCTCATTCCCCATTATACTGACAAGGTAAGTGAGGCCCAGAGAAGTGAAGTCACTTGACCAAGGTCACACAGCAGACAAATGACAGAGCTGGGATTAGAACTCATGAACTTTGGACTCCAGGCCTGTGCTCTATCCACTACACCATATAATGGCATTTATTAAGTGTTTACTGTGTGCCAGGCAGAATACTAAGTGCTGGGGTAGATAAAAGCCTAACAAGTTGGGCACGGTCCCCGTCCCATGTGGGGCTCAGAGTCTACGTTTTATGTTGTACTTTCTCAATCAATCAAACAATCAACAGTATTTGAGTGTTTACTATGTGCAGAGTACTGTACTAAGTGCTTGGGGGAGTACAATACAACAGAATAAGCAGACTTGTTCCCAAATGTTTAGTACAGTATTCTACACTCAGAGCTCAATAAATCCTATTGATTGGCTGATGGAGACGAATCAAACATTTATTGAGTAGTTAATGTGTGCAGAGCACTGTATTAAGCCCTTGAGACGGTATAGTATAACAGATTTGGTTGGCTCGTTCCTTGCCCACAACAAGCTTACAGTCTAGAGGGGGAGACAGACATTAATAAAAATTAATAAATTATGAATATGGGCATAAATGCTGTGGGGCTGAAGGCGGGGGTGAATGAAGGGAGAAAATCAGGGTGATGTGAAAGGGAATGGGAGAAGAGGAAATGAAGATCTCATGGAGGAGATGTGCCTTCAGTAAGGCTTTAAAAGTAGGGAGAGTAATTGTCTGTCATATTTGAGGAGAGAGGGCTTTCCAGGCCAGAGGCAGGACGTGGGTGAGAAGTCGGTGGCATGATGGAGGCAATGGCATTAGAGGAGTCGTGTGTAGGCTGGGTTATAGTAGGAGAGGGCAAGGTGATTGAGTGCTTTAAAGCCAATGGTAAAGCAGTTTCTGTTTGAGGAAGCAGCGTGGCTCAGTGGAAAGAGCATGAGCTTTGGAGTCAGAGGTCATAGGTTCAAATCCCAGCTCTGCCAACTGTCAGCTATGTGACTTTGGGCAAGTCACTTAACTTCTCTGTGCCGCAGTTACCTCATCTGTAAAATGGGGATTAAAACAGTGAGCCCCCCGTGGGACAACCTGATCACCTTGTAACCTCCCCAGTGCTTAGAACAGTGCTTTGCACATAGTAAGCGATTAACAAATACCATCATTAATTCATTAGGAAGGATGTGGAAGGATAACCACTGGAGGTTTTTGAGGAGTGGAGAAACATAGACAGAGAATTTTTGTAGAAAAATGATCCGGGCAGTGGGGTGAAGTATGGCCCGGAGTGAGGAGGCAGGGAGGTAAGCAAGGAGGCTGATACAGTAATCATGGTGGGATAGGATAAGTGCTTGGATTGATGTGGCAGCACTTTGGTTGTAGAGGGAAGGATGGATTTTAGTGATGTTGTGAAGGGTGAATCGACACGGTTTAGTGGCAGATTGAATATGTGGGTTGAATGAGAGAGGTGGGTCAAGGACAACACCAAGAATACAGATTTATGTCACAGGAAGGATGGTGGTGTCTGTAGTGAGGGGGAAATGGGTGGGGGAGAGGCAGGGATAGGGAGGGAGGAGTTCTGTCTTGGACATGTTAAGTTTGAGGTGTAGGCGGGACATCCAAGTAGAGACTCTGGAAACAATACAGTAGTACTCTGCTGAATAAAATGTTAATCAACCATTAGTCTTATTAGTGACACCCACACATTCATCATCTGAAACACTGCCTTCTAATTAGAGCTCCTTGTGGGCAGGGAACACATCTATCAAGTATTGAGCTCTCCCAAGTACTTATTACAGTGCTTTGCACACAGTAAGTGCTCCATAAATCTGATTGATGATTTGATTGAACCACAGCATACGTGGGGCTCGCAGTCTTAATCCCCATTTTACAGATGAGGTAACTGAGGCCCAGAGAAGTTCAGTGACTTGCCCAAAGTCACACAGCTGACAATTGGTGGAGCCGGGATTTGAACCCATGACTTCTGACTCCAAAGCCCGGGCTTTTTCCACTAAGCCATGCTGCTTCTCCAGTTATTCTCTTCCTAAATCCTTAGTTAAACGACTTTCTGGTTGCTCATTTCCTAAGCACCCCAAACCTCAATAGCCAAATTTCAAGGAAGCAAAATTACAATCAGTTGCCCAGACTACTTAATACCTACAATCCCAGGAAGACAAATTGTAAAGTCTTGGCCGACCACAACCAGGACATACTTTAAAGCCGACAGAAAAACCCTGTACAATGCTGCCCAAGTCACTTAAAAAAAAAAAAAGCACAATACAGTGTAGTCTTTATTTGCTAATCTTGCGAAAAGCAGGTGTCAATCCAAATACAAGCTTTACTTGACTGTTTCCATGACAACTGTTTGCTTTTTGACTTTTGTTTTCCTAAGAAGGAATGGCAAAATCTCTCAGTGTAAAACTGATCATTTTTTTTCCTTCTCCTCTCCTGTCCTCTATTTGGAGACATTTAGCAGGAAGAGCAAATCCATCTTCCTCCCTCAAATTCTCACATGACACATTAATCCTGGAATAGAAATGGTCACGACTTGGGGTAGCTAATCCCTTTGCTGTGGTTTTTTTTATAGGGGTGCAACTGAAAATCATTTTTCTGTTTTTTTTGCGGTAAACCAAGCTACCGTTTTAGCACCTAGAAATAACTTCCTATTTTGACTTAAACTTCAACATCTCTTAAACATCTCAGCTCTGACACAACCTGCCCTTGTCAGCACTTTAAACTACTCGATATCACTAAAATTTCTATCCCCTGTTGGTCTCCTCAAATTGGTTTTAAATTCAGATCTTCACATGTTTCATCTACCACTGAGTAATAAAGAAAAGCCCCTAAACTAATTAAAAAATCCATTATCTGGAGAGACAAAAAAAATCATCTTTGCCATGATTAGCATCAGGGCTGTTTGCAGATAAGTCAGCACTCTCTCAGATAATGAACATCTTATATCTTCTACCCATATAGAATATCACTCTGACAGAATGGGATCCAGGTAATTTACACCCTCTGAGAGAAAAGTTCTTATTCCTGTGAGACACCCCAAAGAGGTGCATCTTCTGTTTTCGTTATGTGCCCCCAAGAGTTTACTTGAGGGTTCAGTAGACATTTGCTGTCTTTTGAAGATGGGTTTCAAAGCGTTTTCAGGACAGCTTAGAAGGTCGATTTAGAGCCTACAATCCACATGTCCTCACAATAGTAATGATGGTAGTTTATTAAGCACTTACTATGTACCAAGTGCTGTTCTGAATAATAGTAATAATGATTGTGGTATTTAAGTGCTTACTATGTGCCAGACACTGTACTAAGTGCTAGGGTAGATAATGTAATCAGATTGGACCTAGGCCCTATCTCTAATAATAATAATAATAATGATGGCATTTATTAAGCACTTACTATGGCACAAAGCACTGTTCTAAGTGCTGGGGAGGTAACAAGGTGATCAGGTTGTCCCACGGGGGGCTCACAGTCTTTATCCCAATTTTACAGATGAGGTAACTGAGGCACAGAGAAGTTAAGTGACTTGCCCAAAGTCACACAGTTGACAATTGGCAGAGCTGGGATTTGAACCCATGACCTCTGGCTCCAAAGCCCATGCTCTTTCCCATGAGCCATGCTGCTTCTCACAGCTTTCATCCCCATTTTACAGATTAGGTAACTGAGGCCCAGAGAAGTGAAGTAGCTTGTCTCAAGGTCCCCCAGCAGACGAGTGATGGTGTCGGGATTAAAACTCCACTGAGTAATAAAGAAAAGCAGCGTGGCTCAGTGGAAAGAGCCCAGGCTTTGGAGTCTGAGGTCATGGGTTCAAATCCTGGCTCTGCACTTGTCAGCTGTGTGACTTTGGGCAAGTCACTTAACTTCTCTGGGCCCCAGTTACCTCATCTGTAAAATGGGGAGTAAGACTGTGAGCCCCCCATGGAACAACCTGATCACCTTGTAACTTTCCCAGCACTTAGAACAGTGCTTTGCACATAGTAAGCGCTTAATAAATGCCATTATTATTATTATTATTATTGTTATTATTATTATTAAAACCCAGGTTCTCTGACCCCAGGCCCATGATCTATCCACCAGGCCTCGCTGCCTCCACAATGCTGGGGTAGATAGGAGATAACTGGAATGGTCACTGCCTAAGGGGGAGAAAGAACTGGTATTTTATCCCCATTTAACAGATGAAGAAACTGAGGCCCAGAGAAGTTAAGTGACTTACCTAAGGCCACCCAACAGGCTGGTGTCAGCAGAACTACAACTCGGGTCTCCCAATCTGTGCTATTTACTGCACCCAAATGATCAATAAATATCATTGATTGACTGATTTATATTAGGCCACAAAGCCTCTTCTAGAGACATCAGAATCCAGATAAACAGCATATTAGTTATAACGCATCCATGTATTATAAATAACTCATTTGTATACATGTCCATCTCCCCCTCCATTCATTCATTCAATTGTATTTATTGAGTGCTTACTGTGTGCAGAGCACTGTACTAAGCGCTTGGGAAGTACAAGTTGGCAACATATAGAGACGGTCCCTACCCAACAGCGGGCTCACAGTCTAGAAGGGGGGAGACAGACAACAAAACAAAACATGTGGACAGGTGTCAAGTCGTCAGAACAAATAGAATTAAAGCTAAATGCACATCATTAACAAAATAAATAGAATAGTAAATATGTACAAGAAAAATAGAGTAATAAATCTGTACAAATATATATGCAGGTGCTGTGGGGAGGGGAAGGACGTAGGGTGGGGGGGATGGGGAGGGGGATGAAGAGGATATGAAGAGGATATGATGAGGATGAGAAAAGGATATGACTATGAAGAGGGTGGGCATTTCAGGCCAGAAGGAGGACGTGGGCTAGCGATCACCTACTTGCCCCCTGGCCCTACTACCCCCCGCCCCACTCTGGGGTAAGTAATGACATAGATGTGTCCCCTGCTTCTCTTCTGTGATAGGAACATCTGCCCTAAACACCCAGAATACTTAGTGATGCCTTCCTTTGACCAAGTCAGCAGTATCTACCCTCCTCTGTGTCCCCCTCCACCTAGCTCCATGTGAGACCTGATTATAATAACAATAATAATGATGATGGTATTTGTTAAGTGCTTACTATGTGCAAAGCACTGTTCTAAGCACTGGGGGGGATACAAGGTGATCAGGTTGTCCCACGTGGGGCTCACAGTCTTAATCCCCATTTTACAGGTAGGTAAATGAGGCACAGAGAAGTTAAGTGACTTACCCAAAGTCACACAGCTGACAAGTGGTGGAGGTGGGATTAGAACCCATGACCTCTGACTCCCAAGCCCAGGCTCTTTCCACTGAGCCACGCTGCTTCTCTAATTATCCTAATTACCCTGGATCTACCTTGGTGCTTAATACAGTGTTGGGTGTAGAGTAAGCCCTTAACTGTTATTGTTGTTGCCATCTCATAGTGTTAGCCTCTTCAATAGTTCTCCCTTTTTTTAATGGTATTTCCATAGGTGCTTACTATGTGCCAGCACTATACTAAGCACTGCGGTAGGAAAGAGATAATCTGATTAAACAAATATCACAATTATTATTGGGTTGTCTGACATGGGGCTTCCAGTCTTAATCCCCGTTTTCCAGATGAGGTAACTGAGGCCCAGAGAAGTGAAGTGACTTACCCAGGGTCACACAGCAGACACGTGGCAGAACTGGCATTACAACCGAAGTCCTTCTAACTCCCAGGTCCATTCTCTATCCACTAGACCACGCTACTTCTCATGGGCAGGGAACACGTCTAACAGTTCTGTTGTATTATACTCTCCCAAGCACTTAGTACAGTGCTCTGCATGAGGTAAATGCTGAGTAAATATGATTAATTGATAATTGACATAGCTGGTTGGTGGAGGGAGAAGAGAGTTATCCCACAGATGGTGATCATTTTCTCTCTCTTCAAAGCCTTATTCATTCATTCATCCATTCAATCGTGTTTATTAGGCGCTAAATGTGTGCAGAGCACTGTACAGAGCACTTGAGAAGTACAAGTTGGCAACATATAGAGACAGTCCCTACCCAACAACGGGCTCACAGTATAGAAGGGGGAGACAGACAACAAAACAAAACATGTAGACAGGTTATTGAAGATCCATCTTTTCTAAGAGGCCTTCCCTAAGTCTTTCTTCACTCTTCCTCACTCCCTTCTGTTTCACTGTTACACTTCTATTCGTTCCCTTTATTCACCCCTCCCTCTTCCCCACAGCACTTACATCTTTATCCATAATTCATTAATTTTTACTCATGTTCTGTCTCCTCATCTAGAGCCCTTATGTCCATTACCTGGAATTCATTGTTTTATATTGATGTCTGTCTCCCCCTCTAGACTGTAAGCCTCTTAGGGGCAGGGATCGTGTCAAGCAACTCTGTTCTATTGTCCTCTCCCATGTGCTTAGGAGAGTGATCTGCACACAGTAGGTGCACAATAAATAACCATCAAATGATCGATATGAACGATTAGGAAAGCTTGGGAAGCTCCCTAAGTCAATGGTCAAGTCCAAGTGACCTCTAAACCCTTACAGACATCCTTGGGAAAACCAACCCCTCCAAACAATCAATCAATGGTATTTACTGAAAACTCACTATGTGCAGAGCACTGTACTAAGAGCTTGGGGGAGTACCTCACAACAGAATTTGCAGACACGTTTCCTGCCCATGAGGAGCTTCCAACATAGAAAACTCAACCCATCCAGACCTTGCCACCTGGAGACTCTGATGTTAGCTGTTAGGGCCCTGGGTTGGTTTTAAAGCTGCAAGGGGACAAAACAGTTGTTTGGAAACAAGAGAAGGAAATGCAATCCATTGTTCTTTTTGTTTGTTGGTTTGTTTTGTTTTGTTTCAACTCTGAGGCAGACTACCTCCTGGTTGTTAAAGTGATCAGGCAGCTCAATACTGGCAGGCCCACCCCAAATTCATGGCATAGTGGATAGAGCACGGCCTGGGAATCAGAAGGTCATGGGTTCTAATTCTGGCTCACCACTTTTCTTCTGTGCGACTTTGGGCAAGTCACTTCATTTCTCTGTGCCTTGGTTACCTCATCTGTAAAATGTGGGACAGGGACAGTGTCCAACCTGATTAAGTTGCATGTACCCCTGTGCTTAGTACAGTGCCTGGCACAAAGTAAGTGCTAAACAAATACCACAATGATTAATTTGGGAGTCTGTCCTTTTTATGGTATTTATTAAGAGTTTACTATGTGCCATGCACCCTTCTAAGTGCTGGAGTGGATAAAAAATAATCACTAAACACATAGGAAAGTACCATATAACAGAGTTGGAAGACACTCTCCCTGCCCACAAAGAACTTACATGTCCTGATTTCCCTAATACCTAATGTCCGGATTCCCAGAAAGCCTTCTGCCCTAATGCCCTCATAGCTTTTGTCTCTGATGCTGCTTAGCTTCATTGTCTCCCCTCATTCCCCCTCCACTTTTCTCCAGTTTATCCAAAAAGGTGCCACAGAGAATACCTTGCTGAATTCCTATTTTGAGCACAACCCTTATCCTCATTTAAATATCACGAATGTTTCTTTTTCATCTCCATAATGCGAGGAATATTAAAATATTCCACAGTCACCTTCAGAGTCCTACCCAAAAGACTCAGGCCTCTATCTTTAAGCTGATACACCCTTCTTCTTCCCTGCCTTTTCTCCACCAGCCAGACGGATGGACAGACAGACAATCAATCAATCAATGCTATTTATTGAGCACTTACTGGGTGCAGAGCACTGTACTAAGCGCTTGGGAGAGTACAATACAATAGAATTAGCAGACAGAATTAGAATTAGAATTCCCTGCCCACAATATGTTTACAGTCTAGAAAGACAGACAGCAACAGGTCATAGACTATATATTAAGATGGTACCCTGCTATGAAGATGGAACGATTCATACCAAAATTCATTTTAGACATTTCTGAATTATCCAAAGATGGGTTATCCAATTTGTGACTTAACCAGGTCTCTCTGTTCAATCAATAGTCAATCAATTGAGAAGCTACATGGCCTAGTATACATCAATCGTATTTATTGAGCGCTTACTGTGTGCAGAGCACTGTACTAAGCACTTGGGAAGTACAAGTTAGCAACAAAGCACGGGCCTGAGAATCAGCTGACCTGGGGTCTAATCCTAGCTCTGTCAGTTGCTTGCAGTTGACCTTGGGCAAGTCACTTAACTTTTCTATGCCTGTGAAATGGGGGATACAATCATCTTCCCTATTTAGATTGTGAGCCATAGTTGGGACAGGGACTGTGTCCAATCAGATTAAATTTTATCTACCCCAGCACTTAGTACAGTGCTTGACACATAGTAAGCGCTTAACAAAAATTATAATAATGATTATTATTATAGAGGTACTTATTGAATGTTTACTGTGTGCAGATCACTGTACTAAGCAGGAAGAGTACAATACAACAGTTTTGGTAGATTTCCTGCCCACAAGGAGATTCTAATTTAGAGGGGAGACAGACATTAATACAAATAAACTTTTCAGTGTTTTTAATACCCCTAGGAGAGGGTGGGTAGGGTAGATTGGGACAGGAAAAAAAACTTAAACTTAAATTAGTTTCTTTGAGGCTGATATGTAGTGATCAACCAATGGTATTTATTGAGCACTTACTCTGTGCGGAGCACTGTACTAAGTACTTGGGAGAGTTGGTAGACATGTTCCCTGTCCACAGTGGTGCAAGTTATGCGAGAAACAAATTTGAAACTCTTGGTTAGAGTGCATTCTTTGGATTTGTATTTGGAGGATTTTATTCATCTTTCCATTCGCTTGAAGAATTGAGAGTTGCTTGCATCTGTTTTTCAGAGGACTTAATTTCTGGCCCCTTAATGATCAACAATATTATTATGATTTCATTACTGGTGGAAAAATTAAAGACTTGTCAGTGAGGAGAAAAACATAATTACTAAAAAACATTCGTAACATAGTGACTCACTTTTTCCCTATGAACAAATAGTTTTGTTTTGTGATCTTTTCCCTTAATCTCCCCCTCTCTCAAATCAACCACCCAAATCCTCAGTGGCAAAAAAGGATTCTGAGGCTAATTCACTTCGGTAATTTGGAGAAGGACATTAGTGAAGGAGAAGGAATATTTGAATCTTATTTTTGCTTGAGATAATGACTGGCATATTCCATTTACTGTGAATGAAACAATCAACATAAATTTCCATGTTTCATGCAATCAACTGTAAGAGAGAGCCAGACGGCAAACAAGCCTAGCGAAAAGAAAGAAAATAACAAGAAGTGCCGGGAGACTGGAAGTTGAAAATTGGCTTTGGGGAGGTCAGGTTTAATCTGCTGTGTGACCTTGGGCAAGTCACTTTACTTCTCTGTGCCTCAGCTCCCTCATCTAAAAAATGGGGATTCACTACCTGTTCTCCCTCCTACTTAAACTGTGAACCTCATGTGGGCCAGGGACTGGAATAGACTGTATCTACTCCAGCACTTAATACAATGTTTGGCACATAGTAAGTGCTTAACAAATGCAGTACTACTATTATTACTACTTCAGATAATGATAATAAGGCACCTTCAATTCTGACTTGACCAACCAAGTGATCCGGGTGTAGTCTAAGGAAACTGGCCATTTTTTTTTTTCATGGTATTTGTTCAACATTCACTATGAACTAAACTCTGGAGTAGATAGAAGCTAATCCAGTTGGATATAGTCCATGTCATACATGGCGGGGGGGCAGTCACAGTCTTAATTCCCATTTTACAGATGATGCAACTGACTTGTCCAAGGTCAGACAACAGAGAAGTGATGGAGCAGGATTAGAGCCTAGGTCTCCGACTCAAGCTGTGCTCTTTCCACTAAATTTACATAGGGTCTAGAATCTTGGCGTAAAAAGTTTTAAAAGGAAGAGAGGTATTCCTCTTTGGTGACCTGAGAAGCACCTCCACTGAGAACGCTAGTGACCCAAACCACCAGACTTCACAGGAAATCGAGTTTTAAATTAGAATCTGACAGATAGATATGCAGCTGGGGGAGAATTTCACGGACTGAATAGGCTCAGCTGATCAAATGACAAAATGGTGCCCTCTGGTCTAATTTGTTCACAGCATCTACCTATTCTCAGAGACGTAGTGTTTGCAGAGCACTCACTAAGTGACTGGTAACTGTGAAAATCAGCAAGGCCTAATGGAAGGAGCACAGATCTGGAAGTCAGAGAACCTGGGTTCTAATCCCTACTTTGCCAATTACTTGCTATATGACCTTGGGGAAGTCATTGTACTTCTCCATGCCTCAGTTCCTACATCTGTAAAATGGGGATTCAATACCTGTTCTCCCTCCTTCTTAGACTGTGAGCCCCATGTGGGACTTGATTATCCTGTATATTCCCCAGCACTTAGTAGAGTGCTTGGTACATAGTAAGCATTTAACAAATAATTGAATTATTATTCTTCTTAATTTCTCAGTGCCTCACTTCCTGCTCTCTCTCCTACTTAGACTGTGAGCCCCATGTAGGACAGGGGCTGAATCTAACATAATTTACTTGTATTTACTCCAGCACTTAGAGCAGTGTTTGACACATAATAAGTACTTAACAAATGCCATAAAAAACAAACAAACAAAAATCTCTCCTGATAAGTGAATCTTAATTCTGCTCTTTATGAGGTGAGAGAGCTTCGGAGGGCAGAAATACAGAATCCGAAATTCAAAAGCAGATGGAAAGCCTTGTGGAGCAGCAATGGTACAGTGCAGTCTTTATGACAGTATTGCACCCACAAAATTTGAACTTGGAGATGCTTTTCAGGAGGCGAAATATGGCGCTGTTAATCGACTCTTTGAAATTGGGATTTGAGAGGATAGTTCTTATCATATCTCCATTCTGGCCTTTCCTCATGTTTCTACAACCCCAGAAAAAGAAGGGGTGGGGGCGGCGGGGTTCATAGGCTGAGGACTAATAACGGATTTCAAAAAGGACACAAAACTTTACAGAAAAGAACATTCATTTTAGCAGTTCGGTTCGATTTCCCTGGTTAAGTCCTCATTTCCTTTTCTTCCACTCCCTTCTGTGTTCCCCTGATTTGCTCCCTTTATTCAGCCCCACCCAGCCCCATGGCATTTATGTACCTATCCATAATTTATTTATTTATATTCATGTCTGTCTCCCCCTCTAGACTGTAAGCTCCTTGTGGACAGGGGATGTGTCTGTTCTGTTGTACTCTCCGAGTGCTTAGTACAGTGCTCTGCACACAGTAAGCCCTCAGTAAATGAAAGTAATTTATTGATTGATTAGGCTTGAGAAGTGCACTGAAGTTTGTAAAATATTTTGAGATTCTCGGTTGAAAGGAGTTCAGGAGATTAAGCTATTCAATCTTGAAAAATAAAACATAACTGATGAAAAGCTTCATCTTGCGCTGCCTGAAACTTCCAATTCAAGCAGTTATACTGAATGGTTTGATCAGATTTTGCTTTGCATTTGGAGAAAGTATTCATATTTCTTTTTTTTCAATGAACCAACAAACAAAAAAAGCAGACCCTGGAGTTAGGAAGTGAAACTCAAAATTTATTTTCAATAGGAAATTGGTAGGTAGTCATTGGAAAGGCAAGATTTAGAGAAATTAGATTTCCTAGTGGACAGAGCCTGGAAGTCAGAAAGACCTGGATTCTAATCTCGGCTCCTGCCACTCTTCTGCTGTGTGAACTTGGGCAAGCCACTTCACCTCTCTGTGCCTGTTACCTCATCTGTAAAATGGGGTTAAAACTGTGAGTGATCGTGGGACATGGAATAAATCCAATCTGATCAGCTTGTATCTCCTCCAGTGTTTAGTATGGTGCCTGGAACATAATAAGTGCTTAACAAATACCATAAAAACATATATATATTATCTTTTGTGATCCACTCTCTGTGGTTCCTGGGGATCAACTCAAATTTGAGGAATATTTTCTCAGTGAATGCTTGTATCCAGCCTTTTTTCATAATTTTAGCTGGTCTGACTCTCCAGAAACATGGCACAGCTGGTTGGAGCAAACTCAACTGCATTGAACATCCTGTTCACTGTGTGAGCTTTGAAAGAAAATTGTTTTCCCTCCTCCAAGCAGATTGATCTTTTGCTCTACTTAATAAGGATGGATTACCCATCCCCACACACTCAAGTACCTTGGTATTTCGCTACTTTCCAAAGTCACCACTGCCCCAGAGTTATTTCCTTGACTTTTGATGAAATGGAAAGGGACACCTAGGAGGAACAATATCCTGACAGAAATTCAGTGGGGGGAACTTATTTGATGAGTCCACGAGCAACCTACAAAAGCAGCATCCAATCGCCCATCCTTTTGGCCTGCAACAGAAGCACTGATGTATGACTGGAGTGATGATTGCTCTATTC
This sequence comes from Tachyglossus aculeatus, assembly GCF_015852505.1. Classification (NCBI taxonomy): domain Eukaryota; kingdom Metazoa; phylum Chordata; class Mammalia; order Monotremata; family Tachyglossidae; genus Tachyglossus; species Tachyglossus aculeatus. The sequence goes on along the minus strand of NC_052067.1, from coordinate 43,188,810 downwards.
CACTGCAAGGACATCAAACTGGGTCAGATCCTTCTGGGAAAGGGGCCAGTCCAGTTGTAAAGTGTCACCTGAAGGGAGAAATGGCAGACCAGAATATATGTTACCAGTAAATTGGCAAATCTGTTGATTTGCCTACCCATGTTACTGCCTTTCTATGTTCCTAATGAAATTCCTCACCAAATTACAATCCAATTCCAGCCAAATTGTCCTCCCTCTTTGTCTTGATCTTGAGTTCAGTGTCTTCTTACTGCAGGGAAGCAGTGTGGCTTAGTGGATAGAGCATGGGCCCGAGAGTCGGAAGGTCCTGGGTTCTGATACCACTCTGCTACTTGTCTGCCATTTGACCTTGGGCAAGCTTGGGCCAGAGATAGGTGATGAGCTAGATGAGATCGAGATACAGTGAGTAGGTTGGCATTAGTGGAGTGAAATGTATGGGCTACATTGCAGTAGGAGAGCAAGGAAGTGAGGTAAGAGGGGGCAAGGTGACTGAGTGCTTTAAAACCAATGGAGAGGAGTTTCTGTTTGATGCTGAGGTGGATGGGCAACTACTGGAGGTTCTTGAGGAGTGGAGTAACATATTCTGAAGGTTTTTTTGTAGAAAAATGAGCCAGGCAGCAGAGTGAAGTATGAACTGGAGTGGGGAGAGGTAGGAAGGTCAGCAAGAAGACTGATACAGTAATCAAGGTGAAATATTACCCAGGAATGATTAAAAACTCTTTTTATTGGTGCCTAAAAGTTGGAAATAGAGAAAACTAGAGAACCAGTGTGACCCACTGGAAAGAGCATGGGACTGGGAGTCAAAAGACTTGTGTTCTAATCCTGCCTCTCCCCCTTTTCAGGCACCTTACAACCTCTCTGTGCCTCTGTCTGTAAAATGGGGATTCAACATCTAGTCTCTCTCCTACTTAATAATGATAATGATGGTATTTGTTAAGCACTTACTGTGTGCCTGGCACTGTACTAAACACTGGGATAGATACAAGCAAATCAAGTTGGACAAAGTCCCTGACCCATGTGGAGCTCACAGTGTCAATCCCCATTTTACAGATGAGGTAACTGAGGCACAGAGAAGTGAAGTGACTTGCCCAAGGTCAAACAGCAGACAAGTGGTGGAGCCAGGATTAGAACCTGTGAGCCCCAGGTAGGACAGGTACTGGATCTGATCTGACTGTACTGTATCTACTCTTGGGCTCGGTACAGTGTTTGGCACATAGTGATGAAGAAATACCACAGTTAGTATTATTGACTGTGGAGGAGGAAGGGGACATGACAAAAAAGGCGATACTTCTTGGGCGTCAAGTTGTTTTTTGGATTCCATCTTGTGTGTGTGTAATTAAACACCAGGCAATTACCTACACACACCAGGGAGCAGATGAAGCAGGTGAGCAGGTGTCTGACTGAATCCAGCAAACACTGCCACTTGTGGCATGGAAAGAAGATCTGTTTCTTCTTCCAGAGTTGCCTCAGAGCACAGGGTGGGACCACAACTCAGTTGTAAAGACATAGGACAATTTTCCTGAGACTTAAACTGGGAAACGACAGGGGGGTTGTTCCTAGAGATTGACACTAAAAGGCAGGCAGAGGACCTGAAGGATACTTGGAGAACAGTTCATTTCATATTTCCTGCCCACTCCTCAGGCCTGCAGTCTGAGGAACCAAAAAAAGTAGTTCTGCTTTTAAGGGGGCAATAAAAGCCCAATAAAATTGCAGGCACTCCTGATTTGTTGGGGAGGACAGAAAAGCTTCCATTCATTCTTTTAATTGTATTTATTGAGTGCTTACTCTGTGCAGAGCGCTGTACTAAGTGCTTGGGAGAGTACAATGCAACAATAAGCAGACACATTCTCTGCCCACGACAAGCTTACAGTTTACAGGAGGAGACAGACATTAATATAAATAAATAAATTACAGATATGGACATAAGTGCTGTGGGGCTGAGGTGGGGGAATGAAAGAAGGGAGCAAGTCAGGGTGATGCAGAAAGGAGTGGGAGAAGAGGAAAGGAGGCCTTAGGAAATAACTAATCAAAACACGTGTCCTCTCCCTTCTTTCCTCCCTAACTGCCATCTTCAACTGTTCACTCTTGAGTGATTTCTTCTCCACTGCTTTTAAACAGGCCCATATCTCGCCTATCCTTAACCCTCCCTTGACCCCAAGGCTCCCTCCAGTTATCACTCCATCTCCCTCCTACCATTCCTCTCCAAAATCCTTGAGCGAGCTTTCTACACCTGCTGCCTCAAATTGCTGTCCTCCAATTTTCTCCTTGACCCCCTCCAATCTGGCTTCTGTCCCCTCCACAGAAACCACCCTCTCAAAGTAGTGATCGCCTCCTTGCCAAATCCAAAGACCTCTATCCCATCTTAATCCTCCTTGACCTCTCAGCTGCCTTTGACATTGTTAACCACCCTGGTTCTCCTCCTATCTCTGTGGCCTCTCTTTCTCAGTCTCTTTCACAGGCTCCTCCTCTGCCGCCCACCTCCTTACTGTGGGGTTCCCTTAAGATTCAGTTCTGGGTCCCCTTCTTTTCTCCATCTACACATACTCCCTTGGAAAACTCATTTGCTCACATGGCTTCAACTATCAGCTCTATGCTGATGACACCCAAATCTTCATCTCCAGCCCAGATCTCTTTCCCTCTCTGCAGTCTCTCATTTCCTCCTGCCTTCAAGACATCTCTACTTGGATGTCCTCCCATCACCTCAAATTTAATACGGCAAAAAGTGAATTTCTTATCTTCCCACCCAAATCCTGTCCTCCGGCTCACTTTCCCATCACTGTTGATGGCACCACTATTCTTCCTGTCTCACAAGCCCAAATGTTGGCATTATCCTTGAGTCCTTTCTCTTGTTCCACCCACATATTCAAGCCCTCACTAAATCCTGTCAGTTCTACCTTCACAACATCACCAAAATCCGCCACCTCTTCTCCATCCAAACTGTTACCACACAAAAGCAAGCACTTATCCTATCCTGCCTTGATTATTGTATCAGCCTCTTCACTGACCTCCCTGCCTCCTGTCTTTCCCCACTCCAGTCCATACTTCATTCTGCTGCCCGAATCATTTTACTTCAAAACAGTTCAGACCAAGTTTCCCCACTCTGCCAGAAACTCCAGTTGTTCCTCATCCACCTCCACATCAAACAAAAACTCCTCACCATTGGCTTTAAAGCATTTAATTGCCTTGCCCCCTCTACCTCACCTCATTACTCTCCTACGATAACCCAGCCTGCACACTTCGTTCCTCTACTATTAACCTTCTCACTGCACCTCAATCTCATTTATCTCACCGCCAACCTATCTCTCACATCCTCACTCTGGCCTGGAATGCCCGCCCTCCCTCATATCAAAAAGATAATTGCTCTCCCCCACTTCAAAACCATATTGAAGGCACATCTCCAAGAAGCCTTCCCTTACAAAGCCCTCCTCTCCTCTTCTCCCTCTTCCTTCTTTGCAACTCTTATTTGCTCTTTCATTCATCCTCCCTCCTATCCCCACAGCACATCTGTATACATCTGTAAATATCTATTATTTATTTATTTATCTATTTATATTAATGTATTCAACTGTATTTATTGAACACTTACTGTGTTCAGAGCACTGTACTAAGCGCTTGGGAAGTATGTCTCTCCATCCTGACTGTGAGCTCATTGTGGGCAGGAATGTTTCTTTTTGTTGTTATATTGTACTCTCCCAAGCGCTTAGTACAGCGCTTTGCACACAGTAAGTGCTCAATAAATACAAATGAATGAATGAACGAAGGTTGCTTGGAGGAGATGTGCCTTCAATATGCCTTTCCGCTAAGGAGATGTGCCTTCAATATGCCTTCTTCAAGATGTGCCTTAGAGAAGCAGCGTGGCTCAGTGGAAAGAGTCCGGGCTTTGGAGTCAGAGGTCATGGGTTCAAATTCTGGCTCTGCCAACTGTCAGCTGGGTGACTTTTGGCAAGTCACTTCACTTCTCTGGGCCTCAGTTACCTCATCTGTCAAATGGGGATTAAACTGTGAGCCCCCCAGGGGACAACTTGATCACCTTGTCACCTCCCCAGCACTTAGAACAGTGCTTTGCACATAGTAAGCGCTTAACAAATACCATCATCATTATTATTATTATTATTCAATAAGGCTATGAAGGGGGAGAGGCAATTGTCAATTGGATTTGAGGAGAGAGGACATTCCAGACCAGAGGCAGGACATGGGTGAGGGGTCGGCGGCGAGATGGGCGAGATCGAGGCCCAGTGAGAAGGTCAGCATTAGAGAAGTGAAGGGTGCAAGCTGGGTTGTATTAATAATAATAATGTTGATGATATTTGTTTAGCATTTACTATGTTCCAGGCACATAGTGCCTAAGTGCTGTGGGGGATACAAGGTAATCAGGTTGTCCCACGTGGGGCTCATCGTTTTAATCCCCATTTTTTTAGACAAAGGAACTGAGGCACAGAGAAGTAAAGCAACCTACCCAAAGTCACACAGCCGACAAGGGGCGGAGCTGAGATTAGAACCAAGGACCTCTGACTCGCAAGTCCATCTCTTTTCACTAAGCCATGCTACTTCTCAAGGAGAGTAGTAAGATGAGGTAGGAGGAGGCAAGGTGATTGAGTGCTTTAGTGAAGGCTGACACTAAGGGACAGGCAGAGGACCAGAAAGACGTTTGGAGATCAATTCATTAGAAATTCCCTGCTCACTCTTCAGGCCTGCACACTGAGGAAGGAAAAAGTCTTCCTGCTTTTAAGAGAGCTATAAAAGCCCAGTAAAATTGTGGGTGCTCCTGATTTGTTGGTGAGCATAGGAAAGCAGCATGGCCTAATGCTTAGAGCAGGGGCCTGGGATTCAGAAGGACAGCTGAATGGTCCTGGCTTCACCGCTTGTCTGCTGTGTGACCTTGGGAAAGTCACTTCACTTCTCTATACCTTAGTTATCTCAGCTATAAAATGGGGATTAAGACTATGAGCCCATGTGGGACATGGACTGTGTCCAAATTGATTAGCTTGTATCTACTCATCTTAGAACAGTGCCTATGATGATTAGGGATAATCTTCACTGGGGGTTTGACTTGAATGAAATGAGGCAGGGAGTGTGTCTACCAACTCTATTATATTTTACTCTCCCTAGTACTTAGTACAGTGTATCCTACATAGTAAGCACTCAATAAATGCCTTTGATGATGATGATGATGCATAATCATCATAATCATTAGGAGAAACAGCTTGGCTTAGCGGAAATAGCACGGGCTTGGAAGTCAGAGGACATGGTTCGAATCTCAGCTCCACCACTTATCTGCTGTGTGACCTTGGGCAAGCCATTTAACTTCTCTGTGCCTCAGTTCTCTCATCTGTAAAATGGGGATTAAGACCGTCAGCCCCACGAGGGAAAACCTGATGACCTTGTATCTACCCCATGGCTTAGAGCAGTGCTTGGTGCATTGTAAACACAATAAATGCTATTATTATTATTAATAATAATCTTCACAGGGGGTTTGGCTTGAATAATATGGGGCAGGGAGTGTGTCTACCAACTCTCCTTATATTTTACTCTCCCAAGCCCTTAGTGCACTGCTTTGTACACACCATCATCAATCGTATTTATTGAGAGCTTACTATGTGCAGAGCACACCAAGCCCTCAATAAGTAAGATGGATGGAATAATTGTTAACTAAAGGACCATTTGCTTGGGATAGGGTGTAAGCTCTTTGTGGCCAGGGAATGTGTCTGTTTATTGTTATATTGTGCTCTCCCAAGAGCTTAGTATCGTGCTCGGCACATAGTGAGCACTCAATAAAAAGAATTGAATGAATAGAGCTGAGACGAAGCAGGGAGAGTAGATTTGATTTGTGGTGTGAGCACTTGATACTATGGTCAGTTTCACTGCTAGTAACAGTAGGAATAATGTTCTGAGCACTAGGGACTTGCTTCAGACAGAACACCACCCCAGGAAGGCTCACAAAATACAGTGGGGAGACTGACACATACACAACAGAAAGTCTAACAGTGTGAAATAGAGGAGACAGGCCTAGTGGCTCGAGAAGCAGGGTGGCTCAGTGCAAAAGAGCAAGGGCTTGGGAGTCAGAGGACGTGGGTTCAAATACGGGCTCCGCCACTTTGCTTTGTGACCTTGGGCAAGTCACTTCACTTCTCTGTGCCTGTTACCTCATCTAGAAAGTGGGGATTAAGATTGTGAGCCCCACATGGGACAACCTGATTACCTTGTATCTAACCCAGCGCTTAGAACAGTGCTCGGCACATAGTAAGTGCTTAACGGATACCATAATTATTATAGAGCAAGGGCCTGGAAGCCAAAGGACCTGAGTCCTAATCCCAGCTCTGCCGCTTGACTGCTGTGTGACCTCGGGCAAGTCACTTCCCTTCTCTGGCCCTCAGCTCCCTCATCTGGAAAATGGGCATTAAGACCATGAGCCCCGTGTGGGACATTGACCATCCAATCTGACTAGCTTATGTCTAGCCCCAGTGGTTAGTACAGTACCCGGCACATAGTAAGCACTGAACAAATACTGTGAAAACAAAAATTCAGCAAAAACAACAGCAGTGAAAAAGCAGAGTTGACACCCATTACTGCTGGGGGCGGGGGGCGGAAACGTGTGAGGAGAAAAGGGTTTAGTCTTTGGAATCTTCACATCTCCTCACAAGGTAAATCTTGCTCTTAATGCTTAGAACCTTTCCAACCTTCTAAATGTAGAGCTTGATGCTCTCCTTTTCTCTAGATACAGTGAGCGCAAGACATCTCCATGGATATAGCCAGTGAGCAATCGATCGTGTTTATTAACCATGTGCAGAGCATTGTAGAAAGCACTGGGGAGAGGAAAATAGAACAAGAATGACAAAACTAAAAAAAAAAAACAAAACAAAAACCCATCTGTAACGCAAATTGTTTGCTTATAATTCTTCCTTCAATTTCTCAGTTTGAGTTGACCCTGGATGCAATCGCTAGCCGGAGCATGTTCCCAAGAGGAAACAAATCTATCAGAGTGAGCTGGTTAATAGAATTATCACGCACTTATTGGGTGAGGCAGGTGGGGAGGAGGAGAAGGAGGGGACAGTTGAGATGGGAGGGTGTGATTACATTAAAACCTCAAGGGGGAGAAATAGCAAACACAACAGCATTGGATTTAAGTAAAGATAAATACAAGTGAAGATAGAAAGCAGCGGGACCTAGTGGAAAGAGCACAGGCCTGGGAATCAGAGGACAATCGATCAATCGTATTGGTTGAGCACTTACCGTGTGCAGAGCACTGTCCTAAAAGTTTGGGAGAGTACAATATAGCAGACATGTTCCCTGCCCACTTTGAGCTTACAGTCTATTGGGAGAGATGGACATTAATATAAAGAAATAAATTATGGAGGACCGAGGGAGGGGTGAATGAAGATTGAGAATCCAAGTGCAAGGGTGGCACAGAAGGGAGTGAGAGAGGAAAACATGAGAGCTTTGTCTAGAAAGGCCTCTTGGAGATGAGCTTTTAATAGGGTTTTGAAGGTGGGGAAAGTGATCATCTGTCAGATATGAAGATGGGGGGTGTTCCAGGAAATGGGTGAGAGGCTAAAGGTGAAATAGATGAGATTGCAGTGCAGTGAGTTGGTTTGTATTAGAGGAGCCAAGTACACAGGCTGGGTTGCAGTAGGAGAGCGGAGAGGTAAAGGAAGGAGGCTTTAGGGAATTGAGTGCTTTAAAGTCAATGGTAAGGAGTTTCTGTTTGATGCCAAGGTGAATGGGCAACTGTTGAGGAGTGGGGAAACACAGACTGAATGTATGTGTAGAAAAATAATCCAGGCAACAACAGTGAATAATGGACTGGAATGGGGAGAGACAGGAGGCAGGGAGGTCAGCAAGAGGGCTGAAGAAGTAATCAAGATGGGATAGTTTGAGTGCTTGGGTTAAAGTGATAGCAGTTTGGATGGAGATTGGGTTTAATTAGGACCTGGATTCTAATCCGAGCTCTGCCACTTGTCTGCTGTGTGACCATGGGCAAGTCATTTAAGATCGCTTTTCCTCAGTTACCTCTTCTGTAAAATGGGGACTAAATAAATCCCCATCCTTCAACTTAGACTGTGACCTCCGTGTGGGACAAGTGTTGTGCCCAATCTGATTACCTTGTATTTGTCCCAGCACGTAGAATAGTGTTTGACACATAGTAAGCACTTAACAAATACTGTAAAAAAGACTGATATACCTCCTGACAGTATACATTCACCCCAAGGATGCCAGTTCACAAGCCTCAGAAATGGAGAAAAAGTTTGAAATGTGCAAATACTGCTATTTGATTATCATTAACTTTTTTAAGGTACTTGTTAAGCACTTACCGTGTGTCAAAAACTGCTCTAAGGGCTGGGTTAGGTAAAAGTTAATTAGGTCGTACACAGTACCTGTCCTTCATGGGGCTCACAGTCTAAGTAGGAGGGGGAACAGGTATTTAATCCCCATTTTACAGTTGAGGAAACTGAGGCACAAAGAAGTTTAGTAAATTGCCCAAGGTCCCACAGCAAGCAATCGGCAGAGTGGGTATTAGCATCCAGGTCCTCTGACTTCTAGGTCTGTGCTCTTTCCATTAGGCGGTGCTTCTTCTCCTTTCTTTCATTCATTCATTCGTATTTATTGAGTTCTTACTGTGTGCAAAGCACTGTATTAAGCGTTTGGGACTGCTTGGGAGAGTACAATACAACAATAAACGGACACATTCCCTGCCCATAACGAGCTCACAATCCCAAGGGGTGGAGATAGACATTAATATAAATAATGCACATTCCCTGTCCACAACAAGCTTACTCCCAAGGATTTAGTATGGTGCTCCTCACATAGTAGGAACTCAGTAATGATTGATTGACTGATTCATGCACGTAATTAAGGACATCCTGCTATCCTTTATTGAAACAGTTTTGTTCCATTTCTGTGAACTGCCTAGTAGTGACTCATGCTGACTGAGGCTATTTAAGGGATCCTACGAGCCGGATGAGAACTGTCTGAGTCCGATCATTCCAAAGATGGAAAGCGGAAAAGGTCTCTTTGGCGCGTGTGTGTTTGCGTGATTGAACAGGGGGATGAAGGGGAGGTTGCATTAAGCGAGGCGCCGTGCTTATCGAATCAGAAACAAAATGAACCTCAATAGAGTATTACGCATCACCACAGCTCCCTCCACGAATCCAGAATGCCGATGTCACTTCCATTCATTCATTCCCGCTCCCTCCTGGCACCGAGGATCGATCCGACTCTTCCGGACATGCACAGTGCCAGCGTTACCGTGGCAACCTGTGTCTCTCCCGTGCGGGGTGGGGAGGTTATCAGGATACCGAGTGAAATGACAGCTTGAATGAGAGCAATACCAAGACTCCAGAATCCAAATTGCAGCATCCCCCCTTATCCCCTCTAGACCGTAAACTTGTTGTGGGTGGGGAGAGTGTCTACCAACTCTGCTCTGTTGTACTCTCCCAGGTGCCTAGTACAGTGCTCTGTATGCAGTAAGTGCTCAATAGATGATAATAATAATGTTAGCATTTGTTAAGCGCTTACTATATGCCAAGCACTGTTCTAAGCGCTGGGGAGGATACAAGGTGATCAGGTTGTCCCATGTGGGGCTCACAGTCTTAACCCCCATTTTACAGGTGAGGTAACTGAGGCACAGATAAGTCAAGTGACTTGCCCAAAGTCACACAGCTAATTGGCAGAGCCAGGATTTGAACCCATGACCTCTGACTCCCAAGCCCACGCTCTATCCACTGAGCCACGCTAATACCATTGATTGATCGATTTCCTTTTCTCCCGCTGGGTGTCTGACCATTTTCAATGCCTGATTCTGTCCAGGGCAGGTGGGGAGGCCAGGCCAGACAGACTCCATCCCAGGACTGAGGCTGGACAGGCTCTGTACTAAGCGCTGAGTTGGATACAAGCAATTCAGGTTGGACACAGTCTCTCGGGGGCTCCAAGTCTTAATCTCCATTTTACAGATGAGGTAACTGTGGTCCGGAGAAGAGAAGTGACTTGCCCGAGGTCACAAAGTAGACAAGTGGTGGAGCCGGGATTGGAACCCATGACCTTCTGACTCCCAGGACCATGCTCTCTCCATGCTGCTTACTGTGTATTATTGTATTATTCTCTCAAGTGCTTAGTACGCTGCTCTGCACACAGTGTGAGCTCGATATATGCCACTGATGGATCAAATATACAAGTGCACTTGTCACTGAATTCCCAGTTCCCCTATCACCAAGGAATGGTTGCTCATGGTCCCCGAAAACCAGTAACACAATGATTCTTTTGACCGGAACCAAAGAAACCAGTGCCGAGTTGGAGAATTAGGAAGAAGAAATCCACAGTGAACTTTTGACTCGGGCTTGAGCCTTGGTGGGGTTTGGTAATCTGAAATCCATAACCAGTTTAGCCAGACAGTGGTTTTTATTCCAACACAGACGTTAAGTATTGAGACCTCTTGCCCACACCCTGCCTTTGGCCTGGAATGCCCTCCCTCCTCATATCCGACAATCATTCTCCCCACCTTCTAAGCCTTGCTGAAGGCACACCTCCTCCAAGAGGCCTTCCCCAATTAGGCTCTCACTTCCTCCTTTCCACTCCCTTCTGTGTTGCCCTTGCACTTGGATTGACTCCCTTTATTCACCCCTCAGCCCCACAGCACTTATTTCTATATCCACAGGTTTTTCATTTACATTAATGTTCGTCTCCCCCTCTAGACTGTGTCTACCAACTGTTATATTTTACTTTCCCAAGCACTCAGTACAGTGCTCTGCACACAGTAAGTGCTCAATAAATATGATGTATTGATGGATGGATTCTAAGCCTTCTTGCATACTCACTCTCCCAGACTACTTCAGAGACAACGCTTATGAAACTCTGGTCTAAAACTTAAACGCTTTAAAACTACTTCCTGACTTGAAGGGCAAGATCTGCATTTAAATACCAGTTTTGTTTTTTTTAAAAAAAAGCCCATGGGGAAAGCTGACATTCTTTGAATAAGGAGCATATTTTCCCCTGAATTTTGCTTCCAAGTTTAACTGCCAATGAGAAGCAACATGCAATTAAAGTAGAAGATAAAGTTCTTACCCACAAGAAGCTTATATTCTGATGGAGCAGATGGGTAGAATGAATTGTATGCACATAATAGGAATGAAAGGAAAAGCATAGATACAATTGTAAGTAACAAGTTTATACCTTGTGGACAGGGATGGATAAATTCATCAGAAGCATCACCTTTTAATCCAATGGATTGTTATACAGTTAACTCTGTAATAGCAAGAGTAGATATCAGTCATGTAGCTTTGTTCATTCGTTCAGTTGTGTTTATTGAGTGCTTACTGTGTGCAGAGCACTGCACTAAGCATTTGGGAAAGTACAACACAGCAATAGAGACAATCCCTGTCCACAGTGACCTCTCAGTCTTGGGAAGGGGGAGACAGACATCAATACAATTTAACAGACATTTATATAAATAAATAAAATTGCAGATATATACATAAATGCTGTGTGGCGGGGAGAAGGGGGGAAGAGCAAAGGGAGTGAGGGTAAAGCAGAAGGGAGTGGGAGATGAGGAAAAGTGAGGCTTAGTCTGGGAAGGCCTCTTGAAGGAGATGTGCCTTCAGTAAGGCTTTGAAAGGGGGGAGAGCAATCATCTGGCAGATTTGAGGAGGGAGGGCATTCCACGCCAGAGGTAAGATGTGGGCCAGGGGTCTGCAGTGAGATAGGAGATATCAAGGCACAGTGAGAAGGTTAGCACTAGAGGAGTGAAGTGTGTGGACTGGGTTGTAGAAGGAGAGAATAGAGGTGAGGTAGAAGGGGGCAATGGAGAGCTTTAAAGCCAATGGGGAACAGTTTTTGCTTAAGAGGTGGATAGGCAACCACTGGAGATTTATGAGTAGGGGGATGACATACCTTGAATGTTTCTATGGGAAGACAATCTGGGCAGCAGAGTGAAGTATGGACTGGAATGGGGAGAGGCAGGAGGTTGGGATATCAGAAAGGAGGCTGTTACAGTAATATAGGCAGGATAAGATGAGTGATTGTACTAACATGGTAGCGATTTGGATGGAGAGGAAAGGGCAGATTTTAACAATGTCGTGAAGGTGAGACAAACAGGATTTGGTGATGGATTGGATATGTGGGTTGAATGAAAGAGCAGAGTTGAGGATAACACCAAGGTTATGGGCTTGTGAGATGGGAAGGATGATTGTGCCATCTACAGTGACCGGAAAGTCCGGGAGAGGACAGGGTTTGGGAGGGAAAATAAGTAGCTCTGTTCTGAACATGTTAAGTCTGAGGTGACGGGAGGACATCCAATTAGGTCCGCTAACTCTGTTGTATTGTATTCTCCCCAGCACTTAGCACAGTGCTCTGCACATAGAAAGAACTCAATATATATGACTGATTTATTGATGAAGGAATGTAGGATGGTACATTCCCTGGAGAAACGTCCTAGAGTTTGAAGACCAAATATACAGTAAGCTTATTTTATCCAGGGTTAATGACAGGAAAACCAAACCGAATTATCTTTTAAGGCTGAATTCCGATATAAAAGTGTTAAACTTTGGGGTTTGGGTAGCAGTTCCTGTCTCCATTCCAGAGGAAGTGTGCTTATGATGTCAGCCACCGGCTTTGTCACATTTGTCATTATAATAACCCTTAGAAGCTACACATGATCATTGTAACTGCCCCCCAATTGCTGTCATGATTTCCACATGGTACAGAATTATTAATAGGCAATTTAACACTTTTAATGAGCACCTGCTGTTCTTCCTCGGTCAGTGCTTCATTATTATTGTTTTTTAAAGAAGCATTAATTATATATGTCAATTAGTCTAAATAGCCTCTTTAAATTACTGCTCCACCTGATGCATGACTTGATTTTTATGCATTCTGGGTCTCAGCCAAAAGTGCACACTGTCCCCATTCAACACTGCCTCACCCTCACTATCTCGACCCTCACCTACTCTGAAATCCCTCTCACTAAAACCTTCTCACTTGCCTCCTCTCCCACACACCTCCTCCCCATAAATCTGTCCTCTTCCCCGACAGAGACCTCTGATTTTTTGACCCCATCCAATTTTCTCAACTCATCCTGCCCCATGCAGCCTCCATACCCCAACTACATTCCCTTGATTCATTCAATCGTATTTATTGAGTGCTTACTGTGTGCAGAGCACTGTACTAAGTGCATGGGAAGTACAAGTTGGCAACATATAGAGATGGTCCCTACCCAACAACGGGCTCACAGTCTAGAAGACTTGATGAACAAACTGATGCTCTCAACACCATCTGCTATACTGAACTCAACTCCCTCCCTCCCCTGTCCTTTCGTCAATCTTGTACCACTGACCCACAGCCCAGTATCACCTCCACAGTTCCCCTCCTTTGCTCTTGTGCACTAGCTGCAGAGCGCTGGTGGCGGAAATCTAGATATCAGGCCAACTTTGTCCACATCAAGTTTATTCTTGCATGCTTTAACTCTGCCCTCTCCTCTGCCTGGCAAAATGATTTCTCCACCCATGCCCATTGCCCTCACCAGTTGCTCAGACATTTAACTCCCTCCTCAAACCTCCTCTTCTCCTGCCTCTCCCATCCCTTGCCCCCAGTGACCTGGCCACCTACCTTATTATGAAAATTGACAACAACAGGTGTGATCTCCTTAAAATCTCCCTTGCCTCTACCCAGTTCCTCCATATTCCTGCCCCTTCTTCACCTCTCCCATATTTCCCGGCGATATCTCTAGAGGAGATCTGCTGCTTCTCTCAAAATTCACCCTCTACACATCCAACTCCATTCCTTAGCACCTTATTTTAAAACATTTGCCCTCTCCATTCTTCCCTCCCTAACAGTCATCTTACCATTCTCATCTTACTCATCTCATCTTACTGTTCTTACTGTTCTCATTGGAGAACTGTTAGCTCTCCAATAACTTCTTCCCCACTGCTTTCAAACATGCCCATGTCTTCCCATCCTAAAAAAACCCCTCTCCTTTAATTCCATGGTTCCTTCAAGCTATCACCCCTTATCCCTCCTACCATTCTTCTTCAAACTCTTTCAGTGAATTGTCTACACTCTCTTTCTCCAATTCTCTCCTTGACCCTCTATAATCTGGCTTCTTTCCCCTTCATGCCACATAAACCACCCTCTCAAAGGTCACCAGTGATCTCCTTCTGGCCAAATCCAATGACCTCTACTTCATCCTAATCCTCCTTGACCTCTCAGCTGCCTTCGACACTGTCATTCATTCAATTGTATTTACTAAGTGCTTACTACGCACACTGTCTATAACCCTCTTCTCCTGGAAACATTATCTAACCTTGGCTTCACTGACACTGTCCTGTCCTGGTTCTTCTCTTATCTCTTTGGCCATTCATTCTTATTCTCCTTCACAGGCTCTTCTTCTGCCTCCCACCTCCTAACTGTGGTTCAGTTCTGGGTCCCCTTCTATTCTCTATCTACACCCACTCGACTGGAGAGCTCATTTGCTCCCTTAGCTTCAACTACCACCTCTATGTGGATGATTCACAAATCTACATCTCCAACCTTAATTTCTCCCTCTCTGCAGTCTCACATTTCCTTCTTTTTTTATGACATCTCTACTTGGATGTCCTCCCATCACCTCAAATTTAAAATGTCCATAACTGAACTCCTTATCTTCCCACCCAAACCCTGTCCTCTCTCTGGCTTTCCCATCACTCTACTGCATATGCTTATTCTACCTTCACCTTCTTTACTGGGAATGCTCATAATGTGGAATCAGTGGATGCAAGAAATAAATTCTTGCTCATGACTGGGTACCATGTCTGTGAGCTCTGAGGAAGGGAGTCTTCTGAGGGTCAGGAACCTGGGTTTGATTGGATTCCTTTGTATCTACCCCAGCTCTGAGCACAGTGCTTGGCATACAGTATATACTTATGAATACAATCATTATTATCATGGGGAAGCAGAACACAGGGAACAAATCAGATCAACACTTATTTAACCTTGGACATTTCCTTTGCAATCAATCAATCAATGGTATTTATTGAGCGCTTACTGTATGCAGAGCACTGTACTAAGCACTTGGGAAGTACAAGTTGGCAACATATAGAGACAGTCCCTACCCAACAGTGGGCTCACAGTTTAAAAGGGGGAGACAGAGAACAAAACCAAACATACTAACAAAATAAAATAAATAAAATAGATATGTACAAGTAAAATAAATAAATAAATAGAGTAATAAATATGTACAAACATATATACATATATACAGGTGCTGTGGGGAAGGGGAAGAGGTAAGATGAGGGGGATGGAGAGGGGGACGACGGGGAGAGGAAGGAAGGGGCTCAGTCTGGGAAGGCCTCCTGGAGGAGGTGAGCTCTCAGTAGGGCCTTGAAGGGAGGAAGAGAGCTAGCTTGGCAGATGGGCAGAGGGAGGGCATTCCAGGCCCAGGGGATGACGTGGGCCGGGGGTCGATGGCGGGACAGGCGAGAACGAGGCACAGTGAGGAGATTAGTGGCGGAGGAGCGGAGGGTGTGGGGTGGGCTGTAGAAGGAGAGAAGGGAGGTGAGGTAGGAGGGGGCGAGGTGATGGACAGCCTTGAAGCGCAGGGTGAGGAGTTTCTGCCTGATGCGCAGATTGATTGGTAGCCACTGGAGATTTTTGAGGACCTTTGCACTGGATCTTTAGGTTTGGGTCCTGGTGCCTCAAAGTCTTTTAAGACTTTCTCTGAGGGGCTGAGGGAAGGAGGGCTTGGCCTTTAGATTTTCCATGGTGTGGTTTTCACTGGGTCCAGCTGGCTGGAGTGAGTTGCAGGCCTTTTATTTTTTAATGGTTTTCATTTAGCACTTATTATCTCCCAGGCACTGTACTAAATGCTGGGGTAGATACAAGTTTGTCAGGTTGGACACAATCCCTGTCCCACATGGGCCTTCTAGTCTTAATCTCCATTTTACAGATAAGGTAACTGAGGCCCAGAGAAGTGAAGCCACTTGCCCAAGGTCACACAGCAGACAAGCAGAGGAGCTGGGATTAGAACCCAGGTCCTCCTGACTCCTAGATCACGCTGCTAGATCACGCTGCTTCTTCTAATCCATTTCCAGAAGAGAGCACTTCTAGACATTGGCAGAATTCCTGAGCTACATGGAGCTACTCAGCTTTAATAATAATAATAATAATAATGATGGCATTTGTTAAGCACTTACTATGTGCAAAGCACTGTTCTAAGTGCTGGAGAGGTTACAAGGTGATCAGGTTGTCCCACAGGGGCCTCACAGTCTTAATCCCCATTTTACAGATGAGGGAACTGAGGCACAGAGAAGTTAAGTGACTTTCCCAAAGTCACACAGCCGACAATTGGTGGAGCTGGGATTTGAACCCATGACCTCTGACTCCAAAGCCCGTGCTCTTTCCACTGAGCTTTGAAATTTGGAAAGGAGGAACTGCCAAACGCTGAGAAAATCTGGCTCCTAGGCTTTATCCAGTCAGTCACACAGTTGTCAGAATCCTCCGATGTATCCATTCCAAGACAGTGTGGGGTTCTGTAGTGTCCCCACAGGCTGTGACTGCCCCAGACAGCAGTGGGAAGCTGGATGAGAAGACCAGATTGGTTCTTGCTGGTCCACGACACCCTGGAGTTCCTCCAGTCCCAGCACGGGCCTGCCGTTACCTCAGGATCTCCGATCCAATGTTCCCTTCCTGGTTCCTCCCATTCAGTCATTCATTCATTGTCGTATTTATTCAGTGCATACTGTGTACAGAGCAGTGTATTAAGCTCTTGGGAGGGTACAGTAGAACTATAAACAGACACATTCCCTGCCCACAATGAGTTTACAGTCTAGAGGGGGAGACTGTCTTTATTGGCCGCTCTGTCAGAGCAATCTCTGGAGCTGCTGGTGAGATCTCCTTAGGCCATGCTTGGTCCAGCTGAATGGCCCTTCCCAACCCAGTCAGTCAATCCTAATTATTGAGCCCTTATTATGTGCAGAGCAGTGTTCTAAGAGCTTGGGAGAGTACAATTTAGCATACACATTCCCTGCCCACAGTGAGCTTACAGTCTAGAGGGAGAGACAGACATTAATATATATAAATAGATTATGGATATGGACATAAGTGCTGTGGGACTGAGGGAGGGGTGAATGAAGATTGCAAATCCAAGTGCAAGGGTGGCGCAGAAGGGAGTGGGAGAAGACATGAGGGCTTAATCCGGAAAAGCCTCTTGGAGATGAGCTTTTAATAAGGTTTTTGAAGTGGGGGAGAGTGATCGTCTGTCAGATTTGACAAAGGAGGGTGTTCCAGGAAATGGGTGAGAGGCTGAAGGTGAAATAGTTGAGACTGAGGTGCAGTGAGTTGGCATTAGAGGAGTGAAATGTACAGACACGTTCCCTGCCCACAACAAGCTTAAAATCTAGAGGGAGACAGACATTAGTATAAATGAACAAATGATGAATATAAGTGCTTTGGGGTTGGGAAGGGGGATGAATAAAGGGAGCAAGTCAGGGTCTTGGAGAAGGGAAGGGGAGAAACAGAAAAGGGGGCTTTTGTCAGGGAAGGCTTCTTGGAAGAAATGCGCCTTCAGTAAGGCTTTGAAGGGGTGGAGGGTCATTGTCTGTTGGATATGAAGACAGAGGGCATTCCAGGCCAGAGGTAGAATGTAGCTCCCCCAGCCCCACTCAATCAAACTCTCAATCAAACCCCCTTTTATATGGTATTAGTTCAGCACTTACTATGTGCCAGGCACAAAACCACTGGTTGAGATACAAGCTAATCATGTTGGACACAGCCCATATTCCAAATGGAGCTCACAGTCTTAATCCCCAGTTTACAGATGTGGTAACTGAGGCACAGAGAAGTTGAGTGACTGCCCAAGGTCACACAGCAGACAATTGGTAGAGCTGGGATTAGAACCCAGGTCTTTGTGTCTCCCAAGCTCGTGTTCTACTAGATAACACTCCTTCTCTAGCCATGCTTCTTCTCCATCTTGGGGGTAGATACAAGTTAATTAGTTCAGATACAGTTCCTGTCCCACATAGGGTCACAGTCTAAGAAGGAGGGAGAACAGGTATCCCCATTTTACATTTGAGGGAACTGAGGCCAAGAGAAGTGAAGTGACTTGCCCAGGGTTATACAGCAAGTTATTGGCAGAGCCGGGATTAGAACCCAGCTCCTCTGACTCATTCATTCATTCAATCGTATTAATTGAGCGCTTACTCCCAGGTCTGTGTTCTATCCACTAGGCTTCACTGCTTCTCTAGCCATGTTGCTTCTCCATCTTGGTGGGGTCGAGGCAGATGGCAATGCTGATGGGTTTTGAAGACCATCCTTTGAGCCCTAAAGCATCCTGCACTTCCTAATGTTGAGAACACGATTGCCATGGAAACTGCTCTTCCCTGGAACCAGCACGAGGAGCAGATTTGTTTTGTTTGGGGGAAATATCAGCGGCCATTCTTAGAAGAGAGTTATGATGTAGACCCTTCTTTCCTCACTCCTGGTCCCACAGCAGGAAGACAGGCAGGTGATGTACCTTGGGAAAAAGCACAGTCCCACAGTTTTTAAGAGTCGTTTCAACCTGGGATTTTTTGTAGATATATTTGTATGTTTGTGTACCTTTGCAGATATGCATCGATATTATTATTACAATTGATTTGGACACCCACTGTGTGCAGAGCATTGGACTAGATATGTAGGTAGAATCAATCAACTCTCTCCCTCCTTCCTAAACTTGCTAATTTCCCATTACCCCACAGTCTGCCCATTTCACTCCTCTAACATCACAGCGTGACTCAGTGGAAAGAGCACGGGCTTGGGAGTCAGAGATCATGGGTTCAAATACCGGCTCCTCCAATTGTCAGCTGTGTGACTTTGGGTAAATCACTTAACTTCTCTGTGCCTCAGTTACCTCATCTGTAAAATGGGGATTAAGTCTGTGAGCCCCACGCAGGACAACCTGATCACCTTGTATCCTCCCCAGTGCTTTGAACAGTGTTTTGCACATAGTAAGCACTTAACAAATGCCATCATTATTATTATTACTATGCCTCACTCTTATTTTTCTTGTCCTCCCTCTGTCCTGAAGCTCCCTTCCCTTTCATATCTGACAGACCACCACTCCCCGCATTTTCAAAGCCCTACTAAAATCAAACCTCCTTCAAGAAGCTCTCCCTGACTAACCCCTCATTTCCCTACCTTATTCACACTTCCTTCTGCATCATCTATGCAATTGGGTCTGTACCTCTGATACACTTTATTATTCACCCCAGCCCCAGTTCCACAACTCTTATATACCTATCTTTATACTCTGTGGCTTTGGCTATCCAGTGGATAGCCTGAAATTCAGAAGGTCATGGATTCTAATCCCAGCTCTGCAACTTGTCTGCTTTGTGACCTTGGAAAAATCATTTCACTTCTCTGTGCCTCAGTTACCACATCTGTGAAATGGAGATTGAGACTGTGAGCCCCGCCTGGGACAGAGACTGTGTCCAACCCAATTTGCTTGCATCCACCCCAGTGCTTAGTACAGTGCCTGACCCATAGTAAGAACTTAGTAAATTCCATCATTATTATTAAACTCTGTGGCTTCAGCTAGCTGTAATTTATCTGTAATTTATTTCAATGTCTGACTCACCCACTCAGTCAATTATATTTATTGAGCACTTACTATGTGCAGGGCACATAGCATGGGAGAGGCAGCATGTCTTAGTGGAAAGAGCACGGGCTTGGGAGTCAGAGGTCATGGGTTCTAATCCCGGCTCTGCCACGTCTGCTGTGTGACCTTGGGCAAGTCACTTAACTTCTCTGAGCCTCAGTTACCTCATCTGTAAAAATGGGGATTAAGACTGTGAGCTCCACGTGGGACAACCTGATCATCTTGTATCCCCCCAGTGCTTAGAAAAGTGCTTGGTACATAGTAAGTGTTTAACAAATGTCACTACTATTATTATTATTATTACACTACAACAATAAATATTCAGATACTTGAGGGCAAGGATCTTGTCTACCAATGTTCATGATACTTCGTAATAGCATTTGCAAAGCACTGTACTAAGAGCTGGGGTAGATAGAAACTAATCAGGTTGGACACAGTCCCTGTCCCACATAAGGCTTACAATCTTAATTTTCTTTTTACTTATAAGGTAACTGAGGCACAGAGGAAATGAAGTGACTTGCCCAGGGTCACCCAGCAGAGGGAGCCGGGATTAGAACCCAGGTCCTTCTGACTCCGAGGCCTGTGCTTTATCCAT
The DNA here is from genome assembly GCF_015852505.1 of Tachyglossus aculeatus. Classification (NCBI taxonomy): domain Eukaryota; kingdom Metazoa; phylum Chordata; class Mammalia; order Monotremata; family Tachyglossidae; genus Tachyglossus; species Tachyglossus aculeatus. The sequence goes on along the minus strand of NC_052067.1, from coordinate 43,168,624 downwards.
GCTGTTTCACCTTCCTGTGCATGTGGCTAGAAAGACTGATGAATGACCAACATACTGTTAGAGAGCAAGGCCTGGGTGGAGCAAGGTGTTTTAAAATCGTTTCAAACAAATCTGAAAATAAGATGGTGGGGAACTAGAAGTAGCATGACATTGTGGAAAGAACACAAGCCTGGGAGCTGGAGGACCTGGATTCTAATCCCGGCTCTGCCACTTATCTGCTGCATGACCTTGGGCAAGTCACTTAACTTCTCTATGGCTTAGTTACCTCCTATGTAAAATGGGGACTGTGAGACAGGGATTATGTCCAACCTGATTATCTTGTATCTACCCAAATGCTCAGTACGGTGCTTGGCACAACAGTCAATCAATCATATTTATTGAGCATTTACTGTTTGCAGAGTACTGTACTAAGCCTTTGGGAGAGTACAGGGTAACAGAGTTCGTAGACACATTCCCTGCCCACAGTGAGCCTACAATGTAGCAGCAGTGACAAACATCAATATAAATAAATAAATAACAGATATGTACGTAAGTGCTGTGTGGCAGAGGGATGGGTGAATAAAAGGAGCAAATCCAAATGCAAGGGCGATGCAGAAAGGAGTGGGAGAAGAGGAAATGAGGGCTTAGTCAGGGAAGGCCTCTAGGAGGAGATGTGCCTTTAATAAGGCTTTGAAGGTGGGAAGAGTGATCATCTGTCACATAGTAAGTGTGTAACAAGTACCATAAAAAATAGACTCCAAATCCTATGGTGCATAGGGGCTGGTTTCACCCACATTTCCCAGAAGCTACTGAGGCATTCTGAGAGGAGAGGCTTCTCTACCCTAGGGGGAAACCTTAACCTCCTGCAGACTGATGGTGTACTCATCACTAATGTTTATCATCATAACGTGTGACCTGCTTAGTATTAGCCTTTACTGGGACAGCTACAATACAATCCCATCAGATGCAGTCCCTGACTCACAGTCTAAAGGCGAGGGAGAACAGGTATGGAATCCCAATTTTACAGATGAGGAAACCAAGACACAGAGAAGTTAGGCGGCTTACCCATGGTCACACAGCAGACAAGTGACAGAGCCGAGATTAGTACTCAGGTCCTCTGACTCCCACTAGGCCAAGCTGCTTCTTCATGGCAAGGTGCACATATAAGAAATTAAACAAACAACCAATAAATAAGTAGTATGACCCGCAAGAAGGGGATTGATCAAGGAAGGTTTCCTTGAGGGAGCAGCCTTTTAGAAAAGCTTTGAAGATGGGATGAGATTTAGTTGGGTGGATTTGAGAGAGCAGAAATCCAAATCTAGGGATGATGTAACTGAGGCACAGAAAGTGAAGCGACCTACCTAAGGTCACACAGCAAACTAGAAGAGTCAGGATTAGTCCCCAGGTCCTCTAGAGTCCCAGGCCCTTGCTGCATCCACTAGGCCAAGCATCCAGGTCCTCTGGAGTCCCAGGCCCTTGCTGCATCCACTAGGCCAAGCTGCTTCTCTCTTCCTCCTCTTCCTCCTTATTTTTTCTTCCTCTTCAGCTTTCCCGTCTTTCTACTCTTCAGCTTCCTCCTTCTCTTTCCCTTTCTCCTCCTTCCTTTTCCTCCTCTTCTTTTTCTCCTTCTACTTCCTCATCCTCTCTCTTTTTTCCCTCCTTCTCTTCCTCTTCACCCTCCTCCTCTTCTGTTTCCTTCTCCCCTTTTTCCTACTCCACAGTATCCTCTTTCAGGTCATTGTCGAGCAAAAAGAATTCCCACTCCCTATATTCCCATAGTATCAGTGCTCCTCTGTTAGCTCCTAATTAGCAGGGATTTTACTTATGGGCAACAGGGATGAATGACTCTTCTTGACACCCTAAGTTTCTCATGAGATAATCCATCAGTGGTATTCAATGATCAGTCACTGTGTGCAGAGCACTGGGCTAAGCTTACCATTGAGATGCAGTGTGGCTCAGTGGAAAGAGCACGGGCTTTGAAGTCAGAGGTCATGAGTTCAAATCCCGGCTCCACCAATTGTCAGCTGTGTGACTTTGTGCAAGTCACTTAACTCCTCTGTGCCTGTTACCTCATCTGTAAAATGGGGATTAAGACTGTGAACCCCCCGTGGGACAACCTGATCACCTTGTAACCTCCCCAGCACTCAGAACAGTGATTTGCACATAGTAAGCACTTAATAAATGCCATTATTATTATTATGATTATTATCTATAATCAGAACTAAGAGACCAGAGGCAAGCTATTTAGAAGAAGAGCAATGTTTCTGAACCATGGCAGCATTTACCCTGTGGCACAAAGGAAAGCAGAGGTAGTTTCAAATTCAAAAGCTCAAGTGGCCCATTCACTCCCCACAATGAGCCATCTGTCACCTGGCTGTCTGTGCTGCTATATTTAGATATTTGTTGTAGGCAAGAGAACTCTCTCTTTGTTCCCTTTCAACAGGGGGTTTTCTGCACTTGAAAGGGACTAGTTTAGGACTTCTTTGTTTTGGAGAAGGGAGTAGCATACAGAGAGAAGGGGGAAGAAGAGAAGAAAATCCTCACCCCTGGATCAGTGTGGCCTAGTGGATAGAGCACAGGCCTGGGTGTCAGAAGGACCTTAGTTCTAATATCGACTCTGCCACTTGTCTGCTGTGTAACCTTGGGCAAGTCACCTGACTTCTCTGTGCCTCAGTGACCTCATCTGGGGATTACGAGTGTGAGCCTCATGCGGGACATGGACTGCGTCCAACATGATTAGCTTGTATCTACCTCAGTGCTAGCACAGTGCCTAGCATATAGAAAGCGCTGAACAAATACTGTTAATATCATTTTATTGATTTCCATTTAGGGGTAGCCATGGTTCCTAATCCCTGGCTCCATCTTTTAAAGCCTGTTCATCATTTTGTTATAAACAAACCCTCTGTGACCTGTCCACTACAATTTTTGTTTTCATTTATTTGAATTCCCAATTGAATTGCCTCTAAAGACCCTTAGACATAGAACCCCAGGCTGACTTCCACATCTGCTTCCAATATTTGGGTCTTTTGGGTTTTTTTTATTTATGATGGCATTTGTAGATACAAGTCGTGAGGTTGGTCAATCAGTCAATCCATGTCCCACAAGAGATTCACAGTCTTAAGCCCCATTTTACAGATGAGGTAACCAGGCACAGAGAAGTTAGGTGACTTGCCCAAAGTCACACAGCAGAAAGGGTGGAGCAGAGATTAGAACCCAGGTCCTTCAGATGCTCAGACTTGTGCTTTATCCATTATGCCTTGCTGCTCCATGTCCCTCTAGTAATCATTTAATGATATTTATTGAGTGCTCACTGTGTGCAGAGCACTGTACTAAGCGCTTGGGAGAGTTCAACAAAACAGAGATGGTACACGTGTTCCTTGCCCACAATGAGCTTCCAGCCTGAAGGACGGCAATGACCAGAGAGAAATTTTCTTCAGGATTGTGGTTGTGTTTTTTATATAGACAGAGGGAAGATGTTTTAATCTGATCCTGTTTGAGGCTTATTCTGGATTCTGTAGTGAGTGATGTAGAATTCAATTTGTTACACACAGCTTAATGAGAAAGGCTTGTCAAGCTGACCCTCCTGTCAAAGTCTCACTCATGCTATTGGGTCAGTCAATCATATTTACTGAATGCTTACTGTGTACAGAGCACTGCACTAAACACTTGGGAGAGTACAATATCAGTCAAGTTTCTTACTCATAATGAACTTACAGTTTTGGAAGGTTTGGCAGAAAAATTTCTGTATCTTTGCCACCACAAGTAGCCAGATAAGATTGCTTGAGGGCTCAAATATTAATATGAGATGCATAGTGATTATAGATGAACTAGTACATGTTAATCAATCAGTGATATTAATTGAGTTCTAACTTTGTACAGAACACTATAATAAGTGCTTGGGAGGGTAAAATATGACAGAACTGGAAGGAATATTCCCTACCCTCTAGACTGTAAGCTCGCTTTGGGCAAGGAATGTGGCCACTAATTCTGTAGTACTGTTCTCTCCCAAGCATTTAGTAGAGTGTTCTGCACCTAGTAAGTGCTCAATAAATGCCATTCATTGATTGTTTAATAAGGATCTTACAGTCTAGGCAGAAGTTTTCAATGGAGCCCTTGAGCTCCTGGGATGATTTAAAAGCTCTGTAGGGAGTTTGGCCACTGAGGCACATGACGGATGACAGTGGGAATTCCAGGATCCAATGGGAATCAGAGGCAGTGTCCTTTTGGTACCAAGTGCTTAGAACAGTGCTATGCATATAGTGCTCAGTGAGTACCATTGTTTGATTAATTGAGTGACTTGCACTTGCACTTTGAAGCACTCAAGAGCCTAGTTATTTTGGTTTTTATTTGCCATTTGTTTTGCAGCTACTCCTAAGGAATCCACAGGCATTTCAGTGTCGAGTGCAGATGTGCTTGGGGAGAGTGGATGGAGGGAGGGTTTTGTGTGTGTTGTGTATGAAGGGAGTCTGGGTAGGAGATGGGTCCTGAAGATGAAGAACAAGGGGGAGGTAGCATAGCCTATAAGATAGAACATGGGCTTTGGAGTCAGATGGACTAGGTTCTAATCTCACTTATCTGCTGTGTGACCTTGGACAAGTCATTTCACTTCTCTGTGCCTGTTACCTCATCTGTAAAATGGGGATTAAGACTGTGAGCCGGCTGTGTCCAACTGGATTTGCTTGTATCCATCCCAACCCATAGTATAGTGCTTAGAGCAGTGCTTGGCACATAGTAAGCGCTTAACAAATGCCATCATTATTACAGTGCTATTGCACATAGCAAGTGCTTAACAAATACCATAAAAAAAGGTAAGTAATGGAGGGGTACTTCAGGTACTTTTTAATTTCTGAAAGGATTGAAACTCCTAGATTAATTGATAGAACTGCCAAAATGACTAGCGGGAAGTGGCTAGGAACAGGAGTGGATTTTAATTAAGGAGCACTTTGAAGGGCCTTTTTTTTCCAACTCCCGAGAGTCGCTTGCACTCTCCTCAGCTGTTTGTACTGCTGTTGAACAATTCCACTCCCTCAAATTGCCTGATCCATTTTGGGAGGGAAAACGAACAATTTGTTTCCAGGCCAATCCAGCAGTCACTGCCCAGCATCCAACATTTCCATAACCCAGATTTTACGTAATCTGGCCAACGGCTCTGGGAGTGGCCAGCTCTCCTGATGACATCAGATGGAGCTCAGTCAATAGCAGAGGAGGAATGGGGCAAGGGGGAAGGTAGAAGGCGAGGGGTACAGAATGAAAGTGAGGTCATTCTCTAATTTAGCTAATTACTATTTCCCTTATCCCTAATTCACTTTGATGTCTGTCTTCCCCATGAAGACTATAAGCTCCCTGTGGGCAGGGAATGTGTAACAAAATGAAACTCTGTTTTATTGTACTCTCCCAAGTGCTCGACATGGTGCTCTGCACATCATAAATGCTGTATAACTACCATTGATGATATTGATTATTCATTCATTCATTCATTCATTCAATGGTATTTATTGAGCGCTTACTGTGTGCAGAGCACTGTACTAAGAGCTTGGGAAGTACAGAAGTTGGCAACATCTAGAGATGGTCCCTACCCAACAGTGGGCTCACAGTCTAGAAGGGGGAGACAGACAACAAAACAAAACATATTAACAAGATAAAATAAATAGAATAAATACGAACAAATAAAATAGAGTAATAAATACGTACAAACATAGATACGGGGGTGGGCTGGGACGGAGGGACGGATGAGGCTCGGGGAGCTTGGAGCGGCAGGTGGAAACTTTCAGAGGGGACCGGGACGGAGGGACAAGTGCTGCTGTAGAGAAGCAGCATGGCTCAGTGGAAAGAGCCTGGGCTTTGGAGTCAGAGGTCAGAGGTCATGGGTTCAAATCCCAACTCCTCCAGTTGTCAGCTGTGTGACTTTGGGCAAGTCACTTCACTTTTCTGGACCTCAGTTCCCTCATCTGGAAAATGAGGATTGACTGTGAGCCCCCTGTGGGACAACCTGATCACCTTGTAACCTCCCCAGCACTTAGAACAGTGCTTTGCACAGAGTAAGTGCTTAATACCACTGATTAATGGATTGTTAGCTTTTTATCATAATAATATATAATAACGATTCAATGATAATAATAGCAGTAAGTGTTACAAACTTGTGCCAAGCACTGTACTGAACACTGGGATAGATACAAGATTAGTAGGTTGGACAGAGTCCCTGTCCCCCGTGGGGCTCACAATCTAAGCAGAAGGACCGTATAAGCACCAGAGTCAATGCAAGCTTTTATTTTTTAATTTTTCCATGGTATTTGTTGAGAACTTACTATGTTCCAGGCACTTTACTAAGCACTGGGGTAGATACAAACTAATCAGATTGGACACAATCCATGTCCCAAGTGGGGTTTACAGTCTTAATCCCCATTTTACAAATGAGGGAACTGAGGCACAGAGGAAGTAAAGTGACTTGCTCAAGGTCACACAGCAGACAAACGGTGGAGTCAGGATTAGAACCCGGACCCTTCTGACTCTCAGGCCCATGCTCTACCCATTAGGCCACACTGTTTATCCAGTTACTCTAGCCATTCTTGGTAAACTCTGTTGCCGTTTTGCACCCTCTATTCTTAATGTTAATGATTTAAAATTTGGTATTTGGCACACTGATAATACTAAAGGCATTTATTTGTCAATAGCTTACTATGTGGCAAGCACTGTTCTAAGTGCTGGGATAGATACAGGCTAATCAGGTTGGACAGAGTCCCCGTTTTACAGGGGGCTCACAGTCTAAGTAGGAGGGAGAACAGGTGTTGGATTACTATTTTACAGGTGGGACAACTGAGGCATAGAAAAATTGTGACTTGTCCAAGGTCACACAACAGGCAAGGGGCAGAGCTGGGATTAGAATCCAGATCCTCTGACTCTAAGCCCTGTGCTCTTTTTTTTGTTGTATATAGCTGATATATTCTATTTACTTCTTCTACAAAGAGAGATGTCTATGAATTCTGTACAAAATGAACCCCGCTTTTTCAGAGCAATCCTGCTTCCAATTGTGGGAGGGAGTAAGGAAACTGTTTTTTTTTCCCCCACTTTCTGGTCCTGAGGCTGCTGGATTTTGCCAACTCGTACTTCCCAAGTGCTTAGTACAGTGCTCTGCACACAGTAAGCGCTCAATAAGTACGATTGAATGAATGAATGAATGACTCCCAGGCCCGGGCACTCTCCACTTAGGTCATGCGGCTTCTTGATTACAGCATCAGCCTCCTCGCTGACCTCCCTGCCTTCGGTCTCTCTCCTCTCCAGTCCTTACTTCAGTGTGCTGCCCAAATCATTTTTGGAAAAAAAAAGTTCAATTCCCATCTTCCCACTCCTCGAAAAACTCCATGGTTGCCCATCTATCTCCTTACCATCAGCTTTAAGGCCCTCAATCAGCTCTCTCCCTCCTACTTTATCACAGTGATCTCTTACTAATACCCAGCCCGTCCACTCTGCTCCTCAAAAACCAACCTAATTTTTGTACTTCAATCTCTTCTCTTCTGACACTGACCCTTTGCCCATGTTCTCTCTCTGCCCTGGAACTTCCTCCCCTTCTCATCCAAGAGTCCAATACTCTCCCCACCTTCAAAACCCTCTTAAAATCCCATTTCTTCCAAGAGGCCTTCCCTGACTAAACCGCTTATTTCCCCATCCACCCTCTCCTCTGCATCACCTATGCGCTTGGCTGTATATCCCTTAAGTGCACTGATAGTAACCTCAGCACCTCAGTACTCATATAAATATTTTTAAACTCTACTATTTCCCCTTCCTATAATTTATTTTAATGTCTGTTTCACCCTGTAATCAATCAATCAATCAATGGTATTTATGGGAAGCAGCATGGCCCAGTAGCAACAGCATTGGTTTGGGAGTCAGAGAACATGAGTTCTAATCCCAGATCCACCCCTCATCTGCTGTGTGACCTTGGGGCAAGTCACTTCACTTCTCTGTGCCTCAGTTACCTCATCTGCAAAATGGGGATTAAGATTGTGAGCCCTATATAGGACAACCTGATTACCTTGAATCTACCCTAGTGCTTAGAACAGTGCTTGGCACATAGGAAGTGCTTAACAAATACCATTATTATTATTATTATTATTATTATTATTATTATTATTAATAAGCATTTACAGAGCCAAGCACTGTGCTAAGTGCTTGGGAGAATGCAGTACAGCAGAATTAGCAGACACATTCCCTGCCCACAATTAGCTTAGACTGTGATCCCTTTCTCGGCACAGAAATGTTGTAGTATTCAATTCAGAGGGTGTAGTAATCCAAAAAGTGGCCAGATCATCATTCATACATACTTGAATTGAATGCAAAAGTCACATTTATGATGAAAAGAACATCAGTTTCCTCAGGGCCTGCTTGACAGCAAATTAAAATTGAGCCACGGCTGATGAATTGTTTCCTTCCCTCAAACGGACTCAGAGAGAACAGAAAAGCCCTAGGTGAATTGAATGCTTTAAAGCTGATGGTGAGGAGCTTCTGTATGATGTGGAGGTGGATGGGCAACCACTGGAGGTTCTTGAAGAGGAGAACTGAATGTTTTTGTAGAAAAAGTTCTGGACAGCAGAGTGAACTGAACGTTTTTGTAGAAAAATGTTCTGGACAGCAGAGTGAAGTATGGACTAGAGTAGGGAGAGACAGAAGGCAGGGAGGTCAACGAGGAGATTGATACAGTAATCAAGGTGGGATAAGTGCTTGGATTAATGTGGTAGCAGTCTGGATGGACAGGAAAGGGTGGATTTTAGTGTTGCTGTGAAGATTGAACTGACAGATTTTAGTGGTATATTTAATATGTGGATTGAATGAGAGCGGTGAATTGTAGATAACTTCAAAGTTATCGGCTTGAGATACAGGAAGGATGGTTGTGTTGTCTACAATGACAGAATAGTCAGGAGGAGGACAGGGTGGGAATAATAATAATGATGATGGCATTTGTTAAGCACTTACTATGTGCCAAGCACTGTTCTAAGTGCTGGGGGGGATACAAGGTAATCAGGTTGTCCCACAAGGGGCTCACAGTCTTAATCCCCATTTTACAGATGAGGTAACTGAGGCCCAGAGAAGTTAAGTGACCTGCCTAAAGTCACACAGCTGACATGTGGCAGAGTCAGGATAAGGAGTTCTGTTTTGGACATGTTAAGTTTGAGTTATAGGTGGAACATCCAAGTAGATATGTCCTGAAGGTAGAAGGAAATGTGAGACTGCAGAGAAGGAGAGATCAGGGCTGGAGGTTTAGAAGGAAATGTGAGACTGCAGAGAAGGAGAAATCAAGGCTGGAGGTATAGATTTGGGAATCATCTGCAGAATAATAATAATGATGGTATTTGTTAAGCACTCACTGTGTGTCAAACACTATTTCTAAGTGCTGGGGGAGATACAATGTTATCAGGTTGTCCCAGGTGGGGCTCATAGTCTTAATCCCCATTTTACAGATGGGGTAATTGAGGCAAAGAGAAGTTAAGTGACTTGCCTAGAGTCACACAGCTGACAAGTGGCACAGCCAGGATTAGAACCTATGACCTCTGACTTCCAATCCCATGCTCTTTCCACTAAGTCACACAGAGAAATGGTAGTTGAAGCCATGGCAGCAAATGAGTTCTCTAAGGAAGTGGGTGTAGATGGAGAATAGAAGGGGACCCAGAACTCAACCTCGAGGGACCCCCACAGTTAGCAGCTGAGTGGTAGAGGAGCAGCTCACTAAAGAAACTGAGAATGAGTGACCAGAGAGATAGGAGGAGAACCAGGAGAGGACAGTGTCAGTGAAACCCAAGGTTGGATAATATTTCCAGGAGAGGGGTTGGTCGACAGTGTCAAAGGTAGCTGAGAGGTCAAGGAAGACTAAGATGGATTAGAGCTGTTGGATTTGGCAAAAAAGAGATCATTGGTGACCTTTGATAGGGCAGTTTCAGTGGAGTGAAGGGATTGGAAGCCAGATGGGAGGGGGTCAAGGAGAGAATCGGAGGGGAGAAACTTGAGACAGTGGGTGTAGACAATTCGTTCAAGAAGTTTGGAGAGAAATAGAAATGGGGAGATAACTGGAGGGAGCTGTGGGGTCAATGGCAGGTTTTTTAAGGATAAGAGAGACATGAGAATGTTATGGGATAGGAATCAATCAGTTATAGCTCCTGATTTCCCACCTTGTTGGTTTAAAATATGACTATATCCTTGAAGGTGCCTCATTTTCTCCAAGTGAGTAGAGAAGCAGCATGATCTAGTGGATAGAACATGGTTCCGGGTATCAGAAGGATCTGGGTTCTAATCTCTCATCTTCCACTGGTCTGTTGGTGGCCTTGGGCAAGTCACTTCATTTCTCTGTGCCATGATTACCTCACCTGTCCAATGGGATGAAGACTGTGAGCCCCATGTGGGACATGGACTGTGTCTAACTTGATTATCCTGGCACATAGTAAGCGCTTAACAAATACCATTAAAAAAAGTGACATGTAGGGAGAGAAGACCATTACTGAGTGGCATCCATGATGTTAATCAGTATTTGAACCAGATTTCCTCTTGAGTAAAACTACCATTTCACTGGATTACTGAGTGGCAGTCATGATGTTCCTAGTGTTTGCAAGAGAAAAAATTCAACACCATATGTAGGTGTCAAAAAGATGTTCCCAGGCTTTAGGGATTGAGAAGTACCCCTGCCGTGTAAGGTAAAATAGTGAATATCATTCATTAGATGGATGGTCACTCACTAGCTATGACCCCAAAAACAGTTGTAAAATTAATCTTGAATTTATGTTTAATGTTTTCCTATCATTTGCTTAGAGCCTAGAACTGTACTGGGCACATGGAAATATACAAAATCATAGTTAAAGACAGCCCCTGCTGAAGTTACAATCTAAAGGTGGAAGGCTACCCAGAAACAACTGTTATGTGTCCAATATTACACTATTCCCATTCTTTCCCTGTTCAGGAATACTAAGCACCCAAACCCTAATATGGACTATCCATCATGGGTGTGGCTCCTGGCGAGGAGGAATTCTCCAATCAATCGATTGTATTTGTTGAGCACTTACTGTGGGCAGAGAACTGTACTAAGTGCTTGGGAGAGTACAATAAAACAATATGGCAGATACATTCCCTGCCCACATCGAGTTTAAGGCTGGAAGTCAGTGGCAGATTATAAACCCTGATTCTTCCACAACGCATAGTCCGCAAACACACTTACAGACCCACTTTCCCACTCCTCCCCTTCCAGAACTCCCCCTCTTCACCCCAACCATCACCTGATGCATTGTTTTAATCATTATCTGAACTGGATTTTCTCTTGCACAAAACTATCGTTTGAATGAATTACTGAGAAGGGATCTAAGAGCTGTTAAATAATAATTTTTTAAGGGAATAATAATAGTGATAGTAAATAATTGTGGCGTTTGTTAAATGCTATGTGTCAAACTGTTCTAAGAACTGGGTTAGACACAAGGTCATCATATGAGGCTCATAGTCTAAATAGGATGGAGAAAAGGAATTGAAATCCCGTTTTGCACTTAGGGGGACTGAAGCCCAGAAGAGTGATGTGACTTGCCCAAGGTCACAAAGTAGACAAGCGGCAGAGCCAGAATTATAACTCAGCTCCTAGAAAAAGGACACAAACACTTTCTCGAGGCCTAGACACTGGACTGAAGCTCTGCTCTAAGGAAGGGTAGGTCTTTGTGTTCCCTTCATCAATCAATCGTATATATTGAACACTTACTGTGCAGATCACTGTAAGAAGTGTGTGGGTGAGTACAACATAATGGAGTTGGTAGACACATTCCCTCCCCACAGTGAGCTTACAGTCAGCTTTCTGCTCTGTAAAGAGGAAATCTGAGGAGAGCTTGTGAGCTTAGCTACCATAGTATAAATAAGGCGGAAAGAAGTGTTATTATGAAAAGGAGACAGCACCACAAATAGACTGCCTATAACAAAGTGATGAATTTGCCATGCCAATGAAGGCCTATGAATTTGTGAGGAATGGAGTTGTCACCAGAACAATATAAATTTGTCTTCTAATGGATAATGGAATTATCCCTTCTTGGTTTTGATGCTGTTAAAGAATTTCCCCTTACTTGGTATTAGTTTGATTATCTCAATATTTTTTTCCTGGTGCACTTTGAATTTTGGAAGTTCTGAGGTATGTGTTTTTCTCAGATTACCCTTTCTGCCTTGAATTAAACTTTTATGGGATGAAATCTAGAGGGAAATTGAGTCAGAATGGGAACTTGATTTTTCAAAGGAAAAAGTAAGATGTTTTAGTTCTTTAGATTATCCTTAACATTTAGGTATTTATAGGCATCTACAACATGTTTATAGGTATATTCAATTGTTTGTTCAATTACTTCTTGTTTCTTCTGATATTTCACCCTGTCATTTCCACTCTACTCTCTATTTGATCTTTGCTTTTCCTCCTGGACCTATTACTTGTCAAGCAGCATGGCCTAGTGGGAAGTCTGGGTCAGAGGACTTGGGTTCAAATCCTGACATCACCACTTGTCTGCTGTGAGAGCTTGGGCAAGTCATTGAACTTCTCTGTGCCTCAGTTACCTCATCTGTAAAATGGGGATTAAGACTGTTAGTCCCACAAGGGACATGGACTATATCCACTCTTATTACCTTGTATTGACCCCAGTGCTTAGTATAGTGCCTAGAATATAGTAAGAGCTCAACAAATACTGTACAAAATAGTAATTTTGCATTTTACTTCAACTTTCTTCCTCCATCTCTCCCCATCCAGCCTTATCTTTTCTCTCTATATCTTGTTTCTCCTTCCTTTGTTTCTCTCTTTTCAATGTACTGACTCCTTTTTCTTCCTCATCTTCCCCTGTCACTAGGTTCTTTTTGAATGGCCTCTCTGCTATATATGTATATATGCGAATACACTTACACATAAAATCTATATTAAAATGGTATTTGTATGATGCCTATTGGCACAGCTAGTTTCTTGGAAAATTTTCACTGTGTTGTCTTACAGCTCGTCCAAGAATCTATTTTCTAACCTCTGCTAAATCGCCTTCTCTAGCCTAATTAAGAAGACTTTATAGAACCAATATTTAAGGTTCCACCAGATTGGGGTCATTCAGCAGGAGGAGAATGGACAGAGCCTTTAAAGAATCTTGCCTGAGAGATACTCTGTTAATTAGTGACTTAATGAGACCAACAGTTTGTTACTATGGAAATTCCAATTAGGAAAAATGATTTGGCAGATGAATTCGCAGTGACAGTAAATGTTCCCAGAGATGCTGTGAGCTAATTTTGTTAAATATTCTGATGCTCTTGACTTGATTTTTCCTATGATTTTTTTCCATCAGGAACTTATTTTTATTGTAGCAAGATGAATTTTTGAAAGAAAGCAGACTAAGAGCAATTTGGTTGGAAAGTGCTTCAGTTTGGTGACTTTAACACACACTAGAGAAAAACAATTATGGATATTAGTATTTCTTTAAAAATCCCTTCATGCCATCTAGATAGCTGCTAGCCCCTGTCAGTCAATTTTTGTAATCCATTAGGTGACCATTACAATATTTTTGTGCCTTTCTGTCCCCTTCCTCTGTCTGACATTAGGACATTGTTTGACTGGCAAAAAAAAAAAAAATCTTCATTTGTTTTTCCTGATGGAGGGATAATTTTACTACGGATATTGCTCTAAAAAAATCTGTTTACATGATTGTATGCCACTATGTCTGAGGAAAAAAAGCTAGAAAGTTTATGAAATTGCAGTGTAGCCTAGTGGAAAGAGCACAGGAGAGAGAGTCAGGAGACCTGCGTTCTAATTCTGGCTTCGCCATTTGCCTGCTGTGTGAGCTTTGATTTCCTCATCTGTAAAATGGGAATTCAATACATGTTCTCCCTCCAGCTTAGACTATAAACCCATCATTGGGAAAGGCCTGTGTCTGATCTGATTCCATACCACTTAGCACTCAAATGCTATGATTATTACAGTCCTTCCGTTCCCCCCAATTGTCATATTGTTCCAAAGCAAGACATTGCATAAATATAATGCTTTAAGAATAGGAAAATAATTCCACTCCCCTTCAATTTCAATCACACTTCTGTGGGCCTGTCTTTTGGATATCATTATCCTGGTGGTCATCATCTTTATGTATTTCATCTTGCAAATGCCATTCTACATCCCTTTTTTATTGAATCACATTTGTCGAAGAATTCAAGGAGGGGGGCAACCAAAGCATTATCTCGAGGAGAGATCCAGGGAGAGACACTGAGACAAAATCTGAGAAAAGGACAGAAAGAAATAGGAACCCTAGCAATAATAACAGTGATGGAATTTTTTATGCACTTACAGTGTGCCAAGCACGATACTACTCCCTGGAGTAGACGCAAGATGATCAGGTTGAACATAATCCCTGCCCAAAAGGGGTTCACATTCACGGTCTGAGTAGGACTCACTCCCCATAATAACAGAAGAATAAACAGGCTGAGAGAATTCATTCAATCATATTTATTAAGATCTTACTATGTGCAGAGCACCGTACTAAGAGAATTGGAGGGACTTGCCTGAGGTCACACAGAAAACAAGTAGCAGAGCTGGGATTAGAGAATGTAGACAGGTTCCCTGTCCACAGTGAGCTTACAGTCTAGAGGGGGAGGCAGACTTTAATAAAAATAATCAATTTATCTACTTTTTTGAAGTATGAGAAAGGCTGAAGAAGCAAAAGAGCCCCTTTCTTGCAACTGATTCATAGGAGTCAATTAGGAACTAAGGGTACATACAAAGGGAAACCACAAATTAGCCAGAATACTGATTCTCCAAAATTCTATTGCTTTATGGGTCTTCTCCAAGAGTCCCTAATCAGAAGCAGTGTGGTACAGTGGTTAGAACAAAGAGACTCAGGAGTCAGAAGGACTTGAGTTCTAATCCCAGCTCTGCCAATTGTCCACTGGGTGACCTTGGGCAAGTCACTTCATTTCTCTGTGCCTCAATTTTACCTCATCTATAAAAATGGGTTCCAGGTGAGACAGGGACTGTGCCCAACTTAATAAGCTTGTATCTATCCCAGTGCCCAGTACAGTTCTTGACACATAGTAAGCGCTTTTCAAATACCATAAAAACAAACAAACAAAACAATTCCAGATCCTCTGACTCTCAGGCCCACACTCTTTCTATTAGGCCAAGCTCCTGAGAATGGGTGAGTGGGAAGCTGGAGTTAAATATTCACTTACGATTCATGCTAAATTGGCCCATTCTTACTATCAAGGTATTTTATATCTTAGCTGAAGCTCTCAGGTCCCCTGACACACACCACTCTCCATGAATTGATGGTATTTGGCACTGGGGTAGATACAAGATCATCAGCTTCAAAAGCTTCGTGGTACACAGAGAATTCAGAAAACCCACCTCACGCACCTCAGGTAACATGATGTTGGTGACAGTCTCTGCTCCCCCCTGCCTTGTATCCAAGACCTGAGATGATTGAAATGGACTGAAAGTTTCATTGGTTTAAAGCTTTCTGTTTCCGAAACTTAATTGAATCTGTGCCTTAAGTAATTTCTTCTGGTTGGAAAAATCCCCTCAAATCTTAATAAAAATCTCCTAAAGGACAAGCTGATGAAGTGGCCATTTGAAATTGCTGAATCTGAAATGAGGTTTTAAATGATAAAAAAAAAAATGAATTCATGTCCTTGGAGCTGTCTTGGAAATTAAAAAAGAAAAAAATAAGCACATCCACCAGCAGTGGATGGGTTTCAATCCATTTTTATTTCCCTTTATTGGAGAGTTGAGCAAAAATTGGTCCATCAAAATGACTCAAATGGATTGATGAAGGATGAGAGAATGGGAAGCAGTAAATCAATCAATGAATGGCATTTATTGAGCACTTACTGTCTGCAGAGCACTGTACTAAGCATTTGGGAGAGTATAAGAGAGTAAATGCATTGTAGGTCAAAATGATCAGATTCCCCAGCCCTCCTCGGTTCTTGTGGCTCTGTGAGTGTATTTAGAAGGGATTGGAAAAGGCACTGTTAATAAATGTGGGTTTGTTAAGCGCTTACTATGTGCCAAGCCCTGTGGTAGATACATGACCATCAGGCCAAATCAAATCCCAGTCCCATATCTAAGTAGGAGGGAGCATGGGTATTTAGTCCCTACTCTACAGATGAGAAAACTGATGCACAGAGAAGTTAAGGGACTTACCCAATGTCACACAGCAGACAAGTGGCGGAGCTGGGATTAGAACCCAGGTCCTTCCGGCCCCCAAGCCTATATTCATCCCAATATGCCACTCTGCCAATATACCTCAGAGTATGCAAAACCTGACATTAATTGACAAGGATGGAGGCATTTAATTTTCTTCCTTTTCTCCTTCTCTTTCAATAAGAATCTTAATTCAATCAATTAATCAGTAGATTAACAAATTGCATTTATTGAGCGCTTATTGTATGCAGAGCATAGTACTAAGCACATGGGAGAGTACAATAAAACAGCGTTGGTAGACCTGTTCCTTGTCTACAATGTGCTTATAGTCTAAAGGGGGAGACAGATATTGATATAAATACATTATTGATAATCTATATGATTTATAGACATGTACATCATTTATAGATATGCACATAATTTACAGATATGTACTTAATTTATAGATGTGTACGTAATTGTGCTATTGTTTAAGCACTTCTTATTTGCCAAGCAGTGTACAAAGTGCTGAGGTAAATACAAGATCATTAGGTTGGACACAGCCCCTGTTCCTCATCAATCAATCAATCATATTTATAGAGCACTTACATGTGCAGATAATAATTATGGCATTTGTTAAGGGTGTGCTATGTGCCAATCACTGTACTAAATACTGAGGTAAATACAAGATCCCACGTGGTGCTCACAGTTTTACAAATGAGGTAACTGAGGCCCAGAGAAATGAGGTGCCCAAGGTCTCACAGCAGAAAAATGGTGGTCAGGATTAGAACCCATGACCTTCTGATTTCCAAGCCCATGCTCTATCCGCTACACCATGCTGCTCTTCTGGTTCTGCACACAGTAAGCGCTCAATAAATACAATTGACTGACACTCCCATCCTCCACTTGGGCCAACCCTAGGCCTGCAGGAAGCACCAGTAGTGGCCACAGTCACACATACACAAATGCACAAACATGTACTCATACTTGCACCCAGTCACAGAGAACTGGATTATTCACTCATTCATTCAGTTGTATTTACTGAATGCTTATTGTGTGAATAGAGACATCCTTACAAACTCGTAGGTACATGTTTACTGAGTTAGGAGTAGACACGGACGCACATAGACACACATCCACATCCACACATAGAGAAGCAGCGTGGTTCAGTGGAAAGAGCACAGACTTGGGAGTCAGAGGTCATGGATTCTAATCCTGGCTCGACCACTTGTCAGCTGTGTGACCTTGGGCAAGTCACTTAGCTTCTCTGAGCCTCAGTTACCTCATCTGTAAAATGGGGATTAAGACTGTGAGCCCCCCGTGGGACAACCTGATCACCTTGTATCCCCCCAGTGCTTAGAACAATGCTTCACACATAGTAAGCGCTTAGCAAATGCCATCATTATTACTATTATTATCCACACTGCACATGCCCACTATCACAGCCTTAGGAAACTCTACCTTTCAATCAGCTGATCGATTAGTGGCATTTCTTGAGCACTCACTGTGTGCAGAACACTGTACTAAGCTCTTGGGAAAGTGCAATACAACATGGTTGGTAGACATGTTCCCTGACCACAAGGTGCTTACAGTCTAGAGAGGGAGGCAAAAATGAATACAAACAAATAATTTCAAGGATACCAATGTAAATACTTCTTTTCTCCTCCACCCTACTATGTTTCATCAAAGTCCTCTCCTCCCAGTTTCATTCACCATGAATCAATCATCATCATCACTGGTATTTATTGCTATGTGCAGAGCACTCTTGGGAGAGTACAGTACAACAGAATTGGTGGACACAGTCCCTGCCCACAGTGATTGGTGGTATATTGAGTGCTTACTGTGTAGTAGCAAGAATACGGGCTTGGGAATCAGAGGACATGGGTTCTAATACCAGCTCCGCCGTTTGTCTGCTGTGTGACCTTGGGCAAGCCACTGAACTTCTCTGTGCCTCAGTTACCTCATCTGTAAAATGGGGATTAAGACTGCGAGCCCCACGTGGGACAAGTTGATTACCTTGTGTCTACCTCAGCACTTAGAACATAGCTTGGCACATAGTAAGTGCTTAACAAATACTATAATTATTGTGATTATTATACAGCACTGTACTAAGTGCTGGGGAGAGTACAATACAGCTGAGCTGATAGACACATTCCTTGCCCTCAGGAGCTTGCAGTTTAAAAGGTGGCGACAGCCATGAAAATAAATTACTGATACATAAATAAGTGCCTTGGGGTGAATATCAAGTGCTTAAAAGTACAGATCGGAGAGCACAGGTGATGAAGGGAGAGGATTTCAGGGTTGGCATTTCAGCCCTTGACTCCCATAAGGCAAAGTACCGTTGATGTGACGCAGAAGGGAGGTCATTACACACCTCAGTAGACCAAGAGATTGGAAGTTTGATCAGACACAGAAAGCTGCTATACACACTAGACCAGCCAATTTGGAAAACTTCCACTCAGAACGAGCAGCTCACCAACCGTCTTCGAGACGTGAAATGATGTTCAGGCTTGCTCTCATTTATCTGGTGACCCTGATTCGTGGAAAATAATTACTCGTCCTCAACGGTTGCTGCTGAAGTGCCCAGTCAGCACAGAAATAGACCAGCTTTCCATGTCTGAAAGGAAAGAGGAAACAGTATGTTCTGTCTCTGAACAGGCTCACCTTGGGTGGAATACAAAGCTTGTTTAATCTTGCATAATCTTTCATTTTCATTGGTAGGGAGGAAGAAAAATAGTAATAATAATAATTATGGTATTTGTTAAGAGCTTACTATGTACCAAGCACTGTTCTAAGCACTGGGGTAGATCTGAGGTAATCAGGTTGGACACAGTCCCTGTCCCACAAGGGGCTCACAGTCTTGATCCCCACTTTACAGAGGAGGGAACTGAGGCACAGAGAAGGTAAGTGTCATGCCTGAGGTCACACAACAGACATATGGCAGAGTTAGGATTAGAACCCACATCCTCTGATTCCCAGGCCCGTGCTCTATCTATTAGGCCACACCTCTTCTCATAATGATCCATCTGTCACTGTGAGACCTAGTAACCTATCCAGGCACCGTTTAATTCTCTGGGATAGAGAGGTTGCCAAATTTTCCAATCCAATCCGGGCTTGGATCGGGCCTGACAGAAAATTCAGGCTCATTGGGATTTTCAAGGAGGTGAAAATTAGGTCGCAGCAGATCCAGAGATTTTAAAACAGTTGCCTTCTGACTCTAGTTATTAGTCACAGTAAGTCCAGGACTCCAGAACCCAGCATGCATTACCAAGGTACTCAAATGTTACCCCTTCTGCTTTCCTCCTCCCAAACTGGTGAACTTGGGTAGCTTCAACCATTCGTGATGGAAATTTGGGGTTCACTAGGGACAGCTGAGTTGGCTGTGGGCCTTGTCAGACCTGACTAAATAATAATAATAATAACTGTGCTCTTGTTGAATGCTTAGTGTGTGCCAAGGTCTGGAGTCCATACAAGATAATCAGGTTGGACACAGTCTCTGTCCCGCTTGGGGCATGCAGTTTAAATTGGAGAGAAAACATAGGTTGAGCAAATTGAGGCACAGAGAAGATAAGTGACTCACTCGAAGTCACAAAGCAGACATATAGTAGAACTGAGATTAGAACCCAGGTCCTCTGTCTTGTAGGCCCATAGGCCATTCACAATATCACACTGCTTCTACATTAATCTGATGCCTCTAAGCCAGAAGAATATCACTAGGTCTGACTTGCTCATCTTGTATCTACCCCAGGGCTTAGTACAGCGCTTGACACATGGTAAGTGCTTAACAAACATTATTGTTATTATTATTATTATTATTCAGCATGTGCTAGAGGCCTGAAAAAGTTTGAGCTCTTTTCTCGCTTCTTACCAATGGTATGTATAATCACCAGGTTCTGATGGGGTTTTGAATCCAGATTTGGGTTCAGCTCTATAGTAACTCTTGACTATTTGTGCAAAAAACTCAGTGGCAAAGTGCTTGTCCATAGGTACTTCATTCCCAGTGAAATGGTATGCTTCTAAACATTGCCTTTGTCCAGTAATAAATATTTTATATCTGAAGGGCTGATTGAAGGATTAGACTCATTCTGGCCTGAGGGTGAATTTTTGTTTTATGAGAAACATTCTTGTCATACTAGTAGCAATTGCGATATTCGTTCAGTGCTTACTATGTGCCAAGCACTGTACTGAGTACTGGGATATCCACCTGGGCCTCACAGTCCAGATAGGATCAATTAATCGATCAATCCTATTTATTGAGCACATACTCTGTGTAGAACCTAGGCACTTTGAGAGTACAATAAAACAAAGTTAGTAGGTATGTTCCCTGCTCACAACAAACGTAGTCTAGAGGGAGATATAAATAAATAAGTTACGAGTATGTATGTAAGTGCTGAGGGGCTGAGGGAGGGGTAGATAAAGGGTACAAATGCAAGGGCCAGGGTGATGCAGAGAGGAGTGGGAGAAGAGGAAATGAGGGCTTAGGCAGGGAAGGCCTCTTGGAGGAAATGTGCCTTCACTGAGGTTTTGAAGGTGGCTAGAGTGATTGTCAGGATGTGAGTGAGAGGTCAGTGGCAAAAAAGATGAGATTGAGGTACAGGGAGTAGATTGGCATTAGAGGAGGAGGAAGTAGGAAATCATGGAGGTAAGGTAGGAGGTGGCAGGTGATTGAGTGCTTTAAAATGAGTGGAAATGAGTTTCTTTTTGATGCGGAGGTGGATGGGCAGCCACTGAAGTGTCTTGAGTGGAGAAACATAGACTGAACATTTTTGTAGAAAAATGACCCACGCAGCAAAAATATGGACTGGAGTGCAGAGGAACAGGAGGAAGAGACTCAGTAAGGAGGCTGATACAGTAATCAAGGCAGGACAGGATAAGTGCTTGGATTAACATGGTTTGGATGGAGAGGAAAGAACAGATCTTAGTGATGTTGTGAAGGTCAAACTGACAGGATTTAGTGACAGATTGAATATGTGGGTTGGATGAGAGAGAGGAGTCAAGGATAACGCCAATAAGGATTCATGAGACAGGGAAGATGGTGGTATTGTCTATAGTGACAGGAAAGTCACGGGGAGGACAGGGTTTGGGTGGGAAAATAAGGAGTTCTGATAGGGATAGGGAGAACAGTATTGGGACCTCCAAGTGACAGATACAAATCTGGGCACAGAGACGTTGAGAGACTTGCCTGAGATCACGCAGCATGTGCATGGCCACAGCAGTAGTAGGGCCCAGGCCCTATTGTGTTGCTGTGATACTCCTTGGTGATCCCGATTTCTCCTCCTAGCCCTTCCAACCTGTAGAAATCCTCCAGCAGTGGTGCCCAAGTATCCTGATGGGGTTTAGACCAGATAACAATAATGGTAATAATAATAATGGTATTTGTTAAGCACTTACAATGTGCCAGGTACAATAGTAAGCGTTGAGGTGAATACAAGCATATCCGGTTGGCCACAGTCCCTGTCCTATGTGGGGCCCACAGTCTCAATCCCCATTTTAGAGATGAAGTTACTGAGGCACAGAGAAGTGAAATGATTTGTCCAAGGTCACACAGCAGACAAGTTCCTGGTCTTCAAAACTCAGGACTTCAATTTAGAGACTTTCTGGTCTCCAGAGCACCAGAGAGCAGGTTCAAGTGGCATGTATATCAAGCATGAACTGGCTACATTTTTTTTATGGTATTTAAGTGCTTACTATGTGCTAGATATTGTACTAAGGACTGGGACAGATACAAGACCACCAGGTCAGATGCTATTCTTGTCCCACACGGAGTTCCCAGTCTCAATTCCCACTTTACAGATGGGAGAACTGAGGCACAGAGAATAAGAATAATAACTGTGTTTGCTAACCACTTACTATTTGCCTGGTACTGTTCTATGTGCTGGGGTAGATACAAGCTAATCAGGTTGGACACAGTCTATGTCCCACACTGGGCTCGCAGTCTTAATCCCCATATTACGGATGAGGGAACTGAGGCACAAAGAAGTGAAGTGACTTTCCCAGTGTCACACAGCAGACAAGTGTTTGAGAAACAGCATGGCCTAGTGGATAGCGGACAGGCCTTGGAAGCAGAAGGACCTGGAGTCGAATCCTGGCTCCACCAATTGTCTGCTGTGTGGCCTTGGGCAACTCACTTCACTTCTTCATGCCTCCGTTACCTCATTTATAAAATGGGGATTGAACCTGTGAGCTCCATGTGGGACAGGGACTGTGCCAAACCCAATTTGTTTGTATCGGCCCCAGTGCTTAGTACTATTCCAGGTACATAGTAAGTAAGTGATTAACAAATACCTCAATATTATTATTATTATTATTATTCTTAAGTGTTAGAACCTGAGCTAGAAGCCAGGTCCTTTTGACTCCGAGGCCCATGCTCACAAGCTGAACTCACAAGCCTCATTCATATGTTTCCCATCATTCTCTAGGGTGATGCCTGACCCACTGGAGTATTGGCTATTAATTATGTCTCTCTATTTCCAAAAGACAATAAGAGAGTTATCTGGAGCATCCCAGCCTGCGTGCTAACACGAATCAGGACAAACCTCTCATTAATGAGAGCAACGAGAAACTTCTGCCTGATGCGCGTCAGGCCGTCCTACTTTATGTCTCTCCCCCACATCCATCACACCTACTCAACACCCCTAAGTGAAAACGATACACTCATCGAAGACTCTGAGTTGCGTTTCCTAGGGGCTTTTTAGAGCGAGTCCTACACGGAACGGGAAGTAATTTGCTTTTTTTGGAGGCAAACTAGTGCCGGAGTTGGTTCCACCCACCACGGAAACGTGGGGTGGAGGGAAATAAAATCTGGGGTCATGCTGTTCTCTCACCTGTGGGCCCTGGCCATTTTTGAAAGACATAAGGTCTTAGGCATCAGTGGTTTAAGCGATCATCCTGGACCTGGGACAGTCCTAAACAGAAGTTTTTACACTTGCCCAAGAACACACAGCAGGTACACTAAGCTCTTTTTTTAAAATGGTGTTAATCAATCAATGGCATTTCTTGGGTGCTTACTGTGTGCAGAGCCCTGTACTAAGCACTTGGGAGAGGACAAAACAACCTTCTTGGTCTGATGTTAAGCCAGCTCCAGGGACAGGGGATATCCAATTCAATTACACTGAGAGATGAAAATTAAGATTCTAAGGTACTTTTCTTTTTTACTGGTATTTGTAAATCAATGGCATTTTTGAATGCTTACTGTGTGCAGAACACTGTATTAAGTACTTGGGAGAGTACAATACAACAGAGTTGGTAGGCACGTTCCCTGCTCAAAATGAGTTTAACTACTTACTATGTGCCAGGCCAGGGCTTGGGGTAGAAACAAGCTAATCGGGTTGGACACAGTCCATGTGCTGCATGAAGCTCACGCTCTAAATCCCCATTTTACAGATGAGGTCACAGAAGCACAGAGAATTTTAGTGATTTGCCATGGTCACCCAGCAGACCCATGGTAGAACTGGGATTAGAACCCAGATCGTTGAAGTCCCAGGCAGATCACTCTGCTTCTCCTCGTGGGCAGGGAACATAACTACTAACTCTATTGTATTGTACTCTGCCAAACACTTAGTGCAGTGCTCTGCCCACAGTAAGCCATCAAAAAATACTATTAATTGATAGACTGAGCCCTAAGCAGCCAGCTATTGGGAAACCCTAGGTCCTCTTTCAACCCACAACACAAGCCCGGGGGTCAGAAGAACCCAAGATTCTAATCACAGCTCCATCACTTGTCTGCCATGTGTCCTTGGGCGAGTCACTTCACTTCACCGTGCCTCAGTGACCTCATCTGTATATTGGGATTAAGACTGTGAGCCCCATGTGGGACAGGGACTGTGTCCAATTGGAAAAAGTCAGTTTGTAACTTGTATCTTAACTCATATCTACCTCAGTGCTTAATAAAGTGCCTGGCACATAACAAGTGCTTAATAAATCCCATTAAAAAAAAGAGAAGTGTTCTCACTTCTACGGGGGTGCTTTTTGAGAACTCCATCCAACCCTTATGACTATACGATAGCTCTCTGGAATACCTGAAACTCCTTTCCTAACCAGGAAGCAACGGACATAAAGTAATAATAACATTACAGTTATGATTATTTTCTCCTGCTCTTTCCTGGAATCTGGGGAGAAGGGTAACTGACATTTTGCATTCGTCCCCATATCCACCCAATACCAACATGGTGTCTATCTCCATGAATGTCTAGTTTGCTCTTATCAAATCTGCCTCAGGCTTCTGGCAGGAAGCTCTGTAGCTTCCAAAGAAATAACCCTCTTGGTGTTTTAGTCTATTAGGCAATTGAACCTGATACAGTTCAATCCTGCTTCAGTTCTGGATTTTCATTTGGAAAAAATGTACTGAGGCAGGTGTGTAAAGAAGAGCTCTTACCTACTTGTCAGAACCCCAAACTGACTCTGAAAGGCGGTAATAGAATCTCTCTGCTCTTCCTTAATGGTGGGTGACTGGAATATATAAAGTAAGCTAGTCTGATTTTCTTTTATAATAGAGTGCCCTGAAGTTCCCATTTTGCTAGCAAACATTTACCTGTAATCATCTTGAATTGGCGAAGATGATTAAAAATACTTGAGGGACCGTTGGAGAGTGGCTGAGGAGAAGATAGGGTTATTAAAGTTGAGAATAACAAATAATAACCTTAATATTGTTCTCATTGTATAGCCTCTTGCTTCCCCTAACTTCAAAAGGCCCCAAGAATATATTTTCAGGTGTTCTTTCCACATAAGGGTAGAGGAATATTTCCTCTTTGTACGTGGAGAAACAGAAGAAGATAATAATAATAATTATTATTATTATGGTATTTGTTAAGCACTTACTATTTGCCAAGCACAGTTTTAAGCACCGGGGTAGATACAGGGTAATCAGGTTGTCCCAAGTGGGGCTTATGGTTTTAATCCTCATTTTACAGATGAGGTAACTGAAGCACAGAGAAGTTAAGTAGAAAAGCGAATGTCACTAACAGTAATTCTGGAATTTAAGGACTAACTCACAGTTAGTCACTTCATTAATTCACTCAATCATTCAATCATATTTATTGAGCACTTATTGTGTGCAGAGCACTGTACTAAATGCTTGGGAGAGTAAAATATAACAATAAAGAGACACATTCCCTGACCACTATGAGCAAGCAGCATGGCCTAGTGGACAAAAGGTGGGCCTGGGAGCCAGAGGATCTGTGTTCTAATCCTGGCTCCACCACTTGCCTGCTGTGTGAGCTTGGGCAAGTCACTTAATTTCTCCGTGCCTTGGTTTTCTCATCTGTAATATGGTGATACAATACCTCTTCCCCTTCCTACTTAGAATTTGATCCCCATGTGGGACAGGACTGTATCCAACCTGATTAACGCGTATCTACCCCAGTGTTTAGAGCAGTGTTTGACATATAGTAAACACTTAACAAATGCCATTATTATTATATGCCAAGCACCTGGGTAGGTACAATACAACCAGATCAGACTCGGTCCCTGTCCCATATGGGATTAAAAGTCTAAGGGGTCGGAAGAAAAGGTATTTAAACCCTATTCTACAGATGAGGAAATTGAGGAACAGCGAAGTTAAGTGTCTTGCCCAAGGTCACACAACAGGCTTTTGGTGAAGCTGGAGGTAGATTACTCTCCCCACCTTCAAAGTCTTCTTGAAGGCACATCTCCTTCAAGAGGTCTTCCCTGACTAAGACCCCCTTTTCCTCTTCTCCCACTCCTCTCTGCATCACCCTGACTTGCTCCCTTTATTCACCAGACCTCCCAGCCCATATCTGTAATTTATTGATATTAATTTCTCTCTCCCCCCCCACCCCCAGAATATTGTAAACTCATTGTGGGAAGGGAATGTGTCTATCATTGTATTGTTCCCTCCCAAACTCTTAGTACAGTGCCCTAAACATAGTAAGTGCTCAGTAAATGCATTTGAATGAATGAATAAATGAAACCAGGTCTCCTCGCTCCTAGATATATGCTCTTGACCTCATCATGCCAGTCACGTGAGAGTCTAAATCAAGGTATGTTGTAGTTGTGAAAAGGATTTCCGATCACCTGAATCATCCAGTCCTTATCTTCCCCTGACCCCATTTCAAGGATAGGACTGAAATGGTGTTTGGAGTAGAGAGAGATAGCTGAGGGGAAGCAGGGATAGGACCAAGGCAAAGAATACTGTTTAATTACCATGGTGCCGAAAGATCATACGGGAAGCCAGGCCCATAGGCAATTTTCTCTCCACAGTGGAGCAGTACAGTGACCATCCGCAAGGCTGGAATAGGGACAGTTTTAGATTAGATTAGAGAAAAAGTGTGGCCTAGTGAATAGAGCACAGGTTTAGGAGTCAGAAGGACCTGGGTTCTAATCCTGGCTCCACCACTTGTCGCTGTGCGACCTAGGACAAGTCATTTAACTTCGCTGTGCCTCAGTTACCTCATCTGTAAAGCGGAGATTAAGACTGTGAGGCCTATGTGGGACAGGGATTGTGTCCAACTTGATTATCCTGTAACTACCCCAGTGCTTAGTACAGTCCCTGGAACATAGTAAGCACTTAACAAATGGCACAGTTATTATTAGAGGCAGTGGTAATTATGACCGATGCTATTTCACACCATGTCTGAGCTGGGATTTATCTGGCCTCAGTGTGATTTGAATGTGTTTAGAGGTAGGGCTCCTTCTAGACTGTGAGCCCGTTGTTGGGTAGGGACCGTCTCTATATGTTGCCAACTTGTACTTCGCAAGTGCTTAGTACAGTGCTCTGCACACAGTAAGTGCTCAATAAATATGATTGAATGAATGAATTAAAATGGATGGATGTGGAATGAGCAAATAGTCGGTTTCTATGCCGTTAAACAGAAGTGTCCTAAAGCTGTGTTTGACGCACAAGGTCTGCCCTGGAATGCTGAGGAGAACAATGGCGAACAGAGAGTCCCTGAATTGGATTCTGTGTGTGTCCTAAGGAGACCCTCCAGTCATATCACTATGGTGATGAAATCTCCAGGCAGCGGCAAACTTGAGAAAGGCTCACTCTGGAAACATTATACTAGCCCATTAAGCACTGGTTCTTATTAGCCCTAAGGAGTAGTACAGTCCTCTGTACACAGTAAGCCCTCAATAAGTACGATTGATTGATTGGTTGATTAATAGTACTTGATTGGATTACTGGCAATTGTGTTTATCTGAGAAAGGCTCTCTCTGGAAATGATATATTAGCCTATCAAACACATGGCCTTTTTAGCCCTAAAAATTACTATAGTGCTCTGCACACAGAAATCTCTCAAAAAGTACGATTGATTGACTGACTGATTAACAGTGCTCAATAGGATCACTGGCAATCATGTTTAGACTCATCTGTAAAGTGAAGATTAAGACTGTGAGGCCTGTGTGGGTCAGGGACTTTGTCCAACTTGATTATTCTGTGTCTACCCCAGTGCTTAGTACAGTCCCTGGAATATAGTAAGCACTTAACAGATGCCACAGTTATTATTAGAGGCAGTGATAATTATGACCAGTGCTATTTCACACCATGTCTGAGATGGGAAACACTATACTAGTCCATCAAGCAAGCAGTGTTACTAGCTCTAGCAATTAATACGGTGCTCCGCAGCCAGTAAGAGCTCAGTAAGTAGGATTATTTGATTGATTAAAAGTACTCAGATGGATCACGGGCAGTCGTGTTAATGTTCAAGCCTTTAAAGCCCAATTATTTTTTCTTTTATAATATTTGTTAAGTGCTTACTATGTGTCACACAGTTTTAAGCACTGGAATAGTTACAAGGCAATAAGGTTGGACACAGTCCCTGACCCGCAAGGGGCTCACAGTCTAAATAGGAGGTTGAATAGGAGAACTGAGGCACAGAGAAGTGACTTTCCTGAGGTCACATAGCAAGTAACTGATAGAGCCAAGATTAGACCCCAGGTTCTCTGACTTCCAGGTTTATGCTCTTTCCATGAGGCCATGCTGTTTCTCAGTTCCAATTTTAAAACACAGTAAGAACCAGCTGATTGAATGAAAGGAAATTGTAAAGTCAGTCATTCGTATTTATTGAGCGCTTACTGTATGCAGAGCCTGTACTAAGTGCTCAGGAGAGTACACTATACCAATAAACAGACACATAAAGAGGATGGCTGTGGAAATAAACTTTCTTGCCCTGTAAGGACATCTCTTCCTTCCTTTTTCCTCTTTGGAGTCATCTTGGATGTCGTAGTTTTTTTCCTTTTTATTATATTTGTTAAGCACTTACTGTGTGCCAGGCACTCTACTAAACGTTGGAGTAGATTCAAGTTATATAGGTTGGACACAGCCTCCATCCCTCTTGGGGCTCACAGCCTTAATCCCCATTTTACAAACAAGGTAGCTGAGGTACAGAGAAATGAAGTGACTTGTCCAAAGTGGCACAGCAGGCAAGTTGCAGAGTCAGAATTGGAACACTGGTCTACTGATCCAACAACATGACTGAGTCAGTAGACATGTTCCCTGCCCACAGGGAGTTTATGGTCTAGAAGGGAGAAAGATTGATACTCTTCACTGTTGGGAGAGTGGTGGTGGGATATGGGGGAGTCATGAGAAGCAATCTTCTCTATCAATCAATCAATCAATCAATCGCATTTATTGAGCGCTTACTATGTGCAGAGCACTGTACTAAGCGCTTGGGAAGTACAAATTGGCAACACATAGAGACAGTCCCTACCCAACAGTGGGCTCACAGTCTAAAAGGGGGAGACAGAGAACAGAACCAAACATACCAACAAAATAAAGTAAATAGGATAGAAATGTACAAGTAAGATAAATAAATAAATAAATAAATAGAGTAATAAATATGTACAACCATAGTGGCTAGAACATGGTCCTGGGGGTCAGGAGAACCTGGGTTCTAATCCTAATTTACACTAATCTGCTGTGTGACCTTGACCAAGTCACTTTACTTCTCTATGCCTCAGTTACCTCAACTATAAAATGGGGATTAGGACCGTGAGCCCCATGCGGGACATGGACTGTGTCCAACCCGATTGGCTTGTATCCACCCCAGCGCTTAGTACAGTGCCTGGCACATAGTAAGTGCTTAACAACTATCCCAATTAGTATTATTATTATCATCATTATTGTTGTTATGTCCTCTGATTCTTGGATACTCTTGACAGGGCTGGCCTGGCTCCAATTTGAGGGCTGCTCCTCAGTAACAACTACCGGCTTGGCTCCATAGCTATTCGTCCTGGGCTGCTGCTGCCTCCATGTGGAGCGAGAGAGGGAGAGACGGAGAGAGAGAGAGAAAGAGAGATACATATTAGGGGAGAAATTAGCAAATATATGCTATTTGAAAGTGCTCAGCTCTTCTTGACCCGATTTCTCCCCTAATCCAATCACGTCTCCATGGGCATTGGGTCTCCTATATGACCTTGGGCAAGTCACTTAACTTCTCTGTACCTCAGTTCCCTCCTCTGTAAAATGGGGAATAAACTGTGAGCTCCACGGACTGTTTAACCTGATTATCTCGCATCTACCCCAGCGGTTAGTACAGTGCCTGGTGCATAGTAAGAATTTAACAAATACCACTAACAAAGGGGAGGCTTGTCTAGGTTTAGTGAGGTCTTCTAATCCAAGAGAAGCAGTATGGCATAATGAATAGAGCATGGGCCTGGGAATCAGGAGATCATGGATTCTAATACGGGCTCTGCCACGTCTGTTGAGTGACCATGGGCAGTCACTTCACTTCTCGGGGGCCTCAGTTACCTCATCTGTAAGATGGGGATTAAGACTGCGGTGGCCAACCCCATTTGCCTGTATCCACCCCAGAGGTTAGTACAGTGCTTGGCACATAGTAAGCACCTAACAAATACCATTATTATTGTTTTTATTAGGCCCTGAATAATGGAAGATTATATTGGGTTGGTGAAGGGTGCCATCTCCTGGTCCAGAGTTAGAGGTTCTTACAGAAAATCGCGGCTGTTGAAGTTGTGGGAACTAGATCAGAAAAAGCCTGCTGTGTGTTTTGTTTACACATCCTTGTTAGCCCACACTACATTCATTAGCCCGAAAGGGGAGGAGAAGGAGGAGCCGGTGGCAACTGGGCCTGCCACACTACCAAAAAACGATGTTGCTTTTTCCGTCTTAAATGGGTAGGGAGGTTTTCAGACATTCTTCATATGGTTTTGGTCTCTGTGATACAGGGTATGTTATTTGTTTCCTGATTTAAATGAATTTCCCAAAGACAGCAATTTAGTGTAAAGTTGCATCTTAGATCACCTAGCTTAGCTTTCGTTGGCTGCGGCTTACAGTTGTTCAAACCACACAGATAAGCAGAAAAGAAAAAAAAGTTTTTTCGGCAGTGTGTTAGAAGAAAAAAAATGCCTGGGTCCAACCTGATTAGCTTGTATCTACCTCAGTGCTTAGTGCAGTGCCTGGCACATAGTAAGTGCTTAACAAATACTGTAGAAAAACAAACAAACAAGCAGCCACCTGCATCATAAGGCTCATAGTCTTATTCCCCATTTTACAGAGGAGGGACTGAGGTACAGAGAAGTTAACTGACTTGCCCACGGTTGTATAGCAGACCCAATGCCCATCGTGAAGTGATTGGATTAGGGGAGAAATAGGGTCAAGAATCGGGTCTGCATCAAACGGTTAATGTGTTCTGTGAACAACAAGAGAAAGTCCCAAAGTTTCCACTTGTTCAGGTGCAGACCATCTTAAATAATATATTAAACATCACACTACCAAGGTAACAGCCAGACAAAATCCCCCAGTCTCGAGGGACGATGGCAACAGCAGTTGACCCAAACAGCTGCTCCAGAGTGAGCTGAAATGGGGAAACTGTAAACAGGATAGACAGAAGCGATGTTTTAACGACACACAGAAGTGAAGAACCTCAGGTGCTGCAGCCGTGAACAGCTGGCAGACACGGCAAGCTGGCCCTCGGTGATTAGAAGTGGCAGGGGCTGGCTGGAAGCAGCGGTCTCAAGGAGATGGCAGAACCACAAGGGAGAAAAGAATACGGCAACAGGCACTGTGGGTAATGAACGAGGCAGCTCAGCAAGGGTTGATGAGCTCTCCCGTCTACACCTGCACACATGGATGAATAGTTCACACTTTGGGAGCATCATTCTCGAATCCGTAGGACACGGCTTGAGGCACAGAATAGTATCGCTGCATCTCATCTATCTCACCACCGAACTCTCTCCCACATCCTGCTTCTGGCCTGGAACGCCCTCCCTCCTCATATCTGACAGACAATTACTCTCCCTGCCTTCAAAGGCTTATTGAAGACACATCTCTGCCAAAAAGCCTTCTCTGACTAAGCCCTCTTTTCCTTTTCTTCAGCTCCCTTCTGCATTGTCCTGACTCGCTCCCTTTATTCATCCCCCCTCCAGCCCCACAGCAATTATGTCCATATCCATAATTTATTTGTTTATTTATATCAAATCTGTCTCCCCTTCTACACTGTAAACTTGTTGGCAGGGAAAGTGCGTGTTATATTGTAATAATAATAATGATGGCATTTGTAAAAGCGCTGACTATGTGCCAAGCACTGTTCTAAGCACTGAGGGGGATAAAAGGTAATCAGGTTGGCCCACATGGGGCTCGCAGTTTTAACCCCCATTTTGCAGATGAGGTAACTGAGGCACAGAGAAATTAAGTGACTTGCCCAAAGTCACACAGCTGACAAGTGGTGGAGCTGGGATTAGAACCCAAGACCTCTGACTCCCCAGGCCAAGCTCTTTCCACTGAGCCATTGTGTGCTCTGCTAAGCATGTAGTACAATTCTCTGCACATGGTAAGCCCTCCATAAATATGATTGGCACTCTCTCTCTCTCTCTCTTTCTCTCTCTCTCTTTCTCTCCCTCTCTCCCTCTCTCTCCCCCCCACCTTTCTCTCTCTCTCTCTCCCCCCCCGATCTTATTGGAGAGATATTTTAACATCATGCCTTGCACAAAACCAGTTAAGACTTTGGAAGACAGGGTTAAAAAAGAAATCACCAAAGATTACCTTTTGCAGGGAGTTTTCTCAGCTTCCAACACCCTTATCTGTATTGGAAATTTCATTATGCAGTATTATCAGGCCTAGCCACCAGCTGGTTGTCACATTCTGTTAAGAACAAGTTTAGCAAGACCACAGACACAGTTCTGAATTTTACCAAGGTAAAATGTACATGCTTTTCAAAGGCCAAGGAAAAGAAAACCAGGATACTCTTAAAATTACCTTTTAGATGGCATTTTATTCTGCTTTATCTTAGTACACAAAGGATTTTCCCAATCTCTTTCACTGGACTCCCTTTCTCATCTTCCCTCACTTCCCCCAACAAACCACCCAATAAATTTTCACAAAACATCTTATGACAACCCAGTCTACAGAGTTTTTTAATTTTTTTGTGGTGTTTGTTAACTTCTTACTATATGTAACACCGCTCTAGCTACAAGTTAATCAGGTCGGACACAGCTCTGCATTCGACTTAAGGCTCACAGTTTAAGTAGGAGGGAGAAGCAGTGTGGCCTAGTGGATAGAGCCCAGGCCTGGGATTCAGAAGGACCTGGGTTCTAATCCCAGATCCACCACTTGTCTGCTGTGTAACCCTGGGCAAATCACTTAATTTCTGTTTCTCAGTTACCTCATCTGTAAAATGGGGATTTTGACTGAGACCCAACTTCACTCCTCCCATTTCACCTCACTAACTCTTCTACTACAACCCATCCTGCACACTTTGTTTCTCTAATGCCAACCTTCTCACTGTGCCTCTATCTTGTCTATCTGGCTGCCTACCCCTCACCTGCGTCCTGCCTCTGGCCTGGAATGCCCTCCCTCATCAAATCCGACAGTCAATTACTCTCCCCACTTCAAAGCCTTATTGAAGGCACATCTCCAAGAGCCCTTCCCTGACTAAACCCCCCTTTCCTCTTCTCCCACTCCCTTCTGCGTTTCCCTGACTTGCTCCCTTTGTTCGTCCCCCTCCCAGCCTCACAGCACTTATGTCTGTCTGTAATTTATTCATTTATATCAGTGTCTCTCCCCACAACCCATATACCATAAGCTCACTGTGGGCAGGGAATGTGTCTGTTTATTGTTGCATTGTACTCTCCCAAGCACTTAGTTCAGGGCTCTGCACACATTAAGCGCTCAATAAATATGATTGAAAGAATGAATGAATTAGGCCATACTGCTTCTCGTTTTCTGTCAGGTGGATGGAGACAGGATTCTCCATTGTGGCCTGGCAGGCCTCGCTCTTGAACGATCCCAAGGGTCAGGCTGCTGTCTACACACTAGCCTTAAAAGGAATGCAATCAATCAATCAATCAATTGCATTTATTGAGTGCTTACTGTGTGCAGAGCACTGTACTAAGCACTTGGGAAGTACAAGTTGGCAACATATAGAAACGGTCCCTGCCCAACAGCGGGCTCACAGTCTAGAAGGGGGAGACAGAGAACAAAACCAAACATATTAACAAAATAAAATAAATAGAATAGATATGTACAAGTAAAATAAGTAAATAAATAGAGTAGTACATATGTACAAACATATACATATCTACAAGTGCTGTGGGGAAGGGAAGGAGGTAAGACGGGGGGGATGGAGGGGGGATGAGGGGGAGAGGAAGGAGGGGGCTCAGTCTGGGAAGGCCTCCTGGAGGAGGTGAGCTCTCAGTAGGACCTTGAAGGGAGGAAGAGAGCTAGCTTGGAGGATGTTGGGAGGGAGGGCATTCCAGGCCAGGGGGATGACGTGGGCCGGGGGTCGACTGCTGGACAGGCGAGAACGAGGCATGGTGAGGAGATTAGTGGCAGAGGAGCGGAGGGTGCGGGCTGGGCTGTGGAAGGAGATTAGGGAGGTGAGGTAGGAGGGGGCGAGGTGATGGAGAGCCTTGAAGCCGAGGGTGAGGAGTTTCTGCCTGATGCGCAGATTGATTGGTAGCCACTGGAGATTTTTGAGGAGAGGAGTATTATTGTTATTATTAATTGGCATTTATTAAGCGCTTTCTATGTGCAAAGCACTGTTCTAAGTGCTGGGGAGGATACAGGGTGATCAGGTTGTCCCACGTGGGGCTCACAGTCTTAATCCCCATTTTACAGATGAGGTAACTGAGGCCCAGAGAAGTTAAGTGACTTGCCCAAGATCACACAGCAGACATGTGGCGGAGTTGGGATGTGAACCCATGACCTCTGACTCCAAAGCCCGTGCTCTTGCCACTGAGCCACGCTGCTTCTCTAGGAGTAACATGCCTAGAGCATTTGTGGACACAGACAATCCAGGCAGCAGCATGAAGTATGGATTGAAGTGGGGAGAGACACGAGGATGGGAGATCGGAAAGGAGGCTGATATAGTACACAATGTACAATTTATGGAGAAGCTGCTCTTTGTTCGGAAGAGTTCTTTGGCTCAGTTTGAGGTGTACTGGGGAAATAGAGCCTTGGTCTGGTAGATTTGGAGGAGGCAAATATCCAATCCCCAACCAGCCCCCTCGGCAGGACTGAGATGGGAGGGAAAGTGGGACAAAGGGGATTAATGCACACTGAAATGTTTCTCTTGATTCATGCTTGGAGATGATCAAAAACCTCCATTGTCTTGAAAATGCCACTGCTTGTTCCCTGGTTGGGCCCAAACCGTCCAGTGATTCTCCATTCCTGTCCTTGTGGAAATGGTTCTGGCCTGGAAGCCTGGCCTTAATGGATAGAGTACCAGCCTGGGAGTCAGAGGACCTGGGTTTCCTAACCCTAGCTCTGCCACGTGTCTTCTGTATGACCTTGGGCAAGTCACTTCACTTCTCTGGGCCTCAGTTACCTCATCTGTATAATAGGGGTTAAGACTGTGAGCTCCATGTGGGACACTGACTGTGTCCCACCTGATCGGCTTATATCTAACCCAGTATGTAGTACATTGCTTGGCACATAGTAAGTGCTTCTAGACTGTAAGTTCAGTGTGGGTAGGTATTATCTCTCTTCATTGCTGAATCATACTTTCCAAGAGCTTAGTATAGTGTTGTGCACACAGTAAGTGTTCAGTAAATACAATTGAATGAAGTACTTAGCAAATATCATTTTTTTAAAATAGCACAGAGTCCCATAGATTGTCCAGTATAAAGAGGGAGCATGGCCCAGTCAAAGAGAAGAGGTCTATGAGTCAGGAGATCTGGGTTCTAATCTCACCTGTCACTTGCTTGCTAGGTGACCTTAGACAAGTCACTTAACTTCTCTGTGCCTCGCTTTCCTCATCTGTAAAATGGGGATTCGATGCCTGTTCTCCCTCTCCCTTAGATTATGAGCACCTTGTGGGTTGGGACTGTGTCTGATCTGTAGCTACTAATGGCAGGGAATATGCCTACCAACTCCATCATACTCTCCCAACTATCTGGTACAGTGCTCTGCCTTCAGTATGCCCTTGATTAATGCCATTAATTGATGAATTACCCCCGTGCTTAGTCCAGTGTTCGTCATATAGTG
This sequence comes from Tachyglossus aculeatus, assembly GCF_015852505.1. Classification (NCBI taxonomy): domain Eukaryota; kingdom Metazoa; phylum Chordata; class Mammalia; order Monotremata; family Tachyglossidae; genus Tachyglossus; species Tachyglossus aculeatus. The sequence continues at coordinate 43,133,114 of NC_052067.1, read as the reverse complement.
AACACTTAGCAAATAGAAGCAGAGTGCTCAGGGAGTCAGAAGGACTAGGGTTCTAATCCCAGCTTCGGCACTTGTCTTCTGTGTGACCTAACCAAGAAGCAGGGTACTTGGCTAGAACCCCAAGAATCCAGCTCAGGTGACTCTCATCCACATCTCGGTTCGGGAAACTTGTCCATATGCTGCCGTGGAGAGCGACCACTCGGAAAACAAAAGGTCCTTCTCCCATCAGCATGAGCTGACATCCAAGAAGAAATGGAAGAGCCTCACAATATCATTTTTAGCTACCTCCAGAAACCTGCTAAGGCCCGAGGTAAGAGCTTTGTGTAGTCCCGTCTCTAGAATAGCATGCCACCATTCCCCACATTCAGACAATCGGTACTTCCCCAAACCTTAGGCAGAGGTTCCATAAATTCTGATTCTGGCAGAAGGAGGAAGCTTCTCCTTTTGTCCCAAACAATGGGCATTTCTTGGTCTAGGATCTGCCAAGATGTAGCTAAGATAGAGGAGGAGAGGCAGAGCTGAGGGGAAGAGGGATCCAATGTGTTGGGATGGGGGGTTTTCTGGTCACTTTTGGCTGTGAGGTGCATCAGTGGGAAGGGAAGCCATAACCAGAGGCAAATGGGACCCTGTGCTCAGCTGAGGGTAATAATAATAATAATAATAACAATTAATTGTGGTACTTGTTAAGCACTTACTATGTTCCTGGCACTGTTCTAAGTGCTGGGGTAGATTACAAGTTAATCAGGTTGGACACAGTCCCTGTCCCACATAAAGCTCACATTCGCAATCCTTACTTTCCAGATGAGGTAAACTGCGGCCCAGAGAAGCAAAGTGACTTGCCCAAGGTCAGACAGCGGTCATGTGGCAGAGCCAGGATTAGAACCCATGATAATAATAATAATAATGATGATGATGGCATTTGTTAAGCGCTTACTATGTGCCAAGCAGTGTTCTAAGCGCTGGGGGAGACACAAGTTAATTAATTCATTCATTCAATCGTATTTATTGAGCACTTACTGTGTGCAGAGCACTGTCCTAAGCGCTTGGGAAGTACAAGTTGGCAACATATAGAGATGGTCCCTACCCAACAACGGGCTCAGAGTCTAGTTAATCAGGTTGGACACAGCCCCTACCCCACATAAGGCTCACATTCATAATCCTCATTTTCCAGATGAGGTAGACTGAGGCCCACAAAAGAAAAGTGACTTGCTCAAGATCAGACAGCAGATGTGGTGGAGTCAGGATTAGAACCCATGAAAATAATAATGATAATGATAACAATGATGGTATTTGTTAAGCGCTTCCTATGTGCCAAGCACTGTTCTAAGCACTGGGGAAGATACAAAGTTATCAGGTTGTCCCAGGTGGGGCACACAGTCTTAATCCCCATTTTCCAGATGAGGTAACTGAGGTACAGAGAAGTGAACTGACTTGCCCAAAGTCACATAGCTGACAAATGGCGGAGTTGGGATTAGAACCCATGATCTCTGACTCCCAAGCCTGTGCTCTTTCCACTAGGCCTTGGTGCAGTTACACTGGCATCTCTGTAAATGAGGATTAATGAGCTCGAAGGTGGGTCCCAGAGGGGCAATCTGGACCCCGCTCGGAGCTGTTCTGATTCGAATGAAATGTGGCGGGATTGTCATCGCCCCTCACCTGTCCGCTGCCTCTCTGGCGAGGCCAAGGAGGCCTACCCGCCTCCCTGCCCTGCCGGCCGCCATGACATAACGTCCGCTTGGCTACGTTCAGAATGATGGCACTGGGCAAAGCGGGCCATCCGGGGTGCCCGCAGAAACGATTACGCTCCGATCAGAACAGGTACCGGGTTTCTAAAGACGGGGCCGTACTGCGGGAGCAATAGCCCAAAAGAGAGCTATCTGTTCTTTCCCAGATTTTAATTTTCAACAATAGGTGGCATGAGGCATCCATGTTGACTGTACCAACCTGGGCCCTGAGGCGGCCACTTTCTTGGATGGGAGAGACGGTTCTGTTCGTGTGAAACAGCATACGTGTGTAGGCGAGGGTGTTCCATGCTCTGTTAGACAAAGGATGGATGAAACCAGTCATCGATCATTTGGGGATTTTGTTTTTTTGACAGGTTTAGGGAATGGCTAATAGATTCCCACAGAGGGGTTCCTAAATGCCCCCATTTTTTTTTTCTCTCAGAAAACAGAGCAGTGTTTGGGGCATATGGTGCTGGCATTCATGTCTAGATTATTGTCCGCAAGCCTAGCATGTGGGGGTTTGTCTCAAGTGATCATTGCAAGAATGTTAACATTATGTGGATTTCCTGGTTTGTGGGGTCAGGATGAAAAGAAGGCAAAGAAAAGAATCTTGCCTGCAACTCTCCACCCAGCATAAAGGGATTTCAGTAACAATAATAATAACTGTGGTATTCGTTAAGCATTTATGATGTGCCAAGCACCGTACTAAGCTCTGGGGTAGCTCCAAGATTATCAGGTCAGGCACAGTCCCTCTCCTCACAGTCTGAGTAGGAAGGAGGAGAGGTATTGAATTCCCATTTTACAGATGAAGGAACTGAGGCACTGAAAAGTGGCATGACTTGCCCAAGATCACACAGCAGGCAAGTGGCACCCAGAACACCCAGGCCTGTGCTCTTTCCACTAGACCACACCACTTCCCTGCTGCTGTTAATATCTGTCTACCCCTATAGACTGAAAGCTCCTTGTGGTCAGAGAGCACATCTATCATCTCTGTCGTATGGTACCTTTCAAAGCAAAGTACAGTGCTCTGAACACAGTAAATGCTGAATTAGTACCATTGATTGATGGTTTAATTGACTTGGGGGCTTTTGGTGCTATCTTTTGCATTTCCCCATCTTCCTTCTCCCCCTCTGCAGACCCCCACCATCCTTTCTACCTGTCAGCATTTTTTGTTAAGAACCACTCAGAACCACTCTGGGACTTTAAAAACTCAGACTGAAAAACAGCAAACGTAAATCCCATGTTAATACCACTTTAGTGCTAAAATGAAATCAAGAATCACAAAAAAGCCACACATTTCTTCCACACTTTGTATTATAGCATAAAGAAGTCTGCAAAATGGTCTTCATATCTGACTCCAGGGTCAGAGCAAAGGGCATCTGAGGGTAAAATGCAGCAGGAATTGGAAGAAATGGTGTTTAAGGATATAATTGATACTTCCTTTATGTTTCTTGCTTGCCCGTTTTTCCAATGTATCTGAATTTGAGGAGAATCTAATATTGGTTTTGCCCTTTGCGAGACCCTCTGGGCCTCTTGCTTAGTCTGGGTTTGACCAATGATCAACCATTAAAGCACCTTGGCCTAGTGGGAAGAGGACAGACCTAGGAATCAGAGGACCCGGGTTCTAATCCTGCTTCTGCCATTTGCCTGCTGTGTGACGTTGGGCAGGCCACTTATCTTCTCTGCACCACAGATTCCTTTTCTGGAAAATGGGGATTAACAGCCTGTTCCCCCTGAATGTGGGATAGGGACTGTGTCAGACCTGACTATCTTGTATTAGCCACAGCTCTTAGTACAGGGTTTAGCACATAGTAAACACTTACAAATACCACAGTCAGGGTAACACAATGGAGGAAGTTTCCAGAAGACAAGTACCAAAAATGGAGAAGACTTGAAGGCTTGCATCAGCAGGTCCCCTATGGGGGTCTTATCTTTCCAACAAGCAGGAGCAAGGATAATATTTTTCATCTGTCAGGGAAGAGCTGTAGGTGATAAAGGACAGGACACCTGCAGTTGTCTGAAGCCATGCAATTTGTTTAGAAACAAATATGCTGAGTGGGGTCACTTGGCTTCAGGAAATTGGAATCCCAGAGCCCAGTTCTAAAAAATAGCAGGTCTTCCTCGCACACTAGGGTTTGAACCCGGAGGTCAAAAGATGTTGTTTCAATCACTTGATTGATCGCTTGGTTCTGCCTCTGCTCCTCTCACTTGGAGGTGAGCTGAGGCTTTGGGAAAACAGAAGCAGCGTGGCCTAATGGATAGACCATGGGCCTGAGAGTCAGGGGACTTGGGTTCTAATCTTGGCTCTGCCACTTGCCTGTGGCGTGACCTTGGGCAGTTCCTTTAACTTCTCTGTACCTCAGTTCTGTAAGCAGTGTGGCTCAGTGGAAAGAACCTGGGCTTTGGAGTCGGAGGTCATGGGTTCAAATCCCAGCTCCGCCAGTTTTCAGCTGTGTGACTTTGGGCAAGTCACCTAACTTCTCTGGGCCTTAGTTCCCTCATCTGTCAAATGGAGATGAAGACTGCGAGCTCCCCATGGGACAACCTGATCACCTTGTAACTTCCCCAGCACTTAGAACAGTGCTTTGCATGTAGTAAGTGCTTAATAAATGCCATTATTTTTATTATTAAGACTGTGAGCCCTATGTGGGACAGGGACCATGTCCAAACAAATTATCTTGTATCTCCCCTAGTATTTAGTACAGTGCCTGGTACACTGTTTGACTCAGTAAACATGCCTGCCTTCTCCTCTTTTCTCCCAATCAACCAATCAATAGTATTTATTGAGCACTTACTGTATGCAGAGCACTGTACTAAGTACTTAGGAAAGTACAATACAACAGAGATGATAGACTCCACCTGTGCCCCCAAGAAGCGTACGTTCTAGATGGTCTTTCAGGGAGCTCACAGTCTACAGCTCCCAATCTCATAATATCTTGGCCCAGGCCCTGTGTACATATATGGGTGGGCCCAGAGCGGGCTTTCTTAGAAAGCATGGGGTTTTCTCTGTGTTCCCCACTGCCTCAAGAGGGAATAAAACTTGGTACAGTTAATCCAAAGCCAGCCTTGGACTGAAAGAGGTGGACAGGACAATTTCTTGGAAAATTCTTGCTATCCCAGAGACTGCACCAGTGGGGAAAAGAAAGACCTTTTCTCCTCCAAACCTGTCCTGCAAAAATCGTTTGGAAATTCTTCAGCGGGAAGCCATTATTCATGGTATCAGCACAGGTCTGTCAATATGGCAGACTCCCAGGAGTTCTGACTACTTTTAGCCATAAAACTCTTTTTCTCAAATTCTGATGCAAACCACTTCTTTTCTGGAGGCAAAATCAACCATCTCCAGAATGTTGGGGATAGAGGATGATGATTCCATTTCTCCTCCAAGCATCAAGTTGCCTTTTGCAGAAACAGAATACAGGGCTGGATTGAGCCACTGGTCTGAACCAAGATGATGTGTATAATCTTGCATTCTCAAATGCATTATACCAATATAAAGCCTTAAATAGTTTGCAGTAAGTTTTGACTTGAATTTCATCCTAGAAAAAACCCAGACTTTGTACTCTAACCAAGAAATTCTTGGACCTCACCATGATTCCTCCCACCCCTCCTCTCTTCACCCCCTATGGACTGTAAGCTCCTTGTGAGCAACTCCATTGCATCATGCTCTCCCAAACACTTACCACAGTGCTCTGCACAGAGTAAGCACTCAATAAATCCTGTTGATTGATTTGCTTCTTTTTTGTGGGGCTATTTACTTGCCAAACTTATCATCTGATGACAAAGAATAAGTGGAGGAAAACGGTCAACAGAAACAATAACAGCCTTTTGGACTTCTGAAGTTTCTTGACACGGGGGAATCCCTACTTTAAAGATTGCTAGATTTGTGGGTCTGAGAGGTTAAATGGAAGACTATGGGAACAGCACCGGTCTCTGCTGCCCTAACTACTTATGTATTCAGTCTGCTTTACTCCAGTAATTGCCTAAATGATCTGATGTTCTTTGCCGGGCAGATTCTTTGGTAACGCGGTGAGGTCAAGATTCGAACTTATAATGCCGGCCTCCCATGAACACTTAGTTTTCCCAAGGGATGTATTTTCTGGCTCTGCATTAATATAAAATGTCCTTGTTCAAAAAACTAAAAACATTCCAGCTTGAGTATCGCTTAACTAAGTCAATGCTTCTTGGTGCCTTCTGTTCCCAAACACAATGCATTTGGCAAGTGGTAAAATTGAAATGAATATTTTGGGATTGGACTGCATGCAAACTTCTATACTTCACCGCCCGTATGGGTACCGGGGGTGAGATTTTTTTTCCCCATGCAGAAGGATTTCACAGTGAAAAATCTCACAAAGTGTGCATTATTCGGTGCAACCCTAGACAGTAAAACACATCCAGACAGACACTCCCTTCCACCCTCCACAAGTTATCACTGTGGTGGGCACAGGGTAGAAGCATCAAGGTCAGGGGAAGGATGTGGGCCAGGGGTCAATGGCGGGACAGGTGAGAACGAGGCCCAGTAAGGAGGCCAGTGGCAGAGGAGCAGAGGGTGCGGGCTGGGCTGTAGAAGTCAGAAGGGCCTGGGTTCTAATCCTAGCTCCGCCACTCACCTACTGTTTGACTTGACCAAGTTCCTTTATTTCTCTGTGCCTCAGTTGCCTCATCTGTAAGATGGGGATTAAACTGAGCCCCTTGTAGGACATGAAGTGATTATCTTGTATCTACCCTGGCATTTAGTACAGTGCCTGGCACAGAGTAGGCACTCAACAAAAGCCATTTAAAAAGCGCTCACTAAATATCGTGGATCGATTGATCAACTGAAGAACTAAAACTGCTGAAGAAGGGATACAAGAGAGTACAATCATTAATTATAATCTTGGTATTTGTTAAGCATTTAATATGTGCCAGAAACTGTACTAAGTACTGCGGTGGATACATGCAAATCGGGTTGGACATAGTCCCTTTCCCATGGGTTCAAAACCCGGCTCCGCCACCTGTCAGCTGTGTGACTTTGGGCAAGTCACTTAACTTCTCTGTGCCTCAGTTCCCTCATCTGTAAAATGGGGATTAAGACTGTGAGCCCCCCGTGGGACAACCTGATCACCTTGTAACCTCCCCAGTGCTTAGAACAGGGCTTTGCACATAGTAAGTGCTTAATAAATGCCAACATTATTATTATTATTATTATGTGGGGCTCACAGTTTCAATCACCATTTTATAGATGAGGTAACAGGCACAGAGAAGTGAAGTGACTTGTCCAAGGTCATACAGCAGACAAGTGGCAGAGCCGGCATTAGAACCTTCTGACTCCTGGGCCCGTGCTCTATCCACTACAATACGCTGCTTCATTAATACCTCCAACCAAGTTTCCTGGTGCCACCCAGCAAAATTTAGCAGAAACCGAGGATTTTTTTTTCTTCCATCAGGTCAGAGACACCCAATTTCCCCAGCTATTTATAGCTCTCCTGCTGGATGGATTCTGTACCAAATTATTCAATGAATTATTCATTGCTCCAAGGAGATGGTCCTTGCATGGGCCTGCTGTTTGAAAACAATGACAGCTTCTGGCATTTTTGCTGCGCAATGACAATTCTCAGCTACCGGGAGGACGGAGGCCAGATTTCCCATCCCTTCTGTCTCTCCAGACAAAGACAGGCCGAAAAGGAAACCACAATTTTGTTTTTTCTAGTGCCAGCCGTTCTAAAAGACTCATTAAAATGGAGGCACTGGTGCCCTAATTTTCCTTTCCTCCTCCTTCGATATTCCTTTCCCTTTATCAATCTGTTCCTCCCGGGCTGAGGAGTGTGGATTGAAGAATAGATGCCTCTGTTGGAGAAAGGTGCTGAGAGGGGCATAGGAAAGAAGGGAGAGGCATGTACATTGAGGTGGGAGGCTGTCACTAATTGTTCTGGAAATATCCTTCACCCAACTTGCTAATTACACCCTCCAGCAAACACCTACAATTATGATATGAAAAGAAATCCTAGAACGTAGCAGTTTCACTCATCTTCCTTTTCAACTCAAGTGTTTCCACTTGAAGGATCCTCCCCTTGAAGCTAAGAAAATTTAAATGCAGGGATAAAAAGGGTTGGAGAGGCATGGGGGTAGTAGTAGGGTAATCAGGGATCTCTGAAATTTTGACCCAAGTTGAAGACTATTTCCTGAAACTTTTAGCCCCTATCCTGGTTCATATTTATCACCTGGGGAGGAAGTGGGAATCAGAGGGAAAAGCAGTGTGGCTTTGGAGTCAGAAGGACTTGGGTTCTAACCCCGGATCCACTGCCTGTCTGTTTTGTGATCTTGGGGATGTCACTTCACTTCTCTGGGCTTCAGTTCTCTCGTCTGTAAAATGGGGATCAAGACTGGAAGCCCCATGTGGGACAGGGACTGTGTCCAACCTGATTAATTTCTATCTACCCCAGCGCTCTTTCCTTTGAATCGATGCCTTCTCGTGGCAGGAGAGTTTGCTCATGCTGATGAATCTTAGAGCTGTGTCATATAGGGTTACCCATAATGGAAAGGTCTAAGCTGAAGTGTCAGATAAAGTTGATTCACCAATGCTGGGCAACAAGGGCATGAGAAAGGGTGATCAAAATGTTGTTCAGAGACAACAGCAGAGACTCAAGTTTTTACTGTGAGGAAGAAGGCAGTGGTAAACCACTTCTGTATCTACACCAAGAAAACTCTATAGATACACATATGAGAATGACTTTATGACAGAAGATGGGATGTTCTGAAGAGGGTGTGTCCCTATAGCCGCTATGGATCAGAAATGACTCGAAGGCATTTGAAACAAAGAAGACCAGCGTTTAATACAGTGTTTGACACATAGTAAGTGCTTAATAATAATAATGTCATTTATTAAGCACTTACTAGGTGCAAAGCACTGTTCTAAGTGCTGAGGATGTTACAAGGTGATCAGATTGTCCCATGGGGTGCTCAGTCTTAATTCAAAATTTACAGATGAGGGAACTGAGGCCCAGAGAAGTGAAGTGACTTGCCCAAAGTCACACAGCTGACAATTGGCGTAGCGGGGATTTGAACCCTCGACCTCTGACTCCAAAGTCCGTGCTCTTTCCACTGAGCCACATAATGAGTATTATTATTAGATCAAAGCCATATCTTCCGAACATCCAGGAGTCCTGGGGAAATGACATTTTGAGCTCCTTTCTGACCCCTGTTTCTGAGTAACAGAGAACTGGTCACTTCTTTCCAGCAAACTATTCTTCCCTGAGGGAAGATAAATGGGGGCTTTTCTGGGAATATCCATCTTCCCCTTTAGACTGTAACCTCGTTGTGGGCAGGGAACATATCTACCAACTCTGTTGTACTGTACTCTCCCAAGTGCTTAGTACCATACTGTACATTGATTGATTGATACTTATTCAATTGTACTCTCCAAGTACTTAGTACAGTGGTCTGCATGCAGTAAATACCAGTAATTGGCTAAGAGATAAGGCTCTCTATACTCGGGAGCACATGGCATTATGTCTCTGCTGTAGTGAGTTTATAAACCAGAACCATTCCACAGGCAGCATCCTGCAACTATCCAACTTGCCAATCTTTGATACAGTAGCTGCCCTTCGAACTTGAACCACTGACAAGGAATTGTCTCCACAGGAGCAGATGGGCCTTAAGATCTCAGCCTTACCTATCTTGCTATGATTACTGCATCAATTTCCTTGCTAACCTCCCTGCCTCCTGTCTCGCCCCACTCCAGTCCATACGTCACTCTGCTGTCTGGGTCATTTTTCTACAAAAACATCACTCCATCTCTCCCCACTCCTCAAGAACCTGCAGTGGTTGCCCAACCATCTCCGCATCCAACAGAAACTTCTCGCCATAGGCTTCAAAGCTCTCAATCACCTTGCTCCCGCCTACCTCACTTTGCTGCTCTCCTACTACAACCCAGACCACATACTTTGCTCCTCTAATGTCTATCTCTTCACTGTACCTTGATCTCACCTATCATGCCACAGACCCTCACCTACATCCTGCCTGTGGCCTGGAATGCCCTCCCTTTTAAAATCCAACAGACAATCACTCTCCCTACTTTCAAAGCCTTTTTGAAGGCACATCTCCTCCAAGAGGCCTTCCCTGACTAGACTGTAAAGTCACTGTGGGCAGGGAATGTGCCTGTTATATTGTGTCACACTCTTCCAAGCACTTAGTACAGTGCCCTGCAGCCAGTAAGTGTCCAATAAATATGATTGACTGATTGATTGATTGACTAGGCCCTCATTTCCTCTTTACCCATTCCCTCTGAATCTCCTTTGCACTCGGATTTGCTCCCTTTATTCACCCCTCCCTCAGACCCACAGCTCTTGCGTACATATCCGTAATTCATTTATTTAAGTTAATGTTTGTCTACCCTGCTTGCCTTGAATGCTTGTTGTGGATAGGGAATGTGTCTATCAACGTTGCTATATTGTACTCCCCCAAGCACTCCAACAGTGCCCTGCACACAGTAAGCACTCAGTAAATACAATTTGTATGAATAATTGATTGATTGATGCCTGTTTAGTTCTACCCCTCATAGCGTTTATTGCTGGGTTTTGAGCCTTTCTCTGGTTTTTGGATTTTCCTGGAGTATCTCATCAAGGAGAACAACTCCTCTCTTGATTGTCCCAGACCAGGCTAGTATATTTGCTGTCTTTTTCTTCCAACGGTTCCTTCCTACACCCTGCTCGAGATGGTAGCCTAGTGATCTTCTTCACATCCTTTATTCTGCCTGGAAATCCTTTCCTCCTCAAACCTGCCCAAACCACTCTTTTCCCCACCTCCAAAGTCTGCAACTTGCCTGGTGGGGCACCTTGTGTGAGTCACCGAACTTTGTGTCTCAGTTTCCTCATCTGAAAAGTGGGGATTAAATACTTGTTGTCCCTCCTACTTAGAATGTGAGCCCCACATGCGACAGACACTGAGTGTGACCTGATTATTTTGTATTGACATCAGTGCACAGCACAGTGCTTGGCAATCAATCAATTGATAGTATTCATTGAGCTCTCACTATGTGCAGAGTACTGTGCCAGGCACTTAGTCTTGTGTTCAGCACCCAGATTATTATTGTTAACAATAAAAGTAATCTCTTTTAGGAAGCATACCCTTCATAATTCCTAATTCCCTGGTCCTGACGTCCTCTTAATCTCTCTCAGTCCACAGTCTGGTCAATTGTTTCATCCATTTATTCAGTTTTTGCTTACTTTTGTTTATGCCATTTATAGCTATAGTTTTATTCTTCATGTGATAAATATTCAATCTGGATCTGTCTCCCCCACTGGGCCGAAAAGAAATAGTGGCTCCCCTAGACTGTAAACTTCTCATTGGAAGGAATCATGACTACCAACTCTATTGTATTGTACTCTCACAAGTGCTTAAAATGGTGCTCTGCACATAGTAAGCACTAAACAAATACCATTCATTGATTGACTGATTGATTGTTAAGCACTGTACTATGTGCTGGGTTAGATACAAGATAATCAAGTCAAGGACAATTCTTTCTCCCACGGGGTTTACAGTCAAAGGGGAAGGGAGAACATAGTGGCCTGCACACAACTCTTATCAGTGACTGATTGGAATGGACCCAAGAGTAAGCATAGACAGCTGTGGACATTATAGTAGGGAGCCCTTATTTTCTGAAAGTTCATCATCAATCGTATTTATTGAGCGCTTACTATGTGCAGAGCAAACATAAAGTTCATTTCAAAGACCTCTCACCGGGGCCACAGTGGGGTGTGTGTGTGGGGTGTGTGTGTGTGTGTGTGTGAGATAGTTTAAATGTGCCAATCTGTGTTGTGGAAACCTCTCACCTAATTCACTGTTTTTCAGCACCCAGAATTCATTTATAAGACCCTCAGCCAAAAGATCAGGACCACTCATGTAAAATTTCCTCATCTTGCATGCACACTCCCACACAACTCCCATACAAGTATGCGTGTGCGCGTGTGTACACACACACACACACACACACACACACACTCCCCCACCTTTCTCCCCACGCATATACACAAGCACCCAGACAACAGTTTCCTGGAAAACAACACAAAGAAGATTAACCGTGCGTGCATCCCTTTGTAGGCTTGTCTCTGCTTCCTCCAAACCCGTTTCCCCTCCATCCTCATCTGGGAAGTCAGGAATTAGGGCTTTCTGAGGGATTACACTAATGCCAGTTGGCGTCTTATCTGCTCATATAGACCAGAAGACTAATGTTGCTAATAGATGCTCTGGACTGATTGATTAATCTGTTGTGTCTGAATGGGATTCCAGTTCTCTCTAGCGATCGGTCTAAGCTGTTTCGCTCGCTCCACTCTCGCTCTGCGACTGTTTGTGATGCCAGAATTTGATTTCCATCTCCCACTAATGCACTGTGTTTATCACCCCTCCAATTCACGATTTCTCCAGTTGCCTTCCCTGACATCTCCTCTTCCTTTCAGCACTGTTTATGCCAACAGCGCTCGGTAGAGCTGAAGCCAGCAGAGAAGAGGTAGCTGATTTTGAGCTAACGTACCCAGGCTCCTGCTAGAAAAAAGGAAGGGCTCATGACCCAATTGGCAGTTGGGATCTTTATTCCCTATTTTAAAGTTGAGGGTTTTTTTATGGCATTTAAGTGCTTACTATGTGCCAGGGACTGTACTAATGGCTAGGGTCAGCACAAGTTAATTGGGTTGCACCCAGTCCATATCCCACATCAATCAATCATATTTATTGAGTGCTTACTATGTGCAGAGCACTGTATTAAGCACTTGGGAGAATACAGTATAACAGAATTAGCAGCCCCACATGGGGCTCACTATCCTAATCCCCATTTTAGAGATGATGGAACTGAGACACAGAGAAGTAAAGGGACTTGCCTAAGGTAACTCAGCAGACAAGTGGTGGAGCTGAGATAAGAACCTACTGGGGTAGATACAAGGAAAGAAGATAGAAAACAGTCCATGTCCCACATGGAACTCACAGAGAGAGAATGGGCTGGAACAAGCCAAGGAGAATCCCTGTCCAATCTCCACCCTAGAAATTATTTGAAAAACAAATGATACTTACTAGTTTCATAGGGGTGCCCCCTCTAGACCATAAGATCATTACGGGTGGGGAATGTGTTTGATAATTCTGTTGGACTGTACTCTCCCCAGCACTTAATACAGTGCTCTGCACATAGTAAATGTTCAATAAATACCAATGATTGATTGATTCTTTCTGTAGGCAGATAGCTCTTTAAGCATCTAATCCCTAGATTAGAACCCAGGTCCTTCTGACTGCCAGGTCTGTGCTCTATCCATTAGGCAGCACTGCTTCTCTGTGTGCAGAGAGGCAAAGTAGAACAGAGTTGCTAGACAAGTTCTCTTCCCTCTGGGAGCTTCAGTCTATAGGGGAGTTTTACTTTCCCAGAATGATGGAGTTAACGGAATACTTTCTCTCAAGTACACTACTGAAAAAAGAGCCCATTCTCTAATCCAGAAAAATCAATTACCTTCTGTCCTGATTGTTTTTTTTCCTCTTCTCTTCTGCTGTTTCTGGTTCCCTCACACCTTGCCAGGTTCTGTGTTAAACAGAAGTCTGATTTTGCTGAGGTAAGCAGGGAAAAGACCTCTCCAGAAGAGAGCCAGGAGAGCTAAAGAGACAACCTCAAACAGATTCCTCATAGTCCATCCTATCTACTCTTTCAGGGAGTCATCTTTCTACATCTCTCCCACCTTCAAAGCCTTGTGGAAGGCACATCTCCTCCAAGGGGCCTTCCCTGACTAAACCCACATTTCCTCTCTTCCCACTCCCTTCTGTGTCATCTCTGCACTTGGATTTGCTCCCTTTATTCACCCCTCCCGCAGCCCCACAGCACCTATGTACATATTTGTAATTCATTTATTTATGTTCATGTCTGTCAACCCATCTAGATTGTAAACTCATTGTGGACAGGGAACATGTCTAATCGACTCTGTTATATTGTACTCTCCCGGGCAACTAGTACGGTGCTCTGCACAAAGTAAGCACTCAATATATACACCACTCATAGATTGACTGATCTTCACAATACCCCCACCCCAGGGGTAGTCTCTGGGTATATTGTCCACATTCCATCAGTCAGTGGTATTTATTGAGCACCTACTGTGTGCAGAGCACTCCAATAAGTGCTTTGAGAATACAATAGAGTAGGTAAACAGGATCCTTGCCCACAAGGAGCATACAGTCTAAAGGATCTTCTAGTCTTAAAATGTTGCAGCGTGGCTTAGAAGAAAAAGTCTTATTTCTGCTCTTGACCTATTAAGTGACCTTGGGCAAGATACAACACCCTTAGGCCTGAATTTCCACCCTGCTTTTTCTTTCCGGAGGTAGTGGGAGGACAGATGAGATCACAGATGTGAAAACACTTTTGGAAATGAAAGGCTCGAGAAATTTTGGGAATCATTATATTGCCACCAGGGATTCATAAGCACAGTGTTCTATTATTTCAAGGGATGTCATTACTACTTTCTTTTGGGTGACAGAAATGTCAAACTTGAACTGAAAACTTATCCCTCTCCCAAATCTCTTAAATGAAAATGTTGGTGATGAGGACTCATTTCTTCAGGCTGCTTTAAGCCTCGGCTAGATATCATTTTTCCTGTTGCATAGAAGAGTAAACTGAGGTCTAAATCAATCAATTGATCATATTTATTGGGTACTTACTATACTCTTTAGTAAGAGCTTAGACTAATAATAATAATAATGATGATGATGATGGTATTTGTGAAGTGCTTACTATGTACCAGGCATTGTACTAAGCGTTAGGTTGGATAAAAACAAATCTAGTAGGAGACAGTTCCTTTCCCATGTTGGGCTCACAGTCTCAATCCTCATTTTACAGATGAGGTAACTGAGACCTAGAGAAATGAAGTGACTTACCCAAGGTCACACAGTAGGCAAGTGGCAGAGCTGGGATTAGAACCCTTAACCCTTTAACTCCCAGGTCCCTGTTCTATCCGTTCCAACCTACTGCTTCTCTTCATTGTAGAGCAATATAATGTAATAGAAGAGTACAATATAACAGAGTTGGAATACCTTTTCCCTGCCCACAAGAATTTTACAGTGTAGAGAGGGAGATAGACATTGAAAATGAATTATAGTTATGTGCATAGGAGCTGAAGGATTGAGGGAGGGGTGACTAAAGGGTACAAATCCAGGGGCAAGGTCTAAAGAAGTCAAATGACTTCCTGGTTAATGCCTAATCAATTGATTCAGTACAAATACCCACTTTTTATGGTATTTGTTAAGCTCTAATATATGCCAGGCACTGCACTAAATGCTGAAGTAGTTACCAGCTAATCAGAGTGGACAAAGTCCATGTCCCATGTGGGGTTCACAGTCCTAATCCCCAATTTACAGATGAGGTAGCTGAGCCTCAAAGAAGTTAAGTGACTTGCCCAAGGTCACGCAGCAGACGAGTGGCAGAGCTGGGATTAGAACCCAGGACTTTGTGAGTCCCAGGTCCGTGCTGTAACCACTAGACCAGGCTGTGCTTCTCAACTGCTCTGCAGCATTCTATGTAGGTGATAGTTTTCCATGTAAAGTGCTAGAAACGGAGCCACAGTAACAGCTCCCATAATGCTTTTCCACTTTGGCACGGTTGGCATTTTCATTACAAATTCCTTTTTGACAGGTGCATAATGTGGCTGCTTGAATTTGCATGAGCAGAATTGTCTTGACGTTTCCTTCACTGGCAGTGTTTTGTTGGAAGAGAAAAGTTTCAGAGCAAAGTTAGCGAACTTTGCAAGAACAAGGGAGAAGGCGTAATCCTATTTCGACGGTGGATTCAGACAGACAGACACTCACACACACACATGAGCCAGGAAGCAGCAAAGGTCTACTGGAAAGAGCATATACCTCAGAGTCAGGGGATCTAGTTCATCGGCCCCCTTCCCTCTGACGTCACCTTTATTATTATCTTTATTATTATTCATCAATGATAATAATAATGACGCTATTTGTTAAGTGCTTCCTCTGTGCAAAGCACTGTTTCAAGCACTGGGGTGGTTACAGGATGATCAGGTTGTCCCACGGGGGGCTCACAGTCTTCCTGTATATATGTATATATGTTTGTACATATTTATTACTCTATTTATTTTACTTGTACATATCTATTCTATTTATTTTATTTTGTTGGTATGCTTGGTTTTGTTCTCTGTCTTCCCCTTCTAGACTGTGAGACCACTGTTAGGTAGGGACTGTCTCTATATGTTGCCAACTTGGACTTCCCAAGCGCTTAGTACAGTGTTCTGCACACAGTAAGTGCTCAATAAATGCGATTGATTGAACTCTATTTATTTTACTTGTATATATCTATTCTATTTATTTTATTTTGTTAGTGTGCTTGGTTTTGTTCTCTGTCTTCCCCTTCTAGACTGTGAGCCCACTGTTGGGTAGGGACTGTTTCTGTATGTTGCCAACTTGTACTTCCCAAGCGCTTAGTACAGTGCTCTGCACACAGTAAGCGCTCAATTAATATGATTGATTGATTGATTAATCCTGCCTCTCCCAACTCTCCTGCTGTGT
Source organism: Tachyglossus aculeatus (assembly GCF_015852505.1). Lineage (NCBI taxonomy): Eukaryota > Metazoa > Chordata > Mammalia > Monotremata > Tachyglossidae > Tachyglossus > Tachyglossus aculeatus. Next base: position 43,116,870 of record NC_052067.1, on the reverse strand, counting down.
GACCTTAGTCAAGTTACTTGACTTCTCTTGGCTTCAGTTTCAACATCTGTAAATAAGAATACACAATCTGTCTTCCCTCCAACTTAGACCGTGAACCCGATGGGGAACAGACACTGTGCAACCTGATTATCTTGTTCCTCTCCCAGTGCTTAGTGCAGTGTTTGGCACATAGTAAATTTCTAACAGGAAGAAGGCAATGATAAACCACTTTTGTATCTTTACCAAGAAAACTCTATGTAAACATAGACCAGAACAACCTTAAGACAGAAGCCTGGACAGTCTGGAGAGGGTGTGTCCGGAGGGACACTCTGGGTTGGAAATGACTCTGCGGCATTTGAAGAAGAAACGTCTAACAGATATCACCATTATTAATATTAAGATAGACCATCCTCTCAACATTCTCAGAGGATTATGGGCCTTCCCAATCCTATTTCTGCCATGACTAGTGGACACAGAGGAGGTTATTGTTGGAAGTGGGGGCAAGGGAGACTTTTCTTTTGTGTTAAAACAATTATCTAAATGAATGAGTAATTAGTGGGAGAGTATTAGTGACATTAGTGCTTAATGAGCTGAATCACCTTCGCTGCATATCCCCTAATTTCCTCAGCTTGCTAAATAAAAGTTTATTTATATCCTTTAGAGCAAGATCATTCCACAGATGAGCTTTAATAAAATTAGAGGGAAAAACACGATAGGAAACTAATGAAGATAAAAATGAAAAATAGCAAAAATAATAAATTTTTATTAGGCATTCCTGCCAAGAGCTCCTTTATGCTGAAACAAATATATACGTTCAGTAAAAAGATTATTAACTTATTATGAAGTTCTGTCTTTGGGGCAGGGATCCTAGCAACACTGGGAACTTGGAAAGATGCTGAACTTAGGCCACCATTTTGAACCAGATGTTTGCCAACCCAAAAGACTTCAAGATTTATGAAAATTGCCTTCAAAGCCTCCTGCTTCTCTGCACAAGATCAGTTGGTTAATCAGTGGTATTTATTGAGCACTTACTTTGTGCAGAGCACTATACTAAGCACTTGGAGGGAGTCCAGTCCAGTTGGTTGATCTCCACACCCCAGGTTCAATGCAGAGAACAACAATAATTTTGACAGCAAGTGAAAATGTCATCCAATGTATAGGCTGGCAGAGTCAAGGAGTGAGTTGGGAGGATTTGAACAATATAGTGGATGATGAATCGGAAAGAGACATTTATTAGTAATCATATTACCCAATAAATGACTATTTGTTTCATTTTAAGCTCGATGTGAGCAAGGCATATGTCTACCAACTGCATTTATTCATTCAGTCATAGTTATTGAGCACCTGCTCTGCACTTACTCTGTGTAGAGCACTATACTAAGCAATTGGGAGAGTACAATATAACAATAAACAGACACATTCCCTGCCCTCAACGAGCTTAAGTCTAGAGGGAAGGACAGACATTAATATAAATGACAGATATGTAGATAAGTTCTGTGGGGCTGGGAGTAGGGAAGAATAAAGGGAGCAAGTGAAACCGATGCGGAAGGGAGTGGGAGAAGAGGAAAAGGAGGTTTAATCAGGGAGGCCTCTTGGAGGAGATGAGCCTTCAGTAAGGCTTTGAAGTCAGGGGAGAGTAATTGTTGGATATGAGGAGGGAGGGTGTTCCAGGCCAGAGGCAGGATGTGGGCGAGATAGATGAGATCAAGGTGCAGTGAGAAGGTTGTCATTAGAGGAGCGAAGTGTTCATTCATTCATTCAATCGTATTTATTGAGTGCTTACTGTGTGCAGAGCACTGTACTAAGTGCTTGGGAAGTACAAGTTGGCAACATACAGAGACGGTCCCTACCCAACAGCGGGCTCACAGTCTAGAAGGGGGAGACAGACAACAAAACAAAACGTATTAACAAAATAAAATAAATAGAATAGTAAATATGTACAAGTAAAATAGAGTAATAAATATGCACAAACATATATACAGGTGCTGTGGGGAGGGGAAGGAGGTAAGGCGGGGGGGACGGGGAAGGGGAGAGGAAGGAGGGGGCTCAGTCTGAGAAGGCCTCCTGGAGGAGGTGAGCTCTCAGTAGGGCTTTCAAAGGAGGAAGAGAGCTAACTTAGCGGGTGTGTGTGGAGGGAGGGCATTCCAGGCCATGGGGAGGATGTGGGCCAGGGGTTGATGGCGGGACAGGCAAGAACGAGGTTAGCGGCAGAGGAGCGGAGGGTGCGGGCTGGGCTGTAAAAGGAGAGAAGGGAGGTGAGGTAGGAGGGGGTGAGGTGATGGAGAGCCTTGAAGCCGAGGGTGAGGAGTTTTTGCCTGATGCGTAGGTTGATTGGTAGCCACTGGAGATTTTTGAGGAGGGGAGTAACATGCCCAGAGCATTTCTTCACAAAGATGATCCAGGCAGCAGCGTGAAGTATAGATTAAAGTCGGGAGAGACAGGAGGATGGGAGATCAGCGAGGAGGCTGATGAAGTGTACAGGCTGGGCTGTAGTAGGAGAGCAGCAAGGTGAGGTAGGAGGGGCCAAGGTGAGTCTCAATAGCAAGGGGTAAGTGGTGTATCTTTATAAGCCGTGCTGGTTTACTCTTAAGGAAGCAGCATGGCTCAGTGGAAAGAGCACGGGCTTTGGAGTCAGTGGTCATGGGTTCAAATTCCGGCTCCACCAGTTGTCAGTTGCGTGACTTTGGGCAAGTCAGTTAACTTCTCGGTGCCTCAGTTACCTCATCTGTAAAATGGGGATTAAGACTGTGAGCCCCTCTGGGACAACCTGATTACCTTGTAGACTCTCCAGCACTTAGAAGAGTGCTTTGCATATAGTAAGTGCTTCATAAATAACATCATTATTATTATTAAGGAAGAGGGTTAGCCTGTGAGCTTTGTATGTCAGTCAGGCAATCATATTTATTGAGTGCTTACTGTGCACTGTACAAAGCACTTGGGAAAGCACAATACAACAGTGGAACAGACACAATCACTTCCCACAGGAGCTTACAGTCCAGAGGGAGCTAACAAAAGAGGAAGGAGGCTACGGGTTCGTTATCACCTTGTCAACTACCCTCCTTATCAAGTCCAGTATTTTCCCTGAGTCCAGATGCTTGTCCTTGTCCTTGCTTTTTGATGTACAACCTCCCCTCTCCAGGAGATAAGGACCACATCCCTGAGGTTGGGCCATTCTGCATCTGGTTCAAGGATGGGGTTGTTTTTGATCACAGAGTCTCCATCCCCCAGGAATCTGCTGATTCTGTTTGATTGTGCATGATACCATTGTACAGAATCTAGGGGTCACAGCTAGGACAATGAGAAAAGGCCTCCATCTGGGCGTGGTGTGGGGGGGTCTTCAGGCAGCGTGGCCCTGTGGATAGAGCGTGGGCCTGGGAATCAGAAATTCCTGGGTTGTAATCCCGGGTCTGCCACTTGTCTGCTGTTTGACCTTGGGCAAATCACTTCACTTCTCTGGGCCTCAGCTACCTCATCTGTAAAATGGGGATTCAGACAGTGAGCCCCATGTGGGACAGGGCCTGTGTCCAACTCGATTTGCTTGTATCCACTCCAAGCAGTGTGGCTCAGTAGAAAGAGCATGGGCTTTGGAGTCAGAAGTCATGGGTTCAAATCCCGGCTCTTAACTTCTCTGTGCCTCAGTTACCTCATCTGTAAAATGGGGATTAAGACTGTGAGCCCCCCGTGGGACAACCTGATCACCTTGTAACCTCCCCAGTGCTTAGAGCAGTGCTTTGTGCCATAGTAAGCACTTAATAAATACCATCATTGTCATTATTATTATTATTATTATTACAGTGCCTGGCAGATAGTATTACCTGATACCTTCATACCAAAACAGAGTTCTTGGGAAAAGCCTGCTCCTCTGAGGAGCTGAGCTTCCCGGAGGCTGCAGCTTCTTGGCTGGCTGGTTTGGGGCCTGAGACCGTAGCCCTAGCATCATCTTCCTGGTGGGGAAGATACAGATGGACCTTGGCTAGAAAAACACTTCCAGTCCAACAAAGCGTCCGGAAGGTTCTCCAGCAGACAGATGGGCTTGTTGGCAAGGGGACAGCATGGCAGGCCTTAACAGCTATGGGAGTACCAGCACAATTAATTAATTAACAATGGCATTTATTAAGCGCTTACTATGTGCAAAGCACTGTTCTAAGTGCTGGAGAGGTTACAAAGTGATCCGGTTGTCCCACGGGGGGCTGTCAGTCTTCATCCCCATTTTACAGATGAGGGAACTGAGGCCCAGAGAAGTTAAATGACTTGCCCAAAGTCACACAGCTGACAGTTGGCGGAGCCAGGATTTGAACCCGTGACCTCTAACTCCAAAGCCCGGGCTCTTTCCACTGAGCCACGCTGCTTCACAAAGATGGTAGTGATGGGTTGGGGGGAGAAGCAGGATAGACTCAGTCAAACAGTGGTATTTATTGAGTGTTAGCATTGTGGAAAGAGCACGGGCCTAGCAGTCAGAGGACCTGTGTTCTAATTCTGGCTCTGCCACATAATAATAATAATTAATAATAATAATGACATTTGTTAAGCACTTACTACATGCCAGGCACTGTACTAAGCACTGGGGTGGATACAAGCAAATCAGGATGGACACAGTCCCTGTCCTACATGGGGCTCACGTGTGACCTTGAGCAACTCACTTTAATTCTCTGTGTCTCAGTTACCCCATCTGTAAAATGGGGATTAAATCCTAGACTTTAAACCCATGTTGGGCAGGGACTGTGTCCAACCTGATTAACTTATATCTACCCGTGCTTGGCACATAGTAAATGCTTAACAAGTAGCACAATTATTATGATTAGGAGCAGAGTGGCTTAGTGGAGAGAACACAGGCCTGGGATTCAGAAGGACCCAACTCCCGGCCCCGCCAAATATCTGCTGTGTGACACTGGGCAAGTCATTTCACTTCTCTGGACCTCAGTGACCTCATCTGTAATATGGGGATTAATAATAATAATAATAATAATGGCATTTATTAAGCGCTTACTATGTGCAAAGCACTGTTCTAAGCGCTGGGGAGGTTACAAGGTGATCAGGTTGTCCCACGTGGGGCTCACAGTATTAATCCCCATTTTACAGGTGAGGTAACTGAGGCCCAGAGAAGTTAAGTAACTTGCCCAAAGTCACACAGCTGACAATTGGCGGGGCTGGGATTTGAACCCATGACCTCTGACTCTGAAGCCCGTTCTCTTTCCACTGAGCCATGCTGCTTCTCTTAAGACTGCGAGCCCCATGTGGGACAGGGACTGTGTCCAACCCGATTAACTTGCAACCATCCCAGTCCTTAGAACAGTGCTTGGCACATAGTAAGTGCTTAAGAAGTACCATAATCATTATTATTATTACTGATATTATTATTGTTACAATGCAACAGAGTTGGCAGATGTATCCCCTGCCCACAACAAGCTTTCGGTCTAGAGGGAGAGACAGATATTTACATATATAAATAAATTAGGGATATGTAAGTAAGTATTTTGGGGCTGAGGGTGGGGTGAATATCAAATGCTTTAGGGGTGCAGTTCCAAATGCATAGGCAACGCAGAAGGGAGGGGAAGCTGAGGAAAAGAGGGCTTTGTTGGGGGATAATAATGATTGCACTTGTTAAGAGCTTACTATGTTCTAGGCATTGTTCTAAGCGCTGAGGTGGATGCAAGCTAATCAGGTTGGACAAAGTCCTTCTGATTCAACCCACAGATGAAGGTGGGGTCTTTCCTCCCAGTGGAACTCTGATTTGGGGGTGCCATCTGCTCCCCAAAAAGCCTAAGGTGGGATGGGGTAGTGGGGGGAAGGCCACCTCATAGACCCTCATTGGCAGCAGTGATGACCATAGCGCAGCCAGGAGGAGGTGAAGAAGGAACAATAACAACTGCAGTATTTGTAAATCGCTTACTTTGTGCCAGGCACTGTACTAAGCACTGGGGTCAATACAAGGAAATGCCAATTGGAATTATTTGGCCCTTCCCGTTGGGCTACTGAGAATCCAGGTGCTATCAGTTGGAAGCAACTACTACCCAAGGCCACTGTGCTGGACTCCTGGGATAGGCAGGATACTGGATTCACCACCTCTTGTATGGACAGCATGATAGACAGTACCGATGAAGGAATGCAAAGTACTATAGTGAGACCCTTCCCTGTGTGCAAAACAATGTACTGAGCTCCTCCTGTGTACCAAATATTGTACTGAATTTCTCCTGTGTGCAAAACATTGCTGGGTAGGGACTGTCTCTATATTTTGCCAACTTGTACTTCCCAAGTGCTTAGTACAGTGCTCTGCACACAGCGCTCAATAAATGTGATTGATGATGATGATGATGATTTTAGTGAGCCCCTCTTGTGCACCAAAAATTATACTGAGCCCTTCCTATGTGCAGAATATTATACTGAGCCTCTCATGTATACCAAATATCATCCTGAGTACCCTCTGTATGCAAAACATAGTACTGAGCCCCTCTTGGGTGCAAAACATTGAACTTAGCCTCTTCTATGTGCAGAATATAGTACTAAGGCCCTCCTGTGTGCAAAACGTTTGTTATGGCAGGGGTTGTCTCTCTTTATTGCTGAATTATATTTTTCAAGTGGTTAGTACAAGGTTCCACACACAGTAAGCACTCAATAAATATGATTGAATGAATGAATGAACTAAGCCCCTCCTGTGTACCAGATATTGTACTGAGGCCCTCCTGTGTGCGAATCACTGCACTGAGACCCTCCTGTGTACCCAGTATCATCCTGAGCACCTTCTGTGTACCAAAAATTGCCCTTCCTGGTGAATATTGGATAGAACGCTGTCTGTGTACCAAAAATTATACTGAGCCCCTCCTGTGTGCAAAACATTGTACTGACCCCCTCCTGGGTGCAAAACATTGTACTGAGCTCCTCCTATCTCCAGAATATTGTATTAAGCACCTCCTGTTTGCATAGCACTGGTCTGAGCTCTTGGAGGAAATACCAAAGAAGTGAAAGGGAGTGATGATGATGGTATTTGTTAAGTGCTTACTATGTGTCAGGCACTGACACATAATCGCTGGGGTGGATACAAGGTAATCAGGTGGGGCTTGGTACCATGTGGGGCTCACAGTCTTAATCCTCATTTTACAGATGACAAAACTGAGGCACAGAGAAGGGAAGTGACTTGACCAAAGTCACACAGCTGACCAGTGGCAGAGCCCGGTTAGAACCCACAACCACCAACTCCCAAGCCTGGGCTCTTTCCGCTAAGCTACGCTGCTTCTCAAAGACTCCCGTCATTCTGGAACTGTCTGCTAGAGGAGACTAGATGACATGCCTTGATAATCAAACCTAGCTAAGTGTGAGAGTAAAAATGAACAATACGCACAATAGGAATGGAAATTTCCAACTCAACCACCTATGTGCTTTTATAAAAGGTTTTTAAGACAGTTAACCAGATGCTATCACAATCTGATCATTGTGTTCTTGAGATCCAGATAGAAAAGCAATACGCAGGTGACTTGGAGACTGCTCTGAGTTCTGGATCAATCAATCAATCAATTATTTTTCAGGCATTTAGAGGGCTTACTGTGTGCAGAGTACTGCATTAACTAAGCACTTCAGAGATTACAGTACAACAGAGTTGGTAGATATGTATCCACCAGGAGCGTGCTGCCTAGAGAAGGAGACAGACATCCCAAGAAATTATAATTATGGATAGAGAAGCAGTGTGGCTCAGTGGAAAGAGCCCGGGCTTTGGAGTCAGAGGTCATGGGTTCAAATTCCAGCTCCGCCACTTGTCAGCTGTATGACTTTGGGCAAGTCACTTAACTTCTCTGTGCCTCAGTTCCCTCATCTGTAAAATGGGGATTAAGACTGTGAGCCCCCCGTGGGACAACCTGATCACCTTGTAACCTCCCCAGCGCTTAGAAAAGTGCTTTGCACATAGTAAGTGCTTAATAAATGCCATCATTATTATTATATGGACCTAAGTGCTGTGGGACTGAGGATGGACTGAGTATGAAATACTTAGAGGGTGCAAATCTGGGCAAATAGGTGATGCAAAAGGGAGAGGAAGTAGGTGAAATGACGGGTTAGTTGGGGAAGGCCTCTGGGAGGAGATGTGATTTTAATCAATCAATCATATTTATTGAGCACTTACTGTGTGCAGAGTGATGCTCTAAGCACTTGGGAGACTACAATATAACTGAGTCGTAGACACGTTCCTGCCAACAAAGAGCTCATGGTCTAGAGGGGGAGAAAGACATTAATATAAATAAATAAATTACAGATATGTATATAAGTGCTGTGAGATTGAGGGAGGGGTGAAGAAGGCTTTGAAGGTGGGGAGAGGGATCGTCTGTCAGATGTGAAGCGGAAGGGCAATCCATGCCAGAGGCCGGATGCGGGCGAGAGGTTGCCGGCGAGATAGATGAGATCGAGGTAAAATGAGTAGGTTGATGTTGGATGAATGAAGTGGGTGGGCTGAGTTGGTTTCCATGACTGTGAAATTTCAGTGTTCATCATGATTGTCAATGGTATTTATTAAGTACTTACTGTGTGCTGAGTACTGTACTAAGTACTTGGGAGAGTACAACACAACAATACAAGAGTTGATAGGGCAATTCCCTGCCCACAACGAGCTTACAGTCTATAGGATTAACCACAGAGGGTTCTCTGGCTCCTTGAGAATTGGCAGTCCTTACACTATGTCAATGGCAAGGCATATCAATCATTCATTCAAGCGTTCAATAGTATTTATTAAGTGCTTACTGTGTGCAGAGCCCTGTACTAAGCACTTATTATTAATCAATTATCAATCAATGCTATTTCTCGAGTGCTTACTATGTGCTGAGGAATTATTCACCAGCCTTGAGGTGATGATTGTTGCAGAAACCTGGGAAAAGATTGGACCAAATCAGGTTATGTAGGCGCGGTGAGTTTAAAGGGATGAGCAACACCTAAAACATACCATTACTATTTATCTTGATAAGTTTTCATTATTATTATTATTATGGTATTTGTTATGTTCCCACTATCTGCCATGCTCTGCGCTAAGCGCTGGAGTAGATACAGGATAATCAGGTCAGACACAGCCCCTGTCCCTGTCCCCTCGTCCCCCTCTCCATCCCCCCCATCTTACCTCCTTCCCTTCCCCACAGCACCTGTATATATGTTTGTACATATTTATTACTCTATTTATTTATTTATTTATCTTGTACATATCTATTCTATTTATTTTATTTTGTTAGTATGTTTGGTTTTGTTCCCTTCCTTCCTTTCCCCCTCATCCCCCTCTCCATCCCCCCATCTTACCTCCTTCCCCTCCCCACAGCACCTGTATATATGTATTTATGTTTGTACATATTTATTACTCTATTTATTTTACTTGTACATATCTATTCTATTCATTTTATTTTGTGAGTATGTTTGGTTAGTATGTTAGTATGTTTGTTTTAGACTGTGAGCCCACTGTTGGGTAGGGACTGTCTCTATATGTTGCCAACTTGTACTTCCCAAGCGCTTAGTACAGTGCTCTGCACACAGTAAGCGCTCATTAAATATGATTGATTGATTGGTTTTGTTCTCTGTCGCCCCCTTCTAGACTGTGAGCCCGCTGTTGGGTAGGGACTGTCTCTATGTGTTGCCGACTTGTACTTCCCAAGCGCTTAGTACAGTGCTCTGCACACAGTAAGCGCTCAATAAATACGATTGATTGATTGATTGACTGCCAGAATGAGCCCCTTCCTTCCTTTCCCCCTCGCCCCCCCTCCATCCCCCCATCTTACCTCCTTCCCTTCCCCACAGCACCTGTATATATGTATATATGTTTGTACATATTTATTACTCTATTTATTTATCTTGCTTGTACATATCAATTCTATTTATTTTAGTTTGTTAGTATGTCTGATTTTGTTCTCTGTTTCCCCCTTCTAGACTGTGAGCCCACTGTTGGGGAGGGACTGTCTCTATGTATTGCTGACTTGTACTTCCCAAGCGCTTGGTACAGTGCTCTGCACACAGTAAGTGCTCAATAAATACGATTGATTGATATGGAACTCACTGTCTAAGGAAGAGGGAAAACAGGTACTCATTCAATTGTATATATTGAGCATTTACTGTGTGCAGAGCACTGTACTAAATGCGTAGGAGAGTACAATACTGCAATACACAGACATATTCCCTGCCCACAACAGGCTTACAGTCTAGCGATGAGATTACAGACTAGAGAGGAGTTTAGGTATTGAAACCCTATTTTCCAGATGAGGAAACTGAGGCCTTCAGGAGTGAATTGACTTACCCAAGCTCATACAGCAGGCAAGTGATGGAGGCGGAATTAGAACCCAGGGGCTCTGACTCTCAGGCCTGTGCTTTTTCCACTAGGCCACACTGGTTCTTTGTAGTAATCTGTGTATGATAAGCTCAGGAGAAGGACAGAGACACTTTGGGAAGACCAGATAAACCAAAAGCTTGATTCAGAAAACAATATCATCATTACTGCAGCATTAAAACATTCACCATGCAATGAGCAATAGATGGGCAGTGGCCATCCGGGAGTGAGGGGAATGTGGTGTAGTGGATAGAGCCCAGGCCTGGGAATCAGAAGGACCTGGGTTCTAATCCACCACTTGTCCTGTGTGATCTTGGGTGAGTCACTTCACTTCTCGGGGCCTCAGTTCCCTCATTTGCAAAATGGGAATTAAGACTGGGAGCCCCATGTGGGACAGGGACTGTGTCCAACGTGATTAACTTGTATCTACCACAGTGCTCAGAACAGTGCCTGACACATAGTAAGTGCTTAACAAGTACCTTAAAAAAAGTGCCCTACATAGCTTGATCTGGTCTATATATGCCATGTAACTTACAAAATGTGTTAGGAGGGTAAAGGATCATTTTTTTATGGACACCTAATGTCAAATGACACCTCAGTCATTTATTGATCTGTCAACTCCGTCCACTGGGAAACACAATTCTCTATATGCCTCGTGTCCTTCTTGCACATCAATCAATGGTATTTATTGAGTGCTTTTACTGTGTGTAGAGCACTGTACTAAGCACTTGGGAGAGTACAATGTAATTAGCTGAGATGTTCCCTGCCTATGATGAGCTTACAGTCTAGAGGAAGAGACAGACAATAATATGAATAAGTAATTCATAAGGTATCTATTTTAAGATATGTGCATAAGTGCTGTGGGGTTGGGGTGGGGTGAATATCAAGTGTCCAAAGGTCACAGATTGATGTATTTAGATGACACAGAGGAGAGAGCAAGCTGGGGAAAAGAGTGATTAATTGGGGAAGGCCTCTTGGAGGGGATACAACCTTAGTGATGCTTTGAAGGTGGCGAGAGTGGTGGCCTGGCATATATGGAGGGGGAGGGAGTTCCACACTAGGGGAGGATCTTCGAAAGCGGTCGGTAGTGAAATAGAAGAGATCGGGGCACACTGAATAACCTGGCACTAGAGGAGCGGAGTGTGTGGGCTGGGCTGGAATAGGAAATTAGAGAAGTGAGGTAGGATGAGGCAAGCTGACTGAGTGCTTTAAAGACAATGGTCAGAAGTTTCTGTTTGATGTGGAGGTGGATAGGCACCCGTTGGAGGCACTTGAGGAGTGGGAAGACATGAATGGAATGTTTTAGTTGATTAAAAAAGTTCCCCATTCTCAAAAAAAATTCTCCATCCTCAGCATGGCTTTGGCACATACTGGCACCATCAGAGGCGCTTAATAATAATAATAATGATGGCATTTATTAAGCGCTTACTGTCTACAAAGCACTGTTCTAAGTGCTGTGGAGGTTACAAGGTGATCAGGTTGTCCCACGGGGGGCTCACAGTCTTAATCCCCATTTTACAGATGAGGGAACCGAGGCCCAGAGAAGTTAAGTGACTTGCCCAAAGTCCCACAGCTGACAATTGGTGGAGCCAGCATTTTAACCCATGACCTCTGACCCCAAAGCCCAGGCTCTTTCCACTGAGCCACGCTGCTTCTCTAATAGAATGTCTAATAGAAATGTCTAATAGAAATAGATATTTTAAATAACATTTCTGCCAAAGTACGAGAAAGTGAGATCCTTGCTAATCGTTCCACCCTTTCGTCAGTGACTCTGTCATGGGGTTAATTGTGGTTGTGTTTTGGGTGGGAGTGGGGGATCTATGCCCTGTAAAGCCCTGAGAGGCTTTTTGGGATTTGCTATCAGGCCCCTCCAAGTTGGTAGATTAGGGGAGGAAAGAAGCAAGCTGAGCCTCACGCCTCCGGAAGATAAATAACAATAATAGCAGCCTATAAGTACGTCACATGGAACGTAATTATCAAGCCACAAGCCACTTAAAAGATTCTGTGTCTACTAGGTCTTGATTAAAAAGCCCTTCATTCTGACCAGCAATATGAGAGCATAAAATATACCCGGGTGGAGAGTCAAGGCTGCCTTAGCGCAGAGCAATGAAATATTAAAATGCTCTCTTAATGACAGAAAGCCATTCTGAGAAGGAGGGAGCCAAACAAGGTTATGAAGTAAGAATAAATAACCACTTACAGGCAATGAAAACTTCCCAGTCCAAACTATTTGAAAAATCTTAAAGGAATTTAAATACCAAAGAAATCCCAACCTCATCAATCCAAAGTCTCTTGCAATTAAAAAGAAAAATCAAGAAACCCTGAGAGGTCAACTAGTCCATCCCCCAGCCTACTGCTAAATCACGCTGATGGATGAGAAGCCATCATCGGACGACAGGAATGTCCTGATGTTGTGAGCTGGGAATATGTCTATCAACCCTTATGTATTATTGCATTGTATTCTCCCAAGCACTTAGTACAGTGCTCTACACACAGTAAGCACTCAATAAATATGATTGATTGGTTTATTGATTGATGAAGAGAAGTGAGGAGGATTCAAAAATGCCTTTCCAAAGCTATAAAAGAGTTGAATGCCATCAAAGAAAGAAAATGACACTTTTAAGACAACACTGTCGACAAGAGTCACTGACAATAAAATGTGACAAGACTGCTTAAATTCCTTCCTCAGGCCATCTTCAGTCAAAAGGCCAATGTGCAGAGGCAAGAAAGAGTGTCAACATTAAGAACTGATGTGCTCTGAACTCAAATGCAGTGTTTCTGTCAGTAAATCAATCAATCAGTGGTATTTATTGAACACTTACTGTGTGCAGAGCACTGTAATAACAACAATAATAATCATTATGGTACTTGTTAAATGCTTACTACTATGTGCCAACCACTATTTAAACACTGGGGTAGATACAAGTTAATGAGGTTGGACACAGTCCCTGTCCCACAAGGGGCCCTCAGTCTTAATCCCCATTTTATAGATGAGGTAACTGCGGCCCAGAGAAGTGATGGGATTTGCCGAAAATCACACAGCAGATGTGTGGTGGAGCCAGGATTAGAACCCAAGTCCTTCTGCCTCCCAGCTCTGTGCTCTATCATTCATTCATTCATTCACTCAACCTTATTTATTGAGCATTTACTGTGTGCAGAGCACTGTACTAAGCTCTTGGGAAGTATAAGTCGGCAACACATAGAGACGGTCCCTACCCAATGACGGGCTCATCTAGAAAGAGGAGACAGACAACAAAACAAAATATGTACACAGGTGTCAAAATCATCAGAACAAATAGAATTAAAGCTATATGCATATCATTAACAAACTAAATAGAATAGTAAATATGTACAAGTAAAATAGAGTGATAAATCTGTACAAATATATGCAAGTGCTGTGGGGAGGGGAAGGAGGTAGGGCGGAGGGGATGGGGAGGAGGAGAGGAAAAAGGAGGCTCAGTCTGGGAAGGCCTCCTGGAGGAGGTGAGCTCTCAGTAGAGCTTTGAAGGGAGGAAGAGAGCTATCTTGGTGGATGTGTGGAGGGAGGGCATTCCAGGCCAGGGGACGGATGTGGGCCGGGGGTCGACGGTGGGACAGGCGAGAACGAGGCCCAGTGAGGAGGTTAGCGGCAGAGGAGCGGAGGGTGCGGGCTGGGCTGGAGAAGGAGAAAAGGGAGGTGAGGCAGGTGGGGGTGAGGGGATGGAGAGCCTTGAAGCCGAGAATGAGCAGTTTTTGCTTGATTTGTAGGTTGACAGGCAGCCACTGGAGATTTTTGAGGCAGGGAGTAACATGCCCAGAGCGTTTCTGTACAGAGATAATCCAGGCAGCAGAGTGAAGTATAGGCTGAAGTGGGGAGAGACAGGAGGATGGGAGATCAGAGAGGAGGTCTATCAGTTAGGCTAGGCTGCTTCTCTGTGAGAGGACAGTATTCTAAAGGAGCAGTACCTTAAACCATTTTTTATTCGCTCTAAGCACCCAACTTTCCTCTTCTCCCACTCCCTTCTGTATTGCCCTGACTTGCTCCCTTTGCTCTTCCCCTCTCCCAGACCCACAGCACTTATGTACATAGCTGTCATTTATTTTCTTTTTATATTAATAATAATAATAGTATTTGTTAAGTACTTATGTGCAAAGCCCTGTTCTAATCTCTGGGGAGGATACCAGGTGATCAAGTTGTTCCATGTGGGGCTCACAGCCTTAATCCCTATCTTACAGATGAGGGAACTGAGGCACAGAAAAGTTAAGTGACTTGCCCAAAGTCACACAGCTGACAAGTGGCAGAGCCGGGAGTAGAACCCATGACCTCTGACTCCCAAGCCTGGGCTCTTCCCACTGAGTCACACTGCTTTGTCCGCCTCCCCACCTCTGGACTGTAAGCTTATTGTGGGCAGGGGATGTGTCTATTGTTGTCTTGCACTCTCCCAAGCGATTAGTACAGTGCTCTGCACGCAGTGAGCACTCAATAAATATGATTGAATGAATGAATGACTAAAAGCTATCCTTCCCTGATAGAGTGTGATCGAACAAGTAATGCGGTTTTATTTACATTCACCCTGGCCATTGTATGGGCTTCCTCGGAGAAGCAGTGTGGCATAGTGGAAAGAGCCTGGGCTTGGGAGTCAGAGGTTGTGGGTTCTAATCCCAGCTCTGCCACTTATCAGTAAAATACAGTAAAATCAGTACAGTTTTGTCTGTAAAATGGGGCTTAAGTCTGGGAGCCCCACGTGAGACAACCTGATTACCTTGTATATACCCTAGTACTTAGAACAGTGCTTGGCACTTAGTAACCACTTAACAAATACTATCATTATTATTATTATTATTACTCTACCAAGTGCTTAGTATAATGCTGTGCACATAGCATGCACTCAGTAAATACCAGTGATTGATTGACTGAGGCGGTATTTGTTACGTGCTGTATGTCAATCGGTTGTAATTATTTAGCACTTACTGAGCACTATACTAAGTGCTTCGGAGAGTATAACACAATAATATAATACACACATTCCCTGACCTGACTTGCTCCCTTTATTCATCCCCTCTCCCAGCCCCACAGCATTTATATATATCTTATCTTGTCTTATGCTGTTGTAACGCAGGAGCTTAGCTCCAAGCAGATTCATTCTGGATTCGGCGAGACCGAAGAAAGAGAGAGGAGCCTTTGCAATGGGGTTCATATCACCTTTAATCTCACGCGGCCAGTCGAGGTCCTGGTGCAAGGACAGCCCCCTTCCATGGGTTATCTGTGGAGCATCCGCACCGCAACAGGTGTGGGGTGAGGTTTTATACAGAACCGGACAGAAGGTGGCCGCTTGCCAAGGGCTTATCTAAGGCCTACATAAGTGTGGCACAGTTAGAAATACATGGCGCATGAACAGAAAGCAGAGCAAGGAATTCATAACAAAGTGAGGGATCCTGGATATCATAACAAAGAGAGGGATTCTGCGTATCGCAGTATTCCGTGGACATACACCTGTCCAGTCGTCTCTGACCCATAGCGACTCCATAGACACATCTCTCTCAGAATGCCCCATTCTCCATCTGCAGTCATTTTGGTAGGGTATCCATAGAGTTTTCTTGATCAAAATATGGCAGCATTTTGCCATCGCCTTCATCTGAGCAGTAAACTTGAGTCTCCACCCTCGACTCTCTCCTGTGCCGCTGCTGCCCAGCACAGGTGAGTTTTAACTCGTAGCAGATTGCTTTCCACTCGCTAGCCACTGCCCAAGCTAGGAATGGAATGGGATGGCTCTGCTTCCCTTCTCCCTTCTGTAGCCAAGACTGGTAAACTCTCCAGGTGCGTTCCTGAGAGGGGAGCTATGTACATAGCAGTAATTCATTTATTTATATTTATGTCCGTCTCCCCCATTAGACTATGAGCTTAATGTGATCAGGGAATGTCTCTGTTTATTGTTATCCTGTACTCTCCCAAGTGCTTAGTACAGCGCTCTGCACACAGTAAGTACTCAATAAATATGATTGAATGAATGTCCTCAAGCCCTGTTCTAAGCACTAGGGTGGATTCATTCATTCATTCAATCATATTTATTGAGCACTTACTCTGTGCAGAGCACTGTACTAAGTGCTTGGAAAGTACAAGTCAGCAACATCTAGAGACAGTCCCTACCCAACAACGGGCTCACAGTCTGGAAGGGGGAGACAGACAACAAAGCATGTAGACAGGTGTCAAAATCGTCAGAACAAATAGAATTATAGCTATACGCACATCATTAACAAAATAAATAGAATATAACAAGTTAATCAGATCAGACATAGTCCTTGTCCCACTTGGGGCTCAAAGTCTATGTACTATGTCAGCTTCTGGTTGGAGCCACACTACGTCTAAGATCCAACACTAAGCTGTGTTACCAAGGCTTGTTTTAGACAACATTTCCACGGTCCTCTGTCCCTCCTGTATCAGCCTGACACTCCCAGCTGCTCTGCATTAACCTTCAGAGGTCAGCTCACAATTAATGAGCTGGATACGCCACTTCATCAGTTTGCTTTCAATTGATGGAATTACAGAAAAGAACCTCTTTGTGAATTCCTGATTTCTTTCATGCTCATTGCAGGCTGTGAAATAGGTAATTTATGCCAGCAGTTCCAGATTACACGTTCATTTAGGTAACCGACTGAAATAATAACCTCCCCCTCCCCTCACCATCCCCAGGAGGCCAAGGTATTTCCAGGTCTTCTGAATTCTGAATATCTCTGCTCCAACACGACAATTAGTCAGCTTACAGCCGTGTTCTCTTAAAATCCCCCACACAGAAAAGCAATCAATCCTCACCAAATTACATGTGACTAGAACTAGAGACCCATTGTAGTCATATTCAAAAGCCTCGTATCTCTTGTCGATTTCATTTCCACACTCCGTGAGACGTGATGGGGTCTATAATTAGCTCCACAAGCTATACTCGTCAAAAATGACTTCGGCAAAGCTGATTCCCCATGGCAGGTTCTTCTGGACACCTGACGACCAACAGCAGTTTTTCCCTTCTTCTTCACCATCTCAGATGGACCCCGTCCCCATCCAGCAGTGGGCTGTATTTAATAGTAAGATGCGGAAGAGAAAAATCAACAGTTGGCGTTCTGTGATTTATACAGCCCTTAGAAGGGATATTGTTTTTGAGCAGGGTCTTTGCTGGATGGGGTAAGAAGACAGTTGGAGAAAACATATGAGCTCAACAGCCAGGTGATGAAAAGGGACATTTTCTGAAGAGGGAACTCTGATGAATCCTGTGGGAGATTTGATGATCCCCCAGGTATTCGAGGCGTTGGATACGATGTTCTGTGGCTGTCAGCCTTCACTTTAAGCCTTAGAGTCTCTCTTTGTCTCCAATAGCTTAATGGGGGCTGTAGATTATTTTGTGTGTCCATAATAGCCCTGTGATTCCTCTCTGATCATTCAATCGATGGTATTTACTGAGCATGGACTGTTTGCTGAGCTTTATATTAAAGGCTAGGGGTAGTACAATACAGCAGAGTTTTGTTTTTATTGGTATTTGTTAAGGGCTTACTATGTGCCAGGCACTGTACTAAGCATGTGGGAGAGTTGGTAGGCATGTTACCTGCCCACAATAAGCTTATGGTCTAGAGAGGAATGAAAGCCTTCTTAGAAGCTACAGAAGCAGTTTATAAAGCTGAATTGTACCTTTCCCCTTCTCCTGACTTGCCTGTCCCCACTCAAAGCAAAATTAAGGCTCCAGTGGGAACCAGGGCTGATGGATTTTGTTGGAGTTGCTAGGTGACCTATGATATCATTGTGTCATCCATCCATCAATCATATTTATTGAGCACTTATTGCGTGCAGAGCACTGTACTAAGCACTTGGGAGAGAACACTATAACAGACACATTCCCTATCCACAGTGAGCTTATGGTATAGATGAGAAACAGACATTAATATAAATAAATAAAATATGGTGCTGTGGGGCTGGGTAGGGGTGAATAAAGGGAGCATATCAGGGCCAAGCCAAAGGGAGTGGGAGACAAGAAAATCAATCAATCAGTCATATTTACTGAGCACTTACTGTGTGCAGAGCACTGTACTAAGCACCTGGGAAGTACAAGTTGGCAACATAATGAGGACTTAGGGAAGGCCTCTGGAGATGTACTGTCAATAAGGCTTTGAATAATAATAATGGCATTTATTAAGTGCTTACTATGTGCAAAGCACTGTTCTAAGCACTGGGGAGGTTACAAGGTGATCAGATTGTCCCACGGGGGGCTCACGGTCTTAATCCCCATTTTGCAGATGAGGTAACTGAGGCACAGAGAAGTCAAGTGACTTGCCCAAAGTCACACAACTGACAAGTGGTGGAGCTAGGATTTGAACTCATGACCTCTGACTCCAAAGCCTGTGTTCTTTCCACCGAGCCACGCTGCTTTGAAGAGGGGAAGAGTAACTGTCTGAGGGATACGAAGAGGGAGGGCATTCCAGGCCAGAGGCAGGATGTAGGTGGTGAGATAAATGAGGCTGTGGTACAGTGAGTAGATTGGCATTAGAAAGAATGTGGGCTGGGTTTTAGTAGGAGAGCAGCGAGGTGAGGTAGGAGGGGTCAAGGGGATTGAGTGCTTTAAAGCCGATGGTAAGGAGTTTCTTTTTGATGCAGTGGTGGGTGGGCAACCATTGGAGTTTTTTGAGGAGTGGACAAACATGGTTTGAACGTTTATATAGAAAAATGAGCTGGGTAGTAGAGTGAAGTATGGACTGCAGTGGGGAGAGACAGAAGGCAGGGAGGTCATCTAGGAGGCTGATGCAGTAATCAAGGCGGGATAAGACAAGTGCTTGAATCAACGAGGTAGCAGACTGGTAGTGGTGTCATGCTATGTATGCCATGTTTAGAGTCGCCCCCCTGACTTTGTCCTGATCTTGTCTCCAACATGAAGTCACTCCCCTGCCTGGTGTGGAGTGTGGATCCCCACTGGTGGAGGTCAAGCCCACCATGTGTGGATCCCCACTGGTGGAGGTCAAGCCCACCATGCTTTGCTTCTAATTCCCATACATCCCAGCAACTTGGTGCTCCCCGAGAATCTCCCAGAGCCTCCCGTCTCCCACATGGGGCTCACAGTCTTAATCCCCATTTTACAGATGAGGTAGTTGAGGCTCAGAGAAGGGCAATGATTTGCCCAATGTCACACAGGAAGTGGCAGAGCCACTAGCCCTTGCTGCTTCTCTATGCTCCTTACCCATTCATTCATTCATTCATTCAATCGTATTTATTGAGCACCTACTGTGTGCAGAGCACTGTACTAAGTGCTTGGGAAGTACAAGTTGGCAACATATAGAGACGGTTCCTACCCAACAGTGGGCTCACAGTTTAGAAGGGGATGCTACCCATCATCTTCTACACTCCCTCTGGACACATCCCCTGGGGGAGCTCCCTTCCCAAGTGACTCTGCAGGCCTATCAGCCTCTGGAAGTTTATTAGTAGTATTTATTGGGCACTTACTGTGTGTATTGCACTAGACTAAGCTCTTTGGAGAGAACAATACAGCAGTGTGGCATAATGGATAGAGCACAGGCCTGAGAGTCTGAAGGACCTGAGTTTTAATACTGGCTCCACTACTTGCCTGCTGTGAGACCTTGGACAAGTTACTTAACTTCTCTTTGCCTCATTTACCTCATCTATAAAATGGGGATTAAGATGGTAAGCCCCATGTGGGACAGGGATTGTGTCCAACCTGATTACCTCTATCTACCTCAGTGCTTAGAACAGGGCTTGGCACATAGTAAGTGCTTCACAAATACCATTATTATTTTTACTATGGGGAAGGAGTGTCCTGATTTCCATCTGACTCCTTCCCATCCTTCTCATGGCCCATTGGTCAACAGGTTTCCACCAGGTCGAACTGGGTTCAGAAAGAAAGCACAGACAGAGACTCCTCCTCTTTCTGTAGTACTGGTTGGTTAGATGTGATGAGCTCCTCTATTCTCATTCGTGCAGCATTGCTTGGGATTCACCAATCAACCAAAAATGCTTCCTTTTAGAGGGAAGGAACTTAATAATCTGCTTTGTCCCCTGGAGGTTCCTGTGAAGAATTCCATGACACCCTGTAATTAGTGTTCTTGTTGATTACAAACCACAAAAACACCTACACTGTGAGTCTCGCCCAACATTTTTCTTTTTAAGGATTTTCAGAATGTACCCACCAGACCAAGCCTTCTGGTGAACACGCATTACAGAGTAATTAAAATACGAACCGGGCTCGCAGCAAATTAATGAGAAAATAAGAACAGTGACCGCGAGCCTACTGAAACGCCACAAGGGAGGCAGGAGGGACAGTTTGTTTGAGCTACGGGTTTAATATTAGGTTTCATAAATGGCTCTCAATACTTATGGTGGTGCCACGTGAGTCAGAGTTCTCCTGAGGGAGACTGAATTTTCTAGGTCTCGTGGCTTTCCCTGACCTATCAGTGGAAATAAGGAGAGATTCCACAGCTCAGGGGAAGCTGTGTGCTCACGCCCCAGGAGATCCTAATTGTAAATCAAATGAGAATCAGGCCATTTCTGCCATTTTTTTTAAAGAATGGTATTTATTAAGCGCTTACTTTGTGCCAAGCACTATATTAAGCACTGGGGTAGATACAAGCTAATCAGGTTGGACACAGTCCCTGCCCCACATGGGACTCACAATTTTAATCCCCATTTTACAGATAATAATAATAATAATGATGGCATTTATTAAGCACTTACTATGTGCAAAGCACTGTTCTAAGCGCTGGAGAGGTTACAATTTAATCAGGTTGTCCCATGGGGGGCTCACAGTCTTAACCCCCATTTTACAGATGAGGTAACTGAGGCACAGAGAAGTGAAGTGACTTGACCAAAGTCACACAACTGACAATTGGCAGAGCTGGGGTTTGAACCCATGACCTCTGACTCCAAAGCCCGGGCTCTTTCCACTGAGCCATGCTGCCGAGTTAACTAAGGCACAGAGATGATGTTGTAAATGTTATTTGTTAAGTATTTATGTGTATATATCTATAATTCTGTTTATATTGATGCTATTGATGCCTGTCTACTTGTTTTGTTTTGTTGTTTTTCTCCCCCTTTCTAGACTGTGAGCCCAGTGTTGGGTAGGGATTGTCTCTATCTGTTGCCGAATTGTACTTTCCAAGCGCTTAGTACAGTGCGTGAACACAGTAAGCGCTCAATAAATACGATTGAATGAATGAATATGCCAGACACTATACTTAGTCCTGGGGTGGTAATCATAATAATAATAATGGCATTTATTAAGCACTTACCATGTGCTAAGCACTGTTCTCAGCACTGAGGAGGTTACAAGGTGATCAGATTGTCCCACGGGGGGCTCACAGTCTTAATCCCCATTTAACAGATGAGGTAACTGAGGCACAGAGAAGTGAAGTGACTTGCCCAAAGTCACACAGTGGACAATTGACTGAGCCGGGATTTGAACCAATGACCTCTGACTCCCAAGCCTGGGCTCTTTCCACAATCAGGTTGGACGCAGTCTGTCCCATATAGGGCTCAGACATTAGCACAAATAAATAAACTGTGGGCGTATATGTAAGTGCTGTGGTGCTGAGGGTGGGGTTGGCGAATAAAAGGAGCAAATCTAAGTGGTTCTTTGGGGACCTATTTGCTAGCCCTATTTTTTTGGTGGTGTGTGTGTGTGTATGTGTGGAAATCATGGAATCTGAATGCTACCCTCTTTTACCCAGTGGTGAAACCCTGAATCTGGACTCAGATACATCAGGTCTGGCTCCCTCTCCTCCAGTCACCTCCGTGTCCAGCACAGCTCTGATGGACCACTCAAGTCCTCTGGTTCCTATGCAAATCGTCCAGCACAGCTCTGATGGACCACTCAAGTCCTCTGTTTCCTATGCAAATCATCCCCCAAGAGCTCAAGGCTAGCGGAAGCTTCCATTTTGGAAGAAAAACCTGAGCGATCCTTAGGGTGTCCATTTATCCACTTTAATACCAGGAAGCACGTCCCTTGCCTGCTACCGGTCACGTTTATATCAATCAATAGTATTTACTGAGCTCTTACTAGGTGCAGAAGAGCTTGGATGTTTACAATGGAACAGAGTTGGAAGATGGACCACAGAGAGCTCACACTGGTCTGAACATTTTGAGCATTGAAACTCCTTCTGCGTCGACTCAAGGAGTTGAAGTCTGAGACAGGCTCTGATAAAGTGCGAGAGTTTATACAGACCTGGAAGAGGAATGCAGTGGCTTTAGAGGAATTGGAGTGTTCGGGGTGGGGAGACACGCTATTATTGTCCATCCTCCACCACATCAAACAGAAACTCCTCACCATTGTAAAGCACTCAATCACCTTGCCCCCTCCTACCTCATCTAGCTACACTCATTCATTCATTCAATCGTATTTATTGAGCGCTTACTGTGTGCAGAGCACTGTACTAAGCACTTGGGAAGTACAAGTTGGCAACATATAGAGCTGGTTCGTACCCAACAGCGGGCTTACAGTCTAGAAGGGGCCCGGGCTCTTTCCACTGAGCCACGCTGCTTCTCTATGTACATAGCGCTGTCATTTATTTATTAATAATTAATGTCTGTCTCCCCCCTCTAAACTGTAAGCTCACTGTGGGCAGGGACTGTGGCTGTTTATTGTTATATTGTACTCCCCCAAGCAATTAGTACAGTACTCTGCGCATAGTAAGGGCTCAATAAATATAATTGACTGACTGGATCAGTCGAAATTGGAAATTGGGGCATCTATACTACAGTGAGCTGCAAACCTGTCAAAATGCAGGTAGGCTTATGGTACTCTGGACTGTAAATTTGTTGTGGGAAGGGAACGTGTTCACTAATTCTGTTGTATTGCCCTCTCCCAAGTGTTTAGTGCTCTGCTTAGCAATCAATCAATCATATTTATTGAGTGATTAGTACAGTGCAGAGCTCTGTACTAAGCCCTTGGGAGTGTACAACATAACAATATGACAGATGCATTTCTTGACCACAAAAAGCTTACGGAGAGGGAGACAGACATTTATTCAAATAAATATATTAAGGATATGTATATAAGTGCTGTGGAGTTGGGTGTCAGGGGGTGGTAATAAAGGGAGCAAGTCAGGGTGATTTTAGCTTCAAGCCTCAGACTAATTGTGAATTTCCAGATGGTCAGCACCCTCCCCTTGGCCCTGATCTAATTGATTGCAGAAGCCCCCTCTTCAGCTGGACCCCAGGAGCCACTGTGCTTTTTTTCCCCACCCTTTTCGGGGGGGGAAGCAAGCATGGACACTCTGATCCTCATTAGAGATGACTGGTTTTTTTCTTTTCTTTTTTTATAGCATTTGTTAAGTGTTTACTATGCCACGCACTGTACTAAGCACTAGGGTGGATGCAGGCCAATCCGGTTGGACAAGATCCCTATCCTACATGGGGCTCACAGTCTTAAAACCCCTTCTACAGATGAGATAACTAAGGCACAGAGAAGTGACATGTCTTGCCCCCAATCACACAGCAGAAGAGCAGCAGAGTCAGGATTAGAACCCAGGTCCTTCTACCACCCAGGTCTGGCCTTTATCCACTAGGCCACATTGCTTCTCCTGAGCCTGCTTGAGTCCATCCACATGTCTCATCAGGTCTTGGGCTGGTATTTCCAGTGAGGGTGTCAGATAATGGGAACAAATAGCTTGCCTTCTCCAGGGGGAAAGCGTTAACCAAGTGAGGACATTGGGTATCATCTCCCCAGCTGTGACTAACTTCCTGTCTCTCGCTTTCCCCGGGAATCTGCGGAGCATTGAGTCAGGAAAAGAAATGCTATTCACCTTGATCTGTCTTGACAAATCAATTCAGAGTTGTGTTGGGGGAAGGGGAGGTGGGGAGAGAGAAGCAGCGAATTCTTAGAGATGCAGCTGTTTCCAGTATCGGAGACAAAATTAGTTCTAACATCCCCAGCTGCCCATCTTTTTCTGAGTTCTTTAAAAGTCTCTTGAATGGTTGCTGCAGACAACTTTATTTTTGTTACAACCACCCACAGGGATTAAAAAGGAAAAGAAAAAAGAAGTCACTCTCATCTTGAAAAGCCTGTTTTTCTAAGATGGCAGAGTTGATTTCCCTAGTTCCAGAAATATACCATCTGGGAATTTTAATCTTCTTCAGAGAAAATGAAAAGAGCCAGAAGATAGAGAAACAGCTGAGGAAAGTATAGGTTCTATGGGCTGATTCTTTTTTTTAATGGTATTTGTTAAGTGTTTACTATGTGCCAGACACTGTATTAAACGCTGGAGTGGATATGAGCTAAGTAGGTTGGACACAGTCCATTTCCCACATAGGGCTCACAGTCTTAATCCCTATTTTACAGATGAGGTAACTCTTTTCTTAGATACCTGCACACAGTAAGCGCTCAATAAATACGATTGATTGATTGGATTGGCCAACAACCTAAGAGGGCTCCCAGACTGAGCCCCCTTTTTCCTCTCCTCCTCCCCACCCCCTGCCCTACATCCTTCCCCTCCCCACAGCACTTGTATATATATTTATACAGATGTATTACTCTATTTTACCTGTACATATTTACCATTCTATTTATTTTGTTAATGATGTGCACATAGCTTTAATTCTATTTGTTCTGGCAATTTTGACACCTGTCTACATGTTTTTTTGTCTGTCTCCCCCTTCTAGACTGTGAGCCCATTGTTGGGTAGGGACCATCTCTATATGTTGCCAACTTGTACTTCCCAAGTACTTAGTACACAGTAAGCGCTCAATAAGTGTGATTGAATAAATAAATGAATGAATGAACCTAATAGCTTTTTATTAAAAAATGGAACCTGTTGAGCGTTTACTATGTGCCAAACACTGTTCTAAATGCTGGGATAGTGTGACCAGTCACACCCTGGCCAAGCTAAGGAGTTCAGGTCACTGAAGGGCTAAGCATTAACACTTCCCACAGCTCCCAGTGCTATGGACCCCGAAGGGGCTGGCTGGGGAATAAGACTGAACAATTAGGCCCAGAATGAAAAAATTGTGATGGGTCTTATCCCACGATCCCTTTTCACCCCAAATCTGGCCAATGAAAGGGAAGAAGATAGAGAAGTGGCAAGGAATACCTGAGGAGGGGTCTCCACACACTCTTGGTGGTAAGTTGTCCCCCTTCTAGACTGTGAGCCCGTTGTTGGGTAGGGACCATCTCTAAATGTTGCTGACCTGTACTTCCCAAGCGCTTAGTGCAGTGCTCTGCAAACAGTAAGCACTCAATAAATACGATTGAATGAATTAATAAGTTGGAACTCTGTCACACCGTTGTGGCAAGTTGCCTTTACCCAGATATTTAGGGACCCTCCCTCTGTCAGACCTTGTGTGGAGCCAAGAGGCAGATGGTACCCCCTCACTGGAGCTAGCAGGACTGAGTATTCTACAAATTTGACCTGGCCACTTGAAAGGAAGCTTGTTCGGGATGGTTTGCGAGGTAGCCCAAGGAGACAACTGATGTCTCCTTCCCAGTTTTACCAGCTGCTAAAAGTGGGGTACCATATTGACCGGTGTATTATTATCATAATTATTATTCATCATCGAGTCGTTTCCGATTTATAGCGACTCCATGGATATACTTTCTCCAGAACGTCCTGTCCTCTGCCATAATTCATAACCTTTCCAATGGTTCTTCTGTTATCATTGTTATGGTCTCTATCCATCTACCTGCCAGTCTGCCTCTTCCACGTTTTCCCTGGACTTTTGCTAGCATTAGTGTCTTCTCCAGAGAATTAGTCTCTTGATTATGTGTCCAAAATATGCTAACCTAAGTCAAGTCATCCGGCCTTCCAAAGACCGCTTTGGTTTAATTTGCTCTAAAATCCATTTGTTTGTCTTTCAGGCAATCCATGGTATTTGCAAAAGTCTTTTCCAACACCACATTTTGAAAGAATCGATGTTCTTTCTATTCTGTTTTTTCCCAGAATTTGGATCCATACATTGTCACTGAGTTGTCAAAGAGTTGACAATTTGTATTTCTGTGGCAATCACTACATTATCACATTTCATGACTTTTTCCAGGCTCTTCATAGCTAGTCTTCCTAACATTAATCCTCCGTGTATTCCTTGGCTACTATTTCCTTTATTATTGATTATTGACCAGTGTACTTATTGCTTGTTAGCCTAGGAATAGCTTTGCTTTGCTATTGATATCTTTGTGCTATCAACTCAATAATAATAATGATAATAATAATTGTGGTATTTGTTAAGCACTTACTTTGTGTTAGGCATTGTACTAGGCGCTGGGGTGGTTAGAAGTAAATCAGCTGGACACAGTCCCTGTCCCAATGGGGCTCACAGTCTCAATCCCCGTTTTATAGATGAGGTAACTGAGGTTCAGAGAATTAAAGTGACTTGCCCAAGGTCACACAGTAGACAAGCAGCAGAGCCAGGATTAGAATCCATGACCTTCTGACTCTCAGGCCTGGATAGAGCCCGGGCGTAGGAGTCGGAAGGATCTGGGTTTTAATCCCATCCCCACTACTTGTCTGCTATGTGATCTTGGGCAAGTCACTTTACTTCTCTGTTCCTCAGTTACCTCACTTGTAAAATGGGGATTAAGACTGTGAGCCCCTTGTGGGATAGGGGCTGTGTCCCTATCCTAGTGCTTAGAACAGTGCGTGACACATAGTAAGCACTTAACTCTCTAGACAGTGAGCTTGCTGTGGGCAGAGAATATGTCTGATGTTATATTGTACTCCCCTAAAGAACTTAGTACAGTGCTTTGCACATAGTAAGTGTTCAATAAATATGATTCATAATAATAACAAATACTGTTATTATTATTATTATTGTTATTGTTATTATGAAACATGATTGAAATATGCCAGCCAACATCTCATGGGAGAAGCTGCTATAGGATGCAGTCTTGCTACAAGCAGGAATATTTCCATTCTACAAAGACACGTTGTCTTTTTCGGTTCATTGTTTTTCAAAATTGAAACACTCTGACATGCAAGAGAACAACTAATCGCCTCAGGGTGAAACAAGGATGAAATGAAACCACTTTGGAGAGTTCCCTGATAAACCATAACTCGAGTCCAAGCTAGAGCCCAAAGGCACGAGGCAGGGGATAAAGAAGAATGTTGTTATTATTGCCTATGTTTATTACAGTGTGCATTACACTAAGCACTGGGGTGATTATAAGAAACCGGATTAAGATGGGGTCCCTGATCCACAAGGGGCACACAATCTAAAATGGGGACAGAAGGCCTATGAAACAATAAGAATAAAACCCAACAATAAAACTGAAACTACAAGGCCTGGAAGACAGGAGACCTAGGTTCTAATCCCAACTCTTCCATTTATGGGCTGTTTGACCTTGGGCAAGAGACTTATCTTCTCTGTGCCTCAGTTTCCTCATTCAATACCCCTTCTCCCTCCTACTTAGACTGTGAGTTCCTTGTGGGATAGGGGCTGTGTCTGACAATTATCTTGTGTCTGCTCCAGAGCTTAGTACAGTGCTTGGCAGAGAAAGTGGTTGACAAATAGACTAAAATCAATCTGTCCAGTATATCAATAATAAGATGCTGTATTGTGCTGTCCCAAGTTCATAGTACAGTGCTCTGCACACAGTAAGAGTTCAAAATATACTGTTTATTGGTTGATGTGTGACCAAAACAGTGTGCCATTTTATTTAATGGTATTTGTTAAGTGGTTACTCTGTGCCAGGCACTGTTCTAAGTGCTGGGGAGATACAAGGTAATCAGATTGAACACAGTCCCTGCCCCACATGGGGCTCACAGTCTTAATCCCCATTTTACAGATGAGGTAACTGAGGCTTAGAGAAGAGAAGTGATTTGACCTAGTTCACACTGCAGACAAGTGGTAGAGCTGAGATTAGAACCTAGGTCCTTCTGACCCCCAA
Source organism: Tachyglossus aculeatus (assembly GCF_015852505.1). Taxonomy (NCBI): domain Eukaryota; kingdom Metazoa; phylum Chordata; class Mammalia; order Monotremata; family Tachyglossidae; genus Tachyglossus; species Tachyglossus aculeatus. The sequence goes on along the minus strand of NC_052067.1, from coordinate 43,088,775 downwards.
GCTCATGCTTCACTAGGCCATGCTGCTTTTGCTGTGTGCTCCCAAGCGCCTAGTAGAGTGCATCCAGTACAGTGGTCTGCATTCAATCATATTTATTGAGCACTTACTGCACACAGAGCACTGTACTATGCACTTGGGAGAGAAGCAGCGTGGCTCAGTGGAAAGAGCACGGGTTTAGGAGTCAGAGGTCATGGGTTCAAATCCCGGCTCCCTCAACTGTCAGCTGTGTGACTTTGGACCTCAGTTCCCTCATCTGTAAAATGGGGATTAAGACTGTGAGCCCCACGTGGGACAACCTGATCACCTTGTAACCCCCAGAGCTTAGAACAGTGCTTTGCACATAGTATGCACTTAAAAAATACCATCATTATTATGATTATTACAATGCAACAATAAACAGAGACATTCCCCACTTCACAGTGTGCTTCCCCCCTTTGAAGGGGGGAAGAGTAATTGTCTGCCAGATTTGAGGAAGGAGGGTGTTACAGGCCAGAAGCAAGACTTAGGCTAGAGTTTGGCGGTGAGATAAACTTCTCACTATGTCTTGATCCCTTCTATCTCACTACCAGCCCCTCACCCATGTCCCTCTGGCCTGGAACGCCCTCCCTCCCCAAATCTGACAGATGATTACCCTCCCCACCTTGAAAGCCTTATTGAAGGCACATCTCCTCCAAGAGACCTTCCCTAACTAAGCATCCCCTTTCCTCTCCTCCCACTCCCTTCTGCATTGCCCTGACTTGCTCCCTTTGTTCTTCCCCACCCCTCCCAGCCCCACAGCATTTGTGTGCCTATCTGTAATTTATTTATTTATATTAATGTCTCTTTCCTCACCCCACCCAGATTGTAAGCTCACTGTGGGCAGAGAATGTGTCTGTTTATAGTAATAATAATAATAATGGCATTTATTAAGTTGCTTACTATGCGCAAAACACTGTTCTAAGCGCTGGGGAGGTTACAAGGTGATCAGGTTGTCCCACAGGGGGCTCACAGTCTTAATCCCCATTTTACAGATGAGAGAACTGAGGCACAAAGAAGTGAAGTGACTTGCCCAAAGTCACACAGCTGACAAGTGGTGGAGCAGAGATTCAAACCCATGACCTCTGACTCCAAAGCCCGTGCTCTTTCCACTGAGCCACACTGTTTCTGTGTTTATGGTTGTACTGTACTCTCCCAAGAGCTTAGTATAGTGCTCTGCACACAGTAAGCACTCAATTAATAGGACTGAATGCTTGAATAAGATCGATGTGATTGAGGCACAGTAAGAAGGTTGGCGTTAGAGGAGCAAAGCGTGTGGGCTGGGTTGTAGTAGGAGAGTAGCTAGGTGAGATTGGAGGGAGGAGGGTGGTAGAGTGTTTTAAAGCCAGTGGTGAGGAGTTTTTATTTGATGTGGAGGTGGATAGGTCACCACTGGAGTATTTTGAGGAATGGGGAAACATGCCCTCATTTTGTAGAAAAATGATCCGGGCGGCAGAGTGAAGTATGGATTGGAGTGGGGAGAGCCAGGAGGCTGGGAAGTCGGCAAGGAGGCTGATGCAGTTTTCCAGGTGAGGTAGGATGAATGATTGTATTGACATGGTAGCAGTTTGGATGGAGAGGAAAGGGTGGATTTTAACATTGTTGTGAAAGTGGGATCAGCAGGATTTGGTGATGGATTGACTATGTTGGTTGAATGAGAAAGAGGAGTCATGGATGATGCCAAAGTTATGGGCTTGTGAGACAGGAAGGATGGTGATGCCATCTACAGTGTTGAGAAAGTCAGGTGAGGACAGGGTTTGGGTGGGAAGATAAGGAGTTATGTTTTGAACATGTCAAGCTTGAGGTGAAGGGAGGACATCCAAGTAGAGATGTCTTGAAGACAGGAGGAAATGTGAGACTGTAGAGAGGGAGAGAGATCAGAGATTGTGTGCCAACACAGCTCCCTGCATCTCCCAAGAGCTTAGTACAGTGCTCTGCACACAGTCAGCTCTCAATAAATACGACTGAAAGAATGAATGAAAGTAGGACCATAGTACAGCACTGTCCAGACTTAGAATTGCATACACTTAGTATGCTTATCTGCACCCAAGGAGAGCTCAACAAATATTAAGAATGAATTAACAAACAAACATTTCACCTCAGCTCATCGTGGGCAGGGAATATGTCTACCAACTCTATGTTGCATGCTCCCAATAACTTAGTACAGTGCTCTGTACACAGTAAGCGCTCAATAAATACGATTGAATGAATGAATGGTATTTTTTAAGCACTTACTATATGCCAGGTACTGTACTAAGCACCGGGGTGGATACGAGTTTATTGGATTGGTCACAGTCTGTGTCCCACATAGGGCTCATAGGGCTTAATCCCCATTTTACAGATGAGGAAACTGAGGCACAGAGAAGTTAAGTGGCTTGCCCAAGGTCACACAGAAGACAAGTGGTGGAGCCATGATGAGAGCCCAGTTCTCTAACTCCGAGGCCCATGCCCATTCCCCTACTTCATGCCTAGAATGAGAAGCAGTGTGGCCTAGTGGAAAGCTAATGGACCTAGGAATCAGAGGACTTGAGTTCTCATTTTGGCTTTGTCCATTTCTTGCTGTGTGACTTTGGGCAAATCACTTAACTTGTCTGAGCCTCATTTTCCTCACCTGTAAAATGGGCATAAAATACCTGTTTCAACCACATAGTCTGTGAGCTCCATGTGGGACAGGGACTGTGTCTGATCTGATTATCCTGTAATCAGTCAATCCTATTAACTGAGCACTTACTGTGTGCAGAGCACTGTCCTAAGCACTTGAGAGAGTACAATAGAATGATATAATACACACATCCCCTGCCCACAGTGAGTTTACAATCTACAGTAAGTCTTACAGTCTTGTATCTACCTCTGTGCTTAGTGCAGTGGTTGGCAAATTGTAAGTACATAGCTAATTCCACAGTTATTATAATTGACATTCTAGGTTGAGGTGGGGAGGAATTGGAAGTACAGTAGAGCACACGATCTTTATATCTTTAGTTTCCTGAAGATTGAGGCCATCAGGTATGCTTCTCCATGGTGCTGGTAAATGCAGGCAGCAAATTTAGTGGGCAGAAATTTCTCTGCGCCTGAAGAATTTTGAACTTAGCATGGCCTAGAGGATAGAGCACGTGGCTGGGAATCAGAAAGACCTAGGTTCTAATGCCTTCTCAGCCTTCACCACCCTCCTGTCCCTCTCCCACAGCTATGGTGAGCTCCTCTGGTCTGAAGGGTTGCTGAGGGTCATATTTGGACAGCAAGTCCTGCTCGGCTCAACTCAGGCGGAAAAAGCAGTTCACAAAACCAAAACACAAGCTGAGGTGCATAGCGAAAGACCATCGGCTGCTTTTAGATTCCCAAGGCCAAAATACCTGAGCAGTTCTACCTTTAAACAATTCTTTTAATAGTTCTCCCTGTCTTCTCCCTCAGGAAATTATTCCATCGTATAATTGTCCTCACGGAAAGATAGATTTGCCTAATGTCCAATCTAACTGGCCTCTTTTCCAGTCTCAGCTCATTGCTCCCTATTATATTACTGTTAAGCCTTTAAGATTTTCCTCCCTTGCTTTTGAAGAGAGGGAAATTGGCTAACCGATCTTTTCATTTGAAAACTGGGGCTTAGTTTTGCCAGCACATTTTAAGACGTGTTAAAATGAGGTGTTCTCTGCTCAGGAAAACTTCACCTTTAGTGGTCTTCAAGAGTGAGGAATCTCTCATTTTTTTCTTTTTGGAATGGTATTGGTTAATAATAATAATAATAATAATGGCATTTATTAAGTGCTTACTATGTGCAAAACACTGTTCTAAGCATTGGGGAGGTTACAAGGTGATCAGGGTGTCCCACAGGGGGCTCATAGTCTTAATCCCCATTTTACATTATGAGGGAACTGAGGCCCAGAGAAGTGAAGTGACTGGCCCAAAGTCACACAGCTGACAATTGGCGGAGCCAGGATTTGAACCCATGGCCTCTGACTCCAAAGCCCATGCTCTTTCCACTGAGCCAAGTGCTTACTATCTGCCGGGCACTGTTTCCAGAACAAATCTTCCAATGAAACTACCATTTTCCCAAGGATCTCAAAGTCCTTGAAGGAAAAATATGAAACTTTCTATATTTCTTCTCTCTGTAGAGCTCCATACAATCTGTAACTGGCACCTATAGGGGAAGGTATGGAGGTTTCAATAGGGGAGGGAGTGGGTCAGACAGTAGAGGAGTAGCGGGGTCTAGTGGAAAGATCACAGACTTAGGAGTCAGAGGACCGGGGTTCTAATTCTGGCTCTTCCTCTTGCCTCCTGTATGATCTTGGGCAAGTCACTTGGCTTCTCTATGGCTCAGTCACCTCATCTGTAAAATAATAAATGAGGGCATTTGTTAAGCGCTTACTATGTGCAAAGCGCTGTTCTAAGCTCTGAGGGGGATACAAGGTAATTAGGTTGTCCCACATGGGGCTCACAGTCTTAATCCCCATTCTACAGACGAGGCAACTGAGGCACAGAGAAGTGAAGTGAGTTGCCCGAAGTCACACAGCTGACCAGTGGTGGAGTCGGGATTAGAACCCATGACCTCTGACTCCCAAGCCCGGGCTCTTTCCACTGAGCCACGCTGCTTCTCTGGATTCAATATCTGGTCTCCCTCCTACTTAGAACGTGAGCCCCATGTGGGACAAGGAACTATGTTCGATCCGGTTATCCTGTACATCTTACCATGGTGTTTGGTACGTAGTAAATGCTTACCAAATATCATTATTGTTATTGTATGGAGGATTCAGGGGGTGCTGTGGGTTCTATAGTGAAGGGTATGGCCAGAGCTTAGAACAGTGCTTGGCATATAATAAGCACTTAATTGCCATAATCATTATTTTCATTCATTCATTCGATCGTATTTACTGAGTGCTTACTGTGTGCAAAGGAGTTCTATGGTAGAGGATCTTTTAGCTGTTCCCAATAGGTTGGGGGGAGAGACCGGAAGCCCAGAGAGGCCAAATTCCAGCATAGCATAGTGGATAGAGCACAGATCTGGGAGTAAGAAGGACCTGGGTTCTAGTCTCAGCTCCCCCAACTTATCTGCTGTGTGACCTTGGACAAGCCACTTCCCTTCTCTGTGCCTCACCTGTAAAATGGAGAATAAGCCTGTGATCCCCATGTGGGACAGGGACTGTGTCCAACTTGACCAGCTTGTATCTACCCCAGCGCTTAGTACAATGCCCAGCACTGTAGAGAAGCAGCATGGCTCAGTGGAAAGAGCCCGGGCTTGGGAGTCAGAGGTCATGGGTTCTAATCCCGGTTCCCCCACATGTCTGCTGTGTGGCCTTGGGAAAGTCACTTCACTTCTCTGGGCCTCAGTTCCCTCATCTGGAAAATGGGGATAAAGACTGTGAGCCCCTTGTGGGACAACCTGATCACCTTGTATCCCCCCCAGCGCTTAGAACAGTGCTTTGCACATAGTAAGCACTTAACAAATGCCATTATTATTATTAGCACATAGTAAGTGCTTAACAAGTGGTGTAAAAAAAATTCCAGGTTGCCTAAGGGAGACAGTGATATTTTTTAGGACTCCCTTTTGTGCTTAGCCATAACCTCTCTGGGAAATGCTCTCATGGATTCTTCAACTAGAGATGATGAGGATAAACTGTTTGTTGACTGACAAGGGTGGGCAGCCAGCTAACGAAGCTATCAATCCCTAGCCCCTTCCAGGTCACGTGATAAGCCACATGTGCAGGTTGGGAAGCCTTTTAGATAATGAGTCCAATTTAGGATGGGCAGCATGTCTAATCCGATTGTATTGTGTTGATCCTAGTGCTTGCTATAATAATAATAATGAGAATAATAATAATAATAATGATGGTATTTGTTAAGCACTTACTATGTGCAAAGCACTGTTCTAAGCTCTGGGGAGGTTACAAGGTGATCAGGTTGTCCCACGGGGGACTCACAGTCTTAATCCTCATTTTACAGATGAGCTAACTGAGGCCCAGAGAAGTGAAGTGACTTGCCCAAGGTCACACAGCTGACAATCAGCAGAGCTGGGATTTGAACCCATGACCTCTGACTCCAAAGCCCATGCTCTTTCCACTGAGCCATGCTGCTTCTGCACTGCACTGCACTTTCTGTACTGCACAGCACACAGAAAGCACCTAACGAACAGTACAGTGATCGTTATTAATCTATTTAGTGGATGGAGCACAGGCCCGGGAGTCAGAAAGACCTTGGTTCTAATCCCAGCTCTCATACTTATCTGCTGTGGGACCTTGGGCAAGTCACTTTACTTCTCTGTGCCTCAGTCACCTCAGCTGTAAAATGGGGATTGGGAGTCTCATGTGGGACAGAGACTGTGTCCAACCTGATTATCGTGCATCTACCCCAGTGCCTGGCAGGTAGGAAGTCCTTAACAAATGTAATTTTTTTAAAAAAAGGGTGGGGGAGTGGTTTCTATGTGGATTCGGGCTGCTAATCTCAGGACGGGGGTGGCAGGGTGGTCCCGACTGACCCCCTCCACCTTGAGGAAGACTCCTGGGCTTCATTTAAGGGGTGGTGGCAGTGATAGGGGTGCAGAGCTTTGGGGGTACATTAGGCTGAGTTACCAAATCGCTAGTTTCGGAAAGGAAAGAACCAGAAGTCTAAGGTGCAGTGAGTAACCTGCACACAGTAAGCACTTAATAAAAAAAAATAATAGTAATGATGATGGTATTTGTTAAGTGCTGAGTTTGTGCCAGGCACTGTACTGAGCACTGGGATGGTTAGAAGCAAATCAAGTTGGACACAGTCCCTGTCCCATATGGGGCTCACAGTCTCAATCCCCATTTCACAGATGAGGTAAATGAAGCACAGAGAAGTGAAGTGACCTGTCCCAGGTCACACAGCAGACAGGTGGCGGAGTCGGGATTAAAACCCACGACCTTCCGATTCCCAGGCCTGTGCTCTATCCACTAGGCCATGCTGCGTCTCTTAAATACTAATACTATTATTCTACGGCCTGGCTGGAGCAAAGACAGGTCTGGAAACTCTCAGTTTTGAACAGCCAACTCCTTGAACTGCACTAGCTAGGCACGAATAAGACCTAGGTTGCAATGCAAAATTACCCAGCGGCAATGGTAATGAAGGCAATTAGCAACCGATAGGAGCAAATGGGATGCTCTTCGGTGAACTAATTCACTACCAGGAAACAGCTCATTAACAAACTTATGTGGTCCTCCCTCTCTCTCTACCCTCCAGACACAACCTCCTCAGACCCTGGGGAAAGCACAAAACGCAATATAAGACTGGAGCATCCATCCGGTTTGGGAGTGATCCTTCAGAGCCGGCAGGAATGGAAGACGTTTTGGGGGCATCGGATTCCAGTTGGAATTACGTCGACAGGCAACTTTCAGAGGATTTTGCGGAGGGAGAGGAAGGGACGAGAGGATGGAGTATAGAATTCACTGACACTCAAACGTTAAAGGTGGGTAGGTGGTAGACTTGTTAAGCACTTACTATGCACAGAGCACTGTATTAAGCGCTTGGAAGCGCTTATTAATCAACAAAATTATCAGACATGTCCCCTGCCCCTAACAAGATTGCTGTCTAGAGGGCTGCCAAGGTCGAGAGGAAGTGTCACTGTTTCCCAGCAAGCTCCTCCAGAATGTAAACTCATCTGCAGACTGTAAGTATGTTGCGCTCAATGTGACCATCCAATTAGATGGGAGAGAGAGCATGAGACAAGGGCATTTAAGAGAGAGAAGAGAGCAAACAAGGGGTAGAAACATGACCTTCCTCCATAAGGTCAAATAGTTTTATTTTGATTAGACACTACAATACAGTATATATCCATAAAAAACTCTATAGTGTATATAAATTATTCCTTCAATTCAGCATTTCTTTTTCATTTTTTCCATTACAGCTTTGGTACCATGAGGTTTTATTATATAATTTTTTTTAAATACTTTAGCTTCACAAACTCAACACAAAGTACAAAACTAATCCAAATCAGGGATATTACAATCTACACAGTGGCGTTCAGTGGTAGGAAAAAATCTTACCTTGATGAATCCATGTCACTAGCTAAGCTATAAAGGCATATCTAGCGGACATGACGAGATTATGCACCATTAACCAGCAAACGTTTGATTTATTATTAGTTTTTTTTTTTTTTTACAGATATCAGCAGCAATCATTTGAGCATTGTGAATCCTTACATCCTCAACTGATTCTGTCACACTCCTCCTTTCCACCTGGAGGGATTTGGGTAACGCGTCCTCATCAACGCAGAGTCACCCACCCGGGTTTTCACGCTCCTCCCGGCTGTTAATATTTGACCTGCCACCCGGGATTACTCATACTGGCGCAGTTTGTCCGACAGTTGGCAGAGATGACCGGAATGCTACCCGCGGGGCAGTGGGGACCCATTAGCCGCACGTTGTTCTGCGAGGCCGGAGATATGACGCTGCAGAAGACGGGCATCCCTGTGGTAGACAGCGTGCCCTGACCTGACTGGTTGGGAAGCAGGATCTGTTGTTGGTATGACTGTTGCGGCAATCCTTGAGAACTCTGGGTCATTGGCACCTGAGGAAATCAATCCATCAGTCAGTCAGTCCATCATATTTATTGAGCACTTCCTGTGGATGGAGCACTGTACTAAGCACTTGGGAGAGTATGCTACAACAATAAATGGACGCATTCCCTGCCCATGGCTAGCTTACGGTCTAGAGGAGACTGGAGAAGCAGCATGGCCTAGTGGATAGAGCGCGTCTCTGGGAGTCAGAAGGACCTGCGTTCTAAACCTGGCTCTGCCACTTGTCCACTGGGTGATCTTGGGCAAGTCACATTCACTCTCTGTGCCTCAGTTACTTAATCTCTAAAATGGGAATTAAGACTGCGCACCCACGGTGGGACAAGGGGCTGTGTCTGACCCAATTATCTTGTATCTACCCCTGTGCTTAATACAGTGCCTGGCACATAGTAAGCACTTAACACATACCTCAATTGTTATCCAGCAGACATGACGGAATTGTACACCATTAACCAGCAAACATTTGATTTGTTATTAATTTTTATTACTGGGAATATTGACTGGAATTCTGGAAGCCGCAAAATAGTGACTGTGGAATCTGTTGAGTGCTTACTAGGGCTCGGACACTGTGCTAAGCTCAAGATCACTGGAATGGACACAGGGGGCTTACAGTTTTAAGGGAAGAAAAAACAGATGCTTAATTCCTATTTTACAGATGAGGAAACTGAGACATTCCTGGTTCTGTGTGAGCCAGGTGCTGCGGGCAGATCACTCGACTAAATGCCAAGCGCCATCCATTAATTTCCTGTTGAGGAAAAAAGGCCCAGTGCTAGAATAGCTGGAAGTGGAAAAAGTCCATGAGCAGTACACTGTAAACTCTATTCTTCTTATTATTATTATCATTCTATTTGTTAAGTGCTTACTATGTGCCAAGCACTGTTCTAAGTGCTAGGGTAGGTAAAATAATAATAAAAATGATGGTATTTATTAAGCACTTACTATGGGCCAAGCACTGTTCTAAGTGCTGGGGTAGATGCAAGGTAATCAGGATTTGCCATATGGGGCTCACAGTCTTAATCCCCATTTTACAGATAAGGTAACTGAGGCACAGAGAAGTTAAGTGACTTGTCCAAGGTCACACAGCAGACAAATGGTGGAGCTGGAATTAGAACCCACGTCCTCTGACTCCCAAGTCCGTGCTCTTGCCCCTATAAGATAATCACATCAGACATGGTCCCTGTCCCTCATGGGGCTCACAGTCTAAGTAGGAGGGAGCATCTAAGTAGAAGTGAGAACGGTCATTGAATCCCCATTTTACAGAACAGAGGCACAGAGAAGTGAAGCTAGTTTCCCAAAGTCACACAGCAGGCAGGTGGTGGACCCAGGATTAAGACTCAGATCTTCTGATTCCTAGGATGCACTTCTCCCCGAGGGTAATAATCATATCTACCAACTTGGTTGTACGATTCCAAAAACTTAGTACAGTGCTCTGCACACAGTAACAACTCAAGACACACTATAGATTGATATACTGGTTGATTGATTGAAGGGAACCCTTAACAATCCCATCCTTGATAGGCTGGAGAAGCAGACTTCTCCACCTCTCCCTGTGACCTTAGGGCTAATACTCTCACAGTTCACACTCATGAATAACGGTAATTAACATTTGCAATTGGTGGTATCTTTTTTCTCTTCATGGTCGCTTATTTATTCTCCCAGTCCTCCCCTGCAGCAGGCAGGCAGGGACTTGGCATCTCCGAAATATCGAGGGAGCTGAGGAGATGTGAATGTATTCCTTCAGATCTTTTCTCATCCTGGAGCAAATAAATATTCTGAAAGAGGCAGCATAGCCTTGTATAGGCCGCATAGCATAGATCTAAGAGTCAGGAGGCCTGGGTTCTAATCCCAGATTTGCCGCTGATAATAACAATAATTGTGGTAATTGTGAAGCACTTACTGTGTGTCAAGCAGTGCACTAAGCACTGGGGATAGATACAACTTAATCAGGTGGGACACAGTCCCTATCTCACATGGACTCTCGGTCTAAGTAGGAGGGAGAACAGGTGTTGAATCCCCATTTTACAGATAAGGAAACTGAGGCACAGAGAAGTGAAATGACTTCCCCAAAGTCACACAGCAGGCAGGGGAGGAGCTGGGATTAGAACCCAGGTCCTCTGACTCCTAGGCCCCTGCTCTTTCCACTAGGTCACGTTGCTTCTTGCCAGTATTCTGCCATGTGGCCTTGGGCAAGTCACAAAACCTCTCTTTGCCTCAGTTTTCACATCTTAAAACTGACAATAAAAAACTTACTGCCCCTACCTCTTAGATTGTAAACCCCATGTGGGAAAGGAACTCTACCTTATCTCCCAACCCAATTACTTAGCATCTAGTAAGCATGCCATAAATAGCATAACCCACTAATTCTACCTCAGAGAATGGAACTCTGCTCTCTTCGCAAAAACAAACAAAAAAAAGCAATTCCGCAGATCAATACCTGATAAGAAGACATGGTTGGATACTGGACCATCATGCCTTGCACCTGATTTCCCTGTTGATTATTCATCAGGTTCTGAGTCTGAGGAGGCTGTTGCATGCTGATCAGGCCTTGGAATCCTTGTTGCTGACTGGACAAGACAGGCTGATAACCTAGAAGAAAATCACCACCGGTTAACTGTCAGGTAGGACACCGTCCGTGTACTAACCCACAACTCTGGAACACCTCCACAGTTCGCTTCCTTTACTCCTGTGGATGAGCCTCAGAGCACTGTTGGAGGAAATCTAGATATCAGGCCGATTTTGTCCATTTAAACTTTATCCTTGCATGCTTTAAGTTTGCCCTCTCCTCAGCCTGGCAAAATTATTTCTCCGTCCTTATTGACATTATTATTGATGTACTGGCTAGATGGATTTTAGTCTTTTTTTTAAAAAAAGGAGTGTGGCTCAGTGGAAAAAGCACAGGCTTGGGAGTCAGAGGTTGTGGGTTCTAATCCCGGCTCCTCCCTTGCCTGCTGTGTGACCTTGGGCAAGTCACATCATTTCTCTGGGCTCCAGTTACTTCATCTGTAAAATGAGGATCAAGACTGTGAGTCCCATGTGGGACAACCTGATTATCTACCCCAGTGGTTAGAACAGTGCTTGGCACATTGTAAATGCTTAACAAATACCATCATCATCATCATCAAATTGTACTAATAGTGGTATTTGATAACCACTCACTCTGCCAAGCACTGTACTCAGCTCTGGAGCAGATACAAGATAATCAGGTCAAACACAACCCCATCCCACCTGGAGCTCACAGTCTAAGTAGGAGGGAGAAGGGGTATTGAATGAGGAAACTGAGGCACAGAGAGGTTAAGTCACTTGCCCAAGGCCACACAGCAGGCAAATGGAGGACTTGGAATTAAAACCCAGATTTCTTGCCTCCCAAGTCCGTGCTCTTTCCATTAGGCCACACCACTTCTCTATTGTATTATTAGTCTGATTTTGGGATTTTATTCTCATTGTTTCGTGGGTCTGCCCTCCCCATTGTCGATTGGGAACTCCTTGTGGATCAGGGACCCTGTCTCAGTCCGGTTTCTTATAATCGCCCCAGTGCTTAGTGTGATGTCTTGTTCCATGCTTCCCGGAGGAAGGACTGAAAATTTACTCCATTAACCCGGTAGGGATGCTGGCTGTGTTTCAAACTTCTGCCCCAGAAACTGCAGTCCTAAACTTGGCCATCTCTCTCCCCTGGGCACGGGAGACACCAGGAAATGTGTGAACCATCTACTCATTCATTCATTCGATCATACTTATTGAGCGCTTACTGTATGCAGAGCACTGTACTAAGCACTTGGGGGAATACAATGTAACAGATAGGAGACACACTCCCTGCCCACAACAAGCTTATACTCTACAGGGAGAGACAGACATTCATATAAATAAATAGCTTAGCGTTATGGACATAAGTGCTGTGGGGCTGGGACGGGGGATGAATAAAGGGAGTGAGTCTGGGTGATGCAGAAGGGTGTGGGAGAAGAGGAAATGAGGGCTTAGTCAGGGAAGGCCTCTTGGAGGAGATGTGCCTTCGATAAGGCTTTGAAGGCGGGGAAAGTGATTATCTGTCAGATATGAAGAGCCGGATGTTCCAGGCCAGAGGAAGGGTGTGGGTGTGGGATTGGTGGTGAGAAAGATAAGATTGAGGAACAGAGAGAAGGAAGCATTAAGAGAAGCAAGGTGTGGAGGCTGGGCTGTAGTAGGAAAGTAGTGAGGTGAGGTAGGAAGGAGCAAGGTGATTGAGTGTTTTAAAGCTAATGGCAAGGAGTTTATTTTTTTTGAGGTGGAGTTGGATGGGCAACCACTGGAGTTTCTTGAGGAGTGGGGAAACATGGACTGAATGTTTTTGAAGAAAAATAATCTGGGGAGCAGAGTGAAAAATGGACTGGAGTAGGGAGAGACAAGAGTCTGGGAGGTCAGTGAGGAGTCTGATCTCCTCTTGCTACAAAGCTGAGTTTTGCAATTGTTTCCCTTGGTTGTCTTGGCCACCTCCTCCTACCATAATAATTATAATAATCATCATCATAAGAAAAATAGTTGCAGTATTTGTTAAGCGCTTGCTGTGTGCAGGGCACTGTACTAAGCACTGGGGTGGATACAAGCAAATCGGGTTGGACACAGCTCGTGTCCCACGAGGGTCTCACTGTCTTAATCCCCATTTTACCAATGAGGGAACTGAAGCACAGAGAGGTGAAGTGACTTGACCAAGGTCACACAGCAGACAAGTGACGGAGTTGGGATTATTACCCAGGTCCTTCTGACTCATGCTACCAAGCCGAATATCATCCTTCATTTCAACTCTTCACTTCATTCTCATTCTCATCCTCCACCTCTACCTCAACCCTCCACTTCCTACTACCCTTCATTTTAATTGGGGTATTTGTTACATGCTTACTGTGTTGCCATGCACTCTACTAAGCCCTGGGGTAGATACAAGGTGATTGAGTTGGACACAGTCCCTGTCCCACGTCAGACTCACAGTCTTAATCCTGATTTTATAGATGAGGTAACTGAGGCCCAAAGTAGTGAAGTGATTTGCCCCAGGTCACACAGCAGACAAGCGGCAGAGCCAGGATTAGAACCGAGGTGCTTCTGACTCACCGTCTCAGACTCTATCCCCTAGGCCATGGTGCTCCTTGTAGGCACAGCATCAAACCATTTATTCAATTGTATTTATTGAGTGTTTACTGTGTGCAGAGCTTCCACAGCAAGTGTACACTTAGTGTACACAAGAACGCAGATCCACTGAGCGGCCTATAATTTTCCCAATAAAATGAATCTGTACAGAATGCCCATTGTAAATTTATGACTACAGCATGTTTCTCACTGAACTGCTGTTCTGGAAATTGCCAAATGAAATCTGTTAATTAAGAGAATTTGGCTCTTGTTTTGTTATGTTTTTTGTTAAATGCTTACCACATGGCAGGCACTGTACTATGCACTAGGATAGAAACAAGCTAATCAGGTAGGACACAGTCCATGTCCCACATGGGACTCACAGACTTAATCCCTGTTTTACAGATGAGGGAACTGAAAAACAGAGAAGTTAAGTGCCTTGCCCAACGTCACACAGCAGACGTGTGACAGAGCTCGGATTAGTACTCAGATATTTCTGACTCCAGGCTCATGCTCTTTCCACTAGGCCATGCAGCTTCTCTTTTGTAAACAATAGGGCTGAATCAATCAGTTGTATTTATCGAGTGCTCCCTGTGTGCAGAGCACTGTACTAAGCTCTTGGAAGAGTACAATTTAATAGACTTATATTGCCCAAAAGGAGCTTACAGCCTAGATCCTCCTAGTACTGACCTATGTTCTAAATTCTTATGCAGCATATTCATACACTATGACCCTGATGGCCTCCAGTTTTATTTGAAATGGAAAATAACCTGATAAAAGAATATCATCAATGATAAAGCCACCTCTCCCCAGAGAAGCACAAGCCTAGGAGTCAGAAGGGTCTGCACTCTAATTCCAGCTCCACCACTTGTCTGCTGGGTAAACCTTGGGCAAGTCACTTAACTTCTCTGCACCTCAGTTACCTCATCTGTAAAATGGGGATAAAGACTGTGAGCCCCGTGTGGGCTATGGACTGCATCCATAATGAGTAGCTTGTGCAGAGCACAAAGAGCACAGTCTACGGTCCCCCTCTAAATTGTAATCTCATTGTAGGCAGGGAATGTGTCTGTTGTATTGTTATATTGTATTCTCCCAAGTGTGCTCTGTACAGTAAATGCCCAATAAATAGAATTGACTGACTATACTAAGTGTTTGGAAGAGTGCAATACAACAGAGTTGGTAGGCAAGTTCCCTACCCTCACAAAACAGTCCTGGACTTTGAGTTGCTTAAACCCTCTCTCATCAATCAATCAATCAATCAATTATTCATATTTATTGACCACTTGTGCTCAGAGCACTGTATTAAGAACTTGGGAGAGTCCAATACAGCAGAGTCGGTAGACACATTTCCTGCCCACAAAGATTTTACTGTCTACAGGACAACATGACAGCCTACAGGTGTCCAGTGATTGGCATCAAGAAGACCCCGACTCAGAAGATCCTGACTTAGAAATCTGAGTGTCATCATCATCAATCGTATTTATTGAGTGCTTACTATGTGCAGAGCACTGTCCTAAGCGCTTGGGAGAGTACAATATGACAATAAACAGACACATTCCTGCCCACAACGAGCTTACGGTCTAGACCGGGATACAGACAGTGAGATGCACATAAGTGCTGTATCCTGAAACCCCGCCACCCCTTTAAATCTTCTAGAAAGGGAAGTTTCTGCAGTCTTCAGACTACACAGCTACTTTCACTCTCACTGTGGCGTATTTCCATCTCTCTCTGAACATGACTCTTTCTCCTTTGGGTTTATTTTCAGGCCATTTCAATTCATAAAGCAATTGACGGGAAAGAATCCAGGGGAAAGTGGGTCAGGAAGCGGGAAAATGACACAAACATTCGGGCAGAACCTGGTAAGTGAAACCGTGCTTCCAAATCACCAGCTCTTCCCGGTCCTTGCCTTTTCGCTCATTAGCTCTCCGACACTATAAAGAGCGATTCTTAAAAGCCTCTTCACCGTCCCCAGAGAACACACATGCATGGGTCATTTTCTAACAGTGATACAAATCAGATGAACCATCCTATTACTATAGCTCCAGGGCCTCTTTACCACAATTATATCATCCTGCTTCGTGTTATCTCGGCAACAAAGGAAGATTTTTAAAATCAGGGCAAACACGAGAGACATTGTTAAACGACCGGAGGAATGAGCCGTGCCCGGAATTTCAACGAGCACTTTGGAGGGAAGATGGTCCTGGATTCCAGTCTGAAGGGAAGGGGCTGGAATATTATTGAGGTAATTCTGCGAACCCGCTTGACCTGGATCCTGCGGCTCAACGACAGAAAGTTGAAACCACCCAGTGTGGGGGAGAAAAGACTATGTGAAAGACTCAAAGATGTTTCTTAAATGAGGCCTTATGGCTCGGAAGATAAATGAGGACTTATGGCGTCTGAGGTAGCAACCTCTGCCAAACTCATCCTTCGAACCAAGGTGAGGGGTTCAATGTACTTCCTAGAGATCCAGAACAAAGAAAGCTTTCCCCTTTCTAATCACAACTTGTTTTGTAAGCTTGTTATGGGCAGGGAATACATCTGCTAAGTCACTAAAATTTTCAGTGCCTCCGTTTCTTCATCTGTAAAAAGGGGATTCTTCACCTATTCTCCCCCCTTCTTATATTGTGAGTCCCACCTGGGACAGGGGCTGTATCTGATCTGATTACCTTGCATCTCTCTTGGAGCTTATTAACAGCATTTAGACCATCAAAAGCACTTGATGAATGCTGTTATGGTGTTTCTTAAGTGCTTACTATGTACTGTATCTAACTCTCCTAAGCACTTAGTATGGTGCTCTGCACCTAGTAAGTGCTCAGTAAAAGCCATTGATTGATTTTGGTGTCACTGGGCTGGAAAGAGTGAGGAACTATTCCCACTATACCCTTCCTCTAACTAGTAAATAAGCTGATCAGTCCAAAGGAGAGAGCACAGGCCTGGGAATCACAGGATCTGGATTCTAATTCTGACTCGGGCATTTTCCAGCTGTCTGACCTCGGGCAAGTCACTTCACTTCAGTTTTCTCACCTGTAAAAGGTGAACTCCATACCTGTTCTCCCTCCTACTTAGACTGTGAGCTCCATGTGGGACAGGGGCTGTGCCCAGCCTGATTATCTTGTATCTACCCCATGGCTTAGTACAATGCTTGGCACATAGTAAGTGCTTAACAAGTACCACAATTATTATTATTATTAGTAAGATCTTCCTGTTGAGAATCTTCATGTCACCTCCAAAACCTTACTTCTTCTGCCTGAATTTTTTTAAGAATATTTGTTAAGCACTTTTTATATTTTTAAAATTATTTTTTGTAAGTGGCAGAGCCGGGATTAGAGCCCAGGTCCTTCTGACTTCCAAACTCATGCTCTAGCTACTAGGCCATGCTGCTCTGGGTCCTGAGGGCTGACATAAAACACCAACCGATGACCTGAAACCTAACCCAGATAGTTGTCAATGGGGAGTAGAGGGAAAGGGGAAAGAAACAGAGCCAGGATCAATTGTCACACAATTGCAAACAAATGGAGCCACTGCCACGTTCAGTCCCCAGTTGGGAACACCAGGCCTTGTAGTAATAATAATAATTGTCATATTTGTTAAGCACTCAGTATGTGCCAGGTACTGTACTAAGTGCTGGAATAGATACAGGGTAATTGGATTGGACACAGTCCCTGTCCCACATGGGTCTCAGGGTCTTAATCCCCATTTTCCAGATGATGTAACTGAGGTCTAGCAAAGTGAAGTGGCTTGCCCTAAGCACGCAGCAGACAACCGCAGGAGCAGGGATTAGAACTCAGATCTTTCTCATTCCCAAACCCGTGCTCTATCCACTAGCCCATGCTGCTTCTGAAATGATCTTTCTCCCTGAAACTCACCACATCTCTCCCCTTAGCAATGATTGTCCTTTTCTGTAACCTCCACAGGCTTGGACAACCTCAAAACAAGACTTTGTGGAGGGAGACAGTAATTAGTATATTAACTGGCTTGTGGTCTTTAATCCAGAATCCCCCCTAGAAACTCCCCCATACCTCTAAACTTCCATAGAAAGAGAAGGGGCCTGGCAGTCAAAGGACTTGGGGTCTAATTCCAGTTCTGCTTGGGCAAATCACTGAAGTTTTCAGTGCCTCAGTTTCTTCATCTGTAAACTGGGGATTCATTACCTATTCCCTCCCCTACTTACATTGTGAGTCCTACCTGGGATAGAGGCTGTATCTGATCTGATTATCTTGCATCTCTCTCAGAGCTTATTTACAGCATTCAGAACATAGTAAGCACTTAACGAATACTACAACTGATAACTCTTGTGGTGCTTCTAAAGTGCTTACTATGTGCCAGGCTTACTGTTCCAAGTGCTGGGGTAGATATAAGCTCATCAGGTTGGACACAGTTCATATCTCACATGGGGCTCACAGTCCTAATACCCATTTTACAGATGAGGTAACTGAGGCACAGAGAAGTTAAGTGACTTGCTCAAGGTCACCCAGCAGGCAAGTAGTGGAGCTTATAATTACGATAAACTCCCTGTTCCTGGGGGTTGCCAGGGTTACCTTAGAGAAATAACCATCTTCAAAAGGACTCTGCTATGATTCCCTTAAAAAATGTAATGGCTTCCCCTGTCAAGGCAGGCAGGGGTCAGCAGAGGAGAAAGGTTTATCATCGCCTGGGAATGAAGAAAACACTGATGAAAGAAACATCATTTTTTTTTGTTTGTTTTGCTTTCTATCTCTGGCTAACCTATCTCCGTCTAATGGAAAATCAATAGGGCACAACACGGTTTTGCGTTGCTTCAGCCTTGGAAAAATGAGGGGGGAAAGGTAAGAAGCAAATTCCAAAGCTGGTTGTAATTTGGTGTTCTGTTGCCCTTGTCTTCTGGTTTCTCAAAGGTTCCCTGAAAAGACGGCTACACTTCCAAAGAATTGCAGGCTGTTGGGAGCCGAACCAACTTTCCCAGAGAAATGGGAAATGGCAGATTAATAGCCCAGGCCCTAGATCAGACCCAAAGATGAACAAAGCATGAGGTCCTCACTTGTCTGAGTCAGATTTCCTAGTTGTGTTTATCTGGTTCCAACTGGCCCAAGATTTGACTTTCCCCTTTTCATGCATATGTCTGCATAGGAGCACCTGCCAGCTCCTCATCTCCCTGTAGATTGTGCTCATTTCCTCTAGACTGTGAGTCCATTGTTGGGTAGGGACTGTCTCTGTTGCCAAATTGTACTTTCCAAGCACTTGGTACAGTGCTCTGCACACAGTAAGCACTCAATAAATACGACTGAATGAATCTCCTGGCCAAGTCTTCAACCATGGAGGCACACCCGCTAGAGAGCATAGAACATTGTGGGGAATGAGTGAGGAAATGAAGCAAACATGACCCTTGCATTCAAGGGGTCACCAATGGGAGATTCTCAAATCAGGGCCACCTAAATCTTTAGAGATGTATAATTATGACTTCCAAATCTTCTCTAGTTAGCATTAGATACACACCATCAGCTCTGATATATTTAGCTTTGCTCCAGTATTTTAATTTAAGGCTTCCATTTCCCCAAATCTCATGATTCATGGACTCCCTGAGCCCCAGTATTTTCAGATTCTGAATGGATTCTTTTCCCTGACCCCCTAGACTCGTTATGGGCAGGATATGTGTCTAGCAATTCTGTTATCTTGTACTCTCCCAAGCACTTAGTACAGTGCTCTGCACACAGTAAGCACTCAATAAATATAATTGATTAATTGATTCAATGACCCCTGACTCCAGTAGCCCCAGTGGGACTCCCTTCTTGAAGATAATCTGATTCATAAAAGGACACTGGCTTGCTACATCAGAAGGTGCTTTAGAGGAGTCAGGGGCTATGCTAATTTGAAACTTCAGTCATGCCAAGATGCCTTCCATTATCCTCATGTCCCACCCAACTAATGAACTATTTGACTATTCATTCATTCATTCATATTTATTGAGAACTTACAGTGGGCAGAGCACTGTATTAATCACTTGGGAGAGTGCAATACACAGACACATTCCCTGCCCACCAGAAGCTTACAGTCCAGGGGGAGACAGACATTAATATATATGGACATGAGTAATTATCATAATAATGATGATAGTTTTTAAGTGCTTACTATGTGTCAAACACTGTTCTAAGCACTGGGGAAGATACAAGGTAATCAGGTTGTCCCACGTGGGGCTCACAGTCTTAATCCTCATTATACAGATGAGGTAACTGAGGCACAGAGAAGTGAAGTGACTTGCCCAAAGTCACATAGCTGACAAGTGGCGGAGCCAGGATTAGAACCCACAACTTCTGACTCCCAAGCCCGTGCTCTTTTCACTAAGCACATTTGGGGCTGGGAGGGGAATGAATAAATGTGCATTCATTCAATGGTATTTATTGAGTGCTTACTGTGTGCAGAGCACTTGGGAGAGTACAATGCAACAATAAACAGGCACATTCCCTGCCCACAATGAGCTCACAATCTAGAGGGGAAGACAGATATTAATAAAAAATAAATAAAAGGAAAAATATGGAACACTTCATTAATTTGTGTGTGAGAACGGATCCCAGACTTGTAAACTGATGGTATTCCAGGAGATCACTGAGGGTAGTCTTATCCTTCTGTTTCTTGTTGGGTATGTATTGGTAGAGCAGAAAGCAGAATAATAAAGGTCAGACTGGTCCTCCTGGGACCTCCAAATGTTTAGTACATATAGTAAGTGTTCAGTCAACACAATAAATTGATTGATTGAAGGTAGGGATCTACAAGGTTATTATGGTGTTGACTTTCCTCATGGCTGTCAGAGCTGGACCTCCTGGTGGAGTAGTGTGGCCTAATGGATAGAGCATGGGCCTGGGAGTAAGAGGATGTTGGTTCTAGCCCCAGCTCTCTCACTTACTTGATGTGTGACCTTGGGCAAGTCATTTAAGAGTGGCCTAGTGAAAAGAGCATAGGCCTGAGACCCAGAAGACCTGGGTTTTAATCTCAGCTCCATCATTTGCCTGCTCTGTGATCTTGGGCAAGCTGGTTGATTTATCTGTGCCTCAGTTTCCTCACCTATAAAATAAGGATTAAATATCAGTTCGTGCACATGGGTTCTGGATGGGTTGGGGGGATGCTCCCCTGAAGCTCCCCTGAAGTCCCTCTAGACGGTAAGCTTGTCAAGGACAGGGAATGTGTCTGTTATATTGTTCTAGTGTACTCTCATAAGCACTTAGTACAGTGGTCTGCACACATTAAGTGCTCACTAAATACAATTGATTGATTGATTGACTTTTAGATTATAAGCTTCAGTTGGACAGAGAGTGTGTAAGATCTCATTGTGCTCTATTGCACTTGTAGCTGTGACCTTTGGACATTTGATATTCACCTCAACCCCAACCCCATAGCACTTATGTACATATCTCTAAATGATAAATGATAAATATTCATTCATTCCCTTCTACACTGTAAGGTAATTATAGGCTGGGAACATGACTGCTAATTCTATTGTATTATATTCTCTCAAGTGCTTAGTATAGTGTTCTGCACATAGTAAGCACTCAGTAAATACCATTGATTGATATTGTATCATGGTCATGGGTTCGAATCCCAGCTCCGCCACTTAGCTGTGTGACTTTGGGCAAGTTACTTAACTTCTCTGTGCCTCAGTTACCTCATCTGTAAAATGGGGATTAAGACTGTGAGCCCCACAAGGGACAACCTGATCACCTTGTATCCCTCCAGTGCTTAGAACAGTGCTTGGCACATAGTAAGCACTTAATAAACGCCATCATTATTATTTATTATTATTATCTACCCTAGTGGTCGAAACTTAAAAAAAAGCTTAACAAACACCATAATCGTTATTATTAATGTTTTGCAATATTGTACTTTCTCCACATGGAGCACTGAACAAGCAATTAGACTTTACTATCTCATCTCTTAAGTGACCTCCCTAAAACCCTGCCTCGAGCATTTGCAATTCGTTTCAGGACAACAGACTCACTAAAAGCTGCAAATAGAGACACTGGTTTGTCCTCACAGTCTATTAATAAAGATGCTGGCAAAACTAAAACTGTACATGACCAATATTAAAAAAATAACAAGATTGAGCCCCTGATATGATAAAGTGCCTTCATTATTAGCTTAATAAAAGCATATATAGCATATCTTTTGAGACCAAAATTTTAATTAAGCCTGGTTGGCATTTTGGTGGAGCAGGAGGGAAGGTCAAACAAAAATCTTATGCAATGAAACTGAACTTCAGCAGCTCCTGGGAGATATGGCATTATTAAGTTCCTGAAGAAAGGCACTGTTAAAAGTAGATGATCCTCTCCAGTTTACGTAGGGGACAACTCATGCCCAGCAACACTCAAGAAAGATTTTCCTCATTAGTGGTCAACTAATGTTTCCTTTTATTACACAGACTCGAACCGAAACAATGGTCCAGGGCAATAAATTTCATTAACATTTTGAAAGCACTGCTAAATGTATCTATTAATTCTGTTGCATTGTACTCTCCCAAGCACTTAATACAGTGCTCTGAGAATAGAAAGTGCTCAATAAATACCACTGATTGACTGTACTAAGCACTTGGAAATGTATCCAAGAAAGAAAAGATTTTATTCCCTGCCCTTAAGAAGTTTCACTCTAAACTCCATGCACTTGGATCTGTGACCTTTGGGCGTTTGATATTCACCCCACCTTCAGCTCCACAGCATTTATGAACATATCTATAAATACTATATTATTAATTCTTTGTTAATATTAATGTCCGTCTCCCACCTAGACTGCAGATTCATTATGGTCAGGGAAAGTGACTGCTTTTCCTCATCTGTAAAATAAGGATTCAATATCGGTTCTTCTTTCTTGCCCTCTAGACTGTAAGCTTGTCGTGGACAGGGAATGTGTCTGTTAAATTGTTCTAGTGTACTCTCCCAAGCACTTAGTACAGTGCTCTGCACATATTCAGTGTTCAATAAATACAATCGATTGATTGATTGACTTTTAGATTATAAGCTTCAGGTGGACAGAGAATGTCTCTATTTATTTTACTTGTTTCTGCACAAGGATGATCTGGGCAGCAGCGTGAAGTATAGACTGATGTGGAGAGAGACAGGAGGATGGGAGATCAAAGAGGAGGCTGATGCAGTAATCCAGTTGGGATAAAATGAGAGATTGAACCAGAAAGGTAGCAGTTTGGATGGAGAGGAAAGGACGGATCAACTGTACTCTCACAAGTGCATAGTACAGTTGCTCTGCACATAGCTCTCAATAAATAAATAAATATGAGTTTTTGCTTGATGTGGAGGTGGATGGACAATGACTGGTTTCTTGAAGGGTGGGGAAACATGGTATGAACGTTTTTGAAGGAAAATGATTTGGGTAGCAGAATGAATTATACACTGGAGTGGAAAGAGACAGAAAGCAGGGAGGTCAGCAGAGAGGCTGATACAGTAACCAAGGCCAGATAGGATAAGTGCTTGCATTAATATGGTAGTAGTTTGGATGGAGAGGAAGGGGTGGATTTTGGCAATGTTGTGACGTTACAACTGGTAGGATTTAGTGATGGCTTGAATATGTGGGTAGAAGAAGAGAGAGGAGTCAAGGACAATACCAAGATTATGGGCTTGTGAGATGGGAAGGATGGAGGTACCATCAACAGTGATGGGAAAATGAGCAGGAGGATGGGGTTTGGGTGGGAAGATAACACATTCAGTTTTAGCCATATTAAGTTTGAGGTGATGGGAGGACATCCAAGTAGACATCCTTGAAGATAGGAGGAAATGTGAGACTGCAGAGAGGGAGAGCTGGAAATGTAGATTTGGGTGCTATCAGCATAGAAGTGATAGTTGAAGCTGTGGGAGTGAATGAATTTTCCAAGGGAGTGGGTGCAGATGGAGAAAAGAAGGAGACTAAGAACTGAACCTGCAGGGACCCCCACGGTTAGGGGATGGAAAGCAGAGGAGGAGCCCGCAAAAGAGACTGAGTATGAGCAGCCAGGGAGATAGGAGGAGAACCAGGAAAGGACAGTGTCAGTGAAGTTGAGGTTTGATAATGTTTCCTGGAGAAGGGAGTGGTCCACAGTATCAAAGGCAGCTGAGAGGTAGAGGAGGATTAGGATGGAGTAGAGTAAAGAAAATCCCATGGTGTTAATAGACACCCCTTTCCACAGTAATTCTAGGCTTTCACAGATGACAGAGGAATGAAATTCCTATTTTCAAACCCTAAATCCTTTTATCTCACTTTGATTTTTTAAAAAAAGTGAAAATATGAGGAGGACCGGGCAGCTGCAGTCAAAAATAATTGCAAGGGAATAATGAGCAGTTCCATTTGGAGAGGGTAATTCGGGTAAGGCATTTCTGATCAAAGTCCTGTCCCTGTCTTAGAGTGCCAACTTAAAAATCCTGGGAATCACTAGGACAAGACACGTGCAGCTGTTTTGGGTAATCTGAAGCCCTTGAATCCATCTGGAACAAGAAAAAGTCACCAAGTCAGTAATTGACACAGGTGAACCGAAGTATGGGGGTCATAAAGGAAGGCATTTCATCCTGTTGAGCTCATTTAATCCACAGGAGTCATAAGGAGATGCCTCCTCTATGAAGAGGTGTGAACTGCTGCCTCTTAGTGATTATCGAAAGGGGATAAAATTCCACGGTATTGGCATGTAGAGAATGTAGTCTGATCTCGTGACTATAGTCACTACTGAAGTGATGAGACTGAAAATGATTTTTCATCTCTGTCCAGGGTTTAAACCACTTGAGTACCAGCTCCAAGTTCTAAACATACGCAATTTAAGCAGAAAAAAAAATCTGTCCCAAGAGGGGTAAATGTCCATTCCAAAAACCCATATCCACACATCCTGAATCCCATGTCAGCTTGTTGTGGGCAGTGAATGTGTCTGTTTATTTTTATATTGCACTCTCCCAAGCACTTAGTACAGTGCTCTGGACACAGGAAGCACTCAATAAATATGGTTGAATGAATGAAAGAAATTGGGCTGGACGAGATAAGTCTGAGGTAGCCATATCTTCATTATACTGCAACTAGACAGCTTTTCATGGCAGAATGGAATCTCCCCAATGTCTTCAGATTATCACTAGTTGGCTAAAGGCACTAGATATACTAAACTCACTTTTTCTTCAGGAAACCTGACCCGAGTCAGAAGGACCTGGGTTTTAACCCTGCAATTGCCATCATCAATAGACTTTAAAAGAAGCCCTGGAAGAAACGCTCTTCTCAACGTCTGCGTAGATCACCATGGAAAAACTGCATTTGCTGGATTCAAACCTGGAAAGAAGGTACTCAGTTCTCCATTTCAAATCCTTGCCAGACACAAATCAGTATTTTCCCAATACATAAATGGGGATACACATCAATGGCCAATGGGAAAATTTTTTGCAATGAATAGAAACCCCTAAAAGCTTTCCCAGAAGAAATTAGTCTTTTAAAATGCTGAAACATGGAACAAGCAGAATACATCATTTTCCCGAGTAAAATGCCTGGTCTTTTCTGGTCCTCATATTCATTCATTCATTCATTCATATTTATTGAGCATTAACTGTGTGCAGAGCACTGTACTAAGCGCTTGGGAAGTACAAGTCGGCAACATATAAAATTATGATGCCATTTATTCTGCTCAATTTCTCTCCTGGATGAAAGGTGAGTGGGATACACTCACCTGCTGGTCAGAAAGCCGAAACTTTCCTTCCGCTGTTATTTTTACTTTTTTTAATGGCATTTGCTAAGTGCGCACTATGAGCCAGGCACTGTACTCAGCACTGGAACAGATACAAACTAATCAGTTTGGACACAGTCCATGTCCAGGGAAGGGCTCATTCACAGTTTTAATCCTCATTTTATAAATGAGGTAGCTGAGGTATAGAAAAATAAAGTGGCTTGTCCGAAGTCACACAGCAGACAAATGGCAAGAGCCAGAATTAGAACTCATCCTTTTGGAAGAAAAGGCACTTATTTTCTCCCCGAAGCTGTCTAGATAAAGACAATTAGCCAAACAGATTTCCATTGACTTTTACAAGAGATCAGAAGCTCTGAAATAGAAGACTGGAGATGCATTCAGTTTTCTAATTCACCCTCAAGGTAGAATTTTTAACCTGTGAAGATAATCCGTGAACAGCTTTCAATAGCTCTGTGATCCACCAGAAGCTGAATTTTTTTTTCTGTTTGTTTCAATGGTATTCGTTAAGTGCTTACTCTGTGCCAAGCACTGGGCTAGATACAAGCTAATCTGGTTAGACACAGTCCATGTCCCACTTTTTTAATCTCCATTTTACAGATGACATTACCGAGGCAGAACAGACAAATGGCAGAGGCGGGATTAGAACCCAGATCTCTGACCCTCAGGCCCGTGTTCTATCCACTAAGCTTCTCACTGCTTACTGAATCCTCAGTAAATCCTCCACTAATTTATATTTATCACCCATTTAGCAGCTGGGTCTGGCATTCAACTTTCCCGGAGGCTGTTTTCTAAAACTGCATTGCCATATAGGATGTAAATACCATTTGTGATTAAAGCCCAACAGGGTACTTCAAAACATTCTTCCTCCCTCAGTATTACAACTGAAAAAAAGTCAATTAGAAGCAGAGACTAGTAACATCTGGGTTTTGATCCTGCCATGGGAGCAAGTCACAGAAAGCCGAGGCCAAAGTCTTTGCCAACAGGTTGAAAGAAGAAGAAATTGGATGTTTCAAGTGTTCGAAGAATGTGAGAACTTCCTCCTAAAACAGAGCAAGCATGAGAAGCAGCATGGCCTAATGGTTAGAGCATGGGTCTGCGAGTAAGAGGGATTGGGTTCTAATCCCAGCTCTTCCACATGTCTGCTGTGCCTTTCGACAAGTCACTTCACTTCTCTGCTCCTCAGTTACTTCATCTGTCAAATGGGGATTAAGACTGTGAGCCCCATGTGGGACAGGGTCTGTGTTCAACCTGATTAGCTATGTGCTTAGTACAGTGCCTGACACATAGTAAGCACTTAACAAAGATCATTAAAAGAAACAACTGCGATGTGAGTGCTGTTGGTATACATGACCTGATAGGGTGGCATTCATGGCTCAGATAAAAAATCAAGCAAGCTATTCGTTGGCTGAATTTAAGCGTTCCATCTGCAGAAGAGCACAAAATGCATCCTGTTCCCTCACCAAGAAGAGAGGACTGTCATCTTTCCTTTGTCAGGATATCACCAGGAAATGGAACAAAATGGAAACTTGGGCTAAGCACCCCTTTCCGTTCCTGACTTAGGCTAAATGATTGCATCCCTTTCCATGTTCCCGACCACATTTTTCAACTTCTTGGGCTCTGGGTTGCAGGTCCTGAAACCTTGCACAGTGCCTGGCAGATAGGGAAATAGTTTCAGCTTTTCTGACTGCTTCCTGATTGAAGAGTTCAAGCCAAACTCCAAGGAGGGGTCTATTCATCATCATCATCATCAATCGTATTTATTGAGCGCTTACTATGTGCAGAGCACTGTACTAAGCGCTTGGGAAGTACAAATTGGCAACATATAGAGAAAGTCCCTACCCAACATTGGGCTCACAGTCTAAAAGGGGGGCAAAGTCTATTGGCAGGCAAAGTCAACTATTCAATCAAAACATGTTTGGGTTTGTTTTTATTTGTCTGAAGAAGAATGGACTAAGCTAGCTCTCCACAACTGGATGGGCCCAAACACACTAGTGAGATTTACTGAGAAGCCCTGAGCGATATCAATCCGACAACCACTTACAGTACCACGAATGCCTTCCTTCCTCGTATCCGACAATTACTTTTCCCTTCTTCAAAGCCTATTGAAGGCACATCTCCTCCAAGAGGCCTTCCCTGACTAAGCCCTCCTTTCCTCTTCTCCCACTCCCTTCTGCGTCGCCTTGATGTGCTCCCTTTATTCATCCCCCATATAGCACTTATGTATATATCTATAATTTTATTTATTTATATTAATGTCTGTTTCCCCCTTGAAACTATAAACTCACTGTGAGCAGGGAATGAGTCTGTCATATTGTTACATTGTACCCTCCCAAACGCTTAGTGCTGTTCAGGAAGTGTTCAGTCAATGCTATTGATTGATTGATTCATTCATTCAATTGTATTTATTGAGTGCTTACTGTGTGCAGAGAACTGTACTAAGAGCTTGGGAATGACTTGTGCAAGTTCCCACAGCAGGTAAGTAGTTTTCTGTCCTTCATCTTGGAAGATGACCCTGTTGATGGTAAAAGCCCATTTTTTAGTCCAAATGTGGCTTGAAGGAATGATGAATGACCAGCAAAAGCAGCCACATTGTTTGCATTTAAGGAGAATTCCTTGGTTTGTCCCATACCATGCCACTTCCACTTTCAGGCCTACCTTGTGCCATCTAAATCTGTGGAAATTCTTTGTCCTAGCTGGACAACCCCTCTCCCCTCTCTGCCCACCAGTCTACCCAGTGCAGGAGCCACACTGCAATCTATTATTTTGTTTTATTTTTTGGTATTTGTTAAGCACTTACTCTATGTCAAACACTGTTCTAAGCGCTGGGGTGGGCGCGAGTTAATTAGTCTCTGTTCCTCCTGGGGCTCACAGTTTATGTAGGAGGGAGAACAGGTATCCCCGTTTTACGGTTCAGGAAATGGAGGTGCAGAGAAGTTGAGTGACTTGCCCAAGGTCACACAGCAGAGTTGAGATTAGAACCCAAATCCTTCTGACTCCCAAGCCTGTGCTCTCTCCACTAGGCCACCCTGCTTCTCATTTTCCCACATTGCTTGTTGTGGGCAGGGAACCGTCTGCTAATTGTCATATAGTACTCTCTCTTAAGCGCTTACTACAGTGCTCCACACAAACTAAGAGCCCAATAAATACCATTGATGGATTGATTGATCGACTGATCGGAGACTATGTATTGCTGTGCCTTTAGGTCTCTTATTCTGGCCACCCTGATCAATGAGTGTGCCTGTGGAGTTGAACATACGAAGCAGCTGTCATTAACTCTCACCAAACAATCCACCCCGTAGAACGGGATTCCTGTGAACACTTATTAGAGAATCTCCCTGGAAATCTTGTCTGTCCTCTGATGTATATATGTTTGTACATATTTGTTACTCTATTTATTTATTTATTTATTTTGCTTGTACATATCTATTCTATTTATTTTATTTTGTTAGTATGTTTGGTTTTGTTCTCTGTCTCCCCCTTTTAGACTGTGAGCCCACTGTTGGGTAGGGACTGTCTCTATATGTTGCCAACTTGTACTTCCCAAGCGCTTAGTACAGTGCTCTGCACACAGTAAGTGCTCAATAAATACGATTGATGATGATGATGATGCTTTTTATGATTTTTAGGTGGTAATGGTGAAACTACACCACAAGCTGGATGAATCTTCAAAAGAGGCCCAGATCACGTAGTAACACAACACCATAACCACACAACACCTTCTGTGAGTAAGCCCTCTTTTCCTTTTTTTCCACTCCCTCCTGAATCACCTGGATTTGTTCCCTTTAGTCATCTCCCCTCCCAGCCCCACAGCGCTTACTGTACATAGCTGTAATTTTTTTATTTGTTATATTAATGTCTGTCTTCCCCTCTAGATTGTAAGCTTGTTGTGGACAGGGAATGTGCCTGTTATATTGTTTCACTGTATTCTCCCAAGTGCTTAGTACAGTGCTCTGCATACAGTAAATGATCAGTAAATATGATTGGTTTACAGTTGGCCAAAACTTTTGTTGGTTTTCTTATAGAGAAGCAACATGTCTTATTGGAAAGAGCACAGGCTTGGGAGTCAGAAGTCATGGGTTCTAATCCTGGCTCTGTTACTTTTCAGCTGTGTGAGTTTGGGCAAGTCATTTTACTTCTCTGTATCTCAGTTACCTCATTGGTAAAATGGGGATTAAGACTTAGAGCCCCACGTGGGACAACCTGGTAGCCTTGTATCTATCCCAGTGCTTAGAATAGTTCTTGGCACATAGTGCTTAACAAACCGTCATTACTATCATTATCATTATTATTATATTCCAATTTCTCTCCCTTTATCCATCTCTGGATTTTTGAACATGATTCTGCCTAAGTAGCAGAATTCAGTGACAAATTTAAGTTATTCATTGTCGGTGGTTGTGTTAAGGGTTTTCCAGTATGGGTTGGTAAATAACTTCCATCTTTAGTTTTACTGTCAGTCCTTTGGGCTGCGCTGAATCTGCAAAGAGATTCATAGCCAGCTACATGTACTCTAGACTGTAAGCTCATTATGGGCTAATTCTGCCACGTTGTGCTCTCCCAAGCGCTTAGTACAGTCCTCTACACATAATAAGTACTCAATGAATAACACTAATTGATCGATTGATTTGTTTGTGTGTGCGTCTAGAGTACAGTCATATTTTTCCTGTCATTTGTGAAGTTCTGACTGTGTGCCAGGCACTGTACTATGCACTGGGTAGACACAAGATAATGTGGGTGGACACAGTCCCTGGCCCACATTGGGCTCACAGTCTTAATCCTAATTATACAGTAGAGACAATGGAGGCACAGAGAAGCTAAGTGACTTGCCCAAGATCACACATAAGACAAGTGGTGGAGCCGGGCTCTTTTTTATGGTATTTGTTAAGCACTTCCTAAGTGCCAAATACTGTTCTAAGAACCTGGGTAGTTTGGACTCAGTCCCTGTCCTGCACTGGGCTCACAGTCTAAGTATTCATTCAATTGTATTTATTGAGCGCTTACTGTGTGCAGAGCATTGTACTAAGCACTTGGGAAGTACAAGTCGGCAACATATAGAGAACATATCCCCATTTTACAACTGAGGAAACTCATGCACAGAGAAGTTAAGTGACTTTACCAAGATCATTCAATGGGATTCATAGAGTGTTTACTATGTGCAGAACACTATACAGAGTGCTTGGGAGAGTACCATACAAAGGAATTAGAGATATGTTCCTTAACCAAGATCACAAAACAGAGAAGTGGAGGAGCCAGGCCAAAAACCCATGATAGCTAGGCCCGTGTTCTAGCGATTAGACCAGGTTGCCTCTGATAACAGGAGTTTCTGAACCTTTGACGTTTGGGTGTGTTTCTCATCTTGTTAAATTCACAGGTTTTCCTGGTGGACCAGTAGAATATTTAGACTCGGTTCTCTCTCGGCATCTGTCAGCAGAGCAGCAGAGAATGGATTGGACAGCAAGCCCCTTGCAGGTAAGTAACATCTCTACCAAATTTATTGTACTGTACTCTCCCAAGCGCTTTGTACAGTGTTCTGCATATGTGACCTTAGACAAGTCACTTCACTTCTCTGGACCTCAGTTACCTCATCTTTAAAATGGGGATTAGGAGTGTAAGCCCATGTGGGACAGGGACTCTGTCCAACCTGAATGATTTATGTCTAACCCAGTGCTTAGAACAGTCCTTAGCACATAGTAAGCACTTTATAAGTACCACAATTATTATTATTATGTGGCTCTGACTCTACTGAGCCTTTCATCGTGCTGTAGCTTGGTGAATTTCTTAAGACACCAGTTACTTAATTTCTTGAGGAGCAGCATGGCCTAGTGGATAGAGCATGGGCCATAGTCAGAAGAACCTGGGTTTTAATCCCGGCTCCACCACTTGTCTGCTGTGTGACTTTGGGCAAGTCATTTCACTTCTCTGTGTTTCAGTTCCCTCATCTGTAAAACAGGAATTACGGTTGTGAGCCCCATGTGGGACATAGACTGTGTCCCACCTGATTAGCTGTATTTACTCCAGTGCTTAGCATAGTGCCTGGCACATAAACACTTACAAAATATCACTGAATAGAAAAAGATGGTCAAATTTACTGTATGTGAGTCAACCCACAAAAGTCTAGGATTCTCTAGGGTAAATTGGTATTATCCATCCACTGCTGCCCTATAAATTCTCCCATCCAGCCAGAACTGTTGGAATCTCTAGGGCAAATCAGAATTATACTCCCACTTCTGCCCCCTAAATCATCCATCCAGCCAGAACTGTTCTGGTCGCTCAGCTCATCCAAGTCTATTAGTATATCCTACCATCAAAACAACGCCACTTTTTGAAGCAGAATCATGTTACCATTCAAATGCCCTTTTTCAAAATTGACTTCAGTAGGAGTATAAGCCCATTTAACGCTGTAACAAAGAAATAGTCTGGTGGTCTTCAAGGTACGAGAATCATCCATCCTAGAGAACAGAAACGCTAACGGGACACTCGATAGAACACTACACACCACTATGAAATTTTAAACCAGGTATAAATCCTGCGGATGAGAACCCCTTCTGACAGTCTTGCAGATAAATTCCCTCCAAATCTCTTGCCCGTAACATGCCTGCTACCCACTTACTCTTTTCAGCTCCTCAAAATGTATGGAAGAATATTCACTTAAGGTGAATAGCTCTTTGCAAAACTGATAGAGTGTCTGTGGAAGGAGATTTTCTATCCATATTTTGTACTTGACCAAAATTACTGCAGTCCTTTTCCAATACTTTTACTCTCTATTGCTCATTATTTTGTGAAATAGAGAACCAGGTAGATTAAATGGTTTTTCCCCCACCCCCGTCCTTATTCTGTGGCCTAGAAAACTTACTACAAAAGCTCTTCATAACAGTGGATGCTAATAAATGGATGCACTAGGTATAAGAAGTTAGGAATGACAGTCTCTGCCTGATTTGTGATGTTTAGGAGTGAAAAAAATCTATTCCTGGCATCTGTGATTAGGAATATTATATGATGAAATAAATTCCCTTCGAGGAAACCCCTGGTTCATTTTTCCAATTAATGTGAAGAATTAAAGCTCACATCCACGCAATATGATAAACAAGCACCTTTTTTTCATTGTATTTGTTAAGCGCTTACTATGTGCCAGGCATTGTACTAAGTACTGGGGTAGATGTAAGCTAATCAGGTTGGACACAGTCCATGTCCCACATGGGGCTCATAGTCTCAATCCCCATTTTCCAAGTGAGGGAAGTGAGGCACAGAGAAGTGAAGTGACTTGCCCAAAGACAAGTGGCAGAGGCAGGATTAGAACCCAGGACTTGGATTTCTCTTTTTGGAGTGAACTACTGTGTCCATTTAAAGGGTAGTACTCCTTTATCACAAGAAAAGTGATGGCAAGTGGTCTAGTAAATATTTAGTAATATTTTAGGCAAAACCCAGATGTACGCTGGAGCTGAACTGTCCACATCATCGCTCTGGCTTGAAATAATCTCAAGCATTCTCAGAATTGTAGTCTTAATTCCCCTGCATCTCCTGGGTTCGGAGCAGATCTGGAGTCACTCCAGCGCCAGCATGGGGCTCATGTCACAAACATCAATCAATTAGTCAGTGGTATTTATTGAGCACTTATTCTGAAAAGAGCAGTGTACTGAACACTTGGGAAAGTACAATGCAACAGAGTTGGTAAAACATAACTCGTGCCCACAAGGAGCTTATGATCCACTCCAAGAACATTTTTCCAGGTACTTCAGAATCAGTCAATTGTATTTATTCAGCTCTTACTGTGTGCTACAGAGCACTGTACTAAGCACTTAGAGCAGTACAACAGAGTTTATAAGACACAATCTCTGCCCATAAGGAGCTTATTACGGTCTACATATCCAAGAATATTCTTCCAGCTACTTCGGAAACAATTAAACGTAATTTTTCAGCACTTACTATGTGCAGAGCACTGTACTAAGTGTCTGGGAGAGTACAATAGAACAATATCGAACTTCAGTAATAGGGAGACATTTTCTTCCGTCTCCTGCCCCTTTTTTCCAGGAGATTGAGTCAACCACCCGAACACAGAGGTTTCAAGAGGAAATTCAATACAACAGTTGTGATCATTGGCCCGTGGTGCTATGGACAATATAGCTCGGGAGGACTGTCAGCAGGGCGGTTTCCTGAGTATCCCTTGTTTCCATCTTAAAAGATAAAAACATGAGGTGCTTCCTAATTTCATTTTAGGTAATGGGTTATGATGCATTGCAACTTAAACAAATAAAAGTCTTAGAGAACACTGGTTCTATAAAGCATGAAGATAACTTATTGTTCTGGCAAATGATGAAACTGCTCACAGTGACAGCTGTGATTTATTGAAGCAATTCAAATACACTTGGAAAGTATATTAGCTTTGCCTCTGCCCACAAAGGGCGCTTTTTAGCAGGATAGGACATGCCAATGATAAATTACACACCAGACCCAAGCAAAGGCAATTGGCTCATAAGATTCCCTGAGGCCTAGGATTACTGCCATAATCTGTTTTTCATGATAATATCTCACATACAATGGCACCCAGGGCACTTGGAGAAACAAATTAGTGACATATTTTTGTTATTTTGGGATTATTATAATAATAATAATAAAAATGCCTTCCCTGTTCCTGAGGCTGAGGCAGTTTTTGGTTTTTCCACTAAGCGAACACCTCTTTTGTCTGTCCAGCCCCAACACTTTGATTCCCAAGGATTATCCAGTAGGCTAAGGAATGTAACATGGCAGAGAAGATCCCTGGCTGGGTTGGAAGTCAAATCTGGGGAATCTGTGTTGCCCATTCTTTGTCTTTCTAGACTGTGGGCATGGAACGTGTCTTGTTATATTGTACTCTCCCAAGCGCTTAGAACGGCGCTCGGTACACAGTAAGTGCTCGATAAATACAATTGAATGAATGAATACATGAATCATAGAGTTCAGCTTTCATTCTAGGAAGTAGGAAAGACTTTCTGAACAGAGAGAAGTGGTTAATTACAAGTACACTGTTGCTTTGGTTTTTTTAAGTAGCCTTGCCTGTGTTCATTTCAATAATTAATAATAATAATAATGATGATGATGATAAGGATGGTTAAGCACTTAGTCTGTGCCAAGTACTGTACTAAGTACCCAAGTAGATACACAATAACCCATTCAGGCACAATCCCTGTCCCACAAGGGGTTCACAGTCTAAATGGGAGGGAGAAGAGATGTTGAATCCCAATTTGACAGATGAGGTAACTGAAGCCCAGAGAAATGATTTGCCCAAGGTCAAACAGCTAGCAAGTGGCAAAGTGGGAATTAGAACCTTTATTAGAACGTTTACACCTTAACTCAGACTCATTTTCAGAGCTTTTCAGAGCAATCCCACTGATGTGGAAATATATTGAGAGCTTACTATGTGCAAAGCACTGTACTAAGCACTTGGGAGAATACAATACAACAGAATTAGCATGTTCCCAGCCCAAAATTAGGTTCAGACCTAGGTAGAGGTGGTTTAAAAAGTCTATGAGAAATGGACCCTCCATTCAACTCCATCGGGTCAGATAGATTGCTCAGTGGAGTGCCTCAGAGTCTGTCTCTGTTTTTGATTCTGTTTCATAGGCCCCCAACTTTCCCCCAGGAAGAGGAATCCCTTTCCTGATTGCCACATGGCAAACTGGTCTATCTGCTGCTATTTTCTCCAAGCCATCCACATCACTAAAGCCTTAAAGCCTTTTTTGCTTTAATGGTATTATTGCCATTGATTGATTGTTTAAATGCTTACTGTTTGCCAGGCCCTGTAAGCACGGGGTGGATACAAGGTAACCAGGTTAGATACAGTCCCTGTCACATGGGGTTTACAGTCCTAATCCCCATTTTGCAGTTGAGGTAACTGAGGTACAGAGAAGTTAAGTGACTTGCCCAAAGTCACCAGCAGACAAGTGGTGGAGTCAGCATTAGAACCCAGGTCCTTCTGACTCTCAAGTCTGTGTTCTTTCCATTAGGCCATGCAGCTTCTTTTCTGCCTTGGTTCTGTTCTTCCTGAGTGCATATCCCATACCCATCCTCAACACTTTTGATGCTGTCTTTATTCAGTTGCATATCTGATTCTATTGTATTAACTATTCTCGTTGCAAATAATGTTATGTCTGTCTCACCCAATATGCGCTTAGTACAGTTCTCTGTGGAAAGTAAGTGTTCAATAAACAATTCCCTAGTAAAAGAAAATGTAAACTTAAGGAAAACCTGCTCATCTTTCACATCAATCAATCATCTTCACTGAGTGCTTTACTGTATGCAGAACACTGTACTAAGAGCTTGGGAGAGTACAATATAATGGAGTTGTTAGACACATTAAAGATATATCACAGAGGATACGTTGGATTTGTTAAACTGCATGTGTTTCATACAGAGAGGAAGCAAATAAGACATATTTACATTGGTGAGTTGTAGCTAACAAAATGTTGGTGTTGGTAAATATGCTCTTTATTGGAAGTGAATGTTTTGATTGCTACAGCAGAGCAAGTGTTTGATTTTCAGACATTAAGAAAATCAAATCATTGCACAAATCTTACACATTCTCAATGCCCCTCAGGTTCAGGTTGACCCTCAACCAATTGGTGGGCAACTCTGTACAACCACAACCCACAGAGTCTTGCGGGTAACCTGGGACCTGGACAAGATTCATGAAAAAAAAAAAATCTCACAATGAACTTCCAAACCTTGGGAGCCCCCAGAGCTTGTTCTCTAGGGGTGTAATGTTACAAACCTCCATGTCAATCTTAGTGTTATACTGAAGCAGTCTTCCAGGAATCAAACCTTTTAAACAACATTTGTTAAGCACTTACTATATGCCAAGCACTGTACTATGTGCTAGGGAAAATATAAGATAATCAGGTTGGACACAGTGCCTGTCTGACATAGGGCTCACAGTCTAAGTAGGAGGGAGGACAGGTAATGAATCCCTGTTTTACAGTTGAGGTAACTGAGGCACAGAGAAGTGCTCACAGCAGATGAGTGGAGGGGCTACGATTAGAATCCATGTCCTCTGATTCCCAGGCCTGGCCTCTTTCCACTGGGCCATACTACTTTACCATTTACCCTTCCTGGTTAACAGTGTTTTTTGGCAGGATTAGAATCCAATCCCTCTAACTGATCAACAAATGGAATGGCACCATATAGATGCCTCCTTTTTTTTTTGCCAGATCTGAGGTGGTGAGTCAGAACCTAGGGAACCAGCAAAGATATCTTCAAAATATCTTCCCTGGAAAAATACTCATGCAGGTTGATAGCTTGACGCATAAAACTTTTCCCGAATCTCACAGTGCTTGGCTGGTTCAAATCACCTTTGAGGGATGGCTTGGGCTTGATTTTTCCCAGTAACAAAAGTCCCTCTGTAAAACTGACATGGAAGGGTGTTGGTTCATTTGAGTTTCTATGATCTCCTGTAGGCAACTCCATACATTTTCTTTAGTGAACAGCTGTGACATCTGCGCTTTCCATGTGGGGAAGTTAGTCGGAAAAATGTCTGCCCTGGAATTCCAAGACTTCAGCCTCCTATTAGGCACTTGCTGTGTAGCCCTTAAGCACTTTGATACTCACCTTAGTCCCTCAATCCTTATGTAAAAATTGAGAAGCAGCAGGGACTAGTGGAAAGAACACAGGCCTGGGAGCCAGAGGACCTGGGTTCTAATTCTACCTCTGCCTATTTCCTGCTATGTGACCCTGGGCAAGTCACTTAACTTCTCTGTGCCTTGGTTCTCCTGTTCTCCCTCCTTCTTAGACTGTGAGCTGCATGCTGGACAGGGACTGTGTCCAACCTAATTACTTGTAGCTACCCCAGCTCTTAGAACAGTGTTTGACATGTAGTAAGTGCTTAACAAAAAGCATAAAAAAATATTATCCTCAACTATTTCTCTTATTCCTAAAATATTTTAATGTCTGTTTCACCATGTAGATTGTAAGCATCTCATGGTCAGGGATTTTGCCTAGCAAGTCTGTTATAATGTCCTCTCTCAAACACATGGCACAGTGCTCTGCATATTATAAGCACTCAATGTTACAGGCTTGCGAGATAGGGAGGATAGTGGTGTTGTCAACAGTGATGGGAAAGATAAGGGGAAGATAGAGTTTGGGTGCAAAGATAAGGAGCTCTCTTTTGGATGTGTTTAGTTAGAGGTTTTGGCAAAATGTCCAGGTAGCGATGTCCCAAAGTCAGGAGGAAATGTGGAACTGCAGAGGAGGAGAGAATTCAGGGCTGGACAGGTAGATTTGGGAATCATTTGCGTAGAGATGCTAGTTGAAGCTGTGGGAGTAACTGAGTTCTCCAAGTGGCTGTAGATAGAGAAGAAGAAGAAGAGAAGATTCAGAACTGAGTTCTGAAGGACTCCCACAGTTAGAGGGTAGAGGAGGAGCCCGTGAATGAGACAGAAAAGGAGCAGTCAGAGAAAAAGAAGGACATCCAGAAGAGGAGAGTCAATGAAGCCAGGGTTGGATAATGTTTCCAGGTGAAGGGGCTGGTCCACCATGTTGAAGGCAGCTGAGAGGTCGAGGAAGATTTGGATGGAGTAGAAACCATTGGATCTGGTAGGAAGGAGATCATGGGTGAGGGCAGTTTTGGTGGAATAAAGGAACAGAAGTCAGACTGGAGAGGGTCAAAAAGAGAACTGGAGAAGCAAAAGTAGAAGCAGCCGGTATAGACAACTCTCTCAAGGGGTTTGGAGAGGAGGGAAATGGGGCATGACAGAATGGAAGCGTTCAAGAAAAAAAACCCTACAACTAGAATACACAGTCTGGACCTGAGTCAGCCTTCCTCAGCAGGAATCTGAATACGGAGTCCAGCCCTGAATTTCTTCTTTAAAGCAAGGAGAAAACGAGCTGATTGACTGTGACACATCCCCTTCGGTGGCATAACTGCCTTCCGAGTTGTGAACAAGTTTTGCTCAAGGCTAAACTACTTCTCCCACACTCCCCGCTGTTTGACCGATGAATGATGCTGCTTTTCCATTTACCCTAGGCTCCTGACGCATTCCACCTCCCTCTCGGCACCCAGCATTTCAGCATTAAGAAAAACAAGGAAACCTCGGAAGATGAAACAGGTTTTGCTTTCTTCTGCAGTTCAGATTAGTCAGACAACCCCGGGAAACTGGACTATCTCAATGATAGTTGGGTGTGGGGGTGTGGGGGTGTATGTGTGCACGTGTGTCAATAGCTACCCTTAATAATCAACAGTGATTTCTATAACAATGCTACACTATGTTTGTATGTTGTCTTGACTGGTAAGGCCGATGTGTGTTCAACAATCCATTTTTTTTTAAATGGTAGTTGTTTAGCACTCACTACGTGCCAGGTGATGAACTAATCGCTGTGCTAACAGAAGCTAATCAAGATGGTTACAGTCCATGTCCCACATGGGGCTCACAGTAAAATCCCCAGTTTACAAATGAATGAACTGAGGTACAGAGAAGTTAAGCAGCTTGCCCAAGGTCAAACAGCAGAGAAGTGGCTGAACTGGGATTAGAACCTAGGTCCTTCTGGTTCCCAGGCCCACCCGGGCTCAATCTATTAGGCCACATCACTTTTCAGTGAGGTGTGGCCAACGATCCTTTTTTTTTTATGGTTTTTGTTAAATAGTTACTACGTGCCAGGCAATGTACTAAGCTCTGGGTAGATACAAGATATTCAAGTTGGACACAGTCCATGTCCCAGAGAACCAGAGAAGCAGCATGGCCTAGTGGAAAGAGCAAGAGCCTAGGAGTCAGAGGACCTGGGTTTTATTCTTGACTCTGCCTCATCTGCTGTGTGGCTTTGAGCATGTTACTTTACTTCTCTGTGCCTCAGTTACCTCATCTGTAAAATGGGGATTAAAACTGTGATCTCTATGTAGGACAAGGACTGTATCCAACCCTATTACCATGTATCTACCCCAGTGCTTGGTACAGTGTACAGTGCCTGGCATTCATTCAATCATATTTATTGAGCGCTTACCATGTGCAGAGCACTGTACTAAGCACTTGGGAAGTACAAGTCGGCAACATGTAGGGACAGTCCCTATCCAACAACGGGCAAACAGTCTACATAGTAAGCACTTAAAAAACACAATTAAAAAAAAAAACACGTGGAGCCAGCCATCCTACTGGCATGTGCCATTGGCCAAGATGCATGGAGGATTTGACTAATAAGATCAATATAAATGGAGATCTGATCATTCTATTCTTCAATCAGAAAACACTATGATGGAAAAATTCACACTTGATGCCTGATACTCATACATAGAGCATTCTCGGTGGAAACTTGGGGCAAAACAGAAATTGCTTCCGAGATTTTCCTGACTGATTAGTTGGCTGGTTGTTTACATTCTGAGAATACTGCTCTACTGTCAGTTGGAATGCTGTACTACTACTACTACTACTACTACTACTACTACTACTACTACTACTACTACTAGTTAAGTGCTCACTATGTGCCAGACACTGTACATTGGCATTATCCTCTACTCATCTCTCTCATTCAACCCACATATACAGTCTGTCACCGAATCCTGTTTGTTCTAAATCCTTCCTTTCCTCCCAACCTGAACACTGATACTGGGAAAGGGGAGAGGAGAATAGCATGGTCATAATAATGATTATCATATTTGTTCAGCACTTACTGTGTGCCAGGCACTGTACTAAGCGCTGGGATGGATACAAGCAAGTTGGGTTGGAACAGTGCCTGTTCCACATGGAGCTCACTTTCTCAAACTCATTTTATGGATGAGGTAACAAAGGCTCTGAGAAATAGAGTGATTTGACCAAGGCCACACAACAGACAAGTGACAGAGCTGGGATTAGAACCCATGACTTTCTGACTCCCAGGCATGCTCGATCCACTACACCATGCTGCTCATCAGCTGAAAGAGAGGCATAATCACAGAGTAACTATTCCAGCCACAATCTCACTGGAGAAAGGATATGTCTCCAGGGCTCCACCTCCACCTCTTTCCACCCATATACTCCCAACCCTCTTATCTCATCTATACCTACTTCTGCTAATCTATTAATCCATCAGTGGTATTTATTGAGCACTCTACTAAGCACCTGGGAGAGTATAATCCCTTGTCCTCAAGGAATCTGCAACCTAATGGTGGAGGCAGATATGAAAATAAATTACAGGTAAGGGAAATCAGTCAATCAGTGATATTTACTGAGCTCTTACTTTGTGTAGAACACTGTACTAAGTGCTTGGGAGAATACAATGTAAGAGTTGATAGCCACTTTCCCTGCCCAGAAGGGGCTTGCCATCTGGATTCAGAGAGTATCTAAGTGCTTGGGGGTGGAGAGGAAGGGGAGGAAGTAGAGAAGGAAAATAGGGAGAGAGGAGAAGTTAATAATAGTTGTACTTGTTAAGACCCCCTCTCAGGGTTGCATCTGGAGAGTACTCCAGTACTCTACCAGTCTCAGGAATGGGAGGGAGAGTCAAGCAGAGGCCTACCCATTCCATTCCTAGCTTGGCCAGTGGCTAGCAAGTGGAAGGCAATCTGCTACAAGTCAAAACTCACCTGTGCTGGGCAGCACAGTCTCAAAATCAAGAGACTCAAGTTTACTGCACGTAAGGCGGCAATGGTAAATCACTTCCGTATTTTTACCAAGGAAACTCTGTGGATCCACTACCAGAATGACTGCAGATGGAGAGTGGGGCGTTCTGGGAGAGATGTGTCCGTGATGTTGCTATGGGTCGGAAATGACTTGATGGCATAAGACAAGACAAGACTTGTTAAGTGCTTGCTATGTGCCAAGCACTGCTCTAAAGCACCGGTATAGATACAAGTTAATTGGTTTGGACACAGTCCTTGTCCCATTAATCCTCATTTTACAGATGTGGTAACTGAAGCCCAGAGAAGTAAAGTGGTTTGCCCAAGATCACACACCCAACATGTGTGACTTCTAGACTGTGGGCCCATTGTTGGGTAGGGACTGTCTCTGCATGTTGCCTACTTGTATTTCCCAAGCGCTTAGTGCAGTGCTCTGCACACAGTAAGTGCTCAATAAATACAATTGAATAAATGAATGTGGCAGAGCTGGGATTAGAATTCAGAACCTTTTGACTCCC
Organism: Tachyglossus aculeatus; assembly: GCF_015852505.1. Classification (NCBI taxonomy): domain Eukaryota; kingdom Metazoa; phylum Chordata; class Mammalia; order Monotremata; family Tachyglossidae; genus Tachyglossus; species Tachyglossus aculeatus. The sequence goes on along the minus strand of NC_052067.1, from coordinate 43,047,427 downwards.
AGGGCCATGCTCTATTGACTAAGCCATGTTGCTTCTCTCTCTCTCTCTGTCACCAAGGCTTCCTGTCAGCCAGGGGAATGCGAATGAGGGGTGAGATGGGCCTTCTCCTGCCCAAACATCAGTCTGCCCAGGCCTATTTTGGTGCCAACCTCCCTCTGCTGCTATAGAAAATGGACCCACCCTTTCACATATCATTGTACACACTGCCCGGACCAGGGAGGAGCAGCTATTTTGGTGCATCCTTTCCCCTGTGATGGTTACCAGGGAAACGACCCCCTCCGTGCCGGCACTGGTCCAGGGGCTGCTCCGCAAAGGCACCAACTCCTGGCAAGTGCATTTCACGGCACATCAGAGTGAACAAAGGGAAATGGGAGACAGCAAAATCTCTTGGCAGAAGAAAGAACAACAGCTGAGCCTCCTGCTCGGAAGGGAGAGGAAAGCGGCTGTTTGTGTTCATTTTACGCACACACACACACTCACACCCAGTGTGGCTTGGAAGGCAGAAGGACCTGGGTTATAATCCCGGCTCTGCCACTTGTCTCCTGTATGACCTTGGGCAAGTGTCTTCACTTATCTATGCTTCTGTTACCTCATCTAAGCAGCAGAGAAGCAGCATGGCTCAGTGGAAAGAGCATGGTCTTGGGAGTCAGAGGTCATGGGTTCAAAACCCGACTCTGCCACTTAGCTGTATGACTTTGGGCAAGTCACTTCTCTGTGCCTCAGTTACCTCATCTGTAAAATGGGGATTAAGGCTGTGAGCCCCCCTTGGGACAACCTGATCACCCTGTATCCTCCCCAATGCTTAGGACAGTGCTCTGCACATAGTAAGAGCTTTAGAAATGCATCATTATTATTATTATCTAAGAAAATAGGCATTAAGACTGTGAGCCCCACTTGGGACAGGGACTGTATCCATCCCACTTTGCTTGTATCCAACCCAGCACTTAGTACAGTGCCTGGCACATAGTAAGTGATTGACAAGTACCACAATTATTATTATTATTACACACACACACACACACACTCACACACAGACAGGCACAGGTAGCTATGCCACTCCCCTTCTGTGAGCAAAAATAAGTCAAAAAGAGTATTTTCAGTCAGAACTCTTTGAATCAAAATCAAGACCTAAATGTCCGTTTTAGAGGTCTTCCCCTATTCCCACCCTGTGTCCTAATGGGCAGGAGGAAGAGCCTTTTGACAAAGAGAAGCAGCATGGCCTAGTGGATAGAGCATGGGCCTGGGAGTCCTAAGTCACTTAACTTCTCTGGGCCTCAGTTACCTCATCTGGAAAATGGGGATTCAATACCAGTCCTCCCTTCTACTTAGACTGTGAGCTTCATGTGAGACAGTGACTGTGTCTGACCTTCCCCAGCGCTGAGAACGGTATTTGACCAACAGTAAGCACTTAACAAAGGCTACTATTATTATTATTATTATTATTATTATTATTATTATTATTATTATATACTTGTTCTTCCTCCTGCTCCCACGATGTGTCTAGAATTACCCTCCGTCTGTCTCCCCCCATTAGACTGCAACCTCCTTGCAGTCAGTCATATTAATTGAGCACTTATTGTGTGCATAGCACTGTACAAAACACTAGGGAGAGTACAATGTAATGGAATACTATCCCCAGCCCACAGCAAACCCATAATGTTCCCTGCCCACAACAAGCTTACAGTCTAGGTAGGGAGACAATACACATTTCCTCTTTCTCTTTCTCCTTCCATTCATTCATGTATTCATTCATTCAGTCATATTTATTGAGCACTTACTGTGTGCAAAGCACTGTACTAAGCACTTGGAAGAGTACAATAAAAGAACAGACACATTCCTGCCCATAACAAGCTCACAATCTAGAGGGTGACTCACAGTCCGCTCTGCACAAGGTAAACCCAGACCTCTATAATCTTAGTCCAGTCAATCCATGAGTAGCATTTATGGAGGCCCTGATTATTAATCGATTGATTGATCGATTGGGAAGGCCTCTTCTCCACCTCCTCCAACTGAGATCATGCAATGCTGGTGACATTTAGGCCACTGTCTCAATCGGTGAGGTTATGAGAGCTGGTGAGGCATCCCAAGTATAAACTCATCCCACTCGAGGGGAAACTGCCAAATTAAAAAGACTAAAAAAATGGAGACAAATTTTCTGGGGACAGTGTCAATGCTAGAACAAGCTGGGCAGTTGCCAATCAATCAATCATATTTATTGAGCACTTACTGTGTAGAGAGCACTGTACTAAGTGGTTGGGAGAGAACAATAGAGCAATATAACAGAGTTGGCAATCACTTCCCTTCCCATAATGAGCTACAATCCTCATTACAGTCCTGTTATAGCTCTGCAAATGGAAGCATGGGCCAAAGAGAACCTTGTTTTTGCCCACTGAAGGTTGGATTGAGATTGTAAACTGGTAGAGGGGAAGTAGCATGGCCTAGTGGAAAGAGCATGGTTCATGGAGACGGAGGACCTGGGGTTTTTCAAATGGTATTTGTTAATCACTTACTATGAGTCAAATAACTGTTCTCAGCACAGGAGAAGTGCCAGTTAATTAGCACAGTCACAGTTCTTATCACGTCTCTACCACTGCCTGTTGTGTGTCCTTAACTTCTCTGTGCTTCAGTTTCCTCACCTGCAAAATGGGGTTTCTGTGCCTTTTTTCTCTCCTACTTATGCTGTGAGCCCCAGGCAGGTTCTACCCTAGCACTTCTCCTCTCAGGGTCGCACCTGGGGAGTTGCCAGTACTCTACCAGTCTGGACTATGGGAGGGAGAATCAAGCAGAGACCTACCCATTCCATTCCTAGCTTGGTCAGTGGCTAGCGAGTGGAAGGCAATCTGCTACAAGTCAAAATCCACGTGAGCTGGGCAGCAGCGGCGTGGGAGAGAGTCGAGGGCAGAGACTCAAGTTTACTGCATGGAAGGAGGCAGTGATAAACCACTTCTGTATTTTTACCAAGAAAACTCTATGAATACAGTACGGAAGAATTGCAGATGGATGTGGTGTGTTCTGGGAGAGATGCGTCCATGGCATCGCTATGGGTCAGAGACCACTCGACAGCAGAAGACAAGAACCTGGCACTTAATAAAGTGCTTGGCATCTAGTAAGTGCTTAACAAATATTATTATCGTTATTATTAGTGGGGGGAAGGATGGATAAGTTGAGATATCTCCTCCTGATGACACAGCGGTAGGGTGTGTCAGGAAGGGGATGATTCTAGGTAATGGGAGGGAGAAAGAGCCTGGGGAACAGGTAGGAGATGAAAGGGAACAGGAGGAGAGATTTATCGTGAAGAGTGTATGAGTTTAGTAATAATTGTGGTATTTGTTAAGCGTTTACTGTGCCCTGCACTGTTCTAAGCACTAGGGTAGATGCAAGATAATCAGGTTTTACACAGTCCCTGCCCCACAGGGGGCTCACAGCCTTAACCCCCATTTTACAGATGAGATAACTGAGGCTCAGAGAAGTTAAGTGACTTTTCCAAGGTCACCCAGATACATTTGGCTGAGCAGGGAATTAGAACACATGTCCTCTGACTCCCAAGCCCGGGCTTTTTCCACTAGACCATGCTGCTACTTGATCATGTGAGTATCAGTGAAGCTGAAAGACTGGAGGACAAGGCAGTTCAAGAGAGAAATGAGAAGCTGAGAGAAAAAAAGGAAATACTAAGAAACCATTCCAGTAAACACAATCTACTCCTGAATATCTCTCTTTCTTTAGTTTCCCTTTTGGTAAATGGAATAATTAGGCTAATTAGTGAAAGAAAAGCAGGATCATTTCCATAGAAACCTTTGCAACCTGAAATTTTCAAAACAGAGCATTCTACAGGGCTGATTCACGTGGCTCCCCTGATGTTAGCAGAAATCATGCAATTAAATCCTCCTGTAACTCTTTGATAATTCTCCCCTTCACACTTTGCTGAGAAATAATGTGGACACCTAAAGTGCAAAGCAGTCCCCTCAATGCAGTCAACTGTAACCACTCCAAAATTGCCTTCCTGAATGATGGTGGCTTATTATATTCTTCTTAACGAGGAATGGATGTCTTAATCTGGTTTAAAGGACAATGAAAATATGAACCAATCTGTCATCAACTTTCAAATCTCCTCAGATGCCTAATGAAGTTGGAGTAATACAATCGCTCCCTGTAACCCTTGCTGGCAAACCAAATGCTTTTTTTACACCCAATGCTTCAAGTAGAAAAGAAGGAGGGAAAGGACATTGAAAGATAAAAACCTTTCAATTACCCCGACATCTAACTGCTTATATGCAAGGTAAAAATGCAGAATTTCATTGTCAGTTTGACTCAATTGTTCTGGTTATATAAATTTATAGACTCTATTAAGGTAGATCTTGCCCTTTCCAAAAAGTGTTTTGGAACAACATCAAATAGGCAATAACCTTTTTTTCTTACTAGAAGAGGTAAATGCTAACAATGCACTAGTACAATGGAAATATCACCCTCCATGGAGACAAATAGTTCTGCTGCTAGATTATTCCTGCATATCTATCAAGAAAGGAATTGTTGCTTGAATAGTTTTCAAAAATCTATCTGTCACGTATAATTATGTCTTTTTGACAGAGGTGCCATTGTAGGCATTCAATTGTTACGCATTGAGAAAAATGCTAAGATGATTAAAAAGGGAAAAGATAATACGTGCATAAGAGATGTAGGCAGATCTGAATGGGAAGTGGTTATTTCTGACAATCGGAATACTTTCAAAAATGGACTCCAAGTTCTGAAATGGCTCATGCAAAGACACGCTCCTGTTCTCAGATATGTAAAAGTCTCTCCATAATGCCCTAGCAGCAGAATTACAGAACTAAAATCCAATTACTCCCCCTTCTCTTGCAATATCCACTGAGGATATGTTTCATCTCTGCTGGGATTCTGAACTGTAAAAAATTGAAAAGACCACATATTCTGTTTAAAAATGGATTGATTTGTTTAGCTGGCTGTCTTCATTACTGAGTTGATGAAATTTAGGTACTATTTATTTCCCAGCCAGCAAGATCTAGAGATTGGAACAGGAGTTTTTAGGCTGTGAGTTTCACATCCTTAATTAGCAGATCAGATCATTGCTGCAGAACCACATGATCAATGTATGGTAACTGAATCAACTCATTTCAGCAGCTTGGCTCACAAAACTGATTCAGATATGATGAAGTACAAATAATCACACAACCAAAAATCACCCAGACTGTAAATAATCCACAGAGCAACAAAGCGGTATTCATTAATTCATACATCCCCATGTAAATAATACCAATGATAGTAATAAAAATAATAATAATGATTGTAATATTTGTTTAGCATTTACTGAGCATAAAGCACAATGCTAAGCACTGGGGTAGATGCAAGATAATCAGGTCAGACCCCATCCCTGTCCCACATAATAATAATGGTATTTGTTAAGCTCTTACTATGTGCCAGGCACTGTACTAAGTGCTGGGGTAGATACCAGATGAGGTAACTGAGACCCAGAGAAGTTAAGGGAATTGCCCAAGGTCACACAGCAGACAAGTGGCAGAATTGGGATTAAAACCCAGTCCTTCTAACTCCTAGACCCGTGCTCTATCCAATAGGTCATGCACAGTTTAAGTAGGAGGGAGAACCAGTCATGAAACACCATTTTACAGATGAAGAAACTGAGGCACAAAAAATTAAGTAGCTGGCCTGAAGTCCCACAGCAGTCAGATGGCAGAACTCTCTCAAAGCCTCTCAACTATTGGTTGGAGAGCCAGAGTTCAAAATGCCAAGCACTTAGTACAGTGCTCTGCACATATTAAGTGCTTGATAAATACTATTGATTGATGGATGGATGTCACATGAGAACTTCAACTCAAGTTTCCAGTGATCGCTGAAGTGAGAACAGTGAGGCACTGTTGAATGGGAATTCAGACATGGTGCTTTCTGGCCAGCAGAGAGCCAGGTTCTGTACAGCAGAGAAGGAAGATACTTGCTCCTGAAGAGAGGCAGTGTTACCTAGTGGATAGAGCACAGGCCTAGGAGTCCAGAGGACCTGAGTTCTAATCCTGACTCTGCCACTTGTCTGCTGTGAGACTCTAAGCAAGTCACTTCACTTTTCTGGGCCTCAGTTGCCTCACTGATAATGGGGATTAAGGCTGTGAGCCCCATGTAGGGCAGGGACTGTGTCCAACCTGATTAGCTTAAATGGTGCCTGGCACATAGTAAACTCTTAACCTATTGCTATATTGTACTCTCCCAAGTGCTTAGTACAGTGCTTTGCACACAGTAAGCACTCAATAAATATGACTGATTGATTGATTAACATTTTACCATTGAAAAAACCCTCAAATACCACCCTGGAACCACCCTTTTTTCCTCCACTTGCCTGCAGAAAATGGAGGGGGAAATAAATTGTGCAAGAGTTACACGCCATCAGCATGAAATGGGATTGGGTTCTGGGCCCTAAGGGTCAGCAGGACCCAGAGTCTTCAGAACAGAGAGCCTTGCATCTCTTTTTCAGAATTGGGCTCGTAAGAGGAAGCAATAGTACAGGATTTGGGATTGACACACAAGCTTCTCAAAGTTTAAGAGGTTTTTCAGGATCCTCTTGGGGTGTTTTTCATCCCTACCCAAGTATTCTTTTCTCTCTTCAGTCCTGCTCAGGTATTGGGAAGAAGTGTGTCCTAGTGGATAGAGCCCGGGCCTGGGAGACATTCATTCATTCATTCAATCATATTTACCGAGCTGTTACTGTGTGCAGAGCACTATACTAAGTGCTTGGAAGAGTACAACGCAACTATAAAGAGACCCAGTCCCTGCCCACAAAGTGATTCAGAAGGACCTGGGTTCTAAACCCACTCAACCATTTGTTTGTTTTCGGACATGGGCAAGTCATTTAACTTCTATGTGCCTCAGTTCCCTCATCTGTCAAATGGTGATAAGACTGTGAGCCCTAACTGGGACAAGGCCTGCATCCAACCCGATTATCTTATATCTACCCCAGTGCTTAGAACAGTGTCTGGCACATAGTAAGTGCTTAACAAATACCACAGTAATTATTGTTGTTGGAGGCCTGGGGTGAGCAAGGCTGTGGGTTTGAGCCAGAAAACAGCAGGAACAATAAGGAAGCTCCAATCACCAACAACCTCCATTCGTCTTCGTCAACTCCATGGAATGGACACTGTGTATCTCTTTTGGAATTTAGGGAGGCCTTGGGGAAACTTCAGGAATTTGGGGGACCCCATTTGGGCAGAGAGAGAATCCTGATGTTGATAATTAATCATTTTGTTATGTGTATATGTTCAGAGATTGTTCCCATGCCTGTTTATCACCATTATTTTTCAGACCATTTCTGTATGTGCCTATAAGACCATATATTTAATAATGATGATTATGGTATTTATTAAGCTCTTACTATGTGCCAAGCACTGTACTAAGCACTGGAGTTGATACAGTATATGCAGATCAAATACAGTCCTTTTTTGTGGTATTTGTTAAGCATTTACTACTACTGCTAATGATAATAATAATGATGGCATTTAAGTGCTTACCATGTGCCAAGCACTGTTCTAAGCACTGAGGGGATACAAGGTAATCAGGTTGTCCCACATGGGGCTCACAGTCTTAATCCCCATTTTTCAGATGAGGTAACTGAGGCCCAGAGAAGTTAAGTGACTTGCCCAAAGTCACACAGCTGACAAGTGGAGGAGCTGGGATTAGAACCTCTGACTCGCTGGGGTAGATTCAAGCTAATCAGGTTGGAAACTGTCCATGTCCCACATGGGGCTCACAGTCTCAATTCCCATTCTACAGATGAGGAAACTGAGACCCAGAGGTATTAAGTGAGTTTCCTTGTCCCATACAGGACTGAGAATCCAATTAGGAAGGAGAACAAGTATTGATTCTCCATTTTACAGATGAAAAAACTCTGAAGCATAGTGACTGGCCCAAGGTCACACAACTGGCAAGTGGCAGAGCCGGGATTAGAATCCAGGTCTTCTGACTCCCGGACTTGGGCTCTTTCCACTTGACTATGCTGCTTCTTTTTACAATTCACCCACCATAGTTCCACATGTTTCACATAACAATGCTCTAAAGCTACATTTCAGCTCCTGCTGAAATATGAAGTGGTGTTTTCTATCCTGTCTCTGCACCGATGAAATATATTTGTTCTCCTCATCTGTAACTTCACAGGTTCACATTCAATTCCAAGTACACAATGTTTATGACCTAAATGTTTACAAAGGAAGGAACAAAAGCAGTTTAAGGCTATCCATTCCTTGAAGTCAAAGACAACTTTTCAGTTTATATTTGCTAGCTAACTGGCACGGAAAAACTTGAAGTGGAAATGGTTTGAGTAAAATAGGTTAAAAAGTAGTTTCAAGGAGACACCAAGTCTGTGCATCTTATTAACAAAACAATTTCTAAAAATCATTGTTTACTGAAGCTCAAAAAGGAGTCCACGGTCTAAAATAAGCATCACAGTAACTGCTCTTGGGTTTGGGCAGGCGGATGCATTTTTAAGAATGTGTTTTCATGGTGTTCTGCTGAACCCTCATTTGAGCTTTTAAAAAGTATCCATGTAAGATGACCTACCGGATGGGTTTTTGCCCCAAATGGGCCACTTAACAGAAACTGAAATCAGCAACTCAGAAACTTTCATTGCTCCTGCAAATACTTTTTTGATGGAACATCAAAATGATTAGATTAGTGATTAGATTAAAATCATCTAATTTTAGGTGATCTCAATGTGCCCCTTTCCTCCTCCCATTTTTCCTACTGCATCCATCTTGACGTCATCCTTTTCCTTTTCAACAGTCTTAGGAGTACAGATCCTCTGAGACCAAGTCAGAATGCTGTGTTGATTTTTGCCTTATCAGGTCTCCATAAGAGGCATCAGTAATTTTCCTGGGAAAAGTTAAGTTATGACATCCTATTTTAACTCCACACTTTCCCTTTCAACAACCTTTAGGGGTATAGAGCTTCTGGGATGAATTCAGAATGCTGGGATGATTTTTTGCCTTATCATGTCTCCATGAGAGGCAGCAGTAATTTTCCTGGGCAAATTTAAATTATGATATCTGATTTTAATGTCTAGAAATCCAGGAGAGGCCAATGCACCAAGGATGCTATGTCAGCTTCCTCACTCTTTCCCACATTTCAATCAATCAATGGTAGTTATTGAGCACTTACTTTGGGCAGAGTGCAGTACTTAGTATAATACTACCGAGTTGGTAGATGTAATCCGTGCCTATAAGGAACTTACAGTCCTACAGGGAAAGAGAGACCCCCAATATCTGGAAAACCAATATTCCTAGTTTGAACTCTTACAGAGTTCCCAGATCTTCCCAGTGCAGCGAGGAAGACACCCCCTTAGACTGTGAATTCCATGAGGGAGAGGGATGAATTCTGACCTGATTTTATTATGTCCCCAGAGCACTTAGTTTTTTAAATTTTTATTATTTTTATGGTATTTGTTAAGCGCTTACTAAGCGCACATACCACAATTTTTATAAACTCTTTGGAATCCACTCGTGCCTCCATTCACAGTTCTCCTTAACAGATAATTATTAGGTTATTGTTCGGTGGTGGTATTGGTATTTAAGTGTTTACTGTGTACCAAGCACTGTACTAAGCACTTGTGGTTAAGCAGTCTTTGTCACAGGGATCACAAGGTAAAATAGGGGGAAGAACAGGTGCTTAATCCCCATTGTACAGATGAAGAAATTGAGTCCCAGAGAAATGACTTCCCCAAGATCAAACAGCAGGCAAGTGAAGGCACCAAGATTAGATCCCAGGTCCTCTGACTCTAAGGCCAGTGCTCTTTCTTCAAGAGTCCTCCTTTCCCTTTCATGTTTGCCACTGTAGCTCAATCTCTTCTCTTTCTTTTCTCCGAAACTGCTCATTTCTGTTTGTTGGTCTCCTGTCTCTTCCATCAAATCAAACTGGACACCTTTGCATTTGGGAAATCTTGGAGGAAGCCCTGAATGAAGCTCAGAAACAATTCTGTATTGTTGACTGATGTTACATACCAGTCCAGAGGAATCACAGACCCGAAAGAATTCCCAAACTGGAGACAGAGTGGTTAAGATCTAAAGTATGCGCTGCTGTCTGAAAGCAAATGTCTTCCCTGCCTGAGTTGAATTCTCTGGCAAACTGCCCACATCTGTTAGATAAGCAATATTTGTGGTACATTAGCCGTATACCCATAGGCTGGAGAAAAGAGAGGCTCTTCATAAAAAGCCATCAGCACTGATATTGTCCTTTGTCGTGCCTCTGAGGCACAAACATCAGATGTGTCAACGATAGATTGAAGATGGTAGATGGCACTTTGGAGCATAAAATCAAAATACTCCCTGAATTCTTCCCCTCGAGGAGCTGACAATCAAAATAGTTCAGTTTACGACTATACCATGGCTTATCTAACTGACAGAGTCCAACCAACCCTGACAAGATTATTAGGAGGGATGTTAGAACTCCTAACTCAGTAGTGCAGAGTCTTTGCAATGAATTAGAGTTTGACACTATCTGATCAAAGTAGGATTGGATCTGTAATTTATTTTTAAGGTCTGTCCATGCTGCTAGACTGCAGGTTGTTTCAGTCATACTTATTGAGCACTTACTGTGTGCAGAGCACTGTACTAGGCGCTTGGGAAGTACAAGTTGGCAACATATAGAGATGGTCCCTACCCAACAGCTGGCTCACAGTCTAGAAGGGGGAGACAGACAACAAAACAAAACATATTAACAAAATAAAATAAATAGAATAGATATGTACAAGTAAAATGAATAAATAAATAGAGTAATAAATATGTACAAACATATGTACATATATACAGGTGCTGTGGGGAGGGGAAGGAGGTAAGGTGGGGGGATGGGGAGGGGGAGAGGAAGGAGGGGGCTCAGTCTGGGAAGGCCTCCTAAAGGAGGGGAGCTCTCAGTAGGGCTTTGAGGGGAGGAAGAGAGCTAGCTTGGTGGATGTGCAGAGGGAGGGCATTCCAGGCCAGGGGGAAGACGTGGGCCAGGGGTCAACGGGGGGGGACAGGTGAGAATGAGGCACAGAGAGGAGGTTAGCAGCAGAGGAGTGGAGGGTGTGGCTGGGCTGTCCCTGTTTGGGGCACCTGTATATATGTTTGTACATATTTATTACTCTATTTATTTATTTATTTATTTATTTATTTTACTTGTACATATCCATTCTATTTATTTTATTTTGTTAGTACATTTGTTTTGTTCTCTGTCTCCCCCTTTTAGACTGTGAGCCCACTGTTGGGTAGGGACTGTCTCTATATGTTGCCAATTTGTACTTCCCAAGCGCTTAGTACAGTGCTCTGCACATAGTAAGCGCTCAATAAATACGATTGATGATGATGATGATGATGACAGGGATTGGGTCTACCAACTCTGTTGTATCGTGCTTTCCCAAGAGCTTAGTAGTGTTCTGCACATGGGTAATGCTCATTAAATACCATTCATTGATTGTTTATGTACACTTTATCAAGGGGGTTCTTCAAGAAAGTTTCTGGTGAAAAAGAACATGGTTATAAGTACTAGAAATAATGTGTGACTCTATGGATATTCTTTTTTGCTAACAATTTTGTTGAAGATAAAGAAAAATATACTTTAGGCTAATCCAGAACCCCCGGAACAAGTTTTTTTTTTTATGGAATTTGTTAGGCACTTACTATGCGCCAGGCACTGTATTAAGTGCTGAAGTTGATCAAGGTAATCAGTTTGGACATTGTCTCTGTCCCACATGGGGCTCACAGTTTTAATCCCCATTTTCCAGATGAGGTGACCGAGGCCCAGAGAAGTTGTGACTTGCCCAAGGTCACAAAGCTGACAAATGGATGAGGCAGGATTAGAACCCAGGTCCTCTGACTCCTAGGCCGATGTTCTTTCTATTTGGCTATGCTGCTTCTCAGCTGCTTCTTCATCTTCCGGTTTTAAACTGCTTGTTACAAGTACCTTTTCTCATGTACTTTTACCTACTATACATTGGTCAATGTAAGATTACCTATCTTTCTCTTCAGACTGTATGCTCCTTGAGGAATGGGCCATGAATTTTTCTTTCACTGTAGGCTCCCAAGGCCTAGAACCGTGTTCTGAGCAAAATAAGGATCAGTAAGTTCCGACGATGGTAAGGGTTTCTGGTTCATTGTACTGAGACATTTATATATGGGGAAACTTTAAACCTGCAGTCCCTACATTACTGACCACGGATAGGAAGGCACAGGATAATCTCCAAGGCCAATCAATCAATCACAGCATAGTCTGCCGGAGGGAGTGTTGTCCTGGGAGTCAGAAGACCTGGGTTCTAGTCCCTGCTCTGCTACTTGTCTGCTACGTGACCTTGGACAAGTCACTTGTCTGTGCCTGTTATCTCATATGTAATATGGGGAGTAAGACTGTGAGCTCCATGTGGGACTTAGACTGTGTCCAACCTGATTAGCTTGTTTCTCCCCCTGTGCTTAGTTCAGTGTCTGGCACATAGTACATGTTTATATTAATAGCATTTATTGAGCACCTACTATGTACATAGCACTGAAGTAAGGGCAGTGGGAAAGTATAAAAGAGTCAGAAGTCATGATTCTGTTTTCAAGGAGATTACCACGTATGGGAGAGATAGACACTTAAGCCCCCTCTCAGGGTCACATCTGGAGAGTTTCCAGTACTTTACCAGTCTCAGCTACAGGAGGGAGAGTCAAGCAGAGGCATATCCATTCTTCTCCTAACTTGGGCAGTGGCTAGCAGGTGGAAGGCAATCTACTACAAGGCATAACTCACCCATGCTGGATAACAGCAGCATGGGAGAGCGTGGAGGGTGGAGACTCGAGTTTACTGTGTGGTAGGTGGCAATGGTAAACCACTTATTGTATTTTTACCAAGAAAACACTTTGGTTACAATACCAGAACAATAGCAGATGGCGAGCGGGGAGTTCTGAGAGAGATGTGTCAATAGTGTCACTATGGGTCGGAAATGACTCGACGGAATAAGACAAGACACTTAAGGAAGGCACTTCTCCCTGACCCCCACAATTCTCCGTGCTGAATTGGTTCCTCCAGGCCCCGGAGAAGACCAAGGGAAAGCTGGCCAACCAATTGCATTTTTTGAGTGCTTACTGTGTCCAGAGCACTGCGCTAGGCACTTGGGAGAGTACAATATGAAAATATAACAGAGTCGGAAGCGCTTCGGAGAGTACAGTACAAAGAGCGGTATACAAGTTCCCTGCCCACAGTGAGTTTACGGCCTAGAAGAACTCCATGAATGCTCTGTAATCATTCACCAAAACAAGCAGCAAATCCCTAAGAATAGGCTGCCTTCCCAGGAGGGTCTGCATTTTCCAAGGTGGGACCTACAGGTTCTAAAGCAGTCGCTAATAACTGGAGCAGATGACTGCCAAACTGCAGAGCACTGGAAAGAACTGCTTGACATGTACAGAAATAAAGGATGGTGGAATGGTTGGGGAGGGGGATGGGTGAGTAGGTGAAGAGAAAGTAGAAAGGAAGGAAGGAGAAAATAGCCTGAAAGACAACCAATGAAGAAACCAGCAATGTCCTAATGTAAGTCTAGGCCACTGAAAGAGAGAGCAAATTGTCACAGTTTTTCAATTGTTCTGATTTTCTCTGAAGACACTACCAATATTCCTTTCCCTTTTCTTAAAATGATCCTCCTATAGAGAAGCAGCATGGCTCAGGGGAAAGAGCACGGACTTTGGAGTCAGAGGTCATGGGTTCTAATCCCGGCTCCACCACTTATCAGCTGTGTGACTTCGGGCAAGTCACTTAACTTCTCTGTGCATGTTACCTCATCTGTAAAATAGGGATTAAGATTGTGAGCCCCACATGGGACAACCTGATCACCTCGTATCCCCCCAGCACTTAGAACAGTGCTTTGCACCTAGTAAGTGCTTAACAAATACCATCATTATTGTTATCTGAACATTTTCACTGTTTTTATTTTTTTTTAATCGACCATCTATTTTTTTAAATCCTTTATAATGGATTTCTGCCCCCACCCACGATCTTTTTTTAAAAAATCATTTACGATAGATTTATAGCCCTAACCCTGCTTTGGATGGGACCAGGTTCAACGATCCAAATGTAAACTGTTTCTCCATAGAGTTCATAAATCAGTGTTACTTTGTTAAACCTCAGCTGTCCTGGAAACTATTAAACATTCTCTGCTCTCAGAGTGGGATGGGTTAGACAGTGTTAAAAGAGCATGAATGAATTATTGTTCTTTCTGCTGCTGCTGCTTTCTTTCACCAGACCTAATGAAGAAAGAGACATCTCTCAGCAGCAGCATTACCGCAACGTCTCTTGGAGGAGCTAGGCATATCAATTTCCCTGTAGAAGAATTGCTCAAAGCACAAACTAAGGATTCTTTGACAAAAGTGAGGCGTTTTCCATCAAACATCAGGTTGGGCAGTTCTAAGCAGTCATTGGAAAGTCATATTCGCTTAGGCAACCTACTTACAATTTCATCGGCCGGCTTCCTGCTCCAGACGTCCTCAAGGGTTACCTGCAATGAACAACCTTTCCGGCCACTTTGTGTCATTAACCGGCCAGAACAAAATCAAATTTCTCACTTGTCCAGATGGCTTCAGGCCGGTTCCGGTTCCTACTGTCGTTGGGGCCATGTCTGGGCCACGGAGTTCCGTCTGGGAGTCAGATCCAGTCGGGAAAGAGACCGGTTCACTGTGAGACCTGGTACTCACTCTCTTACAGTGTAACGGCCCCCCTTCCGACTGTCCAATCTCCTGCCCTGTTCCGTCCCCCTTAAATCCGGCTTCACTTGGGGCAGACCTCACACCCGTCTCGGTTGTGGGAGGGAAGGCGAAAAGCACAACTTTTGACCCCACCGATCCCCAGGGTGACGGCTACCGAAGCAGAACTTGTCTTTTAAATTCATTCATTCATTCAGTGGTATTTATTGAGCACTTACTATGTGAAGAGCACTGTACTGAGCAATTAGGAGAGGACAGTACGACAGAGTTGGCAGGCATGGTCCCTGCCCACAACAAGCTTAATGTCTAGAGGGGCTTCACAGGTGGGTATTAGACATGGTACCTGTTTCTTGTGGAGCGCACAACAGAAGAAATACAAGTTTTGGCTTTAGCAGAGCCCAGAGATAATGCCCCTCCTGCCTTCTTCATGGCTTACTCTCCACTCCTTAAAAGCCTTATTGAACATCCATCTCCTCTAAGAGGCCTTCCCTGACTAAGCCCTCTTTTCCTTTTCTTCAACTTCCTTCTGTGTTGCCCTTGACCTCCTCCTTTCATTCATCCGCGATCCCAGCCCCAAAGCACTCATGTCCAGATGTGTAATTCATTTATTTCTGTTGATGTTTGTCTCCCCCGCTAGACTGTAAGCCTACTAGAGAAGCAGTGTGGCTCAGTGGAGAGAGCATGGGCTTTGGAGTCAGAGGTCATGGGTTTGAATCCCGGATCCACCAATTGTCAGCTTTGTAACTTTGGGCAAGTCACTTAACTTCTCTGTGCCTCAGTTCCCTCATCTGTAAAATGGGGATTAAGACTGTGAGGCCCCATCGGACAACCTGATCACCTTGTCACCTCCCCAGTGCTTAGAACAGTGCTTTGCACACAGTAAGCGCTTAATAAATGCCATCACTATTATTATTACTGTGGGCAGGGAACATATCTGTTATATTGCTGTATTGTACTCTCCCAAGCGCTTAATACAGTGCCCGGCACACAACAAATACGATGAACTGACTGACTTGGGAAATGGCTAAAGAATTTCTCCATGGGGCGGAGATGGGATAGGATGAAATAAAGAGGATGCTGTCATGGTGAACCTGGCCACTGAGATAATTTCTATGCAGCAGATGAGCATTCCGTATTTCACTGTTTGGTGTGACTTTGTATCCCGATCAGTTTCTCACACACTTCGATCACACGTAGAAGGAACTGCCAGTCGCAAATAGCAGGATATCTAGATTTTTGACCCGTGAAACTGGCAGAAGGAGTATTACCGGAGGGGGTGGGAAATGGAAGGACATCTCTTACAGTTTCTGACGCATGGAATTGGCAGAGGGAGGGTGAGCGGGGGTGAGGGAGGGCAAGAGAAAGGGGCAGATACCTGGTTGTTGTGTGGCTTGAGGCAGCTGCTGAGTCCGCTGGGTACTAAACTGGACAGAGGTCATGGGTCTGTACTGCTGGGTGGCTGAGGTAGGGAACTGACCCGATGGGTAATAATAGACTGACATCTGTGGGAGAAAGAAAACCAAGAAAAAGGAAACAGTGGGTACCTTTCGAATATAGTGCTCTGCACCCAGTAAGCGCTCGATGAATGCCATTGATTGAGGGACATAGGCAAAGACAGATGCAGTGGTCAGATGAGACCTGGTTTCTGGATTCAGAAAGATCCAAATGTAAGCTGTTTCTCGATTGAGTTTATAAATCAGTGCTACTTTGTTATACCTCAACTGTCCCGGAAACTCTACTGGGTGTGGCGGTTGGCTTTCACGGTTTCCTGACAAAAAGAGACTAGACTGTAAATTGTAAACTAGACTACAGTGCTCTGCACATAGTAAGTGCTCAACAAATACAATTGATTGATTGAGGAGCAGGAGATAGGCTAGAAGACGGCAAATACATTACTCTCCAGGTATCGGTTTCCCTTGCAGCTTTCTAAGTGGGTAGCCTTGATGTGAGCCTTTTTGAAAATATTATTTATTACTAGTACTTGTTGAGCACCTATTTGCATCTCCTTCTCCTCTTCCTCTCCTCTCCTCTCCCTCCTCCTCCTTTTTTGTCAACAGTAGAGATAACTAAAACAAATAACTAAAATCAGGTTTATGGGATTTATGCATATACTGCCACCCCAACACTTTATCTACCTACCTACCTATTTATATATCTATCCATCATCTACCCATCCATCCATCTACATCTTGATATCTTCTTCTGTCTCCAATTCTGAAGAAGGTGAAAGCCTTTTATGAACACGAATTAGAATCCACAAGACTGTACATTTGTACTTGAAGTGATCAGGGCTGCATTGGTGCAGTCCCTTCCAATAAATCATTTCAGCTCCATGCGCTAGGATGGCAACAGATTGTCATTAATCTGGCCAGCAGACCATCCATGGCCATGAAATATGGTTCTGTACAGCCTTCAATAGCTTATCACTGCACCAATCTATCATCCTGAAAAGTTCTGCTAGTAGCATTCTGGAAAATCATTTAATTTGCGGTGATTAATGGCTGGATTTGACAGTAATCATCCGCAGCTGACTTGTCTAAGAATAGTTATTTTATTTCCAAAATCAGAGAAGGAGTTGACGAGAAACACAATTCGAGGGCCAGATGGATCTTTTGATAATGGTTAAAGAATTAGTGATCTGATCTCTTAGGAAAGGCTAATGTGGTCTTGAGCACATCTATCTTCTAGTTCAATAGAGAATCTTTTTCTTGTATGGGATTTAATCCTGTACTTTTTTAAAACTGATAACCTAGGTATATCATCAGAAAAGACATCATTATTTTTTAAGGTGATATATTCACTTAACAGTCACATAAACATCTTTCACATTTGCTCTGAGAACACTGCTGCCCCGAGGCTGTCCCATTAAAACCTTCCGTAAAGTTATTTTCAATCAGTCAATCAATCAATTCATTTATTCATTCAATCGTATTTATTGAGCCTTTACTGTGTGGAGAGCACCGTACTAAGCACAGAGTTGGCAGACATGTTCCCTACCCCCAAAGAGTTTACAGTCTAGAGGGCTTAATATCCAGTATAAAATGCTTTCTAACTTTCTTTCAAAGCCTTACCTTATGTTCTATCTGCTTTTTTAGGCTAGAAACCTTTGTAATGGTTTTTTTGTAATGGTATTTGTTAAGTGCTTACTATGTGCCAGGCATTATATTAAGCACTAAGGCAGATACAAGATAATCAGGTCGGACACAGTCCCTTCCCCACGTATGGCTCACAGTCTTCATCCCATTTTACAGTTGAGGTAACTGTAGTCCAGAGAAGTGAAATGAGTTGCCCAAGGTCACACAGCAAAGAAGTAGACTCTAGATTGTAAACTAATTGTGGGCAGGGAATGTGTCTGTTTAAATAGTAGCATGGCCTGGGAATAGAGCACAGGCCTGAAAGTCAGAAGGTCATGGGTTCTAATCGCGGCTCTGCCACTTGTCTGCTGTGTGACCTAGGACAAGCCACTTCAATTCTCTGTGCCTCAGTTATCTCATCTGTAAAATGGGGATTGAGACTGTGAGCCCCACATGGGACAGGGACTGTGTCCAACCTGATAAGCTTGTATCCACCCCAGTGCTTAGTCAGTGCCTGGCATATAGTAAGCACTTAACAAATACCATAATTATTATTACCACTATTGTGTTGTACACTTCCAAGTGCTTAGTACAGTGCCCTTCACACAGTAAGTACTAAATAAATACAACTCATTGAAGTGGTGAAGCCTGGATTAGAACCAAGCTCCTCTGACTCCCAATCCTGGGGTTTTTCTACTAGGTCACACTCTTCTCTCCTTCTAGACTGTAACTTCGTTGTGGGCAGGTAATGTCTGTTATTAAGGGACTCTTCCAAGTGCTTAGTATAGTGCACACAGTAGGTGCTCAGTAAATGTGACTGACTGACATGACCACAGTTTCTCCAGGATGAAGGCCCTCTGGACCAGGGGTCAGAGTCCTTGATGCCAGAGGTGAGGGAGGAACAGCTTTGGCCTTGTCTCTCCTTCTCCTCTAGCCAGACAGTGTGTAAAGGAGAAGGGTATTTGAGTGAATGTGTATAGGTTCATGTGTGTGTGTGTGTGTGTGTGTGTGTGTGTGTGTGTGTGTGTGTGTGTACTTTTGTTTATATGAGGCTGTTATGGGTATGCGTGTTTCTATGTGAACACATGTATGGGAGTACAATATTTGTGTGCAAATGAATCTCTCCCTGCAAGGGAGTGGGAGTGGGAAGGTGTACTTAAAAGTGTATGTGAATGGGTATTTGAGGTAAGAAAGTGTATACGTCTCTAAAAGAAGTGAGTTAGAGCTCGTGTGGGTGTTAGTGAGAGGACTCATGAGTGAAAGTGTAGGCATGACTGAATGTGTAGTTGTGTGTGAGAATATGTGTGCAGGGGCAATATGCACATGTGTATGTGAGACGGTGAGTATGTACGTGTGCGTGTGTGTGAATGTCTGCCGTGTGAGTTTGCATGAGTGATGGTATATGTGTGTGAATGAAGGGTGTGTTTGTCGCTTTCTCTCTTGTTGACCGTCTCTCTCCCTTTACTGCATTCTCCTCTCCTCGCTTCTAACTCTTAGCTCTGAACATGGCCCTTGTTTCTGCTCTCTCCTCTCTCTCACTCTCATTCTACCACCCACCCTTACTTATGTTTTTCTAACAGTAATATTTTAGATGCATAGTAATTCAACAAATACATGCGTACATAAGTTGCAGCTTTTTAGAACGTGCATCTAGGGCACAACTGGTATAACATGCCTAACCTGTGGCAGACATTCATACACCCACACCCACACACATCACACATACACGCACACCAAAACAAACAAACAAACAAAAAAACCAGCCTCCAGACGACCGGCAGTAGGACGTGGCATAACCCTTCTGACAGCATCATTATCCCTGCCTTCTATTCAACCATTGGTTCTATTGCCTTCCTGTTGGAAAATTTTCTGGGGTGAAGAGCAGATTAGTAAACAGAGACAGGAGAATCCATCACACTCTTGGCCATGGGCTGCAAAGCTTCACTCACTTCCTCAGGGAAACACACAATTCCTGCGACTCTTACATATAGTTCCCCTGCTCTTCTCTCTCCCCTCTCTTGCCTCACTCTGCTGGATTCAGAGCTTCTTTATGGTATTTGCTAAGCACTTACTCTGTGCCAGGCACTGTACTAAGCGCTGGGGTAGATACAAGCTAAACATGTTGGACACAGTCCCTGTACTACATGGGGCTCACATTCTGCATCCCCATTTTACAGATGAAGTAACGGAGGCACTGAGAAGTTAAGGGACTTGCCCAAGGTCACACAGCCAACGAATGGCGGAGCCAGGATTAAAAACAGGTCCTTCTGACTACAAAGCCTGTGCTGTATCCACTAGGCCATGCTGTTTCTCAGAGATGAAGTGAGAAGAATGCAAGGTTAGCTCTGGGGTCCATGCCCATATGCCCTTAGTCAGAGCCTCTCCTCCAGTCTCAACCTTTCTATGGGCCTCCTACTTCTTGTGGGCAGGAAATGTCACTGTATTGTACTTTCCCAAGTGCTTAGTACAGTGCTTTCCACACAGTAAGCACTCAATAAATACAACTGACTGAATACATCTTGCTGCTCCCCTAATACGACCCAGCCCACACACTTCGCTTCTCTACTGCCAACCTACTCACCGTACCTCATTCTCACCTATCACACTGCTGACCTCTCATCCGTGTCCTGCCTCCATCCTGGAACGCCCTCCCTTCTCATTTCCAATGGATAATGACTCTCTCCACCTTCAAAGCCTCATTGAAGTCGCATCTCATCCAAGAGCCCTTCCCCAACTAAGCCCTAAATTCCTCTTTTTCCATTCCCTTCTGCATCACTCTGATTTGCTCTCTTTATCACCTCTCCCTCAGCCCCACAGCTCTTAAGCACATATCCATAATTCATTTATTTATTTAAGTCTGTCTGCCCCTCTAGACTGTTTGCTTGTCATGGGCAGGGAATAAGCCTACCAAATCTGTTGTATTGAACTCTCCCAAGCACTTAGTACGGTGCTGTACTCACAGTAAGCTCTCAATAAATGGTATTGATCGATTGATTGGTTGATAGTAGAAAGAATTGGGTTGCACACAAAAGACACACTTCACTATTCCTGGAGGAGGCAGCCATTCTTAGGCACTGGCACAGGCCTGGGAGAGTGGAAAGACAGCTGACAAAGTAGTGAGCACTTGACTGTAAGCTCTTTGAAGGAGCATGTCTCCCACCTCTAATGTACTCTACCAAGTGCCTGGTGCGGTACTCTGCACACAGTAAGTGCTCAATAAATACCACTAATCAATGAATGTCTCTGGAAGTGAAGGAAAAAAGGAGACAGAGGAAATGAAAACTGAAAAGCATAAGTGTTTTGAGTACAACCCTTTCTTCCCTCCTGTTTTCTAAATCTAGACCTCTCTTCCCAACACCCACCCACCTTGAGCTTAAGGTAACTGATCACGTAGGTGGCCATTTGACTTCTGAAGAAGAAATCAGAGTTTATGCACTTGCCCTGAAGGTCTGTGGGCAGAATATTAATTTTGTTTTTCTAGGACTATATATCCATTTCGTTTTTCTAAGAAGTGCAGTCTTTGAGGTCTTTTGTCTTTAAGAGGAATGCTAATTAAGCAGTCACTATGGGCAATATCTTTTTACCTATCGCTGCGGGTCTGAAAAAAAAGTCACAGCTGCTCGGCCTGATTGTGAACATCTGTTTTCGTTTCAGGCACTTGCAGATTTGTTGAAGAGATTGAAGAAGAAGCTACCATTTCAGACCCACCAGGGGTTCTGAATTTTCTCTGCTCCTGTCGGGAGGGGATATTGAAATCTCTTCATCAAGCTCATTTTAATTTTTTTTTCTGCAGTGGAGGAGGGGGAGATTCTTCTATTAAACATTCTGCCAACTTTTCATTTTGACGGTTGAGATGGGCAGGAATGGTTACATGCTAGTTAGCTGGGAGAACAGTGTGACTATTTCATAACAAATGATTAGCTTGGAGCCATTTCATTTGCTGGGAAGATAATTAGGTTATTAACGGGCCCCTGTTTCCTAAACCCACTGAAAACCATAGCTATTGGAACAATACCCCTTAGTCACAGAGCAGAAGATGAGTCATGGGGCAGGAAGCCAAAGGTGAGCCATCAATTCAGCCCTGAGAACTGGGATGAAGGATCATTTTCCAATAAAGATTTGAAAAAAAAAGAACAATATTGTTTATTGGAATGTTAAGTTGCTGATAAAGGAAACCCTGACCCTCAGTATTCTAGACCACAGAATCAGTGCAGTAATTTTTAATTAAATGGGAATTCTACTTGGTCTATATGTACCTTGAAAGCGGGCCAGAAAGTCCTCTGTGCATTTTACTTCTTGACAGTAATCACTTCCAATATTCTGCAGAGATACCCAGGAGACGGCTGGGGATGTTTGGTGGCGAACGGTAAAACATAATCAGTCTTTGGGAAGACAGTAAAAATCACTGATCTGTGGTGTCTTACATGTTCGAGTCAATTAAATATGATTAATGGCTGCCTGGGCTGGTGTGTCTGAGGTTCGCTCTCTGCGCAAGGGACAGAGAGAGACCCTGGCTGTGGGCTGGGCTGTCTCTTTTGTATTTATGGCCATGATGCAGCTTGAAGCCCAGACTGGCAAACAGAAAATGCACATGGCAGTGATGGGAAAGGGAGGACTTGGGGGAGGTGGGTTCAAAGCCCGGGTGGGATCTCTTGAGGTCATTCAGTCCGATTCTCCGCTTCCACAGGGACTGTGCCCAAGTCACGTTACTAATAATAATTATTAATAATAATAATTATGGTACTTCTTAAGTTCTTAGTATGTGTCAAGCACTGTTCTTAGTTCTGGGGGAGATATAAGTTAATCAGGTGGGACATAGTCCCTGTCCCACATGGGGCTCACACTCTCAATCCCCATTTTACAGATGAGGGAATTGAGGCCCAGAGAAGTGAAGTGAGTTGCCCAAGGTCATATAGCAGACATGTGGCAGAATCAAGATTAGAACCCAGGTCCTTCTGACTCTCAGGCCCATGCTCTAGCCACTAAGCCACGCTGCTTCTGCTCATGATGGACATAAGGGTACATCCTATTTGTAAGGACTTAGACTGTATAATGCTTTGCACATGGTATAATTACCATTGATAATGACGATCTCCTTGTACCCTTGCATTTTTGCAATCATTCTGAATTCCTTATATGTACGGGACCCTAGGTTGGAGATGGTAGAATAGGATTTCTCTTTCCCTTTATTTTTCTCTCTCTGTCTCTCCACCTCTTTATATCTCTTCCTCTCTTTGTTTCCCCATTCAGTTCTCTCTCTTCCTCTTTTTATCTCTTTGTCTCTCCATCTATTTCTTTTTAGTCTCTCATCCCCCCCTCTCTCTGTCTCTCCACCTCTTTATATTTCTTCCTCTTTTTGCCTTTCCCCCTAGTTCTCTCTCTTCCTCTCTTTGTCTCTCCATCTAGTTCTCTCTCTTGGTCCCTCTTCCTCTCTGTCTCTGCACCTGTTTCTCTCTCTTCCTCTCTTTTTCTCTCCATCTAGTTCTCTCTCTTGGTCTTTCTTCCTCTCTCTCTCTCTCTCTCTCACTTTCTTTTCTCCTCCATTCCTGTCTGTCCATCACTGTCACCTCCTGCTGTCCCGGTCCTCGATCCCTTTCTCTCTGCCTCTCTTTTCCTCTTTTTCTGGCACAGGTTTGTCATCGACATGATGATGGTCCAACCTCAGTGACGGGCAGCGTTTGGAGGAGGCTGTCTTTACCCCTGCCCCTGTCCCTGCCCACAGATGGCACAACTCATCCAAGGCCACGAGTGAGAAGCCTCTGGTGTCAGAAGGCTCGAATATCGCCACAGGCCCTGGTCACCCTAATGGAGCCAAACTAACCTGAGCCGAAGCAGGCTGCTGCATGTACCCCTGGGGGGATGGAGGCTGGAGGATTTGCTGGGAGACGGGAGGCCCGGAGCCAGAGAAGCCTGCTGGAGGGAGCTGCGGGTTGGTAGAGGCTAACACGTAGCCAGGCTGCTGGGCAGGAGGCTGCAGAATCGGTGAGGAGAACACAGGGCCGGCAGGTGGCTCCGGGGTGTCTCCTGAAGACTGCCGGCTCAGACTCATATGGCTGAACTGGGTCGTCACCTCATCTCTCTGCAAGGCACAGAGTACAGGGAATCATCAGTATTAGGAAGGAGAAGGAGAAGGGGAAGGAGGAGGGGAAATGGAATGGGAAGGAGAAGGGGAAGGGAAAAGAGAGGGGGAAAGAGAAGGTAAAGGGGATGGGAAGAGGAAAGAGGAGAAGGAGAAGGAGGAGGTGGAGACCACAGTGCTTCCCATCCTTTTTTCATTCATTCAATTGTATTTATTAAGCACTTACTGTATGAAGACTTTGGGAGAGTACAACACAACAATAAGCAGACATGCTTCCTCTTCATTATTTAACCAGAATGGGCATTCAAGTCAGCGAACCGCGACATGTGCATAGCTGCCTGGAATGTTCCATTCTGCGCTCCTCCCATACCCTGCAATTACCAGCCCCAAGGAAGAGATAAAAAGCCAAGAAATAGCCTACCACTGGGTATTGCTGCGTTGGGGACAGTGGCAGAAGATGTTGGGGTGGATAAGAAACTGCTGGATATTGCACCGACTGGGAAGAAGGCTGCATGGCCTGAACAGGCTGAAATGAAAGCAAAAGGAAAGTGTGAATTGGAAATAACAAATCGTCAGAATACCAACTCCGCACTCGGCCATAGACAGCAGAGCTTGGGAGAGCATTCAGTGAAGTTCTGCTTCTGGGGGATTGACCACCCAAATCTCGGCTTTTAGGGAGTGACTGCATGTACTTCATTTTTGGGGTCATGACTGCCTGACTTTCTTCTTTCGGAGGGACAGTCTGTTGTCCATATTATTTTGGGGGGGTCACCCGGCTCTCTTCTTTTGGAGGGGCAGTCTACTAATCATATCCTTTGGGGTACCACTCTACTGTCTTCTTTTGGAGGGGTAGTCTACTGACCATATTCTTTAGATAGGCCACTCAATTCCCTTCTTTTGAAGGGGTATTCTACTGATCATATTCTTTTAGGGGGCCATCTGACTCTCCTCTTTTAGAAGGGCAATCTACTGAACATATTCTTTTGGGGCACCACTATACTCTCTTCTTTTGGAGGGGCAGTCTACCGACCATATACATTTGGGGAGCCTCCTGACTTTCTTCTACTGGAAAGTCAGTCAACTGACCATAGGTTTTTTGGGGGGGACTACTCGACTCTTCTTTTAGAGGGGCATTCTATTGACCATATTCTTGTGGGGGGCCACCAGTCTGTCTTCTGTAAGAGGGGCAGTCATTTGACCATATTCTTTTGGGGAGCCACCTGATTTCTTTGAGGGGGTGGACTCCCACCTCTACTTCTGGGGGGCAACCACTCAACTCTCTTTCTTTTTTAGGGTGGCCTGCCAACCTACTGCTTATGGTGGGTTGAAGCTGGAATTCTGAGCTTTTGAAGCAGGGGATGTCTTACTCCCTACTTTTGGTGGGTGGCCATATTTCAGTTATAGTTGGGGGGCTCCTACAACTCTTGGGTGTGACCACCCGACTATTTTCTTTTTTGGTAGCGACCATAAGCCTCACTGCTTTAGATGGGAGTTTGCTCAGTTCTCTGCTTTTGGTGAGTGCGAGCTCCCAAATTACTTCTTTTTTTTTTGCCCAATCTCTGCTTTGGGGGATTAGAACCCATGTCCTATGACTCCTAGGCCTGTGCTCTTTCCATTAGCCCACACTTTTTCTAAGGCCTGGTGTGCCTAACAGGTTTTCAGTGGCATCTGGAGAAGTAGTGTTGCCTAGTGGATATAGCATGGGCCTGGGAGTAAGAACCACCTAAATTCTAATCCCAGTTTTGACACCTGTCTGCTGTGTGACCTTGGACAAGTCACTTCACTTGGAAAGGCAGTCAACTGCCTTCACTTCACTCTGGGTCTCAATTACCTCATCTGCAGAATGGGGATTGGGACTGCTTGTCCCATGTGGGACATGGACCATGTCCATCCTGATTAGCTAGTATCTACTCCAGCAGTTAGTAAAGTGCCTGGCACATAGTAAGCTCTTAACAAATACCATAAAACAACAAAACACTGTGGGATTGCCTCACCATTCCCATTACTTGGAAGTAATCTACCTCCTCAGTGACATCGCAAATGTTGGAATTGGAATTATTGTTGGAGAGCCAAATGCCCACATAGAAGCTGCGCGGCTCAGTGGAAAGAGCCCGGGATTTGGAGTCAGAGGTCATGGGTTCAAATTCCAGCTCTGCCAATTGTCAGTTGCGTGACTTTGGGCAAGTCACTTAACTTTTCTGTGCCTTAGTTATCTCATCTGTAAAATGGGGATTAAGACTGTGAGCTGCCCGTGGGACAACCTGTAACCTCCCCAGCACTTAGAACAGTTCTTTGCACATAGTAAGCGCTTAATAAATGTCATAATTATTATTATTATTATTATTCAGGAGGTCACTGCCTACTTATTTTAAAGGGAAGCCATATCGAGAATGCCTTTGGTCCCCGATTCGTCCTCCAGAAAATAGTGGGCAATAAAGAGACCCTGTTCCTTTCCCAGAAGATCCTTTTCATGCGCCATTGTACCTGGGGGAGAAGGTGATTTGCCATCTGCTGCTGAGGAGGCTGAGGCTGCTGCTGGCTTTGGGGCAGAGGCTGTTGCTGAGATTGGCTGACCATCTGGCTCCTCATTGGCTGTTGACTGCTGGGCGGGTTGTATATTGCAGGTGTACCATCGGGGTTCACGAATGGCTGGCCTGAAACAAAACATCGGGATGGGGTGAGAATTCCCCTCCCCAGGAGCGATGGATCGATTCTCCCAGGAAAGAGCCAATCCAAATAATAATAGTAATAATATTTGTGATATTTGCTAAGTGCTTACTATATGCTAGGCACTGTACTAAGCGCTGGGGTGGATACAAGCTAATCAGATTGGACAGAGTCCCTGTCCCATGTGGGGCTCATTGTCTCAATCCGCATTTTACAGATGAAGTAACTGAGGCATAGAGAAGTGAAGTGACTTACCCAAGGTCACTCAGAAGACATCATCATCATCATCATCAATCGTATTTATTGAGCACTTACTATGTGCAGAGCACTGTACTAAGCACTTGGGAAGTACAAATTGGCAACATATAGAGACAGTCCCTACCCAACAGTGGGCTCACAGTCTAAAAGGGGGAGACAGAGAACAAAACCAAACATACTAACAAAATAAAATAAACAGAATAGATATGTACAAATAAAATAGAGTAAAAAATATGTACAAACATATATACACATATACAGGCGCTGTGGGGAAGGGAAGGAGGTAAGATGGGGGAGATGGAGAGGGGGACGAGGGGGAGAGGAAGGAAGGGGCTCAGTCTGGGAAGACATGTGATGGAGCCAGGATTAGAACCCATGACTCCCAAGCCCACGCTCTATTCACGTGCACTCTGCATCGTAGTGAGGGACTGGTTAATACCAACTGACCCTTCTCCACCATCAAGTATTTACTGCTCAGGAGGGGCATCCTATTAAGATAGTTGCTCTCTACTTCTGCTGCTGGGGCTGTAAGTACTGAAAATTCTCCAGGTGCGATCCTGAGAGGGGAGAGGCACTGTATTAGTGCTTTGCACATAGTAAGTGCTTAACAAATGCCATCATAATTATTATCATTATTAATAATAATAATGATATATGGTATTTGTTAAGTGCTTATTATGTTCCAGGCACTGTTCAAAGTGCCGGGGTAGATACAAGCTAATCAGGTTGGACACACAGTTTGTCCCACCTGGGGCTCCACGAGTCTTAATCTCCATTTTACAGATGAGGGAACTGAGGCACAGAGAAGTGAAGTGATTTTCCCAAGGTCACACAGCAGACAAGTGGTGGAGCTGGAATTAGAACCCAGTTCCTTCTGAGTCCCAGGCCTGTGCTCTTCCACTAGACCACGATGCTTCTCGCAAGAGTACATTATGCTGTAAGCTCTTGGGAGAGTGCAGCAGAATTAGCAGACACATTCCCCGCCCAAAATGAGCTTACAGTCTAAAGGGGGAGATAACATTAATACGAATAATAATTTATGATATATAATTTAAAGATATGTATAGAGGTGCTGTGGGGTTGGGGGTGGGGTGAGTATAAGATGTTAAAATGTTTAAAGAGCTTTTATCAAATTCTTCCCCTAAGTCCAGCCCTTTAAGGAGAGGATCACTCTGCTGCTAATTAAAGAGAATCATCAAGGGACTCCAGGGGGCATTTTAAAATTTACTACCTCAAGTTCCCTGCGGCCCCAGAGCACAAAACAGTGAAAAAACCCATTGGATGCTTGTAATTTTGACTTACTGATCATTAGACCTTGACAGACTTTTTCCCACCCAATTTTCTTCATGGGAAAATCAATCAATAAATCTCTCAATTATATTTATTTAGCCCTTACTATTGCCGAGCACTGTACTAAGCACTTGGGAGAGTACAACGGAATTAACAGATACGTTCCCATATGAGCATCCAGTTCAAAACGAGTCAGAGAAGCCTTCATGGAGGAGATGTGTTTTTAATAAGGTTTGGAAGGTGGGGAGAGTGATCGTCTGTCAGATATGAAGGGCAAGAGAGTTTTGTGCTAAAGAGGTAGGATTCTACCTGCACTGTGAGATCCTCTACTAGACTGTAAACTCCTCTGCTAGATTGTAAACTCCTCCACGATATTGAAAGGTTCTTGAGGGCAGGAATCACATCTACCAATGATATTGCAGTGTACCCTCCCTCTCGAGTGCTTAGTACTCTGCATAAAGTTAAAGCACTCGATAAAAACCATTGACATAATGGCTAGAATATGGGTATGGGAGTCATAAAGTCATGGATTTTCCTCACAGTATTTTTTCCCTTTCCTCCATCACTTGTCTGTTACGTGGCCCTGGGTAAGTCACTTCACTTCTCTGCTCCTCAGATACTTCATCTATAAAACGGGGATTGAGACTGTGAGCCCCATGCGGGACAGGGACTGTGTCCAACCCTATGTGCTTGTAACAACTCCGGTGCTTAGAACAGTGCCTGGCACCTAGTAAGCGCTGAACAAATACCACAGTTATTATATTATTATCATTACTAATAATGTGATATGGTATGGGATGGAAGAAAATGTCTAAGCTTCTACTTTTTTGACCTTGAATCCCAATGTACACATTCCAAGATTTCACTTACACATTCTATAGGCCTTTTCTTGTTTTGTAAACCTCAAATGACATGGCTATCTAAATTTGGCTGCTAATAACAATAATCATAAAAGTCAGATTTTTCAAGCACTTACTACTGTGAGCCCACTGTTGGGTAGGGACTGTCTCTATATGTTGCCAACTTGTACTTCCCAAGTGCTTAGTACAGTGCTCTGCACACAGTAAGCGCTCAATAAATATGATTGATGATGATGATGAAATTCTAGGGTAGAGTCAGGATAACTAGTTTGGACACAGTTCCTATCCCACTGTTGATGGGATAGGCTCCTGTGATGTTCTCCTGGTGCAGATTCCTGGACCCTGCTGAAATTTCTCTTTGCAAATAATAATGATAATAATAATTCTGGTATTTGTTTAGTACCCACTGTGCACTAGGCACTCTACTATGCACTGGGTTGGATACAGGTAAATCGGATTAGATGCAGTCCCTGTCCCACATGGGGATCACAGTCCCAATCCCTATTTTACAGATGAGGGAACTGAGGCACACAGAAGAGAAATGACTTGCCCAAGGTCACCCAGCAGACAAGTGGTAGATCTGGAATTAGAACACAGGACTGTCTGGATTCCCAGGTCTGTGCTCTAACCACTGCACCTCGTTGCTTCTTATCTTACCATAGAGAGTATTTTCAGGATTGATCAAAAACTATGTGGCTTTGCTCAGCTCTTTCTCCCTATTTCACTGACAGGATTATAGATGAAAATGCACACAAAACCACGGCTCTTATTTCAGAGGTGCTGTTCCGTTCTGTCCTCCGCAGTGTGCTTGTCAAGACTTTTGAGATGAATCAGGCAGGCTTCAGCTACTAGTACATGGTGCAGAGCAAAGGCACAGCTCCCTCCTTGTTGCCAACTTGCACTTCCCAAGCACTTAGTACAGTGCTGTGCACACAGTAAGCGCTCAATAAATACGATTGATTGATTGTTTCCTATCTGAAATCACTCTGTCTCAATTAAAAGGGACAATACTTAAACCAAGTAGCAGAAGAAGAGCGAGTTTTGAAAGAATCCTCAACCTTGCACATGCTACAGAGTCCTCCAGGTTTTTTAACTGAGTCTATACTTGTTCCAAAAAATAATCACCACAGATTTCTTCATGAAACATTGGAATGAGGGAAAACCAGGCTGTTGGCATTTGAGAAACATCCCTGCACCCTCTGCCCACAAATCGAGCCTGAAATTAAATCTCTTCTGAGTTCCCTAAAAAGTCGGCTATCAAGTGAAATTTCAGGAAAGTCAGCTCTGTCCCTGAGGATTCACTATCAGAACAATTGGAAACTTTCACTCAGACCTTGACTAGGATTCTGTTATATTGTTCTTTCCAAGTGCTTAGTACAGTGCTCAACATGGGAAGCAGCAGATAGAGCACGGGCCTGGGCATCAGAAGGTCATGGGTTCTAACCTCGGCTCTCCTGTGTATCTGCTATGTGGCCTTGGGCAAGTCACTTCACTTCTCTGGGCCTCAGTTACCTCATCTGTAAAATGGGGATTAAGACTGTAAGCTCCATGTGGGACAGGGACTGTGTCCAACCTGATTAACAGCTCTATCCAAGTGCTTAGAACAGCATCTGGCATATAGTAAGCACTTAACAACTATCCTTTTTTTTCCAAAAAAAAAAGAATCTTAGAAAAGCGATATGGCGATTTCGCTACAATGCAATTCTGATGTCTGCTTGTCTCCATCTGGAAGGAGTTATCCTTTCGGTAGGAAGTCCTACTCAGTCATAAGGACTCTGGCTGCTCAGAGAATCAACTAATTCCTTCCTTCCCCCTGCACCCACAAAACAGTAGACAATCTTGCCCAGTGGAAGCCTAAAGGCCTTGGACACCCAACTGGACTCTGTGGAATTCCCAGAGTCCTTCAGCATCCTGAGGAATTCTGGGAAATAGCTGGAGATAGAGGCCTGCTTGACTAGACTACTTAATTACTTGAGAAGCAGCATGGCATACTGGATGGAGCACAGGCCTGGGGTTCAGAAAGTCATGGTTCTTAACCTGGCTCCACCATTTATCTGCTGTGTGAACTTGGGTAAGTCACTTCTCTGGGCCTCAGTTACCTCATCTGTAAAATGGGGATTGAGACAGTGAGCCCCCTGTAGGACAGGGACTGTGTCCAACCCGATTTGCTTGTATCCATCCCAGCACTTACAACACTGCCTGGCACATAATAAGCGCTTAACAAATCCCATAATTATAATCATCATTAGAGATGGGCATTCCTCTAGCCCTATGGTTTCCTCTCAAGACAGATGGGAAAGGGAGGTCCAAGATGGAGCAGAAAGAGGCCAAGCAGATTCCCAGGGGAGGTGTCTATAGAGAAGGAAGAAGGTTGACTTAATAGACACTCCCTCCCGGACCAGCATCGGGGAGGGGAGAATCCCCAGTGGGAGCACTGGGTGACCAGAAGGCCCTACGACACTGACCTGTGTGCGGATTGAGGAGGATGCTGCCTGGTGGGATACCCGCAGCTTCAAGTGGAAGCAAGATGTAGCTGGTGTTTCCGGGAGCTACCTGGCCTCCCAGGCTGTTCTCCGGATAAGGCCCGCCTCCTGTCGTGGCAGCTGGAACTCCGGGGCCCATGGGTGCCCCTTGGAGAGGCTGATGGGTCCGTGACAGAGATCCCGAAGAGCCCGTGCTGCTGGGAGACTCAGAACCTGGAACGGCGAGACACAGAGATGAAGATGGGTGCTGTCCTCTCATTATAATAATAATAATTATGATACTGATTAAGCGCTTACTTGAGGGCAAACACTATTCATTCATTGAATCGTATTTATTGAGCGCTTACTGTGTGCAGAGCACTGTACTAAGCACTTGGGAAGTACAAATTGGCACCCTATAGAGATGGTCCCTATCCAACAACAGGCTCACAGTCTAGAAGGAAGAGACAGGCATGTGGACAGGTGTCATCATCAGAACAAATAGAAATAAAGCTAGATGCACCACATTAACAAAATAAACAGAATAGTAAATATGTACTAGTAAAATAAATAGAGTAATAAATCTGTACAAACATATATACAGGTGCTGTGAGGAGGGGAAGCAGGTGGGGCAGGGGGGATGTGGAGGAGGAGAGGAAAAAGGGGGCTCAGTCTGGGAAGGCCTCTTGGAGGAGGTGAGCTCTCAGTAGGTCTTTGAAGGGAGGAAGAGAGCTAGCTTGGCCTATACAAGCTAATCAGGATGGACAAAGTCCCTGTCCCATGAGGGGCTTACACTCTTAATGTCCATTTTACAGATGAGGCAAGTGAGGCACAGAGAAGTGGATTGACCTTGGGCAAGGTCACAGAGCAGGCACGTGGTGGAGCCGGGATTAGAACCCAGGTCCTTCTGGCTCTCAGGCCCGTGCTCTATCCACTAAGCCACACTGCTTGACGGTAAGCTCGTGCTGGGTGGGGAATCTGTCTACCAACTCTGTTCTATTGTACTCTCCCACGTGTTTAATATGATGCTCTGTGCTCAGTAAGTGCTCAATAAATATCACTGATTGATTGACCGATTGTCAGCCGACCCCACTGGGCAGCTAGAGAAGAGGGATGACATGCAAGATCAAACCCTGGGAGATGGCAAAAGAAACAAAAGCCTCTCTGGACATTCATTTGTTCAGTTCAATTCACTAGTATTTATTGAACGCTTAGTGTGTGAAGAACACTGTACTAAGGGCTTGGGAGAGTACTCATACCCCCAACCCAAGAGTTAAGTTATTATCAGCGACAACAGTCATAATAGCAATGTCAGCCAAGTGTTTTTTGGTTTTATTAATGGTATTTTTTAAGCACTACACTATGTGCCAGAGACCATATTAAGTGAGAAGCAGCGTGGCTTAGTGTCAAGAGCACGGGCTTGGGAGTCAGAGGTCCTGGGTTCTAATCCCAGCTCCGCCACTTGTTTGCTAGGTGTGACCTTGGGCAAGTCACTTTACTTCCCTGTTTCCTCTGTTAACTCATCTGTAAAATGGGGATTAATAGTGTGAGCCCTACATGGGACAACCTAATTACCCCTGTATCTACCCCAGTGCTTGCACATATTAAGCGCTTAACAAATACCATTATTATTATTATTATACAAGCTAGTCAGGTTGGACACAATCCATGTCCCACATGGGGCTCACAGTCTTAATTCCCATTTTATAGATGAGTTAAACTGAGGCAGAGATAAACTATGTGCCTTGCCCAAGTTCACACAAGCAGCCATGCAACAGATCTAGGATTAGAACCAGCATGGCCTAGTAGATAGAGCTCGTGCCTGGGAGTCAGTAGGACCTGGATTCTAATCCCGACTCTGCCACTTGTCTACTGTGGGACCTTGGGCGAATCACTTCACTCCCCTGTGCCTCAGTACCTCACTTTTAAAATGGGGATTAAGACTGTGAGCCCCATGTGGGACACGGACTGTGTTCACCCTGATTATCTTGTATCTACTCCAGTGCTTACAGCAGTGCCTGGTACAGAATAAGTGTTTAACAAATACCAAAAAAACCCAAAACCAAAAAATCCAAAAAACCCAGCACCCCTGACTCAGTCAGTCGGTCAGCCCACTGTATTTATTGAGTGCTTACTGTGTGCAGAGCACTGCACTAAGAACTTGGGAGAATACAACAGACCCTTAACTATTCTGTGCCTCAGTAACCTCATCTGTAAAATGGGGATAAGAGTGTGAGTCCCATGTGGGACAGGGACTGTGTCCAGCCTGATTGATTCGTATTTACCCCAGTGCTTGGAACAGTGCTTGGCACAGAGTAAGTGCATAACAAGTACCATAATAACAATTATTATTATTAGACAGGTTCCCCGCTGACTCTCAGCCCTGTGCTCTTTCCATCAGGTCATGCTGCTTCCCGTGGGGCAACATATCTTCCTTAATGATGATGATGATGGTATTTGTTAAGTGCTTACTATACAGTGCTCTGCACACAGTAAGTGCTCAATAAATATGATAGAACGAATGTGCCAGCATTGTTCTAAGCCTTGAGGGTTGTCCCTGTAGGAACATACATTCATGTCTGTCGCCCTCCTGGGTACCCTGTCCCCATTTCTAGAAATAGGACTCTCTCAATATATAGAGAGTGCAGGGCTCACACTACTTTATTCAGAAGGAAACAAATGAGTCATGATGATGATAACAGTAATAGAAATAATGGAATTATTGCAATCCACTGTAATGATTGAATTACAGTGTAATTATTGTCATGATCATATTCCCATTCACACTGGCAATGAGAAATCAGGCACACTTGAAGCTGCTGATTACAGGGTTCCTCTGTTAAAATGAAGGCTCAATTCTCCCATCACGGATTCCCCTACTCTGAGATCACAGTTTATTGTATCATTGAAGGCATAGAGAGAGGGAACTGGAGGGGAAAGGAAAAACGTAGACGATGGAAGGGTAAACGGAATCCTTCCTACCTAAATGGGAAATAGAAAACAAGGGGCCTTGTTCAACAGAGGGTTCTGGCTTTAAGGGTTTATGAACACTTTGTACTGGATGAGAAAATTCTAATCAATCTATCAATGGTATTTATTGAGCACTTACTGTGTGGAGACAGCAGTCGATCAATCAATCAATTAATGGGATTTACTGAGCGTTCATTCTGTGTGGAGCACTGAACTAAGCATTTGAGAGAGGACTATAACAGCATTATTCATTCATTCAATCATATTTATTTAGCACTTACTGTGTGCAGAACACTGTACTAAGCACTTGGGAGAGCACAATATAACGATAAATGGACACATTCGCTGCCCACAGTGAGCTTATTGTCTAGAGGGGGAGATGGACATTAATATAAATAAATTACAGGTATGTACATAAGTCCTACGGGGCTGGCATAGGGATGAATAAAAGGAGAAAGTCAGGGTGACACAGACGGTATTGGGAAAAAAGGAAAGGAGGCTTAGAATTATGTTCCATTCCCTTAATGAACCTATAGTTTAGGGGGGAAGAGCAGTGTCCTAAATGTCTGGGAGAATACAGTAGAGTTGGTAATATTAATAATGATAATAATTGTGGCATTTGTTAAGAGCTTACTCGGTGCCAGGCACTGTAGTAAGTGCTGAGGTTGATCCAAGCTAATTGGGTTGGACTAGTCCCTGCCCTCACTGGGGTCACAGTCATCATCCCTGTTTTAGAGTTGAGGTAACTGAGGCACAGAGAAATGAAGTGGTTTGCCCAAGAACACACAGTAGACAAGTGGTGGAGCCAGGATTAGAACTCGTGGCCCATGCTCTATCCACTACACCATGCTGCTCCTCCAGACGTGGGACAACGCCTTAATAAGATTGTTTACTTGTTTTGATGTGTATATATCTATAATTCCATTTATTTATATCGATGCTATTGATGCCTGTTTACTCGTTTTCATGTCTGTCTACCCCCATCTAGACTGTAATTCCACTGTGGGAAGGGATTGTCTCTTGCTGAACTGCACTTTCCAACCACTTAGGGCAATGCTCTGCACATAGTAAGCGCTCAATAAATGGGATTGAATGATTGAATGAATGGTAGACATGATCCCTCCCCTCACAGAAAGAGTCTTTGTGGAACTGAGGCATTTCCAACATGTTGGGAATTTCTACTAACGTCTGCTGCCACACACGTGTGATTTCTGGAGGTAACTGTAAGGTCCTTGAGGTCAGGGTTTGTATCTGCAACCTCTATTATACTGTGCTTTCCCAAGTGCTTAGTACAGTATGCAACACCCAGCAAGCGCTCAATAAATACCACTGACTGGTTGGTAGCAGTTTCACCTTTCTGGGACCTGACCGAAAATAGGGAATTTACAGGTTCCCTGAGAGCCAAATGTTAGACAAATAGGAAGGGGAAGAGAAGCAGCATGCGGATAGAGCAAGGATCTGGGAGTTCTAATCCTGACTCTGCCATTTGTCTGCTCTGTGACCTTGGGCAAGTCACTTCATTTCTCTGTGCCTCAGTTACCTCATCTGTGCAATAAGGGATTAAGACTGTGAGCCTCTTGCAGGACATGGGCTGTGTCCAACCTGAGTAATAATAATAACAATAATAATAATAATGATGATGGTGTTTGTTAAGCGCTTACTATGTGCAAAGCACTGTTCTAAGTGCTGGGGGGTTACAGGGTGATCAGGTTGTCCCACGTGGGGCTCACAATCTTAATCCCCATTTTACAGATGAGGTAACTAAGGCACAGGGAAGTTACTTGTATCTACCCCAGTGCTTAGCACTCTAGACCTTGGGCTCCTCGTGGGCAGGAATGTGTCTGTTTGTTGTTATATTGTACACTCCCAAGTGCTTAGTACAGTGTTTTGCCCACAGTAAGTGCTCAATAAATATGATTGAATGAATGGCACATGGTAAGCGTTCAACAAAGACCATTAAAAAAGGAAATGAAAAAGAGCAGTCCTCTCTATTGGGGATAATAATAATAACTGTGGTATTTCATTCATTCAGTTATATTTATTGAGTGCTTACTGTGTGCAGAGCACTGTACTAAGCACTTGGTAAGTACAATTCAGCAACAGATAGAGACAATCCCTACCCAACAACAGCCTCACAGTCTAGAAGGGGGAGGCGGACAACAAAACAGTAACATCAGTAACATCAAAATAGATAAATAGAATTATAGATATATACACATCATTAATAAAATAGAGTAATAAATATATAAAACTATACACAAGTGCTGTGGGGAGGAGAAGGGGGTAGAGCAGAGGGAGGGTGTAGGGGCAATGGGGAGGGGAGGAGGAGCAGAGGAAAAGGGGGGATTAGTCTAGGAAGGCCTCCTGGAGGAGGTGAGGCTCTAACTGTGTGCCAGGCACTGGGGTGGATACAAGCAAATCAGGTTGGACCCAGTCCCTGTCCCACTTGGGGTTCCCAATTTAAATCCCCATTTTATAGACGAGATAATTCTGCCCAGAGATATGACGTGACTTGCCCAAAGTCACACTGCAGACATGTGCCGGAGACAGGATTAGAACCCAGGTCTTTCTAACTCCCAGGCCCGTGAAATTTCCACTAGGCCACTATGCCCGTGCTTACTCCTGGCACTATCCAGACTATCCCTCCTCAGGGGAGCTCTTGGACAGCTGCCCTGCTGATGCATAACTGCTTTTAGGATCCATTGTCCAACTCACCTGTCTCATTAAAAATCAAACCTCCTGCCTCAGAAAGCAGCCCGTGTTAGAAAAGTGCAGGTTAATTGGAGATTTGCATGATAAACATGAGTTCTAAGAAGGCAGCTCAAGAGGTTTGCTAAGTTATTAACCCCAAATATTGATTTATACCTTTAATAATGTATTTTCCATACCCATTAAAGTCCATAATATAAAAGCAACAGCTAGCGTCATTTGCAAGAGAAAAACAAGTTCTTTTAAAGTGGGTTTTTTTTTTAACCAAATGACAAGAATACAACATTATTACAGGGGAGGGGAAAGCAAAAGTGTGCATTGAAATCGGACCAGGTAACATGTATGTGGTATTGTGCAATCTCAGTCTGAATTTCAGTAGGACGTGACAGGGATGGAGAGAAATTAACCAAAATCACCCCTGGTGACCAAAGGCCTGATCTCCAGGCAAATCCCTTCCCACTGCAATTCTGGAGTTAATTTATCAATAATTAATCAATCAATGGTATTTCCGCCAGCCTAGTGGAAAAAGTAGGGGCCTGGGAGTAAGAGGACCTGGGTTCTAATCCTGACTCTGCCCCTAGTCTGCTGTGTGGCCTTGAGCAAATCATTTAATTTCTCTGTGCCTCAGTTCCCTCATCTACAAAAGTGAGAATTCAAAACCTGTTCTCCCTCCTACTTAGTCTTTGACCCCTACGTGGGACCTGATTATCTTGTATCTACCTCAATCCTTAATAAAGTGCTTGACACATACTACGCACTTAACAAATACTATTACTATCAGTATTATTATTGTTAATATTATTAATAATAGTATTGACTAAGCACTTCCAGGGTACAGAGCACTGAATTAAGGGACTGGGACAGTACAACAGAGTCAGTAGACATGTTCCCTGTCTTCAGTGAATTTACAGTCTAGAAGAAGGGACAGACATCAGTATAAATAAATAAATTACAGCTACAAACATAAGTGCTGAGGGGCTGAGAGTGGGGTGAATACCAAGTGCCCAGTGATCAATGGGTCTGTATTATTTTGGATAGAATATTGATGTCTTCATGATGCTGCTCTGGGGTGGCTTCAGATGAGAAGCAGCATGGCTCAGTAGAAAGAGCACGGGCATTGGAGTCAGAGGTCATGGGTTCAAATCCCAGCTCTGCCAATTGCCAGCTTTGTGACTTTGGGCAAGTCACTTAACTTCTTTGTGCCTCAGTCACCTTAGCTGTAAAAGGTGGATTAAGACTGTGAGCCCCCCCGTGGGACAACTTGATCACCTTGTAACCTCCCCAGTGCTTAGAACAGTGCTTTGCACATAGTAAGCACTTAATAAATGCTATTATTATTATTATGTCAGCTCACTGTAGGCAGGGAATGTCTGTTTATTGTTGTATTGTACTCTCCAAAGTGCTTAGTACAGTGCTCTGCTCACAGAAAATGCTCAAAAACACGATTGACAATGAATGTTAGGTATGTTTCCATTCCAAGAGTGTTTTCAGCTATGCACAAAAGGCTCCCTTTTATTCTCCACTGCAAGAAAAGTAAGGCTCGAAAGTTTGAAAACTGGAAAGAGCTTAAGTTGCATCATTCATCACCAATATCTCCTTGTGCAAAGCAATTAATACAGTCTGCCTGTGCAGAAACAGGCCAAGGAGAATTAGTGGGAAAAAATTCCTATAATTCTTGGTCCACCGTTGTTGGTGTAGAAAAAGAAAATAGAAGATCTAGTCCAGAGGAAAACTTGAGGATGGTGTCCAGGACTCTAGCTAAGGAAAAGATCAAATTACTAAACACACTCTCAAAGTTCTTTGTGTGCAGAAAATACGTCTGTTATATTGTTGTGTTGTACTCTCCCAAACACTAAGTACAGTGCTCTGCACACAGTAAGAGCTCAATAAATATGATTGATTGATTGAAGAAGCAGCATAGCCTTATGGAAAGAGTATGGGTCTGGGTGTCTGAGGACCTGGGTTCTAATCCTGGCTCTGCCACTTTCATGCTGAGTGAATTTGGGCAAGTCACTTCACTTCTCTGTGCCTCAGTTACCTCATCTGTTAAATGGAGATTCAATCCTTGCTCTCCCTCCTACTTACACTGTGGACAGGGACTGAATCTGACCTGATCCTGTTTGTTTAGCCCAGCATTAAGTTCAATGTTTGGCACATAGTAAAGGCTTAATGAATACCGTTGTTGTGATTAATTGGGGAGGCAGGGCAAGGTCTTTAAACTTGACACTCAAGGCCATTTTCACTGAGGTCTATCTGTCGGCAATGTAATTTATATTAATGTCTGTCTGCCCCTCTGAACTGTAAGCTTGTTGAGGGCAGGGAATGTGTCTGTTTATTGTTATATTGTACTCTCCCAAGTGCTTAGTACAGCTTTTTGCACACAGTAACCGCTCAATATATATGACTGAATGAACTTCACCTATTTTTCTATATTTTGATTCCCTGACCCTATCAGACCTGACCACTCTGCTCTCTCAACCACTAAGAGAAATGCAAGTATGTTTTGAATTTTGACACCTCTCTCTTTTAAATCCATTTATCATCCCTTCCTGGAAACCCTCAAACTGAAACACCTAGATTAAGAAAGGAAAAAGAAATTTTTGAATCAGTCTTCAAAGAGAATGTGGCATTCTAGCATTCCTGAAGTGCTTTAACGGTTTCAGAAGAGTGCTGTTTTGAAAGGGATTGGGGGAGTCGGTGCCCCTACGAAATTGATCAATTTAAAATTCAGAAGAGCTCATTTTCTCTCTGTTTTTTAAGTGTGCCATTTAAGTTGCTTAGTTTCTGAATTTAAGGAGATTAAAAAACAAAACAAAAAAGAAACGATTTAAGATCTCTCAGTTTCCACGGGTTTACATTCTCCACCCTCTAATACCTTGGCTTCACCTATCAATCCAACAATGCATAGTATTTATAGAGTGCTTATTATACAGAGTCAGTCAGTCATACTTACCCCAGTTATTATCTCCTGACTCCCAGGACTAAGCTCTTTCCACCAGGCCATGTGGATTCTTACTCTGTGGGACCGAATTTACATCGGGAGAGAAATCGGATGCCAATTTCCACCGTGATCACTTGTTAGGCTTAGGCTGGGGGTGGGGGTTTGAGGAATGAAAACTCTCCTCTTCTGTTACCTCTGAGATGGAATGAAGTTTTCAAATGGCAGAATGCGATTATCTGATTCCCTTTGGGGGTGAATTTGCTTTTTAGAGACCTTAGAAATCTCTGAGATTATGTTTTTGGACTCTGTTCTTCCAGACTGGAAGCTTGTTGTGGGCAGGGAATGTGTCTGTTTATTGTTGTACTGTACTCTCCCAAGCGCTTAGTACAGTTCTCCGCATACAGTAAGTGCTCAATAAATATGATCAAATGAATAAATGAAAGTTCCACACTGAACCCCAGCTCAAATCCGGCCACAGTTTAGATAAATTTGCTTGGCACATAGTAAGCACTTAACAAATACCATCATTATTATTATAAACTTCCCCCTAGACTGTAAGATCGTTGTGGGCAGGGAATGTGTCTACCAGCTGTGTTATATTGTACTTTTCCAAGTGCACAGTACATTGCTCTACATGCAGTAAGTGCTCAATTAATACAACCGATTGATTGATTAATCAAGGTGAGATTCGGTCTGAGAGGCAATCACCAATAACACCAAGAGATGCAAAGTCTCTTCTGCTTTAAACATAGCTCCTATGGTATCCACCACACCACTTAGTACAGTGGTACACTTATGAGTTTATGCCTTTCAAATTTTTCCTTTATATATATATATATATATATATATATTTTTTTTTTTTTTTTTTTTTTTTTTAGGACGTCACATAGTTGGCCCCTACCCTAGAAGACTGGTGGCCAGTCTGAGGAAATAAGGGGTAAAGCTGGTAGGTCTAAAATGGAAAATGGAAAATTAAAGTAACATCTATATGGGCAAAGCCAACTTCAACAAGAAACCATTTCTTGACATAAAAGAGAACCAACATAAAGCAAACAGATTGCCTTCATCCTTCTGTGGTAAAGAAAAAGTGGTGTATTTTAGAAGCCTGGATCAAGGAAACATTTGATATGCTGTGAGTGTAATAATGAAAATAATAATAATGATAATGATAATAATATGGTATTTATTAAGCACTTACTATGTACCAGACCCTGGGATGGATACAAGCAAATCAGGTTGGACACAAGTCCCTGTACAATAAGGGATTAAAAGTCTTAATTTCCACTTTACAGACGAGGTGAATGAGGCACACGGAAGTTAAGTGTCTTGTCCAAGGTCACACAGCAGACAAGTGGCGGAGCCATGATCAGAACCCAGGCTTGTGCCCTATCTGAAAAGCACTTCTGTACATATTAGCATACATGCAATGAGAATTCTGCCTCAATCCCTCAACCTCCTCCAGAAAACCATAAATAATCAATTGATGGCATTTATTGAGTGCATACTATGCACAGAGCACTGCACTAAGTGCTTAGGAGAGTATAATAAACAAATTTGGCAGACACGTTCCCTGCCCACAATGAGCTTACAGTCTAGAGGGGGAGCTCTGAGTGAGACAGAGACTATTTCCAACCTAATGATCTTGCCCTAACCCAGTGGTTAGTACAGTGCTTGGCACAGATTGAGTGCTTAACAATTTATAATATGTAATTTGAAGGTATGTACAGAAGTATTTTGGGGTTGAGGGTGGGGTGAATATCAAATGCCCAAAGATCAGATACATGTGCGTAGAGGAGGTAGAAGGGAAAAGGAGCCAGATAAAAAAAATGCTTAATTAGGGAAGTCCTCTTTGAGGAGATGTGACATCTACTGAAAGGTTCAACAGCTTAACTTTCTAGAGGAAAGACAGCAAAAAACACCTACAGCGAAGCCAGACAAAGCACCGTTACTGTGGCCCTGGAATGTGAAGTAAATTGGAATATGGGACTCAAAGTTGGGGGAATTCTGGGAGAGGCAGGAGAGGGGCTTTCCTAGAGGTGCCATATTTATTGTGTCTTTAGACTGTAGACTGTGAGCCCCATAGTGAGACAGGGTCGCAAGATACGTTCCCCGCCCGCGACAAACGAAACTCATGGAAGCAAGAGGCCCCTACTAAAATATTGGGATGCGATGAGGTTTAGGAGAAAGAGTATGGGAGTGGGTCCAACCTAATTAACATGTATCTACCCCAGCGCTTTGAACAGCACTGGACACCTAGTAAGCACATAACACATGCCAGAAAAAAACGGCTACCTGTTTTGGAGAGTTTTCCACTGCTCCTATTACTGGAAGAGCTGTCTCCCCTCATTAGCACAGTGATCCCGCCAACGCTGGCCGTCTTGGTTATGGCCGGCTTCAGGTTGCGACTGGAGCTATCGGAGTCCGTGCTGCTCCATGGCCTTTGGTGATCCGACCACTTCCACTCATTCTCCGTGCTGCTGTGCCGGCTGCCGGAAGTCTTTCCTGATCCATCTCGATTACCCCTAGAGCACCACCACCAAGAGATGCATGTTAGACATCGTCAATACCCACAGGGATGCAAGATGGAGGGAAGCTCCTCTCTTTAAATTTTAACAGTGACTGTGGTATTTTTAAGAGCTTACTATGTGCCGGCCGGGGTACATACGAGCAAATTGGGTCGACTACAGTCCCTGTTCCCCATGGGGTTCAAGGTATTAATCCCTGTTTTACAGATGAGGTAACTGAGGTACAGAGAAGTGAAGGGACACGCAGCAGACAAATGGTGGAGGTGGCATTAGAACTCAGGTCTTTCTGACTTCCAGTCAGTCAGTCATATTTATTGAGCAATTACTGTGTGCAGGGCACTTTACTAAGCATTTGGGAGAGTACAATATAATAATAAATAGACACATTCCCTGACCATAAAGAGTTTACAGTCTAGAGGACGAGCTTACAGTTTAGAAGGCCCATGCTCGATCCTCTATCAACACTGGTTTGCTTTTCCCAAGTTCCTGTTCTACACAGCCTGTGCAAGGATCTGGAAGTTAGGTGACTAGGGTTATAATCTCTGCTCTGCCACTATTCCTTTTTTTATTGTATTTGTTAAGCACTTATCAAGTGTCAGACATGGTTCTAGGCGCTGGGGTAGGTATAAGTTAATTAAGTCTGACAGAGAGTCCCTGTGCTGCATGGGGCTCACAGTCTAAGTAGGAAGGTGAACAAGTATTTCCCATTTTACAGTTGAGGAAGCTAAGGCCAAGAAGAGAAGTGATTTGACCAAGGTCACACAGTAGACGAGTGGCAGAGACAGATTCAGAACTCAGATTCTTCTTACTCCCAGGCCCATGCTCTACCTGCTAGGCCATGATGCCTC
Source organism: Tachyglossus aculeatus (assembly GCF_015852505.1). NCBI lineage: Eukaryota > Metazoa > Chordata > Mammalia > Monotremata > Tachyglossidae > Tachyglossus > Tachyglossus aculeatus. The sequence goes on along the minus strand of NC_052067.1, from coordinate 43,004,042 downwards.
TCCATGGTGCTTGCCTTCTGTGTGACCTGGGCCAAATCATTTAACTTCTATGAGCCTTGGTTTCCTTATCTCTAGAATAGGTTCTCAATACCTATTCATCCTTCCCACTTAGACTGTGAGCCCTGTGTGAGGCAGGGGCTATTTCCAACCTGATTATCTTGCCCCTACCCCAGTTTTAGTACACTGCTTGGCACAGAGTAAGTGCTTAACAAATGCAACAATTTTTATGATTGTATCAGGGATGGTATAAAATCAGCTGGTCCATCTCAGCCACTAGAAACAGTCAGATTAGCCTTTTAGGTGGCCAAGTTAATATCCTTGCAGGCGAGGGAGAAGCAATGGATCCTATCAAATCCAATCACCAGTCTCTTCTTTTACTTCCTGTGAAAGTCCAACAACCCCATCTTTAGGAGGAAACTCGGATCGGTCCCCTTGTAAGAAGCCCACTCAGTTTCCATGTATCCAAGACTAACTTGGGTCTTGAGCTTTCAATCTCCAGCAAGGAGCAGGGCATTGACCTGCAAAATCAGCCCCTCACCTTCTAGTTAAATCATGGAGAGCCGAGCAAATTGAGTGGCAGGTGGGGCTTAGGCCAGATATTGTATAGCCTCACACAGGCCTGATGTCTGATGGAGTTTAAGGGCAAGAGGTGGAGCATGGGAGAATTAGTATCTGGAAGAGAAGATGATGTTTTCATTAAGTAAAAGGACCTGAACCTTCTGTACCTGACAGTAGGATGACTTCACCCCCTCCACCTTAAAGCATTCTGATTTTCAAAACATCCAACAGGGAATAATAATAATCATAATGATGGCATTTATTAAGTGCTTACCTTGTGCAAAGCACTGTTCTAAGTGCTAGGGAGGTTACAAGATTATCAGGTTGTCCCACGGGGAGCTCACAATCAATCCCCATTTTACAGAAGAAGTAACTGAGGCACAGAGAATTTAAGTGACTTGCCCAAAGTCACACAGCTGACAGTTGGCAGAGCCGGGATGACCACTGACTCCAAAGCCTGTGCTCTTTCCACTGAGCCACGCTGCTTCTCACTGAGCAGCATGACCTAGTGGAAAGAGCATGGGCCTAAGTATTACAGCAACTGAGTTCTAATCTCTGCTCTTCCCCTTGACTGCGGGGTGACCTTGGCAAACCACTTAAATTTTCTATGCCTCAGTTCCTCATCTGTAACATGGGGATTCAATACCTGTTCCCCCTCCTACGTAGACTGTAAGCCCCATGTGGGACAGGGACTGTGTCTGAATGGATTAACTGGCTCCTACCCAAATAGGCTGTAAACTAGTTGTGGGCAGGGAAGAGTCAATATTGTACTCTCCCAAATGCTTAGAACAGTGCTCCACACATCGTAAATGCTCAATAAATACAATTGAATGAATGAATGAATACCCAGGTCTTAGAACAGTGCTTGACACATTGTAAGCACTTAACAAATACTATTATTATTATTATCATCATTATCATCAATGATGGAGAGATTGTGCATCTCAGATGAAATGTTTTAAGGAAATCAGAAGAAACTGAAATGATCTGTGGGCTACAAAATACCCACTGGCTTCAAATCCAAACAAACAAATTACATAAATGGAGATCACCGAGCTTCCTGGCCAAAACCCAGGATCTTAAGGTCTATATAAAAACCACATGTGCTATCAAAAGAGAATGAAATTTACATTTTCATCAGTTTCCCACCTGTCAAAAACTCATTTCAATCCCATTTTCAAAAGTTTCCCCTGAATGAAAAGCAGAGGTGAATTTTTTTTTCTATCAGCGCAAACAACTTATCACTAAGAGACCTTGAAAGGTTGGCACATCTTTGCAGAAGAAGAAAATTCAAGTGGGGGTGGTAAGAAGTGGGTGGAGAGGAGAGTAGGCCGGATTTCAGAAGAACGTGGGTTGACTTGAAGTCTTCCTTATTAACATGTGGGGGTGATTTGGGGCACTGGGGAGGGCACAGCACAGGTACCCAAAATCAAACGTTGAACTATCTTCCTTTTCATTTCCCTTTCCTTTTCAGGATGATTCAGGAGAAGGACCTTGGAGGCCTGGATTAGGAAAGGAAATGTGTGAGGGGAAGAGGACTTCTGAAGGAGAAAACTCCTGAGCCCATGGGGAGAGTATGGTCCTAAACAGAGTAGGGTACAGGAGGTCAGGTCAGGCCCACAGATGTCCTCATGATCAAGCTTGTATTTTAGCTAGTGCATTCTAGGGAGAGGCGGCAAAATTAGCAACTGGTCAAGAGTGAGGGACTATGCATCCCTTAGATGCCCATGATTTAGTCCTTATTCTGCTCTATTGTTTATTAATTCAATTGTATTTATTGACCGGTTACTGTGGGCAAAGCACTCTACTAAGCACTTGATGGGTCCCAGGAGAAGGTAGGGTCACCTGAAACAACTCAAAGGCAACTAAATTGGAAGAAATCCTCTGGACAAATGCTGAGGGAGAAAATCCCCTCCCTCCTACCCAATCACTTCCCACTCCCAGGAAAAAAGAAGTAGTCCATCAACCTAGGGGAGATGTAATTGGTGGATTCTGCAGCTGGGAGATGCCCATCTTCTATCCTGGATTTATCTGCCCTCTCACTTGGTGGACACTGCCGATTGCTCCTCTCATATCCTCAGAGAAGAGATAAACACCTGCCTCTCACCTTTACAGCATTCCTCACCTCAAGACAAACCCAGAACAGCCCTCTGGATATCAGGAAAATCCCAATGAGAGCCCATCTGAGCTGCCTGAATCTGCAGAGTAAAGTAAAGGAGTTTTTGCTGATCCCCTCTGCCCATCCTTTAAGTATTTTGGATGGGATGTCCATTATTGAGTCTAGTTGAGACTCAGCAGGGGAATGGAATTCACTATATTTGGAAACATTTGAGAGAAACGGCAGAGCAGTCTAGTGGAAAGAGTTAGAAGACCTGGTTCTAATCCTGCCTCTGCCACTTGCCTGCTGTGTGACCTTGGGCAAGTCATTTAACCTCTTTGTGCTGCAGTTTCCTGGTCTGTGCACACAGTAAGCTCTCAGTAAATATGATTAAATGAATACCTGTTCTCTCTGTCCCCTATCCTGGAGTGCTCAGAACAAAGTAAATGCGTAACAGACACAATTTTTTAATAGTATTTGTTAATCCCTTACTATGTGCCAGGCACTGTACTAAATGCTAGGGTAGATACAAACTAATCAGGTTGGACACAGTCCATGGCCCACTTGGGGCTCATGGTCATCCCTATTTTACAGATGAGAGAACTGAGGCACAGGGAAGTGAAGTGACTTGCCCATGGTCATACAGAGGTCAAGTGGCAGAGCTGGAATTAGAACCCAGGACCTTCTGACTCCCAGGCCCATTATTATTGTTGTTATTATTATTATTATTATTATTCCACATAGTAATTGATGGAAACCCTAGGCTCCTGTCATGATAAGTTATTGCCTAAATGACTTCAACTGCCCAGAAAATGGTACTGAACCCCTCTGCCCTCTTGCTAGCTGAAAGGATATCTCCCAGGTTTTTCTTCCTCTGCCCATCAACAAGATGGATCTGACCCAATAAGCCCCCTCTTGAAGACATGGGAGGCAGCAGCTGAAAGAAAAAGTTCCAGAGAAACCTTCGTTAAAGAAGCAATGATTCTTTCAATCAGATTACTGCAGTGGCCTGGGAGCACAGAAGCCGATTCAGTGGGAATGAATTGTAAGCTCCCTCTAAGTTTCGAGAAGCCCTGTGGCTGAGTGGATAGAGCCTGGGGTCTGGGTGTCAGAGGGACCTGGGTTCTTATCTTGACTTCGCCACTTGTCTGCTTTGTGATCTTGGGCAAGTCACTTTAATGATGGCATTCATTAAGTGCTTACTATGTACAAAGCACCGTTCTAAGCACTGGGGAGGTTACATGGTGATCAGGTTGTCCCATGGGGGGCTCACAGTCTTAATCCCCATTTTACAGATGAGGTAACTGAGGTACAGAGAAGCTAAGTGACTTGCCCAAAGTCACACAGCTGACAACTGGCGGAGCTGGGATTTGAACCCCTGACCTCTGACTGCAAAGCCTGTGCTCTTTCCACTGAGCAACACTGCTTCTCCACTTCACTTTTCTAGGCCTCAGTTGCCTCATCTGGGAAATGGGAATTAAGACTGTGAGCCCCATATGGGACAAGGACTGGGTCTAACCTGATTAGCTTGTGTCTACCCAAGTGTTTAGTACAGTCCCTGGCACAAAGTAAGCACTTAACAAATACCATGAAACCCCCGCCTCCCCCAACAAAAAAACAATCAGGTTGTAAGCTCCTCAAAGGCAGGAATTGTGTCTTCCAACTCTGTTGTATTGTACTCTCCCGAGCACTTAGTACAGTGTTCTGCACATAGTAACTGTTAAATAAACACCACTGATTGACTGAGCCAAAACAGTCTGCCTTCTAAACTCATCTGGGCTGATTCAATATCCCCATGCCTAGGTGTTTTCTTCTTGCAGCATTAGTCAATCAGTCAGTCAATGGTATTTATTGACAGCTTACTGTGTGCAGAATGCTCTATGAAGCATTTTGGAGAGTACAATGTAACAATAAATGGACACATTCCTTGCTCAAAACCTATCCCTCATCACCAGCAAAAGCAAAGGGACACTCCTGAAGATGACCCCTCTGCAGCTAAAATCCCTCCTCCATATTCAGAGAAGCAGTGTTGCTTAGTTGATAGAGCATGGGCCTGAAAGTCCCAAGGACCAGGGTTCTAATTCTAGCTCCACCACCTGTCTGCTGTGTGACTTGGGCAAATCACCTCTCTGTGTCTCAGGTAACATCTGTAAAATGGGGAAAAGAGTTGGTGGGATAGGGACTGTGTCCAACCTGATTACATTTGTATCTACCTCAGGGCTTAGAACAGGGCTTGGCACCTAGTAAGGCTTAACAAATACTATTATTACTATTATTATGTGTGGCTGAAAGAACGGACTCATGACTAACAGACCCTTTGATGGTATTTCCATGTAAAGCTAGATCCACATTTTTGCCACAGACAGGGCCGATCTTTATTTCCGAATTTTCCTCCCGATATCCTCTTGCTCAAAGAGAGACATTCCCCTTGTGTCAGTTCCCTGTTAGCCTGGTGTCTGTCCACAGCAGTAGTCCCTCAGAAGCTTCTCACTATACCTTAATCTAATCTATTTCACTGCTGGCCCACATCCTGCCTCCGGCCTGGAACACCCTCCCTCCTTAAATCTGACAGACATTTACTCTCCCAGCCTTCAAAGCCTCATTGAAGGTACACCTCCTCTAAGAGGCCTTCCCTGACTAAGTCCTCTTTCTAACTTGCTCCTTTTATTCATCTCCCCCACCCCAGCCCCACAGCACTTAAGTCCATATCTGTCATATATTGATTTCTACTAATATCTGTCTCCTCATCTAGACTGTAAGCTCTTCTGAGCAGGGGATGTATCCGTTAATTGTTCTATCGTCCTCTCCCAAGTGCTTAATATAGTGCTCTGCACACAGTAAGCGCTCATTAAATATGATTGATTGAATGAATGAATGAAAGTTTCTGCCACATTGCCTTGTTTGAGGGTGGGCTATTTGCTGAATGGTGTTTGGCTTTCCCAGTGCTCTGGTCCTTGGGGCTTTGGATGGAGACTCAGTCAACTTTCCACCCCTGCTCCTTCCTTCATCTGTGTGTCCATCTGTCCCTCAGAAGCCTGGTTTGGCCTGGTGTAAGTTTCAGTAAGTAAATCACACTTCAGAATGGCGACATTTGGAACACTAAATCTTGGTTCCCTCTTCAAGCCTGGTTTCATGTTAGACTCCAAAACCATTCATTCTTGGCATGTCAGAACGAATATCCGATCTCCGATTAAAGATCACACCTGTTTGACATAATGTGCAGTTGCCAAACAACTTGATTCGAACTGCACCAGTTAAACCAAAGAAGAGAAATGTTAAGCTTCCCGAAAAGAGACAGCAGCTGGACAAGAGATTTGGATTTTTGTTTTTTAAATGGTAAATGATGGAGTTTAAGTATCTGGTACTCACAGTAGGTGCTTAATGAGGAGTTAACACCAACTCCTCAGATTGTTGGTGGTGGTAATCTAAAGGTAAAATCTGAGTTCTGAGGGGTTTCACAATGGCTTTTTCCGCCACACCCATACCCAACATGGTGGCTAAAGCAAGGGCCTGGGAGTCAGAAGGTGATGGGTTCTAATCCCGACTCTGCCACTTGTCTCCTGTGTGACCTCTGGCAAGTATCTGTGCCTCAGTTACCGCATCTGTAAAATGGGGATTGAGACTGTGAGCCCCACGTGGGACAAGAGACTGTGTCCAACCCGGTTTGCTTGTATCCACCCCTGTGCTTAGTACAGCGCCTGGCAAATAGTAAGCACTTAAATACCATAATTATTATTATTATTACCCCATCACATGGAGAGCATCTCAACATCAGTAGCATTATCTTCCCTTGGAGGTCGCCTTCATGAACTTGTGTTTGCATAAATGGTCCCTTTTAAGATTAACAGTTTGACAGTATTTTGTGCATATGCCTCCACTCCAGGTGGCTTTGAAAGTATTTACACGGCACGGTCTGGAGTGAAAGAAAATGGATGATTTTCCAAAGTAACGCTTCACTTCACTTTCAGTTCTGCACTCCCAAAAGAGAAACGGCTGCTGTAATGTCATTAGGAGAGTGATATTCCAGTCCTGGTGCACAGGAGAGTAGGCTGAAATAACTAAGGCATTCTACGAGATACTTCAAGGAGGACATTTCAAGACCAGGGCGATTGGTGGCAGTCTCTTGGTAGCAACAGAGGGCTCTGTAGTAATACTGGTGGTATTTGTTAAGTGGTTATTATGGGCTGATCACTGTTCTATGTGCTGGGTTAGATACAAGATAATCAGGCCACACATAGTCGTTGTCCCACATGGGGCTCTCAGTCTTAATCTCCATTTTAGAGTTGAGGTAACTGAGGTAAAGAGAAGTTAAGTGAATTGCTAAAGGTCACACAGCACACATGTGGCGGAGCTGGGATTAGACCCCACGTCCTCTGATTTCCAGGCCCATGCTCCTTCCACTGTAATTCTCAGTCAGCAGCATTTCTTAAGCACCTATTTACAGCACACTTAACTCATTCCCCAGCCCATCCCAGTTATCCTTTTCTCCAAAGTCTGCACACATATGTACACAAACACACACTCACACACATACCTCTCTGCTTTTCTAATCATTATGGCCTAACTGATTCTTCTGGTTTTTCCTTGCTTTTTAGAGTCACTTACCAGGCACTCTGTGGATAGTAGGTATATTTACACTAGGCGTGCAGGATATAGTATGACCTTTTTTGTAATACACCCTAAGTTCTGCCAGAACGAGTGTTTTTACTATGCACTTTGGCTAGAATGTAGTTGGAAATCTTCACTGGACAGTGCAAATCAATTTGGTCCCAGGACTGTAGTGTCGAGACAAACGGCATGTTCCCATGCACATGCATGCATACATGCAGGTTTGGACACTACAGAGGGTGGAGTGTATGAGTTCCATAATATTGAGATTTGCTAGACTACCCAGCCTGAATTTTAGGGGAACTGACTGTACGCTGAATCAAAAGATCTGCAAAACATTATTCTCCAGAAACATATAAAAACACTACTGAATTGTAATATATTCATCCCCTATGACATTAATCCCATTACTGGAAAAGAAAGCAAAAATAAAAAGTAATCCATACCAACCTAAATAGCTGTCTTTTCTTATGGGTTTCATTGCATATGCTATTGTCATCCAAGAGCCTACTGAAAATAGAAAGAACGTGTTTTTTTTTAATATTACAAGCCTACAAAATGCTTATTAGATGACTCCAGCACATTTAAATGCTCTAGTTCAGCTCACTTAGTCCTGGGATCCAATTCTTTAACTCCTTGCAAAACATGCATTTTACCCAGGTAGGGCCATCGTTTCTCCAACACCCAAATGAAGCTCAAATTTTTCTCCGACGGGGACGGATTGAGGGAGCATTAACTGTACGGGGGGAGAGGAAGAAAGCAAGGAGCTTTCTTGTTTATCGGATCAAATGGAAAATGCTCTAATCTTCCCTTAGAGAACCATCAAACAGAACACACTCCTCAAGCTGCGTGCAGCCTTAGAACACACGTGGGACACACAGATACCAGGATGGACCATTCATGAGCAGGAAGGTATGATACTGATAAAGTCAAGGGGCCACAGGTTCCATCAATACTGGGTTTTTTTGCCTTCCCCGCTCCCAAATGCTTCCAAATCAGCAATCCCAATCCAGGAAGATCTCCCTTTCACTGAGCACAGTTCCAGGAACCATCATAAGAACCCCTAAAGGCTAGCAGCAGAAATATCCCGTTTTAACAAGAACACATCTTTCTTCCCATCTCCTCAGCCACACATCCCCAGATCCCTGGAGTGCTGCTATAATGAGCCGGTTTTCTGCTGAGAGGGAATTCGTCGTCTGCCTGGCCAATGCAGTTCCGGCACAGATAAAGTAGTCGGGCTCTTAATAAATCTTGTGGGCCCTTCTCCGGTGATTGATGGGATGAGAGATCGGGGGAGAGTTTAGAACCAGGGGTTGCTGCTGACGAATGAGAGGTTGCGATGACCTCCGTGCTTACTGTTCAAGTCATTTTCATTTAAACTCCAGGGCATGGAGAGGCAGGAGGAGCCTGGGAGTAAGTCGGAATAGGCAACGCTAAGTACCCGCCAATTGACTACCTGGGTCCCTGCATATAAAGCCTTTCCTCAGATTCAGGCTCGGCATTGGGATTGCAGACCTTCCTCGAAGGAGCATTATAACATCTGGCTTTGCGTTAGAAGCATCTTTCAAGCTTGCCACCGGAATCAAGTTAATTGCAGGCATGCTCCGTGACAAATACACGTATGAACAGATACACGAGGGCATATATAGATAAACAGAGACATACACGACTGCATTTTTCTTCTAAGAGAAAAAGGAAATTGGATTTTACCTGTTCTCCACAAAAAGGCTTTCCTGGGAGCAAACTGACTGAAAAATAAAAAAGGCATCGTATCAGACGTTCTGGACGTGATGTAAGGTTCTAATTCCTGGCCTGACGTTAAAACTACTTCTCCCCATTTAGCTCAAGGGGGCGTTCAAGGCATGAACCAATGTCATTGGCGGAATGCAGAAAGGGAAGAAAAATCCAGTTAGGGTTAGACAAGCCGAGTCGTTTCCAAGCACACTGGAACCTTTCCTTCTGAGCTTCGCCGGTTTAGAAAGAGCATGAACCTTCACGGGAGGCAGGAGGGCAGGGCGGGGGGTGGGAGGAGAGTGCTGAAATATGGGGGAGCCAGGGAAAATCTTAATCCAGAGCTGGTTGGGGATTCTTTGGGTTCCCACTCCTACCACCCTGAATATCCAATGGCATGGAGGGAGTCTGCCCTGCTTATAAGTGGTAGAAATCCTGTAGAGCCCCGAAGCCGAAAGCGTTATCTGGTGGTATCGAATGCCACAAATATAAATGTAATGGAGACTGACGTTGAAACTCAGAACAAGGGAAAAAGAATTTGGTCTCTGAGGCGTTCAAACCAACGATGACGGGGGCGCTTGGGAAGGGAGTGGAGAAGGAATGAGACATCGGGATGGATGTCAGCCTTCTTTTGATGTTCCCCATTTTCTTTAACATGGGGAAATGAAGCTGTCCCCAGTTTCCCTAGAATCATTCCCTAGCATTTTGATTCTCATTCCTCTCATTTCTCTCTCAACGAGGGGCACAATAGATAGCAATCAATTATAGCTCGATAATGCTGAAGAAAAGGTAGCTCATGCTGAATTTAAACTAGGGCATGTGGGGGAGAGGAGAAGCTTCTTCTCTCTCTACAAGCTGCCATCTAAACTCCCTGGAGTGCTGTCACGTTGATTAAGAAAGAAGCCTACCGTCACTGAGGTATATCAACTATGAGAGTGGCGAGTCTGATCTGGGACACTTTTGACTTGATCATCTTTTCCAGAGGATGAATGGAAGGCTTCCTAAAGGAGCAGTGCTGCGGGATTTTGCAGAGCTGTTCTAACTGGTGATCGAGTTCAATCAGTAAGCGAGCAGGGACCCGTGGATCAATCATTACTTTCACTCCCTGGACAATCTGTGGCCCTAGTGGGAAGGGCAACGCTTGGGAGTCAGGAGACCTGGGTTCAAATCCCAGCTCAGCCTCTTTTTTTTACTTTTATGGTATTTGTTAAGTGTTTACTATGTGCCAGGCACTGTACTAAGCTAATCAGGTTGGACACAGTCCATACCCCACATGGGACTCATCGTCTTATTCCCTATTTTACGGGTGAGGGAACTGAGGCACAGAAAAATTAAATGACTTGGCCAAGGTCACTGATCAGACAAAAGTGGCAAGGCTGGGATTAGAACCCATGTCCTTCTGATTTCCAGGCCTGTGCTCTATCCACTAGGCCATGGAGCCTCTTGTCTACTGTATGACACTGGGCAAGCCATAAAACTTTTCTGTGCCTCAGTTTCCTCAACTCTCCCTTTGTCTGTGAGCCCCATGTGGGACAGGGATTGTTTCCGATCTGATTGCATTGTATCTACCCCAGTGCTTAGCACCTAGTAAAGGGTGAACTAAACACCTTGTGGCTTCCATGTGAGGAGGGTATGCATCCTCAGTGTTGTCCTCTAAATATCTTAACTTAATATTCAGATTTTGATTTTCCAATGAAATCCCTGGTCTTCTGAGAACCAAACATACACTGAAGGATGCCCCTAACTATTTGCATATTTTGACTCAAACGGACAATCATCAACAAAACCTGTCTTGAAAATTCAAATGGCCCTTGAATTTCTTCAGTGCTTGTCTGTCTTTTGAAAAAAAATGCTCTGGAAACAATGCGTAACCTTCAAAGTCAAGGTTGCTGTACATGAGGTCAGGGGACCTAGATTCTAGCACGAGCTAAGCCCCTGAATGTGCAACCAAGGCAATCATTCCGGACTTCAGTTTCTACACCTATACAATAAAGAAAACACCCATCCCTTGCTACTCTTCAAGTGCTTGGGAGAGTACAATAGAACAATATAACAGACACTTTCCCTGCCCATAGAGAGCTTACAATCTAAAGGGGGAGACAGACATCACTATAAATAAATAAATTACAGATAAGTGCTGGGAGGCTGGGAGGAGAGATGAATAAAGGGAGCAAGTCAGGGTGATGCAGAAGGGAATGGGAGCGAGAATACTCTCCCTAGCCCTTAATACGGTGCTCTGCCCTCAGTAAGTGCTCACTAAATAACTTACGGCTGATTGATTGAACTAAATTAGCCTTTCTACAGATAGTCTTTGTGATGAGTAATGAAGGGTATAACTGTGATCCAATCTGGTCACATCTCCTGCCATGCATGGTGTGAAGGGAAAAATATTGGTGAGAGAAAGGAAGAGAGAGAAAGAGAGCTGCCAGCTTGCAACAACTCACTTAAACCCTACAGATAACTCTTCTAGTCTACTGCCCTTGTCCTCTCAAGGAATTGGAATCTGACTGGGGAGTTGCCTCACAGCTCACCAATTGCCCTGGACATTCTCCTAGGAAGCTTGAAACCTTTCATTCATTCAATCAATCAATCAATCATATTTAATGACAGCTTACCATGTGCTGTACTAAGCACTTGGGAGAGTACAAAATAACAATAAACAGACACATTAAAGGGGAAGGGATGCAATCATACTGAATGCCCCTTTGGTGCAGTGATTTCATAATTATAAGCTTCCTTGTGGGCAGGGAACATATCTGCCAACTCTGTTATAATGTACTCTCCCTAGAGCTTAGTACAGTGCTCTGCACACAGTAAGCACTCTCTAAATATGATGGATTGACTGACCAGAGGTAAGGGCACCCACAGAAGTGGAACAGTTTGGCCTACTGGGAGACGGGAGATCTGGGTTCTAATCCTCGCTCTGCTATCTGCCTGCTCTGTGACCTTGGGCAAGTCACTGAACTTCTCTGTGCCTCAGTCGCCCCATCTGTAAAATAGGGACTAACTAGCTGTTCTCTCTCCCCTGTAAAAGGGTAGCTCCCTCTGGGAAGAGGTCACCGCAATCAGTCAGTCGGAGAGAGAAACAAGAAATTAAACACTGTGATTGGAGTGAAAATATCTCAGGAGACCCTGGTTTGAGTTTTTGCAGTGTTTGAGCAAGTTAGTCAACCTTCTTGGACCTCAGTTTCCCTTTCCGTAAAAGGGGGTAAGATTAATTGTAAATCTAGAGTGGGATAGGGATACTGGCCATTCTCATAACAGGGAATCTATTCCTGCATTCAGCACACAGTAAGCACTTGATAAATACCCTAATTAAGGAAAAGCTCTTTGAAAAAATAAAAGCGGTCTGCAGATTCTAGACTAAATCACTTGCACATCATTCTTCCCACATGGGTTTTACATAAGCAGGGAGCCATACAGTCTCTTACTGGGTTTAGGGGAACCAAAAAGGAGCAATTGAAGATTTGAAATCAATAATATGAAATTTTTTTTTACCAGTGAATGGAAGGTTGAGACCCCCAGGACAGCTGGGAAATGATTCAAAGGATTCCGGACACTTTCTCCAGCTGATCAAAGAAACAATGCCTATTTAATGGAAGGCGTGGAATCAATTCTCAGAATAGCTTTCACAGTTACTTATCTGTACTCTGTGCTTTTTACCTTGACATTTAAATGATAATTATTTTGCTGGTTGCTAGGAGGAGGTGGAAAAGGATGTGTTTTTTTCCCCCTCGAGATTTGAATTAAGCATTAATGACAACTTAATGTTTTAATTTTCTTGCCCTGACTTAACACCCTGAAAGGGCCAGAGATGTCCTGGGAAAGCAGAAGTTAGTCATCTTTGGCTAGCTCCTGTTCTTTCTTTTCTATTGATTGCCAGGAAGGAGTGTGGAGTCAAAAGTGTGGTTCTAATCTCTGTTCTTCCACTTGTCTACTGTGTCACCTTAGGCAAGTCACTTCATTTCTCTGTTCATCAGTTCCCTCATTTGTAAAACGAGGATTAAGACTGTGAGTCTCATGTGGGACATGGGTTGTTTCCAACCCGATTTACAAGTTGGGTAGGGACCGTCTCTATATGTTGCCGATTTGTACTTCCCTAGCACTTAGTACAGTGATCTGCACACAGTAAGCGCTCAATAAAGATGATTGAATGAATGAATGTATCCACCCCAGCGCTTAATACAGTGCCTGGCACATAGTAAGCACTTAACAAATGCCACAATTATTATTATTATTAATAAGGATGATCAGACTGCAATTTGAATAGGGAGAGGTTGGGAAGCTATTTGTCACCTTGAGAGCCCCCTTAAAAACAATGCCTCTCCCTCTTTCCTTCCTAGCATCCTTAGAATGAACAGAATTATGCCAACTCCATACAACATCCAACTCCTTCTTCTTAGGAATCAAAATCTAAGAAACCAACTCCTCTGGAACCTCCAATCCAATCACTGTCCCCTACCTCTAATCTTTTCCGCTAGGCAGAGCAAATCTTACTGCAGTGTTAGTGTCAGAGGGAAAATATGCTGTCTGACTGCTGATAAGGATACAGCACTAAAGAGGCAATTAAAACAACTACTCACATCTTGTGCAAATATTCTCTCCCTTACTCTCTGATACTCCTCTTCTCTCTCTTCAATTGATTTACTTCGTCTGTCATCTCTAAATGGATGAATTCTGTTTTGCTGAACAGAAAAAAGAAATCAGGAGGGTTATACAAGTTGAGCTGTTAAAATCTGCAGTTAAGTAACTGTCAGCTGAGAATAATAAATGTTCACTTAAACGAATGAGGCATGGGAATTCAAGCTCTTTTTTGGTTTCTCTCTCTTTCTCTGTATCTCTCCCTCTCAACGTGGTGTGGTTGTCAGCAGGACAAAGCTTGTGTGAGGTGTGTGTATGTGTGTGTGTGTGTGTTTGTACATGCTTTGAGGACAACCAGTGTGTACTGGAGGGGGAGGGGGATTGAACTCGGTGGAGTGTCTCAACCAATCAATGCTATTTTTTGAGCACTTACTTTCCGCAGAGCACTTGACTGAGCGCCTGGGGGAAGTACAACAGAGGAGATAGACCTGATCCCTGCCCACAGGTTAGATTTGGGATCTGGAGAGATGGGCCCGCATCTGAGTGTATGTCTGCTTCAAACAGGTCAGAAGCAGGCAGATCTGATTTTCCATCACACTGTTCAGGGGACTGTTAAAGAGTCCCTTGGAAGCCAAGACATCACCAGACATGGAAGAGGGACAGGAAAGTCGGTGGTGGAAAGAAAGAGTTAGTTATTAAAGATTCCTTCTCTCTGACCCTCCCCAATGAGAGTCATCTTTTCCCTAAGTGACAAAGACAATGCTTTAGTTGATGTGGGACTTTAACTGGTCCAAAAGTTTAGGAGTGATGTTCACCAGATGGAAGAGAGACTCCGGAACGAGAGCCGGAAGCCGGCAGAACTCCCATCCTCTTTTTCATATCCCTTCTATGGTACAACTCCCTGGCTACCTTCAAGAGTTTCCAACTCTGAGAGTTACTCTGCAACCCTTGCTCCTCCTATTCCTCCCCCAAACCTGGGGATTATTTTCGCACTCAAAGGCAACTGGTGGAGAGAAGGAAAAGTCAGCTCTTGTCAAAACTATGAGTCAGAGATGCACTTACTGACTTGGAGTGACTCACTGAGACCTATTAGAGGGATAATAACTTGTGCGAGAGCCATATTCTCTTACCTTTAGGAATTCTAATGTGAAAATCAATTTCAGAAACCCATCTTGATGGTTTGAGAGGCAAACTGTCATGCTGATAGTCTATTGGAATCATTCTTTTCTTCTTTTCACTTATTCCTTTCCCCTCCCTCCCCTACCCACCCCCATCATCACCAACTGTTTCCCTGGCATGAAACAACCTACCTCTCTATCCTCTACCTACATGTCGCGCATCAATCTTCTCTAGAATAATGTAGTGTCATGTCACAAGCAACACACGGGGGGGGGGGGGGGAGGAGTTCAGCTACAGTTCATGCAAAACAAGCAAATCATTTACATGGACATTAAAACATGGGAGGGGGAGGGGTGGGGAACTAAAACATGAGATCGATTCCTTGGGCGAAGATTTATTTTAGGATGGTTTCAAAATCTACCTGGCCTCACCATAACAGGGTTTGTTCTTTACGGCTCATCGGTCCATATGCTGATCAGTGACACACACGGCTCAATTTGTGCACAACTGAAGGACAAAAGCTGTAGGGAGTGGAACGGCTGCCATAGTTACACAGACATCTGGAAATGCGACGGACACGGCTCTCCCCCACAGCTGGAAGCCTGCAACGTTCCTCCCCCGCCTCCCCGCCCCCCATCCGACATGCAGCAAATACTGCGCCAAGCACCACCCATGCAGCCCCACACACTGCAGGTGCTTAAAGCCATCACGATGTGATCTTATGCTCCCCATGGAATGCCAGAGGGAAAGGTGGAAGGAAGAGGGGGTGGGGGGAGAGGAGAAGAGGATGAGTGAGGGGCAGGGCAGAAGACAGGGTAGGGGCAGGGGCAAACAACGCAAGAACAACAAGAACACCAATCAGCCCACCTTCCAAAACAGAACAAGTTCAGCCACTCTCAAACTTGAGAACCAACCTGATTGTCGTCTTTATCAATACTAGAGTTATCTCGCTTCAAGATAAACCGCTTCTGGGATTCTTCACACTTTTCATCTTTTAAATGTTCACAAAACCTTTGCTCTGGTCTGCCAGCAAAGTAAAACACATCAATAAAAAATCTTTTTTTTTGGAGGGGGGGTTTGGTTGTTTGTAACGTTCTTAATTCTTTGGGCTCTGACTTTGTTTTTCCACAGAGGCACTTAGCATTTAAAGAAGGGTTGGTATGGGTTTTCCTTCAGGTGATGCTGATTTAATTCAGTGGATGGTAGGCTGGCACTGTCAGAGTTTCATTTTGTGGCTGAGAATTCAAGGTACTGCTCACAGTCCAACCTCCTGCTCATTAAAAGATCTGGGGGTCAAGCGGGAGGTTAACATATTCTTCTAGTGACTCTGACCTCCACCTCTTCTGAATCTCAGCAAACCTCCTTCACATTCGCTGGCAAAGAGGAGCCCTTAAATTAGGCTTCCACACCTTCACTTGCCTTTCAAATCAGCTCAGTAATTGGGAGACCGGAGGTATTTTGTTTAAACAACCTTATGGCTGATTAGCGAGAGAGGAAAAAAAAAAAAACTCCAAGCGGTTACGGAGTATTGATTGGCCCATTGATTTTAAACCCCCCTAATCATTTTGTTTTAAAACAGTTTATAAGTCAAGTAGTCCTCTGGGGAATCAAATGGGTCTCTGCTTTTATTTATTTGGTTTTCTTATGGTATTTGTTAAGCACTTACTATGTGTCAAGCACTGTTGTAAGTGCTGGGCTCGATACAAGTTTATCAGGTTGGACACTGTCCCGGTCCCACATGGGACACCCATTCGAAATTGGAGGGAGGAGGATTTAATCTCCATTTTCCAGATGAGGTAACAGACACAGAGAAGTGAAGTGACTTCCCCATGGTCACACAGCAGACACGTGGCAGAGATGGGATTAGAACCAAGGTCCTCTGACTCCCAAACTCATTCCCTTCCCATTAGGTCTTGCTGTTTCTTCTGTAGGTCTCACAGGGGGCACCGGATTGAGCTCTGCATACAGAGGCTACACAGTCAGCCCTGCTGATAAAGTGCACACTATCCTTTCCGGACCTTCCAGATTAAGGAGAGGCTAAGGAGTGAAGCATGGCATTGATAATCTACTAATTGTCATCCTCCGTGACTGTCAAGGAAGGCATCATAGCCTTTGGAACACACTGAGAAGCAGCATCTAGTGAAAAAGCACCCACCTGGGAGTCAGGGGACCCGGTTTCTCATCCTGGCTCTACCACTTGTCAGCTGTGTGGTCTTGGGCAAGTCACTGCACTTATCTGGGTTTTGGTTACCTCATCTTTAAAATGGGGATTAAGACTGTGAGCCCCTTGTAGGACAGGGACTGTGTTCAACCCAGTTATCTTGTATTTACCTCAGTGCTTCACAAATAGTGAGCTTTTAACAAATACCACCATTATCATCATCATCATCGTCATTATTACTGTTCCTCAAGCCTGAGGTGTGTCTTTTTGTTGGCCTTCACCAAACCTCTAGTCCCTCTCCCACTGCTCAGAAAGTGTTTTGCGATTGATTAGGAAAGGCTCAGACCCTTTTTTTATGGTATTTGTTAAGCGCTTACTAGGTGCCAGGCACTGCAGTAAGCACTGAGGTAGGTGCAAGTTAATCAGGTTAAACACAGTCCGTGTCCCACTTGGGGTTCACAGTCTTAATCCCCATTTTACAGATGAGGTAACGGAGGCACAGAGAAGTGAAGTGACTTGCCCGAGGCCATACAGAAGACACAAGGAGGAGCTGGGATTAGATCCCAGGTCCCTCTGATTCCCAGGCCCAGGCTGTATCCTCTAGACCATGTTACTCAGGCCTACTTAACAGCTAGTATCCTATGTTATCCCCCAAATAACAAAAAAGAACAAAATATCAACAGATGACTCAGAGGGGCCTCAATTTCTCCTCGCCCCAGTTTCCAACTCGTGCCTGGACTTCATTTGACAGCCCTGAGAGATCAGAGAAAGGTCATAAGGAAAACTTGCTGCCCTTCAGCAAGGTGGGAAGCAGTGTGGCTCAGCGGCAAGAGCCCGGGCTTGGGAGTCAGAGGTCATGGGTTCTAATCCCGGCTTCGCCACATGTCTGCTGTGTGACCTTGGGCAAGTCACTTAACTTCTCTGAGCCTCAGTTACCTCATCTGTAAAATGGGAATTAAGACTGCGAGCCCCTTGTGGGACAACTTGATCACCTTGTATCCATCCCCAGCACTTACAGCAGTGCTTCGCACATAGTAAGTGCTTAACAAATGCCATCATTATTATTATTATTTCTTCTAGAAACCTCATTGGTTCGGACTGAATTCAATGTTCACTTCTCACTTTACCACTCACGGTTTATCTAGACTCCTATTCAGACTCTCTTCACTCCCTGACTAGCTCCCAATAGCGCCCGTCACAGAAATCACTTCTGTTGAGCTGGAGAATCATTCAGTTCTTTTTTTTTTTTTTGGAAGACTATTCAGTATTTAAAATGGAGGGAAAGCCAGTAGCCATGCTGATCAAAAAGAGAAAGTATTTAATTGATCTAGAAATACATTTTGTATGCTGTACTCCAGGGACAACCTGATAAGCCTTGTATCCACCCCAGCGCTTAGAACAGTGCTTCGCACAAAGTAATAATAATAATGATAGCATTTATTAAGTGCTTACTATGTGCAAAGCACTGTTCTAAGCACTGGGGAGGTTACAAGGTGATCAGGTTGTCCCACGGGGGGCTCACAATCTTAGTCCCCATTTTACAGATGAGGTAACTGAGGCCCAGAGAAGTTAGGTTACTTGTCCAAAGTCACACAGCTGGCAATTGGCAGAGCCAGGATTTGAACCCATGACCTCTGACTCCAAAGCCCGGGCTCTTTCCACTGAACCATGCTGCTTCTCTGCAGTAAGTGCTTAACAAGTGCCATTACTATTATTATACACTGTGACATGGTAGTGTGTCATGCTAACACTCATTACAATGTATTACCACATTGGGTCACCTCTTAGGATACCTGAGGTATCTCACAGGTATCTCTAGTAAATGTCCAAACTAAAAGTGCATGTCTACTGATTTTAATAATAATGGCATTTATTGAGCGCTTACTATGTGCAAAGCACTGTTCTAAGCGCTGGGGAGGTTACAAGGTGATCAGGTTGTCCCACGGGGGCCTCACAGGCTTAATCCCCATTTTATGATAAGGTAACTGAGGCCCAGAGAAGTTAAGTGACTTGCTCCAAGTCACACAGCTGACAAGTGGCGGAGTCAGGATTTGAACCCATGACCTCTGACTCCAAAGTCCAGGCTCTTTCCACTGAGCCACTCTGCTTCTCAATACACTGACCTCGTTAAAACAAACAAACAAACAGCCCTAGTCTTGCCTCATTATTTTAGTTTGGGAGCTAAAGTGGTTGCTGTTTTCAGTATCCCCTGAGGCAATCTTTTGTTTTCCTTGGAATTTCACTACGGAATTTCATGAAGAGCTCTTGGACTGACAATGGTTTATTTGCTTTTTCAAGTTTCTCAGAGAAATGATTTACCACTGTCAGCATGCCTACTGAAAATCCGTTGGAATGATGAAGAGTTTGAGAAGAGTGGTAATATGAACTGTATTTTTATTAATATTTTATAGAGTGTTATTTTTCACTGAGAATGGGACAGAACTGTATCTCAAAAAGTTTATATTAAAATCTACCTGAGGGAATTTTAAAATTTTAAATGAGTTCTCAAATGTTTATATAAAAGCCTATGTGAGAAATTCGAAGATTTGAAATGCATCTTGATAAAAAGGAGACAGTCAACTTTAAAAACAAAAACCTTTCTATATAAAGAACACTTCATTCTGCAGTTTCAGCTCATTTGACTGAGAAATTTGCTTTTCTAACTCTAGGTTTTTTATTTGTCTCAGGAACAGTTATTTTAGCTTTCATTTTGCTATAACATTTCCATCTTGTTGTGGTGGTGGTGCTTTGTTTCTAGCAAAAACAGTAAAATAAGAAAATAAATCCATCAGCTGACTATGAGCAGAGAAAACAGCCAGTTACAATCAATTATGTAAATAAGGTCTGCAGTTAGAGTTTTTCCAACGTGCATTATTTATACAAAATCCATATGCATCAGCCTTTTAAAATTAAGTATCTTTGGTCTTCTAATTTTAGTTTTTCAAAACAACAGAAGTGAAAAGTACATATTAAGCTTGAATTATTTTCTGTTTACCCCAAACATTTTGAAACTCACAGAACAAGAAATCATTAAAAACTATTATCTAAACAGTGTGTACTCTTATTTATATTCCTAACACGGAATTAAGACGGCAGTTTCTCAAAGTAGCCTTATAGGATACCAAAGGCATCCTTGGGGCTCAGATTAGCATAGTAACATTTACTAGGAAGTAAAGTTTTATAGCTGATTTGCAATTTAAATCCTTGAAGATAAGGCTATGCAATTGAAATATCTGAAGTGATTAAACTTTCAAATGACTGGTAACATCCTATCATAATACAACTAAAAGAAAAAATATTTTACCATTAATTTTAAAATTAAAGCTGTGCTATGTCTAATTGTGAAGAGAGTGAAATGAGGCTATCCCTAGCTCCAGGTTAAACATTTTTATCAAAATGAATTAATGTGCTGACAGAGTATAATAAAAATGAACAAACAGCATTTTTTTCTTTTCAAAATTTAAAATAGATTTATAATTTTCTGTTACTGTTTTTGGTGTTTATTAAATTATGTATCCATACTGCATGCAGAGTTATCTAATGATGAGAGAGCTATTTAGGCTTTCTATTCTTTCTAGAATAATAATAATAGTAATAATGGCATTTATTAAGTGCTTACTATGTGCAAAACACTGTTCTAAACGCTGGGGAGGTTACAAGGTGATCAGATTGTCCCACATGGGGCTCACAGTCTTAATCCCCATTTTACAGATGAGGTAACTGAGGCCCAGAGAAGTGAAGTGACTTGCCCAAAGTCACACAGCTGACAAGTGGTGGAGCCAGGATTTGAACCCATGACCTCTGACTCCAAAGCCCGGGCTCCTTTCCACTGAGCCATGCTGCTTCTCTCAGACTGAAAACTTGTTCACAGTCTCACTAGCACATCCAATGCCTTCCCTGCCATCAGAAGAAAAACATTCACTGCATGTATATTTATCTAATGATGAGAGAGCTATTTAGGTTTTCTATTCTTTCTAGAAAACTTGTTCACAGTCTCACTAGAACATCCAATGCCTTCACTGCCTTCAGAAGAAAAACATTCAGCTAAAAGGCAGAATCACCTTCTTTTTGAGTTAAGAAATCACATGGCACACATTATGTTGATTACCAAAAAACATTCAATGCACTCCTCTGCCTAAAGACGATGCTTAATGGAAAGCCGTAGACATCATGCTCACATGACTCTAAGTGCTTATTATATGCCCGGCACTGTACTAAATGCTGGGGTAGATACAAGCTAATCAGGTTGGACATGGTCCATGTCCTGCATGGGGCTCACAGTCCTAATCCTCGTTTTACAAATGAGGTAACTGAGGTACAGAGAAGTTAAGTGACTTACCCAAAGTCACACCGCAGTCACGTGACAAAGTCAGGATTAGAACCCAGACCCTTCTGACACCCAGGCCTGAGCTTTACCCGTTAGGCACACTGCTTCTCACATGCCTCTGTTGGTAACCAAAATGAATGCCAGCTGAGAATACTGTGACCCTTAGGCTGGAGTCCTTACACTGTGGCTGAAGAGTACTTTAACAGAACAGCTCCCAATTTTTCCTTTCGTGGCTTTAGCCAGTTCTAAATTTTAAGTGCCTTGAAACAGTTATGAGGTGAAATTATGGCAATTGCTAGATGCTTACTAGGTGCCAAGCACTGTACTAAACACTGGGGTGGATACTATATCAGAAGATACGACACAGTTCCTGTCTCACACGGGGTTCACAATCAAAGAGAGAGGGAGAACAGGTATTTTGCCTCCATTTTACAGATCAGATAACAGAACCCAGAAAAGTGAAGTGACTTGCCCGAGGTCATGGAGCAGACAATTGGCAGAGCTGGGATCAGAACCCAGGTCCTCTGACTCCCAGACCTGAAGTCTTTCCATCTGTGGGTCTGTTTCCCAAAATGTCCCCCAGAAAAAAGCATGTGTCCTCCATAGACAAATACACAAGCCCAAATTTCTGTCACCACAGGGAACCCAAGCAAATCCAACCTGGGTGGCTAGGTCATACAAACGGGAAAAACTGCATGGTTTATCACCTTTCTGTATGCACGATCAACTCAGGTGTGTCTGAAAATCAAGTTTTATCTGTTTAGCAAAGCAGCCTGAACATATTTTGCAGGTACAATTAAGAAACACACTGCTTCAAATGTTATTGAATGTAAACAATGCAGGTAATGATGTGGCATTTAAAAGCCCAATACCCATTGTCTTACAAAATTTCCTTCTATAATTGTTCTAACGCTGACAATAGCCTGTATTTTCCCATAGTAACACCGAGTAAAGAGCTGTTTTCTTCTCCCTCTCTGATTCCGAATTCCCCTCTACTTTCTAGAGTTTTACGTCCTCCCTTCCTTCCTGACTTCATCTTTAACTCAATTCAAACTCTCAAATCCACTGATTCTCCATTATTCTTCATTCCCTGCTTTCATTTCCTGAGACGGTGACTCTGAAATCAGACTCTCCATTTTTCAACTCCCCAGTCTTCACTCTGCATTTTCCTCCTCTCTTCCCTTAGACACTTTCCCCTCCGTGTCTGCTCATGACCCCGATATACTTCAGTTTCCCCAAATCACATTTCCCAAGCCTGATGGGCATTAAACCCATTACCACCTTAACATATACAATCAATCGATCAATTGTATTTATCAAGCATTTACTGTGTGCAGAGCTCTGTACTAAATGCTTGGGAGAGTAAAATGCAACAGAGTTGGTAGACATGTTCCCACCCCACAGTGAGCATATACATATCACAATCCTTAGGACAATTCATTCATTTATTCAGTCACATTTATTGAGTGCTTACTGTGTGCAGAGCACTGTACTAAGCGCTTAGAAAGTACAATAATGAAATCATCAATGAAATTGTGATGGAAGATGCTGGTTTTACCTATTATCAATGAATCAATCAGTGGCACTTATTGAGCAACATATCACAGATAAAGGATCTCTTGGGAAAGGTTATTTTTATGGGAAAATTGGGATTAACTGGAGGGAAGAGATGGGGAAGATTAGTGAGGAAGTGTGAGAAGCAGCATAGTCTAGTGGATAGGGCATGGGCCTGGGAGACTAAAGAACCTGGGTTCTAATCCGGAATCAGCTATTTGTCTGCTTTGGGACCTTGGGCAAGTCACTTCACTTCTCTGCACCTCAGTTACCTCATTAGGTAAATGGGGACTAAGACTATGAGCTCCATGCAGGACAGGGTCTGTGTCCAACTCAACCTGCTCATATCTACCCCATATCTATCCCATCCCTCATCCTCAAAGCCTTTCCCTGGCTCCCAAAGTCCTTTGCAATTCAACCAGGCACTCCACTCAGAATTTTAAGTCCTTTCTCCATTCTTCTTTTGCAAATCAATCAATTAATCATACTAACTGAGCACTTACTTTTTGCATAGAGCACTGTACAAATTGCTTGGGAGAGTACAATGCAAAGGAGTTGGTAGACACATTTCCTGCCCATGACTAGCTCACAGTATAAACAGGGAGACAGATATTAATATAAATAATGAAACTACAGATAATGTACATAAATCCTGTGGGGCTGAGGGAGGGGTGAATAAAGAAAGCAAATCAGGGTGATCCAGAAGGGAGTGGGAAAAGAGAAAAAGAGGGCTTGTTTGGGGAAGGCCTCTTGGAGGAGATGTGCCTTCAATAAGGCTTTTAAGGTGGGGAGAATAATTGTCTGTCAGATATGAAGAGAGAGGGCATTCCAGGCCAGAGGCAGGACGTGGATGAGAGGTCAGAGGTGAGATAGACGAAATTGAGGTACATCCAATCAACCACTATTATTTGTTGAGCACTGTCTTTGTACAACACCTGTACTTAGTACTTGGGAAAGTCCAGTAGAAATACAGATATAATAATTTTCAGGCAAGTATTAGAAGAGAGTGCAATGATGGCTAGGTGTATAAGTAAGTGTTCAATGGTGAAGCATGTAAATCAACATTTACAAAAGTGATATCATTTCCTGTGAATGCAAATGTTCTGAGGTGAGAGTTGGGAAGATTCAACCTAAAGAGTGAAAAAAACCTCATCACGGACAGCTTCCAGGAGGAGGTGGAATTTCAGGAGGACTCTGAAAGTGGGGAGGGCTGTGCTAAGGCAAATATGAAGAAGGAAGGAGTTCCAGGAAGGAGGGTATGAGAGAGTTATGAAGTCTACTTATCATTCTGAAATGAAGAGAGGAAAGAGAAGTGTGTGGCCGCACTAAAACTAAATTGCTTTTGGCAGGAATGACCCTGTACACATATAATCAGGGATAAGTAAAGCAATGTGGCCTAGTGAAAGAGTTTGGACCTGGGAGTTAGAGGGACCTGAGTTCTACTCCCAGGTTTGCAGATTACCTGCTGAGTGACCTTGGGCAAGTGACTTCACTTCTTGTGTCTCTATTTTCTCACCTGCAAAATGGGGATTCAATACCTGTTCTCCTTTTTACTTCAACTGCGAGCCCCATGTGGGCCCTTATTACCTTGTATCTACCTTAACACAGTACAGTTCTTAATAAGTACTCCAATTATTGAATAAAGCAGATCATTTTCTGGAACTCCAAAGATTAGAAGAGAAGAATTCTCTGCAGTGGATTATTCTTGTACCACAAGTGCAACACCAACTTCCAACTTTGGTGACAAACTGAACATCCTGGTTCACAATTCCAAACCTAATAATAGTGACATTGGTTAAGTGCTTACTATGTGCCAAGCACTGTACTGTGTGCTGGGGTAGATAGAAGATAATCAGGTCAGACACAGTTCCTGTCCCACATAGGGCTCACAGGCTAAGGGGGAGGGAGAACAGGTATTGAATCCCCATTTTACAGATGAGGAAACTGAAGCACAGAGAAATGAAGTCACTTGCTCAAGGTCACACTGCAGGCAAGTGGCAGAGCCAGAATTAGAACCCAGATCCGATGACTGTCATGACCTTGCTCTTTTGATGAGGTCACACTGCTTCTCACCTTTGTTCTTTCACCTTGACTGAGAAGACTGCTTGTTGGACTGCCTGTTGCTCTTAATTTTAAGTGGTCTTGATGTCTCAGTTCAGAAGCACTCTACTCCAAGGAGTTGAGGCAAATAGTACTCTTCATGGGAACAGTGTAGGGAGTGGAGAGTTTAAAGTTTTTTACTTTATTCAATCAATCAATCAATCAATCGATCGATCAACCCACCATATTTTTTGAGCACTCGCTGTATGCAGAGCATTGTATTAAGCCCTTGAGAGGGTACAATATAACAGAGTTGGTAGTCACAATCTGTGCCCACAACAAATTTACTGTCTAGAAAGGGAGACAGGCTTTAATAGAAATATAGAAATTATGGATATGTACATAAATACTGTGGGTCTGAGGGAGGGGTGACAGAAGGGAGCAAATCCAATTGTTCAACTGAGCTTAAAGCTATTTCCATCCAAATTGAAGAGTAAAATTACTCCTAGTTAAGGGGAGCCAAACTCCACTCCTGATTTTCCTTAAGCACTTAAGAGACACTTAAATCAATTCCTATTTGGGCTTCTTTGGAGAGTCACTACGTAGACACGTGTCTTCATTTTCTTCTTTTTAAAATGGTATTTGTTAAGGTTTTACTGTGTGCCAGGCACTATACTAAGTATTGGGGTAGATCCAAACTAATCAGTTTGGACACAGCCCACAGCCCACATGAGAAGCAGTGTGGCTCAGTGGAGAAAGCCCTGGCTTGGGAGTTGGAGGTCATGGGTTCTAATCCCATATCCGCCACTTGTTAGCTGTGTTTAACAAATACCATCATTATTATTAGTAGTACTATTTATTGAGCACTTACTGGGTTCAGAGCTCTGTATTAAGTGCTTAAAAGTATAATACAACTGACAAGTACAGAGAAGTTAAGTGACTTGGCCAAAGGCACACAGCTGTCAAGTGTCGGAGCCGAGATTACAACCCACATCTTCTGACTCCCAAGCCCTGGCTCTTTTCACTAAGCCATGCTGCTTTGTATTCATTCAGATATGATTGAATGAATGAATGAATAAATACATTTGAGTGTCTGACTGATCGTCTCCTGTGTGCCTTTGGCCAAGTCACTTAACCTCTCTGTACCTCAGTTTCCTCACCTGTCAAATGGGGAATCAATGACTGTTATCCCTCTTCCTGAGGCAGGAGCCCGATATGATTCCCTGATCTTACTGTATTGTGTCTAGCCCAGTACATGGCATATAATAATAATAATGATGGTATTTGTTAAGCTCTTACTATGAGCTAGGCACTGTGCTAGGTGATGGGGTAGATATAGACAAATTGGGCTGGACACAGTCCCTGTCCTACGTGGAGTTCATAGTCTCAATCTCCGTTTTACAGATGAGGTAACTGTGGCACAGAGAAGTGAAGTGACTTTCCCAAGCTCACACAGCAGAGCCTGGATTAGAAACCAGATCCTTCTGATGCCCAGGCCAATGCTCTACCCACTAGGCCATGTTGCTTCCCTGTGGGACTCCACAGGGGTTTGTACACCCACAGGAAACCTCTGAGGTTAGCAGTGATTTCTCTCCACTTTACATCCCAGGTTCATTGCCCTTAGAATCATAATCATGGGCAAGGAACTTATCTGATTATTCTTTTGTATTGTACTCTCCCAAATGCTTAGAACAGTGCTCTGCATATAGTGAGTGCTCAAAAAATATTGATTAATTGATTGTTAATTTGGGGAACAGCATGGGCTAGAACTCTGGGGAACAAAAGGGCTTGATTCTCACACCAGGCACAGGAAGGTAGTCCCCTCCCCTCTAACCAACCCAGACAAGGAGTTAGGTAGTCAGGGTAATAAATTTTTTAAAAAAATCTGGCGTGCACAGAGTCTTACCAGCCTACTAGAGGAGAAAGAGGCATGTAAGGCAACTCAAATCCATTGTGGGCTAATGAAATGGCTCACTAGCACATAAAGCAAACATTAGATTGCTTTCATGAGGAAAAAGTCAACATCGCAAACATCCAATTTCATTTTATAGTATTTGTTAAGCACTTACTACTTATCAAGCACTGTTCTCAACACTGGGATAGATGCAAGTCAATTAGATTGGACACAATCCCAGTCTCACACAGGGCTCACAGTTTAAATAATTCCAATTTTCATGGACATGATGAGAGGTGTCCATCATTGAGTCAAACCACTGACTGACTCTAAGACCATCTGCATTTTTTAGAGTGTCTCTGGTCTCCATAGGATAGGAGGGCCAAATGTACAAGATTTGATGAGTGAAAAACACACAACTGTCTAAGAACAACATTCCACTCGCTTGCCAGTGATTATTAAGAGTCAAAAATCAACACCCCCAGAGAGGTGAGTGATTCATGCATAGAGTATTCATTTTCCAGAAATTTCTTGGATCCAGGCACAAAGCTTGGAAAGTTGGAAAGTTAATATATGTTGGGTCTCACCTAAGGCTCTATTCATTCATTTAATTGTATTTATTGCGTGCTTACTGTGTGCAAAGCACTGTATTAAGCACTTGGGGGAGTACAGTATAACAATAAGTAGACACATTTCCTGCCCACAGAGAAGCATCTTCTTCAGTTCCCACTGAGAGATGGGGAAGATCTCCCAGAAGCCTTCAGGAGCTTAGAGGAGAACAGCCAGGAATTTGCCACGATGACCGTTCAATTCCAGCATTCAGCCTCCCTGGAGCCCCAATTCTCTCTCAACTCCCCAGGAGGCACAAAGGAACTTTACCGAGAATTGTTACTTGGAGTTATCCCTGTAGAGGGCCATAGTATGCTTTCATCTCATTCACTGACACTTCTCTTGAGCAAAATCCACTGTGTCCCCCACCCGCAGACCCCATCAAATAAAAGAGACATCGAAAAGCTAGATTCAAATGCGTGTTCTTTACAGCAAAGATTTTTCTTGCAGAAGCATTGACCATGACCCAGGGAAGCTTGAGAAAATAAGGGTTTACTGGAAGGCATTCCTATTCATCAATACCATTGAGTTAGCCCTTAATCCTTAGGGGACTTCCTTCCCCACAACCACTCCTGCCTATTTGATTAATTGGATTTTTGGCCAAAGGCAGGGGGAAATGGCATTCCTGGAAAAGAGAAGACTGGAGGAAGGCTTAATTGTAAGTATTCAAATGTAGGTGTGGCCATTATATGGAGGGGAGTAGCTTCCTGGAATAGTCTCCATCTTCAACTAGGATAGAGCATGAGAAGTAAGCTTAACATGAAGCATGAGGGACTCAAGTTGAGACACAAAGAAGAACCTGGAAAAAGCTACCGTGAGAGGGGGAACAAGATAGATGATTGTCTTGTATGATTTGGAAAAGCAACTTTGTTGAAGATAAATTGGATAACATCTTGGAGTCCATTCCTGCTTTACTCCTCCAAGTGTTTAGTACAGTGCTCTGCACACAGTAAGTGCTCAGTAAACACCACTGATTGATTAATTGACCGATTTATGATTCCTGCTTCTCTGCCAGATGGAAATGCAGGTTTCACTAAATTTATGGTATCGAAGGCAGAGACTAGCCCAATTTCCTGGTCCTGGTCTTGTCTGGATAAGTGGCTAACAGGCAAGACTTGGGGAAAATCCCAAGTTATTTAATCATTCATATTTATTGAGTGCTTACTTTCTGCAGAGCACTGCACTAAGTATTTGGGAAAGTACAATATAACAGAGTTGGTAGACATGTTCCCTGCTCACATTGAGCTTACAGTCTAGGGGGGAGACAGATATTAATATTAATGAAAAAAATTATGGATAGGTACATAAGTGCCGTGGGGCTGATGGAGGGGTAAATAAATGGAGAAAATCCAGGTGATGCAGAAGGGAGTGGGAGAAGAGGAAATGAGGAGGCAATCAGGGAAGGCCTCTTGGAGGAGTTGTGTCTTCAGTAAGAATTTGAAGGCAGGGAAAGTAATTATCTGTCAGATATGAAGACGGAGGGCGTTCTAGGCCAGAGGTAGGATGTGGGTGAGAGGCTGGCAGTGAGATAGATGAGATGGAGGTCCAGTGAGTAGCTTGATATTAAAGGAGTGAAGAGTATAGGCTGGGTTGTAGTAGGAGAGTTGTGAGATGAGGTAGGAGGGGGTAAGGGGACTGAGTGCTTTAAACCCGATGGTAAGGAGTTACTGTTTGATGTGGAGGTGGATGGGCAACCACTGGAGGTTCTTGAGGAGCAGGGAAACATGGACTGAAGGTTTGGGAGAAAAATGATCCGGGCAGCTGAGTTAACTATGGACTGGAGCGGGGAGAGCCAGGAGGCAGGGAGGTCAGCAAAGAGGCTGATACATCAATCAAGGTGGGATAAGATAAGTGCTTGGATTAACGTGGTAGAAGTTCAGTGGAGAGTAAAGGGGAGATTTTAATTGTGCTGTGAAGGTGAAGCAACAGGATTTAGTGACAGATTGAATATGCTGGTTGAATGAGAGATGAGTTGAGGAAAATGCCACATTTGTGGGGTTGTGAGGCAGGAAGAATGGTGGTGCTGTCTAAAGAAATGGGAAAATATTGGGGAGGATAGAGTTTGTGTGGGAAGATAAGGAGTTCTGTTTGGGAGATGTTAAGTTTGGGGTGTCAAAGGGACATCCAAGTAGTGATGGCTCAAAGGCAGGAGGAAATGGAGAGAATCAGGACCAGAGATGTATATTAGGTAATCATCTGCATAGAGGTGATAGGTGAAACCACGGGAGTGAATAAATTTTCCAAAGGAGTGGGTGTAGATGGAAAATAGAAGGGGCCCCAGAACTGAACCTTGAGGATCTCCCACAGTTAGGGGGAGGGAGGCACAGGAGAAACCTGTGAAAGAGATAGAGAATGAGCAGCCAGAGAGGTAGGAGGAGAAGCAGGAGAGGATAGTGTCATTGAAGCTGAGGTTGGGTAATGTTTCTAGAAGAGGGTGGTTGACCATGTCAAGGGCAGCTGAGAGGTCAAGGAGGATTATAATGGATTTGAGGTTATTGGATTTGGGAAGAAGGAGTTCATTGGTGACAGAGGAGGCAGTTTCTTAAAGGCGGGTCAAGGAGAGAATTGGAGGAGAGGAACTTGAGACAGAGTGTGTAGACAACTCACTCAAGGAGTTTGGAGAGGAATGGTAGGAGGGAGATGGGGCAATAACCAGAGGGAGCTATGGGGTCACGAGAGTGGTTTTTTTAGTTTTTTAGGGGAGACATGAGTCTGTTTGAAAGCAATAGGGAAGAAGTCATTGGAGAACGAACAGTTGAAGATGGAGGTCAGCGAGGGAAGAAAGAAGGGAACAAGTGCTGTGATAATGTGACAAGGGATGGGTTCAGATGTGCAGGTGCAGGGGGTGAATTTTGAGTGATGGTAGGGGGCTCAAACTCTTCATTTCCCAAAAAGAATATTATTAAAAGAATAGATGATGCAGGGGCTTTGCTCAAAATCTCACCTCAACAGCTGGAGGAAAGCAATGCCAGCTTAGTTGGAAAAGAAAAGAAGAGCTGGCTAAGGTATCTTGCTATTTTCAGTACCACTTGTTTAGGCTAATAATAATAATAACTATGGTACTTGTTAAGTGCTTACCATGTGCCAAGCACTGTTCTATGCACTGGGGTAGATACAAGGTAATCAGGTTGTCCCACGCGGGACTCACATTCTCAATCCCCATTTTACAGATGAAGTAACTGAGGCACAGAGAAGCTAAGTGGCTTGCCCAAGGTCACCCAACATACAAGTGGCAGAGTCAGGATTAGAACTCATGACCCCATGCTCTTTCCACTAAACCATGCTGCATCTCTGTCAAAAGGGATGATAATAAATCAATAACATTCAGGATTTGTTCGTTGCCTTGAAGCAGTGCCCATTTTTATTCCTGGCCCAGTTCTGATTCTACCTGAAAACCTACAAGAAATTCAGCACCATTCCCACATCCACCACTTACTCCTTTGCTGGGTGCCTGAGAGGAGTAAGCTCATCATGGTCAGGGAATGTGTCTGCCCAATTCTGTGATATTGTACCCTCCCCTCTGCTTGATACAGTGATCTGCACATAGTAAGCGCTCAATAAATACCATCGATTGGTCGAAAGGATAGGCAGAATCCTGCATGAGATGATAGAGGTGGGAAGAATGCCTATGAATCGGGTTCCAGTAGAGACACCCACTTCTTTTCAGTATCGTTCCCTTGACTGCTTTCTATGTGATGCATCCCTAGATCCTGATATGCCCCAGTTTAAACCCCACTGCCAGCAAAAGTTGGCATGTTAAAGAATCCTGGCAATGTATGAGGGCAGACTTGTTTGGATACAGGAAGTAGTAGTCCTCTCAGTGCGAAAAGCCAGGCAGGAAAAGGAATCGCCATCGCAAATTAGAAAAAAAATTAAGCAATATTAGTGACAAGAATGTACTCTTCTGGGGATGGGGCATCAAATCTTCCAGAAAAAATAAATGTACTTCAGTAGTGTTGTTCTAAATACACGCTCAGCCACAGATAGGTCACAAATGTCATAGAACTAGATTTGACGCGATCACAGATGTGTCACAAACCCAGGAACATCACAAACAGACACGTCTTAACCCAGATTTGGCACCGTCACATATCTGTTGCAATCACATTTGTGTCACAACCTCAGACACACCAGGAACCCATCACAATCATAGGAATATTACAAAAATTGATATGACACGATTAGAGATTTGTCACACCTTTGGCTGTATTACAAACACATACATGGGCCGTGGCCCCTGTATTTATTTAGGTTGAGTCTAAGCGATGTCCCAGAAGGAGCCTATCACACTGTTCCCCTATTGGAGAGTCAATCCTGGGCTAGATGTACCTTGGTTCTAACTCATGTTAGCATATGTCCCTCTAAATATGCATGTAGAGTTTATAATTGTTCATGTTCTATTTGTCCACGTCATGGTGACTGAATGCGACATAGAAAAAACAATCCTAATAGGATTGTGACAATGACCACATATTGCTTTTTCCCCTTCACTAATAACATGAAATTCCACAAACACTTTGGCCAATGCACCAGAAATCCACCTATCTAAAGAAATTCCCGTGCTTCTAGGTTAATATCCAGCCACCACCTTGATTCCCTTTCCTGAGTGATGTTACGAGAGGCTTAAATTCCCCTCAGCAGATTTAGACTCTTATTTTGTTCAGATTCACCTTTGGCCTTTTGGGACATACTTTTCCTCGATACAAATAAATCAGTCACAAACAAGCTTAAACTATTCAAACTCTGCATTCCCTAAAACTTGTCATTCAGAGCAGGGAAAATGAATATACTAATAACTCTGTGGTCTCCAGAAGATGGTATTACTGGTCTATTGATTTTTAAAGTGTTTCTACCAGTCTGTGTCCTAAGGCCCTTTTTTATGGCATTGTTTAAGTGATTACTCTGTGCCAGGCACTGTACTAAGCACGTGGATAGATACAAGATGATCAGGTTGGACCTGGTTCCTGTCCCACATAGGGCTCACAGTCTTAATCTCTATTTTACTGAAGCGCCGAGAAGTGAAGTGACTTGCCCAGGTGTTGGAGCCAGGACAAGTGGCGGAGCCAGGATTAGAACCCAGGTCCTTTTGACTCCCAGGGCCTGTGCTCTATCCATTAAGCCACTCTGCTTCTCATTTCATTTCATTTTTCTTTTCTTAACAGCCCATGCCACCATCCCTCTCCCTTTTCTAGACAACCACAAAGAATCCCTTGCTTAGCATGATTTAAAACATAGGGTCAGAAAGCCAGAAAGAGAGGTGGCTTTCGGGCAAACTGTCTGTGTCAATCCCTCCCTGACTTTCCTGAAAGTCAGAGAGTACTGTACCTGAGTACTTGAGAGCCAGAAAGCAGCTTATTTGATGATGAGGGAGAGTCAAACTCCTCCCGGAGCTTGGAATTCAGGAGTCAAAGGCAGTCCTTTTTCAATAAACTTTACTCATTACCAATCTAGGTGTGTCCCAGCTACCTCAATGGGCTTTTCAAGCAGCTATACATACGAATCTGCTCTTCTTGAAAGAGCAGTTTGAACTCTGTGCTTGCTTTGGAAAGAAACCAAGAATAACAATGGGCATTTCAAGAAGGCACCACTGGTTAAAGTGCATCAATATATGAAGCTCCAGCGCTCGCTTAGGGGCACTACACCAGGGGTAGTGGTATAGACTTCCTTTGCCACCCCTCTGAGATGTGGGGATTGGCCTAGGGAGGGACAGCTGCTGAGGGTTCTTTAAGGGGGTGGGTTCTGGGTTCAGAACTCCAGGAGAGGGACTGGGATGCTGAAGAGGTGAGACTGCTGGTGGCAGTTGGAGAGTATCTGCACTGCGACTGAGCTACTCTGGCGAGAATCCAAAGAGCATGGAGCCAGGGGCACGGAAAACTTTCCAGGTCTCATCCCAGCAGGGTTCTGAAGACAAATAAACTCTCTCCTATCCTTAAAACCATCCTGGGCTCCTTCATGTATTTGTCCATCTAGGCTCCAGCTCTGGAAAATCCATTCCGCTATCCTTCTTTAAACGTGATGACATATCTGCAAGTACAAGAAATGATTCCCCCAATTCCCACTGCCTCCGTGGCTCATAAAATGTCATTTCACAAACGCAGCATCTTCCCAGAATGCACCAAGAGGGCCATGCAAAGTTCCTCTGGATTATTTTCTTTCTCAACACTTCCCTTATTTCCAGAAACATAGGTGAGAAAGGGAGTTATGGCTCTTTTTTTCCATTCATCCTCAATCATACCAAATCCTTTTCGGCATTTCTTTGCCCAGGGAGAAAGGGGATCATATGAAAGTGATGAGGTCGGTTAAACTAGGGATAATTTTGAATTTAAAGAGATACTTTGGGGTAGGCCACAGTGGGATCTTTAAAAACCACCAGATTCATGGACATATGATAAACTATTAAAGGATTTGAGGACACACCACACCATCTTTTAGACTTTAAATCTATTATGCTTCCAATGGCAATGCATTTATGGAAGACTTAGGGGTGAAATCATGATGTTTTTAAGACTAAAAAAAATGAAGCAACATTAAAAATTCAGTATCTCTTGATACTGAGACTCAGTGAAAGAATAAGGAAGCAAATAAAAGGATATTTATCCCAGCATTCCTTGAAAAGTCTATGCTGAATTGATAAGAACAAAATGCAAAGCAATTCTCTGTTAAGAGGCTTTTTGGATGAGACGCCAGTCATAGCTTGCTATGGGATCAACTAGATTGCTTCATTCTACAAACTTCCATTATCTTCGGGTAATCCTCTAAGGATAGAAGAAACAGCACTGCAGACTAGGATAGATTACACTCAGCTTTTTCAAAATGATCCCCTTTGAAAGAGACGTCACTGCAAAGTACAAGTCCTTTACCGGTTAATAAGGGAAACAGACTGTCGGAACAATAATGATGAGGCTTACATTCTAGTATTGCCGGTCTTGTTGATTATAACAGATTTTCCAGTCTGATCCACATTATGATCCATTCCAAAGTACGCTGCTACTCTGTGAACCAGCATCCTCTGATATGATGACATTTGAGGGAATTTTTTATAATGATTACTGGAATAAAACACAATAAAAATTGATCAGCGGATTATAATCTCTGTCGGAAATCAGGTTTACAATGAAGAAGTAAAATTGTTTCTCTACTACCTCCTCATCAAAGCCTATTTCCTTTCTGGTGCCATTTTAATTTCCAAATGACTTGACACATTTAGTGTCTATTGATCAAGCTGCAAGTGGTACTTTTCTTTTTCATAGTTTAGGGCATCTTTGAGCAAAACAGAATTTAGCATCCATTAAAAAGTATTTTGTTGCATTTTGCGGCATATTAAAAATGTAACAACAAGCAGACAGAATGATATGACACAATATTTGATTATAGATGCTATCCGGAGATGTATCATTACACCCTTTGCTGTGAAAGCTGTAAAATTATTTCCAGGCAATAACTGACTGGAGCCAGCTGGAAGCCATTAAAAAACTATAATCAAAATGAAAAGGCTGGCTTTGTGTCACGGCTACTGTGTGATGATCAGTGGTTCTCTGTTTATAGGCATTTTGTCAGTAATTTGATGAGCAGGAATTCACACCTCCGAATTAACAATCCCCAATAGCATACACCTTCTTCAACAAATATGAATATGTGTATATTAAATTGGATCCATGTTCACTCTCTCCCTCTCTTCTGCCTTTCTTTCCCTCTATCTCTTGCCTTTCTCTCCTCTCACTTTCTTCTCTCCCTCCCATGCTCCTCTCAACTCTCTTTCTCTGTCACATACACATGCACACACAAAGATTAACACACACCCACCCCCACACACCCCACCCTGATTTACAAAGCATCAGTGTGATCCACCGTGAGTTGGAATCGGAAAATAACCAAAAAATAACATACTTGTTGTCACCGATGAAATCAATAATTTCCTGCTCCATTTTCAATAGGATCATTCTGTCCCTGAAAGATAAATGCTACATTTCAAATGGTCTTGTTTCCCCTAAATGCCCAATGCTAAGAGCAAAGGCTTGGCATTGATGTCATGGGGAGAATCTGGAATAAGAACGGACTCTCTAATTAGACAAGTAATTAGGGTTGGGCGTTTTCTCCTCCACAGGGAAGTCTGAAATGATGTCTAGGCTGTAGATAGTAGTAATGGGCTTAGATTTTAGGGGCCTTGTATTTTCTGCCTACAAAATACTTACCTGGGATTGTTCTTTAATGTGTTTACCAGAAACTCGTGCAAGTCTATGCCTGTAGAGTCTGTGTATTCTTGACTGCAATCTGAAATAAACAATTTGGTTGATTTGTTTTGTTTTGTTTTCCCATATAAAAACCTGAGAATTCTAGCTATGAAACAGTCATATTTCTAAACCAACTACTCTAAAGAATTGAATCAAAGTCTCAAACACACACACACACACACACACACACGCATTTGTGTGTGTGCATGCTTATATATATACGTACTTGCATATATATGCAAATGTATATTCATGCACACACACACACACACACACAAAGTGTACACACGTCTTCAAGAAACCACGGGAGTTAGGATCACCTGCCCTAACCTTAGTCAGATAAAGATGACTAGCTTGTTGTGGGCTGGGAACGTGTCTACCAACTCTGTTATATCGCGCTTTCTCAAGCACTTAGTACAGTGCTCTGCACACAGTGCATGTTCAATAAACAAGATTGATTGATTGATTAATTATTCCCTTCTGGACCTCAGTATTAAACTCCACTTTCCCTGTCAACTCCTGTTACCTACTTGCTGATGCACCAGGCAAGATGCTTACCATAACACGGAGGGAAAGAGGGAGTTCTTCCCCAGGCATCCATGACTTCTAGTCAATCAATCAATCAATGGTATTTATTGCACACTTACTCTGTGTAGAGCACTGTACTAAGTGCTTTGGAAAGTACAGAGTTGGTAGACATGTTCCCTGCCCACAAGTAACTTACATCAAGAGAAGCAGAGCCAGAAATTCTGCTCAGGTTCCTGAATTTCTAGTCTCCTAAAGAAGAATTAATTTTGATAAAGAATTTCAATCTTTTCCTTTCTCTTCTGCATGCATGTTCCACCCTTAAATCCTTTGTTGCAGGCCTATGGAACTTTACATGTGTGCATATCTGGATTAAAAATATCTACATAAATTCTTTGTCACACACATACCCATAAGATTATGCACATTTATTTACATCTGTTCAACATCTGAAGCACCCTCTATCCTCTGACTAAGAGTCTTATTCTTCTACAAGAAAAATATTGACTAATGTAAACAGTTTTAAATCAAGAATTTTTTCTGGTTCCTTCCGTTTTGAAAAAATGAGAACTACTTTGCATGAAAATGGAACTGGAGAAGCAGCATTGCCAAGTGGATAAAGCATGAGCCTGGGAATCAGAAGGTCCTGCGTTCTAATCCCAGCTCTGCCATTCATCTGCCGTGTGACCTTGAGTAAATCACTTCACTTTTCTGTGCCTCAGCTACCTCATCTGTAAAATGGGCATTAAGACTGTGAACCTCATGTGGAATAGTGACTGCGTCCAAACCAATTTCCTCGTATCCACCCCAGTGCCTAGAACAGTGCCTGGCACATAGTAAGTGCTTAACAAATACCACAATTATTATTATTAATTAAATATTAATTAAAAGCTCATCTACTCTAAATCCAATGTTTTAAGAGCCATCTTTAAAATGAGCCAAAAGGTTAAGAAAAGTATTTTTAAAAGGCAATTCTTGATGACATCACTGCTGCATAATTACAAGTAAAGAAAAAGTTTATCATCGACATCAACATCAATGGTACTTATTGAGTGTTTCCTATTTGCAGAGCACTGTACTGCTTGTTGTACTATACAACAGAGTTGGCAGACACTTTCCCTGCCCCAAACAAACTTACAGTCTAGCGGGGAAGACAGACTAGAGGAGAAGGGTTCTCCTAGAACTGCCTTGAATATATTGTCCTTTGCAGTAACAAAATTCATAATACAAATAATTGGAATAGCTTCTTTTCATCTATTCAGGCTAAGGACAAGCTGAGTTTTATTATATGGTCGTATAGTAGCATTTCCCATTGACATCAGCTGGATAGCTAAAACAGACTGTGAGCCTGTTGTTGGGTAGGGACCGTCTCTATATGTTGCTGACTTGTACTTCCCAAGCACTTAATACAGTGCTCTGCACACAGTAAGCGCTCAACAAATATGATTGAATGAATGAATATGCATGGCCTTAAGATACATTTGGATCTTTTAAGCTACATGTGAACACATGGATGACATGTTTTGGTCAGTCAAAATAATATTAATAATTGTGGTATTTGTTAAGCACTTATTCTGTGCCAAGATTGTACTAAGCATGGGAATAAAGAATAATCAGGTCCCACATGCGGCCCACGGTCTACTTAAGAGGGAGAACAGCTATTGAAACCCTATTTTGCAGACGAGGGAACTGAGGAGTAGAGATGTTAAGTTACTTGCCCCCACGTCACTCAGCAGGTACGTGGCAGAGCTGAGACTAGAACCCAGCTCCTATGACCCCTAGGCCCATGCTCTTTCCCCTGGGCCACACTGCTTCCTTCATCTTTGAAAATGAAGGGAGAAGATAGCTTAATATAACTACCTTTCTTTCTTCCTACCCTACCCATTTACCTTGTCATCCATCTCTTTACCTATCTTGTCTATTTCTCTCTCCCACTTTATCTGATATTCTTTTGTAGATACCATCTCTCTGTTTTAGCATGTGAGTGTCTAAGAATAAATGACAGAGGGTCTATTCCACAACACGTGCTTGCTCAAATTGAACAAGGAATGAAACATTTTTCACATTCACCTTTTGATAACATTCTTATCTTGGCTTTTTCAGAGCTTTTATCTTTTTCTTTGTTTTTATCCTTTTCTTTTTCCTTCTCAAGGTCATCTTTACTAGATTTATCATCTTCTTGTAGGCTTGGGAATCTGGAAAGTTGTAACTGAATGGATTCCTGTTGGGGAAAAAATATAATCATTTAGGGCCCAATCCAATGTACTTGTACTGGCTTCCATTGTGCATAAAGTTGAATAAGCGCAGACAAACGAAAGCCAAGCGCAGGTATTTCTATTGTGCAAATAATAATAATAATAATCCTGCCTTTAGAGACTGTTCTTTAAGATCAAATTCTTCCTCATTCATTCAATCAATCATATATATTGAGCACTTACTGTGTGCGGAGCACAGTACTAAGCACTTGGGTGAGTACAATATGACAATAGACACATTCCCTGCCCACATCGAGCTCCTCTGAAGTTAATGAAAGGTTAGGATGTGCAATAAACAGCAGGGGTCTGATGCACTAATACGAACACTAGCCAATTCAGTCCCCTTGATTCATGCATCTTATTTTTTCCCAGTTTTATTTTTAATCTCCTTTAAAAAAAAAGATTTCAGTCAAAACGCTTCTACCACCACCAACATAGCGTTTTGAAGTACTCTTCCCACAATTCCACAGTCTCAAACAGCCTCCTACCCTGACAAACAGGTAGCGCACAAGTGAAAATACAGACACATATGCCTCTTTACACATTTTAGAGCTTAAAATTTCCACAAAAAATCTATTTGGGAACAACTACAGTTGTGATTTCTCCACCTTGGATATTGGCTCACAGTAAAAGGAACATTTTAAAATAATGAAACTAAGGAGCAATGCTTATTACAAATTATTACTGAGGGTTTTAAAAACACAGTTATATTAGTCAATCTCCACCTCATTGCAATGCATAGCTTCAATAAATAAAAGGCCTTTGGCAAAAGAGGATATTATTATATTATCAAAAATGAATATGTTCTGAAAGTGTTGGTTTCCACAGAAGGATTAATTATTTTTCTTTTTTCTACTAGAAATCCAAAGACAGAGGCTTCTTTTCAATCAGTGTTTGTTGTGAAATTGGTCTTTCAATGGCCTTGGAATTCACTCTTATGTCTTTCTTTTGACGAGAAAAAGCCAGGATGTAATGGCTGAGATACACTAACAATATTCAGTTAATGGTGGTTTTGGCATTAAAAATGCCTGCACTTCTAATAAGTATTTTCATTGTTTTGAAGAAGAATGATGGAACAAGGCCCCATTTTTCATTTGAGGAAGAATCCATGTTGGGCACAAAATGATGTCCTCCTCCCTGATAGTTTATGTGTCTTTTATATGGAAGATGCTACTTTAGAGGAACATTTTTCACAACTGATAACTTCAAAAGGTCATTAAGCAAGGAAGAAAAAAAAATTTAGACCTGTGGTGTCCTCAGTGTTGAGCTAGGCATCCTGTCAGTAGCACTTGTCTCACCTGTTACTGGGTTTGGTTTTCTTGAGGTTTTTTTATATATTGTTGACTCGGGTCCAACCTAGATTATTATAATCACTTTATAAATTCAGCCTGAGTCATGGCAAAAACCCAACAAAATAGAGAAATTGGTGTTAACGTTTCATTTCTAGGATAGGAATTCTGATGCAAGGTGCCTGGACTGGAGAATAACTCTTGCCATGAAGTTAAACAATGGCACAAAAGACTGGATATGACAACACAGGATAGGACAGAAGTCAATTATTTGGGCAAATCTCTACCTGAGGCTGAACTCCTAATGGTCGTGATTGTCCCTAGAGAATGGAAATATCAGTGGTTCATGCAGAATTGAATTGAGTTAGGTTATGGGAGCTATTAACCACATGGGCTGGAACATAAAAGCTTTAAATTGGAAAGCTGCCTTGGCTGGATTGGAGGATGATTTCCTTTTACTTGAAGTGAAAAGCAGCAGAAACTCTGATTGTTCAAAAAGGTGCCGGGAGCAAATATGTTTGTTCCCTTAAAAGATTCTTCTGAAGGAATTCAGATGTTCTAGCGCAGTCATTGCTTCTTCAAAAAAGTAGAAAATAGAATAACCCAGACTAGAGTCAGTATCTTAATCTGAATATTCGGGAGGTAATTAGATGCAAC
The DNA here is from genome assembly GCF_015852505.1 of Tachyglossus aculeatus. Lineage (NCBI taxonomy): Eukaryota > Metazoa > Chordata > Mammalia > Monotremata > Tachyglossidae > Tachyglossus > Tachyglossus aculeatus. Next base: position 42,963,805 of record NC_052067.1, on the reverse strand, counting down.
TCTTAATGAGGTGGAAAAAGACTGAAAGACATTGTCTACAAACAGACACATAGACAGAAAACTGTATACTCACATATACTCTAAACAGAATGTATACAGCTATAGGGAAAGTGTGGCATTGAAAAAACACACAAAAGGGCTGTAGATTTGGTAAAAACAATCTATTATGTTTTAATATTTCTTTTTATTGACTTGCTCAATAATAAAATACAATGTTAATGAGTACATTGATACAGGATAAGTATACCCAATAACAATAAAAGAAAATTTTAAGCTGCAATAGTACACGGAGAGGTCAATAGAAGAATGTATAAGCAAAATTCCTTTTAATTAAGGACAAACTCAGCGATCGACTCAGTGTCTGAGATCAAGTACTATAGGTAGCAAGAGTTTTCCCACACAGGAAAATGAAGGCAGATTTCCATAGCTTATAAACAAGAACATCAGGATGGCAGTACAATCCATACTCTGTAGAATTCTGGCAATGTACTGTACAGTCTCAGGTTATCGATTTTCTTGGTTTTGTAAACTCTGTGATAGCTAATGAAGACTTGGCACAGAACCTCACCAGGCTGCTTCTCTCCCCTCTCGAAGACTAGGAATGTTTCTTTTTTCCCCTTCGATCGTTCCACCCCTCAGCTGCTGCAAGCTCTGGGTAGGGGGTGTGTTCGGGGGGTGGGGCGGGGGGGGGGATAGAGGGAACTGACAGATTTATTCTGGATCAACTAGTTCTGAACCATTAGGAACAAAAGGACCACCTGTAGTTTAATCTTTCTGCTGCTCATTAGAAGAAGGAAACAGACCTTAGGGTCCAGGATGGGCCACAGTACTACAAACGATCATTCAAATAATATAGGCAGGAATTTTTCCTTGGAACTTGGTCACACAGGGTTAAGGAGCCATTAGACCACTGTCCATATGTATGGAAAAATATATGGGCATTATAGATAGTGCAGTACATTATAAGCCATCATTCAGTGGTTATTAATACAAGTGATGATATTCATTTAGCCTCCTTTTCGGTCTCCATTATAAACAGAAAGCACAAATAAAAGGCTGAACAAAAGCCACACATTCTTATAGGCTAAGTAAAATTAAGCTAATGGTTTGAAAACATATTAATTACAACTAAAAGATAAACCAGCCACTTTCCTTTCTGGGCCAGGTTAAGTTACTGAGCTTGGGAAAAGCCACCTCATCAACCAAATCTCTAAGGACTTTTTTTATGTTTTTGGTCGTTAACTACTGCTCTGTGAGTCTTGGAGGCCAGGAGGAGAACTTAAGGTGTTTTGACAGAAAAAGAGTGAAATACTTTTAGGCGAAGGGGATTTTAAACTTTCCTCTACCTGGACTGCAAAAAATCTTTCCTGGTTTCTCTCTCTCTCTGGCTGGCCTCAACTCTGATAAAATGAAGGAAACTTCAGTCAGCAATAGCAGCATCATTCAAGGATAGTTTTCAACCTGCATCTAACAGGCAATCAAAAAAGATGATGAGTTTATTGACAGTGAAGTTTGGGCAGTACAATAGCCAGAACTGGACTCTATTTTCTCTAATTTCCATGATTTGGGGGAAGAAAAACTAAGAGGAGACAATGGGCGTACCTATAATTGACCACCAGCATAGATTCACTCAAACCCATGATTTGTGGAATTAGAAAATCTGTTCCTATAAGTCCCCCAAGGGATTTCGCCTCATTACAACCGATCTGCACTACCTTTCTCTTAAGATCCACAGTTGGTGGGGCAATGCATATGGAGAACCATTTCCTATGAGCTAGAAACCAGAAAGTACCTGGGGCTCTATCTGGGACAGTCGTAGCAAGGAAGAAATTGAGAGAGAGAGAGAGAATGAGGGAGAGAGCAAGAGAGAGAGACAGAGAGCGTGCCTTTGAGAAACAAAAAGCACTGTTGTGCTTACTTTTAATTTTAATTTTAATCTAAAGTCTTTGAATTCCTTCCCATCTGTTGATTTCTCAGAGGGTCTGGAAAAAAGGAAACGTAATATACTCTGTAACATACTGAACACTGTTCAGCCAATACGGATCAGAGATCTTCACTGTCACGGTGATGAGGTTCTGCCCCCGCCCGCCCCCCGCAAACAGGGCTGAAAACCCAATTACATAGCGCTGTCATGCAAGCCAAGGTGGTCCCGGACCATGCAGCTCTAGAACAAGGAGTGTGGACATACCTGATCTTGAAGCCCCTCTGTTCCTGGCCGAGAGGATGATTCTTCACAGACTGCGAGACTCCGGGTCAGTTTGCCCTTTCCCGCTCCTGACTGAAAACAGTAGAAACAAAAACAAAAACCAAGAGAAGTCCTCTGATTACCAGTCTTCACGTGTGCACCGCCCACTGAAGGCAGGTTTTTCAAACCCAGGAATAAAATTGCTCACAGAGGGAAGAATGTACTTTCATATCATCATGTACACCTCTGTGTCTGAAGATGTATATGTGCAAGCATGTGTGTGTATGCAAGTGTGTGTGTGCATGTGCATGCGTGCATGTGTGTGTGTGTGTGTGTGTGTGTGTGTGTGTGGTGTGCCCAGGCATGGAGAAACTCAAGAAACTCTGCTAGCCAGCTTGCCTCAGAAGACATACATTCCTTTGACTGAAATTTAAGAAAGCACACAGCAAAAGGAGAATGAATCCTCTTTCTTTCAAGGAAAGAACCTTGATCCACCCCCAGTTTCTGAAATGAGGGGCTCACAGAGAAAACCACAGAAATTTCCCCAAAATACCATATGCCATGTCAACTTACCCCAGTGTTATCATCCACACTATTTGCAAACCAAGAACCACCCCGAGTTTATATCTCTGCTCACAAACAGACTCACAGACAAGCAAATATTGTTGGATATTTTTCCCCAAATCCCTTGATTACTGCATTGACTAAATGTGTGTGTGTAGTAGGGGGGAATCCAGTTTTCTAAGCAACAAAATGGAGGAGACTGAAGGATTGGTATAGGAGGTTGTAAGCAGAGAACCTGGATGGTGTACTGCGCCATTTCAAAATAAAACAAGAAAGAACGAAAACCAGCCCCTGCCTCAACAGACAACCACTCTGAAGTGGATTCTTTTTCCTTTTTCATTAACTCTGGGGTCATCTCAGAGTTTCCCCTTACCTTAGATTTCCTTCTCTGTTGGTTCTGAGCATCCAGCTGTTTCTGTGTGCAGAAAACCCACAAAAGAGTTGTCACTTTAGGATTGTCAGAAAAACAGAATTACCAGCTCATCTGTACATTCTCGATCTCAAAACACCAGCAGTCCCTGACCTGCTGCTTAGAGTGGGTATGGGGGCTGTCATGTGGGAGGTCAGGGAGATAAGATGCCAATCCCGGTCTGTCTCATCTTCCTCACCTCCCACACCACCCCCACCTGCCCTAACCAGGTCCAGGAAAACAGAGAACCTGAGCAAGAGCCTATGATCATATTGGATGTTTCCCTGTTTATCAGAAATAGAGCTTTTCTTGACACAAGGAATTTGTGAACAGAACCCAGAGGTAGCACTCCCCAAACCTCTTTCACTTCCTTTTTAAATCTGTTTGAAACTAAGACCTGTCATGGAATCGGCACGTCCAGAAGGGGGTTTCCTTTCTCCATGGGGAAGGTTGGGTTTCTGGTGATGTTGCATATGACAAGAAAGAAGGACCACTCAGCTAAGTCCCAGCTCATGTCTAAGGGGGCACAGCTCAGATTTAGGGTGGCACGAGCCAAGCCTTCCAGATTTCCTCTGGGTCTTCGGCAGCCCCATTTGGAAGCTTTGTCACCTGGAAGTCACCTGGGAAATAAGGTCTTTCCTCGGTTCCTTCTTGGCCTTTGAGACCATAAAAAAGAACCCATGCTGCAGGGCGGCTTGGAAATGGGGTAGTTATACTTGACTGGCTCCTCCGAAATTTGTGAGCCCTTGAGATCATGGCTAAGTTGGATTACAAAAAGAGGGGTAATAAAGAGTCAAGATCTGAGATCATGACAGTGGAAGAGGTAATAAACAGCTAAGGTCAAGGAAATGAAAATTCAGGGATTGCTTAAACTTTGGCTCCTTGAGGTGAAAGTGGAAAATTCCCCCCAGATGGGGAGAGGTGAAGGAAAGTGATTCTGGGAAAAGGGAAACTAAGGATGGAATAAAGGGATGGACGGCAGTATTTCCTCTCTTACCTGCAATTCCAGCCTCTCCTCTTCATCCAAGCATTCCGACTTATTGATGATGCCATTCTCTGGGAGTGTTGTGTCCCGCTCGCTTCCAGCTTCTTCCCCTGTTCCCGGGGTCAGCTCACCTTGTTCGGACATTGTCCCAGACGGAAATTACAACGACCAGGCCGGGCAGTCTGGAAGGTTAAAATATCAGAAAACAGAAATGCAGAGGGGCTTTTTATTGATCCGCTTGACTGAGTCACTCCATTCCCCTTCATAATAGCCCGATGCAATTTTCGGCAGCGGAAGAGAGACCGTCTCTCTCAAATCAGATGCCGGGAAGAACAGCATAGGACAAATGAGGAAGAAGTTTCTTCTGGAGTGGGCGCCTGACCGGAGAGGTGGGAAACCAAATTTAGAATGAAGACGTCCAAGCTCTGCCCACTGACAGACTCGCCCCCGCCCCACCCCCATCACAGACAAGCCGGAGATGAAGATGAGGAGAACAGTGGGGAGCTGGGGAGGAGAGGAGGGTCTCCAACCTAAATCAGATGACCCGAACGGAGGATGGGCTTCTGCTGCCAGGTCAGGGAGAGCTACAGGTCTGCACCACCCTTATTCTAGTTGCTCAGGAAAGAATATTGCAGTCTCCGGTCACCATCCTCGCCTTAGGTGTGGAGACCGCAATATTCTCGACAGTGGGAAAGAAATCAATTGTCCAGGTAATAATTCAATAGAAATAAGAACTCTAAATTTGGCAATAAAGCTTTCAGGGTCAACGTTCCCAGGCAATCAAAGTGACAGCTCCATTATTAAAATCATAAGCCTTGTCCCAAACTCCGTGTCAGTCTCAGACCCCCTGAAATCTTGCTGGAAGCTTTTGGCAGGCGGCTCTAATGAAGATATCTTCACTGCGCTAAATTACTTTGGGAACAATGGACTGCTCTATTTGGCTTCTCCAAGCTAAATCCTGTTATTAAATCTCATCCTCCAACCCTCTCTCCCCTAACATCTTGGACACCTCCCCTCTGGGTAAATGTGTCTGGTGAATAATTTTGCCTGTTTCCCCATTGGTGATTTTTCTCAAAGAGGGCTGGGAAGAGATATGACTGCAGGGAGAAAGGTGGGGGGGGGGGGGGGGGGGCGGTATTTCTGGGAGATTTCAAAGTAATTCCCAGTTTCCTTGCCAGTGGAGCAAGAAGGAAAATTACTATTTGACAAACCCAGTGTTTTGCTGGATTCCCTTGGCCGTGTTTCGTTAATGATTTTAAATTCGGCTACTTTATTTGTGACTGGAAAGAGGAAGGATGGAAGAGCCTTTCAAAATCCAGCAGTCAGATGTCCCAGTTTTACCAAGCCATCCTATGCCGGCATAGGCTGACTGGGCAAAGGATTGTGGGCATTTAGAAACAAAATGTGCTTTTCCGAAGGACTGTGGTCTTTCAGGTGGGAGCCAACCACAGTGTGCTCTAACACTGTTCTCAGCTTTCCCAGGGACCCAGTGTGTGCTGTGGTAAAAAAAAAAGTTCAATTTTCTATCGCCCATCAGCTTGCTTCTCACTCTAGTGACTTGGGACTCCTGGTCAACTATTTGATTCAGAGCATTTCATCCAAAAGTAGTTGCGTCCACTTGGGCACAAATGGGACATGTTTGTTGTGGCAAGGGCAACCTTAGTCCTAACTCTCCCTAGGTACACACACACACACACACACACACACACACACACACACACCACACACACACACATACACACACACACACCCCTGCCTGTCTACATTTTATGGACACGAGAATGAACAGACTCAAGGACGCATACACACCCATGCAGTCACCAATGTGAAAGGAAACAACCAGTCAGTAGGCTACTGATAGCCATACCCACACAAGCCATTTACCGTGAGTGTGGATTTTCTGCTGTAGCTCTCGGTGTCTTTTCAGCTCCTTCTGTCGCTCTTCACGGGTAAAATCCACACAACCGATCAAAGACGAGAGTCCCATGTCCCCATTAACAGTTCAGAATACCAGTCTCCATGCTGTTCTTTTAGATGGTGTGACGGGTCATCATCAACCTGGAGAGAGATGAAAAGTAAATAATAATTGTAATCATCATGGCAGGGTTAAGGATAGAATAAATAGGACCAGATTTCGAACACTAATGACCGGCTTCCAGCAAATCACTTTCACAGCTTGATTCGGTTCCACCCGTCTCAAAACTGCCTGCTTCTTCTCTAATGAAGGCTACAGGCGGCTGTTCAAAGTCATAACAGCTCCTACGCAAAGAGCTAAAATTAACAATTGCATTATGCACCGAAGATTACTCACTTCAATTTTTAACCTTTTTTAGGGAATACGCGCATTTGGCATTAAAAATATATATATACACACATATATATATAAACATATATCTATATATAAGCTTGCATGTTTGCTTTGATATGAATCAATATCATTTAGGGACACATTCCTTGCCTCTATTTAAGAAGATCCTCGGGCCCCAATGAAGGACTGATGGGCTGGGTTCTAGAGGAGCTTCTGTGATCGCTTGGAAGAAAAGTTCCCTGAGTGAAACACGTTTTAAGGTGTCAGTTTAATGAGGCTGATCTGCACAAAAGTGCAAATGGAAAAAAAAATGAACAGCAGCTGTCACAGAAAACTTTACATAAGAGGCGGATGACAAAGATCTCTCCCTCTGCCTCAGCGGTGGAGGGAGAGCCAAACTCTGAGGATTCAGATTACTCAAGTCATCCAGACAACTCACTCATCAGGGCTATTCCTGCCAGCTCGGCATTTTGTTTGATAGCAATGGGACACGGTGAGAGGGAGGAGACGGGGTTCGGGTGGCAAACAACCAGTGATCTAACGCCGGCTCTCGTTTTCACAACTCCTACAAGAACCATGGCAGAGACGGCTGGCAGACAAACACTGAGAAAAGGCAAACCAAGCCTTCTTCGATAACACCCATCTGGTGTACCGGGTCCGAATTGCTACTCCCTTACACCTGCTGCACCGTACATGCTGACGCATTAACTAACTGCAACTAATAACCCTTCTTGATTCTCACCGACGCAAGAGACTGCAGCAAGGATTTGCCCTTTTTGAAATCCTCACTGCCCCAAATTTCACAGGCGTCCATTCCTGGGACAGCCAGACCTTCTGAATTGCGGACCCTTTTGCAATTCCCAAGGAAACCCGCAGGCTGAAATTCCAACATCATGCTTGGCCTAAACGGTTACATAATGTGAATAGAACCAAAAATTTTTCTTCCGTTTATGGAGAATCACCTCTCTGGAAAGGAAGGAGGGAGTTTACTTCATGTGGTGACTGATAACAGAAACAAACCCCACTAGTTGCCTGGGAATATGAATCTGCCCTCTCTGTCCCCTTGCAGAAAGAAAATACAATTGGAACATTCACAGAGGAAGGCCAAGAAATCATATTATGACTGAAGAAATGGCAAGAGATTTTGTTCCAGGTCCTAAATTTAGCCTTTCGACCACTCCTCTGGCCTCTGCCGGTTGGGCCTTCTGGGACTTCACGAAGGCCCCGGAGGACTTGGGTGGGATTCAGCATATCCCCACTAACTAACTAGAGAAATCCGCCTAGAATTGGGAGAGCCGTCTCAGAGGGTACTGGAATAGTGCAGGCTGGAGCAAGATTTTTGTTGTTTTCCCAATAAACTGTGAAATGCAAATGTAAATTTGAATTTGAAGGCAGGTAAGTGATGCAGTAGGGACACCATGAGAGATTGCCAGCTATAAACCCTGTTCATCAAAGTGGAGAAAAAAGAACAAATCTCTACAGGACACTTACTTTCAGCTTCAACCTGGGGTTGGACCAGAGTTTTCAAATGAATAGCAAATTAGTGAAATGCCTTCTCCTTGAACTGAAGGATTTTATGCATGATCAGCAATCAATCAATCATATTTATTGAGAGCTTACTGTGTGCAGGACACTGTGCTAAGAGCTTGGGAGAGTATAAGTGCTTGGGAGAGTACAGCAATGCAGAAAACTCATTCTTTCCCATGTCTGAATCACAAAGACATCATCTCCCAAGACCTATATAAGAACATGAGCATATGGATATGAGAAGAACAGGCCATATGGATGACAAATATTTTTATAGTTGGCTATAATTATTCCCTCTTCTGGGAACACAACGCGAGCAGGTTGACCGCACTCCAGCCTCTCTCTGTCCTTTGCCAAATCCAACTTCCCCCTACCACTGACTCTTCCTGTCTTCATCGGCTTAATATCTGTGGAATTGGTTAAGCGTTTACAACATGCCAATTACTGTACTAAACACTGGGATTAATGTAATATAACTAGATCAGGCACAATCTCTGTCCCATATGGGGTTCACAGTCTAAGGAGGATGGAGAGCCGGTATTTCAATTCCCATTTTATGGATGAGCAAGTTAAAGTCTCACTGATTAAACAGATGACAATTTCAACATGCTGCCCCCAAAACATTTAGCCTGAGTGCACACGCATACACACACACAAAAGCACGCACACACACACATGCTCACTCACTCACTCACTGACTCACTCATACCCTGGAGATCTTTAACCAGTCACTGGTAAAAGCAAGATCTGTCACTCTCACACACACACACACACACACACACACACACACACACATTCTCACTCTCACCCTGGAGAATTTTAACCAGTCACTGGAAAAATTGAGGTCTGCCTCTCTCTCTCTTTCTCTCTCTCTTTCTCTCTCTCTCTCTCTCTCTCTCTCTCTCTCACACACACACACACACACACGCACGCACACTAATCCCATAACGAAGAGATTCTTAACATGCATGTGTAGGCACCTACAAATAGAGTTCGATGATCACCCTATCAACATTTTGGTGTTGAGGATGGATTTATTCCATCTTTTATTTCAAGGGATAGCTCTTGCCGAAGGAAGTACTTGCTTCCCCCCAAATAAGCTGGAGAGATTACTCAAACATGCCAGGGGTTGGCTACTGTCAGGAAAATGATTGAGTAAAACTCTCCCCATATTGCAGAATATTTTTTGGGTGCCTTCCCAAATGGATGGCTTGTTTACTGATGAAAATTCAGGCTGCTGCAGCTACAGAGAGAAAACTGCTTCAGAGCAATCCTGGCTCTGCCATTTGCCTGTTGTGTGACCTTGGGCAAGTCATTTAACTCCCCTGTGACCCAGTTACCTCATCTGTAAAATGGGGATGAAGATGGGGAGTGCTTTGTGGGACAGGAACTGTGTCCAAACTGATTAGTTTGTATCAACTCCAGCGTTTAGTACAGTGCCTGGCACATAAGAAGTGCTTAATGGATACTATAAAAAAACAAGTGGCAGGGGAGGGGGAAAGGCAACAGAATTCTGCCTCATGGGTTGCTGTCCAGCACAATCTAACCTCTGTTGGTCATGTTGGGTAGGGACCGTCTTTATATGTTGCCAACTTGTACTGCCCAAGTGCTTAGTACAGTGCTCTGCACACAGTAAGTGCTCAATAAATATGATTGAATGAATGAATGAATGAATGCTGGGTATAACAAGGGTGGGGGTGGGGGGGGAGAGGAAAAATACGACCTACTTCTCCTATTTCAGAGGACACTGGCCATCCGGGAATTGGGAAATACAGCTCTGAGCCCACCTAGTAATGATAATAAAATCTGCAGTATTTGTCCAGTGCTTACTATGTGCCAAGCCCTGTGCTAAGTGCTGAAGTAGATGCGAGGCACAGGCACAGTCCTTTTCCACCATGTAAAGGGAAGGAGAACAAGGTTTGAGTCTCCATTTTGCACATGAGGAAACTGAGGGCCAGAGATGTTAAATGACAAACCCAAGACCCCACAGCAGGTAAGTGGAGGAGCCAGATTAGAACCCAGGTCCTTCTGACTTCCAGGCTCCTGGTCTTTCCACTAGGCCTTGCTGCTTCTCACCTGGAACAGAAATCTCAGTGGAAGGATTATGGAACGTCCTTTAATAATAATAACTATAGTATTTGTTAAGTACTTACTATTTGCTAAGCACTGTTCTAAGTGCTGGGGTAGATACAAGGTAATCAGGTTGCTCCTCGTGGGGCTCACACTTTTAATCCCCATTTTACAGATGAGGTAACTGAGGCACAGAGAAGTTAAGTGACTTGCTCAAGGCCAAACAGCAGACAACTGGCAGAGGCGGGGTAAGAAGCCATCTCCTTTGAATCTGAAGTCCGTGCTCTTTCCACCAAGCCACACTGCTTCTCTGAGTCAGTTGACAGAATTTTGTGATGTTAACAGTGAGCCAGTCACTATTTCCCAGGTTCAACTGAAATTGGAAAGCAATGCTGCCTATTGGATAGAACAAAGGCCTTGGAGTCAGAAGGACCTGGGTTCTAATCCCGGCTCCACCACTCGTCTGCTGTGTAACCTCAGGCAAGTCACTTCACTTCTCTGGGACTCAGTTACCTCATCTGTAAAATGGGGATTAAGACTGTCAGCCCCATGTGGGACTATGTTCAACCTGAATAATTTGCATCTACCCCAGCACTTAGTACAGTGCCTGGCACTTAGTAAGCATTTAACAAATACCATTAAAAAATAGTGATGGAAAGATGCTTGCCCATGCTTGCATGTGAAGTAAGTGAGCTGAGAAACCGGAGGTATCTCCTTTCCATGAAGTTTTCATTTATTTTTAAGTCTGCCTCAGCCCCCAGTGTGCTGATTAGGTTGCAACTTGTACCAGTGTGGGTGGCAGGCAATGTTGAAGCTGAATTTTACTCAGAAATAGAAGCTTTAATAGGCTGGCCCCGCGGCTGGTAACCATCAAGAAAGTTTCAACTTATCATATAAACCAATGAACAATTTTACCAAGGAATGAATAAATCTAGGTGGCTGGGAGGGGAAACTTTCTGTTGAGAGAAGAATTGGGAATGAACTTTCTTCTCAAAAACTATGGATATCAGTCAGACCTAGCCATGGTCTGAAATATGTGGAGATATTTAAAAGCTGGGAAATAGCCAATTCCCCAAAAGAAACAATCAGTTAATCACATTTACTGAGTGCTTACTGCCTGCAGAGCACTATGCTAATATGCAGTAATGTACAATACAACAGAGTTGGTAGAAACATTCTCTGCTCACAACGAACTCACAATCTAGAAGATGCTAGACTGTAAGCTTGGACAAGGAATGTGTCTGTTATATTGTACTCTCCAAAGTGCTTAGTACAGAGCACTACACATGGTAAGAGCTCAACAAATATGATCGATTGATACTTCTAAGCAAAGTACACTGGGAAATAAGAAGCTATAAACCAAAATCATGCATCTCACCTTCCCAATCATTCCCTTGCCAGGAATGGCTCCTGACAGATAAATGGCTGTGTTCACAAATGCTGAACAATAATAAAAATTGTGATATGTGTTAAGCATTTAAGAATTGCCAAGCTCTGTACTAAGCACTGGAGTAGATAGAAGCTAATCGGACCATACCCAGCCCCTGTCCCCGACAAGGATGACAGTCTAGGGGTGAGAGAGAACAGATATTGAATCCCCACTTTACTGGTGAGGAAACTGAGGCACAGACTTGTCCAAGGTGACTTGGCTGCAGAATGCTATGGAAGCTCACAATGGGCATTTAGCAGAAGGACTTTGTGATACAGTTTCAAAGGACAGTAATAATGACAATATAGCAATAATAATAATAATGGGATTTATTAAACATTACCATGTGCCAAGCACTGTGTTAAGCATTGGGCTTGATACAAGAAGATCTGGTCGGACATGGTTCCTGTCCCACATTGAGCTTTCAATTTAAGAGTTATCAGTATCAATTATCAGTTATCAACAGCATTGACTGAGCCTCTATTGAATACAAAAGAAATGAAGGATTCCTCCCCTCAAGGAGCTTACAATCTTCACCTGTAAAATGGGGTTTTAATATCCGTTCTCCCTTCTACTTCACTATGAGCCCCATTCCCAGACTGAGCCCCTTCCTTCCTCTCTCCCTCGTCCCCCTCTCCATCCCTCACATCTTACCTCCTTCCCTTCCCCACAGCACCTGTATATATGTATATATGTTTGTACATATTTATTACTCTATTTATTTATTTATTTATTTATTTATTTTACTTGTACATATCTATTCTATTTATTTTATTTTGTTAGTATGTTTGGTTTTGTTCTCTGTCTCCCCCTTTTAAACTGTGAGCCCACTGTTGGGTAGGGACTGTCTCTATATGTTGCCAATTTGTACTTCCCAAGCGCTTAGTACAGTGCTCTGCACATAGTAAGTGCTCAATAAATACGATTGATGATGATGATGACGGGGACTGTGTTCAACCTGATTAGCTTGTATCTACCCCAGTACTGGAGCACACAGTCTTAATCCCCATTTTATAGATGAGGTAACATCTTCCAATCAGTCAGAATCTTAGAATTTGTGCAATTCATTCTGAGCTGTACTTTCTAAATGGTGTTAAATAAATCTTCAAGTTTTGAACTCCTGTCTTCCTAAAGCTTTCACCATAGCTCCTCTGGTCTTGTCTTATGCCACTGAGTCGTCTTCGACCCATAGCGACGCCACTGACACATCTCTCCCAGCCTACCTCCATCTGCAATCATTCTGGTAGTGCACCCATGGAGTTTTTTGGTGAAAATACAGAAGTGCTTTACCATTATCTCCTTCCATGCAGTAAACCTCAGTCTTCACCCTTGATTCTCTCCCTTGCTACTGCTGCCCAACACAGGTGAGGTTTGAATTGTAACAGATTGCCTTCCACTCGCTGTCTACTGCCCAAGCTAGGAATGGAAGGGGTACGCCTCTGCCTAACTCTCCCTTCTGTAGTAGAGACTGATAGTGTACTGGGAACTCTCCAGGTGTGAACCTGAGAGGGGCCCTAGCTCCTCATTCATCCTCAAATAAACATATGAAAACACAGCAGGTGGCGAGTCTTGATTCTGTTCATTTACTAACCCGCAAACCTAAGCTCAAACTGCAAAGTGAGAGCAGAATTAGTACTGGAAACCAATCTCCCAGCCCCGGTCTGTCCCCAGCTCTGAAAAATTTCCATTTTTTTTAATGGTATTTGTTAAGTGCCTACTATGTGCCAGACACTGTACTAAGCTGAGGCTGAGATACAAGCTAATGAGGTTGGACACAGTCTCTGTCCCACAGTCTTAATTCCCATTTTACAGATGAGGTAACTGGAGCCTAGAGAAGTGAAGTGACTTTCCCAAGGTCACACAGCAGACAAGTGGTGGAGCTGGGATTAGGACCCATGACCTTCTGAGTCCCAGGCCCGTGCTCTACTAAGCCATGCTGTTAGTTTTATTCTCATTTCTTATTCAAAAACACTAAACATGAGGACTAGTTATAAGCCAATCCCATGAAAGGCACAGAATGAAAATTCCTCCCACTCAGAGCCCATTGCTTTCTGATTAGCGGATCCTGTGTCACTGTGGAAGTAGGGGTTAAGCTAAAACCAGGATGAAGATTCATCAATCAGTGGTATTTATTGAGAGTTTACTGTATATAGAGTACTGTACTAAGCACTTGGGAGATTAAGATATAACACAATTGGCAGACACATTCTCTCCCCTCAGGGAGTTTACTGTTTAGAGGGCGAGACGGATATTAATATAAAGAAGTATTATATAAGTGTTTGGGGGCTGAGAGTGGGATGACTATCAGAGCTTTAATATCTATGTGCCTAGGCATTGCAAAAGGGAGAGGAAATAGGGGAAAAGAGGGCTTAGTTGGGGAAGCTCTCTTGGAGGAGATGTGACTTTAACAAGGCTTTAAAGAGCTAAAGCATCGTGTTTTCTCACTACCAATGCTTTCTATCAAGAGCGGCCCTGTCCCCTAGTACCTTGCAATGAGGAAATGCACAAAGATTTTCTGTCCACACATGGTAATAGATTTATTCTGCAAGTGCAGTGGAGGGAACAAGCCAAGATACATATGTGTGGCAGAATCCATTTGGTTGACAACTATTTTCTTTCCCCTCTGCTGGGCCCATTGATCCTTTCAGTGAGAGGCATCCTGACCTAGTAGAAAGATCACAGGAGCCAGGTTCTAGTCATGACTCCACTACTGGCTTGCTGTGGGACCTTGGGCAAGTTACTTACCTTCCCCGGTCTCAAGTTCCTTACCTGCAAATTGGGATAAAATAGATTGTGAGCACCAAGTGAGACAGGGAGTGTGTCCAAGATGATGACCTTATACTGAAAACAGAGCTTAACAAATGAGTGCTTAACAAATGCCATAATAATTATTTCTCATGCTCCCACTTATTCATCACTTAGATCTTTGCCTTTCAAGGACTCAAACTCATACTTATATAGGCAGAATTTCCTTCAAATTATTCGTATTCTTCTTCTGGTCTTTCCCAGAATTGCGATTTCTCTCCCCCCTCCTCCCCTCACTTTCCTAACTCACCCCCCAAAAACTTCAGAAATAATTAGTGTGTCCTACTGTATAATGCATAGACCTGGGACTCAGGAGGACCTGAGTTCTAATCCTAGCTCTTCCACTTGTCTGCATGTGACCGTGGGCAAGTCAATTAACTTCCCTGTGCCTCAGTTACCTCATCTGTAAAATGGGAATGAGAACTGTGAGCCTCATGTGGGGCACTGATTGGGTCCAACCTGACTGTATCTTCCCCGGCACTTAGAGTGGTGACTGGCACATAGTAGGTGTTTAACAAAATCCCATTAAGGAAGCTTTCCAACAAATGAAGAGCAGAACATTGCCCATTGTCTATTCAAATTGGTCATCTCAAGAGTCACAATAGGAGGAGGGAGATTTTTTCAAGAATCTGTTGTCTAATAACAATAATAATGGTATTTATTAAGCGCTTACTATGTGCAAAGCACTGTTCTAAGCACTGGGGAGGTTACAATCAATCAATCAATCATATTTATTGAGCGCTTACTGTGTGCAGAGCACTGTACTAAGCGCTTGGGAAATACAAGTTGGCAACATATAGAGACAGTCCCTACCCAACAGTGGGCTCACAGTCTAGAAGGGGGTGATCAGGTTGTCCCACGGGGGACTCACAGTCTTAATCCCCATTTTACAGATGAGGGAACTGAGGCACAGAGGAGTGAAGTGACTTGCCCAAAGTCACACAGCTGGCAATTGGCAGAGTCTGGATTTGAACCCATGACCTCTGACTCCAAAGCCCGTGCTCTTTCCACTGAGTCACGTTGCTTCTCTAATACATATGCAGTTTGCAGTAACTGCATGACTGATAAGAGAAGCAGTATGGAGTAGTGGATAGAACATGACCCTGGGAGTCAGAAGGTCACAGGTTCAAGTTTTGGCTCCACCACTTGTCTGCTGCATGACCTTGGGCAAGTCACATCACTTCTCTATGCCTCAGCTACTTCACCTGTAAAATGGGGATTTAGGCTCTGAGCCCCACGTGGGAAAGGGATTATGTTCAACCTGCTTTCCTGTACCAACCCCAACACTTAGTACAGTGTCTGGCACATAGTAATCACTTAACATATGTCATTATTATCATTTTTTATCCTACCCAGCATGGTGCACTATGTACTTTCTGAAGGATGGCATGGCCGTCCAACTACAACTTGGCAAGTGCCCATGTGAAGTAGAAGCTATATGGCAACTGTTAGCAGCAGCATCCAACCCTTTCCTGGAAGCCTTGTAAAAGGAATTTGTGATTATAGTATTATTATAATAACAATAATAATGATAATTGTCATATTTGTTTAATAACTTATTATTTAGATGTAAGATAATCAGGTCCCATATGGGGCTCATGGTCTAAGTAGAGGGAGAACAGGTATTGAATCCCCACTTTACAGTTGAGGAAACTGTGGTACAGAGAAGTTAAGTGACTTGCCAAAAGTCACATGGCAGGATAGTGGTAGAGTAGGGATAGAACACAGCTCCTCTGACTCCCGGGCTCCTGCTCATTTCTTTAGGCCACAGTGCTTGTGATTAAACAAATAACATCTAATAATACCTTGATTTTTAGATGATTTTTCTATACCACATCAGCAAGATATTTGGAGTGCTATAATCTCCATTTTATAGATGAGGAGTCTGTAGCACAGAGAGGTTTAATGATGCAACTAAGGATACAGAGCTGTCACTAGAACTCAGAACCTCTAATACACACACATCCAGGCTCTTCCCACTACGTCGCCTACCTCCTTGATTCTCAGCCCCACAGCACTTATGTACATTTCCAAAATTCATTTAAATTAATGTCTATGTCCCCCTCTAGACTGTAAGCTCCTTGTGGGCATGGAATGTATCTACCAACTCTGTTATATTGTACTCTCTCCAAAGCTTAGTACAGGGCTCTGCACACAGTAAATACTCAACAAATATGATTGATTGAGTGATTGAATGATTGATAAGTCTATAAAACCTAAGATTTTATGGACAAGAATGGTGGTAAGAAACACTGGGAAGTTGAGAGAGGAAGGTGGAGAAGAGGGGAAGAGAGCCCAAGTTTTATTACTCTCCTTCCCTGATTTAATGGACAGAGTACGGGCCTGAGGATCAGAAGGTCATGGGTTCTAATCCTGGCTCTGCCACTTGTCTGCTGTGTGACCCTGGGCGAATCACTTCACTTCTCTGTGCCTGAGTTATCTCACCTGTAAAATGGGGGTTGAGACTGTGAGCCCCATGTGGGACAGGGACTGTGTCCAACCCAATTTGCTTGTATCTACCCCAGCCCTTAGTACAGTGCCTGGCACATAGTAAGCACTTAACAAATACCATAATTATTTGCTATTATTCTCTTTATCCATGCTCTCCTGCATCTCCTTTTCCTGAACTGTACAATTCCCCAACATCCAATATATCTCAATCTCTCTGAAGCAACAAGCAAAATTCCATGTTTCCCTGAAGTGGGTGAGGAGTGGGTGAGGAGCCTTTATTGAGCACTTACTATGTTCAAAGCACTGAACTAAGGGCTTGGGAGCATATAGTATAGCAGAGTTTGTACACACATTCACTGCTCACAAGGAGCTTGCAATCTAGAAGGGGAGACAGACATTAATTTAAATAAATTTTGGAAATATCTGTAAGTGCTGTGGTTACTGTGCTTATCATTATTATTATTAATTATTATCATTATTACAATATAATAGAATTGGCAGGTGCAATCTGCCACAAGGAACCTACAATTTATATGTATATAAATTACATATAGAGGAAATAGTAGATATAAGGACATTTACGTGAGGTCTGTGGGGCTGGTGTTGGTATCAAAATTCATTCAACTGTATTTATTGAGTGCTTACTGTGTGAAGAGCACTGTACTAAGCACTTAATGCTTTGGGGGTACACAGTCAAAGGTGTAGTTGACACAGAGGGGAGGGAGGGTTGGGGAAATGTGAGTTTAGTCAGGGAGGGTCTCTTGAGGAGATGCGATTTTTGGAGAATTTTGAAGGTGAGGAGAATAGTGGTCTGTCGAATATGAAGGGGGAGGGAGTTACAGTCCAGCGGAAAGGCATTGGCAGGGGTCGGTGGCGAGATAGGCAAAATTGAGGTACAGAGAGTCAGTTGATGATACAGGAGCAGAGTTTGATGGGTGGGTTGCAGGAGATCAGTGTCATAAAGTAGGAGGGGGTCAGCAGATCCTAACCTAGAAGCGAGGTTCAAGACTGAAGTCAGAATTCTCCAAAGAACTTAGACTGGGCCCTTTGACACTCCCTGTGGTAGTTCTGTCACACCCATAACTGAAACACAGAAAACGAATGGCCTAGAGGATTCAGCACGGGCCTGGGGGTCGCAAAGACCTGGATTCTAATCCTGGCTCCACCACTTTTCTGCAGTGTGATCTTGGGCAAGTCACGTAATTTCTCTGGGCCTCAGATACCTCATCTGTAAAATGGGGTTTAATACTGTGAGCCCCATGTGGGATAGGGACTGTGTCCAACATGACTAGCTTTTATCTATTCCAAGCACTTAGTACGGTGCCTGTCACATAGTAAGCATTAACAAACACCATTAAAAAAATGCACCAGGCTGGCCTCCATCCCTCTAGACTGTAAGCTCGTTATGGGCAGGAAACATGACTACTAATTCTGTTGTACTGAACTTTCCCAAGCGCTTAGTACAGTGCCCTGCACATAGTATGCCCTCAATAAATACCACTGATCGAATGAGTTGGCAAACGGGGCAGGAGAGCTTAATCCCACTGAGATAATCTTCTCTGACCAAATGTCTCTGAGTTTGCGGTCGGTTTAGAGAAAGAGGGAAGATTCAGAACTCAATAAAACCCAAGGTAAGAGAAACCGTCACATTGTTTTCCACTTAACTGTAATCCTCTTTTCTTGTATATTAGCCAGAGGGCATTGCACTGAAACCGAGATCATTTTTCCTGAAAATAATGCTAGTGTTTTTCTCCAGGTCTTGTACAGAAAATGCACTTAGGGGCATCTGTGTTTCAGTCAGACACTACGGCTAGTGACATTTTCCCTTCCCAAATCATTGTGAGGGTCACTCTCGGTTTATCTCCTTCAATCTGTCTCAATCCCATCTGCTTCGGCTTTTGAAACTACATGAAATTACCTCATAAGGGCTTGCCAACTTTCTTTCTTCGGTACTTAAAGCCCAACTGAGGAAGATCTATTCAAAAGACACACTTCAAAAGGCTGGCAAAATCATGCTTTTATAGTATCCAGACAAATATGCCTAAAGGTAGTAATAATATACGATCATTCTGAAATGCAGAGTAGCTCATTGGAAACCTAACTGGTGCCGACACATTTAATATTTAGACTCTGGTGCCATCAAATGAAGAGGCAAAATTCCAAACTCAGAAGGTGAAGAAATAGGGAAAAAATCGGGGGAAAGGACTCGGATAGAAATTCCCTAGGGTTTTAACTCAGGTAAATTAGTTTTAAAGAGGCAGTCTCCTGGAAAGAGCAGGGGGCTCTGGGTCAGGGGCACCAGATTCTAATCCCATCTCTGCCACTAGCTTGCTGTGTGACCTTGAGTGAGTCACTTAAATTCCCTGGGCCTCAGTTTCCTCATCTCTAAATTGGGGATAAACTACTTGCTCTACTAATCTCTTGGATTTTGAGTCCCATGTGGGGCTCTTATCTAATCATCTTGTAATTACCCCAGGACTTAGTATAGAGCTAGGCACACCATAACTGCTTAATAAATAATTATTAGAACTAATTTGGCTGGGGGGTGGAATCTTAATGATGTGAATCTGATGCCTTTGATAATGGGCTCATTTAAACATAGCCACGTCAAACATGTTCCTGAACAATGCACATCATCTCATGTACCTCACCAAGTTGCGCACTCAACCCAATTGTTTATCTCAATTCCTTTGTGACGCAGTCTCACATAATAGGCAACAATCACTTTACTGGGGAAATATAAATGTCACAGATGCCAGAATATCTCTCTTCCGAATTCAATTTTCCAAAGCTGCACGTAAAGCAAAATTAAGCATCCTTTTTATTTTACTGCCAAAAGAGCAATCCTATAATTTCCCTTCAATTCTTGCACCAGGGATGCCCATAAATGGAGCCTGAGGTTATGCTGAGGCTGAGGCATCTGCTTGAGAAGTTTAACAGGGTTTTATTTTTATTTTATTTTTTGCTAACTAATGGATCATAAACAATCGTAACTAGAAATGGTTCAAACAGAGAAAGAAGAAGAGAAATGATGATCCTAAAGACCAGGAGCATATCATGGCACTAACCAAAGAGGGAATGGTTTCTGAATATGATGTTTAAGGGTTTTAAGATATTCCTTTTTCTTTAAGAAAGAAAACAACCTAAGAGCAATTGCTGTTTTGTTTCCATTTTGGCTTTTTGGGGAATAAATTCTGTTCAAGGATTGAAAGATGCATCTTTGGTTCCTAACAATGCCTGTGAACAAAAGGAACTGCAGTAGCCAAAATACAGATGTGACAGTTAAAAGGAAGGAAGAAGCGGCACTGTGGGGTGGGCAGAGGGAAAGGGTTAAGGGTAATGTGATAAGGAAAGCCAAGGAGCCTGATCAACAGTATTTCAACAGATTCACCTGATAACATTCACAGACAGAAATAGGACCAAAATGCAGGGACTCAAAAGCACGCTTACAAAATATTAACCTCTCTGGGTTCCCTTTAAGGCATTACTGAAGAAATCATGGCTGTGGAAGGGGAGATTTAGGAAGACAAAGGAATTTTTCCTCTGTTCTCAAATGGACTCAACAGGTGGATTGACAGGTGACATAATAATTATAATAATAATAATGGTACTTGTTAAGTATTTATATGTGCCAAGCACTGTACTAAGCACTGGGATAGATTCAAGGTAATTGGGTTGGACACAGTCTCTGTCCCACATAGGGCTCACAGTCTTAATCCCCATTTTACAGATGAGGTAACTGAGGTACAGAGAAGTGAAGTAACTTGCCCAAGGTCACCCAGCAGACAGGTGGCAGAGTCAGGATTAAAACCTACGTCCTCTGACTCCCAAGCGTGAGCTCTTGCGATTAGGCCATGCTGCTTACTATTCAATCACATTGATTGAGTGCTTATGGTGTGCAAAGCACTGTACTAAGTGCTTGCTGTTAAGCGCTTACTACATCAGCAACAGCCCTGGACCATCACCACCACAAGCAGTGTTGTTGTCCAGATGACATTCCCATCACCCAAGTCTCCCTTGGTCCAGGAGAGAGAGTCAGAGGTTCCCTGCCAGATAGAAAGAACAGGAGAGCCCAATCTCTCTAGGAACCCACGCATCCTGAATCACAAGGGACACCTTGAGAAGCTGGAAGCTCTCAGTTCTTGCCCTCTCAAACATTCGTAATTCGCTGACCACCCAAATCAGCTAGAAAACCTTGTGTAGAACACATATTAATTGCTCTGGGACAATTTTGCCATAAAGAATGTGTAGAAGCAAGTCAAGCCGGACCACAGTAAATCAGTCAATCAATGGTGTTTATCGAGAGCACTGTGCTAAAGCACTTGGGAGTGAACAATATAGCAGAGTTGGTAGGAATTTTCCTTTCCACAATGCAGGATTTTGCTTGGTGGGGTCCGGTTGTGTTATACTTAACAGAAGGATACATGGCAGTGAGCCTCCAGTGGCCCCCTGGCTATTTATCCTTAGAGGAAGGATACATGGCGGTGAGACATCTTAGGACTCCCAGAAATAGCCCAGTGGTCAAAGGGTCTACCCTGTTCCTGCATTGGTGCACAATTTGCAAGAGCTCTGGAACCCTGAGGACCTTGGGAACCTCGAATTGAGAAGCTGCGTGGTCTAGTGGACAGAGCCCAGGGCTGCGAGTCAGAGGTCCTGAGTTCTAATCCCCACTCCAACACTTGTTTGTTGTGGGACCTTGGACAAATTACTTCACTTCTCTGTGACTCAGTTACCTCATCTGTCAAATAGAGATTATGAGCCCTATGTGGAACATGGACAGTGTCCAACATGATTAGCTGGCATCTAACCCAGCTGGGTACAATACCTGGAACATAATAAGCACTTAACAAATACCATTACAGAAAAAAATGAATGCAAATTCTAATCCAGCCTCCTTTTAGCTCTCTCAGAGGCAATGACAGTACTGGCCCCAGGCAGAGAGTCTCATTTTTCTCCAACTTGAAAATGGGGGTGGCTAACGGTTATAGTCCAGCCTCTTCTTCACCCTCTCAGAGCTACATATAATACAGACCCCGGCCCAAGAGCCTCAGTTTCCCTCATCTTGAGGATGGGGTTGGCTATAAACAATCTACATGACAGTGGCTTTTTGTGGAGATGGTAGTCTGGCCTTCCAAGATTAATGTTTCCTCATCCCACCTTCCCACCCCTCACCCCTGCCACCTCACATGATGCAGGGACAGCAGTGGGGTTAGGAACCAGCCCCAAACCCGGAAAGAACTAGACATTATCACAGTAGACATGCGGCAGAGCTGGGAATAGAACCCAGATCCTTCTGATTCCCAAGCTTGTGCTCTAACCACTAAGCACGCTACTGCTCATAATCAGATCAGACACAATTCCTGCCCCACATAGGGCTCCCAATTTAAGGGGGAGGTAGAACAGGTATTTAATCCCCAATTAGCAGATGAGGAAAGCGAAGTTCAGAGAAGTTATGAGTTGCTCAAAATCACACAGCAGGAAAAGATAAGAGTTGGGATTAGAACCTGGGTCTTCTGACTCTCAGCCCTGTGTGATTTCCACTAGGCCTCTGGTAGACTCCACCAGAAAAGAGAGAAGTGATGTTTGGGAAGAAGAAAATTGCATTCTGTGGATGGAAACCACAAACCCTTAAGAGCTGAAAACACCACTTGTGAAAATGGCTTCATAAGACTGCTTCTCACATGCAACTTCACCTGCTGTGTGACAATATGCTTTTTTAGGCACAAACAAGTCCAATTACTGCCTCAATGGTCAAAGAATGTTTGGATGATTTAAATCATCAAGTGATAGTGAGAAACTACAGTTCCATCATCTTCAGCTTCCTCAGTTTCCTGCCCTTGTGCAACTGACTTTTGGGCTTTCAATTTCTAAGCAGAACTTTGGGGTCCAGAGGTAAGTTTATAGATAGAAACAAAGGGCTTTTTGGGGGGCTGCGTTGCGGGGGAGGATTATTTGTAATTTATTTATTTATATTAATGTCTGTCTCCCCTTCTAGACTGTAAACTCATTGTGGGCAGAAAATGTGTCCATTTATTGTTACATTGTACTCTCTCAAGCACTTAGTACAGAGCTCTGTGCACATTAAGCACTCAACAAATACGATTGAATGAATGAATGAATGAATGAATGAATGAATGAGAGAGTGGGTACAGAAAGACAGTCAAGTCTCACTGTAGTAGACCTTGGGAAGCAACCTGCCCTAGTGGAAAGAGCATGGATTAGGGAGTCAGAGGACCTGGGTTCTAATCCCAGCTCTGCTGCCTGCCTGTCATGTGATGTTGGGCATGAATTAATCACTGAATTAATGGTATTTAATTCATTCGTTCAATTGTATTTATTGAGTGCTTACTGTGTGCAGAGCAGTGTACTAAGCTCTTGGGAAGTACAAGTCGGCAACATATAGAGATGGTCCCTACCCAACAACAGGCTCACAGTCTATTTAATGAGAGCTTACAGTGTGCAGAGAGCACTGTAATAATAAGTGCTCGGGAAGGTACAGTATAGTAGATTTGGCATCAGTTTCCTCTTCTGTAAAATGGGAAAAAATGAGGAGATAGAAAAACCGTAAATGACTGTTCTCCCTCTTTTTTAGGCAGTGAGCTCCCTGTGAGCCCTCTGTCTGAATCTGATCTGTTCTGAAGCTTCATTGCCTAGTGGATAGAGCACAGGCCTGTGAGTCAAAAGGACCTGGGTTCTAATCCCTGCTCTGCCACTCGTCTGCTGTGTGCCCTTGGGCAAGTCACTTGACTCCTCTGTGCCTCAGCTACCTCATTTGCAAAATGGGAATTCAATTTAAGGGGAATGTGGGACCTGATCATCTCATGTCTATCCCACTGCTTCGTACAGTGATTGACACATAGTAAGCACTTAAATACCACAAACAATAATTACAATGATAATAACAGTGAAAATAATGATAATCCATCACTCAAGCAATGGTATCTATTGAGCATTTACCTTGTGCAGAGCACTGTACTAAGGGCTTGGGAGAGTACAATCCCCTTGATAGACCTGATCCCCTGCTCTCAAGGAGTTTCCAGCCTAATGGTCTTAGTGATGTTTAGAACTGGTTTTAGTGACACTTGGAAACAATCAATGTCAGTGTTTTTTATTCAGTGCTTACTACATGCAGATCACTGTACTAAGTGCTTAGAAGAGCATAAAACAACAGAATTAGCAGAAACATTCCCTGCCCACAATGAGCTTAGAGTCTAGAGGAACAAATGAGGCTTTTTTTAGGAGCCAGCTAAATGGAAACATTCTGAGCATCTGAACTGGGCCTAGAGGTGGGAGTGGAGAGAGGGGAGCTGTCCTGGAAGAGGAAGGATAATAATAATAATTGTGGCATTTGTTAAGTGCTTACTATGTGCCAGGTACTGTATTAAGCACAGGGATGGCAATGAGCAAATCAGGTTGGACACAGTCCCTGTCCCACATGGGGCTCACAGTCTCAATCCCCATTTGACAGATGATGTAACTGAGGCACAGAGAAGTGAAGTGATATGCCCAAGGTCCCACAGCAAACAAGTGGCAGAGCTGGGATTAGAAGCCTTGACCTCCTGACCTCCAGGCCCGTGCTCTAGCAACTACTCCATGCTGGGATGAGAACTGAGCGGAGAATCAGGGGGAAGTGATGGATTAATATTTAAGAAAAACACATTACCAACTTGATGGCTTTTAGCTGTCTATATTCACATCTTACTTAGATTGTGAGCCCCACATAGGACAGGGACTGTGTCCACCCTGACAAACTTGTATCAATCTCAAAACTAAGAACAGCACTTGGCACATAGTAAGCGCTTAATGAGTATCATAATTAATTCATAATTAATGCCTCGCATCATTTCAGTCAAATTTGAGAGCCTTCTTTGGGCTGATTTTCTGTAGATAGACATTCCGATTTTCTTAAATTCGTGGGTATGAAAATGAAAGAAAAGGTAGGGGCAGACTGAACATTAATCTTCAGTTTTTAGTCTTCTCCAAGGCTAGTAATAATGATGATAATTGGGGCATTTATTAAGCGTTTACTATGTGTCATGGACTATACCAAATACTGCCGGACACCATCTCTGTCTTATCTGATGGGGCTCACATACCGTCCATAAAACAAACAACTTGTTTTCCCACTCTTGCCAGAACAGGCCCGGCACTTGGAACTATTTCACCCCTCAAACTGGTGTTTCTTCCTGCTGTTTACAATGCCTTCTTCTCGAGCAGAACCAGAGGTGATGATTCTCCACCTTCAACTCAGCATAATGGAAAGAAACCTGGCCCTGGGAGTCTGAAGACCTGGATTCTAAACTGCCTTCTGCATCACTCTGACTTGCCCCTTTTATTCATCCCCCCTCCCAGCCCCACAGCACTAATGTCCATATCTGTCATTTATTTATATAAAAGCCTGTCTTCATATCTAGACTGTAAGCTCATTGTGGGCAGGGAATGTGCCTGTTTATTGTTGTATTATACTCTCCCCAAAGCTTAGTACAGTGTTCTGCACCCAGTAACTGCTCAATAACAACTACTGAATGAACAAATGACTGACTGACTGGCTGACTCCCCCATTTGCCAGCTGTGTGACCTTGGGCAAATCACTTCTCTTCTCTGTGCCTCAGTTACCTCCTCTGTAAAATGGGGATTAAGACAATGAGGTTGGACATGGACAGTGTCTAAGCTGTTTAGCTTGTATCGAACCCTGTGCTTACTACCTGGTATTTAATAAGTGATTAA
This sequence comes from Tachyglossus aculeatus, assembly GCF_015852505.1. Taxonomy (NCBI): domain Eukaryota; kingdom Metazoa; phylum Chordata; class Mammalia; order Monotremata; family Tachyglossidae; genus Tachyglossus; species Tachyglossus aculeatus. Next base: position 42,938,345 of record NC_052067.1, on the reverse strand, counting down.
CAAATACCGTTAAAAAAAAGGACACATTTTGGGATTTGTCTATCGCAAAGATTCTGTTTCAGCCCAGTTTTCTGAACATGAAATCTCATGCCACTGAGCCCCAGGATTGTTGAGATCTTTGATAAAGATAAAACAAAACCCTCCAATAAGATAGGGCAAGACAGAAACCACTCCATCACCTAGAGCCTTGTTTTTTTGCCTGGCGATCTTCTCTGGGAAATAGGCTTGTCTAATAAAAAGGGCCTTACTCTAAGCATGCTTGATTGTAACCTCGTTTAAGTGCAGGGGAGAGAGATATTCCTGTTTTTATTTCCAATGACATAATATACCAGTGTGAGGGAGAACTTTCTGAAAAGCTTAATAAAATATGTGAAAGGGGATCATGGCGATTTTGGAGGAATTTATGATGCAGCCTGTGGCAAAATTTAATTCCTGCAAACTGGAAGTTACAGGGAAAGGGTTTTCTCATGCATGATTAATAACTCAGCCATGAAGGGCATTGTTCATTTCCATTCTTTCCCATTGTCTGATATGTTGTTAAAATGAAGTACTGATAAACAACATAACACCAATAGCAGTGTGGCCTAGAGGAGAGAACACAAGCATGGGAGTCAGAGGTCCTGGGTTCTAGTCCAGGATCTGCTGGGTGAACCTCATGTGGGACATGGACTGTGTCCAACCTGATTATATCTACCCCAGCTCTCGGAACATAGTAAGTGCTTAACAAAGCCATAATTATTACTGATACTGATTTCTTTTCTGCTTTTTCCAACTCTGCCCTAGCAGAAAATAGATTTCACATTTTAAGACAAAGTTCTGCCCCCAGTATCCTGGCTACCTACTTATTAAGAAAATTGACATAATCAGGAGTGAGCTACATAAAATCTACCCTGGCCCCCCTCAGCCCCTCAGTATCCCACCAGTATCTCTAGAGAAGATTTCCTGCCTCCTCTCAAAATCCACCTCCTCCACTTGTGCATTCGACCCCATTCCTTCACACCTTATAAAAACATTTGCCCCCTCCCTTCTTCCCTCCCTAGCAGCTATCTTCAACTGATCTTTCTCCATTGGCTTCTTCCCCACTGCTTTCAAACATGCCCATGTCTCAACATACTAAAAAAAAAAAAGTCCCTTGACCCTGCGGCTCTCTCCAGTTATCTCTTCATTTCCCTTCTACCGTTCCTCTCCAAACTCCTTGAGTGAGTTGTCTACACCCACTGTTTCAAATTCGTCTCCTCCAATTCTCTCCTTCACCTACTCCAATCTGGCTTCCGTCTCTCTCACTCCACAGAAACCGATCTCTCAAAGGTCACCAATGATCTCCTTCTTGTCAGTCCAACAGATTGTACTCCATCCTCATCCTCCTCGACCTCTCAGCTGCCTCTGACACTGTTGACCACCCCCTTCTCCTGCAAACACTATGCAACCTCGGCTTCACTGACGCAGTGTCCTTCACTGTCTTATCTCTCTGGCCATTCATTATCTTCCCTTTGCCTCCCACTCCCTAACTGTGGGTGTCCCTCAAGGTTCACCTCTGGTTCCCCTTTTATTCTCCATCTGCACCCACCCCCTTGGAGAACTGAGTTTCTCCCATGGCTTCAGCTACCATCTCTATGCAGATGACACCCAAGTCTATGTCTTCAGCCCTGATCTCTCATTCTCTCTCTCTGTGCAGACTTGCATTTCCTCCTGGCTTCAGGAAATTTCTACTTGTATGTCCTCTCATCATCTCAAGCTTAACATGCCTAAAACAGAACTCTTTATCTTCCCACCCAAACCCTGTCCTCCCCCTGACTTTCCCACCACTGTTGATGGCACCACCACCCTTCCTGTCTCACAAGCCTGAAACCATGGTTTTATCCTTGACTCCTCTCTTTCATTCAACCCACATATTCTATCCATCACTAAGTCCTGTTGGTCACACTTTCACAACATCACTAAAGTCCACCTATTCCTTCTCATCCAATCTGCTAACAGGTCTATATGTTGCCAATTTGTACTTCCCAAGCGCTTAGTACAGTGCTCTGCACATAGTAAGCGCCCAATAAATAAGATTGATGATGATGATGAGGTTAATACAATCACTCATCCTATCCTGCCTGGATCACTGTATCAGCCTCCTTGCTGACCGCCCAGCTTTCTGCCTCTCCCCACTCCAATCCATATTTCACTTTGCTGCCCGGATAATTTTTCTTCAAAAACGATCAGGACATGCTTCTTCAGTCCTCAAAAACACCAGTGGTTGTCTGTCCACCTCTGCATCATACAAAAACTCCCCTCCATTGGCTTTAAATCACTAAATCACCTTGCCCTTTCTTACCTCACCTCACTACTCTCCTACTACAACCCAGACTGCATACTTTGCTCCTCAAATGCTAACCTTCTCACTGTGCCTTGATCTCATCTATTTCACTGCTGACCCCTCACCCACATCCTGTCTCTGGCCTGGAACACCCTCCTTCCTCAAATCTGTCAGATAATTCACTCCCCAACCTTCAAAGCCTTATTGAAGGCACATATCTCCTCAAAGAGGCCTTCCTTGACTAAGCCCCCCTGCTTTCCCCTTCTCCCACTCCCTTCTGTGTTGCCCTGACTTGCTTCCTATGTTCTTCCCCACTCCCAGCCCCACAGCACCTATGTACCTATCTATAATTAATTTATTTATCTTAATGTCTGTATCCCCCACTCTAGGCTGTAAGCTCGCTGTGGGCAGGGAATATGTCTGTTTACTGTTGTGTTGTACTCCCCTATGCACTTAGTACAGTGCTTTGTGCATAGTAAGCGCTCAATACACACGACTGAATGATCAAATGAACTGTATGTAACCGCCTTAGCACAGTGTTTAATCAATCAATCAAATTTACTGAGCACTTACTACGTCCAGAGCACTGTGCTAAACACTTGGGAGAGTACAACACAACAAAATTAGGAGACATGTTCCCTGCCCATAGCAAGCTTTAAGTCTACTGTTAAACAGGAATGATCTTGTTTAGAACCTGAGTTTTAATAATGGCTCTGCCACTTTTCTGATTTGTGACCTTGGGCAAGTCACATAGCTTCTCAGCACCTCAGTTACCCCATGTAAAAGGGGGAACCCTACATGGGAAGGGACTGTGTCCAATCCAGTTATCTTGTATCTACCCCAGTGCTTAGTACAATGCCTGGCACATATTAAGCGCTGAACAAATACCACAATCATTATTATTATTATAAGAAATAGTACAGCCTCGTGGAAAGATGAGGGGCCTGGGAGTCAGAAGATCTGGGTTCTAATCCCAGTGATATACTGGGCAAGTCACTTAACTCCTCTGTGTCTCAGTTACCCCTTCTATAAAATGGGAATTAGGACTGAGACAGTGACAGGGACTGTGATCAGGACAGAGAGAGTGTCTGATTTGATTATTTTCTATCATCCCAGTGTTTAGTACAGTGTCTAGCACATAGTAAATGCTTAAAAAATACCAGTTAAAAAACAAAACTCGCTGTGAGTTCTATTTCAACCTACACGTCACCCTGTGTGCTTCAGTTGCCTCATCTACAGAATGGGGATTCATTCATTCATTCAATCAATCGTATTTATTGAGTGCTTACTGTGTGCAGAGCACTGTACTAAGCGCTTGGGAAGTACAGGTTGGCAACGTATAGAGACCGTCCCTACCCAACAACGGGCTCACAGTTTAGAAGGGGGAGATACCCAATCCCCCTCCTACTTAAACTCTTAGCCCCAGTTGGGACCTGATTGTCTTAAACCTATCCTAGTGCTTAGTACAGTGCTTGGTACATAGTAAGAACTTAACCGATACCACAGTAGTTATTATGATTGTTATTATTATTATTATTTGAGTCCTGATAATATAAATCAAAGATCAAGCAACACTGTCAAACAAAATGCCTCACCTTGAGATTTTGCCCCAGAAAGGTCCAGGAGATCACATGAATTTCTGAATTGCCAGGGCCCTTCTGCATAGGATCCTAGAGTAGCTAAAATAATCAACCAACTTCAATCAATCAGTCAATCATATTTATTTAGTGCTTATTGTGTCCAGAGCACTGAATTAAGTGCTTAGGAGACTACACAACCCCCTAATTTCTAATCATGCCTGCTTGTTAGCAATAACATATTCCCTGTTTGTTTTTAAATGTGACAAAGGAAAAAAGGAAAATTACTGGAAGACAAGAAAGCAGCAAGAAAGGGTGCTTTTATTCAATCATATAAATTATCTGACGCCATGAAGAGCTCCTGGAAGCCATCTGGGTCAGACACTGTCCTCTCCTTCTCCCCTTCCAAATCAATAATTAACTAATGACTAATGAACTAATAAACTAATGAGAACATTCCCGGTGCTAATGTGGAATTCACTAGAATAACAATAATAATAATAATGTTATTTATTAAGTGCTTATTCTGGGAGAGAGTAAACTTGGGATAGATACAAGATAATTAGAACGCAAACAGTCCCTGTCCCTTACAAGGCTCACAGTCTAATTAAGAGGGAGAATAGGTAATTAATCCCTTTTTATAAATGAGGAAAATAAGGCACAGAGAAGTTGGATGGAGTCAGAAGACCTGGGTTCTAATTCCGGTTCCAGTATTTGTCCGCAGGGTGTCCTTAGGCATATTACTTAATGTCTCTGTGTTTTTAAATTACCTTATTCAAAATTACCTCATGTGAGCATCATATTGGACAGGAACTGTGTCCAACTTCATTACTCTGTATCTACCCCAGCACTTAGCACAGTACCTGCCACACAGTAAGTGCTTAACCAGTTCCATTTTTTTTAAAGACTAAATAGTTAAGAAACAGCCTTAAATTGAATTTAAGGAGAGCCTTAAATTCAGTGGTAAGGAGTTTCTGTTTACTGCACAGAGAAATGGGTAACCTAAGGGGTTTTGAAGAATGGAATGATGAGTTCTCAACAGCGTTTTAGGATGTTATAAATGCTTTTGATAAAAAATGATCTAAGTAGCTCTATGCAAGACATCCCAAAGATGGGGGAAGCTTGAGGCAGAAAGTCCAATGAGGCTAATGGTGTAATCCACTTGTGAGGAGTCAAAGACTTAGACTAGGGTAGTGAAGAAAAATGGGAGGACCCAGAAAAGATTTCAAGTTCTATTTAGTGCTTTTTGTTTACAGAGCACAGTACTACTTGGGAGTAGTACTACAATATAACAGTGTAGCAGACACATTCCCTGTCCACAACAAGCTTACAGTCTAGAGGGGGAGAAGGGCATTAATATACACAATTAAAATTACAGATATGTATGTAAGTGCTGTGGATCTGGGAGGGGGGATGAATAAAGGGAGCAAGTCAGAGGATCATAGAAGGGAGTGGAAGAAGAGGAAAGAGGGCTTAGTCAGGGAGGGCCTCTTGGAGGAGAAGTGCCTTCAATGAGGCTTTGCGCTTAGAACAGTGCTTTGTACATAGTAAGTGCTCAACAAATGCCATTATTATTATTAAGGGGAGGAGAGTAATTGTCTGACAGATATAATAACAATAATAATACTTGTTAAGCACTTACTATGTTTAAACTGCTGGGGTAGATACAAGGTAGATATGAAGAGGGAGGGCATCCAGTAGGCCCTATGATCCCACCCTAACCCCCAGGTGAACCCAAATACCCATGGGTGAAGCATATACAGGTAACTCTTATCCTTAATGGCTCACTAGCTCCATTTTCCTCACCAAAATCTCTCTAGGCAAAGACCACAGGGAGAAGGAGCATAGCCTTGTGGATAGAGCTTGGCCCTGGGAGTCAAAAGGTCATGGGTCCTAATCCCGCCTCCACCACTTGCCTGCTGTGTGACCTTGGGCAAGTCGCTTCACTTCTCTGGGCCTCAGTTAGCTCATTTGTAAAATGGGGATTGAGATCGTGAGCCCCACATGGGACAGGGATTGTGTCCAACCAGATTTGCTTGTCTCCACCCAGCACTCAGTACAGAGACTGGCACATCAAACGTGCTTAACAAATACCAGGATTATTATCCTTTTTCCTACTGCAGTGTGGCTCAGTGGAAAGAGCACGGGCTTTGGAGTCAGAGGTCATGGGTTCAAATCCCGGCTCCACCAATTGTCAGCTGTGTGACTTTGGACAAGTCACTTAACTTCTCTGTTGCCAACTCGTACTTCCCAAGTGCTTAGTAAGTGCTCAATAAATACGATTGATTGATTGATTGATTGATTCTCTGGGCCTCAGTTACCTCATCTGTAAAATGGGGATTAAGACTGTGAGCCCCACGAGGGACAACCTGATCACCTTGTATCCTCCCCAGTGCTTAGAACAGTGCTTTGCACATAGTAAGCGCTTAACAAATGCCATCATCATCATTATTATTATTATTATTATTATTACTGCAAGACCCATGTGGGAGCTACTGATCTTGTATCATCCACAGCCCTTAGTACAGTGCTAGGCACAGAGTAAGCACTTAACAAAGATGAAATTATTATGTTTATTTTTATTGCTAATAATAATGATAATAATAAGCACTTGGGAGAGTAATCGGTGATCTTGGCCACAAGGGCACTAGACAAGAAAGTCTGGATGGCTCAGTGCAATTCATCCTGATGACTGAAAATCAAGTACAGAGCTCATCCTACTGATGCTATGAAAAGTTAAACATCCAGCGAGTGGGGAAGCATGACAGTTCAGAGATATTTCATCTAGGAGGCAACGTTGCCTGGTGCACAGACCATGGGACTGGGGCTCAGGGCACTTGGACTCTAGTTCCAGCTTGGTCACTGGCTGCTGGGTGATTTTGGCTAAATCACCTAACATCTCTGGGCTTCACTTTCCTCATCTGCAAAAAGGAGATAAGGTAGACTGTGAGCCTTGTGTGGGATAGGAACTATATCTGATGTGACCCGTCGAGAAGCAGTGTGGCCTAATGAATGGAGCAATGGCCTGGGATTCCAAAGCACCTGGGGTCTAATTCTGGCTCCACCACTTGTCTGCTGTGGGAACTCGGGCAAGTCACTTCACTTCTCTGGGCCTCAGTTGCCATATCTGTAAAATGAGGAATTAAGATGGTGAGCTCTATGTGGAACAGGGACTGTGTCCAACCTGATTAGTTCGTATCTACCCCGACACTTAGTACAGAGCCTCGCACATAGTAAGCCTTAACAAACACAATAAAAAATTGCATCTACCCTAGTGCCCAGCACATAGTAAGTGCTTAATAAATGTGATAATAGTAATGAAAATAATTATTATTTTATTAGGTTACCAGCAGAGGGTGTATATCATGGTACTGGCAGCATGTCTGGACTACTAAAACACTCTACACCCACAAAGACAGCTGGAAAAACCAGGAAAGGAGGAGGAGTTATGAAGATATGAGTTTACTAAGACTGTGAGACCATTGTGGGATGGGGACTGGATCCAAACTATCTCACATCTACCCCAGCGCTTAGTATAGTGCTTGGCACATGAGAAGATTAACAAGGACCATGATAACAATGATATAATAATGATGATAAGGTTCAGAGATTCAGATATGAGAAGAAGTGTGCCTAGTGGAAAGAACACAGAGGCAGCGTGGCTTAGTGGAAAGAGGCCGGGCTGGGGAGTCAGAGGTTGTGGGTTCTAATCTCAACTCTGCCACTTGTCAGCTGTGTGGCTGTGTGACTTTGGGCAAGTCACTTCACTTCTCTGTGCCTCAGTTACCTCATCTGGAAAATGGGAATGAAGACTGTGAGCCCCACGTGGGACAACTTGATTACCTTGTATCTCCCCCAGCGCTTAGAACAGTGCTTGGCACATAGTAAGCATTTAACAAATACCATTATTATTATTATTATTATTATTATTAACACAGGCCTGGGAATCGGAAGACCTGGGTTCTAATCCCTATTCCTACACTGACTTGCTGTATGACCTTAGGCAAGGCACTTCACTTCTTAGACCAGTGCTTAGAACATGCCCAGCGCTTAGAACAGTGCCCAGTGCTTAGAACAGTGCTTTGCACGTAGTAAGTGCTTAACAAATGCCATTATTATTATTATTATTATTCTCTGGGCCTGTTTCCTCAGTGGTAAAGTGGGGATTAAGACCACAAGCCTTATGTGGAACAGGGACTGTGTCCAACCTGATTAGCTTGTATATAGTCCTTGGAACATAGAAAGTGCTTAACAAATTCCATAAGAAAAAAAATTTAAAAAAACTATAAAATGGGGATTCAAAGCCTATTCTCCCTTCAGCTTAGACTGTACGTCCCAAGTGGGACAGGGACTGTGTCTGGCCTGACTAACTTGTATCTATCCCAGCACTTAGAACACTACTTGACACAAAGTAAGCACTTAACAAATATAATGCTGCTGATAATAATAATAGTAATAATGAAGAGGGACTTGTTTGTTAGTTTTTTCGGTAGGGAAAGCGGGGCTATATCCCTCCAGGAAAAAGCCGAGGTATCTTTTTTGGATAGGCATTCATCAATCAGTCAATGGTATTAATTGAACACTTACTAATGCAGAGCACTGTACTAAGCACTGGGGTAGATACAAGCTAATCAGGTTGGACACAATCGATGTACGACATTGGGCTCACAGCCTTAATACCCATTTTAAGGGTTGTTGGGGGCAACTGTAGTCTAATAAGGAGAATGGCAGTTGGTACAAATGAACTAACTTGTCAGATATGGCTTCCACACTGGGGTATGGCAAAATCAAAGACTTTCTGATGAAGTCTGGGTCACAAAAGGAAGTCTTCAATGCCACTTCTTCGTGAAAAGTGTGCCTTTTTTGACACCAAGGTTTACGAGTTTGGAGCTTAATTATTCTCTATCTGAAAGTCACTTGGTTAAATCCTTGTAAGCCTGCCCCTAGGTATTTATGAATGTCTTATAACCCCTCTCCTGCCTCTAAAACAGGAATACCATAACCGCAATATCAGTGCAGTTGCCTTTTCAAAACGGACACCCGTGAGGAGAAAGAAAAGGATGTAATAACGATCTAAATAGATTCGTCATTACAAGACCAACATCCGACAAGCTAAATGTCTTAGAAAACTTAATCGCAACCACCATGGAAAAAATAAGTAAATAACTGGACCACATGGGATTGGAAAGCTCAATAACACTTCCCTGTACCTTCTCAGTGAATGTGCTAACAATTAGCTTATAATTGGCTACCATATTTTACTTAATGAGTAAGAGAAAGGCATTTTGGATGCACCTACATTTTAAACAAAGTCTTCTCATTGATTACACCATTATCCAATAGCGAATTCTAAATGATGTTCACATTACTACCATTATGTGTAATGTCACGGGCTGGCCTGAACATCTCTTCAGATGCTCCAGATTTTCCCGAAGGATAAAAGCTGATGTACTGTAAAGGGACTTTGAAACCATTCAGTTGGCTGACTTTCAAAGTCCCGGATAATTGAGATTCTTGCAAGAAGCATTGTAACAGGATCCAAGCAGCCCTATCGAAGCAAGTGACCTCATGGGCTTTGACCAGCAAATGGATGTCTTTAAAGGGTACTTTTTTTACTACGTAGCCTCTAAGAACATGGTCGATCGAAAAATATAAATTACTAGAAATTATTTCTTTATATTAATGCCTGCCTATCCCTCTAGTCTGTAAGCTCATTGTGGGCAGAGAACGAGTCTCCCTAGGGCTTATAACAGTGATCAGGACAAAGTAAATGCTCAATAAATACCATTGATGATGATGACGATGATCAATACATCAATACATCAATCAAACAATCAATCATATTTATTAACCATTTACTGAGTGCCAAGCACTGTACTAAGCTCCTAGGAGTGTTGTATAGCGTAAATAGACATAATTCCCTTTCCTCAAGGAGCTTACAATCTAGTGGGAATGCAGACATTAAAACAAATTACAGGCAGGGGAACCAACCTAGTATAAACATATATACTTAAGTGATATTGGGGTAGAGAGTGGGGTGAGTACCTAAGTGGCCAGGACATCAATAAAAGAGTTGCTTATCGAAGCCAACATTGTGGAAAATGGAATGGGCTTGACGACTGGGGGGATTCCGAAGTTGATCAAATTCATTCATTCAGCTATATTTTTTGAGTGCTTATTGTGTCAGAGCTCTGTACTAAGCGGTTGGGAGAGTACGATACAATAATAGACACATTCTCTGCCTACAATTAACTTTCCATTAACCAAAGGCTAGCATGCATCCCCAAAGACTCAGTTAATCAATAAACAGTATTTATTGAGCATTTACTGAGCAAAAAACACTGTACTGAATGGTTGGGAGAGTACAATATAACAACGTTGGTAGACACACTCCCTGTCACTTCCATAGCACCCCCGAGGGGCATTAGTGACACTTCCTAATCATAGATAGGGAAGGAATCTGAAAAGAAATCGTGGCAGTGTTTCAGTAATACCCTCACCACTTTCTTCCAAGAAGGATTAGATGAATAAGAAGCGCTGTGGTCCAGTGGATAGAGCACAGGCCTGGGAGTCGAGGACCTGGATTCTAATCCTGACTCAGTTACTTGTCTGCTGTGTGACCCTGAGCAAGTCACTTCACTTCCCTGTGCCTCAGTGACCTCATCTATAAAATGGGGATTAAGACTGTGAACCCTAAGTGGGACAAGGACTATATCTAATCCAATTACCTTGTATGTACCCCAGCACTTAGTACAGTGCCTGGCACATAGTAGTGCTTAGTAAATACCACAGTCATTATTAGTAGTAGTAGTATTAATAGTAATAGCATTTATTAAGTGCTTACTGTGTGCAGAGCACTGAACTAAGCATTGGGAGGTAATACATAGGAGAGAATTAAACATGACTCTGTCCTTCAGAAGTATAATGGTTTAATGGAAATGACCGTTCTTCCAGTCATTAATAAATGAGAAGCAGGGTGTCCTAGTGGAAAGACCACAGGACCACAGGAGTCAAAGGACCTGGGTTCTAATCCCGATTTCTCCACTTGCTTGTTGTGTGACCTTGGGTAAGTCATCTCACTTCTCTAAACCTCACTTTCCTCATCTTTAAAATGGGGGTTCAATGCTTGTTCTCCCTCCTATTAAAATTGTGAACGCCTGGTGGGACAGGGACTGCATCTGACCTGATTAATTTGTATCTATCCCAGTGCTCCACTTTCAACTCTCTCCCCTGCCACTGTTGCCCAGTGCGGGTGAGTTTTGGAAGGAGGCAATGGTGAAACACTTCCATACTTTTATCAAGAAAACTCTATGGATCCACTACCAGAACAATTGCAGTTGGAGAGTGGGGCTTTCTGGGAGAGTTGTGTCTGTGCTGTCACTATGGGTTGAAAACGACTCGATGACATAAGACAAGACAGGATCTCAGTGCTAAGAACAGTGCTTGACATGTAGTAAGGCTTTAATAAACACTATAAAAAAGTTTCCATCAAAGATCGTCCCCTGTTTCATTTTTAGACCCTGAGCCCATTGAGGGACAGGGAAGATGTTAAATTCCCACCTGTGCATTTTTTCCTAGCACTTAGTTCAGTGTTCGGCAAGTACTATTACTACTACTTACAAAATATTCAGATCTTAACATAGACCTGCCAACATCTACTAGCCAGGGGGAATGTTCTACTCAATTGCCTTCTCTGTCTCTTCCTCCAAATATAGAATTCTGAACTAACAAAATTTCAAAGGCAGCCCCATCTTTTAAGAAAGATTGAAATCAATGAATCACTCCATCCATGGGTATTTAAGCTGAGCGCATACAATGTGCCTATCGCTGCTCTAGGTGCTTGCAGGAGAACAATACAGTGTAGTTGTTACGAACTTTCCCTGCCCTCAGGATATTCATATTTTCTGGCATAACTCATTGATCTCCATTATGGTAAATTTATAACAGGCAAAAATCCTTCTGGTCCAGCCACTAAAGAATGTCATTAATCTTGCAGTCCTGAAATCTGCTTGTGAATTGGATTTGCAGCAGGGAGCCATGATCTCTGTTGCACATCAGATATGGGAGAATGCCAGAGATTGTCAGTCCCTTAAGGCCAGGAACGATCTCTAATTCTTTATCTGTAGAGCTCTTTCCAGGGCTTTGTATCTTGCTCTGTACATAGTAAGCACTTCATTTAAAAAAAAAAGGGATTTATTAAGCGCTTACTATGTGTCAAGCACTGTTCTAAGTGCTGGGATAGCTACAAGTTAATCAGGCCCCACCCATGGCTCACATTCTAAATAAGAGGGAGAATGGGTATTTCATCCTCATTTTACAGTTGAGTTAACTGAAGCACAGAGACATGAAGTGACTTGCTCAAGGTCACACAGCAGACCAGTGGAGGAGCTGGATTAGAACTCAGATCCTTCTGTCTCCTAGACCCATGCTGTCTCTGTTAGGTCACGCTGCTTCACTGTTCTAGGCTCTTGAGAGCTTATAATGAAATCAGAAGACCCCAGCCTGCCCTGGAGGTTCTTGTGACCTAAATTAAATTGATTGGAATAATGATAATAATTTTTGTTAAGCACTTATTATTCACTAAGCAGTGTTCTCAGTTCTGGGACTTATACAATATAAACAGAACCGACACAGTCCCTGTCCTACATGAAGCTCACAGTCAAAATTTCCCCCTCTAGATTATACACTTCTTGAGGGGAGGGATTATGTCTACGAGGTTTATTGTTTTGTAATAATCGTTATGCACTTACTATGTGCTAGGCACTGTGCTAAGTGGTAGGGTGAATAAAAGACAATAGGGTTGGACACAATCCCTTTCCCATTTGGAGCTCACAGTCTTAATACCCATTTTACAGATGAGATAACTGAGGCACAGAGAAGTGAAGTGACTTGCCCTAGTTCACACAGCAGACAAGTGGCAGAGCCAGGATTAGGTTTGTATTCTCCCAAGCACTTACTAGAGAGCTCTGCACACAGTTAGTGCTCAATAAATACCATTAACAGTACTGTTAGATGAAAATGAGAAGGGAGAGCAGAGTGAGGAGAATTTGACAACAGGAGTGAGGGATTAACTCATTAAAAGGGGTGAGAACCCCAGAAAACAAAACACAGCATGGAGAGACTTGTGTCAATTGTAAGCAGTAATAAAGTGATGCCATCTCTAGTGACCTCTTACCTTCCTCTACCTTCTCCCTTCCTTTCCTCCTTTTCTTCTTCTCTTTTTCCTACTCCTCCCCTAACAACTAGAGTATAATAAACCCAATCTCATTGTTACAAAAATGATGCAAAAGATAGATTGGATTGTGAGAGTAAATGGTAGGGTAGATTGAGAGATAAATAGAAGGACAAACAGATGGCTAGATGGATGAATAAAGGGATGGAGAGAGAGGGATGAATAATTAATTTTAATACCACCATCCCCTGCTGGATTGTTAGCTCTTGGAAATTGTTAGCTCTTGGAAAGCAGCAATCATGTGCACTGACCCTATTGTACTCTCCCAAGTGCTTAGTACAGTGCTCTGTATGTAGTAAGCATTCAATAAATACCACTGATGGATCAATTGATTGATACAGTTCTCTGCATAGAGTAAGTTCTCGATTAATGCTATTGATTGATTGATTGGACAGGAAAATATATAATTGATAGCTACATAGATTATAGCTAGATAGATTGATGATGATCAGCTAGATAATGGATAGATATGTAGATAGGTGGATGGATAAATGGATAATCTCACGGTGGTGGACAAAAGATTACTGATGTTGCCATAGAGAGAATTATCCATTTCCACTCCCTTTTGTGTCATCCTGATTTGCTCCCTTTATTCATCCCCCCTCCCAGGTCCACAGCACTTCATGTCCATAACTGTAATTTATTTATTTCTATTAATGTCTGTCTCCCCCACTAGAGTGTAAGCTTGTTGTCAGCAGGGAATCTGTTTATTGTTATGTTTTGCTCTGCCAAGCACTTAGTACGGTGCTCTGGACACAGTAAGTGCTCAGTATATACCATCGGCTGACTGAATGACTGAAAAATCCCCAGGGAAGCTGCTACTCACCCTTGTTTTCTCTGAGGCGTTTCCCCTTTTCCTTGGAGCCCAGGGAAGCTAACTCACAGACAAAGAGGCTGGAGGCCTGGGAAGCAGCAGCTGCAGTTATAGGAGGTGTTTTTCAATTCAGCTCCCTCCGTCTTCTAGGCCTCACCTCCTTAAGCTCCAGGGTCTTCGGACTATCACTCCAGGAGTGTTCAGTTGGGCGAGGGAGTCAGGGTGTGTGAGTGTGTGTGTCTGGGTGCGTGTTTGGGTGTGTTTTAGGGGGCTGGATATAAGAAAGGAGATACGAGAAGGGAAGAAACTTCAGGTTCCTGGAGAAGGCTAGTTCATAATTTCTAAATTCAGTGAGAACCAGTGTGGCCTAGTTGAAAGAGGAAGGACCCGAGTGTCAGGAGACCTGGCTTCTAATCCTGACTCTATCGTTTGCCTGCTGTGTGGCCCTGGGAAAGTCATTTCACTTATTTTTGCCTCAGTTTCCTCAACTGTAAAATTGGGATTCGATACCCGTTTTCCCTCCCTCTTAGACTGTGAGTGCTGTGTAGGATAGAGACTGACCCTAATCACCCCCACTGCTTGGCACCATAGTTAGAGCTCAACAAATACCATTATTATCATTATTACCACTGAAAGGCCCTGTTTTAGTATTGGTGCTGCTATTTGCCTGTAGTGTGAACTTGGGCAAGTCACTTAACTTCTCTGTACTTCAGTTACCTCATCGATAAAATGCAAATTAAATATCTATTCTCTCTCCCTCTTGGACACTGAACTCCACAAAGGACAGGGACTGTGTTTAATCTAATTATCCTATATCTAAACCCAGTGTTTAGCACAGTGCTTGGCACATAACAAATACTTAACTAATACCACCATTATCATTAACCTTTGAAAAGACCTGTATTAGTATGATCCCAAGGCTCAGTCACTTGTATGCTGTGTGACCTTGGGCAAGACACTTCATGTCTCTGTGCCTCAGTTACCTCATCTGTAAAATGGGGATTGACACTTTGAGCTCCAGGTAGAACAGGGGTGTCCAACCCTATTTCTTTGTATCCACCCCAGTATGTAGTTCAGTGCCTAGCACATATTAAGCACTTAACAAATACTGCAATTATTACTATTATTATTACTATTATTAAGGAACTGGGAGAAGACTGCTAAATCTACCACACAGAAGGAATCTCATCTGTAACCCATTCTGCTCCTAACATAAAGGCTGGAAAGGAATGGTGGAAAGTGATACTGAAAAATGAGCATTGTAACTGCAAACAGTATGGCATAAAGGAGGCTAATAATGTACTTGATTCATTGATGTATCAAAGCGAAACAACCAAATCTGGATTATCTAGAATAAAGGAGAATAACGTGGATGGCATGGATAATTGAAATAACCTCCCCTCCCACCAAAAAAAAAATATTTTGACCAACAAGTTCAATGTCTTCACCGATTTAATTTCATTTGATTTATTTTTCCCACCCTCCAGAGGAAGAGAAGCAGCGCGGCTTAGTAGAAAGAGCACAGGTTTGGGAGTCAGAGATTGTGGGTTCTAATCTCGGCTCCATCACTTGTCAGGTGTGTGACTTTGTGAAAGTCACTTAACTTCTCTGTGCCTCAGTTACCCCATCTGAAAAATAAGGATTAAGACTGTGAGCCCCACGTGGGACAACCTGATAACCTCGTATCTACTCCAGCACTTAGAACAGTGCTTGGCACATAATAAGCACTTAACAAATACCATCATAATTATTGTTACTATTATTAAGAGCTAATGGCTAGGAAAATTTACCAAAGGAAAAATGGCAAGAAGCAAGAAAGCTTGGATAGGAATAGCCTGGATAATCCACAATGTTTAATAATCGCCCCCTGAATAACCAAGTTTGCTTTAACAGGAGGGAGCAAATGCACCTTTAATCAATGAATCAATCAATCAATGGTATTTATTGAGCACTGCTTTGTGCAGAGTACTATACTGAGTGTTTGGGAGAGTACAATACAATCAAATTGGTAAACATAATCCCTGCTGTCTAGGTGTTTACAATTAAGTGTAATCCAATCCAGCACTTAGAACAGTGCTTTGCACATAGTAAGCGCTTAATAAATGCCATTATTATTATTATTAAGTGTGCAGCCTGGTGTAGTGAATAGAGCACGGGTTTAGGAGTCAGAAGGTCATGGGTTCTAATCCAAGCTCAGCCACTTGCCTGTTGTGTGGCCTTACTCAAGTCACTTCACTTCTCTGTGTCTCAGCTATTTCGTCTGTAAAATGGGGATTGACACTGTGAAACCCACATGGGACAGGGTCTGTGTCCAACCCAATTTGCTTGAATCCTCCGCAGCACTGAGTACAGTGCCTGGCACAAACCCGCTTAACAAATACCACAGTTATTATTACTGTGGGGAAGACTGACATTGAAATAAATCACAGATGAGGAAACAGCAGAGTATAAGGGTATGTACGTACCCTTGTGGGTCTGGGGTGGGGTGAGTAAGTGCTTAGTACAGTACTCTGCACACAGTAAGCACTCAATAAGTATGATTGAATGAATACCAAAGAGCTTAAGGGGTAAGAACTGGGGAGTGGGGATCTGTAAGATATATAAGAGGAAGGAAGTTCTAGGCCTAAGGGAGGATGTGAGCAAGGGGTTAGCAGTGAAAGAGACAAGATCCAGGTAAAGTCAGTAGGTTGACATTTGAGGAAGTGTGTGGAGATCGGTGGGGTATGCGAGAAGGGGAGAGTTGATTGATGGTAAAGCTGATGGTAAGGAGTTTCTGTTTGATGTGGAAATGGAAAGGCAAATTGTGGAGGGTTTTGAGGCTTGGGGAGACATGTGCAGAATGTTTTTTTTAATAAAAATGATCCCAGGGAGAAGAGTGAAGTGCAGACTGTAAGCTCATTATGGACGGGGAAAGTGTCAGTTTATTGTTATATTATACTCTCCCAAATGCTTAGTACAGTGCTTGGCACACAGTAAGTGCTCAATAAATACGATCGAATGAATGAATGGACTGGAGAGGGGAGAGACAGGAGGCATGGAAATCAGCAAAGAGGCTGATGAGGTAGTCAAAGATGGATAGGACGAGAGATTGGATCATAGTGGTAGCAGTTTGAATTGAGAGGAAAAGGAGGATTCTAGATTATTCTCGGAGAGCTAAATCAACCTAGATAAACATCGCTAGCCCATTTTGGAGAAATGATCATTTTAAAATTGAACAGGAATATCTTCATTAGGATTACCAGGTAAGAGGCATCTCCCACCAAATTTTGTCAGTGTCGATAAAAAGACTTAAGCAGTTCTTGCCTTTTAATATTGCAAATGTTTAAAGCTCCGTCAGTTCTAAATAAATCTCTAAATTCAACTGTGACCACACAGCCAGATTTAAGCGGCAATTTTCAGTCTAATTTAAGGGGAAAAATTGGAAATTGTTGTGGGCAGGGAATGCAATCTGGTTATTGTTATATTGTACTCTCCCAAGTGCTTAGTACAATACTTTGGACACAGTATGTGCTCAATAAATAAGATTGAATGAATGAAATAGATTATTTTTCTGATTATTAGGCAAGAAAATTGCTTAGGTTTTCAATTTAGCAAACTGAGTGGTCTCCATCGACATATTCCGTGGTGGCATTACATTTGGCAGTAGGGGGAAACCCAATATATTACACCTCTCTACACCATTTCTTTTTTAGGTTTTAACTCTGTAACTTTTTTTATGGTATTTGTTAAGCACTTACTAGGTGCCAGACACTGAACTAAGATAGAGGTTAATCAGGTTGGATGCAGTCCATGTTCTACATGGGGCTCACAGTCTTAATCCCCATTTTGTAGATGTGGTGACTGAGGTATAGAGAATTTAAATGACTTAACCGAGGTCACGCAGCAGACAAATGGCAGAACCGGGATTAGAACCCAGGTCTTTCTGATTCCCAGGCCTGTGCTCTATTCACTAGGCCATGATGCTTCTCTTCTGATACCTTCTGATACTTGCAGTGTTTCAAATTGCAGCAGAAGCAGCATGGGGTACTGAATAGAAGGTGGGCTTTGGGAGTCAGAAGGTCATGTGCTCTAACACCAGCTCTGCTGCTCATCTGCTGTGTGACCTTGGTTAAGTCATTTAAATTCTCTATACGTCAATCACCACATCTATAAAATGGGGATTGAGACCGTGAGCCCAACCTGACAAGCTACTGCATCCAACCCGATTTGCTTATCTGCCTATCATTAAACCCCATTGCTTTCTTCCACATGTAATTTATTTTAATGTCTATCTCCACTGCTAGATTGTAAGGTGCTTGAGGATAAGGATCATGTCTAACTCTTGAGCATGCTCCAAAATGTTTAGAACAATGTTTTGCATAGATTAAGCATTAAATACCATTGATTGTCCAATCGAATAAACCAAATAAGAATCAAATCTAAATAAATCGACCTCAACTAGTTAATCAAAAGAAAACCTGGTGGGAAAATAATTCCACTTTGGAATCTCCCCACTAAATCTTTAGCCTAAAATCAATATTTTAATCTGAACATGATTAAAAAAGGCATCTCCCTGTTATCAATTTCCCCCCAAGAGACAAAAGTCAGCCTGAGAAAGAAGAAAGAAGAGAGAGCTGAAATAACCAGCAGGTGGAAGTGCTATTCAAAAGCACAGGGTGGGTGCTGAGTTCTTCAAAACCCATAGAGATAACCTTTCTCAACTCTCTTGCAGCATTTTGCTCTCAAAACCAAAAGCTTACCTGATCCATCGGGCCAGAAACTGGACCCACCTATTATTCCAATCCTACTAGGCTTTCAGATATGAACCTTAAGAATGTTCGATCACGCATTTGCACACTATTTTTGCTCCCCCGTGCCCCATGTTGCCAATGGAGTCCGCGCATTGAATTTCACTTAAGAATACATCAGGACACTTGCAGTGCCATGGAGCAGGGCTTCTACGATTCCTCTTGCAACCACCTGTTCACCTTTTACCCCTTTGCTTGATTCCCTTGCGCCAGGCTTGACGTGTTGTGACTGCTATCCGCACACTAGGTGACTTGAAAACCTAGCCCTAAATGACACTGTGAACCCATTCCATGCTTCTCCCTCACAACCACCCTTAGTTGGGTAGGACCCAACTCTAATTTTAGAGTTTAGAGAACTGACGTCTGTGGTTGCCATGTTGCCAAGTATGGGATTTCTGTTTACCAGGGGTGAAATTCAGAGAGGGTGACCAAAAGGTTGGTTTGTTATAATGTCACCCATGACAACCGTGGGTTAATCAAGCAATGTTCATCCGGAATGGCATATTTTTGCATTTTTGACTGTGATAAAAAAGGTAATAATAATAATTACTATTATAATTGTATAACAATAATGGTATTTGTTTAGTGCTTACTATACGCCAAGCACTGTTCTAAGAACTGGGGTAGATGCTAGGTAATTAGGTTAGATACAGTCTCACAAGGGGCTCATAGTCTTAATCCTCATTTTACAGAGGAGGCAACTGTAAGTGCTCACTGTGTGCGGAGCATTGAGCTAAGCACTGGAAAAGAATACACAGGTGGTAATACACAGGTGGATCACAATCTCCGGGATTAATCAGGGAGAAGGGATTGGAAAAAGACACATCAGGAATGGTGACACATTAAAACCCAATACAAACAAATGGACAAAACAGTCTCAAAGTCTCTGCGGCAATTAAGGAGTCCGAGAGCAGTTACTAATATCCTTTCATTCACTAATTCATTCAATCACTCAAATGCATTTATTGAGCACCTATTGTGTGCAGAGCACTGTACTAAGTGCTTGGAAAGTACAATTCAGCAGTAAACAGAGACAATCCCTGCCCACTCTGGACTTACAGTCTAAACGGGGGGAAACAGACACAAAAACAAGTAAAAAAGGTATCAATATAAATGCATAGAATTAATCCATAAGTCCTGTGGGGCGTGGAGAGAGGGGAGTGAGTCGAGGTGATGCAGAAGGGAGGAGGAGCTGAGGAAAAGGGGGGCTTAGTAAAAGGGGGGCTTAGTCTGGGAAGGCCCCTTGGAGGAGGTGACCCTTCAGTAGGACATCCCCTTCCAACTTTCTAATGTTGAAAATGAAAGCCAATTAAAAGAGAATGATGCAGAGCTATATATCTTCTCAGAATCCAAGATGCTTACAGTTCTTGTTTTATTCTCTGTCATGCAGGGGGAAACAAGGCAGAGATTCCTGGCTGCTAGATAGATTGAAGGGGATCGTTCATCAATCCCTTTGCTAATTCCAATCCTGGCCTAAAAGCCCATGAAAATCTCACCCGAAGGAAAGAGCTTACCGCAGAGGAAGCCCGTTTCAGAAGACAAAGAAGAAAATACTTTCTGAATGCTTACCCAATACAGATATTATTTCTCATCCTCCAATCATTCAATCATATTTATTGTGCATTTACTGTGCGCAGAGTACTGTACTAAGATCTTGGGAGAGTACAGTATAACAGAGTTGATAGACATGTTATTTAGTGGAAAGAGCATGGGTCTCGGAGTTTGAGGGAATAGGTTCTAAGCCCAGCTCCCTACTCCCTCCTAGTTAGACTGAGAGACAGGTACTGTGTCGAAACTGATTATCTTGTAGCTACCCCAGGGCTTAATTCAGTTCATGGCACATAATAAGTGCTTAACAAGTGCCATAATTATTATCTCTACTGAACTGAACTGAATAGTCTTGTAGTGGACTACCAGATTGAGAATTTCCTAAGTACCGGTAACCAGCCTTCTTTCTGTTTACAAAACTCCCTAGCACCTAGTACAGTGTTCTACATGGCTTGGTGGATATAGCATTGGCCTGAGAGTCCAAAGGATCCAGGTTCTAATCCTGCTCTGCCACTCGTCTGCTATGGGCAATCCACTTACCTTCTCTGAATCTCAGTTACCTCATCTAAAAATGGGATTTCAAGACTGCGAGCCCCATGTTGGAAATGGACTGTATCCAATGTGATTAATCTATATCTACCCCAGTGCTTAGTACAGTGCCTGGCACATAGTAAGCACTTAACAAATATGATAAAAAAAAATGCAACGATGCTGGTGATAACTCTTCCCCTCATCAAATGTCACTTCTCTTGTCCAAACATTTTTATGCTCTTACACCTCTAGATTGTATTACTAGAGGAAAGGGTTAGAAATGTTAAAAATAATTAGGCAGTTTAATAGACAACTTGTCCTTGATGACATATTACGGGGGAAAGTTAGGATTGTGAGAAGGATGGATGTAAATGAAGATATTCATTATGCTATAATTCTAAGCTGCCTTTGGTGTCACCTTAGAAACAGAATACTGGCCTGGATAAGTCACACCCAGAATGAAAGGGCTTATGTCCTTATTTAAAAAAAAATCCTTCCCATTTACTGGCAACAGCAAGTGAAGGGAATGTACTCTCATCATTGATTAAATTCTAAGCTCAATTCTCCAACTCCCAACACATTTTCCTAGCTCCAGAGGGTGAGCAGTCTCTGCCTTCTTCCCACAGTCTTTGAGATCATCAGGCAAGGAAAGAGGACTTGGGTAGAGAGTAGAATTACGTGACTATTTGTCTGACTCAATAATCCTTGGGGGCTGGTTAGAACACCATGAAGTTGACCGTCCAGGTTTCAATAATAATAACAATATTTGCAATATTTATTAAGCACTGTTCTAAACACTGTGGTAGATACAAGCATATCAGGTTGGACACAGTCCCTAACCCACATGGGGCTCACAGTTTTAATCCCCATTTTAGAGGTAGGTAACTGAGGCCCAGAGAAGTGAAGCGATTTACTCAAAGTCATACAGGAGACACATGGTGGAGTTGGGATTAGAACCCAGATCCTTCTAATTCCCAGACCGGGGCTCTATCCACTACAACATGCTGCATTCCAAAAGGTGAAATAATTGTCCACAGGGGAAATAATTGTCTTCAGCTAGCAATCGTTTCTGGGTTCATTTATGCCCTCTTAGACTAGTACTCATTATCAATCAATGGTATTTATTGAGCGCTTACTATATGCAGAGCACTGTATTAATCGCTTGGAAAGTACAATTCAACAACAAATTGAGACAATCTCAACCCAACAATGGGCTCACAGTCTAGAAGTCTCACAAATAGGTCACGGCATTTCTTCCCTAGGTGTAATAAGGACTTCGGGAGAACTGGATTTAGCATTATTCCAGTTCCACAGTCCACCCTCAATCAAAGTTTCCAAGAAGGTTATCATGCACGGTAAATAATAATGATAATGATAATAATAATAATAATAGTATTTGTTAAATGCTTACTATGTGTCCAGCACTGTTCTAAGAGCTGGCCGGGGTTGATACAAGGTGATCAGGTTGGACACAGTCCCTACCCTAAATGGGGATCACAGTCTTAATCCCCATTTCACAGATAAGGTAAGTGAAGCCCAGAGAAGTGAAGTGACTTGCCTAAGGTTAGACAGCAGACAGGTGGCAGAGCTGGGATTAGAACCCACGTCCCTTTGACTCCCGGGCCCGTGCTCTATCCAATAGACTATATTGTGGGAATGTCAAAAACATCATCTCCATTGAAACCACGACTTCCGTTCAGTCCATCACAGGTTTCTTCGGAGACCCATCATGATTCCTGCACCTCCATGTGGCTTCTGAGCTATATCCTTATGGGATTTAGTTTTCTTTTGAAAGCTTTGGAGTTTTAAAATGTGGACTTTCCCACCTTTGGAGATTGACAGAAGCAGTGTTTAGAAGCAGCATTGCCTAGCAGATAGATCATGGACCCGGGAATCAGAAGGACCTGGGTTGTAATCCTGGTTCCACCACTTATCTGCTGTGTGACCTTGGGCTAGTCATTTCACTGCTCTTTGCCTCAGTTACCTCATCTGTCAAATAGGGATTGAAACTGTGTGCCCCATGTGGGACAGGAACATAGTAAGCAATTAACAAATACCATTTAAAAAAAATGAACAGAGTCCAATGCATTCCCTTGACATAAACAGTGAGCCCCCTTTTGAGAAAGGAACTGTATCCAACCTAATCACTTTCTATCTACCCCACTGCTTATTATAGTGATTGTTTCATGGTGAGCACTCAGCACATCATAATAATAATTAATATTATCGTACAGTGCTCCTTGCAGAATTGGTCCATTACTCTTTTCCCAGGAATGTACTTTCACCATACAGAAACCAAGAAGTAACCATCCTGATGGAAAAGAAAAAATCAGTTGGCTTCTGTCACTAAGTGGTGAGCAGGAAGAAAGAGATACACCAGATTTGTAAATTAGAGTTAAAAGAAAAATCCAAATTTAAAACCAGTAAGACATACAGGACCTGCAGCTGAATATAGAGTCCGATGCACCACTGGTCATTCGGGAGATGGCAAGTATAATGATCCAGTGTCTGCTTCGGATTGTAGGAAACTCTATGGAATGTGTCAGACGGGCAACAACCATGGATGGGTGGGCCTGTAAGGGTGGGCCTGGGGAGGTGAGAGCCACCAGAATGAATCCTCAGATTCATCGCCGGTGTGCAGTGGATACTGAATAAACCAACAAAAAGCCACATCCTGCTTTCTCCTCAGACCAGTAACATCCAACACTTGGTCAGAGGACAAACCAGTCTCTTCGGACTTATGGGAACAACCCACAGAACCCACGGCAGCCAGAGAGGTTCGCCACAACTTGAGAAATGCTAATTCCATTCTACCGAAGTAAGTGCTCAATAAATACCATCGAATGAATGACTGAGACCAAGCTGACATTGGGGAGGAAGAGGTCATCGAGCATGCTCAAAGCATCGAGGTGTTGCACAGCCCTTGTCCACACAGAGGGGATACTAACCACAAAAATATCTTTGGGGATGGTCTCTGGATGGGGGAAGGAAAAGCCCACCAAGGAAGGCAATGTTGCGGTGAATAAAGG
The DNA here is from genome assembly GCF_015852505.1 of Tachyglossus aculeatus. Classification (NCBI taxonomy): domain Eukaryota; kingdom Metazoa; phylum Chordata; class Mammalia; order Monotremata; family Tachyglossidae; genus Tachyglossus; species Tachyglossus aculeatus. Next base: position 42,914,525 of record NC_052067.1, on the reverse strand, counting down.
TGAGATGAATTAGGGAAAGGTAAATTCTGTTCACAATCACGTTGATAATGGGGATGAGGGTAGCAAGGCCAGTGAGGCTGGGGAGATGGGAAGGTGTAAATAAAGCACGGTCCTGGAAGTCTGCTGTTTGACCTTGGTTGAGTTACTTCACTGCTCTGTGCCTCAGTTATCTCATTTGTACTTACCAAGCGCTTAGTACAGTCCTCTGCACACAGTAAGCGCTCAATACATATGATTGAATGAATGAATGAATCTGTAAAATGGGGATGAAAACCGTGACTCTGATGTGGGACGGGGCTGAGTCCAACCTGGTTTTCTTGTATCCATCCCCAGTGCTTAGTATAGTACCTGGCACATAGTAAGCACTTAACAAATATCACAATTATTACTCCAGTGCTTAGTAATAATAAATAATAATAATGATGGTATTTGTTAAGCACTTACTATGTGCCAAACACTGTTCTAAGTGCTGGGGTAGATACAAAGTAATCAGGTTGTCCCACGTGAGGCTCACAGTCTTAATCCCCATTTTACAGATGAGGTAACTGAGGCACAGAGAAGTTAACTGACTTACCCAAAGTCACACAGCTGATAAGTGGCAGAGCCAGGATTAGAACCCACAAACATCTAACTCCCAGGCCCATGCTCTTTCCACTAAGCCATGCTGCTTACTGTGTGCCTGGCACACAGTAAGCGCTTAACAAACACCGTAAGAGAAAAAAAATCCACCGATCAGGAACCATTCCAGTCAGAAACTCCCAAAGGATGCCTGGACCTCAGAGCTTGCAGCTGAGGGAAACTGGGGTCCAGCCACCATTCATTCAATTGTATTTATTGAACGCTTACTGTGTGCCAGGCAAAGCACGTTACTAAGCACTTGGGAGAGTACAAAAGAACAATAAACAGACACATTCCCTGCCTACAATAAGTTAACATTCTGGTCTGAGTTGTACTCCCGGGGTCAGCCAATTCGTTGAAGAGGTTGGCTCACCCACAGTCTGGCCGGCAATCTCCGATACAGGAAATAAAAGCTGCCCCAATCAATCAATAATTAATATGGGGGATCAGAGAGGATTTTCAGGGTGTCTGAACTGCCCCCGCGAGTGGCTTCTGAGACCTGCTGCTGCCATCCCCCCGCTTTAAAATCAAGATAGCATTGCTTTAGATGTATTTAGATCAATCGTATTTATTGAGCACTTACTGTGTGCAGAGCACTGTTCTAAGCGCTTGGGAGAGTACAATCCAACAGAGTTGGTAGACACGTTCGCTGCCCACAATGAGCTGGCAGTCTAGAAGGGGAAACAGACATTAATATAAATAAATCAGTTATGGATATGGACGTAAGTGCTGTGGGCTGAGGGAGGGTTGAATAAAGGGAGAAAATCTGAATGCAAGGGTGACACAGAAAGGCGTGGAAGAAGAGGAAATGAGGGCTAATTGGGGAAGGCCTCTAAACTACATTTCTCCAGAGACCTCAAGGTGGTTTCATTTAAGATCTCATTCATCTTCACGGCCCCCCTTGGCCAGGGTGGTCAACACCATCTCCAGTTCATACCACGGCTTAGATTTTTTAAATGACTTGAGAAGCTGCAGTCGGTCAGTTCTATTTGTTGAGCGCTTACTGTGTTTAGAGCACTGTACTAAGCGCTAGGGACAGTACAATATAAAAACAGAGACATTCCGTGCCCACAACAAGCTTACAATGAGAGGGAGACAGACATTAATATAAGCAAATATTTATATGACCTAGTGGAAAGAGCTCGGGCCTGGGTTCTAATTCCAGCTCTGCCAGTGTCCTGCTGTGTGACCCCGGGCAAGTCAGTTAACTTCTCCGGGCCTCAGTTTTCTCATCTGTAAAATGGGAATTCTAAACCGGTTCTTCCTCTTGCTAAGACTGTGAGGCCCTTTGTGCGAGAGGATAGTAACTGATCTGATAGGCTCAGTGGAAAGAGCACGGGCTTGGGAGTCAGAGGTTATGGGTTCTAATCTGGCTCTGCTACTTGTCAGCTGTGTGATTTTGGGCAAGCCACTTTTCTTCTATGGGCCCCAGTTACCTCATCTGTAAAATGGGGATTAAGACTGTGAGCCCCACGTGGGACAACCTGATCACCTCGTATCCACCCCAGTGCTTAGAACAGTACTTTGCACATAGTAAGCACTTAACATATACTATTATTGTTATTATTATTATTATGATGGGCCCTAGTGCTTGTCAGGTAAGAAGTGCTTAACAGATATCACTACTGTTAGTATATCTATTTCCCGTTATTTTGTTGTTAGATCACTGTTTCCTATTCCCTATGTAATGCTTCTATAAATATTCTTATGTTCGACTATTTCCCTTGCTCCAAATCTGTCTTCACATCTGTCTCCCCCTGTAAACAGTAAGCTCTTTGTGGGCAGGGATTGCATAAACCAACTCTGTTGTATAGTACTTTCCCAAGCGTTTAGTACAGTGCTCTGCACAGAGCAGGCATTCAATAAATACCATTGATTGATTGATAATTTTATACACATTTTTTATGTTGACCATGTTTTCCTTTCCTCGATACTTTTAATTCTCAGCAACGAGAAAAAAACCTTGCATGTCCAATCCAGAAACAATTTCTGAATAAAAAATAGTTCTCTGCGTAGCACTTTGAAGTAAAAACATCAAGTACTGAGTTCAAGCGGGTAAACTAGCTTTTCATTTTATTATCTGATTTAATTGATCTCCATATCCACATTAGTTATTACTTCAATACCGTTTTCCACCGTTTGGGAAAGATTGTACTTTTCGCAAGCACAAAAGTTAATCTCCCCATTTATAAAGTGTCAGAACTTTTACCTAAATGTACAATTACAAAACACTGATTGAAAATGGAATTCTAATCCATCTTTAGGGGTCACCACTTTATTGAATATGCTTCTCCTAACTCTCTTATGATATCATAAATATGTCCACCTAATTGAAAAATGCATCGTAGTCCATAAATTATCTTACTCAAATACTTCTTAATGGTTTTCCATTGCAGCACATTTAGCATGTGACATATTTATTCTTCTGAAAAAAAAAAAAAGAACCTCTAGATCACTACGCCATTTAGAGGAATGTGCCAGCCGTATGACCTTAAACCAGGACAATTTAGATCCACCCGGAAGAATTAAACATTGATCTTTCATACAATTGTGTGGTAAATTGTTTCCAAAGAAGCAATTAGCATTTGTGCTCTAATAATTATGGTATTTTTTAAGTGCTTTCTATGCACCAGTACTGTACTAAGACTTGGGGCAGATTACAAGATAATCAGGTCCCCTCTAGACTATAAACTCAATGTGGTCCCGGAATGCATCTGTTATTTTGTGGTATTGTACCCTCCCAAGTGCTAAGTGCAATGCTGTGCACACAGTAAGCACTTAATAAATTTGATTGAGTGGTGGACTGCCTGACAATCTGAGTAGGAGGTTGTGCAGATATTGAATCCCCATTTTGTATATTAGGCCTGTGGAAGAGAAATGACTTGGAATTGATCACACAGCAGGCAAGTGGCAGAGGCCGGATTAGAACTCAGGTCCTCTGACTCTCAGGCCCATGCTCTAACCACTAGACCATGCTACTTCCTCTCATAGCTTTGAAGGATTTTGGCAAGGATGAAACTGCCTGACAGCAATCAGGCTACTTTGGAGAATGGAAATCTCTGCTTCAAGGTCACACTAGTTTATTCTTAACACTATACTTTGGTTGGGTTGCGCTAGACGAAGCAGTGTGGCTTAGTGACAAGAGCACAGGCTTGGGAGTCAGAGGTTGTGGGTTTTAATCCTGACTCTCTCACTTATCAGCTGTGTGACTTTGGGAAAGTCACCTAACATCTCTGTGCCTCAGTTACCTCATCTGGAAAATGGGGATTAAGACTGTAAGCCCCACGTGGGACAACCTGATTACCTCGTATCTACCCCAGAGCTTAGAAAAGTGCTTGGCACATAGGAAGCACTTAACAAAATACCATTATTATCATTATTGTGCTGTCTCAGCAAGAAACTAGGCTTTGTCATGTGTTCAGTTCATGTCTTTTCTTTCTACTGTATGTTCAGTCAAGCTGAGAGACTCATTTCATCTCTCACCGAATCTTTTACACCGACCCAAAAAAGTCTTTGGAAAAATCTTTCCAACCCCTATTTGAGGTGAGGCCCAGAGTAACTCCCGAACCTGCAAAAGTGTGGGCAGAAAATATGTCTATATACAGTGTACTAAGCACAGTGCTCTGCACACAGGAAGCGCTCAGTAAATACCATTGATGGATTCATTGCGAAGGCACGGGGTTCTAAATCAGCCTGGTGGCCACTTGCACTCATGACAAAATCGGATGAATTTCCTACAGTCCGGGTCCTGAAGAAAGGAGAGGTGAGATGAGTATGTGTAGCCCTTTCAGTGTCACTTGGGGCAGTGTCATTTTATTTGGTGCATCATATGCCTCATGAGGTTTCCCCCCTAAATACCCCGGGACATGAGCATCAGAAACAAGGCTAGGACATCGGAAATTTGGACCGTGAACCAAACACCAACGTTCTCTCCATCGGCTCTTTCCCACTGACTCCAGAGCAAGATAATTAGACATTATTCGGATCAACGTCTTTCTCCCCTTCTAGACTGCGAGGAGCTCATTGTGGACAAGGAACGTGTTTGCTAATTCTGTTGTATCATGCTCTCCCAAGCGCCCAGTACAGTGCTGTACACTCAGTATGCTCTCAATAAATACAATTGAATGTTCAATTGCTTTAGACAAACAGAAAGAGTGTGACACATTTAGCTTTGGGTGAACAAACATCAGTGATTAGTGAACACTCACTGTGAACAGGGCACTGAACTAAGCTCTTAGTGTATTGTAACAAGAAACGCCATGGCTATTTCTGCTGCAGTCTCCACCGTCATTCAACTGCAGATACATGGGGATGCCATGTATTGCATCAGCATGCATTTTTTGTACAGAGCGACCATTTTGGGCTACAAAGATTCAAGGCTGATGTCCTTCCTGGCCATAGAGAAAGCCACACCAGGTGTTTCCCCTTGCATACATTACTATCTTTATCAGAAATCAATACCGGTGGTGGAAGGAAGGCCTGCAAGTGGCAAGTGGCTATTAAGGCTTTAGAATTACTTTCGATGTTTAGATGGCTAGAATATTCTCCTACGCATTGCTGAGACAGTCAGGCGGAGGGAAGATTTGGATATGTCCATGCCTTTTCCATGCTCTTCGGTCTTCTGTAGTAAAACATGCCGAAGGATATTACTCTCCTAAAGCCCAGTATTCCCAGAAATTTAAGCCGAAGGGTAAACTGGAGTATATTAACCAAGCTGAACCTCTCCACTACTTGAATGAAGCTTTTAAATGCCAAAATCACTGCTTTTATTTAATTGGCCCTCTCAAACCTCTCCAACTGTCAGTCTATCTCATAAAAGAAGTCAGTCGAACTTTTATTACGTACAAAGGAAAAACAAACATACAACAGATTTTTATTTTCAGATGCTACATTTGGAAGTATTTTGAAACCTAGAATTATTCACCCTTTCGAATATCTACAAGTTTTTTTTTTAATTATAGCATATTTGAGAAAGGACTTTCTTTCTAATAACAATAATCTCCCTAGAATAGAGTTTTTCTTTTTGAAGGAATGAAATGATTTTCTGTTGATTTTTCTGCTAATGGCCTTCTGGAGAGTTTGCAAAGTATTCTGATAAGGAGGAGTAGATGTTCGTGAATGCAGTACAATTAAGAGCATCACCTAGGTTAGGAATATTTCCTGAACAACTCTGCCATCATGATTGACATTTCCACCAAGCTCTCCAATTCCAATTTCATAGGTGTTTTCAATTACAAAGCATGCAAGAAAAATACTATTCAGGATAGAGTACAAGGGTTGTGTGACTTGGGAAAAAATGCAGAAGATAGAAAGCATTCCTTAGGAATAATTCATGGGGGAATGTTGTTTGTAAATTGATCAGAAAGTAGACAAGGATAAAACTGGGTAACCTTGAGCTATTCTTGCAAAGATAAGGTGTGGGGAGAGGAAATGTGTCAATAATCCTGTAATTGATCACTATTGAAAACCAATCCACGGGCTAAAAATTCATAACATTTTCCCTCAAGGTTCTCTCTGAATTATCCAGATGTTTACCTTAAGTCTCCATTTCTGTTTGCCTGGGTAGATACAGCTCATGAACCACATATTAGAAACTTTAGGATAACATGTTTCTGGGAAAATGAAAATGAGGTATTTTAGGCTTTAGAAGAACATCATGCTACATGTTCTGTAGAAACAGAATGTCAAAATCTCTAATAGCTAAGAAAGAGTCACATTATAAACTTTGAATTAGCAGTTCGGGCTTTTATTCTTTCATCAAGCATATACTGTGGACAGTGGAAATATCTTGGAAAAACAGCTGTTCCATTTATGACTCTACAGAGGAGAGGTGTAACAATAAAGGGCTATTCATAACTACATCAAGTTACTCAGTAATTAGGATCAGCTTTGACTCCAAAACATGCACAATTAAATATGAAGGGCTCTGGAAAATCAAATCATTGAAATTCAGCATCCTATAAGCTTAAAAAGAAATGCTCTCTTTAGTGCAATATAAGTGAACTTCCAAGAGAAATTAGAGTCTCATTCATGCATTTTCTAGTACAACTTCTGTGTTAACCCTCATTTCAAGGAAAATTTTTACAATTGTTGGACTGTCACCATTCAAAATGACTTACAATGTATAGCTCATTATTTAAAAAAAAAAAACCAAGAAGAGCCAACTTCAGTGATGTTGAAGAGCTGTCTGAGATACCTTCAATGAGCAATGATGGAAACCATCCAACACCATAAACCCTGAAGCACGGAATGTCCATTAACCTAAATAATCAGACTCTGGTTAGATTACCCATTAGAATGGTGTCAATACTTACTGTTCGGAGAAAACGTTTCCAATCCTGTCGGTACGGAAGCTTTAAACTCATGGATCTGTACTAACCTTGCATTTTGCTTAATTTGAGGAAGCTCAACAGTAGGGTGGCAGAGTTTTGAGTTTTGCCGGCTTAAGATTTGGTTTTCCCACACCAAAAACCAGACTTCTCCAGTGTCTCACTGGGCTCCTCCTAAACTCACTTGATTATCTTTGAAGTTTTATCCCTGCACATGTTCTCTCATCCTTAGGCAAAAAGTCCCATTTGACTTCAGGAAGTGCTATTACTGTCAAGGCAGAATTGCAGAATTCCGCCATGAATGACCCTTGGGGTTTCATTTCGAAACCCTTATCGACAAAGACATTAGGTGTGGGGTTGGAGAAGGAGAGAGGGGAGAGCTATCTAGTACTTGATGTACTTGCCATGTTTTCTGTTATTTGTTCCTGGTTTTGACTTTCCTTCGATGGCATGATCTGAAGCTACTCTTGGACTGTTTCTAGCTGCATTATTTCAGAGGAGCTGCAATGCTGATTTACTCGGTAAACATAGACCAACCCAAGCTTTTCCTTCTCTGACAGGATGCTCTACATCGGAGATTTCTCCATGAAACGATTACACTGTGTTATCAGATGTTTTACAAACCAAGAAACTACCTCAGTATAGCACCCTGCAGAGATGAGTGATTGGAACAGCCAGTGGAAACCATGCAGGTTTGACATTTTCCCCTATCATGGACTGACATTCTGAAAAAAATATAAAAGACACCCCAAATCAGACACCCCCTTTTGTTACATTCATTAGAACCAACCTGGGGGTCCAGGATTTTCTGATTTGCAACCAAAACATCTCGAGATCCACCTGTACTGTCCTTACTTTCTACACTTTATTTAGGTAATCTTTCTTGAGTAAAACATTACAAAAAGGAAAGAATGAAAGAAGATGTGCAGAGTGCTGTGGACAAGAAATCTATAAGTCACAGAGAACCAAACACATCATTTCAGTTTTCCCTTTAAGTGAGATTGAAAACTCCTACTCTTCTTTCCCTCAGCCAAGGAACCCTACTGTCAGTTAGTTTATAAAGATAAATGAAGAAAATGTGCATGAACAGAGCTTCAGCTCACTGTCATTTCTTAAGAGCCTGCTGGCTATTTCACTCTAAAACAGTTCAAACATTAAACTGAGCAAAACTGCAATGAAATGATTACTTAAACTTTCCTCATCTGGAGGAATTTTGCCATGGAGGGTCACCTGAGAATCACAAATTCTGTAGAAGAACAATTTACACACTTTTAATGCCTCAGCTACTATCTCTCTAACACTTTAGGGTGCCTATATGGTTAAATATTCCTTCTAAGAATTCCTACGGAGGTTGGTAGAACCACACGCAATTTCATCTCCTATTGCAATCAATTGAGAATAATGTAATAAATTGGGAGGAACCGGTGAATAATCACTGTCTCCCACAGACAGTCTTTACCTTCACAATTTTCCTTTTTCCCGTATCCATAACCACTCATCTCTCTGCTCTTCCATCATGCTTCCTTTATCGCTGAGACACTCCTTCATTAAACAGCATTAAAAATAGAATGCACCAGAGCTCCCAGGAGGTGTATGCTCTAACAGCACTAATGTCACAGTTCTCAAGGTAACCAGGTTCATTTGGGAGTTTAGGGGCAAAACCGCTGCTGAGATTAGTAATTTGAAAACCTAAAAGGGCACACAAACTTGCCCTGATCCTGGATGAGGGTTGTTTGAAAAAATCGGCATGCAGTTAGATTAAGTGACTGAAAAGTTGATGGTCAGGCTAGGAGGTATTTTGGGTTGCAGATTATTTAAATCGATCTTCCTTACCCTGGCTACCTTATGCTGAAACAAATGCAAACCGACGGATGGATTTTAATCTTTTTCTTTGGCCAGAATCTGCAAATTGTCTTTGGTGGAGTTTAAGGAAAATAAAATACTTACCGAACCAGACTTCATAATAAATGCAAACACAGTCACATTGGCAAGGATCATGCTAACTATACGTCGCATTAGTCCTGATTTCTCATTATTCCCGATAAGAGATCTCTTTGACTTAGAAGCATGCCATTGGAAGCATTAGGATAATGGCAATAGGATATAAATTTGGACCTCTACAAATTTATATAAAACCTCTCCTCTGTCTCGCACCCACCTCCTCCCCCTTTCTTTCCCCCCCAATCCCTCCCCCTCTCCCCAACACACACACAAATGAAAAGACAAGTGCAGTTCCCCCAATGCAGGTCTGAACATACACACACACACAAAAAAAAAAAACAAAAATAAAAAACAGAACCAGACATTCTGGAAAATTTCAATTAGCTGAGCTGGTGAAGGAAAGTAACGGGGTAAGGAGAATAGCAGAGGCACAGATATCTTTGTAAAAATGAATCATTAGGCAAACAAGTCCTGCATGAATGCCCATATAGAAAATAACTGCCATAGTTAATTCCCAAGAGGCAGGCAGCAACTGGTAATTACTGCCAAGGGAGTAACGCTCCCAGTTATTTACTGCCGTTTTTTTTTTTTGAGATCCCAGGTCTATAATTTCCTTTCTTGAAAATGACATTAACTAAATGATGAAGTCAACACAGACATGACACACACACTGTAGCATCATCAAGAAAGAAGGATGGAGTGGTTTATTTCACACAAATTGGGTCAGAAGGATTTCTGAGTTCCAACCAAGAGAAAAACAGTTCCTGCCATCTCTCATTTTCCTATCCATGCCCCCCTGACCAAAGAATCATACAGAGGTCTAAAGTTGGAGTCTCTCAAGAGACTAATGGAAGGAAAAGAATTGTACTTCCCAAGCGCTTAGTACAGTGCCCTGCACAGAGTAAGCGCTCAATAAATATGATTGAATGAATGAATGAAAAAGCAAATATCTCAGTGCTCCTGATCTGTTAGAGGTTTATAGGAGCTGTTTCAACTCTGAAGAAAACACCCAAATTCTTTTTCAAGAACCAAGTTAAGGCTACATTTAAAGAGATAAGGGATTCCCCACCCCCTGCCCCCATTATACCCCTTACCCCAAAATGCTCTCAAAAAGCAGCGTCTCAAAACCCGCCGGGCATTACACTCAGTTCTGGATTTCCTCAACTTTGCTCTTTTCTTTTCCCTCTTTCACTCCTCGGGTTTTCTGGATCTATTATTCACTGTCACCCACAGAGGCAGAGTGTGGTTGCCTAAAGCAGGCAACCGTACCCATGTGGAGAGAGGTATACACACACGCACCATCGATTCTATTCTACGGAAACCGAGCTGAGCCACTGCAACATTTTAGAGATAATGAGACAGTGTCTCTAACTTCCTAAAAACCCGTGTGAGATGACAAACTCAGCCTGACCCAACACAGCACGAAGTTAAAAGACACTACAGTGAAGGCTAGAGTGAAACACACAATTTCCGATTTGGGGAAGGGGAAAAAAGAAAAACAAAAAGAACTCTAAGGCGGGCTCTGTTCTCATCCTGGGGCACTCGGGTAACAGCTCGATTTTCCAACCCCCCGCCCCACGGTTTAGGAATTGAAAGTATCCCAACTTTTTCTGCAGCAGGGGGCTGGCTCCATCGCTTCCCTCCCGGCTCCCAATCTCAGATGTCCAGGGCGCAGGAAGAATCCTGCGGGAAGGAACCTCGTCCCCAGCCCGCGAATCCCCAATCCTCGGCCGGGGGTGGGGGGAAGGAAAAGTAGACAACGGATAGCAAAATGTTCAAGCCACAAGACCGACAAGGCGCCCACGGTGGGATGGTCGGCGACAGAGAGGTGGGGGGAGACCCCGAGACAGAAAAGACACAAAGCGGAGACGGGACGGAGACAGAACCCAATCCAACCCCAGTGCATCCTGAGCGCATCCCCAGCGCATCCCCGGTGCATCCTGGGCGTATCCCCAGCGCATCCCCAGTGCATCCTCAGCGCATCCTGAGCACACCCTGAGTGCATCCCGAATGCATCCCCAGCGCATCCCGAGCGCATCCTGAGCGCATCCCCAGCGCATCCCTAGCGCATCGCGCGCGCTTCCCCGCGCCAGAAAACCCGCATCCCTGCCCCTCGCTGAAGACCATCAGGATTACCTGGACCGAAACCGGGATTTTCTCCCAGCTCCTTGGTGACTTTGTTAGGGCTCTGCCTTTTTGGGGTGGAGGGGAGGGAGAGGGGCGGGGGTCTTTGGGGGCTCTGCCTTTCTGGCGAGGGGCGGGGGTCTTTTTGCGCCCTGCTGAGTGGATCGGGGAGGGGAGTGGGGGGCGGTCTCGGGGGGGGGTCTAAGGGGCTGCAGGGTCGAGGAGGGCTTTACAGCGAAGCATCTACCCCGAAGAAGGGCGTCGGTCCGGTCCTGGGGTGATGGGGAGGGCGGCGGCGGCCCTTGGGGGAGTCCTTTGCCGCCGCCGCCTCTGCTGAGATGTCCGTCTGTCTGTCCTCTGGTCCGTCTCCCTGTCCTCTGCCTCCAAAACCCCCTTCTCTGAAAGTCCCTCCACCTCCCGAGCAAGCGCTCAGGTCCTGTCCTTCTCTCCTCTCCTGTCCTCTTTTTTTTTTCTCCCACCCCCTGCTTCTCTGCAAACCGCTGCAGCCGCTGTCCCTCCCTCCCTGTCTCCAGCCTGCAATCGCCCCGTCTCCCCTCCTCTTCTGTCTGTCTCTTTTCTGTGCGCGCCGCTCTCTCCCCCTCTGTCTGCCTCTTGGGGAGGGGGGCGGGTGAGTGAGTGAGTGTGTGTGTGTGTGTGTCTGTGTGTGTGTGTGTGTGTTCCTCCTCCCACGCAGCGTGTTGAACCCCAGCCCAGAGCTAGCTCTCCAAACCTCCCTTGGCTCTTGAGGGGGGCATCTCTGCAGCTGGGCCCACCGCAGATCCCACCCACCCCAATCAGGGGGATTCGGCGTCCCCCCTCTCTCCCCATTAAGCCCCCTCCCGACCGTAGGGTGGGCCGGGAGAGAGATGGAGAGAGAGGAAAGAAGACCTCCCTTGCAAGCCTCCGGCTTGTGGGTGCATCTTCCCGCAAGCGGTGCCACGGTTGCGCGGGGCTGAATGCTCATCACCAGGTCATTAATCACCGCAGAAACTGCCCTCCTTCCCCTCCCGGGTCTCTCCCAGATGGTCATCAACTCCCACCCCTTCGCCCACCTCTCTCCTCACCTCCTCACCCCTGGTGGGGTGGGGAAGGGGTGGTGCCCAGCCTCTAGATCTTTTGGAGAGATTGCCCCATCCACTCCCCACAGCTCCCCCCCCCCCCCCCCCCCAAGATGGGTGGCCAAGAAGCCTGGCTTCATCCCCGTTCAAAACCTCGTAAAAAGAGATTGCCAGCTTCGGGGAAATGCACCGCAAAAAACTGCAGCAAAAGAACCGATTTGGGGGAGTGGCAGGGGCAGATGTGCCACTTAAAAGGCAGGGTTGTTTGCCAACCTTTGCTTCCTTAGTCACTTGGAAAGTGCTTTCCTGCCTTGGCTGCTGCTGTCTTTTCAATTCTCACGTAATCCCCAAATGGACAGAGGGTTGGGGTAGAGAAGATGGAGAGACCCCGATTTTAGCACAAAAACCGGTGGGGGGTTGGAAGCTCCCTTCCACATGGCGTCTCTCTGCTCCCACCGGCTACATTCAAGTGGTTGTCCTGCGTCCAGCTGAGAACAGGGCATCTCTGCCAGGGGGTTATTGATTGGCAGCAAGATTACAGTAGACTGGCCCATGTGTATGAGCAGCATGGCCTAGCAGCTAGAGCCCGGGCTTGGAAGTCAGAACCACATGGGTTCTAATCCTGTCTCCATCTCTTGTCTGCTCTGTGACCTTGAACGAGTCACTTCTCTGTGCCTCGGTTCCCTCATCTATAAAATTGTGATTAAGCCCATGAGCCTCATAGGGGACATGGACTGCATCCAACCTGATTAGCTTGAATCTACCCCAGTGCCTGGCCAGAGTAAAAGCTTAACAAATACCATTTAAAAAAAAACAAAAACGAATATAGATCAGCTCTGGCAGAAACACCTTGAAACCCAGGCTCTGAACCATCTTGCCTGGGGAACAGTCCTGTCCTGCTCCCCAATGGCTCCAGAGATAGATGAGAACTGCAATTAGTCACCCCAAGGAGGAAAATTAGAGAACAAGCCATGACCAACACAAACCTATTAACGAAGCATTATAAACCACCCTTATCTCCTAGAATACAAATGATACCAGTAATAATAATGATGACATTTGTTAAGCACTTAAGCACTGTTCTAAGCACTGGGGTAGATACAAGATTATCAGGTTGTCCCACGTGGGGCTCACAGTCTTAATCCCCATTTTACAGATGAGATAACTGAGGCACAGAGAAGTGAAGTGACTTGCCCAAAGTCACACGGCTGACAAGTGGTGGAGCTGGCTGACTTCCAAGCTCATGCTCTTTCCACTAAACCAAGTTGCTTCTCTATGATGCCTCACAGATGTTGAACAGTTGACTGAGAATAAGAGATGCTTTGGTCAAAGAGCAAGTGCTTAAAACAATAGTCATTTTTCTTTCCCAGCCGGAAGATATGGTTATTAATGTAAGCCAGCTATCGTGGACTGCCATGAGGGAAACTTAGTCTGATACTATCGGAGGAGCCCGCTATCGTGGATCGCCATGAAGGAGACTTTTTCTGGTATTATTGGTGACCCTTTCGTCCTGGAACCAGCTCTGTGTGGAACAGGCAAACTGCAGTGGAGTGATCCAAGAGTAAAGAATTCAGCAGTGCTGCCGTGGACATATCTCCAGCATTACCAGCCAATCTTTAGTAAGACCATATTGTCGAATGTTTTCCACTGTACACCCACGTAGAATTCGAGGGGGTTTGAATTTTCTCACTCCTAACTTGTCATACTTTTTTTTAATGGCATTTGTTAAGTGCTTACTACATGCCAGGCACTATACTAGTCACTCAGTTAGAGATGAGTTAATCAGGTTGGACACAGTCCCACAGAGGGCTCACAGTCTTAATCCTCATTTTATAGATGAGGTAACTGAGGCACAGAGAAGTTAAGTGATTGTCCACGGTGATGATGATGATGATGGCATTTATTAAGTGTTTACTATGTGCAAAGCACTGTTCTAAGCATTTGGGAGTTTACAAGGTGATCAGGTTGTCCCATTCACAGTCTCAATCCCCATTTTACAGATGAGGTAACTGAGGCACAGAGAAGTGAAGTGACTTGCCCAAAGTCACACAGCTGGCAATTGGCAGAGTCAGGATTTGAACCCATGACCTCCATGACTCATGAACTCCAAAGCCTGTGCTCTTTCCACTGAGCCACACTGCTTCTCCAATAATGATAGCATTTATTAAGCACTTACTATTTGCAAAGCACTGTTCTAAGTGCTGGGGAGGTTACAAGATGATCAGGTTGTCCCACGGGGGGCTCACAGTCTTTATCCCCATTTTACAGTTGAGGTAACTGAGGCCCAGAGAAGTTAAGTGACTTGCCCAAGGTCACACAGCTGGCAATTGGCAGAGCCGGAATTGAACCGATGACCTCTGACTCCAAAGCCCGGGCTCCTTCCACTGAGCCACGCTACTTCTCTATATACACGGTCATACAGTGGGCAAGTGGTGGAGTGGGGATTAGAACCCAGGTCCTCTGTCTCCCAGGCCCATGCTCTATCCACTAGGGCATGCTGCTTCTCGACATAGTTGAGGCACAGAGAACTGAAGTGATTTGACCAGGTCACAAAGAAGAGAGGTGGTAGAGCCAGGATTAGAACCCAGGTCCTTTGACTCCTAGGCCCAGGCTCTCTCCACTTGGTCACGCTGCTTCTCAGACACATTGAATCTGCAGAAGAGCACTGTTTAATGATGAAAAAACCCTCTGAAATCACCACGCCACCGGGTGTCACAAAAAAGATTTTGGCTACACGGATTTTCATCTCTCCTACTTTTAGAGAATTCTGAAAGGGGAGGGGGCCTGACTAGAAATGAGAACTCACTTTCTCCTAGGAAAACATACTTCAATCCAAAACAGAACTTGTTCCTCTCGACTCAACAGGATTTTCAGACCTTTGGAAGTGCCTTTCAATGTGACTGTCTTCTAGCATTTCTCAGGTAGGTTGAAGAAACTCGGCCAAATGCACCAAAGAGCTTAACTAATTACGAATGAACATCCTGACTCAGCTGATTGCTAATTGGGCGTGTTTCAGCAATATCAAATTTCATTTTCAGAAGAGAAAGTTACGTAAAATCCATTTTTTTTCTTTCCAAGAAAAAAAAAAAAGCCCAATAAGTCTGTGGGAAGAGGAAAAGACCCAGCTCTGCCTTTGGTGTACTATAAGTACACCAAAGTGCACCAAAGTAGTACTTTGGTGTACTACTTCAAGGCTGTCCATCACCTCGCCCCCTTCTACCTCACCTCCCTCTCTCCTTCTACAGCCCAGCCCACACCCTCCGCTCCTCTGCCACTAACCTCCTTACTGTGCCTCATTCTGGCCTGTCCCGCCGTCGAACCCTGGCCCATATCCTTCCCCTGGCCTGGAATGCCCTCCCTCCACACATCCACCAAGCTAGCTCTCTTCCTCCCTTCAAAGCCTTACTGAGAGCTCACTTCCTCCAGGAGGCCTTCCCAGACTGAGCCTCCTCACCATCCCCCCACCCTACCTCCTTCCCCTCCCTACAGCACTTGTATATATTTGTACAGATTTATTACTCTATTTATTTTACTTGTGCATATTTACATTCTACTTATTTTGTTAATGATGTGCATATAGCTATAATTCTATTTGTTCTGACGATTTTGACACCTGTCTACATGCTTTGTTTTGTTGTCTGTCTCCCCCTTCTAAACTGTGAGCCCGTTGTTGGGTAGGGACTGTCTCTATATTTTGCCAACTTGTACTTCCCAAGCACTTAGAACAGTGATCTGCACACACTAAGCGCTCAATAAATGATTGAATAAATGAATGAATGAATATAAAAATGAGGCCCACAGAAATCTCTGTGTCCACGGTCCATTTCCCTGATTAGCGGTGATGGGATGGAGCTCTGAGCTGGTCAATCTCTGACATGTGCGATTCGGAAGGCCCATAATCCCACCCATGGGCCACGCAAACAAAACTTTGCTCTGGGATCAGTACTGCTTGATTTTGAGAATATTCTAGAACTTTACGGGTAGGACCATGGCCTAGTAGAAGGAACATGGGCTTGGGAGTCGGAGGACATGGGCTCTAATCCTGGCTCTGCTATTTAGCTACTGAATGACCCTGGTTAATTCACTTAACTTCTCTGTGATTCAGTTTCCTCATCTGTAAAATAGAGATTCAGTGCCTGTTCTCCCTCTTACTTAGCCTGAGAACTCCACATGGGGCAGGGAGAGGGTCCAACCTGTTCATCTCGTAATTGGCACATAGTAAGCACTTAATTATTATTATTATTATTAATTATTTTATTAATAGTGCCATATTCCCAGGCTGCAGTGGGATAATCTATTTGCATATGTCACCCAACCTGCAGCTCTTGATCCAATCTCCACCTTAGCCAAAGAGGGAAACTCCAAGGCGAAAAGGTAAAGAGGCCCAAACCATAATGGTGTTTGGTTAATAGTCATTCATTCAATCATATTTATCGAGCACTTACTGTATGCAGAGCACTGTATTAAGCACTTGGGAGAGTACAATACAACAATAAGCAGACTCATTCCCTGCCCACAAAGAGCTTACAGTCTAGACGTACTAGAAGTGAGAATGTCCAGAAACCTGACTGACCGCACCATATGCATGCACTCTTGCTCGTGTGGACAGGGAATATGTCTGTTATATTTTACTCTCCAAAACACTCAGTACAGTGCTCTGCACACAGAATGTGCTCAATTAATAATGATCAACTGCCTCTCTGGCTGGCATCTTTAGAACTGTGCCTCTCTGAAAGAACGAAATTGGTAACGCGCATGTTAAAGACCCTAATTGAAACAAGGCTAGGATGTGAATTGGCCCAGTGCTCTTTGAAAGCTCTCCAACCTTGCAGAAGGAAATACACAGAGCTTTCCTAATATTAATAAGGACGGTATTTGTTAAGGGCTTACCATGTGCCAGACACTATACTAAGTACTGGGGTGGATTCCAGCAAATTGAGTTGGACACTGTCCCTGGCCCTTTTAGGGCTCATAGCCTCAATTCCTATTTTCCAGATGAGGTAACTGAGGCACAGGGAGTGAAGTGACTTGCCCAAGGTCACACAACAGAGAAGGGGTGGAGGTGGGATTAGAACCCATGACCTTCTGACTCTCAGGCCCATGCTCTATCCATCACATCATGCTGCTTCTCCTAGAGTTGGGGATGTCATTAATAATAATAATAATGATGATGATGGCATTTGTTAAGCACTTATTATGTGCAAAGCACTGTTCAAAGCTGCTGGGGAGGATACAAGGTGATCAGATTGTCCCACATGGGGCTCACAGTCTTAATCCCCATTTTACAGATGAGGTCACTGAGGCACAGAAAAGTTAAGTGACTTGCCCAAGGTCACACAGCTGACAATTGGAGGAGCTGGGATTTGAACCCATGACCTCTGACTCCCAAGCCCGTGCTCTTCCCATTGAGCCACCTCTCCCCCTGTCTCTTTGACCTCTGCCTAGGGACTGCCAACCCGCCGTCTTGATGCCAAGCTGAAAACGAGGGGTGTTGGGAAGAGAAACTGAGAAGCAGTGTGACCAAGTGGATAGAGTCCGGGACTGGGAATCAGAAGGACCTGGGTTCTAATTCTACCTCTGCCAGTTGTCTGCTGTGTGACCTTAGGCAAGCCACTCCACATCTCTGGACCTCCTAGAGTTGGTGATGTCATTAATAATAATAATAATGATGATGACGGCATTTGTTAAGCATTTACTATGTGCAAAGCACTGTTCAAAGCCGCTGGGGAGGATACAAGGTGATCAGATTGTCCCACATGGGGCTCACAGTCTTAATCCCCATTTTACAGATGAGGTCACTGAGGCACAGAAAAGTTAAGTGACTTGCCCAAGGTCACACAGCTGACAATTGGAGGAGCCGGGATTTGAACCCATGACCTCTGACTCCCAAGCCCGTGCTCTTTCCATTGAGCCACCTCTCCCCATGTCTCTTTGACCTCTGACTAGGGACTGCCAACCCTCCGTCTTGATGCCAAGATGAAAACGAGGGGAGTTGGGAAGAGAAACCGAGAAGCAGAGTGACCTAGTGGATAGAGTCCAGGACTGGGAATCAGAAGGACCTGGGTTCTAATTCTACCTCTGCCAGTTGTCTGCTGTGTGACCTTAGCCAAGCCACTCCACATCTCTGGACCTCTGTTACCTCATCTGGAAAATGGGTATTCGGACTGCGAGCCCCATATGGGACATGGACGGGTCCAACCTGATTGGCTTAGTGGAAAGAGCACGTGCTTGGGAATCAGACGTTGTGGGTTCTAATCCTGCCTCTGCCACTTATCAGCGATGTGACTTTGGACAAGTCACTTAACTTCTCTGTGCCACAGTTACCTCATCTGTAAAATGGGGATTAAGACTGTGAGCCCCACGTGGGAACAACCGGATACCTTGCTATCTACAACAGTGCATTGAACAGTGCTTGGAACAGCACATGGTAAGTGCTTAACAAATAACATGATTATTATTATTATTATTATCTTCTATCTACCCCAGTGCTAAATACAGTGCCTGGCGTATAGTAAATACTTAGCAAATACCATTAAACAGGAAGTTTCCTTGACGGCAGGGAGTGTGTGCTTCTCACTAGTAATGGGGTTCATTAATCACCCCAGAAAGTGGCTCTGTGCTTGTCCCAGCAGGTCACTTACTACCACCCCTGCCCACCTCTCTCAGGGGGTCCTGAACTGGAAGACCTCAGAGGGGCTACCATTCCTCCCGACCCCATCCACCTCTCCCTGACCCATCGAGTAGAGAAGGTAACCACCCCGCCCCCCCCGCCCCCCCCAATACCAAGATGAGCAGGAGAGGTCAGCCAAACTCTCCCCTGAGTGCTCAGGAAAGTGCTCGGCACACAGAAAACACTCGACTGATACCGTGGATTGAATGACATTTGAACAAGGCAGCCAGAAAAGTTTTCAGCCAACTTCCAGGGAGATTTTGTGGTGAGCCAAAAAATAACTCTAAAATCACATTTTAGAACATCAACAGGCAATGCTAGATCACGGATGCATCGGAGTCTGCAAAAATGTCACGATCACAAACAAAGAGGACTTGGGAGGCTTTATACCAAATGTTCTCATGGCACAGAGCCTTTTCAGACAGCCCTCTCTCCCTTTCCTCTTGTCATCACACAGGAAAACGAATCTCTAGGAACACTTTAATCTTTATATAGTCTGTCTAATGACCACACACACACACACACACACGTGCGCATGTGCTTGTGCAGATGTTACCTTGGGAAATTTCCTTCAGAGATAACATCTGCAGGATTCATATGAGGAGACAATTCTGGATCAGAGGGAAGAGGTAGGTCAGAATCAATCAGAAGTAAGCACAAGGGGAAAATGTCCCTCTCCTACAATCCCAAAAGAAAGAAAAATTGGGTTCTGAATCATTAGATTGTAAACTCCTTGAAGACAACGATCATGTCTGCAATCCTCTCCCAAGGACTCAGTACAGTGGTCTGCACACAGTTAAAAAAAAAAAAAGAAAAGAAACCAATTAACCAATGCCATTTTTAAGCTCCATCAATCTCAGGTAGGTGTTTCTGAAAGGAGAGAGGGAAAGATATCTGGAAAATCAGTACTTTCTCTTTTCACATGACAACAAGGGTCAGCACAAAAATTTATTTTGGGTATGATATAGAGCTCCCATGACTAACTGAAAATTCACAAAGCTGATGGACTCATTCAAGGCTTCCTGAGACAGCTATATCTTTAAATGAAAATAATTCTTTCTAACCAGCTTTTCTTTAAGGAGCATCAAAGATTTCTTTGTTTTGTTTCAGGGTCGGTGATGAGAGAGCCATGGAGGATGTAGATATTTGATGTCTTTTGAGTGGCCCTGGATGACTTCAAACTGATTTGACCTTTCTATTTCTAGAATTGGAGGAAGAAGGCATAGGACATAAGCATGCTTTTCAGTTGGTAAATCCAAGCAGATGACTTCAGGAATAGACCATTCTTTCATTCATCCATTCAATCATATTTATTGAGTGCTTACTGTGTGCAAATCACTATACTAAGGGCTTGGAAAGTACAATTTGGCAGCAAATAGAGACAACCCTTATCCAACATCATCATCATCATCAATCGTATTTATTGAGCGCTTACTGTGTGCAGAGCACTGTACTAAGTGCTTGGGAAGTACAAGTTGGCAACTTATAGAGACAGTCCCTACCCACCAGTGGGCTCACAGTCTAAAATGGGCTCATGACCTGGTTGGGACTCGAACTTAGCCGACAGAGCAAGGCAACAGGTCTTGCTCATCCTGTAGGGTAATTTAGGGCATCATCATTCTACCGGTAAGAACGCTAGGCCAGATTCTCTTTTGTGTTTCTGGTTTTTATGGTATTTATCAAGGGCTTGCCCTTCACTGTTCTAAGTGTTGGGGTAGATACAAGATAATCAGGTTGGACACAGTTTCTTTCCCACATGGGGCTCACATTCTTAATCCCCATTTTACAGATGAGGTCACTAAATTCCAGAGAAGTGAAGCAACTTTCCCAAGGTCATCCGGTAGACAAGTGGCAGAACCGGGATTAGAACCCAAGTCTTTCTGACTCCCAGACATATGCTCTATTTGCTTGGCCATGCTGATCTGAAGAGGTGTGTGGTACCCAGCAATGACAGATTCCAAAAAGATGACCTTCCTATTTTCATCTATGGGAATGGGGTGTCTAAAAGAGAGAAAAAATAACAAGTCTTCTGTAGAGTTGCACTGGAAATGCACTGAGTTTTTAATGCTGTTGTTTGTGTGCTAGACTGTAAACTCCACTAGGCTGTAAGCTCCTCGATGGCAGGAATCAAACCTACCAATTGTATTATGTGCTTCTGAGTGCCTAGTCCAGTGATCTCTGCACACAGGAAGCAATCAATAAATGCCATCGGTTGATTGTTTGATTAGCTGTGGTGTTCCTTTGTCCAACTAATGTGCAAAAAGCTTTTCTTTTGGCAAATAAAACTTTTTTCACATTAGTTCAAAAGGCGATGGAAGTCTCGAATTGCAAGCAATGGGAAAGCTGTGAACCAGAGACTCAGGGGAATCGAGAATCTGCAAGAAGGAATTGATTGTACTCTTTTTTTTTTGTTTTGGGGTATTTCTTAAGTGCTTACTATGTGCCAGTCACTGTACTAAGTGCTGGAGTAGCTACAAGCTAATTAATTTGGACACCAGTCCATGCCCTACATGGGGCTCACAGTCTTAATCCCCATTTGACAGATGAGGTAAGGCACAGAGAAGTTAAGTGACTTGCCCAAGGTCATACCAGAGACAAGTGGTGATCCAGGATTAGAACTCAGGTCCTTCTGACTCCACGCTGCTCACTCCGGCCAATCATATCCCTTCGGCGGCACTGAGTCCATTGAGTGAAGAGGCAGAGGAAACACCTACCTGGGTGTTTTTTATGTGGGACATAATAATAGGGCAAGTGACCCCAGCCTAATGTCAATGCTCTGCCCCGGCACAAAAACCGAGCAGGTGTTTGCCTTGATAGCTGCTGTTGACTCTGCTCGTCAATCAATCAATCAATGGCATTTGCTAGGTGCTTCCCATGTGCAAGACACTGTTCTAAGTGCTTGGGAGAGTACAATCCAACGGCATTAGCAGACATGTTTCCTCCCCATAATGAGCTTACAGTCTAAAGGGGGAGACAGGCCTCACTACGAATGAATAAGTAATTTATAATGAATTATTTAAAACTATGCACATAAGGGCTGTGGGGTTAGGGGTGGGGTGAATATAATAATAATAATGCGATCAAATGCCAAGCACATTAATCAGCTATTTGGGGTGGGGGGGTGGGGATTCCTCCTGAAACTCTTCACTTTCTGGAAATCTCCAAGTGTTTTGTCAGTCAGAAATCTTTGCTAGTGATCACATAGCCCAGACAGAGTGTAGGAGCCACGTTGAGCAGATAATTCCTAGCCTGTGATGATCTGGGTGATTCAGGCTTTGAAGGCAACTTAACATTTATATTGCAGAATATCATATCACATTGCATATTTTTGCTTAAGAACATAAATGTACCTTTGGGGACATGTCTACCAACTCTGTTCTATTGTACTCTGCAATGTGCTTTGTACAGTGCTCTGCATGCAGTAAGCGCTCAATAAATTTATTAATTTACATAATTTATTTATTTTTTATTAATGTCTGGCTCTCCCTTTAGCCTGTAAGCTCATTGTGGGCAGGGAACTTGTCTGTTAAATTGTTATACTGTACTCTCCCAAGCTCTTAGTTTAGTGCTCTGCACATAGTAAGCGCTCTGTAAATATGATTGACTGAGCAAATGAGATTGTTGGATTGATTCATTAGAGATCTAGTGTATCATTTTGTCAAAGGGGGTGTCGTATGGCTGTTATTACATTTTCCAGCCCATTTCCCTGTTTCACAATAAAGGTGATGGGCCAGGGGGATTCCAACCCAGGGCACTGGAGTGGGTGCAGTGGCAACCACTGCAGTGGCAGTGGCAACCCTTCAGACAGTGGAAACAGATATTGGAAACCCAAGAAGCAGCAGCCTTGAAGCAGATGATGAGAGAGGGCTGTGCTCAGTCCCTGGATTTCGAAGTACCTCAGCGGTGTTTATTTGTCATCATTTGCTGTGACCTGGATGTTAGCTGCTCCACAAATGAAATACTACCTTGTATCTATGCCAACGCTTAGTACAGTGCCTGGCCCACTGTAAATTCTTAATAAATGCCATAAAAATAAATAGCCCCTGGGCAGTCAGTTGGTTGCCATTCTTCTTAAGTTGATTGAAATGGGATGTCTGCAGCGTATTTTTTATGGTATCTGTTAAGCACTTACTATATTGCCAGGTACTGTACTATGGAGTAGATACAAGACAATCAGTTTGGACACACAGTCCCAGACCCACATGGAGCCTCACAGTGTTAATCCCCCTTTAACAGATGGGGTAACAGAGGCACAATGAAGTTAAGTGACTTGCCCAGGGTCACACAGCTGATGAGTGGCAGAGCTGGAATTAGAATCCACATCCTTCTGACTCCCAGGACAGGGCTCTATCCACTAGGCCGCTTTGCTTCTCATTGTAAGATCAGCTCTAAAATTTTGGAAATGTGAAGAAATTTGACGATGATGTTGATAATAATATTGGTATGTGTTAGGTGATTACTGTATCCCAAGCACTTTGCTAAGCACTGAGGTAGATACAACATAATTAGTGGGTTGGACACAGTTTCTGACCCACATGAAGCTCACAGTTTAAGGGGGAGGGAAAACAGCTATTTTATCACATTATTTTGCCATGAGGAAATTGAGGGACAAAGAAGTTAACGGGATAGGGCACATCCTTTGACTCACATGGACTATCAGTGACCTTTTTCTCTCACTTTCTCCCTCTTACCTCCCCCACTTTCTTCTTCTCTTTTTGAAGGATGGCAAGAGTTTAGTAATGAGTATCAGTGTGACTGAAAAGTGTGAGAGAGGTTCTTTATGTAACCAAGGAAAGAAGGCATGGGCAATGCAATCTAAGCTCCCTCTAGACTGTAAGCACATGCTGGGCAAGGAATATGTCTACCAACTCTGTTGTACTGTAGTCTCCCAAGCGCTTAACACAGTGTTCCTCAAACAGTAAGCACTCAATAAATATGACTAACATAATTTCAACGTGGGCAGGAAACATGCCTAAGAACTTGGTTACAGTTTACTCCCCAAGTGCTTACTACAGTGCTCTATGCCCAGTAAGCACTCAATAAATACCATTGATTGGCTGATTGAGTGCTCTGCACACAGTAAGCATGCAATATGATTGATTGATTGATTATTCCCAGACTCCATGGGGAAGCACGAATCAGCACTGTCCATATCATCTTCCAACTCTGCTATATTGTACTCTCCCAAGTGCTCAGTACAGTGTTCTGCATACAGTAAGTGTTCAGTAAGTACCACTGATTGACTCTTCTTTTGCCTTTCTATTCTGGCTATAGAGCCCTGTCCACTACCTTTCAACTCTGTTGTATTATACCCTCCCAAGCACTTAGTACAGTGCTCCACTGTACTATTGTAAGCTCTCAATAAATACCATTAATTGATTGGTTGATGGATCCATCGTCATTACAAAGAGGAAATTCTGCACATAATCAATCAGTCAATGGTAGTTTTTGAGCATTCACTGTGTGTGGAGCACTGTAGTAAATGCTTGGGAGAATTCACTACAATAGATTCGGTCCCTACTTTCAAGGAGCTTACAGTTCAGTTGGGAGACCTCAACATTATTATGAGCCATATTCAACATTAACACTTTCAAACACACACCTCAACCAGGAAGTCTTTCTAGATTACTCAGATAACCCCAGGGCATTCATGTAGGCCTGTAAAATATCTGTAAAATAACCCAGTCAATCAGCCAGTCAGTCAATCATATTGATTGAGCACTTACTGTGTGCAGAGCACTGTACTAAGCACTTGGGAGAGTACAATATAACCATATGGAGTTGGACACAGTCCCAGACTGGACACACAGTGTTAATCCCCATTTTATAAGCCATGAGTCCTCTAGACAGTGAGCTCATTGTGGGCAAGGAACGTGTCCACCAACTCTGATGTATTGCACTCTCTCAAGTGAACAGTACATTGCTCTGCATATGGTAAGCGCTCAATGAAGACAACTGACTAAATACAATTGATTGACATAGAGGTAACTGAAGGATAGAGAAGTCAAAAGACTTGCCCAAGGTCACACAGAAAACAGGTGGCAGAACTGGGATTAGAAATCGGGTTGCGGTGATGGAAGTAGACTTGCAGCAATATCCAGCTGGACCATCCCTGAATAGGGAGTTGGGTTCCAAGGAAGTTCAGATAGGAAAGGCAAGGCTTTTTCACAGTTTCACAACACGGTTAACCTCCTGCAAAGGGGATAATTGCTTTTCACATTTCCCCAACACAGAAGGAAACTTGTACATCTGCAAAACTTCTCTGGCTCTATGGGTAGAATTGTAAATAACTCCGAAACTCCATTGTTCCTCTTAATTAGCATAAACAAAATTTCCTGCTGGGCAAGTGTGAGACTGGAATGGAAACACTGGATGTTAAATAATAATTTTCACGCTTCACTTTTACAGCTCGACAACTTACCCAGTTGTCAAACAAACACTATGTAAACTTTTCTGCCTTTCCAAAAAAAAATACTCTCCATGGGGTCCAGCTTTCTGAAGAGCAACCCCAATATAGCCACTTAGCCAGGGGTGATTCATTCTTTGTTTCTGGCAAGTGGGAAAGAATGCTGATTTCATTCATTTTTTTCTAATTGCAAGCCTCCCTGAGGAACGTGGAGATAGTAAGGGACTAGTCCCTATTTGCAAGGAAGAAACCATAAGTTAGGAATTGGGGTGTACTTAGAAGGCTCATGATGTATTTAAGCAATTAGCACCTTTCCAATCATATTCATATTTGGGTTGGGAAAAGTGCTACTCTCAGACCCTCATGGGGGAGAAAATGTTCTGAGCTGCTCAAAACCCCCAAATGTGTGCAAATTCTCTCACAAAGTACACGTGAATGAAAGCAAGTCTCATTCAATTAAGCAAAATAGGATGAGTGGATAGCTGCAATAAAGAGAACAATGAAAAAAAAACTGGAAAGCAAGCGGGAAAGGCAGAAAAAGTTGAAATATCGAGTAGAAAAGAAATACCCTAATTTTGGACAACAGATCGGTGGTGTAGGGATCCCAGATAGACAGTGGATTTGTATTGGAGCCTCTAAAACCCAGATGAGAGAAAGACACTAATTCTGGAAAAATGATCTTGTCATCTACGTTGACCTGGAAGATTGCCTCTTCCAGTAATCCAGGATGCTGGCATATTAGCTATGTGACCACCCGCCCACCCCACCGAAACTTCAAAGCCTTATTGAAGGCACATCTCCTCCAAGAGGTCTTCCCAGACTAAGCCCTCCTTCCCTATTCTATCACTTTCTTCTGCATCACCCCGATTTGCTCCCTTAATTTATTTATTCACCATAATTTATTTATTTATATTTTTGTCTGTCTCCCCCTCTAGACTGTGAGCTCACTGTGGGCAGGCAATAGTGTTATATTTTACTTTCCCAAGTGCTTAGCACAGTGCTCTGAACATAGTACTTGATAAATACGATTGTATGATTGATATTCATTCAATCGTATTCATTGAGCACTTACTGTGTGCAGAGCACTGTACTAAGTGCTTGGGAAGTACAAGTGGGCAACATATAGAGATGGGTTTTGGGAGAATAATTTTCCAGGGTGAATATCTATTTCAGACTCATATCTGTACTGAACACCAATAGGGGACAGCATTCATTCAATTGTACTTACTGGGTGCTTACTGTGTGCAAAGCACTGTACTAAGTGCTTAGCACTGTACTCAAGTACTCAAGCATTGATTGATTGGAGTAGTAGTAGTTACAGCATTTATTGAGCACTGGGTACAATGCAGTATTCTAATCAGGTAGGAAGTAGAAATCAAGCAAGTGACATATTCCCTGCCCACAAGAAGCTTATATTCTAATGGGAGAGATAGACCTAAAAGTATTGGCAAATAGAGCAATCAAAGTAAATAATGGAATGTACAATTTTAAAGGCCCATTTGAGTAAGCCCTAAATTTCTAGGCTGTAAGCTCGGGGTGGGCAAGCGATGTGTCTGTTGATTATTAGCACGTAGTACAGGGCTCTGCACACGTTAAGCCCTCAAATATTACAACTGACTGACTTAAGGATGGGTATAAGTACATAAATTCCTTGTGGACGAGAATCACACCTACCAACTCTGTCATATTATACCTTATCAAGTGTTTAGTACAGTGCTCTGCAGATGGTAAGCACTCATTAAATTCCTTTGATTGATTGACTAATTTATTGATTGATTGATAAGTGCTAGAGAGGCATGGGTTCTAATCCTGGCTCTGCCACTTGTCAGCTGTGTGACTTTGGGCAAGGCACTTAACTTCTCTGTGCCTCAGTAACCTCATCTGCAAAATGGGGATTAAGACTGTGAGCCCCATGTGGGACAACCTGATCACCTTGTATCCCCCTCCCAGTGCTTAGAACAGTGCTTTGCACATAGTAAGCACTTAATAAACGTTATTATTATTATTATTATTATTATTATTATTATTGATGGCTGACGGGTTTCTTTGAAGTCATCATCATCAACATCAATCGTATTTATTGAGCGCTCACTGTGTGCAGAGCACTGTACTAAGCGCTTGGGAAGTACAAATTGGCAACATATAGAGACAGTCCCTACCCAACAGTGGGAGTCAAAGGTCATGGGTTCAAACCCCAGCTCTGCCAATTGTCAGCTGTGTGACTTTGGGCAAGTCACTTAACTTCTCTGTGCCTCAGTTACCTCATCTGCAAAATGGGGATTAAGACTGTAAGCTCCCCGAGGGACAACCTGATCACCCTGTAACCTCCCCAGCACTTAGAACAGTGCTTTGCACATAGTAAACGCTTAATAAATGTCATTATTATTATTATTATTATTATCATTTCTATGTCTCCACTCCAGTGCTCAGTACTGTGCCTGACCCATAGTGAGTGCTTAAAAAAATACCATCATTAATATTATCATTGTGATAGGGGTTGCAAGTAATGAATGGAAGAGGAGGAAGTGGGCTTTGAGGAGAGGGAAAGACTGTTGTCTGTTGGATGTGGGGTAGGGGGAAGTTCCAGGTCGGAGTAACCGTGGGCAGGAAAGTGCAATGCAGAGCAAATGTGAAAGGTGGGGTGATTTGGTGGAGAGCCTTGAACTTTGAGATATTTTAAGTACTACAATATTTTTTAAGTGCTAGATAATGGGGTGAGGTGGTGGAGAGTTTTGAACTTTGATATCTTTAAGTGCTATGATGCTTTTAAGTCTAGATAATAATTGTGGTATTTGTTAAGCACTTGTTATGTGACTAGCACTTTTCTAAGCGATGGGGTCACTACAATAATAATAATAATAATGATAGCATTTATTAAGCACTTACCATGTGCAAAGCACTGTTCTAAGCACTGGGGAGGTTACAAGGTGATCAGTTGTCCCACGGGGGGCCCACAGTCTTAATCCCCATTTTACAGGTGAGGCAACTGAGGTGCAGAGAAGTTAAGCGACTTGCCCAAAGTCACACAGCTGACAAGTGGGGGAGCCGGGATTTGAACCCAGGACCTCTGACTCCAAAGCCCGGGCTCTTTCCGCTGAGCCATGCTGCTTCTCCAAGCAGGAAATCAAAGGTCCCACATGGGGCCTCACAATCTAAGCAGGAGTTGTTGAATGACCATTTGCAGATGAGGGAACTGAAGCACAGGAAAATTAAGTGACATTCCCAAGGTCACACAGCAGGCAAGTCAGTCAGTTGGATTTATTGAGTGCTTACTGTATGCAGAGCACTGTACTAAGTACTTGGGAGAGTGCAGTATAACAATAAACAGATACATTCTCTGCCCAAAATGAGCTTACACTCTAAAGGGTGGCAGAGCTGGAATTAGAACACAGGTCTTCTGCCTGCCAGGTCTATACTCTTTATTTTTTATGGTATTTGATGATTACAATATTCGTTAAGCCCTTACTATGTGCCAAGCACTAAGTGAGTACTGTGTGCCAGGCACTGTTCTAAGTGCTGGGGTAGTTACAAAATAATTAGGTTGGACACAGTCCCCGTCCCACATGGGGCTCACAGTCTTAATCCCCATTTTACAGATGAGGGAACTGACAGACAGAGAAGTGAAGTGATTTGTCCAAGGTCACACAGCAGGCAAGTGGCGGAGCTGGGATTAGAACTCAGGTCTTTTTGACTCCAGGCCTGTGCTTTATCCACCAGACCATGGTGGTAATCCTTGATTGTGTATTGAAATTGCCAGGTGCAGATTGGTACTGGGTCTTAATTTTCTTTAGCTCAGTCCTTAGCACTTTGAGGCAATTTATGAAATGATTTATAATAGTCTGCGTGTCTTCTTGAGTATATGCCTTCAGGTTATCATCACTGGGTTCTGGTTATCTCTTTTGGGGATGCCTCAGTGAACATTTTCAGCCCTAGAATTATTAGTTCCATGAGGACCAGGGACGATGTTTAATTCCTCCCTCTGCTAATTACAGTCCTCTGCAAGGATTAAGCTTTTAATAATGATGATTATTGTATTTGTTAAGTGCTTACTATGTGTCAAGCACTGTTTTAAGTGCTGGGGTAGATAAAAGCTAATCAAGTTGGATGCAGTCCCTGTCCCACATGGGGCTCACAGTCTTAATTGCCATTTTGGAGATGAGGTAACTGAGTCATGGAGAAATGAAGTGACCTGACCAAGCTCACATAGCAGACAAGGGGCGGAGTCAGGATTGGAACCCAGGACCTTCTGACTCCCAGGCCGATGCTCTATCCATTGAGTCACGCTGCTTCTTTCTGCTTAACAAATACTATTACTATTGGAGTCTCCAGAAAACTCATACCTAGTCAATCGATCATGTTTATTGAGTTCTTACTGTGTGTGGAGCACTGTACTAAGCGCTTGGGAGAGTACAATATAACAGTGTGGAGAGACACATTTCCTGCCCACAGTTTCCAGAGAGGCTTTAGGTTAGGGAAGAGAAACCCTGGGGATACGGGACACTTGCACAGAGAGGGGGTCAATTAGGCTGTAAACTCCTTGAGGGCAAGGATTCATTCAACCGTATTTACTGAGCACTTACTGTGTGCAGAGCATTGTACTAAGAGCTTGGAAAGTACAATTCAGCAACAAATAGAGATGATCCCTGCCCACAGTGGGCTCACTTGTTTTTGGTGCACCACGTTCAACATGAGGAACCCTGTAGGTATTCAGTCAATATTTGCCATCCGACTCCTGGACAATATCCAACTCATTTACTATGGAATAGGCTTCTTTCAATCTGTGGTATTTGTTGAGCATTTATTTTGAGCAGTGCACTTTACTGAGCACTTGAGAGCGTACAATAGAGTTGGTAAGTATGATCCCTGTCCTCAAGGAGCTTACAGTGTAATGGCCAGCAGGCTACTCTGTCTCATTCTGCACAGTTTGACTTTGTCCTATCTAGAGACTAGCCTAGAGAAGCAGTGTGGCCTAGAGGATAGAGAACCTGGATTCTAATTCTGGCTCTGCCACTTGTCTGCCCTGAGGCTTTGGGTGAGGCACTTAACTTTTCTGGGCCTCAATTTCCTCATCTGTAAAAGGAGATTCGATACCGGTTTTCTCTCTGACTTTAATCATGAGCCCATGTGGAATAGGGACTGTGTCTGACCTGACATTTCAACGCCACATAGTGCTTAACAAATACCACAATTCTTATTGATAATGATAATTGCGGCATTTGTTATTTATTTGTTAAGCGCTTAATCTTAAGGAAGCAGCGTGGCTCGGTGGAAAGAGCTTGGGCTTGGGAGTCAGAGGTCATGGGTTCTAATCCCACCTCTGCCACTTGTCAGCTGTGTGACCTTGAGCAAGTCTCTGTGCCTCTTCTGTAAAATGGAGTTTAAGACTGTGAGCCCCCCGAGGGACAACCTGATCACCTTGTGCCCTCCCCAGCACTTAGAACAGTGCTCTGCACAGAGTAAGCACTTAACAAATGCCATTATTATTATTATTATTATTGTTCATCTGTGCCAGACACTGTACTAAGAGGTGAGGTAGATACAAGGTAATCAGGTTGGACATAATCCTAGATGTATTCATTCATTCAATTGTATTTAGTGTGTGCAGAGCACTGTACTGAGTGCTTGGGAGAATACAATACAACAAACAGACAATGAACTTACAGTCTAGAGGGAGGAAGATGGACATCGATACAAATAAACAAAATGACAGATAGGTATATAAGTGCTTTGGGGCTGGGAGGTGACATGAGCAAAGGGAGTAAGTCAGGGTGGCACAGAAGGGAGTGGAGATGAGGAAAGATGGGGCTTAGCCTGGGAAGGTGCTTGGAGGAGATGTGTCTTCATTAAGCCTGCAAAAGCAGGGAGAGTAATTGTCTGTCAGATTTGAGGAGGGAGGGCGTTCCAGGCAGGATGTGGGCTAGGGGTCGGTGGCAAGACAGGCAAGATCAAGGCACGGTGAGAAGGTTAGCATTATGGAGGAGCAAAGTATGTGGGCTGGGTTGTAGAAGGAGAGAAGTGAGGTGAAGTATAGGCGAAGGGGTGGTGGAGTGCTTTAAAGCCAATGGTGAGGAGTTTTTGTTTGTTGCAGAAGTGGATGGGCAACCACTGGAGTTTTTTGAGAAGTGGGGTGACATGTCCTGACCGTTTTGTAGAAAAATGATCCGGGCAGCAGAGTGAAGTGTGGACTGGAATGGGGAGAGACAGGAGGCTGGTAGGTCAGCAGTGAGGCTGATAGTAATCCAAGCAGGATAAGATGAGTGACTGCATTAACATGGTAGAAGTTTGTATGGCAGATTTTAGTGATTTAGATTTTAGAAAGGGCAGATTTTAGTGATGTGAAGGTGGGACAGGCAGGATTCAGTGATGGATTGAATATGTGTGCTGAATGACAGAGAAGAGTCAAGGATAACACCAAGGTTATGGGCTTGTGAGACAGGAAGGATAGTGGTGCCATCTACAGTGATGGGAAAGTCAGAGGGAGGACAGGGTTTGGGTGGGAAGATCAGGAGCTCTGTTTTGGATGTGTTAAGTTTGAAGTGACAGGGGGACATCCAAGTAGCGATGTCTTGAAAGCAGGAAGCAATGAGAGACTGGAGAGAGGGAGAGAATCAAGGCTGGAGACGTAGATTTGAGTCCTAGATAATCGTTGTGGCATTTGTTAAGCACTTACTGTGAGCCACACACTCTACTGAGCACTACAGTAAATATGAGATAATCAGGTCCCACAAGGAACTCATGGTCTAAATAGGAGGGAGAATAGACATTGAATCCCCATTTATCAGATGAGGGAACTGAGGCACAAAGAAGTGAAATGACTAGCCCAAGGTCATATAGTAGGTAAGGGTGGAGTAGGGGTTAGCCTGGTCCTCTGGTCCATCCATTAGGCCACACTGCTTCTCTAGATGTGTGAAGATTTCAGCAATGAGGGCCTCCATTTATTAAGAGTGCCCTGTGGTGGCTGAAGAGCCAGGAATCCTGACCTTGAAATGCTGTCAGCTTTTAATGTTCCCCCACCCTGTTATTTAGTCTCACGCCTCAACACACACACTTGCCCATCCCTCTTTGTGTACTCATTTTTTTAAACCTAATTTCCCCCCCAATCTTCCCCAGCTGCCTTTGCTTTTGTCTCCCTCTGCCTCCGTCTCTAGACAGATTCAAATTTTTCCTTTTGTTTTGTAATCTGAATTTTTCACGCCTCAAATTACAGGCCTGGGGGGAAGAAAAATCATCATTAGTCTTTGCAGTGCTCAGAATGGGTGTGGGAACCCCCTCAGAACACACTGTACATGGTTCAATTTTAGCATCATATAATTTCCTGCAGAATTGTTCAAATGTCCTCGTTTTCTTCCCTTTCTCCCTCCCCTTACTTTGTGGTGTTTTTAAAAGCATTCAAAAGGCATGTCTACCAAGATGGGGAATTTGAAAACTCCAAGTGGCAGGACGAAGTGGAGGGCTTATGACCTATGATCTGGAGTTGGGGAGGGCGTATTTTTGGTAAAATGAAAGAGACTCCTTTTATTTACAGTATTCACTGACAAATCTTTCAAGTCTCTTGCTTCCCTCACCCTGCAATTTATTTTTGGGTCTGTCTCCCCTGGTACTTCAAAAGCACCTCAAGGGCAGACATTTTTTCCACTAATGCTTAAGCCAATGCCCTGCACAGAGTAAGAACTCAATTATCTTCATTACCAGTGATATTTATTGAGTACTCACTATGTGCAGAACACTGTACTAAGTGCTTGGGAGAGTACAGTAAATACTATTGCTTGTTTGGGTGAATGGGATGGGGACCATCTCTATATGTTGCCAACTTGTACTTCCCAAGCGCTTAGTACAGTGCTCTGCACACAGTAAGCGCTCAATAAATATGATTGAATGAATGAATGAATGGGATAGCAGCAAGCTTATTTTTAATGGTATTTCTTAAGCACTGACTATGTGCTGGGCACCGTACTAAGTGCTAGAGTAGATACAAGTTAATCAGGTTGGGCACAGTCCCTATCACAGTCTTAATCCCCACTTTACAAATAAGAGAACTGAGATTCACAGAAGTAAAGTGACTTGCCCAAGGTCACACAACAGACAAGCAGCGGAGCCAGGATTAGAATTTAGGTCCTTCTGACTCCCAGACTGAGGCTCTATCCACTAGGCCATGTTGCTGATTGTTGGTTGCAGGGATTGTGTCTACCAATTCTGTTGTACTCTCCTAAGTGCTCAGTACAGTGCTCTGCACACAGTAAGTGTTCCATAAATATTATTGATTGATTGATGGATTGATTGCTTGGGATCTTCTTTACTGAGCCACCGACAAAGGGAGATTCCACAAGGAAAATCCCTGAGAAAAAAGCTGCTCCTTTATAAAAATAAATGCTCCTCTTCCCTGAGTTTATTGGGCCCCTGGAACAACAGTGAATAGATTGCTGATTCCCAGGCAGTGAATGGCTGGGGTTCTATAATAATGATGGTATTTGTTAAGCGTTTAATATGTGCCAGGCACTGTACCAAGTGCTGAGGTAGATACAAGCAAATCAGGTTGGACAAGTCTGTTTCCCAGGTGGGGCTCACAGTCGTAATCCCCATTTTACAGATGAGGTAACTGAGGCACAGAGAAGTTGCTGCCTTGACCAACATCACACAGCAGACCAGTGGTGGAGCATGATTCGAACCCATGACCTTTTGATTCCCAGGCCTGTGTTTTATCCATTACATCATGCTGCTTCTATAAAACCCACCCGTGTCATATTTTTGGACCCTCCCCTCCGGAATAAAAAAATCTTCAGCCAACATGGCCTAGAGGAATGAGGGGATCTTGGTTCTAATCCCGGCTCCGCCACTTGTCTGCTGTGTCATGGTGGTCAAGGCAGTAACTTCTCTGTGCCTCAGTTACCTCATCTGCAAAATGGGGATTATGACTGTGAGCCCCACATGGGAAGCGGACTGTGTCCAACCTGATTTGCTTATATCTACCTCAGCACTTAGTACAGTGCCTGGCACATAGTAAATGCTGAACAAATGCCATTAAAAAAAAATCATCCAGTTCATTTCCATCCCTTGCCTGTTGTATGACCTTGGACGAGTCATTTAACATCTCCTACCACATTTTTTTTATCTGGAAAATGGGGTTGATGGGGACTCAATACCCATTTTTCCTCCCCCTTAGCATGTGAGTCCCACGTAGGCACTTGTGTCAGTTCTCTGTGCCTCAGTTACCTCATCTGTAAAATTCATTCAATCGTATTTATTGAGCACTTACTGTGTGCAGAGCACTGTACTAAGCGCTTGGGAACAAGTTGGCAACATATAGAGACAGTCCCTACCCAACAGTGGGCTTACAGTCTAGAAATGGGGAAGATGACGGTGAGCCTCATGTGGAACTTGGCCTGTCCCCAACCTGATTACCATATTTCTCCACAGCACTTAGAACAGTGTCTGGCACATAGTAAGAACTTAAAAAATACCATAAAAAATGTATTTATTCCAATGCTTAGCATAGTGGTTGGTGCTTATCAAACACCATTATTATCTCCTGTGCCAGTTGTTTCCCCAGTATCCCCCAGCCAAAAATGCTAAAGGAAAAATACTCGCTGTGTTTCTCTGTATCCCAACTAAACCCTACTAGAAACTGACATTCTCTGTCTAAGTAAAGATAACCACATTTTCCCTCTTTTGTATTGTTAATGTTTGTCATAATGGATTTCATTTTAATGCTCCAATTATATTTATGACATTCTTTCAACTGAATGGCACTAATGACTTTCATTATTATTTATGCTCCTCCTTAATTATAAGGCTCTCCCCTCTTTTTCATTTATACACACTCATTCATAACCCACTCTCTTTCATGGCATTCTCTCCGTTATAAGGCAAATGTACCTCAGTTCCAATTCTGGGAAACACAGTGATTAATTATTCCAGTTAAGTCACCCTAACCTAGAGTGACCGGATTAGCAAACGTGGGGAAAGAAGGCAGACTGACAATCTAGAAGGATTTCCCAGGATACCTGTGAGGAGGACAAAGCTCAGGAAAAGCCTACTCTTAGGAATTCCTAGGCTCAGCTAGGGACGCAAGATTGAAAATCCAGTAGGGGACTGAGGACTAATTTATCAGGTTCCTGTAAGAAACAAGACCTGGTCCAGGAAGGGGAAATCCTATTGGTTTTTTGTGTTGGTTTTTTGGTTTTCTTTTTTGATATTTGGTAAGTGCTTACTATGTTCCAGGCACTGCACTAAGCGCTGGGGTACATACGAGCTAATTAGTTTGGACACAGTCCATGTCCCACATGTCACAGTCTTAATCCCCATTTGATGGATTAGGTAACTGAAGTACAGAGCAGGGAAGTGACTTGCTCAAGGTCTCTCAGCAGACAAGTGGCAGAGCCAGGCTTAGAACCCAGGTCCTTCTGACTCCAAGGCCTGTGCTCTATCCATTAGGACAAGCTGTTCCATTCTGAACTAAAAGTTTCCTAACCTTTCATTGTCTGAGCTGAATTCAGTATTCTGGTTGGATGAGTTTGTCAATGACGAGGCTCAGGTCTAACTCTGCTGTGCTCTCCCAAGCACTTAATATGGTGTCCTACAAAGAGTAAACATTGAATAAATATTATTGATTGATGGATCAGTTCATCAATCAATCATATTTATTGAGCACTTGCTGCAGAGATCTATAGTATGTGCTTGGGAGAGTACAATGTAACAGAGTTGCTAGATACATTCCTGCCCACAACAAGCTTAAAGTCTTGAGGGGGATACAGACATACCTATAAATTAATTAATTAAAGATATGTACATAAGTGTTGTGGATCTGAGGAAAGGGTGAATGAAGAGTGCAAATCCAAATGCAAGGGTGATGCAGAAGGGAGTGGGAGTAGAGGAAATGAGGGCTTAGTCGGGGAGAGCCTCTTGGAAGAGATGTGCCTTCAATAAGGCTTTGAAGGTGGGGAGAGTAATTGCTTGTGGGATGTGAAGACGGAGGGCATTCCTAGGCCAGAGGGAGGACACAGGTGAGATGTCGGCAGTAAGATACAAGAGATCAAGGTACAGAGAGAAGGTTGGCATTAGAGGGGCAAACTGTGCCAGCTGGGTTGTTGTAGGAGAGCAGCGAGGCAAGATAGGAGGGAGTAATGAAATTGACTGCTTTAAAGGCAACGGAACTACAAACCATTGGGGTGCGGCCCCACCGCAGAACTGAGAAACTACCCATCCTTAAATCCCTCTTTGCCGGGAAACATTTGTGGATCCCGAGGAAGTACTATACAAGATGGAAAGCTAGGAACTGGGGCTGAATCCTGCAGGGGCCCCAGGGGAATGGAGATCCTGTCTAAGCCTGCCATGACTCTCAGGGTGACAGGGAGGTGTTCAAATAGGACCTATGGCCTATGGCCTCCAAATTGAAGAAAGACCCTCTCTCCCCTCATTCTCACCTCTCCCACCTCATACTCATCACCGTAATAATAGTAATTGTGATATTTGTTAATTACTTACTGTGTGCCAACCAGTGTACCGAGTACTGGGGTAGATACAAAATAATCAGGGCAGACAGAGTCTCCATACCACACAGGGCTCACAGCCTCATGGCGATGAGGATCCTGAGGTACAGAGAAGTTAAGTGACTTGCCCAAGATCACACAGCAGGCAAGGGCGATTTTGTGATCGCCCCCTCTAGACTTTAAGCTCTCTGTCTCTAGACTGTAAACTCATTGTGGGCAGGGAATGTGTCTGTTTATATATATAACGGTATTCGTTAAGTACTTACTATGTGCCAAGCCCTGTTCTAAGTGTGCTTTGGGAGATACAGGGTAATCAGGTTGTCCTATGTGGGGCTCACAGTTTTAATCCCAATTTTACAGATGAGGCAACTGAGACACAGAGAAATGAAGTGAGTTGCCCAAAGTCATAGAGCTAACAAGTAGCGGAGCCGGGATTAGAACCCACAACCTCTGACTCCCAAGCCCGGGCTCTTTCCACTGAGCCATGTTGCTTCTCTATTTACTGCTCTATTGTACTCTTCCAAGTTCTTAGTACAGTGCTCTGCACACAATAAACTCTCAATAAATATGATCGACTGACTGACTGACTGACAGAGCCAGGATTAGTTAAAACTCAGGTCCTCTGCTCCCCAGGCCTTTGCTCTTTCCACTAGGCAACCCTGCATTTCATGAAGATCCCCAAAATGATCTAGCCTGGACACCATTTCCTTACCATGAACTCAACTCTGTGTTTTGGGGACCAAAGTCCACCCTTAACTATGGCATCATTGGACACCCCTCATTCTGCGGCTCACCCACCCAGAATTACTCTTCGGGTTGCTAGGTGCAGGTGCTTTTTCAAAGGAAACATTGCTGTGAAATTCTATTTGTCAAAGCAACAAGACTCGACGGGGTTTGTGTCACATGAGGATACTCCAACCCAAGCGTGAATTCCTCTAAGAATAGAAAGGAGCTGAGTAAATATTATTAGAAAAGGGAGGAAAATCTTAAATAATGGGTGTGTCACTGCCTCCTGGGGAAAATCATAAGTGTTAAGCTGTAGCTCTTCAGAGTTGAGCCTCCTTTTATTCCAAATGATCGTCCATTTCCTCAACAACAAAATTTTAGCTGTAACCCTCCCTTTCTTCCGGGTTCGTCTGACACATTTTTGGCCCCTGATTATTTAAAAAACCAAGAAACAAACAAATGCAAATATCACAGTGGTGTTATTAGACCTACGTGAGCATGCTGAGTCACGTGAGTGGGTTTTTTATCTAAACCACGCAGATTGGAGCAGAATGATTGCTTCTGCATTATTATAGGTTTCCCCTTTCTATTTTGTTGTGGGTAGAGTGATCAGATTTCAGGTTTGAGATGACAGACTTCTGCCTGCTATCCACTTTTAAAGCACTCTCCTCAGCCCCTACAGAGAGGAAAATGGTGGCCTTGGGTCTACCTAATACAGGATATTTATTTATCTCCTGTCCAAGAGCACAGAACCCAGCAATAAAATTAGGTACCATCCCAAATGAATGGGGCTCTGGCAGAGTGAATGCTATTCAATCACTTGAATCTCACTTATACAGTAAAATTAGAAGGAAAAAACCAGTTATTTTTTCTTTTTTCCTCCACCATCATTGCCTGCCACTGCAGAAAGCTGAGGGCCGGAGTAACCTTTCCATGAAGTCCCAATCTCTTAATTAGTGGACTTGAAAGGTGTATCAGGAAAGCAAAGCACACCTTCCTCATCAGCAATTTTAAGTGTGATAAATGTAAACGGGGGCAGTAAGTGGGGGAGGAGGATTACATCGGAATGGGAGAAACGGAGATGGTAAGAGTGGGTGAGAGCCGACATGTCTTAGTGGAAAAGCCAGAATCTTAGGATATACACCGAACAAATGGAATGCATTTAGTGGGAGAAATCTTGAAAAGAGGAAAGAAAAGGCAAAATAGGGGAATGCCGGAGATATTTCAAAATACCTTTTTTTTTTGCATTAGGAAAGTCTTTTGATTTAAAAATCAATGGACACGTTCCCATCACTACTTCCCCATGATCAAACTGTTTCTGAATTCACTTGAATAGTGGCCCAAGTTTTACTCCATCAATCAATCATTCAGTAGTATTGATTGAGCATTTGCTGTGTGCAGAGCACCGTACTAAGATCTAGTAGGGTAGATCACTTGCAGAGGTTAATCACCTCTCCAGGACTGCATCTTAAAGCTTTTATTTGTGAACATGACCAGAATAAAACTATCTAAAGTACTGCATCTCAAAAAATAATTCAGCATTCCTAGATGTCATAAAATGCTCTGAAGATGAGAGAGGGCCCCTGTTTTCTTTCTTTCTTTCTTTCCTTCTTTCTTTCTTTCTTTCTTTCTTTCTTTCTTTCTTTCTTCCTTTCTTTCTTTCTTTCTTTCTCTCTTTCTCTTTCTTTCTTTCTTTCTCTCCTTCCTTCCTTCCTTCCTTCCTTCCTTTTCTTTCTTTCTCTCCTTCTTTCTTTCTTTCTTTCTTTCTTCCTTCCTTCCTTCCTTCCTTCCTTCCTTCCTTCCTTCCTTCCTTCCTTCCTTCCTTCCTTCCTCTCTCTCTCTCTCTCTCTCTCTCTCTCTCTCTCTCTCTCTCTCTTTCTCCTTCCTCCCTCCCTCCTTCCCTCCTTCCTTCCTTTCTTTCCTTCTTTCTCTGAAGATGAGGGAACTTTAGTTGGCTTGTCCATTGATTCATGCATTCCTCTGGTAGTAATTCATAGCATTATCACTTGACTTTTCCATCTGTACCTAGTGTGGCTGGTTAGACTCCACAGTTACCTCATCTATAAAATGGGGATTAAGACTGTAAGCCCTTTGGGGGATAAGGACTGTGTCTAAACTGATTAGCTTGTACCTACCCCAGCACTTAGTACAGTGCCTGGTAGCGCTTAACAAATACCATAAAAAATTGACTGAATACAATAAAAAAAGAACACTGCAAGAGGCCCTGGGGAATGTTTAAACCTTCCATGCTATGGTAAAAGCACAGAGGAATAGGTTTGCACTAAGAAAGAAGTTTTATATTTCCTGGTTTAAGGAGATAGAGCTCAAAACTGAAATCTCTCTCTCTCCCATTTCTTCCTGAAATAAATGCTAATTTCCACTCAAGGAGGACAATACTGAGATTGACAAGCCACCTAACCCTTTGGAACTCCATCTTCAGAGAGCAAGTATTTGGTTTCCTCGGAATGCTAATTTACTGGCCTATTGTAGAATGCTACATTCAAAAGTATTAATTCTCCCAGAATGACGAATGCTGATTGGATGAGTATTACAATTTCTCTGCAAAATACAAGAGCTTTAAAAGATAGGACAAAAGAATGCTCTTGTAGTGAAGCTGTGAATACCCATTACCCTAACGTTTCTCAGTGGCATTTAGGAAGCAGCACAGGTGGAAAGAGCACAGGCCTGGGAATCAGAGAGCCTGGGTTCAAATCCTTGCTCTGCCACTTATCTACTGGGTGACCTTGGGCAACTTCTCTGTGCCTCAGTCACTTCATCTGTAAAATGGGGGTTTAGATTGTGAGCCCCATGTGGGACGTGGGACTATGTCCAATCTTATTAGCTTGTATCCACCCACATGCTTAGTACAGTGCCTGGCAGATAGTAAGTGCTTAACAAATACCGTTGTTAAAAAAATTATACAGCCACATATATTCTCATAGGTTAATTTCATCATCAGTGATGCCTTCTTCAAATATGTGTGCATATAGATATAAAGCATGAATATAATAGTATGAATATAGGCATACTGTATGTCTATATACATACTGTATATATATGCTAGTAAGTATACCTATACATACTATATATCTATATGTATGTATATAATAGTATGTATATAATAGTAACTATATTATAAAACTACTGTATATCCATATACAAAATCCCTCTCTCCAAGATAATAAAATGATATGAAATATAATACTCTTTGGCCAAACACCCAGAATGGGCCTGAAAACTGCTCAATATTAAATAAAGATTTTCTCCTTTTTATTGCTCATGCCAGCACATTGTGTAGGGTAGCTCTTTCAAAGAGCTGCTTTTTCTAGACCATTAAAAATGTAATCATTACAGATATGTGGGAAATCCCAATGAACGTTCAATGTTTGGAGTTTTTTAATCCTAGGAGTCCTTCCCCAACCCATTTTATTTGATGCTATTTTCTGTGATCTGCTTTCCAACCTAAATCCAGTCCTTGTTAATTACAGGCACACAAACGGGCTTCCTCTCAGTTGTCAGTTATTTCCCTCTGCAGAAAATAAAAGAAGGCCCTTTCCAAGCTTCGTAAATTTTAAACAAAGACACAACACACGTAAATCAACCCTCCAAACTCACACCCACCAACTTGGCATGCATATGCACACCCACAGGTAACACAACTTCATGAAATCACCCAAATCTATGTGCACATCTGCGCAAACCTCCTCACGCCAGAACATCGATACACAAACCCACCCGCACATCACTCCCACACAAGCAGAGTTACGGCACCGTACTTGCAGTATGTTTATACATACTTACTAACATACACATACTGCGTGTGTATGTGTGTGTGTGTATTACTCATAAACACAGACACATGCTTGTATACACAGCCACACATCCACAGGCCCACCCATACACACACACACAGCGTGTCTAGAAACATCTGATTAAACCCTCTGATGCTCTTCAGAATCAACCAAACAAAGTATTCCATCAGCAGTGCAGGGAGACGGACTTCCAGAAAGCATAGAAATGGGCAATCTGCCTGTTAAACTTTCACTCTGCTTTGGCAACTGCTGCTCTCATTCTGGCTCTCCCTCTCTCACTCTTTCTTTCTCTTTCTATTTCGTTCTCTCTCCCTCTCTCTCTCTTCTTTCTCTCCTGCAGTCAGGGATGGTGAATTGCAAAAAACAAGACGAAAGGGAAAACATTTCGGTGACGAGAATTTTCTTGCTTGCCCACCCTCTCTGCCCACCACTGCCACATACGCCCTTCTCAGCAGAGGAACTGGGATGACCCGATCGTGACATCAGGAGGAACTGGGTTCTGTGGTCTCTCCACAGCCCATGCCGAGGGCCCAGTGGGGGTAATCCAGCCCTGCTTCAGCCCATCCCCAAGCGAGCCATGCAGGTGAAAAATGTGAGAGCTGAGTGGGAACATTTCCCTAATGAGCCTGGCAAGAACAGAAAATGCCAGAAAGCTTCCTTTCCTCCCTGCTGCAGAGCACGAACAAATTAACGAGAGGTCTTATCGCAGCCATAAAACAGCAGGCCTCGGAGCTTGAGCAAAGCAAGCAGTAGCCAAAGGGGAAATGGGCTGGTGAGATTAGTGCACACGACAATTAATGAATAATGTAGCTCGACCTGAAATGGGCTTATCGCACGCAGCTAGCTTGTCGGATGATCAGATAGAGCCCATTGGAAAATCCATCTTCCACAGAATCCTCGAAGGGAATGCTGTCCGGCCCAATTAGACCAACATCGCATCACTCCTGGCCTGGTCTCATGATTCTTATCACAAGTTCAAGGCCACACTAGAGCATGAACCCGTGGAAGGTACCTTTCAACATACTTCCTGAACATGAATTTTTCCCAAACGTGACAGGGATTCCAAGATCCTGGCTTAAGCCGGAAAATAAACCTTTGGTTTGAGGACTTCCAAACCAATCAGTAATGAGCATTTCTATCAGGTGAATGTGTCCGAGATGGATGCTTTTATCTTCATTCTACATTGAGAGGTACCCAGGGGCAACATTCTGGAAAACACTTGTGAAACTGGAAGGGTCCTCATTTCCCCACAAAATTAGGCACGGGTAAATCAGTGCTATTAGTGTGAATCAGGGGCTTTATGTAACATTAAACCTTTTCATGTCTCTGTGATGCTTTGCTTTGCCATGTGAATCCTCTACTGGCGATGTCTTTCATTAGAGTCGTGAGGCATTGGTGACCAGGTAGAAAATTTTGACTAGGGAATCGGGAGCTTGTGGATACTAATTCCTGCTTGATTAGTCATATCTTTCATATCTCTAAATGTCTGTGTGTGTCTATGTTGGTTCCTGTAATGCTACTGATGGTATAGTTTTATCCATGAAACTCATGAAACTTCCTTTGAGAAACTGACCCTCTCTCCCAGGAAGCAGCGTGGCTAAATGGATAGAGAACAGGCTTGGGAGTCAGAGGACCTGGGTTCTAATCCTGGTTCCATCTCTTTTCTGGTTGTGTGATCTTGGACAAGTCACAACTTCTCAATGCTTCAGTTTCCTCGGCTATAAAATGGGGATTCAATAGCTGTTCTCCCTCCTACTTAGACTTTGAAACCCTGTGTGGGACAGGGGCTGTGCCTGACCTGATTAACTTGTTTTGACCCTAGTGCTTAGAACAGTGCTCGACATATAGAAAGCTCTTAAAATACAATATTACTATTATTATTATCATAATTATCATTATTGTAGTAGTAGCAGTTTAAGATTCGCTATTGCATTTTTGATTTCCAATAGCTGATGCTGTTTTTGTTTCTCTGCACACAGTAAGCACTCAATAAATACGGCTGAATGAATGTTTCACCCCCTTGGAAATAATGTATCAGTGAAGCACTTATGGCCAATCACTGGAATAGATACAAGGTAATCAGATTGTTCATTGTTCCTGACCTACATG
Organism: Tachyglossus aculeatus; assembly: GCF_015852505.1. Lineage (NCBI taxonomy): Eukaryota > Metazoa > Chordata > Mammalia > Monotremata > Tachyglossidae > Tachyglossus > Tachyglossus aculeatus. Next base: position 42,871,246 of record NC_052067.1, on the reverse strand, counting down.
GGACTTGCATTCTAAGAGAAGCATTCTTAGAGAAGTAGCATGGCTCAGTGGAAAGAGCATGGGCTTTGGAGTCAGAGGTCATGGGTTCAAATCCCGGCTCTGCCAACTGTCAGCTGTGTGACTTTGGGCAAGTCACTTTACTTCTCTGCGCCTCAGTTACCTCATCTGTAAAATGGGGATTAAAACTGTGAGCCCCCTGTGGGACAACCTGATCACCTTGTAACCTCCCCAGTGCTTAAAACAGTGCTTTGCACATAGTAAGAGCTTAACAAATACCATCCTTAGTATTATTAAGAGTGAGGTTGAATAGGTATTTTATCCCCATTTTACAGATGAAGAAATTGAGGCAGAGAGACATTCAGTGACTTGCCCATGATCACACGGCAGGCAAGTGGTGGATCTGGGATTGGAAACCCAGGTGTTCTGACTCAGTCCTATGTCCCTTCCATTAGGCCGCACTGCTTCTCTCGTACTTGCTGTCCGAATGCTACTGTGAAGGTTTGGGCACCCAAGAGTGAGATGCCCCTAACTGAAGAAACTCTCCTCAGCCTGAAAAATCTTGTAGATCCTCTCCTGAATTGGTAGTTAGAAAAACTGAGACATAATAACAACTACGGTATTTGTTAAGTGCTTACTCTGTGTCAAGCACTATTCTGATAGTAATTGCTTACAATCCTACAGTAAGCATTTCATTCATTCAATCGTATTTATTGAGCGCTTACTGTGTGCAGAGCACTGTACTAAGCGCTTGGGAAGTACAAGCTGGCAACATATAGAGACGGTCCCTACCCAACAGCGGGCTCACAGTTTAGAAAGGGGAGACAGACAACAAAACAAAACATATTAACAAAGTAAAATAAATAGAATAAATATGTACCAATAAAATAAATAGAGTAATAAATACGTACAAACATATATACATAAATACAGGTGCTGCGGGGAGGGGAAGGAGGTAAGGCAGGAGGGATGGGGAGGGGGAGGAGGGGGAAAGGAAGGAGGGGGCTCAGTCAGCAAGAACTCAACAGGGATCCAAACTCACCAAGATGAAAGTTAATCACTCTTCCACCTCCCCGTACTTCCTTCTATTTTTATGGTATTTGTTAAGCACTTACTATGCCCCAGGCACTGTACTAAGGCGTAGGATAGCTTCAAGCTAAACAGGCTGGACACAGTCCATGTCTCAAAGGTTTAATCCCTATTTTACAGATGAGGTCACTGAGGCACAGAGGAGTTAAGTGACTTGCCCCAAGGTCACCCAGAAGACAAGTGTTGAAGTTGGGATTAGAACCCAAATCCTTCTGATTCCCAGAATTGTATTCTATCCACTGGGCAACACTGCTTCTCTTTCACGTCTCAAACATGATTTAGTAGATCAGCAAATAACCATCATCAGCTCCTCCCTCTAGACTGTAAGCTCCTGAAGGGCAGAAAATGAGTCTACAGTTCTTTTGGATTGTAATCACCCAAGTGCTTAGTACAGTGCTGTGCACACAGTAGACACTCTATTAATGTTATTGATTGACTTATTGATCAAATGGTATTTGGTAAATCCTGTGAAAATCTCTTTTCCCCATACAAAGAAGGCTTTCATGGAGACCCATCAGTCTCAGGTTTGATCCAAGTAACTAACTACCCTCTTGACTGTCAATGTTCAACCCTTAGGGGCAATGTAAAGCACACTGTAAAGCACAAGAGAAGCAGTGGCTCAGTGAAAAGAGCACGGGCTTTGGAGTCAGAGGTCATGGGTTCAAATTCCGGCTCCACCACTAGTCAGCTGTGTGACTTTGGGCCAGTCACTTAGCTTCTCTGTGCCTCAGTTCCCTTATTTGTAAAATGGGGATTAAGACTGTGAGTCCCACGTGGGACAAACTGATCACCTTGTAACCTCCCCAGCGCTTAGAACAGTGCTTTGCACATAGTAAGTGCTTAATAAATGCCATTAAAAAATAACTCTTGGACAGTCACTAGAAACTCATTTGCACCAATAGAATACATTCTCCACAACTAGAGCTGACTCTGAGCCCATTGTTGGTAGGGATTGTTGCTATCTGTTGCCTAATTGTACTTTCCAAGTGCTTAGTACAGTGCTTTGCACACAGTAAGTGCTCAATAAATGCGATTGAATGAATGAATCCCAAGCAATTCTGCTGGTCTTGTCAGTGGTCAGGGAACATGTTTTCCAACTCTTGTTCTGTACTCCCCCAATGCTTAGTATCTTTCCCAGTGCCTTTGTGCTTATACTGAGCCTTCTTTACCACATTTCTGCCCACACTCTCAGCTTGGGGAGATCTTTCTGCAGTGAAAGCTTCCCATAATTATTATTACTGTGATATCAGTGTTAAGCACTTATTATATGCCAAGCACTGGGGTAGATATGATAACCATAAAGGACACCATCTCTGTTCCTCTTGAGGCTCACAGTTTAAGGAGGGAACAGGAACTTAGTTTCCTTTTTACAGATGATAAAAACCGAGGTTCAGAGAAGTGACTAGACCAAGGTCATGGATGAAGCAGGCAAGTGGCCAAGTGAGGATTAGAACCCAAGTCTTTTTTCTCCTTGTTCTGGGCTCTTTCTCCTGCTGGATTAAACTGTGACTCTCCTGGGTCAGGAAGAAAAGCAGTTATTTCTGAGAGGTGCTTCTTCATCTCTGCTGATTTTAGAGTCAGAAGGGGCCCTTCCTCTCTAATATAAATTGAGTTGTGAGATTAGGCAAGAATGTGGTTATTCTTTTAGCTTCTTGAAAGAACTTGAGTCTAGGAGGGGAATTGAAGAGTCAGGTGATATTTCCTACAAGTTCCCATCTTCTTAAATATATGGAGGAAATTTTAATGGTATCTGCTTCTAATATTTCTGTATCCCAATGTCTGCCTGTATTCACTCACATATCTCAACTGTTAAAATCATTTCCATGAGAAATTTCTTCTTTTACAGCTTATATGAGTGGATGGACCTTTTTAACAGAGGGACATTTTTGTATCCTAAATTCCTGGCTCACTCCAGAGAGCAAACTTTAAGCTATGGAAAAAGATGAGCACTAAGAGCATTCCTCTATCTTCAGGTCCTTCAATAGAAAACTTGCCTACCTTTTCTTCCTGTTATTTCTTTCACAGTTCTCTTGAGCCATGGGTAGTAGAACTTTTTAATGGTGTTGCTCAACAAGATATTTATTTTAAGTTGAAACCATTAGTGTACAGTTTAACAAGCAGAACAGATTTAGCTCATTTTGGTGTTATCGATAGGCAGTGTGGTCTGGTGGAAAGAACTCAGGACTGACAGCCCGGGGACCCTAGCTCCACTCCTGGCTCCACTATTTGACTGCTATGTGACCTTGGGCAAGTCACTTAACTCATCTGTGACTCAGTTTCCTCATCTGTTGAATGGGGAGGAAATACCTGTTCTTTCTCTAAGATGGTGACAGGAATTGTGCCTGATCTGATTATCTTATAGCATCCTCCAGCATCTGGCCTATAATTAGCCCCAATAAATGACATTTTAAATCAATCAACGGAATCTACTGATCACTTAGGGTATAGGGGCACTGTACTAAGCCCCTGGGAGAGTACAAGACAACAGAGACACAATTTCTGCCCTTAAAGAGTTTATAGTCTAGTGGGGGAGACAGACTTCAAAATAAATTGCAGGCTGGAGAAATGGCAAAGCATAAGGATATGTACATAAGTGCTGTGGGGCTGGGGTGACGTATCAGAGTGCTTAAGGGTGATGTGGGCTGGGTAAAATATCAAACTGCATACGGAGTATGGACACAAGTGCCTAGATGAAGCAGAAGGGAGGAAAAATAAGTGGAGAAGATGAAGACCTCTTGACTGAGGTGTGATTTTAGTAGGGCTTTGAAGACGTGGAAAGTAGCGATCTATTGGATACGAAGCAGGAGGGAGTTTCAGAGAAATGGAAGGATGTGAACAAAGAGTTGTTGGCAAGACAGATGAGATTGAGGTACAGTGAATAGGTAGGCATTGAGGAGCAAGTCTGTAGGCTGGGTGCTAGAGGGAGATTAGTGAGGCTAAGTAAAAATGGGCTAGCTGATTGAATGCCTTAAAGTCAGTGGTAAGAAGTTTCTGTTTGATGCAGAGAAGGATGGGTAACCACCGGGGAGTGAAGAGGTGTGGACTGAACATATTTTTTTCTTTTAGAAAAATGATCCATGCAGCAGAGTGAAAGGTAAACTGCAGAAAGGAGAGACAGGAAGCAGGGAGGTCAGTGAGGAGGCTGATGCAGTGGTCAAGACAGGACAGGGTGGATTCTAGCTATGTTATGAAGAAAGAGCTGACAGGATTTGATGACAGACTGAATATGCAGGTTCAATGCAAAGAGATGAGTCGAGGATAAAGGCAAGGTTGTAGCTTGTGATACAGAGAGGTTGGTGGTGTTGTCACTATTATTATTATAGCTTCTCTGATCAAGAAAAGATTGTTCAGCCCTTACCCAGGCTACCCTGGGGGAGAAATCTCTGTTGAAACTTTCAAAGGATATCTATAATTATATTGATTTATATTGATGCTATTGATGCCCGTCTAGTTATCTTGTTTTGTTGTCTGTCTCCCCCCTTCTAGACTGTGAGCCCTTTGTTGGGTAGGGATTGTCTCTATTTGTTGCTGAAATATATTTTCCAAGCACTTAGTACAGTGCTCTGCACACAGTAAGACCTCAATAAATATGATTGAATGAATGAATGAGTGAATACAGTTGTACTGGGACCGAGACCTGGGATGATGAAGCTAGAGAGCATCTGGCATTTAGTTTTCACAACCGTCTCCACAGAAACGCAAGAAACAAAGGTGCACTCTAGTAATACAGGGTGTCTGTGGGTAGGGAAGCCTCATATTATTGACATAAGGAACTGAAATGATATCTGACGAACAGATATTCTAAACCTTGCCTCTGTTATTCTATTTCTTCTGGATTCTGAGTCATTTGGTGCCTTCTTAAAATAGTTTCTTCTTCCTGAATCTGCAGAGCAGTGTCATAGATCATGTGGACAGAAAAAAAAAAGAAAAATATTTTTCTCCTTCTGGAAAGTCAGGAACTTGCAGGCTACTATCTCAGGAGTTCACTGTAGTACATCTTAATGTGGCCAAGGGCTCACCCCTAGAGAGAATCAGGACTGAGGCAAAAATAAAGAGTTCAAGGTCAAGCGGGCATGTAGAGGTCCATCTGTTTAAATGCGTCTTCCCTAATGAAGCCATTTTGGGTGAAGTCTGGACAGATATTTTTTCTAAGGAAGAGCTGAACTGCTTAGGAAAGGAGAGAAAGGGGCAGAAAAGAGGGTGTAGAGTAAGATTTTGAAAGATTTCTTAAGATCCTCTAAGATTCCTCAAAATTATAGGGATTAAGATTCTCTAAGACTCCTCAAAATTACAGGGAGTGGATCAGAAGACCCTGAAAAGTCTGGCCCGGGGAAAGGGAGATTATTATTATTATCATTATTATTATTACTATTATTATCACAGTAGTTAAAATGCCTTTACTGTATGCCAAACACAATTCTAAGTGAGGGTAGATACAAGTTAATCATGTTGGATAGAGGCCCTGTCCCACCTGGGGCTCACAATCTATGTAAGAGGGAGAACAGGGATTTATTATTAGTATCAAATGCCATTGATTCGTTTCTGATTTATAAGAACTTTATGGGCATATTTTCTCCAGAACATCCAATCTTCTGCCAGAGTTCATATCCTTGTTAAAGGCTCTTCCGTTATCATTGTTATGGTTTGGATCCCCATTTTTCGGATGAAGAAACTGAGGCAGAGAGAAACGAAATGACTTGCTAAACTAAGCTAAGCTAAATTGATTTGCCTCAGGTCACAAAGAAGGCAAGTGGTAGAGCTGGAATTAGAACCCAGGTCCTCTAAATCCCAGGTGTGTGTTTTTTCGACTAGGTCAAGTTGCTCCTTTAAAAACATTCGGCCCTCCACTCCTCTTTTTCCAGATCAGGTTTGCCCTATCCTGCTGTGACAGTCAACGTTTATTGAGCACCAATTGTAGTTTTTCCACTTCCCCCTTACAGAAGTCTCTAGGGAGAAATATGAGCATTGCAGAGCTGTGGGAGCACAAAACTTGCAGAAAATTGCAGAATGGATTGAACGGAAGCTGTTCTCGAAGTAGAAGCTCTGTTGCCAGCTAGAATAGCTTCAACTAGCTTTATCACAGAACATACTAGGGTGACCATATGTCTTGGCTTTTGGAGGCTCTCCAAGGAATCTCATTAAAAGCCGCAGAATAACTGGAAATTTCCCAGGATTCGAACAGGCATAAAAATTCTGGCTCAAAGTGCAAGTGTTTCTGGGAATTGTAGTGTAATTACTCTATTTATTTATTTATTTATTTATTTTACTTGTACATTTCTATCCTATTTATTTTATTTTGTTGGTATGTTTGGTTCTGTTCTCTGTCTCCCCCTTTTAGACTGTGAGCCCACTGTTGGGTAGGGACTGTCTCTATGTGTTGCCAATTTGTACTTCCCAAGCGCTTAGTACAGTGCTCTGCACATAGTAAGCGCTCAATAAATACGATTGATTGATTGATTGATTGATAGTGTAAGAAACAGTGATATGTATTATTGTTAATGGAATTTATTGTCTGGAACTTCAGTTCCCTCATCCACGGGAAGCAGTGTAACCTAGGGGAAAGAGCACAGGCCAGAGAGTCAGGGATATGGGTTCTAATCCAGGCTCTCCCACACTTACTGCTTAATGACCTTGGGCAAGTCGCTTAACTTCTCTGGGCCTCAGTATCCTCATCTGCAAACTGGGGGTTAAATATCTGTTCTTCCTCCCCCATACACTATGAGCCCTATGTGGGGCAAGGACTATGTCTTTCTCATTCACTGATTCATTCATTGATTCGCGAATTCATTCATTCAATCATTAATTCATTCATTCGGTCTTATTTATTGAGATCTTACTTTGTGCAGTACACTGTACTAAGCTCTTGGGAGATTACAATACAACAATGAACAGACACATTCCCTGCCCACAATGAGCTTAAAGTCTAGAGGTGGGGAGATAGACAATACAAATAAATAAATTACAGATTATATACCTAAGTGCTGTGGGGGTGGGAGAAGGGAAGAACAAAGGGAGTTGATTATCACATACAGTGCTTTGCACATAGTATGCACTAAACAAACACCATTGTCATTATTATATGTGTGGTATCACTTCTCCCTGGCTCCATATTTTAACTGATCTGAGAAGGAGGAAGAAATCGGTTCTGAAATTGCAAACTTCTCTTGGAAAGGCGTAAAGAATTTTTAAGATCAAAAATTCCCAGACAAGTCTTCCTTCTTTCCAAAGAGGTGGGATGGCGATGGTGGGAACTGAGACTTGGATGTGATCCATTTCCCATGCTCCAGCAGGGAGAATCTCAGTTGACACTCTCAAAATAATGGCCATAATAGTGAATGTAGAATTCATTAAGGCCATTTGAAATCTGTCTACCTGGATCTAGGGGACAAGACAGTTTTAATGAACTGTTGTTTGGGAAAGGGTTAGTGTTTAATTTTTTAAATTTAATCCAAGGTAGATAGGATCAGTTGTGTTGTTGGAAAGGGTTTTTTTCCCTGATGAATGGCTGTTCATTACATAACTTCTGAGTAAACAAACATATCCATCAGAGGCTTCAGAAGGAGATCCTGGACTGTCATCCAAAACAAAATCTCAGCTCTGTGCAACAGCACATCCAACAAAGTGTTGAAAATAAATAACACTTTACTTCTGCCATTCATTCATTCATTCAATGGTATTTATTGAGTGCTTACTGTGTGCAGAGCACTGTACTAAGCATTGGAAAATACAATTCGTCTTCAGAGACAGTCTGTACCCAACAATGGGCTCACAGTCTAAAAGGCAGAGACAGACAACAAAACAAAACAAGTAGACAGGTGTCAATACCATCAAAATAGAGAAATAGAATTATAGATATATACACAGCTGTCCCTGTCTGAACTACAGAGACAGTCAGCAATCAAGCATGAGGTTCAATCAATCATATTTATTCAGTGCTTAACCGTGTGCAGAGCACTGTACTAGGCACTTGGGATCATACAATATAATGATATATAACTATATACAGAGTTGGTAGTAACATTCCCTGCCCAGGTTGGGGTTTTTTAATGGTATTTCATTCAATAGTATTTATTGAGTACTTACTGTGTGCAGAGCACTGTACTTTGTTATGCACTCTGTGTAAAACACTGCTCTAAGCACTGAGGTAGATACTAGTTAAGCGGGTTGCACACAGTCCATGTCCCACATGGGACTCACACTTCAAAGGGAGAGAGAGCAGTCATCGAATCCCCATTTTACAGGTAAGGAAACTGAGGCACAGAGAAGCAAAGTATATTGCCCAATGTCTCACAGCAGACAAGTGGCAGAGCTGGGATTTGAACCTAGGTCCTTCTGACTCTCAGGCCTGTGCTTTATCCACTAGGCCATGCTGCATCTCTTTAATCCACACATGTCCTCATGGTGCAAATCATGCTATCAGTGCATTGAGCACCACAGGTATTTGTGTGAAAGTAAATGTACTCTCCCAAGTGCTTAGTTAATAATAATAATAATAATAATAATAATGGCATTTATTAAGCACTTACTATGTGCAAAGCACTGTTCTAAGCACTGGGGGGGATACAAGGTGATCAGGTTGTCCCATGTGGGGCTCACAGTCTTCATCCCCATTTTACAGATGAGGTAAGTGAGGCGCAGAGAAGTTAAGTGACTTGCCCAAAGTCACACAGCTGACAATTGGTGGAGCAGGGATTCAAACTCATGACCTCTGACTCCAAAGCCAGGGCTCTTTCCACTGAGCCACCCTGCTTCTGAACTGCTTAGTTCAGTGCTTTGCACACAATAAGCGCTTAATAAACATGATTGAATAAAATGGACATGACTATAGATAGTAATTTAGAAGAAAACAAATCTTGTATAGGGAATATAGACTACATATATCCCGGCTAGATCGAAGCCAAGTGGATACTGCACTGAATGGACTGAAATTCAGGACAGAATCATTCAAATAAATTATATACTGAACCCTTGCTGTGTCCTGGGCACTCTACTAAGCATTGAGAGAGCTTAATACAATAGAGTTGTTAGGCATGATCCCCTCCCTCATGAGATCACAACCTTGTAGGGGAGATAGGAAGCTCCTTGTGAGCAGGGAACATGTCTGCAAATTCTGTTGCATTGTTCTTTCCCAAGTGTTCTGCACATAATAAGCACTCAATAAATGCCATTGGTTGATTGATCATTTATTCATTCATTCATTTATTAATGACATTATTTAAGTGCTCATTATTTGCCAGGCACTGAACCAAGCACTGGGGTAGTTACAAGCCAATCAATTTGGATTCAATCCATGTCCCATACAGGGCTCACAAGCTTAATCCCCATTTTCCAGATGAGGGCTGGAGAAGTGAAATGACTTGCCCAAGGTCCCACAGCAGACAAGTGGCAGAGCACAGGTCCTCCTGACTCCTAGCCCCCTGCTCTTTCCAGTAGACCACAGTAAATTATGTATCGGGGAAGCAAACGATAATAAGGTTATGTACTTCTTACGTCCTATGGGGCTCAGCTGGCTTCAGTGCTCTATTCAGAAAACAAATGATACTTTTCCTCTTTAGGAAACAATTGTTGCTCTTGGGAACTGCCCAAAGTCCTTCTTTCTCTTTTCCTCACTTTTCTCTCCCATAAACTTGGAATGCAGAGAAGGTCCTTTGGGGTCGGCATGTTCTATAAAGCATTCTGATCCAACATGTTACTCTATTAATAATGAATCAGGCAACCATATGAATAGATCCAATTAAACATTTACACAGGGACATAAATATATATACATCTGTATAATTACCACCATGGTACCAACAAAAGAGCACTCAAAAGCTATGTATTTAACAATAGGCATTGTCAACTAAAGAATCGCTTCAAAGACTGTATGTGGAAAATGGTGTAATGCTGAGGGAGGATATTATTAAATAAGAAACAGGATGGCCTAGAGGAAGAAGCACAGGCCTAGGACTCAATATGTCCAAGACTGAACTCCTTATCTTCCCTCCCAAACCCTGCCCTCTCCCTGACTTTCCAGTCACTGTAGACGGCACTACCATTCTTCCCATCTCACAAGCCCTCAACCTTGGTGTCATCCTCGACTCCGCTCTCTCATTCACCCCTCACATCCAATCTGTCACCAAAACCTGCCGGTCTCAGCTCCGCAACATTGCCAAGATCCGCCCTTTCCTCTCCATCCAAACCACTACCTTGCTGGTTCAGTCTTTCATCCTATCCCGACTGGATTACCGCATCAGCCTCCTCTCTGATCTCCCATCCTCCTGTCTCTCTCCACTTCAGTCTGTACTTCACGCTGCTGCCTGGATCATCTTTGTGGAGAAACGCTCTGGGCATGTTACTCCCCTCCTCAGAAATCTCCAGTGGCTACCATTCAACCTACACATCAAGCAAAAACTCCTCACTCTCGGCTTCAAGGCTCTTCATCACCTCGCCCCCTCCTACCTCACCTCCCTTCTCTCCTTCTACAGCCCAGCCCACACCCTCCGCTCCTCTACCGCTGGCCTCCTCACTGTGTCTCATTCTCGCCTGTCCGGCCGTTGACCCCCGACCCACATCCTCCCTCTGCACATCCGCCAAGCTAGCTCTCTTCCTCCCTTCAAAGCCCTACTGAGAGCTCACCTCCTCCAGGAGGCCTTCCCAGACTGAGCCCCCTTTTTCCTCTCCTCCTCCCCATCCCCCCCTCGCCCTACCTCCTTCCCCTCCCCACAGCACCTGTATATATGTTTGTACAGATTTATTACTCTATTTATCTTACGTGTACATATTTACTATTCTATTTATTTTGTTAATGATGAGCATCTAGCTTTACTTCTATTTATTCTGATGACTTGACACCTGTCCACATGTTTTGTTTTGTTGTCCGTCTCCCTCTTCTAGACTGTGAGCCTGTTGTTGGGTAGGGGCCATCTCTACATGTTGCCAACTTGTACTTCTTAAGTGCTTAGTACAGTGCACTGCACACAGTAAGTGCTCAATAAATACGATTGAATGAATGAATGAATGAATAGGAGTCAGAGGACCTGAGTTTTAATCTAGGCTCTGCCAATTGCTTGCTGTGTGGCCTTGGGCAAATCACTTCTCTGGGCCTCATTTCTTTGTCAGTAATACGGGGATTCAATACGTGTTCTCCCTTCTACTTAGACTGTGAGTCCCATGTTCGTTCATTCAATCGTATTTATTGAGCACTCACTATGTGCAGAGCACTGTACTAAGCACTTGGAAAGTACAATTCAGCAACAAATAGAGACAATCCCTGCCCAACAATAGGCTCACAGTCTAGAAGGGGGGGCGAAGGACAACAAAACAAAACAAAACAAGTAGACAGGCATCAGTAGCATCGTGTGGGACAGGGACTGTGTCTAACCTCATTAACTTGTATCTATCTCAGTTTTTAGAACAGGGCTTGGCACAAAGTGAGTGCTTAACAAAAATGATAATAATAATTATAATATTAATAATGATAGAGATGGCTCTTCCACTTGCCTGCTGTGTGACCTTGGACATGTCACTTCACTTCTCTGTGCCTCAGTTACCTCATCTACAAAATGGGGATTAAAACTGTGAGCACCATGTGGGACATGGGCTTTTCCTAACCTGATTAACTTGTATCTACCCCGCCGCTTAGTACAGTGCCTGGAATATAGTAAGCACTTAATATATACCATAAAAATAAGAATAATAATTTGAATGATAATAATACTAATAATTATTAATTTTATGGCATTTGGTAAGCACTTACTAAGTGCCAGGGTACTGTACTAAACACTGGGGTGTATATAAGCAAATCGGGTTGGACACAGTCCCTGTCCCACCTAGGGCTCACAGTCCCCATTTTCTAGATGAGATAACTGAGGCACAGAGAAGTGAAGTGACTTGCCAAAGGTCACACAGCAGACCAGTGGCAGAGCCAGAATTAGAACCCATGAACTTCTTACTCCCATGCCCATGCTCTAGCCATTACACTTGCTGCTTCCCAGTACCAAACTGCCAAACTACCTGTTATGAAAAACTCACATAATATTCACCCCATATCTGACAATGTGTGCATGTGCATGACATGTGTACAACTATTTGGTCCATCGCCTGTGTCAGCCTACATCAAGATAGACTTGCCTTTTTAGAAGAAGCTTCTTCAAATAGACCATCACATTCCATCCTAAAGGTAGACTGGAAAAAAAAAACCTTCTTGGCAGAAATGAGGTGAAATATATTATCTCCCTGGTACCAGTAAATATTGTCAAACTCTGTGAGGTTATTAGATATGACCTCTGTATCTCTTCAGAAACACAGGTAGCAGTTGTATCGTTTGTCCCAGAGGAGCGGGAAGTCATTAACATCTCAGAATCTCCATTTGCACAGACCTGTGGACAATCTCAAGAAGTGGAATTTGAAGGGAATGAATTTCCTGCTCTCATTTTTACAAATCCATAATCCTCAGATGGAAGGTCTAAATCTTCCACTGTGCCTTTCTGATATGGGAGCTTCTCTTGGTATTACATAATAAATAGTGCTATCCACCCAGGCTATCCCAGAGGATAAACCAATTGCAAGGAGTCAAGAGATCTGCGATCTATTCTTGTTCTCTCCCTAGATGACCTGGGACAAACCACAGAACTTCTCTTGCTTCATTAGATGGACTAATAGTCACGAGAAGCAGTGTCATTTAGTGGAAAGAGCCCAGGCTTGGGAGTCAGAAGTTGTGGGTTCTAATCCCAGCCCCGCCACTGGTCAGCTGTGTGACTTTGGGCAAGTCACTTTGCTTCTCTGTGCCTCAGTTGCCTCATCTGTAAAATGGGGAATAAGACTGTGAGCCCCATGTGGGACAACCTGATTACCTTGTATCTATCCCAGCGCTTAGAACAGTGCTTGGCACAAAGTAAGCACTTATTCAAATACCATTATTATTATTATTATTAATAGACAGTAAATCTCACCTGGACCAACTATGAATAAGGAGGGACTCATCAGTCAATGGCTGTGGTTATTTGGTCATCTTCTCATTATTTGGGCACTCTTTAGTCTTATTGCAGTCTCATGATTTTATAAACAGTGAAATGCCCACTAACCTGTCCTAGCATATCTGAAGCCAGAACGAATCCTCTATCCCTCCCCTTGTGGAAGTTGGAGAAGAGATAGAGAAGGAGCGTGGCCTAGTGGGACGAGGGACCTGGTTTCTAATCCTGTCTCCTCCAATTGTCTGCTATGTGACCTTGACCAAGTCACTTAACTTCTCTGTGCCTCAGTTACCTCAGCTGTAAAACAGGGACTAAGACCATGAGCCCTATGTGGGACAAGGACTGTGTCCAACCTGATTAGGTCTACCCCAGTGCTTAGTACAGTGCCTGGCACAGAATAAGCACTTAACAAATGACATTTAAAGGGAAAAAAAGAAAGGTACTTGGGAAATCCTGAACGAGTATTACAGCTTTAGTCCCTTAATTTCTAGAAAGGACCCTAGAGAAGTTCACAAGCCACCCCCTCCCCTGCTTCAAAATTACCCACCACCCCCTGGGGATACTCCTCCATACAAGTTTTGTCACATTCTTTCAGAAAAAGTATGTGTATGTGATTTAGCAGTTCCCTGAAACTTTTGTTGAAGACTTCTTAAATGCATTCCTCATGACTCGAACTGCTTGGTTTCCATCTTCCTTATGTGCACTCAAAGACTTATTCTCCTGGGTGTGTCTATCATTAAGCTAATAAACAAATATTCCGGTGTGAACACACAGCTCCACATGGCTTGGAATGATTCACTATTCTTACTAAGTCAAATTCAAATCAAAACTGCAAAACTCTTCTCTCCCCTATTCCAGCCTCACTGGTTCTTTAACTTTCTACATAGCTCACCTGAACCAAGATTACTTTTCCTCAAAGAATTCATTGAACAGAAATAGCGTCTCTATTCTTATCCACTTCTATATCTACTGCTAAATCAGACACTACAGATTCTCTTCTGATATTCCATGGATTGAGTAGCAATAATCCTCCAGTTGCTCTTTCAAGCATGAGCCGTTTCCCCTCTCAACATTTTTTTTTTAATTTACAGGGACTTCTACTTAATCTTGATGTTGTAACTGGCAATTTTGCATTTTGCAACAAACACTTTTTTTTCAAGGACATGCAACTCACTGCTTCATTTTCTTCCATCCATCATCTTCGGATTTTGAGGTTTCACTGGGGTACTTTTCAGCTGTTCTAATAAGGATAGGCAGGCTCCATTTTGATCTAAAATTGCCCAGTTTATTTCCATAAACCTGCCCGATTCTTGGAGTGTCGTTTTTCTGATTTCTTTCTTTCTGAAGTTTTATTATTGAAGATTGCTCCAGAACTCTCTTGGAGGTTAGAAATTAATATTTTCTATCTTATGCGGTCATGGGTAATTTTATGTCTAATCACTGCCCTAATCTAGATAACTTGCTCTTTAAAGGTTGGTTTCACACCATGCTTCATCTGATGGAAAAGTTCATTTCTGTCCCTTGACTCACTTTGGTTTGCCATAAATTTCTATTTAGGCACACATCAGTTTTCAAATGGAAATACTGAAAGAATATTGGATCAGATTACTGATCTCTCCAGCTAGATGATCTGCTTCCCAGTGGCTGCGAATGCTTGGATAGTTAGAACTATCTGGCCCAGGACTTTTAAGATGACTGTTTTGTTTCACAGTCACCAAGCCAACCCTTTTGGGTCACACACTTATGTGTCCATTACTTTATTACTTATTACCTAGTAATAAGTAATTATTTTATTATTTATTACTTTATTACTTAGTCATTATTTTGTTTTTGTTTTTTATTAGTGTCATTAGTGTCACAAGATTCCTTGTTTGCCCAGTTTTTGTATAATGCAGGAATTGTGCTTTTTCAATTATTATTGGTGTTTGTTAAGCACTTACTATGTGCCAGACATTGTACTAAGCAGTGGGGTAGATACAAGTTGACCACATTGGACACAGACCCTCTCCCACATGGGGTTCACAGTCTTCATCCCCATTTAGTCGAAGGGGTAACTGAGGTATAGAGAAATGAAGTGACCTGCCCAAGGTCACACAGCAGATAAGTGGTGGATCTGAGATTAGAACCCAGGTCCTCTGCCACACAGACCTGCACTCTGTCCACTAGGCTATGCTGCTTCTTAGATTGCAGAACCCCTCAAGCGCTTAGTACAGTGCTTTGTACATAGTAAACACTGAATAAATATGATCGAATGAATGAAAGTAACATTCATATTCTAGTATTCATGGCACACGTGCAGAAAAAAGTATCTTCCAATAATGTTTTGTTCTGTAGTGGGGCTGAAAGAATATTCCTTAATTCCCCAACAGTGTTTTATCAATCAATGGTATTTATTTAGTGCTTACTATGTGAAGAGCACTGTATTAAGTTCCTGGGGGAGTACAATTCAGCAGAATTAGCTGTATTGTACAGTATTGTACTGTATTTTATTTTGTATATTGTACTGTACATTGTATTGTATTCAGCTGACTTAGTTCTAGTCAAAACCAGTAGTGAAAACTCTTGTATGGCAGAACCGAGTGTATATTGGATTCTTCCAGACTTTCCATCTTCCACTGGGCCTTTGACCAATTCTGTTGACCTTATTACATGACCATTGCCCCAGATGATAATAATAATAATAATAATAATAATAATAATAATAATAATAATAATAATGGTATATGTTAAGCACTTCCTATGTGCCAGGCAGCGTATTATGCACTAGATAAAAGCAAATCAAGCTGAAAATAGTCCTTGTCCCATGTGGGTCTCACACTTTCAATCACCATTTTACAGATGATGTACCTACCTGAGGCACAGAGAAGTGAAATGAGTTGCCCAAGGTCACACAGCAGACAAGTAGCAGAGCCGGGATTAGAACCCATGACCTTCTGACTCCCAGGAGCATGCTCTATCCACTAGTCCATGCTGTTTCCCTGTATGTATTTCTTGAACATCTAAAGACGTTTAATAGCCAATTTGAACTGGATATAAAATATGGTTTATTCCTCGTTACAGTACAGGAGTCAGGGGCTACAGTCATCCCGGATTTATATCAAAAGAAACATTAGAACATATAATAAATACACACACTAGTCCTTCTCTAACTGGACTGGCTACGTGGGAGCTCACACAATATCCCTTCCCATTCTCAGTGTTTTTTCTACAAGCTTCAAGACTCCCACCCAAAGACATTCCTTTCTCTCTCAGGCTGGAGAATCGAAGCTTTGTTTCTCTTAGTATTTATAGCCTAGGCAGTGCTTTTCCAAATATCTGGCCTTACTGGAAACAGCTATATGTGGAAATCCTTTGGTAGTTCACCTTTTCTCCTTAATCCAGTTCTGCATTAATGTCATCTTGACACAGCTCAATGGATAAATGTGGCCACCACGACTCAGGACTCACAATCCCTTAATGTGAATGGTCTCAAGATCATGCACTGTCTCATCACCATCATCATCATCATCATCATCGTCATCATCATTAATTGTATTTATTGAGTGCTTACTACATCCAGAGCAGTGTACTAAGCACTTGGAGGAGTTCAAAAGAGATATCAGACACATTCCCTGCCCACACATCTTGCATTTCCTGTAATTCCCCACTAGCTCAGCAGGAAGAATATTACACCCTTTTTATATGTTGCCGACTTGTACTTCCCAAGCACTTAGTACAGTGCTCTGCACACAGTAAGAGCTCAATAAATACGATTGAATGAATGAATGAATGAATGAATGAATGAATGAATGAGTGGAGGTGACTTCCTTCCAGCTACCCTGGAGGTGACTTCCTTCCAGCTACCCAGTCATAGAGATGAGCTTTTATTTATACTAACAGGGCCCTTAGATTTGATTGTAAAATCCTCGAGGGCGGGGATGGTATCTACCAGCTCTATTGTTTTGTGAGGTCTCAAGTGCTTAGTACAGAGCTGTGCACACAGTAAGTGCTCAGTCAGTAGCGCTGATTGCAAAGCTTTGTACTCAATTCCTCCATGACATAGGACACTATTATCTCTCACAACGGCTAAAACGTCCATGAATTGCTCAGGTTTTCCTAGCTCCAGGACAGAGAGTAAGTAAATCCTGGTGAACTGTATAACTTCTCAGTTTTTAACCTGGCTCCAATACTAGTGACCCCTGAATAATAATAATAATAATAATAATAATGGCACTTATTAAGCGCTTACTATGTGCAAAGCACTGTTCTAAGTGCTGGGGAGGTTACAAGGTGATCAGGTTGTCCCACGTGGGGCTCACAGTCTTAATCCCCATTTTACAGATGAGGTAACTGAGACCCAGAGAAGTTAAGTGACTTGCCCAAAGTCACACAGCTGACAAGAGGCGGAGCCGGGATTTGAACCCATGACCTCTGACTCCAAAGCCCGTGCTCTTTCCACGGAGCCACACTGCTTCGACTGTTACTGTTTACTGCTTATTACTGTTGTTACTGTTACTACTTATTACTGTTGACTACTTTTCAAATCTGAATGGCTTTAGAGCAATGGCTGATAAAATTGGGTACCACCTTTTAAAATAATAATGACAATAATACTAATGATATTAATGGTATTACTATTACTACTACTACTAGTATTAATAGTGGCATTTAATTAAACTTTGAGCCCTGTGTGGGACATGGACTGTGAACAACCTGATTGCTTTGTATCTACCCCAGTGCTTAGAACAGTGTTTGGCATACAGTAAGCCCTTAACAAGTATTATTATTATCATTATTATTACTATTATTATTTTTAAGCACTTAGTTTGTGCCAAGCTTTGCACTAAGCACTGGGATCAGTACGAGATACTGTGGTAGGGAAGCAGCAGGGCCTAATGGATAGATCTCAGGCCTGAGAGTCAGAAGGACCTGAGTTCTAGTTCTGGCTCCACCACTTGTCTGCTGTATGACCTTGGGCAAGTCACTTCACTTCTCTGGGCCTCAGTGCCCTCATCTGTAAAATGGGGATTAAGATTGTGAGCCACAAGTGGGTCATGGACCGTATCCAACCTGAATACCTTGTATTTACCCCAGGGCTTAGAAGAGTACCTGGTACATAGTATTTTTATTACTATTTTTATTTTTATTTATTTAAATGTTTATTTTATTTATAAAAAATAAATAATCGGGTCAGACACAGACCTTTAATTTGGTGTGCACTTCACCTCTCAAGACACTACCAGAATCACCTCCATATAAGATACATGTACAGTGGTTTGTCTTTGCCCTGAAACCTGGTGGGTAATTGTTCTGTTTGTACTGAGGCAGCAAATATTCTAATTAGCCAGTCCATTCAAACTCAGCCTGCTTTTTATTAACTCTCTTGAGGTTTTAAAAGTTCACATAATTGGTTTCTAAGTCGTTGAGCAGCTTGCCTAACTTTCCTGGCTCCTGGGTTTTAGTCCTGTTTTCCCAGTCCTGTTCTTTGTGACTGACATATATACAGAAATGTTTTCTAAATATTTTTTTCTCCTACAGTCAACTGACTAATGTCCTGAACTTCTGCAACTAGGACCAGGGAATCACTTCTGTTCTTAAAGCATTTCCCCGGCTTGTTCTCCCTTCTATGTCATCCCTGTGCTCGGATCTGTGACCTTTGAACATTTGATATTCATCCCACTCCCAACCCCAAAGCACTTATGTACATATCGGGCTTGGGAGTCAGAGGTCATGGGTTCTAATCCAAGCTCTGCCAATTGTTAGCTGTGTGACTTTGGGCAAGTCACTTAACTTCTCTGTGCCTCAGTTAACTCATCTGTAAAATGGGGATTAAGACTGTGAGCCCCCCGTGGGACAACCTGATCAGCTTGTATCCTCGCCAGTGCTTAGAACAGTGCTCTGCACATAGTAAGCGCTTAACAAATGCCATCATCATATATTATAAAATTACTTATTCATTCATATTAAGTTCTGTCTCCCTCTCTAGCTCATTATGGGCATGGAATGCATCTGCTAGCTCTGTCATATTGTACTCTTCCAAGTGCTTAAAACAGTGCTCTGCACACAGTAAGTGCTCAATAAATACCACTGATTGATCTGCCCCACAACCCTGTGAGATGGGAAAAGACAGTTCCCAGTTCCCAAATGGAAAAATTGGGCCCAGGAGAGGTTTGACACCTTTCCCAATGTTCCCCAATGGAATCCTCTAAATTCATTGAGGACAGGGAAAGTATCTACCATCTCTGTACACCAGCTCTGCACACAGTAAGCCCTCAATAAATATGATTGGAAACGTGTCTGCTAACTCTGTTTTGTATTGTACTTTCACAAGTGCTTGAGTCGGGTCTAGAATTAAGCTCTTCTGCCTCCCATTTTAATACTTCTATGCCCTAAACAATCTGTGAAGCATCCTGGACTAGAGAAAAGAACCCAGGACCGAAAGTCAAGAGCTCTAGGGTCTTATCCTGGCTCTACCATTTGCCTGCTATGTGAACTTGGGCTTGAGACTTAATTTCTCTGGTTTTCTCACCTGTAAAATAGGGATTCAATCAATGTCCTCTCTCCCCCTTAGTCTGTGAGTCCCTGGTGGGGCAAGGATTGTGATTGATCTGATTAACTTGTATCTACCCCAGAGCTTGTGACATAGAATGTGACATAGTTGTTATTATTATTATCCCAAATAGTATCATTTTCAGTTAAATAGTACTGATAGTAGGCTAAGGGCTATTTAGGACATAAAAATGAGGGTAAGTCTTGAAGCGCGCTTTTAAAATGAATGCATGTTATCAAGCCCTGGGGTAGTTACAAGTTGATCAGTCAATCATCAATTATATTTATTGTGCACTTACCATATGCAGAGCATTGTACTGAACTCTTACCATGTCCCTATCCTACAGGAGGCTCACAATTTCAGTCAGAGGTAGGAAAATTGAATCCCCATTTTATAGATGAAATAACTGAGGCACCGAGCTTGTCCAGGGTTACCTTGCAGATAAGTTGTGGAAGCAGGATTAGAACCCAGGTCCTCTGACTCTCAGGCCTGTGCTCTTCCCACTAGGCTACACTGCTTCTCTGAGGTCTATCAGCATCACACATTTAGGCAGTAGTGTTCTTCATAGAATAGACTACCTGTGAAACCTTATTATTTTTTTCTCTCCAGCATTTAATTTCAGTCACTGCACCAAAAACTGAAAGGGAAAATGAACTCGTAATGAAGACCACGAACCCTAGGAACAGTCAGTCGTCTCTGGAGAGCGTTAGAAGGAAAACTATGCAAGCTTTAAATTGTTTCTCCAAATTTAATTATTGAAAGGCACTTCAAAAACTGGTATGTGTGATCCTGTCTAGCCATCGATGCATTTTTATGGCTCCTCACTCTGAAGAGGTATCTAGGTGCGGAGGAAATGATATTACTCGAGCTACAAGGTGAATTTCTCTAAAAAGTAGTCAAGCTTTTAGGAGAAGCAGCAGTCCACAGACTTAGAATCTAAAAAAATCATTCAGTTTCGCCTATCTGATAATAATTATTATGATGGTATTTTTCAAGGGCTTACTCTATGCCAAGCGTCATTCTATATGCAGATAATCTGGTGAAAAGCCATCCCTGTCCCTCATGGGTCTCACAGACTATCAGGGGAGGGAGAGCTGGCATTTCATCCCCATTTTATAGGTGATAAAACTGAAGCCCAGAGAAATTTAATGACTTGCCCAAAGTAACACAGCACACAAGTGACAGAGCCAAGTTTGGACCTCAGAATGAGTCTAAAATAATGCACCAAGGTTTTGGGCCTGTGAGACGAGGGGATAGTGGTGGAAAGTCAGGTGAAGGAGAGGGTAAGGAGTTCTGTTTTGGACATATTAAGTTGGAGATGTCAGCAGTACATCCAAGTAGAGATGGAATCAGAGATAAAGAGAAAGAATCAATCAATGGTATTTACTGAGCATGTATTGGTTGCAGAATACTGGGCTAAGCACTTTGGAGAGTGCACTAAGGCGGAGTTGGGAGACATATTCCCTGCCTATTAGGAGTTTACAGACTAAACAGAGGAAGAGGGGAGAATGTTGATAGATTATTACTATTATTAGAGAAGCAGCGTGGCTCAGTGGAAAGAGCACAGACTTTGGAGTCAGAGGTCTGGGTTTGAATCCCGGCTCTGCCAATTGTCAGCTATGTGCTTTTGGGCAAGTCACTTAACTTCTCTGTGCCTCAGTTCCCTCATCTGTAAAATGGGGATTAAGACTGTGAGCCCCCTGTGGGACAATCTGATCACTTTGTAACCTCCCCAGCGCTTAGAACAGTGCTTTGCACATAGTAAGAGCTTAATAAATGCCATTATTATTATTATTATTTTTATTATGGAAAAAGTCTGAGTTGCCCATGTTTGCTAAAAACTCACTAGGTGCCTTACTATTCCAGAAATTTTTTTTTACCATATTCTTCATCTGTCTTTCTCACCTCGATTGTGAGTTGCCATAAAAACAGGAGCTCTGCCTGATCTGCTGTAGACTGTAAGCTTGTCCTCTAAAGTGTAAGTTCGTTGTGGGTAGGGAATGTGTCTGTTGTTGTATTGTACTCCCCCAAGATCTTAGTACAGTGCTAAGTATAGTACTAACTATTAACTGACTGACTATGTCTGTACCTACCCAATCATTTGGAACAGTGCCTGGCACATAGTAAGCACTTAATAAATGTCATAACAAATTCTTTGTAATTTGAAGGTGCTGGCTCTGGTATTAAATTTCCTCTCCTTATTTGAGAGGCTTTGTTCCTTTTACTCTAGCTAATATCTTGAATCTTTTTGGCAGAAATTTCTCCAATGTACAAAATCATTCTCATGTCCAGTGTAATGGCTCCATTACTTCGGGCAGGGTGGTCACCTTGAAGGGGCTGCTTCACTGAACCCCAGAATCACCTCTCACCCTGAGGGAGGTACCATTCTCCCCTAAGGAAACCCTCTTGGGAAATGAATTTGCTCTTCCAGAGGGATAGGGGTTCACTTAGTGTCTTCCAACAGATTGTTCACTGAGAGATTCCTGGTGACCCTCAAAGATCCATGTTTCCCCTCAGAGAAACAAGGTTCCTAACAGAGGTGGAAACTGAAACAAATGGAACTGAAACAAATTACTCTAGACTGTAAGCTCATTGTGGGCAATTAACATAGCTACCAACTCTGTGGTATTGTACTCTCCCAAGTGCTTAGTAGAATGTTTTGTACACAGTAAGCACTCAATAAATACTGATGATGATGTTGATGATAATGTTAGGACTCCTCAATGGAAAATGTTCTGATTACAAGGTGAACAGGTCCCCAGACCATGGCCATCAGCATCAAAATCATTCCTCTCCTTCCCTCGCCCACCATTTCTTCAATTCTGAACATTGCCGATCCCGTGCTAGGAGATGCAAGACTTCTGAGAAACTTGCTAGGAGCGAGGATGTTCTAGAAACGGACTTGCTTCTGTATTTTTGCCTCGCTGAACCGAGCTTACCTTTCCTCGCTATTGTCCAGGGATTTCCCTGGGGACTCAACAAAATACAAAGGAGATGTGCTATCAAATTTACAGAGAGTACCAAGATTACAAGTCACTTATAAAAACAGAGCCTATCAGCAGAATTTAGGAGGCTGGGCTGGAGAGTGAGCAGCTAATTAGAGGGCCTGGGATTTAATGTAATGACTGACTGTTACTGCTGTTAACAATACACACCCAGACAGGAATGTGAAATCCCACACAAATGTTTAAGGACATGGTTTGTCGGTATGAAAAACCACTGTTCTGCTTTCTTACTGAGCATCATGGCCAAGAGGAATGTTCTAGGACCTGGGAATCAGAGGTCCTTGGTCCTAATCTTGGCTCTTCCACTTCCCTGCTGTGTGACCTAGGGCAAGTCACTTCACTTCTCTTCCTCATCTCTAAAGTGGAGCTTCGATAACTGTCCTCCCTCTTACTTGGATTATGATCTCATGTGGGAAAAAGACTGTGTTTAACCTGATTAACTTGCATCTACCTCAACACTTTAGAACAGAGTCACTTAACTTCTCTGGGTCTTAGTTTCCTCATTTGTAAAATGGGGACATTTCTGTTACTGTTACTTAGACTCTAAGCCCCATATTCAGAAAGGGACTGTGTCTGACCTATTTAACTTGCATCTGCCCCAGGGTTTTAGAAGAGTACTTTTTTACACAGTAAACACTTAATAAATACTCTAATGATAATAATAATTATTATCATTATTATTAATAATGATTATTGCTGTTTTCCTCTGCTAGGGCTATCAATGCCTCTCCCTTGCCCAGTTCTTCTCCTGTCATTGACTTACAGTAAGTGTTAAACATTAAAGGCTGCCAACAGTGATTAATTAATGGTTTAATTAGTACTGTGCATGGGAGAACCTAATAAATGTATGATGGAGATGATGAGCTGTAGATAGGGCACTTTGTCCCATTTCAGGGAACAGCAGAGTGCTTTCCTCTGAGTGTCTCCAACTCACAAATCCCTGGATCATTGATCAGCCCCTTTCTGGGAACTAGCATGATGGTAATCAATAAATCAATTGTATTTGTTGAGTGATTATTATGTACTGAGCACTTGGGAGGGAACGCACACTGAATGTGCCACAGCTGACTCCGGGCATCCTCAAGACTGCAAGCTCATTATGGACAGGAACATATCTGCTTACTCTGTTGTATTGCACTTTCCCAAGCACTTAGTGCAGTGCTCTTTACATAGAGAGCACTCAATAAATACCACTGATCAATTGATTGACTGATCCCACGACCATGGACCCCCACTAATCTTGGGATCACCATCCTTAGGGCCACAGAGAGCCCAAGACTATTTATTGCATGATGACACCCTCATAGGTTGAGGAAGAAGGAAATCTATCATTCTCCCTTTTGGGATATGTAGAGACAAAGGCTTAATAATGAGTCACCTCCAGTAGGAACTCTGTTGCTGGACATTAAAACCCTCCTTGCAAGTAGGACTACTCACTTCTCGGTCTTTTTGAAAGTTCAGGTAATTTTTGTTTCAAACTGTGCAAACGTCCCTTCATTTGAACTCAGACTAAGAAGTGGAAAAGCACAGGCCTGGGAATCAGGGGACCTGAGTTCCAATCCCAGCTCCGCCACTTGTCTGCTGTGTGACCTTGGGCCAGTGACTTCATTTCTCTGGGTCTCTGTTTCCTCATCTGTAAAAATGAGGATTAAGACTGTGAGCCCCATGTGGGACAGGGACTGTGTCCAAACCAATTTGCTTATATCCACTTCAGATTATAGTACAGTGTACTAAGACTGTAAACTCTTGTGGGCAGTAAATGTGAATGTGTCTGTTTATTGTTGTATTGTATTCTCCCAAGTGCTTAGAAGAGTGTTCCGCACACAGTAAGCACTCAGTAAATACGATTAAATGAATATAGTGCCAGTAACACAGTAAGCACTTAACAAATGCCACAATTATTGTTAATTGCTCAATCAATACCATTGCTAATGATGATGATGATGACAATGATGAAGTTCAGATATCTGTGCAATTGTGGAAACAAATTTCTATGTCTTTCTTGAGTGGAACCATTTTCCTGGGAAATGGCCTTCATGGGCAGGGGATATGTCTGTTTATTGTTGTATTAGTACAGTGCTCAGTAAATGCAATTGAATGTCTGACTGACATTCTACCAGGCCTGCTTTGCTTCTATGCCTCTAATTGAACAAAATGGCCCCTCTCTGTGAGGCTTCATTAGTCATAATATTGATTCATTCATTCAATCCTATTTACTGAGCGCTTACTGTGTGAGGAGCCCTGTACTAGGTGCTTGGGGAAGTGCAATACAACAATAAACAGGCACATTCCCTCCCCACAACGAGCTTCCAGTCTAGAGGGGCTTGCACCAAATGCTTTTACGGTTTTTCATTTTCTCTATTTATTTTTGCTTTCTCACAACATAATCCTTTTTTCATACATCCCATGCAAGATTGACCTCCTCTGTGGAGCCCCATTCCCCACTCGATGAAATTCATTGCATTCCTGAGCACTGTACTAAGTGCTTAAGAGAGTAGCTCAGCACTTTATTGGGAGCAGACTTGACCCTTACTCTCAAACAGCTTACAGTCAAACAAGGGAGACAAATGAATGCTTGGAAACAGATTTTCTCAGCAAAATTTTTCCATTTCCCCATTACTGCAAAGTGGCCCAGGTATTCATTCATTAATTCAATCAAATTTAATGAGTGCTTACTGTGTGAAGAGCACTATAGGAAACACTTGGGGGAGTACAACATAGCAATAAGCGGACACATTCCCTGCCCACAACGAGTTTACAGTCTAGAGGTGTGTGTTACAGCATAATCATAGTATTTGTTACACATCTAATATGTACCATCATTCTAAGCAATGGGGTAGAAATGAGATAACCAGGTTGGAGATAGTCTCTGACATACAGGGGGCCCACAGGAGGGTGAAGAGGTATTGCACCCCCAGCTTATTTGAGGGAACTGAGTCACCGAGAAGATGTGACCTGCCTACGCAGCAGGCAAGTGTCAGAACCGGAATTAGAACCCAGATCCTCTGGCTCCCAAGCCCACTCTCTATCAACTTAGGCCATGCTGCTTTCCAGATCATGATGTGGGGCCCAACAGCTTCATCCCAGAGTTGACGAAATTACCATTCTTATTGTCCTCCGTATAGGTTTTTTCCACCCCTATCGACTCTATCTACCTTTCAATCACTGAAACAATCCATAGTATTTATTAAGAGCTTGCTATGTGCAGGGCACTGTACTAAACACTTGGGAGCAGGCAAGAGAATTGGAAGATATGTTCCCTGCCAAAAATGAGTTTACAGTCTGGAAGGCGAGACAGACATTAATATGAATGCATAAATTACTTTTCCACTGTTACTTGGATGTCTTTGACTTCAGCCATGCCTCCCTGCAGCTCCTTCACTCTCTCTGACTCTTATTCGTTTGGCTATTTCCTCTTCTGAGGCCCCTGATAATTCTCCTGTCTCCAGGAGAAATCTCCCTCCTGCCATTCCTTTAAGATGGTTCTTTTCATCCTTTTCATTTTCACAGGGAACTCTCCCCGTTCTTTGTCTCCTGTTTACTACCTATTGATCACAATTTCCACAGTTCCTAAAGATGCTCGAAGCCTCCCTCTCATTTCTTTCCCCCTCTGCATAAGGCTTTTTTGAAAACAAGGTACTTTTCCACCTTGGAGGTCAAAGACCCAGTGCTTCTCTTTCCTCGTGGGGTATAATCCTCTGTTCTTTCTTTCTCTCCACTCTATTTAAAACCACAAAATGCCCTCCAATACATTTTGATCACCCAGATCTGAACAGAAAGTAAACTTTTCTCTGGAAATCAATCAAAAGCAATTTCCTTGACAAACATCTTTTCTGGCCAGCCTAAATCCTTCTAAAGGACTGATCACAGATCTAGGCAGTGTCCATGCTGAAATCTTCATTCCAATTCTACCCCCTGCTTCATAATCACACCTAGTAGAACAACACAGCACTATTTAAAATTCTTCCAGACCCATCATCTTGTGCACTGACTCCAAGTAACCCTTACAACATCACAGGGAGATAAAGGAGCAGTGTGAGATGCTGCAAGGCATCCTCGGGTGCCACCTTCGGCTTGTGGCTTCCCCCAGTTGTCCGGGTCTAAACACCCTGTTCAGGGCTCTTGGAGGACTTGGCTTTGGTAAGCGGGAGAGGGACTCAGGTAGCTTTTGCTCCTGCCCCTCCATGGTGGGGTCTGGGAGGGGTTGGGCAGGGCCCGGGCATTGAGGGGATGGGGGCTTCCATGGTCCCCTCCTTATCCTCTCCCTATCAGATTGTCCATACCACAGCCAATAAAGATTCATTCATTCATTTAATCTTATTTATTGAGTGCTTACTTTGTGCAGAGTACTGTACTAAGTGCTTGGAAAGTACAATTCAACAATAAATAGAGACAATCCCTGTCCACAGTGGGCACACAGTCTAGAAGGGGGGAGACAGGCATCAAAACAAATAAGCAGGCATCAATATAAATGAATAGAATTATAGATATATATATACATCATTAATATAGATAGAATTATAAATAGGTACATATATATACAAGTGCTGTGTGGAGGGTTAGAGCAAAGGGAGTGAGTCGGGGTGATGGGGAGGGAAGGGGGAAAAGAGGAAAAGGGGGGTTTAGTCTAGGAAGGCCTCCTGGAGGAGGTGAGCCTTCAGTAGGGCTTTGATTTTTTTGGCAGATTTGGTGGAGGGAGGGCATTCCAGGCCAGAGGTAGGATGTGGGTTAGGGGTCGACAGTGGGACAGGTAAGAACGAGGCACAGTAAGAAGATTAGCACTAGACGAGTGTATATGGGCTGAGATGTAGGAGAGAAGGGAGGTGAAGTAAGAAGGGGAAAGGTGATGGAGAGCTTTGAAGCCAACAGTGAAGAGTTTTTGCTTAATATGGGAGGTTGATAGGCAACCAGTGGAGATTTTTGAGGATGGGGGTGACATAACCAGAAAGTTTGTGTAGAAAGATAATCTGGACAGCAGAGTGAAATATAGACTGAAGCGGGGAGAGACAGGTGGTTGGGAGATCAGAAAGGATGCTGATGCAGTCATCCAGTAGGGATAGGATGAATGAGGGATTGTACTAATGAGGTAGCTTTATGACTGGACAGGAAAGGGCATATCTTGGCGATGTTGTGAAGGTGAAACCAGCAGGTTTTGGTGATGGATTAGATATGTGGGATGAATGAGAGAGTGGAGTCAAGGATGACACCAAGGTTGCGGGATTGTGAGATGGGAAGGATGGTAGTGAAAGATGGAGAATCCAAGTCCCAGAGAGGTCAAGCAATTAGCCCAAGGTCACACAGCAGACTGATGGAAGAATAAGGATTAGAAACCTGGTCTCCCTAACCTCTAAATCCAGGCTCATACCCATTGCCTAGGACAGACCTAGGAGTCAGAAGGATCTAGTTCTGATCCCAGCTCTGTCACTTGTCTGCTCTTGACCTTGGGCAAGTCACTTCACTTCTCAGTGCCTCAATTACCTCATCTGTAAAATGGAGATTAAGATATGGGTCAGGGACTGTGTCCAACCTGATTACCTTGTATCTAACCCGGTGCTTAGTATACCATTAAAAAAAAAGAAGGATTGAGTTGCTATGAGGGAGGGAAGAGAGCCCAAGTTTGGGTTGGTCATAGTGAACCAATTTGAGGGGGTGTCTGATAGCATTTGGGGGTATGGTTAGAGACTGACTGAGCAGGGTTAAACACTGCCTTCCTCCCTCTACATGCACATATATATGTATGAATATATGCAGCACCTGTGTATATGTATATGTTTGTATGTATTTATTACTCTATTTATTTTATTTGTACATATTTATTCTATTTATTTTATTTTGTTAATATGTTTTGTTTTGTTCTCTGTCTCCCCCTTCTAGACTGTGAGCCCACTGTTGGGTAGGGACCGTCTCTGTATGTTGCCAACTTGTACTTCCCAAGAGCTTAGTACAGTGCTCTGCACACAGTAAGTGCTCAATAAATACGATTGAATGAATGAATGAATGAACTCTCCCAAGAGACACTCCTAACTGTTCCCATCTTCTGTGGCTGGGCTTGTCCTTATTAACAGAAGGAACCAGTATGGTCTAGTGGATAGAGCAAGGGCCTAGGAGTCAGAAGGTCCTGCCAATTTTGCCAACTGTCTGCTGTGTGATCTTGGACAAATCACTTCACTTTTCTGTGCCTCAGTTCCCTCATTTGTAAAATGGCGATTAAGACTGTGGGACAGATACACTACTAGAACGATTGCAGATGGAGTTGAGGCATTTTAGGGGAGGTGTGTCTTCGGTGTTGCTATGGGTCAGAGATGACTAGACAGTAGAGGACAAGACAAGACCCCAGCATTTAGTACAGTGCCTCGCACATGGTAAGCGTTTAATAAATACCATGAACAAAACAGGCTTGGCAGACACCATCGGGAAGGTGAGGTGTATAGTCAGGGAACACTTGCTTATTGAGCACTTACAATGAGCAGAACACCGTATGAGGGTCTTGAGCGAGTACAGTACAACAGAACTGGTAGACGTGATCCCTGCCTACAAGGAGCTTACAGTCATAAGGGTGAGAAAGAATTAAGAAAATTGACACTATCAGTCATGATCTTCTTAAAATCTCCCCTGCCCCTCTCTAGCCCCTCGCTGCTCCTGACCCTTTCTTCAGTTCTCCCAACAATATCTTTAGAGGAGATCTCTTGCCTCTTCTCAAAAGCCATCCCCTCCACCTGAACATCCAATTCCATTCCTTTGCACCTTATGTAAACACTTGCTCCCTCCCTGCTTCCCTCCCTAACAATCATCCTCAACTGTTCGCTCTCCAATGGCTTCTTTCCCACTGTTTTCAAACAGGTTCGTGTCTCCTCTATCCTAAAATCCCCCCCAACACCACCACCACCACCACGACCTCTGTCTCCCCCGCTAGTCTGTAAGCTCGTTGTGGGCAGTCTATTCATAGTTATATTGTGCTCTCCCAAGCACACAGCAAGCACTCAATTTACTGACTGATTGAGTGGTCAGGAACTCCCTCCCATTTCTCTTTTGACAGCCACCTTTCTTCTCATCTTCAAAGTCCTCCTAAAACCATTTCTCCTCCAAGAAGCCTTCCCTGACTAACTTCCCATTTCCCCACTCTCTTTGCCCTCCCTTCTCCATCACCTCCGCACCTGTGTCTTTATTCCTTAAGCACTCTATACACACTCCACCCTAGCCCCACAGCACTAATTTACAAATCCTTATACACTGCCACTTCACCAGTTTGTACTTTATTTTCATGTTTTTGCCTCCTACTAGCTCATAATCTCTTTGAGGTCAGGAGTTGTGCTTACCAACTCCATTTTGTTGCACTCTCCCAAGTGTTTAGTACAGTGCTCTTTACTAAATAAACAATAAACACCCTTAATGAGGACTGAGGCTCAGCTGTTGTTTCTGATAGGAGGCACCAACCTCACACAGGGATATTTTATCAATCAATCCTATGGACAATACTGGTCCTGTTTTGGTGATTCTTACCCTCTTCTAAAAATTGCAGTTCAGTTCAGCATCCCTATTGCAGACATTCTGTGTCAGAATGCTTTCTCCCGGCTCAGATGAGAGGATAGTAAGAATTTGCTCCTTCAGCTCGAGTAAGGAATAGTGTGAACTACGACAGAGAAAAGACAGTAGCCTCATTTATAGGCAGGGAACATGCTAATTCTGTTGTGCTGTACTCTCCCAAGCACTTGGTACAGTGTTCTGCTCATAGTATGCACTCAATAAATACCTCTATTTGTAAAGACTCTATTTGGGCCCATCTATCCCAACCAAACTCTTCCTGGAAGAATTGGCAGGATATTTCCTTAGTCTGCTGTCTGGTCTAATTCAATATCATTGAAATGAGGCTTCCCCTTGGTCATTTGGGAAGTGATTCTGCTGTGTAATAATATATCTCATTTGGGTAAAATCTTTCTTGATATTCTTTGTCTGTATTTTTCTTAATTTCACCTTATTTTTTCGACTTACTTTATATATTCCTCTTTCTCTCTGGCACTTGTCACCATGGTATCCCAGGATTTACACAAGAACATTAGGCTAAAAAGAAACACTCAGTGGAAATGAATGCTTTTCCTCAGTAACCTCTCCTCTGGGGTCCTATTTGGTGAATTGGACTAATTGAACCATTTAACCCCTCTTTGGTCCTGCTGAAAAACTTTGC
This sequence comes from Tachyglossus aculeatus, assembly GCF_015852505.1. NCBI lineage: Eukaryota > Metazoa > Chordata > Mammalia > Monotremata > Tachyglossidae > Tachyglossus > Tachyglossus aculeatus. The sequence continues at coordinate 42,840,490 of NC_052067.1, read as the reverse complement.
ACGTTGAAAAATCCACATAAAAAGCATACATAAAGACTAGGGAAAGTTAAATGCCAATTTGTATTGTCATATCTTCTGTGTAACTTTAGGCAAGTCACTTAACTTCTCTGTACCTCAGTTACCTCACCCGTAAAATGGTGATTAAGACTGTGAGCCCTATGTGGGACACGGACAGTGTCCAACCTGATTGACTCTCTGGAAGCTGGGAAATTCAGTCAGGGAAAAGTCTGAATTAGAATGGTCTAAACATGCATTTCATTGATTCTTTGGCGCTTTCTCATTCATTTTCATTTCATAGGAATCAGTGAGAAAACATTGAGTCCTCCTTAGTTATCTCCAAAATTGAGGGGCAGAGAAAGGGATATGACCAAACCTGATATGCTCCCTGCCAATCAAATTCACCCGATAACTGACCAATCATTCCTCCCACCCTCACCCCGGGATGCTGGGCAGTCCCTCCCTTTTGCAAGCTCTAATTTTCTAACTCTTTTGGCAAACAGTCATAGGCAAATTGCCTTTCAAAACTCCAATGAAAAAGGTCTGGCTCACTTTATTATTTACACAGCATTAAATTAGTCATGAGCTGCATTTTAAAATGCATTTAACATAAACTATGTCTACCTGGCTGAATTTCTTTAAGGTGCATTCCCAAGCAATGTGGGCTAGTGGATAGAGCATGGACCTGCGGCACAGCAGGACCTGGGTTCTAGTCCCTGCTCTACTATTTGCCTGCTGTGTGATCTTGGGCAAATCGCTTAACTTCTCTGTGCCTTAGGTATCTCATATGTAAAAGGGGGATTACGACTGTGAGTCCCATGTGAGATATGGACTGTGTCCAACCTGATCATCTCGTATCTACCCCAGCTCTTAGAAAAGGGCCTGGCCCATAGTAAGTTCTTGGTGGGGGGAGAATTTTACTTACTATTTACTTGAGCCTTAGTCAAAATGGTTTGCCTTAAAGCTGGGGAATCAAGGAATTAATAATAATAATAATAATAATGATGGCATTTGTTAAGCGCTTACTATGTGCCAAACACTGTTCTAAGTGCTGGAGGCAGTACAAGGTGGTCAGGTTGTCCCACGTGGGGCTCACACTTTTAATCCTCATTTTACAGATGAGGTAACAGAGACACAGAGAAGTTAAGTGACTTGCCCAAAGTCACACAGTTGACAAGTGGTGGAGCCGGGATTAGAACCCGTGACCTCTGACTCCCAAGGCCATGCTCTTCTCACTGAGCCACGCTGCTCTCCTTAGGTGAGAAAGTATAGTTTTAGCCACAGTAGGAAACTGGTGCAGCAAGCTCTTAGAACAGTGCTCTGCACCCAGTAAGTGCTCAATAAATATGATTGATTGATTAATCACATACCAGGAGAGGACCAGTCAGCTACTAAGACATACATAGAGCAGGTCTACAGATATAGATCTCCATTCCCAAGTGAAAAGGTAAATTTCCCAGCTCCAATTTAAGAATGAACTGCTTGTGGAAGGTTTACTCTCATCTCTGCTCATGCCTCTGTTTTTCTAGTGTAAAGAACTCAAGTTGATAAGGTACCAGTTTTGGAGTCCATTGAATAACGGTTATTATATTGAGTATAATTATTGCAATAAGCCATTTCCTTAGAGGGCTCTATAACCTGTCTTGAGGATAAAAGAAGGTGATATACAAGTGGAATTAACTGTAAGTTTCTGATCTAAGGGGAACTTTGACACCACATAAGCAAATTCCAACTCTTTTTTTCCCCCCACGTAATAAATTCCTTTCCCCTTTTCATCACTTTCCTCCTGCCCCAAGAACCGCAATAAAAATTTTATTAAATCTTATATTAAATGTTAATTGAACAAATAGACTAATAAACCAAATGTTATAGGTTTAGTTAAACAGTATCACATTTTAGTTAATTACCAGGAAATTCAGTAGCTGATGCCTTAGTGTTGACCTCAATTTTTTCCATGTTTAGGGACCGGAAAAACCTGCGGCAGTTCTGCTGTTGCATTCATTGCTGTGCTTCTAGGAGTCACTGCCCAGACAACAGAGATCTTTATTTCTCCATTTATTATTTCAAATAGGTCAGTGAATAGTGGTTGTTGAATTTATTTTGCTCCTTGCAACCTGCCGCAGACATCTATTTCCCTCTAGTTATAAAACCTCTCAGTAAATCATCATCAGTGATATTTATAGAGTGCTTACTGTGTACTGTACTAAGCACTTGAGGGAGTACAGTATAACGGAGTTGGGATACATGTTCACTACTTGCCACTTGGGGTAGGTATTTGATCAAAACACCCTCTAGGACATCTCGTCTGGTGGATTTATCTAGTGAGAATCCTGAAAATAAGCCACTCTACAGGGTGGCAAAGCTGAAATTGTTACTGTGGCAGTAACACTGGCAACCAACAGTTGGCCTATGGCAATATGGTACAGCAACAACCCTTTGCACAAACAAATATATATAAATGCTGTGGGGCGGGGAGAGGGGGAGAAGAGCAGAGGGAGCAAGTCGAGGTGACGCGGAAGGGAGGGAGAGCTGAGGAAAAGGGAGCTTAGTCTGGGAAGGCCTCTTGGAGGAGGTGTGCCTTCAGTAGGACTTTGAAGAGGGGAAGAGTGATTGTTTGGTGGATTGGAGGAGAGAGAATGCTCCAGGACAGAGGTATGATGTGGCCAGGGGTTAACAGTGAGGAAGGCAAGATGGAGGCACAAGTGAGAAGGTTAGCACCAGGGGAGTGGAGTGTGTGAGCTGGGATGTAGGAGAGAAGAGAGGTGAGGTAAGAAGGGGCAAGGTGATGGAGAGTTTTGAAGCCAATAGTGAGGAGTTCTTGTTTGTTATAGGGGTTGATGGTCAACCACTGGAGATTTTTGAGGAGGAACGGTAACATACCCTGAATGTTTCTGTAGAAAGTTAATCGGAACAGCATGGTGAAGTATGGACTGAAGTGGGGAAAGGCAGGAGGTTGGGGGGTCAGAAAGGATGCTGATACAGTAATCCAGTAGGGATAGGATGAGGGATTGTACTAGCATGGTTTGGATGAAGAGGAAAGGGTGGATCTTGGTGATGTTGTGAAGGTAAGACTGGCAGGATTTGGTGACAGATTGGATATGTGGGGTGAATGAGAGAGCGGAGTCAAGGATGACACCAAGGTTGCAGGCTTGCAAGACAGGAAGGATGGCTGTGTCATCCACAGTAATGGGAAAGTTTGGGAGAGGACAGGATTTGGGAGGAAAGAGAAGGAAGATAAGGGTGTATTTAAGTGGCTGGAGGACATCCAAGTAGAGATGTCCTGAAGGCAGGACTCCCAGGCCCTTGCTCCATCACTAGGCATAACTATGAGAGCAATGTCCCCTTCAAATTGAACAATTTCAGAAAAGGCACCTAGTCACATTGCCACTGTTGCCGTGTATTAAAAATTACTTGTTTATTCATATTAATGTCTGTTTCCCCCTGTAGACTGTAACCTCATCATGGGAACGTGAGAACATGTCTGCTAATTCTGTTGCACCGTACTATCCAAGGAGCACAGTACAGTGCTCTGCACAGAGTAAGTGCTAAATCAACACTATGGATTGGTTGATTTTGACTGTCTTACTAATTTAGCAGTAGAGCTGAAGCAACTTTATAAAGGGAAGCAGTGTTGCCTAGTGGATACAGCACAGGCCTGGGAATCAGAAGGACCTGGGTTCTAATCCCAGATCTGCTACTTGTCCTGACCTGGGGCAAGTTACTTCACTTCTCCGCGCCTTAGCTTACCTCATCTGTTAAATGAGGATTAAGACTGTGAGCCTCCCATGGGACATGGATTGTGTCCAACCTGATTGGATTGTATCTACCCCAGAATTTAGCACAATGCTTGACACCTAGTAAGCACTTAGCAAACACCATAACCCCCCCCCCAAAAGAAAAGACCAACAAAAAAATCTCATAAGGCAATTGGAGAAATGATTCATCCAACAGATGCTATACTGCAGAATATTCAAAACCCCCAGAATTAGAAATCGCAACGGTTTATTTTCATAAAGGGCTGTGAGGATCTGGCTCAAGGCTAAATGGTAAAACAGCACATCTCTAAATTTTACCCCGTTTTTTTTCCCACATCACTTTTTTCATTCTCTAGAGTGAGAGGTTACCTAAGGTAAGCTGAGGCTTGTCCTGTTCCTCTATATGAGTTTGATTCCTATACCCAGATAAATCATTTTTTATTATGGTATTTATTAAGCCCTTACTATGTGCCAGGCACTTTTCTAAGCTCTGAGGTATAAATCAGGTTGGGCAGAGTCCGAAACCCACATGGGGCTCACAGTCTTAGTCTCACAAATGAGGTAACTGAGGCACAGAGAGATGAAGCGAGTTGCCCACAATCACACAGCAGAAAAGTTGAGGAGTCGGGGTTAGAACCCTTCTGACTCTCAGACCACACTACTTCCATAGCTAAATCCTTCTGAATATATTTTGCTTTTGTTGTTGAAATACTGCAAGTAGGAGTCCCCGTGCCCCAGTTTAAAGAGAAGTTGTTGACGCGAAACTAATTTTTCACCCATATGCTCCTCTACTTCCACTGTTCTAAAGTACAGTGGGGTCCTCCCCGTTTCCTAGGTGAAAGGCAAGTTAGCCAGATACGGATTTGGTATTTCAAGCACCAAATGAAACAAGGCTTTCTGATAGATTGCTCATTTTTAAAGAGAATTTCATTATAATGATGGTGTTTATTGAGTATTTTCTATATGCCAAACACTGTGCTAAGTCCTGGAGGTGAGATGATATAATCAGATCAGAGACAGTCTCTTTCCTACATGGGGCTCACATACTGGGGAAGGAGAACAGGTATTGAATCTCCATTTTAGAGATTAGGAAACTAAACCACAGAAAAATGACTTGTCCAAGGTCACAGAGCAGGCAAATGGCAGATCCTGAATTAGAACGCTGTTCTGATTAACAGTCTCATGCTTTTTTCATCTGGCCACACTCCCTGCCGTTAGTAATTTTAGAGCTGCAACCAACCATTCATTTTATCCTAAATAAATATTTTGATGATGATGATGATGACGATGATGATGATAATGATGGTGCTTCTCAAAAATCTTACATCCACTTCAAATAGGATCAGTATTGATTAAACAACTGCCATATACAGAGGAGAACTTTTAAGGAATGTAGAAAATAAGTAAGAGAAAGCATCCTTTCCCTTAGGGATCTTATAATTAATTAATCAATTCTATTTACTGACCATTTATTATGTACAGAGCACTGTAGTAAGCTCTTGGGAGGTATAACAGATTTGGTGGACACATTCCCTGCCCATAACAAGCTTACGGTCTAGAAGGGGAGACAGGTGTTAATAGAAATAAATAAATTACAGATATGAACTTAAATGCTGAGGGGATGGAGTAGGGGTGAAGGAAGGATTCAAATCTGAGTGCTAAGGTGACGCAGGAGGGAGTGGGAGAAGAGGAAATAAGGGCACAGTCAGGAAGGCCCCTTGGAGGAGATGTACCTTCAATAAGGCTTTGAAGGTGGGGAAAGTGATCATCTGTTGGATATTTAGAGGGAAGGCATTCTAGGCTAGAGGCAGGAAGTCAGCAAGAGTTCAGTGGTGGGGGAGACAAAATAATCGTATCAGCCCTGTGCCTATCAGGTCTTCCAGATGGGTGTTCCTCTGACAACGGTACTTGGCATAGTTGTGTGGGGCATAGCATTTTCTTGGCTAAATTTTGCAAATTGGGGCAGCAAATAAGATGAATCCTTGATTTTTCCAGTTTTCTCTGACAGTGGACTGGTCTACATGTAAATTCAAATCAGCTCACTGTGTGGCAACAGATGAAGAAAGGCAGAATCAAAGAAAATGATTCATTTGCTGGCTGATGAAATGGTAAGTATACTACCTCTGTGTAAATTAAAACCCATTTCTACCCACTAGAGACTGCATTTGATAGGCTTTAGTAGATTCTTTTGCATTCAAAATTTGATCTTTTTTCCATCTCCCCCACCTCTTGTCCCCAACACTGAAAATGTGAAGTCTAATTCAGAGGCAGAAACTTGTAGTTGGTAATCACTAGAAAATTAGCAGTGATTCTAAGGAGCTTCTAAAAGAGTAGATACAGCATTAATCACTGCCCTCTGCCACGATCCCGTCTTCAAGAATGTAGGCAACAGAATTTTAACTAAACCTGGCAATATCTCCTTTTTCAGCACATTTTTAATAGTACATGTCCTTTACATAAAGCGCACAGATGGGACAATGAGGTTTTAATTAGATTTCTGGTTTGATGCAATTAGTTACAGTTGCGAATTTAAAAGTTACAGTCGAGCATCAAATATATCTCGAAGTCCATAAAGCCCCTTCAATTTGTTAGGTCAGCGGCCTCGGTAGATTGCAGTGAAATGTAAATGCTCGGCGTGACGGTGGTGTGAATTCATATTTAGAACAGATGTCGAGAAGCGTACTAAGCAGTTTCTTTCTGCAGGTAGCCTCTTTGAACAGATGGTATTTAAGGAGGACTATGCACTGCACTTTAATGTAATTCACAAATACAACTGCCTCATGGGAATTTTCTGAACATGCATGATATTTGAGGAAAACACGCTATCTTCCAGTTTTCACACCACCCAGCAGGGGAAGGGCCAAGAGAACAAATGCAGCTATGAATACTACCCATTGAGACTTCATGAAGCTCTTTCCATCTCCTCCAATCACTTACTTCCATGTTGATGGGCAACTATTGAACACCCCAATTGGGGAAAGATTAACTGCAGACCTGGAAGATCCATGAAATCTATTTCGGTATTTTACAGTGGTTATTTATTCTCCTTGGTGCTGAATTCTTCAGGAAGTAGTTTAAATGAATATATTGCCATGCATAATCTCCGCCTGTCAAAAAAGTCTCTATCATACTCTTTGGTAAGGACAGGAAAAGAGGAGGAGAAGAGATTGGGATGAAGGTAAGAAATACAGAAAAGATAAAGGGAACAGAGGAAAGGGAGGATTAAAGCGGACAAGTTGGAGAAACGTTCTGTCCTTCAATCATTAGTATTTATTGGATACATAGCTTTTTATGGTATTTGTTAAGCGCTTACTGTGTGCCAGACCCTGTACTATGCCCTAGGGTAGATGCAAGCTAGTCAGGTTGGATACAGTCCATGTCCTACATGGCGCTCACAGTCTTGATCCCCATTTTACCGATGAGGGCCAGAGAAGTGAAGTGACCATCCATCCATCCATTCATTCATTCATTCATTCATTCAATTGTATTTATTGAGTGCTTACTGTGTGCAGAGCACTGTACTAAGCACTTGGGAAGTACAAGTCGGCAACATATAGAGACGGTCCCTACCCAACAACGGGCTATCAGTCTAGAAGGGGGAGACAGACAACAAAACAAAATACATTGACAGGTGTAAAAATCATCTGAACAAATAGAATTATAGCTATTTGCACATCATTAACAAAATAGAATAGTAATTATGTACAAGTAAAATAAATAGAGTAATAAATCTGTACAAATACATACAAGTACCGTGGAGAGGGGACCGTGGGACCAGTTCCCAGTGTCATAGAGCAGACAAGTCACAGACCAAGACTAGTACCCAGATCCTTCTTATTCCCAGGTTTGCGCTCTATCTGCTAGGGCTTGTTCCTTCTCTGTATTTTGTGCAGAACACAGTAGTAGGTATTGGGAAAATTTGATAAATATAGGAAACCTAGCTCCTGATTTCGAGGAGTTTTCAATTTAATGGGGGAGGTGCTTGTAAGCTTCCTGTGGGCAGATAATTTCTGTTTATTGTTATATTGTTCTCTCCCAAGCGCTCAGTTCAGTGCTTTGCACGCAGTAATCACTCAATAAATATGACTGATGGAATCGAATGAAAAAGAAGAAGGATAAGTTGGGATCCTTGCTCTCAAGGATCTTATTAATCTAAGGTGGAGCATATGCACAATTAAGCAGAGATAGCCTCAGTTCTTGAAAGAAAAGGAAGGAAAAATTAAGTGGACACCGAGAATCAGAAGTGGAAAGGAGTGGGAGAAGTAAGGGGAAAGCTAATATGCTTAGATGAGCTGTTTCAACACACATGCTTTGTAGGTTGTCATTCCCGCCCTCCATTCTCCATCAAGTTATGGCAGAGTTGAGCCTCTGGCCATTTAAACCCCTAGGTTCTCAAAATGAGAAGGGGAAAGACACACTTTAACCATTCCCTGAGGGTTGTTGGGTGGGGGAACTGGTAACTTCATTGGATGAAGTTTTCAACTCCAGTTCTGGGGTCAGATTCAGGTATTTCAGAAAGGCCATGTTTGCGCCTTTGTAGCTTTAATCCCTCCAAACTAATCTGATCTCATTTTCAATTTCATGGATCCAATTGGCGGTGGCAGCTGAGCTTTAGAAAAGTCTGTGAAGTTGAAAATTGCCATTCTGCTAAATGCCTGTGAGTGTAATGATATATGTATATCTCTTCCTGCCTGCTGAAAGAAGACGTTTCCTGCATTCTCTATAGGTTGATCAGCTCAGAAACTGAAAACTACGACCGCTTTTTGGCACTGTGGTTCCATCCCGCTGTTTCTACATGACAGAAATGGGTAAGTGACATTACAGAGTCATTATAACCTTTCATGTGGCATTGCATAACCTTTGTAGCTGATATATGAGTAGTTCGTGTAAAGATGAGTCCTAGTTTCGATTTGTTTTGCCTTCAGCCTAGTTTTAATTGCTTTTGGTTCAAATTTTTTTTTTTACCTATCACACCTGGTAATTCTACCTTACTGGTCCCCAAAGACTCAGAAGAATCTGTCATGTCCATAAACCCATATGCCAGAAAAGACATTTTGCCCTTTTTTGGCTATCTGGGAAAAAAAGGTGCTAATTAATGGCTTCCCTTATGTTAGAGGGATACTGCAAAAGTGTGTTCCGTTTTAACCGAGTCTCTCCTTCTAAAGGTCTTGAAGATGGGTTTGGAAATAAGTAAGATTTTAAAAAGCCAAATGGCATAGTTTCTGATGTCGCAGACCTCATATTCATGTTTTAGGGAAACTTGGTTGGATGTTCTTTCAAGCAGCCTGGCCTAGTGGAATGAGCAGAGAGTCAGGACGCCCACCTGGATTCTAATCCCAGCTCTGAGACTTTCCTGTTGTGAGGCTCTGGGCAAGTCCTGTAACTTCTCTATGTTTCAGTTTTCTCATCTGTAAAATGGGGATTAAATTCCTGTTCTCACTTCCTCTTTGACTATGAGCCCCATGAAGGACAGGGACTGTCTGACCTGAACATTTTGTAACAACCTGAGAGCAAAGCAGGTTGCTTTGGTACTAAGTGCTTAGCAAATTATTATTATTATTACTTTCTACCCCTTACCCTTCCCTAAGACCAACCTATGGCCTAGTGGGAAAAGCACAGGCCTGTGAGTCAGAAGGACCTGGGTTCTACTCCAGGCTCTGCCACTTCTGTCCTCTGTGACCTTGGGCAAGTCACTTAACTTCTCTGTGCTTCAGTTATCTCATCTGTAAAATGGGAAATATGACTGTGAGCCCGATAAGGGTCATCCAACCTGATTACCTAGTATCTACCCCAGCACTTTCCCTCTCAGGGTTGCCCCTGGAGAGTTTGCAGTACTCTGTCAGTCTCGGCTACGGGTGGGAGAGTCAAGCAGAGGCCTACCCATTCCATTCCTAGCATGGGCAGTGGCTAGCAAGTGAAAGGCAATCTGCTACAAGTCAAAACTCACCCGTGCTGGGCAGCAGAGGCACAGGAGAGAGTCAAGGGTGGAGACTCGAGTTTACTGCACCGAAGGCAGCAATGGTAAACCACTTCCATATTTTTACCAAGAAAACTCTATGTATCCACTACCAGAATGATTGCAGATGGGGAGCGGGACATTCGGGGAGAGATGTGTCTGTGGTGTCTCTGTGATTCGGAAATAACTCGATGGCATAAGACAAGACTCCAGCACTTATTACAGTGCCTGGCACACAGTAAGCGCTTAACAAATACCATAGTAGAACACACATAGTGAGGGTTTGAAACAGCCAGAAATTGGGCTTAAGTGGAGATAAGAATCGACAGCGCCTTCCAAGGAGTCTACCCTGTCAACCATCACTATCATTATCCTGATCATCATCAGTATTTATTGAGTGCTCTGTGTGCAGAGCACTGTACTAAGCACTTGGAAGGGTATAATGCAATGGAGCTGGTAGACACATTCCCTGCTCACAATGAGCTTACAGTCTAGAAAACTGTGCAGTACATACTCTACAGTCTAGAGGACTAAGGCACTGTACAGTCTACAGATTACAACTTAGAGTGCACCTTCCAGGCACTGATCTCTGGAGTTACAGCTCAGCTTTGACACAATGCTGCAGTCACCTGGGTGGAAGATGAGTTCTGTAAATAAACTTTTGCCATTCACTTTGCAGTGTGCCACATCCCTTACCACTCTTCCCCTGTTGCACCCACTGCCCCATGAGAACTCACTGGCAGGGACTAGACAATGGAAATGATGCTGGACAAACCACTAACCCCAAGTACGGCTCCCTCCCACAGTCTTGGGCAGGAAATTTTGGAGCCTGGATCAAGTCTTCTCTGTTGTTTCCAACCAGGGATTCCAACATTGACAGAGATGAACTTGGAATACTACGTTTTTAGAAGATGGGAATATGCTATATTGGGGCTTCAAGGACTGCTTTCGCCCTCTCCCTCTCCCAAAATTGTGACTTCAGAATCCTTAATCCTCTAGACTTGTAAGCTCGATATGGGCAAGGATTGCATCTGTTATGTTATACTGTTATGTTGTACTCTCCTAAGCTCTTAGTCCAGTTCTCTTCACACAGTAAGTGTTCAATAAATATGATTGATTGATTGATTGAGTAAATCAATGGGCTACAAGAGGTGAGGTTCTCAAGTTCTACCTCCCTCTCCAATAATGAGAATCTAATCCCCTATTTCTGATGTGATCAGCTGCTTCAGAGGACATAGTTTCATCATAGGTTCTAATCCTGGCCTTGCCACTTGCCTGATGTGTGACCTTGGACAGTCATTTCACTTCTCTTTGTCTCAGTTACCTCACATGTAAAAATGGCGTTTAAATCTGTGAGCCCCATGTGGGACAGAGACTGTATCCAAGCTGATTAGCTTGTTTCTACCCCAGTGCTTAGTACAGTGCCTGACACATAATAAGCATTTAAATGCCATAAAAAACAGGATTTTCCAGGAAAGTAACTGTCATTCTCTGATGATTTATGTACAGTAGAAAGCCAGTTATCCAGACTAATTGAAATGAGGCTACGTGGGTCTGAAAGTCTGGATAATTGAACAATCACTCTCTTCACCTTCAAAGCCCTATTAAAGAGCCAATCTCCTCTGAGAGGCCTTACCCAACTAAGCCCTCACATTCTCTTCTCCCACTCCCTTCTGCATGCCCCTGGCACTTGCATTTTCACCCTTATTCACCCCAACATCAGCCTCACATGTGCATATCCATAATTCATTCATTTATATTAATGTCGATCTCCCCCCTCTACACTCTAAGCTCCTTGTGGGCAGGGAATGTGTCTTCCAACTCTATCGCGTATTTTCCCAAGCACTTAGTACAGTGCTCTGCACACAGTAAGCACTAAATATGACGAATGAGCAATCAATTGCAGAGGTCCTTCCCCAGTTAGGTTTTTACCCAGACTTTGGGATTTTTAAAGAAAGGCTCTAAACCATCCTCTGTGTGGATAACCAGTCTGTTCAGACAACAGATGCTCAGATGACTGGCTCTCTCTTGCATGAATATGCCACATTTGCTGTGTCTGCTTTCTAACATTGACCTCTACTGGGCAGAAAGATAGAGTCAGCCCTGTCCGGACACCTACATGATGCTCAAGGCTGTCTCTGTAGCTGCAGCTGAAAAGATGCCAGAAGGGAAAGGGAAAGGGACTTGAGCATGGAAAAACAGCAGGAACAGAAGCAACTGAAATGGAGACAGGCCAAGGCAGGAAGAACAGGCTGAAAGAAGAGGAGACGAAAGACAGAGAGGGAAGAGCAAATGGGACAAGGGATTGGAAGAGAGAGCGGATCGGGGTGACAGAAGGAGGGAAAATGAACAGAAGAAAGTAATGATAATAATTACTGTGGTATTTCTTAAGTGTTTACTATGTGCCGAGTGGCAAGAACACGGGCTTGGGAGTCAGAGGATGTGGGTTCTAATCCTGGCTCCACCACTTGTCTGCTGTGTGACCTTGGGCAAGTAACTTTATTTCTCTGTGCCTCAGTTACTCTGTCTTTAAAATGGGGATTAAGACTGTGAGCCCCATACAGGGCAACCTGATTAAATTCTGTCTAACCCAGTGGTTAGAACAGTGCTTTGCACATAGTAAGTGCTTAACAAATACCATAATAATAATTATTATTATTAATAATCCATAAAATAATCCAGTTGGTCACAGTTCCTGTCCATCAGGAGTCTCATGGACTAAAGGGGAGGGATGAGGAAAATGTGGCATTGAGAAGTTAAGGCAGTCACTCGGTCAACCGTATTAACTGAACGCTTACAGTGTGCACTTGGGAGAATACAGTGCAACCATAAACAGACACATTCCCTGCCACCCAGCATGCAAGTAGTGGAGCCAGACTTAGAACCCAGGGCCTCCGACCACCAGGTCTTTGCTCTTTCAACTAGACAACTCTGCTTCTCAATGTAGTCGAGATAAAAATGACATTTTGGTCTCACCAAACTGGAGGGAGGTGGAACCAAGCTAGCTCAGTCCTTTCTCACTGAAACAACCCTTTAGCCAGGCCTGTGACCACTCCCCTCGTGGGTGCAAAGCAAATCGAGAGTACTATCTCCATCTTGCAGGAAGCTGAATGATGGTAATAATAATAATAATGAAAACTATGATGGGATAATGGTGGTATTCATTAAAGTGCTGACTACGTGCCAACTACTGTACTAAGCACTGGGTTAGATGCAGCAGAGACAGGGTCCCTCCCTCCTTCCCCACCCCTCCCATCCTCTAGTCCCCTTCTGTTTCTCTCCATGCCAGAGTCTGTTCCGTTGGCTCCCAGTCATCGAGCTGGATCATGAAGGCGACGATCAAGACTATTCAGCTCAGAAAAAGAGGCGGGGAGAAGCTGACAGGCCACCCAAGTCACTAAATCCCAAGTGCTGCTGAAATCATCCAGTATTCCCACTCCTGTTCTCCCGAAGCAAACAAATGCCCTCAGGAGACTGCCGATCAGCAATGAAAAACACCTCCTTTGCTTCTCTTCTCCTTCTTTCTTTAGTTCCATTTTCCCACCTCCAGGTATCTTCCCTTTGGGGAAGGTATGCAGCATAATGCAGTTTGACTTAAATTACGACCCCACTGCCCTGTTTCTTTCAGCTGCTATTTTCCCTGCCTGTTCCAACCACGGAGCACAATCGCTACAGCTCAATTATTAAACGGATTCTAAAAATAGCCCAGCGCAAGTACCGTCTGCAAAGAAAAATCATTCAAACCCAGCAAGAGACGCAGCCAGGGCAAGCAAGCTCTCACTGTTATTAGATCCTTAATTCTTTTTTCCTTCCCCTTTTATGATTTCATATGCTTTCTTCCAGGAAAAAAATAATCGGCAACTCGCTATGTCCTTTTCTTTGTACCTGCAGGAATTTACATCAGCTTATAGTCATGTTGATGCGGAATAGATTTCTGGGCTGAAAAATCGAAGCCTGTAATAGCAGTATCAATCATTCAGTCACTGATATTTATTGAGCGCTTACTGTGTCCTGAACACTGTACTAAGCATTTGCGAGGGAGTACCACATGACAGAGTTGGTAGATATGTTCCCTGCCCATGACGAATTTATAATCTAGAGGAGTGAGCTGGAAAGAGAGATGTCTGCAAAATTTCCTAGGAAGAGAGGCAAAAGAACAGGAAAAGCAAATCCAAGTGCAAGGGTGAGGCAAAAGGGATTGGGAGAAGAGGAAATGAGGGGGCTTAGTAGGAGAAGGCTTCTTGGTGGAGGTGTGCCTTCAATAAGGCTTTGAAGGTGGGTAGAGTAATTGTCTGTGGGATATAAAGAGGGAGCGCATTCCAGGCCAGAGGCAGGATGTGGGTGAGAGGTTGGTGGCCAGACACTCTACTAAGCACTGTACTAAGCACTGGAGTAGATACAAGCTAATCAGGGTTTTTTTAATGGTATTTTTTAAGCATTTACTATGTGCCAGACACTGTCCTAAGTGCTGCGGTAGATACAGATTAATCAGGTTGGACACAGTCCCTGTCCCAAATAGGGCTTCAAGTCTTAATCCCCAATTTACAGATGGTGAAACTGAGGCACGGAGAATTGAAGTGATTTACCCAAGATCACAGAGCAGATAATTAGTGGAGCTGGGATTGGAAAGCAGGACCTTCTGACTCTCAGGCTGGTGCTCTCTCCCCTAGACCATGCTGCTTCTCATATTGCTGGGATAAAATTAGACGCTCTGGTGTTGGCAGGGTGAAGAAGAAGAAACGAGACAAAAAAGAACAAGTCTTGACTTGAATGAAGGACCTGAAGAAACATGACCCATTGGAAAGAGCACAGGACTGGAAATCAAGAGACCTGGGTTCTAATCCCAGTTCTGCCACTTACCTGGTAGGTGACCTTGGGCAAATGACTTAATTTCTCTGTGCCTCAGCTTCCTCCTCTGTAAAATGGGGATCCAATACCTGTTCTCTTTCCTTCTTGGATTGGGAGTCCTCTAAAGGACAGGGGCAGTGGCTGATGTAATTATCCTAAATTTTCCCCTGGTTAATAAGAATAATAGTAAGCTCTCAACAAATACTTCAATCATTTTATTTTTTAAATGCTATTTGTTAAGCACTGACTATGTGTCAGGCACTTCATTCATTCATTCATTCAACTGTATTTATTGAGTGCTTACTGTGTGCAGAGCACTGTACTAAGTGCTTGGGAAGTACAAGTTGGCAACATATAGAGATGGTCCCTACCCAACAACGGGCTCACAGTCTAGAAGGGGTCTAGAAGCACTTCACTAATTGCTGGAGTAGTTACACGGTAATCAAGTTGGACACAATCCCTATTCTACATAGGACTCACAGTCTTAATCCCCATTATACAGATAAGATAACTGAGGCACAGAGAAGTGAAGTGACTTGCCCAAGGTCACACAACAGACAATTGACGGAGATGGAATTAGAACCCAAGTCCTTCTAATGCCCAGTCCCATGTCCTAGCCACTAAGCACACTGCTTTCCAATTATTATTATTAGATGGCTTGTCAGGATGATTGTATGTACATGATTTTTAATCCAAAACCGGATAAATTGCAGATGTGTCAAGTATGATTTCTCTAAAGTTATAGCTAGCTGTCTGTCTTCTAAAATGACATTAAGAAGAGTGAGACCCTATCTATACGTGTGTGCACATATCAGGAAAGAGCATCGCATAATTTACACTCCATTCCACCCTTAGCATACAGAAATATTTAACTTTGCTGTCATGAGTTATTCTGCTTGATAAGCCTGTTGTTATTTGTTCATCATCTTCCTATTCTTGAGGTGATTTTTTTAAATAGTATTCATTAAGTGCATATTATGTACCAAGCACTGTTCTGAGTGTTGGGGTAGAAATGAGCTAATCAATTTGGATGCAATCCATGTCCCGCATGGGGCTCACAGACTCACTCTTCATTTTGCAGATGAGTTAACCGAGGCCCAGAGAAGTGACGTGACTTGCCCAAGGTCACACAGCAGACAAGTGGAGGAGTCAGGATTATAATTCAGGTCCTTCTGACTCCCAGGCACGTGCTCTATCCACTAAGTCAAGCTGCTTCCCTTGATGCCTAAGTGCTTAACAGATACCACTATTATCACGGTGCTTTCAAAGACCTAACTAAAGGATTTTCCAAGATTAGTGGATCTGGTCAGGGGAAACTACTAAGCAAATCTGGCTTTCTTGAAAAGTTCATCAAGATTCTGAGACTGTTTCAGCACAGCTGGCATGGGTCAGAGCCGAGATTGCCCTATTCATTCATTCAATCATATTTATTGAGCGCTTGCTGTGTGCAGAGCACTGTACTAAGTGCTTGGGAAGTACAAGTTGGCAACATATAAAGACAGTCCCTACCCAACAATGGGCTCACAGTCTAAAAGGGGGAGACGGACAACAAAACAAAGCATGTGGACAGATGTCAAGTCATCAGAATAAATAGAAATGAAGCTAGATGCACATCATTATCAAAAGAAATAGAATAGTAAATATGTACAAGTAAAGTAGAGTAATAAATCTGTACAAACATATATACAGGTGCTGTGGGGAGGGGAAGGAGGTAGGGCGGGGGAATGGGGAGGAGGAGAGGAAAAAGGGGGCTCAGTCTGGGAAGGCCTCTTGGAGGAGGTGAGCTCTCAGTAGGGCTTTGAAGGGAGGAAGAGAGCTAGCTTGGCGGATGTGTAGAGGGAGGGCATTCCAGGCCAGGGGAAGGATGTGGGCTGGGGGTTGACGGCGGGACAAGCGAGAATGAGGTACAGTGAGGAGGTTAGCGGCAGAGGAGTGGAGAGTGTGGGCTGGGCTGTAGAATAAGAGAAGGGAGGTGAGGTAGGAGGGGGCGAGGTGATGGAGAGCCTTGAAGCCGAGAGTGAGGAGCCCTATCTGAACCATCCACCATTATCTGTCAGACAAAAGTAAGAACATGCAGTAAGCCTGATCTTAAATTTTTAGGGTATTTATTAACAGCTTACTATGTGCCAGACACTCTTCTAAGCCTTAGGGTAGATACAATGCTAGCAGGTTGGAAACAGTCCCTGACCCACATGGGGGTTCACAGTCTTCATCCCCATTTTACAGATGAGGGAACTGGGGCACACAAAAATGACTTGCCCAGTGTCACAGAACAGACAAGTGGTAGAGCGAGGGTTAGAACCCAGGTCCTTCTGACTCCCAGGCCCACCATCTATTCATTAAGCCACTCTGCTTCACGCTGCTTCTGAGATGCCCAGTGTGGATGGTGGCAGTGACAGCTTGAAATAAACTTCACAGCAGCCCAAACCTCAAGTGCGAAGCCATTTTGTTCTGCCATCACACCTACATGCACTTTAGTCACCTACTCTGCTGACAGAAGCCAGGGTGTTAACTGCTGGTGGCAGAGGTGTGAGACTTTTGAAGAACGCTTCTCTGCCCATGTGACTAGTCTGAAATCAATACAAGCCAAAGAGAGCGTCCTTTCCCAGAAGCTGAAAACCCTGGCCCAGTTCCTTAATCCCCCTTTCCCGTGTGATTGGCATGTTGAACCAAATTTCCATCTATTAGCTGCCACTCGAGCCTCCTGAATTTCTGCGCTGTCTTTGTACCACTAAGGCCACTGAGGGTGGCGTGGAAACTTCCTTGCCTAGTCAGCCGTTTTTCACCTGTCAGATCAACCGATCATATTTATTGAGTGTTTATTGTGGTATTTGTTAAACTCTTACTGGGTGCCAAGCACTGTACTAAGAGCTGGGATGGGTACAAGCAAATCAGGTTGGACACAGTCCCTGTTCCACGTGGGGCTCACAGAATCAATCCCCATTTTACAGATGAGGTAACTGAGTTAGAAAGAAGTTAAATAACTTGTCTAAGGTCAGTAGTGCAGCAGGGATTAGAACCCATGACCTTCTGACTCCGAGGCCTGTGTTCTATCAACTGTGCCATGCTGCTTGCACAGAACACTACACTAAGCACTTGGCAGAGTACACTAGAACAGCATTGGTAGATACATTTCCTGCCCACAAAGACGGGGAGACAGACATTAATATAAATAAGTGAATGATGGATATGGACATGTTCTTGTTGGGCTGAGGGGAGGTGAATAAAGGGAGCAAATCAGGATGATGCAGAAGGGAGTGGGAAAGGAGGAAATGCCAGGTTAATCAGGAAAGGCTTCTTGGAGGAGATTTGCCTTCAGTGAGGCTTTGAAGGTGGGGAGAGTGATCGTCTGTTGGATATGAAGAGGGAGGGCATTTCAGGCCAGAGGCAGGATGTGGGTGAAGGGTCGGAGGTGAGGTCCAGTTGAGTAGGTTGGCATTACAGGATTGAAGTGCGCAGTCTGATTTGGAGTAGGAGAGTAGCGAGGCGAGGTAGGAGGGGGCAGATTCGAGTTTGATGTCCCAAGCCCGGCTCTTTGCAGACCACCCTCCCTTCCTCTCTTAAAGGTGTCCTTTCAGATTTTAGGGCATTCAGTTCCAGGCAGTGAATGTTTGATCTTGGCTCTTTTTAGCGCTCGGCACCGGGAGGGAAACAGCAGCTTTTCCGGCAGGACCGATGAACAACATTTCACATTCCCATAAGGTTCAGGCCGAGGTCTCTCGGCTGACATCTCACTGGCCGGACTGTTAACTGTGGAACTAGATTTAATTTCTCAGTGGCTACCTGGGGAGTCAAAGAAATTGAGGACCAAAACAGGACTGGAAAATAGCAGTGTTGCCTAGTGGAAAGAGCTGTGTGACTTTGGGCGAATCACTTCACTTCACTTCTCTGCGCCTCACTTTCCTCAACCATAGAATGGGGATTCAGTACCTGTTCTCCCTCCTACTTAGACTGTGTGTCTCATGTGAAAGAAGGACTCTCTCCAACTTAATTAATTTGTACCTACTCTAGGACTTAGAACAGTGTATAGTTAAGTACTTAACAAATACCATAAAAAAGGTCTTGTTCACACAGTTGTCTGTCAAAAGGAATTTTTGGAGGTTCAAATTAAGTTCTCTCATTGTGACAGAGTAGATTAGTTGTAAACTAGACTGTAGATTCCAGACTGTAAGCTTGTTATGGGTAGGGAACATAACTACAAACTCAGTTATATCGTACTCTCCCAAGCTTTTAGTACAGTGCCCTGCACGTAGTAAGCACTCAATAAATACCACTGATGGATTGATTAATGAACTGTGAGCCTATAATATCGTCACAGAATCTTCTCATCTCTCATCTTCCCATCCTATTTCTCTCATCTACTGCATCAGGGGTAAATTCACTCCCTAAGCTCTTAAATACTCAACCCCTCTCCACTAGGTCACGTACAAATCTTCATACTGGCTTGCTTTCCCCACACTGAAATTGATTTTAGTGTCTGTGTTGCTGAAAGTAAACTCCTTGAGGGTGGAGGTGTATCCACTAACTATTGTATGCTCCCAAGCACTCAGTATAGTGTTCTGCACAGAGGAAGCCCTCAATAAATAACTACTGGTTGATCGATTGATTATACTTCTTTGGATCCACACTGGACTGGATTCTAATCCCACCTCTGCCACGGGTTGGCTCTGTGACCTTGGACAAGTCACTTTACTTCTCTGTACTTTATATATCTCATCTGTAAAATGGGCATTAATCCTGTGAGCCCCAAGTGGGACATGGCCTGTGTCCAACCTTATTAGCTTGTATCTACTCCAGCACTTAGCACAGTGCCTGACGCATAGTAAGTGCTTAACAAATACCACATGAAAAACACCCCAAACCTAAAGAAAATATCCCACATACGGGGGTGCCCAGTAGATAGCTCTGAGCTTGGCTGTTTGCCTGGATCCTTGGCTCAGACAAAGATTGAGTTTTGAAATAAAGTTTTCAAGCTTACAGTGATGGAGATTTGAAAATCTCGATTGGAAATTTGGGCTTCATTCCAACTCCTTCGGTTACCAAGAAATGTCTGAATTGGGCAACGATTTCCTTGCTGGACTCAAAAGCGGCAGCACGTGAACAACAGGGGAAGACAAAGAGCAGAGAAGGAAGATTAATAAAGCATCAGAGTCAGGCATTACTGCAGCCTGGTACGATAGTAGCCAACCAAGGCCGAGGAAGCCAAGTTTAAGAGCCGCCTCTTAATAGGCAAAGAAGAATTTGGATAGTATACAGTTGTAGCATCAGCTCCGCTTATATTGTTTTCTTGAGGAGTCATATGCAATATTTTACAGTTCTTCCAAAGAGAGTTTCTGTACTGCCACCCCCATGGTCACCCTAGCGGGCTCCCAGATAGCTTGTTAAGTGCTTAGTACAGTGCTCTGCACACAGTAAGCGCTCAATAAATATGATTGAATGAATGAATCTCAAATCCTGCTGCACTACTGCAGCTCTTCTGCCCTGCAGGTCAATCAACCTTGCTTCTTCCATTTTAGAAGGAAAGGGACCCATAATTTTCTAGGAGAAAGAGTCCAGGAACTGGGAGACCCCAAATTTACTCCCACCTCTGCCAGGGGGCTGCTGTGCATCCTTAGGCAAGTCCCTTAACTTTTCTGGGCCTCAGTTTCCTCAAATATAAAATGGGGATGAGACAGATTGCGAACGCAGAATGGCACACTGGGCTACTAGGCACTTAATAATTGTGTTTTTGTGATGTGGTTACTACGTGTCAAGCACTGTACTGAGCTCTGGGTTAGATAAAAGTTCATCAAGACCCATATGGAGTTCACAGTCTAAGTAGGAGGGAGAACAGGTATTGAGTCCCCTGACTTGTTCCCTTTATTCACCACCTCCCACAGGCCCACAGCACTTATGCACATATCTGTTACTTATTTATTTATATTAATGTCTGTCTCCCCTTTGTAGATTATAAACTCATTGTGGGTAGGGAATATGTCCATTATATTGTTGTGTTGTACTCTTCCAAGTGCTTAGCACAGTGCTCTGCACACAATAAGTGCTTAGTAAACGTTATCAATTGATTTTGCAGATGATGAAACTGAGGCACAGAGAAGTTAAGTGACTTGCTCAAGAGCACACAACAGGCAAGTGGCAGAGCTGGGATTAGAACCCAGATCTTCTGTCTCCCAGGCCCACGCTCTTTCTGTTATGTCATAATTAGTATTCTCTTTTTGAGGGACTGTGCCACAGTCCTCTCTGTGATGGGCAGTATCACTACCGTGCAGTGATAACAATAAAAATAAAATGATAGTGGTATTTGTTACGCTCTTACTATGTGTCAGGCACTGTAATAAACCCTGGGGTAGATACAAGGTAATTGGGTTGGACACAATAGCCCCTGTCTCACATGGGGCTCACAGTCTTAATCCCCATTTTACAGATGAGGTAACTGAGGCACAGAGAAGTGAAGTGACCTTCCCAAGGTCACACAGCAGGCAAGTGGCGAAGCCAGGATTAGAACCCTTGTCCTTCTGAATACCAGGCCTGGGCTCTATCCACTAGGACACACTGTTTCCCTGAACCAGCTGATTGCCTCACTTGTCGTCTGAAGCAGGCCCTGGCACTATGGATCCCAGAATTGGGAAGTGATGGGCCTGGCTGAAGAAACAGTGCTCCACTGAGTGATGTCTACCCATCAGCAGGAAGCAGGTACACATTGCACGTCAGGGAGCGGGGACAAACTGAAGACGAAGAGAAGATGAGCAGCAGCAGAATGCTCTAAAAATGGGCACTTGTCTGGAGAAAAGATTCTGCACATAATAGATCTGCAGGCTCCACTAAATTGTGGCCAAATAAGAATGAATTATTACAGATCACTCAGACGCATCTACTAGAATGAAGTGAGGGAAAAAAAGGAAGGGGGCATGCGGGATTGTGGGCATCGGCAAGATGCTTGAGAAATCATGGCACGAAATGGATTCCTGAAAGCTGATTTCCCCTAACTTGGAAAACAGATCCACCAGAGTGGCCTGGAGCCCAGCTAAGGCCTAATGATGATCGATGATCATTATCGCTGTTGCCTCTGACTTTCTCGGCGTCTCTGGCATTTGGTGAAGCTTTTGGTTAGTGATCCAAGAGGTGTAGCAACGGATTCTTTGGAAAAACACACCCAGGAGCTGATTAGGAAGAACTGAAATGAACAGGAAGGATTTAGTTGTGGGTCAGATGGAGAAACAGGCATGGAAGGCTGGAAACCAGACTGAGAATTTCTAGGGAAAGGACAAGTGATCTAGTGATTCCATGGGGCTCGCGAGAGGCTTTGAAGCAGTGGACAGACTGGGGGAAAAAATGGAGCCAAGTGGATAGCAAATAAGGCATTGGTGTGGGAATGGCAATTGTAAATCAGATTATAGTGTGATGGGTTACAGCTTTGGTTTCTGAAAGACCACTTGAGCCTTCTTGGTGTTTTTTTTGCGGTGGATGTTTCAAATACCCTGACAGTATTTATACACCGGTATTTACTGATGTTATTTATGAAGTGTTTGCAATAAATGCTTCTATTACTGGTACTACTACTATTATTAATGCTTACTATATGGCATCTCAGGTCTAAATGTGCAATAAATGCTAGTGCTACTAGTATTCCTACTATTATTAATGCCTACTATATGCCCTCTTGGGTCAAAATGGGGATGAAGAAAAAGCATTAAACAGTTCTAAAAGGAAACACCAAATTCTTGTGGGGCAAAATTTCTGAGTGGGTGGCAGTTGTATAACTCTGGTAGGATTAGGGACCACCCTCTGTGATAAGCAAATCCATTCCCTGAATTAACAGGGTGTGCTTCAGATACCACGCCCTCAAGATAAATGTTTTGAGAAATAAATTCCAAAAGCTGTCTCCAAAGTCTTTACTAGGCCAACAGTTTACCCAACATTAGAAAAGCAGCATGGCCTAGTGGAGACAGTACAAGTTTAGGAGTCAAAAGGACTTGGATTCTAATCCTGCCTCTGCCACTTGCTGCTTTGTGACTCTGGGTATGTCACTTCACTTTTCTGTGTCTCAGTTACCTCATCTGCAAAATGGATATTAAAACAGGAAGCCCCATGTGGGACAGGGACTGTTTCCAACCATATTACTTTGAGCCCGTTGTTGGGTAGGGACCATCTGTATATTCTGCCAATTTGTACTTCCCAAGAGCTTAGTACAGTGCTCTGCACATAGTAAGTGCTCAATAAATATGACTGAATGAATGAATCTACCCCAGAATATAGTTAATGCATAGCAAATACCAAAAAAAACCCCCAAAACAAAAAAACTCTCTGGCTAGTAAAGTTGTTGTTTTCACTGTTCCTTTTCTACTCTGTTAGATTGAATTCCCTGAGTCAACTCTAATTTGATAGAGAAGCAGAGTGGCCTAGTCGAAAGAGGATGAGGTCATTTCAATTCAAATCTTCTAGAAAGAATTGAGTCAGAAGATCTGGGTTCTAATCCCCGCCCTGCCACTTGCTTGTTGTGTCACTTTGAGTAAGTCACTTCAATTCTCTGGGCCTCAGTTTCCTCATCTGCACAATGGGGATTCAATCCCTCTTGTACCTCCCCGATATGGGTCAGGAACTGTTTCTGACCTTACATGGTATCTACCCCAGGACTTAGTACAATGCTTGACACATAGCAAGCCCTTACTAAATACCACAATTGTTCTTGCTATTATCATTCAAGGTCCCTCAACACTCAGAATTTCTGCCCGCCACAGTGGTTTTTGCAAGAATAAGGATATTTTGCACAGTTAGGCATAGAGTAATGTTGTGGAGACAGACTGATTAAAATTTCCTAATTTTCTCTTTCCTTTTAAGTGAAAAATAATTGGTCCCGGCACCCAGGCACTTGAAACGGTGTGAACTTTTAAAGTGCCACCTCCGTAAAAAACGTCTCTCTCAGAACCGCAATCGGCTCACACAATCCATCACTGACTCAGACTGGGCCTCGTGCCAACCTGGCAAATTGCCCCCTTGTAAAGCTACTTTAGCATCTTTCTATTTCTGCCACTTTGCTTTAAAACATTTCAAATTGAAAGAGAAATGAAGAATCCTTTTCCCAGAGCCAGTGTGGTGGGGAACAGGGGGAGGATGAGGAGAGAATGTCAGAGCTTGGGGTCCAGGGCTTTCTCAGTGAGACCTGCCTTTGAGGAGCTGTGGGGGAGAAGAGCCCAAAATAAACCAGCTCCAGATGAGGTATTTCTGTGTGACTTCAGTTCCTAAAATATTCTCAGGTTATATCAGGAGGCACAAGGGGAAAGGGGAGCCATTTTGGTAGTCCCAGCAGAGAGTTGTCTCTGGTCCCCTCCCACACTGTGAGAGAGATGGAAAGAGTGAAGAGTTTCCTCAGAATATCGATATGGAATCAAGATGGTGGCCAGTGGTCAATTCTCAATTAATCATGGCAGGTGGGACTGAAGCGGGATGGATTAACCTGAAAGTCTCACTGCAACCAGCGGAGGAATTTGGGTACACTCTCCCATCAAGACTTTGCCAGAGTTGCAACTGTTTGTCCTTCACTTTCTCTCCCTTTTCTACCCATTCTCGTCTCTGGAATCCATGGTCGATGGATGTATTATTGTACTATTCATTCGTTTGCTAGTATTTATTGAGTGCCTCCTCTCTGCAGAGCTCTGTACTAAGCACCTATTGCATGCAGAGCATAGTATGTGCACGTGACATTTGTGAGCTCGACACTTTGGCAGTCACTACTTCTGGTTGGACTTTTACGCACATCATTTCACATACTTAACTAGCCTAGTGTTTCTTCCTCTGACTTGCAAATAATTTAATTCTCTCTCCCCAGCTAGATTGCAAGAGCTCTTTGGGCAGGGAGCATAACTTTTATTTTATTTTTATGGTATCTGTTAAGCATTTACTATGTACCAGGCACTGTTCTCAGTGCTGGGGTAGATACAAGATGATCAGGTTTGACAGAGTCCCTGTCCCACATGGAGCTCACAATATTCATCCCCATTTTACAGATGAGGAAAATTAGGCACAGAGAAGTGAAATGACATGCTCAAGATCCCACAGCAGATGAGTGGCGGAGCCAGGATTAAAACCCAGACCCTTCTGACTTTGAGGCCACTGCTACCTTTTCTCCTTCTACCATGCTCTCCCAAACCCTTTGAACAGTGCTCTGCTCTAACCCTCATCCCTCCTGTTTTCAAAACTCCCAAATAACCTGAGCTTTCCAAGAAGCCCTCCCACGTTCAGCAGCTATGCCTGATGATGCACACCCCAAACCGTGACTGTCACCATTTCACACACCTTTCCTCAAACTTCTCAGGAGGCGGGCTGATGAAAATCTACAGATTAGGAGGATAGATGTAGCAATGGACAGGACACACAGGGAAGGTCTTTTTTGATGGTCTGCCTGGTCCACAGCACTCTGCAGCTATCCCAGCATGCCCAATTGATGAATCACACATTTTCCAGCTGCTGCAGTGAATACCCGTTGGCTTAGTTTTGCCGACAAAGTGTTTGTCGGAGCAACCATATAAACAGATCTTTCTGTGTGAGGCTGAGAGAGAAAATGGCTGAAAGGAGCAATACAAGGCAAAACCCTTTAAAAGAAATGTCCCTCTCGCCCCACGTCTCAAAAGACCAACGGATATCTCACATCTCATGCCTGGGAGGGGAAGAAATAAGACAAAAGATAAAGATGGCATAGAGCCATAGAGTTGAAAGATAACTGTGGGATTCGCTGAGTGCTTACTCTATTCCAAGCAATGTTGTAGATATGAGATAATCAGGTCAGATATAGTGCTTGTACCTCAGTCTAAGAAAGGGGGAGATTAGGTATTTAATCCTCATTTTACAGATGAGGAAACCGAGGTACTTAGAAGTTAAGTGACTTACCCAAGGTCACAGAGCAGACAAATGATCAGAGCCAGGATCAGAACCCAGGTCCTCTGGCTTGCTTTCTTTACCCTAGGCTATGCTGTTTTTATGTTTTTCTCTTTTATGCTCCCTCCTACCTAGTTAGACACCATGTGGGACAGGGATTGTGTCTGCCCTGATTATCTTGGGTCTACCCCAGCACTTAGAACAGTGCTTGGCACACTTAATAAATTAATGATTAGTCTCCTCAGGTGACACAGATGATAGACACAGACTAGAGGCCTTTATCTATCCTTAGAGATGACCACCTTCTGTCTAGCCCCACAGTTTGTCGGTCAGTCAGTCATTCAGTTAGTCATTCAATCAGTCAGTCATTCAATCATATTTCTGAACCCCTTACTGTGTGCAGAGCACTGTACTAAGTGCTTGGGAGAATACAATCCAACAATGAACAGACACATTACAGAGTACAGTACCCACATTCCCTGCTCACAGCGAGCTTAGTCTAGATGGGGAGACAGGTATTAATATGAATAAATAAATTACAGATATGTACATAAGTGCCATGAGGCCAGGGGAGGGATGAATAAGGGGTGCAAATCCAAGCACAAGGGTGATGCAGAAGGGAGTGGGAGAAGAGGAAATAAGGGCTTAGTCAGGGAAAGCCTCTTGGAGATGTGCCTTCAATAAGGCTTTGAAGATAGTGAGAGTAATTGTCTGCCAGACTCATTCCCTGCCCAGAGTGAGCTTACAGTCTAGAGAGGTCTCACATCTCCCAGTTGCAATGTACCAGATGTGAAAAATGCACGCTAGTTGCCTCTTTCTCAGAAGGACCATATGAAGAGAAAGACAGTGTGCGTGTGCACACGTGTGTGTGTGTGTGTGTGTGTGTGTGTGTGTGTGTGTGTGGTGGGGGACGGAGTGGGGTTTTGGGGGTGAGGAAGTGAGTCACCCCGGTCAGACTACAAAAACAGCTTCATCATTTTCCAAGTGCTTAGTACAGTGCTCTGCACACAGTAAGTGCTCAATAAATACGATTGAATGAATGAATAATGTCTCAGAGCCCTGTCTGCACAATCCTGCTTTCTGGTTGAGCCTGCAAGGCACTGCTCTTACACTGTACCTGCTCTGCACCTGCACTGCCCTTGCACAGCGTGCTTCTAAAGCACGCCACTTCTGTTTTTACCGTAATACTCTGAGTCACCACTTAATGGCTACCTTTCCAGATTCAGAGCTCATTACAACTAATATCCTTTTATCAGAAGAATGTAAATTCCCATTCCATATTACAGGTGCTTATGTAGCTCCAGTTTAATTAACTAATGATGGTTTTCTGAAGAGAGCCAAATGGCTAAAACACATCTTTCAAATTGCATTTTCATGCTCTACGGTACATAAGGGAGCTGGCAGGGTGGAACACAAGAACTTGGAGGCCACTGTATACTATAGACATGCTGAGATTTTTGTGGGCTTGACTAACATAAACTGGAAAAGACATTCCACGTCCCCACCCCCGTGACCCTTTCTGTTGGTGACTAGACCCCACGCCCACCTAAGACAGTCAGTCTTCCTTACCCCAGCATAGTTTAGTGGAAAGAGCTCAGGACTGAAGCACTCATTCAGTCAGTCAGTGGTATTTATTGAGCGCTTATTGTGTGCAGAACACTATACTAAGTAATTGGGAGAGTACAATGTAACAATCAACAGACACATTCCCTGTCCACAAGAAGCTGACAGTCTAGAGGAGGGGACAGATGATGATATGAATAAATTGCAGAAATGTACATAAGTTATTTGGGGGCGCAAGGTGGGGGATGAATAAAGGGAGGAAGTCAGGGCAATGAAGAAGGGAGTGGGAGAAGAGGAAAGGAGGGCTTAGTCAGGGAGGGCCTCTTGGAGGAGAAGTGCCTTCAACAAGGCTTTGAAGGGGGAAAAAGTAATTGTCTGTCAGATATGATGAGGGATGTAGTTCCAGGACAGAGGGAGGATATGGGTGATAGGTTGGTGGAGAGTTAGATGAGACTGAGTCAGGGGACCTGGGTTCTAATTCTAGCTCTGTTACTAACCAGCTGTGTGATCTTGATTGAGTCCCTTAACCCCTCTCTGATTCCTTTTCCTCATCTATAAATGGGGATAAAATACTAATTCTCCCTTCCTCTTAAACGGTGGGATAGGGCTTGTGTCTGACCTGATTATTTCTTATGTACCCTAGCAACTAGTATAGTACTTGGTACATAAAAAGTGCTAAATAAAGACCATAATTATTATTACCAGCAGCTTCTGACAGTTTTAGGTCTTCTTTGTATCTCAAAGCCTTTTCTCTAAGAGAAGCAGTGTGGACTAATGGTGGGAACAGGGGCCAGAAAGGTAGGAGGACCAGGGTTCTAATCCTGGCTCTGCCACTTGTCTGCTGTGTGACCTTGGACAACTCTGGGCCCCAGGTACCTCACCTGTAAAATGGGGATTAAGACCGTGAGCCCCTTGTGGGACAACCTGTGTCCAACCTGATTATCTTAGATCTATCACAGTAGTTAGTGCAATGTCTGGCACATAGGAAAGCACTTAACAAATCCCATAAAAAAAGGAAAAAAACCAGAAGTCCTTCAAAACCCATTGAGGCTGGAACAATAAAGCTCATCAAATGAAATGAGGAAGGCAGAAGCAAGAATATATTATGGTAGCTCATGCATTAATATCTCATGGCTTGAAAAAAGTTTACCCTATGGTCTTCTGGTTCCTTCAAAGTGAAGAATATTTAGAGTAGGTTGAGTAAAACTAGGCTAGACATAAAATCCAAAGTGGTTCTTGTGATGGATGATATGGCACTGTGGAATCATTCAAGAGGAAATTTAAAAGAGCTAAACCAACACGAGGTTTTTCCCTCCCCCCCCCCCACCAAATAGGTAGCAGGGGATCCTTTTTTCCCAAATAGATAGGTTAAGGCACTCCTGGGGATTTTTCACTTTACGATCTCTTTGTTTTTCTTTGTTGGAGATTTTTCCATTCCACTTCTCTCCAGCCAAAACTCAACAAGAGGATTTCAAGCTTCAGCCAGGTCACTTCAATCTCTCAACCTTCCCTTATTCTTCAGCTTTCAGAGACTGATTCTGAATATGAATGAAGGCAGATCATCTTTAACTTCATATTTGAAATGATTTAAGGAGGGGTCAGAGGTACAAAGTCATGGAAGACTGCAAACTCTTAGAGAGTGGGTATTGAGGCTGGATTTCAATCCATAAATCAGTCAATCATCCATATTTGTTTAGTGCTTTCTGTGGGCTGAGCATAGTATAACAGAGTTGGTAGATATTCCCTGCCAGCAACGAGTTTACTCTAGAGAAGGATTGGGTACTTAACTGTTGACACCCACCACTGCTAACACTGGAATACACTGAACAACAGCTCAGCACTGTGTTGGGTTTTTGTTTTGTTTTGTTTTCGGTATTTATGAAGTGCCTACTATGTGCCAGGCCCTGTTCTAAGCACTGGAGTAGATACAAGGTAATCCGGTTGGACACAGATCATGTCCCACATAGGGCTCGCAGTCTTAATCCCCATTTTACAGATGAGGGAACTGAGGCACGGAGAAGTTAACTGACTTGCCCAAGGTCACACAGCAGACAAGCATTGGGACTAGGATTAGAACTCAGGTCCTTCTGACTCCCAGATCTGTGCTCTAACCACAAGGCCAAGCTATGTTTGGCAAGCCAGCAAAGTTCAGAAATGAACAGGGCTTCACATTCAACAACCCTCTCCTCTCTCCTTCTTCAATGTCCTTCTTAAATCACATTTTCATCAGGAAGACTCCCCTGACTAACCTCTCATCTCCTCAATCAATCAATCACATTTTCATCAGGAAGACTCCCCTGACTAACCTCTCATCTCCTCAATCAATCAATCACATCTATTGAGAGCTTATTGGGTGTAGAGCACCGTTCTAAGCACTTGGGAGAGTACAACATAACAGAGTTGGTAGATAATTTCCCTGTCCACAACAAGCTTTCAGTCCAGTCTCTATTTCCCACCCTAACATGTTCTCTACACCCTTAAGTCCAAGTCCCCTAAGCACTTAGATACCTATCTCTATACTCAGTTGCTTTCCCTATTTGTAACTTATTTTAATATCAATCTCCTCTGCTAGATTATAAACGTCTAGAGGGCAGGGGTCATTTTGACCAACTCTACTGTACTCTCCCAAGCTCTTGATAGGGTGCTTTTCACAGAGTAAGTGTTCAATAAATTCCATTGCTTGATAACTTCGTCTTTTGAATGGCCAAAAACGAAAGCCAATCCTGCCATGACAATCAATTATTGATCACTTATGAGGTTCAGGGCCCTGTTCTAAGTGCTTGGAAGAGTACAACACAACAATATAACAGACACATTTCCTGCCCACAACGACCTTACAATCTAGACGGGAGACAGACGTTATGGATACATACATAGGTGCTTTGGGGCTGGGAGGGGTGGTGGGAGTGGTGATAAGGGTGGCTCGGAAGGTAGTGGGAAAAGAGGAAATGAGGGCTTAGTCAAGGAAGGCATCTTGGAGGAGATGTGCCTTCAATAAGGCTTTGAAGGTGGGGAGAGGAATTGTCTGCCGGATATGGAAAGGGAGGCCATTCCTACCCATACTCCCCACCCTTGAAGGTGGCCTACTTCCAAATATCAATCTGCTCCCACCCTCTCTCCCAGATCCATTTCCATCTGGTTCAGGTGGTGACGATGTGCGTCGGCTTTATTTTGCAGATAGGCTGTGAGAGGCAGCGGTGATTACATCTCGCTCCCCCATGATTTTAAGGCAGGCAGACCTTATTTCCTCTGCTCTCCTCATTTGGCAAGAGAGATCCTGCCTCCCCACTGTGGCCATATCTCTTCAGCGGGTGGTTTCCGTGGGTATCTCGTAAAGTTGCAACACCCCTTCTCGGTCCAAGTGACTTTCCTCACACACTATGTTCCCAGGCACAGGTGCAGAGAGAGAGCAAATCTATTCCGGATGCTGTCCAAAGTACACCCCTGGAGGTGAATTACTGAAATCCTGAAATTGGTAACCGCCTAGCACCTTCTGGGGATTATATGGCTTCTTGCATGGTAGCAATTACTCCACAGGATGAACGGGTTGTGTTTAGAGGAACTCTGAAGCACCTGAAGTTTTCAGAAGTCTGGGCTTTGAGCACAAAGGGACACCGAGATGGCTTAGTCAAAAAGTACTGAAACAGGAGGGGATGGGTTCTAATCCCAGTTACGCCACTTCACTTCTCTATGCCATAGTTTCCTCATCTGTAAAATGGCCATTTAAGACTGTGAGCCCCTTGTATGACATGGATTGTGTCAAATCTGATTAGCTTGTGTCAA
Source organism: Tachyglossus aculeatus (assembly GCF_015852505.1). Taxonomy (NCBI): domain Eukaryota; kingdom Metazoa; phylum Chordata; class Mammalia; order Monotremata; family Tachyglossidae; genus Tachyglossus; species Tachyglossus aculeatus. Next base: position 42,809,719 of record NC_052067.1, on the reverse strand, counting down.
ATCTGATTAGCACGGGCCTGCGAGTCAGAAGGTCACGGGTTCTAATTCAGGCTGTGCCACTTTGCTGTGTGAACCTGGTCCAGTCACTTCACTTCTCTGGGCCCCATTTCCCTCATCTGTAAAATGGGGAGTGAGACTGTGAGCCCCATGTGGAACAGGGACTCTGTCCAAACTGATTTGCTTGTATCCACCACAGCACTTAGTAGAGTGCCTGGCACACAGTAAGCACTTAATAAATACCACAATTATTATTATTATTATTATTATCTACCCCAGCATCTAATGCAGTGTCTGGAACATAGTAAGTGCTTAACAAATACCATAAAAAAGAGATATTGGAGAGAGAAAAATCAGGTTCTGTTTGGATTCGGATGAACTACTGGTGCTTTCAGAAATACCAGCTTTCTTCTTTGTCCTAGAGCTTTTTTCTCATCTTGTGGTCCTCTTATCTCTTCTAATGATCATCACAGTGGTATTTGTTAAGTGCTGACTGTGTGCCAAGCTCTGTTTTAAGCACTGGGTTAGATAAAGATAATTGAGTTGGACACAATCCGTGTCCCTCCTCGAGGTCACAGTCTAAGGGTGAGGGAGAACAGATATTGAATTCCCATTTTGCAGATGAGGAAACAGGGGCTCAGAGAAGTCCAGGTATTTGGTCCAAGGTCATACAGATGTCAAGTGGCAGAACCGGGATTAGAACCCAGGTCAACCAATCAATCAATCCAATCAAATTTAGTGAGGGTTTATGGTGCAGAGCACTGTACTAAGTGCATGGAAAAGGACAACCCAGAGAAATAAAGTGACTTCCCCATGGTCACCCAGCAGACATGTGGCAGCGCTGGGATTAGGACCCAAGTCCTCTTACTCCCAGGCCTGTTCTCTATCCACTAGGCCACACTGCTTCTCCTTTAGGGAGAGCCTGATCATTGTGTCCTTGCCAATATGCAGGAATAGATTGCTCTTTGCTGCACAGTTACATTTGCTTCCCACAATGTCTGGAGCCATTTTCATTTCTCCCTTTTGGGTTGCAATGTCTCCTAAGTTACCACTCAAAGACATTTGCTCCACTTCAGATTGCTTCACTCCAGGCTGGTCACACTGTGACTATCATTGCTCAATGACTCACTGCTGCTATGTCGCGCTGTCTGAGGATTACCTTTGTTGTGCCTTTAGTCAGGGAAGACCTCTTGGAGGAGATGTGCTTTCAATAAGGCTTTGAAGGTTGGGAGAGTAATTGTCTGTTGGATATGAAAAGGAAGGTGTTCCAGGCCAGAGGCAGGATGTGGGCGAGAACTTGATGGTGAGATAAATGAGACTGAAGTACAGTGAGTAGTTTGGCATTAAAGGAGCAAATTGTGTGGGCTGGGTTTTTGTAGGAGACTAACTAGGAAAGATGAGAGGGGAAAAGTGATTGAATGCTTTAAAGCTGATGGTAAGGAGTTTTTGTTTGATGCAAAGCTGGATGGGCAACCACTGGGGATTCTTGAGGAGTGGGGAAACATGGCAGTGTGTCTGTCTCCCCACCAAGACTGTAAACGTTTTGTCAGCAAGGAACATGTCTACCAGCTCTGTTACATTGTACTCTCCCAAGCATTTAGAACAGTGCTCTGCCAACAATAAGCGCTCAGTAAATATGACTGATTGACTGATTGACTGATGGTGAGCCCATTTCAGCTCACCACGCAACAGTCATCTGGGTGCCCTGCTTTCATCCCTTCTCCTCATATGTCCAACCAAGTGAAAGAGAAATGAGAGAAGCCTTATTGCTTCTTTGCTAGTGGAGTTGCTGACTTGGATGTCTGGCCATCACCTCAAACTTAACATGTTCAAAACTGAACTCCTTAACTTCCTACTCAAACCCTTTCGTTCCCTGACATTCCCTTCACTGTAGATGGCACCTCCATCCTTCCTGTCTTACGAGACCGTGACCTTGGTGTTGTCCTTGATTCCTTTCATTCAATCCACGTATTCAATCCATCACTAAATCCTGTTAGTTCAACCTTCACAGTATCCCTAAAATCTGCCCTTTCCTCTCCTTCTTCCTTCCAAACTGCTACCATGTTAATCCAAACATTTATCCTATCCTGCCTTGATTACTAAAGCGTCCTCCTTGCTTGCCTCCCAGCTTTCTATCTCTCCCCACTCCAGTCCACACATCACTCTGCTACTTCTTTTTTCTTTTTCTACAAAAAAGTTCAAGCCATGTTTCCCCACTCCTCAAAAATCACCAGTGGTTGCCCATCCAATTCCACATCAAACAGAAACTCCTTACTGACACTTTAAAGCACTCAATCACTTTTGCCCTCCTGTCTTTCCCCGTTATTCTCCTACAACAACCTAGCCCACAAAATCTGCTCCTCTAATGCCAACCTACTCACTGTACCTCAATCTCATCTACCTCACCATCCAGCTCTCACCCACATCCTGCCTCTTGCCTGGAACATCCTCCCTTTCCATATCCAACGGACAATTACTCTCCCCACCTTCAAAGCCTTATGAAAGCACATCTCCAAGAAGCCTTCCCTGGCTGTGCCCTAATTTCCTTTTCTCCCACTACCTTCTGTGTCCCCCTGACTTGCTCCCTTTATCTGCCCCCTGGCCTTCAGCCCCACAGCACTTACACATATCCAAAATGTATTTATGTATATTAATGTCTGTCTTTCCCCCTAGACTGTAAGCTCATTGTGGGCACAAAATATGTCTGTTACATTGTTGGGTTGTACTCTCCCAAATACGAAGTACAGTGCTGTGCACACAGTAAATATTCAATAAATACGATTGATTTATTGACTGAATAAGCTTCAGGACTTCACTGTGTGAGATGGAAAGAAGGGCCTGTAGATGGTATTGATGGGATTGCTCTGAAAGTCAACTGTGGTCCATCTAAGTGTTTAATACAGTGTTCTGAATACTGTTGTAGTGAATGAATACTACTAACTGATTAATCCAGATCTCACAGTCATATAGAAGATCAAACCCTGCAAATGATCCCTAGACTTCCAGTTTCTTCATTTGCACCTATTTGTGTGATCCACCCTTTCCTCTCCATCCTGTTACCATGCTGATCAAAGCACATATCATGTCCTGCCTTGACTACCACCTCCTTGCTGTCCTCCCTGCCTCCTCTCTCACCATATTTCACTCTTCTGCCCAAATCACTTTTCTAAAAAAAGCACTGAGTTCATATCTCCCCATTCCTCCAAAGCCTACAGTGGTTACCCATTCATCTCCGCCACAAGCTGAAACACTTCACCATTGTATTTGAGACACTCAATCACCTCTCCCTGCCCTATTTTATCCCACTGATCTCTTACTACAACCCATCCTCCAAGCTTTGCTCCTATGATGCCAACCTACTCACTGTACATCAATATGCCTGCTTCACCACCAAGCCCTTGCCCACTTCTTGCCTCTGTTCTGGAACTCCCTTCCCCTTTATAATCAGACAGACCACCACTCTGCCCACCTTCAAGCACTCCTAAAATCACATTACCTCCAAGAGTATTTCCTTGATCAATTCCTCATTTCCCACCCTGTAACACCTAAGCGCTTGGATCTACTCTTTAAGCACTTAATATTCACCCCACCCTCAGCCCCACAACATTTATGAACATATCCTTATACTCTGTCATTTCTTCTATCAGCAATTATCTTAATAATAAGCAATAATAATTGTGGCATTTGTCAAACGCTTACTATGTGCCAAGCACTGTAGTGGATGCAAGCAAGTTGGGTTAGACACAGGCCCTGTCCCATGTGGGGCTCACAGTCTTAATCCCCATTTTACAGATGAAGTAACTGAGGCACAGAGTAGTGAAGTGACTTGTCCAAAGTCACACAGCAGATGAATGGCAGAGCCAGGATTAGAACCCAGGTCCTTCTGACTCCCAGGCTTGTGCTGTACCCACTAGGCCAGGCTGCTTTTCTTTCAGTGTCATCTCCCCTCCAGTCTATCAGCTCCATGTGGGCAGGGAACATACCTTCCAATTGTATTGTATTATGCTCTCCCAAGTAGTTAGAACAGTGCTCTGCACATAGTAAACGTTCATTAAATACTATTTATAGATCGGTTTTATATATAGATATGATTCATCCACATTTACAAATACCTGAAGTTCTGATTAGTAATTTACTTGATTGCATTTAAGGAAAAACAATAAAAATGGTTTTATTTGTCTCTTAAAAGTTTGAATAAAATGTTCCTTCTAACTATAATGTGCTTTAGAGAAATTATTTCTCCAGCATATGTAAAGCCTTCTCTGTTCCCTTTGAAAGCCCACTAAACAAAAATTCAAAACCTCAGAACGGAAGCCAGATAAACCTGCACCTGTTGGATTGTTATGCTTGAGGCATTTCCTTTCCGTTATTGGTTCCCACCAAAGCACACAAAAAAATTCTCAGGTGTTGTCGAAATGTGTTGTGAAGTATAGATTCCTATCTCTTTTTGGTCAAAAACCTTTCCTTTGTGTTTATATACGACTCTACGGATACCGTGAGCTGATTGTATCTGTTAGCAATATACCACACCAGTTACATGATTGGATTCAGTGAGCCTCCACATTCTAATCTTGATCCGAATCCTGAGAATGGGCAAAATTATTCTCTCTGGTGAAGGGAAAGGTGAGAGGTAACATCAGAGTGAGTGTAGCATTCTTATGAAAGAAGTGGAAACCAGCTCTTTGACCCTGCTGCTGGGAGAGAAGAGCCTCAGGAATTGGACTTAAGCAATTTCCCATGTGCTTCGAAGGAAATTGATAGGCTCCACTGCAGGATAAACTTGGACATGATCCATCAATCAATCAGTTATATTTACTAAACACTTATTTTGTGCAGAGGACTTTACTAAGCCCTTGGGAGAGAGTACATAGTTGATAGAAACATTCCCTTCCAAAAATGACCTTACAGTTTAGAGCATGGCCTAGTGGATACAGCACATGTCTGGAAGTCATAAAGGCCTATGTTCTAATCCCAGCTCTGCCACTTGTCAGCTGTGTGACCTTGGGCAAGTCACTTAACTTCTCTGCACCTGAATTACCTCATCTGGAAAATGGGGATTAAGACTATGAGCTCCATGCAGGACAGGGACCGTCCAACCAGATTTGCTTCTACCCACCCCTGTGCTTATAGTGAGCACTTACCAAATGGTGCTATTATTAGTATTAATATTATTTAAGAAAAGTAAAAATTGGGTTGTGAATCTTTCCTCCACCAACCTCTTCCCCTTGTAAATCAATCAATGAATCCATCAGCAGTTCTTATTGAATGCTTACTGGGTGCAGAATATGGAACTAAGAACTTGGGAGAGTACAGTACAACAGCATTGGTAGACAAGTTTCCTGTCCACAAGAAGGTTACAGTCAAGTGGGGGAGAAAGACATTAAAAACAAATTACAGAGGAATGAAATGAGAAGCAGCATGGCCTAATGGATAGAGATTGGGCCTGGGATGCAGAAGCACCTGGGTTTTAATCCTGACTCTGCCACTTAGTAATACTAATGATAGCATTTATTAAGCACTTACTATGTGCAAAGCACTGTTCTAAGCGCTGGAAGTGGAAGCACCACTTGTCTGCTGTGTGACCTTAGGCAAGTTACTGAATTTCTCTGTGCCTGTTACCTCATCTGTAAATGGGGAATAAGGCTGTGTCCTATCTTGTATTTATGTCCTATCTTGTATCTACCCTAGCACTTATTACAGTGCATGGAACAAAGTAATCGCTTAACTAATAATATGAACAAACAAAAATGATATGTACATAAATACTGTAGGGCTGAGGGTGAAATTAAGATCTTCCCTGCTTCTCTGCATCCCATATTCATCCTGCACCTCTTTTCCAGTGGGATTCAGCGTCTCCCCACCTCCCAGCCCCAGCACTTACCCAGGCAGGAAGAGGAAGGATAAGGGTGGGATCGGCAATTCTTTAAAAAAGCAGCTTGACCTAGTGGAAAGAGCACAGGCCTGGGAGTTAGAGGACCTGAGTTTTAATTCTGGCTCTTCCACTTGTCAATTAGGTGACCTTGGGCAAGTCACTTCATTTCTCCATGCCTCAGTTACCTCATCTGTAAAATGGGGATTGAGACTGTGAGACCCACATGGGACAGGGACTGTGTCCAACCTGATTCGCTTGTATCTACCCCAGCACTTAGTACAGTGCCTGGTACATAGTAAGTGCTTAACAAATACCAAAATTATTAATTATTATTACTCTATTGTATTCATTCATTCAATAGTATTTATTGAGCGCTTACTGTGTGCAGAGCACTGTACTAAGCCCTTGGGAAGTACAAGTTGGTAACATATAGAGACGGTCCCTACCCAATAACAGGCTCACAGTCTAGAAGGGGGAGACAGACAACAAAGCAAAACCTGTAGACAGGTGTCAAAATCGTCGGAACAGACAGAATTAAAGCTATATGCACAATTAAAGCTATATGCACTCTCACTGTACTGTGCTTAGTACAGTGTTTTTTGCACAGTAAGCGGTCATTATAACAACTGACTTCTGCAGGGCCACAGATGGAGAAATTTTTTTCCATTCCCCTGGGAGTCAGGTAGGTTCACATTCCTATTGGCAGGAGCAGCTGAGAAGCAGTGTAGCCTAGTGGATAGACCATAGGCCTGGGAATCAGGAGAACCTGGGTCCTAATCCCAGCTCCACCACTTGTCTGCTTGTCTGCTTGGGCAGGTCACTTCCCTTCCCTGCGTCTCAGTTACCTCATCTGTAAAATGAGGATGAACATTGCATGGATTATGTAATTATTCATTCAATTGTATTTATTGAGCGCTTACTGTGTGCACTGCACTAAGCACTTGGAAAGTACAATTCAGCAACAGAGACAATCCTTACCCAGCTTATTCCTGCCTCAGCCATTGGTACAGTGCCTGGAACATTGTAAGTGCTTAACGAGTACCATTAAAAAAAAATTGAGGCAGCACAGAGGCAGACAAGGGCAAAGCTCAATTTCAAAGCCGCTCATTCCATTCCCCATGCCCCATGTCCCTTATCCAGGTAAGTTTCTGTCCTTCCCCAGCATATGGTACTGTTCCACACCTGCTCTGTCCTCCAGCAGGTATTCCAGATTTCATCCTAATGGATTCTCATCTTTGCTTTCTGTATATTTTGATTTCCCCTAATACAACCGCAGAGGGTGGAGAAGAGCCCGTTGAGAAAAGCAAACGGATCCTTAATCAGATCAGGTGAACAGCTGCTTTGCAGATGGCTCAAACCCTGTCCCTGTTTGCTGTTGTTTTTCTCCCTGCTCCTTCACTGGGATCCCTCGAGCATTAAGCACGGAGGTTTCAATTAGACATAATCTCCCACTCCCACCGTCTTCTAAAACGCTGTATCTCATTCAGCCACATTGGTGACCACAGAAGCGGCATAATGTTAATTTCTGCCTCGTTCGTTCCTCAAGGAACAAGAGGAAGTAATCAGCAACTCTAAACACCAAAGACAAATGGTAGGAAGGCAGAGAGCAAAGCTATTTATATCTTCCTCGACGGGCATATTTGTCCTCCTTTTAGGCAGAGATTGGCAACCAATGGAAACCTGAAAAGGTCCACTGACATTTTGGTTAGCCTTGGATGAAATTAGATAGCTCTAAACACTGTGCCTGGGTTGGATGCTTCCCTTCAGGGAGAGCAAAGTCCAGATTTTCTCCTTCCTCACAGCCCCAAGTTTTGTTCCCAAAGTTTGACCCATGGTGTCCTTGAATTTGAATAATCTCCCTTTGTTTGCTCTTCCCTCAGCCCCACAGCACTTATTATAATAATTATGGTACTTGGTAAATGTTTACTATTTGCCAAGCACTGTTCTGTGCACTGGGGTAGATATAAATTAATCGGGTTGGACACAGTCCCTGTCCCACATGTGGATCACAGTCTTAATCCCCATTTTACAGATGAGGGAACTGAGGCCCAGAAAAGGTAAGTGACTTGCCCAAATTCACACAACAGACATATGGCAAAGCTAGGATTAGAACCCAGGTCCTTCTCCCAGGCCCATGCTCTATCCACTAAGCCAGGCTGCTTCTCTTATAAACAAATCCATAATTCATTTATTCATAATAATGTCTGTTTCCCTCATGAGACCATAAGCTCACTGTGGGCAGGGATCACATCTACCAACTCTGCTACACTGTACTCTCCCAAGCACTTGGTGCAGTGCTCTAGGGGGATTTATTGAGTGCTCACTATGGGTGGAATCCTGCACTAAGCACTTGGGAGATTACAAGACAACAGAGTTGGTAGGCACACTTCCTGCCCACAAGCTTAACAGGCAGAAACTTCTGATCATTGGCTTTAAGGCAATCAACTCTTTCCCTCATATTTATCTCAATTCAATCCTATAATCCAGCTCATGCTCTTGGCTCCTTCTAAACCAGTCCCCTCACTGGGCTTCATTCTCCTATCTCTTGTCCCTGACTTCTGACTCCCTCCCTCCCTTCTTTATGGGACTCCCTCTCCCTTCACATTCAGGAGCCCACTTCTCTCCCCATCTCCAAGGCCATTCTGAAATCCCCTCTCCTCCAGGAGGCCCTCCCTGATGAATCTCACATCTCCCCATGCTATTTTCCACTCTGTTGCCATTTCAGACTTCCTCATTACCTAATCACTTGGGTTTTCAATGTTCATTGTTTATCCCCATGAAAACTCATACATATCATTACATCTTTAATTCATTTTAGTGACTGCCTCCTATAATAGATTGCAAGCTTCTCAAGGGTAGAGAATATGCTTACTAACCCTACTGTACTCTCTCAATCATCTAGTATAGTGCTCCACAGGGAGTAAACACTTAATACATATTTGATGGATCATTTGGTCTATGGTGCTACAGGGAATCAGCAGCACTGTGATGGCCATTAATGGGTTTTGTATATAAAATGAATTATTGTGTAAATTTCACAGTATGCTGCAACATTGTCCACCTGCTTGCTCCCTTATGGCTCCTTCTGTTCCGGCAGTAACACAATAGGAAAAGTTAAGTGTGTTTGCTTTACTGAACAGATCCCAGTACTATAATCCATTCTTTTTTATGGTATATGTTAACAGCGTACTATGCACCAGGCACTGTACTAAACACTGGGGTCAATACAAGCAATTCAGGTTTGACACAGTCCATGTCCCACTTGGGGCTCACAGAATTAATTCCCATTTTCAGATGAGGGAACCGAGACCCAGAGAAGTGACTTACCCAAGGTCACAAAGCCGACAAGTTGCAGAGCAGGAATTAGAACCCAGATCCTCTGACTCCCAGGCCTGAGTTCTATCCACTAGGCCAAGCTGTTTGCCAATGTGAATTCCCTCCTCTTAATTCCCTTAATTCCCCCCTCTTAATATTTATATTATTTACTGATGCTACAGAGGAAGAGGAGGAGGAGGTGTTTGAAAACAGGACAAACTTCTCTGAATAGGCTTCAGTCCCATGGCCCATCAATTGGAAAATGTTATTGGGAAATGGATTGGCTGAAACAAGCTGTTTGTCCATCCAGCCCAGATTTTTCTCAGAGAGTGTCCTTTGTTAGGGCCTGAAGGGTTGTCAGAGGGGCGGGAAAGATCCATTAAGCCAATTTTACAGAACCATTTAGGGTAGAGATTACTTAATTGGAGATATTCTTCTGCTGCCCTCAACATAAGTTGGTGGAAAATTGTCAGAAAATCTATAAAATTATTCTCCTCTCAAAGAAGAAATGCAAGCAAGGGACAACATGAAGCAATCTGAAAGATGTTTTTCTTGGTTTCTGTTTGACCTTGCTTCTATTTTCCTCCTGGAAGCTTGAAACAATGGAAAAGGTGAAGTTATCTCTCTTTCTATTTCAGAGATGTTGGTTTGCTCCCCCGTTTTTGGAATGGCCTGGAGATTAGCACAGCTGTTCTTGTTTCATGAGTAACAACCTGGGTTTCTCTCTCTCCATCCCACAAGCCAACACATCTCTCCTATCTGCTCTGGGTCATGACACTCAGCTCTGAGAACAACATTATTTGTTTGTTTATTGGAGTCGATTCCTATTGCAATGGCCAGCAGGCTGCCTGCCAGTAACTGTGGCCATATTGTTCAGGAATGGTGGAGAAGGTGCTTTGAAAAGCAGGTGTTTTGAGTTCAAAGGACTTGGACTCTCTTCCAAATTCCAAGAGGTTTGGATTTTTTTCAGGATTTCAAACAATAGGCCAGGAAACTGGGGCAAGCCTCTCTCCATTGTAGGCAGGGAGAGTGGCTTCCCACTCTATTATATTGTCTCCTTTCAATCTCTCAGTGCTCTGCACATATTAAGCACTCAGTAAATATCATTGACTGATTGTTTGATTCCTTTGTAGTATAACTAGACAATGGGTTGGGAGGACCAACAATCAATCATATTTATTGAGCACTTACTGTGTGCAGTGCTCTGTATTAAGCACTTGGGAGACTCCAATATAGTAAACAGACACGTTTCCTGTCAGCAGTGAGCTTACGGTCTAGAGGGGGAAACAGACATTAATATAAACAAATAAATTACAGATATGCACACAAGTGTTGTGGGGTTGAGGGAGGGGTGAATAAAGGGTGCAAATCCAAAGTGCAAGAGTGACACAGAAGGGAGTGGGAGGAGAGAAAATGAGGGCTCCAAAGCACTCAATGAGCTCTCTCTCCTACCTAGCCCTACTAACCTCTAATAATAATAATAATAATAATTACAGTATTCGTTAAGTACTTACTATAAGCCAGTCACTGTACTAAGTTCTGGGGTAGATACAAACAAGTCGGGTTGGACACAATCCCTGCCCCACGTGGGGCTCCTCACAGTTTTATCCCTATGTGACAGATGAGGGAACTGAGGCACAGAGAAGTAAAGTGACATGCCCAAGGTCACACAGCAGACAAGTGGCAGAGCTGGGATTAGAACCCCTGACCTTCTGACTAACAGGCTTGTGCTCTATCCATTACACCAATCCTTACACTTCACTCCTCGAACCCATGCATACTCTTCCAAGTGCTCAGTACAGTGCTCTGCACACAGTAAGTACACAATAAAGACGATTGAATGAATGAAAACCTTGATCTCATTTATCTCATGGCCGACCCCTTGTCCACATCCTCCCTCAGGCCTGGAACTCCCTCACCCTTGATGATAATAATAATAATAATAATAATAATAATAATAATAATAACAACAATAATAATAATAATGGTATTTGTTAAGTGCTTACTATGTGCCAAGCACTGTTCTAAAGTGCTGGGGTAGACGCAGGGTAATCAGGTTGTCCCACGTGGGGCTCACCATCTTAATCCCCACTTTACAGATGAGGGAACTGAGGCCCAGAGAAGTTAAGTGACCTGCCCAAGGTCACACTGCAGACACCACCACTTTCCCCATCTTCGAAACCATCATGCGTCTACTAATTCTGTGATAATGTACTCACCCAAGTGCTTAGTACAATTCTCTGCACACAGAAAACACACAATAAATACCATTGACTGATTTATTGTTCCCCAAGACACCTTCCCTGAGTAAATCCTCATTCTCCCATCTTACCTCCCTTCTGCACCACCTATGCAATTGGCTGTGTACCTCTTGAGCGCTTAGTACCCACCCCAGCCCCACACCATTTATGTACACATCCTTTTACTTTATTTCTCTTATCGGTAATTTATATTAATGACTCTCTCCCGCTGCAGACTGTAAGCTACCATGTCTACCTAATCTATCCTGTTGAACTCTCCCAAGTTTTCAGTACAGCACTCCACATGCAGTGAGTGCTCAATAAATAACAATGATTAATCATTATTATTATCAATGATTATTATAATCATTATAATATTATCTAATCATATATTGATATATTGATATGATTATATAATATATAAATTAAATAATACAATGTAATATATCATATATAATATTATACATGATATATTAATAATAATAATAATAAGGGTGTCCTTCTGTGACCTCTGCCAACCCATTCTAATTGCTTATGATATCCCATCTCTGGGATATAGCACAAGATTCTTGAACTACATCTCCTCCCTAGAAGACATAAACCTTTCACTATTTTCCCTTTCTCCTCCCCTCCTCTACCTGGACCTGGTGAAAACTGTGAGTCTGTTCTCAGCTAAACCATCTCCCCAAGGGCTCTCGGTAGTAACTGAGAAGCAGCATGGCCTAGTCGATAGAGCGAGAGACAGAAGGACCTGCATTCTAATTCTGCCTCTGCCATTTGTCTGCAGTGTGACCTTGAGCAAGTCATTTTGCTTCTCTGTACCTCATTTACCTCATCTGTAAAATGGAGATTAAGACTGTGAGCCCAATGTGGGACATGGACAGTGTCCAGCCTGATTACCTTGCATCCATCCTAGTGCTTAGAATAGTGCCTGGGACATAGAAAGCACTTAACAAATATCTTAAACAAATAATAGGTCGATACCATCCTTACAATCTAGTGGATTATGTAAAAGTGAAATAAACACAGAGTTGGCATATTTGCTTTGTGAAAGCTATTCAAGACTTGCCTGGCTTAGGGAATAACTCAAAAATGACCGAGTCTTCAGATGGGAGATTTTTCTTGTCAACACATCAGGGTGCTCTGGAGAAAAGAACCACTCAATGAATCCCAATCACAAGTTGGACGCCTCATGAAAATGGCTAATCAGCACCGTAATAAGTGGTAAAAATGCTTAATGAAATAAAGCTTTGGCACCGGATTTCAGTCATCTTCACCTCTGTTTCAGGTTCCCATGCTTTTGGTTGGATGGTTCGATGCCTGCCTGGTTTCTTGTGCAGACTTTGTCTTTGCCTCAAGGTCAAGGGGAGTTAAAGCTTGGGGTTTCTCTGTGATCATGGAGAATTGAAATTAATTTTTCCATTGCCCCTTCCTTTACAAAGAGACAAAAGTCAAAGGGGAAAAAAATCATTGGGAAACATTGTTTCAAAATGTCAACACCTTGCAGTTAAAAAAAGGGAGAAATTAAGATTCTCTGGGTAAAAATAGCTTACCCTTACTATTTATGTGGATAATGTTTCCAGTACCCATTAGACAGCTAAATGGACACTTCAGGATGCACCGGAATGCCTGTGGAGGTGAATTAGTGGGAATTGTGGGATCTTAACATTCGCACGTTTGACTCGTGTAAGTTTGAAAGGTCAAATCTTTACAACTTGACTCTCAATCATTTGTTCAATGACACCCTCACCTCCTCTGTCAGGTCTGGGCAGATACTACTCTCCTGGTTTACAGCGGGCCGTGAGGTAGAATAAATGACTGCAAAGCACTTCGCAACCACCAAGTGCTACATAAATGCTAAATAATAATGATTTCACACCATGTAAGTTTAGCGGACTGGAAATCTTATGAGTACAGTATTTAGTGTTACAAGTCTGCAGTGAGGCTGAACAAAAGATAATCCTCTAACCAAGTTATAACCAACTTAATAATTACTTTATTTTCAATTCACAGTTCAGTACAAGGAAAGGCTACGTCCTAAATGTAGAAAATCTGTCATTGCGAATATTTCCAAGGCCTAAAGAAAGATGTTTCAGTTATGAAAAAAGAGGGGAGTCACTCAGAGAAACCATCTTCATGTAGCTACCCCCCTGCTTACCCACCCTCACCCTGACCCCAGCTGAGATTGGGGCCTTGGAGTCAGAGGACCTGGGTCTGCCACATGTGCCTGCTGGTGACCTTTGACAAGTCACTTAACTTTTCTGTGCCTCAGTTACCTCATCTATCAAATGGGGATTCTATCCTTATTCTCCCTCCTACTTAGATTTTGGATTGTATTGGCCCTGATTATCTTATATCTACCCCAGGTCTTAGAACAGTGCTTGACACAGTAAATTCTTAACAAAAATATCATTATTATTATTTGCAAACTATAGAATTCAAAGTGTCACACAGTGATGTCACCTTTCAATACCTGTTCTCCCTCCTGCTTAGACTGTGAGCCCTGTGTGAACCCCATGTGAGACAGGGATTGTTTCTGACCTCAGATACCATAAAAGAAAATGATCCAAGGCTCACGATCTCCCAGCGCACAAGCGGCAGACATGGAATTAGAGCTTAGGTCGTTCTGACTCGCAGGCCTTTGCTCTATCCATTAGGCCGTGCTGCCTTTCCCAGAATGAACTAATCTTCCCTCCCAAATTATCTCCTCCACCTCACTTTCACATCACAGTTGGCAATCCCACCATCCTCCTCATCTCCCGTGCTCTCTATCTTCAGCATTATGCTAAACTCCTCCTCCTCTTCCTCTTCCTCCTCCTCCTCCTCCTCCTCATCATCAATGGTGTTTATTGAGCTTTTACTGTGTGCACAGCACTGTTCTAAGTGCTTGAAAGAGGACGGTACAACAGAGTTGATAGACACACTCCCTGCCCACAGTGAGCTTTCAGTCTAGAGGAGGAGGTGGATATTAATATAAATAACAGTAATAATTACGGTATTTGTTAAGCACTTATTACATACCCTGTACCATTCTAATCAATGGGGGAGACACAGGATAATTGAGTTGGACACAGTTTTTGTCTCACACGGGCTTTACAGTCTTAATGGCCATTTTATATATGAGGGAACTGAAGCACAGAGAAGTTAAGTGACTTGCCCAAGGTCACACAGCAGAGAAGTGGCAGATTCGGGACTAGAACCCAGATCCTTCTTACTCCCAGGCCCATTCTGTATCCACTAAACCATGCTGCTTCTCCCTAACTTTTTATCAACCATCGCACCCCTCCCTGCCCCACTACACTTCACTCTGTCACTAAATCTCATTGGCTCTTCCTCCAGGATTTCCGGGATCTGCCCTTTCCCCGCTGTCCAAACTGCCATCATGCTGGTCCAAGCACTTGTCATACCCTGGCTTTCCTACTGAATCAGCTAGAGAAAAGGCATGGCACAGTGGTAAAGAGTATGGGGCCGAGAGGCAGCGGACCTGCGTTCTAATCCTGACCCTGGCATTGGCCTGCTGTGTGGCCAAAAGTCGCACAGCAGACAAGTAGCGGAGCTGGGATTAGAACCCACGACCTCTGACTCCCAAGTCTGTGCTCTTGCTATTAAGCCATGCTGCTTCTCCACACAAAAGTTAAATGGCTTGACCAAGATCATACAGCAGGCATATGGAGCAGAGCTGGATAAGAACCCAGCAACTATATTACGTCCTGCTCTCTGTAGGGTCTGATTCTATTACTAGTTTATAAGTTCCTTGAGGGCAGGAATTACTTTTACTTAGTCCACTCTACTCTCCTAAGAACTTAGTAATAATAATAATAACGGCATTGTTATAATAATATAATATTAATGATATAATAATAATGAGAGCTAGTACAGCTCTCTGAACACAGAAGTTGATCAATAAATAATAATAATAATAATGACAGAATTTGTTAAGCACTTACTATGTGTGAAGCACTGTTCTAAGTGCTGGGGAGGATACATGGTGATCATGTTGTCCCAAGTGGGGCTCACAGTCTTAATCCCCATTTTACAGATGAGATAACTGAGGCTCAGAGAAGTTAAGTGACTTGCTCAAGGTCACACAGCAAACACTGGGGGAGCCGGGATTAGAACCCGTGACATCTGACTCCCAAGCCTGTGCTCTTTCCACTGAGCCACACTGCTTCTCTATTTCTAAATACTAGTGCTTGATTGATTGATGACACCCAATAATTCATTCCAACCCCATGTCATCACCAAGCAAGTAGAAAACATCAGCCCCAGGGGAAAATCAAGCATTTAAAGCACCAAGAGGGAATTCAATGAAACACAAACTCTCAATCAATAGAACCTGTTTTTCTTATTTCTTGTTCTTGTTTCCTTAACAAAAATACTTTATTCAGAGGCATATCAACCTATTATGGAGAATACATTGCTTTTGAGGCCTCCTGATAGCATGGTATCTGAGTCCACGCTCAATTAACCATGAAAGTGGGAGACAGGAATAATGTTCATAAGTGAATTGCGTAGGTAATCCTCAAAACTCATTTTAGCTAATAATTTCAACTTTCTCCTTGAGCAAACTTGGTACTGGAACAAGTAGAAAGTTCCACAGACCAAAGTCCAGTCTACCTGACCACCCCTGGCATATTCGCTAAAAAGACGTTAATGCATAGCTTCAAGGCAGAGCCGCAAAGGATCCTGGGTGACTCCCCACCTAGAAGGTCAAGTTGATCATTTAAGAGTTCATTGAATATTTTAGGATGGCTGGGAAACTGTCAAATGCATTCACTTCATTTACCCTTTAAACAAGCCCGCAACCTTGGTGTCATCCTCGACTCCGCTCTCTCGTTCACCCCTCACATCCAAGCCGTCACCAAAACCTGCCGGTCTCAGCTCCGCAACATTGCCAAGATCCGCCCTTTCCTCTCCATCCAAACTGCTACCCTTCTCGTTCAAGCTCTCATCCTATCCCGTCTGGACTACTGTATCAGCCTCCTCTCCAATCTCCCATCCTCTTGTCTCTCCCCACTTCAATCTATACTTCACACCGCTGCCCAGATTGTCTTTGTCCAGAAACACTCTGGGCATGTTACTCCCCTCCTCAAAAATCTCCAGTGGCTACCAATCAACCTACACATCAGGCAGAAAGTCCTCACCCTGGGCTTCAAGGCTGTCCATCCCCTCGCCCCCTCCTACCTCACCTCCCTTCTCTCCTTCTACAGCTCAGCCCGCACCCTCCACTCTTCTGCCGCTAATCTCCTCATTGTGCCTCATTCTCGCCTGTCCCGCCGTCGACCCCTGGCCCACGTCATGCCCCTGGCCTGGAATGCCCTCCCTCCCCACATCCGCCAAGCTAGCTCTCTTCCTCCCTTCAAGGCCCCACTGAGAGCTCACCTCCTCCAGGAGGCCTTCCCAGACTGAGGCCCCTCCTTTCTCTCCCCCTCCTCCCCCCTCCATCCCCTCAACCTTACCTCCTTCCCTTCCCCACAGCACCTGTATATATGTATACATGTTTGTACATATTTATTACTCTATTTATTCATTTATTTTACTTGTACATATGCTATTCTATTTATTTTATATTGTTAATATGTTTTGTTTTGTTTTCTGTCTCCCCTTCTAGACTGTGAGCCCACTGTTGGGTAGGGACCATCTCTATATGTTGCCAACTTGTACTTCCCAAGCACTTAGTACAGTGCTCTGCACACAGTAAGTGCTCAATAAATATGAATGATTGATTGATTGATTGATTAAACACTTAATATTCACCCTACTCTCCATACATTTCCATAATTGATTTATTTCTTTTAATGTCTGTGACCCACTCTGGACTGAAAATTCACAGTAGTCAGGGAAAATGTCTACCAACTCTGTTATATTGTACTCTCCCAAGCACTTAGTAACAATAATAATAATGGTATTTGTTAAGCGCTTACTATGTACAAGGCATGGTACTAAGCCCTGGGGTGAATACAAGCAAATCGGGTTGGCCACAGTCCCTGTCCCTCCTGGGGCTCACAGTCTTAATCCTCATTTTACAGATGTGGTAACTGAGGCACAGAGAAGTGAAGTGACCTAGCCAAGGTCACCCAGCAGACAAGTGGAGGAACTGCGATTACTACCTTCTGATCCCATGGCCCGTGATCTATTTACTAGGCCATGTTCTAAGTACACTAAGGGCTCAATACACTGATTGATTGATCACTTATTAGAGTTTGAGTCTGGGTTCCCTGGTAAAGTTAGCCAGATATCCACATCATCAATCAAGCATATTGGAGAAGTACCATGGCCTATTAGAGAGAGCATGGGCCTGAGAGTCGGAAGGAGTCTGTCATTTGTCAGCTAGGCCACACTGCTTCTCTCTTCTTCCTCCCCTTTCTCCACATAGACCTAAAGCACCCCAAGGGCAGGAATTGTGTCTTGAATTTCCTTTGTATGTGCCCCAGGCTCTGGTACACTGCTGAGCACCACTGAGTGATTGATGAAGATGATATGGAAGTGAGGGGATTTGGGGAAACTTCACCCAACTCCCAGGATACTGCCCTTCTGGCTATTCTAAATCTCTCTTAAAAGACTCAGTGTAACCAATTGTACTCCCACAGAATATGTTTCTGTTCTAAATCCAATTCCTCGGAAAGAGGAATTTAGAAATACTCCCTCTTTGCTCATAGAAGTGCCTCCAAGTTATTTGTGAGAATTTTTCTATGAGTTGTTTTTCACACTTCCACCCTCCCAGGATGTTAATCCCCTGGCCATGTTCCAAACCCAAAATTTCTTTAAAAAAAACAACTTTTAAGGGAGTTAATTGCATTTTCATGGATGGTCCTATAGGTTCACTGTAAATGAAAAATTCAGACAATCTGAAGTACTTGGGTGGGGATTGAAAGAGATAGGGGTGCATTGTACCATACGCATATTGCAGAGAATTGTACAAGGGTGTGAAAAATCAAGGTGTCATTTTCAAACTAAATTTGTTTTAATCCAGTATCATAAAAAAATAAAAATTACTGGAGGATTCATTTTAGTCAACCTGCTCTAGCAAGGATGCACCCAAATGTGAATCTGGAGGTGATGACATTGAAGTTTCGCTTTTAGATAGTAAACTTTTAGGGATTGTGTCTCTTACCTTTGCTGTATTCTTCCAAGATAGAGATTTGAACTGTGTTCTGCCCCTATTAGATGCTCAGTAAATATTTGTGGGCAGGGAATGTGCCTGTTGATTGTAATATTGTGCTTTCCCAAGCACTTAGTACAGGGTTCTGCACACAGTAAGCACTCTATAAATACCACTACTTGACTGGTTGATTGATCGGTGAATGAAAGCCAACTAAAATCCATCCCAGAATGTGCTATCTGAAGCCTTGGTCTCCCTGCTTATATCCAGTTTTGGGGTACTAGTGATGTGTATGTAGCTATCATTCTATTTATTCTGATGGTATTGACACCTGTCTACTTGTTTTGTTCTGTTGGTTGTCTCCCCCCTCTAGACTGTGAGCCCGTTGTTGGGAAGGGACCGTCTCTACATGTTGCCAACTTGTACTTCCCAAGCACTTAATACAGTGCTCTGCATGCAGCAAGTGCTCAATAAATATGATTGAATGAATGAATGGTACCTCTGAGTGTGGATTTGGTCCACGCAGTAAACACTGAACACAGTAACTGCTCAATAAATATCATTGATTGATTAATTGATTGATTGACCAGGGAATCACCTGGTCCAATCTGAGATAGTTGTAATCCAGTGGTTCAATTTATCAATCCATCAATCAATGGTATCCATTGAGCATTTACCGTGTGCAGGATGGTGTACTAAGCACTTGGAAGAGTACAATTCAATAGAGTTGGTAGATACAGTTCCTGCCCACAAACATCTTACGTTCCATCGATATTACTATGACTAATAATAATAATTGTGACATTTGTTAAGCATTTAATATGTGCCAGGCACGCTACTAAGTGCTGGGGAGGATACATGGAAATCAGATTGGACACAGTCCCTGTTCCACAGGGGTCTACAGTTTTAATCTCCATTTTTGCAGATGAGGTAACTGAAGCCCAGAGAAGTGTAGAGACTTACCCAAAGTCACACAGAAAACAAGTGGCAGAGCTGGGATGAGAACCAAGGTCCTTCTGACTCTTAGGCCCTTTCACTATCCATTAGGGCACACTGCTTCACACCTTTCTTGGGATGTAGTTCATCCTGGAGGCAATATGATTTATTTTCATTTCTGTTAACCCTACTAGATTGTAAACTCCTTGAAGGTAGTGATCATGTTTATCAACTCTGGTTTTGCACTCTCCAAAGCGCTTAGTACCATCAATCGATTATAGGGGGTGACCTTAAATGCCCTCTATAGGTTCTTTCTCCACCTGCCGTTCTTTGAATCAGTTGAGGAATTTACAACGTAGATTCAATCCGAATCAAGAAGCAGCATGGCCTAATGGAAACAGCACAACCCTGGGAGTCAGAAGGACCTGTGTTCTAA
Source organism: Tachyglossus aculeatus (assembly GCF_015852505.1). NCBI lineage: Eukaryota > Metazoa > Chordata > Mammalia > Monotremata > Tachyglossidae > Tachyglossus > Tachyglossus aculeatus. The sequence continues at coordinate 42,789,821 of NC_052067.1, read as the reverse complement.
TCCGGGCTCTTCCATTTACTTGCTGCGTGACCTTGGGTGAGCCACTTCACCACTCTGGGCATCAGTTTCACCAACTGAGAAGTGGGTTTAAAATACCTGATCTTCCTCCTATGTAGACTGAGAGCCCCATACAACACCGGGATTGCATTGGACCTAATTAACTTGTACCTCCTTCCACACTTAGAACAGCATTTGAGGCATAGTAATCGCTTAACAAATAGCGCAAAAATGAAATTTTAAAAATTCAACCTCCCCTGACACCTAATAGCCTGGACACAAGCAAAACGTATGTCCTTGTGGACTCTGAATCCCTGCCATTTCATCAGATTCAATGACTATTTTCGCTGCAGTCTTCAGAACGGAGAGCTGACAACTTCATACAGCCAGCTGAGCAGAAAAGGAAAATACGATTTCATATGTTGTCATGAGTCCCTCCACCTCTTGACGTCTCTCAGTTTTCATTTCAAATAAACACTGCCTGGACTTTTTTTTTAAGTTTTACCAGAACAAGCTATCAAGCTCTCGAGAGCTCTTGTCACGATGAAAGAAGATATTACCAGGGCATTGACGGATGCTTTTAGGACAGAGGGGACCTTCGCTTTTCCTCCCCTCCATGCAGGCAGGGGGTAGGGGGTGGGGATTTGATTTTTGGAAGATTCATTTGCAGCAGTAATTGTAAAACACATTACTGGCACACATAGGCTAAGAGATCTGGTAAGACTGTAGGCTCTATGTTCATTGTGGGCAGGGAATGTGTCTATTTATTGTTGTATTGTACTCTCCCAAGCACTTGATACAGTGCTCTGTACACAGTAAGCACTCAATAAATATGACTAAATAAGACCTAAACCTCGACATCCTAAAATCATACCTCACCCGCTTCCGGCAAACGTAAAACCCAGCCAACGTTTGGTGTTCTGTACGGGAAATTAACACGGATACATGCACACACACAGATACACACACAGTCACACACAGCCCTGCCTTCCCCCGCCAACCCCCGTTCATATACTAGTAAACAAGAATCTCCATCTGCTCCATTTCTGATTACAATTGATCACGTTCTTTCGGCTTCTTCGAGCAGAGATCGGCTCTCTGCACCGATAGAACCAGAACGTCCGTTAAATCTCCTCCTTACCCTTTCCTCAGTGAGCTTCTTCCAGACCAGGCCCAGAGGCTTCCGATTCCTCCCAGGAAAAAGACAATTGTCCCTCTGTGGCCGGGGGGATGTCTTGAACTGTGGTCCCTGCGGACCTATCTTTCTCAGCAGCAGGGCTGGAGGGTGGGAGTGGTATCGTAAGGCTTTCTGGGGTGAGGGTTTTCCCGAAGAGAACTAGGGCGACAGCAGGGCGAGCTAGAATCAAGGCCCTGGGTCTATTTAACACCTGTTAGAAGGCATAAACTTTTGACAATCAGCTGTTCGGCTAATATTAACCCGTGAAACCATTGGACAGAGCACAAGCAACTGGGGAAAACCATGCGGCTGATGTGCGGATAAATGGAGATGTGATTGTGAGCTATTTTTATGGGCGTGTGGGGAGATGCGATATCTCTTTACACGCACAAGTGAGTTGTGGAGTGGCAGAAGCAATCATTTAAAGGGATACTGCCTTTCATCTGTCACTCAAGACTTGATTGCTCTGTGATATAAGAAAACTCCAACTACGATTGAGAATATTTTTTTCTTTTGCGGTATTTGTTAAGTGCTTACTATGCATCAAACTGTGCTCTAAAAACTGGGGAAGGTTAAGGTCAGACACGGTCCTTTTCCTGCATGGGGCTCACAGTCTTAGTCGGAGGGAGAAAGGTATTGAATTCCCAATTCATATTTGAGGATACTGGGGCACAGAGAAGTCAAGTGACTTGCCCGAGGTTACACAGCAAACAATTGGCAGACCTAGGATTAGAACCCAGGTCCTCTGACACCCAGGTCTGTGTTCTTTCATTCATTCTTTTAGTTGTATTTATTGAGTGCTTACTGTGTGCAGAGCACCAAACTAAATATTTGGGAAAGTACAACACAACAATAAACAGTGACATTCCCTGCCCACAGTGAGCTTACAGTCTAGGCCATGCTGCTTCAGAGGAAGCAATTCACTGTATTATTCCTGTGCAGTAAGACTGCGAAGTCCCTTCTCCCTTCCATCTTGGATTTGTTATTCCAAAAGTTCTCTGTCCTTCATTGCTTCCTCTGACAGCCTGGATTTCCTGCCAGAAATCCCACAGGTTCAGGGATTCCTTCACGAATGGAGGCAGAACTTCTAGACTGGAACTTATTGTACTGTGAAAAAAGCATGCTCCTTGACTATTACGTTTGCCTCTTTGCTGACCTTCCAGCCTCCCTCCTCTCCATACCACACGACACCCATTTGTCTGAAACATCATCTTCACACAACTCCCCACTCCTCAGATACCTCCAGTGGTAGCCCAACCATCACCATGTCAGGCAAAAACTCTGTTTCATCAGCATCAAAGCAGTGAATCAGATCTCTTACGTATCCTTGCTCCTCTCACACTACAACCCAGTCTGCACACTAATGCCAACCTACTTACTGTGTCTTCCTAGGGAAGCAGCATGGCCCGGTGGATAAAGCACAGGGTTCTGATCCAGAATCTGCCACTTCTCTGCTGTGTGACCTTGGACAAGTCACTTAACTTCTCTGTGCCTCAGTTACCTCATCTATAAAACGGGGATTGAGACTGGGAGCCCTATGTGGGACAGAGGTCCAACCTGATAATCTTGTCTCTACCCCAGGGCTTGGTACCACGCCTAGCACAAAGTAAGCACTTAATAAATACCACAGTGGCTATCATTATCTTGCTCTCACCTCCTCAAAATTGTCCCCTTGCTCATGTCCTCCCTCCTGCCTGGAACTTTCTCTTTTCATTCATCCGACCGACCACTGCTCTCCCCATCTTCAACACTTCTAAATCACATCTTCTCCAGGGAAGCCTTCCCTGATTAATCACTCATCTCCTACCTTATTTCCTTCTCTACTGTATCACCTCTGCACTTTATTCCTTCTCCTTAAGCACTTAGGTATTCACTCCTCCCCTCCCAACAGCACTTAAGTACATGTCTTCATACCCCATTGCTTCCCTCTACCTATAATTTATTTTAGTGTCTGTCTTCCCCGCTAGACAGTAGGCTCCTTGAGGGCAGATATCATATCTACAAATGGAAATATATTCTCCCAATTGTTTAGAATGAGAGCTCTGCAAACAGTAAGAGCTCAATAAATGTTATTGGTTGATAGATGGAATGAAGGTTCTAGGTGATAGAGTGCTGTATTCCTAAACAACAGGCTTCTGATTGGTGGCTCTTGGCAAAATTTGTTGAGGTGAGAGCCTGTTTCAAACAGTAGTCATTAAGATAGCCATCTCAGAGCACACCATCAGAGAAGACAGAAGCAAGGAACATGTCTTTTGCTTTTTTTTTTCTGATATTTGGAAAGCACTATGAATCAAAGTCTATTCTAAGCCCTGAGGTTGGTATAAGTTAATTAGGTTGGACACAGTCCATGGCTCACGGTCTTGAAAGCTAGTCTAGTATTGTTCAACAATTATCACCAGTTTGATTTATTTGTATTGATGTCTGTATCCCCCCCTCTAGACTGTAAACTCGTGGCATGGAATGTCACTGTTTATTGTAGTGCTGTACTTTCCCAAATGCTTAGTACAGTGCTCTGCACACAGTAAGAGCTCAATAAATACAACTGATTGAAATAATATTGCTCTGTACAGACCATGGATCAGTCTGGGAATGGAAACCTGCTCTCCTCTGGCTCCCACTGCAAAGCCATGAACATAAGAATAACTGATATTTGTTAAGGGCGTACTACATGTCAAGCACTGTACTAAACACTGGCATAGACATCAGATAGACATGAGGCTCACAAGTTTAGGTAGGAGGGAGAACAGGGGTTGAATCCCCATTTTACAGATGTGGGAATTGAGACGCAGCGAAGCTAAGGGACTTGTCCAAGTTCACATAGCAGACAAGGAGTGAAATGGGAATTAGAACCCAGGTCCTTAAGCTCCCAGGTCTGTGCTCTTTCATGCTGCTTCTCTAGTGAAACTTGCAGCTTTCTGAAACACAGGTCCTTATTGGATGACAATTTGATCTTTCTAAGCCCTGCTGAATTTGAGTGTCAGGGATTGTAGCTAGGCAGAGAAGCATTTAGTGGAAAGATCACGGGAATGAAAGTCAGAGGACCTGGGTTCTTATTCTGGCATTACCACTTGTCTGCTCTGTGACCTCGGGCAAGTCACTTAACTTCTCTGTGCCTCAGTTACCTCATATGTAAAATGGGAATTAAATCTTCTTCCCTCTGACTTAGACTGTGACTCCTATTGGGGGAGAGGGGCTGTATCCAACTTGATGATCTTGTATCTACCCCAGTGCTTAGAAAAGTGCTTGACACCAAGTAAGGGCTTAACATATACCATTAAAAACATGATCTGTGCCTCATTTTCCTCATCTGTAAAATGGTGATTAAATACTTCTCCCTCTCCCTTAGACTGTGAACCCTATGTGCACCAAAGACCGTATCTGATTACTGTATCTACCCCAGTGCTTAGTACCTATTCAATTGTGTACTCTAATTTTTCACCTTGTTGACCTTATTTTAGTGTGTGTTTCTCCCACGTGACTATGAGCTTCTGGAGGGCAGGGATCATATCTATTACCTTAATAGTACTCTTCCCCACCACTTAGTTATTCCAAGTGTTTATATATTCTAAACTTAATAACATAGTCCCTCAATTTCCAAGTAGAAGCAAATTTCACTGATCTATAATTCCCAAGGTTGCCCTGGGAGCCCTTGTAATAGATGAAAATTTAACTGGCAGTGAGCCAGTTCTCAGGTGCAGTGGTTTTTGGTGTGAGAGGGTAGCTTTTCTGGCCAGAAATCCACATCAATGAATAAATCCATGGTATTTGTTAAAATTATTTCTTAATGGTGTTTGTTAAGAACTTATTATATGCCAAGCACTGTGCTAGGCGCTGGGTTAGATACAAGATAATCAGGTTGGACACTGTCCATGTCCCACATGGGGTTCACAGTCTTAATCCCATTTTGCAGATGAAGTAACTCAGGCAGAGAGAAGTAAAGTGACTCCCCCAAGGTCACACAGCAGACAAGTGGCGGAGCCAGAATTAGAACTCAGGTCCTTCGGACTTCCAGTCCAATGCTCTATCCACTAGATCACATTGCTTCCCCACACAGATATCCACCTCACAGGTATCATCATTATCAATGGCATTTATTGAACGCTACTGTCCGCAGAGCACTGTACTAAGCATTTAGCCCTATCTTCAGAGTGTTCTACACTCTCAGTGGATTCCATTTGCTCTAGGGAATCAGTTTACACCATTTTACCAGTGTGCCCTGTATCTCTGGACTGTTAGCTCATTGCCGGAAGGGAACGTGTCAACCAACTTTATTGTACTGTACTCTCCCAAGTGCTTAGTACAGTGCTTTGCATAGAGTAAGTGCTCAATAAATTCCATTGATGATGATGATATCTGCACCATTCCTAAAGTTTGACCAAATATCTTTGACCTGGATATGGTCATTACCTAATGACTTACCATATGCAGAGCACTAGACGACTAGACTAGACTCTGCATATAGTAAGCGCTTAATCAATGCCATTATATATGTAAATATATATAGCCACAACAGCACTTAGTACAGTGCCTGGCACATAGTAAGTGCTTAACAGATACAATTTTAAAAAATCCTTTCAGGTAACTCTTTTCATACCTGAGAGGAGTTTTAAATCGCAAGTGGCCCCTCTGGCTCTCTGTAGCAGCTTCCTGTTTTTGTTATGTTTGAAGAATCTTTCATGATTAGCATCTGTACTCCTTGTAAGGGTCTCTTCTTTGCCCACCTAATTTCCTGTTTGCCGCTGACCTGCTACTCTTTCTTGGTCTTCTACTTTTCCCTCAGACAAGCTCACCCATTGTTAAACTGTGGCAGTGCACAATGTTGCCGAGGTTGGATTAGACCTCGGGCAAAAGCCATTTTATTTTTGAGATGCTATATCGAATGAAACCAAGTATTTCTTAAGCCTTAACGGTTTTTCTTTCCTTTTTTAAAAATTTTCCTCCCTCTCAGTTTTCTCAAATGTGTTCTAAAAATACCTTTTTAAAAATTCTGGGTAGGGAAGAGGAGGGAGTCAAGGAGAAGATGGGTTTTCTCTCAGAAAATGCTTTACATCTCCATCCCCCGTGGAAGCAGGAATGCCAGGCCTTTGAAGAAAGGTTAAAGGAACAGAGACAGCTTAATATGGCGATGGAGAAATGGAGGGCCGGTGCATAATACTCTTTGAAGTTGCGAGGGAAGGATATAACCTGATCATTCTCCCTGGGTTTAAACTGCAGCAGGAGGGATTAAGATTGAATTAGGAAAAATCTCCTCTCTGTAAAGGTGGGCATGAGAGCCAGAAGACCCACCTTCTACAATCTGACCTTGTAAAAGAGACTTGATCATCTTATGCCTCAATTTCCTCATCTGTAAAATGTAATAATAAGAATAATTGTGGTCTTTGTTAAGTGCTTACTATGTGCCAGGCACTGTACTAAGTGCTAAGGGGGGGTATACAAGGAAACTCGGTTGGACACAGTCCCTATCCCACATGGGACTCACATTGTTAATCCTCATTTTACATTTGAGGTAACTGAGGCACAGAGAAGTGAAGTGACTTTCTCAGGGTCACACCTTGGGCAAGTCGCTGAACCTCTCTGAGCCTCAGTTACTTCATCTGTAAAATGGGGATTAAGACTGTAAGCCCCACGTGGGACAACATGATCACCTTGTATCCCCCCCAGCACTTAGAACAGTGCTTCGCACAAAGTAAGCATTTAACAAATGCCATCATTATCATTATTATTACTATATCTGACCTCAATGGCTCTGAAGTTGTGGGGCAGGGACATAGATCTGATCCTCTTTCACCTCTCACAGTGTTTAGAACAGTGATTGGGACAATGGAAAATGCTTAATACATGCTATAACTAAGGAGGTCTTAAGCCCTGGGACAAGGAGCTGAGCAAGGCTTTGGAGTTTCCATCACCTAAATGCTTTTGGGACTGAGAAGATGTCACTGAGAAGAGGTCACCTAAATATAAGCTCTTCTAGACCGTAAGATCCTTATGAGCAGGGAACAAGTAACAACTTTGTTGTATTCTCCCAAGTATTTAATACAGTATTCTGCACACAATAAACACTCAACACATAGTCTAGTGGACAGAACCTGGGCATGAGAGTCAGAGAGATCTGAGTTCTAATTCTAGCTCCACCACTTGTCTGCTGTGTGAACTTGGGCATGTCGCTTCACTTCTCTATGCCTCGGTTCCCTCATCTGTAAAATGGGGATTAAAACTGTGAACACTATGCGGGACAGAGACTGTGTCCAACCTGATTAACTTGTATCTACCCCAGTGCTTGGCTCATAGTAAGTGCTTAACAAGTACCATAAATAGTATTATGATTACATCCTATTTCCAAGAGATAAGCCTCTGATTGCCTGTATTCCCTGATCCTTTACCACCGCAATTACTGAAGATGAAATACTCTGCAGGAGGATCCATAGTTTGGGACCAAAATTTCAGCATTTCTCCTTCCCACTGCATACAACTAGATAAATCTATCAAGGCCTGCAAACTCCACTCCTATTGCAAAAGGATGGGCTTGGCCATTTAATAATGGGGGGGTGGGAGGGATGTGTCTATTTATTGTTGTGTCGAACTCTCTCAAGCACTTAATAATAAGAAAATACGATTGATTGAATGAATGAATGAACTTAGTACATTGCTCGGCACACGGTAAGTGTTCAATAAATATGATTGAATAAATGAATGGCATTTACTGAGCACTTATGGGTACAGAGCACTGGACTAACCACTTGGAAGAGCAAAGATACAACCAAGTTAGTAGTCATGTTCCTTGCCCAAGAGGAGCTTACAGTTTAGATGGGGAGACAAACATTAAAGTAAATTATAGATATGCACATAAGTACTATGCGGTCCTTTCTGAATAATTCTTTCGTTCCCATTTCATGCTCATCTTTTTGACTGAGGATCTCCTGGATTAGAAATGACATGTAAGAACTCTTAGGCCAATGTGAGTGTCTTAACAAATTTTTGCCTATTATCTGTTGAAAACCTCAGACGGTATTACCTCTCTCACAAAATAATTGATCCAATTCAAAGGAAAACATTGAACGTTACATTACTCAAGACTGGCATTTCTGGAAGGACTGATCAGCAATCAATAACTCTAACGCATGTTTCCCCATCACATAAAAGCATGTCAATTTTTCCCTATGATCGAGGTATCATTCAATCAATCATTACACCTCTAACCTCCACAGCACTTATAGACATTATATCTTTATCCTTGTCGGCTTCTCCTACCTGTAATTTATTTTAATGTCTGTCTCCCCTGCTAGACTGTAAGCTTATTGAGGACAGGTATCATGTCTCTACTCTTCCAAGCACTTAGTACAGTGCCCTGCACACAGACAGAGCTCAGTAGATAGTAATGATTAACTGATAGCATTAGTGGAGTGCTTCTTGTGCACAAATCACTGTATTACACACTGGGTAGAGTGCAGGAGGAGTAAATGGTACAAGTCCTGCCTTCAGGGAATTTACAATCTAATAGGGGAGTCAGTAAAACACACATTATTTACAAACAGCAGGAGCAGGAAGATTAGGTATAGCTCATAAGAATAAGAAGCATGGAAAGTTATGCCGATGCATACCTAAGTGAAAGAGTAAGCAAACCTTTTCATTCTTTCATCTAACAATGATGCTCATCTATTCATTGGTGTTATATTTTTACCTCATTCATAAGATTTCTCAATTTTCATTGTGTCGCTATTTATTTGTGGCCAATTCATCATATCTCTTGCTTTTCTCTCATATTTCTCTCCATACTAGGGTCATTCTTGTATAATTTGCTAATATGTTCAGTCCTAGGGTAGTAGGCATCATTTTCCAATTTCCCTTGAAAACTACCTTATCTACTGCACATAATAAGTGTTTAACAAATGCTATCATTATTATTACTATTACTGTATTTAATTTATAAGTAAATCCTCTCCAGGAGACAGCCACCTGAATCTCATTCACTGCTTCTTGAAGTGTGTATATCCTGAGGTGGATGTTACCTTTGCAAAATCCTTCCACATTTTATGTGTATGTGATGAAGTGCATAAAAAGATATGTATGCATTTATATGCCTACATATGAATCATATAAGCAAATTTATAAATCATTACATATAATATATACCCGTGTATGTGTGTGTGTGTGTTTGTGTCTGTTTGTGTGTGCATATTTGTAATAGGGATTCAGACCCCAAGTTTGTGCATTTTTAATCACATGCTTTAGGTAGAGTATCTGCAATAATTAATCATCTCTCTGGGGCATAACCTAATAAAGCATAACCAGGTTGAAAAATTGCCTTTATGTTGGGGAGGCCATGCTAAATTTTCTTTAAAATTATTGCCAGTGGTTTATGATCAATTCCTGCAGGAAAAGACCAGTCATACAAAAAAAAAGTTTTCCATGCAGAACCAAGAACTAAACAATAATTCTCTATTTCAACCTATCACTGTCATAGATCAAAATGTGTATATGTGCATTCCCCTCTCTGATCCATATTATTCATGAGCACTATTCCTAACCTTTATTTTGAAATTCCTACATTAGATTGTTGGTTTCTCTCTAAATATCAAAATATCTTGGCATTGATGCAATGATCTCAAATTGTCAAATTCTTTCTGACCATATTCTTCCAACAAATCACTGTGCTACTTTATTAAACATCTTTTTTATTAAGGTTCTTAAATGTCCTATTTCCTGAGCTAGAACTTGAATGTGCTTCCCTACAAAATCAAATAGGCACAATGATTTTTGTGTTCCCAGTGCCTACCTTGTCTGTGGAATAATTATGTGTTCACAGTCCATTTTTTTCCTTTTCTTTACCACCTGCTGACAAACTTTCTCTAAATATGAATCTTTCTTTGATCTAATTTTATATTGAATTTTATTCAGTTTCTTGCCTGCTCTGCATATCTCATTCAATGTCTGCTTTTCTAGGGATGCACCCCAAATCAATATGTCGATACGATATTAATACACCTTTGAACTTCTACAAATGCTAGGGGTTTATAGTATTATTTAGTGAAACACTTCAGGAGCACAGTTCAGCATAGCCCAAATGGTTGCCTTATGAAACAACCTCTTCTCAATATGTCTTTCCAAATGTCTGCACCAGAATGTATGTATTTGCTTAGTAAAGGCTTCCACTGGGAGCTAGTAGAACTCCAAAGACAAATCAATCAATCATATTTATTGAGTGTTTGACAAATCAATCAATCGATCATATTTATTGAGTGCTTACTGTATGCAGAACACCGTACTAAGAGCTTGGGAGAGTACAATATAACACAGTGAATAGGTAGATTCCTTGACCACAGTGAGATTGCAGTCTATACAGGGAGACAGATATTAATATAAGTAATTTAATAATATAAAATTTAAAGATACATACATAAGTGCTATAGGGTCGAGGGTGGGATAAATATCACATGCCCAAAGGTCACAGATCCAGGTGCATAGGCAATGCAGAAGGGAGAGGGAAAAAGAAGGCTTGACCTGGGAATGCCTCTCAGAGGAGATGCAACCTTAAAAAGGCTTCGAAGGAAAGGAGAGAGATGGTCTGGCGTATTTGTAGGGGGAGGGAATTCCAGGCTAGAGAGAGGGTGTGGGAAAGGGGTTGGAGGCGAGATGGACGGGACCGGAGCACAGTGAGTAAGCCAACACTAGAGAAGTGAAGTATGTGGCCCGGGCTATAGGACAAGATCAGTATAGTGAGGTAGGAGAGGGTAAACTGACTAAGCACTCTAAGGCTGATAAGAAGTTTCTGTTGGATGCGGAGATTGGATGAGCAGTCTTTGGAGACATGTAGAGAAGGAAAATTTTTGATTCAAATTGGAGTCTGTTCTTGGAATGGGCAAACATTTTCAAAGATGGCACTGTTGACAATGTGATCATAGGCCTACATGTAAGCTGTGGCTGAAAAGATTGACAATGTAATCGATCTGTCCTCCCATTATTGCTTACACTTATGGATAGATCTTAGCTGTGCTATTAAGTCTGTCATTTCCAATCAGTCAACGGTATTTATTGAGCACTAACTGTGTGCAGAGTATTGTGCTAAGCATTTAAGAGAGTTCAATACAAGAGACTAGAGAATAGAGAATTTTTGCGGCTTCCTTTCTCTTTGTCTATTTGTCAGTCATTGGACAGTTTGCCATCTAGGAAGCTGATATCATTGTTCTCTTTATGGTATCAGAAGGTAAGCTAACCGATCCATCATTTTTATATATTTTCATGATTGAATGTGCCCAGGCCATAAATCTACTTTTTCCATTTTCCTTTGCAAATTTAATCTGTTAAATTCTCCTTTCTCTTTTTTACCTTTCACCACAATATTATCTTTGTTAAGATCGATATTCTAAGTAGTGAGTTGAGGTATCTACTCATATGTGCTTAATATGTGCTTACTTTGTGCCAAACATTGTGCTAAATGCTGAAAGAAATCTGAGATAATCAGATAAGATTAACTTTTATCTACCTCAGTGCTTAGAGCAATGTTTGACACAAAATAATCACTTAAATAGCATAATCATCTTACTAAACATGAGACAGAACCTGCCCCAAAGAGGGCTCACAATATAAAATCAGGGAGATTAAATATCTTCTTCCCCTTTTCCCCTTCTTCCCCTTTTACAGTGTGACCTAGTGCATAGGCTTGGGGGTCAGAGGACCTGGGTTCTAATCCCTGCTCTGCCACTTCTCTGCTACGTGACCTTGGGCAAGTCACTTAACTTCTCTGGACCTCAGTTATTTCATCTGTAAACTGGGGAGTAAGACATTGAGCCCCAGGAAGGGGTCATGAACTGTGTCCAATCCAACCTGATTATCTTGTATCTACCCCAGCGCTTACAACAGTGCCTAGCACATAATAAGCACCTAACAAACATCATAAAAACAAAATGTGACCTGCCAAAGATCATCCCCCAATCCAGTTGCAGAGCTGGGACTAGATCTCAGGTTTTCTGACAACCTGTCCCATGTTTTTACCACATATTGGTTGCTCTATTTTACAGCCCCCACACCCTCTAGACTGGAAGCTAGTTGTGGGAAAGGACTGTGTCAGTTTATTGTTGCATTGTCCTTTCCCAAATGCTAAGTACAGTGCTCTGCACACAGTATGCACTCAATAAATATGATTGAACAAATGAATGCTTTAGAACTGCTACTAGAACATTAGACCATGCTGAAGGTGTGTAATTTCCTTCTGTCCGTAAATACCACTAGAAATCTCCCTTTAACATTTCGAATAACCTCGTTTGGCAGGTTATACCCTTAATTAATCCAAGAATGATCACTTTTGAAAATCCCCTAAATTTACACCCTTGCCCTGAACTTTGATAAATTGCATAATTTCCTTCTCACCTTTAAATTGAACTGCTGTTTTATAGGATAGGATGTTTTGTGCTTAGACTGTTATCATTATATGCCCAACCTGAATTTTAGTCTAAACATTATGCTGTTCTGATTTGATTTCTAACTTATGGAAGATCTGTTGTACTATAATATTTACCTAGGTGAGCAAATGTTTATATTGCAAAAATTATCTCCAGTTTATTGTGGTTTTACCTTCAATCTGATATCTTTCTATTTTGCCTTATGTAAGCTCATTCTAGGTAGGGAATGGATCTACCAACTCAGTAGTACTGTACTCTTCTAAGCACTTAGCACAGTGCTCTGCACACTAAGTGCTCAATAAATGCTATTCATTCATTCATTCATTCATTCAATCGTATTTATTGAGTGCTTGCTGTGTGCACAGCACTGTACTAAGTGCGTGAGCTATTGATGATGATCATGTTCATTTTTATTAATCCACTGCTGTACATTCTCAGGATCTTAGTATAGTGCTCTGCACACTAAGTGCTCAGTAAACACCATTGATGATGATGATAATAATAATAATAATAATTTTGGTATTTCTTAAGTGCTTACTTTGTGCCAGACACTATAGTAAGCGATGGGGTGGATACAAGCAAATTGAGTTGGACACAGTCTCTGTCCCATGTGGGGCTTATACTCTCAAACCCCATTTTTCAGATGAGGTAACTGAAGCACAGAGAAGTGAAGTGACTTGCCCACAGTCACACAGCAAACAAGTTGTGGAGCTGGGATTAGAAACCATGACCTTCTGACCCCAATGCCCGTGCTCTCTCCACTACACCATGCTGCTTCTCTAATCATGTTTGTCTTTATTAATCCCCTTTTGTACTCTCTCAGGAGCTTAGTACAGTGTTCTGCAAACAGTGAGAGTTCAAAAAATACCATAGATCAATTGATTGTGTTATTTTTGCTTGTCCTCTGAAAGTGACTCGCTTTTAATGCTGAATTTTTGGGTCTGAGATTCAAGGAGGGTGGTGGTGTGAGAGCAAAATGAATTTAGGAACCAAAGAAATAAAAGCGAGCAGCTCCTTCACTCTTTCAATCCACATGATTGGTCACCAAATCCTGCCAGTTCTCTCTTCACAGCATCTCCAGAATCCATTCTCTCCTTCCCCATCTAAACTGCCACTACACTGATTCAAGCCCTTGTTATATGGCAACTCAACTACTGTATCGGCCTCTTGTTTAAAAACGGAATTTATTAAATTCTTATTTTGTGCGAAGTACTGCATTAAAGCACTGGGGTAGATATGTGATAATCAGGGAGGACACTGTTCCTATCCCACATGGGACTCACAGTCTAAGCAGGAGGGAGAAAAGGAATTAAAATCCCATTTTTCAGGTGAGAAAACTGAGGCAATGGGAAATTAAGTGACTTGCCCAAAAGACACATAGCAAGAGAGTGGCAGAGCTCAGATTAGAACCCAAGTCCTCTGGCCCTCAGGCCCATGCTACTTCTCATTGGCCTCGTTGCCTCCAGCCTCTACCTTCTCCAATCTATTCTTCATTCTGCTGCCCAGATCATTAATCAAAATCATCACGTTACACGTCTTCCCTCTCCTCAAAATCCTCCTCCTCCTCCTCATCTCCGCATCCAACCTTCAGCTTCAAGGCACTCAATCAGCTTAGCCTCCTTCTCTCCCAACACATTCCAGCTCAATCACATCATTCCTCTAAAGCCAACCTACTCACTGAGCCATACTTTTACCTCTCACCATAAACCACTAGTTCACACCCTCCTTTCATTTTAGAACTCCCTCTTGATTCACATCTGGCAGATGACTCCTCTCCCCATCTCCAAAGCCCTTCTGAAATCACATCCCCTCCTGGGGGTCTTCCCTAATTGATCTCTCAACTCCCCACCTTATTTAATAATGACAGCATTTTTTAAGCATTTACTAAGAGTCAAGCACTGTTTTAAGTGCTGGGGTTCCAAGGTAATCAGGTTGGACACAGTCCCTGTCCCACATGGGGCTCACAGTCTTTCTCCCCATTTTACAGATGAGGTAACAGCCACAGAGAGGTTAAGTGATTTGCCAGGGTCAAGCAGACAAGTGGCGGAGCCAGGATTAGAACCCAAGTCCTTCTGGCACTCAGACCTCTGCCCTATCCATTAGGCCATGCTGCTTCCCATAGCCAATGGGTCACACTTATTTCTCCCAACTATTACCACTTGAATACTTTCACATCACCCAAGCTCTCGAATATTCATTCATTCATTCATTCAATCATATTCATTGAGCGCTTACTGTGTGCAGAGCACTGTACTAAGAAGCTTGGGAAGTACAAATCGGCAATATATAGAGACAGTCCCTACACAACAACGGGCTCATGGTCTAGAAGGGGGAGACAAATAACAACACAAAACAAGTAGACAGGTGTCAATACCTTCAGAATAAATAGAATTATAGCTATATACACATCATTAAAAAATAGAGTAATAAATATGTACAAATATACACAAGTGCTGTGGGGAGGGGAAGGGGGTAGGACGGGGGGCAATGGGGAGGGAAGGAGGAGGAGAGAAAAGGGGGTGCTCAGTCTGGGAAGGCCTCCTGGAGGGGGTGAGCTCTCAGTAGGACTTTGAAGGGAGGAAGAGAGCTAGTTTGGCGGATGTGTGGAGGGCGGGCATTCCAGGCCAGAGGTAGGATGTGGGCCAGGAGTCGATGGTGGGAAAGGCAAGAATGAGGTACAGTGAGGAGGTTGCCAGCGGAGGAGCGAAGTGTGCGGGTTGGGCTGTAGAAGGAGAGAAGGAAGGTGAGGTAGGAGGGGGCGAGGGGATGGAGAGCCTTGAAGCCGAGAGTAAGGAGTTTATGCTTGATTCAAAAGTTGATAGGCAACCACTGGAGATTTTGGAGGAGGGGAGTGACATGCCCAGAGTGTTTCTGTAGAAAGATAATCCAGGCAGCAGAGTGAAGTTTAGACTGAAGCAGGGGGAGACAGGAGGTTGGGAGATTAGAAAGGTGGCTGATGCACTAATCCAGTCAAGATAAAATGAGAATATCATTTCCCCATCCCCAGTTAGCATTTACCCACATATCTTTAATTATGTATATATCTTTAAACTCTGTTGCTTCCCCCTACTTGCCAGTTATTTTAGTATCCATCTCTCCCATTAGACTTTAAGATCCTGGAAGGCAGGGATGTTGTCTACAAATTCTATTGTTCTCTCCCATGCACATAATACAGTGCTCTGCACAGTATAAGGGCTCAATAAACACTACTGATTTAATTATTACTAGGTGGTTTTGAGCTTCAGAACCCCATTCAGACGTAAAATGTTTTAAGTCATGAGTAATATTAATAGTCCATTTAAAAGCCTTGAGTGCTTGAGTATAAAGACATTTTCTCCCTCTCCACGCTAAATCCTGTTTTCAATCCATTCCTTCTCACGTTTATCTCCAGTAGGAAACTAGTTCCATTCTTTACTGAATGTTGGGTGTGCTTTGTTTTCTTTCCCTGTATTTTTACGAAGAAAACTCTATGGATGCAGTACGAGAAGATTGCAGATGGACGGGGGGCATTCTGGGAGAGATGTGTCCATGGCATGGCTATGGGGTGGAAATGACTCAATGGCATAAGACAAGACAAGAGGAAACTAGTTGTTGCAGCAACCAAGAACTTGATTATTTATAAGATTTAACTCTGCCCATGAGAGCCTTTCTAATCTTGATCATTCTGTCTGTTGGGATAAGCACCTTCTATCTCTCTGAACTATTCCCTCTCTAAAAGGCATGCTGTCTTGGCAGTGGGGGATGCCATTATTTTTCTGAGGTTCTAGCAGAAGAGAAAAGGCACTGGGTGGCAGGGGAAGATCTTTAAGGGTCTCAAGCAGGTGGAAGATGACTGAGTTCAGAATGTGGATTTCCAAGCCCAGGAAACTGGTGTTTTGTTCGTTTTTTTTTTACTGTATTTGTTAGGCACTTACTATGTGCTAGGCCCTATACTAAACACTGGGGTAGATTAATCAATCAATCAATGATATTTATTGAGCATTAACTATATACTGAGCAGTGAATTAAGCACTTGGGAGAGGACATATCAACAGAAAATTAGCAGACACGTTCCCTGCCCATAATAAGCTTACAGATTACAGACAAGCTAATCAGTCACTGTCCCACATGGGGTCACAGTCCTAGTCTCCATTTGTCAGATGAGGGAACTGAGGCACACAGAAGTGATGTGACGTGCCCAAGCTAACAGAGCAAACACTTGATGATGATTGATTATGGCATTTATTAAGTGCTTACTATGTGCAAAGCACTGTTCTAAGTGCTGGGGAGGTTACAAGGTGATCAGGTTGTCCCACGGGGGGCTCACAGTCTTAATCCTCATTTTACAGATGAGGTAACTGAGGCACAGAGAAGTCAAGTGACTTGCCCAAGGTCACACAGCTGATAATTGGCAGAGCCAGGATTTGAACCCATGAACTCCGACTCCGCAGCCCATGCTGTTTCCACTGAGCCATGCTGCTTCTCTGGCAGAGTAGACACTTGGCAGAGCACAAATTAGAACCCAGGTCCTCTAACTTCCAGGCATGATCTTTCCACTGGGCCATGCTACTTCACATTGTTTTTTCACAGAGATGGAAAAGAGACCTGGAGGAGAGTGTAAGAGAGGGAAATAGAGGGGAGCTGTGTGGCCTACTGGTAACCAGAGAAGCAGTGTGGCTCAGTGGAAAGAGCCCAGGCTGGGGAATCAGAGGTCATGGGTTCTAATCCCGAATCCGCCACTTGGCTGCTGTGTGACTTTGGGCAAATCACTTAACTTCTCCATGCCTCAGTTCTCTCATCTGTAAAATGGGGATGAAGACTGTGAGCCCCACGTGGGACAACCTGATTACCTTATATCCCTTCAAGCACTTAGAACATTGCTTGGCACATAGTAAACGATTAACAAATACCATTTAAAAAAAAAGTACATGGACCTCCAAATCGGAAGACATGCATTCTAATCCTGGCTCTTCCACTTGCCTGTTGTGTGAACTTGGACAAGTCACTTAACTTTTCTATGCCTCAGATTCCTCTTCTGGAAAATGGGAATACAATACTTGCTCGAATACAATACTTTCTCCTTCTTCCACTTGGACTGTAGGACAGGGACTATGTGTCATGCTTAGAACAGTGCTTGGCACATAATAAGTACATAATAAGTACCATAATTGTTATTATTATTATTATCTTGTATCTAACACAGTGCTTGGCCCACAGAGAAGTATATGCTTGGCACATGAGAACCAGATTGCCCCAGTGGAATGAGCATGGATCTTGGAGTCAGAGGACCTGGGTTCCAATCATGACTCTGCCACTTGTCGGCTCTGTGACCTTGGTAAGTCACACAACTGTTCTGTACCTCAGTTCCCTTATCTGTAAGTGGGGGGTTAAATACCTGTTTTCCAGCCACTTTGACTGTTGAGTCCCATGTGGGATCTGATTATCTTGCATCTACCCAAGTGCTTTGTACATGTAGTGAACAATTAGCAATTACCACAATTATTATAGTAAAAATGCTTAATGAATAGGATGATGATGTTGGTGATGATTAGAAGTGTGGGACTAGGAACAAGTTGAAAAAACTATGAGAGGGGGTTCTCTACACTGTAAGCTCATTGTGGACAGGGTAACATGTCTACCAATGAGAAGCAGCATGGCCAAGCAGCTAGAAGCCAGGTCTAGGAGTCAGAAGGACCTGGGTTCTAATCCCAGCTCTGCCACTTCTCTGCCGTGTGACCTTGGGCAAGAAACTTCACTTCTATGTGCCTCAGTTACTTCATCTGTAAAATGGAGGGTATGACTGTGAGCCAATGGAAGAAAGGCACTATATCCAGCCCTATTTGCTTGCATCCACACCAGTGCTTAGTACAGTGCCTGGCACATAGTAGGCATTTAACAAATTCCACAATTATTATTACCGATCTTGTAGCCTCCCAAGCACTTAGTTCCGCGCTCCGCACACAGTAAGTACTCAATAAATACCATTGACTCTAGACTGTAAAGTCACTGGTGGCAGGGTATGTTTCTATCTTCCTCGTTGTATTGTCCTCTCCCAAGCACTTAGTACAGTGCAGTGCACACAGTAAGCACTCAATAAATAGCACTTATGGACTTATTCATTGACTGAAAGTTGGAGGAAGGGAAAGGTGTGTTTAGGTTATCAAACGTGGAGCAGGAGCTCATCCTGTTGTGGAGCCCCTGTGTGACTGACTGGTGACAACGCAGAGGAAGCCTGTGGAGACCAAACCAGTAAATCCTTAGGAAATAGATGCGCATATTGTGCAGGTGGATGAATAAAAGCCAAATTTAATGACATCTGTTCTCGCTCATCCCCTTGTGAGCTGGTGGGACTACTCCATCAAAGTCCAAGCAGTTCTAAGGCATAAAAGCTACTCCCTTTCATCGGTCCTGTTAGCATTCACATTAGGAAACCCCATTCTCCTGACAAAGATTGTAACAAGGACAAAAAAATGTCATTCTCTCAGTTCCTTTCTGGAATAGCAATAGAATGTGGCCATAATGAATTTTATTACTGGGAACATAATTTTTTTGGAGGATAAAAAATGATGACACAAATATGATTGTTCTCACAACAAAGCTTGTAATGAGACTGTGGAGAACAAGGTTCTATGGAGAGACTCTCTAATTTCCAAACCAAGGTCCATTATAATGCTTTCATTGTCTCAATATCATGGCCAAGGGCTATTGCAGTATAGAAAACAGATCAAGGGCTGGGATTTAAAAAAAATCACTGAACCATAACAACTTGGACTGTGAACCCCAGGTGTTCAAACTAATTTTCTTTGTTTCTGCCTTAGCACTTGGTCCAGTGTGATTTTATGGTATTTGCTAAGTGCTTATTATGTACCAGGCACTGTACTAAGCACTGCAGTAGATGCAAGCTAACCATGTTGGACCCAGTCCCTGTCTTGCCCAGGGTTTATGGTCTTAATCCCCATTTTAGAGATGAGGTAACTGAGGCATGGAGAAGTTCAGCGACTTGCCGAAGGTCACACAGAAGACAAGTGGACGATCTGGGATTAAGATCATGGTCCTTCTGACTCCCGGGCCCATTCTCTAGCCACTAGATTATGCTGTTTCTTGGTGCTTGGCACATAATGAGTATTGAACAAATAAAATAATAATAAAAATAATAGTAATAATATAATCACAGCAGCCAGATCCCTGAAGGAACAGAGGATATTTTGCCTTTAATTGTTGTTTTGGGGGATCTTAAATGCTCTGAGTTCTAGGATTATGGTAGATTTCTTGTGTGTCCAGTGAACAGTACACAGCATGACATCATGACACCACAAAGAACAGGGGTCACAGGGATCTATATTCCCCCCTTCTCAAGGTGACCAGATGCCTGAAGGAGGCCCTGTTTATATATAAATATATATAAGTATAATGGTACTTGTTAAGCGCTTACTTGGTGTCAAGGACTGTTCTGGGGTAGGTACAAGTTCATCAGGTTGGACACAGTCCTGTCCCATATGAGGCTCACACTCTGAACCCCCATTTTACAGATGAGGCAACTGAGGCCCAGAGAAGTAAACTGACTTGCTCTAGGTCATAGAGCAGACATGTGGCAGAGCTGGGATTAGAATCCATGTCTTTCTGGTTCCCAGCCCCGTAGTTCATCCAATAAGCCATACTGCTAAGCTTCTCCTCAAGGTCATGCCAGCTTTTCAGACTTGATTTTTTGTTTCCTCACTGGTCATTGTACTGCTGGCCCATTCAATTCCTTGGTAGTAGAATTCTGTAGCAGCATAAACTCCCTGAGAGCCGAGATTGTGTCCAAGCTCTATTGTATTGCTCTCTCCCAAATGCTTAGTAGAGTGCTCTGCACACAGTGAGCACTCAATAATTAACATTGACTAGCTCCCTTGAATCTACCAGCCCTCTTGTATTGAACTTTCCCAAAAACTTATAGTACAGTGCTCTGCATATTGTAGCAGTGTGGGAAAGCAGCTGAAAAGCAGTGTGGCTTAGTGGAAAGAACATGGGCTTCCCTCCCAAACCCTGCCCTTTCCTTGACTTTCCCATCACTGTAGACAGCACTACCATCCTTCCCATCTCACAAGCCCACAACCTTGGTGTCATCCTCGACTCTGCTCTCTCGTTCACCCCTCACATCCAATCCGTCACCAAACCTGCCGGTCTCACCTCCACAACATCACCAAGATCCACTCTTTCCTCTCCATCCAAACCGCTACCTTGCTGGTTCAATCTCTCCTCCTATCCCGACTGGATTACTGCCTCAGCCTCCTTTTTGATCTCCCATCCTCCTGTCTCTCCCCACTTCACTCTATACTTCGTGCTGCTGCCTGGATCATCTTTGTGCAGAAACACTCTGGGCATGTTACTCCCCTCCTCAAAAATCTCCAGTGGCTACCAGTCAACCTACACATCAAGCAAAAACTCCTCACTCTCGGCTTCAAGGCTGTCCATCACCTTGCCCCCTCCTACCTCACCTCCCTTCTCTCTTTCTCCAGCCCAGCCCATACCCTCCACTCCTCTGCCACTAACCTCCTCACTGTACCTCGTTCTCGCCTGTCCCGCAGTCGACCCCTGGCCCACGTCCTCTCCCTGGCCTAGAATTCCCTTCCTCTGCACATCTGCCAAGCTAGCTCTCTTCCTCCCTTCAAAGCCCTACTGAGAGCTCACCTCCTCCAAGAGGCCTTCCCAGACAGAGCCCCCTTTTCCCTCTCCTCTTCCCCATGTCCCCCGCTCTACCTCCTTCCCCTCCCCACAGCACCTGTATATATGTTTGTACAGATTTTTTACTCTATTTATTCTATATGTACATATTTACTATTCTATTTATTTTGTCAGTGATGTGCATCTAGCTTTACTTCTACTTATTCTGATGACTTGACACCTGACCACATGTTTTGTTTTGTTGTCTGTCTCCCCCTTCTAGACTGTGAGCCCGTTGTTGGGTAGGGACCGTCTCTATATGTTGCCAATTTGTACTTCCCAAGAACTTAGTACAGTGCTCTGCACACAGTAAGCGCTCAATATGATTGAATGAATGAACCCAGTCCCTGTCCCACACAGGGCTCACAGTCTAAAGTAGGAGGGAGAAGAACGGATATTTAATCCCCATTTTGCCATTGAGGAAACTGGGGCACAGAGAAGCCAAGTGACTTGCCCAAGGTCATGCAGTGGGCAAGTGGTGGAGCCGGGATTAGAACTCAGGTCCTCTGACTCCTTAGGCCTGGGCTGTTCCCGCTAGGTCACGCTGATTCCCTCTAGAATGTTATCTCCTTGTGAGCAGGGACCATGTCCAACTATTCTGGGGAAGCAGCGTGGCTCAGTGGAAAGAGCACAGGCTTGGAGTCAGAGGTCAGGGGTTCAAATCCCGTCTCTGCCAATTGCCAGCTGTGTAACTTTGGGCAAGTCACTTTACTTCTCTGTGCCTCAGTTCCTTCATTTGGAAAGTGGGGATTAAGACTGTGAGCCCCCGGTGAGACAAGCTGATCACCTTGTAACCTCCCCAGCACTATGTGCTTTGCACATAGTAAGTACTTAATAAATGCCAGTATTATTGTTATTATTATTATTACTATTATTATTATTATCATTGGGAGTCCGAGGTCTTAGGGTCTACTTCCCCCTCTGCCACTTGTCAGCTGTGTGACTTTTGGGCAAGTCACTTAACTTCTCTGTGCCCCAGTTACCTCATCTGTGAAAGGGAGATATAGACTGTAAGCCTCACGTGGGACAACCTGATTACCTTGTATCTACCCTAGTGCTTAGAACAGTACTTGTTACATAGTAAGTGCTTAACAAATGCCATTATTATTATATGGTAAGTGCTCAGTAAATACCATTGATTGATTGATTGATTCTGACTTCTGGATGATTCGTACTTTTGAGCAGGAATAGGGAAAGCAGTGGGATAGCTTTATGGATAGGGAATGGATTTTCCATTTGGACCTCTGGGCTGTAAACTCATGGGCAGGGAATGTGTCTGTTAATTCTGTTGTATTGTACTCTCCCAAGGGCTTAGTACAGTGCTTTCCACATAATTATTGCTCAATAAATTCCATTGAATGGTTAATTGCTTTTTTCTCCATGTCTACCAATTCTATGGTTTTGTACTTGCCCAAACACTTAGTACAATGCTCTGCACATAGTAGGCTCTCAATAAATACCATTGATTGATTGACTAGATTTTTTTCGTGTCTACCAATTCTTTTGTTTTGTACTCTCCCAAGTGCTTAGTACAGTGTGTTCTGCACGGTAAGCTTTCAATAACTCCCTCCCTCTAGACTGTAAGCTTGATGTGGGCAGGGAATGTGTCTATTTATTGTTACATTGTACTCTCCCAAGTGCTTGGTATATGCTCTGCACACAGCATTTATACACATATCTGTAATTTATTTATTCATTTATTTATATTAATGTTTGTCTCCCCCTCCAGACTGTAAGTTTGTTCTGGCCGGGAAATGTGTCTGTTTATTGTTATATTGTACTCTCCCAAGTACTTGGAACAGTGCTCTGCACACAGTAAGCACTCCGTAAACATGACTGAATAACTACCATTAATTGATTCATTAATCAAGTAAGGGGAAGGGGTCTCAAGCAGTACTTAGTGAAAGTTGTCCAGCTGTAAGTGGAGGGTCTGATCCCCTATGTCTTGCAACCTGGGAGTCTGGAAATTTTGAGGAATACTTGTTAACAGCCAAAATGTGGAAGGAGGGAGACCCATGCTTTCGCTAACCCTTCCCCATCTCTTCAGTCAAACCTGTCACTGGTCTCAGACTGAAGGAGCTCTCCTTCTAGACTGTGAGCTCGTTGTGGGCAGGGAATGTGTTTGACAACTCTGTTAGATGCACTCCCCCAAGCACTTAGCACAGTGCTCTGCACACTGTAAGCACTCAATAAATACGATTGATGGATGGATTGATCGAATGATTGATTGGCTGCCCCTGCAAAGCCAATGCTCAGTGGCAGAGGCAGAGGTAGACTGTTGGTCCTGGAGTAAGAAGCTCTTGAAGAGAAGGAAAGGATCCCTCCCTCCTCTTCCAAGCGTTCAGCACAGTGTTCTGCACACAGTAAGCACTCAATAAATACCACTGATCAATTGATTGCCTGAGAGAAGCACTGCATCTGCTGCTTCTCCTACCATCAGGAGAAAAGATCACCCATGCTGATGATCCTTAACACAATGCTGGGCACATCAGTAAATCAATCGTATTTATTGAGCGCTTACTGTGTGCAGAGCACTGTACTAAGCTCTTGGGAAGTACAAGTTGGCAATATATAGACACAGTCCCTACCCAACAGTGGGCTCACAGTCTAGAAGGGGGAGACAGAGAATAAAACTAAACATATTAACAAAATAAAATAAATAGAACAGATATGTACAAGTAAAATAGAGTAATAAATATGTACAAACATATATACATATATACAGGTGCTGTGGGGAAGGGAAGGAGGTAAGATGGGGGATGGAGAGGGGGACGAAGGGGAGAGGAAGGGGGGCTCAGTTTGGGAAGGCCTCTTGGAGGAGGTGAGCTCTCAATAGGGCCTTGAAGGGAGGAAGAGAGCTAGCTTGGCAGATGGGCAGAGGGAGGGCATTCCAGGCCCGGGGGATGACGTGGGCCGGGGGTCAACGGCGGGACAGGCGAGAACAAGGCACGTTGTGGAGATTAGTGGCAGAGGAGCGGAGGGTGTGGGCTGGGCTGTAGAAGGAGAGAAGGGAGGTGAGGTAGGAGGGGGCGAGGGGATGGAGAGCCTTGAAGCCGAGGGTGAGGAGTTTCTGTCTGATGCGCAGATTGATTGGTAGCCACTGGAGATTTTTGAGGAGGGGAGTAACATGCCCAGAGCGTTTCTGGACAAAGACAATCCGGGCAGCGGCGTGAAGTATGAAGTGGGGAGAGACACAAGGATGGGAGATCAGAGAGGAGGCTGATGCATTAGTCCAGATGGGATAGAATGAGAGCTTGAACGAGGAGGGTAGCAGTTTGGATGGAGAGGAAAGGGCGGATCTTGGCAATGTTGCGGAGATAGTAAACACTTCACAAATGCTACAATCATAACTATGATTATCATTATTATTATTGCTATTATCATCACTGTTAGGGCACGAGAACCTGGGACTCTCCTTGGAATCAAGAGATCAAGGAATCAAGTGGCACTTGGGCAGAGGGGCTCCACTAGCAGACTTGGCACCATGAGAAGCAGCACAGTGTAATGATGTGGTGTAATGACTGGGGCATTCCTTAAGCAGTGGGGCTGAGGGAGAGGTGAATAAATAAGTTC
Organism: Tachyglossus aculeatus; assembly: GCF_015852505.1. Taxonomy (NCBI): domain Eukaryota; kingdom Metazoa; phylum Chordata; class Mammalia; order Monotremata; family Tachyglossidae; genus Tachyglossus; species Tachyglossus aculeatus. The sequence continues at coordinate 42,764,996 of NC_052067.1, read as the reverse complement.
TAGGGTGATGCAGAAAGGAGTGGGAGAAGAGGAAATGATGGCTTAGTCAAGGAAGGCCACTTGGAAGAGATGTTCTTTTAATCAGGCTTTGAAGTTGGGGAGAGTCATTGTCTGTCAGATCTGAAGACGGAGGGTGCTCCAGGCCAGAGGCAGGGAGTGGGCAGGAGGTCGGTGGTGAGAGAAGCAGCGTGTCTCAGTGGAAAGAGCCCAGGCTTTGGAGTCCGAGGATACGGGTTCAAATCCCGGCTCCATCACTTGTCAGCTGTGTGACTTTGGGCAAGTCACTTAACTTCTCTGCGCCTCAGTTACCTCACCTGTAAAATGGGGATTAAGACTGTGAGCCCCCCGTGGGACAACCTGATCACCTTGAAACCTCCCCAGTGCTTAGAACAGTGCTTTGCACATAGTAAGTGCTTAATAAATGCCATCATTATCATCATAGAAGAGATTGAGAATAATTTGGAGCTTCATTCTTTTCTTCATGGTCTCTCGTGACTGCTTGAGTTAGCTTTTACCTTTGGACATTCCTCCTTTTCCTTAAGAAAGATTAAAAAAGGAAACCATTTCTGAGTGGCAGGACATGGGAAGAGTTTGGTGGCAAGATAGATGAGGTCAAGGTACAGTGAGTAGGTTGGCATTAGAGGAGCCAAGTGTGCGGGCTGGGTTGTACCAGGAAAGCAGTGAGGTATGAGGTAGGAGGGGGCAATGAGTGCTTTAAAGCTAATGGAAAGGTGTTTCTGTTTGATGCAAGGGTGGATGGGCAAACACTGGAGGTTCTTTAGGACTGGGGAAACATGGACTGAACTGTTCTGTAGAAAATAATCCCAGAAGCATAGCTAAGTATGGACTGCAGTAGGGAGAGACAGGATGGTAGAAGAGAGACAAAATCAAGCAACCTAGAACAAACAAACAAACAGATAAACACTGGCAGGTAGCATCAGCCAGTGATAATTTTGGATGGTGAACTGAGCCACACTCTTTTGGGTCCAAATATTTATGCGAATGCTATTTTTAGGGAAGCCTCTGAGATGAAATCTTCCCTCAGATACTTTAGGAAAACTGGGGGTCAGTAAAGTCAAGCCAGTCTGTTGAAAGGGTCAAACATCCTTGTCACACTATTGTAATTGAGAGAGCAGGCCAAACATTCAAATTGTCCTGTTTCCTCATGAGAGAAACTATAATGAGAAAATAAGAAGCCCGATGAACCTATTACCTTTGATGGAGAAAATAATAGGATTACTTTGGTGCAATGAGTTTGCAACTTCTTCCTTTCAGAAGGACACTGTCAAATCAACAATTATGGTCACCGAAAATATGTGTTACCAGTGAAATTTTAGGTTATTAAGACTGAAAGATTAAAAAAAAATCTAATTTATTTTGCAAATTAATGCCACTTCCATTTATGTATTGCAGTGCCTCCTCACCAAGGTTTCTTTGCAGCAGTTAGAAACGCCGGCCTGGATCAAACTGGAGAGGAAGAAGAAATTTCCTTATTTTAAAGAAACACCTCAAAGGGCTATCTTGAGGGTATCTCACTTTAGTCTTCTCTTAGTGATGGGGCTGTGTCTTTCATCTTGCTTTTGCTTCACTGATTAGCATTCTATATCCATGGCATGAAGCACCTTTTGGTCTTGAACTGAGGTTAGCTAAATGTACAAGGAATGTTCAAATGCAATATTTTCACTCAATAAAAATTAGGAAATGATCCTTAATCCCCACCTTCCTGGTCATTCCACCTATCTGCCCCTTAGAATTCATGAACATTCTACTCATTTAATTATAATAGTGACATTTGTTAAGCACAAACTATGTGCCAACTATACTAAGCACTGGGACGGTCACATATTAATCAACTCAGACACAGTCCCTGTCCCTCATGGGGTTCCCCATCTAGATAGGAGGGAGAATGGGAGGTACAGATCTTATAAGTGACTTGTTCAAGGTCACACAGCAGACAAACAGCAATGGGCTTTAACCCTGGTATTTATCAATCACTTACTCTGAATCAAGTCCTGGGTTAAATATACATGGCAATACACAATAATCAGTTTGGACAAAGCCCCTGTCCCCCACATCCTCATAGCCTAAGAGGTATGGAGGGAAGATAACTTACCCATTTATCCTTTTCCTTATCCTTATATTTTACAGAGAGGTGAAGTGACTTACCCAAGGTCATTCAGCAGGAAATGGCTGGAGTCAAGATGAGAATCTGTTTCTCCTAATTTCCAGTCCCAAACTCTAGTTATCTAGCTGCAGTCATGCTTTTTTCTCATTTGTTGATCTGATCTGACATTTTTCCAAATTGTGCGTTTTGCTATCTGTGCCTCTTTGTCGCCTCCATGAAACTGTAAGCACCTTGAGGGCAAGGACATTTTCTTTTTCCTTCAATTGTACATCCCCAAGGGTTAAGCAGTTTGCCCTGTGTACAACAGGCTTCCAAAGGGTCCTCCTCAAGGCAATGATGATGATGATGATCATGATGAAGATGAGATAATTAGGTCAGAAGCAGCATGGGCTTGGGAATCAGGACCTGGGTTCTAATTCTGGCTCTGCCACTTCTCTGCTGTGTGACCTAGGGCAAATCACTTCACTTCTCTGGGCCTCAATTACTTCATCTGTAAAATGGGGCCCTCTCTCAGGGTCACACCTGGAGAGTTACCAGTATGCTACCATTCTCGACTACAGAAGGGAGAGTCAGGCAGAGGCCTATCCATTCCATTATTACCTTGGCCAGTGGGTAGTGATCGGAAGGCAATCTGCTACAAGTCAAAACTCACTTATGCTGGGAAGCAGCAGCATGGGAGAGAATCAAGGGGGAAGACTCAGTTTACTGCACAGTAGGAGGCAATGGTAAACCACTTCAGTATTTTTACCAAGACAACTCTAAGGATACACTACCAAAAAGATTGCAGACGGAGGTGGGGCGTTCTGGGAGAGGTGTGTCCGTGGCATCGCCATGGATCAGACATGTCTCGATACCATAAGTCAAGTAAAATGAGGACTAAGACCATGAGCCCCACTGTGGGACAGGAATTGTGTCCAAGCTGATTAATTTGCATTTACTCCAGCTCTTCTGACAGTGATTGACACATAGTAAGTGCTTAGCTAATACATTTAAAAAATGAACTTAATTTTACAAAATGCAATGAAGAAACAAAATGACTAAATGGCATCGTTACGCGGCCTCAAGTATCGAAGCTCATTTTCTTCAGACTCCCATTTTTACTATCCTAGACATTAATGCACAGTTAATAGCGCCAACTCTGATATACACGTGTAAATGGAAAGAAAAACAATTTCTTTAAGAAGCGATATCACCTTTCCGCTCAGTCCTTAATTCCTATTTTAATGATGAATTATGCAAACCAGAATGTAAACACATTTAGAAAGTTTTCTGAAAATTGAAATCAGCCCTCATCATGGTAATTGTATTCCCTTCGTCTATTTAGGAATCAGTCTTCTTATGCAGTACTGTATTAGAATAATGAGATAATTCACATATGCAGATTGCTCAAATCCAAAATTATGCCTCGGACACATTAACAGGAAATATTAGACTTAATGATAATCACATAAGAAATATCATTTATCTAGACCAATCACACAAAAGGGTAATAATCAAAATCTGATGGACTGAGCATCAAAAAAAAAATCCCCATAAAACCATGTATAGAGATAGAATCATGGCCTGGATGGGTCTTGGGTCTGAGCAAGAAATGGACTTCACTTGTACTGAGAAGTAGCATGGCTCAGTGGAAAGAGCCCGGGCTTTGGAGTCAGAGGTTATGGGTTCTAATCCTGGCTCCTCCGCTTGTCAACTGTATGACTTTGGGCAAATCACTTAACTTCTCTGTGCTTCAGTTACCTTATCTGTCAAATGGGGATTAAGACTGTGAGCCCCATGTGGGAAAACCTGATCACAATGTATCTCCCCAGTGCTTAGAACAGTGCTTTGCACATAGTAAGCGCTTGACAAATATCATCATTATTATTATTATTCTGGACAGAGCACTGGCCTGGGCATCAGAAGGTCATGGGTTCTAATCCTGGTTCCGCCACTTGTCTGCTGTGTGACCTCGGGCCTCAGTTACTTCATCTGCAAAATGGGGATTAAGACTGTGAGCGCCACATGGTACAGGGACTGTGTCCAACTCAATTTGCTTGTATCCACCCCAGTGCTTAGTTCAATGTCAGGCACATAGTAAGCGCTTAACAAATACCACAACTATTATTATTATTTTGGTCTAATATCTCCCTATACTGTTAGAATTTCCAAACAATTCTTAATAATTCTTTGGCTGAGAAAACAGAGAAATGCAGCAGGGGAATAGCACTGAAAGGACTAAACCCTTTTCAGTATATCACTTCTCACTTCCTCCTTAATCTGAACTAAATTCCTCCCCATGGGATCAGTGGCACAGGCAGAGAAACAGTGTGGCTCAGTGGAAAGAGCATGGGCTTTGCAGTCAGAGGTCATGGGTTCAAATCCCTGCTCCACCAATTGTCAGCTGTGTGACTTTGGTCAAGTCACTTAACTTCTCTGTGCCTCAGTTACCTCATCTGTAAAATGGGGATTAAGACTGTGAGCCCGCTGTGGGACCACCTGATCACCTTGTAACCTCCCCAGTACTTAGAACAGTGCTTTGCACATAGTAAGCGCTTAATAAATGCCATCATTATTATAGGTAACTTTTGAATTTTTCCAACTTTCATTTTCCTTCATTAGGAGCCTCTGCTCTTCCTGCCTCATTTCCATTTAGGACAGCCTCCCCACTGAGCCATCAGAGTCCACAACCCACCAACCACCCACCTGATTTTTTTCCCAGAGATGCTGAGAGATTTAATGAGAAAAGGATTTGCAAAGTAGTACCAATTCCTTGGAGGGAAGGTGTGGTGATGACACAAGGCATTAAGAAGGTCCTAGAATGAACCTGGGAGCTATTTGAGACAGACTTTGACTGCCTAAAGTTCCAATTTCCTCTTTCCTTCCCTCACCCACACTGATGACTCTAGTTTAAACCTCTGTGGGCTTCAGAAGCAGTGTTATTTAGTGGAAAGAGCACAGGCCTGGTTGTCAGAGGAGCTGGGTTCTAACCCTGGCTCCACCACTTGTTTGCTATGCAACCTTGGGCAAGTCACTTGGCTTCTCTGTCCCTCAGTTTTGTCATCTGTAAAATGAGGATTGAGAACTTTCCTCCTACTTAGACTGTGAGCCTCATGTGGAACAGGGACTATCCAAACTGATTAGCTTGTATCTACCCCAGTGCTTATAGCAGGGCTAGACACAGAGCTAGCACTTATTTTTATGACTAAGCCCTCCTTCCCTCTCCTCCCACTCCCTTCAGAGTCACCCTGACTTGCTCCCTTTATTCATCCGCCTCCCAGCCCCACAGCACTTATGTACATATTTCTAATTGATTTATTTATCCATATTAATGTCTGCCACCCCTCTAGACTGTAAACTCGTCGTGGACAGGGAATGTGTCTGTTTATTGTTATATTTTACTCTCCCAAGCACTTAATATAGTGCTTTGCACTCAATAAGCAGCTCATTAAATATGACAATGAATGAACGAATATTATAATTATCATTATTATTATTATTGTCATTCACCCCATGATGGTGTGAGCCCATAGAATGTTATTTCTCTACCCAAGCAGAAAGAAAAAAAGAAACCAAGCTTTGGGTCACGAAGAGAGAGCTTTAACTGTTTTCTCTAAGTCAGTACAGGCTGCTTGTGCAGAACATTTTCTTCTTGTTAGCCAATTTTCTGTCCATCTCAGCACAGTTAGCAATCCACCTCTCAGGGTCTTTGGATCCAGCAAAATTGGGCCCTTGCAGAGGTCATTATTCTGAGCTGAAAAGTTGGAGTGGGAAATGGACAGGCTGTTGTCTCCCCTAATGGGAGTCCAGGAGTTAAAAAGAAACACGCTGAATATATCCATTTAAAGACATCTTGTTGGCAATTGCCAAACACTTATTTTTGACACTTTTAAAATATTCTTCAGCATTGACATCCCACTTGGAAGTACACTGCTCCGCTTCCAGCCTTGGGTTTGGGCGGTGTGTAGCTCAGAATAAATGAAGCACGGGTCCAGTGATGAGAAATTCCAAACATCCGTCACCATTTCAGTTCCCAGAGTTCAAAGGCAACTCAAGGGGGTGTTCTTGCTAGATTAAATGTACACGGGAGGCTAGGATCTGTTATTATTATGCATCATGTTACATAGAATGATCCAGAATGGTTACTTTGAATGGTCATTGTGTGATTGTGGAAGAAGAAGCTTGTGAAGATGAAGATGAAGAAGGTTGTGGCTTTAAAGAATGCCACTACCTTGCCCCCTCCTACCTCGCCTCGCTTCTCTCCTTCTACAACCCAGCCTGCACACTTCACTCCTCCAGTGCTGACTTTCTCAGTGGGCCTCAACCTCACCTATCTCACCACCAACCACTAACCGACATCCTGCCCCTGGCCTGGAATGCCCTCATTCCTCTAATCCCACAATCACTCCCCCCTCATTCAAAGTCTTACTGAAAGCACATCTCCTCCAAGAGGCCTTCCCAGACCAAGCCCCACCTTTCCTCATCTCCCACTCTCTTCTGTGTTGTCCTGACTTGCTCCCTTTGCCCTTCCCCCCTCCCATTCCCACAGCACATGGGACTGTTCACATTTGTACACATGTGTAATTTTACTTACTTGTATTCATGGCTGTCTCCCTCAGCTCTAAACTGTAAGCTCATTGTAGGCAGGGAACATGTCTGTTTATTGTTGTACTGTACTCTTCCAAATGCTAAGTATCGTGCTCTGCACACAGTAAGCACTCAATACATATAACTGAATGAATGAAGGGTGGGAAATCGGGTGCAGTATACTCTGGACAATGAGTGCTGGGAGAGGAAGTGGATGAGCAAAGGGGAAAATTTGGTGATTTAATCATTGCTTTCTCATGCAGAAAGATCTGGAATTTTGCTTTAATACTTTATTAAAAGGCTTACTATGTGTCAGGAACTGTGCTAAGCTTCCTTTGAAATACCTCTTAGTACTTAATATAATGAGATGCGTAAAGGTGGGTGTTCAGGTGCTAAGAAGTGAAGAAGATGAAAAAAGAGGGAGAGAAGAAGAAGAAAGCAAAAGAGAAGCAAAAAGAGGGCAGGAGAGGAAGAAGTGAAAGAAGAAGGAATGGAGTAGAAAAAGAGGAAGAAGAGATGACAGGAGGAGGATATGAAGATGTAGGAAATGGATGAGGGGGGAGAAAGAATAGAAATAGAAGAAAAGGATTATTAGATTGTTAGCTTTGGACGGTGGGGATCAAGTCAAGCAACTCAGTCGTATGGTATTCTCCCAAGCACTTAGTATAGTGATCCACACTCAGTAAATACTTGACAAATACTATTGATTGACTGAGGTGGAGAAGGTAGTGAAAATGCAGAAAGAAGAGGCAGAGGATGAGAGCCAAGAAGATGATGAAGACTGAAAGGGGAAAGAGGAGCCATAGAAGAAGAAGAAAGAAAACTCAATATGAAAAGTAAGCACCTGGAAATCATGCCATACTCCCTGGGTGGGCAAACCCAGCCATCAAAACAAACCCAGCAATCACTTGGCAGTGCAGCAACTAACGATGTAACAAACTGGCCATCCTTCCCTCCCCTTCCTCTCCTCACTTATCCATTTTTTTTTTCCGATGGAAATGCCTTTCCCCTTCAGTTCTTCCCTAATGACTTTGCAAGCACATATTCATCGAGAACTGCTGGGAGCCAACTGCCATTCTCTGATTGATTAGCACATGAGGAAGGATATTGGATTCAGCTGGGCATCTCGAAAAAGGATGGATTTGAGACTGTATTCTGGGCTTGGTGGAGGCCATCCAAGGGAACTCTTCTCTCCAACCCAGCGTCTCCAATGGCTCTCAGTAATGTCAGCATCCAGCTGCCTACCGTCAATGCAACCGGAAGCCAAATGGCATGTGTTCTGCTCTGCCTGGTGCTCATGGCAGCCTGAATGGGAGGAGGAGGAAGAGAAGGAGAAGGGGGTGAGGAGAAGGAGGAAGAGGAGGAAGATGATGAAAAGAACAAGGAGGATGAAATGGAGGAGGCGGTGCAGGAGGAGGAGATTCTGGCATCCGCTTGCACATAAAGGATCTCCTCCAACACCCAAAACACATTATCTACTGGCTTCCAGGCTACAATCTATTCTCATCTGCAGAGCAAACAGTCAGTGGCAGGCTGAAATCCTAGTAAAGGACTGGAAGCTAAACTCAGATGAAGAATGGCAAAGCCCAGCTGGGAAGACTTCCATGCCAGAGGATAGAGAATGTTTCAAATATGGCAGTGGGAACACGCATATCTTTGACTTTCCGTGAGACCTCAGAGATTTCTCTGCTGGGGTAATCTCCATAACTTCTTTTTCCTTCTCCTCCTCTCCTTCCTCATTTATCTTCATCTCCATTTCTTCTTCCCTTTTTTTCCTTCTCTTTCCCTTCCTCCAACACCACCACCTTGTCTTCTTCCTTTTCCTTCTCCTACTTTGCCAACTTCTCTTCCTCCTCTGGCCCTCCCCTTCTTTCTCCTTTCCCTCCTCTCCCTCCTCCTCTTCTTCCTTTTCCTCCTTCTCTTCCCCTACCTCCAACACAACCTCCTCTTCTTCTTCCCATTCCTTCTCCTACTCTGCCAAATTCTCTTCTTCCTCCTAGTCCTCTCTTTCTTTCTCCTTCCCCTTCTCTTCCTTTTCCTATTCTTCATTAGCTAAGTGCTCTGTAAATTGCATTGAAACTTCCCCCAGGAAGTCTTCCCTGACTAATTTCCCATCTCCCCTAATTTTTCTCCCTCCCTTCTGTATCACCTATGCAATCAAGTCTGTACACCCTAAACACTTAGGTACTCATCCTATCCCCACTCTTGTAGCTCAGTACACTGTACATTCTTGCATATTTTGTCACCTCCTCCATCTGTCTGTCTCCCCTTACAAACTGAAAGATCCTTGTTATAATAAATGAGATATTTGTTAAGCACTTACTATGTGCCAAGCACTGTTCTGAACTCTGGGGTAGATTCAAGATAATCAGGTCAGACACAGTCCCTGTCCCACATACGGCTCATAGTCTTAATCCCCATTTTACAGATGAGATAATTGAGGGACAGAGAAGTTAAGGGACTTGCCCAAGGCCCCCCAGCAGACATGTGGTGGAGCAGGGATTAGAACCCAGGACATCTGATTTCCAGGCCCATGCTCTTTCCACTATGCCAGGCTGCCAGATCTATTGTTCTCTTCCAGGCACTTAGTACAGTGCTCTGCACTGTGTAAGTGCTGAATAAATACCACTGATTGATGAGTCTTCTGAGCCAAGAATAAGGCTTTTCTGGCCATCATTAAATCAATCAATCATTCAGTGGTATTTATTGAGCACTTACTATGTGCAGAGCACTGTACTAAATGCTTGAGAACAGTGCTAAGCACTTAGTACAGTGCTCTGCACACAGTAAGTGCTCAATAAATACGATTGAATGAATGAATGAATGAATGAATGAGAGAGCACAATGCAGCAGATTTAGCAGGCACACTCCCTGCCTGTAATGAGCTTACAGTCTACAGTCTGAAGTTCCCTTTCTCCTTCAAACCATTTGTATTCGAATCTTACCCCACTCCCATTGTGGAAAGGTGTCAGTCAGTAACTGAGACAATCGTATTTATTGAGCTCTTATTTTGTGCCGATCACTATACTAAGTTCTTGGGAGAGTACAGTATGACAATATAACAGACACATTTCCTGCCCATAATGAGCTTACAATCTAGAGAGAGATTTGTCCTTCCATATGCACCTCAATGAAGATGAAGAACAGTAGAAGGAAAGCATTATTAGACTGTAAAATCTGGAGGGCAGGGCTCATGTCTACCAACTCAATAGTATGATACTCTCCCAAGCACTTAGCACAGGTGACTGATTGATTGAGATGGAGGAGGTGGTGAAACTGGAGAAAGAAGAAGCAAAGGACAAGGGCAAAGAAGAAGAGTGAAAGGAGAAAGAGGAGTCTAATGCAGTCCACGAGAGCAAGAAATTTCCTTTTTGATAGCATTCAAGTCAAATTCAGACGTAAAATTGAAGCTTAAATTCCAACCTCACGAAAGCCAATATGGTGGCAGGAATTGATTTCTTTTTTTTAACTGACATTTCTTAAGCACTTACTATGTGCCAGGAACAATACTAAGCTCTGAGGTAGATACAAGCTAATCAGTTGGAAAGAGTCCCTGTCCCATGAGGGGCTCAGAGTCTAAAGTCCCATTTTACGGATGAGGAAAGTGAGGCACCAAGAAGTTCAGTGATGTGCCCAACATCACAGAGCACATTAGCGGTAGAGGAGGATTAAGAATCCAGGTCTTTCTGACTTCCTGGACCATGATCTATCCACTAGGCCATGTTGCTTCTCAGAATTTCCTGGTGAAGCTCTGATATCAAGTCAGTTTTGGCCCTGAGTAGTTACTGAAGGTGCAGAAGGCCCACGGGAGACGAAGAGGAAGCACTAGCCTTCAATTCTTAAATATATGAGGCTTCAGAAAATTATGAATATTTAGCAGGGCAGCAATATGTGATCACAAAAGATTGAATAGAATACTAATTCTCCACATCTGAAACTACCACTGATTTATCTAACGTCTCTTGTGTTCTGCTTATAATGGAAATGAAAATGAAAAAAAAAACACAAAACAAAAGCCCTGCAGAGCAACCAGCTAATAAAATGTTATTTGTATACGCAAAACACTTCAATTATTTAGTGCAATTAAACTAATATACCAAGAATCATTTAGAAGGAGAATGCCTTTCAACAAGAAAAAAATGAAATATTTGTGCAGTAATTTTGAGGACAATGAAAGCATGAAATGGACAAAAAGAATCAGTCGTCAGTATTTAATGCTTATCATTACAAAAAATAACTCTCAGCTGGTTTCTTAATTAGCGAGATGCATTACTCTTGTTGTTACAAAAAAGATAATTTCTGAGGAACGTAACTTCCTGCTCAGAGTTGGCTGATCCTCAGTTCACTAGAAAATACGCAGCAAGGTTGAGAAGAGAATCACACAGGCATAATCTTTTCCCCATTGTTTTGTCTCGGGGTTTGGGCGTTATGTCTCTTACACTGCCCTTTCTGGGGATTGATCCTTTATCCACCCCTCAACTCAGAACAAGACTGTTTTGTGCTTTGCCAAGTTCCTTTCTTTAGAGCATTTGTCAGGAAAATTGCTAGGACAATCACGTCACACTTCACACTCCTGTATGGGAAGGAACATGTTAAGGGTTAGGTAAGGGCTGAATGAACCTCCTGGAGGTCTAAGGTCCTATAGTTGGCTCTGGGATCCATCATTTAGTCATATTTATCGAGGCCTTACTGTGTGCAAAACACTGTACTGAGTGCTTAGCAGAGTACACTTAAACAGAGTTGGTGAACAAATTCCCTGCCCACAAGGAGCTTTCAGGCTAGAGGAACAGAAGGAGATATCAAATTTTGGGAGGGAGAGAGGTGTTGAGAAAGTGAATTTTTGCATAAAGGGAGAAGTGGTTGAGTAAGGAGTGATGATAGTCTGGGAGGAGGTAGATTTTGGAGGTCTCTGTATGGGAGAGAGCCATTTTGCTGCTAAGGATTGTGAGGAATAATGTAAGAAGACAGATTAGGAAATTGTGTTTGGGGATTGGTAATTCAGAGTTGGTGAGGTTAGCAATGCTATAATGACCATTTCTTCCTAGGCTGATTATGCAGATTATTTTCTGACTAAGAAATTGAGAAAACTCGCTGCCACAGCTGTGGGAGCCTAATTACAGAACAAACTCTATTTTGAAAACTTTGAAAATTGTCCAAAGAAGAAAATGATAACATGGAGTTTGTGAGGGCAAACCTTCTAAATCTGCCTCCTCCGCTTGTTTTGTTTTGTGTTTCCTGACATTGCTCTCATTCCTGGGTATAGTATACCCCACTCCAAACTGACCAACTCCCTAGGCTGAAAAGCTAGCCTCTTAGTGGCGAACAGTCATTTGTTTCTGATAGAATCAATATGTAAAGCACAGATAGGATTAAACTGTTTGGGCTGTCTTAATAGTTGTTAAGCTTCTCAATAAAGTCATAAGGAACTCTGACAAAGGCAAGATGACAAATTCCATTATTCATGGTAGAATATAGGCTGAACAGACTTGACTGGTCAGTTATTTCCTTTTCCTCTTGGTGCAGGAAAAATAAACGGCAAAGATTTCCTCAATTCCACAAGGATTTTAATGCCATGACCTTCTTCTTCTTCTCCCTCTCTCCCCTCATTCCCTCCCCAAGTTCCTTTCCGCAGAATTAAAGCCCTGAAAGGGCCTAAATATATTGGATTCAACCGTTTTTCTCCAGGCAAAATGCACTGGGAAACAAAACATTCTCTCAGTTTAAGATCTCATCTAGAGAGGCCATCTGTAAGAAATGGCTTAACACCTCCTCATCAAGAAAGGCAGACACTATTTCTTAAAAAAAATTGTTTTTCTGGTTAGACATGTATTGTGCCAGTCCAGGGCACCCCTCTGGCCTAGTTGATACGTGGTCATGGATCGATTTTTCTGAAAGTCACATTCCATGTCAGAATGATAGAAATTGTATGAATCTACATCATTTCGTAGTCATAATTAGTCTATTCCAAGATGGAAAATACCTTACGTACAATAAACACTTGTTACCCATTTTCACCTGGCTATGAAACTGTGTGAAGATTAAATGCTTCCTATATACAGTGACAATTATTATTCAATGGCATTGATCGAGACCTTATTGTGTATGGATAACTGTACTGCATGTTTGGGAGCATACAATATGACAAAATGGGTCACTTATCAAAGATAAGCAACCCAATTATTTGTGACAGGTGCTCCTGTAACGCAAAGCTCTTAGTTTGTTTTTTATTCTGAACTTCAACAGGCTGGTCATAATGGTTTGCAATTTTTCAGGTTGTGCTTCAGGCTGTTAACACCTCAATCCATTACAACCAGTCAATCAATCAATCATATTTATTGAGTGCTTACTGTGTGCAGAGCACTATAATAAAAGCTCGGGAGAATACAATAGAATAATTATTACCATATAGCAGGTTGGACCCCAACACAACTTTCTGTTCCTTCAATTTTATTTAATCCGAAAATAATCTATGGTTCTTATGATAATAGAACCCATCTGTGGGTAAGAAGCCCAAAAAGGTGTCATTGGAATTCAGTATTCTGGCTTTCCGATTTTATTTGTTGCTGTCTTTGGGTTCTTATGCACTTTTGTCTTTGTACATTTAATCTTTCCTTCTGTGCCTATAGCCAACTTCACTGTCCCGCTGCTCTTAGTATTATCCCCTAGTGATAATACTACTCCCACTATTACTGTTAATAATAGTATTTGTTAAGAAATTATTACATGTGAAGCACTGCACTAAGCACTGGGGGAGAGACAAGACAATCAGGTCAGACACAGTCCCTGCCCTTCCTGGGGCTAATAGTATAAGTATCAATCAGTCAATCGTATTTATTGAGTTCTTACTTTGTGCAGAGCACTGTACTTTGTGCTTTGGAGATTCTTACTTTGTGCAGAGCACTGTACTTTGTGCTTTGGAGAGTATTATACAACAGAGTTAGCAGACACACCCTCTGCCCATAATGAAATTACAGTCTAGAGGGGCAGACGGGCATTAATATGAATAAATAAGTAATTTAAGATATATAGTTAAAAGATATGTACATAAATGTTGTGGGGTTGGGGATGGGACAAATATCAAATGTCCAAAGGTCACAGAAGGGAGTAGGAGGGAGAACAGGTATTGAATCCCCATTTTATAGATTGGGAAACTGAGGTTCAGAGAACTGAAGTGATTTGCCCAAAGTCACACAGCAGACAAGTGACAGAGGCAAGCTTAGAACCCACATCCTCTGACTCCCAAATTGGGCTCTATCCAGGAGGCTATGCTACTCCAGAATCTTACTTATTCCTTATTGTATTACTTATCAGTATAATAATAATGATGATGATGATGATGATGGCATTTATTAAACACTTACAAGGTGATCAAGTTGTCCCACGGGGGGGGGGGGCTCACAGTCTTAATCCCCATTTTACAGATGAGGTAACTGAGGCACAGAGAAGTCAAGTGACTTGCCCAAAGTCACACAGCTGACAATTGGTGGAGCTGGGATTTGAACCCATGACCTCTGACTCCAAAGCCCGGGCTCTTTCCACTGAGCCACGCCGCTTCTCTAGTAAAGTGCTTGGCACCAAGTAGAACCTCAGTAAATACCATTGAATGAATGAATGAATGAACTAACCAATCAATCAATAGTATTTGCTGAGCATTTACTGTGTGCAGGACACCATACTAAGCACTTGGGAGGGTACAACCTAACAGACCCACTCCCTGCCCATAGTGAGCTTATAGTCTAGAGGGGGAGGCAAACAATGATATAAATAGATGAATTATGGATATCTGGATAAATGCTGTGGAGTTGTGCAGGGGTGACGGTGAAGAAAAAGGAGCACATCAGGGTGATTCAGAAGGGAGTGGGAAAAGAGGAAATAAGGGTTTAGTCAGGGAAGGCTACAGGTGGGGAGAGTAATTGTCTATTGGATATGAAGAGGGAGGGTGTTCCAGGGAGGTAGGAGGTTGGTCAGATGTCAGAGGTGAGATAGATGAGATTTGAGTACAGGGAGAAGGTTGTCATTAAGGAAGTGAAAGGCTGGGTTGTAGGAGAGTAGTGAGGTGAGGTAGGAGAGGTCAAGGTGATTAAGCGCTTTGAAGCCAATGGTAAGGAGTTTCTGTTTAATGCAGAGGTGGATGGGCAACCATCGGTGGTTCTGGAGGAGTGGGAAAACATGGACTGAACGTTTTTGTAGAAAAATGATCCAGGCAGCAGAGTGAAGTGTGGACAGAATGTGAGTACCTGGCTCCTTCCATGACAAGCTGAAGGTCCTAGCAGAACATTGGTGAAATGTGGAATGAGGATATATCCTCACTGATTGTCCTAGTGGTGCTTCAAAAATTTAGTCGCCACCATGGAAATCTTTCTAAGTATTTATCCTGAGATTGTAATTCCTTTAGGACTGGGTTCATGCCTTATCGTAACCTCCTTAATAATTGCTTAGTGCATTGCTCTGTACAGAATAAGTACTCAATACCACTGACTGATTGATTGTTTGATTGAGCACTGTCTCCCCTCCACTAGAATCTCTTCTGCTAGTGAGGGACTTTTGGAAGATTGGCCTTCTTCCAAGAGACAGGAAGATCTGTTCAACAAGAGCGGATACCCAGAAGAAAATCGAGGCTGAAGTTGACACTTAGCCTTGTCTAAAAATGGGGCATTTCATTTCAATATAAAGCTTTCATTTTGTGCATAAATGAATACCAAATGCATCCAGAGGCCTTGTTTGTCCGCCCATGATCAGTCCATTTTAAAGCTGGAGCAGAAAAATATCGGCTGACCCGGGGTCCATAAATTACACCCCTACCTAATGAACTGTTGCCGGATTCATTTGAATGCAGCCGTCTTTATGAGGAGTGTGAATTTTCCCAGTGATTAAAGTGATTTAGACAGGAGTAGTTCAGGGTAGACAATATTCATTTAGGGATGAGTCATTATGTTCAGCACCAGTCTGGAACCTAATGAGCTGATGCAAATTCATTTAAATCACTTGGAAAATATATACAGAGGCTGCACAGTACCCAGAATCCTAGCGCCAAGAAACTTCATCCAAAAACAAGCCCTTTTAATAGACAGAACCAATAGAAAGCACTTCTTGGTTTTACCTATCTCTAGCTGGCCTTTGTTAGCAAAGACCTAGATCTAATCCCGGTTCCTCCTCTTGTCTGCTGTATAATCTTGGGCAAGTCACTTCGCTTCTCTCTGCCTCCATTACCACCTCTATAAACTGGGGATTCAGACTGTGAGCCCCAAGTTGGGCAGGGACTGTGTCCAACCTGATTACCTTGCATCGACCCTGGAGCTTAGAACAGTGCCTGACAAACAGAAAGTGCTTCACAATCATAAAAAAAGAAACATCCCTGATGAAGATGAAAAAATGGTCTTCAATCTGACTTTTGAGGATGTCACAGTTCCGTAACTGCCCTTCCCACAATTTTATAATTTTTAGAGACCTCAAACGTTTTTTCTTTAGACATGTGGATAGGGACCCTGTCTACCAAGTCTATTGTATTGTACTCTCCCAAGGGCTTAGTGCAGTGCTCTGCACACAGTAAATGCTCACTAAATATGATTGATTGATTGATGACTCCTGATTTCAAATGCATGCTCTTTCCATTTAGGCACACAGTCTTCTTTCTACTCATCACAGGACTCTGAGAATCCTTGATTAGTCCAGTAGCCCTCAAATTTTAGGAAACCACACTCTCCCCGACTTCAAAGCCTTATTGAAGGCAAATCTCCTCTAAGAGGGCTTCCCTGACTAAACCCTCCTTTCCTCTTCTCCCACTCCCTTCTCCATTGCCCTGACTTGCTCCCTTTATGCATCCCCATCCCCCAAGCACTTATGTCCATATCTGTCATTTACTTATGTATATTAATGTCTGTCTCCCCTCTAGCCTGGAAGATCAGTAAGAGTAGGGAATGTGACTGTTTATTGTTATATTATACTCTCCCAAACGCTTAGTACAGTGCTCTGAGCACAGTAAGTGCTCACTAAATACAACTGACTGATTGACTAACTGACGGACAGATCACAGGACTGGACAAAAAGACTCAGCTGAATTTCCCTGACTTCAGCTCTGCATCCCAATACACTCAATACACTGTGTCAGAGTCTACACACTCAATGATTTACTACAAAATAGATAGAGAAGCAGTGTGGCCTAACGGATAGAGCTCGGACCTGGGAGTCAGAAGGACCTGGGTTCTAATCCCAGCTCCTCCACCCATCTGCTGTGTGACCTTGGGCAAGTCATTTCACTTCTATGTGCCTCAGCTAGCTCATCTTGTCAAATGGGGATCAAGATTTTGAGATCCAAGCTGGACAGGGACTGTGTCCAACCTGATTAATCTGTATCTACCCCAGAGTTTAGTACGGTGCCTGCACACAGTAAGCGCTTCATAGATATCATAAATTATAAGAATTCACTATAGAGCTCAACTCTGAAAAATCTGTAGGGCAGACTTTCACATGTATGTCCATCCTGTCCTTCATGTTCGCCTCATACCACACCAGGAATGATGGGTCTTGCGCTTATTCATTTATTCCTGAGGGAGGCTGCTTTCCACGACCGTTTTCACCTTTTTCAACTTTGTCCTCTCCCAAGCCCTTAGTACAGTGCTCTGCACACAGTATCCATTCAATCAATACATTGATTGATTTGATTTTGTCACACCATTAATCTGTAAAAGAGCTTGAGAGAGTTCACTGTAACAGAGTTGGTATTCATGAAGTCTGCCCACAAAGAATTTTCAGCCTACAGCATGGCTTAGTGGAACAAGCCCAGGCTTGGGAGTCAGAGGTCATGGGTTCTAATCCTGCTCCGCCACATGTCTGCTGTGTGACTTTGGGCAAGTCACTTAACTTCTCTGAGCCTCAGTTACCTCATCTGTAAAATGGGGATTAAGACTGTGAGCCCCAAGTGGGACAACCTGATGACTTTGTATCCCCCCAGCGCTTAGAACAGTGCTTTGCACATAGTAAGCACTTAACAAATGCCATTATTATTATTATTATTATTATGGCACATACTTCATTTATTCATTCAATAGTTTTTATTGAGCACTTACTGGGTGCAGAACACTGTACTAAGCTCTGGGGAGAGTACAATACAGCAATAAACAGACACATTCCCTGCCCACAACAAGCTTACAGTCTAGAGTAGGGCTTACATTTTTATCACTCAGGTTTTTCCTAAAAGGAACTAGGTATGGTTGTTTTGCAAAGTATTCTTTTCTCCCCATCACCAGTCAATTCTTTGTTGTGTCACAAAGAAGATGCAAATTTTCATATCCTCTATGTGCCTAAAGTCATTTTCTTCCAGAATGAAATATATGAACTTATGCCAAATAAATTAGCAACATTTGATCTTTTGTTTTATTCTGATGCAAGTGATTTTCTCTTCCTGATCGCAGGGATAGAAAACAAGGTTCCAGACATTCAATCTTTCCCAAATTGTACAAAACTACAGATAAGCCTCCAGATAGCCAGAGGAAACTTTCCAATGAAGAGACTCTTTTGTATTCACATCATCTGTACTGCTTACCAGGCAAATCTTGGCAGTTTCTAACCTGAATTTCCATCTGAAATATGAACGGTTCTTGACAGGCACATGATTTTTAATGAGTTCCTTTTTTTCTAGTGGGTTTTCACCTCAATCATGGCATACAAATGATTAGATTGTGAGATACTCTTAATGAGATGGTAAAAAGATCATTAGATTTCGGATTGGATAGAAATCTTGAGATCGTGGCTATCTAATGATGATCTGCTAATCCTCATTTTTTAGTTAACATCTCCTCTAATCAGCACCTGTGAAAGCAATATATGCGATAAATTCTCCTCTATTGCCCACTGTAACTTCAAATTCACTGTCAATCTGGCTATACAATTAAAATGTTATCAAAGATGCCATTGCACACAACTTGACTAACAATAAGGGTCTTATGACAATATTTAATCCTAAAATAATATTCAAATTGTAAAAATATAGTTAAAGTAGTAATTGTATTGTACTTGTTAGGTGCTTACTATGTTCCAAACTCTGGGCTAAGTGCTGAGGTAGATACAAAACAGACAAATCAGATACAGTCCCTATCCCACACGGAGCTCACAGTCTAAAGGGGAGAGAGAAAATAGGTATTTAATACTCATTTTACAGGGTGAGGAAATGGAGTCATAGAGAAGTTAGGTGACTTGCCCTGAAACACACAGCAGTCAAGTGGCCAAGCCAGGATTAGAAACCAGGTCTCCCAGGCCCATAAACTATCCACTAGGTCTCACTGCCATCATGCAAAAGGATGTCAGAAATAAAATTAAAATTTGGTTTAAATTTGAGAGAAAAAGACAAAAAACAGTGAAATCAATGATGTCTTACATTATGACATCAGGTTTTGGAGTGAATTTTCCTTGTGTGACTTGTGTGGGGGAAACGTACAACCTTGGGTCTTTAGTCTTACCTAATAATGGTACTTACAGTGATTCTATGTTTATTGGGTCACAGTGATTCTGTGTTTATTGGTTCTGCATTTTTTTCTTATCAAAACCAATCTTTTTATTGAATTTGGGCCCTCTTGGATTTAATTATAAGATTATACTTAAAAAATGTAATATTTGGTCTCCCTCCTGCTTAGGCTGTGAGCCCTATGTGGAACAGGGACTATGTCCAATCTGATTATTATTTATCTACCCTAGCAATTAGTACAGTGTGTGGCACATTGTAAGTGCATAACAAAGAAGAAGAACAAAGAAGCAGCATGGCCTAGTGGATAGAGCAGGGGCCCGGAAGTCAAAAGGACCTGGGTTCGAATCCCAGCCCTGCCACTTGTCTGCTGTGTGACCTAGGGCAAGTCACTTCATTTCTATGTGCCTCAGTTACCTCATCTGTAAAATGGGGATTGAGACTGTGAGCCCCACATGGGACAGGGACTGTATCCAACCTGATCTGCTTGTATACACCCCAGCACTTAGTGCAGTGCCTGACACATAGTTAAGTGCTTAACAAATACCATTATTATTATTATTATTATTATCAAATACCACTAAACCTTGGGTGGATCTGAACTTCTCCCAAGTCTCCCTCCTCTGCACCATCCCTACCCCACTCTCTTTGAATGACTCAATCTCTGTCCCAGCTACCCAATATTTAGTGTTGGTTTTTATTTTAATTTCCCCCTGAGGGAGAAGTTTTCTGTTTGCCAGCCAATCTATGTGCCATACTCAAACTGCATCACTCTAAAGCAATAATCTAAGGAAGGGCCATTCCTGTGAGGATAGGGCCATCTGGAGGGAACATCAGGGATTTAAACCAATGCTAGAGCTCTTCCCTTAAATCACTCCCCTTGGGAACAAATCCCTGGAGCCATTGGTTCCAGGGTTGCTTTTATCTTAGTTGGAGTATCTTACCTTCATTTAGTGGGGTCCCAGGGCCCTTATTAGCTCTTCTCCAGGGTTAGCCCTGAATGAGAGTGAGCAAGATGCAGGCAGAGAAGCAGCATGGCCTAGTGGATAGAATGTGAGCTAAAAGTCTGAAGGACCTGGGTTCTAATTCTGACTCCTCCACTGTGTGACCTTGGGTAAGTCATTTCACTTTCTCTGCGTCTCAGTTCCCTTATCTGAAAAATGGGGATTGAGACTGTGAGTCCCGTTTCAGACATGGACTGGGTCCAATATGTTGAACTGATTGACAATATAATAGTGTTATATTGTACTCTCCCAAGTACTTACTACAGTGCTCTACACACAGTAAGTCCTCAATAAATATGATTGAATGAATGAATAAATGAACTTGGATCTATTCCAGTGCTCAATACAGTGCCTGGAACATAATAAGTGCTTAACAAATACCATTTTTTTTTTTTTTAAAAAAAGGGAGGGTAGAGGCGTCTAAAACCTTGGAACAATTATCTAACTGGGATAAACTGTAGTGTTACCCTCCTGACCTATAGAAATACTATGCAGCCAGTAGCTTTGCATTTAAATTTCCTCTGGCATACTGAGGCTGCCGGGATCATTCACTGGGTATCATAGTTTCAACGCTGTGGTTGTTGTGAGGACTTAGTGTCATGCATTGAGCGCTTCCTGTGTGCAGAACACTGGACTACACATTTGGAAGATTACAACACAACAGCATTGGTAGAAACATTTCCTACACACAACCTAATTCTCCAGATTGGGTCCCAGGGGGTTATGCAGCATTCTCTACCCTAGGAAGCCAGTTAGGGGTGTCCTCAGCCCTTATCTGTCCATAGTTTCCCACTCATTATTTGATTGAAAATCTATAAGATCTGCTAGGAGGCTGTAGGCATCCATATGTGACCCTTTAGACGTCTCTCTTGGGAGAATGAGCAGAACCTAGATAGAGTGCCTCTCATCTGTGGTGCTCTTGGTCCCCTCTAATATCTTTGTTATTGATTTTGGGACCCTCAAGGTCGATTTGGGGGACTGAGGATTTTGGGAGGGGAAATCTATTCCCAGATACAGGGTCTCTCTGAAAAATATCTCTGTGAACTGCATTTCCCTCTAGACTCTAAGCTCCTCGTGGGCAGGGAATGTGTCTACTAACTCTACTATATTGTACTCTCACATGTGTTTAGTGCAGTGCTCTGCACCCAGTAAGCACTCAATAAATTCTGTGAAATGATTTAATTGATTCTGCCAACCCCTACTCCTCCTCTTGCAGCGGGGAAGAGGAGGACCAATTTTTCTTTCCTCTCTTTTGGTTTTATTAACTTGTATCCATTTCATTATCTCAAAAAGGTAAATGTCAACCCCGCAAATGGACCACAAAAAAACCCAAAACTGAAGCAGTTTTCTCTCCATTTCACCTGTCTACTAGATTCAATAGGTGTCACTTGCATGGAAGGGTCTATATTCTTCAGCTGTAATTTGTCAACGAGAAACAGTTTCAGGCCATTTCACAGTCGGGTCCCAGTGCTTATTTCTGGCCTTATCTTCAGTGTACATTTCTTGCTAGGAGAAATTAATTCCCTGCATCTGTCATTATGGGAACAAAGGAAATACACTTTCAGTAGAAGGGCACTATTCAGTACATTAAAAGGGGATGTGGGTCTTCCTCATCTTTGAGTTGCACATGACAGTCAGTGACCTCTGTCTTTGGTCCATGGTTTTTGGCGAAATGCCGCAAGGACAGGTAGAAAAACGGAATGGTATTTGGGAGTGGATATTTACAGGTGAACTTCCAATCAGGTGATTTTATAATGCTCAATCCTAATCCGGCCCTATGGGTTGGCTCTGATTTCCTGGGAGTTTTAGCAGTTTTAGCAAATCAATGGTGGTTCTCCCATTGCTGGGAACAGAGATCATTTTAGGTCAATACTCACAAAATAATGAGGGCTTCAGGAAAGTAATCCCCTCTCCTGGAATGACATGGTGCCTGCTGAGAAGACGGTACATGATCCAGATTTGACTCGATTTTTTTAATGGTATTTAACAGTTACCGTGTGCCAGGCACTGTACCAAGTGTTGGGACAGAGATAAAGTTGTCAAGTTGGACCCAATCCCTGCCCCGGTTGAGGCTCACAGTCTTGATCCCCATTTTACAGATGAGGTAACTGGGGTATGGAGAAGTGAAATGACTTTACCAAGGTCACACAACAGATAAGTGGTTGAGTCAGGATTAGAACCCAGGTCCTTCTGACTCCCATTCCTGTGCTTTATACACTAGGGCATGTCGGCAGGAGATGGGTCAGTCTGTTCCCTGACCTTGCCCAAAGAAAGCGTGTCTTCAGAATGGTCGAAACAATGAGAATTAGGTTTTTGATAGTCATCTCTTGCCTGGGGATCAGGAATCAATCTTCGATTTCTCATTGACTCAGTGTTTCATGGGGCACTATTTCATGATAGACCATTCTTCAGGAAAGTAACTTTCTTGCTGCATGGTTTACAAAATGATCACAGTCTATAAAAGTGCCTAGACTATCCCTCTCGAGAAACTGCCTTTGGTTAAAATAAGACATTATCTATCATTCAGGAGAAGAGAATGTTGGGAGTTTCAGGGAAGGCTCTGAAAACAATGACTAAAAGGAGCTACACTGGATACGAATCAAGTCTGGTCTTTTTTATGGTGAATGTGAATCCTCCAGAACTGTTGAACTGCGTAGATGGGAGACCCATTGGATATTGTTGCTGACTGGATGAGCATATTGGTTCAGCATGGACACACTCATTGTGTCTGCCAATGAAAGGCAGCGTGGACTTGTGGAAAGAGCATGGACTTGTGTTCTAATCCCAACTCTGACACTTGCTGTGTGACCTTAGGCAAGTCACTTCACTTCTCTGTGACTCAGTTTCCTCAACAGTAAAATTAAGATTTGATCCTACTACCTCCGAACTGAGACTGTGAGCCTCAAGTGGGACAGGGACTTTGTCTGATCTGTGCTACACTGACCCCAGAGTGAAGTACAGTGCCTGGCCCCTAGTGAGTGCTTAACAAATATTTCAATTATTAAGGCAGGAGTTGGGAACCTATGGCTTGGGAGGTAGATGTGGCTCTCCTTAATACTGATGTGACTCTCTAGTAGAGGCACCCCCTCTATGACACCATGGGGGTTATGTCTTCCTCCTACTTAGACTGTGCATCAAACAGAAATTCCTCACCATCGGCTTTAAAGCACTCAATCCCCTCGCCCCCCCTTACCTCCTCTCACTGCTCTCCTGCTACAACCCAGCCCACAGCTCCTCTAATGCCAACCTACTCAGTGGACCTTGATCTCCTCTCTCTCACCCTCTTGGCAACTTCTTGCCTCTGGCCTGGAACGCCCTTTGTCCTCATATCTGAAAGACAATTACTGTCCCCCAACTTCAAACCCTTATTGAAGCACACCTCCTTCAAAAGGCCTTCCCTGACCAAGTCCTCATTCCTTCTTCTCCCATTCCCTTCTGAGTCACTCTTGAAATTGGATTTGCTCCCTCTATCAACTCCTCCCTCAGCCCCACAGCACTTAGCATAGTGAATAGAGCACGGTTTTAGGAGTCAGAAGATCATGGGCTATTATCCCGGCTCTGCCACTTGTCTGTTGTGTGGCTTTGGACAATTCTCTTCACTTCCCTGGGCCTCAGTTACCTCATCTATAAAATGGGGATTGAGACTGTGAGCCCCACATGGGACAGGGATTGGGTCCAACCTGATTTGCTCATATCCACCCCAGCGCTTAGTACAGTGCCTGAAACATAGTAAGTATTTAACAAATACCACAATTTTTATTATTATTATATCTGTAATTCATTTATTTATATCAATGTCTGTCTCCCCCTCTAGACTGTAAACTCACTGTGGGCAGGGAATGGATCAACCAACTTTGTTCCATTGTACTCTCCCAAGTGCTTGATACATTGCTCTGCACACAGTAAGCACTCAATAAATATGACTGAATGATTGATTGATGTCATTAGCTTCACCTTCAAAATTATGGGGCTGCCCCTTTGAGCTGGAAAAGGGTTTAAGGGGAGACGAAATGGAAGCTTCATTCCTTGCTCTCTGTTGAGGAGACGTGAGCTCTCTTTTTGGGTAGGGACCGTCTCTATATGTTGCCGACTTGTACCTCCCAAGCACTTAGTACAGTGCTCTGCACACAGTAAGTGCTCAATATATAAGATTGAATGAATGAATGTGACCCTCACTGGCCTGGAGACTGGTGGGATTTCAATTGTCTTCAATCAATCAATCAATCAATCGTATTTATTGAGCGCTTACTATGTGCAGAGCACTGTACTAAGCGCTTGGGAAGTACAAATCGGCATCACATAGAGACAGTCCCTACCCGATAGTGGGCTCACAGTCACAGGATATCAGGGAAGGTTGGATCTTCCCTCATGGTCTTAATCCCCATTTTACAGATGAGAGAACTGAGGACCAGAGAAGTGAAGGGACCTGCCCAAGATCACACAGCAGAGAAGTGGTGGAGCCAGGATTAGAACACAGGTCCTTCTGAAGCCCAGACCCATTCTCTATCGACTAAGATATGCTGCTTCTTCTTGCTTTGAAAAAACAGCTCCCACCCTGCTCCTTTCCTAATAGAAAGAGAGGAAGAGCAGAGAAAGAATCATTCATTCCTCTCCCTTTCTCCCCGACTCTTTCTCTCATCCTCTCATTCTCCTCTCCTTTTCTCTCTCCCCTTTGTGCTTTTATAACTGTACCTCCAAACTGAAGTAAACATGTGTTCAATTTCTAGGATTAATTTGATTTCCTCTTCAAAAGTTTCATCTTTTTTTGATCCTTCTGCATGAAGAGTTTGCCGAGGCATTCAAGTTTCTGACCTATCGTATCACTCAACTCCACATGCCTTAATTTGCCTAACCCCTTCTAAACAAGGTCCACTCAAACTTGTCTCCTAACTTCCCATAGAATCTCCTCAGAATCAGAATTCCCATTTTCCACTGCACCAACACAGCTCCTTTCTCCTCCAAACCCTAGACTGTGGATGTCAACCAGAAAAGGGAATAAGGGAGGTGATTAAAACTTTGGGCTATTTGAAGAACAAGGGCGTATGAAGCCTCATATCAAGAATTATGCATTGAGGAATCTTGTTGGGACAGAGGTAGAATTATTCTAGCTATTGTGAGAAGGCTGATTTAGTCCTGCTGACTAGGATGGCTTCCCTAATTTCTTGTTGTCTTTAGCTTTTGTGCCTTCACTTTCTGCTGGTAGTGCCTCACATCGAGAAGGAATAGGAAGGGAGGAATAACTCGTTTGCAAATGTTGCGATGATCTGAAATAGAACCAGTCTGTTGATCGACTCCCCAGAACTAAACTGGGCATTATTCTTATGTCCTGTTTAATCTTATTTTCTATCTTTCAGGTAAAAAATGGCTCCCCTCTAGCAAATATCTATTTTCTAGCACAGGGAGCTGCCTGAAGTCTTCACAGAAACAGGCAGGCTTTGACCTCAGGACTTTCTCACGGACATTTATGACTTACATTTATAAAGAAGAGCTTTCAACAGAAGTCGCCCTTGACCTCTGGGGTCCTTGAGCCTGTGGTGCTCCTTGGCATCCCTGTTTTATTTTTCCACAGCCGATCTTCAAACTGAATTCTTGGTATTTTCCTCAGGGCTTCAACGGTTCCCCTCGGCAGACTGTGATTCTACATTTTGAGTCCTTACCTTTGTTGAGGCATTCCAAGTGCATTTCCCCCTATGTTGACTGAGTGCCTAGCTCTTGGGCATGCTCTTTTTATTTTTAATGGTATTTATTAAGCACTCTGTTCCAGGAATTGTGCTAAGCACCGGGGTAGATGCAAGCTAATCAGGTTGGACACAGTCCATGTCCCACATGGGGCTCACAGTCTTAATTCCCTTTCTACAGATGAGGTCACTGAGGCATAGAGAAGGGATGTTACTTGCCCAAGATCACACAGCAGACAAGTGGCAGAACTTGGATTAGAACCCAAGTCCTTCTGACTCCAAGGCCCATAATCTATCTATTCAACCATGCTGCTTTTCTGTTGGGTAACTCTAAAAAGAGCAGAGTGCATGCTCACAGAATCTCCCTCTTCATGGAGTACTCTGGAAGAGAGGGATAAAGAAGACAGTAGGAGGAAACTTCACAGCCCTTTCTAATTGAGCCAACCCCATATCTCTTCCTTTTCTCACATCTGTTCTAACCATTTTTACATAACCTAAGCATTCCCCTAAAGGCTGGAGGTCTTCATGTCCCACAAACTCACCTTCAAAGCCTTAATGAAGGCACATCTCCTCCAAAAGGCCTTCCCTGACCAAACCCCAATTTCTTTTTCTCCCATTAATTTCTGCTTCGCCCTGATTTGCTCCCTTCATTCATTCAATTATATTTATTTAGCGCTTACTGCGAGCAAAGCACAGTACTAAGCGTTTTTGATTCTCCCCTTTATTCACCCCTCTACCTCGGCCCCACGATACTTATGTACACATCCTTACTTTATTTAAATTTATGTTTGTCTCTACATCTAGACTGTAAGCTCATTGTGGGAAGGGAATTTGTCAATAAACATTATTGACTGATTGGATGCTTTTCCCTGTAGCACCTTCCATGAAGGAATAGTGCCATAGCAGGGAGATGAGAATTAGTTGTTCTCTCCAGCTCCAGTCTGTTCTAGTGAAGCAGTCTGTCAGTGGAAGGAACACAGGACTGGAAGTCAGGAGACCTGGGTTCTAATCCCAGCTCTGCAAATTGCCTGCTATGTGACTTTGGGCAAGTCACTTAACTACCTGATGCCTCAGTTTCTACAGCTGCAAAATGGGAATTCAATACCTCCTACTGACTGTACGGGATTACATGGGGATTAATTTAATGGGGATTAAAACTCTGAACCCCCTGTGGTACATGGACTATGTTCAACCTGATTGTCTTGTGTGTACCCCAGCACTTAGTACAGCGCCTGGCACATAGTAAGTGCTAAACAAATGCCATTTTTTTTAAAAAAAACAAAACAGAAGGGAAGGTCAGTGAGTAATCTTTCATTTGGGACTGATTAGGAGGCCGGTATCTACCCTAGGAGGGACCCACCATATGATGTCAGGGTTCATGCTCTCTGAAAGTAGAAACTCCAGGCCAAATCCTTCCACTGAAAGATGATAAGAGAACAGCGTGGCTCAGTGGAAAGAGCAGGGGCTTTGGAGTCAGAGGTCATGGGTTCGAATCCCGGCTCCACCACAAGTCTGCTGTGTGACCTTGGGCAAGTCACTTAACTTCTCTGAGCCTCAGTTACTTCATCTGTAAAAATGGGGATTAAGACTGTGAGCCCCACGTGGGGCAACTTGATCACATTGTATCCCCCCAGCGCTTAGAACAGTGCTTTGCACATAGTTAAGCGCTTAACAAATGCCATCATCATTATTATTATTATTATAAACTGTCCATGAGTTGTCAAAAAAGGAGCCTGGATCAAGTCCACCTAGGCTGCTTCCCTTTCTCTTTTCCTCCTCCTCCTCCTCCTCCCTTCCCTCCTTCTGCTCCTCCTCCTCTTACTCCTCCTCCTCCTCCCTCTCCTCCTCCACCTGCTTCTTCCTCCACCTGCTTTCCTCCTCCTCCTCCTATTCCCCCATGTCTGCTCCCTAACCCAAGATTTACCGGGCTTTTTGACGAATCCCTTGCATGCAGAATTGGCAAACGTGGAGTCCTAGCCCTGACAGGAAGCAGCATAGCTTAGTGGGAGTATGCCCCATGGGGCGTACAGTCTAAGTAGAAGGGAGAACAGGAGAACTGAGGCACAGAGAAGTTAAGTGACTTGCTCAAGGTCACATAGAGAAGCAGCGTGGCTCAGTGGAAAGAGCAAGGGCTTTGGAGTCAGAGGTCAAGGGTTCTAATCCCGGTTCCATCACATAGCTGTGTGACTTTGGGCAAGTCACTTCATTTCTCTGTGCCTCCGTTACCTCACCTGTAAAATGGGGATTAAGACTGTGAGCCCCACGTGGGACGACCAGATTACCTTATATCTACACCAGTGCTTAGAACAGTGCTTGGCACATAGTAAGCGCTTAACAAACACCATTATTATTATTATTATTATTATGCCCAAGCCCCACCTACCATCTGAAGCAGCATATCTTAGTGGAAAGAGCCGAGACCTGGGAGTCAGAGGACCTGGGTTCTAATCCCAGCTCTGCCAATTTCTTGCTATAATAATAATAATAATAATGGCATTTATTAAGCACTTACTATTTGCAAAGCACTGTTCTAAGCACTGGGGAGGTTACAAGGTGTCCCAGGTTGTCAATCAGGTTGTCCCACGGGGGGCCCACAGTCTTAATCCCCATTTTACAGATGAGGTAACTGAGGCACAGAGAAATGAAGTGACTTACCCAAAGTCACACAGCTGACAATTGGCGGAGCTGGGATTTGAACCCATGACCTCTGACTCCAAAGCCCGTGCTCTTTCCACTGAGCCATGCTGCTTCTCTATGTGACCTTGAGCAAGTCACTTAACTTCTCTGTGCCTCAGTTCTCCTGTTCTCCCTTCTACTTAGACTGTACGCCCCATGGGGGACAGGGACTACGTCCAATTTAATTAACTTATATCTACCCCAGCGCTTAGAACAGTGTTTGACACATTATAAGTGCTTAACAAATACCATAAAAAAAACAAATACAGTTAACTGGCAAGCTATATCTTATAGGAACTGGACAGCTTGGGGCAAGTTAATCTGAAAAGCCAAGTGGCTCTTCCTGGATGTGGAGTTGCCATCCACTAGCCACCGGTCAGCCTCATCCCTAGAACCTACAAGCATGCCAAGAAGCCAGAAGAAAGAATGATTTTGATAATCCTCTTCCTTATCCGGTATTCTTCTTCCTTATCTGGTATCCAAAATGTTTGACTCTCTTCCTGAAACAGTTTTCTATCTTCACTGTCTTTTGTGCACAGAGATATTGCCACAGACAGATGTATTCCCCTTTGGGTGCGTGGATGGATAAAAAAAATTTTTCAGAATCCACGATCCCAACCTTACTGAGCTTATGTAACTTTGTTGAGTTGTTGTGTTTGTTGTTTGCAGGAGCTGGCATCATTTTTACTTAGAGAGCTAGCTCTGTGTCTCTAGCTCCCGTCAATAAGACTCGCTCGCTCTTTTGGGAATTGCAGTGCACCATGCTGATCTATCTGCAGTGGAAAAATAGCTACCAAATCAAGGTTTTCCTAATCCTCTGAAAAATAGCAACTATTAAAGCCCAAGGCCATGAAGAGGTATGCCAAAGGCGAGCCAAGTTTAGCAGCTTACCCTAGCGCAGTCTGAATGAAACATCCTAGGTTCATTCTAGGTTTCTCAATCAATCAATCCTTTCAGAAAGGTCTGAAATGAGGGTTCCCGAGATGGGTTTTAAAAGGCGATTATGGGACTCCCATGGCTTCAACTGCCATCTCTATGTGGATGATTCTCAAATCTACATCATCAGCCCTCACCTCTGTTCTTCGTTGAAGTCTTGCATATCCTCCTGGCTTCAGGACAGCTCTACCTAGATGTCCTGCCAATACCTAGAACTTTATATCCTCCCTTCCTCCCTTCAAAGCCGTACTGAGAGCTCACCTC
Organism: Tachyglossus aculeatus; assembly: GCF_015852505.1. Classification (NCBI taxonomy): domain Eukaryota; kingdom Metazoa; phylum Chordata; class Mammalia; order Monotremata; family Tachyglossidae; genus Tachyglossus; species Tachyglossus aculeatus. The sequence goes on along the minus strand of NC_052067.1, from coordinate 42,735,290 downwards.
CTCCAGGAGGCCTTCCCAGGCTGAGCCCCCTTTTTTCTCTCCTCCTCCCCATCCGCCCGTCCTACCTCCTTCCTCTCCCCACATCACTTGCATATGTTTGTACAGATTTATTACTCTATTTATTTTACTTGTACATAGTTACTACTCTGTTTTATTAATGATGATGATAGCTATAATTCTATTGATTCTAACAGTTTTGACACCTGTCTACATGTTTTGTTTTGTTGTCTGTCTCCCCCTTCTAGACTGTGAGCCCGTTGTTGGGTAGGGACCACCTCTGTATGTTGCCGACTTGTACTTCCCAAGTGCTTAGTACAGTGCTCTGCACACAGTAAGTGCTCAATAAATATGATTGAATGAAAGAATGAATGAATTATCCAAAGCCAATTGTGTAAAAAGTACTGTGCTAAGCACTTGGGACAGTACAAAAGAAGCAGCATTGCCTAATGGATAGAGCATGGGCCTGGGAGTAAAAAGGATCTGGGTTTTAATACTGACTCCTCCACTTGTCTGCTGTGTGACCTTGGACATGTTACTCAGTCTCTCTGTGTATCAGTTTCCTCATATTTTAAAATGGAAATTAATACTCTGAGCATCACATGGGACATGGACCATGTCCAACCTGTCTCTACCCCAGCACTTAGTACAGTGACTGGCACATAGTAAGCACTTAACAAATACCATTAAAAAATGGAATTAGTAGACATAATCCCTTCCCTCAAGGAGGCTACAATTTTGTGGGGGAGACAATCACTAAAATGTTTGTATTCTAGACTGTAAGCTTGTTGTGGATAGGGAATTTTGTCTGTTTATTGTTATATTGTACTCTCCCAAGCACTTAGTGTGGTGCACATAGTAAGAGCTCAATAAATACTATTGACTGACTGACTGACTAAATTACAGCTAGGAAGAAGCAACAAAGACTAAAGTAGTATGTAACAATGCTGGTGCCCAGCACAAATCAACGATGTCTACAATCAATCTATCAATGGTATTTATTGAACATCTACTGTGTGCAGAACACTGACTGCACTAAGAACTTGGTAAAGTACAATATAACAGAATTGATGGAGTTTTTCCCTGCCCACTACGAGTTTACAGTCTAGAAGATACTTCCATATGCACAAGCCTTTCGGCTGGACTGCCTGAGGCTCCCTGGAATTGATTACATCCCTTTTAAAACTTCATGTTAAAATTCAGTTTCCGTTGATCTATCATCAACTGAATGAGGCCACATGATGTTTCCAGGGAAAAACAAAAACATTAATCTATTATACTGTCTACATTTTTTCCCAAACCCAGTTATTAGGAATTAAAACAATAAAGCTAATATAAGCTGTGCCTGTGTTTCATTCTGCTGCCTTGAAAAACAAATGCCTCACATTCATCTATGTTTTTTTATTTCAGTAAATACTCCAGCATCCATCCCAAACTTTTTGTTCATTCATTCATACATTCAATCATTTACTGAGTGTTTACAGTTTAGCACTGTACTAAGTGTTTGGGAGAGCACAATACAGTAACAAACACATTCCCTGCCCACAATGAACTCACAGTCTAGAGGGAGAGAGAGACATTAATGTACATAAATAAATTACTGACATATACGTATGTGCTGTGGGGCTGGGAAGGAGGGTGAATGAAGGGAGCAAGTCAAGGCAATGCAGAAGGAAGTGGATGAAGCGGAGAAGAGGGCTTAGTCAGGGAAGTCTTCTTGGAGGAGATGTGCCTTCAATAAGGCTTTGAAGTGGGGGAAATCAATTATCTGTCAGATATGATGGAGGGCTTTCCAGTCCAGAGGCAGGATATGGGCGAGAGATCGGCAGTGAGATAGACGAGATTGAGGTACAGTGATAAAGTTACCATTAGAGGAACTTGCTTTTTCATCTCATCATCACATCATCAACATCATCATCATCCATGGCTTTTATTGAGCACTTATTAAGTGCAGAGCCTGATACTAAGTGCTTGGGTAAATACAACACAACAGATTTTGTACTGAAACACTCTGGGCATGTTACTCCCCTCCTCAAAAATCTCCAGTGGCTGCCTGTCAACCTAAGAATCAAGCAAAAATGCCTCACTCTCAGCTTCAAGGCTCTCCATCACCTCCCTTCTCTCCTTCCACGGCCCAGCCCGCACCCTTCACTCCTCTGCCGCTAACCTTTTCACTGTACCTCGTTCTCACCTGTCCCGACATCGACCCCCAGCCCACATCCTTCCCCTGGCCTGGAATGCCCTCCCTCCACACATCCGCCAAGCTAGCTCTCTTCCTCCCTTCAAAGCACTCCTGAGAGCTCACCTCCTCCAGAAGGCCTTCCCAGACTGAGCCCCCTTTTCCCTTTCCTCCTCCCTATCCCCCCACCCTACCTCCTTCCCCTCCCCACACACTTGTATATATTTGTACATATTTATTACTCTATTTATTTTACTTGTACATATTTACTATTCTATTTATTTTCTTAATGATGTACATATAGCTTTAATTCTATTTGTTCTGATGATTTTGACACCTCTCTACATGTTTTGTTTTGTTGTCTGTCTCCCCCTTCTTGACCGTAAGCCCGTTGTTGGGTAGGGACTGTCTCTATATATTGCTGACTTCCCAAGCACTCAGTACAGTGCTCTGCACACATTAAGCACTCAATAAACATGACTGAATGAATGCATGAATTCATTCATGCATTCATTCATGCCTAGTAGATAGAGCCCGGGCCCAGATGTCAGGAAGACCTGGGTTCTAATTCCAGCTCTGCCACTTGTCTGCTGTGTGACCTTGGGCAAGTTCATTCATTCATTCATTCAATCATATTTATTGAACACTTGCTGTGTGCATAGCGCTGTACTAAGGCTCAGAAGGGTACAATACAACAATGAACAGACACATTCCCTGCCCAGAGCAAGCTCACTTCACTTCTCCGTGTCTCACTTCCCCATTTGTAAAATGGGGATTATGACTCTGAGCCCCAAATAGGACAGGGACCAAGCTGATTAGCTTGTATAAACCCAGTGCCTAGTACAGTGTCTGGCACATAGTGAGCACCTAACAAGCACCATAACAAAAGCGGTCCCCTCCATTACCCTCAAGGCGACTTCCTCTTCTCTGCTTCTTTCTTCTAACTAGCCGGAGCCTAATTTTAAAAATAGCATTACCATGACAGAGTCATGAATTCCACTGATAAGGTATATTCCACAGCAAGGCAGAGAACTCTCCACCTCAGAGTTAGTGGATGAGTAAAGCACAGAGTCAAACTGGGGTAGAGCGGAGGCCAGGGACAGACATCGTCAAGGACAAAACATCTCCGTGCTTAGAGTCGTCTCTTTTCTTTAGTCATCCTGAGAAATTACAAACCTCCCATCTTGCCAGCCTGCTGATATTTCATATATATACATGGTACTGAATAATTAAAAACGTGAGCCGATCCCCAGAACGCTACTTAACTGAAGCATTCCCTACTGTGCTTTGCGAAATTATCCTCTCTTATCTATAAGAATTCTAATAATTGCTCTTTCATCTTTGCCTATGGTGCCACTAATGAATAGCGGCTCTCCGTTTCCAAACCCTTCCCAAACGAGGATTTAACTGCTGGATGTCCCTGGAATGTGAGAGTTGCTTTGATTTTTCTCAGCTGTCAACCAAAAGGTCCAGAAAGTCAAATGCCACTGTAGGATCTGTCCAGAGACAGCAGCAAGAGCATAGAAGAAGGGTGTTGTGAGATGTTGGAAAACCTTGCAATAAAGAAACTCCTCAGAAGTGACATTTTGACACAAAGAAAAGTTGGTCAATGTTGACATCCAGTGTCAGTCATACCTGAGAAGCAGGAACTGCCAAGCGAGGATTCTTTGATAGACGAGGACTTTTTTTAGGGTATTTGTTGAGCGCTTACTATGTTCCAGGCACGATTCTAAGCTCGAGTAGATAGATACAAACTAATCAGTCCACGACCCTCAACGGGCTCAGAGTCTTAATCCCTATTTTACAGGTGACTTAACTGTGTCACAGAGAAGTTAAGTGATGCAGTCACACAGCAGGTAAGTGGCGGAGCCAGGATTAGAACCTTCTGGCTCCCAGGCCCAAGTTCTATCTTGTAGGCCGTGCCACGGCCCTGTGGGTTTTTGTAAATTAAGGATGGATTGAAGGGAGATTGTTAGGTGAAAAAGAGAAAGGAAGTGCAGGGCTTGAGATGTAATAAGTCTAGTCAAAAGGAAGGACCAGTAAAGTCTGTCTCCTCCTTTAGAGTGTTAACTCATCGTGGGAAGAGAAAGTGTCTATCAACTCTGATGTACTCTCCTAAATTCTTAGTGCAGTGCTCTGTATGTAGTACGTGCTCAGTAAATAAAAGGAGCATGATCAAATGGTTAGAGGCCTGAGAGTCAGAAGGACCTGGGTTCTAATCCCAGCTCCACCACTTTTCTGCTATATGAACTGGGGCAAGTCACTTAAGTTATCTGTGCCTCTGGCCTCCCTCCCCACCTATTTTCAGTTTTAATCATTTTCTCCCCTTACGTGCCAATTTGAAGCTTTCAGAAGGCCGATTCCTCCTAATGGTGTTTCTGATATCTTTGAGTCAATTCATCAGAAAATGAGTTCACAAAATGTTCACCTTTAAATGGGCAAATGAGTTGCCCCTATCATCATCATGGCATTTTTACTGAGTTTCCACAAAATGTCACACACAAAATAATGTTCTCCATCCTGTAATAGCTTCTATGCTCACTTATGCTCACCACCTCCTCCAACATAACCATCAATATCATCATCATCATCATCATCATTATCAGTTGAACAAAATAGTTGGTTAAAGCACTTGTTTATTAAACTGGAGGTCCTGGGTTTGAATCCCTGCAGTGCCCACAGCAGGGAATGGTGGAATGATGGTTAATTCCATTCTCCCTTTTTTTCCTGAAGCCGTGTGGCCTGGTGGTAGAGCACGGGCCTGTCCGTCAGAAGGACCTGGCTTGTAATCCTGGCTCCATCAGTTTTGACCTTGGACAAGTCACTTAACTTGTGCCATGGTTATTTCATCTGTAAAATGAGGATTAAGATTGTGAGCCCCATTTGGGATAGGGACTGTGTCCAGCTGAATTACCTTGTATCTACTACAGAGCTCAGTACAGCGCCTGGCATATAGTAAGTGCTTAAGGAATACCACAATTATCATTATTATTATTACCGCCCATAGAGCAGGTGTGTACAGAACTATACTGAGTGCCTCTTGCATAGCGTCCTGCATAGTGTACTTGGGGACAGGCTAAAGAAATGAGGACACGACAACTGTTTAAAAAGCATGAAGCAAAACATCAATAATTCAGGCTAATGATAACATCAACAACAATAATTGTAGTGGTATTTCTTTAACACTATGTGCCAAGTATTGTGCTTTGGGCTGGAGTCCATACAATACAAATCACCAAAGGTACAGTCCCTCACACTAATCGAGTGTAAGCTTCCTGTGGGCAGGGGACTCTGTTGTACTTAGGACAGTGCTCTGCAAACAGTAAGTGCTCAATAAATAGCATTGATTGAATAACTGTGGTATTTTCTAAGCAGTTACTGTGTGCAAAGTACAGTGCTTACCACTGGGTTCAATACAATACAATCAGTTTAGACACAAACCCTCATAATAATAGATTGTAAGCTCCTTGTGGGGTAGGAATGTGTCTACCAACTCTGTTGTACTGTGCTCTCCCAAGCGCTTGAAACAGTGCTCTGCAGACAGTAAATGCTCAAATTCATTCACTCATCCATTCATTCACTCAACTGTATTTATTGAGCAACTACTGTGTGCAAAGCACCGTACTAAGCACTTGGGGCTCACACATGGGACTCACAGTCTAATGTGTACATATAGCCATCAATATGTAACTATATTTAGAACATGCAACTTTTTAAATGATTATTATCAGGGTATTTCTGAAAGTGCTTACTCTGTGCCAAGCATTGTCCTAAGTGCTGGGGTAGGTACGAGTTCATCACGTTGAACACAATCTCTGTCTCACATGGGGCTCACAGTCCAAGTCGGAGGATTTAATCCACATTTTACAGATGAGGTAAGTGGGGCATGAAGAAGTGACTCATTCAAGGTCATACACAGCAGACAAGCGGCAGAGCCGGTATTAGAACCCAGGCCCTGTGACTCCCAGACGTGCCTTTTCCACAAGACGACCCTGGGTCATGAGCAAGAGGGGGCGGATGGAGAATTTCGGGCTGTCCGAGTATAAATCAGTCAAGTGTAAATCCTGCTGATGGGGGAAAAATCGGCTCTAGGAAATAACCCTGTCAGCAGCTACTTGGAATTCGAAGGACAACAACCCACTCCTCCGTGCTTTAATTATGATGTCTCTCAGGATGGTTCAGCCTTTTCCTCACTCATGGCTTATACTGCTGACTCTCAATGGACCACCCTCATTAGGCCTCTTAATTTCCCCAACTTTACTTTCTTTCAAGTCCAGGACCCAACAGAGTTTGGTCCGTGGGAATTCATTCCACCCAGCAAGGGTTTTGTGCTTGCTGGCTCTGAGCCACCATTTCTCTCAAATCGTTCATTTTGGCCAGGAGGAATCTGCTTCCCGGTTGGGAGTGAAATGGCCAAGAGAGCAGGAAGCAAGATGGAAGGGACTCACCATCTTGGAGGATTTGGTGATTGTGGAAGATGTAACCAAGACAATGAGGGAATTGAGGCATATTCCCTGCACCTGCTTTGGATGAATAAATGAATGCTGGAAGTTATGAATTTATAACACTTATAATAAACTTTTAGACTGAAATCCCTTTTTTAAAATGGTATTTATTCAGCATTTATTTGTGCCAGGCACTGTACTAAGCACTGGGGTAGATATAAATTAACCAGGTTAGACACAGTCCCTGTCCCACGTTGGGCACACAGTCTTAATCCCCATTTAACTAACCCCATTTGTGTCCCATGTCTGCTGTATGACCTTGGGAAAGTCAATTAACATCTCGGGGCCTCAGTTACCTCAACTGTAAAATGGGGATTAAGAGTGTCAGCCACATGTAGAGCAGGGACTGTGTCCAAACTGATTAACTTGTATCTTCTCCAGTGTTTAGAACAGTGCTTGGCACATAATGTGCACTTAACATGAACCATTATTATTATTATTACAAGGTAACAGAAGTAGTTCACGGTCTAAGCAGGAGGGAGAACACATATTGAATCCGCATTTTACAGATGAGGTGACAGAGGACCAGAGAAGTTAAGTGACTTACCCAAGGTCACACAGCAGACAAGTGGCAGAACTGGGATTAGAACCCAGGTCATTAGGTTCACTATGCACTAGGCCATACTGCTTTTCAATTAGTTAGAAATTAGCTCTTATAAGCAACTACTGTGTGAGTTCATGTCTTTGAACAAAAAGCCTTCCTGAGATTTGAAGCTCTCTCACTGAGGCTCAAGGAAGAGTAAGGGGCAAGGAAGAGAACCTCCCCACAGCAATCCTTGGCCTCATTCCACATGTGTGCTCCTTTATGTCCCTCTTCTCATCTCACTCTCCTCTTCTTCCTTTCTGTCTTCCTCGTCCTCCTCCTCCTCTGCAGGAATATCTCCCCAGCCATTCTGGCCTCATTGATTCCTACCCTGTTTATGTTTAACAGAGAGTGGTGTAGGTGTACCCAGAATCAGGTTAGCCTTGTAACTGGATATGGCCCTTGCCGTGAATTTGGCTGTAGCTTTGACTATGTCATTAGAAAAGCAGCTTGGTCTAGCGGAAGGAGCCCCAGCCTGGGAGTCAAAGGACCTGGGTACAAATCCCGGCTCCATCACTCACCTGCTGTGGGACCTTAGGCAACTCACTTCACTACTCTGTGCCTCACTTTCCTCATCTGTAAAATGGGGATTCAATATGTGTTCTCCCTCCTGCTTAGACTATGAACTTCATGAGGCAGGAACTTAACAAATACAGCTATTATTATTATTTGGGATTCTATCTAATTGGATGGTTTGAGACAAACAACATCCTTGTAAGGTTAGTTTGCGCTGTGCAAACAATAAACTCTCAATAAATCATAACCTAGTGCTACAGCACAAGCCTGGGAGTCAGAGGGACCTGTGTTCTAATTCTGGCTCCACCACTTATTTGCTGTGTGATCTTTGTCATGTCACTTAACTCCTCTGGGCCTCTCTTACCTCATCTGTAAATTGAGGGTTGGGATTGTGAGCCCGATATGGGACAGGGACTGTGTCTAGCCTGATGATCTTGTATCCACCACAGTGCTCAGAACAGTGCTTGACAGAGTAAATGTTTAACCACTACTATCATTGTTATTATTATTATAGATATCACCTACAACCACTGGCAGATGGAGTTTTCTCTAGCGACCGTCAATTCAGAACTGAAGATTTCAAAATATTCATGGTTCCCTGCATTGTTTGTTCCTTAAAGTATCCATCTCTCAGTCCTCTATTTCCTTTATATGTCTTCCTTCCCTGTCTCCTTCTGTGGGAACCCTGACTGTGAGTATTTTCTGTAAGAAGCATTAAGGAATAGTGGATAGAGCAAGAACCTGGGAGGCAGAAGGTCATGAGTTCTAATCCCAGCTCTACCACTTACCTGCTGTTTGACCTTGGGCAATCCATTCCCGCATCTGTAAAATGGGGATTGATACCGTGAGCCCCACGTGGGACAGGGACTGTGTCCAACCCGACTTGCTTGTATCCACCCCATCACTTAATACAGAGCCTGGCACATAGTAACTGCTTTACAAATGCAATAATTATTATGACTATCATTGTATAGGATTGATGGGGTTCAGGACCTGAGAAGGAGGGGATCCCTGTGGTGAGCTAACTGGTAAATGACTAGCTGAAACCCTGAAGTAATCAAGAGAGAAGAAAGAAAACCTGGTTTAAGAAAACGATGTACTTTAATTAGGCCAATTATCTAAGTTATAGTTCATCAGCTTGTGGTGATAAAGGCCGTTAATGAGCTTTGTCACTGACAGCATTACTTTCTAATCTTAATCCTTTTAGGGTTATTAGCTTTGATGCCACTTGCACGAGATAAGTAAATTTATACTAAGAAATTGAAAAATAACATGGAGCAATTGCTACCTGAACGGTCATTTTGAAAGTTTCTCCCTGACAGGTGATTTGCAATGGCCTAGGCCACTCTCTGTGAAGTGTTGGAGGGTTGTTGCTCATCCAGAGATAGGAGGGTGAGTCCAGGTACTGAGGAGGAGGGGGACCTAGAGGTGGGGTCCCTCTGAATCTCAATCAACCAATCAATCTATCATATTTTTTGAGCGCTTACTTTTTATGGTATGTGTTTAGTGCTTACTATGTGCCTGGAGCTGGGGCAGATACAAGGTAATCAGGTTGGACACAGTCCCTGTCCCACATGGGGCTCACAGTCTTAATACCCATTTTACAGGTGAGGAAACTGAGGCACAGAGAAGTGAAGTGATTTGCCCAAGGTCCCACAGCAGACAAGTGGCGTAGCTGGGACTAAAACCCAGGTCCTTCTGACTCCCGGGCTCTATCCACTAAGCCTCACAACTTCTCACTAGGCCATGCTGCTTCTGCTTACCATGTGCTAAGCCCTGTACTAAGCAATCCACTAAGCAGGCAGGGCTGGGCTAGGCCAAAGATCAAAAGCCTGGACTCAACCAAGTCCCAGAGAAGCCCAGAGACCTGCAGTGACTATTTTCTTTCTTATCATTATCATTATAATTCTTAGTATTCTTATCACTCATCCTTATGATTATGGCATTTGTTACATGCTTATTCATTCATTCAATCGTATTTATTGAGCGCTTACTGTGTGCAGAGCACTGTACTCAGCACTTGGGAAGTACAGGCTGGCAACATATACAGACGGTCCCTACCCAACAGCAGGCTCACACTCTAGAAGGGGGAGACAGACAACAAAACAAAACATATTAATAAAATAAAATAAATAGAATAGTAAATATGTACAAGTAAAATAAATAGAGTAATAAATATGTACAAACATATATACAGGTGCTGTGGGGAGGGGAAGGAGGCAGGGCGGGGGGGATAGGGAGGGAGAAGAGGGGGAGAGGAAGGAGGGGGCTCAGTCTGGGAAGGCCTCCTGAAGGAGGTGAGCTCTCAGTAGGGCTTTGAAGGGAGGAAGAGAGCTAGCTTGGTGGATGTGTGGAGGGAGGGCATTCCAGGACAGGGGGAGGATGTGGGCCAGGGGTTGAGGGCAGGACAGGCGAGAACAAGGCACAGTGAGGAGGTTAGTGGCAGAGGAGCAGAGGGTGCAGGCTGGGCTGGAGAAGGAAAGAAGGGAAGTGAGGTAGGAGGGGGTGAGGTGATGGAGAGCCTTGAAGCCGAGAGTGAGGAGTTTTGCCTGATGTGTAGGTTGATTGGTAGTCACTGGAGATTTTTTTGAGGAGGGGAGTAACATGCCCAGAGCGTTTCTGCACAGAGATGATCTGGGCAGCAGCATGAAGTATAGATTGAAGTGGGGAGAGACAGGAGGATGGGAGATCAGAGAGGAGGCTGAATAAGTAATACGGTCGGGATAGGATGAGAGATTGAACTTGTAGGGTAGTGGTTTGGATGGAGAGGAAAGGGCGGATCTTGGAGATGTTGCGGAGGTGAGGGCGGCAGTTATTAGAGTGGCTTATTATCTGTCAAGCACAGGGGTATATTCAGGTTGATCAGATGGGTCCCAGTCCCTGTCCCACAATGGGTTCACAGTCTAAGTAGGTGAGAGACCAGGTATTGAACCCTCAATCTATCCAAAATGTAGATTGACGGAACCTTAAGGACCTGGCTTTCCTCCCCCTCCTCCTGGTTTCTCCATCACCATCAATAACACCACTATCTTCTCTGTCCCAGAATCCCACGACCTTGATGTCATCCTCAACACCTCCCTGACTTTTAACTCATCAATCAATCAGTGGTATTTATTGAGCACTTACTGCATGCAGAGCACTATACTAAGTGCTTGCAAAGACCAGTTCAGCAACAGATAGAGACAATCCCTGCCAAACTATGGACTCACAGTCTAGGAGGGGGGAGACAGACATCAGACATAAAACAAGTAAACAGGCATCAATAGCATCAATATAAAGGAATAGATTTATAGTTATACACACATCATTAATAAAATAAATAGAATAATAAATATGTACATATATACACAAGTTCTGGGGAGCAGGGAGGGGGGTAATAATAATAATGTTGGTATTTGTTAAGCACTTATTATGTGCCGAGCACTGTTCTAAGCACTGGGGTAGATACAAGGTCATTAGGTTGTCCCACATGGAACTCACGGTCTCCATCCCCATTTTACAGATGAGGGAACTGAGGCACAGAGAAATGAAGTGACTTGCCCAAAGTCACCCAGCTGACAAGTGGCAGAGCCAAGATTTGAACCCACAACCTCTGACTCCAAAGCCCGTGCTCTTTCCACTGAGCCACACTGCTTCGGGGTGACGGGGAGGGGAGAAGGTGCAGAGGAAAGGGGGGCTTAGTCTAGGAAGGCCTCCTGGAGGAGGTAAACTTTCAGTAGTCCAATACATCATCATCATCAATCGTATTTATTGAGCGCTTACTATGTGCAGAGCACTGTACTAAGCACTTGGGAAGTACAATACATCAGAGTTCCCTGTCCAAAAAGAGGATAAATTTGTTCCCTGCTGGTTCTTCTTAAGCAATATCTCTCCTATCCATGCCTTTCCATGCAAACAGTTACCATCCTACCTCCAGCTCCTCACCCATCCATTCAATACTAAAAAGCTGCAGGGATAATATCCTTGAAACATCATCCAGCACACATCTCTCCATTCCTGAAACACCTCCAAAAGCTGCTCCTTTCCATCTGCCACTGGCCTGCTGTGGAACTTGGGCAAGTCACTTAACTTCTCTGTGCCTCAGTTAACAATCTGTAGAATGAGGAGTCAATGCCTTTTCTTCCTCCTACTTAGGCTGTGAGCCCCGTGTGGATCAGAGACCATGTCTGAACCACTTAACTTGTATCTACCCTAGTGTTTAGTTTAGTGTTTGACACACAGTAAGCACTTCAAAAGTACCATAATTATTGGCATTATTTTCACAGTGACATATTGAGAACAGATGCTCTTTTAATTAAAGGGGTTTGATTTTAAATGGTCCACTCTAGAGTACATAACTAGGTTTTCCACTGAACAAAAATGGTAAGTTAAATTCCATTTATGGACAGATTTTTGTGAATGAGGCCTCAATCTCATCTAACTCATCACTGACCTCTCGCCCATGGCCTGCCTCTGGCCTGAAATGCCCTCTCTTCTCAAATCCGACTGTATGCAGATAATTACTCTTCCCTCCTTCAAAGTCTTATTGAAGCCACACCTCCTCCAAGAGGTCTTCCCTGACTAAGCCTCACCTTTCCTCTTCTCCCACTCCCTTCTACATTGTCCTGACTTGCTTCCTTTGTTCTTCTCCCCTCCCAGCACTTATATACATATTTGTAATTTATTTATATTATTGCTTGTCTTTCCCCGCCTCTAGACTGTAAGCTCATGTGGGCAGGGAATGTATCTGTTCATTGTTGTACTGTACTCTCCCAGGTATCTAGTACAGTGCTCTGCACAAAGTAAGCACTCAATAAATATAATTGAATGAATAAACGAATGAAACAGGGAAGAAACAGAAGCATCACTGATGGAAACTCTTTCTCACAAAACATTTGCCCCTCTCTAGCAAATGTTTAATTTGAGAATGGAACAAGCAAAGGTTCTTTGCAAATAAGTTGTTTGAGGATTGGTTTTGCTTTGACCATCTCTGGAAACCAACAGGGGGATGAGTTATCGATGGAAGTGATTAATATTTCTTTCAACCATATCAGTTATCCAGGCTGTATGCTTCCTTTATTGAACTACGAATTTGGAGAATGATCTCACGTATGAAAATAATTTATGCTATTTTTGAATAAGCACAAAAATCTCCCCAAACACTCAGGGAAGCACATGCACTGTATGCATATATAAATGGACTAAGTATCGATATAGCCAGCTTCTGTGCTCAGAAGTCACTTAGTGTAGATTTAAAATAGCAACTATTGGAGACTGGGTGATTGGGGATTTTGAGACGGCCATTTGTCTCTGTATAGGCTATATTTAGCTGTCTTTCTGGGCTTGAAGGCAAGACTCTGGCAGTGGGATTCTATCAGTGTGTGTGTGTGTGTGTGTGTGTGTGTGTGTGTGTGTGTGTGTAGGTGCATATTGTTTTGTGCTATTGCTTTTCCTTCTCTGGGATGTGTCACCTACATTTTGGTGAAGACTACAACCTTGGATCTTTTCCAGTATCCAACCTTACTGCTGTAATAATAATAATAATAATAATAATAATAATAGTACTTGTTAAGCGCTTACTATTTACCAAGAACTGTTCAAAGCACTAGGGTAGATACAAGTTAATCAAGTTGGACAAAGTCCCTGTCTCATATAAGGCTCACAGTTTTAATCCCTATTTTCCAGATGATGTAACTGAGGCACAGAGAAGTGAAGTGCCTTGTCCAAGGTTACACAGCAGACGTGTGGTGGGGCCGGGATGAGAGCCCCCGTGGGTCAGGGACTGTGTCCGATCCGATTATCTGTACCTACTCCAGTGCTTAGCACAGTGTTTTGCTACATGGGAAGTGCTTAATAAATACCATAATTATTTTGTAACCTAAACAAAAGTAGGACAATCTTAATCACAGGTATTCTAGTCCTTGCTAAGAACGTACTGATTAGATGTCTGCGCATATGTTCTTACCTGAATTTTTTCTTCTTGGTTTTTTAATCAAAACCGAGTAACTCAATGAAATTTCCTTAAAGATCATAAATATCAAAACCAAAACCTAACCGACAATTATGATATACAATAGAGAATCATAGTAATTTCCATGTCTATGATCTCTTTATACAGAAGTGACAATTTTAAAGAGTTTCTAATCATACTGGAAAAGCATCCTGAGAAATCTTTCCGACAGGTTCCTTTCAGCGCCGTTCCTCATTTAGCATTGGCTTTCCTTCTCCCAGGAAAATGAAGTTATACAATGCATATGAAGTGTATTGTTGGAGAAGGAGAAAACACACGAAGAGATCTCAGTTATGGAGCTGAATGGAAGGGTGTCAGATTAGAGAGGGAGAGAGAGTGGAGCTACAGTGTTTCATGAGAAACAAAAGATTGTAAGGCTGATATTTGATAATGGGCATTTTACAGTTTAAAGCTCTCAGCCTGCCTGGCTTCCTGGGAACAACTTGGAGACATATGGTTCCTTGGATCTGTTTCACTCCTACACTATTAACAAGAGGAACTTCAGGAATGGTGACAATAGAAATTCACCTCCTTATCTCAATGGAGGAATCTCAAACAGCTCTCCCCATTTTCTCCTCTTCGAAGGGCAAAATCACGCTCCACCAAACTCATTTCCTTGGTGCCTGTGGTTTGAGATTAGGGCATGACTAGGCCTGGGTTATCATCCATTTGTGTCTTCTGTCAGTTTTTACCCCCACATTCCCAGTTTCCCCTCAGGCCTCCCCACACAAATCCCGGGGTGACTACTAGATGAACACACTGTAATAGTAATCATCATCAATGGTATTTAAGAGCACTTATTGTGCACATTGCACTTTCCTGAATGCTTGGGAGAGTACAGTACAACAATCAATCAATCATATTTATTGAGCCCTTACTGTGTGCAGGGCACTGTACTAAGAGCTTGGGAGAGTACCATATAACAATATAACAGACACATGCCCTGTCTACACTGAGCTCACAGTCTAGAGGGGAGACAGGCATTAAGATAAATAAATAAATGATGTATATGTACCTACGTGTTTTGGAATTGAGGGTGGGGTGTGAATCAAGGGTGCAAATCAAGGCAATGCAGAAGGGAGTGGGAGAAAGGAAATGAGGGCTTAGTCAGGGAAAGCCTCTTAGAGGAGATAAGGAATTGGAAGTTGGAAGACATACATGTTCTCTGACCGCAATGATCTCACAGTCTAGGGGGAATCATTTTTTGAGCACTTATTGTATGTGGAGCATTGTGTTAAATTCATTAGAGAGTACAATACAAGGTCTGTATAATATTATTACTGCTGTAATCATAATAATAATAGTACTTGTTATTATTCATTCCCTGCCCACAGTGTGTTTACAGTCTAGCAGGAGAAGAGAGTTTGAGAATGAGTTGTTTTCAGAAGTCACATTTCTCTTTCGGGAGCTCCAAAGCAGCCAGATGTTGGACTTCACTTACCCAGTGAAGCCTCACACAACTTGGGAAAGATTTCAGTGATCGTATCACCTGGAGTTTAGTCAAAGGCCCCAGAGAGCCATGTACTTTCTATAATGAGGCCTAATAGAAAGAATCCAGACTGAGGGGAAGCGGTGTGGTCAAACAGATAGAGGATGGGCCTGGGTGTCAGGAGGATCTGGATTCTAATCCCAACTCCACTATTTGTGTGCTGTGTGACCTGTTCCTCAGTTATGCCATCTGTAAACTGGGGATTAAGACTGTGAGCCCCATGTGGGATAGGGACTGTGTCTACCCTAATTACTTTGTATCTACCCCAGGGCTTTGAAGAGTGCCTTGCACATAGTAAGTACTTAACCAATACAATAAATAGAAATCTGGGGACTTACATTCTGATCTTGGCTCTCCATCTTGCCTAGTGTGTGACCTTGGGTAAGTCATTTAACTTTTCTGAGACCCAGCTTCCTCATTTGTAAAATGGGGATTCAATATCTGCTCCCTCTCTTCCTTGGATTGTGAGTCCCCATTTGGGACAGGGACTGTGTCAGATCTGATCATCTGGTATCTTTCCCAGTGCTTAGTACAGTGCTGGGAACACAGTGAGTGTTTATCAAAGAACCCAATTATCATTATCAATAAGACCCACTTCAAATCTTCTAATTCCACCATTTTAAACGAAGCACAGAATGCATTTATTCTAATCCTGACTCTGCCACTTGTCTGCTGTGTGACCTTAGGCAATTCACTTCACTTCTCTGTGCCTCAATTACCTCATCTGTAAAATGGGGATTAGTACTGTGAGTTCCATGTGACAAGAACTATGCCCAACCTGAGTAACTTATATTTTACCCCAGTGTATAGTACAGTGTCTGACACATAGTAAGTGCTTAACAAATACCATTAAAGAAAATGGTTGATTATTCTGAGCTCCCGCCACTGACTTTAAAATGATCCTTGCCCCATTTGATGGCAGTCTCATTGATGTAATCGATGACTGCTGTGATTGATGGTCATTAGAAGGATCTCAGTGACCTAATGTAGAACAATCCTTATGACTGCTTTATCCCATCAGAATGAAACCAGAAGCCCAAAGACCCAAAGCAGGAAAGAAGCAGACCATTTGGAGCATGGCTGAAAGGGAGTTGGGAAGGGTGGAAAGAAAGCAGGGACAAGAAGAGAGGAAAAGAGAGGAGAGAGACAGGAGAAAAAGAACGGGGGAGAGGCATAAAGGAGAAAAGCCCCAGAAAGAGAGAGAGACACAGAGAGAGAGAGACAGAGCGAAATGGACATAAGGGGAGGAGGGGAGAGAGTTGGGAAACAGAGGAAAGGGAGAAAAGGCCAAGTGACTGAGATATATATATATATGTGCTCCTATATTACCACTGACATCACCTGAGGCACTGAACAGGCATTGAATCCCCATTTTACAGATGAGGAAACCGAGGCCCAGAAAAGGAGAGTGACTTGGCTCCAGCCATTCGTTCAGATCAATCCTATTTACTGAGCGTTTGCTACGTGCGGAGCCGTCTCCCCCTTCTAGACTGTGAGCCCGTTGTTGGGTAGGGACCGTCTCTCTTGGTTGTCGATTTGTATGTCCCAAGCACTTAGTACACAGTAAGCGCTCAATAAATATGATTGAATGAACGAATGAATGTTAATATGTTTTGTTTTGTTGCCTGTCTTCCCCCTTCTAGACTGTGAGCCCTCTGTTGGGTAGGGAGCATCTCTATATGTTGCCAACTTGTACTTCCCAAGCACTTAGTACAGTGCTCTGCACACAGTAAGTGCTCAATACGATTTAATGAATGAACCTGAGTTGGCGAAGTCTCTGGTGGAAATACTCCTGGGTTGAGCTACCAAGAATGGGAGAAGGATATTATGCTTCAGCAATTAATCTCGAAGAGAAGAAAAGCTCCTCATCATCACCATCAACCTTGATGGAATTTGGTGAGAGCTTACTGTGTGCAGAGCCCTGTACTAAGCGACTGGGAGAGTATAATGCAACAGAGTCAGTAAACATGATCCCTGACCACTACAGGCCTACAATCTAGATGAGGGAGAGGAACCATGTCTCTCTCCCAGTGCTCAATACAGTGATCTTTACACAATAAGCCATTAATGACTACAGTGACTACTACCATTTCTTCAGATAAATAGCATGAGATGTGGAAGAGATTGCAGTAGAAGACAATCAATCAGTGGTATTTACCGAGTCCTTACTATGTGCAGAGAACTGTACTGAGCTCTTGGGAGAGTACAGTAGAACAAAATTAGCTGACATGTCCTATGCCTATAATGAGCTTCCAGCCTAGAGGAGCCCAAAGCAGGTATCTAAGGGATTCTTCCTAGCTCAAATAGATCAATCAATCGCATTTATTGAGTGCTTACTGTGTGCAGAGCACTGTACTAAGCGCTTGGGAAGTACAAGTTGGCAACATATAGAGACAGCCCCTACCCAACAGTGGGCTCACAGTCTAGAAGATGACAGGAAAAGTATGAACTGACCAGTCTAAATCGAGATGTCAGGTCACAGGCCCCTTTAATCTTCACCTCAGGTAGATGGGCCATAATAACTATCCCCAGGTTCATAGCCCCAAATATATATATGTCAGCCTAAGGAAAGCTGGCTGCCATGGTGACAGAATTTTCCTCCCAGGAAACAAGACAGGATCTGGCTGGTTCTAAAAATTTTCCTGGAGAATTCCATGCAGCTTTTCCAAGTATTGCAATTCCCTTTTGAGGGTCACAAAACCTCACTTTGGCTGAAGGAGAATTTATGAACATATCTGTAATTTATTGAGGCCTAGTGGAAAGAGCAAGGGCTTGGGAGTCAGAGGACCTGAGTTGTAATCCCACCTCTGCCACTTGTCTGCTGTGTGATGTTGGGCAAGTCACTTCACTTCTCTGTACCTCAGTTATCTGTAAAGTGGGGATTCGATCCAACTACCACCTTTTAAAACTGTGAGCATCATGTGGGACAAGGACTGTTTCCAACCTGATTAACTTGGATCTACCCTATTGCTTAGAACAATGCTTGGCACATAGTAACAATTTAAGTACTATCACTATTATTATTATTATTACTACTACTACTACTACTACTACTACTACTAATGATAGTGATAAAGATGTCTCCACCTCTAGTCTACAGAGAAGCAACGTGACATAATGGAAAGAGCACGGGCTTGGGTGTCAGAGGACGTTGGTTCTAATCCCGGCTCCACCACTGGTCTGCTGTGTGATCTTGGGCAAGCCACTTAACTTCTCTGTGCCTCTGTTGCCTCATCTGTAAAACGGGGATTAAGACTGACCCCCAAGTGGGGCAACCTGATTATGTTGTTATCTATCCCAGTGCTTAGAACAGTGCTTGGCACATAGTAAGTGCTTAACAAATACTATAATTATTATTATTATTAAAACTCCTTGAAGCAAGGAGATGTGTCTACCAACTCTGTAGTACTGTACTCTCCCAAGTGCTTAGTACAGTGCTCTGGCTACAGTAAGTGCTCAGTAAATGCCAGTGATGATTATGGTAATGATGATGAGCTTTCCCTGTCTTTGAAACTAATCTTCAATGTATGATTTCCTTCTTCCTGACCCAAATACCCACAAGCCTCCTCCTTAGCAAGCTACTAGATTCTTTCATTTTCGCCGTCTTATGAGCTGCAGTGGTATTGATTAAAGATCGACTCGCTCCTCTTTTGTGTGCCGGTGATTTATGTTGGGTACTGTAAATAGAGGAGTTTACCCCAGTGAGAGAAAAATAAATAAACGACTGCTGTTTTAAACTGAGGAACCCAAGATTTATGCACCTCACGTCAGACACCGTAAGAAATCTAGCACACCCAAAACAGCCACCGCTCCTATGGCTACAGATGAAATATGTCAGGACTGCACTCTAAATTAAAAGCCAGAAATGCTTTTCAATGTGATAAACGGTGTAAAAATGGCATGAAGATTTAGAAGAATTATGACTGTTCATGTTGGAATGAAGTGGGCAGGAAATTCTGATCTTCAGCAGTGCCTTGTGTTAAAGTCACTAATTATAAAACCGTTGGCTGGGACTGGAATAAACTGCCAACAGTCACGTGCTTTCTTGCTGCTGATTGGTTCTTATTCTGGGGGTCTTGGTAACTGACCACGCCAGGCCCGCATCTTCTGTGGAATTCATCATGCGGCAGGCCCTTCCGGTGGAAATAAATCTCAATCTACACAAATGCAGAACTGAATAGGGGGAACCTTCTCAGAACTCAGGAAAGCAGAAAACCCCAGCTGCCAAGTGAAATATATTATATCAGTGGAAGTCTTTATTCAATAAAGACCATGCCGATTCAAAGTCTCCTAGCCCTGATTTGCTCAGTCAGGTGCATCCCTTCTCCCAACCTAGTGAGTCTATGGGGCTTGGCACGTGACCATCACGGCTGATCCTCTTCAGTATGACAGAAAGATTTTAAACCATTTGCTATTCTGAAAAGCCTTTTTTTTTTTTGGCCCATAAAATTTTACTGAAATCTATGTCCTCTAGGGCCAGGGGTGAATACTTACTTTAGACTGTGGGCTGCGAGTGACGAGTTGGTAACTCCTGGAGGGCTTAGATTGAGGAAATACTGACTCATAATCACAGCAGCTCCAACAAGCTTCCTTTTGCCCATAACTGTTCTAGGGCCAGTCAGTCAATTGTATTTATAAAACATTTACTGTGTGCAGACCACTGTACTAAGCTCTTGGGAGAGTATAACAAAAACAGACCCATTTCCTGTCCACAGTGAGTTTACAGTATAGCAGGGGAGACAGACATTAATATAAAGAAATAAATTAGAGATATTTAAATAAATTACAGATATATAAATAAATTACAGATTACAGGATCAAAGAGATGATAAATAGTTTAATCTTTAGAAAACCACAGATCCATTAAAGTTCTTACTTGCTTTAAACTAACTTCTTTGAGACTTGGTCTATTTTGTCTCAGGCCCGGAACTGTGACCTTAATTGATTTATGCAACTATTTAAATGATAAAACCTGGGTTTTTTTAGGGTTTTCTTTATATACTGGGCCTCCTAAAATTCCCTTGCCAGTTGAGGGCATATTTCCCAGCATGCTTTACTAGTGGGGTGGAGAGATCATGTCTACTAATTAGCTCATGTCTACTAATCATTTGTTTTCTTGAGTGTTTAGTATATGCTCTGCACAGAGCACTGTTCTAAGCACTAGGGTAGATACAAGTTAATCAGGTTGGACACAGTCCCTGCTCTACATGGGGTTCACAGTCTTAATCCTCATTCTACAGATGAGGAAGCTGAGGTACAAAGAACTGACTTGCCCAAGGTCACACAGTAGATATGTGGTGGAGCCTGGACTAGTACCCATGATCTTCTAACTCTCGGGCCCATACTCTGCTCAGAAAGATGAGGAATTAATCAGGAAAAGCTTCCCTGACGATACGGAATTTCATCAGTCACAGTATGCACATTTGCTTCTTCTTAGGGCTGAAAGATTTCCTGGTTTGGGTCATATTCATCATAGCTTTGAGGCTTCAAACTAACCTCCTTTCCATAAACCTAGGTTTCAAATCTATTCCTGCACTGTCACAGATAGCTGAGTATCTAAACATAGGTTTTCCATGCATCATCTCCTGAAATAAATGCCAACCCAAGATAGACACCAAGGATTGCTTTCAAGGAATATTATCATTTTCTAAACCTATCCCTCCTCTTTCTGTGAATGAGTATTTTTATGATATTTGTTAATCACTTATGTGCCAGGCACCACATTAAGCATTGGGGTAGAAATAAGACAATCAGGTTAGACACAGTCCCTGTCCCACACTCAGCTCAAAATCTTAATTCCCATTTTACAGATGAGGTAACAGGCACAGAGAAGTTAAGTTACCTGCCTAAGATCACACAGTATAAAAGTGGTGGGGGAGGAATTAGAACCCAGGTCCTTCTAATTCCCAAGCCCGTGCGCTATCCACTAGTCTATGCTGCTTCCCTTCTCTCACATCCCCTTGAATGGGACAAACTGTCAGCTTTTGTCTGTGTTATCTTGGAAGATTTTAATTTCAAGGAAAGCAAGGATTGGGTGTGTTTCCTAGGAGAGTGCTATGTACAGTTGGACAGATAAATATTAGTCTATCAATTGGTGATATTTATCAAGAAATCAATCAGTGGTATTTATTGAACACTCACTGTGTGCAGAGCACTGTACTAAGCACTTGGGAGAGTGCAGCATGGTTGTCCCAGTTGAAAGCTGTCTCTTTAGATCGAGTGCTCATCCAGATTGGGCTGTAGTCTGTAACCCTCTGACTGTGGAGGATTTGGGCTCTCCTTCAGTTGTATTTATTAAGCACTTACTGTGTGCAAAACACTGTACTAAGTGCTTGGGAGAGAACAACAACAACAAACAGACACATTCCTACCCACAACGAGCTCACAGTCCAAAGGACTCGGCTGCAGGCAAGAGGGTCCAGGCCTCCTCCCACCCCATCTCCTCTCAGCCTGGGTACCTGTGGGTGTTGCCACATGAGCCCTCACCCCCCGTGGGACTCAAATTCCTCCAATGGAGAGAGTTCAATACAATACCCAGACCCTCCTGAGGTAGAGAGAATTTGAGTTTCAGTGGCACACAGAGATTCAAGGAGGTGGAACTTCTCAGAATTGGATTGGATGAATCTCTAAAACACTAAAATTGATACCACATCCTCTTCCAGGAAACAAAACAAGGAATTAGTACACCTTAGAGCACCACTGTGGCACAGGGAAAAGCAGAAAGAAACAGCTGAGAAGCAGTGTGGTCTAGTGGCTAGAGCACAGGCCTGGAAGTCAGAAGGACCTGGGTTCCAATCTCAGCTCTGCCACTTGTCTGCTGGGTGATCCTGGGCAAGTCACTTCACTTCTCTGTGCCTCAGATCCCTCATCTGTAAAATGGGGATTCAGACTGTGGGCCCTATAAGGGATAGAGACTATGTACAGCCTGATTATCTTGTATCAACAACAGTGCCTGACACACAGTACCACAGCATTTATTATTATTATTATTAAAAGGACACAGAGTTTGGAATCAGAGGACCTGGGTTTTAATTCCAGCTCCTTTACTTACCTGCTGGCTGCCCTTGGGCAAGTTGCTTAGCTTCTCTGTGCCTCAGTTCCCTCATTGGTGAAATGCAGATTTAATATCTGTTAATAATATTAAAAACAATTCTGGTATTTGTTGAGTGCTTACTGTGTGCCAGGCACTGAACTAAGTGCTGGGGTGGATATGAGCAAATCGGGTTGGACACAACCTTATCACACATGGGCTCGCTGTCTTAATCCCCATTTCACAGATGAGGACACTGAGGCACAGAGAAGTGAAGTGACTTGTCCAAGGTCACACAGAAGACAAGTGGTGGAGTCAGGATTCGAATCTACAACCTTCTGACTCCTGGGCCTGTGCATTAGACACTACATCATGCTGCTTCCCTGTTCTCCTTCCTACCTATACTGCGAGCCCCATCTGGGACCTGCTGAACTTGTATCTACCTCACTGCTTAGTACAGTGCTTGACAAGCAATAAGCACTTAACAAATACCACTAACAGGCAGAATGCATAGCCTGAAGCAGGTGTCAGAGCCAAGATTTTTCCTAAGGATATTCTGTTCTGGACTCGTCTGTTATTACTTCACATTATAGCACTAGAGATGGGTTGAGCCAGTGGGAAAAAGGCCAGAGGTAAACACTTTCTTTGCCCTATCTCTTCTCTTGTTGTTTATTACTCCAATCTATCCTTTTTAGTGCTTCTAGTTTCTTTCCTGATCTCTCAATTCAACAAAGCAGAAAGAGATGAGACTTATAGAAGTGAGTCAGTCAAAAACACATGGAAGCAAGAAAAGGCAGGATAATGCCCGCTGAGAAAGCCCCAAATGAATTGATTTATTAATTTTTGTATTTGTTAAGTGCTTACTCTCTGCCCAACGCTGTTCTGATCTCTGGGGAAGATGCAAGTTAAGCAGGTTGGACACAGACCCTGTCCCACATGAAGTAGAGCAGAGAGGCATAAAGAGGAAATAAATAGAAGGACTTTTATATATGGAAAATATGAAAGATTAAGTAGATAGACTGGTTATGGCTTCCTTTGCATTTTAAGGGGTCATTTCCGAACAAAGAATCCGAGAGATCTCGTCTCCCGTTCACTTTGAAATCTCAAGCTCATTTGCTTCCTGACTTTTAAATTCAGCTCTGTAGGACTGTTAGAAGAAAAGATGTTGAAAACCAATCCGTTGCCATGGCATTCTAGGCAATGCCAACTTGGTCGCATCCCACTCTCTGGCCTTCGTCCTTCAGAAGTAGAAATGAGAGTTTTCATCATCAGTATCAGCTTTTTAGTCTCAGACAAGTTTTGTGTCTGAGTCCTGGAGAGCAGAGATGTAATAGCTGTAGTATTTTTTAAGTTCTTACTAGGTACTGGGCATGGTACTAAATGTTGAGATCGTTACAAGATAAGCAAAGCAGACACAATCCCTAACCCTCATGGGGACTCACAGTTAGGTTAGTTAGATGTCTGGTCTCAGTAGATCCAAATGTTTTACTCTTCCCAATCCTGGTACAATCAGTCAATTTATCTGTAGTATTTACTGAGTGTTTACTAGATACATAGTGCTAGATAGTATCTGTACTAAGTGCTTGGGAGAGTACACTTGATTAGTAATAAAACGGAGTTGGCTGGCACTTTCCCTGCCTACAATGAGCTGAGAGTTTACAGTCAAGAGTACACTTTCCTCTTCATATGCTGAACAAGAAAGAGTGTTCTACAGCCACTATCTACCCAAGTCTTAGGTTTGGGGTTCAGTTTACACAGGACCTCAAGATACAGCCCTTCCCCATGGCTGGAGGTCTTGGAATCCATAGCAGAATTCCTCGGTGATTTTTTTGTCTCTCCGTTCTTTTGAGAGGCCTGAAGACATTGCAAGAAGAAGAGTGCTTCCAGAAGAAAGCAGTCAGACAGACTTAATAGGAATGACTTGGAAATCATCCTTCGAAATAATTTAATTTGTTGCTATTCTCTAAATTCTATCCCCCAAACTGGTGTCTAAGATTGATGTGACTCCTTCTAGAATATCAACTACAATGGAAGCTTCCTCTTCTTCTGTCTTCCCTGGCCCTGGGTCAGAATGGTCACTACAAGATTCCTGCTTCACTGGTGGATTTGATTATCCCCAAAGCAGGACAAGGATAATGAAGGACAGGACAGGGAGGCAACATGGCTAGGTGGAAAGGCCTGAAACACAGAGGATCAGGGATCTAATTTGCCCATTCATTCAGTCAGTCATATTTATTGAGTGCTTATTGTATACAGAGCACTGTACTAAGCATTTGGGAGAATACAATATTACAATAAACAGACACATTCCCTTTACACAACAAGCTTACAGTTCTTACAGTTCAATTCACTGCTCTGCCACTTACCTGCTGTGTGAACTTGCAAAGTCAGTTAACTTCTCTTTGCCTCATTTACCGCATCTGTAAAATGGGGATTAAAACTGTGAGCCCCAAGTGGGACATGGACCGTGTCCAACCTGATTATCTTATATCTACCCCAGCAATTAATTTAGTGCCTGGCAAATAGTGAGCACTGATGAAAAAGTACCATTAAAAAATAGGACAGGTTGGGGAAACAGCATGGTGTAGTAGAAACAGCATAGGCCTCTGAGTCACGGACCTGGGTTCTAATCCAGACTCTGCCCCTTGTCTGCTGTGACTTGGGCAGGTCACTTAACTTCTCTATGTTTCAATTACCTATCTGTCAGTTTGGGATTAATACTGTGAGCCCATGTGGGATATGGACTTTGTCCGACCCGATTACTTTGTACAACAGTACTTAATAAGGTGTCTGGCAAAGGGTAAGCTCTTAAAAACTATTATTAAGAAAGGGGTGAACTTGAGGTTTGCATAAAGCCACCAATCAATCAATGTTATTTATTAAGCACTTACTTGCCACTGAGCACTTATGCTTGCCAGAAGAGTGTGACAAGCATGGTGGCCCCAGGAGGAATAGCAATGGTGGGAAACTCTAAGTTCATGGTGGGCAAGGAATGTCTGTTAAATTGTTATAGCGTACTCTCCCAAGCACTTAGCACAGTGCTCTGCACACAAAAAGGGCTCAGTAAATATGACTGACTGACTGAGGGAGACCTAAAGAAAGAAAAGTCTAAAAGAAAGAAGAGGACAAGTGAATGAAGATCCGTGGTGGCTGAGTCTGTGAAAGGGATGACAGTGTTTCCTAAGAAATAGTGGAAGAAGAAAATGGAAGCCCATAAGGACAAGAGGGAGACAAAAGAGGGTAATTCTGAAGCCATGTTGAGATGAGGAACCACAGGTAGGATGACAGTAATTATGGTATTTTTTATGTGCCACACACTGTAGCAAACACTGGGGTAGTTACAAGCAAACTGGGTCAGACACACTCCCTGTCCCATGTGGAGCTCACAATCTCAATCCCTATTTTACAGATGAGGTAACCGAGGCACCGAGAAGTAAAGTGACTTGCCCAAGGTCACACATAAGACAAGTGACAGCAACGATTAAAACCCAAGTCTTCTAACTCCCTAGTCTGTGCTCCATCCACTAGGCCATGCTCCTTACCTTAAATAATCATGGTTGGGATTTCCCAGAGGTCTCTTCCCCAGTAACTGGAGAAGGGTCCATTTCTGCAGGAGGAAGAGTGGCGAGTGCAAGATGAGGCACCACTATGATCAAGCAGGGAGCCTGAGAGTTTGTTGATTGGCCATGGGTCTCAACTAATTAGTCACAGAACATGCTGACTCTGATCATTTAACAGCTGGGGTAATTAACAATTGATCATTCAACCACTGAGATACTTGACTTTTGATGATGTCAGTGTAGTTTTTCAATTTGATATTAGACCTAGTATAATTTCCTCCATATATTATTTGCTGTCAGTACAGTGGTCTGTACAGTTAGTTCCTGATAAATACTGTTACTATTACTACTACTACTCGTAGAAATAATTTATTTGAGGTCTCATATTTTACTCCTACTGTTTTCTATTACATATACCATGCTTCTTGTTTGGAAAAAGCAAGAAATTCCTTTAGATTAAAAAATCCAAAGCCAGGGAGTGAGAAGGATCTGGGTTCTAATCTGAGCTCTGCCACTTTCCTGTTGTGTGGCCTGGGGCAAGTCACTTCACTTCTCCGGGCCTCAATTACCTCATCGTGAAAATGGGGATTAAGACCGTAAACCCCATATGGAACATGGGAGTGTGTTCAACCTGATTATCTTGTATCTACCCTGACACTTAGTACAATGCCTGGCATATAGTTAGTACTAGACAAATACCATTCAAAAAATTCTGTGATTGACAAGATATATTCCGATTTCAACTCAGCCGACTGCATTCATCCTACACTTTTTATATCATTTTATCTTGATGCCAGGTTGACCAGGAAGAGATTTCCCAGATCATAAGGATGCTATTTTTAAAAATTGCTATCTTGGAAGAATGCTATCCCTTCCCTTTCCCCCTGCCCTCCCTCCCTCCTGCCCCAATCTGGTACTTCCACATAGCACAATTTACTAAAATTAAATGTGAGTCGATGGGGAAATGAGTTAGCCTTCTCTCTTCATGCTCTCAGAGCAGATCAGCTACATCAGCTGATAGGAATTATAATTAATTATGGTGGTATTTGTTAAGCAATTACTATATGCCAAACACTGTATCTCATGAACACTGGGATAGAAACAGGATAATCAGGTCGCAGATGGGATTCACAGACTAAGGAGGTCAAGGAGGAGGTATTGAATCCCCATTTTGCAGATGAGGGAACTGAGAAGTTAAATGACTTGCCCAAGGTCACATAGCAGGTAAATGATGAAGCTGAGATTAGAACCCAGGGCCTCTGACTCCCAGGCCTATAGTCTTTCCACTAGGCAATGGATTTGTATATGCAAACATTTTCCAAATGTAGTATTCCCTTACCTGCTTCTTGGCAATGGCAATTTTTGCAACATCTTTATTACTCCCTAATTGTCTACATTTCTTTGCTTCATTTCTCTTGTTAAAGGCAGATTTAAAAAATGAGTTCAATATCTCAGGCATTTTAGAGTCATCATTAATTTCATGCCCTGCCTCATTCATTAGCAAACCTATTTGCTCTCATCTCTCTCTTCCCTCTGGTATTTGTTAAAGCCTTCTCCTTCTCGTTAACCCCTTTCACTAACTATTAACTCACTCGGGCTTGCCGGCTCACATTATGTCTTTCCCAAGAGCTCAAGTTAAATCACATGGTCTTGCTGGGTGATTTTCCTCATTTATATTCTAGTTCCTGAAGAGATTTGTCTTTCAGATGGACGTAATGGAGCTATGGAAAGAGTCAAACATCATAATCATGGGGGTGGAGGAATTTCTTTATGAGAATATATTGTAAGGACTGGGATGTGGGTTCCAATACCGGCTCCATCATTTATCTTCTGTGTGAACTTGGGCAAGTCATTTCACTTCTCTGTACCTCAGTTCTCTCATCTGTAAAATGGGGATTGAGACTGTGAGCCCCACATGGGGCAGGGACTGTGTCCAACCCGATTTTCTTGTAGCCACCCCAGCGGTTAGTACAATGAATGGTAATAATAATGATAAAATAATAATGGCATTTGTTAAGCACTTACTATGTGCAAAGCACTGTTCTAATCATTGTGGAGGATACAAGGTCATCACATCCCAAGTGGGGCTCACAGTCTTAATCCCCATTTTACAGATGAGGTAATTGAGGCTCAGAAATGGTAAGTGATTTACTCAAGGTCACACAGCAGACATGTGGGGGAGCCGGGATTAGAACCCATGACCTCTGACTCCCAAGCCCGTGCTCTTTCCACTGAGCCATGCTGCTTTTCTGGTACACAGCAAGTGCTTAGCAAATATCATGATTATCATTATTATTGTTATTTTTATTATTATTATTATAGATGTCAAAGAGGGCACTTGTCCCACAGCCCCTTCGATCATCTCGTTTCCAGTGTCAGAGACTGGATATTGACTGGTTGGGTCACTGGACTTTCCCAGTAATCCCAAAGTGGATGGTTTTATGTCCCTATGCCTTTTATGGCTTTATGTACCTCTGGAGAATGACTGTAAAGATCATTGGTGTTTTGCATATTGCAGATTATCAACATATCTAGAATCTGCCTTTTAGCCTTTTTTATGGTATTTGATAAAGTGCTGACTATGTGCCAAACACTGTAGTAAGCACTGGGTTAGATAGAAGCTAATTAGGTTGGATACAGTCCCTGTCCCATATGGGGTTTATAGTCTTAATCCCTGTTTTACAGAGGAGGCAATGGAGGAAGGGGAAGTGAAATGATTTGCCCCAAGTCATTTAGTAGAAAATGGCAGAGCTGGGACCAGAGCCCAGGACTTTCTGAATCCCAGGCCCGTGCTCTGACCTCTAGAGCACGCTACTTCCTAAAGAAAGGATGTGGTGCACATGGAGGAAATTATACCACCCTTGAGTGGAAAAGAGAAAACAACACCCAAGTTTCCTTGAAATCTATGACCCTTGGCAGCCATCTCTCTCATATAATAATAACACTAATAATAGTGATATTTGTTAAGTGCTTGCAGGCATTGTACTAAGCGCTGGGGATGGATACAAGCAAATTGGTTTGGGTACACTCCAGGTCCCACATTGGCTCACAGTCTTAATCTCCATTTTAATAATAATCATAATAATGGTATTTGTTAAGCGCTTAGTATGTGCCAAGCACTGTTCATTTTACACATGAAGTAACTGAGGCCTAGAGGAGTAAAGTAACTTCCCCAAGGTCACATAGCAGACAAGTGGCAGAGCTGGGATTAGAACCCATGTCCTCTGACTCCTAAACCAGTGCTCTATCCACTAGGCAATGCTGCTCATTTCTTCTGCCAATGCTAAACGCCTGGGTTACCAACCATGACTTTGCTGCTTATGTCTGTAGTTTGGGATTTGACGGCAGCCCTGACTGAACTTCTCTTTCTGGCCTAGCTCAGCCTCCTGATGATAAAATCCCCAGCACCGGGCAGAAACTTAGATATTTCTGACAATATTTGTTTATTGGTGCTGCATTCCAAGCTATTGGAGGGCAGGGGCCATTATCTCCTTTATCTATTGTACCCTCCCATGTACCTAGTTAATGGGATCTGACCACTGTTGGTACCTAGAAAAAGATCTTGATGGATTGATTTTCAATAAATACGCACCCTGGGCATCTGAAGAGCCCTAGCTGAGAGCAAACTGCTCCACCGCAATTGGGAAAGATGCTGGCAAAGATGTCTGTAAAATTGCCTACTTTTCACTCACTAAAGATGGTCTCACCAAAGGACTCTATCTGGTGAGCTGTCATCTCTGCAGCCCTAAAAATCAATAGAAGAGGAACAAATACAACTAAAATGGCCATCGTATTGTGGAACATCAGGCCACTGGATGGCAATAGTGACAGTTGTCATCGATGAAAGACAGGACATGATGCGCAAATTGCCCTGAAATAAAGTCAGTTTTCAGTACTAACTGAAAATA
Source organism: Tachyglossus aculeatus (assembly GCF_015852505.1). NCBI lineage: Eukaryota > Metazoa > Chordata > Mammalia > Monotremata > Tachyglossidae > Tachyglossus > Tachyglossus aculeatus. The sequence continues at coordinate 42,705,534 of NC_052067.1, read as the reverse complement.
AACTACCTAAGGGAGGCCAGCACCATGAAATAGTTCTGGGCAGAACCACAGATTCTGTCCATTTTCAGATTTCCTATCAGAAAGTCCTCTGTCTCAGTCTCCCCAGATCTTCTTCTACATAGCTCATTACTATTTAATAATGATATTTGTTAAGCACTTACTATGTGGCAAGCCCTATAAGTGCTATGGTAGATACAAAGTAATCAGGTTGGACACTGTCCCTGTCCCATATGGGGCTTGCAGTCTTAACCCTCATTTTACAGATGAGGTAACTGAGGCAGAGAGAAGTTAAGTGGGTCACCCAAAGTCACACAGCAGACAAGTGGTTGAGCTGGGATTAGAACCCAAGTCCTCTGACTCCCAATGCTGCTTACTATTTGTATGTCAGCCTTCAAAACAAGAGGCCACGTGGTTTCCCTCCATCTTCAGTGCACATGCCCCTACACTAAGGAATACTCCATCAATCAGTCAATCAATCAATGGTATGCATTGAGCACTTACTATGTGCAAAGCTTGAGAGAGTACAATACAACAGAAGTAGCAGACACATTCCCTCCTGGGGAGAAAGATAAATTCTAGAAGGATTCAGGCAGATTTTTCCTCAGAATCAAAAATCTGACAAACTGACCAACTTGGGTTTAACCCTAATGGCCTCACCTTTCATCAAAAACGGAAAATCAGCCCATATCATCAAGGATGCACCCTGGCATCTCATCAATTATAACATTGATCTGGAAAGGTATTGGAAAATCACTACTAGAGTTACTCAAAGGCCAAGCGTTCGACCAACCATCACAAGATATGCTCAAATCCTGAGCCGTTGATTTGATCAATCTGACTAAAAGCCCCGTCTGCACCTTCAAAGTGATTTGATGTCCTATCCCTGGAAAACCAAGGGCAAACATCTGCTTCCTTCCAGCAGCACGTTAGAATGGAGGAAAAGGATAAGTACTGATCTGGATGGGACAGGGGCCCCTTTCTGATTCACTGTCTACAAGGCAGATATTAAGACAGTGGTGATGGCTGGGAGATTTTTTTATAGTATTTGTTAAGCACTTACTATGTGTGAAACACTGTTCTAATCACTGGGGTGGATACAAGACAATCAGATCAGACAGTTAGGGCTCAAGATACTGAATTGTTTTTTGTCATTTTTGGAGATAAAGCACTCAGATGAAACTGCAGTGTCTTAGCATTCTCAGTAACACCAGAAGCAGCCTGGCATAGTAGAAGAAGCAGCATGGTTTAGTGGATAGATCACGGTCCTGGGGGTCAGAATATCATAGGTTCTAATTCTGCCTTGGCTACTTGTGTGCTGTGTGACTTTAGGCAAGTCGCTTCACTTCTCTGGCCCTCAGTTCCTTTATCTGTAAAATGGGGATTGAGACTGGGAGCCCACTATGGGACAGAGACTACATCCAACCTGATTTGCTTGTACCCACCCCAGAGCTTAGTACAGTGCTTGGTGCCATAATTATTATTATTATTAATTCACAACAAGAGTAGGTCTCTCTTGAGGCCCCATGCTGGTGAACAGAGACAAAGATTATCAGATCGAATGCTGTCCCTAGCCCACAAAGTTATTCCCATTTTACAGATGAGAAAACTGAGCACTGGGAAGTTAAGTGACTTGCCCAAGGTCACCCAGCATTCTCCTAAGTAGTTTTCTTCCTCGTTCCATGACTCCTCAACTGGGGCCCCACTAAAGGAATGGGAGGTAATAATCATTGTGGGGTTAGTTAAATGTTCACTCTTTGTCAAGCATTGTACTAAGCAATGGTTACAAGATAATCAGTTCCTGTCCCGAATGGGATTTAAAGTGTAAGCAGGAGGGAGAACAGGTATTGAATCCCTATTTTAAATACGAGGAAACCGAAGCAAAGAGAAAATAAGTGAACCGCTCAGCGTGTCACAGAAGACAAATGACAGAGCCGGGATTAGAAACAAGGTCCTCTGATTCTGAGACCTCTACTCTTTTCATTAAATTACTCTATTCCTTGGCTGGATTATAGGGGCTGATGCAGGAATTTTGGAGAACTGTTTCAGTTTAGCTTCAGTTGCAGAAGCTAAATATCCCGACTTGTATTGTTGCAGTCAAATAATTGATCTCAGGGCTTCAGTTCAGGATTTATTTGTTACAATCCATTTAATATCTATTGAGATTGCCCAGACTACACAGCACAGCACAGTATCAATCAATCAATCAATCGTATTTATTGAGCGCTTACTATGTGCAGAGCACTGTACTAAGCGCTTGGGAAGTACAAATTGGCATCACATAGAGACAGTCCCTACCCGATAGTGGGCTCGCAGTCTAAAAGGGGGAGACAGAGAACAGAACCAAACATACCAACAAAATAAAATAAGTAGGATAGAAATGTACAAGTAAAATAAATAAATAAATAAACAAACAGAGTAATAAATATGTACAACCATATATACATATATACAGGTGCTGTGGGGAGGGGAAGGCGGTAAGGCGGGGGGATGGAGAGGGGGACGAGGGGGAGAGGAAAGAAGGGGCTCAATCTGGGAAGGCCTCCTGGAGGAGGTGAGCTCTCAGCAGGGCCTTGAAGGGAGGAAGAGAGCTAGCTTGGCGGATGGGCAGAGGGAGGGCATTCCAGGCCCGGGGGATGACGTGGGCCGGGGGTCGATGGCGGGACAGGCGAGAGCGAGGTACAGTGAGGAGATTAGTGGTGGAGGAGCGGAGGGTGCGGGCTGGGCAGTAGAAGGAGAGAAGGGAGGTGAGGTAGGAGGGGGCGAGGTGATGGAGAGCCTTGAAGCCCAGGGTGAGGAGTTTCTGCCTGATGCGCAGATTGATCGGTAGCCATTGGAGGTTTTTGAGGAGGGGAGTGATATGTCCAGAGCGCTTCTGGACAAAGATAATCCGGGCAGCAGCATGAAGTATGGATTGAAGTGGAGAGAGACACGAGGATGGGAGATCAGAGAGAAGGCTAGTGCAGTAGTCCAGACGGGATAGGATGAGAGCTTGAATTAGCAGGGTAGCGGTTTGGATGGAGAGGAAAGGGCGGATCTTGGCAATGTTGCGGAGCTGAGACCGGCAGGTTTTGGTGACGGCTTGGATGTGAGGTAGGTAAAACTGTAGGTAAAACTGCAGAAAAACCTGTGCTGGGACAAAGAGGCAGAGGAAACAGTGTGGCTTAGTGGAAAGAGCATGGGCTTGGGACTCAGAGGTCATGGGTTCTAATTATGGCTCTACCACTTGTCAGCTGTGTGACTTTGAGCAAGTCACTTAACTTCTTGGTGCTTCAGTTACCTCATCTGTAAAATGGGGATTAAGACTAAGAACCTCAAGTGGGACAACCTGATAACTTTGTATCTACCTCAGCGCTTAGAACAGTGTGTGGCACATAGTAAACGATTAACAAATACCATCATCATTGTTATTATTATTATTGTGAGACAGGGAGGAATGACAGAGTCAGGAAGAAAGAGAACGGGGAGGTGGGGGAGAAAAGTGGGGAAAATATGGGGAAAAGGGAGAAGCAGAGAGATTAAGGGAGTCAGAGGGATGTGAAGAGAGGAAAGGGGGAGTCGAGGAGAAACAGGACCCCTCCACACAGTGACATAGAAGAGATACCATGGGAGACCCCAGAGACAAGTAACTGAGAGTCACCCCACACAGAGATATACCATAATGACTCATAATTTTCTCAGTTTCTTGGTATAATTTTTGTAGCTCCAGTACAGGGGACGGGTTGTTGTGGGGAATTAATTCTAGCAATCACAGGAGAAGAAGGAAAAAAGGAGGAAGAAAGAAAGGTATAAGGAAGACAGGGGGAAGAGGGTACTAGAGAAGCAGCATGGTCTAGCGGATAGAGAATGAGCCTGGGAGTCAGAAGGGCCTGGGTTCTAATTCCTTCTCTGCCATTTATCTGTTGTATGATCTTGAGCAAGTCACTTCACTTTCCTCAGCTGTAAAATAGGGATTAAGACTGCGAGCCCTATACGGGATAGCGTCCAACTGTTTAGATTATATCTACTCTGGCTCTTAGTACAGTGCCCGGCACATAATAAGTGCTTTAAAAAACACCACAAAAACACCTAGAGATTGCATCTCTTATTCCTACTTCATTTTCCTAAATCCTGCTTACAATAGGCACTCAGTGAATTATAGTAACCCCATCCCTTCCCTTCAGCTCATCCTCCTCAGAACCTCCCTTTTTCAAAGAAGAAATTCCCCGTCCCCACCGAAACACCTAAATCCTAAATCTAGGGCTTTGCCTATTCTGATTTTCCTTCTCCTCCAACCAGCCAAACATGTGCATGTTTCAAAGAAGAAATCACCCACTACCAGGAGCCAGTATCCATGGCTTCAATTCATTCTGACCCTTCTCCTCTTCCTCCCCCATCTTGCGTTACTTTCTCTTATTATTAATTTATTTATTATTAATAATCTTTTATTTCCTTATCAAAAATGGGTTGGGGATGGGGCGGGGTGCTGTGGGGAGGGGAAGGAGGTAAGGCGGGGGGGATGGGGATGAGGGGGAGAGGAAGGAAGGGGCTCAGTCTGGGAAGGCCTCCTGAAGGCCATATCTGTAATTTATTTATTCATATTTCAGTCTGTCTCCCTCTCTACACTATAAGCTTCCTGTGGGCTGGGAATGTGTCTGCCAACCCTGTTCATATTATACTCTCCCGCGTCTTTTGTACAGTGCTCTAAACACAGTAAGGGTTTAATAAGCATAATTTCTGGATAAATAAATTATAGATACGTACAAAAGTGCTGTGGGGATCTTCTTCAAAGGAGAAGTACTTTCACCCCATCTTTATCATCCCATTTTATCATTAATCAAAACCGTGATACCATGAGTATAGCCTTGATCATCTAGTGGCTTAGAGAAGCAGCATGGCTCAGTGGAAAGAGCATGGGCTTTGGAGTCAGAGGTTATGGGTTCAAATCCCAGTTCCACCACTTGTCAGCTGTGTGACTTTGGGCAAGTCACTTAACTTCTTTGTGCCTCAGTTACCTCATCTGTAAAATGGGGACTAAGACTGTGAGCCCCACGTGGGACAACCTGATCACCTTGCAACCTCCCCAGCAATTAGAACAGTGCTTTGCACATAGTAAGCGCTTAATAAATGCCATTATTATTATTATTATTGTTGTTATTGCCGTACTAAACACTGGCCACTCCAGCTCTAGAATTGCAGCAAAGGAAACTTCCAGGAAGTTCATCATCAGCCTTTTCCGCCAAAGCTCAGTACTAAGTGTAATCACGATCCCTTTAGCCTCTGCAACTAGAGAACAGAGATGACAAGGTGATGACATAGGTTCTAAACCCGGCTCCATCACTTGTCTGCTGTGTGATCTTGGGCAGATCACTTAACTTCTCTGTTCCTCGGTTACCTCATCTGTAAAATGGAGATTAAGACTGTGAGACCCATCTGGGACAACCTGATTACCATGTATCTACCTCAGCCCTTAGAACAGTGCTTAGCACATAGTAAGTGCTTAAACAGATACCTTATTATTATTATTATTTTTCTTATTATTATTATGGAGAAATGTCTGTACAAAGATATTTATTCATTCAATCATATTTATTGGGTACTTACTGTGTGCAAAGCACTGTTCTAAGCATTTGGGAGAGTACAATACAACAATAAAAACACACATTCTCTGCCCACAACAAGTTTACAATCTTCAGAACGAACTTAAGGTTAGGACTCCTTACTCTAGGAAGTTAGAGTGAGAGCGGATGTGTTTGAATATTACAAAATCCTGAAACGAACGTGTAATTGTGCTGTTCACTTAATCCCAACACACTAGTTCAGAGGCACCATTAAAACGAAGTTCAAAAGCAGAAAGAGAAAATGTCTTTCTCCCCCATTAGACTGTAATAATAATTGTGGTATTTTTTGAGTGCTTAATATGTGCCAGGTACCGTACTAAGTGCTTGAATAGTTAGAAGTTAATCGGGTTGAACACAGTCCTGGTTCCACATGCGGATCACAGTCTTAGTCCCCATTTCACAGATGAGGTTACTGAGGCTCAAAGAAGTGAAGTGACTTGCACAAGGTCACACAGCAAAGTGCAGTCTTTTGATGACTGTCTCCTCTTCAAGATGTAAGCTTACTGTAGGTAGAGAATGTGTCTACCGACTGTTACATTATACTCTTCCAAGCACTTTGTATAGTACTCTGCACATGGTTAAGTGCTCAACAAATATGGTTGATTGATGGATGGATGGATGGAAGGATGGATATCTTTTTTCCACCATCAAATTCCCAGGGGAACAGGACCAGTGACTTTTCAACTGGGCAGTTGTTCCTCACTGAGCTCTGAGGTGAAGGTTAGGATTGTAAACTCCTTGAGTATTGTAATCTTCCAGGGGCTTAGAACAGTGATCTGAGCACAGTAAGTACCCAATAAGTGACTGATTGAATCAGGTTGACCCAGGAACTTGTGCAGGCTGAAAATGTCAACAGACTCAAGAAAGATTTGGAAAAATTCAGGGATCCAAGGGTCACCTGAGAGGAAATCAGTAATGTAGAGAGGGAAATGGGATTTGCACACACCAATCGATCTATTCTTCCAAGCAACCTTTTGGGATTCTTGAAGAAAGGAAGCAGAATGACCTAATGGGACGAGCATGGGCCTGGGATTCAGAGACCCTGACTTCTAATCCTGGGTCTGCCAGTTGTTTGCTGTGTGACCTTGGACAAGTCACTTTACTTCACTGTACCTCAACTATAAAACGGGGATTAAATCCTACTCTCCCCTGCTTAGACTGTGTTACCCATGTGGGACAGGGACTGTGTCCAATGAATAAACTTGTATTTACCCCAGCTCTTAGAACAGTGCTTGATTCATTCATTCATTTAATCAATCACATTTATTGAGCTCTTACTGTGTGCAGAGCACTGTACTAAGTGCTTGGGAAGTACAAGTTGGCAACATATAGAGACGGTCCCTACCCAACAGCGGGCTCACAGTCAAGAGCTTAACCAATACCATAAAAAAAAAAACCCAAAACAGGGAGGGTCCTGGGCTGGAAGAATCACAGTCTTTTCCAATAATGGTGCTACTTATGGATTCATGCTCTAACCTTCTTTGGTGAACTTCTCATCTTTGTGACTCATTTCCTACCATCTTTCTTTGGTGAGCACAATTACTAGGGGGTAAAAAAAAAAACATGAAGATTTTACTAGAGGGAATCTAGCCCAATTTATTACTGAGTGTCTTCCCTTTTCTATCATACCCCATTAGGGTTTTTTTTTGTGTCCCAGTCTGGCATGATAGAGTAATTCCCTGTTAAATGCTGTATTAGTGAACACGGGTAATAATTCAATATGATGCTAATATAATGCGATTGAACATTGCTAATTCAATGAAGCCTTCATCCTGTTTTACATTTTCCTGATCACTGGGATTCTAGTAATGAAATACTGGAGGCTCCTTTCTGAAGTTGAAAATTAATAACCTGCCTCATATGTATATATATATGTATACATATATATATTTCTGTATACATATATATATTTCTGTATACATAATTTGCATCTCTGCGTGCACTAGTGACAAGCGATATTGCAGCTGCTCTGGTTTTTCTCTCCCTATATATGTTTTCCAGATTTCCTTTCTTTCTGTTTGCATATTTCTCTTCCATATTTGGCGAGGAATTCTTTCCTCCGCCACTCCCCCCGGAACCCCAGTGCCCCCTCCCTCCCACCCAATTACCCTATTAACTATGATTCTCCCACATGCTTTCCACATCGCTTAAAGAATTACTTGTGGTAACTGTTAATCAATCAATCAGTGGTATTTATTAAGTGCTTACTATGTGCAGAGCCCTGCATCAAATGCTTAGGAGAGTCCAACACAACAGAATTAGCAGAAACGTTCTCTGCCCATAAGAAGCTTACAGTCTAGAGGGGGAGAGAGAGATTAACATGAATAATAAATAATTTATAACGTACAATTTAAAGATTTGTACATAAGTGCTGTGGGATTTGGGGTGAGGCAAATGTTGAATGTCCAAAAGTCCTGGATCCATAGATTAGGTGCTTACTCTGTGTCAAGCACTGTTCAAAGAGCTTAGGTAAATAGAGGTTGGGCTCAGTTTCTTCTCTTTTAGTTGCTCATTACAGCCAGGCAGTGTATTCTCCTGTACTGTTCTCTCCCAAGCACTCAGTACAGTACTCTGCATGTAATAAGCACTCAATAAATACCATTGGTTGATTGATTCCATTTCCCACAAGACCTTTATCCAGCCTCTTTCTCTCGCCTTCCTTATTTATCTGTCCTTCCAAACTCTTCCCTAGTTGTGACTTGCCAGGCAGAAATCTATGGACTTCTCATATATGAAAACACGATGTCTCTCTATCGAAGATGGTGATGGGAGCAGTTGTGTCAATGCTAAAACATGGTCATGAGAAATAAAAGCATACAGTAGCCAGCTCAAACTTGGGCTGGAGTGATTTCAACAACTGATCCCACCTCTGCCACTTGTCTGCTGTGTGACCTTGGGCAATCCACTTAACTTCTCTGGGCCTCAGTTACCCCATCTGTAAATTGGGGATTAAGACTGTGAGCCCCATGTGGGACAACCTGATAAACTTGTATCTACCCCAGTGCTTAGAACAGTGCTTGTCACATAGTAAATGCTTAACAAATACCGTCATTATTATTATTATAGCCCCTCATGGAATGTGAAACTCTAGAGAAATTCCAAACGGGGGGCTCAGTCAGCTGCCCATTGTTTGAATGCAGGAATCCTTGTAATCTTAAGGTATTTTCCCCCCAGCTTTCCTTCTCCAAATAACATTTACCTGGAATTGAGCAAGAACACATTGTGATACTTTGACACTAGGGTCTTACCTAACAATTAGCAGGAAGCTGGAAATAGCAGGTCCTGAAAAAGACATGAAAATTAGACCACCAGTGACTTAGTTCCATCCCTGAGTCATTCATCAGAAGCCATAGAACTTGGTTTGGGGTTTTCTATTTGGGTCATAGCTCTGTTGGGAAAGAATTCTGTCTTCAAATGTCAATGGTTCTCATCATAATTATGACTCTGTTTGGTCCACCTCATTCCGAGAAATTTAAACCTTTCAAATGCTGTTTGAAAAGTGGAGATGATACGAAAGGGAGGAGCAGAATTCCATTCAGTAGGATGCAAATTGTTCGATCGAATTTCAGAAAGATGGTTTTTGAGCAGAATGTATTTTCTCACGTTCCTTTTGGCGGTGTGCAACTCGGTGCTGTGTTCTCTAATTACATTATGTCTCAGAAGTGAATCAGGCACTCAAAGGAAAGTAACTGAGCGGGAAAAGGTCACCTGCAGAGATGATCTGAAAGGTATTTAGATTGTAGGTCAGGATGGTTAAGATTTCTTACTTAGACACTAGGAAGCTCAACACTAAAGCCTTTGTACAAATCACCTGCTTCATATCTGATGGACAATTACTCTCCCCGCTTGAAAGCCTTCTTGAAGACACATCTCCTCCAAGAGACCTTCCATTACTATGCCCTCTTTTCCTTTCCTTCCACTCCCTTCTGCCCTTCTGTATTGTCCTGACTTGCTCCCTTATTCATCCCCTCTCCCAGCCCCACAGCACTTATGTACATATCCGTAATTCTTTTATTTATATTTATTTATTTATTCTGTCTCCTCCTCTAGAGTCTAAGCTCATCATGGGCAGGGAATGGACACATTATATTGCTCTAGTGTACTCTCCCTAAGTGCTTAGTTCTGCACATAGTAAGCACTCAATAAATATTGATTGATTCATTCATTCATTGATTTGTAACTCAGTCTTTCCCCACCTGTTCCATTCAAGTGTTTTAGCTCTTCAGGCTATCTAGACATATGTGGATAAATACAAAATTGTTCACAAGTAAAAGGTATAATGGTGGGCCATGGAGTAAATATGGATCTCCCTCCAACAGCTAAACAGTAAAGAGCTAATAACTTATTCTCCTTACCATATTATCTCATTTTTGACTTTCAGCTCACACTCATGGATTTCTTCAGTTCTTCAACCCCACTGGCACCAAAAAGGATGCTTAGTCGAGCACCTAAACCAGAAAAATTCCCAGAATACATCAGGATTGTGTCTACATTCAGTAATCAGTCACTTGTTGTCGCTGAATGCACAGCACTATATTATGCCTTTGGGAGAGTACAATTTAATAATATAACAGACACATTTCCTGCTTACAACAACCTTACAGTCTAAAGGGAGAGAAAATGGTCAAAAGAAGCTAGGGTCTACTGCTTGGCCAGAAAGATACAATCTGATAAAGGTCATTTATTAGGAAAGTTCTGGTTTATCACTGATGATCTAACCAATCATTACCCACCCTGTCTTTAGTAAAAGAGGAACTATAGAGACAGAAACTTCATGCAAGTTATTATCTCACTCCCTCTTCACCCTCAAAGGTGCCATTTTCCTCCCTTTATTTGTGTGCTTGTTCGAATTTCTGAATTTGAAGTATTGTAGCTGGGTATTTACCAAAAAAGGGGTTCTGCAGACAGTACATGTTCATAATCCCCCGCTGACTTGCAAATCTAATATTCTGATCAATCCCTCCATTGGCTTTGACTTTACAAGATTGGATGTCAGTTCAAAAGGGAGACTATTCTGGGTAGTTCATCATACTCTGGTTTACTCTAAGCATCTCTTGCATAAAGGTTCCATGGAATCTTCTAATTTCAGTTGCGCATTAAAGTCTGGATTGCAGCCATACTTTCAAACTTGAAATCAGATGAGTAGGTAAACATCTAAACAGGGAAAGGAAAAATTCCCCATGCTGAAAAACAAAGCACAAACCTAAAACCAAAACCAAAGGACAAGCCCTTAAAAACTGGAGAATGACATTTTAAACCATTCTTTTGTTTGTTTGTTTGTTTTACTGGTATTTGTTAAGCACTTGCTACGTGACAAACACTGCTCTAAGTGCTGGGGTAGTTATAAGTCAATTATATTTGACTTATGCCCCTGCCCCCACGGGTTTACAGATTACATTTGCCATGGAAACAATCTCATTTTGATGTGATTTTTAATTAGATCTTTGTTAAGACCCTGGCTTTTTTTCTTCAAAGTAAACAAAAACCCTAATGGAAAACAATAAATGGAAAAGAGAAGAGAAAAGAAATAGAAATCATTCCAGAATGGCTTTAACTGCAGCCTGCCAGGTAATGGGCATTGAACTTGTGGACCTAGAGAAGTGCCTTCCAGCATCCTGCCCTCGTAAAAAGACAAGAAAAGAGTATTAATAGTAATTAATTTTTCCCTGGTTTCTTGGATTTTTATCCTCCAGATATTCAGAATTTTTTTTAATAATAGGGAGAGGGAGAAGGATTTTAGAGCAATTAGCTCATTCTGCCAATTGTCTTTGTTCTCAAGTATAAGTGGACGAGAGAAGTTCAAAAATTATTTCAGTGATTCAATTATTTCATGTTACATAATTCAGCATACCAAAAACTTTTTAAAGAGTAAACAGTGTTGGTGAAGAAGAGACGGTCTCCTTTCAGGCTTATATTAAAAGAGGAGAGATTCAAGAAACCTTTTGCCCTCTGCATTCCCATGCTCATCTTTCAGGGTTAGGTGTTCTATAAATCAATCAATAAATCAATCAATAACATTTATTGAGCACTTGCTTACTCTGTGCAGAGTCTAGAAGAGGACCTTATAATCCAGAAATCATTTGACAAGGAACAGGATCCATATTTTCCTGTTGGGTCAAGAATGTTTTGAGCAGATCATTGTGCAATCAATGGTATTTATTGAGCACTCTTTAAAATGCTTAGAAATGCACAGTACAACAGGGTTGCTAGATGGGGCAGCAGCAAAAAGTCAAAAAAAGAAACCACTTTATCCCACTCAGAAATGGTTTTCTTCTTCAGTCTTTCTTAAAGAAAAGGAGAAATGGCTTAAAGTTCAAGTTAAGACAAACCACCATGAGGGGCCACGAAGAAAAGAGTGAAGCTCAAACCTACCTGCTGTACCTCAATCTCATCTATCTCAGTGCCGACCTCTCGCCCATATCTGGGCTTGGAACTCCATCCCTCTTCATATCCTACAGATGATCACTCTCCCCACCTTCAAAACCTCATTGAAATCATATCTCCTCCAAGAGGCCCTCCTTGACTAAATCCTCATTTCCACTCCTCCCACTCCCTTCTGCATTACCCTTGCACTTGGATTTGTCCCTTTTGTTCACCCCACCCTTAACTCCACAGCATTTACGTGAATATCTATCATTTGTTCATTTATATTGATGTCTGTCTCCTCCTCTAGACTGCCAGATTGTTATGCGAGGGACGGAATATGTCTACCAACTTTCTTCTACTGTACTCTCCCAAGCGCTTAATACAGTACTCTGAACACAGTAAGTCCTTAATAAATGCCATGGCTAATGATAACGTACTAATAATAACTGTGATATTTCATTCATTCAATCGTATTTATTGAGCACTTACTGTGTGCAGAGCACTGTACTAAGCCCTTGAGTACTGTACTAAGTGCCTGAGCACTGTACTAAGTGCATGAGCACTGTTCATTATTTGTTAGGCTCTTATTATGCGCCAGTCACTGTGCTAAGCGCTGGGATGGATACAAGCAAATCAGGTTGGACACATTCCCTCTCCCATGAGGGGCTCATAGTCTCAATCCCCATTTTTTAAATGAGGGAAATGAAGCACAGACAACTGAAGTGACTTGCCCAAGGTTACACAGCAGAGAAGCTGTAGAGCTGGGATTAGAACCCATGACCTTCTGACTCTCAGGCCTGTGCTCCATCCAGTAGACCATGTTGCTTCTCTATCAGCATCACCAAATGATCCTTAGGCTTGTTTGTGCTCAAAGAGCAAGTGGGTGGCCACTTCTCTGAGAGTGTGAGCCACCCAGGTGGTCACGTCAACTCACTCAGGGCCTGTCGCTGGTTCTGACTCCAGTCTCCCTCCCGGAATTTGCAAGATGACAGCCGCCTGGATGTCAATTCCTTGCAGTCGCTATCGAACGAGGTGGAATTCTGGAAGGAAGGTTTAATGAGTCCAATAATGAAAAACCGCAATCTCACGGGATACTCCACTCAGCTGGAAAATGTGAGTCGGGGTGGATCGATTGAAAATCTTTTTGCTGTGGAATGTAAGCCCTCCGGGGGTCTAAGTTCTCAATCCTGAGCCTTATTAGAGATCTCTTCTGACTGCCCTGACTGGCTGTAGGAACTGAAATTTTGACCAGAGATTTGAGAAAGGAGAATTTAGAACGAATGGCTGCAACATTTCTTGGCGCCAACCGTGACAGCTGAGTGACTCGGGGCATGGGGAGGGTGGAGTCAGTAAAAGCAGAGAAATGAAAGAATAAAAAGATTTACAAGAGTAACAGCTGGCCACACCGTCAATCAATCAATCAATCACTTGTATTTATTGTGTGCTTACTGTGGGCAGAGCACTGTATTTAGTGCTTGGGAAAGCACAGAACAGTAGAGTTGGTAAACAAGATTACAGCCCACAAAGAGCTTACAAAATCTACAAGGGGATTGAGATATTAAAATAAATTAAGGGTAGGAGAAAACATTGGGTAACTTTAGATGAGTATAACACAGCACATAAAATATACCCCTCTATTACTTGCTTGTGTCTACTAGAGAAACTGTGTGGCCTAGTGGAAAGATTCCTGGTCATCCCCCACGCCCTACCTCCTTCCCCTCCCCACAGCACTTTATATATATCTGTACAGATTTATTACTCTATTTATTTTACTTGTACATATTTACTATTCTATTTATTTTGTTAATGATATGCATATAGCTTTAATTCTATTTGTTCTGATGACTTTGACACTTGTCTACATGTTTTGTTTTGTTGTCTGTCTCCCCCTCCTAGACTGTGAGCCCTTTTTGGGTAGGGACCGCCTTTATATGTTGCCAACTTGTACTTCCCAAGCACTTAGGACAGTGCTCTGTGGAAAGAGCACAGGCTTTGGAGTCAGAGGTCATGGGTTCGAATCCTGACTCTGCCACATGTCTGCTGTGTGACCTTGGGCAAGTCACTTAACATCTCTGAGCCTCAGTTACCTCATCTGTAAAATGGGGATTGACTATGAGCCCCACATGGACAACCTAATCACTTTGTATCCCCCCCAGCGCTTAGAACAGTGCTTTGCACATAGTAAGTGCTTAACAAATGTCAAAAAAAGTAAGCACTTAATAAATACAATTGAATGAATGAATGAATGAATGAATGAATGACCTGAGTTCTAATCCCAGCTCCGGAACTTGTCTGCTTGGTAACCTTGGACAAGTCACTTCACTTCTCTGTGTCTCAGTTACCTCATTTATAAAATGTAGATTATGACTGTGAGCCCCATGTGGGAGAGGGATTCTATCCAATCTGATTAGGATTTATCTACCCTAGTACTTATACCCCTTCTCAGGGACACACGTGGAGAGTTTCCAGTCCTCTACCAGTCTCGACTATGGGAGGGAGAGTCAAGCAGAGGCCTACCCATTCCATTCCTAGCTTGGCCAGTGGTTAGTGAGCGGAAGGCAATCTGCTACAAGTCAAAACTCACCCGTGCAGGGCAGCAGTGGCATGGAAGAGAGTCGAGGGTGGAAACTCAGTTTATTGCACGGAAGGAGGCAATGGTAAACCACTTCCGTATTTTTACCAAGAAAACTCTATGGATGCACTACAACAACTGCAGATGGAGGTGGGGCACTCTGGGAGAGTTGTGTCCATAGTGTTGCTATGGGCTGGAAACGACTCAACGGCATAAGACAAGTGCTTAGTATAAGTAGTGCCTGGCACATAGAAAGTGCTTAACAAATACCATTGAAAAAATAACCACACTTTAGGGAAATGGGCACCATCTTTGAGCCAGGAAATCAAGTTTTACTCTCCTTATAACCAGTGCAGACTATATTAAGTCAATTAGGCCATTTATTAAGCATATCCTGTGTGCAGAGTACTGTACTAAGCACTTCAAAGAGTACAACAGTGTGGTTAGGCATGGTCCCCACGCTCCAGAAGATTAAGGGCTCTGGGAGTCAGATACAGGTGGCATTATATACTGAATCTAATCAGGTCAGGTTGAAGTCCTGGCTCTGCCACTTGTCTGCTGAGTCACCTTGGACAAGTCATTTCACTTCTCTGCGCCTCAGTAACCACATCTGTAAAATGAGAATTAAGACTGGGAGCCCCATATGGGACAGTGACTGCATCCAACCCAATTTGCCTTTATCCACTCCAATGCTTAGTTCAGTGCCTGGCACATAGTAAATGCTGAACAAATACTACAATTATTATTGATATTATTATTATTATTTCCCTCCCAGCTGAGCCTTCTGAAGTGAACTCTTGGAATGACTGGACTGAATCTGAGAAGATATATTCTGAAGAGTAAAGCGGTAATTTTTTTTTAATTTATGGTATTTGTTAAGTGCTTACTTTGTGCCAGGCACTGTACTACATGCTGGGTTAAACAGAAGTTAATCATGCTGTACTGAGTTCCAGTCTTAATCCGCATTTTGAAGATGAGATAACTGAGGTACAGAGAAGTTAAGTGACTCTCCCAAGTCCCCACAGCAGACAAATGACAGAGCCATGATTAGAAGTCAGGTCATTCTAAATCCAAGGCCTGTGCTCTATCCATTAGGCCATGCTGCCTCTCATGATTCCTCTCTTATTTTATCATCATTGCTTCATCATCATCATTGACATCAGCACCATCAAAGATATTTATAAACCACATATCATGTAGGCCACCCCATATTAGGCACAGTAGGATATGCCAAGAAAATGGGATTAAAGAGAGTCCCTGTCCCCAAGGAGCTCATGATGGAGGGGAAGACCACCAGAGAAACAAGGAACAACAAAACCTTAAAAGATAACACCATCATTCAAATAAGTCATACTTATTTTATGGTTTCTCAGAAGGTAAGATTTCTCAGAAGGCTATCCCTCTTCCTTCTCTGGGTTTATAAACAGACAAATTACTATTCTACTAAATTTAAGAAAGAACTTTTTTTGCCCTGATCTCTGGTGAACAATAATAATAATAATAATATTAATAATAATAATAATAATAATAATAGTTAAGCATTTACTATGTGCCAAACACTGTTCTAAGCTTTGGGGTAATCAGAGTGTCCTGCTTGGGGCTCACAGTCTTCATTCCCATGTTACAGATGAGGTAACTGAGGCACAGAGAAGTGAAGTGACTTGCCCAGAGTCACACAGCTAAGTGGTGGAGCCGTGATTAGAACCCATGACTTCTGAATCCCAAGCCCGGGCTTTTTACACTAAGCTAAGAGTGGGGTATAAGTACCAATGGAGTTTGGCAACTCTGAGATGGCGGAGAGACTGGCAATCTCAAAATCTACGAGGAGCTGATCCCCTGAGATTCCTCCTTACCCACCCTCTCCAGGTGGTAGAATTCACCCTCTTTCTATGGTTTGGCCCTGTGGCCCTAAGGAGGATTCAGTGTTGCTATGGGCGAGTTAAAAACTATGAAAATCAAGAGAAATCTGTCATGATAGACCTTAAAATTGGGATCCCACATGGGCAACGATGGCCATGGCATGGTTTAGTGAGTAGAGCACAGGGCTGGGAATCAGAAGGTCGTGGGTTCTAATCCTGACTCTGCCACTTGTCTACTGAGTAACCCTGGGCAAGTCACTTCATTTATCTGGGCCCCAGTTACTTCATGTGTAAAAATGGGGATTGAGATTGGGAGCCCCATGTGGGGCAGGGACTGTGTCCATTTGCTTGGATTCACCCCAATAATTAGGACAGTGCGTGGCACACCATAAGTGGTTAACAAATACCACAATTATTTCCCTCTACACTGTAAAATCATCGTGAGCAGGGAACACGTCTGTTTATCAATATATTGTACTCTCCCAAGCGCTCAGTATAGTGCTCTGCACACGGTAAGTACTCAATAAGTACACTTGAATGAATGAACGAACTTTAATGATGATGTTCCAAAGTTGAAAGCTCCCAGAATTCTGAAGGAGACGTGAGCCAGGGAGGAAGCAATTGATTCGTTCACTATCGTTACGGGAAATTCAGTCCCGTAAGAAATAGCTACTTGGTTTCTGTCCAACAATCATACAAGCTCCAGCCAAAAAGCAAGAAACTTGAGCTGAAATCTTCAGATATGAAGAGGACAGGGCCATCGGGATGAAACCAGAGATAAATAGGAGGATTAACCAAATGATTCTGTTCTGATCATTATTACTTCTCTCAGCCCACCCAGTTTACTAACCAGATGCCAGGCAGATAATAATAATCATAATGATGGCATTTATTAAATGCTTATTATGTGCAAAGCACTGTTCTAAGCATTGGGGAGGTTACAAGGTGATCAGGCTGTCCCACAAGAGGGCTCACAGTCTTCATCCCCATTTTACAGATGAGGTAACTGAGGTACAGAGAAGTTAAGTGACTTGCTTACAATTGGAGGAGGCGGGATTTGAACCCATGACCTCTGACTCCAAAGCCTGTGCTCTTTCCACTGAGCCATGCTGCTTCTCAGGTAGCATGGTTCCCCCCACCCCCCGTCACCCCAAAGCCCAAGCAACAATTCAGGAGCCACTGATAAAGACTCAGGCCCCAGATAAAGGGTGGAGTCTTGGCCAAAAGGAGAATTGGGGTTGAAGAACGAAGCCACAGTGTTCAGTTTCTATTCTTATATTTAACGTTGTTTATATCTTTCTATTATTCTCAGCTTTATGTGTCACTCACCAACCAGCCCTCTACTCACTCTCCACCCATAGTCTTACACTGTGAATCCTTTGGGGCCAGGGATGGTATCTAATTCTCATCCCTGTATTTTTCTTTCCCAGCGATAAGCACAGTGATGGCTCAATAGATACTATTTTTAATGGCATTTATTAAGTGCTTATGGTGCGCCAGCCACTGTTTAAAGCACTGCGGGTGGATACAAGGTACTTAGGCTGGACACAGTCCGTGTCCCACATGGGGCTCACAGTCTTAATCCCCATTTTGCAGATGAGGTTACTGAGACCCAGAGAAGTGAAGTGAATTGCCCAAGGTCACACAGCAGATAAGTGGTGGAGCTGGGACTAGACCTCAGGTCCTTCTGACTCTCAGGCCCTTGCTCTCTCCATCAGGTCATGCTGCTTCCCAACACTTCCCAAATACGATTGGATGGATGGATGGATGGATGGATGGATGGATGGATGGATGGATGGATAAATGAATGAACAAACAAAGGAATTAGTGAAAGATCAAGGGAGCACAGAAAAGGGTTGCGAATTGCTCTGATATTGGATCCTGCTTGGTTCTTTCCTACTTTTTGAACAGTGAGGATTGTCTGTGAAGTTACTTTCTAAAAAAACTCTGACCTGTCAATTTTAGTTAGAAAGAAAGTTAGGACCAATGAAAGTTAAGAGTAATGATCTGGTCTATCCAGATGAGGATTCTTTCTCCAGGCTGCTTAGAGGAATTGTGTAATTGCTGTTTTCCTAGCATGCGTCCACATAGCTGGAAAGGAACCACCCAATATCTAAAATATTCCCTTCCATATCACTATGCTTCTGTCTAGGAACTATGAATTGCTCCTCAGCCCTCTGAAGACTCTCTCAGGTACTAGAGCATGATTGTTTAGGTAAGAATGAAAAAGCATCACAGTTCTATCACTTTTAGGTAGGTGGGACCAAACAGGGGTAACTAGGAACTAACCAAGAAACTATCAATCCACTTGACAGTTCCTTAACTGTTAACCCGACCCAGTGTATGGAACTAGGAATCACGTGACCCTGACCTTAGTCTAAGAGTTACCGCTGGCCTGCCGGTTGACTTTGGCCTAGTCACGGATCCTGTCTGAGCCTCAATTTCCTCATCTGTAAAATGGGGATAAAAACCTGTCCTCCTTCTCTCTTAGGCTCTGCGCCCCAGTGGGAAAGGGCCTACCTTTAATCTTATTATCTTGTCTCTATCCAGCACTTAGAACATTGTTAGACATGTCATAAGTGGTTTATAAATACAATAGTAATACTAATGATATTATCATTATTAATAATGATAATAGATAAATCCCTGCAAAACAAGAAATAAATTTATTGGAAAAAGAATCGCCACATGACAAAACCCAGTGATTCCCATGCTAATCTTTAGAGGTGGTCTGACAGGGGAAAGGAGTCCCTTGTCACAGGAATAGTAAAAAAATTCTGATTTTCCTTCTTCTATACCTACTATCACCTGCAGGTAAGACTGGGCTATTTAGCGGATGGACCGGTGTTTTAACACGTTTGTGACAGGACAGTTAATGCTTTTTGGACTCCTGGAATCATCCAGGAGATGGAAAAAAAGGCCCTCACCCTTTTTTCCTTTGCCTTCCCTCACCAATCCATCAACAACGATCTTCAAGCACCCTCAGTTTAGACTTTCAGTGTCAGTGCAGAGCTCTATTATGCATTGATAAACTTGACACTCCAAAGAGCCAGTTTATGAGATTGGTATTTGGAAAAATCACTTTGCGATGGACCAGAAGGGATTTTTCTTGAACCCTGAACAATGGACACATAAGGATAATTTCAGCTGCAAAGCTAAGCAGTCTGAAGTGACAACTACATAAATCAACTCTGACAATGCTTCCCTTCAGCCAAGTTCAATCATTCATCCAAATTAGAAAACAGAAGCTTTGAAGAACAGTACCAGTTATTGAGGGACAGAAAACATGTTTGGGGAAATTACTTGCGGGTTGTATGCTAGATGGGCCAGAAAATAATGTAAGCCTTGGACAGAATAATTAGCACGATCATTACTCTTGGCATCTAGACTCAACACTTGAAAACTTTGCTCTTTCTGAATGGAAGTAAGCAGAAGCAAGATTAGACCATATTGAGGGTAAGTGCACGAAGGAGCTTAGGGAGAGAGAACTCAGCATTGAAGCATCAGATCATCGTGGGCAGGGAAAGTATCTGCTAACTCTGTTTCATTGTGCTTTCCCAAGGACATAGTACAATGCTCTGCACCTAGTAAGCATTCCATAACTAACATTGATCGATCGATTGGTAAGCCAGTTGTGTGATGATGAATGTTAAGGACAAAAATAAAGATTGGTCATTATTCTATCATAGTATCTACCCCAGCGCTTAGAACCATGCTTGGCACATAGTAAGCGCTTAACAAATAGCATCATTATTATTATTATCTCCTCCAAGAAGCCTTCCCTAACTAATCTTTCATTTCCTGAACCTATTCACTGTCCCTTCTGTGTCACCTATGCACGTGTCAATACACTTTTAACATTTTGGAATTCATCCCACTCCATGGCATTTGTATACATATCATTATACTCTGCTGCTTCTCCTCTCTTTAATTTATTTTAAAGCCTCCAAGCTCCTTGATGGTGAGGATGATGATGTGGTATTTGTTAAGCACTTATTATGTGCCAGGCACTGAACTAAGTGCTGGAGGGGCTACAAGCAAATCAAGTTGGACACAGTCCCTGTCCCAAGTGGGGCTCATAGTCTCAATCCCCAAATTACAGATGAGGTAACTGAGTCACAGAGAAGTTAAGTGACTTGCCTTCTCAACTGTGAGCCCGTTGTTGGGTAGGAACCGCCTCTATATGTTGCCGACTTGTACTTCTCAAGTGCTTAGTACAGTGCTCTGCACACAGTAAGCGCTCAATATGATTGAATGAATGAAAGTGGTGGAGCCGAATTAGAACCCGTGACCTGATTCCCAGGCCCCTGCTCTATCCATTATGCCATGCTGCTTCTCATTAAGACTGTGAACACCATGTGGGACAGTGTCTGTGTCCAATCTGATTACCCTGTAACTACCCCAATGCTTAGAGCAGTGCTAGCCACTTAGTAAGCACTTAAGAAGTACCATAATCATTATTATTATTATTACAAAGGCTTTCTGATTCCTGGAGACCCCTGTCCTTACAGGCTGGCTTATGTTGCCAACTTGTACTTCCCAAGCGCTTAGTACAGTGCTCTGCACACAGTAAGCGCTCAATAAATACGATTGATTGATTGATTGATTACATGCAACAATGGTCTGCTCATCATAGTAAGAATAACTGTGGCATTTATTAAGCACTTACTATGTGCCAAGCACTCTGGTAGATACAAGATAATAAGTCCTCATCCCAAATGGGCCTCACAATCAAAGAGGGAGGAAAGACAGGTATTGAACCTTCATTTTTTGGATGAGGAAACTGAGGCACGCAGAAGTTAAGTGACTTGCCCAAGGTCAAAAGGCGGACAAGTGGTGAAGCTGGGAATAGAGACCAGATGCTCTGCATTCCAGATCAGTGATCTGGGCAGCATTGCTTCTCTCTCATCAGAACCTGGCTCTTCTGTCATATAATTTGTGACGAGAGTGGTTAAGGAGATGGGCTGCTAATTCATTGTGCTCTGCACGAGTGGGTTCGAATCCCACCCTCGTCGTTACTATTTTCCCCCTTCTAGACTGTGAGCCAGTTGTTGGTTAGGGACCGTCTCTATATGTTGCCGACTTGTACTTCCTAAGAGCTTAGTACAGTGCTCTGAACACAGTAAGCACTAAATAAATATGACTGACAATGAATGAATGAATATGATGTGAGATAAATTATAGATGGTTGACACGTCTGCTCTGCATTGGGAGAAGGCCAAGTGGGAGAGGCAGGGAGGATTGGAGATCACTCTCCCAGCACTTTCTCAGTAATAATAATAATAATGATGGTATTTGTTAAGTGCTAACTATGCGCAAAGCACTGTTCTAAGCACTTGGGAGGTTACAAGGTGATCAGGTTGTCCCACGGGGGGCTCCCAGTTTTAATCCCCATTTTACAGATGAGGTAACTGAGGCACAGAGAAGTTAAGTGACTGACTTGCCCAAAGTCACACAGCTGCCAGTTGGTGGAGCCGGGATTTGAACCCATGATCTCTGACTCCAAAGCCCGTGCTCTTTCCACAGAGCCACGCTGCTTCAGTACTGTGAGGTGCTCCTGATTCATCTTTAAACATTTTTAACAATAAGGAAACAACATTAAAATGAAAAAAAATCACCTTCAAGGAGGCAAGATTCCTGCCATTAAAATACTAAGGTGCATTGTTCAGTGACAATTGCCATCTGACCAACTCTGACCTTAATCAGGTCAGACCTGACCTTAATCCCCCGGGCCTGGA
The DNA here is from genome assembly GCF_015852505.1 of Tachyglossus aculeatus. NCBI lineage: Eukaryota > Metazoa > Chordata > Mammalia > Monotremata > Tachyglossidae > Tachyglossus > Tachyglossus aculeatus. The sequence goes on along the minus strand of NC_052067.1, from coordinate 42,683,402 downwards.
ATGCCCTCCCTCTGCCCATCCGCCAAACTAGCTCTCTTCCTCCCTTCAAGGCCCTACTGAGAGCTCACCTCCTCCAGGAGGCCTTCCCAGACTGAGCCCCTTCCTTCCTCTCCCCCTCGTCCCCCTCTCCATCCCCCCATCTTACCTCCTTCCCTTCTCCACAGCACCTGTATATATGTTTGTACATATTTATTACTCTATTTATTTATTTATTTTACTTGTACATATCTATTCTATTTATTTTATTTTGTTAGTATGTTTGGTTTTGTTCTCTGTCTCCCCCTTTTAGACTGTGAGCCCACTGTTGGGTAGGGACTGTCTCTATATGTTGCCAACTTGTACTTCCCAAGCGCTTAGTATAGTGCTCTGCACTATAAGCACTCAATAAATACAACTGATTGATTGATAATCCATCAACCAATAATGGAATTTACTGAGCACTTACTGTGTGCAGACCACTGTACTAAGCACTTGGGAGAATGAAATAATAATGTTGGTACTTGGTACGCGCTTACTATGTGTCAAGCACTATTCTAAGAAATGGGGCAGATAAAAGTTAATCAGATTGGACCCAGTCTTTGTCACACAAGGGGCTGACAGTCTTAATCTCCATTTTACAGATGCGGTAACTGAGGCACAGAGAAGTTAAGTGTCTCACTCAGGGTGTCACAGCAGATAAGTGGTGGAGCTGGGATTAGGACTCAGGTCCTCCTGAGTCCTCCTGATAGAGGAGGCCTCTATCCATTAGGCCACGCTGCTTACATAACAATATAATAGAGTTGGTAGACACATTCCCAACCCACAACAAACTAAGTCTAGAGTCTAACAATAAGATTTCCTTTAAATGGGGCACAAATTCAATTTAAAAATCTGATTTCCTATAATTTGTCATGTCTTATTCTGCCGCGTTGTCTCTGACCCATAGCAACACCATAGATATGTGTCTTCCAGAATGCCCCACCTCCACCTACAATCATTCTCGTGGTGTATCCATATAGTTTTCTCGGTAAAAGTACAGAAGTGGTTTACCATTGCCTCCTTCTGCACAGTAAACCTGAGTCTTCACCCTCAGCTCTCTCCCAGGCTGCTGCTGCCCAGCACAGGTGAGTTTTGACTTGTAGCAGATTGCCTTCCACTCGCTAGCCACTGCCCAAGCTAGGAATGGGATGGGTAGGCCTCTGCTTGACTCTCCCTCCCATAGCCAAGACTGGTAGAGGACTGGAAACTCTCCAGGTGCGACCCTGGGAGGGACTTTCATATACTATTAACCCCCAAAATATCCCTGAGATGACTTTAGATTTTATGGATTTCAGATGGCTACTTTTTCCCCTTTTTACGAAGTACTCTCTTGAGTGTTCATAAATACAATTGATTGATAATAAAGACATAACTTCAGATCCCCAGGACACAGTAGGTAACAGGCAGTCAGTCAATCATATTTATTGAATGCTTACTTTGTGCAGAGCACTCTACTAACCACTTTGAAGAGCACAATATAACAATAAACATACATTCCCTACCCACAATGAGTTTACAGTCTTTAGGCAGATGCAGACATTAGTATAAATAAATAAAACTACAGATATATACATAAGTGCTGTGGGGTTGGGAATGGGGATGAATAAAGAGAGCAAATCAGGGTGCCACAGAAGGGAGTGGAAGAAAAAAGGAGGGCTTAGTCAAGGAAGGCCTCTTGGAGGAGATGTCCCTTCAATTAGCCTCCAATAAACAAAGAGAAGCAGTATGGCCTACTGGTAAGAGCAAAGGCCTGGGAGTGGGAGAAGAGGAAATCAGGGAAGTCCTCTGGTAGGAGATGCACCTTCAACAGGGCTTTGAAGTGGGGGAGAGCAACCGCCCGTAGGATTTGAGGAGGGAGGGCATTTCAGGCCAAACATAGGACAGAGGTGAGGGGTAGGCGGCGAGATGGACAAGATCGCGGTACAGGGAGAAGAATGGCATTAGAGGAGCAAAGTTGTGCGGCATGGGTTGTAGTAGGAGAATAGTGAGTAGCGAATCAGCCACTAAACCACTGACTCTGGCTAAGCCGTGAACTACTCTGAGCAAGAGAAAAAGAGATGTCTCTCTGGGAGAGTGGTCTGTACAGCTTTAGTGTTCTGAGAGAAGGTTGATGATGTTAATTCAGTACAGTGTCATCCATCAATCCTTTCAACCTCCCTGCCCCCCACCAGGATTTCCCAAACACAGGACCTGATTCTGCTTGTTCCAGATGGGGAGCTATTGTCTGACGGCACCCAGAAGTGTAGAATCCTAAAAAGCGTGATGACAAGGCCACCTCCCTAGTCGTGTAATCTCAGCAGCCCTTCTTAGTACACCTGTGAATATCATTTTAGCTATTTGCATTTTGCTACTTTGACTGTTACCAAGAGTGTCTTCCCTTTCATTCCAACTGTTTGTATATGATCTGTGTCTGCCTACCTCTCACATTAAATCATATTTATATTTTCTATTTTGTTCCTACTGTATGTAAGCTATCTGTGTCTGTCTACCTCCTACATTACAGCCCTCTGGCCTCCAAGTTTGTCCTCTAAACTGCAAACCTGTTGTGGGCAGGGAACTTGTCTGCTAATTCTGCTATATTGTAGTCTCCCAAGCACTGACTACAGTACTCTGTCTGTAGTAAGTGTTCAGTAAATACCACTGACTGAGTGATTAAATTGCATCCATGTTTTCCTTTTTGTTCCCATCATATGTATGCAATCTGCATCTGTTTATCTCCCCCTTTAATAATAATGATAATGGCATTTATTAAGCTTTTGCTATGTGCAAAGCACTGTTCTAAGCACTGGGGAGGTTACAAGGTGATCAGGTTGTCCCACAGTGGGCTCACAGTCTTAATCCCCATTTTACAGTTGAGGTAACTGAGGCCCAGAGAAGTGAAGTGACTTGTCCAAAGTCACACAGCAACAATTGGCAGAGCTGGGATTTGAACCCATGACCTCTGACCTCAAAGCCTGTGCTTTTTCCACTGAGCCACTCTGCTTCTCCTTTAGATCCTAAATCCTTTAGATTTTAAGCTCCTTGAGGGCAGAGATTGCATGCAATATATTTACTGGATTCTTCCCAGGACCTAGTACAGTCCTCATACACACAGAAGATGGACAATAAATACAGACAAACATGATGATGTTAATGATGATGATATTCTAACCACGTAAACTCCCTCTAGATGGTAAGCTCACTGTGGGCAGGGAATGTGTCTACCAACTTTATTATATTGTACTCTTCCAAGTGCGTAGTACAGTTCTCTGCACAAATTCAGCACTCAGTAAATACTAATGATTGATTGATGATAATGATGATAATGATCACACCTAGGCCATTTTCATGCAGGACAATATTACCTCACACAAGCTCACTGTGGGCAGGGAACATGTCTACCACCTTTGATATATGTCACTCTCCTAAGCTCTTAATACAATGCTCTGTACACAGTAAATATCATTAAATGTGATAGATTGACAAGTACTCTCAACCCATTGCCGATTTCAAGCAGAAACCAGTTGGCCCAGGCTATTATCAATCCAGTGGAGATGGAAAGAATCAACAATGCTTCGGTTTTCAATTCCCACAGAAAAAATTCTCCCGCTCTTGATCCTCAAGGGTCTAGGATGCCAAAAAGGGATAAGCCATTCCTTGTGTAATTTCTTGGAGCTGAATGCCAAGTGGATTATTAGCAACCCAGGCCTGTTGTGTTGGAGGGAATTAACTAAGGGTGACGCCTTTCACTAAGAAGATTAAACTGGGAAGAAAGAAAAATAATTTGGTCCCCCATGCGCTGTTACACCATCTTTGAAAAGGAGAAGAGGATCTCACTAAACAGGGAAAAACTTGGCATCTGTTTAATGGAGAGATTACTTACAGATTTTCAACCTCACGGGCTTTACGCACATCACATAATTTTGTCTCATTGGGAACCAACCCTGGCTTGCCTAATGTGTCACAAATACTAGGCGGATAAGGCTTTCCCTCTTTCCTATGAATCGACACTTTATCGTGGCAGAAGAGTTTGCATACACTGATGAAGTTTGGAGCTTTGCTACATAGAGGTACCCATTATGGAAAGGTCTAAGCCAAAGCAACAGACAAAGTCAATTCACCTATGCTGGGCAGCAGTGGCATGGGAAAGAGTCAAAGGCGAATGAGCAGCGTGGCTCAGTGGAAAGAGCACGGGTTTTGGAGTCAGAGGTCATGGGTTCAAATCCTGGCTCCACCAATTAGCTGTGTAACTTTGGGCAAGTCACTTAACTTCTCTGTGCCTCAGTTACCTCATCTGTAAAATGGAGATTAAGACTGTGAAACCTCCCCGTGGGACAACCTGATCACCTTGTAACTTCCCCAGTGCTTAGAACAGTGCTTTGCACATAGTAAGTGCTTAAGAAATGCCATCATTATTATTATTATCAAGTGATCAAAACATTGATCAAAGACAATGGGAGGGACTCAAACTTTTACTGCATGGAAGAAGGCAATGGTAAACCACTTCCGTATCTTTACCAAGAAAACTCTATGGATACACATACCCGAATGACCTTATGACAGAAAATGGGATGATCTGAAAAGGGTGTATCCATGGTTCAGAAATAACCCTCCGGCATTTGAAGAAGAAGACTCTCCTTGCAATGTGCATTCTGTAATGCTCATGAAATATACATTGCTGACATTGATCAACTCAACTCTGTGGGCTTCCGCTAGCCACGGTAGAAAGGGAATTCAACTTTTGCAAGAGATTTGTCCTTTTATCTACTGCTGCGCTTAGAACAGGGCTTAACACATAGTAAGGGCTTAACAAATTGTGGTTTAGTGGATACAGCATGAAGCCTGGGAGTTAGAAGAACCTGGTTTCTAATCCCGGCTCCGCCACATGTCTGCCGTGTGTCCTTTGCCAAGACACTTCTCTGGGCCTCAGTTATCTCATCTAAAAAATAGGGATTAAGAGTGTAAGCCAATGTGGGATAGGGACTGTGTCCAACCTGATTAACTTGTATCTATCCCAGTGCTTATAAACAGTGCATGGCTCATAGTAAATGCTTAACAAGTACCATCATCATTATTAATATTTAAAATACCATCCTCATCATCATTTGTCAAGATTGTTCTGAACTCATAACCTGTTGCTTCTAATGGTCAGTCTTCAGGGTGCTGCCCTTCTGATTGGAAGATTGGTCCTTTTTCTGGGTTGTATCTGAGTTTAGGGGGAAATAGTGTTGGGGAAATCAAGGTCTCTGCCCTTTGGTCAGTTCAGAGAGTCAGCATAGTCCACAGGCAGCCAGGAGATCAAGGTTCCAGTCTCAGCCCTATTCACCAACTCTGAAATCTCTCTGTCTTATCACCACCCTGACTTTCCCTTCTCTTCCATACATTCCCTCCTCATAAAACCACCCTCTCCTAGAGACCTTTGGTCTACACAGAGACCCTATAGGGACCCTTCACTTCCCCTGGACTTTCATGCCCCACTTTGGACTCTCTCCCTCACCTCCCCTCTTTGATGCCCAAATCGTATTTTTATAGTATTTTTCCCAGGACCTAGTACAGTCCCTATAATAATAATCATGATGATGGCATTTATTAAGCACTTACTATGTGCAAAGCACTGTTCTAAGCACTGGGGAGGTTACAAGGTGATCAGGTTGTCCCACAGGGGGCTCACAGTCTTAATGTCCATTTTACAGATGAGGTAACTGAGGCACAGAGAAGTTAAGTGACTTGCCCAAAGTCACACAGCTAACAATTAGCAGAGATGGGGTTTGAACCCATGACCTCTGGCTCCAAAGCCCGGGCTCTTTCCACTGAGCCACGCTGCTTCACTTCTGCACGCAGAAGATGCACAATAAATACCAGCAAAGATGATTATGTTGATTGATTGCTCAATTTTGCGTGGGGATTTCAGACAGGTTTTCATTATGAGCCTCTTTAGGAACAGGACCATGTCCATTTCCCACCTATGTATTATTTCCCAGTGCTTAGTACGGTGCTCTTCACACAGTGAGCACTTAATAAATACTACCAAGAGCCTTACAGGCACCGTTGAGCAGAGCTCCAGAAACAGCAAAACATGGCCGAGGCTGCTACATTACATCAAGAGAGCAAAGGTTGTCGATCTTATATTGATCATTTCAGTCACACCCATCAACGCACTGAACTACTGTCATAACCGATCATCTCCCAACGTGGATTCTATAAAGATATTTTTTTAATTAATGCACTGATACCCCAAGCTTATGACGCATCAGTTGAATCTATTATCTTGTCTGGGATTTTCCTATTGACTGAAATTGTCAGGGAGATGGTTTAATTTCTCATTTATTTAGTACCTTTATAGATCAATCGATCAATTGTATTTATTTAGTATGCTTACAGTATGCCGGGCACTGTGCTAAGAGCTTGAGGGAGTATAAAACAATAATACAGCAGATACATTCCCAGCCCACAGTGAGCTTATAGGGAGGTCTTGGGAGAGATCTCTAAATTTTGCCTGGACAGAGCTCTGTGTTTTCCCATTTGAATGGGAGGGAAGTTTCAAGAGACCTAGTCTCTCTGCCATTCCTCAACACATTGTGTCTTTTCCTCCAACGAATCCACATTTGACATCTCTGTCATCCTCCAGATGATGATCATCATCCCCATCGACAACACTACCGACAGCTCTGAAACAGGGCTGTACTATTTATTTATTCAATCATATTCACTAAGTGCTTACCGTGGGCAGCACACTGTACTAGGCACTTGGGAGTGTTCGATATGACAATGAACAGACACATTCCCTCCCATGAAGAGTTTGCAGTCTGTGTGGGGGAGACAGACATTAATAGAAAGAAATAGATTAGTATTCTCATCTAGTGGAAAGAGCATGGGCTTGGGAGGACCTGGGCTCTAATCCTGACTCTGGCCCTTGCCTGCTGTGTGATTTTAGGAAGTCACTTCACATCCCTGTGAGCCCCACATGGGACAACCTGACCCTTGTATCTACCCCAGTGCTTAGAACAGTGCTTGGCACATAGAAAGCGCTTAACAAATACCATCATCATCATTATTATTATTTCCTGCACGCAGAACACTATACTAAGCGCTTGGGAAGGTATAATGGAGTTGATAGACATAATCCCTGCCCACAAGGATCTTATGATCTAGAGGATTTTACAGTCTAGTGACTCCTTAGTGGTCCACTCCAGGCTCCCAAAGACCGCCCCCCACAAAATCACTCATCCACGTGGGGAAAATGGGGTTCAAAGATTCAAGAAACCCAACTCTCTCGATTCCCCCTTCTTAGGCCTACAGTCTAAAAGAGCTAACGACACTACCGCAGCAAATCCAGCACTTGGAAGATAATTTTCTTTGAAGAAGAAACTTAGTTCAAACTGCACTGATTGTGTGTCCAGAAAACATAAGTTCTCTTTTTGGCTCACTCCCAAGCCCATTGGATCTTCCTGGGCAAAGAGAAGAACCATCCTGGATGCTCTCAAGCTATCCCACCAAAGTATGATGGGAGATTATTTCCTCCAGGGCCCACTATAAATAACTAGGCATTATTATACGTTAAATGCACATGTAATCTTTCCTCATTAGTGGACTCTTCAAAACAAGCCAAAACCTTCAGTGCCTCCAAAACACCCAGGAGAAAAATCAATTAAAACTGATAAGTATATCTGAACAGCAGATGTCTTGGGCATCTTGCATAGAGTTACTGCACTAATTAGGACATGCACACACACACTCACACACAAAACCACCGCACAATTCATTCTGGCTAGGAGATCCTTCCCCAGCATAAGCAAAAATTTCTAATGTGGGTCAGCAATAAAAACATACTAGGTTTTTAAAAGAAGAATATTTTTAGGATAAATTTGTTGAAGAAAGGTGAACATCTCTTTGCCAACGCAGCAGATTCTCTCCAAACCAGCTGCACTGTCCAAATACATCTTTCAAACTTTAATGGATTTCCTTTGCCCCCCATCTAATGAAATTCAGCTAATAAATGTCTGCACTGATCTCCATGGCATAATTATGGATTTGGGAAAACAGGGAAGCTAGGGATTCTGTGCTGGGAACATTAATGTTGGTTTATCCTTGAAGGACTGGAGATTTGATTCAGACTCATACCTGCCTTTTAACCAGGATTGTCTCAAGGGGTTCAATCCATCAATCAATCAATCAATCATATTTATCGAAACGCTTACTGTGTGCTGACTATTGTAATAAGAATTTGGGGGAATACAATCTAACAGGGTCAGTAGACAGGTTTCCTGCCCACAATGAGCTTACAACTTAGAATCAATGACCTATGTACCCAATATTCCCATTTTCCTTTCCTGCGAGAAGGTGGCTGTTCACTGATGTCAGATTATTAATACCTGGGGAAGCAGAGCGCCTAATGGGTAGAGCAAGAACCTGGAAGTCAGAAGGACCTGGATTCTAATTCAAGCTCTGCCTCTTTTCTGCTATGTGACCTTGGGCAAGTCACTTCACTTCTCTGGGCCTCAGTTACCTCCTCTGTAAAATGGGGACTGAGACTGTGAGCCCCATGTGGGACAGGGACTCTGTCTGACCCGATTTGCTTGTATCCACCCCAGCACTTAGAAGAGTGCTCAACATAGAGTAAGCACTTAACAAATACCATCATCATCAGATTGGCTTACTCATCATTTCCGTACCCTGTAGGGACCCTTGAGGGAGATTTTGAAATGTCTTTCATCTCCACCCTATCTGTCAGAATAGGATGCTTCTCTTTGCCTCTTGGAGTTAGGATCCCGGTAACGTTTGTCATCAGCGTGGCTCAGTGGAAAGAGCACGAGCTTTGGAGTCAGAGGTCATGAGTTCAAACCCCGGCTCCGCCAATTGCCAGCTGTGTGACTTTGGGCAAGTCACTTAACTCCCCTGGGCCTCAGTTCCCTCATCTGTAAAATGGGGATTAAGACTGTGAGCCCCCATCGGGACAACCTGATCACCTTGTAACCTCCCCAGTGCTTAGAACAGTGCTTTGCACATAGTAAGCGCTTAATAAATTCCATTAATATTATTATTATTATTATTATCTAGGCCAAAGACCACCCACTCACCATGCCTTCTGGGGCCTGGAACTCTAGCCCGTTTTCTTTACCCAGCTGGGAAAGTTCTTTCCCTCTCTTTGCCTCACACTGCAAATCAATCAATCAATCCATCATATTTAGTGAGTGCTTACTCTGTGCGGAGCACTAGGAGAGCACAATACAACAGAATTAGCAGACACGTTCTCTGCCACAATGAGCCATGCTATAGAACCATGCACTGAAGAAGACACGCAGTCACAAAACACTTCCCACAATCAACAAAGCTCCAAGGACAGATATTTAGCTTCAGCGAGGCTTACTGGATCGAACACAGGCCTGGGAGTCGGAAGGACCTGTGTTCTAATCCCAGCTCTGCCACTTGTTTGCTGTGTGATCTCCGGCAAATCACTTCACTTCTCTGGGCCTCGTTTACCTCATCTGTGAAACGGGGATGAAGACTGTGAGCCTCATGTGAGACATGGATCGTATCCAACCAGATAAGCTTGTACCTACCCCAGAGTTTAGGGCAGTGTCCGGCACGTAGTAAGTGCTTAACAAACACCATAAAAAAAAAGGAAAGGGAAAACTGAGTTTACACTCAACAGTCCCAGAAGACTTTTCTTTACCCCCATCTCTGTCCTTTCATCCCTGTTCAAATTTCATGACCTGAGTCTTCATCCCCATCTTCACTTCCTCCCCACTAACTCTTCTTGGTCCTCTGCAATCTGTTTTTTTCTGACTTTTGTCTTCTGCAGACACACTGAACAAGATTTCCCATATCCTTGTGTGTATGTGTGTAGTATGTTCTTGTCCATTAATATGAAAGTTCATCTAGGATAGAGTGTGTGGTCAATTTTATCATAACAATAATAATAATAATAATGCTGGCGTTTGTTAAGCGCTTACTATGTACAAAGCACTGTTCTAAGCGCTTGGGGGGGATACAAAGTGATCAGGTTGTCCCACGTGGGGCTCACAGTCTTCATCCCCATTTTACAGATGAGGTCACTGAGGCTCAGAGAAGTGAAGTGACTTGCCTAAGGTCACACAGCAGACATGTGGAGGAGTTGGGATTCGAACCCATGACCTCTGACTCCAAAGCCTGGGCTCTTTTCCACTGAGCCACGCTGCTTCTCTAGCCACGCTGCTTCTCTAATCATTCAAGAAAGCCATCAATGGCATTTATTGATGGTATTTCCCCAACTGATTAGTACAGTGTCCTGCACACAGTAAGAGCTTAATAAATACCATCGTTGATGATTTGTTGAGCATGTACTATGGGCAGAGCATTGCACCAATCACTTGGGGGAGTACAATACAACAAAATTGGTAGACCTGATTCCTTACGGAGCTAAGAATTTACCATTCACTTCCAAACACCTAGCTTCATTCAACCAAGGTCACACTTAAAAGAAGCAGCATGGCTCAGTGGAAAGAGCACGGGCTTTGGAGTCAGAGGTCAGGGGTTCAAATGTCAGCTCTGCCAACTGTTGGCTGTGTGACTTTGGGCAAGTCACTTAACTTCTCTGTGCCTCAGTTCCCTCATTTGTAAAATGGGGATTAGGACTGGGAGCCCCCCGTGGGACAACCTGATCACCTTGTAACCTCCCCAGCGCTTAGAAAAGTGCTTTGCAATCAATCAATCAATCAATCACATTTATTGAGCGCTTACTGTGTCCAGAGCACTGTACTAAGCGCTTGGGAAATACAAGTTGGCAACATAGAGACAGTCCCTACCCAACAGTGGGCTCACAGTCTAGAAGGGGAAGACAGAGAACAAAACCAAACATATTAACAAAATAAAATAAATAGAATAGATATGTACAAGTAAAATAAATAAATGCAGTAATAAATACGTACAAACATATATACATATGTACAGGTGCTGTCGGGAAAGGAAGGAGGTAAGACAGTGGGGATGGAGGGGGGAGGAGGGGGAGAGGAAGGAGGAGGGGGCTCAGTCTGGGAAGACCTCCTGGAGGAGGTGATCTCTCAGTAGGGCCTTGAAGGGAGGAAGAGAGCTAGCTTGGCGGATATGGGGAGGGAGGGCATTCCAGGCCAGGGGGATGACATGGACTGGGGGTCGATGGTGGGACAGGTGAGAACGAGGCACAGTGAGGAGATTAGCGGCAGAGGAGCGGAGGGTGCGGGCTGGGCTGTAGAAGGAGAGAAGGGAGGTGAGGTAGGAAGGGGCGAGGTGATGGACAGCCTTGAAGCCGAGGGTGAGGAGTTTCTGCCTGACGTGCAGATTGATTGGTAGCCACTGGAGTTTTTTGAGGAGGGGAGTAACATGCCCAGAGAGTTTCTGGACAAAGACAATCCGGGCAGCGGCATGAAGTATGGATTGAAGTGGGGAGAGACACCAGGATGGGAGATCAGAGAGGAGGCTGATGCAGTTGTCCAGACGGGATAGGATAAGAGCTTGAATGAGCAGGGTAGCGGTTTGGATGGAGAGGAAAGGGCAGATCTTGGCAATGTTGCGGAGCTGAGACCGGCAGGTTTTGGTGACGGCTTCGATGTGAGGGGTGAATGAGAGAGCGGAGTCGAGGATGACACCAAGTTTGCGGGCTTGTGAGACAGGAAGGATGGTAGTGCTGTCAACAGTGATGGGAAAGTCAGGGAGAGGGCAGGGTTTGGGAGGTAAGACAAGGAGTTCAGTCTTGGACATGTTGAGTTTTAGGTGGCGGGCAGACAGCCAGATGGAGATGTCCTGAAGGCAGGAGGAGATGCGAGCCTGGAGAGAGGGGGAGAGAGCAGGGGCAGAGATGTAGATCTGGGTGTCATCAGCGTAGAGATGATAGTTGAAGTCGTGGGAGTGAATGAGGTCACCAAGGGAGTGAGTGTAGATCGAGAACAGAAGGGGACCAAGAACTGAACCTTGGGGAACCCCCACAGTAAGGGGATGGGAGGGGGAGGAGGAGCCTGCAAAAGAGACTGAGAATGAACGACCGGAGAGATAAGAAGAGAACCAGGAGAGGACGGAGTCTGTGAAGCCAAGGTCAGATAGCGTGTTGAGGAGAAGGGGGTGGTCCACAGTGTCAAAGGCAGCTGAGAGGTCGAGGAGGATTAGGACAGAGTATGAGCCGTTGGATTTGGCAGGCAGGAGGTCATTGGTGACCTTTGAGAGGGCAGTTTCCGTGGAATGTAGGGGACGGAAACCAGATTGGAGGGGGTCGAGGAGAGAGTTGTCGTTGAGGAATTCGAGGCAGCTTATTGTGTGCAGAGCACTGTACTAAGCACTTGGGAGAATACACTCTAACAATAAACAGATACATTCCCTTACCATAAGCAGGAAATGCCATCCACCCTTACTAAGAATGAGCTTCTTAACATCTCTGCCCATAAGGGGAATTATCATTACTATTATCCAGTCAAAAATCATTCTTTCAGTAGCAATACTTTTGGAGTAGATACTCCAGTGCATAGACATATCTGTTTGCAGCTCCTTTTTTTTTTTTTTTTTTGGTTCATTCTGTTTGGGGAAGATGTCCTTGTTGAATCAGAGACAGAAACCTACTGAAATGAGGTAATGCAGCATTGGCTGGTTACATAAGGTCAGCCATCTTCCCTCTGCTGGAGTAGTGACTGCAGCCAGCTCCAAATCTAGCAGTGAAATCAATCATTCCGATCTGTTTGGCAGGAACAACGGAGCCCCGAAGATGCTTTGTGCCTCCCCTAGAATGCGTTTGTAGACTCTGACTGAGGCAAATTAAAAGAAAAAATACCTCAAACAAATTTTAGAGTTGGAGAATTAGTAGTGAGACTATGTAGTAAAACATAGAACATATCTGAAATGATTAGCTCATATTACCAGCTAATAAATTGCATAATTTTTCCCCTTCGAAGAGTGATTTTCAAGCTGGGACAGATCTGAAAATGATATTATTTACACCAAAAACCATTTACTTGGCTTTCCCTGCTGTTCCTAGAGATATTCGTGTTTCGGTTTGAACAGTAAATTTTCCCTCAGCTTACCCTTTCTAAGCCTGGAGTCTGATGCTTTAATCTGTATTTAGTGGGGATAGCAATGTAGAGATGATAGAGAAGGAGTCTAGTGGATAGAGCACAGGCCACCGAGTCAGAAGGACTTTGGTTCTAATCCCGTCTCTGCCAGTTGTCGGCTGTGTGACCTTGGGCAAGTCACTTCACTTCTCAGTGCCTCAGCTCCTTCAACTGTGAAATGGGGATTAAAACTGTGAACACCCTATGGAACAGGGACTCTGTCCAACCTGACAAATTTGTAGCTACCCTAGTGTTTAGTAGAGTGCCTGGTGCACAGCAGGTGCTTAACAAATATTATTATTATTATATGAAAGCCCTGTAGCTTCCGTCCCCTTCTTGCCAGGGACAGATCGGCTTCTCAGTATCAGTGAGTGCATGCCATCCCTCCTCCTCCAGAGAGCTTGCCTAATTGACCAGAAATGTCACAGCTATTTGTGTTATCTGAAAGCAAGGTCAGGAACGAAACAGGAGAAGCAAATAAGGAGAGAGCCTGATCTACAATTAAACCAGTTTTGTTCCCCGAGTCTGATGATGATGACGATGGTATTTATTAAGAACTTACTACATGGCATGCACTGCTATGTTGAACTCTCCCAAAAGGTTAGTATAGTGCTCTGTACACAGTAAGCACTCAATAAATGCTACTGATTGATTCATCATCAGACCAGCCACAGTCCCTGGCCCACCTGGGTATTACAGTCCAAGGGAATGGAAGAATGGGTATTTCAATCTTATTTTACAGATAAGGACTCAAAGGAACAGGGTATTGAAGCGACTTGTCATTATCACATGGCAGGCCAGAGGCTGTCAAGATTAATATTATGGTATTTGTAAAGAGCTTACTATGTGTCAAGCACTGCTCTAGGCATTAAGGTTAATCAGGTGGAACACAGTCCCGGTCCCACATGGGGCTCACAATCTACGTAGGAGGAAGAACAGATTTTGAATCCCCATTTTACAGATGAGGAAACTGAAGCACAGTGACGTTAAGTGACTTGCCGAAGGTCACACAGCAGGAAACTGGCGGAGCCAAAATTAGAACTCAGGCCTCCTGACTCTCTCTGCTCTTTCCATTAGTCTACCCTGCTTCACCCCAGGTTTCTCAAGAAGGGATCGATGGTATTAATTTAGTGCTGACTTTGTGCAGAGTATGGCTGGCTCAGTGGCTGACCAGATGAGGAAATGCTCAGGTGGCCAGATTCAGGCCCTGATGGGAAGAAGGAAACTCGATGCCAACAAGAAGAGCTTTCCACCTGTTGCTTCTCCTGAAGAAACCGTTTCATCCTTGAAGTGAGAAAAAAACTGTCCAGTAAGATGATGGCTTCTATGGCCTCCGATTACATCGTGATTGGTGTTTTTCTCTCTTTCAGTGTTCAGCAGTAGGCTAGCAGACCTTTCCTAACTTTTTCTTTGCACTGGGACATGTGTCTGTCAGGAAGTAAGACTCGGAGTTTGTTTCATGAGAAAACCTCCCACACAGCAGGAAATTCACTGGAGAAGGAGCAGGAAAGCCACTTTCTCTACCCTCCATCTCTCTTTTCCCCCCTCCATTTCCTTTTTCTTTTGGCTCTCCTCTCTCCTTCCACTTCTCCCTTTCTCTCTTTGCTTCTATCTCCTCTTTCCTCTGGATGTTCCCTCTTTCTCGACTCCCCTCTCTCTCTCTCTCTCTCTTTGCTCCATCTCTCTATTCCTGTCTCTCAGTCTTTCTTTCCCTCCTCCCTCTTACTTTCTTCCCTCTCTCACCCGCTCTCCTCTAAATTTATACCCTTTAAAACTATGCCAAGAGGCCAGGTGGCATAAAGGAAGAGGGAAGTTGGCGGGAGGGGGGGGATTGTTCCTTGACTGACAGCAGCTCTGATGAGATTATTTACAATTCATGAATATGCATGAGGAAGAAGCCGGGGAAAGCAGGCTGGAAGAGTTCACCAGGGCGGGGGGAGGTGGGGGGGTGTTCCACACTCCAAGCGCCCCAAAATGCAAACCTTCAATCATGAGGCCAGGGGTCCCCTCCTGCAGTTAAAGGGGATGACACTCCATCCTTGAATACCTCAGGAAGAAATGCAAATCCATTACTGGCTTCCAAAGAGCAGTGGGAGTTAGAACTCTGTGAAATTGCCAGACTCCACTCAGGAGGGGACTGTTTGCATGAGAAAAAAAAGAGAACGTTTACATCTAGCCAAAGGAAAAAGGAAAAAAGAAGTCGCTCTTCATTCTCCATCTCCCCCTCAACCCTGTGGGTGAATGAATAAAGATGCCCATGTCCTCGACCCACTTCCAACAGGAGTGTCATTCATTCAATCCTGTTTATTGAGTGGTTACTGTGTGCGGAGCACTGTACTAAGTGCTCAGGAAAGTACAATATAATGATGAACAGATACATTCCCTGCCCACATGGAGCATACAGTCTAGGGATCCGACTCCTGCCCTAGAGTTGAATTTCAGGAAGGGAGACTTGGCCTTTCAGGAGGATGCAGATCGGTGAGATGGTGTCCCTGGAAGAACTCACGGAATTTCCTGGAGGTGCTAAGCTAAAATTGACCACCTGATTGTGGAGATCAGGGAAGGTTTGGGAGAATGCAAAGACAGGAAAGAGTTGACTTATATACTGATTGCTAGGGCTTTTTTTTCCATTGGGATGCACCAGATCAGAGTTCTGGTACCACTGGTAGACTTAAGAGTAGTAATAGAAGAAATAGAAGTATTAGCAGTGGTAGTAGTAGTGGTAATAGTAGAAATAGTAGTAGTAATAGTGGAAATAGTAGTAGTAATAGAAGAAGTACTAGTAATAGTCACCTCTCTGGGTTTCACCTGGAGAGTTTCCAGTACTCTACCGGTCTCAACTTCGGGAGGGAGAGTCAAGCGGAGGCATATCCATTCCATTCCTAGCTTGGGCAGTGTCTAGCCAGTGGAAGGCAATCTGCTACAAGTCAAAACTCACCCATGCTGGGCAGCAGTGGCATGGGACAGAGTCGAGGCTCAGGTTTACTACATGGAAGGAGGCAATGGTAAACCGCTTCCGTATTTTTACGAAGAAAACTCTATGGATCCACTACCAGAATGATTGCAGATGGAGGCGGGACATTCTGGGAGAGGTGTGTCCAAGGCGTCGCTACGGGTCAGACACAGCTCGATGGCATAAGACAACAAAAGCAGTAGTAATAGTAATAATAGAAATAGTAGTAATGGAAGTAGTATTAGTATTAGTAATTGTACTAGTAGTGATAATAAAAATTGTAGTAGTAGTAGTAATAGAAATAGTAATAGTATTGGAAGTAATAGTAGTATTAATAGAGGTAGTAGTAGTAGAAATAGTAGTTGTAATAGAAGTAGTAGTAGTACTAGTAGTAGAAATAGTAGTTGTAATAGAAGTAGTAGTAGTACTACTAGTAGAAATAGTAGTTGTAATAGAAGTAGTAGTAGTACTAGTAGTAGAAATAGTAATCATAATAGAAGTAGAAGTATTAGTAGTGGTAGTTCTAGTAGTGGTAGAAATTGTAGTAGTATTGATAGCATGATTTCCCATTACAACCCGGTCTGCTCACTTCTCTCCTCTAAAACCAACCTATTCATTGTACCTCCATCTTGTCTATCTCGCTGCTGACCCTTTAGCCACATCCTGTCTCTGGCCTGGACCACGTTACTGCTTCACATACAAAAAACCATGGCTCTCCCCTTCTTCAAAGGCTTATTAAAATCCTATCTCCTCCAAGAAGCCTTCCCTGAGTAAAACGTCATTTTTGCTACTCCCTCTCCCTTCTTCATTGCCCTTGCTCTTGGATCTGTGTCCTTTATTCACCTCACCATCAGCCCTACAGGACTTATGAATCCACCCATAATTTATTTTAAAGTCTATCCCCTCTCCCCCCAGGCTGTAAGCTCTTTTTGGGCAGGGAACATGACTACCAACTCTGTTATGTTGTACTCTTCCATGTACTTAGTTCAGTGCTCTGCACATAGCAAGCACTCAGTAAATATAATTGATTGTAGTAGTAGTAGTAGTAGTAATAGTAATAGAAGAGTAATAATAGTAGTAGTAGTAGTGGCAGCAGCAGTAAGAGTAGTAATAATAGTAGTAGTAGAGAAGCAGCATGGCATAGTGGACAGAGCAGGGGCTTGGGAGTCAGAGGACGTGGGTTCTGATCCCAGCTCTGCCACTTGTCTGCTGTGTGACCTTGGGCAAGCCACTTAACTTCTCTGTGCCTCAGTTACCTCATCTGTAAAATGGGGATTAAGATGGAGAGTCCCACGTGGGGCAACCTGATTACCTTGTATCTATCCCAGCACTTAGAACAGTGCTTGGCACATAGTAAGTGGTTACCAAATACCATTATTATTATTATTAGTAGTAAGCCCCACATGTGTCAGGGACTGCATCCAACCCGATTTGCTTGTATACACCCCAGCGCTTAGGACAGTGCCCAGCACACAGGAAATGCTTAACAAATATCATTATAATTTTTATTATGATTTTTATTCTTCTCAAAGATTGGGGTTCTAATTCCGAATGTGGCTCATGGATGTTTATTTGACCGTAGGCAAATCACTTAACTTTTGAATTTCCTCATCTTTAAAATGTGAATTCCATACCTGTAGTTTCCTTCTTAGACGGAGCACCCCCCTACCCTTGCCCTGCCCCACATTCCACCACCTCTTTCTCCCTAATCTCCTCCTCCTAGCTCCCTCTACCCCCTTCCTCCACCTCCCCATCTCCTCCACACTTCCCCCTGCCTCTTTCCTCCACCTCCTTCTCCCCCATCTCCTTCCTCCTTTACACTTAGCCCCTTCCTCCCACTTCTTCTTTGCCCCACCTCTGCCTCCCCATCTCCTTTCCATCTATGGAGAAGCAGCGTGGCTCAGTGGAAAGAGCAGGGGCTTTGGAGTTAGAGGTCAGGGGTTCAAATGCCGGCTCCACCAGTTGTCAGCTGTGTGACTGGGCAAGTCACTTCACTTCTCTGTGCCTCAGTTACCTCATCTGTAAAATGGGGATTAAGACTGTGAAGACCCCCGTGGGACAATCTGATCACCTTGTAACCTCCCCAGTGCTTAGAACAATGCTTTGCACATAGTAAGCGCTTAATAAATGCCATCATTAGTCATAGTAGTAGTAGTAGTATTTTTTGAGTGCCCACTAGATCCCCTCCTACTGGGCAGGGATTGTGTCCACCAAAACTGTTCTATTGTACTTTCCCAAGCACTCAGTACAATGTTCTGAACACAGTAAGTGCTCAGTAAATACCATTGATTTATTTATCAGTGCAATGCACTGTACTAAGGGCTTGGGAAGCACAAAACAGGTCATGAATCATTCTCTGTCCATAAGTAGCCTATCCTCTACTGGGGGTAATAGATATTACAAATATTTAGAGAGTATTCAAATAATGGAATGTACAATTGAATGAAGGTAATAATAATAATAATAATGGTATTAGTTAAGCACTTACTATGTGCCAAGCACTGTTCTAAGCACTGGGGTGGGGGGGGATACAAGGTAATCAGGTTGTCCCACATGGGGCTCATAGTCTTAATCCCCATTTTACAGATGAGGGAACTGAGGCCCAGAGAAGTTAAGTGACTTGCCCGAAGTCACACAGCTGAGAAGTGGTGGAGCGGGATTAGAACCCATGACTTCTGACTCCCAGGGCCATGCTCTTACCACTGAGCCATGCTGCTTCTCTGATTGAGTTCTTTGGGTGAATATAACTAATGCGAAAGACAATAAGCTTACAGAGGGTGCTCAATAAATGTCATCAGCAAGATAGTAAATGGCTAAGGAAAGAGAAGTGGAGGAAGGTACCTTGCTGAAAGCTGTTGAGTGTCCCCCCTTCCCCCCAGTTCCGATGTTTGCTATCCCGTTTTAGACTCTCACCCCCTCACTCCACCTCCTCACTCCATGACTGGCAGCTGGAAACAGATAATTTTGGAACCACTTGTGTAGAGGAACATGAGAAGTTGGGCTAAAGACAAAGGAAAGGATTTGGAAAGATGGGGTAAAATTATCCCTAGTAAAAACATAGAAATACCTTAGTAAGAATTGAGAGCAGGAGTTTCAAACATTACTTTCCCTACCTTATTCATTTTTCTTATTTTACAAAATTCATTGCATGCTTACTATGTGCCAAGCAGCTTACTAAGGTAAAGTACATTATGACAGAATCGACAGACGTGGTCTCTGCTCACAAGAAGTTTGCAATCTGCAGGGGAAAACAGACAGTAAAGCAGCTAAGGCTAAAGATACCTGTAATATATTTTCATTCATTCATTCAATCATATTTATTGAGATCTTATTTTAATATCCTTCTGTCCCAGCTAGGAGTCTCGCTCCCCTTTGAGGGCAGGGATCACGTCTACCAGCTATATTGTACACTCCTGAAGGCTTAATCCAGTGTTCTGCACAAAGTAAACAAAAGTCAATCAAATGTACTTACTGAGAGCTGACTGAATCCAGAGAGTTCTCCACATTTTACTAGATTTTATATATTATTCTAGTTGATGGGTCACATTATACCAGGACCAGAGGCTGACAATCAAGTTTCCTGTCTTCCCCGATGATCCATCCGCATTGGCCTTGATGTGTCTCAAGCCAAGTATGTCTCATGTTTTCCCCTTTTTCTATCCCTCAACTTCCCTGGTTCTCTTCCTTTTCTTGTCTTAACTTCTCCCCAATAGACAGCTTGACCCTAAGAAGAAGAAAAAAAACAATAACTATGGTATTTGTTATGTGCTTACCATATGCCCGACACTATACTAAGCGCTAGGGTGGAGACAAGGATTTCAAGTTGGACAGAGTCCCTGTCCCACACGGAATTTACAGTCTTAGTCCCCACTTTACAGATGAGATAATTGAGGCCCAGAAAAGTGAAGTGACTTGCCCAAGGCCACACAACAGATGAAAGGGGGAGTCAGAATTAGAATCTACAACCTTCTGACTCGCAGGCCCGTGGTCTAACCCCCATTTGCCAGAAAAAATGCAGGGACTGCACAGTTGCAGAAATAATGCATGATAACTAAGGTTAGAGCAGGGCAGCTGTAATGCATGATGGGTCACTTGCTTTCCTTCTTGACCTTCTTAGTTTTTTTTTTTTAATGTAGTATTTGTTCAGCACTTACTATGTGCCAGGCACTGTCCTAAATGCTGGGGTAGATACAAGATAATCAGGTTGCACACAGTCCTTGTCTCATGTGAAGCTCAAAGTCTTAATCTCCATTCCGCAGATGAGGTAACTGAGGCCCAGAGAATGGAATTGATTGCCCAAGGTCACACAGCCGACGAGTGGCAGAGCCACGATTAGAATCCAGTTCCATCTAACTCCCAGGCCCGTGTTCTATCCACTAGGCCACACAGCTTCTTCTTAGTGAAAAAATAAGTCATGGGAAAACCTTTATCAGCAGTAGATATCCTTGGTCTGGGTAGGGGAGACAGGCTTGGTTTGTAGGCCTTCTGTTTAGGTTCCACTAGCTCTCCTCTCTCTCAACCCCTGCCCAAACTATTGTCATGTTTAGAGGCAGCAATTGTCCTCTGAAGACCTCAGGGCATTTGAAAAGAGGAACACACCAAGCATAGCTTGGCCCCAGGAGCATGTGAAGTCCATATGACTTATGTAAGCATGTCTGAGGTAAATATATCCCTCAACAAGCAGGAGCTATTAAAATTCTTCAGGCATACACCTTGATAAATTGAAATGTATCCAGAAGGGAGTAATCAAGGGCTTTGTTTGTGGACAGGAGATACCTTGGGTAGGGCCTCAGAGAGGAAAGGAGGGGAAAAGGAATTCATGCCTTAAATTAACTTTGAGGACTCGATGGAGGGAAATCAATTTTCCCAGGCACAATCACCTTAGGCATGGAACGGAACTGAAACTCATCAGAGATCAATATTGGCTTCTCGAAGTCCCCATGCCTCAGCTGGACCCAGAGAGATTGGTAGGACCAGAGAAGCGGGGTTGAGGAGTGAATGAACATCTTAGGTCAAATGGAAAAGGTACCCAATTCAGACCAAAACGACAGGGTTTTTCCACTATGAAGAAATGTTTGTTTTTCCTTGGGATGCTCTACTTCCAAAAAGGGCCTTTTTTCTACTGATGGAATTTTCTAGGGAGAGAGTTCTGCTCCCTCTGGGGATGTGGGAGGGAAGACAATGCCCGATTGGGGACACAATAAATGTCAACAATCAACTAGTCAGCAGTCTGCTCTGTGACCTTGGGCAGGTCGCTTCACTTCCCTGTGCCTCAGTTACCTCACCTGTAAAATGAGAATTGAGACTGTGAACCCCACGTGGGACAGGGACTGTGTCCAACCCAATTTGCTTGTCTCTTCCCCAGCACTAAGTACAGTGCCTGTCACATAATAACCACTTAACGAATACCACAATTATTATTAACTAGAGAACAAACACTTGGAGTGGGAAAAGCTAAGTGAAAGGGAGAAAAGGAGAGAATCAGAGTGCCCTGGAAAGAAAGAACCCTGGACTGGGAATCAGGAAACCTGAGTTCTAATCCCAGTTCTGTTACTTTCCTGCTCTGCAACATTGAGCAAATCACTTAATCCATCAATCAATCAATCATATTTATAGAGCACTTACTGTGTGCAGAAAACTGTACTAAGCTCTGAAGATAAAACATTATACCAGATTCGGTGGACATGTTCCTTGCCCACAATCAATCAATCAATCAATCGTATTTATTGAGTGCTTACTGTGTGCAGAGCACTGTACTAAGCGCTTGGGAAGTACAAGTTGGCAACATATAGAGACAGTCCCTACCCAACAGTGGGCTCACAGTCTAAAAGGGGGAGACAGAGAACAAAACCAAACATACTAACAAAATAAAATAAATAGAATAGATATGTACAAGTAAAATAAATAGAGTAATAAATATGTACAAACAGTACATACTCACTGCTCACAGTGAGCTTACAGTCTAGTGGAGAGAACTTCTCTGGGCCTCAGTTCCCTCATCTATTAAATGGGAAGCAGCATGGTATAATGGATTGAGCACGGGCCTGGTAGTTGGAGCTCATGGGTTCTAATCCCGGCTCTACCACTTATCTGCTGTGTGACCTTGGGTAAGTCACTTCTCTGTGCTTCGGTTCCCTCCACTGTAAATGGGGATTAAGATTTTGAGCCCCAAGTGGGATGGGGACTATGTCCAACCTGATAAGCTGGCATCACCCCAGCACTTAGTACAACCCCTGGACCGCAACCTGTCTCTGGCCTGGAGTTCCCTCCCTCCTGACATCTGCCAAACTAGCTCTCCTCCCCCTTCAAAGCCCTACTGAGAGCTCACCTCCTCCAGGAGGCCTTCTCAGACTGAGCCCCCCTTTTCCTCTCCTCCTCCTCTCCTCCCCATCATCCCTACTCCCAACCTCTGCTCTACCCCCTTCCCTGCCCCACAGCACTTGTGTATATTTGTACATATTTATTATTCTCTTTATTTTATCAATGATGTGTATATATCTACAATTCTATTTATCTAATTTGATGTTACTGATGTTATTGTTTTGTTGTCTGTCTCCCCCCTTCTAGACTGTGAGCCCATTGTTGGGTAGGGATTGTCTCTATCTGTTGCCAAATTGTACTTTCCAAGCACTTAGTGCAGTGCTCTGCACACAGTAAATGCTCAATAAATACGATTGATTGAATGAACATAATAAATGCTTAACAAATACCATTTTACAAAAAGGCAGGCAGTGTCTCTTTCCCATCAAAGTTCCCTATTAGGGGACATGGATTATGTCCATCCTGATTATCTTGTATTTACCCCAGCACTTAGTACAGTTCATGGCACATAATAAGTGCTTAGCAAATACAGTATATAAAAAAGGGAGAGACAGGCAATGCCTCTTCCCCACCAAAGAACCCTATATAGGGGAGGGACTGTGTCCAACCTGATGATCTTGTATCTACCCCAACGTTTGGTACAGTGCCTAGCACATAGTAAGGGCATAACAAATACCGGAAAAAAAGGTAGGCAATATTGTCTTTCTCGCCTAAATGCTTTACTTATTTTAGGGACTGTGTCCAAGCTGATGATCTTGTATCTACCCCAATGCGTGGTACAGTGCCTGGCACATAGTAAGTGCATAATAAATACCATTAAAAAAAGGGTAGGCAATGCGTCTTTTCCACCAAAGTGCTCTATATGTGACATGGACTATGTCCAACTTATCTTGGCTCAGTGTCAAGAGCCCAGGCTTGGGAGTCAGAGGTCGTGGGTTCTAATCCCGCCTCTGCCACTTCTCAGCTGTGTGACTTTGGGCAAGTCACTTCATTTCTCGAGGCCTCAGTTCCCTCATCTATAAAATGGGGATGAAGCCTGAGAGCCCAATGGGGGACAACCTGATTACCTTGTATCTACCCCAGGGGGCTTAGAACAGTGCCGGGCAGGGCACTTAGTAAGTGCTTAACAAATGTCCATAAAAAGAAAAAAAAAAGGGCAAGAGATATTTTTCCACCCAAGTGCCCTATGTAGGACACAGACTGTGTCCAAACAGATGATCCTATCTACCCAAGTGCTTAATACAATGCCTGGCACACAATAAGCCCTTAAATACCATAAAAAAAGAGGCAAGCAGTACGTCTTCCCCACTAAAGCACCTATGTTGGACAGGGACTGTGTCCAACCAGATTATCTTGTGTCTACCCCAGCGCTTAGTACAGTGCCTGGCACACTGTACGTTCTTAACAAATGCCATAAAAAAGTCAAGCAATCTATCTTTCCCACAAAAGTGCCCTATTTAGGACAGGGACTGTGTCCAACCAGACTATCTTATGTCTACCCCAGCACTTGGTACAGTGCCTGGGACACAGTCGATGCTTAACAAACACCATAAAAAAAGGCAGGCAATATGTCTTTTCCCACCAACGCATCCTATGTAGAACAGGGACTGTGTCCAACCAGATTATTTTGTATCTACCCCAGCGCTCAGTACAGTGCCTGGCCCACAGAAAGCGCTTAGTACCCCCAAAACGGGAAGGCAAGCAGCACGTCTTTCCTACCAAAGAGCCCCACGTGGGACAGGGACTGTGCCTGACCTGATGAAGAAGGAGCATGAACAAGCAGCGTGGCTCAGTGGAAAGAGCCTGGGCTTGGGAGTCAGAGGTCGTGGGTTCTAATCCCACCTCTGCCACTTGTCAGCTGTGTGACTTTGTGCAAGTCACTTCACTTCTCTGTACCTTAGGTACCTCATCTGTAAAACGGGGATGAAGCCTGTGATCCCCATGTGGGACAACCTGATGACGTTGTGTCTACCCCAGTGCTTAGAACAGTGCTTGGCACATAGTAAGCACTTAACAAATACCATTATTATTATTATTATTATGAGCTTGTACCTACACTGAGTGCTCAGTACAGTGCCTGGTCCATAGTTAGCGCTTAATACCCTAAAAACGAGAAGGTAAGCAGCACATCTTTCCTCCCAAAGAGCCCCATGTGGGACAGGAACTGTGCCCGACACGATGAGCTTGTATTCACCCCAGCGCTCAGTACAGTGACTGGCTCATAGTAAGCGCTTAATACAGTGCTTGGCACCTAGTAAGCACTCAACAAATACCATTATTATTAATACCATAAACACCAGAAGGGAAGCAGCACGTCTTTCCTACCAAACAGCCCCACATGGGACAGGTACTGTGTGCGACCCGATGAGCGTGTACCTACCCTGGGTGCTCAGTACAGTGCCTGGCCCACAGTAAATGCTTAATACCCTAAAAACGGGAAGGCAAGCAGCATGTCTTTCCTCCCAAAGAGCCCCACATGGGACAGGGACGGTGCCCCACATGATGACTGTGAGCCCACTGTTGGGTAGGAACTGTCTCTATATGTTGCCAACTTGTACTTCCCAAGCGCTTAGTACAGTGCTCTGCACACAGTAAGCGCTCAATAAATATGATTGATTGATTGATTGATTGATTGATGAGCTGGTATCCACCCCAGCACTCAGTACAGTACCTGGCCCATAGTAAGCACTTAATACCCTAAAAACAGGAAGGCAAGCAGTACGTCTTTCCTCCCAAAAAGCCCCACATGGGACGGGGACTGTGTACTACCCGATGATCTTGTATCCACCCGAGGCACTCAGTACAGTGCCTGGCCCGCAATCGGCGCTTAATACCCTAAAAAACGGGAAGAGAAGCAGCTGGTCTTTCCTCCCAAAGAGCCCCATGTGCGATGGGGACCGTGTGCGACCCAATGAGTGTGTACCTACCCCCGGGCACTCAGTACAGTGCCTGGCCCACAGTAAATGCTTAATACCCTAAAAACCAGAAGGCAAGTAGTACGTCTTTCCTCCCAAAGAGCCCCACGTGGGATGGGGACTGTGCCTGACATGATGAGCTTGTATCCACCCCAACACTCAGTACAGTGCCTGGCCCATAGTAAGCGCTTAATACCCTAAAAACAGGAAGGCAAGCAGTACATTTTTCCTCCCAAAGAGCCCCATATGGGACGGGGACTGGGTGCACCCCGATGATCGTGTATCCACCCCAGTGCTCAGTACAGTGTCTGGCTCATAGAAAGCGCTTAATACAGTGCTTGGCACATAGTAAGCACTCAACAAATACCATTATTATTAATACCATAAACACCAGAACAGAAGCAGCACGTCTTTCCTCTTAGAGATCCCCATGTGGGACTAGGACTGTGTACTACCTGATGAGCTGATAAATACCCCAGGCGCTCAGCGCTCAGTACAGTGCCTGGCCCATAGTAAGCGCTTAATACCATAAAACTGGAAGGTAAGCAGTACGTCTTTCCTCCCAAACAGCCCCACGTGGGACAGAGACTGTGCGCGACCTGATGAGCGTGTACCTACCCCGGGTGCTCAGTACAGTGCCTGGCCCACAGTAAACACTTCATACCCTAAAAACGGGAAGGCAAGCAGTACGTCTTTCCTACCAAAAAGCCCCACGTGGGACGGGGACTATGTCTGACCAGATGAGCGTGTATCCACCCCGGGCGCTCAGTACAGTGCCTGGCCCACAGTCGGCGCTTAATACCCTAAAAACGGGAAGGGAAGCAGCACGTCTTTCCTCCCAAAGAGCCCCACATGGGATGTGGACTGTGCCTGACATGATGAGCTTGTATCCACCCCAGCGCTCAGTACAGTGCCTGGCCTATAGTAAGCGCTTAATACCCTAAAAACAGGAAGGTAAGCAGTATGTCCTTCCTCCCAAAGAGCCCCACGTGGGACGGGGACTGTATGCAACCTGATGAGCTTGTATCCACCCCAGTGCTCAGTACAGTGCCTGGCCCATAGTAAGGGCTTAATACAGTGCTTGGCACACAGTAAGCGCTCAAAAAATACAATTATTATTAATACCATAAACACCAGAAGGGAAGCAATGCGTCTTTCCTCCTAGAGATCCCCACGTGGGACCGGGACTGTGTACTGCCCGATGAGCTGATAAATACCCCAGGCGCTCAGCGCTCAGTACACTGCCTGGCCCATAGTAAGTGCTTAATGCCATAAAACCAGGAGTCAAGCAGTATGTCTTTCCTCCCAAACAGCCCCACGTGGGACGGGGACTATGTCTGACCAGATGAGCGTGTATCCACCCCGGGTGCTCAGTACAGTGTCTATCCCATAGTAAGCGCTTAATACCCTGAAAATGGGAAGGTAAGCAGCACGTCTTTCCTCCCAAAGAGCCCCACGTGGGACAGGGACTGTGCCTGACATGATGAGCTTGTATCCACCCCGGGCGCTCAGTACAGTGGCTGGCCCGCAGGAAGCGCTTAGCACCCTAAAAATGGGAAGGCAAGCAGGATGTCTTTCCTCTCCGAGCGCCCCGGGCACTCAGTACAGCGACCGGCACATGGTAAGGGCCGGTGGGCGGGGCGGGGCCTGTCTCTGTGGCCGAAGTGCCCTCGCCCGAGCGCTTAGCACAGTGTGCCGCGCACACAGTCAGCACGATGGTCAAGCCGGAATGAGGCCGGCAGGCCCGGCCCCCGGGTCCATACTCTTTCCACTAGTCCAAACTGCTGAGGAAGGGTCAGACGTGACATTCCTGAAACACGTTTTACTATCAGGACCAGGGGGGAGGCATGGAAAAAAAAATTCCTCAGCATCTTGTCCCACTGGAAAGAGCACGGTTCTGGGAGTCAAAGGAGCCGAGTTCTAATCCCTGCTCTGCTACAAACCTGTGAAGTAATTTTGGGCAAGTCCTCTAACTGTTCTGTGCCTCAGTTTCCCCTCGTCCCCCCCATCCTCCCGTCTTACCTCCTTCCCTTCCCCACAGCACCTGTATATATGTATATATGTTTGTACATATTTATTTATTTATTTTACTTGTACTTATCTATTGTCTTTATTTTATTTTGTTAATATGTTTGGTTTTGTTCTCTGTCTCCCCCTTCTAGACTGTGAGCCCACTGTTGGGTAGGGACTGTCTCTATATGTTGCCAACTTGTACTTCCCAAGCGCTTAGTACAGTGCTCTGCACACAGTAAGCACTCAATAAATACTATTGATTGATTGATTGATCTGTAAAATGGTGACTAAATTCCTGTTCTTCCTCTTACTTAAGCTATGAGCACCATTTGGGACAGGAATGTGGCCAACATGTCATGTTAGAGAAGCAGTGTGGCTCAGTGGAAAGAGCCTGGGCTTTGGAGTCAGAGGTCACGGGTTCAAATTTCGGCTCCGCCAATTGTCAGCTGTGTGACTTTGGGCAAGTCACTTAACTTCTCTGGGCCTCAGGTACCTCATCTGTAAAATGGGAATGAAGACTGTGAGCCCCAGGTGGGACAACCTGATCACCTTGCATCCCCCCAGTGCTTAGAAGAGTGCTTTGCACATAGCAAGCGCTTAACAAATTCCATCATTATTGGGGAAGCAGCGTGGCTCAGTGGAAAGAGCACGGGCTTTGGAGTCAGAGGTCATGGGTTCAAATCCCGGCTCTGCCAATTGTCAGCTGTGTGACTTTGGACAAGTCACTTAACTTCTCTGCGCCTCAGTTACCTCATCTGTAAAATGGGGATTAAGACTGTGAGCCCCACGTGGGACGACCTGATCACCTTGTAACCTCCCCAGTGCTTAGAACAGTGCTTTGCATATAGTAAGTGCTTAATAAATGCCATCATTATTATAGTAAGCACTTAATAAATGCCATTATTATTATTATTATTATGTCCATCTTGTAGCTACCCCAACGTTTAGTACAGTGCATTCTTCAAATGCTGTCGAGCTGTTTCCTATCCACAGATACTGCATGGACACAGCCTCTTCAGAAAGTCCCATCTTCTGTCAAAATCATTCTGGTATGGGTCTCTACAGTGTTTCCTCGGTATAGGTATAAAAGTGGTTTACCATTGCCTTCTTCCAAGCATTTCAAGCAGGCATTCCATTGCATTTCCAAGTAAATACTTGACTCTCTACCTTTGATCTGTGTTTTTATCACTTCATCATCCATGTTTGACTCTTTCCCATGCTGCTTCGGCTTAGACCTTTTCATTATGGGTAGCCCTATATAATAATAATAATGATGATGTCATTTATTAAGCGCTTACTATGTGCAAAGCACTGTTCTAAACGCTGGGGAGGTTACAAGGTGATCAGGTTGTCCCACATGGGGCTCACAGTCTTAATCCCGATTTCACAGATGAGGTAACTGAGGCACAGAGAAGTTAAGTGACTTACCCAAAGTCACATAGCTGACAATTGGAGGAGCCTGGATTTTCATTCATTCATTCAATCGTATTTGTTGAGCGCTTACTGTGTGCAAAGCACTGTACTAAGCGCTTTGGAAGTACAAGTTGGCAACATATAGAGATGGTCCCTACCCAACAACGGGCTCACAGTCTAGAAGGGGGAGACAGACAACAAAACAAAACATGTAGACAGGAGTCAAGTTGTCAGAACAAATAGAATTAAAGCTAGATCATCATCATTAACAAAATAAATACAATAGTAAATATGTGCAAGTAAAATAGAGTAATAAATCTGTACAAACATATACAGGTGCTGTGGGGAGGGGAGGGAGGTAGGGCGGGGGGAATTCCCTGCATGGACCTTCCTTTAAGCTTCTCCCAAGAAGTGGCTCAGAAATTTCTATGGGATTTGAACCCATGACCTCTGACTCCAAAGCCTGTGCTCTTTCCACTGAGCCACGCTGCGTAACTGTAAACTACATCAGCATACGCAAACTCCCCTGCCACGATAAAGCGTCAACTCATAGGAGAAACAGTGATTAGTAAATGCTTAGCAAATACTACAACTAGTATTAAATCCACTTCTCTGTTTTTCAGCCCCTTTTCTTCTAATTCCCCTACTCTTCCCTAACCTGCCTTCCACAGCTTCTCTCACCACTCTTTACCCAGAAACAGTCTGTCTCTAGAAAATAAGCATGGCCTAGAGCAGGACCATTCATTCATTCATTCATTCATTCAATCATAGTTATTGAGCACTTACTGTGTGCAGAGCACTGTGCTAAGCGCTTGGGAAGTACAAGTTGGCAACATATAGAGATGGTCCCTACCCAGCAACAGGTTTACCGTCTAGAAGGAGGAGACAGGCAACAAAACAAAACATGTGGACAGGTGTCAAGTCGTCAGAATAAAGAGACCAGAAGCCCGGGAGTCAGCAGGACCTGTGTTCTAATCCTGACTCTGCCGCTTGTCTGCTGTGTCACCCTGGGCAAGTCACTTCACTTTTCTGGGCCTCGGTTACCTCATCTTTAAAATGGGGATTGAGACTATGTGCACCGCACGTGACATGGACTGTGTCCAATCTGAGAAACACCATGGCCTAGTGGAAGGCTTGGGAGTCAGAGGACATGGGTTCTTATCCTGGTTCTTATCCTGGTTCTTATCAGACCACTTGTCTGCTGTGTGACATTAGGAAAGCTACTTAATTTCTCTGTGCCTCAGTTACCTCATTTGTAAAATGGGGATTAAGACTCTGAGCCCCACATGGGACAACTTGATTACCTTGTATCTACCTCAGAGCTTTGAACAGTGCTTGGCACATAGTAAACACTTAACAAATAACATAATTATTATTATTAGCTTGCATCAACACCAGCGCTTATTTCAGTGCTGGCTCAGAGTATGCTCTTAACAAGTACCATAAAAAAAATCACACTGGCCCAGTTTCCCAGAGTCCAGTACCTCACTCCTCAGCAGTCTGAAGTTGGAGAAATTGGCCCAGAAAGGTCAGATAGGAGTTGAAACCTCTGAAGGAGGGTCTGACAGCGCAGCCAGGCCAGAAAAACATCGCAGTGGCCTGAAGGAAAACAAAACCTTGCCCCTCTCTTGGGTCCAAATGGGAAACTCCTCTAATGCCACATTTCGGTCCTCTAATGTTAACCTTCTCAATGTACCTCGATCTCATCTGTTTGACCTCCCACCTCTTGCCCGCATGCTCAAGGTCCTCCCTCCTCAAATTGACAATCACGCTCCCCTGCCTCAAAGCCTTAGTGAAGGTATGTCTCCTCCAAGAGGCTTACCCTAAGCCTTCCTTTCCTCTTCTCCCACTCCCTTCTGCTTCACCCTAACTTGCTCCTTTTATTCATCCCCACTTCCAGCCCCACAGTACTTACATACATGTCCATAATTTATCTATTTATATTAATGCCTGTCTCCCCCTCCAGATTGTAAGCTCATTGTGGGTGGGGAATATGACCATTTATTATTGTACTCTCCCAAGCGCTAAATACAGTGCTCTACACAGAGTAAGTGCTCAATAAATTTGATTTGAATGAAAGAATGAATGAATATGGGAAGGACTTTAACCCATTTCTTGAATTCCATGACTTTGGACTCCATAAAGGCCCTGTGGCTTCACCTCCCCTCCACATGATAGAAACATACCTGTGTCCAACGCTCACAGATAGGAAGGGTGTGGGGGTCTGATGAGGTTATATTTCCTCAGGCATTTGTCAGACAATATCCAGGTTCAACATGCTTATTCACGAACTGGCAATCAGTCAGGATCCCCATGCTGTATTCCCGCTGCCAAGGCACAGACGGCTCTAACCTGGAAAATATTTTCCCTCTCTTTCCAAATCCTTTTTCCCAGAGCCTTTCCCTTCTGATCTGTTTCATCGCTTTCCTGGCCCAAATGAAAGCTAACACATGGCTAAGGCAGAACCTCTCTCCCACCACCTATGAGCAGGGGTCTAGTTTCGGGGTTGAGGCAGAGACAGAGAAAGAGGAGACTCTGGAAAACCTGTTACTACCACCTGCGAACTGTTGGATCACTTTGCCCCCTGGATTAATTACTCAGCCCCTTCTGGCCTCAGTTTCTCCATTTGAGAAAGGGAGCAGATTCCAGCCTCCACCCCCAGCTCCTCTGTCCCAATTGCCTTTCCTGTCCTCATGAGAACAATGGAACCGAAGGGTGGTATCCCACCTTGGAAAACCACAAAGGGGATCCAGACACACAATCCGTTGTGGAGCCTTATTGGCAAGCAGAGCCATACTCTTTCTTGTCTTTATCCATCGGCCTCTTGCTCGCTGGAATCTCCCTCCCCAATCCAATCCACTAGACCTCCCCATCGGCAAGCCCCTTCTGAAATTGCATATCCTCCAGGATACCTTCCCTGCTTAGTCTCACATCTTCTCACTCTATTTCTCTGCCTACTGATTTTCAATCAATCCTATTTAATTGTTTGCTGTTTGCAGAGCACCATACTAAGCACTTGAGAGAGTACAATATAACAGAGTAGGTAAACATATTCCCTACCCACAGCAGGCTTACTGTAAAGTCTAGAGGGGGAAACAGACATTACTATAAATAAATGAATTGCAGATATGTACGTATTAATATAAATAAATGAATTGCAGATATGTACGTAAGTGCTGTGGGGCTGAAGGAAGGGTGAATAAAGGGTGCAAATCCAAATGCAAGGGTGATGCAGAAGGGAGTGAGGGAAGAGGAAATGAGGGCTTAATCAGGGAAGGCTTCTTAGAGGAGATGTCCCTTCAACAAGGCTCTGAAGGTGGGGAGAGAGATCATCTGTCAGATATGAAGAGGGAGGGCATTCCTGGCCATAGACAGGATGTGGATGAGAGGTCACCCACGAGATAGGGGAGATTGAGGTACAGTGAGTGGGTTGGCATAGAGGAGCAAATTTGCAGACTCGTTCTTTTGTGTGTTTAATGGTATTTGTTAAGTGTTTACTATGTGCCATGCAGTGATCTAAGCACTGGAGTAGATACAAGGTAATCAGGTTGGACACCACCCCGTCCCACATGGGACTCACAATCCTAATCCCCACTTTACAGATGAGGCACAGAGAAGATAATAATAATGATGGCATTTATTAAGTGCTTACTATATGCAAAGCACTGTTCTAATCACTGGGGACGTTACAAGGTGATCAGGTTGTCCCACAGGGGGCTCACAGTCTTAATCCCCATTTCGCAGATGAGGTAACTGAGGCACAGAGAAGTTGTGACTTGCCCAAAGTCACATAGCTGGCAACTGGTGGAACGGGGATTTGAACCCATGACCTCTGACTCCAAAGCCCGGGCTTTTTCCACTGAGTCACGCTGAGATTACACAGCAGACAAGGAGTGAAGAGGGGATTAGAACCCATGTCCTTCTGACTTTGCCTATTCTCTGTCCACTTGGCCACACTGCTTCTTGGGTTGTAGTTGGAAGTCAGAGAGGCCAGATAGGAGGGGGAATGACAATTGAGTGCTTTAAAGCCTATGGTAAGGAATTTCAGATTGATGCAGAGATGGATGAACAACTCCTGGATATTTTTGAGGAGTGGAGAAACATGGACTGAATAGTTTTGCAGAAAAATGTTCCAGGCAGCAGAGTGATCTATGGACCAGAGTGGAGAGAGACAGGAGGCAGGGGGGTCAGCATGAAAGGTGATCCCTTAATCAAGCTGGGATAGGATAAGTGCTTGGATGCATGTAGTAGCAGTTTGGATGGAGAGGTTTTTATCAATGTTGTGAAAGTTGACCTAATGGGATTTGGTGATCTATTGAATATGTGTGTAGAATGAGAGAGATGATTTGAGGATAACACCAAGGTTATGGACTTGTGAGGCAGGGAGGATGGTGGTGCCATTTAAATAGTGATGGGAATGGGGTTGGACAGGGTTTGGGTGAGAAGATAAGGAGATCTGTTTTGGGCAGAGGTGTCAGCGAGACATCCAAGTAGAGGTGTCCTGGAGACAGGAGGAAATGAGAGACGAGACTGCAGAGAAGGACAAATCAGGGCTGGAGACAAAGATTGGAGAATCATTCGCATAGGAATGGTAGTTGAAGCCATGGGAGCGAATGAGTTCTCCAAGGGAATGGGTGTAGATGGAGAATAGTAGGGGACCAAGAACTAAATCTTGAGAGACTCCCATGTTAGGGTGATTGTAAGCTCCCCATTAGATTGCAAGGTCTTCAAGGGAAAGGATTATGTCTTCCAACTCTATTGTACTCTTCCACATGCTTAATACAGCACTCTACTAGCAGTGCAGTAGTTCCACATCATTTGTATTTGTAAGCTCACTCCTGTCCTCACAGTAGAAGTTGTGAATGCATATATAATCTCTGTTGAGCCGATTCCCCTTACTTGTAATTCATTTCAGTGCTCACCTCCTCCACTATATTGTAAGCACCTGGAGGGCAGGCTTCAGGTCTTCCAATTCTATTGCATTCTACCAAGCACTTCATTCAGTGTTCCGTTCAGAGTAAGTGACAATTCAAGAAACATGATGGATTGATCGACTGATGGATTTACTGAACTCCTTCACCGTATGGAGCAGGAAATCAACCCTGTGGGAAATTTATGAGCGAAGAAAAATGCCTGGTTTTAGGAGTTTACCATTTTATGAGGGAAACAGGACAGATTCATAACACAACCTACCATTAGAGGAAAAGAACAAATGACAGAGTCACAAAACAAGAACCCAAACCACAGACATATGTACACATGAGGTAGCCAGAAAGAATGGTAAGACCAGGTTCTGGATGGACAGAGGAATAGTTAATCTAGGAAGGGTTTCCAGAGGAGGTGGGGCTTTAGGAGAACTGGAAGAAGAGGAGTGGGATTTGGCAAAAGGGAAGGGAAAAAGACAATTCTGGTGGGAGATGGATGCAGGGGACACGGGTTTTTCGCTTCTCTTGTACAGCTTAGTCCACTGAGGAGACATTAGCTTTGCCAGAAAGGAAGACATAGAAAGTTGGGAAAGGTTGATGAAGTCTTGACCTCTGTGTCTAGCAGAGTAGAAAGTCATGTGGCATAGTGGAAAGAGCACAGCTCTTGGAATGAGAAGACCTGGATTCTAATCCTAGCTCCACCCTGTCCTGTTGTGTAACCTTAACTTAACTTTTCTAGGCCTCAGTTTCCCCATCTGCAAAATGGGGCTTAATTACCACTTCTCCCTCCTACTTAGACTGTGAGCCTCATGCGGAACCTGGTTAGCTTGTATCTACTGCAGTGCTTAGTACAGTGATTGACACATAGTAAGTACTTAACAAATGCCATAACTAATGATTGCTGTCAGACATTTGAACCATATAATTGGCAACTGGAGGCCTTAAAGAAATGGGGAAAGGGCAGGAACAGAATCCACCCTGCTGTGTACAACAAGTAAGGCTGGAGGCTGGTGGGATTGTTGGAGTCAATCAGTCAATCAATCAATTATATTTATAGAGCAATAACTGTGAGCAGAGCAGAATAAAATGAAATGATACAACAGACACATTCCCTGCCCACAGGGAGCTTACAGTCTAAAAGGGTAGAACAGATACGAAGTTGAATAAATAAATTACGGATATGTACACAAGTCCTGGGAGCTGGGAAGGGGGATGAAAAAAGGGAGCAAGTCAGGGAGATGCAGAAGGGAGTGGGAGAAGAGGAAAGAGACCAGTGGCTGTGGCAACATAAGTGACACAGAAAAGCAGGAAAATCCAGGAAATGCTCTTGAGAAAGATCCATCCGGTCATAGGGATTAATTCACCCCGGACAGGAGAAGGGAGAGTGGAATCAAAGATGACCAACTTGGTTATGACCAGGTAAGAGTGACTGGATATCATCTTGTTGATGGGGGATTGGGGTTTGGTTGGAGAATACTATTGAACTGTTTGGGAAGCTGAAGATACTGTACACCCTACCCACCCAGACCACCCCCAACTTGATCCCTGGTCCAAATAATCCCATCTCCTTAGTGTGTAAACTCTTTAATAATAGTAATCACAATCTTTATTGTGCTGTACTAAATGCTGGGGTTTAGCTGCCCCACAGGGGGATCACAATCTAAGTAAGAGGGTGAACAGGTATTTAACCCCCATTTTATAGATAAGGAAACTGAGGCACAGAGAAGTGAAGTCACATAGCAGGCAAGTGGCATAATCCTGGCTCCTCCACTTGTCTGCTGTGTGGCCTTGGGCAAGTCACTTTACTTCTCTGTTTCTCTGTGCTTCAGTTACCTCATTTGTGAAATGGGGATTAAGACTGTGAATCCCACATGGGGAATGGACTGAGTTCAACTTGAGTGGTTTACATCTACCCCTGAGCTTCGTACAGTGCCTGGCACATATAAGCACTTAACAAATACCATTAAAAAAAGTGGAGGAGCTGTGCTTAGAACCCAGGCTCTGTGACACCAAGTTTTTTTCCACTGGGTCACACTGCTTCTCTTTCCCCTTCTCCTTGAGGGTAGTGGCTGGTTTAAGCAATAAGGCTTTGTTGCCACATGACTGGACTGGGATCTTGACCAAGATAGACAGATGGCAATAAGGTCCAGACCAGTGGATGCCACTGATATCCAAAGCAGCAGGGATAATCCTTCCATTAAACTGATTGTTCTTAGAGCTGGCGGAGCGAGAGAGCAGTCAGGAGAGAAAAGGGAAGCTCAAGAACAGGGCATTCCAAAGAGAGAGCGCTGTTGGAGAAGGGGAGGGGGACCAGGAAGAAGACTGTATTTATTCATATTAATGTCTATCTCCCTCTCTGGACTATAAGCTCCTAGTTGGCAGGGAATGTGTCAGTTTTTCTATTTGTACTCTCCCAAGCACTTAGTACAGTGCTCTACCCACAGTAAGAGTTTATTAAATAAGATTGACAGATTGAATCAGAGAACAAACTGGAAGATGGGAGATGAGGGCGAGAGAGAAAGAGTGAAGGGAACAAAGAAAGGATAAGGGAGAGGAAATTTCCACTTCTATGATTGTAAGCCCTTTAAGGGTCAGAGATGTTTCCTAATTCTCACCCATGTATACCATCCCAGTTCACAGTAGTGTTTGGCACAAAGTAGGCTATTAAAAAATACTATTACTCTTACTGGAGGTCTTATGCTGTCAAGTTTTTTCCTACCCATAGCGATGCCATGGACACATCTCTTCCAGAATGCCTCACCTCCCTTTGCAATCATTCTGGTAGTGTATCCATAGAGCTTTCTTGGTAAAAATCCGCAAGTGGTTTGCCATTGCCTCCCTCTGCTCAGTAAACTTGAGTCTCCACCCTCGACTCTCCCCTTGTCGCTGCTGCCCAGCACAGGTGAGTTTTGACTTGTAGCAGATTCCCTTCCACTAATTAGCCACTGGCCAATGTAGGAATGGAATAGGTATGCCTCTGCTTGACTCTCCCTTCTATAGTCGAGATTGGTGGAGTACTGGAAACTCTCCAGGTGAGACTCTGAGAGGGGTATTACTAGAGGAGGTGCCATGAAAGATTGCGGGGGCGGGGGGGACGAAGAGACTGACAGAAAAGTTGATGAAGGGCGAACCGTGATTCGATGGAATCATATAATAACTGTGGAATTTGTTAAGCACTTATTATGTGACAGGAACTGTACTAAGCACTAGGGTGGATACAGGCTATTTAAGTTGGACACAGTCCCTGCAAATCAATCAGCTATATATTAAGCTCTGGGGTAGGTTTGAGATTATCAAGTCCCACATGGAGCTTACAGTCTAAGTAGGAGATGAACAGGTATTTTATCCCCATGTTGCAGATGAGGGAACTGAAGCACGGAAATGTGAAGTGACTTGCCCGAGGTCCCAGAGCATACGTAGAAAGGAAGGAGGGAGAAAAAGGCAGAGGCAGAATGCAGTGGGTCTGGGCTCGAGTGAGAAACAAAGAGAAAAAGAGAGTCAATCAATCCATCATATTTAATGAATGCTTACTGTGTTTGGAGCACAGAACAAAGCACTTGGGAGAGTACAATAGAACAGAGCTGGTGAGACGAGGAAAGTGTCAATGAGAAAGGAAGAGAATACAATACACAGCAACAAATGTGGAAGGCAAGGGATGGTGGGCGGGGATGGGAGAGCGCTCAAATGGTAGGGAGGCTACCTCGGGATAAGCCAGATTGTCTGTACATCTCCAAGCCCCCTGCTGAGGCTCTGCACAAAATGGCCTCAGTCGATGGGGTTGAGGGTGGGATGGGAGGGATGAAGCCGTTGGAAAATGCTTGCTAAGCAGGAATGCAGAGGAAGAGGACGTGTTGAGCCAGAGCCTTAGATATGTTGAAGGCCCGGTTGCCCTTTCCTGTAATCCTTGTACGGTGTCACTTTGGTGAGCGAAACAAAGCCTGTTCCAGTGAAATGATGAAATGTGCTAGGACAACTCTCCCCTCTCACTCCCTCCATCCCCATCCACAAACACCCCTCCTCTGAATAAGTATCGACTGCTGCTTAAAGCGGATGGTTTAAATATGAAAAGGATAATGAACTTTTAATACTCCACTGAGTCTAAACATAGATACTGTTCAGCTGGGTATGGATGTTTGTGGGAGCTGTGAAATACACCGTTAGAGTATTTTCATCAGGTATTTTTGGTATATTGTACTTGGGAATTCGTTATTGGAGGGAACATTATCTCCAACAGTTCTGGGATGGGTGAGTGGCACGTTTGGAAATTTCAGCCTCGGGTTGTTGTGTCCATCAAAAGAATGCAGCAGTGAGGTATTTCCCCATCGTCTACTGCAGGGGTAAGTGGAGGTATATAAAGGATGTCAGTTTGTGGGCCCTGCTGGACTCCAATCAATAAATCAGTCATACTTATTGAACACTTTGTGCAGAGCAGTGTTTTTTACACTTGGGAGAGTACAATCTAAGAGAGTTGATAGACAAGTTCCCTGTCCATAGTGAGCTTACAGTCTAGAAGGGGAGACAGACATTAGTATAGATAAAT
The DNA here is from genome assembly GCF_015852505.1 of Tachyglossus aculeatus. Classification (NCBI taxonomy): domain Eukaryota; kingdom Metazoa; phylum Chordata; class Mammalia; order Monotremata; family Tachyglossidae; genus Tachyglossus; species Tachyglossus aculeatus. The sequence continues at coordinate 42,645,276 of NC_052067.1, read as the reverse complement.
TATGGATATGTGCGTAAGTGCTGTGGGACTGAGGGAGGGGTGAATAAAGGGAGCAAATCCAAATGCAAGGGTGACACAGGGAGTGGGAGAAGAGGAAATGAGAAGGAATGAGGAGCATCTTGGAGGAGATGCTCCTTTAATGAGGCTTTGAAGTTGGGGAGAGTAATTGTCTGTCAGATATGAAGAGGCAGAACCAGACTCAGGATGTGGGCAAGAGATCAAGAGGTGGGCCAGAGTTTCTGAACTTTGCCCAGCAGGGTGGAGAAAGGAGTCATAATACTTCTGCTCTATTTGAGCACAAATTTGAATAACCCATACTCTCAGGGTCTATTTTTCACCAACTTGTACTTTTTTTCCTCAATTTTATAAATTCAATGGATAGTAGGGTTTACCTTCAAAGTAATTTCAGGTCATTAGAAAGAATTCTAGAAGAATTTAAGTTCATGGCCTGGGGATTTCTCGCAAAACATAGATTTGTGATCTTTTTTGTGATCTTGCAAAGTTCACTTAGTACAGTGCTCCGAACACTCGATAAATACTATTGTTTGACTGATTGAAAGGTTATATTCCAGAGGCAAAATGAGTACGAGAACAACTCTGGAACTTCCTCTTTGTATTGTAGTGTGACTTTCAGTGGATTTCTTTCCACAATGCTTCATAAAATCGGTAGAAGTAGTAATAGTATTTACTCGGTGCTAAGCACTGTATTAAGCGCTTAGGAAAGCAATACATGGACGGAATACAGACAGTGAGGGAAAGGATGGAGGATGGGGTCTCTGTGGGGAAAGAACTGGAATAGGGTAGCCAGTTTTCCAGTTTTAAACTGGACAGTCTGTTTTTCAGATGGCCTATCCCCCATCCTATTTGGATTTGGAGTCGGATGCTATTAAGTCAAAACCATATGATAAATTACTTATTCATTCATATTTATTTATTTATTCATATTGTATTTACTTATTCATTTCCAAATATAATTTATTCATTCATGGTATTCATTATTCATATTCTTGAATATTCATATCCACATCTATTTATTCATATTAATGCCTGTCTCCCTCATAGATTGTAAACTTATAATGGGCAGGGAACGTACCTGCTAATTCTGTTGAACTCTCCCAAGCACTTAGCACAGTGCTTTGCACATAGTAAGTGCTCAATAATAATAGTAATCGCTGCAGTATTTGTTAATCGCTTACTATGTGCCAGGCACTGTACTAAATGTTGGGGTAGAAATAAGCAAATTGGACGGGACAGAGTCCCTATCCCACGTGGGGCTCACAATCTCAATTCCCATTTTCCAGATGAGGGAAATGAGGCACAGAGAAGTTATTGGTCCAAGGTCACAGAGCAAGCAAATGGGGATTAGAACCCCTGATCTTCTGACTCCAGGCCCAATAAATACCATTGACTGATCAATTCTAATTTTCGGTGTCCGATCTCCCTCTGCCACAGTTCCCGTGTTTGAGTTCCACAGCTCAAAATGCCACCCATGTCTTCGTGTTACTCTGGGAAGGGAAGCTCAAAGGCTCTGGAGCAGCTGGAGGGTTTCTGGGAGGTTTCCTTGGAGGAACGCTTTAAGATCTCGCAAAACTTGCAAACTTCTGGGGAATGGTTCCTGTGAAGGAGGGGGAAAAAAACAGGCCGGAAACAGGCCTTCTGGGGAATGGTCACCACGCTACACTGTGTGCCTGAAGCAATGAAAGAGATGTCACATGTATCTCCTTTTATCAGATACAGGAGGGAGAACAGTGGCTATCTTAGTCCGAAGAGGAATGCAGGTCATGGACCTCCTTGTTCAACTTGTTGGCAAATCTTTTATTATTGTTATTATTATGATATATTATTATAATAGAAGAAGCGTGGCTCAGTGGAAAGAGCGAACTTGGTAGTCAGAGGTCATGGCTTCTAATTCTGGCTCCATCACTTATCTGCTGTGTGACCTTGGGCAAGCCACTTAACTTCTCTGTACCTCAATTACCTCATCTGTAAAATAGGGATTACGACTGTGAGCCCCATATGGGACAACCTGATTATCTTGTATCTACCCCAGTGTTTAGAACAGTGCTTAGCACATAGTAAGCATTTAACAAATACCATCATTAATATTATTATTAATAATATTAATAAAGATAATGATGTTCATTCCTTAGGTTCTGTGAGCCTCATGTTGGGCAGGGACTGTATCTGGCCGGTTTTTCTTCCCCTCCTTCAAAGCTTTACTGAAGGCACATCTCCTCCAAGAGGCCTTCCCTAAGTCCTCCTTTCCTCTTCTCCCAATCCCTTCTGCATCGCCCTGACTTGCTTTCTGTAGTCACCCCCTATCCTAGCCCTGCAACACTTATATACATATCCATCATTTCTTTATTCATTTATATGAATAGCTGTCTCCCCACCTAAACTGTAAGCTTGATGTGGGGAGGGAATGTATATGCTTATTGTTATACTGTACTCTCCCCAGGGCTTAGTAAAGTGCTCTGCTCACAGTAATTGCTCAGTAAATGCAATTGAATGAATGAATATCTTCTATCTACTCCAGCACTTAATAGAAACTCTGGGGTCCACACTATTTTCACTTGTCCATCTTTAAAGCCGGCCATCTATCTGACACTTCATTCTTTCCAATCTCATGATAATTGAATTTTTTATTAAGTCTGTAGTGTGGAACCTTGTCAAAGACCTTAGAAAATCTAACGTGACCTAGTGGATAAAGCACAGTCCTGGGAGCCAGAGGAGCTGGGTTCTAATTCCACCTCCACCACTTGCCTGCTGTGTGACCTTGGGCATGTCACTTCACTTCTGCATGCCTCAGTTTCCTCAACTGCAATATGGGAATTCAATATACCTCCAACAAAACAGATATTAACAGATATTTAAGTCACACCTCCTCCAAGAAGCTTTTCCTGATTTAGCCATCTTTTCACAGGCTTGATCTCCTTTCTCCATCATCTATGCACCTGGATCTGTGACCTTTAGACATTTTCTATTAGAAGAATACAATAGAACAGAATTAGAGGACACACTCCCTGCTTATAAGCAGCTTACAGTCTTGATGGGGAGAGATATTAAAATAATAAATCATTAATTTATAATATATAATGTAAAGATATATACATAAGTGTTTTGGGGTTGGGGTAGGTGGAAAGAATATCAAATGTCCAAAGGGCAAGATTCTTTTCTTTTGAATTAAGTAGCTGAAATGGTTCATTCATTCAACTGTTTTCATTGAGCACTTACTGTGTGCAGAGCACCATACTAGGCGCTTGGAAAATACAATTTGGCAACAAATAGGGACAATCCCTACCCAACAACGGACTCGCAGTTTAGAAGACTTCAAACACTCACTGTGCTACATGTTTGGGAAAATACAACAGCTCATTCATTCACTCATTCAGTCATATTAATTGAGAGTTTTCCGTGTATTGAGCACTGTACTAAGCACTTTGGAGAGTACAATGCAACAATAAACAGACACATTCCCTGCCCACAATGAGCTTACAGTCTAGAGCGGGTGACAGTTGAAACCCTGCTTCACAGCTCGGTTCCCCCAAGACCACAAGCTCCTTGAGGGCAGGAATTGTTTCGACCCCTATATTGTTATACTGTAGTGTACTCTCCCAAGTACTTAGTATAGTGCTCTGCACACAGTAAGTGCTAAATATAGACTGTTGTTCAACTGATTGATTAATTTGCCTGCTCTATGGCTGACACCCTGGGCATCCTCGGTCCAAACTGATTGATGGGGTATAGGGACACAAATTTATCCAACCTAATTTGCTGGCCTTCGGTGGCAGAGGGAGTTAGAGGAGGAGGGAGGAGGAACTTTCCACCTCAGAAGCATTTTTAAATGGTTCAAAAGGTTTACAGCATTTATCGTTCAGTTCAGGAAGACAAGTAACTCGCAGAACTTAAGGGATCATGTCATAAATCAGAAGTGCTCAGATGAAATTTCTGATGAATTTTATATTGGCTCGGGGAAAAAAAATGAAGGCGAAAACTGTCTGGCAGACTGTTTTACCAGACTGAAAATGATCATAAAATATCTTGAGATGATCCTTGGATTCCCCCAAGGTCTGGGCTGACACATTCCTAGAAGAAATAGATAAGACGGGAGCAGAAGGATAAATTATCCAGTAGCGTGAACCTGATCTCGTCTGTATACACTAGGTCACCTGGGATGCCAGTTCTACCAAATACACTGACGGCTTTTCAGCTGGTCTATCCCGTGTCCAATTCTGATAAAGCAATGGACTCTTTTATCAACCTCACTTTTATTTTAAACAAGCAGCCTCCATCCGTCTCAGCTCCTACCCCTGAGTTCCATGATCCAGAAGGGACCCATGTGTCCAGGCTTCCAGAGACCTGGGAGGGAAATGCAATAGCTCTTGAGTATACGGTTTGATCAGCATTCTCCAAGAGAAGGAGAGGGAGTCACACTCTAAGTTAATTTTGTGCCACTAGCGAACTGCGTGTAATGTACAGAATGTCTGTTATTTCCAGGTAAGCAAAGCCACGACTGGGATTGGGCAATGGCCCTCTGTTTGGAAAAGCCTTAATGATAATAATAATAATAATTGTGGTATTTGTTAAGTCCTTCCAATGGGTCAGGCACTGTACTAAGCGCTGGGGTGGATACAAGCAAATCAGGTTGGACACAGTCCCTGTCCCACGTGGGGCTCACAGTCTCAACTCCCAGTTCACAGATGAGGTAACCGAGGGCCAGAGAAGTGAAGTGACTTGCCCATGACCACACAACAGACAAGTGGCAGAGCCGGGATTAGAACATTTGACCTTTTGACTCCAAGGCCCGGGCTCTATTACAGTGTGCTATTCTCCACCATCCAGGGTCCCATGAACAAGCTGGATCTTGGTGGTCCTAGATGTTTATAAGAGTTCTTGACCTCTCATTATTACTTGCTCTACATTTCTGTTGAGGGGAGAATTCTGTTTTTTCTAGATTACCTCCTTGTGAACGGGGATTGTGTTTACGGACTATGTTAAGCGCTAAGAAAAGTGCTCTGCCCACAGTAAGAGTGCTCTGCCCACAATAAGTGCTCAGTAATATGATTGCTTGATTGATGGATTTCTCCCATGGGTATTGGTCTGGAATCTGAGGAGGATCTAACCTTCTCCCAGCAGCTTCCCTTCCCTTCCCGCTCCTCTGGAATCCTGGGAAAATTTAGTGCTACTTGAACCTCCATCCAGTAATAATAATAACAGTATTTAACAACTTACTATGAGCCAGGCACTGTATTAACCACTGGGGTGAATACCAGCAAATTGAGTTGGATACAATCCCTGTTCCACAAGGAGCTCACAGCCTCAAATCCCTTTTAACAGATGAGGTAACCGGGGCACAGAGAAGTGAGATGACTTGCCCAGTGTCACACAGCAGACAAGTGGGGGAGCTGGGATTTGAACCCATGACCTCTGACTCCAAGGCCCATGCTCCATCCATTAGAACCTTCTTCTTCTCTGTCCTCCATGTCCAGGGCTCTCCTTCCCCTCTCCAAGCTCCTTCTTGGCAGGGAATGTATCATCATCATCATCATCAATCGTATTTATTGAGCGCTTACTATGTGCAGAGCACTGTACTAAGCGCTTGGGAAGTACAAATTGGCAACATATAGAAACAGTCCCTACCCAACAGTGGGCTCACAGTCTAGAAGGGGGAGACAGAGAACAAAACCAAACATACTAACAAAATAAAATAAATAAAATAGATATGTACAAATAAAATAAATAAATAAATAGAGTAAAAAAAATGTACAAACATATATACATATATACAGGTGCTGTGGGGAAGGGAAGGAGGTAAGATGGGGGGATGGAGAGGGGGACGAGGGGGGAGAGGAAGGAAGGGGCTCAGTCTGGGAAGGCCTCCTGGAGGAGGTGAGCTCTCAGTAGGGCCTTGAAGGGAGGAAGAGAGCTAGCTTGGCGGATGGGCAGAGGGATGGCATTCCAGGCCCGGGGGATGATGTGGGCCGGGGGTCGATGGCGGGACAGGCGAGAGCGAGGTATGGTGAGGAGATAAGCAGTGGAGGAGCGGAGGGTGCGGACTGGGCTGTAGAAGGAGAGAAGGGAGGTGAGGTAGGAGGGGGCGAGGTGATGGAGAGCCTTGAAGCCCAGGGTGAGGAGTTTCTGCCTGATGCGCAGATTGATTGGTAGCCACTGGAGATTTTTGAGGAGGGGAGTGATATGCCCAGAGCATTTCTGGACAAAGATAATCCGGGCAGCAGCATGAAGTATGGATTGAAGTGGAGAGAGACACGAGGATGGGAGATCAGAGAGAAGGCTGATGCAGTAGTCCAGACGGGATAGGATGAGAGCTTGAATGAGCAGGGTAGCAGTTGGGATGGAGAGGAAAGGGCGGATCTTGGCAATGTTGTGAAGCTGAGATCGGCAGGTTTCGGTCACGGCTTGGATGTGAGGGGTGAATGAGAGAGCGGAGTCGAAGATGACACCAAGGTTGCGGGCTTGTGAGATGGGAAGGGTGGTAGTGCCGTCAACAGAGGTGGGAAATTCAGGGAGAGGACAAGGTTTGGGAGGGAAGACAAGGAGTTCAGTCTTGGACACGTTGAGCTTTAGGTGGCGGGCAGACATCCAAATGGAGATGTCCTGAAGGCAGGAGGAGATGCGAGCCTGGAGAGAGGGGGAGAGAGCAGGGGCAGAGATGTAGATCTGGGTGTCATCAGCGTAGAGAATGTATCTGTGTATTGTTGTACTGTGCTCTCCCAAGCGCTTGCTAAAGGGCTGTGTACACCGTAAGCACTCAGTAAATACATTTTAATGAATATCACTGTTTGAATGGCAGTTCCTCCCTATTGGGACCTAGAACCCAGGCTCGGTTGCCATTTTGGTTTCTGATTCCTACTCTCAATCATTCCAACATGAGAGACATGACCACTTCTTTGTCAAGGAATGGACACTTCTGATTTTGGAGAATTTAGGGCTCTGCATATGGAGAAGCAGCGTAGTCTAGGGGATAGAGTATGGGCTCGGGAGTCAGAAGGACCTGGGTTCTAATCCCTGCCCTGCCACACGTCTCCTCTGTGTCTTAGTGCAAATCACTTAACTTCTCTGGGCCACAGATACCTCATCTGTAAAATGGTGATTAAGACTGTGAGCCCCAGATGGGACAGGGACTATGTCCAAGCTGATTATCTTGTATCTACACCAACACTCAGCACAGTGCCTGGCACATAGTAAGTGCCTAACAAATACCACAAAAAAAAGGAAATGCACCTGCCCCACCTCCCACATTTCTCTGACTCTTGCAATAACTGTTTTGGAAGGGAAACAGCAAGTAATTTCTAAGTAGAAGGCTCCCCAAATTAAAAAAAAGTGAATATCACATTCCTCCAGTCTGCTAGAGACTCCGAATCATCCATCTCAGCTCAAGAAAGAACATGATGATGATGGTATTTGTTAAGCACTCACTATTTGTCAAACACTGTTCGAAGTGCTGAGGTAGATACACGCTTATCAGGTTGGACACTGTCCCTGTCCCACATGGGGCTCAAAGTCTTAATCCCCACTTTACAGATGAGGGAACGGAGGCCCAGATAATTTAAGTCACTTGACCAAAGCCTCACAGCAGATGAGTGGTGGAGCCAGAATTAGAACCCTGGTCTTTCTGATTCCCAGGCCTGTCCTCTATCCACTAGGCCATGCTGCTTCTCAACCCATTAAGGTGTCCAGTTAGAGAACACTTTCAGTGCAAACAATAAACTCCTGCCCCTCTTTTCAGAGAAATGACCTGAAATCTCCCCTGTAATTAGGATGACTAGGTAGCCCCAATACAATCCAGCTAGCTTGCTCAATCCTCTGCCTGTTTGCCCCCAAAATGAGATTCTAAGGAGCATTTATCATGGCAATTACATTAGCCACTATTTACCATCGTTATTTTAGCATTAACCTTTCTCACCTAATATCTGCCATCAGCAGATGCTTCAGAAAGGCCAGAAAAGAGGCAAATATCTTCTTTCAGTTCTTGCAGTTGTTCCAATTCAACATACCATTCCAAGCCAGGCCACGGGGAAAATACATCCAAAGGACAGAGGATATGTTACTCCAGCCAAAGACTGAAAGTCTAGGGACTGATTTGTAACCTCACACAATTTTTTTTTTGCATGTGCATATTTGTGTGTGTGTGTGTGTGTGTGTGTGTGTGTGTGTGCGAGAGAGAGAGAGAGAGAAAGAGAAATACATTCCCTGCAAAATTAAATGGGACTTCTCCTGCCAGTGATAAACTCCAAGATTATCAATCGATGAATGATATTTGTTGAGTGCTTATTGTGTGCAGAGCATTGTACTCAGTGCTTGGGAGAATATAATGTAACAATATAACAGACACATTTCCTGCCCACAGTGAGCTTACTGTCGAGAGGGAAAGACAGACATTAATATAACTAAAATTACAGATATAGATATAAGTACTGTGAGACTGAGGAAGGGGTGAATAAAGGTTGCATATCCAAGTGATTCTGACTACAGACTTTCACCTCCCACTCCACCAGCCTTGCTCCAGTCACACTGCCAAACTTACTGAGACTACATTTTCCCTTCTGCCCCATCTAAGCTTCCAACCAGGCTTTTTAAATTACTATTAATAGTAAGAATAATAATAATAAAAATGGTATTTGTTAAGTGCTTACTATGTGCCAAGCACTGTTCTAAGTGCTGGGGTAGATACAAGGTAATCAGGTTGTCCCATGTGGTCTTAATCCCCATTTTAGTCTTAATCCCCATTTTAGTCTTAATCCCCATTTTACAGATTAAGTAACTGAGGCACAGAGAAGTTAAGTGACTTCCTCAAAGTCACACAGCTGATAAATTGTGGAGTCAGGATTAGAACCGGTGACTTCTGACTCCCAAGCCCGTGCTCTTTCCACTAAGCCATGCTGCTTCTTATTATGGTATTTAAGCACTTACTACTTGCCAAACACTGTTCTAAGCGCTGGGGTAATACAAGGTAAGCAGGTTGTACACATGGAGCTCACAGTCTTGATCCCCATTTTACAGATGAGGTAACTGAGGCCCAGAGAAGTTAAGTGGCTTGCCCAAGGTCACACAGAAGACAAGTGGCAGAGCTGGGAGTAGAACCCATGACCTCTGACTCCCAAGCCTGGGTTTTTTCTACTAAGCCACGCTGCTTCTCTGTTTATAGTATTTTATAGAATTTGTATTTGATAAGCGATAACTACTGGATTGGATACACTCTCTGTCCCACATGGGGCTCACACTCTCAATCTCCCTTTTACAGATGAGGTCATTGAGGCTCAGAGAGCTGTAGTGACTTGCCCAAGGTCACACAGCCGACAAGTGGCAGAGCTGGGATTAGAACCCAGGTCCTTCTGATTCCCAGACCCAAGCTGTATCCACTAGGCCATGCTGCTTCCATCTCATCTTGCTCTCTTTCTTGATGACCCAGGGCATACAAGTGCCAAAATTCACATTCAGATGGAGGGAAAGTGCAGGGAGTGAGAAGCAGTGTGGCTCAGTGGAAAGAGCGTGGGCTTTGGAGTCAGAGGTCATGGGTTCAAATCCCGGCTCTGCCAATTGCCAGCTGTGTGACTTTGGGCAAGTCACTTAACTTCTCTGTGCCTCAGTTACTTCATCTGTAAAATGGGGATGAAGGCTATGAGCCCCCCGTGGGACAACCTGATCACCTTGTAACCTCCCCAGAGCTTAGAACAGGGCTTTGCACATAGTAAGAGCTTAATAAATGCTATCATAATCATTATTATCATTATTAAATGGGATCTTTGGGGTCAACGTAACAAGTTTCTGTTAAAACCTTCTCCCTGGGCCTGGATCATTTTCTTGACTGAGCCCTGATCCATTATCCAGAGAGTTTAAGTATCTTTACCCTTCTCCCTCATGGCCTTCTCTTCTCCCTGCTAGACTGTAAGCTCCTTGTGGGCTGGGAATGTATCTGTTTATTGTTGTACTGTACTCTCTTAAGCACTTAGCACAGTGCTCTGATTGATTGACTGACTTACTGTCTGACTCCCCTTCCATTTCTCACTGGCAGAGAAGTTTTGAATTTTTCCCATGAAGAGTTGTCTGCTCTTCCCACCTTCTCAAGCAATCTATTGTACATTATTGAGCGCTTACTGTGTGCATAGCACTGTACTAAGCATTTGGGAGAGTATGATACAACAGAGTTGGTAGATACGTTCCCTGCTCTCAGTGAACTTTCAGTCTAGAGGGGGAGATAGATACTAAAAGAAATAAGTTCTGGACATGTACATAAGTGCTATGGGGTTGAGGGGTAGGATGACTAGCAAGTGTCCAAAGGTTACAGCTTTAAGTGTACAGGTGACGCAGATGGGAGAGGGAACTGGAGAAAAGGAGGGTATAATCAGGGAAGGCCTCTTGAAGGAGGTGTGACCTAGTAAGGTTTTTAAGATGGGCCAGTTCAAGTGGCTGAAAAATGAGCATACCTAAATGCCACTGGCACTTTGAAAACACCTTGTCCAGACGTTTTATGTAACCAATTTCCATCCCGCTCTTAGCCCCAGAATGGTCCCCTGGCCCTGGAAGATCCGGGGTGTATAGGGGTGGACCCATGGGAAATTATTTAGAGGATCTCACATTTCAACCATATGGGCAGGGATCATGTCTACCAACTGTGTTGTAGAGTTCTCTCTCACTGTGCTTAGTACAGTGCTCTGTACACAGTAAGCATTCAGTAAATATCTTTGATTGATTTGTTAATGTGTTTTTTCTTCCTACCATCAGGATATCACTTCAGCTCCTATACTTGCTGCCCCACAAGGGAGGAAGAGGATTTGCTTTAGCTGGGGAGGGTGATATTTCAAGATGGAAAAGTCAGGGTTTTGGGGGGTTTGAATTTTTGGGTCTTTTTCTTTTTGAAGTCCTACCAGCATTTCTAAAAGAGTTACCAAGGCTGGTAACCAAGCAACAGTTTCAAAACTCTAAATAATGCCATCTTGTTAGCCGGGTCTGAGCACACACTGATCAACTCCTCCCGCCTCACTAAAGGTCACTACTAATACCTGATGAGTACTCAAGTCCTCGCTAATGTTCAAAACAATTGTCAGCCACCCCTAATCTTGAGATAACTGACATGCTGAGAAGGGCAGTAGGGAAATCTGGGTATTTCACTGCTACACAAAATACATTATGGAGAGCTTGAAGACAAAAACTGTATCTCAATTAAAACAGGCTCCCAGAAGCTTTTACTCTCATTTCATCAATCTTTCTTGCCCTCTGCCACTCCAGTGCAAATTCCTCTATGATGCTAGGAGTCAGATGCTCCCTTGGAATGCCAATGAAGACAGGGGTTTCAAAATAGTGGGCGGATTCCAAAGATCTAACAGTAGACTGCCACCCTTGGCTTTACAACTCTATTTCTTTTTAAATAAATGAGCGAATACTTCTTCAGAAGATCAAAAAAACAAACTCAGTATGGTCTTCCCCTCTAGACTATAAGCTCATTGTGGGCTGGGAATGTATCTGTTTATTGTTGCATTGCACTCTCCCAAGCACTTAGTACAATGTTCCTGCACACGGTAAGTGCTCAATAAATACAATGACTGACTGAATGACTGATTGATGCTTGGATTTCCACCCATTCATGGTATGAAACTGATAAGTGAATCACTCTGGATTTCATCCTGGTGCAAGCCACTTACATTACAAAAGTAAGGGCATCACAAGGAAGCCTACAATAACGTTCTTTGAGGAAATCCCCAAAATTGATATAGTTGCTCGGCATGCTACTGGTTGGTTCTCCAATGCTCCCAGATCTCCAGACCTGAGGCATTCTTCTCTTAGGTTATTACACAACTACACAAGTGCTGTTTTGCGGAGGCAGAGGGTAGACATTTAGGGTCAAAGAGTGAAAAGGCCTGGACTTCTTTTCTTCTTAGCAAGAAATAATGCCAACTTTTTGACTAATCTGTGATAGAATGGAATATTAATCTAATGGAGATTCTTCATACTGAGGACTGATCAACTGATCGAGCCCAGAACTGTCCTAGGCTGTGGCCTGTTATTCCCAGATGAATGGAAACCTAGCTTTGATCTAATGTAGAGTGGTCATTATTCCCACAACAGTGTCCAATCCCCAGTGAGGTCACGAGGCACAAATGCCTCAGCATGTGAGATGTCACAAATGCTGAACAGGGAATGTAGTGTGATGGGATGATGTTATAGGAATACAAATCTCAGACATAAAGACAGCTGATGCCAAATCAGTACGGAGCAGGGTCCAGATCATTTGAAAAACAGACTATCTGATCTGAAACCAGATCAATGGCTACCCCTTCTCAAGGATCAGAAGCACCCAATTAGAAACTCTTAGCCCTTTGGCAACCTTGCCCAAAAACTTTCTGGTCTTGTTGGAAACTTGCAGTTTGCCATTTGGGAGCCTTGCCCAAAATTCTGTGAGAGCCAAAGCAGTGATGTCACCACAAACCTGCAACCTGTGAGGGCAGAACGGTACCTGTACGGACTAACGTCTGACTTCTACCAAAAGCTTGTTATCTTCTCTCAGTCAGAGAAGCATGCTCCTTTTGCAAAAACGGCAGGCAAACGAGACCTTTCTCTAAGAAAGGAAATTAACAACAAGTATCTCCAGAGGGGCAATCTTTATGCTGGAGGAGAAATCAGCCCTTCTCCAAAAAACGTAGAATTTAATTTTGCTTTGCCTCTAAAGAAACACTCCCATTCTTTATCTGAGCAAATTGTACCAGAATGGAGTCTCAATCTAATGGAGGTTCTTCGTATTAAGTACTGATCAATTGATCAAGCACAGAACTGTCCTAGACTGTGGTCTGTTATTTCTGGATAAATAGAAGCCTAACTTTGATCTCACATAGGGTGGTCATTTGTTCAGATTTTCACTGGACAGTCTGGGCTTCCATTTTTGTCTCCTTGTCTGGTCTGTATTTGGTACCAGAACTTTTATGGTTATTATTTTCACTTTTGGCTTCCAGTCTCCCTCTGCCACTGTCCAGGCTCCCAGACTCACTGGCAAAAATGTTGGTCATATGACATCATTCCATCACACTATATTCCGGTGCAGCATTTGTGACATCACATGTGCCTCAAGGTTGACCTTGCTGGGGACTGGACTCCGTTGCTGGCCACACTGGGGCCACACAGGGAACTGACCAACTAGTAACCGAATGATCGGCATTATTTCCTGCCAGGAAGAAAAGGAGTCCAAGTCTTCCCACTCTTTAACTCTTCCACAATTTGCACTGAATCTGAAAAGAAATGAAATAAATCAACCAACCCTTTCTTTTTTTAATGAAGACAACATCACTTTTGAGTGTTAACTAGCTCTGGGAGTTTAAAAAACTGATTAGCTAGATAGATCTAGTTTCAGACAGTTTCATGACTTTTTTTCCCCACTCCTCCAGCTCATTTAAAATTAACTTACATTCTCACCTAAACTTAAGCAGCAACGGTTACCATGACGACCATCTAAATGTAGCTTACACTGTGCAAACAGCTGAACCAAACTCTGGAAAAAACGAAAACTCAGCTGAAAGGAAAAGTTTCTTGCCTAGTCCAAACCCCCAAGTGAAGCCAGAATTCTTCCCACAGATTTGAGGTAGACTTTGAAACCATTTCTGTCATAGATAGGGCATAGATCATAGACAGTTCATAGATAGTGGAAGTGAAGGATGCTTAATGGACAGAGCGTGATGATTGCCCTCCCTACCTAAGGATAAGGATGGACCTGGTATCTTCACTAATTTTTCCCTCTGGTAATCCACACCTTTTAATTAGTGAAACCCCATTTGAACCGTTGATGTTTTATTATAATCTATACTGGTGACAAACACCCTCAGTTAAAGGACCAAATTCTTCATTTTGTTAAAATGGAAGAACATACAGCCATGAGCCAAGCAATTTGTTGATTCCAACCAATGATTTCTTCATAAGCAGGAAAAAAATACGGCCTTAGTGGATAGAAAACGGGCCTGGAAGTCAGAGGCCCTGTGTTCTGATCCCAGATCCACCCCTTGTCTGCTCTGTGATCTAGGGAAAGTCACCTCACTTCTCTGGGCCTCAGTTACCTCATCTGTAAAATCAGAGTGTCTGGCACATAGTAAACGCTTAACAAATACCATTAAAAGAGAGACTAGGAGTAAAGCCATACTAATTCAGAGCCCTGTCATCAATAGTGGCATTGAGGGATGTTTGGTGGACTATATGCAATTGTTGCCCTAACTACTGAAGGGTAAGGATGGACCTGTTAACTTCACTAATTTTTCCTTCTAGTAATGCAGGCCTTGAAATTAATGAAAACCTGTTTGAACCCTTGATCTTTTCAATCTGAATAATCTCCATTGGTGACCAAATTCCATTCAGTTACCTCCAGTTGAGTGATTAAGTTCTTCATTTTGTTAAAATGGAAGACCATAAAGCCACAAACTGAGCCATTCATTGGGTCCAACCAATGGTTAATTCATCCATGGTCACAGCCTTAATCCCCATTTTACAAAATGAGGAAACTGAGCCCCACAGAAGTGAAGTGACTTGCCCATGGTCACACAGGGGACAAGTGGCAGAGGCGGAATTAGAACTCAGGTCCTTCTGACTCCCAAGCCCATGCTCTATCCACTAAGCCATGCTGCTTCACAAACTGGGAACTGTTAAAATGAGAACAAGACACCTCCTCTCTCTCAAATTCAGATTGCTGTGTGGGACAGTGACTGTGTCTGATCTTTTATTTTGTATCTACCCCAGTGCTTAGGACACTGTTCAGTACCTAATAACTACAAAATAAATGTCATAGTTATTATTGAAATATTATTATTGTTACTATTAGGTCTCTGATAACATGAAGGTTGTGTTCTTGCATAACCTTGTACTGAGAAATTGACACTCACTCGTTTTTCCAACACTGTGTCAAGTCCTAGCCAGATCTATATGCTCACAAGAATGTTCCCTAATTCTGGCATTGTGTTCTAACCAAACTGCAGTGCAAAAAAAAGCATTTTGGCTAAACCAAATATGATTCCTTCAATTTGTCAAGTGTTTTTATTTTTTTAGCATACTGGCACATCAGTTGTCTCACTTTATCTCACACCATCCCTGTGAATCAATCAACAGTCATATTTGTTGAGCACTTCCTGTACAAGAGTACCACAAAAAACGCTGGGGACATTTCAATATAACAGAGTCGGTAGACAAGTCGCCTGCCCCTAATGAGCTTACAATCTAGATGGGAATTGGGAGAGGCTGGTATTATCCCCCATTTCCGAATGAGAAACCTGAAGCCCAGAGAGTTTAAATGACTTGCACCAAGTCACACAGCAAGCAAAGGTAATAATGGCATTTTTTAAGTACTTCCTATGAGCCAAGTGCTGAGATAGACCCAAGACAATCATATAGAACCCAAAGACCTATTCCCACATGGGACACACCGTCTAAGCTGGAGAGCGAACAGATCTTTTATCCCCACTTTACGGATGAGAAAACTGAGGCACAGAGAAGCTGAACGACTGGCCCAAGGACCCACAGCAGGTAAGTGGCAGAGTCAGGATTAGAAGTGGGTTTCCTAACCCCACATTCATTCATTCAATCATATTTATTGAGTGCTTACAGTGTGCAGAGCACTGTGCTTTGCAGTTCTATGCCCTTTCCACTAGGCCATGTGGCCTTCTGGATTTGTGGCTAGAATCCAGGTCTCCTAACGCCTAATCCCATGCTCTTTCCAGGAAGGGATGCTTTCTCCTGCAGACGGGGAGGAATGCTGCCATTGTTGGGTAGGGACCGTCTGTATACATTGCTGATTTGTACTTCCCAAGCACTTAGTGCAGTGCTTTGCACACAGTAAGTGCTCAATAAATACAATTGAATAATGAATGAAAAATGATCTTGGAACTGGGAGATGTGTAGCACCAATTGTGAAGCTCCAGGAAGCTCTCTGACTGCTATTTTTTGAGCAGAAACAGGCTTGGAGAGCTTTTTACAAGTGTAAAAATGAAAGGAGGGAGGACAGGGACTAATTTGTACCCCAGAGAGCTATTTTCTGCCTCTCCTGACTCCACTTAGGGCTCCTTTAATTCCTAAAACCTCATTCCCTGCATTAGGATGGGCGTTTAGGGCTTTTCTACTCTAAGAAGCCTTCCCTGACTAAACTCTGCTTTCCTTTTCTCCCATTCCCTCCTGCACTGTCCTGATTTGCTCCCTTTATTCAACCTCCCTCCCTGCCCTACAGCACTTACAAGCATATCTATAATTTATTTATTTATATTAATGCCTGTCTCCCTCTCTAAACTGTAAGCTCTTTGTGGGCAAGGAATGCGCATAGTTATTGTTATACTGTACTTTCCTAAGTGCTTAATACAATGCTCTGTACAAGTAAGTGCTCAATAAATGTGGTTTAATGAATGAATTTTCACCTTTTGGGGTTTTTTTTGTGGTATTTGTTAAGTGCCTAGTATGTGCCGGGCACTGTACTAAGTACTGGGGTAGATACAAGCTACTCAGGTTTGACACAGTCCCTGTCAATCAGTCAATCAATCAATGGTATTATAGAGTGCTGAACTAAATACTGAGAGTACAATATAACAATATAACAGACACATTCCCTGCCCACAGCAAGCTCACAGTCTAGAGGGGACCTCACAACCTTAATCCCCATTATACAGGATGAGGAAACTGAGGCCCGGAGAAGAGAAGTGACTTGCCCATGGTCACACAGCTGACAAGTGTAGGAGCCAGAATTAGAACCCAGCTCCTTCTGATTCCCAGCCCCGTGCTCTATCCGCTAGGACTCCACTAGGACAAGTGTGCTTTGGGTTGGTTCTGGAGAGTGGGTTCTGTCACAGGAGACCCTCAAGAGCCGGCCTTGGTGGGATAGGAAGTTCCGGGCCAGCATGAGGCCCAGCCTGAATGGTGCTCCATCTGTCTCTGAGACGCTCTGCTGCCTGACCCCCTCAGCTCTGCCTGCTAAGACCCCATTAATAACCAAGATAATACGGCAAGCCAGGCCTTTCTCCAATCTACATAGTCTAAACTCATCTCTGTCATCTTGGCTTCCATTTTTAATCCTTTCACTACTGCACATAGCTCCACCACCCCTGTCCTTTTTTCCTTGTATTTTTCATTCCTTCATTCATTCAATCATATTTATTGAGTGCTTACTGTGTGCAGAGCACTGTACTAAGCGCTTGGGAAGTACAAGTTGGCAACGTATAGAGGCGGTCCCTACCCAACAGTGGGCTCACAGTCTAGAAGGGGGAGACAGAGAACAAAACAAAACATATTAACAAATTAACAAAATAAAATAAATAGAATAAATATGTACAAATAAAATAAATAAAGAGATAGAATTTTTATGAGTGAGTGAGTATTTTTATGGTATTTGTTAAGCACTTACTATATGTCAGGCACTGTTTTTCATATTAATCAGCTCATCAGGTTGGATACGGTCCCTGTCCCATATTGGGCTCAAGGCCTCAATCCCCCTTTTAAAGATGAGGGACCTGAAGGCAAGTGAAATGAACTGATTTCTCCAAGGTCACAAAAGGGATAAATGGCAGAGCGGGATTAGAACCCAAGTCCTTCTTAATCCCTGGCCTATGCTGTATCCACTTGGCCAAGCTGTTTCTCAAAGATGCCACTACAGATTGTTTGGCACTTTAGATTTAATACCATTATAGAGTGATTCTCAAGAATCCTGGCCACTGCTGTGCCAACCCCTCCCCCACTGCCCCACCACCTGCAGATCCCCTTCATAGATCAGCTGAAAAACAGACTGGCCCCTATTAAACCAGACAAATGGACATTCTGATTGCCACATCACTCTAATAGTCATATTTCCAGACCAAATTGCATAAGTTATGTGACTCAGTCCCTCTCTCCACCACCAAAGCCTTATGGAAGGCACATCTCCTCCAAGAGGCCCTTCTTGACTAATTCCTCATTTCCTCTTCCCCCACTCCCTTCTGTGTCACCCTTGCACTTGGATCTGATCCCTTTACACACCTCTCCCACAACCCCACAGCACTTATGTACATATCTATAATTTACTAATACTAATGTCTGTCTCCCCATCTAGACTGTAAGCTCATGGTGGGCAAAGAATGTGTCTACCAAATTTATAATAATAATAATAATAATGGTATTTGTTAAGTGCTTACTATGTGCCAAGGACTGTTCTAAGTGCTGGGGTAGATACAAGGTAATCAGATTGCCCCACGTGGGGTTTACAGTCTTAATCCCCATATTATAGATGAGATAACTCAGGCACAGAGAAGTTAAGTGACTTGCCCAAAGTCACAGAGTTATATTGTTATATGGTACTCTTCCAAGCACTTAGTACCGTACTCTGCACACAACAAGCGCTCAATAAATAAGATTAATTTATTGAGGTTTTCCTCACCTCCTCCACCCTCTCCCCGACATCAGTTGTGTCTCTTTTTTTGGACATAAAATGGTTTTCTGTTAAACCCTTACTATGTCCCAGGCAATGTACTAAGTCCCGGGATAGATACAAGATAAGCAGGCTGGACATAGTCCCTGTCCCACATAAGGCTCACGATCTTAATCCTTATTTTACAGATGTGGTAACTGAGGCCCAGAGAAGTGAAGTGACTTGCCCAAGGTCCCACAGCAGACAGGAGGCAGAGCCAGGATTAGAACCCAGGTCCTTCTGACTCCCAGGCCAGCCCTCTAGCTGCTAGGCCGGGCTTCTGAAGAGCTTGTGGTTTGTTTTTCATTCATTCATATTTATTGAGCACTTACTGTGTGCAGAGCACTGTACTAAGCGCTTAGTAAGTTTTCTCAGGAAGGGCCAACCATGCCCCAAACCCAGACAGAACAGCAATAAATGGAAGTTCCCTACCATATAAAGAATTCTGGGAAAGATATAGCTGGGAAAACCACTTTGGCTGAGGCAGAGACTGTTGAACTCAGAGTCATGATGTGTTAGAAACTCTGCTGTTCTTGTCACAGGACCCCACTGCTTCTTCCATTGTATTTTGAATTTATTTGTCCTTGTCCTTTATGTAGTTTTTGGGTTCTCAGCCCTTTATTTTTCCGTTACCAGTTTTTTTATATGGTATTTGTTAAGCGCTTACTATGCGCCAGACACTGTACTAAGCAATGGGGGTAGATACAAGCTAATCGGGTTGGACACAACCCGTGTCCCACTTAGGGTTCACAGTCTAAATCCCCATTTTAGAGATGAGGTTACTGAGGCCCAGAGAAGTGAAGTGACTTGCCCAAAACCACAAAGCAGACAAGTGACGGAGCCTAGATTAGAACCCAGCTACTTTTCATTCATCATTCAATCGTATTTATTGAGCACTTACTGTTTGCAGAGCACTGTACTAAGCGCTTGGAAAGTATAATTCAACAACAAATAGGAAACATTCCCTTCCCACAGTGGGCTCGCAGACTAGAAGGGGGGAGACAGACATCAAAACAAGTAAACAGGCATCAATAGCACCAATACAAATAAATAGAATTATAGATCTATACACAGCATGGCTTAGTAGAAAGAGCACGGGCTTGGGAGTCAGAGGATATGGGTTCTAATCCTGCCTCTGCTACTTGTCTGCTGTGTGACCCTGGGCAAGTCACTTAACTTCTCTGTGCCTCAGTTACCTTTTCTGTAAAATGGAGATTAAGACTGTGAGCCCCATGTGGGACAATCTGATTACCTTCTATCTACCCCAGTGCTTAGAACAGTGCTTGGCAAATAATAAGCACTTCATCATCAGCATTATTATTATTATTAATTACAAATATGTACTTATATACACAGGGACATTTGAGTACCTGGCCTGTGCTCTATCCACTAGTCACACATACTTTTATCACTTTGTCATGGTTGGCCTCCACTGAAGAGAGGGACCTTGATCATAACATTAATAATTGTGGTAATTCTTAAATTCTTAACTCTATGCCAAGCACTGTGGTAAATACAGTGCTTGACACAGAGTTAAGAGCTGAAGAAGTACAATACAAGCAGTTCAAAGATGCTACCCCAAGCCAGGGTTCCCGGTCTAAGAGGGAGCGGGAACAGGACTCAAATTCCCATTGTTTAGACAGGGAACTGAGGCACAGAGAAGCTAAGTGATTGGCCCATGGTCACACAGCAGGTGAGAGGCAGAGCAGAATTAGAACCCATGTTCTCTGCATCCCAGAATTATGCTCTTTTCACTAAGCCCATTACACTTTCCTTCATTGGCATTGGACACAGCAGTAGAGAAGTTGAGAAACAATGTGGTTTAGTGGATAAAGCACGGATCTGGGAGTTAGAGGACCTGTTTTCCAATCCCGGCTTCGCCACTTGTCAGCTGTGTGACCTTGGGCGAGTCACTTTGCTTCTCTGTGCTTCAGTTACCTCATCTTTAAAATAGGGGCTAAAACTGTGAGCCCTATGTAGGAAAGAGTCCGTGTCCAACATGATCTTGTAATTCCTAGCACTTAGTACAATGCCTGGCACATAATAAGCACTTCACAAATACCATAAAAAGAGCATCTGAGCAGATGAAGTCAGGTAGGAGTCCTGGTAGAATTCTCTCTCTCTTTAGACTGTGAGATTGTGTAATTTGTTAAGCATTTACTATGTTCCAGACACTGTGCTAAGCGCTGGGGTGGGGGCAAGCAAATCAGGATGGACACAGTCCCTGTCCTACATGGGGCTTGCTGTCTTAATCCCCATTTGACAGATGAGGCAACTGAGGCACGGAGAAGTGAAGTGACTTGCCCAGGTCACAGAGCAGACAAGTGTCAGAGCAGGGATTAGAATCCATTACCTTTGGACTCCCAAGCCTAGGCTCTATCCACTACAGCAAGATCTGTGTAGGACAGAGATTTGTATGACCTGGTCATCTTGTAGCTATCCTAGCATCTAGTACAGTGCTTGGCACATTGTAAGACTGCCACAGTTATTACTATCATCATTATTAATATTGTCATTATTATTACTAGTATTATTAATATTGTTACTATAATGAATGGACACCCAGATCAGAATGAAGTATTGGCAACTGTGCATACACTGTTACACACATACAGACACAAAACTACAAGTGCACATATACTTCTCCATATACCCAAACCCCAAAATTCAGACACACACACACACACACACACACACTCTCTCTCTCTCTCTCTCTCTCCAGTTCTTCTGCTCAAACTAAGTAGATGTGTAAACCATATTACTGCATTATCCCATATTTAGGAATCTTGCTCAAATAGTAAATATAGATATAAATTTAAAGCAAAGAGATTTAGCAAGAGCACAAAAAGAAAAAATCAGAACTTAATCTATCTATTCTTTATTTCTCTTGATCAGAGAAACATTCATTTGATTTGGAAGGATTGCTTCAGATTGAAAGCAGTCAGTTATGGCAGGTGTTATTTCATGTATAGTAGGATTTGTGATTAACGGTTATTATTCTGGCTATTTGCATCATCTATTTGAGGAGAATTTCTTTGGCATCAAACAAAATACATTATTGCAGTCACAAGGACTGAATTTCCTGTCTCAGAAGCCAAGGTAATGCTGTGTAGACTATCTAGGGCATGTCTTATGAAGGTTGTATTTATTCTGCCTATAGAGATGAAAACTGTAATAATAAAACTGTTGGAAGGGGAAAAAAAAACTGCAGCATTGTTCCAAGCTGCATTATGAACTAACGCTGAGTGAAAAGCCGTCTTTACTTTCTTCGATGACTGATGGCATCCCAATCCCTAATCGAGATCTCTGAGAAGCACCTAGCAAGGATTTCAGGTGGGAGATGACTTCAGCTTCATTTTGATTTCTTTTCAACTTTTGTTCTGTTTCAAATTCCAGTGAATCAAATTGCTTCCCTTTTGAGAATTCAAGATGATAAAATAATGGAGGAAAAGTGGAACTATCCAAAGAAGAAGCAGTATAGCCTAGTGAACAGAGCATAAGCCTGGGAGTTAGAAGAACCTGACTCAATCATTCATTCATTCAGTTGCATTTCTTGAGAGCTTACTGCATGCACAGCACTGTACTAAGCACTTGGCAGAGTACAATATAACAATAAACAGGCACATTCCCTGCCCAAGCCGAACTTACAGTCTAGAGGGACTGGCTTCTAACTGCGTCTCCACCATGTGTCTGCTGTGTGACCTTGGGCAAATCACTTAACTTCTCTGTGCCTCAGTTACTTCATCTGTAAAATGGGGATTAAGATCGAGCCCTATGTCAGGAAGGGACTGTGTCCATCCTGATTTACTTTTATCCATCACAGTGCTTAGTACAGTCTCTTCGTTCAGTAATGCATAGTAAGCGCTTAATACCATAAAAAATATCCCCACAGATCCTGTTAACGTGTCTGGTTCCTAAGAAGGACAGATGTCCAATTCTTGGGTTTCTCCTCCAGCCACAGAGATTTGCCTCCCTGCACCTAGCCCAACTGGACCCAAAGATCAGGTCAGGACTCTAACTCAAGTCGAGTTAGAAAAATCTGCAGTTAGAAATAATGAGCACTGGGAAAGGACTTGCCAGATGATAGACAAGTGCTTAGATTCTGAGCCCCATGTGGGATGGGGATTGTGTCCAAATGGGTAACCCTGTAGATACCCCAGTGCTTAGAACAGTGCTTGGCACATAGTAAATGCTTAACAAATATAATAACAATAAGCAAAACCCTCACCCAGAACTTAGCAACTGTACTGGTGACCCAGCAACCCAAGTTATATGGATTGGGGATTTTTCCATTGTGCTATCCTGCAAGATTCAGAAAAAAACAACCACTTCTCATACAGCAAGATTGGGTCAGTTTCTTAAAAAAAAAACCAAATTCACTTTAAAACAAGACCTGTTCCAGGAGAGCCTAAGCAACGTAAGCCTCTCTAGAGTGGAAGTAAGCAAGTATGTGTAAGAATCACTATAAATAGCTTGTTGAATAGATCAAATGAGTTATAATGATAATTGTGGTATTTGTTAAGCACTTACTATATGTCAGGCACTGTACTAAGCGCTGGCTGAATACAAAAAAAATTGGGCTGGACACAGTCCTTGTTCCACATATTGCTCACAGTCTTAATTCCCATTTGACAGATGAGGTGACTGAGACACAGAGAAGTGAAGTGACTTGTCCGTGGTCTCACAGCAGACAAGAGGCGGAGACAGGATTAGTTATTGGTGCAGTTGGTTTTTGGAACCAGCAAAGTGTGAAACAATGTAAAATAATTGCTACTTTTGTGTTTGTTGCTGGTAGTAGAGCCTAGGGAGATCATGAAGAGAGAATTAAATAAATCCTATCAAGCCTACAGTCATGTTGTATTGGTCACAGAAGAACATGTATCCAGATTGAGTATATGCAGCTCATATGTGCAGTATCTGCAGTAGTTAGACTTTCCTGAATCAGACTGAAGACATACATACGTGTGTACATGCAGGAGTGTGGTGAGTCATAGTGGCCTTATGAAAGAGCCCGGGCCTCAGAATCAGAGTACCCAAACACTAATCCCACTCTTGCCACCTGTCTGCTTTGTGACCTTGGACAAGTCACTTAACTTCTCTGCTCCTCAGTTTCCTAATCTGCAAAATGGGGATTCAATTCCTGTTCTTCCTCCTACTTGGACTGTGAGCCCGATGTGGGACCTGATGATATTGTATCTATCCTAGAGCTTAGTACAGTGCTTGTCATATAGTAAGTGTTTAACAAAGACCATCACAATAATAATGATAATGCATGTGGCTACTGAAGCAGCGTGGCTCAGTGGAAAGAGCCCAGACTTGGGAGTCAGAGGTCAGGGGTTCTAATCCCGGCTCTGCCACTTGTCAGCTGTGTGACTTTGGGCAAGTCACTTAACTTCTCTGTGCCTCAGTTACCTCATTTGTAAAATGGGGATTGAGACTGTGAGCCCTTATCACCTTGTATCCTCCCCAGTGCTTAGAACAGTGCTTTTCACATAGTAAGCACTTAACAAATGCCATTATTATTATTATGTGGCGGTGTTAGGGGCATCCAGAAATCCACCACTGTCTCTCCCCACCATCCGTGCCTTAAGGAGCTTGTCTAATCAGTCAGTCAGCCAGTCAATCTATCAGTCAATAGGATTTATTGAATGCTTACTATGTGCAAAGCATTTACACTAAGCACTTGGGAGAGCACAGTGGAAAGAGCACGGGCTTTGGAGTTTGAGGTCATGGGTCCAAATCCTGGCTCTGCCAATTGTCAGCTGTGTGACTTTGGGCAAGTCACGTAACTTCTCTGTGACTCAGTTACCTCATCTGTAAAATGGGGATTAAGACTGTATGCCTCGTGGGACAACCTGATCACCTTGTAACCTCCCCAGCACTTATCAGTGCTTTGCACATAGTAAGTGCTAAATAAATGCCATCATAATTATTATTATAACAATATAACACACATTTTCTGACCACAATGAGCTTACAGTCCAGAGAGGGGGGTCTTCCTCCTCTTACTCTGCTTTTCCCCAAAGTTTATGCTTCTGTCTGGCCCACCGTGAAAGTAATATAATATTAATAACAATAGTACTTGCTAAAAGTTTACTCTCTGCCAAACACTGAAGCAAATACAATCAAACAGATTGGACACAGTCCCTGTAAAATGGGGGTTTGATACCTGTTCTCCCTCCAACTTAGACATGAGCCCTATGTGGAACCTGGTTATCTTATACCTACCCCAGCGCTTAGTACAGTGTTTGGCACATAATAAGTGCTTGAGAAATGCTGTCATTAATTATTAATGGGGATCATTCTAAAGGGGAGAGAAAAGGCATTCAATCCCCACTTTCCAGATGAGGAAAATGAGGCACCGTGAAGTTGTGACTTACCCGAAGTCTCGCACAGCAGGCAAAGGTGAAGCCGGGTTTAGAACCCAGATCTCCTGACTATAGTCTCACACTCTTCCAACTAGGTCACACTGCTTCATGACCCCCGGCTTACTGTCCGCTGAGAATCGTGGATTGAGACAGCCCAAGCAGTATTTGGTATATAGCAAGCCAAGGGGAAGAAGTGTGACCTAGTGGTTAGAGCATGGGCCTAGGCATCAGAAGGACTTATGCTCTAGTCCTGGCTCAGCTATTTGTTTGCCGGGTGACCTTGGGCAAATCACTTCCCTTCCCTGGACCTCAGTTCCCTCATCTGTAAAATTGGGATTAAGACTGTGAGCCCCAGGTTGGGCAGGGACTGTGTCCAACCCAATTAGCCTATTACTCTATTTATTTATTTACTTATTTTACCTGTACATATCTATTCTATTTGCTTTATTTTGTTATTATGTTTGGTTTTGTTCTCTGTCTCCCCCTTTTAGACTGTGAGCCCATTGTTGGGTAGGGACTGTCTCTATATGTTGCCAACTTGTACTTCCCAAGTGCTTAGTACAGTGTTCTGCACACAGTAAGCACTCAATAAATATGATTGATTGATTGATTAGCCTGTATCTACCTCAACACTTAGTACAGTGCCTGTTTACATGTTTTGTTTTGTTGTCTGTCTCCCCCTTCTAGACTGTGAGCTTGTTGTTGGGTAGGGACCATCTCTACATATTGATGACTTGTACTTCCCAAGCACTTAGTACAGCACTCTGCACATAGTAAGCGCTCAGTAAATATGATTGTATGAATTGAATGATTGGAGAAGTGCTTAACAAATACAATTATTACTATTATTAAATACTATTATTATTATTATCTATCTTCCAAGGACACAACAAAATCAATCCAGGAGAAAAGGGATGAGGATGGAGATGAGGACCTACTTCTTTTGTTGCTTTTATAAAGAGAAATTTGTTTCTTGGGGTTTTCTTCCAGAACGCTGAATGACTTTCGATCAAACAATGTCATTTATTGAGCACTTGCCCTGTATAGAGCACTCTACTAAGCTTGGGAAAGTACAACCGACTGAATAGACATATTTATAAGCCCTCAAGGGGCTTACAAGAAAACAGACTTTAAAATAAATTTACAAGTGGAGGAAACAGCATGGCCTAGTGGATAGGGGAATGGATTTGGGAGTCAGAAAGACCTGGGTTCTAATTTCAGGTCCACCATGTATCTGCTGTGTGACCTTGGGCAAGTCACTTCATTTCTCTGGGCCTCAGTTACCTCATCTGTAAAATTGGGATTAAGACTTTGAGCCCTATGTGAGACATATGGACTGTGTCCCACCTGATTAGCTCATCTTCCCCAGTCCTTAGTACATAGTCTGGCACATGGCATGTGCTAAAGAAATGCCAAATATGATAATAAGTAACTGAGTATCTAGACTGTAAACTCACTGTGGGCAGGGAATGTGTCTGTTTACTCTCCCAAGTGCTTAGTACAGTGCTCTGCACATAGTAAGGGCTCAATAAATATGACTGTCTGACTGAAGTGATGTGTGGGTAGAGGATGGGGTGAGTGTCATAAAGGCGAAACTGGTTACACAGAGAAACATTTTAACTCCAAACTCACCACCAGAAATATGTACTCCTCTTTCCAACTCTCCCTTTCCCCTAAATTTGCATCCTCCTCACATCATTGACAATCCCCCTTTCCCTCTCTCCCCAGTTCAGCTGAATGCTTCAGGTATGGTTTGATGCAATTTTCTTCTCCAATGAATTTATACCTCGAGATGTGATATGGGAGCATATGTGCAGATGGTGAAGGACGGCATGAAATAGGAGAGAACCCATCTCAAGCTGCCCTAAAAACTGTAGTCAAACCTCATGAATGCAGAATAACACAGGAGGAAGTGGTTCCAATTAGAGAAATGTCCAAAATGCCAAAAATATTTTAATAATGATGATGATGTTCATTAATGGCTTGGTACATGATGAGAAGTTCACAGACTGCTGAGGCAGATCCAAGATAATCAGATATGACACAGACCCTTCTCCTCATGGGACTCCCAACCTAAGAGGGAGATCAGCCATTTACTTCCCATTTCACAGATGAGGGAACTGAGACTGGATTAGAACCCAGGTCATTTGTACTCCAGGCTCTGACTCTTTCCCCTGGGCCAACCTACTCCTGAGAATCCGGAGGTCTGCATTCTTGTCCCTGGTCTTTTTTAATTCTATTTTTATGGTATTTGTTAAGCATTTATTGTAATCATCATAATAATAGCAATAATTATGGTATTTGTAAAATGCTTACTATGTGCCAGGCACTGTTCTAAGTGCTGAGCTGGATACAAGCAAATCAGGTTGGATGCAGTCCCTGTCCCACATACGACTGACAGTCTTAATCCCCGTTTTACAGATGAGGTAACTGAGGCACAGAGAAGTCAAGTGATTTGCCCAAGGTCACACAGCAGATGAGTGGAGGAGACAGGATTAGAATCCAAGTCCTTTTGAATCCCAGGCCTGTTCTCTGTCCACTAGGTCATGTTGCTTGACACTGTACTAAGTACTGAGATAAATAATCGGGTTGGATACAATACCTATAGGGCTCACAGTCTTAATCCTCATTTTACAGATGAGGTAACTGAGGCACAGAGAAGTGTAGTGACTTGCCCAAGGTCACCCAGCAGACAAGTGGTGGAGCCTGAGAGTCAGAAGGACCTGGGTTCTAGCCCCGGCTCCATCACTTGCTCAAGTATGACCTTGGGAAAGTCACTTCACTTCTCTGTGCCTCAATTACCCCATCTGTAAAATGAGGATTAAGACTGTGAGCCCCATGTGGGACACAGACTGTGTTCAATCTGATTAGCTTGTATCTACCCCAGTGCCTGCCACATAGTAAGGGCTTAACAAATACCATAAAAAATAAAAATAACTGTAAACATTCCAAAATCCAGAAACTAACACCATCCTTGAATTCCTCTACCTGAATAGCCCATTGATGCACCTAGAGGCAAGGAAATAGAAAAACGAACCTCAAAAGCCAGAGGAACATGATGGAATCAAGCTTCATAGTAGATGCTCTTAAATCTACCCCAGCACTTAGAACAGTGCTTGACACAAATACCATAATTATCATAACTAAGTTTCCTCATCTGCAAAATGGTGATTAAATTCTACTCCCTCCCACTTAGACTGCTAGCCCCATGTGAGACATGAACTTTGTTCTACCTTGTATCGAATCCTTTGTACTTAAATATCATGATGGTCATTATTATTATTAGCTAAAAAACAGTGAATATGTCAAACCTGCTCCATGTCTACAAGCCTCAGACCCATCACAGAAAACACAGCTGACTGCTAGAGTTTTTTCATCAGCATCACTTTCCCTGAGACTCACTGTCAAATAAGGAGACGAAATTATCAACACTGGGGTTCTGGATGCGGTAAGTTGAACCAGCACTGAGGCAATTCTCTCTGCAGTGTGTATAAAGGGAATGAATTATAGCAGGTGGCCAAGCAACTGCTGTAGCTTGGCTTTGAACTCACATGCATCTCATTCTGATGTTAAATCTGATCGGAGACAGATTTGAGCCTGAAGTTCTGAAAGTAACATACTCTGGATGGGATTTTTTGCAAAAATAGTCAAAGGAAGCTTGTGGTGGCAGGAAGAGGGAACTGAGGTTTGTGTATTTGTGAGTGTGTGTGTGTGTGTGTGTGCAGAGGTGGACTTCAAACCATCTGATGACATTAATCCTTCTTCAAAAACATGCCTGATTCTAAGGAATCTTTGGTAATTAACGGGCAAGAGTTAAAATTCCCTGGGAAAGATAGACTTTGGTTTCAGGTCTCTAGCAACGTTCGATTCACTTATTCATTTACAGTCACCGTGGTCCTCGGCATATCCTATTACACAGTTAAAAATAGTACCTCCCAGCCCCTCCAGACAAATCCCATGGAGTCACTGGTTTTGACTCATTCGTTTTTAGTGGAGAGTTAAACAGCACTTGTATCCCTTCCACAATTATGTCTCTCATTCACCTTGGCCTAGTTTAGCTTGCCAGCCGATAGTCGAGCCGGATTTAGAGCCTGCAAGGTAATTAATTTTTCACTCACAATGCATTTTAGGCAGCAGCTTCTATAGGTTAAGAGTGTTCCAAAATCCTGTGTCGTGCTATGTCCTTAGGTGTCCATTAGCAGAATGTGTGATTGAAAAACAGATCTGGAGAGACTCAGGCCAGTAGATCTAATAGCGTTGTTGGCAGAAGATGTGCATATCTCATTAGGCGTGTGTGTGAATGCTTTCTAGAAGGATGATTTAAAGGAGTGAGCATGATGGGGAATAATTAATCCTTTGCTGAAAGAAAAACAAATCCAGATAGATTCCACGGTTTTTCAGTAAAAAGGCCAGAGGTAACTTTTCCACATTCTGGGGAAAGAAATTCGGTCCTGATAAAACTCCCCTTAATGGTCTGGATTCCATCTATGCTGCAAGAAAAGTCGTTCTGGCTAAGGATGGCAAATGATTCTGAAAGTACTGAAGGACGGAAAAAGTTTAGCTTGGTTTTTATTTGTTCTCTGGGAATATTCTGTTTTGTAGAAGGCTAACTGTGATGACTCTTTCAACCGCAAGGAGAATTCCCAAAGCAGAGTGTTGAAATCGTTTGGCATTTTCCTGGCCCTTTTGATGGACGGAGTGCTTTATGGAGATTTCTTATTTAAGACTTTGTTTCACATGAAAAATGATTCCAGTGTCCTCGTCACCAAGACAGGGCAAGAAGCAACTTTCTTCCTTTCCAGCACCATGCCCAGAGCTCAGAGCCCGGATGTGGGAGTCAGAGGGAGCTGAGTTCTAATCACAGCTCTGCCACTTGTCTGCTGTGGGATCTTGGGGAAGTCACTTCACTTCTCTGGGCCTAAGTTACCTCATCTGTAAAAAAGGGATTAAGACTGTGAGCCCCACCTGGGCAGGGACTGTGTCCAACCTGATTAACTTGTATCCACCCCAGTGCTAAGTATAGTGCTAGACATGTAGTAAGAACTTAACAAATACCATTAAAAAAAAGAGCACATTCAAAACTCAGTACATTGTGTTCAATGTAGGACTCAGTGGATGTCAGGGGTAAGGGGGAACAGGTGAGAGGGATGGTTGAGGGATAGTGAGCTGGCTGAGGGTTCACATCTGAAAATCTTACTTTCTTCACATACTCAACTAGAAAAATGTGAAGATATCCCTTTGAAAGGTTCTCTGTTTCCAGGTTTACCATCCTCCCACAGACTGAGAGATCCTTCAAGGCCAGGGCTGTATGTAATTCATTTTCTATGGGTTCCTCCTAGATTCCAGTAGGCACAAAGAAGACAATCAATCATTTTGAACAGCACACAACATCATCAGGGGACCGACTGAATCAATCTGCTCCATGATTGATTCCCATAGGATGAGGCTCAATATATCCCATCCAGTCACGGAGACATTTCTTGGAGAGATCCATCCCATCAACAGTGAGGTCAAGGCAGAACCTGTCCAGGGGGTCAACAGGGCACATCCCGGCCTGGGAAAGAAAGCTTGCCTCTTTGTTATATGGTACTCACCCAAGCACTTAGTACAGTGCTCTGCACACAGAAACCACTCAATAAATATGATTGAATGAATTTATTCCAGCCCACATTTCCTCTGCAACTTGGTCTGTCAAACTCTTACAGAGGGAGTACATTTTCCTGGCACAGTTGGTTCTCAACAAAGCTGTGATGGTCTCTCTGTAGAGAAGCAGCATGGTGTAGTGGATAGAGAACAGGATGGGAGTTCAAAAGGACCTGGATTCTAATCTCTGCTTTACCACTTGTCTCCTGTGTGACCTTGGGCAAGTCACATCACTTCTCTGTGCTTCAGTTACCTCATTGGTCAAATGTGTTTTTATGACTGTGAGCCCCATGTGGTACTAGGACTGTGTCCAACCCAATAAACTTGTATCTACCCCAGCACTTAGTATAATGCCTGGTTTATAGTACACGCATAATAAATACCAAAAAAAAAGTTGAACGATCCATAATTACCAGGATCGCCTCTTTTCCTCCCCTTAAATAATCAATCAATCAATCAATCAATCGTATTTATTGAGCGCTTACTATGTGCAGAGCACTGTACTAAGCGCTTGGGAAGTACAAATTGGCATCACATAGAGACAGTCCCTACCCGATAGTGGGCTCACAGTCTAAAAGGGGGAGACAGAGAACAGAACCAAACATACCAACAAAATAAAATAAGTAGGATAGAAATGTACAAGTAAAATAAATAAATAAATAAATAAACAGAGTAATAAATATGTACAACCATATATACATATATACAGGTGCTGTGGGGAGGGGAAGGCGGTAAGGCGGGGGGATGGAGAGGGGGACGAGGGGGAGAGGAAAGAAGGGGCTCAATCTGGGAAGGCCTCCTGGAGGAGGTGAGCTCTCAGCAGGGCCTTGAAGGGAGGAAGAGAGCTAGCTTGGCGGATGGGCAGAGGGAGGGCATTCCAGGCCCGGGGGATGACGTGGGCCGGGGGTCGATGGCGGGACAGGCGAGAGCGAGGTACAGTGAGGAGATTAGTGGTGGAGGAGCGGAGGGTGCGGGCTGGGCAGTAGAAGGAGAGAAGGGAGGTGAGGTAGGAGGGGGCGAGGTGATGGAGAGCCTTGAAGCCCAGGGTGAGGAGTTTCTGCCTGATGCGCAGATTGATCGGTAGCCATTGGAGGTTTTTGAGGAGGGGAGTGATATGTCCAGAGCGTTTCTGGACAAAGATAATCCGGGCAGCAGCATGAAGTATGGATTGAAGTGGAGAGAGACACGAGGATGGGAGATCAGAGAGAAGGCTAGTGCAGTAGTCCAGACGGGATAGGATGAGAGCTTGAATTAGCAGGGTAGCGGTTTGGATGGAGAGGAAAGGGCGGATCTTGGCAATGTTGCGGAGCTGAGACCGGCAGGTTTTGGTGACGGCTTGGATGTGAGGGGTGAATGAGAGAGCGGAGTCGAGGATGACACCAAGGTTGCGGGCTTGTGAGACGGGAAGGATGGTAGTGCCGTCAACAGAGATGGGAAAGTCAGGGAGAGGACAAGGTTTGGGAGGGAAGACAAGGAGCTCAGTCTTCGACATGTTGAGCTTTAGGTGGCGGGCGGACATCCAGATGGAGATGTCCTGAAGGCAGGAGGAGATGCGAGCCTGGAGGGAGGGGGAGAGAGCAGGGGCAGAGATGTAGATCTGGGTGTCATCAGCGTAGAGGTGATAGTTGAAGCCGTGGGAGTGAATGAGGTCACCAAGGGAGTGAGTGTAGATTGAGAACAGAAGGGGACCAAGCACTGAACCTTGGGGAACCCCCACAGTAAGAGGATGGGAGGGGGAGGAGGAGCCTGCAAAAGAGACTGAGAAAGAACGACCGGAGAGATAAGAGGAGAACCAGGAGAGGACGGAGTCTGTGAAGCCAAGGTCAGATAACGTGTTGAGGAGAAGGGGGTGGTCCACAGTGTCAAAGGCAGCTGAGAGGTCGAGGAGGATTAGGACAGAGTATGAGCCGTTGGATTTGGCAAGCAGGAGGTCATTGGTGACCTTTGAGAGCGCAGTTTCCGTGGAATGAAGGGGACGGAAGCCAGACTGGAGGGGGTCGAGGAGAGAGTTGTTGTTGAGGAATTCTAGGCAGCGCGTGTAGACAACTCGTTCAAGGAGTTTGGAAAGGAATGGTAGGAGGGATATGGGACGATAACTAGAAGGTGAGGTGGGGTCAAGAGAGGGTTTTTTTAGGATGGGAGAGACATGGGCATGTTTGAAGGCAGAGGGGAAGGAACCAGTGGAGAGTGAGCGGTTGAAGATGGAAGTTAAGGAGGGGAGAAGGGATGGAGCGAGAGATTTCATAAGATGAGAGGGAATGGGGTCAGAAGCACAGGTGGCCGGAGTAGCACTTGAGAGGAGGGAGGAGAGTTCCTCTGAGGATACCACTGGGAAGGATGGGAGAGTAGCAGAGAATGTTGAGAGCCGGGGGGTTGGAGAAAGGGGGGAAGAGACTTTGGGGAGGTCGGACCTGATGGATTTAATTTTGTTAATGAAGTAGGAGGCCAGATCGTTGGGGGTGAGGGAAGGAGGAGGGGGAGGAACCGGGGGCCTGAGAAGGGAGTTGAATGTACGGAAGAGCTGGCGGGGGGTGATGGGCATGGGTGTCAATAAGGGAGGAGAAATAGTTTTGTCTGGCAGAAGAGAGGGCTGAGTTAAGGCAGGAAAGGATAAACTTGAAGTGAACGAGGTTGGCATGGTGTTTAGACTTTCGCCAGCAGCGTTCGGCAGCTCGAGCATAAGAGCGAAGGAGGCGGACAGTGGCAGTGATCCAGGGCTGTGGGTTAGTGGTGCGAGAGCGGCGAAGGGAAAGGGGAGCGAGCGAGTCTAGCTGAGTAGAAAGGGTAGAGTTGAGAGCAGTAATCTGATCATCAAGACTGGGTAGAGAGGAGAGGGCGGCGAGGTGGGGTGTGAGGCGTTCCGAAAGATGGGTGGGGTCCAGAGAGCGGAGATCTCTGTGAGGGAGTAATACGGATTTACAGGGGAAAGGAGTGTGAGTGAGGAGGCAGGTGAGAAGATTATGATCAGAGAGAGGGATCACAGAGTTGGTGAGGGTGGACACAGTGCAGCGGTAGGAGATGATGAGGTCGAGGGTATGACCAAGTTGGTGAGTGGGTGAGGTGGGGTGGAGGAAGAGGTTGGCAGCGTCAAGGAGAGATAGAAGGCGGGCGGCAGAGGAGTCGTTAGGGATATCCATGTGGATATTGAAGTCTCCAAGGATCAGAGTGGGCATGGAGAAGGAGAGAAGGAATGTGAGGAAGGGGTCAAAGTCGTTAAAGAAGTTGGAAGTGGGGCCCGGAGGGCGGTAGATGACGGCTACAAGAATCTGGAGGGGGTGGTAGAGGCGAATAATGTGGGCTTCAAAGGAGGGGAAGGAAAGGGAAGGGGGAGGAGGGATAGTGCGAAAGCGACATTGGGGGGCGAGAAGGAAACCGACACCTCCTCCTTTTCCAGTGAGTCTGGGGGAGTGGGAGAAGAAGAGGCCTGCACTGCAGAGAGCAGCAGAAGAGACCGTGTCGTCCGACGACAGCCATGTTTCAGTTAGGGCGAGGAGGAGTAGAGAACTGGAAAGGAAAAGGTCCAGGATGAAAGGAATCTTACTTAAAACGGAGCGGGGGTTCCAGAGGCCACACTTGGCATCAGCTGTCGAGGGTGGGGAGGGAGGGGGAAGGGTGCGAGGGGTGGGGAGGGTTTGGATTGGGATGAGTTGGCGGGGGGCCTGGGCGGGGAGAGTGGGAAGGGGGGTGGCGATGGGAAAGGAGAACTGGGATGGGGTGGGGGCGGGGAGAAGGGGAGGAGGGGGGGTCGGGAGGGAGAAGCAGAGGACCTGCGCTGGTACAGAGGAATCCTTGGTAGGGGTTGAGGGGGAGCGGTCTTGGTGGGTGAGAGGGAGGGAAACAGCTGGGTGGGAGAGGGGAAGGGGAAGGTGAGGAATGGGAATGGCAGTTGGGAGCAAGGGAACTGAAAGTTCATGGTGAGGTCAGCAGGGCGAGTGACAGTACAGTGGGGGGTTAACAATTGAGATGCAGAAGCAATAAAACAGTAGCAATGATAAAAGTAGGCGATGGCATCACAGGGTGTAGTTGAGCAATCAATATGCTATGGCAATAATAGAATTGGCAAACAATGATGCCACAGAGAGCAGATACAAACTATTAAGAGCTGGAGTAGGGTGGGCCAGTTAAGGGGGGTCAGGGAGCAGAGATACCTGGGGAGGGGAGCGAACAATCAACTAGCATGGGAGGGCTGAGGAGGTGTGAATGAGGTTGTCGTTAATGTAACATGTAACATGGTGCTAACAAGGTGCTAACAAGGGCTTTTTACCTGGGGGCGGGCGGGGGTAGAGTCAGTCAGGACCGGACCGGGAAGGGGGGGGGATGAGGGGCACTTTACGGAAGGCCTCCTAAGCCCCTTAGAGAAGCAGCGTGGCTCAGTGGAAAGAGCACAGGCTTTGGAGTCAAAGGTAATGGATTCAAATCCCGGCTCCACAAATTGTCAGCTGTGTGACTTTGGGCAAGTCACTTAACCTCTCTGTGCCTCAGTTACCTCATCTGTAAAATGGGGATTAATAATAAAAATAATAATAATAATGGCTTTTATTAAGTGCTTACTATGTGCAAAGCACTGTTCTAAGTGCTGGGGAGGTTACAAGGTCATCAGGTTGTCCCACAGGGGGCTCACAGTCTTAATCCCCATTTTACAGATGAGGTAACTGAGGCCCAGAGAAGTTAAGTGACTTGTCCAAAGTCACACAGCTGACAATTGGTGGAGCTGGGATTTGAACCCGTGACCTCTGACTCCAAAGCCCAGGCTCTTTCCGTTGAGCCACGCTGCTTCTCCAAGCAGCCCTGTGTCTGTGAGCCCCCCATGGGACAACCTGATCACCTTGTAACCTCCCAAGTACTTAGAACAGTGCTTTGCACATAGTAAGCGCTTAATAAATGCTATCATTATTATTAAAGTGGACAAAGCATTCGGCCTTTTTTAATCCTCAGGAATTTTTCTATTCTCCCATGAGTTCCTAGAAATAATGAGTGTAAGTACTGAGATGAAATCTCTGGGTTGAGTTCCAAGTATTCAAAACATAAAGTTTCTTAGACGCTCATTAACTATATCTTCCTCTGCTCTAGTTCAACTTTCCTACCTTCCAACTCAAATGGAACTTTTAGTTGAATTAGGAGAATATTAAGAGCCTCTTCTCAATTTTCCATTTCCAGAATTTCCTTCCTGACTGCATGGGTGAGGAGGAGAGGAAAGGAGAGGTGGGGTATGATCATTTTTCTTTCCCCTAATAAAACTGTAAACATTTACAGTTTCTCCTCCTGGTTGCATCTTCTTTCTAATTTACATTCTTCTATCCTTGACTCTCCCAAATGGCGTGAGTTCCTAGTATTCCTCTTTAGTGATATGATTTAGCAGCAATTAGAAATGGGGCAACTATCTTGGATCAGAAACTTTGGGAAGAATGAGACATCAAGAGGAAGAAATGAAGATGGAGCCAGGCACTGTGAGTGACAAATGTAACGTGTCAATATAGAGCAATTATCACATTTCTGCTAACTCTGTTGCATTGTACTCTCCCAAGTGTTTAGTACAGTGCCCTGCACATAATAAACACTCAATACATATCATTGTTTGCAACACCATGGCCTAGTGGATTGAGCACCGGCTAGGGAGTCAGAAGGACCTGGGTTCTAATCCCAGCTCTGCCACTTGTCTGCTGACCTTGGCCAAGTTACTTAAATTCTCTGTGCCTCAATTATGTCAAGTGTAAAATGGGTATTACCTCAGCTCTGCTGCTTGTCAGCTGTGTGGCTGGGGTAGATACAAGGTAATCAGGTTGTCCCATGGGGGGCTCACAGTCTTAATCCCCATTTTACAGATGAGGTAACTGAGGCACAGAGAAGTTAAGTGAATTGACCAAAGTTACACAGCTGACAAGTGGTGGAGCCGGAATTAGAACCCATAATGTCTGACTCCCAAGCTCATGCTCTTTCCACTAAGCCATGCTGCATGAGTCCCAGGTGGGACATGGACTGTGTCCAACCCGATTAGCTTGTATCTACCCCAGCACTTAGAACAGTCTCTGGCACATAATAAGCACTTATCAAATACCATTAAATAGAAGTCATCATCAGGTATTCATTGGTCCTGTGAGCTCCACCAAAACTCACTGATAAAATCTGCCTGAGCGGTATTAATGAAGAGGCTTTAGGACCTTAGATGAAAGGGAAACCCTCTCAAAATGAACCCCTCAATGATTAAGAGACCAGCTGACCTGAAGCTCCTCTCCAGGGGCCCCCAAAATCTTAATAGTGTCCGTACCACAGGAGAGTTATTTCAGCCCTGCTCACTGTCAGGAATACCACTGGTGAACCAGAAGGGCAACTGCACCTATAATTTCCATGATTTGTAGTTTTCCCATTTTCCCTTTATTGTTTTGACCCTTCTTTTATTTTAATGGTATTTACCAAGAGCTTACTATTGGGCAAATACAAATTAACCATGTTGAACACATGGGGCTCAGAGTCTTAATCCCCATTTACAGGTGGGGGAATTGAGTTCCAGAGAGGTTCAGTGATTTGCCCAGTGTCACATAGAAGACAAGTGGCTGAGCCATGATTAAAACCCAGGTCTTTCTGACTTGTATTTGTTAAGCACTTACACTGTGCCAAACACTATTCCAAGAGCTGGCATAGACACAAGGTCAGACACAGTCTCTTTCCCACATGGGACTCATAGTCTTAATCCTCATTTTACAGATGAGGTAACTGAGCCAGAGAAGTGAAGTGACTTGCCCAAGGTCAGACAGCAGACAGGGGGCAGAGCCAGGATTAGAACCCACATCCTCTGATTTCCAGACCCAAGCCCGTGGTCTATCCACTGGGCCACCCTGCTTCTCACTAAGTATCCACTTACCTCGTCAGTTCCTGGGCATGCAGAACAACCGGAAAACTAGCCAGCTTTCTCGGACTTTCTCAGTATCCTCTTCCTGAGAAATGTCTGCCAAGGCCTCCGTGCCAGGGTGGCAGGGAAGGAAGAGAAAAGTTGTCACAGAGAAACAGAGGGGGGGGCTTGGGTTTCCTCTTTAGTAGATCCTGGCATGACCCTTGATTGCGGCTGCCTGCAATGCCACCTGCTAGCCCTCCCCGATGAATGCTTCAACGTATTCCACACCACACGGATATGCTTCGTTGACTCTGCTCATTTTCAAATCACAGCACTAGCTGATCCGTGGCAGGGTCCTTTAAGGGCCCCTTGTCCCGGGAAGCAGCAGTTCCCTGAGGCAGCTGAATGGGTTCTCTTGTGGGGCTCCTGTGAAATTGATTTTAAATGAGCAAATGTTGCCGGTAATTATTACAATGATAAATAGCAACAAAGATGCACCTGGTCATGGTGACATACCCTCCTTCCTCCTGCTTCCTCCTCCCACCCTTTCCCCAACTCAATCTCATTGTTTAACTGCTCCAAGTTTAGGGAGTAGATGCTGGGGGTTTTAAAATTGCCTCAGGGCAACCTTAATGGGTTTTCCAAAAGGACAACCACAGAGTCCACCTAAGTTTATAGATTTAAATTTATAGTGTACTGACAGCTGGGTTTTACCTATAAATCAAGACATCAGCAAGGCCAGAAGAGAGACCTTGATTTGAGCACAGGGATGTAATAATGGCGTGACTCTGCTGGTAGGGGTAGAGGTTAGCTCCCTTGTTTCGAGGAAGTTTCATCTCTTGCCATCATCCAGAGAGGCAGTGTTGCCTAGTGGATAGAGCACAGGCCTTGGAGTCAGAAGGATCTGGATTCTAATCCCCACTCTGCCACTTGTCTGATTTGTGACTTCGGTCAAGTCACTTCTCTGTGCCTCAGTTACCTCAGCTGTAAAATGAGGATTAAGACATTGAGCCCTATGTGGGACAGGGACTGTGTCCAACCCAATTTGCTTGTGTCCACCCCAGCTCTTAGTACAGTACCTGGCACCTAAGAAGCTCTTAATGAATGTCACAATTATCCAGAATCGGATCTACTGGGAACTGTCATACAACAGGAGAAGATATGGACATGAGAACACTGTCCGGAGATGGAGTCAAACTCATTTCCCAGCATCAGGTGGAAATTTCCAGCTCAATTAAGAGATAAACAAAATTGGCATCTGACCTAGAATAACAGGATGTGGAGTAAGCAAAACTGGGCCATCCTTAGCATTTTAAGGCAGGGCATTCTAGGCCTGGAAGTTAAGGAAGGAATGGGAACCTCATTAGGCAGAATTCTCATTTGGTATTTGGATCTCAAAGTCCTGCCCATGCTAGATGAATGGCATTCCTCATTCATATTGTCTTCAATCATATTTATTTAGCACTTAGTACAGTGCTCTGCACACAGTAAGTGCTTGGGAGAGGACAATATAGCAATAAACAGACATATTCCCTGCCCACAACAAAATTGAGTCATCCAGGGGGCAGGGGACGTTGCCTGGTATAGCAGTCAGGAGGCTGTAGCAATGGTACTTAGGGATGTTCTTAAGAATGTGAGCCCCATACGGGACAGGGACTGTGCCCAACCTGATTGTCTTGTATCTACCCCAGCACTTAGAACAGTGCCTGGCACACAGTAAGTGCTTAACAAATATCACCTTTATTATTATTTTTATTCTAACCAAAATGGTAATCCACCATAGGCCAGTCTAATTCCTTCCCTCATCTTGGCCTTCTGGGAGCCTCCTGAAGGCCCATCTCCTCCAAGAGGCCTTCCCAAACTAAGCCCAGTTTTTTCCTCATCTCCCATTCCTTTCTGTGTCTCCCTGACTTGCTCCCTTCGCCCTCTTCCCACCCCGCCTTCCCAGCCCCACAGCACTTATGTAAATTTGTAATTTAATTTATTTGTATTGATGTCTGTCTCCCCCAATCATCCAAGACTGTGAGCTCGTTGTGGGCAGGGAATGTCACTGTTTATTGTTGTATTGTACTTTCCCAAGAGCTTAGTACAGTGCTTTGCACACAGTAAGTCCTTAATAAATGTGATTGAATGAACGAATCAGAACCAGATGGAGGTGGGAACATTCTAAAATTGGGGTTAACTTTGTGGGAAGAAGGGCAAAATCTCCCCCATTAGGAGTGAGTCATTCCCCTGCTTCTTGCAATAGTGTTGCACCTCTTTGGGAGCAGAGAATGTGTGTGTTTTATTGTTGTGTGTACTCGCCCAAGTGCTTAGTACAGTGCTCTGCACACAGTAGGCCCACAATAAGATTGACTGATGCTGAGGCCAGAATGTGGGGATAAGAAAAATATATTACAGAGGTACAAAGGATAGTAATAATAATAACTGTGGTATTTGTTAAGTGCTTACTATGTGCCGGACACTTTTCTAAGCACTGGGGTGCATAAAAGATAATCAGGTTGGGGCATCTGACCTAGAATAACAGGATGATGCTTTTATAAGCAGATTATAAAAGATAATCAGGTTGGACACGGTCCCTGTCCCACATAGGGCTCACAGTTTTAATCCCCATTTTACAGATGAGGGAACTGAGGCTCAGAGAATAGTTAAGTGGTCACGCAGCAGACAAGTGGCAGAGTCAGGATTCGAACCCATGTCCTTCTGACTCTCATACCTGTGCTTTATCCGCTAAACTGCTCTTCTATAATGTATAGAGGGCAGTGGATCTGTGGTGAATTCTTAAAGCCTAGGGATTCTGGGGATCCTCCCTTTGCCATCTTTTGGGGAATTTCTAGGTACACTGGTGATTGGGGTTATAGTAGAATGGAGGCATAGAAGCCTAACCCCTGACCCATCCTGACCCCTCAGGGAAAGCTCACTTGGGAAGAGGAAGAGTTAGCCATTGGAATGTTTGGAAATACTCTGGCTCCACTCCCTCATCCCAGAGTTCACCAGAACCAAAAGGAGGGAGGAGGATGCTGTGAGATGCTAACATATATGTATTTCCTCCCTCTCTGAGAAACCCAGGTCGAGGGCCAGCAGCATTGAACTCCATCAGGTTCTCAAGGAAGGCACGATGAGAAAAGGGATAATAATTAACAATAACAACAATAATTTTGGTATTTGTTAAGCGCTGTACTAAGCCCTGGGTTGGAAGCAATCAGGGGACACAGTCCCTGTCCCACGTGAGGCTCATAGTCTTAATCCCATTTTACAGATGAGGTAGCTCAGGCCCAGAAAAATGAAGTGACTTGCCCAAGATCACACAGCAGACAAGTAGACTGTAAACCCATTGTTGGGTAGGGATTGTCTCTATTGTTGAATTGTACTTTCCAAGCGCTTAGTACAGTGCTTTGCACACAGGAAGCACTCAATAAATATGATCGAAGAAGTGGTGGAACTGGGAATGATAATAATGATAATAATGTTGGTATTTGTTAAGCGCTTACTATGTGCCAAGCACTATTCTAAGTGCTGGGGTAGATAAAGGGTAATCAGGTTGTCCCACGTAGGGCTCACAATCTCAATCTCCATGTTACAGATGAGGTAACTGAGGTACCGAGAAGTTAAGTGACTTGCCCAAAGTCACACAGCTGACAAGTGGTGGCATTAGAACCCATGACCTCTGACTCCTAAGTCCGGGCTCTTTCCAATAAGCCATGCTGCTTCTCAATAAAACCCCTGACCTTCTGACTCCCGGGCACATGCTCTATCCACTACGCCAGGCTGTTTCTCTGCTTCTACCCTGCTTGTCTTGAATATCCATCAGTCTTCTGGACACTAGAGAACTGGTACAAAGACAATAGCACTGTTACTCTTGTCCCTGTGGATTGACAGCTGGAAAGTACCTGGTGGGATTTGGGATGGAAAATTACAATTACTCCTACACAATCTGGGGCTTCTTTTTATTCTCTCTCCATCCCCAAAGGAAAAAAAACCCACAAATCTTCATTTATTTCCATGGATGACCTCTATTATAACACCTGCAGTAATCCATCGTGCTGACAACTAGTAAACTGTTGGCTAAACTGGGGATACTAGGATCCAAATTACCTGTTCTACCATTGGTGTGAGAAAACGGACAGGCTGCTATACCATCCATTTTTCCAACTCTGATTTTCAGAACTTTATTGATAATTAAATATGGAGACCTCACCCCTGTAAAATTGCTGTTGAACAGTTAGAAGGGGAGTGGAAATGAACCACAAACTTTACTGATGTCTATAATCCCTAAGGCAGGGATATACCAAAAAAGCATTTTGGACAATATCTTCACTCATTACAAAACTCACTTAACCTTGGTGACTTGAGCACAGGATGAGAAGCAGCATCATCTAGAGGTTAGGATACATATCTGGGAGTCAGAAGGAGCTGGGTTCTAATCCTGGCTCCACCACTCATCGGCTGTATGACCTTGAACAAGTAACTTCACTTCTCTGTGCCTCAGTTACCTCATCTGCAAAATGTAGATTAAGACTGTGAGCCCCATGTCGGGCTTAATTAACTTGTGTCTATCCTAGTGCTTAGAATAGTGCCAGGAATGTAGTAAGCGCTTAACAAATACCATTAAAGCAGCTTTTTGGACGGTATCTTCACCTATTGCAAAGCTCGCTTAGCCTTGGTGATTCGAGCACAGTAAGGGATGTTGTTGGATTAAAAAAATCTCATGAAGTGCCATCTTTTCGTCTGTGTCGTGCCTTCAGCCATAAAGATCTACAAGACCAGAAGGCTACTTTCCCTCCCAAACCTCGACCAGGAGACGAGGAAACCTTTGTCACATACTCACTCAATGACTGACTCGTTACGCTACTCCTAAGGCAGCTCACTTAATCTTTCTAGGCCCTAGCATTCTCATTTGCAAAAGTCAGAGATACGGTGCCAATTTTATGGAACCGTTCCTTCTGAACACCATGGGGAAATTGAATAAAGATGGTATTGCAGGATGCCTTTCTGGACTAAAAATAGACCCTTCAGTAGGTTCAGGGACAAGACTGAAGATTCCAATTCTCATGGAGACTGCCCTAATAAAAGACTTCCATATGACATTAAAGACCACTTAGGGACCAGCATGGTGCAATGGACAGAGGCTGGGCTTTGGAGTCAGAGGTCATGGGTTCAAATCCCAGCTCCGCCAATTGTCGGCTGTGTGACTTTGGGCAAGTCACTTAACTTCTCTGTGCCTGTTACCTCACCTGTAAAATGGGGATTAAGACTGTGAGCCCCCAATGGGACAACCTGATCACCTTGTAATCTCCTCAGCGTTTAGAACAGTGCTTCACACATAGTAAGTGCTTAATAAATGCCATTATTATTATTAACCCAATTTGCTTGTCTCCACCCCAGCACTTAGTCCAGTGCCTGGCACACAATGAATGCTTAACAAATACTATAATTTAATTAAAAAAGAAATTTTAAGGATAACCCATATCACCCTCTCCAAGCCTGAAGGCCAGTAATGGCTCCTCCTCATCCTAATAAGAAGGAGAGTCTGCCATTTTTTTGTAGATCAGGATTAAGACTGGCTGAGGATGCTCAATGAAGGCAATCTATCAGTCAATCAATTGTATCTATTGAACCCTTACTAAGCACTTATGAGAGTACAGTACAGTTGGTACTATATTGGGAGACACATTCCCTACTAATGATCAGCCAAAAGGCTCTCTATTATGAAAATCCAGACCTCTGGCAGGGGGACGAAGAACTGAAATTCCCAGGTCTCTGCTAGGAGATCTGTTGAGATTTTCAAGTAGGAGCGAGACAAGAGATGTTTTTTTTTTTGGGGGGGGGGGGTGGAGTTTCTGTTTTTTCAGATTTCTGCATGATTTCTGCTGTTAAGTCCTGAGCCATGCCTTCCAGTGTGATTGGAAGCCCACTGCTGATCTGCCCGCCTCACCATTCAAATTGTAACGTAATCATCCAGGAGTTTTGATCCGCCTATTCCCCCTCTAGACTGCCAGCTCATCGTGGGAAGGGAATATTTCTGTTTATTTTTATATTCTACTTCCCCAAGCGCTTAGTATAGTGCTCTGCACACAGTAATCACTCAATAAATATGATTGACTGACTATTTGCTAGAGATGACATTTGAAACCAACCTCCAGCCCTTGAGCCTGTTTGCCAGAAGAAGTCCTACTCCTGTGTCAGAAAATCGCTCCCATTCCCAGATGCTAACAATCCAAAAAAAAAAAAACCAAATAAACAAAAAATGAAAAGTAGAAGCAATGAAATTGTCCAGAGGGTGGGAGCAGAGAAATCAGATAAATTGTCAAACTGAGTGGGATGTTAACCGATGATGAATCTTACTCAATACCTTTATTGTTGGAGTGTTTCAACAGGAGAGATCATGGTGGACGTATCTTTTTTCAATAAAGAACTCCCACTAGAGCCTGCATT
Organism: Tachyglossus aculeatus; assembly: GCF_015852505.1. Classification (NCBI taxonomy): domain Eukaryota; kingdom Metazoa; phylum Chordata; class Mammalia; order Monotremata; family Tachyglossidae; genus Tachyglossus; species Tachyglossus aculeatus. The sequence goes on along the minus strand of NC_052067.1, from coordinate 42,601,595 downwards.
TGAGTCTGACACATCTCAGTTACATTCGGCATCTTTTAAATGTTGAAATAACAGATAAATCGGAACCTGTTATAGAGCTTGTGGACTATTGTGGGCTAATCGTGTGCCCCGGTTGGTTGTATCAAATAAGTTGCCCTTGTGCCGGGGACTGATCAGATCTTCTGGGATTGAAGGATGGTGCCTCTAATTCCAAGGTTCAAGGTGTGTCTGTGCCTGTACTGGATGTTGCCATATCCCTGGAGCAACTTGGAGAATGGAGCTAACTTTAATCAATAACAACAGTAATATTTGTTAAGCGCTTACTTTGTGCCAAGCACTGGGGGGAGATACAAGTAAATCAGGTGGGACAGAGTTCCTGTCCCATTGGCTTGCCCAAATTCACACAGCAGACAAGTGGCGGAGCTGGGATTAAAACCCAGATCCTCTGACTTTCAGGCCTGAGCTCCTTCCATTAGGTCATGCTGCATTTCTAGACTGTGAGCCCGTTGTTGGGTAGGGACCGTCTCTATATGTTGCCAACTTGTACTCTGCACACAGTAAGTGCTCAATAAATACGATTGAATGAATTAATGAATTTGGATCTGTGACCTTTGGACATTCAATATTTGTCCCACTTGCAATCCCACAGCACTTATTTCATAGCTTTAAATTATTTAGTATAATAGCCTAATGGATAGAGCATGAGCCTGAGAGTCAGAAGGACCTGGATTCTAATCCCGGCTCTGCCACTAGTCTGCTGTGCGACTTTGGGCAAATAGCTTAATTTCCCTATCCCTTTTTCACCTCATCTGTAAAACTGGGATTAAGACTGTGAGCCCCTTGTGGGACATAGCCGTGTCCAAACCTATTTGCTTGCATCCACCCAGCACTTAGTATGGTGTCTGGCACAATGTAAACATTTAAATACCACAATTATTATTAGTATTAATGTCTGTCTCCCTATCTAGACTGTAAGATTGTTGTAGACAGAGAATATGCCTGACAACTCTGTCGTATTGTACTTAGTGCTGTATACATAGTAAATGCTTAATAAAAACCATTGATGATGCTAATTTGGCATCTCGGGAGAACGGTTTTGGAGAAATTGGGACATTTCAGTTCGCATCCTCCCCCTTAAGGGAACCTCCAATATATCACTGACCTTTGTTAAAACCCAACAGGGATCCTAAACCTTTCGAGGTTCAGTATCCAGTACGTCGCCTGCCCCTCTCTCTAGGAGAATTGAGAAGTGCTGACATCTAGGGCGTTTCAGAAACTGTTGACACAGCATTCAAAATGAGATCTGTTCCCCAAAGCTTTGAAAAAGGTGGAAATAAAGACTCATTTAAAAAAAGAAGACACAAACACACACACGAGCACAATGCAATAGAGATTTCCCTGTGGCTTTGAAAATGTTGCGGAGCTGGAAAGCCTTCTATTAAAAAAAAAAAATCAGCTGTCCCTTTTTCACATTAGAATTGCCAGAGAAGTTGGTAAACTCCAATAGCATTAGATGTCCCCTGAGTCAGATTCAAAGAAACTTTATTTTATAGGTTTTGAAAGAATCTATGGGTTCGGATCATAGTTACTGATTTTAATTGCATTTTGACCTTTCAAATAATGAGTTCTTAATGCTGACAGGTGTTATGTTGTCTAGGATATAGATCAGAAAAAATGTAGGCTTAGCCCTAAGGAAATCAGTTAAAGAACAAATAAGGATTTTAATTAAATTATAGGTATGACTGTCACCCTGGCACTAAGATGCTTCATCTTGAAGGTACTGATGAGACCAGTAACAATAATAATAATAATAAGAGAATTTATTAAACACTTACTATTTGCCAAGCTCTGTACTGAGCACTGGAATTATTACCACTTAAGTGTCTCTTGTCGCACTCAGGGATTACATACTAAATGGCATGTGAAACATACTTTATTTCCATTTTACAAGTGAGGTAAGTGATTTGCCCAAGGTCACAAAACAGGAGAATGGCAAAGTCAGGATTAGAACCCAGATCCTGTGACTCCCACTGTTTCTCATCATGGCTGGTGAAATCTTTAAGGTCTGATTGAGGTTTTTTTTTAACTATTCTGCAAGAGTGCATTTACACAAATGGACAAAGTATCAATAGGAAAATCAAAATTAATGAGACTATTATTATTAATATCTAGAAAGTAATAACATTTAGAAAATTGGTTATGCTAGTCCTCTGGGAGACTGCTTGAAAGTGTCTTGGCTGTAAGCTCATTGTGGGCAGGGACTAGGTCTGCTTATCATTATGTTGTACTGTCCCAAGGGCTTAGTACAGGACTTTGCACATGGTAAGTGCTCAATGAATAGGTCTGAATGAGTGAATGAAGTGACAGTGAGACTCTATTTCGATGCGATCTGAAGTTTTCCAGGGCAATTGTGCTGTCCAACATTCTTTAGGGCTATGAAACAGCAATGTGCCACAAATTTCCCAAAAAATACTCAGGAGCATTTACCTTTTTTAGGGAAACAAAGGCCAACTGAGATCTAGTCCCAGAAGGATGACTTGCATTTCCCCTCTAGACTGTAAACTAGTTGCGGGCAGGGAACATGTCTACTAAACAAGAGAAGCAGCATGGCTCAGAGGAAAGAGCACGGGTTTTGGAGTCAGAGGTCAAGCGTTCAAAATCCTGGCTCTGCCAATTGTCAGCTGTGTGACTTTGGGCAAGTCACTTCACTTCTCTGGGACTCAGTTGCCTCATCTGTAAAATGGGGATTAAGACTGTGAGCCCCCTGTGGGACAACCTGATCATCTTGTGACCTCCCCAGCAATTAGAACGGTGCTTTGCACATAGTAAGCGCTTAATAAATGCCATTATTATTATTATTACTAATTCTGTCATATTGTCCTCTCCCAAGCACTTGGTTCAGTGCTCTGCTCACAGTAACCTCTCAATAAATATGATTAAGCTCCTTGTAGGCAAGGAGCATGTCTACCAATTCTGCTACAGTGCATTCTCCCATGTGTTTAGTGCAGTGTTCCTCATACAGTAAGCACTCTATAAATGTGATTGATTGATCAATTTCAATGAAATTCAGTCAAAGTATCTGGACAAACCAAGCCAAAGGTCGAGAACCAAGCGGTCAATTCCATCTACTGTTTAGATAAAGGGGAACAGAGCCATTGGAAGATCATCATTTTTCTGAGCAGAGGTATTATCCAATTCTTCAGGGACTGGCGTGTGGCAGGATAAAAGGGCAGTTAGGAAAGGAGAATCCAATTTTTTTATTTAATGGCATTTGTTAAGTGCTCACTATATGTCAAGCACTGTTCTAAGCATTGGGGTAAATACAAGTTAATCAGACCAGTTTAGGTCACTGTCCCACATGGGGCAAATGGGGATTCAATACCTGTTCTCCCTCCTAGATAGGCTGTGAGCCCCAGGTGGGATGAAGACTGTGTCAGATCTGATTATCTTGCATCTATCCCTGGGTTTTAGAACAGTGCTTTGTACATAATCAGCATTCAACCAATACCACAATTATCGTTATCATAATAAACTCCGATTCCGACGCCCTAAGGCAACAAACAAATGCGTTAAATCTTCCTCCAATGTCCAGGTTTGGGAAGCTGAGGTCCTCAACCCTGCCCACTCCTTCTGACTTCACAGAGGGGTTTCCCCAGGCCCTGTAGGAGGCTATTTTCAACTGTGAACTCATGTCTCTCTAACCCCTGGTCTGGTCGAGTCAGGGTGCAGGGTTTTTGCTTCACATGGGAAGAAGCAACGCGGAAGACTTTGTGAACTGTGCTACTGAAGAAGGAGGCAGAGCAATTGACTTCTGACAGGCTGCGGTAGCATTGTTTCATTCACATTGAACAGCAGCTGTCGCTCGTGATAAATGTTTTACATGTTTTATCGAATTGTGCCTGGGGGCTTTTTCGAGCAGTAGCCAGAGTTTTACAACTGGAAGAAATTAGCCACCCAGAACATGCGGCAACACTCCCAAATCCAGATTGGTTTGCGGTACTATTTTAGAACAGAAAATGCTATTTATTGAGCACTCACTATATGCAGAACACTGTACTAAGTACTTGGGAGAGTACAATAACAGTAAACAGACACATTCCCTGCCCACAATGAGCTTCCAGTCAGAGAAGCAGCGTGGCTCAGTGGAAAGAGCATGGGCTTTGGAGTCCGTGGTCATGGGTTCATATCCCGGCTCTGCCAATTGCCAGCTGTGTGACTTTGGGCAAGTCACTTCACTTCTCTGAGCCCCAGTTCCCTCATCTGTAAAATGGGGATGAAGACTGTGAGCCCCTGTGGGACAACCTGATCACCTTGTAACCTCCACAGCGCTTAGAACAGTGCTTGTCACATAGTTAATGCTTAACAAATATAATAAGTATTGTTATTATTATTATGGAGATGTGAGGAAAGGGAATGGAGGGTAAAGAGTGAGACAGTGAACTGAAGAGAAAGAGGGGATGGAGGGAATGAAAATTAGTGAATGAGTGTATGTCTGGGAAGCAGAGTAACCTAATGGATAGAGTACAGACCCGGAAGTCAGAAAGACATGGGTTCTAATCCCAGCTCTGCCACTTGTCTGCTATGTGGCTTTGGGCAAACACCTTAGCTTCTCTGTGCCTCAGCTACCTCATCTGAAAAATGGGGATTAAGAATGTGAGCCCCATGTGTGACATGAACTGTGTCCAGCCTATTTTATGTCAACCTCAGCCCCTAGCACATAGTAAGTGCTAAACAAAACATTCTTAAAAAAGAGTTATTGATCGCATGTGTATGTGTGTCTCTGGCTCTGTATCTCTCGCTCTTGTGGATGTTTCTCTGTGTGAGTGACAAGAGGGTGAATGAGAAAGGATGAGAGGTACCTGAAAAGTATTGGAAAGAGCGGCTTTGGCTTCAGCATCAATAATGAAGACCTCTTTAATGATTGATTCCGTTAAATACTGATACTCTGCTGATACTCCTTCTTATAAATATCAAGGGAAAAGACATTTGAAACAATTAGCACCTTTTCTAATTGTAATTTTCCACTCTGAACCCTGGAATTTTGGAGACAGAGCAGCTTTCAACCTCGGGTAACAGTGGTAAGAGTAATAAAATGCCTACAGTACAGACAAAGTTAGCCGGCCTGCCAGTAAGTCGTATTTATGAGCACTTACTGTGTGCACAGCACAGGAAAAGCAGCATGGTTCAGTGGAAAGAGCATGGGCTTTGGAGTTAGAGGTCATGGGTTCAAATCCCTGCTCCTCCAACTGTCAGCTGTGTGACTTTGGGCAAGTCACTTAACTTCTCTGGGCCTCAGTTACCTCATCTGTAAAATGGGGATTAAAACTGAGCACCCCTTGTGGGACAACCTGATAACCTTGTAACCTCCCCAGCACTTAGAACAGTGCTTTGCACATAGTAAGTGCTTAACAAATACCATCATTATTATTATTACTACTATGTGCTTGGGAGAGCAAATAAATGGACACATTCCTTGTCCACAAAGCAAGAGAGACTAGAAAAATGGGAAAGCAGATAATCCACAAGGCAGACAACCATCCCTTAATAAGTAAGAGTTGCTTTCTAAAGTGAATCAATTAGAATCATTTAGGGTTCCAGTGTCCATTTAATGCAGAAATGATCCATGTGCACATTACACTCTAATGGTCAAGAGGAATCACTGTAGTCTTTACTGCTTTGCCAGAATAATAATAATTGGGGTATTTGGTAACCTCTTACTTTGTATCATGACTGTTCTAAGAGATGGGGCAGATACAAGATAATCAGATCCCAGATGGGGCTCATAATCTAAGCAGGAAACTTTGCACATAGTAAGTGCTTAATAAATGTCATTATTATTATTATTATTGAATCCTTATTTTACAAGTGAGGGAACTGAGGCACAGAGAAGTGAAGTGATTTGCCCAAGGTCACACCACAGACAAGTGGTGGAGCCAGGATAAGAAGCCAGTTTCTCAGGTACCTAGGTCCCAGCTATTTCCATTAGTCCGTGTTTTATGAAGTGTTTAATCCATTAGCCCTATAAAACCATATTATCTGTTAGTAAAAGTAGATAAAAAATTATTATAACTATTATAATATATATTAAGTACTTACCAAGTGCTAAGAACTGTAGTAATCTCTGGAGTAGATACAAGGTAATTAGGTAGGAAATAGCACCTGTCCCACACATGGCTCACAATCTAAGTAGAGAATAGAACGGGTATTGAATGCCTATTTTACAGATGAGGAAACTGAGAAAGAGAGAAGTCAACTGACTTGCCCAAGGTCACAAAACAGAAAAGTGGCGAAGCCAGGATAGGAGCCCAGGTCCTTTTCCTCCCAAGTCCATGCTCTTTCTATTAGACTTCTATTGGCAATTATGTTTTGATTGGGAGCAAGGCCATTGTGTAGGAAGAGGCAGGTTTCGTGTCAGCAATCAATTAAGAGTTTAACCTTTACTAGCTGGGTTTGATGTGAGAAGCCGATGTCCTTTTCCATCTGCAGATTGTTGACTTGGTCTTTGTTTGTTTCCTTGTCCTTTTTCCTCGGAGAGCAGTGTTTTCCTTTTCAAACAAGGTTAATATCAAAGGGTACAGGGCAATTTAGTGCAGACTGGCTTCAACACTTAGTAAACTGCGATTGGGGAAAGGTGAAACCCACCTTAACTACTTATAAGATTCAGGTATAATAATGATTAAACACCTGCCTGGAATTTCCTGATTTGGAAAGACAATTGCACAAGTTATTTTCAGTTTGGATGCGGGTCTTGCTGCTATTATGACCAACAGTTTTTGATTGGGATGTGTAGGGCCTGAAGAACTGAGCTCAGTAGGTGAACTGAATAGCAATGTCTTGATAGAATGGTTAAAGATAGAGAAGAAGTGTGGCCTTAATTCACTCATTCATTCAATTTTATTTATTGAGTGCTTACTGTGTGCAGAGCACTGTACTAAGCGCTTGGGAAGTATAAGTTGAGCTTGGCCTCAGAAGTCATAGGACCTGGGTTCCAATCCTACCCTTTCCGTAGTCTCCTTTGTGACAGTGGACAAGTCATTTAACCAATCTATGGTTCGGTTTCTTTACCTGAAAATGGGGATTTAATATCTATTCTCCCTCCAGTGTGGACTGAGAGTCTCATTTTGGACAGGGATTATTTCTAACCTCAAATGTCTTGTATCTGCTCCAGCACTTAGAATTGTGCTTGGCACATAGAAAGCACTTAACAATCAGTTAATCAATCATATTTATTGAGTGCTTACTGGGCACAGAGCACTATAACTAAGCACTTGGAAGAATACAATGTAACGATATAATAGAGTTGGTAGATCCATTTCCTGCCCATAACGAGCTTAAGGGGAAACAAATATCATCATTATTACTATTGAATTCATTCATTCAGTCATATTTATTGAGTGCTTATTGTGTGCAGAGCACTGTACTAAGCACCTGGGAAGTACAAGTCGGCAATATATACAGATGGTCCCTACCCAACAACGGGCTCACAGTCTAGAAGTGGGAGACATCAACAAAACAAAACATGTAGACAGGTGTCACTTGAATTCCCGGGGACAAAGAACACTCCTCTGCTAGTTTTGAACTTATCACTAATTTACAGCCAGCTGGAAACCTGGATTTGATCTGCTTTGAACAGTGCTTGGTGGGTTAGGGAAGAAACCCAAGAAAGTTGGAAAAGCATGTAGCACATAAGCACACAAGAGTAGCCCATGGGAACACCAAGGAGGATGGGAGTTGGTGTGACCAATTAGCAACAGGAAGATCTAACAGACCAGTGAACATGTCCTTAAAGTGGAAATCAGGTTGATATACTATGTAAGAAGTTGACATTATAAAGGGCCGTAGGAATAAGAGCAGGGATGTTATAACAGTGCAGCTGGTGGGAAAAGGAAAATAATCTTTAACATGTAGCACAAAGAATGTTGGATTATGATTGTGATACAATCTGGACATGTTTTCATTGAACACTTTCATGGGGGTCAATAACCATTACCCACCATAATCTAATCTTTTTCCCCTTAAACCCATGCTGCCGTCTTTATTCCCTCACCTCCATTAAAGCCCTTACCCCTCCATTTCCTCCCATACACTTATCTGTTCCTTCTCTCCTCCATCCAACTTTCTTCCATGCTTTGATTATCATCATTATCATCATCATCATCAATGGTTTTTATTGAGAAGCAGCATGGCTTAGTGGATAGAGTCTGGGGGTCAGAAGGTCATGGATTCTAATCCTATTTCCACCACTTATCTGCTGTGTGACCTTGGACAAGTCACTTAACTTTTCTGTGCCTCAGTTACCTCTACTGTGAACCCCACGTGGAACAGGGATTGTGTCCAATCCGATCTGCTTGTATCCACCCCAGTGTTTAGAAGAGTGCCTGACATATAGTAGGCACTTAACAAATACAATAATAATAATAATAATAATAATAATAATAATAATGGCATTTATTAAGCGCTTACTTTGTGCAAAGCACTGTTCTAAGCGCTGGGGAGGTTACAAGGTGATCAGGTTGTCCCATGGGGGGCTTGCAGTCTTAATCCCCATTTTAGAGAAGCAGCATGGCTCAGTGGAAAGAGCCCAGGCTTTGGAGTCAGAGGTCGTGGGTTCGAATCCTGCTCCACCACAAGTCTGCTGTGTGACCTTGGGCAAGTCACTTAACTTCTCTGAGCCTCAGTTACCTCATCTGTAAAAATGGGGATTAAGACTGTGAGCCCTATGTGGGACAACTTGATCACATTGTATCCCCCCCAGCGCTTAGAACAGTGCTTTGCACATAATAAGCGCTTAACAAATGCCATGATTATTATTATTATTATTATTACAAATGAGGTAACAGAGGCTCAGAGAAGTTAAGTGACTTGCCCAAAGTCACACAGCTGACAGTTGGCAGAGGTGGGATTTGAACCCATGACCTCTGACTCCAGAGCCCGTGCCCTCTCCACTGAGCCACACTGCTTCTCTAAATAATAATATTAAGTGCTTATTGTGTGCAGAACACTAAGACAAAACCTCTGGGAGAGTAAATTATCACAAAGTAGGTAGACACAGTCCCTTCCCACAACAAGCTTTCACTTCTAATCCTTCTTTTCTCCACCTACTCCTGCTTCTGCTTCCAATGGATTTTTCTGCCTCTTCACTGCCCTCCTATTTTTCTGCTCTCCCCCACTCCTTTCCTTCTCATCCTCATTTCTGTATCCCTTTTCCTTCTCTCGGATATATTTTCTGTTTCCTATCCTGTCTTTTTGGTTCTTCCTTCCTGCTCCTTTCTCATCTTGTTCTTGCCTTTTTCTCTCTCTTTCTTTTCTCAATCTTTCACTCTTGTAAGGGCTGATGCCTTCTCCCACCCAGTGGAAACTAGCCAAACACAGAACAGAAAAAGAGGATTGGTCTGGAAACCTGGGTTTCCAACAGCACTCAGATTCTAGGTTATTTTGGGTGTGAGTGGAGGGACTTATCAATTGAACAAGCAATGGTATTTATTGAGCACTTACTGGGTGCAGAGCACTGTACTAAACACTTTGAGGAGTACAACACAACAGAGTTGGTACACATGTTCCCCTGCCCACCATGAGAAGCAGCGTGGCTTAGTGGAAAGAGCCTAGGAATTAGAAGGACCTGGGCTCTAATCCCGGCTCTGCCACTTATCTGCTGTGTGACCTTGGGCAACTCACTTCACATCTCTGGGCCTCAGTTCCCTCACCTGTAAAATGGGGATTAAGACTGTGAGCCCTATGTGAGACATGGACTGTGTCTCCCCAAGTGCTCAGTGCTCAGTTCAGGGCCTCGGCACATAGTAAGCTCTCAACAAATTCCATTTTAAAAAAGGAACGAGTTTACAGAGTAGAGATCTAGTGCTGAGATCCAGTGGGTTCCAAACTGGTGTCTGCCCCCAGCATACTGTTGGTTCATAATACAACCACAACCCAGGAATCTAAAAGCCTTGTATCCTCCTTCCTCGAATAATAATAATAACAATATTAATGATTGTGGTATTTGTTAAGCACTTACTCTGTGCCAGGCACCGTACTGTGCACTGGGGTAGATACACACTAATTGGGTTGGACATAGTCCCTGTCCTACATAGGGCTCATAGTCTTAATCCCCATTTTACAGATGAGGTTACGAAGGCACAGAGAAGTCAATTGACTCACCAAGGTCGCATAGCAGACAAGTGGCAGAGCAGGGATTAGAACCCAGGTCCTTCTGAATCCCAGGCCCATGTTCCATCCACTAGGCCATGCTGCTTCTGAAGGGACAGGGAGGAAAGCAGCATGGCTCAGTGGAAAGAGCACGGATTTTGGAGTCAGACGTCATGGGTTCAACTCCCTGCTCCGCCAATTGCCAGCTGTGTGACTTTGGGCAAGTCACTTAACTTCTCTGTGCCTCAGTTACCTCATCTGTAAAATGGGGATTAAGACTGTAAGCCCCCCGTGGGACAACCTGATCACCTTGTAACCTCCCCAGCACTTAGAACAGTGCTTTGCACATAGTAAGCGCTTAATAAACACTATCATTATCATTATTATTAAGGGGATGAATAAAACTACTACAGTCTGAGGAAAAGAGGGGAAAGAGATGACTTTAGCCTGAGGAAAGCTTGATTTTCAGCACCCAAGGACCTTCTGGGGCCTTAAACTAATAGTAATTGTGGTATTTTTGTGCCCAGCACTGCATTAATGCTGGAGTAGACAGAAGATAATCAGGTCAGACACAGTCCCTGTCCCACATGGACCTCAAGGGGAGAGAGAACAGTAATTTAATCCCCACTTTATTCATTTAATCATATTTATTGAGCGTTTACTGTGTGCAGATCACTGTACTAAGCGTGATAACTGAGACAGAGAGTTAAGTGACTTACCCAAAGTCACAAAGCAAAGAAAAGGAATTAGAACTCAGATCCCCAGACTCATGTTCTTTCCACTAGGCCATATTGTTCCTTGTCAAGTAATACTACCCACACAATCCACCATTCTTTTATGGCATTTGTTAAGAGTTTACTATGTGCCGCTCACCATACTAAGCACTGGAGCAGATACAAGCTAATCAGATTGGACACAGTCCTTTTCCCACATAGGGCTCACACTCTTAATCCCCATTTTACAGATGAGGTAACCAAGACACGATGAAGTTAAGTGCCCTGCAGACGAGTGGAGAACAGGATCCGAACCCAGATCTTTCTGATTCCCAGACCCGTGCTCTATCCATTAGGCAACACTGCTTCCCTCCCTCTAAACACTTCCCAGTCTATTAGTGACTCCTTTATATCCAAAGGGCACAAATGCAGGCAATCCCCTGGAGTCGACTTAATCCTAAGTGATCAAACTCGTCCTCTTTAAGCCTTAAGAACAAACTGTTCCTTGTAGATGGTTTATTTTCATCAAAGATGCTTGCCGAATATCCTCCGCTCTCCACATCTCACCATTCCTTTTTCAATGTTTCTTTTTTTATATAGGGCGCTTTATTCCTGGGAATTGGGTTGGAACATCTCTCTGACATCTGCCTTTCAGTCTCTCCAGGGTCCTGATTGTGCATGCAGCCCTTGAAGCCAGATCAAACAGACACCTTGGTCTGAAGATGGTGGAAAGTTAGTGGCTTTGATTCCTGCGGCTATTGTGTGCAGCAGATGAAAGAGTCAAGGATTGAACGTATCAAACACCAGACGCCTGAACACTTTGCATATGATGCGATGTTGGTGGAATATGCTTTTCCAGACTGTAATTGGGGTTAATTAGCCTATTCTAAAGAACCAAGTGTGCACACCAGATTCTCCATTCTTCAGACACAACCGTGCAGTCAACCTCTATTATTCAAGGCCTGATTATCCTCTTTGCTGATTATCCAGACCCCTTCTCCTGTATCTTCAGACTTGGGAATTATTTTGATGCTTCTTACTTCCTGAAGATAACTAAGAGTGAAGAGAGGGGTGAGGCTCCAATCAGTCAGTTTGACTTCCTGCAACTTTTCAGTTAAAAATTTGCTTGAAAAGTAATACTAAAACTGCAAGTTTTACACCGTTTTTAACATTTCAATCATCCATTAGTGTGGATAACTGAAAGTTAGCTGGGTACTGGCTGTTTGGCAAAGGGAGAGAATTTCAGACATGGGGGATAGGAGTGATAGGAGCCATCAGAGGCAGGTGATTTTTTTTTCTATTTTAATCACTCAATTATTATTTAATTATTTATAAGCACTTACTATGTCCACTGTTCTAAGCACAGAGATGGTTACAAGGTTGTCCGATTGGCTACGGTCCCTGTCCCAAATGGGGCTCATGGCCTAAGCAGGAGGGAAGAGGATCGAATCCCCATTTCACAGATGAAGAAACTGAGGCACAGAGAAGTTAGGTGACTGGCTCAAGGCCACCCAGCAGATGAGTGGTGGAACTGGGATTGGAATACAGATCCTCTAGCTCCCTGGCTCATGCTCTTTCCATTATGCCACAGTGCTCCTCAGTGTGAGAGCAGTATAATGGAATAAAATTAGCTTCGTGGGAGAAGAGAGTGTGAGTTATACAGTAGCAGGTGAAGGGGCAGATATATATAAGAAGATCTGATAGGGAATCTTGAAGCCAATATCCCAGGGGTTTGGGTTTTTTTTTTTTTGGCAAACATTGGAGGGTTTTGAAGACAGGAGAGACATGTGGCAAATGATGTTATAGAAGATGATCTAGACCACCTCACAGCACTTGTGTATATATGTACTTATTTATAATTCTATTTATTTATATTAATGATGTGTATATATTTATAATTCTATTTATATGTATTGATGCTATTGATGCCTGCTTACTTCTTTTGATGTCTGTCTCCCCTCTTCTAGACTGTGAACCCGTTGTGGGCAGTGATCATCTCTATTGCTGAATTGTACTTTCCAAGCGCTTAGTACAGTGCTCTGCACACAGTAAGCACTCAATAAAATATGATTGAATGAATGAACTGCAGAGTTTAGTACAGATTGAAGAGTGAAGAAGCTGGAGACAAGGGAGGCCAGTGAGGAGGCTGAGAAGAGGTAGTGAGATGACAGGAGCTTGAATCATTATGCTGGTTATTTTGAATGAGAAGAAGGTCTGGGAAATCTTGTGGAGGGAAAATGCAGCAGGATTTAGTGAGAGCTGCCAGAGAAGCAGTGTGGCTCAGTGGAAAGAGCACGGGCTTTGGGGTCAGAGGTCATGGGTTCAAATCCCAGCTCTGCCAATTGTCAACTGTGTGACTTTGGGCAAATCACTTCTCTGGGCCTCAGTTACCGCATCTGTAAAATGGGGATTAAGACTGTGAGCCCCCTGTGGGACAACCTGATCACCTTGTAACCACCCCAGCACTTAAAACAGTGCATTTGCACATTGTAAGCATTATTATTATTATTATTAAGAGAGTTGAAGCATAGTAAAGAGTCAGGAAGACTAGTGGTGTCAATCCTAAGGGGGAAGTTGAGAGGAGGAGAAGAGGAAGGAAGTGAGAGAAAAACAGAATGAGAAAAAGTGGGAGGAGGAAGAAAAGGAGGAAGACAAGGAGGAGGACAAAGAGGAACAAGTAAATGAGTAGGAGGAATAGGAGGGGGTAGAGAAGAAAGAAGAGGAGGAGGAGGAAGAAGAGGAGAAAGAAGAGGAAGACACGGAGAAGGAGGGAGAAGAGGAGGAGGAAGCAGCATGGGCTAGTGGAAAAAGTGCCAACCTGGGGGCCAGATGACCTGGGTTCTCATCCCTGTTTCACCACTTGTCTGCTGTGTGACATCCTCTGTGCCTCAGTTACCTCATCTGTAAAATGGGAATAAGATTTGTGAGCCCCTTGTGGAACATGGACTCAGTCCAACCTGATTAGCTTGTATCTATCCAAGCTCTTACTATAGTGCTTGGTACAGAGTAAGCGCTTAACAAATATCATTAAAAAAACTTATCTCTACCTCAGTTGCCTCATCTGCAAAACAGGGGTTGAGACTGTGAGCAGTATGTGTGAGAGGGACTGTGTCCAACCGGATTATTTTATATTCTCCCCCTGTGCTTAGTACAGTCTCTGGCACCCAATCAATCAATCAATCAATCAATTGTATTTATTGAGCACTTACTGTGTTCAGAGCACTGTACTAAGCACTGGGGAAGTACAAGTTGGCAACATATAGAGACGGTCCCTATCCAACAGTGGGCTCACAGTCTAGAAGGGGGAGACATAGAACAAAACAAAACAAAACATATTAACAAAATGAAATAAATAAAATAGATATGTACAAGTAAAATAAATAAATTAATAGAGTAATAAATACGTACAAACATATATACATATATACAGGTGTTGTGGGGAAGGGAAGGAGGTAAGGCAGGGGGGATGGAGAGGGGGAGGAGGGGGAGAGGAAGGAGGGGGCTCAGTCTGTGCTTACCAAATACCTAAAAAAAAATAGGACAAGGAGGAGATGGAGTAGGAAAAAGAAGACAAGAAAAGGAGGTGGCAGAGGAGGAAAAAGAGTTTGAGAAGGTTTAGGAGGGAAAATGAGGAGTTCATTCTTAGATATGCTGCATTGAAGTGTAAGTGGAACATACGTATAGAGATGGCCCAAAGCAAGAGGAAATGGAAGACTGGGGTAACTAGGAGGTAAATAGGGAGTCAACGAAGGTAGTGGAAGACCAAGATGAGATGATCTGGGTAAGGATCAACTAGAAGGGGAAAAAGTTGGCCTCGTACCTGGATTCCTGCCAATCACACTCAGGTACATGACTAGAAGAGTGCAGAAAGAGAAACTAAAGGAATGATCCATAACTGAGAACTGGAGATGCAAAACTCATAGAGGAACTCAATCAATCGTACTTGTTGAGTGCTTTCTGTGTGAAAAGAGTACAATATAATAGAGTTAGTAGACACTTTTCCTGTCCACTGAGAGCTTCCAGTCTAGAGGGGGAGACAGACATTAATGTACATAAAGAGACAGTATGAATAAATAAACTACGGAAACATATATAAGTGCTATGGGATTGAAGGAGGGATTAATAAAAAGTACAATTCCAAATGCAAGGGTGATGCAGAAAGGATTGAAGGAAGGAGAAATGAAAGCTTAGTCAGGGAAGGCCCCTACTCCAAGAAGGCCTCTTGGAGGAGACGTGCCTTCAGTAGGACTTTGAAGGTGGGAAGAATGATTATTTGTAGGTTATGAAGGAGGAGGGTGTTCCACGCTAGAAGCAGGACATGATAAGGGCTCAGTTGTGTGATAGATTAAATTGAGGTACAGTGAGTAGGTTGGCATTAGAGGAGTGAAATGTGCCATCTGGGTTGTAGTAAAGAAGGGGAAGTAGGAGGGGGTAAGGTGATTGGGTTCTTTAAAGCTGCTGGTAAGGAGTTTCTGTTGATGTGGAGGTGGGTGGGCAATCACTGGAGATTCTCGAAGAGTGGGGAAATGTGGACTTAATGCTTTTGTAGAGAAATGATCCAGGCAGCAGAGTGAATTATGGACTGGAGAGGGGAGAGACAAGGGACAGGGAGGTCAGCAAGGAGGCTGATGCAGTGGTAAACTTGGGATAAGATAAATGCCTGGATTGATGTGGTACCAGTTTGGATGGCAAGGAAAGGGCAGATTTTAGCAATGCTGTGAGGTTGAACTGACAACATTTGGTAATGGGCTCAATATGTGGGTCGAATGAGAGAGATGAGTCGAGGATAATGCCAAGGTGACAGGCTTGTGCGACCGGGAGGATGATGGAGGGTGGTAGTTATGGTGAAATCACGGGGAGGACATATTGGTTGGGAATACAAGGAGTTCTGTTTTGGGCATGGCTCTGGACACCTCAATCTGCTATTGGGCAGAAACTATTATGAAATCAATTTCCCAACCACTTTGTCCCTACTCTTACTTCCCTAACTATATTTGTGCCACTAAGCTCTTTCTCTCCCCACATGGTTTCTCATGAATTCCTACAAAACACTCAGGACCCATTAAGGTGTCTCCACGAAGATTTGTTAGCCAATATTTAGTTGGTTTTGATTTAGGGTAGGACAGGGACAATGGGTGTCTCTTAAAAGCAGAGCAGATCTTAATTTTTTGAAATGTGGTGTAGGGAGTTGTTCCTGGCAAGAGAGCTTGCAAATAGAATATCTGAACTAGAGGGTCTGAAATAGCAAAAAAGCTAAACTATTGCAAGGACTACTCACTGGGTAAAAGTCAACCGTCTTATGATAGTTCTGCTACCAGTGTCACCATAATTATGAGTTTAATACTTAAAATTTGTTGATTTCATATTTGCATGCATGTATGCTAACTAAAATTAATTAATTTTAATTGCATACCACCAATTACTACATCAGGCTCATTTTCCAACATATTATTCCTCACTGATTACATATCCTGTAAGATTGCTTTAATTTTTCATTTTGTGCTTTAAAGTCAAAGAATAATATGTATTTCTAATTAAGCTCACTTACATATCTCACTGCTGATTAAATCACTATTTAATATTTTATTACACCAGCCACTTTTAATTCCCTCCACTAATAGCAGCAGCTTCTCAACTCCCTTTCTCCTGGCCCTAGTAAATCTATTCCTTCATGACCATCAAACTTTCTTTCTTCCAGTGCATTTTGGGAGTGGCTGGAGAGGATGCCCAGTCAACAGTGACCATATACAGGGTTGGGAGTGACCAGAATGGAGCCTGGCAAAATCCTAAGGAAGCAAAGAAACTCTATAATGAATCAGAAAATCTCTCCTCATTCCCACTCTCCTCTTCTTCTTCTTCCTCCCTACCTACTACACCTTTTCTCTTCCTTTCCATCTGTCTTTCTGCCTCCCTTTTGACCTCTCCTCCTCCTTCTCTCACCTCCTTTCACTTCCTCTCCCCTAATTCTCATTTTGCCCTGCTAAAATTTGGCATTTGCCTGTTCGCTTCATGGAGACTCCTCTCTGTGAGGTCACCAATGACATCGTTACAACTAGTTTAATGGGTTCTATTCTGTCCTAATTCCCGTTGACCTCTTGGGAATCGTTAACTCCATTGGGCGGATATTCCCAGTCCCACATGAGGCTCATAGGCTAAGATGGGGGAATGGTATTGAATGCCCATTTTAAAGATGAGGAAAGAGAGGCACAGAGGAGTTGGGAGTTTACCCAGATCACACAGCTGACAAGAGACAGAGCCAGGATTAAAATCCAGATCCCCTGAATCCCAGGCCTATGCTTTTTCAACTAGGCCATGTTGCTTCTCTTTCTCTGGCTTTTTGTCTACCTCTCACCCCTTAACTATGAGTGTCCACAATGCTCTGTTCTTCTTACTCTTCACTCATGCTCTCAGGGAGTTCATTTGCTCATTTGGCTTCAGGTACCACAAACGACTCCCAAATCTACATAATCTACACTGCATAAATTAAAAATTATTTATATATGTTTGTCTCCATATTATATAATAGTTACAGACAGGAACTGTGTCTTTGGATTGTGATGTGCTTGGAAAGTACAATTGAGCAATAAAGAGAGTCAACCCTGCCCACCGGGTTTACAGTCTAGTAGGGTCCCTCCTTCTCCCCCAACATTTATCTCTATGTAAGCATTGATTTTAAGGCAATCTCTCTTACAAATCCTCTTTATTGGGATAAGAAAAGAAAGCCTAAATTTGGAAATGTACACTCAAAACTAACGTACTCTTCCCCACAAAGGCAGGGCCCTAGCTTTCTTGAATTGATTCTCTTTCTCACCTAAAATTCGTCTACCATAGAGTTCTTCAGGATAACTTCAGCCCGAGTGGTGATGAATGACTTGACTGGAGATGAATTGGGATTATATTAACCAAAGAAGATACCTGATAGAAAAAAAAATGAGAGGTGAGAAAAGCATTAAAAGGAAAAAATGGAACAAAGATTTTCAAAGCTCAAGGTAAAGTAATCCCTTTAAAAATGAAAATACGCATCCTGAGAAATAACAAGGAAGAACAGATGAATACTGGATGGAAGGAGATGACTGCAGCACAAACATGGACGAAATCTACACCAGGTGGGGAAATGATCAGAAGGCAATCGTGGGGGTTAAACTACAGGTGAAACAGGATAAGGGTAAATGTTTTGTAGAAAGCAACCTCAATGCAAACTATGTTCCAGAAGAGGACAAGAATAATGAAAATACCAAAAGGAAGATTCTGAAGAATGCCAAGACAAAATCAAAATCCCTCCAACCTTACACAAAAGGAATCCAGAAGCCAACAGAGTAATTCTCAGGCTTATACTCTGTAAGCAATGCATCGAGACCTGCAGAATGTTGATTTCTGTATTGAGGGACTGAAAGATCGGTCATCTTCAGAGAGAGGAACTGGAGTTAGAGGCATGAAATCCACAATCGATCAATCAGTGGTATTTATTGAGTGTTTACTGTGTGCAGAGCACCTTACTAAGCTCTTGGGAGAGTACACTCTAGCAGAGTTGGTAGATAGACACCTGGGATCAAAATGAGTACTGACATAGGAGTCAAAAGAAACTGGGTTCTTAACCCGGACTGCCACTTGTCTGCTGTGTGACCTTGGGCAAGTCACTACACTTGCCTGTGCCTGTGCCTCAGTTACCTCACCTATGAAATGGGGATTAAGACTGTGTGCCCTATGTGGGACAGGGACCGTGTCTAACCTGAATTGACTTGTATCTACTCCAGTGCACATTCATTCATTCATTTGTATTTATTGAGCGCTTACTGTGTGCAGAGCACTGTACTAAGTGCTTGGGAAGTACAAATCGGCAACATATAGAGATGGTCCCTACCCAACAATGGGCTCACAGATTGGCTCACATATTAAGTGCTTAACAAATACCTTTAAAAAATATATCCAGTAGCTTCTTTAACGTACCAATCTCTCAGACAGCTCAGGGAAAGATGGAGATCTGGGGTCTTGTTGAGTCACGGGACTTCAGGAATTGGGTCATCTTTATGTGGGGGGCTTGAAGACAAGCTGTTCTCCCTCAGCTTTAGACTTCAGGAAAATGAGAGATGAAGACGGAGGTCCGATGGGCTAAGGAAGTGGCAAATACATAAACAAAATGGCAAGCATTGTTACCATGCCAACTGAGGAGAAGGTTATCAGTTGGGATGGATCTTCAATCCCACCCACACTGTTCTTATCCTCAATAGCATCCTCTTTGAATTAGAAGGACAATTTAAGATCAACCCAAATATTGAAAGTCAGTCAGATGAATGTTTTTTAAGGTCTTATCTTCACATCACATTGTCCTTAGGAGTGTACGTTTGAACCCCCTCTCTGGAAATGCCTTCTACAAGGCACACAGGGTGTCAGGATCTTGCCTTTTATTTCCTGTGTATTCCCCTAAATACTTAGTGCAATGTTCTGCACAATCTAGGTACTCAACTCCTTACAACTGACTTCTAAGTATTCAACTTGCCCCCTCCCACCTCAGCCCTCTGATCTCCTACGACAACCCAGCCCTCACAATTTGCTCCTCTGATGCCAACCTACTCACTATACCGCCATCTCGTCTATCTCATCGCCGACCTCCCGCCAACATTCTACCTCAGGCCTGGAAGGCCCTTCCTCTTC
This sequence comes from Tachyglossus aculeatus, assembly GCF_015852505.1. NCBI lineage: Eukaryota > Metazoa > Chordata > Mammalia > Monotremata > Tachyglossidae > Tachyglossus > Tachyglossus aculeatus. The sequence continues at coordinate 42,582,108 of NC_052067.1, read as the reverse complement.
ATATCCAGCAGACAATTACTCTCCCCATCTTCAAATCCTTATTCTCCAAGAGGCCTTCCCTGATTAAGCCCTCATTTCCTTCACTCCCACTCCCTTTGGCGTCACCCTGCTTTGCTCCCTTTATTCACACTCCCTTTCAGCCCCACAGCAGTTATGTACATATCTGTATTTATTCATTTACATTAATGTCTGTCTGCCCCTCTAGACCATAAGCCCTTTGTGGGCAGGGAATATGTCCTCTATATTGCTATGTTGTACTCTCCTAAGCGCTTAATACAGTGCTGTGCACACAGTAAGAACTCAATAAATATGTTTGATTGATCAACAGATAACATTGTTTGTTGAACAGGCCATCCCCAAATATGCCTCTTAACCCCAAACTGTGGATTCATAGTTGACTTGGGAAGAGAGACTATGCATTCTTCTCCTGCCCCAAACCTGTGGAGAAATATAATCCACTGTTCCAAAGCCAAAGCCATAAAATGCTTGGGTGTGTTGTTTAATGCCACCCAGCAATCCAGGTTCCAACTTGGATATCACTGAAAGTCTTTCTCTGGAAATTTACTTCCAAATTCCCTGGAATTTTAACAATCTTGAGATTTAACATTCCCTGGGACTTTCCAGCTGCTGCAGCCATGATGTTTTTTTTTTTTCTTCATGGTATTTGTTAAGTATTTTCTGTGTGCCGGGCACCATACTAAATATTGGGGCAGATACAAGCAAATCAGCCTGGACACAGTCCACGTTCCACATGGGAGTCACAGTCTCACAGTCTTAATCCCCATTTCCAGATGAGGTCTAAGGCACAGAGAAGTTAAGCAACTTGTCCAAGGGCACACAGCAGACAAGCGGCAGAACAGGGATTAGAACCCAGGTCCTGCTGACACCCAGGCTCTGCTCTAATAATAATCATAATTGCATTTATTAAACGCTTACTATGTACAAAGCACTGTTCTAAGCACTGGGGAGGTTACAAGGTGATCAAGTTGTCCCACGGGGGGCTCACAATCTTAATCCCCATTTTACAGATGAAGTAACTGAGGCCCAGAGAAGTGAAGTGACTTGCCCAAAGTCACAGAGCTGACAATTGGCGGAGTGGGATTTGAACCCATGACCTCTGACTCCAAAGCTCGGGCTCTTTCCACTGAGCCACACTGCTTCTCTAGCCACTAGGTCATGATACAGCAGCAGCAGCAGCAGCAACACATTGTAGCCCTCTGATCCACTCTGTGTTCATCTCTAACAGAGCAAGGAACTCCAGGCAGGGCAAATAGAGCAGCAGTAAATGGAGTTCTAATAATGGCTCTGCTGCTTGCCTGCTGTGTGACCTTAGGCAAGTCGCTTAACTACTCTATACCTCAGTTCATTAATTCATTCATTCATTCCATTGTATTTATTGAGCACTTACTGTGTGCAGAGCACTGTACTAAGTGCTTGGGAAGTACACGTTGGCAACATATAGAGATGGTCCCTACCCAACAACGGGCTCACAGTCTAGAAGGGGGAGACAGACAATAAAACAAAACATGGACAGGTGTCAAGTCGTCAGAACAAATAGAATTAAAGCTAAATGCACATCATTAACAAAATTAATTGAACAGTAAATATGCACAAGTAAAATAAATAGAGTAATAAATCTGTACAAATATATATGCAGGTGCTGTGGGGAGGGATAGGAGGTAGGGCTGGGAGGATGGAGAGGAGGAGAGGAAAAAGGGGGCTCAGTCTGGAAAGGCCTCTTAGGGGAGGTGAGCTCTCAGTAGGGCTTTGAAGGAAGGAAGAGAGCTAGCTAGGTGGATGTGTGGAGGGAAGGCATTCCAGGCCAGGGGGAGGACGTGGGCCGGGGGTCGACGGTGGGACAGGCGAGAACGAGGCACAGTGAGGAGGTTAGCAGCAGAGGAGTGGAGGGTGCGGGCCTCCACAACTTGTTCAGTTCATTCACAATTCATTCAGTTGTATTTACTGAGGGCTTACTGTGTGCAGGGCACTGTACTAAGGTAATTACTGAACACCAGAGTAAGAATTTGGGAGAGAACCATAGAGGGAGTAGAGACAATCCCTACCTTCAAAGAATTTGCAGTGGAACAGAAGAGACAGACGCCAAAAAGAATTACAGGGAGTAGGGAGGGGTGGGTGGATAAGGATTCAAATGACACAGTTGGGGAAAAGTAGTGTGGGAGAAGAGAGAAAAGTCATGGAAGGCTTCCTGGAGGAGGTGTGATTTCAGAAGGGCTTCTGAAAAGCGAGGGAGAGTAGTGGTCTGTCAGATGTGAAGGGGGAGGATGTTCTAGGCATAAGAGAAGTTGAGAGCAAGAGAGCAATAGGGAGAGTTAAGAATGAGGTAGAGAAAATAGATTGTTATTGGAAGAATGAAGCGTGAGACTGAATAGCAGTGGGAGAGGAACAAGGGGAAAGAGAACTGATTTGAGTTCTTACAGCGTAACCCTGAGTAAAGATTAGTTTATTCCAACAGGGCCTACATATGCACCCATGGTTACAACATACACACACACAACAACAATAACAATGATTGGTAATTAAGATTTAAGCCAATGGAGCTTGAAGTCATTTTCTTGCCTGAAAAATGTCACAGGTGGCTAGAAGAAACAACTGGTGGCTGCCAGTCAACCTATGCTTCAAGCAAAAACTCCGCACTCTCAGCTTCAAGGCTCTTCATCACCTCACCCCCTTCTACCTCACCTCCCTTCATCCCTTCTACAGCTCAGCCCGCAACCTCCGCTCCTCTGCCACTAACCTCCCCACTGTACCTCGTTCTCGCCTGTCCCACCATCGACCCCCAGCCCACATCCTCCCCCTGGCCTGGAATGCCCTCCCTCCGCACATCCACCAAGCTAGCTCTTTGTTGTCTGTCTCCCCCTTCTAAACTGTGAGCCCTTTGTTGGGTAGGGACCGTCTCTATAGGTTTCCAACTTGTGCTTCCCAAAGCACTTAGTACAGTGCTCTGCACACGGTAAGCGCTCAATAAATACAATTGAGAGAGAGAAGGTGAGCACACCTGATGGATTCTTTCTTCAATGGAATTCAGGTTAAATACTAGTTTATCACAAATTCTGACTCAAATGAAGAATAACCCAAATAATAATAATGGTAATAATGATTGCAGCATTTGTTAAGCACTTATTTTATGCCAAACACCATGCTAAGCAATGGGACACATCCTTCGCAAGCAGATGAGATATGGCTCCTTTCCCAAGTAGGGCTTCCAGTCTAAGATGGGGGAGTACAACCAGTGTTTCTCAGGGGCTTAGTACAGTGTTTCACATGTAGTATGTGCTCAATTAATTGATTGCTTGTTAGACTGATAGAGTTCATCCCCATTTTTTAGATTTTTTTAATGGCATTTGTTAAACTCTTACTATGTACCAGGCACTGTTTTAAGCACTGGGGTAGATCAGGTTGGACACAGTCCCTGTCCCACATGGGGCTCACAGTCTTAATCCCCATTTTACAGATGAGGTAACTGAGGCCCAGAGAATTGAAGAGAATTGCCCAAGGTCACACAGCAGACAGGTGGCAGAGTGGGTTTAGAACCCAGATCCTTCTAACTCCCAGGCCCATTCTCTATCATTTAAGTCCTGCTGGTTCAGTTTGATCTATTAGGGATGGAGAATGTTTTAGCTTTTATTAACCCCAATTCTGGATTAAGAGAATTATAAATTTCAGGGAATATATAGTATGGTATTTTCAACCATGTGATGACTAAATCCCTGGCTCAGTAAGGCAGCAATCTTTCTAGAGAGCTATAAATAATGCCCTGAACCATTTCTGAATTGAGAAAAGAGCAGGCCCTCATGCTCAGAAGCCAGTAGTGTTTGAAACAGCCTAATGAACCATTCCGAAAACTGTATCTAGATTGTAAACTTGTTGTGGGCAATGCCTACCTCCTCTGTAGTATTACATATAATGATAATAATAATTGTAGCATTTGTTAAGCCCTTATTATGTGTCAGGCACAGTACCAAGCGCTGAGGTGGATGCAGGCAAATCAGGTTGACCCAAGTCCCTGTCCCACCTGGGGCTCACATTCTTAATCCGCATTTTACAGATGAGGTAGCTGAAGCCCAGAGAAGTGAAGTGACTTGTCCAGGGTTACACAGCAGACAAGTGGCAGAGCCAGAATTAGTAGAACTCAGGTCCTTCTGATGCCCAGACCCCACTATCCACTAGGCCATGCTGCTTGCTCCGCATACAGTAAGTGCTCATTAAATGTGATGGATTGCTGGATTGAGCTGTCCTCGGATGTTCTGGACATTAGACATTCTCCCTTTTCTGATGGGAATTCTCTTCGCGGAGGCTTTGATCGGAATAATCAGTGTTGGAATGCAAAGGATGATGCAATATCAGAAAGTCAATTCAGAACTCCGTACTAGAAATGAGGAAGCCTTTTCAGAATATTCAGTTCAATACCTGTGCCATTGAAACCGAATTACAATTCACTGCCCGAGAAAAGATAGAGCCACAATCTCCATTTTAAAGACATGAGTGAATTAAATAATGAGTAGAAATAATGTAGAATGAACTTCATAAGTTTGAATCCAACTGAATGTTTATTCATTCTCTCTAGGAATAGATCTTGTTGCCTAGAGTACTCCTGGATCTCTTATTATTGATGATGGTATCTCAACCATTTTTAATAAGAAATATCACTTAAAAAAACACAAAAGGCCAGATAAATAAAATTCTTCATGTCCCTCCATCTTTTATTGAAAGGGAATCTGTAATGTGAAAAATTGGTAGAATAAGAATCTGAGTTCCTAGATTTATGTTCAGCACAGGTGCCAGAGAAACATAATTAACAATATCTCATCACAGATTTCTCAAAAGAAGCTGTTGTACTGTTCATATCAGGAGTACCGCCCACTTTGATAGCAGTTCGGTAGTTATCTGAAAACATTCATTGGGAAAAATTGGCAAACATTTCAACTGAAGTTGGGAAACGTGTGATAAATAGGCTTCCACTCTGAATAGCTCCAGCCTCAGTGGATTTTGGAGGAAAAGACTAATTATAAAGGAAGAGTTTTGATTCAATATATGAGCTTGAATGAGCATGTTAAGTTTTCCATGTACTAGAATCTAATAAAATATGCTGAGAGAGAGGACCATCCAATTTGGGAATCTACAAGTATTTAGAACCAATATACTTGCATTCTCTTGAATGTAAATCAATAATGATAATAATAATAATAGTATTTGTTAAGCATTTACTATGTGCCAAGCACTGTACTAAGCAATGAGGTACACAAAAGATAATCAGGTCCCACTTGGGTCTCACAGCTTAAGTGGAAGAAAGAAAAGGTACAGAATCCCCATTTTGCAGATAATCATAATGATGGCATTTATTAAGCGCTTACTATGTGCAAAGCACTGTTCTAAGTGCTGGGGAGGTTACAAGGTGATCAGGTTGTCCTACGGGGGGCTCACAGTCTTAATCCCCATTTAACAGATGAGGTAACTGAGGCACAGAGAAGTTGAATGACTTGCGGAAAGACAATACAATTCTGTCAGGAAATGCTCTTGACAATTTTGTACTATAATTCCCAAATTAACAACTTTTTAGCCAAGTTTCCTTTGAATTCCCACCTTGGCCCTTTATATCGTTACCACTATATTGAAAAGAAATTAAATGGCAAGGTTGTCAATAGCTACTTTTTCCTTCCATGTCTTGAGAACTTTTTTTTTGTGAAAGAAATTGTCCACAGCTGACAATTGGTAGAGCGGGATTTGAACCCATGGCCTCTGACTCCAAAGCCCATGCTCTTTCCACTGAGCCATGCTGCTTCTCTATGTGAACTGGGGCATGGAGACGATAAGTGACATGCCTGATATCACACAGCAGATAAGTGGTGGAGTCAGGATTAGAACCCAGGATCTCTGATTTCTCGGCCTGTGCTCTTTCCACTAGGCTAGACATTTTTATGGTGCTTTTTTAAGCGCTTACTATGTGCCAGGCACTGTACTAACCATTGCTTCTCAATACAAAATAATCAACTGACAACCCAAAAGTTGTTGACATTGATTGGACTGGGAGAATGAATATTATCCAAATTACACTGGTTTTACCCAATCTGTGCCTCTAGACAGGTTTAGGTATGCTCATAAACTGTAGAGTTTATCTGTGAGAAAATGTGATTATTTTTCCACCATTTACTTCAGGCATTAAAGACCAAACACCAGAAGGATTTTGCTAGATGAGCAAGATTCTTAGGTAGAGTTGATCCTTTTTTCTTGGAGTATTTTTCAGAGACGTTATAGAACAAACACACCAGGAACCAAATTGAAAAAAACATAGTAAAGGCATGATAGATGTATTTTAACTTGATGGAAATTTTCCTGGTTCTCTACGCTTCTCCAGTCTGTGGTTCAATATCTCACAAAATGAGTTTCGCGAAAGCAGATTAATTCTATGAAACAGAGTTCAGCTTGTATCCCCCCAAAAGAAAGACAATAAATCATGACTTCTAGCATACTTTTGAGAGTGGGAACTTTTTCTTTCACAAAAAAAAAACGTTCTCAAGACATGGAAGGAAAAAGTAGCTATTGATGTTAACCAGAACAGAGAGAAGACAACCTTGCCATTTAATTTCTTTTCAATATAGTGGTAACGATATAAAGGGCCAAGGTGGAAATTCAATGGAAACTTGGCTAAAAAGTTGTTAATTTGGGAATTATAGTACAAAATTGTCTAGAGCATTTCCTGACAGAATTGTATTGTCTTTCCATTGGTTTATCAAACAAGCCACACACTCATTTTCCCATGGAACAGTGAAATCAATCATTAAATTGCATTTATGGAGCACTTACTGTGTGCAGAGTACTGAACTAAAAGCTTGGGCAAATACAATATAGCAGAGTTGGTAGAAATGTTCCCTGCCCATAACTAGATTAGTCTAATAATAATGATAATAATAATAATAATAATAATAATTCTGGTATTTATTAAATGCTTTACTATGTGCTAGGCACTGTACTAAGCGCTGGGGTGGGTACACGTAAATTGGGCTTGAAACAGTCCCTATCCCACATGAGGCTCACAATCCCAATCCCCATTTTACAGATGAGGTAACTGAGGTACAGAGAACTTAAATGACTTGCCCAAGTTCACACAGAAGACACAGCAGGCAAGTGCTGGAATGGGGATTAGAACTCATGACTTTAGAGACTGGACATCCTGAATACAGCGAAAGAAAATATTTTTTTGAATGAGTAAATAAAAAAAGTGAAAATACATGCAAAATAGAGTGCTTCAAATAATATCCTTTACACTTATTGTTCTCTCCCATGTACTTATGACAGTTCTCTTAGATCTGAGACCAAGGGACAGGGATCATGTCTAATTCCCAACTGCATATTTTCTCCCATTGCTTAGAACAGTGCTCTGCACACAATAAGGAGTAGTACTATTACTACTACATTGTTAATGACTGTAAGTCTGTAAGCTTCCCTCTACACTATAAGGTTCCATCTAAATTGTAAATATGTTGTGGGTAAGGAACAGGTCTGCTGACTGTTATATTGTACTCTCCAAATCACTTAATACAGTGCTTTGCCTGTAGAAAGTGTTCAGTAAATGTGATTGTTGGATTGAAATCATCTCCTGCCTTTGTCCTTAAATAAGCTTTGGTTTAAGCCAAAAAGATTTTGGGAAAGACACCCCGTGAGGAGGAAAGAAAGCATTCACTCATTCATTCAATCATATTTATTGAGCACTTACTGTTTGCAGATTGCAGTACTGACCTCTTGGAAAGTACAATACAGCAAATAAAGAGAGACCATCCTTGCCCACAATGGGCTCACAGTCTAGAGGAGGGAGACAGACATCAATACAAGTAAACAGGTAGCATGGCTTTGTGGACAGAGCATGGGCCTGGGAGTTGGCAGGATTTGTATTCTAATCCCGGCCCCTTCCCTTGTCTGCTGTGTGATCTTGGACAAGTCATTTAACTTCATTGGGCCTAAGTTCCCTTATCTGTAAAACGAGGATTAAAACTGTGAGCCCCATGTGGGACAGGCACTGTGTCCACCCCGATTTCCTTGTATCCACCCCAGAGCTTAGTTTGCACATAATAAGCACTCAGGAAATGCCATTATCATTATTATTGTTATTATTATTAATAAGAATTGTGATATTGATCAAGCACTATTTGCCAGGAACTGTACTAAGCACCGGGGAAGATACAGGATAATCAGGTTGGACACAAATCCTGTCCCACATAGGGCTCACAATCTCGGTCCCCATTTTTCTGATGAGGTAACTGAGGCCCAGAGGATTTAAGTGACTTGCCCAGGGTCACACAGTATACAAGTGCTGGAACCGGGATTAGAACCCATGTCCTCTGACTCACAGGTCCGTACTTTTTCCATTAGGCCATGCTTCTTCAGCACTGCATGCATCCCAGCTCCGCAACTTGTCAGCTGTATGGCCTTGGACAAGTCACTTAACTTCTCTCCACCTCAGTTACCTTATCTGTAAAATGCACGTTGACACTGTAAACTCCATTTAGGACAGGGACTGCATCCAACACAATTTGCTTGTATCCATCCCAGCACTTAGTAGAGTGCCTGGCACATAGTAAGAACTTACAAATACTGTAATTTATTATTATTATTATTATCATTATTATTATTTTGCACTGGGAGAGAATACAAAAGTGGGAATTAGTCACAGTCTGTCTGTGGGACAGGCATCAGTTCTCTTAAATGCTATTGAATTGGATGAAATTGAATTGAAATTCAGAAAGGTCTTAGCTGGTCCCTCCACAGGTCTCTCCAGCCTCCGTCTTAGTGACCAAGCAAGTCATATTACATTTCCTAGAAAGGAAATCATTAGGTAGAAAAAAATTCACACTGAGGGTCCTTGAGACACCAAGAATGCCTCCAAATAGGTCAGCATTTTAGTAATTGGTTCTTCTTTTATGGGTTATCTCTTGGAGGAGTTCTGAATAGAATAAGTTAGAACAATGCCTCCAATTCCACTGGAATGTTGTATTGTGATATACAAGCATTCCCTGTTGAAACCTCCTCACTCCGTGCCAATGCATCAATGATCAACTATCGTGGCTATTTTTTTATATGGTATTCGTTAAGTGCTTACTATGTGCCAAGCACTGTACTGAACTTTGGGGTCTATACGAGTTAATCAGTTTGGACGCAGTCCTTATCCCAAGTGAGGCTCACAGTGACAATCCCCATTTTACTGATGAGATAAGTGAGGCACAGACAAATTAAGTGACTTGCCCCACGTCACACAGAAGGGAAGTGGCGGAGCTGCGATTAGAACCCAGGTCCTTCTGACTCCCAAGCCTGGGCTCTATCCACTAGGCCATGCTTTATTAAAATATTTCTTCAGTAACTATCAGGACAAGCACAGGTTATTACTTAGAAATGAAGGTTCAGTTCTGAAACAAGAGGCATTTGCGTTTCTGGTCCAAAAGATGGTACAGTTATGCTATGTAGGACAGATGCCCTGGGCTGGGATGAAGCCAGATGAAAGGGAAAGATCTGTTGAAAATGGAGAAGTGGAGTAGCTGGATTAGAACACAGGTCCTCTGACTCCCAAGTCCATGTTTTATCCACTAAGTCACATTCCTTCCCTCTGATTTGGATTGTGAGTTCCATATAGGAGAGGGACCGTATCCAACCTGATTATAGTAATAACAAAAACTATGTTATTCGTTAAGCACTTACTATGTGCCAAGTACTGTTCTGACCACTGGGGTAGATACCAGGTAATCAGGTTGTCCCACTGGGGCTCACAGTCATAACTCCTATTTAAGAGATGAGGTAACTGAGGCCCAGAGAAGTGAAGTGACTTTTCCAAGGTCACACAGCAGACAAGTGGCCGAGCCGGGATTAGAACCCATGACCTCTGACCCCCAAGCCCGTGTTCTTGCCACTAAGCCATGTATTATAATAATAATGCCATTTGTTAAGCACCTACTATGTGTCAAGTACTGTTTAAAGCTCTGTAGTATATGTAAGCTAATCAGGTTGAACACAGTCCCTGTAACACATGAGGTTCAGTCTTAATCCCCATTTTACAGATGAGGTAACTGAGGCCTAGAAGAGTGAAGTGACTTGTCCAAGATCACACAGCAGACCAGTGGCTGAGCCGGGATCAGAACCCAGGTCTTATTTTTTTTCAACGGCATTTATTAAGCACTTAATATGTGCAAAGCATTGTTCTAAGTGCTGAAATAATGATGGCATTTGTTAAGTGCTTACTATATGCAAAGCACAGTTCTAAGCACTCGGGGGGATACAAGGTGATCAGGTTGTCCCAGGTGAGGCTCACAGTCTTAATACCCATTTTATAGATGAGGTAGCTGAGGCACAGAGAAGTTAAGGGACTTGCCCAAAGTCACATGGCTGACAAGTGGCAGAGCTGGGATTAGAACTCATGACCTCTGACTCCCAAGCCCGTGCTCTTTCCATTGAGCCACGCTGCTTCTAAATAAAATGGGCCATGCTCTTCCCCATTGATTGGATGGTGGATGTATAACCGTGAGATGTACAAGATAATCAGGTTGGACATGAGTTCCATTCCCCATGAGGCTCACAGTCTAAAGATGACTTACTTTTCCCTTGGCATCCTAAATATTCCCTCTAGTAACCCAGTATGTACCACTTCATAATAATTGTGGCACTTATTAAGCGCTTACTATGTGCCAAACATTGTATTAAATGCAGGAGTAGATACAAAATAATCAGGTTGCACACAGTCCTTGTCCCACATGGGGTTCACAGTCTAAACAGGAGGGAGAACAGGTACTGAATCCAAATTTTGCAGATGGGAGAATCGAGGTCCAGAGAAGTTAAGTGACTTGCCCAAGGTCACACAGCAGACTCATAGCAGAGCCAGGATTAGAATTCAGTTCCTCTTACTCCCAGGCAAATGCTGTTGCTACTAGGCAACACTGCTTCCCACTTCCTCCATGAATGCATCTAAACCCATCTTGAGCCTAGTAGTATTTTCTTTGCACACAGTGGGGTGGTAAAGGATTTGACCCCTCTAGAATGTATGCTCATTGTGGGCAAGGAACATGCCTATTAATTCTGTTACCATATTCTCCCAAATGCTTAGTACAGTGCTCTACACACAAGCGCTCAATAAGCGCTCAATTGATGGATAGATTGATCGACTCTTGCTGGGTGCTGACTTCTTGTGAGTTTCGAACCTACCACTTTCAGGTTTCGATTGGTATCTCACGACCCTGAGATTTTGGGAGCAACAATTTCACCTTTGCCCTCTCCCACCCCGCGTGGATTTGAAAACTCCAATCATGGTCCCTTCTCTGGCTTCTCCTTTCTACTCTGAAGTCTTCTGTTGGTTTTTGTCTATTCCTGATCCTTCTGATTCCGGCTACCTTCTCTTTGGGCAAACAACCCAGTGCTACTTATAGCACTGCTAAATCTGCTTTTTCATTTTGTTTCCTGGGCCCTGTCTGATGATTGACTTCTCCCGATAGAGGGTATTATCCTTGAATCCCAGGAGGTTTTTCTAGTCTCCGCTGGGCTTGCTAATTCCTTCAAATGTCACATGCTTCAGAAAACCCTGGTGTGCATGTTTTGAAAACAGCAGCCAACTCAGCAGGCTTGTTGATGCCCCAGCAATAGATTGGGTGAGGCAACAAGCTAAGACCAAAAACATAATGGCAGAAAAAGGAACTGAGTTTATTTGAGTTTTCTGGTATTTGTTAAGCGCATATTATGTGTCCCTGTGTGGCACAGGAACTGTGTCCGACCTATCTTGTATCCACCCCAGGGTTTAGAACAGTGCCTGGCATGTAGTTAATCAAATCAGATGCAGTCCCTGTTCCATATGGGGTCACTGGCCTAAGGAGGGGGGATATGGGAATTGAATCTTCATTTTACAGTGGAGGAAATTTAGACACAGAGAAGTTATGTGACTTGCCCAAAGTCACACAGCGGGCAGATGGTGGAGTGGGATTAGAACCGAGGTCTTCTGAGTCCCAGGCCTAGTGATCTATCCACTAGGCCACACTGCTTGCCACAGGTTCCCCTGTGAATGAAGTCTAACAAAAATGGTTCTCCCCATTTGAGAGCAGTCAAGGAGAGATGCTGAGGAAATGCTATCAGGAATGGTTTCAAGCCAAGAACAGAGGAGACTAGAAGAATCTTGTCTGCAGGGAACGTGTCTATATAACCTACTACAGTGTACTCTACTAAGCTGTTACTCCCCTTTCAGGATCACACCTGGAGATTTTCCAGTACTCTACCAGTCTAGGCGATGGGTTGTACTTCCCAAGCGCTTAGTACAGTGCTCTGCACACAGTAAGTGCTCAATAAATACGATTGCTTGATTGATTGATTGAGGGAGAGTCAAGCAGAGGCATACCCATTCCATTCCTAGCTTGGGCAGCGGTTAGTGAGTGGAAGGCAATCTGCTACAAGTCAAAACTCACCTGCGCTGGGCAGCAATGGCATAGGTGGGAGTTGAGTGTGAAGACTCAAGTTTACTGTGTGGAAGAAGGCAATGGTAAACCACTTCCATATTTTTACCACAGAAACTCTATTGATACAGTACCCGAACGATTGCAAGTGGAGGTCGGGCATTCTGGGAAAGATGCATTCCTAGAGTCTCTGTAGGTCAAAGATGGCTTGACGGCATGAGACAAGACGAACACTTACTGCATTGCTCTGCAAATTGTAAGGGATTAATAATTATGACTGATTATGTAGAAGTTATATTAGTAATAGACTGTACACTCCTTGTGGGCAGGGTCTTTGGAAGAGATAAATTCTGGTCCTCTAGATTGTAAATTCATTGTGGACAAGGAACACGTCTATCCACTCTGTTACTTTCCCAAGACTTTAGTACAGTGTACACAGTAAATGCTCTTTAAGTACGATTGATTAATTAATAGTATTGATTAAGCACTTACCGTGTGCAAAGTATTGTTCAAGACTGGGAAAGAATATACAGGTGGGACAGTGAGCTCATTGTGGGCAGGGAATGTGTCTGTTGTATCGTACTCTTCCAAGCGCTTAGTGCAGTGCTTTGCACATCATAAGTGCTTAATAAATAATAATAATAATAATGGCATTTATTAAGCACTTACTATGTGCAAAGCACTGTTCTAAGCACTGGGGAGGTTACAAGGAGATCAGGTTGTCCCACGGGGGGCTTACAGTCTTAATCCCTGGTTTACGGATGAGGGAACTGAGGCACAGAGAAGTTAAGTGACTTGCCCAAAGTCACACAGCTGACAATTGGCAGAGCTGGGATTAGAACCCATGACCCCTGACTCCAAAGCCCGTGCTCTTTCTACTGAGCCACGCTGCAATGAATGAATGACTTGGACGTGGCACCTGTCTCTTGAGAGGCTCACAATCCACGAGAGAGGAGTAAGCCTTTAATACAGTGCTCTGCACACTGTAAATTCTTAATGAATAGCATTAATTGATTAATTCAATCCACTGATTGAATGTACCTGCTGGTCCTGCATTACACCAATAGTCAATCAGTCAGTGGTGTTTATTGAACGTGTCCTGTGTGCAGAGCACTGTACAATGCGCTTAGGAGAGGAAAATAAAACTGAGTGCTACCCACAAAGAGCTTGCAGGCTAGATGAGTAGGATTTATCTATTCTAAAGGTCATCGGTTATTTTAGGTCACGAATAACTAGGGAAGTTACCAACAAGACTCTGGGAAATCTGGGGGAAAAAAAAGAACAAAATTTACGGTCAAAGCTGGCAAGCTAAAAAGAAAAGTAGTGTGGCCTAGTGGAAAAAGCAGTGGTCTGGGGGAGCAGAGGACCTGGGTTCTAATCCTGCCTCTGCCACCTGCCTGCTGTGTGACTTTGGGCAAGCCACTTAACTTCTCTAAATAAATAATAATAAATAATGATGGCATTAGCTAAGCGCTTACTATGTGAGAAGCACTGTTCTAAGCAGTGGGAAGGATATAAGGTGATCAGGTTGTCCCATGTGGGGCTCACAGTCTTCATCCCCATTTTACAGATGAGGTAAATGAGGCACAGAGAAGTTAAGTGACTTGCCCAAAGTCACAAAGCTGACAAGTGGTGGAGCCGGAATTAGAACCCATGACCTCTGACTCCCAAGTCCAGGCTCTTTCCACTGAGCCATTCCTCCACTTCCTCATCTGCAAAAGGGGGATTCCCTTCTCCTTTGACTATGAGCCCCATGTGAGGCAGGGATTGTCAATCAGTCAGTCAGTCAATTGTGTTTATTGAGCACTTACTGTGTGCAGAGCACTGTACTAAGTGTTTGGGAGAGTACAAAACAGCAATAAACAAACACATTCCCAGCCCATGATGAGCTTACAGTGTAGGTGAGGAGACAGACATTAATAGAAATCAATCAATTACAGAATATAAATAAATTAATTACAGATTGTTTCTGCCCTCCTTATCTTGTAGATACCCTAGTGTTCAGTTCAGCATGCCTCATATATTAACTACTTAAACAAATGCCCCAATTATTATGGGCCTGCTTTGGTCCTCAAATGTTCTTCCTTTCCTCTCTGCGAGAACATGAATTAATACTTAAATGTAACCTAAATTCAACAATGGAGAAACTCAAACCGAGCCAATCCGTGGCCACTTTTATTTTTGCTTTATGAAGGAGCAGTTCGTGCGGAGGTCGGGGCGGGGGAGCGGGGGAGGAGAGAGAAAGGTGTATTTTCTCGAACTTCAATTTTCTTACGCTATTTGAAGCGTGAAATCATTGAAGTTTGCTTTTCTGATTGTTCCATGTGTTCTATACACTGTCTCCTGGGAGGGAAATGGCAGTTCAGTGTTACAGCTGAATTGTAAAGTTATAAAAAGAAATCTCACCCACTTTCTTAACCCATCAGCACAGTGGTGACCGTGGAATAAGTTTAACTGGCTGTGAGCTGGAATGTTGTAGTGATCCTCTGTAACCACCAGCCCAGTTTAGGCAATGAATTCAAAACCCCCCGGGGTACATTTACCTTTTAGGCAATCCTCAGATCTTGCCTTACTTTCTGGTTCTTCTTTGGAGTGTTAGATTGATCAATGAATAGATTGTATTTATTGTGCATTTACTGTGCGCAGAGCACTATACTAAGCAACTGGGAGAGTACAACACAACAGGATGACAGACACATTCTCTGCCCACAACGAGCTTACAGTCTAGAGGAGACAGACATTAATATAAATAAATTAATTGCATTAATGGACATAAGGTCTGTGGGGCTGGGGCGGGGGATGAATAAGGGGAACAGATCAGGGTGATGTAGAAGGAAGTGGAAGAAAGGGAAAAGAGGGCTTAGATTGATTTACTTTCAGATTTCTTTAAAAAGCTTCCCAAACTTCCGCGGTGTTGCTTCCCCCGAGAAGGTGAACAGACTCTCTCCTTTAAACCCTGTTCAAGTTGGAGTCTTCGGAGAGCAAAGCTTTGTTTTGCAAGCTAAAGCAGTTTCCTTGCAGTAGGCTTAGAGAGCACCCTTAAGGATTAACAACTGGATTTGGGAATGAGAAGAAAGCAGTGGAGGAAGTCAGATACAAGTCAAGAATTGCACACCCTGAGAAATCTTCTCTCAGTTGGATCGATGCGTTCGGAAGCTGCCGGGTAGCTGGGAAGACAACTGCTTTGGTAGAAGCAGAAGCAACGTGGTCTGGTGAAGAGACCGTGGGCCTGGGAGACAGAGGACTCTGCCGCTTGTCTGCTGTGTGACCTCGGGCAACTCGTTTAATTTCTCTGTGCCTCAGTTACCTCTTGTGTAAAAAGGGGGTTAAGACTGTGGGCCCCATGGGGGACATATAATGTGTCCAATACTGTGAGGTGGGGAAAGTATCTGCTAATTCTGTTGTATTGTACTCTCCCAAGCACTTAGTACAATGCTCTGCACATAGGAAGCGCTCGATAAATACCATTGATCGATCAATTGATTATGCTACCCTAGTGCTTAGTACAGTGTCTGGCACATAGTAAGTGCATAACTAATACCATTAAAAATAAATACCATGGGATACTCACTCTTCCATTTGGGAAAATTCATGCAGGGTGCATAATTATTCCACACCTGAGAGAGAAGCTACGGTCAAATATTGAGCTTGTGATTTGCTTTTTACTAAGGAACGGAGGGTATCTCTCCTCAAACTTCAGGTTGTCCCACCTTGAAAGAGCATATTTGTCCCTGAACATTGCAATCGTGGGGAGAAGTGGGATATCTTAGTAAAATCTGAGCATTAGGAACATTACACAATGAAATCTCCAGTGTACAGTCCCTGCCGAAAATAGCAAACTGTTTCAGTAGGATGAAAATATGGATGATTTGCTCCCAAGTGTGTCTCAGGATTTCAGGATATTGAGAACCATGTAAACACCACCTGAAATCTATGGGTAATTGGACAGAAATTGCTGTGGAACAAAATGAAATGATCTGAGTATGGGAGTGAGGGAAGATGGGGGATAAGGGGATGGAGAAAGCTTTTCTTTCTTTTTTTCGGTATTTGTTAAGCGCTTACTCTGTGTCAGGCACTGTACTAAGTCCTGGGGTAGATACAAACTAATCAGGTTGGAGGCAGTCCCTGTCCTGCATGGGGCTCACAGTCTAAATATGAAGGACTAAACACTGGGAAAGATATTCAATTCATCATTCGATCATTATTTATTGAATGCTTGCTGTGTGTGGAGCCCTGTACTAAGAGCTTGAGAGAGTACAGCACAACAAAGTTGGTAGAAATGTTCCCTGCCCACATCGAGCTTACAGTCTAGAGGTACAAGACAATCAGGTCGGAGACAGTCTAAGTAGGAGGTAGAACAGGGATCCTACAGATGAGGAAAATGAGGCACTGAAAATAAAGTGAATTGTCCAAGGTCAAACAGCAGGCTAGTGTTGGAGCTGGGATTTGAACCCAGATCTTCTGACACCCAGATCCATACTTTCTTCACAAGGCCCCTCTAGACTGCAAGCTTCTTTCTATTCACTCATTCATTCAGTAGTATTTATTGAGCGCTTGCTGTGTGCAGAGCACTATACTAAGCACTTGGGAGAGTAGAACAGTGCTTTGCACAGAGTAAGCGCTTAATAAATGCCATCATTATTATTATTACAATACAACAATAGATAGATACATTCCCTGCTTACATTCAAAGTGTAACCTCACTGTGGGCAGGGAATGTGTCCTTTATACTGTTATATTATACTCTCCCAAGCACTTAGTACAGATTTCTGCATGCAGTAGACACTCAATAAATATGATTGATTAGCAAGTTGCTTATCTAATTTATCAACTACTCAATCGGTAATAATAGTACACTATGTTAAGTACTGAACAATTTTCCCTAACTAAACCCCTCTTTCCTCTTCTCCCACTCCTTTCTGCACCACCCTAACTTGCTCCCTTTGTTCTTCCCTCATCCCAGCCCCACAACACTTGGGTACATATCTGTAATTTATCTATTCATAATAATGTCTGTCTCCCTGGCTCTAGACTGTAGCTCGTGGTGGGGAGGGAATGTGTCTTTTTATAGTTGTATTGCACTCTCCCAAGCCCTTAGTGCAGTGCTCTGCACACAGTAAATGCTCAATAAATACAATTGAATGAATGAATGAATTTTTAGTAAATTGGAGCTTCCTGGACAGGGAGTAAGAGGCTCTTTCTGGAGCACAGGTGTTGCCCAATCTACAGGGGAGTGGGCCAGGCCAGGAACAATGGGAAAAAGAAAAAGAAAATGAGGTAAATTAAACCACTTAAATTTCACCCAGTAAGGACAGCAGCA
The DNA here is from genome assembly GCF_015852505.1 of Tachyglossus aculeatus. Classification (NCBI taxonomy): domain Eukaryota; kingdom Metazoa; phylum Chordata; class Mammalia; order Monotremata; family Tachyglossidae; genus Tachyglossus; species Tachyglossus aculeatus. Next base: position 42,564,357 of record NC_052067.1, on the reverse strand, counting down.
GTTCACTGCAGCCTGTGTAGGATGGATCCTCAAATCCCTCCGACACTTGTGCCTTTAAGCAGGTCCAATTCAACACCATCTTCTCCATCATCCAAGCATTGTAAAGGAGCTTCTCCATGCCTTGTTTTCTTCATGGGGGAGGCGGGGGGCGGGGTGAGTCCCATCCCCATGGCCTCAGAAGGGAGGATGGCACCTGAAGACCCCAGAGAGAAGGAGGAGCCCAGCCTGCTTCCTGTCCTCTGCCAGATCTTTTTTTAAAATGGTATTTGTTAATCACTACTTATGTGCCAGACACTGTACTAAGAGCTGAGGAAAATACAAAATAATCAGCTGGGACACAGCCCAGGTCGCACTTGGGGCTCTGAGGCTGGATCCCCACTTTCCAGATGAGATAACCGAGGCACAATGAAGCTAAGCGACTTGCCCAAGTTCATACGGCAGGCAAGTTCATTCATTTATTCATTCAAATGTATTTATTGAGCTCTCACTGAGAGAACACTTGAAAGAGCACAACATAACAATAAGCAGACAGGTTCCCTGCCCCAAATTAGCTTATAGTCTAGAGGGGGAGACAGACATTAATATAAATAAATAAATTACAGAGATGTACATAAGTGCTGTGTGTCTGGGAACGGAGATAAATGAAGGCAGCAAGTCAGGGAGAAGCAAAAGGGAGTGAGAGAAGAGGACAGATTCAGGGAAGGCCTCAAGTGACAAAGCTGGCATTAGAACCCAGGTCTTCTGATTCCCAGACCTGTGCCCCTTATACTAGGCCACACGGCTTCCTCCCCATTTCTCTCATGTACAAACACAGCAAACCAAGCAATAGTGAGGTTGGCGTTCTTAAAGTCTCACCATTTTATGTGGCACAGATGAGCTTTGAATGACAGACCTTTCAGAAAAGGCCAGGAAAACAAGTTTTATTGGCCTAATTTAGCAGAATGCAACAATAAATGTGGTACCTCCTTAAATCTTCCTCATATCCAGAGTACACCTTCCGTTTCTCTATAATGACTCTTCTCGGAGATATTTGAAGTTCATTCAGTGAGATTTGTTTCCCAATGCCAACCCACAAAATGTCATGCCAATCCTCTAAGTGGGAAATAGAGAAGCAGCATGGTCTAGTGGTTAGAACAACAGTCAGGGAGTCAGAATGACTCTGCCATTTGTCTGCTGTGTGATCTCAGGCAAGTCTCTTAACTTCTCCATGCCTCAGTTACCTCACCTGCAAAATGGGGATGAAGACTATGAGCCCTACGTGGGAAATGGACTGTGTCCAACCAGATTATCTTGTATCTATCCCAGTGCTTAGGACAGTGCCTGGCACATAGTAAGTAATTGACAAATACCATAAAGAAAATAAAATCCTCTTCAATCTGAAGCCAGCAGAGTCTTTGATTTTCCACATTTTCCCTTTAGTTCTAGAATTACCTGCAATGATTTGCATAATTCTCACCCTCTCACCCTCCAAAGATAGTTTATGACAATGTACAACACCCCTAATCTGTTTCCTGTTAGTACGTCTCCAAATGAAATCTGCCCAAACAGAACCAATTGGTTAGGTAGCACTATAAACTCTGGTATAATTAGCTTCTTTTAAAAATGGCTGCTCCTAAATGGGATTATAGTCTGGAAATGATCTTGTTGCTATAGCAACTACCTCAAAAGCGACCCTGCATTGTCAATGCAGCAGCAAGCATTGCACCTGTGCATCATCATCATTTTGTTCTGTGGTTTATGCTGCTACTTTGTGGATTTTATCTGAAGGGGTAAAGACTCTCCCCCACCCACCTGCCCCTCCAAATAGCAACTCAAAAAAGATTAGCTGTTGTTTCAACTGTATTGTCATACAGTGGGTCGCCTCAGAGGTATTTTGTTTTCCCCTACTTTCTTCAGCAATTAAAGATTTAGGGAAGTGTTGGGTGAGTTATCCCTGACACGCTTTAAAGGAAAACAATTTAGCAGTCGTCAAATTTCCCCAGCGAGGAAGTCAGGATGACTGGTGGCAACAAAGAACTTGGAAATGATGGAAATGAAAGAAAGGAAACTCTTCGATGTTTCACCTCTCACTGTGTCCTTTCCAGCAAATTCTCCTTATCTTCTCCTCCAAGCAGCCTTCCCTGTTTAAGCTCCCCTTTCCTCTTCTCCCACTTCATTCTGCATCAGCCTAACTTGCTCCCTTTGTTCTCCCTCCCCCTCCAAGCCCCACAGCATTTATGTCCATATCTGTAATCGATTGATTTATATTCTTGACTGTAGGCTCATCGTGGGCAGGGAATGTGTCTTTTACTGCCTGAATTGCAATTGTTTATTGCCTTGAAGACAAAAAATTCACCCAATGGAGCAGTTTTGTCTTTTTATTTTATTTTATTTTTTTGGTATTTGTTAAGCACTTACTATGTGCCAAGCCCTGTATTAAGTGCCAGGGTAGAGACAAGCTAAATCACTTGTCCCTAATGGGGCTCACAGTCTTTATCCACATTTTAAAGATGAGGTAAGGGAAACACAGAGAAGTGAAGTGACCTGCCCAAGGTGACACCGCAGCCCCGTGGTGGAGCCAGGATTAGAACCCAGGCCCTTCTGATTCCCAGGCCTGGGCTGTATCCACTAGGCCATGCTGCTCCTCACAGTTTAGAGAGCTTGACCAGTTACTCTGCTTGGGAAATGATGGGTTGGCATGGTTTATTCCCCAAATTCTCCGAAGGAGGTGGGGAGTTTCAAGTTTTCAACCTTTACCTAGGGAACCTCAGATGACAGATGGAGGAAAGATGACGAAGAGCAGCTCGAGACACGGTGATACATGACATTCTGAGATCATTAAGTTCTCATCTGAGTATTAAACGCGAACCCATAAAGCAGAAGGGAAATGGTGCAGAAAGGAGGGAAGACATTGTTTCTTTCCCGTGTTTGAAATAGAATTCCCTGACAAGACATTTTAATTCTGAAATGTTTTAATTTAGATCTCCTGGTTAGTCACTGGAGTTATCAAATACCAAATGCTAATTAGATCATAAGGCTTATAGCTGGGCTGAAATGCCAAAAAATGAAAGGTTATGTAATCATCATGTAATAATAGTCTTTCCCCAGAAGAGGAATCTTACGGAATAGTTTCTCCCCAGTGAAGGAATTTCTACCTACTGGTCCTGTTGGCAAGGGATTCCAGTGATAGTTTGAGCTTCCAGAGTTTAGCGAGAGTTAGAGACTCTGGAATGGAAATAGAAGTGGCAAGGGAGAAGGCACACGGATCCATAAACTCCAAAGGGGTCCTTATTAACACTGTGACATTTTAATGTCACGTTTGAAAGCGCTTCAGAGTTATCCCAGAGCAGCAACTTGCATAGCCAATGTTTTGCTAAATTGGCATCGTGTAGGACCACTGGTTGTTAAAGTATATATGTGAGCGATCATTTGGTGGTATTTACTGAGTGCTTACAACAATGATAATAATGATGATGGTATTTGTTAACTGCTTCCCATGTACCAGGCACTGTACTAAGCGCTGGGGTGGTTACAAGCAAATCAAGTTGGACATAGTCTTTGTCCCAGGTAAGGCTCACAGTCTCAATCCCCATTGTTCATAGAATAATAATGGCATTTGTTAAGCGTTTACTATGTGCAAAGCACTGTTCTAAGCTCTGGGTCCTCCCCCTCCCCACAGCACCTGTATATATGTTTGTACACATTTATTACTCTATTTATTTTACTTGTACATATTTACTATTCTATTTATTTTATTAATATGTTTTGGGGTTTTTTTGTCTGTCTCCCCCTTCTAGACTGTGAGCCCACTGTTGGGTAGGGACCGTCTGTACATGTTGCCAACTTGTACTTCCCAAGCACTTAGTACAGTGCTCTGCACACAGTAAGTGCTCAATAAATACAATTGAATAAATACAAGGTGATCAGGTTGTCCTACGTCGGGCTCACAGTCTTAATCCCCATTTTACAGATGAGGTAACTGAGGCTCAGAGAAGTTAAGTGACTTGCCCAAGGTCACAGAGCAGACATGTGGTGGAGCCGGGTTTAGAACCCATGAGATCTGACTCCCAAGCCCGGGCTCTTTCCACTGAGCCACACTGCTACTCTAGTTACCATATGAGGTAACTGAGGCCCAGAGAAGTGAAGTGACTTGCCCAAGGTCACATAACAGACAGGTGACACAGCTGGGATGAGAACCCATGACCTTCCGACTCCCAGGCCTGGGCTTTTTCCACTAGGCCCCACTGATATTGTGCAAAACCCTGTGCTAAGCACTTGGGAGAGTACATCAGAATAGGTAGACATGAATTTCTACCCTCTGGGAGCCAGATTCATTCATTCATTCATTCAATCATATTTATTGAGCTCTTACTGTATGCAGAGCACTGTACTAAGCACTCAGGAAGTACAAGTTGACAAAATATAGAGACAGTCCCTACCCAACAGTGGGCTCACAGTCTAGAAATGCTCTTTTCAGGTGTTCGCAAGGGTGGGAGACATTCACTTGCCCCATCTCCAGCACTTGAAGAAACTGTCAGCCCTTGGATATCATCATGAAGAGGGCACCAACTATGGGTGGGGAGGAAGGATGGAGCAGGAAACCCAAATTTATTTCCCCATTGGTTGTGGGATAGGCTGACAAGATCGAGGAACCTAGGGTAATCCTGCTTTTCAGGGCTTCCATCTGGCTTTGGGGGTCTGCTTCAACTCACTGCAGTGGGCCCGAACAAGGATTCATCATGGCAGCATTTACCCAGAGCCCATTTGATGTGGTGCTTTGCCCTTGGCAGTTGGGAGGGACAGAATTCAGAAGGGACATGTTCCCTGCCCACAAGGAGCTTACACTTTGATGGGAGAGACAATGATAGTGGTCAAAATAGATAACTTGGGCAGATTATATCCACAGGTGCTAAAGATGGGTGTAAATAAGCTCCTGAGTAAAGGGAGTTGGATGAAGGGATGATAGAGCTATAGGGTTGGTGGGAAATTAATAGGGGAAAGCTTGTTGGTGGGAGTTCAGGGGGATTTGAAGGTGGGGAAAATGTGGTCTCTCTGATGTGAGGAAAGGGGTAAGTGTAAAATGGGGATACAACATGAGCAAGGGAAAGGAGGTGGGGGAATTTAAAGAGGAGTTGGGTTTTTTATGTTATTTATTAACTGCTTACTACGTGCTGGGCACTGGTCTAAGCACTGGGTAAATGCAAGCTAATCAGGTTGGACACAATTCATGTCCCACATGGGCTCACAGTCTTAATCTCCACTTTACAGATAGGTCACTGAGGTACAGATAAGCGAAATGACTTGCCCAAGGTAACAAAGAATACAAGTGGTGGAGCCAGGATTAGAACTCTGGTCCTGCAACTCCTCTTTCCAGTAGGCCATACTGCTTTTCAAATCGCACTGTCTGAAACCCCATACGAATCCAGAAAGGCAACAAAGTATATTTTAATATCTCCTCCAGGAAGCCTTCCCTGATTAACTTCTCATCATCCCGCCCTATCTCCCCTACCTCTCCCTCTTTAGCACATTCCTGTCACCTAAGCATGAGAAGCAATGTGGCCTACTTTAAAGAGCTCTGGCCTGGGAGTCAGAGGAGCTGGGTTCTAATCCCATCTCTACTACTTACCTGCTGTATGACCTTGGGCAAGTCACTTAACTTCTCTGTGCCTCAATCCCCTCATCTGCAAAATGGGAATTAAATACCTGTTCTTCCTCCTACTTACACTGTAAGCCCAATGTGGGACCGGCATATCGTGTATCAGCTCCTGCACTTAGTGCAGTACTTGGCACATAATAAGTGCTTAATAAATGTCACAATGTTATTATTATTATTGCCTAAGCACTGAGATAGTCTTTCCCTCCCTTCACCACAAACCACTAGTGTACGTATCTTTATTCCTTATTGCATCTCCTAACCTCAAATTTATTTGAGTGTCCACCTCCCTGCTAGAGTGTGAAGTTCTTGAGATCAGAGACCACGTCTCTGATTGCAATGGTATTTGCTCAAGTTCACAGCACATTGCTCTGAGCATTGAGACTAGACTGTAAGCTTGCCCCCTAAACTTTGAGCTCTTTGTGAGTAGTGAAAATGACAATTGTCTCTGTTGTATTCTCCCAAGAGCTGAGTACAGTGCTCTGCATACAGTACGTGTTCAAGAAATCCCATTGATTAGAGTGATTGACTGATTGCTTATAAGCACTCAATAAATACTCCGTAGATATACAGCTACATAGCTACAGACATCATTTTTAAATAGATAAGCAGGTGTGGACTAGTGGAAAGGACATGTACGTTACAGCCAGAGGACCTGGGTTCCAATCTTGGCTCTGCCACTTACCAGCTGTGTGACTTTGAGCCAGCCACTTAACTTCTCTGTGCCCTCAGTTCCCTCATCTTCAAAATGAGAATTCAATACCTGTTCTCCTTCCTACTCAGACTGTGTGTCTCATGTGGGACCTGATTATCTTGTACCTCCTCCTGCACTTAGAACAGTGCCTAACAGTGCCAGCACTTAGCTACTTATCAGCTGTGTGACTTCGGGCAAGTCACTTAACCTCTCAGTACCTCAGTTCCCTCATCTGGAAAATGGGGATTAAGACTGTGAACCCCACATGGGACAACGTGATCACCTTGTATCCTCCCCAGTGCTTAGAACAGTGCTTTGCACATAGTAAGTGCTTACCAAATACCATCATTATTATTATTAACAAATACCACAATCATTATTATTGAATTGCTATATATGTCTTTGTAGAGAGAGAGATGAATAAAATGATGATGAAACTGTGTCTCTAAATTCTAGCACCCAACAATGTCTAGCTCATTTTGAAGCTTTGAGGATGCTTTTTAGCCAATAGCAACATAAGGAGAAGAAGCATTACTTAGTGGCTAGACCGTGGGCCTAGAAGCTAGGACCTAGTCCTAATCCTGGCTCCGCCACTTGTCTGCTGTGTGACCTTGGACAAGTCACTCAATTTATCTGTGACTCAGTTTTGTCATCTGTAAATTGGGGATTAAAACTGTGAGTCCCATATGGGACATGGACTGTGTCCAACCTGATTATTTTGTATCTTCTCTAGGGCTTAGGACAGTGCCTTGCATGTAGTAAGTGCTTCACAAATAGCATAAGAAAAAGAGTAGGCTTGATTGGTCTCTGATTGGTCTTGGAGGGAGATTAATGTTTTTAATTACTATCTATAGAGGAGCAGCATGGCTCAGTGGGAAGAGCCCAGGCTTGGGAGTTAGAGATCATGGGTTCTAATCCCAACTCTGCCACTTCTCTGCTGTGTGACTTTGGGCAAGGCACTTCACTTCTCTGAGCCTTAGTTACCTCATCGGTAAAATGGGAATTAAGATTGTGAGCCCCATGTGGGACAATCTGATTACCTTGTATCCTCTCCAGCGCTTAGAACAGTTCTTGGCACATAGTAAGCACTTAATAAATACCATTATCATTATCTATTATTACTATCAAAACTATTATTGTCATCACATCATCATTGGATTTGTTAAGTGCTTATTACGTCCCAAGCACTGTTCTAAGCGCTGAGGTAGATAGAAGATCTTCAGGTTGAACACAGTCCCTGCCTCACATGGGATTCACAGTTTAAGTGACTGTGATATCAGCTGGGTGACCTTGGACAAGTCACTTAACTTCTCTGTGCCTCAGTTACCTCATCTGTGAAATGGGGATTAAGGCTGTGAGCCCCATGTGGAACAACCTGATCCCCTGATATCCTCCCCAGAGCTTTGAACAGTGCTTTGCACATAGTAAGCGCTTAACAAATGCCATCATTATAATTATTATTATTAAGTGGGAGGGAGAACATATAATGAACCCTTATTTTGCTGATGGGAAAATAGAGACACAGAGGAATTAAGTGACGATGAAGGTCACACAGAAGCCAAGCAGCAGAGCAGGAATTAGAATCCAGCTCCTCTGACTTCCAGGCTAAGGGTCTTTCCACAAGGCCATGATACTTCCCAATGAGAAGGAGCAACTCACCACACCATAAATTACCCTAACCAAGTGACTTGGTCTCATTTCTGAATAATGCAAGTAATAGTCCAAACCACAGAGCAACTCTCTATGCTTCCCATCATGAAATCACTCACCCCTTCTAACGCAGGCCCTATTAGAATATCCTCTTTCTGGGTATTCTGCCAGAGCTCCTTTACTCCTAAGGCACAAAAGGAAATAATTACAAGTTGCTGAAATTCAAGGAGCGGTATAATACACGATGTTGATTTTGTGTCTCCCAGTTAACAAGAGAAGAAGCAAATAAGGACAAACTTCTCTTTCTCCCCCATTTTAAGTCAAGAAACTGATGTGACAATGATTTTCAAGTTAAACCGTAATTAGCGTATTATAGAACGGATGACACCCGCCCAGGTTTGTGATCATCACGTTAACATCTCCACTTTAAGGAGATGTCCTGGGTCAAAGGTCAACACCAAGATGCCAAAATCGGTGTTGACCTCTGACCTCTGGCCCTGGACATAGAGCTACCTAAACTGTCATTCTCTAACTTGAAATCATTTTCACCTCATGAAACTGCTTCCATTAGTCTGACAGTTACAAATGAACTTCGTCGGGAACGATTCTTAATGCTCTGTACGAACCTAGATGGAGTTCTCACCGAACATTAATCTGATTGAGTGCGGAGGTTTTTTAATGAGCCAAAGAGGCACACTTTATTGTTTCGGATTTCCCAAGTGCTGAGGGCACTGCCCTTCACCAAGAGTCTTGTCTTATGCCATCGGGTCGTTTCCTACTCATAGTGACACCACTGACACATCTCTAACAGAACGCCCCGCTCTCCATCTGCAATTGTTCTGGTTGTGGATCCATAGAGTTTTCTTGGTAAAAATATGGAAGTGGTTTACCATTGCCACCTTCCGCGCAGTAACCTTGAGTCTCCGCCCTCAATCCTCTCCTGTGCTGCTGCTGCCCAGCATGGGTGATTTAGAGTAATCAATAAATGTTACCTACTTCTCTTGCTACTACCACTGCTACTACCATGACTATCATTACTACCTGAAAGGTTTTGTTCGATATGAACTGTGGAGGTCTTTGAACATGTACCTAATTCTGCTGTGCTCTCGAGTGCTCAGTACAGTTCTCTGCACATAGTAAGAGCTTAATAAATTCCACTGATTGAGTGATTGTTTCATTGATGTGTCTTAAACTTCATCTAGGAGTTAGAGTGCATAAATACTGACAGGAATTGACAAAGTGCTGAGAACAACCATCAAAGATTGCTTGGAAAATCTTGAGGGATGTGAGTCCTTTCACACACGGCATCCAAATTGCACTGAATTCATCAATGACTGCTTCTATCTCCCCTGGCTCTGTCCCAATCAATCAATCAATAGTATTTCTGAGCACTTATTATTCATTCATTCATTCAATCATATTTATTGAGTGCTTACTATGTGCAGAGCACTGTCTAAGCACTTGGGAATTACAAGTCAGCAACATATAGAGATGGTCCCTACCCAACAACAGGATCACAGTCTAATGCACTGTACTAAGCGCTTGCAGGAGTACAATGGAATGGAATTAGCAGACATGTTCACTGCTCATAATGAGCTTATACTCTTGAGGGGGAGACAAACATAAATATAAATAACTCATTTATACTATAGAATTTAAAGAGATGTACATTATCTTTCAATAAGCAGAGCACCCTGCTAAGAACTGACTCCAGAGTTTTCACAGGGTACCCAGACGCCATCTCATTTGCAAAAGTGAAATACAATCATCGTAGCTGTGAATAAATGCATGTTCCCTGGGTTATGGGTTTTTGCGAATGGCTATGGCTGAAAATAGGCAGTGTTACTTGCTGAGAAGCAGTGTAGCCTAGCAGAAAGAGCACAGGACCTGGAGCCCTCTAGACTGTAAGCTCACTGTGGGCAGGGACTGTCTCTTTTGCTGCATTGTACTTTCCAAGCACTTAGTACAGTGCTCTGCACACAGCAAGCGCTCAATAAATACAATTGAATGAATGAGCCAGGAGAACTGGGCTGTGATTCCAGTTCTATAACCTGTCTACTCTCTGATCCTGGATGAGTTGCTTAATTTCTTTGGGCCTCAGTTTACCCACCCAAAAATGGGGAGAAGAGCCTCATGGGTGATGGGACTATGACTGATCTCCTTCTAAGATCTCTCCCCTAGTTCTTAGCAGTGCTGAGCACACAGTAAGCACCTAACAAATATGACAGTTGTTATTAAGACAGAGAGCTACCCTGAAATGCTCTGTGAAATCTCCGTAAGAGCCACCCTCCAAGGAATAGCAACCCAACAATAATGAGATGCCCCTATCAATCAAATCATATTTATTGAGCACTTACTGTGTGCAGAGCACTGTACTATCAAAATTTCTAGGGCTATCTGCTCTGTTAGATGATGACTTTACTGACGGGTGGCCAGAGTGAATCCATGAGGGTGAATGTGGCTAAAAATACATTATTGTCATGTTACACGCACTCCTCTACAAGCACTCATGTTCAGTCAATCAGCTAATCATATTTATTGAGTGCTTACTGTGTGCAGAGCACTGTACTAATGCTTGGGATAGTACAATATATCAGACACATTCCCTGCCCACAAGAAGCTTACAGTTTACAGTAAGGGAAGCAGTATAGCCTAGTGGATAAAGCCAATGCCTAAGAGTCAGAAGGAACTGGATTCTAGTCCCCGCCCCATGTGGGACAGGGACTGTGTCCAACCTGATTTGCTTGTATCCATCCCAGTGCTTAGTACAGTGTTTGGCACATAGCAAGTACTTAACAAATACCATTTAGAAAAAAAAAAAAAACATAGCTGTTAAAACACCTTTCCCTCCATCCCTCCACTCTCTACCCCCAAGAAATTTCCCGAGTTGCTCAAAAAGTATATGGTCAATAAATACCACTGATTGACTGATTGAAGCCTTCTGAGACTCTGATTCCCCTAGGCTGTAAGCTCATTGTGTACAGGAAATGTGTCTACCAACTTGGGATATTGTACTCTTACAGGAACTTAGTACAATACTCTGAACACAGTACTTCTCGATAAATATGAGCGATTCCTCCCACAGACATCTAGACTAGCGCAGCTAGCCATCTAAGTCTCCGAAACACTGAGGAACACAAATTCATATTTGTCCATTTCCAGGCTATCTTTCCCTAGTCTTCAAGGGACTGGTGTTAAAAATTCCGCTTCTGTGTTGAAGATATTGTGTTTAAAATATCGAATTGAATATTGTTTGAAAGAGGTTGGTGCAGGTAACGCACCGCGGCCTCATTTTAAAACAAATCCTGAAATATTTAACAGTTCAATATTTATTGCTACAACTCCCCTGCAATGTTTTATTTAGCCTCTGTATTTCACCAATATTCCCTGCTGGAGAATCACTAACTAGAGAAACTGCTTCCCCCACTCCAGCTTCTACCACACACACACACACACACACACACACACACCAATTGAGTCATCCAAAGGTGAGCTGCTTCTCTTTCAAGGTTTTCTTTGGTTTGTCTAACAAGCTGTTCTGATTTATAGAAGTGTTGTAAGACCGTAAGGGTGCTGTAGTGTAAGATGACTTGAAGTTCTTTCCTGCTTCAAAGCCGATTCTTTATTGCAGCCAATGTGTTCTTGGTGTTCACCCCACCTTCACCCCCAGAGCACTTATGTACATATCCGTAATTTTCTCATTTATATTAATGTCTGTCTCCCCTTCTAGACTATAAGCTCATTGTGGGCAGGGAATGTGTCTGCTTATTGTTATAGTGTACTCTCCCAAGCGCTTAGTACAATGTGAACTTAGTACAGTGCCCTGCACATAAGCGCTCAGTAAGTACCATCGAGTGAATGAATAAATACCATTGATTGATCGATTGAAGACCAGATGTAGCATTGTTTTCAACTCCTCTCTACACTGGAATAGACAGTCCTTGACAAGCAAGTGTGGCTCAGTGGAAAGATCACAGGAATGAAAGTTAGAGGACCGGGGTTGCAATCCCAGCTCTGCCACTTGCCTGCTGTGCATTCTTAGGAAGTTTCTTAACTTCTCTGTGCCTCAGTTACCACATCTGCAAAATGGAGATTTGAACCCTGTTCTACGTCCCACTTGGACCGTGGATCCAGTGTGGGATAAGGATTGGGTGCGATCTGATCGTACCATACCGCGTACAGAGCTTGATACACAATAAGTCTTGGGAGGTAACATAATTATTGTTATATTAAATGCCAGTCGCACACAGAAGAATGAGTGCAAGAGTAACAAAGCATTTTCTCCACAAATGAAAGGCCTAATTGTGGTTTGTGTCATGATCACCCTATCCACAAAACCAAGTTCTTGGATCTTCATGGCTCATGAGTCAGAGGACCTGGATTCTAATCCTGACCCTGCCATGTGCTTGCTGTGTGACCTGGGGCAAGTCATCTAACTTTTCAGTGCCTCATTTACCTCATCTGTAAAATCGGGATTCAGTGACTGTTCTCCCTCTTACTTATGCTGTGAGTCCTGTGTGGGACAGAGCCTGTGTTTGACCTGATTATCTTGTATCTTCCTCAGAGCTTAGACCAGTACTTAGCACATAGTAAGTGCTTAACAACCACAATTATTATAAGCATCAGACCCCTGAGACTCAAGCCATCCTCCATTTTGTCGGCTCTCAATTTCAAATTTTCATGGAGCTAGCTGTCTCGTCTCCCCATTAGACTCCAAACAGAGCCTGAGAAGCAGAGTGGCTCAATGGAAAGAGGCTTTGGGGTCAGAGGTCGTGGGTTCAAACCCTGGCTCTGCCATTTGTCAGCTGTGTGACTTTGGGCAAGTCACTTAACTTCTCTGTGCCTCAGTTACCTCATCTGGAAAATGGGATTAAGACTGTGAGCCCCCTGTAACCTAAGTAGTGCTTTGCACGTAGTAAGTGCTTAACTTCTAGACTGTGAGCCCGCTGTTGGGTAGGGACTGTCTCTATGTGTTGCCTACTTGTACTTCCCAAGCGCTTAGTACAGTACTCTGCACACAGTAAGCGCTCAATAAATATGATTGATTAACAAATGCCATCATTATTATTATTATTATTATTATTATTAAACGATGAAAGGGCACACACTTATATTACCCCAAGCTCCCAGCCCAGTACTCTGTGCATAGTATACGCTCAGTACAGAGCAGAGCATAGTGGTTTCCCAGTACAGTGCTCTGATGAAAACAGGGGTCTGACAAATGAGTAGACTGAGGCCCAAAAAGATTATGTGTTTTTGCCCAAGACTCAGCTGCAGGCAAATGGCAGAGACAGGCCATATCAATCGCATTTGTGGAGCTTGTATAATGTGCAGGGCACTGTATTAAGCGCTCCAGAACCAAGGCTTCCGAATTTCAGGCCCGTGCTCCTCCACAAGGCCATGCTTCCGCTGCATACATGCTGTGTGACTTTAGGCAAGTCACTTAACTACTCAGAGCCTCTGCTTCCCTTTCTGTAAAATGGGGATTAAATACCTGTTCTCCCTCCCCTTTATACTGTGAGCCCCATGGGGGACAGGGACTCATCTTGGATCTACCCCTTGCGCTTAGTACAGAGCTTGGCACATAGCAAGCGCTCAACAAATATCACCATCATTATTACCACTACTGAAATAGTAGTCCAGGATGCAGAAAAATGGAACTGAACCCCAGCCCTCCGGGAAAATATTCAAGTCTGCCATATGACTGTGGGTGAGTCACTTTACTTCTCTGTGCCTCCATATCCTCATCTGTAAAATGGGGATCAAGACTGTAAGCCTCCCATGGGGCAGGGACTGTGCCCAACTCAATTTGCTTATATCCACCCCAGCATTTAGTACAGTGTCTGGCATGCAGTAAGCACTTAAATACCACAAAAATTATTATTATTATTATTATGAGAAGTACTTGGGGTCATTTTTACAGGGTTTAGGCTGCCCCTTTGTTCCAGAGCCCCTCACTCACCTCCCTAAACTGGGGAAAAGATTGCGGGCTCCCAAAATTTGCTGAAAGGTGAGGATACAGTGGATGCAAACAGAGCCTTCCCCAGCCAGAAATGAATGTTTATTGGCGAGACAACAGGGAGCCCTTGCCAAATATAAAGTGGATATAACTTTTTTATGGGGACTTAATTCAAATTCCAATAGGGTTTGATGAAAAACAGAGGGAGAGAATGCTATTGGCCCAGAAGTTCCACACTGCAAACTGAGGAGAAAGAAAAGGCTACCAATACCGAGACAGCTGTCGAATCAGTTCAATGCCAGAAAATTTCACATTTAATCACCCTGGAGGATGATTCTCTTTGTTAGGAGCATAAAAGGCTGATAATTCATGTGCCAGGTGAATGCTTTCTCCCCAGTAGTGGGAAGGTGGTGGTGTGATCACTCTTTTGAGAGTTAAATGTATTTATTCTGGGGGAAACGACTGGCTCTTAATTGTTATTGTGTGCAAGGGACCGATTATTATTTTTTTTTTTTGCCAGTATCATCCTGTGAATTTTCACCTGAAGCAGAGGAAGGTTCCAGAGCCCAGCACCTTTGCCATTTGTTTCCTTCCTGGCTGGACTCCGTGGGACGTAGGCTTTGTTCTGTTATCGGGGACTGAGCGGGTCTGGCAGAAGTTCCTTGGATGTCATGTTGCTGAATCCACACTGACAAGTGTCCAGTAAAAACTGGCAGTTTCTGCTCTTCAACAGAAGCTACTTTCTGTTCTTCATTTGTTGTTGGTTTTTTGTGGTATTTATTAAGTGCTTCCTATGTGTCAAGCACTGTACTAAGCACTGGGGTCAATTCAAGTTCATCAGGCCGGATACATTCACTGTCCCACGTAGGGCTCCCAATCTAAGTAGGAAGGAGAACACTCAGTAATTTGGTCAGTATTTATTGAGCACTTACTGTGTGCAGAGTGCGGTATTAAGTGCTCGGGAGAGTACAATACAACGCTATAACAGATACAGTCCCTTCTAGACTGTGAGCCCATTGTTGGGTAGGGACTGTTTCTATATGTTGCCTAATTGTACTTTCCAAGTGTTTAGTACAGTGTTCTACATAGTAAGCGCTCAATAAATACGACTGAATGAATGAATTCCCTGACCACAGGCTTACAGTCTAAAGTGGAACAGTCTAGTCTAGTCTAGTATGTTGCCAACTTGTACTTCCCAAGCACTTAGTACAGTGCTCTGCACACAGTAAGCGCTCAGTAAATACAATTGATTGATTGATTGATAGTACAGGTGTTGAATCCCCATTTTGCAGTTGAGGAAACAGAGAAGTGACTTGCCCAAGGTCTCACAGCAGTAAAGTGGCAGAGCTGAAATTAGAACCCCTGTCTTCTGAGTCCCAGACCTGTGCTTTATCCATGAGGCTATGGCATTGTTGATAAATAGGATTTAGGAAAAAGCACTAACATCAAAATGTCTGGCTCAAGTAGAATTTTTTTTAATGGTATTTGTTAAGCACTTGCTACGTGCCAGGCATTGTAGTAGATACAAACTAATCAGGTTGGACACAGTCCATGTCGCAAATGGGGATAACAGACTTAATCCCCATTTTAGAGATAAGGTAACAGGGGCACAGAGAAGTTGAGTGAATTGTCCGAGTTCACACAGCAGACGAGTGGCAGAGCTGGATTTAGAACCTAGGTCCTTCTGACTCTCAGGCCAATGCTCTATCCAGTCCACGCTGCTTCATATCCAAACAATATGTTCAAGCTATATATGCGTTCAAAGAATGCCAGCTACTGCAGTACTAATGAGAAGTTAAGCCGCTTGGCAAAGATCTCGCTTTTATCATCATTCTAATTGTCATATTTGTTAAGCCTTTAGTACGTGCCAAGATCTGGGATAGATTCGATGCAATCAGATGAGATGAAGTCCCTATCTAATCACAGTCTGAGCGGGAGAGTAGGTATTTAATCCCCATTTTAAAATCGATCGATCCATCCATCATATCTATTGAGCGCTTACTGTGAGCACTACCCTAAGTACATGGGAGAGTACAGTGCAACAGAATTGGTAGACGCATTTCCTGCCCACAATGAGCTTATGGGCTAGAGGAGGAGACAGGCACTAATATAAGTAAATCCATCACAGATATGTATTTGGTTGAGGAAACTGAGGCACAGAGAAGTTACTTGCCCAGTGTCTCCCAGCCGGCAAGTGGTGGAGTCAGGATTTGATCTCAGGCCTTCTGATATCAGTTTTATACTGCTGTGCTATTCTTCCAATTCAACAGGCTACACTCATCATTGAAAGTCTTTGGGACATTCATCTAGGAGTCGTATTCTGATGACTGTGTCTTGGAGGCCCATATCCAAAAAAAGGACAAAAAACTGTGACCTGTTTCACAGTAGTCAGCAGAGGACAATAAGACGGATAATCAAGGCCTAGAGAATAGATCATGGGCCCAGGAATCAGAAGGACCAGTGTTTTAATTTTGGTTCCACCACTCGTTGCCGTGTGACCTGAGGCAAGTCACTTCAATGTCTCTGTGCCTCAGTTAACATCTGTAAAATGGGGATGATACTTGGGAACCCCATGTGGGACAAGGACTGTGTCCAACCTGGTTAGATTATATCCACCTCAGCGTGTAGTATGGTGCCTGTCACATAGTAAGTGCTTAATAAATATCATTATCATAAGCCTGAAGAAAATGGAGGTTACTTATTAGCCTCTACCCTGGAAGCCCTGCTCCATTCAGTGGTTTTCATCAGCAGAAGAGAACTTAATACCACAGATTTAATCATATCAAAGAAATATACTCTTCAATAATACTTGGATAGAAAACATGCTTTTAGGGGGCCAAAATGCCACTGCTGTCAATCAATCCATAAATCAATGGTATTTATTGAGTGCTTACTATGTGCAGAGCACTGTACTAAGCAGCATAGCTTAGTGGAAAGAGCAAGGGCTTGGGAGTCCTAGGACGTGGGTTCTAATCCCAGCTCTGTCACCTGTCTGCTGTGTGACCTTGGGCAAGTCACTTGACTTCTCTATGCCTCAGTTACCTCATCTGTAAAATGGGGATTAAGACTGTGAGCCCCACAAGGGACAACCTGATTACCTTATATATACCCCAGGGCTTAGAACATTGCTTGGCATATAGTAAGTACTTAACAAATACCATAATAATAATAATTATTATTGATACTATTAAAAGAATTGGAAGAATATTCATTAATTCAATCATTCAGTTGACTTTATTGAGCACTTACTGTGTGCAGAGCACTGAACTAAGTGCTTGGGAGAGTACAATAGAAAAATAGATACATTCCCTGCCCACAAGAAGCTTACAGTCTAGAAGGAGCTATGTCCCCGCCCATAACAAGTTGACAGACTAGAGGAGGAGACAGACATTAATATGAATAAGACATTTCTGGAAGAATGAGAGACATCAAAGAGATATCCAGATTCAAAATAATCATATAATCAATATCACTTATTGATCTTTGTCCTTACAAAGTAATCTGTTCAGCACTTTTGAGACTGCAATAGATGGAGTAGACATGATCCTCACCCCCAAGAAGCTTACAGTCTAGTGGGGGAGGTGGATATTAAAATAAGTTAAGGCGGGGGGGTAAAATTGTAAAGTTTAACATGCTGTGGAAAGGACGGAGGGGTGTGATTTTATCCAGTTGCTTAGGGGTTGAGAACTTTGATCATGTAGATGCCACGAAAGGGCTGAAATAGTAGTCGATCCTATCAAATCAAATGGCAATGATCCACAAACCCAAAAGTCTAGAAGGCCTGGCTCATCTCAACACGCTTTTGCTGGCTGGAGCATGTGAGTGGAAGGGTTAGGAGCAAACGGTAAACAAGCAGCTCTGTGGAGAACTGAAATGAGGCAAAGAAGGCAGAACAAGCAGTTTCAAGACACAGAAAGAGGGTTTTTTTCCTCCTATCAGCCACATAGGCTGAAGGAGAAAATGTATATGAAGAATTATGCAGGAAATAGGAGATAGGAAGGAGAACGTCTCCCAGGAAACCACACATTGCGTTCATCTTGCTTGTTGTGGGCAGGGAATGCGTCCGTTTACTGTTGTTTTGCACTCTCCCAAGCTCTTAGTACCGAGCTCTGCACACAGTAAGCGCTCAATAAATACGACAACAAATTCCTGGCTGTGTCAGGATTGAAAGGGACACATCGCCTTTTGGCATGAAACTAGGGAAAACAACCCTATGGGCTTAATTATACCTATTGAATGGTCAAAGACCACATAATGCTTAAAACTGTCAAAACAATAAAGTGTATGATTAAAGAAGGTGGCAAGTAACTACTGAAATTAACATGCTCTTCCCTGACTCAATCCCCTCCTGTTAGGGCAGTGGAAAGTCAGAATGTGGTTGATTTTTTTTTTCCCTGGTGCAGCACAGATTGCTATTGAAGTTAGTCTGGTGCCAGGGAGCAGAGGAAGATAACTGATGAAAGGGGAAATGAAGCAAAGACTGAATAGTAGAAAACAGGGCAGCTGATTCCAATTCCTTCTTAAAAAAAGCCCCTCAGATAGCATTCTGTTTCAAGGATTTTTTTCCCTGGTAAATTAATCCAGGTAAATCCAATAAGGCAATGTTAGGAAAATACTAGTGAAAATAGTGACTGTTCATTGGGGTTATGCAGTTAGATGTTCTGCTCCTTTTCTAGCCCTATTCCTTTGACCTTTGCCTTCTCACCTTCGTTATTATACTGGTCTTTGCCATTTTACACATGTCATGCAAAGTGTGAGAGAGAAATCTCACTGAAATGAGTCTTCCCCTATAAAGAAATTTGGGGCCTCATGAGAATTAGGGTTGGAGAACAAAGCAACTCAGCCTAGAGCATAAGCCTGAGTCACAAGGGTCTTGGTTCTAATCCCATCTCTGCCTCTTCTGTGTGACCTTGCGCAAGTTACTTCACTAATCTGTGCCTCAGTTACCTCATCTGTAAAATGAGAATTAAGACTATGAGCTCCACATAGGACATGGACTGGGTCCAACCTGATTAGCTTGTACCCCAGAGCTTAGTACTGTGCCTGGCACAGAGTGTGTGCTTAACAAATATCATACAAAAGCTAAGTGGCCTACCCCATCTTGTCATTGTCACAATTCAGGAAAATCAATCAATAAATCAATCAATGGCATGTAACAGAAGCGGCTGATCCCAGCCTGTGAAATTAGGCCCAATTCTGAAAGTCCCATAAATCAATAACCAATATTTCATACATCAATCAGTGGCATTTAGTGAGCCCCTACTGTGTGCAGATCCCTGCCTCAAGCTGTTTACAACCTAATGGGGGAGGCAGGCAAAGAAGCAGCTTGGCTTAGGGGCAAGAGCCTGGGCTTGGGAGTCAGAGGTCATGGGTTCTAATCTCAGCTCTGCCACTAATCAGCTGTGTGACTTTGGGCAAGTCACTTCACTTCTCTGTGCCTCAGTTGCCTCATCTGTAAAGTGGGGATTAAGACTGAGCCTCACGTGGGACAACCTGATTACCTTGTATCTATCCCAGAGCTTAGAACAGTGCTTGGCACATAGTAAGCGCTTAACAAATACCAAAAAAAAGAGAGATCAAGGATGCATCTGAGCATAGAATGAAATGGATGAGTAAACAGGTGTACGAATGATAAGAATAGGTCAATGCATATTACCCATCTACATATTGATAGGTATGTATCTGTTGAGGATAAGTGAAAGTACCAAAATGCTAAGAGATTGACTTGAATTGGGATATAAGGAATCAAAGAGGGAAAGCTTCATTTGTTCAGTCACTCTTCCATCCATGGATCCATCATTTATTCACTCAACAGTATTTATTGAGTGGTAACTTTGTGCAGAGTCCTATACTAAGATCTTGGGAGAGTATTATAGAAGATGAATTAAACATGGTCCCTGGCCCTCAAGAGGATCACAGTCTGAAAGGAGTCAATCCCCTTGCCCCCTCCTACCTCAATCTCCTACTACAATGCAGCTCACAACTCCTCTAAATGCCAACCTTCTCACTGTACTGCAATCTCTTCTATCTCGCCACTGACCTCTCACCCACGTCCTGCCTCTGGCCTGGAACTTTCCCTCCTCATATCTGACAGACAACAACTCTCCCCCACTTCAGAGCCTAATTGAAGGCACATCTCCTCCAAGAGGCCTTCTCTGACTTCCTTCTATGTAGCCTTGACTTGCTCCCTTTATTCATCCCCACTTCTAGCCCTCGCACAGCACTTATTTACATATCTGTAATTTTATATATTTACATTAATGTCTGTCTCCCAACTAGACTATAAGCTTATTGTGGGCAAGGAATGTATCTTATATTGTACTATCCTCAGTGCTTAGTAAAGTGCTCTGCACAAGAAAGCACTCAGTAAATGCAATTGATTGACTGAAAGAGGGACAGGAAGTTAGTGACTGATATTCACTGAGTCATTTACTGAACACTTACTGTGTTCAGAGCAATGTACTAAGCACTTGGGAGAGTATAATACAGCAGTAAACAGATGAGTACATGAGGAAAGATTGAAATGATAACGGCAGAACACCACATGAACCTCTAAAAGATAACAAATATAGAACACAGCAGGTAATCACCCAGCCACAATCTGGCCAGAACTTGTTCCAGGAGAATAGATGTTTGGGTGAAGTTGATGCTTTGGATTAACCAGGCCTGCATACATCAATCAGTGGTGTTTATTGAGTGCTTATTGGGAGAGCCCTGTACTAAGCGCTTGGGAGAGGATAATGCAGCAGAGTTGGAAGACACATTCTCTGCTTATCCAGCTGAGAAGAGGTGAATAGGCCAAAGCTAGGATGAAGATTGTAGCAGGCCCTTGGGTATAATAGCAAATGACATGACGCTTCTGAAGCCTAGGAGTGCTGATGCATGGAGTTAAAATGTCTAGCTTTTAGGAAAACCCAGGGGGAGATTTTAGATAATACAACCTAGTAGATGGATCATGGCCCTGGGCATCAAGAGGATCTGAGTTCTAATCTTGACTCTGTCTGTGTCCGCTGTGAGACCTTGGGATACTTATTTCACTTTTCTTTGTCTCAGTTACTTCATCTGTAAAATAGGGATTGAGACTTTAAACCCCATGTGGGACAGGGACTGTGTCCAACTTGGTTAGCTTATATCTACCTCAGCCCTAAGTACAGGGCTTGGCACATAGTAAGTGCTTAACAAATACCACAGTTATTATCTATCTATCTTTATCCCTCTCGGGGTTGCATCTGGAGAGTTTCCAGTATTCTACAGTCTTGATTATGGGAGGGAGAGTCAAGCAGAGGGCTACCCATTCCTAGCCTTGGGCAGTGGCTAGCAAGTGGAAGGCAATCTGCTACATGTGAAAATTCACCTGTGCTGGGCAGTAGCAGCACAGGAGAGAGTTGAGGGTGGAGACTCGAGTTTACTGCATGGAAAGGAAATGGTAAACCACTTCCATATTTTTACAAAGAAAATTCTATGAATTCACCACCAGAATGATTCCAAATGGAGGTGGGGCGTTCTGGGAGAGATATGTCCATGGCATTGCAATGGGTCGGAGACAATGCGATGGCATAAGACCAGGTCTATCTTTATATCTTGCTCTACCTCTCTATCTACCCATCCATCTCAATCTATCTCTATGTATCCATCTATTTAAGCAGATAGATAAATAAATAGATCCTCCTTCCACCTCTTATAAGCACCCTAACTCTAGCCACTCGTACATGTGTAAGAGGTCATGCAGTGGAAACCAAAAAACCTTGTCATTGACACTGAACTAGACTAGAAATCCACCAGGCTCATTAAAATGGTAATGGAGGCTTCACCCCTTCTGGAGTTGACATCATAATGACTCCTTTGCAGTACTGTAGGGGGCAGGGATGGGGGAGGGTTTCTTTCTTTTGTTGTTCCTTTTGATGTCTTTTAAGAGTTTTCTTTTCTTTTAAAGCTATGAATAGAGAGTTGAAAAGAAAGCCTATATAGTTCTAAGTATAAATACTTTCAGTAGAGAATCCCAAAAGCCTTAAAACTTCGACTTTCCTCTTCTGGGAATGCAGCCCATTGAAGTGAAAGGTCAATTCTCTCTATCAAATAGCCTTCAAAGTGATGGTTATCGCAATATAGCATCTATGCATCAAACAGTCATATTTATCTAGCGCTTACTGTGTGCAGAGCAATGTGGCATAGGAGGAGACGGGTCAGTCAGGTATTCTACAATCAGAAATGGGGAGGACTGGCTTAGAGAAGAGGCTTTAGAAATCAATCAGTTGGTATTTATTGAGCACTTACTATGTGCACTGTACTGTACGAAGTGCTGGGGAGAGGACAATGCAACAGAATTAGCAGATATGTTCCCTGCCCATAATAAGCTTACAGTCTAGAAAAAGATCCCAACAGAAAGGGGGAGAAATGGAAACAGTGGTGTAGATTGTGGGTAGTAAATTCAGGAGTGCTGCAATGACTACTCTTTACAGGCACAGTGTGAGTTTCACATTGGTCTTATCAGCCACAAGGAGCACACAGCAAGTGCCCTGTTAACACAGAGGGGAGAGCAGAGAGGGAAAATAAAGGACTTATTCAGGGAAGGCCTCTAGGAGGAGACGTGATTTTAGGAGGGTTCATTTCCCCTCTGTCACAAGTTCACTCCAAATTCAGAGTGGTGAGTGCTGTGGCAGAGGATTGAGAGAGGAGCAGATAAGATAAACGGCCTAATTTTCTGTGTAGAAATATTTCTATCATATGGAAGTACTGAAAAATTCCTGAAACATTAAATATGGAAACATTTTAATGCACCCCAGGAGCCAAACACATTCAAATGAAATGAATAATAACGAATGCTATTTTTCAGTCCCTGCGTGTCTATTGTGTTTTCCATAGGTGATAACCAATGTGCAAACTCAACTTGCCACTGTCATAATGGAGCCCCAGAAGAGATCAATAAGGCGTGGGTGAAGAATGAGAGGAAGAAAATAGGAGGTGATGAAATGTTAACAGGCTTTTTTTTTTTCCAACACATTATACCATCCTAAGTAGCCTGGGACATGGCTGGGTTAAGATAATCACATTCGGGAAGTAGATACTAGGCATATATAGTGGCATCCTTTCATTTTTTATGTCTGCCTATTTCTTCTTTCTTTCTACTGTCAAGGCCCTGATTTGTCAGACTTGCCATAGGCCTTGCACTTAATCGCAGGGAACAGCGGAATAAGCTGCTACAACTCTGGACAATCTCTTTTAAAACCCTTAAATCTCTCTGTCCTCACACCTCAAACTGCTCCTTCTAATCAATCTGCCTCTGGTCTTCTTTCCCAGTGTGACCCCATAATCTGTTCCCCTTACGATAGCACCCCTTCAGTTCACTTCCACCCAATTCCTCCCCAAACTTTCAGTCTTCTCCTTCCCCCTACCACAGTCCCAATCAAGTGTGGCCTATGGAAACCCTCTCTCCATCATTGGAAAGCTCATTGAGTGCAGGGAAAGTGTCTGCCAACTCTCCCATGTGTTTAATACAGTGCTCTGCACATAGGAAATGCTCAATAAATACCAGTGATGATGATGATCATCATGATGATGACAATGATGAAAGCTTCCCTTCATCCTTGACCTTTGGTCAGCGGAACACGTCCTCCTCACTATCACTGAACTTTGGCTGTCCTCAATAGACATTAACTCCCCTGCCACTCTCTCCCTGACAGACCTCATCTATTCTCACTCCACTCTGCTGCTTTTCTGTTGTGTGACTTTGAGGCAAGTCACAACTTTGTGCCTCCTCTTTCTTTACCTCCTCTGTAAAAGGGGATTAAGACCGTGAGCCTTATGTGGGACAGGGAGTGTGTCCAACCCATCTTGTATCTACCCCAGTGCTGCCACATAGGAAGTGCAGAAGAAATACCAAAACACTTAATTTTTTTTAAAAAACTCGTTCTTCTTGCTCCCCAATGATACTTTGGCACTACCAGAACGATTGCAGACGGAGGTGGGGCATTCTGGGAGAGATGCATCCATGCATTGTTATGGGTCAAATACGACAACATAAGACAAGAAGAACTGGCTTCAGTTCACTGTATAAGTGCTTGGGAGAGTACAATAGAACATTATAATGGACCCATTCTCTGTCCACAGTGAGGTTATGGTCTAGAGGGGATCCTCGGGGATTTCAATATCCATACGCTTCTCCCTGATGATCCTTTCCCTGACCATTTCCTCTCAATCCTCAGTTCCACCTACATCATGTTTCACCCCACCTCTGCCACTCACTAACTTGGAAACTTACTTTATGATCTCTAATCACTATCTAATAATCTTTCTCCTCACTAACTCTGAAATTCTCCTCTCCAATCACAGCCCCTGGCTCAGCTTCTCTTCCACACACCATGCCCCCACATAAATGTCCTCTTCCCCTACAAAGACCTCCGATCTCTCGACTCTTCCAATTTCCCCATTGTCATCAGTCCCAGTTTGGTATCCATACCCAACGTAACTTTTCTAACATGCAAATCAATGTCCTCTATTCCACCCTATCTATTGAATTAATCTTGTAGCAACCTTGCACTCGAGTCCCTCTGTCATTCTCACGCTACCATGCTACAACCCTGCTAAGGCCTGGGGAAGAGAAAATGTAATGAGATTTGATACAGCAGCTGTCCCACACAGGGTTCACAGTCTATTTTATAGGCCCATTTTACAGATGAGAAAGATGAGGCCAAGAGAGCTGAAGCCTAATGATAAAGTAGAGTAGACCCCAGAACTCCTGGCCCCTAGCCCCTTCAGTGTGGACTGGTGAAAAGAGCATGGGGCAACTTGGGCAAATCACTTCACTTCTCTGTGCCTCAGTTCCCTCGAATGTAAAATGGGGATTAAGACTGTGTGCCTCATGTGCTACAGGGACTGTATCTAATCTGATTTGCTTGCATCCACCCAGCTTCTAGTACAGTGCCTAGCACATTGTAAGCACTTAAATGCCACAATCATCATCAACATCAGGCATCTATAAGAGATGATAGAGTCAGTAGCTGTGCTGTTGGAGAAGGATTGAAACCTATAAATTACCCCAACTGCCCCCGGGGGGTTCTCTCTGAGAGATGCCTATGGTTGCCCCCAGGCCAAATCCATGGGATTCAGGTTAGAGGAAAACAAGGGTGTGATTCCAGCCAAGCATCACACCCTGAGCCCGATTAAACCAATCATTTTGACTTCTTCCCACCACTGGACTACTGTCCAGTGGCACAACTCCTCACCCTCAGCTTCAAGGCTGTCCATCACCTCGCCCCCTCCTACCTCACCTCCCTTCTCTCCTTCTACAGCCCACCCCACACCCTCCGCTCCTCTGCCGCTAATCTCCTCACCGTGCCTCGTTCTCGCCTGTCCCGCTATCGACCCCCAGACCACGTCATCCCCCGGGCCTGGAATGCCCTCCCTCTGCCCATCCGCCAAGCTAGCTCTCTTCCTCCCTTCAAGGCCCTACTGAGAGCTCACCTCCTCCAGGAGGCCTTCCCAGACTGAGCCCCTTCCTTCCTCTCCCCCTCGTCCCCTTCTCCATCCCCCCCATCTTACCTCCTTCCCTTCCCCACAGCACCTGTATATATGTATATATGTTTGTACATATTTATTACTCCATTTATTTATCTTACTTGTACATATCTATTCTATTTATCTTATTTTGTTAGTATGTTTGGTTTTGTTCTCTTCTAGACCGTGAGCCCGCTGTTGGGTAGGGACTGTCTCTATGTGTTGCCGACTTGTACTTCCCAAGCGCTTAGTACAGTGCTCTGCACACAGTAAGCGCTCAATACGATTGATTGATTGATTTCAAAATAAGCCAATCAACTTGTCATTACTTTCTCATTGGTGAGGGATAGATTTGTCCTCTGTGGCTTTAGGAGTAATCTGGAGGTGATCTTGAAAAGCAGCATGATCTAATGTGTAGAGCACTAGTAAGAAAACTCTGTTTACATGAACTAATTGCTACTCTTCAGAAAATAATAATAATAATAATAATGGTATTTTTTAAACACTTACTATGTGACAAGCACTTTTCTAACTGCTGGGGTTGATATAAGGTAATCAGGTTGTCCCACATGGGGCTCATAGTCTTAATCCCCATTTTACAGATGAGGTAACAGGCACAGAGAAGTTAAGCAGCTTACCCAAAGTCACAGCAGACAAGTGGCGGAGCCGGGATTAGAACCCATGTCTGCTGACTTCTAAACCAGTGCTCTTTCCACTAAACCATACTGCTCTTCAGATTACCATAAGGCCATTTCCGCAATTACAATCCCTAGGTTGGAAAACCAGAAAACCCCAGTTACATACTTTGAAATGTAAATGTTGCCTTGCTATTGCTTTCCTCCCAGCTGAAGAGGCTACTTAAGAGAAGATAATGATGGGGAGCCTGTTTAATTGCTGCTTAATCAAAGTCCCCTCTTCTCCTGCTGGAAATAAATAAAATAAACCTTGGTGACTTTACTGCTGTTTTCACTTCAATTGAAAATTGATTCCTAAGTGATCCTCAAAGACACGAGGTGGGCTGTCAGTAAGAGCATGATTGGAATGATGATTGAGATTCTTAAGAGTCACTTCTTCCAGGAGGCATTCTCCCCTTAATTCCCTCATCTTCCCAGGCATGTCACTGTATCAGCTACCTCAGCACAAAAATGGATGTGTCTGGTTGTCACATTCACTCATAACTGTCCTCACTTTGGAGCATAATTTTTGTGCCCCTAAAACAGGGGAGGGGCTATATCAAAGGGATATTTGAGAATGAAATCTAGCAATGAGAAGCAGGGTGGCCTAGCAAATAGAACATGAGCCTGGGAGCAAGAAGGACCTGAGTTCTAATCCTGGCTTTGCCACTTGTCTGCTATGTGACCTTGGATAAATTACTTAATTTCTCTGTGCCTTAGTTCCCTCAGCTGTAAAATGGGTGTTAAGGTTGTGAGCCCTATGTGGGAAGTGGAGACGTGTCCAACCTGATTAGCTTGGAATGGTGCTTGGCACATAGTAACAACTTAACAAATATCATAAAAAATAAATGCATAAATAGACAAATAAGCAATGAAGGGATCAGAAGAACAAAACCTGAGGAGAAAAGGAGGGGAGAGGGGAGAGGAAGGTAAATGGGCACTTGAGACTGGGTTTCTTCTATCACATTCTCCCTGATGGTGTATACTTCATCATCAATTGTATTTATTGAGCGCTTACTGTGTGCAGAGCACCATGTATACTTGATAAATAGGCACATGACAAATTACCCTCCCACCCCCTTCTCCTCTTCCTACCCTGAAGTTTGGATATCTCAGTGAAGAAACCCCCACTTCATCATCACCCTGTACCTGTGGCCTCAATCAACTGTATTTATTGAGCACTTACTGTACTAAGCACTTGGGAGAGAATGGTGACAGAATTGGCAGATAAATTCCCTGCTCACACCAAGCTTAAAGAGTCCAGTCCACACAATTAAAAATTAGTTTTAGCCAGTGAATATATCATGGACCTGGGTTCTAATCCTGACTCTGCCATTCATTGGCTGTGTGACCTTGGGAAAGTCACAACTTCTCTGGTCCTCATTTATTTTTAAAGTAGAATGAAATATTTATACTTCCACTTACTGAGACCATGAACCCCATGTGAATCAGGGACTATGTCTAACCTGGTTATCTTGTATCTATCCCAGAGCTTCATATAATGCTTGGCACATAGTAAATCCTTAACAGATAATAAATTGTCATTAACACTATTATGACTTTCCTTTTCTTATTCTGGCACAGGTCTCTATCGCTACTTATAAAAATAATATTTTATTTCCTCTGCAAAAACATGGGGCAAAGTGGGGACGTTATGCAGTAGAGTCAACTATGTGAGAAAATACAGTATTTATTATTAAAATATTAATTCCCGTGTCCTAATATTCATATTTACTATCTCATTTTTGACTATAATGTATTCTCTAATTCATGTCTAATGTCTCCTCTGATAATCACGGAATTTGTCAAGCACATATTACGTGCTAAGCACTGTATTAAACACTGGATGAATATACAAGACTATCAGATCAGACATCGACCCTGAGGCTCACAGTCTAAGAGGGGAGGAGAAGATGTATTTTTTTCCCCATTGTACAGATGGGGAAACTATAGCATAGAGACATTAAGTGACTTGCCCAAAGGCCCATGGCAGGTGAGTGACAGAGCAAGGATTAGAACCCAGGTCTCCTAAGTCTTGCGTTCCAAACACACTTCTCCATTAAATGGAAAATTATTTGAGAAAGTGGGGTCACCCCTTTTTTCATCTTCGTATAATCCCCAAGTAACTAGTATAATGCTCCACACACTCCACTCCTCTGGTGCTAACCTTCTCACTGTGCCTCGTTCTCACCTGTCCCGACATCGACCCTTGGCCCACGTCCTACCCCTGGCCTGGAATGCCCTTTCTCCTCAACTCTGTCAAACACTCACACTTCCCCACTTCAAAGCCCTACTGAAGGTTCACATCCTCCAAGAGACCTTCCCAGAAAAAGCCCCCCTTTTCCTGAGCTCCCCCTCATCCTGACTCACTCCCTTTGCTCTACCCCTTTCCCCACCCACAGCACTTGTGTACGTATGTACGCATCTAAAATTCTATTTACTTATATTAATGCCTCTACTTGTTTTGATTTGTATATACTATAATTCTATTTATTTACATTGATACTACTAATGCCTGTTTACTTGTTTTGATGTCTTATCTCCACCCTTCTAGACTGTAAACCCGCTGTGGGCAGGGATTGTCTCTTTATTGCTGAATTGTACTTTCCAATCGCTTAGTACAGTGGTCTGCACACAGTAAGCACTCAAATATGAATGAATTAATAAATGAACAGACACGCAACCTAGGCTGTTGATGCTGACTTCAAACAACATGCACGTAGAAGAGAACGAATCTATTCTTCAGGCCCAACAAGACAAAATGACAGAACTGCTTGCGGTCCATATCCCAGCTGAAGGAAGGTCCAACTGAGGAGAAGCCAGGCTCCCCAGAACCCTGAGATTTCTACAGAGGGAGAAACAGGCATGGCCAGAATGTTCCCACAATCTTCCCGCCTCGGGACAGCAGTAAGGCTACCTGAGAAGAACCGTGGGCTTCCTTGTAAGCCGACAGCATTTCCTGTCAAATATCTCTCTCCTACTGCCATTCTCCAGCAGACCACATTAAAGCTGTACTTTTCTGTCTTTGAAAGTGATCCTTCAATCAGGAGGCAGGGAACCTACCCCCAGATACCGCCTGAGCAAAAAATTCCCCCAAATGGCTTGCCCAATACCAGAGTTGAGAGCCCTCCCCCTCAAGCCTGAACTTCACCATCTTATTAATGTCTTTCTCCCCCTCTAGACTATAAACTCATTATGGACAGCGAACTTGTCTGCTAATACTGTTGTATTGTGCCCTCCCAAGTGCTTAGAACAATGCTCTATACATAGTAAGTGCTCAATAAATACCACTGATTGATGATCTTGTGACAATTCATTAAATGTTACTCCTGTCCCACACACATTTAAGGAATCATTTGAAGGGTGGCTTATTCTGCTTCATGGAAAATGGCTTTAAGAAATGGGTCTGGATGGTGGACATCTTTAAATAATGATGATATTTGTTAAGCGCTTACTATGTAAGCTTAAAACGAGTACTTAAAAACAAGTACTGTTCTAAGCACTGGGGTAGATACAAGATAATCAGATTGTCCCACATGGGGGTCACAGCAAATCCCCATTTTACAGATGAGGGAACTGAGCTGGAGAGAAGTGAAGCAACTTGCCCAAAGTCACACAGCTAATAAGTGGTGGAGTCACATTTCAGAGTAGTTCTCCAAGTAACGAGAGCAACTGTATTTTGCCTGCAGGTCTGATTCCAGAAAAAACTTTCTTAGTCTCCATCGGCATTGGTTTCAGGGCAAAAAATTCTTCTCAGAACCAGCAGACAGCTTTCTTAATGCCAGAGCCTAAGGACATTTGGAAAGTGATGACAAAGCTTTCAGACAGATTCGGCTCCACATTCCTCGTTTCCGGTTAACAGCTTGTGCGGTTGGGCTTCTCGTTCCGGATGGGGATTTTTGCGACTTTTGATTCCGTCTTGGGCTCAGAAGCTGATGTCTCAACCCAACATGGAATTTTGCTGAGCTTTGAAAGAAAAAAAAAAAACAACCTGACACTGTGCTGAAAAATCTTTTTTGATGAGAGTAAAAGCCAGGGCTGCTCTGAGAGTACACTCACTTAAAGAGTTTAAGTGGCACTAGCTGGATGTCACTTCCAATGATTTCCTCTGTGAGATAGTTTACAGTTAATAGAACCTGACACTCTTAAATGCTCTGCTGAAGCACCATTAAGGTACCGTCCTAATGAAGATAATTACCTGAGCCATGTCTCGGGCGTTTTGGAATGGACGCAGCGAGCCATTGTAAAATATACCTACTGGAGTTTGTTAATGGAGGCATAATTGAAAACCAATCTAAAGAGTAGCAGAGTGCTGAAAGAGAAGAATCTGGGTCATGTGTTTTACATTTCCCTCCAGGCTACCGTTGGCCCCAGAGGTTGAAGATGGTGATTGTTAGGTGAAGAGGGGTTTCTTCTGAACTCCAGTCTAAATGATCTTAATTGGGGTTTTGTTCAATGCTTAGGATGTGCAAAACACTATACTAACCTCTGACGTAGATACAAGATGATCAGGTTCCATGTGGGGCTCTTGGTCCCAAGAAGAGAGAGAACAGGGATTGCATAGCCATTTTGAAGATGAGGGAACTGAGCTATAGAGAGAGGAAGTGACTTGCCCAAGGTCACACAGCAGACTAGTGGTGGAGCCAGGAGTAAACTCCCAGGCCCTGCCCATTAAGCATACTGTAAACTCACTGTGTGCGGGAAATGTGTCTGTTGATTGTTAGATTTTACTCTCCCAAGTGCTTATAAGTACAGTGTTTTGCACAGAGTGAGTGCTCAATAAATATGATTGAATGAATGAAATATTGCATCCCTCAACTCTGGAGTTGGAGGGAAAAGTAATTTTCATGTCTGCCTGCTCCCACTGATTCTCTGAGCAGAGCACAGTAGAGGTCTGCAGACCTCACTAAGGTCAGGGGTGAGATGATTTTAATTCCTCTAGCCCTGTCGCACCTGGAGAGCTTCCAGTACTCTACCAGTCTTGGCTACGGGAAGGAGAGTCAAGCAGAGGCCTACCCCATTCCATTCCTGGCTTGGGCAGTGGCTAGTGAGTGGAAGGCAATCTGCTACAAGTCAAAACTCACCGATGCTGGGCAGCAGTGGCATGGAAGAGAGTCAAGGGTGGAGACTCAAGTTGACTGCAAGGAAGGTGGCAGTGGTAAAACACTTCCATATTTTTACCAAGAGAACTCTCTGGATCCACTACCAGAACGATTGCAGATGGAGAGCTGGGTGTTCTGGGAGAGATGTGTCCATGGTGTCGCTAAGGGGCGGAAACGACTTGACGGCATAAGACAAGACGAGCCCTCTCAGCTTCTCATTGCACCATGAAGCTTCATGCGTAGAACTGAAGACAGGGTAGCTGGAGAATGTTGGGAGTCCCAGACAGCAAGTGTGAGCTGCTGAGCCTTCCACTATAGACTCAGAGGAGAGGGTAGGGTGGTAATCAGGGTAACAGTGAAAAGAGGGTGGGTCTGGGGGGTCAGAGGATCTGGGTTCTAATCCTGACTGCCACTTTAAAAAAAAAAAACAGCATTTGTTAAGCACTTACAATGTGCCAGGCACTGTATTAAGTGCTGGGGTAGATATAAGCTTGTCAGGTTGGACACAGTCCCTATCCCAACATGGGGCTTAAGGTCTTAATCCCCATTTTACAGATGAGGTAACAGGCACAGAGAAGAAAAGTGATTTGTCCAAGATCCCACAGCAGAAAAGTGGCAGAGCCGGGATTAGGACCCATGACCTCGGACTCCCAAGCCAGTGCTCTTTCCTCTAAGCAAAGCGACTTAGTACAGTGCAGAGCAAGTGCTCAATAAATCCCGTCAATTGACTGATTGATCAATTGCTAGAGATATTCACGCACAGAGCCCATGCTCTATTAGGCCATGCTGTTCTCCCTGGGCACTTACCTGCTGTGTGATCTTGGCTAGTCACTTTTAACTTCTCTGTTCCCTCACCTGCAAAATGGAGATTCAATAATTGTTCTCCCATATGGAACAGAGACTGTGTTTGATCTGATAGACTTGTTTCTACCCCAGAACTTGGAAAAGTGTGTGACATTCAAGTGCTTAATAAACAGCATTTGAAAAAAGAAAGAAAAAAAAAAAAAAAGAATGCAGAAGGCCCTTTATGGAACAGGGCTGGGTGATTCAATTCAGCCTAGTTCACAACTCAGAAAGAGCCTCTGAGTTGCATATTCATAATATATTCACTTACGTTAATATCTGTCTCCCCCTCTAGATTGTAAGCAGGGAACATGCTTACCAACTCCCTTATACTGTACTCTCCCAAGCTCTTAGTACAGTGCTCTGCACTAAGTAAATGCTCAACAAATGATCGATGGGGTCATGAAATGCCCAGTTACCAGGGCAAGAGGTATCCCATCGGGACCTGGGTTCTAATCCCCGCTCCACCACATGTATGCTGTGAGACCTTGGGCAAGTCACTCACCTGTAACATGTGGGACAGGGACTTTGTGATCTGATTACCGCGTATGTACACCAATGCTTAGAACAGTGCTTGGCACATAGCGAGTGCATAACAAATACCACCGCACTGATCAGCTGCCCTCCATCCACGTCTAACTCGTTTACGTCGAGACACATTAAAGCTCAAGACCCAATGCCCAGGCGCTTCCCTGGCAACTAAGCAGGCTCCTTAGGATACTGAATCTCCTCTTCTATCACCAAGAGACCATAAACTAAGTATTCTTTTTTCCCCTAAACAGAGATGTCAGCTTTCCCCAGGACCTAATTTCCTCCTCTGGAAAAGTGGGCACTCTAGGTTAGAATGTCCCTCCTCCCCCAGCTCATTCTACAAACTGCAGTCTGTCCAGTGATGGACCAAAATTGAGATCGATTCCTAACAGGCAAGGCCCAAATAGTCCTTCTGTTCCCAGGATGAACATCTCGGGCCAAACGGGGAATCCAACTGGCGGCCCTTGGCTTTAATATGGAGACAGATCATGTTCTCGTCGATATTGATTGGTCTTCAAAGGCAGAAGACTTCCAGGAAAGAGCAGTGATGGAATCCATCCAGATCAGCACCACTAACTGCAAAATTTCCAACCCAATAGGCAGAGTGTTGAACCTCCAGCCGGCTCATAAACAAGAAACTCCCGGTTACTGATAAAAATTGCTTTACGGGAAATCTTACGGTAATCCCAGTAGAGTGGCAATGACCCCAAAGCTGGTAAGCGTTTTGGCATTATTTTGAGTTATAAATCAAGTCTCTCGGTGTTTGGTCTCCTGAATTCAAGAAGGGTGGAATATACTAGCTTGAATAGAGAAGTAGCATAGCCTCGTGGAAAGAGCACAGGACTAGTAATCAGAGGACCTGGGTTCTAATTCCAGCTCTGCCAATTGCTTGCTGTGTGACCTTGGGCAAGTCACCTCACTTCTCTGTGCCTCAGTTACCTCATCTCTAACATGTAGATTGAGACTATGAGGACAGGGACTGTGTCCAACCTGATTCGCTTGTATTTACCCCAGGGCTTAGAATGATGTTTGACACATAGGAAGTGCTTAAAAGATACCATGAAAAAAAAGCTGTAGGGCAATGCCACATTAGAACAGATTGGAAGAAGTGGAAAGTTCTGGGCTATCTCACCAATTCGTGACTCAGTGGGGTCATTGACTATAAATGGAAGCACACTGCA
The DNA here is from genome assembly GCF_015852505.1 of Tachyglossus aculeatus. Taxonomy (NCBI): domain Eukaryota; kingdom Metazoa; phylum Chordata; class Mammalia; order Monotremata; family Tachyglossidae; genus Tachyglossus; species Tachyglossus aculeatus. The sequence goes on along the minus strand of NC_052067.1, from coordinate 42,530,598 downwards.
AGGCCTTATGGCTAACCTGAAACAGGGCAAAAATCAGAGAATTGTCTCATGGGAGCTCTTCATCACTGATTCAGCAGGGGAAGATATGGAGGTTATAATGAACACAAGTAATAATAATAAGTGTGGCTTTTGTTAAGTGCTTACTACATACCAGGCATTGTACTAAGCACCAGGGTAGATACAAGCAAATCAGGTTGGAACCAGTCCCTGTCCAAAAGCTGGCTCACAGTCTTAATCTGCATTTTGTTGATGAGGTAACCGGGGTCACAGAAAAGTTAAGTGACTTGCCAGGGTTACACAGCAAGCAGGTGGTAGTCCTGAGATTAGAACCCAGATCTTCTGACTCCTAAGCCCATACTCTTTCCTCAAGGCCCAACTGCTCATCAACACAAGGTGAAATAACTGTGCCCCATTGCTGAGAGGAACAAGCTTCCCAGCTGACTGGGAGGGGTGACTTCATAGAACCACAACAGGGCTGCCATCACATGTCATAATTAGGACAGAAAGAGAAGTGTCTCAAAGGCAGCTGTTTCAACAAAGCCTGTTAAAAATAAACACAACTAAGCTGGGCAAAGGTATCCCTTAACTCTGGTCAGTGCAGATGCTCTCTCTCCCCCTGTATCTATAAAGAGATTTTATGTCCTTTGTTTTCAAAAATGACACTACCGACAGTGAAAGAAGCAAAGCTAAGAAGCGGCATTGCCTAATGGTTAGAGCACTGGGCTTGGAGTCAGAAGGTGCTGGGTTCTAATCCCAGCTCTGCCACTTTCTACTGTGCAACCTTGGGCAAGTGTCTTAACTGCTCTGAACTTCTCCGTGCCTCAGTTACCTCATCTGTAAAATGAGGATTAAGAATGTGGATCCCTTGTGGGAGAGAGACCGTATCCAACCCGATTTGCTTGTATTTACTTAACTTTCCCTTGGCCACAATTCCCTCACCTGCAAAATGAGGAATCAATTACCTGTTCTCTCTCCTAGATTGTGAGCCCCATGTGGGATCTGATTATCTCTTAGCTACCTAGGGTTTAGCACAGTGCTTGGCACATGGTAGCTGCTTAACAAATACCACTAACATTATAATTACTACTATGACAGTGGACATGGGAATGGATGTACCAAGTTATGCACCTTTGATGAAGTCATCGTTTATTGTAGTTCACTGCATACTGAGATCTCACTGGGATTAGAGCACTTTAAAGAGCCAGAAACTGATAGGTTGGCTATCCCCAAGAATGTATTTAGACAGCTGAATGGATACCTTCATTTTTGAGTCAGCTATTAATATACTCCCATAAAAACTTAACCTTTAGAAAAATTCACAACAGGTTTCACCCAATTCTAATTCCACCAAAACAGCATTTCTCAGACAGTTATTTACCAAGCATCAGTGGCCTAGTGAATTGAGTATGGGCCTGGGGAATCAGAAGAACCTGGGTTCTAATCCCAGCTCCACCACTTGTCTGCTGTGTGACTTCGAGAAAGCCACTTTTCTTTGTTGCTCAGTTCCCTCAACTGCAAAGTTTGGATTCAATATCTGTTCTCCCTCCTACTTTGATTATGAACCCCAGGTGGAATCTAATTTTTTATATTTACCCAAGTGCTTAAAACAGTGCTTGGCACACAATATGCATTTAACAAATAGCATCCATTTATTATCATTTCTGATAAAAACCAGCGTGGAAAGAGAATCGATTCTGGATTCTCAACCAGATTTGAAGTAAAGCTGTCTCCTGAACTAAGAGATGCATTTTCATCAGTTGTTTTTCTCTGTGGTTTTGCATTTTCATTTTCCAGCCTTGCTAAAAGATAAATGAGTTTGAAACTGATTTACTGGAATTCAGAAAGGAATTCCCTGACAAGACTGAATAGGGATGGTTGTAACCTGGGATGTGTCTATATGCACATATATTGATATGCATGATAAATACTCATGATTCATAATAATAATAATTTTGGTACTTTATAAGCACTATGTGCCAAGCATTGTTCTAAAAGCTGAGGTTAGGTTGTACACAGTCCCTGTTCCACATGGGGATCACTACTAATCCCCATTTTGCAGATGAGGTAAATGAGGCCTAGAGAAGTGAAGTGACTTGCCCAAAGTCACACAGCAGACATGTGGCAGCATTGCTATTAGGACCCAGGTTCTTCTGACTCCGGGGCCCATGCTGTATCCACTAAGCCATTTTACGAGCAAGTGGAACTCTGAGGTTTCAAGATGGGTCAACTTCCCCTTCCCCTCTCTCTCAGTGTAGACAACTCACCTTAGCAGCCATGTCTGACAGACACGTGGAAATGGTAATTAAAAGAATCTCACCTTGTAAAGCAAGTTATACACCAAAGCTAAAAACAATTTAACAGGAATACCCACTGATCCCTTGAAATTACAACAAACCCATCATTGGATATTACCATGAGAAATGAACAGAACAAGAAATACAGCCAAAATACTAGTAAGAGCAGCCCAGAAACTCTTGACCATGCATAAGTCTACTTCCTGCCGGGGGGGGGAGTTAAAGGCTTAGATAATAGCCAATTATTGAGCAAGCCCCCCCCCCCCCCCCCCCGAATCGCATGAGATCAGATTGGATCGATCCCTCGTTAAGTAGGTACAGAAGGAGTTTCCTTTTGCCAGACAGTTGGGAGGATATTCTGTCCTCCTCAACTTAGTCTAGCGCTTGGTCTCACCTGATTGAGCTGTGACCAGTTGTGACCTTTCTGGAAGGCAGTTGCAGCCTGGTTAATTTCCTGATGGGTTCTGACTTTCAAGAGACTTTCGCAAATGATGATTCCCTTTCTCTGAGCCTACATCGGAATTGCTTTGACTCTCCTGGTGAACTGAGAAACAGCGTGGCCAAGTGAAAAGAGCATGGGCTTAGTAGCCTAATCCTGCTCTGCCACTTGTCTGCTGTGTGACCCTGGGCAAGTCGCTTAACTTCTCTGTGACTCAGTGACCTCACTTGTAAAAGGGGTGTTAAATCATCATCCCTCTGATTCAGAGTGTAAGTTCCATGTGGGACAAGGACTGTGTCCAGTGTGATTATTTTGAATCTATCCAAGTGCTTAAAACAATGCTTAGCATATAGTAAGCACTTAAATACCACTTAAGTAGAAAAAGAACAGGGTGCAGGGAGGAAACTAAGGCAAAGTGCGATTGTCTTGAGGCAGACAGAAGGGTCTATTTCCTTCCAACTCAGTTATCCCCCCATGTCATCTCTGGGCTTGAACTGTTCTTTCCTCAAAAAGGGGCTTAGGTGCTCCTGCCAATCACACAGAGAAGTGAAGTGACTGACCCCAAGATCCCACAGCAAACAAGCGGCAGAGCTGAAATTGGAACCCAAGTCCTTCTGTCTCCCAGGCCTGTTGCCTCCTCTTCCCCAGTAAAGTTCTGTTACAAGGAGCCTCGAGGTTTTTGAGGAAGAACATTCTAGAGTTAAAGTCATCCAGATGTTGCTAACCCTAACCCCCAGCTACCCCTAGAGATTAGTTTACCCTGGTTGTTGCGGAATCCTATGCTTAGGATCTGGGCTCTCTAGACTGTAAGCTCCTTGTGGGCAGGAAACACATTTACCTATTCTTTAGTAATGTTCTTTCCCAAGCACTTAGTACATTGTTTTATACACAGTGGGGCCTAGTAGAGAGAGCAAGGAACTGGGCATCAGAAGGACCTATGTTTTAATCCCTGCTCCACCATTTGTCTGCTGTGTGATCCTGGGCAAGTCTCTTCACTTCTCTGTGCCTCATTAACTCATCTGTAAAATGGGGATTCAATTCAACTGTACTTATCTAGCACAAAGCACTATACTAAGCAGTTGGGAAAGTACAATACAACAACCAACAGACAGATCATAAGCTTGACTGAGACTGAGCCCCACATGGAACTGGGATTCTGTCTAATCCAATTTGCGTTTACCCACCCCAGTGCTTAGTACAGTACCTGGCACATATTAAGCACTCAAGAAATACCACAATTATTATTCTTATGTGGGACAGGTACTATATCTAACCTGATTAGCTTGTAATCTATCCTAGTTCATGGTACAATGCCTCCCACATAGTGTTTAAGAAATAATATGCTATTATTATGTTAATATGGTATAATAATTGTGGTATTAAGACACGAAAAGAATTAATCCTTAATTTGAAAGTGTCACAACCCCCCCCCCCCCCCCCCACTTCATACTAACCCAGACCTTCCTGGACTGGGGGCCTGGGGAGGGGGGGAGGGACAGGAACAGAGGACTGGAGACACTTAGTACAGTCACATCACACCCCTGACCACCAAGGTTACTATAGAAAGTTTTTGACTTAGTTTTTTTTTTTTTTACCAGTGGGCAAGGGAGTATCACATAGATTCACTCACTCAACTCCACCAAGGGTCCAATACCAGTCTGCTGGTCAAAGGAGCCCATTCTGTAGATCCTCTTAAATACTTGTTTTTCTCCACACACCTCTCCCTCCTGCTTCTCCTCTACACGCTTCTGCATACCCCCTCATGTTACTAAATACCCACCTTTTATCTGCCTTAGGTGTCACAGCTGTGGCTCTATGTGGCAGTCATTGATTGGTCCGGGCCCGTTACTGGGTAGAACAGGGAGAGAAGGCCATGCCTCCGCCGTTCTTCACCCCCACAGGCCAGCAGTCACCTGTCCTCAAGTAAAGCCCATCAGAGCCGTCTCCAGTCTTTACCTTGTTGTTGTTCACGGGATCACAATCAGTCATTAACAAGGCAGTTGTTGTGGACTTGCCTCAGAAAGGTGCAACCTCCACTATTTTTTTCTTTTTAATGTATTTGTTAGCACTTCCTATGTGCTCAGCACTGTTCTAAGCACTAGGTTAAGATAATCAGGTTGGCTCACAGTCTTAATCACCATTTTACAGATGAGGTAACAGACACAGAGAAGGGAATTGAATCACCCTAAGGTCACAGAGCAGACAAGTGGCGGAGCTGAAGTTAGAACCCAGGTCCTTCTGACTCTAAGCCCAGTGCCTTAACCACTAGACTATGCTGCCTCCCTTTCTCAGTAAGGTTCTGTTAAAAGGAATCCTCGAGGTCTTTGAAGAAGAACATTCTAGAGTCAAAGCCATCCAGATGTCGGGGGGTCACAGAGGAAGTGTTCTTGCGATACCTTTGGAGTAGATGGTGACTGTGGGGCCATCACAACAGCTCCAAAGATGGTTAAATTTGATTAAAGGTAGATTCACCCTTCTTTCATTTAAATCCAGATTCTTCCTTTCCCCTCCTCCTCCTCGTTCCCCCCACCCCCGGAGATGACGTGTCATTGGATGTCGGCGAAAATGTCCTTACCCTGTCAAATGGGATGGAAACTTTTTTTATTAAAAATGACTCTCAACATTATGTTTTACAGGCCCCGGTGCAATGTCAATTCAAATGGCAGATATGCCCTGTCAAAAAAGTGGGTTTTTTTTTTCCAATAATGATGGCTTCCCTCTTGAGATGAGATCATAAAAATAACCTCACTGATTTTACGTTGTGTTTCCTGATGAAGATGAGAAACAGTGGTATGAGACTACGACATTAAGGGGGTCTGTTAGACTCAGGTCTGTCTTCCTGCCCTCTGGCCTGTAAGTCAGAAGGGAGCCAGGGGAAATGCAGATAAGATAGAAAAGCAGACTCCTTACAAAACCTGCATATCTCATTTTCAATAGTGGGAAAAGAGTTTAGGGAGACAATAATGCTCAGGTTGGCAGAGGAAAATGTCAGGCAGTGCAGGGCACTCTAGACCCAGGAAGATCTAGATCCAGGGCATTCTAGACTCAGGAAGATCTAGATCCTAGGAATTCTAGACACAGGGAGAGCTACATCCAGGGCATTTTAGACCCAGAGCCATTTAGATCCAGGTAGCATAGCTTAGTGGAAAGAGCCTGGGCTTGGGAGTCAGAGGTTGTGAGTTCTAATCCCAGATCTGCCACTTGTCAGCTATATGACTCTGGGCAAGTCACTTCACTTCTCTGTGCCTCAGTTACCTCATCTATAAAATGAGGATTAAGACTGTGAGCCCCATGTGGGACAACCTGATTACCTTGTATCAACCCCAGCGGTTAGAATAGTGCTTTACACATAGTAAGCGCTTAACAAATACCATTATTACTATTATTATCTAGATCAAAGGAAGTCTAGATTCAGAGCACCCTAAACCCAGGGAAGTATAGACCAAGGCCATTCTAGACTCAGGAAGATCTAGCTCTAGAGGTATTCTAGAGTTGAGGGGGATCTAAGCCGGGGCCATTCTAGACCTAAGAAGATCTAGACCTAGGGAGCACTAGACCCAGAGAAATCTAGAAACAAGGCATTCTAGAGCCAGGAGACTTAGATCCAGGACAGCCTAGACCCAGAGAGATCTAGACCTAGAGAGATCTAGACCCAGGGCCCAGAAAAGGCCTAATTGCAAGAAACACAGTATCCCCTCGTGACCTGAAAGAGTGACTGTGTCTCCCTACATCTTCTCTAGGGCAGAAAATAGATGCAAGGACAATGAGGCCTGAGTTAAAGGAGACTCAGGGAGCCATGTTCAAATTCTAAACAATCGCCTAAGTGACAGTGTACCTCGAATGCTAAAAGTGAAATGGTAGAAAGTGCTCATGTGTGAGTTGTGTATGTATCTGCTTGTCTATGGTGAAAATAATAAAGATCATAATAAACGGTGGCATTTATTAAGCACTTACTATGTGCTCCAGATTGTGTTAAGCCCCGGGATAGATAGAATACAATCGGATCAGACACAGTCCCTGCCACATATAGACAAGTACCACGTTTTACAGATGAGGTAACTGAAGCCCAGAGAAGTCAAGTGACTTGCCCAAAGTCACAGAGAAGACAAATGGCAGAGCTGGAATTAGAACTCAGGTCCTTCTGACACCCAGGCCCGTGCCTTAACTGTTAGGGCCCTATGATTATTCAAAGGAATCCTTGAGGTCTTTGAGGAAAAAGGTTCTACAGTCAAAGCCATCCAGACATCAGGTGGGATACAGAGGAAGGGTTCTTGAGATACCTCTGGAGTAGATCGTGACTGTGGGGGCATCACAACAGCTCCAAAGATGATTAAATTTGATTAAAGGCGGATTCATCCAGCCAGTCATATTCACGGTGTCCTGGTGTCTGCAATAGCCATCAGAGGTATTTTCTGAACATTTACTGCGTGTAGAGCACTTGGGAGGGGACAGTACAATAGAGTAGGCAGACACAGTCCCTACCCGCAAGGAGCTTATGGTCTAGTGATGTTGTTGAGGTTCAAAAGCTTTTCTTATGCTTCCAAACACCTTCTCTCCCCAAGAATGGAGCACACAAGAATGAAAGCTGTAAGCTCGTGTGGAAAGGGAAAGTTGTTGATTTATTATTGTATTGTACTCTGCCAAGCACTTAGTACAGTGCTCTGCACACAGTAAGTGCTCAATAAATACGATTGAATGAATGAATGGAAGCCCCTGGCCTGGCGGAAGTGAGAGGAAGGTACAGATAACGAAACGTGGAAGTCAACCACAGGTTTTACACTGGACAGATGTCTTAGAGAAGCAGCACGGTGGAGTGGCTAGAGCACAGGCCTGGAATTTGGAAGTTCATGGGTTCTAATCCCAGCTCTGCCACTTGTCTTCTGTGGACCTTGGGAAAGTCCCTTCACTTCTCTGTGCCTCAGTTACCTCATCTGTAAAAATTGGGATTGAGACTGAGCCCCACGTGGGAGAGGGACCATGTCCAACTCAATTTGCTGGTATCCACCCCAGCACTTAGTACAGTGCCTGGCACACAGTAAGTGCTTAACAAATACCACAACTATTATTATTATTATATAATAATAATCACTTTCAGTTTGTCAAGAAGCAGCGTAAATTGGTTGAAAGAGCCTAAAGTGTCTGGTTCCAATCCTGACTCTCTCATCACCCTGCTGCGTGACAAGTCACTCAACTTCTCTGTGACACAGTTATCTCATCTGGAAAAAGGGAATTGAGTATCTGTTTTCCTGCCCCTTTGTCTGAGACAAATACCATAAAAAAAATGTCAGGGGAGAGTCTAGCTGGGACAGTTTGTGGTTGCACAGAAAGAGCTGTCTGGATTGATTTCTTGGTGATGTTTCTGTCTTGTTCTAGAGAAGCAGTGTGGCTTATTGGAAAGAGCCCGGACTTGGGAGTCAGAGGACATGGTTCTAATCCTGGCTCCTCCACTTGTCTATTGTGTGACCTTGGGCAAGTCACTTAACTTCTTTGTGCCTCAGTTACCTAATCTGTAATATGGGGATTAAGACTGTGAGCCCTATGTGGGACAACCTGATTACCTTGTATCTACCCCAGCACTTAGAACAGTGCTTGGCACATAGTAAGCACTGAAGAAATTCCATTATTATTATTATTACTTAATAAATAACAGATACACATATAAGTGCTTTGGGGCAGAGAGGGGAGTGAATAAAGGGAAAAAATTCAAGTGCAAGCATGATATGCATAGTAGCAGATGTGCATAGGCTGCTGCTTCTGAGTTGGCTTTGCCAAGGCGCCTGGGTAATATAATCTCCCAGACCAAGCCTTCATTCCCTCAGCCTCCTGCTTCCTCCCTGGGAGATTAGCCCATAGCTCTGAAGGATCATTCCGCAATTCTCCAGCTCAGATGTCTGGGGGAGGAGAAGATTACCAGAACCTAACAGCCTGTCCATCTTTGGCTATTCCTTTTGGTCCTCCGCTCTACTCCTCTCCTTACACTCTCCCAGCCCAACCCCCTCAACCCACCCTCCATGTTGCGGGTGGAAACAGTGGCTCTGGGTAAGACAGAAACCTGCCTGCTGTTAAGACCACTATTGAGATGCTCCAGTGGGAGTCCTGTAGACTGTAAGCTGGTTATGGGCAGGGAATATGTCTGTTTATTTTTATATTGTACTCTCTGAGCACTTACTACAGTGCTCTACACACAGTAAGTGCTCAATAAATATGCTTTATTGATTTATACAATTTAAATTTCCTTCCAAAACATTCAGACCATGTTTCCCCACTCCTCAAGAAACTCTAGTGGTCATGCGTCCATCTCCATATCAGACAAAAACTCCTAATGATTGGCTTTAAAGCACTAAATTACCTTGCCCCCTTCTACCTCACCTTGCTATTCTCCTACTACAACCTAGCCTGTATACTTCATTCCTCTAATGCTAACCTTCTCACTGTACCTCGATTTCATCTATCTCGCAGCCTACCTCTCGCCCACATCTGACCTCTGGCCTGGAATGCCCTCCCTCCTCATATCAGACAAATAATTGCTCTCCCCACATTTAAAACTTTATGGAAGGCACATCTCCTCCAAGAAGTCTTCCCTGACTAAGCCCTCTTCTCTTTTCCCACTCCCTTCTGTGCCGCTTTTACCTGCTTCTTCAGTCATCCTCCCTCCCACTCCACAACACATATGTATATATCTGTAATTTATTTATCTATTCATTTATTTATACATTTATATTAATGTCTGTCTCCACCTCTAGACTGTGAGCCCACTGTGGGTAGGAATTAATCTGTTTGTTGTTATATTGTACTCTCCCGAGCACTTAGTACAATGCTTTGCACACAGTGAGCACTCAGTAAATATGAAAATGAATGAATGAATGAATGAATGAGGCTATTCAGCTCCCCAGGAAACAGGAATCTACAGTTGTTCAAGCAATCATCACAAGGGAAGGCAGGAGGGGCCGTGGAGTGGATAAACAACAGCACACAAACACACATACACACACATATACACACATACCATATATATATAATCATAATAATGGTTGTAGCATTTAAGTGCTTACTATGTGCCACATGCTGTGTTAAACCCTGGAATGGATACACTACAATCAGATCAGACACAGTCCCTCTAAGACAAAGGGGAGGGCAAACAGATACTCAATCCCCACTTTCCAGATGAGGAAACTGGGTAGCAGAGACTTTAAGTGACTTGTCCAAGATCACACGGCAGAGCAGTGAGAAAGCCAGGATTGGAATCGGATACCTAATGCTCTTTGCACCAAGCCACCCTGATTCTTGACAAACTCTCTTTCATTCTATATAGTCAATCTCCAGTCTCTCATTCAACTGAAATATTCAGTCCATCACTAAATCCTGTCAGTTCAACCTTCACAATATTGCTAAAATCCTCCCTTTCTTCTCCATCCAAACTGCTACCATATTAATCCAATCACTTATCCTATCCCGCCTTGATTACAGTATCAGCCTCCTTGCTGACCTCCCAAATTCCTGTCTCTCCCCACTACAGTCCATATTTCACTCTGCTGCCCTGATTGTTTTGCTACAGAAATGTTCAGGACATGTTTCTCCACTCCTCAAGAATCTCCTGTGGTTGTCCATCCACCACCGCATCAAACAAAAACGCCTCACCATTGGCTTTAAAGCACTCAATCACTTTGCTCCCTCCTACCTCACTTCGCTACTCTCCTACTACAATCCAGCCCACACATTGTTCCTCTAATACTAACCTCGCTGTACCTCAATCTTGTCTACCTTGCCACCACTTCTTGTCCAAGTCCTGCCCCAGGTGTGGAATGCCTTCCCTCTGTATATCCAGCAGATAATTACTCTCCCCACAAGGTACTGGGAAAAGATGAAATGAGGATTTTTTCAGGGAAGGCCTCTTGGAGGAGACATCTTGAAGAAGGCTTTGTAAATGGGGAGAGTAATTGTCGGATATGAAGAGGGAGGGCATTCCAGGCCAGAGGCAGGATTTGGCCGAGAGGGTAGCAGAGAGAGAGAGATGAGACTGAGGTACAGTGAGAGGAGACTGAGGTACAGAGATGAGACTGAGATACAGGTGGCAACTATAGTCTGGGAGGGAAAAGATACTATTTAGAAGTCACTTTTTAGTCAGAATATCCCTGCCCAGATAGTCCTTTCCAAGCACTAATAGGAGAATGAATCATCCTCCTGCAGTGACCGTGGCAGCGTTGGCAAGTTGATGAGTCCAGCAAAGTGGTGGCTTAACTTAGGAGAGGAGGAGACAGAAGGACAGAGGCAGAGAGAAAGAGAACGATAATGAGAGGCAGAAAAGGAGAGAATAAGAAGGGCAAGAAAGGGAGAAAAAGAAAGGAGGCAAGAGAGAGAGAGAGAGAGAGAGAGAGAGAGAGAGAAGAACAAGTATTTCAAAGGATTATTTTACTCCAAAAGAAGATGTTTTAGAGACCTTTATTTGACAGTTACTAAAGTAGCTCTCAACTACAACCCATTTCTGAAGCTGGCCATTACACAGCACTTCCACAAACGTGAATGTTGTCAGCACATCAATTTTCACACAGCTTTCATCTCAGCAGAGCAAGATGAGGGTTTCTGGTGCATTGGCTCCACTCTGTTACAATAAGGAGCTCATTATCCTGAATACACACAGTAAACTGTCTCGGACAAAATGTCTCATTTGCTGTATTGAAACAGAGGGTGCAGAATATCAGTGTTCATTAAAGCAAGATGTCTCACTTGGCTGGCTACACACCTGAAATCAACCATTAACCAATTTATGGGGAGTTCATTAAAAGAGAACAAGTTATTGCTGGGGAGAGACAGTTTGGTAGGCATTTAAATACCACCACTTCTAGGTTTGGAATCATAATATACTTCAATCTAGGTAGTACTAGTTTTTAAGGAGAAATACAATTTAGACCTGAACTCGATAATCCTCTCAGCCCCTCCGCAAATAATATCTTGAAGGACCCGTATTGTGAAGTCTTTTGCAAGTGGAAATGAGGTTGGTATAGTGTGATGTAGCTGTTTGGCTAAATCCAAATCCATTAGACAGTCCAGTATAAGATTTTACAAAGGACGATACTGAGATCACCTGCTTTCTCCCTGCCTTGGCCATTGAACTCTGCAGCTTTTCAAAGGAAGGCCTTTAATAGTAATGATGGTCTTCAGTAAGGGCTTTCTACGTACCTAACACTGTGCTACGTGTTGGTTTAGCTAGCAGAATCTCAGATTGAACACAGCCCCTGTCCCAAAATGGGCTCACAGTTTATTGGTGAGGGAGAAAGAATATTTTATCCCCATTTTGCGGATGAGAACACCAAAGTCCAGAGAACTTAAATGATTTTCCCAATGACACACAGCAAGGGAACCGGGGCTCCCTATGCCCAATCCTGTAGTCTTTTTTATAGTATTTGTTAATAATAATAATAAAAATGGCATTTGATAAGTGCTTACCATGTGCCAGGCACTGTTGTAAGCGCTGGGGAGGCTACAAGGTGATCAGGTTGTCCCACGTGAGGCTCACAGTCTTAATCCCCATTTTCCAGATGAGGTAACTGAGGCATAGAGAAGTTAAGTGACTTGCCCAAAGTCAGACAGCTAACAAGTGGTGGACCAGGGATTTGAACTCATGACCTCTGACTCCCAAGCCCGTGATCTTTCCACTGAGCCACGCTGCTAAGCACTTATTATGTGCCAGGCAGTGTACTAAGCACTGGGGAAGGTACAAATTTACCAGGCTGGACACAGTCCTTGTCCCAAATGGGGCTCACAGCCTCATACCTCATTTTAGAGGTACACAGGAATGAAGTGACTTCCCCAAGGTACCCCAGCAGATAAGCGGAGGAGCCAGTGTTAGAAACCAGGTCCTTCTGACTCACAGGCCTGGGCTCACCTGATCACCTTGTAAGCTCCCCGGCGCTTAGAACAGTGCTTTGCACATTGTAAATGCATAATAAATACCAAAATTCCTATTATTATTAGGGAACGGAGGCACAGAGAAGTGAAGTGACTTGCCCAAGGGCCCCCAGTAGAGCCGAGATTAGAACCAAGTCCTCTGACTCCCAAATCTATGCTCTTGCCTCTAAGCCATGATGCTTCCACTGCAGGCCAAGAAGCAGTGTGGCTCAGTGGAAAGAGCATGGGCTATGGAGACAGAGGTCATGGGTTCAAATCCCAGTTCTGCCACGTCTGCTGTGTGACCTTGGGCAAGTCATTTAACTTCTCTGAGCCTCAGTTACCTCATCTGTAAAATGGGGATTAAGACTGTGAGCCCCACGTAGGACAACCTGATCACCTTGTATCCCCAAGCGCTTAACAAATGCTATTATTATTATTATTATTATTATTATCATTATCATTATTTTTCCACCGGGCCATGCTGAATTGACTGGTGATAAAGATTTGTAGAATCAGCTTCTCCCACTTTCTAAACCACTCAGGTCCAAAAATCTGGCGGTTCGTGCAGTGACACATGCATCACGCTTACCTGCCTGTCACATTTCCACTGGTGCAGAGACTGCAATGAGAAAGAGATTCTGTCCAATCTGAGTAGCTAGTATCTACCCCAGCACTTAGTACAGGGCTTTTCATTCGCTCATTCGATCGTACTTAATTTTTTAAGGCATTTATTAAGCGCTTACTTTGTGCAAAGCACTGTTCTAAGTGCTGGGGAGGTTACAAGGTGATCAGGTTGTCTCACGGGGGGCTCACAGTCTTAATCCCCGTGATATAGATGAGGTAACTAAGGCACAGAGAAGTTGGGTGACTTGCCCAAAGTCACACAGCTGACAAATGGTGAAGTCAGGATTAGAACCCATGACCTCTGACTCCCAAGCCCATGCTCTTTCCACTGAGCCACGCTGCTCCTCTAATAAGAATGATGATGGTATCTGTTAAGCGCTTACTATGTACCAAGCACTGTTCTAAGCACTGGAATGGATACAAGGTTATCAGGTTGTCCCAGCTGGGGCTCACAGTCTTGATCCCCATTTTACAGATGAGGTCACTGAGGCCCAGAGAAGTTAAGGGGTTCTAATCCTGACTCCGCCACTTGTCAGCTGTGTGACTTTGGGCAAGTCACTTAACTTCTCTGTGCCTCAATTACCTCATCTGTAAAATGGGGATTAAGACTGTGAGCCCCACGTGGGACAAACTGATCACCTGGCATCCCCCCAGCACTTAGAACAGTGGTTTGCACATAGTAAGTGCTTAACAAATACCATCATTATTAGAGAAGCAGCATAGCTCAGTGGAAAGAGCCCGGGCTTTGAAGTCAGAGATCATGGGTTCAAATTCCAGCTCCGCCAGTTGTCAGCTGTGTGACTTGGGCAAGTCACTTAACTTCTCTGTGCCTCAGTTACCTCATCTGGAAAATTGGGATTAAGACTGTGAGCCCCAAGTGGGACAACCTGATCATCTTGTAACCTCCCCAGCACTTAGAACAGTGCTTTGCACATAGTAAGCACTTAATAAATGCCATCATCATTATTATCATTATTATTATTATTATTAAGTGATGTGCCCAAAGCACACAGCTAAGTGGCAGAGTCGGGATTAGAACCCCTGACCTCTGACTCCCAAGCTCGGGTTCTTTCCACTAAGTCATGCTGTGCTTACTGTATCCAGAGTACCATACTAAGGGCTTGGGAGAGTATAATATGATAATAAAGAGATAAATTCCCTGCCCACAATGAGCTTATGATGCTTGGCATAGAGCAAAGCATAAGGGAAGCAGCGTGTCTCAGTGGAAAGAGCCCGGGCTTTGGAGTCAGAGGTCAGGGGTTCAAATCCCGGCTCCGACAATTGTCAGCTGTGTGACTTTGGGCAAGTCACTTAACTTCACTGTGCCTCAGTTACCTCATCTGTAAAATAGGGATTAAGACTGTGAGCCCCCCATGGGACAACCTGATCACCTTGTAACCTCTCCAGCACTTAGAACAGTGCTTTGTATATAGTAAGTGCTTAATAAATGCCATCATTATTACTATTATTCTTATTATTAAACACTTAACAAATGTCATTATTGTCATCAATGTTATAGGGGGGCAGTGGAGATTGTGAAGACTAAGTGTGGTCATTGGTCTTCACCCACAGTAGCCAAGTATAGGCAGCTATCGATTCCCTGAGCTCAAGCTGAGCTCAAGTCCTCTTGGACTTATTTATTTAAAGCCATTAGTCAAAGGGCCTTAGATTACAGCTGTAATTAAAATATGAGGACATCCACACTGCCATATCTGCATAGACCAATCTGTAATCAATTAATCAGGGTTTTTTAGCACTTACTGTCAGCAGAGCACTGTACTAGGTGTTTGGGAGAGTACACAGAATTACTGGACACGTTCCCTGCCCATAATGAGTTACAGTCTAGAGGGGGAGACAAACATTAATACAAATACATCATTTATAATATATAATTCAAAGATATGTACATTCATTTACAAATACATACATAATTTAAAGACCAGTCAGTAATCAATAAATCTACGGTATTTACTGAACTCTTACTGTGTGCAGAGCACTGTAATAGGCACTTGCGTGAATACAATAGATGATTCTAACTCTACTGTATGAATCAATCCATCTATGCTATTTTTTGAGGGTTTAGCGTGTGCAGAACACTGCACTAAGCACTTGTGAGAGTCTTGTCTCTGACCCATCATGACCCCATGGACTCATCTCTCCCAGAATGCCCCACCTCCATCTGCAATCCTTCTGGAAGTGTATCTACAGACTTTTCTTGGTCAATATATGGAAGTGGTTTATCATTGTCCTCTTCTGTGGAGTAAACTCGAGTCTCCGCCCTCGACTCTCTCCCACGCCACCGCTGCCCAGCACAGGAGAGTTTTGCTTGTAGCAGATTGCCTTCCACTCTCTAGCCACTACCCGAGCTAGGAATGGAATGGATAGGCCTCTTCTTGACTCTCCCTCTCATAGCCAAGACTAGTGGAGTATTGGAAACTCTCCAGGTGCCATCCTGAGATGGGACTTGAGAGTATAATACATTTTTCTAACTCTATTGTACTAATCAATACCTCAGTGGTAGTCACTGAGCACCCACTGTGTGCAGAGCACTGTACTAAACATTTGGGAGAGTATGATAGATGATTCTAACTCTAATGTATCGATCAATCCATCACTGGTAGTTATTGAACACTTATGTGTGCAGAGCACCTTAACTAGGCGCTTAGGAGAGTATAAGAGATTACTACTAACTCTACTGTATCAATCAATCAATGGTATTTATTGAGCACTTACAGTGTCTTATCTTATGCCGTCGAGTCGTCTCCGACCCATTGCGACGCCATGGACACATCTCTCCCGGAATGCACCACCTCCATCAGTAATTGTGATGGTAGTGCATCCATAGAGTTTTCTTGGTAAAAATATGGAAGCGGTTTACCATTGCCTCACTCAGCGCAGTCAACTCGAGTCTCCGCCCTCGACTCTCTCCTATGCCGCTGCTGCCCAGCACAAGTGAGTTTTGACTTGTAGCAGATTGCCTTCCACTTACTAGCCAGTGGCCAAGCTAGGAATGGAATGGGTAGGCCTCTGCTTGACTCTCCCTCCCATAGTCGAGACTGGTAGAGTACTGGAAACTCTACAGATGCGACCCTGAGAGAGAATTTACAGCATATAGAGCATTAATTCAATTCACTCAATAGTGTGTGCAAAGCACTGTACTAAGCACTTGGGAGAGTAAAATACACCAGAGGTGGTAGACACAATGACCTATCCAGCCCAGAGTTCTGTTTCCGATAGTGGCAACAGGATTCTTGGAAGGACCCAGTTTTAGTTTACCTCTTGGCCACCTGCCCTAATCTTAGGAAACAGATCATTAATTCCTAACACTTCCTATTTAAAACTCCAACATTCCTTCTGGTACCCCATTATGGATTCTCTAGAGTCTGATCCTGACTTCATCGCAGTGAGGAGAGTGAAGTATCCAGATGGTGAAAGAGTACCTGACTCCTAAGACATCTTGTGCGGTGGACAGGCTTAACAAGAATCCTGAAAATGTCTGACTAATGTGGGAACTGAAGACTTCAGCTTCCTTCTAGGAAGCTACCCAGGAAAACCCAGTCGTTGACGTTACAGGATAGTAGCAGCACTGCACTACAGTCACTCTGCCCCATTAGTGGGTTTTTGTGGGTGAAATTATTCTGTGCACACCCCTCCCAATTCATTGATAGTAAATAGAGCACGTGCCTGGGAGTCATAAGGTCCTAATCCCGGCTCCACCACTTGTATGCTGTCTGACTTTGAGCAAGTCACTTAATTTCTTGGGCCTCAGTCACCTCATCTATAAAATGGGGATTAAGACTGCGAGCCCCACGTGAGACAGAGACTGTGTCCAACCTAATTTTCTTGAATCCACCCAGCTCTGAGTATAGTGCTTGGAACATAGTAAGCACTTAACAAACACCAGAATTATTATTATTATCATTATTACTATTATGGTCCAGACCTAAGAGGGAATACTGCTGATGGAACTATGAGAAATAGAGCATGGTCATGAAAATCAGAAGGACCTGAGTTCTAATCCTGGCTCTTCCACTTGTCTGCTATGTGACACTGGGCAAGTCACTTCACCTCCCTGTGCCTCAGTTTCCTCATCTGTAAAATGGGGTTCAAATCCTACTCCCTTCTGCTCATTCATTCATCATCATCAATCGTATTTATTGAGCACTTACTATGTGCAGAGCACTGTACTAAGCGCTTGGGAAGTACAAATTGGCAACACATAGAGACAGTCCATACCCATTCATTCATTCATTCAATTGTATTTATTAAGCGCTTACTGTGTGCAGAGCACTGTACTAAGCGCTTGGGAAGTACAGGTTGGCAACATTTAGAGACAGTCCCTACCCAACAGTGGGCTCACAGTCTAGAAGGGGGAGACAGAGAACAAAACAAAACATATTAACAAAATAAAATAAGTAGAATAAGTATGTACTCAGACTGTGAACCCCATGTGGGACAGGGACTGTGTCCAACCTGCTTATCTTGTATCTACCCAAGTGCTTAGGACAGTGCTTGGCACATAGTAAGTGCTTAATAAATACCATAAAAAATATGTTAGACTCACTGGGTCGGCTCTAGATCCCTACTTGTATGTGGAAGTAGATTGATGACATAGACTGGTGAACTTCTAGTTCTCTAGTAGAGCAGCTGTTTGTAACAATAGGTTATACATCCTTGCTAGTGATTCCACAACTTGCTCCCATTTTCTCATGTAACACTTCAGTGGATGCCATTTTGTCCTGAGGATTTGTAAGCTCGTTATGGGCAGGGAATGTGTCTGCTAATTCTGTTGTATTATACTCACCCAAGCTCTTAGTACAATGCTCTGTACGTAGTAAGCACTCAATAAATACTCTTCATTGACTGATCACCTTTATATCTTCTAAGCATTTTAATAATTTTAGTGAAATCATTCAGAGACAGGAAGTCCAATTAAGCCATGAGAAATTGCTCAGGTACTAAGACTAAAATTTGAAATTGGTCAAACACATAAGATCACCAAATGACTTCGATCTCTGGTGAATAACTATTTTGAATTAACCAGTTCCCCTATTTAGTTTCCATAGTTTGAAGCGTGGACTGTGAATCTGAGAGGAGAATCTGGCCATCTGAGAGGGAAATGATTCACTAGAATCTATGTGTCGAAAATAAACTAGACAAGGAAAAAAATGTCTGGAAGCATCTATGTTTTCCATATTACTTGACTGACAGCCTGCTGCTGCCATTGAGAAATAGATTAGATAAATCAGAGTTCTTCCTGTGAAACAGAATTCATTTTGAGCTCTTGCCTTGGGAGAAGAAGGAGTTTGGCTATATTTTTAGTATTCCTGAGACAGCTTTCAGAATTTTCTCTGAAACCCAAATCCCTTCCAGTTCCTTGTTAACAAAAGCAAACCCTCCAGACCACTATTAGTGAGCGAGTGAAAGACCTCAGGTTGGTAAAACATATTTAACTGAATTCAGAGGGCTCTTTGTGACTTCCAATTGGATTCTAGAATAGGAAACTTTGGAAACTTTGCCTCAGGTAAAGCACAAGGACTGAATGACTGCATTTTCTTTCTGTTTCCTTCCTTTGATAATACTAAGAGCAGGAAGATAAGTATGGTAAGTTCACTTTGGGCAGAGAAGGTGTCCACCAACTCCTTTGTATTGTACTTTTCCAAGTGCTTAGTATAGTGATCTGCATACTCTAAGCTCTCAGTAAGTACCACTGATTGATAAGTACTTTTTTAATGATATTTGTTCCATGTTTACTATCTGCCAGGCACTGTACTGAGCTCTGGGGTGGGTATCAGATAACCAGGTTAGACGCAGTCCATGTCCCACATGGGACTCACAATCAATCCCCATTTTACAGGTGAAGTAACTGAGGCACAGAGAAGTGAAGTGCCTTGTCCAGGGTCACACAGCAGACAAGTGGCAGAGCTGGGATGAGATCCCAGGTCCTCCTGACTCCTAGGCCAATGCTCTATCCACTAGGCCATGCTGTTCCTCCAAAGAAGACTTTTCCCTTATACCATTTCAACCTTCCATTTATTCATTTTTTGATTATGTTTTATAAACTTCCCTCATGCATTCATTCAATGGTATTTATTGAGTGCTTACTGTGTGTAGAGCACTGTACTAAGTGCTTAAACATATTGAACATATTATGGCATCTACTGAAATGTTCCAAGAGAAAATGGGAGCAAGTTGTAGAATCCCTAGCAAGGATATATAACCTATTGTTATAAACAGCCGCTATACTAGAGAACTAGAAGATCACCAGTCTACATCATCAATCTACTCCCATGTTCAAGTAGGGATCTAGAACCAACCCAGTGAGTTTAACATATATTTTATGGTATTTATTAAGTGCTTACTATGTGCCAAGCACTGTCCTAAACACTGGGGTAGATACAAGATAAGCAGGTTGGGTATCCAAAGGATACCTAACAGGGTTATTTAAGGGAGAGGCACAAAGTCTTCAAACTTCATAAACATCTAATTATCATGGGTGGGTCAACCACAGGTGAGCTCTGTCAGGACAAAGAAGTCTCATAGGGCCAACATGACTGCCCTACAACAATCTTTATTAGGAATTGAATCCTAAGTTTCAAGATTTCTAAGATATACCACGTCTCCCAAATAATTCCTCAGCTTCTCAGAATCCTTCACCATCTAAGTTCCCCCTGACACACTTCTGCTCCCCTGTAGACTGTAAGCTTGTTGTGGGCAGGGACTATGTCCGCCAATTTTACTACACTGTACTCTCCCAATTGCTTAGTACAGTGCTCTGCACATAGTAAGCACTCAATAAATGCCACTGAATGATTAATTGTTGACTCTGCTCACTCCACTCCACCCAGGACACCCACATACATTTCCATTCATATGCACTCGGAAATATTCCCTGCTGCTGAGCTGGGCAGGGAATGTGTCTGCTATATTGTCATATTGTACTCCCCCAAGCACTTAGTACAGTGCTCTGCACATCGTAACCACTCACTAAATATGATTGACTGGCTTCGCTTCTCATGGAGCAGGAAGCAGCAAGCGACATAAGGCGGCAGCTCCTGAGGCAGTGTGGCCTACTGGAAAGAGCATGGGTGTGGAAGACAGGATACCTGGGCTCTGATCCCCACTCTCTCCACTGGCTGTGTGACCATGGGCAAGACACCTGCCCTCTCTATGTCTCAGAGAGGCACATCTGTCAAGCACTTAGTACAGTGCTCTGCACACAGTAAGCACTCAGTAAATATGATTGAATGATAAAGGAATAAGATCTAAAATCTAAAGGCTCTCCCTCCCGCCTCTAAGATTGTAAGTCGTTTGTGAGGCGAAGACTGTTTTAGATCTGCTTATCTTGCATCTACTCCGGGACCACAGTGGTTTACACCTTGTAAGCCAGAATAAATACTTCTATCATCAGACAGGGAATGTGTCTGCTTATTGTTGTATTGTACTCTCCCAAGTGCTTAGTACAGTGCGCTGCACACAGCACTCAATAAATATGACAATGAATTCTTATTCTAAGTCTTATTACATAATAAAGATGATGATGATGATGACAATAAGCTTGTTGTGGGCAGGGAATGTGTCTACCGACTCTGATATATTGCCATATTATTATGATGCCATCATAAATGCCATCATTATTATTATTATATTGTTAAATCGTACTCTCCCCAGAGCTTAGTTCTTTGCTCTGCACACAGTTAGCACTCATTAAAGACATTTGTTTGGTTGATCATCAGTGATGTTGATTATATTGAGCATCTATTGAGCAGAAGCAGCATGGCTCAGTGGAAAGAGCACGGACTTGGGAGTCAGAGTTCTTGAGTTCTAATCCCAGCTTCGCCATTTATCAGCTGTGTGACTTTGGACAAGTTATTTCACTTCTCTGTGCCTCTGTTCCCTAAACTGGAAAATGAGGATTAAGACTGTGAGCCCCATGTGGGACAACCTGATTACCTTGTATCCCCCCAGCACTTAGAACAATGCTTGGCATATAGTAAGTGCTTAACAAATGCCATTATTATTATTGTTGTTGTTATTATTATCTACTGTGTGCAGAACACCCCACTAAAATCCTCACTTGAGAGAGGATGTTTTCTCCATTTTTGCAGTGCTGCTGGGCCCAAGTGCTTGTTACAGTGCTTTGCGCAGAGCAAGCGCTCAATAAATATTGTTGGTTGATAGACTGTTGGACCCCAGCCTTTTGCCAAATTCGGCTCTACTGGGTTATGCAGCCTTTAAGTCCCTTCAAGGGATTGATTCCTCCCAAGCTGATTCTCTACTCTCCAAGAATGCACTGGTGTCCTTGGCAGGGAAGGTTTGTAAAAGAACAGTGCTGCCAAACTAGCTCACTTCCTCCCTTCAAAGCCTGACTGAAAGCTCACCTCCTCCAGGAGGCCTTCCCAGACTGAGCCCCCCTTTTCCTCTGCTCTTCCTCCCCTCCCAATCTCCCCTACTCCCTCTCTCTGCTCTACCCCCCTCCCCACCCCACAGCACTTGGGTATATATGTACAAATTTATTATTCTATTTATCTTACTAATGATGTGCATATTTTTATAATTCTAGTTATTTATTCTGATGTTATTGATGCCTGTCTACTTGTTTTGTTGTCTGTCTCCCCCTTTCTAGACTGTGAGGCCATTGTTGGGTAAGGATTGTCTCTATCTGTTGCCGAATTGTACTTTCCAAGCACTTCTAGTACAGTGCTCTGCACACAGTAAGCACTCAATAAATATGATTGAATAAATGAATGAATAAGCATAGATAGAAAGATGTTGGGAGTTTTTGATCAGTCAGTCAATCAGTCATTTGTATTTACTGAATGCTTACTGTGTGCAGAGTACTTTACTAAGCGCTTGGGAGAGTACAAGAAGAATTCTGGGCCTCAGTTACCTCATCTGTAAAATGGGGATGAAGACTTTGAGCCCCACGTGGGACAACCTGATCACCTTGTAACCTCCCCAGCACTTAGAACAGTGCTTTGCACATAGTAAGTGCTTAATACATGCCATTATCATTATCACAATAGACCAATATAAGAGACACATTCCCTGCACTCAATGAGCTTACAGCCTAAAGAGGAGTTTATTGTCTAGAGTAGTGGGTCAAGGAGGGAAAAGGCCAGAGGCGGGCGGGCAGAGGCTAAAGGAATATGTACACATTCATTCATTCATTTATTAAATCGTATTTATTGAGCGCTTACTATGTGCAGAGCACTGTACTAAGTGCTTGGGAAGTACAAGTTGGCAACATATAGAGACAGTCCCTACCTAACAGTGGGCTCACAGTCAAGAAGGGGGAGACAGACAACAAAACAAAACATATTAACAAAATAAAATAAATAGAATAGTAAATCTGTACAAGTAAAATAAAAAGAGTAATAAATATGTGCAAACATATATACAGGTGCTGTGGGGAGGGGAAAGAGGTAAGGCGGGGGGGATGAGGAGGGGGTGGAGGGGGAGAGGAAGGAGGGGGCTCAGTCTGGGAAGGCCTGGGGAAGTTACACAAAACTAATCACATCACTATCCTGGCCTGTGAGCTGCTTGCTTCCCTCTGTGACTGCTAATCACAGAGAAACCCATCCTTAGACTGTAAGCTCACTGAGGGCATTGAATGTGCCTGTCATATTGTTCTCTTCTACTCTCCCAAGAGCTTAGCACAGTGCCCTGCTCACAGTAAGTGCTCAATAAATAAGGCTGACTGAATGTGCCGTCCAGGGGAGAGCTGGCTGCAGTCACGGAGCAGGAGTTGGAGGTGTAGCTTAGGCCAGGCCACACGGTCCCATGCACCCCCTTGATCACACACAAATAGTGTTAGAACAGTGTTTGACACATAGTTAGTGCTTAAGAAATACCATTTAAATAAAGTGTTTCCCAAACAACTCCCACACACCCACACAGACAGTTGTGCTCACCAACATCTCTGCTGGCACGGGAGTCACAGCTGCAGAACATTTAAGCTGTGGGGAAAGAGGAGAGAAAGAAAAGGATCAAAATATGATGGCTGTCCAGGACTCTGATGGTGGAGAATTTGAATAATCCCTCCCCATCTAGAACTGTCTACAGGAAAGAATAGAGAAATTCACTAATCAATCAATCCATCATTTGTATTTATTGAGGGCTTACCGTGTGCAGGGCCCTGTACTTCCTCTACCCCTCATCCTCCTCTCCATCCCCCCGTCTTACCTCCTTCCCTTCCCCACAGCACCTGTATATATGTATATATGTTTGTACATATTTATTACTCTATTTATTTATTTATTTATTTTACTTGTACATATCTATTCTATTTATTTTATTTTGTTAATATGTTTGGTTTTGTTCTCTGTCTCCCCCTTCTAGACTGTGAGCCCACTGTTGGGTAGGGACTGTCTCTATATGTTGCCAACTTGTACTTCCCAAGCGCTTAGTACAGTGCTCTGCACATAGTAAGCGCTCAGTAAATACGATTGATTGATTGATTGATTGATTGTACTAAGCTCTTGGGTAAGTACAACACAACATTCCCTGCCCACAACAAGCACTATGAACACCATTAATAATAATGATAATAATGATGGTATTTGTCAAGTGCTTATAATAATAATAATGGCATTTGTTAAACAGTTACTATGTACCAAGCACTGTTCTAAGCACTGGGGTAGATACAAGGTCATCAGGTTGTCCCACGTGGGGCTCACAGTCTTAATCCCCATTTTACAGATGAGGTAACTGAGGTACAGAGAAATTAAGTGACTCACCCAAACTCACATAGCTGACAAGCGGCTGAATGGGGATTGGAACCCATGACCTCTAGACTGTGAACACTTTGTTGGGTAGGGACCATCTATATGTCACCAATTTGTACTTCCCAAGCACTTAGTACAGTGCTCTGCACACAGTAAGCGCTCAATAAATACGATTGAACTCCCAAGCTCGTGCTCTTTTGGCTAAGCCACGCTGCTTCCAAAGCGCTGAGCACTGGATGGATTCCCAATTTTTAATAAAGTTTAATGTTAGCAAGCATGAGGTAATCTCAACTGACCAATCGATGATATTTATGAAGTGCAGAACACTGTACTGGGCACCTGGGAGAGTACAATACGATAATGCCGGTAGAACAATTCCTGTCCCAAAGGAGCTTATAGACTAGAGGGGGAGACCGAACCTGATAGGGGGAGTGGACTAACAAAAGCCCAAGATCTTTCCATTAGACAATATGGCATCTCTTATTTTGACCACCGGTCCTAAATGCTAAGAACCCACTGTGACCCTTGAAACCAGTCATGGATTGCAAATGGACTGGACACAACAGTTCTCACCTAAAACGGAGGAAAACAAGCTTCCAATAATCAGAAACAGTGTGGCCAATCAGGAAGTGTACAGATCTGGACGTCAGGAGCTCTGGGTTCTAATCCTGACTCTGTCACTTGCCTGCTGGCTTGAGCTAGTCACCCTTTGCTCTATGCCTCAGTTTTCCTCATCTGTAAAATGGGGATCGAATACCTGTCTTCCTTCCCACCTGTGAACCTTGTGTAGGACAAAGAGTGTATCTGATGTATTTATTCTGTACCTATTTTTTATGGTATTTGTTATGCACTTACTATGTGCCAGTCATTGTACTAAGCACTGAGGTAGATAGAAGGTAGTCAGTTTGAACATAGTCCACATCCCATATGGAGCTCACGGTCTTAATCCCCTTTTTACATGTGCGGTAACTGAGGCAATGAGAATAAGTGACCCACCCAAGGTCACACAGCAGTCAAGTGGCAAAGGCTGGATTAGAACCCGTATCCTTCCAGCTCCCAGGCCAAGGTTCTGTCCACTAGGTCATGTTGTTTCTCTATACATACCAGTGTTTGACACATAGTAAGCACTTAACAAATGCCATAACTATTATTAAAATTGGTTGATATTACCACGGTAGACACAATTTAATCAATCCAAGGTATTTGTTGAGTGCTAACTGCATCTTGTGTTGTTTTATTCTGTCGAGTCATCTCCAACCCATAGCGACACTTTGGACACATCTTTCCCAGAACGCCCCACCTCCTCTGCAATCATTCTGGTAGTGAATCCATCTTTTTCTTGGTAAAAATCCGGAAAATCCAGAAGCGGTTTTACCCTTGCCTCCTTCCGCGCAGTAAACCTGAGTCTCCAACCTCGACTATCTCCCACGCCTTGTACAGAGCGCTATACTAAGCACTCAGGAAAGTACAATTCAACAGTAGGTAGACACTATCAATGCCCGGAAGAGTTTACAATCTATAAGGGATTGTAAACTACAACTAAACAACAGCTAAACTACAACTACAAACTACACTATTATTCCTGAGGATAGTTTCAGATGATCCTAGAAAGCACGCTTATGTCCAGGCTCCTGGGATCAGAAGGACTTTCAGGAAATGGCAACATGGCCTAGAAAGTAGCAAAGCTTAGTGGGTAGAGCACAGGCCTGGGCATCACAAGGCCCTGGGTTCTAATTCTGAATCTGCCACTTGTCTGTTGTGTGACATTGGGCAGATCACTTCACTTCTCTGTGCCTCTGTTACCTCACCTGTAAAATGGGAATTGAGGCTACAAACCCCATGTGGGACATAAACTACATCCAGCCTGATCTTCTCGTACCTAACCCAGAGCTTAATACAGTGCATGCTTAACAAAGACCATGAAAACAAAAAAGTTCCCCAAGAGCTGAGATGGTAGAGATCATTCCCAGTTGCCAACGAAGGGCTCTGCAGATTCCTTAGGGTTTCTGAGCTACTCTGGGGCCTCACAATCATCTCGTATTGCAACGCTCACATTTCACTCTCCCTCTCGAATTGCATGGAGAATCTGTGGGTGAATTTGAGCCAGGCTTTTGAGGCATGAGTTCTCTGTCTCCTTCCATCCCCTCCTCCAACCCCAGTTTTTATAAAATCGGACATAAGCCCCCCCACCCCTCAAGGCCCCAACTCTGGTGGTGGGATTGTGCGGAGAATCAGAAGAATTCCGTTAGAAGCCTAGGCAAGTGAGAAGCTGTGGTATGTCAGCAGTCGACAACAGGTGCACTAGAAGAGAGAGAAAGGAGTCACGTGGGGTCACTAAGCCCTGAGTCAAAGGCAGCAATCTTTATGTTCTCCGGAGAGAACATGGGGACATAGGTGATGGATAGTTTACTCTGCAGCTCCTTCTTAAGGAGGGTTTTATAGCTACATTTAAAGGGACATAAGTGGATTTGCCTCACTGAGGAATACAGTGCTTAAATAAACGGTTCTGACATTTCTTGATTTCCTCTCCTTATTCTGTCATGCCCATTCCCTGGAGTCAGACATCTTTAGACAAAGAGAGACACCCTGCCATTCTCTGTTTTTAAGTCTCTCAGCCTGGGACTACCTAGACAAAGGGCCTGTGAGGAAAAGTGGGCAATTATCCACCAAATCCAATCAACCAATCAATTGCATTTAGAGCATGCCTATAGTGTGTCGAACATCATACTAAACACTTGGAAAAGTACAATGGAATTGGTAGACAGGAATCCTCCTCTCAAGGATTTTAAATCTAGCAGGGGAAACAGGCACTAAAAGAAATTCCAGTTAGGAAGAAGTTATAGAATATGTAAGACTATGGGAGGGAGAGTCAAGCAGAGGCCTACCCATTCCATTTCTAGGATGGGCAGTGGCTAGAGAGTGGAAGGCAATCTGCTACAAGTCAAAACTCACCTGTGCTGGGCAGCAGTCAAGGGTAGAGACTCAAGTTTACTGTGCGGAAGAAGGCGATGATAAACCGCTTCCATATTTTTTACCAAGAAAACTCTATGGCTCCACTACCAGAACAATTGCAGATGGAGGTGGGGTGTTCTGGGAGAGGTGTGTCCATGGCATCGCTATGGGTCGGAGACGACAGCATGAGACAAGACAACCAAGCACTTAGTACAGTGCTTTACACACAGTAAGCACTCAATAAATACAATTGAATGAATTAATTTATATCTAAAGACTATGGAATGTGAGTAGTAATAATAATAATAATGATGATGGCATTTGTTAAGCACTTACTATGTGTGGAACGCTGTTCTAAGTGCTGGGGGGGATGCAAGGTGATCAGGTTGTCCCAAATGGGGTTCACAGTCTTAATCCCCATTTTACAGATGAGGAAACTGAGGCACAGAGAAGTTAAGTGACTTGCCCAGAGTCACACAGCTGACAAGTGGCAGAGTCAGGATTAGAACCCATGACCTCTGACTCCCAAGCCCATGCTCTTTCCACTGAGCCATGCTGCTTCTCTAATAATAATGATGAGGGCATTTGTTAAGCACTTACTATGTGCCAAGCACTGTTCTAAGCTCTGGAATTGTCCCAAGTGGGGCTCACAGTCTTAATCCCCATTTTGCAGATGAGGTAACTGAGGCCCAGATAAGTTAAGTGACTTGCCCAAAGTCACACAGCTGACAAGTTTCGGAGACGGGATTAGAACCCATGATCTCTGACTCCCAAGCCTGTGTTCTTTCCACTGAGCCACATTGCTTCTCTGAGCCACACTGCTTTATAAGGTGGGGAGATGAAAGATGAATCATGGAAGGCTTCCTGAAGGAGATGTGAGTTCACAAGGGACTTAAAGATGGGGAGAACAGCGAGATGGGTTGGGAAAGGGAGTTCTGGGTGGGAGGGAGGGCGGTGCAAGAAACTCACCATGAGAGAGACAAGAAGGAGGAGGAGTGAATAGGTTGGCTTGAGAGGAGCTGGGTTGTAATGAGAGAGGAGCCCGGGTGAGTAGAGGGAGAGAACTGAATCAGTGACAGCCACCGTTTTGTCTGCCTCACTTCCCCACATCTGCCTCCTCCGCCCTCGCCAATCTTTTATTTTTTTAAATGGTATTTGTTAAGCACTTACTATGTGCCAGGCATTGTTCTAAGCACTGGGGTAGTTACGAAGTAATCAGGTCGTACACAGTCCGTGTCCCACGTGGGGCTCACAGTCTATCCCCATTTTACAGATCCCCATTTTACAGATGAATCCCCATTTCACAGTCTTAATCCCCATTTTACAGGCCCAGAGAAGTAAAGGGACTTACCCAAGGTCACACAGCTGACATGTGGCAGGGGCGGGACTGGAACCCAGTTTGGAAGGACTCCCTGGCCTGTTGCACTGCTTCTCAGGTATTTTGTGGCCTTTCTGGATCCCCTCCTTTACCCAACTGACTTTCTAATTTCACAACAGTCAGTCAATCATATTTATTGAGTGCTTTACTGTGTGCAAAGCACTATCATGAGTGCTTGGGAGAGTACAGTATAACAATATAACCGACACATTCCCTGCCCACATTGAGCTTAAAATCTAGAGCTTACAGTTGCCTGGAAGATTTCACGTCTTGATGAAGTGCCTTGCACTTGGACTTTGGTGAATGTGGATTTGTCTGCCAGGAAAAAAAGTCTCTCCTCACTCCAGCCTTGACTAACTCCCTAGACCCAATACTCTAGCTCCTTCTCCCCATCTAATCTTCATCGTCACCTATGGATTTCCTTCCTCTCTCCCCTCACACCAAATTCAATTCCCTCTCCCTGTATAGGTGCTTCCCTCTTGCTCCTTCTTCCCATTCTCAATGGTATTATATAATAGGCTTGGTAGACATGATCCCTGTCTAGCTCGTAGGCTAGAGGGGGAAACCAACATTAATGTAAATTACAGAGAAGGGAAATGACAGAGTATACCTCTGTGCAGCTCTCAAACACAGGGCCTCTACCCCAGTGCTTAGTTCAGTGCTTGGTTTATAGTAAGTAGCTAATAAATACCACAATTATCATCACTGTTATTATTAGGGACTTTCCTGGGTAGGGTGGCTTACACAGAAGAGAGGAAGGGGGCGGTTACAACAGAGGAACAGAGGCAGTAGTGAAGGGGGTATACTCCCTGGAAAATGAGCTCCTCCCTATTCTCCCAAAGAAGGGATTATCATTAGGTTATAATGGCATTTGCTAAGCACTTTGTGGCAAACACTGTACTAAGCACTAGGGTAAATACAAGTCAAGACAGGGATGTACAGACTGTGAGCCCACTGTTGGATAGGGACCATCTCTATATGTTGCCAACTTGTACTTCCCAAGTGCTTAGTACAGTGCTCTGCACACAGTAAGCACTCAATAAATATGATTGAATGAATACAGTGCTCTGCACACAGTAAGCGCTCAATAAATACGATTGAATGAATGAATGAATGAATGTCAGGGGAGTGAGTGTCCTAAGACTGTAAGCTCCCCTCTAAACTGTAAGCTCCTTGTGGGGAGGGAATGTCTATTTATTGTCATATTGTATTATTCCAAGCACTTAGTAGAGTGCTCTGCACACAGTAAGGACTCAGTAAATACAAATGACTGACAGGTAAGGCAAGTAAAGCGCAACACAAGATGAGACCTGTGTTCTTAGGTTTTCAAAATTGGAAAAGATTTCCTTCTCCTCAGTCCCAGTTCTGTTCTAGCCTCATGTGTGACCAGCAGGCCAAAGCCATAAAATGGATTTTCACTGAACCGTGGATGTCATTCAGACTCAGAGGAGTGAGAGTCAGGCTCTTACTTATCTCTAGTCTCTCCCTTCTCATCATATTCGAAGAGCAATCCTTGTCGATCTGGGGATTCTGTCAGCATTGGATCCTCTTCATTAAGCTGGAGAAGAAAAGTAGAAAAGCAGCATTGACTAGTGGATAGAGCCTGGGCCTTGGTGTCAGAAGGACTTGGGTTCTAATCCTGGCGCTGCTATGAGTCTGCTGTGTGACCTTGGGCAAGTCACTTCACTTCTCTGTCCTTCAGTTACCTCATCTGTAAAATGGGGATTAAGACTATGAGTCCCTAAACACTGTTCTAAGGACTGAGGTAGATTCGGCTTTATCCAATCTGACACAGTCCCTATCCCACACAGGACCCCACACCCACACAATATATTTTTATTTTTTATTTATGGAACTTTGTTAAGCACAGTTACTGCTCTAAGTCCTGGGGTAGACACAGGTTTATCAGGTTGGACACTGTCCCTGCCACAAAGGGCCCACAGCCTAAATTGGAGGGAGATGTATTTAATCTCCATTTTACAGATGAAGAAACTGAGGCACAGAAAAGTTAAGTGACTTTCCCAAATTAACGCAGCAAGTACTTGGTAAAGTAGGGATTAGAATCCAGTTCCTCCGACTCGACTCCCATTTCTGTGCTCTTTCCACTAGACCACGATACTTCTCAGAATTCCAGAGTCCGAAAAAACACAGCTTTCATTAGCCCTTGTGATCTGCTGTAATGGGTGACCAGATTTCTCGGGATTGTCTTTGTTGCTGAAGTGTACTTTCCAAGCGCCTAGTACAGTGCTCTGCACACAGTAAGCGCTTAATAAATACGATTGAATGAATGAATTTCTCAAATGCTCTCAATACTAGGTCGTAGCAACAAGGGAAGCATTTCCCTTCTTCCTACTACATCAGGAAGTAGGGAAATGAAACAGCAATGCACCCTCTTGGAGGGTATTTCGAACATATGAAAATGCCCTGTAAAGAAATTCATCCTCTAGACTGTAAGCTCGTCCTCTAGGCTGTAAACTCCTTTTCTAGACTGTAAGGGCATCCTCTAAACTGTAAGCTCATTTTGGACAGGGAATGTGACTGATATACTGTTCTATTTTATTCTCCCAAGCGCTTAGTACAGTGCTTAGTACAGTGTATTGCAGTTCCTGGATGACTGTAGTTCCACTAGACTTTAAGCTCCTCTTTTATGGTATTTGTTAAGAGTCGGGTACTGCCCTAAGCACTGGAGTAAATACAAGATGATCAGGTTGGACACAGCCCCTGTCCTACATGGGGCTCACAGTCTTAATTCCCATTTTTTACAAATGAAGTAACTGAATCACATAGTAGCTAAGTGAATTATCCAAGGTCACTTGGCAGACAAGTGTCAGAGCCGGGATTAGAACCCAGGTCCTCTGACTCCCAGTCCTGTGCTCTTTCCACTAGGCCTCACTGTTCCTTGTGGGCAGAAGAAGTGTCTACCAATTCTGTTGAATTGTACTTACTCAAGCTCCTAGTACAGTGCTCTGCACACAGTCAAATAATACCATTGTTTGATTGTCTCCAGTACTTAATGATCCTGAACTGAAATAGCTTCCTGGTAGATCAGAAAGAGATTCTGACTCCAGCTTCTAGAATCTCCATTGCATCCTCTAGCAGAGTGACACAAAAGAAGCATAGAAGCAGCGTAGCATAGTGGAAAGAGCACGGGCTTACGAGTCAGAGGATATGGGTTCTAATCCCGGCTCTGCCATTTGTCAGCTGTGTGACCTTGGGCAAGTCACTTAACTTCTCTGTGCCTCAGTTACCTCATCTGTAAAATGGGGATGAAGACGGAGAGCCCCATGTGGGACAACCTGATTGTCTTGTATCTACCACAGCACTTAGAACAGTGCTTGGCACATAGTAAGTGCTTAACAAATGACGACATTATTATTATAAAATGGGTTGGAAAGGAATGAGGTAATTCTACAGGCCAGCTTTACGCTGATGGTGAATTCATTCATTCAGTCGTATTTACTGAGTGCTAACTGTGTGCAGAGCACTGTACTAAGTGATTGGGAATACAACAATACAACAATAAATAGTGACATTTCCTGCCCTCAACCAATTTACGGTCTAGAGGGAGGAGGCAGACATCAATACAAGTGAATAAAATGACAGATATTTTCATAAGTTCTATGGAGCTGGGGGAGGGGAAGAGCAAAGGGAGGAAGTCAGGGTGGCACAGAAGGGATTGGAAGATAAGGAAAAGTAGGGCTTAGTCTGGGAAGGCCTCTTGGAATAGATGTGCCTTCAATAAGGCTTTGAAGCAGGGGAAAGTGGTTTTATGTCAGATTACGATGGGGTCAGAGAAAGCACCTTCAGCTCTACCTCAGCTCAACATCCCGCCCTGGCCTTGCCTGAAGATTTTAGTAAACCACTCAGAGCAAAGGAATTTGCTCAGCAGTTGCTCAGGTTTATTTGCCAGGCAATGCCTCTGAGAGATCTACAAACACCTTGTCGTTTTAATAATAACGGTGGTATTTGCCCTTAGCACGTCTTAGGTGCTGGGGGAGCGATAGTGCTATCACATCGGACACCGTTCCTACCCCATATGGGGTTCATAGTCTAAGGGGAGACAGAGCAGATATTTAATTTCCATTTTGCCGTTTAAGATAACGAGGCACAGAGAAGGTAAGTGACTTGTCCAAGGTCAAACAGCCGGAAACTGTCAGAGCCGGGATTAAAGCACAGATCTCCTGATTCCCAGACCCCTTCTGTATGCTCTTTCCGCTAGCCCTCTACCTCTCTAAATTGGTCGCTAAGTTTCCTGCCCGCAACGACCTTATGTCTAGATATCACTGGTATTTATTGAGTGCTAATTGTGTGTACAGCACTGTACTGAGTGCTTGGGAGAGCACAATAAAGTGCTGAGAGAAGCAGCGTGGCTCAGTGGAAAGAGCCTGGGCTTTGGAGTCAGAAGTCATGGGTTCAAATCACAGCTCCGCCAATTGTCAGCTGTGTGATTTTGGGCAAGTCACTTAACTTCTCTAGGCCTCAGTTACCTCATCTGTAAAATGACTGTGAACCCGTTGTTAGATAGGGACCATCTCTATATGTTGCCAACTTGTACTTCCCAAGCGCTTAGTACAGTGCTCTGCACACAGTAAGCGCTCAATAAATACAATTGAATGAATGAATTCACCATCAGCGTGAAGCTGGCCTGTAGAATTATCTCATTACTTTCCAACCCATTTTGAATAACATGGGGATTAAGACTGTGAGCCCCCCGTGGGACAACCTGATCACCTTGTAACCTCCCCAGTGCTTAGAACAGTGCTTTGCACATACTAAGCACTTGATAAATGTCATTAATATTATTATTATTAATAATAAAACAGAGTTGGAAGATATGTTCCTTGCCCGCAAGAAACTTACAGTCAGGCTTGGAGTCCCTCCCATCTCTCACTCTGTCACCAGGGATGATTGATGGCACAGTTCTCTTCTCAGATTGGAAGATCTCCTCCTCCTCCTTTATTTCTCCCATCATATTCCTGAGGAATTTGCTCCCCGGGGAAACCAGGCTTTTGAAACTCAGATTCTTTATGAATCACTCCCTGGAGGCTCTGCAGGGAACACATCATCCTTGAAAGAAATATATTCCCTGGCCAGACAATTGCAGGCACTTTGTGTCTGGGCATAGGATGGCCTCAACAGGCCATCAGATAACCTCCTCTAATTCCAGCCTACTAAATGTACCTCAATCTTGTCTATCTTGCCATCAACCTCTCGCCCTCCTCCTCCCTTCCTCTGGCCTGGAATGCCCTCCCTCCTCATATCCGACAGACGATGACTCTCCCCCGCTTCAAAGTCTTAATGAAAACACATCTCCTCCAAGAGGCCTTTCTTTCCTCTTCTCCCACTCCTTCTGCGTTGCCCTGACTTGCTCCCTTTATTCATCTCCCATCCCAGCCCCAAAGCACTTATGTACATACCTGCAACTTATTTATCTAATTTAATATATTTATTTATATTAATGTCTGTCTCCTCCCTCTAGACTGAAAGCTCATTTTGTGCAGGGAATGAGTCCATTCACTGTTCTATTGTACTCTCCTAAGCACTTAGTACAGTGCTCTGCACAAAGTAAGCACTCAATAAATACCACTGACTGACTGATTGTATACCAGATGGGCCAGGATTTCTCTTGGGGAGGCAGGCAGGTGTTTCAAAGTCTCTCCAAATCCACATGGGGTGTGTGTTGAAACCCTAGCTTCTAGTCAGGATGAGTAAAGTCTGTAGCAGTGGAAAGTGGAATTTGGAGAAGGATTATAAATGAAAAGGACTAGCCATTCCATTCTTACATACTCAGGCTCTGTGTGTGAATATCTCTCTAACAATTGATCAATCAGTCAATGGACGGGATTTATTGAGCACTTGCTCGGCACTGTACTGAGAAGCAGCGTGGTTTAGAGGAAAGAGCACAGGCGTGGGAGTCAGAAGTAGGGGGTACTAATCCTGACTCCACCACTTGTCAACTGTGTGACTTTCGTCAAGTCACTTAACTTGTCTGTGCCTCGATCACCCCATCTGCAAAATGGGGATTAAGACTGTGAGCCGCACGTGGGACAACCTGATTACCCCAGTGCATAGAACAATGCTTGGCACATAGTAAGAGCCTAACAAATACCATTATTATTATTACTGTTATTATTATTATTACTAAGTGATGACGATGATGATGATGGCATTTGTTAAGCACTTACTGTGAGTCAAATGTAGTTCCAAATGCTGTGGTTGATAGAAGCTAATCAGTTTGGACACAGTCCCTGTCCCACATGGCTTTCTCCAGACTAACCCCATTCTACAGATAAGGTAATTGAGGCACAGAGAAATGGAGTGACTTGACCAAGGACACCCAGCAGACAAGAGTTAGGATCGGAACCCAGGTCTTTCTGATTCCCAGGCTTGTGCTCTATCCACTTGGCCATGCTTGGGAGAGTACAGAAGCAGCGTGGCTCAGTGGAAAGAGCACGGGCTTTGGAATCAGAAGTCATGGGTTCAAATCCCAACTCTGCCAATTGTCAGCTGT
This sequence comes from Tachyglossus aculeatus, assembly GCF_015852505.1. Lineage (NCBI taxonomy): Eukaryota > Metazoa > Chordata > Mammalia > Monotremata > Tachyglossidae > Tachyglossus > Tachyglossus aculeatus. The sequence goes on along the minus strand of NC_052067.1, from coordinate 42,495,785 downwards.
GTGACTTTGGGGCAAGTCACTTAACTTCTCTGTGCCTCAGTTACCTCATCTGTAAAATGAGGATTAAAACTGTGAGCCCCCCATGGGACAACCTGATCACCTTGTAACCTCCCCAGCACTTAGAACAGTGCTTTGCACATAGTAAGTGCTTAATAAATGACATTATTATTATTATCATATAACTGAGTTGGTGGACATGTTAGACATATAAGAGAAAACACATGATGATGATGATGGTGATGATGGCATTTGTTAAGCACTTACTATGTGCAAAGCACTGTTCTAAGCACTGGGGAGGATAAAGGTGATAAGATTGTTCCACGTGGGTCTCACAGTCTTCACAGTCTCTGGAAAAGCAGCATGGCCTAGTGGATCCTGGATCTGCCATTTGCTTGCTGTGTGACCTTGGACAAGTCAGTTAACTTCTCTGTGTCTCAGTTCTCCTGTTCTCCTTCCTACTTAGATTGTGAGCCCCATGTGGGGCAGGGACTGTGTCCAACCTAATTAACTTGTATATGCTCCAATGCCTGCAAAAGTGTTAGACACATAGTAAGCATTTAACAAATGTCATTAAAAATGTTTTCAGAAATAATAATAATAATGGTACTTGTTAAGCGCTTACTATGTGCAAAGCACTGTTCTAAGTGTTAGGGGTATACTAGGTGATCAGTTTGTACCACGTGGGGCTCACAGTCTTAATCCCCATTTTACAGATGAGGGAACTGAGGCACAGAGAAGTTAAGTGACTTGCCCAGAGTCATACAGCTGACAAGTGCAGAGGTGGCATTTGAACCCATGACCTCTGACTCCAAAGCCCGTGCTCTTTCCACTGAGCTATGCTGCTTCTCGATAAACATACACCTGAGAGTTAAGATGGTATGTGAGGTGATGTGGTCAGGCAGCTGGTGATTAATCACAATAGACGTCCCCCAAGAAAGGGCTGTAGTTTTGTGAGAACTCTTTGGAGATGGAGAGAAATGGGATTTCCTGAATTTGGCCAAGGGAGAGAGTCCTGTCCCAGGGAGATAGGTATTAACATGGGTTGGGGATGGGAGAGTCTGAAGCAATGGGAAGCAGGATGGCATAGAGGATAGACCACAGGGCTGGGAGTCAGAAGGACCTGGGTTCTAATCCTGACTCCGCCACTTGTCTGCTGTGTGACCTTGGGTAAGTCATTTAACTTCTCTGGGCCTAAGTTACATCATCTGTAAAATGAGGATTAAGACTGTGAGCCCTAAGTGGGACGTGGACTGTGTCCGACCTGATTAGCTTGTATCTACCCTAGCGCTTAGAACAGTGCCTGGCACATAGTGAGCACTTAACAAATGCCATAAAAAAAGCAATGGTAGTTAAAAGGATAACTTGAAGATGTCAAAGCACAGAAGTCTGGGCCCTGTATTATCCCCTTCTCCTTCTGTTCCTCTAGGCCTCCTTGATTGTTTCCCGAATCATCTTTTTTTAAGTGAACAAGAATAACTAGAGTGGTTAGACTAGAGTCCCTAGAAATGATAGAATACCAAGGATGCAACATGACAGGCTTTTAGGCCTAAACTCCATTTTGTCTGGCCAAGCCACCACTTACTCAAAGCAGCCAACATCACATTTCCTCCCCTCCTTTATTTCCCCTGCCCAGATGTCTGACTTATTGGGGAGCTTGGTAGGCCCAGGTCTTGAGACAGGATGGAGCTAGTCCTTCCTTAGCAAGGTCAAAATCCCTAGCTGGCTCATTGATGTTTTTTGCCTATGTGCCCTCTATAACGAGGAGAACCAGGTGGGGCTGAGCAATTACTCTAAGTAGAAATTTACTGCCATTTGTCTTAATGTATATATCATGTACTGTGCTCTCCAATGATGTGTAAAGCCAGGATGCTATACCGACTCTATATAAAGAAACTTTTTATTGCTTGGGTTGAGCTGGCCTTGACTAGTAGAGTATATTCTGCCCATCAACCACCATTCCCTACTAGTGCTAGAAGAAGCGCTAGTGGAAATAAACTCAACTCTGACACACTCAATTAAACCCGGCTCAGGGTTCGTGAAGTTTTCTTCAACAAAGGCAAGGAAGAGGGCAGCAGTAGAAGAGAGCAGATAAGTCAGTGGGAGAACTGTGAAGACGCCGGTTAGGGAAATGGATAGTCATTGCAGGATTTCGAGCAGGGGAGTGATGCATTCATTATGGCATTTTAGAAAGATGATCTGAACAGCAGTATGTAGAACGGCCTAAAGAGGCAGGTGCACGTGCTGATATCAGGATTCCAGAAAGCATTTGGAGTTACGACGAAAGATTCCCGTCTCCCTGACAGAAACTTCATCTACCCACGCAGCTCAAATAGCCATAGCTCAGTGCTGAACATTAGACTTAAACCGTGAAGATACACGACAGAAACATTTTCCACTGACAATCTGCTCTTGCTCCACAGAGAGAGTCTGATAACAAACCCTTTCCTGTCTTGAAAACACTCATTCCGTTCCAAACGGTGCTTTATTCAGGGAATCCGAGTTATTTACTTTCAGGTCTTTCTCTTAAATGAGCTTGAGCAATAGTTTCTCCAAAAGCTTATGGCTTAAATACTCCTTCACGACATTGGGTTTTCAATCAATAGTTCAATAAAAGGCTGGAATGGCTTTTATTGGCCCTGCAGGAGAAGGTGGTCCTGTAGAAGGAGGTATCACTGCGGAAAATCCAGGGGATTTGTGTTCGGGTGTGATACATTGCAGCCTTTGAAAGTCTGGTCCTGAGAGAGTGTCATATCAGACATCCACCCTGTGGCATCAAGGATGCACAAGTTACAAAGGTGATATGAGATAGAAACTACCAGAAGCCTATAAAGGAAATCTACTTACAACAGGCATAAAGCATTGTGAGGATTACAAAATGCATTCGGCTGTAGATAACCCTATGTCACGAGCCACCACAGACTGCCTGCCTAGAGAGAAGAAATTTTCTCTAAAGCTGATAATAATAATAATTATGGTACTTGTTAAGCACTTACTATATGGAAAGCACTGTTTTAAGCGCTGGAGTAGATACAAGTTAATCAGGTCGGACACAGTCCTTGTTCCACATGGGGTGAGCCCTCTTAATCCCCATTTTACCGATGAGGTAACTGAGGCCCAGGGAAGTGAAGTGACTTGCCCGAGGTCACACAGCAGACATGTGGCAGAGCCAGAATTAGAGCACAGGTCCTTCTGACTCTCGAGCCTGTGCTCTATCCACTAAGCCATACTGCTTCTCAAAGCTGCCCAGAAACCTTTCAGTCAATCAATCCTTCAATCAATGGTATGTACTGAGCACTTATTACGTGCAGAGAACTGAACCAAGCGCTTGGGAGAGTACAATACAGCAGAATTATCTGACACATTTCCTGCCCAAAACAAGTTTACCTTCTAGAGGGGACTTTTCCCAAATGCAGTCTTTTCACCAGGGCAAGACCATCCAAAATTTTCACCATACCAGGGCATAACATGGATCATGAGATGCTTCTAATGAAGACTTATCACCCAGCCGCCTGCGGCTGTGTCAGAAATATTTTTCACATCCAGTTTCGGCACCATGAGGATGCATGCTTTATGGATGAGTGTGTCGACCCGTAAGGTCTTAATGGAGTTTGATGTTGCTAACTGAATCCCTACTAACTGAAGCAGAATGGCGTAGGGAATAGAGCACAGGTCTGGAAGTCAGAAGGTCATGAGTTCTAATCCTGCTCCGCCACTTGTCTGCTGTGTGGCTTCGAGCAAATCACTTCACTTATCACTGCCTCAGTTCCCTTATCTGTAAAATGGGGATTGAGACTGTGAGCCCCACGTGGGACAGTGACCGTGTCCAACCCAATTAGCTTGTATTCACCCCAGCACTTAGTACAGTGCCTGGCACATAGCAAGTGTTTAACAAATACTATAATTATTATTATTATCATTATTATATATTATATCTTGGTAAGAAGAAGTGCTCATGCCACCCCAGACAGATGTTGGTGGATGAATGGCCTCATTATCATTTTTTATGGTATTTGTTAAGCACTTATTATGTGTAGGGCACTATACTAAACACTGGGGTAGGTACAAGATTTTTTTTATAGTAGTTGCTAAGCATTTACTATGCGCTAGGCACTGTACTAAGTGCTGGGGTGACTAAAAGCTAATTGGGTTGGACACAGTCAATGTCCCACATGGGGCTCACAGTCTCAACCCCCATTTTACTAATAAGGCCCAGAGAAGTGAAGTGACATGGTGAGGGTTTCTCATTTTCTTTTACTCTCTGTCCTCTCCTACAGCCATTATTGTTTCTCAGTACATTGATGATGGATCAGTAATGATTATCACAAACTTTGATCCCATTAAGAGTGAGCTGTTAACCAGTGTGAAGCTAATAAGGAGGAAGAGGAGAAGGACAAGGAGGAGGAGAAGGAGGAAGAAGAGGAGAGGAGAAGAGGAAGAAGAGGAAGAAGAAAGAGAAGTAGCATGGCCTAGTGGAAAGAGCATGTGCCCATGAGTCGGAGGATCTGGGTTCTAACGTCAGCTCTGCAAAATGCTTGCTGTGTGAACTTGTACAAGTCACTTAACTTGTCTGTGCTTTAATTCTCTTGTTCTCCTTCATACTTAGACTGTGAGCCTGGACAGTCTCTGTCCGGGCTGATTGTTTCTAACGTATTTCACTTGTGTCTACCCCAGCACTCAAAACAGTGCTTGATAAATAGCGAGCGCTTAACAAATATCATAAAAAAGAAAGGTATCTGAATAACTTCCAAACTGGATAATGGAAATTAGATTTTTCCAGTCTGGCAACCACGGAGGCATTGGCCACTAATCGGCCAATTGTAGCCACAACCTTGTGTTGTAGGGAGATGTGATTGTCCGATGGGATGGATGGAGGCACAAGAACTCAAAGCCTTAGCATAGCTTGCAGAGCAGTGAGGCCTAGTGGAAAGAGCTCAGGCCTGGATTCTCAAGAATTGAGAAACAGCATGGTTCTGCAGTATTTGGAAAAGCATAACTGCAGCCAAACACATGTTCCCAAGTGATGAGGACAGACCTGGAAAAATATCTGTAATAGTGGGAACAGGTAGAAGTAAGAAGGTTAAAATATGTCTTAGAGAAAATATACCAGGATGGACATAGCACAAGTTTGGGAGTCTCAAACACTGAGAAGCAGCATAGTGTAATGGATAGAGCACAGGCCTGTGAGTCAGAAGGACCTGGGTTCTTATCTTGGCCCCATCACTTGTCTGCTGTGTGACTTTGGGCAAATCAGTTCACTTCTCTGGGCCTCAGTTACCTCATTTATAAAATGGGTATTAAGTTTGGGAGTCCCATATGGGACTTGAACTACATACAAACTGATCTCGTGGCTCAGTGGAAGGAGCCCGGGTTTGGGAATCAGAGGTCATGGGTTCTGCTGTGTGACCTTGGACAAGTCACTTAACTTCTCTGAGCCTCAGTTACCTCATCTGTAAAATGGGGATTAAGACTGTGAGCCCCACATGGGACAACCTGATCACCTTGTATCCCCCCCAGCGCTTAGAACAGTGCTTCACACACTTCTAGACTGTGAACCTGCTGTTGGGTAAGAACCATCTCTATATGTTGCCAACTTGTCCTTCCCAAGCGCTTAGTGCAGTGCTCTGCACACAGTAAGTGCTCAATAAATATGATTGAATGAATGAATGAATAGTAAGTGCTTAACAAATGCCATTATTATTATTATTATTATTACTATTATTATTATTATTATTATTATTATTATTATCTCCTTGTATCTACCTCAGTGCCTGGCACATATTAAGCACTTAACAGATACCATTAGAAAAAAACAAGCTCCCCCTGCACATCTGCAACCCAATCCAAATGGGAATAAGCAAGCCATACTTCCAGGAGAAGCCCAAAGCTCTATGGGGCAGTGGCACCCATTTCAATATCGTTGAGGGGCAGGGATTTGGACCTATTTTACAGAGATGGGTTGGGCAATGCTCATTTCCACTCGGGGAAAAGGGGCATGAAAAATTTTCAGATCATTAAAAAAATAAAATAAAAACCTACCATTTGCCAAGATAATGTCCCTCTTGACAACTCCATGCTTTGGTGGCTGGCCTAGTGGTTAAGCTCTTTGTGGACAGGGGCTGGGACTACCCACATTATATTGTCCTCTCCCAAGAGCTTAGTACAGTACTCTGCACACAGTAAGTCCTCAATAAATACCATTGATTGATTGATCTATTGATCTGGGATAGTCCACACATCTCCCACATCATGCCCAATCTCTGTCGATGCCACCAGCATTGCGATCAAGGTAAGTACGGCCCAAGAACTACCATCTCTGAAACTGACTCATGCCTTAAAGGAACATTAAGAATGCTTAGGGGAAAGATAGCTCCCCTTTGCCTGAGCGGGTGGGAACAGAGTTCTCTTTCCCAAAAACTGGAAGCAGAAGGAGAGCAGAGGTTTCCGGGAGAAGTCAGTTGCTGTTCTCTCAGGGTGCAACGAGTTGGCTTACTGAGGTCCCGAACAGGTAAGCTTTGTGAGCTCTCTTGTTCTGACTCTGCTAATGTCATCCCTATAGGGGGATATAAATTCAGTTATTCCCAGCTATGAACCATTTGAGGTCAAAGAGAAGCACGAGAAGCAGTGTGACCTAGTGGATAGAAAATGGGTCTGGGAGCCAGAAGGACCTGGGTTCTAATCCCAGCTCTACCACATGACTGCTGTGTGACCTCGGACAAGTCACTTCACTTCTCTGTGCCTCGGTTACCTCAACTGTAAAAAGGAGATAAGACCGTGAGCCCCATGTAGGACAGGGACTGTTTCCAACCTGATTAACTTGTACCTACCCCAGCAATTAGAATAGTGCTTGGACATAGTAAGTGTTTAACAAGTACCATAATTCTTATTATAAATATTATTTTCAAAGATGGTTTTTGTGCTCTGTGACTTCTTTAGGCCAAAATGAAGGATTCTCTTCAGCAGGACCTCTTTGAAGCGGTCAAAAAACATGCTGGAATGGTGAGAACGGTTATCCAGGAGGCCAAGGGCAGCTGCTTCAGTTTAGGTAATAGAGGGACTCCTAGCCCTGCTGGTAACATCTGAATCTGACTTTTCCTCTCTCAGAAAGTTCAGTGAAGTTTCTGAGGAAATCAATGGCTCTTTTCCTGCCCCTCCTGGCTCGGTGATGTTGGAGGTAATAAAATTACTGAGGGAAACCTGCGCCCTGGTTGTGATGTTCCCAGACCAAGCAAGCCAAACTAAGAGTCTCCCAGAGGGCTATTTCTCAGGAGATTGCTCTTGACAAATCAAATACTTCTGGCAATTCATCCATGGGTCATAGAAGCATAAAATGCTTTTTTTTTTCTTCTTGTTGTTGTTTTTTTAGCAGAAAGAGGAAAGAGCACTCATTCCCAAAGGAAGGATATCTCACAAGTCTTGAAACAAACTTAGATCTGTAGATGTCATTCTGAACACATCTCTCCTCTCTTCGAAACCTCCCATGGTTTCCCATTCCTCTTTGCACCAAGTAGGAACTTGTGAATTTAAGGCACTTAATCAGTTCTCTCCTGTCTGCTTAGCCTCTCTTCTCCCACTACACCCCTGCTTGCACTCCTTGTTCCTCTCAAGCTAACCTACTCTCTGTCTCATTCTCATCTATCCCACAGCCCCCCTCCCTTGACTGGAACTACCTTACCCTTTTAATAATAATAATAATAATAATAATAATAATAATAATAATAATAATAATAACGGCATTTATGAAGTTCTTACTATGTGCAAAGCACTGTTCTAAGCACTGGGGAGGTTACAAGGTGATCAGGTTGTCCCACAGGAGGCTCACAGTCTTAATCCCCATTTTACAGATGAGGTAACTGAGGCCCAGAGAAATGAAGTGACTTGCCCAAAGTCACACAGCTGACAATTAGTGGAGCCGGGATTTGATCCATGACCTCTGACTCCAAAGCACGTGCTCTTTCCACTGAGCCACGCTGCTTCAAAAAATAATAATGGCATTTATTAAACACTTACTATGTGCAAAGCTCTGCTCTAAGCGCTGGGGTAGATACAAGGTAATCAAGTTGTCCCACGTGGGGCTCACAGACTTAATCCCCATTTTACAGAGGAGGTAACTGAGGCCCAGAGAAGTGAAGTGACTTCCCCAAAGTCACACAGCTGACAAGTGGCGGGATGTGAATCAGTGACCTCTGACTCCAAAGCACGTGCTCTTTCCACTGAGCCACACTGCTTTTTGAAACAGACCATAGCTCTTTCCATCTTAAAAATGCTTCAGAAAGAGTATCTCCCCCAGGAAGTCTTCCCTGATCAATTTCTCAATTCTCCTGTTTATTTCTCACTAACTGCCACTTAGCCTTTCTGCACCACCCAAACACTTAAATACCCACAGCTTCCCATAACACTCCTGTTCATATCTTACCCACTCTTTTATTTAAATCGTAACTCATGTGTATAGCCCCTTGTCCTGTCATTTCTTTTTGTCTCTGCCTCTGTCAGTAGATTGTAAGCTCTTTGAGGGTAGGGATCATGATTCCTGATTCTACTGTACTCTCCCAAGAACTTAGTACAGTCTACTGCACCAATTAGGCACTCAATTATGATTGATTTATTGATCGATACTTTAGGAATAGCTTTGACCATCTTGTCCTCAGACACTGCTTTTTGTGAAATTGCATTTCAGTAATCAAATTGGGATGAAAATGACTGGTCAAACTGTCAATGGCATTTACTGACCACTTACTATGCGCAGAGCACTGTGCTAAGCCCTTGAGAGAATACAACAGAGTTGGTAGACACGTCCCCTGCCCACACCGAGCTTACAATCTAGAGGAAGCTAGTTCTTCTCTCTACAGTAGTAGTGGTAATAGTAGTTGTACTCACAATAATGGTATTTATTGAGCACTGTACTAAGCACTTGGAAAAGCAGCCAAGCACGTGTTCCCAAGTGATGGAGACAAACCTAGAAAAATATTTATAAATAGAGAGAGCAGGTACAAGTAAGAATGCTAAAATATGTAGCAGAGCAAATATATTGGGATAAACTGTCAGAATGAAACAGAATAAATAATTGAATGTCCAATTATATATGCATATACACAGAAGTGCTGAAGGTGGATATAAATGTAGAAGGCTTACTGATGATGATGACGTAAAGAGCAACTGATAAGAGATTTTCTAATTCCTTAAAGCCTTAGGAAGATCTTTGAAATGTTATAGAAGCGACGTGGCTCCTTGGAAAGAGCCCGGGCTTTGGAGTCAGAGGTCATGGATTCAAATCCCGGCTCCACCAGTTGTCAGCTATGTGACTTTGGGCAAGTCACTTAACTTCTCTGTGCCTTAGTTACCTCATCTGTAAAATGGGCTTTAAGACTGTGAGCCCCCCGTGGGACAACCTGATCACCTTGTAACCTCCCCAGCGCTTAGAACAATGCTTTGCACATAGTAAGGGCTTAATAAATGCCATTATTATGATTATTATACATTCCCTGTAATGCCACACCTTAGCTGTTCTTTTTTTATGGTATTTGTTAAGTGGTTACTATGTGCCAGGCTTCCTCTCAGGGTCACACCTGGGAAATTTCCAGTACTCTACCAGTGTCAGGAGGGAGAGTCAAGCAAAGGCACACTCACTCCATTCCTAGCTTGGGCAGTGGCTAGCGAGTGGAAGGCAATCTGCTACAAGTCAAAACTTACCCATGCTGGGCAGCAGCGACATGGAAGAGAGTCAAGGGTGGAGACTCAGGTTTATTGTGTGGAAGGAGGCAATGGTAAACCGCTTCCATATTTTTACCAAGATAACTCTATGGATCCGCTAATAGAACGATTGCAGATGAGAGCAGGGTGTTCTGGGAGAGATGTGTCCATGGTGTCACTATGGTTCAGAAACGACTCAATGGCACAAGACAAGAATGTGCCATGCACTCTACTAAGAGCTGGGGTAGATATGAGTTAATGAGGTTGGACACAGTCCCTGTCCCTCATGGGGTGCTCACTGTCTCAATCTCCATTTTTCAGAAGAGGTAACTGAGGCACAAAGTGAAGTGACTTGCCTAAGGTCACCCAGCAGACAAGTGGCAGAACTGGGATTAGGATCCACATCCTTCTGACTCCCAAGCCTGGGCTCTATCCACTAGGCCATGTGCTGTTCTGGGGATCTTTGCTTGGTGACTCTAAGATCTCATTCATTCATTCATTCAATCGTACTTATTGAGCACTTACGGTGTACAGAGCACTGTACTAAGCACTTGGGAAGCAGCGTGGCTCAGTGGAAAGAGCCCGGTCTTTGGATTTGAACCCATGTTCAAATCCCGGCTCCGCCACTTGTCAGCTGTGGGACTTTGGGCAAGCCACTTAACTTCTCTGTGCTTCAGTTCTCTCATCTGTAAAATGGAGATGAAGACTGTGAGCCCCACGGGGGACAACCTGATCACCTTCTAACCTCCCTGGCGCTTAGAACAGTGATTTGCGCATAGTAAGCGCTTTATAAATATCATCATTATTATTATTACAAGTCAGCAACATATATCTTATCAAAATCTTCAAAACCTTCAAAATCTTCAGCTGCTTTTTAACAGGTCTTTTTAGTATATTCACCATCAACCTGAATTTATCAGTCCTTCTCAGTCAATAAATCCATGGGAAACTTGAACTGCAGATAAAATCAGTTCAGCATTCAGCTGCATAAAGGAGGAGAGTCATTGGTTAGATAAATGAAAGAACTTTCTGACAGCTGGGTTGCAAAAACCTGGAGTCACCAATCAATCAATGGTATGGCACTTACTACGTGTTTGGAGAACCATACTACACGCTTGGGAGAGTATAATCAATAAATCAATGATATTTACTTAGATATTTACTTTGTAAGTAAGCTTACAAATAGCTTACTATTTGTGAGCACTATACTAATTGCTTAGGAGAACATTATCAACCAATCAATGGTATTTATTGAGTACTATCTATGGGCAGAGCACTGTACTAAATGCTTGGGAGAGTATAATCAATCTGTGCAGAGCATTGTAATAAGCGCTTGGGAGAGTACAATACGGCAGAATTGGCCAAAACGTTCCCTGCCCTTAATGAACGTACAGTTTAGACATGAACAACTTGTGAGAGTCCCTTAACCAGAGGTATTTAATAGTAGCAGAGATAATCACTCACATCCAAGCATCTGCTTTAGAAACTTACAACTTGTTAGACTGTGAGCCTCCCCACCCCTAATTGCCAACTGTGTATTCTCTCCCGATGCTTAATACAGGTTTCTGCACTCAGAAAGTGCTTAGTATATATTCATTCACTCATTCATTGAATCGTATTTATTGAGTGCTTACTGTGTGCAGAGCACTGTACTAAGCACTTGGAAAGTACAAATCGGCAACATGTAGAGACGGTCCTATTAGAACTTCTTGGGGCCATTTTAGAAACATCCAAGAACAGTAGGTACATGGTTGATTATGAAGACAAGGTAAAGATAGCCTTGTTACCTTTTTACTTTCCAGTAACACAACCACAATAAAGTTTCCCAAAGCTCCTGGTACCCTGGGAAGAGACAGGATTCTGGACTAGATACAGACAGTGGACTAGAGCCAGTAATGTTGACTTAAAAACCTTGAGAACACCGGGGAGACAGTGGTGGCTTGTAATTAAGAACCATGTGCCTGGAGCCACTAGAAATCTGGATTCCTCCTTCCAAGAACTGTTGAGATATACTTATTTTAACGTTATTATCTTGTTTTGTTGACTTTGTTATTCACTGCCCTTTAAAATTCTTTGTTATCATTCTTTGTATCTGTCTACTTCCACTTAGATTGTGAGCCCAGGCGGGAAGGGTTCCATATCTCATCTAATCATACTCTATTTCCTCCTGCACTTAGCACAGGGCTTAATACATAGTACGTATTTAATAAATGCCAGAAATAATAAACTGGCCTCATGTCTGTTCAGCTCTGTGATTATTATCATTTCTGCTCCCTATTCTCCCGTCTCACTAGGCTGGAGAAAGAACAGACTACCCTCTTAAGCAGGGTAAGACTTAACAGATGACACCTTTTCCCCTATGAGCCCTGACTAACGCTGCAGTATTCTTCCCTACCCATGCCAACCACGGCTAGAGTAATAATTATGGCATTATGCTGATCACTGTTCTAAGCACAAGGTAATCAGGTTGTCCTACATGAAGCTCACAATCTAAATCCCCATTTAACAGATGAGGTAACTGAGGCACAGAGTTAAGTGGCTTGCCCAAGGTCACACAGCAGGCAAGTGGCAGAGCCGGGATTAGGACCAACGTCCTCTGACTCCCAAGCCTGTGCTCTTTCTTTTGAACCAGATACAGGGCAGGGGGCAGGGCAGTACCTTGGGCTAGGGTGAATTCTGCTACCACGTCTAAATAGAAGCAGCATGGCCTAGTGGAAGTCATAAAGACCTGGGTTCTAATCCCACCTCCCCCACTTGTCTGCTTTGTGAGCTCGGGCCAGTCACTTCACTTCTCTGGGCCTCAGTTTCCCCATCTCTAAAATGGGGATTAAGGCTGTGAGCCCTACGAGGGCATGTACCATGCCAACCTGATTAGCTTGTTTCTAACCCGGTGCTTAGTACAGTGCCTAGCATATTAAGCACTTAACACATACCACTATAAAAAGGGAGTTTGGGATGAATCTAAATAGATTGTTCTCAGTGTGTTTTTTTTGAGGAGTGTGACAAGGAATATGAAAGACCAGGAGTCCCTGAGCTTACTGGCCATGGGCAAGTTACTCTGTTATCCCTGTAGTCCTGCCATGGGGTCTTCTTGGGACCAGAATCAGTTACCTGGAAATCCAGGCAGAGTTATGCTGGTTTTATTGCAGGCAGACAACTGGTCATTAATAATAATGATGGTATTTGTTAAGCACTTACTATTTGAAAAGCACTGTTCTAAGTGCTGGGGAGGTTACAAGGTGATCAGATTGTCCCACGGGGGGCTCACAGTTTTAATCCCCATTTTTACAGATGAGGGAACTGAGGCACAGGGAAGTTAAGTGACTTGCCCAAGGTCACACAGCAGTCACACAGCAGTCACACAACTCCCCCTTTTAGACTGCGAGCCCACTGTTGGGTAGGGACTGTCTCTATGTGTTGCCAAATTGTACTTCCCAAGCGCTTAGTACAGTGCTCTGCACACAGTAAGCGCTCAATAAATGCGATTGATTGATGATGACAGTTGGAGGAGTTGGGATTTGAACCCATGACCTCTGACTCCAAAGCCCGGGCTTTTTCCATTGAACCATGCTGCTTCTCGTTTCATTGCAGGAAATGACACCACCACTGACACATACCAAATGACACAAAATGATGGTATTTGTTAAGTGCATACTATGTGCAAAGCACTGTTCTAAGCACTGGGGGAATACAAGATGATCAGGTTGTCCCATGTGGGGCTCACAGTCTTAATCCCCATTTTACAGAAGAGGGAACTGAGGCACAGAGAAGTTAAGTGACTTGTCCAAAGTCACACAGCTGACAATAGGCAGAGCCGGGATTTGAACCCATGATGTCTGACTCCAAAGCCCGGGCTCTTTCCACTGAGCCACACTGCTTCTCTAACTCCTCTATCTCCTCCTTGGTTCCACAGAAACCCACAAACTGGATTTGATTAATCTTGTCAGCTCTGGAGGGCCTCCACCTCCCACAAGGCTTCCAATCAATCAATGGTATTTACTGAGCACTTACTGTATGCCGAGCACTGCACTAAGAGCGTGGGAGAGTACAATATAGCTGAGTCGAATTGGTAGACCTGTTCCCTGCCCATAACGGGGCTTACAGTCCAGAGGGGAAGACAGACATCAAAATAAATTACCGGAATATACATAAATGCTGGGGGCTGTGAGGTGAATAGCAAAGTCAGTAGGTAACACAGAAGGCAGAGGGAGTAGGGGAAAGAGGGGGGATGGCCTTTTGGAGGAGATGTGATTTTAATAAACCTCTGAAGGTGGGAAGAATGATTCACTGTTCTATATGAAGGGCGAAGGAGTTCCAAGCCAGAGGGAAGGCAGGGGCAAGAGGTCAGCGGCAAGATAAATGAGATCAAGGTGCAATGAGTAAGTTGCCATTAGAAGGATGAAATGTGTGGGCTGGGTTGTAGCAGAAAATCAGCAAGGTAAGGCAGGAGGAGGCAGGTGATTGAGTGTTTTAAAGCAGATGGTAAGGAGTTTCTATTTTGTGGAGAAGTGGACGGGCAACCACTAAAGGTTCTTGAGGAGTGGGGAGATATAGACTAAACTTTTTTTAGAAAAATAAACAGGGCAGCAGAGTGAAGTATGACCTGGAGTTGGAAGAGACAGGAGATGGGGAGGTCAGCAAGGTGATCAACCACCTTGCCCCCTCCTACCTCACCTTGCTACTCTCCTTCTATAATAATAATAAGAAGAATAGTATTTGTTAAGCTCTTATTATGTGCCAAGCACTGTTCTAAGTGCTGGGGTAGATATAAGGTAATCAGGTTGTCCCATGTGGGGCTACCCCAAGCGCTTAGTACAGTGCTCTGCACACAGTAAGCACTCAATAAATACGATTGAATGAATGAATGAATGGGGCTCACAATCTTAATCCCCATTTTACAGATGAGGTAAGCGAGGCACAGAGAAGTTAAGTGGCTTGCCCAAGGTCACATAGCAGACAAGTGGCAGGGTTGGGGTTAGAACCCACATGCTCTGACTCCCAAGCCCGGGCTCTTTCTTCTAAGCCACGAGCTCACACACTTCACTCCTCTAATGCCAAATTTCTCACTTTACCTCAATCAAGAGGCCTTCCCTAACAAAACCCTCCTTTCCTCTTCTCCCACTCACTTCTGCGTCACCTTCATTTGTTCCCTTTACTCATCCCCCCCTTCCAGCCCCTCATCACTTAAGTACATATCTGTAATTCATTTATTTATTTTCATGTGTGTCTCCCTCTCTAGTCTGTAAGCTCACTGTGGGCAGGGAATGTGTCTGTTAATATGGTTATATTGTACTCTGCCAAGTGCTTAGTATACTGCCCTGCACACAGTAAACACTCAACAAATATGACTGATTGATAGATTAATTGAAAGATTCAGCAGGTTTTATCCCACCAATCACATTCATACCTGTGCAGGACGCTTGTATGATGCCCTTATGTCATGCATGGGGAATAATAATAATTGTGGTATGCGTTAAGCGCTTACTATGTGCCAGGCACTGTACTACTTGGGTGGGTACATGCAAATCAGGTTGGACACAGTCCCCATCCCATTTGAGGCTCACAGTCTTCATCCCCATTTTACAGATGATGTAACTGAGGCCCAGAGAAGTGAAGTGACTTACCCAAGGCCATCCAGCAGACAAGTGGTGGAGTCGGGATTAGAATCCATGATCTTCTGACTCCCAGCCCCGGGCTCTAGCCACTGAACCATACTGCTTCCCCTGAGGGCACATTCTCTGCCAATAGGGAGGTGGAGTGGCCTCGAGGGAAGATTAGAGCACTGACAGTCAGAAGATCAAGTTTCTAGGCCCAATTCCACTGACAGCCTGCTGTGTGATCTTGGGCAAGACTCTTAACTTCTCTGTTCCCCAGTTATATCTTCTGTAAAATGGACATAAAATGTGTGTTCTCCCTCTCTTTCCCACTTTGGGACCAGGACAGTGTCGATTCTTGGTCATCTTAGTAAGTGCATAATAAATCCCATCACTATTATTCTTATTATGGATATTCCATAACAAGATCACATATGGTATTTGGACAGGAAAGAAGCCAAGTACATAACTTCTGAGGAGTTTTATTTAAACCCTTTAATCAATCAACCAGTGGTATTTATCAAGTGCTTAGGATCAGTCAGTAAGTCAATCATATTTATTGAGCGCTTACTGTGCAGAGCACTGTACTAAGTCCTTGGGTGAGTACAATAGAACAATATAACAGGCATTCTCTGCCCACAATGAGCTCACAGCCTAGAGGAGTGCAGGGCACTGTACTAAGTACTTAGGAAAATTTCACCCCACACAGTTTCTTGAGGGAACAAACTCAACGTTTACCAAGAGTTGGGCGAAGGTGTGTTTCCTCTGTGACATGGATAGAGAAGCAGCTTGGCTCAGTGGAAAGAGCCCGGGCTTTGGAATCGAAGGTCATGGGTTCTAATCCCAAATCCGCCAACTGCCAGCTGTGTGACTTTGGTCAAGTCACTTCACTTCTCTGGACCTCAGTTCCCTCATCTGGAAAATGGGGATTAAGACTGTGAGCCCCCCGTGAGACAACCTGATCACCTTGTAACCTCCCCAGCACTTAGAACAGTGCTTTGCACAGAGTAAGCGCTTAATAAATACCATTATTATTAGTAGTAGTAGTATTTTGGATCTTGGGATATTCATAAGCAGGCTACCTCAGAGCATGTTTACATCAAATGTAATCTGCCATGTTGATCTCTCACTAGACTGTCAGTTTCCTGAGGGCAACAACCATGTAGAGTCAAAATTGGGGAAATTCCCTTTTTTTCAGATTTATTGAGTGCTTACTATGTGCAGAGCACTGGACTAAGCATTTGGGAGAGTACAGTACAACAATATAAAAGACACATTCCCTCCTCTCAGCGAGCTCACATTCTAGTCTTCCATCGACGGAAGAGATCTCAAACCAGATTGTCGGGGAAGGAAGGAATGGAATCCAGCTCCACATGCCACTCAGAGGAAAGTATCCTGCCTCCCCTTTCATGAAGTTCATTAGGATTGTAGACAGACAAGGATCCAGGCTCCAGGAGTGGAATTACAAAGATTTTTGTTGACAGTCGAAGTGATGGATAAGTTGGCTAAACCAACAGCTGAATGATATCTGGAGTTCACTATCCTGACTGGATTGCAGTCTGGAGTAGGGACACAGCTGTGAAGATATGGCCACAGAGTCCTCCGGTGGTGTTGGGAATGGTTCACAGAAAAGCAACGCAAATGAAAGTGCTCCATAACTCTTCCCGCAAAAGAGAGAAAGTCCAAGTAAAGGGAAAGATGAATTGGTGATGTTGAAGAAGGTAACAGGGAAATTGAGGGAGATTACAGGAAATGACTGCTAGGGGCAGAAAAGGGAAAAAAGAATACCAAATCATTTCATCCGGCCTCATTTTGTGTCACCTGGTTGGTGATGGATGGTCTATAGGAAAGGTGCTAAGTACCTGTAAATGTTATTTATGCTTCTTCTGAAGACCCTCAGAATCTCTGATCTTTGTCTTTGGCTAATGGTGGCAGCGGTGAATCCAACAGCTCACAGCCTGAATGTTCGACTCTTCGTTTTCATGCCATATGGGATTTTAAGAGTAAGTCAATTATTTTTATTTGATTCTCAGAGTCAGTGTTTTCTATTTGCTGGGTTTATTTTTTTAACTAAGGGAATAAAATAGACAAGAGCAGACAGAATGAGGCTACAAAGTGATTCCCAAAGCTGCAGCACTATCAGATTTCAGAGAGACGATCTGATTTCTCTTCATTTAATAATATAGCCCACCTTTCCACTGACAGGCACCAAACAAGCAATGTGTTGATGGAATACGATTAGACAGACACCAGAGTGAAAGAGCACCAAAAGGGCCACTGGGGAAGACCTACTACAGAGGAGATATTAAATTCAAAAACTCTGCCGAGTGAAGTAACTTCAGTTCTGGAGAAAAGTCCAGAAAGAGAATGCAGATGAAGTAATGAGATGCTACAAAGGAAGCTAGGAATTTTGCGTTCCATGGAGCTCCAGCTGAGACAACTCCATGTCCTTGGACAAGCAAGCCATCTAACTTCTTCGAATTTAAGCATCATTTCCAGATTTAAAAGGAAAAAATAACCGATCAGGGTTAGAGGTGCAGCCTGTGGGTATAGGACAGAATATCACCTGTCTCCCTTGCCAGGTCACCTATATTCGTAAAGCAGGGATAATCATGAGGAAACAATTATCCTACCCCTACACTTCTAGACTGTTCTCTCCCTCTAGCCTGTAAGCTCGTAGGGAGCAGAGATGTGTTTATTGTTATATTGCACTCTACCAAGCATTTAGTACAGTGTTCTGCACTCAGCAAGCACTCGATAAATACTATTGGCTGACTGACTGACTGACCTGAGAGGAAAATTTTGCTACTTTCAGAATCTGGGCAACCACATAGACCTTGAAAGATCTGACTTTTTGAGGTGAGCTGTTTCTAAGGTTTTAAAAAACGTTTACTCTGCATTATGGATGATGTCAGTACCTGGTGATAATTTGTAGATTTCTTTTCTCTGTGTCTTTTCCTCCCATTAAGTTAGAGAGATTTTGAGGGCCAATCCCCTGCCTGCCAATCTTCACTATCTTTTCCTCAGTATGGGCACATCACATAGTGCTTAATCAGTACTCGTATCAGGGATGAGGCTTATTGTAGTAGTAATGATGGTGATGGTAGTGATGATGACGAAGGAATGCATGGAGGTTGGAAGATCACTTACTTTATTTTTTAATGATGTTACTTAAGTCCTTAGTTTGTGCCAGGTGATTGTACTAAGTGCTGAGATAAATACAGGATAATCAGGTTGAACACAGTCCATAAGACTCACAGTCTTAATCCGCATTGTACAGATGAGGTAACAAGTACAGAGAAGCAAAGTGACTTCCTAAGGTCACACAACAGACAAATGATGGAGCCGAAATTAGAGCCCAGGTCCTAGGACTCCCAGGCCTATATTCTTTCCACTAGGCTACACTGTTTCTCTGAAACTAAGATTGAATTCCACTCTTGGACAAGAGAGGAAAAGACAGTGGTTCCCTCTGCTGATCTTTGAGCCTCCAGATTGATACAAAGCACTCTGCTATAGGCTCGTTTTCCACTCTAGTTGTGACCATACCATAAATCTCATCATCCCTACCTACCCCCTCAGGAGTGAAGAGGCTTATTTTCCACCCTAGTTACGATCATACCATAACTGTCATCGTCCCTACCTACCCCATCAGGAGTGAAGAATGGATTTCAGGGAGTCAGTCAGTCAGTCAATCAGATTTATTGAGTGTTTACTGTATGCAGAGCATTGAACTAAGTGCTTGGGAGAGTACAATATAATGATATAATAGACACATTTCCTGTCCAAGCCACAAGCCCACAGTGAGCTTACAGTCTAGAGAGGGAGCTAGACTTTTATATAAATAAGTTAAATTGCAGATATTTACATAAGTGCTAAGGGCTAGGAGAGGGTATGAATAAAGGGAGGAAGTCAGGGTGATGAAGAAGGGAGTGAGAGAAGAGGAAAGGAAAGAAGGGAGAAGAGGAGAGAAGGAGAGGAGAGTAGAGGAGGGCAGAGGAGGGGAGGGGAGGGGAGGGGAAGGGAAGGGAAGGGTCCCAAGAATTAACTCAAGAATTGGGGAATAAGCACTAAGAAATTTCTGTCCATTTGTGACTCCCCACCTGGTGGGCCCATTTTAATGGGTAAAAGGAAGTGTGAGAAAAGTCAGGCAGGTTGACTCATCAGAGCCAGCAATGTGGGAAAATTAGATTTAAGTGAAAAAGGATGTTTCCTAGGAAACTACATGATCTGCTTGTGGAACATCAAACAAGTACAATTTCGTAACAACAGCGATGACTAAATTGATCTACCTCAGACAGCTTTATCAGTAAGGCAAAGATTAGATGCCTTTTGTATTTTCTTAGTTACTATCATCAAATTGTCTATTGTGTGACAGCTTCAGCTGTTCCCTCCGGGACCTTCTCTAAGCATGAGGATGGCATTTGCCATTATCTAATTGGAATGTGTTGCTCTGCTTCTCCATCCCCTCTTTCTCACTTCCTCTGTGGCTCCTTCTCCTGATGCTGCTGCTATAGTAAATCACAAGACCCCAAATCTGCTGAGAGTCTGCATCCTGCTTCAGCCACCCGGGTTGGAATGGAAGTCAGTATCCAGCTAGGATTGGAAGTTTGTTGCTCTGCCCGTCTATACCCTGCTCAATTCCCTATGTGACTAGGATTTTTTTTATGGTTTTTGTTAAGTATTTGTCTGGTCTTATGCCATCAAGTCGTCTCTGACCCATAGCAACACATCTCTCCCAAAATGCCCCACCTTTATAGACTTTTCTTGGTAAAAGTACGGAAATGGTTTATCATTGCTTCCTTCTGCGTGGTAAACCTGAGTCTCCACCCTTGACTCTCTTCCATGCCGCTGCTGCCCAGCACAGTGAGTTTGCGGCAGATTGCCTTCTACTTGCTAACTACTGCCCAAGTTAGGAACAGAATGGATAGGCTTCTGCTTGACTCTCCCTCCCGTAGTCGAGACTGGTAGAGTACTGGAAACTCTCTAGGTGCGACCCTGAGAGGGGGTTAAGCACTTGCTTTGAGCTTAACACTGTATTAAGTGCTGAGGTAGCTATATGATAATCAGGTTGGGCACAGTCCAAGTTCCACATGGGGCTCACAGTCTCAAATCCTATTTTACAGATGAGAGATAAATGAGGCACAGAGAAGTTAAGTGATTTGCCCGAGGTCACACAGCAGACAAGTGGGGGATCCCAGATTAGAATTCAGGTCCTGAATCTGACTCCCAGATTCATTCATTCATATTTATTGAGCACTTACTGTGTGCAGAGCACTGTACTAAGCGCTTGGGAAGTACAAGTCGGCAACATGTAGAGATGCTCCCTACCCAACAACGGGTTCACAGTCTAGAAGGGGGAGACAGGCAACAAAACAAAACATGTAGACAGGTGTCAAAATCCTCAGAACAAATAGAATTAAAGCTATATTCATTCGATCGTATTTATTGAGCGCTTAGTGTGTGCAGCGCACTGTACCAAGCGCTTGGGAAGTACAAGTTGGCAACATTTAGAGACGGTCCCTACCCAACAATGGGCTCACGGTCTAGAAGGGGGAGACAGACAACAGAACAAAATATATTAACAAAATAAAATAAATAGAATAGTAATAGTAAACAAAATAAATAGACTAGTAGATCCATGCTCTATCCACTAGGCCATGCTGATGTAGCAAATAGGGAATCTTGCTGACCTCCTTGCTCCTTGCCGACCTCCCTACTCCTCACTGACCTCCCTTTCTCCAGCCTCTCCCCATTCCAGTCCATGCTTCACTCTACTGCCCGGCTCATTTTTCTAAAAAAATGTTCAGTGCAGGTTTCTCCACTCTACAAAAACTTCCAGTGGCTGCCTGTTCTCCTCCACATCAAACAGGAGCTCCTCACCATCTGCTTTAAGGCACTCAATCAGCCCACACCCTCCCACCTCCTACCAGAGAAACAGCGTGGCTCAGTGGAAAGAGCACGGGTTTGGAGTCAGAGGTCATGGGTTCGAATTCCGACTCCACCACATATCTGCTGTGTGACCTTGGGCAAGTCACGTAACTTCTCTGAGCCTCAGTTACCTCATCTGTAAAATGGGGATTAAGACTATGAGCCCCACGTGGGACAACTTGATCACCTTGTATCCCCCCCCAGCGCTTAGAACAGTGCTCTGCACATATAAGCACTTAACAAATGCCATCATCATTATTACTATTACCTCACCTCTCTGAGGTACTACAGCCCAGCCCGCCTACTTTGCTCCTCTGATGCCAACCCTCTCTGTGTACCTCAAACTTGCCTCTCTGACCATCAAACTCTTGTCCATGTGGTCCCTCTAGCCTGGAACTCCCTCAAAATCTCTGGTTTTGTGTGGAGACAAGCAGTGCACACCTGTAAGATTAATTTCAGTCACTCATCTGGGGTCACCAACTCTCCTCCACATTTACAATAGTTGGGCAGGTCAACATTATCAATGGCATCATCATCATTGTTATCAATCAATCAATAGTAGTTATTGAGCATTTACTCCATATAGAGAACTGTACTAAGTGCTTGGGAGCCATACAACAATATAACAAACACATTCCATTCCCAAAACAAGCTAATAGTCTACAGGGGGAGGCAGACAGAAGCAGCGTGGCTCAGTGGAAAGAGCACAGGCTTGCGAGTTAGAGGTCGTGGGTTTGAATCCCAGCTCAGCCACTTGTTAGCTGTGTGAACTTGGGCAAGTCACTTCACTTCTCTGTGCCTCAATTACCTCATCTGTAAAATGGAGATTGACTGTGAGCCCCACGTGGGACAACCTGATCACCTTGTCTCCCCCCCAGCGCTTAGAACAGTGCTTCACACATAGTAAGCACTTAACAAATACCACCATTATTATTATTATTGTTAGTAAATAAATGAATTATGGATATATATATATATAAATATATATATATATAAGTGCTGTGAGTCTGGGAAGGGGGATGAATAAAGAGAGCAAGGCAGGTTGATGCAGAAGGGAGTGGAAGAAAAGGAAAAAAAAGGGCTTAATTAGGAAAGGTCTCTTAGAGAAGGTGCCTTCAATAGGCTTTGAAGTGGGGGAGAGTAATTTTCTGCCAGATATGGAGAGGGGTGAGATTTTGGCAGCAAGATAGTATCGAAGTACAGTGAGCAGGCTGGCAGTAGAGGAGTGAAAGGCACAGGCTGGGTTGGAGAAGGAGGCAAGGTGATTAACTGCTTTAAAGCCTATGGTAAGGAGTTTCTGTTTGATGCAGAGGTGGACAGACAACCACTGGAGGTTCTTGAGGAGTGGGCTGAGCATTTTCGTAGAAAAATGATCCAGCAACAGAGTGAAGTAAAGACTGGAGTTGAGGGGAGAAAGGAGGCAGGGAGGTCAGCAAGCAGAGGTGATAGAATAATCAAGGTGGGATTGGATAAACGTTTGGATTAACCTAGTAGCAGTTTGGATGGAGAGGAAAGGACAGACTATAGCGATGTCGTGGTGATTGAACTGCCACAAATTTGTTACTGTTAATCATCAATAACATGGACTGACTAGCTCCTGGGTGCACTGTTCTAGCTCCATAAGGACAAACAGAAGAAGTATAAATCAGTCCTACCTTTGAAGCATTTATAATATTATAATTATATGTTATTGTTAAGTGTTTCTATGTGTCAAGCACTGTTCTAAGAGCCAGAGTGGATGCAAGGTAATTAAGTTGGACACAGTCCCTGTCTCACATGGGGCTCACAGGGAGAAGAAGCACTGAATCCCTATTTCATAGATGAAGAAACTGAGGCACATGGAAAAAACAAGTAGACATAAAGTGGTGAATTAAAAGAGGTTTAGAGAAAGTATAAATAATTAACACAGGTGGAAAAATTAATCATTAGCAAAGGAATGAAAAGATAAGAGGTGGTTGTAATGTCAGGTAATAAGAATAACTGTGGTAGTTGTTAAGTACTTACTGTGTGCCAGGCACTGTACTAAGCGCCAGGGTAGTTACAAGATAATTGAGTTGAATACAGTCAACGTCCCACACAGGGCTCACAGTCTTAAGCCCCATTTTACAGACGAGGGGACTAAGGCACAGAGAATTTAAGTGGCTTGCCCAAGATAACACAGCAGAGAAGTGGTGGAGTTGGGGTTAGAACCTATGACCTTCTGCATCCCAGGCCCACGCTGTACCCATTATGACACACTGCTTCATAAACTAGGCAGCTGCTGGGCTGATTCTACCATTCGTTTTTCTCACAAATGCATGGGAGTCATTAGTCCAAGATTACTCATTCTATAGTCTACATTTCTTTCCGATCAATCAATCGTATTTATTGAGCGCTTACTGTGTGCAGAGCACTGTACTAAGCGCTTGGGGAAGTACAAGTTGGCAACATATAGAGACAGTCCCTACCCAACAGTGGGCTCACAGTCTAGAAGGGGGAGACAGAGAACAAAACCAAACATATTAACAAAATAAAATAAATAGAATAGATATGTACAAGTAAAATAAATAGAGTAATAAATATGTACATGTGTATGATTCATGTTATCTCCCCTTCTCTCCCCTTCCTCCTGTCCATGCCATCCTTCAGCATAGCCTAGTGGAAAAAGCACAAGCCCAGTAGTGAAAGGACCAGGGTTCCTCCCCTTGTCAGCTGTGTGACCTTGGCTAGTCACTTAACTTCTCAGGTCCTCAGGTACCTCATCTGTAAATGGGGATTAAATCCTCCTCCCTCCAACTCAGACTATGAGCCTTTTATGCCACAGGGACTGTGCCCAATTTATTCATCTTGTATCCACCTCAGCACTTAGTACAGTGGCTGGCACAAAGGAAGCACTTGACAAATACCATTAAAAAAATCTCCAATGTTCATTCATTTTTCCTGAAACACCTATGTTTTTATTTTATATTTACTCTTTATTCATTCAATCATTCAATCATATTTATTGAGTACTTACTGTATGCAGACCACTGTACTAAGTGCTTGGGAGAGTACAATGAAACAATAAACAGACATGTTCCTCTTTATGGACTATTATATATTCATCAGTTTATGCCAGCTTGTCCTCCCAAGTAGACTGGAAGCTTATCATAAGAAGATAATGTTTCTTCTCAATTTCCAAGAGCCTATTTCAGCACTCTGCACCTACTAAGTAATGAGACAAAGGAACAGAGATACATTCTACTGAGTGCTAATTTAGGTCAAAGTTGCCAAGTTGCTTAGTGATTTCACTGCAGGTATTCTAAAGTTTTAATGATTTAGGAGAGACTTTCAATCTGAGAAAAGTTTGAGTAGCCTCTCTGAATTGGTAGTTTCTCAACTACTATGGATCTCCCTGATTATAATAATAGTTGTGATATTTGCTAAGTACTGAATACATACCAAGCTCAGGATTAGGTACGAGTTAATGTGGTACCACATGAGACTCATAGACAAAATAGGAGGGAGAACAGGTACTGAATCCCCCATTTTACAGATGAGGGACCTGAGGCACAGAGAAGTGGAGTGACTTGCCCAAGATTACACAGCAGACAAGCGGCAGAGCCAGGATTAGAACCCAAGTTCTCTGATTCCTAGGCCCATGCCCTTTCCACTAGGCCCCGCTGCTCTTCTTGGATCAACTTGACTCAGATTTCAGTTACTGGTTTCATGATGAATTTAGACCATTGAGATTTAGATTACATAAGAGAACATCCAGTCATTCTACAAAGATGTGATTTAGAAACACAACTCCAGAAGAGTTTGTCCACACAACTGTGCAGGCAGGAAGAAACATAGAGCAACTGGGGCTGAAGGAGATGAGAAATTGTGTGGCCTAGAGGTTAGAGCGCAGAACCTGGAAGTCAGAAGGACCTGGGTTTAATCACAGCTCTGCCACTTGTCTCATGTGTGACCTCGGGTGAGTCACCTCCCTTCTCTGGACCTCAGTTCCCTCATCTGTAAAATGGGGATTCAGATTGTGAGCCCTATGTGGAACACATATATCATATATATTGTATTATCACATATATCACACATATCATATATTATAACATATAATAATAATAATAATGGCATTTATTAAGCGCTTAGTATGTACAAAGCACTGTTCTAAGTGCTGGGGAGGTTACAAGGTGATCAGGTTGTTCCACGAGGGGCTCACAGTCTTCATCCCCATTTTACAGATGAGGGAACTGAGGCACAGATAAATTAAGTGACTTGCCCAAAGTCGCACAGCTGATAATGGGCAGAGCTGGGATTTGAACCCATGACCTCTGACTCCAAAGCCTGTGTTCTTTCCACTGAGCCATGCTGCTTCTCTACGATAATCATTATTTCCATCACCTCACCCCCTCCTACCTGACCTCCCTTCTCTCTCTCCTTCTCCAGCCCAGCCCGCACCCTCCGCTCCTCTGCTGCTAACCTCCGTACTGTACGTCATTCTCGCCTGTCCCACCGTCGATCCCCAGCCCACGTCCTCCCCCTGGCCTGGAATGCCCTCCATCCACACATCCGCCAAGCTAGCTCTCTTCCTCCCTTCAAAGCCCTACTGAGAGCTCACCTCCTCCAGGAGGCCTTCCCAGACTGAGCCCCTTTTTTCCTCTCCTCCTCCCCATCCCCCCTCCCTACCTCCTTCCCCTCCTACAGCACCTATATATATGTTTGTACAGATTTATTACTCAATTTATTTTACTTGTACATATTTACTATTCTATTTATTTTGTTAATGATGTGCATCTAGCTTTATTTCTATTTATTCTGATGACTTGACACATGTCCACATGTTTTGTTTTGTTGTCTGTCTCCCCCTTCTAGACTGTGAGCCCATTGTTGGATAGGGACCGTTCTCTATATGTTGCCAACTTGTAATTCCCAAGCACTTAGTACAGTGCTCTGCACACAGTAAGCACTCAATAAATACGAATGAATGAATGAATGAATGAACAAGGACTGTGTCTAACCCTATTAACTTGTATCTACTCCAGTACTTGGAACAGTGCCTGGCATATAGTAAGAGCTTAACAAACACCATTATTATTATTAGATATCAAGCAGTCCAACTAGCCCAAGATATAATGTGTTTCCCTTGTGGATGTATTGTGAGATCACTTTCAAGTTCTGTGTTACAGCAAATGTTGCGGTGTGCATGGAAGTGGGCCAAATGTCATACATCAATTTGATAAAATATATGACGCTGCCCTCAAGAGGCATGGAGAAGGTGCTTTATTTTCCCCAATAAAAAAGAAGTGAAGAAAAGGAATGACCCAAATGCAAAGAAACATGACAATAGGAAGAGTTTAGAGAGTTTTAGTGACCTTATGGTATTTGTTAAGCGCTTACTGTGTGCCAGCCACCATACTATTAGTTCAATCATATTTACTGAGTACTTACTGTGTCTGGAGCACCATATTAAGTGCTTGGGTGAGGATAATACAACCATAAACAGACACATTCTCTGCCCACAACAAGAGTTGGGGTAGATACAGGTTTATCAGGTTGGACACTGTCCATACACCATGTGGGGATCACAGTCTTAATCCCCATTTTCCAGGTGAGGGAACAGAGGCACAGAGAAGTGAAGTGACTTACCCAAGGTCACACAGCAGACAAGCGGCAGAGCTGGGATTAGAACCCAGGTCCTTCTACAGATGCTTCGGTATCATTGTAAATTTGTTCATTCAGTAGAATGATTCAAGTGTTTACTGTGTGCAGAACACTGTCCTAGGTACTTGGACACATAGGTGCAAGAAGAAAACATGGTTTCTGTCCTTTTGGAGCTTCTACTCTGCCAAGACGAAGCCCGGCAGACACAGATTACATAGACCAAGTGAGCAGGAGGGAAAGGACAGATACTACTGATGAAATGAATAAATCAATGCCGAAAAAAATAAGACTGTAAGCTTATAGTGGACAAGGAATGTGTCTGTAATAAGTGCTTGGTACTGTTCCCTGCAGATAGTAAGTGCTCAATAAATATGACTGATTGATAAATGCTAAGTGATGGTGGAAATCAGTTGGGGAATACCTCCTGGATGGACTGGAATACTTCCTATTCAGGCCTTTCCTTCAATGAATGGATTGAGTGACAGCATCACAATAATAATGATGATGGTATTTGTTAAGTGCTTACATGTGCCAAACACTGTTCTAAGCACTGGGGTAGATACAAGCTAATCAGGTTGGACACAGTCCCTGTCCCATATGGGGCTCACAGTCTTAATGCCCATTTTACAGATGAGGTAATTAAGCACTTATTACCATGCTCTGCACACAGTAAGTGCTCAGTAAATATGATTGAATGAATGAAGTGACCTGTCCAAGGTCACACAGCAGACAAGTGGTGAACCTGGGATTAGAACTAAGGCTTCTGAGTACCAGGCCCATGCTCTAACTACTAGGCCATGCGGCTTCCCTAACATCTTGTTTGTTCCAGGAACAGAACTTGAGATAAAAAATGTGCCCCACTTCCCAAGTCCCTTAACAAGTATACCAGAAACTCTGAGCTGGGATTGGTAAGGGACTCCAGACGTTGGCCTTTCTCTGATGCTACCACTGCCATGCCGTATCATGTTTGACCTTTCAATTACCCACACAGAATCATAGTTCCCCATTGCCATCCTACAGAGGATTTCACCTTCCTTCACCTTCCTTTCCCATTAAGATGCTGGGAGGAGGAGTCGGATAACAACTGGAGAGCACCTCAGAGGAAAGGCACAAGGAGTGGAATTTTATATATGCCTCCTCTTATACCTGCAACCTGTATTTTACAAGCCCTTTTTGAAAAACAGAATGTTCAATCTGAAACAGAATGTCCAATCTGAAACTGGCGCTTCCGTGTTTAAAGGAGAGAGGAACTATTTTTAGCACATGCAGAGAACAAGATGATGTATGCTGCAGTTGTCAACTCCCTCTTAAAATGTATGTAGTTCACTGGAGCTCATAAATATTGAAGAAGGTGAAATAATTATCCCCAGCTCCGCAGACACGCTTAAAAATTATTGTTTCTCCAGAGACCCAGGAGACATTTGTTCTTGGTCAACAGTCCAGATAGAATGATGTCATGGGAAAATTCCCACTTTAGGGTCACTGCTCTTAGCATTATTCGACTCACTATGATCTAGCCCAAGCTTAGAAACTCCAACCCCATCTCTGAACCCTTGCTGAATTTAGAGCAGCAGCATGGATAGAGCCTAGGCTTGGGAGTCAGAAGGACCTGGGTTCTAATCCCTGCTCCACCACTTGTCCACTATGTGTCCTTGGGCAAGTCAATTGATTTCTCTGTGCTGCAGTTATCTCATCCGTAAAACATGGATTAAGACTGTGAGCCCCACATGGGACATCGACTGTATCCAACCTGATTATCTTGTATTGACCCCAGCACTTAGTACAGTGCCTGGCACATAGTTAGTGTGTAACAAATACCATTTAAAAAAAAAAAGCTCCATCAAAAAAGATTCCAGTTCCTAAATCAAATCTCTGGAGTCTTTTCCACAGTGTTGACTGTCAAATGATTGAAGATGTAAAGCATCAAGAGTTAATGATGGAATCTATATAGTGCTCAAATTGTGCTGGGCACGGAGCAAAGCACAGGAGTAAATGTGAAATAAACAATTGGACACACCCCTTTCTGTCCCACAGGCCCACAAACACATAGGAAAAATAAATTATTGACAACAAATGCTATATAGCTGTCCTTTGTTCACCTTTGCACAATAAGGTTAGAAGATACACAGTCCCTGCCCAAAGTGAGTTTATAGACTAGAGAAGAGTTTACAGTCTAGACAATCAACTAAAACTTTCTTTCTCCACTGAGGGGAATGCCTGCTAAGACTACTTCGAGGGCGGGGTTGGTCTCTGACCACAGAACAATAGAGGATGTTCAAATTTGTCTTGAGATAGAGGTAGCAAGACCCTGGGTTATTTGGATTCTGAAGTGCTATATCTGTGAGATAAAAGAAGCAAAGATCATAAAACACACAATATGGTTAAGCAATCATTCGACTTTATAATACTACTGCTACAGGGATACAAGAAGGATTCATTAGGATAATTGCAGCCAATCCATATATGCATGGTTAGGAGAATAGGTCATAAAGAGATAAGTAAAAAGGAGGTATAATAGCCTAGGAGCTTCCTGCTGGCTTGAGGGAACCCTTGGTTCTCACGGGGACTTTTCGCTCTCATACTATCTCAGGTTGCCTGGCTTCAGCTGCTGCATTTCTGGACCCAAGGCTGAGGTTCAGTTTTCTAGATCTTGTATACCATTTGACTGTCCAAGCTTTCCAGCTTTCCTGTGGAGGTGGGCCTACAGGACTTATCAATTGATAAACATCTCTTCCTGCCTAGACCCACTGACTGTCTGCAGGACTGATAAGTGTTATTGTGTAAGGCCACACATCAAGTGTTAAGTAAACAGTGTGTAAACAGCACTCAAACACAACACCCTGCATTCCTCTGGTTAACGCTCTATTTTCCTCCTCTCCACGATGTTCTTGCTTGGGGCTGACGTCTACATCCAAAAGACAGAAGGAGTTCTGAAAAATTTCTCGCTAAATGTGTGTGGGGAAGATCACCGTGGCTGTCCAGAATGCTCCCTGTTGCATTATGGGATGCCTGCATTGGCATCTCCTTGGCTGTAAATGGGAGCTGGCATCTAAAAATCTTGTATTTCTGCTCACACAACTCGTGCATTCCAACACAGCCTCAATCCCTGTTTTACAGAGGAGGTAACTGAGGAACAGAGACTGTAAGCTGGTTGTGGGCAGGGAATGTGCCTGTTTATTTTTGTATTGTACTCTCCCAACCACTTAGTACAGTGCTCTGCACACAGTGAGACTCAATAAATATGATTGAATGAATGAACTAGTAGGGAGGAGAATCTGCAAGAGATGCATTCCAAGGCACAATTACTATAATCAATGCCTTCTCGACAATTCTTGGATATGAAGTTTCAGGACTCGGTGGGACCTGACACGGAGCAAAACCAAGTCAGGCTGCCGGCCTCATGGGGGTTGGAGGGGATGATAATAAATGCTCCTCAGTTCATGCGGAGGATGAAGGATCTCCCAGGAAGAGACAATGACACGATGCTTTGGTCGGAGATGGATGTGGTGTCCACAAGAGAAAATTGAACGTCTATGCCTTGCATCTGGGAAGCAGGACACAGAAGATGCGATGCCTGAAAGGATAAAAGAGGATGTCAAGGGGTGCGACAGAACTGAATCTTTCAAATTCCCTTTCTCGGGGTTGGATTAGTACAGTAATTGCATACTTATAATGCTCAGATCCCAAGAAAAGAATGAACTGCAGTATGTTGTGCACGGAGTGAGTATTATACAGAATTAAAGCTTTTAGCAGAGGCTTGGGCTAATTTCTGAGCTAATTTAAAGGATGATTGTTCTATTATGCCTGAAGGGATGGAAAATAGGTCCTTTGGGAAAGGTTAAAAGAGTCGGGAATGTTTAGCTTGGAAAGGTGAGGGCTAACAGGTGATGCTTAACTGACTTTAAGTATATAAAGAGTTGTCAGGAGAAAGAGGCTGACGAATAAAGAGAAAATGGCTTGAATCACAGGAGACATAGCAAGAACTTCTTGATAAGAGATCATTTCGACATGTTGGCAAACAAATATCCTAGGAAGGGATTGTGGGTACACAGGGGTGTGTGTGTCAACTGACTCTGGCCAATGAAATCTGTCATCCGAGCCCTATGATTGGCTGTTGATGGGCCATTCTTGAATACATTCATTTCCTGCCTGCTATTTATGACCCTCTCTTGCAATATTGGTTGCAGTGTGTCAAAGAATACTACCAGGGAGACAGACTGAAGGTGAATAAACTATGGCAAGGCTAGGGGGCATGCTAAAATCTTAAGACAGAGAGAGAGAGAGAGAGAGAGAAAGAGAGAGAGAGAGAGAGAGAGAGAGAGAGAGAGAGAGAGAGAGAGAGA
The DNA here is from genome assembly GCF_015852505.1 of Tachyglossus aculeatus. Classification (NCBI taxonomy): domain Eukaryota; kingdom Metazoa; phylum Chordata; class Mammalia; order Monotremata; family Tachyglossidae; genus Tachyglossus; species Tachyglossus aculeatus. Next base: position 42,464,611 of record NC_052067.1, on the reverse strand, counting down.
GAGAGAAAACCATGTTTTCAATGGTTTAGTAGTATCCCTGTGTGGCTAAATGACATTTCCCCCCAAGTTCCATAATTTCAATTATTCAGAAAAGGTCGTTAAGATCTCTCTGGAGAAGTACTGTAGTTTCACTGAGACCACTAGATAGTAGGATCCAATTCCTTCACCCAAACAATGAAATTAAAGTAGATGAACAGATATTGAGAAGGTGAATGTATAGCCGTAGACACTACCGTTCCTCTTTTGTAGTGCTACTCTATTCTTTCCTAAAATCAGGAATGGGGTCAGATAGACTCCACTTTCCTGGAATTTCTGGGCCTGGTAGTAGAAGATGCCTTTAGCAGGAATAGGGGTAGAGGAGCCTCTCACCCTCTCTTTCTTTCTCCCTTTATTTTTCCATTAAAGTCCTGTCTGAAATAAAGAATGGGTCTTAAAATGAGAGTGATTGTCCTTCCTGGCAAAGAGCAGTACAGGGGAATTTCTTGTTTTCTTGTTTCGATTTTCCTTTTTTATTATTGACATCCATCATCATTAGCCAGGGCTGTTTGTTTCTGAATCTCTCTGAATCCCGGGGAGTGAAGCATGGAGCATTTATGGAAGGTATTCTCAACGGGACCCCTCAATCTGTCCTGTTTCCCAGAGAAGGCAGGAGTCTTAGGGTGTAAGTAGAATGATTCCTCCTGTCATCTTCCTGTGTTGGGTTGAAAATTGACTTTCTAGGAAAGAAAACTGTAATGGTGCCATCCTGATTGTCCCTCCCTATCCCAGAAGGAGGAAGTAGCAGAGAGGCAGGGAGAATGGGATCATCAATCCTCTGTCTTCTGGGACAGCCTAGGAATGGGGAAATACGATAATCGCGTTATGGTTTGAGCACTGTGCAAAGCACTGAGATAATAATAATAATGATAATGCCATTTTTAAGTGCTTATTATGTGCCAAACACTGTTCTAAGCACACGCGTAGATATACGGTAATCAGGTTGTCCCACATAGGGCTCAGAGTCTTAATCCCCATTTTACAGATTAGGTAACTGAGACACAGGGAAGTTAAGTGACTTACCCAAAGTCACACGGCTGATAAGTGGTGGAGCCGGGATTAGAACCCATGACCTCTGACTCCCACCCCCATGTTCTTGCCACTAAGCCATGCTGCTTCCCCTGCTATGCTGCTGAGGTAGATGCAATCCAATCAGGCCAGACCTAGTTGCTGTTCCACATGAGACTCTAATAAGGAGGAAGAACAGGTAGTTAATCCCCAATTTACATATGAGGAAACTGAGGCACAGATAAGTTTTAAGTGACTTGTCCAAGGTCACTCAGCAAGCAAAAGGCAGAGCTGGGATTACAACTCAGATTTCCTGATGCCCAGTCCCATTCTCTTTCCACTAGGCCATGGTGCTTCAGTAGGGTGTGGATACAGCTCTGTGGTCTGACCCCATCCTCTCTCCTTTTTAAAAACACATGATCCCCCTCTCCTTCCTTCCTTTACCATTAACTTCACCTTCTCACTCACAAGTGGCTCCTAAAGTCACACCTCCTCTAAGAGGCCTTCCATGATTAAGTCATCTTTTCCCCAACTTCCTCTCCGTTTTGTGTTGTCTATGCGCAACGGACATTTGGTATTCAGCCCCACAGCACTTATGTACATATCTGTAAATTATTTATTCATGTTAACTTATATCAATATTTATATTATTCTATTAATCTCTTTCCGGATACTCGATATTCCCTTTCCAGCTATTTCCAGGACACCTCCAGTGCAATCTCCCAATGGCACCTCAAACCTGATAGGTCTAACTAAAGTTCTCACCTTCCCTCAATGTCTGCATTCCCTTATAGGCTGTAATATCACTGTAGATAGAGAACATGTCTGCCAAATCTGTTATTTGCATTCTCCCAAGTATTTAGTACAGTGCTCTGCACACAGTACGTGCTCAATAACTACCATCGATTGATTGATTTATTGATGGATTCTCTCCTAAACCAATCCCTCTGAATTTCTCTAGTTCTGTCCTGGTGCTGAACTGACAGGTTGCATTTGAAAAGAACTTTGTGATCACTGCTTAAATCTCCAGCCTTACCGCGAGACTTCCCTGCTCTTTTCTCTTCCCTTCCCTCCAGAGCAGAGAGGAGGGGAATGGTTAGAGCCAGTGTGGTTCTGAGGAGGGTTAAAGGAGAGAGATGGGTCATGAATGTGCCATTTAAGGGGAAAATGAATGGCAACTTCTAAGGAGGAGAGCCCCCCTCCTCCCTCCCTCTCCTCCTACCTGGGAATGTCGATGAATACCTCAGGGACCCCCCACCTTTATGTGATGTTAAATTTCTATTTTCCACAATAAGATTGGGGAAAAAAAATCCAATTTCATTTACTCTGATGTCTAAAAAGGTTTTGCCTCAGGAAAGGGAAAACAGGTTCTGTTTTGAAGCCGGCAAGAAGTATCCAAATAGATGACTGAGCAGGGAGGAGGGTGGGGGTGGGAAACAGCAGTGAAGAACATATAATCTTTGATAATGAATTTGGATATAATCATCTAATGTTATGGAGACTGTTTTTTTGATAGGCTCAATGAAAAACAGAGTGAAACCCATTATAATCCCTGACTTCCAACTCCCCTTTTAATGACATCCCCAGTGCGGAGACAGGCTTCTCTGAGAGGCTTCTCTCTCTGGGCAAGGATTATTCTAGATTAATGGTTTAATCCCTCTCTTGTCCTGGAGTTCTCAGCTCCCTCCCTCTAATCCACGAAGAAGAAACCAGGTGAGGGGGACAGGTCAGAATTGCATGGGCCTCGGAGTCAGAAGGTCACAGGTTCTAATCCCACCATTATTATTACTGTGCTGCTTGCTTCCCACAGCAGTTTGGGGAGAGGAGAGGAGGAGGCTGTTTCTTGGACTGCTCCCATCCTTTCTTCGCACAAAATGTCCAGTACCTTTGCCAGAGGTATGTAATGGAAAGAAATAGGCTGAAGGGGAATTTGATATCAAGTGAACCAAACAAGGTCTTCAGAACCCAAGAAAAGAGATGACAAGTGTTCGGACAGAAGCAGCCATGGGTGAGCCAGCCACTTGACAGCCCACCAATTGATGAGCTGCAGATCGCCACCCCTGTACTCTGGGACTCCACATGCTCCCAACATCCAGAGTCACAAATTCCATCTTGAGGAATCCTCCATAGTCTCGATTTCAGACGGCTAGCCCCTGGAGCCCACCCATGAGATAAGGCAAGATTAACAGATGAGATGGATGCTGCCATTCCCCCGGTAGCCCTAGCCTGTCTCCCTTTGTCAACACCAACAGAAAAACTCAAACAAAGCCATCCTTTTGCCTATCAGAGAGCCAAGGTATTCAGCCTGCTGACCCTTGGAAGCTTCAATGGTCTCCACTGTGGGGAATTTATCCTGCTGTTGAGAAGCATGAACACAGTCCCGGCCCTGACTTCACAGTCTATAAGTCTTCCAAGTAAAAGCATCTGGTGCTTTTTCTCAGGCAGAGAGAGCATGGATTTTATTCTTCGCCAACCTTTTGAAAGCATAGAAAGCTTCCCACCAGGCATACCTGCAAAACAGCCTGAGAATTAACCCTCTCATGATTCTTGTTTGTCAGGGAAAACAGATTAAACTCAGAGTTTCCAAAAGGCAGGGACTGTAATAAAGATAAGAAAAATAGTTGTCATATTTGTTCAGCGCTTACTATGTACCAAGCACTTTACTAAGTGCTGAAGTAGACACAGGGAGCTCGCAGTCTATAGAGGAGGAAGACCAGGTGCTGAGTCCCCATTTTGCTGGTGAGATAACTGAGGTCCAGAGAAGTGAAGTGACTTGCCCAAAGTCACACAGCAGATAAGTGGCGAACCTGAGATTATTAACCCAGGCCCTCTGACTTCCAGACTTGCTCTCTTTCCACTAGGCCATGCTGCTCCTCAGATTGCATCTGCTATATAGTCTCCAAGTATCTAGTAATAATGATGGTATATTTTAAGTGCTTAATATGCGCCAACCACTGTGATAAACACTGGGATAGATACAAGATAATCAGATCCGACCCAATCCTGGCCCCACATGTGGTTTAACACAGCCTAGATGAAAGAGCCCAAGCCTGAGAGACAGAGAACCTGAGTTCGGGTTCTAATCCCTGCTCTGCCACTTGTCAGCTGTGTGAACTTGGGTAAGTCACTTAACTTCTCTGTGTCTCAGTCACCTTATCTGTAAAATGGGGATTAAATCCTACTCCCTCCAATTTAGACTCTAAGTCCGATGTGGGTCAGGGACTGTGTCCAGCCTGTTAATACATCTACCCCAATGCTTGGCACTGTAAACGCTTAACAAGCACCACAGTTACCATTATTAAATGTCCTAATCTCTAGGCACCAAAGTGGCTGGTTTGGGTGATTCAGCTTGGTCAAAACAATGATTCTCCATACTGCCATTTTCTCCCTAATGCGTCTGTTGTGTCAACTTGCCTAACTGTATTGGGAAAATCACGTTATAGAAAGGATTGATTCATTGTGAATTAATGGGGTGGGGGTAGATAATAATAATTATGGTATTTGTTAAGCGCTTACTATGTGCCAAGTACTGTTCTAAGAATTCAAAGGTACCACCAGGACCACAATATTTGATATAAATGTTGATATTATCATTAAGTCTACCACGAGCAGAATGATTTACACCCTTGCCACTTTATTAAATACGGTAAAGGGGAGAGCAGTATGGCCTGGTGGCTAGAACACGGGCCCGGGTGTCAGAAAGACCTGGGTTCTAATCTCCGCTCAGCCACATTTCAATTGTATGACTGTGGGCAATCACTTAACTTCTCTGTACCTTGGTTACCTCATCTGTAAATTGGGGATTAAGACAGGGAGCCCCATGTGGGACCAGGACTGTATCCAAACTGATTAGCTTGAGTCTATCCAGGTGCTTAAAACAGTGCCTGGCACATATTAAGCACTTAACAAACACCACAAAATAAGGTTCCAGAAGCACAAAGAAGCACCAAGTACTAATATATATAGTACTGTAAATCTGGGGAGGGAATCATCAATCTACCTTGCCCTGGATACAATGATTCCTACCCTCACCGGATCTCTTCACATGAACTTGAGGACTGTGTTCTGCCGAGCCATTCTTATGTATTAGAAGCAGCATGGCTTAGTGGAAAGAGCACAGGCTTGGGAGTCAGAGGTCATGGGTTCTAATTCCAGCTCCGCCACTTGTCAGCTGTGTGACTTTGGGCAAGTCACTTAATGTCTCTGTGCCTCAGTTCTCTGTGCCTCATCTGTAAAATAGGGATGAAGACTGTGAGCCCCATGTGGGACAACCCAAGGGCTTAGAACAGTGCTTGGCTCATAGTAAGCACTTAACGAATGCCATCATCATCATTATTATTATATTGAGGAAAGAAGGACCCCTAATTTTTCCAACCCAATCATGTCAGAAAAACACTTGTTCTAGTAGAATTGGCTGCACTTGGACAGGTAGGTGAACTTTTTCACCCTTCCTGGGGTTTCTTCATCTGTCCAGCAGAGACCTCTAAAGTCGCCGCAGAGGGCGATCCATGACATAATAATAATAATGATTATGGTATTTGTTAGTACTTACTATGTGCCAAGCACTGTTCTAAGCGCTGGGGGGAATACAAGGCAATCAGGCTGTCCCACATGGGGCTCATAGTCTTAATCCCCATTTTACAGATGAGGTAACTGAGGCACAGAGAAGTTAAGTGACTTGCCCGAAGTCACACAGCTGACATGGGAGTCACGCTTCTCAGACTCAGATCCAACACCTCACTGGAGATTAAAGTTGGAAATTACGGGACTCGATATTCTGACTCCTTTCCCGTCATTAAAGGGACAAGATGTGTTTCTCATGGGATGCACACTGTGTCCTAGATAAATTCCAACCCTCTGGAATGCATACTAATTAGATTCCGTCTGCGCAACGAGCTGAGAGAGTCTCTCCCTTCTCACCCCGAAGATACTGGCTGAACTCCGTAGGCTGTTCAAGAGAACTTCCATGTCTTTCCAGAGGAACTTCCTCTGGTCCCCACGGGTGGGCTTGGGTGGCTGGGGGAGGAAGAGGCAGAGCTGAGGGGCGGTGGAGGGAATGTGACCCACTGAAATGCTGAAATCAGCAGGCTGGCTGTTCCCACACAGTTGATTTGTAACAGGATGGGAGAGAGGATTTGAGGGGATCCCAGAATTTTAACTTTTTCCCTCAAAGATGGAGTCACAATGTGATCATCCTCCACGAGTGGAGTTGAATGAGAACTCTTCATGAGGCATTGGAGTGGACATTTGGGGATCAGATAGAAGTTGTGATTCCCCCTCTCCAGTAGCTTACAATCTAATGGAGTGCAATGGTCAACAAAACAGATTATTATCTTTAAATAATAATGAAAGGATCAAGAACAAAGGAGGAGAGAGAGAGAGAGAGAGAGGGAGAGGGCTGTCATTCATCTTCAAAGATGACACTATAAATGGTGAGATGCCTGTGTGTGTGTGTGTGTGTGTGTGTGTGTGTGTGTGTGTGTGTGTGTGTGTCTAGACTGAAAGTTGGTTGTGGGCAGGGAATGTGCTTATTGTATTGTTTTAGTGTATTCTCCCAAGTGCTTAGTACAGTACCCTGTGCATAATAAGTGCTCAATAAATACGATTGACTGAATGTGTGTGTGTGTTTGTGTTTGTGTGTATGGCTGAAAAGGCAGATGTGGGATGGATGGTTTAGTCCACATGGATTGCATAGGCAAATAATGAATTATAATAGTGGTATTTGTCAGGCACTGATGATTTGCCAGGTATTGAGGTAGATACAAGAGACTCAGGTCAGACATAGTAGCTATTTAGCACTTACTGTATGCAGAAGAACTGTACTGAACACTTGGGAGAGTACACAGAGTTGGTAGACAAGTTTCCTACCCTCGAGGAGGTTACAGAAATGTTCATCAACTCCAACCCTTCCCCAGCCCATCTTGGGCTTAGAACAGACAGCCCATTCTGACTGCCACCCATATCCCAAAAGAATAATGAATAATAATTAATAATATTCACCAGTTGAAATCTGTCTCCCCCAATAGTTGTGGTGTTGGTAGGTGATGACTATGTAACAAGCACTCTACAAAGTGCTGGGGTAGACACAAGGTTGCTAGGTAAGACACAGTCTCCATCCCAGATGGGGCTCATGTCAAAAAGGAACCCAGAACCTTCAAGGGCCCAGGTTCCACAGCAAAAAAACAGAGATGCAGCACGGCATAATAGATAGAGCACGGGCCTGGGAGTAAGAAAGTTATGCTTGTAGAAATGATTTGGGTTCTAGATCTGGTTCTACCATAGACCTGCAGAGCCTCCTCTCTCCCCACTGCAGTCCACACTTCACTCTGCTGTCCAGATCATTTTTCTAAAATAACATTCAGATCATGACACTCCACTCCTCAAAAAACTCCAGTGGTTGCCCATGCACCTCTGCATCAGACAGAAACTCCTCACCGTTGGCTTTAAAGCAATACACCAACTTGCCCCCTCCTACCACTCCTCCCTACTCTTTTTCTACAGCTCAGCCCGCACACTTTGCTCCTCTAGTGTTAACCTTCTCACTGTGCCTCACTTTCACCTCTCCCACTGCCAACCCCTGGCCCACGTCCTGTCTCTGGCCTGGAAAGTCCTCCCTCCTCGAATCCGACAGACAATTATTTTCCCCATCTTCAAAGCCTTATTGAAGGCCATTGCCTCCAAGAGACCTTCCCAGACTAGGACCCCCTTTTCCTCATCTCCCACTCCCTTCTGCGTCACCCTGACTTGCTCCCTTTGTTCTTCCCCCTTCCAAGCTCCACAGAATTTGTGTACATATCTGTCATTTATGTATTTGTATTGATGTCTGTTTCCTACCTCTAAACTATAAACTCATTGTGGGCAGGGAATGGGTCTGTTTATTGTTGTATTTTACTTTCCCAAGCGCTCAGTACAGTGCTCTGCACACAGTAAGTGCTCAATAAATACAACTGAATGAATGAATGCAGTGTGATCTGAAGCCAGTCTCTTATCCATCAATCAATCATATTTATTGAACACTACTGTGTCCAGAGCATTGTACTAAGCTCTTGGGAGACTACAATATAACAGTGATGATAGTCATGTTCCCTGAACACAATGATCCCTAATGGCAGAATGAGGAAGTAAGCAGGGGAAGGCAACTAAGATCATATATCAGAAAGTGTGAGAAGCATGGTCTAGTGGAAAGAGCATGGGCCTGGGCATCAGAGAAGCTGGGTTTTCTAATCCCTGCTTTGCCATGTTCCTGCTATGTGACCTTGGGTAAGTCACTCCCCTTCTCTAGGCTTCAGTTCCCTCGCCTGCAAAATGAGGATTCAATGCTTTTTCTCCCTCATATATAGATTGTGAGCCCCATGTGGAACCTGATTATCTTGTGTCAACCCCAGTGCAGTACTTGGCCACAGTTAGTGCTTTGAAATACTACAGTACCATTTGTGTACCCTTGGCCACAATAAATGTTTTATAAATACTACAACGATGAGAAGCAATGTGGCCACATGCTTCTAGTGGAAAGACCACATGCCGGGTAGTCAGAGGGCTTGCCCACTAAATCTCAGCTCTGCCACTTGTCGGCTGTGTGGCCCTGGGCAAGTCACTTAACTTCTCTGTGCCCCAGTTATCTCACCCATAAAATGGGGATTAAGACTGTGGGGCAAGGACAGTAACCAACCTGATTATCTTGTCTCTACCCCAGTGCTGAATACAGTGATTGGTACATAGTAATGCTTAACAAATGCCATTTAAAAAATGCTTAAAGCTCTTCAAAAGGAAGAGGCACTGATATCCAAAGGATTATTGCCGACGGGACCCTATGTAGTGAAATCCACTGACTGTAGTCTTTTTTAATGGAACAGAGCTATCGTGGTTCATTTAAAGAACAATTCAGAATAAGGAGGTAACGATGTTTTTTCCCGTCATTATATATGGCAGTTTAATTTTGTTGGTGGTGCAAGGTGATCTGACTCATCTTCTGAGTGGGCCCTGAGGAAAATTTGGAATATTTTACACGGGCAAAGAGAGAAGAGCTGAATGAGGCACTTCCCAGGATGAGAAGAAAAAAGTATCTGAAGCCTCCGAGGAGTTTTCTGCAATAATTCTCTTTCTATTCTAAGAACAAAAAGTTAGGTAACATAAAGAAGTATGAAACAGGGGGAGAGTATTCTGACTGGTTTTTTTGCCTGGGTACAGGGCTAGGAGCACAGAAGGAATTCTGTTCTTGGTGATTCTGTCGAAATCAAATGTCAAGTTTCCTTTTCTGGGCCTGAGCTTAGCAAGTCAATAACTACAGGAGTATTTCACTCCCACACACATTTTAAAGTAATAGTGGCTCTTCCCCCTGAATGCTTTTGGCCTCTTCCTCAACAGAGTGCTTTCAAATTTACCACCAGAGACTTATCGAGGGCTTACACTGGAGACCAAATTCTGAAACCTAAACGGAAGTGGCTTTAGGGAGCCTTTACCTTCTGAATATTGATGATAAATATAGGAATATTGGCCAGCATATACACCCCCTGATTGCTTAGCAGCCATTGTCTGGGTTGTAAAAATGAGCTGAAAGGATCCCAGGGAATAAGGAATCAAGATTAAAACTGTGAGCCCCCCGTGGGACAACCTGATCACCTTGTATCCTCCCCAGCGCTTAGAACAGTGCTTTGCACATAGTAAGCACTTAACAAATACCATTATTATTATTAATCAAAAAAATAGGTGAAAACTAGACTGTAATCTCATTAAGGGCAGGGAACGTATCTGCTAATTCTGCTGCATTGTACTCTCCCTAGTGCTTAGTATAGTGCTGTGCACAGAATAAGTTCTCAATAAATACCACTGATTGATAGATTGATTGGAAACTACCCCTCCCTCCAAATCAGGCCTATCCGCTGCCATCATCAATAGTTCATATTATTTATTTTTTTAATGGTATCTGTTAAGAGCCTTCTATGTGCCAGGCACTGTACTAAGCGCTGAGAGAGATATATGATAATCAGGTTGTACACGTCCCTGAACCACATAATGTTCACAGGTTTGATCATCATTATAAAGATGTGATAACTGAGACACAGTGATGATAAGTGATTTGCCCAAGGTTACCCAGCAGACAAGTGTTGGAACTCAGATTACAACCCAGGTCCTCTGACTCCCATGCCCATGGTCTTTCCACTAGACCACGTTGCTTCTCTGCTTCGATTGAGGACCGGTTGTGTGCGTGGAACTATCTTTTGGGGGGACATACTAAGGTATGAGTGATCCCTGCCCTGGAGGTGCTTTACGATTTGATAAAAAAAAACCAAAGCCACATGAATGATAAATAAGAAACAGTTAGAAGAACAATTCTATCTTTTAGGAGCAAGGTGTACCAGGGAAAATGAAAGTAAAAACTGATTCTACTTATGAACTTAGAGTTTTCTTACAGTGAGGTGATTTCTTTTGGTGGTAGTGTTTTCTGCCTGGCGTCTTTCTGTTTCCAAAACGTTGCCAGTGTCAACCAAGGGTTCACCTCCTCCTGGATGGAAAAGACAGAAATGGCCCTGACTTTCTCTTTGATCGATCAGTGGATTGATGGTATTTTGCACTAAGCACTTGGGAGAGTACGAGAATAGGTAGATCCAATGCTTGTCCTCAAGATGCTTCTTATGGACTGAGTCAGAGGCAGTTGATTCAAGGTAGGGGAGGTTTGGTGGAGATGCCGGTGGGCCAAGCTCCGTATCTTGAGAAGCAGTGCAGTCTAGTGGATAGAGCATGGGCCCGGGTGTCAGAAGGACCTCGGTTCTAATCCTGGCTCTGCCACTTGTCTGCTGTGTGACCTTGGGCAAGTCACTTCACATCTCTGTTTCAGTTACCTCATCTGTAAAATGTGGATTAAGACTGTGAGCTCCACAGCAGAAAGGGACTGTGTCCAACCCAATCAGCTAGTATCCACCTAATAATAATAACACATTATTATTATTATCATTACTTTTAGCAATTCTGAGAAAGAGCTTTGGTGCCATGAACAGATTTATTACTCTATTTATTTTACTTGTACATATTTACTATTTTATTTACTTTGTTAATGATGTGCATTTAGCTTTAAATCTATTTGTTCTGACGACTTGACACCTGTCCACATGTTTTGTTTTGTTGTCTGTTTCCCCCTTCTAGACTTTGAGCCCGTTGTTGGATAGGGACCGTTTCTATATGTTGCCAATTTGTACTTCCCAAATGCTTAATACAGTACTCTGCACACAGTAAGCCCTCCATAAATATGATTGAGTGAATGAATGAATGAAATGAATGAATGAAACTCTCTTCTGTTGTGATGACAGAAACAGTAATGCAGCAGCAGCATCATTAGTGATATTTACTGAGCACTTACTGTGTACAGAGCACTATTCTAAGCTCTTTGGAGAGTACAACAGTGTGGGTAGGCATGTTCCTTGCACACAGGGAAATTACAGTCTAGAGGGAGAGGCAGACATAACTAGAAATACATGATTTATACTGTATAATTTACAGATATGCACTTAAGTGTTGTGGGGCTGAAGGTGGGGTGAATAGTAAATGCCCACAGCTCGCAGTCCCAAGTGCAAGAGTGAGACAGTGGGAGCCTCAGAGAGACGATTATCTCTGAGGATCCACATTCAAAACTCAATCAATCAATCAATTGTAATTATTGAGCACTTACTGTATTTAGAGCATTGTACTACACCCTTGGGAGAGTTTGGCACAACAATATAATAGACACATTCCCCACCTATAACAAACTTACAGACTAAAGGTGGAGGGGTTACAGTCTAGAGGCAGAGTTACAGAAATCCCATTGGAATGGAAAAACAGATCAGGATCATCTTTTGATCAAACCCCAGAACTGTGAGGTGGATAATAGCCAACTATGAGATCACTAGCCAAGCCTGCAAGGGCAGCAGAAGGCTGCTATTCAGTTTGAGAGGAGGGAAGAGGGAGGATTAGACTTACACTCCTTGAGGGCAAGATCATGTTCACCAACTCTATTGGATTGTGTAGTACTTAGTACAGTGCCATACACTTGGTAAGTGCTCAAAAAATAGCCCTCAAGTGCTCAAGAAGCAGTGTGGCCTAGAGGAAAGAGCATGGGCCAGGGAGCTATGGGTCCTGCCTTCGAATTCCATCTGTACCAGTTTTCTGCTGTGTGACATCACTTAACTTCTCTGTGCCTCAGTTTCCTCAGCTGTAAAATGGTGATTTTTCATTGTTCTTAGGCGTAAAATGGGGATTAAATTCCTATTCTCCCTCCTATGTAGACTGTGAGCCCCATGTGGGACAGGGACTTTGTCCAATCCAATTAATTTGTATCTACTCCAGTACATAGAACAGAGCTTGAAACATAGTAAGTGCTTTAAAAATACCATTATAAAAAAATAAGTAAATACCATTGATTACTTGTTCCACACTCAAATGACTGGAGGCCAGGACTAGACTAGATTCTGGTCTCAAGACCAGGGTCACATAATTAAGGTTTTTCACAAGTGCACTGGAAAGCAACTTGGCAAAAAGGTGAAATAGTAACTACAGTAGAACCTCCTTCAGATGAATTCTGTTAGAACATTTTTCAAATCAAAGTCTTCACTACAATGGTCTGAGAAGAGGATTTGTGGTGGAACCAGGAAAAGAGAACAGAACATCATTTTAAACCCATCAAAGTGAGAAGCATCGTGGCCTAATGGAAAGAGTACAGGCCTGGGAATCAGAGGACCTGGGTTCTAATTCCAGGTCCACCATTTGTCTGCTGTGTGACCATAAGCAAGTTTCTTCACTTCTCTGGGCCTCAGTTATCTCCTCTGTAAAATGGGGATTAAGACTGTGAGCCCTATGTGGGACATGGACTGTGTCCAACCTGATTAACTTGTATCTACCCTCACTCTCGGTATAGCGTCTGGCACATAGTAAACGCTTAAGAAATACCATAAAAAAAATGTTGGCTGTCCCTTTGCCAAGTGGCCCATCTAATACCAACTCCCAGAATAGATAGGATTCCTGTGGCCACCAAAATGAGTGAGCCTCCATGCTGATCAGTGAGCCTGGGATTTCACTGGCCACGTGATTGCATTGCAGTCTCCACACGTTTCCCTGCTCCCCTTGGCCATTTTGAATTATTTTAGCAGGAGGTGACATCAATCACCAAGCTCCAATACTTGGCCAAGAGACCGATTTTTCTAGCCCATTCCACAGCCTAGACTGACCATTTTCAAGCTACAGAGTTGCCTTCTTTCCCCCTCATAAGTTTTGATCCATTTGTACAAGGCCCAGGTTGGATCGGATTTGGAGAGGAGAAACTGTCCCCACCTCCCCATCATAATAACTGTGGCATTTGTTAAGGGATTACTATGTGCCAAGCACAGTTCTAAGTACTAAGGTATTAAGCCGTCGTGTCATTTCCAATTCACAGCGACTCTGGGGATAAATTTTCTCCAAAACGTCCTGTCATAATCCGTAACCTTGCTGACGGTTCTTCCATTATCGTTGTTATGGTTTCTATCCATCTAGCTGCTGGTCTGCCTCTTCCTTGTTTTCCCTGGACTTTTCCTAGCATTACTGTCTTCTACAGAGAATTAGTCTTCCTAATGATGTGTCCAAAATATACTAATCTGTCAAGTCATATGGCCTTCCAAAGGCCACATTAGCTTAATTTGCTCCAAAACCCATTTGTTTGTTTTTCGGGCAGTCCATGGTATTTGCAAAAGCCTTCTCCAACACCACATTTCAAAAGACACGGTGTTCTTTCTGTCCTGTATTTTTACTGCCCAGCTTTCGGATCCATACATTGTCATGGGAACACCATAGAATTGACTATTTTTGTGACAACTGTTACACCAGCATGTTTCATGATTCTTTTCCAGGCTCTTCATATCAGATTTTCTTAACATTAATCTTTGGCATATTCCTTGACTACTGGTTCCTTAATTATTGATTATCGATCCCAAGAGAGAAAAATTGTCAACGATTTCAATTTTCTCTTCTTCTGCTATAAATGTGCTAAAACTTCCAGTTGTCATGATCTTTGCTTCCTTGCCATTCAAATGTAGGTCCATCTATTTGCTCTGCTCCTAAACTTTTAATAATAAGCCCTTCAAGTCTTCTTTACTTTCTGCTAGTAGGGTAGTATCATCAGCCTAATGAAGGTTGTTTATATTTCTTCCTCCAATCTTTACTCCCCATTCATCAGTCTGTCTTCTATCAGGTGACAAGATACTTTCTTGTCTTCCACACTTACTAATGGGAAACCAATCAGTTTCCCCATATTCTGTTCTTATCGCAGCCTCCTATCTGGCATACAAGTTCCTTATTAATGAAAATAAATGACCGGCGTACCCATTTTCCTTACCGTGCTCCAGAGCTTCTCATGATCCACGCAGTCAAAGGCCTTTGATAATCAATAAAGCACATGCTGACTTCTTTTTGATATTCTCTTGTCCTTTCAATTATCCAACAGACATCAGCAATAATGTCTTGCAACCCTCATCCTTTCTGGAATCCTACTGTAGATGCAGGATAATATGTATTGTATTCTCCCAACCACTTAGTACAGTGCTCTGCACACAGTAAGCACTCAAGGAATATAATCGACTGACAGGAATTGAATCTCCATTTTACAGATGAGGTAACTGAGGCATAGAGAAGTGAAGTGACTGTGCCCAAGGTTACAAAGCAGACAGGTGGCAGAGTTAGGATTAGAACCCAGATCCCCTGACTCTCATGCCCATGCTCTTTCCATTAGGCAACTCTCACTGGTTTGCCTGCTGCGAGGTGTTACTGTTCTTTCAGCCACAGGATTCAGTTCCAGTTTCCATGTGTTTGAAACAGAAAGGCTATAAATCTAAATATATAAATGTCTTCTCTTACTTTATATTACAGACATTATAAAAAAAACCCTCTCAGCCGTACAGTGAAACATAATGCCTATTCTGATTTTATCGCATGCCCACCGACAAGTATCAAGCACAGAATCATAAGCTTGAGAAGCAGCAAGATCCAGTGGAAAGAGCAAGGACCTGAGAGTCAAAAAGTCCTGGGTTTTAATCCCACCTCTGCCACTTGCTTGTTATATGCCCCTGGGCAAGTCACTTCCCTTCTCAAGGTCTCAGTTTCTTCAGCTGTAAAATGAGGATGCCTGTGCCCCCTCTTTTTTAGACTGTGAGCTCCAATTGGGACAGGGACTATGTCCTACTTAATTAGTTTGTATCTACCCCAGTGCTTAGAATAGTGTTTGACACATAGTAAGCACTTAACGGATACCGTAACAAAATGCTTTTATTTGGATACTTTTTGCTGAACATTTTTAATAAATGGGCACACAACTACCTTGATAATTAATAATTTGGTATTTAATACTAACGATGGCATTTATTAAGTGCTTACTATGTGCAAAGCACTGTTCTAAGCACTGGGGAGGTTAGAAGGTGATCAGGTTGTCCCACGGGGGGCTCACAGTCTTATCCCCATTTTACAGATGAGGTAACTGAGGCACAGAGAAGTTAAGTGACTTGCCCAAAGTCACACAGCTGAAAATTGGCAGAGCCAGGATTTGAACCCATGACTTCTGACTCCAAAGCCCATGCTCTTTCCATTGAGCCATGCTGCTTCTCTTCTTAAGAGCATACTGTGTGCCAAGCAATATTGTAAGCACTGGCGTAGATACAAGATACTCAGGTTTGAAACAGTCCCTGTCCTACATGGGGCTCACAGTCTGAGAAGGAGGGAGAACAGATATTGAATCCCCATTGTGCGGATGAGGGAACTGAGGCACAGAGAAGTTAAGTGACTTGCCCAAGATCACACAGCAGGTAAGTGGCTGAATACCTTCCTGGGAAGGTTGCAATTAAGCCTTTCTCAAAGACAGGGGATGCCTCAAATGACAATTAAAGGGACAAGGAGCTATGACTTCCCCGAAAATCCTGTTTCCCTCCCTTTCCAAACAGCAGACACGGAGAGGGTAGTATTTGGAAACTCTAGGGGAGTTCAGTAGTTCCATTGTATTCTCCTAAGATCTTACTTAAATGCTCTGCACACAAAAGGGGTTCAATAAATACCCTTGATTGATAGATTTCTTGCTTGATTATACAAAACCACCACTAAAATCCAAAGGAAATAAAGATCACAACACACGGCTGAATTTTCCCCTGAATAGCTTTTGTTAGATGAGAAACCTATCAGACTGCTTATCAGTTGTGGTGATATCATTTATTAATACTGATAATTAATAGTATTTCTTAAGCACTTTTTATGTGCCAAGCACATAGATACAAGGGGTAGATACAAGGTTATCAGGTTGGATACAGTCCCTGTCCCACATGGGGCTCACAGCCTACATAGGAGGATGTAGCATTTAATCCCCATTTTATAAATAAGGAAACCAAGGCACAGAGAAGTGAAGTGACTTACTTGAGGTCACACAGCAGGCAACTGGTAGAACGGGGATTAGAACCCAGGTCTTCCAACTCCCAGGCCCGTGCTCTTTCCACTAAGCTGGTTGTGGTTGTGTTTACTGTTACACTGTACTCTCCCAAGCACTTAGTACTGTGTCCTGCACATAATAAATGCTCAAGAAATAGGAGTGAATAAACTAGGCATGATGCTTCAGCATGCTTAAGTTCTTTGAGCCAACTACCCTACTAAGCATTCGGAAGGCAGTGTGCAAATGAGATGTAGAGAAAGTCCTTGGCCCCTATTCAAACCGCAATAATAATAATAATTGTGGTATTTGTTTAGCGCTTACTATGTGTGAAGCACTGTTCTAGCTCTGGGGAGAGATACAAGGTGACCAGGTTGTCCCACTTGGGGCTCACAATCTAATCCCCATTTTACAGATGAGGGACAGAGTAGTTAAGTGACTTGCCCCAAGTCACACAGCTGACAAGTGACGAGCCTGAATTAGAACCCATGACCTCTGACACCCTAGCCCGTGCTCTTTCCACTGAGCCACGCAATAGACATTAGTATTGTCTGAATCAGTGTCTAATCTCTAACATCTAATATCTTGCTGAATTAGAAGGCAAGACGCCGCTTCTTGAAGCTTTCGAGTAGGGTACCCAAGGAAGACTGCGATTCCAGCAACGATAACCCCTCTGGAGGGTGCCGTGTTTTTATTGATGCGAAAGGAAGCGCGGAGAGGAAAGATAGCAGTAGCTCCCCAGGAAGATCGCGGTGAGTGAGTGAACGTTATATTACTTGAATTAAGAAAGAATAATAAAAGTCTATTTGCAGTTCACAGTATGAATAGCGCTATTTGTGCTTGCATTAAGCGGAACAAATCTTGCAGATTTAGCTGGGCTTCTTAATGAGGCCATGCATATTGCTCTCTTCTTATTCCTAGTGCGGATCTGAAACAAAGTACCTCAGACTCCGATGTGGAGGCAAAATTGTTTTCCCAGCTTGTAGCACGTTAGAGGATGCAGCCACTTGTCTGCTGTGTGACCTTGGGCCAGTCACTTCACTACTCTGTGCCTCAGTTATCATCAGTCATTCATTCATTCATTTCTAGACTGTGAGCCCGTTGTTGGGTAGGGACCATCCCTATATGTTGCCGACTTGTACTTCCCAAGTGCTTAGTACAGTGCTCTGCACACAGCAAGCACTCAATATATACGATTGAATGAATTCATTCGATCGTATTTATTGAGCACTCACTGTGTGCAAAGCTCTGTACCAAGTGCTTGGGAGAGTACAGTATAACAACAAGCAGACACATTCCTGCCCACAATGAGCTTGCAGTCTAGAGAGGAAGGCAGACATTAACAGGGTTAAATAGAAAAATTAATAAATAAATAAATGACAAATACATACATACGTGGATGGGAGGGAGGATGAATGATCTCATCTGTAAAATGGAGATTGAGACTGTGAGCCCCATATGGGACAGGGACTGTGTCCAACCTGATTGGCTTGTAAGCACTCCAGTGCTTAGTATAGTGCCTGGAACTTAGTAAGTGCTTAACAAATGCCACAGTCTTCATTAGTATTATTTTCTGGTCAGGGCAATGACCTCTTTCAGGCAAGGTGCTCTGTGACTATTTAAAACGTCTGATGGATTCACCAGAGTTTGGCAGCTGTCTCTCAATCTATCAAACTGCTTTGAGATTCTTACTAGGCCTAATTATGTGCTTGGCCCAACTAAAAAGCACCATACTTAAAAAAGCCGGACTTTCTTGGTTTCCCTAATCAAAATCAGGCTTTTTTCATTTCCCAACCTTCCTTCAGGAGAAAGCAGCGTGGCTCGGTGGAAAGAGCCTGGGCTTGGGAGTCAGAGGTCATGGATTCTAATCCTGGCTCCGCCACTTGACAGCTGTGTGACTTTGGGCAAGTCACTTCACTTCTCTGTGCCTCAGTTCCCTCATCTGTAAAATGGGGATTAAGACTGTGAGCCCCACGTGGGACAACCTGATTATGTTGTATCCCCCCCAGTGCTTAGGACAGTGCTTGGCACATAGTAAGCGCTTAACAAATACCATCAATATTATTATCAGGATGTACAGTCTCTAGACTACAAAGCCATTGATTACGATCAGGGAGCATGTCTGCTAATTTTGTTGTACTCTCCTAGGTGTTTAGTACAGTGTTCTGCACATAATAAGTACAAATATATATCATAACAGTGATAATATTTGTTAAGTGCTCATTATTTGCCAGGCACTGTACTAAGCACTGGGGTGAATGCAAGCAAATTGGGTTGGACACTGTCCCTGTCCCACATAGGGTTCACAGTCTCAATTCCCATTTTACAGATGAGGTAACTGAAGTTCAGAGAAATTAAGTGACTTGCCCAAGGTCAGACCACAGACATGTGGTGGAGTCAGGATTAGAATCCATGACCTTCTCACTCCCAGGCCTCTGCTCTATCCACCAGGCCAAGCTGCTTCTCATTGATGGACTGATTTACAAGGGAGCAACAAAACCCATTGCAAATGTCACTGTATTATGTCAAGTGAATGATGATTATCTGAAAAAGTCAAGTTACTAAGAGAGGAAACAGTTCCTACTGTGGCACAACATATAACTGTTATTAATGCCTACCGCCAACAATAGCAAAGCAATAACATCAGTGAACAAAAGCTCTTGTTTAGACAGTGGATTGCCTTAGTGAAATAATATTTTTCGTGTGTGAGGGAAGAGTTGAGGTGCCTTTGAGTCCTGCTGTTTCTACCTTCACAGCATCACTAAAATCTGTCCTTTCTTCTCTATCCAAACTGCTACTATGCTAATGCAAGCACTTGTCCTATCGCACCTCGACTACTGCATCTGCTTCCTTGGTGGCCTCCCTGCTGTCTTGTCTCTCCCCACTCCAGTCCATACTTCATTCTGCTGCACGGATCATTCTTTTTTTAAAATGTTCAGTCCGTGTCTCCCCTCTCCTCAAAAACCTCCAATGGTTGCCCATCCACCTCTGCATCAAACAGAAACCTGTGACCATTGGTTTTAGATCACTCAGTCTTCTGGCCCCCTCCTACTTCAACTCACAGGTCTCCTAGTACAGTCCAGTATGCACATTTGGCTCCTACAGAGCCAGCTAATTCATTTTGCCTTGCTCTCGCCTAATTATCCACCAACTCCTTTTCCATATTCTCCCTCTAGACTGAAACCTCCTTTCCCCACTGTATATGTGAGCCCAGTTACTCTCCCCACCTTCAGAGACTTATTAAAGACTTGTTAGAGAAGCAGCATGGCTCAGTGGAATGAGCCTAGGTTTGGGAGTCAGAAGTCATGGGTTCAAATCCCAGCTTCGTTAATTGTCAGCTGTGTGACTTTGGGCAAGTCACTTCCCTTCTCTGGGCCTCAGTTACCTCATCTGGAAAATGGGGATTAAGACTGTGAAAGCCACGTGGGACAACCTGATCACCTTGTACCCTCCCCAGCACTTAGAAGAGTGCTTTGCACATAGTGAGCACTTAACAAATGCCATTATTATTATTATCATTATTATTTAAGTCACATTTCTCCAAGAGGCCTTCCCCAATTAATCTCTCTGTTCCCCAGGTTCCTCTTCCTTCTGTGTTATCTATGCTCTTGGATCTGTGACCTTTGGGCATAGGATATTCTCCGCACCCTCAACCCCACAGCACTTAAGTACATATCTATAAATTATACATCATATATCATTTATTCATATTAATACTTGTCTCCCCTTCTAGACTGTAAGCTAGATGAGGACAGGGAACATGACTACCACCTCTGTTGTATTGTATTCTCCCAAGCACTTAGTATAGAGCTCTGCACACAGTAAGCACTCAATAAATACCATTGATTGACTGATTTACGCCCTTTATTCACCCCCATGCTCAGCCTCTCAGCACTTACGTACATATTCATTATTTATTTATGTACATCAATGTCTGTCCCCTTCTCTAGACTGTAAGCTCTTTGTTGGCAGGGAACTTTTTTTATGGCATTTCTTAAGCACTTATTATGTCTCAGGCACAGTACTAAACACTGAGGTTAATGCAAGTTTATCAGGTTGGGTGCAATCCATGTCCCACTTGGGGCTAACAGTCTTAATCTCTATTTTATAGATGAGGTAACTGAGGCATAGAGAAGTTAAATGACTTGCCTAAGGTCACACAGCAGACAAGGGGAGGATCCAGGATTAAAACCGAGGTTCTTCTAACTCCCAGACCCCTGCTCTATCCACTAGGCCTTACTGCTTCTCAAGGTGTCTACCAACAATTATACTGTACTCTCCCAAGCAGCTAGTACATTGTTCTGTACACAGTAGGCACTCAATAAATATGGTGAACTGATGGATAATAACAATAATATTTAAGGTATTCGTTAAGTGCTTACTACATACCACACACTATAGTAAGTGCTGAGGGGAATGGAAGCAAATTGGGTTGGACACAATCCCTGTCCCACATGGGGCTCACATTCTTAATCCCCATTTTATATTCATTCATTCATTCATTCATTCAATTGTATTTATTGAGCGCTTACTGTGTGCAGAGTACTGTACTAAACGCTTGGGAAGTACAAGTTGGCAACATATAGAGACGGTCCCTACCCAACAGCGGGTTCACAGTCTAGAAGGGGGAGACAGACAACAAAACAAAACATATTAACAAAATAAAATAAATAGAATAAATATGTACAAGTAAAATAAATAGAGTTATAAATATGTACAAACATATATACATATCATATATATAGGTGCTGTGGGGAGGGGAAGGAGGTATGGTGGGGGGGATGGGGGGGAGAGGAAGGAGAGGTCTCAGTCTGAGGGCCAGAGAAGTTAATTGACTTGGCCAAGGTCACACAGCAGACATGTGTAGAGACGCAGCATGGCTCAGTGGAAAGAGCACGGGCTTGGGAGTCAGAGGTCGTGGGTTCTAATCCCGGCTCTGCCACATGTCAGCTGTGGGACTTTGGGCAAATCCCTTAACTTCTCTGGGCCTCAGTTCCCTCATCTGTAAAATGGGGATTAAGACTGGGATCCCCACGTGGGACAACCTGATTACCTTGTATCTACCTCAGTGCTTAGAAGAGGGCTTGGCACATAGTAAGCACTTAACAAATACCAACATTATTATTTTTATTATGTGGTGGAGCCAGGATTAGAACCCACGACCTCTGACCCCCAGGCCTGGGCTCTTTCCACTAGGCCACGTTGCTTCTCTACCCTAAAGAAGGGATCATGGACCTGCTCCATTAAGTCACCATTCTCTCACAGTCTGCATTATACTGTAGTCTCCCAAGCTCTTGGTACAGTAGGCTCTCAATAAATAGGATTGAATGAATGAACGAATAAAACCCTTTCCCCCAACAGGAGATTTATCGTGTGTGTATGTGTGTTTGTGTTTGCGCGTGCTTTTAGGTGACAGTGTGGGACTTCTCCCTTTCTTGGCTGAAGGCTGCAGTCGCCTCCACTTCTCGGTTATTGTGGAAGACAAGCTAAAGGCGGGGTTTCGAGACCCACATCTGCCTTAGGTACGCCTAGGGGTGCGAACAACCCATTCAGCCCTTGGGAGCTGCCAGAGGAAAAAACTCGACCGCTATTTTCAGCTCGGCAGTTTTATTCCTTCCACGTTTAATGAGAAAGAGGCTGGCAGACCCCTAATCGGTCCAGAATCATGCACAGAAACATGGGAACAGAGGACCAGCTTGGTGGTGGGTGACAGATTATTTCCCATGGGCTTAAATGCAGGGGACAAATGATTAAGTGAAATAAGAATGTGGCAGTAGGGACCACTTCTTCCTGGCCGAGAAGCAGCTTGGTTCTGTGGATAGAGCGTGGGCCTGGAAGCCAGAAGGTCATGACTTCTAATCCCATCTCTGCCACTTGTCTGCTGTGTGAACTTGGGCAAGTTACTTCACTTCTCTATGCCTCAGTTACCTCATCTGTAAAATGGGGAATAAGACTGAGCCCCATGTGGGACAAGGACTGATCTACCCCAGCACTTAGAACAGTGCTTGCCCTATAGTAAGTGCTCAACAAGTACCATAACAATAATAGTAACTATTATCATAATATGTTATTATTATTAATAGGGCTCCAGGGCTGGGCCATTCCTGGATAAAGATCCCTGAATAGCAAGGGGGGATGGGAGGGCAGACATGTGGCAAAGCCGTAATTAGAACCCAAGCCCTTCAGTCTCTCAGGCCCGTGCTCTATCCACTAAGCCACACTGTACATTCCACAGGACTCAACTCCCCCAAGGGATGACGGTCTTACTCAGAGACCCCGTGCAGATCATGGTAAGGGACAGCGAGATTCCCCTCTTTGAAACCCCAGAGGTTCAACTCCTTGGAATCCCGAGGGTTTGACCTCCATGGGGAGGGATCCAGCCTGTCTGCTGGACTAAAAATGCTGTTAAATTATGAGAGTTAAATTATGTTAAATTATCATCCTTCCTTCTGGTCATGATCATGATGGTATTTGTTAAGCGCTTAATATGTCAAGCATTGTTCTAAGCCCTGGGGTCTATACAAGCTAATCAGGTTGGACGCAGTCCCTGTCCCACATGGGGTTCACAGTCTTAATCCCCACTTTACAGATGAAGTAAGTGAAGCCCAGAGAAGTACATAGACCTGCCCAAGGTCATACAGAAGACATGTGGCAGAGCCGGGATTAGAACACACGTCCTTCTGACTCCCAAATCCTTGCTCTATTTACTAGGCCAAGCTGCTCCAAACCCCTCTAAGGACCAGTCAATCTACTAATAGTAATAATAACAATAATAATGATGGTGGTATTTGTTAAGCGCTTACTATGTGCAAAGCACTGTTCTAAGTGCTGGGGAGGTTACAAGGTGATTAGGTTGTCCCAAGTGAGGCTCACAGTCTTAATCCCCATTTTACAGATGAGGGAACTGAGGCACAGAGAAGTTAAGTGACTTGCCCAAAGTCACACAGCTGACAAGCGGCCGAGTCGGGATTTGAATCCCTGACCTCTAACTCCCAAGCCCGTGCTCTTACCCACTGAGCCACGCTGCTTCTGTAACATAGTAATATAGTAATTATAACACTTACTAGCCACTTATTATGTTCCAAGCACTGTTCTAAGCACTGGGATAGATACAAAGTTCTCAGTATGGACACAGTCCCTGTCCCACATGGGGCTCACAGCCTAGGTATGAGGGTCTTGTCTTGTTTTATGCTGTCGAGTAATCTCAACCCATAGCGACACCACGGACGCATCTCCCCCAGAATGCCCCACCTCCATTTGCAATCATTCTGGTAGCGGATCCATAGAGTTTTCTTGGTCAAAATAGGGAAATGATTTGCCATTGCCTCCTTCCGCGCAGTGAAACTTGAGTCTCCGCCCTCGAGTCTCTCCCATACTGCTGCTGCTCAGCATGGGTGAGTTTTGACTTGTAGCAGATAGCCATCCACCTGCTAGCTGCTGTTCAAACCAAGAATGGAATGGGTAGGCCTCTGCTTGACTCTCCTTCTCATAGTAGAGACTGGTAGAGTGCTGGAAACTCTCCAGGTGCAACTCTGAGAGGGGAGGGGAGGAGACAGTGGCAATTGATCCTCATTTTGCACGAGAGGATTTCAGTTGCCTAGCTGAGCAGTCCTCTCTGGGAGCACTGCCTGTCAGCTTCAGTCAATCAATCAATCAATCATTCATATTTATCGAGTATTTTCTATGAGCAGAGCACTCTACTAAGCGCTTGGAAGGATACAGTAAAACAGAGTTGGTAGAAACATTCCCTGCCCACGACACCACTGAAGAGAAATGGGGAAAAATATAATATTCTTTCCAAATCTTCCTCAAGCAGGGTAGGGGGGAGTCTAAAAAGAGTTCTCCTTTGCATGTCCCTGTCTCTCCCCACTTCCCTAACGGGCTGCAATTGCAAAGAGACAGGGCAGGCGCTAAAATAAACCAATATCCACTCGATAATTCCCGACCTTTTCTTTCTGGTGACATTTCTATCTGTCAAGCAGAGGCATAATATGCTGAGGGTGGGAAGCTTATATTTCTCATTGGGAAAATGGATCAATAATGCTTTCCAGATGAGCTTTATTGGAAAACAGTGGGCAATGGCCAGTCAAGACAACCGACACCAGAACTTTGTCCAGAGACACTTCCAAAGTGATAAAATTCCACTGGCTCTAAAAATAAGCATCAGGAATATTCCATAATGTGAACACCAAGGAATTTGTTTAGAGATACCTATGGTGAGGTAATGAAATGCCCTCTATGCCAAGGGAGGATGGAAGCTTTGGCTATGTCATCCTCAGTGGTATTTATGGAGTGCTTACTATGTGCTGAGGACTGTACTAAGCACTTGGGAGAGCACAGTACAACAGAGTTAGCAGATACGTTCCCTGCCAACAATGAGCTTACAATCTGTAGTGTCTTAAGTACTTATTCCTTCCATCCATTTATGTATCTTGGGGTTGACATTTTAATTTGTCTGTTGTATCTCATCTTTTGCTCTTGTTTTCCTTGTATGTTTGCTATTTGTGTCCTTTCCTCTGTTCGATTATAAGCTTCTTGAGGCCAAGGCCTATGTCTTTGACTTTTATTGGATGTCTCCAAAAACCTCTTACGGTGCTATGCACACAGGAGGCACTCAATAAAGCTAACGACCTCCAAATTGCCGTGTGTCCCATCACCTATGGTTGGCAGGGAGTTATCCAATCCTAAGAGCCCGAGCTCCAACTGCCATATACATTTTCCACTGGGGAAAATGCATATTTTTCTAACACAAGCTCCACCCTTTGTGGATTGTAAGCTCCATGGAGGCAGGGATCGTGGCTACCACCTCTGTAGGATTGTATTTTCCCAAGTGCTTAGTAGTGCTCTGCACACAGAAAGCACTCAGTAAATAGCACTGATTGATTCACTGACGTGGTCCATGGTTTTCACCCAGTTTAATGGTGTTGCTGATGCTCGTATGAGAAGTGCTGTGGTGTTAGTGGAAATAGCGCAGGACTGGGAATCAGGGGATCTGGGTTCTAATCCCAGTTCCTCCACTTGCCTTCTGTGTGACTTTGGACAATTCACTTGATTTATCTGTACCTCGATTTCTTCATCTGCAAAATGGGGATTCAACAAGTGTTCTCCCTCCCCATTAGATTAAGAGCTCCACTTGGGGCACGGATTATTTTATATCGTCCCTCTGCTTAATACAGTTCTTGGCATGTAAAAAGTACTAAACAAACACAAAAAATAATCATTATCATTATTATTCAATTTTACTTAGTTACACAAGGCAGGTAGATGGATAAGGTGGTTGTCCACCCTGTAGAGTTCTTCCTGTGACCAGTAAATTGTAGTATCCTTGAGGATGGGGTTTTATCTGCTTTCTGGGCTGTATCCCCAGCATCTAGTACAGATCTGGGCATTTCTAAAGGAGCTTGATAAATACTTGGTGACCGACAATGACTACTCCTAAGACAGCAAAGCTTCAGGCGCCTAAGATGTTTGTTCAAACCAAGGAAAGGATTTCATAGATAAAGAAAAATCACTGTGACACTTATTAAGCACTAACTATGCTGTGGGCAGGGAATATGTCTACCAGCTCTGTTGTACTGTTCTCTCCCAAGCATTTAGAACAGTGCTCTGTACACAGGAAGCAAAAATAAATAAACTGAGAGGCAGCGTGGCTCAGTGGAAAGAGCCCGGGTTTGGGAGTCAGAGGTCATGGGTTCTAATCCCGGCTCCACCACATGTCAGCTGTGTGACCTTGGGCAAGTCACTTAACTTCTCTGAGCCTCAGTTCCCTCATATGGGGATTAAGACTGTGAGCGCCACATAGGACAACCTGATCACCTTATACGCCCCCCCAGCGCTTAGAACAGTGTTTGGCACATAGTAAGTGCTTAACAAATGCCATCATTATTAATAAATACCTTTGATGATGATGATAACTGCCAAGCATCATGGTAAATTCACTTAGCTGTAAAACAGCCCTCGAGCCAATCTAAAGGTGAGAAACAACAGGTATTGAATCCCCATTTTACAGAGGAGAAAACTGAGGCTCAGAGAGGCGAAGAGACTTGACCAAGGTCACACAGCAGGGCAACTGGCAGAGTTGTGATAAGAACCCTGGTCTCCTAACTCCCAGTTTTACACGCTTTCCACTAAAAGTCGCTTCGGAAGTCTACCGAATGTGCTGCTAAAAGCTGTTGGAGGGTAACCGTTAGATTTTAGTGGCAGCAATGAAACTTGATCACTTAGACTAGAAAGTGACTACCAGGGGAGAATCACAATTTAGAATGACATCACTCTGAAAAATGGCTTTGCTCAGGTTGAAAATTAGCTCTAGTGGGAGAGGGCTTGCTGAGAAATCCTGTGCCGATAATGAGGTCGCCGATTTGGTTCTGCGGATCTATCTCCTGGTTTGCTGAAATGCAGGAAGCAATGAGTTAGCGGGTCTTCTTGGCCTCAGGTCCCTTCATTAAGACCCAGTTCGGACTATTCTAGCCTCCAGAAAAATGTTATTTGTTTTTAAGCAATGTTTTCGCTCATAACAGATGGGGTTTTTTTTTATTAAAAAATGTTCTTGTTGCAATAAAGCTCTCTGAGAAAAAGCAAATGCAATATCAGAAATGCATAATTCAAAGATATTGAAGGCTTTATCAGAAAGTGCCTATAAACCCAGGAAAGGTAGAAAGGGTTGGTGGTGGGATGGGGAGAATGATTTGATATAGGAGCCAGGCCAGTCTAGGGGAAAGATCACAGGCCTTAAAGTCAGAGGACCTGGATTCTAATTCTGCCTCTGCCCCTAGCTTTCTTTGTGTCTTTAGGCAAGCCACTTAATTTCTCTAGGCCTCAATTTTCTCATTTGTAAAATGGGAATTCAATACCTATTCTCTCTCCCCACTTAAGTCATGTGCTCCATATGGGAAAAGGACTGTGTCCAACCTGATTATCTTGTATCTACCACAGTGCTTGGAACATAGACAGTGCTAAACAAAAGCCACAGTTATTATCATTAGCTTCACCATTAGTGCCTAAGAAACAGCGTGGCTCAGTGGAAAGAGCATGGGCTTTGGAGTCAGAGGTCATGGGTTCAAATCCCAGCTCTGCCAATTTCCAGCTATGTGATTTTGGGCAAGTCACTTAACTTCTCTGGGCCTCAGTTACCTCATCTGTAAAATAGGGATTAAGACTGTAAGCCCCCCGTGGGACAACCTGATCACCTTGTAATCTTCCCAGTGCTTAGAACAGTGCTTTGCACATAGTAAGTGTTTAATAAATGCTATTATTATTGTTATTATTAACTAGGGCATTGGGGATAGGGCCCTGATAGAGTGCCTGGCCCAAAGCAAGCACTTTAATAAACCCCAGAAAAAAACCCACACAAGCTATTGAAAATCATATTGGGTGATTCTGATATGTTCTGAAGTGAGGAAAGAGTCCGCTCCTTGACATTTGAGGAGAAACTTGGCTTAGTGGCTAGAGCATGGCCCTGGGAGTCAGAAGGACCTGGGTTTTAATCCCACCTCTATCACTCATCTGTTGTGTGACTTTGGGCAAGTCACTTCACTTCTCTGGATCTCAGTTACCTCATCATCATCATCATCATCATCATCAATCGTATTTATTGAGCGCTTACTATGTGCAGAGCACTGTACCTCATCTGTAAAATGGGGACTAAGACTGTGAGCCCCATGTGGGACATGGACTGTGTCCAATCTGATTAGCTTGTTTCTACCCCAGCACTCAGTACAGCACCTAACACATAGTAAGCGCTTAACAGATACCATTTAAACAAAATTGAGAATAATTTGTTTTCTGTTTCCTCTATGGACTCATGGACCCTAAAGAGCTGAAGTGGTCTCTCTGAATAACTGTGTTTTCCCTGGCCATTGAGAAGCAGCATGGCTCAGTGGAAAGAGCATGGGCTTTGGAGTGAGAGGTCATGGATTTTAATCCCAGCTCCACCACTTGTCAGCTGTGTGACTTTGGGTAAGTCACTTAACTTCTCTGTGCCTCAGTTACCTCATCTGTAAAATGGGGATTAAGGCTGTGAGGCCCACGTGGGACAACCTGTTCACCTTGTAACCTCCCCAGTGCTTAGAACAGTGCTTGGCACATAGTAAGCGCTTAATAAATGCTATTAAAAAATCATATTTATTGAGCATTTACTGTGTGCAGACCGCTGTACTAAACATAAAGGCGAGTACAATTCCCTGCCCACAATTAGCTTACTGTCTGGAGGGGGAGACAGACATTAATATAAGTAAATACATTTATGCTTAGGTACCTAAATGCTGTGGAAGGGGTGAATAAAAGGGTCCCAGGATTATGCAATAAGTGGGGCAAGAGGAAAGGAGGGCATAGTCGGGGAAGGCCTCTTGGAAATATGACTTCAATAAGCCTTTGAAAGCAGGGAGAGTGATGTCTGTCAGACATGAAGTGAGAGGATAATCCAGGCCAGAGGCAGGCGATGGACATTTCCTTTTGGGCCTTAAAAATTCACCAGGGCTCATGACAACAAATCTGGCAGGGCCAGAGCTGAGCGGGCCCTGTTGAGATCAATAAATCTTTATTACTGTTATCATTATTATCATCATTGTTGTTATATTTGCTAAGTAGTTACTATATGCCAAGGTAATTGGGGCAGACACAGTTCCTGCCTCAATGGGGCTTACAGACTAAGTGGAAGGGAGAACAGATACTGAATCTTCATTTTACAGACGAGGAAACTGAGGCACAGAGAAGTGAAGTGACTTGCCCAGGTATGTCTGAGAACCTATGTTCTAATTCTGCCTCTGCCACTCACCTGCTGTATGACCTGGGGCAAGACACCTCACTTCCCGGTGCTTCAGTTTCCTCATCTGTAAAATGTGGGACAGAGACTGAGTCAGAACTGATTATCTTGGGCCTACCCCAGCACTTACTGCGGTGTTGGCATTTGGTAAGTGCTTAACAAATACCACAATTATTATTGTTGTTAATACTGAGAAGATCAGTGAAGAAATTAGTGAGGAAAAGCCAAGGGAACTGGGATTATTTGACCTGCAGAGAGAAGCAGGTTGGACTGCAAACTCCTTAAAGGCAAGAACTATGATTTCCTCTTACATTGTATGCTCCCATTAGGAAAATAAGGCTGCCTTCTGCATACAATACTTACTGTTAATGGTGATAAACTCAGTGTTAACCAACTCGTTGTACTGTACTCTCCCAAGCACTTAGTAGAATGCCCTGCTCACTGTAAGAGCTAAATAAATACTATTGATGATGACAGTAAGAGGAGGATGAGTATGATCTTAAGGTAGAAGGGGAACCTGATCTCATATTCATTTCACTCCATTCAATCGGATTTATTGAGCACTTACTGTGTGCAGAGCACTGTACTAAGTGCTTGGGAAGTACAATTCGGCAACAGAGACAATCCCTGCCCACAACGGGGTCACATTCTAGAAGGGGGAAGACAGACATCAAAACAAGTAAACTGGCATCAATGGCATCATTATAAATAAATAGCATTATAGATGTACACACTTCATTAATAAAAATGAATAGAATTATAATTATAAATATGTACATATATACACAAGTGCTGTGGAGCAGGGAGGTCATATGATGATGATGTTGGTATTTGTTAAGCACTTACTATGTGCCAAGCACTGTTCTAAGTGCTGGAGTAGATACAAGGTAATCAGGTTGTCCCACGTTGGGCTCACAGTCTTCGTCCCCATTTTACAGATGAGGTAACTGAGGCACAGAGAAGTGAAGTGATTTGCCCAAGGTCACACAGCTTACAAGTGGTAGAGGTGGGATCAGAACCCATGACCTCTGACTCCCAAGTCCGTGCTCTTTCCACTAAGCCACTCTAGTGACCAGCTGGGCTTCATTCCAGAGTCTGGGATAAAATTATTGAATAACTTGCTTTACTACCTATTCATCTTCCAAGAACCCCTAAGTAAAAGGAGGCTGAAACCATGGATTGTTTATTCTAAAATATCAGGGTGCTAGTTTATTGTCTCTCCTTTGGGAGAAATCTGGCCTGTTCTTTTTCCCCTGTCCCTCCTTCATTTGAAGAGAAATCTGTCTTGCCAACAATATTCTTATGGGAGAATGGAAAGGTAGAGTAAGAAGCTTGACTCCACTTTCAAAAGCTTGGACCATGGTTCTCCAGTGCCCCAAGAAACATTTCAAAGAGGAATTCAGCTCTAATCAAGAGAAGCAGAAAGGCTCCCAGGGAGAGATTTGGAGGGGAAAGAGACAGGGTTAATGGATGCAGGGAATGTGGTAGATTTTACCAGGATTGCAAGAGCTGGAGTGGAGTTTGGATTTAATTATTCAAAAGGTCA
Source organism: Tachyglossus aculeatus (assembly GCF_015852505.1). NCBI lineage: Eukaryota > Metazoa > Chordata > Mammalia > Monotremata > Tachyglossidae > Tachyglossus > Tachyglossus aculeatus. The sequence continues at coordinate 42,433,852 of NC_052067.1, read as the reverse complement.
CAGAAAAAAAAAATGGTCTCTTCTCCATCTAATTTGACTTGCTTCAGGTTTACGGGAAGAGATTAAGGAGGATGTAAGGAATGTCCAAAGAAACAATGATTTAACTCCCAGTTAAGAAATTCGCTTTTACCTGCATATATGAGCCAAACTCTCATTAGGGCTAATGAGAGCAATGTGTGTGAAATATGGTGATAGAAAGGGATAATGTCAAACTGGGGTATCAGTCCTGTAGAGAAAGTTCATCAAATGAATGCCCGAAGATGTAGCTTGGCCTAGTGGATAGAGTACAACCTGAGAGTCAGGGGACTTAGGTTTTATTCCCGGCTCCACCACATACCTGCTGTGTGGCCTTGGTCAAGTCATTACACTTCTCTGTGCCTCAGTTACCTCATTGGTAAAATGAGGATTAAGACTGAGAGCCCCATGTGGGACATGGACTGCATCCAACTGATGATCTCGTATCTACCCCAGTGTTCAGTATTATGCCTGGCACATGGTAAGCACTTGATAAATACCATTAAAAAAGGGTCCTAGAAATGTTTTCAAGATTTAATAAACTTTCTGATTTGTCAATAGCAGAAGATGCTTATCATCTTGGTCCTTCTAGAATTATGACTTTCATCTTCCTCTCTAGAAGTATCAATAAAAATTGAGTCAACGGAGCATTTGTTGTGTATGATCACTGTTGGAAGTGATTTATAGGCATTCAGAAGGAATGTAAGACTGTAAGTTTGTTATGAGCAGGGAATGTGTCTGCTAATTCTGTGGTATTGTACTCTTCCAAGCACTGAGTACAGTACTCTGCACTTACTAAGCGCTCTAATAAGTGCTCAGTAGATACCAATGATTGACTGATTGGGTGGAGACTCTGTCCCTCTCCCTTTTTCTCCACTCCCTCCCCCTCTCTCCCTCTAGAATGTAAGTTCACTGTAGGCTGAGAATATGGCTGTTATATTGTTATATTGGACTGTTTCAAGCTTAGTACAGTGCTCTGCCCACAGTAAGCGCTCAATGCATACAACTGACTGACTGAGAGTCCATTCTCCTAGGTGCAGTCTGATGGGGCAAGACAAATATTGACTGATATTGCTATTGTGCTCCCTCCACGCCTTCTTCTGGGGGAACAATTGCCAAAGAGACCCCACACAGAGCTCTCAGGTCTATTGTACCAAAGTATCCAACTGCCTATCATGCCAGAATTCATCTCCACAATGTAATTCAGAAGGCAGAACCCTGAAACAGCAACGTGGCTTAGTGGAAGGAACATGGGCCTGGGACTCAGCGGACCTGGGCTCTATTCCCGGCTCTGCCACTTGCCTGCTGTTTGAGCTAAGTCACTTCACTTTTCTATCCCTCAGTTTCCTCGACTGCAAAATGGGGATTCAATCCCTTTCAACCCTCCTACTAAGACTGTGAGCTCCACAATAGGCTGGGACTGTACCCAACATGATTATCTTGTCTCTACCCCAGTACTTAGAACAGTGCTTGACGTATAGCAAGCACTTTTAACAAATACCTTTTAAAAATCCTTATTAAACACGACCCTTCCCAAATAAGTGCACTCCTCCCCCAAATGCAATTAATATTCATGCATTCAATCATATTTATTGAGTGTTTACTGTGTGTAGAGCACTGTACTAAGCACTTGACAGGTCTCTCTCTGCAGTTTCGCATTTCCTCATGCCTTCAGCACATCTCTACTTGGAAGTACCACTGACATCTCAAATTTACCACGTCCTAAATAGGACTCCTTATTCATTCATTCATTCATTCAATTGTATTTATTGAGCGCTTACTGTGTGCAGAGCACTGTACTAAGCACTTCACAGGTCTCTCTTTCTCCTCTGCAGTCTCGCATTTCCTCCTGCCTCCAGCACATCTCTACTTGGATGTCTCACTGACATCTCAAATTTACCACATCCTAAATAGGACTCCTTATCTTTCCACTCAAACCCTGTCCTCCCCATAACTTTCCTATCACTGTAGACAACACCACCGTCCTTCCTGTCTCACAAGCCCGGAACCTTGGAGTTATAATAATAATAATAATAATAATAATAGTGGTATTTGTTAAGTGCTTACTATGTGCCAAACACTGTGCTAAGCGCTGGAGGGGATACAAGGTGATCAAGGTTGTCCCACATGGGGCTCACAGTCTTAGTCCCCATTTTACAGATGAGGGAACTGAGGCCCAGAGAAGTGAAGTGACTTGCCCAAGGTCACACAGCTGACAAGTGGCGGAGCCGGGATTCGAACCCGAATTCCAAGGCCGTGCTCTTTCCACTGAGCCACACAGCTTCTCTATGGTGAGTTATGACTCACCTCTCTTGTTCAACCCACATATTCAATTTGTCACCCAGTCCTGTAGGTTCAACCTTCATAACATCAATATAATCCACACTTTCCTCTCCATCTAAACTGCTACCACGCTAATCCAAGCACTTAGCTAATGCCGCTTTAATTACTGTATCAGCTGCCTTGCTGACCTCCATGCCTCCATCTCCCCTACTTCACTGTGCTGCCTGGATCAAGTTTCTACAGAATCGTTCAGCCCAAGTGTTTCCCCACTTCTCAACAACCTCTAAAGGTAGCTCATCTACCTCCTCATTAAAGAGAAACGCCTTATCATTAGCTTTAAATCACTCAATTACCTTGCCCCCACCTACTTTACCTCACTGCTTTCCAACTACAATCCAGTCTGCACACTTCACTGTTCTAATACCAACCTACTCACTGTACCTTAATCTCATCTATTTCACCCCCAACCTCTCACCCACCTCCTGCCTCAGGCCTGGAATGTTCCTCCTCTTCATATCCAACAGATGATCATTCACCCCTTCTTCAAAGTCTTATTGAAGGCATATCTCCTTCAAGAGGCCTTCCTTGGTTAAACCTTCATTTCCTCTTCTCCCTCTCCTTTTTGTATTTCCCTAGAACTTAGATTTGTACCCTTTATCCACCCTTCCCTCAGGCCCACAGCACTTATGTACATATCTGTAATTCTTTTATTCTCTGTCTCCCACTCAAGACTGTAAGTCTCATTGTGGGCAGGGATTGTACCTACCAACCCCCTTACATTGTACTTTCTCAAGAGCTCAGAACAGTGTTCTGCACGCAGTAAGCACTCAATATATACTGCTGATAGATTCACTGATTATTGATCATAGTATTTTGGCAATCCCCTTGCCCAGAATGCCTGAGGAGCTTAATCGCTGGCTGCTAATTTGCCTGAACAGCAGGGTGTGGGCTTGCTTGATAACAGGCATATATGGATTATAAGTAAATGTGTGAAACAATTAATATATCCCCTTTTTATATTTTGGAACTTTTTCCCAGCTTTTCTCCAGCCAACACTCCACGTTCCTCCCAAGCAAACATTTCCCCTGTGCCTCACCCTCATCTCTCCGAGATGAGTGGAATCAATGGAGAGCTTTAAAACCTGAGTTTCTCTTTCACGAGAGAAGCACTGGGGGAACCAGTGGAAATTTTTGTGGAGGGGAGTGATGTACCCCAATCAGCATTTAAGAAATGCTGATTGGGAAATGCATTTGAGCACTGTACGAAGCACAGGGGCAGATAGAAGATAATCAGGTTAGACATAGTCCCTGTCCCACATGGGGCTTAGAGTCTTAATACCCATTTTACAGGTGAGGAAATTGAGGCTCAGAGAAGTAAAGTGATCTCCCCCTCTAGATTCTGAGCTTATTGTAAGAAGGAATGTGTCTGTTTGTTGTTATAATGACCCCCCCCAAGCACTTAGTAAAGTGATCTCCCCCTCTAGATTCTGAGCTTATTGTAAGAAGGAATGTGTCTGTTTGTTGTTATAATGACCCCCTCAAGCACTTAGTAAAATAAAATAAATAATGGCATTTATTAAGCACTTACTATGTGCAGAGCACTGTTCTAAGCGCTGGGGAGGTACAAGGTGATCAGGTTGTCCCACGGGGGGCTCACAGTCTTAATCCCCATTTTACAGATGAGGGAACTGAGGCCCAGAGAAGTTAAGTGACTTGCCCAAAGTCACACAGTACAGTGTGACTTTGTGTAGTGTAGTACAGTGCTTTTCACATAGTAAGTGCTCAATAAATATGATTGAATGAATGAATGAACCTGCTCAAAGTCACACAGCTGGCAAGTGGCAGAGCCAGGATTGAAGCCAGCTTCTCTGACTCCCAGAATTATGTGCTACGCACCAGGCCACGCTGCTTCTCAAGTAGGAAGAATAGGAGAACTGATACACAGAGCAGTTAAGTGACTTGTCCAGGCAACTGGCAGAGTCAGGATTAGAACCCAGTTCTTCCAACTCCCGGGCCCTTGCCCTTTCCACTAGGCCATGCTGCTCCTCCATGCTGCTTACTGCGGGCAGAACACTTTACTAAGCGTTTGGCACTGTACTAAGATCGTGGCCAATCAGCAAGTCAGGGTGAGGGAAGAGATTCGACCTTCAGCGACTAAATTTGCAAGCCTATGGTTTCTCGCCACCGCCGACTACTTTTTTAGTGTTTTCTACCAGCACAGCTTCCAGCTGGAAGTGGGCAAGAAAAGTTTTTAAAGATTTCTCAGTCCCGTTCTCACTGACTTTCTCAGCTGGGTCAACTCTGGAAGTGAGAAGAAACAAATTGTGTAAATACCAACATACCTCCGCCTATACAGACGTTCACCACCCTGGAGGAGCAATAGTAACGGTATTTAATGAACACCCACTGGGTGTAATGCACTGTACTAAGCCAGTCTCCCAGCTGGGGCTTACCAGAGTAGTCTTTTTGTGGGCAAACATGGTAATTCACCTGGATAAATAGCCGCTCTTTTATTTCAAAACCTGCTTTCATCTCTAGTCTCTGATACATTTCATCTGGGACAAACACAATGTCACCCTCAGGTCTGTGAAAAACTCATTTTATGAAAACTACTTAACGCAGTCTTAGTATCACTGAAAATGTCATTGCGATTAAATGTTGCTTTTTTATGGTGGACCCAACCCAAGGTTTAATTAAACCCTAGCTCATGGCACCTAAGGACATACCTCGGCAGACTGTGAGTGTCAGAGTTAACGACTTTTAGTGTTGAGGGTTCAACTTTCTACCTGGAAGTTGATGAACTTTCAGGTAGAGAAGCAGCATGACCTAGTGGAAAGATCACGGACCTGGGAGCCAAAGGACCTGGGTTCTAATCCTGGCTCTGCCATTTGTTGACTTATGGACCTTAGGTGGGTCACTTTACTTCTCTGTGCCTCAGTTTCCTCATCTGCAAAATGGGGATTCAATATCTGTTCTCCCTCCTACTTAGACTGTGAGCTCCACGTGGAACCTGACTATCTTGCATCTACCCCAGAGCTTAATACATTAAGCATTTAACAAATACCACTTTTTTTTTCTTTCAGTACTCTAACCTGAAGTGCAGAATGAGCCCATGATCCACCCTCTGATGGGTCTTCCCTGAAATCTCAACCACCAACTTGATCTTGAATTCTAGAGCCAAATTCTTCTAAGTCAGCTCTACTACCATTTGTCTGCTGTGTGACCTTGGGCAAATTACTTAACTTCTCTGTGCCTCAGTTTCCTCAAAATGGGGATTAAATCCTGCTCCCTCCTACTTGTGTCGGGCAGGGGTCTGTGTCTAATCTGATTATCTCATCACTACTCCAGGGCTTAATACAGTGCCTGACACATAGTAAGTGCTCAGTAAGTACCATTTTTAAAAAATGGTGGTGACCCATCTGTGCTGTGCTATATTGTGGTTGTCCAAGTGTTTTATTATTGTATTTGTTAAGTGTTTACTATGTGCTAGGCACTTTTCTAAGTTATGGGATAGATACAAGCTAATCAGGGTGGACACAATCCCTGTCCCGCTTGGGGGGTCACAGTCTCTGCCTTCATCCTGCAGTCTGATTGAACTCTCTCACCCAGGAGAGAGTAGGTGGGTCCCAGCTAGGAGAGGAAGGAGGTATCCAGTGAGTTCTCTGCTGGGCTGAATTGGGGGTTGTGGGGTGCTGACCACATTCATGACAAACCCCTGTTTATCACCCCCTCCAACTCCGTCTCTCTCACTATAGCCCAATAAGTTCCATTCCCGGCTCCAGCACTTACCTGCTGTGTGATCTTGGGTAACTCACTTAGATTTCTCTGGGGCTCAGTTTCCTCATCTGTAAAACAGTGGTGCCACACCAGTTGTTCCTCCCCTTTAGATTGTGAGTTCATGAGGGACAGGGACTGTCTGACCTGCACGGCGTAGTGGATAGAGCATGGGCCTGAGAGTCAGAAGGTCATGGGTTCTAATCCCATCTCTACCACTTGTCTGCTTTGTGGCCTTGGGCAAGTCACTTCACTTCTCTGTACCTCAGTTTCCTCATCTGTAAAATGGAGATTGAGACTGTGCACCTAGCATGGGACAGAGACTGTGTCCAACCTAATTTGCTTGTATCTACTCCAGTGCTTAGTACAGTGCCTGACACATAGTAAGCACTTAACACATACCACAATTATTATCTTGTATTGATCTCAGTGCACGATACAGTGTTTGGCCCATTATAAGTGCTAAACAAACACCACAATGGTTATTATTCTTCCCTGTCTCTGTATTTAACCCTACCTTCCTATGTCTCCTTTATAATCCTCCTCCAACGGGAATTGGCTGAGCTCCACATTCATCTTTCTCAAATGCCGAACGGAGCACTTCATTCCCCTCCACAAAAATTTCCACTGGTTCCCCCATTGTTTCTCTCATGAAACAGAAATTCAAGTTTTAAGGCTCTCTGTTGGCTAACTGCCTGGTGACAGGAGAGGTGAGGGTGAGGCACAGTGGGAAGGAAGGTTTGCTTGGAGAGAATGTACAATGTTAGCTGGAGAAAAACCGGGAGAGAGAGCCAATGTGTAATAAGGAGATGTATTCATTGTTTTATATATATATACGTATAATCCATATATATCTGTTACCATGCAGTCCCACACCCTGCTGTTCAGACAAATTAGCAGCAACCAGTATAGGAGCCACTAGTCTTTCTATAGTTAGTGAAAACTTTATGCTGTGGTTGCTTTTCCCTTACCCACTGGGGTGATGGAAAACAAGACGGGATCATCACAATAATGATGGCATTTGTTAAGCGCTTACCATGTGCCAGGAATGTTCTAAGTGCTGGGGAAGGTACAAGCTAAGCAATCCCTGACCCACGTGGGACTCTCAATCTGAAGCCCTATTTTACAGATGAGGTAACCGAGGCACAGAGAAATGAAGTGACTTGCCCAAGGTCACACAGCAGACAAGTGATGGAGCCGGGATTAGAATTCTGGTCGTTCTGACTTCCAGTCCCCTGCTCTATCTACTAGGCCATGCTGCTTCCTGAGGCAAGATGGAGCCTCCTTGCAGCTGAGGTGAGCTTAGTGTGCATTCCCCGGGGGACAGTGTGGCTGGTTGTCTGGAGGGCAGGCAAGCTAAGACCATGTGGCAGCAGCTTTTTGCCCCACAGTCTTTTCAACAAGGAAAGGCATGAGCTGCCTGGTCAGAAAGTTGCCCCAGACCAACTCCGCAACATTCAAGTCTGGAATGGAGACTTGAAAATGGGGAAAATGGTCATTGCTCCAGATGCATTATTATTAATAATAATAGTAATTGTGATATTTGTTAAGTGCTTACTAGGTGCCAGGCACTAATCAGTGGCTACCAATCTGCAAATCAGGCAGAAACTCCTCACCCTAGGCTTCAAGGCTGTCCATCACCTCGCCCCTTCCTACCTCACCTCCCTTCTCTCCTTCTACAGCCCAGCCCGCACCCTCCGCTCCTCTGCCGCTAATCTCCTCACCGTACCTCATTCTCACCTGTCCCGCCATCGACCCCCACCCCACGTCATCCCCCGGGCCTGGAATGCCCTCCCTCTGCCCATCCGCCAAGCTAGCTCTCTTCCTCACTTCAAGGCCCTACTGAGAGCTCACCTCCTCCAGGAGGTCTTCCCAGACTGAGCCCCTTCCTTCCTCTCCCCCTCGTCCCCCTCTCCATCCCCCCATCTTACCTCCTTCCCTTCCCCACAGCACCTGTAAATATGTACATATGTTTGTACATATTTATTACTCTATTTATTTATTTTACTTGTACATATCTATTCTATTTATTTTATTTTGTTAGTATGTTTGGTTTTGTTCTCTGTCTCCCTCTTTTAGACTGTGAGCCCACTGTTGGGTAGGGACTGTCTCTATATGTTGCCAATTTGTACTTCCCAAGCGCTTAGTACAGTGCTCTGCACAAAGTAAGCGCTCAATAAATACGATTGATTGATTAATTGATTGATTGATTGATTGATCTAAATGCTGGGGTGGATACAAGATCACTGGGTTGAACACGGTCCCTGTCCCTGCTCACAGTTTTAATCTCCATTTTCCAGATGAAGCAAATGAGGCCCAGAGAAGTGAAGTGGCTTGCCCAGGATCACACGGCATGCAAGCAGCATGGCTCAGTGGAAAAAGCCCGGGCTTGGGAGTCAGAGGTCATGGGTTCAAATCCCGACTCTGCCACTTGTCAGCTGTGTGACTCTGGGCAAGTCACTTAACTTCTCTGTGCCTCAGTTACCTCATCTATAAAATGGGGATTAAGACTGTGAGCCCCATGTGGGACAACCTGATCACCTTGTATCCTCCTCAGCGCTTAGAACAGTGCTTTGCACATAGTAAGTGCTTAACAAATGCCATCATCGTTATGAGAATGAACGGCCAGAGAGTCAGTAGGAGAATCAGGTGAGGAGAGGGGTTTTTTTTGTTGTTGTTGTTTTGTTTTTTAATGGTATTTGTTTAGCACTATGCGCCAGGCAGTGTTCTAAGTGTTGGGCTAGATACAAGCTAATCAGGTTGGACACAGTCCCTGTCCCACATGGGGCTCACAGTCTTAATCCCCATTTTACAGATGAGGTAATTGAGGCACAGAAAAGTGAACTGACTTGCCCAAGATCACACAGCAGACAAATAGTGGAGCCGGTATTATAACCCAGGTCCTTCTGATTCCCAGGCCCATGCTCTAGCCACTAGGTCATGCTGCTTCTTCTGATAATGTCAGTGAAACCAAGGTTGGATAATGTTTCCAGGAGAAAGGGGTGGTTGACAGTGTTGAAGATAGCTGAGAGGTCAAGGAGGATTAAGATGGGGTGGAGGATGTTGGATTTGGCAAGAAGGAGATCACTGGTGACCTTTGAGAGGCGGTTTCTGTGGAGCGAGGAGCACAGAAGCCGTGCTGGAGGAAGTCAAGGAGAGAATTGGAAGAGAGGAACTTTAGACAGCGGGTATACACAACTCGCTCAAGGAGTCTGAAGAAGAAAGGTAGAAGGGAAATGGGCTGATAACTGGAGGAAGCCGTGGGGTCAAGGGAGGGTTTTTTGGGGATGGGGAGACATGGGCATATTTGAAAGCAGTGAGGAAGAAACCACTGGAGAGTGAACAGCTGAAGATGGCAGTGAGGAAGGGAAGAATAGAGGGGGCAAGTGTATTGGTAAGGTGTGAAGGAATGGGGTCAGATGCACAGGTGGAGAGGGTGGAATGTGAAGGAAGACAGGATCCTCTAGAGATACTCCTGGGAAAGATGGGAGAGGTGAAGAAGGGGCAGGAGAGGGGAGAGGCTGGAGAGGGACATGGAGATTTCAGGGAGCTCTCCCCATTCTAGACTGTGAGCCCGCTGTTGGGTAGGGACCATCTCTATATGTTGCCAACTTGTACTTCCCAAGCGCTTAGTATAGTGCTCTGCACTCAGTAAGTGCTCAATAAATACGATTGAATGAATGAATTATTACTATAAGTATTGGAGCTGGGACTCAAACCTAGGTCCTTCTGACTCCCAGGCCTGAGCTCTATCCATTAGGCCACACTGCTTCTCTAGCAATAGTTAGGGCTTTTCCAGTTCCCTGGGAAGGCCAGGGCTCAGTTGGAAATCTTACCTAAAATAAATTTCTCCCCAAACCAAGGGGGTCTGGACTCTCCTTTTCTCTGCCCTTGACAGACAGGGCCATGCAGTCAAGAAAAGAAATCAACTCACTAGCCTGGCCTTTTACCGACTAGGCAGAGCTAGCTGGGCAGCTAGGAAGTGAAACTTAATTGTTTCATTTGAATACATCAGGAAAATCCCAAAGGTCACCTCCTCAACAGAGACCTCCGAACTGATATTCATTGTTGATGCCACCAGGCTGGTCTAAATCTAATCTCTATTTAGGGAGCCCAGGGCAGGGGGGGCAAAAACTCTGCTCCACAGGCCATGCTGTTTGACACCCGGTCAGAGGCTAATATAATAAAAGCCATCCATTATCGGATCATTGGAAGTGCCTTTTGTATTCCCCAGACCCTGCAGAGTGATACATCAGAGCTTTTACTGCCGTGGCTATTTATGACTGGGTTCTCAGACACAGAAAGGCTACAGAGGGTCTGTTGCAGTTGTTGGAGCGAGAATCTCAAAATCAGGAAGGATCTTTCAGGTTCTTTATCTGTAAAATGGTGATTCAATACCCGTTCTTCTTCCTACTCAGACTTAGAGCCCCATGTGGGACAGGGACTGTGTGGATTGATTATCTTGTTTCTACCCCAGCACTTAGTACAATGTTTGGCACACAGTAAGCCAGAATGCCAGAACTCAACTGGACGTGGTGGAACTGAGCTTCAGCCTCCAATGAAGTTGGCATTCTGAACTGAGACACCCCGGCCCTCCAGCCTTAGGAGTCAGAGAGTCAATCAGTCAGTCAGTCATCAATCATATTTATCGAGCACATACTATGTGCAGAGCACTGTACTGAGTGCTGGGGAGAGTACAATATATCAATATAGCAGACATGTTCCCTGCCCACAGTGAGCTTACAGACTAGGTGGGGAGACAGGCATTAATATAAATACATGATTTACAGATATGTACATAAGTGATGTGGGGCTGGGAGTGGGGATGAATGAAGGGAACAAGTCAGAGTGATGCAGGAGGGAAAGGGAGAAGAGGCAATGAGGGCTTAGGGAAGGCCTCTTGGAGGAGATGTGCCTTCAATAAAGCTTTGAAGCAGGGGAGAGTAATTGCCTGTCGGATATGAGAGAGGGCATTCCAGGTCATAGGTAGAGCGTGGGCAAGAGGAATACTAAATTTGAATAAATAGCTACATTCTCATTAATCTTGGGTTTCCCCTCGAAGGTACCAACATCTTCTCCATCCTCAACCCAGGTCTCCTCCCAGCTAGTTGGTAGTGTGCTTGGCCCACAATCCCAAAATAGTTGACCAGGAACGCCTCAGGATTGCTAACTGGAGCTGGACACTGGGATTCAGATGGGTATCCAAGGACAGCCCTGTCTTCCAACAGTCGGGAAACAGGACAATCAGTGGCCAGAGAAGAATTCAATAAATATGTTGTATGATATACTCTGCAACATCAGAGAAGCAGCAGAGAAGAGAATGTGTAAAGGAAAAGCAAAGAAAGAAAAAGAACTGCACACATACATCAGCAGAGAAGCATTGGAGAAGCAGTGTGGCTCAGTGGAAATAGCCCGGGCTTGGGAGTCAGAGGTCATGGGTTCTAATCCCGGCTCCACCACTTGTCAGCTGTGTGACTTTGGACAAGTCACTTCACTTCTCTGTGCCTCAGTTACCTCATCTGCAAAATGGGGATGAAGACTGTGAGCCCCATGTGGAACAACCTGATTATCTTGTATCCCCCACAGCGCTTAGAACAGTGCTTGGCACATAGCAAGTGCTTAACAAATATAATCATTATTATTACTATTATTACCATATTCTCCCAAGAGTTTAGTACAATACACACTGTAAGTGCTCAATAAATACGATTGATTGATTGATTAGTAAATAGGGAAAACAAAGAGCCCTTGAAGAACGGATGTAAAACCCCTCCAATGAGCAGTGAGTGCTCATATCTCATTCATGAAGAGATGCTGATGTCCTTACTCATCCTTCTACCTGCATCCCTAAGCTGTCATTTCCCGGAGAATCAGCACACCAAGATTTTAAGGCTAAATGCTAAGGCTCTTCATTCTGATACTGCTTCTCTTTGCTAGGCAAGCCACAAATAATTTATCTCCCACGAGCCACCCTTGTGGTGAGGATCAATGTCGGGGTGAACAAGGGATGCTTTTCTCTAGGGAAAGTCAGACGCTGAGTGGGGACTAGAATGAGTAATAACAATTATATTTGTTAAGCACTTCCTTGTGCTTGCGCTGGGGTAGATGCAGATTAATTGGGTTAGACATAGTCCCTGTCACATATAGGGCTAAGTAGAAGGGAGAACAGATAGTGAGTCACCACTTGACAGATGCGGAAATGAAGGTACAGAGATGTTAAGTGACCTGACATCACCTAGCAGACAAATAGCAGAAGCAGGATTAGAACACAGGTCCTTTGACTTCAGGACTATGCTCTTTGCACTAGGCTGTGCTGTTTAAAGCTGCCCCTTGTAAAGGAAAAGCAAAGAAAGAAAAAGAAGTGTGTACACACTCTCTCTCTCTCTCTCTCTCTCTCTCTCTCTCTCCCCCCCTCCCCGCCCCCATGATAGGATCTCGGAAAACACTCATTTCCTTTTCAACACAATCCAAGAGCTAAGATTGAAACCAGAGGGCTTTCAGTCTTGTCGGAAAGATGCAAAGCTTAAAAACTAAAGGCGTCCTTGAGTTTTTCCAACTCCATAGGGCTCTGAACCCCCTGATTTCCACAACAGCTGTTGCTCCACAGAAAGCTCAGTTGCTGTAAAATTAGCAGAGCGTGGAAGGTAGAATATGGAAAGATGAGACACTAAAACTCCCAAAGTTCTTGGCACAGAGCAAGTCAGAGTTAGTGTCCCACACAAACCCCAGTTCTGCTAACAAAGACATTGTTCGCCCTTTGACTAAACAAGACAACAACAACAACAAAAATCCCTTTTATAAGTTATAAAGTAATATATTTCTCACCGAGGTTCCCAAAGTAACATTTGCTTTTCATTCCCATGGCTCACGCTTGATTGTACTGGCAGGAAGTCAAAACTCACAGGGCCGCCTCCTGTCTAATCAAAATTAATATACAGTAATAATTGGAAAGATGCTGGAACAAAACACGGAATGGTGCCAGTGAGAAGCAAACATCACACTGAGCTCAACGTGTACATTTCAGAAAAGGCTAGGGAAAGCAGGTTTAATCTCAGCATCAGAGGAACAGGTTTGTTTTGGAAATTCTGGAGAGGAGAATTACTGAAAACCCTTCCTCTTCTCATTATGGTATTTGTTAAGCCCTTTCTATGTGTCAAGCCCTGTTCTAAGTACTGGGGTAGAAGTAAGTTAATGAGGTTGGACACGGTCCCTGTCCCATATGGGGCTCACAGTTTAAGTAGGAGGGAAAACTAGTATTGAATTCCAATTTTATAGGTGCGGAAATGGAGGAGAAGAGTTGAGTGACTTGCAAGGAGAAGTTGAGTGACTTCCTTAAGGTCACACAGCAAGTAATTTGCAGAAACTGAGTTAGAACCTAGGTTATCTGACTCGCAGGCCCGTGCTGTATCCACTAGACTACACTGCTCTTTACCCCAGAAAGCTGAGTTCCACGAGAAAAGATGGGGAAATGCTCTCTTCAGGCACCCCCATTTTGGGGTCCCCAGAGAATCCAGAGGTACACGCATCTGTGGAATTAGAAGCTGGAGGAGGACTTGAACTGAATTTCTCAAAACACTTTAGTTCACTTGCCTTTAGAAAAAAGATCCATTTCAGGGGAAGAATTGTATTAAAACCTCACTCTGGATCTTGAGCAAGGACTCCCCAAAACCTTAAGCCTACACATAAGAGAGACAAAGAATGTCTTCACCAGGACTCCCAGCAAATATGACCCTGACGTAAGATGGAACTTATGGAAGCCAGCAGCTATTCTGAAAAGGAATTGAGCTTTCTAGGAGAAAGATCTTGTTTTTTGGACCAGATCTCCCTGCCAATGGGTAACCACTGAAGGACGAGAAATTTCACTAAGTTCCCACCTCTCCCATAGATCTGCGTGCATTTTTTAGGGTATTTGTTCAGCGTTTAATATGGGTCAGATACTGTTCTAAGAGCTGAGGTGGGTACAGGTTAGTTGTCAGACACAGCCCCTGTCCTGCATGGGGCTCACGGTCTAAGTAGGAGAGTGTATGAAGAACAATATAGCATAGACATTGGAAAAAATCAACCCTTACCTCATGCACCTACCCCCTCTTCAACTTTCTGAGATCTGTCTGTGGGTGTAGAAAAGAATACAAGCTAAACCTCTGTGGAACCATTTACTACAAGCTTTATTTACCTGCTTTGACTGCTTTCTAATCAATTATCCTTCCAGAAAAGTATGTGGGCTGGGTTGTAGTGGGAGAGAAGTGAGGTAAAGTAGGAGGGGAGAGCTGATTGAGTGCTTTAAAGCTGACGGTTAAGGAGGTTCTTTTTGATACAGAGTTGGATGGGGAACCACTGGACGTTTTTGGGGAGTGGGAGAAATGTACACACTGTTCTTTTAGAAAAAATGATCTAGGCAGCAGAGTGGAGTATGGAGTGAAGGGAGGAGAGAGGTAGCAATGTGACCTAGTGGAGTCAGAGGACCTGGGTTCTATAATCCCGGCTCTGTCACTTGTCAGCTGTGTGACCTTGGGCAAGTCACTTTTCTTCTCTGTGCTTCAGTTACCTCATCTGTAAAATGGAAACTTCGACTGAGAGCTTCATGTGGGTCATGGACTGTGTCCAACCTGATTAGCTTGTATCTACCCCAGACCTTAGTACAGTGCCTGACATGTAGTAAGAACTTAACAAATACCAGTAGTAATAATGATTATAATAATAATAATAAAAAGGAAATAATGATAATTGTGGTATTTGTTAAGAAAAAAAGGAGAGCCTGGAAGCAGGGAGATCAATGCAGTAGAGGTTCTTCTTCATTGGATCCTCATCTTCATCAGTGGTATTCATTGAACGCTTACTGTGTGCAGAGCTCCGTATTAAGTGCTTGGAAGAGTACAATGGAGTTGGTAGTCATGTTCTCCACCCATAGCAAGCTTACACTCTAGAGAAGTAGCATGGCTTAGTGGAAAGAGCACGGACTTTGGAGTCAGAGATCATGGGTTTAAATCCCAGCTCAGCCAATTGTCAGCTGAGTGACTTCGGGCAAGTCACTTCACTTCTCTGGGCCTCAGTTACCTCATCTGTAAAATGGGGATTAAGACTGTGGGCCCCACGTGGGACAACCTGATCACCTTGTATCCTCCCCAGAGCTTAGAACAGTACTTTGCACATAGTAAGCGCTTAACAAATGCCATCATTATTATTATTAGAGGGTAAGACAGACATTAATATAAATAATTCATCACAGTTCTCCTTTTTATGGTATTTCTAAGTGCTTTCAATGAGTCAGGCACTGTAGATATATACGATAAAATGTAAAATAATCTGGAGGGGCTGTGTCTCCATCATGGTACTAACAGTCTTAATCTCCACTTTACAGAGGGGTAACTGAAGCACAGAGAAGTGACTTCCTGAAGGTCACACAACACACAAGAATTAGAACCCAGGTCCTTCTGACTCCCAAGCCCATGCTCTATCCATTAGGCCACACTGCTTCTCTCCATATTGTTGACTGTTCTGGTGTCCAGTAACAAGAATTGCTTTGATGTGGTAGTTTCACTGTGTTCCAGGATCTCCCTGTGATGGCCCCAAAGAGGATCGATCAATAAATCAATAGTATTTACTGAGCTCTTACTATGTGCTACGCACCGCTCTAAGCACCCGGGAGAGTACAATACAATGGAATTAGCAGACAGTGGTATGAGGTTGAGTTTCAAGTGGCAGATGAAAAATCAGATAATAAACTAGCCAATGCATTAATGGAAGATTAAGGTAGTGCAACCCATTGAGTTGGAATCTGAGTTGCAAATGAATCAAATTAAAATTGGGCACAACCATATGAGATGAGCTAATTGTCCAGACTGTGGTGATGCAAAGTTGATCTGTCCTGTTTAAATGGACCTACACATTGTAGAGACATATGGAGCTTCAATAATATATCACACAGAGTCTTTGCTAACAGCGCATTACCTGCATCAAGCTCCAATTAGACTCTAACTACGGTGTAAATAAAATATAAGAAATGCACTCCCATATGGAGCATAATAGATTTCCTATATTTTTCTCATCGATTTTACCATTTAGAAAGCCCATGCACATCAATTTTACATGTCGGGGTAGAGAAATATTTACCTAGTCCCTCAGCAGATGGACAAGAAAATATCAGTGAGGGTCTTTCGCAGGTATCATTGTTGTACACGCCCAAGCACTTACTCCAGTGTTCTGCACATAGTAAGTGCTCAATAAATTACATTGATTGATTGATTGATTGTTCTGAAGACAGGCTACCAACAAGAATAGCTTTCAGAGCTTTTTGTTTTGTCCTAATCTCTGTTTAGAGCTACCTCTCTAGTATATGATCTACCTCATAGCTAAAAGGAAAGTTGGACACTAGAATTTTATTAAATTGTATCATTTATGTTCAGCTAGTTCCCACAGCACTAGTGCAAATATCCTTTCTGTTTCCCCTATCTGTAATTTAAGAATGATAATCCTAGTAATAGTATTTGATGAGGGCTTACTGAGTGCCAGGCACTGTACTAAGCGATGGGGTAGATACAATCAAATCAGGTTTGACCTGTCCCACGTGGGGCTCACAGTCTCAAGCCCCATTTTACAGATGAGGTAATTGAGGCATGGAGAAGTAAAGTGACTTGCCCAAGATCACACAGAAGAAAAGTGGCAGAGATGGGATTAAGATCCGTGACCTTCTGACTCCCAAGCCCATGCTCTATCCACTGGGCCATAATGTAAGCTCCTCATGGGCCAGGATGGTTTCTACCAATTCTACCATATTGTACTTTCCTGAGAGCTTAGTGCAGTGCCCTGCACAGAGTAAGCACTTGATAAATACTATTGATTGATTGACTGATTGTTTATTTCACCATATAATAAGGAACTGCCCTTTGTACTCTCCCAAATGCTGTGTACAGTTTGCACTCAATAAATACGATTGATTGATTGATCGATTCGGTGAAGCTAGGGTGGATTTAGTTTCTGGCCTTGCCCATTGTGTTTGGAAAAGTTATCCCTCACACCACTGGGTCCCTAAGAGCCTGCCCAGCATCATGCGCAAACCAAGAGGTCTTGGATGGCTGGAAAGGAGGATGCTTCTTATAGCACTTATAGCACTTTCTCACTTCACAGTATAGCCATGGTTTTGCAGCTAATGCAAAGTTTATCTGGGGTCAAACAACTCATCTTCTGTCCTTCCCTCTTCCCTCTATCACTGAGCTTTCTGGCAGACTAGAAGAAAGAGATTTCAAGCTCCGTTCAACACCTCTTCTCTCGGTTCGGCAACAAATGAGAGTATGCTGGTGTGTTAACATAAGGTGTTCTTTTGCCGAACAGATGTGAAAGATCAAACTTTTGAGAAGTGAATATCTCCTTATATCTCCTTATCAACTCATGAAAAATATCCAAATCAAACTACGCTACAGTGTTGTTTGGCTAAAAACTATTACTGCTATTTTCTCACTATTTTCAAGTATACACGTATTGTTGTTTTGGTCCATTTGGGGGCTTTTAGAAACACATTAATGCTTTTATCATTACATTATGGTCTATGGGAGTCTCTGCTTGATGTGCCTTTGCTTAGCACTTTATTTTCATGCAAGAATGCTAGCATGGGGACAAATGTAATGTTGTCTTTGATGCCCATTTTGATTCACTTCAGTGATACTGTTCTACTTTTTTTAAAATGATATTTGTTAAGTACTTACTATGTGCCTGGCACTGTATTAAGCATTGGGGCAGATACAAGCTAATCAGGTTGGACACAGGCTATGTCCCACACAGGGCTCACAGTTTTAATCCCCTCTTTATAGATGAGGTGACCGAGGCCCAGAGAGGTGAAGCTATTTGCCCAAGATCACACAGCAGACAAGTGACAGAGTTGGGATTAACACCCAAATTCTTCTGACTCCCACGCTCCTGTGCTCTATCCACTAGTCCATGCTGCTTCCAAAGTCCCCCCGCATTGGCTGTGGGATTAGTGTGGAAATACATCCCAGGGACATGGCCCTCCAGACTTTGGGATCCTGCCTTTCCTGGACAAGAGACGATATCATAGAAGGAGCCCCGTCAAGATGCTCAAAGAATCAATAGTATCCATTCCCAGGAGTCCTCCGAATGACTCTACCACCCAACTCATTGTCTCCACTATCAGGATCTAGGAAGTGTGGCCTAGTGGAAAAAGTGTGGGCTTGGAAGTCAGAAGGACCTGGGTTCTATATCTGGCTCGGCCACATGTCCGCTGTGTGACCCTGGACAAGTCATTTCACTTCTCTGGGCCTCAGTTCCCTCATCTGTAAAATGAGGATTAAGGCTGTGAGCCCCATGTGGAACAGGGACTGTGGCCAACCTGATTGTCTGGTATCTACTTCAGCACTTAGAACAGGGCTTGACAATAAGTGCATAACAAATATCACAATCATTATTAGGATCTGGCCGCCTAAAGGATTCCATGCTGCTCGCTGTGGGCAGGGAATGTGTCTCCCGACTCTGCTATATTGTACTCTCCCAAATGCTTAGTACAGTGCTCTTCAACATAGGAAATGCTCAATAGATACAACTGATTGCTGAGAAGGGACAAATTTCCCAGGTAAGGACTTCCAGGAATTAGTGATATTACGGGTGGCATCGAGAGGGCATGGCACTAGAAAGCGGCCAGATGGTTTGAACTCCCTATTTCCCGCTGGAAAGTGCAGAATCAATCAGTCAATCAATCATATTTATTGAGAGCTTACTGTGTACAGAACACAATACTAAGTGCTTGGGAGAGTACAACAGAGTTGGTAACGCATTCCCTGCCCACAGCTAGCTCACGGTCTAGAAAGGGAGACAGATCTTAATGTAAATAAATAAATTACAGACATATACAGAAAGCACTGTGGGGCTGAGGGTGGACACGGTGAATAAAGGGAGCAAATCAGGGTGATGCATTCATTCATTCATTCAATCATATTTATTGAGCACTTACTGTGTGCAGAGCACTGTACTAAGCGCTTGGGAGGTACAAGTCGGCAACATATAGAGACGGTCCCTACCCAACAACAGGCTCACAGTCTATGTACATAGTTTTGTGAAGAAAACTGTGTCAGCTGCAGAACTAAAGCCAGTAATAAGCAGGTGAAATAGCTTTAATAAGATGGGTAATTTTTCTCAACTTATTTTAAGGTAGTCTTATTAGAGTTTTTATTCATGCCCTTGAAGCAGGGCCAGATAATTTCTAAGGCATCTTTTATCAGACCCATTAATCAACATTATTTATTAAGCACTTTCTAGCCACTTGGGAGAGCACAACAGAATTTTTAGCCCACAGTGAGCTAACAATCTGGTGGAAGAAGAAAGGAGTGGAAGAAAAAAAGTGAGGACTTAGGGAAAGCCTCTTGGAAGAGATGTGCCTTCAACAAGGCTTTGAAGGAGGGGAGAGTAATTGTCTGTCGGATATGAAGAGGGAGGATGTTCCAGGACAGAAGCAGGATGTGGGCAAGGAGTTGGCGGTGAGATAGACAAGATTAAGATAAAGATAGTAGGTTGGCATTAGAGGAGAGAAGAGTGCAGATTGGGTTGTAGTAGGAGAGCAGGTGATGGTGAAGGAGAGGTGAAAAGCGAGGTGAGGAAGCAGAAAGTTAAGTTCCTCTCCCAGGATGTCACACAATGCCCAGTTGCCCTCTGGGAATTGAATCCTGGAGCAGGATAGATAATTAACTGAAAATCCCCCACCTGAATAATTGAGTGTTGCCCGCATTCAGTTCTCTGGCTGTTCATTTCTCATTTCTTACTGCTCATTTCATGCACATTTCTAACAATGGACCAAAAAATCTAGGATGGATTTGGAGCTGGATGATGTTGAGACAATCCGCATTGACTTCAGGGAGGTTATCTGAATTGTTTTCCCAGGGTATTTTCTGCTGGAGACCCTGAGGCTGGGGACCTCTTGGAGGAAACTGGATGCTTTAGCGGTTTTCAATCTGCATTGTGTTTCCTTCTAATAATGCCCAGGGCAGTTTCAGAGACAGTCATTCAGAGACACTCTGGCAAAGTTCAAAATGAATTGCTCCCTTCATAAATATTGTACTTTTCATTAACTTATATGGCACCTTATGGCATTCTTTAGAGCAAATTCAGCTCAAACCTGGGTCTAGGAAAGGTACATAGAAGATTAAGTTTCAAATTGTCTGTCTGAGAATAGACTAAACAGTTTGATGAGCCATTGTCAGTTTTAATATCTGAGCCAAAATCAAGGCCACAGGTTAGTAACTGTAGCAGCTGTCCTAACTCCAGAATGCCATCAAATCGGTAGATACTGGGAGGGGGAACAAAACAAATATACTAGGAATCTCAACTAAAATTCATTTCTTTTTTTCCTTAGGAAAGGGCCTTAGAACTGTCCACTATTCAAGCTTCTGGAGGGGTGAATGATTGTAAGCTCCCTGTAGGGAGGGAACGTGTCTACCAACTCCATTTTAGTATATTTTCCCAAGGGCTTAGTACAGTGCTCTGCACATAATGTGATCAATAAATACCATTGATTGATGGATTGATTGAATGGGTTAACAGGATTGGAACTGTGTGTCTTTGAACAGTTCTCTGGTGGTGAGGGACATGGATTGGGCCTGTAAAGCCCCTCCCTCACTTGTTTGAACTTGGCCAAGTGATTACCTACCTGGCTGTGCCACTTGTTTACTGGGAGATCTTGGGCAAGTCCCTTAACTTCTCTGTGCCTCATTTACCTCATCTGTAAAATGGGGATTAAGACTGTGAGCCCTACGGGGAATAGGGAATGTGCCCAAACTAATTAGCATTTATCTACTCCAGCACTTAGTTCAGTGGAGGCACATAGTAAGTGCTTAACAAATGCCACAACTGGTCAACCAGTGGCATTTATTGAGTACTTACTATGTGCAGAGAATTGTACTAAGCACTTAAGAGGAGTACAATACATGGAATGCCCTCCCACCTCAAATCAGAGAGTTACTTTCCCTACCTTCAAAGCCTTATTGAAGGGACATCTCCTCCAGGAGGCCTTCCCTGACTAAGCCCCCCCTTTTCTCTTTCTCACTTCTTTCTGCATGCCCTGACCTGCTCCCTCTGTTCTTCGCCCCTCCAAGCCCCACAGCACTTATGTACATACCTGTAATTTGCTTTTTATATTAATGCCTGCCTCTCCTCATCTAGACTCTAAGCTCACTGTGGTCAGGGAATGGGTCTGTTTATTGTACTGTATTCTCCCACTTGCTTAGTACAGTGCCCTGCACATGGGATGCACTCAATAAATCAGATTGAGTGAATTATTATTATTATTAATCTGTGTGGCTCAGTGGAAAGAGCCTGGGCTTTGGAGTCAGAGGTCATGGGTTCAAATCCCGGCTCTGCCAATTGTCAGCTGTGTGACTTTGGGCAAGTCAGTTAACTTTTCTGTGCCTCAGTTCCCTCATCTGTAAAATGAGGCTTAAAACTGTGAGCCCCCTGTGGGACAACCTGATCACCTTGTAACTTCCCCGGTGCTTAGAACAGTGCTTTGTACATAGTAAGCACTTAATAAATGCCATTATTATTACTATTACTGTTAATAAATACTGCTGTTTGTGTTGGGTGAAACCTACCTGCCTTACTAACACAGGAGTTTTGTCAACCAGATCTTCCTAAATCTCAGACTAGACTTTCCCAGAAATATGTTTGTCCACAAGAGCTCCTCGGTGAGGTCTGCAAATCAGATGTAGAATTATCTCATTTGATTTTCACCTTCTCTCGCTACCCATCAAAGCTCTGGAGTGCAAAACAAGCAAACAAGCAATAAATGGCCCCCAGCCAGCCTCGGAAAGAAGGAGGTTAATAGAGAAGGAGCTGCAGAGTGGATAAAGTGAAGGCCTGGAGCCAGAAGGGCCTGAATTAATCCCTCCTCCACCACTTGTCTGCCGTGGGACCTTAGGCAAGTCACTTCACTTCTCTGGGCCTCAGTTACCTCATCTCTTAAATGGGGGAATGAGACTGTGAGCCCATATGGGACAGGACTGTGTCCATCCTGATTAGTTTGTATCTACCCCAGAGCTTAGTACAGTGCCACACGAATACCGTGAAAGGAAAAAAAAATGATAGGAAGACAAAAACCTGCACACTAGGGAGCCAGCCACTGCTGAATCAGCAAGAACTGCATTACTAAAAGCCAAATGAAGGAGTAACAGAGACAAGAACTGTGCATCAGTAAAGGCCAAACAAACCAAAGAATGGAGAGCAGGATCTCCGTTATTAATGCTATTTATTGAGCACTAATTATATGCAGAATAATAATAATACTAATGATAATATTTGTTAAGTGCTTACTATGTGCAAAGCACTGTTCTAAGCACTGGGGGGATACAA
Organism: Tachyglossus aculeatus; assembly: GCF_015852505.1. Taxonomy (NCBI): domain Eukaryota; kingdom Metazoa; phylum Chordata; class Mammalia; order Monotremata; family Tachyglossidae; genus Tachyglossus; species Tachyglossus aculeatus. Next base: position 42,411,437 of record NC_052067.1, on the reverse strand, counting down.
CGTGATCAGTTATCCCACGTAGGGCTCACAGTCTTAATCCCCATTTTACAGATGAGGTCACTGAGGCTCAGAGAATTTAAGTGACTTGCCCAAGGTCACACAGCAGACATGTGGCAAAGCTGGGATTTGAACCCATGTCCTCTGACTCCCAAGCCCGTGCTCTTTCCACTGAGCCACGCTGCAGAACACCGTACTGAGGGCACTGTGTCCACTACCATGGAGTTGGCAGACACGTTCCCTGCCCATAACAATCTTGTCTTCCTGTTGGGAAACAGGAATGGAATTCCAATGAAGAAATTCATCTGGGGTATGTAGGAGGTAGTGAAAAAAAAACAAACACCACAAACACAATCAATCCGTCAATCATACTTATTGAGTGTTTACTGTGTGCAGAGTATGGTACTAAGCACTTGGGACAGTACAGAGCTGGTAGATATATTCTCCATCCACAGTGAGCTTACAGTGTAGGGAGGAAGACATACATTAATGTAAATAAATATGGATATGCACATAACATAGATACAGAACTAAGGGAAATCAGTGGATCCATTGTATGATGAAATAGCCCTGAGGGTCACAAAGGGTGGTAGGCTAAAGATGAAGCAGCACCTTGAGCTGTTACAGACCGGAGTTACAACTAAGAGTCGATCAATCAATCAATCAATCATATTTATTGAGCGCTTACTGTGTGCAGAGCACTGTACTAAGCGCTTGGGAAGTACAAGTTGGCAACATATAGAGACGGTCCCTACCCAACAGTGGGCTCACAGTCTAGAAGGGGAAGACAGAGAACAAAACAAAACATATTAACAAAATAAAATAAATAGAATAGATATGTACAAGTAAAATAAATAAATAAATAGAGCAATAAATACGTACAAACATATATACCTATATACAGGTGCTGTGGGGTAGGGAAGGAGGTAAGAAGTGGTCCACTATGTTGTTCTGTACTGCTTCAGTGCCAGGCACTGTACTATGTACTGGGATGGGAATAAGCAAATTGGGTTGGACACAGTCCTTGTCCCACATGGGGCTCACAGTCTTAATTACCATTTTATAGAAGTGGTTACTAAGGCACAGAGAAGTTAAATGATTCACCCAAGGTCTCACAGCAGCCTCATTAGAAGCCTAGTTCCTATTCTGGTCACCACAACTTAATCAGGATTTGGAAAAATTGGACAGGGGGAAGAGATGAGATCTTAAAATGATCTAGTGATTGAAAAATTGGCGGTATGAGGAAGGGAATTGGGGAACAGAAGGATGAAGGGAGATGGAATAACTACTTTAGGGAACTTGAAGGATTTGCCAGAAAGGAAGGTAGCTGACCAAGCAATCAATCAGTTGCATTTATTGAATGCTTCCTGTGTGCAGAGCAGGGTGCTATGAACTTGGGAGGGTACAATATAACAGGTTTGGTAGATATGATCACTACCCACCTTGAGCTTACAGTCTAAAGGGCCACCAGTTCTCTGTAGTCACTTCACTTCTCTGTGCCTCAGGTGCCTCATCCATAAAATGGGGATTGAGACTGTGAGCCCCATGTAGAACAGGGACAGTGTCTGACCTGATTCGCTTGTATCTCCCCCAGTGCTTAGTACAGTGCCTGGCACATAGTAAGCACTTAACAAATATCACAATTATCATTATTATAGTCACTGAGGGCAGAACAAGGAAAACAGGCAGAAATTAAAGTAGAAGAGATTTGGCTTCTTAATATTTCTTCATTGATTTTGATCATCTTCCAGACAAGGATCATCCAGTCAGTCAATGGGATTTATTGAGCTCTTTCTTTATGCACAGCACTGTACTAAGTGCTTGAGAGAAGACAATGGAGTTAGTAGGCATGACCTCTGCCCTCAAGGAGCTTACAATCTAATAGAGGAGACAGACGTTAAAAGAAATTCCAGTTAAAAGGGTCAAACCAAAAGCATAATAATAATAGTGGTATTTGTTAAGCGTTTACTATGTGCCACCACACTTTACTAACTGCTAGGGTAGATGCAAGCTAATCAGGTTTGGACATAGTCCCTGTCCCACAAAGGGCTCATGGCATAAGTAGGAGGGAGAACAGTTAACCCTATTTTACAGATGAGGAAGCTGAGGCACTGAGAAGTTAAGTGATTTGCCCAAAAGTCACACAGCAGCCAAGTGGCAAAGTAAGAATTAGAATCCAGGTCCTTTGACAACCAGGCCTGCGTGCTATCTGCTTGCTTTCTACTAGGCCACATTGCTTCTGCAGGCATGTCACTCATTTGCAAGTACTATTTTAAGCCATCTACATAACATTTACTTGTCAGGAAAAACTCATAAGAGAGGTGAAGGTTGATACCCTCAATCTCTCATCCTATCCTGACTGTATTACTGCATCAGCCGCCTTTCTGATCTCCCAACCTCCTGTCTCTCCCCATTTCAGTCTATACTTCACTCTGTTGCCTGGAATATGTTTGTACAGAAATGCTCTGGGTATGTCACCCCCCTCCTCAAAGATCTCCAGGGTTTGCCTATCAACCTTCGAATCAAGCAAGAACTCCTCACTCTCGGCTTCAAGACTCTCCATCACCTCACGTCCTCCTACCTCACCTCCCTTCTCTCCTTCTATAGCCCAGCCTGCGCCCTCCACTCCTCTGCCACTAACCTCCTCACTGTGCCTCGTTCTCGCCTGTCCTGCTGTTGACCCCCGGCCCACATCCTACCGCTGGCCTGGAATGCCCTTCCTCCGCACATCCGCCAAGCTAGCTCTCTTCCTCCCTTCAAAGCCTTACTGAGAGCTCACCTCCTCCAGGAGGCCTTCCCAAACTGAGCCTCCCTTTTCTCCTCTCCTCCTCCTCCTCCCCCATCACCCGTCTCCCTCCCTCTGCCCTACTCCCTTCCCCTCCCCACAGCACTTGTATATATTTGTACATATTTATTATTCCATTTTAGTAATGATGTGTATATAGCTATAATTCTATTTATTCTGATGGTATTGACACCTGTCTACTTGTTTTGTTTTGTTGTCCATCTCACCCTTCCAGACTGTGAGCCCATTGTTGGGTAGGGACCATCTCTATGTTTCCAATTTGTACTTTCCAAGTGCTTAGTACAGTGCTCTGCACACAGTAAGCGCTCAATAAATAGGACTGACTGAATGAATGAATACCTGTGCCTTCTCTTTTGCCCCATCCCTAATCTAGATTTTCAGGGACCGAAGTATGAGAAAGGAGAAGTCACTGGTGGATAAAGATAAAACCGGGGAATATGTAGTCAATATTGAGTCACCACAAATAGTGATGTTTTAGAGATCTGAAATGATTTCTGTTTTGTCATCAAAGCATAAAATGATTCAATATATTAAAGGTCAATGGAGTAAGAAAGGCAGTGCATTAAATTTCATGCTTCTCTTCACAGTCTTTCATATTACACTTCTCCTATGGGCTCTCAAAACTCTTACAGATCCCCATGTTTCTTTCAAAATCTGGAGACTCCTCTACTTTACTGATTTGATTATCTCCCACTCAGATTCTCCAAAACAGGTTTTTGCAACAGGAGAATTACCTCACTGGTTACAAAAGCTGTAATGACAAAATGCTCATAAGTACCCGTCATTTGTGCCCTAACCTGAAAATTGTGTTTCTTAAGCGACCTCCCATTAGGGGAAAATGATGTGATGGGAGCTATTGATTCCCTGTGAATTAATGTTCTATGGGCTGGGCTTTCAAAAGGTGAAAAGAGTTGGGTCCAGGGATCAGATAAAGGGGTTTCTTTCAAGAACAGGTGAGAGAGGTTTACCTGTGAGGCAACTGGGAGGGAGAAGAGTTGAGGGTGTTGGGAGAACATTGAGAAGAAAAAGTGGGCAATGGGATCAAACAAATAATAATAATTGTGATTGTTAAGTGTTTACAGTGTGCCAAGCACTATACTAAGTGCTGGGGTATACTAAGTGGGGCAGTTGGCTAATCAGGTCCCACATCGGGCTCACATTCTAAGTAAGAGGTAGCACAGATACGAGTCTCCCATTTTTCAGATGAGAGAACTGAGGCACGGAGAAGTTAAGTGGCTTGCTGAGGGCCCTGCAGCAGGTGACAGAGCTGGGATAGAACCCAGGTCCTCTGATGCCAAGGCCCAGGCTCTTTCCACTAGGCTATGCTGCTTCCCTGCTGTCCATACATTTGAGGGCTTTTTTACAGATGAACTAGATGGATAGGAGTAATTAGTAGTAGTATTTACCACATTTATTGAGTGTCCACTTATTGCACTGCACTGTACTAAGTGCTTAGGAAGTACATGGCTTAGTGGAAAGAGCCCGGGCTTGGGAGTCAGGGGTCGTGGGTTCTTATCCCAGCTCTGCCATTTGTCAGCTGTGTGACTTTGGGCAAGTCACGTAACTTCTCTGTGTCTCAGTTCACTCATCTGTAAAATGGGGATTAAGACTGTGAGCCCTATGTGGGACAACCTGATTACCTCGTATCTACCCCAGTGCTTAGAACAGTGCTTGGCACATAGTAAGCACTTAACAAATACCATCATCATTATTATTATTATTACAGGATAACGAAGTGGTACATTCTCTGCCTACAGAGAGCTTACACTCTAAATGGGAGAAATGAGCATACAAAACTATTTTTAATTGAAGTGAGAAAAATACATACATTAAGCAGATATATATGTATGTATACATAAATGAGTGTATACTATTATTATATTTGTTAAGCACTTTGTTTCAAGCACTGGTCTAAGTACTGGGATAGATATAAGTTAATTAGGTCGAACACAATCCCTGTCCTAAGTGGGGCTTAGAGTCTAAGCAGGGGAGAGCAGGCATTGAATCTCCATTTTATAGATGAGGAAACTGAGGCACAGAGAAGTTAAGTGACTTGCCCAAGGTCACTCAGTAAACAAATGAAGTGAGAAGTGGTATGTCCTAAGGGATAGAGCACGGGCCTGGGAATCAGAAGGACCTGGGTTCTAAGCCCAGCTCTTTCACTTGTCTGCTGTGGGACCTTGGAGAAGTCACTTTACTTCTCTGTGCCTTCGTTACCTCATCTGTAAAATAGAGATTAAGACTGTGAGACTCAGGTGGGACACAGACTGTATCCTATCTGGTTACCTTGTATCTACCCCAGCGCTTAGAACAGTGGCTGGCCTATAGTAAGCACTTAAATACCATCAAAAAAATGGCCAGAGCTAAGATTAGGTCCCAGGTCCTCTGACTCTTTGGACCGTCTCTTTCCACCAGGCCAACCTGCTTCCCATTGATTGATTTATATATATATGTACATAGTTTCTGTTGTATTTGAAGGAGATCAATGGTCAAATTTACCTACCGGTTTATGTATATATGTTTGTACAGATTTATTACTCTATTTATTTTACTTGTACATATTTACTATTCTATTTATTTTGGTAATGATGTGCATTTAGCTTTAATTCTATTTGTTCTGACATCTTGAAACCTGTCCACTTGTTTCGTTTTGTTGTCTGTCTCCCCCTCTAGACTGTGAGCCCATTGTTGGGTAGGGACCATCTCTATATGTTACCAACTTGTACTTCCCAAGTGCTTAGTACAGTGCTCTGCACACAGCAAATGCTCAATAAATACAATTGAATGAATGAATGTGCACATAGAACCAGTTCGCTCTTGTGCGTTTGCATGTTTGACAACTGTATTTTATGCACACAAAGGCTGCCCCTTGAGTGCTGCCATGTTTGACGTTTGAAATGCCTGGAACCATAATAATAAGAAGAAGAATTATGGTACTTGTTAAGCACTTACTATGTGCCAAGCACTGTTCTAAATACTGGGGTAGGAACAAGTTAATCAGGTTGGACACAGTCCCTGTCCCACATGGAGCTCAAGCTCTTCATCCCAATTTTACAGATGAGGTCACTGAGGCCCAGAGAAATGAAGCGACTTGCCCAAGGTCACACAGCAGACATGTGACAGAGCCAGGATAAGAATTCAGGTCCTTCTGACTCTCAGGCCAGTGCTCTGTCAATCAATCAATCAATCGATGGCATTTATTGAGTGCTTCCTACATGCATAACACTGTCCAATAAGCCGCGCTGCTTCTCTATCTTGTGAAGTTTCTGCTCCAATAGAGCCAGTCTTTTCTTGATTATAGCCACCATGCTGATGGATATACAGCAATTGACTCTTACTTTCCAACTGAGATGCAGCACTGAGTGAGGGTTTGTTTTACTGTGTCTGTAAAACAACCAATCTGAGGGGTCATTGGATGATAGATCCATAAAGGGTCATCAGAGGGGATGTTAGAGGTGTTAGGTATATGTTAGATGTACATTAGGTTTCTTCTATAACTACTTGGTTGGCCTTCTAGCCAACCACATGACTGCAGAATGGACCCTTGGTATGACCTAGTAATAGTGATGTTTATCAGCTTTTTTGTAAGATATTCGTAAGGCACTTACTATCTGTCAAACACTATTCTAAGAGTTGGGGTAGGTACAAGTTAATTAGGTCGGACACAGTCCCTATCCCACACCGGGCTCTAAGTAGAAGGGAGAAACAGGTTCTTAAACCTCAGTTTACAGTTGAGAAAACAGAGGCACAGAGAAGTGAAGTGACTTGCCCAAGGTCACACAGTGAGCAGTTGGCAGAGCCAGGATTAGAACCTAGGTCATCCAATGCCCAGACCAATGCTCTTCCCTCTTGGTCACATTGCTTGTCATTCCATTCTGTTGGGAGAATAAAGAATCCTGGTGGCTCTCTGAGGGAGTCAAAGGCCACCAATAGGGATCATGAGAGATTGCATCCATGAGAGAGGGTTAAATATGACCGGGCCAGTGTTCTGTATGAGATGTGGACAAAAGTTTTAACAGTACACATGTGAGAGAGGAGGAACCAGTCAGCCAGAGTGATCCAGGGCTGGGTGTTGGTGGGGTGAGAGTGACAGGGAGACAAGGATACCAGGGAGTCAAAATCTAAGGAAGAGGGTGATGTTGAGCATTTGGAAGGCTAGTGAGTCCAGATGGGGAAGATGGTTTGGAATTTGGGATAGGTAGAGAGGATTAAGTCTCTCAGGGTCGCACCTGGAGAGTTTTCAGTACTCTACCAGTCTCGGCTATGGGAGGGAGAGTCAAACAGAGGCCTACCCATTCCATTCCTAGCTTGGGTGGTGGCTAGCGAGTGGAAGGCAATCTACCACAAGTCAAAACTCACCCATGCTGGGCAGCAGCGGCACGGGAGAGAATCAAGGGTGGAGACTTCAGTTTACTGCATGGAAGCTGGCAATGGCAAACCACTTCCGTATTTTGACCAAGAAAACTCTATGAACAAACTATGAGATTGATTGCAGATGGAGGGCAGGGAGTTCTGGGAGAGATGTGTCCTTGGTGTCGCTATGGGTCAGAAATGACTCAACAGCATAAGACAAGACAAGAAAGGATTAAGAGAGGCCATTTTGGCGGAGTTGGGGTCGTGGATTTGATGTTTAGTTTGGGCATTTCTATTTTTAACAAATTGACACACTAATTAAAGGACTCAGTTTCGAGGGAGGCCATTTTGGAGACGAGGATGTGGGTTTGATGTTCAGGTTTGGATTCCTAGTTTTAACAAATCTACACACTGATTAAAGGTACTCTCAGAGTCAGTGGAGGCGATTTTGGAGGAGATGAGGACATCGGTTTGATGTTTAAGGTTGGGATTTCTATTTTTAACAGATTTACACACTGAGGGGCATTCCACATACCTGTTAATTAACTGCTCTCATGATACGGAAAATGGAAAATGCAGTGTGTGCGTGTCAAATGCAGAAAGTGCTGCGGTTACAGCTGAGAAGTTTAGAACCTGTGGGAGATTGTGCATTAAAATTTGCAATGCAGATTTTCCTTGATTCTCTATTGGATTTCACTGAGTCTGTATTTTCCTCATTGCAGAGAAATAACCCCTTTTCATGTTTTTTTTCCAATACAAGTACTAAGAGCGGTTGACTTTTTCATACAGTTTTCTACATATCTCCTATATAGGTCTCACAATGACCAATTGCTCACCCCTATTTGCCTTATGAATGATCACTGTCTGGGAAGAGGTTTAGGCTAGAGGAAGCAGCACGGACCTGGATCTGTCTCCTGCCTGCTCTGTGGCCTTGGGAGAATCACTTAACTTCCCTGTGCCTCAATTTCCTCAACAGTAAGACAGGGATCCAATACCTGTTCTTCCTCCTACTTAGACTGGGAACAGCAAATAGGATCTGATTCTTTTGATTCTGCCCCAACATTTAGTAGAGTAGGCACTTAACACATGCCATCATTATTACTATCATTATTATCGTTATTATCATCATTATCATTAAAGGGGAGTAGAGGATATGGAGAGGATTATGCAACACAAGTTTGATGGAAACAAAGGCCTGCATCTCCACCCCACTATCTAAATTACTAGCCAATAAACTGTCCCCTGTTTGCCTGTGGAAATGTAGGTGGGGAGGCGGGGGAATTCGTTCATTCAATCGTATTTATTGAGTGCTTACTGTATGCAAAGCACTGTACTAAGCGCTTAATGTACTCGATCATCTATAAATCAGATTTAGGATTGAGGGGTGAGGGAAAGGGCAAGATGAGAAGGTCGTCCATGTCCTGCCTCTGGTCTGGAACACTCTCCCTCCTCATATCCAATGGACATTTACTTTCCCCACCTTCAAAGCCTTACCGAAGGCAAATCTCCTCCAAGGGGCCATCCTGACTAAGCCCTCTTTTCTCTTTTTCCACGCCTATCTATGCCACCCTGACTTGTTCCCTTTACTCATCCCCCATCCCAGCCCCACGGCACTTATGTCCTCCTTATTTAGAGAAGCAGGATGACCTAGAGGAAAGGGCATGGGCTGGGAGTCTGAGGAGCAGGGTTCTACTCCTGGCTCTGCCACATTTCCTGTGTGTCCCTGGGCAAGTCACTTAACTTCTCTGGGCCTCAATTACCTCATCTGAAAAATAAGGATTAAGACTGTGAGCCCCACGTGGGAAAGGGACTGTGTCCAACCTGATGTCTGTTTATTTGTATTGATGTCCGTCTCCCCGACCCCTAGACTGTGAGCTTGTTGTGGGCAGGGATTATCAGTCTTTATTGTTGTATTGAACTTTCCCAAGTGTTTAGTAAAGTGCCCTGTAAGTGCTTAATAAATACGATTCAATGAATGAATGATAACCTAGTATCTCCCTCAGTGCTTAGAACAGTGCTTGACACATAGTAACTGCTTAACGAATACCACAATTATTACTATTATTATTATCAAATTGAAGCAGTGACCCACCCAATGGAAATCAGCCGTTTTAGCAAGGAGTAGGGCCATACTAACAACTGTCCCAAGTTTACTGCTCTCAACAGATCCTAGTATCACCATCCAAACGGGCTGTGGACAGCCTGACAGCACCCCCATAGGTAAGAGACAAGGAGAAATTTCAAAATCACTGACCTGATTGATTTAATCCTTTCAGGCTTTGGAGTGAGATTTCTAAACCTCGGACACACTGGGAAAGCACTGTAAAATATGGGTACCTATTCTAATTTAAATCCCTACAGACCTCTAGGGAATCAGATGATTATAAATAAATATATGACAAAAGATGGGCTAGGTTATTCAATGGGCAACAGCTAGCATTCTTTTATGCTTCACTATGGGCTTCTTTTCATTGTCTGGAATTAGTCATTTGCTAGTATTTGTTGAGTGATTACTCCATGAGAAGCACTGTACAAGGCACTGTGACGTAGTGGAGTAGCATTGTCTAGTAAATAGAGCAGGAGCCTGGGAGTCAGAAGAACCTGGATTCTAATACTGGCTCTGGCACTTGTGTGCTGTGTGACCTTGGACAAGTCACTACATATCTCTGGGCCTCCATTATCTCATCTGTAAAATGGCGATTAAGCCCGGGATCACTGCCACTGTCCACCTCCTTCGCTCTTATGCTTGAGCTGCTGAACGCTGCTGGCAAAAGTTTAAACACCATGCTAACCTCATTCACTTCAAGTTTTTCCTTTCCTGCTTTAACTCTGCCCTCTCCTCTGCCAGACAAAATTATTTCTCCTCCCTTATTGACATCCATTCCCATCATTCCCATCAGCTCTTCCATACATTTAACTCCCTTCTCAGGCCCCTGTTCCTCCCCCTCCTCCTTCCCTCACCCACAATGATCTGGCCTCTTACTTCATTAATAAAATTAAGTCCATCAGGTCTGAGCTCCCCAAAGTTACTCCCCCCTCTTCTACAACCCCTCCAGCTCTCAAACCTCTCCGCTACTCTCCCATCCTTCCCAGTAATATCCTCAGATGAGATCTCCTCCCTTCTCTCAAGTGCTACTCCAGCCACCTGTGCTTCTGACCCCATTCCCTCTCATTTTATGAAATCTCTCGCTCCGTCCCTTCTCCCCTCCTTAACTTCCATCTTCAACCGCTCACTCTCCACTGGTTCCTTCCCCTCTGCCTTCAAACATGCCCATGTCTCTCCCATCCTAAAAAAAACCCTCTCTTGACCCCACCTCACCTTCTAGTTATCGCCCATCTCCCTCCTACCATTCCTTTCCAAACTCCTTGAATGAGTTGTCTACACGTGCTGCCTCGAATTTCTCAACACCAACTCTCTCCTCAACCCCCTCCAATATGGCTTCTGTCCCCTACATTCCACGGAAACTGCCCTCTCAAAGGTCACCAATGACCTCCTGCTTGCCAAATCCAACGGCTCATACTCTATCCTAATCCTCCTCGACCTCTCAGCTGCCGTCGACATTGTAGACCACCCCCTTCTCCTCAACACGCTATCCGACCTTGGCTTCACAGACTCTGTCCTCTCCCGGTTCTCCTCTTATCTCTCTGGCCATTCATTCTCAGTCTCTTTTGTGGGCTCCTCCTCCCCCTCCCATCCCCTTACTGTGGGGGTTCCTCAAGGGACAGTTCTTGGTCCCCATCTGTTCTCTATCTACACTCACTCCCTTGGTGAACTCATTCGCTCCCACAGCTTCAACTATCATCTCTACGCTGATGACACCCAAATCTACATCTCTGCCCCTCCTCCCTCCCCCTCCCTCCAGGCTCGCATCTCCTCCTGCCTTCAGGACATCTCCATCTGGATGTCTGCCCGCCATCTAAAACTCAACATGTCCAAAACTGAACTCCTTATCTTCCCTCCCAAACCCTGCCCTCTCCCTGACTTTCCCATCACTGTTGATGGCACTACCATCCTTCCCATCTCACAAGCCTGCAACCCTGGTGTCATCCTCGACTCCGCTCTCTCGTTCACCCCTCACATCCAATCCATCACCAAAACCAGCCACTCTCATCTCCACAACATCGCCAAGATCTGCCCTTTCCTCTTCATCCGAACTGCTACCCTGCTCATTCAATCTCTAATCCTATTCCGACTGGATTACTGCATCAGCCTCCTCTCTGATCTCCCGTCCTCCTGTCTCTCCCCACTTCAGTCTATACTTTATGCCGCTGCCCAGATCGTCTTTGTGCAGAAACGTTTTGGGCATGTTACTCCCTTCCTCTAAAATCTCCAGTGGCTACCAATTAACCTATGCATCAGGCAGAAACTCCGCACTCTCGGTTTCAAGGCTCTCCATCACCTCACCCCCTCCTACCTCATCTCCCTTCTCTCCTTCTACAGCTCAGTACGCAACCTCTGCTCCTCTGCCACTAACCTCCTCACTGTGCCTCTTTCTCACCTGTCCCACCAATGAACCCCGGCCCATGTCCTCCCCCTGGCCTGGAAAGCCCTCCTTCTGCACATCCGCCAAGCTAGCTCTCTTCCTCCCTTCAAAGCCCTACTGAGAGCTCAACTCCCCCAGGAGGCCTTCCCAGACTGAGCCCCCTCCTTCCTCTCCCTGTCACCCCCTCCCCATTCCCCTGCCTTACCTCCTTCCCCTCCCCACAGCACCTGTATATATGTATGTATGTTTGTACATATTTATTGCTCTATTTATTTATTTATTTATTTTACTAGTACATATTTATTCTATTTATTTTATTTTGTTAATATGCTTTGTTTTGTTGTCTATCTCCCGCTTCTAGACTGTGAGCCCGTTGTTGGGTAGGGACCATCTCTATATGTTGTCCACTTGTACTTCCCAAGCTCTTAGTACAGTGCTCTGCACACAGTAAGTGCTCAATAAATACGATTGAATGAATGAATGAATGAATGACTGTGAGTCCCATGTGGGACAGGGACTAAGTCCAACCTGGTTATAGTGTATCTACCCCGGCACTTAGTACAGTGTGCCTGGCACATACTAAGTGCTTAACAAATGCCACTATTATTATTATTGAACTTGGAAGCATACAATAAGGGAAACACACATGATCCTACTCAAGGATCTTACATTCTAGCCAAGGAGTTAATGCTTGACGCTAAAGCTAGGCACCCAAAATTTCCATAAAGATATCCTTCTGGCCTTTAGCAGAATGATTTGTTTGATGGAAGAGCATAGGCAAATAGGAGGCAGGATGAGATTTCCAAAGGTTTTTGACAGTCAGAAATATAAAGTCAGCAACACGTGAGCTGATGAGGAAAAAGAAAAATCTCAGAAATGGCCTGTTTTCCCCAAACCCATCATTCCCATTTAAAAAGTTTCCTCAACCTTGCCCCTGTCCGGAGTCTACCCAGTTCTCCCACTTTCACATCATTTAGCATTTCTCTGATCACGTGTAGACCCTTCAAAGTTAGCATTGATTAATAAGGTCTATCTGCATCAGGAAATAGTTTCTCAGATCCCAGAATCATTTTTAATCTTATAAATAATTGCTCTTTTTATTGAGACATGCACTTTTTAATCATCTGTGACAAACTATGAAACTTGCAGTGTCAGCCCTTGAAATGGGAGATGGGTTTTTTCTTATCTAAAGAATGTCTGGGCAGACTAAGGATTCTGAGAGAGCAGTGAGAATCAGCCAAGTCAACCGTCACCAAGTGGAGAATGTGTGTGCCCAGTACAATCCGACTCCAGCTGAAATTATTTTCCAAGTGAAAATATTTTAAAAAAATTTAGACACTTTGGCCTGTACAGTACTTTTCACCGGTGCTGTCCAATCTAGAATCACCCAAATGTTGGAAGAATGGTGCTTAGGAAGGTTTTCCTCAGTACTTATTTCACAGACCCGACGCAGTGCCACACACCAAATTCTCTTAAACCATCCATTCATTCAATAATATTCATTGAGTATCTATTGGGTGTCAAACCTTTATTTCTTTTAATGGTATTCATTAAGTGGATGCTATGTGTCAAGCACTGTTCTAAGCACCGGGGTAGATACAAGTTTATCAGGTTGGACACAGTCCCTGTCCCACATGGGGCTCACCAGTCTAAGAACTATGGCATAGGATTGAATCCAAAATTAATAGTTGAGGAAACAGAGGCACATAGAAGATGAGTTGACTGAAATCACACAACACTGTGACAAACTCCTACCCTTGAGTTTAATTATAATAATAATTGTTGTATTTGTTAAGGGCTTACTCTATGTCAAACACTGATCTAAGTGCTGAGATAAATAGAAGATATTCAGGACCCACATGGGGCTCATAGTCTAAGTAGGGGAAGCAGCATGGCCTAATGTTTGGGAGTTAGAAGGACCTGGGTTCTAATCCTGGTTCTGCCACTTGCCTGCTGTGTAACCTTGGACAGATCACTTCACTTCTCCATGACTCAATTACCTGACCTGTAAAATGGGGATTAAGACTGTGAGCCCCAGGTGGGACAGGAACCATGTCCCACCTGATTTGCTTGTATCTAACCCAGCTCTTAGAACAGTGCTTGACCCACAGTAAGCACTTAACAAATACCATCATAATTACTATTATTAGGAGGAAGAAAAGGTATTGGATCCCCATTTTGCAGATGAGAAAACTGAGGCCCAGAGAAGTTAAGTGATTTGGCCAAAGTCACACAGCCGACAAATGGCAGAGCCACGCTTAGAAATGATTCCCAGGCCCATGGTCTTTCCATCTGGCCATGCTTAGTTCACAATTTATCATCAAGAATCTGATGGCACCGTAAGATTCTGATCATCTGAGCACATGTTGATATAACGATATCAACAACAATATAATGATATGAGGGTGAACAAGGAGGTAGAACACTAAATCAAGAAGGGTAATACGTCCTTTGAAAACTGGAAATTAGTGTACAGCATCAAAATGGCATCGAGAGTCAGATCAAATGGAAGAACATTTGTAATAATAATAATGATGGCATTTATTAAGTGCTTACTATGTGCAAAGCACTGTTCTAAGTGCTGTGGGAGATACAAGGTGATCAGGCTGTCCCACGGGGGGCTCACAGTCTTAATCCTCATTTTACAGATGAGGGAACTGAGGCACAGAGAAGTTAAGTGACTTGCCCAAAGTCACACAGTTGACAAGTTGGCAGAGTTGGGATTTGAACCATTGACCTCTGACTCCAAAGCCTGTGCTCTTTCCACTGAGCCACACTGCTTCACTTCATTTCAGCAGCGTGGCTCAGTGGAAAGAGCACGGGCTTTGGAGTCAGAGGTCATGGGTTTGAATCCCGACTCTGCCCATGTCTGCTGGGTGACCTTGGGCAAGTCACTTAACTTCTCCGAGCCTCAGTTAACTCATCTGTAAAATGGGGATTAAGACTGTGAGCCCCACGTGGGACAATTTGATCACCATGTATCCCCCCCAGTGCTTAGAACAGTGCTCTGCACATAGTAAGCGCTTAACAAATGCCATCAAAAAAAAAAAAAACCTTCTTTGTAGCTCAGAGAGATGGACCCATCTCAGTTGTCACGTTCAAGTTCTAGGACTGATCCACCAAAGTCTGGATATCCTGGAGTAACTAAGTAAGTACAACCACAGAAATAAATGAATAGATAGCAAGAGGAATAACAGAAAGGATGGAGAGGAGAAGCAGTGTGGTCTAGTGGTTAGAACATGGTCATAGGAATCAGAAGGATGTGGATTCTAATCCCGCTCTACCACATGTCTGCTATGTGACCTTGAGCCTTTTCTGTGCCTCAGTTACCTTGTCTGTAAAATGGGGCTTAAGACTGGGAGCCCTGTGGGGGACAGGGACTGTGTCCAGCCTGATTAGCTTGTATCTACATAGAAAGTGCTTAACAAATGACATTTTAAAAAAAGATGGATACCAGGCTAGAACTGGTTCTCAAACCACGAGCCTATGGACTTCCCTTCCAGGCATTTTGACGTCTTGTTGCTTATCATGGTCCTTGCAGGCATTGTAGAAATCAACCATCTGGTGATAAATACCCCACACTCCTGGAGGGTCTGAAAAGCAGAGGAAGAGTGGGACTCGAATGATACACAATAAACCCTCCATACTTCAAGCGACATTCAGTTGGATCCTTGATTCGCTTCTGAAGCGTTGCTTGGAGGGGGAAAGCGTTGGAAATGACACAAATTACAAAATTCCCAAATCGCAACTTTCATGTTTCTTGTAATTCCCTGCATCCTTCAGAATGAAGAGAATCTAGCTCAGTACTCCTGGCAAGTGTGTAGAAGATGCCAACATTTGCCCTGGGCTAATTTTCCCACTAGGTCTTAAAAAGTCCTTATGCAATCGCTTTCATTCATTTTCCTTAAACCTCAGCTTGCTGTCTTGAGAGCATGCACACGCTTTGAAAAAGTTTCTGTTTCACCAGCAGACGCTCCACTCAGGTTCAGAAGCTATTTCTTTTGTCAAGCAGGTTCTATTTTTAACTCCCTCTATTGTGGGATTCAGAGAGATGCTGGAAAGAAAAGACATTTGGTCCTGAGTGCTTTGGGCACATCGTCTAGATTAGAACCTCAGAAAACAACAAAAAGCAAGTATTTTAAGCCTTTCCCACTCCATTGGACGCGATCAAAACCTGGATTTGGGAAGACACTGAAGAAGAATATCAAAGTGGCCAGAATATAAATCCAGCCAGTAACAGTATCCTCACAGATCCCACCCAGAACCCTTTGGGAGACAGGATAGAATCCCAAAATGTTTTTGTTCAAGCCGCATGAATTAGTAGAAAGGCCAGGAGCCTGAGGGCCTGGGTACTTGGATTCTAATCCTGGTTCCATCAGATGCCTGCTGGGTGTCCTTGGGCAATTCTTGACTTTTGTGCCTCAGTTTTCTCATCTAAAATGGGGATTCAATATCTGTTCTCTGACCCCATTGGACGGTGGAACAGGGACAGTCTCCAGTCTGATTGTACCAGATCTACACCAGCTTTTAGTACAGTGCTGGACGGGTATGCAGTGCTTAATAAATGCCACAATTATTATCATTAATATGTCTGGTCACTTTAAGTTCAGGGGGCTTCTTCAGCAACTGGTTTGGAGACCTGTTTGTTGGGAAATTTCCAGCGTCATTATTTTGAACTTCGGATGCATTATTCCCTCGACCCATGACATTGCTTTGCTCAGGTAAATAAACCTGAAGATGGTTTATTCCTTTTCTCTAGGTCCAGTCATGCTCCTACAAGTTCTTTGTGGGCAACTCTGTTCTATTGTACACTTATACATAATCAATCAATCCATCAGTGGCATTTATTGAATGCTTACTGCATGCAGAGCACTATACTAAGGGCTTTAGAGAGTACAGTACAACGATTCAAAATACACATTCCCCAATCACATTCCCTGGAATTTATTTTTTTCTATTAATATCAGTCTCCCCCTCTTGACTGCAAGCTCACTGTGGGCAGGGAATGTCTGATACATTGTTCAGTCAGTTAATTGTATTTATTGAGCCCTTACTGTGTGCAGAGTGCAATAGAACAATACATAGACACATTCCCTGCCCACAGCAATTTTACAGTCTCAGTCTATTGTTATACTGTACTCTCCCAAGTGCTTAGAACAGTGTTCTGCATACAGTAAGGGCTCAGTAAATACACTTTTCTGACTGATTGACCGATCACAACCAGCTTATAGTCTAGAGAGAGCCGACAGTCTAGAGGGGGATAGTGCTCTGCCCATTCATTCATTCATTCAGTCAGTCAGTCACATTTATTGAGCACTTACTGTGTGCAGAGCAGTGTACTAAGCATTTGGGAAGTACAAGTTGGCAACATATAGAGATGGTCCCTACCCAACAATGGGCTCACAGTCTAGAAGGGGGATACAGACAACAAAACAAAACATATGGACAAGCTTCCTCATCAGAACAAATAGAAGTAAATCTAGATGCACATCATTAACAAAGTAAATAGAACAGTAAATACGTACAAGTAAAATAAATAGAGTAATAAATCTGTGCAAACATATATACAGGTGCTGTGGGAAGCTGAAGGAGGTAGGGCGGGGGGATGGGGATGAGGAGAGGAAAAAGGGGGCTCAGTCTGGGAAGGCCTCTTGGAGGAGGTGAGCTCTCAGTAGGGCTTTGAAGGGAGGAAGAGAGCTAGCTTCCTCAGTAAGCCCACAGTAAGGATTCAATAAATATGAGTCACTGATTGATTGATGGATTATCCTGGAGCAATTTTGGCCCCGGGGCCCCTGGCCGATCCTACCCCTGCGCCTTCTGACTCACTCTGAGCCGCATCTGCCTCCATCATTCCCACACTACTCCTCCCGACTCACTTCTAATGCACATCTCCTCCAGCTACACGGTTTGAGAAAGAAACCCTTCTCTCTCCAGTGACATGACACCATTTCTGCGTGTTACCGGCTCTATCAGCTCCGAGCCCGGAACTGCAGGGGTGAGGGAACCTGGGGAAACACCAAAGCGAACCAGAGGAAAAGCCCGAATTCCTCTCCACTTAGGTCTTCCGGAATAAATCAAGATCTCTCGTGGTGACGATCCACCAGATAACTCTGTGCCTCTCTTCATATGGAGACAGAAGGCGGGGAAATGTGCCTAATTGATCGGCACTTAGAAATCTGGCTAGGCTGTTCTTAATTAGATTAATGGCATTTTCAGGAGCCTTTCGATCCGTTATGAGTCAGCCCTTAATTCTCCATCCAAACGACAGAGCTTGAGGGAGCCCCATATTTTCGAGAACTGGCTTTCCAGAACATCGTTCCCCTGTAGTTCCCTGGATGCATGGATCTTTGTCCTAAGCAGCCCAGAAAAAGGAGAAACCCTGATGGAATGACTCTGCCTAACTGCAGGAAGTAAATGCAGCCTATAATTGAGACTACATATATGCTGCCGTCCAGACTAACATTTTCTATTCTCAACCCTAATTAGCTCCATTGGAACAGATTGTTTCCAATAAACTCAAGAAAATTGAGTATGATTCACTAGAGGCAAACTGGGCTTAGTTGTTAACCTTTCAGCCTTTAACAAGGCAACTTCTTAAGGATCTACAACAGCAAACAAGTGCACTTGTCAATAAGAATCAGGGCAGGACTGTGATCCAATTTTACATCCACAGTCAGTCTCGAGAGAAAAACGACCTCTTCGGAACTAAAGGACAGAGTAGGAAAGGGGTTGCATTTTACTTTGTCCTGGCTTGGTAACATTAATTCAATTCCTGATTGCCCGATATTTGCTTTCTCTATTTGAAGACTGTGAACAACAGACACTGTTTTTTTTGTTTTTTGGTGTTTTTTAATGGCATTTTTGAGCATTTACTATGTTCCAGATGCTGTCCTAAGTGCTGGGTAGATGCAAGATAATCAGGTTAGACACAGTGGGGCTCACAGTCTTTACCCCTACTTTCCAGGTGAGGGAACTGAAGCACAGAGAAGTTAAGTGATTTGCATGAAGTCACACAGAAAAGAAGTGGCAAAGCCAGCACTAAAATCCAGGTCCCAAACATCTGAATCTCTGTGCCTGTTGAACTGCTGGGTTGAACCGAAACCGTCCATATTGTCCAACGCCAATTGACAGCTGTGTGACATTGGGCAAGTCACTTAACTTCTCTGTGCCTCAGTTCCCTCATCTGTAAAATGGGGATTAAGACTGTGAGCCCCCAGTGGGACAACCTGCTCACCTTGTAACCTCCCCAGTGCTTGGAACAGTGCTTTGCACATAGTAAGCGCTTAATAAGTGCCATTATTATTATTATTATTATATTCCAGGACTGGCATACATTTTTCTCAAACTAACTAGGGAGAGGCAGCATTAGCTATTGGACAGAGCATGGGCCTGGGAGTTAAAAGGGCCTGGGTTCTAATCTTGACTCTGCCACTTGTCTGCTGTGTGACCTTGGGCAAATCACTTAACTTCTCTGGGCCTCAGTTCCCTCATCTGGAAAATAGGGGTAAAGACTGTGAGCCCCATGTGGGACTGGGACTCCTATTTGCTTATATCTAGCCCAGCGCCTAGTACAATGCCTGGTCCATAGTAAGCTCTTAACAAGTATCACAATTATTATTATATGCTTAACAAATACCACAATTACTATCATTATTATTATTAATCTCTCTGCCTCGATTACCTCATCTGTAAAATGGAGATTAAAACTATAAGCCCCATGTGGGACATGGACTGTGTCCAACCTGATTAGCTTTTATCTATCCCACACTTAACAAATATCATAAAAGAAAGCGTGGGAAAATTTAGGCCTATACAGGATTATGAACAGTCTTCCCACTGGAGCCTGGATCAGTATTTTCAAACCCAAGATCCAGTTCACAAAAGAGAAAACTGAGTCATCTGTTGGTTCCACAGGAATGGAAATAGACTCAGTTCTGCCAGAAAACTCTTTTTCATTATGTGTTTTGAATTGGAATGTGATGGCAGATTTAGGGATAAACACAAAAGTTGAGGTTACAGGGGCGCCCTTGAAAACAGTGAGAATATTACGATGTGAGGTGTCTTTTTTATGTATAGTTGTCCTTTTATTTCAAAAATGTCAACACTGATGGTGGAAATCACCCGTGAGTAGGGAACTGAAAATTAAGCAGGGAGGGCTTCTTGGAGGAGACATGATTGTAGAAGGGATGCATCTGTCAGAACGTTCTTAAACTCCGCTAGGATAATGTGTAGCCCTATGATACAGATTGGGCCGAGGCCTATAGGTTAGGAAATTTGGTTTTGCTGGTTATTTTGAGGCAAAATCCTCAGCTTTTCTGTTTCCATGTCTATCAAGTCGGATTGCTATTGCCGTAGCTCTTTTCCAGCCTTAGGGACAATAGATTAATGCGTTCATTTTGTTAGAGTTCAGTGGTATTTACTGAATGCCTGCTGTGTGCCAAACACCGTACTAGGTGCTTGGAAGGGTATAATAAGTAGCAGGAGCAGCATGACATAGTGAATAGAACACAGATCTGGGAGTCAGAAGGTCATGGGTTTTAATCCTGGCTCCACCACTTGTCTGCTGTATGGCCTTGGACAAGCCACTTCACTTCTCTGTCCCTCAGTTAGCTCATCTGTAAATTGGGGGCTGAGACCACGAGCCCCACATCGGGTAGGGACTGTGTCTAACCTGATTTGCTTGTATCCACCCCAGTGCTTAGTACAGTGCCTGGCACACAATAAGCCCTTAACAAATACCATAATTATTAATAAGAAAAAAATCCTCATCCCTGCCTTCAAGGACCTTACAATCTAATGAGAGGAATAGCAATGGCATAACCAGTAGAGAGTGTCCATTGCAGGAAGCAGCAAATAGCCTAGTGGATAGAGCAGAGACCTGGGATTCAGAAGGACCTGGGTTCTAATTCTAGTTCCTCCACTTATACGCTTTGTGACTTGGGCAAGTCACTTCTTTTCTCTGGGCCTCCGTTACCTCATCTGTAAAATGGGGATGAAGACTTTGAGCCCCATGTGGAACAGGGACTGTGTCCAACCTGATGGACATGTATCTACCCCTGGTGCTTAGAACAGGGTCTGGCAGAGAGGAAGCACTTAGAAAATACCATAAAAAAGGAGAAATTCTGAACTCTTCTCTATAGCTGTAGAGGATGAAACACTGCCATTTTTGCTCAGGGAATGATCATGTCTAGATGATGCTGGATTTACTGCTTAGGTAATTAACAAGGGATGCCAACCCCATGTTCAGTACCAACTGTGATGTTAATTCTGAAAAACAAGCTGCATCCTCCTTTATATTTAGAAACAAAAATAGCTTCCGCCACCCCTTCCAATGCTGCAGTGTTGTTTTGGACTCGTTAAACAAGCCGGCGTCATTTCTTTTGAACCGAACAGGTCCAGTTTTTCAGATGTTTTGCTGACTGTTTGCTTTATCCACCCAAATATCTTGAACGTCTATAATAGGGAACACCAAGGAAAACAGATAACTTCCCTTCCCCTGTTTTCACATGAAATTTTGGCTGGTTGTGGTGGCAGGATTAGCTGCGGTCTCGCAGGTTTAGCGTATTTACCCTCTGGAAAGGGTTTATACTTTGTAATAATAATAATCATAATAACTGTGATATGTTTTAAGCACTTATTATGTGCCAAGCACTGTTCTAAGCTCTGGGATAGATACAAGGCAATCAGGTCGGACACAGTCTCTATCCCATGTGAGGCTCACAGTCTTGATCCCCACTTTACAGATGAGGTAACTGGGGCACAGAGAAGTGAAGTGACTTGCTCAAGGCCACACAGCAGACAAGTAGCAGAGCGAGGATTAAAACCCACATCCTCAGACTCCCAGGATTCCCCTAGGCCACGCTGCTGTTTTAGCGAGAGCTACGAACCCAAACATATGAGCAAGCAAGAGTTCGGGGTGATCAAATTCTGGGTGTGAGCCTGGTTTGATCCTGAGCAAGAGGAGGGGAATAAAGTGGCCATTTGTTCAGTTTCATATCAAACAGTCCACATTTCAACTGAGCTCTCCCCTGCCCTTTTATTTTTTAATGGTATTTATTAAGCGTTTTGTGCCAGACGGTGCTTTTCTGACTTCCAGGCCTGTGCTGTTGAGACAGAGCACTGGATGGTTTCACGTCTGGGATTCTTATTTTCAGTGCCTCCCTCTACCAATGCTCAGTCCACTAGGTTTCACAGCTGGGGTAGACACAAGATAATCAGGTTGCCCACAGTTCCCATCCCAAGTAAGACTCATAGTCTATGTAAGAGGATGTAGGATTTAATCCAAGTTTTTCAGAGGAGAAAACTGAGGCACAGAGAAGTTAGGTGACTGTGAACGAGTTCCCAGGGCAACCAGTCGAGGGAAACCAGAAGACCAATAATAATTTTGGTATTTATTAAGCGCCTACTATGTGCAAAGCACTGTTCTAAGCACTGGGGAGGATACAAGGTGATCAGGTTGTCCCATGTGGGGCTCACAATCTTAATCCCCATTTTACAGATGAGGTAACTGAGGCATAGAGAAGTTAAGTGACTTGCCCAAAGTCACACAGGTGACAACTGGTGGAGCCGGGATTTGAACCCATGACCTCTGACTCCCAAGCCTGTGCTCTTTCCCCTGAGCCACACTGCTTCTAGGAAACACAGGCTAGTGGTCACAAAAACATGTAATTGGAGCCATGTTGTCTAAAAGAGCTGGTTAAAAAATAGGGACAAAAGGATGGAATTAAACTTTCGAGGTTGGAAAAGTGGCATCAAGGGGGTCCGGCAGGGTTCCATCCTGAATTTTTTCACAACCTGGAAAGAGGAATGTGTGGTAAAAATCTCGAAATATGCAGGTGACAGTAAGTGCTTCCAGGTGGTGAAATACCATAGAGAACAGAGCCACCTTCCACGTAGATGTCATAAAAGTGGATGGACGGTCAGAAAATTGGCTGGTAAACTGTGATGGGAGCAAAGTACAGGGAAGAAAACAATCCCAACTGCAACTGCCTGACGATAGGTTCTTAACTAGCAGTGGCAACTCGAGGAAGAGATCTCGGAAACAGTGTGTTCTGTTCTTTTGAATCACTGGCTCAAACTGAGGCTAGCGGAAACAGCCAAAGGCGCTAATGAAAAGCTCAGCATCAACAGGAAGGGGATAAGAAATATAACAAAAAAGGCGAGTTTTACCCTTACATAAAACCACTGGATACCTGCACCTGGAAAATTACATGCTGTATTTTTGTTTGTTTCTTTATGCTAACTGTTAAGCACTTACTAAGCACTGTACTAAGTGCTGGGGTAGATAGCTCAGTAAATACCTCAGCTTAGTACAGTGCTCTGCACACAGTAAGCGCTCAATAAATATGATGGAATGAATACCTCTTTTCTCCAGTCTATCTCCGCTTCAGGATTTCTATCTTCCTCTTGTAAGCAAATGTCCCAACATCCTCTCCTCCTCCACATGACCACTCTTTCACAACCTTTCAGTCGTCCCCCCCCCCCACCCCCAGCTCTGCAGCTGGAGAAAATGTCACAAAATTGAACCCTGGGGGGGTGGGGGGGGGAGAAATTGTCAAGGGATCACTATCACCACATGCTCGAAACCAAGTACTCTTCCAGTGTGATATTTTGCCCATCTTCTTTGCATCGGAGAGTTCGATGTTAAGTTGGAATGGAATTTTTGTTCCTCATTCACATTAATCATCATCTTCTCACCTCTGGAGGCTAAACTTGGTACTCTCAGAGCAAATTCTGCCTCTGTCAGCTGCAGTGCTGAATTGCTGGTACCACGGAAACAAGCTAATGTGTGAAATGAGGTTACTGCTTATATTCAGTTGGGCATATCTCCCACACCTTCAATTGTAAGAAGATGCCTGCAACGCTAAGAAATCATCCATGTTTGTTCACCATTCAGGAAGATTCACTGGCAAATATGTTTTATGCCTTTAATTACCATTTTTATTGTATTGTTTCACACCCAGCGGTTTGCCCCCTTAAATCCGATGGCCTCGATTTATCACTGTCTTCTAGGGAAAGGTGCATTTTCTAGACCGTCGTCATATTCCAATTTTCAGCTGCCTCTCAAGCCGGAGATCCCGGCAGGCTAGGTCTGCTTTCAGACTCATGTGCTTTAATTGCATCTCTCCCCTTCTAATTTCATCCTTCTCTTTCAGCCTTCAAATTTTCCTATTTGCCTGATTCTGCGGCTCTTGATTTACGGTTTAATCACGGTCCTAGGGTTGTTTAATATTAAAGCCGCCCGTCCTCATTGCTGATGTCAGCCCACTCTGATGGGACTGATTTCACCATTCCTCTCTGGCTTGGCCAGGTTTTGGAAGAGGATCCTGGATGAAACTGGGCAGAAGCCTATTTGGCTTGTTTTCCTTTTAAGTTCCTGGTCCTTCCATTACTGGAGGACAGTGATTGAGAAACCACACGAGACTGACCCCGCAATAATATTAATTGTGTTATTTGTTAAACATTCACTCTGTGCCAAGCACTGGGCTCCGTTCAGGATAATCAGGTCAGACACAGTCCCTAGCTCCTGTGCGGCTCACAGTCCAAGGGGGAGGGAGAACAGATATTGAATGTCCATTTAGCAGAAGAGAAAAATGAGGCCCAGAAAATGGAAGTGACTTTCCCAAGATCATGCAGCTGGTAAGTGGCTGAGCCGGGATTAGAACCCAGGTCCTCTGACTCACAGGTCTGTGGGCTTTCCACTAAGTCATGCTACATCTCAAACTGTTTCCCCAGGACTCCTGCTCTGTTAGAGCTGAAAGACCCTTCAGTTTGGTCTCCACAGCACAGAGAGAAGAACAATGTTGAGAATTTGGGCCCTGGAGTCACTTCAAAATACTGTTTTTTGTGTTATCAATGATATATGCTAAGCATTTGCTCTGTGCCAGGCATTGTACTAAACATTGAGGGTAGATACAAGCTAATCAGGGTGGACATGGACCATGTTCCATGTGGGGCTCACAGTCTTAATCCCCATTTTATAGATGAGGTAACTGAGGCTCAGAGAAGTGAAGTGACTTGCCCAAGGTCACACAGCATTTAACGGCAGAGCCAGGATTAGAACCCAGACCCTCTGTCTCCCAGGCTTATGTTCTTTCCACTAAACCAAACTACTGCTCTTCCACCAAAGGAAAAAGGGAGAGGATATGGGGGAGCTGGTCTCTGTGGGGTTAAATAGGAGGAGCTTGATTCTCTACACAGTAAGTGCTCAACCACTGATGGATTGATTGATTGACTGATGGTTTATAATAATAATAATTATTGTGGTATTTGTTAAGCACTTACTGTGTGCCAGGTACTGGACTGAGCGGTGGGGTGGATTCAACAAATCAGATTGGAAACTGTCCCTGTCCCACATGGGGCTCACAGTCTTAATCCCCATTTTACAGATGAGGGAACTGAGGCACGGAGGAATGAAGTGACTTGCCCAAGGCCATACAGCAGACAAGTGATGGAGACAAAAGTAGAACCTAAGATCTTCTGATTCCCAAGCCTGTGATCGATCCACTACACCCAGCTGCCTCCCAGCTTAAATGTCCGTCTCCCCTCTAAACCATAAACTCACTGCGAGCAGGGAAAGTGTCTGCCAACACTGTTATATTGTACTCTTCCAGGCACTTAATAATAGTAATTGTGGCATTTGTTAAGCGCTGACGATGTCCCAGGCACTGTACAAAGTACTGGGGTGGATACAAGTACAAGTTGGGCACAGTCCCTGCCTCAAATGGGGCTCACCGTCTCTATCCCCATTTTACAGATGGGGTGACTGAGGCACAGAGAAGTGAAGTGGTTTGTCCAAGGTCACACAGCGGACAAGGGATGGAGCCGGGATTAGCATAGCATTCCGAACACAGTAGACGCATGATAAATATGAATGATTGATTGATTGACTGAAGATGCAATCCACAGTTGACAAAGCACTGAGACAGGTGCTGGTACTTTTGGTACTAAACGTTCTCCCCAAGTAGAGTTTATCTTCCATTCCTTGCCCTGCTTGCACATCCAACTCAATCCTCTATTCCTTCTTCTCCCTCTTTGGAGCGCAAGACCAAACGTGTAGCCCAAAGACCACCAACACTGGATCAGGGATCAGGGGTCTACACAGGGAAGAGGACAGTTCCCTGCCCCACCTTAGCCAGCCCCTGACAGCAGCTCCGGTCACATACTCTTCCAAGCGCTTAGTATAGTGCTTTGCACACAGTCAACACTCAATAAATACAATTGAATGAATGAATGAACCACTGGGGAAGCAGCATGGCCTAATGAATAGAGCACAGGCCTCGGAGCCATAAAGACCAAGCTCCATCACTCGCCTGCCGGGAGACCTTGGGCAAGTCACTTCACTTCTTTGTGCCTCAGTTCCCTCATCTGGAAAATGGAGTTTAAGACAGTGAGCTCCATGTGGGAAAGGGACTTTGTCCAACCTGGTTAGCGTGTATCTATGCAGTGCTCACTATTGTGCCTGGCATATGGTAAGCACTTAACAAATACCATAAAAAAAGTTAGAACCCTGGAAAGGTTGGGGTGGTGTTTCACATGAGACTACTTGGGCAGAATTGTGAGATACAAAGACCACATAGTATTGATGTGTTTGTGTGGCTAGAACGGTTTCATTTCCATCTGTTACTCCCTGCTAGACTCATTGTAATTGTTCCCACTGCTTCCTAAACTGGGATTCCCTTGCGGGCTATTAGGTAGTGAGTCTGACTCAACATCCAGGCATCCTCCCCAGAACTTAGCACAGTGTTTCTCAAAATTGAAAGTGCTGAATCGGTGCTACTGACCCTGCTTCTCCCCATCTCTCTTGCATCCCCTAGATGACCAAACCAGAACAATGGACTCAATGCCCTGAATCCCAGAGTCGCAGTGAAAAAGCTCCTCTATTTCCCCACATTCGCCGTGTCCCCTTGCCCATTTACGTCGTCCAAATCCGAGGGAACGTTTGTGATGACACTGGAGGTCATATTTAAGCAGGTGTTGTCAAGGAGCACTATTTCTGGCCTCCAGCTTCAGGCTTTCCTGAGATGAGGAACGAATGCGCTATAATTAGATTCCCGAAGCTGAGCAGAACAGTCGCCCTGGAGGAGCTGTGTCTTGCCTGGGCCCGGGAGGAAACTGTGCTCAGGCTTCTGGGAAACTGTGTTTGTCATTTCTGCATCCGAGTAGTTTTCAGTATGATAAACAATGGGACTTAATGCTCTGGTGGATTGCTGTTTATTAATGACTCTTTCTTTCTTTCCTTCCTTCTTTCTTTCTTCCTTCCTTTCTTTTGTTCTTTCTTCCTCTCTTTTTTCCTTACTTCCTTTCTTTTTTTTTCCTTCCTGTCTTCCTTTCTTTCTTACTTCCCTCCTTCCTTCCTTCCTCCATTTCCTCCCTTCATTCCTTCCTTCCTTCCCTTCCCTTTCCTCTCCTTCCCTTCCTTCCTTCTTCCCTTCCTCTATTCCTTCCTCTCTCTCTTTCTCTCCTTTTTCCTCTTTTTTTCTTACCTATTTTTGCTGTTACCATCTAAATCTATGCTCTAACCCTTTCATGTATTATATGTCTGGCACCCGAGTCCTCTTTTCATCTCTATTGGCATATAAGCTCTCCAAAGGCTTGAGAAATAGCTTGGCCTAGTGGATCAAGCCAGCTTCACCACTTTTCTCCCATGTGTCCTTGGGCAAGTCACTTCACTTCCCTGGCCTCTGTTACTTCATCAGTAAAATGGGGATAAAGACCATAAGCCCCATGTGGGACAGGGACTGCGCCCAACCTGATTAGCTTGTCTCTACCCCAGCGTTTAGTACAGTTCTTAGCACATAATAAGAGGTAGATAGATGAGATAAAGGTACCATAAATGGGTTGGGATTAGAGGAGTGAAGTGTGTTGCAGGGTTGTAACAGGAAATCAGTGAGGTAAGATAGGAGGGGCCAGGGTGACTGAGGACTTTAAAGCTGCTGTTAAGGAGTTTCTGTTCCATGCGGAAGCGAATGGGCAACCACTGGAAGTTCTTGAGGAGAGGGGAGATGTGGACTGAATGGTTTTGTGGAAAATGAAGAATGGTTGCCAACAGACAAGTTTAAGGGAGGTATTTTTAGGTATTAACTGTAGTGTCTGATATGGACTATTACTCATCTTTACTGCATAAACATTTAAATGGATGGCAAAAAGTCTTCTGGGACTCTGATCAGAGTTTACCTCTCTACTGCTCTCGGGGAGAAGGAAAGGTGTGAGAAACCCTTTTTTGGGGTGAGCAAGGATGTTGGCTTTCCAAACCCACAAATAACCAGAAGTTTCCACAAGTTCCATTGCAGAACTGCCATTCCATCTTCCCCAGTGTGTCATGCCCCATGGTTTTTTTTTTCCTGATTGTATCTTTTAAGCACTTACTATGTATCTAGCACTGGTGTAGGTACAAACTAATCCGATTTTTTTTATGGTATTGCTAAGCACTTACTGCATGCCAGGCACTGGGGTAGATACAAGCCAATCAAGATGGACACAATCCCTGTCACACCTAGAGCTCACAGTCTTAATCTTCATTTTGCAGATGAGGTAACTGAGGTACAGAGACGTTAAGTGACTTCCCCAAGGTCTCACAGCAGACAAGGGGTGGAGTCAGGATTAGAACCCAGGTCCTCTGACTCTCAGAACTGTGCTCCATCCACTAGGCCACATTGCTTCTCAGAGGCTTGTCACCCTCTGAATGCCATCACCCTCCAAACCCATAGGCATGCAATGGTTTCAGTGAACCTGAAGTGATTTCCCCTCAGGCATAAAATCCAGTGAGCTTACCTCACCCTGCCTGGAACAGAATCAGTTGGCGAGTATGATTCCTTTTTTGGTTCCTTGAGAAATGCTGCAAAAAAAAAAAAAAAAAGATTTCCCATATTTTGAGTCAATCTTAAAATAGACCCCCGTTTGTTCATTCATTCATTCATTCAATCGTATTTATTTTGTTCTCTTTGTTCTCTTTCCCTCTACCCCAAGACTAGCTGAGCTTTGTTCCCTCTGTCTCTACCCTGTTCCCTGAGCTTCCTGGATTTGTAGGAATCAAGCAGTGTGGCTCACTGGAAAGAGCCCGGGCTTTGGAGTCAGAGGTCACGGGTTCAACTCCTGGCTCTGCCAATTGCCAGCTGTGTGATTTTGGGCAAGTCACTTAACTTCTCTGGGCCTAAGTTACCTCATCTGTAAAATGGGGATTAAGACAGTGAGCCCCCGTGGGACAACCTGATCACCTTGTACCCTCCCCAGCGCTTAGAACAGTGCTTTGCACAGAGTAAGCACTTAATAAATGCCATTATTATTATTATTATTATTATCATTATTATTCCTCTGCCCCCCCCCATCTTATCCTGGGCCCTGGGATGGCCCAAACGGAAACTCAATCATCAATCAATCAATCATATTTATCGAGAGCTTACTGTGTACAAAGCACTATACAAGGCATTTGAGAGAGTACAATATAACAGAGTCGGTAGATACGTTCCCTGCCCACAATGAGTGTTCGTCCCTGGAGGTGGGGGACTGGATATCTTTATTCTCAGCTGGGAAATTCATTTTCCTGCTGGATCGTGCTTTTCTTCGATTAGCTTCAAAGCTGTCATTTTATTCTTGTATACACTGCCACAGTTTTGGTTTTTTTCTTAGCCCCGGAGTCTGGTATTGGGTCAATTCCAAAAACCATCCCATTGATGGAGCTACTGGGATGGCCAAAGGGGTGGGAGGGAAATGACTCTAACAGTTTCAAGGGAGCCCTAGGGGCCACGGTAAATATCAGTTTCCTAATCAAGGTTTCGGTTCATTTCCGGAATTCTACAGTTCAGGAATCAATTGGATTTGCATATCCCCCAACGTTCAGGAATTGATTTCCTAAAGGATGAAATTCAGGGCATAATGACCATGTGCATATGCATCTCTGCCTATTATTCTGTGATCAGATGCCTGGTGGAGAGGGCAAATTATTTAATCCCTGTGGACGGATGGAATTTTCATGTTACATTAGGAAAGTAATGGGCATTTTTCTGCAGTGGAATGAAATTGTTTCCTCTTCTAAACATATGATATGGAGTGCCGAGAAGGCTGTTCGGGGAAGTAGATAATTAGCTACCCGATGCCTAGAGAAATAGCTCGGAGATTTTTAGAGGCTGTACGCAAATGGATTGGGATATTATGCAAAATTAGTTTCAGTTAGGCTCTAATTTATCTAATTTAATTTAATTATTGAGAAAAGTAAATCTTGGACTGTTAAGAACAAAAAAAAAGGAAATGAAAGGAAAAGAGGAGGAAGGGTAGAAAGGTGCTGGGATATGGCGGCACACAGTTTAAACCACAGCTGGATTTTTCACACTGTTCAGCCTCCGTCAGGATCGCTGCCCTCAACCTCTAGGGGAGATGATGACTGCATGTAATTAAGGGGCTGGAGTGGAGCCCACTCCTCTCCCTGCTGAAGGTGCCTGGTCCCCGCAGAGCCCCCGGAAAGAAAGATCACCAGCGAGGAGAGGAAATCTCCTTGCTCTCGTGCCAACCGTGGAGTGCATGGAAGACAGCAGGATACCCCATCTTCCAGCTCGACTTATTCCAAACAGTATAACCGGCCAAAGAGTGTGGCCTCCAAAGGAAAGGAGATGAAGGTCCTTATTGGTGAACAAACAGAGCTGATCTCCTCTATCTTTTAATCAGTAGTATTTAATGAGTGCTTACTGTGTGTAGAGCACTATACTAAGCACTTGGAAGAATACAATAGGACAATATAACAGACATATTCCCCGCCCACAGTGAGTGTACAGTCTAGAGGGGGAAACAGATATTAACAGAGACAAACAAAATTACAGATATGTACGTAAGTGCTGTGGGGAGGGGGTGAATAAAGGGAGTGAGTCAGGGTGATGCAGAAGGGAGTGGGAGAAGAGGAGAGGAAGGCTTAGTCAGGGAAGGCCTCTTGGAGGAGATGTGCCTTCAGTAATAATAATACAAATGCTGATATTTGTTAAGCGCTTACTATGTGCGAAGCACTTTCTAAGCACTGGGGGTGGACACAAGGTGAACAGGTTGGCCCACGTGGGGCTCACAGTCTTCATCCCCATTTTACAGATGAGGTAACTGAGACACAGAGAAGTTAAGTGACTTGCCCAAAGTCACACAGCAGACAAGTGGCAGAGCCAGAGTTAGAACCCACGACCTCTGACTCCCAAGCCAGTGCTCCTTCCAAAGGTTTTGAAGGTGGCGAGAGTGATAGTCTGTGGGATAGGGGTCGCATAGCTAGTAACTAGTTGCATGCCCTCAAGGGGAGGGGAGATTCTAAATGGGGCTGTGGGAGGGGGAGGGAAACATTTCAGCCATCGGGCTCAGGCCAGTGGAGCCACAGGAGATGATTGCATGGGGGGACCAGGGCAGAAAGTTGCCTGCAACCTGGGAAAGGATTCTTCTGCTATATAATATTGCTAATAGAATACGTCTCTTCTCCCGCAGGCCTTTCAGAAATGGGTCTGGCAGAAATGCCGTCCGCACAGTTAGACATTCCACAGAATGAGAGTAACAGAGCCCCCCATCTCCCCCACCGGAGATTCCCCAGTCATGGAGATTCACGGGGGAACACCTCCCTCTCCCCACAATGCAAACAGGAGCAGAAAAATGCTGAGGTAGACCCCGTGCGACCCTTGAATTGACTCCCACCAGGTCCGGATTAACACTTTCCAACATCACGTGTCCCTTTCCAGACAAGGAGAGTTAAGGGCTACCATTGTTAAGGGCTGTGATAATAATAATAATAATAATAATAATGGTATTTGTTAAGCACTTACTGTGTGCCGGGCACTATACCAAGCAATGAGTGGATAGAAGCAAATCAGGTTGGACACAGTCCCGGTCCCACATGAGGCTCCTAGTCTCAATCCCCCATTTTACAGATGAGGTAACTGAGGCACAAAGAAGTGAATCGACTTGCCCAAGGTTGCACAGCAGACCAGTGGCAGAGCTGGGATTAGAACCCACGACTGTCTGACTCACAGGTTAGTCCTGCTGCTGTAGCAGGGATAGTACTTATTAAGTGCTGACTGTGTGCAGAACATTGTACAAAGTGCTGGGAGGGAATTACCTGGGTGGAAATTAGACACAGACCCTGGGCCTCAAGGGGCTTCCTATCAATCAATGGTATTTATTGAATGCTTAGTGTATGCAGACCATCGTACTAAGCACTTGAGTGAATATGTGGCTTAGTGGAGAGAACAAGGGCCTGAGAGTCGAAAGGACTTGGGCTCTAATCCAGGACCTGCCACTTGTCTAATGTGAGACCTTGGGCAAGTCACTTCACTTCTCTGTGCCTCAGTTACCTCATCTGTCAAATGGGAATTGAGACTTTGTCCAACCTTATTTGCTTGTATCCACCTCAGGGCTTAGTATACAGTACCTGGTCCATCATAAGAACTTAGAAAATACCACAATTATCATTATCATTATTACTATTACAATACAATAGAGTTGTTAGACCTTGGCTAGCTTTTCTCTTCACCTTCCGGCATCTGTTGACTGTTAAACTACCCAGCTATCTATGTAGAAGCCACAAAGAGGTTTTGTCCTATTGACCAGTGACTAAAGAAGAGAGATATTCTTTCTTTCTTTCTCTCTCTCCCTCCCTCCTAGATTCTAACCCAGTAATAAGAGTGGTGGTAACAGTACCCATCCGTAAAGAAATTCTCTGTTCCCTCATCTTCTAAAGTCAGTCTAATTTCTGGGGTCTTCTTGAAGACCCATTTCGAAGTCGATCTCATCCCTTTTGAAAACCCTCCACGGGCTTCCTCCAGTCTAAACGTCGATAATTCGCAGCGCTTAATGGATTCACAGTGTTCAACCAGCGTTAACTAATTAATCTTCACAACACCCCTGTGAGGAAGACAAGGACTATTATCCCCATTTAACACATGAAGAAACAGAGAGGTTAAACGACTTGCCCAGGGCTGCCCAGAAACTCTCAGAATTGAATTTAGGTGTTTCTAACAACATGGCCCTGTGCTTTCAGAGCCCTCCTCTGCTCTTCCTTTGTCAACCATCTTCTGGATTCTCCCCTCTCCTCTTCCTGTGCCAGCCACCTCCCGGATTCTCCCCTCTGCACCTCAAGAGCAGATTTCTTCAACACCCTTCAACCACCTCATCACGATCATTAAGGTCTTCCTTTCCTGTGGGAACGCCTCGCTCGACCAAGTTTATATTGTGAAGTTGGTAAAACCGGAAAGCAGAATAACTTAGTAGGCCTGGGAGTCAGATGATGTGAGTGATAAACCTGGCTCTGACACTCATCTGCTGTGTGACTTGGGGTAAGTCACTTGACTTCTCTGTGCCTCAGTTATCTCATCTGTAAGAGGGAGATTAGGACTGTGAGCCCCATGTGGACCAACCTGATTACCTTGCGTCTACCCCAGTGCTTAGAACAGTGCTTGGCACATAGTAAGTGCTTAACAAATACCATCATTATTATCGCTGGGACTCAGTTTCCTCAATTGTAAATGGGGATTAAATACCTGTTTTCCCTCCTACTTAGTCTGTGAACCCCATGTGGGACAGGGACTTCATCTGTCCTGCTTATCCAGCCCAGTGCTCAACTCAGTGCTCAGCACATAGTAAGCACTCAGCAAATTATTATTAATGGTATTTGTTATGTGCTTACTATGTGTCAAATACTGTTCTAAGCACTGGGGGAGGGACAAGTTAATTAGGTCGGACACAGTCCCTTTCACACATGGGGCTCACAGTCTAAGTAGGAAGGAGAATAGGTTTAAGCCTCATTTTACAGTTGAGGAAAATGAGGCACAGAGAAGTTAAGTGACTTGCCCAAGGTCACACAGCAAGCAATTGGGAGAGCTGGGATTTATCAATCAATCAATCACTGGCATTTATTGAGTGCTTATTATGTGTCGAGCACTGCTCTATGTGCTTGTGAGAGTATAATACAAGAGAATTAGCAGACACATTCCCTGCCCACAAGGAGCTTACAGTCTAGAGGATTAGAAACCTGGTTTTTTCCACTGGGCCAAACTGCTTCTCAAATGCTAGCTTGGGCAAATTATGTGATGTTTGTCCTCCTGGACACCCAGTAAGAATAGGGTAGAGCAGAGTAGGTTTGAGAGAGGGAGAGGAGAGGCGAGTTCAGGAACTGGGAGATTCTTGGGGAAAGGAAGGAGATAAAAAGAGAAGGGAGAGGGGCTTGGTAAGGTTCAGAAAGATCCCTACATTACATGTAGATCAAGATAAAAGATTACAGCTGAATAAAGAAGCTCTTTAGAGTCCATTTAGTGTATGGACAGATGATTTAATGAAACCCTACACCGTAAGAGTGTTTGCTAGCCAACATTTCAGCATTTCATACTGAACCAGAAAAAAAGGCAGTAATTAAAATGCCTCATTGGCTGTTTTTCACGAATGTCAGAAAAACAAATGAGCTAACCAGCCCTGATCAGTGGTTACCCAGGATACTCAGCACTTGGAATCATCATTGGTCAATCCCATTCCCCCTCTACTCCCAGCCATTAAAGGCAGCAGTCAGAGAAAGGTCTCCATGGCCGACAAGGGGGCAAGATTTAATGGGGAAATGGGAATTGCTGCCAGCGTAAATGGCAAGGACTGGCCAGTTTCTTCATCGGATGAACTTCGGAGAACATCTTACCAGACACCGATCCCTTTTAAGTTCCTGGATATGTAAGAGCTTCATTACATCTTTGTGACAGTGCCAGAAGAGAACAATGAAGTCTCTAATAAGCCCCATCTTCCCCTCGTTCTAAGTGCTACCCTCTCAAAGACCGGATTGTGGAACAGGGGACTGTGGGACTGCAAAAGTTCTGGGGCCATCAGATGTGGAGTTAAATCAATCCCCGCTGGCCTGATGATGTCCTCTTTTTACTGCTTCCCTGGCCTGGCCAGGTGGGAAGGGGCTGGCTGGGAAGAGAGGGGACAGATATGTTCAGGGATAAGAGTTTGGAGGGTCATGGAGGAGGGGGGAATAGCTCAGCAGCGAGTTTGTCTTTGTGTCCTGTCGGCACTTGTCAGAGGGGAATGGGGCAGTCCAAATCGCGTGTCACAATATCTAAGCGTGTTTACACTCAGTTACACTAGAAGGCATGATCTCACTCTGGGTTTTGAAGAGGACCTGATGACAGACTTAATACCTGGGATAATCATTAAGCATGTACCATGAGCCATGCACTGTGTTAAGCACTTGGGATAGGCACAATATACACAGATTGGACATATCCCCGTCCCATGGGAGGTTCACATTCTAAGGAGAAGGGTGTAAGCTCGTTATGGGCAGGGAATGTGTCAGCTAATTCTGTTACACTGTGCTCTTCCAAGCACTTAGTACAGTGCTCTGAACTTAGTAAGCATTCAATAAATACCACTAATTGATTGATTGAAGAGGGAGAAATGGTGTTGAATCCCCAATTTACAGATCAACACTGTACTAAGAACTGGGGTAGATACAAGATAATCAGCCACTAAATGGTCCCATTCTGAGGGGAATTTTGTTGGGGGTATCTGTGGTGAGTTTCTGAGTGGGATGAGCAGGGTGGCCTAGTGGAAAGACCACGGGTCTGGGAGTCGAAGGATCTGGGCTCTAATCCTGCCTCTGCCAGTCTGCTGCGTGATTTTGGGGAAATCATTTACCTTCTCTGTGCCTCAGTCTTCCCAGCTATAAAATGGGCATTCAATATCTGTTCTCTCTCCTACTTAGACAGCAAGCTCCAAGTGGAATAGGAGCCGTGCTGATATAATTAACTTGTACTGACCCCAGTTCTTAGAACAGTGTTTGATGCATAGTAAGGGCTTTACAAATACCATAAAAGCAAGTAGAAGTGGCCAACATCAAATCGGGCACAGCGTCACAGAAACCAGGCTTGACAAAGCAGAACCAGAGCAGGACAGAGCCTCTGGGGTAATTGTCAACCTCCGCACTGAGCTTCCTTTGAACTTGTCATGGCGAGTGGCACACGTGTTGTGTTGGATTCCCTCAGATTACCGCCTGTCACATCATATGATGCCACACGTCCCAACAGTGTATGATGCGTTGTGACATAGGCACTATGTCTGGATTCATGAGAGAAGAATTCTTCAGACCGGAAAAAATGAAAGATGGTACCACCTATCTGAATGATCTTGATGTCTTTCTCCCTCAGTCAGTCAATCTGTGGACTTTATTAAGCACTTAGTGGGTGCAGAATACTATACTAAACACTTGAGAGAGTACAATGCAACAGACTTGTAGACACATTCCCTGCCCCCAAGGAGCTTGCAATCTAGAAGGGAAGACAAACATGAAAATAAAATAAATGAAAATTCAATTTCAATAAATTAAATTTAAATAAAATCACCTTCCTTCTCTCCTCCACTGCTACACTTGTCTTTGGGGACTTAACTACCCATGCAGACGTTCTCACCTCCTCTACCAAATTCTGCCAACCTCCAGCCTCACCCATCTCACCCACTCACCAGCTTGGACATATGCCGAATTTCCACCCTAATAATAATCGTAATAATTGTGGTATTTGCTAAGCACCTACTATATATCAAGCACTGTTACGAAGTGCTGGGCGGTGGATACAAGCAAATTGGGTTGGGGACAGTCCCTGCCCCATGTGGGGATCGCAACCTCAAACCCCATTTTACAGATGAGATAATTGAGGCACAAAGAAGTGAAGTGACTTGTCCAAGGACACACAGCAGACAAGTGGAGTCAGGATTAGAACCCATGACCTTCTGCCTCTCAGGCTCATTGTCTATCTCTCTACCCACACCAACTCCAAAATCTCATTCTCCAACCACGGCCTCCTCACTGCTTTCTCTCCCACATACCCTCTCTGCACAAAACTGATCAGTCCTCTGAAAGACCACTGATCTCTCAATCCTCTCTCACTCCATTTATCCCTTTATCCATTTATTCACTCTCTCATCCTATCCCGACAGGATTACTGCATCAGCCTCCTCTCCGATCTCCCATCCTCCCATCTCTCCCCACTTCAATCCATACTTCACGCTGCTGCCTGGATTGTCTTTGTGCAGAAACGCTCTAGGCATATTACTCCCCTCCTCAAAAATCTCCAGTGGCTACCAATCAACCTACACATCAGGCAAAAACTCCTCACCCTCGGCTTCAAGGCTGCCCATCACCTCGCCCCCTCCTACCTCACCTCCCTTCTCTCCTTCTACAACCCAGCCTGCACCCTCCACTCCTATGCTGCTAATCTCCTCACTGTGCCTCATTCTCGCCTGTCCCGCCGTCAACCCCCGGCCCACATCCTCCCCCTGGCCTGACATGCCCTCCCTCCGCACATCTGCCAAGCTAGCTCTCTTCCTCCTTTCAAAGCCCGACTGAGAACTCACCTCCTCCAGGAGGCCTTCCCAGACTGAACCCCCTCCTTCCTCTCCCCCTACCCCCCTTCCTATCCCCCCTGCCTTACCTCCTTCCCCTCCCCACAGCACCTGTATATATGTATATATGTTTGTACATATTTATTACTCTATTTATTTTACTTGTACATATTTATTCTATTTATTGTATTTGGTTTATATGTTTTGTTTTGTTGTCTGTCTCCCCCTTCTAGACTGTGAGCCTGCTGTTGGGTAGGGAACGTCTCTATATGTTGCAAACTTGTACTTCCCAAGTACTTAGTACAGTGCTCTGCACACAGTAAGCGCTCAATAAATACAATTGAATGAATGAATAAAATCCCACACCATCATTCCCCATTTGAACTCCTTACCCGACCTCTCCTCTCTTGATGAACAAATCCACACCCTCAACACCATCCTCTCAACTGAAATCAACTTTCCTTTCACCCCTGTCCCTCCGTCCACCTCTCCCCACCTACCTCCAGCCCTGGATCACCTCCACAGTTCATTTCCTCCACTCCTGCGCTCATGCCATGAAGTGAAACTGGGATGTTGTGACCCCAGTGCCCCTCACCCCTGCCATCCGCTGTCTCTCTCCTCTGCCACCTCTATGAGTCTCCACTATTCTGGCCCTTTGAGTGGCCAAGCAGCAAGCAAAACGCTTCCCAGAGAAACCAGGCTTTTTCTGAGCCTTCTCCAGAGCCCAGGAATGTAGGCTAATCCCAGAAAGGGTGGTAGCCACTCCAGCAGTGGGGGGAGCTTATGTCAGAAGGGTGAGAGTGTCTCCCCCTCTAGACTCTAAGCTCCTTGTGGGCAGCGAATGTGTCTGTTTATTGCTATATTGCACTCTCCCAAGCACTTAGTACAGTACTCTGCACATAGTAAGCACTCAATAAACACAATTGAATGAAGGAATGAATGAGGGTGTCAGTAGAGGGGACAGGGCAGTAATGGGAGTGGCTGCAGCCCTAACCCGGGCCACCTTGACCTGGAAGTACTTCCTGATCCCAAAGGCCTGACCTTCCTTGGGGTCAGCATCAGTACCAGCCCTTTGGCAAGAGTACGGATAAAGAGGGTGAGAACAGGAGGGGTCAGCAGGCATAGAGATATGAGATCCTATAAAGAAAGCAGAAAAAAGGAGGAAGGAATTCTCTCCATGCATGGAGTTTCTCTTGTCAATTTCAAGCCAGACCTGGGATGCCTAGGTCCCAGTGGCAATAGAGGAGGTGTGGGATACCATTCATTCATTCATTCATTCAATCGTATTTATTGAGTGCTTACTGTGTGCAGAGCACTGTACTAAGCACTTGGTAAGTACAAGTTGGCAACACAGAGATGGTCCCTACCCAACAGTGGGCTCACCAGAAAACCCTGGGATTGGGTAATACAACTGCCTCATCTTGGCTCCAATTCTGGTCCTGGCCATAGTCTAAGAGATGGGAAGAGCATGTACCTTACTCCCATTTTATAGATGAGGGAACTAAAGCCCAGAGAGGTTCATTCATTCATTCAATTATATTTATTGAGCACTTTTCTGTGTCCAGAGCACTGTACAAAGCACACGGGAGAATACAGTAATAAACAGTCACATTCCCTGCCCACAATGAGTTTACAGTCTAGAAGGTGAGAGACAGGCATTAATACAAATACATAAATAACAGATATGTACATAAGTGCTGTGGAGCTAGGAGGGGGGAAGAACAAAGGGAGCAAGCCAGGGTGAAACAGAAGGGAGTGGGAGAAGAGGATGGGGGGTTTAGTCAGGGAAAGCCTCTTGGAGGAGCTGTGCCTTCAATAAAGCTTTGAAGCAGGGGAGAGTAATTGTCTGTTGGATTTGAGAAAGAAGGGCGTTCCAGGCCAGAGGCAGGAGATGGGCATGCACATTTTGCAAGATAGACGAGATTGCAAGATAGACGGTAGTCTATCAGCAAGATAGACGAGATTGAGGCGCAGTGAGAAGAGGTAATGTGACTTGCCCAAAGACACACAACAGGCCAGGGGCAAAGTTTTTACTGTAATGTTAATCTCTTAACTCAAAATACCTAGCTCTTTTTTTGTTATTTGTTAAGCCCTTACTATGTGCCAGGTACTAAGTGTTGGGGTAGATATAGGCGAATCAGGTTGTCCACAGTTCCCCATGTGGATACACATGGGGCTCACAGTTTTAATCTCCATTTTGCAGATAACAGAGGCACAAAGAAGTGAAGTGACCTGCCCAAATTCACACAGCAGAAAAGTGGTAGAGCCGGGATTAGAACATAAGTCCCTCTAACTCCCAGGCCCGTGCTTGATCCAAAAGGCCATGCTGATTCCCTAAAAGGTTTCTGAATTCTGAGTGAAATTCTGAAAGGTCAGAGCTCTTCCCACTAGGGTTTCCATGCGGTTCCATGCTCTTTCCCCTGCCTAATTGCCCCAGATCCTGGCCTAGCTAACCTCTTTACAAAGAATAAACAGAGAGACTCCAAGGTGCACTCTATATTCCATACACCTCAGTCCAAGCTCTTTCAATCAAGTGATCGATCGTATTTGTTGCTCATATCCCAACCTGACCTCTTTCAATCAATTAATCAATCATATTTTTTCCACAAATCCCAGCCTGACCTCTTTCAAATCAACCAATCAAGGGATCGATGGTATTTGTTCCATATATCCCATACTGATCTCTTTCACTCCATCAATCAATCATATTTATTCCACATGTCCCAGCCTGACCTCTTTCAACCAGATTAATCAATTGATCACCTGTATTTATTTTACCCTTCCCAGCCCGATCCCTTTCATTCAATCAATCAGTGATATTTATTGAGCAATTACTGTGTGCTGAGCACTGGGCTAAATAATGGTATTTGTTAAGTGCTATGTGCCAGGCTCTGTTCTAAACGCTGGGATAGATACACTCTAATTAGGTTGGACACAGTCCCTGTCCCACATGGGGCTCACACTCCTAATCCCCATTTCATAGATGAAGGAACTGAAGCACATAGAAGTGAAATGACTTGCTCAAGGTCACACAGCAGACAAGTGGTGGGACTGAGATTAGAACCCAGGTCCTTCAGACTCCTAGGCCTGTGTTCTTTCTACTCACCAGGACAAGCTCTCCACTCTCCTTCCTTCCAAGACACCCATCTCCTGAACCGCTGGATAGGCTTCATTTCTCCAAGCCCATATGGCCCTTCAGAAATATCCAAGCAGCTACGGTGGTCAAATACAGGCCTGATCATTTTCCAACCCATTGAGTGGCCAGTCAGAGAGGTATCAAAATAGCCTCCCGGGGGGAATGTTTGGAGAGTCTAATTAGGTTGAGGAATACCGTGGGGAAAAAAGCTAAAAAAGTTTACAGTGGATCTGGGCTTTTACATCTTCTAGAGTCAGGACTTTTAAAAGAGTAAGAAATTCTGGAAACTATAGAGAGAGATGGGAGGGGGATGCAGGAGCGGGGTGGAGAAGGGCAAAGGCTCTGGGAACACTCTTAGGGATGGGGGGGCCAGATTCACTGTTTACAGGTTGATTGGGGTAATTGCTTCTTTCTGAGGTTATCAGCATGTTCAGTCCAAAAGCTAATTTGTGCATTATTGCTTTGCTGGAGTTTAAGCCTTCTTCTCATTACAGGCATTGATCCTGATTAAAATCTGTTCTCCAAATGTTTGGTCCCATTGACAGGAAGTGATTCCTAGGTCCCCTGAGACCTGCTCCAGGGAAAGACCTCTTCATTTTGGCTAATAGGGGGAATGTGAATGCTGGTTGTAAAGAGCTGGAGGTGAACATTTTGAAAACCCAGGAAGGTCACCCTTGGTAAACCTGAGGTGAATGAAAGTTCACCATGACCTAACAGAAAGCCAGACCTGACAATCTCAGCCCCTTTATCTTGTGGGGGTGGGGTGCGGGGGGAGTCCCTGGTTCCTTTGAGATGAACCAGCCTAAAATAAAATAGAGGATGACACTAGAAAGCTGCCTTATTATCTGGAACCTGGTCAACAGTAAAACTAACTCACTCCATTTTCTTTTCCCCCCAAGGTATTTATTAAGCACATACTATGCTACTGTATTGTACTCAACTCTCTCCCATGCCGCTGCTGCCCAGCACAGGTGAGTTTTGACTTGTAGTAGATTGCTTTCCACTCGTTAGCCACTGCCCAAGCTAGGAATGGAATGGGTAGGCCTCTGCTTGACTCTTCTTCCCGTAATCAAGATTGGTAGAGTGGCCCTGTTGAGCACTGGAAGATTAAGATCGGCAAAATACACATAGACCAGTCTTTTTCCAAGAGCAAAATATGGAATGGATTTTTATTATAAGCACCAATGGTGGTCTTTTAAACCTTCTATCCCCAATGCTTCCACAAATTAAATTTTTCTCTGACATCAAGAAGACCCACTATGTGCCTGGATCCTAGTTTTCCTAGTGGTTAACGGTAGTCACATTTCTGGTGGGACATCTTTTCCTCCCACCCTGTTTAAAAAAAATGCATTAACTACCGATCTTCCATGTTGGTGCAGGCGCATCCTACAAGATAGCAAAATTCCCTTCCCAGCATGGGCCTGTCCCTTGCATTTGGCTAGTGGTGTAATTACATTAGATCCTCTGGAGACTCTCCCAGACGGCAGAAATAATGCTCTCAATCCCCTTCGATAGTATCCTGCTGCTGCTACTTCTATCGGAGTGACCAAAATTCCCCAATTTGCCACTGGTTTCCTGTCCTAGCTTCTGTTCTTGGACTCACCAGCCCCTGGAAGGCAGGGAAGAAGTAGTTTGGTGGGTGTGAGGGAAGGTTAAAGGTTACTGAAGACTGAAAACAACCCAGAAATCTACAGCTACTCCTTAAGTTTTCCTGCCAACGGTCTTATGACACAGTGGAAAGAGCCTGGGCTTTGGAGTCAGAGGTCATGGGTTCATACCCCAGCTCTGCCAATTGACAGCTGTGTGACTTTGGGCAAGTCACTTAACTTCTCTGGGCCTCAGTTACCTCATCTGTAAAATAGGAATTAAGACTGTGAGCCCCCGTGGGACAACCTGATCACCTTGTAACCTCCCCAGTGCTTAGAACAGTGCTTTGCACATAGTAAATGTTTAATAAATGTCATTATTATTTTATTATTATTATTAAGCATTTTTTATAATGGTATTCATTAAATGCTTGCTATGTGCTAGGCACTTAGCACAGGGGTAGATACAGGTAATCGTGTTAGACCCAATCCATGTCTCACAAGGGACTCACAAGCTTAATCCCCATTTTACTGATGAGGTGACTTGCTCCAGGTCACACAGCTAACAAGTGGCGGAGCTGGGATTAGAACCCAAGTCCTTCAAACTCT
Source organism: Tachyglossus aculeatus (assembly GCF_015852505.1). Taxonomy (NCBI): domain Eukaryota; kingdom Metazoa; phylum Chordata; class Mammalia; order Monotremata; family Tachyglossidae; genus Tachyglossus; species Tachyglossus aculeatus. The sequence goes on along the minus strand of NC_052067.1, from coordinate 42,369,134 downwards.
CAGGCCCGTGCTCTATCCACTAAGCAACACTGCTTCTCGGTTGAACTGACCCCTGGGATTGCCAGCAGCAGAATGCAGGAAGAAGGCTCCCAAGTCCTAGAAATTGATCATCTGATTAGAGCCACCCTATCAGGTTAAATCACCTAATAAAAATGGGATTTGCGTGCAGGACAACCTGCTCTTGATTAAAGCTGAAATCAGGGAGGAAAGCAGTGAGCTGGTCCCCTGGCAGGCCGGCATGAATAGTGATTGAAGGTCAACCTGGGCTCTCTGCTGAACCCGTCGCCAGTCAGCCGTGCTTTCTTCTGGAAAGAGGACTTGATTGACATCACGCTTGTGGACGAAAATCATCACACTTTGAAGAAAGAAGTGGGGAGGGCAGGGAGGATAAGGCCGATCAATCTATCAATGGTATTCATTGAGCGCTTACTGGGTTCAGATCACTGTATTGAGTACCCACATGCAGCCAGAGATGAATAACAGACAGCTTTATAGTCCAGAAACAAGCAAACCACTCCTCAAATCTCTCGTTCTCCCTTTCCAAAGCACCGAAAGGCACCAAGTTATTCATCCATTGGAAACACCCCTAGCAGTAGCCCTGAAGTTATTTCTGTTTAACATGATTTTATTTGGGGAGTGTGTAGGCTGTGTAATTGGGCCTAAGGATTATTTGCCAGTTTTCGAAAGATTTATTTAATGACGCTGCCTCTCTAGATATCCATTAGAAACAAGGCCTTACATGGGAAAGGATTTAGCAGTTACTTCTTTATCAAAGCCCTTATTAGCAACAACTGAGGAAAGAGTATTGCACTGCTTATGCCACACAATTCACTTTAAAGTCTAAGGACCTTGAATCTGCCTTTTAGAAGAAGGGGATTCTGGCCTCCAGATCCAACTTTCAGGATGCTAGCTTTCAAGCCAGTAGTTTTGAACTTCCTCCCAGTGAGGGCTCTGTACGCAGCAAGAGCTCAATAGATACCGTTGATTGATTTAACTGATGGATGACAAAATACCAGCATGAACTTTCGGCATGTTGTCAGTCAGGGAAGCAGAGATCACCTTTACGAGAATATCTAATCAATCAATCAATCAGAAATGTTTATTGAGGGCTTAATGTCTAAAGAGCACTTGGGAGAGTAAAGTACAATAGCATTTGTAAATAATAACAATTAATAATTACGGTATTTGTTAAGCACTTATTATGTGCCAGGCACTGTACTAAGCGCTGGGGTGGATCCCAGCCAATTGGGTTGGACACAGCCCCTGTCCCAAATAGAGCTCACAGTCTTAATCCTCATTTTACAGTAGAGGTAACTGAGGCACAGAAAAGTGAAGTGACTCGCCCAAGATCACACAGCAGACAAGTGGCAGAGCCAGGATTAGAACCCATGACCTTCTGTCTCCCAGGTGCGTGCTCTATCCACTACACCATGCTGTTTCCCATGATACAATAGATATTATCCTTGTCCTTAAATAACTTACGATCCAGTGGGGGAGACCGACATGAAAACAAATTACAGATAAGGGAAGACACAGAGTATAGGATATGTACTTAAGGGCTGTCGGGCTGTGATGGGGTGAATATCATAGCACTTAAGGGATACAAACCCATTTGCGTAGATGATGCAGAAGTGGGGTCGAATAGAGTCAGGGAACTGAGAGGTTAGTGAGGTAAGGCTTCTTGGAGGAGATATGATTTTAGCTTTGAAGACGGGCAGGTGAAGAGTGAGGAAGTGCCAGGCAAGAGGGAGGATGTGAATATGGAGTAGACAGAGAGAGGAGATCAAGGTTCAGTGACTAGGTTAAAATTAGAAGAGCAAAATGTATAGGCAGGGGAGACAAAAAGAAATCATAATAATAATACTATGTATTAAGCAGTTACCATGTGCCAAGCACTTTACTAAGCAGTGGGGAAGTTATAAATTAATCAGTGGGACCCAGTCCAATTGCCAGATGGGGCTCGCAGTCTATGTAGGAGGGAAAACGGGTAGGTATTGAATCCCCATTTTCAGATGAGGAAACTGAGGCACAGAGAAGTTAAATGACTTACCCAAGGTGACACGGCCAGCAGCTGGTAGAGCAAGTATTAGAACTGAGGTTCTCGGGCTCCCAGCCCCTTGCCCTTTTAACAAGGCCTCACTGCTTCACCAAAGTCATGGAGTCTGTCCTACCCAGAATCTTCAGAGTTATGTATCCTGCTCACCAGAGCAAAGATAATCCAGAGAACTATGATCTGGTTCAGCTGGCCCTCTCCTCTCCATGATCAGGCCTCTCAGTACCTTAACAGCAAATGTATTTAAAGATAATAAAAAAGGAATAGAAGGAGAAATTGGAAAGGCAGCTCAATTTGCTTGAGGGCCTAGTCATTTTGTTTGTTCGGGATTAGTATTAACATTTCCATTTTGATTGCCTTTGGATTGGCGTTCCAAAATCAGGGACCCCTCCCTTTCATTGCCTGTGACTTCTAAGAGGATTGCCAGGAAAATCTGGGGGATGCTGGAGCAGAAAATTCCTAATTCTCCCTTCTCTTGTCTGATTAGAATTCAGGGAGAGGAAGGAAAAAAAAAACGAAGAGGATGGGAGCATTAAAAAAAATAATTTGAAGTCTCAGGTTAAAAAAGAAAAGTTTTCAGGCGTTCTTCATTTGTGTTGTAGATATGCCTGCTTATGGTCCTGTGAATTGCAATTACCAACAACAGCCATGCTAATGGACATTACTTGCTGTTCTCTGGGTGTCCTATTATTTATTATGACATTATTAAATGTTTGCTGTGTGTCAAGCACTTGTCTAAGCACAAGAGGACATACAAGATAATCAGATTGGTCACAGTCCCTGTCCCACATGGGGCTCACATGCAATGCAGTGCAATGTAGTCCCATGGTGACGCTGTTGATAATCCTGTCCCTAGATTCAGAGTCCTATGTGGGGTACAGACCATGCCTGCGGTGACTATCTTGGTGGATAGAGCATGACCCTGGGAGTCAGAAGGTCATGGGTTCTAATCCCCGTTTCACCACTTGTCTGCTGTGTGACCTTGGGCAAGTCATTTACCTTCTAAGGGCCTCAGTTGTCTCATCTGAAAAATAGGGATTGAGACTGCGAGTCCCATGTGGAAAAGGGCCTGATTGCTTGTAGCCACCACTGCATTTAAAACAGTGCTTGACTCGTAGTAAGTGCTTAACAAATGCTACAATTATTACTGTCACTATTATTATTATTTACCCTGGTGTTTAGCACAAGGCTTCACCCATTGTAAGTGCTCCATAAATACCATTCCAGCTTTGGCTAGGATATGATGAATCAGAGCAATCAACCAGCTCAGATCTGCTTGTATCAGTTAACCTTACGTAGACCCTGCCCTCTCTCCTTTTGCGGGGACAGGGATAAGATTTGGTGAGTATGTCCCAGCCCAGGTCGCCATTGGCAATCACTAATCTCCTATTGGTGAGGGGGCTATTAATGGGATTTGTTAAGTGTTTACAATGTATCAAACACTGTCCTAAGCACTGGGGTAATAATAATAATGATTGTAATAATAATGATGACGGTATCTGTTAAGCCCTTACTATAGGTCAACCACTGATCTAAGCACCAGGGCAGGTACAAGCTAATCAGGTTGGAGACAATCCCTGTCCCACAGGGGGCTCCCAGTCTTAATCCCCACTTTACAGATGAGGGAACTGAGGCACAGAGAAGTCTAGTGACTTGCCTAAGGTCACACAGCAGGTAGAGAAGCAGCATGGCTCAGTGGAAAGAGCACGGGCTTTGGAGTCAGAGGTCATGGGTTCTAACCCCGGCTCTGCCAATCGTCAGCTGTGTGACTTTGGGCAAGTCACTTAACTTCCCTGTGCCTCCGTTACCTTATCTGTAAAATGAGGATCAAGACTGGGAGCCCGCCGTGGGACAACCTGATCACCTTGTAACCTCCCCAGTGCTTAGAACAGTAAGCAGCGTGGCTCAGTGGAAAGAGCCCGAGCTTGGGAGTAAGAGGTCATGGGTTCTAATCCTGGCTCCACCACTTGTCAGCTGTGTGACTTTGGGCAAGTCACTTAATTTCTCTGTGCCTCAGTTCCCTCATCTGTAAATGGGGATTAAGATTGTGAGCCTGCCGTGGGACAACCTGATCACCTTGTATCTCCCCCAGCGCTTAGAACAGTGCTTTGCACATAGTAAGTGCTTAATAAATGCCATTATTATTATAGTAAGCTCTTAATAAATGCCATCATTATTATCATAATTATTAAGTGGCAAAGCTAGGGCTAGAACCCAGGTTAGCTACAAGTTAATTAAGGTTGGGTACAGTCTAAGTAGGAGGGAGGACCAGTATCCCCATTTTACAGTTGAGGGCACTGAGGCCCCAAATTCTAATCCAGGATCCACCATCTGCCTGCTGTGTGACCTTGGACAAGTCACTCAACTTCTCTATGCCTCAGTTTTCTCAACTGTACAGTCCCTCTAGACTGTAAGCTCACTGTGGGCAGGGAATGTGTCTACCAACTCTATTATATTGTACCCTCCTAGGCACCTAGTACAGTGCAATGCACACAGTAAGTGTGCAATAAATGCAACTGATTGATTAAAATAGGGATTGAAGTCCTGTTCTCCCTCCTACTAAAAGTGTGAGCCCCAGGTGAGCCCGTTCTAGGCTGTGAGCCCATTGTTGGGTAGGGACTGTCTCTATATGTTGCCAATTTGTACTTCCCAAGTGCTTAGTACAGTGCTCTGCACACAGTAAGCACTCAATAAATATGATTGAATGAATGAATGTGAGACAGGGACTGTGGCCAACCTGATGATCTTGTATCTACCCTAGCACTTAGTACAGTGCTTGACACATAGTAAGCTCTTAACAAATACCATAACTATTATTATCCTTATTATTATCAATGGCAGGTCTTAGGTCTCTCCTCTTGAGATGGGCCTGGGAGCAGAAGGACCTGGGTTCTAATTCCAGCTCCATCACGTGCCTGCTGTGTGACCTTGGGCAAGTCATTTAACTTCTTTGTACCTCAGTTACCTAATCTGTGAAATGGGGATTAAGACTATGAGCTCCACGTGGGACAGGAACTGTGCACAACCCAATTTGCTTGTATCCACCCCAGCCCTGTGCTTGGCACGCAATAACTGTTTAACAAATACCACAGTTATTATTATTATTATTATTATTATTATTGGGTGAGGTTTTCCCGAGTTGGTTTTCAGGTGGCAGAGAGCAGAGCCTCATTTCACCACAGGAGAGACCTTGAGGTCCGGCAGCTGGCTTGGGTCCCTCTTTTCCGGAATTCTGGGAATCAAGCTTTTCCACATCATTTCCGATCCCCTGAGCTGGGTCGTCCTCCTCTATTAAGTTTGTATCGATCTTCCCCTCTGCTGAAAAGGTTGCTTTGCCCATAGGTCTCAGGCTCGGCTACATTCTAAACCTTTGCAAAAATATTATTCCAATCCCACAGCGGCCTGCCAATTCGTGGCTGCATGGAATGCTTCCCAATTAGACCTGAATCACTGGGGACCCCTATGCTCCCATGATAGGGAGGAAATGTGGCTTAGTGGAAAGAGCCCAGGCCTGGGAATCAGGAGATCCCTGCTCCCTCACTTTCATTCCTTCAATAGTATTTACTGAGCACTTACTGTGTGCAAAGCCCTATACTAAGTACTTGGAAGAATTTGATATAATAATAAGGAGGCGCATCCCCCTGCCAACTACAAGCTTATATTGCCCACTGCGTGACTTTGAGTCATTAGGGAAGCAGCATGGGGTAGTGGATAAAGCACAAGCCTGGGATTCAGAAAGTCGTGGGTTCTAATCCTGACTCTGCCACGCCTCTGCTGCATGGCCTTGGACAAGTCACTCCTCCGTACCTCAGGTACCTCATCTGTAGAATGGGGATTAAGACTGTGAACCCAATGTGGGACCGGGACTGTGTCCCACCCGATTTGCTTGTATCCACCCCAGTGCTTAGTACACGGCCTGGTATGTAATGAGTTCTTAACCAATACCACAATTGTTATTATTAAGTCACTTAATTAAGTCACTCTGTCTCCCCCTTCTAGACTGTGAGCCCACTGTTGTGTAGGGACTGTCTCTGTATGTTGCCAACTTGTACTTCCCAAGTGTTTAGTACACTGCTGTGCACACAGTAAGCGCTCAATAAATGAGTGATTGACTAATTGATTAATTGCTCTGTGCCTCAGTTTCCTCATCTGCAAAATGGGGATTAAGCACCTGTTCTCCTCCCCCCTCTCACAATTTGCTCATGTGGGACAGAGATTGTTTATGATCTGATTATCCTGCATCTATCTCAGAGTTTAGCATGGTGCGTGGCTCATAGTAGGGGCTCAAATATCATTATTACTATCAACTGTAAGAAAGTGTGGGGCTGAGTCATACATTCAAAACCCTGTCTGACAACCAAACCCTTCAGTCTGGCTCCTCCCCACACACCTCACAGTGCGGGGGACGCAAGTGATGAAACCCTTGCAGCCAGAATAGAAAAATCCACCCGCTAACTCTGCATCTACTTGAGAGCCAGTGTCAATCAATCAACCAATCAATTGTGCTTATTGAGCACTTACTGTGTACAGAGCACTGTACTAAGGGCTAAGGAGAGTACAATACAACAGAGTTGGTAGATACTTTCCCTCACAACAAGAAGCTTACAGTCTAGAAGGGAAGGCAGATGTTAATGTAAATGAATACTTTATGGTTACTTTATACTTTACAGATACATAATGGATACAGATGTAAGGGCATATACATGGAACTGGCCTGGAGTTCCCTCCCCTTCCATATAGGCCAGATCACCACTCTCCCTATCTTCAAAGCCTTATTAAAGTCGCATAATAATGATAATAATAATAATGATGGCATTTATTAAGCACTTACTATGTGCCAAGCACTGTTCTAAGTATTGGAGAGGTTACAAGGTGATCAGGTTGTCCCGCGAGGGGCTCACAGTCTTAATCCCCATTTTTACAGATGAGGTACCTGAGACACAGAGAAGTTAAGTGACTTGCCCAAAATCACAAAGCTGACAATTGGCAGAGCAGGGATTTGAACCCATGACCTCTGACTCCAAAGCCTGTGCTCTTTCCACTGGGCCACACTGCACATCTCCTTCAAGAGGCCTTCCCCCATGAAGCCCTCTTTTCCTCCTCTCCCTCTCCCTTCCAAGTCATCTGTGCACTTATATCTATCTCTTAATGTGTTTAACATTCACCCCTCAGCCCCACAGCACTTATATACACACCTATCAATCATTTATTTATTTTGATGTCTGTCTTCCCCTCCAGGCTGTGAGCTCACTGTGGGAAGGGAATGTGTCTACCAACTCTATAGCACTGTTCTCTCCCAAGCGCTTAGTACAGTGCTCTGCACACAGTAAGAGCTCAGTAAATACCATTGATTGATTGACTGAGAGACGAATCACCATGCCTACTGTTGTTAAATGTTGTTTCCCAGGGAAGAGAGAACTAAGGACAGGGCAGGACGTCTGGGAGTCAGAAGGACCTGGATTTTAATACCAGTTCTGCCACTTGTCTGCTGTGTGACCTTGGGCAAGTCACTTCAGTGCTCTTTAATTCAGTTACCTCATCTGTAAAATGGGGATTAAGATTGTGAGTCGCTTGTGGGACACGGACTGTGTCCAACGTGGTTACTCGTATCTACCCCAGTGCTAAGTGTCTGGCAGATAATAAGCTCTAAACGATTACCATAAAAAGAAACAAAAAAACCCCAGAGAGATGGCAGGAGGAGGGGTGACTTTTCTGGTGCATTCTGCAAGGGGACAAAGGTCCAAGACCTTTTAGAAAAGAGACTTCTTCACCCTGCCTGGAGTACTCCCGGAGTTTCAGAAATCAGAGAGTCTGGTCCTCCCACCCCCCTCCACCAGTGCGGTCAGCTGCGTCAGTGGATGAAGGGGTCGGGATGATGGGGCAGGGGACAAAGCCTCTGTGGAAATCAGGTCAGGGTGATTAGCTCCTGTTTCTCACTGGGGCTGCAAACTCTATGAGAGGAAACTGTGGGCTGATTTTGTTTTGGGAGGAAGAGAGCAGGAGGGGCACAAGAAGTCTTAGGGACCCCGTGTTGGGGGAGGAGGCTGTTGGATTTGTCCAGTTCAAGAGGCATTAGGAAGTCAAAACTCTGCATGAAGCTGGGGTTGTCTATGAGTTGGCCGAAATCTCTCAGTTTTGAGCCATCTGTAAACATTGCAGCTCCATGACTTTTGACTTATTTTTGCCATCACGGAAAAATTAATCTGGTCCATCCGCAGTGAGACATGGTTATACAATCTGATCCCCTCCTAGACAGCAGTCAATACTGCCCTGCGGGAGGAAAGTCTTCCCACAAACTAATTAACTGTGGACGGAGAGAATTCTCCTCAGCGAGCTTAGCTCTTTTGTTCATTCGTTCATTCGATGGTAGTTATTGAGTGTCTACTGTGAGCCAAGCACTGGGGAAGTCTTGGGGAACAATATGATAAGGGATCAATAAGACCCGTTCCCTGGACATCAAAGGATGTAAGAGTCAAAAGCTGGGTTGAGGGGGGCGGCTGGGGTGTGCTGGCAATACAAAATGAGGCAAAATACCTACTTGAAGTGACATGGAAGATTGGCATCTGTTGAACTGTTTAAAATCACCTCGTCTAAAGACTTGGCCTCGTCCCTTAATTGTTCAGGGGATTTCATTGCTTAGAATATCTGATCGTGCCTTGAAGATTATAACGTTGTTGCCAAAGAAGCCTTCAGAGAGAAAGTATGGCAGGCTCAGAGAATAAGTAAATCATAACTTCTCTGGGCCTCAGTTTCCTCATCTGTAAAATGGGGGATTCAATAACTGCTCCCCTCCCTCTTAGACTGTGAGTCCCATGAGGGACAGAGATGGTGTCCAGCCTGTTTATCTTATATTGACCTCAGGTGAGGAACAGTGTAAGGGCTTAACAAATACCAATATTATTATTATTATTAATTAGGTCGCTTCTCACTCTAGGCCTCTGGGGAGCAAGAGCCAGAAACAGGAAGACCCCCCCAAATACAATCAGAGACACTGAGGGAATACAAAACAGTAAAGCTTTCCTTGGCATTCTGACAGGGCTAGGGCAATATAGAGGATTAACAGCAGTCTATCACTCACAAAGAAGTGTGGCCTAGTGGATAGAACACAGTCCTGAGAGTCAGAAGGACCTGGGTTCTGATCCGGGCTCCACCACTTGACTGCTGTGTGACCTTGGGCAAGTTATTTTTCTTCTCTGAACCTCAGTGATCTCATCTGTAAAATGGGGATTAAGGTCGTGAGCCCCAAGTGGAACAGGGACTGTGCCCAACCTGATTAGCTTGCCGCAGTGACCTCATCTGTAAAATGGGGATTAAGATCGTGAGCCCCATGTGGGACAGGGACTGTGCCCAACCTGATTAGCTTGTACCTACCCTGGCCCTTAGTACAGTGCCTGGAACATGGGAAAACACCTAACAAAATCGTAGAAAGAAAAAAGATTGGTCAATCAGTCGAGCAACGGTATTTATAGAGTACTCTAGACTGCACTTAGAGCTTGGAATGGGGATAATAGCTGCTCCCACATGCTCCTGGACCCCTCCATCACCGCCAAGAAAAACGTCATATCAACTGACTCTTTCCTCCCACCATTGAGGGTCCCTGGTCCCAGCACAGTCTCTGTGTGCTAGGACAGGAATACAAGCTGCTCCTATGCACACCTTCAGCGTGACACCTCCACAAATTCCCTGGAGGACTGGTGTCAGCAGATGAGCCCTAACAGGAAGCAGCACGGCCTAGTGGGAAGAACCCCGGGCCTGGTGAGTCAGAGGCCTGGATTCTAATCCCGGCTCCACAACTTGCCTGCTGTGTGACCTTGGGAAAGTCGCTTCACTTCTCTGTGCCTGAGTTTCCTCAACCGCAAAACGGGGATTCAATACCTGTTCTCCCTCCTATTTAGATGGTGAGTACCATGTGAGACAGAGACTATGTCCTACCTGATTAACTTGCATTTACTCCAGTGCTTACAACAGTGCTTGACACAGTGCTTAAAAATACCATTAAAAATAAACCAACAAAAACTCTGACCCCCAAAGAGCTTAAAATTCTGCTTCTCTAGCCACAGGACCCTACTTCAGAGAGGTCTTCTTCTCCTCTAAGAGTCCTACCCTAAGCCCTCCTTTCCTCTTCTCCCACTCCCTTCTGTGTCATCCTGACTTGGTCCCTTTATTCATTCCCCGCCACAACACCCACAGCATTTATGTACATATTTATTTATTTATATTAATGCCTATCCCCCTTTAGACTGTAAGCTCCTTGTGGGCAGTGAACGTTTCCATATATTGCTATACTGTACTCTCCCAAGTGCTTAGTACAGTGTTTTGCATGCAATAAGTGGTCAATAAATATGATTGAAGGAATGAATGAAGTTTTTAATTTTGTGTATATGTCTGTTTTGTTTTTTAGCACGTTATCATTTCTGAGGTGTCTATCTCCAGACCCTTCTCCTCACATATACTCTTAGACTCTGATCACGCTGAAGGACAGGGACCATGTCTACTTCCTGTACTGGGTATTCTCTCCCAGTGTTTAGTACAGTGCTCTGCACATGGTAAGTTCTTAATAAATACTATTACCGTTATTATTAGGAGAGAATGGTTTTGCACGGACAGGGTAACAAGTCAGAGATTGTGGTCAGGGAGCGGGACTTGAGAGTTAATGTTTGAAATGATGCAGTGACTAAATGATTTGATACCTAAAATATAAGCTCTAGACCTGAAGCTCTCTGTGGGCAGAGGATGTGTCTTCCATCTCTGTCATATTGTACTCACCCGAGTGCTTGGTACAGCTCCCTGCACATGGTTGATTGATTGATTGATAGATTTAGCCTGGGTCTGAATTGGTGAGTGGATGAGGGGGAGGGAGGTAGAGCAGGAGGTCTGAAAAGAGGCTGTTGGCTGGAGAATTATCTGGATGTCTCCTTTTCGCACGATTGCCTCAAGCCAAGCAACTTAATTTTCAAAGAGCTATTTCATGGCAGAACAACTCCAATCGAAACATGTAAGGTAGCATCCGTTCATTCATTCTTTCATAATTAATTAAATGCGGGAGAAATCTGGGCTACGTGATCCTCCACAAATAGTTTGGGAGCCACTCCTGAAGTGAATGGGCTCTGATTTTCTGGTTCAGTCAGGACTACTGCTCACAGAAGTGGCAAGGGAATAATGATTAAGGGCCACTGATGTGAGGGAAGTCTAAATCAGCTGACTGTTGTGAGCTCCTGCCCTGGAGATGAAGGTGCCAACCCATTTTTAATTAATTTTGATGTTTGGGCTTTCACTGTTACTGCCTGAAATACCTTCAACAGAGGCCTTTCCCAAACAAGCCTCATTGCCCCTTCTCCTACTCCCTTCTACATCCCACTTGCACTTGGATTTGTTCCCTTTATTCACACCCCCCCGATCTGTACAGCACTTGAGAAGCAGTGTGGCTTAGTGGCAAGCGCACAGACTTAGGAGTCAGAGGTCACGGGTTCTAATTCCGGCTTCGCCACTTGTCAGCTGTGTGACTTTGGGTGAGTCACGTAACTTCTCTGTGCCTCAGTGACCTCATCTGTAAAATGGGGATTAAGACTGTGAGCCCCACATGGGACAACCTGATTACCTTGTATCTATCCTAGGGCTTAGAACAGTGCTTGGCACATAGTGAGTGCTTAACAAATACATTATTATTATATTCGTAATTTATTTATCTATATTAATGTCTGTCTTCACCTCTAGAATGTAAGAGTGTTATGGGCAAGGAACGTGTCTACTAATTCTGTTATATTATACTCTCTCAAACACTTAGTACAATGCTCTGCTCATGGTAAGTGCACAATACAGAAAATTGATTGATTGATTGATTGACTGACTGGCCAACAGGCCAGAGAATAATCGATAATGCAAGCATTGGGTTCCAAGATGCCTGGGCAGGAAGAGGCATGGAGGGGTAGTGGGTGGGAATAGGTGAGCTCTTTGAGAATCAAGCAATTGTTTTCCTGTTTTGGCTTGCGCCAACTGCAACTGTCAATATTCAATATTCAGCGCTCAGTCTCCCCATCATCCATCAATCAACGCCATTATCATCATCACCAAAGGTGTTTATTGAGCACTTACTCTGTGCAGAGCACTGTTGTAAGCAGTTTTTAAAGAGTACTATACAAAGGAGTTGGCAGACACGTTCCCTGCCCACAATGAGCTTACAGTCTAGGGGGAGAGATGGACATTAATGTTAAAAATATAATAAAATTGGCAGACACGTTCCCTGTCCACAGTCAGCTTAGAGTCTTGGGCCTTGGGGGGAGAAACGGACATTAATATGTTGGTAGACATGTTCCCTGCTGAGAGACCAAATGGGAGCCATTCCAATAATAATAGTAATAATGATTATGGTATTTGTTAAGTGCTTAGTCTGTGCCAGGCACTGTATAGATACAAGCAAATCGGGATGGGCATAGTCCCTGTCCCAAGTGGGGCTCACAGTCTCAATCCCCATTTCACAGATAAAGTAACTGAGGCACAGAGAAGTGAAGTGACTTGCCCAAGGTCACACGGAGGACAAGTGGCCGAGCCGGGATTAGAACTCATGACTCTTAGGTTATGGCCAAGCATAGCACTGTAACCTTTCCACACCACAGTCCCCAGAGCACAGGTTTAAGCATCTTATCTACCCTATCAACGTCCCGTCTGTAACTCACTGAAATGCCTTCCTCCCTCTCTAGACTGTAAGCTCCTAGAGAGCAGGGATCATTTCTTCCAATCGGTTCTCTCCAAAGCAGCCAGTACAGCGTCTCACACACAACAGACTCTCAGCAGCTACACAGGGAGCCAGAATTGGGAAAGCAAAAGCAAGGAGGGCAGAGGAAGCGTGTCAAGGACACGACTGAACAAAGCTGAAAATTGGGATGCAGTTACTGAGGGCGGACCTGCCACTGAGAAAGGAGTAGCTCTCTTTGAGCAGAAACTACATAAGAGGAAAGAAAGACAAGGAGGCAAAAGAGAAAACAGCACCACGGGTTTAAAAATATGAAACACCATAACACAACAAGAGACCACCCTTTCGGGTGACTAATATGGCCGGGACTGTGACTTTTCAGCCACACAAGCGTGACCCTGTCAGTGGTATCTTCTTTCAATAGGAAGGATAACTATCCTTCAGGAAACGCTACTAATCATGTCACTCCCAGCCCCCTCCAGTTTACCCAGGAAGACCCATTTTCACGGTATGTAACCATTTCCCCTACAATCCTTTTTCATGGAATAACTCTTTGGGATAGGTGATTCACCTCTCCCTGCATAGCCACCCCAAAGTGATCAGGTCATTTCTTCCCCAGGGTCCCCAGTGATGGGCTATAGGTAAGGTGGAAAGAATATTCTGGAGTAAATGGCTCAGTTTGGACACAGTGTGGCAGCAAAATGCTCTGTGCCCAAGGGTATCTGCTGTGAAAGTGTGTCTGAAGGGTGTGTGGGTGTGTGTATGTGTGTGTGAGGGAGAGAGAGAGAAAGAGATGGATTTGTGTGTGTGTGAGAGAGAGATGGGTTTGAGTCTGGGCAAACGTGTGTGAAGGTGGGTTTGTTGGAGATCACGGCATGAGTCTCTCTGAGAGAATGTTTGGGTCGGAGTGAAAGATGTGCATGTGTGCCTAGAGGAGTTGTGGCTTGATTATGGGTTTGTGTCCCAGCAAGTTTTATGGAAGGAGGGCAGTAGCTTTTTCCATGTCTATGTGTATATGTGCATCTGGATGAGGGGTGTGTGCTGGGGAAAATTTGTGCGTGGATGTGTCTGCTGAGAGAATGCCTGTCTGATTGAATATGTGTGTGTGTGTGTGTGTGTGTGTGTGTGTGTGTGTGTGTGTGTGTCTCAGAGTGAACAGGGGGCATGTGTGCCCAGAGGAGCTGTGGTCTAAATGTGGGTATCTAGCTGAACCATGTGTGTGCCTGGGTGAAAAACAGAAAACAGAATACGATTTCTTTTTTGTTTCCATTTCCATGCTCGGCGTTGAAGTTTTCTCCCTCTAACTCTTCCAGTAGAAGTCTTTGTTTGAGTTCCTAAGGGGGATGGTGGTGATAGGAGTCATAAAAATGCAAAGATATATAAATAAACAGAGAATCCAGGCCAATACCTGCAGTTCAGAGATGAGACATAGGAGGATTAGAGAAAGATAATGGTAAGTCCCATGAATAAGGGCGAAGAGAATGAGATCTCGCTGTTTACTCTACAGCACGTAGCGCAGTGTCAGCACCTAACAGATGGCATTATTATTATGTAATCTCCATTATGGATATTAATAAGAATGCTGATGACAGCACCAGTAATACTCCCTTCCCTTTCTGCAGTTGGAAATCTCTGCAATTGCTCTGCAGTCTTTGCAACTTATTTGAAACTCACCCTCCCCATCACTTAACTGAGAAAGAATGAGGGCTAGAGAAAAGAATACAGGACTAGAAATCGAGAGACCCGGATTCCCTCCATTTTATTGTACTCTCCCAAGAGCTTAGCGCATTACTCGGCCCACTGTAAGTGCTCAAAAGATACCATGGATTGACTGATTGACTGATTCCAGTTCTGCCACTTGTCTGCTGTGTCACCTTGAGGAAGTCACTTAACTTCTCTGTGTCTCAGTTCCCTTATCTGTAAAATGGGGGTTCAATACCTGCTCTCTTGAGCATGGGATAGTTTGGCGGTGGGGGAGAGAAGAGTGGGGGGTAGAGGGGAATGAAAGAAAAGCAGGGAAAGAGAGAGAGCAGGGGAAGAGGATAGAGGGGACTCCTGTACGGCCTAGTAGAGTCGGAAGGACCTGGGTTCAAATCCTGACTCTGCTACTTATCTGCTGTGTGATAAGCAAGCCACTTAACTTTCGTGTGCCTCGGTTACCTCATCTGTTAAATGGGAAATAAAGACTATGAACCTCATGTGGGACAGGCACTGTGTTCAACCTAATAAACTTGTAGCTACCCCAGCACTTAGTACAGTGCCTGGCATATAATAAGTGCCTCGACAAATACCATAAAAAAAAACTGTGAGCGCCACGTGGGACCAGGACCATGCCCTATACTTATATCACATCTGTCCCAGAGTTTAGTTCAGTGCTTGACACATAATAAGCATTTAACAAATATCATTATTATCACTATGGGGTGAAAATTGGGTGTAAATAGATATCTGTGACTATCAGCAGTTCTCTAGGGGAAACTGAAATCAATGAAGTAGACATTAACCCCAAGTACATGAGAAATTTGTATAATAACTGGGGAAGTTTTTGTCACTTTTTTTTCTTAACGGTATTTTTTAAGTGTGTTCTATGTGCCAGGCGCTGTCCTAAGCATTGGGGTAGGCTGCAGATAATCAGGTTGGACACAGTCTGTGTCCATCATGGGGCTCACTGCCCTAATCCCCATTTTACAGATGAGATAACTGAGGCACAAGGAAGTGAAGTGACTTGTCCAAGGTCACACAGAAGATAAGTGGCAGAGTAGGGTTTAGAAACCAAGTCCTCTGACTCCCAAGGTCCATGCTCTTTTCAAGGGGGAGTGAGAGGTCTTCTCTCAGGGCCATGGTTTCTTTGCAGCTCCAAGTGCTGAGCTGTGGAGGGTAAGCCCTAATGAGAAGTAATAATAATAATATTGACATTTATTAAGCACTTACTAAGTGCAAAGCACTGTTCTAAGCACCGGGGAGGTTACAAGGTGATCAGGTTGTCCCACGGTGGGCTCACAGTTTTAATCCCCATTTGACAGATGAGGTCACTGAGGCACAGAGAAGTGAAGTGACTTGCCCAAAGTCACACAACTGACAAATGGCAGAGCCAGGATTTGAACCCATGACCTCCTGGATTCCAATCCTGGCTCCTCCACTTGTCTGCCGCTTGACCTTGGGCAAATCACTTCAATTCTCACTTCCTACTTACTCCCTTTGTTCTTCTCCTCTCCCAGCCCCACAGCACTTATGTACGTACCTGTAATTTATTTATATTAATGTCAGTCTCCCCTGCCCTAGACTGTAAACTCATTGTGGGCAGGGAATGTGTCTGTTTATTGTTGTATTGTGTTCTCCCAAACACTTTGTACAGTTCTCTGCACATAGTAAGCACTTAATAAATACAGCAATGAAATTTTCTGTGTCTCAGTTACCACATCTGTAAAATAGAGATTAAGACTATGAGCCCCCTTTGGGACACGAACTGCGTCCAACCTGATTAGCTTGTAAGACCTGGGTTCTAATCACAGCTCTGCCATTTACCTGCTGTGTGATCTTGGGCAAGTCACTTAACTTCTCTATGCCTCAGTTTCCTTATCTGTACATATGTTCTTCCTACAACCTAGACTGTGAACCTCATGTGGGATAGGGACTGTGTCTGATTTGAGTGTAGTGTATTTAACCCAGTAGTTAGTAAAGTGCTTGGCACATAGTAAAGCATTTAACAAATTCTATTATTATTCAAGTGCTCTGCCCTGCCAAGGCAATGGGCTCACCACTACAATCCCATAATGCTTTACCTTAAGTGCCTGCCCCTAATATTTCTAAATCCCCTTCCCAAGAGATCCTTCTTTATCTTGGTCTGAGTTTGACGACCTCTTTCCGTGTGAGTCTAGCCTTCCACTCCTAATGTCCTTGAAAACATTTTTTTAAACATTAACACATCCTTCAGGAACAAGCAGGGCTTTGGTCAATCTCTTCTTCTCAATACAGGCATGGCCTGCAGCTCCCCTAGACCTAAATTTCACTTCCTCGGATGTTGCTGCTCTCTTTCAGTAGGAGCTGTCACTCCAGCTCCAAGAATTTAGAGTACAGGGATGAGCTGTTATTCCTCCCTGGGCCCTGACCCCTGCTGAAGTCAATGAGGCCAGGGCAGGTGGGGTGGAGAATGGAAAGAGGGGGGAAAGGGAGAATAGGAAAAAAGGGAGAGTGGAGGGAAAGGGAGAAAAGGGGAAAGGAAGAAAAGGGAGAGAGGGGGAAAAATGGAAAGAGGGGGAAAAGGGAGAGAGAGGGAAAAATGGAAAGAGGGGGAAATGGGAGGGGGGAAAGGGGAAGGGGGAAAGGGGGAAAAGGGATATGGGCAGGGGAAAAGGAGGGAAAAGAGAAGGGGGAAAAGGAGGGGGGAAAGAGGAGGAAAAGGAAAAGTGGGGGAAAGGGAGAATGGGAAAGGGGGTGAATGAGAATGGGAAAGAGGGGGGAAGGGAGAATGAGAGAAAGGGGGGAAAGGGATGAGACAGAGACACAAACAGATAGACACAGTTAGAGGAAGATGGACATAAGGATAAAAAAAGCAGCATTCCAAACCAAAGCAGAGAAGAATTGAGACAGATAGAAAGAGGAAGACGAAAGATAGAGAAGAGAGTAAAGACTGGGAGACATGGAGAGAGATACAGATAGGCGCAGAAGTTGATATACAGAGAGAGAAACAGAGAAGAGAGGGAGATGGTTGTCATAAACATGCGATCTGAAGAGAATCCAGAATCTGCTCTGAGGGGGCTGGAATGAGCACAGGAAGTTCCATGAGTTTTTAACTGGTCCCTGGAGCTAGGGCAGCAGCTAAGTTTTGACTAGCCACAAATGATGTGAATTGGGCTTAAGAGTCACTCAAATCCCCATCACTACCATCGCCTCCTCAATTTTTCTGGTCCTAAACAGTTACCTGCTCCTGACTCCCATGCCTTGGGGAACCAGAAGAAAGTGGACATTTTTTAATATGAATTTGTTTTCTGGTAGACCCATTATGCACTTTCTCTTGAGAAAAACTATCATGGTATCTGTCTTCACTGGTGCTAAGAAGACCTGGAAAAAAACATTTTTCAATCTCAGTTTTAGAAATAAAGGATTATGGAGGCCAAAGTATGAGCCTGGCAGAAAACCAAATCTGTCCCTTCTGCCTCAATTCACCCTCTCTGACTCAGTTATTCAACTGAGGATTGGGCACATCCAAGTTCAGAGGGGAATTCCAAGCATCATCCCCTACTGTTGACAGTAAGCAATTAATAAGTGCTCCTAAACAAAGCTACAAAAGTAACAGGAAAGGAATATAAATAGAATGGAAGTCAACAGAATTTGGGTACCCAAGGAAAGACCTGGAATGAGACTCCGGGAATCCTGATTCACAGTTCCAATCCTTTCCAGAGATGGTACCATCTTGAGGGGGAAAGGAAATGGGTGATTTTTTCCCATAAAGCAGCAATTCTGAGAAGAAAGCCATGATATCACTCCTGCTTCCATGTTTGCTACCGCAAGTGGGTGGTGGAGAAAGTTTATTACTTCTCCAGGGAGAAGGAAATGGAAGGCCATAGTTAATTCCTTTGCTGAGGCAATTTGCCTGGTACTGTCGGGACTTTCCTCCAGACGGTGGAGATTCCCCTGACAGCAACGTCAGGCTAAGGCTAGGAAGTCTGGAAGAACTGCGAAACAGTGTGGCCCAGTGGATAGAGCATGGGCCTAGGAAGCAGAAGGATCTGGGTTCTAATTCTGGCTGAGCCACTTATCTGCTTTGTGTAAGCTTCTTGTGGGCAGGGAATGTGTCTGTTCACTGTTACACTGTACTTTCCCAAGTGCTTAGGACAATGTTCTGCACTCGGTAAGCATTCAATAAATACAATTGAATGAATGAATGCCTTACCTTGGGAAAGTCACTTTGCTTCCTCTGTGCCTCAGTTACCTCATCTGTAAAATGGGGATTAATAAGGCTGTGAGCCCCATGAGGGACAGGGACTGTGTCCAACCTGATGCACTGATGCACCCCCAACACTTAGCAAAGTGCTTGGCACGTAGTAAGCACTTAAAATATCATAAAAAAAATTAAAAAGAGCCCTCCACTACAACCTAAACATTGGAGCTTTGGGCTTCTACCTCTTTGGGCTTCCAAAACCCCCTTGACCCTCAGACTGCCAATACAGGCTGAACTAGGGGATGAGGAGAGAAGGCAGAAACTCCCTGGAGTTAATTAGCTCTCACCTAATAACGAACACGGGTCATGGAAGCAATTCCATCTGTCTTCCTCCACCTGAGCTTCCAATAGCTTTGAGCACACAGACCATTTTCTGGCTCAATTGCAGCCGGGCTCATTTCTGTTTGAGCGTCACTAGCTTCTCCTGCAAAGCTGGCTGGGAAAATAAGGATGGTACGAGCAGCAAAAGAGGGTCAGTCTGGACTAGCAATTAAATCATTTCCAAAATAATAGTAATAATAATTATGGTACTTGTTAAGTGCTTACTATATGGTAAGCACTGTTCTAAGCACTAGGGTAGACACGAGATAATCAGGTTGGACACAGTTCCTGTCCTACATGGGACTCACACTCTTCATCCCCATTTTGTAGGTGAGATAAGTGAGGCCCAGAGGAATGAAGTGATCTACCCCAGGTCACACAGCAGACAAGTGGCAAAGCCGGGATTAGAACTCAGGTCCTTCTGACTCCCAGGCCTGTGGTCTATCCACCAGACCTCGCTAATTCTGGAACTGAGATTTGACATTAGTGGAGAGTGGTGAAAAACTTTAGAGTGGGTTCTCCCAAGTGCCCTGGAATTATTCCTGGCTGCTCTCAATCTGTGTCTACTTGTTTCTAATGTTAGACTGTAAACACCAAGAGGGCAGAAACCATGTCTTACTGTACTTCCCCAGGTACACGGTTTGATGCACTGCATGCATGAGATGCTCAGTACAATGCTCTGCACACAGCAGGCGCTCTGTACAGTGGTCTATACCCAGTAGGATTTCAATAAAATTCAATGAGCAGAAGCAGTGTGGCCTAGTAGAAAGAGCACAGACTTGGCTGTGTTCTAATCCTGGCTCCTCTACTTGTCTGCTGTATGACCTTGGGCAACTCATTTAACTTCTCTGGACCTCAGTTTCCTCATCTGTAAAACGGGGGTTCAACATCTGGGCTCCCTCCACCTTAGACTGTGAGCCACAAGTGGGACAGGGACTGTGTCTGGCCTGATTAACTTGTATCTATCTCAATGCTTCCCCTCTCGGGGTCACACCTGAAGAGTTTCCAGTACTCTACCAGTCTCGACTACAGGAGGGAGAGTCGAGCAGAGGATGCCTTCTCTTCTTCTCCGTCTCCCCCTTCTAAAAAAAGAAAAAAAAGATGGCATTTATGAAGCGCTTACTATGTGCCGAGCACTGTTCTAAGCGCTGTATGCTGGGAGCCCATTGGTGGGGAGGGGCTGGCTCTATCTAGTGCCCATTTGGACTTCCCAAGTGCTTAGCACAGTGCTCCGCACTTCTAGACTGTGAGCCCGCTGTTGGGTAGGGACCATCTCTAGATGTTGCCAACTTGGACTTCCCCAATGCTTAGTACAGTGCTCTGCACACAGTAAGCCCTCAATAAATATGATTGAATGAATTAATTAATTTATCACTCTATTTTACTTGTATATATTTATTCTATTTATTTTATTTTGTCAATATGTTTTCTTTTGTTGTCTGTCTCCCCCTTTTAGACTGTGAACCCGCTGTTGGGTAGGGACCGTCTCTAGATGTTGCCAACTTGTACTTCCCAAGCACTTAGTACAGTGCTCTGCACACAGTAAGCGCTCAATAAATACGATTGAATTTACCCATTCCATTCCTAGCTCAGGCAGTGGAAGGAAATCTGCTACAAGTCAAAACTCCCCCGTGCTGGGCAGCAGCGACATGGGAGAGAGTCAAGGGCGGAAACTCAAATTTACTGCACGGAAGGAGGCACTGGTAAACCACTTCTGTATTTTTATCAAGAAAACTCTGTGGATACATTACCAGAACGATTGCAGATGGAGGCGGGGAGTTCCGGGAGAGATGTGTCCATTGTGTGGCTATGGGTTGGGGTTGACTCGACAGCATAAGATCCCGATGCTTAGAATAGTGCTTGACACACAATAAGTGCTTAACAAACACTACCATCATCATTAATATTATTATTATTAAAAAATGAATGAATGCAAAGTCAAATCAGCACCCAAACAACTCTATGGAGGTTGGACATAACGGCAGGACTATCCCTAGTACCTAACTGGCTTATTTATTCATTCATTCATTCAATTGTATTTATTGAGCACATACAGTGTGCAGAGCACTGAGCTAAGCACCTGGGAGAGTACAGTAAAGCAATAAACAGACACATTCCCTGCCCACAATGAACATACAGTCTAGAGTTTTGGGTTATGGGTCTGCCTCACCCTTTCTTCTGAGCAGAGGACAGAAAAATGAGGAAAAATGCTGGGATCCCCACATCCTCCCATGGCAATAAGAGCTAACAAAGGATGTAGAGATAAATTTTTAACAGTGATGCAATAAACAGGAAAATCTCCTTCAGGTTTATTCCAAATAGGTGGTTCCCAAACAACCAGTTGCCCTGTTCTTTAAATAAAGACACTGAATAATCCAAACTCAGTTAATTCCCCGAGTCTATGATTTAAGCACCCAAATGTTTGGCAAAGTTTTGCAGCGGGCTTGAATGTGCATTCTATAGGATTTGTTGATTATGGACCCCGACGTTGTACTGTGTTCTGGCCCCGTGAATAGGATCTACATTTCATCTGATCCCACCGTCACAACATTCCTAAAATCTGCCCTTTCCTCCCCATCCAAACTGCTACCATGTTAATACAATCACTCATCCTATCCCTCCTGGATTACTTCATCAGCCTCCCCACTCCAATCTCCCAGCCTCCTGTCTCTTCCCACTCCAGTCCATACTTCACCCTGCTGCCTAGATCATTTTTCTACAAAAACGTTCAGGACACGTCACCCACTCCTCAGTAAGCTCCAGGGGTTGCCCATCCACCTCAGCATCAAACAAAACCTCCTCATCATTGGCTTTAAAGCATTCCAAATTGCTCCCTCCTATTTCATCTCACTTCTTTCCTTCTACAACCCAGGTGGCACACTTTGCCCCTCTAGTGCTCTGTGCCTCGATCTCGCCCGTCTCACTGCCAACCCCTAGCCCACGTCCTGCCTCTGGCCTGGATCACCCTCCCCCCTCAAACCTGCCAGACAATTATTCTCCCCACTTTTGAAGCCTTATTGAAGGCAGGTCTCCTCCAAGAGGCCTTCCCAGACTAAACCCCACTTTTTCTCATCTCCCACTTCCTTCTGCATTGCCCTGACTTTCTCCCTTTTTCTCTTCCCCCTCCACCCAGCCCCACAGCACTTACGTGCATATCTGTCATTTTTTTTATTTGTATTGATGTCCGTCTCCCCCACTCTAGATTGTAAGCTCATTGTGAGCAGGGAATAATAATAATGACATTTATTAAGCACTTACTATGTGCAACGCACTGTTCTAAGTGCTGGGGAGGTTACAAGGTGTTCAGGTTGTCCCACGGCTCACAGTCTTAATCCCCATTGTACAGATGAGGGAACTGAGACACAGAGAAGTTAAGTGACTTGCCCAAAGTCACACAGCTGATAAGTGGCAGAGCCGGGATTCAAACCCATGGCCTCTGACTCCAAAGCCAGTGCTTTTTCCACTGAGCCACGCTGCTTCTCTGGGAATGGGACTGTTTATTTTGTATTGTACTCCCCCAAGCGCTTAGGACAGCGCTCTGCACATAGTAAGCGCTCAAAATGATTGAATGAATAAATGAATGAATGAAAGAGAGAAGGGTGGAGAAAAGTAAGAGGAGAAGGAACAGGGAGATAAGGAGGAGCAGGTTTAGTTATTTCCATTGTGCAGGAGAGGAAATTGAGTTCATAGAGCTGTCAGAAATTTAGAACCTGGGGCTGTAATTCAGGGTGTCTGACCCACAGCTCAGATCTTTAATCCCCAGTAGGTCATATGAGAGAGAACTTATTTAATAATAATAATGATGATGATGATGGTATTTGTTAAGCGCTTACTATGTGCAAAGCACTGTTCTAAAATGAAACCATGCACACACATGTGCATGCATGCACACACACGCACACACACACTAGCTGCAAACTCAACCCATCTCAGTCTACTGTGCCACTCTCCAGAGGGACCCAGAAAGCTCATTTCCCCTAGTTTCCAGCACAATTTAGCCCTTTCCTTATTAACTCTTCTCTCCAGACACCTTTGCCGGATCCCAAATTAAATCTGCCAGCTCCTAAAGGAAACTGATGATAAATGCAGTGTGGGGCTGGTGACCTTTACAGAAAAATAATCTGCCACAGTGATATAAACCAGCATGTGCAGACGCAGGCTCTGGGAGGCGGGGAGGGGGGGGGGATGGAGAGGGAGTGCGTGGGCAGAGGAAGAGGAGGGCAGTCCAATCAGTGGCCGGGTCAATTGAGCATTATTGTGTCTTGGTAGCTGTGTTTCCCACGCAGTTGGGGGATGTCTCAGGGGCCGCCTGGAAGCCCATCTGGGCCAGCAGGGACCAGTGATAGATAGCAAGATTGATGGAGGTGAAGGATGGGAGGGAGAAGGGTTGGGGAGGGAGGCAGGAGGGAAACAGCTCCCAAAGAAATAAACCCACCCTGTCCCCTCTCCCCTCCTGATTTTCTCCTTTCCAGGCGACTCCGATTCCTGTCTCCCCAGCCGCAGCAGTGGGATCCTTGATTTTACCGCTCGCTTATTGCTATAAACAACAAAAGGGAATCGTCCTCCGGGATGAGGGAATGGAAAGGACCATTCCTTAAAGCAAGGACGGACGGAGTCTGCTAAGCTGGAAGCTAGGGGCATGTCCTGCTCTCCCCTGCTGTTCTGGAGGCAGCTAGTTGGGTAGCTAATGACATGGGTTCAATGAGGAGAGGTGAGGAAGTTCTCCTCCGGCCATCATCCAAAACGGCATCGCTCTGATGGAGTCTTTCCCTCAGCACAGACAATTCCTCTCCCCCTCTTCAAAGCCTTATTGAAGGCACATCTTCTCCAAGAGGCCTTCCCTAAGCCCTCCTTTCCTCTTCTCCCACTCCCTTCTGCTTCTCTCTGACTTGCCCCCTTTATTCATTCCCCCTTCTCAGCCCCACGACACTTACATGCACATGGGAAGCAGCGCGGCTCAGTGGAAAGAGCCCGGGCTTGGGAGTCAGAGGTCATGGGTTCTAATCCCAGCTCTGCCACATGTCTGCTGTGTGATCTTGGGCAAGTCACTTAACTTCTCTGAGCCTCAGTTACCTCATCTGTAGAATGGGGATTAAGAATGTGAGCCCCACGTGGGACAATCTGATCACATTGTATCCCCCCAGCACTTAGAACAGTGCATTGCACATAGTAAGCACTTAACAAATGCCATTATTATTATTATTATTATCTGTAATTTATTTATTTATATTAACACCTGCTCCTCCCCCACAACCCCCACCGCCAGACTGTAAGCTCACTGTGGGCAGGGACTGTGTCTGTTTATTGTTATATTATACTCTCCCAAGTGCTTAGTACAGTGCTGTACACACAGTAAGTGCTCGATAAATATGATTGAATGAATGGAAGGGGAGCCTTTAGGACAAGGGTGGATCCCAGATTGCTCCAGAGGCTGCTAAGGACCACTGCGGGAAGGAGAGAAGACCTTACACCTCCAATAGCCTATAAACTATTTGTCAACCAGGACCACATCTTTTATTTAATTAATTAATGTTGGCATTTATTAAGCACTTACTATGTGCAAAGTACTGTTCTAAGCACTGGGGAGGTTACAAGTTGATCAGGTTGTCCCACTTGGGGCTCACAGTCTTAATCCCCATTTTACAGATGAGGTAACTGAGGCACAGAGAAGTTAAGTGACTCGCCCAAAGTCACACAGCTGACAAGTGGTGGAGCCGGGATTTGAACCCATGACCTCCGACTCCAAAGCCTGGGCTCTTTCCACTGAGCCACGCTGCTTCTCAACTTCTTTTGCTTCTGTTGCATGCTCTCAAGTGCTCACTTCCATGCTCTGCGTATATTAGGTGCTCAATACAGGGCCATGTATTCCTTGGCTGGAAATGCAGGGCCAGGAATTCACTTTATACATTATTATGTGTTAAAAATCCAGGACATTTAAGTTCATTATTATTTAAAAGTGTGCCTGGGGTCACGGGTTGGTTTGTAGGATACCAAAGCAAATTAGCAGGAATGAGGCCGCTCACATCCTGTCCTCCTGTTAGTTTATGGGGCCACTATTTTTTTATGGTATTTGTTAAGCCTTTACTGTATGCCAGGCACTGCTCTAATGCTGGAGTAGATACGAAGTAATCAGGTTGGACATAGTCCATGTCCCACACTGGGTTCACAGACCTAACCTCATTGTACCAGTGAGGTAACTGTGGTGCAGAGAGTGAAGTGACTTGCCTAAGGTCTCACAGAGGACAAGTGGCAAAGCCAGGATTAGAACCTAGTTCCTTCTGAGTTCCAGACCTGTGCTCTACACACTATAATAGAAACAGGATTCCTCTGGAGCACTGATTCTTCTGCCAGTTTGCAGTCATGGGTATTGTGATTGCAATCACTATGAAGGAAAGCACTGACACACCTGCAAAGTGTCCCAGTGTTTCCTCTCTCTCTTCTTTATTCTGTCCTTTCCAATAAAAACGATGGAATTTGTTAAGAGCTTATAATGTACCAAACACTGTTCTAAGTGGTCGGGTAGATGTAAGCTAATCAGGTTGAACAGAATCCCTGTCCTACCTAAGGCTCATAGTCCAAGCGAGAGGAGAATAGATATTGAATCTCCATTTTACAGACGAGAAAACTGAAACACAGGGATATGAAGTAACTTGCCAAGATCATATACCACTCAAGTTGTATAGCCAGATTAGATCCCAAATCATCTGACCCCCAGGCCAATGCTCTTTCCGCTAGGCCATGCTGCTTCCCAAGTGCCTAGTATAGTGCTCCTCACAAAGTGGGTACTCAATAAGTAATAGTAGTAGTAGTACTTATTGAGACAGGCTTCTGTCTAAATGAAATGAACAGATTAAGTAATAGTAGAAGTAATAATAATAGTCGTGGTAATACCTAGAGAAGCAGCATGGCTTAGTGAAAAGAGCATGGGTTTGGGAGTCAGAGGACATGGGTTCTAATCTCAGCTCCGCCACATCTTCTGGGTGACCTTGAGCAAGCCACTTAATCAATCAATCAATCAATCGTATTTATTGAGCGCTTACTATGTGCAGAGCACTGTACTAAGCGCTTGGGAAGTACAAATTGGCATCACATAGAGACAGTCCCTACCCAACAGTGGGCTTCTCTGGGCCTCAGTTACCTCATCTGTAAAATGGGGATTAAGACTGTGAGCCCCATGTGGAACAACCTGATTACCCTGTATCTACCCCAGAGCTTAGAACAGTGCTTGGAACATAGTAATAATAATAATAACAACAACACTAATAATAATAGGTATTTGTTAAGAGCTTTCTATGTGCCAAGAACTGTTCTAAGTATTGAGGTAGAAACGAGGTTGTCAAATTGTCCCACGTGGGGCTCACAGTCTTAATCCCCATTTTACAGATGAGGTAACTGAGGCCCAGAGAAGTTAAGTGACTGGCCCAAAGTCACACGGCTGACAAGTGGTGGAGCCGGGTTTAGATAGTAAGGGCTTAACAAATTCCATTATCATTATTATTATTATTGAGACAGGCTTCTGTCTAAATGAATTGAGCGGATTTACTAGTAGTAGAAGTAGTGGTAGTAGTACTTACTGACATAGCCTTCTGTCTAAATGAACTGAGCAGATTTAGTAGTAGTAGTAGTAATAATAAGCTGTGGCTGGTTTTCTCTGTCCTGCCAGAGTGGTGGAAAGTAGGTCAGGATGGAGGTAGCTCGGTGACACAGAAGGAGAGCCAGTGTGGGATACCGAGGAGACACTGTGGCGGGAGAGACAGTGAAGGAGAATGCCGAGGGACACAACAGACAGTGGCTCCGTTGGAGGAGACAGAGTGACCTCCCATCTATATCTGTCGGTCACCTTCCCACCTCCAGTGCACCGATCCAACAAGGCCGCATCTCCAGGGACTCCCGGCTTCCTGCTTTCTAAACTGTATAGGCTTCCTTGGCTACAGGGGAAATCTTCCTTCCTCCCGGATCAATAGACCACGAAACCATGATTACAGCCGCAAGATGAAACTATTATCGGAAATTAAACTCTTCCTCCGGGATCTGGAGCATTGGAAGGTTTCTGCCTGGCACTGGGGAGTCCCCACTACAGACTGTTGGAATCTCAAGAAATAATAGAACCACATGAAAGCTGGGACACGCAAACTTCGCTCCTCTAATGCCAACCTACTCACCGCACCTTGATCTTGTCTATGTCACCTGCCAACCCCTCGCCCATGTCTTGCCTCTGACCTGGAACTTCCTCCTCTCTTCAGATCTAACAAAGGATCACTTTCCCTACCTTCAAAGCCTTACTGAAGGCACACTTCTTCCAAGAGGTCATTCCCAACTGAGCCCTCATTTCCTCCTCTCCCAGTCCCTTCTGTGTCATATCTGCACTTGGATTTGTACCCTTTATTCACCTCTCGCTCAGCCCCACAGCACTTTTGAACAAACCCGTAATTTATTTATTTACATTAACGTCTGTCTCTCCTTCTAGACTGGAAGGTCATTGTGGACAGGGAACATGTCCACTGGCGCTGTTAGAGTGTACTTTCCAAAGTGCTTGGTACAGTGCTCTGTGCACAGTAAGCACTTAATAAATGCAATTGACTGATTGCTCCCCCCCACCCCCAAAAGCTGCAAACAAATGAATAATCCAGGTTAAGCACAGCTCATTTTTCCAAGGACATACCCACATGGCAGAGGTACTGCTTAACTGACTCCAATCCACACTGGGGTTCAGAGTTTCACATCTCCACTGCCCTTTGTTCTCCGAGAGCTGACAAAAAGAAGAGCCGGTTTGAGTTTCATCTCATCTTCTGGCCCCTGAACAGAGGCCCTAACTCCTTAAAGGGCAAAGGGCTCATTGACACCACAGATTTACTGTGAGGAGAGTGTAGCCATGACAACAGTGTGAACTGGATGCCTTTTTTCAGCCCCGATAGCCCTTTGACGTGTTCCCACTCTGCCCAATCCCATCTGGTCTCTTTCACCCCTTCTCCTCAAAATAAAATTGCCACCTCTGCTCCAGAGTTAGATTCAGTCTTTAGTCAGTGATGAACCCCTTATTCTCTTCCTTGGAAGTCATGGTTCCACTAGGCCCTGAAGTGAAATTATGTGAACAATAACATAGGCATAGTCCCTATCCCACCAGGAGTTCACGATCTAAAGGGGAGGGAGAGCTGACATTCAATCCCCATTTGACATGTGAGGAAACTGAGCCCTGCAGAATCTAGATGACTTGCCCAAAGTAGCAGGTTAGAGGCGGAGCTGGGATTAGAACCCAGATTTCCTGACACCTTGAAATCCTGTGGCATTTCCTAAGGCCAGTTCCATTTTCAGCCAGTCTGTTCCTCGCTGGTAGGGATTCAGAACCAGGTGCCTTAATGGCAGTAGTTTTGTTTTCAGGCCCCCATCTCTCTCTGCTGTACCCATGGCCTCTGAACCCCACAGCTCCAAAGCGGTGCCCGAGGTCACAGGGACCCAAGAGGAGAATGCAAAGACTCTGGGGCTGATCTTAATGGTTTGTATTTCGGGTAAACCTGATGCACTTTGGCAAGATGATGCTGATAATGCATCATCACGGAAGCAGTGTGGTCTAATGGAAAAAGCATGGGCTTGGGAGTCAGAGGGCCTGGGTTCTAATCCTGGATCCACCATTTTCCTGCTGGGCCACCATAGGCAAATCAATTCACTTCTCTGTGCCTCAGTTCCCTCATCTATGAATTAAGGATTCAATATCCATTCTACCTCCTACTTACAATATGAGCCCCATGTGGGACTTGATGATCTTCTCCAGTGCTTAGCACAGTGCTTAATAATGATAATAATGATAATAATAATTGTAGAATTTGTTAAGCGCTATGTGCCAGGCACTATACTAAGCACTGGGGTGGATACAAGCAAATTTGGTTGGAAACAATCCCTGTCCCATATGGGGCTCACAGTCTTAATCTCCATTTCACAGCTGAGGTGACTTGCCCAAGAGAAGTGAAGTGACTTCCCAAGGTCACACAGCAGACAAGCGGCAGAGCCAGGATTAGAACCAAGGTCTTTCTGACTCCCAGTCCTGTGCTATACATTGTAAGCACTTAACAAACACCACCATGATTAAAAATCCCCCAATCACTAAGTTACTCTGCATGTCCAGCATCAT
Source organism: Tachyglossus aculeatus (assembly GCF_015852505.1). Classification (NCBI taxonomy): domain Eukaryota; kingdom Metazoa; phylum Chordata; class Mammalia; order Monotremata; family Tachyglossidae; genus Tachyglossus; species Tachyglossus aculeatus. The sequence goes on along the minus strand of NC_052067.1, from coordinate 42,340,003 downwards.
CAATGAAACATAGCACATGATCCCATAACCGGTATTTTTCATGCAGGCAGACTGTGAGCTCATTGTGGGCAGGGAATGTGTCCATTTATTATTGTATTGTGCTCTTCCAAGTACTTAGTACAGTACTCTGCACAGCACTCAATAAATATGATTGACTGACTGACCACCAAAGCCCCCCTGGGTTATCCCGTGGCTTGGGAATTGCCCAGTGGATTCCTGCTTCCTTTACCTGACCTATTCCAGGACCACATTCCATCCCATTCCCCACCCCACCTCCAGCTTCTCCGAGTGCACGGATGCCAAGTGTCTGTCTTCCCTCCAACCCAGCAAGCTGGAGGAGGAGACGGGAAGGACTGTAGGCACGGAGCCATTCTGAGTCGAGTCAGATTGGGAATTGATTTGAAAGTAATGAACCTTTCTGTCTCGTTGTGCTCTTTCAAAGGAGCTTGCAAAGTCAATAGGTGATGGGGACCTTTAATTAAAACGGCAGAATCCATTTAACTCAAGGAATTACCCGCTTGGTTCCTGCATCTGGAAGGAAAGGTAACCTTAGGGATCGCTTTAAGCATTGCCAAAATCCCAGGACCAAGATGACTGTTTACAGTCAACAGAAATAATAGAAAAAGCCCCAGCCTTCAAATTCCACTCTTCTCTTTGTCAGGTAGAAGGTTTTTCTTGGAGCCAAGTCAAGCTGTAACCCAAAAAACTAACACTGGATGGGATTATAACAATAATAATAATAACAATGGTATTTATTAAGCACTTACTATGTGCCAAGCACTGTTCTAAGTGCTGGTGTAGAGACAAGTTAATTAGGTCAGGCACAGTCCCTATCCCACTTGGGGTTCACACTCATCTCCATTTGACAGATGAAGTAACTGAGGCACAGATGAAGTGAAGTAACTTGCCCAAGGTCACACAGGAGACATGTGGCAGAGCCGGGATTAGAACCCCGATCCTTCTGACTTTCAGATCCGTACTCTATCTACTTAGCCACTCTGTTTCTATAAGGATAAAGGAGAGAACTGGGGATAACTGTCCCAAAATTTCCAAATAATTCTCCATTCATGGCAGTTAAGGACTGTGAGCTCCTTGTGGGCAGGGATTGCACCTACTAACTCTGCTGTATTATACTTTCTCAAGTACTTGGTTCTGTGCTCGTGACAGAGTAAGTGCTCAGTAAATATTATCGACTGATTGCTTATCCCAGTCTAGGCACACCTGTGGAAACCCTGAGTGGAGAAGCAGTATGCCTAGTGGAAAGAGTACAGGATTGGGGAAGGGATTATAGCCGTATCGTATACTCCCAAGAGCTTAGTACAGTGCTGGGCACATTGTAAGTAAATACCACTGATGGATTAATGTAAACTTGGGTTGTAATTTTGGCTCAGCCACCCCTCTGGGGATCACTTAGGATATTCTAGGAGGGGATCAGTGTTCAGGCAAAGGGAGGAGCTTTGTTGGGTTATTTTATGGTATTTATTAATTGCTTACTATGTTCCAAGCACTGTCACTGGGATATTTCATTCATTCATTCAACCGTATTTAGTGAGCGCTTACTGTGTGCAGAACACTGTACTAAGCTCTTGGAAAGTACAATTCAGCAACAAAATAGAGACAATCCCTTCCCAACAACGAGCTCACAGTCTAGACGGGGAGGTTAATCAAGTTGAACCCAATCCCTGTCCTACCTGAGGCCCTCCAGTCTTAATCTCCATTTTACAGAAGAGACGATTGAAGCCCAGAGAATTTAAGTGACTTGCCCAAGTTCACACAGCAGATAGTAGTGAAGATGGCATTAGAACCCAGCTCCCTCTGACTCCAAGGCCCGTTTGCTATCCACTAGGCCATGTGGTTTCCCTCAAGTTAAGGAACTTTTTGTGTCTTTTTTTCCATTTGGAGGCCTCGGTTAATAGATAATGACACTTCTATTCCTTGGCAATCCAACCAGGAAGATTTACAGGCGGTAATGTGTTTCACTCTATCCAAGATGTACCTGAGGTAAAAAGGAAGTTAGTGTAGGTTAATTTGGTTATGTGTTTAATCTACAGAGCTCTTAGCACACGGCAACACTGGATGGTCTGGGAATCAGACATCCGGTTTCCTGAAGGTCTTACACCTTCAGGAGCTGTAAATACTCTCTTGCCAACCTCTTCTGTAGTATTCCCAGTGGTGATCTTTCCCATTTGTGTTATTAATTAAATCCTAATTTTGATTTTTTTATCTTGCCTGGCTTGGGAGTTTGGTTCGGTCTTAGCCGCTGGGGCCTACACAGAACTTTTAATTGGATCCTGGTTGGAGTTCCTCATTGCATACCTTCCTTTAGTGGCTTTAAACCCAGGACTGATCTATCAGTCTGTCAAATTTATCGAGCGCTTACTGTGTGCAGGGCACTGTATTGAGCGCTTGGGAGAATATGGTATAACAAAATAACTGAGTTAGTAGACACATTCCCCGCCTACAATGAGCTCCCTGACTAAAGGGTCTATCTAGCTCAAGTTTGCATGGCAGACAAGCGGCAGAGTGAGATCCAGGTTCTCTGATTTCCAGGCCTGTGTTCTTTCCACTAGGCCATACCCATCCTTAGCTCTTGTATATGTATGTTGAATTGTATATTCCATTATTTAATCAGCTCTTTCCATCTCGATAGAGCTGTGCTACTTTCTTTTAGATCTTTGTTCTCCCTGCGCCATCTTCAAGCAATTGTTGCTTATTTATCGTTCTTCCCAACTAAATTGTCAGCACCTTGAGGGCAGGCAAGTATTAAGCTCAGTGCATTTCAACCCAAGGGCACTCAATCATTGTTATTACTACTCACTTCTGTTGTACTTTCCCAAAATTTTATTACAGGGCATTTAAGTCAATAAAAACCATTAACTGATTGGTTGACTATTCAACCACTCCTTCATTCATTCAAGTGTATTTATTGAGAAGCAGCGTAGCTCAGTGGAAAGAGCACGGGCTTTGGAGTCAAATGTCATGGGTTCAAATCCCGACTCCACCAGTTGTCAGCTGTGTGACTTTGGGCAAGTCACTTAACTTTTCTGTGCCTCAGTTACCTCATTTGTAAAATGGGGACTAAGATTGTGAGTCTCCCGTGGGACAACCTGATCACCTTGTAGCCTCCCCAGTGCTTAGAACAGTGCTTTGCACATAGTAAGCACTTAATAAATGCCATCATTATTATTATTATTGAGTGCTTACAGTGTGCAAAGCAATGTACTAAGCACTTGGAAGAGTACAATATGACAATAAACAGACACATTCCCTGACCACAATGAGCTTACAACCACAACTTCCATCACATGTTTCACCGTACACATCTCTTATTGATTAACCATTTGCTACCACATCTCCAACTGGATGACCCTCTTACCCAGGTAACTATTGGTTAACTGAATCCTTGCTTTAAAAGTGGCCTCAGTATTCCTTGGTCTTCTCTTGGTTCCCTCTTATCCTGTCAAGAGCATGTGAATTTCTCTTCAGGTCTCTGTGTATCCATTTTTCGCTCCAACCCTAAGGCAGCCATTTAGGATAATCATTAAGCTGGAGTCAGTTATGTTGGTCTGTATTGTATTGCTCCAAATGCTTAGTAGAGTGGTCTGCTCACAGTGAGTGCTTAATAAATACCACTGATTGGTTTTAAAGGATTCCACTTTGGCCCCTCGGGGATTCAGCTATATTCCTGAGCTATCAAGGAATGGTATTTTTTGAGTGCTTGCATACTGTGTGCAAAGCAATCTACTAAGCAGTTGGGAGAGTAGAAGATAACTTGGGAGAGTAAAAGATAACAGAGGTGGTAGGAATGTTCTCTGCCCACAGGGAACAGAATCGAGAGCTACTTCGGTGACAACATTTATGGGTGTAGGGCCATCATTTAGGATAATTCTCCCTTAGTATTATGAATTTTCTAATTTCTCATTCAATCATATTTATTGAGCACTAACTGCATGCAAAGTGTTGTATTAAGTGCTTGGGAGAGTACAATATAACAATAAACGAACGCATTGTCTGTCCACAGCTAGTTTACAGTCTATGCAGTATTATTGAGCACTTACTATATGCAGAGTACTGTTTTTCCATTCAGTCCCTCTGAAGGTTCATCCCTTTAGCCCTACACAGTGGGGTGTTTCTTACACCCTTGATTTCTCCCTCCTTTCTAGGTCTCTTGTATTGGGGGAAGTTTGTGGTTTAGAAGGTGTTAGGTGGCAAAGGATCTGTCAGTTATTAGTCACCTCCCCATGCTCTGGGTTCCAGCTAAAATAATCAAGCAGGTCTCAAGTGCATTGATCAATCAATATCATTAAGCACAGTGCAGAGCACTGTACTAAGCACTTGGGAGAGTATAATAAAACAGAGCTTACAGACATGCTCCCTGTCTGCCCGGGTACATATAGTCCTGCATTTCGATCAATGGTATTTATTGAGCACTTACTATGTGCAGAGCACTGTATTAAGCACTTTGGAGAGTACAATACAGCAGAATTAGCAGTGTCCTTCCTTGTCCATAATAAGCTTATAATCTTGAGGGGGAGATGGGCATTAATATGAATAAATAATAAATAATATGTAGTTGGGAATGGGGAGAATATCAAACATCCAAAGGTCACAGATCCAAGTGCAAGGACAATGCAGAAGGGAGAGTGAGCCAAGGAAAAGACTGCTTAATCGGGAATGGTGTCTAGGGAGATGTGTGCTTTGCACATAATAATAATAATAATAACAATAATAATAATAATAATAATAATGGCATTTATTAAGCGCTTACTATGTGCAAAGCACTGTTCTAAGCACTGAGCACTGTTCTAAGCTCTGAGCACTAGTAAGCACTTAACAAATACCATCATTATTGTTTTATAGCTTGGCTCAATGGAAAGAGTCCGGACTTGGGAGTCAGAGGTCATGGGTTCTAATCGCAGCCCCACCACTTGTCAGCTGTGTGACTTTGGGCAAGTCACTTAACTTCTCTGTGCCTCAGTTACCTCATCTGGAAAATGGGGATTAAGACTGTGAACCTCAAGTGGGACAACCTAATTACCTTGTATCCCCCCCAGCGCTTAGAACAGTGCTTGGCACATAGTAAGCGCTTAACAAATGCCATCATTATTATTATTATTATTATGTGTCCTCAAAAATGCTTTGAAGGTGGAGAGAGTGGTGGTCTGGCATATATAGAGGGGAAGGGAGTTCCAGGCAAGGGGGAAGATGTGGGAAAGGGGTCAGCGGCAAGATAGACGAGATCGGAGCACAGTAAGTAAACTGAGGCTAGAGGAGCAGAGTTTGTGGGCTGGGCTGTAGTAGGAGATTAGTGAGGTAAGGTAGGACAGGGTAAGCTGATAGAGGACTTTAAAGTCAATAGTGAGGAGTTTCTGTTCCACGTGGAGGCTCCTGAGGAGTGGGAAGACATGGACTGAACATTTTTGATAACAAATGATCTGTGCAGCAGAGTGAAGTATGGATGATTGGAGAAGCAGAGTGGCTCAGTGGAAAGAGCCCGGGCTTTAGAGTCAGAGGTCATGGGTTCAAATCCCGGCTCCGCCGCATGTCTGCTGTGTGACCTTGGGCAAGTCACTTAACTTCTCTGAACCTCAGTTACCTCATCTGTAAAATGGGGATGAAGACTGTGAGCCCCACGTGGGACAACCTGATCACCTTGTATTCCCCTCCCCACCAGCACTCAGAACAGTGCGTCGCACATAGTAAGTGCTTAACAAATGCCATCATTATTATTATCAGAGTGGGTAGGCCAGCCAGGAGGCAGATGCAATAGGCTAGGTGCACTTGATCCTATTTGGTGGGTATCAATATTCTGTGCTCAAACCTGCCTCTGCCCTGGAATTCTAACCAGAGGATTGCTTTACCTTCTGTTGACCTAAGGGTTGAGTGAAGCAAAGGTTCGGACTGTCTCATCGCAACTGGTCTGCAATCCCTTGAAATGTATTTCCTGTTTCATTTGGTGGCAAACATTGTTTAAGCATCATTTTTAAAGTTGTAATTTCAGGACTAAGATAGATTTACCAAGAAATGTTTTTGAAACTGAGAGGTCGGGGGAGGAAGAAGATGCTTTCCCTTTTTCTCAATTCCATTTTGTGCTTTTGTTTCTTGTCAGTGCTGCCTGATGATGCCCATTTCTCAATGATGTGTATTCATCACCAGGCTTGGAAAGGGTTTATCCACCAGAGAGGAGGTTGGTGGAAAATTTTCTGGTACTAACAGAAATATGTACAACCTTCACATGGAGTAAGACTGAGGCAGATGCAGAAGAAAGAATCCTGGTTGAGATAATAAAAATAATAATAATGAAAATAGTATTTGTCAAGCATTTACTGTACTGAGCACTTGAGTGGATTCAAGCAAATTAGATTGGACACAGTCCTTGTCCCACATAATAATAATTATTGTGGTATTTGCTAAGTGCTTACTATGTGCCAGGTACTATACTAAGCCCTGATGCAAACAAATTACATTGGACACAATCCCTGTTCCACATGGGGCTCACAGTCTCAATCCCCATATTACAGATCAATCAATCAATCAATCGTATTTATTGAGAGCTTACTGTGTGCAAAGCACTGTACTAAGCGCTTGGGAAGTACAAGTTGGCAACATATAGAGACAGTCCCTACCCAACAGTGGGCTCACAGTCTAAAATGGGGAGACAGAGAACAAAACCATACTAACAAAATAAAATAAATAGAATTGATATGTACAAGTAAAATAATTGAATAAATAAATAGAGTAATAAATATGTACAAGCATATATACAGGTGCTGTGGGGAAGGGAAGGAGGTAAGATGGGGGGATGAAGGGGGACGAGGGGGAGAGGAAGGAAGGGGCTCAGTCTGGGGAGGCAGATGAAGTTATGGAGGCACAGAGAAGTGATTTGATTTTCCCAAGGTCAAACCGCAGACAAGAGGTGGGATTAGAACCTACGACCTTCTGACTTCTAGACCCACGCTCAATGAACTACATCATTCTTCTCTATTTTTCGAGATAGCTTACCTACCTATCTACAGATGGAAACGTGTGAAAGTCGAGATATTCAAAACACCCACCAGAAAAGGAGCAGTCTGTGATGGATCCCAAAAGGTTATCATTCTGAAGGGCTCATATCAAATTGAGGTGGAGGAAATGAAGGCTCGTGACAACATGATCAGGGGTGTCGGGCGCCTGAAAAGCAATAAAGCTGGCTGCTGAGAACTGCTAGAGCTAAAGCAGACTTGTCATCTCTTTCATTGTCTCTCTCTCTCTCTCTGGTGTCTGTTGAAGCTCTCCAGGATGCCATCCCCTTGAAACAGGGCACAGACAACTGATGGAGTTGCCGTAACTCTGAACCTCAGGGCTGGCTTTGGGACAGATACTGACCAATTCAGAGGGGAGTTCAATTCCTTGCACTTGTCTGTCTCTCTCCCAAGATCCCAAGATGTGCTGCTGCCGGGTGTCCGTTTTAAAGTTGGATTAAGGCTTATGATAAGCAGGAGCCTATCATACTGTGTGCAGAGCACACAGGTCTCGATAGAGCAGATCTGGACCACATTTGTTGGTTTTATGCCTCCTTTATAGAGGGTCATTTCCATCCTTGAGCATCTACATATGTTGCAAGAATAAGTTTACTGATTCTTTCATTAATTCACTCCTCTAATGCTAACCTTCTCCCTGTGCCTCGATCTCACTTAGCTCACCGCTGAACCCTCACCCTCATCTTGCCTCTGGCCAGGAATGCCCTTCCTCCTCAAATCTGACATACAATTAATCTCCCCCACTTCAAAGCCTTATTGAGGGAACATCTCTTTCAAGAGGCCTTCCCCGACTAAACTCCCCTTTCTTCTTCTCCCACTCCTTTCTGCATCACTCTGACTTTTAGATTGTGAGCCCACTGTTGGGTAGGGACTGTCTCTATATGTTGCCAACTTGTACTTCCCAAGCGCTTAGTACAGTGCTCTGCACACAGTAAGAGCTCAATAAATACGATTGATTGATTGATTGATTGACTTGCTCCCTTTGTTCATCCCCCTCCCAGCCCCTCAGCACTTATGTACTTATCAGTAATTTATTCATTTATATTAATGTCTGTCTCCCCCCTCTAGACTGCAGGCTCATTGTGGGCAGGGAATGTGTTGTTTTATTGTTGTAATGTACTCTTCCAAGCACTTAGTACAGTGCTCTGCACATAATAAGTGCTCAATAAATGTGAAAAAATGAATGAATAATTTATCAATCAATCATTGGTATTTAATGAGTGCTAAATCAATCAATCTATCATATTTATTGAGTGCTTACAGTGTGCAGGGCACTGTACTAAGCTCTTGGAAGAGTACAAAGAACAATATAAGAGGCACATTCCTGCCTTCTTTGTGCAGAGTATTATACTAAGTGCTTGGGAAAATGATAATAATAATTGTGGTATTTGTTAAGTGCTTACTATGTGCCAGGCGCTGTACTAAGATAGATACAAGATAATTGGGTTGTATACAGTCCCTGTCCCACATGGGGCTCACTGTCATAAACCCCATTTTACTGATGAGGAAACTGAGGCCCAGAGAAGTGAAGTGACCTGCCCAAGGTCACACAGCAAACAAGTGGTGGGGCCAAGATTAGAACCCAGGTCCTTCTGAGTCCGAGGCCCATGCTGTATTCACTAGGCCACTCTGCTACAAAACAGCAAGTAGGCCCTATCCTTGTCCGCAAGGCGCTCACCATGTTCTTGGTAAAAGTCTAGGACCACTTCCTGGAGAGGGTTTTGGGCAGATGATTTAGGCCAAATTAAGACTGGCCGTTATACTGAACTGTCTGTCAAATAAGTTCTAATATTTTTTTAAAAACCTCATGCTGGAACGCACAAGAGGGTGTAAACTATCATTCTGCGCCTGAGTGGCTCTGCCTTTCTTTCCACCTCCACTAACCAAGGGCTCCCAAGTAGCCATCAATCAATCAATCATATTTATTGAGCAATGACTGGGTGCAGAGCACTGTACTAAGCGCTTAGGTAAGTATAGCATAACAATATTCATTCATTGATTCAATCGTATTTATTGAGCACTTACTGTGTGAAGAGCACTGTACTAAACATTTGGAAAGTACAATTCAGCAACATATAGAGGCAGTCCCTACCCAACAACGGGCTCAACACAAGAAGCAGAGTGGCTCAGTGGAAAGAGCCCGGGCTTGGGAGTCAGCGGTCATGTGTTCTAATCCCAGCTCTGCCACTTGTCAGCTGTGTGACTTTGGGCAAGTCACTTAACTTCTCTGTGCCTCAGTTACCTCATCTGTAAAATGGGGATTAAGACTGTGAGCCCATTGTAGGACAACCTGATTACCTTGTATGCTCCCCAACGCTTTGAACAGTGCTTGGCACATAGTAAGCACTTAGCAAATGCCATCATTATCATTAGAAGGGGGAAACAGACAGCAAAACAGAATAAGTAGACAGGTGTCACTATCATCAAAATAAATAGAATTATAGATATATACACATCATTAATAAAATAGAGTAATAAATGTGTACAAATATACACAAGTGCTGTGGGGAGGGAAAGGGGGTAAAGCAGGGGGAGGGAGTGGGGGCAATGGGGAGGGGAGGAGGAGCAGAGGGTAAGGGGGGGCACAGTCTGGGAAGGCCTCCTGGAGGAGGTGAGCACTCAGTAGGGCAATGACACATTCCCTACCCACACAAGCTTAGAGTCTAAAGGGGAAGACAGACATTAATATAAACAAATTACAGATGTATATGTTAAGTGCTGTGGGGCTGAAGGTGGGTGAAAGGGAACAAATCAGAGTAATGCAGAAGGGAATGGGAGCAAGGGAAATGAAGGCTTAGTCCTGGAAGGCTTCTTGGAGGAGATGTGCCTTTAAGAACTGGAGTGGGGAGAGACAGGAGGCTGGGAGGTCAGCAAAGAGGCTGAAAGAGAAATCAAGATGAGATAGGATAAGTTATTGGATTCAGTTTGGATGGATTTTAGCAATGCCATGAAGGTTGAACCGATATTTAAATTAAATTTATATTCCCAGACTCCGATTTCACCCTCCACATTCTCAATCTCTGCATCCAGATGCTGGTTGTTATTTATTAAACCTATGATCGTGTTCTAAATGAAAGCTCAGGAAACACTGAGTGTGGAAGCAGAGAGAAAGAGCAGAAGGTTGAGTGTCACAGGACCAAAATCCTAATCCCTACTCTGTCACTTATAACAATAATAATAATAATAATAGTGGCATTTATTAAGCGCTTACTATGTGCAAAGCACTGTTCTAAGTGCTGGGGAGGTTACAAGGTGATCAGGTTGTCCCACTGGGGCTCACAGTCTTAATCCCCATTTTATAGATGAGGTAACTGAGGCACAGAGATGTTAAGTGACTTGCCCAAAGTCACACAGCTGACAATTGGCAGATCTGGGATTTGAACCCATGACCTCTGACTCCAGCTGAAGGATCTTGGGCAAGTCACTTCACTTCTTTGTTCCTCCGTTTCTTCATCTCTAACACAGAGACTCAGTATCTGTTCTCCCTCCTACTTAGACTGTGATTCCGCGTGGAACAGGAACAGGGTCTGACCTGACTATCTTCGATGTCCCACAGTGCTCAGTATGGTGCTGGGCAAATTTTAAGAGCTTTAACAAATAACTTTCTAACTGTGGAAATCTCTCAAGACTCACTCCCTTGGAGAACTAATTTGCTCCCCTGGATTGAACAATCATCTCTACATCTCCAGCCCCGATCTTTCTCCTCTGCAGTCTCGTATTTCTTCCTGCTTTCAGGACATCCCTAGATGTCCTGCCGACACCTCTAACTTAACAAATTCAAGACAGAGCTTGTCATGTTCCCACCCAAAACCTGTCCTCCCCATGACTTGCCCATCACTGTAGACAGCACCACCACCCTCCCTGTCTCGCAAGCCTGTAATCTTGGCATTGGTTCAACTCCTCTCTGTCTCATTCAAGCCACATATTCAATTTGTCACCAAGTCCTGTCAGTTCAACTTTCACATTACTAAAATCCACCCTTTCTCCTCCATCCAAACCGCTACCACATTTATCCAAACACTTATCCTATCCCACCTTGATTATTGCATCAGCCTTCTAGCTGACCTCTCTGCCTCCTGTCTCTCCCTACTTTAGTCCATACTTCACTCTGCGACCTGGATCATTTTTCTACCGAAAATTTCTACATTTCCCCACTCCTCAAAAACCTCCAGTGGATGCCCATCCACCTTCCACCTCCACATCAAACCAAAACTCCTGAGCCATAGACTTTAAAGTCCTCAGTCAACTTGTCCCCTCCTACCTTGTCTCCCTAATGTCCTATTCCAACTCAGCAGTGTACTTCACTACACTGTACTTCATCCATTTCATTTCTATTTCTGTATTTCATCTATCTCACCACCAAACTCTTGCTCCTATTCTGCCTCTGGCCTAGAACGCCCTCCCTCTTCACTTTCCTCACTTTCAAAGTCTTATTTAGGGCACATCTCCTCCAAGAGGCCTTCCCTGACTAAACCCTCATTTCCTCTTCTCCCAATCCCTTCTGCATCACCCTTCCACTTGGATTTGCACCCTTTATTCATGTCTCCCTGTGACTGTCTGCCCCTCACCCATAAGGGTACTAACCAAAGTAATTCAGGAGCTGGTGCTGAAGGTGTAGACCTTTGAATTGCTCACCTGGCGGGGTTGTCTGGCGTACATGCCAATGGGTAAGAGCTCCAGGTCTCCCCAGCATGTGGATAATCTCCAGTTTAGGACATGACAGGGCTCAGCATTTCCACGTCTGGTGAAGGAGCATAAGAACCCAGACTGAGCTGGGGGTCCGTTGTAGCCGCTGTGCAGAGGACACCAGCTGGCCTGGGCCTACTGGTTATATCACCCTGCTGGGACGGGGGATGCCCGCACTGAGACCACCATGAGTTAAGGTGGGGAACTCAGGAGAGTAAGTACTCAGTAAATATGATTGAATGAATACAAGGTGAGTAACCACCAGAGCTGTGAGTATATAAAAACGGGAGTGAATATAGGTGACAGAGGCTATATCCAACTAAATACAAGCTACGGAGAACTCAGTTGAAGTGCTTATCGGATGTATACAGCATGATCCTGGGAGTCAGGAGGTCGTGGGTTCTAATCCTGGCCCTGCCATTGGCCTGCTGTGTGACCTGGGGCAAGTCACTTTACTTCTCTGAGCCTCAGTTACCTCATCTGTAAAATGGGGATTGGCCACAAGAGATCCTCGTGGGACAGGGACTGTGTCCAACCCGATTCACTTCTATCCACCACAGTGCTTAGTACCTGTTACATAGTGCTTAACAAATAACACAATTATAATAATTATTATTATTATTTGTATACAATAAACTTTTTATCCCTTGTACCAATCAATAAATCATATTTATGGAGCACTTACTCTGTGCAAAGAACTGTACTAAGCTCTTGGGATAGTGCAATAGAGAAGCAGCGTGGCTCAGTGGAAAGAGCATGGGCTTAGGAGTCAGAGGTCATGGGTTCAAATCCCGGCTTGGTCTCTTGTCAGCTGAGTGACTTTTGGCAAGTCACTTAACTTCTCTGTGCCTCAGTTACCTCATCTGTAAAATGGGGATTAAGATTGTGAGCCCCACATGGGACGACCTGATCACCTTGTATCCTCCCCAGCGCTTAGAACAGTGCTTTGCACATAGTAAGCGATTAACAAATACCAAAAGAAAAAAATTGGTAGACACATTCCCAGCCCACAGTGAGCTTACAGTCTAGAGGGGGATTCAGACATAATTATCAACAAGTACATATAAATAAAATGTTCCTTGGACATTTGATATTTGCCCCACCTCCACAACACTTATGTGCATATCTTTAAATTATATATTTTAAATTACTCATTTGTTCATATTAATGGCTCTCTCCCCTTCTGGACTGTAAGCTCATCATGGACAGGGAATGCGTCTGCTAATTCTGTTGTATTGTGCTCTCCCAAGTGCATAATACAGTGCTCTGCACATAGCAAGTGCTCAATAAATATGATAGATTGATGGAATTTAATAAACACAAATCAATAAATTACAGATATGCCACCTGGGGTGTATCATTCACTCGACTTGGAATCCCAAATGAACCCAGCCCTGACTTCCATTTTGAGGTTTGTCAGTGACACTCCCTCAGCCCCCCAGCATTTATGTCCATATCGATGATTTATCTGTTCATACTAATGTCTATCACTCCCTCTAGACTGTAAGCTCGCTATGGGCAGGGAATGTGTCTAATATCTCTGTTGTATTGTACTATCCCAAGCCCTTAGTACAGTGTTCTGCACTCAGTAAGTGCTCAAAAAATACCAGTGACTGATTGACCACAATAATAATTACCCCCAAATAAACAATTAAAAGTGTCCTACCGACCTGGGGTCCTTGGGGAGGGGGGAAGAGGGTGAGGGGAGGAGGGAGAGAGGAGAGGAGAGAAAGAAGGTGTCCAGGAGATGTGATCCTACCCACTACATTATGGATTCCTCACCAGCCCTTCCTGCAGCCTAATCCTTCTGCAAAGATAGTGACTCATTCCCTCCAGAGTCCGAAATCTTTCAGCTAATTTAACTCCTACCTGCTGGGTAATTCTCACTTTTGCTTGAGGAAGAGTTTAAGGGCAACCATTTTGTGGGAGGTCCTGGGCATATGATCCACGAGGGGAGAGCAAGTCTTACAGGAAGAATTTACCATTGTGCACTATCTCCATCCTTTGGGGCCAAACCATCACAAGAAGAACTAGCTCTGAACCTTTAGCTAATGGGAGACAAGAGTGCTACGTGTCTCCAAACCACCAGTAAGTCTGTCCTGGACCAGACCAGCTTGATTGTGTCATCCGAACCCAGTTTTCAATCAATCAATCAGTCATATTTACTTAATGCTCACTGTGTGTAGAGCACTGTACTAAGTACTGGGATAGTACAGTACCACAGAGTTGGTTGACATATTCCCTGCCCACAAGAAGCTTGCAGTCTAGAGGGGGAGGCACACAGTAATAGAAGTAGATAAATTATGGATAGGAATGTAAGTGCAAATAAATAGATTGCACATATGTACATAAGTGTTGTGGGGCTGAGGGAGGGGTGAATAAACGGAGCAGATCAGGGTGACACAGAAGGGAGTGAGAGAAGAGGAAATGAGGGCTTAGTCTTGGAAGAGATGTGCCCTCAGTATGGCTTTCAATGTGGGGAGAGTAATTATCTGTGGAATATTGAAGAGGTAGGGCATTCTGGGCTAGAGGCATGACATGTGTAAGAGGTCAAAAGGAAAAGGAAGCAGGGAATCAAGGAGTGAGTTGGTCAGTCAATAGTATTTCAATTCAATAGTATTGAGAAGCAGCGTGGCTCGGTGGAAAAGAGCATGGGTTTCGGAGTTCAAATCCCAACTCCGCCACTTGTCAGCTGTGTGACTTTAGGCAAGTCACTTTAACTTTTCTGTGCCTCATTCCCTCATCTGTAAAATGGGGATGAAGACTGTGAGCCCCACGTGACACAACCTGATCACCTTGTATCCCCCCCAGTGCTTAGAACAGTGCTTTGCACGTAGTAAGTGCTTCATAAATGCCATTATTATTATTATTATTTATTGAGCGCTTACTGCATACAGAGCACTGTACTGTTTTGGAGAGTACAATGTAACAATATAATAGACACAGTTCCTGCGCATAAAGAGCTTACAGTCTAGAGGAGTGTTCTAAGCTTGTCTCTAGACTGCAAGCTCATTGTCTGTAGACTGCAAGCACAAAAGACGAGGACCAGCTGCAAAACTGGGCCATCAGCTTGCAAATTTAGAGTGACCCCAGAAGAAGTGTAAGTTTCTCCTTGCTTCCTGTGCAAAGGAAAAGTGTTTCCATGGAGCAAGATATCTACCACATAGGCCTGGAAGAGGGAAAAGACTACAGGAAATCACTTAATCAAATTTATTGAGCACTTTGCTCTGTGCAGAGCACTGTACTAATCAATCAGTGGTATTTATTGAGTGTTTACTGTGGGCAGCACACTGTACTAAGTGCTTGGGAGGGCCCAATTCAACGGAGATAATAGATACATCCTCTGCCCACAACAAGATAGTGTTAGTAGACAGGATCCCAGCACAGAAGGAGCTTATAGAATAGCTTGTTGGGTGACAGAAAAATTATGGGTAAGGGAATCAACAGAGTTTACAAGTAGTAATAATAATAATGGTATTTGTTCAGTGTTTACTAAGTGCCAAGCACTGTTCTAAGCACTGGGGTAGATACAAGGTAATCAGGTTAACCCTCATTTTACAGATGCGGTAACTGAGGCACAGAGAAGTTAAGTGACTTGCCCCAAGTCGCACAGCTGATAGGTGGCAGAGCCAGAATTAGAACCCATGACCTCCGACTCCCAAGCCCAGGTTCTTTCCACTAGGCCATGCTGTAAGCTCATTATGGACAAGTAATATGTCTGTTAATTCTGTTGCATTGAACTCTCCCCAGCATTTAGTTGGTGCTCAGTACATAGTAACCTCTCAGCAAATACCGCTATTTGATTGATATTCAGGTAAGTACTGTGGTGGAGAGAGACTGAGAACCTAAGTACTCAACAGTTGAGAACTCAAGTGCACAGGTGATTCAGTAGAGAGAGAAAGTAAGGTGAGGAGAACTATGGGCAGGGAATGTGTCTGCTTATTGTTGTACTCTCTCAAGAGCTTAGTACAGCACCTTGTGAGCACTCAATAAATATGATTGAAAGAATGAATGACTCTGGGATATGAAAGGGGAGCAAGTTCTAGGGAGGAGGGCGTTGTGAGCAAAAGGACAAAGGGGAGAGAGATGAGATTGAGATTCAGTGTGCTTTTTATCACACTTGTTAAGAGCTTACTGTGTTTTAAGCATGGGGTAGATACAAGTTTATCAGGTTGAAACTCAGTCACAACACGTGGCTCACAGTCTCAGTTGAAGGGAGGAGAATTTAATCTCCATTTTACAGGTGAGGTAACTGAGGCACCAAGAAGTGAGGTGATTTTCCCAAGGTCACACAGCAACCAATCGGCAGAACCAGGATTTGAACCCAGGTCCTCCAACTCCCAGGCTCGTGCTCTTTCCACGAGGTCACGCCGCTTTCCCTTTTCAGTGTCTTTGTTGGAAATGGGTAACTCTGGTTATTTTGCCTCTCTATTTTTCCTAGGCTTTATACTTCACCGAGTAGAGAGGGCTTCTCCTGACAGACACCCAGATCGAAGGCTGGTTTCATTTGGCAGTAGAGTGATTCACCTTCTCTAAGTGATGAGTCAGATGACCGAATAAAGACAAAAATGATCCTATCTTCACCTGGCTTTGGTGAGGTGTTTGAGATTAAAGTATTAAGGCAGGGTCTTAAAGATAAGGGAATTAAAGCTGGGCAAAGTATTAAGGCAGGGTCTTAAAGATAAGGGAATTAAAGTTGGGCGTTGAAATTCTCCTCCAAGAGGCCTTCCCTGACTAAGCCCTCCTTTCCTCTTCTCCAACTCTCTTCTGCATCACCCTGACTTGCTCCCTTTATTCATCCTCCCTCCCAGCCCCACAGCACTTATGCCCATATCCTTCATTTATTTATTTATATTAATCTCTGACTTCCCCTCTAGACTGTGGTGTGGGCAGGGAATGTGACTGCTTATTGTTATAGCGTACTCTCCCAAGCACTTAGTACAGTGCTCTGCACACAGTAAGTCCTCAATAAATACGATTGACCAGCTGACTGAAGACAAGGTGGTAACCTCCAGACATCATCAGCATCCCCTCTCTCTACACTCTAGTCTCCCAAACTTTACTATACTTTCTTTTGGATGCCAGAGGGAAGAGTAGGTAATTTGCGTTGAAATTAACCTCAAATTCCCCTACATTCCATCAGCTTGAAAATGATGATGATGGTACTGTTAAACATTTATTATGTGTCAAGTGCTGTTCTAAGCGCTGTGGCAGATACACGCTACTGAGAAGCAGTGTGGCTCAATGGAAACAGCCAGAGGTCATGGGTTCAAATTCTGGCTCTGCCAGTTATCAGCTGTGTGACTTTGGGCAAGTCACTTAACTTCTCTGGGCCTCAGTTACCTCATCTGTAAAATGGGGATTAAGACTGTGAGCCCCCTGTGGGACAACCTGAACACCTTGTAACCTCCCCAGTGCTTAGAACAGTGCTTTAAACATAGTAAGCGCTTAATAAATGCCATTATTATAATTATTATTATATATTGAGCGCTTACTCTGTGCAGAGCACTGTACAAAATGCTTGGGAAAGAACAATCCAACAGAGTTGGTAGTTGTGATCCCTGCCCACAAGGAGCTTACAGTCTACAGGGGAAGACAGACATTCAAATGTATAGGGATAGGGGGAACGGTAGAGTAGAATAGCCGCTACTGATCAGTATGAAGGAGCAGCAGTGGGTGGGGGAGAGACTGAGAAGGGGGAGAAGGGAATGAAGCAGCATGGCTCAGTGGAAAGAGCATGGGCTTTGGAGTCAGAGGTCATGGGTTCAAATCCTGGCTCTGCCATTTGTCAGCTGTGTGACTTTGGGCAAGTCATTTAACTTCTCTGTGCCTCAGCTATCTCATCTATAAAATGGGGATTAAGACTGTGAACCCCCTGTGGGACACCCTGATCACCTTGTAACCTCCCCAGCACTTAGAACAGTGCTTTGCACATAGTAAGTGCTTAATAAATGCCATTATTATTATTATTATTATTAATGATGGAGGGTCAAAGTCAAGGAGCAAAAGGCAATTGGAGGAAAAGATCAGAGGGCTTAAAGAGGAGAGGTCAGAGAGGGAAGCCAGGGCTCAAAATTCAGGGCTAAAAGTTCAATTGAAAAGACTTGCCCAAGGTCACACAGCAGACACGTGGCAAAGCCGGGATTAGAAACCAGGTCCTTCTAACTCCCAGGACCCTGCTTTATCCACTAGACACTGCTGCTTCCCAAAGGTCAATCAGCTTCAGCAGTGAGCGTTAAACATCCCTTTTCTGCTGACTGTTTACTTCCTTGCTTCATATTTCTGCTGTCGTTTGGTTGTCACATTTAGCCTTCTTTAGGATCACAGTTTTCCCCTCCCCAAATGCAGGTATAGCGATTGTCCATTCTACATTCTCTGAACTCCATTCTCTGAACTCTCTTGTTTGTGGTGAAAAACGAGAGAAGCAGTGTGGCCTAGTGGATAGATCATACGTCTGGGAGTGTGAAGGAGTGTACTCTACCAAGCACTTAGTACAGTGCTCTGCACATAGTAAGTCCTTAATAAATACCTTTGATCTATTGACCTGAGTTCTAACCCCGGCTCTGCCACCAGTCTGCTGTGTGACTTTGGGCAAGTCATTTCACTTCTCTGTGCCTCAGTTACCTCATCCATAAAATGGGGGGTGTGAGCCCCATGTGGGATGTTGACTGTGTCCCACCCAACTGACGTGTATCTATCCCAGGGCTAAGTACAGTGCCTGCACATAGTAAGCGCTTCAGAAATACCATTTTAAAAAAAAATCCAAGAAGGTGACTTTGCAGCATGTTATTTGCTGTCTCTCAGAGATGGCATAAAATTGTAGCCAGATCCTCACTAGTCTGTGTGAAATTAATGCCCAATTTTGACCCTGCAAAGCAGAATCCACATCTCCATATGCCCATCTGTACAAACATACATGCAAATATCCATAAACAGGCACGCAAACAAGTATAAATAGGTGCTCTGCTCTTTGCTACTGTATAAATGAATAGCTACATAGGCATGACATACATCTCTGCATATCCTGCATAGTTAGCGTTTAACATTAATAAAGTGCCTGAGAGCTCCAGGAAACCCAGAGCAAAGTGTGATGGATTGTGGTGTAATAGAATCTCCACAAGATATACTCTAGACTGGCCTAGAGACAAAGAAGCCTTAGATCTGCTAAGAGAGCGACTTAGTACTTCATAAATCTAGCCCAAGAACTGGCTCTGGGAGTCTACCCACACGCGCACCCCAGGCCCTAATATCAGAAACGCAAATGTTAAGGGATTCAAGCAAAATGAAAGGTAAGGAAAATATTAAGCATGTCACTGGCTATCCTATTAATCTTCACCGTACTCGGAGAGTAATTTCGTCCACGAGGTGGGGTGGAAATGATTAGGGAAGGGAATGTCATTACAAGAGACAAGGAAAGATCTGCATATTGGGTATGTGCCGTGGAGGAGAGATGTCTTCCTTTGGAAATCTCGGTCCCTTGAAACGAAGCAATGATCCAATCTGGAAAGAAGGATCTACCTCCATGAATTGCAACTACACTGACTGTGTCATCTCCCCTGACTACAGATACCCGTGGACCTGGCTATTGAACCTAAAAACACAAGACAAATTGGGCAATTTGTGAAGAACCCAGAAAACATCTTTTGTAGGAAGACAGCATTAATACCAGGCTAGTTTAGCTTGTCAGCCTATTTTTATCCATCTAGAATGAAAAGCTCCCTAGTTCTTGTTATTAATGGACAGGGAATTTGAATCTCATGCCCCACTGTCCACTCTGCTAAAGACAGTAAAAACCTCCTCTTGACAAGCATCTTTCGCAGCATCAAAAATAATGAAATTAGATCCGAATGGAAGCACAGAGATCACAAAAGTACATCTTTTCACGATCGAATGGAAGCTTCTCGGGATCTCAAGAATCTTTCAGATATTCTCTGTCCCCAACGAGCAATCAATATTGGTTGACCCTGCTCAGAAATTTCCAGCCTTTCAAACCCCAAATCCAGCTGCCAAATTTCAAGTCAATACGGCTTGTCTCAATTCAGCCCTCTGACATAAAAACAAGTTGAAATTTATTGAACTCCTCTAAGCTGGTAGTTTAGTCTTGTCAGATACCCATGGCGTATGATTGTGCTGAGAAAATCCGACTTCTCACATATAGGAGGATTAAAATCAACCTGGGTGTTTTTTTTAGAGTCTTTTCTAATCGGTCTCCTATTCACTGGTCTATTCTGTCACTCACAGTACAAAAGTTCATAATGACCCATTTTTCTTGCCACAGAAGATAAAGGTTTACTAATTTGAGTTTGGATTGTTTGTGTTCCTTAATAAGACCCCTTTGGGTGACTGGAAACAAAAAGATCTTTTGATGTTGGCCTGCTTCATTGAATGTAGAAGGTCCCATTGTGCCTTAATTCTCAAAGGGGAGTAGTGGAAGTAATGGTATTTATTGACTACCCACTGGAGGCTAATGTAGTATATTAAAGGTCGCTGGGAAGATACAGCAGACCCTGATCCTAGGGGGTTCACAGAATAATGGGTGAAACAGGCATAAAAATATTTACCCACAGTGAAGTCAGAACAATAATGGAATGAACCATTTGAATACATATGTACACAAGGGTTTTGGGTTCTTGTTTCTTTATTTGTTTTTAAATGGTATGTGTTCAGCAGTTACTATGTGCCAGGCACTGTACTAAATGCTGGGGTCTTGGCTTGGCTTATGCTGTCGAATCATTTCTGACCCACAGTGACTCCATGGACACATCCTCCCCAGAACAACCCTCCTCCATCTGCAAATGTTCTGGTAGTGTATCTATAGAGTGTTTTTGGTAAAAATACAGAAGTGGTTTGCAATAGCCTTCTTCTGTTCAGTAATCTTGAGTCTCCACTCTTGATTCTCTTCCATGCCGCTGCTGCCAAGCACAGGTGAGTTTTGACTTATAGCAGATTGCCTTCCACTCGCTAGCCACAGCCCAAGCTAGGAATGGAATGGGCATGATAATGATGCCATTTATTAAGTGCTTACTATGTGCAAAGTACTGTTCTAAGCACTGGGGAGGTTACGTGGTGATCAGGTTGTCCCATGGGGGGCTCACAGAAAAAGAAAGGAGTAAGTGCTTAGGACAGTGAAAGAAAGAATCAGTTCTTTTGAAATGTGGTATGGAGAAGGCTCTGGGAAATACCATGGACTGCCCAACAAACAAACATATGGATTTCCACCGCTTGACTCTCCCTCCCATAGCTGAGACTGGTAGAGTACCGGAAACTCTCCAGGTGCGGTCCTGAGATGGGGAAACACTGGGGTGGATACAAGTTAATCAGGTTTGGACACAGTCCCTGTCCCACATGGGACTAATAATATTAATCCCGATTATACAGATGAGGTAACTGAGGCCCAGAGAAGTGAAGTGACTTGCCCAGGGTCACGTAGCCAACAAGTCATGGGTTAGAACAAGTCAGGGTTAGAACCCAGGTCTGAGGAAGAGTACTGGTCTAACAGCAGAGTGGCCTAGAGGAGAGAGCAAGTGCCCACAATGGACCTTAGAGACAGAAGGTCATGGGTTCTAGTCCTGGCTCCACTTGCCTGCCGTGTGGCCTTGGTCAAGTCATTTCACTTCTCTGTGCCTCAATGACCCCTTTTGTAAAATGGGGATTAAGACTGAAAAGCCCCATGGACTGTGTCCAACCTGATTAGTTTGTATCTACCCCAGTGCTTAGTACAGTGTCTGGCACATAATAAACACTTAACAAATATGTTTTTTTTAAAAAAAGCTACTCCCCTTCCTCAGGAGCTCCCCTAAAGTTCCACTTCTTCCAGGAAGCCGGCCATGATTTTAAGAAGAATGAAGTGTGGATATCCTCAAGGCTGTGTCACAGGCAGAAAACCTCACCAGTCATTTCAATCCAACCACCACCAGGCTGACGTATCCTCCAAAGTACCATGATTTGTTCCTGTCAGTCAGAAAGAACATTTCAGCCAAGAGAGAGGTAAGTGATCCCTGATTCTATTTTAATAACAATAATAACAAAAATTGAGGAATTGCTGCCACCGTCCCATGAGTTTCAGGATCATAAACCCGACACAGGCTGGGAGACATCTGTACTCTGGCTAACCCGGTCTTGCTACCAGTCAGTCAGTCAGTTGTGTTTATTGAGCACTTACCATATGCAGAGCACTGTACTAAGCACTTGGGAGAGTGCAGTACAATTTAATGGACACATTCCCTGCCCACAATGAGCTTACAGTCTAGAGGGGGAGACAGAAATTAATATAAAGAAATAAATTACAGGTATAGACATATTTGCCATGGGGCTGGGATGGGGGGATGAATAAAGGGAGCAAGTCAGAAGACTGGGGGCTGGAAAAATAGGAGTTTCTCCCTCCCTCCCTGCTTAGTCCTCTCTCAGAATGGCACCTAGAGAGCCTCCAGTACTCTACCAGTCTCGGCTATGGGAGGGAAAGTCAAGCAGAGGCCTACCCATTCCATTCCTAGCTTGGCCAGTGGCTAGCAAGTGGAAGGGAATCTGCTATAAGTCAAAACTCCCTTGTGCTGGGCTGCAGGGGCGTGGGAGAGAGTCAAAGGCAGAGACTCAAGTTGACTGCGTGGAAGAAGGCAGTGGTAATCCACTTCCCTATTTTTACCAGGAAAACTTTATGGACACACTACCAGGGAAATTGCAAATGAAGAGTGAGGCGTTCTCACTACCAGGACGATTGCAAATGAAGAGTGCGGTGTTCTGGGAGAGATGTGTCCATAGAGTCACTATGGGTCAGAGTGACGCGACAGCGTAAGACAAGATCCTGCTTAATTTTGCCCAAGTCCCACCCTCTCCAGTAGTTATAATAGTATTTAATAAGTGCTTACTCTGTGCAGAGCACTATACTAAGCGCTGAGAGAGCTTACACTGGTTGGAATTAGACCCGATCCCTGCCCCTCATGTGGCTGCCAATCAATCAATCAATCAATCAATTGTATTTATTGAGCACTTACTGTGTGCAGAGCACTGTACTAAGCGCTTGGAAAGTACAAGTTGGCAACATATAGAGACAGTCCCTACCCAACAGTGGGCTCACAGTCTAAAAGGGGGAGACAGACAACAAAACCAAATATACTAACAAAATAAAATAAATAGAATAGATATGTACAAGTAAAATAAATGAATAAATAGAGTAATAAATATGTACAAACATATATACATACATACAGGTGCTGTGGGGAAGGGAAGGAGGTAAGATGGGGGGGATGGAGAGGGGGACGAGGGGGAGAGGAAGGAAGGGGCTCAGTCTGGGAAGGCCTCCTGGAGGAGGTGAGCTCTCAGTAGGGCCTTGAAGGGAGGAAGAGAGCTAGCTTGGCGGATGGGCAGGGGGAGGGCATTCCAGGCCCGGGGGATGACGTGGGCCGGGGGTCGATGGTGGGACAGGCAAGAATGAGGCACGGTGAAGAGATTAGCAGCAGAGGAGAGGAGGGTGTGGGGTGGGCTGTAGAAGGAGAAAAGGGAGGTGAGGTAGGAGGGGGCGAGGTGATGGACAGCCTTGAAGCCGAGGGTGAGGAGTTTCTGTCTCATGCGCAGATTGATTGGTAGCCACTGGAGAATTTTGAGGAGGGGATCTGAAGGTTACTGATGGATCACCAACAGCTTTTAATGAATTGAAGTGGAAAAAAGCACAGGCCCAGGAGTCAGAGGACCTGGGTTCTAATCCCAGCTGCCCCACAGGACTGTTGTGTGATCATGAGCAAGTCACTTAACTTCTCTGCACCTCAGTTTCCTCATCTATAGAATGGGGATTCAATACCTGTCCGCCTCTTTCATTTAGACTAAGAGCCCTATGTGAGACAGGGACTGTGCCCATCCTGATTAACTTGCATCTAGCTGCATCTGATAATTCATTCATTCATTCAATCATATTTATTGAGTGCTTACTGTGTGCAGAGCACTGTACTAAATGCTTGGGAAGTACAAGTTGGGAACATATAGAGACGGTCCCTCCCCAACAGTGGGCTCACAGTCTAGAAGGGGGAGACAGAGAACAAAACATATTAACAAAATAAAATAAATAGAATAAACATGTACAAATTAAATAAATAGAGTAATAAATGCATACGAACATATATACAGGTGCTGCGGGGAGGGGAAGGAGGTAAGGCAGGGGGGATGGGGAGGGGGAGGAAGGGGAGAGGAAGGAGGGGGCTAGTCTGGGAAGGCCTCCTGGAGGAGGTGAGTTCTCAGTAGGGCTTTGAAGGGAGGAAGAGATGTCGAGTCACCTGTGTTGGACAGCAGCGGCATGGAAAAGTCAAAGGCAGATGACCAAGTGATCAAAATGTTGATCAAAAACAATGGCGGAGACCTAAGTTTTTACTGTGTGGAAGAAGGCAATGGTATACCACTTCTCTGTTTTACCAAGAAAACTCTATGGATAAAATCCATAAAGTCTCTCTGAATCGGAAACGACTCAACGGCATTTGATGATGACCCGGGTGCTTAGTCCAATGCTTGGCACATAGACAGCGCCTAACAAATGCCACGAGTACAGTTCCGACACGGAATGGGAGTCTTTTCCTTGCCGTTCTGAGCTGGAAAGGAAAAGTGCAAGGTCACAGCTTTCCAGACGAAGGGCTGTTATGGGAACTGCTCGGGAGCCATTTCAGAAAGCTTTGGCTCCCCACTTTCCCTCAAAGGATCGAACCAGCGGAGGCCACAAAATTAGATTTGTTCTCGGGAGGGATAAAGAGACATTTCAAAGGGTGAGCTGTCAGCCTAAGTGGCCTTAAGAGAATGTGTTAAAATAGCATTTTGCTGTTAAAGGGTGTTTATAAATGTCAGAGGTAACCTGTTGATGAAAAACCCAGCTGGCTCCTGCCAGGGCCTCTCAGACAGTTTAAACTCTATTGAAAGTCGCTGACTCCTCATCTATCCTGGAAATCTGGGCATCCTATCCTCCCACCCTTTGCTCATTCACCTCCCCACTGCTACCAGCACCCCCAGGGCACATTACACCCAAGCAGCATGGCATAGTCAGAAGGTCATGGGTTGTAAACCTCATTTCGCCACTCGTCTGCTGTGTGACCCTAGACAAGTCACTTCACTTTTCTGTGCCTCATGTTGCCTCATCTGTAAAATTGGGATTGAGACTGTGAGCCCCACCTGGGACAGGGACTGTGTCCAATTTGATTTGCTTGTATCCACCCAAGCGCTTAGTATGGTGCCTGGCACATTGTAAGCACTTATCCCATCATTCTTTTTTCCCTTCTGCAAGACTCCCCTGCCATTAATCCTGAGTGTTGGCACTGCCAACCCAAAGAAACGGTCTCTGGCATCATCATCATCACCAATCGTATTTATTGAGCGCTTACTGTGTGCAGAGCACTGTACTAAGCACTTGGGAAGTACAAGCATTCATGGACATCCTGGACATCCTGGCATTCATGGACATCCTGGCAATCCATCAATCAAAGGTATTTAGTGAGCACTTCCTATGTACTGAGTACCCCAATCTCTCCTGGGACATGGATTGTGTCTTAACTGTTGCTTTGTGTCCACCCCAGTGCTTACTACAGTGCTTGGCAATAGTAAGCTCCTCCCCCTGTCCTGGAATGCTCTCCCTCTGCACATCCGTCAAGCTAGCTCTCTTCCTCCCTTCAAAGCCCTACTGAGAGCTCACCTTCTCCAGGAGGCCTTCCCACACTCAGCCCTCTCCTTCCTCTTCCCCTACTCCCCCTCCCCATCCCCCAGCCTTACCTTCTTCCACTCCCTATAGCACCTGTATATATGTTTGTGCATATTTATTACTCTATTTATTTTACTTGTGCATATTTATTCTATTTATTTTATTTGGTTTATATGTTTTGTTTTGTTGTCTTTCTCCCCCTTCTAGACTGTGAGCCCGCTGTTGGGTAGGGACCATCTCTATATGTTGCAAACTTGTACTTCCCAAGTGCTTAGTACAGTGCTCTAGACACAGTAAGTGCTCAATAAATGCAATTGAATGACTGAATGAATAAATAAGCTTTAGACTGTAAGCTCCTTGTGGGCAAGGAACATGTCTGCCAAAGATGTGGTACTTTACTCTCCCAACAGCTTAGTACAGTGTTCTGCACAAAGTAAGCACTCAGTAAATACCACTGATTAACAAATACCATCATTATAATTATTTTACTGTGGAGATCTGCTCAAAGTTTCCTTCCAAGAGACTAAACCTCTCCAAGGGGGACTTGGTGAAAATCTTACTCTATGTTTTTTTTAATGGTTTTTTTTTAAGTCCTTACTCTGTGTCAGACACTGTTCAAACAGCTGGGGTAGATACAGTTAATTAGGTTGGATGCAGTCCCTGTCCCACATGGGTCTCATAATCTCAGTAAAAGGGAGAACAGGAGAACTGAGGCACAGAGAAGATGGTGATGATAGTAGTACTTGTTAAGCACTTACTATATGCCAAGCACTGTCCTAAGTGCTGGGTTACATGCTAATCAGGTTGGACACAGTCCCTGACCCACCTAGGGCTTACAGTCTAAGTACTTAAGTGAAAAGTTAAGGTCACACAGCAAGCAGCAGGCAGGGCCAGGATTAGAACCCAGGATTAGAATCCAGGCCCGTGTTTTTTCCACTAGACCACGCTGCTATTGAGCACTTACAGGGCTTAGTACATCTGGTTGTGTCTGCAACAACTCAGCCCATGCCCACAGCCATGGAGATCAGGGCAGCTGCTAGTCCAAGAGTCATGGAGTTTGCCATGATGGCCACCACCATCACGTGAGGGAAATCAATCCATCAGTCAATCTTACTTCCTGAGCGCTTACTACATGCAGAGCACTGGGAGAGTACAATAGAATTAGCAGACACGGTTCCCTGCACATAATGAGCTTATAGTCTAGAGCGGGAGACAGACATTAATATGAATAAATTAGTGATTTTTAATATATAATTGAAAGATATGCACAAAAGTCTGTGGGGTTGGAGGGGGAAGAATACCAAATGTCCAAAGGTCGCAGATTAAGTTGCATAGACTACGCAGACCATATAATGAGTTTACAATCTAGGGGGCAGACAGACACTGATATGAATAAATAAGTGATTTATAGTATATAATTTAAAGATATGTACATAAATGTTGTGGAGTTGCGGGGTGGGGAGAGTATCAAGAGTCCAAAGGTGAAAGATTGAAGTACATAGAAGACGAAGAAGCCTTAGACTGTGAGCCCACTTTTAAACTGTGAGCCCACTATTGGGTAGGGACTGTCTCTATATGTTGCCAACTTGTACTTCCCAAGCGCTTAGTACAGTGCTCTGCACATAGTAAGCGCTCAATAAATACGATTGATGATGATGATGAACCCCCTGGTGAGAGTGTAAGCTCGTTGTGAGCAGGGAATGTGTCTGTCTGTTGTTATACTGTACTCTCCCAAACGCTTAGTACAGTGGTCTGAATACAGTAAGCACTCAATAAGTACAAACAAATGAACAAATGAATGACCCAGACTATTCCAGTGACAGAACATGACTTCAGAGGTTTCAGCAGGTAGGAATGAGAGGGCTGGGACATATTTGGGACCAATAAATATATACTTGTACTTGGCACGCATCAGTGATAACAGTCTTCCTTGCCCACCAAAAAAAACAAAAACAAAAAAAAAGCACTTGAGTCTTGAAATCCCTTCCCCACCTTTTTCTCTCCCCCACCCCAGCTTCCTCTGTTTGGAATGTGGAGGAATGAATCCAGTGATGTCTGTAAAGTGCAGTGAACTCGTAAGAGACATTAATGTAATTTTGCAGGATAAATGTTAATGCTCAAGACACTCTCTCCTCCTCCTCCTCCAGAAGATCACTGTATTACTGTCTAACGTTTCAGAGTTCATCCTGTCCGTGAAAAACAGAGTCGTCTGCATTTGGTCTTTATTGTTTATCCCCCGGAACCAGGCTAAGAATGCAGAACAATGAGTTTTTCTCCAGATTCCTTCATAGACGGTGCTCAGCATCAAAAAAGCTTTAGGAAGAGCTCATGGCAACAATCCCCAGAGAAAATGAAGGTTTTAAGATAAGAATTTAAGGGAAGGGAATGGGCCACAGACTGGAGACTGTTTCTGATCAATGCAGAAAAAAACAGACGAATGAGTCATTGTTGGTGGGAAGGGTCTAAAAAGGAAATCGAACCAGAATGAAGGGGTTTGGAGCGGGGAAGGAAGCAATAAAGTCGGAGAGATGGGGTGGGTCAACACCTTAGAAGTTTGCTTTTAGCCTTGAGGCCAGAATGTGGCCTAGTGGAAAGACCACAGGCTTGGGAGTCAGAGGACCTGAGTTCTAATCCTGGTTCTGCAACTTGTTTACTATGTGACCTTGGCAAGTCGTTTATAACATCTCTGTGCCTCAGTTCCCTCATCTGCAAAATGGGGATTCAAAATTGGTTCCCTCTCCTACTTACTCTGTGAACAATATGTGGGACCTGATTATCTAGTATCTACCCCAGTGCTTAGTACAGTGACTGGCACATACTAAATGCTTAACAAATACCAAAATTATATGCTGAGAATTCTGAGAGCCCCAGAGGAGTGTTGAAGGTTCATTAATAGATGGGGAGTAACCGGGGTCCCTCTTCTCAGAATTCTATGTCAATAATAATAATAATTATGCTTGCCAAGCACTTACTCTGCCTGCTGGGTGACTTTGGAAAAAATCAACTTCTCTGTGCCAAGTTTTCTCATTTGTAAAATGGGGGTTCAGTAGCCTTTATTCCCACTTCCTGGACTTCTTCCATGTGGGACAGGGATTGGATCTTAATTGTTTTATGTATCCCCCAGTGCTTAGTATGGTACTTGGCAGATACTAAACACTTAAATATCAACCAATCCAAGGTATCTGTTGAGTGCTTCCTGTGTGCAGAGCACTGCACTAAGCACTTAGGAGAGTACAAACCTACAGAGTTGGTAGACACGTTGCCTGCTCACAATGAGTTTACAGTTGAGGGGGGCCGTGAAGTGCTTACCACATTACTTTTTAGAGATTCCAACCAGTCAGTTGTATTTATTGAGTACTTCCTATGTGCAAAGCACTGTATTAAGCTCTTGGGAGAGTACAATACAACAATAAACAAACACATTCCCTGCCCACAAAGAGCTTACAGTCTCCAGGGGTAGACAGAAATTAAGATAAATAAATTACAGATAAATACATTACAGATAAAAAACTAGATTACAGACAAATTACAAAACACCACTGGAACCTTGAAGAATCTTTTCTCTGTGATGACTATCCCCAAATTGACCTCTCTCACCCACTCCTGTATTTCCTATTACACATTCTAGACCTATCTCTAGCCACAATCCTCATCAATCAACATTGTTTGTTGAGTGACTGCTGTGCGCTGCAATAAAATTAGTAGAAACCATCTCTAGAAGAAGGGGTAGATTTCAACTACAGGAGGAAAGCAACAGAGTGTAGAAGATATCTAAGCTAATTGTCTCTACCTGTAAGGTACTTTAAGTCTTTAACAGGTGTTTCTGCTAAAGTTAACATCCTCTTACTAAAGCAATACTGTGAATCGGGTTTAAGACACTGGCCTTCTCAATGTTATACTTCGAGCTTTAAAAATCTCATCATATACCCTAGGAAACATGATATGATGTGGGATTCTAATGGACCGGTGGGTTAGAACCAAGCCAAAGACTGAATCAGGGTGCTAGAAAGAGGCTTGGCTAATGATGAAAATGTCTGAGATGACCTAGCCAGGATGCAGATAAATTTAAAAAGCCCCAAGCAACTCCGCTTGAGATTTCTATGGCAACCAGAAGAAAACCACCAGGTCCAACTCGCTCGGATATTTTGTTGGGAATATACTTAATAGATACGATCAATTAAGCTCCAACCATAAGCCAATCAATGGCTTAAGCACATCGCCTTGGCTTCCACGAATGATTTTTCTCATTAAGTGACAAGGTGCCTGTTTATTTTGCGTGAGAAATGATTGTTAGAAATCGATGTTCTCCATGTGAGTGAATTCTGTAAAATAGATTAGCTATTGATTAGTCCATTTGGTGATATTCCTAATGGTGCCCTGGACTGCACTGTTTCTGTTTCTTTGCTCAACCCAACCCAAGAGCCACTTACATTTTGCAAACAAATCTAAAAATAAAGGAGTTCTGGGTTTTTAATGGAATTTGTTAAGCACTTAGTCTATCTCAGGCTCGGAACTAAGCTCCGGGGTAGATTCAAGCTAATCAGGTTGGATGCAGTCCATGTCCCATGTGGGGCTTACAGACTTAATTCCCATTTTGCAGATGAGGTTACTGAGGCACAGGGAAGTGAAATGACATACTCAAAGTTGCACAGCAGACAACAAGAGGCAAAGCCAGGATTAGGACCTAGCTTTGCCTAGCGCTCGGGCCCGCTCTCTATCTTCAAGACCATGCTGCTCCATTGGTGTTGACATGGATAGATTGGTGTCTGAAGGGGATATGGGAATTTCTTTTATGGGTGCATCTAAAAAGATGAAGCTGTGCATATGGTCCAGAGAACAAGCCACATGAATAATTGGTAAGGTGTTCACAGAATCCACAGAATCTAACATTTATGATTGATATTGTCACAGTTAAACACAGTTAGGACTCAAAGTCATTAGGCAGATTTTGCTATTTTCCCTGGGGATTGTTTCCTCAAAGGAACAGGAGAGGGTTATATTAAAGAAGCTGCAGGCCTAGTGGAAAGTGTCTGGGCCTGGGAATCGGAGGACCTGGGTTCTAAACCCGGCTCCACCACTTGTCTGCTGTGCAACCTTGGGCAAGTCACTCAACTTCTCTATGCCTCAGTTATCTCATCTGTAAAATGGGAATTGAATCCTCCTCCCTCAGGCAGACTGCGAGACCCATGTGGGACAGGGGAGGTGTCCGACTTGATTATCTAGACTGTGAGCCCGTTGTTGGGTTCTCTATATGTTGCTGACTTGTACTTCCCAAGCACTTAGTACAGTGCTCTGCATACAGTAAGTGCTCAATAAACACAATTGAATGAATGAATGAATTCTCGAATCCTCTAGACTGCAAGCTTATCGTGGGCAGGGAACATGTCTACCAACTCAGGTTGTATTATAGTCTCCCAGTGCTCTGCCCACAGTAAGTGCTCAATAAATCCAATTGATTGAATAATTGATTGATCTAGCTCAGCACTTAGTGCAGTGCCTACCACATAATAAACGCTAAACAAATAACATTAAAAATAAGTTCAAGACTGAGCGATCCATAATAATTACTAGAGGGAAAATTAAGGTGGTGCATTCCTAACTGTGAGGATAAATGCCTAATAAGGCAACCAATCCACTGTTCTTCCAAGCATCCCGTTACCATGGAGAAAGAACACTTCCCTGACCTAGCAAAAGTACACACTCCTATTTTAGCTGCTTCCTGGGTACTCCAGGAGTTTTTTGGATTGATGTCATAGAGAAGCAGTAGGGCCTCGTAGATAGAGCACAGGCCTGCAAGTCAGAAGGAACTGGATTCTAATCCTGCCTCCACCGCTTGTCTGCTCTTTGGCCTTGGGTAAGTCTCTTCACTTCTCAGGGCCTCAGTTACTTCATTTGTAAACTGGAGATTAAGACTGTGAGCCCTATGGGAGACAGGGACTGAGTCCAGTCCACTTTGTTTGTATCCACCCCAGCTCTTAGTACAGTGTCTGGCACATAGTAAGCACTTAAATACCACAATTATTATTATTGTTATTGTTTTTATCATTATGGCTACTGCCCAGGTACAGAGGTAGTCCTTCTCTCTCTCTTTCTTGCCCCTTCGCTAGTCCTATTATGTCATTCTTAAACTCCTTACCCCACTCCCAGTAGCAACAGAGTCTGATCAGGACTCAGGGGAAGGAGAAAATAATGGTGGAGTCTGTCATTCTAAAAGACATGGCAATGTCAGAAGCCTTGGGATAGGAGTAAAGATGAGATTAGTAGCATGAGGATCCCTAATGATTGCATAATGTGAGGTTTACTGCCAACAAATCAGGCAATAGACTGAATTTTGACCTCAAAATTCCTTTCCCAGAAAACACCTGCCTGAAGCAGACAGGTGACAGTTTAAGAGGAGAAACGATATCCATCAGGGTGGATTCTGAATGCATTTCAATGTAAATTCTGAAAGGCCTTTACATGGCTGTTGACATTTTCAAGTTACTGATTCTGGAAAAAATCTAGGCCCTCTTCCCTGGAGACATTAAGAAAATGGACATTTTTATGTGGAGAATGATAGAGAAACAGGGTTGCCTAGTGGATAGAGCTGGGAGTCAGACAGACTTGGGTTCTAATCCCAGCTCCGCCACTTGTCTGCTGGGTGATCTTGGGAAAGTCACTTCACTTCTCCAATTCTTCAGTTGCCTCATCTGTAAATGGGGATTATGACTGTGAGCCCCACACAGGAGAGGTTGGTAGTCTGCCAGATATGTAGGGGTAGGGAGTTTGATTCGAGAAGGAGGGTGTGAGCTTCCTCCCTTTTAATTCCACCAAAACAGACATCTCAAAAGTCACCAATGATCTCTTTATTCCCAACTCCTACAGCCTCTATGCCATCTAAATCCTCCAGGACCTCTCAGCTGTCGTTGACACCTTTGACCACCCCTTCTCCTGGAAACATTATCCAACCATGGTTTTACTGACGCTGTTCTCTCTGGGTTCTCCTCCTATCTCTCTGGCTGCTCATTCTCAGTCTCTTTCGTGGGCTCCTCCTCTGCTTCCCACTCCCTAACTGTGGGGGGTCCCTCAAGGTTCAGTTCTGGTTCCCATTCTATTCTCCATCTACTCCCATTCCCTTGGAGAACTCTTTCACTTCTGTGGCTTCTACCTCCATCTCTGGTTGGATAATTCCTAAATCTATATTTCCAGGCCTGATCTCTCTCCTTCTCTGCAGACTTGTATTTCTTCCTGCCCTCAGGACATCTCTACTTGGTTGTCCTGCCAACACCTCAAACTTAAACATGTCTAAAACAGAAATCCTCACCTCTCCACCCAAATCTTGTCCAATGACGTGCTCATTACTATAGACAGAACCACCATCCTCCCTGTCTCACCAAGCCAGTAACATTGACTTTATCCTTGACTCATTTTTCTCATTCAAACCACAATCTGTCACCAAATCCTGTCGGTTCAACTTTCACAACACTGCTAAAATCCATCCTTTCCTCTCCATCTGAACTGCTACCACATTTATCTAAAACCTTATCCAATCCCATCTTGATTACTGCATTAGCCTTTTTGCTGACCTCCCTGAGCCTTCCATCTCTCCCCACTCCAGTCCACACTTCACTGTGCTGCCCAGATCATTTTCTACAGAACTGTTCAGTCTGTGTTTCCCTAGTCCTCAAGAATCTCCAGTGGTTGCACATCTGCCTCACATCAAACAGAAATTCCTTATCATAGGCTTTAAATAACTTAATCACCTTGCCCTCACATATCTTACCTCCCTGATTTCCTTCTACATTCCAGCCTGGACACTTCGCTCCTCTAATGCCAATGTACTCACTACCTTGACCTTGTCTATCTGACCACAAACATCTTGCCCATGTCCTCTGGCCTGAAATGCCCTCCTTCTTCATTATATAATAATAATGGCATTTGTTAAGCACTTACTATGACGGAGCACTGTTGACAATCACTTTATCCACATTCAAAGACTTTTTAAAGGTAGATCTCCTCCAAGAAGCCTTCCTCGACTAAGCCCTCATTTCCTCTTCCCTCACTGCTTTTTGTGTTGCCCTTGAAATTGGATTTGTACCCTTTATTCACTCCTCAATGAGCCCCACAGAACTTATGTATCTATCTATAATTTATTAATTTATATTAATGTCTGTCTTCCCCTCTAGACTGTGCATTTTTCATTCATTCATTCAATCGTATTTATTGAGTGCTTACTGTGCACAGAGCACTGTACTAAGCGCTGAAGTTCTTGTTGGCAGGGAACATGTCTACCAACCCTGTTATATTGTACTCCCCCAAATTCTTAGTACAGCCCTCTGCACACAGTAACTGCTCAAGAAATATTGACTGACTGACATTGCTTGAACAAGAAGTTGGCAGTGGGAGAGACGAGGTTGAGGCGTAGTGAGTAAGTGAGCTTGAGGGGAATGAAGAGTGCAAATTAGGGTGTACTGGGAGAAGAGAGCATATAGAAAGGAGGGAGAAAGGTATTTGTGTGTCTCGAGGGATACATGGACAGAATTACTTTTTAGAAAATCTATTCAGGTGGTAGAAGGAAGTAAAGACTGCAGTGGGAAGAGATTGAGGCAGGGAGATCAAGAAGGATCAAGCCAGTAATCAAGTCAGACTACAACATGTGATTGAACCAGCATGGTGGCCATTTGAAAGAAGAAGAAATGGCCAAGGAGAGGATGATTTTGCAAGGAGGAAGAGTGTGAGAGAGAAGGCCGCTAAGGAGGTTGTGATCATAGACTGTTAAATTCCTTGAAGGAAGAGATTCCATCTACCAACTCGGTTGTATCATACTTTTCCAAGTACTAAACTCACCCATGTTGTGCAGCAGCCGCATGAGAGAGAGTCGAGGGAGGAGACTCGTTTATTCATTCATTCATTCAATCATATTTATTGAGCGCTTACTGTGCGCAGAGCACTGTACTAAGTGCTGCAGGTGACAATGGTAAACCACTTCCAGATTTTTACCAAGAAAACTCTATGAATGCAATACCAAAATGATTGCAGATGCTGAGCGGGGCGTTCTGGGAGAGATGTGTCCATGGTGTCACTATGGGTTGGAAATGACTCGATGACATAAGACAAGACAGTGTTCTGTGCAAAGAAAATGCTTAAGAAATAGTATTGATTATGATTTCAGAGTTGCTGGGTTAGATGATGAGATCCAAGATGGTAAGTGAGTGAGGAGGGAATAGGGCAGGAGAGCCATAAATTATGGGAGAAGGAGGTTGCATGTCAATGTGGATATTTATGTCCTCAAGGATTGGAATAGGGAAGGAGAGAAGAAGAGGAGGAAGATGAGAAAGTGATCAAAACTACTCAGGAAATTTGAAGGGGGGCCAGGGACTGGTAGCTGACCTCAATTAATAATTATAGTAAGGGACTAAGACAGATGGAGAGGGATTCAAAGGAAGAGAACATGAGGGATGGGGTGGGGGGAGAAGCAGCACTGAGGGGGCCTGGAGCAGAGGGGGACATCTCCCTCTTTCTTTGTGTGAGAGAGCAGTGGGGTAGACTGTCATCTGGGGAGACCCAGGCCTCGGTGATGGTGAGGAGTTGTCATGACCAGGTCAGAAACAGGTGGAGGAAGAGAGGAAGGGGGTGAAGAAGGTATTTCGAGGTGTTGGGTGGGGGACGGGAAAAGAGCCAGCCAAAGGGTTGCGACTGAATGGAGGGGAAGGAGAAGATGGTATAAATGGCTGGATATCAGCAGTTTGGGATGGTGGTAAATGAGGAGAACAGGTGCTAGACCTTCACCCCACCCTCAGCCCCAAAGTACCTATGTGCATGCCTGTCATTTATACTAATGCCTGTCTCCCCTCTAGACTATAAATCCCTTGTGGGCTGGGATTGGGTCTCCAAATTCAGTTATATTGTACTCTTCTAAGTGCTTGGTACAGTGTCCTCACCACAGTAAGCACTCAATAACTACCACTGATTGATTGATTGATTGATTGATGGGGAGGTGGCAGGCAGAAGGCAGACTAGGAGAGGTTAAGGAGAAGTCCCAAATCCTGAGAAACTGTTGCTTCTGATCCCTGATCCTGAGAGACTGATGTTTCCTGTCCCTGGTACTGAGAGACAGCAGTTTCCTGTCCCAGATCCTAAGTGACCAGTTTTCCATCCTTGACCTCCCTTTTTGCCTTCTATAGCCCAGCCTGCACACTCCTTTCCTCTGCCACTAACCTCCTCACTGTGCCTCGTTCTTGCCTGTCCCGCTGTCGACCCCTGGCCCACGACCTACTTCTGGCCTGGATTGCTCTCCCTCCTCAAATCCGCCAAACTAGCACACTTCCCCCCTTCAAAGCCCTACTAAAAGCTCAACTCCTCCAGGAGGCCTTCGCAGACTAAGCCTCCCTTTTCTTCTGCTCCCTCTCCCCTCCCCATCACCTCCACTCCCTCCCTCTGCTCTACCCCCTCCCTGCCCCACAGCACTTGTGTGTATATATGTACATATTTATGAATATATTTATTTCATTATGTGCATATATCTATTATTCTTATTTATATTGATGTTATTGATGCCTGTTTACTTGTTTTGATGTCTGTCTATGCCCTCCTAGACTGTGAACCCTTTGTGGGCAGTGATTGTCTCTATTTGTTGCTGAATTGTTCTTTCCAAGCACTTAGTACAGTGCTGTGCACACAGTAAGCACTCAATAAATACGATCGAATTGAATCCCTGATCCTGAGAGACCGCAGATTCCCATCCCTGATCCTGAGTGACCACAGCCTCCGGCCCTGAACCTGAGTGACTGTAGCTTCTGGTCCCCAATCCTGAGAGAATGCAGTTTCCTGTCCCTGATTCTGAAAGTCCACACCTTCCTGTCTCAGGTCCTGAGAGTCCACAGTTTCCTGTCCTCCATCCTGAGAGATCTCCAGCTTCCTGTCCCTGATCCTGAGAGACAGTAGGTTCTGGTCCCCGATCATGAGAGATCACAGCTCCTGGTCCCTGATCCTCAGAGTCCACAACTTCCTGTCTCTGGTCCTGAGAGACCACAGCTTCCTGTCTTCCATCCTGAGTGTCCACGGCTTCCAGTGCCTGATCTTTCATTCATTCATTCATTCATTCAATCGTATTTATTGAGCACTTACTGTGTGCAGAGCACTGTACTAAGAAAGTACAAGTTGGCAACATATAGAGACGGTCCCTATCCAACAATGGGCTCACAGTCTAGAAGGGGAAGACAGACAACAAAACGAAACATGTGGACAGCTGTCAAGTCATCAGAACAAAGCTAAATGCACATCAATAACAAAATAAATAGAATAGTAAATATGTACAAGTAAAATAGAGTAATAAATCTGTGCAAACATATATACAGGTGCTGTGGGGAGGTGAAGGAGGTAAGGTGGGGAGGATGGGGAGGAGGAGAGGAAAAAGGGGGCTCAGTCTAGGAAGGCCTCTTGGAGGAGGTGAGCTCTCAGTAGGGCTTTAAAGGGAGGAAGAGAGCTAGCTTGGTGGATGTGTGGAGGGAGGGCATTTCAGGCCAGGGGGAGGACGTGAGCCAGGGGTCTTGAGAGAACACAGTTTCTTGTCCCTGATTTCAGCTTCCTGTCCCCGGTCCTGAGAGACCACAGCCTCCCCGCCTCCATCCTGAGAGACTGCAGCTTCCAGTCCTTGATCCTGAAAGACTGAAGTTTCCTATCCCTGATCCTGGGTGACCGCAGCTTCCTATTCCCGACTCTGAGAGACTGCCGCTTCCTGTCCCTGATCTTGAGACTTTGCAGTTTCCTATCCTTCCAAAGGTTATGTGGATCATCACTGTGACTGTTTAGAAGGGTAAATGTCAGGGTTGCAGTCTGTCAGGTCACAAGACAGAGCTTCTTTCTCTCTACCATTCAAAACAATGTCCTCAAAAATAAAGTATTGTTTTATGTATATATATACATATACATGCATATAGATGTATGTATATATCTGTTTGCATATGTATGTGTGCATATATTCATAGAGAGAGAGAATTATATCATTGTTGTATTCATCTCTCAAAGGGCTTTCAATCATTTCTCCCACCACCCACCAAGGCAGATATCCTAGCACTAAAATAGACTTAAACCTTCTGGCTGCTGCTCTGATTCCAACTCTAAGCCCAGAAGAGAGTTCAGAACCTCAAAGGGGAATGAAAACGTTCCTGAAATACAGATTTGGAGTGCTTCATCCCCCAGCGTCCCCACCCCCCTCACTGCCCAACCAGCTCTCTGTCCCCATCACCACCTATTTTCTGACCCCGGGAGGGTGGCAGAAGGGGTCGTGTGAGGGCGGCGAGGTGGGCGTCCTCAGATCAGGAGCAGAGAACTGTCCCTAACCATGGAGAAAACTGGGGCGCGTGAGCGAATGTGAAGGTGGCAGTCAGTACCTCCCAAGGAATGCAGGGCAGAGGCAGCAGAGAAGGAGGAGGTGGGGAAGGATGAGCTGGTCTGCGGCTGATACCGCTACCCTCTGGGCACCACCAAACGGTGCCATATGGCAGTGGCAGAAGGTGGCAGAGGGAGAGCCGCCCTGCCCCCTGACATCCTAATCCCCCCATGGCTCACTGCCTCTCGAGGTTTCGAGAACCTGAGGTGGGGAAAAACTTTCTGCCCATCCTTCCCATTCAGTGTGGCATCATTATGTCTCTGAGGAAACCCAGAAACTCTCATCTATGTCACCACTGACCTCTTGCCCACATCCTGTCTCTAGCCTGGAATGCCCTCCCTCTTCGTATCAACAGAAAATGACGCTGCCTTCTTTTCAAAGCCTTAATGAAGGCACATCTACTCCAAGAGACCTTCCCTGACTAAGCCCTCCTCTCTCCTTCTCCCACTCCCTTCTGTCACCCTCACTTACTCACTTCATTCATCCCCCCTACCAGTCCCACAGCATTTATGTACATATCTGTAATTTATTTATTTATATTAATGTCTGCCTTCCCCTATACACCGTAAGCTCGTTGTGGGCAGGGAATGCATCTGTTATATTGTCCTATTGTACTATCCCAAGTGCTTACTGCAGTGCTCTGCACATAGTAAGTGCTCAGTCAATCAATCAATTGTATTTATTGAGCACTTACTGTGTGCAGAGCACTGTACTAAGCGCTTGGGAAGTACAAGTTGGCAACATAATAAATGCAATTGACTGACTAGTGGGATTCTCCACAGGGACCGCTGACCCATCCCAGCCCCCTCCAAGGCCGCTGCATTCCCCTGCCAGCTGCTCATTTCTTCAGAGCCCATCACTCCCAGTCTTCCCTTCGCCCTTCTCCCTGGCCACTCTCCTTGCTCAGCCCTGCATCCCCCCAACTGCAGCCTGCTTCTCCCTACTTCCTCCCTCTGCTCCCCACTCCACACTGGTCCCTCCCTGCCTGCATCTCCCTGCCTGGCCCATGAGCTGGAACCCCATAGGCAATGGACTCTGGGCTTGCCTTCCCAGTGGATAATCACCACTGTCAGCCTGCAGGATGGACTTTAATAATAATAATTATGGTATGTGTTAAGTGCTGTATTAAGCGCTGGGATGGAAACAAGCAAATTAGATTGGAAATAGTTCCTGCTGCATGTGGGGCTCACAGTCGCAATCCCCATTTTACAGATGAGGTAACTAAGGCATAGAGAAGTGAAGTTACTTGCCCAAGGTCACAGAGCAGACAAGTGGCGGAGCTGGGATTAGAACCCATGACCTTCTGATTCCCGGGCTCTATGCACTACGCCATGCAGCTGCCACCTGCCTGTTGGGTGTGAGGAAAGACAGGACACTGATTAATTTGTTTTGATGTCTGTCTTTACCCCTCTAAACTGTAAGCCCATTTTGGGCAGGGATTGCCTCTATTTATTGCTCTATTTTACTTTCCAAGCCTTTGGACAGTGCTCTGCACACAGTAAGTGCTCAATAAATATGATTGAATGAATGAATGAAAGTTGGGTGTGGACATGGGGAAACTCTGGGAATTTTGCCCCGTAGTAGCCCAACAGGTCAATTCTTCATGGACCATCCAGACACACTCTCCCCCTCTAGACAGTCCTCCCCTTCTAGAATGTAAGCTTGTCGTGGGCAGGGAATGTGTCCGTTATATGGTAATACTCTTCTCTCTCAAGTGGTCTGTGTACACTGGTCTGCACACAGTAAGTGTTCAGTAAATATGGTTGACTGACTGATCTTCCACCTTCAAGGGGAAAGCCAATGAAAGAGAAAGAACAAGCAAAATATTAAGGTGGAACCTTAGATCCAACCTGAGGGGCATCACTGCCACTGTAGAAGCCAAAAGAGCAATTGCTCCTTTGTGGCATTTCTGAAGCAGCAGCATGGGCTAGCAGAAAGAGCATGCGCTTGAGAGTAAAGGAACTGGGTTATAATCCTGGTTCTGTCGCTTACCTGCTGTGTAGCACTGGACAAGTCACAATTTCTCCATGCCCCAGTCTCCTCATCTAAATTGATATCTGATCTCCCTCCTACTTAGATTGTGAACTCTATGTGAGACAGGGTCTGACCTGATTAACTTGTATCTACTCCAGACTTCACAAAAATGCTTTTGCATAATACGCACTTGGCAAATATGATTATCATTATTATTATCATTACTAATAATAATAATAAGAGGTTTCACAGCAAGAAGAGTACTTCAAGGACCACTGGAGTCACAAACGACAGATGTACCAGTACGAAAAAGAACAATCCGTTAGATCTGAAGCTCCTTAAGGGAAGGGGCTCCTCCTTTTCTGTCCGTTGCATATTTCCAAGCCCCACATACAGAGCACCAAGAAGGAGACCAATAAATACAAGAACCAAACTGGCAAGTGTCTTTACACACAGGGGGGAATGGGAGTATCAATCCCCTTTATTCACCCCTCCTGCAGCACTTATGCACATATCCATAATTTATTTATTTCTATTAATGTCCATCTCCCCCTCTAGACTACAAGCTCACTGTGGGCAGGGAACATGTCTACCAACTCTTTTGTGTTGTACCCTCTTCAGCACTTAGTGTAGTGCTCTGCACACAGAACGCATTCAATAAATGCGATTGATTGATTGGTCACCCATCAACCCTTTCACCCACAGCCCACATATGACAAAACCCTGCCATCGGGAGCACAATCCACAAATACAAGATCTAGCTGATATTTCCCTGACCTTCTGTCATTAGTCACTCATCCCCACTGTCTGTCTCTTGTCATCACCTTCTGCCAGGCAATATTTTTCTCCTGTTTGTCCTCGAACAAATTCATCCTCCCCAAATGAAGCTAGAGGGAGGACAGAGTGACAAGTTTTTAAGAGGATCTTAATGAAAAAATATTTGTTCAAACAGAACTTCTCTGTAAAATGGAAATTCACAGGGTAAAAAAAACAAACCTGAAAGTAAACAGCTACCCAATTGCTAAGATGCTTTCCACTGGCCGAATCTCTCCCCATGCAGACATACCCCCGGCTCCAAATGACCACAGCAGGTTAAATAAGGAGATGGATTATGCACTAATTATTGGCATAGCCAGGATCTGTAAGCCTCACCTGTGTTACATCCAATTGCTGCAGTGAAAACAGTTCCCTCTCCTCTCTCATTTTTGTCCCATGACTCCCCCAAACACCGAGATGCAGACTAGGTTTTCCACTCTGGCCGGGGCTGGGGGATGGGAGGAACACAGTTTGGAATTGGATGGAAGGGGCAGAGGTTCAGGTTACCTTAAGCTGGCCCTGCTACTCCACACTGATTCAGTTCTGCCTTCAACCAAAGCGCAGAAACCCCATCTCAGCTGCTTATCCACCCCATCTCTCCCACCCTACTGCTGTCCAGTTAGCAACTTGAAGCCCAATTTCTCCTGAATGTAAGATGCAGTATGTGAATAGGAATGGTTAAGCAGGGGAGGCTGGAGGCCTGAGAAGGGGATCACTGCCTTTTCTAATTTTGGCTCCAGGCTACACAGCACCCCCTTCCTCCTTTCCCTGCCACCAAAGCAGCTGAAAATTCCCTCAGGCTGAAACCACATCCAGGCTTCCAGCAATGCAACCTAGAACTGGTTTTTCAGACAGTCAATCGTATTTATTGACTGCACAGAGCACTGTACTAAGCACTTGGGAGAGTGCAATACAACAACAGACACATTCTCTGCCCACACCGAGCTTTCATTTAGAGGGTGAGACAGACATTAATATAAATAAATAATTAGAGATATGTACATAAGTGCTATGGGGCTGGGAGGGGGGATGAATAAAGGGAGCAAGTCAGGGCAATGCAGAAAGGAGTGGGAGAAGAGGAAAGGAAGGCTTTGTCAGGGAAGGCCTCTTGGAGGAGATAAGGCTTGGAAGGAGGGGCCTGGTTTCCAGGGTGCTGTTCAATTCAACCTCTTCCAACACAGCCCAGGTTGAATGTACAACAAGGAAACCAGAAGCTGAGGTCAGAGTTCAAGTCTTGCCATCTGGAAAACTCTTTTAACTCGACAAGCCAACAGCATCATCAGAATTCCTTGAACCACTCAAACAAGAATTTCTATAACCTGAAGACTATGCTCTGTGCATTCAAGAGATGCAGCCTCAAGCCTGTAAGCTCTCTGTGGACAAGCAATGTGTCTGTTATTGTTGTACTGTACTCTCCCAAGCATTTAGTACAGTGCTTCACACACAGTAAGCGCTCAAATAAATACGAGTGAACTAATGAAAGT
This sequence comes from Tachyglossus aculeatus, assembly GCF_015852505.1. Taxonomy (NCBI): domain Eukaryota; kingdom Metazoa; phylum Chordata; class Mammalia; order Monotremata; family Tachyglossidae; genus Tachyglossus; species Tachyglossus aculeatus. The sequence continues at coordinate 42,297,988 of NC_052067.1, read as the reverse complement.
GATGATTATGGGCCCTGTTCAGGAGCAGCAAGAGTCCCAGATTGGCAACTCGTCTGAAAAAGACAAAAAAATTCTGACCACAACTAAGAATCAACATCAGTGAAATAAATAACAAACAAATGCATAGGTCAGTGTCGATGTGTCTGATGAGGAGACATGACAGGAAAGGGAGGGAATGTCTCCCACCAAAAGATGACTTTTTGGGAGGCTTTGAAGGTGGGGAGAGGATGTGGATGGAAGTCTTTTCCGTGCAAGGGTTAAAAGCTTTTTCTTCAATGGTATTTGTTAAGCACCAACAATGTTTCAGCCACTGTAGTAGATACAAGATAATTGGGTTGATTACAGTCCATGTCCCACTTAGAACTCCCATCTTAATCCCCATTTCGCAGATGGAGTAACTGAGGGACGGAGAAATTAAGTTGCTTGTCCAAAGTCACACAGCAGACAAGTGACAGAGCTGGAATGAGAATCCATGTCCTCCAACTCTCAGGCCTCTGCACTTTCATGAGAAACAGCATGACTCAGTGGAAAGAGCCCTAGCCTGGATGTCAGAAGGACCCGGGTTCTAAACCCAGCTCTGCCATTTGTCTGCTGTGCGACCTTGAAACAAGTCACTTCACTTCTCTGGGCTTCGGTAACTTCATCTTTAAGTGGTGATTAAGGCTGTGAGCCCTAATTATCTTGTATCTACTCCAGCACTTAGTACAGTGTCTGGCACACAGTAAGTGCTTAACGATTACCAGTATTATTATCATTATTATTATTATCCCACTAGGCTGTGTTGCTTCTCCGATTCTCCTGATTGTTAAGACCTAAATGGCAGAGTTGCAAACAAGAAACAGGTTAATTTCAGAGTGAAGAGTGTGAGCTAGGGGATTGCAAGACAATATTTACCTTCTAAACTCATTAAACTGTAAGATCCTTGACATCAGGGATCTTGACTTCTATCTCTACTGTACTTTCCCAAGCACTTAACATTGTGCTCTGTCTGCTGCAGGGGTTTAGTAAATATAGCTGACAGATTGATAAGCTCATCTCCGTCCTGGGAGAGGCACGGAAAAGAGAAATCCAATCATTCATTCATTCATTTGTATTTATTGAGCCCTTACTGTGTGCAGAGCACTGTACTAAACACTTGGGAGCGTAAAATGTAACAGATATATTCCATGCCCACAGTGATATTACAGTCTAAAGGGGGAGAGATACATTACTATAATATATACATACATATATATATATATATATATATAAGTATAATATAAATATAAAAATAAATCCTTCAGGAGGGTTCACTTTCCATTTCTTGGAGCATTTAATGGAGTTGGAAAATGTGACCCCCTCCCTTCACCCATGGATGGGATACAATCTCCACGCACCGCACTTACTGATTTCCCCCTAATGCCTTGTAAGGTATGAATAGGAAGATTAGTAGATTTTCCATCTGACCCAATCTCTCCCCTCCCAAGGGAAAGTAGGTTGGTTAGAACTTTTAGTATTTCCCCTTAGTATTTCCTGCTCATTGTGGGCAGGGAATGTGTCTGTTTATTGTAATACTGTACTTGCATTCATTCAATTGTACTTACTGAGTGCTTACTGTGTGCAGAGCACAGTTCTAAGCCCTGGGGAGAATACAATACAACAACAGTCACATTCTCTGCCCACAACAAGTTTACACTCTAGAGGTGGGGAGACAGACATCAATACAAATAATTAAAATTACAGATATATACAGAAGTGCAGTGGGGCAGGGATCTGGGAACAGCAAAGGAAGCAATTCAGGGTGACGCAGAAGGGAGTGGGAGATGAGGAAAAGAGGGGTTTCATCTGGGAAGTCCTCTTGGAAGAGATGTGTCTTCAATAAGGATTTGAAGGTCGGGGAGAGTAATTGTCTGTCAGATTTGAGGAGGGAGGGGATTCCAGGCCAGAGGCAGGATGTGTGTTGAGGTCGGCAGCTCTCCCAAGCTCTCTCTCTGTCTCCAGTAAGTGCCCAATAAATACAGCTGAATGAATGAATGAAGTCTCCTTTGCCTCCCCCTCAACCCTAGTGCTTTAGTCCGCTTTTTCTCTGAGAATGACTTGTGTTTTTCCCCTCTCCTCCTTAAATGACACAAGCAAAACCTTTCCTCCAGAGTTCTTCCGATTATACAAGCCTCAGTGCAGCGACAAGGAACATTGTTCTGCCCGTGTCAATTTTCCTCTGCTCAATTTCATCTTAGAATTCCACTTGGCTGGGTTGAACTTTCTCTTGCTATTTTACATTTACTGTCGAGTTTCTCTGCCCCAGGGCTGTCCCTGGGGCTCCCCATTAACTTTTAGAGCGCTTATAAAAGAAGTGCTCTCTTTTCCACTCATGAATATTCATGTGCCCCATTGAGATTTGGCATATCATTAGCTCTCCCAAATTAGTTAAGTGGAAAACTTTGCCTCTACTGCCATTGCATATTGTTCTTTGGGGGGAAGAGGGAGAAATTCCACTCCTGGCGTGAGTTGGAATTTGTACATCTTTTTCTCTTCGAAAATCTGCTATTTTCCAAAAATTCCACCAGGTTCCAACCTACGGCCAGAGGTGCTGTGAGGAAAAATGAAAAATCTATGTGGCAGTGTTTATGAGTTCCTCAGAGGAAGGGCGCTCTAAGTCTGTGGCCTTCATTTGTGTCATCAGCCTCATTATATTTACAATCGAATGATCACCCTGCAGCAGGTAATCCTCTTGGATTGTCATTGTCTCTGTGGGCGTCAACAGCAATGACAGCAGATTTATTGAGCACCTTTGAGAAACAGCATGGCAGAGCAAGAAGCAGTGCCACCCTACTGGGTAGAGAACGGGCCTGGGAGAAGGACTGGGGTTCTAATTTCAGCTCTGTCTCTTGTCCGCTATGTGAACTTGGGCAAGTCACTCCACTTCTCTGTGCCTCAGTTTCTTCATTTGTAAAATGAGAATTGAGACTGTGAGCCCCACGTGGGACAGGGACTGTGTCCAACCTGATTAGCTTGTATCTACCCCAGTGCTTAGTACAGTGCCTGGCACACAGTAAGGGCTTAAAAAATATTAAAAAAAATTTTTGAATCACCTCCATGATGTTAAATTTATTCACGTTCTGGGAAAGCCTCACTAATTAGGGCCCCATTAATCTGGAATTCACAATCATTCAGGTGTTATACTATTCCCCCACTCCTTTTTCCTCTCTACTGTTGCCAAAAGAAGCTTTTCATCTGCACTGTGATTAACAAAGTCTCTGTTAACCAGCAGCAAGAGAAAACGCAGAAGCCACGGGAGTTCACTAGGAAGAGTCACAAAGTGCTCCCTGTCACCCAACTGCCCTGCAGACAAAGAGAAAGCCAAAGGAAAACACACTCTAGAAGATACCCACCGCCACAGTGTCTTGCTAAAACAGCATTTTTAAACTTCCATAATTCAGAATTTTCACTAATTGGGACTTGATTTTTCTCCAAGTCCTTTAGCAGAGTTTTTCAGAGTCTGTTTGACCCCATGATCCAAGTGAACAGTTACAGCAACACTTAATAACATTAGTTACATAACTATCGACTGAAGAAATGAAGCATGCAGCTAGTGCTCCTGAGCGTATATAATTGGTGTAATTCTTATTTTCTGAGCCACAAACAACAATCAGTTTGGAAGAGATGCAGGTGCACTCCTCGGCAGCCCTTGCAATTACTTTCATGTCAGAGTTTTAGGTCTTATTTTTCCCTTCTTCAATCTTGCAAGGGGTGATAGGAAATGGCTTCCATCCAGCGGGCCCCTTGGGACCCCTTGAGGACTTCAGGTTTGGCAATCAGGACATTGGGCTCACACACAGCTCCTCAAGTGTTCATTCCTTTGGTACTTAAACCACACTCCACCCCCCACATACATGTGCTCTGATTATCTGAAAAACTAAATTGCCCTGACCATATTCTTTTCTTTTTTCATGGTATTTCTCAAGTGCTTAATATGTGTCAGGTGCTAGGTTAAATACAAGATAACCAGGTTGGACACAGTCCCTGTTCCACATGGGGCTCACAGTCTTAATCCCCATTTTACAGATAACTGAGGCACAGAGCACTGAAGCAACTTGTCCAAGTTCACACAGCAGCCAAGTGGCGGAGCTGGCATTAAAAACTAGCTGAAGGTCCCTGGTTGTGACGAAGCCATTTTCTTTCTCACCCTCCTTAGGAATATGAACTGAGGATGTCAGAATCCAGCTGGATTAAGTGCCTGCCCTGTGGAGTTCATCAAGATTGTTAGGCTACTACAAGGACACTATGACCAGTAGAGTAGGAGTTGAAGATGCCTTGTCTAATCCTTTACTCAGTACTATCGAGTGAAGCGGGAAGTTCCTGGAGATCGTACCTATGAACTCTGCTGACCTGTCCTTACCCAAGCACTTAGTACAGTGCTCTGTGCACAATAAGCGCTCATTAAAGGCTACTGGCTGCATGATAGATCCACTTGTCCATCTCATATAGTGATGATTCCCCCTTTTAGACTGTGAGCCCACTGTTGGGTAGGGACTGTCTCTATATGTTGCCAACTTGTACTTCCCAAGCGCTTAGTACAGTGCTGTGCACACAGTAAGCGCTCAATAAATACGATTGATGATGATGATGATTGAGAATGCAATGCCCTCAAGTGAACTTTTCCAACTCAGCAGGCCAAGTATCCTTAGGAAGTCAGAAGGAGCTGGGTTCTAATGGCAACTCCGCCACCTGTCTGCTGTGTGACCTTGGGCAAGTCACTTCACTTTAGTTACCTCATCTGTAAAATGAGGATTGAGACTGTGAGCCCCACGTGGGACAGGGACTGTGTCCAACCCGATTTGCTTGTATCCACCCCAGTGCTTAGTACAGTGCCTGGCACATAGTAAGCACTTAATACCATAATTATTATTAGTAGTATTAGTAGTAGAGCAAGGAACTATCTTTATGTATCTTCAGTGCAGATGAATGTCTGTCACCAATCTATCTTCTCAAACACCCACAGGCAACTGGAGAGAATTTCAGCATCAGCCAAATATTGAGTAGCTCAGGTGACTTTAAATTCAAGTCTAACTGTAAAAATGTGGGACTGTCTCTCCATTGGTATATTTGTCCTTAGACATTTGACCTATTTTATCTAGCTGGTGAATCACCCCCTTCCCCCCAACTCCGAATCTCTTCTAACTCTTTTGCTTCAGCCAATCAGGGAGTCGACTTGAACCACCAGATGTGGTACTGTAAGCAGAGTATTTACTAGTCAGTCAGTCAATCGTATTTATTGAATGCTTACTGTGTGTAGAGCACTGTACTTAGCACTGGGGAAAGTACAGTATAATCGATACATTCCCTGTCCACATTAGGCTTACAGTCTAGAGGGGGAGACGGACACTAATATAAATGAATAAAATGACAGATATGGACATAAGTGCTGTGGGGCTGGGAGGGGGGATGAATAAAGGGAGCAAGCCAGGGTGGCTCGGAAGGGAGTGGAAGACAAGGAAAAGAGGGTTTAATCAGGGAAGGCCTGCTGGAGAAGGTGTACCTTCCATAAGGCTTTGTAGTGGGGGAGAGTAATTGTCAGATATGAGGAGGGAGGGAGTTCCAGGACAGAGGCAGGATATGGGCTCGAGGTTGGGGGTAAGGTAAATGAGACCGAGGTAAAGCCAGTAGGTTGGCATTAGAGGAGTAAAGTGTGTGTTCTGGGTGGTAGGGGGCCTAACTGGCAATTCTCACTGGGTAGATACAATCTTTCAGTAGGGCACTTGCCTGCAGCACAATGTTTGCCTAAAAACAACCCTTTCTCCCTAAAGCAAACAATGGCTTCATGTGGCATATCCAGAAACAAACACATCTTTCACCAAACAGGAAAGAGCAAATTTAGATGATCATCATTCCCCAAGATTCAGGGGGTCCCAAGTAATTGATCTATCATCAGTTCATTCACAATGATAATAATAAAGATGGTACTTGTTAAGCACTTACTATGTGCCAAGCACAGTACTAAGCACTGGAGTAGACAAGAAAATCGGGTTGGACACAGTCCCTGTCCCATGTAAGCTCCCTGTAGACAGGGAACATGACTACCATCTCTGTTGAACTGTACTCTCCCCAGCACTTAGTACAGTGCTCTGCACACTGTAAGCACTAAGTAAATTCATTCATTCAATTGTATTTATTGAGCGCTTACTACCATGGATTGATTGACTGGCATAGGATTTAACCATCATTTTACAGGTGAAGTAACTGAGGTACGCCAAAGTGAAGTGACTTGCCCTTGGTGACAGAGTAGTCCAGTGGTAGAGCCGGAATTAGAAGCCAGATCCTCCTGACTCCCAGGCAAGGCTTTTTCCACTAGGTCACACTGTTTCCCTGAACAATGTTAATTGAAAGGCTTTTGTGTGTAGGCTGCCACACTCTCGGTCTGGGGATCTAATGTCTGTGTACTACCTGGTTCCATGGGGAACGTTTCTGATGGCAGAACCACCTGGAGTGAGCTCGCTGTAGGCAGGGAATATGTCTGTTTGTTGTTGCATTGTATTCTCCTAAGCGCTTAGTACAGTGCTTTGCACACAGAAAGTGTTCAATAAATACGAGTGAACAAATGAGAGGTGGACAGGGAATATGGGGAAATAGAAGCAGCATGACAGTGAGCAGAGCACAGGAATGGGAGTCAGAAGGTCACGGGTTCTAATCTGAGCTCTGCCACCTGTCTGCTGGGTCACTTCACTTCTCTGGGCCTCAGTTATCTCATCTCATCTAGAGAAGCAGCGTGGCTCAGTGGAAAGAACTTTGGAGTCAGAGGTCATGGGCTCAAATCCCACTCCGCCAGTTATCAGCTGTGTGACTTTGGGCAAGTCACTTAACTTCTCTGGGCCTCGGTTACCTCATCTGTAAAATGGGGATTTAAGACTGTGAGCCCCCCGTGGGACAACCTGATCACCTTGCAACCTCCCCAGCGCTTAGAACAGTGCTTTGCACATAGTAAGCGCTTAATAAATGCCATCATTATTATTATTATCTGCCAAAAGTGGATTGAGAATGTCCAGCTCGATTGGCGTATCCACCCCAGGGCTTAGTACAGTGCTGGGCACATAGTAAGCCCTTAAATACCATCATCATGATTACGTGGGCAGCAAAGAAGTCAGTGACTGCTGAGTCAAATACCCATCAGGACATGGAGGTACCATTCATTCAATCATATTTATTGAGCACTTACTGAGTGCTTACTAAGTGCTTCATAGAGTACAGTATTACAAACAGCCACATTCTCTGCCCACAATGAGCTTACAGTCTAGAGGAGGAGCATGTAAAAAACCTCCCCACGCACTTTGCAATGTGTTTCGTCCCTGCCTGCCTACTCACTCATTGCTTTGGGTTACCTCTAGACTGTAAGCTCAGGTTGCCACTAAACTGAAAGCTCATTGTGGCCAGGGAATGTATCTGTGTATTTATATATTGTACTCTTCTAAGTCACCTCTCAGGGTCGCACCTGGAGAGTTTCCAATACTCTACCAGTCTCGGCTATGGGAGGGAGAGTCAAGCAGAGGCCTATCCATTCCATTCCTAGCTTGGCCAGTGCAAGGCAATCTGTTACAAGTGAAAACTCACCTGTGCTGGGTAGCAGCAGCATGGGAGAGAGTCAAGAGTGGAGACTTGAGTTTATTGTGCTGAAAGAGGCAGTGGTAAGCCACTTCCATATTTTTTCCGAGAAAACTCTATGGATCCACTACCAGAACGATTGCAGATGGAGAGTGGGGCATTCTGGAAGAGATATCCGTGGTGTCGCTATGGGTCGGAAATGACTCGACAGCATAAGACAAGACTCTCCTAAGTGCTTAGTGCAGTGCTTTGCACACAGTAAGTGCTCAGTAAATGCAATTGAAAGAATGAATGAAGGGCCCCCACAGCACAACATGACCAGCAGGATTGAGAGAGTTGCTACTCAAACCATGAGTGCTCTAGTTAATTTATCCCCACAGGTTCTCGGTTCTGGAGTCTCTTTGAAGTCTCAGGACCGAGGCTGGTCATCATTCTTGAGACGGGACTGCATTGTCACAAGGACAAGGCAGAGATCCCTGCCCTGGAGAAGTTTATAATCTTTTGTGTGGTACTTGTTAAGCACTTACTGTGTGCCAGATGTCATACTATGAGCTGGGGCAGATACAAGGTAATTGGATTAGACACAGTCCCTGTACCACATAAGGCTCACAGTCTTAATCTCCATTTTATGGATGAGGGAACTGAGGCCCAGAGAAACAAAGTGACTTACCCAAGGTACCACAGCAGACAAGTGCTGGAACTGGGATTACACCGAGCCTGACACCCAGGCTTGTGCTCTATCCATTAGGCCACATTAAGTGCTGGGGTGGATATGGTTGGACACAGCCCCTGCCCTATGTGGGACTCACAGACTCAATTCCCATTTTACAGATGAGGTAACTGAGGCCCAGAGGAGTGAAGTTACTTACTCAAAGTCACACAGTAGACAAGTGGAGGAGCTGTGATTAGAACCCATAACCTCCTGATTCCCAGACCCATGCTCTATCCATTATGTCATGCTGCTTCACATGGGGCTCACAGTCTAAATCTCCATTTTGCAGAAGAGGGAACTGAGGCACAGAGAAGAGAAGGGACTTTTCACACAGCAGACAAGTGGTGGAGCCAGGATTAGAACCCAGGTTCTTCTGACTCCCAAGCCTCTGCTTTATCTCTTTGAAGTCTCAGCAAGACCAAGGCTGACCATAGTTCTTGAGATGGGACTGCATTATCACAAGGACAAAGTAGAGGTCCCTGCCCTGCAGAAGTTTATAATTTTTTATGGTACTTGCTAAGCACTTACTATGTGCGAGGCATAGTACTAAGTGCTAGAGTAGGTACAAGATAATCAGGTTGGACACAGTCCATGACCCACATGGGGTTCACAGTCTTAATAATAGTAATAATAATAATAATAGCATTTGTTAAGCCCTTACTATGTGCCAAGCACTGTTCTAAGCGCTGGGGTAGATGCAAGGTACTCAGGCTATCCCACGTGGGGCTCACAATCTTAATCCCCATTTTACAGATGAGGGAACTGAGGCACAAAGAATTGAATTGACTTGGTCACACAGATAAATGGTGGAGCAGGATTAGAACCCAGATCCTTCCAACTCCCAAATCCCATGCTCTATCTACTAAGCCATGCCGCTTCTCTGGTCTATAATCTAATGGGGGAGTGAAACTGCGGCAACCTCAAGGGCAAACATGACACACTGGACTTCAAGCAGTTTTGTGGACTTTTTCAAAGGAGAAAAACAAGCATTTGATCGTCACAAATGGGGAGAAAAAAATCACAAGGGATTGGCTGGGAGGAAGGAAGAGGTGACTCATTATGGAAAAGGGCAGAACACTGCAGAGTTTAAACCCTTTCATCATATGTAAGGTGACGAAGCACCCATCTAAAGGCTATCACAGTTTTTCTCCCCGTTAGGCTTTAGCTGGGATTCTTTTTTTTAAATCACCTCAGCAACACTGCTTAATAATAAATATAATGATATTTGAAGGAGAGCCACCTCTCCCAGCAAATTGGGAAAGCACATTTTCCTTCTCTCATGACAGACACAAGACATTTCAGTTTTTCTCCCTTGGCTGATTCTCTCTCCCTGAGTTTGAGCAAGAAAACGTTCAATGGGAATGGTACATGCCAGGTGCAAATTAGTGCCACTCAAGGGAGAGGAGGAATAAGTCTAATGGATGTTTCCCATTCTTAATGACAATCTCACAGGCACTATTTTGTGGTTACCCTCTGTCTCCCCTGCCAAATGAATTGACACCAGTTTGGAGAAGGTCCATATCATTTCAATTTACCAAGATTTGGGGGAATTGGCCTGATGCTAGTTGAGAATCTAGCTCTGTCCGCAATTTTCCAAGTGCCATAATATGAACTGATCAATCAATCATATTTATTGAGTGCTTATGGTGTGCTAAGTGCTTGGGAGAGTTCAATATAACAGAGTTGGTAGACGTGTTCCCTGCCCACAATGAGCTTACAGTCTAGAGGGGGAAACAGATCCAGGGATGTTAGGCTGGAGACCCCAGACTCCTGGAGTTTCCTCTGCTTTGGTTTTGGAGATGCTCAAATGGGCTCCTTGGCAAAGAACCACTCAGTCTCCTTGCCTCCTCCTGACTCACTTGGCTGCTCTCCTACGACAACCCAGCCTGCACACTTCACTCTTCTAATGCCAAACTACTCACTGTACCTCGTTCTTGTCTGTCTCCTTCATTCAATCTTATTTATTGAGTGCTTACTGTGTGCAGAGCACTGTACTAAGCTCTTACTCACCACCGACCTCTTACCCACATCTTCCCTCTGGCCTGCAGCTCCCTTCCTTCTCAAATCCAACAGACAATCACTCTCCCCATCTTCAAAACCTTATTGAAGGCACAGCTCCTCTGAAAGGCCTTCCCTGACTAAGCCCTCCTTTCCTCTTCTCCCACTCCGTTCTGCATTGTCCTGATTTGCTCTCTTCCTCCCAATTCCAGCCCCACTTGTCTACATATCCATAACGTATTTATTTATATTAATGTCTGTCTCCCTCTCTAGATGGTAAGCTCACTGTCAGAGAACCTGTATACCCTCTGTTATATCCTACTCTCCCAAGAGTTTGTACTGTGCTCAGCACACAGTAAGCGGTTAATAAATATGACTGATTTGTTGATTCCTGTGGGTCAGCTGGCCAGAGAAGGGATCCCCACAGGAGCAGATTGCACCTCAGACACAGGGTGGATGGTAGAACAGCATGCTCTCTGTTCCCCCCATCTGAGCCCACCAGGCAAGAGTACCGTCAAGAAAAGAGGCAACGGGGAATCCTGTTGGGGGAAAGAGAGGAGAGCAGTCCCACCTAGTCAATCACCAATTATACTTATTCAGGGCTTACTATATGCAGAACACTGTACTAAGCACTTGGGAGAGTGCAGATGCAGAACACTGTACTAAGCACTTGGGAGAGTGCAGTATAACGTAATTAGAAGACACGTTTCCTGCTCAAAACGAGCTTACAGTCTAGAGGGGGAGACAGACTTTAATATGAATTAATTTATAATATATAATTTAACGATAAGTACGTTAAGTGCTGTGTGGTTGGAGGTGGGGAGAATATCAAGTGTCTAAAGGTCACAGATCGAGATGCATAGACGAAGCAGAGGGGAGAGTCCTCTAGACTGTAAGGTCGCTGTGGGGAGGGAATGTGTCTGTTTATTGTTACACTAAACTCTCCTAAGCACTTAGTACAGTGCTCTGCATACATTAAGTGCTCAATAAATACGTTTGAATAAATGAATGATTGAGAGTGAGTCGGAGTCCCTGCCAATCACCAGCTCTGTCCTTATCCGTTATGACAAACAACCATACCTTCTCCCACGTGAATCGGATAGTCACCGACTCCCGATCTATGACGTATAAGATTGGAAGGGGCTGGGGGTGGGAGAAGCACAGGCAGAGGGGGCTTTTCCTAACTCTTTAAAGGCCAACTAGGACCAAGCTCAGTGGGTGAGGAGGTGATTCTAATGGGTTGGATAAAAGCTAGCAAAATTCACAGGGGGTTTCCTCCTCCACCCCCCCTCCCTGTCGAACTAATCTGGTAAATTTTCTCCCCCTTCTCAACAGCAGTTAGTTGCTATTTTCACCACCTGCTAATTACATCGTGTTGGTTGGTGGGAAGAGTCAGCTCCACATAACTTCCCACACAGGTTGTCATTTTGTCAAGAATTCCTTCATTAACAAGCTGACAGTAGGCTGCCAGCAGTCGCCATTTGGTTTGTTAAGGGAACTGGAGCTCAGGGGTGGAGAGTTGGCCTTCTCCTTTAAAGAAAAAGCAGGCAGGAGGCAGATGTCTGCCAGTCTGTTCTATGCCATGCGCATGAATGTGGTGTTTTTCAGAAATTTTAACCAAAAAAAATTGTGCAAAGCTCAAGTGAAGAGTGGACCTGAGGAGAGCGGGAGAGCTTAAAGGCTGTTGATGTGGCTTAAAAGCACAGCCTTCGTGGAGCTTTTCTTGTCTGTTTCAAGCTTCCGTCTTTTCCCAGAAGCTGGAAAGTTGTCCTCCTTAAGGAGAAGGAACAGCCCCAGTTTCTGAAGAAAGGCTTGAAGCACGAAAGGGACTTTTGCCTGCCTCTGCTTCCGAGCCCCCTGATGAAATATACTCCGGCCCTCGGTGGCCTGAGGGAGGCTGGTCCATTTTTGTTGATGGCCAGGATGAATGCAGAAGCCTTCTTAAATGTCAGTAGGGAGACACAAATCTTGAGATGCTTTCCTAGGGTCTCATCACCCCCTGGAAGGATGGTTTAGTGGGCCACAGGCTGCTCTCTACTTACTAGGCAGGTCCTTATTATTAATAATACTAATAATAATAATGGTATTTGTTAAGCGCTATGTGCCAGACGCTGTTTTTATGCACTAGGGTAGATACAAGGTAATCGGGTCAGACAGAGTTCCTGTCCCACAGTGTTCACAGTCTTTATCCCTATTTTACAGATGAGGTAACTGAGCACAGAGAAGTTGCCCAAGAACACACAGCAGACAAGTGGTGGAGCTGGAATTAGAACCCAGGTCCTCGGACTCCAGGCCCCCGCTCTTTCCACTAGATCAAGCTGCTTCTTGCCTGCTGCTTCTGACCATCCAATGTGGCCACAAGGGTAAATGGAGTTGGCCATTTGGGATCTCTCTGAGATTCACCCAGCAGGTTTTTTTTTTTAATGGTGTTTGTTAAGCACTTATTATGTATGAGGCACTGTACTAAGCGCTGGAGTAGGTACAAGCTAATCAGGTTGGACACAGTCCTTTTCCCACAGTGTCTCACAGTCTTAACCCCCATTTTACAGATTAGGGAACCAAGGCACAGAGGAGAATACTACTACTAATAATAATAGTATTAAAGTACTTACTGTGTTCCAGGCACTGTACTAAATACTGGGGTGGACACAAGAAAATGGGTTTAGTTTGACACAGTCCCTGTCCCACGTGGGGCTCTCAGTCTTCACCAAAGCACAGAGAAGTAAAGTGATTTACCCAAGGTCACACAGCAGACAAGTGGAGGAGCCAGAATTAGAACCCAGGTCCTTCTGATTGCCTGGTCAGTGCTCTATCCATTAGGCCAGAAAGAGCACAGGCTTTGGAGTCGGAGGTCATGGGTTTGAATCCCGCTCTGCCAATTGTAGATGTGTGACATTGGGCAAGTCACTTAACTTCCCTGGGCCTCAGTTACCTCATCTGTAAAATGGGGATTAAGACTGTGAGCCCCCTGTGGGACAACCTGATCACCTTGTAACCTCCCCAGTGCTTAGAACAGTGCTTTGCACATAGTAAGCACTTAATAAATGCCATTAGTAGTAGTAGTAGTAGTAGTAGTAGTAGTATTACCTTAACTGGAAGTTCCACTCACTTGAACTGGGCTGGGTCCCTGAGGAATGACCGGGAGTCACAAACGGATGAGGGGGGCTCAACATTTCCCAACAGAACCATAAGCAGATCATCAAACCATCTATAGCTCTGGAGAAGGAAAGCAGATAAAGACCCTGTTTATCTCTCAACCCCTCATGGCCTTTCCATTAGACACTCAGAGTCTCCAAAGATCTAGGATCTTATTCCCTTTTAAGCTTCTTGTCCAGCCCTTCTCCTTCCTTGTTGCCCCCAGTAGCCACTGCTGCTGTTGCTGCAGTGAAGAACGTCACCCCCCAGACTCACCATTCTCAAGACCTTCTATCAAAAACTGGTTGTTTGATCCCTCTATGCTTTCACGGCCCTCATCACGACTAACAGTGGTGAAAATCTGGGGAGGGGAGAGCTTATTTCGGGGAAGGAGGTTGAACAGCTTCGGCTAAGGGATATCTGAATCAATCAATCAATCACTGATATGTGATTGCTCATTGTAGGAAGGGAGCTTCATTCATTCGATCGTATTTATTGAGCACTTACTGTGTGCAGAGCACTGTACTAAGTGCTTGGAAGAGTACAATGGCATAGTGGATAGCGCATGGATCTTGGAGTCAGGAGGTCATGGGTTCTAATCCCGACTCCACCACTTATCTGTTGTGTGACCTTGGGAAAGTCACTTCACTTCGTCTCAGTTACCTCATCTGTAAAATGGGGATTGAGACTGTGAGCCCCATGTGGGTCAGGGATTGTGTCCAACCCAATCTGCTTGTATCCACTCCAGTGCTTAGTACAGTGCCTGGCACATAGTAAGTGCTTAACTAATACCGTTATTACTATTATCATTACAATACAACAAGTTCACACTGTCTAAAAGTGGTGGAGGCAGGATTAGAACCCAGGTCCTTCTGATTCCCAAGCCCATGCTTTAACTACTTGGCTATGCTGATTCTCTAAGCCACCCTGCTTCTCTAGTGTTCAGTTCAGTGCTTTGCACCCAGTCAACGTAAATATCAGTTGATTGATTAAGATGTCCCTTAGCTGAAGAACACAGAAAGCACTTAATACTATTACTACAGCAGAGGCCCCCTTCTTTGTCCCTCCAAAGCCAGCCTCCTGACCACCCCTCGCGGACTGCTGACTTTCCCTCTTCTGAACAACTGCTCGCTTCTGTATGGAAACCCGCATGCCTCAGTTTCACTAAACTATATTATAGTCATGTCTGTCTCCTCCTCTAGACTGTAAGCTCCTTGTGGGCAGGGAATGTCTGTTTATTGTTATATTTTACTCTACCAAGCGCTTAGTACAGTGCTCTCCACACCGCAATTGCTCAATAAATATGACTGACAAAGCCCCATCCTTCCCCTCCAAAAAATCCTTCAAAAAAGAAACCCTCTTCCCCCTGCCAGCCTTGTATCCATGAAGTCATCTTTCACTTCACTCCACTCTGTCCTTCATTTCCCATGCTTAGTCTATCTCTAAATCCAGGTATTTTTTTCTTCTTCTCAGTTTTTCCAGGATCCCCTCCTTCCTCTCCACATCCTGGTCAAGCTCTCAACATCTCCCAGTTGGACTATTGCATTAGCCTCCTCACTAGCCTCCCTGCCTCCAGCCTCACCGTCTTCTGTTTATGCTACACTCTCTTCTCAGTTGGTCTTTCTAAAATTAAATTAAAAACTGGGGCACATAGAAGTAAATTGACTTGCTCAAGGTCACACAGCAGACAAGTGGCAAAGTCAGGATTAGAACCCATGACTTTCTGACTCCCAAGACCATGTTCTATGCAGTATGCACAAGAAGTAGTGTGGCTCAGTGGAAAGAGCCCAGGCTTGGGAGTCAGAGGTCATGGGTTCTAATCCCGGCTCTGCCACAGCTGTGTGACTTTGGGCAAGTCACTTCATTTCTCTGAGCCTCAGGTATCTCATCCATAAAATGGGAATGAAGACTGTGAGCCTCATGTGGGACAACCTGATCACCTTGTATCCCCCCCAGCTCTTAGAACAGTGCTCTTCACATAGTAAGCACTTAACAAATGCCATCATCATCATCACTACACCAGAATACAGCACTCCGCACACAGTAAGCACTCAACACATACTATTGAGTGATTCTTTGACTCCCTTCCCTCTCTACCCATTTCCCTACGGTCTCTTGACTGGAAATTGAGGTTTCAAGGCAATCAATTCTGGGCCAGTTTTCATCAATAGAAACCAGAGGATGAAGAAGGGATGAAAACAAAATGTGAGGTGTTATTCTTTTTTTTTCCCCTTGCTAACTCTGATCTGTTTTCTTCTTTTTAATTTGATTGGTAACAGGCTTGAGATATCAAATGCACAGCCTGTTTCCAAGTGAGGGATTCTATTAGGAACAAGACAGCCAGGGCTGGCTCTAAGAGCCTAGAATAAATATCCACAGGATGGACCTTAATGAAGAATTGCTCGAACAGGCAGAAAAGAAGACCGGGGGATTTGAAGGGCTGTGAATCTCTGTCCTTCGAGAGCCATTTGAAGTGCTGTAGCTCTCAGAATTCCCAAGGCAGTCGACAGGTATGAATTGCTCCTAAGTCCACCTCGTGTTTATTCCAGGTTGGCAATAATCTCACAGGAGCCCAGCGGATTTCAATGGGGATTCTACAGAGACGGGGCTCAGTAGGGAAGGGTCAGGAGACCAAATCTCATGAGGAGAAAAAAGTAGGAAAAGGAGACAATAGAAACAGTGACAGAGAAACAGATGGAAAAAGACATCCAGGGAGAGGGAGACAGAGAGGAAAATGAAGAGAGAGAAATTCAGTCAAATAGCTAGACACACACACAGACATTAACTCAAACGTACATCTATGCACACACATACAATGCTCTCATGTCTTCTTCTCAGACTGGCCAATAACAACAGGGAAGAAGAGAGAAGTCATTAAACAGCCCTTCCCTTACACTTTCCTCTGCACCAGCCCACAGCCTTTCCTTCAGAGCTCGTACTGTCATCAACACCACTAATAAGTACCTAAAGACTGTTCCTGGAGGGGTCTGGGTAAGTCTCCGTGTACACAACTCTAACCCCACCAGAATCCCACAAAGAGAAGACTGAGAAAATCTTCACGGGGCACCTGATTGACAGCCAAGACAGAGGCTGGGGAAGGGCAGAATTTGGTCGTAGATTTTGTCAGTCGATCAATCAATCATGTTGACTGAGTGCTTACTGTGTGCAGAGCACTGTATTAAGCGCTTGGGAGAGTACAATATAACACAGTCATGTAATGACGATGCCAAGGCTGTGGACTTCTGGGTCAGGGAGGGTGGGGGTGCTATTGATAGGGATTGGAAAGTTAGGAAAATTGGGTTTAGGGGGAAAGAATGAGCAGTTTCTATTTGTCATCTATTGAATTTGAGCTGTAGGGAGGACATCTAAATGAAGATGTCCTGGAGGCAGGAGAAATGCAAGATTGTAAGTTAGATGAGGCTGAGAGGTGGATGAGGAAGTTGTCCTGTACAGAGGCGTTGGTTGAAGTGGTGTGAATGTAAGCTCCTTGAGGGCAGGGAATGTGTCCAACAATGCTGTAATATTGTACTCTCTCAAATACTTAGAACAGTGCTCCGCTCACAGTAAGTACTCAATAAATCATCAATCGTATTTATTGAGCACTTACTATGTGCAGAGCACTGTACTAAGCACTTGGGAAGTACAAATTGGCAACATATAGAGACAGTCTCTACCCAACAGTGGGCTCACAGTCTAAAAGTACTCAATAAATGGTAGTAATCATTGAACAAATGCTATTTTAAAAAAATAATAGAGACCATAGGGATGCCTACAGCTGGGGGCTGAGTCAGAAGAATGAAGCAAGCAAATGAAATTGAGAAGGCAAGGCCAGAGAGGAAGAAAGAAAACCGGGTTAGTCCCAGGTCAGTAAAGCAGGCCTGATCATGTTTTAAGGAGTGAGTCACTGTGTCAAAATTGGGTGGGAAGTTGAATAGGACAGCGCATAAACTTTGGATTTGGCTGTAAGGAGGTGACCTTGGAGAGCACATTTGTGATGAAGAGAAGGGAACAAAAGCCTTACTGTAGTGGGTTCAAGAAGCACGTTGTTGGTGAGCATAACAAGCACTCAGTCACCTTGTCCCCTCCTACCTCACCTCGCTACTACAACCCAGCCCAAAACACTTCCTTCCTTTAATGCCAAGCTACGCCCTGTACCATGATCTCATCTATCTCGCCACCAACCTCTTGCCACGTCCTGCCTCTGACCTCGACGCCCTTCCTTTTCATATCCAGACAATTCCCCTCCCCACCTTCAAAGTCTTATGGAAGGCACAACTCCTCCAAGCGCCCTTCCCTGACTAAACCCTCATTTCCTCTTTTTCCACTCCCTTCTGCATCACCCTGACTTGCTCAATTCGCCACCCCCAACTCCAGCTCCACAGTGGTTATATACATATCTGTAATTTATTTATATTAATACCTGCCTCCCCCTCTAGACGGTAAGCTCACTGTGGGCAGGGAATGTGTCATATTGTTGTGTTTCACTCTCCCAAGAACTTAGTACAGTACCCTGCACATAGTAATCACTCAACTACAATTGATTAAAGTGCATATAGTCCGTTCCAGGAATTTGAATGAGAATGAGAGTGCAGGCTGAAGATGACTTTGGAATCAAGAAAGGGCTATTTCAGTACATAGGCAATTCGACATGTTTTCAGGCAGAAAGGAAGGAAGCCATCACACAGTGAAAGGTTAAAAAAAAGTGATATTTGTAAGTGTTTGCAATGTGCGAAACGTTGTAATAAGCACTGGGGTAGATACAAGATAATCAGGTCAGACACAGTCCCTGTGCCACACGGAGCTCACAGTCTAAACAGGAGGGTGTAGAGGCAATGAATCCCCATTTTACAGATGGGGAAACAGACACAGGTAAGTTAAGAAGCTTGCCCAAGGTCACCGAGCAGGCAAGGGGCAGAGCTGTGATTAGAACCCAAGTCTCCTGATTCCCAGGCCCAAGCTCTTCCCACTAAGCTCCACTGTTTCCAAAGTATATATTGGATGTGTACTTCCTGAGAATAGTCCAGAGGAACTTGTTTGATTTCAGAAATGTCAGTGATGAGCTCAATCTGCTGAATTAATCAGTGGATTAACACCACTGACAATAGCTTCCAAATTCCTTGCTTCTTTGTCAAGCCTCAAGTGTGGCTGCATAGAACAGGAGGAAGAAGATTGAAAGGAATACATAACCCTGCTTTACTCCACTGCTGATTGAAAGGGGATTGAATAGAATCCAAATGCTACTGGTGTAATCTGGCATAGTTTTGGATTTCTTAAAGTTCTAAGAGCACCCAAATATATTTTTTAATAATAACAATAATGATGATGGCATTTATTAAGTGCTTACTATGTGCAAAGCACTGTTCTAAGTGCTGGGGAGGTTACAAGGTGATCAGATTGTCCCACAGGGGGCTCACAGTCTTAATCCCCATTTTACAGATGAGGGAACTGAGGCCCAGAGAAGTGAACTGACTTGCCCAAAGGCACATAGTTGACAAGCGGCTGGGCTGGGATTTGAACCCGTGACCTCTGACTCCAAAGCCCGTGCTCTTTTCCACTGAGCCACGCTGCTTATCTTTTTCTAATTATTTTCCAGAGGCCAGATCAACTAATGGGGTCAGAGCTGAATGTAGCTGTTGTTCATTATACTATACTCTTCCAAGTGCTTAACACAGTGCTTTGTACACAGTAAGCACTCAATAAATACAGCTGAATGAATGAAAGCTTGTGATTTCCTCTGAACCTCATAGAAGGGGCGATGATCTTTCATATCTGATAGACTATTACTTCCTCCACCTTCAAAGTCTTATTAAAGGCACTTCTCCTCCAAAAGCCTTCCCTGATTAAGCCCTCATTTCTTATTTTCCCATTCCCTTCTGTGTCACCCTGAATTGCTCCCTTTATTCACCCCTCCCTCAGTCCCGCAGCACTTACGTACATATCCGTAATTTATTGATTTATATTAATGTCTGTCTTCCCCTTTAGACTGTGAACTCATTGTGGGCAAGGAATGTGTCTACCAACTCTGGTATATTGTACTCTCCCACATGCTTAGTGCAGTGCTCTGCACACAGTAAGCACTCAATACAATTGATTGATTGATTTCATGAATTCCTCCTGTTTCTGACCTGCAGCAATGATCACATGTGCCATATTCTGCTGTGTCCAGGAGACGCATTTTGTTGCTGGAACACAGTACAGGAATCCTCTCAGTGTGACAACTGAGCCACATAATCAAGACTGAGTTGATGCTCACTCAGAGGCATTGAAATATTAGGGAATTAAATATCTCATAAATTTGTCTATGTGGCACGAGGGTTTAGTAATTCACCAGCCTGGAGGCAAGGGACTGGTCTGGATAACCCCATGAGCATCTTTTGGACTATATCAGTTCTCTTGAAATGCTTTCTTTTAAGAAGCCTGAGATCCCAAGTTTTGTACAGAGAGGAATTATTTTTCTCAACTCCAACCAGATGGTCTTCAACACTGGTGACCATAACTGGACATGCCTACCTCAGCCGGAGGAGCCAAAGTCACGATAATCAGTCTGAGATACTCTGGGTTAACCACCCGCTCACCAGAAAAATCACGCTTGATGTCACCCTGCCTCCCTCCATCTCAGTTATGTCTGTTACCAGATAAACTTTTCTCATTCTGGGTGGCCCCTCTGAGCCCCCGGGGCCTAAGAGAGGGAAGTCTGAAGCAATGTCTTCAAGCCAAATGCCCTGCCTCCTGAGGGTCACTTTGCCTGGCTAGGAAAAGCTGAAACCAAATGGCTCTGCCATTTCCCTGTTGTCTGACCAAGTCACTTCACTTCCCTGGGCCTCAGTTACTTCATCTGTCAAATAGTGATTAAGACGATGAGCCTGATGCAGAACAGGGATTGTGTTCCATCTGACAACCTCGTGTCTAATCCAGCGCTTACTACAGTGGCCGGCACATAGTGTTGAACAAATGTCATAAAAAAGTCCACTCGCCTTCGTTGTTCCTGTAGACTGCTGCTGACCCTCTGTGTAGTGTAAGCTCCTTTTGGGCAGGGATCATGTCTATCAACTCTGTTATACTTTCCCAAGCACTTAGTAGAGTGCTCTGCATACAGAAAACATTCAGTAAATATCATAGACTGAGATAATGCAGCGTTCCAGTAACTTTCGATTTTTCATTTCTATATTTCTTCTCTTCCCCTCTCCTTAACAGATTTTCCACTGTGAAAAGATGGTGGGTGAATTCTTGGTTTTTCTTGTTCAAGGTTAAATGCACTGTTTGCCTCCTCATTTTCTTCATTAACTCCATTATTCTGGTTCTTAGAATGAGGCTAACCAGCCTCCCCACTTCTCTGATGGACGGATATCATGCCTTGGTGTTTATCATGAGCTTAACCGCATCCCTAGAGCTTTCTGCATGTGCCTGAACTAATGAGGCTAAGGAAGCTGCTGCCAAAATTTGACTTTAGAGGAACTTGGGTGATTCCATTGACGGACAGCCCTGTGGTCCTTAATTTCATTTCCTGCTGTTGATCTTAAGAAACCTTCTCATCACCCCCATCAGGATCTTTTTTTATGGAATTTGGTAAGTCCTTACTATGCATCAAACGCTGTTCTAAGCACTGGGGTAGGTATAAGTTAATTAAGTTAGAAACAGTCCCTGATCCGCATGGGGTTCATGGTCTAAGTATCAATCAAACAATCCTATATAATGAGCACTTACTGTGCTCAGAACACTGAAATAGGAGGGAGAACAGAAGAGAAGAGGCACAGAGAAGTTAAGTGACTTGCCCAAGGTCACACAGCAAGCAACTGGCAGTGCCAATTCCAGCTAAGACATTCTTTCTGGGTTTGTTAATAATAATAATAATAATTGCAGTATTTGTTAAGCACTTGCTATATACCAGGCACTGTACTAAGCTCTGGGATGGATACAAGCAAATTGGGTTGGACACAGTCCCTGTCCCACATGGGGCTCACAGTCTCAATTGCCATTTTGCAGATGAGGTAACAGGCACAGAGAAATGAATAATAATAATGGCATTTGTTAAGCACTTACTATATGCAAAGCACTGTCCTAAGTGCTGGGGAGGACACATGGTAATCAGTTTGTCCCACGTGGGGCTCACAATCTTAATCCCCATTTTGCAGATGAGGTAACTGAGGCACAGATAAGTTAAGTGACTTGCCCAAAGTCACACAGCTGACAAGAGACAGAGCTGGGATTTGAACCCATGACCTCTGGCTCCCAAGCCAGGGCTCTTTCCACTACACCATGCTGTTGGTGGAGGAATTCTAGAAATGTCACGAGACCATGGTCAAATGGCTCCTTTGGGAAGGCATTCAGCCACTTGCCATTTGGTCTTATCTGTTTATGAGTTTCTGATTGTTAACTTGCCACGCTTCGGAGTTCCATCCTGTCCCTCCTCAAGCTGAGCTGAAAAATGAGCCGGAAGGTTGTATCTTCCCTGATTGCTTCCCATATGTTAGACTCTGGGGTTTTTCCTGCTCATTGAGTCAATTTAGAAAGTTGTTTAATACAATCCATGTCAAGGATTAACAAGAATTTAAGTTTGTTATGCAGCCAGAGAGGATGTAGTGATTTGATTCAGAAGCAATATAATAAAGGGATCTCGCAGTGACGAAGATGTTTTGGGGTTCCTCTGGTGGAGATGTAGAACGGCTGCATTCAAGATTATCATCAGCATCATTACCATCAACAGTGGTAGTTATTGAGCGCTTACTGTGTGCAGATCATTCTACTAAGCACTAGGAAGAGTACAGTACAACAGAGCTAGCTTACAGTCTGGAGAGGGAGATATATTAATATAAATAAACATTAACAACAGCTTTTTTTAAAAAAAAATGGTATCTGTTAAGCGCTTACTATATGCCAGGCACTGCTGTGTGATGTTTGGCAAGTCACTTCACTTCTCTGTGCCTCAGTTACCTCGTCTGTAAAGTAGGGATTGAGACTGTGAGCCCGACTTGGGACAGGGTCTATGTCCAACCCGATTTGCTTGTATTCAACCCAGCAATTAGAACAGTGTCTGGCACATAATATGTGCTTAACAAATACCATAATTATTATTATTATTACTAAGTACTGGAGAAGATACAAGCTAATCAGATTGGACACACTACACAGTCTTAACCCCCCTTTACAGATGAAGTATCTGAGGCCCAAAGAATTTAAATGACTTGCCCAAGGTCCCACAGCTGACAAGCGGTAGAGTCAGGATTAGAACACAGTTCCTTCTGACACCTAGACCCATGCTCCATCACTAGGCCATACTGTTTCTCAATAGCTTCGACTGTCTTTGTGAGCAGAGCACAGTTCTAGACAGGGAGGAAATACCAGAAAAAGAAGAGAAGAGATCCCTGCCCTCCAGTAGCTTGTCACTGAATTAAGAAGAAAACAGACATGAATCAACTACTGTATCATAGAGAGAGATTCTTCAATGGGGCTTTGAAAGTTTGAGTCAGGTTTGACCCCTGGAGACAGGCAGAACGAGAGGAGATTGCAGGACCATTGAGAAGTTGGTTTTTAGGACTAGTTCTAGTCAAGGACATTGACTAACTCTGGACAGACCTTTTCACCTCTGTCTGTTAACTGTAGGTTATGGTGACAGCAATGAGAAAGCCTCTGGCTTCCAAGGATCCCAGTGGATGGAAGTTTAAGATTCTAGACTCCTGAAATTGGTCTGCCAAGTCATCAAAGGGCAGGCGGAAGGGAGGAGAAGTGGGAAGGCAGAATGACCCATAAATGGATGCCTACCTCCTTCTCTCCATCTCTGACACTTGCAGAGAAGATTCCACCATTAGAGGTTCCATAGGTGACAAAGCGGGTTTTGGGGGTGACTGTCTCCACAGCTTTTTGAGCTGGGCCTCCAAGCCTTGCTCAACCCACATCTCTAAAAATAAGACCTGACAGCTCCAGTCAGACCTGAAAAGATTAAAAATGGTGGCTTTCTGGCCTGTTAGTTCACTGAAGCCCGTTTCCTCACACTTCCCATCTCCTTTAAGATCCCTGCCCCCTTGTATACCCTAGCGCTCAAGTTGAAGAGTTGAAAATGATTGTCCATCCACCTCCACATCAAGCCGAAACTCCTCACCATTGACTTTAAGACACTCAGTCAGCTGTATCCCTATCCTATCCTCTCCCATGAAAACGCAGTCCTTAACACTCTCTAACACCAACCTACACACTATGCCTCAGTCTCTTCTACCTCACTGTCAAATCCTTGCGTACACCCATCCTAGAACTCCCTATCCATTCACATCAGGCAGATGATGGAACTGTAGGCTGTAAACTCATTGTGGCTGGGGAATGTGTCTTTCATATTGTTTTATTGTACTCTCCCAAGCACTTAATACAGTGCTATGTACACAGTAAGGTCTCAGTAAATTGACTAACATCACTCTCCTCATCTTCAAAGGCCCAGTTGAAAGTGAATTTCGTCCAAAAAACCTTTCCTGACTAATCTCTCATCTCCTTACCCCATTTTCCCTCTCTTCTGTGCCATCTATGCACTTCAGTCCATATCCCCTAAGCACTTAAGTACTCCCTCCCTTCTCCCAACAGCATCAGTGTACATCTTTAAATAGGATTGTTTCCCCTACCTCAATTTAACATCGGTTTCCTCCCAGCTCGAATGTAAGCTCCATGAAGGCAGAAATCGTATTTACTCTGTTGCGCACTCCCAAGAGCTTAGTCCAGTGCTTTCCACAGAGGAAGCCTCCAGTAAATATCACTAACAAATTGTTTGACCCTATTAGAGGGAACTTTATGGCCATGTTGACTCCCCTATGAAGGGATGAACTCCAGGCATCTTGATAATAGAGAAATAGGACAATGAGGTGGAGGTGGGAGGCTGAGAAGAGGCAGCCCAACTCCAGGGAATCTGTTCTTCAATCCACTTTGTGGATCGTTCTGCCTTCCCACTTCTCTTCCCTTCTGCCTGCCCTTTGGTGGTCTTCCTTCCCCACAAAACCTTACACCAAGACTCTTCACAACCAGCCTGTAAGGAGGCTGACATAGAAACTGAGTCCACGGGCAAGCCAGGGCAAAATTTCTCTCTTAAATCACCCCAGAAGCCAGCTTCTCCTTAAGCAGACTGCACTCCACTAGAGAATCAAGGTGAGGGCTTAAATTGAACTCTGTCCTTAGAGGCGGCAGAGACCAGAATCTCTCTGTCCTCTCCAGAACACTTTAAGTAAACCAAACTACCTTCTCTGCCCCCCTGCAGAGTCCTTCAGGTGAACCAGACTGCCTAGCGCCTTGGCAGGAGGAGATCAGAGGAGCCTTCTGCACGTTTCTAAATATGGGATCCCCTCAAAGAGGAGACGGGCGAGGGAGGGGAGGGCGGGTGGGAAGATGACTGAAAGCCGCAGGCTGAAGGAGAACTAAAAAGGAAAGGAAACAGGAGGGGATTTCAGCAGCTCCCTTTCTGCCCAGAAAACCCCTCCTTTGTGTGCTATCTTGGTTCCGAGCCCATGTGCCTGACAGCATGGCACACAACTCCAGATCATTGCAACTGCCAAAGCAGAGACGGTGCAGAGCATCATGGGAGAGAGCCCGTTTAAGGGAAAAATAAGTATTTATAGACTGGATCCCTGATGCCAATTAATATAGAACATTTGAGGGTGAAATGAGGGTGAAATTTCCCTTCCCTCATGCCCCCTGTGAGTTCTGCTCTAGTTTCATTGAGCAAACAGCTGTGAACACTGATATTATACTGCCTACATCACTGTAGAAAGAACCTTGTCACTGTGTAATGAGGGGGAGGTGTAATAAAAGGGTTACACCAGCTCCGCTGGATAACTTATAAAGGAATGAGATAAGAGGGAATGTGTTGCCATGGGAACAAAGCCGTAGCCTATAATCTAATTCAGCTCAGAAGCATCTCAGATTCTGAGAAGTGGACAAACTCTATTCTTCATTTTTGAATATTATCTTTATTGAGTTATTTTCAATCGAGGCAGTGCCCTTCATTTTCCCCTCACATTATTACGGTGGCTCTCTCTAAATGTGATGTTAAACATGCCCCCGCACAATGGAAAGAAGAAAAAGGAAGGAAAAAAAAATCCCGGAGTGGAGAAAGACTTGCCTCCGTAATTGACTTTGCTCCTTGTAAAACTGTCACTTGCCTGTATCCCTTTGCCCTGAGTGACCAGAGTGCTGGTAGAAGCCGTGTGGCTTAGTGGACAGAGCACAGCCTGGGAGTCAGGAAACCTGGGTTCTAATCCTGCCTCTACCACTCGCTTGCTATGTGACTTCGGGCAAATCATTTAACTACTCAGTGCCTCAGTTTCCTCACCTGAAAAAGAGGAGATGAAATATCTGTGTCTCTCCCCCCAATCCATACCATGAGCCCCATGTGGGACAGGGACTGTGTCCATCCTGATTATCTTGTATCTACCCCAGTGCTTGGCCCCTCAGAAGAGCTTAAGAAATGCCACAGTTTATCTGGTGTTTCCAGGGGGTTGTCAATAATAATAATAGTTTAGTCATTTATTAGGTGCGAAGTATTTAACTAAGCACTGAATAATAATAAATATAAGCAGAACAGACAGTTCCTGTCCCACATGGGGCTCCCCAGTCTAAGAGGGAGGGAGAAAGTGTACTAAATCCCCACTTTACAGATGAGAAAAATGAGGCAAAGTGAGGTTAGGAGATGGGCCCCAAAGTCACACAGAAGTCATGTGGCAGAGATGAGATTACAACTTAGGTGCTCTGATTCCTAGGCCCTTGCTCTATCCATATCATATTCAGGCTTCCTCACCTCTCCAGAGAGGATTTATGGGAATGATGAAAAAGGATGGGAAAGAGGTCCTGGAGGGAAGGCATAGGAAGGCACAGACTGAGCTCACTGTGGCAAGGAATGTGTCTATTATATTGTACTCTCCCAAGCGCTTAGAACAGTGCTTTGCACACAGTAAGTACTCAAATACGACTGAAGGGAAAGTTGAGGGATGACATCCCCATGCTACTGAGTCCGTAAAACTCTCATGAGGTGGGTGCAGACCGAGGGATGAGGCAGAGAAAATGAGGGAAAATTGCAGTAGGAAAGATTTCAATTGACCATAAGGAAAACACAGAGTGAAAACAAAGCACTGTTATTAGTGGAATAGACCACAGAGGGTTTGTAGCAATTCTAGCCCCTGGAAATCTTTAAAAACCAAACAGATAATCCTCTCTCCTGGTTGGTTTAAGGTATTTGCTTCCCCAGTGACAGGGGTCTGGACCAAATGACCTCAGCCAATCCCTTCCAGCTCAAGGATGTTAGGACTCTGTGATAAACCATTTCCATGGGTAAGCATGCTGAATTGGGGCATGGAGAAAGACCTTTCTCACCCTGCTCTTCTATCACCAATGTCTTCTTCACCTCTGCCCTGTGCAGGTAAGACAAAACAGCCCACATTCTCTGGGAGCCATATTCTCTCTTTATACCCATCTTCATTCATTCATTTTTTTATTCAATCATATTTATTGAGTGTTTATTGTGTGCAGAGCACTGTACTAAGAGCTTGGAAAGTACAGTATAACAATAGAGACAATCCCTATCCACTATAGGCTTACAGTCTTCATGCCTCTTCATATATGTAAAATACACATGTGTGGGTTTGGGCAAATGCAGGTAGGTATGAGAGAGTGTGTCCATGATAGGGTGTAAATAGCGGTGTGATGCAGTGTGACACATTGGAAAGAGCATGAGACT
This sequence comes from Tachyglossus aculeatus, assembly GCF_015852505.1. Taxonomy (NCBI): domain Eukaryota; kingdom Metazoa; phylum Chordata; class Mammalia; order Monotremata; family Tachyglossidae; genus Tachyglossus; species Tachyglossus aculeatus. The sequence goes on along the minus strand of NC_052067.1, from coordinate 42,270,866 downwards.
GAGAGTCAGAGGTCCTGGGTTCTAATCCCAGCTCTGCCACTTACCCACTGTGTGACCTTGGGCAAATCATTTAACTAATCTGTGCCTCAGTTCCTTCATCTTGCTTGTCTCCCCCTTCTAGACTGTGAGCCCGTTGTTGGGTAGGGACCGTCTCCATATGTTGCTGATTTGTACTTCCCAAGCACTTAGTACAGTGTTCTGCATACAGTAAGCACTCAATAAATACGACTGAATGAATGAATGAAAATGGGGATTCATTCTCCCCGCCTTCTAGACTCTGAGCACATTGTGGACAGGGATTGTCTCTACTTGTTTCTGAATTATACTTTCCAAGTGCTTAGTACAGTGCTCTGCACACAGTAAGCACTCAATATGATTGAATGAATGAATACCTGTTCTCCTTCCTTAGTCTGGGAGCCCCATGTAGGACCTGATTATCTTGAAACTACCCAAGCACTAATTACAATGCTTGGCCCATAGTGAGTGCTTATCAAATATGACATTATTATTATTCACAAATCAGTAGTCCTGCAATTTTAAGATGGTATTGCCAAATGTAAGACTACATTCCTGAGCTTGTCTTGGAGAAGAACTTTTTTATCTGTCTCATTACCTGTTATATATTCAGTTATCAATTCAGTTATTCCATTCTGACACACTAGTCTTACAACCTGTTATATACTCATTAGTATTGTTATTATTATAATTCTTATTATATTAACCACTCACTAGGTGTCAAGCACTGTTCTAAGCACTGGAGTAGACACAAGTTAATCATGTCGGACATAGCCCATCTCATGAGGGGCTCATAGTTAATTCTTCCTCCTGCTCACTCCATTTGTAAAGAATGCATTTGTAAAGAATTCAGAAATACATTCTTGGATGGGGAAGAATATTTTCCCCATTAGATTGTATGTTTCTTGAGGGCAGGGACTTTGTCTTTTTCACTTCTGGAGTGTTCTCCCAAGTGCTTAATGCAGTGCTCGGAACACAGTTGTCTTGTCATGCCGTGGAGTCGTTTCCATGACCTCTAAATACCACTAATGGTGGATTTAAAGCTTGGGACACTTGGCATCAAGTTACAGACTTAGTCATAATTACTTCCACTCCTCCTCCTCCTCCTCTCTTTGCTCTTCTCCTTTGATTATTTCCCTCCTGTTAGCTGATTCCCCCAGATCCTTTTGATTGAATTCTCAGAGGCATTTCCCCCTTAAAACGCTATTCATCCCACATCTCGGGCTCTTCAGAAGGAGGGAATCTTATCACTCCCATGGCTAAGCCCCGTGAAGTTAAGAGGCATCTGTACCTCTGAACACACACTTGCTCCCTTTGTAGCACCCCAGCACCGGGCTGCTTCCAACCCTACAGCTCTCTGTTTTCTGCTTTTATTCACACCGCCTGCCCCAGGGGAGCTTACTGGCATGCCTGGCTGCTAAGGACCCTTGGCCAAGGACTCATTCAAGGCCTCTTTGTCCCAGATTCCAGAGGGAAGAATGGCGGGATTCCAAGTATGGATTTGGCTAGAGTCTGACTTCTGAGTGAAGTGATGGGGAGGAGGGGAGTGTGGATGAGGAGAAAACTGTTCATAAACTAGGGGAAGACCTAGAGGAGCAGGGTGGCCTAGTGGAAAGAGCACGCACCTGGGAGTCAGAGGACCTGTGTTCTAATCCTGGCTCCGCCACTTGCCTGCTGTGTGACCTTGGCCAAGTCACTTCCTTTCTCAGTGCCTCGGTTTCATCATTGGCAAAATGGAGATTCAATGCCATTTCTCCCTTCTACTTAAATTGTGAGCCCCATGTGGGGCAGGGACTGATTAACTTATACTTCTTTCGGTGCTTAGAACAGTGCTCGACAAAAAAGTAAGCACTTAGCAAATACCATAACGAATCATATCGCTGTAGAGGCACTTTGAGATGGGGGTGGCTACTTCCTAAGAGTGTCTCAGTCCTCCTGGGGAGCTGCCAAGTGGTCTTCCATTGTTCCATCCTCTCCCTCTTACCACCTCATCACCAACCCCAGTTAACGCCTTATTCTTCCATTGCTTCTCCTCTCCCTTGGGAGTAATAAATGGAAAGTCTTTGGGGCTGAGGAATTGGATGTGAAATGGAGAGTCCTCAAGAGGGAGGAGTTATGAGATTCATTCATTCATTCAATCGAATTTGCTAAGCACTTACTGTGTGCAGAGCATTGTACTAAGCACTTGGGAGAGAACAATATAATAAAACAACACATTCCCTGCCCACAGTGAGCTGAAACTGTAAAGGAAGTTGGTTAAAACACATAAATGCTCTGGTAATGGGTCAAAGATTCCATCGTGAAACATCTCCTCCCTCCCCCTTAAGGAAAAAAAAAAAGAGAGGGAAAGGAGAAAAGGGATTTTACCATGATAAAAACTTCTAGACCATCCAACATGGAGCTACTAGTCTGGTGAAGGCTGAGCAGATCCAAAGCCAAACGGGGAGATGCCACTATCTTGCAACAAAGACTCACTGAATTTACCCCCTAGAAAGGTCATCTGGACTTCAGGGATGAGAAGAAGAAGAATAATAATTGTGATATTTGTTACATGCTTACTATGTGCCAAGAGCTGGATTCGAGACAAGAAAATCAGGCCAGACCCAATCCCTGCCCTACACAACTCTCATAGTCCAAGGGAGAAGGAAAACAGGTGTTGAATCCCCATTTTGCAGATGTGGAAACTGAGACACAGAGAAGTTGTCCAAGATCATACACAAGGTAGTCAGTCAGGGATACTTATTGAGTGATTACTGTGTGCAGAGCACTGTCCTAAGTGCTTGGGAAAGCAGGTGACAGAGTGAGAATAAGAACCCAGGTCCTCTTATTCCCTGATCCCTGCTCTTTCCACTAAGACATGCTGTTCTATCCCTAGCCAATCCAGTGGGTGAAGAGGTAGGGTGAGAACCAGTGTGGCCTAGTGGATAGACCACAAGCTCGGGATCAGAAGTTCCTGGGTTCTAATCCTGGCTCCACCACCGATCTGTTCTGTAACCTTGGGCAAGTAACTTCATTTCTCTGTGCTCAGTTACCTCATCTATAAAATGGGGATTAAGATTATCTTCTAACTACCCCAATGCTGGCACATAGTAAGCGCTTAACAAATACCAATAAAAAAAAAACAGAAGACAAAGGAGGGTGTTCAGCCACTGACCCGCACTGCAGCAACTAGAGAAAATGAGTCAGCTGTCAATTGTGTACAAGTGGCAGGATAGGTGTTTTCTGCCCTGCAGGGTTTTTTACCTCAAAAACATACACCCATCTGTGAACCACACCCACTGTCAACCCCCTCCTGTCCCATATCAGATCTCCGGCTCTCCCCTTTTCATGGACTGAGCACATAAAGGAGGCCGGGACATAACCGAAGTATATGGACACCGTGGGGCAAAGGCATTGTGGTTGGAGAATTCTCCGGCCCAGTGCCTCCTTTTACCCTGTGCATCTGCTCCTACAGTAGGCATTTTCATGGCAGGCCGTTCACCCACAGAGGGAAGGACCTCGGCACTGAAAGCCAACCTGTCTTGTGCCTCACGATCCGGTGCACGAACGAATTGGCAAAATCGGGAGCACAGCAGCTCTTCAAGAGAGGGTCCCGAGTGCTCCATCTGTCACTGCTTTACCGACGGTCCTCCCTACCGGTCCCTCCCACCGACCCTCACTGGGCCCGCACGGAGGATTAAACAGGGAAACAGAGAAGAATTTGGATTTCCATCCAAGATAAGGAGCCCAGGTGCTCCATCCAAGCAAAGGTCAAACTGAGCTAATCACAGCTATTTGGAAGGCTTTGATTCCCAAGGGAGATGGGGACCATTCGAGGACCAGACAGGTGGAAGTTAAATAACAAACCTTGTCCCAGATTTTCTGGATTTTTGCCTCATCTTCTACTGCTGCTTTAAAGCACTCAGTCAGCTCTTTAAAGCACTCACAGTCAGCTCACCCCATTCTACCTCACTTTACTAGTCTCCTACTGCAGCCCAGCCTGCCCACTCTGCTCCTCTAGCGCCAGATGGCTTACAGTTCCCTCATGTCATCTATCTCGCTGCCGACCCCTTTCCCACATCCTCCCCCTAGCCTGGAACTCCCTCCCCCTCCAAACACACCAGACCATCACTCTCTAACCTTCAAAGCATTATTAAGGTCACATCTCCTCCAAGAAGCCTTCCCTGATGAAACCTTTTTTCCTTGGCTCACTCTCCCTTCTGCATCATTTACACACTTGGATCCGTGACCTTTGGATGTTTGCTATTTGCTCACCCCCAGCCCCACAGCACTTATGTACATATCTTCATATTATATATTTATTCATAATAATGTCTGCCTCCCCCACTAGACTGTAAACTCATTATGGGCAGAGAGTGTGCCTGCTAATACAGGTGTACTGTACTCAGTGCTCTGCACACAGTAAGCACTCAATAAATATGATTGAATGAATGAATACTCTCCCAAGTGCTTGGTACAGAGCTCTGCACATAGTAAACACTTAATAAATACCACTGATTGATGATTGATTCAGTCTAGTCCCATTGTTCCCAAGAGTCTTGAACCTAGCACATGCTGCTCTGGGATGGAATTAGAAGTATAGAATAATAATAATAATAATAATAATTGTGGTATTTGTTAAGCACTTTCTATGTGCCAGGCACTGTACTAAGTGCTGGTGTGGATACAAGGTAATCAGGTTGGACACAGTCCCTGTCCCATGTGATGCCCACAGTCTTAATCCCCATTTTACAGATGAGGTAACTGAGGCACAGAGAAGTGAAGTGATTTGCCCAAGGCCACACAGTAGACAAATGACAGAGCCGGGATTAGAACCCATGACCTTCCACTGGCTTGCTGTGTGTCCCTGAGAACTCAGTGGGCCTCTCTCAGCCTCGGGTTTTTCCATTTGCAGATGGAGAGGAATTAAATCCTGTCTTCCTCCTAGGGAGATACTGGAACACTAGTGCTAGGATGTTGGGCTGCAAGTTTAGGGAGTCAGCTATAAAAGGGGTGCAAAATGCACTAGCAGTTTTTTTTATGGTACTGATTAAGGGCTTTCTATGTGCCAGGCATAGTTCTAAGTGCTGGGGTAGATAGAAGATAATCAGGATGGACACAGTCCAGGTCCCACATGGGGCTCACAGTCTTAATTCCCATTTTACAGATAAGGGAACTGAGGCACAGAGACATGAAGTGATTTGCCTATGGTAACACAGCAGACATATGGAAGATCCAGGATTAGAAAGCAGGTGCTTCTGACTCTCAGGCCTGAGCTCTATCCATTTGGCTACAATGCTTCTCATTGAGCTATGCTGCTTACTGGTGATTTAGATAATCATTGGCCAAATTATTTAAAGAGACTGAGAAGAAATAAATCTCCTCCAGGGTCCTTCACTGATTAATTGTCCCATCTGTTCTCCCTATTTGCCCTCAGCTACTGGACTCAAAACCCAAACACCTGGGTACTTCCACTTTATCCCCAGTACCACTGACATACAAAACTTGAAACACTTTTCCTTCTCCCTACCGGTAATTTAGTTTCACATCTGTCTCCCCTGCTAGACTGTCAGGGATCCTTAAGGAACAATCCTACCAATGCTGGTGTACTCTGTCACGTGCTGAGTACAGTGCTTTGCACAGAGTAAGTTTTCTATAAAGACTACTGACTGATTGAAAGAAAATCTGCATTCCCAAAGCAAACATCACTAGGCCGTCAAACTCAAATCAAACCTCCACTGGCTACCTATTTCCCTCTGCATTTTTTCAAGGTAGTAAGCACTTTCTATGTGCCAGGCACTGTATTAAGTGCTGGAGTAGATACAAGATAATCAGGTTGGACGCGGTCCCTATCCTACAGGAGGCTCACAGTCTTAATCTCCATTTTACAGATGCAGTGACTGAGACACAGAGGAGTTAAATGACCTACCCAAGGACACACAGCAGACAAGTGGCAGAGCTGGGATTAGGAACCAGGTCCTCCTGACTCCGAGGCCCATGTTCCGTCCACTAGGCCATACTTCTTCTCAAGCAAAAAGCTCTTCACAATTGACTTCAAGGTTCTCTGCTAGTTATCCCCATTTTATACATCTCCTCTTTTCACCCATAGTTTTTCAGCTTGCCTCCTTAGAGACTCTCTAACAATCTTTCTCTCCCTTCTCCTATTCCAGATCCTTGCTCACACTACTTCCTCCGACTGGGACCATTGGGAAGCTCTGAACCAGGACCTATGTCAAGGTGCAGGAATTCAGAACAAATGCCTGGGAGCAGAAACACCTGAAGGGAATGATGGTGATTTGAATTCCAGCATTAACGTTTCTCTCCTAGCAGGGATTTTTCCAGGTCTGATAGGACAGAATCCAAGAGAAGATTAGCAGTCCTTTACACAGCTTTCCCAACTTAAAATGCTAGAGAGAGTGGGTGGAATTATCAGATGTGATGTTGGCATGTTCAGGTTTTTCCCAACGGTGACCCTCAGCAGTTTTCCAAACGGAGCTCAGAGATCTGGGGCAGCAGGGATGAAGGTACCAAGAGGAGGACCAAAGTCCTCACTGGGGAGAGAAGATGTTCTGTAGGAGGATTCAACTTTGGGGCGTGAGGATGAGGTTGTGAAAGTGGAAATGTGCAGCAGGCAAACACAAACCTGCTTTGGAAAATGGTGGAGGGGAGCAGCATTGTCTAGTGGATAGAGCATGGGCCTAGGAATCAGAAAGACCTGGGTTCTAATCCTGGCTCTGCCACTTGTCTGCTGGGCAAGACATTTCATTTCTCTCTGCCTCAGTTACTTCACCTGAGAAATGGGGATTAGAACTGTGTGCCCCATGTGGGACAGGGACTCTGTCCAGTCTGGTTAGCTTGTGTCTACCCCAGCACCTAGAACAGTACTTGGCATATAGTAAGCACTTAACCAGTACCTTCATTATTATCATCATCATTATTCTAATACCGGCTCTGCCTCTTGCCCTGCTGGGTGATTTTGGGCAAGTCACTTAACTTCTCTGTGCCTTAATTTCCTCATCTGCAAAATGGGGATGCAATATCCATTATCCTTAGTACTTAGATTATGAGCTCCATATGGGTTGGGGACTGTGTTCAACCTGATGACCTGTTTCTAACCCCAGCACTTAGAACAGTGCTCGACACATAGTAAGCACTTGACAAATATCACCGTTATTATTATTATTATTATTACTGACAGTTTCCTGAGAGCACCTGTTTCTTGGACAGTCCAAAGCAATGGCTGGCCCACAGTGCTGACTCAGGCTATTTTTCTGCTGAATATAAAGACAGGAAACACTGAAGCCAAAACAGATGGTCAAACCCATTACAGGCAGAAGAATGTCATGCTTGAAAAAGCTCAGTCCTTCCTGTGCGATTAATGCTCAAGCATTTGTGACAAATCCATTGCCAGAAGGGATTCAGGTCAGAATGGGGTTCTGTTTTTCTGTGCTCCTGTTTTGTCACCTTATAATTCTCAAGGAAGCAGCAGCCTGGCATCATGGATAAAGACCAGCCCTGGGAGTCAGAAGGACCTGGGTTCTAATTCCTCTTCCTCCACATGTCTGCTGTATGACCCTGGGCAAGTCACTTCACTTTTCTGGGCCTCAGTTACCTCATCTGTAAAATAGGGATTGAGACTGAGCTTCGCATGAGTCAGGGACTGTGTCCAACCTGATTGACTTGTATCCACCCCAGCTCTTAGTACAGTGCCTGGAACAAGATTAGGTTACAAATACCATAATTGTTATTATCATTATTTCCCCAGCACATGTCATTCCCCCTGCACAAACCCAGCTGCTGTCCCCATTCTCAAATCTGCCAAAACACTTTCCTTCCCGCTTTCGAAACTTCCTAAAATACCTCCTCCCCTATATCCCCTCCTCCCTGATCACGTCACCCCAGTAGTCACCCTTAGCACTTCCATGGATGCCAATTTATTGATTTATATTTATTTTAAGGTTTTTGATAAGACTATGAGCCCTATGTGGGACAGGGACTGTGTCCGACCCGATTATCTTGTATCTATCCCGGCACTTAGCACAGTACTTGGCACATAGTAAGCACTTAAATACCACAATTATTACTATGTGCTAGACACTCTACTCAGCGCTGGGGTAGATACAAGCTGATCAGATTGGACACAATCCCGGTCCCACATGGGGCCTCACAGTCTCAATCCCCATTTTACAGATGAGGGAACTGAGGCACAGAGAAGTGACTTGCCCAAGGTCATACAGCAGACAAGAGACAGAGCCAGGATTAGAACCCAGGTCTTTCTGGCTCCCAGGCCCATGCTTTATCCATTAGGCCCTGCTGCTTCCCTATTTATTCCATTTATTTACTGACTCTTTTTTTATCATTACCATATTACCAGGTGCTTCCTTGTCTTTATTCTTGCCCCAGTGCTGTTTGTATGATATCTGGGTCTTCCAGCATCCTTCATTAATTGGATAATCTACTTTAATTACACGTTGCCAAGCACCTACTTCCGCGCTCTTTACGCAGTTCTCGCTTAATAAATCCTGATCATAAAGGATCTATTATTAATTAGTAACGGCAATTATTACTAAGAGTTTAATTGCTGAAAATATAATGGTGTTTCCGTGTTTGCACCTGAGGAATGATAACTTCAACCAAAGCAGTAAAAATTTTAAACTTTTGGAGGGCCAGGGTGGTGTCTTTATGGTCCATTCTGAGATAAAAAGTACCTAACACATTGCAGGAAATCAAGAGATACTGGTGATGATGATGATAATGATGATCTTGGACCAAGGTGGAAAATAGCTGCAATGATCATATCCCTTTTGAAGTGCAGTTGGAAAACTCCGCTGTTTCCAGTCCATAAAGTTATGAGATTAGTCCACTGACCAAAGACAACCCATAGTACTAAAAGATTTGAAATTCAAAGACCATTTCAGTTTCTTTCCTTCCCTGTCTATGGAACATAAAAAAAAATAGTCTGAATCCCGTAGAATGATATTTTCCTCATGGAAAAGCGTGCATGGCTGGGTCCTTCTATTCCTGGCTCTGCCCCTAGTTTGACGTCAGGCAAGTCACTTAGTATCTCTGTGCCTCACTTTTCTCATCTGTAAAATGGGGTAAATAATATCTACTTCTCTCTACTACTACTAGTAACAATAATTGTAACTTTGGTACTAATTAAGCACTTCTTATGTTCCAAACAGTGTGTTAAGCACTGAGGTAGGTAAAATATAAAGCACAAAGGACATGGTCCTTGTCCCACATGAGGTTCACGGTATAAAGGGGGGGTTCTATTTCACAGAATAGATGAGGACAAAATGAGATCATTGACATGAAACCACTCTGGAAAAATAAAAAAAAAAACCATACAAAAGCTAGTCACTCTATCTACCATAATAACTATGGTATCTGTTAAGCACTATATGCCAAGCACTGTTCTAAGCACTGGATAAACTGGGCAGGTTGGCCTTCTAGACTGTGAGCCCGTTTTTGGGTAGGGATTGTCTCTATCTGTAACTGAATTGTACTTTCCAAGCACTTATATAGTGCTCTGCACACAGTAAGCACTCAATAAATATGATTGAATGAGTGAACCGGGAACCTTACTCTACCAATCACTCAATTAATGGTACACATTGAATGCTTACTGTGCATTGAGCACTGTACTAAGCTCTTGAGAAAGTACAACAGAGTTGGTAGATGTGTTCTCTGCCCACAGGGAGCTAACAGTCTAGAGGGGGAGGCAGACATTAACATAAATAAATGCATTACGGTTATGAACATCACACATGACCCTGGATTGAGACCATACTAGTTTGCAGGAGGGAGGAAATCTTGTCTTATGCTGTCGAGTCGTGTCTGATCCCTAGCGAAGCCATGAGCACATCTATCCCAGAACGCCCCACCTCCATCTGCAATTGTTCTGGTAGTATGTCCATAGAGTTTCCCTGGTAAAAATACAGAAGTGGTTTACCCTTGCCGCCTTCCACACAGGAAACCTGAGTTTCCACCCTTGATTCTCTCCCAAGCTGCTGCTGGCCTGCACAGGGGAGTTTTGACTTGTAGCAGATTGCCTTCCACTCGCCAGCCACCGGCCAGGCTAGGAATGGACTGAGTAGGCTCTGCTTGACTCTCCCTCCCGTAGTCGAGACTGGAAACTCTCCAGGTGACACCCTGAGAGGGGTAGGGAGGACGTGATGGATATTAATTACAGCAACTGGTCTGACCTCTAGGGAAGAAGAGGGAAAGGTTAGGAGTGTTAGATTCTGGAACTTTCCCAACTATAATTGCCACTCCAGTGTGGGGAGCTAAGGTAATGGTTCCCCTAACATTTTTTTTAAATGGCATTTGTTAAGCGCTGACTATATGGCAGGTACTGTACTAAGCTCTGTGATAGATGCAAGCTAACCAGGCAGGCCACAGTCCCTGTCTCATCTGGGACTCACACTTTATTTCCCCCATTTTACAGATGAGGGAACTGAGTCACAGAGAAAACTTAAGCAACTTTCCTGAGGACGCATAGCAGACATGAGGTGAAGCTGGAATTAGAACCCAGGTCCTCTGTCTCCTAGACCTGTGCTCTTTCCACTAGTTCACGTAGCTTCCGAACCTTGCTCATCCCAAGATTGCACTCGCCCCAAGTCTCTTACAATGATGACTGTCATTCATAGTCTCCAAGTGCTTATTAAACACAATAAATATCATTGATTGATGATGTGTTAAACACATACTGTATGCCAAGCTCTGTGCTAAGCACTGGGGTAGATACAGTACAATCACAGGGAGCTCCCTATCTAAGCAGAAAAGACTTATGCATCCATTCTCACCTTATGTGTCTGTCCCCAATCCACACTACCTCTATTTTAGATTCTGAGGCCTGCAATGGAAAGGGATGGTCTAATTCCCTTCTGGGTATTTTTTCCCCACACTCAGTTCAGTGGACTGCACACAATAAGTACTTAATAAATACTATTACTCTGCTACTACAAGACCTGAGAGTTTCAAAGCAGGGCTGGGAAGATCTTAAATGGGAGTTTTCTGATCTGTTAGTTCATTAAAACCTGCCTTCTTCCAATCTTAATCCCCTCCCTGCCCCTCCAGCGAAGATTTCCTAACTCCCTTTGCATTTCCAGAACCAGAACGCAAAGCTGGCACCTACATCTCTAACCTATCAAATGGGGCTCAAGCTATCAAGGAAGCAAATTATCATAGTCTCTTCAATCATCCCAGGGCTTAGAAGAGTGCTTAGCACATAGTAAGTGCTTAACAAATACCATAATTATTATCTTATTGTCTACTGGAGAAAGAATTCTGGTAGAGAAGCAGTGTTAGCTAGTGGAAAGAACACAGGCTTAGGAGTAAGAGGACCTGGGTTTTAATCCTGGCTCTGCCACTTGGTAGAGTTCAATATAACAGAGTTGGTAGACACATTCCCTGCCCACAAGGAGTTTGCAGTACAGAGGGGGGACAGACAATTATGGATATCAATCAGTGGGTTTTTTTTGAGATTTTACTACATGCAGGGCACTGTAGTTAGTGCTTGGGAGAGTACAACAGATTTACGTAAGCACTCACACATGCCTGCTGGTTGACCTTGGGCCAATCACTAAAGTTCTCCGTGCCTCAGTTTTCTTATTTGTAAAATAAGGTTCAAGATCTGTTCTCCCTCCTGTTTAGATTGTGAGCCCCTTGTGGGACGGTGACTGTATCCAACCTAATTACTTTGTATCTGCCCCAGTGCAACTTGGCAAATGGTAAGCATTTGGCAAATATTAGTAGTAGTAGTAGTAGTAGTAGTAGTGGTAGTGTCTGGGTGGACTATTAGGTGACTCCATAATGTTCTTGGTTGTGTTTTTTATTCTTCAACAGCAGGAAAAGTTCCTGCAGTCAGGGAAGTGGATATCATCATGCTGGTAGCCCAAAGACACTGAGCAGTGATGCACAGCTCAGAGTTGGAGTTTCTGAGTGTATCTGAGCTTAAATTAGGGTCTTCCCATTCAAGTATCACTCTCCCTAGGGAGTGCTGTCTTTCCAAAAGGGAAGCGGTTAAATTAGTTCTTGAAATTCAGCCCATCCGCACTCTAAATTAAAAGCCGGTAATGCTTTTGGAGCTGAAAAACTATATAAAGAAATAGCACAAAGATTTAGAAGTAGCAGAGATATTACTGTTCAATAGAGAACGAACTGCACAGGGACTGTAAGCCCTTCAGCGCTACACGGTGTTAAATGGAAAATTGCTAATTATAAAGTTAATAAAGGGTAAATACCCAACTTCCTAATCCTACCAGGCTAATACAAGCTATCAATGCTGCTACTGTTAGGATCAGCACAACAGGATACATTCTTTGGTTTGGGGCCCATTATCAGATACAGGAAAATCTCTTCTTGACCCCAAATTCAGTGTTCAATTTGGAAGACTTCTTTAAATGGGAGTGGGGGTTTTTCTGTGGGCACTGTTGGGTTGTGACTGTTCATTATATCGAGGTTTTTGGTCCCATTCCTGTTCACAGGTCCACTTAATAATAATCACTGTGGTATTTGTAGTAAGCTCTGGGGTGGATTGGAGATAATCAGGTTGGACCTAATCCCTGTCCCTCGAGGAGCTCACTGTCCGAGAAAGAGGGTGAATAACCTGAATTCAACCCCCATTTTACAGATACAGTAATTGAAGCCCAGAGAAATTAGTCACTTGTCCCAGGTCACCCAGCAGACAAGTGGCGGAGCCGGAATTAGAAGCAAGGGCTTTTAATTCAGTGTGTCAATGATATTTATTGAATGCTTACTAGGCTTAGAGCACTGTACTAATTGCTTGGGAAAGTACAGTACAACAGAGTTGGTAGACGTGTTCCCTGCTCACAAAGAGCTTATGATCTAGAGGGGGAGACAGTCATTACTATAAATAATGGAGATGTACATAAATGCCCTTACTCTCCAACCTATGTTCTTTCTGCATCTCTACCAGCATTCTTTCTCCAAGAGAGAAGCAGCATGGCCTTGTGGAAAGAGCACGGGCTTAGAAGTCAGAAGGATCTGTGTTTTAATCCCAGCTCTACCACCTGTCTATTGTGCAATCTTGGGCAAGTCACTTACTTTAACTGTGTTTCAGTTACCTCATCTGTAAAATGGGGATTAAGACTGTGTCCAACCTGATTATCTTGTATCTACTCCAGCACTTAGCTCAGTGCCTAACACGTAGTAAGGGCTTAAGAAATACCATAAAAAAGATATTAAGCTGATTGGAAGGACCACATGATAATTGCCTTCTGTTACATATTCAATCAGTAAATCCTGTCAGTTCAATCTTTACGACATCGCTAAAATTCGCCATTTCCCGTCCATTCAAACTGCTACTTACATTAGTCCAATCACTTATCCTATTCTTCTGTGATTACTCTATCAGCTTCTTTTCTGACCTCTGCCTCCTGTCTCTCCCCATTTCAGTCCATTCTTCCATCTGCTGACCAGATCAGTTTTCTACAAAAACGCTCTGTCTGTGTTTCCCCACTCCTCAAGAACCTCCATGGGTTGCCCATCTACCTTCACATCAAACAGAAATTCCTGACCTTTGACTTAACACAATCACTTTTCCCCCTTCTACCTCACCGTTCTCCTACTGCAATCCAGCCCACACACTTGGCTCTTTAAATGCCAACCTCCTCACTGTACCTCAATCTCATCTGTCTCACCATAGACCTCTCTCCCACATTCTGTCTCTGGCCTGAAACACCTTCCCTCTTCAAATCCAGCAGACAATCTCGCTCCCCACTTTCAAAGCCTTATCAAAGGTACATTTCCTCCAAGAGGCCTTCCCTAAGCCCTCATTTCCTTTACTCCCATTCCTTCTGTATTTCCCTCTTTATTCACCCCCAACCCTCAGTCCCATAGCACATATGTAGTGTAATTAATTTTTTATATTAATGTCTGTCTCCCTCTCTAGACTGTAAACTTCAGAATTCCCCTTCAGAGCAGACCCTGATGCCAAGAGGATTCTCTGCTTCCTTCTCCACCACACAAGCCAGAGACTGTATTTTAGTACCTGAGGCCCAGCACCATGAACTGCAGATCTACCCTTCTCGGTGCTGTGGGGAAGCCAGGTCACCTAGTGGAAAGAGCCAGGGCCTGGTAGAAGACCTGGGTTTTAATTCCAACTCTGCCTCTTGCTTGCTGTATCACCTGGGGCAAGTCACTCTGTGCCTCAGTTTCCTCAACTGTAAAATGGGGATTCAATACCTGTTCTTCCTCCTACTTAGACTCTGAGCTCCAGGTGGGACAGGGACTGTGTCCAACCTGATAAACTTGTATCTACCCAGAGCTTAAAACAGTTAGAGTTTAATATAATAATCATAATATTCATTCAATTACACTTATTGAGCACTTACTGTGTGCAGAGCACTGTACTAAGCCCTTGGGAGAGTGCAACACAACAATGAATAGACTCATTTCCTGCCCACAATGAGCTTAATAATGATAGACATACTTCCTTTCTACACCTACCTGGACAGCTTGCCAGAAGCAGAGAAGTCAATATAGGATGTGATTCCTTCCCAGAGAAGACAGGCCCACTCTTTTTTTTCTTTTCTTTTTAAATGGTATTTGTTAAGCACTTTCTAAGTGCCAAGCACTATACTAAGCATTGGGATAGATACAAGATGGGCAAATTGGACACAGTCCCTGTCTCACATGGGGCTCACTGTCTTTATCCCCATTTTACTGATAACAGGCACAGATAAAAGACATTGACTTGCCCAAGGTCACATAGCAGACAATAATAATAATCATTGGAGTATTTGTTAAACACTTACTATGTGCCAAGCACTGAGGTAGATACAAGGTAATCGGATTGGACACAGTCCATGTCACTCATGTGATTCACAATCCCTATTTAACAGATGAAGTAACTGAGGCACAGATAAGTTACGTGACGTGCCCAAGTTAACACAGCAGACATAGGGCAGTGTCAAGATTAGAACCCACAACCTCTGACTCCAAGGCCCATGCTTTTTCCACTAGGCCAAGCTGCTTGTCTGTGGCAGAGCCAGGATTAGAAGCGAGGTCCTCTGAGCCCCCTCATCCAGACTCTTTCCACTCACAGCACTACTACAACCCCGCGTTGCCCCTTCTAAAATGAACGGTGCTGGATTTTTCTGTGGAACAAGAGATTCAAAGAAATGGAGACTGAGACTCTCCTGCCAGTTTCACTTACGAGAACAAGTCACAGGAACTGGAAACAATTCTAGCAATTCCAAGGTTTGTAAGTACAGTTCAGTGACTCAACAGGGGTCAAGTAGAAATGGATTTCCTAGACGGGTTTAGGGCTAGGGACAGTAGAAATTTATAGATCCAGCTGGGAAGATGAAAAAGGCAAAACAAATCTCACCCAAGCTCTTGAAGTTTGAAGGAAGATGCAGACTCTCTCTCACCACAAATAAAATTAAACTTGAAAGTGGCATTTTCTCACCACAAGGAATCCCTGCTGGCAGTTCAGACACTCAACCCATAATGCAGCTCGGACAAGCCCACTTGCTAGAAGGAAGGGGAATGAAGCTTTGTTGTACAAATTGCCAATCCAGAAGGCTTTTATTGCCAATGTAATGCTAATTGGGAACAAACTAACATTTAATTATTTTTAAGTACAATAGCTCATGTGTCAACAAAGAAGGTTAAAAGCTATTAATTGAAACATATGTAAATGGTTATTTTCTGGGAGTCGGGAACATCATCCAATTAAAGTTAACCATGCCGTGATTAATTGATTTTAATTGATTTGAGGTGGGTTTCTGCAGTGTGCTCTGTCAATAATACTTGCAAGTCATTGTCATTAATCAAACCACTAAGAATCCACACCTGCCCCTAATGAAGGTACTTGTAATGGTCATATGTGAGACCCCTTTAGATGATAAACTCATTGTGTTGGGAAACGGGCGTCTACCAACTCTATTGTATTGTATGCTCCCAAGCACTTAGTAGAGTGCTCAGCACACAGTAAGCACTCAATAAATACCATTGATTGAATGATTGGATGAAGAGACAAGTACTCATGCTGAGTGATAGATAAAATCAAGAATTAATTCCAAACCTGTCATCCTGTCATCAGCACACGTCGGGTCTACCAACCCTTTCGTATTGCATTCTCCCAAGTAGTCAATCAGTCAATCATATTTGTTGAGCACTTACTATGTTCAGAGCACTGTACTAAGCGCTTGGGAAAGCACAGTGCAAAAATAGAACAGACACATTCCCTCCTCACAATGAGCTTACAGTTTACAGTGTTCTGCACACAGTTAACACTCAGTAAATACCACTGATAGATTGATGAGCCGGTTGAACGTTTGGCCTAGCGGAAAGAACAGGAACCTGGAAGTCAGAGTTAATTAATAATGGCATTTGTTAAGCACTTACTATGTGCCAAGCACTGTTCTAAGCATTTGGGGGGGGATAAAAAATAACCGAGTTGTCCCACATGGGGCTCACAGCCTTGATCCCGATTTTACAGATGAGGTAACTGAGGCATAGAGAAGTTAAGTGACTTGCCCAAAGTCACACAGCTAAGTGGCAGAGTCAGAATTAGAACCCAAGACCTCTGACTCTCAAGCCCATGTTCTTTCCACTGAGCCATGCTGCTTCTCTCTGCCACTTGCCTGGTGGATGATGATGATGATGCCATTTGCTGACCTTAAGTGACTTGCTCAACTTCACTGGACTTCAGTTACCTCATCTGTAAAATGGGGATTAAAACTACATGCCCCATGTGCAACAGGAACTGTATCCAACCTGATTATCTTGTATCTATTCCCGTGCTTAGTATGGTGGCTGGCATAAGGAAAGCACTTAACAAGCTTAGTACAGTGCTCTGCACACAGTAAGGCCTCAATAAATACGACTGAATGAATGAAATACCATTAAAGAAAACCAGCCAGATGGGTGACTCTAAACAACAAGTGGAAGTTTCCAAGCAAGGAGAAACAGGAGAACATTCCCAGGCTGATGGATTAGTTTCACCCTAGGAGGAAATAACCCTTCTAAGGCCACTAATTCAGTCATGATGCCAGGAATCACTCAGTACAGTCTCCAACATATACCAGTAGGTCTATACCGTTATTACTAATTCCCCTCTGTTTTCTTTGCCTTTCTTCCATTCTCCCATTCAGGTCTTGCCCTGATCTCTATTAATCCCTGTGTTTTCCTTCTCCGACTTGCCAAAGCCAATCAAACTCTATAACTGGAAATTTGGACTGCTAAGCAAAGAGTGCTAATTGGGAAGTTTTCTTTCCAGAGGTTCTGGTACTTTTTAAGATAGATGCTATTTTTTTTTTCCCTTTGTCTATCGCACCATTAACGTAACTAAGTAGAAAAAGAACTGAAAATAAATCAGGCACGGAACAATGGGAAATTAATTCGAGAAATGGAAAGGAAAGCTCCTCAAATGAGAGTTGTCACAGATTCTGAAAATCAGGATAATGGCCCAATTACAGGGAGCAGAAATCTGCCGGTTGTCTCCCGGTCTGAACAAAAGTGATACAGACAGCAGACAATCAAGTTGATCGTTGCTTCCTGATGCTGAGCTGTAGATGAATGTGAAGACCTTAATTCTGTGCCCCCAAAGCTACCCACATGAAGGTGAACTCTTGTGCTCCCAGCCTATCTTTGGGCCCCCAAAGGGAAGGATTGGGAGAAACTGAGGCCTAATGAGGTCATGGAGGACTGAGAATTGCCCATGTGGTCTAGCAGATAGAGCATGGGCCTGAGGGTCAGAAGGACCTGGGTTCTAATCCCAGCTCTGCCACTTGTCTGCTGTGTGATCTTGGACAAGTCACTTCACTTCTCTGGGCCTCAGTTCCCTCATCTATAAAATGGGGATAAAGACTGTGAGTCTCATGTGGCACGGGGACTGTGTCCTTGTCCAACCCCATTTGCTTGTATCCACCCCAGTGCTTAGTTCAGTGTCTGTATATATGTTTGTACAGATTTATGACTCTATTTTACTTGTACATATTTACTATTGTATTTATTTTGTTAATGATGCGCATTTAGCTTTAATTCTATTTGTTCTGACAACTTGACACCTTTGTTTTGTTGTCTGTCTCCCCCTTCTAGACTGTGAGCCCGTTGTTGGGTAGGGACCGTCTCTATATGTTGCCAACTTGTGCTTCCCCAGTGCTTAGTACAGCGCTCTGCACACAGTAAGCACTCAATAAATACGATTGAATGAATGGCCCAGAGTAAGTGCCTTAACAAATACCACTATCATCAGCACCACTACTACTACTATTACAACTACTAATACTACACAGCAGCAGCAGCATGGCATAGAGAAGCAGCATGTTGTAGTGAATAGTGCAAAGGCCTGGGATTTAGGAAGTCATAGGTTCTCATTCTGGCTCCACTGCTTGTCTGCTGTATGACCTTGGGCAAGTCACCTCATTTCTCTGAACCTCAGTTACCTCATCTGTAAAATAGGGATTGAGAGTGTGAGCCCTCTGTGGGATGGGGACTGCATCCAGCCTGATTTGCTTGTATCCACCCCACAGTTTAGCACAGTGCCTGGCACAGAGTAAGCTCTTAACAAGTATTAAGAGTATTGAGTACTCTTAACAAGTACTACTATTAGTAGTACTATTCAGGATGGCGTAGAGAAGCTGCAGCAGCATGGTGTAGTGGATAAACCCATAGGCCTGAGAGTCAGAAGGTCATGAGTTCTAATCCCAACTCCACCACTTGTCTGCTGTGTGACCTTGGGTGAGTCATTTTACTTCTCTGTGCCTCCATTCACCTGTTCTCTCTCCTACTTAGGCTGTGAGCCCCATGTGGGAGAGGGACTGTGTTCGACCTGGTGTTTACACCAGTGCTTAGAACAGTGTTAGACACATACTAAGAGCTTAACAAATGCCATATATATTTTTTCAAAAAAACTGACTCCTATGGCTTTCTCTCTCTTGTTTTCCTGTTGGTCCATGTCTCTATCCCATGGAAACTCATGTTTTTGTGGACTTAGTCTCCAGCGCATCAAGTGGTTTGTGTGTTGGTGAGTGAACCGGGCTGATCTGGGGCAGGTCCTACCCCTGCCAGAGTCCGACTGTGTCGGGGTCTTGGTCTTGGTCTTTTTTTCCCCCTTATAGACTGTGAGCCCACTGTTGGGTAGGGACCTCTCTGTATGTTGCCAACTTGTACTTCCCAAGCACTTACTACAGTGCTCTGCACACAGTAAGCGCTCAATAAATATGATTGAATGAATCCTCTTTCTACACCTGTCTGTCTCTGGCTCTGGCTCTGTCCATTTATGTCTGTCTCTTTTCTTTTCTCAGTGTCTGTCACTATCTCTGCCCCTTTCTCTATTTGTCTATCTGTCACTGTCTCTATAATGTTTATCTCTGTCTCTTTTTCTGTGTCTGTCTGTCTTTACCTCTTTCCTTTGCTCTGTTTGTCTGCCCCTTCTTCTTTGTCTATCTCTCTCCCTTTCTCTGTGACTGCCTGCTTGCCCGTTTTTTATATTTGTCTGTCTTTGTCTCCCTATCTTTCACTGTTTGTCTGTCGCTTCCTCAATATCTGTCTGTTTCTGTCCCTTTATGACTGTCGGTCTCTGTCTCTTTTTATGTCTGTCTGTCTTTGACTCCCTCCTTTTCTCTATAGCTTTCTCTATATCTGTCTGCCCCTTTCTCTATGACTGCTTCTCTCTGTCTCTTTTTATGCCTGTCTGTCTTACTTTCCCTCCCTTTCCGTTTGTTTATCTGGAGCTTTCTCTATATCTGTGTCTGTCCCTTTCTCTATGACTGTCTCTCTGTCTCCTTTTTTACATCTATCTATCTTTGTCTCCCTTCTTTTCTCTATGTGGGTCTGTTCATTTCTGTATTCTTTTCTATGTCTGTCTTTATCTCTGTAGCAAGCGCTTAATACCATTTTTAAAAAACTAGGGAGCTTAGAGTCTGCAGGAGAGGACAGACATTAAAATAGATTAGGGATAAGGGAAAATCACCAAATACCATATAAGGGACACCCAGCAAAGCGGTTGGTTCAAAACGCACGAAAGTAATTACATCTTTACCAGTGTCAAGTAAACATATGGGACCTGTTACCATGGGAAGTTGGACTGGCCAATGAGAGTTGTGGGTTCAAGAACAATTTGAAAAATTTGTGGTCCAGAGCTCCGGTGAGGGGAAACATTAGGGAAGTATGATAATCCACTCATCACCATGAGGATGAATGACCAAAAAAGCAGTGTCCAAGTGTCCCATATAACTGCTCTGTCCTAGATGTGTACAAGAATGCTGGTTTCAAGTCCAAAATGGTATCTTATTTTCCTTATAGGAGTCAGAATATTAGCCTGAACCATTAGGTCTCAGGTGTTTAGGCACCTGAGACCTATTTACCTTCTTATGTAAGCCACAATTTAAATGGGAAATGGTAGGGGCTCAACATTTCCTCCACAGTCTTTCCAAGATCGCAGATTGCTCTCTACTTGTGGGGGTCTCTCAGCTCAAATAGTTCAAACTCATCCCACTAAGAGAATCTCATCTCCAAATCTGGACAAGGAATCGCAAATGATTTGGCATCGTTCTCAACATCTTTTTTTGTGGAATGTCCTCTTGGGGCTAATTAGAGCAACTTCTGAAATCCAAAAGCTATAAATTCCTCCAGATCCTTCTTAAAATGGCATGCGGTCTCCACTCCGAGAGCTGTCGATGCTGAGCCTGCAAGATCCTGAAAGCCCCAAAGCGTGGGACAAACAAAAGCAAGCAGAAGGGTGTTTATACCCTCCAAATACTGATGACAGCCTAGTTAATTTGCTAGTCACTTAGAGAAGCAGCATGGCCTTAGTGGAAAGAGCCCAGGCTGGGAGTCAGAGGATCTGGGTTCTAATCCTGCCTCTGCCAATTGCTTGCCATGTGAGCTTGGGCAAGTCTCTGTGCCTCACTTCTCCTGTCCTACAGTACGAGCCTGGGAGTCAGAAGGACCTGGGTTCTAATCCCGGCCCCGTCACTTGTCTGCTGTGTGGCCCTGGGCAAATCACTTCTCTGTGCCTCATTTACCTCATCTGTAAAATGGGGATTAAGACTGTGAACCTCATATGGGACAGAGAATCTGTCCAACCTGAGTTGCTTCATTCATTCATTCACTCAATCGTACTATTATTTATTGAGCGCTTACTGTGTGTAGAACACTGTACTAAGCACTTGGAAAGTGCAATTCAGCTTGTATCCATCCCAGCCCTTAGTATAGTGTCTGGCAGTGCAGTAATAATAATAATAATAATAATAATAATAATAATAATAATAATGGCATTAATTAAGCACTTACTATGCGCAAAGCACTGTTCTAAGCACTGGAGAGGTTACAAGGTGATCACGTTGTCCCACAGGGGGCTCACAGTCTTAATCCCCATTTTACAGATGAGGTAACTGAGGCACAGAGAAGGTAAGTGACGTGCCCAAAGTCACACAGCTGACAATTGGCGGAGCCTGGATTTGAACCCCTGACCTATGACTCCAAAGCCCATGCTCTTCCCACTGAGCCATGCTGCTTCTCTAAGGGAATAGCAAATTAATACTTAACAAATACTTAACAAATACTACTTAGTCTGTGAACCCCAGGCTGGTCAGGGACTGTGACCAACCTAATCATTTGCATATTCCCCAGTGCCTAGAACAGTATTTGACGTAGTAAACACTTAACAAACATTATTTTTTAAAAAATGATTAAATTTTCTGGATCAGCTTACTCACCCTTCACCCTGACTTCTTTCCCGCTCATTCATTCATTCAGCTAATGTCTGCCTGGTGATTTAAGCCGAAACTAACTTCTGAAGCCAAAGAATGCTTTTCAAAAGGCATTATCCTTGGTAAGAAGTGTCAGTAATCCATCTAGATTTCCTTTCTAATTTTTTATGGTAGTTGTTAAGCCCTTATTTTGTAGGTTGTAAGCTCATCTTGGTCAGGGAATCTGTCTGTTATATTGTTATATTGTGCTCTCCCAGGAGCGTAGTACAGTGCTCTGTGCAGAGCAAACACTCAATAAGTACGATTGATTGACTGGCTGACTGACTTACTCCCCTCCCCAAAGCACGTGTATATGTTTGTACAGATTTATTACTCTATTTATTTTACTTGTACATATTTACTGCTCTATTTTGTTAATGATGTGCATATAGCTGTGATTCTATTTATTCTGACAGTTTTGACACATGCCTACATATTTTGTTTTGTTGTCTGTCTCCCCCTTCTAGGCTGCGAGCCCGTTGTTGGGTAGGGACCGCCTCTATACGTTGCTGATTTGTACTTCCCAAGCGCTTAGTACAGTGCTCTGCACACAGTAAGCACTCAATAAATACGATTGAATGAATGAATGAATGAACGACTGTGTGTCAAGCCCTGTTCTAAGCGCTGGGGTAGATACAAGCTAATCAGGTCAGGCACAGTCCCTGTCCCACTTGGGGTTCACAGTCCAAGTAGGAGGAAAAACCTGTATTGAATTCCTATTTTGCAGTTGAAGTAACCAAGTCACAGGGAAGATAAGTGACTTACCCAAGGTCACACAGCAGGTAAGTGGCGGAGCCGAGATTAGAACTCAGGACCATTTTTTTTTTACATGGGAGAAAAATCAGGTTCCTTTTGCTGATCGCTCATTCATTCATTCATTCATTCAATCGTATTTATTGAGCGCTTACTGTGTGCAGAGCACTGTACTAAGCACTTGGGAAGTACAAGTTGGCAACAGATAGAGACGGTCCCTACCCAACAGCGGGCTCACAGTCTAGACGGGGGAGACAGACAACAAAACAAAACATATTAACAGAATAAAATAAATAGAATAGTAAACATGTATAAGTAAAATAAATAGAGTAATAAATCTGTACAAACAGAGTTTTGCTTAAGTCAACAAGGAGGAGGGAGGGGCTCCAACTTTATCTTTGCTTTCCTCCTCTCCCCTTCCTCACCCATCCCCAACTAGTAGAGCCCTCCCACTGACCAGAAAAAAGGCTTTAATACTAAACTGGAAACGTGACTGATGTTACCTGCCATGGCCTTGCAGCTCTAATGCAAACCCATGGGATAGGTAATCTGAGAAGAGTCTGGGAAGCTTTCTGTGCCATGTACTGCTGATATCCCTGCCCAACAGAGCTCAAGACATGTAGTAATAATAATAATAGTAAGGGGATTTCTAAAGCTTAACATGTGTCAAGCACTGTTCTAAGCACTGGGGAAAATACAAGGTAATCAGGTCAGACACCATCTCTGTCCCTACAGTGTACATAAGGAGGAGAACATGTGTGGAATCCCCATTTTACAGATGAGGTAACTGAGGGATGGAAGTGAAGTGACTTGCCCAAGGTCACACATCAGACAAGTGGCAGAGCCAGGATTAGAACCCATGTCCCCTGACTCCCAAGCCCAGGATCTCTCCACTTCAGTGCAATGCTTGGCATAAAATAGACACATCATCATCATTATTATTATTATTGTTCATTCATTTGGCATTTATTTTTACTCATCGCTTGTTTGGGGATTATTTTATTTCCCACATCCACATCACCTTCTAGATTGCTGCACAGAGTCTTAGCGGCGAGGGAGCACAGGTACTGAATCCCCATTCTGCAGATTGAGGGAATGAGGGACAGAGAAGTTAAGTGACTTGTCCAAAGTCAAAGAGCAGACCAGAAGAGGATCCAGGATTAGACCAGGTCCCCTGACTCTTTCCACTAGACCACACTGCTTCCCTGTATAACCAACAGCTGTGCTTCAAAGCTCCACAGGCCGTCTGGAATTGATGTTCACAGTAGGCGACATTTGCTCTCCGAAGACACTCCACTTCTGGGACCCAAACTCTGCCTCTTCCCCCCCTTGCCCTCAACTTCCTCCAAACCTATCATTTCTGCTCCCGTCAGAAAGCTTTTAGCCTCAAATCCTTTCAGATTTCTTCCGGAAGGTTTCTGGTGGGTGAGTGTGAAGTGTGGCTTTTTTCTCACAGTGACACTATGAAGACCGACTCTCGTTCAATAAAAATGTATGTGCCCTGAATGGAGGACCCTTTTTCCTCTTTTCACTTGAAACCGAAATGGGGTTATTTTCTTAATAGCTAGTGGCAGCTTGTTTTCTTTCTTTCGCAGCACTTTAAATTGAGCTCGCACAGTAATAATTTACCTCAGTGGAACAGGCGCAGGTGAAAAACAGCCCCCCTCAAAATAGGACTGGTAGAAGAAAAATATCGGACCAGGCTTTTTTTGCGTCTGATTTAGGCTGCTTATCGCTTAGGTATTTCTTCCAGAACTGGGAGATCCAAACTAAGTCCAAGAAATAGCCTAATAAACCAGCTGTAAAGCTGAGCAATCAATCTGGTTTGTATTTCTTTCAGGAGAAGGCATTTGAGTGATCTGACTTTTTGATTTATCTTGGGACACATATGGGCCCTTAGAATAAGGATAAAATAATAACTGTGGTATTTGTTAAGCACTTACTATATGCCAGGAACAGTCCTTCTGTTGAGAAAATCTAGGCTGCAGTATTGTTTAGAAAATAAGGCCACCCTGGATTTAAGCTGCTCCCCCAAATCTGCAGCCAAATCCTGCTTGTACTTATTCCGTAAACTTTCCAGAACCTGGCCCTTCGACCCTAACGAAACAGCCACCGTATTATTTGGGGCACTGGTCATGTAACAGCTTGACTACTCCATCAGTCTCCTCGCTGACCCTCTGCCTTAAGTTTCTTCCCTCTCTGGTCCATTTGCATTCAATAAATACCATTGATTTATTGACTGCTTGCTGCCTGGATCATTTTTCTAAAACATCATTCTGCACGTCTTCCCGCTCATCAAAAACGTTTACCAGCTATCAATTCCTCTCCCCGTCAAGCAGAAACTTCTGGCCATTGGCTTCAAAGTGCTCCATCAGCATTCTCCTTCTTATCCACTCTCTTCTCCCATTACACCCCAGCTCATATTCCACCTAACTCTCAAGCTAAGCTACTCACCATGCCTCGTTCTCATCTCTCCCTCTACCGAACTCTTGTGCATGTCCTCCTCCCTTCTTGGAAATCTCCCCCTTTCCCTATGACATACTATTTCTCTCCCCATCTTTAAAGCTCTTCTGAAATCACGGCTCCTTCAATAGGTCTTCCCCGATTCATTTCAGATCTCTTTAAAACCACCACCCCTCCCCACCCTCGCAATTCCTACTTTAGAACTTCTGTGACACCTAAGCATTTAGGTACTCACTCCGCCCCACCAAGCTCTTCTGTCCATATGTTCAAACTGGGTTACTTCCTCCTTCACAGCACTTGCATACATATCTGTAATTTATTCATTTATATTAATGCCCATCTCCCCATCTAGACTGGAAGCTCATTGCAGGCAGGGAATGTGTCTGTTATATTGTTGTATTGTACTCTCCCAAGACTTTAGTACAACACTCTGCACACAGTAAGCTCTTAATAAATATGACTGATTGATTGGTTGATTCCTACTTGTAGTTTCTCTCCTATAAATCAAAACCTTATCATGGCAAGAGAGTTTGTATACGCTGATGAAGCTTAGAGCTATTCCATAGAGGGTTACCTATAATGGAAAGGTCTAAGCCGAATCATGAGACAAAATTGATTCACCTTTGCAGGGCAGCAGCAGAATGGGAAAGAGTCCAAGACGGATCACCAAGTGATCAAAACATTGATCAAAGACAATGGCAGAGACTCAAGTTTTTATTGCTCGGAAGAAAACAATGGTAAACCACTTCCGCATCTTTACCAAGAAAACTTGATGGTTACACATAACACAAAGATTTTATGACAGAAAATAGGATGCTCTGAAGAGGGTTGTTCCATGGAGTCGCTATGGGTCGGAAACGACTCACCAGCACTTGAAGAAGAACCTGTGATTTATTTTAGTGTCTGTCTCCTCTCCTAGGTGATACACGCCTTGAATCAATCAATCAATCAATCGTATTTATTGAGTGCTTACTGTGTGCAAAGCACTGTACTAAGCACTTGGGAAGTACAAGTTGGCAACATATAGAGACAGTCCCTACCCAACAGTGGGCTCACAGTCTAAAAGCCACTACTTGAAGCCACTACTACTACTATTACAACAACAATTCACTATCTTAAGCCTCTGAAAGTTTAGGATTACTGTGTTGTAGGTAAAGGAGGCTCCTCTTAGGATTGCATCTGGAGAGTTTCCGGTACTTTACCAGTCTCGGCTAAGGGAGGGAGAACCAAGCAGAGGCCTACCCATTCCATTCCTTGCTTGGCAGTGGCTATCTAGTGGAAGGCAATCTTCTACAAGTCAAAACTCACCTGTGCTGGGCAACAGCAGCATAGGAGAGAGTCAAGGGCAGAGACTCAAATTTACTGCATGGAAGAAGGCAATGGTAAACTACTCCTTTGTTTTTATCAAGAAAACTGTATGCATGCACTACCAGGATGATTGCTGCCGGAGGTGGGGTGTTCTGGGAAAGATGTGTCCATGGAGCCGCTATGGGTCGGAGACAACTCAACAGCATGAGACAAGACCAAATAAAAGAAGGGAACGCAGGACCCAACTTTTTCTAAGTGTGAACTAAGGCTAAACCACAGATTGAGGCTAAGCTTGAAAAACTGGAAACCAACAGAGCTTTCCTAGAAATTTTAGTCAGTGCGGAAATTTAAAAGTAGATAAAAATGGGTCAGATAAATCTTGATTTAACTAGTCTATTTTATCCAATTATTACCCCTTCTCCATCAGCTAGCCCTGCCCACCACATAGACCTGAAAAAGCCCTATCTCCACAGAGCAGGAGATTTTGTTTTAAAGGAAATTTCAGTAGAAATTCAGGTTTTTGCCCATATCTACAAAGGGCGATCATATGTTGTTAGGACCAATGAAACATGAGTGGGGCTTGCACTGTGCAGGCAGAATTGTTCATTCATTCACTGGTATTTATTGAGCACTTACTGTGTGCAAAACGCTGCATTAAGCACTTGGGAAGTGCAAAAATCTCCAGTGGCTACCAATCAATCTGCGCATCAGGCAGAAACTCCTCACCCTGGGCTTCAAGGCTCTCCATCACCTCGCCCCCTCCTACCTCACCTCCCTTCTCTCCTTCTACTGCCCAGCCCGCAACCTCCGCTCCTCCACCGCTAATCTCCTCACTGTACCTCGTTCTCGCCTGTCCCGCCGTCGACCCCCGGCCCACGTCATCCCCCGGGCCTGGAATGCCCTCCCTCTGCCCATCCGCCAAGCTAGCTCTCTTCCTCCCTTCAAGGCCCTGCTGAGAGCTCACCTCCTCCAGGAGGCCTTCCCAGACTGAGCCCCTTCCCTCCTCTCCCCCTCGTCCACCTCTCCATCCCCCCGTCTTACCTCCTTCCCTTCCCCACAGCACCTGTATATATGTATATATGGTTGTACATATTTATTACTCTATTTATTTATTTATTTATTTATTTTACTTGTACATTTCTATCCTATTTATTTCATTTTGTTGGTATGTTTGGTTCTGTTCTCTGTCTCCCCCTTTTAGACTGTGAGCCCACTGTTGGGTAGGGACTGTCTCTATGTGTTGCCAATTTGTACTTCCCAAGCGCTTAGTACAGTGCTCTGCACATAGTAAGCACTCAATAAATACGATTGATTGATTGATTGGAAGGTACAGTACAACAACAAACAGACACATTCCCTGACCACAGTAAGCTCACAGTTTAGAGGATGAGCATTATTGTTTGGGAAGGTGGGAACTTCACTTCTCTGTGCCTCAGTTACCTCATCTGTAAAATGGGGATTAAGACAGTGAGCACCATGTGGGACATGGACTTTGCCCAACCTATTTAACTTGTATGTACCTCTGTGTTTGGTACAGTGAACAGTGTTTGGCATATAGTAAGCACTTCCAGCACCTAGAACAGTGCCCGGTGCTTAGAACAGTGCCCAGCACTTAGAACAGTGCTTCACACATAGTAAGCGCTTAACAAATGCCATTATTATTATTATTATTATTATTATTATTAACAAATACCATCATTATTATTATAGTGCTTGGCTTAACAAATACCATTTAAAAAAATGGGAACCAATGACCCCATCTGCTAGTTCAATTCAAATTCCTTGATTTGAATTGGAATATCTCTGCTTTTCCTGAGCACTCCCAGCCCTATCCCTTCTCCCTGCTTCAATCCTGGAGGTCTCATGGAAGTTTCCAGAATCCAGCTAGGATTGGTGGTGGGATGGGGCAGATAAGGGTTGAGTGGAGAGCTACTATCACTCCAGGGGAGTATCTGTCAATCAAAAAGATGGGTTCCCAAGCTAATGAGGAGATACACACGGTGATTAACCCTATAGAAAAACTATTCTGCATGCTCTTGGCTCTTCTGAAATCTTCCTGATATGAAACTTTGATGGGCCAATAAGAAATATGAATGGAGTTAAACACTTCCAGTGTGTTGTTAGGTATAAAGTCACTTAAGCAACTCACTGCTCAGTGATGTGCCCCTTCCTTCCTCTCCCCCTCGTCCCCCTCTCCATCCCCCCATCTTACCTCCTTCCCTTCCCCACAGCACCTGTATATATGTATATATGGTTGTACATATTTATTACTCTATTTATTTATTTATTTATTTATTTTACTTGTACATTTCTATCCTATTTATTTTATTTTGTTGGTATGTTTGGTTTTGTTCTCTGTCTCCCCCTTTTAGACTGTGAGCCCACTGTTGGGTAGGGACTGTCTCTATGTGTTGCCAATTTGTACTTCCCAAGCGCTTAGTACAGTGCTCTGCACATAGTAAGCTCTCAATAAATACGATTGATTGATTGATTGATTGATGTAATTATAGATAAGGATGTTAGAAAACCAAGCCAAGAAGACCAGTACAACCTTTGTCAGACTGCCTGACAGTGTGTGGTAGCAGTATATTAGGTTGCAGACCAAACTAAAGTCTACAGTTGATGTTGTCCAACCTTTACAGCTGTGAGACCTGAACTCCACACAGGTGCCTCGTCTGACTCCTTGATCAGTTCTATCAGCATCATATTTGGGCGCTACTCAACAGCAAAGGGCAAGATAGGAAGTTGAATAATGAAGTTCTGGAAAGGTCAGTCTCCTCACGTGCAAGCTATGCTCATCTAAACACAGCTAAAAGAGACACGCGAATAGGATGAGTGACAGCAGGATACCCAAACAACTGCTATATGGCGAGCTGAACTAGCAGTAGTCATAGCAGTAGTAGCAGTAATAGTAGCAGTAGTAGCAGTAATAATAGTAATAGCATGAGAAGCAGTGTTGTCTAGTGGGTAGAATGGCTCAGTGGAAAGAGCATGGGCTTTGGAGTCAAAGGTCATCATCATCATCATCATCAATCATATTTATTGAGCGCTTACTATGTGCAGAGCACTGTACTAAGCGCTTGGGAAGTACAAATTGGCAACATATAGAGACAGTCCCTACCCAACAGTGGGCTCACAGTCTAAAAGGAGGAGACAGAGAACAAAACCAAACATACTAACAAAATAAAATAAATAGAATAGATATGTACAAGTAAAATAAATAAATAGAGTAATAAATATGTACAAACATATATACATATATACAGGTCATGGGTTCAAATCAGCTC
Organism: Tachyglossus aculeatus; assembly: GCF_015852505.1. Taxonomy (NCBI): domain Eukaryota; kingdom Metazoa; phylum Chordata; class Mammalia; order Monotremata; family Tachyglossidae; genus Tachyglossus; species Tachyglossus aculeatus. The sequence continues at coordinate 42,241,330 of NC_052067.1, read as the reverse complement.
TGCCAATTGTCAGTTGTGTGACCTTGGGCAAGTCACTTCACTTCTCTGGGCCTCAGTTACCTCATCTGTAAAATGGGGATTAAGACTGTGAGCCCCCCCGTGGGACAACCTGATCACCGTGTAATCTCCCCAGCGCTTAGAACAGTGCTTTGCAATAGTAAGCACTCAATAAATGCCATTTTTATTATTATTGTTAGAGCAGAAGCCTGGGAGTCAGAGGACCCATATTCTAATCCTGGCTCTGCCACTCATCTGCTGTGTGGCCTTGGGCAAGTCACTTAACTTTTCTGTGCCTCAGTTGCCTCAGTTGGGAGGCTTTGCCCCCACTGGCTTTCAGTGGGGAGGGGATAGAAACTGGAGAAGTGGGAATGGAAAGAGGGGTATTCCCAGGAAATGGAATCACGATCACGGTCTCTGGTGGGAAGCAGTCGATCCACGGTTCCTCAGGAAAAACCCCCAGAGACATTCAGCCCCAAGGATCCCCTCAGGAAAAATTTGACCATGAAATTCTCTTCTGCTTCTCTTCTGATTATGTTCCTTGAATAAGTTTTATGAGAGTCTGAATAGACTTTTTGAATGACAATCTCATGGTTAGACATTTAATCTCTTTTTTATTTCCCCTCGTGTATGCCAATCTAATTAACTTTGTGTCAATAAATTTTATATTTTCATAGCACATAAAGTCTGGACTGTGTTATTTTTCGTAATCCACAGAGACCCTCTCACTCTCTCTCCCTGTGTCTGTCTCTCTAATTCTACCTGTGTGTCTCTCCCTTCAAAGTAAGGCTAACTCTAAGTAAGAAAGAGAAGCAGTGTGCCTAGTGAAAAGAGTACAGCCCTTGGGATCACGGGACCTGGGTTCTAATCTCGGCTCCGCCTCTTGTCTGCTGCGTGAACTGGGGCAAGTCACTTAGCTTCTCTGTGCCTCAGTTACCTCGCCTGTAAAATGGGGATTAGGACTGTGAGCTCCATGTGGGATAGGGACTGTGTCCAATCAGATTAGCATGAATCTACCCCAGCACTTAGTACAGTGTCTGGCACCTAGTAAGCGCTTAACGATTGCCATCAACAACAACAATCCTGGCTCTGCCACTTGACTTTGTGCTTTGGTGGGTTCATAGATGAAATCAGGACATGGGCAATAATGTCCAGTGGAGCATGCAGACAAAGATTAGGTGGCTCTAAATCGAAGCTCCGTGGAATCAGATAGATTTGATTGTGCAGATATTGATTCTCAATATCCGACATCATACTGGCAAGACAGACTATTTCCCCCATTAAGGAGCCTGTATCCAGATGTTGCTCTTTGCACCTCATCAGTGGTATTTATTGTCAGTCAGTCAATTCTATTTATTGAGTGCTTACTGTGTACAGAGCACTATACTAAGCGTTTGGGAGAATACAACAGTAAATAGACACTCCTTGCCCACAATGAGTTTACAGTTTAGAGGGACAGACATTTTTTGACAGACATTAAAAAATAAATGACAGATATGTACATAAACTCTTTGGGGCTGGGACGGGGTGATGAATAAAGGGAGCAAGTCAGGGTGATGCAGATGGGAATGAGAGAAGAGGAAAGGAGGGCTTAACCAGGGAAGGCCTCTTGGAGGAGATGTGTGGGAAGCAGCGTGGCTTAGTGGAAAGAGCAAGGGCTTGGGAGTCAGAGGTCACAGGTTCTAATCCTGGCTCCACGACTTGTCGGCTGTGTGACCATGGGCAAGTCACTACACTTCTCTAGGCCTCAGTTCCCTCATCTGTCAAATGGGGTTGAAGACTGTGAGCCCCATTTAGGACAACCTGACTACCTTGCATCTACCCCAGTGCTTAAAACAGTGCTTGACACATAGTAAGTGCTTAACAAATACCATCATTATTATATAAAATACCATCATCATCATTATTATTAAAAAGTCTTTGAATGTGGGGAGAGTCATGTCTGCAGGTTATGTAGAGGGAGGGCATTCCAGGCAGAGGCAGGATGTGGGTGAGAGGTCGACAGCGAGATAGAGGAGAGAGAGGTAGAGTGAGAAGGTTAGCTTTAGAGGAGCAAAGTGTTTGGGCTGGGTTGTAATGGGAGAGTAGAAAGGAGAGGCAGGTGAAGTATTGAGCACTTATTGTGTGAAGAACACTGTACTAACTGCTTGGGAGGGCACAGTAGAGATAGTGGGCACAATCCCTACCTTCTACAATCTTGCAATAGAGTGTAGAATTCACTGGGAAAGGAATTTATTAACCCCTGGCCCATACTCCAAATCCACCCAACTCCAAAAGCCCGGAGGTGGCAGGTATCAACATGGCTCAGTGGAAAGAGCCCGGGCTTTACAGTCAGTCATCATGGGTTCAAATCCCAGCTCCGCCAACTGTCAGCTGTGTGACTTTGGGCCAGTCACTTCACTTCTCTGGGCCTCAGTTACCTCATCTTTAAAATGGGGATTGACTGTGAGCCCCCCCGTGGGACAGCTTGATCACCTTGTATCCCCCCCAGCACTTTGTTTTGCAGTGCTTTGCACATAGTGCTTAATAAATGCCATCATCATCATCATCATCATCATCAAAAGTTTATGTGCTAAATACTGTACTAAACACTGGGGTAGTTACAAGATAATCAGGTAGAACACAGTCCCTGTGCCACATGGGGCTCACAGTCTTAATCCCCATTTTACAGATTAGGTATCTGAGAGAAGCAAAGTGACTTGCCCAAGGTCACCCAGCAGACAAGTGGTGGGGCCGGGATTAGAACCCACGTTCTCTTACTCCCAGGACCGTGGTCTTCCCACTAGGCCACTGGAGAGAGACTGAGTCCCCAAATAGAGACATTCTAGCTCCTCAAAAGCAATATGAGCAGCCAGAAACCCCCAGAAGCCCTTAACCCCCAACAGTCACTCAAACAGTAACCACGAAGAGTCTATATTGACTATTTCCAAGATCCCACCACCTCAGACACCTCTCAGGGTCACAGCTGGAGATATTCCAGTCCTCTACCAGTCTCAACTATGGGAGGGAGAGTCAAGCAGAGGCTTACCCATTCCATTCCTAGGATGGCCAGTGGCTAGCGAGTAGAAAGCAATCTGCTACAAGTCACCTGTGCCGGGCAGCAGCGGCACAGGAGAAAGTCGAGGGCAGAGACTCGAGTTTACTGAGTGGAAGGAGGCAGTGGTAAACCACTTCCATATTTTTACCAAGAAAACTCTATGGATACTCTACCAGAACGATTGCAGATGGAGAGCGGGTATTCTGGGAGAGATGTGTCTGTGGTGTCACTACGGGGTTGGAAATGACTCGACGGCATAAAACAAGACAGGACCACCTCAGAATCATCAGCAATCTCTGGCTGATACTCTAGGTCTCTGCCAGCTTTGCAAGATGGATTCTCCCCAGGTCCCACAACTCAGGATTATGAATGTCTTATCCCGAGAGCGATGGGCTCCGAGAAGTCCCGTTGGCTTGGCAGCAAGTCACTCCTCCGGGAACGACCTGATTATTCAACTGGGGGAGGATGATGAGTGACTAGATGGTAAATCAAGGGTCTCCTCGTTCCCCTCTCTCACCTTCAGGCCCCACAACTGACAGGAATTGGTGAGGATGGGGGTGGGGGACAGGATCCCTTCCTTCCTCTCCCCCTCGTTCCCCCTCCATCCCCCCCATCTTACCTCCTTCCCTTCCCCACAGCACCTGTATATATGTACATATGGTTGTACATATTTGTTACTCTATTTATTTATTTTACTTGTACATATCTATCCTATTTATTTTATTTTGTTAGTATGTTTGGTTTTGTTCTCTGTCTCCCCCTTTTAGACTGTGAGCCCACTGTTGGGTAGGGACTGTCTCTATATGTTGCCAATTTGTACTTCCCAAGCGCTTAGTACAGTGCTCTGCACATTGTAAGCTCTCAATAAATACGATTGATGATGATGATGATGATGATCCCCTCGGAGGGACTTCGCTGAAGAAGTGGTCTGCTCTCCTGCAAAATGAGTTGAGGAAGTCATTAAAATGGGAGATTTTTAGGTTGCTTGCTGATTGGCCCAGGGAAAAAGGTTTAATAGTAATAATAATAATGGTATTATTAAGTGCTTACTATGTGCAAAGCACTGTTCTAAGCGCTTGGGAGGTTACAAGGTGATCAGGTTGTCCCACAGGGGGCTCACAGTCTTCATCCCCATTTTACAGGTGAGGTAACTGAGGCACACAGAAGTTAAGTGACTTGCCCAAAGTCACACAGCTGACAATTAGAGAAGCTGCGTGGCTCAGTGGAAAGCGCCTGGGCTTTGGAGTCAGAGGTCATGGGTTTGAATCCTGGATCTGCCACTTATCAACTGTGTGACTTTGGGCAAGTCACTTCACTTCTCTGTGCCTGTTACTTCATCTGTAAAATGGAGATTAAGACTGTGAGCCCCACGTGGGACAACCTGATCACCTTGTAACCCCCCCAGCGCTTAGTACAGTGTTTTGCACATAGTAAGTGCTTAACAAATGCTATTATTATTATTATTAATTGGCAGAGCCGGGATTTGAGCCCATGATCTCTGACTCCAAAGCCCGTGCTCTTTCCACTGAGCCACGCTGCTTCACCTTAGGTAGAACTGTGTCTCGGGTCGTGGCCGCTATTGGGAAGTTATTCTGAGTTATTCTTTTTCCCCGGGGGCCCGACTGCCTGCTTGTGTCCAGATTGAATTTGGAGAGAAAAATACGAGCTGTAGTGGTATAAGCCGGACAGCTGGTATCAGCGCGGACATGACGTAGCTGGGTTGGCACACATGCATCAAACAGAAACTCCTCACCATTGGCTTTAAATCACTCAATCCCCCTCCTACCTCACTTCGCTGCTCTCCTAGTACAACTCAGCCCACACACTTGACTTCTCTAATGTCAACATATTCACTGCACCTCATTCTCATCTTAATCACCACCAAACTCTTGCCACATCCTGCCTCTGGCCTGGAACGCCCTCCCTCTTCATATCCAACGGACAATGATTCTCCCCTCCTTCAAAGCTTTATTGAAGGCATATCTCCTCCAAGAGGTCTTCCCTCACTAAGCCCTCCTTCCTCTTCTCCCTCTCCCTTTTGTGTTGCCCTGACTTACTCCCTTTATTCATCCCCCTTCCCAGCCCTACAGCACTAACATACATATCTGTAATTTTATTTATTTATATTAATGTCGGTCTCCCTCTCTAGACTGTAAGCTCGTTGTGGGCTGGGAATGCATCTGTTTAATGTTTTATTGTACTTTCCCAAGGGCTTAGAACAGTGTTCTACAGACAGTAAGGTTTCAATAAATAAGATTGACTGGCTGATTGACTCACTTGCTAGTTATGTTTGCTGCAAGCCCTTGCCCCTGGGAGTGCCAATATGCCCTTCTCCTCCACTGCCAGGGCTAATTTGGGCAACAGCATGGCACGGGAGGCTGGAGGAGTGTTTATGTGATGCCCATTAATGTCCCTTGAAGGTCATGGGGGGGACAGTCCTCAGAATACTTGGGCTGTGGCCCCTTTTCCCCCACTCTTAGTAATAATGGTAGTATTTGTTAAGTTGTTAAACTGTATTTGTTGAGAAGCAGCATGGCTCAGTGGAAAGAGCCCGGGCTTGGGAGTCGGAGGTCATGGGTTCTAATCTCGGCTCTGCCACTTGTCAGCTGTGTGACTTTGGGCAAGTCACTTAACGTCTCTGTGCCTCAGTTCCCTCATCTGTAAAATGGGGATAAAGACTGTGAGCCCCATGTGGGACAACCTTGATTACCTTGTATCCTCCCCAGCACTTAGAACAGTGCTTGGCACATAGAAAGTGCTAAACAAATACCATTATTAATTAATTAAGTGCTTTACATTGTGCCAAACACTGTACTGCCCACTGTTGTGGCCAGGGAAGGTGTCTGTTTATTGATATATTATACTCTTCCAAGCATTTAGTACAGTGCTCTGCACACAGTAACTGCTCAATAAATGCGATTGACTGGCTGACTAAGCGCTGGTGTAGATATAAGACAATCAGATCAGATGCAGACTCTGTCCCACATGGTGCTCACAGTCTAAATAGAAGAGAGAAGGGTACTGAATCCCTGTTTTACAGAAGAGGAAACTGAGGCATTGAGAAATTAGGTGACTTGCCCAAGGCCACACAGCAGGACCAGGATCAGAACCTAAGTCCCGGGACCACCTCCAGGCCCGTGTTCTTTCCACTAGGTCACACTGCTTCTCGACTAGTTTTCCTAGGCTGGAACAGAAAAGAGGAAAGAGTGTCCTTTCCACACATAAAAAAAAGTCGGTTGTTATGGAAACTCTACTTTTGCAGAGCTGTCTTTGTGACAAAATAGAAGTCCTCCGCATTAGCTGACTTTCTTTTGACAAAGGGTGGAGGAGGGAGATGTGTGTGAGAGAGGGAGAGATCATTGTTAAACTGATTTATTTTTAAAATGAGTTTTGTGTTTATAATTGAGACAGGCAGGCAGCCATGCTGTGACAAAGCAACAGAGAGGTTTTTTTTTTTTTCCCCCACCTAAATGTCTTTTGTCCTCAACACCAGTTTGGATATAGCCCAGATTTTACTGACTGCATCACACAAAAAAGTTAGACTTTGGAATGGCATCCTCTGGGCTGTAGGGATGGGGGATGAGGGGTACCCAAATGCTTAGGAGGTGGGACGAAGTACAAGAGAGAGGTCGAAAAACGATGGGAGGATGAGAGCTTTGTCTCAGAAGGCTTCTGGGTGGAACACAAGCCCTTCAAGCCATTTCTGGAATTGAGAAGCAGCATGGCTTAATGGAAAGAGCATGAGTCTGGGAGTCAGAAGACCTGGGTTCTAATCCTGCTCAGTCAATTTCTCCCTCCTATTTAGACTGTGAGCCCCATACAGGACAGGGAGCTTGTCCAACCTGGTTAACTTGTCTCTACCCCTGGGCCTACTAGTGACTCAGTCATTCAATTGTATTCATTGAGTGCTTACTTTGTGCAGAGCTCTGTACTCAGTGCTTGGGAGCATACCATACAAAAATATAACAAACACATTCCCTGCCTACAATGAGCATACAGCATAGAATCTAGTAAGGTGCTTGACATGTAATTAGAGCTTAACAAATGTAATAGTTATAATAATAATACTAATAATATTAGGTAAGTGAAGACATTTTTTCTAGAAACAATAAGCGATGATTGCCTCCTTAACTTTCTCTTTCCCAAGCTTGAATGATAACAATAACATGTGATATTTGTTAAGCCCTTAACAAATGCCATGATGATGATGATGAGTAAGCACTGGGGTGGAGATACAAGCAAATCGAGTTGGACACAGTCCTTTTCCCCTATGGGGCTCACAGTCTTAATTCCCATTTTACAGATGAGGTAACTGAGACACCGAAAAGTGAAGCGTCTTGCCCAGCGTCCCACAGCAGACTAGTGGCAGAGCTAGGATCAGAACCCAGGTCCTTCTGACTGACTCCAAGGTTCATGCTTTATCCATTAGACCACATTGCTTCTTTATGCCCCAACTCCTGCCCTCTCTTGCGCTCTGTCCAACAAAGCCCTTGCCCATCAAACTAGATGTGCCTTCCTAGCGGTTTCTAATACTCTCTCGAATTCCCTGAGTTCCCCACTGTAGGAGAGATTGGTTTTGTGACCCAAACTCTAGACTGTAAGCTCGTTTTGGTCAGGAATCGTGCCTATCGTCTTCCTTGTACTGTACGCTCCCAAGAGCCTACTTAGTACAGTGTACTGCATACAGTAAGCATTCAATAAATAAACCACCAATTGATCAGCGGAAAGGGAAAACCTACATTGAAATCATTTAGAGTACACCAATCAATGGTATTTATTGAGCACTTACTTCATGCAGAGCACTGTACAAAATGCTTGGGAGAGGACAATATGACAGAATTGGTAGACATGATCCCTGACCATAAGGAGCTCACAGACTATTATAGAGATCAATTAATCTCCAGTCTAGCCTAGTTCTTCCACCCTGAGGAGCATGGATTACAGCAAACATCTGAGATCTGTCTGCTCGGCAATTCAATAATAATAATTGTTATATCATTTAAGTGCTTACTGTGTGCCAAGCGCTCTACTAAGCACTGAGGTAGAGACAAGATAATCAGGTCAGTTCCTATGCTACATTGGGATTAAAATCCCCGTGCTCCCCAACTATATACCCTCTGTCCCCCACCCTTCCTCAGTCCGGTGTGTGTCTCTCTTTGACTTCCCCCAAACTCCCACCCACTTCAAGCAACCCACTGAATCCATTCACTTTCCACTAGCTTCCCCAAGGCAGTCTACCAACTCTGTTGTACTGTACTCTCCCAAGTGCTTAACCTATTGCCCTGTACAAAGTAAGTGCTCAAACAGTACCACTGATTAATTGAGAAGAGCAAGACCAGCACCCCTGATTGCTGGAGCAGCAGCAGTGTGGCCTACCGGATAGAGCACAGGCCTGGGAGTCCACTTCTCTGCTGGGTGACCATGGGAAAGTTACTTAACTTTTCTGGGCCTCAGTTACTTCATCCATAAATTGGGAATTAAGACTGAGTCCCATGTGAGACGAGGACTGTGTCCAACCTCTTATCTACCCCAGCTCTTAGGTCAGTGCCTAATGGATAAGGCACTGGCCACCTAAGCCAGGGATTGTGGGTTCGTGTCCCATCTGGGGTGCAACTGTTTTTTTTCCCTTCAAGGCCCTACTGAGAGCTCACCTCCTTCAGGAGGCCTTCCCAGACTGAGCCCCCTCCTTCCTCTCCCCCTCCTCCCCCTCTCCATCCCCCCATCTTACCTCCTTCCCTTCCCCATAGCACCTGTATATATGTATATATGTTTGTACATATTTATTACTCTATTTATTTATTTATTTATTTTACCTGTACATATCTATTCTATTTATTTTATTTTGTTAATATGTTTGGTTTTGTTCTCTGTCTCCCCGTTCTAGACTGTGAGCCCACTGTTGGGTATGGACTGTCTCTATATGTTGCCAACTTGTACTTCCCAAGCGCTTAGTACAGTGCTCTGCACACAGTAAGCGCTCAATACGATTGATGATGATGATGATGATGACAGTGCCTGACACATAGTAAGTGCTTAACAAATACCATAAAATAAAATTTTAAAAGTCCTCCCTGACTCTCCCCAATCCCAACTTTCCTAGTCTGCTTCTCCATACTTCTTCTGCCTCTCTCTCTTCCTTTCCACCCTGCTCCATCAACTTCACCTCAACTTCCTCTTCCAATGACATAACTTAGATTCTTCTCTCCTTTCTTCAGACCCTGACACTGCTGCTGCCCTTCCTCCGTTCCCTTCTTCCCTCTTCATTTCTCATCTTTTCTCCTCCTCTTTATTTTTCTGGAGCCCAAGGAGCCTCTGCTGCTTTTACAGAGGCTGAGTCACACCTAAGTTCATTTCACGGGATGGTAAGAACCATTGAGTTTTTCAGGAGTTCAGAAAGTCATCTCCCTCTCCAAGCTCTATTATGTATATTTGCTCTCACTAACTGGGAGGCTGTTTTAACTTCTTAAATGGACTTCAGGTCTTTCTAAGGGCCACAACTAGCTCCGAGCTCTGAAGACAGTCCTGAAACTCTGCCTTTGGAAGAGCAGCGGAAACTCTTGAGACGAAGATGGAACAAGAAAGTGGGGAGATGGAGAAGGATAGAAGAGGAGGGAACAAATGATGAGTGTGCAGAAAAAATGAAAAAAATAATTGAAGGAGAGGAGGGGAGGGCAAAAAAAAGGGAGATAAAGGGAAGGGGGACAAAGAAGAGGAAAGGAAAAGAAGAGGGAAGAAGAAAAGGGAGGGGAGACTAGCTGAGGAGGAGGAAATTAGATGTGGTGAAAAGGGAAGGGAGAAGAGTAAGGTGTAGGAAATAAGGTAAGAAGTGGTGAAAAGGGAGGAGAGAGTAGTCGAGAAGGAGGAAATAAAATGTGGTGAAAGGGGAGAGGAAGAGAGAAGAGAAGGAAGGAAAGGAAAGAAGGAAAAAATGGAAACAGGTGAGGGAGGCAAGGGTGAAGACAGGAGAGGTGAGGAGAGAAGAGAAGGAAGAGCAGAGAGAGAAGCAGAGGGGAGGAGATGGAAGTGAAGGAGGGGAAACTGGAGTTTTGTGATTATTGTCACGTCTGATTTGATTTTCTGGATTTCAAGCAAACATGGTTGAAGGATTTTTCTCTAGACTCCAAGTTCAGTTTTTGTTCGTTTGTTTATATGTTATTTTCTCAGTGCCTACTAGGTGCCAGGCCCTGGACTAAGTGCTGAAGTAGATACAAGCTAACTGGGTTGGCTTACAGTCTTCATCCCCATTTTACAAATGAGGTAACTCAGGCACAGAGAAGTGAAGAGACTTTCCTAAGGTCACACAACAGACAGGTGGCAGAGCTGGAAATGAAACCCATGTCCTTTTGTGGGCAGGAAACGTGTCTACTGACTGTTACATTTTACTCTCCCAAGCACTAGGACAGTGTTCCTGTAAGCTCACTGTGGACAGAGAAGGTGTCTACCAACTCTGTTACATTGTACTCTCCCAAGCACTTAGTACAGTGCTCCGCACACAGTAACTGCTCAATAAATATCATTGATTGATTGGGTGTGGCTGCCACTATTTGAAGTTTGACAAGTGGTAGCTATCGAGAAGAAATCAGATGGAACCCCCATGGCTCTCCTCCCACAGACGGAAAGATCTGGGCTCCAGGCTTTGACGTGCAGCTGCTTCTGGCTCAAGATAATCTGTGCTAAGATGGTCCTTCTTCTTTTTCCTTGACCTCTGAGGCCCCATGATTCCTTTATTAATTTCATTAGCTCAATTCCACCTAGGGGAGAAACTGTATTTGAACATCCATAATTAGCCATCTCTCACTCATCTTTCTCCTCAAGCTGGTCCGAAAGGAGGTGCAAGATGTGTTTGGCTGTGTGTGTGCCTGTGTTGTGTGTGTATGTGTGTGTGTGTTTACAATCAGGCTGACTGCTGTGTTCATTAGCCGCATCGATTTATTCCCTCTCATCACTCCAACAATTGATGTGAGATCCAGAAAAAAATTCCCTTTGCTTCCACCAGCCGAATACATTAGGATCCTGAAAAGCCATCAGTAATGCCATGGTAAGCTGAAAGAAAAAAATCTCAATAATCAATAATTGTTTAACATGATGGCATGTGCTGCTCTTCATCTTCAAAGCACTTCACTAAAGTAAGGCAGCCATTAATCAAAAACCAGGAAATGTAGGGCAGGCTTCACTTAGTAACTGCCAACTTTGGAAGCAAATAACATTTTAAGAGAAGCAGTGGAGCCTAATGGAAAGAGCATGGGCCTCGAGGTCAGAGGACCTGGATTCTAATCTCAGCTTCTTGTCTGCTGTGTGATCTTGGGCAAGCCACTTATCTTTTCTGTGCCTCAGTTACCTCATCTGTAAAATGGGGATTAAGACTGTGAGCCCCATTTAGGACATGGACTGTGTCCAACCTGATTAGCTTATGTCTACCCCAGCACTTACTACAGTGCCTGACATGTAGTAAGCACTTAAAAAATGCAATTAAAAAATAAAGAAATGAAGAAGTATTAGGAATAAGACAATTGTAAAGCTCCGATCAGTTTTCCAGGAGTAAATTCTCAAGTATTGAACAGAAGTGGTAAGGTTAAACTCACAGAGCATTAGAAAAAGCTGCTCATCTGTAGACTTTAGACTTGGTATGGGCAGGGAATTTATCTGCTAATTCTGTTGTACTCTCCTAAGCGCTTAGTACAGTGCTCTGCACATAGGAAGCCTTCAATGAATCCCACTGATCGATTAGAAAATTTGCTGATCATAAACTCCAGTCAACTAAGGGCAGGGACCGTGTCTGTTACTTGTATTATATGCTCCCAAGGGCTTATAACAGTGCTCTAAACACAGTAGGTGCTCAATAAATAATGATGAAATGCCACTGTAGGGGGCGGGGACCGAGGCACAAAGGATCATCAATAAATCAGTGATAATTACCAAGGGCTTTTTCTGTGAGGAGCACTGTGCTAAGCACTTGGGAGAGTAAAATAGAATAAGTAGATACAATCCCTGCTTTTGAAGAGACAGACATTAAAATAAATAGCAATTAAGGCAGGTAACTGAATATAAGGATATTATACTATATTGTAAGCTCCCTAAAGACAGGAATCATGTTTCCCAACTTTATTGCATTGTATTCTCCCAAGAACCTAGTATAGTGCTCTGCTCATAGTAAGTGCTCAATAAATACCATTGATTGATAGCCATAAATCCTGTAGAGGGTGAGGGAGGAGTGCTCAAGAACTTAGGGTTATAGTGTAGTCTCTCAAGTGGTTAGTATAGTGTTCTGCACACAGTAAGAGCTCAATGAATACAGCTCCTTGATTAATTGATTAGGGTGCGAGAATGACACCCAACTTTACCAAGAGCAGATGAGAAATCAGTAAGGATTCCTAGATTTGCTTGTGCACGTGGGATAGTTCTCTCTCCCCTATACTTATCATTGGACCTCTCCAACTCCTCCCTAGCCCTCCTGCTTAACTCCTCTTTCTCCAATCTACTCATGGGCTCTTGCTTTCACCTCTCTTACAGACAATCTCAAACTCATGCCTTCCTGCCAAGAACTCCCTCCCCTTTTATATACAGGAGACCACTTCTCTCCCCATCTCGAAACCCTTCTAAAGTCACACCTCCTCCAGGAAGCCTTCCCTGAGTCATTTCTCATCTCCACAGTCTATTTCCCTCCCTCCTGCACCACTTATACTGTAAGCTTATTATGGGCGGGGAACATGACTGTTGTATTGAATGCTCCCTAATGTTTAGTATTATGTTATTGTAACTATTATTAGCAATAATGATAACAGCAATGGAATTAAGTGTTTACTAGTTGCCAAGCCCTGGGATAGATGTGATAGAACAATGCTTCACACATAGTAAGAACTTAACAAATGCCATGATTATTATTACAATCAGATCAGAAACAGACTCCACCCCACAAAGGCTGACGGTCTAAGGGGCAGGGAGGATGGCTACTTAATCCCCACTTGACATATGAGGAAACTGAAGTGCTGGAGAGTTAAATGACCTGTCCAAGGTCACACAACAAGCAAGTGTTCCAACCTGAATTAGAACCCAAGTCTCCTGATTCATTCAATCTTATTTCATTCAATCTTATTTACTGAGCGCTTACTGTGTGAAGATCACTGTACTAAGCTCTTGGGAGAGTGCAATACATCTATAAACTGTCACATTCCCTGCCCACAATGAGCTTACAGTCGAGAGGGGGAGAGACAGACTTGAATACACATAAATGAAATTACAGATATGTACATAAGTGCAGTGGGGCTCCCAGCCCTATGGTCCTTCTACTAGACCAGCTGTTCTGAACTCTATCAAAGCTGCTAACTGTGGGTACACCTGGCAGGGCTGCTGTGAATCAACCTGGTATTAGCAGATTTAGGGGGTCCAATCACTGTTACTGGGACTTGGGGAAGATTCCCCTATTGGGTGGGAGAGATGGTGGGATTCCTGGGTTCACAACTGACATATCTATCTAGATTGGTTTTTCCCAACATGCTCTGCCTCCAAAAGCCAATGTTCCTCTTCATTCCCTCCTGTTGGAAACCCATCCGGTATCTGGAAATCAATCAGTCAATCGATCATACTTACTGAGCATTTCCTGTGTGCAGAGCACTGTACTAAGCTCTCGGGAGACTATAATACAACAATAAACAGATTCCCTGCCCACAGGATGGGGAGACCAACATTAAAATAAATGATGGATATGGACATGAGAGCTGTGGGGCTGAGGAAGTGTTGAATAAAGGGAGCAAATCAGGAGACACAAAAGGGAGTGGGAAAAGAAGAAATGAGGGCTTAGTCAGGGAAGGCCTCTTGGAGGAGACGTGCCTTCATTAAGGTTTTGAAGGTGGGGAGAGTGATCTTCTGTCAGATATGAACAGGGAGGGTGCTCCAGACCAGAGGCAGGATGTGGGCGAGGGGTCAGCGGCAAAATAGATGAGATTGAGGTACAGTGAGAAGGTTGGCATTAGAGGAGTGAAGTGTGTGGGCTGGTTTGTAGCAAAAGAGCAGTGAGGTGAGGTAAGAGGGGGCAAGGGGATTGAGTGATTTAAATACTACGGACAATCCATAGTATTAGGAAGACTTTCCTCAGACTACCAAGTTGGATTGCCCTCTTTCTTCCTGAGCTACTCTACAGAGCCATGACCTTTTGGGTGAGCTATCTTGAACTCAGTCTTCATGAGGATCGACCTTGCAGGTTCAGTAGAGAAGACAAAATTCCGCCAATTCTCTACAGTACCGGCTTGAAGCGATAAACTCCTCTGCTCCTGCAACCACAGTCCCCTGGTCTCAGTATTCAGTCAGCTGTCTGACAGATGGGCTACATGTCACGGCCTCTGAGGAAAGCCAGGCGAGGGGGGTTTAGAGGAATGAGGAAAACAGACAGGAAGCCTGATTTGGAGTTTAAGATGAAATGTGACCCAATCCCATATCCCTCGGGCTATTTCCCAGCAGAGAAAATGGTAGCGATGGTATTTGTTAAGCGCTTACTATATGCCAAGCACTGTTTTAAGCACCAGGACAGATACAAAGTAATCAGGTTGTCCCACGAGGGGCTTACAGTCTTAATCCCCATTTTACAGATGAGGTAACTGAAGCACAGAGAAGTTAAGTGACTTGCCCAAAGTCACACAGCTGATGAGTGGCAGAGCTGTGATTAGAACCCACAACCTCTGACTCCCAAGCCCGTGCTCTTTCCTCTGAGCCACGCTGCTTCTCCTAGTCTACATCTCCTAATCAGTCAGCCAGTGAATGCATTTATTGAGTGCTTACTGTATGCAGAGCACTGAATTAAGCGCTTGGAAGAATAAAATAGAACAATAAGCAAGTACCATAATTATTATTATTATTCCTTCTTGTTTGTTCTTGTCAACTGGTCGGGGTTGATTGGGGTAAACTCCTGCTTCACCACCTGCAAGAGCTGGGCTGTGTCCAACCGACACATTGGGAGAGAGAGAACTGAGCAATTTCAGTAAAAACCATCCTGAGGTCAGCAATAACAAGAAAGCAGTGGCAGTGACAGCCCATCACTGCTGATGGAAAACCATTTTTGTTCCCCCTGGGGCCATGCTGGGTCCCAACCCACACAATATTGGTACTGCCCAATGTTGGTACTGTGTTCATTCATTCATTCAATTGTCTTTTGTCCCTCTCTGGTGGAACAGGTCTCCTCGGGGACAGAGGGAAAAGAGGGAGGAAGGAAGGGAAGCCCTGCCATCTCGAAAATTTCCTCATCATAAATATGGTATTTGTTAAGTGTTCACTATGGCCCAGGCACTGGACTAAGCGCTAGGGTTGATACAAGCTAATCAGATTAGACCCGGTCCCCGTCCCATATGGAGTTTACAATCTTCATCCCCGTTTTACAGATGAGGGAATTGAGGCTCAGAGAAGTGAAGTGACTTGCCTGAAGTCACCCAGCAGGCAAGTGGAGGAGGCAGGATTAGAATCCAGGGCCCCTGACCCAGGCCCTTGCTCTTTCTGTTAGGCCACGCTGCTTCTCTTTATTGGCTCACGATAATGATGACTGTGGTATTTGTTAAATGCTCACTCTGTGCCATGCACTGTACTAAATGCACAGGTAGGTAACCATGTCAGACACAGTCCCTGTCCCACATAAGGCCCAGAGTCTAAATAGGAGAGAGAATGGGTACTGAATCCCTATTTTACAGATAAGGAAACAGAGGTTCAGAGAAGTTAGGGGACTTACCCAAAATCATGCAGCTGGTAAGTGGTTCTCAAAGCTCTTCTGGAAAGTCACTTTCTCCATGAGCCATACTGAGATTAATACCACAGCCCTAACACCTTCTCAGTGACCTGAGCCCCTTCATTTCACCCTAGGTGACAGTCCCCTGCTGCAGTGCCAATAACAGCTCCCAGTTGCCTCAGAGATTTATTACTCATTCCTAGACTGGAAGCTCCTTGTGAGCAGGGAACGTATTTACCAACTCTGTTGGACTGTACTCTCCCAAGTGCTTAGTACAAAGTTCTGCACACAACAAGTGCTCAAAAAATACCATTGATTGTTGATTAATTCCTACTTTGGCCTCAACTCACCTCTTTCCCTTCCCCCCGACCTTCGCCCCCTTGTCCCATGAGTATAGTGGCGCAAATGTAGAATGGACACCCAATTCTCCGCCTTTGGGTGAGCCTAAGGAAAGACTTCTTGTGGAGGACATTGGCAATCGTTAGTCATATTTATTGGGCGCTTATTGTGTGCACAGAGCTTGGGAAAGTACGATATAACAGAGTTGATAGACACATTCCCTGCCCACAAGGAGTTTCCAGGGATGAATAGGGTGCCTGTGGCCTAAAATAATAATAATTATGACATTTACTAAGCGTTTACTATGTGCCAAGCACTGTTCTAAGCACCTGGATAGATACAAGTTAATCAGGTTGGACACAGTCCCTGTCCCACATGGGGCGTACCCTCTGATGCCCATTTTAACTGATGCGGTAACTGAGGACCAGATGAGTGAAGTGACTTGTCCAAAGTGACCCAGCAGACACGTGATGAAGCCGGGATTAGAACCCAGGTCCTTCTGACTCCCAGGCTCTTGCTCCATCCACTAGGCCACACTCCTCAAAATGTCAATTGTGAACACCTTCGAGACTCCTGCTCTGTTTTCCAATACTGATCGGGTGAGGAGTTTCGCTGGGTCTCATCTCCAGGCCAAAATGAATCGAGGCTCTTCAGGGAGCCAAACAACTCTCCCTCAGTGGCATCGTTCTCCCGCCAGCAGCTTGACATATTTTTTTTTTTTCTGCAATTTCCTAGCGTAGGAGGAAAGTGCCTGTCGCTGTAAGGTCCTCGTTTCGAGCTGGCTCCGGATCCACCTTGGCCAAGTGCTCCCCATGGCTCGGAGGATGCTGCTTCCAATGGGAGACAGCCAAACAAAAGGGGAAATTGAGCTTGGAGCCTGGAACGCGACAACAAAGGCTAAAAATGGCCTCTGTCCACGGGCCCGGATCTGGGCCGCAGAAAAGGGGAGTCGAAGGCTTGGCACAGGCGCCTCCGTCTGGAAAAACAGAAACAGGCCACGGGATAAATCCTATCTGTTTCTGCAGGCTGCAGCTCCAGGCGTGGAACAACTCCAACAGAAGAGCTGATCCTCCATTGTTGTTTGCGGTTCTCTGTAGGAAGGAATCAGTTGGAGCTGGTGTACGGTGTTTGTGGGAACGCACCTCGATCTTTCTCAGGCCTGAAGCGAGCCACAGCAACTCCGTAGCCAGATTCACCAAACTCAGCCCGGGCTGGGGCCAACGCATGGAAAATGTAAATCTGAAGTCTGGCTAACTAGTCTCCTACTTACTGATTCTTCGGTGCCGGCCTATCAACCCAAACCATGTCAGTGGCACCCCAGGAAGTCCCACCAACATGAATCAATTGTATGTATTGAGCACTTACTGGGTGCACTGCACTAAGCACTAGGGAAAGGGCAGCATAACAAAGTTGGTAGACACGTTCCCTGCTCACAACGAGCTTACCGTCTAGAGGGCTGAAAGTCTGAGGGAAGAAAGTTTGGTAAGCGCTCATTAACTGCGATTGAGTGAATGAATCAATCCCCCAATGCTTAGCATTGTGCTCTGCACAGAGTAAGCGCTCAATAAATTCCACTGATCAATTGATTCAATTGAAAGCCGGCAACTGGGAGGTGTGGTCAATTGGAAAAATCTGCCAGCCTGACTGCTCCCCATTCAGGTGAACTGTGGGTTTGGGCAGAAGCATCAGGACCAGCCTTTCTGGATCTAAAATCTCCTCCTCCGGGAAGCCGAGAGGGGAGTGTGTGCCTGTGGAGGGTGATCTGTCAGTCAATCATATTTATTGAGCACTTACCATGTGCAGAGAACTGTTCTAAGCTCCTGTGAGAGTGCAATATAATAGTAAATGGACACTTTCCTGCCCACAATGAGCAGGAAAAGTCTAGAGGGGGAGACAGACATTAATTAAATAAATTACAGTTATAGACATAAGTGCTGTGGGACCGCAATGGGGGATAAATGAAGGGAGCAAGTCAGGGCAACACAGAAGGGAGAGGAAGAAGAGGAAAGGAAGGTTTAGTCAGGGAAGGCTTCTTGGAGGAGACATGCCTTCAATAAGGCTTTGAAGGCAGGGAGAGTAATTGTCTGTCAGATTTGAGAAAGGAGGGCATTCCACGCCAGAGGTAGGACATGGGTGAGAGGTCTGCCGTGAGATAGACCAGATCGAGTTTGAGTGAGAAGGTTGGCATTAGAGGAGTAAAGTGTGCAGCCTGGGGTGGAATAGGAGAGGAGCAAGGTGAGGGAGCAGGGAGCAAGGTGATTGAGTAGTGCTTTGAAGCCAATGGTGAGGAGTTTCTATTTGATGCAGAGGTGAATGGGGAGTCAATGGAGGTTCTTCAGGAGAAGGGAAACATATCATTCATTCATTAATTCAATCCTATTTATTGAGTTGTTACTGTGTGCAGAGCACTGTACTAAGCGCTTGGGAAGTACAAGTGGGCAACATATAGAGACGGTCCCTACCCAACAGTGGGCTCACAGTCTAGAAGGAGGAGACAGAGAACAAAACATATTAACAAAATAAAATAATTAGAATAAACATGTACAAATAGAGTAATAAATATGTACAAACATATATACATATATACAGGTGCTGTGGGGAGGGGAAGGAGGTAAGGCAGAGGGGACGGGGGGAGAGGAAGGAGGGGGCTCAGTCTGGGAAGGCCTCCTGGAGGAGGTGAGCTCTCAGTAGGGCCTTGAAGGGAGGAAGAGAGCTAGCTTGGTGGATGTGCAGAGGGAGGGCATTCCAGGCCAGGGGGATGATGTGGGCCGGGGGTCGACGGTGGGACAGGCAAGAACGAGACACGGTGAGGAGAAAACTCGGCCGAGGTTCGTTCTTTCCTCATTCTTTTCAGGGAGTTACGTATGAGCTCTTTGACTTTCGAAGCCCTAAAAAGCCCCTTTCCTTTTTTAAAAGGCATTTTAGACTGTGAGCCCACTTTTGGGTAGGGACTGTCTCTATATGTTGCCAACTTGTACTTCCCAAGCACTTAGTACAGTGCTCTGCACACAGTAAGTGCTCAATAAATACGATTGATGATGATTAGCAGCAGAGGAGCGGAGGGTGCGGGCTGGGCTGTAGAAGGAGAGAAGGGAGGTGAGGTAGGAGGGGGCGAGGTGATGGAGAGCCTTGAAGCCGAGGGTGAGGAGTTTTTGCCTGATGCATAGGTTGATTGGTAGCCACTGGAGATTTTTGAGGAGGGGAGTAACATGCCTAGAGCGTTTCTGGACAAAGACAATCTGGGCAGAGGCGTGAAGTATGGATTGAAGTGGGGAGAGACAGGAGGATGGGAGATCGGAGAGGAGGCTAATACAGCAATCCAGACGAGATAGGATGAGAGCTTGAATGCTTCTGTAGAAAAATGATCCAGGCAGCAGAGTGAAGTATCGACTGGAATTGGTAGTGACAGGAGGCAGAGCGGTCAGCAAGGAGGATTGTGTTTAGGGCTGACCAAACAGGAGTGGTACAGGAGAAATCAAAATCCAGTTATTCATTCAATCATATTTATTGAGCACTTACTGTGTGCAAAGTCCCCCATGACACCTGATAAAACCCGAGTACAGGATGGAAAGAGAGCAGGACTCTAGCGTCTCTCCACCAGCAGCCAGAAGCCAGACCAAGCACCACCCTGTGTGAGCAGGTGAACGGAATAAAATGTGGTTACCGAGCATGAGAGGAGATTTCCCAGCTGGTCCTCCTGCCCTGCCTGGGGCCCGAACACACACTCAGGCATCTGTTCCAGATTGGGGCCGCAGGAGGTGGGTGTGGGAAAGCTCGTCGCAAAGAAGATGAGCCCCCTCCTCCTGGCCCTGAGGGTGGGAAATAGCACCAGAGAGGGAAGCCATCTTCACAGGAGCCGCAGAAAGAGAACTCTGGGAGGGGGCTGGTTCTGCAGGGGTCTTCCAGGATTCATCGCCAAGTGCACCTGGATCTCTTCCATTGTGGATACCCAGATTTCCTGAGAGAGCTGCGGAGCTGGTGGGCACTGCAGGTCACAATCTTACCTGCTTGAGAAGCAGCATGGCCTAATTCAATCGTATTTATTGAGCGCTTACTGTGCGCAGAGCACTATACTAAGCGCTTGGGAAGTACAAGTTGGCAAAATATAGAGACGGTCCCTACCCAACAAGGAGCTCACAGTCTAGAAGACTGTATCAGGCAGAAACTCCTCACCCTCGGCTTCAAGGCTGTCCATCACCTCGCCCCCTCCTACCTCACCTCCCTTCTCTCCTTCTCCAGCCCAGCCCGCACCCTCTGCTCCTCTGCTGCTAATCTCCTCACTGGGCCTCGTTCTCACCTGTCTTGCCATCGACCCCCGGCCCACATCATCCCCCTGGCCTGGAATGCCCTCCCTCTGCCCATCCGCCAAGCTAGCTCTCTTCCTCCCTTCAAGGCCCTACTGAGAGCTCACCTCCTCCAGGAGGCCTTCCCACACTGAGCCCCCTCCTTCCTCTCCCCCTCGTCCCCCCTCCATCCCCCCGTCTTACCTCCTTCCCTTCCCCAAAGCACCTGTATATATGTATATATGTTTGTACATATTTATTACCCTATTTATTTATTTATTTTACTTGTACATATCTATTCTATTTCTTTTATTTTGTTAATATGTTTGGTTTTGTTCTCTGTCTCCCCCTTCTAGACTGTGAGCCCACTGTTGGGTAGGAACTGTCTCCATATGTTGCCAACTTGTACTTCCCAAGCACTTAGTACAGTGCTCTGCACACAGTAAGCGCTCAATAAATACAATTGATTGATTGATTGACAGGCACAGGCCTGGGAGTCAGAGGACTGGGGTTCTAATCCTGGCTCTGCCCTGAATCTGCTGTGCGACCTTGGGCAAATCACTTTTCAGTGACTCAGTTACCTATCTGTAAAATCAGGATTCAACCCTACTCCCTCTTACTCAGACTGTGAGCCCCATGTGGGACAGGGACTGTGTCTGGCCTGATGGATTTGTATCTACCCCAGTTTTTAAAACAGTGCTTGGCACATAATCAATCAATCAATGGTTTGTATTGAGCACTTACTATGTTCAGAACACCATTCTAAGCACTTGAGAAAGTAGAATAAAGAGAAATTAATGGACACATTCTCTGCCCATAATGAGCTTACATAGCAAGCACTTACTCCGTCCTCTCCTGGTTCTCCTCTTATCTCTCCGGTCGTTCATTCTCAGTCTCTTTTGCAGGCTCCTCCTCCCTGTCCCATCCCCTTACTGTGGGGGTTCCCCAAGGTTCAGTTCTTGGTCCCCTTCTGTTCTCGATCTACACTCACTCCCTTGGTGACCTCATTCACTCCCACGGCTTCAACTATCATCTCTATGCTGATGAAACCCAAATCTACATCTCTGCCCCTGCTCTCTCCCCCTCCCTCCTGGCTCGCATCTCCTCCTGCCTTCAGGACATCTCCATCTGGATATCTGCCCACCACCTAAAACTCAACATGTCCAAGACTGAACTCCTTGTCTTCCCTCCCAAACCTTGCCCTCTCCCTGACTTTCCCATCTCTGTTGACGGCACTACCATCCTTCCCGTCTCACAAGCCCGCAACCTTGGTGTCATCCTCGACTCCGCTCTCTCGTTCACCCCTCACATCGAAGCCATCACCAAAACCTGCCGGTCTCAGCTCCGCAACATTGCCAAGATCCTCCCTTTCCTCTCCATCCACACCGCTACCCTGCTCATTCAAGCTCTCATCCTATCCCATCTGGACTACTGTATCAGCCTCCTCTTCGATCTCCCATCCTCTTGTCTCTCCCCACTTTAATCCATACTTCACGCCGCTGCCCGGATTGTCTTTGTCCAGAAACGCTCTGAGCATGTTACTCCCCTCCTCAAAAATCTCCAGTGGCTACCAATCAATCTGCGCATCAGGCAGAAACTCCTCACCCTTGGCTTCAAGGCTGTCCATCCCCTCGCCCCCTCCTACCTCACCTCCCTTCTCTCCTTCTGCAGCCCAGCCCGCACCCTCCGCTCCTCTGCCACTAATCTCCTCACCGTGCCTCGTTCTCGTCTGTCCCGCCATCGACCCCCGGCCCACGTCATTCCCCTGGCCTGGAATGCCCTCCCTCCCCACATCCGCCAAGTTAGCTCTCTTCCTCCCTTCAAGGCCCTACTGAGAGCTCACCTCCTCCAGGAGGCCTTCCCAGACTGAGCCCCCTCCTTCCTCTCCCCCTCTTCCCCCCTACATCCCCCCCGCCTTACCTCCTTCTCTTCCCCACAGCACCTGTATATATGTATATATGTTTGTATGTATTTATTACTCTATTTATTTTACTTGTACCTATCTATTCTATTTATTTTATTTTGTTAATATGTTTTGTTTTGTTCTCTGTCTTTCCCTTCTAGACTGTGAGTCCACTGTTGGGTAGGGACCATCTCTATATGTTGCCAACTTGTACTTCCCAAGCGCTCAGTACAGTGCTCTGCACACAGTAAGCGCTCAATAAATACAATTGATTGATTGATTGATTGACTGGGCCCCCTCCTTCCTCTCCCCCTCCTCCCCCTCCCCCCTCCCTTACCTCTTTCCTCTCCCTGTAGCACCTGTATATATGTATATATGCCTGTACATATTTATTACTCCATTTATTTTACTTGTACATATTCATTCTATTTATTTTATTTTGTTAATATGTTTTGTTTTGTTGTCTGTCTCCCCCTTCTAGGCTGCGAGCCCGCTGTTGGCTAGGGACTGTCTCTATATGTTGCCAACTTGTACTTCCCAAGTGCTTAGTACAGTGCTCTGCACACAGTAAGTGCTCAATAAATACAACTGAATGAATGTCCCTCCTGAATTTCTTTAAACATCCCCCACTCTGCTTTGAATCTTACAGCTGATCCCTCTGTATATCTGGGTAAAATCCAATGAACCTTATAGGAAGCGTGCCTACCGGCAGGCAGCATAAAACACAACATGGCCTCATGGGAAAAGCACAGAACTCAGGAGATGTGAATGGTAAGTCCCAGCTCCACCACTTGCCTTCTATGTGACCCTGGGCAAGTCACTTAACCTCTCTGTGCCTCCACTTCCTCAACTGTAAAATGGGGATAAAGCACTTGCTCTTCCTCCCTCTTAGACCATGAGCCCCACAAGAGATCAGGATTGTGTCCAACCTCGTTATCTTTTCTCTACCTCAAGGCTTAATAATAACAATAATGATATTTAAGTGCTTACTATGTACCAGGCATTATACTGAGCGCTGGGGTGGATACAAGCAAAGCGGGTTGGACCCAGTCCCTGTCCCACATAGGGCCCACAGTCTTCCTCCCCATTTTACAGGTGAGGTAACTGAGGCCCAGAGAAGTGAAGTGGCTTGCCCAAGGCCACACAGCAGACAAGTGGTGGAGTCGGTATTTGAACCCATGACCTTCTGACTCCCAGCCCTGAACTTGATCCACCACGTCATGCTGCTCCTCAGTGTCTCGCACAGAGTAAGCAATTAGTAAGTGCTACTACTATTATTATTATTATTATTATCATTATTATTATTATACTGTTATTGCTAGGTCTTGGGACGCAGGTTCAGGACAGTGGTGATGCAACACGAGTTTAGAAAGTAACTTAGTTTGAGGAGCTTGGGCGTCAAACGCCATCTTATTGCAATGCCCTCATTGTCAAATTCCCCTTTAGGCTGAAGGTGTCACAGGGACCTGGCCCCCTCCTGGATTCTCCTGCAGTCCCCCAAATCCCAAAGCCACAAGAGACAAAAAGCGACAGCCCTATAAAGGGGAGAGGATTTTACTTTCTAAGAGAGTAGCACAAATGCTTTTGAACTGCCTGCCCTCCCCCGGTTGGTTATCTCTGGGCCGATGCACTGAGAAAGCCAGCTTCTGGCACAGCAGGGAGTCTGAGAATGCAAGGTAAAAGCACTTTGTTCTGTGGAAATAGAACTCGTGCCCTGGAAATTCAGCTTCACAGGCAGGACGCCTTTGAGTCAGACGGTCCTCCTAAACAGGATTCATCATTTCAAAAGCAGTTTCGGGAAGAAACACCCTCTCCCTTCTTTTCCGCCGCGAACAATGAACCCTCCAGCTGGTCTATGCTGAGGTCAAAGACCTTACTGCAAACCTCAGCCACCTCTCTTTCTCTCCCTCTAGTGAGTACTTGCTCAGCAAGGCTGACCAGTTCTCTTCACGGAGACATCTCGCGGACCGTTAGCTTGGCTGCCAAAATCCACAGTGATTTCTTAATTGATGGCGGACACGCCGTGAACCGCCTTTACAGAAGGACAGGTCAGGAGGTGGGAGGAGGGATCGGATCGCTCTCTCCTCTCCAGTTTTTGCCAGGTGAGAAGCAGCATGACCTAGTGGGTAGAACAGGGGCCTGAGAGTTAGAAGTCAGAAGGACCTGGCCTTCCCCTTGTCTGCTGTATGAACTTGGGCAAATCTCTCCACTTCTCTGTACCTCATCTCTAAAATGGGGTTTAAGACTCTAAGTTCCAGAACATGGACTGCATCTAACCTGATTAGCTTGTATCTACCCCAACGCTTAGTATAGTGTCTGACATATAGGAAGCACTTAACACCATTTAAAGAAGAAAAAGATGATCCCACCAATGCTCCTCCTTGACCATCAAATCACCCAAGCCTCTGAGTTTTTTTATTTTTATTTTTCCCACCTACGGGACATCAGAACATAGCCGTCCATCAATCAATCAGTCAATCAACAGTATTTATTGAGTGTGTACTGTATGCAGAGCGCTATACTAAGCATGTGGGAGAGAACAAATTAAGAGTTCGTAGACACATTCCAGTCAGTCAGTCAATAGTATTCATTGAACGCTTACTGTGGGCAGAGCACTGTATTAAATGCCCAGGAGAGTACCATATAGCAGAGTCAGTAGAGACATTCCAATCAATCAGCCAGTGATATTCATAGTCACTGTGTGCAAATCACTGTACTATGCACTTGGGAGAGTACAGTGGAACAATATGACAGTCACGTTCCCTCCCCACAACAAGCTTACAGTCTAGAGGGGGAGACAGACATCGATAGCCTTAGCCACCTCTCTTTCTCTCCCTCCTGTGAGTGACTGCTCAGCAAGGCTGAACGGTTCTCTTCACAGAGACCTCTCATGGACCGTTAGCTTGTCCTCAAAAACCCGTAGTTCTTAATTGATGCCAGACGTGCCGTGAATTGTCTTTATGGAAGGACAGTTTCGGGGGCAGGAGGAGGGATAGGGCAGCTCTCTCCTCTCCAGTTTTTGCCAGTTGGGAAGCAGGGTGGCCTAGTGGATAGAGTACGGGAGTCAGAAGGATCACACTCTGTTTCCCCCACTCTCCAGCTGTCTCCCGATCCTCCTCTCTGTACTGTTGTTGTGAGCCCCGAAGAGCCTCTCTGAGTCTGACTGACAGCTGCAAACAATTGCAGTGGGAAGACTTGCTCCACAAATAGGCGGTCCTTTTCTTTCTCCCAGACTCCCGTGGAGCCCAGGGAACATGGAGATTTCGGACTGTGGCCTGGTTTGGACCCCCCTGACCCCACCCCACCCCCTCCCCCGGCTCTGCTCTCCCAGCTTGGGAGGTCAACCGGAAAACCATTCTCATCTTCGTGACGGAGCGGAGTGCCTGCTGAAACTTTCCATTCTGCAAATGCGGTTATTATCGCTGCCAGTTCTTGCAGCAGAATATGAGGCTTTTCTCGTGGAAAGTTTCGGCACTGTTTTTTGAAACCTTCTACGGACAAAAGGTGTCTCCTCTCTTTGGGAGAGAGGGAAGGGGACTGGTTTTTCCAGTTAGGCCGAACCCAGCAGGTAGCAGCTAGAGCGTGGAGGAAACTGGGAGGTTAATAGCTAGAAACCATCTCCCCTCTGCCCCACTTCCCTGGTTGAGATTATAGGAAGGAGAAAGGAAAAGGAGTCCATTCACTCCTCCACAAGAGAAGAGAAATTAGTGTCTTAACGAGATCATAATCCCTGGGCTTCTGATTATGAGGTTTTTGACAAGAAGCCGCAAGGCCCAGTAGAAAGAGCACAGGCCTGGGAGCCAGAAGGACCTGGGTTCTAATCCCGGCTCGGCCCCATGTCTGCTCTGTGACCTCGGGTAAGACACTTCACTTCTTTGTCCCTCATCTAATAATAATAAGTACGGTATTATTAAGCACTTACTGTGTGCCAGGCACTCCTCATCTAATTTCCTCATCTAATAATAATAATAATAATGGTATTTATTAAGCACTCACTATGTGCCAGGCACTATACTAAACACCGGGGAAGATACACGTAAATCAGGTTGGACATAGTCCCTGTCCCAAGTGGGGCTCACAGTCTCAATCCCCATTTTACAGATGAGGTAACTGAGGCACAGAGAAGTGAGTTGCCCAAGGTCACACAGCAGACAAGTGGCAGTGCCAGGATTAGAATTCATGACTTTCTGACTCCCGGGCCCGAGCTCTATCCACTTCACCATCTGAAAAATGGGGATTAAGGCTGTGCGTCCTAGGTGACGCTGGACTGTATCCAACCTGATTAGCTTGTATTTACCCCAAGGCTTAGTACAGGGCCTGGCACCTCTTAAGTACTTAATAGAGAAGACAATTCCTGGGCTTCTGATTATGTGTCCTTTGACAAGATTGCCCACCTTAATTGTACAAAATACAGGAGACCCCAATACCAAATCAGGGTCTGGGTGAGCATGATTGATGGGGAGAGTGGCTTATGATCCAGGGAGTGCGAACCTGAATTAGTTGTTTTCCATAATCAAGTTACCAGTGGACCAACAGACACAGAGAGGGGCTTGACGGAAGGGCTCAAATTGAAGAGATAAAATACTTTGGTAGCACCCTCCAGCAACTTGGGAGAAATTACAACTCTATCCCAGTATTTGCTTTGTTAGGTAACTGGGTTAATGGAGATTACAGTTCCAACTTGTTTCACTGAGGGCCCTCTTAGAAAAAGGTTTCTTCAGCCTATTTCATTCTTGTCATTTTGGGAGCGCTGGATGAGGCATGGTCCAGGAGAGATGTTGTCCCTAAGCTTTCAGAATGAATAAAATCACCCGGAGCGGAAGGATGGGAGGATGACCTGATTAAATGGTATCTACCCCAGCGCTTAGAACAGTGCTTGACAAATAGTAAGCACTTAACAAATAACATAAAAGGAAAAAAAAAAGAAAAATAGGGGAATCAGTAAAGGTTATTATTAATTATGTATCATATCATATATTATATATATATAATAATTATTATGATAAGGTGGGACAATCATATTAACAAAGGACACATCTAATTCCGGAACATCAATGCGTTTTTCTAAAATTCCCCGCAATTGGCCTTCAGAAATCCAGGGCTGTTCTGGTTTTGCCGTGATGTACGGTCATCCTGAATAGAACGGCAGTTTGGGAGGGGATCGTCTAATGTGCAAATGAGCAGTGTGAAAGCTTTGGCTTTCAGGAAAGAGTTTTCTAATTTCAAACGGTGAGAGCATTTCTTTTAACATTCTATTAAGCCTCAGCAAAAAATATTTTCTTTCAACTCTCCGCTTGGCCCTAACCCGGAGAGTTTCTGACGGTCCCTTTAAATTCCAGACAGAGTCAGGAGGAGATTTTTTTGGTGCAGAGAGCAATTCTAGAAGCCACCCAAGAAGACTTCTGACTGTACAAAACCTCCTTCTCCTCCTCACCGCCCTCCATACGAAAATGTTACTTCCCCAAACGAGAGTCGCTCCTTAATGGCAGCATTATTCTTAATTATTTATCCTCTCAATGCAAAGGTTAACTCCTTTGTGAGCTCTCCAGCCCTTAACTCCTACCAGCATTAGCCATCTGGGAAAGATTTTTGCCTGTGTTGCCTTGGTCCAAATCCTTTCCGAATTGCTCTTTCTGTCCTGGGGATCTAGTCCAACACAAAGTTACAAGGTTATCTCGAGGCATTAATGAACTGTAGTTAATTGATGTCTGGCATAAACTCCTCTCTCCTGAGAAAGATTATGCTTCTTTGCCCAGACATGCATCATTCATATCCTCATATAAATCAAATGTTTGTTGAGCAGGCCAATTTATATCAGCTTACCAAATGTCAAATACCATACAGCATATTAACGTCGGCTCTTGCTCCTGTTTTCTAATTTTCTGGGGGGCTGTTGGCTGGCTTCTGGCTGAAAATAAAATGAGCTTCGAGGGGAGGGCTGGTAACTTCATTTCCCAGGCTCTGTTATTAGTTAGAGGTAAAAGGAGACATGAAAACAAAGTCAACAGGAAGGCAAAGGAAGGGATTTGGCCTCAGAATTATGTTATTGTAGGGGGACGGGTTGGGTGGTCCAGATGAGGGGAAAACCAGATAAGACTTGAAATTAATCAAATGTTGGTAGTGAGGAAAATGACCCCAAATTTCCAAAGCAGACCTGTCCAGGGGGATTCCCTCAGCAATCGGGGTAATGTGTTTTCTCTTTTTTTATGGTAATTGTAAAGTGCTTACTATGTGCCAGGCGCTGTAATAGGCACTGGGGTAGATGCAAGCTAATCAGATTGGACACAGTCCATGTCCCACATGGGACTCACAGTTTTAATCCCCATTTTACAGTTTCCTGAGGCCCATTCAGTCAATCAGAGTATTTATTGAGCACTTACTATGTGTACTGTACTAAGTGCTTGGGAGAGTACAATACAACGCCCGGAGAAGTTAAGTGACTTGCCCAAGGACACAAAGCACACAAGTGGAGGAGACAGGATTAGAATCCAGGTCCTTTTGACTCCCAGGGCCATGATCTAGCCAATAGGCCACACTTCTTCCTCAACTATTTTTAATTCATTCATGTCTATCAGTCTGCCCTTCCACGCAGCCCCTGCCTTAGTACTGAAAACTTTTCGAGGACTTTGATCTTACTCCGATATTTCCTCCAGTGCCCTGCACCTATTAAGCACATAAACTATATGCTACTATAATAGGCATTTGAGAAGCAGTGTTGCCTAGTGGATAGAGCACAGACTTGGGAGTCAGAAGGACCTGGGTTCTAATCCCGACTCCGCTACTCGTCTGAAGTGTGACCTTGGGCAAGTCACTTAGCTGATCTGGACAAAGAAATAATAATAATAATAATGGCATTTATTAAGTGCTTACTATATGCAAAGCACTGTTCTAAGCACTGGGGAGGTTACAAGGTGATCAGGTTGTCCCTTGGGGGGCTCACAGTCTTAATCCCCATTTTACAGATGAGGGAACTGAGGCACAGAGAAGTGAAGTGACTTGCCCAAAGTCACACAGCTGACAATTGGCGGAGCCAGGGTTTGAACCCATGACCTCTGTCTCCAAAGCCCGTGCTCTTTCCACTGAGCCACGCTGCTTCTCTAATAATAATGATGGCATTTATTAAGCACTTACTACGTGCAAAGCACTGTTCTAAGCGCTGGGGTGGTTACAAGGTGATCAGGTTGTCCCACGTGGGGCTCACAGTCGTAATCCCCATTTTACAGATGAGGTAACTGAGGCACAGAGAAGTGAAGTGACTTGCCCAAAGTCACGCAGCTGACAATTGGCAGAGCCAGGATTTGAACCCATGACCTCTGACTCCAAAGCCCGGGCTCTTTCCACTGAGCCACTTTGTGTGACAGCCATATTTCTTCCAGGAATACTGTTCTTATACATCCTACCATAGCAGGGGAGACACTCTGTCGTTGGCTTAGCTAGCCACCATCTGTTTCTCACTTCAGAGGCTAAATTAGGTCTGTGGTCATCAACCCCATGGGCTCCATGAAACCGTTCCAGACCACTTCACCCTCTTCCTCCCACGCTCCCTCCTTGTGTCCTTCCCCCTCACCTTCACCACCCCCACCCCCGAATTTTTCCATCCTTAGGGGTGCCATCCTGGGGAGGCTGCTTTGATCAGTTTCCCCAATTTTTCACATTTGTGCCTTCTCTTATTTCAGCTGGTCCTGTTGTCCCCATTACATGATGAGATCTGCCGGGATCTTGACCTGTTTTTCCCTTGAATTCTTCATCCCTGTACCTCAGTGCCCTGCTCTTAGAGGACGCCCTGAGGATATTGTGGGAGCTTGTCCTGTTCCTTTTTGGAATTCTTCACTCCCATGTCTCACTGCCCTGATTCCCGTAAATGTAATCAATCAATCAGTGGTGTTTATTGAGCGCTTATTGTGTACAGAGCACTGTACTAAGAGCTTGGGAGAGTGCAATATGACAATGCCCGGGGGACATCAGCGTGGCTCAGAGGAAAGCGCCCTGGCTTTGGAGTCAGAGGTCATGGGTTCTAATCCCGCCTCTGTCACTTGTCTGTTGTGTGGCTTTGGTCATGTCACTGAACTTCTCTGTGCCTCAGTTACCTCATCTGTAAAACGGGGGTTAAGACTGTGAGCCCCACGTGGGACGACCTGATTAACTTGTATCTCCCCCAGTGCTTAGAACAGTGCTTGGCACATAGTAAGTGCTTAACAAATACCATTATTATTATTATTATTATTATATCGTGGCAGCTGGGTATCACACCCACTTTGACACTGGTGACCTTTGCCTAAGTGCTCAGGGCCACTTGCCTGCCGTGTGACCTCGCTTCAGTTCTCGGTGCCTCAGTTCCCTCATCTGTAAAATGGGGATGAAGACTGTGAACCCCATGTGGGACAGGGACTGTGTACAACCCAATTAGCTTGTGTCTACCCCAATGCTTAGTACAGTGCCTGGTACATAGTAAGTGTTGAACAAATGTCATTAACAGACAACAAGTACTAGAAGATCAGTCATTAAATATTGAAATCAGAATGCAACAAGAGTGAAAAGGGTGAGTCTCCCCGGTGGCATGACACCAGGAACTTCTGCTCCCTGGAAAGCCTCGTCCAGTTGACTCTCTAACCAAACCACCGAGACCAAACGCCACCTGAACAGACTCCATAAAGACCAAACTCTGGGCCTCTGAAGAAAGTTAGAGGTTGTGGGAGGGAGCAGGAGTAGAAGCCCTGGGGTCCAAGTAACCCTGCTGGCCCGCAAAAGACCACCAATCCTTTTTTTCACCACCTAGTCCACCTTTCATTCACTGCAGCTGGGCTGAGCCAGTAGCTTTGTCTGTCAGTCAATCAGTCAACTGTATTTATTGAGCATTTACTGTGTGCAGAGCGCTGTACTAAGCTCTTGGAAGAGTACAATATAAGAATAAACAAACACATTCCCTGCCAACAACAAGCTTACAGTCTAGAGGGGGAGACATACACTAATAAATAAATCACAGATATGGACTGTGGTGCCGTGGGGGTGATGAATAAAGGGAGTGAGTCAGGGTGACACAGTGGCAGAAGAGGAAAGAAGGGTTTAGTCAGGGAAGGCCTCTTGGAGGAGATGTGCCTTCAATAAGGCTTTGAAGCTGGGGAGAGCAATTGTCTGCTGGATTTTGGAAGGGAGGACATTCCAGGCCAGAGGCAGGATGCGGGCGAAAGGTTGGCAGCGAGATAGATGAGATCAAGATACAGTGAGACAGTTGGCATTAGAGGAGCGAAGTGTTTGGGCTGCGTTGTAGTAGGAGAGTAGCAAGGTGAGGTAAGAGGAGACAGAGTGATGGACTGCTTTAAAGCCAATGTTAAGGAGTTTCTGTTTGATGAGGGGTGGATGGGCAATGAGTAGTAATAGCTTTGATTAATAGATCAATAGATTGATCTACCACCATGTTCCAAGCTTCTAGACTTCTAGATTCTCTCCCCCTTCTAGACTGTGAGCCCGTTGCTGGGTAGGGATTGTCTCTATCTGTTGCTGAATTGTACTTTCCAAGTGCTTAGTACAGAGCTCTGCACACAGAGGAAGGAAGGAAGGAAGGAAGGAAGGAAGGAAGGAAGGAAGGAAGGAAGGAAGGAAGGAAGGAAGCCTGCCTCCTGGACTACAAAAGACTACCCACCCTTTTCTTTCCCGCCTCATCCCCCCTTCCCTTTCCTGCAGCCGGACTGAGCCAGTAGCTAAATTACTAGTAATAGTAATAGAGTCATAGATCAATAGATTGAGCAATATTCTTTCCTTTTAAAAGTAAATGGCCCCCCTATTCAAACTAAATACGGCACCTGCGAAGTAATTGGCTTCAACTGGAAAGTACCTGAGAACTTTCAAAAGAAGGTAATTCCTATAAAAAAAAGTCAAGCCTGGACATCTGAATAGGGCAAGTGTACAGAAGGAAATTCCTCATGAATGGTTTTTACACACCTTGAAAACAAAGCAATGCAACACAAAGCAAGCAGTGAGGCCTGGTGGAAAGATCATGAGCCTGGGGGTCAGAAGGACCCGGTTCTAATCCCGGCTTCACCACTTATCGGCTGCATGACCACGGGCAAGTCACTTCGCTTCCCTGTGCTTCAGTTTTCTCATCTGCAAAATGGGGATTCAATACCCATTCTCCCTGCTATTTACTCTGTGAGCCCCATGTCGGACCTGATTTCTCCACGTCTCCCAAATCCCTTTTCCCATGACTCCAGCCCACCAGGTAAGAAATTCTCCCAGCAGGTGCTGCACCCCACTACCATATGGCAGTGACTCTTGCCGTCTCTGATCATACTTCAGGAGCTAGAGTTGCCTTTCAAAGATACCCCCTCTTCTTCACACATGGTGCAAACTCCTGCACAGCCGGTCTTGTCTTTTCCTATGCTGTCAAGTCATTGCTGACCCATAGCAACTCCATGGACGCATCTCTCCCAGGTCACTCACCTCCATCTGCAATCGTTCTGGTTTTCTTTTTAAAAATACATAAATGGTTTACCATTGCCTTCTTCAGCACAGCAAGCTTGAGTCTCCACCCTCTACTCTCTCCCATGTCAGCCCAGGAGAGTTTTGACTTGTAGCAGGTAGCCTTCCGCTCACAAGTCACTGCCCAAGCTAGGAATGGAGCAGATACGCCTCTGCTTGATTTTCCCTCCCATAGCCGAGATCGGTAGAGTACTGGAAACTCTCCAGGTGTGATCCTGAGAGGGGATACAACTGGTCCTTTGGGAAAATTTGTGGTGAAACTAGAACCTCCTTGTGTCCTGTTTTCCTAATTTATTGCCAGGGGAAATGTTTCTACTGAGACATGCTCCTTACATGCCAGGTTCAGCGGAGGCAGACTGCTAGGCTGGTTACTGCTCCCTATCCAGTGCTGAGAAATGACTAATGACTTTTCCTCCAGAGTCAACAGACAGCATCAGCCAAACAGGCCAGTCAAATGCTGGGCATCATCAGGAAGGAGAAAGAAAGGAAAATTGAAGGCAGGGTTCTGCACTGATAAAACCATGCTGTGTCCACAATTGAGTCATAGTATTAATTGAGCACTTACCCCTGGCAAAGTACGGTATTATAGGCATAAAAGACTACAGAAGAGTTAGCAGACAAATTCCCTAGCCTTGAGAAGTTTACAGTTTAGTGGGGAAGATATTCGATAAAATAAATCACAGGTTGGGGAAGCAATCGAATTTAAAGATATGTACAAAAGTGGTGGTGCGGGAGTGGGGGGTGAAACTGAAGAGCTTAGGAGGTTCGGCCCCTCTCAGGGTTGCGCCTGAAGAGTTTCCAGTACTCTACCAGTCTCAGCTACGGAAGGGAGAGCCAAGCAGAAGCCTGTCCATTCCATTCCTAGCTTGGGCAGTGGCTAGCCAGTGGAAGGCAATCTGCTTACAAGTCAAAAACTCACCCGTGATGAACAGCAACAGCATGGGAGAGAGTCGAGGGCGGAGACTAAGGTTTACTGCGTGGAAGGGCAATGGTAACACTTCCATATTTTTACGAAGAAAACTCTATGGATACACTAACAGAATGATTGCAGGTGGAAAGCGGGGCGTTCTGGGAGAGATGTGTCTGTGGCGTGACTATGGGTCAGAAACAACTCAGTGGCAAAAGATAAGACACGGAGGTTCAGACTTGCATGGGTGATCCAATAAGTAGCAAAATAAGGTGACACGGCTTAGTGGAAAAAGCACGGGCCCGAGAGTCAGAGGATGTGATTTTCTATTCCTGGCTCTGTCACATGTCTGCTGTGTTAACTTGGGTAAGTCACTTCACTTCTCTGTGCCTCAGTTACCTCCTCGGTAAAATGGGGACAAAGAGTGTGAGCCCCATGTGGGACAGGGACTGTGTCCAACCTGATTAACTTATCTCTATCCCAGCGCTTAGAACAGTGCTTGGCACTTCTTAAGGGCTTAACAAGTATCATAATTATTAGGCCTGGAGGTGAGAGATTAGTCAGAGAAGGCTTCCTGGAGGAGATGAGAGCTTAGTACTTGGACTAAAGCACAGGCCTCCTAGGAGTCACAGGACATGATTTTCTATTTCTGGCTCTGCCACATATCTGCTGGGTAACCTTGGGCAAGTCAGTTAATTTCTCTGTGCCTCAGTTACCTCATCTTTAAAATGTGAATCAAGACTGTGAGCCCCATGTGGGACAGGGACTGTGTCCAACCTGATTTCCTTGTATCTACCCAGCTGTTTAGGACAGAGCTTGGCTCAGAGTAAGTGCTTAACAAATACCACAATTATTACTATTATTATTATTTGAAGATGGAAAGCAGCGGTTTGGAGAAGGGAGAATGTGAACAAGGGGGAGATGGAGAGAGACAAGATGGAAGTACAGTGAGTACAGTTTTTTTAAGGCAGATGTTAAGCTCTTACTATGTGTCAAGTATCATTCTAAGCATTGCAATAGATACAAATAATCAGGTCAGTCACAGTCCCTGATCCATATGAGGCTCACAGTCTAAGTAGGAGGGAGAACAGACATCGAATCCCCATTTTACAGATGAGGAAAGGGAGGGGAAAGGATTGACAGATTTCTCCATCAGTGTCATTGTGAGGGAAAAAGCTTCCATACTTATAGGTTCAGCCAATGTCCCTCTAGACTGTAAGCTCATTGTGGGCAGGAAACATGTCTACCAACTCTGTTCTATTTTACCTTCCCAAACATTTAGTACAGCGCTCTATGTACAGGAAAGCCTCAATAAATACCACTTATTTACTGATTGACTAATTGTCTCCCATGGTCACACCGAGAATCAGAACAGCACTTAGCTGCTTTGAGGCAGAATAAGACCTTTAACCTCAGAGGCTCCTAAGTAAGGGTTAGGCTCCAGTTGTTAGGAACAGGATTCAGCAGCAGATTTGGAAGTGAGGTTAGGGAAATTTGTTTCCAGATTGTCCCTGGCAAGCACACACACACACACACAAATCATCCAAAGGGGTCATGGGAAATTCCTGAACATTATACACTCATTCATCATTTCCAAAGCACATTTCCACACCTGATGGGTTGTGGTACATCTATCTGGGAGCCAAGTCCTACAGTTTCTCCATATGTTCAATCCATTCTAAACACGATTACGCTGCGCTCAATAAAATCGGCTTCATGCCTTTCATGTTCCATCACTTCCACTATTCTTGGTTTGGTGCATTTACTTCAGTCAGTCCACCAATTTTTTCAGTTTCTGATTCCTTTATGAAAGCCATGTAGGAGTTCCTAATTGTGTTTCCTAGCATATTCAACAGTTGTACAGTGCTCTGCACGCAGTAAGTGCTCGTAAATCCGATTGATTTATTGTACATGTTTTAATCTATATAAGGAAAGGAAAAGAGAGAGAAGGGAATGTGTTCTCTCAACCCTTGCCTATGATGATGATGATGATGAGATTTGTCTTCATTTAGAATAAATTAGAAACATTAGTTGGTCCATCCCTAACCATGATGATGGACATCAAGGAAGGAGGCCGTTATAGCACTCATCTTACTGGTACTGTTGGAGACACAGTATTGGAATGATCTGTTGAGCAGACCCACTGATGGGATGAAAAGGAGGAGAAAATGCCTCAGTTCCCTCATCTGTAAAATGGGGATTAAGATTGTGAACCCCATGTGGGACAGGGATTCTGCCCAATGTGATTATCTTGTATCTACAGTAGTGCTTAAAACAGTGTCTGGAACACAGTAAGCACTTAACAAGTGTCATTTAAAAAATGAGGCATGTTTCTATTTTCCTTGACTTCTCAAGGACAGGCCAGATTCTTGTGCTTCCTCAGGCTCAGTGATGCAGTAATATTGAGACATTCGGTTGGGGAAAATGTTCTACCAGGATTTATCTCCATTCAAACAAACCACGGTTCCTCCAACACCCCACTGAGTCACTAGACGAGAAAGCCCAAGTATAAAATAAATGGTCTTGGAGTCCCCCACGGACACTGACTCCATGACAACCAAATGGAAGAGAAAGGACAACATGGCTATTCATTTCAGGCCACCTCCTGATTTATTGCAGTTCCTGGGAATGTGGATTTGGGCCAATCTCCATGGCTGGTTTACTCAGGTGTGGCACAGGCCATGGAGCGGAAGTCAGGTGACTTGGATTTTGAAGTGGAGACTGCCTCAATCGAATCCTTTAACCTTCCTTCAACATAATAAATAATAATGATGGCATTTGTTAAGCGCTTACTATATGCAAAGCACTGTTCTAAGCGCTGAGGGGGGGATACAAGGTGATCAGGTTGTCCCACATGGGGCTCACAGTCTTAATCCCCATTTTACAGATGAGGTAACTGAGGCCCAGGGAAGTTAAGTGACTTGCCCATTCAATCAACCAATGGTATTTACTGAGCACTTGCTGTGTGCAGACCACTGCAGCAAGCACTTGGGAAAGTACAGACCAACAGAGTTGGTAGATATGATCCTTGCCCGTAAGGACTCACAGTCCATAGGGGGAGACAGAACTTAAAATTAAATTGCACAATTAGTGCAATTAAACTAGTGGAGTATAATCAACCAGTGATATCTACTGAGAGCTTACTAAATGCAGAGCACTGTGCTAAACTCCTGGAAGAGCACAGTAAGGTTGGGAAATACATCCCTTTGGGAGATACGTCCCTGTCCACATTGCTATCAATACCACAATTATTATTATTATTATTATTATTATTAGATCTTATCTTTCAGAGACATCTGACAGTGAAGCAGCGGGGCTCAGTGGAAAGAGCACGGGCTTTGGAGTCAGAGGTCAGGGGTTCGAATCCCGGCTCTGCCACATGTCTGCTGTGTGACCTTGGGCAAATCACTTAACTTCTCTGAGCCTCAGTTACCTCATCTGTAAAATGAGGATTGACTGTGAGCCCCACGTGGGACAAGGTAATCACCTTGTATCCTCCCCAGCGCTTAGAACAGTGCTTTGCACATAGTAAGCGCTTAACAAATGCCATCATTATTATTATTATTATAATGAAATAATACCATGAACGTGTAGAGTGCTTTAATTTTTCCAGTGTCCTTGCACACTGATTATCTCATATTATCCTCACAACATCTTTGGGAGGCAGGGAGAGATAGGTAGTATTATTTCCTATTTCATAGATTAGGAAACTAAGGGATAGACAGATGAAGTGATTTGCTCAAAGTCACACAGTAGCCTAGAGGTAGAATCAGAATTTGAACCTTAGATCTCTGGAGTCCCAGACCGTTCCATTAGGTTCCACTGTTTCATCACAGTGAGAAGCCTCGGGGAAAAGTCTAAGAATCAACCCATTTAAGATAAGCGGCCAACATGAACTGCATAGGTAAATGGGAGTGAATGAAGAGAGATTCTTTAACGTCTCCCCTAGGGGTGGTCTTTGTTTCCAAAGGATCCACCACAAGGCACTTGATGTGGCTTCCTGAAACTGAGCAAAACTTTCCGTTTTTAGCTCCCTAGATTTAGGTGAGTCTTAAAGTCTTACAAACCTCAAATTCAAACCAGAGGAAATAAGGAAAGCAGGGATCGTGGCAGGATTTCCTGTTAGGCACTGTGAGCTTCAGCGACCCAGTGGGTTGCTGACTCCAGGCCCTTCACCCTTAGGGCTGAAATTAAAGATATTTCAATCAGATCCACTTCCACACCAAACACGAACTCTTTACGCTCGGCTTTAAAGCACTCAATTCCCTTGCCTCTCCCTACCTCGCCTCACTGCTCTCCCAAGACAACCCAGCCCACACACTTCGCTCCTCTAATGCCTCTGTATATATTGACCTCATTTATCTCTACTCCGACCTCTCGCCCACATCCTGCCTCTGGCCTGAAAAACCCTCTCCCTTCTTACCCCACAGACACTTACTCTCCCCACCTTCAAAGCCTTATTGAAGTCCCATCTCCTCCAAGGGGTCTTCCCTGACTAAACCCTCATTTCTTCTTCTTCCTCTCCCTTCTGCATCACCCCTGCACTTGGATTTGCTCCCTTTATTCACCCTTCCATCCAGCCCCACAGCACTCATGTACGTATCCATAGTTTATTTATACTGATGCCTGTTTCCCCCTCTAGACTGTAAGCTCATTGTGGGCAAGGAACATGTCTACCTACTCTGTTATATAGTGCTCTCCTAAGAGCTTTGAACATTGCCCTGCACACAGTAAGCACTCAATAAATATGATTGATCGATCGATTGATCTACTCCCAGGAGGGTTTCAGAGGTGCTTGGAAAGTAGATTCAGGTCCTAGGAGAAACATCTCTAAAAGACAGATGTCTTCTGCCTGTGGAGTCAGGGAGTTTCAGAGTTTTTCCGAATGGTGTCTTAAAGGATGTACCCTGGATAGAAAATAATTGCAATTTCATCTCCTTGGATTGAGAGGAATTCAAGACTTTAGGTGAAGGAAAGACTTGTGTAGTCTTTGGAGACAGGCTTTTGATGGAATGTTAGATTTCTCAGGATTAAGGGTCAATGGCATGGAGTGATCAAACCTTAAAACAGTCGGTCTCCCCAGTGAAATGGGATCCAGTGATTTGTGGGATTTTATTGAGCATCTACTGTGTGTAGCGCACTGTACTAAGCTCTTGGGAGTAAGCAGTGAAAGCTGAAGGGTTCAATCACCTTTTTTAATGTTATGAATCACTTACTATGTGCCAGGCACTATACTGAGCACTAAAGTAGACAAGCTAATCAGGTTGGACACTGATCCTGTCCCACATGGGGCTCACAGTCTTAATCCTCATTTTACAGACAAGGTAAGAGAAGTTAGGTGACTTGTCCAGGGTCACACAGCAAACAAGGGGTGGAGCCGGAATTAGAACCCAAGCCCTCTGGCTTCCAGGCCCGTGCTCTTTTTGTGGGCAGAGAATGTGTCTGTTCGTTGTTATATTGTACTCCCCCAATCACTTAGTACAGTGCTTCACACGCAGAAAGTGCTCAATAAATACTGTTGAGTGAATGAACTGTTTCTGGATCAGCTTTCAACCTAATGGGAAGGTAGTTGAATACAAATGGCTTATGTGTGGTTGGAGGAGGAGAAACATATACATACAAACTGGAAACTGCCAAAATCTGAAAAAAATGAAGAAATTGATAGCCACATTAAAGTTAGGAATTACTGACTGACTGAAGAAAGGAACACAAATGCTGGAAATTCTCTAGGCAAAACTAAATTTCTGCCCCTTTTCTACTCCTCCTATGCTCCAGGAAAAACCTTTATGCCTTCCCCAACCGCCAGCGTGAAACAGCCATGATTTAGGGCGACCGGCGAAAAGAGGGACAGTGATTCAGCAGCAAAATTTTCTGGAAAACAGAGGCAGGTGGGAGTAATGGTGGAATCACTGGGGGAGGCATTCATTTGCCCCCACCAGGGTAGATAGGTAAGCTCCTTAAAAGCAAGGATCATATCTAACAATTCTACTGGATTGAAGCAGGGTGGCTCAGTGGAAAGAGCCCAGGCTTTGGAGTCAGAAGTCATGGGTTCGAATTCCGGCTCTGCCTATTGTGAGCTGTGTGACTTTGGGCAAGTCACTTAACTTCTCTGGGCCCCAGTTACCTCATCTGTAAAATGGGGATTAAGACTGTGATTATTACTTTCCCAAGCACTTTTTTTATGGCATTTGCCAAGTGCTTACTATGTGCCTGGCACTGTAGCAGGGTCTGGCATGGATACAAGCAAATCTGGTTGGACACAGTCCCACTCCCTATTTTATAGATGAGGTAACTGAGGCACAGGGAAGTGAAGTGACTCTCAAGGTCACACAGCAGACAGGTGGTGGAGTCAGGATTAGAACCCAGGTCCTTCTGGATCCCAGGCCGGTGCTCTAGCCACTGTTTCCCACAGGCAACTCTGAGAGCTGGTCAGGTGGTGGTTGCTAACTGAGCAATGCTGATTCGCAGATGCATTAATTCCCAGCAACTGGAGGTTAAATAGTTGCAAATTGTGCATGATTACAACTCTTGACACCAGACATGCCTTCTATTCCAGCTGCCCAGAAATTGGCACGCAGTCTCCTCTGTGTGTGTGTGTGTGTGTGTCTGTGACACACACACGAATTCATGTGCATCCAGGAATAAATCTGTCAATCATCCTCAGGGTTCACACCTTTTTAGCAGGGAGCAGCGTGGCCTGGTGGGCAGAACTCGAGCCTCAGTTCCCTCTTCTGCAAAATGGTAATTCAATACCTGTTCACCTCCTTACTTACTCTGTGAGCCCCAGGCGGGATGTCATTATCCTTCATCTACCCCAGCACATAGTAAAGTGCTTGGCGTATAGTAAGCGCTTAACAAATACCACAATTATAATTATTACAACTGTTGGGCAATACTGTACATCATTTACAATTATGACTGGGAAATCTCTTCAAAAACCGACTGAATCAATTTCTTCCATCCCGAAAGTCTCATTAAAAGACAGAAATGAAAAAACTCAGCACCAAGATATCCATTAAAATAAATAAGGTGGCTTTCATCATTGCGATGATGACTATTTTTTTTCGCAGACACCAATGAGCAAGCAGAATATGAGCTATTTCGAGGAAGGAAAGTTCTTGTACATTGAAGAGGCACAGAGATCTTGGCAATGTAGCCGGAGGAAGGCGGATGGCCCTGAGTCAGAAAACGCTTGACTGGGAAAGATTGTTGGGCTGGCAAATGAGGATTAGACTCTAATTATCGCATTGGCATGTTTCAAAATTAAAAAAAAATATATTCTCTCCAAC
Organism: Tachyglossus aculeatus; assembly: GCF_015852505.1. Taxonomy (NCBI): domain Eukaryota; kingdom Metazoa; phylum Chordata; class Mammalia; order Monotremata; family Tachyglossidae; genus Tachyglossus; species Tachyglossus aculeatus. The sequence continues at coordinate 42,200,393 of NC_052067.1, read as the reverse complement.
TGTCACAGTGTCAAAACAATTATTTGCATGCTCGAACAGATGTCAGAGATGGTAGAGGCGTATATGTACTTGCAAATTTAAAATGAGAAGCTTTCTAAAATTGGAGGCAGAAGCTGTTCCCCTAATTCTGGTGCAAGCCCACAGTTTAGGGGGCCGGGGTTGGGGGGGAAGGAGAGGGGCAGGGCTAATCTGACTTCCTCTTTCTATTTTCCTCTTGCTGGCAGTGGAATCCGGAGAGGGTGAGGATAAAGAGAAACTGCTGCAGCCTTTGAATCTCCCAGGGAATGAGGGTATGGGGGAAGTCATAGGCAACACTATCAGCTACCCTTCTGCTGAACCCCCAGTTAATAATAACAATAATTGTGGTATTTGTTAAGCACTTACTACATGCCAGGAACTGTACTAAGCACTGGGGTGGATATAAGTAAATCGTGTTGGACGCGGTCCCTGTCCCAAATGGGGCTCACCGTCTCTATCCCCATTTTACAGATATGGTAAGTGAGGCATGGAGAAGTGCATTGACTTCCCCAAGGCCACACATCAGACTGGTGGTGTAGCTGGGATTAGAATCCATGACTTTCCCTTCATTCATTCCTGGACTCTATACACCGTGCTGCTTCACTAGTCTTCACTAGTCATTGGAAGAGTTGGCCCAATATCCATCACTTTTGCCCCTAATTTGGCCCCAGCTCACTGGCTCACTGTGGGCAGGGAATGTGTCTGTTTATTGTTTTATTGTACTCTCCCAAGCACTTAGTACAGTGCTCTGCACACAATATGTGCTCAATAAATACAATTGAATGAGATACGATTGAATGACTTCCTCTGTCTCAGCAGGGACATTGTTCTGTCCAAAGCGAGACTCTTAAATTGCACAATGACAATTTAAAGCTGTGGCACAAACCCCTCCACCCCAGTTTTGGTATCCCATCTGTTGGTAACTTCTGTTGAACGCTTACTATCGTGTAGTGCTGTACTAACCACCTGGGAGCGAACAAGAGAGGTCAAAGTCAGGGAATCCACACTCGAGGTGCTTCTAGATGGGCTTCCAGTCTAAGGAGTTACAAACAGGACAAATGCAGAGAAAAACAGGCAGAAACACCACGAGAATCAACACTCTGCCTTCCACTGATCTGATAAGTTGCGTCCACGTGAATCTGGATTGATGGTGGGCCCGGTTGGTAGGAGCACTGTTAGAAGTAGCGTGACTCAGTGGAAAGAGCACGGGCTTGGGAGTCAGAGGTCCTGGGTTCTAATTCCAGCTCCGCCACTTGTCAGTTGTGTGACTTGGGGCAAGTCACTTCACTTCTCTGGGCCTCAGTTACCTCATCTGTAAAATGGGGATTAAGACTGTGAGCCCCACGTGGGACAACCTGATCACCTTGTATTCCCCCCAGCTCCTAGAACAGTGCTTCGCACTTAGTAAGCGCTTAACAAATGCCATTATTATTATTATTATTATTATTATTATTATCAGAGTGATTATAGGAAACAGACTGCCTACAGAAGCAGCATGGTCCAGTGGATAGAGCACATGCCGGGGAGTCAGAGGGAATCCCAGATCCACCCTCATCTGATGTGTGACCTTGAGCAAGCCACTTCCTTTCTTGTGCCTTAGTTACCTCATCTGTAAAATGGTGATTAAAGCTGTGAGCCCCATGTGGGACAACCTGATCACCTTGTATCCCCCCCAGCTCCTAGAACAGTGCTTCGCACTTAGTAAGCGCTTAACAAATGTCATTATTATTATTATTATTATTATTATTATTATTATTATTATCAGAGTGATTATAGGAAACAGACTGCCTACAGAAGCAGTATGGCCTAGTGGATAGAGCACATGCCGGAGAGTCAGAGGGAATCCCAGATCCACCCTCGTCTGATGTGTGACCTTGAGCAAGTCACTTCCCTTCTTTGTGCCTTAGTTACCTCATCTGTAAAATGGTGATTAAAGCTGTGAGCCCCATGTGGGAAATGGACTGTATCCAACCTAGTTATCCTGTAGCTACCCCAGCACTTAGTACCGGGCCTGACTCAAAGCAAGTGCTTAAGAAATACACACACAAAAAAAACCCAAAAACCATTAACTTCTTGTCCATGGAGAAATCTTTGCAACGAGGGGGTGCACTGAAGATCCCAGGACTTCCCCTACATCTGAAATTCAGACTCCTTTTGACTCTGTCCCTGATCATCACTCTACAGCAGATGGGGAGGGAAGAAAAGGGAGGAGCAGGGTGGCCTAGTGGCTAGAGCACGGGTCTGGGATTCAGAAGGACCTGGTTCTAATCTTGGCTCCACCACTAGTCTGCTGTGTGACCTTGGGCAAGTCACTTCACTTCTCTGTACCTCAGTTACCTCATCTGAGGTATGAAGATCATGAGTCCCAAGTGGGACAAGGACTATATCTAACCTGATAAGCTTGTATCCACCCCAGCACTCAGAACACTCAGAACAGTACCATTAAAAAAAATGTAAATTCATTCATTCATTCAATCGTATTTATTGAACACTTACTGTGTACACAGCACTGTACTAAGTGCTTGAGAAGTACAAGTTGGCAACATGTAGAGACGGTCCCTACCCAACAATGGGCTCACAGTCTAGAAGGGGGAGACAGACAACAAAACATGTGGAAAGTAAATGAGTGTTACAGGTCTGAAACTAGATCCCAGAGCAAGATGTGAAGTGTTGAAAGGGGCCGGGGCCCGGGGCACGCTCAGAGCCATCCAAAACATTGGTACAGGGAGAAGGAAGGGTTTGGGAAGACTGACAATTAGTTGGAAAAGTAGCGCATAGAGACGGAATACAGGCAGGGGGATGGGAAAGGATGCGGCAGATGGATGGATAGAGAGGAAGAGAGAAATATGAGACACAGGGCTTCATCCAGTGACTACTAAGAGTTAGGGAGGAGTTTTCTAGGGTTTTTTTTATAGTATTGGTTAAGCACTTACTATGCACCAGTCACTGCACTAAGCCTCGGGGTAGATATGAGCTAATGAGATTGGACACAGTCCCTGTCCCACATAGGGCTCACAGCTTAATCCCTATTTTACAGATGAGGTAATTGAGGCACAACAAAGTTATGTTACTTGCCTTAGGTCCCACAGCAGGTAAGCGGAGGAGCCAGAATTAAAACCCAGGTCCTTCTGACTCCCGGGCCCTTCCTCTATCCACTAGACGATACTGCTTCAGGTAGAGTTCCCTGAGTCAGGGAGGTCTTAAGGTAGAGTGGCACGGACCCCCACAAATGAGAAATGTATGAGTATCCCATCTACCAGGACCTAGAAGAAAGCAGATGAGATAAAAAGAAAAGCAGGCAGAATTTCTGAGAGTACCAGAACACAAATCCAGTACTCAGGAGACCGGGCTCTAATCCCAACTCAGCCACTGGTCTGCTGCATGACCTTGCCCAAGACACTTAACCTCCCTGTGCCTCAGTTCCCTCATCTGTAAAATGGGGAGAAGATACCCGCTACTCTCTTTTTAGGTTGTGTGCCCCGTATGCGACAGAGCCAATCTGATTTTCAGGTACCCAACCCCCAGTGCTCAGCACATTGTCGGCAATTGCTAAATGCTGTTATCATTTCTCATTAATGTTGATATTTATACCCTGTCCCCTACTGGCTGTTGTTTTCTGATACGTTTCTTTCCTGTGACTCTACCAAGGGAAGGCTGGCATTGGTTGGTGTGGGTAGGTCAGCTGGTGGCTGGCATCGGAAGGCTGGCGTAGGAATGCCAGGGAGGATGAATTTTGGAATCTGTTATCCGGGCTGTCATGGAGACGGGGCTGAGGAGGCATTTCAGCCGATTTTCATGCTAATCCTGCTGTCTGCTTTTTGGCTCCTTGTGATGCAGGATGGAAAGAAAGGCCTTTGGTGAAAGTCTCGAGTCCATTTTCAACCTTGTCATCTGGCTCTCTTCAGCAGGGTCCATAGCAATCACAGTAACAATAATAATAATAATGATAGTAATAACAATAATGGCGTTTGTCAAGTGTTTGCTAGGTGCTGAACACTGTACTAAGTGCTGGGATAGTACATATTGATCTGGTCAACTGGAACTTAGAAGCAGAGTGGTCTAGTGGATAGAGCACGGACCTGCGACTCACAAGGACCCAGGTTCTAATCCTGGCTCCACCACTTGTCTGCTCTGGGCCTTTGGGAAAGTTACTTAACTTCTCTGTTCCTCAGTTACCTCATTTGTCAAATAAGAATGAAGTCCAAATTGATTGTCTTGTATCTTTCCCAGCTCTCGGTACAGTTCCTGGCACATAATAAGTGCTTAATAAATAACATATTAAAAAATAAAAACAGTGGCCCTGACCCACACAGAGCTCGCTGTCCAATTAGAAGGAAGAAAAGATATTAAATTCCCATTTTACAGATGGAGAAATTGAGGCACCGAGAAGTTCAGTTCAGATCTCCCATCCTCGTGTCTCTCTCCACTTCAATCCATACTTCATGCTGCTGCCCGGATTATCTCTGTCCAGAAACGCTCTGGACATATCACTCCCCTCCTCAAAAACCTCCAATGGCTACCAATCAATCTGCGCATCAGGCAGAAACTCCTCACCCTGGGCTTCAAGGCTCTCCATCACCTCGCCCCCTCCTACCTCACCTCCCTTCTCTCCTTCTACTGCCCAGCCCGCACCCTCCGCTCCTCCACCACTAATCTCCTCACTGTACCTCGCTCTCGCCTGTCCCGCCATCGACCCCCGGCCCACGTCATCCCCCGGGCCTGGAATGCCCTCCCTCTGCCCATCCGCCAAGCTAGCTCTCTTCCTTCCTTCAAGGCCCTGCTGAGAGCTCACCTCCTCCAGGAGGCCTTCCCAGACTGAGCCCCTTCTTTCCTCTCCCCCTCGTCCCCCTCTCCATCCCCCCGCCTTACCGCCTTCCCCTCCCCACAGCACCTGTATATATGTATATATGGTTGTACATATTTATTACTCTGTTTATTTATTTATTTATTTATTTTACTTGTACATTTCTATCCTACTTATTTTATTTTGTTGGTATGTTTGGTTCTGTTCTCTGTCTCCCCCTTTTAGACTGTGAGCCCACTATCGGGTAGGGACTGTCTCTATGTGATGCCAATTTGTACTTCCCAAGCGCTTAGTACAGTGCTCTGCACATAGTAAGCGCTCAATAAATACGATTGATTGATTGATTGATTCAGTGACTTGCCCAATGTCTCACTGCAGGCAAATGGATAAGTGACTTAAGTTGGGCAAGCCACTGAAATTCTCTGGGCCTCAGTTTCCTCACTGGTGAAATGGGGATTCAATACCTGTCCTCTCTCCTACTTAGGCTGTGAACCCCATGTGGGGAAGGGATCCATCAGATCTGCATACGCTGTGTCTACCCCAACGCTTAGGTCATTGCTTGGCACTTCGTCACCTAACAAACACCGCGACTACACGTGCCTTCTCCTTTCAGTTCCAGCTGCTCCAATTCAAGCAAAGCCATAACGATTTCGGGTTGGGTTTCTGCAATGGCACAGGAAGCCAAGGTAGAGGACAGGGCTTCACCCCTGGAGTTCTTCATCATCACCAGTAACACTCAACCTCCATTATCATCACCATCATTAGAACCATCAGCATCACCATTATTGTCATCATCATTATAACCATCATCATCACCACTATCATCAGCACTTATAACCATTATGATCACCACCATCGAAGCAGTGTGGCTCAGTGGAAAGAGCCCGGTCTTGAGAACCAGAGGTCATGGGTTCTAATCCCAGCTTTGCCACTTTTCTGCTGTGTGACTTGGGGCAAGCCACTTCGCTTCTCTGGGCCGCAGTTACCTCATCTGGAAAATGGGGATTAAAATTGTGAGCCCCACGTGGGACAACCTGATCACCTTGTATCCCCCCCAGCGCTTAGAACAGTGCTTTGCACATAGTAAGTGCTTAACAAATGGCATCATTATTATTATTTGTAATCATCACCCCCACTTATAACCACCATCATCACCACCATCATCATCATTATAACCACCAAGATCACCCCATCCTTATCGTCATTATAACCATCTTCATCACTTATAACCATCATCATCACCGCCATCATCATCACTGCCATCACCATTATCGTCATCATCATAACCATCATCACCACCACCATCATCATCATTATAACCATCCTCATCACTTATAACCCTCATCATCACCACCATCATCAGCACTTATAACTATCGCGATCACCATTATCATCACTTATAACCATCATCATCATCGTCATCATCAGTATAACCATATCCTCATCATGATCATCATCACCCTCACTGTCATCACCATCACCATCCTCATCCTCTGAGAGTTTGTCAAACAAGAAGAATTTTCAACACCGAAAAGAAGGGGGAAAGGGTGATCTAACAGCAGTGTTAAATCAATCTACATCTTTAGCTTTTTTGGTATCATGGTCGATTTTAGCAGAGGCCAGAGTAGGCATTAGCATTTCAAGGGCTATTCTATCATTGCCGAAGATGACTGTGATGGCCTTCCTTTTCCTCTGCCCGACATCCAAGATTTCAGTAGGCAAGATGCTGAAATCCATCGGGACCCAAAGGAATGAAAACGTGCAGAATCCCTATGTCACTGATTCTCAGTCTTTCTAGGGCAGTAATCTATTCCATACTTTCTTGGGCTCCTAGAGTAAACTGCTGTGTACTAAAAAGGTGGCTTAGTGGATTCCCCAAGTCATTTCACTTGATATTCAGAGCTATGAGATTGCAATTTTGAAATGATTTTACACACATTTCCATGCAGGCGTGAGGCAGAACAAGCAGCAGTGTCCTGTGATGCTGAGAGGTCTGGAGGCATTGACCTTTTTCCTTCCCTTTGGAGACGGGATTGCTTTCCTATCAATAACACAAAAACAGTATACTCTTCCTACCGAGACTATTACCTAATGCCAGAGATGTTGGCATTTTCCGATCTAAATGGCTTGAGTCGTGGAGCATGTAGCCCTCAATAAATGTTATAATCATTGTTACTGCTACTGCTGTTAGTGACTATTATTATTGTTGTTATTATTATGTAATAATAATAGCGATGATAAGTTGTGAGCGGAGTTGCCCTGCATATTTTCATTCATTCAATCGTATTTATTGAGCGCTTACTGTGTGCAGAGCACTGTACTAAGCGCTTGGGAAGTACAAGTTGGCAATACATAGAGACGGTCCCTACCCAACAAAGACAGTGTTATCTATGTGCAGGGCCATTATAAAGAGCCAGTAGCTTCTGCACTAAACCTATGAGGATATGTTGGTTCATTCATTCATTCAATCGCATTTTTTGTGTGCTTACTGTGTGCAGAGCACTATACTAAGTGCCTGGGAGAGTATGATACAATAATAAATGGACACATTCCCTGTCCACAATGAGATTAATAGTCTAAAAGGTATCCAGTCGATATGACTGGGTACCGTTTTTGGCCCTGTGTCCTTCGTTAGGGGTACAGCAGTGTGGCCTTATGGAGAGAGCACAGGCCTGGCAGTCAGAAGAACTGGGTTCTAAACTGGATCTGCCACTTGCCTGCTGTGTGACCTTGGATAAGTCACAACTTCTCTGGGCCTCACTTTCCTCACCCGTAAATTGGGGATTAAACACCTGTTCTCCCTCCCTCTTAGAGCGTTTGGGACAAGGCAGGTATCTGACCTGATTGTCTTCTGTTATTATCATTTATCGCACCCCTAAGTAGGGCTGCTTTGAAATTAAGGGTGTTACCCCTCACACTGCTTTTCTTGCTGTGCAAGAGACCATACTGGGGCTGCCTCTCTTTTGGTTCAGGAATAAGGGAAGGAGAGAGATACATTTTACTGCCAACAGGACAAGCCTTTGATTTGTTTTTCCAGAAGTGGTGAGGGTCTCTGCTGAGCCATCCACTCTCTTTTTGCTAGCCCCCCAGTGTACAGAGCCCCCCATAGTGAGATGGCTGACGGGAATAGCAGGCTTTAGGCGGAGGTCATTGGACAAAACATCTCTGTGGGCCATTTTGGCAACTGACCCTGTTGATCACTTCATCCGTAGCAATAATGACACTTGTTAAGCACTTACTATCAGCTACCCTGCTGGTTCAATCTCTCATCCTATCCCGACTGGATTACTGCATCAGTCTCCTCTCTGAGCTCCCATCCTCCTGCCTCTCCCCACTTCAATCTATACTTCACGCCACTGCCCGGATCATCTCTGTGCAGAAACGCTCTGGGCATGTTACTCCCCTCCTTAAAAATCTCCAGTGGCTACCAATCAACCTACGCATTAGGCAAAAACTCCTCACTCTCGGCTTCAAGGCTGTCCATCACCTCGCCCCCTCCTACCTCATCTTCCTTCTGCAGCCCAGCCCACACCCTCCACTCCTCTGCCACTAACCCCCTCACTGTGCCTCGTTCTCGCTTGTCCCACCGTCGATCCCCGGCCCACGTCCTCCCCCTGGCCTGGCATGCCCTCCCTCCCCACATCTGCCAAGCTAGCTCTCTTCCTCCCTTCAACACCCTACTGAGAGCTCATCTCCTCCAGGAGGCCTTCCCAGACTGAGCCCCCTCCTTCCTCTCCCCCTCCCCAACCCCCCTACCCTACCTCCTTCGCCTCCCCACAGCACCTGTATATATATTTGTACAGATTTATTACTCTATTTTACTTCTACATATTTACTATTCTATTTATTTTATTTTGTTAACATGTTTTGTTTTGTTGCCTGTCTCCCGCTTCTAGACTGTGAGCCCACTGTTGGGTAGGGACCATCTCTATATGTTGCCAACTTGTACTTCCCAAGCGCTTAGTACAGTGCTCTGCACACAGTTAGCACTCAATAAATATGATTGAATGAATGAATGAATGAAATTCTATGTGCCAAGCACTGTGGTTGATACAAGTTAATCAAGTTGGACACAGTCCCTGTCCCACATGGGGCTCATAGTCTTCATCCCCATTTTATAAATGAGGTAAATGAGGCCCAGAGAAGTTAAGTGACTTGCCTAAGGTCACACAGCAGGCATGTGGCGGATGTGGGATTAGAACCCAGGTCCTTCTGAGTCCCAGGTCCGTGCTCTAGCCACTAGGCTACACTGCTTCTCAATGGCTGATCCTGATCCTTCCCATCAGCCAGTGCTCATTATGACACTGAAATTAGATTAATAAGAGTTGTGGGGGAGCTCTTTTCCACTTGCCAAATTCAATGGAAAAGCATAAAACAAAAAAAAATGGAGTGGAGGAAAAAAAACAGGCTTGGTGTGTACACCATCCAGGACTTAAAGTTATTGTGTTTTAAAGCTCTTTAAGCTATTAAAAATTTAAGTGCTTACTATCAGTCAACAAATCAATGGCATTTATTGAGCACTTACTGTGTGCAGAGCACTGTACTAAGTGCTTGGAAGAGTACAGTACAACAGAGTTGGTCAATATATGTCCTACCCACTATGGGCCAAAAACTGAACTAGATAAAATGGGGATTAAGACTGTGAGCCCAATGTGGGACAGGGACTCTGTCCAACATGATTTGCCTGTATCCACCCCAGCACTTAGTACAGTGCCTGGCACAGAGTAAGTGCCCAACAAATGCCACAATTATTACTACTATTAGATAGAACAGACCCAGGCCCTGTCCCCCACAGGGCCTCTTAGTTTAAGTAGGAGGGGAAGAGGTTGTGAATCCCCAATTTCCTTATGAGGAAACTGAAGCCCAGAGTCGTTAAGTAACTGTCCCAAGGTCACACAGCAAGCAAGCGGCTGAGCTGGGATTAGAACGCTGGGACTCTGATGCCCAGGCCACTGTTCTTTTCACTAATCCGTCCTGCTTTCCTGTTCACATTTAGCCTAAGACATTCTGCCAGTTACAGCAAGCATCAGATGTGTCACAGAAACTGGAATCTGGGATTCACCTGTACTAAAGCCACATCCAAATACATACCCTCAAGCTTCAAACATCTGCAGGATCTCCAGAACAAGTGAGATAGATGCTAGGAGAGGAAAGGGAGAACCAGTGTGACCCAGTGGAAAGAGTACGGGCCTGGGAATCAGAGGACTTGGGTTCGAACCCCTGCTCTGCCGCTTGCCTGCTGTGTGACTTTAGGCAGATCACTTCACCTCTCTGTGCCTCAGCTTCCTCATCTGTAAAATGGGGATCCAGTAGCTGTTCTCATCCAACTCAGAAGGTGAGCCCCATGTGGGACAGGGCCTGTGTCCAACCTAAACACTTGCACCTACTCCAGTGCTTAGAACAGTGCTTGAGATATTAGTGTGCACTTTAAAAAGCCATAAAAATATTCAATCTCTTTCATTTAGTATTAAGAGTTCCGGTTGAACGGAGCCACTCTCGACGACCATCTGCAACAGGTTTCTGTAAATGCGGTAGAAAACAAAGCAATGTTCAGGCTTGGGACTTCTATGGCTTTTTGACTTACGCGTCTCAGATTGTGGTCTTTATATACGACACTTTTAACTGCGTATCTTGTCTCTTTAAGGAGGTTCTAAATGCAATCAATTTGTAGCCAGTGTTCTATGGTTGGGTTTTGACTTCAAGATGGACACTACTGTTGTTGAGATTTTTTCTGAATGTGAGCTTGGCCGAGTTTTCTGTCGGAAGAGTAGTGGGACACTCGGTAGTTTTGCATTTGACTTCTTTTCTGGAAAAAAAAAACAATCTTGTTCTCCTGCTCCATTCCCAGACGTACCCCATATCCTCTCCCCACCCCTGAAATTATGGCGTCATCGCCCCCACCAAAACCCAAGCTGCAAATACTTCCGTGAGGATGGGGGGACTGGAAAGCGAAGCCCCCCTCTTCCTCAGTCCCTTGCAAACACCACTGGGATGGGATACCCCAAAACTCTCAGCCTCCCCTGCAACCGCTGCCTCCGGTCTACAGGAATGAAGAGGACTGAGCTAGAAAAGACTGGAAAGAGTCACTTCTTTGGCAAATTTGCTGAGGTGGCGAGCCGAAAATTCAATCGCTTCAAGATGAAATGATTTCTTCCTGATGGATGTGGAGCCGCTGGAAGATCAATTCTAGACGGACGATGCCTTCCTTGATGGGGGCGTGGGAAGACAGACCTTTGCAGCGCTATCGCGTTCGCTATCTGCAGTGCCTGGTACCATTTTCGTGGCTGCCTTTGGATACTGCATTCTCCCCAAGCTCCTGTGCCAGGAACCAACCCTTTCCTGAAAGGCAGTGTGGCCTAATAATGATAATAATAATAGTAATGATGGCATTTATTAAGCACTTACTATGTGCAAAGCACTGTTCCAAGCACTGGGGAGTTTACAGGGTGATCAGGTTGCCCCATGTGGGGCTCACAGTCTTAATCCCCATTTTACAGATGAGGTAGCTGAGGCCCAGAGAAGTTGTGACTTGCCCAAAGTCACACAGCTGATAAGTGGTGGAGTCAGGATTTGAACCTCTGACTCCAAAGCCCAGGCTTTTTCCACTGAGCCACGCTGCTTCTCTGCTGGAAAGAGCACAGTCCTGGGAGTCAGGGCACCTGGGTTCTAATTCCACCTCTGCCATGTACCTGCTGTGTGACAGGGGCCAATCACTTAGGTTCTCTGCGCCTCAGTTTCCTTAACTGTAAAATGGGGATTCAATACCTGTTCTCTCCCATACTCAGCCCCATGTGAGACAGGGACTGTGTCTGACCTAATTAACTTGTATCTGCCCTAGTGAGTAGAACAGTGCTTGACACATAATAGGTGTTTAACAAATACCATGATAATAAACGTCATAATAATAACTGCCACACTGCAGGTTAATCTGGTTGCTACAGCTTCCTCTCAGATGCCTACAACTAATCCTCACTGTCTGAGTTTTTAAAGCATTTCTTTCATCTTTGTTTATTACCCTTCCACTTCAGCACTCCACAAAGCAGCTATTTGGATATCCTGCTGGCATCCATGCTCTTCCCATACCCCTTGCCAACGAAGGTGCGATGGGATGAGTAACGGTTCAGTGCAGGGGGTTGGATTGTGTCCCAGGACCTCGTTGCTTGTGATTCTGTCTCGCCATTTGCTATGAAGTATTTCATGTCAATGGAAGCGATGCGTGTGCTCTGGAAATCTGTTGGGGTGACCTGTCTCACAGTCATATAGAAAACAAGATTCTGCAATGACCCTAAAGATTGGATCTAGAAACATTTAGAAGCAGTGTGGCCAAGCGAACCTGGGGGTCAGAAGGACCTGGATTCTAATCCAGGCTCTGCCACTTGTCTTCCACTTGGCCAAGTCACTTCACTTCCCTGTGCCTCAGTTCCCTCATCTGTAAAATGGGTTTTAATACTGTGAACCTATGTAGGACTTGGACTAGGTCCGACCTGATTAGCTTGGATCTACGCCAGTGCTTGGTACACATAGTAAGCGCTTAACAAATACCACATAAAAAATATTACTCGAGAGGTACAGACCCAAGTGCACAAGTGATGCAGAAGGGAGTGTGAAGTGGGCAGAGTGGTGAGAGGTTAGTCAGGGAAGATTTCCTGGGTGAGATGTGATTTTGGGGAGGGCTTTGAAGAAGGGGAGAGTGCTGGTCTGCCTGATATGGAGGGAAAGGGAGTTTTAGGCATGTTATGTAATCAAGCATGGCTGCTCGGAATAGACTAATCAATCTCAATAATAATAATAATAATAATAATAATTGTGGTATTCGTTAAGAGTTCACTATGTGCCAGGTGCCATAATTAGTGTTGGGGTTGATACAAGCTAATCAGGTTGGACACGGTCCATGTCTCACATGGGGCTCAGAGTCTTAATCCCCATTTTGCAGATGAGGTAACTGAGGCCCAGAGAAGTGAAGTGACTTGCCCACGGTCACACGGCAGACGAGTGGTGGAGCTGGGATTAGAATTTAGGTCCTTCTTGGGCCCAAGCCCGTAGTCTAACCATTAGAAAATGCTGCTTCTCCAGTGAAATATGATTGTATCCCCCAGTCCAAACAGGTGGGGGCCCAGAGCCAGCCCAAGCTCCCTCTTTCCTCCAGGGACTACTGTCTCAGGGAAGCCTAATTGGACTCCAGGTGGATTTCATCTGCGCACGTGAAGGGGTCATGTTTTCTGGAGCTCGGCGAGTGAGAGGGACAGGATCGTTTAGGTCAGAGTGAGTGGTCTAAGGTGTATGAGAGGAAAGAAGATAGAAAAGGGGAGATGGAGAGAAATGGAGCCAGGAAACAAACCCACACACCGACACACACACCCCCACACATTCTGAACATAGTCCCAAACTCGGCTACGTACCCAGACACAATACTCTCCGTCACAGAGACATCCAGCACAGAATGAAGCAACAGCAGCAGAAGCTGTGTGGCCTAGTGGATGGAGCACAGGCCTTGGAGTGAAAAGGACCTGGATTCTAAACCCAACTTGGTCACTTGTCTGCCGTGTGTCTTTGGGCAAATCATTTAACTTCTCTGGGCCTCAGTTATCTGTAAAATGGGGATTGAGACTGTGAGCCCCACGTGGAACAGGGACTGTGTCCAACCTAATTGTCTTGTATCTACCCCAGCACTTAGAACAGCACTTAAACAAACACCATAAAAATAAAAAAGGGGGTAAGAAATATAACAGCTGCCTCAGCTGCCATCACTACCATCACCACAGACTGCCCAGAGTTCCCACCCAGGACCAGTGTGGAGTATATAGGCTTCATAACTGGGTCCGGATGGAGGTGGGAATTCTGGGCAGTGGGTCATGGTATCGGCCTCTATGCCATCTCGCCCAGCGCTCACCTCCGTCCACGATTCCGTAGCCAAAAGAGGGTCTTCCCCAGGCCTGGGAACCAGATCAGCGAGGGTCCCAAGCCAGACACGACAGCTTCATGGACAACCCATCAATCCCAAATTGGCTCCGTAACCCACAGTGCTCTACTTCAGCCTCTCCCTCCAGCCACCCCCTCCTGGAAGAATCTTAAAACTCACGAACGCTTTTCCCTGTTATTGCTGCCAGTTTTATATCCAGGAATCTTGGACGACAAAGCTAACTCGTTCCCTTCAAAGCCCTTTTTGGTTCTGGCGGATGACCGCACTGTCAGCTCTGAAATCTATCGGGAGATATTTTCATCTCCAACTGGGAGTGGATGAGGGATTGAGTGCTGCTTTGTCCTAACCTCCTTCTCACAGTCACTTGATCTTTTTCTTTCATCCCAGAAACAGGTGTTTGATAGCGACAAAAGATGACCCAGAAAACTTTCTGAAGGAGAAAGTTCCACTGGACGACTGACCCGCGTCTTTACATCTCCTTCTTTCCCACTGGTATTTCCTAGTGATCCTTGCAGTGGATGTGAGCGAAGATTGAAAAAACAGTGTCACCTAATGGAGAAAACGTTTTGTGATTTTTGGGTTTTTTTTTTTTTACTCTTTCAGAAGCGAACGGTGGTTTGCCTGAAGTGGAATAGAAAGCTGGTCAGGCCCTGGAATATCTCTCTAGAGAAAGCACGCAAGAAGTCGTTTAGAAAATGGTGCAACTCGAAAGAGAATGGTGCTATTTGGAAACGCAATAAAGAATGCCCAAAATGAGACTGGAAGTCACGAGGCTTTGTTCTCCCAGAGAGAAACCTGCTTCAGATCGTATAGTTCAAAACTTCTCAAGTAGCAAGATAATAATAATGATTATAATTGTGGTACTTGTTAAGCGCCTACTATGTGTCAGGCACTGTACTAAGCGCTGGGGTAGATACAAGGTAATTGGGTTGAACACAGTCCCGGTCCCACATAGGGCTCACAGTCTCAATCCCCATTTTAGAGATGAAGTAACTGAGGCACAGAGAAATGAATTGACTGGCTCAAGGTCACACAGCAGGCAAATGGCAGTGCCGGGACTAGAACCCAGGTCCAGATCGGCCCATGATCTAACCATTAGGCCATGCTGGCAAGTTCTCCCTTTGCCCCCATCCCTCAGTTCTTTCTGAGTTACCTCACTTAGGAGAGATGGGGAGCTAAAAATTGTGAATCGAGGGAACCCTGGTTCTGCCTCTAATGTGCTGGATAACTCTGGGCAAATCATTTAAAATAAGTAATAATTTATTGATGAGAAAGTGTTTCCTATTGTTTAGAACATGGGCATGAGAGTCAGAAGGACCTGGGTTCTAATTCCGACTCTGCCACTTGTCTGCTGTGAGACCTGGGGCTAGTCATTTAACTACTCTGTGCCTCAGTTACCCCATCTGTAAAATGGGGATTAAGATTGTGAGCCCCAAGTGGGACAGAGACTGTGTTCAATCTAGCTTGTATCCACCCCAGTGCCTAGTACACTGCCTGGCATATAGTAAGTGCTTAACAAATACCATTAAAAAACTGTAGTGTGTATTGAACGCTTCCTAGTTACCAAGCCCTGGGGGAGCTGCAAAATTACCAGAACAGACCCAATCCCTTTCCCACACTGGGCTCACAGTCTATCTATCCCCATTTTACAGATGAGGAAACTGAGGACTGCAGAGGTCAAGTGATTAGCCCACGGACTTCACCCAGCAGACTCCAACCAAAAAGAGCAGGGAAAAATGAATCTAAAACTTTGTTTTCACTTGACAAACAGGAAGGAATCTGTGCTGCAAAAGCTTGGAAACTTTTTTTTTTCAAATGCAAATCAGCAGGAGCAGAAAGAAAACTCTTTCGAACTATTACACTAATAAAAAAGACATTAAGACACTACAGTCAAGCATATGAGCGGTAATAACGGAGGAATTTTCCCAGCCTAGCACTTAATTAAAAGTTGCCAAAATTAGTAGACAGACTCTCCTCTCTGTTCTCTCTAGAAATTCAACCCGCTCTTTCTTGTTCCTCTTTCCCACATGCCCGTCACCATCACCTCTTCCTCCTCTTCTTCTTCCCTCTCTTCTCCCTCTTCCTCCGGCCCTCTGCGTTTCTCCTCTTTTCTGCCTCTCCTTCCACTCTCCCTGTGCCCCCCTCACACCTGCGGCTGATAATGACATGCAGCTCCAAATGAGCTGAGAAAATGAAAATTGCCTTGCAGAGGAAGGGAAGAGCATTTGACTTGTTCCAGCCCTCCAGAGGCTCAGATATAATTACCACTGAGGCTCGGCACACGAAGGACAGTCTCAGCAGCATCTTATCGCCGGTCAGCAAGATGCTGCAGAGTTGCTCTCCGTGACATTCCGCTCGAAATCTCTTAGTGTGCAAATCTGCACACTGGCAGCCACTGCAGGAACTCCTACGTTGTCCGTTGGTCGGTCGATCGTATTTACTGAGCGCTTACTGTGTGCAGGCCACTGTACTAAGCACTTGGGAGGGAACAAACAGCAGTCAGACGATTGCATTTATTGAGCGCTTACTGTGTGCTGAGCCCCGTACTAAGCACTTAGGAGAGTACAACAGAATATAATAGACACATTCCCTGCCCACAACGAGCTTACTTGTCTTCTGATGCTGAGTCGTCTCCAACCCATAGCTATTCCACGGACACATCTGTCCCAGAACGCCCAACTTTCCATCTGCAATCAACTTGGTAGTGTATCCGCAGAGTTTTCTTGGTAAAAATACAGAATTGGTTTACCACTGTCTTCTTCTGCGCAGTAAACTTGAATCTCCAGCCTCGACTCTCTCCCATGCCTCTGCTGCCAAGCCCAGGTGAGTTTTGACATGTAGCATGTTGTCTTCCGCTCGCTAGCCTCTGGCCAATCAATCAATCGTATTTATTGAGCGCTTACTTTGTGCAGAGCACTGGACTAAGCGCTTGGGAAGTACAAGTTGGCCAAGCTAGGAATGGAATGGGTAGGCCTCTGTTTGACTCTCCCTCCCGTAGCCGAGACTGGAGGAAACTTTCCAGGTGCCGTCCTGAGAGGGAGAATGATCTTACAGTCTAGTGTTCCAGTAATGGGGCCACTTAGGCCGGAACATATCAGTCAACGGAATCACGAAGGATCGAGTTTTTACCTCAATCAGACTCACCTAATCAACCGATGGTTATTTGTTGAATGCTTCTTCTGTGCAGAGCAGCATACCAAGAATTTAGGAGAACACTACAGGATCAGTAGACGTGATCCCTACCCGTAAGGAGCCTACAGTCGATTATGGAAGACAGACGGGAGAAGCAGCATGGCATAGTGGATAGAGCATGGGCCTGGAGTCAGAAGGTCATGGGTTCTAATCCCCGCTCCTCCACACGTCTGTTGTGGGTCCTTGGGCAAGTTGCCTCACTTCTCTTATTTATTTATTTATTTATTTTACTTGTACATATCTATTCTATTTATTTTATTTTGTTAGTATGTTTGGTTTTGTTCTCTGTCTCCCCCTTTCAGACTGTGAGCCCACTGTTGGGTAGGGACTGTCTCTATATGTTGCCAACTTGTACTTCCCAAGCGCTTAGTACAGTGCTCTGCACACAGTAAGCGCTCAATAAATACGATTGATTGATTCTCTGGGCCTCAGTTACCTCGTCTGTAAAATGAGCATTGAGACTGTGAACCCCACCTGGGACAGGGACTGTGTCCACCTCTATTTGCTCGTATCCACCCCGGCACTTAGTACAGTGCCTGGCACATAGTAAGTGCTTAGCAAATACCAACATCGTCATCATCACCATCATTGTTAAAATAAGTAGAGGAAAGCTAATGGAATTTCAAGATATGCACAAAAGTGCCACGGGCTTGGGAAGAAAATTTGGGAGGGGACATTTATTTAATGGTATTTATTTAAGACAAGCAGCATGGCTCAGTGGAAAGAGCATGGGCTTTGGAGTCAGAGGTCATGGGTTCGAATCCCAGATCCACCACATGTCTGCTGTGTGACTTTGGGCAAATCACTTAACTTCTCTGATCCTCAATTCCCTCATTTGTAAAATGGGGATTAAGACTGTGAGCCCCGCGTGTGACAACCTGATCACCTTGTATCCCTCCCAGCGCTTAGAACAGTGCTTTGCACATAGTAAGCACTTAACAAATGCCATCATTATAATTATTATTATATTATTATTATTATTACTATTATTATTACTTACTACATGCTAGGCACTATACTGTGCTAGGGTAGATATGATTGAATCAGTTTGGACAGAGTCCCTGCCCTGTATGGGACTCACAGTCTTTAGCCCCATTTTACAGATGAGGTAACTGAGGCACAGAGAAGTGAAGTGACTTGCCCAAGGTCACACAGCAGACAAGTGGCAAAGCCGGGATTAGAATCCAGGTTCTCCGACTCCCAGTCCCATGGTCTTTCCACTAAGCCTCGCAGCTTCTCATATTGGGTCATGCCTTAACCTGGGATCTGTGCTACACTCTCTGCTCGGACGGTCAGCAAGGAACGCGCTGGACCTCACTTCATTCTTAAATAGTAAAAATGACTGAAGTATTTGATAAACACTTGGTGCCAAGCACTGTGCTAAGTGCCAGGGTAGCTGCAACAGCATCAGGACGGACATAGTCCCTGTGTCCCATAGGGACTCGCAGTCTGAAGGGGAGCAGGTGTTTAATCCTCATTAAACAGATAAGGGAACTGTGGCACAGAGAAGCGAAGTGACTTGCCAAAGGTCACACAGCAGGCAAGCCACAAAATCAGGATTAGAACCCAGGTCACCTGGCTCCTGGGCCTGTGCTCTTTCCGCTAGGAAAGCAGAGGCTTGATTTGTAGTTGGGATACTGCCAAGCTCGGGGCTCCGATGTGGTCTTGAGGAAAACCTTTGTAGCTTCCAGGAGATTCCCCCAGAATTCTATCGGAGTTTTTAATGACAACTTCAGAGGGTCGTTCCTAAAAGTCGAACTGTGCTCTCTCCAGTGGAGAATGTCTGATCCTCCGAGACCATATGAGACAGGTCTTGATCACCCTGGAGTTGGATGTTAAATGCCGGGTCTTACTGTTGCTGTATTCATGACTAATGATGATTATTAATGATAGATGTCCCGGGATTATAATCCACTGTATGGATAAATCCTCCGAGGGCCTACTGGATCGTTATTTCCTTCTGAGTGTTAATGGATATATGTCATGGAAGCAATGGTGGCAATGATGATGTCATAAGGATGATAATATGGCCATTACTCCACCTCGTGGGGAGAGGGCATCTGGGTGTTCCTCTATTGGCTGGGATGATAATAATAATAATTATGGTATTTGTTCAGCACTTACTATGTGCCAAGAACTGTACTAAGCTCTGAGGTGGATAGAAGCAAATCTGGTGGGACACAGTCCCCATCCTTACAAGGGGCTCACAGTCTCAATCCCCATTTTGCAGATGAGGTAACTGAGGCCCAGAGAAGTGAAGTGACTTGCCTAAATTTGCACAGCAGACAAGTGGAAGAACCGCGATTAGAACCCATGACTATGGGACTATCGGAGAAGCAGCATGGCTCAGTGGAAAGAGCCAGGGCTTTGGAGTCAGAGGTCATGGGTTCACATCCCGGGTCTGCCAATTGTCAGCTGTGTGACTTGGGGCAAGTCACTTAACTTCTCTGTGCCTCAGTTACCTCATCTGTAAAATGAGGATTAAGACTGTGAGCCCCGCTTGGGACAACCTGATCACCTTGTAACCTCCCCAGCGCTTAGAACAGTGCTTTGCACATAGTAAGCGCTTAATAAATGCCATTATTATAAACGCCAGTATTATATTATTATTATGACCTTCTGACTGCCAGGCCTGTGTTGTAGCCACTACGCTGGGATGATTGTTGACCAGTGGGAATGATAGTGATATAAGAAATGACGAGAAGAGTCAATCAGTCAATCAGTCAGTCAGTGGTATTTATTGAGTGCTTAAAGTGTGCAGAGCACTGTATTAAGCACTTGGGAGAGTACAGTAAAACAACAAACAGATACATTCCCTGCCATTCATTTATTCATTCAATCGAATTTATTGAGCGCTTACTGTGTGCAGAGCACTGTACTAAGTGCTTGGGGGAGTACAATAGAACAATAAACAAAGACAATCCCTGCCCACAACAAACTTAAACGGGGAGACCGGGTCAGCAGGGCTACCAAGCCGCGGTTGCCAATGCGGCCGGGTCTCCAGGGCATCAGCCCCCTCCCCTCACTGTCAACAACGGGGATAACTGGTGCACCCCGAAGGAGGGGGATTCGTCCTTGGGCACTTAGATCCGGGCACGGAAGATTGAAACAAACAGACTCACTGAGTTTTGCTATGAAAACTTTAATGCGTTAATCTACAGAAAGCTATGGCTTTAAAATATAGTCATTCATTCAGTCGTATTTATCGGGCACTTACTGTGTGCAGAGCACTGTTCTAAGTGCTTGGAAAGTACAATTCGGTAACAGATAGAGACAATCCCTACCCAGTGACGGGCTCACAGTTATAAACCTATGAAAAAGGCTATGGATTCAATACACAAAACATACCCAAACCTTAACTTGTACTTCCCAAGCGCTTAGTACAGTGCTCTGCACACAGTAAGTGCTCAAGAAATATGACTGATTGATTGATTGAACACAATAATAATAATGATAATGGCATTTATTAAGCACTTACTATGTGCAAGGCACTGTTCTAAGTGCTGTGGAGGTTACCAGGTGATCAGCTTGTCCCACGGGGGGCTCACAGTCTTCATCCCCATTTTACAGATGAGGCACAGAGAAGTGAAGTGACTTGCCCGAAGTCACACAGCTGACAAGTGGCGGAGCTGGGATTTGAACCCATGACCTTTGACTCCAAAGCCCGGGCTCTTTCCACTGAGCCACACTGCTTCTAAGGTATTACATCCCTTCTAACACAAGGTATTACATCCCCTAGGGTCCTACAAGCAAAGTTAGTGCATATTACATCCCCTAGTGTCCCAGTGTCTCACCCCACCACAGAGTGGTTCTATCAACCACATATCAACCCCTTTTCCTCTCTAGTATTCGGTGGGTCCCTTATGGAGCCTTGGACTGGGCGTCCCCGGGTTGAGCCAAGCACACTCCGGGCTGTCCTAGCCTCCCCTCTGGGATGCAAGAAGCAGCAGTGTTTCGCAGGTGCACATGGATTTTACGGAGGGGGTATGGATGTGGAGGATGGGCATCTCTATTCCTCTGACCAACCCGGCAAGCAAACCGTAGCCCTGCCATGTTTTGGAAAAGACTGTCTGCCTGCAACACGTAACATCTAGCTTCTTCTGCGTGGACCCTAATCTACGTATAAACATTTCGTGGAAATGGCAGGCGTGAAAGGGTGTGGGGAATTTGGGTGAGATGTTTAGCCCCCTTTATGTGCAACCTTGGGCCACGTCTGCAAACTGTTCCTTCTAACTACAAGTCCTTTGTTACCCTTCCATAACAATAATAATAATAATGGTATTTGTTAAGCGCTTACTATCTCTGGGGGGTCAGGGGTCAAACCTGTGTTATCCTGGCAGAAGGCAGCTCCCTCTGGCCAGCAGAACATCTTTTTGGGGTCGGGGGTCAATTCTTCAAAAATCATTTTCCTTCAACAACTTTCAGACCATGTTTCCCCACTTCTCAAGAAACTCCAGTGGTTGCCCATCCACCTGCACATCAAAGAGAAACTCCTCACCATCGACTTTAAAGCACTCCATCACCTTGCCCCCTTCTACCCCACCTCACTATTCTCCTAATAAATAAAAATAATAATAATGATGGCATTTATTAAGCGCTTACTATGTGCAAAGCACTTTTCTAAGCGCTGGGGAGGTTACGAGGTGATCAGGTTGTCCCACGTGGGGCTCACAGTCTTAATCCCCCTTTTACAGATGAGGGAACTGAGGCCCAGAGAAGTGAAGTGACTTGCCCAAAGTCACAGAGCTGACAGTTGGAGGAGCCGGGATTTGAACTCGTGACCTCTGACTCCAAAGCCTGGGCTCTTTCCACTGAGCCACGCTGCTTCTCCATAAACAGCTAAGAGCAGGTAACAATCCAGGATAACAGAGGAGATGGCGGGTCTTTCCAAAATGGAGTCAGTTTGGCTCGCTCTGGTCAGGCAACTGTGGACGTATCTAAAGCCGGTCTCACAGGGACCGCAATGGGAGACCCTGTCGGGGGACGGCTCCTGCCTCCAGCCAGGGGTCATATGGGAGGGTTCAGGGGTCAACCTGGAGTATCCTGACAGGGGGCCTGGAAAGAGGTCATGGGTTCAAATCCCGGCTCCGCCAACTGTCAGCTCTGTGACTTTGGGCAAGTCACTTCACTTCTCTGAGCCTCAGTTACCTCATCTGTAAAATGGGGATGAAGACTGTGAGCCCTACGTGGGACAATCTGATCACCTTGTATCCTCCCCAGAACTTAGAACAGTGCTTTGCACATAGTAAGCGCTTAACAAATGCCATTACTATTATTATTATTATTATTGTTACCTTCCAGCTAGAAGAACATCTCTGGGGGGTCAGGGGTCAAACCTGTGTTATCCTGGCAGAAGGCAGCTCCTTCTGGCCAGCAGAACATCTTTTTGGGGTCGGGGGTCAATTCTTCAAAAATCATTTTCCTTCAACAACTTTCAGACCATGTTTCCCCACTCCTCAAGAAACTCCAGTGGTTGCCTATCCACCTGCACATCAAAGAGAAACTCCTCACCATCGACTTTAAAGTACTCCATCACCTTGCCCCCTTCTACCTCACCTCACTACTCTCCTAATAAATAATAATAATAATGATGGCATTTATTAAGTGCTTACTATGTGCAAAGCACTGTTCTAAGCGCTGGGGAGGTTACAAGGTGATCAGGTTGTCCCACGGGGGGCTCACAGTCTTAATCCCCATTTTACAGATGAGGGCCCAGAGAAATGAAGTGACTTGCTCAAAGTCACACAGCTGACAATTGGCAGAGCCGGAATTTGAACCTGTGACCTCTGACTCCAAAGCCCGGGCTCTTTCCATTGAGCCCCGCTGCTTCTCCTACTATAACCCAGGCCTTTACTCTTCAATCTTCTAACACTAAAAGCTTCTCATGGTACCTCAAACTCATCTATCTCACCACCAAACTCTCACTCACATCCCGCCTCAGTCCTAGAACGCCCTCCCTCCTCATAGCATTGCTCTCTCCCACTTCAAAGCCTTATTGAAGCCCCATCTCCTCCAAGAGGCCTCCCCTAAGTCCCCCTTTCCTCTTCTCCCACTCCTTTCTGCATCACCCTGACTTGTTCCCTTCATTCATCCTGCTTCCCACTCCCACAGCACACAGGTATATATGTGTAATGGATTGATTGATTGATTGATGCTTATTAATGTCCCTGTCACTCTCTAGTCTGTGATCTCATTGTGGGCAGGAGATGTGTCTGTTTGCTGTTGTACTCTCCCAAGTGCTTAGTACAGTGCTTTGCACACAGTAAGCACTCAATAAATGTGAACGAATGAATGAATGAATCCTGGCTGGGCCCTGCGAGGGAGACAGCTCCTGCTTTTAGCCGAGAGGACATCTGCAGGGGGGGTCAAGGGTCATCTCTGGGTGACGCTGCGCTGGGGGCAACTCCAACCAAGCAATCACTTGGTGACCAAACGATCACAAGGGTGACACAAGGGTGACGAGGGAAAAGCAGCGTGATGTAGTGGTTAGAGCACAGGCCTGGGCGTCAGTAAGTGTAGCAATACACGTGACAAGGGTGACACAAGGGTGACGAGGGAAAAGCAGCGTGATCTAGTGGTTAGAGAACAGGCCTGGGCGTCAGGAGGACGTGGATTCTAATTCCAGCTCTTCCACTTATCTGTTGTGTGTCCCCGGGGGAAGTCACTTAACTTCTCTGGGCCTCAGTCCCCTCATCTGTAAAATGGGGATTAAGACCAAAAGCCTCATATTTATTACTCTATTTTTGTTCTCCGTCTTAGCTTGTTCCGTCTTAGCTCCGTCTTGTTCTCCGATTAGCTGATTAGCCAAGTCCCTTCGCTTCTCTGTGCCTCGGTTCCTTCATCTGTAAAATGGGGATTAAGACTGTGAGCCCCATGTGGGACAGGGACTGTGTCCAACGCAATTACCTTGTATCTATCCCAGTGCTTTGAACAGGGCATGATACACAGTAAGTGCTTAAGGAATACCCTATTGGGGCTGGAATATGCCCCAAATAGTGACTTTCTCAGCTGCATTCAGTGATCGGATCAGCTGGCACAAGCCCATCTGGGCACACTAGGAACGTCTCCTGAAAATTTAACAATAAGCGTCTGACGTGCTCTCCAATGGCCAGTGCTTTCCTCGGAGTGCCAGCTGAGATATTTAACTCAATTCCTGCTCATTTCTTGATTTGTTATCCCACCGGTGATCCATCCGGCTCAAGGGCAAGGGATTGGACAACAAGAGAGAGAAGATGAGCAGGAACACGGTCTAGTGGAGAGAGCACCGGCTTGGGAGTCGGAAGGACCTGGGTTCTAATCCCGGTTCCGCCATGAGTCTGCTGGGTGACCTTGGGAAAGTCACTTCAGTTCTCTGGGTCTCAGTACCCTCATCTGTAAAATGGGGATTAAAACTGTGAGCCCCATGTGGGACAAGGACTGTGTCCAATCCGATTAATTTGAATCTACTCCACTACTTTGAACAGTGCTTGGCACAGAGTAAGCGCTTAACAAGAACCATATTTATTATTATAACAGAACTATTTCCCTTCCTTTTAAAGTTTCAAGGCCAAACAGAGAACAAGACCGAAAACCAAATGAAGCTTCGCATCTCCTTGCATTCCATCCTTCTGGGACACCCGAGACGGGTAGGGTGAGTCACTCTCAGATGGGTACATTTCCCAGTTCCATCCCAGGTAAAAGGAACGTTCCCGAATTTGGGATTCCAGTCAGATCCTCACCTCCTATCTGGTGAGTCTTTCTCATTATTATGCAAATGTCATCTTTACCTGAAGGCAAGATCGCGCCTCTTAATATTTAAATTCCATCTAGTTTTCATTGATCTCTAAACAACACACATTTTTGAACTTTCCTTTGAGAACTTTTTAGGGACGGAGCGTCTCCGGAGCCTTGTTTTTCCTCTTTATTATTAAAGAGTGGGGGTGGTTCGGGGGATGAGCAGGGGAACTTCGGTTTCCTCGCTTTCCCCTTCTGGGAGGAGACGTTCGACTGGTTTCACGGTCCTTTTGCCCCACAGAGAAAACCCGGAATGTCGGTCTCTGCATCTCCAGAAGCTCCCTTATCCATAATCCAATGGGTCGGCACTGGGGAGAGCAGGGAGCGTAACATCCAGGTGGCAAAGGGAAGCAACATGGCCCAGTGGAAAAAGCATGTTCCTGGGAGATGGGGACCTGGGTTCTAATCCAGCTCCACCACGGTCTGCTGTGTGACCTTGGACAAGTCACTTCACTTCCTCTGTACCTCGGGTTCCTCATCTGTGAAATGGGGATTCAACACCCGGTCTCCCTGCTACTTAGACTGTAAGCCCCATGATGGAGAGGGACTGTATCCAACCCCATTATCTTGTATCTACCCTATGCTTATTACGGAGACTAGCACATAGCAAGTGCCTAAGGAGTATCATTAAAAAAGGGATGGGAACCCAGTGGCACCAGTATCCTTAGGACAATCAAGTTTAGAATTGACGGGCACTGGAGTGGGCCAAAGAGGGGACAGGAGGTTCGTGGAGTGTGGAAGGTTTGGGACAGAAATCACTGTAGCCTAGTGGAAAGAGCACAGGTCTGGGTCCTTGGCTGAAAAATGGGGGTTAAGGCTATGAGCTCCATGTTGGATATAGATTGTGTCCAACCTGATTGGCTTGTGTCTCCCCAGCACTTAGTGTCCAACACTTAGTAAGGGCTTAACAAATACCTTCAAAAAAAACAACGCAAAGTGAAATGCACAACATCTATTCCTGTCCAAACTCCAGCTCCTTTCCTTTTCCAGCAGCTGGTTGCTCCCTTCTCTTTGCTCAGTCAATCAATAAATGCCCTTTATTGAGCACTTACTGTGTGCAGAGCACTGAACTAAGCACTTGAGAGAGTACGATGCAACAGAATTAGCAAACGCGTTCCCTCCCCATAATGATCTTACAATCTAGATTCAAGGTATCACCCTCTGAATGCTTTCCTCTCAGCCCCCACCTCTCCAAATAGCCACTATCATCATCATAATAATATAATGGCGGTGTTTGTTAAGTGGTTACTGTGTGCCAACCACTGTACTAAGTGCTAGGGTAGATACAAGATAATCAGGTTGGACACAGCCCCTGTTCCATATGGGGCTCACAGTCTAAGTAGGAGGGAATAGGACTTAATCCCCATTTTGCTGATGAGGAAACTAAGACACAGATAAGTTATGTGACTTACCCATGATCACCCCGTATATAAGTGGCAGAACCAGGATTAGAACCCAGGTCCTCTGACTCCCAGATGCAAGCTCTTTCCAATAGGTCACATGGAAATTATTTCTGAGCTTACTTCTGGGTTTATTTCTGAGCCCTTAATCTTCTCTCTCCAGGTTATTCTCATTGCTCACTTTTAGTACTTTTAGACTGTGAGCCCACTGTTGGGTAGGGACTGTCTCTATATGTTGCCAATTTGTACTTCCCAAGCTCTTAGTACAGTGCTCTGCACATAGTAAGCGCTCAATAAATACGATTGATGATGATGATGCTCATGGTGGGCAGAATATGTCTATTATATTGTTCTATTGTACTCCCCCAAGTGCTTAGTACAGTGCTCTGTACACAGTAAGCACTCAGTGAATTTGACTGATTAGTTGATCGATTGACACCACCCTCAGCTGTCAGAGGAAATCCACAAACCGATTTCCTCTAAGTCTCCACAGCTTTTCTCTTGTTTTGCCACGCTGCCCTATCTGAAGCAACTCAGGACTGTGGTTTCTGCCTCAATGTCTGCCCTGACTGTAATAATAATAATAATTGCAATTGTGGTTTTGTCAAGCACTTAGTGTGTGCCAGACACTGTACTAAGTGTTGGGGTGAATAGAAGCAAATCTGGTTGGACACGGTCTCTGTCCCACATGGGACTCATAGTCTTAATCCCCATTTTATACATAAGGTAAGTGAGGTACAGAGAAGTGAAGTGACTCACCAAGGTCACACAGCAGACAAACAGCAGAGCTGGGATTAGAACCCAGGTCCTTCTGCCTCCAAAGCCCATGCTCTATCCACTAGACCATGCTGCTTGACTTATTTTCCTTGTACATATTTACTACTCTATTTAGCTTTAATTCTATTTGTTCTGATGACTTGACACCTGTCTCCATGTTTTGTTTTGTTGTCTGTCTCCCCCTTCTAGACTGTGAGCCCGTTGTTGGGTAGGGAACGTCTCTAGATGTTTCCAACTTGTACTTGCCAAGCCCTTAGTACAGAGCTCTTCACACAGTAAGCGCTCAATCAATACGATTGAATGAATGAATGAATGAATGAATTTACCGGATCCTCCTGTTTTAGAGACCTCATTCATGACCTCCTCCCATCCTTACACCAGCCCGCATGCCTCCCCGCTTTCATAGCCCTCCTGAGAAAACCATCGCCTGCACAAAACCGGCCGTGATTTCACTACTCTACCCACTGCAGCTGGTTATTTCTAGCTCCTGTAAAGCCCTCTAAATCAGATGTAATTATTTCTGTTGTCCTCTTTGTCTCCGGGCAGATATTTCCATTTATTGTTCTCTTGAGTTGTAGGGAATGGGCAGGTGCATTTTAACTATGCCTGGGGGTTTCTGTGTTTCACCTGTCTTCCCCTTCATGCAAACACACACACACACACACACACATGCACACAAACTCTCTCTTTCTCTCTCACACACACATATACACACTCACACACACACACACACACACACACACACACACACACACGCACACCTTTGCTTTCCCTTGTTTTCCCCTGACAGCTCAGACCCCGCACCAGGTAAGCACTCAGCAAATGCTGCTGACAACGATAATGCTGACAACGTGACATCTTCGCCTGTGGAGAAGGCTGCAGTGAGCTACTGCAAGCAAGGAGGAAAACGACAACCAAACCTCCCCCCCCCCCCCGTTCAATTAGACGCCTGTTCTCCATGCGGACTCTGTTGTATCGGACTCTCCCAAGCATGGAGTACAGTGCTCTGCACACTGTAAGCACTCAATAAATTGCATTGATTGGTTAGAGGATCAACCCCAGGAGTTCTTCCCATACCCAATCCAGCATGGCCTAGTGGAAAGAGCACAGGCTTGGGAGTCAGAAGGACCCAGGTTCTAATTCCAGTTCTGCCACTTGTCTGCTGTGTGACCATGGGCAAGTCACTTCACTTCTTTGTGCTTCAGTTACCTCCTCCATATAATGGGGATTAAGACTGTGATCCCCATGTGGGGCATGGATTGTGCCCAACCTGATTAGCTTGTAGCTACCCCAGAGTTTAGTGCAGTGTGTGGTATACAGTAAGTGCTCAACAAATACTTTAAAAACAATATTTCCACCACCCCTTGATTTTTTCAGAGCTATTCAGCGAGATGACAGCCCAGGAACCCTTAATGTTGCTCTCTCTCCACACCAAACGAATGAGCTTCCCCCTTTCAGGGATGTAGGGAACTGCTCTCTTTCAAGTAGACTTCCTATCTTCCCTAGGATGGTCCTTGGAAATGGAACTCCCTCATGGACTGGACCAGGGATTTAAGGAAGCTCAGTACCCCAGGGCACACAGGAATGCTCTGGCCCTGTGATTACCTGCATGGACTGCCCCAGATACATGAATTGGCCATGGTGGGGGAAGGCTGGAGGAGAGGGGACATTGCCCCAGAAACAACACAGAGCCCGGGCTGAAATGCCCAGGGATTCTCATGTTATATACAGCAAAAGTAACATGGAGAAGGCTGTGGTGAGCTGCTGTGAAGGGAGATATATAAGTTATATTCATATATATAGTTGTAGCTATCTTCAATACAAGGGCATCTTTTGATTATCGACCTGAAATATATGCTGAACGTACCATGTTTCAAGAAAATGGAATCCTAGGTGGGGCTTCCAGGGATAGGACTTCCAGGAGTGTAGTTTCCAAGGGTAGGGATTCCAGGGGGAATGTGGGGATTCCAGGGATGGGGATTCCAGGGGTGGAGCTTCTAGGAAAAAGACCTCCAAGGGCCTGGCTTTCATGGATGAGGTTTCCAGGGTGGGGATACCAAGTGGGGGGGCCTTCCAGGGATGTAGCCTCCAAAGCTGTGTCTTCCAATGGGTTGGGACTTCCAGGGGTGGACTTCCAGGGCTGGGACCTCCAGGGTTTAGGGGGTGGCTTTCAGGGGATGGAGCTTTGAAATCACCCATTTTAACAACAGGACTCAAATAGGTCCTGACCAGAGGCTATAAAGCATCAATCAGCTCTCTCAGTCCTGCTTGTCTCTATTTGTTGCCGAATTCAACTTTCCAAGAGCTAAGTACAGTGCTCTGCACATGGTAAGTGCTCAGTAAATATGATTGAATGAATGAATGCCTATCCTTGCTCCTCCCCTATCACAACCCAGCCCACACAGTTCACTCCTCCAACACCAGCCAATTCACCATCGAGCCCTAGTTCCTGTCCTCCCCACTCTCTGGAACTCTCTCTCCCTGCATATCCAGCAGACCACTGCTCTCCCCATCTTCAAAGCCCCTCTAAAATCACACCTCCTCCAGACTAAACTCCGTGGCTTAGTGGATAGAGCATGGGTCTGGGAGGGAGTCAGAAGGATGCAGGTTCCAATCCTGGCTCTGCCAGATGTCTGCCGCGTGACCTTGGGGAAGTCACTTCATTTCTCTGGGCCTCAGTTACCTCATCTGGAAAATGGGGATAAGAGTGTGAGCCCCAGGTGGGACTGGGACTGTGTCGGCTACAAAATTCCCATATTCTAGGACTGGAAAGGTAAGGAGTGGAGAATCCAGGGGGTGCCGTGTCTCCCATCCAGATGAAACCGGTTCCCTCCTGACAACATGGTGACAACCTTCAGAACTAGCCAAGTGAGCCTTTTCTTTGACCCAGAGAGGTCTGCTTAAAAGGCAGCAGGCAATCGTCTTGAAAAGACCAGGAGTTTTGCCTGCAAAACACCAGAAAGAGTTGGAGCCGATTCCAAAGAGAACAGATAAAGGAAGAAACACTTGCTCCCTTAGAAACAGCTCTCTTCCTCTCACTTCTATACATATAAGCTGTCTGCTTTCACACCAAAAACATCTTTTAAATGCTTCTTTGCAAACACCAGAAATTTCTCTGTCCTGTTAAATTTAGCTGTGTAAGAATACTCACAGTTTAGCACCCACACATTTTGCAGTTAGTGCTGAATGTAGATCGCCTGTTTACTTAAAAATGTCAACCATCTGGAGCTTCTAACACCTCCGTCTCCAAGTCTGCCCGGGTTATTGATACGCTTCCAGTTTGCTGAGCTCTTTCCCTTATAATCGAGAAGTCTTCCCGAGGTGTCATGGCTGATGCACCGAAGCTTTGTATCCCGAGGTGTTTTTCCGAGAGGCCTGAGGACCTGGAATTCCCTCTCTCCATGGGCAAGATCCCCCTCCCACGAAACACCAGCCCGTGTTGGCTTTCAGAAGATGGTGTCGAGACCCATCTGTCCCTCAGGAGGTGGTCCCTGGTTGTTTTGGATCAGAAGCCCAGGTTCCAGTTCCCACACGTTCTTCCAATCTGGCTGTCTCTGGCCCAAGGGCCAGGCAAAACCAAATGCTGCCAGATGACCAATCAATCAATCAATCGTATTTATTGAGCGCTTACTGTGTGCAAAGCACTGTACTAAGCACTTGGGAAGTACAAGTTGGCAACTTATAGAGACAGTCCCTACCCAACAGTGGGCTCACAGTCTAAAAGGGGGACTAGACCGAACTCTGGGTGGGGACAGGGCAGATAAAGGGCTCTTCCAGCGGGCAGCATGGCCTGGTGGAAGGAGTACATCCCTGGGAGTCAGAGGACCTGAGTTCTCATCCCGGATCCACCGCTTTCCCACTGCGTGACCTTGGACAAGCCATTTATCTTCTCTGTGCCTCGGTTGCCTCATCTGTAAAACAGGGATTCGATACCAGTTCTCTAAACTGGGAGCTCCATGGGGGATAGGCGTTGTGTTCAGCCTGATTATCGGATATCTTCCCCAGTGCTTAGAACAGCGCTTGGCTCCTAGCAAGTGCTTAAAAAAAAAGACAATTATTATTATTAGAGGGAGAACTACAGTCAGGATATACCCAGAGCTAGACAGCTTTGTACCTCCCCACCAACCCTTGGACTAAAGGAAGCAGCATGGCCTAGTAGATAGAATATGGGCCTGGGGGTCAGAAGGACCTAGGTCCTAATCCGAGGTCTACCACTAATCTGTTGTGTGACCTTGGGCAAATCGCTTTTCTTCTCTGCGTCTCAGTTACCTCATCTGTAAAATGGGGATTGAGACTGTGAAGCCCATGTGGGACAGGGACTGTGTCCAACCTGATTAACTTGTATCTACTCAAGTTCTTGGTGTAATGCCTGACATGTAGTAAGTCCTTAACAAATACCATAAATAAGGCATGCCTTAATGTCCCTTGAGGTAATTTCACTGAAAATAGGTGGCAATGAGCCTAGAACAGAGAGCTAATAGCTCAAACATTTATTCTGTTGGCATGTGTTCTGGCCTAGGGCTAAATTCCCTAGTCCAGAGGCTCTCAGGTAAAGTGAAAGTTCAGGTAACGATAATAATAATAATTATGGTACTTGTTAAGAACTTACTATATGTGCCAAGCACTGTTCCAAGCTCCGGGGTAAATATGAGCCAATCCAATTAGACACAGTTCCTGTCCCACATGGAGCTCACACTCTTATCCCTGTTTTATAGATAAGGGAACTGAGGCCCAGAAAAGTTAAGTGACTTGCCTGAGGTCATGGAGCAGACATGTGGCAGAGCCAGGATTAGAACCCAGGTCCTTATTATGCCCAGGCCCCTGCTCTATCCTCTAACCCACACTCCTTCTGATGAAGATGGAAGGCTGACCACGGTTTCTTCACACAACACCCCCCTGCCCCAAGGCTGGGAATGGGATGTCAAAATCATAGGACAACGGACCATCAGTGATGCCACCCTGGGTCAAACCACCCTGCCCACTCTTCTCTCTCCAAATGTGGCAGCCAGGTGTATCAGGGAACCATGGGAGGGTTGCCTTCCTGGGTATCCATCCAATCAATCAATCAACCAGTCCTCATGTTTCATGTTTCAAGCCATCTAACATCCCTACCATTTTGGGGATATTTAATGGCATTTGTTAAGCACTTACTCTGTAGACGGGAGCCGGCTGGAACCTGACCAATGCTATCTCCATGGTAAATAATTGTGGTGTTTGTTAAGCATTTCCTAAGTACCCGGCACTCTACTAAGCACTGGGGGGATACGAGATAATTGGTTCGCACACTGGGGCTCACAGTCTAAGTAGGAGGGAGGACAGGAATTGAGACACTATTTCACAGATGAGGAAACTGAGGCTTAGAGAGGTTAAGTAACTTGCCTGAAGTCACACAGCAGCAGCAAGTGGTGGAGTCTTCTAGACTGTGAGCCCACTGTTGGGTAGGGACTGTCTCTATATGTTGCCAACTTGTACTTCCTAAGCGCTTAGTACAGTGCTCTGCACACAGTAAGTGCTCAATAAATACGATTGAATGAATGAGCAGGATTAGAACTCAGGACTTCTGACCCTAAAACCCGAGCTCCTTCCACTAGGCCACACAACTTCTCTGGTTCGGAAACCAGGCCCCAGGGATGCAGTGAACACCCTTGGGATACAGGCATTTAGGAGACTTTGGTTAATTTTGTTTCTGCCCATCGGGAGAAATGGGAATGGGGAGCTTCTAGTTGAGTAACTATGACTACAACTATGATGCCCTCTCAGGATCACACCTGGAGAGTTTCCTATCCTCTACCAGTCCTAGCTATGGGAGGGAGAGTCAAGCAGAGGCCTACCCATTCCATTTCTATTTTGGGCAGTGTCTAGCGAGTGGAAGGCAATCTGCTACAAGTCAAAACTCACCTGTGCTGGGAAACATCGGCTCGGGAGATAGTTGAGGGCGGAGACTCAAGTTTACCCAAGAAGGCAATGGTAAACAACTTCTGTATTTTTACCAAAAAAACTCTATGGATCCACTACCAGAATGATTTCCAGTGGAGGGTGGGTTATTCTGGGAGAGTTGTGCCCATGAACTCTCTATGAGTTGGAAATGACTCCACGGCATAAAACAAGACAACTATGATGATGACTCTTTTTTTCTTTCAAATGGTATTTTTTAAGTTTTTACTATGTGCCAGGCACTGTGTTAACAGCTGAGGTAGATTCAAGGCTGGACACAGTATATGTCCCACATGGGGCTCGCAGTCTTAATCCCCATTTTACAAATGAGGAAGCTGAGGCACAGAGTAGTTAAGTGACTCCCCAAGGTCACACAGCAGACAGGTGGCAGAGGCAGGATTAGAACCCACATCCTCAGGCTCCCAGGCCTGGGCTCTTTCCACTAGGCCATGCTGCTTCCTACTCAGTTTTAACATTTGAAGGTTATGATCTAATAAGTGGCGTCCAGCCTCTTCTTGAATGTCCGAAATTCTTCCCCCAAATCGGCCCTGTTCCCCTACTGTCATTTCATCTCCCCCTTCTAGACTGTGAGCCCACTGTTGGGTAGGGACTGTCTCTATATGTTGCCAGCTTGTACTTCCCAAGCGCTTAGTACAGTGCTCTGCACACAGTAAGCGCTCAATAACTACGATTGATTGATTGATTGATTGATTTCACTCATCTTTGCCCAGGAGTGAGTCCCACCAAGCTCAGAACGACCACTACGTCCCAAGCTGTGCCTCTTCAATACCACACCCTCAGGAGGAAAAAATGGAAAGACCATTGAGAAGACTGAATTGACTGTATCCAAAGAGCCATGAGCTCCTGACTATCCCCACATGGGGTCAGAGGACCTGGGTTCTAATCTCAGCTCCACCACTGCCTGCTCAGTGACCTTGGGCAAGTTGCTTAGCTTCTAGACTAGTCCCTTCGGGACTGTAAGCTCATCATGGGCAGGGAATGTGTCTAGCAACTCTGCTATATTAGTAATGATAATAATAATCGTGATATCTGTTTAGCACCTACTATGAACCAAGCACTGAACTGAACACTGGGGAGGATACAAGCAAAGCGGGTTGGATACAGTCCCTGTCCCATGTGGGGTTCACTGTCTTAATCCCCATTTTACAGATGAGGTAGCTGAGGCCCTGAAAAGTGAAGTGACTTGCCCAAGGTCACAGGGCAGACGAGTGATGGAGCCAGGATTAGAACCCACAACCTTCTGATTCCCAGGCCCAGGCTCTATCTACTAAACCAAAGCACTTAATACAGTGCTCTGAAGACAGTAAGCCTTCAGTGAATACATTTGATTGATTGATTGATTTCAAAATGGAGATTCAATACCTGTTCTCCATCCTACATCTTCTAGACTGTGAGCCCGTTGTTGGGTAGGGTCTGTCTCTAAATGTTGCCAACTTGTACTTCCCAAGAGCTTAGTACAGTGCTCTGCACACAGTAAGCGCTCAATAAATATGATTGAATGAATCCTACTGTGAGCCCCTTGTGGGACAGGGACTGTGTCCTATCTGACTATCCTGCATGTACCCCAGGGCTTCAGACAGCACTTGGCACATAGCAAATGCTTAACAGTGACCATTCACAGAGATGTCCAGACATCACGGGTCCCCCGGCCCATGGACGCTGGAGAGGAATAGGTTAAAGAATGGCTGTAGAGACCCACTCATCTTCGGTTGTCTCAGGGAAGTAGAACAACATGCCTCCCTGCCAACAGACCCATCTGCTTCAGGCTTGCTCCGAGCCAGCCCTTTCTCCACACCTGCCTGCTCACAAATGTTCAGGCCGTGTTTCCCTACTCCTCAAGAACCTCCCGGGGTTGCCCGTCCACCTCCGCCTCAGCGGAGACTCAGTACCATCAGCTTTAGAGCACGTGGTGGCCTTGCCTCCTCCTACCTCACCTTGCTACTCTTCTATTCCACCCCAGCCCACACACTTTACTCTTCTAATGCCAACCTTCTCACTCTACCTCGATCTGGTCTATCCCATGGTCTATCCCTCGCCCATGTCTTTCCTCTGGCCTGGAATGCCCTCCCTCCTCAAATCTGACAGACAATTACTCTCCCCTCCTTCAAAGCCTTACTGAAGGCCCATCTCCTCCAAGAGGCCTTCCCTGACTAAGCCCTCTTTTCCTCTTCTTCCACTCCCTTCTGCTTCACCGTGACTCGCTCCCTTTATCCATTCCCGCTCCCAGTCCCACATCACGTATATAGATATCTGTCATTTTAGTTATTTATATTAATATCTGTCTCCCCCTCAGATTGTAAGCTTATAATAATAATAATAATAATAGTATTTGTTAAGTGCTTACTACGTGCAAATCACTGCTGTAAGCACTGGGGATGTTACAAGGTGATCACAGTCTTCTAGACTGTGAGCCCACTGTTGGGTAGGGACTGTCTCTATATGTTGCCAACTTGCACTTCCCAAGCGCTTAGTACAGTGCTCTGCACACAGTAAGCACTCAATAAATATGATTGATTGATTGATTGATTGATCAGATTGCCCCATTGAGGGCTCACAGTTTTAATCCCCATTTTACAGATGAGGTAACTGAGGCCCAGAGAAGTTAAGTGACTTGCCCAAAGTCACACAGCTGACAGTTGGTGGAGCCAGGATTTGAACCCATGACCTCTGACTCCAAAGCCCGGGCTCTTTCCACTGAGCCATGCTGCTTCTTTAATCCTGGGCAGGGAATGTATCTGTCCCATTGCTTTATTGTTCTCTCCCAAGCACTTAGTACAGTGCTCTACCCACAGTAAGTGCTCAATAAATATGATTGATTGACAGATTGATTAACACCTGGGTCATTCCACTCCCTGCATGGCTTGAAGAGTTCAACTTTCCTTCCAACACCCTGAGCCAACTCCAATAGATGGCAAACTCCTTTAGTATGGCAGGGCTAGGGCAACTAGCACATAGCACAGTTTTTCAGTATGCATTTTTTATTTCATTTTTTGAAATGATATTCATTCATTCAATCATATTTATTGAGCGCTTACCATGTGCAGAGCACTGTACTAAGCGCTTAATAGTATTTATTAAGCACTTGCTATGTGCAAAGCACTGTTCTAAGTGCTGGGGAGGTTACAAGGTGATCAGGTTGTCCCATGGTGGGGCTCACAGTCTTAATCCCCATTTTACAGATGAGGTGACTGAGGCCCAGAGAAGTTAAGTGACTTGCCCAAAGTCACCCAGCTGACAAGTGATGGTGCCGGGGTTTGAACCCACGACCTCTGACTCCCAAGCCCGGGCTCTTTCCACTAAGCCACACTGCTTCTCAGTGTTGGTTAAGCACTTACTATGTGCTGGACACTGTACTAAATTCTGGGGTAGATACAAGCTAATCAGGTTGGACACTGTCCCTGTCCCACATAAGCCTCACAGTATTAACCAATCAATCAATTATATGTATTGAGCACTTACCATATGCAGAGCACTAAACTAAGAGCTTGGGAGAGCACGATACAATAGATTTGGTAGACACATTCCCTGCCCACAGCGAGCTTACAGTCTAGAAGGGGAGACGGATAATAATATCAATAAATAAATTATGGCTAGGTATACATAAGTGCTGTGAGGCTGAGGTAGTGGTGAATAAAGGGAGCAAATCCAAGAATAAGGGTGATGCAGAAGGGAGTGGGAGAAGAGGAAATGAGGGTTTATCCAGGGAAGGCCTCTTGGAGGAGATGTACCTTCAATAACACTTTGGAGGTGGGGAGAGTAATTGTCTGTCGGATATGAAAAGGGAGGGCATTCCAGGCCAGAGGTAGGAAATGGTTGAGAGGTCAGTCGTGAGACAGATGAGATTGAGATACAGTGAGTAAGTTGGCAATAGAGGAGCCAAGTGTGTGGGCTGTTACATTTTAGTAGGAAATCAGGGAGGTAAAGTGATTGAGTGGTTTAAAGTTGATGGTAAGGAGTTTCCGTTTGATTCAGAGGTAAATGGGCAACCACTG
Organism: Tachyglossus aculeatus; assembly: GCF_015852505.1. Classification (NCBI taxonomy): domain Eukaryota; kingdom Metazoa; phylum Chordata; class Mammalia; order Monotremata; family Tachyglossidae; genus Tachyglossus; species Tachyglossus aculeatus. The sequence continues at coordinate 42,163,562 of NC_052067.1, read as the reverse complement.
GAGGTTCTTGAGGAGTTTAGAAACATGACTGAACACTTTTGTAGGAATATAATAATAATAATGCTGGCATTTATTAAGTGCTTACTATGTGCAAAGCATTATGACCCAGGAAGCAGAGTGAAGCATGGACTGGAGTCAGGAGAGACATGAGGCAGGTAGGTCAGCAAGGAGGCTGGAGCAGTGATTAAGGGGTGGGATAGGATAAGTGCTTGGATTAACATAGTAGCAGTTTGGATGGAGAGGAAAGGGTGGATTTTGGCAATGTTATGAAGGTTGAAGTGACAGGATTCGGTGACAGTTTGCATCTGTGGGTTGAATGAGAGAGGTGAGTCGAGGATAATGCCAAGGTGACGGGCTTGTGAGACAGGGAGGCTGGCGGGGTGTCTCCAGTTATGGGAAAGACAGGTAGAATTCGGGGTTTGGGTGGGATGATAAGGAGCTCTCTTTTGGACATGTTAAGTTTGAGGTGTCAGTGGGACATCCAAGTAGATATGTCCTGAAGGCAGGAGGAAATGTGAGACTGCAGAGGAGAGAGATCAGGGCTGCAGATATAGATTTGGGAATCATCCATCTAGAGATTGTAGTTGAAGCCATGGGAGCAAATGAGTTCTCCAGGGGAGTGGGTTTGGATGGAGAATAGAAGGGGACCCAGAATTAAGCCTGAGGGACCCCCACAGTTAGGGGGTGGGAGGCAGAGGAGGAGCCCGTGAAGGAGACTGAGAATGAACAGCCAGAAAGAAAGGAGGAGGAGAAACAGGAGAGGACTGCATCAGTGAAGCCGAGGTTGGAAAATGTTTACAAGACAAGGGCAGGGGTCGACAGTGTTGAAGGCAGCTGAGAGGTCGAGGAGGATTAGGATGGAGTAGAAGCCAATGGATTTAATAATAGTAATAATTATGGTATTTGCTAAGTGCTTAAAATGTGCCAAGCACTGTTCTAAGCACTGGGATAGTTACAAGATAAGCAGCTTGTCCTATGTGGAGTTCACAGCCTTAATCCCCATTTTACAGATGAGGTAACTGAAACACAATGAAGTTAAATGGCTTGCCCAAGGTCAAACAGCAAACAAGTGGCAGAGCTGGGATTAGAACTCATGTCCTCTGACTCCCAAGCCTGTGCTCTTTCCACTAAGCCAAGGGGTCGGATGCCAGATTGGAGGGGGTCATGGAGAGAATTGGAGTGGAGACAGCCACCGTAGATAACTCACTCTGGAAGTTTGGAGAGGAATAGTAGGAAGGAGATGAGGTGATAACTTGAGGGAGTTGTGGGATCAAGGGAGTTACAGATAAGGTGACTGAGGCACAGAGAAGTGTAGTGACTTGACCAAGGTCACACAGCGGGCAAGTAGCAGAGCTGGCATTAGAACCCAGGTCTTCTGACTCCCAAATAGAACACCATTAGGGGACTGTTCTTCCAACAACACAACATATCTACCAAGTCTGTTATATTATACTCTTCCCAAGCACTGAGAACAGTGCTCTGCACGCAATACGTGCTCAGTAAATATGATTGATTGATTGACTGAACACAAGCCGGCATGGGCTTGGCCTGCTGGGTTATCGATGAAATTGCTTCTGTGTCAGGGTGTCAGCAGGGGAGAAGACTACACCCTGAATTTTTCTAACACATTTCGTATTATAGAAGAGCTATGTGTAATCCTTTAATTCATTCATTCATTCAATCGTATTTATTGAGCGCTTACTGTGTGCAGAGCACTGTACTAAGCGCTTGGGAAGTACAAGTTGGCAACATATAGAGACGGTCCCTACCCAACAGTGGGCTCACAGTCTTGAAGAGTGGGCTCACAGTCTAGAAGGCTCACAGTCTAGAAGAGACTTTAATCCACTCACCCATACTGTAAGAGGGTATCTGTACATCATATTTTCCATCACAGGTGATATCTCGGGGGAAAGGGAATGGGCTTCTATTTGCATATAATAAAACCTTTATGAATAGTGTGGCTTAGTGGATCAAGCACAGACCTGGGAGACAGAAGGACCTGGGTTCTAATCCTGGCTCTGCCACATGTCTGCTGTGTGACCTTCGGCAAGTCATTCCACCTCATCTGTAAATTGGAGATAAGGTGTGAGCCCCATGTAGGACAGGGACTGTGTCCGACCTCATTAACCTCATCTACCCCAGAACTTAGTACAGTGCTTGACACATAGTAAGTGCTTAACTATTACCAGAATTATTATTATTAGTGGAAAGAGCATGGGCTTGGGTTCTGCCAGTCGCCTGCTGTGTCACCTTGGGCTGGTCACTAAACTTCTCTGGGCCTCAGTAAAATAGGGATTAAAATCTGTTCTCCTTCCCCCTTAGATTATGAGCCTCATACGGGACAGGGACAATATCTGGCCAGGTTATCCTATATTTGCCCCAACCCTTAGTAGAGTGCATGACACATGGTAAGCACTTAAGAAATACCACAAGTATCAATATTATTATTACTTTTGAGACATAGATTTGTTCATCTGACTCTCCGTGGTGAAAAACCCAGAGAAAACTTTGCTCTTCTTTTCTTGTTTTAAAATAGCCAACTTCATAAACAATACATCTCAAATCAGCAGAAAATGTGAAAATTCCATTTGGTCTGAGCAAGGATATATTTTATTTTATTTATTTTACTTATACATTTTTATTCTACTTATTTTATTTTGTTAATATGCTTTTGTTTTGTCCTCTGTCTCCCCCTTCTAGACTGTGAGCCCGCTGTTGGGTAGGGACTGTCTCTATATGTTGCCAACTTGTACTTCCCAAGCGCTTAGTACAGAGCTCTGCACACAGTAAGCGCTCAATAAATATGATTGAATGAATGTTTCTTTCAGAAACAGTTTCGTTTCTGGTGCTAAATTACAAGCCGCTGAAATGCTGTATTGAGCAATGAAAGAAGGAGTAGAAAATGATTGTGACAGCTCATCACAGCTGTGGAATAAATCAATCAGTCGGAGTTAATGCTAATATTTTATTCAATTTGTATCTTGGATTCCTTAAAAATATTCCCACACCAAGCATACTTACTCATGGGATTTGTCTTCTTTTGCCCTCCAAATCTCATTATAATAGAATGGGCTATTTTTACATCTTTTGGTATTTTCAAAGCAGGGGTGATTACTTGATCCAGTGAGAAGAACAGAAATTACTAACTAGGGTAGGGAGTAGAGCTGTATTATTATTTTTCTAGTTAATCTGGGAAGAGTTCGAGGCTTTAACTGAATATTATTAGTAATCAATCAATCGTAATTATTGAGCGCTTACTGTGTGCAGAGCACTGTACTAAGCGCTTGGGAAGGACAAGTCGGCAACACATAGAGACGGTCCCTACCCAACAGCAGGCTCACAGTCTAGAAGGGGGAGACAGAGAACAAAACCAAACATACTAACAAAATAAAATAATTAGAATAGATATGTACAAGTATGATAAATAAATCAATAGAGTAATAAATATGTACAAACATATATACATGTAATGATCATGATAAGGCCCAGTTTCTCTATGGATGAAGTCAATGATAATAATTGTGGTATTTGTCAAAGTGCTTACTACGTGCCTGGAACTAAGTGCTGGGAAAATACAAAATAATCAGGTCAGACACAGTTCCTGTCCTACATGGGGCTCATAGTCCAAGAGGGCAGGAGAACACGTAGGAAATCCCCATTTTACAGATGAGGAAACTGAGGCACAGAGAAGATAATAACAATAATAATTATAAAAACAGAAGTGCTTACTATGTGTCAAGCACTGTTCTAAGCACTGAGGCAGATACAAGCTAATCAGGTTGCACACAGTCCCTTTCCCATAAGGGGCTCACAGTCTTAATCCCCATTTTGCAGATGAGGAAACAGAGGCCCGGAAAAGTAAAGTGACTTGCCCACAGTCACACAGCAGACAAGTGGTGTAGCTGGGATTAGAACCCAGGTCTTTCTGGCTCCCAGGCCCCTGCTCTTATCCACAAGAGAAGCAGCATGGCTCAGTGGAAAGAGCCCGGGCTTTGGAGTCAGAGGTCATGGGTTCAAATCCCGACTCCACCAGTTGTCAGCTGTGTGACTTTGGGCAAGCCACTTCACTTCTCTGTGCCTCAGTTCCCTCATCCATAAAGTGGGGATTAAGACTGTGAGCCCCACGTGGGACAACCTGATCACCTTGTGTCCTCCCCAGCACTTTGAACAGTGCTTCGCACATAGTAAGCGCTTAACAAACACCATTATTATCATTATTATTATTAGGTCATGCTGCTTCCCATTAAATTAAGTGACTTGCCCAAGACCATACAGTAGGCAAGTGGCTTTGCTGAGATTAGAACCCAGGTCCTCTGACTCCTAGCCCAGTGCTTTTTCTACTAGGCCCAGCTGCTTCTTCCCTCGAAGGGCACAGCCAAGACGGGGGATCGTTTTTCAACTGAGTCAGGTTTTGCAAACACCGAGGAGTGAAGTGAATTGATATCCGTTCCCCTAATCCAGCCACAACATGGCAGTCATTCCTCTCAGCCAGCGTTCAGAGCCAACAGGAGGGAAAGATGACAGTACCATCCCTGTTTTTAATGGTCTCTTCCCTTGTCAGTCATTCTAACGGGATTGCTAAGAGCTGCAGACAAAGCTGCTCTTCGCTTTTTCCCCGGAGTTACTGCACTGCAGATCCCAAGATGCCATGATCCCTTCAGGAAGGTGCTGCTGGCCAGAGAACTCTACCTTGGTGCCGACGACAGTGGGGAGGAGAGGCGCCAATCCGGGTCCTATCCGCCATCCAACCGCTCTTGGACGTTTGACCCTGAGAGGAAAGTCTGAAGTTCTGAGGCCCGAGGGACGGTTCAGAAATTGAAAACGACTCTTCCGGAATTCACGCTTCCCGGAGTCCAGAGAGAGCGGCCTCCGGGGATGCTTAACAACCGGGGAAGATACAAAAACGCTCCAGAATCATCAGCATTCAAGAGGGACCAGATGCCAAGAAATACATGGCCCATCTTAGTGAGGATGAGCCAATGATGCTTGAACTCCTGAATCCCACTGCTTGGAGGGAAATTGGAAGGAAACCAGCAGGGATTAAATATCCTACTGAGACAATATCGGTACATTCACATATTGGAGCAAATTCTTACGGCCTATGTTAAGGTACCTGTTCACCCTCCGCTTAGACAGTGAGCTCCATGTCGGACAGGGACTGTGTCAGCCTTAAATTCACCCCAGTGCTTAGTACAGTGCTTGACACACATTAGACACTTAACAAGTAGCAAAATTAGTTTTAACATTATCATTATTCTCTCCTCTGGGACACTGCTTAAGAAGTCCCTTCTTTGGTGGAGTGTAATCAACCACTGTGGGCAGGGAACACGTCTACCTCCTCTGCTGTACTCTTCAAAGCGTCTAATACGGTGCTCTGCACACAGTAGGTGCTCAATAAATACCACTGATAATGAGGAGGAAGAGGATGGTGGTGGGAAGGGAGGAAGGGGAGAAGAGAAATAAAGCAAGAGGGAATGGGGAAGGGAAGGGGGAAGTGGTTTCTGAATATTTCATTTCAAATGGAAATGGTGTAATAACGCTTCAAGTCCCCATCTGTACAAGCTTACCAATATGGAATCTTAAATAGCTCTGGAAAGAAAACAGGAGCTTTTCTATTCGTCACTTAACAATATTTAATTTGCTGATATTATCGATGTTATTTAAATAGGGGTAGAACTATGATTTTCACAACATTTCAAACAACAAAAATAATACTTTCGGTATTTTAGCACTTTATTCTACCTGAATGAGCCTTCGCTTCACTGTGAATTAATATATGTAGATTTGCCACAATTAAGCATCTCCATGGTAATTTTATGCCTTTTGTTTTCAGCTTTTGTTGCATATGTTCATCAAGAAGATTGAAGTTTACTAATGAAGCAAAATTCATTACCTGCCTCAGGATTTAAGTACACCAAATTAAAGGTAATGTTTTCAAAACCTGAAGCTATTTACTTCCAATTCACATTTGCTTCCCCACGAAATAGAAAAATCCAGCTCTCACCCAGCGAATGCCCACTTTGTCTCGCTCAGCCCAAGCCAGCTCAGCTCACCCCAGTACAGCGACTTGTCGTTGCCATGGCAGGGCAGTGAGGTTGTAATAATAATAATAGTAATAATTGGCATTTGTTAAGCGCTTACTATGTGCAAAGCACTGTTCTAAGCGCTGGGGAGGATACAGGGTGATCAGGTTGTCCCACGTGGGGCTCACAGTCTTAATCCCCATTTTACAGATGAGGCAACTAGGGGACAGGCAGTCCTGCGAGGCCTAAAAACTCACCAAAGTCACTCTTCTTTGCTTAAATTCCTTCTGTTTCTCCTGAATGAGCAGCAAAAAAGGGCAGCAAAGAGAACCAGCGTGGCCTAGTGGATTGAGCGGGGGACTGGGAGTCAGAAGGCCCTGGATTCTAATCCTATCTCGACCATTTGTCTTCTGTGTGATCTTGGGCAAGTCACTTTAACTTGTCTGTGCCTCAGTTCCCTCATCTGTAAAATGGGGATTAAGACGGTGAGCCCCATTTGGGACCTGGACTGCGTCCATTCTGATTATCTTGTATCTACCCCAGTACCTAGTGCAGTGACTGGCACATAGTAAGCACTCAACAAATACCATAAAAAAAGTCTTCTGACTCAATCTTCCCACCTGAAATGTGGAGTAGGAGAAGCCTTGATAGAGGGGGAATTTTTCCCCCTATTTGGGGATGTGGGATTGGAATGACCTAAGTGCTACCTCTTATGTCTCCTCTCCTCCTCTCCTGGTGCTGAAGCCAGCTTTTCCTCTTCCTCACTCCTTTGGCTTACACTCTAATGGGGAAGACAGACAGATACAAATTGCCAGACAGACAACGCCGAAGAGCATGCAAACAGGAATAAGTAACAAGCCCGAGTGATTCCGTAAATAGGAAGGAGATACATGTTTTCACATGCTTAGGTGGTTGGTGAGGCAAGGTGACCCATGCAGCAGGAGATGTATCAGGGATGAATCATTCCCTGCCCACAGCAAGCTTGCAGGGGGAGACGAACATTCATACAAATGAATAAATAAATAGATAGGTACTTAAGTGTTTTGGGCTTGGGAGGGAGGATGAATAGAGAGAGCAAGTCAAAGTGACAGAGAAGGGAGTGGGAGAAGAGGAAGGTGGGCAGGGTTGGGGGGCTTAGGCAGGGAAGGTTTCCTGGGGAAGATGTGCCTTCAATAGGATTTGAAGGGGGAGAGAGCCATTGTCTGTCAGATATGAGGAGGGAGGGAATACCTGGTCTGAAATCCGTTAATAGAGAGGGATGGGGAAAGGGAAATGGAGCATGGAGTGGGTGAGTTCTCCTTCACCAGGAGAGGATGATGCAGAGCCCCACTCTCAACTACCACGGCTCCTCGTATGTGACCACTCCCCGTTTCCCTTCCCTCAGCAGGAGCCTCTAACAGAGACCACACTGTGGCCAAGACAAGTACCCTAGTGCCACACTTCTCATGCCACGTTCCAGCAAGCCAGGGCAACTGAGGCCTGTCGCCCCTGCTCTGGGCCGGTACAGTCTGACATTTTCTGGGTGGAAGTTGGAAGGGGGTCATGGAGGTGTGCCCCACTATGGGGCCTGTCTTGAGTTTCCCATCCCTCGAGCTGCCTCAGAAAGATGAGGGAGGGCCTCGGGGTAGCCATATGGTGAGGATAGAGTTGGAAATACAAACATTTTTCCCCCTAAAATGTTGCTGCTTTCCCCCATCTCTCTCTCTAGATTCCTTGATCTCAGCAGGGATGGTTTTACAGAAGACACTGAGGAGTCCTATTCCTCTCCCGTCCTGTGCCCCTTCCCTGTGCTTCTCCCAACCCCCAGCCCCGCAGCACTTATGTATACATACAGAATTTATTTATATTAATGTCTGTCTCCTCCTCTAGATCGTGAGCTCATTGTGGGCAAGGAATGTGTCCATTTGTTGTTGTTTTGTACTCTCCCCAGTGCATAATACAATGCTTTGCACCCAGTAAATGCTCAATAAATATGATTGATTGAATGAATGAGTAATAATAATTATGGTACTTGTTAAGTGCTTACTTTGTGCCAAAAACTGTTCTAAGTGCTGGGGTAGATACAAGATAATCAGAATGGACAGAGTCCATGTCCCACATGGGGCTCACACTCTTAATACTCATTTTACAGATGAGGTAACTGAGGCCCAGAGAAGTTGAGTGAGTTGCCCAAGGTCACACAGCAGACGTAGCGGAGCAGAATTAGAACCCAGGTCCTCCTGACTCCCAGGCCCTTGGTCTATCCACTAAGCCATGCTGCTTCTTCAACGTTTCTGTTATTATGTTGTGTCCTACTCTCCCAAGGACTTAGTACAGTGCTCTGCATACAGTAAGCAATCAATAAATACGACTGACTGACAGACGGTAAGTGCGCAATAAATACGATTGATTGATGGATTCCCTTTGGTCGTTAGACATGGGGGTTGCCTCCACCTCTCTGTGCCGAAGAGACAAGGACAAAAAAAATCCATCTTCAACTCACTCCCATCTCCCACTTTACTCCTGTCAAGTGAAACTTCCTGTCAGGAGAATACTCGCCTGCCTGGGATGAGGACAACATTAGGCGGCTTTAAAAATTGATGGGCAGCCATTATTCTTTCATGAGGCCCCGCCAACCAGACTTCAGAAGGCCCAAGGCACGAATGTGCTCGCCAACTTTATAAGCAGCCTCTGTTCCTCGAGGACTTGCTTCTCCAAAATGGAGCCTAAGAGGGCCCTTGACACTTCCATAGCCAAATCCGCAAAAACAGCCTCTTCCTCTGTGCCCCTCCAGCCAGACACTCTTCACTATGCAAATTGCAGCACTATCCGTGTTTCGTCTTTTACCTCCTCCATTTCCCTGCTTAGGTCACGGAAACAGCGGCCAGCCAGATAAAACCAAACCGCTCCCCTGCAGGGGTTCAAGCCGGTGTTTGAGCTCTCCTCCTCAGCTCCTCTGAAAGGATTACTGAGATCGGAGCAGGAGACCCCCATCATTTCCCCAGCAAATTCATCCCTGCCCTTCCTCATTGTGGAGGTGAAAGAGGGGAGACCAGGATCAATAGGGTATTAAAAACCTTGAGATCTGACAGGCTAATTAGGGGAAATGATCCGGATGGAAAGAGGCGAGGAAAATAACCTGTCTTAAATGGATTGAAGTTCTATTATTCTGAGCGCTTTCTAACAAACTTGTAGTGCATTGTCATTTTTTTAATGGTATTTGTTAAGCACTTACTATGTGCCAGGCATTATATTAAGTGCTGAGTTAAATACAAGTTAATCAGGTTGGAAACAATGCCTGTCTCACATGGGGCTCACAGTCTTAATCCTAATTTTCCAGGTGAGGTCACTGAGGCACGGAGAAGCCCAAGGTCACATCGCAGGCACATGGCAGAGTAGGGATTAGAACTCAAGTCCATCTGTTTTCCACTAGTCCATGCTGTTCCTCTAATTCTTTCTGAGAATAATGGTATTTGTTAAATGCTTACTATGTGCCAGCCACTGTATTAAGCACTGGGATAGATACAAGATAATCAGGTCGGACACAGTCCCAGTCCCACATGGGGCTCACAGTCTTAGGTGGAAGGGGAACAGGAGTTGAATCGCCATTTGACGGGTGAGGAAAGTGAGCCACAGAGATGTTAAGCGACTAGCCGAAGGTCACACCGCAGGCAAGTGGCAGAGCCAGACTTAGAACCCAGATCCCCGGACTGCGGGTCAGTTCACGCCCATGATTTTTTCACAACTTTGTGACCGGAACAGTTACAGGTGCAGTCAAATCACTGGATGAACCCCAAATCATTGCATTTGGGAAGGATAAAGTACCGTAGAAAGAATAAGTAACAGTAATAGTATTTATTGAGCACCCACCTGGCTCAGTGCACTGTACTACGTGCTTAGGAAGCACAGAATAAACAAGTGACATATTCCCTGACCACAAGGAGCTTACACTCTTAGAATAAGATACAAACCCCCTGGCTTGAGAGCTGAGCTTTCTGGAAATGAAATCTAGTAACAAAGTGTAGTTCTAGAGGCAGTAGTGCTGTTTGGTAGACCATAGGGATATGAGCTGTGGGGATGTGGAGATGTGGGGGTATGGTGGGGAGAAGGAGATGGACATTTTGTGCCTATTAAAACACTGTAAAGTGTGGACGTTGTGTATATATATTTGTGTGGTGGTGGTGGGTTGAGGGGGAGACTGGACAAATGGTATGCCTATTAATTCACTCTGAGGTGAATTAATACACACACATTAATGTATGAATTATTACAAACACCTAGAGGGTGCATGTGTGTGTAGAGGACACTTTGCAAAGGAGTATACTGTAAGGATTGAACACTGTGTGGGGGAGGGGAGGGGTGTATATGTGAGCATATTAATATAATAATAATAATAGTATTTGTTAAGCGCTTACTATGTATCAAGCACTGTTCTAAGCACTGGGGTAGATACAAGGTAATCAGGTTGTCCCACGTGAGGCTCACAGTCTTCATCCCCATTTTGCAGATGAGGTAACTGAGGCACAGAGAAGTGAAGTGGCTTGCCCAAGGCCACATAGCAGACAAATGGTGGAGCCGGGATTAGAACCCATGTCCTCTGACTTCCAAGCCCGTGCTCTTGTCCCGAAGCCACACTGCTTCTCTAATACACTGGGGAAGGGAAGGGAAGGGAAGGGAAGGGAAGGGAAGGGAAGGGAAGGGAAGGGAAGGGAAGGGAAGGGGGAGAGAGAGAGAGAGAGAGAGAGAGAGAGAGAGAGAGAGAGAGAGAGAAAGAGAAAGACGCTACATCCCCTGACTTTGGAAGCATCGTGAAGGTTCATGGTACGGGATAGAGGAAGGGAGACCCAGGGCCATGACACCTGACATCCATCATCTTCATCATCATCATCACCGTTCATTCGTTCATATTTATTGAACACTTACTGTATGCAGAGCACTGTACTAAGCGCTTGGGAGAGTGCAATAATAATAGTGATAATTGTGGTATTTTTAAAGTGCTCATTATGTGCCAGGCACTGAACTAAGCTCTAGAGTGGATTCAAGCAAATCAGGTTGGACACAGTCCCTTTCCTACATGAGGCTCACAGTCTCAAGCCCCATTTTACAGATGAGAAAACTGAGGCCCAGAGAAGTGAAGTGACTTGCCCATGGACACACAGAAGACAGGTAGCGGAGCTGGAGTTAGAACTCATGACCTTCTGATTCCCAGGCCCATGCTCTATCCACTACGCCATGCTGCTTCTGCCCGATCCAACAGTCGTGCCCAGATGGGAGGAAATGGCTACTCTTGCCTGGGACAGATGTCACAGCCCCTACTTTGCCAATGCAGCATGTGGGTAGAAACAGGGTCAGGCTAGAGGAGAAGGGACAGTCTACAGGACCTGCCCGCAATGTGGTGGCCTGGTTTTTAGAGAAAACTGTGTCCTTGGACAGAGGAGACCTGGAACTCGAGCCATTACTGCCTCGACTGGCCCCAGTGCTAATCCAACTTTTAGCCAGATGATCCAAGCTTCAGCTCTAACCGCGCCAGGTGGAAGGGGGTTTTGTGGGGCAGAGCCGGGAAAAGAGGACGCCTGGACTGTCCCTGGATTCTGCCTCAAGCCCTTGAGAAGCGCTTCGTCTATTGGATAGAGAATGAGTCCGCGAGTCAGGAGGACCTGGGTTCTAATCCCGACATCACCACCTGCCTGCTGTGGGACCTTGATGATGATGATGGCATTTGCTAAGCAATTACTATGTGCGAAGCACTGTTCTAAGAGCTGGAGGGGATTCAAGGTGATCAGGTTGTTCCATGTGGGGCTCACAGTCTTAATCTCTATTTTACATACTAGGTAACAAGCACAGAGAAGTGACTTGAACAAAGTCACACAGCTGACAAGTGGCGGAGCTGGGATTAGAACCCATGACTTCTGACTCCCAAGGCCAGGCTCTTGCCACTGAGCCACGCTGCAAGTCACTTCACGTCTCTGGGCCTCAGTTACCTCATTTGGAAAATGGAGGTGAAATCTGTGAGCCCCATGGACTATGTCCCACCTGATTAGCTTGTATCTATGCCTGGGCTCAATACAGTACCTGACACATAATAAGAGCTTAACAGATGCCATTTTAAAAAACAGACCAGACATTGACCATAACGAGCAACTTCGTACCCTCAAATACACAGGATGGTTCAGGATTTGGGGGTGAACCCAGCCTCAGAGTACCCCAACCCAAACAGTACCTTAATGCCTTGAACTGAGCACCCCCAAACCCAGCCAACCCGACTCTTACTCTCGCTGAGATTTTGGTTAGGTTAAAATGGAGCTGGAAAACGACAGGATGGAGATCGAGTTCCCGTTTTGTTTCAGCTCATCATTGTCATCTTCCTTGTAACCCCTTGAATCACACCCCAGAAAAGAAGAAAAGAAATGAAAGAGTAAAATATTGTATCTAATGGCTGCCCCTGCAGAGATATTACATCCAAGGATGGAAGACCTGGGAGTAGCTCAATTTCGGTTGGCTTGGGTTTTTGTTTTTGTTTTTTATGGTATTCCTTAAAGTATTTCTATGTGCCAGGCACTGTTCTAAGTACTGGGTAACATACAAGATAATTAGGTTGGACACACTCCATGTCCCACACAGGTCTCCTAGTCTTCATCCCCATTTTACAGATGAGGCAACTGAGGTCCAGAGAAGTGAAGTGACTTGCCCAAGGTTAAACAGCAGACAAATGGAGGAGCTGGGATTAGAACCCAGATGTTCTTGAATGGTCAGTACTTTTCTCCCCCATTCCAACAAATCTAGTAGTTGCCCATTCCTCATCGCCTCAAGCAGAAGCTACTGACTGCTAGCTTTAAGACAGTCGCTCAGCTCTCTTCTTATCTTACCTCTCCACTCTCTTTTTCCTCCTTGTACCTACAAAGTGCAGCGCTCCGGATTAAGCCCTGAGGAGGTCTGATAGAGAAAGCTCCAAGAGACACAATAAAGAGCACTGCCCAGAGACACAAAGGAAAGAGAAAGAGTGCATTCCATTTTTCCCCACTATTTATCCATCAATCATATTTGCTGAACACTTACAGTGTGGAGAGCACTTTACTAAGCTCTTGGGGTAGTACAGTATAACAGAACTGGTAGACATGTTCACAGCGAGCTTACAGTCTCTGGTCCCTGGGCCTAGGAGTTAGAGAGCCACATCTTTCCCCCATCCTGGGGACAAACTGAGGAATTTGCAGCATGCTCAAATGGAAAGAGCACAGGCCTGGGAATCAGGAGACTTGTCTTTTAGTCCTAACTCTGCCACTGGTCTGCTTTGTGACATTAAGTCATCTAACTGCTCTGAGACTCAATTTCCTCATCTATAAAATGGGGCTAAGATAGAATATGAACCCCAGGTGGGGCAGGAATTGCATCCAGGCTGATAACTAGGGATCTTCCCCAGGGTTTAGCACTTAATAAGTGCCAAATTGTGTCTGTCCTAGGGATCTAGGGAAGCAGCGCGGCTCAGTGGAAAGAGCATGGGCTTTGGAGTCAGAGGTCATGGGTTCAAATCCCAGCTCCGCCAATTGTCAGCTGTGTGTCTTTGGGCAAGTCATTTAACTTCTCTGTGCCTCAATTACCTCATCTGCAAAATGGGGATTAAAACTATGAGCCCCCCGTGGGACAACCCGATCACCTTGTAGCCTCCCCAGTGCTTAGAATAGTGCTTTGCACATAGTAAGCACTTAACAAATACCATTATTATTATTATTATTATTATCATTATCATTATCTAGAAGGTCCTGGGTGCTCTTAATGGATCTTGCAGGTCACCGATGACACTCACAAATACCTGACACCCTTTCTGAACCTGAAAAAATGGACAGATTGTGTTTAAAGTGTGCCCTATTGACTATGCAATCCATCCGTTAATCAACTGTATTTTTTGAGCACTTACTGGGGACAGACCACTGTACTAAGCACTTGGAGCTCATTGCGGGCAGGGGATGTATCTGCTCTTTGTTACATTGCACTCTCCCAAACACTTAGTACAGTGCTTTACATACAGTAAGTGCTCAATAAATATGATTAGATGAAAGAAGGAATGAATGAATGAATGGAGTACAGTATGCAACGTAAAATCATGACTTCATTTACAACCTTTTAAAGCAATCCAGAGAAACTAGAGGGATTCAAAAGAGGAACCAGAAACCACCCAACCCCCACCTCTAGAACCACAGTGTTCCCCCCCCCAGACTCTAACTCGCACCCAACTCTCCATAAACTCCATTTCCAACCTGCAAAACTCAGCATCCGTAACTATGGTGGGGAATCTGTTTAAAATAAAGCTACCAGAAATAAAGGTGGCCTGTGTTGTTTCTGTAGCAGACGGGGGACAGATTAGCTGAAAATCGGATTGTCCGATATAAAACCGGACACACGACCACCCTCGTCTAACAACACCTGCTCTGAGGCGGCCTGGAGCCAGGCTGCATTTCTGAGCTGTCTGACCCATATCTGCTCTGCACCCCGGATTGACGTTTCCCCCACAGCTGTCTGCTTGAGGGACAAAGCCCCCGTTGCCACTGGACATCCTTCTGACCCTGAGTCCGGAACTTCAGGAGCCGATGGTACTGAATAACTCGTCCTGAGCAGCCCTCCTCGCTCAGAGACCCTCCTTGTCTCTCCCCCAAAAAAACCCAATCACGGGGAAAAAGTATGTAGTTAGATAGTGACCTGCCCAGCACACAATTTTCTAGTCTCCTTAGGCTGGCAGGAAATCCAGCCAGTCAAGCTAGTGATTTGTGAGGTATGTGACAGAATGACAGCTAGAGAAAGCTTGTTTCGACTCTGCACCTTTGGAAATCACCCGGAGCCCTGCTCAGCATACAGTGTGCTCTGGGGCTTTTATTTTATCTGACTTCCTGAGTCATGAGAACTTCTCCTCACCTGCTAAGGAAAGCTGGGAAGTTATCTTTCTGCATATCTTTCTGGGGCTCCTAGAGCTTTAATAATAGCAATAATAATTTCAGTGGCGTATCTTAAGCACTTACAATGTGCCAGGCACTGTGCAAAATACTGTGGTAGATACAAGATAATCGGGTTGGATACAGTCCCTGTCCCACATGGGGCTCATAGTGCAAGTATGAGGAAGAATTGGTATTGAATATCCAATTGACAGGTGAGGAAACTGAGGCACAAAGAAGTTAAGTGACTTGCCCAAGATCACACAGCAGGCGAGTGATGGAGCCGGGGTCAGAACCCAGGCTCTCTGACTCTCAGGCCAGTGCTCCTTCCACTAGGCCACACTGCTGCTTGAGGTTCAGGTTCAGGACTGAGTGGGTGAGAAGAGATAAATTGAGGAAGGCTCCCTGGAGGAGGTGAGCTTTCGAGGAGGCGGGCTTTCGAGGAGGCTTTGAAGATGGAGGGAATGGTGATGAATGCGGTGGGAGTTTGAGGCAAGGGCTCAGGGGAGGAAGATATGGGAAAGGGCTCATTAAGAAGGTTAGATAGGGAGGATGAAGAGTGTGAGCTGGGGTGTAGTGGTAAAGAGAGCTGAAAAGAGGGATAGGGTAGTAGTAGTAGTAGTAGTAGTAGTAGTAGTAGTAGTAGTAGTAGTAATAGTAGTATTTCCTGAGTGGCTACTTGGTGCAATGCACTGAACTAAGCACTTGAGAAGTTCAAAACAAAGAACTGACATGACCTCTACACTGTAAACTTCTCTAGACTGTAAACTCGTTGTGGGCAGGGAAAGTGTCTACCACCTCTGTGGCATTTTAATCAATCAGTCAATAGATCAGTAGTATTTACTGAGCACTAACTATGTGCTGAGCCCTGTATTAAGTGCTTGGAAAAGTACAATATAACAATATAACTGACATATTTCCTGCCCACAGCTTAGAAAGGTGCTCCGCATCATTATCATCACTGTCATCCTCAGCAACTATGGTATTTCATGAGCACTTACTATGTGTGGAATACTGTACTAAACACTTCGGAGAGTACAGTACAAAGTTGGCAGACGTGTTCCCTGCCCACAGTGAGCTTACCATCTACAGGGGGAGCAGAATTTAAAACAAATAAGTAATTTACAATATAGAAAGATATGCACATAGGTGCTGTGGAGCTGGAGGTGGGCCAAATATCAAATGCCAAAAGGTCGTAGATCCAAGAGCACAAATGACACAGAAGGGGAGAGGAAGCTGGAGAACAGAGGCCTTAATCGGGGAAGGCCTCTTGGAGGAGAAGTAACTTCAATAATGCTTTGAATAATAATAATAATAATAATAATAATGGCATTTGTTAAGCGCTTACTATGTGCAAAGCACTGTTCTAAGCGCTGGGGGATACAAGTTGATCAGGTTGTCCCTCGTGGGGCTCCCAGTCATCCTCCCCATTTTTTACAGATGAGGTCACTGAGGCCCAGAGAAGTTAAGTGACTTGCCCAACGTCACACAGCAGACATGTGGCGGAGCCGGGATTCGAACCCATGCCCTCTGATTCCAAAGCCTGGGCTCTTTCCACTGAGCCACGCTGCTTCTCTTGAAGGTGGGGAGAGTAGTGGTCTGAGATAAGTGGAGGGGGAGGGAATTCCAGGCTAAGGGGAGGACATGGGAAAGGAGTCGGCGGTGAAGTAGATGAGTTCGGGAGACAGTGAATAAGCTGGCACTAGAGGAGCGGAGTGTACGGACTGGTAGATCAGAGTAGTAGATCAGAGAAGTGAGGTAAGGGAGGGAGAGCTGATTAAATTTCTTAAAACCAGTGGTGAGGAGTTTCCATTTGATGAGGAGGTAGATGGGAAATCACTGGAGGTACTTGAGGAGTGGAGAGGCATGGACTGAACTTTTTTTAGAAAAATGATCCAGGGAAACAGAATGAAGTATGAAATGGAGTGGGGAGAGACGGGAGGCAGGGAGGTCAGCTAGGAGGCTGATACAGTAGTCAAGACAGGTTAGGATAAGTGCTCGGATCAGCGTGATACCAGTTTGGATGGAGAGGAAAGGGCAGATTACAGGAATGTCGTGAAGGTAGAACTGCAGGATTTGGCCACTAACTAGTAAGCACTGAAGAAGTTCCAGTGATGATGATGATGATGATAATGATGTTGATCATGAGTGCTTGCTGTGTGAAGAGCACCATACTAAGCTATTCCGAGAGTACAATACAAGAGTAGGTAGAGGTGATCCCTGCTCACAATGAGTTTACAGTCAGAGAGGAAGACAGGCTTTAAAATAAATCACAGATGGTCTCAGGGAGGGGTGAATATCAAAGGGTTTAAGGGAAACAGGCTCAAGGCCATAGATGACATAGAAGAGACTACTTCATGCTTCATGCTGCTGCCCAGATTATCTTTGTCCAGAAATGCTCTGGGTATATCACTCCCCTCCTCAAAAATCTCCAGTGGCTACCAATCAATCTGCGCATCAGGCAGCAACTCCTCACCCTCCGCTTCAAGGCTGTCCATCACCTCGCCCCCTCCTACCTCACCTCCCTTCTCTCCTTCTCCAGCTCAGCCCGCACCCTCCGCTCCTCCACCGCTAATCTCCTCACCGTACCTCGTTCTCGCCTGTCCCGCCATCGACCCCCGGCCCACGTCATCCCCCGGGCCTGGAATGCCCTCCCTCTGCCCATCCGCCAAGCTAGCTCTCTTCCTCCCTTCAAGGCCCTACTGAGAGCTCACCTCCTCCAGGAGGCCTTCCCAGACTGAGCCCCTTCCTTCCTCTCCCCCTCGTCCCCCCTCCATCCCCCCATCTTACCTCCTTCCCTTCCCCACAGCACCTGTATATATGTATATATGTTTGTACATATTTATTACTCTATTTATTTATTTATTTATTTTGCTTGTACATATCTATTCTATTTATTTTATTTTGTTAGTATGTTTGGTTTTGTTCTCTGTCTCCCCCTTTTAGACTGTGAGCCCACTGTTGGGTAGGGCTCTATATGTTGCCAATTTGTACTTCCCAAGCGCTTAGTACAGTGCTCTGCACATAGTAAGCGCTCAATAAATACGATTGATGATGATGATGAAGAGAGGGCTTAGACAAGAACAAGAGGGCTTAGTTGGGGAAGGCCTCCTGGAAGAGATGTGATTATAAGAGGGCTTTGAAAATGTTGGGAGGTGGTCCGTTAAATATAAAAGGGAGGGAATCCCAAGCCAGAGGGAGGAGGTGGGCAAGTGTTTGCCATTGCCTCCTTCCACACAGTAAACTTAAGTCTGTGCCCTCGACTCTCTCTCATGCTGCTGCTGCCCGGCACAGCTGAGCTTCCACTCACTAGCCACTGCCCAAGCAAGGAATGCAATGGGTACACCTCTGCTTGACTCTCCCTCCCAGACTCGAGACTAGTAGAGTACTGGAAACTCACCAAGTGCAACCCCAAGAGGGGATTTATTTATTTATTTATTTATTTGTGGTATTTGTTAAGCACTTGCCACATGCCAGGCACTGTCCTAAGAGCTGGAGCAGGTACAAGATAATCAGGTTGGATACGGTCCCTATCACCAACGGGGCTCGCAGCCTTAATCCCCATTTTACAGATGAGATAACTGAGGCACAGAGAAGTAAAGTGACCTCCCCAAGGTCACACAGCAGACAAATGGCGGAGCTGGGAATAGAACCCAGGTGCTTCTGACTCCCAAGCCTGTGCTCTATCCATTGAACCAAGCTGCTTCTCTATTTACTGAGCACTTACTGTGTACAGATCACTGTACTAAGCGCTTGGGAGAGTACAATATAACAATAAAAAGACACATTCCCTTCCCACAATGAGCTTTCAGTCTACAGAGGTTGACAGACATTAATATACATAAATATATGTTGCCGACTTGTACTTCCCAAGTGCTTAGTACAGTGCTCTGCACACAGTAAGCACTCAATAAATAGGATTGAATGAATAAATTACAGATACGGACATAAGTGCTGTGGAGCTGGGAGGGGGGATGCATAAAGGGAGCAAGTCAGGGAGACGCAGAAGGGAGTGGGAGGAGAGGAAAGTGGGGCGTAGACAGGTAAGTCCTCTTGAAGGAGATGTGCCTTCAATAAGGCTTTGAAGGGAGGGAGAGTAATTGTCTATTAGATTTGAGAAGGGAGGGCATTCCAGGCCAGAGGGAGGACGTGGGTGAGGGGTTGGCGACAGGCGAGATGGAGGTACACTGAGAAGGATCAGATGTGAGTGTTGAAAGTCAGGGAAGAGGTGAGAACGGCACCGTGACTGTGGGGTTTGGGGACTAGGACTGGGATAGGAGAGTTACGAGAAGGAGTGGATTTACGAGGGGAAGATGGATAGTTTAATTTTAGACGTACTGAGTTGGAGGTGCCCGGTTGGAATTCCAGATGAACATGTCTTTGCCGGAAGGTAAACCTCGATTGCCCTCATAATTGTGGTGCTGTTTGTCAACACCCGCTCTTCATGGCGTCCTTTGAAACATCAGCCTATTACGAACGGGGAGAACAATGGAATAGCCTGGGAACAGGCCAACATCCATTAGGCAGTAATGGCATCCACTAAGATGTGGGATGAGCTGGTTAAACTGCTGAGGAGATAGACGTCGGAGGCAGAGAAACGGTATTTCTGGGATATTTATGGCTGAGATTTAAAGCTGCTAAGGTGGAGAAATTCAGAGGTAAGGCTCCCTCGGCAACTTTATCGCCACCTCCAAAACCCTAATTCATACACACTCCACGGCTGCCTTCGTGATGCCATCCCATAGTAATCGGGAACACGATCTGCCTTATGCAACAGCGAGATGTAACTAGCTGTGAGATCAGGTTAAAGGAATAGACACAAAGTGTTGGGAAGAGATCTTTGCCTGCCCAGGTAAAGGATAAACAGAATAACCTGTGTTTTCAAGGACAAAGTGAGTGAGTGCATAAGAGATGCTCTCTCAAAGACCACCCTCACGAACCACCATCGAGGACGACTGTCACCGTCGGCAGTCTTCAAACCAAGGGACAACTCAACATCAGCAGGGCCAAATGAATGGGCCACGCGCCCAGGAGTCAGAAGGACCTAGGCTCTGCCATTTGTCTGCTGTGTGACTTCTCTATGCCTCACTTCCCTCATCTGTAAAATGGGGATTAAGACTGAGCCCCACGTGGGATATAGACTTGGTCCAACCTGCTTAGCTTGTATCTACCCCAGAGCTTAGTACAGTGCCTGGCACATAACAAGAATTCAGCAAATATCATAAAAATTAAAATTAAAAAATAGGCGTCAAGGGAGTGTCAGTAATCAAGTGTGTAGGGGACAAGAAAGTGCTAAAGTGGCAAGTGGGGTGATGGGGAGGGAGGAGAGAGAGAGAGGAGATGAGAGATTAGTAAGAGACGGTCTCCTGCTCTGCACACAGTAAGTGCTCAGTAAATACGATTGAATGAATGAATGAATGAATGAATGAATGAATGAATGAATGGAGATGTGACTTAAGAAGGGCTTTGAAGATGGGGAAAGTGGTGGTCTGCTGGATGTAAGGGAGGAGGGGCTTTCAGAGAGAAAGGTCTGGGAGGATGATGGCAACAGAGACGAGAAGGAGGTCCAGTGTCCAGGTCCGGGAGGATCCTTATCTGGGAGGTAGAGCCATGATCCAGCCTCTTCTCTGGAGTAAGGACTAAAGCACTCCAAGGGTTGCCCAGGTGTGGCTTGGCTATGAACTTCACTATTGGCCTAAACTCGGCAAGGCCTTGGCAGCACCGTAGCAGTCACCGTGGCCACAGTTGTAACTGTGGACTCCGAGCCGTAAGGTGCCTGAAATTCTGCCCCTCTAGCCACAGCACCCTACTGACCTTTGGTTTTGTTTCTAGGTTGCCTTCATTTTTTTGTTTCATCTCTCTGTATGTGTCCGTCACCAATCTCCTCTCCCCATTTTTATTTTTTGATTGTGAGCCCGCGCAGAGAGTCAGGGACCATGCTAATTCCCACCTCTGAATTCATTCCCAGCTCTTAGAACAGGGCTCCTCTTATGTTTTGTTTTGTTGTAGGTTTTGTTTTGTTGTCCATCTCCCCCTTCTAGACTGTGAGCCCGCTGTCGGGTAGGGACCGTCTCTATATGTTGCCAACTTGTACTTCCCAAGTGCTTAGTACAGTGCTCTACACACAGTAAGTGCTCAATAAATATGATTGAATGAATGAATGAATAGTAAGTACTTAATAAACACTATTCCTACTAGAGCTTACAGTAGAAGGAGCATGCCCTAGTGGAAAGAGCACAGGCCTAGAAGTCAGAGGACCTGGGTTCTAATCCCAGCTCTGTCACATATCTGCTGCGTGACCTTGGGCAAGTCACTTAACCTCCCTATGCCTCAGTTCCTCATCTGCAAAATGGGGATTCCATGTCTGTTCTCCCTCCTACTTAGACTGTTAGGCCCCACATGTATATTATGTATCTATCCCAGTGCTTGACACATAGTAAGAGCTTAACAAAAACTACAATTATTGTCAACACTACTAGTATCTCTCACTGAGCTCCCACTTTTCTGAAGGTGGTCTTTTGGTCATCCATAAGAGTGTCACAGATCCTGAGGAGGCCATCCTTCCTCCAGTTTCCCCAACTCTCCTCCCTGGCAATGTGAGAAACAGACTTCCCAGTCAAGGAAGAAGCAGCATGGCCTAGTAGATAGAGCCTGAGCCCGGGAGTCAGAAAGACCCGGGTTCTAATCCTGCCTCCTCCACTTTTCTGCTGTGTGATTCTGGGCAAGTCATTTAACTTCTCTGTGCCTCAGTTCCCTCAACTGTAAAATGGGTATATCTGTTCTCCCTCCTTCTTAGACTGTGAGCCCCATGTGGGACAGGTACTTTGTCCAACCTAATCGACTGTGTCTGCCCCAGCGCTTAGAACAGCGTCTGACACATAGTAAACTCTTAACAAATACCACAAAAAGGATCGGGGAGACTTTTCTCCAGCTCT
Source organism: Tachyglossus aculeatus (assembly GCF_015852505.1). Lineage (NCBI taxonomy): Eukaryota > Metazoa > Chordata > Mammalia > Monotremata > Tachyglossidae > Tachyglossus > Tachyglossus aculeatus. Next base: position 42,141,704 of record NC_052067.1, on the reverse strand, counting down.
AAAGTGTTTCTCCACTGGATCACCTCTGCGGCCCTGGGAGCCCCATCTTCTCATTTGCTGGGTGGCATCGCCCCAAAATTCCTGTCAGGATAGCCTCCCCTCTAGACCGTAAACCCGTGCTAGGCAGGGAATGTGATGATGATGGTGATGATGGTATTTGTTAATAATGATGGCATTTGTTAAGCACTTACTATGTGCCAAGCACTGTTTTAAGAACTGGGGTAGATACAAGGTTATCAGGTTGTCCCAGGTGGGGCTCACAGACTTAATCCCCATTTTACAGATGAGGTAACTGAGGCACAGAGAAGTTAAGTGACTTGCCCAAATTCATACATCTGACAAGTGGTGGAGCAGGGATTAGAACCCATGACCTCTGACTCCTAAGCCCTTGCTCTTTCCACTAAACCACGCTGCCTCTCTATGTTTCAGTTTATTGTTCTATTGTACTCTCCCAAGCGCTTTGTACAGTGCTTCAAATACCGTAAGCGCTCAATAAATCCCAATGACTGACTGACTGACTCCTCCACAGCTTCCACGCACCCCAACCCTTCACCTCGAAAAGTCCCCGGCAGCTGGGATTCTCTCTGTGGCCCATTCCTCTATGCTTCTCCTAAAGGAAGTCTTTTGCATATTAAGATAAATGTCCTGCAGATAAGGTAGCTCCTGAGGTGGGGAGGGAGGGGGAGGACTCCTTGATTAAAGTAGGTTGTTGTGCTGAGAAATCTTGAGCATGCTCTCCTGTTCCCGCCCCTCCGTGCTGCAGCCCGGTGATGGGAATTGCCTTTCATCTAATTGGAAAACCCCCACTGAGTTTAGAGGTACTCATTTAGATGGGCAGATCAATAAAAGAAATGGGAAGCAGGAGACTAGAGAGAGAGAGAAAGAGAGAGCGATACTGCTTAATAAAGATGAACTCATCCTTGCTTGCTGCAATATCCAGGTGAAGTCCCTCAGCACTGGCTGGAGCGAGAGGCTGCTCTGTGTCAGTGGGCAGAGGCCTCTTCTTTTTTTGTGGCATTTGTTAAGCCCTTACTATGAGCCAGGCACTGTACTAAGCGCTGGTGTAGATGCAAGCTAATTAGGCTGGACACCCTCCATGTTCCACAAAGCGTTCACGGTCTTAATCCTCATTTTACAGATCAGGGAACTGAGCCACAGAGAAGTGAAGTGATTCGAAGTGAAGTGAAGAGAAGCAGCGTGGCTCAGTGGAAAGAGCCCGGACTTTGGAGTCAGAGGTCATGGGTTCAAATCCCGGCTCCGTCACTTGTCAGCTGGGTGACTTTGGGCAAGTCACTTCACTTCTCTGGGCCTCAGTTCCCTCATCTGTCAAATGGGGAGTAAGACTGTGAGCCCCCGTGGGCAATCTGATCTCCTTGTAACCTCTCCAGTGCTTAGAACAGTGCTTTGCACATAGTAAGTGCTTAATAAATGTATTATTATTATTATTATTATTATTATTATTATTATTATTATTATTTGCCCAAGGTCACACAGCAGACAAGTGGCAGAGCCCGGATAAGGGAGATGGGGATTCTTGTTTTTCCCTCTTTTCCTGTCTTCCGAGCTTTGGGAAGGGAATGACTGGCCTTGCTTTTCCTTCCTTCCCTTTTGGCACTTCATCATCATCATCATCATCAACGGTATCTATTGAGTGCTTACTGTGTGCAAAGCACTGTGCTAAGCACTTGGAAGAGTACACTATAAAAAAGTTGGTAGACCCATTCCATGCGCACAACGAGCTTACAGTCACCCCTCCCTCATCTCTACAGTCCCTATGTACATCTTCATAATTCATTAATTTATATTAATGTCCGTCTCCCCCTCTGGATTGTCTTCCCCTCTGAACTGTAAGTTCACTGTGGGCAGGGAACATATCTACCAACTCTGTTATACTATACTCTCCCAAGCACTTAGTGCTCTGCACACAATAAGTGCTCAATAAACACTACTGATTATTCTTTGGTTAATTCCTTAATCTTTGGACAATGGCATTCTCCTCTGGAAGGCTCTGTTGTTCAAAACGCCCCAGGAAGGGAGGAAGGAGGAGAAAATTGGAGAGAGAAAACTCGGGAAAATGATTTTCCCGTTGCCCTTCACACTATGCAATAATGTGATTATTTTGCACTTGTAATAATTCATATTCATGAGGATTTTAAGGCCTTCTATTTTCAGGCCACTTTACTATTATTAATGCCCATGAGGCATTTTTGCTTCTCTGCCATCTCTCGCTCACCTATTCCTCTATCATCCTTATTAATAATAATAATAATAATGGCATTTATTAAGCATTTACGATGTGCAAAGCACTGTTTTAAGTGCTGGGGAGGTTACAAGGTGATCAGGTTGTCCCACGGGGGGCTCACAGTCTTAATCCCCATTTTACAGATGAGGTAACTGAGACACAGAGAAGTGACTTGCCCAAAGTCACGCAGCTGACAAGTGGCGGAGCCAGGATTTGAACCCATGACCTCCGACTCCAAAGCCCGGGCTCTTTCCAATGAGCCACGCTGAGGAGGAAGTCTCTGAAAGGCCCTGCTTTCCCGCTGCTGGGAGTCAGGAGGTCATGGGTTCCAAATCTGGCTCTGCCAGTTGTCTGTTGTATGACCGTGGGCAAGTTGCTCCACTTATCTGTACCTCAGTTACTTCATCTGTAAAATGGGGATTAAGACTGTGAGCCTGATGTGGGACAGGGTCTGTTGTCCAACTCCTACCTATTTGCTTGTATTCCCCCGCCAGCACTTAGTTCTGTGCCCGGTACACAGTAAGCACTTATCCCCCTACCAGTGGAACTTGCATTTTCTGCCCCTATTTCTCTCTCTCCCCCTCACTGGCCCAGGCATGTAGCACTGCATTGCCTCTCCCCCTATCCCAGGTCTCACCAGATTCTGCCCCCAACCCAGCCTTTAAATACAACCTGATTGATTCCAAAGTCGGCACCATTTTCCAGACATCGGAAATGTTGTCTCTGAAGAGTAGTGCCAGAAGGAATTTCACCCAGGGATAAATCTGAGAAAGCCCATATCCATCGACAACTGTCTTCATTCGTTCCCAGAGTGAAGAGGGAAAACCGGGACCGGTTGACACTCTGCTTTAATAAAGACCTTTCCTTTGGCTCTGTTCAGGGGCCCAGGCCTGTCCTGGGCACCGGACAAGGGTCTGTTGCCATGGAAATGACTAGGATGTCACAAATCAGTCCACATTAGGATCCCACTGCCTGACTGTGGAAGAACAGGAAGCTTAGCTGGGAGTGAGCAGGCAGTGAAAAACCAACAGCTTCAGTCATGAGCCAGCCAAGGGGCCAGAGGGAGGGAAAGAGTGTTGGGAATGAAGCGGATTTGAGCATCGGCTTGATTCTGAGGATCAAGGCCGGGGGTGGGGTCCCCTCAGGTCCCATCCTGACCTGTTCTCAGTCAGTGAGTCAATCATATTTATTGAGCGCTTACTGTGTGCAGAGCACTATACTAAGTGCTTGGGAGAGTATAATGTAACAGAGTTGGTAGACTCTCTGCCCACAACGAGTTTACAGCTTAGAGTGGGAGTCAGACATCAAAATAAATAAATAAATAAATAAATAAATAAATAAATAAATGAATAAATAAATAAATAAATAAATACAAGATGTGCGCATAAGTGCTGTGGGGCTGAGGGAAGGATAAAAAAGGGAGGAAATCCAAGTGCCAGGGTGATGCAGAGGGAGTGGAAGAAGAGGAAATGAAGGCTTAGTCAGGGAAAACTGACCAAGTGCTCGAATCTCACCTCTAAAACAGCACATCAAGCCAAGATCCCCTATCGGCTTCCAAGCTCTTCACCAACTCTCCCCACCTCTTTATCGACCTATCAATCAATCAATCAAGGGTGTTTACTGAGCACTTCCTGTGTGCAGAGCACTATACTAAGCGCTTGGGAGAAGAAGTGGATGGGATGGACAACCACTGGAGACTCTTGAGCAGTGGAGAGACATGGACTGAACTTTTTTTGGAAAAATGAGCCCGGCACCAGAGTGAAGTATGGACTGGAGTGGGAAGAGACAGGAGGCAGGGAGGTCAGTGACGAGGCTGATTCAGTAGTCAAGGCAGGATAGAATAAGTGCTTGGATTTTAGGGCGGGTTTTAGGAATGTCATAAAGGTAGAAGTGACAGGATTTGGTAACACTTTGAATATGAGCCAGTGCCCTCTGAAAATGCATGGCAAGTAGTAGCCTGCCAAAGCAAAGCCAGACCGTCCAAAATCCAATCTGGGACTTCTATGCCACCCCGAAGAACAGAATTCTGAAAGTTATAGTACTCTGTAACTAAGGACTGTTTTGCTTGGAGCGCTGAGATGCCCAAGTTCTGTTTTTACTCACCATATTTTAATGCTAATATTTTGGATGGTTCAATTTTAATGTGCCCTAATTTTAATTTCTAATAGATTCTTATTGTGCTATGAGTCTCCGCCACTTAGACTGCAAATCCCTTGTGGGACAAGGGCCGTGTATTAATTGCTTATCTCGTCTTTACCCCAGTGCGTCTTACGTGTTTTACACATTAGTAGTCATTTAATAAATGTTAGCAGTTAGTACTAAAATGTTAATGATACTATCTGGATTCACCCACACCCACCCAACGGTATTTAGGAGTATAGATTTCACCCTCATTCTAGACAAAGAGCACATCTTAAAGAGATGACAACAACTTATTAACAATCTTCTTTCTTCCCCTTGCATGGATGAGGCTCAAGGAAGAACAGGTTATCAGACAGAGGGTGAGACTGAAAATCACCACCACAAATGGGAAAAGTTTCTCTAATAGAGAAGCGGCATAGCCTAGTGGAAAGACCCCGGACTTGGGAGTCAGAGAACCTAAATTCTCATCCCGGCTCCGCCACTTGTCTCCTGTGTGACCTCGGGCAAGTCACTTAACTTTTCTGTGCCTCAGTTACCTCATCTGTAAAATGGGGATTAAATCCTCCTCTCCCCAGTTTAGACTATAATCTTCATGTGGGAGAGGAACCGTGTCCAACCTGATAAACTTGTATCTACCTGGGAGTTCAATACAGAGTTTGACACATAGTAAAGTGCTTAACAAATACCATTTAAAAAATCTAATGATACACTTACTATAAAAGAGACGAAATACCTGTTCTCAGTTTCCTCATCTGTAAAATGGGGATTCAATACGTGTTCTCCCTCTCTTTGAGGTGTTTTCTTGTCTTTGTGTGGTTGTGATTTTGTAAACTGAATCATGACCCCTTTCAGGTTTTGTATTTTGAAATTAGAGTCCTAACCTTTACAGGCCGTCCTCTCCATTCCCCATTTCTGACCAGAACTAAAAATTCTGAATTCCCCACAATAAAACACTCTTCTCTTCACTCTCATTTTTTTTAAGTTTATAAATCCACTGAGGCAGACCACAGAGGTTTAGGTACTTCAAATACGAATTCAGCTCCAGCTTAGCAAACGCTTGTGAACTAAGTTCCAAGCCTTCCGAGTTTGACCCATTGACATCTGATTAAGCATGTGAGCAATTGCCTTTAAAATATTAATAATGGGCCAAAGTGTTCTAATTGTTTCCTCCGTCTCTTATCTCCATCCCCCGGTGCCTTTACCTGCGCTTCAGCTCAGTGACATAGCTTTCAGCTAAGGAGCGGGAGAAGAGCTTCCTTTTCCCCCCCTCTTCTTTTTACTTTAATAAGCGTGGCTCTTTCCTGAAGCCTGCCACATTTGCAGCTCCCTCAGAGTTCGCCTCCGCATATCCCATGGCAAATGGTGTCCTCTGCAACCCTGTCAGCTCAGGCAGAAACAAGGAGGCAGGATTCGCCCAACACAAGAAATGAAGCAAACAGTAAGTTAGAGGGATGGAGTGGGAAAGAAAGGTGAAGGGAGGGGATGGAAGGAGGGAGGGAGGTAAAGAGAGAAAATAGAAGAGAAGGGAAGAGAGAAGAGGAGAGGAGATGGGGGAGGAGAGGAAGAAAGATAATAATAATAATAATGATGGCATTTATTAAGCGCTTACTGTGTGCAAAGCACTGTTCTAAACGCTGGGGAGGTTACAAGTTGATCAGGTTGCCCCACGGAGGGCTCACAGTCTAAATCACCACTCTACAGATGAGGCAACTGAGGCACAGAGAAGCTAAGTGACTTGCCCAAAGTCACACAGCTGACAATTGCCGGAGCCGGGATCTGACTCCAAAGCCCGGGCTCTTTCCACTGAGCCACGCTGCAGAGGAAGAGAGTGAAGGGGAGTGAGAGGAGGGGGGAGGAAGACAAAGAGGAAGAAGAGAAGAAAGAGAAGAAGAGGAAAAGAGAAAGAGAAAAGGGGAGAGAAAAATAGAGGAAGAGAGAAAGAGAAAGGAAGGGAGAGAGATAGAGAGACATATATCTTCCTACAAAGCAGTAATTCCATGACCCCCACTGGCCTTGATGCCTTTCCATAGATCCCTTTGAAAACCAGATAATGAGGAGGAGGAGGAGGAGGAGGAAAGAAGAAGAAGAAGAAGAAGAAGAAGGAGAAGAAGAAAGAAGAAAGAAGAAGAAAGAAGGAAGAAGGAAGAAGAAAGAAGGAAGAAGGAAGAAGAAGAAGAAGAAGTTGTTAATCAGGTTGCACAGAGTCCCTGTTCCAGATGGGCTCACATTCCAAGTAAGAAGGAGACCAGGTATTGAATCCTCATTTTGCAGAACAGGGAACTGAGTCACAGAAAAGTTAAGTGACTTGTCCTAGGTCAACAGCAGACAAGTGGTGGAGCTGCGATTAGAACCCAGGTCTCCTGACTCTCAGTCCCATCCCTATTTTTTCCAGATCACACTGCCTTTATAAGGAATTTTGTTTTTCTCCCCCTACCCAGAATTCCCCAGATCCATTTTCAGCTGCCGAAAAGTTTCAAAAGACAGGAAGTAAAATTATGCTTTAAACCTCAGTCTTGAAAAGGCCCCACTCTTAACAATTCAGTCACATTAACGAGCTTCCATTACCTAAATGAAGTGCCCTCAAAGAAATGCATGTTGGGGATTTTCTGTCACCATTCCACTCCAACTTGCAATTTTTTTCTCTTCTAATTGAAATTAATTTCCCTTGCTGTTTTATTTTACCAAACACCTGGATGGTAATTATAAAAGAGGTAATTTTAAAATTAGAAAGCTAACTACAGTGAGGAATTACTTCCTTCCAGGTGGCAATGGCACTGATGGAGGAGAAGATGGCGGCCGATGGGGCAGATTGAAGTAATAATAATAATAATGGCATTTATTAAGCGCTTACTATGTGCAAAGCACTGTTCTAAGCACTGGGGGAATACAAGGTGATGAGGCTGTCCCACGTGGGGCTCACAGTCTTCATCCTCATTTTACAGATGAGGGAACTGAGGCCCAGAGAAGTGAAGTGACTTGCCCAAAGTCACACAGCTGACAAGTGGTGGAGCTGGGATTTGAACCCACGACCTCTGACTCCAAAGCCCGGGCTCTTTCCCACTGAGCCACGCTGCTTCTCTTGAAGTGGGGATGAAGCTGGGGCGCAGGTGGAAATGAACCTTTCCAGGTCTCAATCCGGTGTCCGCAAGGGAAACAGCATGGCCTCTCTGAGAAAGCTTGGCTCTGGGAGTCAGAGGGACCTGGCTTCTAATCCTGGCTCCGCTACTTTTCTTTAATAGCATTTATTAAGCGCTTACTATGTGCAAAGCACTGTTCTAAGCGCTGGGGAGGTTACAAGGTGATCAGGTTGTCCCACGGGCGGCTCGCAGCCTTAAATCCCCGTTTTCCAGATGAGGTAACTGAGGCACAGAGAAGTTAAGTGACTTGCCCAAAGTCACACAGCTGGCCATTGGCGGAGCCGGGATACGAACCCACGACCTGTGACTCCAAAGCCCGGTCTCTTTCCACTTTGTACTTGTCTGCTGTGTAATCTTGGGCAAGTCACTTCACTACTCTGGGCCTCAGTTCCCTCATCTGTAAAATGGGGATGAAGGCTGTGAGCCTCACGTGGGGCAGGGACTGCATCTAACCTGATCGGCCTGCATCTACCCCAACGCTTAGAACAATGATTGACAAATAGTAAGTGCTTAACAAATACTATTATTATTATTACAATACGACAAATAAGTTAGTTATCTAGAGAATTGACTGAAGAGCATGTGACTCTCCCCTAGCTCTTTTTCCTCTGCTGTCTGCTCCAGCACTTCATGTTTTTCTTCTGAGGTTCCTCTTCCTTTATGGTATGTTACCCTAACACCTTTTTATAATAAACATCAACATAGTTTTGTACTTTATCAATGTATGACAATTAGGCATTGAGAATTGCTCATTAGTCTTTTGGGCTCTCTTCTTACTTTAGCTCATCTTTTCTGGTCGAAACGCCGTGGTTTCACATGAATTCCATCATTGCAAAGGATTTTTTGTAACCCATTTTTGTTTCCCAAAGCCTTGTTGTCAGTCCATCAATCAGTGGTATTTATTGAGCACTTACTGTGTGCAGAGCACTGTACTAAGCACTTGGGAGAGTATAAAACAACATTGTATTATCCCTGCCGCAACTTTTGTTCTGTCCCTCTCAGCCGTTACTAGTCGTAAAAGTTTCCAATTCCTCCTGATCAGCCCTTTTCCGGTCCTACATCATAAGATCTTGGCTTCTCCTCCATCTTAACAGAACCCTTTTCTGTCCCCTATTTTCCATGGAATCATCTAATTTTAGCATCCTTTTTTAATTTATGAAAACTAGGAGAACTCCTGTCCCTGCCACAGCTGTACTTACACTTCTTTCTTATCCTGTTTCTTCGACTGTACTAGTTTCCATTCCAAATCTATTGGAAGTCAACTTCTACCTTTCCTCCAAATGATAACGCCATCAGTGACCATCCAGACCAATATTTTAGATTCATTCATTGAACATCTATTTGGTATGTCACACTGTACTAGATGCCTGGAAAGCACAGAATTACAAAGTGTCATTCACTGTCCACAAACTTATAATCTTGCCTGTCCTGCCATCAACCCCCTGGCCCACATCCTACCTCTGGTCTGGAACATCCTCCCTCCTCACATCCGCCAAACTAGCTCACTTTCCCCCTTCAAAGCCCTACTGAAAGCTCACCTCCTCCAGGAGGCCTTCCCAGACTGAGCCCCCCCTTTCCTCTGCTCCTTCTCCCCTCCCCATCACCCCTACCCCCTCCTTCTGCTCTACCCTCCTCCCTGCCCCACAGCACTTGTTTATATATGCACATATTTATTATTCTATTTATTTTATTAATGATGTGCTTATATCTACAATTCTATTTATTTATGTTGATGCTATTGATGCCTGTTTACTTGTTTTGATGTCTGTCTCCCCCCTTCTAGACTGTAAGCCCGTTGTTGCATAGGGATTGCCTCTATTTGTTGCTGAATTGCATGTTCCGAGAGCTTAGTACAGTGCTCTGCGCACAGTAAGCACTCTTCCTCCCTTCAAAGCCCTTCTGAGAGCTCACCTCCTCCAGGAGGCCTTCCCAGACTGAGCCCCTTCCTTCCTCTCCCCCTCCATCCCCCCCGCCTTACCTCCTTCCCCTCCCCACAGCACCTGTATATATGTATATATGTTTGTATGTATTTATTACTCTATTTATTTTATTTTACATATTTGTTCTATTTATTTCATTTTGTTAATATGTTTTGTTTTGTTGTCTGTCTCCCCCTTCTAGACTGTGAGCCCACTGTTGAGTAGGGACTGTCTCTATATGTTGCCAACTTGGACATCCCAAGCGCTTAGTACAGTGCTCTGCACACAGTAAGCACTCCATAAATATGATTCGATGAATGAAAAAAATGATTAAATGAATGCATGAACGAATCTAAAAGGGGAGACAAACATAAAAATATTTCCAATTAGAGAGATCAAAAATAAAATCAGACACATATACCTGAGTGCTGAGGAGGGTGTAAAAAAGTTCATAATTGCTAGAAGTGGTTAAACATTGAATAATCTAAAATAGAGATCCTCTCATCAATCTTTCACTTTTGCAAATGCATCTCAACTGTTTTGACTCATCCATACGACGGAGGGTGTCATGGAATAGGAGTGATATGTTGGAATCCTTATTGCAAAGATGTTCAGCATTATTAACATGTCATACCCTTCGCAGATACCTCAATGTGGGCAGGGAATGTGTCTGCTTATTGATGCTTTGTACTCCCCCCTGCACTTATTACAGTGCTGTTTCCTCTATATCACAATTGCAAACAACACATAACACCTCTTCTTTTCTTATATTGCTTCAAATCCAAGTGTTCCTACTTATATTGTTACTTATTCCTATTTATATTCTCATCTCTTTCCCACTGTTGGGTAGGGACCATCTCTATATGTTGCCAACTTGTATTCCCCAAGCGCTTAATACAGTGCTCTGCACACAGTAAGTGCTCAATAAATACGATTGAATGAATGAATGAATGAATCTCTTGGGAGATTTCAATGTACAGAAGGCCAAACATGGAAAACCATCATCAGAAAAAGACATCATACATGAACCCACAGTCTAACCAATGGAATTTCATCCATTAATCCATGTACTGCGCTCTCCCAAGCTCTTAGTATGTGCTCTGAACACAGCAAATGCTCAATAAATACCACTGAATGATTAATCAAACAATCAATAGTCTTACTGAGCACCTACTAGGAGTAAATGGTTGCACTAAGCAGGTGGGAGAGTTCAACAGAGGGAAAAGATCAAATTTCTGCCTTCAAGGAGTTTCTAACATAAGGAGGAGACATGTTCCCTGCCCACGGGGAGCTTACACTCTAACAGCGGAGCCTGACCTAAAAATATTTAGAAATCAAGTGAGCACCACACATCTATGCACCTGTGCTATAGATCAATTTAAATATAAAAGTGCCAGAGGGGAATTATGGGCAGTTTATGTTCTAAGATCTGTTGTCACCTTGGACAATTGCAGATCCCAGCTCCCGGCATGCTCATTGATCACCAGGATGGGGATGGAGGCTGTTCCCACATGCTGTTGGACTCTTCCATTGTCACCAAGAAAAGTAGTGTAGTGTCCACCATCTACCAACCCTCACTGAGGGTCCCTGTATCCCATCAGGCTGGGGTTGGAGGCTGTTCCCAAGTGCCGTGGGATGCCCCCCTTGCCATCGAGAAAGGCCATCTTCCTTTCCACAACAGAGGGTCACCGCCCCCGACACGCTCTGCGCCCACCGGGCCAGATATTAATTAGAGCCGCAATGGTTGCCATCTTCCTTTCCGCAACTGGGGTCCCTGCCCTCAACTTCCAGGCCTGTGCCCTAAGCCACACTTCTTCTCAAGAGTTGATCTCCCTTTACACAGCTCAGTTTCTCTCAAGGGGGAAAGAGTAATGCAAGATCTCAGATCCAGGCCCGGAAGGAGAGGAGCTTATAAAACACTTATGTACATGTCTATAATTTATTTATTTGTAATGATATCTGTCTCCCTGCCTAGAGACTGTAAGCTCATTGTGGGTAGGGAATATCACTGTTTATTGTTTCGTTGTACTGTCCCAAGCGCTTAGTACAGTGCTCTGCACATAGTAAGCACTCAATAAATGCAATTGAATGAATGAATTAGTGCTATTCAGGGAGAGGAGAGGGTGCGTATCCAAATGCTTAGGTGACATAGGATTGCTGAAGTAGCAGTAGGGTGGACATAGAGCGGAAAGATGAGATTAACCGCAGAAGGCTTCTTGGAGGAGATGTGATTTCAGAAGCACTTTGACGTGGTTTAATGGAAAGAGCAGGGACCTGGAAGTTAGAGGACCTGGGTTCTAGTTCCAACTCTGCCACTCGCCTGCTGGGTGACCTTGGGCAAGTCACTTCACTTCTCTGTGCCTCCGTTTCTTCATCTGTAAAATGAGGATCTCTTCTCCTCCCACCTTGTACTATGAGCCCCAAGGGGGACAGGGACTGTATCGTATCAGATGGCAGCATAATTAACCCAGTGCTTGGCACATCATAAGTGCTTAACACATACCATTAAAGAAAAAAGCGGGGGGGGGGGGGGGGGGGGGGGGGGGGAGAGAATAGGTCTGCTGGGTGTGAAGGAGGTGGGAATTCCAGGATTAGAGAGATTCCAGGATTAGAGAGGGTGGGAGCAAGAGGTCACTGGGGAGGAATAACAAGAATGAGGCACAGCGAGTAGGTCGGCCAGGGTCAACAGGGGCCGGTCATGCTGACCCCAGGGCCAGGACTGTACATTGTTCTCCACAGTTTAAATCAAGGAAGAGCTGAAAAATCATTACTGATGGAAGGGCAAGCACCTACGTTGGTGAAAAAAAAAAGGCATCATTAGGCAGGAGATAAGGTACCTCTGTCAGAGAAGTCAGAGAAGCAGCGTGGCTCAGTGGAAAGAGTACGGGCTTTGGAGTCAGAGGTCATGGGTTCGAATCCCAGCTCCGCCAACTGTCAGCTGTGTGTCTTTGGGCAAGTCACTTCACTTCTCTGGGCCTCAGTTCCCTCATCTGGAAGATGGGAATGAAGACTGTGAGCCCCCCCATGGGACAACCTGATCACCTTGTAACCTCCCCAGCACTTAGAACAGTGCTTTGCACATAGTAAGTGCTTAATAAATGCTATTATTATTATTATTATTATTATTATTATTATTATTATTACCTGCAACCTACAAAAATCTACATTCTGAATTGAGCCAACTCACCTGGTGGAGTTTGGGGTGACACCCCTATTGGAAAAAGGTAAGGGGTTCAGACAAAGGCAATAGAAATGATGACCAGAGTTGGTAAACCTCATATTAGAAGAGAATGGATTCAGTCTGGGAAGACATATGCTGAGAGAACACAATAACAATGATCATTGTTATTGTACTGGTTAAGCGCTTACTATGTGCCAAGCACTGTACCAAGGGCTGGGGTAGACAAGAGATAATCAAATCAGACATATTCCCTCATGGGGCTCCTAATCTAAGTAGGCAGGAGAACTGACATTGATTCCCCATTTTACACATGAGGAAACAAGCATAGAGAAGTTGAGTGACTTGCCCAAGGTCACACAGCAAGTGTCAGAAATGGGATTCGAATCATCCAGGCCCTTTGACTCCCAGGATCATGCTCTTTCCACTAGACGACACTGCTTAGAACACTAGGCTGGGAGAATTCATTTAATTTCTCAGCATCTCAGCTGCAAAATGGGGATTAAATATCTGCTCCCCCTCCCTCTTAGACAGTAAATTCCATGTGGAACAGGGACTGATTATTTTGCATCGACCCCAGCTTTTAATAGAGCGTTTGGCAGATAGTAAGTGCTTTTACAAAAACCGCAATATCACTAAAAATTATTCTAAAGACCAGGAGTTCCCATGAGGCAAGGACTGCGTCCAACCTGATTAACTTGCATCTACCCCAGTGCTTAGAACAGTGCTTAACACATCAATCAATGAATGGTATTTACTGAGCAACTACTGCATGCAGAGCACTGTACTAAGCTCTTGGGAGAGCACAATACAACAGAGTAAGTAGGTACATTCCCTGCCTGCAACAAACTTACAGTGTAGAGGGGGAGGCAGACATTAGTATAAATGAACAAATTATTGATATAATTTGATATAATATTATATAATATATATTATTATATATGATATATATTATATGTAATATTATATAATATAATTTGATATAGTATATAATGATATATATTGATATATATATAATTGATACAATCCCATAAGTACTGTGGGGGGGATTGAGGGTGGGGTGAATACCAAATGTCCAAAGGGTTGGATCTAAGTGCAGAGATGGCACAGAAAGGAGGGAGAAAAGAGAAAAGAGGGCTAAATCAGGGGAGGCCTCTTAGAGGAGGTGTGACGCATAGTAAGCGCTTAACAAATACAATAACGATGACAATAATAGAGTGGTATAGTGGAAAGAGCACAGACCTGGAAGTAAGAGAACTTTGCCTCTAATAATAATAATAATAACAATAATGATGGCATTTATTAAGCGCTTACTATGTGCAAAGCACTGTTCAAATCGCTGGGGAGGTTACAAGGTGATCAGGTTGTCCCACGGGGGGCTCACAGCCTTAATCCGCATTTTATAGATGAGATAACTGAGGCACAGAGAAGTGAAGTGACTTGACCAAAGTCACACAGCTGACAAGTGGCGGAGCCGGGATTTGAACCCATGACCGACATAGTAAGCGCTCAACAAATACCAAAATTATTATTATTATTATTATTACTATTATAACAATGGGAAGATTGGTTTGACAGTAGCAGGGCTGAGGCGGACAAGAGGGACATTTCAACTCTCACCCACCTGCCTTAAGCCCTGCCTCAGCCCTAAACATCCTTCTCTTTCCCCTGGGCTGTTGGGAAGGATACCGTGAAAGTAAAATAAAAAAAGAAACTGAAAGTTTCAGAAAGAATCCCCAATCCATCGATCAGCGATATTTACTGAACCCTTACTGTGTGCACAGCACTGTACTGAGTGCTTGGGAGACCACGATATGAAACACACACCCACACACACACACAAACCCTGAGGGCAAATAAACTGGAAGTCCTCAGAAGAGACAACAGAAGCAAGGGACTTTGTGTAATTTCCCATTCCCAGCAGCTACTCCAGATCATTTTAACTAATTGTTGCCTTCTGCCAGAGACTGCTAATTAATCAGGCTCAGTGGGAACTGCCTGAACTGTGGAGTCTGGCGTTAGGGTCAGGGATTCCCGCCCGACTTCACCGCTCTGCTTCTGACCCTGTCACCACCTGGAGCTGTGATGGATTCACACACAAACACACACACCAGCCCACAAGCTTGTAGGTTTTAGCTGCATCGTCATGGCAATGCCCGACCCCCCCGGGAAGGCTGTGGAAAGCCGGGAACAGCAATCCCCATCTCCCCGGCCAGAAATCCAACAGGGCCAACGCCGGAGGGGCGCTTATAGCAGCCTTATACCGACCCCAGGGCCGGAATCATAAATCACTCCCCACGCCTTGGAGCTGAAGAGTCGGAAGGGCAAGGGCCCGCGATGGTGAGAAGCCATGAGGCTGGAAATGCAGCTCCCGTCATCCACGAAACTGCTCAAACCGCTTAAGAGCACAGGCCTGGATGTCAGACGGACCTGGGTTCTAATCCCGGCTCTGCCACTTGTCTGCTGTGTGATCTCGGGCCAGTCGTTTCACTTCTCTTTGCTTCAGTTCCCTCATCTGTAAAATGGGGGTTGAGACTGAGAGCCCATGTGGGACATGGATTATGTCCATCCTGATTATCTTGTACTTACCCAGTGCCTAGCCCATAGTAAGCACTTAACAAATACCATTTTAGTTTAAAAAAAGGGATCAAATGTGTCCAATGTGCCATTCTGTTAAAAATAATCTTTCAGTAATTACGTCTACAGCTTCCCTATTCCTACTTATCATGGATTTTCTATCTGCTGATGAGTTCCTGATTTTTTTTTTGAAGTTTTACAAAAATAACGAAACAAGATAAAGACGAAGCATCAGGCCATATTGTGTTTCTGCACACAGTGGAGAAATCTCTTCTATTTCTTGGCCATTTCTCTCTGATGCCCTGGGGTGGGGACCTGTGGAAGTTAGGAGACTTGTCCTGGCCACCCTATGAGATGGCCTGAGAGCCAGGCATCTGGTTTGGCCACTCATCTGGACCTTCCTCTCTGTCCAACCCTAATCATAGACTATCAATGAACCACCCCATATCCAGTCCATGTATATATATGTATATATATATATACATTTTTTTAATGGAATTTGTTAAACACTTACTATCTTCCAGGCACTACATTAAGCGCTCGGGTAGATTCAAGATAATCAGGGTGGACACAGTCCCTGTCCCACGTGGAGCTCACAGTCTTAATCCCCTTTTACAGATGAGGGAACTGAGGCACAGAGAAGTTGAAGGACTCAAAAATCTCCAGTGGCTACCAATCAATCTGCGCATCAGGCAGAAACTCCTCACCCTCGGCTTCAAGGCTCTCCATCACCTCGCCCCCTCCTACCTCACCTCCCTTCTCTCCTTCTCCAGCCCAGCCCGCACCCTCCGCTCCTCCGCCGCTAATCTCCTCACCGTACCTCGTTCTCGCCTGTCCCGCCATCGACCCCCAGCCCACGTCATCCCCCGGGCCTGGAATGCCCTCCCTCTGCCCATCCGCCAAGCTAACTCTCTTCCTCCCTTCACGGCCCTACTGAGAGCTCACCTCCTCCAGGAGGCCTTCCCAGACTGAGTCCCTTCCTTCCTCTCCCCCTCGTCCCCCTCTCCATCCCCCCATCTTACCTCCTTCCCTTCCCCACAGCACCTGTATATATGTATATATGTTTGTACATATTTATTACTCTATTTATCTACTTATTTTACTTGTACGTATCTATTCTATTTATTTTATTTTGTTAGTATGTTTGGTTTTGTTCTCTGTCTCCCCCTTTTAGACTGTGAGCCCACTGTTGGGTAGGGACTGTCTCTATGTGTTGCCAATTTGTACTTCCCAAGCGCTTAGTACAGTGCTCTGCACATAGTAAGCGCTCAATAAATATGATTGATTGATTGATTGATTTGCCCAAGATCACCCAACAGACAAGTGGCAGGGCCAGAACTAGAACCCAGGTCCTTCTGAATCCCAAGCCCGTGCTTTATCCAGTAGCCCACACTGCTTCTCTAAATATATTTGATATCATCTTTCATGTGATATGATCCCTGCTTCCAGAAATGGCTCATCCACAAAGAATAATAATAAATAATGATGGCATTTATTAAGCGCCTACTATGTGCAAAGCACTGTTCTAAGCACTGGGGAGGTTACAAGGTGATCAGGTTGTCCCACGGGGGGCTCACAGTCTTAATCCCCATTTTCCAGATTAGGTAACTGAGGCACAGAGAAGTTAAGTGACTTTCCCAAAGTCACACAGCTGACAATTGGCGGAGCTGGAAATTGAACCCATGACCTCTGACTCCAAAACCCGGGCTCTTTCCACTGAGCCCCAGTGCTTCAACAAACCAACCTCCCCTTCTAGACTCCCCTTCTAGACTGAGTCCCCCTTCTAGACTGTGAGCCCGTTGTTGGGTAGGGACTGTCTCTATATGTTGCCAACTTGTACTTCCCAAGCGCTTAGTACAGCGCTCTGCACATAGTAAGCGCTCAATAAATATGATTGAATGAATGAATGTTGGGTAGGGACTGTCTCTATACGTTGCCAACTTGTACTTCCCAAGCGCTTAGTACAGTGCTCTGCACACAGAAAGCGCTCAATAAATACGATTGAATGAATGAATTTGAACCCGGCTGTTCAATTTCCCAGGGTAAGAACCACTTTCACAAGAGTGAATTCCAAAGCCTGAACGAGAAATCGTTCAGCATCAGTTATGGAAGGAGTCGCGATTAGTGCGGGATGACGATGATGATGATGGCATTTGCTAATCCCAGCCCCAACTTTTCTCGATGCTCTTCCTCCTCACCGCCCCCTCTGTGGGCTGCTTGGCTTGGGATGCATGTCTGGGGTGAGTTAGGTTTGGTGAAAAACAAGCCCAAAACCCAGCACCGCACACCCAGCACGGCTTCTTCCAACTCCTGAATGCCCATCCATCTCAGACCCTGGGGTCAAAGGCTGGAACCCCAGGAGTGGTGTCCAAGGAGGACCAGGAATTGGAGGTCACGAGGGAGCTGAAGGGGCCTCCATTTCCCAGAACCACTACTGCCGAATTACCCAGGATATACCTCTCACCAGGACTCAACCCTGACAGGGAATCCAGCAGGATTCCCTGTGCACACTGAGATGGGCCCCCAGGGAACCGAGGTCCAGACCACCAGTATACGGGGGAGGAGTTTGGGCAGTGCTGCACTTGAGTGCTGTGGGGCTGGGACGTGGTGAATAAGGGGAGCAAATCAGGGTGACTCAGAAACAGCAGGGCTTGACGGATAGAGCACGGGCTTGGAAGTCAGAAGGACCCGGGTTCTAATCCCGGCTCTGCCACTTGTCTGCTGTGTGATGTTGAACAAGTAACTTCACTTCTCTGTGAAGTTAGTCCACACTAGTCCACTAATGTCTGACTACTGGGGATGGGCAGCCTTGACCTTGATCCCTCCTACCTCACCTCGCTACTCTCCTACTAGGAGCCAGTTCTCTTATCTGTTGATGGCTGTCTCCTTTTTCAGTTCACAGTGCAGCATCTGCTTGGGTATCCTCTTGCCATCCATTCTCCTCACATACTCCTCCCAGCCGGGCTGTGTTGCCGTGAGAATTGTGTCCTTCCTTTCACCTCCTTTAGGGAGAAAGACTGATTCCTTCACGCCCGACCCTTTAACCCTACCCTGTTGCTTTTCCTTCTTCCAGTCACCCTCCCCACATTCTGCTAGTTTTCTGAGTGAGATTTTGCCGGAAGGTTAAAGAAGCTTGGATGATCTATCCCTGTACAAGAACAAAATACGCTGGAGCGAAACTAATGATTTCTTTGGAAGTCCCTTAGATATTTCAACTGAGGCTTGAATGCCCCACCGGGGACCATTTTTCAAGCCCGTATATTTTATTCATGCCTATTAAGTATATTTTATTCATGTATATGTATATAGGTGTCTCTATACAGTATATCAGGACGACTGCCCAGAGAACAGGAAAACTACAGGAACGGAATGAAGCATCAATCTGACAGGATGGCCCAATTCTGTCATCGGAGCCCCCATCGACAAGTTATTTGAATAAGGGAATATTCTTGGGCTCCGCAATTATCATTATGCTAAGAAGATTGCAGGCTGGAACACTTGTTTTTCCCAGAGAATGTTTTCCAGGAATATTTTCAGGTCCGGGACAAAAACGATGGAAAAGTCATCCACTGTCCATCCTACCTCTTAGATTGTGATCCCCACATGGAACAGAGATGGTTTGATCTTGCCTCCACCAGAGCGTTTGGTGCAGGGTAAGAACTTCGCAAATACCACAACCACCCTAACCTACAATGGCCATGGTCTGAGTTTACAAATTCGCATGACGACCTCCCTATATGCTCTCCTATGGCGTTGGGCAGTGAGTTAGAACAGTGCTTTGCACATAGTAAGCGCTTAATAAGTGCCATCATCATTATTATTATTATTATTATAATGAAGGGTGGGTCCCAACCTGAAATTCTCCCAGAAGTCCCAGTGCACGTCATATGACCTAACATTTCCCTTCTTCTCCTGGGGCAGCTCCATTTCACACCACCCCTAAAACCCCATCTGGGTATTTGGGCAGGAGCAGAAAACCAAGATCCTGAGGGGCAGGTTCCTTCATGATTGGACCAAGTGTCCTCATGACTTTTTTTTTAATGGTATTTCTTAAGCGCTTCCTATTGTCAGTCACTGTACTAAGCATTCAAGTGGATACAGGTTAATCAGGCTGGACTCAGTCCATGTCCCACGTGGAGCTCCCAATCTTACATCCCCATTTTACAGATGAGGCAACTGCGGCACAGAGAAGTGAAGCGACTTGCCCGAAGTCACACCGGATACCAGTGGTGGAGCCGGGATTATTTGTCCGGTCCTTCTGATTCTCAGGTCTGAACTCTATCCACTAGGCCACGCTACTTAGAATGGACCTGTCTGAGCTCCAATTTCCCTTTCCCGTCTTCCACCCTGAGTCCACTAATGTCTGACTACTGGGGATGGGCAGCCTTGATCTTGACTCCTCCTACCTCACCTCGCTACTCTCCTACTAGGAGCCAGCCTGCACACTTCGCTCCCCTAATGCTAACCTTCTTACTGTACCTCAATCTCATCTACCTCTCCGCCGACCCCTCACCCATGTCCTCCCTCTGGCCCGGAACGTCCTCCCTCCTCAAATCCAACAGACAATTATTTATTGAAGGCCCATCTCTTCCAAAAGGCCTTCCCTGACTAGGCCCCATTTTCCTTTCCTACCACTCCCTTCTGAGTGGCCCTGTCTTGCTTCCTTTATTCATACCCCCTCCCAGCCCCACAGCACTTACGTACATATCTGTGATTCATTTATTTATATGAACGCCTGTCTCCTCCTCTAGACTGTAAGCTTGTTGTGGACAGGGAATCTATCATTATATTGTACTCTCCCGGGCATTTAGTACAGTGCTCTGAACACAGTAAATGCTCAATAAAGATGATTGATTGATATAGTCTCTCAAATCAGCACTGGGGAGAGTACAACAGAGCTCCCTGCCTACAAGAAGCTCACAATCCAAAAGGGGATACAGACATTAAAATAACAGATGGCTGCAGAGGCAGGGGAGGATGGGACCGGGCTGCTGGTTTGGTTGGGGGCTGTCATCTTACCTCTTACCCATCTTACCTCCTTCCCTTCCCCACAGCACCTGTATATATGTTTGTACATCTTTATTATTCTATTTATTTATTTATTTTACTTGTACACATCTGTTGTATTTATTTTATTTTGTTAGTATGTTTGGTTTTGTTCTCTGTCTCCCCCTTTTAGACTGTGAGCACACTGTTGGGTAGGGACCGTCTCTATATGTTGCCAACTTGTACTTCCCAAGCGCTTAGTACAGTGCTCTGCACACAGTAAGCGCTCAATAAATACGATTGATGATGATGATTATTTTGTTAGTATGTTTGGTTTTGTTCTCTGTCTCCCCCTTTTAGACTGAGCCCACTGTTGGATAGGGACTGTCTCTCTATGTTGCCAACTTGTACTTCCCAAGCGCTTAGTACAGTGCTCTGCACACAGTAAGCGCTCAATAAATACGATTGATTGATTGATTGATTGATGGCTATGTACATATGTGCCGTGGGGCTGAGGTGGGATGAAGATCAGGTGTTTAAAAGGGTACAAATTCAAGTGCAGCTCTAAATGTTCTCAGAGCAACAATTCTGCCTCCTTCCCACACATTTGGCTTGGTGCCGTCCCCGCACCTCCACCCAACCACAAACACACACAACGATAGTAATAACGGCGGCATTTGGTAAGTGCCAAGCGAAGTCCACCACCCAACCCTGCACAACACCACACAGGAAGTCTCCATCAGCCTGACTGGACGTACTCCGCTTCATGGTCCGTGACAGGACCCCGGCTTCCTGCGAAAACATCCAGGTGATTAATTGAGACTGGCTGACCCAGAGAAACCAACTTCACCCCCTTCCGACCCCCTCCGCACCCGAGCCCGTGGCTGTGTCAGGAGACTCTGAATGAGTGGCAGGTGGGAGCAGGATTGGGTCGAGGGGGTGGAAGGGAAGCGTCTCTTTGAACCCATTGACCTGCCCCAGCTCTGCGACACACGACTTAGGCCGCTTCCTCATGGGGGGTGGGATTCAACCAGCCCTTTCCCCTTTTCTCAGTGAAGAGGATGACGAACCTTTCTTCCCTTCACCTCGAGAGGAAAGTCCTTCGCTAATCCCGAGTTGCTCGTTCCGTTCGACTCCTGCCTCTGCCTTCCCATTTACTACTCAGCGGAGAGATCTGATCCCTTCCTACCGAGACAAGTCGCTGTGCCTGCTCCTCTGGGCTTTCAGTATTCTTCCAAATTATTCTGATTGATAGAGACCTCCATCCATGCTAATTACGCATGGCTTCGCGGAGCAAGTATGTCACCATGGCAACTGCAGAGCGCGAACAGGTGTGTGGAAAGCTGTGATATATTAAATGACAGTTACCCTCTGCCTCTGGTATGGAGATTGCTTTTCTCTGAGTTTATTTATAGCAGGTAGTAATTAATCTGTGTGAATCTCGTTCCACTGAAAGGGTTGTTGGGGGGGGTGAAGAAAAAGCAACACAGAATGATTAACAGGAGTCCTAATTATCCCCAGTACCTTTGATTCTGAGAATTTTGTCACCATCAGGTCAGGCTAAAGTAGAATTGTTGAACCACGCTTGTACTGAGGTGTTATGACATGGAACTCTCGGTTAGAATCCGTAACAAATACCCTGTGTTCTCCTAGCTGCCGGGATGCTGAACCTTAGTAGAAGGAACACAGATATTTTAGGAGGCAAAAGATGGATTCCCTCTGACTCCTTCAAACGACCTGTCAAAGCACAAAATTAATAGAGGCCAACCAGAACCCTGGTCCAGACTCGAACACGCAACTCCAGTGCCCTCCTACAGAGCACTTGGTCTGTAAGTCAGTCAATCAGATTTATTGAGCACTTACTGTGTGCAGAGCACTGTTCTTAGCATTGGGGAGAGTACACTATAACTCAGTCAGGCCCTAGGATAATAATCAATCAATCAATCAATCAATCGTATTTATTGAGTGCTTACTGTGTGCAGAGCACTGTACTAAGCTCTTGGGAAGTACAAGTTGGCAACATATAGAGACAGTCCCTACCCAACAGTGGGCTCACAGTCTAAGAGGGGGAGACAGAGAAGAAAACCAAACATACTAACAAAATAAAATAAATAATAGAATAGATATGTACAAGTAAAATAAATAAATAGAGTAATAAATATGTACAAACATATATACATATATACAGGTGCTGTGGGGAAGGGAAGGAGGTAAGATGGGGGGGATGGAGACGGGGACGAGGGGGAGAGGAAGGAAGGGGCTCAGTCTGGGAAGGCCTCCTGGAGGAGGTGAGCTCTCAGTAGGGCCTTGAAGGGAGGAAGAGAGCTAGCTTGGTGGATGGGCAGAGGGAGGGCATTCCAGGCCCGGGGGAAGGGAAGCGTCTCTTTGAACCCAGTGACTTGCCCCAGCTCTGCGACACATGACTTAGGCGGCTTCCTAATAATAATAATATTCCTAATATAATTCCTAATATAATATATAATATATATAATATAATTCCTAATATAATATTCCTAATATAATAATATTCCTAATAATAATGCCAATAATGATAGTAGCATTTGTTCAGTACTGCTACCTCAGTGCCAAACACTGCGCTAAATGCTGGGGTAGATACAGTCCAATCAGATGAGACACAGCTGCTACCCAAAATGGGACTGGGTAGCAAGAACTCAACCTCAAGTAGAGAGGTTTGATAAACTTGGCAGACACATGACCCACCCTTCTCTCCTTCAAAACTAACTTACTCACTGTACCTCATCATCATCATCATCATCATCATCAATCTTATTTATTGAGCGCTTACTGTGTGCAGAGCACTGTACTAAGTGCTTGGGAAGTACAAGTTGGCAACATATAGAGACAGTCCCTACCCAACAGTGGGCTCACAGTCTAAAAGGGGGAGAGAGAGAACAAAACCAAGCATACTAACAAAATAAATAATCAATCTTGCCACATCCTCCCTCTGGCCTGGAACTCCCTCCCTCTTCAAATCCCACAGACAATTACTCTACCTGACTCCAAAGCCATAGTGAAGGCGCATTTCCTCCAAGAGGCCTTCCCCGACTAAGCCTCCGCTTTCCTCTTCTCCCACTCCCTTCTGCGTCGCCCTGACTTGCTCCCTTTGTTCTCCCAACTCCCAGCCCATAGCACTTATTAATCAATCAATCAATCGTATTTATTGAGCACTTACTGTGTGCAGAGCACTGTACCAAGCGCTTGGGAAGTACAAGTTGGCAACATATAGAGACAGTCCCTATCCAACAGTGGGCTCACAGTCTTAAAGGAGGAGACAGAGAAAAAAACCAAACATACTAACAAAATAAAATAAATAGAATAGATATGTACAAGTAAAATAAATAAATAAATAGAGTAATAAATACGTACAAACATATATACATATATACAGGTGCTGTGGGGAAGGGAAGGAGGTAAGATGGGGGGGATGGAGAGGGGGACGAGGGGGAGAGGAAGGAAGGGGCTCAGTCTGGGAAGGCCTCCTGGAGGAGGTGAGCTCTCAGTAGGGCCTTGAAGGGAGGAAGAGAACTAGCTTGGCGGATGGGCAGAGGGAGGGCATTCCAGGCCCAGGGGAAGGGAAGCGTCTCTTTGAACCCAGTGACTTGCCCCAGCTCTGTGACACACGACTTAGGCTGCTTCCTAATAATAATAATATTCCTAATATAATTCCTAATATAATATATATATAATATATATAGTATAATTCCTAATATAATATTCCTAATATAATAATATTCCTAATAATAATGCCAATAATGATGGTAGCATTTGTTCAGCACTGCTACCTCAGTGCCAAACACTGCGCTAAATGCTGGGGTAGATACAGTCCAATCAGATGAGACACAGCTGCTACCCAAAATGGGACTGGGTAGCAAGAACTCAACCTCAAGTAGAGAGGTTTGATAAACTTGGCAGACACATGACCCACCCTTCTCTCCTTCAAAACTAACTTACTCACTGTACCTCATCATCATCATCATCATCATCATCAATCTTATTTATTGAGCGCTTACTGTGTGCAGAGCACTGTACTAAGTGCTTGGGAAGTACAAGTTGGCAACATATAGAGACGGTCCCTACCCAACAGTGGGCTCACAGTCTAAAAGGGGGAGAGAGAGAACAAAACCAAGCATACTAACAAAATAAATAATCAATCTTGCCACATCCTCCCTCTGGCCTGGAACTCCCTCCCTCTTCAAATCCCACAGACAATTACTCTACCTGACTCCAAAGCCATAGTGAAGGCGCATCTCCTCCAAGAGGCCTTCCCCGACTAAGCCTCCGCTTTCCTCTTCTCCCACTCCCTTCTGCGTCGCCCTGACTTGCTCCCTTTGTTCTCCCAACTCCCAGCCCATAGCACTTATTAATCAATCAATCAATCGTATTTATTGAGCACTTACTGTGTGCAGAGCACTGTACCAAGCGCTTGGGAAGTACAAGTTGGCAACATATAGAGACGGTCCCTACCCAACAGTGGGCTCACAGTCTTAAAGGGGGAGACAGAGAACAAAACCAAACATACTAACAAAATAAAATAAATAGAATAGGTATGTACAAGTTGCTTGTATCTGTCATCCATTTATTTATATTAATGTCTGTCTCCCCCTACTCCAAATTGTAAACTCCTTGTGGGCAGGGAGTGTGTATTTTATTCTTGTGCTGTACTCTCCCAAGAGCTAAGTACAGTGCTCTGCACACAGTAAGTGCTAAATAAATATGATTGAATGAACATGATTGATTAAACCACAAGGAGCTTTCACCCCCATCACCACCATCCCAAGCGCTTAGTACAGTGCTCTGCACATAGTAAGCGCTCAATAAATATGATTGATTGATTGATTGATTGATTGAGTCAGAGGTCATGGGTTCAAATCCCAGCTTCGCCACTTGTCAGCTGTGCGACTTTGGGCAAGTCACTTGCCTCCTCTGTGCCTCAGTTCCCTCACCTGTAGAGTGAGGATGAAGACTGTGAGCCCCCCGTGGAACATCCTGATGACCTTGTAACCTCCCCAGCGCTTAGAACAGTGCTTTGCACATAGTAAGCGCTTAATAAATGCTATTATTATTATTATTATTATTATCACCAGCCTTTTTTCCCTGTGGTGGTGCAGAGCTCTGTAGCCGTTGGAAGCTGCAGGGCATAGTGGCTCGAGCCCGGGCCTGGAGTCAGGAGGTCATGGGTTCTAATCCCGACTCTGCCGCTTGTCTGCTATGTGACCTTGGGCAAGTCGCATCACTTCTCCGGGCCTCAGTGGCCTCATCTATAAAATGGGGATTGAGACTGTGAGCCTTAGGTGGGACAGGGACTGTGTCCAACCCAATTTGCTTGTATCCACCCCAGTGCTTAGTACAGTGTCTGGCACATAGTAAGCCCTTAACAAATGCCATCATTATTAATATTATTATTATTATTATTAGAATGTAAGTTCCTTATGGACAGAGATAGTATCTACCAACTCTGCCATACTATACTCTCTCAGGTGCTTAGTACAGTGCTCTGCTCACAATAAACAGTCAATAGATGTGAAGCAGCGTGACTCAGTGGAAAGAGCACAGGCTTTGGAGTCAGAGGTCATGGGTTCAAATCCCGGCTCTGCTAATTGTCAGCTGTGTGACTTTGGGCAAGTCACTTAACTTCTCTGTGCCTCAGTTCCCTCATCCGTAAAGTGGGGATTAAGACTGTGAGCCCCCCGTGGGACAACCTGATCACCTTGTAACCTCCCCAGCACTTAGAACAGTGCTTTGCACATAGTAAGCACTTAATAAATGCCATTATTATTATTATTATTAATAGATACCCCTGATTGATTGAGCTGTCCTAGGATTTGGAATCAACAGCAGAATAAAAACCATTCCCTGTCCTCAAGGAGCTTACAATTCAATGGACCTATAGTGAATAGAAACGAACCCACAATCCCAACCCCCGGGTATTCACATAGCCCTTAATAATAATAGCATTTACTAAATATTGCTATGTGCCAAGAGCTGGAGTAAATACAAGCTAATCAGATGGCAGTCCCTGTTCCAAACAGGGTTTACAATCTAAGAGGTATTTTAACCCCAAAATCCATTTTCTATCTACCTTAGTGCTTAGTCACAATGCTTGACACATAGGGCTTAATAAATTTGCTAACTGATTTACTAAGTATGGATTTGGAGAGTACTTGAGCCTGGAAGTATTTTGTTCACTTTCCCTGGTTGGTGTTAAACTTTTGTTTTCCAGCCATAAAAAGCATGTGTAGCATTTGAGGTAATTGAAAATTTGATAATTTGTGATGTTTCTTGCTGTGCCTAGAAAATCCAGAGAGGGTATATATCTATATATGTGTCTATATATATATATATATATATATATATATATACACACATATGGAAAGAATGTACTCCCTGTGTGGTATATACATGTCCTTGGGTTTTAGCATAGAAGGGGGAAAAGCTAATAAAAGATGTATATAGATATATACAAGGGTGGAGTGAATGTCAAGTGCTTAAAGGGCCCAAATCCAAGTGCAAGAGTGAGGCAGAAGGGAGAGGGAGTAGGAGAAAAGAGGACTTTTATTGGGGAAGGCCTTTTGGAGGACTTTCTTATATCATTATTATTATTATTATTACTGGTAATCATCATCATCATCATATTAAGTGCTTACTACGTATCAGGCACTGTACTGAGCAATGGGGTACATACAAGATAATCAGAATGGGCAGGGTCCCTGTCCCAAATGGGGCTCTTAATCTAAGTAGGCGGGAAAACAGGTATCCAATCCCCATTTTACAGATCAGGAAACTGAGGCCCAGAGAAGTGAAGTGACTTGCTCATGGTCAGAGAGCATGAGCTCTGCCATACTATACTCTCTCAGGTGCTTAGTACAGTGCTCTGCTCACAATAAATACTCAATAGATATGAAGCAGCGTGGCTCAGTGGAAAGAGCCTGGGCTTTGGAGTCAGAGGTCATGGGTTCAAATCCCAGCTCCGCCAATTGTCAGCTGTGTGACTTTGGGCAAGTCACTTAACTTCTCTGTGCCTCAGTTACCTCATCTGCAAAATGGGGATTAAGACTGTGAGCCCCCCGGGGGACAACCTGATTACTTTGTAACTTCCCCAGCGCTTAGAACAGTGCTTTGCACATAATAAGCATTTAATAAATGCCATCATTATTAGTATTATTATCCAGCAGGTAAGTGACAGAGCTGGGATTCGAACCTAGGTCCTATGCCTCCTGGGTCTGTGGTCCTAGGCCACGCTGCTTCCCAAATAAGTCAGCTGCAGAAGAGGGAGGATGGTCCAGGCATCAGGCGCCCCCCTCGAAAGATCAGAATTCCTGATCTTAGGAATACCCCAGGCCGTGGGGAACTTCTATCTCTGGTGGGTCGGGTGGGAGCAGGAGAACAGGAATCCTGAAAGTCTGCCCTGATGGTGGTCCTCATCCTGGGTGTCCGATGGCATGGAGTGATAAGGGATGTGGAGCCATGGCCCCCGGCCCCGCATCAGAAGCAAGGAAGCAGTGTGGTTCAGTGGAAAGAGCCCGGGCTTTGGAGTCAGAGGTCATGGGTTCAAATCCCGGCTCCTCCAATTGTCAGCTGTGTGACTTTGGGCAAGTCACTTCACTTCTCTGGGCCTCAGTTTCCTCATCTGTCGAATGGCGATTAAGACTGTGAGCCCCCAAAGGGACAACCTGATCACCTTGTAACCTCCCCAGTGCTTAGAACGGTGCTTTGCACATAGTAAGCACTTAATAAATGTTATCATTATTATTATTATCAGAGAAGCACACTCTGGGTGTTCAGGTCTTCTGAATCCATGTATGACGTTTACCCCAGGAACAGGGAAAGCCAGGGTGCTGGGGCCATACGATGAGAAGCAGCTTGGCCTAGTGGATAGAGCACAGGGCTGGGAGTCAGAAGGACCTGGGTTCTAATCCTGGCCCCACCTCATGTCTGCTGGGTGACCTTGGGCAAGTCACTTCACTTCTCTGGACCTCAGTTTCCTCATCTGTAAAATGGGGTGTAAAGCTGT
Organism: Tachyglossus aculeatus; assembly: GCF_015852505.1. Classification (NCBI taxonomy): domain Eukaryota; kingdom Metazoa; phylum Chordata; class Mammalia; order Monotremata; family Tachyglossidae; genus Tachyglossus; species Tachyglossus aculeatus. Next base: position 42,113,491 of record NC_052067.1, on the reverse strand, counting down.
GAGCCCCATATGGGATGGGGACTGTGACCAACCTGATTAGCTTCTATCTGCACCAGCTCTTAGAACAGTGCCTGGCACATAGTAAGCACTTAAAAAAATACCACAGTTGTTATTATTATTATTAGAACACCAGCTGTGACCCCCCTGCAAGCCTAGAAGGGCATCTAAACTAAAAAGAGGGAGAAGTGAAACTGAAGGGAGGGGGAGCCTACTGGACCTCATTGATTTCTTTCGCTTTGGCTTTGTTTTGTTCTAGGGTATCTGCTAAGCACTTACTTGAGAAGCAGCGTGGCTCAGTGGAAAGAGCCCGGGCTTTAGAGTCAGAGGTCAGGGGTTCAAATCCCAGCTCTGCCAATTGTCAGCTGTGTCACTTTGGGCAAGTCACTTAACTTCTCTGTGCCTCAGTTACCTCATCTGGAAAATGGGGATTAAGACCGTGAGCCTCCCGTGGGACAACCTGATCACCTTGTAACCTCCCCAGTGCTTAGAACAGTTTGCACATAGTAAGTGCTTAATAAATGCCATTATTATTATTGTTATTACAAGGCTTTAAAGGACTCAATCACCTTCCCCTCTCCTACCTTACCTCCTTTTCATTCATTCATTCTTTCAATCATATTTATTGAGCACTTACTGTGTGCAAAGCACCGCAGTAAGCGCTTGGGAGAGTGCAACAGAAGAATTGAACAACACATTCCCTGCCCACAATAAGCTTACAGACTAGAGGGGGAGACCGACATTTCTACAGATAAATAAATGACAGATAAGGATATAAGTGCTGTGGGGCTGGGACGGGGTGATGAATAAGAGGAGAAAGTCAGGGTGATGCAGAAGGGAGTGGGAGAAGAAGAAAGGAGGGTTTAGTCAAGGAAGGTCTCTTGGAGGAGATGTGCTTTCAATGAGGCTTTGAATGGGGGAGAATGATCGTCTGTTGGATATGAATCAATCAATCAATCAATCAATCAATCAATCGTATTTATTGAGCGCTTACTATGTGCAGAGCACTGTACTAAGCGCTTGGGAAGTACAAATTGGCATCACATAGAGACAGTCCCTACCCAACAGTGGGCTCACAGTCTAAAAATATGAAGAGGGAGGGCATTCCAGGCCAGAGGCAGGAGGTAGGTGAGATAGACGAGATCGAGATACAGTGAAAAAGTTAGCATTATAGGAGTGAAGTGTGGGGGCTGTACTTCCCAAGCACTTAGTACAGTGCTCTGAACACAGTAAGCGTTCAATAAATACGATTGAATGAATGAATGAATGAATGGAGGGTAGCAAGGTGAGGTTGGTGGGGACAAGGTGATGGACTGCTTTAAAGCCAATAGTGAGGAGTTTCTCTTTGATGCGGAGGTGGATGGGCAACCAGTGGAGGTTCTTGAGGAGTGGGGAAACACGGACTAAATGTAATCAAGGCAGGGTAGGATAAGTGCTTGGATTGTTGTGGTAGCAGTTCAGATGGAGAGGAAAGGATGGATTTTAGTGACATGGTGAAGGTGAAACCTACAGGATTTAGTGATGGATTGAATATGTGGGTTGAGTGAGAGAAAGTAGTCAAATATAACACCAGGGTCACAGGCTTTTAATAATAATAATAATAATGGCATTTATTAAGCACTCACTATGTGCAAAGCACTGTTCTAAGCGCTGGGGAGGTTACAAGGTGATCAGGCTGTCCCACAGGGGCCTCACAGTCCTAATGCCCATTTTACAGATGAGGTAACTGAGGGACAGAGAAGTTAAGTGACTTGCTCAAAGTCAAACAGCTGACAATTGGCTGAGCTGGGATTTGAACCCATGACCTCTGATTCCAAAGCCCGGGCTCTTTCCACTCAGCCACACTGCTTCTCTGTCTCTTTTGAGACAGGAAGGATGGAGGTGCCATCTACAGTGACAGGAAAGTCGCGAGGAGGACAGGGTTTGGGTGGGAAGATAAGAAGTTCTGTTTTAGACGTATTAATTTTGAGGTGACAGGAGGACATCCAAGTAGAGATGTCTTGAAGGCAGGAGAAAATGTGAGACTGCAGAAAGGGGTAGAAATCAGGAATGGAGATTTGATTTGGGTATCATCCACAGAGAGGTGGTAGTTGAAGCCTTGTGAATGAGTGAGTTCTCCAAGGGAGTGAGTGTAGATGGAAAATAGAAGGGGAACCAGAATTGAACCTTGAGGGACCCCCACAGTTAGGGGGTGGCAGGCAGAAGAGGAGCTTGCAAAAGAGATTGAGAATGAGCAGCCAGAGAGATAGGAGGAGACTCAGGAGAGGACAGTGTCAGTGATGCCGAGGTTGGAAAATATTTCCAGGAGAAGGGGGTGGTTGACAGCATCAAAGGCAGCTGAAAGGTCAAGAAGGGTTAAGATGGAGTAGAGGCCATTGGATTTGGCAAGAAGGAGATCACTGATGACCTTTGAGAGGGCAGTTTCTGTGGAATGAAGGGGATGGTAGCCAGATTGGAGGGGGTCAAGGAGAGAAACTTGAGACTGAGTGCTCTGCACACAGTTATCGCTCAAAAAATATGATTGATTGAATGAATGACTGAATGAATGAATAAGATCTGTAGGGCTGGGAGCGGGGGATGAACAAGGTAAGCAAGACAAGGAGGCATGGAAGGGAGTGGGAGAATAAGAAAGGAGGGCTTAGTCAGGGAAGGCCTCTTGAAGGAGATGTCCCTTCAATAAGGCTTTGAAGAGGGGAGAGTAATTGTCTGTCGGATGCAAAGAGGGAGGGCATTCCAGGCCAGAGGCAGGAGGTGGGTAAGATGTTGGCAGTGTGATAGACGAGCTCGAGGTACAGTGAGAAGGTTAGCATTAGAGGAGCAGAGTGTGGGGGCTGAGTTGTAGTAGGAGTGTAGCAAGGTGAGGTAGGAGGGGGCAAGCTGATTGAGGGCTTTAAAGCCAATGGTGAGGCGTTTCTGTCAGATGCAGAGGTGGATGGGCAACCACTGAAGGTTCTTGAGGAGTGGGGAAACGTAGCCTGGATGCTTTTATAGAAGCAATGATCCAGACAGCAGGGTGAAGTATGAACTGGAGTGGGGAGAGACAGGAGGCGGGGAGGTCAGCAAGGAGGCTGTTACAATAATCCAGGCAGGATAGGATAAATGCTTAGATTAACGTGGTAGCAATTTGGATGGAGAGGAGAGGGAGCATTTTAGTGCTGTTGTGAAGGTTAAAGTGACAGGATTTAGTGATGGGAAAGTCTACAGTGAGGGGAAAGTCAGGGGAAGGACAGGGTTTGGGTGGGAAAATAATGAGTTCTTTCCTGAAGGGGTTCTGGCCCACCACAAGGAGTTAGGGTGACTTTGTGGATAATCTCGGGGACCACAGGAACCCCAAGAGGAGGCAGAGAAAGGGAAGTCCAAGTTACGCAGTCCAGGGACCCAGTCAAAGAACGGCCCCTGCCAAGGCTGGGATGGAGGGGAGGGTTCAGCTCTTCCCTTCTGCGTCACCTCTGGACTTTGACCTGTGACCTTTGGAAACAATATTCTTCCCACCCCCAACCCCACATCCCTTATGCATATATCTTTGAAGTATATCTTACAAATAACTTATTTGTTCATATTAATGTCTATCTCCCCGTCTTGACTGTAAACTTGTTATGGGCAGGGAACATGTAGATCAACTCTGTTATAGGGTACTCTCCCAAGTGCTTAGTACAATGCTCTGCACATAGTAAGTCCTCAATAAATACCATTCATTCATTAATTGATTCCCCTTGCCACCAGGACACCAGAGGGCCATGGGGGGTTGATGGGGGCGGGCAGGCATGCCACATTACAGATGATGAAACAGGTCTGCCAGCCCATTAGTCCAACCGGGGCTACCCAGAGTCACCTCAGTCTTGCAAGTGGCCCTGAACCTGGTGCTACCCAACCTCGGACCAGAAACCCCCAGTATTTAGCACAAATTCAACTTGACCTGTAAAGAGCTGGTCCACTCACCTCTCTGGCTTCTCTTGTATTCTCCCAAGTGCTTAGTACAGAGATCTGCACATATTAAGCGATCAATAAATACCACTGATCGATGGATTGGCTAAACAATGGAGGGGGAAGGTGAAGGTCAGGGTCTCCCCCTATAGACTGTAAGTTCATCATGGGCTGGGAGCGTATCTACCAACTGCTATATCGCACTCTCCAAAGTGCTTAGTACAGTGCTTTGCACACAGTAAGCGCCCAGTGATTGATTGATTGATAGACTATAAGCTCCTGGAGCTCAGGGAACATGTCTACCAGCTCTGTTCTATTGTCCTCTCCCAAGTGCTTAGTACAGGGCTCTGCACCCTGGAGGCACCCAATAATTACCACTGAGTGATTGATTGATTGGTTGTCTCTGGCTTGAGGGATCTCATCACCCCACAGGTTATTCACCAGAGGTCACCAACTCCTACAGGTCTCAGATGAAGCAGCTTGGCCTAGCGGTTAGACCACGGGTCTGGGATTTAGAAGGACCTGGGTTCTAATCCTGACTCTGCCACTTGTCTGCTGCGTGACTTCGGGCCAGTCACTTAGCTTCTCCGTGACTCAGAGACCTCAATTTAAAATGGGGATTAAGAGGCTGAACCCCACGTGGGACAGGAACTGTGTTCAACCCAATTACCTTGTATCTACCCCAGAGATGAGAACAATGCCTGGCACCTAGTAAGTGCTTAACAAATACCCGCAATTATTATTATTATTATAATCATTAGAGCTCCAGCTGTGACCTCCAAGCCTAGAGAGCCAACGGCTTTAGAACACCCTGGTGGTTTCCCGTCTCCTGGTCTCCCTATTTTCTCCCCACCAGCCTCTTCAGGGAACCAGGGACAAACGGAGAAGAGGGCATCCAGGAGGTCTCTATCCTGACCTTCCCCACAACAGGATTCCCAGGCTCAAATGGCTCCGAGCTTCTGCTGCATCCGCGAGAAACACCCACTTGTAGGTGGTGGAGACTGGGCCTAGCCCTGCCCACTTTTTACATTTTTTTTACAGTTTTTGCACTTGTGGGTTTTTACAAACGTGCTACGCTGCAGGGGGAGAGTTGAAAGGGATTTTGTATGTGCTCGGCTCGTTAGACTGTTAATTAGAATTTGTCTGTCAGAGCTGCAGCTTAAACAGCGGTTATCCGAAGGGCGTAAATATCACCGCGCTAGTCTTCTGCCACAAAACTCCCTGGAAGCCAACTTTAAATAGAACAAAGAAAGCCATCGGAATGTTTCCTGAGTCGGGGATGGCCTCCCCACCCGACTTACCTAGTTGGCGGTTACGTGCCCAGCTGAGGGAGGACGGGAGAGAGGATTTGCAGGCTCCTCGTTTGTCCCTTTTGCGATCTTTTGCGACTCTGGCAGCTCCGATTGACCCACTGATGGTATTTAGCACCCACTGTGCGCAGAACACTGTGATCGAAAGAGTATAATGTGAACATCATCATCAGTGGTATTCACTGACTGCTTACTAAGAGCAGAGCACTGTGCTAACTGCTTGGGAGCGTACAATAAGGGAGTTGACGGGCACGTTCCCTACCCACAACGAGTCTTAGAGTTGCCTTCAAGGAGCTTACTATCTAGTGAACTGCTTCCCTGACCGTCTTGGTTGCTCTTTGTAAGTAGAAGCTTCAGGAAGATTGGGGTAGCAAAAGGCAGATTTTAAAAACTCCCAAGGGCTGCAAGAGACAAACACATGAAAGCCACAAGGGACTACCATTTTTGTGGTATTTGTTATGGGCTTACTATGTGCCAGGCACTCTACGAAGCGCTGGGGTAGATACAAACTAATCAGGTTGAATGCAGTTCATCATCATCATCATCATCAATCGTATTTATTGAGCGCTTACTGTGTGCAGAGCACTGTACTAAGTGCTTGGGAAGTACAATTTGGCAACACATAGAGACAGTCCCTACCCAACAGTGGGCTCACAGTCTAAAAGGGGGAGACAGAGAACAAAACCAAACATACTAACAAAATAAAATAAATAGAATAGATACGTACAAGTAAAATAAGTAGATAAATAGAGTAATAAATCTGTACAAACATATATACATATATACAGGTGCTGTGGGGAAGGGAAGGAGGTAAGATGGGGGGATGGAGAGGGGGACGAGGGGGAGAGGAAGGAAGGGACTCAGTCTGGGAAGGCCTCCTGGAGGAGGTGAGCTCTCAGTAGGGCCGTGAAGGGAGGAAGAGAGTTAGCTTGGCGGATGGGCAGAGGGAGGGCATTCCAGGCCCGGGGGATGACGTGGGCCGGGGGTCGATGGCGGGACAGGCGAGAACGAGGTACGGTGAGGAGATTAGCGGCGGAGGAGCGGAGGGTGCGGGCTGGGCTGGAGAAGGAGAGAAGGGAGGTGAGGTAGGAGGGGGCGAGGTGATGGACAGCCTTGAAGCCCAGGGTGAGGAGTTTCTGCCTGATGCACAGATTGATTGGTAGCCACTGGAGATTATTGAGGAGGGGAGTAATATGCCCCGAGCGTTTCTGGACAAAGATAATCCGGGCAGCAGCATGAAGTATGGATTGAAGTAGGGAGAGACACGAGGATGGGAGATCCGAGAGAAGGCTGATGCAGTAGTCCAGACGGGATAGGATGAGAGCTTGAATGAGCAGGGTAGCGGTATGGATGGAGAGGAAAGGGCGGATCTTGGCAATGTTGCGGAGCTGAGACCGGCAGGTTTTGGTGACGGCTTGGATGTGAGGGGGGAATGAGAGAGCGGAGTTGAGGATGACACCAAGGTTGCGGACAAGTTCATGTCCCACGTGGGGCTCACAGTCTTAATCCCCGTTTCACAGATGATGTAAAAGAGGAACAGTGAAGTTAAGTGACTTGTCCAAAGTCACACAGCTCACAAGTGGTGGAGCCAGGATTAGAACCTAAGCCCTCTGACGCCCAGGACTGTGCTCTGGTCTCTAGGCCATGCTGCTGTAAACACAATGTGGAGCAGGCTTTCCATCATATGTCAGCCACAGCTGCCTGTGGAGTGAAAATCTCACTGCTCCTGATGCTATCTTTTTTTTGATGGTGTTTGTTAAGCGCTTACTATGTGCAAAGCACTCTTCTAAGAGCTGGGGGGATACAAGGTGATCAGGTTGTCCCACATGGGGCTCACAATCTTCATCCCCATTTTGCAGTTGAGGTAGCTGAGGCACAGAGAAGTTAAGTGACTTGCTCAAAGTCACACAGCTGACAAGTGGCGGAGCCAGGATTTGAACCCATGACCTCTGACTCCCAAGCCCGTGCTCTTTCCACTGAGCCATGCTTTTTCTCACATGTTCTAACATGGATAACTATATCCAATTATTTAGGTTCAGTAGAGAGTATCAAAACTGGATGAAAAATGTACATGTCCTGAATATTCTGTAACCAAAATTCAGAGGTCGAATCGGTCGATCTGTGGTAATTTGTTGAGCGCTTATTATGGGCAGAGCACTGTGCTAAGTGCTTGGAAAAGTACAGCAGAGTTGGTAGACACATTCCCTGGCCGCAACAAGCTCACAGTCTAGAGGAACTGTCTATCAACAGTCTACGCTTCCACTGCTATTAGTAGAGTAACATGCTCAACTCAACATTTTCAACACCACTAAAGTAATAATAATAACAGGTTGCAGTAACACCTTATTTGTTTGTTATTATTTGTTAGAGAAGCAGCGTGGCTTAGTGGAAAGAGCACGGGCTTTGGAGTCAGAGGTCATGGGTTCGAATCCTGGCTCCGCCCCATGTCTGCTGTGTGACCTTGGGCAAGTCACTTAACTTCTCTGAGCCTCAGTTACCTCATCTGCAAAATGGGGATTAAGACTGTGAACCCCACATGGGACAACCTGATCACTTTGTATCCCCCCCAGCGCTTAGAACAGTGCTTTGCACATAGTAAGCGCTTAACAAATGCCAACATTATTATTATTATTATTTGTTAGCTCTACCAGATTATGAATTCCCACTCTTAACTCTTGAACGGAAAGGCTGAGTACCATCCAGCTCCTGACATGTTTCATGCTTGCCAGTTGCTGCCTTTCCACTGTACGTCACCTGGAGGTGTCTACTACACTCTCCCAAGAGCTCAGTACAGTGCTCTACACACAGTAAGCACTCAATAAATACCACTTATACCTTTAGGCATCTGAACCAGTCACCCGGAGAACCACATGCCCGGACTGTTCATTTCTTTAATAGTATTTATTAAGCACTCACTATGTGCCAGGCACTGTACCAAGCGCTGAGGTAGAGATACAAGCTAATCAGGTTAGGCACAGTCCCTGTCCCCCCATGGAGCTTACAGTCTTAATCCCCATTTTACAGATGAGGTAACTGAGGCACAGACTCGTCCAAGGTCACACGCTAGGCAAGTGACAGAATGGAGATTAGAACCCAGGCCCTTCTGACACTCAGCCTTGTGCTCTATCCACTACGCCATGCTGCTTCTCGATTATTTCTGATCCTAAGAGGGATTGAAAAGTTGATGAGAGGGCGGTGAGCTGGTCGCCTTTTGGGAGTTATCAAACAGAGCGTGTCAGCCTCAGCACATCGAAGGGCTCTGAGAAGGAACTGGTGGGCTGTCCTATTTATTTCGCTCCATCGTGATGAAATGGCTTAGTGATGAAGCATAATAAATAGGACCCACAAGCAACCATTCCATCTCTCACAGTTCCTCACTCAGCCAATTATTTACTGAGGGGATTTGACAGAGAGACAGTTTTTGCCTCTAAGAATCTTACCACCCTCCATGTGGAGAAGGCAGCTTTAAACAACAAAGAACACCAATGCTCTCAATTTCTGTTCTCCCTGAGTTCCTGAGCACTGTTCAAGGCCCTGCTGAGAGCTCACCTCCTCCAGGAGGCCTTCCCAGACTGAGCCCCTTCCTTCCTCTCCCCCTCGTCCCCCTCTCCATCCCCCCCATCTTACCTCCTTCCCTTCCCCACAGCACCTGTATATATGTATATATGTTTGTACATATTTATTACTGTATTTATTCATTTATTTATTTTACTTGTACATATCTATTCTATTTATTTTATTTTGTTAGTATGTTTGGTTTTGTTCTCTGTCTCCCCATTTTAGACTGTGAGCCCAATGTTGGGTAGGGACTGTCTCTATATGTTGCCAATTTGTACTTCCCAAGCACTTAGTACAGTGCTCTGCACATAGTAAGCGCTCAATAAATACGATTGATGATGATGATGACCAGCCCACGGTGAGGTTTTCTCCCACTTCAGCCCATCACCACTTTCAAAAGTCAAACCCAGGGGTCAAATGGTGGGGATGGGGTGGCTTTTCCATCGTGGGAGGTTGGGGAGGAAGGAGACCCTCACATTGGATCACCTTTGACAAGTCTTGGCTGACTGGATAATGATTAATAATAATTATGGTATTTATTAAGCACAGTAGAGTGTCAGGCACTGTACTAAGCGCTGGGGTGGATACAAGCAAATCAGCTTGGACACGGCCCCTGACATTCATTCATTCAATCATATTTATTGAGCGCTTACTGTGTGCAGAGCACTGTACAAAGCGCTTCGGAAGTACAAGTCGGCAACATATAGAGACGGTTCCTACCCAACAACAGGCTCACAATCTAGAAGGGGTTCAGAGTTTCAATCCCCGTTTTAGAGATGAGGTAACTGAGGCACAGAGACGTGAAGTGATTTTCCCAAGGTCACACAGCAGACAAGTGGTGAAGCTGGGATCAGAACCCATGACCTCATGTTCCCAGGCCCATGCTCTAGCCACTGAGCCATGCTGCTTCTCACGGCTCAGACTATTAAATTCCTCCTGGCCAGCGACAAGCTCTCCGTGGAAGGGGAAAAGGATAAAAAATAGGCTGGTTATTATTGCTGCCGGTCTTGCTGACTTTCTAACCCAGCTCTTTGTCTTCCCAAAGAACCCCATCCCTAATAACTGAGGAGAAACAGCCAGGACTTTTCCTCTGGTGAAATACTCCTGAACAGAGTTTTGGAGCCATGGAGGAAAGACACAAAACTGAACACCCCACAATCGGCGCTCAATAAATGTCGATAGTCAATAGGCTAAGGAAAGACGGCTGTTTTGTTTGCTGTTTTGTTTTATAGTATTTGTTAAGCGCTTACCATGTACTAAGCACTGTTCTATGCACTGAGGTAGGCACGAGATTATCAGCCCCTGTCCTGCATCAGGCTCACGGTTTGGGTAGGAGGAGTAGATTTTAACCCCTATTTTTCAGAGGAGGATCAAGTGACCGGCGTTTAATCAGATAAGTTAAGTGACTTGCCCAATGTCACACTGTAGACAAGTGGCAGAGCTGGAATTAGAACCCAGGTCCTCCGACCCTCGGGTTCTTTCCACTAGGCAACACTGCCATTGGAGGAAGGGGGTGTATTTAAAGAGTTTTCTTGCCTGCCCCTATAAAACTCTGTCCATGGCTCTATAGCTTTGGCTCGAGAGCAAACATTACTTATCAATCTCCACCCCTTTTCCCTCCCCACCTCTATCCTGATCACCTCACGACAGGTTCAGATTGGGCAGTGGACAGTTTAGGACCTTTCTCAGAATTAAGATCATGCGATACCCCATCGTCGTCAATAAGCCCACCGCCTGACCCAAAGCTGACCCAGAGATGAAGCAGCTCTATGTCTTCAAAGGCTTTTGCGGGAGAAGCAGTGTGGCCTTGGGGAAAGAGTCTGGGCCTGGGAATCAGAGGATATGGGTTCTGCCATATGTTTGTATATATGTTTGTACATATTTATTACTCTATTTATTTATTTATTTTACTTGTACATATCTATTCTATTTATTTTATTTTTTAGTATGTTTGGTTTTGTTCTCTGTCTCCCCCCTTTTAGACTGTGAGCCCACTGTTCGGTAGGGACTGTCTCTATATGTTGCCAATTTGTACTTCCCAAGCGCTTAGTACAGTGCTCTGCACATAGTAAGCGCTCAATAAATGCGACTGATGATGATGATGATCTGCTGGGCAACCTGGGGCAAGTTGCCTCACTTCTCTGGGCCTCATTCCCTCATCTACAAAATGAGGATTCAATACCTGGTCTCCTTCCTACTGAGACTGTGAGCCCCATGTTGGTGCTGATTATCTTGTAACCACCTCAGTGCTTAGTACATAGTAAGCACTTAACAAGTACTACTATAATTATTATATTTCCCTAACTTCTAGGCTAAGGAGATTCAACTACCCCTCCCTGTGCCATCAGAAAACAAAGCAGCTTCTGGTGTGAGTTTTCTATCCATCTCCCCATCAAGTAGAAACTCCTCACCATCAGATTCCAGGCACCCAACCAGTTCTCTCCAGCATTGCCTAGCAGATAGAGGATGGGCCTGACAGTCAGAAGGACCTGGGTTCTAATCTCTGCTCCTCCACTTGTCTGCTGTGTGACCTTGGAGAAGTCACTTAATTTCTCTGTGACGCAGTTACCTCATCTGTAAAACGGGGATTAAAATGGTGAACTCCCTATGGGTCAGGATTATAGATTATACAAGATGATCTACCCCAGCGCTTCAAACAGGGCTTGACACATAAGTGCTAAACAAAAAGCATCATTATTATTATCCTTGCTTCTCTCCCACTTCACTCCTGTAACATCAACCTACTCACAGTGCTTTGCTCTCGCCTTGCCTGCAATTGACCCCTTGCTCACATCCCCCTTCTTGCTTGGAACTCCCTCCCCCTTCATATCTGACAGAACACTCTCCCCATCTTCAAAGGCCTCCTAAAATCACATCTCCTCCAGGAAATCACCCCAGACTAAGCTCTCTTCCCCCCACACCACCACCTTATTTCCTCTCCTACTGCCTCCTCTATTCATTTGGTGCCAGCACTAAAGTACATAACCTTATACTCAGAAAAGCAGAGTGGCCTAACAGACAGAGAACAGACCTGGGAATCAGAAAGACCTGATTGGTTTCTAATCCTGGCTCTGCCACTTGGCCACTTTGTGGCAAGTCACGTCATTTCTCTGGGCCTCAGTGACCTCATCTGGAAAATGGGGATTAATACTGTGAGCCTCATGTGGGACAGTGACTGTGTCCAACCTGATTAGCTTTTATCTACCAAGCATTTAGTACAGTGCTTGGCACAGAGTAAGCTCTTAATAAATGCCATTAAAAAGAAAAATCAGTTGTTTCTCTTATCTGTAATTTATTTTTAATACCTGTCTCCTCTCTAAACTGTAAGCTCTTTGAGAGCAGGAATTGTGCCTATTTACCCTATTGTACTTTCTCTAGTGTGTAGTACAGTACTGTGCTCAGAATAAACCTTCAATAAATACCACTGATTGGTTGAGTGATTGATCCGAGGTAAGAGGCGCAAACTTTCTCCGCTCAGATAGCATTCCATTTTCCCAACTGACAGGAAGTAGCTCTGACTGTATCAAAATAAATGGCAAACAAGCGTCTTCCTGGGTTTCTTCAACTGTCTTCCCCGACCTTCCCTGCCATCGGAAAGCAGGGCTGGGACCTTAGCTCACTGGGTAGTTTAGAGGTTAGGATGTCCAAGAAGGCAAAGTGAATCACAACTCTGAGCACTGAAAGCACTTAAGTGGAAAGCCGGATTTGAATAAACGACGTGTCAACATCTGCCTTCATAGACTCTGATTTGCACTCAATGGTGACCTTGCGTTTATTGGTAAATGTACAGGTTTATTAGAGTCTACAGCTTGGGGACAAGGGATATTAAAGTTGTTTCTCAAAACTTTTCTTTGATCGATAAAAACTTCCAGAATGAAGGGCAGAAGAAACTTCTAACAGGCAACTGAAAAGGAAACTGAGGGGAAGAAGTTTAACTCCATTTTGCCTAAGAACCTGAAGCCATTTAACATTCTTCGTGATTTACAGGCAGTCACGCTAGTGTGATCCTGAAATGATATGCCTTCTGGCCATCACCTTCTGCTTTCCCCCTGCCATATGAACTCGGAATTCCTGAATAGTTGCATCAAATCTCCTTCAAAGAACCAGTCTCGTGATTTACGACGTTTTGGGACTGCTGCTAGAGGGGAAGAGATGCCTGTCACAACAATCTGGTGTGTTCTCCCCCTCCAGAATGTAAGTTCAGTGTGGACAGGGAATGTGTCTACCAACTCTGTTATTTTGTACTCTCCCAAGCGCTTAGTACAGTACTCTGCAAGAGTAAGCACTCAGTAAGTATGACTGGTTGACTGCTCACACACAATCACACATCCCTCAATCAAGCAATCGTATTTATTGAGTGCTTACTATGTGCGCTTGAGAATGTACCATACAAAAGACTTTATAGATGTGATCCCTGCCCACAAGGAGTTTTCAGTCTAGAGGGGGATACAGATACTATAGATTCCAGATAGGGGAAATAGTAAATTATTTATTTATAGTAATGTCTGTCTTCCCCTTTAGACTGTAAGCTTGTTTTGGGCAGGGAGCCTGTCTACCAACTCTGTTGCATTGTACTACCCAAGCACTTCGTTTAGTGCTCAGAACACAGTAAGCACTCAATAAATACCACTGATTGATCGATTGACTGATATAAGGAAAGAGGAATTGTGTGGCCTAGTGGAAAGAACAAGGGCCTGGGAGACAGAGGGCCTGAGTTCTAATCCCGACTCTGCCATTTGTTCATTCATTCATTCAGTTGTATATATTGGGAGCTTACTGTGAGCAGAGCACTCTACTAAGTGCTTGGGGATTGCAAATTGGCAACACACAGAGATGGTTCCTACCCAACAACGGGCTCACAGTCTAGAAAACTAAGCAAACTTTGTCTGCTTCATGACCTTGGACAAGTCACTTAACATCTCTGGGTCTCAGTTCCCTCGTCTTCAAAATGGAGAGTCAGTATCTGTTCTCCCTCCTACTTGGACTCTGAGCCCCATGTGTGACCTGATTATATTCTATCTACCCCAGCATTTAGTACAGTGCTTGGCACATAGTAAGTGCTTAACAAATACCACAATTATTATTATTCATAGGTGGGGCTGGAGTGCTTAATCAATCAATCAATCAATCAATCAATCAATCGTATTTATTGAGCGCTTACTGTGTGCAGAGCACTGTACTAAGCGCTTGGGAAGTACAAGTTGGCAACATATAGAGACAGTCCCTACCCATCAGTGGGCTTAACTGTTTAAAGTGATCAAAGTGCTTAAGGGGTACCCAGCCAAGTGCATAGTTAATGCAGAGGGGAAGGCGGGAATGAGGTCTTCGGGAAAAACCTCTAAAGCCCAGCGCTTAGAACAGTGCCGGGCACATAGTAAGCGCTTAATAAATACTGTAAAAAAATATATAAAAATAAAAACTGTCCTGAAGAGCAGTCCTCCCCCTTTCCCTTGGAAATGTGGGCCACCCTTGAGAAAATGCCTATCCCACCTTGGAGCAGGGCAGGTGGAGAATGAGCCTCTGGGTTGGGGACAGTGGGGTCCCAACAATCAGGTGGAGAGGGAAACTGAGGTCACAGGCTAAGGGGGCCCCAGTCCTCCCCGCAAGGGCAGAAGTGGACAGATGCTCTCAGTACCTCAATCGGTGAGCCGACCTGAGCCGTTCAATCAAACTGCCTCCCACACACAGCCCGGAATTAAGGTTAAAGCCGGGTTTACTATGTGGGAGGGTTTCTATTAGCTGAGAATCGACAGGGCTCTAATGCCCCTGGCCCCTGGGCTTACAGAACACTAATGCTTTGGCAGAAATTGCTCGACTTGTTGAAAATGCAAACTTTGGGGCTCCCTCCCTCCCCGCTGATCCTTGGCAAGGGATGTCGGCATTTTTACTTTGTTGTCCTGCTCTCCAGGCAGTTGGAGATCGTGAAACCTAGATTCCGATCTCTGCTCTCCCTGCCCGAGAGACTCGGGTAAGTCTCTGGGCTTCGGTTTCCTCATTTCCCAGGATAGCCTAATGAGTCAGAAGGAGTCAGAAGGACCTAGGTTCTAATCCCGGCTCTGCCCCTCGTCTGCTGTGTGACCTTGGGCAAGTTGCTTAACTTCTCTGTGCCTCAGTTATCTAGAAAATGGGGATTAAGACTGTGAGCCCCATGTGGGACAGGGACCTTGTGCACCCCGATTTGCTTGTTTCCACTCCAGTGCTTATAACAGTGCCTGGTGTACGTAAGCACTTAGCAAATACCACAATTATTATTAAAATGAGAAGCAGGGTGGCCTAGTAGATAGAGCATGGACCTGAAGGACCTGGGTTCTCATCTCAGCTCCACCACTTGTCTTCTGTGTGACTTTGGGCCTGTCACTTAACTTCTCTGTGCCTCAGTTCCCTCATCTGTATATACATATCTATTCTATTTATTACATATCTATTCTATTTATTTTATTTTGTTAGTATGTTTGGTTTTGTCTCCCCCTTTTAGACTGTGAGCCCACTGTTGGGTAGGGACTGTCTCTATATGTTGCAATTTGTACTTCCCAAGTGCTTAGTACAGTGCTCTGCACACAGTAAGCGCTCAATAAATATAATTGATGATGATCTGTAAAATGGGGATTATGACTGTGAGCCCCATGTGAAACAGGGACTGTGCCCAATCTGTTAATCTTGTATCTACCCCAGTGCTTAGTAGAGTGCCTGGCACATTGTAAGCACTTAACAAGCTTTAAAAGGCTTAAAAAGCCTTCCTGAAGAATGCAAGCTACATCCCTAAATGCACCCAGAGCTACCATGCAGCATGGCTTAGTGGAAAGAGCACGGTTTGGGAGTCAGAGGTCGTGGGTTCTAATCCCGGCTCCGCCACTTGTCTGCTGTGTCACGTTGGACAAGTCACTTAACTTCTCTGTGCCTGTTACCTCATCAGTAAAATGGGGATTGAAACTGTGAGCCCCACATGGGACAACCTGATTACCTTGTATCTACCCCAGTGCTTAGAACAGTGCTTGGCACATAGTAAGTGCTTAACAAATACCACCATTATTATTATTCCCCTTGGTGGGATTCTGACTGGAAGGTCTCAGGTGATAGAGGAGGAGAAGTCGTTCAGACTGTGAGAGGCAAAGCCACAGTCAGGGCTTGGAAATCCTTTTCGAGTAGGGCTGGCAGGAGGATTGTAGGGAAAGGAAGTGTGGACTACAAACCCCACGAGGCAAAGGGATTGGTTTTATCTCCATTTCCCCAAAGCTATTCGGAAATTCTGGAGGAAATTGGCTTTTGTGTCAATAGCGGATCTGCCCCATCCCTGTGAGCGCAAATTCTGAATTCTCCAGAGGAGAGTGTGGTGAGGAAATCAGGCAAATGGAACTTCCTGTTCTGTTGCACCATGTGCTTGGAGTTCAGTTCCTGGTTGAGACCTTGCCCGAAGAAGATTTTCATGTGGTAAAAATCTTCTCTCTAAAAACATCCTGGGTAAAAGGAAAGTAGGACAAGCTAATTTCCAGATTATCTTCAACTTTTTCCCATCAATTTCTCAAACAAAGACTTCTCGTTGCTCTATGCCAACCACTGAACTAAGTGCTGGGATAGATACAAGATAATCAGGTCGCATGTGAGGCTCACAGTCTAAGTAGGAAGGAGAACAGGTATCAGGTCCCAATTTTACAGTTGAGGAAACTGAGGTACAGAGAAATGAAGTGACTTGTCCGAGGTCACACAGCAAGCCTAGCTGGGATTAGAACCCAGGTCCCCCGACTTCCGGGCATATCCTTTTTCCACCAAGCCAAGCTGCTTAATTGCTCTAAGTACAAGCTGGCTAATTTGGGTCCGAGTTTGGGTTTATAGGTTAAGCGGCTCCCAATCTTAATCCCATAAAGCAAATCTTCTGAATCTAACACCAACCGACTGGAGCCAATTCAGCTGTTCCCTCAAGTTTGCTTGCTACCAGGGCTACTATTATTAGAAAAACCCAATAAAGTCCACCAAGGCATGCAGAGAACCAGAGGCCCGAGGGTTACCATGATTCATTTTTCTTCCCTGTGTTTTGATATCAGTGCATCTAATAACAACAATAATCTTTGAAGCTCTCCCGTTTGAAATGGCACATTACTCATTTGTCCTTCCCTGTGAAACCTGATATTCGCCTGAGGCCAACTCCTAGCCCAAAGTGGGGCATGCAGTTTGCACCAACTTTTATTCTCCAAAATGTTTGCTTTCATTATTTTAAAACCTGCTCGTCCCATTGAGATGAGCGAAAATAATGATGATGATGTTTCTTAAGCACTTAACTGTGTACCAAGAACCTTACTAACTGCTGGGGTAGGTAGAAGATAATTAGGTCGAACTCTTCCTTGCCCCACATGGGGATTAGGTCGAACTCTTCTTTGTCCCACGTGGGTCTCACAATATGGGGAGGACGCCTACTGAATCCCCATTTTACGGACGAGGAAAGTGAGGCCCAAAACAGTTGAGTGACTTGCCCACAGTCACACAGCAGGCAAGAGGTAACCTCTCTTCTGACCCCCTAACACCTCCATGTTCTTTCCGCTAAGCCAAATTGTCACCAATTTCCAGAGAGAGAAAATACCAGAAAGGCTCGTGGATTAAGAAAGAGTATTTCTCTTGGGCCTTTGTCAAAATCAAGTGTCACTTGGACCAAAAAGTAACTATTTATTTCCTCACGTTCACAGTAAACGCCTGATGGACTGATCCTCGGATTCTCTTGAATTTTCACGACTTCCAGGGCCAGACAGACACCATTGCTGGGAAGGGAATGAATTCTTGTTCAGCCAAATCATACGACACTAAACATAACTGTGAAATGCCACTTCTCGAGCCTTTGGTCTCATTCGAGGAAGCAGTGTGGCCTAATGGAGAGACCACAGGCCTGGGAGTCAGAGGCCCTGAGTTCTAATCCTGACTCCACTGTTTGTCTACTGGGACTTCATTTTCTCTGTGCCTCAGTTCTCTCATCTGCAAAATGGGATTCAATCCCTGTTTCCCTCCTACTTAAACTGGGAGTCCAGTAGGACCTGATGATCTTGTATCTGCCCCAGTGCTTAGCACATAGTAAGCACTTAACAAATGCTATCATTATTATTTGGATCTTGTATCTACCCCAGTGCTTACTACATAGTAAGCACTTAACAAATGCTATCATATTTATTCGCAGTTACATTCATTCAATCATATTTATTGAGTGCTTACTGTGTGCAGCGCCCTGTACTAAGCACTTAGCACTGTTCTAAGCGCTTGCACTGTACTAAGTGCTTACAGTGCTCTGCACACAGTAAGCGCTCAATAAATACAATTGAATGAATAACAAGCAGAAGAAGCAGCTGTGATCTGACCCACAGGATTCCTCCTGGGATTGGTTTAGAAAGGCAGAAAAGAGAGAATCCCACCTGAAGGATTATTTTCGCTGGGAGAATCCAAGAATCATCGACTATCAGAGTTACAAGTGGCCTTGAAACATCCATTAGGCCATCCCCCTGCCTCCTGGCCCATCGCTGACAGATATAATAATAATAATGGCATTTATTAAGCACTTACTATGTGCAAAGCACTGTTCTAAGCGCTGGGGAGGTTACAAGGTGACCAGATTGTCCCACATGGGGCTCACAGTCTTAATCCCCATTTTACAGATGAGGTAAATGAGGCACAGAAAAGTTAAGTGATTTGCCCAAAGTCACACAGCTGACAACTGGTGGAGTCAGGATTTGAACCCCTGACCTCTGACTCCAAAGCCCGTGCTCTTTCCACTGAGCCGAGCTGCTTCAGTTATGAAGCTGAGTTTAATGACCTTCCTCCCCCACTGTCTCTCTGAAGACGGGGATTCCACATCCTTCCCCTCTTCTACATCCAGGCTGGGAAATCCTGCCTTATCTTTGAATCAATTCCCTAGGTGGCAATTCCTACCTGTTCCCTCTTCTTTGATCCTCAGGGAAAGTGGAGAGCGGCCCCATCCTCAATTAATCAATCATTCAATGGTATATATTGGATGTTGACTGAGTACTGACCCCTAGGCTAAGAGCTTGAGGAACAGTACTAAGAGACATTTTCTTGACTCTCACGAGATTTACAATCTCTCGGGGGAGACGGAGAATTGTTGCCCAATAAAAACTAGACAGTGAAAGCTAGAACCACAGAAATATAAAGCAGGAAGAAAGAAAAAATCTTTGGATGAGATAGCTGAACAAATAATTGCGGTGAAGATAAATATATAAATAATATGTAACATACACAGCTATACACGAGTGTTGGGAACGGGATTAAAGCTCGCAGATCCTAGGGGTGGGTGTCCGTCTAATGTCACTCAGCCGGGACAGGTAGATGTGAATTAATCAGGGAGGGCTATCCAGAGAAGCAGGAATTGTCTGCTGTGTGATCTTGGGCGAGTCACTTAACTTCTCTGTGCCTCAGTTACCCCACCTGTAAAATGGGGATTAATTCTTCCTCCCTCTGATTTAGACTGTGAGCCTTTTGTAGGACAGTGACTGTGTCCAACCTGATTATCTTGTATCTACCCAGCACTTGACACTTAGTGAGCTCTTAAAAAGTTCCATAAAAAAGAAAAGCAGCAAAGCCTAGCAGAAAAGCCTCCACCTTCTTGACTGTGAGCCCGTTGTTGGGTAGGGACCGTATCCTATATGTTGCCAATTTGTACTTCCCAAGACTTAGTACAGCGCTCTGCACACAGTAAGTGCTTAATAAATACAATTGAATGAATGAATGAATGAATGAAAGAAAGAGCTTGAGTCCAGGAGTCCTGGTTCAGCCACTTTTCTGCTGTGTGACCTTGGGAAAGCCAATTAACTGCTCTGTGCCCATTTTCCTCATCTGTAAACTGGAGATTCAAGACCTGACCACCCTCCCCCTTAGGCTGTGAGCCCAAGTGGGACAGGAAATGTGTCCTCTCTGATTATCTTACATCTACCCAAGTGCAAGGTACAATGCTTGGCACAAAGTGCTTATTCCTTGTGGGCAGAGGACATGTCTACCAATTCTGCACTGTACCATCCCAAGTGCTTAGTACAGGGCTTTGCACACAATAACTGCTCAGTAACTACTGTTGATTCATTAACATCACAAGCACTACTATTATTTAGGAAGGCTTTAAAGATGGGAAGAGTTGTTGCCTGGCAGGTTTAGGAGGGAAGTGAGTTCCAGGTTAGGGAACTCAGCATGAGCAAGGAGGAGTTGGAGACAGGACGATGGCGAGTGAGATACAGTTAGAAGGGGTAGTGTAACAACGCCCAAGTTCTAGAAAAAGGGCACAAGGTGAGACCTTCCTTTTCCAGTCTCTCATCTTCCCCTGAATCTCTGTTTTTCACCTGCTCTCCCACCCAGATCCTGGTTGTCATAGAGATCTGGCCACTTCCTGATCAATGGACACTCGGAAGCCAAGTATGAGAAGGCAAACGAGAGGCCCTGGTGTCCCCTGGAGCGGGAGGAGAAAGAAGAAGTGGGCGGGAGACAATAAATGGGAAATGGACAATTTTTAGGACATTTTTGTGTCCTAAATTAGTCTGGGGATAGGAGGTGAGCTTCTTTTTGGTAGGTAGAATCCTTTGTGGGTTCAACGCTGTGTTGTCTTACACACCCGGGCATGACATAGTGGATAAAGCACAGGCCTAGGAATCAGGAGGTCATGGGTTCTAATCCTAGCTCCGCCACTTGTCTGCTGCGTGATGCTGGGCGAGTCACTTCACTTCTCTGAGCCTCATCTGTAAAATGGGGATTAAGACTGTGAGCCCCATGTGAGATAGGGGCATTGTCCAAACTGATTAACTTGCATCTATCCCCGTGCTTAGAACAGTGCTTGGCACATAGTAGGCACTTAACAAATTCCACAATTATTATTATTATCCCAAAAAGTCGGGTAAAATCACTTCTAAACAGGGAAAGATCATTTCAATACTTAATGTGGGCGAGGGGATCCAGAACTGAAGCAACCCCATCTGCTGGGTCCCTGCATGCCTTTGATGGAGCAGGCAGCAGGGTGACGATAACAATCCAAGTGCTTAGTACAGTGTTCTGCACACAGTAAGCACTCAATAAATACGATTGAATGAATGAATGGTGGTATTTGTTAAGCGCTTACTATGTGCTGAGCACTAAGGTAGATACAAGATAATCGGGTTGGACACAGTCCCTGTGCCTCATTGGTTGGAGAAACAGCAAGGCTCAGTGGAAAGAGCACGGGCTTTGGAGTCAGTCATCATGGGTTCAAATCCTGGCTCCGCCAATTGTCAGCTGTGTGACTTTGGGCAAGTCACTTTACTTCTCTGTGCCTCAGTTCCCTCATCTGTAAAATGAGGATTATGACTGCGAGCCCCCCGTGGGACAACCTGGTCACCTTGTAACCCCCCACCCCAGCGCTTAGAACAGTGCTTTGCACATAGTCAGCGCTTAATAAATGCCATCATTATTATTATTTCACATGTAAGTAGAAGGGAAAACAGATTTTGAATCCCCATTCAGATGAGAACACTGAGACACAGAGAAATGACTTACCCAAGGTCACACAGCGGACGAGGGGCAGAGCCGGGATTAGAACTCCGGTCTTCTGAGTCCCAGGCCTATGATTCTCTCTTCCATTGTGCCTTCTCTTTCCTACATTGGGGGGAAGGCAGGAAGGAAGAATAAACATACATAGAGGCAGCGAAGCGGGGGGGAAAGAATAAAGAGGAAAAGTGCAGAGGAGAGCCAAAGCAAAGGAAGGGGAGGCCACCTAGTGTCAAATGATCAAAATGTCTTCTTCTGCTTCCCATATATACCTCTTTCTTTCTTTCAGCCATCTCTCCCCTTCCTTAAAAAAGAAGTCTGATCCCTCCGTCAGCTTTTCCCCTCCCAGAGACCCCATCCATCGACGGAGGCCGGGGACGAAGGTCCATGGCAGTACCTTGGGATGCGAATCCCTCTTCCCCCATCCCCCCCACCGCCTTACCTCCTTCCTCTCCCCACAGCACCTGTATATATGTTTGTACATATTTATTACTCTATTTTATTTGTACATATTTATTCTATTTATTTTATTTTGTTAATGTGTTTTGTTTTGTTGTCTGTCTCCCCCTTCTAGACTGTGAGCCCGCTGTTGGGTAGGGACCGTCTCTAGATGTTGCCAACTTGGGCTTCCCAAGCGCTTAGTACAGTGCTCTGCGCACACTCAATAAATATGGTTGAATGAAGGAATGAGACATTTTTCTAAAGTTTGGCCATCAGGAAGGATGGGGGCGGAAGTCATAGTTCACCATGAGGGAAAGAGAAAACGAACTCTCTTTCTTCCCCCATCTCCTGACAGTCAGAATTGAAAGGAAGGCAGTGAAGAAGGAAAGAGCGGGGATCTGCGACAGGAGAATTGGGTTTTAATCCCTGCTCTGCCACAGGCTGGCTGCGTGAGACTTTGGACAAGTTCTAAATCCTCTCCTCTTTCTTTTCTTTAATGGTATTTGTTAAGCGCTTATTGTGTGCCAGGCACAGTACTAAGTACTGCAGAAGACAGAAAATCAGCAGGCTGGACACAGTCCATGTCCCAAGTGGGGCTTACAGTCTTAAGCGTCATTTTACAGTTTAAGAGAAGCGGCATGGTGCTGGAAGTCAGAGGACGTGGGTTCTAATCCCTGTTCCTGCTATGTCTTCTGGGTAACATTGGGCATATCACTTAACTTCTCTGTGCCTCAGTTTCCTCATCTGTAAAATGGGAATTAATCCTACTCTCCTACTTGGACTGTGAGCCCACTGTGGGACAAGGACTGTGCCCAACCTGACTAACTTGTATCTACCCCAGCACTTGGAACAGTGCTTGGCACATAGTAAGTGCTTAATAAGTACCACAATTATCATTATTATTACAGTTGAGGTACTGAAGCACAGACAACTCGAGTGACTTGCCCAAAGTCACCCAGCAGACAAGTTGCAGAGCCTGGATTAGAACCCAGGTCAGTCCATCGTTTTTATTGAGTACTTACTGTGTGCAGAACACTGTACTAAGCGCTTGGGAGAGCACAATATAACAATAAACAGACCCATTCCCTGCCCATAATGGAATCCCAGGCCCAGGCTCTGTCGACTAGACCCAACTACTGTGATCTTGACTCCTCCCTCTATTTCAAATCCCACATTCAGTATGTTACCAAATCCTGTCAGTTCTTCCTTTACTACATATCTGGAGTCCTCCCCTTCCTCTCTCTCTAAACTGCCACCACTGGGGGCCGGGCACTTGTCATACTCCAGCTTGGCTTCTGGATCAAGCGCTTAGTACAGTGCTCTGCAAACAAAAAGTACCATCAATTGGCCTCCTCACTGATCTCCATTTCTAGTTTCTCCCCTCTTCTGCCCATACTTCATTCTATTGCCCAGTTCATTTTTCTAAAACGCTGCACTACTCATCGATCAATGGTGTTCGAGTGCTTGCTCTGTGCAGAGCACTGTATTAAGCACTTACAGCATATCTCCTCCCAGTCCTCAAAAGCCTCCTATGGTTACCTATTCCTCTGCATCAAGCAGAAGCTCCTGACATTGACTCTAAAGCACTCAATTATCTCTCTCTCTCTCCTTCTTATTCACTCTTCTCCCACTTCACCCCAGCTCACAGTCTTCATTCCTCTCAAGCTAACCTACTGCTTACACCCTCTTTCCTGCTTGGAATTCCTCCCCCTACACAGCCCACAGAAAATCACTCTCTCCAGCTTCCAGGCCCTTCTGAAATCACGTCTCCTCCAGGAGCCCTTCTCTGAGTTATTTCGTATTTCCTCACTTTATGTCCCCACTCAAGAGCCTCCAGTACTTGCCCGTCCACTTCCACATCAAACAGCAACTCCTTTCCCTCGGCTTTAGGGCACCCAACCTGCTTTCCCCCTCTTACCTCACCTCGCTGATCTACACAGCTCAGCCCACCCGCTTTGCTCCTCCCATCAACTTACTTACTTACCTTGACCTCTTATTATTATTATTATTGTCATCACTAAGCACTGGGTTACATACAATGCAATACAGTCTCTGATCCACATGGAGCTCACAGTTGAAGGGGGAGAGAAAGCAGGAATTTAACCTCCATGTTACAGATGAGGAAACTGAGGCCTCTTCTTTCTCATTGCTGACCTCCTCATGTCCTCCCCTCTGGGCTAGAAGTCCTTCCCACTTCATATCTACCCGACCCTGACTCTCTCCACCTTCACAGCCACAATAAAATCACACCTCCTAGTGCTCTGCACACAGGAAGCGCTCGATAAATGCCAGATTGATTGACTGATCTCCCCAAATGTCACTTCAGCCCTTCCCCACCACCTAAGAACAAAATATAACACATCCTTCAATACACTTATGCAAGTATCTTATATATCCTAATACTCCCCCTAGTTATATTTTTTTTGTCCGTCTACCCCTCTAGTTCATAAACTCCTTGAATGCAAGGAACGCATCTTATCATTTTTTGGTATTCTCCAAGTACTTAGTGGTCTGCACATAATAATAATGATGATGGCATTTATTAAGCACTTGCTATGTGCAAAGCACTGTTCTAAGTGCTGGGGAGGTTACAAGGTGATCAGGTTGTCCCACGGGGGGCTCACAGTCTTAATCCCCATTTTACAGATGAGGTAACTGAGGCACAGAGAAGTTAAGTGACTTGCCCAAAGTCACACAACTGACAAGTGGCGGAACTGGGATTTGAACCCATGACCTCTGACTCCAAAGCCCGTGCTCTTTCCATTGAGCCACGCTGCTTCTCCAACCATCTATCTTCTCCAAGATAGATGAGGTTGATTGTACTGTGTGGCCTGGGAAAGTCTAATATGTGCTGAATAACTGCTATTGATTGATTTTTTTAAATGATATTTATTAAGTGCTCACTATGTGCCAGGCACTAAGGTACTAAGTGCTGGGGCAGATACAGGCTAATTAAGGTGGACACAGTACATTTCCCACATGGGGGTCTCTATCTTAATCCCCATTTTACAGATAGGGTAACTGAGGCATAGAGAAGTGAAGTGATTTGCCCAACATCACACCGCAGGCAAGTGGCAGAGCTGGGATTAGAACCCAGGTCCTTCTGAGTCCTGGACCCCTGTTCTATCCAGCAGGGCATGTTGATTTACTTGCTTTTCTGGGCCTCTGTTTCCTCATCTGTGAAATGGGAATAGTATCCTTCCTCTCCCTTCTTCTTAGACTCTAAACTCCAGGGTGAACAGAGATTGTGTTCTGATCTGATTTCCTTCTACCTCAGTTCTTACCATTGAAGCCCATCGCTCAGTAAGGATTTCTTAAATACCATGGATAATAATCTTCTCAGGGAATGCAGTGCTCTGAATATTTTCCTCGGCAGAACATCTGTTAGGCAGGGCACCAGACTCATTGATGGAATCTCTTTCTCTGCTGGTCTTGAAGCAACAAATGAGAGGCTGATTTGGGGGGAGCCATATAATAATAATAATAATAATGATGGCATTTATTAAGCGCTTACTATGTGCAAAGCACTGTTCTAAGCGCTGGGGAGGTTACAAGGTGATCAGGTTGTCCCACGGGGGGCTCACAGTCTTCATCCCCATTTTACAGATGAGGTCACTGAGGCACAGAGAAGTTAAATGACTTGCCCAAAATCACACAGCTGACAATTGGCGGAGCCGGGATTTGAACCCATGGCCTCTGACTCCAAAGCCCGGGCTCTTTTCCGTTGAGCCATGCTGCTTCTCAATGCTTCCCAATATGAGTGGGCGGCTGTCTCAGAGTTGGGGAGGGTCACCTTTGGGACCCCTTGGATTCCTTCCAGTCTTGTCCTGGTCCTCCCTGGAAGTCTTGTTCTTCCAATCCCTAGGGTGCTTCCTTCCCCCACATTTCCCTCCACCCACAACATGATGTATCCAGTCTGAGGAGAGACCCTCCCTCTGAATGGGAAATGTGCCTGTTATATTGTTGTGCTGTACTCTCCGAAGCGCGTGGCTCTTAGTGGCAAGAGCACGGGCTTGGAAGACTGAGGACATGGGTTCTAATCCCAGCCCTGCCGCTTTTTCTGCCATGTGACCTTGGGCAAGCCACTGAACTTCTCTGTGCCTCAGTTACCTCATCTGGAAAATGGGGATTAAGACTGTGAGCCCCACGTGGGACAACCTGATTAACTTGTATCTACCTCAGTGCTTAGAACAGTGCTTGGCACATAGTAAGCGCTTGACAAATACCATCATTATTTATTTATTTATTACAGAGCTCTGCATTGTAAGAGAAGCAGCATGGCAAAGTAGAAAGAGCATGGGCCCAGGAGTCAGAAGGCCATGGGTTCTAATCACAGCTCTTCCACTTGTCTACTCTGTGACTTTGGGTAAGTCACTTAACTTCTCTGGGCCTCAGTGACCTCATCTGTAAAATGGGGATTAAGACTGTGAGCCCCATATGGGACAGGGACTGTGTCCAATCTGGTTAGGTTGTATCTTCCCCAGCATTTAGAACAGTGCTTGACACATAGTAAGTGCTTAACAAATACCATCATCATCATTATTATTATTATTACTATAACATAGTAAGCACTCAATAAATATGATTAACTGACTGACTATTGACTGACATTCTAATCTTTATTCTGCCACTTGCCTGCTGGATGGTCCTGGGCAAATCGCTAGACTCCTCTCTGCCTCATCTGTAAAACGGGAATGAAAAGCTTGTTCTCCTTCCCCCTAAGACCATGAATCCTACGTGAGATAGAGACTGTAAGCCCCACCATGTAGCACAGTGTCTAGCATACTTAGCACACAGGACATGCTTAATAATACCTTATTAGAGAACCGGCAAACCTAAACAATGCACATGGGAAAGGGGAAGTAAGATGAAGGGAAATTAAAATGGAAATTGGGAACGTCTTTCCTTTTATCGGTGTTGTAATTAGCAGAAGGGCCCTGACTCTTGCTGTTATGACTGCTTTGATATGAAATTAAAACATTAAGGGGGAAAATCCAACAGAAACCAATAACACTTAGCATTTAGATAGCTCTTGACATGTAACATTTCTGCATGGGGGCTAGGGGGTGGCTCCGTATGAAAGATAGCTGATTAATCCCCAAAACACCCCTGAGAAGAAAGAGTCCAACATTGACTCCAGGCTAGAAATGACAAAATCGAACGGTGGAGATGTTAAGTCAACTTCCCAGGGTGACCCACTAAGGTGGGTTTGGAATCAGGTAAAGATCCCCTTCCCCTTAATCTCCTTTCCCCCTCAAAAGTCATTCCTCTTTGTTTTCAAGGTTGCTAGCAGGGAATTCCAGCTGTCTTCCTAACTCTCAATTGCCCGTAGTTGCGGAAGTCAGATGGGACGTAGCTAAGATCCAACAGGAGAGTCAACTATCACCAGAGGAGATGGCTCCAAGGCCTGTCAGGGAGGGGGACGACAGATGTCAGATCCATAGTCGTTGGTGACACCGGTGGAAAAATTTTGAAAATCTACAACAGATCCTCCACAAAGTGTGTAATTCCTTTTTTTATGGTATTTGTTAATCACTTACTATGCGTCAAGCACTGTTCTAAGCACCGGGGCAAAAACAACTCAATTAGGTTGGCCGCAGTCTCTGACCCGCCTGGGTCTCACGGTCTAAGTAGGAGGGAGAGCAGGAGAACTAAGGCCCAGAGAAGTGAAGTGACTTGCCCAAGGTCACACAGCAAGCATTTGGCAGATCCTGAATTAGAATCCAGGTCCTCTGATTCCCAGTCCCTTGTTTTTTCCACTAGGTCATGCTGCTTTCCTTGATGAATAATCCAGAGTGGAATGGAGTAGATTTTGGCTTCTCCGCTTATAGAGGAAGCTCTACTTACTCCCTGGGAGTGGTCAATAATCTCCCTGGGCCCCATTGCGGCTCTACTTTCTGAAATAATCCATTTCACAACGCCGGTGTTGAGGTTTCAAATGATTCTAACCCAATTCCCTCTGGATGGTGTAGTGCTATTCCTCAGAGTTCAGCCAGCCTTGGTCTTCAGGGCCGAAATTGAGAGGTGCCTGGGGGAAGAGAAAATTCAGGCAGCCCATAAGGAGAAGGGCACTTAAAAAATGAAATCTGTTCTGACTGTAATCCAGAAAACATGTTACGCAGGGCAAGGGGCACTGTATATTCTGGCCGCCGCTAAAAATACCTTTCCCATTTGGGCGAGATCTGCTCCTCAACTGATTTTAATGAGGCAGTAAGAAGAAGATTAAAGCTGTTATGCCGAAGATTAAGTGTAATAAGACTTTCACTTCTCTCCGGCTTAATGCTTAGAGTGCTTCTGAAAGTGGGTTATTTAACCTTTCTATCAGCACACCCACCCATACCCACAAAACCCACCCACCCATAGCCATCAAGACTTCATCATCCACGCCGCTCCAAATAAATAAAAAGGTTTATTAGGACCTTCTCGATACCATCCACTTGTGCTCTCAACGAGGCACTCCCCTTGAGGCCGAAGGAAC
This sequence comes from Tachyglossus aculeatus, assembly GCF_015852505.1. NCBI lineage: Eukaryota > Metazoa > Chordata > Mammalia > Monotremata > Tachyglossidae > Tachyglossus > Tachyglossus aculeatus. The sequence continues at coordinate 42,085,291 of NC_052067.1, read as the reverse complement.
GACTTGGCAATTATGCTGGACAAAATGGTTTTCCACACCAAATCCATTCCTCTCCACCTAGTCATTTTGTGACTTCTACAGGTCAGCTTCTCCCAGCATACTTCTAAGCAGAACCACTAATTGCTGCTAGCGGGGAGTAAAAAAAAAAGACCCAATAAGACAAAGATAAAAGCAGGAGTCAGTTCTTGCCAAGAAGCACTTGGTACACTGCTCTGCCCACAATAAGCACTAAATGAATACCATTTTTTAAGGGTATGTGCTAAGCGTTTACTATGTGCCAGGTACTGTATTAAGAGTTGGGGTTGATACGATCTAATCAAGTAGGACAAAGACCATGTCCCACATGGGGCTCATAGTCCCAGATGAGGTACAGATGAGGTAACTGAGGCACAGAGAAGTAAACTGACTTGCCCAAGGTCACGCGGCAAACAAGTGGTGGATCCAGGATTAGAACCCAGGTCCTACTAACTCCCAGGCTCAGTGCTGTAATAATAATAATAGCATTTATTAAACGCTTACTATGTGCAAAGCACTGTTCTAAGCGCTGGGGAGGTTACAAGGTGATCAGGTTGTCCCATGGGGGGGCTCATAGTCTTCATCCCCATTTTCCAGATGAGGGAACTGAGGCCCAGAGAAGTGAAGTGACTTGCCCAAAGTCACACAGCTAAGTGGTGGAGCCAGGATTTGAACCCACAACCTCTGACTCCAAAGCCCGGGCTCTTTCCACTGAGCCACGCCGCTTCTCCTGTATCCACTAGGCCATGCTGCTTCTCTAATCCATTGAGGATACATAGGAGGAAAAGTGGAGTTGAGAGTTACTTTTCTTCCATGACTTCCAGATTGATATTAATTATTCCCTGTCAGTAGATGGTGTCCTATCTGGGATTCACAGTCCTAATCCCCATTTTACAGGTGAGGTAACTGAGGCCCAGAGAAGTGAAGTGACTCCCCCAAGATCACACAGCAGCCAAGTGGAGGAGTCAGGATCAGAATCCAGGTGCTTCTGACCCCTAGGTCCACGCTCTATCCACTACGCCACGCTGCTTCTCTAGTCCATTGAGGATTGATAGGAGAAAAGCGGGGTTGGGTTATTTTTCTTCCGTGCCTCCGAGGAGGTGTCAATCATTCACCATTGGGAGACGGGTGGCAGGAAAACAAGGAAATGCGCCTAAAGCAGCAGGATGGAATTTGCACTCGTCCAAGTTCCCGAGGCAGCTGCAAGATGATAGACAAGCCACCAAGTGCAAAGAACGCCGCACCTCACTTGTGATAGCAATAATAATAATAATGATATCTAAATGCTTAGTATTTTCCAAGCACTGTGCTAAGCACTGGGGTAGATAAAAGATAATCAGGTTGGACACGGTCCCTGCCCCACATGGGGCTCGCGGTCTAAGTATGAGGGAGAACAGGTATTGAATCCCCATTTTACTGATGAAGGAACTGAGGCACAGAGAAGTGACTTGCACAAGGTCACACAGCAAACAAGTGGTGGAGCCAGGATTAGACCCCAGGTCCTATGAGAAGCAGCGTGGCTCAGTGGAAAGAGCATGGGCTTGAGAGTCAGAGGTTGTGGGTCCTAATTCCGGCTCTGCCACTTATCAGCTGTGTGACCCCGGGCAAGTCACTTAACTTCTCTGTGCCTTAATTACCTCATCTGGTAATTGAGGTAGTTCACCCTCAAGCCCCCTTTGTCCAGTGAGAACTGAAAACACGGTCACGGTGTCCACTTCATCTAGGAGGGAATTGTATTGTTATATTTAAAGTATTTCCATGTAAATATTTTATGATGCACTAGCTTTAAATGGTTGATTCTTATAAAATAATGTTTTCTCCTCCTTATCAGTCAGCAAAAAGTTATAATAATAATAGTGCTATTTGTTAAGCATTTACTATGTGCTAGGCACTGTATTAAGCTCTGGGATGGATACAAGCAAGCAAGTTGGACACAGTCCCTATCCCACAGAGGGCTCACAGTCTTAGTCCCCATTTTAGAGATGAGGGAACTGAGGCCAAGAGAAGTGAAGTGACTTGCCCAAGGTCACCCAGCAGACAAGTGGCGGAGCTGAGATCAGAACCCAGGTCCTTCTGACTCCCAGGCTTGAGGTCTATCCAGTAGGCCACGCTTCTTTTCTAAATGGAGATAAAATAGAGCCCTCTGGGGTCTACTTCTTATCCCTTTCCAGCTTGTAGGGGGAGGACAAACTAGTTACGGGGGCCGACCCGGCCCTGAAAGCTAAGCCATGAAGTGGGCATCTCTAGCCGCTTCCACTGTCTAAACGGCCATCACTTCTCAACCGTGGCGGTTCGGTTCCCGAACCCACGACTGGATCACTTCCCTTCTGCCACCACCTTGGAGGGAAGCCATGGGGAAGCCACCTTGGAGCAGGGCCCTGCGGCAACCTCCCTCTGCATAGTACCCTAAAACAATCATTCACCTGGCTTCCTTATGCAGCCAGCCCGACAGAATCCCAGGTGTTTGCGAACTACGTTTTGGTAGAACTGCCAAGCCCTGCTTTATGACTTTTTCCTTTCCAAGTGCTGCCCACCATTTTGCCAGCTTTTCGGCTTCTTCGCTTAGGGTGCTGATGATCTGAGGAAACAGTCAACGATGATTCCGGAACTCTTTCCTGAGTCATGATTGAATAGCCCGAAGACCATCATGTAGCTTCAGTTGGGATGATTTTTCCTTAAACGTGTCGCCTTATGTGCTTTCGCTTGTCTGCAGTCTATTACCATTTCAGAGGAAGAACAGACTGTCACCTGCATGCTTGGAGAATTTGCTTGGCAACCCCTCGTTAGGGAAGAGTGAATGTGGGGCGGGGGGAGAAATCAGGGTGCCAGAAGGGAGTGGGAGAAAAGGAAATGAGGGCTTAGTCAGGGAAGACCTCTTGGAGGGGATGTGCCTTCAATAAGGCTTTTAAGAGGCCTTTTATTCTTTTATTGCAGGTTTCCTCATTGCTGGCATTTCACAGGCCTGTCATTGTTTAGGACCATCACTGCCCAAAGAAGTGCATTTTCTGCATTTCAACTCCAGATGCCATTTTCCACTTCTATCCCCTACACACACCCTCCTCCCCATGGGGTTTCCTCCTGTCTCCCTATCTCTCCCTTTCTCTCTCTCCTCTTTTCTCTTTTCCCCCCTCAATTAATCAGGGGTATTTATGAAGAAGTTACTGCATTCAGCACACTGTATTGAGCATTTGGGAGAGTACAATAAAGTTGGTAGACTTGATTCCTCCCTCTCCCTTCCCCTCTATTCTCTCTTTCCTTTTCTCACCTCTGATCCTTCTCGCTTACTCCCTCTCAATCAGTGGAATTGATGGAGAACTTATGGTATGCGGTAGATATGATCCTTCCCCTCCTCTCTTTCTTTCTCTCTTTCCTTTCTCTCTCCCCCCTTTTTCTCACCTTTCCTTTTCTCTCTCTTTACTTCCCTCTCTCTCTTCTTCTTTTCTTCTTCTTCTCTCTCTCTCTCCACTCATATCAGCCCTAAATACACTCAAATAGCAGCATAAAGCCATTTTACAGTCAGGTCCTACCGGTAGTTGTTCAGAACAGCCACCCACAGTGCCGATGTCCTACCGATGTACCTAATTACCCTGTTTTACGACACTCTCCACTTGCACTCATCCCAACAGTGGCACTATAAAACCTCCCTCCACTGTGTCTGAGCTTGCCAGATTGTGCACTTCTAGGTCCCTTTCCTTCAGAACTGCTTCCCAGCTTGGAGGCGGGGAGGAAAGGCCTATAAATCGGACCCTCCTCTGGCTAGAGGAAGGAAGGCCAGGAAGCCGATTTCCTTCCCAACATTAGATTGTGGCCAGTTTTGTCCCAAGGAGTAGGAGTTGAAAGTTCTCAGTTCCACACCTAATGGTGCCTTTCTCCACGTGGGCAGGGAAATACGAATGATGCACTCAAGCTCCAGATGGCTTTAGTTCCATCTCCAGTACTCTTCTCCTGGAAACTTCTGCCACATCTTCCCCTTACCAAAGGAAGAAACCCACCTTGACTATTCTGTAAGCCCCACTCTAGACTGTAAGCCCCATTCTAGAACGTAAATCTCACTCGAGACTGTAAACCTTCTCTCCTCTTCTTTCTGAAAGCCCCACTCTGGATGTAAACTCCCCCTCTAGACTGTAAGCCTTCTGATGTAAACCTTCTAGACTGTGAGCCCATTGTTGGGTAGGGACCATCTCAATAGTTGCCGGTTTGTACTTCCCAAGCACTTAGTACAGTGCTCTGCACGCAGCAAGCGCTCAATAAATATGATTGAATGAATGAACCTCACTCTAGACTGCAAGATCTCCCTCTAGACTATAAACTCCCTCTCTAGACTGCAAACCTGCTCTAAACTGTAAGCCCCCCTAAGGCTGTAATCTCCACCTCTAAACTGTAGACTTCCCCTTCAGACTTTAAGCCCAACTCAAGACTGTAAACCCGTCTCTAGATTGGAAGTCCTACTCTAGACTGTAAACTCCCTCTCTAGGCTGTAAGCTCCACTTTAAACCGTAATTTCCCCCACATTTTGTAAACCCCAATCTCGATCGTAAACTCCCCTTTAATAATAATAATAATAATGATGGTATTTGTTAAGTGCTGGGAGGATACAAGGTAATCAGGTTGTACTATGTGGGGCTCACAGTCAATCTCCATTTTACAGATGAGGTCACTGAGGCACAGAGAAGTTAGGTGACTTGCCCAAAGTCACACAGCTGACAGGTGGCGGAGCCAGGATTGGAACCCATGACCTCTGACTCCCAAGCCCGTGCTCTTTCCATTGGGCCACGCTGCTTCTTTAGACTTAAAGCTCTCCATCTAGACTCTAAACCCCACTCTAGACTGTAGATTCCCCCTCCAGACTGTAAGCTACTTGTGGGCAGAGACTGCACCTACAAACTCTTTTGTATTATTCCCTCCCAAGTGCTTAGTTCAGTGCTCCACACACAGTAAGCACTCCATGAGTAGCTCTGATAGATTGATTGAGGAGAGTTTCATTTAACAGACATCGGTGGTCTGTGGGCTCCTCAACTCAGCCTTGCTTCTTACCCTCTGCAAGATTACAGCGTTTATATCAGGTGCAGACTCTCTCCACCAAACTCTGTAGCCTGGTAAGAAAGCAACTCCATTCCCTTTGAAAAAGGGTGCCCCTTTAAACTGGAACTCCTCGAGGGCAGAGGCAGTGTCTTCTGCCTGTATAGTATGCTCCCAAGGGCTCAGTGCTCAGCACATAGTCAGCACACAGTGCTTTGGTCTGTACAGTGTCAGCAGTTGCTACAGTTTTCTCCCCACAGTCAGCGCTCAGGACAGCCCTCCACACCAAGTCAGCACCAGTACAGTGCTCTGATAATAATCATAATTGTTGTATTTGTTAAGCACTTACTATGTGCTAGGCACTGTACTAAGCGCTGGTGTGGGTACACGCAAATCAGGTTGAACACAGTCCCTGTCCAACGTGGGGCTCACAGTCTTAAATCCCCATTTTACAGATGAGGGAACTGAGGTGCAGAGAAGTGAAGTGACGTGCCTAAGTTCATACAGCAGACACGTGGTGGAGCTAGGATTAGAACCCAGGTCCTCTGAGTCCCAGCCCCATGCTCTTTCCACTAGGTCACGCGGTTACTTGCTGATGCTAACAAGTCTCCCTCGGTACTGTCTCAAGGTCTCCCTACTCACTCAATCGTATTTATTGAGCGCTTACTGTGTGAAGAGCACTGTACTAAGCGCTTGGGAAGTACAAGTTGGCAACATATAGAGACGGTCCCTACCCAACAGTGGGCTCACAGTCTAGAAGGGGGAGACAGACAAGGCAAAACATATTAACAAAATAAAATAAATAGAATAAATATGTACAAATAAAATAGAGTAATAAATATGTACAAACATATATACATATATACAGGTGGTGTGGGGAGGGGAAGGAGGTAAGGCGGGGGGGATGGGGAGGGGACTAGCACTTTTACACACATTTCTGGAGAAGCAGTGTGGCCTAGTGGAGAGATCACAGGCCTGAGAGTCAGAAGTTCTTATCCTGGCTCTGCCAATTACTTGCTGCGTGACCCTGGACTAGTCACTCAATTCCTCAACTGTAAAATAGGGATCAAACACCCGTTCTCCCACCTATTCAGTCTGTGAGCCTCATGCTGGACAGGGACTGTGTCTAACTTAATTACCGTGTACCTACCCCAGCACTTAGAACAGTAAGTGCATAACAAATATCACCAAAAAATCCTGCCGTTATTTGGGGGAGGCATTCCATCTGAAAACCTCAGGCTGCTCAACAGTAGTCCTTTAATTCCTATCCAGGGCCGCCTGCCTTGTGACTATCTCATCTCACCTTTCGGAGGACCAGCTCGGGGAATCTGACTTTGCAATGAGTCGGCCGTGGGGCTCACTGGCATCTTCCTAGCACAGAGAGCGAGGGCCGGTGGTTGCTTATTTGAAGACTCATTGCTGGCCATGCTGGCCCCCCCGGGCAACGATTCGGCTGGGCAGTAAGTAACGTACAGAGGAGCTGAACGGATAGCACTGAGATCCAAGCTGTTTAACCGCCCAGGGTGGAGAAGCCAGACATTCCTGGAACGGAGATGGGAAATTCTCCCCAAAGAAACAGGAATTGACAACCACAAATCTGGACTCAGAATGTCACCTTGGTTCAGACTGACCCACCCCTAGTTTGAGACAGTCACATCTAGGTTGAGAAACTCAGCCTGTGGGTTCCTACCACCCCTGGCTCCACTTTTCTAGGGGGATGTATATTTGGCACCAACAGCATAAGCTTTCCTTTCTTTTAGATTCTCAAAATCTTCCTTTTTTAGAATGGCATTTGTTAAACACTTACTATGTGCCAGGCACTGCACTAAGCACGGGGGTAGATACCACTCAATCACTTCGGACACAGTCCATGTCCCACGTGGGGCTCACAGTCTTAATCCCCATTTTACAGATAAAAGGAAATGACTTGCCCAAGCTAACCCAGCAGACAAGTGTCCCCTGACTCCTGGGCACATGCTCTTTTCACTAGGCCGGGCTGCTTCTCCTCTCAGAAACAAGCCGGATAGCAGGACAATCCATAGGAAGGAGCATTTCTTGTCTCATAGTGGAACTGTGGCCTGAAGCCAGCGATGAAGATTTGATTAGGGGGAATCAGAAGAAAAAGCTCTAAAGCCTGAAGAAGCTTTAGTGGGAGGCTGATGGCGAATCTGCCAAATCCAGAGAAACAGAAAGTGAAGGACTCCTTGGAGCTACATCAACCATATTTATTGAGCGCTTACTGTGTGCAGAGCACTGAACTAAGCCCTTGGGAGAGTACAGTATAACAGAGTGGGTAGAAACGTTCCCTGTCCTCAACGAGCTTCCGTTCTAGAAGACACTTTGACAAGTGCTAGGATTCCTCCAGGAGCCTGAGGTATTGAACACATTTTAGCACATAGTAAGAGCTTTACCAATACCATCATCGTCATTATTATTATTATTCAGAGGATCAGGACCAGGCATTCTCATTCTAGCATTCTAACACATTTTAGCATTCTCAGGAATCTGAAGGGAGAAAAATTACCAGGGAAACCACAAGACTAATGACTAGTTAGGAGATGTGGCCTCCATCTGTTTTATAGAGAAAGTTGTCAGACTTTCTGGCCTGAAGAGAGTTGTAGACAGTTTTGCTGTTTCTCCCAACAACTGCATTTAGTTCCATTAAGAAGGGCAAAAAACTTGCAATATTAGGCCCCTACATTCTATAAAACATTTTATGGTAACATTTTTTCTCCCCTAATGATATAAGAACAGGGGACAGCACTGAATGTGTCCACTAATTCTGGTGTATTGTACTCTCCCAAGAGCTTAGTACAGTGCTGTGCACATAGCACTCAATAAATACCTAAATACCAAGGATTGATTGATTGACCATGCAAAATCAATCAATCAATCAATCGTGTTTATTGAGCACTTACTGTGTGCAGAGCACTGTATTAAGTGCTTGGGAAGTACAAGTTGGCAACATATAGAGACGGTCCCTACCCAACAGCGGGCTCACAGTCTAGAAGGGGGAGACAGAGAACAAAACAAAACATATTAACAGAATAAAATAAATAGAATAGCTATGTACAAGTAAAATAAATAAATAAATAGAGTAATAAATATGTACAAACATATATACATATATACAGGTGCTGTGGGGAAGGGAAGGAGATAGGGCGGGGGGGATGGAGAGGGGGAGGAGGATCAGAACAAAGGATCAGAACAAAGGTCATCCGACACAGGAAATCAATTGTCTCTGAAAGGGGCAATAGGAAGCAGTGTGGTCTAATGGATAGAGCACAGGCCTGGAAGTCACAGGTCATGGGTTCGAATCCCGGCTGCATCACATGTCTGCTGCGTGACCTTGGACAAGTCACATAACTTTTCTGGGCCTCAGTTTCCTCATCTCTAACATGGAGACTAAATTCCTGCTTTCTCTCCCCCTTCAGCTGTGAGCTCCATGTGGATCAGAGACTGTATTGCATTGCATGTAATCCAGGGCTTAGTGATGACAATAATAATAATGGCATTTGTTAAGCACTTACTATGAGCCAAGCACTTTACCAAGCAGTGGAACACATACAAATTAATCAGGTTAAACACAATCTCTGTCCCACATGAGGCTTCCAACCTAAGTAGTAGGGAAGCAGCATGGCATAGTGGGTAGAACATGGGCCTGGGACTCAGAAGGTCATGGGTTCTAATCCTGGCTCAGACACTTGTCTGCTGTGTGACCATGGGCAAATCACTTAAATTCTCTGTGCCTCGGTGACCTCATCTGTAAAATGGGGATCAAGTCTGTGAGCCCCACGTGGGACAAGGGACTGTGTCCAACCTGATTTGCTGGTATCCATCCTAGTGCTTAGTACAGTGCCTGGCACATAGTAAGCACTTAAATACCATAATTATTATTATTATTAAAGAGAACAGATATTGAATCCCCTATTTACAGGTGAGGAAACTGAGGCACCAAGAAGTCAATTGAAGGTCACACAGCAGGCAAATGGTGGAGCCAAGATGAAGACCCATGTCCTCTGACTCACAAACCCACACTCTATCCACTAGGTCAAGCTGCTTGGCACATAATAAGTGCTTAATAAATACCACAATGTACTAATAAGGCACCTTGAGAAACCACATCATGGTTGTTCTTCTGGACATCCATCTTCAAGGTGAAGAATGGGCCATCTAATGCCCCTAACTTTCTCCTCTCCGTGACCCGTTCTGAATCACTCGCCCATGAATTTATCCAATTCTCTCCTGGGAAATATTATTATGCACTTACTATGTGCCAAGCACATAGCACATAGCTCAGACGCTGTTCCTGTCTCTCAGGGAGCTACCAGTCTAAGGGGGAGGGAGAACAGGCATTAAATTCTCAGTTTACAGATTAGAAAACTGGGACTCAGAGAAGTTAAGTGAGTTGCCCAAGGTCACCCCAACAGGCAAGTTGGCCTGGTCTCCCTTCTACTTAGACTGTGAGCTTCCAATTGAGATAATTGACTTGTATGTACCCCAGCACTTAGAACAGTGCTTGACACATTGTAAATGCTCAACAAATACCATTATGAGTCTTATTCTCTCCTCTTCTCCTCTCGTCAGACAACTGGAAAGGAAAACTGGGTAAGGACAACTTGACATAGACAAGCCATCGGCCAACAGGCAAAACCATTATCTTAAGACTCTCAAACCTGAGTCTTCCATCACAGTATGTAAATAGAAACAACGGAGTGGGAGGGTGAGAAGGTGCATACTTTGCGCCAAACAAATGTTACTACTGGATTTTTTGAAGACAAGAGTGCCTCCTCCAAATCAGAAGAAACGTGGGATCACTTACACCCTTGAAAAAATTAAAAAGAAAAAACTCTGATTCAAGACTTGTTACTAATGTGCTCAGCAGAGAACGAGGCAGTTTGTTTTTCTGTGCATAAATGATGTCAATGAGGATTTTCCAGGTAGCTTTTTTGTTGGTTTGTTTTTTATGGTATTTGTTAAGCGCCTATTCTGTGCCAGCCACTGTTCGAAGCACTGGGGTAGATACAAGACAATCAGGTGGGACACAGTCCATGTCCCGCATGGGGCTCACAATCTTAATCACCATTTTACAGATGAAGTAACTGAGGCCCCTAACAGACAAGTGGAGGAGCCAGGAGTAGAACCCAGGTCCTTTAGTCTCTCAGGTCTGTGCTCTATCCACTAGGCCATGCTAAATTTATAGGATTATGAAATGACTTCAATTCCAGAGAATGTGTCAACGCTGAAAGCCGAAGCATTTGTTCCTGAGTAGAGATACATATGTATTGTCATATACATGGCTACTTATGGAAATCGCCCTGCTGGCGGTGTCTTTTCTCATTCTCTTGCTTTATTTTGAGGAAGAAGTCCTCGGCATGAGCCAAGCACGTAATGCAGGAACTGTTCTCCTACCCCACAGCTACCAGGCTGGGGTTGGAGGAAACGCTAGCCAAACGAAGCAGCTAGGTCTAATGAAAAGAGCACATACCTGGTAGTCGGGGCCCTGGGTTCTAATCCTGGCTCTGCCACTTGCCTGCTGTGTGAGCTTGGGTAAGTCACTTGACCTCTCTCCCTGTTTCCTCTTTTGTAAAATGGGGTGAAAATCCCTGTTCTTCCGCCCGATTAGACTGTGAGCTCCATGTAGAACAGGGACTGTGTCCGACCTGATTATCTTACATCAACTCCAGCATTTAGTACAGTGCTCGGCATTGAGCAAGCAGCATGGTCGAGTGGAAAGAGTCCAGCCTGGGAGTCGGAGGACCTGGGTTCTAATCCCGGCTCTTAACAAATGCTTGTTGTGTGACCTTGGGCAAGGCACTTAACTTGTCTGTGCCTTAGTTCTCCTGTTCTCCCTCCTACTTAGGCTGTGAGCCCCAAGTGAAACAGGGACTGTGTCCAACCTAATTCACTTATATCTCCCACAGCGCTTAGAACTGTGTTGGACACACAGTAAGCATTTAACAAACACCATGAAAAACAAATAGTTGGTGCTTAACAGATGCCACTGTTATTATTGTTATTATTCCCCCTCTAGGCTGTAAGCTCACTGTGGGCAGGGAATGATGATGATGATGATGATGATGGCATTTGTTAAGCACTTACCATGTGCCAAGCACTGTTCTAAGCGCTGGGGAATACAAGGTGCTCAGGTTATCCCACATGGGGCTCACAGTCTTAATCCCTATTTTCCAGATGAGGGAACTGAGGCCCAGAGAGGTTAAGTGACTTGCCCAAAGTCACACAGCTGACAAGGGGCAGAGGCAGGATTCGAACCCACGCCCTCTGACTCCCAAGCCCGGGCTCTCTCCACCGAGCCACGCTGCTTCTCAATGTGTCTGCTTATTGTTAAATTGTACTCTCCCAAGCACTTAGTACAATGCTCTGCACACAGTAAGCGCTCAACAAATTTGATTGCCTATTACTTACCTGTGGGAGTGGGGAGAGCGGTGGAATTCCCAGACAATTCACCATTTTGGCAATGAGCTCGCCTACTCCTCCATGAAAGCCGTTACCAAGGCCAGTGATGGATATCAGAAAGATGGCTATGAGTTTTCCATCCTCTCCCTGCCCGAGCCCGCCATCTGGGAGAGACGCCAACTAGCAGCAAAATGGAAGCAGGGGGAAGGAGGGACAGGCAGGTCTGGATAAACAGCCTCGGGTGGGCTGGCCGGGTGGGCTGCAGAGGGGCAGGGTAACCTCTGCATCCGGGCCCATTTGAAACAGATTGATTGCTCCCATCACAGTCATTTACTCTAATTCAAGGAGTCAGAAGGACCTGGGTTCTAATCCTGACTCTGTCACTTGTCTGCCGGGTGACCTGGGCAAGTCGCTTCATTTCCAGCAAACCCACACTTTATCCACTAGGTCAAGCTGCTTGGCACATAATAAGTGCTTAATAAATACCACAATTTACTAATAAGGCACCTTGAGAAACCACATCAGGGTTGTTCTTCTGGACATCCATCTTCAAGGCGCAGTGGAAAGAGCTTGGGCTTTGGAGTCAGAGGTCATGGGTTCAAATCCCGGCTCCGCCAACTGCCAGCTGTGTGACTTCGGGCAAGTCTTCTCCGTGCCTCAGTTACCTCATCTGTAAAATGGGGATTAAGACTGTGAGCCCCCTGTGGGACAACCTGATCACCTTGTAACCTCCCCAGTGCTTAGAACAGTGCTTTGCACATAGTAAGCGCTTGATAAATGCTATTATTATTATTTCCCTGAGCTTCAGTTCCCTCATCTGTGAAATGGGAATTAAGACTGTGAGTCCCGTGTGGGACAGGGACCGTGTCCAACCTGATTATTTTGTATTTACCGTGGCACTCAGTACAGTGCCTAGCACATGGAAAGCCCTTAAAAAATAGTATGAAAGAAAAAGAAATAAATTCATTAAAGATGAATGATGGTATTTGTTAAGTGCTGATGGTGTCAAGCACTATTCTAAGCACTGAGGTAGATAGAATTGAAACAGGTTGGATACAGTCCCTGTCCCATATAGTGTTCACACTCTTAATCCTTATTTTACAGATGAAGTAACTGAGGCACAAAGAAGTGAATTGATTTGCCCAAGGTCACTCAGCAAACAAGTGGAAACACTCTGGGCATGTCACCCCTCTCCTCAAAAATCTCCAGTGGTTGCCTGTCAACCTTCGAATCAAGCAAAAATTCCTCACTCTCGGCTTCAAAGCTCTCCATCTCCTCGCCCCCTCCTACCTCACCTCCCTTCTCTCCTTCTCCAGCCCAGCCCGCACCCTCCGCTCCTCTGCTGCTAACCTCCTCATTGTGCCTTATTCCCACCTGTCAAACTGTCGACTCCTGGCCCACGTCCTACCTCTGGCCTGGAATGCCCTCCCTCCACACATCCGCCAAACTAGCTCTCTTCCCCCCTTCAAAGCCCTACTGAGAGCTCACCTCCTCCAGGAGGCCTTCCCACACTGAGTCCCCCTTTTCCTCTGTTCCTCCTCCCCTTCCCATCACCTCTACTCCTTCCTTCTGCTCAACCCCCCCACCGCCCCACAGCACGTGTGTATATTTGTACATATTTATTTTACTAATGATATGTATATATCTATAATTCTATTTATCTATTTTGGGGCTATTGATGCCTTGTTTTGTTTTGTTGTCTGTCTCCCCCTTCTAGACTGTGAGCCCGTTGTTGGGTGGGGATTGTCTCTATCTGTTGCTGAATTGTACTTTCCAAGTGCTTAGTACAGTGCTCTGTGCACAGTAAGCGCTCAATAAATATGATTGAATGAATGAATGAATGAAGTGGAGGAGCCTGGATTAGACCCCAAGTTCTTCGGACTCCCAAGCCCAAGCTCTATCCACTAGGCCATGCTCCTTCTCAAAGAAAGACAAAACCCTCTCTCCTTCATAGATGGGGAGGACAGACTGTTGGAAGGGCTAATCATGGAACCCATTCTGCAGCCTGCATAGAAAGAGATGAAGGCCAGTCAGGGCAGAACAGAGCTCTCTCTCTCATCCCGGGGTAGCCGGGGGCTCTCCTTCCCAAAGTCAGCTCTAACAATAATGATAATGATAACTGTGGTATTTGTTAAGTGCTTATTAAGTGCCGGGAACTGTACTAAGCACTGGGGTAGATACAAGCAAATCAGGCTGGACACAGTCCGAGTCCTATATAGGGCTCGCAGTCTTAATCTCCATTTTATAGATGAGGTCACTGAGGCCCAGAGAAGTGAAGTGACTTACCCAAAGTCACACAGCGTGACAAGCTGAGCCAGAATTAGAACCCAGGTCCTTCTGACTCCACTAGGCCACGCTGCTTCTCTGCCAGACCCCTGCTCTGGCCCAGGGGATCCCTCAGCTCCTGGCTTGCCGGGTGAATTCTGGAGAGAGTGGGGCCTGGCAAAGCAGTTGAGCATCCATCAATCTATCGATCGATGGTATTTACTAAGTGCTCACTGTGTGCAGAGCACATTATCAGGAACTGCAGAGTTCAGTGAATAAGAGAAAGATGATTCTATGCTGTACTGTGAAATGCACTCGTACACATAAACACACACCCACAAAAGCATAACCATATGTGCACTTAAACATATGCCTGTTGCAGTCACCACTCCCACCGAAAAAATACGCTTGGTACCAGAACGCTCCTAAGCTCAGGAAGACTGTAGCCCACTGTTGGGTAGGGACTGTCTCTATATGTTGCCAATTTGTACTTCCCAAGCGCTTAGTACAGTGCTCTGCACATAGTAAGCGCTCAATAAATACGATTGATGATGATGATGTAGCCTAGATTCACCATTTCGTCAATCAATCAATCAATCTGTGGGATTTCTCAAGAGCTTACTAAGCACTTGGGAGAGGACCACATAACAGAGTTGGTAGACTCATTCCACGTCCACAAGTTTACAGTCTAGAATCAATTTTCCTAGCCTCTCTCTGCTCCCCGGACTTAATCCCCTGTCCCAAGCCAGCCCATTTTCAAGTTTCTGAAAGGGTTTGTTTTTCTACTGGGGACCAGGAGGGAGGAACCTGAAAATAGGGGTGGGTGACATGGGGGTGTTGGCTTGGGCCACTTAAAAAGAGGCATCTAAGACCCGGGGTCTTTTCAACCCCTGATCTGTCTCCACCACTAGGGAAAACAGAAGCAAAATGAGTGTCTGGAAAAAACCTCTCCTCTTATTTCCCTCAAGGCTGTAGCTCAGGTGGTTCAGAATTAAAAGCGACAGGCCCAGGTGTCAAATGGTAAATTTGGTTTGTTGAAGGGGTCCAGGAGGACTAAAGGGTTTATGCAGAGAGACAACCCCTGCTCCATCTCTTGAATAGAATGCCCGTCTCACTTTTCACTTCCTCAAAACCAGGCATCCAGGAGCTGGCTGCAGTCTAAAACTGGAATCTGGCCAACGTCAACTCGAGCATAACGTGTCTTTGCAGAGTAACGATGATAATAACTGTGGGTACTTGTTAGGCGCTTACTATGTGCCAGGCACTGTTCTAAGCAATGAGGTGGTTACAAGCAAATTGAGTTGGCTAAGGTCCCTGTCCCTCAAGGGGTTCACATTTTACAGAGGTGGTCACCGAGGTGCAGAGAAGTGAAGTGACCTATCCAAGGCCTCCCAGCAGACAAGTGGTGGAGCAGGGATCAGAACCCATAATAATAATAATAATAATAATGGTATTTGTTAAGCGCTTACTATGTGCCAAGCATTGTTCTAAACCCTGGGGTACATACAAGGTAATCTGGTTGTCCCACGTGGGGTCCACAGTTTTAATCTCCTTTTTACAGATGAAGAACCTGAGGCACAGGGAAGTTAAGTAGCTTGCCCAAGGTCACACAGCAGTTAAGTGGCAGAGCCAGGATCAGAATCCCCATCCTCTGACTCCCAAGCCGGGCTCGCTGTTTCTCCTTTTGGCTCCCAGGACCGTGCTCTATCCACTAAGCCATGCTGCCCTCCACGGTCCCCATGCTCCTTATCGTTTACAGGCCTGACAGGTGATGAGCTCAGATGAGCACCCTAAAAACTCCACACCGCCTGTCTGCCTTTCACAAAGCAGTCGGGGAGTCTCGAACGTCTCCTGCTCGTTCAAATGTTCCCCCTGTTATCCATGCGGGGGCCATATAGCCTATCTCTCAGGACTGGATGGGACCTCGGATTATTTTATGGTACTTCTTAAGCATTTACCACGTGCCAGACTCTCTACTTACTAAGTGCTGGGGTAGATATACAAGATAATCAGATTGGAAACTGACCATTTTCCACATGGGCCTCACAGTCTTAATCCCCATTTTACAGATGATCTAACTGTGGTCCAGAGAAGTGAAGTGACTTGCTCAAAGTCACCCAGGGGACAAGTGGCGGAGCCGGGATTAGAACCCAGGTCCTTCTGACACCCCAGCCCGTGCTCTATCCACTAGGCCATGCTGCTTCTCAAAGAGGCATCTTTGAGATGCTTCTCAAAGAGGTGCTGTTTGGGCTGCCAACCAATTGATGTCCAGGAATAGAAAATGCCAACCAACATCTAGGTCTTCTCTCAGAAGCCTCTTGGGGACCAAATGACCCTTCGAGCCCCGGGATTCTCTGATCTTACTCTGGTGGCTTTTGTGATAACTATGAGATCTTTGAAGTCTCCCGAGGGAGGCATGTTTAACTGGAAATCCACATTGATGGCCCTGAAACCAGCACAGGGGAGAGACCCAAGTCTCCACGGTCTCTTTATTCTTTCCTCCCACAAAGGCAACAAGGGTCGGTGGGTGGCCGTGAAGTGGAGAGCTGGTACCCCAATTAGACCAGGGAGCCATCAAAGGCTTCGTGAGACAGAATGGCAGAGGGGACAAGTGTCTGACCTAGAAGAGGAAATGGGGGAGAAGGAAAGCCATTGCCAAACAGAGCTGTGGGCGGGAAGAGATGGGGAAAGCACTAAAATCCCTGAGATACTGCCTCGTTTAAATGCTGATGGGTCCTTCTGCACTGCCGAAATGCTTTGGAGACGCAGAAAGAAAGATTCTGAACAGCCATAAAATCCGGGTTGTTTTCTTTTCTTTTAATGGCAGTTGCCAAACTTTTCCTATTTGTCAGGCACTGTTCTAGCACTGGGGCAGACACAAGGAAATCAGTCTGAACACAGTTCGTGTCCCAAATGGGGCTCACTGTCTTAACCCCCATTTTACAGAAGAGGTAAATAAGGCACAGAGAATAATAATAATACTAATAAAGGTATTATTGATTATTGACCTGTGCTTTCCCATTAAATCCAAAACATTATTCTTAGACCCATTCTTAGACCAATAAGGAGCTTGAAATCTGCTCCTCTAGCCACAGTACCCTACCGATATTTGTTTTTGTCTTTATGTTGTCTTGGTATTTTGTTTCATCTCTCCTTATGTGTCCATCACCTCTCCCCCTTTTTATTTTTAATGTCAATCAATCAATGGTATTTATTGAGCTCTTACTGTATGCAGAGCACTGTACTAAGCATTTGGAAGAGTACGATAGAATGGGTAGACGTTTCCCTCCCATAACAAGCTTACAGTCGAGGGGAAGACATTAATACACATAAATCATTTATAACATATAATTAAGCACTTAGTACAGTGCTGTGCACACAGTAAGTGCTCAATTAATACGATTGAATGAACATAATTTATAGATATGTACATAAGTGCTGTGAGGCTGAGGGTGGGGTGAATAGCAAATGCCCAAAGATCACAGATAAAAGTCACCATGGATCGCTCCTCCTTGAATTTAAAATAAACCCTTCTTCGCAGTATACTGATATTTCCTACCTACACAACTCCTTGTGCTAATTCAAAAGGTTTTTCATCCATTTGTTTTGGAGCGGTGAACTTCTGACTTCAGTGGAATTCCACTCACTCTGGGTAACTGTGAGATTCGCTGAACAAAAATTCCATGTTTGTCCTGTCTGCATCCTTCATAGTTTTGTGAGCATCAGTCATGTTTCCTTTTAGGTTTTCTGACTTTCCAAGATGGGGAGTCCTTCTTTTTTCAGACTCACATGGAAGTGTCTTCAGTCAATCAGTCAGTCAGTTGTTTTTACTGAGCGCTTACTGTGTGCAGAGCACTGTACTAAGTGCTTGGGAGACTATAGTATAGCAGATACATTCTCTGCCCACAACAGACTTAGAGTCTAGAGGGGCAGACAGACTGCCATCACTAAATCCTGTCAGTTCTACCTTCACAACATTGTTAAAATCCGCCCTTTCCTCTCCATGCAAACTGCTACCACATTAATGCAAGCACTCATCCTATCCCACCTTGATTATTGTGCGAGCTTGAGCTTGATTAATGTTTGAAGCAGCGTGGCTCAGGGGAAAGAGCCTGGGCTTTGGAGTCAGAGGTCGTGGGTTCAAATCCTGGCTCCGCCAATTGTCAGCTGTGTGACTTTGGGCAAGTCACTTCACTTCTCTGTGCCTCAGTTCCCTCATCTGTAAAATGGGGATTAAGACTGTGAGCCCCCCCATGGGACAACCTGATCACCTTGTAACCTTCCCAGAACTTAGAACAGTGCTTTGCACATAGTAAGTGCTTAATAAATGCCATCATTATTATTATTATGAGCTGCCTTGCTGACCTCCCTGCCTCCAGTCTCTCCCCACTCCAGTCCATACTTCATTCTGCTGCCTTGATCATTTTCCTTCAAAACCTTTCCGACCACGTTTCCCCACTCCTCAAGAAACTCCAGTGGTTGTCCCTCCACTTCCACATCCAACAGAAATTCCTCACCATTGGCATTAAAGTACTTAATCACCTTGTCCCCTCCTACCTCACCTCGCTACTCTCCTACTACAACCCAGCCCGTACACTTTGCTCCTCTAATTCTAACCTTCTCAATGTACCTCAGTCTCATTTATCTTGCCACCGACCTCTCGCCCACATCCTATCTGTCTCCTCATAACAGAGACACAATTGCACTCCCCCACTTCAAAGCCTTTTCAAAGGTACATCTCCTCCAAGAAGCCTTCCTTGAATAAGCCCTCCTCTCTTCTCCCACTCTCTTCTGCATCGTCCTGACTTGCTCCCTTCATTTGTCCTCCCTCCCATCCCCACAGACATTTGTATATATCTGTAATTTATTTATTTACTTATATTAATATCTGTCTATCCCTCTAGACTGTGAGCTCATTGTGGGCAGGGAATGTGTCCGCCTGCTGTTGTATAATACTCTCCCAAGTGCTTAGTAACAGTGCTTTGCACACAGTAAGCACTCTATAAAAATGATTCAATGAATGAATGAATGACAGATATTAATATAAAAATGAATTACAGATGCGGACATAAGTGCTGTGGGGCTGGGAACCAAAACAGCAATCCATTAGCCCATTGATGTAATAAAAGTCATTGATAAAGATAGGATATACACACACAATCGATCAATCTATCAATTGAATTTATTGAGAGCTTACAGTGTACAAAGCACTAAGTGCTCAGGCAAGTAAAATATAACAGAATTGGTTGACACATTCTCACACGTCAGAAGTTCCCCAGTGTACGCCCCAAGATTATTCCGAACTATAGGGTATACGACATCCAATTTGAGGGATTTGTTTACATCCAGTTCATCAATTTGATTGTGACATTCCCCAGGAACCTCCTTCAGAATTCCTGAAGATGCCACTGAGTTTCTTAACCTATCTTCTTTCAGCCCTGAGGACACTTCTGATACCATGCTCATCAAGCACTACGCTGATTCCCTTACCGACTTCATTCCTCTGGTATATTTGAAGAATCACTCATGATTAGCTTTGGCAATTTAGCATCGGTAAATGATACAAATAGTTTCAGCATTGAAAGAGGATCCTAATCAAGTGAGAGGGAGGGAAATCTTTTAGTGTCTGCCCTTGTGGGTTGGAGAAAATAGCATGACAAAACCAAAGAGATGCCGCAAAGGAATCAGGAGGTTTAAAGACTGATCCCTTCTTCCCACAAACAAAAGTTGAAGCTGAGGGTACAAAAGGAAAATGATTATAGGGGGAATGAAGTCATAGCAGCAGAAGGAAGTGAATTTAAACAAGAACTGTATAAAATAGAAGGACAAATAAGTAAATAGCTGGGGCCTTAAAAAGATAAGTAAGACTGCTATTTTCTCCCCAGATTGTTCACCAATTAATCAATATTTTTTATTGAGCACTTACTGTGTTTGGGGCACTATACTAAGCATTAGAGAGGGTACAGTTCAATAGAGTTGGTAGACATGTTCCCAGTCCACAACAATAAACAGACACATTCCGTATATGATTGAATGAATGAACGAGTCTAGCGGCGGGGACGGACATTAATATAATAAATAATTTATGGATATGAACATAAGTACGGTGGGACCGAGGGAGGAGTGAATGCAGATTGCAAATCCAAGTGCAAGGGCGACACAGAAGGGAGGGGGAGAAGTGGAAATGAGGGCTTCGTTGGGGAAGGTCTCTTGGAGGAAATGTGCCGTCAATAAAGGCTTTGAAGATGGGGCGAGTGGTCATCTGTCCAATATGAAGTGAGAGGATGCTCCAGGCCAGAGGCGGGACATGGGCGAGAGGTCGGTGGAGAGAAAGATGAAATCGAGGCACAGTGAGTAGGCTGGCATTAGTAGAGCAAAGCGCGGGAGCTGGATTGTAGTAGGAGAGCAGCCAGGTAAGATAGGAGGAGACAAGATGACTAAGTGCTTCTGTTTGATGCGGAGGTGGATGGACAACCACTGGAAGTTCTTGAGGATTGGGGGGAAATGGCCTGAATGTTTTTATAGGAAAACCATCTGGGTAGCAGAGTGAAGTACGGACTGGAGTGGGGAGAGACAGGATGCTGGGAGGTCAGCAAGGAGCTGATGCAATAATAAAGGACAGGATGGGTGCTTGAATTACTGCTGTAGCAGTTTGGATGCAAAAAAAAAGGTTTGGTTTTAACTATATTGGGAAGGTTGAACCCACAGGATTTGCTGATAGACTGAACATGTGGGTTGATCTGAACCCAAGACACTTTCCTTTAGAACAAAGGTTGGGAAAGCATCCCTGTATCCCCTGCCTGGGAATTAAAATATCTGGGATTACGGAGTAACAAAGAAGCAGAGTGGCTTGGTGGAAAGAGCAGGGGACTTGGATTCAGAGGACCTGGGTTCTAATCCCAGCTCTGTCACTTGTTTGCTTTGTGATCTTGGGTAAGTCACTTCTCTTTTCTGTGCCTGTTACCTCATCTGTAAAATGAGAAATCAATACCTGTTCTCCCTTCTACTTCGACTCTGAGCCCCAGATGAGAGCTGATTATCTCGTACCTACCCCAGCACTTTTACAGTTCTGGGAACATAGTAAGCACTTGACAGATACCATCATTATTATTATTATTATTATTGTTATCTGGAAAGAACTGCAGTGAACTTTGCCCTTCCTAACTCCCCTGGGAAGGATTCTGTGAAAACATTTTGTCAGCAGATGCTGTGTTCTCTGAGGCAATGGGAGGAAACAAGTTCAGAGGGTATGAAAAAGGGAGAGTGTTGGTAGGTGAGGAGAAAGGTCCAGAAGGGGTGGAAGAAACCTGCAGCTGATGATTAAAAGAGCAGCCCAGTGAGTTCATGGTAACGGCCCACATCTAACAAACACCGCTCAACCTAAAGGAAGTCACTCACCCCCTCAGGGTGTCCGTTGGAAGTCCTCTTAGGGGGAAGATATTTCTAGAGGAAAACTCCTTTCAGAGCCCAAATCGGCACAGGGGAAATCTAACCCTGAGCTGGAGAACAAGGCTCACGAGAAGAGTCCGGTACAGACAGGACCTGAGGACATATGATCTGATGGCTGAACAAGTAAACGAATCTTTGATCATTTTCTTTTATGGTATTTGTTAAGCAGTTACTATGTGCCAGGCACTGTACTAATCCCCGGGGTGGATACAAGCTAATGAGGTTGGACACAGTCCGTGACCCATGGAGCTCACAGTCAATCTCCAAGGCCCAGTGAAGTGATTAGCCCGAGGTCACACAGCAGATAAGTGGCAGAGATTGGATTAGATGCCCTTCGAGGGGGATTGAGACCCACCTGTACAGTTCCTGACACATAGTAAGCACTTAACAAATGCCACAACAAAAGGGTGGAGGCATCAGAATCAATCTAGGACTGACTGCAGGGATTCAAGTAACTCCCCATTTCTAGGGTCACCATGACCCTGAGCATCTGCCTTCCTTGCCAAGGTGACTACAGGGAGTCCCTGGGCCCAGAACTTATGTGAAGAGTGATTTAGAATTTCCCTTTGGCTAAACACAGGGGGTTAGCCTCCACCTCAGAAGTACGGTGTGGGATTGGTATTTTGAGAAAGTGCCTCAAATTGATACCTCAAAGGGTTTCGTTTGAAAGAATGATTTATACATCACAAGGCCAAGGGGACTTATATTAAAGAAAATGGATTCTTTTCTTGAACTGTTTGGAGGAAGACAGATGGCATCCTATATTCTGCAGTTCCATTTTTGTGAGCTGTGCAGTTCCAGCAGATTACTAAGGTAATATAAACTCAGTATCTATTACATTGTATATGCCACAAACCCACATAGTAAAATCTTAGGGATTAATGGAATTCTTTCTTCGGTACAGAGAGAGAGACAGAGAGAGACAGAGAGGCACGAGAGAGATAGAAAGGGAAGAGAAGAAGCAGCAGTGTGGCCTCATGAACAGAGCACAGAGCTGGGCGTCAGAAGGACTTGGGTTCTAATCCGGCTCCACAATTTATCCGCTGTGTGACCTTGAACAAGTCGCTTGACTTCTCTGTACCTCAGTTACCTCATCTGTCAAATGGAGGTGAAGACTGTGAGTCCCATGTGGGACACTGACAGTGTCCAACTTGATTATCTCGTACCGACCCCAGCACTTAGTACAGTGCATGGTACGTAGTTAGTGCTTAACAAGTGCCATAGAACATCAACAACAAAAACGAGACAGATGTGTCCACCTTGCTGTCACCAAATCCTGTTGGTTCTACCTTCACCACACAGCTAAAATCCGTCCTTTCCTCTCCACCCAAACCGCTACCCCATTAATCCAAGCACTTGTCCCATTTCACCTTGACTATGGCATCTGCCTCCTTGCTGATCTCCCAGCCTCCTGTCTCTCCCCACTCTAGTCCATACTTCACTCTGCTGCCCAGATCGTTTTTCTACAAGAACACTCAGCCCAATTTTCCCTACTCCTCAGGACCCTCTAGTAGTTGCCCGTCTGCCTCCACATCAAACAGAAACACCTTACTGTGGGTTTTTAAGAACTCAGTCTCTTTGCCCCTTACTTCCATACCTCACTGCTTTCCTACTACAAACTAGCCCGTACACTTTGCTGCTCTAATGCCAACCTACTCACTGCACCTCTGTCTCATCTATTTTCATCATCAGCTTCTCACCCTTGTCCTGCCTCCAGCCTGGAACACCCTCCTATTTCATGTCTGACAGATGATCACTCTCCCCACCTTTGAAACCTTATAAAAAGCACATCTCCTCCAAGAGGCCTTCCCCAACTAAGCCTCTTTTCCCTTTTCTCTTCATCCTTTTCCCACTCCCTTCTGTGTCTTCCTTGCCCTTAGATTTGCACCCTTTATTCACCTCTCCCTCCGCCCCGCAGCACTTATGTCCATATCCATAATTAATTTATATTAATGCCTGGCTCTAGGTGATTTCTAGGTGATTCACCAATTGTGTAGAGAATTCAGATGAGCCCTGTCTGCCCTAATTGGAGAATCTGAAAATTCAAAGACTAATTTCATTCTGGAAGTTTTCCCATCCGCTTCCTCCTGATAAGAGTTGGTTGTTAACCAAATCTTCCTGAATGCAAAATCCTCTTACAGTGACCGCAACTCCTGAGCTTCTATGAAACGACCACAATTCTTTAGTTCCTCTACTCAAACTCTCCCTCAACTGATCCGTTCTCTGCAACTTCATCGGAGTGAATGCCTCAGGCTGGAGGCAGATTCAGAGGGAGGTTTGGATAGATATATTTCATCCGGATGTACAGAATGAAGAAACACCAACAAAGAAATGTGAGGGGCACAACGGTCATCGAAAGTTAAAGTTTAGGCAGAAGATTTCCACGTGGGTTTTCAAGTCCCCAAACCCCAGCGCAGGTGGAGAGGTCCACTTGATGCAGAACAAGTAACGGGGAGGTCGTGAGACCTAGTAGAAAAAGCACTAAGAGTCAGGAGATCTGGGTTCTAAACCCAGCTCTGCCACTGGCTTACTGTGTGACCTCGGGCAAGAGAGTTTCCTCATGGGAAAATGGGGACAAGACTTGTTTTGACCCCCATGTGGAACAGGGACTGTGGCCTACCTCAGAATCTTAAACTCACCCCAATTCTTACCATATAGTAAGCACGTAATAAGTGTCATAAATACACGTATGAGTAATTCTTTTCAAGGCTAACAATAATTGTGGTATTTGTTAGGCGCTTACTGTGTGCCAAGCACTGTACTGAGTTCTGGGGTAGATATAGGTTGCCAGGTTGGACACAGTCCATGTCCCACATGGGACTCACACTCTAAAGCTCCACAGTGCTTCACCAAAGTGTAAGAATGTCCCCTCGGGGTCCAATTATAATAACCATGAGTATGTGACCTTTGTAACTTGGACCTCAACAAAACTCTACCTGTGTCCTTCTGCCCAGCCCGTGTTCTCTTTCGCAGGGATTTTGCAAAGACTAATGGGATTTTCAAAGAACAGAGCACTAGCAGAGTACAGAACATGAGGCAGAAAGACAAAGCGGTAGTTCCTGCAGCTGATTGAAACTGCTCCTTTTTAACTTAGAAACACACTCACTGATGAATCCCTGCATTAAGGAGAACTTGCAATGAAGTATGCGTAGCTTGACCAAAGTCACGCTTGTGCGCACAACTTATTCTGACCACACATTGTGTCCTATCCAGACAGAAGCACACTGTGAGAAGAACATTTCCCAATTCCCTAAGAGTGTTCGATCCAAAACACACAAGGAAACCCAGGCTGGTGGAAGAAATTAGTTACTATTCTCCAAGCTCCTTCAGGACCAGGATTGTGTCCACCAATTCTACTGTAATCACTTAGTCAATCTTATTTAAGGAGTGCTTACTGCGTGCGGGACACTGTACTACATGCTTGGGAGAGTGCAATATAACTGACACATTCCTTTACAGACTACTTACAGACTAGAGGGGGAGACAGACATTAATATAAATAAATAAAATAACAGATATGCACATAATTGCTGCTGTTCTGGGACGGGGGGATGAATAAAGGGAGCAAGTCAGGGTGACATAGAAGGGAAATGAAGCAAAGGAAAAGAGGGCTTAGTCAGGGAAACCCTCTTGGAGGAGATGCGCCTTCAGTAAGGCTTTGAAGGACGGAAAAGTAATTGTCTGTCGGCTATGAGGAGGGAGGCCATACCAATCAATCGTATTTATTGAGCACTTACTGTGTGCAGAGCACTGTACTAAGCGCTTGGGAAGTACAAGTTGGCAACATATAGAGATGGTCCCTACCCAACAGGCCAGAGGCAGGATGTGG
Organism: Tachyglossus aculeatus; assembly: GCF_015852505.1. NCBI lineage: Eukaryota > Metazoa > Chordata > Mammalia > Monotremata > Tachyglossidae > Tachyglossus > Tachyglossus aculeatus. The sequence goes on along the minus strand of NC_052067.1, from coordinate 42,060,297 downwards.
GCAAGAGGTCGGCAGCGAGATAGAAGAAATCAAGGTACAGTGAGCAGGCTGGCATCAGAGGAGTGAAGTGTGCAGGAAAGTAGCAAAGTGAGGTAGGAGGGGGTAAGGGGATTAAGTGCTTTAAAGCCGATGGTGAGGAGTTTCTGTTTCATGCAGAATTAGATGGGCAACCACTGGAGGTTCTTGCCGAGTGGGAAAACATGGACTGAACGTTTTTGTGGAAAAATGATCCACCCCAAGGAGTGAAATATAGATGGAGAGACAGGAGGCTGGGAGGTCAGTAAGGCGGCTGATAGAGGAATCAATACTGTATTCTCCCAAGTGCTTAGTACAGTGCTCTCTGTACACAGAAAGGGCTCAGTAAATACCACCGATTGGCCTATTCAGGTTGTTCACCCAAAGAATGGCTTTGCTTTCTTATTTGCTTTCCTTGAGAAGCAATGTGTCTTAATGAAAAGAAATGAAGCAGCATGGCCTAGTGAATAGAGAACGGGTCTGGGAGTAAGAAAGACCTGAGTTCTAATTCCAGGTCCCCCATTTGTCGGCTTTGTGACCTTGGGCAAATCACTTCATTTCTCTGGGCCTCAGTTACCTCATCTGTAAAATGGAGATGAAGAATGTGAACTCCATGTGGGATACAGACTGTGTTCAGTCTGATTAGCTTGTATCTGCCCCAGACCTTAGTTATAGTGCCTGGCTTCTAGTAACACTTAACAAATACCATTAAGAAACAACAGCAAGAAAATGAAAGAAGCAAGAACAAAGGACTGGAAATAAGGAAACCTGGATTCTAATCCTGACTCTTCCACTTGTCTAGTGTATGACCTAAGGCAAATCACTTAACTTCTAAGTGCCCAGTTTCCTTGTCTGTAAAATGGAGATTCAATACCTGATCTACCCTCCGCATATGACTGTGAACCCCACGTGGGACAAGGACTGTGTCTGAGCTGATTGTAATTATCCCAGTGCTTGGCCCATTGGAAATGCTGAATTATTTCGAATATTTTTGTTGTTGCTTTCACTTTAAATAGGCACGGTATTGCAAACAGCACCTTGAGAAGCAGTGTGGACTAGTGGTTAGAGCCCAGTCCTGGGAATCAGAAGGACCTGGATTCTAATTCTGGCTCCGCCACTTGCCTGCTGTTTGATCTTGGGCAAGTCCACCCTCGTCCCCCTCTCCATCCCACCCATCTTACCTCCTTCCCTTCCCCACAGCACCTGTATATATGTATATATGTTTGTACATATTTATTACTCTATTTATTTATTTATTTATTTATTTATTTATTTTACTTGTACGTATCTATTCTATTTATTTTATTTTGTTAGTATGTTTGGTTTTGTTCTCTGTCTCTCCCTTTTAGACTGTGAGCCCACTGTTGGGTAGGGACTGTCTCTATATGTTGCCAATTTGTACTTCCCAAGCGCTTAGTACAGTGCTCTGCACATAGTAAGCGCTCAATAAATACGATTGATGATGATGAAGTCACTTCATTTCTCTGGCTCTCAGATCCCTCATCTGCAAAATGGGGATTAACACTGTGAGCCCTGTGTGGAATAGGGACTGTGTCCAACACTATTTGCTTGTATCTACCCTGGACCTTAGTACAGTGCCTGGCACACGGTAAGCACTTAACCAATACCATGAAAAGAAAAAAATCAGGGTCAACTAATGGGACAGTTTCTACTCAATTCCCCCTTCTAGAATGTGAGCCCGCTGTTGGGTAGGGTCCGTCTCTATATGTTGCCAACTTGTACATCCCAAGCGCTTAGTACAGTGCTCTGCACACAGTAAGCGCTCAATAAATACGATTGAATGAATGAATGAATGGATACAGAAAAAAAAATTGCATTTTTCTAACCACTGTTATATACAAAGGTCAGCCCTTACCTGGCCAGTGAAGCCACCTTATATTTCCACTTCTCCAAATGTATTGCTTCCAAATGTATTTGCACAGCTATGGAGAAAAACTCCTACCTAAGCCAAACTTCTTTGGTAGAAGTTTTACAAAGAAAGAACAAATTCCAAACCTAGGTCAAATACTTCCCTAAAACGCTTTGCTGGCTCCCCTCCAACAACACTACTTTATGATTTACTCAAATCCAAATATATTAAATTCATTTTGTTCCCTTCATCTGCTAATTTTATAATTCCATCAGCAAGAAGCTATCAGGTTTTTTCCGGCATGATTTATTATTTTCAGACCCACAGTGCTCATTGCTTATGATTCTATTACTCTCGACATGTTTACAGATTTCTGCTCTCTGGGTATTTGTTTCAATATTTTCCCGGGATTCAAAGTTGGATTTAGCAGACATTAATTTCCAGATTCTGTCTGTTGCCCTCCTTTGGAGACTGGCACAATAATTTCCCTTCATTCTGGAAGTGCCACCTCCATCCCTCAGTGTCCAAAAACAATTCCGAGGGAATTCAGCAAATACATTAGCCGGTTCCCAGCCCAGCTGAGGGTGAGTCAGTCAGACATGAGATGCCCTCACCCACGTTCAGATCGCCTACCACCCCTTAGGCTTTTTTGCCACAGATATTACAGAAAGATTTTTTTTCTCTGCTTTCTAACTGCCCAAGTTTCTCTTTGGTTTTCATTTTGCAAGTGGCAGGTTGAAAATTTGGAGGGATCCTTTTGGCCTTTCATGAGTAGCTGAATAGTGGCTTCCTGACAGTGAGGTCTGTGGGTAGAGCTTGGGCCTGGGAATCAGAGGACGTGGGATCTGATCCTGGCTCTGCTGAAGTCATTTCACGTCTCTGGGCCTCGGTTCCCTCAACTGTAAAATGGGGATTAAGACTGCGAGCCCGATGTGGGACAGAGACCATGTCCAATGCGGTTATCATGTATCTACCCCAGCATTTAGTACAGCACCTGCACATATGTATATATGTTCGTACATATTTTTTACTCTATTTATTTATTTATTTTATTTGTACATATCTATTCTATTCATTTTATTTTGTTAGTATGTTTGGTTTTGTTCTCTGTCTCCCCCTTTTAGACTGTGAGCCCACTGTTGGGTAGGGACTGTCTCTATATGTTGCCAATTTGTACTTCCCAAGCGCTTAGTACTGTGCTCTGCACATAGTAAGCGCTCAATAAATACGATTGATGATGATGATGATGAGCACCCAGAACACAGTAAACCATCATCATCATCATTATTATTTTTATAGTAAACGCTTAATGAATCTCACTATTATTATTATTTTTGTTCACGTTGTCCAGAATTGTATCCGATGCTTTTTAAAACCTTGTATTTTCCTTGTTCGATCTCAGGCCCAGATTGACTCTGGGGCCTTAGGGGCTGCAATCAATCAGTCAGTCAATCAACAGTATTTACTGAGCACTTACTGTGTGCGGAGCACCGGACTAAGCACTTGGGGGAATACGCTCGGGTTGGTGGGCATGATCCCTGCCCTCGAGAAGCGGACGATCTAGTTGTGGAGACAGATCGCGTTCGCCTCGGCCCATTTTCCGCCCTGCAAAATAGCTTTTGTGAGTCGGATATGACTTAGTCAAACCTCACATTTGCCATTCCCCGGCTGCAGACCCCAAAATACCCCCTTCCCCGCCCCGTCGCACCCAAACATTCTCTGACCTCCCCCGACTCCCACCCTCTCTACCCAGTCCACCCAGCTCTGTTTTCATTCATTGCATTGCTGGGGGACAATACGTGCATGACCAATCAACCAATGGTATCTATTTATTCATTTTTTCAATTATATTAAGCACAGTAAGTGCTTATAAATACTATCATTACTAGTAGAAATATTAATAATAGTAGTATCATTACTATCAATCGTATTTATTGAGCGCTTACTGTGTGCAGAGCACTGTACTAAGCGCTTGGGAAGTACAAGCTGGCAACATATAGAGACGGTCCCTACCCAATAGTGGGCTCACAGTCTAGAAGGGGGAGACAGAGAACAAAACCAAACAGACTAACAAAATAAAATAAAATAGAATAAATAGATTAGTAGATATATAATAAATAATAAATAGAATAAATAAATAGAATGAAGCATTCTGCTTCTACTAGTAGAAGGAGCATGGCTCAGTGGAAAGAGCCCGGGCTTTGGAGTCAGAGGTCAGGGGTTCAAATCCTGACTCCACCAATTGTCAGCTGTGTGACTCTGGGCAAGTCACTTCACTTCTCTGTGCCTCAGTTACCTCATCTGTAAAATGGGAGCCCCCAGGGGACAACCTGATCACCTTGTAACCTCCCCAGCTCTTAGAACAGTGCTTTGCACATCGTAAGCGCTTAATAAATGCCATCATTATTATTATTATTATCAGTAGTAGCTCATAGTAGTAAGCTCATTGTGGGAAGGGACTATATCTATTATACTGTACTCCCCCGAATGCTTAGTACAGTGCTCTGCACACAGTAAGCGCTCAATAAAAACGATTGATGATGATGGCTTTGTAAACCATAAGTGCTTAGTAAGTACCATGGACGGACTGACTGACTAGAAGTTGTAGTGGTATTTATTGAGCACCCACTTGAACCAATATGCTGTCCTAGAAACTTGGGAAGCTCAGCATAAGAAGCATAAGAGGAGCAGCGTGGCTTAGCAGAAAGAAAGGCTTGGGAGTCGGGGAATGTGAGTTCTAATCCCAGCTCTGCCACTTGTCTGCTGTGTAACCTTGGGCAAGCCACTTCACTTCTCTGGGCCTCAGTTCCCTCACCTGTAGAATGGGCATTAAGACTGTGAGCCCCACGTGGGACACCCTGATTACCTTGTACCTTCCCCAGCTCTTAGAACAAAGTTTGGCACATAGTAAGCATTTAACAAATACCATCATTACTATTATTACTATTAAGTGGCACATTCCCTGCCCTCAGGGAGTCTACACTCTACTAGGAATTTAGACTATAATTTAGGCCGTAATTTAGGTATTTAGACTCTCCTCTCGACAGTAAACTCGTTATGGGCAGGGAATGTGTCGGCTAATTCTGTTGTATTGTACTCCCCCGAGCGCTTAGTACAGTGCTCTGCACATAGTAATGCTCAATAAATACCACCGATTGATTGATTTATAGGGAAGAGAAACCTACAACTATTTACAGCCAACGAACAGGGAAGCTCTGCCTCACAACAGGTAATCCGGCTAGCGCAAAAGACAATTCAGGTCATTGGTCAAAACTTGTTTTTCTTTCCTCATTCTCAATTACACTTTCCTACCCCCAAGCAGTCGATTCCAGATGGCTTATTCTCCAGTTGGATCCCTTGCTTTCTGGATCATAAAGTTCTTCTCTAAATCACTTTGGGAACTTGTTCGGTGTGTGGTGTCTGAAATCCTTCCCTAAATTGTTGTTGACATATCGCATTTCAACTCCAATTCCCTCCTCGCTATTTCTCTCTAGGCAACTACATCTGACTACCGTCTCCAACCGAAAATAGAATGGAATTGTTGAATGGGTGAGAAACTACCGAACTACCGCTGGCTTGTCCCTGAAACTAGAACCTCATCGGACTCAGAAGCAGCGTGGTCTGATGGATAGAGCACAGGCCTGGGAGTTAGAAGGACCTGGATTCGAATCCCGGCTCCACCACGCGGCGGTGTGACATTGAGCAAGTCACTTCACTTCTCTGGGCCTCGGCTACCTCATCTGTAAAATGGGGAATAAGACTGTGAGCCCCACGTAGGACATGGACTGTGTCCAACCTGATTAGCTTTTATCTACCCCAGCACTTGGTACAGTCCCTGCCAAAAAAGAAGCACTTAAAAAAAACATTAAAAAACCCTCCAGTCCCTACTGAGATCAGAGTGGATGCTCACTCAGTGCTAGAGCTCACTGAAGTCTGCCCCAGTATTTAGTACAGTGTTCTCCACATAGTAAATGCATACTAAATACTATTAGCGGTACTATTCACTAAAGCACGCGGGAAAGGTGGGATGGTTGCTTAATATCTGAAATGCTGAAGGACTCCATCAGAAAACTGGGAAGTATCATGGCCTAGTGGAAAGAGCATGGGCCTCAAAGTCAGATGCCCTGGGTTCTAATCCCACGTCTGCCACTTACCTGCTGGTGACTGACAAGTCACTTGGGCAAGTGACTAATTCTTCTATGCCTCAGTTTCCTCTTCTGCAAAATGGAAGTTCAATCCCTATTCTCCCTCCTATTTAGACTGTGAGCCCCAAGTGGGACCTGATTATCTTGTATCTACCCCAAAGCTTAGTATAACGCTTGACATACAGTAAGCGCTTTAACTGCAAGCTACTGCATCTGCCTCCTCACTGACCTCCCTGCCTCCTGTCTCTCATTCATTCATTCAGTCACATTTATTAAGCACTTAGTACAGTGCTCTGCACATAGTAAGCGCTCAATAAATACGATTGATGATGATGATTTATTAAGCGCTTACTGTGTGCAGAGCACTGTACTAAGCACTTGGGAAAGTACAATACAACAATAAAAAGGGACAATCCCTGCCTATAATGAGCTCAGGACATTTCATCCTCAGTCATCAACTGGTCAGGGACAAAATCATCGTGATCTAAATAGCGCCTGTATCTCCTCACTCCAGTCTACGTCTCATTCATTCAATTGTATTTATGGAGCGCTTACTGTGTGCAGAGCACTGTACTAAGCGCTTGGGAAGTACAGGTCGGCAACATATAGAGAAGCCCTACCCAACAACGGGCTCACAGTCTAGAAGGGGGAGACAGACAACAAAACAAAACACATGGACAGGTGTCGTAATCATCAGAACAAATAAAATTATAGCTATATGCACATCATTAACAAAATTAATAGAATAGTAAATATGTACAAGTAAAATAAATAGAGTAATAAATCTGCACAAATATAAACAAGTGCTGTGGGGAGGGGAAGGAGGTAGGGCAGAAGGGGAATGGGGAGAGGGAGAGGAAAAAGGGGGCTCAGTCTGGGAAGGCCACCTGGAGGAGGTGAGCTCTCAGTAGGACTTTGAAGGGAGGAAGAGAGCTAGTTTGGCGGATGTGTGGAGGGAGGGCATTCTGCACGGATCATTTTTCTAAGACAAGTTCAGTCCACGTCGCCCCACTCAAGTACCTCCGATGGCTGCCCATCCACCTCCGTAACAAATGGAAACTCCTTACCATTAGCTGAAGAAATTCACCATCCCCCGACGTGAACAAGAAAAGTCCTTGGACATCTAAAGAATCTGCTGCTAGAGAAGAGAGCTGAACAATGGACAACATCTGGAATTTGTTTTAAGGTGGTGACATCACATTCACCATCGAAGCCACCTGCAGAAAACACAATAATAATGGTACTTAAAATAAGGGTAACTGTTAAGAGCTTACTATAAGCCAAGCGTTGTTCTAAGGGCTGGGGTAGATACAAGTTAGATTAGGTTGGATACAGTCCCTGTCCCATGTGGAGTGCACAGTCTTAATCTCCATTTTACAGGTGAGGGAACTGAGGCCCAGAGAAGTGATGTAACTTCCCCTAGGTCACACAGCAGATATATGGCGGAGCCGGGATTAGAACCCAGATCTTTCTGACATTCAGACCCATGCTCTATCCACTAAACCACACTGCTTCTCGAGAAGAGGTCCAGTGGAGGCTAGCATTATTGAAATTCATTGACCTAGACCTGCGGTCCAATTTATTTATTTTTTTAATGGCATTTGTTAAGAGCTTACTATATCCCAGGCACTGTAATAATAATAATAATTATGGTATTTGTTGAGAGCTTACTGTGTGCCAGGCACTGTACTAAGCACAGGGGTGTAAACAAGAAAATCAAGTTGGACGCAGTCCCTGTCCCACATGGGGCTCATAGTCACATTGCGGTAACCGAGGCATAGAGATCAATCAATCAATCAATCAATCATATTTATTGAGTGCTTACTGTGTGCAGAGCACTGTACTAAGCGCTTGAGAAGTACAAGTTGGCAATATATAGAGACGGTCCCTACCCAACAGTGGGCTTACAGTCTAGAAGGGGGAGACAGAGAACAAAACCAAACATATTAACAAAATAAAATAAATAGAACAGATATGTACAAGTAAAATAGAGTAATATGTACAAACATATATACATATATACAGAGATAATAATAATGATAATTCTGGTACTTGTTAAGCATTTACTATGTGCCAGGCACTGTACTAAGCACTGGAGTGGATCCAAGCAAATCGTGTTGGACACAATCCCTGTCCCACGTGGGGCTCACAGTCTCAATCCCCATTTTACAGATGATACAACTGAGGTACAGATAGATAAGTGACTTGCCCAAGGTCACACAGCCAACAACTGCAGAGCAGGGATTAGAACCCATGACCTGCTGGCTACCAGAACATTGGGGTAGATACAAGATAGTCATATTGGACACAGGCCCTGTTGCACAGAGGGCTCACAGTCTTTAGAGAAGCAGCGTGGCTCAGTGGAAAGAGCCCGGGCTTTGGAGTCAGAGGTCATGGGTTCAAATCCTGGCTCTGCCACTTGTCAGCTGTGTGACTTTGGGTAAGCCACTTAACTTCTCTGTGCCTCAGTTCCCTCATCTATAAAATGGGGATTAAGACTGTGAGCCCCCCGTGGGACAACCTGATCACCTTGTAACCTCCCTGGTGCTTAGAACAGTGCTTTGCACATAGTAAGCGCTTAATAAGTGCTATCATTATTATCATTATTATTAATCCCCATCTTAGAGATGAGGTAACTGAGGCACAGAGAAGTTACATGACTTCCCTACGGTCACACAGCAGACAAGTGGTGAAGACAGGATTAGAACCCAGGCCCTCTGACTCCCAAGCCTGTCCTCTCTCCACAAGGCCAAACTGCTTCTCACTTCCTTGTGGTCAGGAATCATTTCCATCAACTCTATCATAATTGAACTCTTCCAAACACTTAACACAGTGTCTGTACACAGCGCTCAATAAATACCACTGATTGTTTGATTGATTTTGCCCAACCCACAACAGACCTCGTCAGCCTCAGATTGGTTTGATTAGTCATTTGAAGCAGCGTGGCTCAGTGGAGAGAGCATGGGCTTTGGAGTCAGAGGTCATGGGTTCAAATCCCGGCTCTGCCAATTGTCAGCTGTGTGACTTTGGGCAAGATACTTAACTTCTCTGTGCCTCAGTTACCTCATCTGTAAAATGGGGATTAAAACTGTGAGCCCCCCATGGGACAACCTGATCGCCTTGTAACCTCCCCAGTGCTTAGAACAGCGCTTTGCCCGTAGTAAGCGCTTAATAAATGTCATTATTATTATTATTTGCACCTGCATATACAGTCCCTATGAGGGGCAAAACAAAATAACAATAATTCTTTCTTGTGAGCGATTGTTTTGTTTTGCTCCCATCGCTAATGAAGATGATGGTTCTGTGCAACTGAGTTTCTAATGAAGTCCTAATGATCACAAAACTCCCGAGTGAGGGTTTTGAGGGGAGGGATGTAAGAGGGGTGAGTGATGGGGAGAGGCTTGAGGGAACTCACCTCTGTGATGGACCCTCAGCTGGGGTTTGGGGGTTAATCTGGGAATCTCGGAAATAAACTAACGAGCTCCATCCCTAATGGTCCAGATGAATTTATCACCGCTTCGCAGGAGTTTCTGTGACATTTCTGTTGCATTCTCCTGAGCAACTCAAATAGTCCTTGCTATTTAGTGAATGAATCACCCGGCTTGAATGAGGGAGCCATTATAGGTCTTAAACGTGATACAGATTACAAGGAAAGGTTAATCAAGAGGCCACGACCTTCAGGTTTTGCCGTAGGCCAAGGACAAGGAACATTACGACGAATCGATCCTTGGTGTCCGCTGGAACAACAACAAAAAAAGTCTTACGAGGAAGGGTGACTCGAGGACACGAAGCCACGCTGATCTTCTCCACTTCTTCACTCGCAAGTCGCTCCGAGTCATTCAAGGAGAATTCCCCCTCTTCTTCTGTTTCTGTTTATCTGTCATAATCTCGAGGGTGACGTGCCAGGGAGGGGAGGGTGGTGCGGCTCGGAAAAATGCCGCTTTCCTAGGATCCGGGCGACTGGCAACGGTCTCGGTTTTCTGGTGGGCTAATGTGGCACAACTCCAGCGCGCTCTTGAAATATAACAATAATGTGATTTGGGTTTAGTGTCATTAAACTTGATTAGCTGAATGGGCTCATGAAAAAAATCCATAATTAGCTTGGAAAACAAGAAGACAGATGTTTTTGCCAGGAAACTGGGGAGACCCGGTCTTCGATGTAACTGAATTTAGTTCTTATCTGAAGCCCTAAACTGCCTTTCTTTTCCCTTCTGATTTTCGGGCTACTGGCCTGGATTTTTTCTTCACCCCTTTTTGTAGGACATTCGTTAGGCATATACAATGTGACAAGCACTATTCTAAGTGTTAGATACCAGTTAATCAAGCCAGATACAGCCCAGGTCCTACATGGAGCTCACAGTCTAAGTGGGTAGAGAACAGATATTGAATCCTCATATTGCAGCTGAGGAAGCTGTGACACAGAGAAGTGACTTCCACAAGGTCACCCAGCAAGTAAGTGGTGGAGCCAGGATTAGAACCCAGATCCTCCGTCTCCCAGGCCTGTGCTATTTTCCAATAGGCCAGTCTGCTTCCCACATTGCCCCATATCTCAACTGGATATCATCCCTTTGCAATTGAGCAGAGATGGGGGGATAAATCCGTTGTTCCCAACACCCAGTGAACCAGTAATCCTCTGGTAAACCAGTAGGCAGGGTCAATTCCCATCCTGAGTCCAGCTTTTAGGCCACCATGGTTAGATTGTCAACTCCGATTGAACCGGGATCACGTCTCCTACATTAATCGATTGAAATCAACCAGCCAACCAGAAAATAAATAGATGAACAGAGCTATACACAAGTGCTCAATCTCCTCACTGACAACTCTGCCTTCAATCACCCCCTCTCCAGTTTATACTTTTCTCCATATAGTATAGGTGCAAGTTGATTAAGTTGGACACAGTCTCTGTCCTTCATGAGGTTCACGGTCTAAGTTGGAGGAAGAGCAGGTCCCCATTTTTGTCCCCATTTTTGTAGGATATTTGTTAGGCATATACTATGTGACAAGCACTATTCTAAGTGTTAGATACCAGTTAATCAAGCCAGATACAGCCCAGGTCCTACATGGAGCTCACAGTCTAAGCGGTTAGAGAACAGTTGAGGAACAGCGGTTAGAGAGCAGTTGAGGAAACAGTTGAGGAAACCGTTTTACAGTTGAGGAAACTGTGGCACAGAGAAGTTAAGTGACTTGCCCAAGGCCACACAGCAAGCAATTGGTAGAGCCAGAATTAGAACCCAGGTCCTCTGAGTCCCAGGCCCATGCTCTTTTAACTAGGCCACGCAGCTCGGATCATCTTTCCAAAGCATCAGAACCCAATAATAATAATAATAATAATGGCATTTGTTAAGTGCTTACTACGTGCAAAGCACTGTTTTAAGCACTGGGGGGGATACAAGGTGATCAGGCTGTCCCACACGGGGCTCAAAGTCTTAATCCCCATTTTACAGAGGAGGGAGCTGAGGCTCAGAGAAGTTAAGTGACTTACCCAAGGTCACACAGCAGAAATGTGGTGGAGCCGGGATTAGAACCCATGGCCTCTGACTCCCAAGCCTGTGCTCTTTCCACTGAGCCACGCTGCTTCTGTATGTACATTATTATGAACATATCTACCCACTCTTCCAAAACCTCCAGTAGTTTTCCATTCCTCTCCACAATGAGTAGAAACTTCTGAACACTGGTTTTGAGCCCTCAATCCCCTCTCTTCCTCCTTCTTATCCTCTCTCCCCTCCCTCTATCCCACACCCCCAATACCAATTCATTCTTCTCAAGCCAACCTACTCATTCTGCTCTCTCCTGTCTTCAACCTCTTGCTCACATCCCCTCTTCTGTGTTGAGTTGCCGCTCCCTTGACATAATAATACTACTAATAATTGTATTTGTTAAGCACTTTCTATGTGCCAGGCACGGTACTCAGCGCTGGGGTGAATCCAAGCAAATCGGGTTGGTCACAGTCCCTGTCCCACCTAGGACTCCCAGTTGTAATCCCCCTTTTACAGATAAGGTAACTGAAGCCCAGAGAAGTTAAGTAACATGCCCGGAATCACACAGCAGACAAATGGCGGAGCTGGGATTAGAATCCAGGTCCTTGTGACTCACAGGCCCCCGCTCTAGGACATGCTTCACACAAGACAGACCACTGTTCTCCCTATCTTCAAAGCTCTCCTTGTCCTACAGTCTTCCCTGACTAATCTCATCTCCCCACTTTATAGTCCCATCAATGCTTAATTAATGTGTGATTGAGACTGTGAGCCCTATATGCAACAAGGACTTCATCCAACCTGTGTTTATCTTGTGCCTGGCGAGTACTAAGCTAAACAAATACTATAAAAAAAGCTACTTCAGAAGTGTCATGTCATCTAAACCACTGAGTCCTCATATCCTCCTCATTGCATTTATGTACCTACCTTTATCCTATACCTGTAGTGTATTATTCATTCAATCGTATTTACTGAGAGCTTATTGTGTGCACAGCACTGTACTAAGCTCTTGGGAGAGTATGATACAATGATAAACAGACACATTCCCTGCCCACAATGAGCTTACAGTGTACGGGGTGGGAGACAGACATTAATATAAGGAAATGAATTACAGATATATATATAAGTGCCGTGGGGGTGGGGGGAGAACAAAGGAAGCAAGTCAGGGTGATGCAGAAGGAGATGGGAGAAGGGGAAAAGGGGGCTTAATCAGGGAAGACCTCTTGGAGAAGATGTGCTTTCAATAAGGCTTTGAAGCAGGGGAGAGTAATTGTCAGATTTGAGGAGGGAAGGCCTTCCAGGCCAGAGGCAGGACGTGGACCAGGGGTCGGCTGTGAGATAGGTGAAACTGAGGCACAGGTTAGCATTAGAAAAACGAAGTGTGCAGCCTGGGTTCGCCAGAGTAACAAGGTGAGGTAGGAAACGGCAAGGTGACTGAGTGCTTTTAAGTTAATTGTAGGAGTTTTTGTTTGATATGGAGGTGGATGGGTAATCACTGGCGTTTGGGGGGAATGGGGGCACGTGTCCTGAAAGTTTTTGTAGAAACATGATCCGGGCAGCAGAGTGAAGTATGGATGGGAGTGGGGAGAGACAGGAGACTGGGAAGTCAGCAAAGAGGCTGATGCAGTAATCCAGGAGGGGGAGGATGAGGGATTGTATTAACGTAGTAGCAGTTTGGATGGAGAGGAAAGGGCAGATTTTAGCGATGCTGTGAAGGTGGGATCGACAGGATTTAGTGATGGATTGAATATGTGGTTTGAATGAAAGAGAGGAGAGAAGGATAATGCCAAGGTCACAGGCTTGCAAGACAAAAAGGATGGTGGTGCCATCCACAGTGATGGGAAAGTCACGGGGAGGACATTGTTTGGGTGGGAAGATAAGGAGTTCTGTTTTGGACATGTTAAGATTGAGTTGATGGGAAGACATCCAAGTGGAGATGTCTTGAAGTCAGGAGGAGATGCGAGATCGGAGAGAGCGAGAGAGGTCAGGGCTGGAGATGTAGATTTGTGTATCATCTGCATAGAGGTGGTAGTTGAATCCACGGGAGTGAATGAGTTCTCCAAGGGAACGGGTGTAGGTGGAGAAAAGAAGGGGACCCAGAACTGAACCTGAGGGACCCCCACAGTTAGGGAATGGGAAGCAGAGAAGGAGCCCATGAAGGAGACTGAGAATGAACAGCCAGAGAGATGAGGAGAACCAAGAGAGGACAGAGTCAGGAAGACAACGTTTCCAGGAGAAGAGGGTGGTCCACAGCATCAAAGGCAGCTGAGAGGTCAAGGAGAGTTAGGGTAGCGTAGAAGCTGTTGGATATGGCAAGAAGGAGATCATTGGGTGACCTCTGAGAGGGTGGTTTCTGTGAAGTGAAGGGGACAGAAGCCAGATTGGAGCAGGTCAAGGAGAGAATTGGAGGAGAGGAATTTGAGGCAGTAGGTTTAGACAACTCACTCAAGCAGTTTGGAGAAGAATGGTATTATGGGAAGTTACATGACTTAGAATGGTGTCCAGCACTTAGAACAGTGCCCAGCGCTTAGAATAATGTCCAGAGTTTAGAAGTGTCCAGTACTTAGAACGGCGCCTGGCACAGAGTAAGCACTTAACAAATGCAGCATGGCTTAGTGGAAAGAGCATGGGCTTGGGAATCAGCAGACCTGGGTTCTAATCCCTGCTCCACCACTTGTCTGCTGTGTGACCTTGGACAAGTTACTTAATTTCTCTGCACCTCGGTTACCTCATCTGTAAAATGGAGATTAAGACTGTAAGCCCCACGTGGGACAACCTGATTATTTTGTATCTACCCACGTGCTTAGAACAGTCCCTATCCCATATTGGACTCACACTCCTAATCCCCATTTTTTACAGATGAGGTGACCGAGGCTCAGAGACTTATCCAGGGTCACACAGCAGACAGGTGGCAGAGCCGGGATTAGAACCCAGGTCCTTCTGACTAAGCTAGTAAGCCACGCTGCTTCCCGAAGCAGTGTGGGCTCCGTGATTTTGATTGGTGCTGGCAATATCCAGAGCCCCGAGGGGCTGCTTGCTTTCCTCACACTCAGTAGTTCGGAAATGTTATTGGGAGCGCGATAAGTTAATGAGCAAAGATCCCAGGAGAGGGGGCATGGTGGAAAGTTACTGAAGGAATAGCAGCTCCGACGTTTTGGGAAAAGGGAACGCAACTGAGTCAGCCACCCCCATTTCCTCTTTTAACTGCCAGGCACTCTTGAGAGCTGTCAACTCTCAAAAAAAATAAAAGGAAAAAAAAACCTCCATTGTCCTCTAACCTCAGCAAGAATTATGACCAGGCTGTGCTTTTGCAGAAGGGAAGATGAGGCTGTATGTATCATCAATGTAAAGTTTATGCTGTTCCGTTAAATGCAGGTTGGAAAATCTACATCCTAACCTTCGACTGCACTGAAATCACCTGAGATCTATTTTTCTTTTCCTTCTAAGGGCCTCACCCAGAAACCAGAGTGTGGTAACAATGAACGAACCCTAGCCAGGAGAAGAAAACGATGACAGGTTGAACCGGAGAACATTACATTCTAAATATCATTTTAGTGATCACCATTCAGTTCTAGGCCTATGGAGGAGATTCACAAGTTACTGATCTGCAGGACCAGACTCAAGGGCAGAATCCATGGCTATGAGCAGGCAGGCGAATGAATCCCGGTCTCTCCCCGCACGACCCCCGTTCCCAAATGAGCACTGAAATGAAGTGAAGAGTGGGACCCGGGAGAGAAGGTAAAAGAAAAAGAAATGCTAAAGCAGGATTATTCCCTCTTCCCCTATCCCCTCAGGCCTCTTCCAAAATAGAACATCCCAAGTCTACACAGCCAAGCAAATTGAAAGGTTGTGAAACTATTAAGGGACTCTGAGGTGGTATAGACATCCATCCATCCATCGAGAATCAGGATGGTGTAGTGGATAGAGCCTAGGCCTGACAGTCAGAAGGTCAAGGGTTCTAATCCCGGCTTCGCCGTTTGTCTGCTGAGTGATCTTGGGCAAGCCACTTCTCTTCTCTGGGCCTCAGTTACTTCAACTGTAAAATGGGGATTGAGACTGTGAGCCCCACGTGGGAAAGGGACTGTGATCAACCCGATTTGCTTGTATCCGCCCCAGCTTTTAGTACAGTGCTGGCACATAGAAAGCGCTTTACAAATACCACTATTATTATTATTATTATTATTATTATTATTATTATTATTATTATTATATTATCTCAGTTAGAAAGGACACTGACATCAGCCTGATTATTCCAGATTGGGTCTGCTTTATTCTGGTTCCCTGGCCAGGGTCCCCTACGGGGAGTAGTACAGGAAATAATGCTCCCATCTTCTCCGAGTCTTTCCCCAGGGTGGGATTTGGGAAGCACCCTGTAATCTTGCTGTTGTCATGTTTTCTTCCAAACTGTGGGGCTCAAGTGGACAGGAATACCTGCCTTCCACAGTGCCGTGGTCCACAACAGCAGCTGTTGAAGATCTACTAGGTGCAAAGCATTGTACTGAGCGCCTGCCGTAACACACAAAGTGTCATCTGTGTACAACTGAGTCTCAGCATTGTGCAAGACACTGCGCTGAGCATCTACTATAATAATAATAGTGATAGCATTTGTAATGATGGTATTTCGCTACTATGTGCAAAGCAGCGTACTGAGCACTTTGTTGACGAATCTGAAAAGGGTGCCTACTTTGCACAGGGCAAGAAACTAAACATTTCAAACAACACAGTGCAAAGAAGCAGGATACCCAGTCTTTGCCTTTGAGGAGCTTACAATCCACCTCTTTCCATGGATTCCACGTGAGGAAAAAATAATAATAGTGATGGTATTTGTTAAGCGCTTACTATGTGTTCTAAGCACTGGGGTTGATGCAAGTTAATCAAGTTGGACATAGTCCCCTCCCACGTGGGGCTCACAGTCTTAATCCCCATTTTACAGATGAGGTAACTGAGGCCCAGAGAAGTTACATGACTTGCCCAAGGTCACACAGCAGATAAGTGGCAGAGCCGGGATTTGAGTTTCTTTGCCTCCTCAGCCTGCCAGGAGGTGAAGGCCAGAACTCAACCTGGGTGATTTTGCTGTTCCCCTGCTTCCCTGTCTCACAAGCCCGTAACCTTGGCATTAGCCTCCACTCATCTCTTTCATTCAACCCACACATTCTGTCACTTCAAATCCTGTCACCAAATCCTGTCACTTCAACCTTCACGACACTGCTAAAATCTGCCCTTTCCAATCCATCCATACTACTATGTTAATCAAGCTCTTATCCTAACCCGTCTTGATTACTGCATCAGTCTCCTCACTGACCTTCCTGTGGCCTGTCTCTCCCCACTTCGGTCCATACTTCACTCTGCTGCCCAGATCACTTATCTACAAAATCATTCAGTCCATGCTTCCCCCCTCTTCAAGAACCTCCAGTGGTTGCCCATCCACTTCCACATCAAACAGGAACTCTTCACCACTGGATTTAAAGCTCTCAATCACCTTGCCCCCTCCTACCTTACTTCTCTGATTTCCTACGACGACCCAGCCCACAAACTTTGCTCTTCAAATGCCAACGTACTCACTGTACCTCGATCTCATCTATCTTGCTGCCATGATCTGACCTGGAATGCCCTCCCTTTTCACATCTGACAGAATTAATCTTCCATCTTCAAAGCCTTATTGAAGAAGCCTTCCCCAACTTCCTCTTTTCCCACTCCCTTCTGCCTCACCTCACACTTGGATATACACCCTCTGTTCACCCCTCCCTCAGCCCCACAGCACTTATATACATATCCGTAATTTATTGATTTACAGTAATATTTGTCTCCCCTTCTAGACAGTACGATCATTGTGGGAACTGAACCTATTTACCTACTCGGTTGTATTGTACTCTTCCGTGCACTTAGTACATTGTGCCGCACACAGTGAGTGCTCAATAAATTTGATGGATTGATTGATCTTGCCGGTAATATGAAGAAGTCTAGGTGCAGGAAGTAGAAACCAAGAGAGCCTACAAGCAAACAATTCGCAGGGAAATAAGAATAGTTCAAACTATTACATGTCAACAGACCACCACTTTCCCCACCTTCAAAGCCTTACTAAAATCCCATCTCCTCCAAGAGACCAACTAAGCCCTCATTTCCTCTACACCCTCTCCTTTTTGCGTCACCTATGGACTTGGATCTGTGCCTTTTAAACACTTGATATTCACCCCACCCTCAGCCTCACAGCACTTGTGCACTTATCTGTAATTCAGTTTAATGTCTGTCTTCCCCTCTAGACTGTAAGCATGTTGTGGGACAAGAATGTATCTACCAACTCTGCTGTACTGTACTCTTCTAAGCTCTCTGAAAGCTGGGAAGTGAAAAAGCAGGATAGAAAGAACATCGATTTTTTTGAAATGTGGTACTGGAGAAGGCGTTTGTGAATACCTTGGTCTGCCCAAAAGACAAACAAACAGATTTGGAGCAAATTAAACCAAAGTGGTCTTTGGAAGGCCAAATGACTCAGATTAGCACATTTCGGACACATAATCAGGAGGACTAATTCTCTGGAGAAGATACTAATGCTAGGAAAAGTCCAGGGAAAACGTGGACGAGGTAGACTGGCAGCTAGACGGATGGAGACCATAACAAGAACGGAAGAACCGTTAGAAAGGTTGCGGATTATAGCGGAGGACAGGACATTCTGGAGAAAGTCTATCCATGGAGTTGTTATAGATTGGAAATGACTTGACGGCACTTAATAATAATAAAGCGCTTAGTACAGTGTTCTGCACACAGAAAGAGCTCAATAAATACCATTGATTGATTGAATGTCCTGCAGCCAGCTCAGGCCAGCCCCATTGTACCTCATTCTCGTCTATCTTGCTGCCGACCTCTCAGCCACATCTTGCCTCTGGCCTGGAACACCCTCCTTCCTCATATCCGACAGACAATTACACTTCCCCCCTTCAAAGCCTTACTGAAGGCACATCTCCTCCCAATGGCCTTTCCTAAGCCTTCCTTTTTCTTCTCCCACTCCCTTTTATGTCACCCAGTCTCATTCCCTTCATTCATCCCCCTTCCCAGCCCCACAGCACTTATGTCCATATGTAATTTATTTATAATAATGCCTGTCTCCCCCTAAAGACTGTAAGCTCCTTGTGGGCAGAGAATGTGTCTGTTATATTGTACTCTCCCAAGTGGTTAGTACAGTGCTCTGCACACAGTAAGCACTTAATAAACTGAGAAGCAGCATGGCTTAGTAGAAAGAGCACGGGCTTGGGAATCAGAGGATGTGGGTTCTAATCCCAGATCTGCCACTTGTCTGCTGTGTGACCTTGGGCAAGCCACTTAACTTCTCTGTGCCTCAGTTACCTCATCTGTAAAATGGTGGTTAAAACTGTGAGCCCCATGTGGGACAACCTGATTACGCTGTATCTACCTCAGAGATTAGAACAGTGCTTGGCACATAGTAGGCGCTTAACAAATACCATCATTATTATTATTATAAATATTAATCACTGACTGACTATCCTTTGGAATCCCAATATAAGCCCCATCACTCCCTCTGCCAGTGGAGTCCTCTGACGTCATTTTTTAAATCAGGGAATCATGAAGCCAGGGTGTCAAAGAGACGATCTAGTCTGATTCCTTTCTTTAGGACTCATCAATCCATCGATTGAACACTTACCAAGTGCAGAACACTGTACTAAGCGTTAGGGAGAGTGAAGTACAGCAGAGTTGTTAGACACGCTCCCTTCCCATAACAGATTTACAGTCTAGAGGAGGAGAGAGACATTAATAGAAATAAATTGATAGATCTGTATGTAAGTGCTGTGGGGCTGAGGGAGGGGTGAGTAAAGGGTGCAAATCCAAATGCAAGGGCGATGCAGAATAATAATAATAATAATAATAATAATAATGGCATTTCTTAAGCACTTAACTATGTGCAAAGCACTGTTCTAAGCGCTGGGGAGGATACAAGGTGATCAGGTTGCCCCATGTGGGGCTCACAGTCTTAATCCCCATTTTACAGATGAGGGAATGAGGCCCAGAGAAGGTAAGTGATTTGCCCAAAGTCACACACCTGACAAGCGGCGGAGCCGGGATTTGAACCCATGACCTCTGACTCCCAAGCCCATGCTCTTTCCACTGAGCCACGCTGCTTCTTGAGGAATGAGGGCTAAGTCTGGGAAAGCATCATGGAGGAGGTGCCTTTAAATAAAGCTTTGAAGATGGGGAGAGTAATTGTCTGATATCATCATCATCAATCGTATTTATTGAGCGCTTACTGTGTGCAGAGCACTGTACTAAGCGCTTGGGAAGTACAAGTTGGCAACATATAGAGACAGTCCCTAAGAGGAAGGTCATTCCAGGCCACAGGCAGGACGTGGGCAAGGGGTTAGCGGCAAGACAAGCGTGATTGTCTCCCAGAGGAAGTGATTTCTTTCCCATTCTCCATTCATTCATTCAATCAATCATATTTATTGAGCGCTTACTGTGTGCAGAGCACTGTACTAAGCGCTTGGGAAGTATAAGTTGGCAACATATAGAGACGGTCCCTACCCAACAGCGGGCAGACAAGTCAACCCCGTAGCTTTCTCCAGAAAAGTATCCCAAGGTCTCAGAAATGCTCTAACCAGGAAATTCTTCCCAACTGACACTCCTCCTGCTTCCATTTAAATCTTCACCCTTTTGCCCTGTTTTCCTTACCGAACCATTACAGAAGCAGTGAGGCTAGTGGAAAGAGCCCAGGTCTGGGAATCAGAAGACCTGGGTTCTAATCCTGGCTCTGCCAAATGTCTGCTGCATGAAGTCACTTAACTGCTCTGTGTCTCAGTTTCCTCATCTGTAAAAGGGGATTAAATATCTTTCTCCCCCTACTTAAACTGTGAGCCCCATGGGGGACAGGAACTGTGTCTGGCCTGATTTTCCTGACTCTACCCCAGTGCTTAGAACCTTATTTGGCACATAGTAAGTGCTTAACAAATACTACACTTATTATTATTGTCATTATCGTTGTTATCAGGGTGTTCCAATTTTTACTGACCACCAACGTCCTTGACTTTCCCTATTTCGTTTTTACCTTCCTCTCAAATCTACTGTTTTATGAATTTCCAACTGAATGTAAGGTGGCAGGGGAGGGAGAGGGTAAGGCAACCATCAGATAATAAGGGCCTCATAGAAATGATGATTACTTCATTTAGAGGTAAAGGGAAGGGGGGGAGAACAACCTTCAGGTGTCATCAGGGGAGGCAGCGCTGAAATGCTTCCTTTTCCGTGACACAATTCTGTCAATTAGCTGAGAGCAGCAATTACCAGCCCCTTCTTTTTTATTTGCAAAGAACCCAAACTTTCTAAGGATGATGAATGACTCCTTGCAAAATGTTACTCCAGTTATGCTACATTTGCACTTTTTGTACGGTGATGGTTTAGGGGTGGGCTTCTCCTCGGAATCAATGCAGGGCAGAGGGAGGAGATGGAAAAAGCTAGGGGGGATGAGGGGCGGTGGGGGGAAGGAGAGCAGGAGAAGCTGTCTCCCCGTGGAAGAGGAACTCAAAGAGAGGACCAAACTGGAAATCGAAACCCCATTCGCATTTGGCCAAATGACCATGGGGAGAAGCGGGGGGGAAACGCATCTCACAGCATAATTAATGGGATGGGGAACGTAGTTAGCCGAACGACGGAGTGAACTTCATTTTAATTGTTTTGTAACAGGGAAAAAAACAAGGATTCAGATTATGACCTTTGAGAATTCTAGCTTCATTAGCATTTCAAACAACACAGCACAAAATTAAAGCAGGAAATGGACGTGCAATGTTCCTCTCACTGCAATGTGGGTATCATTAATGGTGCATAATTAAGGAGGAGTCTGCGTTCGTCCCTGGGTCTCAGTTGATAATGGGACACAAACGCCATTTCCCCCCCGGTAAAAAATGATTGGGGAAGGTGGTTTGGCTTTGACAGAGAGTTTCAATATATTCTGAAAACTCTGATTAAGGAAGCGTTATTTCCTTCAGGCCCTGAGACGGGGGAGAAGAGGGGTGTAAGCAGAGATGTCACGGAGTCACCCTGGAGACTGAAAAGTGAGCTGACTGACCTTGTGGTTTCCATTCCAGGATCAGTCCTTAGAAGCAACTCTGCCTGCTCCCAATGCCAATTTCCCAACATTCTCCTTAGGGATACAATCCTGGGTGTCTGACTGACTTTACTGGCAGGGCATGTCTCTGCTGGGAGCCTCTGGGAAGGTGACCCTGCACTATTCCACTCAATTAATCAATCAATCGCATTTATTGAGCACTTATGGTGTGCGGAGCACTGAACTAAGCACTTAGGAGAGTACAATACCACAGAAACATTCCCTGACTATAACGAGTTTACAGTCTAGAGGGGGGACAGGTGTTAATATGAATGAATAAGACATTTATAATAATAATAATGTTGGTATTTGTTAAGTGTTTACTATGTGCCAAGCACTGCTCTAAGCACTGGGGTAGATACAAGGTTATCCGATATGGCGCTCACAGTCTTCAATTATAATCTATAATACATAATTTAAATATATGTACATAAGTGCTGTGGGATTGGTGGGTGAGGTGAGTATCAAATGTCCAAATTCCAGACTGGATTAGGCTGTATGGCCAAATCCCAAGCAGCTCTGGCCTTTCTGGTTCTCTGTATTTTCCCTCCCCCATAAGTCGACCCTGATTTCATAGCCTAAACAGGCTTCTGGATGGAGAGAGAGATGCAGATAAAAAGAGAGAGTCATAGAGAGACAGAAGGAGAGAAACAGAGATAGAGAGGGAGACATAGAGACACGGAAAGAGATAAATGAAAGGAAGAATGAAAGAGGCAGAGAGAGACAAGGAGTGAGGGAGAATGAGAGACAGAAAGACAAAGAGAGAGAGGAGAGAGAATGAGAAGGAAAGGGAGAATGAGAGTCAGAGATAGAGGAAACAGAGAAAGAGCAACACAGAGATTGAATGAGACCGAAAGACAGAGAGAGAATAAGAGTCAGAGATAGAGAAACCGAGAGACAGAGAGAAAGAGAGGGAGAAAGAAAGTCAGAGACAGAGGGACACAGAAATAATGGAAGGGAGAATGGAGTCAGAGACAGAAACAGAGAGAAGTAATGAGAAAGTCAGAGGTAGAGAGACAGAGAAAATGAGAGATGGAGAGAAAGGAGAGGGAGAATGAGAGTCAGAGAGAGACAGAGAGAGAATGAGAAAGAGAATGAATCAGTGATAGAGAAATGGAGAGAGACAGATAACTGGAGAATGAAAGATAGAGAGAATGAGAAACAGAGACACAGAGAGAATGAGAGACAGAGAGACATAGAAAGAATGAGAGGGAGAGTGTCAGAGATAAAGAAACCACGACAGAGAGAATGAGGGACAGTAACAGAGTGAGAGATGAGACGCAGAAAGAGAGAGAATGATTCTGAGAGGGAGAGAGAGATCCTATAAGGAAAAGCTGCTCAATATGGAGTATGGACCTGTTCAGTAAGATGGAGCAGGGTCATGGCCACGTTGGCTCTTGAAGAGCACATCTGATTTGCCCTGTTGAGAGCTCCATCATCGTTCCTGGGGGATGGTGCAATATGAGGCCAGAGGCCTGGTGTCCCGCATTTGGCAGGGGTCCAGCCCTGAGACGGCTGCCGGCAATGTGGCGTGAGAGCCCGGCGGGCGGGACTCAGGACCATAGGGACCTTTGTGCCGGGCCTGGTGCCGGGCCGGCTCCGGCCTGGACAAACGGGGACCAAAGGGCAGGTCCGGCAGCAAGCCGGGAGCTGTGCGACACCTGGCAGCTGGAAGTGACGAGGGAGCAAGACGGCAGTGGTCATTCCAGTCAGAATTCAGAATTCCAGTCAGAGAGAGAGAGAGAGACACAGAGAGAGAGGATTGAAACCACGGGGTCTGCCGCTCTGAGCTCCCAAATTCATTCATTCATTCATTCAATCGCATTTATTGAGCGCTTACTGTGTGCAGACCACTGTACTAAGCGCTTGGGAAGTACCAGTTGGCAACATATAGTGACGGTCCCTTACCCAACAGGGGGCTCACAGTCTAGAAGGGGGAGACAGACAACAAAACAAGACATATTAACAAAATAAAATAAATAGAATAAATGTGTATAAATAAGTCAATAGAGTAATAAATACGTACAAACATACATACAGGTGCTGTGGGGAGGGGAAGGAGGTAAGGTTGGGGGTGAGGGGGAGGGGGGGAGAGGAAGGAGGGGGCTCAGTCTGAGAAGACCTCCTGGAGGAGGTGAGCTCTCAGTAGGGCTTTTAGACTGTGAGCCCACTATTGGGTAGGGACTGTCTCTATATGTTGCCAAATTGTACTTCCCAAGTGCTTAGTACAGTGCTCTGCACACAGTAAGCGCTCAATAAATACGATTGATGATGAAGGGAGGAGAGCCCAATACCGCAGCCACTGCAGGGGCGTCCGCCCTCGGGCATCAGGCACCATTTTGAGTTCTGGGTTCTTTGGTTATGGTACCTGTTCAATGTTTCCTGTGCATCAGGTGCTCTACTAAGCATAAAATACAAGCTTCTCGGACTGTGTCCAACCTGATTATCTTGTAGCTCCCCCTGAGCTTAGAACGCCGCTTGACACATACTATCATTATTAGATCATGTCCCTCATGGGACTCCCAATCTTAATCTCCCTTCCACAGATGAGGTAACTGAAGCACAGAGAAGTGAATCACTTCACCCATGGTCACACAGCAGACAAGTGGCTGGTTTGGGATTAGAATACGGGTCTTTCTAACTCCCAAGCCCATGCTCTACTCACCAAGCCATGCTGCTTCTCATGTATAGAGAGGACAGTGTCATTTATTGAGCGCTTACTGTGTGCAGAGCACTGTACTAAGTGCTTGGGAAGTACAAGTTGGCAACATATAGAGACGGTCCCTACCCAACAGCGGGCTCGCAGTCTAGAAGGGGGAAACAGACAACAAAACAAAACATATTAACAAAATAAAATAAATAGAATAGTAAATATGTACAAGTAAAATAAATAGAGTAATAAATCTGTGCCAGTGGAGCAGTGTCATACCTCTCGCCCAGTTCCCCCAGGCCCAGCTCACCAGCAGACCAATCCCAATAACAACTCTTTACCCCTCAAATCTCAAGGGCTCGAAGTGCAGCCTTTGATCCGTCAGTGGTATTTACTGAGCACTTACTAGTGATAATTGTGGTACTTGTCAAGTGCTCACTAGGTGCCAGGCACTGTACTAAGCTCTGGCGTGAATGCAAGCAAATGGAGTCAGACACAGTCCCTGTGCCACATGGGGCTCACAGTTTTAATCCCCATTTGACAGATGAGGTAACTGAGGCACAGAGAAGTGAAATGACTTGCCCAGGGTGACACAGCACATGAGTAGTGGAGCTGGAATTAGAACCCAGGCCCTTCTAACTTCCAGGCCCGTGCTCTAACCACTAGGCCACGCAGGATACTGTACTGTTAGGGAGAGTACAATACAACAGAGTCGGTAGATACCTTCCCTGCCCAAAACGACCTTACAGTCTAGTTCAACTTTCACGACGTGGCTTAAATCCTCCCTTTCCTCTCCATCCAAACTGCTACCACGTTGATCCAAGCATGTATCCTATCCTGCCTGGATTACTACGTCAGCCTCCTTGCTGACCTCCCTGTCTCCTGTCTCTCCCCAATCCAGTCCACGCTTCACTCTGCTGCCCAGACCATTTTTCTACGAAAACTTTCAGTCCATGTTTCCTCACTCCTCAAGAACCTCCAGTGGTTGCCCATCCACCTCTGCCTCCAACAGAAACTCCTCAGCATTGGCTTTAAAGCACTCCATCACCTTTCCGCCTCCTACCTCACTACTCTCCTACAACAATGTGCCAGCCCGCACACTCCTCTCCTCTATTGACACTGTACCTCAATCTCAACTATCTCCCCTCTGACCTCCCGCCCACGTCCTACTTCTGGCCTCAAACACCCTCCCTCTTCATATTCAAGATAACTCCTCCCTCCACCTTAAAAGCCTTATCGATGGCACATCTCCGAGAGGCTTTCCCTGACTAAGCCCTCAGTTCCTCTTTTCCCAATCCCTTTATCCACCCCCCACCTAGCCCCACAGCACATATGTACAAGTACACATGTACATCTACACCTATAATAATAATAATAACGGCATTTGTTAAGTGCTTACTATGCGCAAAGCACTGTTCTAAGCGCTGGGGGGGATACAATGTGATCAAGTTGTCCCACGTGGGGCTCACAGTCTTAATCCCCATTTTTACAGATGAGGTAACTGAGGTTCAGAGAAGTTAAGTGACTTGCCCAAGGTCACACAGCAGACTTGTGGTGGAGCCGGGATTCGAACCCATGACCTCTGACTCCAAAGCCCGTGCTCTTTCCACTGTACATATCTGTAATTCGCTTATTTTTTATTAACATCTGTCCCCACCTCTAGACTGTAAGCTTGTTGTGGGCAGGGAACGTGTCTGTCAGCGTGGCTCAGTGGAAAGAGCCCGGGCTTTGGAGTCAAAGATCATGGTTTCAAACCCCGGCTCCGCCGATTGTCAGCTGTGTGACTTTGGACACGTCACTTCACTTCTCTGTGCCTCAGTTACCTCAAAAGGTCATGGTCTCAAACCCCGGCTCCACCAATTGTCAGCTGTGTGACTTTGGACACGTCACTTCACTTCTCTGTCAAATCGGGATTAAGGCTGTGAGCCCCCCGAGGGACAACCTGATCACCTTGTAACCTCCCCAGCGCTCAGAACAGTGCTTTGCACATAGTAAGCGCTTAATAAATGCCATTATTATTATTACTCTGCTCAGAGTAAGAGCTCAATAAATACGACTGATGTTAGAGGATCCTCCAGGATTCAGCAGGCTAATCCTCCTGCCTAGGAGTACCTCAGCAGGGGGAGGAAAGGGTGGTCCTACCTCATTCAGAGCAGCACTGGCAAAGGTTCTCAGGATCAGTTATACAACATCACGGCCCACGGCCTTCCGACCCAGACTGAGCCTTGTTTCTCCGGTTCCCTGGTAGCACTCACCATCACCACCGGCTGTCGTTGATCTAGAGAAGCGGCTTGGTTTATTGGATAGACCCCAGGCCTGGGAGTCTCCCCCTTCTAGACTGTGAGCCCACTGTTGGGTAGGGACCATCTCTATATGTTGCAAACTTGTACTTCCCAAGCGCTTAGTACAGTGCTCTGCACACAGTAAGCACTCAATAAATATGATTGATGATGTGAGCCCACTGTTGGGTAGGGACCATCTCTATATGTTGCCAACTTGTACTTCCCAAGCGCTTAGTACAGTGCTCTGCACACAGTAAGCGCTCAATAAATACGATTGATTGATTGATTGAGTGACCTCGGTTCTAATTTTGGCTCCACCACTTTTCTGCTGTGTGACCAAGGGCAAGTCACTTCACTTCTCTGGGCCTCTGTTACCTCTTCTGTAAAATGGGGATTGAGATTGTGAGCCCCATGTGGGACAGGGACTGTGTCCAACCTGATTGGCTTGTATCTACCCCAAGTGCTTAGTACGGTACCTGACACGTAGTAAGTGCTTAACAAACACCACAGTTATTATGATGATTATTATCAGTATTATCTTCTAGACTGTGAGCCCGCTGTTGGGTAGGGACCGTCTCTATGTGTTGCCAACTTGTACTTCCCAAGCGTTTGGTATAGCGCTCTGCACACAGTAAGTGCTCAATAAATATGATTGAATGAATAGTAGTATTATTAGTATTATTATTATTCATCAACAACCACCCACCTTCCCCAGCAGCCTCGAGGCTACAGGGCATCAAATTCCATTCATATCTGCCTCTCCCTACTCTCAAAGCCTTACTAAAATCACAACTCTTCCAAGAGGCCTTCTCTCAGCCCTCTTTTCCCCTTCTCCCACTCCCTTCTGCGTCGTCTACCCACTCGGAGCTGTGCCGTTTAAGCACTTGATATTCACCCCACCTTCAGCCCCACAGCACTTACGACTCTGTCCGTAATTTATGTATTTATATTAATGTCTGTTTCCCCCTCTAGACCGTAAGGCTCTTGTGGGCAGAGAACTTATCTACCAACACTGTTGTGCCGTACTCTCCCAGGATCTGCACATGGTAAGCGCTCAATAAATACGATTGAGTGAATGAATGAAGCACTTAGTAAAGTGCACTGCACATAGTAAGCGCTCACTGGATATCACTGATTGACTGATCGATTGGACTGTCTTCCCCATTCAGGCTGCACTCTGGTGCTCCTGAAACTTCCTATAAGCCTCTCTCATCTGGAAAATACAGGGCCCCAAAGGCTGAGGCAGAGGAATTACTCTATCAATCGACTGATCAATAGTATCTACTGGCTTTCTACATTGTTCAGAGCACTACTCTAAGCACTTGGCAGAGTCCAATTGGATGGTTAGACATGCTCCCTGCCCCCAAGGAGCTTACAATCTATCAGCACAGACAGACAGTAAGAGAAATTACAGTTAATCAATCAATCATTGGTATTTATCGAGCACTTACTATATGTGGAGCACTGTTCTAAGTCCTTGGGAGAGCACTATACAAGAGAAATAGCAGACACACCCCCTGACTGTAATGAGTTTACAGTCTAGACAGGGAGCTAGCTTATGGTCTAGAGCTTTCAGTTAGAAAGAAGTAATAGAGTACAAAGTTCTAGACCATGAGTCCTTTGTTGGATAGGGATTGTCTCTACCTGTTGTCGAATTGTACTTTCCAAGCACTTAGGACAGTGCTCTGCACACAGTAAGTGCTCAATAAATACGATTGAATGAATGAATATGGGCACAAGTGCCAAGGTGGGGTGTGAGCACGATGTGTCTCACCTCCTCTCTTCTCCTCCCCCAAAGGATCCACTGTCCAAGCTGACCATTTCAGCCGCCCTCTTCCTCGCCCCACCCCTCGGGGCCTCAGTCTCCCGTACACCAGCTAGTCACACTGATCCATATTCAGATTGGAAATGAAATTGGAAAATTGTTCCGTGCGCATCTCCCCACCCTTGAGAACTTCTGATGGCTGCCCATACATCTCCGCAGCAAGCAGAAAGTCTTCACTTATTGGCTTTAAAGCAGTTGATCGGCTCCCTTCCTCTTCTTATCCTCGCACCCTCTTACTAACACTCAGATCACCCATTTCGCTCCTCTAAAATCAACTGACTCACTGTACCTCACTCTCGTCTCTCTTACCATCAACCCCTGGCTCACACCCAATCTCCTCCCTAGAAATCCCTCCCGCTTCACGTCAGCATCATCATCAGTATCATCAATAGCATTTTTTGAGCACTTTCTATTTGCAGGCCACTATGCTACACTCCGCGGCACTTATGCATATATGTATCTATGTATATATAATTTATGTATTTATTTATGTTTATTAATATCTGTCTCCCCATCTAGTCTGAAAGCTCGTTATGAGCGGGGAGCGTGCCTGTTAATTCTGTTGTATTGTGCTCTCGCAATCGTTTAGTACCAGGCTTTGTACACAGTTAGTGCTCAATAAATACAATCGAATGAGTGAATGAATGAATACTAAACTCTTGGGAGAAAACAACAGAGTTGGCAGACCTGTTCCCTGTCCACAATGAGCTTACAGTCTAGAGAGGGAGACGGACACCAATATAAATAAATAATTTACAAAAAACAATTTAAAGATATGTAAATACGTGCCATGGGATTCACGGGGAGGTGAATATCAAATGCCCAAAGGTCACAGAACCAAGAGCATAGATGACACAGAAGGGAACAGCTGTGTATCGTTGACAGGCCACCAATGTTAAAGCCATTTCAAAGCCTACAAAAATCATATCACCTCCAGGAAGCCTTCCCTGACTAACCTCTCATCTCCCCATCCTCTTTTCCCTTCTGCGTCTCCTATGAACTTGCATTCATATCCCCTAGGACTGTGATAGTCAACCCAAACCCTCCCCCAGAGCATTTAAGTCCATATCTTGATCCTTACCTTAGACTGTAAGCTCATCTCTAGACTGTAAGCTTGTTGTGGGCAGGAAACATGGCTACCAACCCTGTTATATTGGTTGGTAGAGTGCCCTGCACACAGTTAAGCACTCAATAAATACCATTAATTGACTCTGCGGCTTCTCCTATCTGAAATTTATTTTATTGTCTGTCTCGCCCACTAGATTGCAAACACCTTGTAGGCAGGGATTGCATCTCCCAGCGGCATTATCAATCAATCAATCAATCAACTGTATTTATTGAGCGCTTACTGTGTGCAGAGCACTGTACTCAGCGCTTGGGAAGTACAAGTTGGCAACATATAGAGACAGTCCCTACCCAACAGTGGGCTCACAGTCTAGAAGGGGGAGACAGAGAACAAAACCACTCTCCCAAGCGCTTAGTACAGCACTCTGCACCCATTAAGCACCTAATAAATGCCACTGAGCCTCAGAAGAAAGGACTAGTGAGGCTACAGCATCATTGCAGTTTCATTAGAGCAGAAAGGCCCAGTTCGGCTTGGGTAAAGGAAATAATTATTGTAGCCATGGGAGCCTTGGAAAATAGCATTAGCCTAAGGATGAATCAGAATCCCTGAGCCCAGCGGAGAAACATAATTAAGTTGTAATATTTTGCCAGGGTTTTTTTTTTCTTCCCCCTCTCCTTACCCTTTATCAGCATTCAGAGATGGTTTCTATTTTGCAGTTTTCCAGAATGGCCAGTGTATTTCACAGCAGGCAGACAGGTAGGATTAAATTGTCCATCACAGGCCCTGGCCTTTCCTTGGTGCTCCAGGATCCTAATCTTCTGGGGCTAGAGACTGGACATTCCTTTGCCGATTTCAAGAACAGTAGCTAGTAACGCTGGACCGTCCGACCTGCCATCTCCCCACGGTGACTGGGAGGTGAAAACAGAAAACAGTTCGGGTTGTCAATCAATCAATCAATCAATGGTATTTATTGAGCGCTTACTGTGTGCAGAGCACTGTACTAAGCTCTTGAGTGAGTACAACAGAGTTCGTAGACACATTCCCTGGCCACAGCGAGCTCACAGATTAGTGGTTCCCCTGAATCTCCCAGAGAGGAGACAGAATATGGGGAAACAGAGTCACCCAGACCACCCAGGAACAATAGATTCGCTTGGCTGAAATTGAGAAGCAGTGCGGCCTCGTGGATAGAGCACGAGTCAGGAGGACCTGGGTTCTAATCCCTGCTCTGCCACTTGTCTGCTGTGTGACCTTGAGTGAGATGCTTCACTTTTCTGGGCCTCAGTGCCTCCATCTGTAAAATGAAGATTAAGACTGTGAGCCCCATGTGGGTTGGAGATTGTGTCCACCCTGATCAGCTTGCATCTACGCCAGCAGTTAAAACAGTGCCTGGCGCCTAGTAAGCGCTTAACAAATGCCATTTAACCAAAAGCAAAAAAGCAGAGGAAAAGAGGGAGAGAAAGATGGGGATGCAGAGTTGGGTAGCGGCCTTTCCTCTATCCCACGGGAAATGACCTCAGGGTTGGGAGCTTGATTTAAAAGTGAGAGGCTCTGTGTCATTACCTCACACACTTCAAAAACATAACTGAGTTGGAACTGTGATTTTCTCAACTTCTCAGTAGCCCCCATCTTTAGGGGGTGAACCCTGGTCCCTGGAGGCACAATCACCATCTTTGTATACGTATATATATCACCTGCATATATGTATATATATTTGTACATATTTATTACTCTATTTATTTATTTATTTATTTTACCTGTACATATCTATCCTATTTATTTTGTTAGTATGTTTGGTTTTGTTCTCTGTCTCCCCCTTTTAGGCTGTGATCCCACTGTTGGGTAGGGACTGTCTCTATATGTTGCCAATTTCATCATCATCAATCGTATTTATTGAGCACTTACTATGTGCAGAGCACTGTACTAAGCGCTTGGGAAGTACAAATTGGCAACATATAGAGACAATTTGTACTTCCCAAGTGCTTAGTACAGTGCTCTGCACATAGTAAGCGCTCAATAAATATGATTGATTGATTGATTGTTGCTGAGTTAAAATGATGTCTCTGCTTTCTGGGTGCTTAGTATAGTGTTCTGCACACTGTAAGCACTCAGTAAATACCATTCATTGATTCTGGGAACATGATTTTACCCCTTAATCACTTTTCATGCATTCATTCAATCATTTACTGAGCTCTTACTGCGTGCAGGGCACTGTACCAAACACTTGGGAGAGTACAATAGAACAATAAAACAGACACATTCCCTGCCCACAACAAGCTGACAGGCTCGAGGGGGAGACAAACACAATAATAATAATTATGGTATTTGTTTAGTGCTTACTATGTGGCAAGCACTGTTCTAAGTGCTGGGGTAGGTACAGGATAATCAGGTTGTCCCACGTGGGGCTCACACTTTTAATCCCCATTTTACAGATGAGGTAACTGAGGCACAGAGAAGTGAAATGACTTGCCCCAGGTCACACAGCAGACATGTGGTGAAGGCGGGATTAGAACCCACGTCCAAGGGCATTGATATTAATGCCCTGGGCCCCTGCCTACACAAGACACACAAGGTTTCAAGGTCCAAGTGACTGGATGCCCGGACTTTGGTGGGGACGGTTCTGAAATTTCTGTCTGTCCCACCTCCCATTTTGGGGTCCTTGAGACCTAATCATTATCTTCAAGTGGAATCACCGGCGAGGGTAGACATCCATTTTACCGTAAAAGCAGTACGAAGTCTTCTACACTATCCTGGAACTTCCCTGACACCATAAATACATTAATACAGACCCCTTGCTCATCTATAATTGTCTGAGGACACAATCCCTTATTTGTGGCATCATTCTGAGTTACACTGCTACAGGCTCAGTGGTCTACAATACAGTCTAGAGTCTACGATAGAGCTGGCAGACAAGATTCCTGCCCACAGAGAGCTTACAGGAGTCAGAACCAGAACGCCGGTCTTTCTCGCCAAACCCTGGATACTCACTGGGCCGGGCTTCAGTATTGCACCCTGCCAAACGCCAAACTTGAGGAGAAGGGGCAGGAGGTGGGGGATTTGGAGGGAGGGGGGGAAAAGGTAGGGAAGGGAAGGATGTCTTGTCTTGTTTTAGGCCGTCAAGTCGTTTCCGACTCATAGCGACACCACGGACACATCTCTCCCAGAACGTCCCACCTTCATCTGCAATAGGTGGTGGATCCATAGAGTTTTCTTGGTAAAAATACGAAAGTGGTTTACCAGAGCCTCCGTCCATGCTGTCAACTTGAGTATCCGCCCTCGACTCTCTCCCATGCTGCTGCTGCCCAGTACGGGTGAGTTTTGACTTGTAGCGGCTTGCCTTCCACTCGCTAGCCACTCTGGAAATGGAATGGGTTCAGAGCGATTTATTTATGAAACAGCAGGATCCACGACCCATCCATCCTTGCGGAAGGTTTTGATCGATCAATCAATCGATCGTATTTATTGAGCGCTTACTGCGTGCAGAGCACTGTTCTAAGCGCTTGGGAAGTCCAAGTTGGTAACATATGGAGACGGTCCCTACCCAGCAGTGGGCTCACGGTCTAGAAGGGAGAGACAGAGAACAAAACCAAACATATTAACAAAATAAAATAAATAGAATAAATATGTACAAGTAAAATAGAGTACTAAATACGTACAAACATATATACAAGTGGTTCTAGCCATGTGTCTGGTCCAACGCAACGTGGTCCGCGGTTTGTGTCCAGGGCTTAGGGCAGGCTTAGCCAGCTACCCGATCCCAAGTGCTGGAGATAGGGCTGAATCCCAAAAGTTCCTGGGGCTTTCACTTCCCCTTCCTTCCCACCTGTCTCCCATTCTCTGACACCAAGGAGGGAGGAGTTCCTAGAATTCTTCTTCCCGATTTGATAACCTTGGATTTCATTCAATCGTATTTATTGAGCACTTACTGTGTGCAGAGCACTGTTCTAAGTGCTTGGGAAGTCCAAGTTGGCAACATATAGAGACGGTCCCTACCCAGCAGTGGGCTCACAGTCTAGAAGGGGGAGACAGAGAACAAAACCAAACATATTAACAAAATAAAATAAATAGAATAAATATGTACAAGTAAAATAGAGTACTGAATACGTACAAACATATATACAAGTGGTTCTAGCCATGTGTCTGGTCCAACGCAAAGTAGTCCATGGTTTGGGTTCAGGGCTTAGGGCAGGCTTAGCCAGCTGCCCGATCCCAAGTGCTGGAGATAGGGCTGAATCCCAAAAGTTCCTGGGGCTTTCACCTCCCCTTCCTTCCCACCTGTCTCCCATTCTCTGACACCAAGGAGGGAGGAGTTCCTGGAATTCTTCTTCCCAATTTGATAAACTTGGATTTCATTCATTCAATCGTATTTATTGAGCACTTACTGTGTGCAGAGCACTGCACTGGTGCTTGGGAAGTACAAGTTGGCAACATATAGAGACGGTCCTTACCCAACAACAGGCTCACAGACTAGAAGACTCACAGTCTACCCCTGCGCTTAGTACAGTGCCTGGCACAAAGTAGGTGCTTAACAAATACCACAACTACTATTATTATTATTATTTGCTGCTTTTATTCACCCCTCCCTCAGCCGCACAGCTGAGGAATTTTCTATTAATGCTTATCTCCCACTTCAGACTTCAGGTGGGCAGGGAATGTGTCTATCAACTCTGTTATATTATACTCTCCCAAGCACTTCATACAGTGCTCTGCACACACTAAGCACTCAATAAAAATGGCTGATTGATTCCCAGGCCGGATGGAGCCCTCTTCACCACTGATTAGAGAAGAAGACCAGAGGTAATGACGGTCGGCTTCTTGGAGGCAGGAATCCTATCTACCAACTCAGTTGTGCTCTTCTAGTTGCTTAGTACAGTGCTCGGCTCGCAAGTGCGTGGCTCAGTGGAAAGGGCATGGGCTTTGGAGTCAGAGGTCATGGGTTCAAATCCCGGCTCCACCACTTGTCAGCTGTGTGACTCTGGGCAAGTCACTTAACTTCTCTCGGCCTCAGTTACCTCATCTGTAAAATGGGGATTAAGACTGTGAGCCCTCCGTGGGACAACCTGATCACCTTGTAACCTCCCCAGTGCTTAGAACAGTGCTTTGCACATAGTAAGTGCTTAATAAATGCCATTAAAAAAAAATAAATACCAAACGATGGCATTTATTGAGCGCTTACTGTGTGCAGAGCACTGTACTAAAGGCCTAGGAGAGTACAATAGAGAACTGGTAGACCTGTTCCCTGCCCACATTGACTGATTGATTGACTCTCTCCCCCTTTTAGGCTGTGAGCCCACTGTTGGGTAGGGACTGTCTCTATATGTTGCCAATTTGTACTTCCCAAGCGCTTAGTACAGTGCTCTGCACATAGTAAGCACTCAATAAATATGATTGATGATGATGATTGATTGGTAGATGATGAGAAGCAGCACGGCCTAGTGGAAAGAGCCCAGGCCTGGGAGTTAGAAGACGTGGGTTCTAATCCCAGCTCCACCACTTGTCTGAAGTGACACCTTAGACAATTCGCTTAACTTCTCTGTGCTTCAGTTCCCTCATCTGCAAAATGGGGGTTCAATCCCTGTTCTCCCTCCTATTTAGACTGTGACCCCCTCGGGGGATCTGATTATCTCGTATCTACCCCAGCACTTCAGCCTCAGTTACCTCATCTGTAAAATGGGGATGAAGACTGTGAGCCCCCCGTGGGACAGCCTGATCACCTTGTAACCTCCCCACAGCTTAGAACAGTGCTTTGCACATAGTAAGCGCTTAATAAATGCCATTATTATTATTATTATTATTACTTAGTGCAGGGCTGGACAAGTAATAAACACTTAACAGAAACACTGTAATTATTATGATCAAAGTCTTAGCACTTAACAACTGCTACAATTATTATGATGGTGATGATGAAAGTCTTAGGGATGAAAGACAAGGTTGTGAGCAAAGATGAAGGGCAAGGCAAGCTGAGGAACAGAGAACTGAGCGTGGAAAGAATTAAACAAGATCAAAAAACAGCAACGTCTGAAGAGTTCGCCACCCTGCCTCTCCTCCTCCAGGAGAGTGGGGAAGATTTGCCAGGGGGGAGGAAATTCCCTCAGGCCAGATTTTCAGTGAGTCAATTGCATTTATTGAGCGCTTATTACATGCACAGCCTGGCTCAGGGGAAAGAGCCCAGGCTTTGGAGTCAGACATCGTGGGTTCGAATCCCGGCTCCACCATGTCAGCTGTGTGACCTTGGGCAAGTCACTTAACTTCTCTGAGCCTCAGTTCCCTCATCTGTAAAAATGGGGATTAAGACTGTGAGCCCCACGTGGGACAACTTGATCACATTGTATCCCCCCCAGAGCTTAGAACAGTGCTTTGCACATAGTAAGCGCTTAACAAATGCCATTATTATTATTATTATTACTTAGTGCTTGGGAAAGTACAATGGAATAATATAACAGACACCTGCCCTGTGCACAACGAGCTTACAGTCTAGAAGGAGAGGGAGACATTAATATAAATAAATAGAATTACAGATATGTGCCTAAGTGCTGTGGGGCTGGGAGGGGAGATGAATGAAAGGAGCATGTCAAGGTGATGCAGAAGGGAGTGGAAGAAGAGGAAGGGAGGGTTCAGTCAGGGAAGGCCTTTTGGAGGAGATGGGCCTTAATGAGGCTTTGAAGGTGGGGAAAGTAATTGTCTGTCGGATAGGAAGAGGGAGGGAGTTCCAGGCCAGAGGCAGGACACAGGCGAGAGGTCGGCGGCGAGATAGGCGAGATTGAGGCCCAGTGAGTAGGTTGGCATTAGAGGAGCGAAGTGCTCCAGTTGGCCCATTGTAGTAGGAAAGTAGTGAGGGGAGGTAGGAGGGGGCAAGGGAATTGAGCGCTTTAACTATCCTTGCCTCCTGCTTTGGGCTCAGACTCAGTCCTCAGGCCCAGCCGCCAATTGCCAAAGCTTTTATTGCTCCGACCGCTGGAACGTTCTCCTTCTCGGAACCTGAAAGCAGCCATGTAGTTGCCGTCACGGGAGATTGGTTGTACAGAATCCCGTGCGCCCGGTTAAAACTATAAATCTTGTCTGCAATAAAAGCGAGAGACTGAGAGCTGGGCCAGTTCAATCCTTCAATGCAGGGCGATTTGTTCTTGGTTGGTTCACACGAACCCCGGCCAAATGATTTCCTGTTGTAACACACTCGCCATGGTGCCATCTCCAGAGCTGTGAGGACTGAGGCCAGCCGGCCACTGGTGTTCCCACTATTTTTTATTTATATATCTATATCTATATCTATATCTATATATA
Organism: Tachyglossus aculeatus; assembly: GCF_015852505.1. Classification (NCBI taxonomy): domain Eukaryota; kingdom Metazoa; phylum Chordata; class Mammalia; order Monotremata; family Tachyglossidae; genus Tachyglossus; species Tachyglossus aculeatus. The sequence continues at coordinate 42,023,590 of NC_052067.1, read as the reverse complement.
GATAGATAGATAGATAGATAGATAGATAGATAGATAGATAGATAGATATTTGTTAAGCACTTACTCTGTGCCAGGCACTGAACTAAGTGCCGGAGTAGATATAAAATTATCAGGCTGGACACGGTCCATGTCCCACGTGGGGTTCACAGTCTTAATCCCCATTTTACAGATGAGGTAACTGAGGCACAGAGAAGTGAAGGAACTGGCCCAAGGTCACACAGCAGATAGATGGTAGAAGTGGGATTAGAACCCAGGCCCACGCTTTATCCACTAGGCTATGCTGCTTCTCAATCACAGTTAAACTGCAATTTGAAATCTCCAAACTACTTGGTGGTTAATTCACATTTTGGCTTTTGTCTGGGGCTTAAGTGCCATGGGTTTTGCCATCCTATATCAATCAATCAATCGTATTTACTGAGCACTTACTTTGTGCAGAGCACTGTACTAAGCGCTTGGGAAGTACAAGTTGCTAACATATAGAGACAGTCCCTACCCAACAGTGGGCTCACAGTCTAAAAGTCCTATATGTTAGATCCTCCTGGCAGTTATTTTTTGAGGTGAGGCTGTTAACATCACTTAACACGTGGAGCAGCTGAAGAACTAAGAGGTTAAGGGACTTGAAGAAGGTCTAAATGATCAGAATGGCCGCCACTAGCCTCTTTGGAAAATTGCTAAATTAGAGAAGCGACATGACTTAGAGGAAAGATTACAGACCTGAGAGTCAGGGGACCTGGATTCTCATCCCTGTTCTGCCATTTTCCTGCTGGGTGACCTTAGACAAGTCCCTTGACTTCTCCATACGTCAATTTCCTCATCTTTAAAATGGGTTTTAAATACCAATCCTCCCATGCCCTTAAACTGTGAGCCCCATGGGGAACAGAGACAATGTCTGACCTGACTGTATTGTGTCTACCCCAGCGACTGACACATTGTGAGCACTTAAAGACCACAATTGTTATTATTAAATAATATTAATAATTATAATAGCAATTGTGGTATATTTGTTAATGTGCATGCACTGTTCTAAGTACTGGGGTAGATACAGGTTAATCACGTTGTCCCACGTGGGGCTCACACTTTTAATCCCCATTTTACAGATTTGGCCACTGAGGCACAGAGACGTTAAGTGACTTGCCCAAGGTCACACAGCAGACAAATGGCAGAGGTGGGATGAGAACCCATCACCTCTAAATCCCAAGCCCGGGCTCTTGCCACTGAGGCACGCTGCTTCTCGAAATATTAAATAATGACATAAAAGCTTCATTTTTATTGAGTGCTAACTGTATGCACAGCACTGTACAAGTGCTTGGGAGAGTCCAATCGAACAAATTCGGTAGATATGTGCCCTGCCCAATTAAAATTATCCTGTCCTCTGAAGAATCATGCATCTCCTCCATGAAAATACAGATTTCTCAGTGGCTCCAAGCACAGAGCTCACTGTGAGCAGGGAATGTGTCTGTTTATTGTTATATTTTACTTTCCCAAATACTAGTACAGTGCTTTGCACACAGTAAGTGCTCAATTAATATGATTGAATGAATGAAAGGAGACATGCATTACCCAGAGTAAGGAGCTTCTGGCTCACATTTCAACACAAGGCAAGAGGCTGAAGTCTAAACAGGAGCAACTTGACTCTCCGAACCACATCAGAGCTACAGCGTTTTCAGGATTTTCCATAATTAGATTCATTTTCTGCATTTTGTCCAGCCTTTCATTTCTCCTCAGGGGAACGGAAAGCTAGTAGCTTTCCATCCCCCTCTCCGTCTTACCTCCTTCCCTTCCCCACAGCACCTGTATATATGTATATATGTTTGTACATATTTATTACTTTATTTATTTATGTATTTTACTTGTACATATCTATTCTATTTATTTTATTTTGTTAATATGTTTGGTTTTGTTCTCTGTCTCCCCCTTCTAGACTGTGAGCCCACTGTTGGGTAGGGACTGTCTCTATATGTTGCCAACTCGTACTTCCCAAGCGCTTAGTACAGTGCTCTGCACACAGTAAGCACTCAATAAATACGATTGATTGATTGCTTGATTGATAGTAGCCGACGATGCCCAAAAGCAAAGGATTTTAATACGCTTTTCAATCACCGTCTGAACCGAGGAGATCAAATGAGATGATATCATCATCATCATCATCATCATCATCAATCGTATTTATTGAGCGCTTACTATGTGCAGAGCACTGTACTAAGCCCTTGGGAAGTACAAATTGGCAACATATAGAGACAGTCCCTACCCAACAGTGGGCTCACAGTCTAGAAGGGGGAGACAGAGAACAAAACCAAACATATTAACAAAATAAAATAAATAAATAGAATAGATATGTACAAGTAATTAAGAAGTCCAGCTAGACTGGAAAAAGAATCCTCAATCCTTACCCTCCCCATCTGTATCCTTTGGACTTTTGATATTCACCCCACCCCCAGCCCCACAGCACTTATGTCTGTATCTTTAAATTATATATTATAAATTATTTAGTCATATTAATGTCTGTCTCCCCCTCTAGACTGTAAACTCATTATGGACAGGGAACGTGTCTGCTAATTCTGTTGTACTCTCCCAAGCGTTTAGTACAGTGCTCTGCACATAGTAAGTGCTCAATAAATACCACTGATTGATTGATTAACAATCCGGCCAATTAATTTCCATCAGCAAGGGGAGCACTGGGGCTGATGACCTCCACGGCACAGCTAGATTTCCAGTCTCTCTCATTGTAGGTCTCTCATGAGATCTGAGAGTTTCCCAACAAAATCGATAAGATGCCAAAATGAAGGCATTCTGACCTCTGAGATCTTTGAAATTCTGCCCCTATATCCGGCCCCATTTCCCCTAAAACCCCTCCACCCATTTTTGCTCCCTCTCTTGAAGTGAAAAGCCGACAGCCACATCCAGTAGGGACCTGGCCCCACTGACGCTTATAAATGATGGAGGTGAAATTGCCATTGAGTAGTCAAAACTCTAAGGCGATGAATCCAAGAAAAGTTTTTGATTTCCTTTTGAGGCTTATTTAACGTCATTTACCAAAAGAACTATCCACTTAGAAAATGATTCTTTAAAATATCTAATTTAAGAATTTAAATTGACTTTTAAAAGTACTGGTCATATCTTTGTTAGGATTTTCTAAAATCCATATATACCCCCGTTGTTGGGTAGGGACCGTCTCTATATGTTGCCAACTTGTACTTCCCAAGTGCTTAGTACAGTGCTCTGCACACAGCGAGCACTCAATATATATGATTGAATGAATGAATGACAGTAAGCGCTCAATAAATATGATTGAATGAATGAATGAAATACCTTGCTATTCAGGGAAGTGGCATACTGGAAGAACTCCAAAACTGAGAACGGGTGAACATTTAGGCCCTAGAGGACTCAAATGCCAGAAGAGGAAGCCAGGGTCCATGGGAATATTGGTGGTGGTCTCTTGGGCAGCGTGGCTCAGTGGAAAGAGCACGGGCTTTGGAGTCAGAGGTCATGGGTTCAAATCCCAGCTCCACCAGTTGTCAGCTGTGTGACTTTGGGCAAGTCACTTCACTTCTCTGTGCCTCAGTTACCTCATCTGTGAAATGGGGATGAAGACTGTGAGCCCCCCATGGGACAACCTGATCACCTTGTAACCTCCCCAGCGCTTAGAACAGTGCTTTGCACATAGTAAGCGCTTAATAAATGCCATTATTATTATTATTATTATTATTATTCAGGGTCGGAAACCCATCGAACACCGACGGAATCAGGAACCCACAGAACCTAGCTCTGCTTTCAATCCCCTAGCAGCATGGCTTAGTGGAAAGCGCACTGGTCTGGGTGTCAGAGGCTCTGGATTCTAATCCTGACTCTGCCACTCGTCCGCTATGTGAACCTGGGCAAGACCCTAAACTTCTCTGGGCCTCATCTGTAAACTGAGGATTCGATGCTTGTTCTCCTTTCCTCTTAAGCCTGTGACTCCCACGTGGGGCAGGGACTTGGTATGGCCTCATTACCACGTAACTACCGCAGCCCTTAGTACCATGTTTAGCACATAGTAAGCACTTAAAAAATACCATTATTATTACAATAATGATTATTATTATTATCATCATGGCACTTAAGTGCTTAACATTATTATTACGATAATGATCATTAGTATTATTACCTTGGCACATAATAAGTGCTTGACAAACACCATTTTTATTATCATTGTCCTCGATTGCCTGATGACCAAAATTCAGGACACTAGACATGAGCAGTTTCACTCAAAAACTCTACAGTGAAACTGCACCCCCATCTTTTGGGGTACAGACCTGGGAATGCTTTGGGGACAAGCCCTTATTTGTAATAGCTGGCCAGAAAGGAAAAATCACTGCCATTCATGGATCTCAAGCATATGAGAGTATAATCAACTGCGCTCAGAGACTAGGTCCAAACCACCACTTGTTTCCACAGAGAACTCCCCAATGCCCTGCTGCTTCAGGGATGAGAAGGAGAAAGGCATCCATGAAAGGAAGCTATCCCAAGAGAATTACTAGAAAGCACCAGGAGGAAGAGAGAACGGAAAGTCATCCCGGCTTTGACGGACCCAAACGACAGAGCCGAAGCGGGATCGAAAGGAAAGTTTGAAATACTGAAAGAGTTTTCCCTGAAAGGAGGGAAAATCTGAGGAAGACTTGAAATTCCTTCCGAGTCGTGATGGATGGGAGAACGTGAGGATTCACAGGCCACAGGAACAGCCCAAGGGGAGAAAGCATAAGGTGAGGAATTGCTCCCACCAGGCTCTCCTCAGAATCTGAACGTATCAACCAACTCTGTTGCACTGTACTCTCCCAAGCGCTTAGTACAGAGCTCTGCACACGTAAACACCATTGACTGATTGCTTGATTTGCTGACTGACTTAGTGGTTGGCAATTGGTATCGGTGCAATTCTCCAGAAGGAGGAAACTACAGCCACATGCTGTGCGTCGATGGAGCATTTTATTTTATGGAAGGGGAGTGGAAGATAATCAAGAATTGGACATGCCACATTGCTCTTCAGCACAAATAGTAAAATATTATTATTATTGTATTTGTAAAGCGCTTACTACATGCCAGGCACTGTACTAAGCATTGCGGTCGATACCAGCAAATTGGGCTGGTCACAGTCCCTGTCCCACATGGAGCTCACAATCTCAAGCCCCGTTTTACAGATGAGGGAACTGAGGCCCAGAAAATTAAAGTGACTTGCCCAAGTTCACGCAGCAAACAAATGGCAGAGCCAGGATTAGAACCCAGGTCCTTCTGATTTCCAAGTCCGTGCTCTATCCACTAGCCATTACTGCTTCTAGCAAAGACTAGTTGGAGAAGGTCTGGGAGCGGTACTGTTTCCCAAATGAGCATCCTCCAGGTGATCAAAGGAATCATTGACAGGCAAATAACCTGTGGAATTTGGGGGTTAGGAATCTTCAGAAGTGAATTCTTAGTTCCTTGGGCTGATTCTCTTCTGTTTTTCCCAAGCCTCTTCACTTTGACTTGGATAACTGGAATTCATCGTTAGGCTTGAGCTGTGGTGCATGTTAATGTGTCAGGTGCATTGGCTTCTGTTTATTGTGAGACTATCAAACGGTTTAAAAATGAGAAAGAGGAGGAAGAGGAAGAGAAGAAGGAAGAAGAGGAAAAGGACAGGTCCAGGAATCAAGTCTCTTGGAAGTTAAGCAAACTATAAGCTTGTTGGGGACGGAAAATATGTCTTTTTATTGTTATATTGTACTCTCCCAAGCACTGAGTACAGTGCTCTGCACACAGTAAGCGCTCAGTAAATACAATTGAATGAATGAATGCATGAATAAAATCCCCACCCTGTCCTTTCCAGTCACCCAAATGGGTTGAACATAATCTGCTTTTCCTTCTCTTGCTAATCAAAAACTGACTAACGGTAGAGAGTTTGGAGCCAAGAGATGGCATCGTTGACTAATGAGGAGAAGCAATCTCTTTCCCAGTGGAGATTACTGAAAGTTAAGGGGGGGAAATTGGATTCTTCCTACCCTGCCTGTTTCAAAGCAGAGAGAAGAGTAATTTAGAATGACCCCAAGCTGAGGAGCAAAGTGATTTTTGCACTGAGCCGGGCAGCAGTATTCTGGAAGAGCTGGGGACTCACTGGCCATTTTCTCTGCAGCCATCAGTCAGTCCATCGTATTTATTGAGCACTTATTGTGTGCAGAGCATTGTACTCTCACTTCGGAGAGTACAATATAACACTACAACAGACACATTCTCTGCCCACAGTGAGGAGGGCCCTGGGATTTAATCAATCATTAATCAGTATTATTTACGGAGTGTTTACTCTGTCCACTTGCTTTAGGCTTTAAGCTCCTTTTGGAAAGGGAATGTGCCTGCTTATTGCTCTATCATACTCTCCCAAGCGCTTAGTACAGTGCTCAAGAAATCCCCTTGTTTGACTGATTGCAGGAGACCATGCGGAGCATTAGGGAGAATACAAAAGAGTTAGTAGTCACTATCCCTGCCTTTAGGAAGCTTACAGCCTAGTATTTTATCAACCGAACTAAGGTAAATTAGGAAGTAGGGGGAAGTAATTGAGTTAAAAGATAAATGTGTAAGTTCTGTTGGGGCTGGGGAAGAAGAGTACCTAAATCAATCCTATTTATTAAGTGCTTGCTGGGTACAGAGCACTGTACTAAGCGCTTGGGAGAGTACAACAGAGTTGATGGACACATTCCCCGCCCACAGGGAGCTTAGAGTCTAGACTCTACCTAAATAGGTAGGGGGCGAGGGCTCAAATGTATAAAAGTAATGAGGGAAATGAGTGATTAGTCAGGGAAGACCTTCTGGAGGAGATGTGCTTTTAGTAAGGTTTTGAAGATGGGGGGTGTGAAGGGAAATGGAAGATCAAGTGAATTATTGGGGCATTAATAAGTCTGACTCCATTCCCACCAATTGAATAGGAGGGACTCTCCTATTGTTGAGCTCTTACTGTGTTCCAAGCACTCTGGTAAGCACTGGAGTAGATAAACAATAATCAGGTCCCACAAGAGGCTCACTGGCTAAGTAGGAGGGAGGACGGACGGGTATTAAATACCCCATTTTGCAGATGAGGAAACTGAGGCCCAGAGAAGTTAAATGACTTGTCCAAGGTCACCCAGCAAGTAAGGGGCAGAACCGAGATTAGAACCCAGGTTCTTTGACTCCGAGGCCTGAGCACCGTCCATTAGGCCAAGCAGATCGGGGCAGGGGAGCGGAGTGGGGGAAAGTTGGCGGCAGGAAGCCCAGTGAGAGATTGATAAGCTCCTGTCGGAACCAGAATCCTGGGCTGGATGAACTCGGAGCCAGCAACTGTGCCTGCTGATACTACCTTCTCACCGTGTTGGGACTAATTTCTCCATTCTGGCCTCTTTGGTCTAGAGAATTCCCGACAGAACAATATCCTCTCTCCCTGAGAGGGTGTCGGTTTGTAGCAGATCTTTCCGGGGGAGAGGGAGATAATCTATTCCTATTTAAACCTCAGATCACGCTGCTCCAACGAGATTAACATCTGTTCCTCGGCAGATTTACCGACGACGACATCGAACCTCGGATTTTTCTAGGCAACCACGAGGAACATTTCAGCAAAGCGTTCCGGAAGCCTGCTGTTCTGTCTCCACGTGCCTGGTTCGGGGCAGGAGGCAATGTGGAGTTGCTGATTTTGTATCTAAGCAACTGTCAGATCCTGGATCTACTAATAAGAGAGGGTACAATTAAGCCCTGGTACTTTAATTAGGAGCAGATGCCTATTCTTATGAAATAAAATGTAAGGTTTTCCGAGGTGTGGAAGCTTGACTGTATGTAAACTTCAAGAGTGTGACGGTAGCTTTTTCTTTTTCTTTTTTTTTTTTAAGTAGCAGCACTGGGCTAGTCAGGGAAGGCCTCCTGGAGGAGATGTGCTTTTAGTAGGGCTTTGAAGATGGGGAGAGTACAAGCCTCTTGGATCTGACGGGGAGGATGTGAAGGACTATCAAGTGAATTATCGGGGCACTAATAAGTCTGACAGCATTCCTTCCAATTGAAATGCAAAGGCCTTCCTAATAATAACTGTGGTGCTTGCTTAGCACTTACTGTGTGCTCAGCCACTTGTGTGCTGTGTGACCTTGGGCAAGTCACTTAACTTCTCTGTACCTCAGTTACCTCATCTGAACAATAAGGATTGACTGGATCGGGTCCGGCCCGATTTACTTGAATCTACCCCAGCACTTAATACAGTGCCTGGCACAGATACCGTAACAAAAAATTTCTGCTGCCGCACCGATCTTCTTCCTGAAGCATCGCTCAGCCCACATCCCTCCTCTTCTCAAAACCTCCAGTAGCTTCCTGTGTGCCTTCACATCCAACAAAAACCCCTCCCAGTTGACTTTGAGGTTCTCCACCATCTGGTCCCACCTGACATCTGCTCTCTCTTTACCCGTTACTCCCCAATCCGCCACCTTTGCTCCCCCAAGCCAGCCTCCTAGCTGTTCCTCGCTCTCCATTCTCACACTTCGATGTCTTCTTCATGCTCTTCCCTCAACTCGGAACACCCTCCCTCTCCACGTCACACAGACCATCGCTCTCTCCCCATTCAAATCCCTCCTTAAATCCCACCTCCTCCACAAGCGTTCCCTGTTAATTTCCCAGCACCCTTAGCCATACTATCCCTTCGATCAACACTAGCACTTATGAACTTAATCACACCGCCCTCCCCAGTCGTTTATTTTTGACCTTCCCTGTTAGACTTTAAGCCCCTTGTGGGCAGTGAACACATCATCAGGTGTCATCGGATGTGAATTTCCCCAGTGAGCAACAATCTCCTGCCTAACTTCCACATTCTCCTCCTTCCCAGCTGTCTCCCAAGAGAAAGTTTTAGGCTCCTTTTCAAATCTACCCTCTCTACCTATGTCACGGACCCCTCTAAATCACTCCAGACACTTGCTTTCCCCCTCCTCATCTGTCTTCTACCTCTCGCTCTCTCCTCTGATTGCTTCCAACATGCTTGTCTCCCCACACACAAACACACTTTTTTATGGTATTTGTGGGGCACTTACTATGTAACAGGGACGGTACTAAGCATCAGGGTAGATACAAGATAATCAGGGTTGGACACAGTCCCTGTCCCACACAAGGCTCACAGTTTTAATCTCCATTTTACAGATGAGGTAACTGAGGCACAGTGAAGTGACTTCCCCAAGTTCACACAGCAAGCAACCAGGATTAGAACCCCGGTCCTCTAACGCCCCGACGCATGCTCTTTTCACTAGGCCACGCTGCTTCTGGTCACAGACTTTGACGTAAACTTCAAGCAGTTAGGAGGGGTCTTTGAACTCCAGAGCCCTCCTCATCCCCGAGACCGAGGAAGAGGGTTCTAGATGATGAAGCCCAGCTCTTCTAACACCACCCCCCCCATCCTCCCCCGGCCCAAAAGTAGGCTGCTTTAAAGCTGAAATAGTGTTTATGACCTGCACTATACTTAGATTCTTTTAACCTGCTCCTCTCTCTGCCTCCACCCTAGAGAGAACTGAAACTAAGTGGCGAAAAACTCCATTCTTCCCCCCTTAATTCCCTCTGGCATCACTGTATCTTGCTGCTGACATTCCCTGTGGCGAGATGCCACATGTTTAACATAGCTGGAGGCAAAAAAAGGAGCAATTACTAATACCCAAATCTCTCCCGCCGCAAAACTGCCTTCTAGAGGTTTACCGGGTCCAACGATACCCTTTCACGCCCTCGCTCTCCTTGCGCCAGACCCCCGTCCTCCACTTCTGTCTGTATCACGTCACCTTGACCCATAACAACATCGGTGTTCACCATTCCCCAGGCAACAGCCGGAGCTATCGAGATATGAAAATTTACCGTTTTTATACATTGCCACCTAGAGTTAACCAGTTGACCCAAATGAGACCATTTGGTTTGATTTGTGTTATTGTTGGGATGTTTTCCCCTTTCCCAGGAGGATGAATTTCTACGGGAAACAAGATAGAATGGGAAAGAAATGACTCTTTCTTAAAATAGCAGTGATATGACAGTCTTCCCGAACGTAATAACTGAAGCTATTTGTTAAGCGCTTACTATGTGCCAAGCACGGTACTAAGCTCTGGGATGGCACATGGGGGCTCCACTCTAAGTAGGAGGGAATACAGGTATTTAATCCCCATTTTACGGCTGAGGAAACTGCGGTACGGAGAAGTTAAGTGACTTGTCCAAGGTCACACAGTACGCACGTGAGGGAGCTGGTTTAGAACCCAGGACCTTTGACTCCCGGGCCTGGGTACTTTCCACTAGCCACACTGCTCCTCACTGTGAACTCTGGGTAGGACGGGGACCATATCCAACCTGATTATCTTGGATCTACCCCAGCAGTTGGTACAGTGCTTGACAAGCATCATTATCATCATTATTATTATTCCCACCAGCCTGCCCACTTCCCAAGCCTACCCGGGTCCTTGATGGGTAGGAACCCCTCTGGATATTTCTCCTTCCTCTTTCTCCCAAAAGAATAAACTTCCTCTTGGCTGGATGTCCGGACTCTAATAACGCACCAAAATAGCAGCTGTCCAATATCCAAATGGAATTAACATCTCTTGCCATTGTCTGCAAAGAAAAGATGCTTCTAATGTTAGTAGAAAGGCAAATTGAGTTTGCTTTCCAACCCTAAAGTCCTTTTTCCCCCCTTAAAATTAAGGTAAGCCGTGCTTATTAGAGGGACGTTAAATCCATCTCCCCACAAGGCTAGTTATCAGCAAAGTTCCTGGACTCGCCAACAGAGTGATAGAACTACCATGGTGAGAATTTTTCTCAAGAGGTTTGGGTAACCAATATAGCCCGTCAGTAATTAGGCAGGTGTCTAATGTGGCAAACTCAAACCTCGTCATTTCACGCCAGGCTGGGGAAATTTGGGAAAGAACAGAGGCACAAATCAAGCAAAATAATTATTTCTCCCAACAAGAGCGTGTTTGCAGCAGATGAGGGAATAGCTCATTTTCCCTTTGCGGTTCTTCCCAGAAACCCCAGGAGCTGGCTGCCTAATTAGATTAGATTAAAGGCACATTCTCAAACGCGGACCGGAGGCCGATTATCCAGTCCAAAACCTGCGATCAGATAGTGGGGAACTTTTCACCCTCCCTCAAGTGGAGCAGAGAGTTCATTCAGCACTCAATCCCCAGAATAGGAATAGCATTTAAGGGGAGTACCAAACCCCATCTGTGTCCCCTTCCTCGACTCTGTCGAAGCTGACAGGGGGCCCACACAAATCCCCCTGATGAGTTGTTACAGGCACAGGAGAGTGACTGATGATTATTATTATGATTGTGATTACGGTATTTATTAAGCGCTTACTCAGGGTCCTATCTGATTATCTTGTATCTGCTCCAGCACTTAGTACAGTACTCCCATACCACTTAGGTGCGTTTCCATAATTTATTTGTTTATATTAACGTCGGTCTCCCCCTCTAGACTGTAAGCTCATTGTGGGCAGGGAATGTTATATTGTTTTTTTGTACTCCCCCACTGTTTAATACAGTGTTCTGCACACGGTAAGCACTCAATAAATATGATTGATTGAGTGAGCATTTCAGTACCATCCTTAGGCCGCAAACCCCTCAAAACAGAGATGGAGGTCCTTTGACTCACTTTAACAGGGCTCTCATTCGAATGGGAATATAAAGCCTCGACAGAATCTTTGGTAGCCGGAGTTGCTGAAAAGCAGCAGCAAGTGCTTAGTACAGTGCTCTGCACACAGTAAGTGCTCAATAAATACGGCTGAATGAATGACTGCTCTGCACACAGTATGAGTTTGATAAATACCATTGAACAAAGTCCTCTGCTCCCCAGCCGGGTCATCATCATCATCATCAGTGGTATTTATTGAGCACTTATTGTGTGCAGAGCACTGTGCTAAGCGCTTGGTAGAGTACAACAGAGTTTTTTTATGGTATTTGTTAAGCACTTCTTATGTGCCAGGCACTGTTCTAAGCACTGGACTAGAGACAAGCTAATCAGGTTGGACACATCCCTATTCATTCATTCAATCGTATTTATTGAGTGCTCACTGTGTGCAGAGCACTGTACTAAGCGCTTGGGAAGTGCAAGTTGGCAACATCTAGAGACGGTCCCTACCCAACAACGGGGCTCACAGTTTTAACCCCAACAGAGCTGGAAGACCCGTTCCCTGCCCACAGTAGGCTCACAGTCTAGATGGGGAGACAGACATTATTTGTATCTAAATAATTTATAATATATAATTGCAATCCTTGGACTCTGGACCCAAGCAATATCTACAGTCTTTGAAGATCTGGCAGTGCTGCGTGATCTCCCAAATTATCTTCCTAGAATTTTCTTCCTTCTTCCTGCCTCCCAGGATGTTCGGAAGGCCCCTGCTGCCCATCACTCTCTCCACCTTCAAAGAGTTATCGAGGTCACACCTCCTCCAAGAGGCCTTCCCTGTTTCGGAGAAGCAGCATGGCTCAGTGGAAAGAGGCCGGGCTTTGGAGTCAGAGGACACGGGTTCAAATCCTGGCTCCGCCAATTGTCAGCCGTGTGGCTTTGGGCAAGTCACTTAACTTCTCTGTGCCTCAGTTACCTCATCTGTAAAATGGGGATTAAGACTGTGAGCCCCCCGTGGGACAACCTAATCACCTTGTAACCTCCCCAGTGCTTAGAACAGTGCTCTGCACATAGTAAGCACTTAATAAATGCTATTATCATTATTTATTATTAAGCCCTTGGGCAAGTCACTTAACTTCTCTGTGCCTCAGTTCCCTCATCTGCAAAATGGGAATTAAGACTGTGAGCCCCAGATGGGACAACCTGATCACCTTGTATCCCCCCAGCACTTAGAACAGTGCCTGCACATAGTAAGCGCTTAACAAATGCCATCATTAATATTATTATTATTATTATTTTCCCCGGCTCCTTCTCCCTTCTGTGTCATCTATGTATTTGGATCTGTGACTGTGAGCCCACTGTTGGGTAGGGACCATCTCTATATGTTGCCAACTTGTACTTCCCAAGCACTTAGTACAGTGCTCTGCACACAGTAAGCGCTCAATAAATACGATTCAATAAATACAATTGGATGAATGTCCTTTGGGCATTTGATATTTGCCCCATTCTCAGCCCCACAGCACTTACCTATCGTCATATTTTATAAATTATTTATATTGTCTGTCTCTCCCTTTAGACTGTAAGCTTGTTGTAGGCGAGGAGCATGTCTGCTAACTCTGTTGCACTCTTCCAAGCGATTAGTACAGTGCTCTGCACATAGTAAGTGCTCAATCCATTGACTGACAGACTGATTGCGCTTGGGAGGTGGTGACTAAAAGGAGGCTGATCTTCACTTTTTTATTCCTTCCTGGGCTGCAGCAATCCTGATGTGGTTCTGGCTCAGAGAGTGAGAGAGAAGGGAAGAAAGCAAGAGGTGGTGAGAGAGGGATAGGGAAGGATAGACAAGAGAGAGAGTTAAAGAAAGAGAGAGAAAGTGCACACTGCAAGTTTCTATCCTTTTTTTCACTAGTGAGAAAGGCAAAAATAATATCTCCTGCCCGGAGACTTATCCATTAAGCCTGGAAGCCAAATTAAAACCCCAGATCAATCAAAGATTCAGAGCCTAGAAAATAAATTAAAACCTGGCCGTGAAATGGAAAGGCAAAGTACCGGAATCGAAATATTGCTGTTGGTCGAAGATCAAACCTCACCGGGGGGTCCTGCAATTCTCCAAGATCCCTTTAAAATGACCCCTGATCTGCTGAGGGGCTATAGAGAGGGCAGTTGATGGAGCTGGATGAAAATCCAGGGCCCTATCCTTTCCTTTTTCTTTCTTCTGCCATGACTCAAACAATCCAATCTACCCAAGTAATTCTGCTGTTGCGTCTTCGCTTTGATGTCAATGGCCAAGTAAGTGTATACGTGAAATTGTTTGGTAGTTATTCACTCAGGGGAGTCTTCGACAACCTGTGAGATAACGACAATGAGTACCTTAACAAGGGGTCACTCCTCAGAGCCACTGTCTTAACTCCGGACAAGATCAGTTTGGAGTTTCGTTGCTTTTTTTCTTTTTTCTGAAGTGCAAATAAATCAAGTCTCAAATGCCAAAGCGACAAAAATAGCATCTCCTTTTCACACTGAGCTGCTTAAAGATCACCCACAGGGGGAACTGGGAACTGAATTTCTCTACATTCATTGACACTCAACGTTTCTTTCCAGCCCGGTCTGGTGGCTGAAATTGGGAGGTCAGGAGGAGGGATTGGGGCATTTCTTCATTTTGGTTTAGCTTCGCCACTTTTGCCCTAATCTTTTTTTTTTTAACGGTATTAAGCGCTTACTTTGTGCCAGGCACTGTACGAAACGTTGGGGTAGATATGTTGCCGACTTGTACTTCCCAAGCGCTTACTACAGTGCTCTGCACACAGTAAGTGCTCAGTAAATATGATTGAATGAATAAATAGAAGCTGATCAGGTCGGACACGGTCCCTGGCCCACAGGGACCACAGTCCCTGGAGCTCACAGTCTTAATCTCCATTTGACATATGAGGTAACTGAGGCCCAGAGAATGAAGTGACTTGCCCACGGTCACACAGTGGACAAGTGGCTGAGCCGGGAATAGAACCCAAGTCCTTCCGACTCTCAGGCTGGTGCTCTATCCACTTCCCTCCTCACCCCCACTTCGACCTCTCAACCCTCAGCCTATCCTTTGCCCCAAAATGTCTCATCACCTGTCCCGCCCTACAAGGTTATAGTCTGGCCTCTGTGCTCATAAATTCCCTCAGCCTCTCTCTCTCTCCCCAACCTCTCTTCACCCCTCTTCCTCCCCGCCCAAACCCCGAAAGAAAATGAGGCACGCTTCCTTTCTTCCTCTGTGTTCCCATTCCTCCCCTGTACCCCAGAGTACAGCCTGGACAGGCTGGTCACAAAAGTGTACACAGGCAGTGGAAACTCCAAGCCAGAGACAGCATTCCAACCCTCTTGAGAGAAGCCACACATCCGACAGTGAGGCCTCTCTTTCCCTCTTAATAATAATTTTGGTATGTGTTAAGCACTTACTACATGCCGGGCACTGTTCTAAGCGCTGGGGTAGATCCAAGGACACAGTCCCCGTTCCACATGGGGCTCATAGGCTTCATCCCCATTTTGCAGGGGAGGTAACTGAGGCACAGAGAAGTGAAGTGACTTGCCCAACGTCGCAGAGCAGGCAAATGGCGGAACGGGAATCAGAACCCGCATCCTCTAACTCTCAAGTCTGTGCTCTTGCCACTAGGCCATGCTGCTTCCCATTCATTCATTCATTTTGATCGTATTTACTGAGCGCTTCCTGTGTATTAAGCACTAGGGGATGTATAATATCATTTCGTACAATATCACAATCAGCAAAAACATTCCCTGCTAAAAACGAGCTTCCCAGGCTCTTCTCTTTGCCTGCCTGTCTGTGCATGGCTCCTCTGCCTCTTTAACTATCCCTTTCTCTCGGTCTCTCTACCTGCTTTCTTTTTCTGCATTTTATCCCTCTTTTTAAGCTCCGTGCCCCTCTTCCACTGGGGCCCGATCAGCCGAGAAAGTCCCCCAATCCCACCACACTGAGGTCCTGCATTCTGCCAGCACCTCGGGTCACTGTTCCTCTAAAGCCTCATCCTCCGAGGTCCTGAGGAGGTTAAGGGGCCACCCGCTTCCTTTTGTTTCCTCTGCTCTAATTCCAACTCCGGTGGTTCGCCGGGAAACCTGAGCTTAGCGTTCTCAGGTTGGAATTCCTTCGCTGTACCTGTCAACTCATCCCCTTGATCGCTCCCCTTCTCTTCCCTTCTGCTTCCCATCTCACTCCCTTTCCTTGTTTTAAGAATTCCCCACAGGCCCTCTCCAGCTACAACCCTGTCATCGCCTTGTTTCTCCCATAGTCTTCTGCGGCTCCGAACGCTGCAGAGCCTGTCATCTTAGACGTGCCTCAGTAGCCCACCATCTCTTCCTCGAACTTTTCTTCAAAAACCTTCCTCTTCACCACCCCCTCCTCTTCGCTCTGGCGGTGACTTAATTGCTGAATTTATTCACCTTTCAGGCCCTCTCCGTTAGCCAAAGGGAGCTGTAATTGCTGACAAATATCACACCTTGTCTTCGAGGTGTCACACCAATTCCAGTTCTGTCGGTGTCAAGGGGCAGGGCCTATAAAGTTAACACAGAGTATCACTGCTTTAGGAAGAGTTTCACTGAGCTATTTATATTCCCGGTTCATCATGCATTACTGTTGCTCTACAGCTTCTATTAACCCAGCAAGATTTTACTCAGTAAGATTAATTTCTCTATTATCCCAAGGAATACTGGCCTTGATTAACCCAAAATAAGACCTTTCCCCATCTGACCAGCTCCTCTAGGAGTTCATCTTCTGTCTATTAATTACTGCCAAGTTCACCTTGAATTTCTCCCAGGCCAGGATAAGAAAAAAAAAATCTCCAGTGTTTTTCAATTTATATGTTAGAAAGAGGGTTCAAATAGCCATTGTCAGGAGGTTGGCACTCTCGGAGATGATGGACTGAGATGCCAGAACTTGCAGTGAGAGTTGTTGAGGTAATCCCACATATTTCATGGGACAGTATCAGTGGGCAGCAAATGTGGCTGTTATATTGTTTTATTGTACTCTCCAAAGCGCTTAGTATAGTGCTGTGCACACAGTAAGTGTTCAATAAATGCAACTGACTGACTAGCAAGCCGAGGTGAGATGATCGTGGGAATCATGCAGCAATCAATCGTATTTATTGAGGTTTTACTATGTTCAGAGCACTGTACTAAGCATTTGGGAGAGTACAATTTAACTGAGTTGGTAGGCACATTCCCTGCCCACAATGAGCTTATTATAGTCTAGAGGAAACCTGGCGAAGATGACCTAAGGAATTTCCTTCTTAGCCAATTAAAACTACTTTTTTCAGAATAAAGACAGCCCAGTTTTACCCTCTCGTAAGAGACTGTTTCCACAATTAACAATCAGTGGTATTGATTTAATGCTTACTGTGTGCAGAGTACTGTACTAAGCACTTGGGAGAGAACAATGTAACATATACGTTCTCTTCCCACAAATTTACAGTCTAGAGAGGGAGACAGACATTCACATAAATTACAGAGGGGTATATCAGTGCTGTGGGACTGAAGGTGGAATGAATCAAGGGTACAGATCCAAGTGCAAAGGTTAGCTCAAGGTTAATAACAATAATAATGATAATTATCGTACTTGTTAAGCGCTTACTATGTGCCAAGCACTGTTCTATGCACTGGGGTAGATACAAGTTAAGTTGGACACAGTCCCTGTTTCACATGGGGCTCACCCTTTTATCCCCATTTTACAGATGAGGTAACAGACACAGAGAATTGAAGTGACTTGCCCCAGGTCATGCAGCAAACAAGGGATGGAGTCAGGATTGGAACCCAGGTCCTTCTGACTCCGAGGTCCTTGCTCTATCCACTAAGCCACACTGGCCTGCTCCATTAGGACCCGAGCAAGCCATAAGAAGGGGTGGAGTTGAAGGCGGGCGAGCTTTGGGGTGACTACCGACATCCCTCCCGAACAAAGGGCCCTGAGACGTAAGTACAGCTTTCTGGGCAAGTAAGCATTCGATCGACACCCTTGATTGATGCGACATGCCATGTGATGGCATATGCAACATTTTGTAGCAGTCCATCCAAGTCAGATTGAACCTAGAGTCAGAAAGACCTGGGTTCTAATCCCGACTCTGCCACTTTTCCTCTGTGTGATGTTGAGCAAGTTGAGAAGTGAAGCCATTTCTCCGGGCCTCAGTTACCTCATCTGTCAAATGGGGATTAAGACCGTTAGCCCCGTGTGGAACTTGGACTGTGTCCAACCTGGTCATGCCCAGCACTTACAGTAAGCACTTAACAAATACCATTAAAAAAAAAACCTGGCGTATTCTCCGGGGGTTCTATTGAGATTTCCCTATCCTCCTTCAACCATTTGCTCCGGAGTCTGTTTCTTTCCCCAGTCCCTGTGAACTTGACTGTCCCTTACAAGCTGCAGAGCTTGGTGGCAGGAAGCTACAAAAGGCCTACAGTGCTGTATCCAGCCCAGACAGGAGATCCAGGATCCTGCTGACACCTGGAAACCAATAATGAGGTCAGTTTCTCTAACTGCAGCTTGTAGCAGCACATTACTGTGAAATCTCAATCCATAGCATTTCTTAAGCATCCATGTGCGCAGGGCAGAAAAATAGGCTTGTGGGGACAAAACTTAGGGACTCCCCATGCTGGAGAACAGGCTCAGCCTAAATTCTCCACCATCACTGGATGTGTTATAGTTCACGTAAACTGTGGGAACAACTTCTGCTGGTCAAGTCTCATTACTATTGTAAACAACCCCAAGGCCCCCAAACCTTCCAGACCCAGGGACGGCTTCACTCCCAAGGGTCAGAATAATAATAACAATTGTGGTATTCGTTAAGCGCTTTCTAAGTGTTGGGAACTGTACTAAGTGCTGGGATAGATACAAGGTAATCGTGTTGGACACAGTCCCTGTCCCACACGGGGCTCACAGTCTTAACCCTCATTCCTCCAACCTATTTGTGACTTAGAACCTAGTCGGGTTCTAAGACTTCCCCACAACAATCAGCCTCTCAGCAAGATAAACCAAGTGTCCAGAGTAGGAGGTTGAGGAGAATGGATAAGATTGGCTGTTTGGGGTTTTTATTTTCCTCTCTCTTTCTCTCCCCCCACCCACCAAAGGTTTACAGTTTTGCTTAGAACTGCTATGGGAGAAATACACAAACTGAACCGATCTGGGCTCATCTCCCTAGGCGAACCAATCCCGCTTCGCGCACTTCCAGAAGACAGTTTAATTTCCAGAATATCCAGTCACAAAGATTATGGAGCAAATGGAGTTGGGAAATAACGCTGGAAAGAAAGGGGAAATAGCATGCTGGGGAAAATGAAAAATAAAAACCTGAAAAATGAATCTGCATTCATTTTGCTCTCCCGAAGTAGTTTCTCATTTACTCTCCCCCAGCCACACAATGATTTTATCTTTCTCTGACTGTGCTCCCTCATCTCCTGAAATGAAGTAGATTATATAGCTAAGTTGTCTGGTATTTATGCAATGGAACCTGCTAACTTTTGGTCACTTTGAGGGGGCGGGGGTCGTGTTCAAAGTTCAGTGTCACTCAGCTCCTGCCCCGGGTCATCAAGAGTTTATGAAGTAGAGTTTTAAGTTGCTTTCAGGCCTCCCAGGGTACCAGATGGCATCTCTCCTGCTGCAGGGAAGAGGGACCCAGCAGAGCCTGCAAGTGTTAGGCAACATGCTCTGCAGGTGGGGGACTCTTGGCGTGAACTCTGGGACCACTACCGGACCCAGGACCATCGACTTTATTGGCCTGGCCTCTGCAGATGAAGGCAGCCGAGCTGGTTCTCCCCCTGCGTGTTAATGGATTCCCAGCCAGGGCCCTGCACCTTTCTGTTCATTTTTATCCGTTGTCGACGGCAAACACTCCCAGGTTTCCACCGAGCCCATTAATTCAAAAGTTCCTCCACCCAGACTGGCCCAAGGCAGACCCGCGAGCCAACGGTGGGGATTCAGGCCTGAGCTATAGGAGGGGATGACCTGTTCCATTTGGTTCAGAAGAAAGGGGGCAGAGGGAGGAGAAGGTGGCGGTGAAAAAAACTTTGTATTTTTCCATTCCTTTAGAAGTCTTCTCGGCAAGGAAAGAAAGAGCGCGATTGCTCAGCCCGGGCTTGAGGTGAGATCATCGGGCTAATTTAACCCAAGTGGCTTAAACCTTGGAGTGGAGCCCTGGGCCACCCAGAAAAACACATCACGGGTCATGAGGAGACCTTTCCTAAGGGGAGCATAGTTTATGATTCATAAACAGGATGTCCCTCTGGTTCCTCTCCTGAAATGATAGAACTAATAACAACAATAGTAACTGTGGTATCTGTTAAGCACTTACTATGTGCCAGGCACTATACTAAGTGCTGGGGTAGATACAAGCTAATTGGGATGGGCACGATCCCTATTCCACATAGGATTCACAGTCTTAATCCCCATTTTACAGATGAGGCCCAGAAAAGTGAAGTGACTTGCCCAAGGATATACTGCAGACAAGTGGCAGAGCCAGGATTAGAACCCAAGTCCGTCTGACTCCCGGGTCTGTCTGACTCTCAGGCCTGGGCTCGGTCCACTAGGCCACCCTGCTTCTCTTCCATCCCTCCGGGTCACTTGTGCCAAGTGCATGGTAAATCCACATCTCTGCTAGAGTATGGAAAAACACAAACTGATGGATGCTGGGCATCCTTCTTTGCTCATATTCCATCTGTTAAAAACATCACTTTACAAGCTGCAGCTCTACTATCCTGGAGGAATTCTCCAAATAGCAGGATCACTGTCTACGAAAGCCATATTTCCATCATGGAGCCCTTGTGCTATCCCCACCCCCCAACTCCGCCACTGTCTACCTTAGTGCAAGCAATATAGGGTGCTATTTTCCCCAAAGATCACTGCAAAGTTAAATCAGCAATGTCAACCTCATCTTGATCCATGGTGAACTAGGGGAGTAAATTCTGCTCCAAAATAGACAATTCTCCTGGAACAGCAGGCAGATTGAGGGGCAATCAATCATATTTATTGAGCGCTTACTGTGTGCAGAGCACTATCCTAAAGGCTTGGGAGAGTACAACAGAGCTGATAGAAATATTCCCTGCCCACAGTGAGCTTTCAGTTTAGAGCAGGAGACAGCCATTAATATAAATTATGGATATGGACATAAGTCCAGTGGGGGATAGGGTCCAAATCTAATTCCCACCAAGATATTCATTCCCAGCACTTTGTACAGTGCTCTTACTGCTATTCTCCTCCTCTCATCCCACTCATCATGGTGTTACTCAGTAGACCCTCAACAGATACCACTGATTGACTACCCCTCCGGACCGTAAGCTTGTTGTGGGCAGGGAACAAGCGGCCAACTCTGTTATATCGTATTCTCCCAAGCACTTAGTACAGTGCTCTGCACATGATAAACTCTCGATAAATACCACTGCTTGACTAATGCAATGTTACACTCCCTAGAATCATGAAGACCCAGATGGCAGCTCTCAGTATTCATTCATTCATTCAAATTGTCTTTATTGAGCACTTACTGTATGCAGAGATGATCAGTTTCCAACCCAGCGGACTTCACGAGTCTAAGACCCGAAGGGGTCAGATTCTGTCCTGGTGCATGATCCAACTTTGACCTGTGACCAGAAAGATGGATAAGAGGGTATGTGGGCAGGAAATGTGTCTACCAACTCTGTTTTACCATACTCTCCCCAGGATGGCACCTGGAGAGTTTTCAGTACTCTAGCAGTCTCGGCTACGGGAGGGAGAGTCAAGTGGAGGCCAATCCAATTCCAATTCCAATCCAATTCCAATCCAATTCCTAGCTTGGGCAGTGGCTAGCGAGTGGAAGGCAAATCTGCTACAAGTCAAAACTCCCCTGTGCTGGGCAGCAGCGGTGTGGAAGAGAGTCGAGGGCGGAGACTCAAGTTTAATCTGTGGAAGAAAGCAATGGTAAACCACTTCCGTATTTTGATCGAGTAAACTCTACGGATCCACTACCGGAGTGATTGCAGATGGAGAGTGGGGCGTTCTGGGAGAGATATGTCCGTGGAATCGCTATGGGTCGGAGACGACTCGACGGCACGAGGGAAGACGAGACTCTCCCAGGCCCTTAGTACAGTGCTCTGAACACAGTAAGTGCTCGATAAATACAACCGATTGTTAGTTAATCAATCGATCTTTCAATCAGCAGCTGAAAGGGAGTGGGAGATGTAGCTAAGGATAGAGTTGGATCACCTTGATAAATCAGAATGGCTCTCAGTAAGGCGAAAAAGTTCACTGAGCAAAGCAAAGGACAACCTTATCGACCATGCCCGGTCTTATCTGCCAGATGGATGGGAGACTCTCACTCCCTGACAGTTGCCAACTTGCCGTATAAGTTATACGGCAACTTATATGTTGCCAACCTGTACTTCCCAAGCGCTTAGTACAGTGCTCTGCACACAGTACGCGCTCAATAAATACGATTGAATGAATGAATGACGGTGAAGTCATCTTTAAATTCAAAGAGCAGCTAGCTCCATTACGATGAACGTCTCCACTGGGGAGTTACAGGAAACAGTAAGGTGGGCCAGAACGGCAAAGATCTGAGAGTTAAAATGGGTCAGTAGTAATAATGGTGGTATTGTTAAGCCCTTACTCTGTGCCAAGCACTGAACTAAGCAGTGGAGTAGAAACAAGATAGGTAGCACACATTCCCTGTCCCACATGGGACCCACTGTCTAAGAGGAAGACAGATATTTAATGTCCATTTTACAGATTTGGAAATTTAGCCATAGAAAGGTTAAGTGCCTTGCCCAGAGTCACACAGCAGGGAAGTGGCAGAGCTGGGATAGAAGCGCAGGTCCTCCGCCTTCCAGGGCTGTGATCTTTCCATTAGGCTATGCACATGGCCCACAGTTAATGTTAACCTGTAGTTAACGTGGAAAATGTGAAGCAGAATTCCATAATTAGGAGAGCAAGTGGCAGTGGGAACCAAGGTAGGGAACTGGGAATCCTGGGGCAGTGAAAGCCCAGACACTGCCGGATCCAAACCACCTCTCTCTTGCCCTACCCGCAGAAGCAGCGGGGCCTAGCGGATAGAGCAAAGGCTTGGGAGTCGGAAGGTCTTGGGTTCCAATCCCCGCTCTGCCACTTGTCATCTGTGTGACCTCGGGCAATTCATTTCTCTTCTCGGCCTGTTACTTCATCTGTAAAATGGGGTTGAAGAATGTGAGCCCCATGTGGGACATGGACTGGGCCCAACCCAATGAGCTTGTATCTACTCCAGAGCTTAATACAGTGCCTGGCACATTGTAAGTGCTTAATAAATACCGTTAAAAAAACACTTAAATACCATTTTTAAAAAAAAAAAAAACTAACCCAGAGAACATACAAGCCCCCTTAGTGGGGGTCAAAGCCCTGCCCAAGCCCTTCCTCAAACCTCCTGTCTCTCCAGGACAATTTCTGGATGGGGCGAGTGACACGGTGAGGTTAGAATAGGAAGGAAGTGCCAAGAGGAGATACTAGTGAGTTATCCTGTTGGGACAGAGGCCCTATTAGGGGAATATTCTGGGACTAGTTGGCCCTGGGGAATCATGAGCTATCCTGTGATCCTCACCGATGATCACACCTTCACCAGTGTCCTGGCCTCAGAATGGGCGCTGGAGGTCATTCAACGACTGTACGATAACTTTGAAGAGGAAAGAAAACAGATTGGGGATATTCATCCAGGAGAGAAGAAAAGCGGAGGGTGGTTTAGAGCATTTTTATTCAGAGGCGGCGGGTCGGCTGTTCTGGAGACACAGCAGGAGGATTAAACTGGAGCATGAGAGACTCGCCGTGGGCCAGGAATGTGTCTACCAACTCTGTTATATTGTACTCTCCCAAGAGCTTAGTACAGTGCTCCTCATCACAGTAAACGCTCAGTAAATACCATTTATTAGTTGACTGACAGGCTTTGTGAGAAAATTCTTCCTTATACCTCATCTTTGCAGATTGATAAACTAAGGGATTTGGAATTCCTGTTTCTAGATTTTTTTTATTTATAGTATTTATTAAGTGCTCTCCACCTGCCAAGAATTATGTTGGGCAATGGATTACGGGATAAGGAGATCAGACCCTGTCTCTGCCCCACAGGGAGCTCACAGTCTAAGAGATAAGGAGAACAGGGATCTGAGCTCCATTTTGCAGATCAAAAAATTAGGGCCAACAAGAGTTAAGTGACTTATCCAGGGTCACACAACTGGTCCTATTTTTTTTTAAATGGTATTTGTTAATCACTTACCATATGCCAGGCATTATACTAGTGAGCCACGCTGGAGAAGCAGCGTGGCTCAGTGGAAAGAGCCCGGGCTTTGGAGTCAGAGGTCGTCGGTTCAAATCCCGGCTCTGCCACTTGTCAGCTGTGTGACTTTGGGCAAGTCACTTAACTTCTCTGTGCCTCAGTTACCTCATCTGGAAAATGTGGATTAAGACTGTGAGCCCCACGTGGGACAACCTGATCACCTTGTATCCCACCCCAGCGCTTAGAACAGTGCTTTGCACATAGTAAGCGCTTAATAAATGCCATAAAAAAAATACTAAGCATTGGGGTGGATACAAGCAAATCAGGTTTGGACTCAGTCACTGTCCCACGTGGGGCTCACAGCCTTAATCCCCATTTTACAGAGAGGAAACAGAGGCACAGAGAAGTTAAGCAACTCGCCCAAGGTCACTGGCAGAGCCGGGATTAGAATTCTAAACGT
The DNA here is from genome assembly GCF_015852505.1 of Tachyglossus aculeatus. Lineage (NCBI taxonomy): Eukaryota > Metazoa > Chordata > Mammalia > Monotremata > Tachyglossidae > Tachyglossus > Tachyglossus aculeatus. The sequence goes on along the minus strand of NC_052067.1, from coordinate 41,999,311 downwards.
CTTTAGAAATTGGGTAAAATCTCATCTGCTTGATATGGTCCATTAGGGATTGGGAGTTTCTCCAGGGTCTCTGGCTAACCGGTTCAGGGACCAAAGGCATGACAGAAAGGAAACCTTTGTCAATCAAGCAGCGTGGCTCAGTGGAAAGAGCCCGGGCTTTGGAGTCAGAGGTCATGGGTTCAAATCCCGGCTCTGCCAATTAGCAGCTGTGTGACTTTGGGCAAGTCGCTTCACTTCTCTGGGCCTCAGTTCCCTCATCTGTAAAATGGGGATTAAGACTGCTGAGCCCCCCCGTGGGACAACCTGATCACCTCGTAACCTCCCCGGCGCTTAGAACAGTGCTTTGCACATAGTAAGCGCTTAATAAATGCCATCAAAAAAAAAAAGTCAAGGTGACTTGGGGCTAGAATCCAAGTTGAAGCCAAGGTTCCGGCCCTGCCTGAAAGGGACGAACAAATCAGACACCTTGAAGGGGCTGCTCTTGGCTGGGTGGGATTAGAGCTGCTGCCCTAAGACATCACGGCATTCCGGGTTGCTCCGGAAGCAGCGTGGCACAGTGGATAGAGCCCGGGCCTGGGAATAAGGAGGTCATGGGTTCTAATTCCGGCTCTACCACTCGCCTGCTGTGTGACCTTGGGCAAGTCACTTCCCTTCTCTGGACCTCAGTTCCCTCATCTGCAAAACGGGTGCTTAGTACAGTGCCTGAAACACAGTAAGCGCTTAAATACCATAAAAGAAAAAGGGACAATGTCCAACCTAACGTATCTACCCCAACACAGTTAGAACAGTGAGCCCCATGTGGGACAGGGACTGTGTCCAACCTGATTACCTTTTATAATAATAATAATAATGGCATTTATTAAGTGCTTACTATCATCATCATCATCATCATCAATCGTATTTATTGAGCGCTTACGATGTGCAGAGCACTGTACTAAGCGCTTGGGAAGTACAAATTGGCAACAGATAGAGACAGTCCCTACCCAACAGTGGGCTCACAGTCTAAAAGGGGGAGACAGAGAACAAAACCATACTAACAAAATAAAATAAATAGAATAGATATGTACAAATAAAATAAATAAATAAATAGAGTAAAAAATATGTACAAACATATATACATATATGCAGGTGCTGTGGGGAAGGGAAGGAGGTAAGATGGGGGGATGGAGAGGGGGACGAGGGGGAGAGGAAGGAAGGGGCTCAGTCTGGGAAGGCCTCCTGGAGGAGGTGAGCATATTACTACGTGCAAAGCACTGTTCTAAGCGCTGGGGAGGTTACAAGGTGATCAGGTTGTCCCACAGTGGGCTCACAGTCTTAATCCCCATTTTCCAGAAGAGGTCACTGAGGTACAGAGAAGTGAAGTGACTAGCCCAAAGTCACACAGCTGACAATTGGTGGAGCCTGGATTTGAACCCATGACTTCTGACTCCAAGGGCCAGGCTCTTTCCACTGAGCCACGCTGCTTCTTTTATCTACCCCAGTGCTTGGCACATAGTAGGAGCTTAACAAATACCATAATGCTTATTGTTACCCAACAACACTCCAGTTCACTAGTGTTCCTGCCCTCCTACTTATGTCTGACCCGGTTTCCTCATCTTTCCAGGAATTCTGGGGAGCAAGCAGACAGGAAGCCTCCTCTCTCCGTCCTGCTGCTGGCAAGGGTGAAGGGGAAGAAACGTGGGCCCTTCTCCCTCCTGAGCCCAGTGGAGTGAAAGTCGCCCTGCCGCCGGATCCCGCTCCCCACCCCCAAGAGCCCTGGAGTAAAGAAGGCTGGCTAATTCTCTGAGGGCACATTTTCCCCCTTCCTCCCAATCCAGACCCACAGGGGCTCAATTCACTTTAAAGCAAAAGCAGCCCTGGACACCCCTCGGCCCCCAAACACCACTGCGTCTTGAACTTGATCTGAGGGATGCGTTTGTTGCCCTAAATTCAACTTCCAAACTAGGATGAGAGAATCTTATCGGGGTCTAGGGGAGGGCAGCTGGAGGCAGCCCAAATTCCGTCCCCCAAACTGAAGCCCCGATAAATCCCTGGGCTGGTTCTCCAAATGAGGATATAGCCCCCCGCACTTGCTAGTGAATGGTGGGCTGAGACTGCCCTCTTCTGCTCTGCTAGAAGAGCTTGCTGAACGCCAAGCTGAGACTCCGCTGCGGAAGTCATGGGATGAACAGGGAATACTGCCTTCTTGCAGATAGGCCTTTGGGTTCGGTCAATCGGTGGTACGTACTGAGCAGAGCAGTGGGCTAAGCACTTAGGAGAGTAAAGGGCGAGACGATGCGTTCCCGGCCCAGGCCGCGACTGAGAAGGAAGCAGCGTGGCCTAGTAGAAAGAGCACGGACAAGGGGTTAGAGGGCCCGGCTCTGCCACTTGTCTCCTTGGCGGCCCTGGACACGTCACTTCGCTTCTCGGTGCCTCAGTTCCCTGATTTGTAAAATATGAGGATCCGACACCTGTTCTCCTTCCCACTTAGATCGGGAGCCCCACGTGGGACGGGGAAGCAGTATGGCCCGGTGGATAGAGTCCAGGCCTGGGAATCAGGACCTGGGTTCTCATCCTAACTCCGCCGCTTCTCTGCTGTGTGACCTCGGGCCAGTCACTTCACTTCTCTGAACCTCAGGTGCCTCGTTGGCAAAACGGAGATTAAGACTGTGAGCCCCATGTGGGATAGGGACTGTGTCCAATCAAACTAGTGCTTAGTACAGTGCCTGGAGAACGGTAAGTGCTTAAATACCATAAAAGAAAAAGGGACAATGTCCAACCTAACTGGACCTGGGTTCTCATCCTAACTCCGCCACTTCTCTGCTGTGTGACCTCGGGCCAGTCACTTCACTTCTCTGAACCTCAGGTGCCTCGTTGGCAAAACGGAGATTAAGACTGTGAGCCCCATATGGGATAGGGACTGTGTCCAATCAAACTAGTGCTTAGTACAGTGCCTGGAGAACGGTAAGTGCTTAAATACCATAAAAGAAAAAGGGACAATGTCCAACGTAACTTGTATCCTTTTTAGACTGTGAGCCCACTGTTAGGTAGGGACTGTCTCTATATGTTGCCAATTTGTACTTCCCAAGCGCTTAGTACAGTGCTCTGCACACAGTAAGCGCTCACTAAATACGATTGATGATGATGATGATCCATCCCAGCATATTTAGAACAGTGCTTGATGCATAGTAAGTGCTTAAGAAATACCATAATAAAAAGATTTTCAGCCGTACAAAACACAGCAAGAACTAAGTGTTGTAAAGTTTAAATCCCTCCACGTTTAATTAGTTTGAGTGTGTCTCTCCCACCGGATTGTAAACTCGAGGGTGGAAATTGTGTATACTTTATGAGGACTTAGTGCAATGCTCTGAATAGAATGAGCACTAGATAAATATCACTGATTGATACTCAAGAGGCTGTGAAAATCCCAATGCCATTCAAAGAACGTGATCGTGCGTGGAGGAGCAGCCTGGCCTAGTGGAAAGAGCCCGGGCTTGAGACTCAAGTCGGAGGTCGTGGGTTCTAATCCCGGCTCCGCCACTTGTCAGCTGTGTGGCTTTGGGCAAGCCACTTCACTTCTCTGTGCCTCAGTTACCTCATCTGGAAAATGAGGATTAAGGCTGTGAGCCCCGCATGGGACAACCTGATTACCTCACATCTACCCCAGCTCTTAGAACAGTGCTTGGCACATAGTAAGCGCTTAACAAATACCATCAACATCATCATCATCATGAAGCTCTTGGGAGAGTAGGAGAGTTGGTAGACAGGATGTCTGCCCTCAAGGAGCTTAAACTCCTCCCACCCCAATTTCTTGAGCTAGACAGCTGGTCTTACTCAAACCACGTCATGAACAGGACTTTCGATACTATCGTTTGACTGATCATTCATTCATTCAATCGTATTTATTGAGCGCTTACTGTGTGCAGAGCACTGTACTAAGCGCTTGGGAAGTACAAGTCGGCAACATGTAGAGACGGTCCCTACCCAACAGTGGGCTCACAGTCTAGAAGGGGGAGACAGACAACAAAACAAAACATATTAACAGAATAAAATACATAGAATAAATATGTACAAGTAAAATAGAGTAATAAATATGTACAAACATATATGCATATATACAGGTGCTGTGGGGAAGGGAAGGAGGTAAGGCGGGGGGGATGGAGAGGGGGAAGAGGGGGAGAGGAAGGAGGGGGCTCAGTCTGGGAAGGCCTCCTGGAGGAGGTGAGCTCTCAGTAGGGCCTTGAAGGGAGGAAGAGAGCTAGCTTGGCGGATGTGGGGAGGGAGGGCATTCCACGCCAGGGGATGACGTGGGATCGATTCATGGACTTGAAAGATTCCTATCGAGGATGAAAAAATCCAAAATAATGACTTCCCAGCCTATTTGGTCTTTGAAACCTGTCCTCTCCCAGCCCTTCTCCTCCTCAGACTCCCTGCTCGAAATGCAAACGGCGTGCTTTCGTACTTCCACGCGAAGCCCTGCAGGCCTTCATAATCATGGGCTAACCGGTTTCCTCCACCCCGCCCCAGGTGAAGCTTGGCAGACCTGAAGGCACAAATATCTCTTTCCTGAGCCAATCCTAAAAGAAGCCATATGGTCACGACTCTAGGACATTTCCTAAGCAGAGATTTCAGCAGTCCCTCTCCTGGTCAGGCGGCCATAGAGGAAACACTCTCTCTAATGAGGGAGGAGTGCGACCTAATGGAAAAAGCACCAGCCTGGGAGTTAGGAGACCTGGGTTCCAACCCTAGCTCCCCTTTGGGGCTCAGTTTCCTCATCTGTAAAATGAAGATTCAAAACTTACTGTCCCTCTCCCTTCATTTATGAGGCCCGTGTGGGCCAGGGATGGAGTCTGATCTAATTATCTGCAATCCACCCCAGCAATTGGCACATAGTAAGCACTTAATGAATGTCACAATTCAATCATATTTATTGAGCGCTTACTGTGTGTGAAGCACTGCACTGAGCGATTGGGAGAGTACAATAGTCTTTTAGACTGTGAGCCCACTGCTGGGTAGGGACTGTCTCTATATGTTGCCAACTGGTACTTCCCAAGCGCTTAGTACAGTGCTCTGCACACAGTAAGCGCTCAATAAATACGATTGATGATGATGATACAATATAATAAACCATCCCAACCTACCGGAGAAAAATCCTCCTCTTTGGTTTTCCGTGGACAACGCAGAACCACGGATCCTACAGCCAGGGTCATGCTATCTGTTAAGCATGGAGGCTGGGCTTGCTCTTCAGAAATCTCCAAGATGGGCCACTTGGAGGGTGAAATAATGGACACAATTTCCAGATTTAAAAACTAAGTAAATGGATGCTTACCCTACTGTGTTTGCAGAAGGTAAAATATCTTTGCTTTTGTTTGGGTTTTTTTTTTTCAGTCCTGTGAGTGATGATAACCTACTCCGGAATGACATTAATTGTCCAGGAAGCGCTTATGGTTCAAGACACAAATTGTTGGTGCTGTCTCTCGACTGACGTATCATTAATGAATAATTCCCACAAAAAGTTAATTCCGCAATCTATAAATCAAGTCAGACGCAGAATAAACTGAATTATTATATTTTCGTCCCCTGCCTAACTTCATCTTCGTGACAAACTGAGCCGTCAAATCCATCAGCAGGAAATTTCCTCCTGAACTGAACGAGACCAACTGTTCCGAAGTTTCTCTGTAGTCTCTAGAGAGAGCTCCAAGTGTTAGGCAAATGGATCAAATCCAATCTTCCTAATCACAAATTCAGAATAAAAACCGCCACCATTTGCAGCGTGGGCTAACCTAGTGAGCAGTGCTGCTTCCCTTCCCCGCCATTATGTTGCCAACTTGTACTTCCCAAGCGCTTAGTACAGTGCTCTGCACACAGTAAGCGCTCAATAAATACGATTGAATGAATGAATGGAACAGCGTGACCTCGCAGAAAGACCAAGGGCCTCGAAGTGAGAGGACTCCACCTGACTCCACCATTTATCTACTGTGTGGCTTTGAGCAATTCATTTTACTTCCCTGAGCCTCGGTTGCCTCATCTGTAAGATGGGAATTCATTACCTGTTCTCCCTCCTAAACTGTGAGCCTCACATAGGACAGGGACCATGTTGACTTGATTATCTTCGCATCTTCCTCAGTGCTTGGTAGAGTGGTTGGCAAGAAGTAAGCGTTCAACAAATACTGCAAATATTACTAGTATTAAAAAAATCAGCCAAATACTGCTCAGGGCATTTTCTCACTGACTGGATGGTGTTTGAACCACCAGTCTGAAAAGATGGGCAACTAAGCAATCAGAATTTATGAACCTTTTGGGTTTTTTTTTTTTTTTTTACCAGGAAGCCATCCCCATTTGAAACACAACAGTTATTTCAGACAATCCACCTTTGCCGCAAGGCATTTTATTTCTGTCCACAGCCCTTAGGTCCATGAATTTTCCTTTGCCTATTCCACTCTTTATTCAGTTTGATAGAAACCTATCTACCATCTCTACTGTACCATACTTTCCCAAGTACTTAGTACTTTCCCAAGCACCTAGTGTTCTGCAAACAGTAAGCGCTCAATAAATACCAATGATTGATTCATATGTTGTATTTCCTGGTTTGCCCTTCTTCCTGCTCCCACTATTTGGGGCATCGTTTTTATCAATCTCCCCGTTACAAAATACGCTCCTTGAGGGTAGGCAAGCTATGTCTTTCTTCTGTGGTACTCATCCAAGCACTTAGTGCGGGGCTTCGCACTCGGAAGGAGCTCAGAAAATACCACTTATTGATTGCCAGCAGCACAGCTCAGTGGAAAGAGCCCGGGCTTTGGAGTCAGAGGTCATGGGTTCAAATCCCGGTTCCGCCAATTGTCAGCTGGGTGACTTTGGGCAAGTCACTTAACTTCTCTGGGCCTCAGTTACCTCATCTGTAAAATGGGGATTAAAACTGTAAGTCCCCCGTGGGACAACCTGATCACCTTGGAACCTCCCCAGCGCTTAGAACAGTGCTGTGCACATAGTAAGTGCTTAACAAATACCATCATTATTATTATTATTATTATATAATTCATCCTGATATTCTACTGGGGTGGAAAGGGAAATGAAAATCCAAAAAACACTAAATCCTCTTCTCCTTCCAGTGCGGTTTATTCCCTTATCTTAAGCCCCAGCATAAGAAATTCATCACCTCTTCCTCCTCCTCTGTGTACCGATCTGTGGACAAGGCCTAATTGCAAATCACTTCATGGAGATCTCTCAGATAAGCTCTGAAAGAGGAATAATTTTGGGGGTGAAGGGGGACAGTTTTTTTTACGACCGTTCAGAAGGGGAAGCTTGTCGTTATAGATGATTAGCGTGATTTCCATCTCTTTGACAGAAGCTTTAAAATAAGCCTACAGAGGCACCAGGCTTTCTGCTGTCTTTAGGGCCCATATTCTCAGAAAACATATTACGGATAAGGCTATGTTACACTGATGCCCCTCCTACTTGAACTGATATGTTGTATCTACCTCAACAATTAGCACAGCGCTTGGCACGTAGTAAGCGCTTAAATTCATTCATTCATATTTATTGAGCGCTTACTGTGCACAGAGCACTGTACGAAGCGCTTGGGAAGTACAAATCCACAGATATTATTACGTTCCAATTCCCAATGACCCCAGGGGATAGGAAATTCACACAGAATCCAAAGCTTTCTAATGCCTGTGCTACGGTAGGGTGTGTTGAAACAGATGCCGCTGATAAACTACCTTAAGGCTCAAACCTGGCATCGCGGAAGGATTAAAATTTCCAATTATTTACTCGGACACACCTGAGTCCCATACATTTCTTACACGAGTTTTCTAATCGGGTCACAAAAGGCCGTGAGTTATATCGAGGCCTATTCTTCTGAGATTCCCAGAGACTTTTCGGGATCAGTAAAGGTGAAATCAAAGGTGCTCTGCATCGCATGGGCTCTTAGACGACCCATTCCTAACCACGAGGAGGGCGGCCATCCACCTTCCTTCCAAGCATCCTGGTGTCCCTGTGGGAGTCGGACGCTGTGGGATGGATGGATCGTTAGTCTGACTCAGTAATGAAACTGGCCCTGGGGCTTTATTTGTTGCTCATTATTTCCTGGATTGGCGGCTTTGTATGAAAAGGAATAGTTAACGAGCCACAGCCTCAAAAAACGTCAGTGGCATTGGTTGAGCACTTACTATGTGCAGAACACTGTACTGAGCACTTGGGAGAATACAGTTCAACAGATGTTGGGTAGGGACCGTCTCCATATGTTACCGACTTGTACTTCCCAAGCGCTTAGTACAGTGCTCTACACACAGTAAGTGCTCAATAAATACGATTGAATGAATGAATTAGCAGACATGTTCCCTGCCCATAATGAGTTTACACCGAAGCAAGGCCCTACTGAGAGCTCACCTTCTCCAGGAGGCCTTCCCAGACTGAGCCCCCTCCTTCCTCTCCCCCTCGTCCCCCTCTCCATCCCCCCGTCCTACCTCCTTCCCTTCTCCACAGCACCTGTATATATGTTTGTACATATTTATTACTCTATTTTACTTGTACATATATATTCTATTTATTTTATTTTGTTAATATGTTTGGTTTTGTTCTCAGTCTCCTCCTTCTAGACTGTGAGCCCACTGTTGGGTAGGGACTGTCTCTGTATGTTGCCAACTTGTACTTCCCAAGCGCTTAGCACAGTGCTCTGCACCCAGTAAGCGCTCAATAAATACAATTGACTGATTGATTGATTGGAAGGATGTACCCCCAGAGGACCCGGGTTCTAATCCTGGCTATATCCCTTGTCGGCTGCGTGACCTTGGGCAAGTCATTTCACTTCTCCGGGCCTCCGTGTCCTCATCTTTAACATAGGGATTAACACTGTGATCCCCACGGGGGACAGGGACTGTGTCCAACCTGATTAGTTTATATCTACACCAGCATTTAGTAGAGGGTCCGGCACACAGCAAGCGCTTAACAAATACCACTATAAAACAAAACATAAAAAACGCGTTTGCTCTGAAGGATGCACCTGCAGGGGCCACGCCCAGCTTGGGGCTTGCCATCAATCGGTAGTATTGAGCACTTACTACGTGCAGGGCACTGTACCGAGCACTTGGGAAAATAATAATAATAATAATGGCATTTACGAAGCACTTACTCTGTGCAAAGCACTGTTCTAAGCGCTGAAATACAGTACAACAGCCTCCCCTTCCCACAGACCAGCTCGCAGAGGAGTGGGCATCGGTCTGATACTTATCCCGGCAGGGACGACAGCTGGTTTCTCGCCTCCCGGGAGGGTGGAGGATGAGGACGGCCGGTGGGCTGGATGATGCGGCTCCTTTCCGCACCTCACCTTCTTGGGTAAAACTGAAGGTTGGCAGCACGAGGCGGGTTCTGCCCTCACTGGGCTGATGCCCAGTGGCACTCCGTCAACCGAGCGCTGCGTGCAAAGCCCTGTACTAAGCACTTGGGAGGGTCTAACAATTTAACAGACACGTTCGCTGCACACAAGCAGCTTGCACCCTACAAGGAGCCGCTACGTCTCGATAGGTGAGGAGGGATATTTACACCCCCGATGTGGAGACGCGCGCGCTATAGGGATTAGAAAATGTGGGCAAGGAATGTGTCTACCAACTCTTCTACTGTAATAATAATAATAATGATGGTATTTGTTAAGTGTTTACCACGTGCAAAGCACTGTTCGAAGCGCTGGGGAGGATACAAGGTGATCAGGTTGTCCCACGTGGAGCTCACAGTCCTCATCCCCATTTTACAGATGAGAAAACTGAGGCCCAGAGAAATGAAGTGACTTGCCCAAAGTCACACAGCTGACAAGCGGCAGAGCCGGGATTAGACCCCATGACCTCTGACTGAGCCACGCTGCTTCTCCAAGCGCTGTACTCTTCCAAGCGCTTAGCACGGTGCTCTGCATTCAGTAAGCGCTCGATAAATACCATTGACGTTTTAGATACAGCAGTTTGCTTAACACTCAACCGAGCATTGAGATTTAAACCAGGATTGTGGCTCTTCCCATCCAAATATCTGAAATTCTTCTATGCATCCTCAAAGGATACCTACCAAATGAGATACGGACGATTCCCCCCTTTAGAAGAAGCGTCTCAGCTCCTAAAAGGTAGTAAATTATCAGCGTGGTAAGCGCTCGATAAATACCATTGACGTTTTAGATACAGCAGTTTGCTTAACACTCAACCGAGCATTGAGATTTAAACCAGGATTGTGGATCTTCCCATCCAAATATCTGAAATTCTTCTATGCATCCTCAAAGGATACCTACCAAATGAGATACGGACGATTCCCCCCTTTTGAAGAAGCGTTTCAGCTCGGGCCTGAATTTTGGCCTCTTCAGAGTTACAAGAGTAGCTCTTCTCATGGTCCCTTTCTATTGCGAGTCAGCGTTAAGTGACCATCTTGATCCCCAGGCCTGGTTTACGTTCAGTCCAGGCCGGCCATGGTTTCGCTCCTCAAAATCCTACCAGTTCCAGGGGTAGGGCTTTAGGATCTCCCACAGTGGTTGGGGGGATGGCAGTGCGGAGAAAAGACTTTACCTATATGAGAAACAGAGGCAGCTTCTGGAGCAGGTGGACCTTGGACAAGAGAAATGGAGTCGGCATGGTCCAAATTCATTCATTCATTCAGTCAATCGTATTTATTGAGCAGTTACTGTGTGCAGAGCGCTGTACTAAGTGCTTGGAAGAGTACAACATAACAATAAACAGATGCGTTCCCTGCCCACAAGCTCACAGTCTAGGAGTGGGGGAGAGACATTAATATAAATAAATACCGAACTGACATTCATATCTATTCTATTTTATTATGTTAGTACGTTTGGTTTTGTTCTCTGTCTCCCCCTTTTAGACTGTGAGCCCACTGTCGGGTAGGGACTGTCTCTATTTGTTACCAATTTATACTTCCCAAGCGCTTAGTACGGTGCTCTGCACATAGTAAGCGCTCAATAAATACGATTGATGATGATGATGATTCATTCAATTCAATTCATTCAATCGTATTTATGGAGAGCTCACTGTGCGCAGAGCACTGTACTAAGCGCATCAGGTTGCTAGAACAAAAACTGGCAAAGGTGGAGGGTGTGGAAACGCACGACATTGATTTGCCCCCATTGTCCCTGTCACTTGCACAGATTTAATTGTACATTATGGTATTTTTGCTGGTATTTCTTCCTGGCATGCTAGTTCTCTTTACGCTCCCAATATTAATCAATCGATCAATCGTATTTATTGAGCGCTTACTGCGTGCGGTGCACTGTACTAAACGCTTGGGAAGTACAAGTTGGCGACATATAGAGACAGTCCCTACCCAACAGCGGGCTCACAGTCTAGAAAGGGGAGACAGAGAACAAAACCAAACATACTAACAAAATAAAATAAATAGAATACATATGTACAAGACAGAGTAATAAATATGTACAAACATATATATGTATATATGTTTGTACATATTTCTCTATTTATCTTGTACATATGTATTCTATTTATTTTATTTTGTTATATATATATAAATACTAATATAAATACTATATATAAAAATATATATAAAATATATTATATATAATATAAAATATATACATAAAATGTATATAAAATACTATATATAAAATACTAATATATATAAAATATAATATATATATAAGATATATAATGTATATAAAATACTATATATAAAAATACTAATATATGTATATATTAGTATTTTTATGTCTCCCCAATTATTCCTTGTGGGCTAGGTATGTGTCTTGTTTTTGTTTGACTTTCCCAGGGGCTTTAGTAAAGTGCACGGCACTCAGTACAGGGCATTACTTCCACCACCCCTGGGAAGCGGCCCAAGATTAAGGCAGTGCTGGGGATCCAAAGGGAATAAAATGGGGAAACCTGATGGAAGACAATGTGTCTGGCCAGAAGACTGCGCGTCAAACTGGGAGATGAACTGAGAAAAAGCAAAACCAACATACGCCAGCGCTTCTTCACAAATGCAACAAGGAAAACTAAAACGGGCGAACTGAAACGTTTGGCATCGAGTGAGGGTCTTCGCATAACGGGAGTCGGAGACTTTACGGCGGGAAGAAAACGGGCTGTAGGTCAGATGGAAAGTGATAAGCAGAAGACATTCTAGTACAATTCCAATTTAGCACACCTTCCCACTGCAACTCACACTTCAGCACGCATTCCCAACTGGATTAGGTTAGCTCCAGAGGCAGGGTCACTTAAGTCCGGCTATCTATCACTCCGGCTCCAATAGGCCAATTCAGATACAAATTTTTAAATTCTGGCCCACAGAATGAGAGTATTTGCCTGAAGACTGTGCTTGGGGGGTAGGGAGGAGGGATAAGGAAGATTAAAATGAATGCGCAATAAAAAAATCATTGGAAAGATTAAATGTTTAGATGTCGCTCTTTCGCATCCAAAAAACGCGTAAGAAAAATTATGCTTTTAGGCTGTGGATAGGATTTTTCAACTGACGGAGGATATTAAAGAAAATTATGAGCAGCGGGAAAAGCCGTCAGTCCAGAATGTTAAATTACAAAGCTTACCGCAAGACATTTAAACTGAAAAGTTCCGTTCAACCAGGTGATTTACTGCTTCGGTGAGTTCCCTGAATCTGTAGAGTAGGTATTCTTGCATTTCCCAGCCCACCTCTTTCCACGGAAGCCAAGACGGCTATAAACGTGAGGGACGAACACCGAAGGAAACGTGTGCAAATCAACTTCAAATAAGAATTCGAGGCACAGGAAAGTAAAGAATATTTCAACTTTTATTTCTGGGGCACAGTCACCTGGAACCTTTTAGTTTCTTAGCGTTTACCTAAAGGAAATGCTTACAAGGAAAACACAATCATTCGAAATCATCGGCGGTGTTGATCGTCAGACACAGAACTGGAAATCTCTGATGTGACAATGCAGGATTTTTGCCTTTTTTAAAAGACCTTAGCAGTTCCAGAAAATAACCCTCAACTTAATCGTTTTAAAGTGAAAGTTGCCTCCTTTGCTTTTCCCGATCGGCATTGCTCGTCCCAATCAATAGGCTAATCCCCAACCAAAGACTAAAGTGAGATTCTCAATTTAACAACTGTCCACCCTAACCTGTGAGTGGCTTGAATTCTGCTGCCGCTTCCAACCTCTTTACTGTCCGTCGATAACCGTACGTCGAAAGCTCAGACAACCCAAAGCAAGAAACAAGAGGAAACTTAGAAAATCAAAGAAAACAGAAAAAGGGCCTTGAAATACATTCAGTTAAAGCACAAAGCAAAATGGTGCCCTTATATCAGACAGGAAGGGAAAAACTTTGGGGGGAAAAAAAACAGATTTTCCAACACCTTTTTTTTCCTCATCCTCACAAAGCGAGTCGTACGGTGACCCACCTGCTGGAGCCAGCAATTATAGAAAAAGGCAGGAAACCACAGAAAAAGTTTTCAAATTGGCAGTATCAACGTCTAAAGAGTACACACACTTCAGATCTTACGGTGCTTTATGAAACTGGCTGATGTAAACCGTGAAGACATCAGCAGGTGTCTCTAAAACTCGTGAAAGGCTGTGAGGTGTCCAAAACTGGCAATGAAAAATTCCATTTTTTTTTTTTTTACTTGGGAGGAAAAAAAAAATTTAAAAAAACCAGACAGCGCATATCATCCAAAAAGATAGCCACACGGTATTAGGTTTAAAAAATTATCAAGCTCTGAAAAAATAAAGTCGGACTAACCTACCTGCCTTCTGTGACAGTCTGAAATATTAAGTTTGCCCTGATCTATTAATAAAGCTTTTGATTCCGTCTAACATGACCTACTCATGATGAAATTAGGAAAACCCTGTGTTCACTTTGTACTGCCTTAGGGGGAGGGGGAAGTTTCAGGGGCACGGGGTACAACTGTTCATTCAGAACGGAGTATTACTGATGGTTATTTTCAGCCTGAGGGGCCCATTCGGTGGCATTCCTCAAAGTTGCTTTTATTTAACTATTTTTCCCATTCGCTCTTTTTAACATGTTCTACTCATGATGAAAATGGACTAGCTAATACCTTGGAAAACTGGAAAATAGAAAATATTCTCAGCAAGTCGGATACGCGCCCTGACTATAAACCGGGGGAAGTTCTGTGGGGAAGAGATACAGAAGAGGAAGGGAAAAGACTGAGACCTACAACTCATTTCCCTGATTCTCCCTTTATTGAGTGGGGGAAAAATTCAGGCAAGCCCTCACTTGCCCGAGTTCTCCAAGACGGTCAGTTTGGAGAGCCTCAGGGAAACTGTACACTGTGTTTTGAGATTTTGCCACCAATACTGGTTAATCCAAATGCGGGACGTCCTTATGCTATTAAATGCACTTTGCTCAAGGAACCCCCAAAGGTCTTGGGGGCCGCCTGTGTCACACTTTACTGATGTCAGAGCCACAGATGCTGGAGAATATTTTTTTTTCCTACCTGATCTCTTCGCTGCTCCACGTAAAATTAATAATTAGTAATTCCAGATTCCCAATTCAACTAATTTACACAAAAGTAGCATGTTCTGTTTCCGCCTCACAACATGAAATAAGTTTTCTAATTTTCCGTAGCCATTTGACCTCCCTCACCCTAAGCTTTAATCAAAATGCAGAGTTAGTAAAGACAGAAAAGAAAAATACAATGATAAAATGGATTTTCCGCAGGTAGTTTTTTAGCTTAACAACAAAGCCAGAAGGGCAGGTCTGCCAGCACCCTGAGGAAAGGGGATGGGGAAGCGAGTTTTGAGGTAATTAAGAAGGCAGACTACATGTAGCCTTAGTCTGGAGGTCTTTACATGTACCTAAAGCAAATTTACATGTGAACCTGAACCTCTTTCTAGAAAATGCTCACTGCTACATCAAGGATCAGGCCCGTGTTCCCTTTCATTCCCTGTCTCCTGGTGTATCTCCTCCTTTATTGTTTATACTGCGATTTATGCAATGATCGGAGGCCATTAAACGTTGAATATATGGCCAACTCCTCATTAAGCCTAGGTTCCAATAATCGTCTTGCATAATGTCCGCACCCTCCGTTATCCCATTTTTTTTTTACTAGCGTTAACAATGAAAAGCGATTCAGAGGCATTTTAAATATACGCCCATAAACTTTTCCTTTAAGTTAAAGGTGTTGGCGGTTGGCGGAGAGAAAGGGAGGAGAGAAAACAACCATAAACACTCCAAGCAATTCCTTTGTATTTGACAGCGGCGTAATGTACAAGTAGTAGTTTACACAGTCACTTGAAACACCCCCTTCCCGCCCGCCCCCCACCAACCACCAAAAATAATCATCGAGAAATGGAGATGCCAGTTACAAAATACTTAATCAACCTCTCCGCTAAACAATAAAGTTATTTTAAGATTCTTTGGTAGCAACAGCTTCTTCTATACTGTAGGATTAATAGGAAAAAAAAAAGTTGTCGATATGACTTTACTGGATAGTCATACCAAAGATACTAAACTATAAATCATAGGTCACTCTTGTGGTAGTTTCTCTAATGCAGTTCAGAAGCCGTCTTAACAGCACAGCTCACGTGCCAAACTTGCCCCTTCACCCCGCCCCCGAAGAAAAAACACAAAAAGAAAAAAAAAACTAGACATCCAGAATAAAAACTGCATAATGATGAGCATGGCAAAATAAAAAAGCTGGCTTTAGGTACCCATATTTTTTAATTTAAACTTAAATTTATTTTCGATTTGCAGGGCCTCGATTGTTACACAAAATAGCGTGTTGAGAACGAAACCAGATACAAACCGAGGCAATATAGAAGAAAAATCCTACGTAGTCTCGTGGAGCGTCGGTATTTAAGCTGTCATTTTTAAATACCCGATGCCCCTCTCTCCTCGCGTTGGGACAGTTTCCGCACATCTGTCTCCTGTACTGTCTCTCCTCTCCATACACCGCGATCTGTAATGCGATTTAATTCAAGTATATTGTAGCTAGTGTGGCGGCAGCAGGGACCCTCGAGAAATGCAATCAGACACAGGACTACGGGCACAGCGTTTCGACCCTCTAACCGGAGACGGAAATTATAGACTGCATTCAGTACGGTACGATACACTGACCGGAGCTAAAGTTTTAGTCTACTTATTGCGAGTGTTTGGTGATGTGGACAAGCGGGCCGGCTCTGTCGGCGAATTATGGCTGCGGGTAGTAAGGCTGCTGCGGGGGCTGGGGGTAAGGGTAGGACGGCTGCTGGGGTCCCGGGTACGGCGCGGCCTGGCCGGGGCTCTGATGGTACACTGGCGGGAACGGCACGTTATACTGGCCGTACATGTAAGGGTTGTAGGCCATTGGCATGGGCATCTGGCAATACCTGTGAGGAGAGGAAGGAGGAGGGAAAACAACAATTTCAGTCACGGGTGTATTGAGACCGCGTGGGACAGGGACCCGATTCGCTTGAATCCACCCCAGCGCTTAGTACAGTGCCTGGCAGACGGTAAATGCTTAAATGCCACAATTATTACTCTTCTAGAAAGGAAGCTTCCGGGGTTGGGGTGGGGGGGACACACGACACACCGCTTCCCAAATACGCGTACCAGAAGGGGCATTGGATTCTTTAATGTAGTCTCTTGGGCAGGGATTGAGCCCTTCTCTCATAAAGACCCTGGCTGGAGCAGAGCTGCCGGTTACGGGTAAGAATAATAATAAAAAACAATTATAATAGATGGTATTTAAGCACTTACTATGCGCCAGGCACCGTACTAAGCACTGAGGTAAATAGGAGCAAATCGGGTTGGACACTGTCCCTGTCCCAGGTGGGGCTCACAGTCTCAATCCCCGTTTTACAGATAAGGGAACTGAGGCCCAGAGAAGTGACGTGACTTGCCCCAAGGCCACCCAGCAGACAAGTGGCAGAGCTGGAAATTAGAACCCAGGTCCTTCTGACTCCCGGGCCCATCTCTATCCACAGGGCCACGCTGTTTCCCCTTTCGTCCTCAGTAACAAATGTTTAGATGACATTTTCGGTTGTGCCTGGCATCACCTTACGTTCACTAGAACCCCATCGTCACCAGGACGGTGCCACGCTTAAACGGGCATTTACAAAGCACAACGCTGCCCACGCGATCATTTTTGTTTCGGGCCACCGATGCGGAAGGACGCATCCACCGCTACATTCGCAGGCGGCCAACACCGAAGCTCTTCAGTCTCATGTACCGCGGAAATAAACCGCTGTTTTGTCCTTGAACCTTCTACGCACACGATACCTCCAGTTGATTCTCGCTTAGAAAGACGTACGAGCTCAGGAGTGGAGGAAACATTACTGGGATATTGCAGACACCTACCGAGCGGGCTCTCGGGTACTCTTTGGGAAACCGGGCACCACACAAGGGGGAGACTCCATTCTCCGAGAGGGAACGGCAACATTTCAGCAAAATGGTCTAATGAGCAGAGCGCCGGATTGGGAGTTGGACTTGGTCTATATGGGGCCTCAATGTGTGGCTTTGGGCAAGGCTCTGACCCATTTCCTCACATTGCTTTCGCCTCCTTCTTACCACAAGAGGCTAGTGCGAGGAAAGGCGAAGGCCATTCCAAAATCTTTAGATCCACGTGTTGCGCCAAGGCAACTTGCATCGTAAAGCGGCCTTGTAATTAGCCCCCTTGCAAACTCAACCTGAGCAAGGAAGCGTTTACGAGCAGAAAGGCTACTGGTCTGAGCTACTTTACGGCCGGAGAACCTCCGCGATAGAGGCTGAGCTGTGAGCCAGAGCACGCAGCTGTATGTGCGTCAGGATTGTTCTACAAGCCCTCAGTACAGTGCTCTGCACCCAATAAGTGTTCAATAAATACAACTGAATGACTTGAATGAAGTCTGGGAACTTCCTTACAAAGCTTGTGTAAAGGAAAACCGCACATGGACCACGTTTATAATAACAGTAATTGTAGTATTTGCTAGGCGCTTTCTCTGTGCCAAGCACCGTACTAAGCGCTGGGGTGGATACAAGCAAATCGGGTTGGACACGCAGACCGTCTCACCTAGGGCTCACAGCCTCAATCCCCATTTTACGGATGAGGTAGCCGAGGCCCAGAGAAGTGAAGCGACTTGCCCAAGGTCGCAGAGCAGACGAGTGGCGGGGCTGGGATTGGAACCATGACCTCCCAACTCCCAGGCCCGTTCTCTACCCGCTATAGCACGCAGTTTACCCAACAGACGTGGGAACCATCGGTTCAACGGCGGCCGCCTCCCGAAAACGCGTGGGGCATTCTTCCCGACTCACCCGGGGTATCCTGGATAGGTGGGGTACGGTGGTCCTTGGGCCTGAGAGGGAGCAGAACCGGCAGGAGCGGACCCAGGGGCCGGCGACGGGGCCGTAGCGGTCGCCGCGGGGGCCGTGGCACCGGGCGTGGGGCGATTGGCCGCGATCACAGGCGGGGGAGGCCGGGCTGGAGGCTGTGGCTTGGGAGGCTGCAAGACAATTACAGTCCAGTGAGGTTTTCCCACGAGTTTCAAGCTACTCCGAGTCACAGGAGGAGAGGCCGCACGGGAAACTCTGCTACTCTCATGGGAAGGAAGGACCGGAGGCCTCGACCAGTCTCGGCTACGGGAGGGAGAGCCAAGTCTGCCTAAACTCACCCATGCTGGGCAGCAACAGCATGGGAAGGGCGGAGACTCGAGTTTACCGCGTGGAAGGCGGCAATGGTAAACCGCATTCGTATTTTTACCAAGAAAACTCTACGGATGCACTACCAGAACGACTGCTGATGGAGATCGGGTGTTCCGGGAGAGATGTGTCCGTGCTGTCGCTATGGGTCAGAAACGACTCGACGGCATAACACAAGACAAGTCAGCGGGAACCACGTTTCCCAGGGACTCGAATTTCGGACTGATAAATCTACATGACCCGGGGGATATCTCCATCTTAATTAAAAGAGAGTCGGACTGCCTGACACATCATCGGAAGCAGGTGATTTTCCAGGAGCTAATTTCTGCTGCCTTTTTCCCAGTCGCCACCAAGCCCAGGGAAAAGTCCTTCCATGACCCGCATGAAACCCAACAAAGATTCCGATACCCTTTCGCTGCCGTTTGTCACGGAGCCGATCACGCGCATTACTGACCACCGTGGTTCTTGGCGCTGGAGTGGGAGGGGTCGAGGTGTTTCCGCCGGCTGGCGTGGCTTGATATGCTGGCGTGGGGATGGAGGGGGCACTGGGTTCCCGGGCAATGCTTTGCTGCAAGTCCCTTTAATAAAATAAAAGGATAAAAACCATTTCTAACATGAAACCGTGGAAAGCAACGACTGCGAGTTGCCATCTATTCAGGTAAAAGTTCTTACAGTGAGGGCAAACTAAAAACACAACCAATCAGAACTAAACCCAGCAAACCCTATTTCTAAATAGAGGGTGTTAACTCTAGTAAGACAGTCTTTTGGCAAGCTGCTTTATTCCCTATGAATGGGAAAATTGGGGAAAAAGAAAGAGAGGATGTTAACTCTAGTAAGACGGTCTATTGGCAGGCTGCTTTATTCCCTATGAATGGGAAAATTGGGAAAAAAAAGGCTGCGACTTGATCAGTTTGAACACCTCTCAGGGCCAACAGATGCAAACTGACGATATTCCTCATGTGCTAGATTACCGCAAGTACCTGTATCTAATCCTGGCTCTGCCAACTGGTTGCTGTGTGACCTTGGCCAGGCCACTAGGCTTCTCTGTGTCCAACCTGATTAACCTGTCTCTACCTTTAGAGCTTAGAACATGGCTTGATGCGGAGTAAGCACTTAAATACTATAACTATTAGAAGTGATTCACTTTTAGGCCTATAACACAAGGGAATTGCATCTCAGGCACAATGTGGAACAGCATAAGATACGGAGAAATCCCAAACTCTGGCAATCGGGAAGATTCATGGAAGTGTGAATGCATCTGTAATTGATCAGGATGGGCTCCTGTGTATAAAAGGAATAAATTACAGGAGTCTCAATGTTTGTGAGGTACTGGTTGGAGAAGCCCCAGTGCTCTGCACATAGTAAGCGCTTAACAAATGCCATCATTACTATTATTATTATTATGAGGTCAAACTGTACCTCATTCTACAAGCTCCCAAAGTTAGGACTTTAGACAGCTCACGTCCACCTGGGTTTTCTGGGGTGAGTTTGTTGTGGGCAGGGAATGTATCTGCTAATTCTGTTGGACTGTACTCTCCCAAGCGCTTAGCCCAGTGCTCTGCATATAATAAGCGCTCAATAAATACCACTGACTGAGGAGAGGCCAGGCCAGCCGCTGAAGGCAACACAGGGCATACAACCCTTGGGCCTTGGCAAAAGAGTGAAATGGGAGAGCTCGGCTGACAGGCCGCCTGCGTACAAAAAGAGCTCTGCAGGGTTTCCATACAAAACAGTCGGGAATATGGGTCCAGTTAAAGGCAATCAATCAATCACATTTATTGAGCGTTTACTTTGTGCAGGACACTGGTTTGAGCACTTGGGAGAGTTCAATACAAACAGACACATTCCCAAACAGGCGAAATCCCAAACAAAAAGACAGTGAATACCAAGGGCCTACTGTACCTCATGGGAAAAAAAATTGCTACAGCTGGAAACTGGTATTAGGAAACAGGAAAAAAGACTAAAATGATTTAGTCTCCATTGTCTAGGTATTGAGAAATTGAAATTTACTGCAGAATCTCAGCTGAAAGAAAACAGGTGGTCAGCTCCGCCATGACTAGTCCCAGCCAACAACTGGCTTCACTGATCATCACATGTGGAAAATAAAATGACACAGGATTAAGTGACATGTAGTAAACCGACACCGGGAGATCGATACTCTTTCTTCATAGTGTTTCAAAGAATCCGAGTGAACTGTTAACAGTGAGCCCACGACAGGTGGTTAATAAATAATGAAGTCCCAAAATGCCAAACACGGAACTAAGGCATCCAGTTAAAAGATGCCACTGAGGTTATGAACCCAAAACCAATAGATTTTCTTTCTTTAAATAATACTCCAAGGGTGGATGATTTAAGCGTGGAGGTATAGACTGCCTATACAACTCTTAGCTTCGTCTTCGCTCGCTAGAAAAAGCCATAATGTGTGAGATTGAGATTAAAGCCGGAAATAAATTTTCCGTTTTTCAAAACTCCGAGATAGACGCTCCATCTTTCTACCAGGGGACTTCCATCACTGTTTAACATGAACAAAAAACAACTAATTAAATCAGATAGAGCTCAAGGTACTTACACCTAGCATTGATTAAAATGTTCAGATCAACTCCCTTTGCTGTCTTTGACGTAAGATTTAAATGACGGCAATATAGGATATATAGCAACATGAATACTGGGCATATAATTATTAACGGTTATGCACACCAACAGTCCCCTTGGGACACAAAGTTGATGTGGTCTGCATAACCTCCATTAACAAAAAGGCCAAAGAAAAGATTTCACACTTCCTAGCGGCTTTTCTTTAGGGAAAAGGACAACGTACAATATACAGAACAGATGCATAATAGAACACAATGAACTTATTCTTAGGGGACAAAATGAAGGCAGCAGCTGATTCCAAGGGCCTTAGGTTCCACCCTCAATTTAATTCCATTAGAGGATGCTTTCAAAACCTTGTCTAATAATAATGGTATTTGCTAAGCGCTTACTATATGTCAAGCACTGGGGGAGATACAAGGTAATCAGGTTGTCCCACGTGGGGCTCACGGTCTTAATCCCCATTTTACAGACGAGGTACATGAGGCGCAGAGAAGTTGCCCAAAGTGACGGAGTTGATGAGTGGAGGGGCCGGAATTAGAACCCATGACCTCTGTGCTCTTTCCACTAAGCCACGCTGCTTCTCATGTCTACAGTCTAAACGTTCAACCCCAGCCTGCGGAAGACGAGACCATGAACTTGATTTCTGACCAGGTTTTCAGAAGTGACTACTGTTCCGCCGTACCTTTCACGGCTTCCACCTCGTGAGATAACTATCCAGGCAAGAACTGTACAAGCCTTGAGGTTCGGGAACTGAGTGTTTGTTTGCTCGCTCCCAAGTCCAGTTCCGAGTACGGTGCTCTGCATTTAGAAGCACTCGAACGCTGACAGTAATGAGGGCTTAAGTCACGTCATGACTGTCCAGTATTGGCTTCGATAGGAAGAGTTGGGTAGACAAATTGAACCACTGATTTCTTGGAATTCCTCATTTTATGAGACCCCCACCATGCCCGAAAAGTGTATTACTCATTGACAATATCTTGACCACATCAATGCACACGTGGGTAGGCTCCCGATTAGTGTTTGTTCCCTCTTTGTGTGCCCTTTCTTGATAAATAGATAATACACACATACATAATGCATAAATGCATTATACGTATACATATATGTAGTGACAAGAAATAGTAAACTAACTTCCTTATGAGGTTTATGCATCAATAAAGTACTGAAGTATGTCACTCCTCTCACCTGAGACATCAACCTATGGAAGTCTTTCTAGACTGCGAGCCCACTGTTGGGTAGGGACTGTCTCTATATGTTGCCAGCTTGTACTTCCCAAGCGCTTAGTACAGTGCTCTGCACACAGTAAGTGCTCAAGAAATACGACTGATTGACTGATTGATGTAAAACCCTCTTTCTCAATTAAATATGAGAAAGAGGGCCAGGCCTCTCCTCAGTCAGTGGTATTTATTGAGCACTTACCATATGCAGAGCACTGGGCTAAGCGCTTGGGAGAGTACAGTCCAACAGAATTAGCAGATACGTTCCCTGCCCACAACAAACTCGTCCCAGAAAACCCAGGTGGACGTGAGCCGTCTAAAGTCCTAACTTTGGGAGCTTGTAGAATGAGGTGGAGTTTGCCGTTTGACCTCATAATAATAATAATAATAATAGTAATGATGGCATTTGTTAAGCGCTTACTATGTGCAGAGCACTGGGGCTTCTCCAACCAGTACCTCACAAACATTGAGACTCCTGAAATATGAATACATGCCTTAATAACAGACTCCTAGACCCAAGGATTCCCCAAGATTTGTATTTAATATACCCTTTGGAAAAATAAGTGTACGGAGAACCATTTTACCGTGGGATGCGTTTTTCCACAGACTTACACGTGACTTGGGATTTCCCTGTCCCTGTAACTACAGAGCCCTGTAGCTAACTTTTAAAAGTGCACTGCCCCTCACCTTTTCCCCTCCTCTCTAATGTTCCTGGAGACTTCCCTGCTCCTGTGCTCCCCAATTTCATTCCACCCTACCCCTGTCTCCCCAGCTCCTCTCACCCTGCCCCGGGGATCCCTTTTCCTGGGCACTTGGGTCCCAGTCCTGAGCTCTGTTTGGTCTGGCTCCGGTCTCTATCTCCCAGGGTCTGGGCTTCTTGGATGCTGCGGTCACCCTCTCCCCCACCCCGCCTGTCCCCCGGGGGTCCCCGACCAGGCCTCCAAAGACCCCCATGGCTTCTAATCCCCCAGGGTAGCCACCAACATGGACACAGGGTCCCGGCCTTCTCTCCTCCCCTCCTAAACCTGTGGGGATTAACTATCCGCCCTGTCTCCAAGTACACTCACTACTGCTGCTCCAAACTGCCAGGAATTAGGACTTGGGTGAGTTTGATAAGGCATCACATGCCACAGTTTTTTGGTTGTTTTGTTTTGTTTTTATGAAAGAAAACGGGAAGGGAGGACGGAGGGCTGAGTTAGGAGCCTGGAAGGGGAGGAAAACCGCTCATTACAACCCAGAGCGGGCACTGAATGGGGAGAGGGAAGGAGAGGGTGGCAAAGAGAAGTGAATTATCTGCACTGTCCCAATGAATGCAACGTCGGGCGGGGCTTTCGGATCCTGGACCACATCAGCAAATGAGGCAAGGCACCAATCAATCAATTGTATTTATTGAGCGCTTACTGTGTGCACAGCACTGGACTAAGCACTTGGAAAGTACAAGTTGGCAACACATAGAGACAGTCCCTACCCAACAGTGGGCTCACATTTATACAGTACTCTCCCAAGCGCTTAGTACAGTGTGCTGCCTCAAAAAATAGGATGGACTGATGATATCGCTCTGAATTTTTAGAACTAGGAGATTGGCTTGTATTCCTCTGTTCACGTCAGGGTTCACATACCAGTTCGAAAAATTACAAGATGAAAGGACCTACTGCTTCAGAGTCAACCAATCTATCCTCATTATTTGCTTCAAGATTCTTGCAGCATCACTTCTTGGGACTGGAACTGATTCCTGCAGCAAACTACTATTGGCAGGAATGAGGTATTTCCTTCCATCGCTCCCTCACGGAAAGTAAATTTCACTTCTACAAGACTCGGGTCAGAAAAATCGGGGTTTTGATACTTGTTTTCTGCATCTGGGGTCAATTCAAAAAATGCTGGTTCAAACTGAAATGAATTTTCTGAAGGGCCGGAAGAGGTTTGCAGTCTCTTCACTTCACTCCACAGGGAGGCTCCGACAAAAATGAGCACAATTTCTTCCACGTAATGCAAGCTTAACTGTCCAACCTGATTAACTTATATCTACCTCACCCACTTACTACAGAGCCTGGCACGCAGTAAGCGCCGCTTAAATACCATGGAAAAAAAGCCACTTAAATAAAACTGCTTCCTCTAGGGGACTGGTCCCGCCTAACAATTAAAATTTGAAAACACGTAATAAAACTGGAAGAAACAAATTTAAAACAAACCTGAGATGACAAATTTTAGATTTCCCTAAAGGTATAAAAACAACTTTCACCGAATTCACTAACCACAAGTTTGGTTTTTCTGTGTGATCCAAGACTTCACAAGTACTATCCTCAATCCAGGAATCCATTAAAGAAAAATAATTTGGGTCATGTAAATACAACAAGTCTATATCCACTTTATACACGGATGCTTTTAAAGCACCACAAACGGCATTTATTGCAGAACAACACGTTCAAAGAGAAGCCTTACTTTAGGAGCTCATCTCTCTCGGTCTTCCGGGCGAATACAATATCACTGCATTTGTTCTGGAACTTGACCAGGATTTCCGTCAGCTCGTTATAAAACTAGGAACGAGAAACTAATGTAAGGATGGTGCCAGAACCGTCTCTTCATCAATACGCAATTCATTTGTCGGTGATCTTTTAATTAAGTGCCGAGAAAATGAAAAATGGGACGGCCGTGCTTTTGTGAATTACAGGGAAATCTTGCCGTGTGCCGTCTTCCCGTTGTTATTACCTCGGCTTTTTGTTTTATGATTTGCATTCCCCTATTCACGTCTTGGACTACACGCTAAAAAAAAAAAAGGTGATCAAGGAAATTGCCGGGAATACCCAGAGACTTCCTGCCTCCACCACAGCCCTGAACCCCCGCAGGGAATGACGACATCAGGCCTTACATCAGGCCTACCCACTCTTCCAACCCAGAAGCTCCGGCTCCTCTTGGGAGCCAGGGTCAATCAGTGGTATTTATTGAGCGCTTCCTGTGTGCGGAGCACTGTACTGAGCGCTTGGGAGAGTACAACAGAGTTGGTAGACACGCTCCCGGCCCACAGCCGTCTTACAGTCTGAAGCTCACTGTGGACAGGGAACTTATCTGTGTAGTTACATTGTATACTCATCATCATCATCATCATCAATCGTATTTATTGAGCGCCTGTGTGCAGAGCACTGTACTAAGCGCTTGGGAAGTACAAGTCGGCAACATATAGAGACAGTCCCTACCCAACAGTGGGCTCACAGTCTAAAAGGGGGAGGCAGAGAACAAAACCAAACATACTAACAAAATAAAATAAATAGAATAGATATGTACAAGTAAAATAGAGTAACAAATATGTACAAACATATATACATATATACAGGTGCTGTGGGGAAGGGAAGGAGGTAAGATGGGGGGTGGAGAGGGGGACGAGGGGGAGAGGAAGGAAGGGGCTCAGTCTCCCAAATGCTTACTACAGTGCTCTGCACACCGTAAGCGCTCAATAAATATGATCGAACGAATGACAGGCAGATGAATGCCACGTAAGGGCAAGATCCCAAGTCTACATTCTGTATAAAATTGAATTGCTCGCTTCTTGTGGTTTTCCAGTTTGTGGCATTCTACCGGAACTCAACACCCATGAACTCTGAACAGCTCCTATCAATCAATCACTTAAACTTATTGAGGGCTTATTGTGTGCAGAGCACTGTACTAAGTGCTTGGTAGAGTTGGTAGACCCATTCTCTGCCCTTGAACAAGCTGACAGTCTAGCGGGAGAGATACACGCTAATAGAAATAAGTCGTCGAAATGAACATCAGTGCTGTGGGGCTGAGGGCGGGGTGAGGAAAAGGTGTGAATCCAAGTGCAAGGGTGACGCAGAAGGGTGTAAGAGAAAAGGAGATGGACCTTCCTATGAGCTGTCAGTTGTGCTGGGACAGTCCAATTGGACATTACGCAGGATAAATTCATTTTTTGCTACACAAAATGAAAGCCAACACAGAAGCAATATTTGGCAAACGTTAGCCAAACAGCCAGTAGAGCCTAAGAACATCAGCCAATGGTATAGGAAATCCCCGGGGGTTATCTGGCTTCCCCTGCTAGATGTAGACGGACAACCACCATCATCAATCGTATTTATTGAGGGCTTACTGTGTGCAGAGCACTGTACTAAGCGCTTGGGAAGTACAAGTTGGCAACACATAGAGACAGTCCCTACCCAACAGTGGGCTCACAGTCTAAAAGGGGGAGACAGAGAACAAAACCAAACATATTAACAAAATAAAATAAATAGAATAGATATGTACAAGCAAAATAAATAGAGTAATAGATATGTACAAACATATATACATATATACAGGTGCTGTGGGGAAGGGAAGGAGGTAAGATGGGGGGATGGAGAAGTGGGCTGTGGCTGTGGCAGTATTTCATTATCAAGCAATCGTATTTACTGAGCGCTTATTGCGCGCAGAGCACCGTACTACGCGCTTGAGAAAGTACAATATAACAATACAGCAGATACATTCCTTACCCACAACTGGATTTACAGTCTAGAAGGGGAGCCAAACACTAATAGAAATGATAAATTACGGATATGTACATAAGCGCTGAGGGGGCAGTGAATAAAGGGAGAAAATAAGAGCCGACCAGGCAACAGGCTCTTCCTCTTTTCAAAATTTTGCTTGCGGCCTCGGGTTCAAAAACAAATGTCACTGTTTATTGTGGTTCTGTACTTTCCCAAGCGCTTAAGTACAGTGCTCTGCACACAGTAAGCGCTGAATAAATACTGCTGAATGAATGATATAAAAACTTTCAACCAACTCACCTCCACCATGACTGGAAAGCTCCAAATACACGCACGACCACTCTGCCCTACATTTTGGCGTACAGCAGAGCCCCCCGAAGAAGCCGTTTTTGGCTTCATTAGGAAAGAGTTTCTGACAGATCTCTGAACTCAAGAGATCTTTCTGGACGGTGTCACTGCAAATGGCTTCTTACCCTTCAGCTCCCCCTTACCTTGGTGCCTTCTTTCAAATTGGCAACGAGTTCCACGAAGTTGTCATAGGCTGTAGCTAGGTTCTTCAGCACTCCCTCCCTCAGATTAGCTTCGTTATTCGACTGCTTCATCTTGGAAAATTCTTGGTGTGAGACCTTGTAAAAGGAATGTTCCACGTTTCATTGGGTGCTTTCACGTGTTTCGATCTTCACGGGCCGGAATTATTAATAATATAACTGTAATTTGAGTGCAACACTAACTTTGATTCCTCACACTTCCGGGTTCTCCATCTAGTGCATGGGCTTATATTTGAAATTGGATCAATTCTGATTTTACCTTTGCTGCTCAACAGCAACTGTGAAACTGGTTGTTGGGGTTTCTTTAAAGCTCACCGAATTTTAGAAAGCCTTTAAAGCTCATCAAGTTTCATAAACTTTTTTTTAAAAAAAGAACCATCTTTCTACATTTTGAAATGTATTTCCAAAGAAAGGCTTGCTTGCTACTGGACACCTCGGGGGTGGATTGTTACCACTTGTCAACTCTGTGACCTTGGGCGGGTCACTTAACTTCTCTGTGCCTCAATTACCTCATCCGTAAAATGGCAATTAAGACTGTGAGCCCCATGTGGGGACAGGGACTGTGTCCAACCTGGTTGGCTTATATATACCCCAGCGCTTAGTACAGTGCCTGGCACACAGTAAGCGCTTAATACCATAACATTTTTTTGCTTCTAATACACGGAGGAAAAAGAGCCGGTTACCCACGCTTTAAATTCCTAAGATCTGCAGTCTAAAAAAAAAAAAAAAAAGGATACCAACATTCATCTCTTTCTCTGGGCATTGGCTTTATTGAATTTGAATTTCACCTGAATGCTGCTTAAGAGTTCCTCCTGCTTTTTCACAGACTCCTGAACTTTGTGGGTGAGCCCTCCGTAGATCCGGTCCAGTTCCGTGACCGAAATCGCCTCTTCGTTTATTGCGCCATCCTGAGCCAAGGAAGTCAGAAACTTGCTCGTCATGTCAAAATTGACTGACTTCAGCTCGTTTTCCAGGTTTTCCCTTTCCTTCTTAACTTCGTCCAGATTGCTCAGTAAGGATTTGAGGACGTTCACAACCTAGGTGGAAATATTTACACAGTCAGCTTCTACTTTACACACTATTCTGTCGTCCACTTTCTGTACCTCTGCCTCGGGGACAGCCGGTACAAATGTCTCTCGTATTATTACCACGCTGAATATCTCCGTGTGCGCTTTTTTCAAAAGGAGACAGACCCCAGCATCTGGCCGCAGCCAACAATGGACTGTCGCTGCACGCTGCTGGCCACGGAGGGACAGAGAGGGACTACGGATCGCTCGGTACCACGCATCCTCACTCTCGGAAAGACAACGCAAGTCCCTGACCTGCAGTTGGAGGGAATCCCGAAACAAGTCCTTCGCAAAGTTCTTGGTTCTGGACTCCTTCACGTGAACCAACGTTACCCCATTATGGAATTCAAAATCCTGCATCTTCCCCTAACCACCACCACCTTGCCAACCATCACAAATCTGAGGTCTCACCACTCACCAGAACCAGAAATGATGTTCGAAAAAACAGCTGGAAATATTGGCGCGGATAGGTGAGGCCAGCCTATGTCTGCTCAGACTTGGAGGTGAACCCCAGAAGTTCATTTGGACCAAAATGTTTGCCTCAATCTCCCCATTAAACCTTTTTTTTTTTTTTTTTTATGGAACTGCTCAAATGTAGCAGAATTAAGTAGTTTTGAATTTCACCTTACCTTTCTGTTCACTTTCTGGCCGGTGTCCCTATCAAGTACCAAACTGTTCACAAAGAAGGCACCAGACAGGAAAAGCAAGGAACCTAGAAAGCCCCCGAACGAGTTCATCACTCTCAAGATGGCTTTTTTGGCCTTAACGATTCAGAAGAGTCAGGCAATTATCATTACTTGTTGATGGATTCCACTTGGAGAAAGAGGCTGAGAGACTATCTCCCTGGGTGTTTGTGCCAAACTCCCCAATCTGAAAACCCCAACTACTCTGCCCGCTCCAAAGGGAAACTAAGGCAACATCGAAAATGTCAATCACCTGGTCGGAACTGTGGCCAAGCCTCCGTTTTCAACCCATCTCCTGGTAGGGGGATTGGGAGAAGGGGAATGTATTCTCGGCAGCTTCTGACAGAACTTGGGCCCCAGCTAATCTTCCACTTTTAATTCACAAAGGAGAGAGAGACTGAGAAAGACACCGGGAGCGGAGGAGGAAATTGAGGAGGTCAACACCGTGCTGATCGAGCAACTTTCCGACACTGGTGAATCAAACCATATGGAGAGTGTTTCAGCCTCAAGGGACTAATTCACCGTCCCTTCTGCGATATCCTTTTCTGCACCTGAAGCACAGATTCATAATGGTTCTGGGCCACGTGAAGAATGGTGTGACGCGAACACGGCTTTGGTAGAGAGAGACCAGTCTGCTGGTAGCAGAACCGGACAAACCCACTGACTGACTCACCTCACTGCCCTGCAGAGTTTTCGCTGGATTAGCGGAAGGTATAGCAGCATTCAGTTCAGGCTCGGCCTTACAGAGAAGTGCAATGGTATCACGGTGGGACTGATAGCGTTCCTTAACCTGCCCGTCTGCTTGCACGGCTTTGTCCAAAACCGTGCGGAAGTTACTTCCCTCTAGGAAGGAGGAGAAGAAAGAAAAATAAATACGGATGCCCTCGGTGTCATCAGACATGGTGCTTCGTAGTCAACCACACCATCCTATGGGGAAATGTACACGGAGCAAAGAGTTGCACAATTATCTGGATAATGCAGGCCCCCGGATCCACAGGCTATTCCTGTCCCAAATTCATCAGGTAATCACCGACCCTCCATGACGGCTGTGCAGAGAAAATACAAAACTCACCAATGGCTTTCAAAGTCACTGCCATGCCATTCTAAAGAAAAGTCAACATCGTCTAATGGCAAATACGGACAAACCGAAATCACACCGTACACAAGTTGGCGCTTGCTCCAAAGCTTTCTTTTCCCTCTCTCCCCTCCCCCTGCTCCCAACCAAAATTTCAAATCATTCAACCAGAAAACCTGAATGTGATTTAAAAAATCTTTCTCAGGCAATTACAGGAGCCCAGCATCAACAGGTTAAAAAACCTTAAAAAGGAAGAAAGAGCCTCAAAAAACACCCCATAAATAAGCTAGCACGGGATCTGAACGTTAAAATCTTTAAAGTTTAAAAAGTACAGTTTCAGAACGATGGAAAACGATGCCAGAGAGTAACCGTCTTGAACGACGAGAGTTGCATTCAGAGGATTCGTTGCTACAAGCAAAAACTCGACCAGGTTTAATCCCTGATAGAGGCGGGGTTAGACGTGCAACATTGAAGGGCACAGGTCTTTACCTGCCCTCAAAGGCTTGTACAGGTCGCTGGATGGTGTTCTCTGCCAACGTTCTTTGAATTTTGCCTTCAGATCGTTGTCAGTGGCTTCCTCCTCATCCAACAATCTTAAAGACTTAAGGAAAACAACAACGGCCTTTCGTTAGCTTAAAGCAGCAGGACGACATCGACATATTTAAAAGAGAATTACCGCATTTTAAGAATGACAGTGTCCTGTATCATTATTTAGCGGTATACTATGTTTCTTCTGATAATACTAATGATGGTATTTGTCTAGCGCTTACTATGGGCCAAGCACTGCTCTACGTACTGAGGTAGATACAAGGTAATCAGGTTGTCCCACGTGGGGCTTAATCCCCATTTTACAGATGAGGTAACTGAGGCACAGAGAAGTGAAGTGACTAGCCCGAAGTCATACAGCTGACAAGTGGCAGAGCCAGGATTAGAACCCACAACCTCGGACTCCCAAGCCTGGGCCTCTTTCCACTAAGCCACGCCGCTTCTCAGAAACTGCAACCACAAAAAGTAGTCAGCTGAGAGGAAAAAAAAAACTCACCCGCCTGAACTACAAAAGCAGAGTAAAGGGCAATGCTAGCAATCACTCCATTTGTTTGTCCCATACAAATACTCCAGAGCACTCCTGAAGCCAAAATAAGTTTTGTGATGGAAATTATTCGGTTGGGCTGCCTATAAGACAGTAGCTAAATCTCCACTTCACTTTGCAGGAACAGACCTGGCATTCACCTATGCTTTCATTAAAAGAAGTTTTACAAATCCAAAAAGGTTGCCATGTCTTCAAAAATGAGCTCAGAGGAAACAGAGCGTTAGATGAGCCCGGTAGGAGTAACTACGCAGCGTGGTTTAGTGGGAAGAGCCCAGGCTTGGGAGTCAGGAGACCTGGGTTCTAATCCCCGCTCTGCCACTGGTCTGCTGTGTGACCTTGGGCAAGCCACTTCGCCTCTCTGTGCCTCCCCTTATCTGCAAAAATGGGGATTAAGACTGTGAGCCCCACATGGGGACAACCTGATTACCGTGCATCTATCCCAGTGCTTAGAACAGTGCTTGGCACATAGTAAGCACTTAAATACATTATTATTATTATCCAAAACACCTGGCATCCAAATGCTATCCAACCCCTCTAGCACCTAATTACTATCCAACATATCTCTCTAAACTCATTACGGACAGGGAATATATCTGTTAACTCTGTTGGACTGTCCTCTTCCAAGCACTTAATACAGTGCTCTGCACATAGTAAGTGCTCAGTAAATATTACTGATCGATATCTAGCACTCAAGGAAATTTAGTTGAGTGGTTATTATCTGCAAGTTCATGGTCTCTGAATTCTAGTCTCCACTGGTCACTGCTTCATCAGACGGGGCATAAATGAAGCACTTGGAAGTACCCTCCTTCCTGAGAGTGCTAATTACCGGCCTGTTTCCACATTAATGTGTTCGGGGGTGTTAGGTCGGGGGGTGGGGGGCCTAGGTCGATAGCAATTTTTGTGAAAATTCAGCATGGTGGGGTTGGACCCCATTAAAATGGTCTTTGTGCTATGGAATCCCATGTAATGTCCGTTTCCCGAGTGGCCTTGGAAGCTAACACAACGAACAACTCATTCAGACAGATTCGCAATCACTTCCAGATTGGTCGTCGGGCCCAATCGCTGCCACGGCTCTTTGAACAGAACGCTCAAAACCCTGACGCACAAAAGGCTGAGGGTTTCCAATAAGGCCTGGAAAAAAACCCCAAAATGGTGGTTTTCTGGCCTTACTGGCTCGTCGAAGTCTGCTTCTTCCCAGTCCTCATCCCCGGTAACAGAGAAGCAGCACGGCCTAGTGGATAGAGCACAGGCCTGGAGTCAGAGGACCTGGGTTCTAATCCTGGATGCCACCTGTCTGCTCGGTGACCTTGGGCAAGTCACTTCATCTCTCTGAGCTTCAGTTCCTTCATCTGTAAAATGGGGATTAAGACCGTGAGCTCCACGTGGGGCAGGGACTGTGTCCAACCTGATGAACTTGTAGCTACCCCAGTGCATAGAACAGACCTTGGCACACAGTAATAATAAAATAAATAAAATAAACAAAGAAAATAGAAATAAATATAACGCCCGCCCCTTTTCACTTCCCTGCTCAAAAATGTGCTTCTTCTTCTTCCTAGTCCCCGCCACGTGTAGTTAATCATTTTTGTTTCTCATCCCCATTAGATTAAAAGCTCCTTCAGGCCAGGAAATCCTGAGTTTTACCTCCGTTGAACACTCCCCGACACTTAGTCAAACGCTCTGCACCCAGTAGGAGCTCGGTAAGCACAACTGACATGGCTCAATAAATACCGACTGGTCGATGACGGCCTTCTAATCCCTTCCGCCTTACCTCATCCAAGATTTCTCTATTTCTTTGTAGTAGCTCAGGCAGATCTTTGATCAACTGATCGACGGTCTGAATACCCCCCTGCTCGATCACAGCTTTGGACTTGACCAAAATAGACTGCGGAACAGTATCGCCGGATACGTCCTCGATCGCCGCAGGAAGGTTGAGGGAAGCCAACACCCTGCAAACAGGGAACCCGTGCGTTACCACTCACCCGACACCATTTTCGAGTCACCAGTACAACAGGGCAACAAGGAAAGGAAGACACACCGTGGCCTAGTGGTTAGAGCACGAGCCGGGGCGTCCCAGGACCCGGGTTCTAATCCCGGCTCTGCCACTTTTCCACTCTGTGGCCTTGGGTGAGTCACTGTTCTCTGTTCCACTGTGACCACATCTGTAAACTGGGGGTTAAGACTGTGAGCTACCATAGGGGACATGGACTGTACCCAAACTGATTAACTTAATCAGCACTTAGTGTGGTGTCTGGCACTGTGAGCTCTTAGTACTATAAAGGAAAAGAAAGATCAGAGGCTGAATTAAAATGAACCTTTTTAACCAGAGTGACTTCGGTCCCCAAGAAGGAAGAGATGTAGTGAAAATACACCCAATTCTCCTACACTACGGAAAGATTGGGTTCCTGCAAGACCTTCCGTTAAGGGAAATGAACACCTTAAGGGAAATTCCAGTGACACATGCATATGGTTGGACACGCACAGCTCCTCCCGGTAACACGGGACATTCAGACCAAACAAGTTTGGATTGCTGGAGACGGCATTCTAGCCAGAAAATGGTGAAAAGACGCATTCTGACAGAATGAAGTACTGGATCGGATCCTCAGCAAGAACAAGAGGAAGCATCCCTTGTGCACAGCCACTAATGTTTAACGAAAAGCAACTGAATCATTTGCCAGTCACCTTGCTCGTCTCCAACACTGCAGCACAGAGCGCATCTATCCATGCTTATGTACACTCTCAATTTGGCAATAGTTGCCTGTGGCATCTTCACTGGAAAGTACGGTCGATCAATGGTATTTACTGAACTCCTATTGTGCAGGGCACTGTACTAAGCTCTTGTAAGCCTTCTATTCCAAAGAACAGCCAGAGGTGATCCCCGCCAACAAGGAGCTTACAGATGGGGCTAGAACAAGGGTCAAGCCCAAAGAGAAGTCATCAGTGGTGTAATGTCAAATGGGGGAAAGGTGGCTTATTGAATGATGGATCCCAGGGATCAGCCTTGGGATTGTGTTTGATTTGATATATTTTTGACTTGGGCAAAGGAATCAAAAACGGGGGGTGGGAGGAGAGACAAGAGGAGAGAAAGGCAGGGGCAGACGGGAAGGAGAGGCGAGGTGGGGTACGGTGGGAAGAGAGAGCAGAAACAGAGTGAGCCAAGGTGGAAGAGGGGAAAAAAAAAGGAGATAAAGAAGAGAATGACAAAGATTAAAAAAAGAGAGGCATTTTTGTTGGGCTCTTTTCTCTTACCTTCCAATTTCCCTTCAACATGAGACGTTAACCTCCTACCTCGGCAAGTGAGGTATGCACTTGAACACGTAACCGTTATGGGATCAGTGGGAAGAAACGCCACGCACGTACAAACATCCCAAGTGGGTTAGGGGACGCCGTGTAACCAGTACTCACCCATTGGCAAAATTGGTGGGCTCTCTCATTTGAGCTATTGATCTGTTTACCAATTCGGCCTTCCGCTGATTATAGGCGGACAGGGCCTGTTGCACCGCCACGGGGACCATCTTGTCAAACAGGTCTGAAATTGCACAAGCACCAGGAGGAGATCATTACGTTTGGAGAACGGCTGCTTTTCGTTCTCTTTCCACTGTCCTAACCGATCGAGTCACGGCATTTACTGAGCGCTTACTATGAGCAGTGCACTGTGTGAACCTAGACTATTTATACTTTCAACGTAGCCACCTGGGTCAGTGTCTCCACGCACCTTAATCCCCTCCCTCCTGCCACAGCCCTCCCTGCTTTCACTCCACCTCCCAGCCCAGTCCTGCCTCCCCCAGCGCCTGCCCACAGTGAGCTTACCGTCTAAAAGATCTCCACACAGCAATAAACCCAGTTATAGATAAGAGGGGAAGAGTAGGGAAGCCGATCCAATTACCTAGCTGCAACTGAAACTAGATGGTGGCTGTCTCGGTGGAGAAAGAGGGGCGGATCAAGGAGACGTTGGATGGGAAAACAGATCTTCCTACTGGTATTTTACAGGCAACAAAACAAACATTCCCTTGACAGCACTTGTCAAACAAGCACTTACTTTGGAGCCCTCTTCCTGAATACGAACGGAATACAGATTTTCCCAAAGACCTAATGTCTTTGGGAATCAAATCTTAATAAAATTCACCCCACAGCTGATGAGCAGATTGTTAGTAAATGGCTCATTAGGGCTGAGGGTTTTTATTGAAGAATGTGCAAGCCAACTGCCAATACTGCAGGGTTTTCCTGATTGGTAGTTCTCACGCAGGCCTGTGCTCCGGGAATCAGGGAAACTGGGTTCTAATCCCAGCTCTGCCACCTGCTGCTGTGTGACCCTGGGCAAGTCCCTTCTCTGTGCCTCAGTTACCTCATCTACAAAATGGGGCTTAAGGTCTCCTTCCTCGGATTTAGACTGGGAGCCCCATGTGGGACAGGAATGCTATCCAACCTAATTATCTTTAATCTAACATAGCACTTAATATAGTGCCTAGCACATAAGTGCTAAACAAATACCATTAAAAAAAAAATTCAAAAGGAGTCAAATTTCATACATGGGGCTTTTCACTTGTGTCTATAATGAAAACATTATTATTACAGTATTTGTGAAGCGCTATGTGTCAAGCACTGTTATAACAGCTGGGGTAGATACTCGCTAATCAGGTTGGAAATACTCTATTTATTTATTTTATCTGTACATATCTATTCTATTTATTTTATTTTGTTAGTATGTTTGGTTTTGTTCTCTGTCTCCCCCTTTTAGACTGTGAGCCCACTGTTGGGTAGGGACTGTCTCTATATGTTGCCAATTTGTGCTTCCCAAGCGCTTAGTACAGTGTTCTGCACATAGTAAGCACTCAATAAATATGATTGATTGATTGATTGATTGGACAGTCCTTGTCCCGCTTGGGGCTTACAGTCTAGAAGGGAAGGAGAACAGGTAAAAAAATCCCCATTTCACAGTTAAGGAAATGAAGGCACAGAGAAGTTAAGTGACCTGTCCAAGGTCAAACAGCAAGCAACTAGCCAACCTGGGATTAGAACCCAGGTTCTCTGACTCCCAGCACCTTGCTCTTTCCCTTGGCCACGCTGCTTCCCTGCATGAGAACCATCTAACAGTAAAAATGCTGAAGAAAAAAGCCTGCACTACTGGCAGTCGACTTGCAAGTAATCTCAGCCATAATGAATCACTAATTTAGAATCTGATAATCAGTTGAGGGAGTGGATGTTATAAAGATTTGATGATTTTGTGTGGTGTGAATCACGCACTAAAGATTACCTATTTAATAATAATAATAATGATAGCATTTATTAAGCGCTTACTATGTGCAAAGCTCTGTTCTATGCGCTGGGGAGGTTACAAGGTGATCAGGTTGTCCCACTGGGGGCTCACAGTCTTCATCCCCAATTTTACAGATGAGGTCACTAAGGCCCAGAGAAGTTAAGTGACTTGCCCAAAGTCACACAGCTGACAATTGGCGGAGCCAGGACTTGAACCCATGACCTCTGACTCCAAAGCCCGGGCTCTTCCCACTGAGCCACGCTGCTTCTCTGCAATTTGTTCTCGAGTGTTTCAATGAAGACCAATATGACCCTACCAAAATAGAGTGATATCAAACCAGGCTCCTAAACGTCCACATTTCTGGATCGAATACGGCAGTGACATGTCAAGCAAAAGTATTTTTTTTTTTTTAATACAAGCCACTTGGTCTCTTTTTCAAGGTTACAACATTACTTTCAGAAGTAAAATTAAATTAAGGCCAGCTAACTTTGAGCAATAACATTGTGGAGAACTTCAAAAGTGAAAGGACAACTTCTCTTAAAAGCCCACTGTGGGCAGGGGTTGTCTCTATTTGTTGCTGAAATATAATAATAATAATAATAATAATAATAATAATAATTTTGGTATTTGTTAAGTGCTTACTATGTGCAAAGCACTGTTCTAAGCCAAGCACTTAGTACAGTGCTCTGCACACAGGAAGCGCTCAATTAAACACGACTGAACGAATAAGATCCATACGCACCACGGCTGGAGATTTTTTTTTTGAATCACCAAGCTCGCCTACCTGAGAACTTCTGACTAAGAGGGACGTTGACAGGGGTCGATTTCACGAGGGAGGCTTTGCCGATAGGATCGAGGTCTTTGAGGTCTGGCACCCGATCGTGGTAAATGAAGTCGTTGTCCTTCTTCGCCGCGGCCAGCGCGCGGTTGATTTTGTCGGACAAGTCTTTCACGTTTACGTATTCGTCGTAGCGGGAGGTCACTGTTTTAATCAACTCCGCTGCATGCTGAACAAAAATCAAATGACAAGGTCGTTTTCCCTCCACCACAGAGCACCCTGCATTGATCCCAAAGCCTCGCCTGTGACTAGGTACGGCAGGATTGATCATCCCTTGGTCCACTGCTCAATCTGAAGAGCAGAATCAACTTCACTCACCCCCCTCCCTCCCCATACTACCGATACCATTCTCGGGAATTACCGACAACGTGGTACCAGTGATTTCTGATTTTAAACTCACAAAAACTACCCTGGGCCCTAATTAGCAATGTCGGTAATCTGGAGAATTAGAACTGCTTCTGGAGAGTGGAACCACTTTGCATCCTCGTGGCTTTCTGTCAATTAACCAGCAAAATCACTGTGGATTCTACCACATACCTTCATGCGTCACACTCGGCAAGAATTTGCCCTGGAAACGAAACCCGCAGTGATGGGAATAGATACCTATAAAAATCTAACTCTAAATAAAGAGTTGCAATCTATATTCTCGAGGTTACATTCATTCAATCGTATTTATTGAGCGCTTACTGTGTGCAGAGCACTGTCCTAAGCGCTTGGGAGGTACAAGTCGGCAACATATAGAGACGGTCCCCACCCAACAACGGGCTCACAGTCTATGTACATAGTTTTATGAAGAAAACTGTCAGCTGCAGAACTAAAGCCAGTAATAAGCAGAT
Source organism: Tachyglossus aculeatus (assembly GCF_015852505.1). NCBI lineage: Eukaryota > Metazoa > Chordata > Mammalia > Monotremata > Tachyglossidae > Tachyglossus > Tachyglossus aculeatus. The sequence goes on along the minus strand of NC_052067.1, from coordinate 41,961,085 downwards.
GAAATAGCTTTAATAAGATGGGTAATTTTTCTCAACTTATTTTAAGGTAGTCTTTTTAGAGTTTTTATTCATGCCCTTGAAGCAGGGCCAGAAAATTTCTAAGGCGTCTTATTTTAAGGTAGTCTTTATAGAGTTTTTATTCATGCCCTTGAAGCAGGGCCAGAAAATTTCTAAGGCGTTTTTTATTACACCCATTAATCAACATTATTTATGAAGCACTTTCTAGGCACTGGGGAGAGCACAACAGAATTTTTAGCCCACAGTGAGCTAACAATCTGGTGGAAGAAGGCAGGCACTAAAACGTATTACAGTTGAGAGGAAGAAAGAACAAGGATAAGTACTTAAGTACTGATGAGTACTCTCCCCCTTTTAGACTGTGAGCCCACTGTTGGGTAGGGACTGTCTCTATATGTTGCCAACTTGTACTTCCCAAGCGCTTAGTACAGTGCTCTGCACACATTAAGCGCTCAATAAATACGATTGATGATGATGATGAGTACTTAAGCACTTAGGTGGCACAGATCTGCCAAAGTGCAGTAGGAGGGAAATGAGACAGGGAGGTGAAAAATCAATTGGCGAAGGTCTCCCGGAGGAGATGAGATTTCAGTATGGTTTTGCAGATGGGGAGAGCTGGGGTCTGCCTGTTACGGATGGGGAGAGAGGCGATGAGCAAGAGGCCACATTGGGAGAGGAGAGAAATACCGGAGGTTCAGTGAGCCGCTTGGCTTGAGGAGAACGGACAGAGCCATCTGGGGTCTTTTAGGAACAGAGAGTGGAAAAGCGGGAGGGAGGCAGCTGAGTGTCTTAAAACCAACTCCCCCTTTAAAAAGAGAGAATGGAGTCTTCCTACTTCATGCCTGAACAGCTGCCGGGCCCACACGGCCAGATTCATTCAATCGCATTTATTGAGCGCTTACTGTGTGCAGAGCGCTGCACGAAGCGCTTGGGAATTACAAGTTGGCGACATATAGGGACGGTCCCTACCCAAAAGCGGGCTCACAGGCCAAATGGAAGATGAAAAGAATAGAGTGGCATCCCAGACCAACGAGTCTTTTGCTCACTAGAGGCAGGTATCGAGAACACGTCTCCGCTGATGTGCCAGCCACAGGAAGAGAGGGGGAAGAAAATGGGCGATGAATCGCCCACTCTGGGCCGCCAACGGGGACCCTGTCTGAGAGGAAACAGAGAGAGACAGGAGGAACTGGGGAAGCCAAGGCCCTGGAACGGGAGTTCGGGCAGCAAGACGAATGGGACCCGAGCCCAAGCGGTGGCCCCAACGGTGGTAAGAAGCACCGTGGTTGACGTTCCAAGCGGGATTGGCGGATGGGCCGGTTGCTGGGCCTGGCCTGACTCCCCGCCTCTTCACTTTTTCACCGCTCGGCATGTTATTTTCATTTCAAGTCTGCTTTGAGGGCCATTCTACTTTGGAAATGTTGAGTTATTCGCCTCTTGCAACTATAAACTCTTTACAGGCAGGGGATATGTCTGCTAATTCTGCTGTATTGTACTCTCCCCCAAGTGCTTAGTAAAGTGCTCCGTATATAAATAGCGCTCAGTAAATACCACTGATGGACTGAAATGCGGTGGGGGGGGAATGAACCCCAAAAGGTTGCTGCCCAGATAGAAAAGCAGCCGATATACAATGGGCACGAATAAAACAAAACTTATTCAAAGGGCATAAACTGCTTCAGAAATTTGCGTTGAGAAGCAAGTTTGTTTCAGCTCCTTTTACCCAGGAAGGTGGACGTTTCTTTTTAAGTCTTACCCTTTGTTAGAACGAGGTTATGAGCTGCAAATAATAATAATAATAATGGTATGTGTTAAGCGCTTACCATGTGCCAAGCACTGTACTAAGCACAGGGGTGGATACAAGACCATCAGGTCATACATGGGTCTCGTAACCTAATCAACCACATTTATTGAGCACTCACTGTGTGCAGAGCACTGTTCTAAGCACTTGGAAGTACAATGTAACAGTTGGTAGGCATGTTTCCTGCCAACAGCAAGCTTACAGTCTGAAGGGGGAGAGCGACATGAATAGAAATAATTAATTGAAGATACATAAATAATAAATCTAAGTAGGAGGGAGAACAGGTACTGAATCCCCATTTCTGCAGAAAAGGGAACTGAAGCCCACATAAGCTGAGTGATTTGCCCACGGTCACATGGCAGGTATGTGATGGAGCCTCTGACTCCAAGGCCTGTGTTATAATAATAATAATAATAATAATAATAATAATAATAATAATAATAGTGATGGCATGTATTAAGCGCTTACTATGTGCAAAGCACTGTTCTAAGCGCTGGGGAGGTTACAAGGTGATCAGGTCGTCCCACGGGGGGCTCACAGTCTTCATCCCCATTTTACAGATGAGGTAACTGGGGCACAGAGAAGTTAAGTGACCTGCCCAAAATCACACAGCTGGCAACTGGCGGAGCCAGGATTTGAACCCATGTCCTCTGACTCCAAAGCCTGTGCTCTTTCCATGGAGCCACGCTGCTTCTCATGTAAACAAGTGTACCTCATCTAAAAGCAACACTGCGTTTGAGGTGAAAAAAAACTTTGGTAAGCTCACTGTGGGCAGGCAATGCTGCTTCTCATGTAAACAAGTGTACCTCATGTAAAAGCAACACTGCGTTTGAGGTGAAAAGAAAAAAACTTTGGTAAACTCCTTGTGGGCAGGCAATGTGTCTATTGACTGTTATATTGTACTCTCCCAAGCGCTTAGCCCAGTGCTCCGCACACAGTAAGCACTCAATAAATAGGATTAAATGAGTGAATGAATGGAGATACACCTTGTTGTACCAAGTTCACACTCACTAATGGCAATGAAGCATCCTTTATCGGAGAGGGAGGATGGGAAGTTCTGCAATTTACCAATTTTAACACCCCTTGAAACCGTCAGTTCCCCCCATCTTGCCCTGATGATCTTGTCGACTACTGTGCTGACAAAATAGAAACCTCAAGGCCCGAGCACACCAAATCTCCCCCTTCAGCTCCCCAGCTGCTTCCCACCCCGACGTCCACTCTCTCACCCTACTTGGCCATCTTTCCAGAGGAGATCTCCCGCCTGCCAAAAACTCGGACCTCGAGGGAACGGAACAGCTCAAAGATCACGTGAGCTACAAGAATCCGGGTGACATTATCGAAGGGAGGTGGATCAAACTACATGAGGCACACACAAACCACCCCTTAGGTGCCTTCGATGTAAATGCCCTGAAAAATGGGAGTGGGGGTTGCCAGTGTAGTCCGTGGCGAGTTAGAGAGCCATGCTGGGAAGTCTCTGAAGCCACATCCTACCCTGCTTCCGTCTCCCAATGTCATCGACCATCTTCGCTGAGATACGAAAGGCCGCCGGCAGCTCATTGCAAGAGGAGATGAAAAGCAGCTCCACGGCTGCCTCCCTCAAAAGGGAAAGACCACGGGCCTGGGAGACCAGAGGACCCGGGTTCTAATTCCCCGTCCGCCCCTTGCCGACTGCGCGAGGGGGCACGTCACTTCACTTCTCTACGCTTCAGTTACCCCATCTGTAAATTGGGGATTAACACTGTTATGGGCAAGGAGTGTGTTTATTGTTACACTGTACCCTCCCAAGCGCTTAGTACAGTGCTTTGTCTAGAGTAAGCGCTCAATAAATACGACTGACTGACATGGACTGTGTCCAGCCCCAGCCTGCTCCACAAATCATCATCATCATCATCATCAATCGTACTGAGTGCTTACTGTATGCAGAGCACTATACTAAGCGCTTGGGAAGTACAAGTTGGCAACATATAGAGACAGTCCCTACCCAACAGTGGGCTCACAGTCTAAAATGCCTTTTACAAAAAGGAAAGGGGCTTTTTAGGGCTCCGAAAGTCAAAGAGCTCGTACGCAACTCCCTGAAAAGAAAGAGGAAAGAACGAACCTCGGCCGAGTTTTAAACTATGAGTCTCCGACTAACTCACCTGCAGTCTCCCAATCTCTTCGCCAAATTTTTTCTGCTGCTTGGCCAGGATAGACTGGTGATATTCAGCATTGGCCTGCATTATGCAATGCTTTGCAGCCAGGACGGGAAACACCTCCTGGAAATAAAAATACTGACCATGGGAAAGTCCAACCACACAGAGCAGCACAGACAACATGGGATGCAGGAAGAAGGAGGAAGAAGAAAAGGAAATTAGAATCACCCAATTAATGGTTTAGAGAGGTTAAGTCATTAGAAATGCTCAAGGCCACATGATTTGACATGGTTTGAGTTCGGTGAGAGCAAATACTTTTCCTTCTTAAGTCCTTTTAATTGTTGCTTCAGATCAATTTGGGTTTTGCAGTTCACTTTAATCAAACCATGAAGTCAACATTATTTCGTGTAAAGGGGAGACTAAAGCGTGCACTAGCAAGACAAATAAAGGGACATGGAGAGGTGTACAAAGCACAGGACTTTACGAGCTTCCGAGGACCTATTACCCATTTTTTTCTATTCAACTAAATGACCGTGGCCCAGACACCGATCTAGCCGCTTTACATCTGATTATAACACCCGATGATGTTTAATCAAACTTAAGGGCAACAAAACTAGAAAAATTTAGGGGAAGAAGCCCCATGTAAAATAGCGTTTTGGCTGTGATTACTTTCAAAACACAGTTTTAAACATACCGATACTAAAATCTTCACATCATTTAGCCAAACACCAGAAGCAGGGCAATAACTGCCCCCAATCTCATGACAAAATGCTAAGGATGGTGTTCTACACAATTTGCTTTTAGGGGGAAAAAAAGGAAAAAAAAAATCCTTGGCATCCCAAAGAGACATGTATTAACTTTTTAAAGTTCCTTATAAAGCAGAACCCTAACCTATGGCCCTACCGGGGAGTATCATGCGAAACAAAATCCAACAAACCAATTAGATAATCACTGGATCTAGACATCGAAAATCAGAAAAATCGAAAACTGAATCACTACCTTGTGTGCTTTTCTGTCTCCCAATGAATAATTTCCTAGCTTCCTGGATCACTACTTGCAGATATTCCAGTTTTATAACTAAAATATGAAAATACCTTATGAGCTTTGAGAGTGGAAAGAAAAAAAATAAAACCACCACATCCCCTCGGGCTAAGCAAGGCCGGGAGACAACCTGGTACTTCAAACAAGAGATTCCCCCTGGTGATACCATGACTTCTGTGACTGAGTTTGTTCGGGAACTCTTCTCTCCGAGACGGGACTGAACTAATGGCCCGGCGAGATGTTACCAGACCGTGGGCTGATGAGGGTGAAGCCTTTCAGGTGAGAAACAGGTCATTAAGGCTGTGAGCCCCACGTGGGACGACCTGATTACCCTGTATCTTCCCCAGGGCTTAGAACAGTGCTCGGCACATTGTAAGCGCTTACCAAATACCATCATTATTATTATAAAAAGCCCCGTAGCCCTCCATAGCCAGAAGACTTTACTCCAGTTGCCTCTGTTAACCATTTTCTGCTGGCCTGAATTCGCCCCTGAATTTTAACTAGGTACTCTTCACTTTGTCACTACTAATCTACTCTGTGAGGCTAGCGAGTGGTGGGTTTCCACTCAGAAACAGATGCCACTTCAGTAAGGTATGAAGAGGATTCGGGTTCGGGGTGATACAGATCAGCTAGGAAAGTGCTTTGGGATCCATCTGAATGAAAGGGGCTCTTCCAATCTCCCGAGGAAAGACCTCTTGACGAATGAAATTATTTTCATCACCAGATGGGTAAAAAGGCAGAAGTCTTATTTCAGAAACTCTGGCTCGGTAAAAAAAAAACACCGGACATTTCTGAAGGAAAGCATTTTCCAAAAGAATCACATTTAATTGGGTGACAATTTTCCGAAGTTCCAAATTCAATATTGGCGAGTCAAGCCACAAAGATCTTAAAGACCTGATGGGAGAGAAATAATAAATAGAAACTGTCATTTTCCAGCGTTAAACAATACAATTCGGGAGGCTTTAGAAAAAGACATGAAAGTTACTCAAAAGTAATAATTCCAATGTAAAGAGCACAGCTGTATCTTTGAACGGGGTGACTCTTAGTGAGACAGGCCACCCACATTTCCTTAACAGTTCAAATAAGAGCTCGATTTTCTGGCCTAGGGGCAAGCAGTAAAACCAGTATTAAACAAAAAATAGTAGGGTTTTTCTTTTTTTCCTTTTCGGCTGTATCTTTAAGTCCCGGCTTCATGTAGTCTAATCAACAGAGAACAGCAAGCAAGCGGCGTGAATGAATCAACATGCTCAATATTCATGCTAATTCCTCGATTCAAAGTGATTACGGATCACAGATAAGAGTTCTGAACACGTCCCATTAGAAAGTTTGAGAAACAGGTTTAGTAAAGAGTTAAAACACAGATCTACGAAATTTCACATCACAGTCTTAATACAGTCTTCTACTAGGCATTTTTAACTAGTTTTAAAATTGAAGAATGCTTCGAAAAGACGAATAAGAGCTTCTTTGAGTTTCCTACTATCCAGTCTTAAAGAGATGCAAATATACAAGTAATATGACATCTACAAGTGGATACGTTGATAGTTTCCCTTAAGAATAACTAACCTTGGGCAGAGTATCCTTGTACTGACACTGTTTGAAAGCATCACCGTAATAATCTGCAGCTTGATTGGCCAGTTTAGCTATGATCGCATCTTTCATTTTATCTGAAATCAAGGCAGAACAGCCATTAATCCTAGAGGTAAAGTGAACATGACAGGATCGGCGGGCAAGTCCGAACGTTACTTCAACGATCTCCAGTTTGGAGACTGCAATGTCAATTTTTTAGTTCCAGTCGAAGGTGCGTCGGGGACCAATTCTGTGGATAATTTCGTAATTCAGCACTGTGGCCCAACACCCCTGAGGTCACAGACGCCCAGAGATTAAGAGATAGCCATCCAACCTACCCACCTCTCCCACCCCAGCCCTCTATTTACCCCCTTAACACACACATCGGCCTACCCATTCACCCCAGCACCTACTCATCTCCAGCCAACCCATCCTCCACCCAAGCAAACACACATTCAGGTAGACTGAAGCCAGAGGCAAAAAGACGGATAGAAAAACCAAGGGACTAAAGCCACAAAGGCCAAGACACAGATAGTCAGAGAACCACGAGCGTGTATTCAAGTATCATGAATGCTGCTCAAGTTCCTCCTGGTATTTCATTACCAATGCACAGATAAACAACATTTTCTCTGAGAATCCTCGCTCTAAAGACTACAAAGGACATCCGATAAGAGTCAGAAGTTAGGTAATGGAGACTACAGGCACATTAAGAAAATTAGAGGGATCACTAGGACACGTTCAGGGTAATTAAAGAGGGTGGGGTGATTGCCACACATTCTAGCAACAGTCTATAGCCCGTGAGAAACTTGAGAATAACCCCAAAGTGGAGCTACTCTGAACCAAAGAACACCTCGGCATGTTAGCCAAAAAATAACCTACTGGGTGGAAGGAATTACTCAGAGACCAGTATTTTCTGAACAATTCACCTCAATTTAACTTGCTCTTTTAAATCCCAAACCTCTGGAAAGAATTAGCTGCTCCGTTGAATGATCTGACCTCCTGCTTATTCCCACCAACGTTCTACATTATTTAGTAAGGTTCAAGACGAAGTTCAAAGCGAAAATTTCAAATACGAGTACCCCGACATCCTCTTTAAGCCTTGACTTTCAAAGTTACCTCTCGTGGCTTTTAGGAAAAATACTTCCTGGGCTTGCGCCAGCATAATAAGACTCAAAGTCCCGACTGTGTCTGGAGAGATGTCCACGGTAGGCTCTCGATTCAGGGCAGACAAAACTGTCTCTTTAATATGCAAAAAGGCTCCACTTGCAAACTGTGCAAAGAAAAAAATAAAATATTCCTGAAACTCTGCAAAACCCATATTTGTTACTCTCACTTCCACAGGGCTGTGGATTTTGTGAGCCGTACCATTTAATTTTTATGAGACAGAATTTCTAAGGTTAATTTCAAGCAGTAAATCATACGTTCAGAAATAAAGTTCTGTAAGACTAAAGACAATGCATCAGGGACAAACTGATGTGGTTCATTTTTAAACATTCTCCAAATCAAAGGATAAAGTACTTATTACGGCATTATGAAAACAACTCATACTGTGAACTGGGATGACCTGAATAACTTGCAGTTACCCCAGCGCTTAGAACAGTGCTGGACACAGAGTAACTGCTTAAGAAATACCACGGTTATTAGAGTCACATTCATCATCGTCATCATCAATCGTATTTATTGAGCGCTTACTATGTGCAGAGCACTGTACTAAGCGCTTGAGAAGTACAAATTGGCAACATATAGAGACAGTCCCTACCCAACAGTGGGCTCACAGTCTAAAAGGGGGAGACAAAACCAAACATACTAACAAAATAAAATAAATAGAATAAATAAATAGAATAGATATGTACAAGTAAAATAAATAGAGTAAAAAATATGTACAAGCATATATACATACATATATACATTCATCTTGTGAGCCCATTGTTCGGTAGGGACCGTCTCTATATGCTGCCAATTTGTAATTCCCAAGCGCTTAGTACAGTGTTCTGCACACAGTAGCACTCAATAAAAACAACTGAATGAATGAATCCTGGCCTGGTCTCCAGCCATTTCAAGTACTAAACTGTATTATGGTATTTGCTAAGTGCTTACTATGTGCCAAGCGCTGTTCTAAGCCCTGGGGTAGATACAGGGTAATCAGGTGGGACACAGTCCGTCCCACATGGGGTTCAGAGACTTAACCCCCATTTTACAGATGAGGTGACTGAGACAGAGAGAAGTTACGTGATTTGCCCAAGGTCACACAGCAGACGAGTGGCAGAGCCTGGATTTGAACTCACATCCTCCGATGCCTAAGCCAGTGCTCTTGCCACTAGGCCATGCGGCTTCTCGTGTGACAAACTGTAGACAATTCTGAGTCAGTACCACGTCTCACCCTTTACAAATGCTAATTATAACTGGGGGACCAAAAACGTTCTATGAAAAGTTGGTGTCAATTCTCTGAGCCATATGGAGGGCTGCGACTTGGAAAGGAAATTCAATGTTTCATTCAAATACAGAAAAACATTTACTACTCTAACCAACATATGCCGATCCATTTCAAGAGGTAGGGGTTATCAACAGTCATTTGCTGGGGAACCAATACTAAAGCGCGAGTCTGAAAGTGGGTAAAACACTTGGTAATTAACTGTGGATGATTCCTAATAATTGCTTGAAATCTGAAAGATTAATTCATCACCTTAAAGTTACAGAGGAAAGCATTATGTGATCAACTCTTTCTGCCAATGAGTTTAACCTTGGCTGGCTACCCCACATTTTAATGGCCTTCAAGTCTTACAGACTAACAAAATTTCCCCTAAATTTGAGTTGTTTTCAATCAGTCCATCAGTCGTATTTACTAAGCGCTTCTGTGTGCAGAACACCCTACTGAGCGCTTGGGAAAGTACAATATAACAACAGATACATCCCCTGCCCACGAGATATAGACTAGCGGGAGAGACAAACGTTAATAGAAATCTATAAATTACGGATTTCTACACAAGTGCCGTGAGGGTGGTGAATAAAGGGAGACAAATCAGGGCGATAAACTAAATCCAAACCTGAAGTCCCCATTTAATACCTGATAATGCTTAGCGGCAGCTTTCAAACCTTCATCGTTATCCAGGTTCTGGTCTGCGGCGATCTGGCTAGCTAACGCTGCACAGTTGAACAACACACAGCTCTTTTCATAGCCCAAGCTTGCAAGAGCTGGAAAAAAAAAATACACATATATATATATAAAAATAAACAAAAAGGAAAGACATACCAGAGTGCAGATGAGAAGTCATGCTAGGATGCTAGACACTCACTGGGTTGCTTGAAAAACCATATTTTCAAAACCAAAAGAGTCAGCATGTCTACGGGCCTCACACAGCGTGGGAGAAATTACCTTCCCCCCAAAAAGGGTGCCCTCTTCCTAGCAGTCAGTGCTGACTCGTTCTAGTAGTAAGTGGCTTCAGAGGCAGAAATAGAAAAATAACAAAAGCCTGCATAAAGGAGCAAAATTCTTCTAAGGCTTAAAGTTTGAGCCGCGAGAACACGTAGCTGAGAGTGACGGGATAGGACGGAGAGAGATTTCTCAACGATAGCGAACCCAGAGTCTGAACCCAAGGGCTCAGGACCACGGCAAGACAATCCCTCATAAAATACATCCTCCCTTTCCCTGACTCTTCCTGGCCTGGGTGTTCTCCGGGCTCCTCCACTTATTAATGACTGTTCGCCGATCCCCTACGGCTCCCGAGAGCCAGTTTTCCCCACTAACGGGAGTCCGGGTGATTCCTTTTTCCTTCTTTCGACGAGCGGGGAATCAAACTCAAATCATTCCCCGGCAGGAGACGGCGGCAGGACGAACACCCAGTTTTTAGGGGGATTGGGCGGGCAAAGTGGGGAGGTCGGGATACGGCGGGATCTCTTAGAAAAATCACCTCCTATTCCCAATCGCTTTCCCAGGGCCTCTCCGGAGGTTGCGTGGTCCATCGTGCCCCTTATCGGCTCTGAGAACGTCAGCAGGAAAATGAGGGGTGATGAGGCCAAACGCTCAAAGGGATGAGGGACGGGTGGGCAAGTGGTTGTGGTGGAGGTTTCTCCCCCAATCCCATTACTTCCCGGCCTAGTCACTGGTTTCTTACCAAATCCAGGACGCATTTAATATATCAGGCAGGTGAATGGGTGCACGGACCAGAGAGCATTAATCCATCCACTGGTTTTAGCAGAAGGCTGGAGACCATAATATCCCAAGCAATTTGTTTTCTGATAAGCAACGTAGCCTAGCGGATAGAGCAACGGGCCCGGGAGCCTGAAGGAACCGGGCTCTAAACCTGACTCGCCTGCTGGGTGACCTTGGGCAAGTCATCTCCCTTCTCGGTGCCTCAGTTACCTCATCTGTAAAATGGGAATTAAGACGAAACAGAGACGGGATCCAATCTGATTAGCTTATCTCAACTCCAGCGCTTCGGACAGTGCCTGGCACCTTGTAAGCGCTTAATACCGTTAAAAAAAAAAAAGAAATACGTACCCAATTTCACAGAGCCCCCAAAAAGTGATCCTTTATCAAAGGCATCTTTCCACGTAAAAGTTAAGCAGATCTAGATTGAGGGTGACAAAGAGGAAATTTAAAAAATAAGTCAGTATTACTGCTGAGATCTCTAAAAGATGGTACCCCACAAGAGAGAGACAAGACCAAAATACGGGGGAGGAAAAAGAACAAAAAGGCTGAGCCAGGAATGTGAGCCAAGTAGCCAGTATTAACCAATCCCTTCCAGGAATACCAGCAAGGGCCAAGGTGGGTGGGGAAGAGGGTTGTTAAAATCACAATTAAAAAGAACCACCCAAGACCGGTTAATCCATTCAAACAATTGGCAATTCAATGCAAGACTAGAAGCACTTCTCTTTCTAAAGCCAGAGACGGGTTTGTTTTCTCATCTTTCCCCTCTAGCCCAGAAGGGTCTTAAGGAACAGTTCTGCATTCCGGGGTCCAGATGGAGCTTAATGGCTCCTTTTTAGACTGTAAGCTCATTAAGGGCAGAGAAACTGTCATATATTGTATCATCATCATCATCAATCGTATTTATTGAGTACTTACTATGTGCAGAGCACTGTACTAAGCGCTTGGGAAGTCCAAATTGGCAACATATAGAGACAGTCCCTACCCAACAGTGGGCTCACAGTCTAAAAGGGGGAGACAGAGAACAAAACCAAACATACTAACAAAATAAAATAAATAGAATAGATATGTTCTATTTATTACATATCTAGAGTAGATATGTAGATTGTTTATAGACAAATAAAATAAATAAATAGAGTAATAAATATGTACAAACATATATACACATATATATACATATATACATATATTGTACACTCCCAGGAGCTCAGTATGGTGCTCTGCACATAGTAAGGGCTCAATAAATACCACTGATTGACTGACAGCTGGGCATTTGTTTGTGAACCCTCTGAGGCAGGCTCCTATAATCACAACTCCGGCTTTAGCTGAATTCCAGGCCTCAAAGCGGGGCCATCTCAGGGCCTTTCTAGACATGACACTCTTTCTTCCTCTAGGCTTTAAACTCATTGTCTACCAATCCTGTTCTACTGTCCTCTCCCTAGTGCTCTGTACAGTGCTCAGTAAGCGCTCCATAGATACCACTGATTGATTGGCATCCGCCACTTCCTCCTTAAGATCTGGGGCTAAGACTTCATGTCTAGAGCGAACCGTGAAGGCATCATCTCGAAAACTGGTATGCCACCGATGCGAAACTAGGGAGAAGTGGCTGGGAGAATTTGAGGTGTGAGTATAAACAGTTTTTACTGTCTATTCTGTGTACGCCACTCTTCTGAGTGCTTGTGGACCATACATGTCCCAGTCCCCAAGGGAGGCAAAAAAAAATTGACAAATATCCCATAACTAAGAGGGAGAATAGATCAGACAAATAAAACAAATGCATGGGGGCTGACTGGTGAGACAGCATGCCTGGGGAGGGGGTAGGAGTTCATCAGGGAATGCCTACTGACAGAAGTGACTGTTTAGGAAAGGTCTGAAGGAAAGGAGGGACATAGTTTGGTGAAAGTAAGGTGGGAGACGGTACAAAAAGCATGAACAATAGGGTTAGCTGTAGGAAAGTTGGGAATTTGGAAAGAGCAAAGAGTTGGGAAGTAGGAGAAGAGAACAGGAGGCTCCTGTTCAGGAGCTCCTTGAAACCCAAGTTTTTTTTTAAATGAGAAACAGTGAGAAGCCACTGGAGATTTGGGTCCCAATCCCAGCTCCGCCGCTTGTCTGGTGTGTGACCTTGGGCGATTCACTTCACTTCCCTCATCTGCCAAACAGGGATTCAATATCTCTTCTCCCTCCTAGTCTGTGACCCCGATGTGGGACCTGATTGTCTTGTGCTAGTGCTTGGCACATAGTAAGCGCTTAAATACCACAATTATGATGACAATCATCATCATCAATCGTATTTATTGAGCGCTTACTATGTGCAGAGCACTGTACTAAGCGCTTGGGAAGTACAAATTGGCAACATATAGAGACAGTCCCTACCCAACAGTGGGCTCACAGTCTAAAAGGGGGAGACAGAGAACAAAACCAAACATACTAACAAAATAAAATAAACAGAATAGATATGTACAAATAAAATAAATAAATAAATAAATAGAGTAAAAAATATGCACAAACATATATACATATATACAGGTGCTGTGGGGAAGGGAAGGAGGTAAGATGGGGATGACGACAATGATGATGTCTGGCTCCTTCCTCCACAGGTACCCTGACGAAAAAATCAGAAGACTTCTGGGTCTATAAAAATCAAACCTGGAGTTTGGATTTTTCCTTGGCCTCGTCCAACCTGTGGTCGCGCTGGCCTGGCCACGGCATTCCCAAGTTGACCAGAACCAAATGGTGGGACCTCGCCTTTAGCTCCTGAGGACAACAGCCTATGAAGCTTGATCTGGCTGATGTAATACGTGGCCAAACCCACTTGTCCCAAGTCCCACCATGAATTCATGTGGCGGGGGGGGGACCATTTAAAGGTCTCTTATATTGCTATCATTTCCTGCTCATTACAGGGATAACAGCAAGGGAAAGATGTGTAAATGTTGGCCCGTCCTCGAGTTCTGGCTCTGGCAACCACAGGGCTACTGGATGGGAGCTGTACTTCACGACTGACAGCCTCCTGCACAAAGCCCAAGGCAGACCATTCATAGGGTCCTGCCTTTTTTAATGTACCAGCAAAATAGGGAAAAAATACGTGGTGTTCAGGTGGGCAAGAAATGGCACCAGAGTCTTGAGAAGCTGGCCGCTGCAGGATTCTCTCTCAAGGAGGTGAATTCTATCAGTTGCTTCCTCTAATCCTCTACAGCATCTAACGCCCTGTTCCGCTAAGAGGCGGCCCTCAATGTCGACCACTGACATTCTCTCCAAAGCGCCTATAATACCAGAAAAGTGGGAGCCCAAAGTATAACCAAGTGAAACAAATCCCATCAAAGTCACATTGGCCTTACCTGATTTTCAGAAAATGGAAACTTGGGCTCAATGGAACAAATCTGATCATAGTACCTAAAAGACAAAACCCGATTCGTAAATGTTAGAGGCACAATATTACACATCGAGTCCTGTGTGAACATGAGTAGATCAAGTTTGCAGGCAAAAAGTTACCCAGTACTGTCCGTTCACCACAAATCAGAGTGATTACCATAAGCACGGAGATCTTACCATTATTGTGTGGCTAACCCTTTAATCCACACAGGTTGACTAGTGACCAAAAATTTTCAGCAAACTGTAAACTGATAATAAAGCCATACACCTTCCCTTCCCCTGCTACGGAGAAACCAATTTTCTTCTGCTAACATCGATCCAAGTGGGCTGAACCATTTCTCAAAGAAAGAAGCTTTTGTAAGTGCTCCTTGTAGGTCAACTAAAAATATAAAAATGGGTAAATTCCTCCAGAAAAAGCCAGGATTAATTCCAAGCACATGGCATGAAGTCGGTTTGAGGTACACCGTCACTGTCGACCGAAGGTCAAGCCACACGCTTCTCTCACCACCTTCTGAAAACCTTGCTGGCACCCTAAAATACCAACTTATGGTTTAAGAATGAAAAGATGTTATACATAAAGAAGTCTCTTATACAAGATTCAACTGCATCAGAATAATTGTACAGGGAAGGAAAGAACTTGACACAGAACTGCTCCAGTCACACCGTAATTACTTTCTTCTTGTACAACGCCTACATTTGCGTGCAAGATGCCCAAGTTAACGTCTTGTATCTGGTATCTCCAGCTACACCTGATGATCAGTGGAGTGCAAAGGGGAGACAGACTCCAGTACACTGCAGAAATCATCATCATCATCAATCGCATTTATTGAGCGCTTACTGTGTGCAGAGCACTGTACTAAGCGCTTGGGAAGTACAAGTTGGCAACAAAATGAAGATTTAAATTATTCAGGGGAAGTGGCCTGGCTTTATACGGGATAGAACCACCAGGAAAGGGTAGTCTAAATATCTAAGGGCTCAAATAATAATAATGATGGTATTTCTTAAGCGCTGTGTGCCAAGCACTGTTCTAAACACCGGGGCAGATACAAGGTCATCAGGTAGTCAGTCCCACGTGGGGCTCTCAGTCTTAATCCCCATTTTACGGATAAGTGAGGCACAGAGAAGTTAAGTGACTCGCCCAAAGTCACCCAGCTAAGTGACACAGCCGGGATTAGAACCCACGTCCCCTGACGCCCAAGCCCGGGCTCTTTCCACTGAGCCACGCTGCTTCTCTAATGCAATGACACTCTAGGAGAAAGCACCCTGAAGTTATTTGGGAGAAGAAATTCCGTTTCAAATCCCTCTTCCGGAGACTACGATATCACTAGATATTCTTTTCAAAGCGTTAACTTCCAAATTGCATCGTTCACCCACGCAGACTCTTCAAGCTCTTTCCCGGGCTTGGAATACCTCTCTCCTCCCAAGATCCCCTACAATGAAATGCTACTTCCTAGGAGAAATCTTTCCTAAGTAAAAACTGGAAGACACTTCCCAGTGGCAGGAAAAACCCCACCTGTCCAAACGGGCTTTTACAGGGCTTCAAGAATAGACGCGCTCCTGCCTATCACCTATCCCCCTTAATAATGATGGGATATTTGTTAAGCGCTTACTGTGTATCAAGCATTGTTCTAAATCCCAGGGTAGACACAAGCTAATAAGTAGCTAGTAAGGTACTCTATTTATTTATCACTCTATTTTATTTGTACATATCTATTCTATTTATTTTATTTTGTTAATATGTTTTGTTTTGTTCTCCATCTCCCCCTTCTAGACTGTGAGCCCACTGTTGGGTAGGGACCGTCTCTGTATGTTGCCAACGTGTACTTCCCAAGCGCTTAGTACAGTGCTCTGCACACAGTAAGCGCTCAATACGATTGATTGATTGACTTGGACACAGTCCCTGTTCCACATGGGGCTCACAGTCTTAATCCCTATTTTACAGATGAGGTAACGAGGCACAGAGAAGTGAAGGGCCTTGCTCAAGGTCACACAGCAAGTGAAGTGACTTGCCCGGCTCTACACGGTGGTGGAGCTGGGACTAGAACCCAGGTCCTTCTGACTCCCGAGCCCGGGCTCTATCCACTAGGCTATCCTGCTTCCCTTCAGCCTCCTCAGCTGGCTTTACTTGCGTGGCCCGTGTGAAGTGGGAATAACGATGTCAATCAATCATACCTATTGAGCGCTTATTGTGCACAGCCCTGTACTAAGCTCTTGGGCGAGTACCCCGTAACAGACACATTCACAGCCCACAATGAGCTTACAGTCTAGAGGGGGGAAAAAGCAAGCTGGCCTAGAGCGAAATCCTCTTGTGACGAGCCAGTTGCTTCGGTAACTGTCCGCCATGGGTTGGGCTGGGCGCTTAATGGGTATTTACCGTTTTTTGAGTGGCATTTATTAAGTGTTTACTACGTGTCGGGCATTGTACCAAGCACTGGGATAGATACAAGCCATTCGGGTTGGACACGATCCACGTCCCACATGGAGCTCAGTCTCAATCCCCATTTTACGGATGAGGGAACAGAGGCACAGAGAAGGGAGGTGACTTCCCCAAGGTCACACAGCAGACAAATGGTGGAGCTGGGATTGGTGCTCAGGTCCGTGCCTTCGTGACTTGGGTTTTCATTCGGTTTTTCCGTAGGATGTGACGGAGGAACTGGGGAGCGTTCTTCCAACAGCGCACGCCTACTTGGGAAGCCCATGATGTGATGCTGGGAGAAACGGCCTTCTGCCAGTCACGCGGCATCCGTCCGGTCCGGGTGCCCCAGTACCAGTTTTCCTCCAAAAGGGGTTATTCGTGAATGCCGAGTAGAGCAGGACGGACTGTTCCTTGAATTTAAATTGGGCTTTTCTTTTCCCAACGCACTTCCATATTTCCTTTTCTATTTTACCTTCAACCTCCCCGTGACGTAGGGAGAAGCGGACATTACCCGCGTTTTACACAGGCTAGCAATGAAGTTCAGAGAGGGCAAACGCTTCCACCAAGGCCACGCAGCAAATTAACGGCAGAGTTGGGGAAAGAACCCACGTCCTTTCCACTAGATCAGAGAAGCAGTGTGGCCTAGCGGCTAGAGAACGGGCCTGGGGGTCAGAAGGACCCGGGTTCCAATCCCCACTCCGCCGCTTGTCTTTCGGTGTGACCCTGGGCAAGTCACTTGGCTTCTCTGTGCCTCGGTTCCCTCATTCGTCAAATGGGGATTGAGACTGAGAGCCCCACGCTGTCCAACCCAATTTGCTTGTATCTCCCCAGTGCTTAATAATGCCTGGAACATAGCAAGCACCATGTGAGAAGCAGCGTGGCTCAGTGGACAGAGCCCGGTCTTGGGAGTCAGAGGTCATGTGTTCAAATCCCGGCTCCGCCGCTTGCCAGCTGTGTGACTTTGGGCAAGGCACTTCACTTCTCTGTGCCTCAGTTACCTCATCTGTAAAATGGGGATGAAGACTGTGAGCCCCCTGAGGGACAACCTGATCCTCTTGTAACCTCCCCAGTGCTTAAAACAGTGCTTTGCACATAGTAAGGGCTTAATGAATGCCATCATCATCACTTAAATAGCACAGTTATTGTCATTATCACTATCATTCAGCCAGGAATGAACTGCTCCTGGAAATCTCCAGACGAAGGCTTGAGGTTGGAATATTTACTATTCTATTTTATTGTAGAGAAGCAGCGTGGCTCAGTGGAAAGAGCCCGGGCTTGTATATATATTTGTACAGATTTATTACTCTGCTTATTTTACTTGTACATATTTACTATCAGCTTGTAACCTCCCCAGCACTTAGAACAGTGCTTTGCACATAGTAAGCACTTAATAAATGCCATCATTATTTATTGTTATTAAGAACAGAGGTATCTCTAACTTGGGGCCACCATTCTCCCCACAGACAAGGTGCTGGACCCCAAAACAGAGCAATTGACAGGACACTGATTTTCCCTGCAAATTGGGGGGACACTCTGGCCCTGACTCTAGCTCAATTGCAACGGTGCCTGAGGGCTAACTTTAGAAGGTGTATAATGGCTTCTCAAAGAGCCCTGGGCATCAGAAAGGAGGATCGATGACAATTAGCCGAGAGCAGGCTTGGTTTATCGCGATCCTCATCTCTCCTTTCCAGTACAGGAAGCCTGAATGGCAATATTGAAAAGATAACGAAGAAGAAAAAGAAAGATAAAAGTAGAAGTAAAGCAAAGAGGTGGATAATTGTGGTGGTACTTGTTAAGCCCTTCCTATGTGCCAAGCACTGTTCTAACACCTGAGATATATATAAGGTAATCGGGTCAGACGGTCCCTGCCCCACATGGGGCTTACAGTCTTAACCCCCCATATGACAGATGAGGGAACTGAGGCACAGAAGCGGCACGACTCCCCCAAGGTCACACAGAAGGCATGGGGAGGAGACAGGCTTAGAACCCAGGTCCTTCTGAATCATCATCATCATCAATCGTATTTATTGAGCGCTTACTGTGTGCAGAGCACTGTACTAAGCGCCTGGGAAGTACAAGTTGGCCCGTGCTCTATCCACTAGGCCACGCTGCTTCTCTGAATGCAAACTAAAGCCAGATTATACGGAGTCAGTCAATTCAACACCTGGTTCCACAAAAACAGAGCGCTGAAGCGAAAAGGCGTCCAAGTGGCATCTCCCGGCTGACCCATGCGGGGGGGTCCTGATTGTGCCCCCCCTACCAAGGGGTACCATCCACCTCCGGGTTCGCTGCACCCCACGCCCCAGCAAAAACACGGCTGGCAAGGAGGGGAGAGTGCGAGTGACGCGGCACAAACTGTCCATCCCTACAACTAATTCCTCCGTGCACGGATCGGAAGCCTCGTGCCTCAGGGTCATCTGCTGTTTTTACCCTCCGTCATCATCGGAGAACCCATTTATTTCACATCAGACTTGGCAAGGCAGGACAAATCGAGGTGCGCACGAGCTCTAGTTTTCCGGGCCCTAAAGATACTCCGGGGGAGGAAGGTGTGCACTTTAGACACATTCTCTGCCCAAGTGGACCTTACACTCTGAAAGGGGGGGAGAATAAAGATAATACCTACAGACCACAGCTCTTTCCCACATAGTTTTTAATCAGAAATCACTCTCGGAAGCGCTCCAACCTCTGATTATTATTAGGAGACTCCAGTGACTTGCGGCATTTGTGCACAGAGTACGATGCGATTGGAGACTTTCACATGATTCGGTAATAATAATGATAATGATGATGACGGTATTTGTTAAGCGCTTACTACGTGCCAAGCACTCTCCTAAGCGCCGGGGTAGAGACAAGGTAATCAGGTTGTCCCATGTGGGGCTCACGGTCTTGATCCCCATTTTACAGGTGAGGGAACTGAGGCACAGAAAAGGGAAGTGGCTTGCCCAGGGTCCCAGTGGGGGTACTTAGTGAGCGTCCACTGGGTGCACTGCACTGAGCTAAACCCTTGGGAAAGTATGCTAGAAGGAAGCAGCGTGGCCTAGTAGATGGAGCACGGGCCTGTGCGTCAGAAGGACCTGGGTTCTAATCCCCACTCCGCCACTTGTCTGCCCTGTGACCTTGGGCAAGTCACTTCCCTGGGCCTCAGCTACCTCATCTCTAAAGTGGAGAGTAATACTGTAAGTCCCATGTGGCACGTGATTAGCTTGTATCTTCCCCAGCGCTTAGCACAGTGCCTGGCACATAGTAAAGCACTTGATACCATTAAAAAATATTAGACTCATTCTCTGCTCACAGGGAGTTTACACAGGAATGTGGGGGCCCCAACAACAATATCTACAGACCACAGCTCTTTCCCGATTATTTTTTAATAGGAAATCACTCTCGGAAGCGCTCCAACCTCTGACTGTCAAATTTTGTTTACGCGACTTCTCTCGATGCCCCTCTGCCTCAGTTGCTAGGTTCACTGTTTATAAACAGGGCTAGGCGGGACCACTGCTATACTTCCTGATTATAAATATTGTTTTAAAGGGATCCCCGCCACCCACTTCCGTTTTGCACGACGCAGATTCAGTGCGCATGAAAAGCTCTAAACTGGTGATGCTTCGACCCTATTTCCGCTTTTGCTTCATGTCCAGAGTTCAAGATTCAGCCAGGCACTGTACTAGATGCTGGGGGTAGATACAAGGTAATCGGGTTGGACACATTCCCTATTCATTCATTCAATTGTATTTACTGAGCGCTTACTGTGTGCAGAGCACTGTACTAAGCGCTTGGGAAGTACAAGTTGGCAACATATAGAGACGGTCCCTACCCAACAGTGGGCTCACAGTCTAGAAGGGGGAGACGGACCACAAAACAAAACATATTAACAAAACAAAATAAATAGAATAAATATGTACAAGTAAAATAAGTAGAGAAATATGTAGAAACATATGTCACAACTTCTCTGTGCCTCAGCTCCCTCATCTGTAAAATGGGGATTAAGACCGTGAGCCCCCCCGTGGGACCACCTGATCACCCTGTAACCTCCCCAGCGCTTAGAATGGTGCCTTGCACATAGTAAGCGCCTAATAAATGCCATCATTATTATTATTCATTCATTCAATCATATGTATTGAGCGCTTACTGTGTGCAGAGCACTGCACCAAGCGCTTGGGAAGTCCAAGCCGGCAACATCTTTGCACATAGAAAGCACTTAATAAATGCCATTATTATTCTCTGTGCCTCAGTTACCTCATCTGTAAAACGGGGATGAAGACCGTGAGCCCCCCACGTGGGACAACCCGATCACCCTGTAACCTCCCCAGCTATCCCACCTAGGGACACGCTGGGATGGCGGGGAAGAGCAAAGGGAGTAAGCCACGGCGACGCGGAAGGGAATGGGAGCATCGATGCAAGTGCCACCTCTAGCACCTAATAATGATGGTATTTGTTAAGCGCTTACGTGCCCCGCGCTGAGGTAGACACAAGGTAATCGGGTTGCCCCACGTGGGGCTCACAGTCTTCATCCCGTTTTTACAGATGAGGTACCTGAGGCACAGAGAAGTTAGGTGACTGGCTCAAAGTCACACAGCTGTCAAGTGGGGGAGCCAGGATTAGAACCCACAACCTCTGACTCCCAAGCCTGTGTCTTGCCACGAAGCCACACTTAGCTCTATACCCATCCTAAGCACTTATGTGTGTGTGTGCATATATATATATATATATATATATATATATATATATATATATATATATATATCTCGATCTGGAAATTTACAGTATTCAACTGTAAATCCAATCGTTTACTCCATTTTTTCCTGACATTTATTGAACTCCACATCTGATGTTTGTGGGTCCTATTGTTCCCATTATTTGTAAAACCAAGGTATCCTCCATTTTTTCCTGACATTTATTGAACTCCACATCAGATGTTTGTGGGTCCTATTGTTCCTACTATTTGTAAAACCAAGGTACCATCCGAAGGTAAAGCTACTCAATCAATCAATCAATCAATCGTATTTATTGAGCGCTTGCTTACTGTGTGCAGAGCACTGTACTAAGCGCTTGGGAAGTACAAGTTGGCAACACGTAGAGGGGACTCTACTCTACTCAAGGACAGGGTCCAAACACCTGGAATTCAGTAGACGCTCAAATCCTATTACTCCTGCCACTGTAAAGAACCATATCTACAAGTGCTTCATTATATTTAAATATAATTTATTTCCACACTCAAAGAATTTAAAAGAAGGCTCTTGTAACTGAACAGGCAATTAAATACATTTCTCCAGCCAGGTTCAAACTGATGGGGGAGGGGGGTAAAATGCAGTGAATTTCAGACCCTGGAAGCAATACTCAGGAAGTTTTACCATCTGACTGATAAATATTTGTTGAAAAATATTAAGTTGGCTGAGATGACCGCGCCCAATTAACTACATTTCCTCACAAACTCAAATATAAATTCATCAGCTTGTTCTGAATTCGTTTTTGTTTGGCACGAATCAGAGTTAATTGTGGGTGCAAATTAATGCGAGAGCACTTCTCCATTCGGATATAATCATTTGGAAAATATACTTTCACTAGGATCCACAGCTGCCAGAAAGACTTTCATTTGTATTTCCCTCTTGAAAGTGCCAATTCCAGGATTTACATTCTTTGGTTAACCATAATATTTTTGCCTTATTTAAGAGCCTTCGTTCAAATAATCTCTATACTTTCTTGTGCCTGTTCTTCTAGAACACAGTCTTCATGTGTTCAACATTTCTGTATGATTAATTCGAGGACTTTCAATTGCTGAGCTGGAAGAGCTGCCCAGACGATCAGAATTATATCCTCAAACCGACTCGTGAAGGCTGCATCACAAAGAAGCTAAAGGCAGAAAACATGGTAACAAAGGAAGGGGAAAAATCTTCGCATGCATGTGACTTGGAAGAGACTGAAACACATTACAGACTTAGCCTGACTATGCGGTTAAAATCTTAGTGTTGAGTGTTATCTGCAAACTCTGGACAATAACAACTTGTGACATTTGATTTTCCTTCCTTTTGGTCGCTCCAGTTTTTGCTTCTCCAAATCACAGTTCACAGTTCCGTGTCTGTGAAATTCAAGATTGCCATCGCTAGTGCCACAACATTTACTGAGCAAACTGCAATGTGCCAAGAACAGTACTGTGATGAAAAAAAAATTCAATTTAAACGTGTAGACATTCCCTGAGCTCTACAGAACTCCCAGTCTGAAACAGGGGGAGGACTGGGAAGGGGGCGGTTTACCATCCAAAACTAATAAAATCCATGGGGGTACTGGGGGGGGGGGGGGGGTTTACCTTCCAAAACTAATAAAATCCACAGGTGGTAACCATCCAAAACCAATAAAATCCACCTTATTTTCTGTGCTGTGTCCTTTATACTCTGTCGTCTCTTCTCCCCACCTTGTTTTATTCTAATCCAGTATCTCTTCTCTGTCATATGTCCAAATCTAACCATTTCTTTCCCTCCCCAGCAAGAGGTCCAATGCGGGGACCCGGGGCTAAAGCCGCCATGTCTGATGAAACAGGACAGTCAGACAAGGCACCCCAGCCTCGAGAATGTTTTTTTAATAAAGGAACCTGTTAAGCACTTACTATGCGCCAGGCCCTGTTCCGAGCGCTGGGGTAGTTACGAGCTAATAATAATAGCATTTATTTAGCACTTACTATGTGCAAAGCACTGTTCTAAGCGCTGGGGAGGTTACAAGGTGATCAGGTTGTCCCAAGGGGGCTCACAGTCTTAATCCCCATTATACAGATGAGGGAACTGAGGCCCAGAGAAGTTAAGTGACTTGCCCAAAGTCACACAGCTGACCAGTGGCGGAGCCGGGATTTGAACCCATGACCTCTGACTCCAAAGGCCGTGCTCTTTCCATTGAGCCACGCTGCTTCTCGTTGGACGCGATCCCTGACCCACATGGGGCTCCGAGTCTTAATGCCCATTTTACAGCTGAAGGAACGGAGGCGTAAAGAAGTGACTTGCCCGGGGTCATCGGGCAGAACCATGGCGGAACCGGGATTAGAACCCAGGTCCTCTGGACTCCCAGTCCCGAGTTCAATCCACTCAGCCACCCACTGGATTGTTACCAACTGCCCTTACCCAGGGGCTTGTCAACTGCAGCCCACTGCCCTCTCGGGGGGCTGGCACTGAGAACTTGGGCAGCCCAAGGCCTCGACCACCCCGCACGGCGCCAGGCAAGCGGTCGCTAGAGCCGGCAGATCTTTTCATCTGTGGCTCCCGGTTTCCAAGCAACTGTTTGGAAGGCCTGCTAAAAATTAAGTACCCTTAATTAGAACTACGCATAACTATAACTTATCATTCTGTTCTAGCTTTCCCATAACACTTGACGAGCCCTGCTCAGAACGACGCCTTCTACTATCCCATCCGAGCCAGACAGGTGGGCATTGCCAGAATTCCCCAAACGTGCTCTGGCCTAAATATGTGGCCGAAACATGTGCCATGGACGAGCCGAGTGGAGGTCAGTCAGGTTCACCGCAAGAACTCGGAACTCTTTGGAGGAAATGAACGTTATAAAAACCCAAATGAAATGAAACATCTACCTAGGCCAGAAATACTGGACCTAGTTTGACGGTAAAAATGTTTTCGCCATGAACGGGGTGATTTACGTGGAATGTCTGCCCTATTTAAGCCTTCTTCCTTACAAATTATCGTGATATTTAAGCACTTATTATGCGTCAAGCATCGTACTCGGCGCTGGGGTAGATTCGAGATGATCAGGTCCCACACGGGGCTGACCGTCTAAACAGGAGGGAGCACGGGGATTGAATCCCCATTTCGCAGATGCGGGAACTGAGGTACGGAGAAGTGAAACGCCTTGCCCGGGGTCTCACAGCGGACAAGTGGTGGAGCTGGAATTAGAACCCAGGTCCTCTGACTGCTAGGCTCGTGTTCTTTCCATCAGGCCCTGCTAACCATATGCTACCAACACAGTCCTCCGCTCCTTTCCTTCCTCCTCAGAGACCTCATCTTCTCTATTTTGGTATTTCGAAAGGGCTAGAATTACTCCAGATCGTGTTTCACGAGGAGTCTGCGTCGCAGCAGCCGGATGTCGGGGCCCGGCAGAATGGACCCCCGGGGCCGTGAGGCCCCGGTTTCCCCCTATTTAACGTCTGGGGCTTTCTTTTCCCCTGTTCATCATCAATCGTATTTATTGAGCGCTTACTATGTGCAGAGCATTGTAAGCATATTAGCATACCAGCATATTTAGGCCAGAGCACTGTATGTTCATCTTCAGAAGTCCGGTTTTGGCCTCTCCACAGACGTCTGTGGCTTCCATCCTATCTGTCCACCACTTCGCCTTTGGCCTTTCTGTTGGCCCACCCGTGGCCTGGCTGCTGTCATCTTTTTTTTTTTTAGTGGCATTTGCTAAGCGCTTAGTATATGCCACCAAACCAAGCACCGGGGTAGATACAAAGTAATCAGGTTGGACACAGTCCCTGTTCCACATAGGGCTCACAGTCTCCATCCCCGTTTTACAGACGAGGGAACTGAGGCACAGAGACATGAAGTGGCTTGCCCCAAGTCACATGGCACGCAAGTGGCAGAGCCAGGATGAGAACTCAGGTCCTTCTAATTCCCAGGTCCAGACTCTGTCCACTAGGTCACACTGCTTCTTTTCTTACTCTCTCCTGCCATATCCCCGCTCTCAAAGGCCAAGGACAAACTGGTTGCCACCACCGAGCAGCGGACGGACGGGTAGAACCCCCAAAACGGCCACCCGCCACTTCTCGCAGCTGAAGCCTTGGCCGGGAGGCAAACCAGGAGACAAATTCCTCTGCATTTATCTCCCCAGCTCTACTCATATGCAAACCCTGACAAGAACCGGTGCTTCTGCTGGCCCAGGGGAGCGCGATACGATTTGATGACAACGAGACGTAACGCGGCCTAGTGGATGGAGAACAGGCCTGGCGGTCGGAAGGTCCTGAGTTCTAATCCCAGCTCTGCCGTGGGACCTTGGGAAAAAGGCACTTCGCTTCTCAGTGCCTCAGTTACCTCCTCTGTAAACCGGGGATTAAGACCGTGAGCCCCCTGCGGGACATGGACTGTTTCCAACCCGCTTTGCTTGTAACTACCGCATCGCTTAGTACAGTGCCTGGCACATGGTAAACGATTAACGAATACCATTAAAAAAACCCCAAAACCCTCCCAAATGAGGTCTAGAAATGACCTCTCTGTTGCAATGCAGCCCTCTCCGGGGAATCTGACCCCACGGGCGCGGGGCACGAATAAAGCCTGCACAATCTGTTTGGCAGGCTTGTCTGTTGGATAACGTCCGAACTGCAGGGAGAAGCAAAGACCCTGGAAACTTCCGATTCTAGTTCAGTCTGAATCCGGGCTCCTGTTGTCAATTTTCTCTCCCTTCTAAGTTCCCTTCTCAAATTGATCCTCTTTTAGGTGTCGGCCCCTCCAGGGGCCGTGCTGGAATCATTCTGCAACCTTCCCCAAACCTCGCACAAAATCCTTAACCGGTGACAATGATCCAAATCCGGGCTCGATCTCCCGGGCTACTCCTCACGCCGGTGTGTAACGCCACAAAACGAGCCTCCGGAAAACAACCCCATCAACCTTCTTATGTTGGCCCACCATCTCTCCTTCTCCTATGTGGACAAGATCCATGGTAATTCCAGTCGCGTTGAGAAATCCTGGGCTGAATCCATAGGCGTCACAAGACGGCCGTTCAAAACAAATGTGTCTGAGGATTTGGAGGCCAGGGACCCCGAAAAGGACTGGGTGGCAATTTAGTTGAATTGACGGGAGGGGTGGTTCTAGATATAGGTAGGATAAGTCTGGAATAAAGGACTGACTTCAAAATTCTTCCAGATATTCACTCTGCAGTCCAGGCAGCAGTTAAAGGAGGAAGTAGCAAAACCTTTGGAACGGGGCCACTCCTGCAATCTTTAAGTGACTAGAACAGGAACGTTTATCTCGGTCCAAGAATTGGAGAGCCACACCTATTAAACCAAACAGAGAGGCTGGGCAGGGGGTGGGAGTGAGGAAAGGATGAGTAAGGAGAAAAGGGGGAGGAAAGAGGGGCAGGAATTGTGTATGACCTGCTTTCCTGTGTCTAATCCCAAAGCTTTGCACAATGCTATAGTAAATGCTTAATACCACAATCTACTATTATTATCCACAATGCCAGGGAACATCTGTGGGACCTGACAACGAGGGACAGAAGGCAGAATGTGAAAGTGAGAAGTAGTGCGGCCTAGTGAACAGAGCACAGACCTGGATGTTGGTCCCTGACTCTACCACGTGTCCCGCTGTGTGACTTTGGGCAGGTCGCTTTAACTTGTCTGTGCCTCAGTTCCCTCACCTGTAAATCGGGGATGAAAACTGTGAGGCCCAAGTGGGGCCGGGATTGGGTCCACCCTGATTAGCTTGTGCTTAGAGCAGTGCCTGGCTTTTAAGTAAGAGCTTAACAACTACCATACCAAAGAAGGGAGGGCTTTGAGGGGAGGGAAGAGGAAAGAAAGAGGGGGGAAGGAAAGGGCGAAATGGTAAGAAGGGGTTGCCCAACCACCTCCTTATACAGAAATTCCTCATTGTCGGCTTTAAAGCACTCAATCGCCTTGCCCCCACCTACCTCCGCTCCCTAGGCTCCTACTCCAACCCGGCTCACACAATTCAATCCTTCAATGCCAACCTACTCACTGTATCTCCATCTCATCTATCTCGCCACCAACTTCTCGCCCACGTCCTGCCTCGCCCTCCCTCCTCATATCCAACAGATAATGACTCTCCTCCCCTTCGAGGCCTTATCGAAGGCCCATCTCCTCCAAGAGGCCCTCCCTGACTCAGCCCTCCTTTCCTCTTCGCCCACTCCCTTCTGCGTCACCCTGACTTCCCCTTATTCAGCCCCCGGCGCTTACGTACACAACCGTAATGCATTTATTTATATTAATGTTTGCCTCCCTCGTAGACTGTAAACTCGTTGTCTGCTGTATTGAACTCTCCCGAGCGCTTTGCACGGTGTAAGCGCTCAATAAATATGACTGCTTGGCTGAGGGGAATGAAAGGGAAAAAAGGAGAGAGAGTAAGAGCCGTCTACACAGAGGTGGGAGTCCACACCCTGAATGGCCTAGTGGAGAGGTCACAGAAGGTCTTAGGCTCTAATCCCGGCTCTGCGGCCTTGGGCAAGTCACTTCACTTCTTTGGGCCTCAGTTCCCTCATCTGTAAAACGGGGTTTAAGACTGTGAGACTTATGCGGGACAGGGACTGGGTCCAACCTGACCTGCTGGTATCCACCTCAGCTCTTAGTACAGTGCAGGTACATAGTGAGCGGCTGACATATACCATAATTGCAATTATTATAAACTTGTTTCTACCCCAGCGCTTAGTACAGTGCAGGAGCATAGTAAATACTTAATAAACACCGTAAATATTAGTATAAACTTGTATCTACCCCAGCGTTTAGACCAGGGCCTAGCCGATTAGAAGTGCTTAAGAACTACCACAACTACCATTAATATAACCTTCTACGAGCCCCAGCGCTTAGTCCAGGGCCTAGCACGTAGGAAGGGCTTACCAAACAGCAAATTTATTATCATTACGAGTTTCTACATACCCCAGCACTTAGTCTGGAGCCTAGCACATAGTAAGCACTGAAGAACTACCACAACTACTATTATAATCTTCTCTGTACCCGATTCAATTGTATTTATTGAATACGAACCCCCACGCTTAGTCCAGGGTCTAGCACATAGGAAGGGCTTAAGAACTACCACAACTGTTATTATTATATCCTTCTACGTACCCCAGCACTTAGTCCGGGGCCTAGCACGTAGGAAGGGCTTAAGAACTACCACAACTATTATTATTAGATCCTTCTACGTACCCCAGCGCTTAGTCCGGGGCCCAGTCCATAGGAAGGGCTGAAGAACTACAACTATTATTATTATTATTATAACCTTCTACGTACCTGAGTGCTTAGTCCAAGGCCTAGCACATAGGAAGGGCTTAAGAATTACAATTATTATAACCTTCTACGTACCCCAGCACTTAGTCCAGGACCTAGCACATAGCAAATGCTTAAGAACCAGCATGACTATCCTTCCACCTACCCCAGCGCTTAGTCTAAGGCCTGGCACATAGTAAGCGCTTGAGAAGAGCCACAACTATCCTTCTACGTACCTCAGCGCTTAGTCCAGGACCTAGCCCATAGGAAGGTTTGAAGAACTACCGCAACGATTATTATTCTTATTATTCTTATTTTTATTATTATTATAACTTTCTACGTAGCCCAGGGCCTAGCACAACAGACGGGGTTACCAAACCACACATTTCTTCTTCTTCTGGGTTGTCACTTTGGCTCCTACCGGTCCCCGGGTCCGATCCTTCCCCCCC
This sequence comes from Tachyglossus aculeatus, assembly GCF_015852505.1. Classification (NCBI taxonomy): domain Eukaryota; kingdom Metazoa; phylum Chordata; class Mammalia; order Monotremata; family Tachyglossidae; genus Tachyglossus; species Tachyglossus aculeatus. The sequence continues at coordinate 41,932,235 of NC_052067.1, read as the reverse complement.
CATCCCCACCCCCTGACCCCTGACTTAGTGGAAAGAGCCCAGGCTTGGAAGTCGGAGGTCATGGGTTCTAATCCCAGCTCCACCACCTGTCCGCTGTGTGGCCTTGGGCAAGTCACTTAACTTCTCTGGGCCTCAGTGACCTCATCTGGAAAATAGGGATTAAGAGTGTGAGCCCCAAGTGGGATCACCTGATTACTTTGTAACCACCCCAGCGATTAAAAAAGTGCTTAACAAATACCATCATTATCAGTGCTTAGAACAGTCCTTGGCACATAGTAAGCGCTTAACAAAGAGAAGCAGCATGGCTCACTGTAAAGAGCCCGGGCTTGGGAGTCAGAGGTCACGGGTTCTAATCCCAGCTCCGCCACATGTCTGCTGCGTGACCTTGGGCAAGTCACTCCACTTCTCTGAGCCTCAGTTACCTCATCTGTAAAATGGGGATTAAGTCTGTGAGCCCCACGTGGGACAACCTGATCACCTTGTATTCATTCATTCAATCGCATTTACTGAGCACTTACTGTGTGCAGAGCACTGTACTAAGCGCTTGGGAAGTACAAATTGGCAACACATAGTGACGGCCCTCGGCACATAGGAAGCGCTTAACAAATTCACTCATTTAATCGTATTTATCGAGCGTTTACTGTGTGCAGAGCACTGGACTAAGCACTTGGGGAAGTACAAGTCGACAACATACGGAGACGGTCCCTACCCAACAAGGGGCTCACAGTCTAGAAGCGGGAGACAGAAAACAAGGCAAAACAAGTAGACAAGGGTCAATACCAACAGAATAAATAGAATTGTAGCTCCATACAAATCATTAATAAAATAAAGAGTAATACGGACAAATATACACAAATGCTGTGGGGAGGAGAAAGGGGTACGGAGACAGACAACAGGACAAAACAAGTAGACACCCAGCGCTTTGCACATAGCACAAGTAGACAGGTGTCAATACCATCAGAATAGATAGAATTATAGCTCTATAAGCATCATTAATAAAATAAAGGAATAAATATGTACAAATATACACAAGTGCTGTGGGGAGGGGGAGGGGGGAGGGAGACAGACAACAGAATAAAACAAGTAGACACCCGGCGCTTAGAACAGTGCTTGGCACAAAGTAAGCACTTAACTAATGATAATAATAATAATGGTATTTGTTGAGCGCTTACTATGTGCCAAGCACTGTTCTCAGCGCTGGGGAGGTTACAAGGTGATCAGGTTGTCCCACAGGGGGCTCACAGTCTTCATCCCCATTTTCCAGATGAGGGAACTGAGGCTCAGAGAAGTGACTTGCTGAAGGCCACCCAAAGCAGCGTGGCTCAGTGGAAGGAGCCCGGGCTTGAGAGCCAGAGGTCGTGGGTTCTAATCCCGGCTCCACCACTTCTCAGCTGTGTGACTTCATTCATTCAATCGTATTTATTGAGCGCTTACTGTGTGCAGAGCACTGTACTAAGCTCTCGGGAAGTACAAGTCGACAACTTCTCTGGGCCTCTGTTACCCATCTGTGAAATGGGGATTAAGACTGTGAGCCCCACATGGGACAACCTTTATTACCTTGTATCCCAGCGCTTTAGTACAGTGCTCTGAACACAGTAAGTGGTCAATAAATATGATTGAATGAATGAATGAATGAACAAATACCACCATTATTACGGGGCGGAGCCGGGATCAGAACCCAGGACGTCTGGCTCGCAAGCCCGGGCTCTTTCCACTGATGATGATGACATTTATTAAGCGCTTACTACGTGCTGTTCTAAGCGCTGGGGAGGTTACAAGGTGATCAAGGGGTCCCACGGGGGGCTCACAGTCTTCATCCCCATTTTCCAGATGAGGGAACTGAGGCCCAGAGAAGTGAAGTGACTTGCTCGAAGTCACACAGCTGACCGGTTGGTGGAGCAGGGATTTGAACCCATGACCTCTAACTCCCAAGCCCGTGCTCTTTCCACTGATGATGATGGCATTTATTAAGCACTTTCTATGTGCCGAGCACTGTTCTAAGCGCTGGGGAGGTTACAAGGTGATCAGGTTGGCCCACGGGGAGGGCTCAGTCTTCATCCCCATTTTCCAGATGAGGTAACTGAGGCCCAGAGAAATGAAGTGACTGGCCCAAAGTCACACGGCTTCTCCCCCTTCTAGACTGTGAGCCCGTTGTTGGGTAGGGACGGTCTCTATCTGTTGCCGACTTGTACTTCCCAAGCGCTTAGTACAGTGCTCTGCACACAGTCGGCGCTCCAATAAATATGACTGAATGAATGAATTGGTGGAGCCGGGATTTTCATTCATTCAATCGCATTTATTGAGCGCTGTATGCAGAGCACTACACTAAGCGCTTGGGAAGTACAAGCCGGCAACATACAGAGACGGTCCCTACCCAACAACGGGCTCACGGTCTAGAAACAGCGTGGCTCGGTGGTAAGAGCCCGGGCTTTGGAGTCTGGGGTCATGGGTTCAAATCCCGGCTCTGCCAACTGTCAGCTGGGTGACTTTGGGCAAACCACTTCACTTCCCTGAGCCTCAGCTCCCTCATCTGTAAAATGGGGGTTAAGGCTGTGATCCCCTCCGTGGACAACCTGATCACCTTGTAACCTCCCCAGCGCCTAGACAGTGCTTTGCACGTAGTAGGCGCTTAATAAATGCCATCATCATTATTATTAGAAGATTTGAACCCACGACCTCCGACTGCCAAGCCCGGGCTCTTTCCACTGAGCCCCGCTGCTTCTCTAATACAAATGCCATCATTATTATTGCCATTATTATCATTCCGGGCGATAATTGTTCATTATTGTTGTTGCCCTTTGACCCCAGGCCGGTCGGTCCTGTCTGTGTCTCTGTGTGTGTCGGTGTTTGGCCGCCTCCCCCGGGGGGCCCTCCGGCTTGGGGGTGCCCGGAGGTGGGCATTCATTCATTCAATCGTATTTATTGAGCGCTTAATGTGTGCCGAGCACTGTACTAAGCGCTTGGGAAGTACAAGTCGGCAACATGTAGAGATGGTCCCTACCCAACAATGGGCTCACAGTCTAGAAGGAGGGGAGATGGACAACAAAACAAAACATATGGACGGGTGTCAAGTCATCAGAATAAATAGAAGTAAAGCTAAATGCACGTCATTAACAAAATAAATAGAATAGAATAAATAGAATAATAAATCTGTACAAACAAATACTGAGCAGCGTGGCTCAGTGGAAAGGGTACGGGCTTTGGAGTCAGGGGTCATGGGTTCAAATTCCAGCCCCGCCACTTGTCGGCTGTGTGACTTTGGGCAAGTCACTTCTCTTCTCTGGGCCTCAGTTCCCTCATCTGTAAAATGGGGATGAAGACTGTGGGCCCCCCCGTGGGACAACCTGATCACCTTGTAAACTCCCCAGCGCTTGGAACAGTGCTCGGCACATAGCAAGCGCTTAACAGATACCATCATTAGACGCAGCGAGGCTTAGTGGAGAGAGCCCGGGCTTAGGAGTCAGAGGTTGTGGGTTCAAATCCCGACTCCGCCAATTGCCAGCTATGTGACTCTGGGCGAGTCACTTCTCTGGGCCTCAGTTTCCTCATGTGTAAAATGGGGATGAAGACTGTGAGCCCCCCCGTGGGACAACCTGATCACCTTGTAACCTTCCCAGGGCTTAGAACAGTGCTTTGCACATAGTAAGCGCTTAATTAATGCCATCATTATTATTATTATTAGACGGTGTGGGTTCTGATCCCGGCTCTGCCACTTGTCTGTTGTGTGACTTTGGGCAAGTCAAAGTGAGCCCACTGTTGGGTAGGGACTGTCTCTATATGTTGCCAATTTGTGCTTCCCAAGCGCTTAGTACAGTGCTCTGCACATAGTAAGCGCTCAATAAATACGATTGATTGATTGATTTCTGTGGGCCTCAGTTCCCTTATCTGTAAAATGGGGATGAAGACTGTGAGCCCCCCGTGGGACAACCCGATCACCTTGTAACCTCCCCAGTGCTTGGGACAGTTCTTGGCACAGAGTAAGCGCTTAACGAATACCATCATTAGAAGCAGCAAGGCTTAGTGGAAAGAGCCCGGGCTTGGGAGTCAGCGGTCATGGGTTCAAATCCCGGCTCCGCCAATTGCCAGCTGTGTGACTGTGGGCAAGTCACTTCTCTGGGCCTCAGTTCCCTCACGTGTAAAAGATTGTGGGCCCCCCTGGGGACAACCTGATCACCTTGTAACCTCCCCAGCACTTGGAACAGTGCTTGGCACATAGTAAGCGCTTAATAAATAACATTATTATTATTATTGGAAGGTTGTGGGTTCTGATCCCGGCCCTGCCACTTGTCTGTTATGTGACTCTGGGCAAGCCACTTCTGGGAGCCTCAGTTCCCTCATCTGTCAAATGGGGATGAAGACTGTGAGCCTCCCGTGGGACAACCTGATCACCTTGTAACCTCCCCAGGGCTTAGAACAGTGCTTTGCACATAGTAAGTGCTTAATAAATGCCACTTTATATATATATATATATATGGGGGGGGTGTATATATATGTCTCACCTTGTAGCCTTAGTTCCCTCATCTGTCAAGATTTTATTTTGTTAATATGTTTTGTTGTTCGTCTCCCCCTTCTAGACTGTGAGCCCGCTGTTGGGTAGGGACCGTCTCTGTGTGTTGCCAACTTGGATTTCCCAAGCGCTTAGTACAGTGCTCTGCACACAGTAAGTGCTCAATAAATACGATTGAATGAATGAATGGCAAATGGGGATGAAGACTGTGAGCCCCCCGTGGGACAACCAGATCACCATGTAACCTCCCCAGGGCTTGGAACAGTGCTTTTGCACATAGTAAGCGCTTAATAAATGCCATTATTATTATTATTAGAAGGTTGTGGGTTCTGACCCCGGTTCTGCCACTTGTCTGCTGTGTGGCTTTGGGCAAGTCACTTCTGTAGGCCTCAGTTCCCTCATCTACAAAATGGGGATGAAGACTGTGGGCCCCCCCGTGGGACAACCCGATCGCCTTGTAACCTCCCCAGCGCTTAGAACAGCGCTTGGCACGTGGTAGGCGCTTAACAGTTACCATCATGATGATGATGATGATACGGAGGTGCTGCGGGGAGGGGTTGCCCACCTGAGGAGGGTGTCGAGGGCGCGGCCGTGTTTGACCTTGTATCTACCCCAGCGTTTAGAACAGTGCTTGGCACATGGTAGGCGCTCAACAGATACCATCATTACGATGATGATGATGATACGGAGGTGTTGTGGGGAGGGGTTGCGCACCTGAAGAAGGTGTCGAGGGCACTGTCGTGCGTGACCTTGTATCTCCCCCAGCGCTTAGAGCAGTGCTTGGCATATAGTAGGCGCTCAACATTCATTCATTCGATCGTATTTATTGAGTGCTTACTGTGTGCAGAGCACTATACTAAGTGCTTGGGAAGTACAAGTTGGCAACAGATACCATCATCAGGATGATGATGATACACAGGTGTTGCAGGGAGGGTTTTCAGGGCGCCACCATCCTATCTCCCCCAGCGTTTAGAACAGTGCTTGGCACATAGTAAGTGCTTAACAGATACCATCATTATTATGATGATGATATGCAGGTGTCGCGGGGAGGGGTTGCCCACCTGAGCAGGGCGTTGAGGATGCCGTCGTGCTTGACCTTGTATCTCCCCCAGCGCTTAGAACAGTGCTGGGCACATAGTAAGTGCTTAACATTCATTCATTCAATCGTATTTATTGAGCACTTACTGTGTGCAGAGCACTGTACTAAGCGCTTGGGAAGTACCAGTTGGCAACAGATCCCATCATCATTTTGATGATGATGCTACGCAGGTGTTGTGGGGAGGGGGGCCCACCTGAGCAGGGCATCGAGGGCCCTGTCATGCTTGACCTTGTATCTCCCCTAGCATTTAGAACAGTGCTTGGCACATAGTAAGCGCTTGACATTAATTCATTCAATCGCATTTATTGAGCGCTTACTATGTGCAGAGCACTGTACTAAGCAGTTGGGAAGTACAAGCTGGCAACAGATACCATCATGACGACGATGATGAGGAGGAGGAGGATTTGGAGGTGACTTGGGGAGGGGCGGCCCACCTGAGGAGGGTGTCGAGGGCCCTGTCGTGCTTGACCTTGTATATCCCCCAGCGTTTAGAACAGTGCTTGGCACATAGTAAGCGCTTGACATTCATTCATTCAATCCTATTTACTGAGAGCTTACTGTGTGCACAGCGCTGTACTCAGCATTGGGGAAGTACAAGTTGGCAACAGATGCCATCATGACGACGCTGAGGAGGAGGATTTGGGGAGGGGCAGCCCACCTGAGGAGGGTGTCGAGGATGCCATCGTGCTTGAGTTTGTATCTACCCCAGCGCTTAGAACAGTGCTTGGCACATAGTAAGCACTTGACATTCATTCATTCAATCGTATTTATTGAGCGCTTACTGTGTGCAGGGCACTGTACTAAGCGCTTGGGAAGTCCAAGTTGGCAACAGATCCCATCATGACGATGATGATGATACGCAGGTGTTGCGGGGAGGAGCTGCCCACCTGAGGAGGGCGTCGAGGACGCCGTCGTGCTTGACCTCGCCTCTCCCCCAGCGTTTAGAGCAGTGCTTGGCACATAGTAAGCGCTTGACATTCATTCAATCGTGTTTACTGAGCGCTTACTGGGTGCTGAGCACTGTACTAAGCGCTGGGGAAGTACAAGTTGGCAACAGAGGCCATCATGACGACGACGTGAGCCCCCACTGGTTGGGTGGGGCCTGTCTCTGGATGTCGCCAACTTGTCCTTCCCAAGCGCTTAGCACAGGGCTCTGCACCCAGTAAGCGCTCAATCAATCCGATCGATGACGACGAGGAGGAGCAGGAGGAGGAGGAGGAGGTGTTTAAGGTGCGGGGCGTGTCCCACCTGAGGAGGGTGTCGAGGGCTCCGTCGTGCTTGTCGAGGGGCCGGCCGAGGGCGGCCCTGCGGAGCTTGCTGAGGTGCTCGGCGGCCTGGCAGGCCTGGGCCTGCTCCTCCCCGGCCGGGTAGGTCTGCTGCAGGAACTTCACCAGCGGCTTCGCCAGGTCCACCTCCGACGTCTTCTTCAGCTGCACCGAGATGAAGGTGGCCATGGCGCCGCCTCAACGCCCCTCCTCACACGCCGCCCCTCACACACCGCCCCACTTCCGGGGGCCCGGGCCGGACTCGCCGACCGACACGACGCGACGCGCGCTGACGTCACGCGCAGGGCACGTACGGGGGAAGGGTGGGGCGGCCCCGCGCGCGACGCGTTGACGTCATTCCCAGGGTACGTAAGGGGGAAGGGCGGGGCGGCCCCGCGAGCGACGCGCTGACGTCACGCCCAGGGTACGTACGGGGGGAAGGGCGGGGCGGCCCCGCGAGCGACGCGCTGACGTCACAACCAGGGCACGTACGGGGGGCTGGCTTGCTCTCTCCTCTCTCTCCTCTCTCTCCTCTCTCTCCTCTCTCTCCTCTCTCTCCTCTCTCTCCTCTCTCTCCTCTCTCTCCTCTCTCTCCTCTCTCTCCTCCCTCCCTCCCTCCCTCTCCCTCTCCCTCTCCCTCTCCCTCTCTCCCTCCCCCCTCCCCCTCTCTCCCCCTCTCTCCCTCTCCCTCCCTCTCGCCCCCTCTCCCTCCCTCTCTCTGTCCCTCTCCCTCTCTCTCCCCCCTCCCTCCCCCCTCCCTCTCCCTCTCCCCCTCTCCCTCTCTCCCTCCCCCTCCCCCTCTCTCCCTCCCCCTCCCCCTCTCCCTCTCTCCCTCCACCTCCCCCTCTCTACCTCCCCCTCCCCCTCTCTCCCTCCCCCTCCCCCTCTCCCTCTCTCCCTCTCCCTCCCCCCCTCCTCGACGTAATTACGTCACGCCCAGGGCACGTACGGGGGGGCTGGCTTGCTCTCCTCCCTCTCTCCCTCTCCGCACACGACGTGATTACGTCACGCCCATGGCACGTACGGTGGGGCTGGCTTGCTCTCTCCTCTCTCTCTCTCCCTCTCTCTCTCCCTCGCCCCCCTCCCCCCACGACGTAATTACGTCACGCCCATGGCACGTGCGGAGGAGGCTGGCTTGCTCTCTCCTCCCTCTCTTTCCGCGCACGGCGTGATTACGTCACGCCCAGGGCACGTACGGGGGGCTGGCTTGCTCTCCCCTCTCTCCCTCTGCGCGCACGGCGTGATTACGTCACGCCCAGGGAACGTACGGGGGGCCTGGTTTGCTCTCTCCTCCCTCTCTCCCTCTGCGCGCACGACGTGATTACGTCACGCCCAGGGCACGTACGAGGGGCGCTACATTGCTCGCGCGCTCTCTCTGCACGCACGACGTGATTACGTCATGCGGAGGTCACGTGGGGACTGTCGCTGTCTTTATCTCCCTCCCTCCATCTTTATCTCTGTCTCTATCTTTATCTCCCTCCATCTTTATCTCTGTCTCCCCGTCTATTCATTCATTCAGTCGTATTTGTTAAGCGCTTACTATGTGCAAAGCACTGTTTTAAGCGCGGGGGGGATACAAGGTGATCAGGTTGTCCCACGTGGGGCTCACAGTCTTCATCCCCATTTTACAGTTGAGGTAACTGAGGCTCAGGGAAGTTAAGTGACTTGCCCAAGGTCACACAGCAGACGTGGCGGAGCCGGGATTCGAACCCATGACCTCTGACTCCAAAGCCTTTCCACTGAGCCACACTGCTTACTGTGTGCAGAGCACTGTACTAAGCGCTGGGGAAGTACAAGCTGGCAACATCTAGAGACGGTCCCTACCCAACAGCGGGCTCACAGTCTAGAAGGGGGAGCCAGACAACAAAACAAAACATATTAACAAAATAAAATAAATATATTTTATTTAAAATATATAAAATAAAAATATTTTACTCTGTTAATATGTTTTGTTTCGTTGTCTGTCTCCCCCTTCTAGCCTGTAACGTTCTTGTGTCACGTGGAGGTCCTACTGAGAGCTCACCTCTTCCAGGAGGCCTTCCTAGACTGAGCCTCCTTCCCATCCCCCCCGCCCTACCTCCTTCTCCTCCCCACAGCCCCTGTATATATGTGTGTACAGATTTATTACTCTATTTTACTTGTACATATTTACTATTCTATTTTGTTAATGATGTGCATTTAGCCTTACTTCTATTCATTCTGATGACACCTGTCCACACGTTTTGTTGTCTGTCTCCCCCTTCTAGACTGTGAGCCCACTGCTGGGTCGGGACCGTCTCGATATGTTGCCGACTTGTACTTCCCAAGCGCTTAGTGCAGTGCTCTGCACACAGTAAGCGCTCAATAAATACGATTGAATGACTCTCTCTCTGCGCCTGCGCACGACGTTCTTGTGTCACGCGGAGGTCACGCGGGGCTTTCACTCCGTCCCTGTCCCCGCGCACGACGTGCTTACGTCACTCGGAGGTCACATGGGAGGGCTCTCTCCCCCTCCCGCGCACGACGTGATTACGTCAGTCAGACGGCGGTCACGTGGTGGGGGACGGCCTCCTCCCTCAGTGACCTCCTGTCCTTGGGTGTTCCCCTCAGGCCGCCATTCCCTCCCAAGGGAACGGATCTCTTCAGAATCAGAATAATCATGGAATTTCTTAAGCGCTTACTATGTGCCAAGCACTGTTCTAAAAGCTGGGGGAGAAACAGGGTGATCAGGTTGTCCCAGATGGGGCTCACAGTCTTCATCCCCATTTAACAGATGAGGGAACTGAGGCCCAGAGAAGTGAAGTGACTTGTCCAAGGTCACCCAGCAGACAAGTGGCGGGGCCGGGATTAGAACCCAGGACCTCAGACTCCCAAACCCGGGCTCTTTCCACTAGGCCACGCTGCTTCTAATGCTGGTATTTGTTAAGTGCTTTCTACGTGAGCCCACTGTTGGGTAGGGACCGCCTCCATGCGTTGCCAACTTGGACTGCCCAAGCGCTTAGTACAGTGCTCTGCACGCAGTAAGCGCTCAATCAATACGATTGAATGAATGTGCCGAGCACTGTTCTAAACGCTGGGGTAGATACAAGGTGATCAAGTGGTCCCAGGTGGGGCTCACAGTCTTCATCCCCATTTTACAGATGAGGGAACTGAGGCCCAGTGAAGCGCTCAATAAATACGATTGATGGATTGATTGATTGACTGAATGAATGAATGTGGGACGGGGACTGCGCCTAACCCAGTTTGCTTGTAGCCACCCCGGTGCTTAATACAGTGGCCTGGCACATAGTAAGCGCTTAACAAGTGCCACAATTATCAGCTAAGCTTTCCGGCGGCGTAGCGGCTAGAGCACGGACCTGGAGTCGGGAGGCCCTGGGTTCTAATCCCGACAACACCGCGTGTCTGCTGTGTGACCTTGGTTAAGTCACTTCACTTCTCTGGGCCTGAGGCGCCTCATCTGTAAAATGGGGATTGAGATGGGACTGTGCCCAACTCGATTTGCGGGTATCCGCCCCAGCGCTTAGTACAGTGCCTGGCATCGAGTAAGGGCTTAACAAATACCATTATTTTTATTATTATTCAGTCAGTCGTATTTATTGAGCTCCTCCTGTGCGCAGAGCACTGTACTAAGCGCTTGGAAAGTACAATTTGGCAACAGAGACAATATGTCACCAACTTGTACTTCCCAAGTGCTTAGTACAGTGCTCTGCACACAGTAAGCGCTCAATAAATATGTTTGAATGAATGAATGAATGAATCCCTACCCAACAATTATTATTATTATTTACCCCAGCACTTAACATAGTGACCTTGGGCAAGTCACTTCACTTCTCTGTGCCTTCTGTAAAATTGGGGATTGAGACTGTGAGCCCCACACGGGACCACCCCAGCGCTTAGTACAGTGCCTGGCATCGAGTAAGGGCTTAACAAATACCATTATTATTATTATTCATTCAGTCGCATTTATTGAGCTCTTCCTGTGCGCAGAGCACTGTACTAAGCGCTTGGAAAGTACAATTTGGCAACAGAGACAATATGTCACCAACTTGTACTTCCCAAGTGCTTAGTACAGTGTTCTGCACACAGCAAGCGCTCAATAAATACGATTGAATGAATGAAGGAATGAATCCCTACCCAACAATTATTATTATTATTTACCCCAGCACTTAACATAGTGACCTTGGGCAAGTCACTTCACTTCATTGTGCCTTCTGTAAAATTGGGAATTGAAGCTGTGAGCCCCACATGGGACCACCCCAACGCTTAGTACAGTGCCTGGCATCGAGTAAGGGCTTAACAAATACCATTATGATTATTATTCATTCAGTCGCATTTATTGAGCTCTTCCTGTGTGCAGAGCACTATACTAAGCGCTTGGAAAGTACAATTCGGCAACAGATAGAGACAATCCCTAACCAAAAATTATTATTATTATTATTATTTGCCCCAGCACTTAATATGGTGCCTGGCACAAATTAAGCACTTAACAAATACCACAATCAATCAATCAATCAATCGTATTTATTGAGTGCTTACTATGTGCAGAGCACTGTACTAAGCGCTTGGGAAGTACAAATTGGCAACATATAGAGACAGTCCCTACCCAACAGTGGGCTCACAGTCTGAAAGGGGGAGACAGAGAACAAAACCAAACATACTAACAAAATAAAATAAATAGAATAGATATGTACAAGTAAAATAAATAAATAAATAATAAATAAATACCACAAGTATTAATAATAAATAAATAATAAATGAATACCACAAGTATTATTATTATTATTATTAGGATTAAGACAGCAAGTTTCATGCGGGATATAGGGCATGTCCAACCTGTTTAGCGTCGGTCTATCCCAGCGCTTAGAACAATGCCTGGCCCATTCATTCATTCCATCGTATTTATTGAGTGCTTACTATGTGCAGAGCACTGTACTAAGCGCTTGGGAAGTACAAATTGGCAACATATAGAGACAGTCCCTACCCAACAGTGGGCTCACAGTCTAAAAGGGGGAGACAGAGAACAAAGCCAAACATACTAACAAAATAAAATAAATAGAATAGATATGTACAAGTAAAATAAATAAATAAATAATAAATAAATACCACAAGTATTAATAATAAATAAATAATAAATAAATACCACAAGTATTATTATTATTATTATTATTATTAGGATTAAGACAGCAAGTTTCATGCAGGATATAGAGCGTGTCCAACCTGTTTAGCGTCAGTCTATCCCAGGGCTTAGAGCAATGCCTGCCCCATTCATTCATTCAATTTTATTTATTGAGCGCTTACTGTGTGCAGAGCACTGTACTAAGCGCTTGGGAAGTATAAATTGGCAACATATAGGGACGGTCCCTGCCCAACAGCGGGCTCACTGTAAGCACTTAACAAACACCATTAATTTCTAAAAGAAATAACAGAAATGCTAGTCAAGATCCTGCCTTCACTCTGATTTCTTGAAAAGATCTTTAATTTTTTAAAAAAAATAGAAATGCAATAATACAAAATCCCGCTTTCCCTCTTCATTTTTTTAAAAGTGTAAATGCCAGGTGGAGCCACAAGAGGGCGCGCAGGCCTAGAGTCACAAAGAATATTATTATTATTATTAACGATAACAATAACAATAATGTCATTTATTAAGCGTTTACCTAAAGACTGTGAGCCCGCTGTTGGGTAGGGACCGTCTCTATATGTTGCCAACTTGGACTTCCCAAGCGCTTAGTACAGTGCCCTGCACACAGTAAGCACTCAATAAATACGATTGAATGAATGAGTGAATGATGTGGGAGGGGGACTGTGCCTAACCCAGTTGGCTTGTAGCCACCCCAGTGTGCCATCTCATAATAATAATATTTGTTAAGCGCTTACTATGTGCAAAGCATTCATTCCATGAGCCCACTGTTGGGTAGGGACCGTCTCTATATGTTGCCAACTTGTACTTCCCAAGCGCTTAGTACAGTGCTCTGCACACAGTAAGCGCTCAATAAATACGATTGATTGATTGATTGATTGATTATTACTCTATTTATTTATTTATTTTACTTGTACATATCTATCCTATTTATTTTATTTTGTTAGTATGTTTGGTTTTGTTCTCTGTCTCCCCCTTTTAGACTGTGAGCCCACTGTTGGGTAGGGACTGTCTCTATATGTTGCCAACTTGGACTTCCCAAGCGCTTAGTACAGTGCTCTGCACACAGTAAGCGCTCAATAAATACGATTGATTGATTGATTGATTGATTATTACTCTATTTATTTATTTATTTTACTTGTACATATCTATCCTATTTATTTTATTTTGTTAGTATGTTTGGTTTTGTTCTCTGTCTCCCCCTTTTAGACTGTGAGCCCACTGTTGGGTAGGGACTGTCTCTATATGTTGCCAACTTGGACTTCCCAAGCGCTTAGTACAGTGCTCTGCACACAGTAAGCGCTCAATAAATACGATTGATTGATTGATTGATTGATTATTACTCTATTTATTTATTTATTTTACTTGTACATATCTATCCTATTTATTTTATTTTGTTAGTATGTTTGGTTTTGTTCTCTGTCTCCCCCTTTGAGACTGTGAGCCCACTGTTGGGTAGGGACTGTCTCTAGATGTTGCCAACTTGGACTTCCCAAGCGCTTAGTACAGTGCTCTGCACATAGTAAGCGCTCAATAAATACGACTGATGATGATGATGATGATGTACTAAGCGCTTGCACAGTACAATTCGGCAACATATACAGCCCCTACCCAACAAGGGGCTCACGCTCTAGAAGTATTTTATTTAATAGAGTAATAAATGTGTAGAAGAGAAGCAGCGTGGCTCAGTGGAAAAAGCCCGGGCTTTGCAGTCGGAGGTCATGGGTTCAAATCCCTGCTCCGCCAATTGTCAGCTGTGTGACTTTGGGCGAGTCACTTGACTTCTCTGGGCCTCAGTTCCCTCATCTGTCAAATGGGGATGAAGCCTGTGAGCCCCCCGTGGGATAACCTGATCACCTTGTAACCTCCCCAGCGCTTAGAACAGTGCTTTGCACATAGTAAGCGCTTAATAAATGCTATTATTATTATTACAAATGTACACAAGGGCCGTGGGGTGGGGGAGAAGGGAGGGCAGAGGAAAGGGGGGGTTCAGTCTGGGAAGGCCTCCTGGAGGAGGGGAGCTCTCAGTAGGGCTTTGAAGGGAGGAAGAGAGGTTTCCCTGTCTTGAAGCCCCCCGTCCCCAATCCCTCCCGGGTCGGAGACATCCCAGTGCTCTGCACACAGTAATAATAATAATAACAATAATAATAATAATAATAATAATAAAATAGTTAAGTGGCTACTCCGTGCAAAGCACTGTTCTAAGCGCTGGGAAGATTACAAGGTGATCACTTTTAGACTGTGAGCCCACTGTTGGGTAGGGACTGTCTCTATATGTTGCCAACGTGTACTTCCCAAGGGCTTAGTACAGTGCTCTGCACACAGTAAGCGCTCAATAAATACGATTGATTGATTGATTGGTTGATCAGGTTGTCCCACTGGGGGCTCACAGTCTTTATCTTCTAAAGTCTTCCGGACTGTGAGCCCACCGTTGGGTAGGGACCGTCTCTATATGTTGCCAACTTGGACTTCCCAAGCGCTTAGTACAGTGTTCTGCACACAGTAAGCGCTCAATAAATACGATTGATTGATTGATTTATCTCCCTTTGATAGATGAGGTAACTGAGGCCCAGAGAAGTGAAGTGACTTGCCCAAAGTCACACGGCTGACAATTGGCGGGGCCGGGATTTGAACCCATGACCTCTGACTCCAAAGCTCGTGCTCTTTCCACTGAGCCACGCTGCTTCTCTTATTATATTCTTATTGTAAATAATAATCATTATTGCAGTTATTTGTTAAGCGCTCACTATGTGCCAGGCCGGGGTGGATACAAGGAAATTGGGCAGGACACAGTCCCTGTCCCAGTCTCAATCTCTGTTTCACAGATGAGGTAACTGAGGCCCAGAGAATAATAATAATAATAATAATAATAATAATAATAATAATAATAATAATGGTATTTGTTAAGCGCTCACTGTGTGCCAGGCTGGGGTGGACACAAGGAAATCGGGCAGGACACAGTCCCTGTCCCAGTCTCAATCTCTGTTTCACAGACGAGGTAACTGAGGCCCAGAGAATGATAATAATAATAATAATAATAATAATAATAATAATAATAATAATAATAATAATAATAATAATGGTATTTGTTAAGCTCTCACTATGTGCCAGGCTGGGGTGGACACAAGGAAATCGGGCAGGACACAGTCCCTGTCCCAGTCTCAATCTCTGTTTCACAGATGAGGTAACTGAGGCCCAGAGAATAATAATAATAATAATAATAATAATAATAATAATAATAATAATAATAATAATAATAATAATAATAATAGTATTTGTTAAGCGCTCACTGTGTGCCAGGCTGGGGTGGACACAAGGAAATCGGGCAGGACACAGTCCCTGTCCCTGTCTCAATCTCTGTTTCACAGACGAGGTAACTGAGGCCCAGAGAATAATAATAATAATAATAATAATAATAATAATAATAATGGTATTTGTTAAGCGCTCACTATGTGCCAGGCTGGGGTGGATACAAGGAAATCAGGCAGGACACAGTCCCTGTCCCAGTCTCAATCTCTGTTTCACAGACGAGGTAACTGAGGCCCAGAGAACAATAATAATAATAATAATAATAATAATAATAATAATAATAATAATAATAATAATAGTATTTGTTAAGCGCTCACTATATGCCAGGCTGGGGTGGACACAAGGAAATCGGGCAGGACACAGTCCCTGTCCCAGTCTCAATCTCTGTTTCACAGACGAGGTAACTGAGGCCCAGAGAATAATAATAATAATAATAATAATAATAATAATAATAATAATAATAGTATTTGTTAAGCGCTCACTATGTGCCAGGCTGGGGTGGACACAAGGAAATCGGGCAGGACACAGTCCCTGTCCCAGTCTCAATCTCTGTTTCACAGACGAGGTAACTGAGGCCCAGAGAATAATAATAAATAATAATAATAATAATAATAATAATAATAATAATAATAATGGTATTTGTTAAGCACTCACTATGTGCCAGGCTGGGGTGGACACAAGGAAATCGGGCAGGACACAGTTCCTGTCCCAGTCTCAATCTCTGTTTCACAGATGAGGTAACTGAGGCCCAGATAATAATAATAATAATAATAATAATAATAATAATAATAATAATAATGGTATTTGTTAAGCTCTCACTATGTGCCAGGCTGGGGTGGATACAAGGAAATCGGGCAGGACACAGTCCCTGTCCCAGTCTCAATCTCTGTTTCATAAATGAGGTAACTGAGGCCCAGAGAATAATAATAATAATAATAATGATGGTATTTGTTAAGCACTCACTATGTGCAAAGCACTGTTCTAAACGCTGGGGAGGTTATAAGGTGATCAGGTGGTCCCACGGGGGGCTCACAGTTTTAATCCCCATTTTACAGATGAGGGAACTGAGGCCCAGAGAAGAGAAGCAGCGTGGCTCAATGGCTCAATTTATTTATTTATTTTACTTGTACATTTCTATCCTACTTATTTTATTTTGTTGGTATGTTTGGTTCTGTTCTCTGTCTCCCCCTTTTAGACTGTGAGCCCACTGTTGGGTAGGGACTGTCTCTGTGTGATGCCAGTTTGTACTTCCCAAGCGCTTAGTACAGTGCTCTGCACATAGTAAGCGCTCAATAAATACGATTGATTGATTGATTGATTGATTGATTGGAAAGAGCCCGGGCTTTGGAGTCAGAGGTCACGGGTTTGAATCCTGGCTCCGCCACATGTCTGCTGTGTGACTTTGCGCAAGTCACTTCACTTCTCTGAGCCTCAGTTACCTCAGGTGCAAAATGGGGATGATGACTGTGAGCCCCATGTGGGACAACCTGATCACCCTGTATCCCCCCTAGCACTTAGAACAGTGCTTTGAACATAGTAAGCGCTTAACAAATGCCATCATTATTATTATTAAGTGACTTGCCCAAGATCACACAGCAGACACGTGGTGGAGTCGGGATTAGAACCCATGACCTTCGGACTCCCAGGCTCTATCGGCTACTCCATGCTGCTTTTCTTGGTTTGCTATCGTGCTTTTATTATCAAAGCTCTCTCACAGTAGGACAGTGCTTCGCACATAGTAAGCACTTAGATGCCATCATTATTATTATTATTAGTTCATTTCAACCCTCACAGCAACTCTGTGAGGGAGGGAGACAGGGCAGGTATTCTTATCCCCATTTTACAGGTGGGGAAACTGAGCTCTCTTCCTCCCTTCAAAGCCCTACTGAGAGCTCACCTCCTCCAGGAGGCCTTCCCACACTCAGCCCCCCCACCTTACCTCCTTCCCCTCCCCACCCCACCTGTACATATGTATATATGTTTGTACACATTTATTACTCTATTTCATTTGTACATATTTATTCTATTTATTTTATTCATTTATTCATTCATTCAATTGTATTTATTGAGTGCTTACTGCATGCAGAGCACTGTACTAAGCGCTGGGAAGTCCAAGTTGGCAACATATAGAGACGGTCCCTACCCAACAGCAGGCTCACAGTCTAGAAGCGGGCTCACGGCCTAGAAGACTAGATTTTATTTTGTTAATATGTTTTGTTCTGTTGTCTGTCTCCCTTTTAGCGGGCTCACAGTCTAGAAGTCTAGATTTTATTTTGTTACTATGTTTTGTTTTGTTGTTTGTCTCCCCCTTAGCGGGCTCACGGCCTAGAAGTCTAGATTTTATTTTGTTAACATGTTTTGTTTTGTTGTCTGTCTCCCCCTTAGCGACCTCACAG
This sequence comes from Tachyglossus aculeatus, assembly GCF_015852505.1. Classification (NCBI taxonomy): domain Eukaryota; kingdom Metazoa; phylum Chordata; class Mammalia; order Monotremata; family Tachyglossidae; genus Tachyglossus; species Tachyglossus aculeatus. The sequence goes on along the minus strand of NC_052067.1, from coordinate 41,914,543 downwards.
TCTAGAAGTCTAGATTTTATTTAGTTACTATGTTTTGTTTGGTTGTGTCTCCCCTTTAGCAGGCTCACAGTCTAGAAGCGGGCTCACAGTGTAGAAGTCTAGATTTTATTTAGTTACTATGTTTTGTTTGGTTGTGTCTCCCCTTTAGCAGGCTCACAGTCTAGAAGCGGGCTCACAGTGTAGAAGTCTAGATTTTATTTAGTTACTATGTTTTGTTTGGTTGTGTCTCCCCTTTAGCAGGCTCACAGTCTAGAAGCGGGCTCACAGTCTAGAAGTCTAGATTTTATTTTGTTACTATGTTTTGTTTTGTTGTCTGTCTCCCCCTTAGCGGCCTCACAGTCTAGAAGTCTAGATTTTATTTTGTTACTATGTTTTGTTTTGTTGTCTGTCTCCCTCTTAGTGGGCTCACAGTCTAGAAGCGGGCTCACATTCTAGAAGTCTAGATTTTATTTTGTTACTATGTTTTGTTTTGTTGTCTGTCTCCCCTTTAGCGGGCTCACAGTCTAGAAATCTAGATTTTATTTTGTTAATATGTTTTGTTTTGTTGTTTGTCTCCCCTTTAGCGGGCTCACAGTCTAGAAGTCTAGATTTTATTTTGTTAATATGTTTTGTTTTGTTGTCTGTCTCCCCCTTAGCGGGCTCACAGTCTAGAAGCGGGCTCACAGTCTAGAAGACTAGATTTTATTTTGTGACTATGTTTTGTTTTGTTGTCTGTCTCCCCTTTAGCGGGCTCACAGTCTAGAAGCGGGCTCACAGTCTAGAAGTCTAGATTTTATTTTGTTACTATGTTTTGTTTTGTTGTCTGTCTCCCCCTTAGCGGGCTCACAGTCTAGAAGCAGGCTCACAGTGTAGAAGTCTAGATTTTATTTGGTTACTATGTTTTGTTTTGTTGTCTGTCTCCCCCTTAGCGGGCTCACAGTCTAGAAGCAGGCTCACAGTGTAGAAGTCTAGATTTTATTTTGTTAATATGTTTTGTTTTGTTGTCTGCCTCCCCTTTAGCGGGCTCACAGTCTAGAAGCGGGCTTACAGTCTAGAAGTCTAGATTTTATTTTGTTAATTTGTTTTGTTGTCTGTCTCCCCCTTAGCGGGCTCACAGTCTAGAAGCGGGCTCACAGTCTAGAAGTCTAGATTTTATTTTGTTACTATGCTTTGTTTTGTTGTCTGTCTCCCCCTTAGCGGGCTCACAGTCTAGAAGTCTAGATTTTATTTTGTTACTATGTCTTGTTTTGTTGTCTGTCTCCCCCTTAGCAGGCTCACAGTCTAGAAGTCTAGATTTTATTTTGTTACTATGTCTTGTTTTGTTGTCTGTTTCCCCTTTAGCGGGCTCACAGTCTAGAAGTCTAGATTTTATTTTGTGACTATGTTTTGTTTTGTTGTCTGTCTCCCTCTTAGCGGGCTCACAGTCTAGAAGCGGGCTCACAGTCTAGAAGACTAGATTTTATTTTGTTACTATGTTTTGTTTTGTAGTCTGTCTCCCCTTTAGCGGGCTCACAGTCTAGAAGCGGCTCACAGTCTAGAAGTCTAGATTTTATTTTGTTACTATGTTTTCTTTTGTTGTCTGTCTCCCCTTTAGCGGGCTCACAGTCTAGAAGCGGCTCACAGTCTAGAAGTCTAGATTTTATTTTGTTACTATGTTTTGTTTTGTTGTCTGTCTCCCCTTTAGCGGGCTCACAGTCTAGAAGTCTAGATTTTATTTTGTTACTATGTCTTGTTTTGTTGTCTGTCTCCCCTTTAGCAGGCTCACAGTCTAGAAGTCTAGATTTTATTTTGTTACTATGTCTTGTTTTGTTGTCTGTTTCCCCTTTAGCGGGCTCACAGTCTAGAAGTCTAGATTTTATTTTGTTAATATGTTTTGTTTTGTTGTTTGTCTCCCCTTTAGTGGGCTCACAGTCTAGAAGCGGGCTCACAGTCTAGAAGTCTAGATTTTATTTTGTTAATATGTTTTGTTTTGTTGTTTGTCTCCCCTTTAGCGGGCTCACAGTCTAGAAGTCTAGATTTTATCTTGTTAATTTGTTTTGTTTTGTTGTTTGTCTCCCCTTTAGCGGGCTCACAGTCTAGAAGCGGACTCACAGTCTAGAAGTCTAGATTTTATTTTGTTAATATGTTTTGTTTTGTTGTTTGTCTCCCCTTTAGCGGGCTCACAGTCTAGAAGTCTAGATTTTATTTTGTTAATTTGTTTTGTTGTCTGTCTCCCCCTTAGCAGGCTCACAGTCTAGAAGCGGGCTTACAGTCTAGAAGTCTAGATTTTATTTTGTGACTATGTTTTGTTTTGTTGTCTGTCTCCCCTTTAGCGGGCTCACAGTCTAGAAGTCTAGATTTTATTTTGTTAATATGTTTTGTTTTGTTGTTTGCCTCCCCCTTAGCGGGCTCACAGTCTAGAAGTCTAGATTTTATTTTGTTGATATGTTTTGTTTTGTTGGCTGTCTCCCCTTTAGCAGGCTCACAGTCTAGAAGTCTAGACTTTATTTAGTTACTATGTTTTGTTTTGTTGTCTGTCTCCTCTTTAGCGGGCTCACAGTCTAGAAGTGGGCTCACAGTCTAGAAGACTAGATTTTATTTTGTTACTATGTTTTGTTGTCTGTCTCCCTCTTAGCGGGCTCACAGTCTAGAAGCGGGCACACAGTCTAGAAGACTAGATTTTATTTTGTTACTATGTTTTCTTTTGTTGTCTGTCTCCCCTTTAGCGGGCTCACAGTCTAGAAGCGGCTCACAGTCTAGAAGTCTAGATTTTATTTTGTTACTATGTTTTGTTTTGTTGTCTGTCTCCCCTTTAGCAGGCTCACAGTCTAGAAGTCTAGATTTTATTTTGTTACTATGTCTTGTTTTGTTGTCTGTCTCCCCTTTAGCAGGCTCACAGTCTAGAAGTCTAGATTTTATTTTGTTACTATGTCTTGTTTTGTTGTCTGTTTCCCCTTTAGCGGGCTCACAGTCTAGAAGTCTAGATTTTATTTTGTTAATATGTTTTGTTTTGTTGTTTGTCTCTCCTTTAGCAGGCTCACAGTCTAGAAGCGGGCTCACAGTCTAGAAGTCTAGATTTTATTTTGTTAATATGTTTTGTTTTGTTGTTTGTCTCCCCTTTAGCGGGCTCACAGTCTAGAAGCGGACTCACAGTCTAGAAGTCTAGATTTTATTTTGTTACTATGTTTTGTTGTCTGTCTCCCTCTTAGCGGGCTCACAGTCTAGAAGCGGGCACACAGTCTAGAAGACTAGATTTTATTTTGTTACTATGTTTTCTTTTGTTGTCTGTCTCCCCTTTAGCGGGCTCACAGTCTAGAAGCGGCTCACAGTCTAGAAGTCTAGATTTTATTTTGTTACTATGTTTTGTTTTGTTGTCTGTCTCCCCTTTAGCAGGCTCACAGTCTAGAAGTCTAGATTTTATTTTGTTACTATGTCTTGTTTTGTTGTCTGTCTCCCCTTTAGCAGGCTCACAGTCTAGAAGTCTAGATTTTATTTTGTTACTATGTCTTGTTTTGTTGTCTGTTTCCCCTTTAGCGGGCTCACAGTCTAGAAGTCTAGATTTTATTTTGTTAATATGTTTTGTTTTGTTGTTTGTCTCTCCTTTAGCAGGCTCACAGTCTAGAAGCGGGCTCACAGTCTAGAAGTCTAGATTTTATTTTGTTAATATGTTTTGTTTTGTTGTTTGTCTCCCCTTTAGCGGGCTCACAGTCTAGAAGCGGACTCACAGTCTAGAAGTCTAGATTTTATTTTGTTACTATGTTTTGTTGTCTGTCTCCCTCTTAGCGGGCTCACAGTCTAGAAGCGGGCACACAGTCTAGAAGACTAGATTTTATTTTGTTACTATGTTTTCTTTTGTTGTCTGTCTCCCCTTTAGCGGGCTCACAGTCTAGAAGCGGCTCACAGTCTAGAAGTCTAGATTTTATTTTGTTACTATGTTTTGTTTTGTTGTCTGTCTCCCCTTTAGCAGGCTCACAGTCTAGAAGTCTAGATTTTATTTTGTTACTATGTCTTGTTTTGTTGTCTGTCTCCCCTTTAGCAGGCTCACAGTCTAGAAGTCTAGATTTTATTTTGTTACTATGTCTTGTTTTGTTGTCTGTTTCCCCTTTAGCGGGCTCACAGTCTAGAAGTCTAGATTTTATTTTGTTAATATGTTTTGTTTTGTTGTTTGTCTCTCCTTTAGCAGGCTCACAGTCTAGAAGCGGGCTCACAGTCTAGAAGTCTAGATTTTATTTTGTTAATATGTTTTGTTTTGTTGTTTGTCTCCCCTTTAGCGGGCTCACAGTCTAGAAGCGGACTCACAGTCTAGAAGTCTAGATTTTATTTTGTTAATATGTTTTGTTTTGTTGTTTGTCTCCCCTTTAGTGGGCTCACAGTCTAGAAGTCTAGATTTTATTTTGTTAATTTGTTTTGTTGTCTGTCTCCCCCTTAGCAGGCTCACAGTCTAGAAGCGGGCTTACAGTCTAGAAGTCTAGATTTTACTCTGTTACTACGTTTTGTTTTGTTGTCTGTCTCTCCCTTAGCGGGCTCACAGTCTAGAAGTCTAGATTTTATTTTGTTAATATGTTTTGTTTTGTTGTCTGTCTCCCCTTTAGCGGGCTCACAGTCTAGAAGTCTAGATTTTATTTTGTTACTATGGGTTTTTTTTTGTTGTTTGTCTCCCCCTTAGCGGGCTCACAGTCTAGAAGTCTAGATTTTATTTTGTTACTATGTTTTGTTTTGTTGTTTGTCTCCCCCTTAGCGGGCTCACAGTCTAGAAGTCTAGATTTTATTTTGTTACTATGTTTTGTTTTGTTGTCTGTCTCCTCTTTATCGGGCTCACAGTCTAGAAGCGGGCTCACAGTCTAGAAGACTAGATTTTATTTTGTTACTACGTTTTGTTTTGTTGTCTGTCTCCCTCTTAGCGGGCTCACAGTCTAGAAGCGGGCACACAGTCTAGAAGACTAGATTTTATTTTGTTACTATGTTTTGTTTTGTTGTCTGTCTCCCCCTTAGCGGGCTCACAGTCTAGAAGCGGCTCACAGTCTAGAAGTCTAGATTTTATTTTGTTACTATGTTTTGTTTTGTTGTCTGTCTCCCCTTTAGCAGGCTCACAGTCCAGAAGTCTAGATTTTATTTTGTTACTATGTCTTGTTTTGTTGTCTGTCTCCCCTTTAGCAGGCTCACAGTCTAGAAGTCTAGATTTTATTTTGTTACTATGTCTTGTTTTGTTGTCTGTTTCCCCTTTAGCGGGCTCACAGTCTAGAAGTCTAGATTTTATTTTGTTAATATGTTTTGTTTTGTTGTTTGTCTCCCCTTTAGCGGGCTCACAGTCTAGAAGCGGACTCACAGTCTAGAAGTCTAGATTTTATTTTGTTAATATGTTTAGTTTTGTTGTTTGTCTCCCCTTTAGCGGGCTCACAGTCTAGAAGCGGACTCACAGTCTAGAAGTCTAGATTTTATTTTGTTAATATGTTTTGTTTTGTTGTTTGTCTCCCCTTTAGCGGGCTCACAGTCTAGAAGCGGACTCACAGTCTAGAAGTCTAGATTTTATTTTGTTAATATGTTTTGTTTTCTTGTTTGTCTCCCCTTTAGTGGGCTCACAGTCTAGAAGTCTAGATTTTATTTTGTTAATTTGTTTTGTTGTCTGTCTCCCCCTTAGCAGGCTCACAGTCTAGAAGCGGGCTTACAGTCTAGAAGTCTAGATTTTACTTTGTTACTATGTTTTGTTTTGTTGTCTGTCTCCCCCTTAGCGGGCTCACAGTCTAGAAGTCTAGATTTTATTTTGTTAATATGTTTTGTTTTGTTGTCTGTCTCCCCTTTAGAGGGCTCACAGTCTAGAAGTCTAGATTTTATTTTGTTACTATGTTTTGTTGTCTGTCTCCCCTTTAGCGGGCTCACAGTCTAGAAGCGGGCTCACAGTCTAGAAGTCTAGATTTTATTTAGTTACTATGTTTTGTTTTGTTGTCTGTCTCCCCTTTAGCGGGCTCACAGTCTAGAAGTCTAGATTTTATTTTGTTACTATGTTTTGTTTTGTTGTCTGTCTCCCCTTTAGCGGGCTCACAGTCTAGAAGTCTAGATTTTATTTTGTTACTATGTTTTGTTTTGTTGTCTGTCTCCCCTTTAGCAGGCTCACAGTCTAGACGTCTAGATTTTATTTTGTTAGTATGTTTTGTTTTGTTGCTTGTCTCCCCCTTAGCGGGCTCACAGTCTAGAAGTTTAGATTTTATTTTGTTAATATGTTTTGTTTTGTTGTTTGTCTCCCCCTTAGCGGGCTCACAGTCTAGAAGCGGGCTCACAGTCTAGAAGTCTAGATTTTATTTTGTTAATTTGTTTTGTTGTCTGTCTCCCCCTTAGCGGGCTCACAGTCTAGAAGCAGGCTCACAGTCTAGAAGTCTAGATTTTATTTTGTTACTATGTTTTGTTTTGTTGTCTGTCTCCCCCTTAGCGGCCTCACAGTTTAGAAGTCTAGATTTTATTTTGTTACTTTGTTTTGTTTTGTTGTCTGTCTCCCCCTCAGCGGGCTCACAGTCTAGAAGCAGGCTCACAGTCTAGAAGTCTAGATTTTATTTTGTTAATATGTTTTGTTTTGTTGTCTGTCTCCCCTTTAGTGGGCTCAGAGTCTAGAATTCTAGATTTTATTTTGTTAATATGTTTTGTTTTGTTGTTTGTCTCCCCTTTAGCGGGCTCACAGTCTAGAAGCGGCTCACAGTCTAGAAGTCTAGATTTTATTTTGTTACTATGTTTTGTTTTGTTGTCTGTCTCCCCCTTAGGGGGCTCACAGTCTAGAATCGGGCTCACAGTCTAGAAGTCTAGATTTTACTTTGTTAATATGTTTTGTTTTGTTGTGTCTCTCCCTTAGCGGGCTCACAGTCTAGAAGTCTAGATTTTATTTGTTACTATGTTTTGTTTTGTTGTCTGTCTCCCCTTTAGAGGGCTCACAGTCTAGAAGTCTAGATTTTATTTTGTTACTATGTTTTGTTGTCTGTCTCCCCTTTAGCGGGCTCACAGTCTAGAAGCGGGCTCACAGTCTAGAAGTCTAGATTTTATTTAGTTACTATGTTTTGTTTTGTTGTCTGTCTCCCCTTTAGCGGGCTCACAGTCTAGAAGTCTAGATTTTATTTTGTTACTATGTTTTGTTTTGTTGTCTGTCTCCCCCTTAGGGGGCTCACAGTCTAGAATCGGGCTCACAGTCTAGAAGTCTAGATTTTACTTTGTTAATATGTTTTGTTTTGTTGTGTCTCTCCCTTAGCGGGCTCACAGTCTAGAAGTCTAGATTTTATTTGTTACTATGTTTTGTTTTGTTGTCTGTCTCCCCTTTAGCGGGCTCACAGTCTAGAAGTCTAGATTTTATTTTGTTACTATGTTTTGTTGTCTGTCTCCCTCTTAGCGGGCTCACAGTCTAGAAGCGGGCTCACAGTCTAGAAGTCTAGATTTTATTTAGTTACTATGTTTTGTTTTGTTGTCTGTCTCCCCTTTAGCGGGCTCACAGTCTAGAAGTCTAGATTTTATTTTGTTACTATGTCTTGTTTTGTTGTCTGTCTCCCCTTTAGCAGGCTCACAGTCTAGAAGTCTAGATTTTATTTGTAACTATGTTTTGTTTTGTTGTCTGTCTCTCCTTTAGTGGGCTCACAGTCTAGAAGTCTAGATTTTATTTTGTTACTATGTTTTGTTTTGTTGTCTGTCTCCCCCTTAGCGGGCTCACAGTCTAGAAGTCTAGATTTTATTTTGTTAACATGTTTTGTTTTGTTGTCTTTCATCCCTTTAGCAGGCTCACAGTCTAGAAGTCTAGATTTTATTTTGTTGCTATGTTTTGTTTTGTTGTCTGTTTCCCCCTTAGCGGGCTCACAGTCTAGAAGTCTAGATTTTATTTTGTTACTATGTTTTGTTTTGTTGTCTGTCTCCCCCTTCTAGGCTGTGAGCCCGCAGCATGGCTCAGTGGACAGAGCCCGGACTTTGGAATCAGAGATCATAGGTTCGAATCCCGGCTCCGCCACGTGTCTGCTGTGTGACCTTGGGTAAGTCACTTAACTTCTCTGAGCCTCAGTTACCTCATCTGTAAAATGGGGATCAAGGCTGTGAGCCCCACATGGGACAACCTCATTACCTTGTTTCCCCTCCCCAGCGCTTAGAACAGTGCTTTGCACATAGGAAGCGCTTAACAAATGCCATCGTTACTATTATTATTGGGGAGGGACCGTCTCTATATGTTGCCAACTTGGACTTCCCAAGCGCTTAGTACAGAGCTCTGCACACACATCATTCAATGCGACTGAATGAATGAAAGGTACCGAGAATAATAATAAGAATAATAATGATGGCATTGAGAATAATAATAATAATAATAATAATAATGGCATTTGTTAAGCGCTTACTATGTGCAAAGCACGGTTCTAGAGAAGTGGAGCGACTCGCCCACGATCACAAGGCCAGCTAAGAGCACTGGATCTTCCAGCTTCTAATCAATCAATCAATCGTATTTATTGAGCGTTTACTGTGTGCAGAGCACTGTACTAAGCGCTTGGGAAGTCCAAGTTGGCAACATACAGAGACGGTCCCTACCCAACAGTGGGCTCACAGTCTAGAAGGGGGAGACGGAGAACAAAACCAAACATATTTACAAAATAAAATTAATAGAATAGATATGTACAAGTAAAATAAATAGAGTAATAAATATGTACAAACATATATACATATATACAGGCTAATACATATATACAAGCTAATCAGGTTTTATCTGACCCTGTCCCTGTCTCACACAGGGCTCACATCCTTAATCCCCATTTTACAGATGAGGCAACTAGGCCTAGAGAAGTAAAGCGACTTAAAAATAATAATAATAATAATAATAATAATAATAATAATGGTATTTGTTAAGTGCTTACCCACGTCCTCTGCTCTTTCCACTAACACACGCTGCTTCTCTGCACTTAACTTCTCTGTGCCTCAGTTGCTTCATCTGTAAAATGGGGAGTAAGACTGTGAGCCCCACGTGGGACAACGTGATTACTTTGTATCTACCCCAGCACTTAGAAGAACGCTTTTTAGACTGTGAGCCCATTGTTGGGTAGGGACTGTCTCTATGTGTTGCCAACTTGTACTTCCCAAGCGCTTACTACAGTGCTCTGCACAAGAAAGCGCTCAATAAATACGATTGATTCATTGATTGATTGATTGGTACACAGCAAGCGCTTAACAAATACCATTATCATTATTATTATTATTCTCTGTGTCTCAGTTCTCTTGTTTTCTCTCCTACTCCGACTGGAAGCCCCATGTGGGACAGGGATGGTGCCCAACCTCATTATTCATTCAATCATTTTTATTGAGCGCTTACAGAGCACTGCACTGAGCGCTTGGGAAGTACAATTCAGCAATAAAGAGAGACAATCCCTGCCCAAAACGTGTTCACATTCTAGAAGGGAGGAGACAGACATCAAAACAAGTAAACGGGCATCAGTAGCTTCATTATAAATAAATAGAATTAAAGATATGTACACGTCATTAATAAAAATAAATAGGATTCTAATTATAAAAAGGTACATAATAAGAAGAAGAAGCGCTTAGTATGTTTAAAGCACTGTTCTAAGCGCTGGGGAGGTTACAAGGTGATCAGGTTGTCCCACGGGGGGCTCACAGTCTTCATCCCCATTTGACAGATGAGGGAACTGAGGCCCAGAGAAGTGAAGTGACTTGCCCAAAGTCACACAGCTGACAAGTGGCGGAGTCAGAATTCGAACCCATGACCACATATACATAAGTGATGTGGGGCGGGGAGGGGGGGTAGAGCAGAGGGAGGGAGTCGGGGCGATGGGGAAGGAAGGGGGAGCAGAGGAAAAGGGGGGATTAGTCTGGGGGACTGGGGGAAAAGGGGGGCCTAGATTATCCACCCCAGGGCGTCAGTGTTGGCAACATTGAAAGCGCTTAACAATTATCATTTTTAAAAAGAAAAAGAGAGAGAGAGAGAGAGAAGAGGCAAGGAGGAAGGTTTATTCCAGTCCCATCAAATGTCCCATGTATCATACTCTCCCAAGCGCTTAGAACAGTGCTCTGCACACAGTAATAATAATAATAATAATAATAATAATAATAATAATAATAATGGCATTTAGTAAGCACTTACTATGTGCAAAGCATGTTCAAAGCGCTAGGGAGGTTACAAGGTGATCAGGCGGTCTCATAGGGGGCTCCCACAGTAAGCACTCAAGAAAGACGATTGAATCAGTGAAGTGCTCTGCACATAAGAGCACCCAATAAATAGTCGATTGATTGATCAAGATAGAAGTTTTCCAACTAAATGGTGTTATCGACAAGTAGGGTGCAAAATAGGTTAATCGGTGTCAATCGGCCGCAGGGTTCTTGCACCCAGGGTGGTGATGCAGGGAGGAAAAACGACTCGGAGACAGGAGTTCAGATAGAGCAGGAAAGAAGGAAAGTGGCTCCCTGCCCGTTCACTTCCCGGGAGAGGGACGAGTGACAAGCAGCCCCCATCCCAATATCACTGTGTCTTTTATTGAGTTACACCAACATGGGAGCGGAGCAATTGGGCATTTCAGGAATCCATTGAGGACCGACAGGATGTTATAAATTCTCATTATTCTCTGTTTTCACTGCCTTGTGCAGGTTGTTGTTATCTGCCCCATGGCCTTGCATAGATAGGTGTTACTGGCCTTGAAGACATCTGTTGCTGAGCCTTGCATAAAATACAAAAAAAGGAGTTTTTTTCATACTCTCCCAAGCGCTTAGAACAGTGCTCTGCACACAGTAATAATAATAATAATAATAATGGCATTTAGTAAGCGCTTACTATGTGCAAAGCACTGTTCTAAGCGCTGGGGAGGTTACAAGGTGATCAGGCGGTCTCATAGGGGGCTCCCACAGGAAGCACTCAATAAAGACGATTGAATGAGTGAATGAAGTGCTCTGCACATAAGAGCACCCAATAAATAGTCGAGTGATTGATCAAGATAGAAGGTTTCCAACTAAATGGTGTTATCGACAAGTAGGGTGCAAAATAGGTTAATCGGTGTCAATCGGCCGCAGGGTTCTTGCACCCAGGGTGGTGATGCAGGGAGGAAAAACGACTCGGAGACAGGAGTTCAGATAGAGCAGGAAAGAAGGAAAGTGGCTCCCTGTCCGTTCACTTCCCGGGAGAGGGACGAGTGACAAGCAGCCCCCATCCCAATATCACTGTGTCTTTTATTGAATTACAACAACATGGGAGCAGAGCAACTGGGCATTTCAGGAATCCAATGAGGACCGACGGGATGTTATAAATTCTCATTATTCTCTGTTTTCACTGCCTTGTGCAGGTTGTTGTTATCTGCCCCATGGCCTTGCATAGATAGGTGTTACTGGCAAGACATCTGTTGCTGAGCCTTGCATAAAATACAAAAAAAGGAGTTTTTTTCATACTCTCCCAAGCGCTTAGAACAGTACTCTGCACACAGTAATAATAATAATAATAATAATGGCATTTTGTAAGCGTTTACTATGTGGAAAGCACTGTTCTAAGCGCTGGGGAGGTTACAAGGTGATCAGGCGGTCTCATAGGGGGCTCCCACAGTAAGCACTCAATAAAGATGATTGAATCAGTGAATGAAGTGCTCCGCACATAAGAGCACCCAATAAATAGTCGATTGATTGATCAAGATAGAAGTTTTCCAACTAAATGGTGTCATCGACAAGTAGGGTGCAAAATAGGTTAATCGGTGTCAATCAGCCGCAGGGTTCTTGTACCCAGGGTGGTGATGCAGGGAGGAAAAACGACTCGGAGACAGGAGTTCAGATAGAGCAGGAAAGAAGGAAAGTGGCTCCCTGTCCGTTCACTTCCCGGGAGAGGGACGAGTGACAAGCAGCCCCCATCCCAATATCACTGTGTCTTTTATTGAATTACAGCAACATGGGAGCAGAGCAACTGGGCATTTCAGGAATCCAATGAGGACCGACGGGATGTTATAAATTCTCATTATTCTCTGTTTTCACTGCCTTGTGCAGGTTGTTGTTATCTGCCCCATGGCCTTCCATAGATAGGTGTTACTGGCCTTGAAGACATCTGTTGCTGAGCCTCGCGTAAAATACAAAAAAGGAGTTTTTTGTATGCTGTCAGCATACGCAAAATGGAGTCAGTCATGTCAAGTCCGCTAGTGGACGACAATGGTACGCAAGTCACCGCACACTTCACTGTGCGACAGTTAAATCATTTGTAGAGTGCGGCACTGAGCCCCTCTTTTCCTCTGCTCCTCTTCCCCTCCCCAAGGCCCCTACTCCCTCCCTCTGCTCTACCCCTCTCCCCACCCCACAGCGCTTTTTTAAAATGGCATTTATTAAGCGCTTACTATGTGCAAAGCACTGTTCTAAGTGCTGGGGAGGTTACAAGGTGATCAGGTTGTCCCAAGGGGACTCACGGTCTTAATCCCCATTTGACAGACGAGGTAACTGCGGCCCAGAGAAGTGAAGGGACTTGCCCAAAGTCACACAGCTGACAATAATAATAATAATAATAATAATAATAATGGCATTTATTAAGCACTTACTATGTGCAAAGCACTGTTCTAAGCGCTGGGGCGTTTACAAGGTGATCAGGTTGTCCCAAGGGGGCTCACGGTCTTAATCCCCATTTTACAGACGGGGTAACTGAGGCCCAGAGAAGTGAAGTGACTTGCCCAAAGTCACACAGCTGACAATAATAATAATAATTATTATTATTATTATTATGGCATTTATTAAGAACTTACTATGTGCAAAGCACTGTTCTAAGCGCTGGGGAGGTTACAAGGTGATCAGGTTGTCCCAAGGGGGCTCACAGTCTTAATCCCCATTTTACAGACGAGGTAACTGCGGCCCAGAGAAGTGAAGTGACTTGCCCAAAGTCACACAGCTGACAATAATAATAATAATTATTATTATTATTATTATGGCATTTATTAAGCACTTACTATGTGCAAAGCACTGCTCTGAGTGCTGGGGAGGTTACAAGGTGATCAGGTTGTCCCAAGGGGGCTCACAGTCTTAATCCACATTTTACAGACGAGGTAACTGAGGCCCAGAGAAGTGAAGTGACTTGCCCAAAGTCACACAGCTGACAATAATAATAATAATAATAATAATAATAATAATAATGGCATTTATTAAGCGCTTACTATGTGCAAAGCACTGTTCCAAGCTCTGGGGCATTTACAAGGTGATCAGGTTGTCTCAAGGGGGCTCACGGTCTTAATCCACATTTTACAGACGAGGTAACTGAGGCCCAGAGAAGTGAAGTGACTTGCCCAAAGTCACACAGCTGACAACAATAATAATAATAATGATGGCATTTATTAAGCGCTTACTATGTGCAAAACACTGTTCCAAGCGCTGGGGCGTTTACAAGGTGATCAGGTTGTCCCAAGGGGGCTCACGGTCTTAATCCACATTTTACAGACGAGGTAACTGAGGCCCAGAGAAGTGAAGTGACTTGCCCAAAGTCACACAGCTGACAATAATAATAATAATAATAATGGCATTTATTAAGTGCTTACCATGTGCAAATCACTGTTCTAAGCTCTGGGGCGTTTACAAGGTGATCAGGTTGTCCCAAGGGGGCTCACGGTCCTAATCCACATTTTACAGACGAGGTAACTGAGGCCCAGAGAAGCGAAGTGACTTGCCCAAAGTCACACAGCTGACAATAATAATAATAATAATAATAATAATAATAATAATAATAATGGCATTTATTAAGCGCTTACTATGTGCAAAGCACTGTTCCAAGCGCTGGGGCGTTTACAAGGTGATCAGGTTGTCCCAAGGGGGCTCACGGTCTTAATCCACATTTTACAGACGAGGGAACTGAGGCCCAGAGAAGTGAAGTGACTTGCCCAAAGTCACACAGCTGACAATAATAATAATAATAATAATAATGGCATTTATTAAGCGCTTACTATGTGCAAAGCACTGTTCTAAGCACTGGGGAGGTTACAAGGTGATCAGGTTGTCCCAAGGGGGCTCACGGTCTTAATCCACATTTTACAGACAGGGTAACTGCGGCCCAGAGAAGTGAGGAGACTTGCCCAAAGTCACATAGCTGACAATAATAATAATAATAATAATAATGGCATTTATTAAGCGCTTACTATGTGCAAAGCACTGTTCTAAGCACTGGGGAGGTTACAAGGTGATCAGGTTGTCCCAAGGGGGACTCACAGTCTTAATCCCCATTTTACAGACGGGGCAACTGAGGCCCAGAGAAGTGAAGTGACTTGCCCAAAGTCACACAGCTGACTAGTGGCAGAGCCCGGATTTGAACCCATGACGTCTGACTCCAAAGCCCGGGATCTTTCCATTGAGCCACGCTTCTTGTGTATGTATATGTACATATTTATTATCCTATTTATTTTATTAGTGATGTGCACGTATATATAATTCTTTTTATCTATTTTAATGCTATTGATGCCTGTCTACTTGTTTTGTTCTGTTTTGTTGTCCGTCTCCCCCCTTCTAGACTGTGAGCCCCTCGTTGGGCAGGGATTGTCTCTATCTGTTGCCGAATAGTACTTTCCAAGCGCTTAGCACAGTGCTCTGCACGCAGTAAGCGCTCAATAAATACGACTGAATGAATAAATTTTCCAGGACTCTCTTTTGGATATTACCACACTGCTACGGGGGCACCCTAAGAATTCACGCTAGGTCAGGGGTGGCTCTTCCTTTCTGCCTCCCCCATCTGTTGGTAATAATAAAAAATAATTGAGGCATTTGTGAATCAATCAATCAATCGTATTTATTGAGCGCTTACTGTGTGCAGAGCACTGTGCTACGCGCTTGGGAAGTCCAAGTTGGCAACATATAGAGACGGTCCCTACCCAACAGCGGGCTCACAGTCTAGAAGGGGGAGACAGAGAACAAAAGAAAGCATGTTAACAAAATAAAATAAACAGAAAAGATATGTACAAGTAAAATAAATAAATAAATAGAGTAATAAGTCAAATAAATAAATAGAGTAATAAGTCAAATAAATAAATAAATAAATAGAGTAATTTGGGAAGTGCTTACTATAGGCCACTGTGAGCCCACTGTTGGGTAGGGACTGTCTCTATGTGTTGCCAATTTGTCCTTCCCAAGCGCTTAGTACAGTGCTCTGCACATAGTAAGCGCTCAATAAATACGATTGATTGATTGATATAGGCCAAGCGCTGCTCTAACCACTGGAGAAGATAGAAGATAATAGGTGTGACACATTCTCTGTGAAACCGAGGGCTCCCAATCGAAATAGGAAAGAGGACACGTATGGAATATGCCCATTTTACAGATGAGGTAACTGAACTGAGCCTCTCAGGGTGGCACCCGGATGTGGCTCAGTGGCAAGAGCCCGGGTTTGGGAATCAGAGGTCACGGGTTCTAATCCCGGCTCCGCCACTTGTCTGCTGGGTGACTTGGGGCAAGTCAGAACAGTGCTTTGCCCATAGTAAGCGCTTAATAAATGCCATTAAAAAAAAAAGTCACTTCTCTGTGCCTCAGTTCCCTCATCTATAAAAATGGGGATTAAGACCGTGAGCCCCCCGTGGGACAACCTGATCATCTTGTAACCTCTCTAGCGCTTAGAACAGTGCTCTGCACATAGTAAGCGCTTAATAAATGCCATTTTTATTATATTTCCAGTCCTCTACCAGTCTCGGTTCCGGGAGGGAGAGTCAAGCGGAGCAGAGGAGAAGCAGCGTGGCTCAGTGGAAAGAGCCCGGGCTTTGGAGTCATTCGTTCATTCATTCAATCGCATTTATTGGACGCTTACTGTGTGCAGAGCACTGTACTAAGCGCTTGGGAAGTCCAAGTTGGCAACGGTCCCTACCCAACAACGGGCTCCCAGTCTAGAAGGGGGAGACAGACGACAAAACGTGTGGACGGGTGTCAAGTCGTCAGAATAAATAGAATTAAAGCTAGATGCGCATCATTAACAAAGTAAATAGAATAGAAAATATGTACAAGTAAAATAAATAGAGTAATAAATCTGTACAAACATATACACAGGTGCTTTGGGGAGGGGAAGGAGGTAGGGCGGGGGGATGGGGAAGGGATCATAGGTTCGAATCCCAGCTCCGCCACATGTCTGCTGTGTGACCTTGGGTAATAATAATAATAATAATAATAATAGTAATAATAATAATATTTATTAAGCGCTTACTATGTGCAAAGCACTGTTCTAAGCGCTGGGGGGGGATACAAGGTGATCAGGTTGTCCCACGGGGGGCTCACAATCTTAATCCCCATTTTCCAGATGAGGTCACTGAGGCCCAGAGAAGTGAAGTGACTTGCCCAAAGTCACACAGCCGATAAGTGGCGGAGCTGGAATTCGAACCCATGACCTCTGACTCCCAAGCCCGGGCTCTTTCCACCGAGCCACGCTGGGTAAGTCACTTCACTTCTCTGTGCCTCAGTTCCCTCACCTGTAAAATGGGGATTAAGACTGTGAGCCCCACGTGGGACAACCTTGTTGCCTTGTTTTCCCTCCCCAGCGATTAGAACAGTGCTTTGCACATAGTAAGCGCTTAACAAATGCTATTATTATTATTATTATTATTATTATTATTATTATTATTATTATTATCCATTCCATTCCTAGCTTGGCCAGTGAGCTGCTTTGCACATAGGAAGTGCTTAACAAATGCTATTATTATTATTATTATTATTATTATTATTATCCATTCTATTCCTAGCTTGGCCAGTGAGCAGCCAGTGGAAGGCCATCTGCTACAAGTCATCAATCGTATTTATTGAGCGCTTACTATGTGCAGAGCACTGTACTAAGCGCTTAAGTCAAAACTCCCCCGTGCTGGGCAGTAGCAGCACGGGAGAGAGTCGAGGGCAGAGACTCCGATTTACCTCACTGACCGCCTACTGAAGCAGAAAAAGTGTGGCTCAGTGGAAAGAGCCCGGGCTTGGGAGTCAGAGGTCATGGGTTCGAATCCCACCTCCGCCACGTGTCTGCTGTGTGACCTTGGACAAGTCACTTCACTTCTCTGGGCCTCAGTTCCCTCAAATGAGGGTTAAGACTGTGAGCCCCCCTGTGGGACTCACTTAAGCGCTTAGTACGGTGTTCTGCACACAGTAAGCGCCCAATAAATACGATTGATGACAACCCGATCACCTTGTAACCTCCCCAGCACTTAGAACAGTGCTTCGCGCGTAGTAAGCGCTTAACAAATACCATCGTCGTCATTTACCGCGCGGAAGGAGGCTATGGTAAACCACTGCCGGCTGCTTCTGATGACGATGAGGAAAGTGAGGCCCAGAGAAGTTAAGTGATTTGCCCAAGGTCACACAGCAGACAAGTTATGGAGTTGGGATGAGAAGCCACGTCCTTCAGACTCCCAGCCCTGCGCTCTTTCCACTAGGCCATGCCTGCAGAGCGCAGATATCGGGTAAAAATGACTAAATAACAAAGCTTTATTGAAGTCACACCTCCTCCGAGAGGCCTTCCCTGACTCCCACTCCCTTCTGTGTCCCCCTCATGCTTGGATTTCCACCCTTTATTCTCCCCGCCCCACCCAACATTTATTTTATTTTCTTAATATGTTTTGTTTTCTTGTCCGTCTCCCCCTTCCAGACTGTGAGCCCATCGTTGGGTAGGGACGGTCTCTAATACGTTGCCAACTTGTGCTTCCCAAGCGCTTAGTACAGTGCTCCCCACACAGTAAGCGCTCAATAAATACGATTGAATGACTATTTTTACCGAGAAAACTCTACGGATACACTACCAGAGCGATTACTTTTAGACTGTGAGCCCACTGTTGGGAGGGACTGTCTCTATATGTTGCCAATTTGTACGTCCCAAGCGCTTAGTACGGTGCTCTGCACACAGGAAGCGCTCAATAAATACGATTGATGATGATGATGATGATGATTACTGATGGAGGTGGGGCACTCCGGGAGGGATGCGCCCATGGCGTCGCTCTGGGTCGGACACGACTCGACAGCATAAGACAACAACAACAACAACAACTAAACTGAGGCATGGCGAAGAGAAGTGCTTTATTTAAAAAAAATGGTATTTGTTAAGCACTTACTACATCCCAGGCACTTTACTAAACTCTGGGGTAGATCCTCCCCCAGAGCTTAGAACAGTGCGTTGCACACAGTAAGCGCTTAATAAATGCCGTTATTATTATTATTATTATCCAAGCTAATCAGATTGGACATAATCCATGTCCCACATGGGGTTCACCATCTTAATTCCCATTTGTAGAGAAGCAGCGTGGCTCAGTGGAAAGAGCAGGGAGTCAGAGGTCATGGGTTCAAATCCCGGCTCTGCCAATTAGCTGTGTGACTTTGGGCCAGTCACTTCACTTCTCTGGGCCTCCATTCCCTCATCTGGAAAATGGGGATTAATAATAATAATAATAATGGCATTTATTAAGCGCTTACTATGTTCTAAGCACTGGGGTTAAGACTGTGAGCCCCACGCGGGACAACCTGATCACCGTGTAACCTCCCCAGCGCTTAGAACAGTGCTCTGCACATAGTAAGCGCTTAATCAATGCCATCATTACTATTATTATCATTTGCCAGATGAGGGAACCGAGGCCCGGAGAAGTGAAGGGACTTGTCCGAGGTCCCACAGCAGGCAAAGGGCAGGGGCAGGATTGGAACCCAGGTCCTCTGGCTCCCACTAGGCCACGCTGCCCTTCATCATCATCATCATCATCATCAATCGTATTTATGGAGCGCTTACTGTGTGCAGAGCACTGTACTAAGCACTGTACTTCAGACCCTCGGGTCTTGGAAACGGAAAAGGCGGTTTCCCCCGGCAGTGGTCTTCGGCTGGGTACCTCTGGATCAATAATCCAGAGGGGGTCTTGAGGGTCTTGGTATTTACTGAGCACCTACTGAGTGTCCCGCATCCTACTAGGCATTTAGGAAAATCCGACAGCAGAGAGAGCCGCATTTCCTGCTCATGAGGGGCTCTCTCTCGAATGGGGGAAAGAAGTATAAATCAGAATAAATCATTGACTATAGTATGGATTACCAGCTATATACACAAGACCCTACTGGTGATGGAATTTGTTTAAGGCTTACCAAGTACTGAGGAGGTAATCAGACTGAGAACAGTAAGGCCCCTACCACAGCCACTGTCTAATCGGGGGAAAGAAGTATAAAAGGGTAATCAGAATAAATCATTGACTATAGTATGGATTACCAGCTATATACACAAGACCCTACTGGTAATGGAATTTGTTTAAGGTTTACCAAGTACTGAGGAGGTAATCAGACTGAGAACAGTAAGGCCCCTACCACAGCCACTGTCTAATCAGGGAAAGAAGTATAAAAGGGTAATCAGAATAAATCATTGACTATAATATGGATTACCAGCTATATACACAAGACCCTACTGGTAATGGAATTTGTTTAAGGTTTACCAAGTACTGAGGAGGTAATCAGACTGAAAACAGTAAGGCCCCTACCACAGCCACTGTCTAATGGGGAAAGAAGTATAAAAGGGTAATCAGAATAAATCATTGACTATAGTATGGATTACCAGCTATATACACAAGACCCTACTGGTAATGGAATTTATTTAAGGTTTACCAAGTACTGAGGAGGTAATCAGACTGAAAACAGTAAGGCCCCTACCACAGCCACTGTCTAATCGGGGAAAGAAGTATAAAAGGGTAATCAGAATAAATCATTGACTATAATATGGATTACCAGCTATATACACAAGACCCTACTGGTAATGGAATTTGTTTAAGGTTTACCAAGTACTGAGGAGGTAATCAGACTGAAAACAGTAAGGCCCCTACCACAGCCACTGTCTAATGGGGAAAGAAGTATAAAAGGGTAATCAGAATAAATCATTGACTATAGTATGGATTACCAGCTATATACACAAGACCCTACTGGTAATGGAATTTGTTTAAGGCTTACCAAGTACTGAGGAGGTAATCAGACTGAAAACAGTAAGGCCCCTACCACAGCCACTGTCTAATCGGGGAAAGAAGTATAAAAGGGTAATCAGAATAAATCATTGACTATAGTATGGATTACCAGCTATATACACAAGACCCTACTGGTAATGGAATTTGTTTAAGGTTTACCAAGTACTGAGGAGGTAATCAGACTGAAACCACAGCCACACAATCCAGAGATGGGACACTAACTCCGCTCCCTCCCTTGCTGGTGGAAGGGAGAAGCCCTCTAGTTACCATCATCATCATCAATCGTGTTTATTGAGCGCTTACTGTGTGCAGAGCACCGTACTAAGCGCTTGGGAAGTAGAAGTTGGCAACATATAGAGACGGTCCCTACCCAACAGTGGGTATATATGTTTGTACATATTTTTTTACTCTATTTATCTATTTTATTTGTACATGTCCATTCTATTTATTTTATTTTGTTAGTATGTTTGGTTTTGTTCTCTGTCTCCCCCTTTTAGACTGCGAGCCCACTGTTGGGTAGGGACTGTCTCTATAAGCTGCCAATTTGTACTTCCCAAGCGCTTAGTACGGTGCTCTGCACATAGTAAGCGCTCAATAAATACGATTGATGATGATGATGATAAAAGGGGGTGGGAAAAGTTATGGCTGCGGTGGTGGCCTAACCCAGTTCCAGGATGGGCTGGTTCCTGGTATATACGCTTGTATGTATTTATTACTCTATTTATTTTATTTGTACATAGTTATTCTATTTATTTTATTTTATTAATATGTTTGGTTCTGTTCTCTGTCTCCCCCTTCTAGACTGTGAGCCCGCTGTTGGGTTAGGGACCGTCTCTATATGTTGCCAGCTTGGACTTCCCAAGTGCTCTGCACACAGTAAGCGCTAGTGCTTTGCACATAGTAAGCGCTTAACAAATGCCATTATTAAAAATAAATACGATTGAATGAATGCATGAATGAATGAATAATCAATAATCTTCGGTAATCCTACCATCCAGGACAGACCGGGTAGCGTCTGAGTGTTCTGGGCTTGGTGGTTTCATTTGAGGATGCTGACATCAAAAGGCACGGGTAAAACCTCTCGGAAAACCTGAATTATAGGCCCACTGAACTGAGCAAAGAACTGCTTACGGTTCTGAGAACAGAATATCTCTTGAGAGAACACAGCGAATCCATTAGAGGTGTAATATTGCTCCGAAGATCAATCGCATCTTTCTCCATTGACTAATCGTTTCATCTGGAGGCAGGAGTTCCTCTTCCAAATAGGTTGTTGCGGAAAAACCTTCTTTTCATACGGTATTTGTTTTGCGCCTACTATAATAATAATAATAATAATAATAGCATTTGTTAAGCGCTTACTAAGTGCAAAGCACTGTTTTAAGCGCTGGGGAGCAAGGTGATCAGGTTGTCCCACAGTTTTGAGAACAGAATGTCTCCTGAGAACACAGTGAATCCATTAGAGGTGTAATATTGCTCCAAGGATCAATCGCATCTTTCTCCATTGACTAATCGTTTCATCCGGAGGCAGGAGTTCCTCTTCCAAATAGGTTGTTGCGGAAAAACCTTCTTTTCATACGGTATTTGTTTTGCGCCTACTATAATAATAATAATAATAATAATAGCATTTGTTAAGCGCTTACTAAGTGCAAAGCACTGTTTTAAGCGCTGGGGAGCAAGGTGATCAGGTTGTCCCACGGTTTTGAGAACATAATGTCTCCTGAGAACACAGTGAATCCATTAGAGGTGTAATATTGCTCCAAGGATCAATCGCATCTTTCTCCATTGACTAATCGTTTCATCCGGAGGCAGGAGTTCCTCTTCCAAATAGGTTGTTGCGGAAAAACCTTCTTTTCATACGGCATTTGTTTTGCGCCTACTATAATAATAATAATGATGATGATGGCATTTGTTAAGCGCTTACTATGTGCAAAGCACTGTTTTAAGCGCTGGGGAGGTAACAAGGTGATCAGGTTGTCCCACGGTTCTGAGAACAGAATGTCTCCTGAGAACACAGCGAATCCATTAGAGGTGTAATATTGCTCCAAGGATCAATCGCATTTTTCTCCATTGACTAATCGTTTCATCTGGAGGCAGGAGTTCCTCTTCCAAATAGGTTGTTGCGGAAAAACCTTCTTTTCATATGGCATTTGTTTTGCGCCTACTATAATAATAATAATAATAATAATAATAATGGCATTTATTAAGCACTTACTATGTGCAAAGCACTGTTTTAAGCGCTGGGGAGGTAACAAGGTGATCAGGTTGTCCCACGGTTCTGAGAACAGAATGTCTCCTGAGAACACAGAGAATCCATTAGAGGTGTAATATTGCTCCAAATAATAATAATAACAATGGCATTTATTAAGCGCTTACTATGTGCAGAGCACTGTTCTAAGCGCTGGGGAATTTACAAGGTGATCAGGTTGTCCCCCGTGGGGCTCACAGTGTTAATCCCCATTTTACAGCTGAGGTAGCTGAGGCCCAGAGAAGTGAAGTGACTTGCCCAAAGTCACACAGCTGATGAGTGGTGGAGGCAGGATTTGAACCCATGACCTCTGACTCCGAAGCCCGGCCTCTTTCCACTGAGCCACGCTGCTTCTCAGACCAATCGCATCTTTCCCATTGACTAATCGTTTCATCTGGAGGCAGGAGTTCCTCTTCCAAATAGGTTGTGGCGAAAAACCTTCTTTTCATACGGTATTTGTTTTGTGCCTACTATAATAATAATAATAATGATGGCATTTGTTAAGCGCTTACTATGTGCAAAGCACTGTTCTAAGCGCTGGGGAGGTAACAAGGTGATCAGGTTGTCCCACGGGGGGCTCACAGTCTTAATCCCCGTTTTACAGATGAGGGAACTGAGGCCCAGAGAAGTGAAGTGACTTGCCCAAAGTCACACAGCTGACAATAATAATAATAATAATAATAATGGCATTTATTAAGCGCTAACTATGTGCAAAGCACTGTTCTAAGAGCTGGGAAGGTTACAGGGTGATCAGGTTGTCCCATGGGGGGCTCACAGTCTTCATCCCTATTTTACAGATGAGGGAACTGAGGCCCAGAGAAGTGAAGTGACTTGCCCAAAGTCACACAGCTGACAATAATAATAATAATAATAATGGCATTTATTAAGCGCTAACTATGTGCAAAGCACTGTTCTAAGCGCTGGGGAGTTTACAAGGGGATCGGGTTGTCCCATGGGGGGCTCACAGTCTTCATCCCCATTTTACAGATGAGGAAACTGAGGCCCAGAGGAGTGAAGTGACTTGCCCAAAGTCACACAGCTGTCAATTGGCGGAGCCAGGATTTGAACCCATGACCTCTGACTCCCAAGCCCGGGCTCTTTCCACTGAGCCACGGTTATTCAGTCCTATTTATTGAGCTCTTACTGTGTGCAGAGCACTGTGGAAAGTACAATACAGCAATAAAGAGAGACAATCCCTGCCCACAGCGGGCTCACAGTCTAATGGGTGGGGGGAGGCAGGAGTCAAAACAAGTAAACAGGCATCAATAAAAATAAACAGAATTATAGATACATACAGATATCATCATCATCATCATCAATCGTATTTATTGAGCGCTTACTGTGTGCAGAGCACTGTACTAAGCGCTTGGGAAGTCCAAGTTGGCAACATATAGAGACGGTCCCTACCCAACAGGGATGTGGGGCGGAGAGAGGGGGGGAATAGTAATAATAATGATGGTATTGGTTAAGCGCTTACTATGTGCCAAGCATTCATTCATTCATTCAATCATATTTATTGAGCGCTTACTGTGTGCAGAGCACTGTACTAAGCGCTTGGGAAGTAGAAGTTGGCAACATCTAGAGACGGTCCCTACCCGACAGCGGGCTCACAGTCTAGAAGGGGGAGACAGAGAACAAGACAAAACATATTAACAAAATAAAATAAATAGAATAAATATGTACAAATAAAATAAATAAATAAATAGAATAATAAATACATACAAACATATATACAGGTGGTGTGGGGAGGGGAAGGAGGTAAGGCGGGGAGGATGGGGGGTACATACAAGGTCATCAGGTTGTCCCTCGTGGCGCTCGCAGTCATAATCCCCATTTGACAGATGAGGTAACTGAGGCACAGAGAAGTGAAGTGACTTACCCAAGGTCACACAGCTGACAATTGGCGGAGCCGGGATTAGAACCCATGACCTCTGACTTCCAAGCCCGGGCTCTTTCCATTAAGGCACACTGCTTGGAGTCGAGGTGACACACTGTACACAGGCGCTGTGCTAAATGCTGGGGTAGAGAGAAGCCCTCCCGAAGGCTCACCTCCTCCAGGAGGCCTTCCCAGACTGAGCCCCTTCCCTCCTCTCCCCCTCGTCCCCCTCTCCATCCCCCCCATCTTACCTCCTTCCCTTCCCCACAGCACCTGTATATATGTTTGTACATATTTATTGCTCTATTTATTTATTTATTTTACTTGTACTTATCTATTCTATTTATTTTATTTTGTTAGTATGTTTGGTTCTGTTCTCTGTCTCCCCCTTTTAGACTGTGAGCCCACTGTTGGGTAGGGACTGTCTCTATGTGTTGCCAACTTGTACTTCCCAAGCGCTTAGTACAGTGCTCCGCACACAGTAAGCGCTCAATAAATACGATTGATTGATTGATTGATCTGTAAAATGGGGATTAATGTGATCCCCCCATGTGGGACAACCTGATCACCTTGTAACCTCCCCAGCGTTTAGAACAGTGCTTGGCACCTAGTAAGCACTTAATAAATGCCATCATTATTATTATTATTAACCCCCCCGCCCCACAGCACTTGTGTATATATGTACATATGTATAATTCTATTTATTTATGTTGATGTCTGCCTCCTTGTTTTGATGTGTATATATAATTCTGTTTATTTATACTGATGCCTATTTACTTGTTTTGATGTCTGTCTCCCCGCTTCTAGGCCTTCCCAGACTGAGCCCCTTCCTTCCTCTCCCTCTCGTCCCCCTCTCCATCCCCCCATCTTATCTTCTTCCCTTCCCCACAGCACCTATATATATGTAAATATGTTTGCACATATTTATTACTCTATTTATTTTACTTGTACATATCTATTCTATTTATTTTATTTTGTTAGTATGTTTGGTTTTGTTCTCTGTCTCCCCCTTTTAGACTGTGAGCCCACTGTTGGGCAGGGACCGTCTCTATATGTTGCCAACTTGTACTTCCCAAGAGCTTAGTACAGTGCTCTGCACACAGTAAGCACTCAATAAATACGATTGATTGATTGATTGATTGAGCTGTAAAGTGGGGATTAATGTGAGCCCCCCGTGGGACAACCTGATCACCTTGTAACCTCCCCAGCGCTTAGAACAGTGCTTGGCACCTGGTAAGCACTTAATAAATGCCATCATTATTATTATTATTACCCCCCCCGCCCCACAGCACTTGTGTATATATATACATATCTATAATTCTATTTATGTTGATGTTTGCCTCCCTGTTTTGATGTGTATATATAATTCTGTTTATTTATACTGATGCCTAGTTACTTGTTTTGATGTCTGTCTCCCCCCTTCTAGGCCTTCCCAGATTGAGCCCCTTCCTTCCTCTCCCCCTCATCCCCCTCTCCATCCCCCCATCTTACCTCCTTCCCTTCCCCACAGCACCTGTATATATGGATATATGTTTGTACATTTTTTTAATGGCATTTATTAAGCGCTTACTATGTGCAAAGCACTGTTCTAAGCACTGGGGAGGTTACAAGGTGATCAGGTTGTCCCACGGGGGGCTCACTGCCTTAATCCCCATTTTACAGATGAGGTAACTGAGGCACAGAGAAGTGAAGTGACTTGCCCAAAGTCACACAGCTGACAATTGGCAGAGCTGGGATTTGAACCCGTGACCATTTTATTACTATTACTATTACATTTTATTACTATTTTATTACTGCTAATATTTATTACTCTATTTATTTATTTATTTATTTTACTTGTACATATCTATTCTATTTATTTTGTTTTGTTAGTATGTTTGGTTTTGTTCTCTGTCTCCCCCTTTCAGACTGTGAGCCCACTGTTGGGTAGGGACCGTCTCTAGATGTTGCCAACTTCTACTTCCCAAGCGCTTAGTACAGTGCTCTACAGTAAGCGCCCAATAAATACGACTGATTGATTGATTGATTGATTGATCTGTAAAATGGGGATTAATGTGAGCCCCCCGTGGGACAACCTGATCACCTTGTAACCTCCCTAGCGCTTAGAACAGTGCTTGGCACATAGTAAGTGCTTAATAAATGCCATCATTATTATTATTATTACGCCCTACAGCACTCGTGTATATATGTACATATCTATAATTCTATTTATTTATGTTGATGTCTGCCTCCTTGTTTTGATGTGTACATATAATTATGTTTCTTTATACTGACGCCTATTTACTTGTTTTGATGTCCGTCTCCCCCCTTCTAGACTGAGGAAAAGCGGTGCTTCATCTGGGAAGGCCTTCTGGAGGAGGTGGGCCTTTGAAGGGGGGAAGAGTGATTGTTTGATGGATTTGACTCTCCAATCAATCAATCAATCGTATTTATTGAGCGCTTACTGTGTGCAGAGCACTGTACTAAGCGCTTGGGAAGTCCAAGTTGGCAACATCTAGAGACAGTCCCTACCCAACAGTGGGCTCGCAGTCTAAAAGGGGGAGGCAGAGAACAAAACCAAGCATACTAACAAAATAAAAGAAATAGAATAGATATCATCATCATCATCAATCGTATTTATTGAGCGCTTACTATGTGCAGAGCACTGTACTAAGCGCTTGGGAAGTACAAATTGGCAACATATAGAGACAGTCCCTACCCAACAGTGGGCTCGCAGTCTAAAAGGGGGAGACGGAGAACAAAGCCAAACATACTAACAAAATAAAGTAAATAGAATAGATATCATCATCATCATCATCAATCGTATTTATTGAGCGCTTACTATGTGCAGAGCACTGTACTAAGCGCTTGGGAAGTACAAATTGGCAACATACAGAGACAGTCCCTACCCAACAGTGGGCTCGCAGTCTAAAAGGGGGGGGACAGAGAACAAAACCAAACCTAGTAGCAAAATAAAATAATTAGAATAGATATGTACAATTAAAATATAAATAAATTTCCAGGCCAGAGGTAAAACGTGGGCCAGGGGTCGACGGGGGGGGGGACAGGTGAGAACGAGGCCCAGTGAGGAGGTTAGCACACTGTGCTTTGCACCCAGTAAGCGCTGTGTGAATGAATGAATGAATGGTATTTGTTAAGTGCTTACTATATGCCAGGCACCGTACTAAGCGCTGGGGTAGATCACAGGCTAGTCAGGTTAGAGGTTGTTTGATGGGATTAACTTGTATTTATCCCGGTGCTTTAGATCAGTAGTTGACACATAGCAAGCACTTTAACACATTTGATAACAAAAAGAGTAACAATGGTGGTGTTAAGCGCTGCACTGTACTAAGCAGTGGGGTAGATACCCAATAGCCGGGTCAGAGAGCAGAGTTCCCAGTCTTGTAGAGGGAGGCGGAAAAGCCCTGGAGGCTTTTGAGAGGCTAGTCCTGCGCTGAGAAATGTTTTGGGAAAATGATGGAGGCGGTAGGGTGGAGTAATAATAATAATAATGTTGGCATTTGTTCCTTCATTCAGTTGTATTTATTGAGCGCTTACTGTGTGCAGAGCACTGTACTAAGCGCTTGGGAAGTACAAGTTGACAACATATAGTGATGGTCCCTACCCAACAGCAGTCTAGAAGGGGGAGACAGACAACAAAAGAAAACATATTAACAGAATAAAATAAATGGAATAAATATGTACAAGTAAAATAAATGAATAGTGTAACAAATACGTGCAAACATATATCAATCAATCAATCAATTGTATTTATTGAGCGCTTACTGTGTGCAGAGCGCTGTACTAAGCGCTTGGGAAGTCCAAGTCGGCAACACATAGAGACGGTCCCTACCCAACAGCGGGCTCACAGTGTAGAAGGGAGAGAGAGAGAACAAAACCAAACATACTAACACAATAAAATAAATAGATATGTATAAGTAAGAGCGCTTACTATGTGCAAAGCACTGTTCTAAGCGCTGGGGGGGGCTACAAAGTGATCAGGTTGTCCCACGTGGGGCTCACAGTCTTCATCCCCATTTTACAGATGAGGTCACTGAGGCTCAGAGAAGTTAAGTGACTTGCCCAAGGTCACACAGCAGACATGTGGTGGAGCCGGGATTCGAACCCATGACCTCTGACTCCAAAGCCCGGGCTCTTTCCACTGAGGCACGCTGCTTCTCTAGGAATGAAGGGAAGAGAAGCTGGATAGAGCAGAGGCCTGGGGAGTCGGAAGGAGCTCGGATCTAATCTCAGCTCAATAATCATAATGATGGCATTTATTAAGCGCTTACTATGTGCAAAGCACTGTTCTAAGCGCTGGGGGGGATACAAGGTGATCAGATTGTCCCACAGGGGGCTCACAGTCTTCATCCCCATTTTACAGATGAGGGAACTGAGGCCCAGAGAAGTTGCCCAAAGTCACACAGCTGACAAGCGGCGGAGCTGGGATTTGAACCCATGACCTCAGACTCCAAAGCCCGGGCTCTTTCCATTGAGCCCCGCTGCTTCGCAGCGTGGGACAGGGACTGTGTCCCTGCCACTCGTCTGCTAGGTGACCTTGGGCAAGTCACTTCACTTCTCTGGGCCTCAGTTACCTCAACTGTAAAATGGGAATCAAGACTGCCCCGTGTGGGACAGGGACAGTATAATAATAATAATGATAGCATTTATTAATGTGTAAGGCACTGTTCTAAGCACTGGGGAGGTTACAAGGTGATCAGGTTGTCCCTCAGGGGGCTCACAATCTTAATCCCCATTTTACAGATGAGGTAACTGAGGCCCAGAGAAGTGAAGTGACTCGCCCAAAGTCACACAGCTGACAATTGGCAGAGTCTGGATTTGAACCCAAGACCTCTGACTCCAAAGCCCGGGCTCTTTCCACTGAGCCACGCCGCTCCTCATCCAACTCGGTTTGCTTGTATCCACCCCAGGGCTTAGTACAGTGCCTGGCACATAGCAAGTGCTTAACAAATGCCAAACAAATAACAAACTCTATTTATTTATTTTATTTGTGCATATTTATTCTATTTATTTTATTTTCTTAATATGTTTTGTTTTGTTGTCTGTCCCCCCCCCCCTTCTAGACTGTGAGCCCGCTGTTGGGTAGGGACCGTCTCTATATGTCGCCAACTTGGACTTCCCAAGCGCTCAGTACAGTGCTCTGCACACAGTAAGCGCTCGATAAATACGATTGAATGGATGAATGAATGAATACAAGGTGATCAGGTTGGCCCACGTGGGGCTCACAGTCTTAATCCCATTTTACAGGAGAGGTAACTGAGAAGTGGCTTGCCCAAAGTCACACAGCGGACAAGTGGCGGAGCCGGGATTAGAACCCACGACCTCTGACTCCCAAGCCCGGGTGGTGGTATTTATTAAGCACTTACTATATGGCAGGCACTGTACTAAGCGCTGGGCTACATACAAGCAAATCGGGTTGGGCAGAGTCCCTGTCCTGCATGGGGCAGTTTTAATCCCCTCCCCATCGCCCCACTCCCTCCCTCTGCCCTATCCCCTTCCCCTCCCCACAGCATTTATGTCTATTTGAACATATTTATCACCCTATTTTATTAATGATCAATCAATCAATCATATTTATTGAGCGCTTACTGTGTGCAGAGCACTGTACTAAGCGCTCAGGAAGTCCAAGTCGGCAACATATAGAGACAGTCCCTACCCAACAGTGGGCTCACAGTCTAGAAGAACAAATGCCATCATCATTATTATTATTACAAGGTGGTCAGGTTGTCCCACGGGGGGCTCCCAGTCTTCACCCCCATTTTCCAGATGAGGGAACTGAGGCCCAGAGAAGTGAAGTGACTTTCCCAGAGTCACCCAGCTGACAAGTGGCGGAGCCAGGATTTGAACCCATGACCTCTGACTCCAAAGCCCGGGCTCTCTTCCACTTTTAGACTGTGAGCCCGCTGTTGGGTAGGGACCGTCTCTATATGTTGCCAACCTGGACTTCCCAAGCGCTTAGTCCAGTGCTCTGCACACAGTAAGCGCTCAATAAATACGATTGATTGATTGATTGATTGATTTTCCACTAAGCCACGCTGCAGTCTCAATGATGTGCATATCTCTATAATTCTATTTATCTATTTTGATGGTATTGACACTGGTCTACTTGTTTTGATTTGTTGTCAGTTTCCCCCATCTAGACCGTGAGCCCGTTGTTGGGTAGGGACCGTCTCTTTCTGTTGCCGAATTGTACTTTCCAAGCGCTTAGTCCAGTGCTCTGCACACAGTAAGTGCTCAATAAATACGATTTAATGAATGAATGAATGAATGAATGAATGAATGAATGAATGAATGAAACGCTCAATAAACCCAGCAGACAAGTGGCAGGGCCGGATTTAGAACCCACGTCCCTCTAACTCCCGGGCCCATGGTCTGTCCACTAGGCCATGCTTCTTCTCCAAGTCGTTGGGAGGAAAAAGCAAGAAAAAGACTTTCCCCCAACCCTTCTGGGGTCTTCACAACGGGTCTTGGGGACTCCACGCGACAATGAGACGGAGTCAGAGCTGCGGAATTAGACACTAAAAGACGGGGAATCCGACACCGGACTGTGGGACTCGACTGCTTTTTTATAGCTGCTGCATCGTGAGCTTGCTTGGATCAATCAATCAATTTAATCAATTGTATTTATTGAGCACTTACTGTGTGCAGAGCACCGTACTAAGCACTTGGGAAGTCCAAGTTGGCAACATATAGAGATGGTCCCTATCCAACAGTGGGCTCGCAGTCTAAAAGGGGGAGACGGAGAACAAAACCAAACATACTAACAAAATAAAATAAATAGAATAGATATGTACAAGTAAAATAAATAAATAGAGTAATAAATCTGTACAAACATATAGACATATATACAGGTGCTGTGGGGAAGGGAAGGAGGTAAGATGGGGGGGATTGAGAGGGGGACGAGGGAGAGAGGAAGGAAGGGGCTCAGTCTGGGAAGGCCTCCTGGAGGAGGTGAGCTCTCAGCAGGGCCCTTGAAGGGAGGAAGAGAGCTAGCTTGGCGGATGGGTAGAGGGTCCTTGTATATACCTGTATATATGTATATATGTTTGTACATCTTTATTACTTTATTTATTTTACTTCTACATATTTATTCTACATATTTTATTTGGTTAATATGTCTTGTTTTGTTGTCTGTCTCCCCCTTCTAGACTGTGAGCCCACTGTTGGGTAGGGACCGTCTCTAGATGTTGCCAACTTGGACTCCCCAAGCGCTTAGTGCAGTGCTCAGCACACAGTAAGCGCTCAATAAATACGATTGAATGAATGTTGGGTAGGGACCGTCTCTATATGTTGCCAACTTGGACTTCCCAAGCGCTTAGTGCAGTGCTCTGCACACAGTAAGCGCTCAATAAATACGATTGAATGAATGAATGAATGAATGAATCCTTGTACATACCTGTATATATGTATATGTTTGTACATATTTATTACTCTATTTTACTTTATTCTATGTATTTTATTTTGTTAATATGTCTTGTTTTGTTGTCTGTCTCCCCCTTCTAGACTGTGAGCCCGCTGTTAGGTAGGGACCGTCTCTAGATGTTGCCCACTTGGACTTCCCAAGCGCTTAGTCCAGTGCTCTGCGCACAGTAAGCGCTCAATAAATACGATTGAATGAGTGGAATGAATGAATCCTTGTATATACCTGTATATATGTTTGTACATATTTATTACTCTATTTATTTTACTTTGTTAAGTATATATCTTGTTTTGTTGTCTGTATCCCCCTTCTAGACTGTGAGCCCGCTGTTGGGGAGGGACTGTCTCCATATGTTGCCAACTTGTACTTCCCAAGTGCTTAGTCCAGTGCTCTGCACACAGTAAGCGCTCAATAAATACGATTGAATGAATGAATGAATGCTTGTACATATTTACTATTCCATTTATTTTATTTTGTTAATATGGTTTGTTTTGTTGTCTGTCTCCCCCTTCTACACTGTGAGCCCGCTGCTGGGTAGGGACCGTCTCTATATGTTGCCAACTTGTACTTCCCAAGCGCTTAGTATACTGCTCTGCGCACAGTAAGCGCTCAATAAATATGATTGAAGGAATGAATGAATCCTTGTATATACCTGTATATATGTTTGTACATATTTATTACTCTATTTTACTTGTGCATATTTATTCTATTTATTTTATTTTGTTAATATGTTTTGTTTTGTTGCCTGTCCCCCCCTTCTAGCCTGTGAGCCCGCCGTTGGGTAGGGACCGTCTCTAGATGTTGCCGACTTGGACTTCCCAGGCGCTTAGTACAGTGCTCAGCACACAGTAAGCGCTCAATAAATACGATTGAATGAAGGAAGGAATGAATAATGCATCAGGGTCGTCTGAGTGACCGTGGAAACCCCCGGGGACGGAGCTGCCCTGCCGATTCAGGCAGTGATACTCCCTCCTCCTCCACTCATTCATTCAATCATATTTATTGAGCACTTACTTTGTGCAGAGCACTGTACTGAGCGCTTGGCTCTGCAACCATACTGCTGAAGTGCAGACCTGGATGGGCGGCCGCTTCTTGTTGTTGTAGTACGCCTTCAAGAGAGAAAAGGCCCCAGAGACAGAAAGGGCTATGGATCGATCAATCGATCAGTGGCATTTATTGAGCGCTTGCTGTGTGCAGAGCAC
This sequence comes from Tachyglossus aculeatus, assembly GCF_015852505.1. Classification (NCBI taxonomy): domain Eukaryota; kingdom Metazoa; phylum Chordata; class Mammalia; order Monotremata; family Tachyglossidae; genus Tachyglossus; species Tachyglossus aculeatus. The sequence continues at coordinate 41,881,959 of NC_052067.1, read as the reverse complement.
TGTACTAAGCGCTTGGCTCTGCAACGGTACAGCTGAACTGCAGCCGTGGATGGGCGGCTGCTTCTTGTTGTTGTAGTATGCCTTCAAGAGAGAAAAGGCTCCAGCAACAGAAAGGGCTATGGATCAATCAATCAATCAGTGGCATTTATTGAGCGTTTGCTGTGTGCAGAGCACTGTACTGAGCGCTTGGCTCTGCAACCATACTGCTGAAGTGCAGACCTGGATGGGCGGCTGCTTCTTGTTGTTGTAGTATGCCTTCAAGAGAGAAAAGGCTCCAGCGACAAAAGTGCTATGGATCGATCAATTGATCAGTGGCATTTATTGAGCGCTTGCTGTGTGCAAGAGCACTGTACTAAGCGCTTGGGAGAAGCAGAGTGGCGTAGCAGGTAGAGCCCGGTCCTGGGAGTCAGAAGATCATGGGTTCTAACCCTGGCCCCGCCACTTGTCTGCCGTGTGACCCTGGGCAAGTCGCTTCACTTCTCTGGGCCTCAGTTACCTCATCCGTAAAATGGGGATTGAGGCTGTGAGCCCCATGTGGGACGGGGACTGTGTCCTACCCGATTTGCTTGTATCCACCCCAGCGCTTAGTAGAGTGCGTGGCACATAGTAAGCGCTTAACAAATACCACCATTATTATATTATCATTATTAATATAATGATCTAACAAATACCACCATCATTATATTATCATTATTAATATAATGATATATTCTATAATGATATAATGATTATATAATAATATAATGATAATGATTATATAATGATAATATAATAATGACAGAGTTGCTGGCTCTCTTCCTCCCTCCAAAGCCCTACTGAGAGCTCCCCCCCTCCAGGAGGCCTTCCCAGACTGAGCCCCCTTTTTCCTCTCCTCCTTCCCCTCCCCACAGCACCAGTAGATATGTTTGTGCAGATTTATTACTCTATTTATTTTACTTATACATATTTACTATTCTATTTATTTTGTTAATGATGTGCATTTATCTTTAATTCTATTTGTTCTGACGTCTTGACACCTGTCCACATGTTTTGTTTTGTTGTCTGTCTCCCCCTTCTAGCCTGTGAGCCCGTTGTTGGGTAGGGACCGTCTCTATATGTTGCCAATTTGTACTTCCCAAGCGCTTAGTACAGTGCTCTGCACACAGTAAGCGCTCAATTCATTCATTCAATCGTATTTATTGAGCGCTTAGTACAGTGCTCTGCACACAGTAAGCGCTCAATTCATTCATTCATTCATTCAATTGTATTTATTGAGCACTTACTGTGTGCACACCACTGTACTAAGCGCTTGGGAAGTACAAGTTGGCAACATATAGAGACGGTCCCTACCCAACAGCGGGCTCGACAGTCTAGAAGGGGGAGACAGACAACAAAACAAAACATATTAACAAAATAAAATAGAATAAATATGTACAAATAAAATAAATAGAGGAGTAAATAATATGTAATATTATTTGTATGTAATATTTGTATGTGATAAATAAATACATACAAACATATATACATATATACAGGTAATGTGGGGAGGGGAAGGAGGTAAGGCGGGGGGAGGGGGAGGAGGGGAAGAGGAAGCAGGGGGCTCAGTCTGGGAAGGCCTCCTGGAGGAGGTGAGCTCTCAGTAGGGCTTTGAAGGGAATAAACAAATAAGGGAATCAATAAATACGATTGAACAAAAGCGTGACCTTGGACAAGTCGCTTCACTTCTCTGGGCCTCAGTTACCTCATCCGTAAAATGGGGATTGAGGCTGTGAGCCCCACGTGGGACGGGGACTGTGTGCAACCCGATTTGCTTGTATCCACCCCAGCGCTTAGTAGAGTGCCTGGCACATAGTAAGCGCTTAACAATACCACCATTATTATATTATCATAGTAATTATATTAATATAATATATAATATATTATACAATATATTATATTATATTTATCATATTATATTATAGTATTATTGATAATAATGATAATATAATAATGACAGAGTTGCTGGCTCTCTTCCTCCCTCCAAAGCCCTACTGAGAGCTCACCCCCTCCAAGAGGCCTTCCCAGACTGAGCTCCCTTTTTCCTCTCCCCTTCCCCATCCTCCCGCCTTACCTCCTTCCCCTCCCCACAGCACCTGTACATATGTTTGTACAGATTTATTACTCTATTTATTTTACTTATACATATTTACTATTCTACTTATTTTGTTAAGCGCTTAACTACCGCCATTATTATTATATTCTCATTATTACTAATAATTACTATTAGTACTAATAGTATACTATTAGTATACTATTACTATTAGTATAATAATATTACTAGTAATTATTATTACTAATAATGAGAATATAATAATAACAGTTGGTAGATATGTTCCCTACCCACAGTGAGCTTGTAGTCTAGTGGGGGAGGGACCACTGCGACACGGGGCAGAAGAACGGAGCCAGAAACACACATGTACACACCCGCACATCGCCCCGCACACGCATGTACGTAGTTCCGTCTTAAAAATAAACAAGATATGTGTCGTTTCCTAAAGCAGGCAGTGGCAGGTTCGATCAGCAGCAAAGATCCCATTTTCCTCTGGGCCACGGGAGAAAGTTCCATCTGTAAAATGGGGATGAAGACTGTGAGCCCCCCCGTGGGACAACCTGATCACCTTGTAACCCCCCAGCGCTTAGAACAGTGCTTGGCACATAGTAAGCGCTTAATAAATGCCCTCATTATTATCATTATTGTTATTTTTAGACCTCCAAGTTATCTCCAGGGCTGAGGGAAACCGTTCCCCAGCTCACCTCTATCCCAGCTTCTCTTGGGCTTTCGGAGTAACAGTAATAAGAGGTCACGGGTTCAAATCCCGGCTCCGCCACTTGTCAGCTGTGTGACTTTGGGCAAGTCACTTCACTTCTCTGGGCCTCAGTTCCCTCATCTGTGAAATGGGGATTAAGACTGTGAGCCCCATGTGGGACAACCTGATCACCTTGTAACCTCCCCAGCGCTTAGAACAGTGCTCTTCCCCCTTTTAGACTGTGAGCCCACTGTTGGGTAGGGACTGTCTCTATATGTTGCCAATTTGTACTTCCCAAGCGCTTAGTACAGTGCTCTGCACATAGTAAGCGCTCAATAAATACGATTGATGATGATGATGATGATGATGATAATAATAATGGTAATAATAATATCCGTTAAGCTCTTACTATGTGCCCAGTACTGTACTAAGCCCTTGGGAGATTACAGTGGAATTAGTAGACAAGATCCTTGCCCCTTGAGGAATCTGCAGTCAATCTAGGCCTGTAAACCCACTGTTGGGTAGGGACCGTCTCTTTATGTTGCCAACTTGTACTTCCCAAGCGCTTAGTACAGTGCTCTGCACACAGTAAGCGCTCAATAAATACGATTGAATGAATGAATTTCATGAGCCGGGGTGACCCCTGATGGCCTTCAGATATACCAGGTGTCGAGACGCACGTGACATCGCCCGCATTTGGCCATGGCTTTACAGGTTGACGTCACGAGCTCCCTTTTGTAACAATAATAATAATGATGGTATTTGTTAAGCGCTTCCTCTGTGCCAAGCACTGTTCTAAGCGCTGGGGGGATACAAGGTAATCAAGGTTGTCCCACGTGGGGCTCGCAGTCTTAATCCCCATTTTACAGATGAGGGAACTGAGGCCCAGAGAAGTTAGGTGACTTGCCCAAAGTCACACAGCTGACAAGTGGCGGAGCGGAATTAGAACCCGTGACCTCTGACTCCCAAGCCCGGGCTCTTTCCACCGAGCCACGCTGCTTCTCGTGCCCGTTTATTGTTGTAGTGCACTTTTCCGAGCGCTTAATAGAGTATTATATTATTATATCATTATAATGTTATAATAATGGTACTCGTTAAACGCTTACTATGTGCCAGGCGCTGTTCAAAGTGCTGAGGTTAATACAAATTAATCAGGTTGGACAGAGCCCCTGATTAATCCCCATTTTACACTATTAATCCCTCATGGGGCTCACACTATTAATCCCCATTTTACAGATTCATTCATTCATTCAATCGTATTGATTGAGCGCTTACCGTGTGCAGAGCGCTGTACTAAGCGCTGGGGAAGTACAAGTTGGCAACAGCATGAGGTAACTGAGGCCCAGAGAAGTCAAGGGACTTGCCGAAGGTCACACAGCAGACCCGTGGCCGAGCTGGAATTAGAAAACAGGTCCTTTTGAGAACCGCTGCTTCTGTAGTACGAGGCCTGGCACATAGTAAAGCGCTTAGTACAGTGCAAGCGCTTAGTACAGTGCTCTGCACATAGTAAGCGCTCAATAAATGCGATTGATGATAGTAAGCTTTTAGCAAATACCATTAAAAGAAATAAACAATTCAGTCATTCATTCAATCGTATTTATTGAGCGCTTACTGTGTGCAGAGCACTGTGCTAAGCGCTTGGGGAGTACAAGTTGGTAACATATAGAGGCGGTCCCTACCCAATAATAATGGCATTTGTTAAGCACTTACTATGTGCCAAGCACTGTTCTAAGCGCTGGGGAGGATACAAGGTGATCAGGTTGTCCCACGTGGGGCTCACACTCTTAATCCCCATTTTACCCATAAGGTAACTGAGGCTCAGAGAAGTTACATGACTCGCCCAAGGTCACACAGCAGACATGTGGCAGAGCTGGGATTCGAACCCATGACCTCTGCCTCCAAAGCCCGGGCTCTTTCCACTGAGCCACCCTGGGAAGTCCAAGAGGGAAGGCCTCGCTCTAAGAGGGAAGGCCTCTTGGAAATATGAATTTAATAAGGCTTTGAAGGCGAGAAGAGTGGTGGACTTGGGCAGAGGAGTATTAATGGAGTATAAATGAAATCCATGGCATTTATTAAGTACTTTCTGTGTGCAGGAGAATGGTGGACTTTATGTATATATGTTTTGTACATATTTATTACTCTATTTATTTATTTTACTTGTACATATCTATCCTATTTATTTTATTTTGTTAGTATGTTTGGTTTTGTTCTCTGTCTCCCCCTTTTAGACTGTGAGCCCACTGTTGGGTAGGGACTGTCTCTATATGTTGCCAATTTGTACTTCCCAAGCGCTTAGTACAGTGCTCTGCACATAGTAAGCGCTCAATAAATACGATTGATGATGATGATGGACTTGGGCAGAGGGTTGATGGCAAGAGAGACGCGATCGAAGTACCGTGAGTAGGCTGGTATTGGAGGATCAGAGTGAGCAAGGTGTAAATGAAATCCATGGCATTTATTAAGTGCTTTCCGTGTGCAGAGCACTGTACTAAGTGCTTGGGAGAATACGGCACAGTTGGTAGACACGTTCCCTGCCCACAAGGAGTTTACAGTCTAGCGAGGGAGGCAGGTATGGAATAGCGGGCTCACAGTCTAGAAGGGGGAGACAGACGACAAGAACAAAGCAGATGAACAAAATAAAATAAATAGAATAAATATGTCCGAGTAAAATAGAGTAATAAATATTCACTCATTCATTCAATCGTATTTATATACCTGTATATATGTATATATGTTTGTACATATTTATTACTCTATTTTATTTGTACATATCTATTCTATTTATTTTATTTTGTTAGTACGTTTGGTTTAGTTCTCTGTCTCCCCCTTTTAGACTGTGAGCCCACTGTTGGGTAGGGACTGTATAGGTTGCCAATTTGTACTTCCCAAGCGCTTAGTACAGTGCTCCGCACACAGTAAGCGCTCAATAAATACGATTGATGATGATGATGATGATTTATTGAGCGCTTACTGTCCCTACCCAGTAGCGGGCTCACAGTCTAGAAGGGGGAAACAGACAACAAAGCAACACATATTAACAAAATAAAATAAATAGAATAGTAAATATGTATCTATGCCGGCGCTTAGAACACTGCTTGGTATATAGAAGCCTATATGTTGCCAACTTGTACTTCCCAAGTGCTTCTGTGTACTCCCCACATACACACATTATAATTTTGTAAACTTTAATCGTCTTTTGTCTCTTCTGACCAGAGTCCTAATCTTTCCCTTCCATCCCCGTGAGGAAACTTCCGCTTCTCTCTGACTATGTTAGGTGCCCTTCTCTGGACTTTCATTCATTCATTCCATCGTATTTATTGAGCGCTTACTGTGTGCAGAGCACTGGACTAAGCGCTTGGGAAGTACAAATTGGTAACATATAGAGGCAGTCCCTACCCAATCAATCAATCAACCAATCAATCGTATTTATTGAGCGCTTACTATGTGCAGAGCACTGTACTAAGCGCTTGGGAAGTACAAATTGGCAACATATAGAGACAGTCCCTACCCAACAGTGGGCTCACAGTCTAAAAGGGGGAGACAGAGAATAAAACCAGACATACTAACAAAATAAAATAAAATAAATAATACCCAGCAGCGGGCTCACAGTCTAGAAGGGGGAGACAGACAATAAAACAAAACATAATAACAAAATAAAATAAATAGAATAAATATGTCCAAGTAAAATAGAGTAATAAATATTCACTCATTCATTCAATCGTATTTCTTGAGCGCTTACGGTCCCTACCCGATAGCGGGCTCACAGTCTAGAAGGGGGAAACAGATAACAAAGCAACACATATTAACAAAATAAAATAAATAGAATAGTAAATGTACAAATTGGTAACATATAGAGGCGGTCCCTACCCGACAGCGGGCTCACAGTCTAGAAGGGGGAAACAGACAACAAAACAGCACATATTAACAAAATAAAATAAATAGAATAGTAAATATGTATCTATGCCAGCGCTTAGAACACTGCTTGGTATATAGAAGTTTATATTTTGCCAACTTGTACTTCCCAAGCGCTTCTGTGTACTCCCCACATACACACATTATAATTTTGTAAACTTTAATCGTCTTTTGTCTCTTCTGACCAGAGTCCTAATCTTTCCCTTCCATCCCCGTAAGGAAGCTTCCGCTTCTCTCTGATTATGTTAGGTGCCCTTCTCTGGACTTTCATTCATTCATTCCATTGCATTTATGGAGTGCTTACTAAGCACTGGACTAAGCGCTTGGGAAGTCCAAGTTGGCAACATATAGAGACAGGTCCCTACCCAACAGTGGACTCATAGTCTAGAAGGGGGAGACAGACAACAAAAGCAAAGCAGATGAACAAAATAAAATAAATAGAATAAATATGTCCAAGTAAAATAGAGTAATAAATATTCACTCATTCATTCAATCGTATTTATTGAGCGCTTACGGTCCCTACCCAATAGCGGGCTCACAGTCTAGAAGGGGGAAACAGACAACAAAACAGCACATATTAACAAAATTAAACAAATAGAATAGTAAATATGTATCTATGCCAGCGCTTAGGACACTGCTTGGTATATAGAAGTCTAAATGTTGCCAACGTACTTCCCAAGTGCTTCTGTGTACTCCTCCCCACACACACACATTATAATTTTGTAAACTTTAATCGTCTTTTGTCTCTTCTGTCCAGAGAGTCCTAATCTTTCCCTTCCATCCGCATAAGGAAGCTCTGCTTCTCTCTGATTATGTTAGGTGCCCTTCTCTGGATTTTCATTCATTCATTCCATCGTATTTATTGAGCGCTTACTAAGCACTGGACTAAGCGCTTGGGAAGTACAAGTTGGCAACATATAGAGACGGGTCCCTACCCAACAGCGGGCTCACAGTCTAGCCTCAACTCAAATAGCCTCAACCCCTTCCTTCCTCTCCCCCTCATCCCCCTCTCCATCCCCCCATCTTACCTCCTTCCCTTCCCCACAGCACCTGTATATATGTATATATGTTTGTACCTATTTATTACTCTATTTATTTTACTTGTACATATCTATTCTATTTATTTTATTTTGTTACTATGTTTTGTTTTGTTCTCTGTCTCCCCCTTTTAGACTGTGAGCCCACTGTTGGGTAGGGACTGTCTCTATATGTTGCCAACTTGGACTTCCCAAGCGCTTAGTACAGTGCTCTGCACACAGTAAGCGCTCAATAAATACGATTGATGATGATGATGATGATAGCCGTTACAAAATCCCTGGAGTTGGGGCGAGGTAAAGGAGTGGCGTGGTGGGGAGGGGATGGGGGGGAAAAAAGGGAAGAAAAAGGAGGCAGGAAAAGGGGAGGGGGAAGTACTTCCCATCCTCTTCCTTCTGAATCAACATCTTCCCAAGATTGATTTTCCTCATACATATCTATTCTATTTATTTTATTTTGTTAGTATGTTTGGTTTTGTTCTCTGTCTCCCCCTTTTAGACTGTGAGCCCACTGTTGGGCAGGGACTGTCTCTATACGTTGCCAACTTGTCTGTCCCAAGCGCTTAGTACAGTGCTCTGCACACAGTAAGCGCTCAATAAATATGATTGATTGATTACACATCCTCTTCCTTCTGAACCAACCTCTTCCCAAGATTGATTTTCCTTGTACCTATCTATTCTATTTTATTTTGTTAGTATGTTTGGTTTTGTTCTCCGTCCCCCCCTTTTAGACTGTGAGCCCACTGTTGGGTAGGGACTGTCTCTAGATGTTGCCAACTTGTCCATCCCAAGCGCTTAGTACAGTGCTCTGCACACAGTAAGCGCTCAATAAATATGATTGATTGATTGATGAAACATCCTCTTCCTTCTGAACCAACATCTTCCCAAGATTGATTTTCCTTGTACCTATCTATTCTATTTATTTTATATTGTTAGTATGTTTGGTTTTGTTCTCTGTCCCCCCCTTTTAGACTGTGAGCCCACTGCTGGGTAGGGACTGTCTCTCTATGTTGCCAACTTGTCCGTCCCAAGCGCTTAGTACAGTGCTCTGCACACAGTAAGTGCTCAATTACACATCCTCTTCCTTCTGAACCAACATCTTCCCAAGATGGATTTTCCTTGTACATATCTGTTCTATTTATTTTATTTTGTTAGTATGTTTGGTTTTGTTCTCTGTCTCCCCCTTTTAGACTGTGAGCCCACTGTTGGGTAGGGACTGTCTCTATACGTTGCCAACTTGTCCGTCCCAAGCGCTTAGTACAGTGCTCTCACACAGTAAGCGCTCAATAAATATGATTGATTGATTACACATCCTCTTCCTTCTGAACCAACATCTTCCCAAGATTGATTTTCCTTGTACCTATCTAGTCTATTTATTTTATTTTGTTAGTATGTTTAGTTTTGTTCTCTGTCACCCCCTTTTAGACTGTGAGCCCACTGTTGGGTAGGGACTGTCTCTATATGTTGCCAACTTGTCCGTCCCAAGCGCTTAGTACAGTGCTCTGCACACAGTAAGCGCTCAATAAATGATTGATTGATTACACATCCTCTTCCTTCTGAACCATCTTCCCAAGATTACACAATCAAACCAAGCCAGTAGGGACTGTCTCTATATGTCGCCAACTTGGACTTCCCAAGTGCTTAGTACAGTGCTCTGCACACAGTAAGCGCTCAATAAATATGATTGATTGATTGATAGTAAGCCTCTCCTCCCTTCTTCTCCCTTCTTCCTTCTCCTTCTTCTTCTCCTTCTTCTCCCTTCTTCTCCTCCCTCTCTTCTCCCACTCCCTTCTGCGTCGCCCTGACTTGCTCCCCTTGTTCTTCCCCGTTTCCCAGCCCCGCCGCCCTGATGTCCATATCTGTCATTTTTTTATTTCTATCAATCAATCAATCAATCGTATTTATTGAGCGCTTACTATGTGCAGAGCACTAAGCGCTATCAATATCCGTCTCCCCGCCTCTAGACTGTAAGCACGTTGTGGGCAGGGAATGTGTCCCTTTATTGTTGTACCGTACTCTCCCGAGCACTTTGTTCGGTGCTCTGCGCATAGTAAGCGTTCAATAAATCAGTGAAGCACTAGAAGCCGCGTGGCTTAGTGGAAAGAGCACAGACTTGGGAGTCAGAGGACCTGGGTTCTAATCCTGGCTCTGCCACTTGTCAGCCGTGTGGCCTTGGGCAAGTCACTTAGTTCATAGTAATGGTATTTGTTAAGCGCTTACTATGCGCAAAGCACTGTACTAAGCGCTGGGAGGGGATACAAGGTGATGAGGTTGTCCCATGTCGGGCTCACAGTCTTAATCCCCATTTTACAGATGAGGTAACTGAGGCTCAGAGAAGTTAAGTGACTTGCCCAAGGTCACACAGCAGACATGTGGCAGAGTTGGGATTCAAACCCATGACCTCTGATTCCAAAGCCCGGGCTCTTTCCACTGAGCCACGCTGCTTCCCTAACTTCTCTGTGCCTCAGTTGTCTCATCTGTAAAATGGGGATGAAAAACGTGAGCCCCACGTGGGACAACCTGATTACCCTGTATCTACCCCAATGCTTAGAACAGTGCTTGGCACATGGTAAGCACTTAATCAATCGTATTTATTGAGTGCTTACTGTGTACTAAGCGCTTGGGAAGTACAAGTTGGCAACATATAGAGACGGTCCCTACCCAACAGTGGGCTCACAGTCTAGAAGTACCATAATTATTATTCATTAGAGAAGCAGCGTGGCTCAGTGGAAAGAGCCCGGGGTTTGGAGTCAGAGGTCGTGGGTTCAAATCCCGGCTCTGCCAACTGTCAGCTGTGTGACTTTGGGCAAGTCACTTCACTTCTCTGGGCCTCAGTTCCCTCATCTGTGAAATGGGGATTAAAACTGTGAGCCCCCTGTGGGACAGCTTGATCACCTTGTATCCTCCCCAGCGCTTAGAACAGTGCTTTGCACATAGTAAGCGCTTAACAAATGCCATCATCATCATCATCAAGTCACTTCACTTCTCTGGGCCTCAGTTCCCTCATCTGTAAAATGGGGATTAAGACTGAGAGCCCCACGTGGGACAGCCTGATCACCTTGTATCCTCCCCAGCGCTTAGAATCAATCAATCAATCAATCGTATTTATTGAGCGCTTACTATGTGCAGAGCACTGTACTAAGCGCTTGGGAAGTACAAATTGGCAACACATAGAGACAGTCCCTACCCAACAGTGGGCTCACAGTCTAAAAGGGGGAGACAGAGAACAGAACCAAACATACCAACAAAATAAAATAAATAGGATAGAAATGTACAAGTAAAATAAATAAATAAATAGAGTAATAAATATGTACAACCATATTTATGACCATAGAACAGTGCTTTGCACATAGTAAGCGCTTAACAAATGCCATCATAATCATCATCATCTGGAAAATGGGGATTAAAACTGGGACAATCTCATCACCTTGTAACCTCCCCAGCGCTTCGAACAGTGCTTTGCACATAGTAAGCACCTAACAAGTACCATCATCATTATTCATTATTAAATACAATTGAATGAGTGAATATTGAGACAAAATAAACTTTCAGGGGGTATATAATTAATTTATTAAAAGGAGCCAACATTTATCTAAAGCAAGTACAAGATCAAACAAATTACCTTCATTCTCCATTTAGTAAAGCAAACAACTGGGTGAGGGATAGAGGGTGGAAATATCACCTGGATTTTCAAGGCCAGTCTTCAATCAGTCAATCAATCAATCGTATTTATTGAGCGCTTACTGTGTGCACAGCACTGTACTAAGCGCTTGGGAAGTACAAGTTGGCAACATAGAGAGACAGTCCCTACCCAACAGTGGGCTCACAGTCTAGAAGAAAAGAAAACTAAAAGAAAAGAAACACACATTTGAAGATCCTTCTTTATTTGGGTGGAATAAATCCGCCGAGTCAGTCGGTCGTATTCATTGAGCGCCTGCTGTGTGCTGAGCACTGTACTAAGCGCTTGGGAGAGTGCAATGTGACAATAAACAGACACGTTCCCTGTCCACAATGAGTTTACAGTCTAGAGAGGGAGATGGACATTAATATAGATTAAATTACAGATACGTTCCCTGTCCACAGTGAGTTTACAGTCTAGAGAGGGAGATGGACATTAATATAGATTAAATTACAGATACATTCCCTGTCCACAATGAGCTTACAGTCTCGAGAGGGAGATGGACATTAATATAGATTAAATTACAGATACGTTCCCTGTCCACAGTGAGTTTACAGTCTAGAGAGGGAGATGGACATTAATATAGATTAAATTACAGATACATTCCCTGTCCACAATGAGCTTACAGTCTCGAGAGGGAGATGGACATTAATATAGATTAAATTTCAGATACGTCCCCTGTCCACAGTGAGTTTACAGTCTAGAGAGGGAGATGGACATTAATATAGATTAAATTACAGATACGTTCCCTGTCCACAGTGAGTTTACAGTCTCGAGAGGGAGATGGACATTAATATAGATTAAATTACAGATACGTTCCCTGTCCACAATGAGTTTACAGTCTCGAGAGGGAGATGGACATTAATATAGATTAAATTACAGATACGTTCCCTGTCCACGGTGAGTTTACAGTCTCGAGAGGGAGATGGACATTGATATAGATTAAATTACAGATGCGTTCCCTGTCCACAGTGAGTTTACAGTCTAGAGAGGGAGATGGACATTAATATAGATTAAATTACAGATACATTCCCTGTCCACAATGAGCTTACAGTCTCGAGAGGGAGATGGACATTAATATAGATTAAATTTCAGATACGTCCCCGTCCACAGTGAGTTTACAGTCTAGAGAGGGAGATGGACATTAATATAGATTAAATTACAGATACGTTCCCTGTCCACAGTGAGTTTACAGTCTCGAGAGGGAGATGGACATTAATATAGATTAAATTACAGATACGTTCCCTGTCCACAATGAGTTTACAGTCTAGAGAGGGAGATGGACATTAATATAGATTAAATTACAGATACGTTCCCTGTCCACGGTGAGTTTACAGCCTCGAGAGGGAGATGGACATTGATATAGATTAAATTACAGATACGTTCCCTGTCCACAGTGAGTTTACAGTCTAGAGAGGGAGATGGACATTAATATAGATTAAATTACAGATACATTCCCTGTCCACAATGAGCTTACAGTCTCGAGAGGGAGATGGACATTAATATAGATTAAATTTCAGATACGTCCCCTGTCCACAGTGAGTTTACAGTCTAGAGAGGGAGATGGACATTAATATAGATTAAATTACAGATACGTTCCCTGTCCACAGTGAGTTTACAGTCTCGAGAGGGAGATGGACATTAATATAGATTAAATTACAGATACGTTCCCTGTCCACAATGAGTTTACAGTCTAGAGAGGGAGATGGACATTAATATAGATTAAATTACAGATACGTTCCCTGTCCACGGTGAGTTTACAGCCTCAAGAGGGAGATGGACATTGATATAGATTAAATTACAGATACGTTCCCTGTCCACAGTGAGCTTACAGTCTCGAGAGGGAGATGGACATTAATATAGATTAAATTACAGAGTCCACAGTGAATTTACAGTCTCGAGAGGGAGATGGACAGTAATATAGATTAAATTACAGATACGTTCCCTGTCCACAGTGAGTTTACAGTCTCGAGAGGGAGATGGACATTAATATAGATTAAATTACAGATATTACAGATACATAAATCATGGCTCTGTACATAGGAGTAAGTACCACTGGTTAAAAGGCAATCTCAGGCCGCCCAGTTCTGAATTCATTTATCCAAAGTTACGCGGAGCAGACCTTGCATCCTTCACTAGGCCTCTCCAGGGAACACACGGAACCCCTTTATGACAAGGGTCAACCATATTTATTGAGTGCTTTCTGTGTGCAGAACACTGTACTAAGCGCTTGGAAAACAGCATGGCTCAGTGGAAAGAGCCCGGGCTTGGGAGCCGGAGGTCATGGGTTCTAATCCCGGTTCCGCCGCTTGTCTGCTGTGTGGCCTTGGGCAAGTCACAACTTCTCCGTGCCTCAGTTCCCTCATCTGTAAAATGGGGAGGAAGACTGTGAGCTCCCCGTGTGACAATCTGATCGTCTTGTAATCTCCCCAGCGCTTAGAACAGTGCTTTGCACATAGTAAGTGCTTAATAAATGCCATCATTGTTATTATTATTATTGTCTGCTCTGTGACCTTGGGCAAGTCACTTCACTGGGCCTCAGTTCCCTCATCTGTAAAATGGGGATTAAGACTGTGAGCCCCCCCATGGGACAACCTGATCACCTTGTAACCTCCCCAGCGCTTAGAACAGTGCTTTGCACAGAGTAAGCGGTTAAAAAATGCCATTATTATTATTGTCTGCTGTGTGACTTGGGCAAGTCACTTCACTTCTCTGTACCTCAGTTCCCTCATCTGTAAAATGGGGATTAAGACTGTGAGCCCCCCCATGGGACAACCTGATCACCTTGTAACCTCCCCAGCGCTTAGAACAGTGCTTTGCACAGAGTAAGCGCTTAATAAATGCCATTATCATTATTGTCTGCTGTGTGACCTTGGGCAAGTCACTTAACTTCTCTGTGCCTCAGTTCCCTCATCTGTAAAATGGGGATTAAGACTGTGAGCCCCCCCATGGGACAACCTGATCACCTTGTAACCTCCCCAGCGCTTAGAACAGTGCTTTGCACAGAGTAAGCGCTTAATAAATGCCATTATCATTATTGTCTGCTGTGTGACCTTGGGCAAGTCACTTAACTTCTCTGTGCCTCAGTTCCCTCATCTGTAAAATGGGGATGAAGACCGTGAGCTCTCCGTTGGACAACCTGATCACCTTGTAAGCTCCCCAGCGCTTAGAACAGTGCTTTGCACGTACTTTGCACACGGTAAGCGCTTAATACAGTCCATTATTATGATTACACAAAGGATGCCCGGGCCCGTGAAACTTTGGCACCCTATTATCAGAAGATGTTATCAGGAGACCTCGCCCACACAGGATGGGGTCGTCTCAGACAGGGTGTAGACGCTTTGATCAGTGTCAGCCCTCCTCCATTACAGGATCCCCCGCCAGGCCTCACATTCAATCAATCAATCGTATTTATTGAGCGCTTACTGTGTGCAAAGCACTGTACTAAGCGCTTGGGAAGTCCAAGTTGGCAACATATAGAGACGGCCCCTATCCAACAAAGGGCTCACAGGCTAGAAGGGGGAGACAGACAACAAAATCAAACATATTAACAAAATAAAATAAATAGAATAGATATGTACAAGTAAAATGAATAAATAAATAGAGTAATAAATCTGTACAAACATATATACATATATACAGGTGCCGTGGGGAAGGGAAGGAGGTAAGGCGGGGGAGAGGAAGGAGGTAAGGCGTGGGAGAGGAAGGAGGGGGCTCAGCCTGGGAAGGCCTCCTGGAGGAGGTGAGCTGTTAATCTGTACAATTCATTCATTCGATCGTATTTATTGAGCGCTTACTGTGTGCAGAGCACTGGACTAAGCGCTTGGGAAGTCCAAGTTGGCAACATTTAGAGACGGTCCCTATCCAACAGTGGGCTCACAGACTAGAAGGGGAGACAGACACCAAAACAAGGCATATTAACAAAATAAAATAAATAGAATAAATATGTACAAGTAAAATAAATAGAGTGATAAAGATGTACAAACAAGGCATATTAACAAAATAAAATAAATAGAATAAATATGTACAAGTAAAATAAATAGAGTAATAAAGATGTACAAACAAGGCATATTAACAAAATAAAATAAATAGAATAAATATGTACAAGTAAAATAAATAGAGTAATAAAGATGTACAACATATATACATACATAAAGGTATATACAAGGATCCAACCAAGCTCACAATGCGGCAGCTATAAAAAAGCAGTCGAGTCCCACAGTCCGGTGTTGGATTCCCCCGGCCTTACAAACCCGGTTGTTAAACCCTGCATACAGTGGAGTCAGTTATTCATTCATTCATTCACTCAACTGTATTTATTGAGCGCTTACTGTGTGCAGAGCACTGGACTAAGCGCTTGGGAAGTCCAAGTTGGCAACATATAGAGACGGTCCCTATCCAACAGTGGGCTCACAGACTAGAAGGGGAGACAGACACCAAAACAAGGCATATTAACAAAATAAAATAAATAGAATAAATATGTACAAGTAAAATAAATAGAGTGATAAAGATGTACAAACAAGGCATATTAACAAAATAAAATAAATAGAATAAATATGTACAAGTAAAATAAATAGAGTAATAAAGATGTACAAACAAGGCATATTAACAAAATAAAATAAATAGAATAAATATGTACAAGTAAAATAAATAGAGTAATAAAGATGTACAACATATATACATACATAAAGGTATATACAAGGATCCAACCAAGCTCACAATGCGGCAGCTATAAAAAAGCAGTCGAGTCCCACAGTCCGGTGTTGGATTCCCCCGGCCTTACAAACCCGGTTGCTAAACCCTGCATACAGTGGAGTCAGTTATTCATTCATTCATTCACTCAACTGTATTTATTGAGCGCTTACTGTGTGCAGAGCACTGGACTAAGCGCTTGGGAAGTCCAAGTTGGCAACATATAGAGACGGTCCCTATCCAACAGTGGGCTCACAGACTAGAAGGGGAGACAGACACCAAAACAAGGCATATTAACAAAATAAAATAAATAGAATAAATATGTACAAGTAAAATAAATAGAGTGATAAAGATGTACAAACAAGGCATATTAACAAAATAAAATAAATAGAATAAATATGTACAAGTAAAATAAATAGAGTAATAAAGATGTACAAACAAGGCATATTAACAAAATAAAATAAATAGAATAAATATGTACAAGTAAAATAAATAGAGTAATAAAGATGTACAACATATATACATACATAAAGGTATATACAAGGATCCAACCAAGCTCACAATGCGGCAGCTATAAAAAAGCAGTCGAGTCCCACAGTCCGGTGTTGGATTCCCCCGGCCTTACAAACCCGGTTGTTAAACCCTGCATACAGTGGAGTCAGTTATTCATTCATTCATTCACTCAACTGTATTTATTGAGCGCTTACTGTGTGCAGAGCACTGGACTAAGCGCTTGGGAAGTCCAAGTTGGCAACATATAGAGACGGTCCCTATCCAACAGTGGGCTCACAGACTAGAAGGGGAGACAGACACCAAAACAAGGCATATTAACAAAATAAAATAAATGGAATAAATATGTACAAGTAAAATAAATAGAGTAATAAAGATGTACAAACATATATACATACATAAAGGTATATACAAGGATCCAACCAAGCTCACGGTGCGGCAGCTATAAAAAAGCAGTCGAGTCCCACAGCCTGGTGTTGGATTCCCCAGGCCTTACAAACCCTGTTGTTAAACCCTGCATACAATGGAGTCAGTTATTCATTCATTCATTCACTCAATTGTATTTATTGAGCACTTACTGTGTGCAGAGCACTGTACTAAGCGCTTGGGAAGTACAAGTTGGTAACATATAGAGATGGTCCCTATCCAACAGTGGGCTCACGGGCTGGAAGGGGGAGACAGACACCAAAACAAGGCATATTAACAAAATAAAATAAATGGAATAAATATCAACATCATCATCAATCGTATTTATTGAGCGCTTACTATGTGCAGAGCACTGTACTAAGCGCTTGGGAAGTACAAGTTGGCAACATATAGAGACAGTCCCTACCCAACAGTGGGCTCACAGTCTAAAAGGGGGAGACAGAGAACAAAACCAAACATACTAACAAAATAAAATAAATAGGATAGATATGTACAAGTAAAATAAATAAATAAATAAATAAATAGAGTAATAAATATGTACAACCATATATACATATATACAGGTGCTGTGGGGAAGGGCAGGAGGTAAGATGGGGGGGATGGAGAGGGGGAGAGGAAGGAAGGGGCTCAGTCTGGGAAGGCCTATGTATAAGTAAAATAAATAGTAATAAAGATGTACAAACAAGGCATATTAACAAAATAAAATAAATAGAATAAATATGTACAACTAAAATAAATAGAGTAATAAAGATGTACAACATATATACATACATAAAGGTCTATACAAGGATCCAACCAAGCTCAGGATGCGGCAGCTATAAAAAAGCAGTCGAGTCCCACAGTCTGGTGTTGGATTCCCCAGGCCTTACAAACCCGGTTGTTAAACCCTGCATACAATGGAGTCAGTTATTCATTCATTCATTCACTCAATTGTATTTATTGAGCGCTTACTGTGTGCTGAGCACTGGACTAAGCGCTTGGGATGTCCAAGTTGGCAACATCTAGAGACGGTCCCTACTCAGCACCGGGCTCACAGGCTAGAAGGGGAGACAGACACCAAAACGAGGCATATTAACAAAATAAAATAAATAGAATAAACATGTACAAGTAAAATAAATAAATAGAGTAATAAAGATGTACAAACATATATACATATATAAAGGTCTATACAAGGATCCAACCAAGCTCATGGTGCGGCAGCTATAAAAAAACATTCGAGTCCCACAGTCCAGTGTCAAACCCTGTTGTTAAACCCTGCATTTCATTCAATCGTATTTATTGATTGACCCTGCATACAATGGAGTCAGTTATGCTAAGCCTTTAGGGAAAATAATAATAATAATAATGATGGTATGTGTTAAGCGCTTACTGTGTGCAAAGCACTGTTCTAAGCGCTGGGGGGGATACAAGGTGATCAGGTGGAGCTCACAGTCTTCATCCCCGTTTTACAGATGAGGGAACTGAGGCTCTGAGAAGTGAAGTGACTTGCCCAAAGTCACACAGCAGACATGTGGCGGAGCAGAATTCGAACCCACGACCTCTGACTCCAAAGCCCGTGCTCTTCCCACTGAACACTGCTTCTCAATGCCGCTTCTGCTGGAGTATGCGGATAGGGTGGACAACACTTTCACTTTTCTGTGCCTCAGTTACCTCATCTGTAAAATGGGGATGAAGACTGTGAGCCCCACGTGGGACAACCTGATCACCTTGTGTCCTACCCAGTGCTTAAAACGGTGCCTTGCACATAGTAAGCGCTTAACAAATTCATTCATTCATTCAATACTATTTATTGAGTGCTGACTGTGTGCAGAACACTGCACCAAGTGCTTGGTAAGTACAAGTTGACAACATTCAAGCGCTTAGTACAGTGCCTTGCACACGGTAAGCGCTCAATAAATACGATTGACTATAAAGACGGTCCCTACCCAACAATGGGCTCACAGTCTAGAAGGGGGAGACAGACAACAAAACGAAACATGTGGATGGGTGTCAAGTCATCAGAATAAATAGCGGTAATTGTCAGCTGTGTGACTTTGGGCAGGTCAAAACTTCTCTGTGCCTCCATTCCCTCACCTGTAAAATGGGAATTAAGAGAATAATTGACAAAATAAATAGAATAGTAAATATCATTATTATTAAACAGACACATTCCCTGCCCACAATGAGATTACAGTCCAGGGCGGGGGGAGACAGATATTAATATAAAGAAATAAATTACAGAAATGTACATAAGTGCTGCCGAGCTTGGAGGGGGAAGAACAGGGAGCAAGTTGGGGTGACAGAGGGAGTGTGAGGAGAAGAAGAAAGGGGGGGGACTTAGTCAGGGAAGGCTTCTGGGAGGAGATGGGCCTTCAGTAAGGCTTTAAAGTGGGGGACAGAAATTGGATTTGAGGAGGGAGGGCGTCCCAGGCCAGAGGCAAGACGTGGGCCAGGGGTCGGCGACGAAACTGGAGAGACTGAGGCACAGTGAGAAGGCTACCATTAGAGCAGCTGGGCAGTGGGCAGGCTGGTTTCCCCCTCTCCATCCCCCCTTATCTTACCTCCTTCCCTTCCCCACAGCACCTGTATATATGATTGTACATATTTATTACTCTATTTATGTATTTATTTATTTTACTTGTACATATCCGTTCTATTTATTTTATTTTGTTAGTATGTTTTGTTTTGTTCTCTGTCTCCCCCTTTTAGACTGTGAGCCCACTGTTGAGTAGGGACCGTCTCTATATGTTGCCAACTTGTCCCAAGCGCTTAGTCCAGTGCTCTGCACACAGGAAGCGCTCAATAAATACGATTGATTGATTGATTGAGAGTAGTATAACATTCATTCATTCATTCAATCGTCTTTATTGAGCACTTACTGTGTGCAGAGCACTGTACTGAGTGCTTGGGAAGTACAAGTTGGTAACATATAGAGACGGTCCCTACCCAATAGCGGGCTCACAGTCTAGAAGGGGGAGACAGACAACAAAATAACATATATTAACAAAATAAAATAAATAGAATAGTACTGTGTGCAGAGCACTGTACTAAGCGCTTGGGAAGTCCAAGTTGGTAACATCTAGAGACGGTCCCTACCCAACAGTGGCTCACAGTCTAGAAGGGGGAGACAGACAACAAAACAACACATTAACAAAATAAAATAAATAGAATAGTAAATATATATCTATGCCAACGCTTAGAACACTGCTTGGTATATAGCAGTCTATATGTTGCCAACTTGTACTTCTCAAGCGCTTAGTACAGTGCTCTGCACACAGTAAGCGCTCAATGAATACGATTGAATGAATGAATGAATGTAGTAAGCACTTAACAAGTACGTTATTATTATTATTATTATTAATGTCAGTCTCCCCCTCTAGACTATAAACTCATTATGGGCAGGGAACGTACCTGCTAATTCTGTTTTCCTGCGCACTTTCAAGAGCTTAGTTCAGCGCTTGACTGATTGATTAAAGTATAAAGTGAGCCCGTTGTTGGGTAGGGACCGTCTCTATATGTTGCTGACTTGTACTGTCCCAAGTGCTTAGTACAGTGCTCTGCACACCGTAAGTGCTCAACTTGTACATATTTATTCTATTTATTTCATTTTGTTAATATGTTTTGTTTTGTTGTCTGTCTCCCCCTTCTAGACTGGGAGCCCGCTTTTAGGTAGGGACCATCTTTATGTGTTGCCAACTTGTACTTCCCAAACGCTTGGTATAGTGCTCTGCACACAGTAAGCGCTCAATAAATACGATTGAATGTATGAATAAATAAATACGATTGATCGAATGAATGAATAAAGCATGTGCCGCTTTATACTTCGATTATTTCATCTTTCCTACTCTGCCTGTCACCTTTCCCTGCCTTACTTTTTCAAATCCCGGCGCCGCCACTTGTCAGCTGTGTGACTTCGGGCAAGTCACTTGACTTCTCTGGGCCTCAGTTCCCTCATCTGGAAAATGGGGATTAAGACTGTGAGCCCCATGTGGGACAACATGATCCCCTAAGGTGATCTAAGGTGTACTAAGATCACTTGTATATATGTTTGCACGTATTTATTACTCTATCAGCGCTTAGAACAGTGCTTTGCACATAGTAAGCGCTTAATAAATGCCATTATTATTATTATTGTGAATCCTCCTAGGGTCAGAGGCCGTGCCTAACACCTGTATATTTTTTTTCACAGTTCTTAGAACAGGGCCGAAATACGAGAGCGTCATAACTACCATGATTATGTCTTTATTGTGACGGTATTGACACTTGTCTACCTGTTTTGTTTCATTCATTCAATCGTATTTATTGAGCGCTTACTGTGTGCAGCGCACTGGACTAAGCGCTTGGGAAGAACAAGTCGGCAACAGATAGAGACGGTCCCTACCCAACAACGGGTTCACAGTCTAGAAGGGGGGGACAGACAACAAAACAAAACATGGAGACGGGTGTCAAAGTCATGACAGGTGACTTTTAATAATAATAATAATAATAATAATGGCATTTATTAAGCGCTTACTATGTGCAGAGCACTGTTCTAAGCGCTGGGGAATTTACAAGGTGATCAGGTTGTCCCACGTGGGGCTCCCAGTCTTCATCCCCATTTTACAGATGAGGGAACTGAGGCCCAGAGAAGTGAAGTGACTTGCCCAAAGTCACACAGTTGACAAGTGGTGGAGCCGGGATTTGAACCCATGACCTCTGACTCCAAAGCCCGGGCTTTTTCCACTGAGCCACGCTGCTTCTCTATAATAATAATGCATTTATTAAGCGCTTACTATGTGCAAAGCACTGTTCTAAGCACTGGGGGACATACAATAATAATAATAATGATGGCATTTATTAAGTGCTTACTCTGTGTGAAGCCCTGTTCTAAGCGCTGGGGGGGATACAAGGTGACAAGTGGTGGAGCCGGGATTAGAACCCGTGACCTCTGATTCCCAAGACCGGGCTCTTGCCACTAGGCCATGCTGCTTCTCATGATTGATTGATTGATTATTTATTGAGCACTTACTGTTATGCAGAGCACTGTACTAAGCACTTGGGAAGTACAAGTTGGCAACATATAAAGACGGTCCCTACCCAACAGTGGGCACTGTTCTAAGTGCTGGGGAAGAGACAAGGGAATCAGGGTGTCCCACGTGGAGCTCACAGTCTTAATCCCCATTTTACAGATGAGGGAACTGAGGCACAGAGAAGTGAAGCGACTCGCCCAAAGTCACACAGCTGACAAGTGGCGGAGTCGCTTCTAGACTGTGAGCCCATTGTTGGGTAGGGGCCGTCCCTATACGTTGCCGACTTGTACTTCCCAAGCGCTTAGTACAGTGCTCTGCACACGGTAAGTGCTCAATAAATACAATTGCACATAGGAAGCGCTTAACAAATTCATTCATTCAATCGTATTTACTGAGCGCTTACTGTGTGCAGAGCACTGGACTAAGAGCTTGGGAAGTACAAATCGGCAACGTACAGAGATGGCCCTCGGCACATAGGAAGCGCTTAAATAATAATAATAGCGATGGTATTTGTTAAGTGCTTACTATGTGCCAAGCACTGTTCTACGTGCTGGAGTAAATACAGGTTAATCAGGTTGTCTCACATGGGGCTCACAGTCTTAATCCTCATTTTCCAGATGAGGTAACTGAGGCTCAGAGAAGCGAAGTGACTTGCCCAAGGTCACACAGTAGACATGTGGCGGAGCAGGGATTAGAACCCATGACCTCTGACTCCAAATAATAATAATAATGATGGCGTTTATTAAGCGCTTACTATGTGCAAAGCACTGTTCTAAGCGCTGGGGTGGTCACAAGGAGATCAGGTGGCCCCAAGGAGGGCTCACAGTCTTAATCCCCATTTTACAGATGAGGTAACTGAGGCTCAGAGAAGTGAAGTGACTTGTCTAAGGTCACACAGTAGACATGTGGCGGAGCAGGGATTAGAACCCATGACCTCTGACTCCAATAATAATAATAATAATGATGGCATTTATTAAGTGCTTACTATGTGCAAAGCACTGTTCTAAGCGCCGGGGAGGTTACAAGGTGATCAGGTGGTCCACAGGGGGGATCACAGTCTTAATCCCCATTTTACAGATGAGGTAACTGAGGCACAGAGAAGTTAATAATAATAATAATAATGGCATTTGTTATGTGCTTACTATGTGCAAAGCACTGTTCTAAGCGCTGGGGGGGAGACAAGGAGATCAGGTTGTCCCACGTGGGACTCACAGTCTTAATCCCCATTTTACAGATGAGGGAACTGAGGCTCAGGGAAGTTAAGTGACTTGCCCAAGGTCACACAGCTGACAAGTGGCGGAGCCAGGATTCGAACCCATGACCTCTGCCTCCCAAGCCCGGGCTCTTCCCACTGAGCCACACTGCTTCTCTAGCCACACTGCTTCTCTATGGGAGAAGCATGGGAAGCAGCATGGCTCAGTGGAAAGAGCCTGGGCTTTGGAGTCAGAGGTCGTGAGTTCAAATTCCGGCTCCGCCACTTGTCAGCTGTGTGACTTTGGGCAGGTCACTTCACTTCTCTGGGCCTCGGTTCCCTCATCTGGAAAAGGGGGATGAAGACTGTGAGCCCCCCGTGGCACCACCTGATCACTTTATAAACTCCCCAGCACTTAGAACAGTGCTTTGCACATAGTAAGTGCTTAATAAATGCCATTATTATTATTAAGACTGTGAGCCCCCCCCGCCCCCCACCGTGGGACAACCTGCTCACCCTGTAAGCTCCCCAGCACTTAATAAATGTCATTCTTATTATTATCATTATTATTATTGAGTTGCCTAGTCACCTCCTCTCCCCGTCCCCCTCTCCATCCCCCCATCTTACCTCCTTCCCCTCCCCACAGCACCTGTATATATGTATATATGTTTGTACACATTTATTACTCTATTTATTTATTTATTTTACTTGTACCTATCTATTCTATTTATTTTATTTCGTTAGTACGTTTGGTTTTGTTCCCTGTCACCCCCTTTTAGACTGTGAGCCCACTGCTGGGCAGGGACCGTCTCTCTATGTTGCCAACTTGTCCTTCCCAAGCGCTCAGTCCAGTGCTCCACACACAGTAAGCGCTCAATAAATACGACTGATGGTGATAAAGTGACACGGCTGATGGCCGTGGACGATTAAAGTCTCCCCCTTTTAGACTGTGAGCCCACTGTTGGGTAGGGACTGTATATGTTGCCAATTTGTACTTCCCAAGCGCTCAGTACAGTGCTCCGCACAGAGTAAGCGCTCAATAAATATGACTGATGGTGATAAAGTGACATGGCTGATGGCTGTGGACGATTAAAGTCTCCCCCTGTTAGACTGTGAGCTCACTGTTGGGTAGGGACTGTCTCTATATGTTGCCAACTTGTACTTCTCAAGCGCTCAGTCCAGTGCTCCGCACACAGTAAGCGCTCAATAAATACGACTGATGGTGATAAAGTGACACGGCTGATGGCCGCGGACGATTAAAGTCTCCCCCTGTTAGACTGTGAGCCCACTGTTGGGGAGGGACTGTAGATGTTGCCAATTTGTACTTCCCAAGCGCTCAGTCCAGTGATCCACACACAGTAAGCGCTCAATAAATACGACTGATGGTGATAAAGTGACACGGCTGATGGCCGCGGACGATTAAAGTCTCCCCCTGTTAGACTGTGAGCCCACTGTTGGGGAGGGACTATCTGTGTTGCCAATTTGTACTTCCCAAGCGTTTAGTACAGTGCTCCGCACAGAGTAAGCGCTCAATACGATTGATGATGATAAAGTGACACGGCTGATGGCCGTGGACGATTAAAGGGTCCCCCTTTGAGACTGTGAGCCCACTGTTGGGTAGGGACTGTATATGTTGCCAATTTGTACTTCCCAAGCGCTTAGTACAGTGCTCCGCACCTAGTGAGCGCTCAATAAATACGATTGATGATGATGATGATTAAAGAAGGGGGTGGTGGGTCGAGAAGGGGCAGGCCCTGAGGGGAGGGGAGGCCTAGGCCTTCCCCTCAGGGGAGAGGCGCCACGGCGGCCATGTCGCTGGGGGCGGCCCCGACGTGATGACGTCACAGGCGCGTGCGTCAGAGTGGCCAAGGCGGCGCCCATCTTGACGGACGGGCCTTGGGCCGCCCTCGTCTGGGCCCGCCCATGAGCCGGTCCTGACGGCCACCGCGGGCCCCTCCGGTCGCCGCCCCCCCCCCCCCGGGGCCGGGCATGGAGGAGGAGGAGGACGAGGGCAGCGTACTGGACTCCCTGTGCGGCCTGCTGCAGCAGAAGGACGTGGGGGCCCGGCTGCAGGCGGGCCACCACCTGCTGCGCTACCTGGCCGACCCGGCCCGCTCGGCCCGGCTGGAGGAGGACCAGGCCCGCCTCCATCACACCGTCCACCAAGTCGTCGGATGGCTCGGGGCCAGCAACTACAAGGCAAGACGGGACCCCCTCGTCGACTCGCAAGTTCGGGAACTTGGAGCCCCCCCGGGAGCCCACCTCCTCCAGGAGGCGGGGACTGTCTCTAGATGTTGCCCACTTGGCGCCTAGTACAGTGCTCTGCACTGTATTTAGTGAGCGTTTACTATGTGCAGACCGCTGTACTAAGCGCTTGGGAAGTACAAGTTGGCAACATATACAGTCCCTACCCAACAGTGGGCTCACAGTCTAAAAGTTTCCGCACACAGTAAGCGCTCAATAACTACGACCGAATGCATGAATGAATGACCGTCTCTAGATGTTGCCAACTTGGACTTCGCAAGCGCTTAGTCCAGTGCTCCGCACACAGTAAGCGCTCAATAACTACGACCGAATGCATGATTGAATGACCGTCTCTATATGTGCCAACTTGGACTTCCCAAGCGCTTAGTCCAGTGCTCCGCACACAGTAAGCGCTCAGTAAATACGATTGAATGTATGAATGAATGACCGTCTCTATATGTTGCCAACTTGGACTTCGCAAGCGCTTAGTACAGTGCTCCGCACACAGTAAGCGCACAATAAATATGAATGAATGACTATGTTGTCAACTTGTACTTCCCAAGCGCTTAGTACAGTGCTCCGCACACAGTAAGCGCTCAATAAATACGACTGAATGCATGAATATGTTGCCAACTTGGACTTCCCAAGCGCTTAGGACAGTGGTCCGCACACAGTAAGCGCTCAATAAATGCGATTGAATGCATGAATGAATATGTTGCCAACTTGGACTTTTTAAGCGCTTAGTACAGTGCTCCGCACACAGTAATAGCTCAGTAAATACGACTGAATGAATGAATGACTGTGTTGCCAACTTGGACTTCCCAAACGCTTAGTCCAGTGCTCCGCACACAGTAAGCGCTCAGTAAATACGATTGAATGCATGAATGAAGATGTTGCCAACTTAGACTTCCCAAGCGCTTAGTACAGTGCTCCGCACACAGTAAGCGCTCAATAAATGCGATTGAATGAATGAATGAGAGCAGCCTGTGCGTCGGCTCTCCAGCCACGTGGAGGCCGGCTTACTCGCCCGGGGCATTCATTCATTCATTCAGTCGTACTTATTGAGCGATTAGTGTGTGCAGAGCACTGTACTAAGCGCTTGGGACAAGTTGGCAACATCTAGAGACGGTCCCTACCCAACAGCGGGCTCACAGGCTAGAAGGGGGAGACAGACAACAGAACAAAACATATTAACAAAATAAATAGAATAAATATGTACAAGTAAAATAAATAAGGTCCCTACCCAGCAGCGGGATCACAGTCTCCAACGCTTTTACTGTGTGCACAGAGCCCACTGTTGGGTAGGGACCGTCTCTAGATGTTGCCAACTTGTGCTTCCCAAGCGCTTAGTACAGTGCTCCGCACACAGCAAGCGCTCAATAAATACGATTGAATGAATGAATGAATGACTGACTAAGCAACGCGGCTCAGTGGAAAGAGCCCGGGCTTTGGAGTCAGAGGTCACGGGTTCAAATCCCTGCTCTGCCAATTGTCAGCTTTGTGACTTTGGGCAAGTCACTTCACTTCTCTGAGCCTCAGTTCCCGCATCTGGAAGATGGGGATGAAGACTGTGAGCCCCGCCGTGTGACAACCTGATCACCTTGTAACCTCCCCAGCGCTTAGAACAGTGCTTTGCACATAGTAAGCGCTTAACAAATACCATTATCATTATTGTTGTAACCTCCCCAGCGCTTAGGACAGTCCTTTGCACCTAGTAAGCGCTTAATAAATGCCATCGTTATTTATTTTTTCCTAATAATACTAATTGTAACATCGTTAAGCCCTTACCATGTGCCAAGCACTTAGTGCAGTGCTTTGTACACAGTAAGCGCCTAATAGGTGCGATTGAGTAAGTGGTAAGCGCAGAGGGGATCGGGCTGGACACAGTCCATATCTCCCAGTTTAAATCCTCATTTTACAGATGAGGGAACCGAGGCCCAGAAAAGTGAGGCGATTCGCCCAAGGTCCCACGGCAGACAGGTGGAGGTGGAGGAGTTCGAACCCAGGTCCTCGGGACTCTAGCCATCATTTATTCTATTTATTTTATTTTGTTAATTTTTTTTGTTGTCTGTCTCCCCCTTCTAGACTGTGAGCCTGCTGTCGGGTAGGGACCATCTCTAGATGTTGCCAACTTGGACTTCCCAAGCGCTTAGTCCAGTGCTCTGCACACAGTAAGCGCTCAATACATACGATTGAATGAATGAATCGGGCCACGCCGCTACTTCTATCCCACTGGAGGTTCATTCTTTGGAAGAATGCGACACAGTCCTTGACTCCTGGCCCCAATCCACCAACCCCCCCCATGCCTGTTCAAGGCAGATCCGATGGTTGCTGAGGTCAGGATGATTTTCTTTTATTTCTTTTGGCCCCGTCTCTATGGACGATGAAGGACATCTCTGCCGCCGCAGTCACTCGCTTGCCCTGCCGCAGTCGAGTGACTCAAGCTCGCCTGGTTCCAGCAGGTGTTGGCCAGGGTACAATTAAGTATTAATAACCAGGAGGCGCGGGAGGGAAAGCTTTTTGTGTGTGTGTGTCTGGTGAGTGCCACGGTTAAGTAAGGTGAACTCATGTAGCCGCTTTGGGCTGATCCGCTAAGCGGTGTTAGCAGTCCCCACCGTTTGGTTTCCATCCGAGTCATCTGGTGGCAGCGTTGCTCCAAAATGCGAGATCAGTGGACCGATCTTCCCGTCGACTCGGTTTTTTCCTAGCGACTCCTTTAGGGAATAAATTTGCCTTGGAGACGGTGGAGAAATGATGGTTAGGTGTCTCCCCCCGGCCGGTCACCCTTCAGATGTCCGTTCTGTCCGGCAGCTAAGAATCGCGGTATCCCGGCGCTCACTGTGACGCCAAGCGGCGTTGCGATGCTGGAAATGGGAAGCTTTAAAAACTCGCCGATGAGAAGCCGAAGGACGTTCAGCTGCGTTAGGAAAAACAACGGTGTTTTGTCAGAAACAGCTCCTTCAGGAGTGAGGAGTGTAAGAAAATTGGAAAGAGCCAAGGCAGATTTAAGAGTGGTAAGAGCAGGCAGCTTTAAGCTCTCTAGGAGCAGGGAACGTGCCAACTAACTGTATTTTCCTCTCCCATGTGCTAATTAATTAGAGCAGTGCTCCGTACTGTTGATTTTCCAATCTTCGATCTTCACCGAGCCCCCGTATTTAACTCCCAGCACCCCCAAGTTATCAGCCCAACCGCCACCATATTTCTAGCCATCCTCAACAGTCATGTCCATCCGTACACAATTGAACTTTAAATTCTGCCATCTCGGAACATTCCCTCCGGTCTCTGTACTGGTGCTTGTTCTTCCCACTGCTCTCGCTACTCCCACGACTCATTTTGACGGTATTAAGTGATTACTCCGTGCCAGGCACTAGACTAAGCACCGGGGACGATCCGACCCGATCATCGGGTCGGACGCAGCCCCTGTCCTGCGTGGGGCTCACGGTCTTAAGCCCCGTTTTACAGATGAGGTGACTGAGGCACAGAGAAGTGAAATGACTTGATCGTCATAGCAGACAAGCGGCAGATTTACAGGCCTGTGCTCTTAGAGAAGCACCGTGCCTTAATGGAAAGAGCACGGGTTTGGGAGTCGGAGGTCATGGGCTCTAATCCCGACTCTGCCACCTGTCAGCCGTGTGACTTTAGGCAAGTCACGTAACTTCTCTGTGTCTGTGACCTCATCTGTAAAATGGGTATCAAGACTGTGAGCCCCACCTGGGACAACCTGATAGCCTTGTGTATCTCCCCCAGTGCTTGGCACATAGTAAGTGCTTAATAAATACATTATTATTATTTCCAATAAGTCACGCTTATTATCACGCAAATTATCTGTAACTATTTTATAACCCTGTCTCCCCTGAGAGACTATCTGTCCGTAAGGAGCTTATGTTCTATTTTATTTGGCTTTTGTTGCCCTTTCACAGTCAGGTGCCACTACTAGGTTTATTCCTCTAACCCTATTAAGTGGCCGAACCGAGTTACGTTTGCATTCATTTAGCTAAAAGTCCTCCGGTCTTGTCAATCAACAATATTTATTAAATGCTTACAACGTGCAGAGCACTCTACTAAGCGTTTGGGAGGGAACCACACAGCAGAATGAGCAGACACATTCCCCGCCCATAACGAGCTTGCACTTCAGGGGGGGGAGACGGACGTTAATATGAACAAGAAATTGATAATCGTGGAGACACAAATTGCATTTACTTAACCCCCCCCCCCCCCCCCCCCCAGTTTTATTTTCGGCAGCTGCTGCTATTTTTCCCCGTTGAGCCTGGCTGAGGTCATGATGGTTTAGAAGCCGGAATCAGGCATCTCCGGATTGCCGCAGGCCGGCTCATCCGGGCCCTGCCCCCTCCAACCGCAGGAGCCCACCTCTGTGCCCGGTCATTTGAAGGGAATAAGATATTAACCTGGGCCGTACACCAGAACTCATGGAGTGTGGCATCGGGGCAGGGGCGGTGGCAGCCTTGTGTTGTTAGGCGGTGATTGCTCTGAGTGGTTCTCAACCCGAGACGTTCGAGCGACCGTCCGCGACCACGGCGTAAAAACTGGACAAGGAAGGGCAAGGCAGACGGTCACCGAGAAGAAGGGTGAAAGCGGGGAGAGCCCAGCTCCTCCAGGAGGCCTTCCCAGACTGAGCCCCTTCCTTCCTCTCCCCCTCGTCCCCCTCTCCATCCCCCCATCTTACCTCCTTCCCTTCCCCACAGCACCTGTATATATGTTTGTACATATTTGTTACTCTATTTTACTTGTACATATCTATTCTATTTATTTTATTTTGTTAGTATGTTTGGTTTTGTTCTCTGTCTCCCCCTTTTAGACTGTGAGCCCACTGTTGGGTAGGGACCGTCTCTATATGTTGCCAATTTGTACTTCCCAAGCGCTTAGTACAGTGCTCTGCACATAGTAAGCGCTCAATAAATACGATTGATGATGATGATGATGACTAGGCAGGAACACAGATTGCCTTCACTTTAGTAGCTGCGAGGACCCCGGGGAAGAATCGAGCCTCCAGAGAAAGTTAGCCCAAGTTTCGGGTGCCAGGGCGGCCTTACTTACTGAAGGCCCATCTCCTCCAAGAGGCCTTCCCTGATTCAGCCCTCCTTTCCTCTCCTCCCACTCCCTTCTGCATCACCTTGACTCGCTCCCTTTATTCATTGCCCCCTTCCAGCCCCATAGCACTTATGTCCTCATCTATTTCTATTAATGTCTGTCTCTCCCTCTATCATCATCATCATCATCATCAATCGTATTTATTGAGCGCTTACTGTGTGCAGAGCACTGTACTAAGCGCTTGGGAAGTACAAATTGGCAACATATAGAGACAGTCCCTACCCAACAGTAGGCTCACAGTCTCAAAGGGGGAGACAAAACCAAACATACTACAAAATAAAATAGAATAGACATGTACAAGTAAAATAAATAGAGTAATAAATATGTACAAACATATGTACAGGTGCTGTGGGGAAGGGAAGGAGGTAAGATGGGGGGGTTGGAGAGGGGGACGAGGGGGAGAGGCCCTCTAGACCATAAGCTCGTTGTGGGCAGGGAATGTGCCTGTTTATTGTTATATTATTTTCTCCCAAGTGCTGCTTACATCGCTCTGCACACGGTAAACGCTTAAACTGCCTAACTCTTGAGCCATTTCTGGTTCTCTAGCAGTCAAAATTCAGCTCCCCGAGGAACCCCCGTCTTACCTTTGCCTGGATCTTGGGCAGATTTTACTCCAAATCACCACAGTGACCATCCCAGATGGGGTCTCTAGCCCCCTCCCCTTTACTCTCACCATTAGAAAAGGTCCGACACAAAGCAGTGACCACTGTGAGCCCGTTGTTGGGTAGGGATCGTCTCTATTTGTTCCCGAATTGTACTTTCCAAGCTCTTAGTACACAGTAAGCGCTCAATAAGTACAATTGAATGAATGAAAAGCCGGAAGCAATAACTTCCACGAGCTGATCCCGGCTCCCGTAACCCGTCGCTCCCCTTTCAGACCTCTGAAGACGATCCTCTTGTCCCCCGTCAGCCACGCCGGGGGAACCCACCAGAAAAAGAGAAATGGTATTTTAGCCTTCCTGTGGATGCAGTCATCCCTTAATCACATTTATTGAGTGCCTCCTTATGCAGAGCACTGTACTGAGCGCTCGGGAGAGTAGAATATGACAGAGTTGGTAGGCCCATTCCGGGCTCACGATGAGATTACAGTCTTGGGGGTAGTCAGACATTAAATTACGGTTATGTACATAACTGCTGAGGGTCTGATCGATGACCATGTGCAGAGCACTGTACTGAGCACTTGGGAGAGTACAGTACAACAGAATTAGCTCCCTGACGGGCGATGCCTCTTGTTATTCACACCTCTAACCCCTCCACCATTTCGGCCTCCCTGTTCTTTCTCCTCCCTTCTTGTCATCCTCTTTTCCTTCCTCCTCTCCATCCCCTGTGAGAAGCAGCGTGGCTTAGTGGAAAGAGCACGGGCTTTGGAGTCAGAGGTCATGGGTTCAAATCCCGACTCCGCCACATGTCTGCTGTGGGACCTTGGGCAAGTCACTTCACTTCTCTGAGCCTGTTACCTCATCTGTAAAATGGGGATGAAGACTGTCAGCCCCACGTGGGACAACTTGATCACCTTGTTTCCCCCCCAGCGCTTAGAACAGTGCTCTGCACATAGGAAGCGCTTAACAAATGCCATTATTATTATTATTATTATTATCCCCGCAGCTGAGCTGGATAAATACTTGACCCGGCATAACTCTTATGGCTTTACTTGTTTTTTGTTTTTTTTTTTTTCACCGTTGTTGGTGTTTTGTTTTAGAGTTACCGGAACTTCCTCCTAGTTACTGGTTGAACTCGACCCATCCTTTAAAGCTGTCCTTTATTTCTAGCAAATTGAAATCTGGGAATTTCCAGCTGCAGCACTTAAGGCTTCCTGACCCGCGTCTGGTTGCCAGAAGCCGTTTTCAGTAATGTAAAGGCCGAATGTTCTGGCTCTTTGTTGTATTGAGCCATTCCAGGAAGGTTTTCCCTCTGCCCTTGTTGGAGTTGCATTCACAGGAGGCAGAAGGAAAAGAATCCTTCCCAAGTCAGCGCAGTTGGTCATGACAAAGGGGAATGGGTTTCTCGGTCCCCGACGATTTCTTTTCCCACGTTTACCATTCTCACCTTTCATAAC
The DNA here is from genome assembly GCF_015852505.1 of Tachyglossus aculeatus. NCBI lineage: Eukaryota > Metazoa > Chordata > Mammalia > Monotremata > Tachyglossidae > Tachyglossus > Tachyglossus aculeatus. The sequence goes on along the minus strand of NC_052067.1, from coordinate 41,849,352 downwards.
GATGGGATTTATTCAGTGCATGCTGTTGGGCAGAATACTGGAATAAATCTCGACTCAACGGAATCTTTTCTAACCTGGATATTGCTTTTCTTGGCTTCCTTCTGACCAGTTAGAAAATGTGTATTTCCCAATAATGGCATTTATCAAGTGCTTACTGTGTGCAATCGTGTTAAGAGCAGCATGGCCTAGTGGAAAGAGCAGGGGCCTGGGCGTCAGGGGACCTGAGTTCTAATCTCTTATCGGTCAAAGGCTTGACGTGTGACCTTGGGCAAGTCATTTAACTTCTCCATGCCTCGGTTCTCATGTTCTTAGACTGCGCGGGACAGGAACTGTGTCCATTCCAACTCACTTATCTATCCCAGCGCTTAGAACAGGGTTTGATGCATAGTAAGCACTTAACAAATACCATTTAAAAAAAAAAGGAAGAAAAAAGTCGCTCTTCTAAGCAGTGGAGTAGATACAAGTTAATCAGGTTGGACACAGTCCGTTTCTTTGAGCGTGATGGTGAATAGGCCTAATGTACAAATTTACCACTACGTTTTTACCCCCCACCCTTTTTTCCAAAGATATGAAGGTGACCGCACGCCTTGTATTTTCGGAATCCGTGTCCCTGTTTATAATTATGCTACCAGGAGAGCCGAAAGTCCCTTAGGAAAGGAAACTAATTTTTCAGCCAAAAAGCTAGGCTAGACCAATAAATCTCAACTAATTCCAGTGCTAGTTAGATGGCTTCTGAGAGTACCAGGGTAGCGCAGGTTGTTCTAGATAATGCGCTGTGTACTTATAAAATACATTATATTCATTTCTGTCTCCCTCTAGACTGTGGGCAAGGGACTACTTTCTCAAGTGCTTAGTACAGTGCCCCACACATAAAAAGCACTCAGATAGCATTGACTGGATGATAATGGTGGTATTCCTTAAAGTGCTTTAGTGTAAGTGCCAAGCACTAGAGAGGTGAGAGAAACTTGGAGAAGCACCTTGGCCTAGCAGATAAAGCAGGGCCTGTGAATCAGAAGGACCTGAGTTCTAATTCCGGCTCCACCACTGCTCTGTTGTGTGACCTTGGGCCAGTCACTTCACTTCTCTGTGCCTCGGTTCCCTCATCCATAAAATGGGGATTAAGACTGTGAGCCCCGTGTGGAACGTGGACTGGGTATCTTGTTTCTATCCCAGTGCTTAATACAGTGCTGGCACGTAGTAAGCGCTTAACAAATACCATAAAAAAAGATCATGATGGCCCACGTGGGGCTCACAATCCAATAAATAGAAGGGAGAACACATATTGAATCCCCATTTTGCGGATGAGGGAACTAAAGCCCAGAGAAGTGAAGTGGCTTGCCCAAGATCCCCCACCAGACAAGTGACAGCGCCGGGATTAGAACCCAGATCCTCCGACTCAAGTGCTCCCAGCGAGTAGAAGTTCAGGGACCCTGAATGACAGCCAGCGGCCCTGTTTGAGTTGAGGAAAGTCCTGAAATAGGCAGGGCGGATTTGAGGCTGGGACCAACTCAGGTATCTCTTCCATAAATGCCATTATATATATATATATATATATATATATATATATATATATATATATATATAATTTTATATATACATAATAGACTGTGTATATTATATCTATATATAATAGATATATCTATCTATCTATCTATCTATCTATCTATATATATATAATATATAATATTTTAGACTGTGAGCCCACTGTTGGGTAGGGACTGTCTCTATATGTTGCCAATTTGTACTTCCCAAGCGCTTAGTACAGTGCTCTGCACACAGTAAGCGCTCAATAAATACGATTGATGATGATATAATATATATAATGATGATAACTGTGGTATTTAAGCGCTTACTCTGTGCCTGGCACTGGACAAGCACTTGGTTGCACACAGTTCCTGTCCCACATGGGGCTCAGGGTCTTACTCCTCATTCTAATAATAATGACAATGATATTTGTGCCAGGCACTGTACTAAGCGCTGGAGTGGATACAAGCAGATCGGGTTGGACACAGTCCCTTTCCCACCAGGGGCTCACAGTCTCAATCCCCATTTTACAGATGCGGTCATTGAGGCACAGAGAAGAGTAGTGACTGGCCCAAGGTCAGTGGCAGAGGCGGGATTAGAACCCAGGTCCTTTTGATTCCCAGGCCCGTGCTCTACCCACTAGGCTATACCGCTTCTTTGGTGGGCTAGGGTGTGGGAGAGTTGTCTCAGTTTTTCCAGTTTAGTTTCTGAGTTAGAAATCACAGTCTATTCTGCCCGGCTAAGTCTTCATTTCTCCTTAGGACCTGCATGAAAACTCAATAACTCAAATTCCCTTACTTCCAAATCCTCACCACCTCAAAGTATTTAACATGGTGCTCACCCCCCCCCCCCCCCCCCCCCCCAAATCCATTTGCTGTTGTAGGGTGGCGTGGCGTGCATTTTTTTTTTTAAATGGCATATTTGTGAAATGCTTAGCTTGGAGGAAACTGCTTTCTCCGAAGCTTTTGCTCCCCCTCGTCCCTCTCTCCATCCCCCCCATCTTACCTCCTTCCCTTCCCCACAGCACCTGTATATATGTATATATGTTTGTACATATTTGTTACTCTATTTATTTTACTTGTACATATCTATTCTATTTATTTTATTTTGTTAGTATGTTTGGTTTTGTTCTCTGTCTCCCCCTTTTAGACTGTGGGCCCACTGTTGGGTAGGGACTGTCTCTATATGTTGCCAACTTGTACTTCCCAAGTGCTTAGTACAGTGCTCTGCATACAGTAAGAGCTCAATAAATACGATTGATGATGATGATGATGACACACAGGCCCATCAGACTGCAAGAACCGGCCATGGAACCACCCTCATTCTCCTAGATGCCCTACTTCAAGGGTAGGCAACTATTCTTTTCATCATTTATCATCAGTGATATTTACTGAGCGCTTCCCGGCATGCAGAGCACTGCCCTAAGCATTTGGGAGAGAAGACAATGGAGCTCCCTATCCACACTGAGCTGACAGGCTAGAGGTGGGGGGACAGACCTTACTAGAAATACATACTTTATAGTATGTAATTTATAATTTATAGACGGGGGTCTTGTTTTTTTCCAGTAGAGCCAGAGAAAATGAAAGGTCGGAGCAGTTGGCCCACCAAGACCCCTAGAACTAGCTTAGAGAAGCAGCGTGGCTCAGTGGAAAGAGCCCGGGCTTTGGAGTCAGAGGTCATGGGTTCAAATCCCGGCTCTGCCAATTGTCAGCTGTGTGACTTTGGGCAAGTCACTTCACTTCTCTGTGCCTCAGTTACCTCATCTGTAAAATGGGGATTAAGACTGTGAGCCCCCTGAGGGACAACCTGATCACCTTGTAAGTTCCCCAGCGCTTAGAACAGTGCTTTGCACGTAGTAAGAGCTTAATAAATGCCATCAAAAAAAACCAACAAACTAGCGGCCCCACCCCCTGTCCCAGGGAACCCGAGGTGTCCCGTCAGGCTGGGAACGGCTATTCATAGCCGCAGCTGTGGCTGCCACCGGACGAGGGAAAGGAGGGGAAAAGAGGGAAGACGGCCGGTTGGGGAAGGGAGGCAGAAATGCCCTTTTGGGAGCAAGTCTGCCTGGGTACCTCTGCCCGCTAGGATGGGTGGATGCCGAAGGCCTGGTCCTCAGATGTGTGCCGCTCCGACTGGGCAACCGTTCATTCATTCCGTCGCGTTTATTGAGCGCTTACTGTGTGCAGAGCACCGTACCAAGCGCTCGGAAAGTACAATTCGGCAACAAATAGAGACAATCCCCACCCAACAGTAAGGTCTCCTGTCTTGGTCCCCTCTGATTCACCGGAACCGTACTCCCAAACGTACAGAGCCGACAGAGAAAAACGCGACAAGACACGCAGAAGGAAGCAGCAGGCCGTGTCTGGGAATCCGTACTCCACCCACCTGGGCCTAACCTTCAACCCCATTCCCGCCCGGCCACTTCTGGCCCAGCTTCCCCGAGAGCCACATGTAGCTCGCGAGCTGTGGCTCCCGACCCCTGCTTTATCAGTCAGTGGTATTTATTGAGCGCTTACTCTATGCAGAGCACGGGACGAAGCGTTTGGGAGAGTTCGGGGAACAGAGAAAGAAGGCTGTGAGACTGAGCGGCTTCGGCCCCGTGCCTCGGTTTCTTGCAGACCCTGCGACCCAAGCTGTGTGGCGGGGGATCGGGGTAGACTCCAGCGACGGGGCGGAAACTACCTGCAGGGCCGGAAAGTTTCCTTCGCTCTCGGGGCCCGGTGGGAGTGGAAAAAATAGCCCACCAGAGACCGAGACGAAGCTCCCCGCTTTTGTAGAGCGTTCATTTTCTTGTGTTTGGTTTGTAATCTATGAATAGACCGCTAATAAGGGAAGAAAGCCAGCGCTAATGGCTCAGCCAGGCAAGGAGCTTGGCACGCTCAGGTTTTTCATCGCTGAAAATGGGCTTTTGGCAGGCTCATGCAGGTCAGGTAACTTGTAAGTGCTGGAGTGGAAATTTCCAGATTTCAATTCACTAGAAAAAACTAAAGGCCGGGGGAATAACCCGTGCTTCTGCTCAGTGAACCAAACAGCAGGAGAAATAACTTTTTTTTTTTCCCAAGCATTGACCATCTCCAGGGCTGTGAACTTAGGCTTAATAATAATAATAATGGCATTTATTAAGCGCTTACTATGTGCAAAGCACTGTTCTAAGCACTTAATGAACTCAGCCTTTAATAATAATGGCATTTATTAAGCACTTCCTATGTGCAAAGCACTGTTCTAAGCGCTTAATGAACTCAGCCTTTAATAATAATGGCATTTATTAAGCACTTCCTATGTGCAAAGCACTGTTCTAAGCGCTTAATGAACTCAGCCTTTAATTTCCTGTGATGGTATGTTTATGTATAGCTGTCTTTCAGGTCTAACCTTTTCTTCAAGTGATTTCTTTTCAGAAGTGCAGGCAAAACTCCTTTCTAGATTAAGGGTCTAGTGTCGTGGAGGGTGGAGAAAGTTTAAAGTGTTAGAAAACTGTCCGATATCTTTTTTTTTTTCCCCCTGTGGTTCATTTAAATTAGTCACTAGAAGTTGTACTGTGTCAAATGAGCATTTGATCAAGAAGGCGGGTCTGTCAGTTTTGGTAATGGCGAAGGAGAGAAGGCGGCATTTGAAGGCATCGGCCAAGCAGTGGTATTTATTGAGCGCTTACTATTCATTCATTCATTCAGTCGTATTTATTGAGCACTTACTATGTGCAGAGCACTGTACTAAGTGCTTGGAAAGAACAATTCAGCAATAGAGAGAATCCCTACCCTACAAGGGGCTCACAGTCTAGAAGGGGGGAGATAGACATCAAATCAAATAGGCATCAATAACATCAATATAAATAAGTAGAATTATAGATATATACACCATTAATAAAATGAATAGGATAATAAATATATTCATATATTCACAAGTGCTGTGGGGTAGGGAAGGGGGTGGATCAGAGGGAGGGAGTGGGGGTGATGAGGAGGAGCAGAGGAAAAGGGGGGCTCAGTCTGGGAAGGCCTCCTGGAGGAGGTGAGCTTTCAGTAGGGATTTTAGGGGGGAAGTGTGCTAGTTTGGCGGATGTGAGGAGGGAGGGCATTTCGGGCCAGAGGGATGACGTGGGCCGGGGGTCGACGGCGGGACAGGCGAGAACGAGGCACGGTGAGGGGGTTGGCGGCAGAGGAACAAAGTGTGCGGGCTGGGCTTTAGTTAGTGCTGTGATTTTTCGCTTGGGTCCTGCAGCGTTGGATTAGGAAAACACCGAGAAAGAGAAACACATTGGAAGTGAGACTCGATCTCTGAATCTGATGATTTCTTCATTAATTTTTCTCTCAAGTCCAATTTTTCTCCCGAGAGCTGAAAGAATTCTGTGTTTATAAAGCAGAATCAACGTTGTTATAATAATAATTATGGTGTTTGTTAAGCGCTTACTATGTGCCAAGCACTGTTCTAAGCGCTGGGGTAGATGCAAGGTAATCAGATTGTCCCACGTGAGGCTCACAGTCTTAATCCCCAACCTAAAAGTGTGTTCTTATTTTCCCAGATAAATTTCCAATTCCCCCTTGCCAGATGTCGGTGCTAAGGAGTGTGATCTGCCGAAGCAAATCACCAAACTGCAGTACTTACATTTCAAATTATGACCTCAGTCAGTCACCGACGCACCCAACTCCAAATCTAGGTGCAAAGGCAAAGAGATTCTGACACAAATGCTGTTGTATTACTTTACAGCAGATTTAGTAGTCACGTTCCCTGCCCACACCAAGCCTGCAGTCCAGAGGGGGACTTAATGTGTTTTCAAAGTTTAACCCCAGATTATATTAAGAGCGGATGTTAACTGGATCTCGATTGCCCTCGAGCAGCTTCTTTTCAATGACGACTGCACTTTTGGGAGGGTCTCCGGATTTTTTCTCCATCAGCGTTTCTGCCGTTAAGTTAAACACGGAAGCACGGAAGCATTTCCCTGGGACAACCTGTGGAATTGCGCATAATCTGTAGCCACCCAGTTGTAGTGGAATTTTAGTTGCCCCGAGATCGGGTGTCACTAATGCATTCCAGCTTTAAACTTTAACTAAAGCACAACTGAACGTCAGTGAGTATAATAGCAGAGCACATGTTCAGCCTGAAAGGGCTTGAGTAGTTTAAAGAGCTGTTTTCCATCAAGGCAGACTTGGGTGGTTTCCAGGTAATTAGCTGGAGCCAACGAAAGGGGATTTTCCTTGTCCACCTAGATGGTCCTTCCACTCCATTTTTCTTCCTTTTTCTTTGCCGCCCTCCTATCTCTAAAGCTTCACTCGGCTTCCTTCTGCCCCTGGAAGACGCCCTGCAGCTGTCTACCCTCCACTTTATCTGGGGCCAAGTACAGACCCCCACTTTCTCTCCTCACCCAAGACTTCTCTCCTTGGTTAGGAAAGGGGCAGAGCGGCAATCGGTGGTTTTTGTCGCAGAGCCCTGTACCGTGCATTTGGGAGAGCACGCTAGAGTAGGTGGTTAGTACACGGCCCTCCCTAACTTAGATCGGCAAAGCGTGATTAAGCGGGTGGGGAGAGAAGTCAGACGTAAGACGTCTAGACTGTCAGCTGGTCCCGGATTCTGTGATCACCGTGGGCTGGAAATGTGTTGCCGTGTTGTACTCTCCCAAGTGTTTGGCTCAGAGCTCTGCAAACAGTCAGCACGTACGGAAGCGGCGGGATTCAGTGGGAAGAGCACAGCCTTGGGAGTCAGAGGATATGGGTTCATCATCATCATCATCAATCGTATTTATTGAGCGCTTACTGCGTGCAGAGCACTGGGGAAGTACAAGTTGGCAACATATAGAGACAGTCCCTACCCAACAGTGGGCTGGTTCTAATCCTGGCTCCGCCACTTGCCTGCTGTGTGACCTTGGGCAAGCCACTTCACTTCTGTGCCTCAGTGACCTCATCTGTAACATGGGGATTAAGACCGGGAGCCCCACGTGGGACAACCTGATTACCTCGTATCCGCCCCAGTGCTTAGACCAGTGCTCGGAACCTCGTAAGCACTTAACAGATACCGCCGTCATTACGATGATTAATAAATACGATCCTTTGAAGTTGCTGCATTACTGCTAGCAGAAGGCAAACCCCTCATATCAGGAAGGCCTCACTAAAGAAGCCAGGCTCCGGTGTTTGCCCCTGTGCCGTGACTCAGTGGTGTCCACTACACCTTGGCAGAGGGGTCAGTGTTCCCCGTGGACTTAGGCCTGAAGCGGAGGTGCCGTTAAGTGTCCGAGCCACAACCTTCATTCCTCCAGAGCGGCCCTCCCCGCCGACCCAGGGCCTACGGAGGTGAGCCACCCCATTCCCTACCCTGCACCTCGTGTGCCCGTGGCTACTGACGGCAAGGAGCCGTCTAGACCATAGCTCGTCGTGGGCACGAAATGTGTCCGTTATACTGTTCTCTTGTACTCCCAGGCGCTTAGTACGGTGCTCTGCACACAGTAAGCACTCAATAAATACCACTGAATGAATGAGCTCTGTCCCTACAATAGGCATGGCATAGGCTCATACCTATCTTAGATCCTGAAACTGGTTGCATCAGCATTATTAAGTAATCCTATTTACTCAAGTTTTTGATCACCTAGGCATTTTGAGATTCATTCATTCATTCAATCGTATTTATTGAGCACTTACTGTGATGGTTTTTCAATTCAGAGTTCAATGATCCTTCTTCACCGGTGTCGATAAAAATCGTCAGTGTGGGAATTAAGACCCACGCTGTGTAAAAATTCAGGTACAAAAAACATCCTGGCTGCATCATTGAAATATTTTGGGTGAGGTCTTTTTCTCATGGTACTTGTTAAGGGCTTACTTTGTGCCAAGCACTGTGCCCAACCCTGGGGTAGATGCAAGATAATCCACTTGGAAAGTTCCTGCCCCACGTGGGACTCACAGTGGAAAAGGGAGGGAGTAGGATTTAATCCCCATTTTATAGATCATCATCAATCGTATTTATTGAGCGCTTACTATGTGCAGAGCACTGTACTAAGCGCTTGGATGAGGGAACTGAGGCACAGAGAAGTTAAATGAGTTGCCCAAGGTCACACAACAGACAAGTGGCGGAGCCAGGATTAGAACCCAGGTCCTCCGACTCCCGGGCCTGAGCTTTTTCCACCAGGCCACATTGCGTCCTTGACGGTTCTGTCAAATACGAGCTTAGGAAGAGAAGAAGTGATCACCCTACCTACAGGTAGAGCACTCAGAGTCATTTTCAGTGGGTGATGCTTCCTTCTTTTGATGTCATGTTAGTCCTTCAGAGTGAAAGAAGCAGACAGATGTGACTCAAATGTGTGATCGCTCAGTAAACTCCTAGTATTTATTGTGCGCCTCTCGCGTGTGGCGTTCGACCCGACCTCCGTCTTTGGAGTCGACAGTCGAGCAGAGAAGAGACGTTTCAGTCATTTACAGATGGGAACGAGCAGAGTGGCTATTTTGGTGAAAGCCTTGGTAAGCCACAGTCTCCCCCTTTTAGGCTGTGAGCCTACTGTTGGGTAGGAACCGTCTCTATATGTTGCCAACTTGTACTTCCCAAGCGCTTAGTACAGTGCTCTGCACACAGTAAGCGCTCAGTAAATACGATTGATTGATCGATTGATAATAAATAGGACGGGTACAGAAATGCAACCAGTGGTTGTGAGTTTGTAATCAGTAGCTTCTGTTGAGGCCCCCACTGTGTGCAGAGTGCTGTGAGTTCGCAGGAGCTTAATGTCCTGTTCCTCCTTTGGCATTTTTCCTTGGGGTCTTTGAGTACCTGATTTGAAATGATTAAAAATTCCTTCCGAGGGGCTGTTTGATTTTGCTCGATTTATGCTCAGAGGACATCGTTGTATGTATTTACTATTCTATATATTTTATTTTGTTAAGATGTTTCATTGTCTGTCTCCCCCTTCTAGACTGTGAGCCCGCTGTTGGGTAGGGGCTGTCTCTAGATGTTGCCAACTTGTACTTCCCAAGCGCTTAGTCCAGTGCTCTGCACACAGTAAGCGCTCAATAAATACGATTGAATGAATGAATGAATGAAGCACTTGGGAAGACATTGGGACGCATGCTTCCTGCTCTGGAGGATTTTACAGTCTACTCGGTCACAGTCCCTCCGAGCCTTCTCGAAAACATTCCTCTGAGCGATAGTTACAGGTCAACATTTTCTTTTTTAATACAGGGCAGAGATTCTGTGCAGCGTTTAGGCAAAAGGGGCTGAGTTTTTGAAATTGGCAAAAATTCATAGAATATGTCCTTTCCCACAACATTACACGTAACCTTTTTCACATTCTGACATATCAGGGAATGTATTCAGGTGGGTTTGTCCCGGAGATGTGTATTTAAACCCATGTATATGTAGCCACCACTCTAATTTGGACCAAGTTCTGAAGCATCACAGGCCGGTGGGGAGCAGAAAGTATCGACAATGGAGAGAAATCGGGATTTTGAAGCCGGCGGGAGGGCTGGCCTGATCTGTCTGGTACTCCTAAGCTTTATTGCATCTGTACAACTTGGTCCCACAATTAACAATGAAGGGCTGGCATTTTCGTGGCTTGGTTGTTTCACCTGGAAGATTTTCTCCGCGTGCCCTTGACCAGCAGAATAAAAAGCCGTCAGCTTATTGTGGATCAGCGGTCATTAGAAATAGAACAGGCACTAAATAAATAAACAAGCGTAAGCCACAAAGAACCTGATGCTGTGCATTATACAGTAGGCCTAGTAGAACTGGAGCAGCATTTGATATTCTGAGGACGAAACCTTATTTCTGGGCTCGAGACAAGGGATGCTGTAAAAATAGACCCCTCTAGAAGTACTTTCCTGCCCTCTGAAAATGGAGTTTTACTGAAGCAGTGAAACAGTATTCTGCCGTACCTTCTGTTTTACAGCAGTCGCGGCTGATGGTTTATCTTCAGCGCCGGTTGTTCATCGCTGTTGGTTTTTGCTTTTTAGTGGTACTTGCTATGTAGCAAGCAGTGTACTAAACGCGGGTGTAGATAAAAGATAATCGGTTTGAACACAGTCCCTGCCCCTTGTGGGGCTCACAGTCTAAATAGGAGGGCGAACAGGTATTCATTCCCTATTTTACAGTTGAGAAAATGAAGGCGTAGGGAAGACTTGCCCAAGGCCACACATCAGACAGATGGCAGAACTGGAAGTGGAACCCAGGTCCGAAGACTCCCAGAGCCGTGGTGCTCTTTTTTTTTTTTTAATGGCATTTATTAAGTGCTTACTATGTGCGAAGCACTGTTCTAAGCGCTGGGGAGGTTACAACGTGATCAGGTTGTCCCACGGGGAGCTCACAGTCTTCATCCTCATTTTACAGGTGAGGGAACTGAGGCACGGAGAAGTGAAGTGACTTGCCCAAAGTCACACAGCTGACTAGTGGAGGAGCCGGGATTTGAACCCATGACCTCTGACTCCAAAGCCCGGGCTCTTTCCATTGAGCCACACTGCTTCTAGGCTGTGGTGCTTCACCGTTTATTAAACGGTCCTTGGGAGTGGAAATGAATTAAACGGCGCCTTTGAACAAGGGTTTCTGAATGACATTTTGCTGAAGTTTGTACATATTTATTACTCTATTTTACTTGTACATATCTATTCTATTTATTTTATTTTGTTAGTATGTTTGGTTTTGTTCTCTGTCTCCCCCTTTTAGACTGTGAGCCCAATGTTGGGTAGGAACTGTCTCTATATGTTGCCAACTTGTACTTCCCAAGCGCTTAGTACAGTGCTCTGCACATAGTAAGCGCTCAATAAATACGATTGATGATGATGATGATGAAGTTGCTATGAAAGACCGTCATATAGTTTTGCATTTTTAATCAGTAGGCTAATGAGGATAAGTGTTTTGACTTGAAAGTCACTAGAAAATAATGAAGTATGTGACAAACCAAAGTTAACTACACTCAGTTCTGCCGGAATGTATGCTTTCATTAGACATTTTGACTAGAATCAAGCAATCAGTCATATTTATTGAACGCCTACTGTGTGCAGAGCACTGTACTAAGCGCTCGGGAGAGTATAATGCAGCAGAGTTGGTGGACACGTTCCCTACCCACAAGGAGTTTTTAGTCTAATAATCCATATTAAGCAGGCATTGTCAGTCGCTCTTTCCCTTGATAAGATTTCTTGGACTTAAAAAATGGTTTCGACCATCCCATTTGAAATATGTAATATAGAAACTGAGGGCTGTGCATTCTGTAAAATTAATTTAGTTCCTCCTGCATGTAATCATCTGAGAAAAATTCAAGCCTCGGGCTTGTTGAACTGAAAAACACTTCGTCCATCTTGGGCTCAGAATCCAACCAAGAGCCCGAGTGAATCGGTAATGACACAGTGAGAAGCATTGTGGCCTAGTGGGAAGGAACACGGGAGTGGGAATCAGGACTTGGGTTCTAATCCTGGCTCTGCCAATCGCCGTGTGACCTTGGGCAAGTCCCTTAACTTCTCCGGGCCTCGGTTTCTTCAAGTGTAAAAATGGGGTTTAAATCCTATTCCATCTTGCTTAGCCTGCGAGCCCCATATGGGACGGGGACTGTATCCAACCTGATGGACTTGAATCTATCCCAGCGCTTAGAAGAATGCTCGACGCATAGTAAGTGCTTAACAAATAGCATAAAACAAACCGTGAAAGGACTCAGGAGGGTTCTCGGGTGGCTTTGCTTGGAATGAGCCAAAAGTTTCAAGCTAGACCTGGCTAGATCTGGAAGCTAAATGAATAAAATGTTTACAACACGTATGTATGCGTGCGCGCACACACACACGTATTCTATCATCAATCAATCGTATTTATTGAGCGCTTACTGTGTGCAGAGCACTGGACTAAGCGCTTGGGAAGTACAAGTTGGCAACATATAGAGACGGTCCCGACCCAACAGTGGGCTCACAGTCTAGAAGGGGGAGACAGACATCTAGACATCCTGTCTAGATGTTGGACCTTGAATCACGGTCATTCAATCAGTGGCCTTTATTGAACGCTTACCGTGTGTTTGGGAGTGTACAGTATCACCGAGTCACAACAGCGTGGCCCAGCAGACGGAGCTCGGGCCTGGGGTCCGGCCCCGGCTCGGTCTCTTGTCTGCTGTGTGACTTCAGGCAAGTCATTTCACTTCCCGGGGCCTCAGCGACCGCATCTGGAAACTGGGGATTGAGACCGTGAGCCCCGTGCGGGACCGGGACAGTGTCCAGCCTGGTTGGCTTGTATCCACCCCGGCTCCCGGCCCATAGTAAGTGCTTAACGAATTCCATAAAAATATCAAAGCCGAAGACTTGTGGTATTGGACTTGTGGCACCTCCCTGACAAAGCCCTTCTTTCCTCTTCTCCCACTCCCTTCTTCATCGCCCCGACTTGCTGCCTTTATTCATTTCCCCCTCCCAGCCCCGCAGCATTTATTTCTACTGAAGTCTGCCTCCCCCTCTAAACTGGAAGCTCGTTGTGGGCAGGGGATGTGTCTCATCATATTCTCTTAGTCCAGTGCCCTGCACCTGGTAAGCACTCAATAAATACCAGTGCCCGGAGCTAGGAAGGGACCTGGTTGTACTCCTTGCCCCCTGCTCGTAGGGCTCGGGAATGGTAGGGGTGCTTTTCCCCCCTCAGTAGGCCCCGGGGCCGGACCACTCGATCACCTTATCCTTTGATGCCCAGGAAGTCGGGTGTCGGTTCCGGGGCCGAGGTTGGACTTTGGGAACGGCGACGTCCGTTTCAAGTCCACGGCGTGCAGCTCCTCCTCCACCGCCGCTCGGACGGGGGCCGTGGCAGGTGGTGAGAAGTGGTGCAGTGGAGTTGCCCCCCCACAGGGCCTGATGCCAACTCTGGGGCTCTGACCCCAAAGGGACCACCAAGTCTCGGGGGTGCGGGGCAAGGGGGGGGGTCATCGGACTGCTTGGGCCGAGCGGGCAGGTAGCTGGCTCACCCTCACGGGGCCCTGGTCACGGCAAGGAAGACCACAGTCGGGGCAGCGAAGAGGAGGCTGTTAACTGTCTTCAGCTTTCCTTTCCCTCCCGCTCTTTTCCTCTTTTAATAATAACGTTGGTATTTGTTAAGCGCTTACTATGTGCAAAGCGCTGTTCTCAGCGCTGGGGTAGATACAGGGTGATCAGTTTGTCCCACGTGGGGCTCACAGTTTTCTTCCCCATTTTACAGATGAGGGAACTGAGGCCCGGAGAAGTGAAGTGACTTGCCCAAAGTCACACGGCTGACAAGTGGCGGAGCCGGGATTTGAACCCACGACCTCCGACTCCAAAGCCCGGGCTCTTTCCGCTGAGCCACGCTGCTTCTCTTTTAATTAGCTTTGCCCCCTTGCCCTCTTATTCTTTCCTCCCACTCTCATTGTTCTCCCTCCTCTCTTTTCCTCTTTTAATTACATTTGCCCTCTTTTTCTTTCTTCTGCTCTCCTTTCCCTCCCACTCTCTTTTCCTTTTAATTACCTTTTCCTCTGGCCCTTTTTTACTTTCCTCTCCCACTCTCGTTTCTCTCCCCCTCTCTTTTCCTCTTTTAATTACCTTTTGCCCTCTTTTCTTTCCTCTCCCGCTCTCCTTTGTCTTCCCCTTTTTTCCTCTTTTAGTTACTTTTGCCCCCTTGTCCTCTTTTTCTTTCCTTTTCCCCCTCTTCTCCTCCCTCGTGCTTCAGAGCCCTTCCCCTCACTGTTTGACTGACACCCGAAGCCGAGGAGCAGCCTGGCCGAGCGGAAAGAGCACAGGCCTGGGACTCAGAGGACCTGGGTTCTAATCCGTGCCCCACTGCTTGTCTACTCTGGGACCTCAGGCAAGTCACATGACAAGTAAATTGCAAAATTATGGGAGGTTTCGCCCACAACTTGCATTTCATTCAATTCATTCATTCAACCGTATTTATTGAGCGCTTACTGTGTGCAGAGCACTGTACTAAGCGCTTGGGAAGGACAAGTTGGCAACATATAGAGACGGTCCCTACCCAACAGTGGGCTCACAGTCTAGAAGCAAGGATAATCAACCTCTGATTTGTACTGTCTCTGTACAGTGCAGTATTTTGGAAGGGGCAGTTATAAAAATATAATGGACACAGTGCAAAATGTCTTTTCCTTAATGTGAGTTTCCATAGTAAGGCAAGCGCCTGTGTCAGAAAGCTGAATATTTGAAGAGGAGCAGCGTAGCTTAGTGGAAAGAGCCCGGACTTGGGAGTCAGAGGTCGTGGGTTCTAATCCCGGCTCCACCACTTGTCTGCAGCGAGACCTTGGGCAAGTCACTTAACTTCTGTACTCAGTTTCCTCATCTGTAAAAAGGAGAACAATAATAATAATAATGATGACATTTATTAAGCGCTTACTATGTGCAAAGCACTGTTCTAAGCGCTGGGGAGGTTACAAGGTGATCAGGTTGTCCCGGGGGGGGACTCACAGTCTTCATTCCCATTTTTCAGATGAGGGAACTGAGGCACAGAGAAGTTAAGTGACTTGCCCGAAGTCCCACAGCTGACAATTGGCAGAGCTGGGATTTGAACCCATGGCCTCTGACTCCAAAGCCCGGGCTCTTTCCACTGAGCCACGCTGCAAGACTGTGAGTCCCACATGGGACTCCCTTTTAGACTGTGAGCCCACTGTTGGGTAGGGACTGTCTCTATATGTTGCCAATTTGTACTTCCCAAGCGCTTAGTACAGTGCTCTGCACACAGTAAGCGCTCAATAAATACGACTGATGATGATGATGATGATGACAACCTGGTTTCCTTGTATCTACCCCAGCACTTAGAACAGGGCTTGGCACATAGTAAGCACTTCACAAATACCATTATTATTATTATGTGTTTCTCTGGCGAAAAACAGTGGAACTCAATCCGTTGCCGAGAGAGAGGGAGAGAGAGATTGATTTAGCCCTTCGTTGAAGGATTTGGGGCCTTGACCAGCTCCCAAGACATGAAGAGACTTGACCTTTTAGGTTGTTGTTGAGTAATTTTGATACTCCAGATGTTTGAGGATTAATTATTCTGGGAGAATGAACCTTTTCCGTATATAGTCCGGTGTAATAGCCCGTTATGAATTGTAATGAATGTGAATGTTACTGTTGCCTTGGCCTCTGTTTATTGTGGGAACACCAAACGGCTTAGAAAGCTGAAAAGGCTCTGAGCCTTTCTGATAAAGACTGTTGTGGATTTAATTTCTTGGCACCCGGAGCTTCTGTTTTTTGTGGAGTCATCACTCTAACCTTTTGGTTGAAATGATTTGCCCATTCTCTGTTTTGGGAAAGTAATATTACTTTTTTTTTACTTTTTTTACTTTTTTTACTTTAAATATTACTTTTATTTTTACTACAAAAATGAGATTACAAAAATATCTCATTTTGGTGCAGACCAGACAGCTCCTGAGGTTGATTATCCACCAAGTGGACAATACATTCCTTTGGCGGGTCTTGACCTTCTACTGGGTCTCAAATGTTAAAAAGTGTTCGGAGATGCACGGCATTCGAAGAGAGGAGAATTGGCTTCCTCTGCAGATATTCATTCCAAGCCTGTAATCTGGGTGTGTTTTCTAGGGAACCCACGGACTTCTTAAAAATCGCTTAACTCCTTGGAAATTCTGCAAATTTAGTATACTGGAGAGGAGGCCTAGAAAGGTCATTTTGAGATGTTTTTTAGAAAACAGATGCATCAAGAAATATATTTAATGAGATGGGCGTGCCTATAAGCATACCCAAAAACCGTTTTGAGGTAATTTCCTGAAATCATTCTAATGTTTGTGTTGTTTTAGAAATGACACCTACCCATTACCACCCATGAAGTTCATCTTTTCTGTGGAATAGTAATAATAATGGTATTCAAGCGCTTACTGTGAATCAGGCACTGTTCTAAACGCTGGGGGTGGGGGCTACAGGCTAATCAGGTTGGACACAGTCCGTGTCCCACATGGAGCTCATAGCATTAATCCCCATTTTACAGATGAGGGAACTGAGGCGCAGAGAAGTTATGTGACTTGCCCAAAGTCACGCCGCCGACAAGTGGCAGAGCCAGGATTAGAACTCAGGTCCTTCTGACTCCCGGGCCCGTACTGTGTCCATTAAACCACGCTGCTTCTCTGCCTCTGTGGAGGTAAATTTAACCTCACTGGTTTCGGATGTGATGATGGACTTCCGAAAAGTGGTGCTATTTGGATATCTAGTGGAAATGGGGAATTTTGGAGCTGGTACCCACATAGTTCAGTGCGTCCTATGCCCTGAGTGCTTGGGCAGGAAACAACAAAGGCCAAGTGTTGTGCGGACCCTGCTTGAGCAGGGTATTTTTAGTGTGACTTTTAGATTATTTCCTAGGATGGGCTTGAAAACCTTATTAAAAGCACATTTCCCAAAGGCCTGTCCCACTAAGCCCTGGTTTCCTCTTCTCCCACTCCTTTCTGCTTCGCCCTTGCACTTGGATTTGCTCCCTTTATTCCCCCCTCCTTCAGCCCCACAGCATTTACATACGTGTCCGTAATCTATTGATCGATATTGTTGTCTGTCTTCCCGTCTAGACTGCAAGCCCGCCGTGGGCAGGGATTATGTCTGCCAACTCAGTTATTCTCTTCCAAGCGCTTCATGCAGTGCTGTGCACAGAGTAAACGCTCAGTAGGTACGCTTGAAGTTTGAACATTGCGCAGACCCTTTGGAGTAGAAACTTTGACTGATTAAGGACGTTCGGCTGATTCAGATTTAGACTGTGAGCCCACTGTTGGGTAGGGACTGTCTCTCTATGTTGCCAATTTGTACTTCCCAAGCGCTTAGTACAGTGCTCTGCGCATAGTAAGCGCTCAATAAATACCATTGATGATGATGATGATTCAGTCAGGGCTTTTTGAAGGCAAAAGGAGATTTTTAGAACAGTCATGTATTTAGGACTGTTCTAATAGATGGATAGTCTACGTCTGTTGTTGGACGCGTAATATTATTTGTCTATCGTGCTGCTTTTTCTCCCAAAGATGGGGGTTCTGCCCCAGCTTCTCGAACCAAGTTTCTCGGGGTCTGGTTATTTCAAAGCATGTAGCTAGGGCATGAAATGTCACGGTAGGAGAAACCGCGTGGCTTAGTGGATAGAGCCCGGTCATGGGTTCTAATCCCGGCTCTGCCGCTTGTCCGCTGGGTGACCTTGGGCAAGTGACTTCACTTCTCTGGGCCTCAGTGACCTATCTGGAAAATGGCGATTGAGACCGTGAGCCCCGCTGGGACACAGAGACCACGGCCAACCTGATTTGCTTGTATTCATTCAGTCGTATTTATTGAGCGCTTACGGTGTGCAGAGCACTGTACTAAGCGCTGGGGAAGTACAAGTTGGTAACATATAGAGACGGTCCCTACCCAACAACGGGCTCACAGTCTGGAATAGAGCAATCGTAAGATTTCATTCTAAAAGTAAAGAAAGAAAATCAAGAAATAAATGATATATTCACAGTGGCTAAAAAAAATCTGGTAGAATCTTTCAAATTAATTACATTCTACTGAATCTTAAGTCTATGTTTTTTTGATTCAGTCCATCCACAGGAACAGCTGTCCATATGAGTCCTATTTTAAATATGACCTGATACCTAGTTTTAATCAGTATTTTACACGTTTAGTTTCAAAATACATGAAAACAGTTTAAATCTACAGCCCCGCGTAGACTTGTTCTTTCACTGTTACACCAAGTGCTTTTCTCCTATTCTTGTTTAGTTTATTTGAACGGTTGTGTGTGGGGAAAGTCAGCTATTACACCTATTAATATTGTTTATTGACTAAACTTGTGATTTTTGATAACAGTTTCAAATTTTCAAAAAGTGGCAGTCTTTGAAATGGAAACTTATTTCCCGTTTTCATAATTTTATAAGAAAATTAACCAAAATAAAGTCGCTTTGCAACAGAAACGATCTATCAGAAAAATATATGACAACTTGCGGAAAAAAGGGAAAGAGAGGAAAGAGTACTTATTCTGTAGATACCTGGATAATTTTAACATCTGGTTGATATCTGGGAGGGAGTCCAAAATGCAAAATCCAGTTTAACCTGGCACCAAGTAATATGATTGCATCAGCACGCTGCAAAGATCCACTCAAGCGCTTAGTACAGTGCCTGGCGCACGGTAAGCACTTAAAATTATTATTAAAACCTTCAGAGCAGCTCTCCAGTCGCTATCTTTAGACCTCCTGGATGTAGATTTTTTTCCAAATAGCTAAGAAACTTTTAAGGGCTGGAAGAGGCCTCAAAGATGGGTTCCCTTCCCGTCCTCCCCTTTACCCTCACCTTTAGAAAAGGTCTGACACAAAGTAGTGACCACTGTGAGCCCATTGTTGGGTAAAGATTGTCTCTCTCTGTTGCCGAATTGTAATAATAATAATAATAATAATAATGATGGCATTTATTAAGCGCTTACTATGTGCAACGCACTGTTCTTTCATTTCATTTCGTTCATTTCATTTCATTTCAAAGCATTGTACTTTCCAAGCGCTCAGTACAGTGCTGTGCAACACAGTAAGCGCTCGATAAATACGAGTGAATGAATGAATGCGAAAACACCCTCAACCGATTAGTGGTTCGGAATGAATAGCTTCGTGGGGAGCCATTCCTCCTTCCTCTGGATGGATCCGAACGGTTTCGAACAGCGGTCACTTGAGAGAACTTGCGGCGTTGAGATAGATGTAGCAGGTGTTGATTCCATTAAGTGGTGGCTCAGTGGAAAGAGCCCCGGGCTTTGGATTCGGAGGTCAGGGGTTCAAATCCCGGCTCCGCCAGTTGTCAGCTGTGTGGCTTTGGGCAAGTCACTTAACCTCTCTGTGCCCCAGTTACCTCATCTGGAAAATGGGGATTAAGACTGGGAGCCCCCCGTGGGACAACCTGATCGGCTTGTAACCTCCCCAGCGCGTAGAACAGTGCTTTGCACATAGTAAGTGCTTAATAAATGCCATTATTATTATTATTATTATTATTATTATTATTATTATTATTATTATTAGGGCAGCCCCCTGCTTTCTGGGGTGCATTCCGACACCTCAGAAAGAGAGCGAAGAGTCCCAGAGGGCCTGGAAACGCCCCGGGCTCCCTCCAAATTATCCTTCTCAGTCCACGCAGCATCCCACCAAATGTCTGAGCCTCAGAGACCCGGAGATCACTGATTCCCAGAGGAAGGACTGTTTCCAGCGGATTTTTTTTTTTTTAAATAGTATTTGTTAAGGGTTTACTATGTGCCAGGCACTGTACTGAGCACTGGGGTGGCTCAAGATAATCTGGTTGGACAACAGTCCCTGTCTTAAATAGGGTGCTTAGGTGGGGAAGATTTCTAGACTGTGAGCCCATTTGTTGGGTAGGGATTGTCTCTATCTGTTGCTGAGTTGTACTTTCCAAGCTCTTAGCACAGTGCTCTGCACACAGTAAGCGCTCAGTAAATGCTATTGAATTGAATGAATGTATCGCCTTTTTTTTTAAAATGGTGTTTAAGTGCTTACTATAATAATAATAATAATGTTAAGCGCTTACTATGTGCAAAGCACTGTTCTAAGCGCCGGGGGGGGATACAATGTGATCAAGTTGTCCCACGTGGGGCTCACAGTCTTAATCCCCATTTTTACAGATGAGGCAACTGAGGCTCAGAGAAGTTAAGCCCAAGGTCACAGAGCAGACTTGTGGGGGAGCCGGGATTCGAACCCATGACCTCTGACTCCAAAGCCCGGGCTCTTTCCACTGAGCCATGCTGCTTCTCTATGGGCCAGGCACTGTAATAATAATAGTAATGATAATAATTCCAGTATTTAAGTGCTTAGTCTTTTCCCAGCACTATTCTAAGCACTGGGGTAGATACAGGGAAATCATGTTGTCCCACAAGGGGCTCACACTTTTTTAATCCCCATTTTACAGATGAGGTTACTGAGGCACAGAGATGGTATTTGTTAAGTGCTCACTATGTGTCAAGCACTGTTCTAAGCGCTGGAGGTGATACAAGGTTATCAGGTTGTCCCAGGTGGGGCTCACAGTCTTAATTGTACAGATGAGGTAACTGAGGCACAGAGAAGTTCAGTGACTGGCCCAAGGTCACCCAGCAGACAAGTGGCGGAGCTGGGATTAGAACCCATGTCCTGTGACTGAGGCATTGTACTAAGCGCTCGGGAGAGTAGAATACGACAGAGTTGGTAGGCCCATAATGAGCTTACAGTCTGTGGAGTGGTCGGACGTTAATATAAATTACGGTTATGTACATAGCTGTTGAGGGTCTGATCGATGACCATGTGCAGAGCACTGTACTAAGCACTTGGGAGAGTACAGTACAACAGAATCAAGCGCTTAGTACAGTGCTCTGCACACAGTAAGCGCTCAATAAATATGATTGAATGAATGAACAGAATTAGCTCCCTGACTGGCGATGCCTCTTGTTGTTCCCACCTCTAACCCCTCCACCATTTCGGCTTTGGAGGGAAAGAAGTATTGCCTGCCTTTTTGTTTTTCATAGTATTTAAGCACTTACTCGGTACCAGGCACTGTACTGAGTGCCGGGGTAGATACAAAATAATTTGGTTGGGCACGATCCCTGTCCTGCATAGGTGCTTGGTGGGAAAGACATGTTGCCTGCCTTTTTTTTTTTTTTTTAAATGGTATTTGTTAAGCACTTACTATGTGCCAGGCACTGTACTGTGTGCTGGGGTAGAGCCAAACTAAATAAGTCGGACACGGTCCCTGTCCCACGTGGGGCTCACGGTCTTAACCCCCATTTTACAGGTGAGGGAACTGAGGCCCAGAGAAGTGAGGTAATGCGCCCCAAATCACCCTGCTAGCAGACAGGTGGCGGAGCTGGGATTCGAACCCAGATCCTTCCAACTGCCAGGCCCGTGCTGTATCAATTATGCCCCGCTGCTTCTCTTCTGTGGCTTTTTAAATTCAGTCTTGGAGTTGGGCGGTGAGGCCCGTGCATTGTGGACATCTAAAAATCTTTAGATGGTGTCCTGTCCCTCCAACAGAAGCAGCATAGGGCCGGGAGTCAGATGCTTGTGGGCAGGGGACGTGTCCACCAGCTCTGTTGTGTTGGACTCTCCCGCTTGCTTAGTGCAGTGCTCGTCACACAGTTAACGCCCAATAAATGCCATCGATTAATCGACCTCGATTCTAATCCCAGCTCTGCCATTTGTCTGCCCTAAGTCACCTCACTCCTTCGGGCCTCAGTTCCCCCATCTGTAAAATGGGGATTAAGATTGTGGGCCCCACGTGGGACACGAGCTGCATCCAATCCGATTAGCTTAGATCAATCAATCAATCAATCAATTGTATTTATTGAGCGCTTACTGTGTGCAGAGCACTGTACTAAGCACTTGGGAAGTCCAAGTTGGCAACCTATAGAGACAGTCCCTACCCAACAGTGGGCTCACAGTCTAGAAGGGGGAGACAGAGAACAAAACCAAACATACTAACAAAATAAAATAAATGGAATAGATATGTACAGATAAAATAAATAAATAAATAGAGTAATAAATCTGTACAAACATATATACATATATACAGGTGCTGTGGGGAAGGGAAGGAGGTAAGATGGGGGGGATGGAGAGGGGGACGAGGGGGAGAGGAAGGAAGGGGCTCAGTTTGGGACTCCTCCGGGCCTCAGTTCCCCCATCTGTAAAATGGGGATTAAGATTGTGGGCCCCACGTGGGACACCAGCTGCATCCAACCCGATTAGCTTAGATCAATCAATCAATCGTATTTATTGAGCGCTTACTGTGTGCAGAGCACTGTACTAAGCACTTGGGAAGTACAAGTTGGCAACATATAGAGACAGTCCCTACCCAACAGTGGGCTCACAGTCTAAAAGGGGGAGACAGAGAACAAAACCAAACATAGTAACAAAATAAAATAAATAGAATAGATATAAAATAAATAGAATAGGTAGAATAGATCATCATCAATCGTATTTATTGAGCGCTTACTGTGTGCAGAGCACCGTACCAAGCGCTTGGGAAGTCCAAGTTGGCAACACATAGAGACAGTCCCTACCCAACAGTGGGCTCACAGTCTAAAAGGGGGAGACAGAGAACAAAACCAAACATACTAACAAAATAAAATAAATAGAATAGATATAAAATAAATAGAATAGAATAGATCATCATCAGTCGTATTTATTGAGTGCTTACTGTGTGCAGAGCACTGTACCAAGCGCTTGGGAAGTACAAGTTGGCAACACATAGAGACAGTCCCTACCCAACAGTGGGCTCACAGTATAAAAGGGGGAGACAGAGAACAAAACCAAACAGACTAACAAAATAAAATAACTAGAATAGATATAAAATAAATAGAATAGATAGAATAGATCATCATCAGTCGTATTTATTGAGCGCTTACTATGTGCAGAGCACTGTACTAAGCGCTTGGGAAGTACAAGTTGGCAACACATAGAGACAGTCCCTACCCAACAGTGGGCTCACAGTCTAAAAGGGGGAGACAGAGAACAAAACCAAACATACTAACAAAATAAAATAAATAGAATAGAAATAAAGTAAATAGAATAGATAGACTAGGTCTATCTCAGCGCTTAATACAGTGCCCGGCGCAGGGGTAGCGCTCGTCAAATCCCATAAAACAAATACTCCGACGCAAGAGAAGCAGCGTGGCTCAGTGGAAAGAGCCCGGGCTTTGGAGTCAGAGGTCATGGGTTCAAATCCCAGCTCCGCCAAGTGTCAGCTGTGGAGCTTTGGGCAAGTCACTTAACCTCTCTGAGCCTCAGTTCCCTTGTCTGTAAAATGGGGATGAAGACTGTGAGCCCCCCGTGGGACAACCTGATCACCTTGCAACCTCCCCAGTGCTTAGAAAAGTGCTTTGCACATAGTAAGCGCTTAATAAATGCCATTATTGTTATTATTATTATTAAGTGTACACTTCTTTCCCCTCTCCAGCCCTTCCAGGAAGTTAGCAAGGGTCCTTATGGCCTTCTCCTTGCCCTCTTCTTCCCCTCAATTGACAAAGAGACCTCCTTTTGCAGCCGGCTGGCTCTCCTTGTTTATGCCGGCCCCCAGTTGACTTCAAAGAGCCTGCCCGGGAGACTTTTGCTGGCTTGTTCTCTCAAACCGGCCTCTTCCCCCCTGCACAAGCCCCCATCACCCTTTGGGAATCTTGGGATCTCATTAGCCTCAGTGGAGTTCTTAGTTCCCAAAACAGGACTCTTTGAAAAGACTCCTCTGGCCTGGGCCAAGACGTCTAGACCTCCAATTTACTTTATCCGCAAGCCTGGTATGTACACAGTAAAGATTAAGATGCGCTACCCGCTCCCATGTTGGCTGTTGATTCTCAACTTTATTGTTAGCCCAGAAGTTACGAGCCGTTTCAAGTTGTTTTTTTTAATTCGGGCTGTTATTGAAGCAGACTTTTCTGAATAAGTCCCCCAAGTCCTAGACGTTAATATTTTAAAATTACGTAGATGGACGTTTATAAAAACAACGGCTTCCTCCGCATTCCACCCTGTGTCCTGACCCTGTTCCTCTGGCATTCGGTGGAAGACTTTAAAAGCATTCCCTTGGAACTGTTATCCAAATAACCAGCTCGTACTCCGTTCAGAGGCACTGGGAAAGACAACCCACCGAAGAGCAGAGTAGAGCAGCGACCACCCACGGGTAATCTGGAAAGCTTAGCGTTCTTCCAGTCAGAAAGATGGAGACTGACAAGGGAACACGATTGAAGTTTCCACAGCCTCGAAGGTGGAAATGGATTTACCGTTCAGATCTCACCCCTCAAGGGCTAGGGAGCCAAGCATCGAAGCTCGAAGGTGGTAAATTAATAATAATGATCATAATTATGGTACTTGTTAAGTGCTTTCTGCCTGCCAAAGCACTGTACTAAGCCCTGGATACAAGTTAATCAGGTTGAGACAGTCCCACGTGGGGCTCACACTCTTAATCCCCATTCTACAGATGAGGTAACTGAGGGCCAGAGAAGTTGTGACTTGCCCAAGATTGAAAAATTAAAGGAATGTGTTCCCGTAGCATTTAAGGGGAGTGGACCTGGAACCACAGGAAACCGTGTAGGTGGGAAGTATCAATAGACTCCAGGCCTTCACCTCCTCCAGGAGGCCTTCCCAGACTGAGCCCCTTCCTTCCTCTCCCCCTCGTCCCCCTCTCCATCCCCCCATCTTACCTCCTTCCCTTCCCCACAGCACCTGTATATATGTATATATGTTTGTACATATTTATCACTCTATTTATTTATTTATTTTATTTGTACATATCTATTCTATTTATTTTATTTTGTTAGTATGTTTGGTTTTGTTCTCTGTCTCCCCCTTTTAGACTGTGAGCCCACTGCTGGGCAGGGACCGTCTCTCTATGTCGCCAACTTGTACTTCCCAAGCGCTTAGTCCAGTGTTCCGCACACAGTAAGCGCTCAATAAATACGATTGATGATGATGATGAGGTAGGTTTGGATCCATTATTGGATAAATGCCCTTAATAAGGGGAAAGTTTGGGACGATACTGTGCTTCAGTCATTAGGTCGAGGATGGCGGCCATCAATCGGTTGTATTTGTTGAGCACTTACTGCGTGCATAGCACTGTACTAAGCGTTTGGAAGAATACGGTGTAACAGTGTTGCAGACGCATTGCCGTCACACACCACATCGTTCTTCTAAGTATCCTATTGCCATGGCTGGAGGCTGCAGGAGGGACAGTTTGGCCTGATTTAGTGATGGCATTTTTTGTGGGTTCTCTGTCTTCGGATACACAGTTTGGAAGTTTTCTCTCTTTATAGACTGTGAACTCATCGTGGGCAGGGATCCTCCTGCCAATCCTGTTATATTGTCCTCTCCCAAATGTTTAGTACAGTGCTCTGCACACAGTAAGCACGCGATAAATACCCGGAAGGACCTGAGTTCTACTCCCGGCTCCACCAGATGTCTGCCGTGTGACCTTGGGCAAGTCGCTTCACTCCTGGGCCTCCATTCCCTCGTCTGTAAAATGGGGATTGAGTGTGATCCCCAAGGGGCGCTTAGGGCCTGCCAACCTGATTAACATGTATGTATCCCAGCGCTTGGCACATAGGAAGCACGTAACGGAACCGTTGTTAAGTATTATTTATTTCTGATTGATAATAGTTGAGGTAGATACACAGAAGTTGGGAAAACCCCGCCTGGCCAAGCTGAGCCCCAGGACTACACGGAACCATTCTGTCCTCAATATTCGGATAGGAACTTGGATTTCACCTGGAATCTTGGGTTGGTAGTGGCGTACTTGGGGGTAGTCCGCGTGAACTGCCGCACTTCGGGTAGTTGAAACAGTCTGGAAAATAGCCTTGTATTTTGTCAATTGGTGTAACTTTCCATTCATTAATATGAAACAATCCAGAGGGTAACTCCTTTTTGGAATAGGGTTTGAATTCTGAAGTTCATAACAGGAGAACGGAATATGACAGGAAGCAGTTACTTTGTGGTTTTCTTTGGCTTAATTGGAGGAAAAATTCCTCCCCTCCCAAGTGTGTGATTTATACGTGAGCATTAAGATAGCAGATCCCTTTTAAATCAGAAAGATGATTTAAAGTGGAATTCCCCTAAAACATTGGTCTGCGATCTCTAGGGGCCAGGGCTAAAATGCAGAGGGATTTTGTTGATTGATTGAATCCTATAAATCTAACTGTTGGACAACTACTGCCTTTCCATTCCAGTGAAAAGTCCTAAAGTGCTGCCCGGATTATCTTTGTCCAGAAACGCTCTGGGCATATCACTCCCCTCCTCAAAAATCTCCAGTGGCTACCAATCAGTCTGCGCATCAGGCAGAAACTCCTCACCCTGGGCTTCAAGGCTGTCCATCCCCTCGCCCCCTCCTACCTCACCTCCCTTCTCTCCTTCTACAGCCCAGTCCGCACCCTCCGCTCCTCCACCGCTAATCTCCTCACCGTACCTCACTCTCGCCTGTCCCACCATCGACCCCCGGCCCACGTCATCCCCCGGGCTTGGAATGCCCTCCCTCTGCCCATCCTCCAAGCTAGCTCTCTTCCTCCCTTCAAGGCCCTGCTGAGAGCTCACCTCCTCCAGGAGACCTTCCCAGACTGAGCCCCTTCCTTCCCCTCCCCCTCATCCCCCTCTCCATCCCCCCCATCTTACCTCCTTCCCTTCCCCACAGCACCTTTATATATGTATATATGTTTGTACATATTTTTTACTCTATTTATTTATTTATTTATCTATCTATCTATCTATTTATTTATTTATTTTATTTGTACATATCTATTCTATTTATTTTGTTTTGTTAGTATGTTTGGTTTTGTTCTCTGTCTCCCCCTTTTAGACTGTGAGCCCACTGTTGGGTAGGGACTGTCTCTATATGTTGCCAATTTGTACTTCCCAAGCGCTTAGTACAGTGCTCTGCACATAGTAAGCGCTCAATAAATACGATTGATGATGATGATGATGATTGATGAAATCTTTCAGTTTTACCGATGTCCAAGAGAATGTACTGTAGAAGTCATGGAGAAATGCCATATTTCCAGTGTGAACTTAAAGCCCTCTCCCTCCTATCTAAGCTTGGTGATGTCCTATTACAACCCAACCCACACACTCCACGCCCCTGACTTACTCTCTGTACCTCAATCTTGTCTATCCCGCCACCGACCCCTTGCTCAAATTCTCCCTCTGGCCCAGAACTCCCCTCCCACTTCATATTCCTTAATCCAGCCCTCTCCCCTCCTTTCAAAACCCTGCTAAAATCACATCTCCTCCAAGAGGCCTTCCCAGACGGAGCCCTCTCTCTTCCCTGTCCGCTCTCTCCTCTGTGTTGGCTGTGAACTTAAGCACTTTGCTGCTCGCCCCCGCCTTACGATAATTGTAAATATTCGTACTCTCTATTTCTGCTATCCCCAATCTGCCTTAACTTCTGTCTTCCCCTGTAGATCGCAAGCTCCTCACGGGCAGAGATCATGTCTTCCAAACCTGTTGCACTGTGCTTTCCCAAGCGCTTAGGATCGTGCTCTGCACACAGAAAGCAGTCGCTCAAAATGATCGATTCTGATAAGCAGTCGTCGGATGAAGTTGGTACCGAAACAGTTCTGCTTTGAGCAGGGTTTGAGGTCCCTCAGTCAAACAATGGTATTCATTCATTCGTTCAGTCGTATTTATCGAGCACTTATTATGTGCAGAGCACTGTACTAAGCACTTGGAAAGTACAGTTCGGCAACAGAGACAATCCCTACCCAACAACAGGCTCACAGTCTAGAAGGGGGAGACAGACAACAAAACAAGTAGACAGGTGTCAGTATCACCAAAATAGATAAAAATAGAATTATAGATATGTACACATCATTAATAAAATAAGTGGAGTAATAGGTCCAAAGTACACCAGTGTTGTGGGGCGGGGAAGGGGGTACAGCAGAGGGAGAGAGTAGGGACGATGGGGAGGGGAAGCGGAGCAGAGGAAAAGGGGGACTCAGTCTGGGAAGGCCTCCTGGAGGAGGTGAGCACTCAGTAGGGCTTTGAAGGGGGGAAGAGAGCTGGTTTGGCAGATGTGAGGAGGGAGGGCTCAATAAATACAATTGATGATGATGATGATGATGAGGACATTCCAGGCCAGAAGGAGGACGTGGGCCAGGGGTTGACAGCGGGACAGGCGAGAATGAGGCCCAGTGAGAAGGTTAGCTGCAAAGTCTAGGGACTTCTCATAATTGGGGTATTTGTTAAGTTCTTATTATGTGCCAAGCACTCATTCATTCAATCGTATTTATTGAGCACTGTACTAAGTGCTTGGTAAGTACAAGTCGGCAACATATAGAGACGTACCCTACCCAACAACGGGCTCACAAGCACTGTATTCAGTGCAGGGATAGGTACATTATAAACAAAATCAAGCACAGTCCCTGGGCTGACAGTCCAAAGGAGAGAGAACAGGTGTCTTACCTCCATTTTCATAGGTGAGGAAACCGAGGAACGGAGAAGTTGTGACTTGCCCATGGCCATTCAGCAGACAAGTGGCAGAGCTGGAATCGGGAACCAGCGTAGAGCAGCCTTGCCTAGTAATAATAATAATAATGGCATTTATTAAGTGCTTACTATGTGTGCAGAGCACTGTTCTAAGCGCTGGGTGGGGGTTATAAGGTGATCAGGTTGTCCCGTGGGGGCTCACAGTTTTAATCCCCATTTTCCAGATGAGGGAACTGAGGCACAGAGAAGTGAAGTGACTTGCCCAAAGTCACACAGCCAACAATTGGCGGAGCCGGGATTTGAACCCACAACCTCTGACTCCAAAGCCTGTGCTCTTTGCACTGAGCCACGCTGCTTCTCTAGTAGATAGAGCACCGGTCTGAGAGTCAGAGGACCTGGGTTCTAATTCCCGGCTCTCCCACTTGTCTGCTGTGTGCTTTGGGCAAGTCTCTGTGCCTCAGTTCCCTCACCTGTAAAATAGTGATTAAGACTGTCAGCCCCATTTGGGGCATGGTCTGTGACCAAACGGACTAGCTTGAATCTACCCCAGCATTTAGTACAGTGCTTGGCACATAGTAAATGCTTACTACCATTTTTAAAAAAAAAGGAGAGAAAGAGAGAAATCTGGACTTGGGCATCTCTGATTTAGGACAGTGATTTGAATGGGTTATTAAGGAACTGGCCAATGATTTGACTGCATATATAAATACTTGTTTTGTTGTTGTTTTTTTTTTTTAACAGGTGGCCTTACTTGGATTAGATGTTCTAAGTGCCTTTTTAGACAGACTATCAACGCGATTTAAATCATATATAGCAACGGGTAAGTTGGAAACACATACTTTCAACTTGTTTTATATTTCAAAGTACCATCGGGAGTGCTGCCCTTTTCTTACATGAAGAGGAAGCTATAGTATGTGTGAATCCTTAAGACTGGTATATATGTTTGTACATATTTATTACTCTATTTTACTTGTACCTATCTATTCTATTTATTTTATTTTGTTAGTATGTTTGGTTTTGTTCTCTGTCTTCCCCTTTTAGACTGTGAGCCCACTGTTGGGTAGGGACTGTCTTTGAAGGTTGCCAGCTTGTACTTCCCAAGCGCTTAGTACAGTGCTCTGCACACAGTAAGCGCTCAATAAATACGATTGATTGATTGATTGACTGGTAGTCTTGTATGTGACGGGGACGGTGTCCAATAGTGCCTGATGTGTAGTAAGCTCTTAATAAATACTATTATTATTATTATGTTATTCCTCATGATGATTCCAGAAAAATGGTTTGGAAAGGGTGCTTCTTCCCCGAAAGTGGGTAAGCCACCCAATTAGACTACAGGATGAACTTTGCTTTGGAAATGGTCTTCAGGTCATTTCCTGATTCTGCTGGCTGGAACCAGTCAATCAGTGGTGTTTATTGAGTGCGTACTATGTGCAGAGCAGTGTAGTAAGCGCTTGGGAGAGTACAATACACCAGAACTAGCTGACAAGTTCCCAGCCCACCAGCGAGTCTGGATTTTTTCGTCTTCAGGAAATTGGCTCCTCTTCTTTTTCAGCCAGTGGGACCATTCTTCTTTTTGCTGGCCATTGACGGGGAACTTTTTCTTTGTGCTGTATTGTTTTTATTTTTTTAATTATGGTATTTGTGAAGCACTTACTATGTGCTATGCACTGCTCTAGGCGCCGAGGGAGATACCAGTTAGTCAAGTCGGAAACAGTCTCTGTCCCTCATTGAGCTCGCAGTGCAGGAGGAAGGACAGATATTGAATGTCCATTTTGCAATTAAGGACACTGATGCACAGGGTTGTTAAGCGACTTGCCCAAGGCCACACAGCAGACAAGTGGCGGAGCGAGGATTAAAGCCCACATCTTTTCAACTCCCGGGGTTGGTCTCTTTCCACTGAGCCACGCTGCTCCCCAATTCATTCTAATGTTGTTAGAGCTAAGTTTCACCTGTCTGAGCGTCCTCTTGTTTGGTTGAGCCCCTTCTCTTACCTTCTCTTGGTCTCTTCCTCATCTTCTTCTTATTCCTTTTTAGCTCACCTCCAACTTTCAATCAATCAATCAATCAATCATATTTATTGAGCGCTTACTGTGTGCGGAGCACTGTACTAAGCGCTTGGGAAGTACAAGTCAGCAACACATAGAGACAGTCCCTACCCAACAGCGGGCTCACAGTCTAGAAGGGGGAGACAGAGAACAAAACCAAACATATTAACAAAATAAAATAAATAGAATAGATATGTACAAGTAAGAGAAATAAATAGAGTAATAAATATGTACAAACATATATACATATATATAGGATAAGACCCGCATGCCCCCCTATTGCTTTTACTTTGATTTTTCCCTTTCTCCTCTCTTGCTCCATTTCTCCCTTTTATTCTCCCTTTTTACTCATTTCCACTCAGGCACGAGTATTCTTCGACGTCAGTCGCAGCAGTCTGGTCAGGTCGCTCTATACGTCCTCTCCCCCCTACCCTCATCTTCTCAAACTCCCTTCCGCGTTTGGCTGCTTCTTGTCCTTTCAACCCACTTTCTCTTTTTCTGGCGAGGCGTTTGACCCAATTGATAGGGTGAGACCTGATCAGAAAGCAGCCCAGTGTAACCCTGAAAAAAGAAGTACCGAGGTTGGATACGGTACCAGGACAGGGATGGAAATTTCGGGATCCAGGATGTGGAAGAAAACCTGTTGGATATCATTAATTGTTAAACGCTCACTATGTACCAGGCACCATACTAAGCACTGGGGTAGATACCAGGGCAGTTGGATGCTTGTCGGTTGAAATGACCCTTTTAATTTGGGTTGATTTGCACTTAAGGCTATACCTGAGGTGATCACTTTTACTGTGTAGCGTAGGTTTTGGTCATCTGTTGGGTAGGGACCGTCTCTATATGTTGCCAACTTGCACTTCCCAAGCACTTAGTACAGTGCTCTGCATCATCATCATCATCAATTGTATTTATTGAGTGCTTACTATGTGCAGAGCACTGTACTAAGCGCTTGGGAAGTACAAATTGGCAACATATAGAGGCAGTCCCTACCCAACAGTGGGCACACAGTAAGCGCTCAATAAATACGATTGATGTTGATGAAAGCCATACCCAAAGAGAGGAAGTAGCAGTTGATCAAATAAGTTAATGAATATCCACTGAGACCATTGTATGTTTTCTGCCTGATTTTATCTAGACAAGCCAGTTGTTCTGCAGTATGTCCCCTCCTCACTCAGTTATACCAAGTCTGTAGTCATTCATTCATTCACTCAGTTATTCCAAGTCTCACCGTGTAATCATTCATTCATTCAATTGTATTTACTGAGCACCTACTGTGTGCAGAGCACTGTACTAAGTGCTTGGGAATTCCAAGTTGGCAACATACAGAGACGGTCCCTACCCAACAACGGGCTCACAGACTAGAAGGGGGAGACAGACAACAAAACATATAACAAAATTAAATAGAATAGTAAATATGTACAAGTGAAATAGAGTAATAAATCTGTACAAACATATATACGGGGGCTGTGGGGAGGGGAAGGAGGAGAGGAAGGAGGGGGCTCAGTCTGGGAAGGCCTCCTGGAGGAGGTGAGCTCTCAGTAGGGCCTTGAAGGGAGGAAGAGAGCTAGCTTAGTGGATGTGCAGAGGGAAGGCATTCCAGGCCAGGGGGAGGACGTGGGCCGGAGGTCGACGGCGGGACCAATCATTGACTACTAATCAATCAGTACTATTTATTAAGCACTTTCTGGGTGCAGAACATTGCACTAAGCGCTTGGAGAATAAGACACAACAATGTAACAGATGCATTCCCTGCCCACAACGAGCTTACAGTCTGGGGAAGTATCGAAACTGCTTTACTGGGAAAACTTAAAGTACTAACCAGTATGTTGGGGCCCTTTAGATTTTGCCCCACATGCTACTTTTAACAAATCGCTTTATTTTTATTTGGGTAGAAATGGAATTGGGTTATTCGCAAGCAGCATGGCCTAGTGGGTAGAGCACGGGCCTGGAAGACAGAAGGACTTGAGTTCTAATCCCCGCTCTGCCATTTGTCTGCTGTGTGACCCTGTGCAAGTCACTTTACTTTTCTGGGCCTCAGTTACCTCATCCGGAAAAGGGGGACGAAGATTGTGAGCCCCAAAGTCTCCCCCTTTTAGACTGTGAGCCCACTGTTGGGTAGGGACTGTCTCTGTATGTTGCCAACTTGGACTTCCCAAGCGCTTAGTACAGTGCTCTGCACACAGTAAGCGCTCAATAAATACGATTGATTGATTGATATAGATTGCGTCCAACCTGATGAGCCTGTATTTACCTCAGTGCTTAGAACAGTGCCTGGCTCATAGTAAGTGCTTAACAGATACAAAATAAAATCGAGGTGGTGTGTTAATGCCCAAATATATTATTTAAAATGCGGTGCTGACCACCGCAAAACCAGAGCCTTGAAAATGCCCTGAAGTAAAATTCCCTATTCACTTAAAAATGCTAGAATTTTGACCTCCAGGTCCCTTGAAATAGTACTTCTTTGCCTAGTTAAGCGTTTTCAAGACTACGGTATTTCATAGATTCTAGTAAAAGCTGCTTCTGTGCGATTAATGGATTTGCATATATTATGCAGCCAAAGCATGTAATGACTTTTATTATTTTATGGACAAGTCTAACTGTTTTTCTGGAGGAAGAACAGGGAGAAATAGCTTTATAAGCTCCCTGTTTTTCTCAGTTCCTCACAATCGAGGATAGCGGGCAATTTGGGAAATAATACCCTATTATCGAGACCCTGGAGCCCACATTAGTGATCTTTATGAAAAGGCCAAAAGGGCAAAAGGAAATGCATTCGATTTCCTAGGCAACAGTGTTGTGTCGGAGCAACAGTAGCAGCTTTGGAGGGCGGTGATCGTGAGTTTCCAGTCAGACCACGCTGCCCAGGGTATGCTGCCAGAAGCCATGTCACCCTTCCGTGAGCTCAGGCGACAGATGAGAAGCTGAAATGAACTGCTTTATTATGCTTTGCTGATGCCCGAAACGTTTTAGGGGGTGAAAGGGAATTACGTCAGCCCAAGGCAAGCTGGTCTGGCCTTCCCACTAAGAAAGTGGGTTCGCTCAGCAGATTTAGGCCGTGGAGACAACCTAGTTTGGATTGTCAACCGGGTGCCTGTCTTTCCTCCCTCACTTTAGTCAATACAAGTGAGGGCCATTATGTGCGCTTTAAAAACGGTCGTCGCCCCTAATTTCTGAAAGCTAAGGACGTTCATCGGTTCCAATCCAAATGCAGTTTGCTTCCACAGCCACCCGAAACTTTGGGCTGTGTTATCGGACACCTTCTCCCCGTCTAGACTGTAAGGGTGTTGTGGGCCGGGGGCCCGTTTACCAGCTCTGTCAGTAGAAGCAGTGCTGCCTGGTGGAGAGAGCACAGGCCTTGGGAGTCGGAAGGACCTGGGTTCCAATCCTGGTTCTGCCGGTTGATTGCTATGTGACCTGGGGCAAGTCACTTCGCTTCTCTGGCCTTCAGTTTCCTCAACTGTGAAATGGGGATATGTGTTCTCCCTCCTCCTTACTACTACTACTAATAATAATGATGGCATTAAGCACTTACTATGTGCCAAGCACTGTTCTAAGCACTGGGGAGGTTACAAGGTGATCAGGTTGTCCCACAGGGGGCTCACAGTCTTCATCCCCATTTTACAGATGAGAGAACTGAGGCACAGAGAAGTGAAGTGACTTGCCCAAAGTCACACAGCTGACAATTGGCCGAGCCGGGATTTGAACCCACGACCTCCAAAGCCCGTGTTCTTTCCACTGAGCCACGCCGCTTCCCTAGAATGTGAACCCCATTTATGACAGGAACTGGGTCTGACTTAACTGGTACCTTTCCCAGCACTTAGAACGGTGTTTGACACAGAATAAGCACTTAACAGGTACGGTTTTTTTTTTTAAAAAGATAGCCCCTCTATTGCTACCTTAATTAGATGTATTTCCCAAGTTAAAGTTGCTGCTAGAGACTGATTTTCCTCCTCCAGCTTCAGATAATGTAGGTAAGGACCGTTTTTCACTCAAGTTCGTACATTTTTCGGAAAGGCTCACAGTCTCCTCCCCTTTTTAGGATCAGAATTTTGGTTTGATCGATTTCGCAGTTAATACAGTGCTCTGCACACATCAAGCACTCAATAAACACAATTGAATGAATGAATTTGGTGTCTGAAATATTCGGGGAGTATTTGTTGAGCCCCTACTCAGTGTCGAGCCCTGCACTAAGCG
Source organism: Tachyglossus aculeatus (assembly GCF_015852505.1). Lineage (NCBI taxonomy): Eukaryota > Metazoa > Chordata > Mammalia > Monotremata > Tachyglossidae > Tachyglossus > Tachyglossus aculeatus. Next base: position 41,814,783 of record NC_052067.1, on the reverse strand, counting down.
CTGGGGTAGATAGAAGATCAACAGGGCCAGGCACAGTCCCTGTCTTATAATAATTATGGTACGTATTAAGCGTTTACCATGTGCCAGCCACTGTATTAAGCGCTATTTGGGGTTCACAGTTGAATGAGGAGGGACACCTGAGTATTTGGATGACGAAGAGGGGAGGTGCCGATGGGTTTACGTCCCAGACCTCACCTTTTCTGGCAGCAGGCCCGTTCTAAGTCAGCAGCTGTGAACGATATCTGAATTCTAGGAGGTGGATCGGCCTTTAGTTATCAGAAAACGTAATCAGGGACAACTGTAAACATTGTGTTGTCTTGGCCTCAAATTGCTGCACTTCAGGATTAAGCTAAACAGAAAATGCTATGCCGGGGGTTCCTTGTTCATTCAGTTTTCCCCTAACACGTTTGCACTGCGCTTTTTGGCTAGAAAGGTGGTGGGGTAGCGGAAAGAGCACGTCAGAAGGTCATGGGTTCTCATCCCGCGGGGCTCTGCCACTTGTCTGCTGTGTTTTCTTGGGCAAGTTGCTTCACTTCCCTATGCCTCGGTTCCCTCATCTGTAAAATGGCGTTGGAGACGGAGCTCCATGTGGGACAGGGACTGTGTCCAACCCCATTTTGCTTGTTGTCCACCCCAGCACTAGAGGCACTTAGTAAGCACTTAACAAATACCTCAATTCTTATTATTCTGAAAAAAATGTGATGCGATATCGTAGTGCCGTACATTGTCATAAACGCGGTCCATTTTTCTCTCCTTCCCTTCAGTTCTTCTAGCTTTGATTGATCGAATGGGAGATGCCAAAGATCAAGTTCGAGAACAATCCCAGAATTTGATATTGAAGTTAATGGACCAAGCAGCCCCACCAATGGTAGGCATATCCTTGGGAGTTCTACTGTCATCTCTTAATGTTGAAGCACTTTGGTCGTCCAGTTTAGAAATATTCCACCCACCTGCCAAGTCAGACACACAGGCTAGATTAAAAGAAAAAAAGGGACAAGGAAACTGTCAGCTTGATGCCGACAAATATTTTTTTATTGCCTCGGGACCCTGCCTACAGGCAGATCGTTAGAGCTGTAACATTTATGGCGTGCACAATAATAATGTGATTAGTATTTTACATGCGCGGGGAAATAGTCTGTCCTGAAGTAACGAGGTGAGTTAATAGAGTAGAAATAAATTGGGCTCTGAATGAGAGACGTATCAAGAATCCATCGCCAGGAGATTTTTTTTTTTTTTAATACGTCACCCTATTGAATCCATTTGCGATGGTTGCCTTTAAGACCGGGGAAACTTTTTCTCTATTCTAGTACCTCAAAAAGAATTCACTGTCACACACATGGCACACATAGTATTTTGTTGTTCCCCCTCGTCCCCCTCTCCATCCCCCCCATCTTACCTCCTTCCCTTCCCCTCAGCACCTGTATATATGTATATATGTTTGTACATATTTATTACTCTATTTATTTATTTTGCTTGTACATATCTATTCTATTTATTTTATTTTGTTAGTATGTTTGGTTTTGTCTCCCCCTTTTAGACTGTGAGCCCACTGTTGGGTAGGGACTGTCTCTATATGTTGCCAACTTGTACTTCCCAAGCACTTAGTACAGTGCTCTGCACACAGTAAGCGCTCAATAAATACGATTGATGATGATGGAAGCCTTCTGTAGTGTTTCAGTAGACCAGCAGAATTATGGAATGATGAAAAATTCTGGGGCCTGTAACTCTGTGCGGCAGTTACTAGGCGATGTGAAGTCTCGCTAAAGCCATACTAGACAACTGGGGTTTTAATGACAGCGAAGCCCTGAAGGCTGTTAAAGCTAAGGGGATAGCTGCTCTTCTGGAGAGGTCGAAATTCCGTCTTTCTCTCAGTTGGAAATTGCGGCGTGGACAGGGGCCGAGCCTGCGTGGGTAAAGCCGGTACCTGTGTCCGTGCGACAGGGCCGGGGTGTGAAATCCCGAAGTCCTGCATTCTAGGAGGAGGGGAAACTAGTTGGTTTGCGTTTCCAGGTCGTCCGGAAAGTGCCCGACGAGCGCGTGCAGACGCGGGTCGGTTGGAGCCCCGCTGCGGCTAAGCCGGGCTTCGGCCCTTGCTGATCTGGGGTGCGGCGGGATGGGTGGGAACTGCTCCCCCCAGTCTGCTGTCAGCCTGCAGGGGACTGCCTCATATGCAGAGGACTGCTACATATTTATTACTCTATCTATCTATCTATCTATCTATTTATCTATCCATCTATCTATTTACTTATTTATTTATGCATGCATATTTCTAACTCTGTTTGTTTGTTTATCTATCTATCTATCTTTATTTATTTATCTATCCATCCATCTATTTACTTATTTATTTGTTTATTCATTTATTTATCTATCCATCTATTTATTCATTTGTTTGTTTATTTGTTTATTTATTTGATTGTTTGTTTATTTATCTATCTATCCATTTATCTATCCATATATCTATTTACTTATTTATTTGTTTATTCATTTATTAATCTATCCATCTATTTATTTGTTTGTTTGTTTATTTATTTATCCCCTCAGTCTGCTGTCAGCCTGCAGAGGACTGCCTCATATGCAGAGGACTGCTACATATTTATTTATCTATCTATCTATCTATCCATCCATCTATCTATTTACTTATTTATTTGTTTATTTATTTATGCATATTTCTAACTCTATTTATTTATCTGTTTATTTGTTTGTTTGTCTATTTATCTATTTATCTATCTATCTATCTTTATTTATTTATCTATCCAGCCATCTATTTACTTATTTATTTATTTATTCATTTATTTATCTATCCATCTGTTTATTTGTTTGTTTGTTTATTTGTTTATCCATCCGTCTATCTATTTATCTATCAATCTATCTATTTACTTATTTGTTTATTTGTTTATTTATTCATCTATCCATCTATTTGTTTATTTATTTGCTTATTTATTTATGCATATTAATTACTCTGATTGTTTATTTGTTCATTCATTCATTTATTATTTATTTATTTATCTATCTATTTATCTATCTATCTATCCATCCATCCATCTATCTATTTATATTTATTTATTTATTTATTTATTTATTTTACTTGTACATACCTATTCTATTTATTTTATTTTGTTAGTGTGTTTGGTTTTGTTCTCTGTCTCCCCCTTTTAGACTGTGAGCCCACTGTTGGGTAGGGACCGTCTCTCTATGTTGCCAACTTGTACTTCCCAAGCGCTTAGTCCAGCGCTCTGCACACAGTAAGCGCTCAATAAATACGATTGATTGATTGATTGCCTGGGGCTCCCCGAGGGGCCAAGCCAGGAGGGCAGCAGGGTCAGCAGGACACGGCTGGGGCCTGGCCGCTCCCAATAGTCGGTCCAGTCGATTTAATGAGCGCTTATTCTGTGGAGAGCGCCGTACTAAGCGCTGGGGAGACTACAGCAGGACAATAGAACAGACGCATTCCCGGCCCACAGCGAGTTTACAGTTTAGAGGGGGAGATGGACATTAATAGAAATAGAGATGTGGCCTTAAATGCTGTGGGGCTAGGATGGGGGAACGAATAAAGGGAGCGAGTCAGGGTGACACACACAAGGGAGTGGGAGAAGAAGAAAGGGGGGTTTAGTCAGGGAAGGCTTCTCGGAGGAGGAGAGGAAGGCCGCTTGGAGGCTTTTTTTAGTATAAATAAATTACGGATCGCTACATGAGTGCTGTGGGGCTGCTGTCTTGGTACAGTCTGCCAATCCCATGGGTGTGTGGGTCTCAGGTTCCTGAGGAGGACTCTACGGTGGGGCTGAGTAGGTGTGCTTTGGCAAACACGCCTCATCGCTCTGGACTTCCCGGCGAGTATTGATTCCACCCTTGATTTAATTAAAAAATTAATAATAATGATGGTATTTGTTAAGCGCTTACTATGTGCAAAGCACTGTTCTAAGCGCTGGGGGGATACAAGGTGATCAGGTTGTCCCACGTCAGGCTCACAGTCTTAATCCCCATTTTACAGATGAGGGAACTGAGGCCCAGAGAAGTTAAGTGACTTGCCCAAAGTCACACAGCCGACAATTGGCAGAGCCGGGATTTGAACCCATGACCTCTGACTCCAAAGCCTGTGCTCTTCCCACTGAGCCACGCTGCTCCTCTGAGCTCCTCCCCTGGGATAATCTCTCAATCACAGGTTGTTCTGTGCAGGCATAGCTCCTCAGTAGCTGGTGTTTAAGGAATATAAATTGGCACGTTTCTGTTCACTGCACGCACAGTTCTGAAGGGAAAGGATTTTTAAGACACGCACAAAGGGGGACCGAGCAAATTGGGACAGATAGCAACTACAAGGAAAATCCCCCAACTGAGGGTGGGAAGTGGGAGCTAGAGAGTAAAAATGAAAACCAAATCGGCAAGCAAAAGCGGCATTTTTAAGGGAAGCATGGGTGGGGCTTTTACAAGGGGAAGAGAAGAATAACTTGATTTTTCAATTATTGATGGAAATTCTCTTTTTCAACAGTTCATTTGGGAGCAGCTGGCCGTCGGTTTTAAACACAAGAATTACCGATCGCGAGAAGGCGTGTGTTTGTGTCTGATCGCAACTTTAAACACGTAAGCTTGATTATATAAAATGCAATTCATCAGTTTGCCTTTCTATTTCTCCCCCACGAACAAGATGTAGAATAAGTGGGCTTGGGGTCCTGGGGCAGAGCTCCGGAGCCAAGGGATCGCAGCTGCCCCGGTCCGATGGGATGTGCTTTTCGGAGACTGTGCTGAGGGTGAGGGCCAGTAGGGATTTCCTGGAAGAGCCCCTGCCATCTCATTGCCAAAGCTGCTTCCGCAGAAACAGTGCGACCTAACGGATAGAGCCCGGGAGTTAGAAGGTCCTGGGTTCTAATCCTGACTCCAGCACTTGTCTGTGCTGTGTCCTTGGCAAGTCGCTTCACTTCTCTGGCCCTCAGTTCCCTCGTCTGTAAAATGGGGAGTAAGAGTGTGAGCCCCACGTGGGGCAGGGACTGTTGCCCAGTCTGATTAACTTGTGAACCCCAGTGCTTCACACAATGCTTGGCACATAGTAATTGCTTAACAAGAACCATTGTTGTTGTTATTGCTGCTTTTTATCTCTGGGAACTAAAGGGACTGAGTTGTTTGTTTTTGATTTTGTTTTTTGTTAGCACTTACTGTGTGCCAGTCACTAGACTAAGTACTGTGGTATTTACAAGCTAGTCAGGTTGGACCCAGTCTTTGTCCCACATGGGGCTCCCAGTCTTCATCCCCATTTTACAGATGAGGTAACTGCAGCACGAAAGTGAAGTGGCTTGCCCAGGGTGTCGCAGCAGCCAAATGGTGGAGCCGGGATTAGAACCCAGGTCCTTCTGACTCCCAGCCTCGGGCTCTATCCTTTAGGCCATAAAGCTTCTCTTACAGCGGGTTGAGTGTCTTGGGAAGCTTGGAAGAAAAAAGCAGGGGAGGCCAAGTGTCACTGGGCGTGTAATGGCTTGGCTCCCACTCCCCGATCCGTTCTGGGGGCTTGAGGGTAAATCCCTGTTTAATGGAATGAGCCCTCCATGTCAGGAAAGCCTTGGAAATGACAGCCGGTCTTCAACGGGGAATTCTGAACCGAGGAACTTTTTCTCCAAGCCCGTCGAAGCGGCTTTTTGTCGATTTGGGTGTGCGTGTTTGGGTATGAATGGATTTTTCTTGACGTCAGGAGGTTATAATGATGGCGGTGGTGTTTATTAAGCACTCGCTAGGTGCCGAGCCCCTCTAAGCTCTGGGGGAGATGTTAGTTTGACTGGACACACCCCTGTCTCGCAGTCTGAGGGAGGAAGAACAGCAGTTCTATCCCCACTTCACTGATGAGGAAGCCGAGGCCCAGAGAAGTTCAGTGACTTGCCCACGGTCACCCAGCAGGCAGGTGGCAGAGCTGGGGCCCGAACCCAGGTTCCCTGACTCCCACTCCCATGTTCTTTCCACGTGGCCGCATTGCCTCCCAGGGATTTTAAAGTGGTAAAATCTATATTTTTTTAAAGAATTTAGTAGTATAATTTTGAATTGTAATAACACTAATCTAGTAGTGAAAAACCGTCAAGTAAATCCTCCTCTTACCCTTTTTACGAGGGCTGGAAGAACTGTTGCGGATAAGGGGAAACCGGCAGTTAGTGGAACACACTTGGACTTCCCAAGCGCTTAGTACAGTGCTCTGCACACAGTAAGCGCTGAATAAATACGATTGAATGAATGAATGAATGAACATTTCCATCGGCAGGCATGCCTGGGAAAGTAAACCAATCAACCGATCGTGTGTATTGAGCGTTCACTGTGTGCAGAGCACCGTACAAAGCGCTTTGGATACGGCCCGTCCATTCCCTTCCTGCCCATCTCCTCTGTGTGGGACCTGATCCATTTCAGTCTTGCTGTTTTGTTGCTAAAAATGTAGACAGCCTGACGGACTCAGGAAGCAGCCGAGGCTGAATCGGGCTGGACACGGGCAACTTTCCCCTCCCGCCTGTGGCCCTGATGCGGAAACACTCCTCCTCCCGACCTGCGGCAAAGGAAGAGCTGAGGCTTCTTACTCCCCATGCCTAGGTGGTTGGGCACCCCCAGAAGCTGCTTCCTAAGCAGCTGCAACCCTGGGAATCTCTAAAGAAGGAGATCCAAGCAGCAGGGGCCTTCGAAATTGCTGCCAGGGACGCCGGTTCGGCGGTGGGTCCTGAATTTTCCCCTCGGTTGCGTTTGGAATGGGCAGCCAACTCAAACCAAACCCGCTGCGCTTTCCTTCCTTTCTTCCCCAACCGGTCTGTCAGCAGCTTCTCCCCCCGCTTCCCTCTCTCCTCCTCTGCTCCCCTTCAGCTCGGTCAGAAAAATTCCTCGCAAGTTCCGCGGGATAGTGAAGTTGCAGCAGGCAGTTCTTTGAAAACAAATCAATCAGCGGTATTTCTGAAGCGCCGACTGGGTGTACAGAGCACCGTCCTAAGCGCTTGGGAGAGTGCAACCGAGCAAGCACGGGTAGACACGTTCTCCACCCGCACGTCTAAAGCGTGGTTGGGGCAGAGCAGATGGGTGGGATAAAACTGGGGAAGGGAGAAATTAATCGGGGATGGCCTCCCGGAGTTAATGAGTTGAAATGGTGATGATTATGTATTTTCTATTTTTTTGCGGAGAATTGGGTGCATTATCACTGGAGATTTCAGAAGGTTAAAAATGCAGACTGTGGGAAATCTGAAACGGTAGCGACAGCAGTCCAGTCGAATGCAGCTTTTGCGTCAGAGAGGGTGGCTCGGGGATTGCGGCGATGTTCCTAGCCTGGCCAATGTAGTTCTTGTTAGAATTTAGGACCAAGGAGACTTTAGTTACAGTTAGGGCGAGGGAGGCGTTGAGCCCTGCTAAAGAAGCCAAGACCCGAGAGGGAGGCGTCTAAGAGGTAGCAGGACTAGGCAACAGCTGCGTAAGCTCAGAGCCTTCAGTTTGAAGGAGCTGTAAAGAGGGCTTCCCTTTATTTTCCACTTGATCTGATAAACCTCTGCTCATTCTGGCGAGCTGAGCCAAGCGGGCAAGACCTCTTGAATAATAATAATAATAATACTAATAATACTACTACTAATAATAATGTTCAATCACTCATATTTATTGAGCGCTTTCCATGTGCAGAGCCCTGAACCAAGCGCTTGGGAGAGGACAATATAATGGTAGACGCATTCCCTGCCAACGAGCTTACAGTCTAGAGGGGAGGAATAATCACTGTAGTACTTAAGCGCTTTCCACGTGCACTGTTCTAAGACCCGGGGAAGATATAAGGTAATCAAGTCAATAATGGCATTTATTTAGTATTTAACGTTCAGTACCTTGGGGTATTTTTGAGGTTGTGAGGTCAGACACCGTCCCTGTCCCACAAGACTTCTAATCTGTTTTATGCCCATTTTATAGTTATCAATCAATTGTATTGAGCGCTTACTAGAAGCAGAGTACTTTACTGAGCGCTTGGGAGAGTACAGTACAATAAAATTAGCAGATGTGTTCCCTGCCCGTGATGCGTCTGGTTGAGGAAACCGGGAACCAGAGAGGTGAAGTGACTTGCCGAAGGCCACATAATAATAATAATAATAATTGTGGTATGTTAAATGCTTACTGTGTGCCAGGAATTGTACTAAGCTCAGGGGGAGATGGAAGATAAGAGGGTTGGACACAGTCCCTTGTCTCACATGGGGCTCATGGTCTTAATCCCCATTTTACAGATGAGGAAACTGAGGCACAGAGAAGTCAAGCGACTTACCCAAGGTCAAGCAGCAGAAAAGCGGCGGTCACATGGCAGGCCAGCAGTGGACCGGGGACTCGAACCCGGATCTCCAGAGTCAATAGACCATACTCCCTTCAACTCCTGCCGTCTTTTTCTTTTTCTTCACCACTTCTAACCCACCCCTGCCTACCTTTCTGCATGTCTTCTGCCTTTTCCTTATTTCCTTGCCCAGCAATGCCCTCTTCCCTTGGCATCCTTCAAAGCAGCAATGCCCCGAAGCCCCATAAACGCACCTAGAGCGAGGATATTCCTATTTTACCTATCAGTTAAATCAAATATAATGGAAAAAAAAATCCTAGAGAGAGACTCCTGGTGTAATGCAGTTTACAGGTTTTGAAAGAATGCTATGTTTGTACAATAAAGACCTATGCAGTTATCCTTCTAGTGTCCTTGTGCATGTTTGACTAAAATTGTGCAGTTAGATTATTTTTGGGGAAAATTCACATTTTTCATAACTGCGTAAATGCTGTAGTCTCTCGTATAGTACGTAATTTGCTCAGTGTGTCAATAATCATCTGTGCCTTATTTGCCTCCAGCCCGTTTCCCTTATAATTGAGGTGGGAATGAACTTTAAGTTGGCTTTGAAAGAGTAAAAAGGTGCCAGAAAATATTTGTTTGGTTCACAAAGGCTTGAATGAGGTCCGAAGAATGATTGCTTGGAACTGTGGGTGTCATTATAATTAAACCTCAAATTTCATTTCTTAACTGAATCTTTTTTTCAAGTGAAAATGACGTGTTAAAAAATATATTTTTAGCTATGGTGCCCAACCATTAATCCTCAGCAAGTTGGTCCCACATTTGTGCGTCTTATTTGGAGATTCCAACAGTCAGGTAAGGAACTTTTCATTCATTAATTTCTCTAAATAGATTAAGTTTAGAATGAACATCCCGTGTCTGCTTTTTACTGACATTAGTAGTCATGTCCGTAGAGATGTGGAGAGGCACGGTGTTAATCAAGGGTATCCGAACGTTTGTACGCAAAGCACTGTACTAAGCACTTGATAATGGCTATAGAGGTTCCAGTACTCTGCGAAGAGTGATAGGTTAGAGAAAATGCTGGTTGTGGATGCGTTTTCTAAAAACTGAGTAAAATCAATCAATCAATCAATCGTATTTATTGAGCGCTTACTGTGTGCAGAGCACTGTACTAAGCGCTTGGGAAGTCCAAGTTGGCAACATATAGAGACTGTCCCTACCCAACAGTGGGCTCACAGTCTAAAAGGGGAAGACAGAGAACAAAACCAAACATACTAACAAAATAAAATAAATAGAATAGATATGTACAAGTAAAATAAATAAATAGAGTAACAAATATGTACAAAAGCCCAGAAGGGCTAGCCCTGAGGGTAGAGGTTTGGATTGGGTGCTTTGGGAAATGGCATGGAGTCAAATCCAGGCTTGTTTTCTGTTCAGAAGCAAGGTCTCTTACGAAAACTCATCCCTAGCCGCCAAGAATTTTTTTTTCTATGTAGATTAGGCCTTAAATACCATCACTCGGCACCTCTAGAAAAGGTATTTAATAAATCGTGCTTTGTGCAGGGCACTGCACTGAGCCACAAGAAACCTCACTCCAGTGAAAATCAGACCTAATCCCTGTCCTACAAGGGGCTCAGAGTCAAAGAGTAAGGGAGGGACGCTTAATCAGTCTTATTTATTGAACGCTTACTGTATGCAGAGCAATGTATTCACTCATTTGTTAATTCAGTTGTATTTATTGAGCGCTTCCTGTGTCCAGAGCGCTGTACCAAGCGCTTGGGAGACTACAGTAGAATAAAGTTAGTAGATGTGTTCCCTGACCACATGGTGCTTACTTGCTGTGCATGCCGTAAGCGCTCACATACCAGTGATGAATTTGTTGACGGCTAAATGGAGAAGGGTGAGACCCCAAATATCCCAGCTAGGATAACCATAAATGCAAGAGCATTGTGTTTGGACGAGCCAAGTTTCGGGGCCCCTCGTGTCAGCCCCGTCCCCCATTCCCCGGCTCCCTAGAAGTTGAGAAGGCCTCAGTTTGCCGCTGGTTCCTCACCCCCCACGGTGTAACGGGAAGTTGACAGGGTACTCCCACTGCTTCCCCACAGTCTCTCCCCGTACCGTGTCGTACTTTTCAAGGGCGTCATCCCCTCTGAAGCTTGGGTCCTTGCCATTTCAAACAGTTCTGATTTCACCGCCCAAGTCCCTCAGGGACTGCAGCTTCCCTTGTCTCGTCTGACGCCGTGGAGTCGTTTCCGACCCATACGCGGGTACGCCCCGCTCTCCATCTGCAGTCGCTCTGGTGGCGGATCCAGAGAGTTTTCTTGGTAAAAGCACGGAAGTGGTTTACCACGGCCGCCTTCCTCGCAGGAAACGCGCGTCTCTCTGCCCTCGACTCTCTCCCGTGCTGCTGCTGCCCAGCACGGGGGAGTTTTGACTTGTAGCGGATTGCCTTCCACTCGCTAGCCACTGCCCGAGCTAGGAATGCAATGGGTAGGCCTCTCCTTGACACTCCCTCCCATAGCCAAGACTGGTAGAGGACTGGAAACTCTCCAGGTGCGACCCTGAGAGGCCGCAGCCTCACTAGACCCCTGTTAATCGGTCATCACTGACCACTTACTGAGTGCAGAGCACTGTACTAAGCGTCAGGAAAAGTACGACAGAGTTGGTGGACACGATCCCGGCGCTTACGGTCTAGAGGAGGAGCTTTAAGTGTTTGTCCCCGGCTCGTATTTTAGTCCCGTAGCTCAAGACCTGAAGGAGGAATCAGGCTAGCTCATCCGAAAACCTTTCCCTTCTAAAGAAAGGATGGTATTTTCACTCAGGTGATTTTAAGTTGTAATGTCTGAGCACGCTTTTGGCGACCTTATCAAAACATATTGTCACCTGCCTAAAGCAAAGGTAAAATTTTCTTAGGGGACTGCATAATAATAATAATAATGGCATTTATTAAGCGCTTGCTATGTGCAAAGCACTATTCGAAGCACTGGGGTGGGATACAAGGTGATCAGGTTGTCCCACGTGGGGCTCACAGTCTTAATCCCCACTTTCCAGATGAGGTAACTGAGGCACAGAGAGGTGAAGTGACTTGCCCAAAGTCACACAGCTGACAAGTGGCAGAGCCGGGATTTGAACCGACGACCTCTGACTCCAAAGCCCGGGCTCTTCCCACTGAGCCACGCTGCTTCTCTCTCTTAGTCCTCTTATATTAGCTGTCTTTCTTGTTTGATGGAATGGTTCATGTTTTTGAATTGCTCTAGGTGAACTAGAGGCGAGGGAAGGCCAAAGTAGATTATGGTTTTTCCAAAAAATGTGCATGTCAAAGAAAAGCCGCTTCCCTTTTCAGTCTTGATTTATTGTTAATAGAGATAGTGTGTAATTAATGTCTTCAAAGCAATTGCACCCCAACAAATCCAAGGGAAAAATTTCCAGATTTGAAACATTGGCTGTATTTTACAAACCCACAACTTTCCATCAGAAACTCATTTCTTAAAGCCTCTAAAATGTATTTATGGACCCCTTTTGCAATTAAGATTTTTGCTTATTTTCAAACAAATGTCTAAAGAAACTGTGGGATTTGAGTTTAATTCATGTAAATGTTAACTTCGTCCCGTATGGTTATGCACTGCTTGGCTTTAAACTTTCTTAAATTCCCCATTTTTAAAAACAAATTTGAAAATCTTTGAATTTTGTGACAGGTGAGAGATGCAGCAATATCGGCTATCGTGGAAATTTATAGACATGTAGGAGAGAAAGTTCGGATCGATCTCAACAAAAGAGGAATCCCCCCTACCAGGTAAGCATTTACCGTTTTCTATCAATTTTTTGGCTTACGCATTTTGTCAATTTGTCAGTTTTGTGTTTAGGTTGTTTTTTTGAGAATGGTTTAATGTGGTTCCCCAAAAGGACAGAAAGACTGAGAAAGGTGGGGGAGATAGCATGTGAACATAAAGCAAATTGCCATCTCACTTGTTCCTCCCCTTATGTAATGTTTTCTTTAGAACCAGTTTTAAAAATCAGGTGTCAAGAATCCCCATCAGTTTTGAACTGAGCAATGCCTCTATGGAACTGCTTCTGTTTATAGGTCTCTTAATATTTGTGGGAAAGATCAAAGGCAATTGGGGAAGAAATGGGAATGCTTAGGGCTAACGGACAGATGTCATCAGTTCAGTGAGACATCCCCCACCCCGCCCCCATCAAGACGGTTTTTATTGTTAGCCTGATTTAGAAAATGATCTATTGGCTGCAATTCTTTAATCAGAAATGGAGTCCGTTTTCAGATTGTCGAAATTTATTTGACCTTTATTACCATTCACTCAGAACTTGTCCCTGGAAAGAAACGTTGGACTTGTTAGAACTTCTCAATTCTCAGTGGGCCGATGGGTTGGTTCCACGAGCCACACTGCCTCGGCTGCCCTAACACGATAGTCGTCACCTTCAGAGACCCAGCGAATTATGAAATGCCCTTTCTCGTGTGGAGTGAGCAGGGAGGTCCATTTTCAGTTTTAAGCCCTTTAACTTGGAAAAGCTTTGGCAGAGTTTTCTAAGTCCAATGCTTTAACTCTGGGCTGGTGAGGAGAAGTTTCCGTGGAGGAGTTGGGAGAGAACATTCCTTTGGTGGGAATCTGAGGCTTGGAAGAGATACACTGTCGTATGGCTGTGCGGAGTCAGAAGTTTGTTTTTTTCTATAGTTTTTGTTAAGCCTCTTATCTCTCTGGCTGCTCATTCTCAGTCTCCTTCGCGGGCTCCTCCTCTGCCTCCCACCCCCTAACTCTGGAGGTCCCTCAAGGCTCAGTTTTGGGTTTCCTTCTATTCTTCATTTACACCCACTCCCTTGGAGAAGTCATTCGCTTCCCTGGCTTCAACTACCACCTCTATATGAATGATTCCCAAATCTACATGTCCAGCCCTGATCTCTCTCTTCCCTCTCCACAGTCTTGCATTTCCTCCTGCCTTCAAGACATCGCTATTTGGCCGTCCTCCTGTTACCTCAAGCTTAACGTGTCCAGACAGAGCTCCTTATCTGTCCTCCCTGTGATTTTCCCATCACTGTAGACGGCACCACCATCCTCCCTGTCTCACCAACCCATAACCGTGGCTGGTCAGGCTGAGCTTTATGGAGTCCGCTTTGGCAATGGCATTTGGATCTCCCGAAGACCCTAATTTGTCGGGGGTTTACTGTTTTGTCTGGAAATACACGTCACAGGGCTCTTGCCACTGAGTGGCAGAAATCCTGTTATTAAGGAGCCTGCCAGGAGATGTTTACCGCTGATCAAAGAAAAGGTTCGGGCCGGGGGAGCTCAGAAATAACTTAGTATACCATTTATCCTGAAAGTATTTGTGGGTGAGAAGAGTAAATGAAGCATGCACCTTGGAAAATTTTTCCTTACCTTTCCAAAGAGGTAAAAATGGAACAGCCCTCATTTTTAGCACGGCGAAAATGTCTTAGAAAACCTTGGTTAAAGCTGAATCAAAATGAAACCCTTCATAAGATTTCTGGAAATCCCGGTATTGTAGTTGGGGAATTTTTTTCTGTTTTGGTGGTGGTGGTGGCAGCAGCCTCTTAGAAATAGTGAGCCCATGCTGCAGACTGTGTGATAGTTGAAGTGGAAGTCAACTGATCAGAATGTGCGTGTGTGAATGCGACTTTCCTTTTGTGTCAGTACAGTTGGTAAGTTTCACTTTGAGGGTTGCTCGCTTTTCGGCTTGGCTGAATTTGCACCTTTGCAGGCTGGTAAGCATGGCCTAGTGGAAAGAGCGGGGGCCCGAGAGGTAACTACAGCTCCGCCACTTGTCTTCTGGGTGACCTTGGACAAGTCACTTCACTTCTCTGGGCCTCAGTTTCCTCATCTGTAAAACGAGGGGATAGGGACTGTCCAACCTGTTTAGCTTGTATCTTCGCCAGCACTTCTTCCAGTGCCTGGCACCCAGTAAGCATTTAACAAATGCTGTTAAAAAACACAGAACAAAACAAGGCTTTGGCCTCAGCTTCCATAAGTCATGCTGCTGTAGCAGATAGAGAACGGGCCTAGCAGTCAGAAGGCCATGGATTCTAATCCCGCCTCCACCACTTGTCTGCTGCGTGACTTTGGACAAGTCACTTCACTTCTGTGCCTCAGTGACCTCATCTTAAAAAAAAAATGGGGATTAAGATCGTGAGCCCCATGTGGGACTGGGACTGTGTCCAACCCGATTAACTTGTATCCACCCCAGTGCTTAGAATGCTGCTTGGCACAGAGTAAGCGCTTAACAAGTACCATAATTATGATGATGATGATGATTATTATTATTAGTCAAGGTCCCTTTAGTCGGAGGGAAGCGTCCTGTCGGCTCAGTCAGGAGCGCCGAGATCCGTAGCCAGGTGCGACGTCTGAGGCAGGGAACCAAATTGGAGGCGGAGAATGGGAGGTTAGGAGGCTAGGATTTTCCGATTTGTTGGGAGAGCGATCCAGAACGTTCGGCCAGAGCCGAGGGCCAGGGTGAAAGTCTGCGGCGTGAAGTTCCCCCATGGGGTTCACGGTCTTCATCCCCATTTTTACAGCTGAGGAAACTGAGGCAAAGTAACTGCTGTGTGCCAGCCTGTAGCTTTTTTTGTTACTGTTTTTTGTTTTATTGGTGGAGTGGGGGATTTTCATTTGGCTGATCATCATCATCATCAATCGTATTTATTGAGCGCTTACTGTGTGCAGAGCACTGTACTAAGCGCTTGGGAAGTACAAGTTGGCAACATATAGAGACAGTCCCTACCCAACAGTGGGCTCACAGTCTGATGGGTCTGTGAAGCCTGTAGGTGCCCGTAAAGTTTATGGGGGTGGGTTTTTTTTTTTTGATAATACTTTACTGTAATCTTGTTACTGGCTAATGCTGAATTTGAGAGTTGAGAAACAGCGTGGTTTAGTACAGAGTCAGAGGCTTGGGAGCCAGAGGACCTGGGTTCTAATCCCAGCTCTGCCATAGATCTGCTGTGTGACCTTGAGCAAGTCACTTCACTTCTCTGTATTTCAGTTCCCTTGATGATGATGTTGGTATTTAAGCGCTTACTATGCACCAAGCAACTGTTCTAAGCGCTGGGGGAGATAGATGCAAGGTAATCAGGTTGTCCCATGTGGGGCTCAAAGTCTTCATCCCCATTTGACAGATGAGGTAACTGAGGCACAGAGAAATTAAGTGACTTGCCCAAAGTCACACAGCTGACAAGTGGCGGAGGTGGGATTTGAACCCAGGACCTCTGACACCTAAGCCCGGGCTGTTGCCACTAAGCCACGCTGCTTCTCTTAATGCACAATGGAGAGTCAATCCCTGTTCTCCCTTCGACTGTGAGCTCCATGTGGGACCTGATTCTCTTGTATCTTAGTAGAGTGCTTGGCACACAGTAAGTGCTTTATTATTATTATTATTATTTATTATTTTCATCATCATTACGGTGAGTCTCTAAGTTGCCTTCTCTCTCTCTTTCTCTCCCCTCTTTTTTTTTTTTTTAAATGGTTCCTGTTAAGTGCTTACCATGTGCCAGGAACCGTTCTAAGCACTGGTGTAGTTGGAGGCTAATCAATTCGAACACATTCCACGACCCACATGGGGCTCACAGTCCTAATCCCCATTTTACAGATGAGGCAGCTGAGACCAGAGAAGTGAAGTGACCTGTCCAAGTGGCAGATGATGATGATGATGGCGGCATTGTGTGAGCCCCCCGTGGGACAACCTGATCACCTTGTAGCCTCCCCAGCGCTTAGAACAGTGCATTGTTCTAAAATAAATGCCACTATTATTATTATTATTATTTATGAAGCGCTTACCATGTGCAAAGCACTGTTCTAAGGCAGAGAACCCGGGTCCTTCCAACTCCCAAGCCCGTGCTCTGTCTCCTAGACCAGGCTGCTTCCTCTCCAAGCTCAGCCAGCCCATCCTGCCATCGCAGCCACAGGTTCTGCGTCTCCGCCGTCCTCCCGCTGTCCTTGTCCTTCCTTCCACGGGGTCTTCAGAGTCCTCTCAGTGGAGGCTCTGTCTTCTTTCAGGCCAAGTGATGAATGGAAACCACAGAACCAGCTCGTGTATGAACTTTTGTACTGTTTTAGACACAGGAAATGACGAGGCCCTGGTTACCCCACAGTGTGTCTGTTTGGGGGTTTTATAGATTTTTAGATCCATGCGAGTGACAGACCTCCAGTCCAAGCACGTCAGACTGCAGCAAAAATTTTCATGCTTGAGTCGATGATGATTTGTTGAGTGCTTACTGAGGGTCAGGCACTGTTCTAAGCGCCGGGATGGATACAAACAAATTGGGTGGGACGCAGTCCCTGTCCCACGTGGGGCTCACGTTCTCAATCCCCATTTTACAGATGAGAACTGAGGCACAGAGAAGTGACTTGCCCAAGGTCACCCAGAAGACAAGTGGCAGAGCCAGGATTAGAACCCATGACCTTTTAGACTGTGAGCCCACTGTTGGGTAGGGACTGTCTCTATATGTTGCCAATTTGGACTTCCCAAGCGCTTAGTACAGTGCTCTGCACATAGTAAGCGCTCAATAAATACGATTGATGATGATGACCTTCTGACCCCCAGACTCACGCTCTCTCCACCTTATCAATTGCGAGTAGCAGCTTGGCCCAGTAGACAGACCATGGGCCTTGGAGTCCGAAGGACCTGGGTTCTAATTCCGGTTCCACCACTTGTTTGCTAGGGGATCTTGGGCAAGTCACTTCACTTCACTTCTCTGTGCCCCAGTTACCTCATCTGTGAAATGGGGTTTAAGACTGTGAGCCTCATGTGGGACAGGGGCTGTGTCCAACCTGACTAGCTTGTATCTTAGTACAAGCTAATCTTAGTACCCCGTGCTTAGCACAGTGCCTGGCACATAGTAAGCACTTAACAAATACCGTCATTATTATTATTATTATTATTAGTAGTAGTAGTAGCATTATTATTATTACAATTCAGGTTATCAATGCCTTTCTATACATGTCTGTATATAGAAAGCTTTTAATGAATCCGGTATTTGTTGAACTTTGCCTCCGGAAATGCCAGGTGAAATGTGGACCCCTCACCTCACCAAAAATTGGAAAGTTTTCTCAAGTGGAAAACTCTACATATAGAACGTTTGAAAAGCTGCCCGTTCGAAGTAACAGCTCAGGGGCGTTTCGTCTGTTACGCACTAAGAGCGGAGCAGTTTTGGTTAAAGTTAGGTATGATCCAGCCTTTGGTCCCTTTGTCCATCACCGAGTGGCCGTTGGTTTGTCCCTTGGGTAAGCAAGCGGACTTGGGTGGAGGGGGCCCGTGCTGTCACTCTCTACCACGTTTTGGACCAAAGTGAGCTGGGCGTTTTAGCCCCGTAAGGCACAGAGGGTCCTCGGGGGGACACTGGATCTACCAGTCTACTTTGGGCAAGTCACTTAACTTCTCTGCGCCTCAGTTCCCTCATCTGTAAAATGGGGATGGACTGTGAGCCCTCCGTGGGACAGCCTGATCACTCTGTAGCCTCCCCAGCGCTTAGGCCTGTGCTTTGCACATAGTAAGCGCTTAATAAATGCCACCATCATCATTATTATTATTATTAGTCATTCAAAAGCCCAATTAGCCGGATGCTTCCTATTCCCCTCTTCCCCCAAAATAAGATTGGGCCCACATTCCCTGCGAACTCGTGGTGGGCAGGGAATCGTCACTGTTTATTGTCGTATTGTACTTTCCCAGTGCGCTGCCCACAGAAAGCGCTCAGAAAAGTGACTTTTTCAATGTTCTTTTAATGGTAGTGGTTAAGCGCTTACATTGTGCCAGGCGCGGTATAAAGCGCCAGGGAAGAAACAAGCAAATCAGGTTGGATACGCAGTCCATGTCCCCCATGGGGCTTGCTGTCTTAATCCCCGTATTACAGCCGAGGGAACTGAGGCTCAGAGAATCATCATCATCATCATCAATCGTATTTATTGAGCGCTTACTGTGTGCAGAGCACTGTACTAAGCGCTTGGGAAGTCCAAGTTGGCAACATATAGAGACGGTCCCTACCCAACAGTGGGCTCGCAGTCTAAAAGGGGGAGACAGAGAACAAAACCAAACATACTAACAAAATAAAATAAATAGGATAGATATGTACAGAGAAGTGAAGGGACTTGCCCAGGGTCACCCAGCAGATGAGTGGTGGAGCCAGGATTAGAACCCAGCTCCTTCTGACTCCCAAGCCCCCCGCACTTTTCAGTCCATGAAGAACTGTACTGCACGATCTCTGTACCTCAACTCCTCACTTCTCCAGCCACAATGAGCAAATCTACGGTCTCTCGCGAAACTTTTACCCTTAAGGTTTTTCACCATACTTCACCGCTTGTCTCCTTCCTTCCTTCCTCCTGCCTCGCCTTTACATTTCAGCCAAGGTAAACTTCAAAATCCAAGCGTTGTATCGAGGCTCTCAAGGTAGGATGGAGATTCAAACCCGGGGGATTGCTGTGTACAAGTGGAAGGAGGACTGTCCTTTTAAAGAGAAACTGTTGTTCTTTTCTAGGCTGCAGACAATATTTGGCAAATTTGATGAAGTCAGAAACTCAGGCAGTATGATTTTAAGCATCAGTAACGGTAAGATAAAATTTACGTCTATACTCTTAGTCCCCCGGCATCTTTAACAGTAACAAAATCTTCAGTTTTAAAATGCGGGTTTGGTGTTATTTAACGGGACTCGTTAAGCTCTTACTATATACCAGGCAGTGTACTAAGCGCTGGGATTCTGAAAGATGACCTGTGCCATATTACCAGTCTACTCTGTTGCTTTATTTTAGGAACCTCTGAGCGCTGTGAAATTTAGACCTGGATGTTGCCTTGCAACCTCATTAAAATCCAAAGCCTTGTCTTGGGAAAGTGGATAATTATTTGAAAGGTTAAGTCAAAACAGCGTAATCCCTTAGGAAAATAAATTCCGTCGAATGGAACGATTGTGTATTCAAGGTCTGAAGTAAAGAATACTTTTTATACGAGGGGCAGCGTGAGGTGCCACTTATACCTTAAGCCACAACACACAAGCTCACAATCACAACTTTATACGAGCCAGTCAGCTACGGTAGTGCCTTCGACGCACCGAGAGTTGGGGGAAGTACGAGATCGATTAATCAGTGGTATTTATTGAGTGCTTACTGGGTGCACAACACTTGAGAGAGTCTAATACAACAGAGTTGGTAGACAAATTCCCTGCCCATGAAGAGCTCACAGTCCAGAGGGGGAGATTGCGAACAAATCACAGTTCCTACCAATCAATGTTATTTATTGAGCGCTTCCTCTGTGCACAGCACTATTCTAAGCGCTTGGGATCGTACAGTACGACAGAGTTGGTAGACGTTTCCCTGCCCACGAGGTTACAGAACAGAGGGGGAGATTGGAAACAAATCGGATTCAGTCCCTGCCAATCAAAAGTATTTATTGAGCACTCACTATATACAGAGCACTGTGCTAAGCATTTGGGAGAGAGGATCTCACAACCTAGGTCAAGTGAGATTTAACTTGTAGAAGAGAGGAAGGTGAGACATTCCAGACGGTAAGGGCATTGGGGAAAAAAAAACCAAAGGTAGCGAGCTGAAGGGGGTGGGCTGATCTTCCCTTGATATTTCCAGTAGTCTTGGCTTCTAAATGGTCACACCAGGCCCAGGGTTCTGTTGGGAAATGGGCTATCCTATCGTAATGATGGTTTTAAGTGCTAATGGGGTGTCACACCAGTTGTTGAAGTGGGCCAGAGATTGTATTCTTGTGATGGGGGTGCCTAATAATTATGGTATTTAAATACTTACTATGTACCAAGCACCATTCAAAGGGCTGGTTGGACACAATCCCTGTCCCACATGGGGCTCACAGTCTTAATCCCCAATAAATACGATTGATGATTTTACTGATGAGGTAAATGAGGCACAGAAAAGTGAAATGACTTGCCTAGGGAAGGGGGACAAGGGCCTGGGGGACCGTCCTACCGACACCTCAGACTTGTCCCTAGAATTCCACACTTTCTCATTCAAACCCTGTCCTCCCCCTGACTTTTTTCTTTCTTTTCTTTTTTGCTTTTTTAAATGTACCTGTTATGCGCCTACCATGTGCCAGGCACTGTAGTATGCAGTGGGGAAGATACAGGTTAATCAGGTTGGACACAGACCCGACACTTCATTATTATTGTTAATAGTGACGCTATTTAAGTGCTTACTGTGCACCCGGCACTGTGCTAAGCGCTGGGGTGGATACAAGCAAGTTGGGTTGGACACCTTGCCCATTTGGGGCCCACAGTCCCTGTCCCACATGGGGCCCGCAGTCCAACTGAGGCACAGAGAAGTGAAG
Organism: Tachyglossus aculeatus; assembly: GCF_015852505.1. Lineage (NCBI taxonomy): Eukaryota > Metazoa > Chordata > Mammalia > Monotremata > Tachyglossidae > Tachyglossus > Tachyglossus aculeatus. The sequence continues at coordinate 41,794,256 of NC_052067.1, read as the reverse complement.
GGACTTGCCCAAGGCCACGCAGCAGACACATGGCAGAGCTGGGATTAGAATCCATGACCTTCTGACTCCCAAGCCTGTGCTCTATCCCCTAGCCACGCTGCTTCCCTGACCACAGACCTTCATCTCCATCCTCCCTGTCTCACAAGCCCGTAACCCTGTCACCATCCGCGACTCATCTCTCTCATTCAGCCCCCACACTTCAGTCTGTCGGGATGTCTTTTCGGTTCTGTCTTCCCAGCATCTGGAATCCACCCTTTCCTCTCCGTCCAAACTGCTACCGCCCCGAGCCAAGCACTCATCATTTGTCCGCCTTTGCTACCGCATCTGGCCGCCTGCCTCCTGTCTCTCCCTCTCCAGTCCACGCTTCACTCTGCTGCCCGGGTCATTTCACCATTCAGTCCACGTCTCCCCACTCCTCAAACACCTTCAGTGGTTGCTCATCCCCTCCACATCCTTACCAGAGGCTTTAAGGCACTCAAACGACTCTCTCCCTCCTACCTAACCTTGCTAATTTTTTACTACAACCCGATCTGCCATACTCCGCTCCTCTGACACCAATGTACTCTCGGTACCTTGATCTCGTCTAACCCTCAAGGCTGGATCTCCCTCCTCTCTCGTAGCCGACAGTCTACCACTCTCCCCGCCTTCAAAACCCTCCCACAGTGACATGTCCTCTAAGAGGCCTTCCCAGACGAAGCCATTTATTTTCCCCTCTCCTTCCTCCCCCCCTGCGTCAAAGTTTGCGCTTGAATCTGCACCCCTGAAGCCCTTTGATTCTCACCACAGCCGCACTGTAATAATAATAAATACATTCACACGCCAAGCACTCTACTAACGGCAGGGTTGGATACAAGGTAATCGAGTTGCAGATTGGCCCTGTCCCGCGTGAGCCTCGGTCTAAGGACGAGCATGTAGGATTGATGAGAAGACTGACGCCCAGAGAAGTTGTGACTTTCCCAGAGTCACACAACAGGCAAGTGGCAGAGCCACTACTTCTCGGTACTTGTTTGCCCTACCGATAATCTATTCTGTTGTCTGTCTCCCTCTGTAGACACTAAGCTCCTTCGGTAAGCCGTATTTATTCATTCAGTCGTATTTATTGAGCGCTTACTGTGTGCAGAGCACTGTACTAAGCGCTTGGGATGTACAAGTTGGCAACATATAGAGACGGTCCCTACCCAACTGTGGGCTCACAGCGCTTACTGTGTGCAGAGCACCGGAGTAAGGACTTGGGGGGGGGTATAATATAACAGAGCCGGTAGACAAGTTCCCTGCCCACAGCGAGCGTACGGTTTGATGGGGTTGATTCTACCAACCCTGTTGTATTTTCCCAAGTGCTCAGTCCAGTGCTCAGTACACAGTAAGCGTTCAGTAAATACGGTTGATGGACCGACGAGGTTGAAACAGCTCAGCCTCATCATCATCATCATCAATTGTATTTATTGAGCGCTTACTGTGTGCAGAGCACTGTACTAAGCGCTTGGGAAGTACAAATTGGCAACATATAGAGACAGTCCCTACCCAACAGTGGGCTCACAGTCTAAAAGGGGACTCAAATAGCAACTTGTACGGGCCCAGATACGAACCAGGTGCCGATTCTGTGATCCAGTGCCTGGTTCCTCAAGCCGCCCACACAGGCAAGGGAGGACGTTAGTTGGGAGCAAGGGATGGGCCGGACCCTCCTACCCCCATCCTGGGAAGAGCTGGAATCTTTGCTTTGGCCCAGTGGAAGGATGGCTATGAGGAGCAGTGTGGCCTAGCAGATAGGACCCAGGCCTGCGACTTGGGAAGATCTAGGTTCTTGTCCCAGCTCCGCCAGGTGACCTTGAGCAAGTCACTTCACTCCTTTGGGCCTCAGTTCCCTCATCTTCAAAATGGAGATTAAGGCTGTGAGACAGGGACTGATTAACTTGTATCTACCCCACGTTTGGTACTGTGACCAGCGTGGAGAGAGCGCTTAACACATACCTTTAAAAAAAACAACAACCCCGCCCCCCCAAAAAAACCTCTAGACTGTAAGCTCATTGTAGGCAGGGAACATGTCTACCAACTCGGTTATATTGTACTCTTATTAGTGCTTAGTACAGTACTCTGCATATAATAAGCGATCAATAAATAACTGTATTTAGTAGATGTGGGCAGACCTATTTGTTCTAGGAAAATCTGCATTTTGAACACTTCCAGCAATGGTCCTCTCCCCTCTTTTCTTTGAAGCACTCCTTTGTCACTAACAATAGCAGTTTGTACTTACAGTGTGATCCACTGTCCAAATCCTTCATATACATATATATGCACACATACACACCTAGCTATGTAGTAATGTCCCACATGGGGCTCACCATCCAGAAAGAATAGTTATTTTATCACCATTTTGTAGATGATGTAACTGAGGCACAGACAAGGTAAGTGACTTGCCCAGGGTCTCACAGCAGCCAAGTGGCAGAGCTGGCATTAGAATCCAAGTCCCCTGATTCTGTGGCCAGTGCTCTTTCTACAAGGCCATGCTGCCTCTCCTCCCCTCTCCTCCTTCCTCTCTCCCCCCCACCTTCCTCCTTTCCCCTCCTCCCTCCCATCCCTCTCCCTCAACCCTCCCCATCCTTCCCTCCCCTCTCCCCTCTCTCCTGTCCTGTCCCCTCCCCTCTCCCTTCTTCCCTTTCCTCTCCCCTCTTCCCTCCCCCTCCGCTCTTCCCTCCCCTCTCCCCTCTCCCTCTCCCCATCTCCCTTTCCCCTTTCCTCTCCCCCCTTCCCTCCTCTCCCCCTTCCCTCCTCTCCCCCTTCCCTCCTCTCCCCCCTTCCCTCCTCTCCCCCCTTCCCTCCTCTCCCCCCTTCCCTCCTCTCCCCCTTCCCTCCTCTCCCCCTTCCCTCCTCTCCCCCTCCCCTCCCCTCTCCCCTCTTCCCTCCCCTCTTCCCTCCCCTCTTCCCTCCCCTCTTCCCTTCCCGCTCCCCTCTCCCCTCTTCCCTCTTCCCTCTCCCCTCTTCCCTCTCCCCTCCCCTCTCCCCTCTTCCCTCTCCCCTCCCCTCTCCCCTCTTCCCTCTCCCCTCTTCCCTCTCCCCTCTTCCTTTCTCCTCTCCCCCTCCCCTCTCCCTCCTCTCCCCTCTCCCCCTTCCCTCCTCTCCCCCCTTCCCTCCTCTCCCCCCTTCCCTCCTCTTCCCTTCCCGCTCCCCTCTTCCCTCTCCCCTCTTCCTTTCTCCTCTCCCCCTTCCCTCCTCTCCCCCTTCCCTCCTCTCCCCCTTCCCTCCTCTCCCCCCTTCCCTCCTCTCCCCTCTTCCCTCCTCTCCCCTCTTCCCTCCTCTCCCCTCTTCCCTCCTCTCCCCTCTTCCCTCCTGTCCCGTCTTCCCTCCTCTCCCCTCTTCCCTCCTCTCCCCTCTTCCCTCCTCTCCCCTCTTCCCTCCCCGCTTCCCTCTTCCCTCCTCTCCCCTCTTCCCTCCCCTCTCCCCTCTTCCCTCCCCTCTCCCCTCTCCCTCTCCCCATCTCCCTTTCCCCTTTCCCCTCTCCCTTTCCCCTTTCCCCTTTCCCCTCTCCCCTCTTCCCTCTTCCCTCTTCCCTTTCCCCTCTTCCCTCCCCCTTTCCCCTCTTCCCTCCCCCCTTTCCCCTCTTCCCTGTCCCCTTTCCCCTCTTCCCTCCCCCTTTCCCCTCCTCCCTCCCCCTTTCCCCACCTCCCTACCCTCCCTTCCCCTCCTCCCCCACTTTATTATCTTTCCTGAGGACTGTGGGTTTTTTTTTTCTTGCGAAGTTCAGTTGAAATGCCCTGTCTTAGAAGCTTGCCGCTTCTTCACGATCGATCGTATTTTTCCCTTGTCCTTGCCGGACCAGCTCCTTGAAAACCGGATTGAGATGGCTCCATCTTGCTCCCGGGAGCAAGGGTTGGATTCCGGCCCCAACAGGCTGCCTGCACTTGCTCCTTTCCCGGGCAGTCATCGCTGAGCCAAACCCCGGGGCTTTGGGGTGGGCTCTGCTGCGGAGACCCACCACCCGGGGAGAGGAGGGAAGGGGGCCGAGTACAGATTGAAAGCAGGGGAAAGCAGACCGAGACAGAGGAAGAGCATCGCCAGGGACGGTGGGCTTTTTGGCTAAGGGGTCCGGCGTAGCTTGAGCCGGCCGGGTCCGAGGTTTGGTGGGCACAAGGCAGTTATGGAAGGGACTGGATCTGTTTCAATCGACCCTTTCGGTAGAGACTTCTGAAGCACCCAAAGTTCCTCGAGGTTTTTCGATGCCTGTTTGATTCAGGGCCAGACCAGAGAGGGCACGGGAGTCGTTACATCAGGGCTTTAGAACCCAGACCAGCAGAAGTCTACCAGATGGCAAACTCAATATATAGCCAGCATAAAATCATGGTAACAAGTCAGTTGTGTTGATCAATTCTCCCTCTCTCTTGGTTTTTGTTTTTTTTTCAAATGCTATTCATTAAATTCTTATTATGTGCCAGGCATTGCTGTAAGTGTTGGGGTAATGAGGTTGGACACGTTCCACATCCCCTATGGGGCTCACAGTCTTCACCCCCATTTTACAGATAAGGGAACTGAAACATAGAGAAGAGAAGTGACTTCTCCAAGGTCACACAGCAGACAAGTGGCGGAGCAGGGATTAGAACCCGGGTCCCTTTGATTCCCAGGCCCATGCTCTGTCCACTAAGCTACACTACTCCTCCTTCCAGTGATATCTCTGGTAGGTGAAAATCCTTTGTGGATGAGATTTGCAACTGGCAAAAATGTCCTCCTGGCATAGTAGTGATAACCTGCAAAAATAACCTCTTAGATCAGGTTTGGAGCAGCAGAATTCGAGTGCCAGAGTTTTTTTTTTGCCAAGACCTCTCTACTCACACAATTCTTACCGTGTTTTTGTTGGGGTTGCTTCTTTTAAGCAAAACGGCAGTCAGGCTCCTGGGCAGGGTGAGAGTGGGCTGTTGCTTCCTGATAGTCAATGCAGTATTTCAAACTTAGTAATAAACTCGTACCTATTTGGCCATCTCCCATTTTAACCTCCAGCAATTTTGCACTTGAAGTCTCATGTCAAATCCAAGGCAATGGCAGGCTCTCGGCGGCGTCTGGGGGAGGGAAAAACCTCATTTTTTAGCAAATAGTTGTCCATCTCCATAGAAACCGAGGCGGCAGCCAACAACTTAGAGGCAGAAACCCTTGCACATTTCTGCCAGCTGATATTGGCGAATGTTTCTGTGACTGAACCTATAAGATGTCCTCCAGTTTCTCATTTAACCCCGGGGTGATTTCCATTTGTGTTGCCATGTGTGTTTTCATCATGCATTTTGTTTTAATGACATTTAAGTGCTTACTGCGTGCCGGGCACTGAACTCCAGGTGACACAGTCCGTGTCCCGCTTGGGGTTCGCAGACGTAGTCCCCATTTTGTAGATGAGATAACTGAGGCACAGAGAAGTGAAGTGAATGTTGGAATCAACCAGTCAGTTGTATTTACTGAGCGCTTACCGTGTGCAGAGCACTGTAATAAACACTTGGGAAACAGACAAGCGGCAGATTTACAGGCCTGTGCTCTTAGAGAAGCAGCGTGGCTTAACGGAAAGAGCACAGGAGTCGGAGGTCGGATAAAATGGGAGTCGGAGGTCACGGGCTCTAAACCCGACTCTGCCACCTGTCAGCTGTGTGACTTTGGGCAAGTCACGGAACTTCTCTGTGTTGCAGTGACCTCGTCTGTAGGGTGGGGATTTAGACTGTGAGCCCCACCTGGGACAACCTGATAACCTTGTATCTCCCCCACTGCTTAGAACAGTGCTTGGCACATAGTGAGCGCTTAATAAATACCATTATTATTATTACAGTAGAATTAGTACCCACCAAACCCGACCTCAAGGAGCTTATGTGGAGCATTAGCTATTCTGGCCCTCTAACAGAGTTGCCAGATAATATTTCCTGTCCAAAAGGAGCATACAGTCTACAGTGGGAGATAAATTATGGGTATGTAAGTGGTGAGGGTGGGGTGAAGAAAGGGTGCAAACCTCCCTCTCCCCCTCCGCCTCTCCCTGGGGTCGGGTGTAGAAAGGGTGCAAACGGGAGAAGAAACGGCTTGTGAAATTGAGTTTGGTCCTGCAAGCAGCAATTATTACAGCGCTAGCTTTCTTTTACCAGAGGCCATGCCGGCAGACCACCCCCAACATTGTAGGAGATGTGGGGTTGCTATAATGGACGTACAGTTTTCATTCTAGGTGCCGACTTTCGGGTCTTTTGATTTTTGTCTGAGTGCAAGGAGGGGGATGCTCTTTTTCGTGGTTCTTCCCAGCAAGGTCATCGTCGCCACCCATGAATTTGCCTGTTTTGTTACCTCCTTTACTACAACCCCGTTTCGTTATAAAGCCGTGACTTTTTTCCCCTCTATTATTGCCCATCTCTCCTTCTGGACTGTACAGGCGCTGTGGGCGGGGAACGTGTCTACCACCTCGGTGATGTTGTACTCTCTCAAGCGCTTAGTACAGCGCTAAGTAAATACCACTGATTGATTGGTTCCCCTGAGTGTGAACATTTTGGAAGATGGTGCTGGAAGCTTCGAGGTGGATGGGGAAATCCCAGTGACACATGAAAAGTTGTAAAAAACCGACCCAGAGCCTGGAAGTGGAGGAAAAGGTGCCTGGCTGAGCTGAGCGCTTGGCCCCATTGATGAGGGCACCCAAAATCCCCATGCCCTCCCTCCCCGGCACTCTTTTAGCATGGCACTGGGCTGGTGCCTGGATGTGTCGTGGTAGCAGAGGAGAGAAGGGTCGCACGAGTTGGAGGTGATGATTAAAGTCGCCCAGTCACGCTCCTGGTTTTATCCCATCCCGTTTTATCCCATCCCTGTTCCCTGCCCACTCCGGGCCTTGAGCACTCTGCCCCCCCTCCCCGCCAAGCAGGCCAATGCCCCAAATCAGGGGTGGGTAGAGGGGATAAGAAGTGGAGAGGGCGAAGAAAGCTTGTGTGACGGGGTGAAGAAGAGGTGCTTTGGAGTCTGCGGCAGGAGAATGGCAAATAGGAGTTTTGACGAAGCCGTACCCAACGCATGAAAGTCTGGTGAAAAATGGGCTGGGGTGAGTGGGATCTGTCTCCCCAACACAGCAGTCAACACCTTGAGGGTCTGGATCGTATGGACCAACTCTGTTCTGCTCTCCCAAGTGCTTAGTGCAGTGCTGTACACGCAGTAAGCACTCAATAAATAGCTTGGATTGCTAAAAATTAATCCCCCACCCCCTCTGTTCCATTCCTGATTCTGAGTTGTTCCCTGTAAACCTCTCATACCCGCCCCCCTCCCCACTTTCAAATAGATTTTTATTAATTATTTGGAATTGTTCAAAGCACCCTGGCCTCAAACTCTGTTTTCTAGAGGGCTAATACATTTTTACGCTCTTAACCGTAAATCCCAGTTTGGTTAGCTGTGGAAATGTGCTGCGTCGGACTCAAAAGTCCTTCCTGTTTTGGGAGGTATCCTAGGTGTCTAATGAGATTTGGCATCCAGAGGAACCAGTTAAGCTATTAGTTTAGATAGGTTCATATTCTCAAATAAAGGGTAATTCTGTTTTTGCTCTAAATGCAAGATGGTTCTGTGTCAGATGCTAATAACTAAGGTGCGGATCAGTTTGAGATAGTAAGTAATAATCAATCAGTCGTATTTATTGAGCGCTTACTGTGTGCAGAGCACTGTACTAAGCGCTTGGGAAGTACAAGTTGGCAACATATAGAGACAGTCCCTACCCAACAGTGGGCTCACAGTCTAAAAGGGGGAGACAGAGAACAAAATCAAACATACTAACAAAATAAAATAAATAGAATAGATATGTACAAGTAAAATAAATAGAGTAATAAATATGTACAAACATATATACATATATACAGGTGCTGTGTGGAAGGGAAGGAGGTAAGATGGGGGGATGGAGAGGGGGATGAGGGGGAGTCATAATAATGGCATTTGTTAAGCGCTTACTATGTGCCAAGCACTGTTCTAAGCGCTGGGGTAGATACAGGTAATCAGGTTGTCCCATGTGAGGCTCACAGTCTTAACCCCCATTTTACAGATGAGGTAACTGAGGCACAGAGAAGTGAAGTGACTTGGCCAAAGTCACACAGCCGATAAAGTGGCGGAGCCGGGATTAGAACCCATGACCTCTGGCTCCCAAGCCCGTGCTCTTTCCACTGAGCCACACCGCTTCTCAGATCGTACACCCTAGGAGACAAAACGGAACGAAGTTGAGATGTTGTCAAAAGGGTAGATTACCTGCAACAAGAAAGCAGGATTTGGTTTTTTTTCTTGTCATCTGGTTACCGGAGAGGGGAAGCCTTAGAAAGCCAGGCAGTTTGATCTGTAAGAGCTTTTGTATGTAAGGAGAAAATCTTTATATTCACGCCTGTGAATCATGGAATCACATGTTTGTGTGCGTTTCTAATCTAATTTATATGATAGAGCCTGCTTGGATTTCTAATCCTATGCAGTGCAAGGCAGTTGTGTATCTCCCCTGCTCCCTCTCGCATTGTGCCCTTTAAAGACTTGATCCTCACCCCCACAGCACACATTTCAATGTCCGTCTCCCCCCCCCAGACTGTTAACTCCTTGTGGACAAGGATTGTGTCTACAACTCGTACTTTCCCAATCGCTTAGTACAGTCTTCGGCAAACGGTGCTTAATAAATACCACAAATCGATTGCAAAACGGCTGGGAATGTATAAAAAAGAAAAGGGTTGGAAAGCAAAGTTTGCCAAATGACCTAAGTCACCGAGTTTTCGAACTTGTGCATGAATGGCTCTGGTTGTGCTTTTCCATTAAAAAAAAAAAAAATCTACAGATGTTGTGCCATCAGATTTTTCTGACCGGAAATTTCACGGCTTATCTTGCTGCCAAAGCACATGAATTAGCTATGGCATCAGAAAGGAAGTCTGGCCTTAGAAACAAACCCTCCATTAGACTGAAGAGGGCTCGTATGAATTCAGTTAACGCTAAAATACCTCCTGTGCCAACCCTGTCATTGCTTGTAAAAAAGAAGCATGTTGTGGGGGTAGCACCTAGGTAGTCTTTTCTGATGGTGTAAATCTGAAGCCTGGTGGTGTTTGTGGCCGTTTGTTCATTCATTCAGTAGTATTTATTGAGCGCTTACTGAGTGCAGAGCACTGTACTAAGTGCTTGGGAGGTACTTATAGAGACGGTCTATAGTTACTTATAGTTATACTTACTATAAGTATACTTATACTTATATAAGTATACTTATACTAAGTATACTTATATACTTACTATAAGTTACTTATACTTATAGTTACTTATAGCAACTTGTAGAGACGGTCCCTACCCAACAACGGGCTCACAGTCTAGAAGGGAGAGACAGACAACAAAACAAGTAGACAGGTGTCAGTACCATCAGAATAAATAGTTATAGCTATATACACATCATTAATAAAATGTGGTAAATGTGTACAAATAAAATAGAGTAATAAATATGTACAGATATATGCAAATGCTGTGGGGAGGGGAAGGGGGTAGGGCAGAGGGAGGGAAGGGGGCGATGGGGAGGAGGAGAGGAAAAAGGGAGGAGGAGAGGTGAACTCTCAGTAGGGCTTTGAAGGGAGGAAGAGAGCTAGCTTGGCAGATGTGTGGAGGGAGGGAATTCCAGACCAGGGGAAGGACGTGGGCCGGGGGTCGACGGCGGGACAGGTGAGAACGAGGTACGGTGAGGAGGTTAGCGGCAGAGGAGCGGAGGGTGCGGGCTGGGCTGGAGAAGGAGAGCAGGGAGGTGAGGTAGGAGGGGGCGAGGGGATGGACAGCCTTGAAGCCCAGGGTGAGGAGATTATGCCTGTTGCGCAGATTGATTGGTAGCCACTGGAGATAGGAGGGGAGTAACATGCCCAGAGCGTTTCTGGAAAACGACAATCCGGGCAGCAGCATGAAGTATGGATTGAAGTGGGGAGAGACAGGAGGATGGGAGATCAGAAAGGAATACGCTGATGGGATGGAGGAGCAGATTCTGTGCCCAGGAACCATGTTCCCCTCTGGGCCACAAGCTCCTTGTGGGCAGGGAATGGGCCTACCATGTGTGTTGGAGAGTATTGTCCCAAGCGCTTAGTATAGTGCTCTTCACACAGTAAGTGCTCAGGAAGCAGCACGTGCTAGTGGCTAGAGCTTGGGCTTGGGAGTCAGAAGGACCTGGGTTCTAATCCCGGCATCACCACGTATCTGCTGTGTGACCCCGGGCAAGTCGCTGCATTTCTCTGGACCTGTTCCCTCATCTGTAAAATGGGGATTAAGCGTGTGAGCCCCATGTGGGACAGGGACTGTATCCAACTTGATTAGCTGGTATCTACCCCAGCGCTTAGAACAGTGCTTGACACATAATAAGCGCTTAACAAATACCATCACTGTTGACAGTAGGGTATTTTGTAGAGCACTTAGACCGTACTAGACTGTGAGCCCGTTGTTGGGCAGGTTTTGTCTCTCTCTGTTGCTGAATTGTACTTTCCAAGCGCTCAGTACAGTGCTCTGCACGCATTAAACGCACAATAACTGAATCGGTGACCTTCTGTCCATTTGAAGAAGGGGCCAGAGTCAGTGGGAGCGGGCGTTGTAAGACGGGGATGCCGGATTAAACTGGCAGGGTATAATTTGGTAAATCAGCTTCTAAATACTCACTAAGCCTCAACAAAGGCAGTGCCTGCATATTCTTTCATAAAGTAGCTTGGACTTAAAAGGCGTGTCGTTGAGTGGCAACGAACTACGTCCAGGTTATTAAAAAAAAACCAAACCAAAAAAGGACCTCTTTTTTTGTTCTTGGGGCCACATGGAGACATCCATTTTGGTCCAGCTTGTGTTGGTCAGCAGCCTCCCCCCGCTCCCCACCGGCGCGTGTTTGCGATGCCGGAAAACAAGGCCCTTGTTTTCTCCTCTGACAAAAGCCCCACTGCAGACACCCCGCAGCTGCCCGCTCGTGGCCGTCTGAGCCAGCCTCCTGCCCGCCGAGCACCGAGCGGCCTCTGACGCCATTTGTTTACGGCCCGCGGAGCCGCTGCCCGCAGGATGAGGCCGGGGGGCGGGGAGAGGAGGCAGCGTGCCCGTCCGGACTCTCGGGTCCGGGCGCTCATTTGTAAAGACGAAGAGGCGGATTGCGGAGGGCGAGCCCCGCTCCTCGGAAAATACGCCAATCAAGGAACCCGGGGGATCACGGGACCGCCCACCCCGACAGCCTGGGTATCTTTGGGGAGTAGGAGCCAGAGAGCGATGACCGAACGCACGGCCGGCGCCTCCGGGACCCCCGGGGGTTAAGCCCGGGCCGGGCCCAGAAGCCACCGGCGAGGAGAGGGCCACCTGGCCGCGTCCCCGGAGTTTCAGTTTGAGCAGGAACCATCCCGGCCCGGTCCTCGGCAGGCAGGAGGGGTTTCCGCCAGGCCCCGGGCTCGTATTGTGAAGCGGCCTTGGCCGCCCGGAGCCGCGGCCATCGGTCATCGCGTCGCCGCCCGCTCCCTCGCCCGCTCCGTCGCTGTGGCGCAGGCGGCCGGAGGCGCCCACCTGCCGTGGCACCGCCCGATCTCTCCCTGGCTCAGGAAGCCCCGCTCCCCGGAGCGTCCGCACCCCCGCCATGGCCGTCGGAGACGGTGAGTAAGTCTCTCGCCTCGGTTCGTCGGACGCCACGGGCCGGAGGTCGAGGCGGCCGGGGATCCGAGGCGGCCGGGGATCCGAGACGGCCGGCCAGAGCCCGATGGACATACACCCTCAGCGCGCTTGGCCTTCCATACTCAGTCGGTCAGTCGGATTTATTGAGCGCTTACTGTGTGCCAAGCACCGTACTGAGCGCCTGGGAGAGTACAATAGAACAACAAACAGACGCATTCCCTGCCCACAACGAGCTTTACAGCCCCATACGGGGGAGACGGATATTAATGTCCATCCTTCCTCTCCCCCTCGTGCCCCTCTCCATCCCCCCCATCTTACCTCCTTCCCTTCCCCACAGCACCTGTATAGATGTATATATGTTTGTACATATTTATTACTCTATTTATTTTACTTGTACATATCTATTCTATTTATTTTATTTTGTTAGTATGTTTGGTTTTGTTCTCCGTCTCCCCCCTTTTAGACTGTGAGCCCACTGTTGGGTAGGGACTGTCTCTATATGTTGCCAACTTGCACTTCCCAAGCGCTTAGTACAGTGCTCTGCACACAGTAAGCGCTCAATAAATACGATTGATAGTGATGATGATGATAATATAGAGAAATAAATGACAGATAGAGACATAAGTGCCGTAAGGCTGGGAGGGGAGATGAATAAAGGGAGCAACTCCTCCTCCTCCTCCCCTCCCCTCCAAGCTGGCCCGGGCCTCCAAGGGAGGGAGGTGAGGGGGTTTCCGTGAAGGAAATCCATAATCTGTCATTCTGTTTATCTGTTTTGAAGCTATTGATGTCTCTCTACTCGGTTTGTTTTGTTCTCTCTCTCCCCCTGTGAGCCCGTTGTTGGGTAGAGATTGTCTCTTTTTGTTCCCAAATTGGACTTTCAATCAATCAGTCGTATTTATTGAGCGCTTACTGTGTGCAGAGCACTGTACTAAGCGCTTGGGAAGTCCAAGTTGGCAACATATGGAGACAGTCCCTTCCCAACAGTGGGCTCACAGTCCCAAGCGCTTAGTACAGTGCTCTGCACACAGTAAGCGCTCAATAAATCCGACTGAATGAATGAATGAATGAAGGAGCCTAATCTGAACCTAGAGGATTAGCTTTTGGCCTCGAAAACCCAGTCCAGGGTGGGAGAAACATGGCATTTGTGTGAACGTCAGAGAAGCATCTCAGGGTCTCAGGGGTTTGTAGGGAGAAGAAGGGCTTGGGAGGAGTGACGGGTTTTTGGTCGGCAAGGTTTGAGGTCTCACTGTGCCGTGTTTCAAACCAGTTGGAGTTGTACCACCGGCGGATGTTCAAGGAAACTAAATTGCCTCAATTTAGGATGCTGTGATGGTTCCAGGATTACCCTCACTTGGGCTTGCAAATGTTCAGGGTGGATATAGTGGGGGATGATTTACCTTTTGGACGTTTGTGGATTGGGTGGGTCTGAGACCAGAATTGTTTTGAGGGATTCAAAACTCCCTGTGATGGGTTAAGTGTCCTGTAACTTAAACATCCCCTTTCCATCTTCATCTAGATGGCCTTAGGAACTCAATTTAGGTTTGAAATAGCTCGGCCAAAATATTTTGTTGTTTATAGTAGGCCTAGGCATATTTATGTGTGTGGGAGGCGCTTATTCCTTCCTAGTGGATGTTTTGTGCCCTGTGGTCTGGAAAAGCATTTCAGACCATCAAAGAGCAAGCTGTTTTAATGTTTTTTTCTTTCCCTTTGGCTAATACGTAGTTTAGGTCTTCTGCATGCATTATGGTCCCTATAATTGGTTCTTTTTCCAGAAATGCGAGTGTGAATCTGCAAACCAGGGGGCTAAAGCAATGCATCAGTCTGTGTTTGGAAGAAAATGTGACAGTTGATGGTCTTTTTGAATTTTATTCTTGTAGTTTATGCAAGGTTTTACAGAAACAAGCACGCTTTTAACCGTTCGTGGGCAGTTTTAAGAATAATGTTTAAGGTAAATTAATTGGGGATTCTTTTTGGGACGTTAATGGCCAAAGAAGTTTCAGTGTAGCATTTTGTTCTATTGAAGAGTTACTACAGCTGATATAATGGAAATAATAGTGTATCAATTTACATGGTGACTTTTCGTCAATCCTATTGTAATGCTGAGTAAACTCCATCACAAGCCTGTACTGCTAAGTGAATAATGAATGCCCTTTTTACAAGTGAGTTTTGATTGTGCTTTATTTTCCTCGTTCTCCCAACTCTGTAAGCCCGTTTTAGCCTAAAATATTCAAAGTGTTGAATATTATATATTGTGTGCCGTATTCCTCACAAGTTAAACTCAGAAACACCAAGGGGATGGCGTGAACAAATTTTGTGAACAGTAGCAACACCAAAGTGGCTGTAGACTTATTGTGGGGTAGTCACGGAGTGCATTTTTGTAGAAATGCACCAACAGAAATCCAAAGAGCAAAATTGTGTTCAGGCAGTGAGATGAGAGTATAGGAGCTTTGGGCAGTAATACAGTTAAGAATGTGGCATAGTGAACCCTGCTTAAATTCCTCCCTCCCTGCTTTAGAGCACACAAAAGGAACTCAATCTTTGGCTGTTTCCAACAAGCTGATCAGGGAAGGAAATTTTAATATCGGCTACCAAAAAAGCATCCTTTAAAGGCCTGTATTTATATTCTCAAGCGACTGTTTCTGAACCGGCTAATGTTCTGGAAACAAATTGGTACCTGGATTTTGGGATTACTAAATTCATCACCACACTGGGTTGTTTTGTTTTTTAAATGGTATTTGTTAAGTGTTTGCTCTGTACCAGCCATTGTACTGTGCACCGAGTGCTGGGCTGGTCACTGGAAAGGAGCCTAGATTTATTAGAGTTCAGTCTTCTGAGGAAGGAAGGAAACATTGAACTTGAACTTTGTCCAGACAGTCCATTCCCATCTATGTGAAAATCCTTTGGAAATTGGAGAAAACACTTGCCAGGGCTTGGCAAGATGGGCCATGAGCTGCTTTTACGTTTCTAAGGGCTAGAACTCACCCCCAGGAATGGTTGTCCCTTCCATGGAGTATTCCGAAGAGGCAGTGGAGTCTTGGCTTTGGGGCATAGCTGAAGTTCTTTAGGGTACCTTATAGTAAGCGCTCAATAAATACAATTGATGATGATGATGATGATTTTTTACATGGGGGTTGCTTACGTTTTGAATGTCACTTGCCTACAGTTTTCATTTTAGAAGTTTGGGAATGGGAGAACAATTTGACTTTTCTTACCCAGGAGATCCAGTTGTAAGATTCAAGTCCCCATTTAATGTCTGTGTAGAAGAATTGAGCATTTGTGGTATTTGCTAAACACTTACGATTTGCCAAGCAGTGTAGTAAGTGCCGGCTGAGATACAGATTGGACACGGTCAGGTTGGACACGGTCCCCGTCTCTCTCCGGCCTCAAGAGAGTTCGGAGGATGGAGAGCAGGTGCCAACCGCCCATTTTACAGCTCTCCGGGTGAAACGGCACGCAAGAGGCAGAGCTGAGGTTATTCATTCAGTCGTATTTATTGAGTGCTTACTGTGTGCAGAGCACTGTACTAAGCGCTTGGCAAGTACAAGTTGGCAACATATAGAGACGGTCCCTACCCAGTAACGGGCTCACGGTCTAGAAGGGGGAGACAGACAACAAAACAAAACCTGTGGACAGGTGTCATTAGAATAAATAGAAATAAAGCTAAATGCTCATCATTAACAAAATAAATAAAATAGTAAATATGTACAAGTAAAATAAATAGAGTAATATGTACAAACATATATACAGGTGCAGTGGGGAGGGGAAGGAGGTGGGGTGGGGGGAGATGGGGAGGAGGACCCCCAGTGAGTGATCTTGATTGTTTTAATGACAACAGTGTGTTAAGCGAAAGAGCTTGAAGCGAAGAATAGTTTCCTATAATTCTCAAGAGCTCCAAAATGGACCAAAACAATAGAGTAAAACAATGATAAAAATAATGAATATACCTTAATTATCAAATTGCAATGCATGCACCACTAAAATATTTTGAATTGATTTTTTTTGTGCATCTGCCTACAGTCCTTAATTTCAAAATGTTACATTTTCACGTCCTATCCAGCAAAAAGGCATCTTATGCTAAAAGACCTGTACCAACAGATCGGACAAAGCCTATGCTAAATTGAACTGGTTATAATCACTCTACTCAAGTTGGTCAGATTACTTCAAAGAAAGGAGAAGGGAAGTGCTTTCCCCAAGTTAAACTTTGCAGCATTTTTACTGGGGGAGAAAGAGGCAGAGAGAGAGTGCAAACATTAACACTGTTGTTAAAATACAACAACCCTCATGAGAAACTAAGAGTGTAAAATGTGGGTGGGGGGGGTGTCTTTGAAAAGAGCTTAAAAGCTGTCAAAAATAGAACACAACAGAGATGTGTTCAGCATATGCAATCTACTTTAAAAGAATACTTTAAAGAATCTACTTTAATTTTCTCAGTTTACTTATTGATTCAATATTGTCAGCTTGCTTGCTAACAGTAATATTTATGGAATTAGCGCGAAAGCTAACCAGCCACTTTTTAAAATTTCAAAACCAACATAAATTATAGTTTTGAGACGACGCAAATTTGAGTTTTCCTATTCACCCGAAGGCAAACATTATTTTCTGATCTCATAATCTTGTACCTCCTTCAGTGCTTAGCACATAGATGTGCTTAATAAATTACCTAATTATAATCATTATGCAGTTTTTTCTGCTTGTTTTTTTCATGTTAGAGAAATGGATAAAAATTTGTTAATGAAATAATCATGCCTTAAATGACTTTGAAGTCAAACACTTCATGACAAATCACTATCTGTCACCTGTAAAATCGGTTTCCTTTTATATTTTCAGTAAAGTACATTTTATAAATAGAAGACTTTATAGTTACAAGAGTTTGTCAAACTGTTTTAGTTGTTCAGGTCTAAGAAATTAATAATATTGTTAGAAGTGTGTCCAAAATACTTGGGGCACAAGAAAGGATCAAGTAATTCACCCCATTTGAAACACTATCAAGCACCACCGAAGACGTCATCACAAACCGGGGTATAGGTCTTGGAGCTGAGGGATCTGGGTTTTAGTTCTGCTGCAGAACCTCAGACAAGTCCCTCACCCTCTCTGAGATCAATTTCCTCATCTGTAAAATGGGGCTAATACCTGCTTCTCCTTTCTAACTGCGATTTGGGAAGGCAGAACACGGCAGTTGAGTTTTCAAAATTGATTCTGTAATCCCGTGACCGTAAGAAAACGAACTGCGGTCTTCTTTTTGCAGGATTAGAACCCAGGTCTCGGATTCCCTCTTTCCGCAGGGCCAGGCCGCCTCCCGAGGTTTATCGGGGAGAATGTAGGGTTGGGATGGCAGCTCGGCATTTCGAAACAGTTGGGACGTGGGGGAGAAAAGGCTGTCGGGGCTTGGCTGAATCTGGGGGTGGGAGAGGGGCTTGGGGTCAGTCTCCCCCTTCTTCATCATCAATAGTATTTATTGAGCGCTTACTATGTGCAGAGCACTGTACTAAGCGCTTGGGAAGTACAAATTGGCAACATATAGAGACAACATATAGAGACAGTCCCTACCCAACATTGGGCTCACAGCCTTCTAGACTGTGCGCCCGCTGTGGGGTAGGGACTGTCTCTAGATGTTGCCGACTTGTACTTCCCAAGCGCTTAGTACAGTGCTCTGCACACAGTAAGCGCTCAATAAATATGATTAAATGAATGAATGGATGCCTGCTGTCACCGGAGCAGTTGGCCGGGAGGAGCCATTTGAGGAGGCTTGCCTGGAATCTAGAAGGAGCAAGAAGGCAGGGGTTTCTCGGAGGAATCTCAGCGGAGGGAAGAGGGGGTGCTCCCTCAGCGGGAGAAATAGGGGCCCCTCTGGTTAAGGAAGAAGCAGGAGAAGCAGGACAATTCCCTGCCCTCTCGTCACCGTCTCCCGGAGCAGGTTCACCTTGCGGGCGGGACTGTGTTTATGAGGTGGGTGCAGAGCGCTGGACTAAAAGCCGGGAGAGCTTTCACGACCGGGAATTAGACAACGGACCCTATCCCCGGAGCACTCTACTAAATGGTGGGAGAGCATTCACGGCCGGGAATTACACGGACCCTGTCCCCGGAACAATGTACTAAATGCTGGGAGAGCATCCACGGACCCTGTCCCCGGAACAATGTACTAAATGCCGGGAGAGCATCCGCAGGTGGGAATCAGACACGGACCCTGCCCCTCTAGGGGCTCACAATCTCTGAACAGGAGGCAGGGAGTAACACCTTTCCTGCCCCAACCTCCGGCATCCGGCACAAAGATAGAGTATTCCCAGCCACCGCTCCAGCTTTTTCCGTCCGATTTGGCGGTCAGCTTCCCGGGGCGGAGTGGGGGTCTCAAGGCTGTCCAGTTACAGGACCCAAAGGGCAAGCAGGAGTCAAAGAGATTGTGTGGGCAAGGAACGTGTCTGTTGTTATATTGTACTCTCCCAAGCGCTTAGTTCAGTGCTTTGCACACAGCAATCAATCAATCGTATTTATTGAGCACTTACTGTGTGCAGAGCAAGTGTTCAATAAATATGAATGAATTCATTCAGTCGTATTAATTGAGCACTTACTGTGTGCAGAGCGCTTGGATGAAGTTTTGGGGAAAAGAGAGAGAGCGGAGGATGCAGAAGGGGGCCAGTGAACCCAAGGGGTGGGATATGAGCAGGTCGAAAGGGCAGTGGAGGGAAAAGCGAGTGGGGAATGAGGAGAGGGAAAATGCAAGGGGATAGGGAAGACACTGGCCCTGTCCCAAGGCTTTCTCTCACCCGCCATGGCCCTCCCAGCTTTTCTTAGCGCTTCTGCCCCTCTGGCTTCTGTCACCCAGAGGGTTTCCGTGTGTTCGCGGATGAGCCAAGAGAGAGGGGAAGAGGTCCAAGAGAAGTGGAGGATTGGGGGGAAAAAAATGAATGTTCACGTTTCTGCCAGGCTTTCATTATTTGCCAAACTCTTATAAAGGCCCGTTTGCATCCACAGCAAAAATTATCAGTGTGAACTGCTGGTCTGGACCCTTCTGGGCCCTGCTAATTGTCAGTTGCTCCTTGAGGAGGATGATATATTTGCCTTTATCCATGAGGACACAGACGAGAGCTTTTAAGATGTATCTGAAAAGAAGTGCAGGGTACAGTATCATCCACTCGAGATACACCGTTGGAGGTTATAAAGAAGCGCCGTATTTACGTGCGTATTAGCTTCCCCGACCCTCCCCTCCCTGGTGTTTGAGGGCGTGAAGGACTATTCATTCATATTTATTGAGCGCTTACTGTGTGCGGAGCACTGTACTAAGCCCTTGGGAAGTACAAGTTGGCAACGTATTCTTGTAAGCCGTGATAGCGGTTCCCGCCAGGGCAGGAAGAGGGGAAGGTTTAGTGGGGGGTGAAACTCCAAAGACACACGGCTGTCCTGGGAAGTTTGTTCACTGACACCTGAGAGGGAGTGGGGGGTGTGTGTTTTGGGGGTGTGAGGGCAATGCCGGTTTAGGGGAGGAGAAGGGAGAGAGGTGGGGGTCAATTATAGGCAGCACGTTGGAGAGTGCAACAAAAACAATCTTATAATATGAAAAACGCATTTCTCACCTGCTACAAAGTATTAATTGAGAAGCAGCGTGGCTTACTGGGAAGATCAGAGGACCTGGGTTCTAATCCCTGCTCTGCCAACTGTTGCTCTGTGACCTTGGGAAAATAATAATAATAATAATGATGGCATTTGTTAAGCGCTTACTATGTGCCAAGCACTGTTTTCTGTGCCTGACTACTCTTGGTCTCCCTCCTACTTAGGCTGTGAGACAGGGACTGTGTCCATCCTAATTAACAGCGTGGCTCAGTGGAAGGAGCCCGGGCTTTGGAGTCAGAGGTCATGTGTTCCAATCCCGGCTCCGCCACGTATCAGCTGTGTGACTTTGGGCAAGTCACTTAACTCCTCTGTGCCTCAGTTACCTCATCTGTCAAATGGGGATGAAGACTGTGAGCCCCACATGGGACAACCTGATCACTTTGTAACCTCCCCAGCGCTTAGAACAGTGCTTTGCACATAGTAAGCGCTTAATGAATGCCTTTATTATTATTATTATATCAGAAGCAGCGTGGCTCAGTGGAAAGAGCCTGGGCTTTGGAGTCAGAGGTCATGGGTTCCAATCCCGGGTCCGCCACGTATCAGCTGTGTGACTTTGGGCAAGTCACTTAACTCCTCTGTGCCTGTTACCTCATCTGTCAAATGGGGATGAAGACTGTGAGCCCCACGTGGGTCAACCTGATCACTTTGTAACCTCCCCAGCGCTTAGAACAGTGCTTTGCACATAGTAAGCGCTTAATGAATGCAGTTATTATTATTATATCAGAAGCAGCGTGGCTCAGTGGAAAGAGCCCGGGCTTTGGAGTCAGAGGTCATGGGTTCAAATGCCGGCTCCACCAACTGTCAGCTGTGTGACTTTGGGCAAGTCACTTAACTTCTCTGTGCCTGTTACCTCATCTGTAAAATGGGGATTAAGACTGTGAGCCCCCCTGGGGACAACCTGATCACCTTGTAACCTCCCCAGCACTTAGAACAGTGCTTTGCACATAGTAAGTGCTTAACAAATGCCATTATTATTATTATTATTATTATTACCAACCCCAGCACTTAGGACAGGCTTTGACATAGAGTGCTTAAATGCCATTTAAAAAAATGCATTTGGGGAACTTGGGTACTAATTTTGTTATATTGTACTCTCGCGAGTACTTAGTACAGTGCTCTACATTCGTTCAGTTGTATTCGTCAATCGTATTTATTGAGCGCTTACTGTGTGCAGAGCACTGTACTAAGCGCTTGGGAAGTACAAGTTGGCAACGTATAGAGACAGTCCCTACCCAACAGTGGGCTCACAGTCTAAAAACACAGTCTAAGTTGTATTCATTCATTCAATCGTATTTATTGAGCGCTTACTGTGTGCAGAGCACTGTTGCGTGCTTACCGTGCGTAAAGCACTGAACTAAGCGTTTGGAAGAGTACAATACAAGAACAAACGGCCACATTCCCTGCCCACAGTGTGTTCACGCACAGTAAATGCCCAGTAAATACGATCGAGTGCCTACTGACTGTGATGCGTTGTACTAGGTACCTCGGAAGTAGAGAATAAACTCCACGGTCCCTGCCCACAAGGAGCAGGAAGGCAGGCAGAAAACTGTCTACAAGTAAAGTAGTCAAAATGGAAAGTTGAGGACACAGACATTCGCGAGCGCAAAGAAGAAAGTAAATAAGCTGGTAACCGCTGGAGTTGGCCGAAGGGGTGATGTGGCGGGGAAAGGCACGGCGGAAAAGAGGACGGTGAGGCGGGGAAAAGTCGGGGAGAGAGCAGATGGTGCAGTTGATGCAGAGCTTTGAAGTGGATGGTGAGGAGTTTGTGACTACAAGCCCCATGTGGACCAAGGACTGTGTCCAACTTGATTGTCTTGTATCTACCCCAGCGCTTAGAACAGCGTTTAATTTTAGTCTCCTTACAGACTATCAGCTCACTGTGGGCAGGGACTGTTTCTACCAGCTCTATTTTGCACCCTCCCAAGTGCTTAGTACTGTGCTGTGCACACAGCAGGTGCTCAATAAATCAATCAATTAATCAATCGTATTTATTGAGCGCTTACTATGTGCAGAGCACTGTACTAAGCGCTTGGGAAGTACAAATTGGCATCACATAGAGACAGTCCCTACCCAACAGTGGGCTCACAGTCTAAAAGGGGGAGACAGAGAACAGAACCAAACATACCAACAAAATAAAATAAGCAGGATAGCAATGTACAAGCAAAATAAATAAATAAATGAATAAATAGAGTAATAAATATGTACAACCATATATACATATATACAGGTGCTGTGGGGAAGGGAAGGAGGTAAGACGGGGGGATGGAGAGGGGGACAAGGGGGAGAGGAAAGAAGGGGCTCAGTCTGGGAAGGCCTCCTGGAGGAGGTGAGCTCTCAGCAGGGCCTTGAAGGGAGGAAGAGAGCTAAAAAATAATATGAAAATAAATATGATTGATGGACTGATTGACACATTTTAAGTGCTAAAAAAATGCAGAAAGTCAGTGGAAGGTTTTGAGGAGAAAAGAGATGTGGGGTGAGCGACGATTTAGTCTTCTCTTTATGGCATTTTGTTGAGTGCTTACTCTGTGCCAAGCGCTGTACAAGCTAATCAGGGCGGTTAGAGGCCCTGTCCCACGTAGGGCTCGCAATCTTCATCTCCATTTTACAGATGTGGTAATTGAGGCCCAGCGAAGTGACTTGCCCCAAGTCACTCGGCAGACAAGCCGCAGAGCCGGAGCTAAAACCCAGTCCTTCTGAATCCCAGGCCCGTGGGATTCAGTGGGCCACCCTTCAGGAAGAAGATCCACGGAGCGGCGTTCAGTCTGGATTCGGGGCAGGGAGAGGCTGGATGCCAATGCAGTGTTCTAGTCGTGGCAGGAGGAGGACTGGTACCGGAGTCGTAATTTGGGTGGGGGAAAGTGGGGCAGATGGGGGAGAGATCTGGTGCAGGAAGAACCAGCGAGATGTGGCGGGAACCCGATGGGGAGAGTCAAACGATAGCAAAATGTCCGGGACGCTTCTGAGGTTTTTGTTTTCCGGGCCGGGGAGGATATGATGGCGTTGTCTACCGAGATGGGGAAGTTGAGGGGAGAAGTGGGTTTTGGAGGGAGATGGGGAGGAGTCCTCCCTTAGCCACGCTGAATTTGAGGAACCGGGAGCCTATCCGGGCGGAGAGGGAAGAGGAGATGAGGAATTAGGGGCGAGGCCGGAGAGAGCCGGGAGTCACCCGTCTCCTCTGAGGAGGCAGCCGGGTGCGGCCGTGCTCCGCGAGAGAGGGAGTGGAAGGCCAGGAGAGCCGGGGGGGGACACCCCCGGGAGGAGAGAGCTGAAGAGGGCGAGGACCGGAGCAGCAGCCGGCAAACGAAACTGAGCAGGAGAGGCGGGAGGAGAAGTAGGTTCGTGCCGTCAGTGGAAACCAGGCCCACGTCTCCACGAGGGCATGCAGACGTTCCTCCCGCCATCGCCCCACATTCCATTTCATCATCATCATCATCAATCGTATTTATTGAGCACTTCCTGTGTGCAGAGCACTGTACTAAGCACTTGGGAAGTACAAATTGGCAGCATATAGAGACAGTCCCTACCCAACAGTGGGCTCGCAGTCTAAAAGGGGGAGACAAAACCAAACATACTAACAAAATAAAATAAATAGAATAGATATGTACAAGTAAAATAGAGTAATAAATATGCACAAACATATATACATATATATTCCATTTCGAGCCGCCTGTCCGAAGAATGCTCCCTAACTCCGGAACTGCGCTTTAGCCAACACGCCGGCGTGGCTCGGTGGAAAGAGCCCGGGCTTCGGAGTCAGAGGTCGTGGGTTCAAATCCCAGCCCCGCCGCTTGTCGGCTGTGTGACTTCGGGCAAGTTGTTGCACTTCTCTGGGCCTCAGTTCCCTCATCTGTCAAATGAGGGTGAAGACTGTGAGCCCCATGTGGGACAACCTGCTTACCTCGTATCTACCCCAGCGCTTAGAACAGTGCTCGGCACATAGTAAGCGCTTAACAAATGCCAACATTATTATGCCAAGGGAGGGCACGTCTTAGAGAAGAAAGGAGGGCCGGCAGGGAGGAAGATTTTTTTTCTTCTTTCGGATGTTGATTTTTCTTCCGGGGGCGCCACCTCCTCCCTGTCTTCTGCCCGGGCTACCCGTGCGGATGCCAGGGCCAACTGGGGAAGTGGCATACCAGCTGAGTTATGTGGTTGAAGGCTCCCTGTGGGCAGGGAATGTGTCTGCCAGTTCAGCGTGGCCTAGTGGAAAGAGCCCAGGACTGGGAGTCAGAGGACCCGGGTTCTAATGCCGGCTCCGCAGGCAGAAACTCCTCACCCTGGGCTTCAAGGCTGTCCATCCCCTCGCCCCCTCCTACCTCACCTCCCTTCTCTCCTTCTCCAGCCCAGCCCGCACCCTCCGCTCCTCCGCCGCTAATCTTCTCACCGTGCCTCGTTCTCGCCTGTCCTGCCGTCGACCCCCGGGCCTGGAATGCCCTCCCTCCGCCCATCCGCCAAGCTAGCTCTCTTCCTCCCTTCAAGGCCCTGCTGAGAGCTCACCTCCTCCAGGAGGCCTTCCCAGACTGAGCCCCTTCCTTCCTCTCCTCCTCGTCTCCCCGCCCACTTCTGACAGTCACGGGCAAGAGCGGAGAAGGCGTAGGGAGCACGACAGGCACGAGAGTTCTTGAGTCTCTACGCTGAAGCCTCCCAGTCCTTTGCGTTTCGCCCTGCTCCCCTTCAGAACTTTCCTAACATCATCATCATCATCAATCGTATTTATTGAGCGCTTACTGTGTGCAGAGCACTGTACTAAGCGCTTGGGAAGTACAAGTTGGCAACATAGAGAGACAGTCCCTACCCAACCGTGGGCTCACAGGGAGACTAACATCACATCTCCTCCCGGAGACCATCCTTGATTCCATCCCCCACAGCCTATGTCCCATCACTTTGAGACTGTGAGCCCGTTGTTGGGTAGGGATTGTCTCCATTTGCTGCTGAATTATACTTTCCAAGCGCTTCGTACAGTGCTCTGCACTCAGTAAGCACTCAATAAATACAATTGAATGACTGAATAAATCACCCCTACAGCCAGCCTTACCCCTAATGTATTTCTAAACGGCCTCAAGCCCATCTCTCTTTCCAGTTGACATATCGATTCATCTTCTAGACTGTGAGCCCGTTGTTGGGTAGGGACCATCTCTATATGTTGCCAACTTGTACTTCCCAAGCGCTTAGTACAGTGCTCTGCACATAGTAAGCGCTCAATAAATGCGATTGATTGATTCTCAGTAAATATGAATGAATGAATAATCCTGATCTGTATATGTTTGTACATATTTATTACTCTATTTATTTTACTTATACATATCTATTCTATTTATTTTATTTTGTTAGTATGTTTGGTTTTGTTCTCTGTCTCCCCCTTCTAGACTGTGAGCCCACTGTTGGGTAGGGGCCGTCTCTATATGTTGCCAACTTGTACTTCCCAAGCACTTAGTACAGTGCTCTGCACACAGTAAGCGCTCAGTAAATACGATTGATTGATTGATTCTCAGTAAATACGAATGAATGAATGAATAATCCTGATCTGTATATGTTTGTGCATATTTATTACTGTATTTATTTTACTTGTACATATCTATTCTGTTTATTGTATTTTGTTAGTATGTTTGGTTTTGTTCTCTGTCTCCCCCTTCTAGACTGTGAGCCCACTGTTGGGTAGGGACTGTCTCTATATGTTGCCAACTTGTACTTCCCAAGCACTTAGTACAGTGCTCTGCACACAGTAAGCGCTCAGTAAATACGATTGATTGATTGATTGATTCTCAGTAAATACGGATGAATGAATAATCCTGATCTGTATATATGTTTGTACATATTTATTACTCTATTTATTTTACTTGTACATATCTATTCTGTTTATTGTATTTTGTTAGTATGTTTGGTTTTGTTCTCCGTCTCCCCCTTCTAGACTGTGAGCCCACTGTTGGGTAGGGGCTGTCTCTATATGTTGCCAACTTGTACTTCCCAAGCGCTTAGTACAGTGCTCTGCACACAGTAAGCGCTCAGTAAATACGATTGATTGATTGACTGATTGATTCTCAGTAAATACGGATGAATGAATGAATAATCCTGATCTGTATATATGTTTGTACATATTTATTACTCTATTTATTTTACTTGTACATATCTATTCTGTTTATTGTATTTTGTTAGTATGTTTGGTTTTGTTGTCTGTCTCCCCCTTCTAGACTGTGAGCCCACTGTTGGGTAGGGACCGTCTCTATATGTTGCCAACTTGGACTTCCCAAGCGCTTAGTACAGTGCTCCGCACACAGTAAGCGCTCAATAAATACGATTGATTGATTGATTCTCAGTAAATACGAATGAATGAATGAATAATCCTGATCTGCTTGTGCGTCTACCTCTTCTCTTGCTGTTTTGTGTGGCTCCCTCTTTTCTGTTAAAGTCTTTCTCCCTTTCTACTACGTAAGCTCATTATGGGTAGGGAACGTGCCTACTAATTCTGCTGTGTTGTACTCTTCTAAGCGCTCAGCACAGGATTCTGCACATTGTAAGCACTCAATAAATACCATTGATTGATTGCTACCCCTATTTGTGTCTGCCCCTTAGAGTGTAGCCCCCTTAAAGAAAGGTCGTGTTTCTTGCTTCTGCTCACTTCTCCCAAACACTTAATGCTCCACATATTGTAGATAGGGAGTGAGTATTGCTGAAGATGACATTTTTGGGAATATTTAAGCGCTTACTATGTTACAGACACCATGCTAAGCACTGGGGTAGATAAAAGTGCTTTGCACATAGTAAGCGCTTAACAAATTCCGTCATCATTATTATCATATTATTACTATTATTATGGGGAAATGACAGTGGAAAGATTTGGAAATTCGTGTTGTGGGGCTGGGGGTGGGATGAATATCAGATGCTTAAAAGCAGCGTGGCTCAATGGAAAGAGCCCGGGCTTGGGAGCCAGAGGTCATGGGTTCAAATCCCGGCTCTGCCGCTTGTCAGCTGTGTGACTTTGGGCAAGTCACTTCACTTCTCTAGGCCTCAGTTCCCTCATCTGTCAAATGGAGACGAGGACTATGAGCTCCCCGTGGGACAACCTGATCACCTTGTATCCTCCCCAGTGCTTAGAACAGTGCTTTGCACATAGTAAGTGCTTGACAAATGCCATTATTATTATTATTATTATTATTATTATTATTATTATTATGAAAAGACCCAAGTGCTTCGGCGTGATTGGGAAACAGTGTGTCTCCGTGGAAGGAGTCTACAGCACCTGTATATATGTATATATGTTTGTATGAACTTATTACTCTATTTTATTTGTACATATTTATTCTATTTATTTTATTTTGTTAATATGTTTTGTTTTGTTGTCGGTCTCCCCCTTCTAGACTGTGAGCCCGCTGTTGGGTAGGGACGTCTCTATACGTTGCCAATTTGTACTTCCCAAGCGCTTAGTACAGTGCTCTGCACACAGTAAGCGCTCAATAAATACGATTGAATAAATGAATGGATAAAAGCTTATAGGATTAGACACAGTCCCTGTCCCACATGGGGCTCACAGTCTTAATCCCTGTTTTACAGACGAGGTAACATCACGGGCAAAAAAAAAAAAACCCACCCAAAACTAAGAGGGGCTTTATTAGTTAGCATTTCCATAATTGGAGGCATTAAGGGGTTGTTGCCAAAGGAGAGCTGGACAAAGGGGAATTTCCTTCTGTTCCACAATAGAATCAATCAAATTTATTGAGCGCTTACTGTGTGCAGAGCACTGTACTAAGTGCTTGGGAAGTACAAGTTGGCAACATACAGAGACAGTCCCTACCCAACAGTGGGCTCACAGTCTAAAAGGGGGAGACGGAGAACGAAACCAAACATACTGACAAAATTAAATAAATAGAGTAGATATGTACAAGCAAAATAAATAGAGTAATAAATATGTACAAACATATATGCAGGTAATAGGTAATAGAACAAGGGGCTTCAGGCCCCAGGGCTGAGGCTGGAACAAAACCAGGTAGTGAGGACAGGCATCACTAGCCCTTGACTTCACAGTTCATTCATTCATTCATTCAATCGTATTTATTGAGCGCTTACTGTGTGCAGAGCACCCTGAATCCTCACTAGGGCTGTATTTGATAAGGGTAAAGTTGATAAGAACAGAATGCTTTTGAAAGAGGCCGGTATTAAAGATAGGAAGAAAGGCATTGCTGTGTCCCCAAAGGTTCACTGATACAAATTCTCCCCAAGGGCCGGGTCCGGGCCTTATGCACATTCTCTCCCAGCGCCCCTCAATAACTATTCTTACCGCTGTTGAACCCCCAGAGCGATTAGTACGGTGCTCTGCACGCAGTAAGCGCTCAATAAATACGATTGATTGATTGATGTGCCGTACTAAACGTTTGGGAAAGTAGAAAAGAAGCTCAAGGCACTCTGGGCCTCTAGAAGTTCTCTGCCCCCTAGAAATTTACACAAAAGTGCCGGGAGGGTATAATTAAACGAACAAGTGCTGGAAGAGGTGGCTGGTGGGTTGGTGTGTCTTGGAGTTCTGGGGATTCATTGGGAAAGACTTATTGGAAGAGGCGGAATTTTATGAGGGCGTCGAAGGTGGGGAGAGCGCTCGTCTTCTGGATTCCTTCCTCTCCGCCTCGTCCCCCTCTCCATCCCCCCCATCTTACCTCCTTCCCTTCCCCACAGCACCTGTATATATGTATATATGTTCGTACATATTTATTACTCTATTTATTTTACTTGTACATATCTATTCTATTTATTTTATTTTGTTAGTATGTTTGGTTTTGTTCTCTGTCTCCCCCTTTTAGACTGTGAGCCCACTGTTGGGTAGGGACTGTCTCTCTATGTTGCCAGCTTGTACTTCCCAAGCGCTTAGTACAGTGCTCTGCACACAGTAAGCGCTCAATAAATACGGTTGATTGATTGATTAGGCAGGGAGGGACCTGGATTTACGTACATATCCCTACATTCTCCCCATTTCCCCTGTCTTTAATTCATTTGGAGCCGGTCTCCACCTGTAGATTAAGCCCCCTCTGAGCAAATATCATGTCCACCAGTTTGTGTTGTACCCTCCCAAGTGCGTAGTACAGGCTGTGCGTACTGTTAGCGCTCAGTAAATACCACCGACGGATTGCCGGCGTTCCCAACTGAAGCAGAAACCCCCCACTCTTGGCTTCAAGGCTGTCCATCCCCTCGCCCCCTCCTCCCTCACCTCCCTTCTCTCCTTCTCCAGCCCAGCCCGCACCCTCCACTCCTCTGCCGCTAACCTTCCTTCCCCTTCCTTCCTCTCCCCCTCGACCCCTCTCCATCCCCCACCTTACCTCCTTCCCTTACCCACAGCACCTGTAAATATGTATATATGTTTGTACATATTTATTACTCTATTTATTTATTTATTTTACTTGTACCTATCTATTCTATTTATTTTACTTTGTTAGTATGTTTGGTTTTGTTCTCTGTCTCCCCCTTGTAGACTGTGAGCTCACTGTTGGGTAGGGACCGTCTCTATATGTTGCCAGCTTGTACATCCCAGGCGCTTAGTACAGTGCTCTGCATACAGTAAGCGCTCAATAAATACGATTGATTGATTGATAACCTCCTCACTGTACCTCGTTCTCGCCTGTCCCACCGTTGGCCCCTGTCCTCCCCCGGGCCTGGCATGCCCTCCCTCCGCACATCCGCCAAGCTAGCTCTCTTCCTCCCTTCAAAGCCCTACTGAGAGCTCACCTCCTCCAGGAGGCCTTCCCAGACTGAGCCCCCTTTTTCCTTTCCTCCTCCCCATCCCCCCGCCCTACCTCCTTCCCCTCCCCACAGCACCTGTATATAGTTGTGCAGATTTATCACTCTATTTTACTTGTACATATTTACCATTCTATTTATTTTGTTAATGGCGTGCATATAGCTTTAATTCTGTTTGTTCTGACGACTTTGACACCTGTCTCCATGTTTTATTGTGTTGTCTGTCTCCCCCTTCTAGACTGTGAGCCCGCTGTTGGGTAGGGACCATCGCTCTATGTTGCCGACTTGTACTTCCCAAGCGCTTAGTACAGCGCTCTGCACACAGTAGGTGCACAATAAATACGATTGAATGAATGAACAGTGTGAGCCAGGGGACAGTCGGGTTTTGGGTTTTGGGTGGTATTTAAGCGCTTACTATGACCCCAACTTCATCATCATCATCATCAATCGTATTTATTGAGCGCTTACTGTGTGCAGAGCACTGTACTAAGCGCTTGGGAAGTACAAATTGGCAACATATAGAGACAGTCCCTACCCAACAGTGGGCTCACAGTCTAAAATGAGGAGACAAAACCAAACATACTAACAAAATAAAATAAATACACTGTATTAAGTGCTGGAGTACTGCCTGAACTTGCAGTGCAGTGCTGCTGAGGAAACAGACATGCAAGATGGGCTTCAGAAAAGGGGAGTTTCATGAGTTTCGCTCTTGAACCTGATAATGAAAGCGGTTTCAGTCGAGCATGTAGGGGAATACCCGCTGAGAGTGTAGACAGTTACTCTCCCCACCCCCTCTTAGCCTAACTGAAAGCACAGCTCCTCCAAGAAGCCTTCCCTAAGCAGTGTGGCTCAGTGGAAAAAGCCTGGCTTTGGAGTCAGAGGTCATGAGTTCTAATCCCGGCTCCACCACCTGTCTGCTGTGTGACTTTGGGCAAGTCACTTAACTTCTCTGTGCCTCAGTTCCCTCATCTGTACAATGGGGATGAAGACTGTGAGCCCCATGTGGGGCAACCTGATTGCCTTGTAACCTCCCCAGCGCTTAGAACAGTGCTTTGCACATAGTAAGCACTTAACAAATGCCAAAAAAAAGCCCCATTTCCTCTTCTCCCACTCCCTGCTGCATCGCCCCACCTTGCTCTCTCTGTCCGTCCCCCTCCCAGCTCCTCAGCACTTATGTAGGGAGCGGCAATTTATTTGCTTATATTAATGTCTGCCTCCCCCCCATTTAGACTGTAAGCTCGTTGTAGGAAGGGAATGTTTCTGTTTATTGTATCGCACTCACCCAACCGCTTGGGCCAGTGCTGGGCACACAGTAAGCGCTCAATAAATACGATTGAATGAAAAAATGATCCCACACCCACCTTCTCCCTCTAGCCTGGAGCTCCCTCCCTCTTCAACCCGCCACTCTCCCCACCTTTGAATCCTCTCCCCCTTCTAGACTGTGAGCCCGCCGTTGGGTAGGGACCGTCTCTGCATGTTGCCAACTTGGACTTCCCAAGCGCTTAGTACAGTGCTCTGCACACAGTAAGCGCTCAGTAAATACGAATGAATGAATGAATGCTAAAATCCCATCTCCTCAAAGAGGCCTTGCCCAGCTAAACTCTCATTTTCCCTACTCCCTCACACTTCTGCATCACCTATGCATTTGGGTCCGTGCCCTCTAAGCCTTTGATGATGATGATGATAATAATAATAATGATAATAATAATAATAATAATGATGCCCTACACTCAGCCTCAGAGCGTTTTGGTACGTATCCATAACTTATTTCACTGTGTGCCTGTCCCTCTAGACTGTCAACTCGTCGCAGGTAGGGAATATGCCTACCAACTCTATTGTACCGTCCCAAATGCTTAGTAGAGCTAAACGCTCCCAAAAGGGCCATGGATTGGCTCCGTAGATCAGCGGCTGCTTGGCAGAGGTCAAATAAGTAGGCATCCCGAAGCAATTTATGATGCACCTGTGTCGGTTGGAAACGCTGGTGGTGGTGATATTTCCACCCAAGAACTTGGGAGCGATTCGTCAGTGCTGAAAAAGTAATTGTTTCCGGCGGATCTCTTGGATGAGTTTATGGAATAAATTTTTGGATGCTGTTGGGAATCCCTTAAATTTAATAGTAATTATATTACTGTTTATTTTCTACATGAGAGGCCGTATGGTGTAGCAGATAGAGCTAGAGCTGGGAGTTAGAGGACCTAGGTCTTCTGCTGCGTGTCCTTGGGCAAGTCACTTCGCTGCGCCACCGTGACCTCACCTGTACAATGGGGGTTAAGACTGTGAGCCCCATTTGGGACAGGGACTGTGTCCAATGTGCTTTGCACATAGTAAGCGCTTAACAAATACCATTATAATTATTATTATTATTTTATTATTATTATTATTAGTTTGTATGTGCCCCAAGTGCTTAGTACAATGCCTGGCCCACAGTATAGTAAGCACTAAAGAAATACTTTTTTTTTTTTTAAACACTTGGATTGCCCCCTCCTTCAGCCCCAGAGCGTTTATCATCATCAATCGTATTTATTGAGCGCTTACTATGTGCAGAGCACTGTACTAAGCGCTTGGGAAGTACAAATTGGCAACATATAAAGACAGTCCCTACCCAACAGTGGGCTCACAGTCTAAAAGGGGGAGACAGAGAACAAAACCAGACACACTAACAAAATAAAATAAATAGGATAGATAAGTACAAGTAAAATAAATAAATAAATAAATAGAGTAATAAATATGTACAAACATATATACATATATACAGGTGCTGTGGGGAAGGGAAGGAGGTAAGATGGGGGGATGGAGAGGGGGACGAGGGGGAAAGGAAGGAAGGAAGGGTATATATCTGTAAATTATTTTAATTTTAATGCCCATCT
Source organism: Tachyglossus aculeatus (assembly GCF_015852505.1). Taxonomy (NCBI): domain Eukaryota; kingdom Metazoa; phylum Chordata; class Mammalia; order Monotremata; family Tachyglossidae; genus Tachyglossus; species Tachyglossus aculeatus. The sequence continues at coordinate 41,762,481 of NC_052067.1, read as the reverse complement.
CCCTCTCCGTTCCGTGAGATCCCTGTGGGCAGGGAGCATGTCTGCCAACTCTGTTACAGTGTACTCTCCCAAGAGCTTAGGGCAGTGCTCTGCCCACAGGCTTGGGAGTTAGAAGGATCTGGGTTCTAATCCCGGCCCCGCCACATGTCTGCCCTGTAACCTTGGGCAAGTCGCTTAATTTCTCTGTGCCTCCGTTACCTCATCTGCAAAATGGGGATAACAGCGTGAGCCCCATGTGCCTGACCTAATGAACTTTGAGCCCATTGTTGGGTAGGGACCATCTCTATATGTTGCCGACCTGTACTTCCCAAGTGCTTAGTACAGTGCTGTGCACACAGTAAGCGCTCAATAAATACGATTTGATTGATTGAATCAATCAATCAGGGAAGCAGCGTGGCTCAGTGGAAAGAGCCCGGGCTTTGGAGTCGGAGGCCATGGGTTCGAATCCTGGCTCTGCCACATGTCTGCTGTTTGACATTGGGCAAGTCACTTGACTTCTCTGAGCCTCAGTTACCTCATCTGTAAAATGGGGATTAAGACTGTGAGCCCCACATGGGACAATCTCATCACCTTGTGTCTCTCCCCAGCGCTTAGAACAGTGCTTTGCACATAGTAAGCGCTTAACAAATACCATCATTATTATTATTATTGATTATGTTGCCGACTTGTACTTCCCAAGTGCTTAGTACAGTGCTCTGCACACAGTAAGCGCTCAATAAATACAAATGAATGAATGAATGAATATCTACCCAAGTGCGTAGAATGGTGCTTAACAAATGCTGTAATTATTAATTATTGTTATTAAGAAATATGATTGATTTTTTTTCTCCGTTCCCACCGAATGATCATAAGCACCTTGAAGGCAGAGTCTTATTAAACTTTCCCAAGCTCCTAGTATTGTACTGCACCCACAGTAAGTCCTCAAACTGTATTGCCTGAAAACATTCATTATGGCAAAAATATTTTACCGTATTACCTTTTCTCAGTCCTCCATTTCTGAGATTAGTACTTGATTCTCTTTCAGTGTTAACAGTCTTTACTAATGACCCTATATCTAACTGGAAATCAATCAATCAATGGTGGCTGGGTCCTAATTGTGTGCAGAGCACGGTACTTAGCATGTGGAAAAGTACCTCACAACAGAGTTGGTAGGCATGTCCCTATGTAGAAAAACACTAAATTCCCAAAAGAAATGGAACACTATTGAGCGTATCACTTGATTTTTACATGTCGGTGATTTCTCTTTTTAATCAATTCAACTATACAGTGTTTGTGTCTTACACATTCTCCTAACTTTTGACATTTGGAAACCAAGATGCTTGAAACCATTCTTTTCCTTTTTTGTTGTAATTTTTTTTTCCAACTCCTCAGTTTTAATTTTAATAATTTTGTCAGTTTCACGCTTGGACCCTACAAGATTGAAAAACAAAAATGGCAAGCTTACGTTTCCCAGGAAGGCTTGCTAATATATTTCAAGATGTTTTTTAAGAATGTAGTTTATTGAACTGGATAAACTTGCTGGGTTGACCGAAACGGTTGATTTGAGGACTATTGTTTCTCTTCTTAGCTTGTGGCAAAATGTTAAGTATTTTCCATCGGAGAAAGATGGTTAAAAGTTCTACAGAATGTATGCACTTGAGGAATTTTATTGTGCACATGGAAACCATTCCGTAAATGAATTCAGAGAGCAGTGGTTAATTTGTATGATTTGATCATAAAGATAGGAATTCTTCCTTGAAGTTCTCATTTATACCAGTCCCTAACTAAAAGCACGTGATGTTTTGAGGAAGGAGGTTAGCCTGTGGGGAAGAACATTTTTGAAAACATGGCTTAGGGTTTGGTGTGAGTGAAGGCATTTACTATAGTGTTAGTCAAGACTTTTACTTTTGTGTGAGAGGACCTGGGTGCTCATCCCATCGCTGCTTCTCATCTGCTGTGTGACCTTGGTCAAGTCCCTGCACTTCTCGGTGCCTGTCACCACCTCTGTAAAATGGGGACTGAGACTGTGAGCCCCAGCTGGGGCAGGTTCTGCATCTAACCCGATTAACTCATTCTCCGTCTCCTTTGCGGGCTCCTCCTCCGTCGCCCATCCCCTTACTATAGGGGTTCCTCAAGAGTCAGTTCTTGGTCCCCTTCTGTTCTCTATCTACACTCACTCCCTCGGTGAACTCATTCGCTCCCACGGCTTCAACTGTCATCTCTACGCGGATGACACCCAGATCTACATCTCTGCCCCTGCTCTCTCTCCCTCCCTCCAGGCTCGTATCTCCTCCTGCCTTCAGGACACGTCCATCTGGATGTCTGCCTGCCATCTAAAACTCAACATGTCCAAGACTGAGCTCCTTATCTTCCCTCCCAAACCCTCCCCCTCCCTGACTTTCCCGTCACTGTAGACAGCACGGCCCTCCTTCCCGTCTCACAAGCCCGCAACCTTGGTGTCATCCTCGACTCGGCTGTCTCATTCACCCCACACATCCAATCCGTCACCAAAGCCTGTCGGTCTCACCTCCACAACATCGTCAAGATCCACCCTTTCCTCTCCATCCAAACTGCTACCTTGCTGGGTCAATCTCTCATCCTATCCCCACTGGATTACTGCATCAGCCTCCTCTCTGATCTCCCATCCTCCTGTCTCTCCCCGCTTCAGTCTATACTTCACTCTGCTGCCCGGATTATCTTTGTACAGAAACGCTCTGGGCGTGTTACTCCCCTCCTCAAAAATCTCCAGTGACTGCCTGTCAACCTATGAATCAAGCAAAAACTCCTCACTTTCGTCCTCCTACCTCACCTCCCTTCTCTCCTTCTCCAGCCCAGCCCGCACCCTCTGCTCCTCTGCCGCTAATCTCCTCACCGTACCTCGTTCTCGCCTGTCCCGCCATCGACCACCGGTCCACGTCATCCTCCGGGCCTGGAACGCCCCCAATCCCTCCGCACATCTGCCACGCTAGCTCTCTCCCTCCCTTCAAAGCCCTACTGAGAGCTCACCTCCTCCAGGAGGCCTTCCCAGACTGAGTCCCCTTTTTCCTCTCCTCCTCCCCACCCCACCTCCTTCCCCTCCCCACAGCACTTGTACATATTTGTACATATTTATTACTCCATTTATTTTACTTGTACATATTTACTACTCTGTTCTATTAATGATGTGCATATAGCTATAATTCTATTTATTCTGATGGTTTTGACACCTGTCCGCATGTTTTGTTGTCTGTCTCCCGCTTCTAGACTGTGAGCCCATTGTTGGGTAGGGATAGTCTCTATATGTTGCCAACTTGTACTTCCCAGGCGCTTAGAACAGTACTCTGCACACAGTAAGCGCTCAATAAATACGATTGAATGAATGAATCTCATCTCTACCCTAGCTCTTAGTACGTGCCCGACACATAGTGAGCACTTAACAGATACCATAAGAACAAGAGCGTTTCTCCAAAATGTGGGGAATTTGGCACTTCAGCGTATGGTGAAGGGAAATGGTGTTTGGCTAGGAGTGTTGAGACTTTGCCTATGATTTGTGTAATTCAAAGCTTATTTAGGACGCCAGTGAAAATCTAATATCCCGTGGAAGATCCAGGGTGAGCAAGATAGATACATGGCAGAATGCGTTAGGATCATGAGAGTGAGGCAGTCATAAATCTTAAATGATTGACATTTGGTCTCATTCATTCATTCAGTCGTATTTATTGAGCGCTTACTGTGTGCGGAGCACTGTACTGAGCGCTTGAAGTATAAATTTGCAACATTTAGAGACGGTCCCTACCCAACAGCAGGCTCACAGTCTAGAAGGGGGAGACAGACAACAAAACAAAACAACTAGACAGATGTCAATACTATGAGAATAAATAGAATTATAGCTATATACGTATCATTAATAAAATACATTTAGTAAATATGTGCAAATAAAGTAATAATGATGATGATGGCATTTATTAAGCGCTTACTATGTGCAAGGCACTGTTCTAAGCGCTGGGGTGGTTACCAGGTGATCAGGTTGTCCCACGGGGAGCTCACAGTCTTCATCCCCATTTTGCAGCTGAGGCCCAGAGAAGTGAAGTGACTTGCCCAAAGTCACACAGCTGACAATTGGCAGAGTGGAGATTTGAACCCATGACCTGACTCCAAAGCCCGGGCTCTTTCCATTGAGCCACGCCGCTTCTCCGAAATAGAGTAATAACCTGCCGGACTCTTGGGCTGAGCCCCCCTGCCAGTCCCGGGACTTTTAGACTGTGAGCCCACTGTTGGGTAGGGACTGTCTCTATATGTTGCCAACTTGGACTTCCCAAGCGCTTAGTACAGTGCTCTGCACACAGTAAGCGCTCAATAAATACGATTGATTGATTGATTGATTAACCGATGATCAGCCAGGGATGCCCGGGGCCTGAAAGATTTAGTTCGTGTGGTTCCTTACCCAACTATTCTCCTCTTTTCCTTCCTGGGCAAGGCTGAGGCGACAGGGCAGTTTGCCCAGAGCTCTGATGCGGAAAGTAGCGTCGTCTAGTGGGTCGAGCAGGGGCCTGGGGGTCGGAAGGACCTGGGTTCCAATCCCGGCTCTGCCGCTTGTTTGCTGTGTGACCTTGGGCAAGTGATTTCCCTTCTCTGGGCTTCAGTTCCCTCATCTGTAAAATGGGCATGAAGACTGGGAGCCCCGTGTGGGACAGGGCCTTTGCCCAGCCCCATCTGCTTGTATCCACCCTACCACTTTGTGCAGTACTTGGCCCCTAGTAAGCGCTTTAACAAATACCACCATCATCATCAGTATTATTATTGTTGTGATTATTATTCATCACAACAATAGTAATTTATTTTTACCAGCTCTCTTCTTGACCCACTACAATGTTGCCCCTCTGTAATAATGATGGCATTTATTAAGCGCTTACTATGTGCAAAGCACTGTTCTAAGTGCCGGGGAGGTTGCAAGGTGATCAGGTTGTCCCACGGGGGGCTCACAGTCTTAATCCCCATTTTACAGATGAGGGAACTGAGGCCCGGAGAAGTAAAGTGACTTGCCCAAAGTCACACAGCTGACAGTTGGCAGAGTCGGGATTTGAACCCATGACATCCGAGTCCAAAGCCCGGGCTCTTTTCCACTGAGCCACGCTGCTTCTCTAGACTAAGCTCCTTGTGGGCAGGGGAACTGTCTACCAAGTCTCTGGCAGTGTACTCTCCCAAGCGCTTAATACAGTTCTCTGAACGCAAGAATCACTCACTAAATACCATTGATTGTTTTCTTTTTTAAATATATATATACATATATATATATATTTATCCCTTTCTCTCCTATCAGATGACACTGTCTTCAATCAATGAATCAATCGTATTTATTGAGTGCTTACTGTGTGCAGAGCACTGTACTAAGCGCTTGGGAAGTACAAGTTGGCAACATATAGAGACAGTCCCTACCCAACAGCGGGCTCACAGTCTAGAAGGGGGAGACAGAGAACAAAACCAAACATACTAACAAAATAAAATAAACAGAATAGATATCATCATCAATCGTATTTTTTGAGCACTTACTATGTGCAGAGCACTGTACTAAGCGCTTGGGAAGTACAAATTGGCAACATATAGAGACAGTCCCTACCCAACAGTTATGTACAAGTAAAATAAATAAATACATAGAGTAATAAATATGTACAAACATATACAGATCAGGATTATTCATTCATTCATTCATTCATTCGTATTTACAAGTCACCAGTGATTTCTTCTTAGCCAAATCCAATGGGCTTTTTCCAGCCTAATCCTTTTCGGCCTCTCGGATGCCGTCAACACGCCCGACGTATCTGTCTCCTATCCCTTCTCCTCACTTAAAGTCTCGGGCTGTGAGCCATGCCGCCATTCAGAGGCCGTATCGAATCGCCACCTGTCTATTCTCTCCTAGTGCTTAGCACAGGGCTCTGCACACTGTAAGTACATAATAAATAGCATCACTTCTACTGCTTCAGGCACGTTTTCATGGCCTGAGCGTCTTTGTTTCCGTTGACCACCCTCCCTTGAAAACTCAGAGATATTCATTCATTCAGTCATATTTACTGAGCGCTTACTGTGTGCAGAGCACTGTACTAAGCGCTTGGGAAGGACAAGTTGGCAACATATAGAGACGGTCCCTACCCAACAACGGGCTCACAGCCCCTTCCTTCCTCTCCCCCTCGTCCTCCTCTCCATCCCCCCATCTTACCTCCTTCCCTTCCCCACAGCACCTGTATAGATGTATATATGTTTGTACATATTTATTACTCTGTTTATTTATTTATTTATTTATTTATTTTACTTGTACATATCTATTCTATTTATTTTATTTTGTTAGTATGTTTGGTTTTGTTCTCTGTCTCCCCCTTTTAGACTGTGAGCCCACTGTTGGGTAGGGACTGTCTCGATATAATGCCAGTTTGTACTTCCCAAGCGCTTAGTACAATGCTCTGCACACAGTAAGCGCTCAATAAATACGATTGATGATGATGATGATGGTATTTGTTAAGCGCTTACTATGTGCAGAGCACTGTTCTAAGCGCCGGGGGGTGGGGGGTACATATCTACTCTATTCCCCCTCCCCATCCCCCCATCTTACCTCCTTCCCTTCCCCACAGCACCTGTATAGATGTATATATGTTTGTACATATTTATTACTCTGTTTATTTATTTATTTTACTTGTACATATCTATTTTATTTTGTTAGTATGTTTGGTTTTGTTCTCTGTCTCCCCCTTTTAGACTGTGAGCCCACTGTTGGGTAGGGACTGTCTCTATATGTTACCAACTTGTACTTCCCAAGCGCTTAGTACAGTGCTCTGCACACAGTAAGCGCTCAATAAATACGATTGATTGATTGATAGAAGGGGGAGACAGATATTGAGCACTTATTCTGTGGACAGCACTGGACTAAGCTGTTGGGAGAGTACAACAGAGTTGGCAAGACGTATTTCCCCCTCGTCCCCCTCTCCATCCCCCCCATCTTACCTCCTTCCCTTCCCCACAGCACCTGTATATATGTATATATGCTTGTACATATTTTTTACTCTATTTATGTATTTATTTTATTTGTACATATCTATTCTATTTATTTTATTTTGTTAGTATGTTTGGTTTTGTTCTCTGTCTCCCCCTTTTAGACTGTGAGCCCACTGTTGGGTAGGGACTGTCTCTAGATGTTGCCAATTTGTACTTCCCAAGCGCTTAGTACAGTGCTCTGCACATAGTAAGCGCTCAATAAATGCGATTGATGATGATGATGATGATAATGATGCCTGTAGTGAGCGTATTAGACCTCATTTTTGCCGATGGATCGTTCACCTGCTTCTCCCATCTCTCTGGCAGCTCCTGCACACAGCGTGCTGTGGATGCTGATGAGTAAAATAGCCATATTTCCACATCATGGGCATTAAAAGGAGAGACGTGACCATTTCTGCTTCAGCTCTAAACCGAGATTACTGTAAAAACACCAGAACAGTGCTGCTGGGATTTACAAAAAACACACACTTGTTTTCCTTGAAAGAGTTAAGATGTATTTATAATCCGCTTATTTTCAGCTTCCATTTCAAGCCTTCCAAGGTCCCATTGCATTGGCCTCCGAGAAAATATTTGCACAGAGCCGATTCCAAGATACCGTATAATTGCCTCCACCGGTAGATGATAATTACGGCATTTAAGTGCTTACCATCATCGTCATCATCAATCGTATTTATTGAGCGCTTACTGTGTGCAGAGCGCCGGACTAAGCGCTTGGGAAGTCCAAGTTGGCAACATATAGAGACAGTCCCTACCCAACAGTGGGCTCACAGTCTCAAAGGGGGAGACAGAGAACAAAACCAAACATACTAACAAAATAAAATAAATAGAATAGATATGTACAAGTAAAATAAATAAATAGAGTAATAAATATCGTGCAGTGGGGGGGGGTTGGACACCTGCTCCCTTTTCCACACAGACTCTGAGTCTCACGTGAGACCCCGCACCCGTCTCCGGCCCTCAGTACGGCGCTCGGCATGCGGTAAGCGACTAATACCGCAATTATCATCATCATCATCACACGAGAAGCAGAGTGGCTCAGTGGAAAGAACAGGGGCTTTGGAGTCCGGTCATGAGTTCAAATCCCGGCTACGCCAATTGTCAGCTGTGTGACTCTGGGCAAGTCGCTTCACTTATCTGTGCCTCAGTCCCCTCATCTGTAAAATGGGGATTAAACCATGTGCCAGGCCCTCTGCTAAGCGCCGGGGCGGCTGCGATTTGGAGAAGGAAGAGCAGAAGAGTGAGAAGGGGGAAAGCAAGGTGGCGGGGAGGGAGAGGAGAGTTTGCTTCATGAAGGCTGCCAGGGGAGATGGGGTAAGCGAGAGAAGGGGCAGTACAAGAATTCATTCTTGTAGGGTCTGAATCAGTCAATCAATCAATCGTATTTATTGAGCGCTTACTATGTGCAGAGCACTGGACTAAGCGCTTGGGAAGTACAAATTGGCAACACATAGAGACAGTCCCTACCCAACAGGGGGCTCACAGTCTAAAAGGGGGAATGAATTCACAGTCTGAATGCAGCACCTGCGAGTTTCTCATTTCCAATTAGAGGGGTAGGTGAGAATGGGCCAGCCCAGCAGGAGAGACTGGACTTATTTCGGGGAATGTTGCCAATTTGTACTTCCCAAGCGCTTAGTACAGTGCTCTGCACATAGTAAGCGCTCAATAAATACGATTGATGATGATGATGATGATGAATGTCTCTTGTAGGGCTTCTTACCTTTCTCTTCTTCATCCCGTCCTCACCCCCCTCCTGTCCTTTTTTCTTCTTTTCTTCTCCTCCCCTTATCTCTGGACTTAATTCTTAGGTGGCACACACCCTTAACGGAGAAGCAGCGTGGCCTAGGGGATAGAGCATGGACTTTGGAGCCGGAAGGTCACGGGTTCTAATCCTGACTTCATCACTTGTCTGCTCTGAGACCTTGGGCAAGGCACTTCACTGTGCCTCAGTTACCTAATCCGTAAAATGGGGACTTAATTCGTGGAATGTCTCTTGTAGGGCTTCTTACCTTACTCTTCTTAGTCCCGTCCTCACCCCCCTCCTGTCCTTTTTTCTTCTTTTCTTCTCCTCCCCTTATTTCTGGACTTAATTCTTAGTTGGCACACACCTTTAACGGAGAAGCGGCATGGCCTAGTGGATAGAGCATGGACTTTGGAGTCAGGAGGTCATGGGTTCTAATCGTGACTCCATCACTTAATAATAATAATAATAATAATGGCATTTATTAAGCGCTTACTATGTGCAAGGCACTGTTCTAAGCGCTGGGGAGGTTACAAGGTGATCAGGTTGTCCCCCGTGGGGCTCTCAGTCAATCCCCATTTTCCAGATGAGGGAACTGAGGCACGGAGAAGTTAAGTGACTTGCCCAAGGTCACACAGCTGACAATTAGTGGGGCGGGATTCGAACCCATGACCTCTGACTCCAAAGCCCGGGCTCAATCCAGTGAGCCACGCCGCTTCTTCTCTGAGACCGTGGGCAAGTCACTTCACTTCCCTGTGCCTCAGTTACCTCATCCGTAAAATGGGGATTGAGGCTGTGAGCCCCACTTGGGACAGAGACTGTGTCCAACCTGATTTGTCGGTACCCACCCCAGCGCTTAGTACAGTGCCCGGCTCATAGTAAGCTCTTAACAAATGCCACAATGATTATTATTATTCTCATGTGACCCGCACAACAGCCCACCTCATCTTGCCATAATTACGCAAAAGTGCAGCAGTGATGTGAGTAAATATTGTGACCGTGGTAAATTTGGAAAAGGAAGATGTGTGCTCTTTTTTGAGATGAAGTTTGTAAACATTCAAATCCTTTTAGACTGTGAGCCCACTGTTGGGTAGGGACTGTCTCTATGTGTTGCCAATTTGTACTTCCCAAGCGCTTAGTACAGTGCTCTGCACATAGTAAGCGCTCAATAAATACGATTGATTGATTGATTCAAATGTGGAAGGTTAGGATTCACCCCTGGAGCACTTCTTAGAACATTTTCTGTCATGATTTCAAAGTACACAACGTGTACATTTACTGAGGCTGGTTAGTTATATGCACCCAACGTAACAACTCTGACTGTAACTTGTTTGTATGCAAGGCTGGTTTCAGATGGCACACAGAGCCTAATAAAATTAATAACGATAAGAATTACCAAAGCTGCTAAGCGCTTACTATGGGCCAGGCACTGTTTTAAGCGCTGGGGTAAATAGAAGCAGTGCGGCTCAGTGGAAAGAGCCCGGGCTTTGGAGTCAGAGATCGGGGTTCAAATCCTGGCTCCGCCAATTAGCTGTGTTACTTTGGGCAAGTCACTTCACTTCTCTGTGCCTCAGTTCCCTCATCTGTAAAATGGGGATTAAGACTGTGAACCCCACGTGGGACAACCTGATCACCTTGTATCCCCCCAGCGCTTGGAACAGTGCTTTGCACATAGTAAGCACTTAACAAATACCGTTGTTATTATTATTAGAAGACACCTTGTATCCCCCCAGAGCTTGGAACAGTGCTTTGCACATAGTAAGCACTTAACAAATACCGTTATTATTATTATTAGAAGACACCTTGTATCCCCCCAGTGCTTGGAACAGTGCTTTGCACATAATAAGCACTTAACAAATACCGTTATTATTATTATTATTAGAAGACACCTTATATCCCCCCAGTGCTTGGAACAGTGCTTTGCACATAGTAAGCACTTAACAAATACCGTTATTATTATTATTATTAGAAGACACCTTTATATCCCCCCAGCGCTTGGAACAGTGCTTTGCACATAGTAAGCACTTAACAAATACCATCATCATTATTATTATTATTATTATTATTGGTATTAGAAGATAGGTTGGACACAGTCCCTGCCCCACACGGGGATCCCAGTCTGAGGGGGCAGAACAGGTACCGAATCCCCCTTTTGCAGATAAAGAAACTGAGGCCCAGAGAAGGGCAGCGACTTGCCCGAGGTCACACGGCAGATTAGAGCCCAAGTCCTCTGCCTCCCAGATTCGTGATTTTTCCACGGAGGCTGTGCTGCTTCCCAATGTCAGAGGGAAACAGCATTTACAAATGTTGGCATTGATTGCCTAGCCCAAGTCAGAATTTCAAACAACAGCAGTAATAACTGTGATATTTGTTAAACGCTTACATTGCCCTACACTGTATTAAACCCCGGGGGTAGATACAAAATAATCAGTTCCCACACGGGGCTCGCAGTTTAGGAAGGGGAACGGGTATTGGGAAGCTTCCCTCCCCACCTTTGCAGACGAGGGAACTGAAATCTGGAAAAGTGAAGTGATTTGCCCAAGGTCAGTGATTGGTGTCTGTTAACATAGATGTCGTAGGGTAATACACGGCTCGGGAGAAATCAGGACGTTTCCAAGGTTACCTCTGGAGACGTCTGGAGGTTCAGGAGGAGTCTAATAGACTCCCGTGTAACGTAATGACGTCACTCAATGGTATTCACTCAGCACTTGGCGCAACTCTTGGAGTGCTGCATAAACCCATGGTGTTATGAGGTCATCCAGTAGGCTCTCAACCCATTTTTTCCAGTTTCAAATGACATATAGTGACATCTTCTAGACTGCGAGCCCGTTGTCGGGTAGGGACCGTCTCTATATGTTGCCAACTTGTACTTCCCAAGCGCTTAGTACAGTGCTCTGCGCACAGTAAGCGCTCAATAAATCCGACTGAGTATGCTGCCTAACGCTGTACTGAGCGCTGGGGTGGATACAAGCAAGTCGGGTTGGGCACGGTCCTTGTCCCGCATGGGGCTCACAGCCTTAATCCCCATTTTTCAGTTGAGGAAACTGAGGCCCAGAAAAACGAAGGGAATTTACCCAAGGTCACAGAGCAGGCAAGTGGCGGAGCTCTGTCTGTTCTCAGGTGCCGTCAGTGGTATTTATTGAGCGCTTACCATGTGCAGAAAACACTGTCTTGAGGATTTGGGAGAGTAAAATGCAGTAGAATTGGTCGATCCTCATCCTTAAGGTATGATAGGATTCTGCTTTAATCTCCAGAGGACTTAATGTACTGCTCAGTCCATCCTGTGCATTCATTCAATTGTATTTATTGAGCGCTTACTGTGTGCAGAGCACTGGACTAAGCGCTTGGGAAGTACAAGTTTGGAACATATAGAGATGGTCCCTACCCAACAGTGGGTAACAGCAATCCTGTTGATTGCTGGTGATTGGGGTAAAGTGACTTTTTCTTTCCCATGGCTGGCTGATGCCAGCTTCTTTTCTACGTGTATAACTACCATTCCCTACCTCTACAACATTCATTCATTCAGTCGTATTTATTGAGTGCTTACTGTGTGCAGAGCACTGTACTAAGAGATTTTAGTCTGTCGCCACTACGGTAATTCAGCCACCGCCGCTGTCACATCGCCACGAGAAGCAGCGTGGCTCAGTGGAAAGAGCGTGAGCTTGGGAGTCCGAGGTCATGGGTTCTAATGCCGGCTCTGCCCCATGTCTGCTGTGTGACCTTGGGCAAGTCACTTAGCTTCTCTGAGCCTCAGTGACCTCATCTGTCAAATGGGGATTAAGACTGTGAGCCCCACGTGGGACAACCTGATCACCTTGTATTCCCCTCAGCCCTTAGAACAGTGCTCTGCACGTAGTAAGCACTTAACAAATGCCACCATTATTATTATTATTACCTGAGGTTTTAGGTCTTAAAAGCCGTTCATTTTGGATTTGCTGGAATTCCAGCCCCGCCCTGCACTATAAAGGCCTAGAAACAAGCAAACCAGAATGCAAGGAGATTCAGGGCCCTGGTTCACACAATAGCGAACTGCCGCCGTTGTGCATTTCTCTCGGTGAAGGTCAAGAGATTATCTGCCCCTTGGAAGAAATGTAGAAGAATTCCTTCCTCGTAATTTCGGTCATCTTAAGAGTTAACTCCGTTTCTGAGGTTTGAAGCCTCCCCTCCCAGTTCTTGTGTGTCAAGACAGAGCATTGTTCCCATGGAAACTCAAGGGCTACTGCATGTTTCATTGCCTTTCTCTGAGTCCTGATGGGTTTGTGTGTCTGCCCATACGCATATACTCAGCCCTATTCCTCCTTATAGAACAGCTGTACAGAAACAAGCAATTTATAGGACGCTTTTGGACAAGGTACTATGTGCATATTGGCAATTCCTTAAAAGAGCAGGGGTTGCTTTGTGATTTTTTTCTCTTTTTTGGCCGTCACAAGGTGTGAAACATTGTTGCTAAGCATACCGATTAAAACAAACCATGTCTTTTTATATAAAAAGAAAGCCTTTGTTCAGCGTTTCTGCTTTTTCCAAGGCTGTTGCGGCATTTGGGGGAAAATGTCGAACTGAAAGGTTACTTTCCAGCAGATTATCTACTGCAGCAAAAACGGAAAAAAAAAAATCCACACACACTGATGTATATTGTTTGAATACTCTGGTAGGAAGCCGAGCAGCCCTTTCAAGTGAAAAATAGATTTCTTGGATGCTTTTAAAATGGTACATGAGGAAAATGGTAGATTTAAAGGAAGGAAACCCAGCGACATCCCAGCCCGACGTTCCCGGCCTCACCCATCTTGTTTGTAAGACGAACCACATGTTGGACTTTGCGGGGTCCTAGAGAAGCCCACTCGCTCCCTTGTCCGTGACGAAGGGCACAATGCACAAATGGCAAAAAAAAAAAAGGTGGGGCATCTCCTGCGCTTCTATAAAAAGATGTCGACTACTTCCCCCTGACCGGGAGGTGGGCCGTTCCATAAAATACGTGAGCAGTTCATGAAGATTTAGATTTTTTTCCTGCTTTAGCAATTAAAAAGAAAATTTTAAGATGGCACGCTTATGCACATAATTTCCAAGCCTCGGGTTTTGCTCGAGGGTTTGACTGATATAATTGGAACACCGCCGCCAATTATGTGTGGGAGAAATGATTTTTTTAAACTGGAAGCTCAATAAATCGTTGAGATGGAGACCTAAAGAAAAGCTTTCTCTATATCTGGGCATCTTGTGTACAGATACATGCACATAGGCGCGCAGAGCCACCCCCAGTCTTTCAGCCTGTACACCGGCAAATTCCTAGTGAAAAACGGGAATCGCGGCAGCAGACCTGGCGTGTAGGGCTAGATGTATCAGCGGGAAGAATTTTTTTTTTTTTCCTCCACCTTGCATCTGGCTGTGACCACCAGAAGATGATGATGTCACCTAGTAGCTGATTGGCCTCCCCGGCATCTAGTGCGGGGAAGAGAAAGCAAGATGCCGGCACAAACCGCCGTGGCGGATCCGCGGTGGTCTCCGCCGGTGGTTTCCCCCGGATCAGCAGGGCGGCGGGCACCCGGGGCCATGCGGGCCTCGGAGAGCATCGTAGCGTGAGGGGGCCCCGGGAGCTTTCAGAGGAATGAGGCGGCTGATTTGCAAGCGGATCTGCGATTGTAAGATGCAGAGCCCCGGTGACGGGAGACGGGGCGGGCGGGGAGGGTGCACCGTGGGAGATGGAAAATGCCGACCGGGAAGGGGCAGCTCTCCACCAGCCAGCGCGGGCAGGAATACCTTGACCTAACGGTCGATTTCTGTTTCCCGGGCGGAGGCCTGATCCGTAGAATTAACGTCCCTCCCGGGCGATGTTGAGTTAGATGGTAGAAAATGATCCCTGTGTGACCAGGGATGGCTAACAGGGAGTAAACGCTTACTGTGTCGAGAGGAGCTTTAGGTCAGTTTTTTGGGGGTGGACCGTCTGCCGGGCCGGGGCCGGGAGGAGAGTGACAACCGCTGGTTTTTACTTGTTGTTCCGTGGGCCTCCCGAGAGACCGCAGCCCGGTTCCATTCCCCCGTTTCCAACGTCTCGTTGCAGATAAAAGCTTTGACGATGAGGAGTCCGTGGACGGGAACAAGCCGCCTTCAGCCGCTTCGGCCTTCAAGGTCCCCGCTCCGAAAAAGCCCGGAAACCCGGTCAACAGCGCCAGGAAGCCCGGTTCAGTGGGAGGACCGAAGGTCGGAGGTAATGGAGATCTCTTTCTGTCCCCCTTTTCGCTGACCCCGACCCCGTCTGCCGCGGGAACTTTGGGGGGAAAGATGTTTAATTCGTAACTGCAGCACGACTGCGGGTCGGAAACCCCCCAGGAGCGTTGCAAGAGACGCTAAAAGGCCCCGGGGTTTTGAAAAGGACGAAAAGACTGGAGAATGCCCATGCCCTCCCCATGAGGGTACGTAAAGCAGCTCGTGCTCTCGGATCCGAGTTTATTCCCGAAATGGAAGCGTGGGTAAAAATCGAATAAGAGTTCCACTTGGGTAGATTTTGGGGGCTCTGTCGGGCCTTCCGGTCATTATTTTAATTTTTTTTATGGTATTTAAGTGCTTACTATGTGCCTGGCACTGAAGTAAGCGGCTGAGTAGCTGCAGGCAAAGCAGGATAATAATGATGGCATTTATTAAGCGCTTACTATGTGCAAAGCACTGTTCTAAGCGCTGGATAAGAAGAGTGATGGCATTTATTAAATACTTACTATGTGCAAAGCACTGTTCTAAGCACTGGGGAGGTTACAAAGTGATCAGGTTGTCCAACGGGGGGCTTACAGTCTTCACAGTAAGCGCTCAATAAATACGATTGATTGATTCATCCCCATTTGACAGATGAGGGAACTGAGGCCCAGAGAAGTGAAGTGACTTGCCTAAAGTCACACAGCTGACGATTGGTGGAGTCGGGATTTGAACCCATGACCTCTGACTCCAAAGCCCGGGCTCTTTTCCACTGAGCCACGCTGCTTCTCCTGAACGTGGGAGGGACACGGATGAATGTAGTCCGTGTCCCACACAATAATAATAATATTTGTTAAGCTCTTACTATGTGCCAAGCACCGTTCTAAGCTCTGGGGTAGATAGAAGGTAATCAGGTTGTCCCACGTGGGGCTCACAGTCTCAGTCCCCATTTTACAGATGAGGTAATTGAGGCACGGAGAAGTTAAATGGCTTGCCCAAGGTCACACACACTGAGTTGTTTGATGGATATTAGACTGTTAGTGGTTAGAGCACGCAGATCGGGAATTTGTTAGTTAGGCCCTATCCTTTCCTCTGTCGCATTGTCTGGGTTAACTGTTGGTGATCCCGAGCAGTGTCGAGAAGACAGAATTGCTCCCACTACGTGGGGCTCACAGACTTCTCCCCCATTTTCCAGATGAGGGAACTGAGGCCCAGGGAAGTCAAGTGACTTGCCTGAGGCCACACAGCGAACCAGTGGCGGAGCCGGGATTAGAACGCCGGTCCTTCTGAATCCCAGGCCCATGCTCTGTCCACGAGGCCATGCTTCTTCCCGGTTATTTTTCTTTGTTATTCTCTTTTGTGGCAGAAACGTTTAAGGAACGGAATGAAGGCCCTCTTGTAATAACGTCTTCCTCTCTAAAGCTTTGGCCGCACCACTAGAGGCTGAGAGGTAGACTAGGTAGAATTGCATTTCTTAGGTGTAGGGCTCATTTAGCCAAAATCCAAGGAAAACGGTCAGAGTTTAACATTTTATTGAGCTCTTGTTGAGATTTTGCCGTAGATAGCGCATAGCATATTCTGCCGAACGAGACCGCAGGCAGTAATGGGGGAAGAAATCAATTTTTGGACCACACGGAGACGGAATCCATTTCAGCTGAAATCTGAGCTTCTGCTGGAAACGTGATGAAATGTGACATGAGAATAAGAAATATTTGGTGGGTTAAGAGTGCCAGTTTTTTTTTAATTTTTGCGGGGTACGTACTGTTTCCTCATGCAACCCGTATAATCGTTTGTATTGGCTTCCCATCTTTGAACTAGAGGATCATCTCTCCAGTGAAATGGGAACTGGGGGTTGGCTTCTGTTTGGTGAAGACAGCATTTTCTCGCTAGACGACTGGACTCTTGTAAATATTTTGTGCGGCTTTAACCAATGCATTCTTTTATAGAAATTCTTTTTATTTTTGACCTACCTTCTCCTTGAGCAGAATCTTCCTTTGAACAGTGCAATTGAAAGCCGAAGTGCCCTTTTAAAACGTTTATAATGAAATATTGAACCTTTGGAATGCCATGGTCCCTGAGCCTAGGTTTTTTGGTAATTTATCACTCCTTTCATTGCCATGCAATAAATGCCCCTAAATTCCCTTGCTACAGCATCATTATTGCAGGTAGAGTCTTCTAATCTTCTCACCTTTTCAACTAGAGAGATGAGTAACAACCTCATGCCATTCTTTTACATCGCCTAGCATTGTCTTGTGTTTTCCTCTAGCGTTCTCAATTCACATAATATAGTTTGTGTCTGTCCTGAGACGGTACTCCTCATTTGACAATCTGAAATGTTCTAATTGCAGCCACAGTTGTCAGCGCAGCCACAGTTTTGCAGTCCTTTAAAGAAAATGCCTTGAACAAAACTATCTTGTCACCAAGTTCAGTTATTTTTTGATTTTTTTCATTAGTCTTCACTCGAATTGAGCGCCTTGAAATATTTTAGAGGTAAGCTTTCGATGTGATACTAGCCTGATTGGAGTATTTTGGTCTTAATTTCCTTTAAACCCACAAAAAGGTGGTTTTAATTCATGTACAACTTTGCGGTAGCATAAAATACACTCCGTTGGCATGAAACCTCATTTTTCCATCACTTTTATTGGGCCTAAAAGCCCAGGGAATGTTTCTACCAACTCTTTTCCAAAGCGCTCAGTACAGTGCTCTGCACGTAGTAAGATGTCAATCAATAAGATTGATTGAACTTGTAGAAATTTGCTGATCACTTCAGAGTTATCGTGTCTCCTGGGTAATTGTCCAGAGCTAGAGTTCTTACGCTGGTGGTCGAGAGGGTGTCTTGGCCTTCTGCTTGTTTCGTACCGTTGCCAGACCTCACTTAGGTCCACTGATTGTCCTTTTTTCTCTCTTAAGGAAATATCTCGTAGCCAGAGGCTGCTCTTGGGTGCCCGTAAAGCCGATGCCCTCCTTGGCTGGCATTCCTCTCTGGAAAGTTTATCTTCCAATCCGTTTGAAAACCGATGGCAGGTAGCAGTTCCTTACTCTCGGCCAGGGAGAGGGACTGTTGCCCCGGAGACAATCCGGAATCACGAGAGGCTTCAGAAATTATTGTGGCTTAGATGGCAGACTGGTTGGTCTGCTCGCTATTCTTTCAAATATTGCTGCATTTACCCGTAATTAACAAGCCACCTCAGCTCCCAGAAGCAGCGTTGCGTAGTGGAGACAGCCCAGGCCTGGGAATCAACAGGACTTGGATTCTAATCCCGGCTCTGCCATTTGTCCGTTGTGTGACTTTGGGCCTGTCACTTTACCTCTCTGGGCCTCAGTTCCCTCATCCAGAGAATGGGGATTAAGGCTGTAAACCTTCCATAAAAGAGGAACTGTGTCCAACCCGATTAGCTTGTACCTACCCCAGCGCTTTAGTACAGTGCCTGGCAAAAAGTGTTAAACATATACTATTTTTTTTTTTTATAAAACGAAAAAGTCACACCTCAAAGAAAGCAGCTTCCTGGTTACTTCAACCAGCAGTCTCTGAGGTCAGTCAAAAGGCAAAATTGTCTCGCCAGTTGCAAGAATTATAACTGCTCACTGCCTTTTTAGAAGATTGAAGTGCTTCTCCCCGGAGAGGAAGACACAGGGCAGTTTAATCAAGTCATTCCTGCCTGCTGATGGCTTCCCTTCATTCTTTAATTATTTCCCATCTATTGAATCAATAGTTTATTTACCGATCTGCCAAGTGAGCTTCTTTCCTTCACAGTTTTGGGTAGATGAAGCAAAACCTACCTTGGAAACAAACACTCGTCTACTCGAAAGACCTGAAATTGGGTTTGAGTTGACTGGCTGGGGACTGCTTGCGAAGCACTTTGCTAAGAGCATTTTTCAGGCTGTAGTAAAAGCTCAGTTGCCAGTGTTCTCTTCCACAAGAGTGGCCTAAACTAGAGTCCGGGTGCTTGACTCCTGAGCCTGGGGTAGTTGGTTTAAACGATTTTGAAGTTTTTCCTGGAAATTGCCCTGTTGAAATCAGGCAACAGTGATGCGGCGGTAGAGTTGAGCTGAGTCAATCGGTCAAGGGTATTTATTATTAATAATAATACCAGTAATAATAGTGGTGTTTGTAATGCGCTTACTATGTGCCAGGCACTGTTCCAGGTGCTGGGGTGTGTACAAGCAAATTGGGTTGGGCACGGTCCCTGTCCCACATGGGGCTCACACTCTTAATCCCCATTTTACGGATGAGGTGACTGAGGCCCAGGTAAGTGAAGTGACTTGCCCAAAGTCACACTCTAGGCCTGTGGCAGAGCTGGGATTAGAACCCAGGACCTTCCGGCCAGCAGGCCTGTGCTCCGTCCGCCAAGCCACTCTGCCACTCTGATGTAGTTTCCCTTCCCATCTGGGCCTCTCTCCTGTGAGCAGCGTGGCTCAGTGGAAAGAGCACGGACTTTGTAGTCAGAGGTCATGGGTTCCAATCCCGGCTCCGCCACTTGTCAGCTGTGTGACTTTGGGCAAGCCACTTCACTTCTCTGGGCCTCAGTTATCTGTAAAATGGGGATGAAGACTGTGAGCCCCACGTGGGACAACCTGATTACCGTGTATCCCCCCCAAGCGCTTAGAACAGTGCTTTGCATGTAGTAAGTGCTTAATAAATGTCATCATTATTATTATTGTGATGGAATCCATAGGCGATAGTGTGGGATGGAAGCGCTTAGTACAGTGCTCTGCCCACAGTAAGCGCTCAATAAATACGATTGATTGATTGACCCAGATGCCCCAAGTTTAAGGGTAGGATAGGAGGCAGAATGGAGCGATTGGTGCCCCGGCGCCATATGGCTGCCCCCAGCGCCGCCGCCGCCGCCGCCGCCGCTTTGGGCCCGGTGGTGCCAACGGTCCCCCGACGGTGTGGGCGGTGGGGAGGATTTGGTGAGGCTGCTGTTGGAAAGATGCAGGAGGATCTCCAGAACCCCATTGTGGAATGACTCATTAATGGCACCTAAACTTTGTCAGTCTCAACCACATATAGAGATGGGATCTCAGAGTGTGCTGTCTGTCTCTCTCTGTCTGTCTCTATCCTTCTCTCATATCAGATACACAACCTCTCTCCCGCCCTTCAAAGCCCTGCTGGGAGCTCACCTCCTCCAGGAGGCCTTCCCAGACTGAGCCCCCTCCTTTCTCTCCTCCTTCCCCTCACCACAGCACCTGTATATATGTTTGTACGGATTTATTACTCTATTTTACTTGTACATACTTACTACTCTGTTTTATTCGTTAATACGTTTTGTTTCGCCATCTGTCTCCCCCTTCTAGACTGTGAGCCCATTGTTGGGTAGGGACCGTCTCTATATGTTGCCAACTCGTACTCCCCAAGCGCTTCGTACAGTGCTGTGCACACAGTAAGCGCTCAATAAATACGATTGAATGAGTGAACGAATGTCCTGACGAATAGAACCCGGGCCTGGGCCAAGTGCCTCCTCCACTTGTCTGCTGTGCGACCGAGGCGAGTCACTTCACCTCTGTGCTTCAGTTCCCTTGTCTGTAAAATGGGGATTAAGAGCGTGAGTCCCGTGTAAGAGAGGGACTGTGTCCGACCTCATCATCATCATCATCAATCGTATTTATTGAGTGCTTTCTGTGTGCAGAGCACTGGACTAAGCGCTTGGGAAGTACAATTTGGCAACATATAGAGACGGTCCCTACCCAACAGTGGGCTCCCAGTCTAAAAGGGGGAGACAGAGAACAAAACCAAACATACTAACAAAATAAAATTAATAGAATAGATATGTACAAGTAAAATAAATAGAGTAATAAATATGTACAAACATATATACATATATACAGGTGCTGTGGGGAAGGGAAGGAGGTAAGATGGGGGGATGGAGAGGGGGGCGAGGGGGAGAGGAAGGAAGGGGCTCAGTCTGGGAAGGCCTCCTGGAGGAGGTGAGCTCTCAGTAGGCCGGATTTAGTTGTATCCACCTCAGGGTTTAGTACGGTCCCTGGCACTTAACAAATACCACAATTAGTATTGCTATCATTACTATTAGTGTGTGGGCTTCCCCTTACCCCAGCCCTGCTCCCCCAATCCCATTCTCCCGCCTTTGCTGCCTTTTTCCTCTTTCGCTGGCTTCCCTCATCCCGTCTCCCTTCTTTGCTTCCCTCCTTTCGGCCTCCGCTTCCCCGCACTCGGGGCCGGCCGGCCGCGCGGTCCGGGAGGAGCAGTTGATGGTTAGCGCGGGTAGGAGGGAGTCCAGGCCGGGGTCAAGGTTCCTCTGACGAGCGTTTCCCGGCCGGCATCGCCGGCCAGCATCCTCCCCCTGGCCTGGAATGCCCTCCCTCCCCACATCCATGTCTACCTGTATATATGTATACCTTTATATATGTTTGTACATATTTGTTACTCTATTTATTTATTTAATTTACTTGTACATATCCCTTTTATACTGTGAGCCCATTGTTGGGTCGGGACTGTCTCTATGTGTTGCCAATTTGTATTTCCCAAGCGCTTAGTACAGTGCTCTGCACATAGTAAGCGCTCAATAAATACGATTGATGATGATGATGATCCCCTCTAGCCGCCACGGCGCCTGTGGCCACGGTGGAGGGAGAGGAAGGTCCAGTGGGATGGGGATCCGTGGCGGCGGCGGGCAGAGAGGGCAGGCCACGTACGGATTCGCTTCACGAAGGCCGACAGGAAAGGGGGAGAGCAGGTAACGTCGAAAAGCCACTTGAAAGGCAAGATGAGGAGCAGGTAACGTCTAAAAGCCGCTTGAAAGGCAAAATGAGCCCCTCTCACGGGCACTCAGAAAACGATGAAACACATCATCATCATCATCAATCGTATTTATTGAGCGCTTACTGTGTGCAGAGCACTGGACTAAGTGCTTGGGAAGTACAAATTGGCAACATATAGAGACGGTCCCTACCCAACAGTGGGCTCACAGTCTAAAAGGGGGAGACAGAGAACAAAACCAAACATACTAACAAAATAAAATAAATAGAATAGATATGTACAAGTAAAATAAATAAATAGAGTAATAAATATCGTGCAGTGCGATTCTTTTTAGCGGTTGGGGAGGAGATTGGGCCACCGTCAGTGAGATTTTTTTTTTTTAATGGTCTTCAGATGGCTTTGTTCTCGTCGTTGGGAAGAATTGATTTGACCGTATGAAATAGCACGGGCAGTAATGGCATTTTGGCTTATCACTCAACTGTAAGCACGCTGTGGGCAGCAAACGTGTCTGCCAACTCTGTCGTGTTGTACTCTCCCAAGTACTCTGTTGTGTTGTACTCCCCCCTCCCCACCTCCATCCCCCCATCTTACCTCCTTCCCTTCCCCACAGCACCTGTATATATGTATATATGTTTGTACATATTTATTACTCTATTATTTATTTATTTATTCATTTTACTTGTACATATCTATTCTATTTATTTTATTTTGTTAGTAAGTTTGGTTTTGTTCTCTGTCTCCCCCTTTTAGACTGTGAGCCCACTGTTGGTTAGGGACTGTCTCTATATGTTGCCAATTTGTACTTCCCAAGCGCTTAGTACAGTGCTCTGCACACAGTAAGTGCTCAATAAATACGATTGATGGTGATGATGAAGTACAGCGCTCTGCACGAAGTAAGTGCTCAGTAAATCCCATTGAGTGACTTTTTTTTTTTTTTTGACAACCATTCTGGTGACGTGAAATATTGTTAACTGGGAAATGGGTTTTCTATCATTTGTAGGTTTCTGCTTCTGAGAAGCAGTGTCAGGAGGACCTGGGTTCTAATTCCGGCTCCGCTATTTTGCTGTGTGACCTTGGGCAAGTCACTTCACTTCTGCGCCTCTTACCTGATCTGTAAAATGGGAATTAAGACGGGTAGCCCCAAATAGGACGTGGATCGTGTCCAACTTGATTAGCTTATATCTACCCCAGTGCTCAGTACGGTGCCCGACACCTAATAAACGCTTAACAAATACCCTGAAATGAACAACAAAAACTTGTCAGTAGGGTAGCTACCCCTTTCAGTGGGGCCAGAGGTTGATATGTAGTTATAAAACAGGTTAAGGCTCTGGCAGAAGAAGAATTATCAGGGGAGTTCCTGCCAACTCACGATGCAGTGTCTCCCCAAGGAATACCCGTGTTGCACCTCACTGTGCTTTTTCCTCATCTCTACAGCCGTCAACAACGATAGGCCTCACATTTAAGAGAAGCAGCGTGGCTCGGTGGAAAGAGCCCGGGCTTTGGAGTCAGAGGTCATGGGTTCAAATCCCAGCTCGGCAGCTTGCCAGCTGTGTGACTTTGGGCAAGTCCCTTCACTTCTCTGGGCCTCAGTTCCCTCATCTGTAGAATGGGGATTAAGACTGCGAGCCCCCCCGTGGGACAACCTGATCACTTTGTAACCTCCCCAGCGCTTAGAACAGTGCTTTGCACATAGTAAGCGCTTAATAAATGCCATCGTTATTATTATTCTTATTATTTAACCTTGGCTGAAGCTCTGCTTGGCAGCATGTGGAAGAAAGTGTACGTTTGGGGTCCATTGACTTTTTCCAAGGCACAGTTTAGCTAGTCATCAGTCGTATTTATTGAGCACTTACTGTGTGCAGAGCACTGTACTAAGCGCTTGGGAAGTACAAATTGGCAACATATAGAGACAGGCCCTACCCAACAGTGGGCTCACAGTCTAAAAGGGTCTAACATCTAAGATGTTAAGTCTAACATCTAGTCGCTCGATGTTCTTAAGCCGAGAGCCTCGTGAGAGCCAGGGGATAGCGTTATTATTTGTTGCTCTCCCTGTCTAGACTGTAAGCTCCCCCTTCTAGACCGTAAGCTCACTGTGAGCAGGGAATGCGTCTGTCTATTGTCGTATCGTACTCTCCCAAGCGCCAAGCACAGTGCTCTGCACACGGAAAGCACTCAATATGATTGAATGAATGACTGAATAAGATTTTGAAGTTCTTGACAAGTCATGTGGGACAACACATTTTCTTCTCAACATGGGGTTCCTCCAGATTGTAATCCTGCAGTGCAGAACTGACTACCATGAGGTGTAAAGCGGTACTCGAGGAAAGAAATCTGCTTTTTGACTCCCGCTTTTCCTTTTTCCGGCTCACGCTTACAAGGTGAAAGCTCTTAAGACGGGGCAAGTTTGTTTATAGTGCCTGTCTAGTTGTCTCCAAATCCGAAATTTGATTGAAGCCTAATTGATTTTCAGCAAATCTTCATTGATTGAGCTCTTACTTCACTGCAGAGCAGTGAATTAAACGCTGGTGAGAATGCAATACCATTGACAAGCACAGTCCCTGCACTCGAGGAACTTAGAGTATAGGTGGTTGAGCAGTAGTCACCCTGAAAAATAAGCTGTCAAAAGGGGGGTGTTACTTTGGCCCCATGTCAGGTTTGACCTCCTGTTTTCTCCCAATCTTCTTTTGCTTTTCTATGTTGGCACATAGTAGATAATAATAATAATAATGGTGGTATTTGTTAAGCACTTACTATGTGCCCAGCACTGTTCTAAGCGCTGGGGGAGATACAAGGTAATCAGGTTGTCCCATGTGGGGCTCACAGTCTTCATCCCCATTTTCCAGATGAGGGAACTGAGACACAGAGAAGGTTCGCACAGCAGACAAGTGGCAGAGCCAGGATGAGAACCCATGTCTTCTGACTCCCGAGCTCATGCCACTAGGCCAGTCTGCTTCTGCTTAACAAATATTATTATTGATATTACTTATCATTATTATGGTATTTGTTAAGTGCTTACTGTATGCGAAGCACTGTTCTAAGCGCGGGGGGTGATACAAGGTGATCGGATTGTCCCACGGGGGGCTCGCAGTCTTAATCCCCATTTTCCAGATGAGGGAACTGAGGCACAGAGAATCAATCAATCGTATTTATTGAGCGCTTACTGTGTGCAGAGCACTGTACTAAGCACTTGGGAAGTACAAGTTGGCAACATATAGAGACGTTCCCTACCCAACAGTGGGCTCACAGTCTAAAAGGGGGAGACAGAGAACAAAACCAAACATACTAACAAAGTAAAATAAATACTAATAAAAATAAAATAAAGAGAAGTGAAGTGACTTGCCCAAAGTCGCACAGCCAAGTGGCGGAGCTGGGATTAGAACCCATGACCTCTGACTCCCAAGCCCATACTCCTTCCACTGAGCCGGGCTGCTTCCTGCGTTTCTTACTTCTACTGCATTTCAAGGATTCAACGCGCAAGAGAGTCGCAGTCGCACTCACACCAAGGGGTTTATTCTCACGGTCAGCAGCGTCATTTTTAAAACAGCAGAAAAACTCTGCTTCTGGAGACACGGCTGCCTTCCTTATTATACTCTATCTGGCGTATAGAGTAATTGAGGGCTACATGGGTGCCATGGGGATGGTAACAGTGATAATAATAATTGCATTTCCAAAATGCTTATTGTAGCTCTAGACAGTTAGCTCATTGTGGGCAGGGACATATCAGCCAGTTCTGTCGTATTGTACTCTCTAAGCAATCAGTACCGTGCTCTGCAAGCATTATGCATTCAGTCAATTCCATCGATTGATTATGTCCCAAGCACTGCAATAAACGCTCGGGTTGATAGATAAAAGATGATTGGGTCGGGCACAGTCCCTATCTCATCCGGCTCTCACAATTGAAGCAGGAGGCGAGAACAGGAGTCTGACCTCCCTTTTCCAAAATGAGGCAACTGAGGCACCGAGAAATGAAGTGACTTGCCCAGAGTCACCCAACAGGCAAGTGGCAGAGCCAGGATTCTCTGATTCCCAAGCAGATCTTATTTCAGACCCTGAGGTGGGGGCTCAGGGTCAGAAAACGGACTCTAGATATTGGTTTTCCCTCCCGCAGCCCAGATCTCTGGGCTCGATCCCGGCTACCAGTCGCTGTCAGCGGGATTCATTGAACCTTCCCCAGAGTTTAAGGCTGCTCTCAAGGATGCCCTGGCGAGCCGTCCTGCTGAATTTGAGGGATATAGTTATATCTGTTTGTATTTGAATCCATGTTGGTATCGCACCGAGGCGGTGCTCATGGCAATGCAGCCTTGCTGGGTGGCACACATGTGGAGGAGGAAGTCACCTGCATTTTTTGAGCACTTACTGTGCACAGAGCCCTGTACTAAGAGCTGGGGAGAGTAATAATAATGCTAATAATGATGGTATTTGTTACGCACTTACTGTGTGCCAAGCACTGTTCTAATACAGTAGAGTTAGTAGACACGTTTCCTGTCCGTAATGAACTTAACAGTGTAGAGGGGCATTGTACTAAGCGCCTGGAAGCGTGCACTGTGACAGAGTTGTTAGGCACATTCCCAGTCCACCAGGAGCAAAATTCCCGAGCAGAGATGGGACTCGTTAAAAGCAGGAAGGGCAAAATAGAAAGTTTTAAAGACAGAACTGCAGACTAAAGCAATGTGACAGAGCAGTAGCCTTTTGGAAGACAGCCACAACAGGCAGGCCTAGCCTGTAGTGTGGCAGGCATGGGATGGAGTATCTTATCCAGCCACAGCTGCACTCGTGGATAATAATAACTGTGGTATTTATTAAGCGCTTTCTCTATACCGAGCACTATCAATCAATCAATGCTTTTGAGGGCTCACTATGTGCACAGCATCGTACTAAGCGCTTGGGAGAGCACAGCACAACAAAATTAGCGGACACATTTCCCTGCCCCCAGGGAGCTTACAGTCTGGAGGGGGACTGCTAGGGTAGGTGATCAGGTCCCACTTGGGGCTCGCAGTCTAAATAAGAGGGAGAACAGGGATCGAATCCCTATTTTGCAAATGAGGGAACTGAGACCTAGAGAAGTGAAGCGACTTGCCCGAGGTCATACGGGAGACAAGCGGCGGAGTCGGGATTAGAACTCAGGTCCTCGGACTCGGTAGGATATATCGAGCGCTTTCTCTGTTGAGAGCACTGTACTAAGGGACAGTAAAATAGGGTGAGACCCAATCCCTGTCCTCAAGGTACTTAAAATACGGCACGGAAGTCAGACAGTAAAGTAAGTTATGGGTAGGTGACATACCAGGGTATAACCAACCGCTCAATTGTATTTTATTGGGCACTTACTATGCAGACCACTTAATTAAGGCCTTTGGGGAGTACAAGACTGTACCGACTGTAAGCTCATTGTGGGCAGGGAATGTGTCAATTATCTTGTTCTATCGTACCCTCCCGAGCACTTATTACAGCACTCCGCGCAGTAAACCCGAGTGACCGACTGACTACAATTCGAGTCGATGAGACGTGTTCCCTTTCCACGGGACCGTGGACTCCCGTGCGTCAATTCCTCTGGGGTTGTCGGACTCCCTAAGACCTTGGGTGCAACGGCGAGGCAGCGGGAAGGGAAAATAGGGCGAGCTTCCTGCAGGAGATGGGACTTGGAATATGGGAAAAGTGGTGGTGTGTGAAGGGCAGAGAGGTCCAGGTGGGAGGGAGTGCGTGAACCAAGGAGTCCGTGGTGGGAGAGACGGGATTGAGGTAGCGCGAGAAATAAAATAAATAGAATAGATATGTACAAGTAAAATAAATAAATAGAGTAATAAATATCGTGCAGTGCAATTCTTTTTAGCGGTTGGGGAGGAGATTGGGCCACCGTCAGTGAGATTTTTTTTTTTTTTAATGGTCTTCAGATGGCTTTGTTCTCGTCGTTGGGAAGAATTGATTTGACTATGAAATAGCATGGACAATAATGGCATTTTGGCTTATCACTCAACTGTAAGCACGCTGTGGGCAGCCAACGTGTCTGCCAACTCTGTCGTGTTGTACTCTCCCAAGTACTCTGTCGTGTTGTACTCCCCCCTCCCCACCTCCATCCCCCCATCTTACCTCCTTCCCTTCCCCACAGCACCTGTATATATGTATATATGTTTGTACATATTTATTACTCTATTTATTTATTTATTTATTCATTTTACTTGTACATATCTATTCTATTTATTTTATTTTGTTAGTATGTTTGGTTTTGTTCTCTGCCTCCCCCTTTTAGACTGTGAGCCCACTGTTGGGTAGGGACTGTCTCTGTATGTTGCCAATTTGTACTTCCCAAGCGCTTAGTCCAGTGCTCTGCACACAGTAAGCGCTCAATAAATACGATTGATGGTGATGGAGTAGGTTGGCGCTAGAGGAGCCGCGTGTGTCTGGGGGTTGAATTGGCGGTAGCAGGGGAGCGGTGAGGATCGGGCAGAAGCTTCCAGACCCCGCTGTGAGGTGGTAGACTGGAAAGAGCGGAAAATCCTCATCGGTTGGGCCGGTAGTGTGGAGCCAGCTGGCGTTTCCTTGGCGACTAATCATGGCGCTTCCCGGCTCTGCGGAGAGGCTCCGGAGCAGGTTCAGAGAAAGGTCAGGCCCCTCGCTCCGCTCCGGTCGGAGGTGCTCTGGTTTATTTTCTCCCTCATCCCCCCCTTGGGCTCCTCGCCCCCAGGTCAGTAATGTCAGCGCCAAATGCCAGTCCCTAAGCAGTCCGTTGGAAGTGGAGCAGCTTGCTCTCTTCTCTGTGCCCCCCCGGGGGCACATTGAGATGCCCACAGGGACCCACAGGAAGCTTGATCATTAGCAGTGACTACCGCGCTTAGTAAGTACAATGGTAATTCCTCCTTTGATTTTTTTTCTGTTTCTTTTTTAATCTCTCTTCTCCCAGGAATTTTAGGTGATGCAACTGTGAACCCCAGGTGGGATACGGACCGTATCCAACCTGATTAGCTTACAGCACCTGGCACCTAATAAGCACTTATTATTAAGATCATAAGCTCCCCGTCAGTAGCGAAAAAGGGTCTCCCTGTGATTTCCAAGACTCCCAATGGGGCTGCGGCTTTTATGCCTGTTTTGGGCATGGATCAAGTTTGATGGGTGGAAAAATCACTAGAATTTGGGTAGAGGCCCATCGCTCTTGCGGTACTGTATTTTTTTAAGAATGATGGTACAGCCGTACTTCTCAGGGAGGTGACTTGGGTCTGTATCTCCAGCCAGCAGAGAGGCATTGTGATGGCTTCTCTGGCTGCTTTTATTCTGAGCGCATCTCCTAAGCGTTTCCCGTCTCAGTTGCCATAGAGACCTGGCGTAGAGTGCTGGTCACAATATGAAGCAATAAGGAAGGGTTTGGGCTTCACTTTCTTGGTCTAGGCCTTTCTTTGCCCTTTTTTTTTTCGGTATTTAAGAGCTCACCATGTGCCAATCCATCAGTAGTATTTATTGAGTGCTTACTAGGTGCATGAATGAAGACTGGGAATGAATATGGGAATGAAGACTGTGAGCCCCCCGTGGGACAACCTGATCACCTTGTAACCTCCCCAGCGCTTGGAACGGTGCTTTGCACGTAGTGGGCGCTTAATAAATGCCATCGTTATGATTATTATTATTATTATTATTGGAAAGTAATAATGATGGTATTTGTTAGGCGCTTACTGCGTGCAAAGCACTGTTCTAAGCGTTGGGTAGGGACCGTCTCTATATGTTGCCAAGTTGTGCTTCCCAAGCGCTTAGTACAGTGCTCTGCACACAGTAAGCGCTCCATAAATACGATTGAATGAATGAATGAATGCAGAGCAGCGTTCTAAGAGTACAACCCAGCAGAATGAGTAGACACGCTCCGTGCCCACAGCAGGCGTACAGTCTAGAGCCGCTGGGGTGGATGGCAAGCGTTCGTCACGTGGGGCTCACAGTCTTAATCCCAGTTTAGAGATGAGGTAACTGAGGCACGGAGTTACCCAGGTCACGCAGCGGACAAGCAGCCGAGCCGGGATTAGAACGCAGGTCCTTCGGCCTCCTAGGCCCGGGCTCTATCCGCTAGGCCACCCTGCTTATCTTTGAAATCTGTCTGTAATAATAATAATAATAATAATAATGGCATTTATTAAGCGCTTACTATGTGCACAGCACTGTTCTAAGCGCTGGGGAGATTACAAGGTGATCAGGTTGTCCCACGTGGGGCTCACAGTCTTAATCCCCATTTTACAGATGAGGTAACTGAGGCACAGAGAAGTGAAGTGACTTGCCCAAAGTCACACAGCTGACAATTGGCGGAGCCGGGGTTTGAACCCATGACCTCTGACTCCAAAGCCCGTGCTCTTTTCCACTGAGCCACGCTGCTTCACGCTGCTTAAGACTGTAGACTTAAGAGTAGATGAGTTCAGGCCGTGCCCTTTCCCTGCTGCCCAGCCACTTCCAGGGAGATCTAGTTGCACAGAGCCCAGTGCAGTGGAAGAGGAACCAATTAGTAGTCCCGAAAAAGCAATCAATCAATCAATCGTATTTATTGAGCGCTTACTGTGTGCAGAGCACTGTACTAAGCGCTTGGGAAGTACAAGCTGGCAACATATAGAGACAGTCCCTACCCAGTCTCTCATATTGTACTTTCCCAAGCACTTAGTACATGGCTCTGCACCCCACAGGGCACGCTTTATAAATACAATCGATTTGATGGTAATACTAATGATGGCATTTGTTAAGCGCTTACTGCGTGCAAAGCACTGTTCTAAGTGCTGGGGAGGATACAAGGTGATCACATCGTCCCACGTGGGGCTCACAGTCTTCACCCCCATTTGACAGATGAGGTAGCTGAGGCCCAGAGGAGTGAAGCGACTTGCCCAAAGTCACCCAACTGACAGTTGGCAGGGTCGGGATTTGAACCCATGGCCTCTGACTCCCAAGCCTGGGCTCTTTCCCTTGAGCCACGACGCATGACTTTGTTGACTTAGCTATTTCACACAAGCCAAAAAGCCCTAGGATTTTCCCCACAGTCAATCAGTGGTACTCACTGATCACTCACTATGTGCAGAGCCCTGTACTAAACACTTGGAAGAGGACGATAGAGTTCATTTATTCATTCGATTGTATTTATTGAGCGCTCGCTGTCTGTGGGGCCCGGAACTAAGAGCTTGGGAGAGGACAGTAGAATTCATTCATTTAGGTATGCTTACCGTGTGCAGAACACTGTACTAAACGCTTGGGAGAGTACAATATAACATTAAACAGACACATTCCCTGCTTACGGCATAGAAGAGAGCAGGCACGTTCCCTGCCCACAAGCTGTCCTCCAAATCACCCCTTCCGTATTTCGTACCCATTCTTTTAGACTGTGAGCCCACTGTTGGGTAGGGGCTGTCTCTATACGTTGCCAACTTCTACTTCCCAAGCGCTTAGTACAGTGCTCCGCACACAGTAAGCGCTCAATAAATACGACTGATTGATCGATCCTTGCCGGCTCTGACACCTGCCGTTGGCGCCCAGGACCGACTTGCCAGGTTTTTTTTTAATGGCATTTAAGCGCTTACTATGTGCCAGGCCCCGTTGTAAGCGCTGAAGTAGATGCAGAGTAATCAGGTTGGATACAGTTCTTGTCCCACATGGGTCTCGCTGTTTTACAGAGGAGGTAACTGAGGCACAGAGAAGTGAGGGTACTTGCCCAAGGTCACACAGCAAACAAGTGGCGGAGCCAGGATTAGAACCCAGGTCCGTCCCACTCACCGGCCCGTGCTCTACCCACTAGACCGGGCTGCTTCAAGTGCTCGGGAGAGAACAGTGCAACAGAATTAGCAGCCGCACTCCCTGCCCAAAACGAGCTTACAGTTTAGAGATGAGCTCGCTGTCACTGTACTAAGCACCTCCGTCATTGCGATTCACTCGTTCGTTCGTCCAGTTCATTCAGTCGTATTCATTGAGCGCTTCCTGTGTGCAGAGCACTGTACTGAGCGCTTGGAAAGTACAATTCGGCAACAGAGACAATCCCTACCCAACACGGTCTAGAAGTGACGGGACACGGGGTGTGGGGGACGGAATCAGGGACAGTCTCCGGGAGGTGTGAAGTTAGGAAAGCTTTGAAAGGGAGCAAAGCGGAGTTCGGGTGGATTGGAAGGGGCTGGAAAGTCCAGGCAGGGGGAAACACAAGGGATTGGGAGGCGTGAGTGCAGAGGCTGAAGAGCTGATAAAAGATTTGCCTGGGAAGAATGAAGAGGGTGGGACGGGGAGCGGCATCCGAACGAAGTCAACCTTTAAAATGGGGGAAAATGATGGAAGGAGGATTGTGCTTCCTCACTCCGGAGGAATCTAGATCCACTTTGAGCAGCTCCGGACAAACGTCCGTAATCCTTGGCCAAAAGAGGCATCCATCACCCGTGGGATCCTAAAAAGTTGGAAAGGAGAGAGGCACCCCGAGAGCAAAAATACAGCTCAGCTGGGCCGACGGTAAAGGATTCTGTTTGGGCCACTTGCTTTTCATCTCATTAAGAATTCGTTATTCTGTTCACCCCTTATATCGCATAGTTTATTCCAGTATGGGCCATAAATGAGTCCAGTGCAGTTTTCATTCATTTGATTCCTGCTTAGCAGATATTTTTTCCTTGCAAAATAGCCAGCGCACTTTTGCCGTTTAGAAAGCATTAACAAACTTGAACCTCATTAAAGTTCCCTTTAAACTAGTAACTTCATCTGAAGTACGTGGAATGTCCAGGCTTTATTTTTCTGACTGTCTCCCTGAGTCACCGTTTACGCAAATCCAATTTTAATGCCGTGATTCTAAAATCGAGGGCAGTTGAAGGTGGGTTCAGGCAGTGACTCAAGACGATGTGCCCGAACTGAGAGAGGTAATTCTGCCTGGGGGGTTTTCTATTTTTTTCCTTTTACACTTTCACCTTCCAAAGCTCCCTCCCTTCATTCCTGCCATCCCATGCTAACATTCCCGATGGCATTGCTGAGTTTGAATATTAGTAGATCTTACAGAACCCCCTCACTGTGTAACGGCTCCAAGCTGCATGTTGCCCGCTGTGCATTTAGAGGAGCCTGGCATAATGGATAGAGCCCGGGCTTGGGAGTCAGAGGTCATGGGTTCAAATCCCGACTCCGCCAATTGTCAGCTGTGTGACTTTGGGCAAGTCGCTTAACTTCTCTGTGCCTCAGTTACCTTATCTGGAAAATGGGGATTGACTGTGAGCCCCCCGTGGGACAACCTGATCACCTTGTAACCTTCCCAGCGCTTAGAACAGTGCTCTGCACATAGTAAGCGCTTAATAAATGCCGTCATTATTATTATTATTAATCCTGGCTCTGCCGCTTGTCTGCTGTGTGACCTTGGGTGAGTCACTTCACTTCTCTTGGCCTCAGTTACCTCATCTGTCAAATGGGGATTGAGACTGTGAGCCCCACTTGGGACAGGGAATGTGTCCAACCCAATTTGCTTTGCCCCACCCCAGTGTTTAGTAGTAATAATAATAATAATGATGGCATTTATTAAGCGCTTACTATGTGCAAAGCACTGTTCTAAGCGCTGGGGTGGTTACAAGGTGATCAAGTTGTCCCAGAGGGGCTCACAGTCTTAAACCTCATTTTACAGATGAGGTAACTGAGGCCCAGAGAAGTTAAGTGACTTGCCCAAAGTCACACAGCTGACAATTGGCAGAGCCGGGATTTGAACCCATGACCTCTGACTCCAAGCCCGTGCTCTTTCCACTGAGCCACGCTGCTTCTGCTCAGTACAGTGCCTGGCACACGGTAAGCGCTTAACAAATGCTAGAATTATTATTTATTATTATGCATCGGGTACACAGGAACCCGCAACACAGCAGTAATCACGGCTGAGGTGTTTTAATAGACTGTAGACAGATCTGTAATTTATATTAATGTCTGTCTCCCTCATAGACTATAAGCCCACGGTGGGCAGGGAATATGTCTGCCAACTCCATTAGATTGTACTCCCCCCACAAGCGCTTAGTACAGTGCTTTTCGCACAGCAAATACAATTGATTATCACTTTACTGTCCTTCAGCTCTAATTCCAGAGCGCACCCAGTTCTCGAACGCAGAGGCTGCATTATTTGCCAAGTCGCCGGTTGAGAAAACTCGCAGCGTTGTCCTCTCCTGTTGCCACCACCATCTCACAAGTTGAGACTTCCATTTTTATAGTCCGCGGTAACCATTCAATCATTCAGTCGTCTTTATTGAGCTCTTACTGTGTGCAGAGCACTGTACTAAGCACTTGGCAGAGCACAATATAGCAATAAGCAGACACATTCCCTGCCCACAAGGAGCAAAGAGGCGGGCATTTTTGGGTGACGTTTCCCCTAAATCCTGAACAACGTTCTTTTCAAACCATATAACGAAAGCACACCTTACGGCACAAACTAGCATCCTTAAACGTGGAAAGCCCCGGCACAGATCCCGTCACCCAAACCTCAGTTAGTCTTTGGGATTTATTAACTCTGGGTCCCGTCTGAAAGCACTTAAAGAGTTTCCAAACGTGATGAAAGCGATCACACTTAAAATTTATATGTGGTCCATAAAACTGGTGCTGTATTTATTTCTTATGGTATTTAAGCAGCTACTGTGTGTCAATAATACTCATAATTCATTCATTCAATAGTATTTATTGAGCGCTTACTGCGTGCAGAGCACTGTACTGAGCGCTTGGGAAGTACAAGTTTGCAATATATAGAGACGGTCGCTACCCAGCAGTGGGCTCACAGTCTAGAAGGGGGAGACAGACAACAAAACAAAACATATAAACCAAATAAAATAAATAGAATAAATCTGTGAGCCCACTGCTGGGTAGGGACTGTCTCCATATGTTGCCAACTTGTACTTCCCAAGCGCTTAGAACAGTGCTGTGCACACAGTAAGCGCTCAATAAATACGATTGATGATGATGATGATGATGTACAAGTAAAATAATTCTCTGGGCAGACAAGGCGTACCCATTTTCATGGGGCTCACAATCTCCATCCCCACTTTCCAGATGAGGTGGCTGAGGCCCAGGGAAGTGAAGTGAACTGCCCAAGTTCACACAGCAGCCAAGCGGGGGAGCCGGGATTCATCATCATCATCATCATCAATTGTATTTATTGAGCACTTACTATGTGCAGAGCACTGTACTAAGCGCTTGGGAAGTACAAATTGGCAACACATAGAGACAGTCCCTACCCAACAGTGGGCTCACGGTCTAAAAGGGGGAGACAGAGAACAAAACCAAACATGCCAACAAAATAAAATAAATAGGATAGATATGTACAAGTAAAATAAGTGAATAGAGTAATAAATATGTACAACCATAGCTTACTGTGTGCAGAGCACTGTACTAAGCGCTGGGGAGAGGACGACACAACGATAATAACGATACAACAGACCCGTCCCCTGCCCACTACAAACTGGCAGTCGAGTGTCTACAGTCCACTCATCCCGCCCCAAATCGCCCCTCCGGCAACCTTCCCTCTGCTCACTGCCCCTCTCCAAACTGCTCCCGATTTTGTCTCTGGCGCTATTTAAGTGTTACGTGCCAAGCACTGTACAATCACCTGGGATAGATACAAGGTCATCATACGTGGGGGGCATCTCCGTCTAAATTCCCGTTTTACAGATGAGGGAACCGAGGCCCAGAGAAATGACTTGTCCAAAGTCACACAGCAGGTACGTAGTGGGTCCGGGATTCGAATCCAGGTCCTTTGGCTCTCAGGCCCTTTCTCTTTCCACTCGGCCATGCTGCGCTTTTACGCTCTGGCATAGATGACGATGAATCAGGCCCTGTCCTCTCCCTGTCCCACATGGGGCCCACAGTCTAAATAAGAGGGAGAACAGGTATTAAATCCCCATTTTGCAGTTCCGGGAACTTAGGCACGGAGAAGCGGTGGAGTCAGGATGAGAATGGGAAGTGTAGAACATTACCATGCCCTAGGGTTAGAGTGTGTTTTATGCGTATCCTATTGATAGTGTTTTAAAGTACGACGCTCGATGTAGGTAATGCAGCGGTTTTCGCCTAGGCGTTGCCTTCTGTGGAAGAGGCAGTCATATTCTCAAACTCTTACATTGTATATGTGTCTTTTCTGGAAAAGAATTGCCAGGCCTCACTGCTTGCCCGTCAGGGCTCTCTGATACCTGCTGAGTCTTAGTCTCGTTTCTGTGCCTCCCCACTTGGCTTTCCTTGATCTCCTCCCCGGTATCCGTTGCATCATAAAATGCACTTTCACAAGAAGCCAATTTTTGAATTTTAGTAGTAGTTTAGTATTTCCCCACACTAGTAGTCGTCGTCGTGGTAATAGACTAGGATTTCACTGCACTTGTTGTAGTAATGGAGAATTTTACACACCCTCAATCAATCAATCAATCGTGTTTATTGAGCGCTTACTGTGTGCAGAGCACTTTACTAAGCGCTTGGGAAGTACAAGTTGGCAACATATAGAGACAGTCCCTACCCAACAGTGGGCTCACAGTCTAAAAGGGGGAGACAGAGAACAAAACCAAGCATACTAACAAAATAAAATAAATAGAATAGATATGTACAAGTAAAATAAATAAATAGAGTAATAAATATGTACAAACATATACACATATATACAGGTGCTGTGGGGAAGGGAAGGAGGTAAGATGGGGCGATGGAGAGGGGGACGAGGGGGAGAGGAGCGGGAGAGAGTTGTAGTAGTTTCGGATTTTTCCACATTAGTAGTAGAGGTTTGGAAATAGGCAATACTTACTGTCTTTCCTGTTGCTCTTTCCTGAGGGGGCCTCGTTTTTTGCCCCCCCCCCCCCCCCCCATGGTATTTAAGGGTTTCCAAGCACTGTGTCAGGCACTGTTCCCCAAGTCTTACTGGGAAAAGGGGAAAGGTTGGCTTTCTACTTGTCCCCATCCCACCTCTTCCATTTCTCACCCTTTTTGCCATTGAAGTCGACTCCTTCGCCTCTACCACCCTCTACCCCTCGTTCCACCTTTGATTTTCTGAGTGATTTGGAGGCCTTTCTCATCCCCTCAAGGGGCAGGGTATGTGTCTATTATAGTGCTGTGTTGTGCTCCTCCAAGCACTTAGTATGGTACCCTGCACACAGGAAGCGCTCCATAAATTCCTTTGACTTTTCCTCCCCCCCCCCATTGGTATTCCTGATGATCCTGAAGCCTCCCACTTCCTGTCCCCCCTTCAGCTCTGCAGAATTCCTGCACTCCCCCCCCCATTCATTCATTCATTCAGTTGCATTTATTCATTCATCATTCATTCAGTCGTATTTATTGAGCACTTACTGGGTGCATAGCACTGTACTAAGTGCTTGGGAAGTATCGTGGCTCAGTGGAAAGAGCCCGGGCTTTGGAGTCAGAGGTCATGGGTTCAAATCCCGGCTCCACCAACTGTCAGCTGTGTGAGTCTGGGCAAGTCACTTCACTTCTCTGTGCCTCAGTTCCCTCATCTGGAAAATGGGGATTAAAACTGTGAGCCCCCCGTGGGACAACCTCACCTTGTAACCTCCCCAGTGCTTAGAACAGTGCTTTGCACATAGTAAGCGCTTAACAAATCCCGTCATTATTATTACTATTGAGCACTTACTGTGTACAGAGCACTGTACTCTCTAGTCATGGTGCCATCTCTGATGACATTGACCAGTCATCAGACCTTTTCTAACCACACCAGAGATCTTCGATTTTTGACGCCCAGCAATGCATGTCCCACGTGCATAAGGAAAGATGAAACAATAACAGCATGAACAGCATAGAGAGAGAAATCGTTGTCAACCCCCGTGACTGGCCTAAGGTGGAGGTCAGCAACCTTTCCTAGCAGAAGAGAAATGAAACGTTCGAGCTGTTGGTGTATAAGAGCCAATCATGTGAATGAAACACATGAAATTTCCTTGAATGTTGCTTCACTGTTGAAGGGGTAATAATGAAACAGCGTGAACTGGTGAGTGAGAACACAGGCCCGGGAATCAGAAGAACCTGGGTTTTAACCCCAGCTTTGCCACTTGTCTGCTGGGTGGCCTTGGGCAAGTCACTTAACTTCTCTGTGTCTCAGATACCTTATCTGTAAAACGGGGATTGAGACAGTGAGCCCCAAGTGGGGCAGGGAGTGTGTCCCAGCTGCTCAGTTTGTATCTATCCCAGCGCTTAGTACAGTGCCCGGGAGAAGCAGCGTGGCTCAGTGGAAAGAGCCCGGGCTTTGGAGTCAGAGGTCATGGGTTCAAATCCCAGCTCCGCCAATCGTCAGCTGTGTGACTTTGGGCAAGTCACTTCTCTGGGCCTCAGTTCCCTCATCTGTAAAATGGAGATTAAGACTGTGAGCCCCCCGTGGGACAACCTGATCACCTTGTAACCTCCCCAGCGCTTAGAACAGTGCTTTGCACATAGTAAGTGCTTAATAAATGCTATTATTAGTAGTAGTATTTGACAAATACCATGAAAACAGTTCATTCATTCAAATGTACTTATTGAGCACTTACTGCGTGCAGGATACTGTACGAAGCGTTTGGGAGAGTACATCATTACAATAAATAGGCACATTGGCTGCCCATAAGAAGCGGACGGTCCAGAGACGCATTTGCAGTCTAGAGGAGGAATAAAAGAAGAGGAAGGGGAAAGAGAGAGGTGGGTGGGAAGAGGAAAAAAACATTCAATTTCATTTATCTTACCCTCTCTTTCTGTTTTGGGGAGGGGATAGCCGTTTGCAAAACACCAGGCTGACACATTCAACAGATGGGTTAAAATGTGTGAGGTGTCAGTCAGTCTTGATTCAAGTTGAAGAGAGAACACTTTTTCCAGCCCTCAGCTGGAAGGCAAGATCCGGTGGACAGGGAGTCCCTGATTCTGGGGAAACTTGAGGGACACAGGCTCACCGGGCTAGATTTTCGGTGATGTCAAATAAAGCCAAGCAGGGGGCCGTATGAGCAGGAGGAGGAGGAGGAGGAAGGAGGCAACTGTTTGGAATTGGCAGCTTCCTGCCCCTCAGCAGGAAAGAGAAAGGGGCTTGCACAATTTCTGCCCGTGCTGCCCACTCCCTTCCCATCGTGTCCTAGTTGAATATGCTTCTTTACTATTGGTGGTGCGTCATAGGTTGCTGCCAGGCCTGCAGAAATCAATCACCAGTATTTATTGAGCCCTTACTATGTGCAGAGCACTGAACCTAGCCCTGGACTGCCCACCTATCTGAGCCCCTTGGGGGCCGTTTTGAAGCGAGACTCCAGGGCGGCTTCTGGACGCCACGCCTGGGGTGGGGCCACGCAGAGGACTGGTTTTGTGGGCTACCAGTGGCCCGTCAGTCGTTACGTTGGCATCCCGTGGTTATCAGGAGGCGACAGCACCGAGAAATTTGGACCGCTGAGATGGAAACCGCTTAGCCGGACAGTGTCCCTGGGTGTCAACCGAAGGAGGCTAGTTGCATTTTGATATTGGAAGTTCGGAGGAGGCTTTGTACTTCATAGTTGTTGGCCAACCTCGACCGCCTCCTCAGATATCACGCAAGAACTTCCTCTCATATAAGGCAAGCTACCTTTTTTTTTATGGTATTCGTTAGGCACCTACTATGTGCCAGGCACTGTATTAAGTGCTGGGATAGGTACAAGATAATAAGGTTTGACACAGTCCAGGTCCCGCGTGGGACTCACAGTCTTAATCCCCATTTTACGGTGGGGTAACCCAGGGGCAGAAGGGGTCCCAGGATCATGCAGCAAACAAGCGGTGGGCCCGGGATTGGAACCCAAGTCCTTCTGAATTCCAGGCCCGTGGTCTATCCACTTGGCCAGGCTGCTTCTATCCGTGATAAATATGCGTCGAGGAAATCTATGCATCATGGGTGGAGCAGAGAGCACCAGCTGAGAGGGAATGGGGGTAAACTCCATACAGTTGAGTCAGTTGGAGAATTGAGTCAGTTGGGAAGAACCCTGAAGCCTTTCAGTTTCTGACCAGCATTAGGGGCCACTGTGGATTTCTGAGGAGATGATTGTTTTTCAGATAATGTTTCTCGTTCCCAGATCCTCTCCTGTGTTTGCTTCTACCGTTAATGACTGATATTAATCCGGTAGTCTTTATTTTCTTAATGGAAAAACTGCTACTGCTACCACCTTCCTTGAAATGCCTTGATTTTGATGCAGAACCACCGGGAATAATGTGGTTGAAGATGAGGTTGTTCAAGGGTTTCTGACCTTTCACGGCTGTTGAATTGGAAGTGTTGGGATTTGTAGTAGGGCTGCAGGCTTGTGGTTTAGAGGTGAGATGAAAGGCAGGAAATGTAGATAATAGAGCCAGAAGAGAAAGTCTTCTAAGTCTCCACATTGCGTGGAATCTGCTGGGCCATGTCCGTTGTAAGGCAGAGGAGCCAAGGTTGTGGATTTTGCTACTGAAAATGTACCCCGCTTTCCCCCCCACCCCACGCCCCACTTCTTCTTTCCTCTCCCCCCGTTTTGCCACGTCCTTCTCTGGCACTGCCATGGCAGCTCTGTCTCGACCTGCTTCCCAACACGTGCACTCCTAGGCATATGCTACCAACTTGGCAATCCTCCTACTTAGATACCCCAGGCCACCCCACCTTCAGAAACTGCTCAGAATCCACCCGGCCTAAGCCAACCCGCTTTGCCTTCCCTGGCCCTCATCATCATCATCATCAATTGTATTTATTGAGCGCTTACTATGTGCAGAGCACTGTACTAAGCGCTTGGGAAGTACAAATTGGCAACATATAGAGACAGTCCCTACCCAACAGTGGGCTCACAGTCAGCAGGGCCACATAACGGGCTAAAGGAATAAGGGTCACCGGAGGGGGCTTGTCTGTTGTGGCCCCAGATCTCTTTCCTTTTAACTTCCTATAGAGAGGGAACCAAAAAGGGCCTCTGGTGATGAAAAGTTTAGCGTGAAAGTGAAATGGAGAGAGGGAGTCAGCCAGGGGAGTCCGAGAGATTGGCGGTTAAGAGTCTGGGCCCCGTGTTTCTCCATTCCCGCATGTCTGAACACGCACACGTTTACACGCCCCACCTGGCTGATGCTCTCTGCCAGCCAGGTTGAGCCCCTCTTCTCCCCCCCCCCCCCCCCCCCCCCCCCACCAACACCACTTTTCTTCAGCCTGTGACTAATCCTCTTTCAGGTTTAGCCCCATTCCTTCCTTCCAGCCACCATGTCCTCCAGGATTAGAACCTCTAACAAGGCAGCGGGCTTCGTATTTAACACCCAACTGTTAAGGAATCGCACAGTATGCTTTTCCATCGTGGGAAGCAGTGTGGCCTACTGGAGAGAGCCTGGGCCTGTGTGTCAAGAGGACCCGGCTTCTATTCCAGGCTCTGGCACTGGTCTGCTGTGTCACCCGGGGCAAATCACTTAATATCTCTGTGCCTGAGTTCCCTCATCTGCCAAATGGGGATTCAGTGCTTGTTCTTCCCCCTGGGAACCTGATTATCTAGTATCTACTCCAGCACTTAGTACAGTGCGTGGCACATAAGCGCTTAACAAATGCCACAATTAATATTAGTAGTAGTAGTAGTAGTCGTAGTAGTAGTCGTAGTAGTAGTAGTAGTAGTCGTCGTCATAGTAGTAGTAGTCTTAGTCGTCGTCGTCGTAGTAGTAGTAATAGTAGTAGTAGTAGTACAGAAGCACTCTGCTGTGTGACCTTGGGCAAGTCACATAATTTCTCTTTGCCTCGGTAACCTTACCTATAAAACGGCGATTAAGACTGTGAGCCCCATGTAGGTCCAATCCAATTACTTTGTATGTACCCAGTGCTTAGTACAGTGCCTGGCATAGGGTAAGCGCCTTAACAAATGCCACAATTATTATCATTATTAGTGTTAAGAACTCACCATAAGCAGGATACCATTTTGACTTCCAAGGTGCGTGAAATCATCTTAGCGCCTACGGTATTCAAGCGGACCACGGCTTTACAAGAAAGGGGTGGCTTTGCATAGCCATTTTGATTTAAATAAATCGCCAAAGACCAGTTCCAAGTTCTGAGCATCCAGACTGCGTCGTAATAGAATGGCGTGGCCTAAAACCTGAGTCACGGTTATTTTGTCTTTATCACCGAGGGCTCCTGAAGCGATTATGTAGATCTCTTTCTGTCGCTGCCAGCAAGTGGTGATGGTTTCATTGGGTACCCAATTAAAAACCAACCCTTCCCCCTTTTCCTTTTTTTCAGGTGCGTCCAAGGAAGGAGGCGCTGGCGCTGTTGATGAAGATGATTTTATAAAGGCATTTACAGATGTCCCTTCTGTACAGGTAGGACATTTAAAAAAAACCCCTCTCTGTTTCTGAATTAACGTTGCCCTGGCTTTGAGCTTTTAGCTGGAAAGATTTGCCTCTGTCTCCTAATTTAGCTCATTTTAAATGCCCCAGGATTTGGGCGGTGTTACAGCCCAACCTGGGCTGCGAACGTGGCTACCAGCTCCATTGCATTGTACTCTCCCAAGCGCTTAGCACGGGGCTTTGCACACAGTAAGCACTCAATAAATACGATTGAATGAATGAAATACCATAAAGAGAGAAGCAGCGTGGCTCAATGGAAAGAACAAGGGCTTGGGAGTCAGAGGTCGTGGGTTCTAATCCTGGCACCGCCACTTGTTAGCTGTGTGACTCCGGGCAAGTCCCTTAAATTCTTCGGGCCTCGGTGACCTCGTCTGTAAAATGGGGATTAAGACCGTGAGCTCCGCGTGGGACAACCTGATTGCCTTGTATCTCCCCCAGCTCTTAGAACAGTCTTGACACGTACTAAGTGCTCAACAAATACCATCATCATGACGGGTTTTCTCTGCCCCAGCACTTTAGAACTGTGTCTGACAAGTAACAAGTGCTTAATTCATAATTGTGGTGTATTTTTTGTCATTACTGGGGGAGGAGAGCTCATGCCCCAGCCACCATAGCGCAGGACTCCTGGGCACAAGGCAGTGATTCGTTCGATGGTTTT
Source organism: Tachyglossus aculeatus (assembly GCF_015852505.1). Lineage (NCBI taxonomy): Eukaryota > Metazoa > Chordata > Mammalia > Monotremata > Tachyglossidae > Tachyglossus > Tachyglossus aculeatus. The sequence goes on along the minus strand of NC_052067.1, from coordinate 41,719,971 downwards.
TCCCTGGCCCATTTCCTTGGAGTTACAAAGTTGGATTGGCCAGCCTCAGTGACTTCCATCTTTTTCTCCCCTCCGATGGGGAAGTGAGTGGAGAATGGGAAAGGTTCTCCTCTCTGCCAGGTCTTCCTCCCTGTCCCCTACCCCCCCATCCCTATTCAACACCTCTCCTTCTTTTCCCTTAGACTGGGGTGTCCCATATGGCCCCGGGACTTTGCCCAACCTGATTACCTTGTATCTCCCTCGGCGCTTAATACAGTGCTTGACCCATAGTAGCCACTTAAATACCAGCCTATTAATTATCATTATAATCCCTGCATTATCAGTGGATCACAGTGGAGCAGGTAGGGGTGTGTAGTGGAAAGGTAGGAGAGAGAGCGAGCGAGCACGCACATATACACCCCAAGGCGGCCAACTTCTGAGTGATTTTTGCAAACAGTTTGTCGGGAGTTGAGTTGGCTGCTCTGTTGTGAACTGCTCACAGCTGTGGAAAGCTGACACTCTGTCTGCCCCACTTCATCTGGCAGTAAAAACTTGAAAGTCAGTAATTGTGATTTCTTTTTTACTGCTTGTGAACATTATCCCCAGCTGTTAGCAATGCAGTAAGGGACCTCTCCTATGTTCAGGTCGATATGCCAGTCTGTTTTTGTGTGTGCGTACCCTAAGTGTTTTAAAACTTGGGGTTACGGTTTTTAAAAAGCAAAGCTGTTGCTCCCTTTTCCCACCCACTCAAAGCTATTGTGATTTTTTACACACAGACACCCCCTCCGCCCCACACACGCATCCGTAAACACAGTAAGTCAGTTTTGCCAAATGTGTGTTAAACCTCAGGAGAAGCGGGTCTGATTAAAATTCCACAGCACTTGGAAACTAATTCTGGACTTTTTCTTTTTCCAGATCTATTCCAGTCGAGAGCTTGAAGAAACTTTAAATAAAATCAGGGAAATTTTGTCTGATGACAAACACGATTGGGATCAACGCGCAAATGCAGTAAGTGATCAGTCATCGTTCCAAGTGTATGGTTTATGGCAGAAGATAGTGTATGAACAACTGACCCTCACTTGACAGATCTGAGGAAAAATGATTACACCCCTCTAGAAAAAATCAAAAGATTTTAGGCCTGTAAAAGTAACTGATGTGGAAACTTGGAAATTTAGCTTTGCGTAGGGATTGGTACCCCGTGATTATTATATAACTGATATACCCAGGTGTTTTTGTGTATTCTTGGTTTTTTTTTCCAGACTCCACTTAAAATGACACGACATTATATTAGCCTCCCGCGTATTGGGTATTACTGATTCCGCTTAGTTTGCCATAACTAAACCTAATATGAGTGGGCATCAAAAAACAACTTATATTCAGTAGCGGAATTTGAAGTTTAGTTTACTAGCACAATTTCTGTCAAGTCACCATTTCTTCCCTAAGGTGTGTTCGATGACCCGTTTTGCCCAGAATCCTCTTGAGGAATTAAGAAACGTCCTTCCAACAATATACATGTGCCTAAATAGAAAGCGTCGCGGTCCCGGAAGAAACAGCAGTGCATGTTTTTTGGTGGGCAGGGAATGTGTCCACATTATTATTGTTATACGTTGCCAACTTGTACTTCCCAAGCGCTTAGTACAGTGCTCTGCACACAGTAAGCGCTCAATAAATACGATTGATTGATTGATTATAGTGTCTCCCAAGGGCTTAGTACAGTGCTTTGCACACAGTGAACACTCAGTAAGTAGGATTGAACGAATATTATGCAGCTTCAGCCGTGGGATCCGAGTTCTGCAAGCTAATTCTCCCCAAGGCAGGATCCCTCAAGGACTCAACATTGACATCCAAGGAGAAAGGGCTGCACATTATGGAGGCAACTTTTGAAATCGGCCATTCGACTCTGTACCACCTTCTCGTTGGATATCAGCTCCGGTCTCATTTCTGACGTTTAGTATTGATTTTTGTTTTTTGGGTTTTTTGTTTTTTTTCCTCTCTCTGTTTCAGCTCAAGAAAGTTCGATCCTTGCTCGTTGCAGGAGCCGCACAGTATGACTGCTTTTTCCAGCACTTGCGATTGCTGGATGGGGCGTTTAAACTTTCAGCTAAGGATCTCCGCTCCCAGGTGGTTAGGGAGGCGTGCATCACTGTGGCGTAAGTTCTTGTTTTTTGTGACGGGCTTTAGTGTGAAATTTAGTGGAGTTTCTGCCGAGGCAGTGAATTCCACCTTCATAAATTTTTTCCTTTCCTATAGAGTGTATTTAACTCCTCGAGCCAGGTAGAGGAGTCCGTTAAAGTTTCTAAAGCACAGTGACTTTTCCTGTATTAGCAATCAATTCTTATAGGAAAATGGATTTTTCAGCCGCCCATTGAGTTCGTTCATATTGCTCTCAGTCTACCAAGAAAAAAACCTTTGCCTCCTGCCCTCTTTCTCTCACTCGGTACAGCTCTAAGTGGAACTAAGAAAAAGAAGCTATTGTTCTCCCCTGTTCCTCACCTTTGAAATAGAAATACTGTGTTTATGGTAGAATCAGGAGAGGGTTTGCACTGAATGACTTTGCCACAGAAAACTTCCCTTCCCCACAGCACCTGTATATATGTATATATGTTTGTACATATTTATTACTCTATTTATCTATTTATTTATTTTACTTGTACATATCTATTCTATTTATTTTATTTTGTTAGTATGTTTGGTTTTGTTCTCTGTCTCCCCCTTTTAGACTGTGAGCCCACTGTTGGGTAGGGACTGTCTCTCTGTGTTGCCAATTTGTACTTCCCAAGCGCTTAGTACAGTGCTCTGCACATAGTAAGCGCTCAATAAATACGATTGATGATGATGACTCAAAAAGCAGTTGAAGCAGGGAACAGTCTTCCTCGGGAAGTTTCCGTCTACCGTCACTTCCCCGCGATCCTGGCTGCGGGCTTGCTCACTTTTCTCTTTGTTCTCCTCTTTGATGTCCCAAACAGCCACCTCTCAACCGTTTTGGGAAACAAGTTTGACCATGGCGCCGAAGCCATCGTGCCTACGCTTTTTAATCTGGTCCCCAACAGCGCGAAAGTCATGGCAACTTCCGGATGCGCCGCGATCAGATTCATCATCCGTGTAGGTATTTCCGCGTGGTAAATGACTTAGCTGTGTCACCCACCTAGAGTAACATCTCAGAGCATTCCAGAGTCCGTGTGGTATTCCCGAGGTGTGTAATAACAACAATAATTATGGTATTTAAGTGCTTACTCTGTGCCAGGCACTGTGCTAAGCGCTTGGGGGGGGGATATGAGCAAATCAGGTTGGACACAACCCCCGACCCACATGGGGCTCACAATCTCAATCCCCATTTTGCAGATGAGGGAACTAAGGCACAGAGAAGTGACGTGACATACCCAAAGTCACACTGGGATTTGAACCCATGACCCTCTGAATCCCAGACCCGTGCTCCGTACGCTGCGTTTCCCTCAGTGTTGTGATGACGTAGACTCTTGCCTCATGGAAGTTATGTGAGCAAGCCTTTCAGAATCAGGTGCTTCAGTTTGTTGGTGCATGTGTGTTTTATTTTGTTGGTAGATTGAGTTATGTGCCAGGCCCTGTCCTAAACATTGGGATAGATATTCATTCATTCATTCATTCATTCAGTTGTATTTATTGAGCGCTTACTGTGTGCACAGCACTGTACTAAGCGCTTGGGAAGTACAAGTTGGCAACATGTAGAGACGGTCCCTACCCAACAGCGGGCTCACAGTCTAGAAGGGGGAGACAGACAACAAATTAAGAAAATAAAATTTGATATAAGCTAATCAGGTAGGACACTGTCCATAGTCCACGTGGGGCTCACAGTCTTTATTCCCCATTTTACAGGTGAGGTAACCGAGGAACAGAGAAGTGAGGTGACTTGCCCGAGGTCACACAGCAGACAAGGGGCAGAGCCGGGATCAGAACCCAGGTCCTTCTGACAAACAAGTGTCAGAAGTGTAGAGAAGCAGCGTGGCTCAGTGGAAAGAACCCAGGTTTGGGAGGCAGAGGTCATGGGTTCTAATCCTGGCTCCGCCACTCTTTTTTTTGGCATTTGTTAAGCGCTTACTATGTGCAAAGCACTGTTCTAAGCGCTGGGGGGATACAGTGGGATCAAGTTGTCCCACCTGGGGCTCACAGTCTTAATCCTCATTTTACAGATGAGGTAACTGAGGCTCAGAGACGTTAAGTGACTTGCCCAAGGTCACACAGCAGGCATGTGGCGGAGCTGGGAGTCGAACCCATGACCTCTGACTCCAAAGCCCGGGTTCTTTCCCCTGAGCCATGCTGCTTCTGCCAGCTGTGTGACTTTGGGCAAGTCACTTCACTTCTCTGTGCCTCAGTTACCTCATCTGTAAAGTGGGGATTGAGACTGTGAGCCCCACGTGGGACAACCTGATAACCTTGTATCTATCCCAGTGCTCAGAACAGGGCTTGGCACAGAGTAAGCGCTTAACAAATACCATCATCATTATTATTGTTATTATTATTAACTGAGTTATCCTAGTAACAATGATAATAATAGTAATAATGATGGTATTTAAGCCCTTACTATGTGCCAGGCACTGTTCCTGTCACCGAGTTAGATAAAAGTTAATCAGGTTGGATCTAGTCCCTGTCCCAAATGAGGCTCATGGTCTAAGCAAGAGGGAGAACAGGTATTGAACCCCCATTTTGTAGATGAGGAAACTGAGGCACAGGCGAGTTAAGTGACTTGCCCGAGGTTAAACAGCAGGTAATTGGTGGAGCTGGGATTAGAACTCAGGCTCTCTGGCTCCACTCTTTACACTGAAAGAGTAGAAGGGTGACCTGGTTTCATGTCTCCGATTAAGGTGTAGAAGAAAGCAGGTAGAAAAGAAGATAAGGAGGCCAGGGCACAACAGGTTAAAGTGAAGCGGAGGGTTTATTCCCAGTTAGTCTTTGGGGCGCTTAACAAATACCATCATTATTATTATTATTATTATTATTCAGAACCAAAGTTGTAGGCTCATGTACTTTTCAAACTGATGTATGTTTTTCACCCGCGGCGGCATTCCCGAGAAGTTCTCCGTAAAGTATTCTCGGTGAGAACCAATTTTGTTCCTGTTGCCATCGCAACGTCACTCGCAGATGAGTAACTTTGAGCATCAAATGGTGCTGCCCAGAGGTGATTCTGTCATTACAGCTAAGCAGAGGAGGTAGCTAACCAATCGTCCCTGGGAAAAGAATCTCTGCTTGATACCGCTGATCTAGACTGTAAGCTCGTTACGGGCAGGGAAGGAGTCTGCTAATTCAGTTGGATTGTGCTCTCCCAAGCGCGTAGTACAGTGCTCTGCACATCATCAGCGCTCCAAGATGGTACCTGGAGACCACAGAGTCTCTAGGGTTGTGCACGTTCGTGCCCGCGTGCCCTCAGACTCCCCCAATAGCCGCTGAGACTTTGAGCCTCTTTTTGTCCGTTTGTGGTGTTTTCAACACTCCTGTTGTGGCTGTCTCTGATCCCTTCTCCCTGCTTCAGCTTTTTAGTTTGTGAGCACCGAGAGGCACAGGGATCATGGTTAATTCCCACCTGTGTGCGTGTTCTCCCAGTGCTTCATTTTAGTGCTCTGTGCCCAGGAAGCATGATTATTTATTTTATTTTGTTAGTATGTTCGGTTTTGTTCTCTGTCTCACCCATTTAGACTGTGAGCCCACTGTTGGGTAGGGACTGTCTCTCTATGTTGCCAATTTGTACTTCCCAAGCACTTAGTACAGTGCTCTGCACACAGTAAGCGCTCAATAAATACGATTGATGATGATGATTACCATCCTTGCAATTGTGTGGTACCCCCCAAAATATATTTTATTTCCTCTCCCGAAACCAGAATGAGGCAGTTAGATGGGGGAGGCAATCTGGTGAACAAATATCCTGTTTTAGGGACTCTTTTTTGAATTTTAGTAGGTTTCAAAGTGCTGAAGCTGCTGCCAGGTTCCAGTTACTAAGCTTGGGCATTGTCAGTAGTTTGAATAATTTCATACAGGAATGTCATTCAGGTTAACTGCACAGTATCGTTTATTGGGGTTTTTTTGTCCATTTCAGCATACCCACGTTCCTAGACTCATACCCTTAATAACAAGCAACTGCACCTCAAAATCAGTGGCTGTGAGGAGGTAAGTCCTTCCTATTATCCTGCTTTTAATGTGTAATAAAGTTCTGTTCACGCAAAAATGTATTTTTATTTTGAATAATTTCTCAACTTTCCTTAACTCTAATGAAACTCTGGAGCACAGCACCTGTATATACGTATATATGTTTGTACATATTTATTACTCTATTTATTTTACTTGTACATGTCTATTCTATTTATTTTATTTTGTTAATATGTTTGGTTTTGTTGTTTGTCTCCCCCTTCTAGACTGTGAGCCCACTGTTGGGTAGGGACCGTCTCTATCTGTTGCCAACTTGTACTTCCCAAGCGCTTAGTACAGTGCTCTGCACACAGTAAGTGCTCAATAAATACGATTGATTGATTGGAGGAAAAGAAGGTAAAAAGGATAGTCTCTTTCTACCCTCCCCCCAGTCCCAATGCCGATATTCTGGAGAAAGTACATTCAGAATTCATTCATTCATTCAATCAATCGTATTTATTGAGCACTTACTGTGAGTTTACTTGTTTTGTGGTGTCGTCTGTCTCCCCCTTCTAGACTGTGAGCCCGCTGTTGGGTAGGGACCGTCTCTACATGTTGCCAACTTGGACTTCCCAAGCGCTTAGTCCAGTGCTCTGCACACAGTAAGCGCTCAGTAAATACGATCGAATGAATGAATGAATGAACTTTTGATTGGAAAGTGCTTGATCATGGGGTTATATAAGACAAAGGTGTTGTGAACACCCAACATCAGCACTGTGTTCTAGTATTATAAACTAAACTAAGATCAACTGTCCCCTCTTTCCTTAAGAAGCAGAATCAAAACGTGGGGATTGCATATTGCATCAGTGCAGGCTGCAGACTTTGGAATCGGGAAAAATACCTATTTTGGCGGGGAGGGGTGGTAGGGGGTTCCACACAGTGCCATTATTTCAGAAACATTGGCATGTGTGCCAGAAGGCCATAGAGTGTTTTTTTTAAGAGAAGTCCGATCGCTGAAATGAATCTCTGGAGGTGGGGATGTAGAGTTGGTTCTCTGAGTTTCACCTCATGACACCTTCACCCCCAAACCCCGTGTACCTTTAAACTCCCTCCCGTCCATTTAAACGGTCTCTTGGTTTCACTGCGGGTCCGAAGCACGTGGCGGAGAGAGGCTAGAGCAGTGGGGAAGTCCAGAGAACTCTCAGCCACCCAATTCATATGACTTCCCAAGCGCTTAGTACAGTGCTCTGCACACAGTAAGCGCTCAATAAATACGACTGATGATGATGAAGATGATTTCTAGTTTTCTAGTAGTACCCCTTTGCAGTTCTTCAGAACCGTCTAACTGTCCCATCAGCTACCCTGCCAGAACTGCTTTAGCATCCCTTGTAGGCTTAAGAAAAATCGGTGTTTCAGAGACAAACCAGGAAAGGGCTAATCAATCAATTTATTGAGCGCTTACTGTGTGCCGAGCACTGAACCGGGCACTTTTGGGAATGAACGATTCAGTAGAGGTGGCCACATTTTCTTACAGCTTTGATTTTTCTTCCCCTTGCAGACGCTCGTTTGAATTTTTAGATCTACTGCTTCAAGAGTGGCAGACTCATTCATTGGAAAGGTATGGCTAACTCTGGCATTACGTCCACGCTGTAACTTGGTCGGCAGTCTTGCACGTAGATGTGCCAAAAAGCGGAGGGGACAGCTTGTCATTGTGATTAAGGGGAGAAATAAGGGCAGGGACTTGATGAAAGTGAGGACTGGAAAGGGGAAAGGCATGCTCCCCTCTAATAATAATAATAATAATAATGGCATTTATTAAGTGCTTACTGTGTGCAAAGCACTGTTCTAAGCGCTGGGGAGGTTACAGGGTGATCAGGTTGTCCCATGGGGGGCTCACAGTCTTAATCCCCATTTTACAGATGAGGTAACTGAGGCCCAGAGAAGTCAAGTGACTTGCCCCAAGTCACACAGCTGACAATTGGCGGAGCCGGGATTTGAACCCCTGACCTCTGACTCCAAAGCCCGGGCTCTTTCCACTGAGCCACGCTGCTTCTCTAACTGTAGTCCTCTAGACCGTAAGCTCATTGTGGGCAGGGAATGTATCTGTTTTTTGGTATATTTATTGCTGTATTGTACCTTCCCAACCACTTAATACAGTGTTTTGCCCACAGTAAGCACTCTCTAAATACGATTGACTGACTTCAGCAGTCTTTATCAAACACTTTGTGTGCCCAGCCGTCTCCTAAGCACTAGGGAAGGTACAACATGGTAGACATAATCCCTGTCCACAAAGAGCTTCCAGTTTTCAAGGAGCCAATGGGCCAGGATGTCTTTTGGGTTTTTTTTTTTCCTTTTCGACCTTGACTGGAAACTCTCAGGCCTTGTCCCAGGCCTGGGGCAAGCAGTGCAAGGGGCCCAGCTTGGAAAGCCGAGTCATCACTCAGGGGCATCATCAAGTAGATGACAGAGCGCACAATCTCAGTATTCCCCGGATAACACCGGTTTGGAATTTTCAGCAGGACACTCCGACTCTTTGGGAGGTGGATTCTTTGCAAATGGTTCTGTTCCTTTTTGAACTGCCTTACGTCTCAGTAGAGTCGGTTAGGGCCGGGGGGGTTCGTGACTCAGCTGTTCTGACGGGATAAATCACGGTATTCGTTATCGCAGTAAGAAAACATGGATTAGCACACAGAGAAACCTCAAGCACAGCGGATCCTGCTTCTGTTGTGCCTTCAACCCAGGAACGATGCGCTCTCTGACACTGCCTTCAACGCAGGGGCGTTGAGGCCGTACTCCGACGGGGTGATTAGCCCCAAGTTGATATTCAGTCCGAGGACGGGCTTAAGACCAGCGCTTGGTGAAGAGGTGTCTAACTGCCCGGGCTCTGCCTCTACACCTCCTTTGGAGGACAGCAAGCAGCAGCGACAAGCTCTTCCCCTGCCAGCTTTTATACTCTGCTTGTTGACCATTATATCGAGCTGTTTCTTCCATGGGATGGCCCTGATCTACCATTTACAGTTCCATTGTCTTCTGCTCTTAGCAGACATCTCTCCCAGACCCCTGTGTGGGTGTCAACATTTAGGTCTTCGTTCGGAGCCTGTCCGTCTGACTCACCCGCAGTAGCAGGAAACGATATGCCTAAGGGCATTAAACTTAACAAGGTGTTTGCCCGAGGGGCAGACTGTACACTTCAAACTGCTATTTGAATACCGCATTGTATAATAATCAATCAATCAATCGTATTTATTGAGCACTTACTGTGTGCAGAGCACTGTACCAAGCGCTTGGGAAGTACAAGTTGGTAACATAATGGTGGTATTTATTGATTGATTTTATTTTGTTAGTGTGTTTGGTTTTGTTCTCTGTCTTCCCCTTTTAGACTGTGAGCCCACTGTGGGGTAGGGACTGTCTCTATATGTTGCCAATTTGTACTTCCCAAGCGCTTAGTACAGTGCTCTGCACATAGTAAGCGCTCAGTAAATACGATTGATGATGATGATGATTTATTAAGCGCTTACTATGTGCAAAGCGCTGGGGAGGTTACAAGGTGATCACGTTATCCCACGGGGGGCTCACAGTCTTAATCCCTGTTTTACAGGTGAGGTCACTGAGGCACAGAGAAGTGAAGTGACTCATCCAAAGTCACACAGCCAACAAGCGGCGGAGCCGGGATCTGAACCCATGACCTCTGACTCCAAAGCTCGTGCTCTTTCCATTGAGCCACGCTGCCTCGGATCAGTCAGTCAGTGTGCAGAGCAGTAAACTAAATGCTTGGGAGAGTACAGCACGACAGAGTTGGTAGACACGTTCCCCGCCCACAGTGAGCTTACAGTCTAGAGGACAGGTTTACAGTCTAAAGGTGTTTGAATGGTCCTGGCCTAAAAAATTCATTATATGAACGTTTTAAGGTATTTGAATGGTTATGACAGTTTCTCAGTTATATTTAAAGCCAGATCACGGGTCGTCATCTTCAGATTAAAGTCTTCTAGACTAAGCACTCTGTGGGCAGGGAACATGTCTATCAATCCTCTTATATTGCACTCTCTGCACACAGTAAGCATGTAGTAAATACCGTTGACTGGTTTGTGCTGATCTCCCTCACTCTTAAACAGTGAGTCTCACATGGGACAGGGACTGGGTCCCACGTAATTGTTTCACATCCACTCCAATTCTTAGCCCAGCGTTTTGTAAATGGTAAAGCACCTAATAAGTTCCATAGCTGCTCTTCATCGAATTTCAGCAAGCTAACATGTATCCGCAGCAATTACCTCTTCGTGAAGTGGTAGTCACAGCTGTGTGACTTTGGGCAAGTCACTTAACTTCTCTGTGCCTCAGTTACCTCCTCTGTAAAATGGGGATAAAGACTGTGAGCCCCCTATGGGACAACCTGATCACCTTGTAACCTTCCCAGCGCTTAGAACAGTGCTCTGCACATAGTAAGCGCTTAATAAATGCCATCATTATTATTAGTAGTAGTAGTAGTAGTAGTAGTTTTTTTAGAAGAACATAGTGCTCCGCATGGTAGCGTGAAAAACATTTAAGAAACAAAGCAATAAAATAAAACTTGATGTGAGAGCTAGTAGTACCGGCTGTCACTGTTGATCATTTGAATTAGAAATGAACAAATTACGAACAATAAACAATTGTTTCAAGCCTCAGGCGCACCAAAGCAACAGGACGTGTTCCTTTTCCTAAGAGACCATTTTGTGGCAGTTGACTCAGAAAACTGTTAAGTTCCTAACTAGCCCTAGCAAAATTTACGTAATAATGAAGAGCCATAAGATAAACAATGTCTTATCTGCACATTAACTCTTTTCATGTCAATCAATCCAGCAATCAGTGGTATATGTTGAGTGCTTACTGGGTGCAGAGTACTGTACTAAGCGTGTGGGAAAGTAGAATACAACAGAGTTGATGGCAGTGCTCCCTGCCCACAGAGAGCTTACAGTCTACTGGATAGTCGACTTTTTGTTCAAGCATAGTGCCGACCCTCCAAAGGAAAAATTGTTCCGGGTGATAATGACCCTAAGAGCCAAAGTAAGGAAATTCTGCTTTTTGGTTAGTCTTGGTTGTGTGATTTTTAAAGATGAGCCCACGTGTCTGTTGAATTCTTGGTTAATGTACAGTTTGAAGCATGACTCAAGGAGCGTTTGTTTTCTAGGCACGCAGCTGTTTTGGTGGAAACTATTAAGAAGGGTATTCACGACGCGGATGCCGAGGCCAGAGTTGAGGCAAGAAAGTAAGTAAATCTCGCTGAGATTTTAGATCCATTTAAACATTCTCTGTGGGACACGTTTTGAGGAGAGATGAGTGCATTTTGACTTCTAATCTCTCATTATGTGTACTCGAATGGATTTGCAGCTAACCGTTTCAGTTGAATGCTTAACAAACACTTGCCTGTTGTGGCCTCTAATCCAATCAGTGGAGTCTGAGGTTACCATAAATGCGAAAAATTTAGGTTGGATTACATCCTGCCAAGCTTTTTAAAAATCGACAATCTTCGTAAAATTAGCAGAAGTAAGAAGGGTACTAAATTTCCATCCTCCGTTTAGCCGTAATGCATGTTAATCATCGTAGTAACACAGATTTCCTGTTGGTAATGGAAATCCAAACTATCCAAACTGTTGGTAATGGAATTCCGGACTATTTCTGCAGCCCCTATTTGATCTCGTAACTGGAACCAAAATGCAGCAATATGGAGCAAAATTTCACCAGAACCAGGAATTTAGTGGGTTGTGTAGGTGATGGGGAAGAAAAAACAAATCTTCACAATTTTGATGTAGAAGAAATATCCTTCAAGGAAGATTGCTATCTTCTCACAGTCCCGGGAACGCCCTTCTTCCACACGTGTGCAGTCTCTAGTGAAGGTTTAAAGAGAACCACCGTGTCCTTTAACAAACTTGCCAAATCCTTCGTGCCGGTAGTGTAGGCTGAGTGCGGGTGGGAATTTCCCAGCAGTCGAATGCCAACTGCTAGGCAATTCTCGGGTTATTCGCAGCCAGCAACGTTGCCCTTACTGCCCAGTATAATCCCAGATTGCAACACCGTTCTGAACGTACCGTTTGGTCCTATGGAATATCCTTGGCCGAGTTGGCAGTTCAAATCAAGTCAAACTGAGGCAAGTGTAACACATCACCACCTATCTCTTTGTTTTACAGGACTTACATGGGCCTGAGAAACCACTTTCCGGGGGAAGCCGAGACGCTGTACAATTCCCTGGAACCGTCCTATCAAAGGAGCCTTCAGACTTATCTAAAAAATTCCGGCAGCGTAACATCTCTTCCCCAGTCAGACAGATCGTCATCAAGCTCACAAGAGAGTCTCAAGTAAGGTTCATTTCTGTGGTGAGGCGTAAGCTAAAAGATCACAACAGCTGGAAAGTTCAATATGTGCTTGGGTTCCATCGAAATATCCCGAAAAAGGTTAGGCTCATAGGGTCCTGCCACCCCAGGTGGTGGCTAACTCCGGGATGAGTAGATTTTCACGGTTTTTGGACAGATTGTTAAAGTGCCTCTCGAAACCTTTTTCTCCCACCAGGGAGGCGTTTCTCTAGGGGGAAATCTTCCCAAAGCGTTGGATACGTCAAAAGCCATAGAAATCCACTAATCTCCCCCCATTCTTTCGCCTTGCTCAGCAGTGACATAGTGGAATGCCCAGAGTCGGCCGGATTTTTGTGGAGGATTTTGTCTTTTCTGATCCTCTTAGCTGAATCTACTCCCTGTCACAGTCCTGCAAAGTTTTATTGCAGGTAGCCGTGTAGATATCTGAAGAAAAATAACCTAAATGTGGAATGAGAGCGGTAAACGACAGCTCGACGGTTCTGTGTGTTTGGCTGTAAATAAATCGGATCATCTTTTTTAAATATTCAGTTTTAAATAAACATTATCCCCTGCATCCTAAATAGAATGTCTGATGCCAAATTGTTCACAGGTGGTTGAGAGACTGGGCCAGTGACTCTTTACCACCACAGGCCCGGAGTAAAACTAGCCCAGGGAGTTGGTGGAACCTAGCGAGAGAGGCCTCTACTGAAGGGACTCAAAGACCGTTCCGTGCTGAGCGCCCCTTATTTATTAGTCAATCCATGGTATTTACTGAGCACTTCCTTTGTGCTTGGAAGAGTACAATAGATGCTGTAACACAGATGGTCTGACCTTGGGCAAATCACTTTACTCCTGGGTCTCGGTTACCACATCTGTAAACTGGGATTACAGTTCCTATTCTCCTTCCTACTTAGACTGTGAGCCCATGTGGGACAGGGGCTGTGTCCAACCTTGTAACTTGTATCTGCCCCAGTTCTTAGAACAGGACTTGACACTTAGTAGGCACTTAACAAATAGCATAATAATAATAAAGTACAACAGAGTTGGCAGGCACGTTCCCTCCCATAAACGTCATCAAGAGGAGCTTCTTTATGACTTTGTTCAAATGGATGCCTTCTGTGTGAAGATACGTGCTGAACTGCATAATGTTCAAAGTGTGTTGAAAAGTGTTCTTTTAAGCCCTAGAGTTAGGAATTGTTCTGGCCTAATGGTTTCTAGTGATGTCATTATCTGGATTTGGGTAAAGCAGCGGTAGAATATGGTCGATAGCAAAGTAATTCACTATTGACTGTCTTTCTTTCAGCCGTCCTTTCTCCTCTAAATGGTCCACAGCCAGCCCCTCTATGGCAGGAAGAGGTAATTATCTATTGCCCTTGAATTAAGAACGGATTGGCTTGGGTATTGAGTGCTGGCTTTTGTGCAGAACACTCTACTAAGGGCTTGGGTGGGTGTAATACAGTGGAATTGGTAGACGTGAACCCTGCCCGCTTACAAGAAGTTTATAATCCAGGCAGGTAGGCAGACAGTAAACTGTATCACAGATAGGAACAACAGAGTTTCAGGCTGGGTACGAAAGCGGTGTGGGGGCGGGATGTGTATCGAAGTGCTTTGAGGTACGGAACCACGTGCGTAGATAATGTGGGAGGGAGGCGAAACGAGAGGTTAGTCAAGCAAGGCTTCTTGGAAGAGAGATGATTTTAGTAGGGCTTTGAAGATAGAGAGAGTGATGGTCCGTTGGATGAGAATGGGAAAGGATTTCCGGGCCAGAGGGAGGACGTGAACGGAGGGTCAAGCGGGAGAGTGACAAGATGGTGGCTTAGTAAATAGGAGAGTGTTTAAGGAGTGAAGAGTGTGGGCTCGATTATAATTTCATAGTTATAGAGGCAATATCATTCTTAAATGATGATGATGTTGGCAAGAGGTGTTTCCCAGGAATCTGGTGACAAAATGCGTATCACATTGTAATTCCTTTCCCTCCTTTCCTCCCCCTTTTAGTGTCCACGGGTTTCAAAGCACCTCCAACTCCCGGAAGTCTGCAGAGGTCCCGGAGTGACATCGACGTCAATGCTGCTGCAGGAGCGAAGGCCCGCCATGCTGCTGGTCAGCCAACTGGAAGTGGGCGCTTGGGTGCAGCTGGTCTACCTCCCGGCTCCTACGCCTCTCTAGGTGAGAGGCAAATGGTTAGAAGAAACCGCAGCCAACGCCCATCAGCGCGGCCCTCTCTGATGGGGTTCTCGTAGGGGTTTTCCGCCTGGCACGTTTTCCCCTCCATCTCCCGGCTAGAATCAACTCACTTTTGGATGTGCCGACCCTCCGCCCCTATGCCCTTTGTAGGTTGTGGCAGGGAGGCATTTGAGCTCCAGGGACTGGCTGCAGAATCTCCTTTGTTCCAGGCCCCTCCTCTTGACGAGTCATCTGTGATTTTTCCTCCACACAGGCCCAGCAGCTCACCCTGTCATTTCCCTGGGGCACAGGGAACTGGGGACTCAAGGAAAGAGATTTCTAGGACCGATAGGCTTTCATCCTGCCTCCTACATTCCCCCTTCTTCATTGCAGTTGCTCCCCACACAGTGATCTTTGTACTAGGACAGGTGGAAAGCAGTCGATCAATCGTATTTATCAGGATCTCACTGTGTGCAGAGCACTGTATCCAGGGCTTGGGAGAGTACAATACGGCAGAGTTGGTAGGCCCATTTCCTGTCCGCTACCGGCTTACAGTCTTGCGGGGGACCCAGACAATAATAGAAAGAAATGACAGATGTGTACACAAGTGCTGTGGGGCTGAGGGTGGGGTGAATACAGGGTGCCAGTCCAAGCGTGATGCAGAAGGGAGTCGGGGAAGAAGAAATGAGAGCTTAGTCGGGGAAGGCTGCTTAGGAGAGATGTGCTTTTAATACAGCTGTGAAGGTGGGGAGAGCAATCGTCTTGTCATATATGAAGCTGGAGGGAGTTGCCAACCAAAGGCAGAATGTGGGCAAGGTTGTCAGCGAGATAGGCGAGATCGCGGTACGGTGAGTTAAGTTGGTATTAGAGGAGCCAAGTGTGCGAGAGTAATGAGGTGAGGAGAAGTGGGGATGGTGATTGAGTGCTTTAAAGGCTATGGTAAAGAGTGTCTCTCTGCGGAGGCGGACGGGTAACCACTGAAGGTTTTTGCAGAGTTCAGAAACATGGACTGATTGGTTTTGTAGAAGAGTGATCCATTCAACAGAAAGTAAGGACTGGGGTGGGGAGAGACGGGATGCAAGGAGGTCAGCAAGGAGGCTGATGCCGTAGTCAAGGCTGTATAGGATAAATGCTTGGATTAGCGAGCTAGCAGATTGGATGGAGAGGAAAGGGCGGATTTTAACAATGTCGCGAAGATGGGACCGACAGGATTTGGTACCAGATTTAATATGCTGGTTGGATTTGAGGAGATGAGTTGAGAAGAATACCAAGTTTTTGGGCTTGTGAGAAAGAAAGGAAGATGGCGCTTCTACAGTGATGGGAAAGTCAAAGGGAGGACAGGGGTTGGCTGGGAAGATGAGGAGATCTATTTTGGACATGTTATGTTTGAGGTGTCGGCGGCACATCCAAGTTGACGTGTCCTGAAGGCAAGAGGAAATAATGAGACTACAGAGGAAGAGAAACATCAGGGCTGGAGTTGTCGATACGGGGATTGCCTGCATAGAGATGGTAGTCGAAGTCTGGGATGTTCATCACTTTCCCGACAGAGTCAGAAGTATCTTGATCAGCCTGAAGCATATTGATACTGTTCGTAGTGGGCTTGATCTTACTGAGGAAAAGAAAGCTAATTGTTTTGTTGCTAAGCGGTGCCTTCCTTCTTTCAAGTTGTTAGGGTCTGCTTAAATGAGGCAGATTGAGGAGAGTTGCTAAGGGAGGCCCTTTTCAAAACTTCTGTTTTCATTCTGAGAAGCAGTGTAGCTTAGTGGAAAGAGTACAGGCTTGGGAGTCAGAGGTCGTAGGTTCTAATCCCAGCTCTGCCATTTATCAGTTGTGTGACTTTGGGCAAGTCACTTGACTTTTCTATGCCTCAGTGACCTCATCTGTAAAATGGGGATTGAGACTGTGAGCCCCACATGAGACACCCTGATTACCCCAGTGCTTAGAACAGTGCTCGGCACATAGGAAGCGCTTAACAAATACCGTGGTTAATTAATTGTCTTTTGGCCCTTTTCTTCCGCTAGAGAGAGTGATAATAATAATAATGACATTTGTTAAGCTCTTACTATGTGTGAAGCACTGTTCTAGGCACTGGGGGGGTAACAAGGTGATCAGGTTGTCCCACGTGGGGCTCACAGTCTTAATCCCCATTTTACAGATGAAGTGACTGAGGCACAGAGAAGTGAAGTGACTCGCCCAAAGCCACAAAGCTGTTAAGTGGCGGAGCTGGGATTAGAACCCATGACCTCTGGCTCCCAAGCCCGGGCTCTTTCCACTGAGCCACCATGCTTCCTAACCGATAACCAACGTACCTCTGGGAGCAACTTTCTCACTCCCCCCTATGTTTCCGGGCTGCCACTGCCTCCAAGAACCTCAGAAGTGAAGTGCAGTGTCTTCTCAAGTGGCAGAAATTCTGTGAAAGTAAAATAATAATAATAATAATAATAATAATAATGATAATAATAATGACATTTGTTAAGTGCTATGTGCAAAGCACTGTTCTAAGTGCTGGGGGTATACGAGGTGATCAGGTTGTTCCACGTGGGGCTCACAGTCTTCACCCCCATTTTACAGAAGAGGTAACTGAGGCACAGAGAAGCTAAGTGGCTTGCCCACGGTCACACAGCAGACAGGTGGCAGAATCGGAATTCGAACCCTTGACCTTTGACTCCCAAGCCTGTGCTCTTTCCACTGAACCACACTTACAATGAATTTTGAACTCTTTCAAGCATCCCATGTACTTCCTCAGCTACCCAGATTCCCGTTTTCGCAAATGGTCTCCAAATGTAGGTGTCAAATGCATTCCTACTATAAAAAAATAACCTGGCCTGGCCTTTAAGGCATGTGGCGATTTCACCATTTTTCATCTCCTAGGCAATCTTCTCTGTGCTTCAGAGCTTCTAGAATTTTAAAATGTCTTCTGTGAAGCGACTCGGTCACTTTTTCATCCCAACCACCAGCAGAAATTTCAGAGTAGCGAGGCCTAGTGCAGAGGACCTGCATTTTAATTCCGGCTCCTCCCCTCGTCTTCTAGTCGACTTTGGTTCCTTCATCCAAGTGGGGATTCAATACCTGTTTTGCCTCCTACTTAGACTGTGAGCCTCATGTGGGACCTGATTATCTTGTGTCTGCTCTAGCGCTTAGTGCAGTGCTTGGCGTATATGGTAGGCGCTTAACAAATGCCGCAATTATCAGTAAAGCGGGTGGTGAATTATGCCGAAATTTTACCCTTGAATCCCCCCAATTCGTTTTCCAGTAATGGAAGACAGGTGGCCACATTGGGATAGGAGGGGGTGGTATATGTTGCCAATTTGTACTTCCCAAGCGCTTAGTACAGTGCTCTGCACATAGTAAGCGCTCAATAAATATGATTGATGATGGGAGGCACGCGAGGGATTTCTGCCATAAGCAGAGAGGTGTCGAATGGCAGGCAAACCTGAAGCTCAAAATAAAATCCTGCGTTGTAAGCTCATTGTGGGCAGGGAGTGTGTCACTTTATTGTTATATTGGCCTCTCCGAAACGCTTATTACAGTGCTTTGTGCTCAGTAAATGTGAGTGAATGAATAAGTAGAGGTCAAGCCATGTCCCAGGAGTGAACTGCCCAAACTGGGCCCAAAACCCCCTGCCACACTGGTGGTGGATACCGAGACTTCCCTCTTCCTCTCTTCTTCTTCCTCTCCTCTGTCGTCCCTCCCCCTCCTTTTTCCTCCTTTATTTCCTTTCCTCCCTTATGTCCTCCCCCCTCTTTCAAGCTTCGCCCCTTGGACAAACCATTCCAACTCACTCCAGTTTCCCTCTCAGGCTCAGGATCCAGGTTGGTCCCCTGGTAGAAGTGTAACTCGGAAGCCAAGGCAATACTTTTAATTTTGGGCCGTCGTACAGGGTGTATGAAATGGAAGCAGACCCCTCTCCTTGTGTGTCTGCCAACTGTATGGTACTCTCCCAAGCGCTTAGTACAGCGCTCTGCACAGAGCACTCAATAAATAGCGCCTACCAATTGTGTCTGTATATCAGTACGCCCTGAATAAGGTGGTTTTCAGTTCAGCTGGAGTTTGTAAGCTATGAGTTGTTCCCTAAATCATTATACAGTATAATACTGCATGGAGTACTTGTCTTTTACCTTTCTTGTATGCTTTTTTCCCCCCCTCTTATATGTGATGCAGGTTGAAACCCACACATATAAAAGCATATTTAAGCACAATCTAGCTGCAGTGTTAATTCTAGTCATGTGTCTGTAATGAAAACGTGTCTGTTGTGTTGTGAAACCTTTATTCTAACCCACTAAGTTTTCCTCTGTTCTTTGCTTGTTCTTTCACCAAAGAGGATACTTCTGACAAGATGGATGGTAAGAGTTTCTTTTGTCTGCCTGTTAATCCTTAAATTGCAGTTTCTTTTAAATGGTAGGAATGGCATGCTATGTAGATTTTTTTGTTCTTATTTCTGAAAAAAGAAACTGATTTTTGAAATACATTTCATCATATGTAACCATTTACTAACTCAAGTTCACTTAATACTAAGAAGCTGAAGCATACCTCTTTATAAAAGTTTAGTGTTAGAACTAGACATGTTTAATACTAATAGGAATTCCGATAAAGTGTCTCTGCAAGATACATTTTATTTTCACAATCCAGTTGCTAGTGACCGTTGCATACTTGTTTAAAATTTGAGAGTATCTTCTGTGCTCTCCAAGTTTCAGAATAGCCATGTTTCCACTAGAGGTTTCCTAGTATCCTAAAGCTCTGAGTAAAGTTA
Source organism: Tachyglossus aculeatus (assembly GCF_015852505.1). Taxonomy (NCBI): domain Eukaryota; kingdom Metazoa; phylum Chordata; class Mammalia; order Monotremata; family Tachyglossidae; genus Tachyglossus; species Tachyglossus aculeatus. The sequence continues at coordinate 41,700,666 of NC_052067.1, read as the reverse complement.
ATTAAGGGAAATGAAAGCTAGTTTCTGGCCTCAGTAAAGTCTCTTGAATTCCAAAGCCATTAAACTGAAATCGAACCCCTCTTCTTCTCTGCCTTTCCTACCGCTGTCACGGGAATTCAGGCAGAGAGCTGAAGCTACTCTGTAGCCAACAAACCTGAACTAAGGTGCAGAGAACGAACGAGGGCTGAATGATTGAGTCGGGGAAATAGTCATTTTCTGAATCTCCAGCTGCCCTGGGCAGATCTTTTTAAAGAGTTACCTGCAGCTACCTGTGAGTGCCCAAACATAGACGCAGTGGAAGACACTCACAGTGTATTGTCCTTTGTAAATGCGCATCTAATTCAGACTTCAATTTCTATCTAACTGTCCTCAACCGCTTCGATTAAATTTTGGGAGGGTCCACTCATCAATCCGTCGTATTTCCTGAGTGCTTACTGCACGCAGGGCACTGTATAAGTCAAATACATATTTACATGTGCTCTATTTAAAGTTATATTTATAGTATTTCCGTATTTAGTATAGTAGTTCTCCTTCCCACTTGGACAGTGAGTCCCATGTGGGACAGAGATCGTCTTTGACCAGATTAGGTGGCACGTACCCCAGCACTTGGTACAATGCTTGGCACATATTAACATTAAATCACTTTATCTTTAGTTTGATAACGCCCCTTAACAGACCCCCCAAAAAGATAAATTGGTCTTTCCCTTTATGGTGGATTGACTCTTCTAGAACAGTGTGGGACACTCATGGGTAGGGAGTACAACATTGTATTACACTCTCCCAAATGCTCAGTACAGCGCTCGGCACACAGTAAGCTCTCAATAAATATGACTGATTGATTGACCTTAGTGAAACATTGCCAGATTCCTAGATTCCACACTCTCATGGTCGATGATAAGCGGGATTGGCTCTAGACCTCTAATCCGATGTCTGTGGAAAGGTGATTTACGAGGCTCAGCGGTTCAAGCTTTCCTGGGTTCTCATAGCCAACATCCCTTTTTCGGGTGGGAGGACTTAGATTTTGGGATGCTATCCGTGATTTCCTTGAAACTTGGAAAAACTTTGAAGATGAAGTAATTTGTCTTCCACAACAACACACAGCAATCCACTGAGGATTTCATTATGCACCTGAAGCTTCCTTCCCTTCAATTTTTTCCTCTCGCACTTTCTGAATCCCTGCGGAACTGCCAAATCGCGGTTTCCATTCCAGGCCGTGTGACATGTAGAGCAATAACATCAGGTTAGCTCGAAGGAGGTCTTTCATTAATCAAATGTTGTTATTTATTCACAGTAATGTCTGTCTCCCCCTCCGGGCTGTAAGTTCGTCATGGGAAGGGAAGATGTCTGTTAATTCTGTTGTATTGTACTCTCCCTAGCGCTTAGTACAGTGCTTGGCACGTAGTAAATGCTTCATAAATTCCATTAATCACGTTCACGTTCCTTGAATCTCAAAATGAAATCAGATATGCTCAGAAAAGATTTTGAAGGGGGTGGAAGTTAGGTAAGCAACTCTGCCCCTGGCAAATCTCTGTGCCTCAGTTTCCTCCCCTGTAAAATGGGGATAGGGCAACTGATGTCCTTGCCGTTTTTTACGTTGAGTCCCGGCTGGGATCAAAACAGTATCTAATGTAAAAGTCCCTGTTTTTCTTTGGCTCAGGGCTCAGCACATAATGCATACTTAAAAAGTACCATTACTGACTTTTGACCCATAACAGAGCCAGACTCCCATCTGCAATATTCCCTTTGACCTATTCCAGAGTTGAAACCATGCCTTTCCACCTTGACTCCCTCCAAGCAGAGTTCTGGAGCATTCTGTGAATGAGGGTTCCTAAGAATATAGTAATTTGGGGGATTTTCCCAGGCTATCTGGGAAAAATGGCTCCCAACCAATAATGCTCTCTAGACCCTTAGTTTACTCCATTTGGATATGGTAGTTGCACATTTCTTGGATACCTTCTCCACATTTAGTTTTAGTGAAGTTCATTTATTCATTTTAGCACTTTGCTATCTTGATTGTCTAGTGCTTCCTTAAATTGTATCATTTTCAGAGTCATTAGGGTGATCCGACCTCTTTTTTTTTTAATGGAAAGGAGGAAAAAACAGTTGGGATATCTAAGTTAGTAAACCTGACACATTTGCTATTTCTGCCTTTAACCTTCCAGAACGCTCTGTGTACCTGATCTGTACAGCAGATGATATATGCTATGCATTCTTATGTGATAAAGTTGCTGGTTAAGTTACTTTTGTCATTATAAAGGAATTCAATCAAAGAGAAGTAGTACTGGTTGAAATGTCATTGTTTTATTTTTTCTATTTAGGCACAGCTTCTGAGGATGGTAAGACTTGCATACATTTTGATAGAATAGAAAATCAATGTCACCATAATATTTTCATTGATAAAAGCTAAAACTGTAATTTGACATCTCTGTGCTGAAGATCCTTACTTCCAGCTAGCTGGCTTGTACTCCACATTTTACTGTCTGGTTGTGATGATGTGTAGTTTTTGTTCTCTCCCCCTTTTATTTTTTCGCTTTGACAATTAGACAATCATCTGCTCTTAAAATGCCACTGTTTAACCAGAGTAACCTCATTTAATTGTACACTTGAACTAGACTATTTATGTATCCTTTTCACAATTCTCTATTTTATACATCATTTGAATGAGTGTTCTTCTGCTTTGGAGGCATGTGTGTTTGTCATTTAGTGTCAACTAACTAGGGACTGAAAGTATTTTGACATAGTATCCTGTTAAATATTTTTGGTTTTTTAACATTTCTCTTTGGAGCTGAGCAAATGCATCTCAAAGAAGCCAACATTACGCATATCTCGAGGCTCTCCTGTAGATGGAATAGCCCTTAAGCTTAGAGCAGATGTCACTTAATCACCCCTTTTCTGCCTTGCCAGTCCCACTTGAGTCCTGTCGGTTCATTGCCTTCAGATGTCTTAACGGTGAAAATTTTTAACGTTCATAATACCGCTTACTGGGTGACGCCATTCTAGAATTGAACAGTTTTCTCAAATTTAGTCCTGATCACTTTATGACACCACTTGGCAATTTAAGGGGACTGAAAATGCTTTACCCTAGCTGTTGGCTTAGTACTTAATGGAATCAATGTGACACCTTTTATATGCCTATTTTTTAGGATAAATCTCAGTGTAGGGAATCAATCAATCGTATTTATTGAGCGCTTACTGTGTGCAGAGCACTGTACTGCATGTCACAGGTTCTCCTTATTGTTGAAAGTAGTTTATTCCTTCAGTTGCAGGCTATCTGTTTTATTTCAGGTGGTAAAGTCTAGTTCCAGTCTTGTCTCCTGTCTTGTATTTCATTCACACTCACACACAACTGGTGTGAACTCTGTGCTGCTTAGAGTTCTGTTCCAGAGACATAAGAGAAACCAGAGTGAGTTGGGGAAGGGAAACGTGAATTCAGAATGCCTCAAAACCAGAGCAGTCTCCCTGTGGGATATAGGAGCAGGAGAAAGGCATGTTGTCTGGCTGCCTAGAGAATGCCCAGTAAATTTGGGATTCTTGAGGAGACTCTGGAGGGTTCCTTTTTAATTGGGATTGGCTGGATTCCTTTTAGCCTTATTCCTGCAGATTCAGAGAAATTTGGGATTGTTGTGCAGGCACAGCCAATGTATTCATTATTGTGTGCATCGCCTGATTAGTGCAAGCGTGGTGTCCTCATTCCGTTTCAGTAGACATTTACAGAATTCTTATTTTCCAGCCGTCCTTAAAGAACAGCCCATTTAACTGCGGAACCTTTTTACTGCACAGGTCGGGTGCGAACGAAGCTTTCGACGCCCCTTGGTGGTATGGGGAACTCCAAGACTGATTCCCGAGGACGCAGTCGAACGAAAATGGTCTCCCAGTCTCAGCGTATGTATTGCCTATCGGTCCCGTTGTGTTTAATGAACTCAGCTAGGAGTTTTAAGCCAGAGAAGTATTGGGATAATGACCAGTGGATAAAGATGAAAAAGAGAGGCCACATACTGAGATGTTGTTCTGTACCATAGGTTCTGCATCACCTGACAAAAATGAAGGTATTTTTCAATGTTTTGGGTCAGTGGTTATGCATGTTTTGAAATCTTTTTGAGTGGGTGTTGTCTGTCTCTTTGGTCTGTCCTTAGGGCTGGATCATTAATACTTACCACTGATGAATGGGAACCTCACCTGCTTTGGAAGTGCATCCTATACAACCCCCCCCACCCCCAAATAAAACAAAATAAAATAAACCAAGGCACCAAAGAAAATCGCCTGAGGTTAATCTGTAATCTAGTCAGAAATTTGCTATAGTCCAAAGCAGATCTCTTGTGGATTCACGGTAATTGACATATCCTCAGTACCCAAGACCGGTTTTCTTCTAAAAACAGTCTTGCAAGTGGAGGCCCTTCATTTCTGAACGCTGGCGGAAGTGTGATTTATTTCTGGATAGGGTTGTGGGAAAATACGTACCGCCTCAGCGTTACCCGAGTTGACAAGTCAATTGAGATGATCAGTTCCACGATTTGTCTCTTAAGCGACCTTTTTTAATCTGGGGGTGAAAATTGCAGGTAACTATTTGAGGATCACAATTTTGAAGCCCAGGTAAAATGAATGATCCAACTCGGTCAGCCAAAATGGAAGCATACATCTATTTATGACATTTTAAAATCTCCTGGTGGGTTGTCAGTAAAGTAGGGTGTCTCTTTTCTCCTCCTCCTTGGTTTTCACTGGCACTTTACCTCTAAAACTAGGGATGTGTGTGTTGTTCTGGGAGAATAATGGTGATGGTTATTCCAAGTATGTAGTCATTCAGACGCCAAGGCTCTCTGACCTTCTTTCAAAGGGCCTCTGATTTCCTTTTTGTTTTCCACAGGCAAAATAATTATCTCTAATAGAAATGATCTGGGATCTCCAAATATCAGAGCGAGCTAGGAGTCCAGTCAATCAATAGATTGTATTTGTTGAGTGCTTACTGTCTGCAGGGCACTGTACTAAGCGCTTGGGTTAGAACAACACAGCAATATCACAGATACATTCCTGGGCAGACCTTTGTCCCAGGGCAGTAGAAGAGTGTGCTCAGTTCTCTCGTCACACATATTTTCATTATGTATAATGGAGAGAGGGCTGTTAAGGCATTTAGTAATGTATTTGTTAAGCGCTTACTATGTGCCAAGCACTGTTCTAAGCACTGGGGAGGATACAAGGTGATCAGGTTGTCCCACATAGGGCTCGCAGTCTTAATCTCCATTTTATAGATGAGATAACTGAGGCACAGAGACGTTAAGTGACCAAAGCACACAGCTGACAAGTGTCGGAACCAGGATTAGAACCCATGACCTCTGACTTCCAAGCCCGTGTTCTTTCCACCGAGCCACACTGCTTCTCTGGGAACGTTGTTTGGGAACGTTCCTCCGGCAACACGAGCCCCACTGGGTAGACCATCAATGTGCATGTAGCATGGGTCTAAACCCTTGGGAGAGTACAATAGAGGCATAATCGGATTTTGCCTTAAGGCCTTGTTGGTTGCGAACATAACTGCCGCTGTATAGGACAGCTGCACTTTCCACTGGCACCACTGCTTTCTGCTACTAGTTTCAACAGAAAAGGGCTATTTTTGAGGAGCTTTTCCCAGGCTGAGCCCTCATTCCCCCTACCTGTCCTCCCCTCTGCTTCACCCGAACATTCAGACCCATATCCTTCTAGACTGTGAGCCTGCTGTTGGGTAGAGACCATCTCTATATGTTGCCAACTTGTACTTCCCAAGCGCTTACTACAGTGCTCTGCACACAGTAAGCGCTCTATAAATACGATTGAATGAATGAATATTCCTCCAGCACTTCGTATCCAACAGCCCTTAGGTGCAAGTCCTCACACTCTGCCATTTCCCCTATTGGAAGTTAATTTCAACGTCTCCCCCCCCCCGCCCCGAAAACTGAAAGCGCTTTGAGGGCAGGAATCAGGCAATCATTCTGTTGTACTTTCCCAAGCCCCAAGTACCGTGCTCTGCACAGAGCAATCACTCAATGCCAGTTGCAAGAAGAAGACTAGTGATAGTAATAGAGCGCAGTGCCCATGCCAGAGCAGATATTGAAAAAATTGTGAACGATCACCATGACGGTAAAATAATCTAGCCCCAAACCAGCACTTAATACAGTGCTGTGCACACAGTAAATGCTAAGTACTCAATAAATACTACTCCTAGAAGTTATTAGGCAAACCAATTTTTATTTAATGAGTCTTTTTTTAAAAAAAATTCTTCCTTTCCTGTGAATTAGCTGATTTAAACCTTTTGCATCTATTTGGTATACCAAACCCATCACACTCTAATTTATATCAGCTCACAGGTACTGAGATCCCCTTGGGTGCACTGAACTGTAGTCGTAGAACTGTCTTGTGCTTTAAAGGTGAAGCTGCTGCTGTTACATAAGGCCGCATCTCTGAGTGTGCGGGTGTCACTTAGAGCCAGTTCCTTGCACCCTGTGCCCGTGGAAATAGAATGGGACAGCTTTTTTTATGGGACAGTGTTTCTGGCCTCTCTCAATTTGGGCAGAGCATTATGTCCCCAAGGGAGCCTGCTTAGATATCCACGATTGAATGAATTAATATTCCAGGAGTGGTCAGGTAGCACTTCTCTCCCTGTCTCCCTGTCTCCCTCTCTCCCTGTCTCCCTCTCTCCCTGTCTCCCTGCCTCCCTGCCTCCCTGCCTCCCTGCCTCCCTCTCTTCCTGCCTCCCTCTCTCCCTGCCTCCCTCTCACCCTGCCTCCCTCTCACCCTGCCTCCCTCTCACCCTGCCTCCCTCTCACCCTCTCATCCTCTCACCCTCTCATCCTCTCACCCTCTCATCCTCTCACCCTCTCTCTCTCCCTCCTCTCCCCCTCCCTGCCCCATTCCTTTCCCCTTCCCTTCCCCTTCCCTTTCTCTTCTCTTCCCTTCCTCTTCCCTTCCCCCTCCTCCTCCCCTCCTCCTCCCCTTCCCCTCCCCTTCCCCTCCCCTTCCCCTTCTCTTCCCCTTCTTTTCCCCTTCTCTTCCCCTTCTCTTCCCCCTCTCTTTTCCCCCTCTCCTCCCCTTCTCCTCCCCTTCTCCTCCCCTTCTCCTCCCCTTCCAAGAGATCAGACAAGGGCTCCTTGTGTTGCATGGTTGAGGGAGAGAAAGATGTAAGCATTAGACAGAAGCCACAAAGTAGAACCCATTACCAAAGAGGCAGCTCTGGCTCCCCTGCTCTTCTTCTGCCACAGACCACTCCCACCTGGGAATCGGGCCGCCCAGGGCATGGGTGAGTTTCCCCCCATGATATTTTGGTGAGCCTCATGAGTCTCTGTTTACCCCACATTTTCTTCTGCCCTCCAGGAATTTGCTTGGAAGCACTAGGAAAATCGGACGCAACCATTACTCTTGCAAACATCACTGACTTTGTACAGATTGTAAGCACCTTATGGGAGGGATCACGTCTGCCAACGCTGTCGTAGTATATATTCCCTAGTGCGTAGAACAGTGCTCAAGAAATACCATCGCTTGATTGGTAAAGGGAATAAGAGAGTAGTCCTGTTGCTTTATTAATCAGGTAGTCAAGGGAGATGTGTTGGTTCCCAGCTGTGGTCAATTAGCGTGGATAGAGTACGGGCCTGGAAATAAGAAGGACCTGGGTTCTAATTCCGTCTCTGCCATTTGCTGTGTGTGACCTTTGGGCAAGTCACTTCACTTCTGTGTGCCTCAGATACTTCATCTGTAAAATGGAGTTTAAGATCGGGAGTCCCATGTGGTCAGGAACTGTGTCCCACCCGATTAGCTTGTAATAATAATAATAATGATAATAATTGTAGTATTTAATCATTTACTATGTGCCAGGCACTGTACTAAGCGCTGGAGTAGAATCAAGCAAATTGGGTTGGACATAGTCCCTGTCCCATATCATCATCAATCGTATTTATTGAGCGCTTACTATGTGCAGAGCACTGTACTAAGCACTTGGGAAGTACAAATTGGCAACATATAGAGACAGTCCCTACCCAACAGTGGGCTCACAGTCTAAAAGGGGGAGACAGAGAACAAAACCAAACATACTAACAAAATAAAATAAATAGAATAGATATGTACAAATAAAATAAATAAATAGAGTAAAAAATATGTACAAACATATATACATATATATGTATACATGTATACATATGTATACTGGGGCATACAGTCTTACTTCCCATTAGATAAGCTTGTTGTGGGCAGGGAATGTGTGTGTTTATTGTGGTATTGTATTCTCCCAAGCGCTTAGTACAGTGCTTTGCACACAGTAGCACTCAATAAGTGCAATCAAATGAATGAATTAGATTAGGGAACTGTTTCTACCCCAGTGCTTAGAACAGTGCCTGGCATACAGTAAGAACTCAACAGATACCATTTTTTTTTTTTTTAAAAAAAGCTGTCTCTCTCCCTGGCAATGTCAAAAAAATTCCTATAGATTTCCCATGGACTTCATCTTGTAGACAGGATGTGAGCGAATTCTGTTTGTAAGCGAATTCATATGATTCAGTCAGTCGATAGTTTTTTTATTGAGTGCTTACTAGGTGCACAGCCTTATGGTAAATGCTAGGGAGAGTACCACAGAGTAAAAAAACGCAGTTTCTCACCTTGAGAAGCTTACAGTCTAAAGGGCTGGGGTTTTTTGGGAGGGGTGAGGGCGGGGTGTTTAGTTTTTTTGGACCAGCTCTGTCAGAACTGTGATCACATTCCAGACGATTGATCCGTAATTATCACTTCATTGGACAGCTTTACCTTCCCTTCGACAAAATTAGTTCCAGGCATACGGCCTTCTCAGTAGGTTAGTGGGTGGTCCACTTCTCTTGGGTGTTTGTTTGTTTTTTCTGTTCAGTGAAAAGAAGCAGCTAAGTGTTGGAGATTTTAAAAACTGAACTGTTTGCATTCAGTTCTCCCACACCCACTTCCAGGGTTCTCTTTCTTTCACACATCACTCCCTCAGGTGGGAGAGAAATCAGACGGATGGGCCATCGGATGAGGAATGGTACTGCCAAGAGACCAGGAGAGTGCGAGTATATAATACGACTCAAAACTAGAATCAATCAAGCAATGGTATTGATTGTTCTCCTGTTATAATAATAATGATGACATTTGTTAAGTGCACAGCACTTGACGAAGTGGTTGAGATGGTACAGTACAGTAAAGTTAGCAGACACGTTCCCTGCCCTAACTGAGTTTACAGTCTTGAGGGTGGAGGAGAGGCTAGAATAGAGGATAATCGTGAACCCACTGCCTGGAGAGACTGGAGGTGAATGTTAGGTGTGCTTTTCAAAGTAGCTTTTAGGTACAGACCTCCACTAACCTCATTTTATTTCAGGACTTCCCTTTGCGTTTCATCCCGCCACATAGAGCGGTCCATTTTAAGCAGACCGTTTATTTGCCTTCCACACGAGAGTGCAAGCGAAGGAGAGAATGGCGAAAGGGTTGAAACCAGTCGGCTTTTGAGGGTGGACTGCCGTCCCTGTTTGAATCCCCGGGGTTTTAGTGCGGTTTTGGGGATCCTGCCCCTCAGATCTTTTGGAAATAACTATTGGCATTAAGAATTGGTACACGGTTCAATGCTCATCTCTCAGTGTAGTAATATTACAGTGATCTCCATTTCCATTGAGCCCTAATGAAACCCATTAGGGCGTGCATGGTACGTCCATATTTTTATATCGCCATAAACATCATGACAATCTCTTGGATCAAAGCAGGTATGTTTTGGTAGTTCACCCGAAAAATTAAAGGGTTAAAAAGGGGCGGGGGGGGGGTGTTGGGAAGAAGGAGGTAGAATTGGTGAAAGAGACTTCCAGAGCAATGTTTGAGCCAAGATGGTGACATATTCTGTAGTTGGTAATGTCTGGAAGTGTTGTCTTTTCATAATAGACACGTTCAGGTACGTGCACTGCCCTTTCAGAAGCCTTTTCCCATTTAGTATATTCCTTGGCTATCTTAAGAAAGTATTTGTGGCTTTTTCTGGGAAATGATTTTTCCAATGAAATTCATGGCCATATTCCTCCACCACAATTTAATAGCTATAAATAAGGATTCTGAAAGACGATTTCCTCCATTTGTTTGCCTTGGGTGCTGTAAAGTTGCACAGTCATTAGAAAGTCGAAGAATTGTAATTCACATTTGCGGTTTTGTTTCATCTGCTTTGTACATGAGCTTCTGAATCCAGCTGTCCAACAGTGAAAGCTGTAAAATGCACTGCTTTTAGAACTAACTCTGTGGCTCTTCCTGGGTTTTTATTGCTTCGTTTTTTGAATTTTGGGTTTGTTTTTTTTTAATTTGCACACCCCCGCCCCCCATGTTATGACTAAAGCTTTCTTATTTCCATTTTGCATCCATTTTAATCTGCTCTACTCCTTCCCTCTTCATGGATTATATTCCCCCTTCCCTAATCCTGCCTTTACACTTGTTCAGGATCACAGTCTGCTAACCCCATTGGTGGTAAGAATCTACAGACTTGATGTGTGCATCTGTTGTTTGGTCATCCGTTTTCATATTTGAAGATAGTTCTATTCAGCAAAAAACTTAGCTCTGTGACACTCCATCGGTTTGGGGCCTTTTTACCTTAGTGATTGGAGCCTTTCCTTTGGGCCTAAATAATTCCCTTTTGCCAATGTGGTTAATTCCTGAATCTGCATCAGTTAGACGAGGAAACAGTAGAACAGCCTGTAAGGTTATTCTGCGAGTTCATACAGTCAGGTCTCCCGTCACCCGGGGGTTGTGTTCTTGCAGAACCTTGCATTTAGGGGAGAGTGAATTGTAATCATTGCATGATTGACACTGCACACACTCCTCCACTTCGTCTGAAACCACCTCACACTACAGCTGGAGGAACTTTCCTTAATTCTGCCTTGGACCCCAAAGAGAAGCAGTGTTGGCTGGTGGTTAGAGCACAGGCTTGGGAGTCAGAACGAGGTGGATCATATTCCCGGCTCCACCACTTGCCTGCCGTGTGACCGTGGTCAAATGGCTTCACTTTTCTGGGCCTCAGTTACCTCATCTGTAAAATGGGGATTAAGACTGTGAGCCCCCCGTGGGTGTGTCCAACCTAATTAGCTTGCAGCTACCCCAGCTTTTAGTAAAATGCTTGGTGCCTAGCAAGCACTTAATAAATACTATTGCAAAAAAAAAATTCCTCCGTCTCAGCATTGTAGAAGACTCAAATTGCCACTTAGGCTGGGAACCTGATGAGTTGCGCATCATCGCTTGGGTCTCTCATAGAGGGAGGGAAAGTGAAGCAGAGAATCAGAGTTACTAGAGCCCAGGAATGGGAGTTGAAAGGGTTTTAATCCCGGCTCTACCACTTGTCTGATGTGTGACCTTGGGCAAGTCACTTCACTTTTCTGGGCCTCAATAACCTTATCTGTGAAACAGCGATTAGGACTGAGCCCCATGTGGGACGTGGACTACGTCCAATCCTGTTAGCTTGTAACCCAAGCGCTTAATACAGTGTCTGGCACATAGAAAGCGCTTAACAAATACCATTTTTTTTTAAAAAAATGGGCAGACATGGGAGAAGGTCTCTACACTTTTGGTCTTTATTCCCAAGAAAGGTTTAAAGACCATTCATTCATTCGTCTTTATTGAGTGCTTACTGTGAGCACACTGTTGGGTAGGGACTGTCTCTATATGTTGCCAACTTGTACTTCCCAAGTGCTTAGTACAGTGCTGTGCACACAGTAAGCGCTCAATAAATACGATTGATTGAGTGCAAAGCACTGTACACAATGCTTGGGAAAGTACAGTATAACAATAAACAGACACATTCCCCATCCACAGCTAGCTTAGCACTACTCAGACCTCTCTCCGATACCCTCTCACCACATGGCTTCTTTCTGCTGAATGGACCTAAAGTGTCGAAAGTGGCCAGGAGTGACAACTTCCGTGCTCGGCTCTGGCAAAACACGCTGTCCTCCATGCCTGCTTCATCATTCGTACTCCGTTTTGTGTCAGTCGTGGAGGTCCTTTCCGTGAAAGTTCCCATCCACTTGTGTTGCACAGTGGGCCTGTGGCATGTTGTGTGAGAGAGAGTGTGGGCGTGTGCGGGGAGGGTGGGTGTATGTCTTAAATATGTTCAGAGACTGCATGGAAAATCGGTACGTAACTTGAAATCGATGCTAATATTTTTAAACAGGTCCTTACAGTTCTAATGGGAGTGTCTCGAAATTGCCACCCGCTTTGAAAAAGAAAAAAACTCCCCATTCCTGGCATAACTATCAAACTCCACTAGAATGCATTCTGTTGGCGGAGCCACTACGTCGTACAATTTTGAACACCTTTTTTTTTTAACCCGATTTGCCATCTGCATCAAAATGCCGCTCTTTTGCCAAACTTTTGAGACCTAAAGGAAGAGCACTTAGGTGTTAAAACGGCCAATGATACAGGGATGCATCCTAAGCTAGAGCTTACAGGGAGAGGAAATGCCGTTCCGTACAGTGCTTTCCTGTCTTCAGCTAGTTGACGAGGAAGGAAGGAAGACAGGTTCATCTAAAGTGAGTGCAGATCACCTGCCTTTCCAAATGTAAGTCAGCCGTAGGTATGTGCGAGAGAGAACTTTCACGCCCCGTGGAGGATATTTGGCACGTTCCAGAATCTATAATTTCCCTAGGAAATTGCTGGTGTTTTAGTGAATTCAAAGGGATTTGAGTAACCACTCAAGGGAGTTGATAATCGGATGGCTAAAAAGAACCTGCCCGGACAGAGTATTTTGAGGGCGTCCCATCCTTTTTATTAACTCTCTTGAATGCCTGGGTAATGTTTCCTCTGGGTAAGCTAATTTTAAGAGCCCCTTTTTGTTCAGGGGCACCACCAGGTTTTTGAATTTTTGATGGCTCCGAAATGAGGACTTGTCACACGGTCCTGACCCCCGTTCTACTTCTCCGCTTTACGAATGCGTGGATTTTCTCGTCGAAAATATGACACTCTACAATTACATGCCGGCAAGATAGTATTCCTGGGGTGTCTATTTAGCGCCGCTACTCCGCCCAACTAATTCATAATCATGAGGCTTCCGAGGATATAGTGTTTCACATTAGGAAAAACGGAGAGGGCGTACTTTGGGTATATCTAGGATCTAACAAGAAATGCTCCTGTTTTTTTCAGCCCGTTTCTTTCGACCCATTCCAGCCAGTCTACCGTGCTTTCCCTACTAGTGTCAGAATATCGGTTGGGCCTGTTGTCCTAACCTGTCGGCAGGAGCACTGCAGTAATGTCATTTGTTCTGTCTGTTTGGTGTGCAGCTGGCAGTCGATCCGGATCTCCGGGAAGAGTCTTGACGACCACCGCGCTCTCCACCATGAGCTCTGGGGTGCAGAGGGTGTTGGTTAATCCCGCAGCAGCACAAAAACGAAGCAAAATACCACGGAGCCAGGGCTGTAGTCGAGAAGCCAGCCCTTCACGACTGTCAGTAGGTACGGATTTCCAGACACGGGCCTGTTGCTTCCTTCTGCGTTTCTTGTCACGTTTTTCTCTGTTGGCTCTGTAAGTTTGGGAGTACAGTTACGGTGAATCAGAGGGGACCGAGACAGAAGACCTTACGTAAGCCCATTGCTGGGTAGGGATTGTCTCTATTTGTTGCCGAATTGTACTTTCCAAGCGCTTAGCACGGTGCTCTGCACACAGTAAGCGCTCAATAAATGCGATTGAATGAATTTACAAAATCAAAGTAGGACTTGCAACGAAGGCTTGTGCCATGGGCTCTTTGCGCCTTGTTTGCTTGGGAAACTAGAGAAAGGAATTTTATCATCTCACGTTATTTAAAACAGAGCTACCCTGGAGATCAGGTGTAGGTGTTGCTGAAGCTCTTTTCCACTGATGGACCTGCTGGTATCGGGTATTCTGCCTTGTGGCGATCAAATCATGTTGGTTTGCCCCGAATCCTCATTCATTGTTGAAGTCAATTGTGCATAGCAGGAACACCTCTTTCTATGTTAAGATGAAAATGAGTTAGAATTGACGTTCCCGTGTGATCTGCCGTCACCCAGAAAAGCGTCGGTTGTAATGCAGGGAAGCAAAGTTATAATCATTCGTTAGTTGAGACGTTGAGTTGAGAGAGGAACAATTAGCCACTAGCCGTGGAGAAGTGCCATTACCTCCTGCAGATGGGTACCACCAGCCTGGATCTTGATTTACTATTAGAACAGTGAACTGTGGGCGTTCCTCTTCTCGACTTAATTGTGCTCACATCCCGTGGTGAATACAGGCGCCGTTCGCCATTTCACCAGTAAAGCTTCGATCCAGGCCGGCGAATGACACGTCTCTGTGAGTGGAATTAAGGATTGGGGAGGGAGCCATCCTCTTTTCCCTAGAACAGTTGACCGTGGCGGAGGAAGTTAACGTAAAGAAACGTAGCCGTGTGTCCCCGGTGATTCTACATTGGAGAGGCAGCTCCTGGCCCTAGGAAGACGTGCAACTGACAGTTGAAAAGGAATTAAAACCTGCACCTTTTCTTGTCTTCTCCCCATCTGCGCTGCTGCGGGTCTGCACCCCGAATCATACTAGCCCGAGGCAGCCGAATCCCTCGCCCTAGTGTGAGTCAGGGGTGCAGCCGGGAGGCCAGCCGCGAAAGCAGCAGGGACACGAGCCCTGTCCGCTCTTTCCAACCCCTCGGTAAGTACTGGCCGGTCTCCGTCCTGCATGGCTTTACCCTCACCCTGCATTTTCCCCGTCTCGTCGCCTCCTGACTCCTCCACGACAGGAGCCGAGAGGGCAGCGAGATTGGGCGCCGGTTCTCTCTGCACTGATTAAAAGTCCGTACAGGCACGAAACGTTACCGGGACGCAAAATTAAATCAAAAGGCACGCGGGCCCGTCTGTTTGGAGGGCAACAGGACACAAGATTGAATTGGGCAAAATAGGCGTGTGGAAGTTGACCCCGATTCTAATAGAAGGTGGCAGGAAACCAAACCGATCGAAGAGGTCGCAGTTAATACTCTTGAAATGTTTGTCCCTTGTTACTCTGACCCAACTGTGCATTGATATGACCCGACTAAAATTAATGACTGTTGAGGCAGGCGTTATCTTTGGGAGTATTAAATGTCCGTATACCAGCCCTCCGAATTCCCTTTGAAGGGACTTCCCTGAGGCTACAGAAAAACAGAAAGCATTTAAAGTACGGAAACCGATTCTGGGTCTCCTTCAAAAATACTCCTTCTAGTCCTTGCCAGCCCCAGCTCAGCAGATCTTTGCTGACTTCCTAGGCCCAATGCCAAATCCATTTTATGAACTGTCCTCCCAGTAGTTTAGAAGGTCTGACCTAAAGTCTTTCCATCATATACTGCCATTCTCTGTTAGATCTTCTGATCGCATTTGCATCCTAAGGCCATCTTACCCCCCTCAGAGCCCTTCCCGAACTAATCCGTCATTTCCCCTCCTCCCGTGTGTGTCACCTATATACTTGGATCTATGCCCCCTAGGTTGTATTCACTTAAAATGTTAGGTCTGTGGCATAGTTCCAAAAAGGAGGATTCATTCTTTTTTAAGCACAAACTGCTTTTGCTGTTGTTAAGGCCTGGATGTGAAAATTTCAATACTTGCTTTAACCTTGGTATCAATTTTTCGTAATTTGGAATTGAAGCCATTCATTCTGTTAATTCTGGCAGCACGTTCGTGTTTCGGCGTCACTGCACAGTACTGGGGCACTGGAATGCCTGGTGCTGTTCTTTTTCACTAAACCACAGTCTCCTGAGCAGTTAGAGAAAAGCAGGAAATAGCAACTGTTGGCTTTGTGAAGAACGTTGCGTCAGCTCCCTTGAAAAATAGAACTCATTAGTGCACTTGCTCTTGAAGTAGCCATTTGACCTGGTATCTATTAATTAGGTGAACTTCAAAAGGTGCATTTGTAAATCAAGCAAGACATTATTGTAGACCTTAAACTATGGTTAAAGCAAGTATACAAGGTTTGCTTTCTTTCTGCCCGGAGGTTTTGCGAGAGATACTCTTTTAGAACTCCATTCCTCCTCTTTTCCCCCTTCGAAGCAGGCCAGAGCAGCCGATCAATCGCATGTAAGTGCTTACCGTTTTCAGAGTACTGTACTAAGCTCTTGGAAAAATACAGTACAACAGAGTTGGCAGGCACGTTCCCTGCCCACGACAAGCTTACTACAGTGTAGACTGGGGAGACAGACATTATTATAAATAAATAAATTACGGGGATGTGCGTAAGTGCTGTGGGGTTGAGGGAGGAGTGAAAGAAGGGAGCAAGTGCAAGTGCTCCCAAAGAGCTTTTCAAAGAGGAAATCCTTCCCTGCCCACTGCAGTCCCTCTCAGTCTAGCGCTGTAAGATATGGAAATGAGACTTGAGCTTTAGCAGCAGATGTGCTGTCGAAAATGCCGAAGAAGTGTGGCCCAGTGGATAGAGCACGGCGCCACGTGTCTGCTGGGTGACCTTGGGCAAGTTGCCTCACTTTTCTATGCCTCAGTTACCCTCCTCCGTAAAATGGGGATTAAGAATGTGAGTCCCATATGGGACACGGTCTGTGTCCCACCTGATGAGCTTGTATCTACCCCAGCGCTTAGTACAGTGCCTGGCAGGTAGTAGCTCTTAGCAGTTACCATAAAAAAAAAAAACATGCTGGTCGGGTGCTCGATGATGGTGTTCGTCTTTGTGCTGTGGATAGTGCAGGATGAGAAATGGAGATGCGCTCATTCATTCCCTTCCTCCTTCCCCTCCTCCCATCCCTGGTCCGTACGTAGACTCCCCCTCCTTCCAGAAGGCAGGATCTCTCTCTCAAACGCGAGACATGTCATTTTCCCGGTCTCCAAAAGAGCCCGCCTTCCTGGGAGTGCAAAGATCAGATGTCACTTTCAACACCCCGAGGTGAAACGTGGCGCAAAGACGGCAGTTAACAGTGTTAAGAGAAATGGTGGCAAGTCCATCCCCATTCGAAAGGAATAATTAGACAACCTGTCCACCCCCCGCTTAATTTTGCATGCCCATTGCTGTGCTTCATCGCTTACGTGTGTGCGAGATGACGTAAAAGACGGTCCATTTCAGACCCCTCTCCACTCCTTGCATCGGAAACGTGCCTCTGAAAAGCACCAAACTAAAACAGATTGCTCTGCGGCTGGTTTAATTCGGCAGTTGGAGCTGCTGCTGACTAGTTTGCTGTCCCAGACCAGTGGTGACTGCAGCGGTGTGGGGAGACAGAGAGAGAGACAGGGGTAGGGGGGTGTTTATGTGTGGTGGTCTGTCTGCTTGAAACAGCATCGGAGGCCGTTGCTTTTTATCCAATTCTGATTTCTACCAATTTCTAGAAAAATGTGTAGCTTGATCACAGCTTTTCTCAAGGCTTGGGCGGGAAAGGTGGTCGGATTTTTTGTGGCTTCTCTTCTCCCTGTGCTAGTCCTCTCCTCTAAAGCCCATCAGAAATTGGGGTGTATTTGTTGGGGTCCGGAGGGCCAGAGATGGCGGGGGGCGGCGGAAGGGGCATAGCCGGGAGAATGGACGCAGCCACTCTTGAATGATAGCAAAAGAGAGGGTAACTCTTATACACTCTGCCCTTTCAGCAAACACTAATTTTTACTTTCAACATGCACCTTCTACTTTATCTTCTTACTGAAATTTTTAATAAGTCAAATTAGTTCGTTTTCCTCTTAATGGCACTTTTGTTAAAAACGAAATCTCTCACCATGGCTTTTCCAAAGCTCGCTTCTAAAATAATCATCACGGTAAGTTATTAAATTGGGCCCGATTGCCCCTGCTCCTTATTTGGAGCCTGATAGGGTCTTCTCATGGGGAGTGCCGTTCTCTTTCAATTTACCAGAAAAGATACTTAGGTTTGTCTGCACTTCTTGCCCTGGTGCTTTGATCAACCTGGATGTGGAAAATAAGGAAAAATGATTTTATCTTCATACTGTTATGAGCATCATTATTCCCAGAAATAGTTGACACATGGCTAAATAAAGACCCTATTCAGATTTGAGAGTTGGAGTTTATAGAGACTCCATGTTTTTATTTATCAACAATTGCGATTACTTCTACCTGTTTATACTCAGTCAGGCCTCACTGAACCTAGACTGTTTTTTGCTTCAGCGCTCAGAACAGTGCTTTGCACATAGTAAGCGCTTAATAAATGCCATCATTATTATTACTTTTACTATTGAATATATTCTTCTTAAACATTTACTCTAAGGCAAGTGCATAAACTCAGGAACATTTTTACTGGTCACCTAAGAGTTCTTTGAAATTTTAGAAATCTGGTGTATATCCTTGGCTTTTATTTCCCTGACCTTAGCTGCACTCACAACATGCTTTTTATCTCATAGGCACAGGTTTGGCCATTTCAATCTGTTATGATGTTATGATGGTTATGATGGATGGATGAAAATTGCAACCTCTTTTTTTTCCCCTTTTTGTCTTTGTTCCCCCATCAGATTTAAAACACTCAATCAGCTCACCCCCTCCTACCTTACCTCCCTGATTTCCTCTTACAACTCAGCCCCCATGCTTTGCTTCTCCAACGCCAGCCTGCTCACTGTACCTCCGTCTCGTCTATCTCCCTGCCAACCCCTTGCGTACGCCTTTCCTCTGGCCTCCAACTCCCCCCTCCATCTCCATTTGTGAAAGACAGTCACTCCCCCCACCTTTCAAGTCTCATTAAAATCGTCTCCCCCAGGATGTCTTCTCCTACTAAGCCCTCCTTTTCCTTACACCCTCTCTCTTCTGTGTCACCTGTTCACCTTTTTTATGGTATTTGTTAGCGCTTACTATGTGCCAGTCACTGTTCTAATTCCTGGGATCGATATAAGATAAGCAGGTTGGACACAGCCCATGTCTCACGTGTGGCTCACCGTCTTAACCCTAATTTTACAGATGAGGTCATTCAGGCCCAGAAAAGTGAAGGTCACACAGCAGACAAGTGGGACTAGAACCCAGGTCCTTCTGATTCCCAGACCTGTGCTCTATCCACTAGACTGCAGTGCCACTTGGGTCTCTCCCCTTCACGCCCTTGATATTCACCTTTTTCTCCGGCCTCCTGCAGTTCCATATATATCCATAATTCAATTACACTGATTTCTGCCCCTTCCTCTAGACTGCAAGCTCTTTGTGGGCAGGAAACGGATCTACCAACTCTGTTGCATTGTACTCTCCCAAGTGCTTAGGACGGTGTGCTCTACACAGAGTAAGCGCCCAGTGCCATCCATCGATTGGTGATAATGTGTTGGTCATTTAGAAGCGTGAATGTGATTTCTTCCCCCCTTAGATCTTACTCTCTTTTCAACTGTTCTGCCACCCCTGTGCCTTATCTCCACGGTAATAGATAGGGTTTGTATGATCCTGTTATTGCAGCTTCCAGACATCACTCCCGATCCACCGGTGCCCTCTACACCCCAGATGTTTATGGGGCTACAGGTGAAGGATGAGTACCCTTTCCTATCATCCGTGCAATCACCATGGATTGTTTCCCCTCATTTGGTTCCGCCCCCCCGCCCCCAAATAATATCCATTTTTTTTTAATCATGATTTCTCTTCATTTCAAATTCAGTGTCTTGGAAAATCAGCCTAGATGTATAATTTGCAACCTTCCCCGCAAAATCAATTCTTTTTCCCTACAGCAACCTCTTTTTTTCCCCCCCAACTCGAAGATGGACTTTTGTTTCCCGTAGCTTGGACGTTATAGAACCTTTTATCGATTTTTATTTTTGCATGCCATTTTCTAATATAGGGATTTGCTTCGCATTCAAAATTTCTGCTTTGTACATATGCTTATTTTAAAAAAAACCCAAGTGGCGTAAAGATTGTAGCAATGGAGTGGTCGAACAATGAATGATTAGTGCTGTAGTTGAGAATTCACGTGGGAGCGGGCCCAAGGTTATACTTGAAGAGACTAGAAAAGTCTAATTTCATTGAACTTTAATGCCTAGAAATGGGCAAGGCTGGTAGGCGAGGGCACGAACTGAGGCTCTCAAGTTCACCGACTCTTGTTCCCTGAAGTATGTTGAAGTCTCCGTTATCATGCCGTCCCTCCAGCTATTTCAACGGAAGACGGCCAACACCCAAGTCACCCGTGACCTGGATTGGTTAGGCTCAGGTTCAAGGTTCAGGGAAGGCATTCAGTGCTCTTTTCATTTTCTGGACACAATTATCCATCATAAGTGTAGATAGAATCATTTCTGCTAGAACGTGCCAGCTGTGTTCTTGAAGAGCCGCCCAATTTGGGGACGTTGCATATCAGTCGCCATTGATTCGGAGGGAGTTTCTGGGTTTGGGGTAGGGGGTGGAGCAGCCACCGTGAGTTTTAGATTCAAATTCCTAGGTTAACATTTCTACCACTAGAAGAATGTTTTACACCCTGGCCACTCCTTGGTACTTGATCATGTGCTATAAAGTTGCAGAAACTCACATTATTGAATGAGACGGTAGTGTAAAGCTGAGGCGGAGAAGCGTAGCATCGTCATTCCTTGACTGATGCCGCTAGCATGCACTGAAATATTTCTCCCTTACACCGAAATATACTCAGCCTTCCTGTGGATCAGGTTGTACACAAAACAGACCCATACTGTGGGGAGGGCATCCTCTAATGCTTCTATTGTATCTTATCTAAATCAGGAAGCAAAAACAAGTGCTGGAGCAGAGCCGATTGCATTCCTTCATGCTCTCAGTAATTCTTGCGGCCACCAGAAGCTAAACTTTTTAGATGGTTCATTGGTCTACAAAGATTTACTCCGTTGGGTTTTTCCTTCCCCTCCTGCCCCCCTCAACTAATTCAAGAGTCCCAAACCTCAGACACCAATGGTATTGCATTGTAGATTGACGGGCAGCCGTTTTTCTCGTTCTTTTGTGTTAGGTTCCGGCTACGGGATCAGCCAGTCCAGCAGACTGTCGTCGTCCGTCAGCGCTATGCGAGTCCTCAATACGGGATCGGATGTGGAAGAAGCAGTAGCAGATGCACTGGTACGGGTTCCCATATCCCGTTATCCCAGGTCTGGGGGCGTCCACCTTTTTTTTTCGGAAGAGCCAAACCTAGTGGAACTTCAGCAGTCAGTGCTCAAAGAACCATATGGTTTTACGGCCCTCACACCACATGGGTATATCGTTCCGTGCCCGCCGGTAGATTAATGACGACGTTGTGTTGTGTGACCACTTGGTCGTCCGTCAGGGTGGGAGGGAAAGCTGGGGAAAGAGGGAATGGGAGGGAAGGGTCTGGCAGGGAGGGGGGCCCAGAAGCATGGCCGTGAGGGAGCTGGGGGCTCTCTGCTCCTGATAGATGGCAGCTACCACCCCCCTCTTCCCACAACTTTGGGCCGCGTTGACCGTAATGGCCCAGAGCCGCCGACCACAACTTTGAGGGGGTCATGGCTACGGTGCTGCCCTGGGAAGCGACTCCACGCATAGTAGGGTGCATTCAGCTGGGTCTCCCCCCTCTTAGCCCCAAGCCCTGCCCCAGAGGCACAGCACTTTAACAAGTGCCAGAGATGGCTCGAGCCACAGGTCAGACTGACCCCGTACTGCCATTATAAAGCCGATGTACGGAGAACACTTCCTTTTTCCACAGCCACTGGACTGAGGGGGAAGTTGGACCCTGCCCTCAAGTCCCCTCACTCTGCCCGGGCAGAAGGGACATCTGGCCGAGTCCAGGGTCAGCCTGAGCAGTTTGGCCGCTGCCTCAGCAATCCAAATGGAAGATGAATGGCTAAAGAAAACACCCCCCTCACCCCAAACCATCCTGTTGTGGTCCTTCTGTTTTCAGAAGTTACCATAGAAGATTTAATACAAAGAAGTCAGTGCGCAAAGAAAGTCAACGCTTCAGTCAATGTGATGCGGTGTAATCTTTGGATGAAAGAAACCCTTTAGTGTTGGATTGTTCAGGTTTTAACCCTATGCATTTGGAAGGTTCTCACAGTTCCTTAAAATTTCTTATTTTTTGTAGGGATTTCACCCAGACCCAGACTCATGCTAAATCGCTGTTTTCACCCATCTCTGGGTGGCAGATCATTTTGGCCATGTAAATTCTTCAAGTACTTTAAAAAAAAAAATCAGTCATTTGAGAGATTTAATTTTACAAAGAAATGGTCAGCTCCCTTCTATTTGACTCGTCTTTTATTTCTTCGGCTAGGCCCGGTGACCTGACTGGTGAAATGTTGTAGAAACAGCTGTACGGCAGATCTCTCGGAGAACGTCCAGCTGTGATTTTGATACTAGCGAATCCTTCCAAAGCCTTACCGCCCATTGTATTTTCCACCAAAATGCACAGACAGCTCTGAAATCGCAAAGTCTTTTTGCAATTTCAAGATGGTGGGGTAGTAAAGGTTAGTCACCCACTTGATCGTCTGATTTGGCTACTTCCCAGTGTGTAAAGTCCTCGGCCCTTCCCGACTGCCGCCGTTGGGAACATCTCTCCGGGGCTTCAGACCCAGCGGGCAAGAATACGTGGGTTGTTTTGCCTCTCTCTGGGCTGGTGACTGGCTCCCTGTCCATTGGTCCCAAAGGGGGATCATGTGGAGTTTAGGAGGAGAAAAGGAGTCTCTTTCATTGTCCCATAAGGGAATTTGACTCAAGGCTATGGTTTGTTGTCCCTTCCTGTCAACTATAGCCACCTAGGTTGCCGTTTTCTGATTTCTTATCGGAGGTTTCCCTTTTGACCAGAGGGGAATTGATT
Source organism: Tachyglossus aculeatus (assembly GCF_015852505.1). Taxonomy (NCBI): domain Eukaryota; kingdom Metazoa; phylum Chordata; class Mammalia; order Monotremata; family Tachyglossidae; genus Tachyglossus; species Tachyglossus aculeatus. The sequence goes on along the minus strand of NC_052067.1, from coordinate 41,678,057 downwards.
ATTATCGATGCTGCCGAGCCTGTGTTTATATAAAGGATTTTTAAGCTTGGGATATCAGCTCACAGTCATTTCAGTGCCACCTTCTGTTTACTTGTTTGGCAAATGGTCCTCACTATTCTCAATTTTTCTCTCTAATAATTTACTGCTCTCAGCTCTTAGGAGACATACGGACTAAGGTATAGACATCACTGTTTTCTGCCATCTTTTAATTCTTTAACGGTTTTTAAAATGTGCTTCAGCCAGGGTCGCATTAGAGAATAACTCTTTGTGGAGAAGAGTATAAGAGGAATGCACGGCCCTGAATTTGAGTTGCCAATGACGATAACGCGTGTTAGGTTATCATGGGGTAACAGCAGTATCGTTAATATTTGTTGAGCATCTGCTGTGTGCACAGCACTGTACTGGGTGTTTGGGACGTACAGTAGAAGAAGATAACATGGTTTTGGCTCTCAAGCTTGAGTTTGTTTTGAAATTTAATTCCTCAAAGGCTTCGAATCGAAACATCTTTTAAAGCAGTGTGACTCAGCAGAAAGTTTACTGAGTAAAGCAGTGGAGATTTTGAAATTTTATCAGTCGAGGCCTGTTGCTGGGGTCAAATTGTTTGATATTGGCTTCACCATATACAGTTGTGATCCTGTATTATTAGTCTTACCCTGTAGAATGATCCTCTTCCCCATTAGATCTGGAAATAAAGTGGAATACAATCCCCCCCTGCAGCAGAGAAGACTTTTGATTTTTGAAGTCATAGGGGCCCAGAGAGATTCATTCATTCATTCATCCAATCGTGTTTACTGAGGACTTGCTGTGTGCAGAGCACTGTACTAAGCGCTTGGAAAGTTCAGTTTGGCAACAGATAGAGACAGTCCCTACCCAACAACGGGCTCACAGTCTAGAGTCTAGATTACTTGGACTGATCCCTTGCCTTAAGGCAGGTGAATGATAGGTCGAGAGCTGTGGTTTGTATAAAGAGCTCTGAAAATCAAGACTGTCAGAATCCCATGATAGCCCATTCCGGTATTTTATCACTTTACTAGCCAAGAAGCTAGCTGTTTTATGTCTTATGTTCTTACCATTCATATATTCTACTCTCCCAAGCGCTTAGCACAGTGCTCTGCACAAGGTAAGCGTTCAATAAATACGATTGATTTTGTCCATCTGACTGCTTATCCCCAGTGTAGCTCAAGCAGAAGTTTGTGTGTTTGGGCCTTACCCTTCCTTATTTTATTTTTCTTTCCCCACATTTGGGAGGAATAATTGATGCAGCTGTTTCTCTGGTGCTGCAGTGAGCATATCTAGACTATTTTAGATGTGCCTGATGCATTGAGCAGTGCATGCACCTTAGACAAAAAGGATCCTCCTTAAGATATATTCAATGTAAAAGACATTTTAAAAAAAATTTGTATGAAATAGATATTGAGTGGGAGAGATGCCAAGAGCACTTCAGTACACTTCAGGATAATGAGCTCGATTCTTCCCTCCTTCAAACGGCTACTACGTTTGGCGTAGAACAGGAGTGTTTTCACACATGCCGTGTTGGAGTCCGATTCGTTTACCACCACCGTATAAGCTTACTCTGACCTCCAGAGAAGGCGGTCAATCAATCGGTGGTATTTTGTGAGTGCTTACTGTGGGCAGAGCAGAGCGTTTAGTACAGTGCTGTGCACACAGTAAGTGCTCAATAAATACGATTGATTGATTGCAGTAAGCACAGAGAACTGGATCATATGTCGTTCACACTTTTGAAGGCTGGGAACCTGCAAGGAGAAAAGCCAAAGGACAAGATATCTAAAATAGGAAAGGCCCTGGAGTAGACAGGGCCGGAGAACCAAAGAATGGGGAAGGGAGGCAGAGGACTGAGGAAGAAGAAGACAAAGAATAAAATGGGATTTTTTCCCCCCCCAACTTTGTTCAACCCACCTGAAGGAGTACAGCTGGTCGACTCCTCCTAGTTAAGCTCTTTCTACTGCTTCCTTTCATTATCTGAACATTGACGGTTCATTTTTTTTTAGGGTCATTGTTACGCGCTTACTATGTGCCAGGCACTCTACTAAGCGCTGGGGTAGATACAGACTTACCAGGTTGGACACAGTCCCTGTCCCACATGGGGCTCCCAGTCTTTATTCCCTATTTGACAGGTGAGAAAACTGAGGCACAGTGAAGTGACTAGCGTGAGGTCCCACAGCAGACAAGGGACAGAGCCAGGATTAGAACCCAGGTCCTTAATAATAATGATGGTATTTATTAAGCGCTTTTTATGTGCAAAGCACTGTTCTAAGCGCTGGGGAGGTTATGACGTGATCAGGTTGTCCCACGAGGGGCCCACAGTCTTGACCCCCATTTTACAGGTGAGGTAACTGAGGCCCAGAGAAGTTAAGTGACTTGCCCAGAGTCACACAGCTGACAATTGGTGGAGTCGGGATTTGAACCCATGACCTCGGACTCCAAAGCCCGTGCTCTAGCCACTAGGCCACGCTACGTCTCTAAAGTTCTTCTGTAGCCTTCCAGGTGAAAGGAAAAGGAAAATCCCCTCAGTCTCTCACTCTCCTACATTCCTGTGCCTCCATTCCCCATTCCGCCGCCACCTTCCGCCCCTGTTAGGGAATCGTGCTTCCTTCCCTTAATCTACTAACTTTTAAAACTAACGGATATTTTAGTGTTTCTAGAAGAAAAACCAATTGCCACTGTCGAACGCGATTCCCTTGCCCTGTAACTGCACCTCACCGCGCCTTAACCCGTCTCAAACCCAAGACTCTTTGCGTAACCCAGAAAAAGCCCGCCCGAAGAAGGTACGAGTCGTACGGGATGTATTCGGACGACGACGCCAACAGCGACGCCTCCAGCGCCTGTTCGGAGCGCTCCTACAGCTCCCGCAACGGCAGCATCCCCACCTACATGCGCCAGACGGAAGACGTGGCGGAGGTCCTCAATCGCTGCGCCAGCTCCAACTGGTCAGAGAGGAAAGAAGGCCTGCTGGGCCTACAGAGTTTACTGAAAAACCAGAGGACATTAAGGTGAGAGAAGGAAGGCCGTTTCTCCACGGCCCGGTTTTCCGCTCATGGGTTCGCTCCGACTCGGCGTCTCGGCGTGGGTGCCGATTGAACTGCCGATGCGGCTCGACGAAATTTATCTCCGCGAGCTCAATCAATCAGTCGTATTTATTGAGCGCTTACTGTGTGCAGAGCACTAAGCGCTTGGGAAGTACAGGTTGGGAACCTATAGAGACAGTCCCTACCCAACAGTGGGCTCACAGTCTAAAAGGGGGAGCTCGCCCCGGGCACTTGGTCAGCTGTGTGATTTGGGGCAAGCCGCTTAACTTCTCTGGGCCTGTAAAATGGGGATTAATACTGTGAGCCCCACGTGGGACAACCTGATTACTTTATATCCACCCCAGTGCTTAGAACAGCGCTTGGCACATAGTAAGCACTTAACTAATACCACCATCATCATCATCATTCTTATTATCATCTGATTTTCGAAGAGAAAGGCTCCCTTTAATGCTAGGCCATCACGATAGACTCCTCGTTTGCTTTTTGCGTACCGGGTGCCACTTCGTGATTTCTCTGGACAATCTTCAGCGTAATCCGTGACTCCTTCTAGATCTTAGGATAATGGGAATCTTTGTAGAACATTTTCACACTAATCCACGGCTCCTTCTAAATCTGGGGATAATGGGAATCTTTGTAGAACATTTTTACACTCATCCACGGCTCCTTCTAAATCTTGGGATAATGGGAATCTTTGTGGAACATTTTTACACTAATCCACGGCTCCTTCTAAATCTGGGGATAATGGGAATCTTTGTAGAACATTTTTACACTCATCCACGGCTCCTTCTAAATCTTGGGATCACAGGAGTCTTTGAAGAACATTTTTACATGCCTAATGATACTGATTTATTTTAGATCAGGACTACTTTTCATTGAATTACTCAGGGTTAAAGGGCTAAACACCCAAGTCTCAACCTTGTTTAGTTCCACGTGCAGTTATACACACATTTGGCTCAGAGAGGAATTTTCAACCACTTTCGAGGGTGTGGTACTTGTCGAGAAGAGGAGGCACCCTGTTCACAACAAGGAAAATAATAATAGCTATCATTATTATTATTATTATGGTATTTAAGTGCTTACTATGTGCCTGGCACTGAGGTAGATATAAGTTAATCAGGTTGGACACAGTCTCTGTCCCACGTGGGGCTCACAGCCTTAATCCCCATTTTACAGGTGAGGAAACTGAGGCGAAGAGAAGTGACTTGCCCAAGATCACCCAGCAGACAAGTGGCAGAGCTGGGATGAGAACCCAAGTCCTTCTGTCCCTGAGACCCGGTCTCCGCGCAGTAGGCCACCCCGCTTCTCTAACCTTAAACGGTTAACATCCCAACCAACACTCCACAGATTTGGGAGTTGCTTCCTTTGGATCTCTCAACTACATTTTCCCCTGCTTACTCACATAATTCCCCCACGGCTCCCCTCCGATTTTTGAGGAGGAAATGAAATAAAACCCTGCTTTTGTAGGCAGCGGCATCCGCACGTGGAGGGTAGGATGGAGAAGAGGGGTCAGGATGAGATGAAGTTCAGGAGGGATTCAGGCTCACATCTCAAGGGCATCTCTTTGAAATGTGCGTGAAATGTGAGAGGGTTCGGGGTGCGGAAAAAGTAGCTACAGGGACGTGGCATTTCGTCTCAGAAAAGGGAGCTTTCTGGGGGGACGAAGAGGAGAAGGGAGTGTGGGGTGGTCACCGTAGCTCATTACATGCACCACTGGAGAGAGGGCAATAGAAATAAGAGGTGCAATCTCATGTCCCCTCTTCCTTCCTCTCACTTTGATCCCCTTTTTTCGCCTCTCTTTTCCTCAGATCCCCTAACTTCTATACCTAATTCCCCACACGACAGGCTCTGCCATGCTTTTGGGGTGCAAAGATATTGCAAAACCAGAGGGCAGGGAAACATGGCACATCACTCCTCTTCTCCTCCCCTCCCCATCCTTCTGGTTACTGAGAGACTGTGCTTTAGAAACACCCGAAAGAATCCCATTTGCTATATTTTCCAATATAGGGGGCTTATAACTACTTCCCCTCCATCAAAATTTATCTACTGGAAATACAATTTTATGGCTCGGAAAAGGCTTTTGTCCTTAGGCGTCGGTAATTGGCTACACAAAAGTATAACCGTGTGTATTCTTTCAAAGGGAAAGCATAGGCACAGAGAGCATAGGATCGGTTAGAAAAAATTAAACTGAAATAAAGAAAGAGTGAGGTGAGGGGGCACTTTGAGTTTGACCAACACGTCTGTCTTTATTTCTGGCCTCCAGAGGACAGTTTGCCATAATGGTCATTTAGAAATAATCTGGTATTCAAAAGGGTGCATAGAATTGAGAGTAGAAACTGAGACTGTTCAGTTTGAGAAGTAACAGTTTTGTGAAGGGGGAATATCAGGAATTGGAGTGGAAATTTTGTCAGGGAATCTTGCGATACATTTTCATAAGCCTAATTTTAATTTTTATAATGTTAGAAATGGTTTATTTCTATTTGTTTATGTACTCTGTGTTTGTGTATGGATCAGTCTGATACGTTACTGATATTTACTGGGTTAAGGAAGAGGAGCATTTAAAACTCTTCTTTTTGCTTTTTGGATCTAAAAAAAAATGGCCAGTTTCAGATGAGTCCACGTCCTAGCAAGAAGTTGCTTACTAATTAGCTCCTTTGTCACTTTAACAGTCGTGTCGAATTGAAAAGATTATGCGAAATTTTCACAAGGATGTTTGCTGACCCTCACAGTAAGGTATGTTCTAATATTCCTAAGCCGTTTATGGCAGCCTGTTAATACTTTTATAAATAATAATAATGGTATTTGTTAAGCACTTACTTTGGGCAAAGCACTGTTCTAAGCGCTGGAGCACTGTTCTAAGCACTGGAGTTTCTTTTACTCGCTAAAGTAATAGTAAAATCAACTATGTGTCATTTTGTTAAATCACTTGACAGTGGAACTAGATAATAAAGTAATATTTGTCTCTTGAAATCTTCAGGCATACATATGCTAGTGATAAATTATGACACAATTTTGTAAGATGTAGGGGCATCACAATTGCATTTTTTAATGATACAATGAAGAAAGCAGTTTTTTTTTCTGTAAAGTGGGTATAGTTGAAAAATCTGATTAACTCTGAAGGAAAATAGTTCTGCCAAATTTTACCAAAAATCATCTTTCTGGCACATATCTTTGTTGTTTGTGTTATTTTTCTTTGGTATTTCTGGAGAGTAAAGTCAGAAAAGTAACACATCATCTTTCCCAGTGTGTGATAGGCTAACATAAATTGTAGGAAGATGATTTGAATTTATTGTACATTTAATGTCAAGTATAATTTGATTCTTAGTTTGGGAGGAATATTTTGCCCAGAACTCTAAGTGCTTGAGTAAACTTTGGTTGTGTGACCTTTCACTGGTCAATCCTGGATTTTGTTCAACAATGTTATAGCTAAGTCTTCTAAAGTTATTTATTGGTTTTCTTAACATTTTTTAGGCTCTTTTGAATCTCTCACCTTTTTTTTTTTCCAGGAAATTATACAAAAAGTAAATGACCTAGTGGGTTGTTAATATAGGATTGGGTCAAAGTCATGGGATGGGGGAAAATGTCACAAATAGAAATATGCTAACGTCACTGCTCAGTTTACATTTCGTTATTTGTCAGTAGTTTTCTTTTTTCTCTTGCTCTTCTCCTTCCTCCATGACTTACTGTATAAACCACTTCCAGGAGTCACATTTATGCCTTGCAGGAAATTAGTTAAAATATTACACCCAAGAATCACTGCCTGCTGTAAATATAATAGGAATTTATAAAATGGCATTCGTGTTTTAAACTTTTTTCAGATTCTTTTTGGTTGAACGAAGTCCAAAGAACAATATGAATTTGGGGATTTAGAGGACTGGTCTATAAAAAATTGTATTTTATATCACTACCTTTTATTGGAACCCAGACTGAAATGTTTATTTTGCTTAGAGCTGGAGTCATTATTTTTGGAATGATTATTGCACTCAGAATTAATTGAATAGTGAGTGGGCTAGAAGGATTGATGGTTTAATGAGAACCCAAGATGCCGAACTGGGGTCTTGAGTCAAGTAAGATCGTACAAGCAAGGCGGGTATTTGGAAGGAGTCATCGTTGAGATGGGGTGGGTAAGTAAAATTGAGGATTGGGACAGGGGCGGCCCCAACTCCCACCTATCCAAGCTCTCAAGGAAGGAGAAGAGGTTTAGGACTCTCCTTTAGGGCTTGATGGAAGCTAACCTGGGAGTGAAATTCCTCCGCCCTGCCACCCGAGTCTTGTTTATTGTTTCATTTCTTTTTCCCACATCTTCCTCATGTCCCGTTTCACTTCCCCTTGCACTTATCTTAGCCTGAGGAGTTAGTTTCCCATTTGAACGCCAAGTCTGGTGGTGCCTGTCCTTATTGGAAGGATGGGCCCAACTGCTTTATGGTTTCATAGACCTCATTCAACCCAATACCAGATCCTGTCAGTTCAACCTTCACCACTTCGCCAAAGTCCTCCCTTTCCGCTCCATCCTGCTATCCCCGTTAATCCAACACCTTAGCACCTATCCGCCTTGTTGACTGCATCAGCCTCCTCACTGACCTTCCCCGCCTCCTGTCGCTCCCCACTCCAGTCCATACTGCACTCGGATGCCGGGGTCATTTTTCTGCAGAGCAGTTCAGTCTGTTTCCCCACTGCTCAGAACCCTCCAGTAGGTTGATTGTCCACTTCCTCGTCAAACAGAAACCCTTTACCGTAGTTTATAAAACCCTCAATCCCCGTGCCCCCTCCTACCTCTCCTCACTACTCTCCTACTACAGCCCAGCCCGCGAAGTTTGCTCCTCTAGTGCCAACCTTCTCAGCCTATCTCAAGCTGGTCTACCACTCTGCCGACCCCTCGCCCACGACCTGCCTTGGGCCTGGAAAACCCCCCCTTCTTCATTTTCGACAGGCGATCACTTTCCTTACCTTCTAAACCTTAGTAAATAGCACATGGCCTTCGAGGCCTTCCCCATTTTCCTTGTCTCTCCCTCCTTTCTGCGTCGCCCTTGGCACTTGAGTTTCTCCCTTCCCTCAACCCCACAGCCCTCGTGTACGTAATTTGTAATTTATTCAGTTATAATATTGTCTGCCTCTCCCTCTAGACTGTAGGCTCACTGTGGGCAGGGAACGTGCCTACCAGTGTTTAAAAATATAAAGACATTGTGTTCTTAAAAGTAGTTTCTTGTGTCCTGGAGCATTTGTTACTAAATACGAACCCGATTGAGGAAAAAAAGGCTAGGATTGGGCTTTTTCCAGGAATCAAGGCCACAGGGTGGGATCAGGGAGTTGGATGTTTTTGAAGCTTTTGTTACTAAGGGGAGAAAACAGGAAAGTTACATACTTTCCTCCCGTGCCGTTCATGGAACCCTGATAGCAAAAACTATTTTAAGCTTATTGTAAAAATTTGGAAAATCATATTTGTCTTTTGTTTTCTAAGTGTTTTTTTTTCTTCCCTTTAGGAAAGTTACATTGATGGCGACTAATTTGTGTGTTTCTTCTTTTTTCTTTTTTTTTTTCTTCTTTTTTTTTCCTTTTGCATGCTGTCCCCTGTGTTGGAACTCTCTGTAGAGAGTAAGTTGGTTCAATATTTGTTGGAAACTTAACCTTCTTGCATGACTGTGAAATTAATCCTTTTTCTCTATTTTTTTTCTCTCCCAAAGAGTTCATGCAGTGTCAGACCTTTCGCAGCTCATAAAATGCTATATCCAATTTCGCAAACTATGTGGTTCTGTTTTGGAGATGTGCTTTTAAATCTACTAACTAACTCACCTACTTTGGTTACGTACTTTTCTATATTCGATGGCTGGTACACCTAACATGTCATAGAAGGAAATCAGTCAATAAAAATGTTTATTGATGGTTTAAAATGCATTAAGCAATGACACTGTTTCCGACATGAGCGTAGGCCTTAAGGAGCTCACGGTATTGAGGGGAAGTGGCAAGAAGCAGCACGGGTCAGTGGATAGAGCCCAGGCCTAGAAGTTATTTTACTTGTACATATCTATTCTATTTATTTTATTTTATTAGTACGTTTGGTTTTGTTCTCTGTCTCCCCGTTTTAGACTGCGAGCCCACTTGGGTAGGGACTGTCTCTATCTGTTGCCAACTTGTACTTCCCAAGCGCTTAGTACAGTGCTCTACACACGGTAAGCGCTCAATAACTACAATTGATAAAAATAAGTCAGAAGGACCTGGATTCTAGTCCCAGGTCCATCCCTCTTCTGCTGTGTGACCTTGGGCAAGTCACTTTACCTCTCTGTGCCTGTTACCTCATCTGTAAAATGGGGTTTGAGATGGTGAACCCCAAGTAGGACAGGGATAGTGTCTGATCTGAGTACCTCATACGTACCCCAGTGCTTAGAACAATGCCTGGCACATAGTGAACATTTAATAAACACCATTAGATGCTCAGGGAAACAGAGAAGGAATTGGTGTGAGGGAAAAACAGCCTCAATTGAAATTGCCCTTTGTTAATAATAATAATGATAATAATAATAATAATAATAATAATAATAATAATAGCATTTGTTAAGCGCTTACTATGTGCAAAGCACTGTTCTAAGCGCTGGGGGGATACAAGGTAATCAAGGTTGTCACACATGGGGCTCACAGTCTTAATCCCCATTTTACAGATGAGGTAACTGAGGCTAGAGAAGTGAAGTGACTTGCCCAAGGTCACAGAGCAGATGTGTGGCGGAGCCAGGATTCGAACCCATGACCTCTGACTCGCAAGCCCTTGCTCTTCCCACTGAGCCACGCTGCTTCTCTGTTAGTAGTTCCTTAGTATCGAACTCTGGTCGTAAAGATTTTAGTCGGAATTTTAAGTCAGCAAATGGTAAAATTAAATTTTTCCCCCTTAGAAATCCCAGCCAAGTGGTTCTTGAAATAATTGTCCATCAGCTCCTTACGTGGCCATCCTTCTACGCACCACTTAGTGTTCCATTTGTTCTCAGTGAGCCACAGCGTTGAATTTACTTAGCTTATGCAGTAAAAATTTCAACCTTAAGGTTACATTAGCATGTAAAACTTGAACTTTTTTAAATTGAAAGGGAGGCAGGGGAATCCAGCAATTAAGTTTAATGCAATTTAATCTTCTGTAATGGGGAAATAGAAGGCAGGCTTTGTTTTTAGTGTGCCCAATGTCCTCACACGTATTGAGAAGCCCTTTGGATATTTAAGGAAAAAAGTGTACCCGTTTACATAAATGTGTGTAGAAGATAGTGAGCTAGCCTTCATTTTAACATGCGAAGAGACGGCTGATAGAAGCATCTGTTGGGATGTAATTTCCTGGAAATTTCTCATTTCAAGCATTATTTGCATTGATTCCAGGCCCTAAGAAACTCTTTGTTCATTCATTCAATCGTATTTATTGAGCGCTTACTGTGTGCAGAGCACTGTACTAACCGCTTGGGAAGTACAAGTTGGCAACATATAGAGACGGTCCCTACCCAACAGTGGGCTCACAGTCTAGAAATATGATGGCATTTGTTAAGCGCTTACTGTGTGCAGAGCACTGTACTAAGCGCTTGGGAAGTACAAGCTGGCAACATATAGAGACGGTCCCTACCCAACAGTGGGCTCACAGTCTAGAAATATGATGGCATTTGTTAAGCGCTTACTATGTGCAAAGCACTGTTCCTAAGTGCTTGGGAAGTACAAGTTGGCAACATATAGAGACGGTCCCTACCCAACAGTGGGCTCACAGTCTAGAAATATGATGGCATTTGTTAAGCGCTTACTATGTGCAAAGCACTGTTCCTAAGTGCTTGGGAAGTACAAGTTGGCAACATATAGAGACGATCCCTACCCAACAGTGGGATCGCAGTCTAGAAATATGATGGCATTTGTTAAGCGCTTACTATGTGCAAAGCACTGTTCTAAGCGCTGGGGGGGGGATACAAGGTGATCAGGTTGTCCCATGTGGGGCTCACAGTCTAATTCCCCATTTTCCAGATGAGGTCACTGAGGCTCAGAGAAGTCAAGTGACTTTATGACCCACTGATTGAGTCGTCACTGCCTCCCAGCATGGCTCAGTGGAAAGAGCACGGGCTTGGGAGTCAGCGGTCATGGATTCAAATCCCGGTGATGCCACTTGGCAGCTGTGTGACTTTGGGCAAGCCACTTCACTTCTCTGTGCCGCAGTTCCCTCATCTGTAAAATGGGGAGTGACTGTGAGCCCACCTTATATCCCCCCCAGCACTTAGAACGGGAGAAGCAGCGTGACTCAGTGGAAAGAGCCCGGGCTTTGGAGTCAGAGATCATAGGTTCGAATCCCGGCTCTGCCACATGTCTGCTGTGTGACCTTGGGTAAGTCACTTAACTTCTCTGAGCCTCAGTTCCCTCATCTGTAAAATGGGGGACAACCTCATTACCTTGTTTCCCCTCCCCAGCGCTTAGAACAGTGCTTTGCACATAGTAAGCGCTTAACAAATGTTAAAAAAAGGGTGTCCTAAGAGAATGCCAGCTGACTCATAATGTGTGCCCTAAATTATAAGCAACTTCTACTTTTATGTTAGTGAACTCATATAGCCCATTTGAGCTGAGTTCCCATCTCCCACTAATGTATTCTGAGGGAAAACCCAGGATACATGTAAAAACTTGATAGTACTTGTAAGAGGGATATTCTTTACCAACTCTTATGGGTAGAAAAGGAGGGTGATTGGTTGGATTTTACATACATACCATGCCCCCTTCTCCAGTAAGTCAAGAGCTGAGAGTACAAACTTCGTGTTCAGGCCCAGAAAACCCCTGGAGAAACAGAGGTTCATTCATTCATTCAATCGTATTTATTGAGCACTTACTGTGTGCGGAGCACTGTACTGAGCGCCTGGGAAGTACAAGTTGGCAGCATATAGAGACGGTCCCTACCCAACAGCGGGCTCACAGTCTAGAAGGGGAGGTTGAAGTTTCTTCCATGCTAGTCGGGAAAACTAATTCTCCACAGTATCCAAATGGGAAAGCTGAAGACCCAGACCACTGAGGAGGTTGAAAAGAAAAAGGTTGTGGGCCCATTTTACGGGAACCAAGTCTAAAATGAAATCTAACCATATTGTGTTTTCGATCTATAAAGTATTTAGCCCCCCCCACCCCAAGAAGGAGGTGCAGTTTGGGTGTATCATTAGATGTTTCCCTTTATTTGTTGATCTGCCACTTAGTTCTCCCAGAGCAAATATCAAGCCTTTTGTTGAGTCTTGTCAATGTTAAAAAAAAAAAGCCTCATTTGTTTATATAGTACAATGAGGTAGTTTGCCTTTGTCATCAGATGACCACTTGGACAATCAAAGTGAAACTAAATTAGGGTTTTTTTAATTGAAGGGGCATGTTCAGCAATCAGCAGAATAGAAATCTGGGTCCGCCTGAAACTTTTGGAGAGAAGCAGACCTGCCCCACGAGAGGCATAAATACAATACCTTCAGTTTTCCTAAAGAGTCGGGGGATTTGCTCCTGAGGAACTGACAGTCAATCCATCAGTGGTATTTATTGAGCGCTTACTTTGTGCAGAACATTGTAATAAGTGTCTGGGAGAGCACAGTACAACAGAGTTGGTAGGCATGTTCCCTGCCCCACAAGGATTTTACAGGTCTAGAGGGTGACAGACAGACATTACTAGCAATAAGTAATCCTGAAGTAAAACTTGCCCTCCGGGGATGATGGAATCTCCCATTAAATGGTGGTTGAGCCTCAGTCCTGTCATTTCCAGATGCTTATAGAGGCTAAAACCTCTGTAAGCTGTGTGACTTTGGGCAAGTCGCTTACTTCTCTGGGCCTCAGTTATCATCATCACTAAATACCTAACAAATATATCGATTATTATTACTTGGGAGAATCAATCAATCGTATTTATTGAGCGCTTACTGTGTGCAGAGCACTGTACTAAGCGCTTGGGAAGTACAAGTTGGCAACATATAGAGACAGTCCCTACCCAACAGTGGGCTCACGGTCTAAAAGGGGGAGTTATCTCATCTGTAAAATGGGGATTAAGACTGAGTCCCCCGTGGGACAACGTGATCGCCTTGTAACCTCCCCAGCGCTTAGAACAGTGCTTTGCACATAGTAAGCGCTTAATAAATGCCATCATTATTATTAAAACATGATTACCCGTCATGTGCACACTCAGTCATATTTATTGAGCACTTACTGTGTGCAAAGCACTGTACTGAGCGCTTGGGCGAGTACCGCACAGCAACCAACAGACACATTCCCTACCCACAGCGAGCTTACAGTCTAGAGGGGCAAGTCTCATTCACTAGTGTCGGTAGAGCACGTTTTGAGGTTGGTTCTCTGTCCACCTTTGCCCTGTCTTCTTTGGCCACGGTTATAACTCTGGTGCTAAACTGTCCATTAAAGGTAGTCTCGAGCATCCTCTGATTATTGCTCTAAATCAGCACTTAAGAGCAGTGCTTTGCACATAGTAAGCGCTTAATAAATGTCATCGTCATCATAATCACATGAGCGCTGATCTTCTTCACCTCCGTGCCTGTCATTCTGCAACATTACCTCAGGCGTGGGCTGTGAAAAGATCATTTCCTAATTCCTTAAGAGCATTCTGTTCGACAAAATGTAAGCGTGCCTTGGGAGAGAATTACATTTATTGGATCTAGAGAATTGGCGAGACGTATCTTCCCTGCGGTGTTTCCTCAGTCAGTGATATTTATTGAGCACTTATGGTCAGTCAGTAATATTTGAGAGCTTACTGGGTACAGTTCACTGTACTAAGCACTTGGTAGAGTATAATAAAACAATAAGGAGATGCATTCCCTGCCCCCAGAGAGCTTGCAGTCCAGAGGGACTGTATAGTACTGAGCACTTAGGAGCATTCAGTATCAATCATTGGTATTTACTGAGCACTTACTATGTGCTTGGGAGAGTCAAGTACATCAGAATAAGCCAAAAGGTTCACAGCCCTTAACACATTTACAGTCTAGAGACTGTATTCTACAGTATAATAGGCATTTGCTATCCTCGCACTCCAGAAACTTCCATCTGGCGGTGCAAATAGACCTTAAAATAATCTCTCGAAGGCGTCTACAGTTTCACCATAGAAGGTAGAGGAAAAATACCCCCGATTTATCGATTGGCCCCTAATCCCCAAGGAATCAAAGCACTTTTGCTCCATCCCATAAATTGTCACACGGAGGGGAATTCAAGCGAGTAGGGTCGGAAGCCTAGTTGAAAGCTAAGCAATTGCTTCCTTTGAAAAGTTAGGTATGCCAGCCATCTCAGCAAGCATTTCTTTACGCAGTGAGACTGCATGGAATAGCTAATTGTCGAACTCCGCAGACGTTGGATAACATTTCAGATGTACTCTTGTATCACAGAATCCAACGCAAAGCCAGACCGATCGCTTTCCTGCTTGGCTGCCAGTCACTGCCTCAGTCTCCCTCTCTGATTCCTTTATTTCCTTTCTTCTTCCGTTTTTAAGTTGAGCACAGAAGTCAATGTTTCCTCCTCTTCCTCTCCCCTCCCTCCCCCGCTCCAACCCGACCCCCCTTCCTCTTTTCCTCTGTTTCTCCCATTTTTAGGTATTCAGTATGTTTTTAGAAACTCTGGTGGACTTTATCCAAGTGCATAAAGATGATCTACAAGATTGGCTGTTCGTATTGCTGACGCAGCTGCTGAAGAAAATGGGGGCCGATTTGCTTGGATCTGTGCAGGCCAAAGTTCAGAAAGCCCTCGATATTACAAGGTAACCTTTTCGTCGATATGACGCGTGCTTATTATAGGGGACAACAGAGTATGCGGGACAAAATGAGCACTGCCCCCCCCCCCCCCCCAAATCTAACTGTGGACAAAAGTTATTCTGTTTATTATTAGTAGAATTTTCTCAAATCAATCAGTCCATCATGATTAACCCTTACTGTATGTAGAGCACTATACTAAGCGTTTGGAGAGTAGCGTATAACACAGTTGGTAGACACGTTCCCTACCCACAGTCAATCACTCAATCTGTGCTATTTATTGAGCGCTTACTAGGTGCAGAGAACCCGTACTAAGCGCTTGTACAATATCACAGTGGGCTCGTTCTGGGCAGGGAATGTGTCAGTTCATTGTTATATTGTACTCTCCCAAGCATTTAATACAGTGCTTTGCATACAATAACTGCTCAAGTACAAATCATCATCATCATCATCAGTCGTATTTATTGAGCGCTTACTGTGTGCAGAGCACTGTACTAAGCGCTTGGGAAGTACAAGTTGGCAACATATAGAGACAGTCCCTACCCAATAGTGGGCTCACAGTCTAAAAAGTGGGCTAAAAGTCTAAAAATGAATGTATACATGCTTTTGTGTGAGCCCCCATGTGGGACAGAGACCGTCTGACCTGATTATCTTCAGTCTCTCCCAGTGCTTAGTCCAGTGTTTGGCACATAGTACGTACTTAATAAATTTTCATTAATAATAGCAATAATAATAATAATGCCTAGTCTTTAAATTTGTGTCAATATCTTTATTTAAAAAGCGTGCTCATTTTTTTTTTTCCTCTGAGCCAGCCGAGGGTGCCTAGGGGCACAGAGCTTCCTGCTCCCTCCTAACCCCCCGTCCTTTTCATTTGGACAACGAAATCTTGTGCTGGCACCCACCAAAGCTTTTCACAGCTGTACAGAAGCAGCCACCGCGAACCTTTCCCTTGGTCAGGAGAATCCCTGAAAGGACAGATTCCAGATAATATCAGACTCAATCGTTGCCCACTCCCAATTCCACGACTCCTCCTTCCTTTTGCCCTTTTGCCCTTGCTCTGCACACAGTAAGCGCTCAATAAATACGATTGATTGATTGATTGATTGCCCCTCCCCCCCATCCCTGGGGGTCAGATCCAAAGAGTTTGAAATTTCAAACATCTGTTTGAAATTATAACAGTAACCAGATTTGGGTTATGTGCTAAGTGCATATTGTGTGCCGAGCACTGTATTAAGCGCCGGAAGAGAGGCAAGTAATCAGGCCAGGCATAGTCCCTGTCCTCCGTGGGGCTCAGTCTTAAGTGGAGAATACTCTTTAACCTGGTGATCTTGTATCTGCTCCGGAGCTAAGTACACTGCTTTTCACAGAGTAAGTGCAATAATAGTGTAAAATGGGAATCAACTACCTGTTCTTCCCCCTACTTAGACCGTGAGCCCATGTGGGATGGAGACTGTGTCCCAGGTGGTTAATTTGTATCTACCCTAGCATTTAGAATAGCGCTTGACACATAGTATGCACTCAACAAATGCAGTTCAGTAATAAGACTAGGGGGGGAAATGGGTATGGAAGCTCCATTTTGCAGTTGAGGAGGCTGAGGCACAGAGGAGTTAAGTGACTTGCCCAAGATCACACAGTGGTCAAGCGGCAGAACCGACATTAGAACCCAGGTCCTCTGAATCCCAGGTTCTTTCCATGCTGTTTTGTTTGATTGATATGTTGTGGGCAACAGTGGTCTAGCACCCTAATAAGGAAGCGTATCAGCTAATCATTTTTAGGCATTCCTCATTTTTTTTTTCCATATCTAATTCAAATATTTCCCCCAAATCACACCTTTCTTCCCAAGAGCTCTGAGTATTTGTATCCTCTATCCCCCTCGTCCCCCTCTCCATCCTCCCATCTTACCTCCTTCCCTTCCCCACAGCACCTGTATATATGTATATATGGTTGTACATATTTATTACTCTATTTATTTATTTATTTATTTTACTTGTACATTTCTATCCTATTTATTTTATTTTGTTGGTATGTTTGATTCTGTTCTCTGTCTCCCCCTTTTAGACTGTGAGCCCACTGTTGGGTAGGGACTGTCTCTATGTGTTGCCAATTTGTACTTCCCAAGCGCTTAGTACAGTGCTCTGCACATAGTAAGCGCTCAATAAATGCGATTGATTGATATTGATTGATTCCATCGTCCTCTTCCGAGCCCACGAATGCTCACCAAATCTCAGGGCAAACTTTAGACAGGTCGTTCTCTTTCCCCATTTCATAGTTGGGACACCGGCAGCAGAAAGAAAATGTGACTTCTTCTGAAGAACAGGGAGGTGGTGTGGCCTAGTGGAAAGAGCAGGGGGCTGGCTCTCAGCTCTTCTTCCTCTGTACTTCTGGGTGATCTGGGGCGAGCTATTTAGCCTCTCTGGGCTAGAGTTTCCTTCCACGTGAGGATATTCGTACCCACTCTTCCCATCTCACAGCAATGTCGATAAAAGGCAATGATGCCGAAGAGCTTTGCAAAAACCAAGTATCATCGGAAAGGGAAATCGACAACCCGGATTTACTTGGTGTGGAGATGCCGTAAAAATGCTGAAAATGACCTTGAATTAGTGGATGCATTGGGTCAAATCAGTAATGCTAATGTTGATCGTGATGGCTTGTCTTAGTCAAGCTCTAAACGCTGAGGTAGATACAAGTTAATGCGGCCAGACCCAGTCCTTGTCCACTAAGGGGATCACAATCTAGGAAGAAGAAGTATTGAATCCTCATTTATAGTTGAGGATACTGAAGAACCGGAGTTAAGTGACTCGCCCGAGGTATCACAATAGGTAGGTGGTGGATCCGGGATCCGAACTCGGGTCCTGTGACTCCCAGTCTGATGCTCTTTCCGCTAGGCTAACCTGCTTTCTTCCCCACACCTGCCCGGTTTTCCAATTCCAAGGTGATTATTTTGAATATGAAATACGGTTGTAGAAGTGTACCCTCAGTATCCGTTTCAGTTGTCTAAGGGGAAGATTCTTTTTCCGTTTCGAAAACACATCCACGTATGAAATGCGTGTAAGGTGTCCATGACTGTACATTAACATGAGTGTTTGATTTTTCTGGGTGCTTTTCAGAGAGTCCTTCCCAAACGACCTTCAGTTCAATATTCTCATGCGATTTACTGTCGATCAGACCCAGACACCAAGTTTGAAGGTAAAGATTCGAAGCTGTTTCTGCTTAATAAACCGATGCAGATAAATTGATCTTTTTGGACGCGGGGATTTTGAAACATTCACTGCTAAGGAGGGTGATATTTGGATTTGCAGTATATAAAGATTTTCAATTAGTGGATTTTGTTTCTTATAAACTTTCAGACAGCCAAGCCAGCACTTCAGGACCAACTTCGCTCTTTTTGGAGCTCCAAGGTTTTTTGTTTGCATTTTTTTTTATAACCCCCTATATAAACTCTGATACTTCCGATAATTTTTGTGTGCACCAGTATTTGAGTACTAACCTCTGCAAGAGACTTAAGCATGCCGATATTTCAATTAAAATGTGAAACGTCAAAATATTTCTTGAGGGAGGTTGTCTTAGCGTTCCCAATGTAACCGAGCGCAAACCATCTGGCTGCTTAACACTAAGCTGGGTATGCATACTCACTCTTGAGTCTTACTTTCCTAATTTATGTTTGTGATTTCCCGTTGCTTTCTGAATTTAATAACTGAAAAACGTTTGAGTCCAACGACCTTTTTTGATCCTAAGATTACTTTTTTTGACTACCTGATTGAAATTTTTGAAAAGGTTTGATGCTCACTTATTTGTTTCCAACAAAACCATTGACATTTTAACAATATGACAATTGATGCATTTCTAAACTGAGCCTAACATTTAGGATGTTTTTTCCAACTGCTGTATGAGCACACATATTTCCAAAATCCTTGTCTTGAAGGCTAAGCAAATGATATTTTAGGAGGGATTAACCCTCACCCCAACTTCCACAGTAAAGGAAAGAAACACCCTGAATTCTTCAACAAAGAATTCAACTAAGGCCTAAGGGCCGGGTTTTTCTTAATCCTTAAAAAGGCAAATTAGGGAAATAACAAGCATATTTAAACCGGGTATCTTCCTGCTCTGTTCTGCAAAACAGGCTTCCAAAACTGTCGGTCTGACGGCAAATGTTCTTGAATGTGATTGTGCCAGATATCACATTCATATTTCACGTGAATGGTTCTCTGCTTTCTGTACCGTGGACCCCGTGTTACTTTCTGGGAACTGATTTATTACGTATTTCCTTGTGGCTTTTCTATCCGTTGTGATCTCGAATGTGAGAAAGTGTCTTTCTAGAAGGACTTTATTTCATGAGGCCATTGAAGGTTTGGACAAATGAGAATGCTGAAAATTCTGTACAGTTTTTTTTTTCCTAAAACTGCTCCGCGGGAGGATTTAATTTGTTGATGTTGGGAAATGGCATTCTCCGAAGAATTACCGTGTCGCAAGCGATGACCTGCTTCCCCGTTTTATGAAGCGTGTCCTGCAGGTTCGGAAAAGAGCGGTAACTGCCAAAGAGGATTCCGGTCCCAGAAAAAGGGGCCACTAGAAAACAAGGAGGAAATCCAGACCTGACCGAGATGAGAGTCGTTGCCTAATTCCCGCACCGTGGTTCATTCATTCGTTCAGTCGTACTTATTGAGCGCTTACTGTGTGCAGAGAACTGCACTAAGCGCTTGGGAAGTACAAGTCGGCAACTTCTAGAGACCTGTCCCTACCCAACAGCGGGCTCACAGTCTAGAAGATATCTTGGGGTTCATGAGAAGCAGCATGGCGTGGTGGATAGCGCATGGGCCTGGGATTCAGGAGGTCATGGGTTCTATTCCCACCTCTGCCACTTGTCTGCTGTGTGACCCTGGGCAAGTCACTTCACTTCTCTGTGCCTCAGTTACCCCATCTGTAAAACAGGGATTGAGACTCTGAGTCCCACTGTGTCCAATCTGATTTGCTTGTATCCACCCTAGCGCTTAGTACAGTGCCTGGCACACAGTAAGCGCTTAACAATACCGTTATCTGTGTATAGGGGCATATACACTGTAAGAAATTTCTCTGGAGAGTTCCCTTTTGCTCTGTTTCTTTGGTAGTTTGGGTATTGAAAAGCAAGAGCTCCCTGTTGGACACACGTAAGGAATATTCCTTCTTCAAAATAGCTAGCACAAATGAGGGCAGAAGAATTCTCTGTGAGGGGGGAAAAAAGGTCTTCTGGACAAACCCATTTTCCCCTTTTTTTTTCTAGCAATTTAGGACCATACATATTTCAAAGGAAGTTCTTCACAAGCATTTTAGAGAATTTTCTACTTTATTTAATCTTGTGGTTGGTAAAAAAAAAAAATTGTGTAATTGATCCTTTGAATTGCTACACTTTTAGGGGGCTTTAAAGTGGTCTTTAAGCTTCAGAGAGAATGGTAATAGGAAGGCAGAAATGTCTCAATGGGGCCTGAGTTGCATAGCTTGAAGGTGGCTTATTTGGAGAAGTTGATTGCAGTATCATTTGCCTCAAGATCAGATGTTAGGTTCCACTGGAAATATATTCCATATTTTCTCATTAACCAAGAGACGACAGGCTAATCTTAAACTCACCTGACTTTAAGTACGCATTGGTCTAGACCAATTCTGTTGATTTTTCTTTCCCCCCCAAAATAGCCATTTAACCAATGGCATTTACTCACTATGTGCAGAGTGCTCTACAAGCACTTGGCCGCATAACCCGGGGGTGGAACACAGGCCTGGGAGTTAGAAGGGAGTCTGCTGTGTGACCTTGGGCAAGTCCCTTCTCTGCCTCAGTTACCTCATCTGTAAAGTGGGGATTAAGACTGTGAGCCCCCTGTGGGACAGCGACTGTGTCCAACCTCCTTAGTTTGTATCTACCCCAGTGCTTAGGACAGTGCTTGACGCACAGTACGCACTTAAGAAATGCCATCCATTCCTTAACCATAATAGTAATACCAATAATAATGGTATTTGTTAAGCGCTTATTGTGTGCCAGACACTGTTCTAAGCGCTGGGGTAGATACAAGATTCCTTGCCCACAAGGGGCTTCCAATCCAGAGAAAGACATTTGCTGTTTGAAGCCCCCCAGGGCAAAGATGCCATTCATTATCAAACAAGCCTCCATGGAAGAAGACAGACTGATTTTTCAGATGTAGGGGTTGTCTATGGAGCCACGGACTGGACTAATCTCCCCTCGAGAAGACTTTTATGTCATCATCCATATTTGTTTATTTTACTTGTAAATATCTAATCTATTTATTTGATTTTGTTTTGTTTGTTTTTGTTTGTTTTGATTTATTTGATTTATTTGATTTTGTTAGTATGTTTGGTTTTTTTCTCTGTCTCCCCCTTCTAGACTGTGAGCCCACTGTTGGGTAGGGACCGTCTCTATATGTTGCCAGCTTGTACTTCCCAAGTGCTTAGTACAGTGCTCTGCACACAGTCAGCGCTCAATAAATACAATTGATTGATTGATCATCCAGCCTATTTGGACCTGTTGGGGCCTCACTTGTACATATCGATTCTATTTATTTTATTTTGTTAGTATGTCTGGTTTTGTTCTCTGTCTCCCCCTTTTAGACTGCGAGCCCACTGTTGGGTAGGGACCGTCTCTATATGTTGCCAACTTGTACTTCCCAAGTGCTTAGTACAGTGCTCTGCACACAGTAAGTGCTCAATAAATACGATTGATTGATTGACTGATTGCTGGTCTCCTGTTTGAGACCCTTATTGATCAGTTAGGAGCTGCCTGCCGTTTCAGTCCATCAGTGGTACTGAGTGCTTACTGTGTGCAGAGCACTGTCCAGCGCTTAGAACAGTACTTTGCATATAGTAAGTGCTTAATAAATGCCATTATTATTATTATTATTATTATTATCATTATTATTGTTATTATTATTATTACTAAGCGCTTGGGAGAGGACACTACACCATCGGACATTAGGACTTCGTTCTACCTGTGGCTGCAGTCTGTGGAACAGGGACTCTGTCTAATCTGACTAACTTGTATCTAACCCAGTGCTTAGAACAGTGTTTGGCACATAGTAAGTGCTTAGCAAGCACTGTATTAACAGTAGGCTCTAAATCCCTTGTCTGGGAAGGGTTTGAACCATTCAGGGCACACCACTGATGTCAGGAGACAGGTGGGCAGTGAGTTGAGTGAAGTAGGACCTGGGTTCTAATTCTGCCTCTGCCACTTGCCTGCCGAGACCTTGAGCAAGTCACTTAATTTCTCTGTGCCTCAGTTTCCTCAACTGTAAAATGGGAATCAACTCCCTGTTCTTCCCCCTACTTGGACCGTGAGCCCATGTGGGATGGAGACTGGGTCCCAACTGGTTCATTTGTATCTACCCTAGCATTTAGAATAGCGCTTGACACATAGTAAGCACTCAACAAATGCAATAATAGTGAGCCTGGGGCTAGGTGCAAAAGAAGTCTATGTTCTAAGAGGATTTTGCTACACAAAACATAGACTTCTCTGAAGGCATGTGTGACTTTCTCTGGTCTCTTCCTTTAACTTTCATGGTGTTGGGTGATCTTGAGCTGTCCTTAATCTGTCCTTTGTCGTGCTGTCACCCTGAGAGACAGGGTGACCTGACCTCAAACCGACAAAACCCGAACAACTTAGAAGCCAAATCATCTTAAAACCCAACCCAACTCAACATGCAGTCATTAAAAAGCTATGGAGGAAAAGGCAGAAAACCTTACTTTAGAGGTGATCTGATCATCAGACTTATTTTTAGGTGATTTGATGTTAGTTGCTTTCAACAATCTGTCATTAAACTGGGTGTTTGTGCCTTCCTGCAGCTATGATGGTGTAAGCACTGTCCAACGTTAAAAGGGTATAAAGATACACTACAGATCTCTTGTATCGGGTTTTTAATGGCATGAGAAGCAGCATGGCCTAGTGGGAAGAACACGGGACTGACAGTCTGGGGACCTGGATTCTAATCCTGGTGCTGTGTGACCTTTGTCAAATCAGTTAACGTCTCGGTGCCTCAGTTCTCCTGTCCAACTTACTTAACTTATATCTACCCCAGTGCTTAGAGCATTTAAGGCATAGTAAGCGCTTAAGTACTATAAATATATGGCATTTATATCCGCACACATATAAAATCACTCGTCACCCTTGGGCCAGTTGGAAAATTGCCTGATCCAGAGGATTTGTTCCATGCACTTGAGAGTGGAAGAACTGTCATTTCTCCTGTACAACATGCACTTGTAGGATATTCATTCATTCATTCAGTTGTATTTGAGCGTTTACTTTGTGCAGAGCACTGTACTAAGCGCTTGGGAAGTACAAATCGGCAACATAGAGAGACGGTCCCTACCCAACAACGGATTCACAGTTCAGAATGGGGTCATAGATTTCTAATCTTTCAAAGTAATTGCTCTTGCTGCCTTTTCATGTATCCAGTCCACCCATCCTATCAGTGCAGAATGAAATCCCTGCTTTTTTATTAAAAAATGGGCAGAAGTGCATTAATACATCATGGGTCCAGTAGTTTGAGGCAGCTGTTTGTAAATATTTATCCTAAATGCCAACAATGGGCTCACAGTTTAGAGGGGGGAGACAGACAACAAAACAAAACAAATTGACAGGTGTCAAGACCATCAAAATAAATAGAATTTATAATAAGTAAATAGAATTATAGCTATGTACACAAGGATATCAGCTTCCTGGAGGGAGAAAAGGATTAGATAGTTTTGGGTTTCTCATGCCCTGTGATTGATAATGACGAACACATCGAGACTCAATCAGGGCGGTCACCGTCTTAGCCACTCGATACTTAATCAGGAATTGGAAAAATTTTTTAAAGTTGCGGTTTTGTCAGTGGTTAGCATCACTATGTGAAATCAAAATTTCCAGTGCATACTTTCAAGTCTTATGTAAATTGTGGTTTTTTTAACTGAGGGTATTTAGACTGTGAGCCCCATGTAGAATCTATCGTGTCCTAACTAACCCCAGTAGTTAGTACAGTGCTTGACACATAGGAAGCCTTTAACATATATCACAATCATTATTATCTAAGCCCTTACCTTATGAATACCATACAGACCGTGCCACCTTGACTGCCCCATGGGAAATGTAAAATGAATTTAAGAAATTGCACAGAAAAACGAGACTCAAGTATTGCCATGCAATCAGCCATATTCATAGGTTACTTGAGTTTAGAGAGGATTCAAGCATCTTTGAAGTATTTTTTCCAGATTTAAAACACAAATATTAAGCTGTGGCCTGAAATATAGATGATTTTTTTTTTCCTTTCGTAAACTCGGTGGTTTTTATCTTTACCCTTTCTGCCCATGAAAGGAATAACATAAACATGTCTCTGTGCTAGTGCTCAAAGGCTACACTCATATGAGGGGCTGGGAGTAATTAATTCCGATCCAGAGGTGCCGTGTACTTAGGCACACATGGAATCAATCTATCAATAGTAGAGTAGTGTTCTCAGCACTTTGGAGCCTACAACTGAAATAGGTTTTCTGGAGTCTGGAGAACACTCAGTAGTCTTTTTAAACCTAGTTGCCAAAGAGGGGTTTGTGGACCCTCTTGACGGTAAGCTCGTTGTGGACAGGGAACGTGTCTACCAACTCTGCTGTATTGTACTCTCCCAAGTGCTTAGTACAGTGCTCTGCACACAGTAAGCCCCCAAATACCATTGATGATAAGTAAAAAAACCCCCCAAAACACCAATCCCTGCAGCCTTCAAGGGGTTTACACTCTAAGGTGAGGAATCAGATACAGTAAAGCAAAATGAAAAGGGCTGAGATCTTTTGCAAGTGTATATAATAATGATGGTGTTTGTTAAGCACTCACTATGTGCCAAGTGCTGTTCTAAGCAGTGGGGTGGATACAAGGTCATCAGGTTGTCAATCAATCAATCGTATTTATTGAGCGCTTACTGTGTGCAGAGCACTGTACTATGCGCTTGGGAAGTACAAGTTGGCAACATATAGAGACAGTCCCTACCCAACAGTGGGCTCACAGTCTTAATCCCCATTTGACAGATGAGGGAACTGAGGCACAGAAAAGTGAAGTGACTGGCCCAGAGTCACACAGCCGACAAGTGGCGGAGCCGGGATTAGAACCCATGACCTCTGACTCCCGAGCCCGGGCTCTTTCCACTAAGACACGCTGCTTCTCTGCTTCTCAGAGTGTAGGACATACAGAGAAATTAATCGGGGACTCCCTCCTAGGGAAATGGGCATTTCAGGAGGATTTTGAAGATAGATGGAATGGGCTTGTGATGTATTTGAAGGAGGAGGTTGGCATGGGAGGAAAATGTTCCGAGCCTCCAAGACCATTGGTACCTGTATACACAGCGCCTGTATATATGTATATATGTTTGTACATATTTATTACTCTATTTATTTTACTTGTACATATCTATTCTATTTATTTTATTTTGTTAGTATGTTTGGTTTTGTTCTCTGTCTCCCCCTTTTAGACTGTGAGCCCAATGTTGGGTAGGGACTGTCTCTATATGTTGCCAATTTGTACTTCCCAAGCGCTTAGTACAGTGCTCTGCACTTAGTAAGCGCTCAATAAATACGATTGATGATGATGATGATGATTGGTCAATTCCGCTAGGGAACCGGAGATGGGGTTGGAATGAGGTGCTAATCACCCAGGAACTGCATGAAAGGAATGTATCCTGTTTTTAGACCAAATGTTCTCTAAAAGTTACTGAACATTTCTCATTGTTACTCATAAATGTACTTCAAATCCCATTATTATTTTTTTTGGCAACAAGAAGATAATCAAGTAGCAGCACTGTTTCTTTCATTTAACATAGCATTAATATGATTTTGCTGATAAAGATACAATAAATGATGTATGATAAAAGTATGGGAGGAAATTCCCCAGAGTCTCCTATTGTGGACATATTCATTCACTCACTCAATTTTATTTATTGAGCATTTACTTTGTGCAGAGCACTGTACTAAGCGCTTGGGAAGTACAAATTGGTAACATATAGAGACAGTCCCTACCCAACAACGGATTCACAGTTCAGAACGGGGTCAAAGATTTCTAATCTTTCAAAGTAATTGCTCTTGCTGCCTTTTCATGTATCCAGTCCACCCATCCTATCAGTGCAGAATGAAATCCCTGCTTTTTTATTAAAAAATGGGCAGAAGTGCACTAATACATCATGGTTCCAGTAGTTTGAGGCAGCTGTTTG
This sequence comes from Tachyglossus aculeatus, assembly GCF_015852505.1. NCBI lineage: Eukaryota > Metazoa > Chordata > Mammalia > Monotremata > Tachyglossidae > Tachyglossus > Tachyglossus aculeatus. The sequence continues at coordinate 41,652,116 of NC_052067.1, read as the reverse complement.
TAAATATTTATCCTAAATGTGAAGTGTGTAATATAAACCGTCTCCAGCTTGTTGATTTGGGTAGGTTTTGTTATCTATGTGATGCCTGGTAGGAGTTTTGATTGGGCAAATTCATAAGTAATATATGAGTGTTTACATTACGCACATAATGTTGCTGATCTGTTGATAGGGATGCTAGATTAATGGTACCACATTTTAGCATAGTGAGTCATTCCAGAAAGGGTTGAGAGACAAGTCCTGGACTCTCAGTTTCGCCGCTTCTTTCCCGCCTTGGAGCTTTATTTTTTTAACAGTGAAAAGAATACTGGGTAATTATGAACAACATAAGCTTTATTTCTTGAACAGTATCGAATCCTAATTTTCCACTCAACCCCCTTTGTATCCCCTCCTGGTTTCGCTTACCCCTGCAGGTGAAAGTTGCCATCCTGAAGTACATAGAAACTCTAGCCCAGCAGATGGATCCAGGGGATTTTGTAAATTCAAGTGAAACTCGCCTGGCAGTGTCCCGGATCATCACGTGGACGACAGAACCGAAGAGTTCCGATGTCAGGAAGGTATAGCCGAGCCGGGCCGTTTACGTTTGACAGCGGGCGGGAAGTGGCTCCTTTTTGTCCTTTCCTTGGAGCGCGGTTGCCCGCGGGCCTTCTTTTCTTAGGGAGTGAAGTCCCCCTCTGGGGAAAAGTTTGGGATAGAGTGTGCATTTATCCAACACCAGATAACTAAAAGTCATTTTCCTGTCTTGTTTTGAAAGACTGTTTCGTTACGTGTCTACCCTTACGTCGCGTGGTAGGAAATATTGAATTGATCAGATTGTCCTTAAAAGAGTGCTAGTAAAAGCCTCCTTTCAGAGCTCTTCCCATTTCGTTCCCCTAAGCTTGAGCCAATTTGCTGTTTCTGCAAAGCTTCAACTAATTGCTCCCCGAGCCATCCGACTCTGATAAGGTGTCCGAGTAATCACAGATTCCTCAAAGAATGAATCCGAAGCCAGAATTGTTAGACCATTTAATTTGGGTGCAGTCCTTTTAATACTTGGTGAAAGGAGCCATTGCTGAAGATCGATTACAGTTGGGGAAATTATTAGTTAATGTGAGCCCCCTTTTAGACTGTGAGCCCACTGTTGGGTAGGGACTGTCTCTATATGTTGCCAACTTGTACTTCCCAAGCGCTTAGTACAGTGCTTTGCACACAGTAAGCACTCAATAAATACGATTGATTGATTGATTGATTAACAGTAATGCTATTGTTAATCTTGGAATTTGGTATGGAAAGCCAAAAAATGTGATTTTTCTACTTTTGGCTGTACCTTACTTTCTGTTTAGTAGTTTCTTGCCTCTCACCTCTCTCCAAGAATCTTACTTCTCAATTGTTCGTGAAGAAAAATACATTTCCATGTAGTTATCCATCAGCTAAAAACTTAAAATAAGAACAGACAGCAAAGGGGGGGTATTCAGGCTAGCCAGGAGAATTTGGAGAGGGCAAAGTATGCCAGCCAGGGAGAACAGTAGCAAGTAGTGAAAGCAGAAGAATGCAATAACTTTGGGCTCTGGTAACAAAACAGGAGCTCTAGGAGGTTTTTCTGTCAGAGAATGAACATTTTCAGGGACTTCAAGCTATGTATGGATGTGCCCTTTGGGGAAACCCCATCTTCCATTTCATCCTTGCTCCCTCTTGGTTAAAGACCAAATTTTTTCCCACTTTCCCACTACCAACAGAGACAGGAAAGGTCACGTGTTGAGATATTTTCCAGCCTTGTGTGATTTGTTAGAAAGCTTGCAAACATTAGTTTTAGAAATATACTAAGCTCATCTGCCAGTTTGTTCTTCGGATTCTCAGCTGAAAAACAGAATCAGTTACCTAGTGGATAGAGCCTGGGCCCAGGAATCAGAAGGACCTGGGTTCTAATCCCAGCTCCATCAGTTGTCTGCTGTGTGACCTTAGGCAAGTCACTTTACTTCTCTGTGCCTCAGTTGCTGCATTTGTAGTTAAAAAAAATCCATCAATCAGTGGTTTCTGGGTGCTTACTCTGGTAGGGCACTGTACTAAAGCTCTTGGGAGAGACGGAATTAACAGACACGTTCCCTGCCCAGATTACTCTCTTAAAAAGAATCCTATCTGAGTCTCAATCAACCAGTGGTACATATTGAGCACTTCCTGTGTGCAGAGTACTGTACTAAGTGCTTGGGAAATATAATATCCCGGAGTTGGTAGAGGCAATCCCTGCCCACAAAAAACAGTCTGGCCAACTGGATAGAGCCCCGGCTTGGCAGTCAGAAGGACCCTTCTAATCGTGGGTCCCCCACCTGTCTCCTGTGTGACCTTGGGAAAGCCACCTCACTTCTTTGTCCCTCAGTTTCCTCATCTGTTAAAATGGGGAATAAGACTGTGAGCTCCATGTGAGATTAGCTTGTGTCTACCCCAGACCATATAATACAGTGCCTGGCACTTAGTAAGTGCTTAACAAATACCATTTTTTTTAAAAAAAAACAGCGTCTGCAGTCTTCTTTCTTGAATGACAAATAATCAGAGCTTGTGGATTTGTCTGCTTATTCTCTTGTAATAATAATAATAATAATAATACTTATGGTATTTGTGCTCTCTATGTGCCAAGCACTGTTCTAAGGTCTCTCCCATATGCTTAGAACAGTGCTCTGAACACAGTAAATGCTCAACAAATGCCACTGATTGATTGATCTGAATTATCCAATACACCCGAATTATCCAGTACCAGCTGTATTACCAGAGCCGGATGGGAATGTGGGGGGAGAGGGGAAAGGGAAGGGTCGAAAAACTTCACATTGGGAGGAAGAGCCCTTACTAGCAGAAGGGGTGGGGGAGGTCGGAGTCTTCTGGTTTAAGTAAAATGGACTTCTGACTGATTCAAACATCTCTTTCTAGGCTGCGCAGTCAGTCCTGATCTCTCTGTTTGAACTCAATACACCGGAGTTTACCATGTTACTAGGAGCTCTACCAAAAACTTTTCAGGATGGTGCTACCAAGCTTCTACACAATCACCTTCGGAATACAGGCAACGGAAGCCAGGTATCTTCCTTGTTAACGGCGCCCTTTGTGGGTCAGAAAGTCGGGGGCGGGGGGCGAACACTATTCTGTACTTCTCTGTTCAGAGAGGCCATGGAGAGTAATGCCAAAAAGTAAAAATGAGGAGGAAATTTGATAACTTAAAGCCCCTCGAACAGCCCCTAAAGCTGTTGCCTCAAAAGGGAGTTGAGGTGAGTTTCAGCCACATGCATATTTGAAGTTGAGCACTACAGAAACTGTGGTCTCACCAGTCTTTTCTGTTGCAAAAAAAAAAAAAATGTGACTTTGAAATGTGCTGGTTCAACAGGACCTCAGGTTCCATAATGCTCTTTAAGTAGACTGATCCTGATTCTAAGACACGTTTCCTAAAATAAGGTGCTTCAGAAGATAAAACATGGCGTAGTGGGACCCCAGCTCTGTTGCTTGCCTGCTGTTCTCTAGACTGTAAGCTCTTTATGGTCAGGGAACGTGTCCGTTAATTCCGTTGCCTTGTGCTCTCCCAAGCGCTTAGCACAGTGCCCTGCACATAGTATGCGCTCAATAACTGCCACTGATTGATGTGACCCTGGGCAGGCCACTTAACTTCTTTGTACCTCAGTTGCCTCATCTGTAAAATGGGGGTTCAGTACCTCTCTTCCACTTAAACTATCCATCATTAGGGAAGCAGCATGGCTCAGTGGAAAGAGCACAGGCTTTGGAGTCAGAGGTCATGGGTTTGAATCCCGGCTCTGCCACATGTCTGCTGTGTGACCTTGGGCAAGTCACTTCACTTCTCTGAGCCTCAGTTACCTCATCTGTAAAATGGGGATTAAGACTGTCCACATGGGACAACCTGATCACTTTGTATCCCCCCAGTGCTTAGAACAGTGCTTTGCACATAGTAAGCGCGTAACAAATGCCAACATTATTATTATTAGAGAAAGTGCATGTGATCTAATTTTATCTAGCCCAGTGCTTGTTATATAGTAAGCGTATAACAAGTACCACAATTATTATAAAAATATCTTTGCATTGCAAATTATTCCCTGAATTGTGTTATCTATACTGGTTCATTCTCAATTTCAGGGTTTTTTTTTGTTGTTGTTGTTTGTGTTTTTCTGAAAGAATGGTGATAAATAGGACAAGGGATGTTTTACCTGTTTATACACATACATACCTACTATCTCTCTCTCTCTCTCTCTCTCTCTCTCTCTCTCTCACTATCTCTCTTCCCCTCTCCGCCTTCCTCTCCCTCTAAGGAAGAAGGACACACATGGCAGACTAAGCCCTCTTTTCCTTTTCAACTCCTTTCTGCTTCACCCTGACTTGTTCCCTTTATTCATCCCCCTCCCAGCCCCACAGCAATTACGCTCAAATCTGCAGTTTATTTATATTAATGGCTGTCTCCCTCTGCAGACTGTATACTCATTGTGAGCAGGGAATGGCATGAGCCCGTTTTTGGGTAGGGACTGTCTTTATATGTTGCCAACTTGTACTTCCCAAGCGCTTAGTACAGTGCTCTGCACACAGTGAATGCTCAGTAAATTCGACTGATTAGAAAACGCACTTCTCCTTCCTTTTGAGGCCTGAAGGAGCACACATTTCCAGAAGTGTCTATCACTCTTCCTCTGGCCAGTGTCGTCCTACTGCTCTCACACTTGGCAGATCCCATTTAAAATGCATTGCAGTACTGATAAGCTTTAGAAAAGATGGAAGTTTCCGGAAGGGGCAGGGGCAGCAAATACCGTAAGACAGATTTATTTCCGGAGCATTTTGGAGATTGTTCCAGAGCCACCAGTTAGAGCTGGTTGAGCGTAGCTTGAGGAACAGCACATCTGCCTGGCCCTGGTTCCCCTGTGGTAGGACTTAATGTGGGCCTGAGGCCAAGCCATCTTCCCCGCCACCACCAGTCTTTTGGGGAAAACCTTCACACAGGCTGAGACCAACCTGAGATGGTTTGGACTAGGATGACAGAATCGCTCAAGCCTCTTGCTGCCTGTCTCCCTGCAAAGGAGAGAAGACTATTCTCTGTGTGCTGTGCACACAGTAAGCGCTTAATAAATACGATTGAATGAATGGGTGGCCAGAGTCTGCATTAAAAAAAAAATAGAGAGTACATCCAGTCAGAGCCCTCATTTTTCATTGTTTGTTGGATTTGGGCCAAGGAGAACCTAGGTTGGGGTGGAGCAAACCCCTAAACCCTGGTCAGGCAGACCTATAGTCCGGGGGATGGGGGAGCGAGAAGGGTTTAACTTCTTCTTATGGAAAGATTGTAATGAAATGACCCCAGTCAGGTGCGGCATCCAACAGGAGAGCTTCAGCAGCCATTTGTTTTCCCAAGCCCGCAGACACGTGATTCTTTCCCCCGCATAAAAGTAAAACCTAAAGCATGTCAAATATAGATGCAAAGAGGAGCCCACTATTTCCTCTATCTGCAGTTTATTGTGTTGTGTGTCTCCCCTGTAGTCTGGAAGATCCTTGTGGGCAAGGATCACATTATCATCATGGTATTATCAAATTGGTTACATGCTCACTACTCTTACTGTTGTTATTCTTAGGGTACTTGTTAAGGGCCTACTACGTGTCTGTTGTAAGTGCTGGGGTAGAGAGACGCTCATCAGATCAGACACACACTGAGCCCCCTATATAGGATAGGCCCTAAGTGGGAGGGAGAACAGGGACTGAATCCCCATTTTGCAGAAGAGGAAAGTGAAACCGAGAGACGGTAAGGAACTTGCCCAAGGTCACACAGCAGGCGACTGGCAGAGCCAGAATTAGAACCCAGGCCCTCCGATTCCCTGGCCCCTGCTGTTTTCCACTTGGCCAGCTTGCCCCGCCAGCTTTTACCAACTCGTTTAGAGTTGGCATGTTCCAACTGTATTATATTGTATATTGTCAAATCTGATTTGGTTGTACTCCCCTCACAGTACAGTGCCTGGCCCAAAGTAAGCGCTCAACAAATACCGGAATTATGATTATCATCATCAATCGTATTTATTGAGCACTTACTGTGTGCAGAGCACTGTACTAAGCGCTTGGGAAGTACAAGTTGGCAACATATAGAGACAGTCCCTACCCAGCAGTGGGCTCACAGTCTAAAATTACTTTCCCAAGCTCTGTGCAGAGGAAGCCGTCAGTAAATAACATTCATCGACCGTTCCATTCCCAATCCTCCTGAGTCGAGCCAGCCCCTCTGGCCATTCATTGGCTGAAGATGACTTGTCCCCACCCCTGATCCATATTGTCTCGCTCCCTCCTCCCTGTCCCAGGCTGAATCTGAAGACCCAGGTACCTGACATTTCCTTTCAAAACCCCTCTTTCTGTCCTAATCTAAGATAGAGAGTGGACCTCCGCCCTAGCTGTTGGCCTGGTTTTTTGGGTAACAGCCCCTCTGCTCCATTACAGAGCTTCAGGATCAATCAATCTTTCATTGGAGCCCACTGTGGGCAGGGATTGTCTCTATTTGTCGCTGAATTGTACTTTCCAAGTGCTTAGTACAGTGCTCCGCACACAGTAAGCGCTCAATAAATACAATTGAATGAGTGAATTAGTATTTATTGAGCGCTTACTGTGTCGGAGCACTGTACTAAGAATGTGGGAGAGGACAATACAACACAGTTGGTAGCCGTGCTCCCTGCCCACAAGGAGTTTACAGTTTGAGTTTGTTTATGCACAATTTAAGGAGAAGCCGCACCGCTCAACGAATGGACCATGAGTCTGGGAGTCAGAAGGTCATGGGGTCTAATCAGGTCTCCGCCACTTGTCTGCTGTGTGACCTTGGGGAAGCCACTTCACTTCTCTGTGACTGTCACCTCATCTGTAAAACGGAGATCGAGACTTTGAGTCCCACAAGGAGAGGGACATTGTCTATCCCGATTTGCTTGTATCCAACCCCAGCGCTTAATTCAGTGCCCACACATAGTAAGCGCTTAACACATGCCATAATGATTTAAAAATGATTATTATCATTAAGCTTATGCCCAATCTGAATTTTAAGGGAAGGGGAGGGTAGTTGGGAGAAATGGATGAGAGGCAGTTGGAGTGTCCTTCAGGGGAGAGAGTTAGAGGGGCTACTTGGATGCAGATGTTGGTGGCTTCTTAAGGTGGTGATTCTTGGCATGTTTATAAGCAACCAGTAATGAGCAAGAGAATATGAGAATGACCTTTATTAGGTGGGAGTGGAAAAGTTCCAGGAGGCAACTCGATGGGGAGAGTAAAAATATAGGGAAGGTAATTCATTTAAGGTTTAGTAATCAGTTGAGTCCACACAAAGAGAGTAATTGGTGGTCGCAGTTCTTACTTTACAGGTAACTGTAAAAGCGCTGTGGCATTTATTGCCTGCATTCATTCATTCAATCGTATTTATTGAGCGCTTATTGGGTGCAGAGCACTGCAGTGTTCTTCACATCCGGTCCACACTCAAAGCTGAAATAGATAGTCTCGTCTAGTATTTTACAAATATATTTGCTGTCCAGACAGAGTTGGAGATTATATGTTGCCCACCTCTCTTTTAGGGGGTGTAATTATTTCAGTGTTAAGCTTGCTGTTTTGACTGCCCTTTTTTGTTCTTTTTTTTTTTTAAACATTTCACATTCCTATTTTTCGCTTCAGGGTTCAGTGGGGAGTCCTTTAACAAGACCTACTTCACGGTCACCAGCAAATTGGTCCAGTCCTCTCACGTCTCCAACCAATACTTCCCAGAACACATTGTCTCCCAGGTGAGGTGTTACCCTTAATGGGCGGGGATTGGGGGGGGGTGAGTCTTAGGAAAGTTCCCTCTACCTTTTATATGAAGACGTGCCCCTCTTAGCGGAAAGCAGCTTGGCTTCAGTTTGGCGCATTTGGATGAAAATAAAGACAGTCTAGCCAAGAGCATTAGCAAAGAGAGAGAGAAAAAGCAGGGATCCAGTCTCCAAAGCCAGAGAAAAAGCAGGAATCCAATGCCTTCCCAGGCAGAGGAATCCTGACTGTGGCGGGAGCTTCCCATCACTGAATTTTTTTTTTTTAATTTGTTCCCTTCACGGCTCTCCCTGATTTGAATAGAAATTTGGCTTGGCACCCAACATGTAGTAGGGCAAACCACCAAGCCACCTGGGGTTTGATCCGTAGAGGTAAACTGTCTTGACACGAGTATTTTCTAAAATACAGTAGGGTGCTAAAACACGGCACCAGGAGCAGTGTTGATTCAACAAGTGTGAGGCCTTCATATTATAGATGCGGGTCCATCCTCTAGGCTCTGGAGCTGTGAGGACAGCAATCCCCTGTTCCTCAACGTAACGCCGACGTTGAGCATGCTGGACTCTGGATCCTTGAAAGAGGGCATTCCTCAGAGCAGATCTGTCAGCAGTGGCCCCCCTCAAAAGGCTCCCTTCCCCATCCCTCAACACCCCCCCAATATCTCATGGCAGGTCACCCCAGTGATGCCACCTGAGAAGAAAACCCGCTCCTTTCTCAGGCCCCTCTTGTAGGTAATAGAATGGGTGACAACCGCCCTCCCTGCCCAGCAAGCACCTCAGATTACAAAAAGATGGTCATTCCTCTCTGGTCGCTTCCAGGAGGAGATTTACAGATGTATGTTGCATTTACTCCGGATTCTAGTCAGGACACAGCTTCCTCCAGGTGGAATGTAGGAGAAAGGGCAGTGACACATCTGGGCTGAATCAAGCAAGACTTCTCTCACCTATCACCGCTGTCGAAGAAGGACAGCGGTGCCCCATCCTTGCCATTATCTTGGGGCGTGGTTCTGAAGCAGCTGTGTAATGGTTGAAAGTTGATCTTTCAAAGCTCCCGTTTTCTTCTTCATAGTGCGTTCGACTATGACACGGAAAACATGAATTCTGAAGATATATATAGCTCTCTCCGAGGGGTGACAGAAGCAATCCAGAATTTTAGCTTCCGGAGTCAAGAAGATATGAACGAGCCGTTGAAAAGGGACTCCAAGAAAGATGGGGATGGAGACTCGGTGAGTATGGAAAAGTCAGGCACGCGTGGACATTTGGCTGCTTTTCGAAATGCTTGAAATTTTGGATTAGCCTAAAACGAACTTACATACTGAACTACCTGATCCTTCTAAATCTACCCTTGTTCTTTGAATCTGCGATTTTGGAGTCACGTGTATTCTTGCCCGTATTTCTCTTACTTGAATAGCCATTTGGCAGGAAGGGTCAGTTTGGGTCTTTTTTTTTCCCCCTCTCTCGCTTATAACCTGCTTTATAGTTCTGCAGTTGTTCCAATCGCTCTTGTCATTTTAACATGATATTTGCTCATGTACACCAAGTATAACGCTAAAACAAATGCTAAATAATATCATCGTAATACTAAACCAATGCCAATCACTCACTCATTGCCAGGTTCAGTGAACTCTATTAGATCCTAATCCTTTATTATCTCTCTGGTCCCTCTGACACCACCAACCACTCTCATCTCCTTGGAGTTAAGCTGAAGAGAGTTTTGCCTAAGTGGTAGTCCTCTGATTTTCTCCCCTCTCTGACTGTTCCTCCTCAATTCCGTTCTCTGGCTCCTCTTCCACCTCTCGTTCTCCTGTGGGGTCCTCCCGCAAGGCTCTGTTTTGGGTCCCCTTCAAATTCCGTGCTCACTCTTCTGGGGAGCTTGCCCGCTTGTCCGGTCTCAGCTGTGATTCCCCAATCTGCCTTTCGAGCCGGGACCTTCTCATAATTCCAACTTTTCATTTCCTGCCGCCTTCAGGATGTCTCTCCCCGTTTGGCCCAACAGCACCTCAAATCCAACATGTCCAAACTGGAGCTTCTTGTCTTTCTTCCCCCTCCACTCTCAACTTTCCCATCAGGACTGTTCATAATACCCCATCCTCCCTCTTGCAGAATTTCACGGTCTTGGCGTCATCCTTGACTCTTTCCTGTCACTCAGCTCTCACACTGTCAGTAAATTCGGTCAATTCATCCTTCAAAAACGTTTCCCAGGATCTGCTCTTGTGTTTTCACGAGAAAAGTCCCAAACCTGTATAAGCGCTCTTTATAGCACGATTAGCCTACCGTATTAGCCTCCGCCCTGGGCTCCCTATCTCTGTCCTTTCTTCCCTTTCATCCTTACTTGACACTACTGCCCAGATTATCTTCCCGAAATATGGTTTTGTTTATGCGACAGATACAAAATAATTTACACGTAGGAGGATAATGGAAAGAAAAATATGGTGGTGAATGAGAAACCACTCAAATAATCACGTTTCGATCGATAAAAACGAAAGTACTAGAGGTGGTTATAAGGGCAGAAATGAGAAGGTGGCCCCAAAGTGCTGAGGTAGTAGTGGGAGGATGTGATTATGATAATAATTGTATTTTGTTCAGTACTTAACTGTGGGCCAAGCACTGAGGTAGATTAGACACAGTCTCCGTCCCACGTGAGCCTCACAGTCTAAGGAGAAGGGGGAATGGGTATTTAATCCCCATTGGACGGATGAGGAAACAGAGGTCCAGAGAAGTGAAGCGACTTGATCAAGATCACACAGCAGGCAAGTCAATTCATACTGCTGCGCCTGAATGTCTTTATTATTTTTTTGTTCAATGTTCATTTTTTCTTTCCATTATACCAAATTTTTGGGGGACTTCCAGAAAACGGTTTTGAAAAGTCTTCTTACAGGTTAGGTTTTCAGTTTCAATTTATGGCTCATGGTCTTCTGAAAGAGTAGAGAAGGGAATTTTTTAGCAGATTATCTGTACTTAAAGATTGAACTCGACTTAGATCACTATTACTGGTGTAGTGTATTACGTTGGCATGCAGATGTTGGCAAATAGAGCTTTCCTCATTTCTCCTAATGTTTCACAGGTGTACCTCTCTGGCATAATACCTCAATTTGCATTCGTAAATATAGCTTTATAGCTATATTATATATAATATATTATATATAATATTATAATAATATCATATTATTACTTATAGCTATATTATAGCTTTATATTCACCGCCGTGAATGGCAGTGTTTTCATGGCTTGCGGTTCTTTGCGTCGTCCTTTAAGCTAAAAGCTTTTCCCTTCTCATTTTCACTATTTCAAACTCTATAGCTTATTTAGCTATAGGAGATGAAGAAATATTTTGCAAATTTAAAACGGAGTGTTTCCATTGCCCCAGAAGATATTGCGGGGTGGGAAATCGATCTGAAATGTTCGCTACAATTGTGCCGTGCCTGAATAGCCGCAGGTCCTACTAGACTGAGCCCAGACCTGGGAATTCAAAGAGCCTGGGTTCTAATCCCGCCTCCGCTACCTGTTTGCTGTGAGGCCTTGGGCAAGTCACTTCACTTCTCTGTGCCTCAGTGACCTCATATGTGCCACTTGTCTGCTGTGTGGCCTTGGGCAAGTCACTTAATTTTTCTGTGCCTCAGTGACCTCATCTATAAAATGGGAATAAGACTGTGAGCCCCATGCGGGATAGGGACTGTGTCCAACCCGATTTGCTTGTATACATCCCGGCTCTTAGTACAGTCCTAAGAAGCAGTATTTGAGAAGCAGCGTGGCTCAATGGAAAGAGCCCGGGCTTTGGGGTCAGAGGTCATGGGTTCAAATCCTGGCTCTGCCAATTGTCAGCTGTGTACGTCACTTCACTTCTCTGTGCCTCAGTTACCTCATCTGTAAAATGGGGATTAAGACTGTGAGCCCCCCATGGGACAACCTGATCACCCTGTAACCTCCCCAGTGCTTAGAACAGTGCTTTGCTCATAGTAAGTGCTTAATAAATGCCATTATTATTATTATTGTTATTATTATTATTATTATTACAGTGCTTGGCACATACCACAATTACTGTTATTAAAATGGGGATTAAAACTGTGAGCCCCACGAAGGACAGGGATTGGATCCACCCCGATTTCCTTGTCCTCACCCCAGTGTTCAGTGCGGGGCCTGGCACATAGAGCTTAACAAATGTCTCATCCTCATCATCATTATTCTGATGGTGATTATGACTGTTATTTCCAACAGACCTGCAGTGGTTCTGGATTGCTCGATCCCCGAGCAGCAGGTGATACTGTGGATTCCGGCCGAACGGCGCTCGACAATAAAACCTCATTGCTCAACACGATGCCCGCCCACTCGTCTCCCCGGTCCCGGGATTATAACCCCTACAATTACTCCGATAACATCAGTTCCTTCAACAAATCCGCCTTGAAGGAAGCCATGTTTGACGACGACGCAGAGCAGTTTCCCGATGGTGAGTTGTGGGATAGTGTCGCCAAACCTAAAATATTCCAAGTGGTGTGATTTTTTTCTTTTAGATTTTTTATTTTGAAATATTTTTTTTTTATTAAACCCTGGAATGGATATAAGATGATCAGATTCATATCTCGGATGGGGCTCCCAGTTGTAATCCCCATTTTACAGATGAGGAAACTGAGGCCCAGAGAAGTTGTTGATGTTACTGGTTTTTTTTCATCGTTCCTGTTCAGGCTTACAAAACATGATGGAGACTTTGGGTAATTTTGTTCCCATACCGGATAATTTTCAACATAGTCTTTGGAGGGCCAACTTTCAGATTCTAGCCTGTTCTGGTCCGGGTATTTATTGTTGGATCCTGGGACTTTCCTCCTTCTGCTTTGGCTGTGTCATTCTCTGAGAAAGTGGAGATAACTGTACTTAAACTGGAATCCCCATGTGGGACAAGGACTGTTTCCAACCTGATGGACTCGTATCTACGCCAGCCCTTAGGACAGTGCTTGACACATGGCAAGTGCTTAATAAATACCATAATAATAATAAGAACAATAACGACCCTCAGACCCCTTCTTCCCAAATGTTTTTTGAAGTGCTTCAAGTTGAGTGACTCTGAGCGCCATATGGTATGCTGCTTCACAACTGTGCATCACAGTTTTACGCAGTTTGCCTCTTCTTGTATGTTAGCGTTGGAGTCCACTGAACCAAAGCGGCAACACATCCTTCTAGACCAAACAAAAGGTATTGCCGGAAATGTAGTTTTAACCTTAGGGCTTTCAAAATAGTAGTTTGCCTATAAATAAATCAGTGGTATTTATGCAGAGCACTGTACGAAGTGCTTGGGAGAGTACCAAAACCCGTTTCGCCCACATGTGACTCTTTGAAAAATACAGCCCGACGAGGAACTAGTAACAAGGGTCGGATTGCCGATAAGATAAACTGTCTTTCCAATGTGACCGTTTCCTGTTTTAAAAGACCTCTCCCTGGACCATTCGGACCTGGTTGCCGAACTGCTGAAAGAATTGTCTAACCACAATGAGCGCGTGGAAGAAAGAAAGGCCGCCCTGTTTGAGCTTATGAAATTGACCCAAGAAGAGGCTTTTGGGGTCTGGGATGAGCACTTCAAAACCATTCTGCTGCTGTTGCTCGAAACCCTTGGGGACAAAGAGGCAAGTGTGTCTGTGTACCCCGGTAAGAGATGAACTGTACTTTCCAAGCGCTTAGTACAGTGCTGTGCACTCAGCGCTCAATAAATACGACTGGATGAACGAATGAACGAATGAATGAATGAATGAAAGGTGAAGAAACACAGCCTAGGAGAGTGGGGCTTGGTTTCTGCTCTATAACGTAAACTCTACAAGTTTGGCTACAGAAGCGACACACTTCATTACAAACTCGAATGCCTCAAGTTTTCACCTAACGGCAACTGTCTCTTAGGGTGTATCTCTCTACCAAACCGCTAACGCCTTTAAAAAAATACTTCTCTTCAGCATGCAATTAGAGCCTTGGCCTTGAAAGTCCTAAGAGAAATCTTAAGGAACCAGCCGGCGAGGTTTAAAAATTACGCAGAGCTGACGATTATGAAGACCCTGGAAGCCCACAAGGATCCTCATAAAGAAGTGAGTTGGCTTTTTGTCGGTGGTCGGGTTTTAGCACGGTGCCTTATTCGCACGCTCCGGGGTTTGGCGACTGATCGAAAAGCAGCGTGGCTTAGTGGAAAGAGCCCGGGATTGGGAGTCAGAGGACGTGGGTTCTGATCCCGGCTGCTGTACCGCTGTTCCCGTCCCCTCTAGACTGGAAGCTCTTTGTAAGCAGGGAATGTCTGTTATATTGTTGTACTCTCCCAAACGCTTAGTACAGTAAGCGCTCAGTAAATATGACTGACTTACTGCCGTTGCATCTCCTCCAAAAGGCCTTCCCTGGCTAAGCCTTGGTTTCTCCCCCCCCTCCATGGTGCCTATGCATTTGATTCTCATCCCCAACGCTGGCATACATATTGCTATCCTCCACGGTATCCTCTCCGTAGTTTATTTTATTATCCGTCTCACCCCTTAGACTCTAAGCTCTTTGTGGGCAGCGATCATTCATTCATTCATTCATTCATTCAATCGTATTTATTGAGCGCTTACTGTGTGCAGAGCACTGGACTAAGCGCTCGGGAAGTTCAAGTCGGCAACACATAGAGACGGTCCCTACCCAACAACGGGCTCACAGTCTAGAAGGGGGAGACAGACAAGAAAACAAAGCATGTAGACAGGTGTCAAAACTGTCAGAATAAATAGAATTATATCTATATGCACATCATGAATGTGAGCCCACTATTGGGTAGGGACTGTCTCTATATGTTGCCAAATTGTACTTTTCAAGTGCTTGGTACAGTGCTCTGCACACAGTAAGCGCTCAATAAATATGATTGATGATGAATAAAATAAATAGAGAAGTATGTACAAGTAGGTCCCACTACATTAAACCAGCACTAACCAAGTTATCTAGTTTTAAGATGCAGGCACCAAACTGATGGCGGCGGTTGTTCTGGATGGCCACCAAGGTCACCGGGCGACTAAAGAATTAGTCAGCATGTGACTACTGAAAGTTTTAATAAGGTTTTATTGGTAAGGCCGAAGACCGAATAGGCGGCGGGCTCTTTTCCTTAAGGGAACAGGCCCCGAGTGCCCGATGCAACGAGCGTATATACTGCTGTTGCTGATCACAGTGATTGGTAGATTTGCAATTCCTATTTGCAACTTTTAGACTGTGAGCCCACTGTTGGGTAGGGACTGTCTCTATATGTTGCCAATTTGTACTTCCCAAGCGCTTAGTACAGTGCTCTGCACATAGTAAGCGCTCAATAAATACGATTGATGATGATGATGAATTCCTGCCGACGGCCATACTCTCCCAAGCGCTCAGCCCAGTGCTCTGCACTCAGTAAGCGCTCAATACATACAACTGATCGAGAAAGACGATGGAGGGTGCATGACGGACTGGTTGGCGTTTATCAAGCTGTAATTAAAGCTAGCTGTCAAGGAGGGCAACTAAGCACCCCATTGCCCCGTAGAACTTGGAACCCAGCGTAGGTGCCATCCACCAAACTAGCTCTTTTCCCCCCCTTCAAAGCCCTACTGAGAGCTCACCTCCTCCAGGAGGCCTTCCCTGACTGAGCCCCCCTTTTCCTCTGCTCCTCCTCCCCTCCCCATCACCCCTACTCCCTCCCTCTGCTCTACCCCTCCTCCACCCCACAGCACTTGTGGACATCTGCACATATTTATTCTATTTATTTTGTTAACGATGTGTCTATATAATTCTGTTTATCAATTTTGATCCTATCGATGCCCGTCTACTTGTTTGGTTGTCCGTCTCCCCCTTCTTGACTGTGAGCCTGTTGTTGGGTAGGGATTGTCTGTTGCCGAATTGTACTTTCCAGTGCTCAGTACAGTGCCCTGCACACAGGTAAGCGCTCAATAAAGATGACTGAGTGAAAGAAGCGCCAGAAAGGTGAGAATTCCACGTAGCAGCGAGTCCTGTGAGCTGGTCATAATCAATCAATCAATCGTATTTATTGAGCGCTTACTATGTGCAGAGCACTGTACTAAGCGCTTGGGAAGTACAAATTGGCATCACATAGAGACAGTCCCTACCCAACAGTGGGCTCACAGTCTAAAAGGGGGAGACAGAGAACAGAACCAAACATACCAACAAAATAAAATAAGTAGGATAGAAATGTACAAGTAAAATAAATAAATAAATAAATAAATAGAGTAATAAATATGTACAACCATATATACATATATACAGGTGCTGTGGGGAAGGGAAGGAGGTAAGACGGGGGGATGGAGAGGGGGACGAGGGGGAGAGGAAAGAAGGGGCTCAGTCTGGGAAGGCCTCCTGGAGGAGGTGAGCTCTCAGCAGGGCCTTGAAGGGAGGAAGAGAGCTAGCTTGGCGGATGGGCAGAGGGAGGGTCATAAGCATTGGCACCCCTCCTTCCTTTCCCCCTCTTCCCCCTCTCCATCCCCCTGCCTTACCTCCTTCCCTTCCCCACAGCGCCTGTATATATGTATATATGTTTGTACATATTTACTACTCTATTTTACTTGTACATATCTATTCTATTTATTTTATTTTGTCAATATGTTTGGTTTTGTTCTCTGTCTCCCCCTTCTAGACTGTGAGCCCACTGTTGGGTAGGGACCGTCTCTATATGTTGCCAACTTGTACTTCCCAGGCGCTTAGTACAGTGCTCTGCACACAGTAAGCGCTCAATAAATACGATTGATCGACTCTAGCGTCCCCCCTGAACCTCTGGCTTGTTGGCACACGCAGCTCCGGCTTGGAAACGAAGCCTCACTTTTCGGGCTTTCCGTCTGTTTAGGTGGTGAGATCGGCCGAAGAAGCGGCCTCGATGTTAGCCACCTCCATCAGCCCCGACCAGTGCATCAAAGTGCTCTGCCCCATCATCCAAACTGCCGACTACCCCATCAACCTGGCTGCCATCAAAATGCAGACCAAAGTGATCGAGAGGGTGTCCAAGGAAACGCTGACGCAGCTCTTGCCCGAGATCGTGCCCGGGCTAATCCAGGTAAGGAGCGAGAGGCAGAGATGAAGAACGCGGCCCGGGAACGGTAACCGTGAGCTAATGATGGGGGACAAGGATCCGGAACCGATGCCGGAGGGGCCTGTAGGAAATCACTGTGGATTTGCCGGTTGGGCAACCATCTCCCGCCTGGAATTTGTACTGCGAGTGTCTTTCTCACGCCCCGGCCACGGACGCACAGTAATGCAGCTTTTCCGGCCCGTGCCGTTCGCGGGGAGCGTTGCCCAGAAGCTACTTGTTTCGTGGGGAAGAACAGCACCCTGCATGTAATAATAATAATAATAATAATGATGATGGTGTTTAAGCGCTTCCTATGTGCCAAGCACTGTTCTAAGCGCTGGGGTAGATACAAGGTAATCAGGTTGTCCCACGTGGGGCTCACAGTCTCAACCCCCATTTTACAGAGGAGGTCACTGAGGCACAGAGAAGTTAAGTGACTTGCCCAAAGTCACACAGCTGACAAGTGGCTGAACCGGCATCAGAATCCACGACCTCTGACTCCCAATCCTGTGTTCCTTGTTGCGCTGTTTCCTTTATTATTAATAATGATGGTATTTGTTAAGCGCTTACTACGTGCCAAGCACTGTTCTAAGCGCTGGGGTAGATACAAGGTAATCAGGTTGGCCCACGTGGGGCTCACAGTCTCAACCCCCATTTTACAGAGGAGGTCACTGAGGCACAGAGAAGTTAAGTGACTTGCCCAAAGTCACACAGCTGACGAGTGGCTGAACCAGCATCAGAATCCACGACCTCTGACTCCCAAACCTGTGTTCCTTGTTGCGCTGTTTTCTTTATTATTAATAATATATTATATATTATAATAATATATATTATTATTATTATTATTAACAATGATGGTATTTGTTAAGCGCTTACTACGTGCCAAGCACTGTTCTAAGCACTGGGGTAGATACAAGGTAATCAGGTTGTCCCACGTGGGGCTCACAGTCTCAACCCCCATCTTAGTCACTGAGTCACAGAGAGTTTAAGTGCCTTGCCCAAGGTCACAGATAGTAAGAGCTCAATGGGTACCATTGAGTGGTTGATGTATTTCTCCTCTCCGTAACCCATTTTAATGTCCGCCTCCCCCCCATAGACCGTAAGGTCCTTGAGTTCAGGGGTCATGTTTTCCAACTCCGGGGTTTTTGTACTTTCCCAAGCAATTATTACACTGCTCTGCCTCCAGTAAGTGCTCAAACATCACAGAATGATTGATTGATTCATTCATTCATTCAATTGTATTTATTGAGCACTTACTGTGTGCAGAGCACTGTACTTAAGCGCTTGGGAAGCACAAGTCGGCAACATATAGAGACGGTCCCTACCCAACAACGGGCTCACAGTCTAGAAGGGGGAGACAGACAACAAAACAAAACATGTGGACAGGTGTCAAGTCCTCGGAATAAATATAAATAAAGCTAGATGCACATCATTAACAAAATAAATAGAATAGTAAATACGTACAAGTAAAATAAATAGAGTAATAAATCTATACAAACGTATGTACAGGTGCTGTGGGGAGAGGAAGGAGGTAGGGCGGGGGGGTGGGGAGGAGGAGAGGAGAAAGGGGGCTCAGCCTGGGAAGGCCTCTCGGAGGAGGTGAGCTCTCAGTAGGGCTTTGAATCAATCAATCAATCGTATTTATTGAGCGCTTACTGTGTGCAGAGCACTGTACTAAGCACTTGAAGGGAGGAAGAGAGCTAGCTTGGCGGATTTGCGGAGGGAGGGCATTCCAGGCCAGGGGAAGAACGTGGGTCGGGGGTCGACGGCAGGACAGGCGAGAGTGAGGTACGGTGAGGAGATTAGCGACAGAGGAGCGGAGGGTGCGGGCTGGGCAGTAGAAGGAGAGAAGGGAGGTGAGGTAGGAGGGGGCGAGGGGATGGACAGCCTTGAAGCCCAGGGTGAGGAGTTTCTGCCTGATGCGCAGATTGATCGGTAGCCATTGGAGGTTTTTGAGGAGGGGAGTAGCATACCCAGAGCATTTCTGCACAAAGATGATCCGGGCAGCAGCGTGAAGTATAGATTGAAGTGGGGAGAGACAGGTGATTAAAAGACACGTCCTACCTTCAGCACCTGTTCCTCCTTAAAAGCCATTTTCTTCAGGAGGCATTTTTTGCCAAGTCCTCCCGTCTTCTTTGTCATGCCATCCCATCTTCCGCCTCAGCCCTCATATATTGTATTTGTTATCAAATATCCTTCATTTGTACCTGTTAGCTCTTCCGCCGTCTTTAATCGTTGCACTTTGCCAGTTGATGCGTAGATTTCCCCATTATTTTGTAAGTTTCTTGCGGTCACGGAGCACATTGTTTACTGCTTTTGTCTGTTTCTCAAGCTCACAGAGCTGTGCAGAGGCACTCAGTGAATTCTATTGCTACCAGCAAAATAGTCTCATTTCTGCGATGGCTGTAGAAGTTTTCTCTCACTTTCGGGACTCAACTTTCCCTAATCCCTGTGGTTCACCAGTCTAAAGGCCTTGACGGAATATAGAGATGGCTATGGAACATCCGTGTGTGTGTGTGTTTAATGGTATTTGTTAAGCACTTACCGTGTTTGAGGCACTGAATTAAGGGCTGGGGTAGGTAGATGCAAGCTAACCAGGTTGGTCCCACATGGGGCTCACAGTCCTAATCCCCATTTTGCAGTTGAGGAAACTGAGGCCCAGGGAAGCGAAGTGACCTACCCAAGGTCCCACAGCAGGCAGATAGCAGGGCCAGTCCTCATGAGTCCCAAGCCCGTGCTGTATCCTGTCTGCCGTGCTGCTTCTTCGTGTATGTTTAAAGAACTTGGAGGGAAGCATTTAATGAAGGCTTAACAAAGCATCTGTCACCGAAGTGTTGGCACGTTCTGATTTGGCCCCGTTAACGTTTAAATGGAGCAGTGTTGACGTTTGCTCGTTCTCCCCAGGGCTATGACAATTCCGAGAGCAGTGTCCGGAAAGCCTGCGTCTTCTGCCTTGTTGCCATCCACGCGGTAATCGGGGAAGATCTGAAACCACATCTCAGCCAACTCACCGGGAGCAAAGTAAGCACCGGAGGAACTGTGAACGGACAAACTACCTGTCCTCTGAGGATGGGTGGGGTGACAAATCATTCTCTAGAAAGCTGCGTGACAACTGGTTTGAGGAGATGCTGCGGTATTAATAATAATTGTAATAGAGATTTGGTCGTCGTTTAGCACTTACTGTGTGCCAGGCACTGCACTAAGCACGTGGGTAGATACAGGGCAATTCGGGTTGGACACGGCCCCTGCCCCATATGGGGCTCACGTTCTTAAATCCCCATTTTACAGATGAGGGAGCTGAGGCCAAGGTTCGTGAGGTGACTTGCCCAAGGTCACACAGCAGACAAGTGGCCGGGTAGGATTAGAACCCATGACCTGCTGCTGCCCAGGCTCAGGCTCTAGCCACTTCTCCGAGGTACACTGGGCCTTAGTTCATTCATTCATTCATTCATTCATTCAATCGTATTTATTGAGCGCTTACTGTGTGCAGAGCACTGTACTAAGCGCTTGGGAAGTACAAGTTGGCAACGTATAGAGACGGTCCCTACCCAACAGCGGGCTCACAGTCTAGAAATTAGCTCTCCTGGAATCGATAACGGGTAATAATAATAATGGTGATGGTATTTGTTAAGCGCTTACTCTGTGCCAAGCACTGTTCTAAGGGCTGGGGTAGATCCAAGGTAATCAGGTTGTCCCACGTGGGGCTCAAAGTCTTAATCCCCATTTTACAGGCGAGGTCACTGAGGCACAGCGAAGTGAAGTGACTTCCCCCTTTTAGACCGTGAGCCCACTGTTGGGTAGGGACTGTCTCTATATGTTGCCAACTTGTACTTCCCAAATGCTTAGTACAGTGCTCTGCACACAGTAAGCACTCAATAAATACGATTGATGATGATGATGATGATGACTTGCCAACAGTCACGAAGCAGATAAGTGACGGAGCCGGGATTAGAACCCACGACCTCTGACTCCCAAGCCGGGGCTCTTTCCTCTAAGCCACGCTACTTCTCGATCGCCTTGCTGAGAACGGTGCCTGGCACGTAGTGAGCGCTCAACAAATACCTTACCAAACCAGATTCCAGTTTGAGAATGGTCTTAAGCGCACTGTCCCTGCTCTGTCTGCATTTTGATGATATCCCTATTCAACTACACCCCTCTGAGACAACGGGAAAGCAGCTAATTCTCTTGTCTGAGATCAATCAATCAATCAATCAATCGTATTTATTGAGCGCTTACTGTGTGCAGAGCACTGTACTAAGCGCTTGGGAAGTCCAAGTTGGCAACATATAGAGACAGTCCCTACCCAACAGTAGGCTCACAGTCTAAAAGGGGGAGACAGAGAACAAAACCAAACGTACTAACAAAATAAAATAAATAGAATAGATATGTACAAGTAAAATAAATAAATAGAGTAATAAATATGTACAAACATATACATATATACAGGTGCTGTGGGGAAGGGAAGGAGGTAAGATGCGGGGGATGGAGAGGGGGACGAGGGGGAGAGGAAGGAAGGGGCTTAGTCTGGGAAGGCCTCCTGGAGGAGGTGAGCTCTCAGTAGGGCATGACTGAGATGACTGGATTTCATTCCACACCCCGCAACCCCCCGCTCCTGTGTCTCTTAGCCATGGATAATCATAATTTAGCCACGCTCCTTGCAAGTTTGTGGATTGGTTTCATCCTTCTTCTTTAATAAATAGCCACTGTTCACCCCTAAAGAATCAGTCCTGTATCACCGGATCCTCGCACCAGGCCGGGTGACTGAATCAGACTAAAACCCTCCATTCTTACAAGCTCCTTTCCTTGGTTATTTTGCCTTCTCTCTTCCCGAGAGCATCTGGTCAGAGATTCATCCGTTCTTCCAGATGCCGAGGCTAGGGAACCATCATTTTTCCATTTTGACCGAAAGTGCAAAGAGGGGATGTTTATCCCAATGGGAGGGACCCAGAGTCTTGACAGACCCTGGTTAAGTGGATATTAATACATCCCTGATATTTATTAGGCGTGAGCACGGAAGTCAGTTCAGTTGCAGTGCGTGTCGCGTATGAGCCGCGCAGGTTTTTCCTCCCCATTTTCAGGTGAGAAAACTGAGCCCCAGAGAAGTCACGTGACTTCCCAAGGTCAAACAGCAGGCACGTGGCAGGGCTGGGGGTAGAACCGTGTGAGTCAGGCCGGGCTCCCTGATTTGTATTTTTCCCCAGTTTAAGCGAGGTTGGTGGGAAGACTTCCCCGAACGCATAGTCATGTAGGAAATCTGAAATACAGGATGCCTGTTGCCTAATTCTCATATTTTTGGTGTTCTCTGTTTATAATATGACTTTCTCCATTCCATGTTCCTCGATTAAAAGGACACGTGAGCCCCAGGGGCCATCATTTCCCAGGCAGGAACCTGCTTGTTCATTCATTCAGTATTTATTGTGCCTTTTGTGTGCAGAGCACTGTACTAAGCGCTTGGGAGGGTACAGTACAACAGTAAACAGACACGTCCCCTGCCCACAGTAAGCTTACATGGTTCATTCTCTGTGATAAATTTGGTCGTTCAGGTCGCTGGATATTCCCCTGGGGAGTCAAAGTGGAGTTTTGTTTTGCCCCATTTTGACTCGTCGCCTGCCTTCCAGCAGCTAATAAAAGATGGGCGGAGGGTGTGTGCAGAGCACTGTACTAAGCGCCTGGGAGGGTACAGCACAACAGCAAACAGACACATTCCCTGCCCACAGTGAGCTTACGTTGTTCACTCTCTGTGATACCTTTGGTCATCCAGGAGTCAAAGTGAAGTTTTGTCTTGCCCCATTTTGACTCGTTCCCTGCCTTCCAGCAACTAATAAACGATGGGCGGAGGGGAGCTGCCGGTTATGGCACTTAGAGGATGTCCTCCCCTGTTTAAAGAAGTGGCACGGCACTCAACAAGAGAAACACTCGAAATTCTTCTCCAGCTATACTGCTTTTTGGTAGTACGATTTAGGAAAACGCCTGGTCCTTAAGGGAACCCTGTCGCCGTGGGAGGGGCGTGCATCCTCTCCCCATGACAATTTGGGGGAATGTCTCAATTTTCCTTTCGCACGATTTAGGAAAACGCCTTGTCCTTAAGGGACCTTGTCGCTGGGCGGGGGGGACATGCGACCTCTCCCCAAGACGCTTTGGGGGAACGTCTCAATTTTCTTTTTGCAAACCGAGGCACTCGTGCCCCTAACGCGATGTTGTCTGGCTTGGCCCCACAGATGAAATTACTGAACCTGTACATCAAGCGGGCTCAAAGTGGGCTGGGAGGCGGCGACCCAGCGACCGACGTTTCTGGGCAGAGTTAACGCAGCGGACCGGTCTCCCCATGGAAAGACGGACCCTCATCAGGGGAAGGAAAATTTTCAAATCGACCTTTGGAAACTCGTTTCTTTTCTCTCTCCTTTTTCCTTTTTTTTTTTTTTGTTTTTGTTTTTGTTTTTGGGTTGGCTTTCTTTTCCTTTGCCAGGGGTTGCCCACGACCTGCATGTAACTGTTGCGATAGAGTTAATCCAAATCGAAAGAGAACAGTATTACCATCAGTTGGTCAACATGAATTCTTTTTCATACCTAATTCACCGTTTTAAGCTGTCCGCACTCCTCCGTGGGTCGCCCCATTAACCTCCGTCAGTGTTATGAGTGTATAAAAAATTTTAAGTACTGATTCAACGGGAATGCCTAAAGCGTTAAAAAGCTTACAAAAACTGAACTTTTTTTTTTTTTTTTGGCTTTTATTTGGCTGCAGGGTAACTTTTTTTTCTTTTTTTAAGTCGTTACTTCGAGTTTAGTTTGAGTATCATGTCCTTTGGCGAGAAACAGAAAATGATGGGAAACCAAGCAGCCCTCTTCTGACCCGCAGCTCGGTTCCATCCGTGGTACGGGGGGAACGATCCTCTTTCCCACTCTCTTGGAGGATCCTGAAGCCTCGCGCGCGCGCTAAGACGGTGAGGAGAAACTGGAGTCAAACCAGATCTCCAAAGCCGATGTTGTTCGTTGAGTCTGTTGCCTCTTCTGTAAGACTTTCAAGCGAGCAGGCAAGGGCCAGGAGAGCCAGAAACTGCACATCATCACCCCTTCCCTCTCTCCTCCCTCCCTTTCCCCCCATTCCCCGGGAGGGCAATGCATCCAGCACGGAGAGCCGGCTATCGGAGCATATTTAGCTGGTATTTACCTTTACCCTTACCACTTCTCCATCCACAAGTCTCCCGACTGCGGCAGAACCGGCGACTCTTAAAAAGCTCCGCGACCTCCTGCGGGTGCATTGCGGGGGAATCAGGCTGGGGGAGAGGAGGAACCGAGAAAGTCACCGTCGCTGTTGATCTTGTTACTTGTAATTTTCTTTTTTTTTGGACGAGTTAGAAAGCCGCACCAAATGATTTGCGTAGTTTTCTTGGATCGCTTCAAGAGCTGTCTGGATTTAAGAAACGGAAATGGGGGGCGGGGGGGGGGGATTTTTTCGCAGATTTTTTTTTTGAAATCTTTATTGTGAATAATGCTTTTTTGTATTTATGAACATCAGGTTCACCTATGAATAAACTTGATAATGGAAACAGAAAAATAATCAAGTGAGTGTGTCCCTGATTTTTCTCAATTTAATCACCAAGAAATGGGGGTACTGGTTCTTTGGACCGTGATATTGACATGATTAAAAGATGTCAAGCCGAGAGAGAAAATATCATTGGCAAGGATGTCTTCCTGTACGAGGCTAAAATTCTCTCTACCTCTTCAGGGTGATTACTTTTTCCTGAGCTGCTGTCCATAGTGTCTTGGGGGGAACTGGCATAAAGGTGTTTTTGAAGGGGTTTTTTTTTTTTGTTTATTTTTCAATTTCTACTCGTCAATCAAGGTCCCTTTTCTTTAACGTGCAGCCAAATATCATAAACTACTAATACACTTTTTAGCTAGTTTGAGTGCAAGGCAAATTGGCTGAATGTGGTGTTCCTCTGATACCTGCAATTATGCATCTTGATTTTTGGGTTTTTTTTTCTTTTTTTTTCCCCACCTTGGTGTAAAGTGAATTTGCCGGAGAGTTGAGACATGGTTATTAGCCAAGCGATTTGCTGTTGTTGCAGAGGTGTAGTTTTGTTTAATTGAATAAAATTGTAGAAATGTATGTAAAAACTTTAAAAAAAAGGCAAAATATGTCATTACTTGTCATTGACCTTCCCTCCCTTCTTCCCCTTTTTCTTTTTTAGCAATTGCATCAGGAAAATAGTGTCTCCCCCTCCTCCTTCCTGCATATGTAACATTCTTGTTGTTTTCTACTGTTAATGACATTGTGTATTTATAGTTCTCCGCTTACCATTGTGCATATACTGGCAATAAAAATGTACATAACATTACTTGAAAAAAATGAATAAGGTTAGACCAGCTGCTTTCCTGTCTTATTTGAAACATGTCCTGCGACTAAGTCTCCGGTTCTGAGAACGGATTTTGTGGAAGATCCTGGGAAATCTAATCTGAGAAGGTGGGGAAAGGCTGTAGTAGTCTTTTTTTATGGTATTTAAGCACTTATTATGCGCTAGGCACAGCACTAAGCGCTGGTGTGGATACAAGCTAACCAGGTTGAACACAGTCCATGGCTCACGTGGGGCTCGCAGCCTTAATCCCCATTTTACAGTTGAAGTAACTGAGGCCCAGTGAAGTGAAGCGAACTGCCCAAAGGCACGCAGCAGGCTTAGGGCCACGGGCCGTGCCCTATCCACTGAGCCACACTGCTTTTCAGCGTCATCTCTTAACCGTCTCTCGTCATTAAGGTAAGGCCTTCAATTAAGATTAGATGGTTTCGTTAATGGGAGCACGCGAGGAAAGATATGTCAGAGAACTTTAAGCCGTCATTTGAAACTATAGAATTTCTTAAACCTGATCTGAGTACACCAGTTGAAGGTCCCCTCTTCAGGTAGCCATCTAATTAAAGGAGTTTTGAACTCAGTAGCAATGCATTCATTTTCCAAGTTCACCTCAGAGAACAGTGGGAATTAGAATGGGGAAAAGAACATCAGAAGATATATATATATATAATTATATATATATATATATATATATATATATATATATATATAATTGGTGTATATAATTATACCAAGTATATGATTGGTGGTTTGAATCATTTGGTGCAGCAAACCTCAATTTAAAATGTAAAATCTCCAGAAAGTCTCCCTAAGTTTGAAGGTATGTGTGTACAAGTGTGTGTGTGTGTGTGTGTGTGTGTGTATATATACATATATCGATATATAGAGAGATATATAGATATCTGTATCTATAGATATCTATATATATCTCTATATATCGATATAGAGAGAGATATATAGAGAGATATATAGATAGAGAGATATATAGATATATATCTATGTATATATCTATAGATATATAGCTCCATATATATATATATATATATATATATATGGAGAGAGAGAGAAAGAGACGGTGCGAAAGACCTAGCCACGCCGCAGAGCCTAGAAAAAGCCGGTCTTGAATCTTGACTTTGGGATTATCGAACTAATTTGATTTCACCATGTATTACTGGCTTTTTTTTTTCCTGACTAGGTTCCTGTCAATTCCACACCCACAGCGACTTTGATTTGGTGCCTGTCGCCCGGTTCAAAAAAGAGGATCAAAATGACGTTTCCCCTCCTCCGTAAATCGACGGTAACCGCAATCCTCTCTAGGATTTGCAGGCGTGTGTATTTCAATCAATCGTATTTATTGAGCGCTTACTGTGTGCAGAGCACTGGACTAAGCGCTGTTAAGTTTCCTGTAACTTAATTTTGATTTTAATTTTGAACTTGGGGGTGGGGCGTTAAGGGTGGAACTTCAAGGGCCTGAGGAAAGGATGGAGGAGAAGGGAAGAGTGAGAGGAGGGAGGAGTGCTCTCTTCCTCCTCCACCGCTTTGTTGGTCGTCTCACCAAAGCCCTGTGAGGAAATCATCATCCCTCTGCCTCTCCCGGGCCCAGTTCACCAGGCCAAAACTTGTTAGGGATGGACAGTCCGGAGCCGCACAGCCTCCATGCTTTCGGGCTAAGATCTTCCAGCCACAGCTCTTGCTGTTGCACAACATTGGCCGAGAACTTGCCTTCGCAGTAGCTCCAGCTCAGCTGGGGCGGTCGGGCCGCAGTGGGGAGAGATCGTATTTCCTGCAGCGATGGGTCGTAATGCCCGTTGGAGCTTTGGGATCCCGGCGGACGCCGACCGTTAACAGCACGTGGATTTCGCGGACTGCAGCCGTTCAGAACCGGGCGTACACCTGAAGAAAGAAGTCCCCATGCAGGGAACCGGATTTACTGCGTCATGATTACTGAAGCCTGGTTAGTGTTAATTAAGAACATTACTCCCCTCCTCAGAAATCTCCAGTGGCTACCAGTCAACCTACGCATCAGGCAGAAACTCCTCACCCTGGGCTTCAAGGCTGTCCATCACCTCACCCCTTCCTACCTCACCTCCCTTCTCTCCTTCTCCAGCCCAGCCCGCACCCTCCTCTCCTGTGCCGCTAACCTCCTCACCGTGTCTCGTTCTCGCCCGTCCCGCCATCGACCCCCGGCCCATGTCCTCCCCCTGGCCTGGAATGCCCTCCCTCTGCCCATCCGCCAAGCTCGCTCTCTTCCTCCCTTCAAAGCCCTACTGAGAGCTCACCTCCTCCAGGAGGCCTTCCCAGACTGAGCCCCCCTTTCTTCCTCTCCTCCTTCCCCTCCCCACAGCCCCTGTATATATGTTTGCACAGATTTATTACTCTACTTTACTTGTACATATTTACTATTCTATTTATTTTATTTTCTTAATTTGTTGTCTGTCTCCCCCTTCTAGACTGTGAGCCCGCTGTTGGGTAGGGACCGCCTCTATATGTTGCCAACCTGTACTTCCCAAGCGCTTAGTACAGTGCTCTGCACACAGTAAGCGCTCAATAAATACAACTGAATTAATGAAAAGGGGAGCTTGAATGACCAATTTGGGGTCGGTAAGTATTTGGAATATATCCGTGCTAGAGCTGGGCCTCGATCAGTAGATCACTGGGATTTATTGAGTGCTAACTCCGTGGAGAGTTTGTAGGCACAATCCTTGCTCTCAAGGATTAGAGAAGCAGCGTGGTTCAGTGGAAAGAGCACGGGCTTTGGAGTCAGAGGTCATGGGTTCGAATCCCGACTCTGCCACGTCTGCTGTGGGAACTTGGGCAAGTCATTTAACTTCTCTGAGCCTCAGTTACCTCATCTGTAAAATGGGGATTAAGACTGTGAACCCCACGTTGGACAACTTGATCACCTTGTAACCTCCCCAGCGCTTAGAACAGTGCTTTGCATATAGTAAGCGCTTAACAAATGCCATTATTATTTTATTATTATTATTATTATTATTATTATTATTATTAAGGAGGTTACCGTCTAGAGGGGAGACAGACATTTTATATAGATAATAACAGTGGTACTTGTTAGGTGCTTACTATGTGCTGCACACTGTTCCAAGGGCTGGGGTGGATTCAAGTTAATCAGGTTGGAAATAATACCTGTCCCACATGGGGCTCACACTCTTGATCGCCATTTTGCAAGTGGGGGTAACTTAGGTGCAGAGAAGTTAAGTGAGTTGTCCAAGGTCACACAGCAGTGTGTACTATATACCTCTCTGTATTTCACTGTGGCTACTTACTTTTGTTCTTTATTGCCTACTTGCCCCCCACAGATACGGCTTCTCCGATCTCCAAAGCTCCAGGCCCCTCTCAGGGTTGCACCAGGAGGGTTTCCAGTACTCTACCAGTCTTGACTACGGGAGGGAGAGTCAAGCAGAAGCCTGTCCTCGCTTGGGCAGTGGCGAGTGCGTGCAAGGCAATCAAGTCAAAACTCCCCTGCGCTGGGCAGTAGCAGCGTGGGAAAGAGTCGAAGGCGGTGACTCGAGTTTCCTGCAAGGAAAGGTAAACCGCATCTGTCTTTTTACCAAGAAAATTCTGTGGAAATGGAGCTGTTGCAGATGGAGAGTGGGGCATTCTGAGAGAGATGTGTCCATGGCGTCGCTACGGGTCGGAGACGACTCGACGGCATAAGACCAAACAAAAAGCCCCAGGCTACTACTACTCTGCTGCAGAAAGAGGTGAAAGGAAGACGGGA
This sequence comes from Tachyglossus aculeatus, assembly GCF_015852505.1. Lineage (NCBI taxonomy): Eukaryota > Metazoa > Chordata > Mammalia > Monotremata > Tachyglossidae > Tachyglossus > Tachyglossus aculeatus. The sequence continues at coordinate 41,623,244 of NC_052067.1, read as the reverse complement.
AGGAGATGACGTACAGGAAATAAAGACCCTCGCCACCTCCAGGGCTACCCTCCCTTTCTTAGCCAGTGGCAGCGGGACTAAGTCTGACATGAGGCCCGGAGAAGTAGATTCATTCATTCATTCATTCATTCAATCGTATTTATTGAGCGCTTACTGTGTGCAGAGCACTGTACTAAAAGCTCGGGAAGTCCAAGCTGGCAACATATAGAGGCGATCCCTACCCGACAATGGGCTCACAGTCTAGAAGGGGGAGACAGACAAGAAAACAAAACATATTAACCAAATAAAATAAATAGAATAGTAAATATGTCCAAGATCTAACCCGTGATGAGTTGGAGTACTTATGTGTGTAAGCGCAATGCTGAGCCTAATCATTCATTCGTTCATTCAGTCGTATTTATTGAGCGCTTACTGTGTGCAGAGCACTGTACTAAGCGCTTGGGAAGTACAAGTTGGCAACATATAGAGACGGTCCCTACCCAACAGTGGGCTCACTCATCTGTCTTTCCACTGACCTCTCACCCACAGCCTGCCCTTCCCATATCCGAAAGACAACGACTCTTCCCCCCTTCGAAGCCTTATCGAAGGCCCGTCTCCTCACTCAATCGTATTTATTGAGCGCTTACCGTGTGCAGAGCACGGTACTAAGCGCTCGGGAAGTACAAGTTGACAACATCTAGAGACGGTCCCAACCCAACAGCGGGCTCACGGTCTAGAAGGGGGAGACAGACAACAAAACATATTAACAAAATAAATAGAATAAATATGTACAAATAAAATAAATTAAAATAAAAATAAAATAAATAAATAATCCGAATAAAGCAGGGTGTTTTCACATTTAGCTTGGCTCTGCCGCCTGGACTCCACCGTCTTCGCCTGGCCAGTCCCGCCCTCGGTTTCTGCAGGATGTCGAGCCCGGTTCCCGAGGCGACGGGGGGGTGAGACGTTCCGAACGCGTGAGTTTTTTGTGTGCGGGATAATCCCTCTAGGAAGAGAATTGGACCAAAGGGCTAACGGCAAGCCTCCTTCCACTCCAGCCAGCCAGCTGGCCAACCGCACTCGGGAGACGTTAGCGGACTCTGAAGTTCTTACCAACTTCTCTTGGGTTTTCCCTGACGACTATCACATTCCCCACGGCGAAGATGGGAGCCTCCGGGAGACTTTGTGGCTCCCCTGCTGATGAGCTGGTGGCTGGAGTTTTTGTCAGTGCCGTCTTTACCAGCTAACGGATTAACTACGGCGGACAATGCCTCGGTGACATTTTTCCAATGACCCACTTCTCTATGCCCAGTTAGCTCATCTGTAAAATGGGAACAAGGACGATTAGCCCATGTGGGACAGGGACTGTATATATGTATATATGTTTGTACTTATTTATTACTCTATTTTCCCTGTACATATCTGTTCTATTTATTTTATTTTGTTAGTATGTTTGGTTTTGTTCTCTATCTCCCCCTTTTAGACCGTGAGCCCACTGTTGGGTAAGGACTGTCTCTATATGTTGCCAACTTGGACTTCCCAAGTGCTTAGTGCAGTGCTCTGCACACAGTAAGCGCTCAATAAATATGATTGATTGATTGATTGATTGTGTCCAACCTGATTAGGTTGTATGTGCCCCAGTGCTTAGTACAGTGCTCTGCACACAGTAAGCGCTCAGTAAATACGATTGATTGATTGATTGACTGTGTCCAACCTGATTAGGTTGTATGTGCCCCAGTGCTTAGTACAGTGCTCTGCACACAGTAAACGCTCAATAAATAAGGTTGATTGATTGATTGTGTCCAACCTGATTAGGTTGTATGTGCCCCAGTGCTTAGTACAGTGCTCTGCACACAGTAAGCGCTCAGTAAATACGATTGATTGATTGATTGATTGACTGTGTCCAACCTGATTAGGTTGTATGTGCCCCGGTGCTTAGTACAGTGCTCTGCACACAGTAAGCGCTCAGTAAATACGATTGATTGATTGATTGATTGACTGTGTCCAACCTGATTAGGTTGTATGTGCCCCGGTGCTTAGTACAGTGCTCTGCACACAGTAAGCGCTCAATAAATACGATTGATTGATTGACTGTGTCCAACCTGATTAGGGTGTATGTGCCCCAGTGCTTAGTACAGTGCCCGGCACAGAGTAAGCGCTTAACAAATGCCATTAAAAAAAAAAAAGGCTTGGCAGAAGCATGGATTTCCCCCCAGCTTTCAGTGAAGAATCTGGAAAAGGATTGAGTTTGGTCGCATCCTCTGGCCACTTGTCAGTGAATCCTGGCATCTCTGGGAAGTCACAGGTCAGAATAATAAACTAGTGGGTAGGGACTGTATATGTTGCCAACTTGTCCTTCCGAAGCGCTTAGTACAGTGCTCTGCACACAGTAAGCGCTCAATAAATACGATTGATCGCAGCACTCTTTGTAAGCTCATTGTGGGCAGAGAACGGTACTGGCAACTCTGTTGTAGTGGTCTCTCCCAAGGGCTTCGTACAGTGCTTTGCAGATAGTAATCAATCAGTCGTATTTATTGAGCGCTTACTGTGTGCAGAGCACTGTACTAAGCGCTTGGGAAGGACAAGTTGGCAACACATAGAGACGGTCCCTAGTAACTGCCAACTCTGTTGTAGTGGTCTCTCCCAAGGGCTTCGTACAGTGCTTTGCAGATAGTAATCAATCAGTCGTATTTATTGAGCGCTTACTGTGTGCAGAGCACTGTACTAAGCGCTTGGGAAGGACAAGTTGGCAACACATAGAGACGGTCCCTAGTAACTGCCAACTCTGTTGTAGTGGTCTCTCCCAAGGGCTTCGTACAGTGCTTTGCACATAGTAATCAATCAGTCGTATTTATTGAGCGCTTACTGTGTGCAGAGCACTGTACTAAGCGCTTGGGAAGGACAAGTTGGCAACACATAGAGACAGTCCCTAGTAACTGCCAACTCTGTTATAGTGGTCTCTCCCAAGGGCTTAGTACAGTGCTTTGCACATAGTAATCAATCAGTCGTAATTATTGAGCGCTTACTGTGTGCAGAGCACTGTACTAAGTGCTTGGGAAGTACAAGTTGGCAACACAGAGACAGTCCCTAGTAACTGCCAACTGTGTTGTAGTGGTGTCTCCCAAGGGCTTCGTACAGTGCTTTGCACATCGTAACTGCCAACTGTGTTGTAGTGGTCTCTCCCAAGGGCTTCGTACAGTGCTTTGCACATAGTAACTGCTAACTGTGTTGTAGTGGTCTCTCCCAAGGGCTTCGTACAGTGCTTTGCACGTAGTAACTGCCAACTCTGTTGTAGTGGTGTCTCCCAAGGGCTTAGTACAGTGCTTTGCACATAGTAACTGCCAACTGTGATGTAGTGGTCTCTCCCAAGGGCTTCGTACAGTGCTTTGCACATAGTAACTGCCAACTGTGTTGTAGTGGTCTCTCCCAAGGGCTTCGTACAGTGCTTTGCACATAGTAACTGCCAACTGTGTTGTAGTGGTCTCTCCCAAGGGCTTAGTACAGTGCTTTGCACATAGTAACTGCCAACTGTGTTGTAGTGGTCTCTCCCAAGGGCTTAGTGCAGTGGTTTGCACATAGTAACTGCCAACTGTGTTGTAGTGGTCTCTCCCAAGGGCTTAGTACAGTGCTTTGCACATAGTAACTGCCAACTGTGTTGTAGTGGTCTCTCCCAAGGGCTTCGTACAGTGCTTTGCACATCGTAACTGCCAACTGTGTTGTAGTGGTCTCTCCCAAGGGCTTCGTACAGTGCTTTGCACATAGTAACTGCTAACTGTGTTGTAGTGGTCTCTCCCAAGGGCTTCGTACAGTGCTTTGCACGTAGTAACTGCCAACTCTGTTGTAGTGGTGTCTCCCAAGGGCTTAGTACAGTGCTTTGCACATAGTAACTGCCAACTGTGATGTAGTGGTCTCTCCCAAGGGCTTCGTACAGTGCTTTGCACATAGTAACTGCCTACTCTGTTGTAGTGGTCTCTCCCAAGGGCTTAGTACAGTGCTTTGCACATAGTAACTGCCAACTGTGTTGTAGTGGTCTCTCCCAAGGGCTTCGTACGGTGCTTTGCACATAGTAACTGCCAACTGTGATGTAGTGGTCTCTCCCAAGGGCTTCGTACAGTGCTTTGCACATAGTAACTGCCTACTCTGTTGTAGTGGTCTCTCCCAAGAGCTTAGTACAGTGCTTTGCACATAGTAACTGCCAACTGTGTTGTAGTGGTCTCTCCCAAGGGCTTCGTACGGTGCTTTGCACATAGTAACTGCCAACTGTGATGTAGTGGTCTCTCCCAAGGGCTTCGTACAGTGCTTTGCACATAGTAACTGCCTACTCTGTTGTAGTGGTCTCTCCCAAGAGCTTCGTACAGTGCTTTGCACGTAGTAAGCTCTCCATAAATATGATGGATCGATTTGTAGGACTCCCTCAAGGTTCTGAAACTTTCCAACCTGGTTCTCAGAAGAAACGCGCCGTATCCACGCTTTCAAACCTGGTTTCCCCCTTTTAGACTGTGAGCCCACTGTTGGGTAGGGACTGTCTCTATATGTTGCCAACCTGGACTTCCCAAGCTCTTAGTACAGTGCTCTGCACCCAGTAAGCGCTCAATAAATACGATTGATTGGTTGATTGATTGGTTCTCAGAAGAAAGGCACCGCGTCCACTGCGACGGCAGAACTTGGATTCCTCGACCTGGTAATCGTGTAGCTCAGAAACTGTAATTCCAGCTAAGGTGTATCTTGTGTAGGGAGGAGTGTCATTATGAGTCCCCACACGCCCGAACGAGGTATCCCTGGGCTACATCCCCGCAGCCCAGATGAGGCGGGGTGCCAGCCGAGGGAGGGGGAGTTGGGGGATTGGACAGGGAGCCAGCTGGGAGTGTTGAGCGAGCAGGGATGTGGAATCAATCAATCAATCAATCGTTTTTATGGAGCGCTTACTGTGTGCAGAGCGCTGGAATAAGCGCTTGGGAAGTCCAAGTTGGCAACAGTCCCTACCCAACAGCGGGCTCACGGTCTAAAAGGGGGAGACGGAGAACAAAACCAAACATACAAAATAAAATAAATAGAATAGATCTGTACAAGTAAAATAAATAGAGCAATAAATATGTACAAACATATATACATATATACAGGTGCTGTGGGGAAGGGAAGGAGGTAAGATGGGGGGGATGGAGGGGGGAGAGGAAGGAAGGGGCTCAGTCTGGGATGGGTAGGGACTGTCTCTATATGTTACCAATTTGTCCTTCCCAAGCTCTGCACACAGTAAGCGCTCAATAAATACGATTGATGATGATGATGATGAGGTGAGCTCTCAGTAGGGCTTTGAGGGAGGTGACTGCGTGGGTACATCAGTGCTGCTGAAGGGTCCGGCACCTATCCTCTCTCCCTCTCCATACCCTTCTCCCTCTTTTTCCTTATCTCTCTCCTCCTCATCCCCTCCATCCCCCCCCCGCATTTCCCCTTGACTTTTCGCCCGGGTGGCGATGGAGTCCCAGAGAGGTGGGAGAGTGAAAAGTCTTCTCTCTCATCCCTGTCTTGTCCCTTCATGTTCCACTGCAGCGAAAAAGGCTCAGGAGCCCGATTCGGTTGCTAGGAGGAGCGGCAGCTGCTGCCATGAGACGCTCCCCTGGAAACCGCCCTGCATCATCTTTGGCTCCCGAGCTTTGAGCCCCCAGGGACGGGCGCAGGTGGTTGTCAATCAGTCTTACCGAAGGCCGGAGGGAGAGTCACGCGGTCCCCGGAGACGGCTTGGGCCCATCATCATCATCATCAATCGTATTTATTGAGCGCTTACTATGTGCAGAGCACTGTACTAAGCGCTTGGGAAGTACAAATCCAAAACAGAACAAAACCAAACATACTAACAAAATAAAATAAACAGAATAGATATGTACAAGTAAAATAAATAGAGTAATAAATCTGTACAAACATATATACATATATCCAGGTGCTGTGGGGAAGGGAAGGAGGTAAGATGGGGGGGATGGAGAGGGGGACGAGGGGGAGAGGAAGGAAGCGGCTCAGTAAATGGCTGCTACACTTTTAAAAGTCCAGAAACATCTCTAAATTTATAACAAGGAATAGCCCAGAGTCAGGGTGTTGGTGGGGAACGGCTGCCCCTGAGATTGGATCAACTGTCTACTATCCAGCGTAAATACCAAAAACGTACCTTTAAAAGAGGTGAGAAGTCTTCCTTTGGGAAAAATGCATTTTTGTGGGTTGTGATTTGCTGGCAGAGAAAAATAATGTTGGGTATATGCTTTTGAAGTCGCAAGAGGCAGATCATCATCATCATCATCAATCTTATTTATTGAGCGCTTACTTTGTGCAGAGCACTGTACTAAGCGCTTGGGAAGTACAAATTGGCAACATATAGAGACAGTCCCTACCCAACAGTGGGCTTACAGTCTAAAAGAGTGGGCTCACAGTTTAAAAGATGCAAGCCTTGTTTACATATTGGCAGTGGGGAGCACTGCCTCTGAATTTGCCCTCAACTTACTAAACGGGCATATTGAAAATTGAAGAATGGCACTTTTTCAGCATTTTAGTGTTCAATAATGAAAATTCAGGGTTTTGGAAAATATCGCCATTGCCGGAGAAGCCGGATACGCAGTATGGGTTTACATTAACCGTTAAAGTGCGGCTTGGGATCAAAATGAAGGAAATTTTATTTTGAGAATTTTCAGTAGCCGTAGTTTAGAGGTGTAGTCGCTACTAGTCAAAGCGTTTTGTGGATGGTTTGCATGCCTTGAAAGAAGTATTTAAAATTTAATCTGTAGTTATCTGGCACGTTCAGTGTAACCGAGTGATGTTTGGTTTATAATAAAATACACCCGGCGTTGCCCCTGTGTTTCTGCCCTTTACTGGATTTCAAGGTTAATACATGCATCAGAAAAATGGGAACGATCCGAGGGCATATCATCAATCGTATTTATTGAGCGCTTACTGTGTGCAGAGCACTGTACTAAGCACTTGGGAAGTACAAGTTGGCAACATATAGAGACAGTCCCTACCCAACAGTGGGCTCACGGTCTAATGATATAATATATAAATGCAATGAATGCACTGCGTGTGTGGGCATCCCAAAAGCTTCTTAGTTGTTATGACCAAGGCTCATCCATTTTTCCCAAATGAGAGATTTTGTTATCATCCAGCAACCCAGCAGTGTTGCCTAGTGGAAGGAGGCCGGCCTTAGGAGTAAGAGGATCTGAGTTCGAATCACTTAATTTTTCCGAGCCCCATCTGTGAAATGGGAATTAAATCGTCCTCTGTCCGACTTAAGACACCCCCTCCCCTTTCTCCGGCCCTCGACTCCGCTCACCCAGATGGTGGGGGCCAATTCCAGAGCTACCCCAAGTCAACGGGACTAAGAGGTTTAGGCTGAATAGCCACATGGAATCCAGGGACAAAGGAGGGAAAGAGGAAGTTTCTCTGCTGGATTTAGACCCGCCAAAAGAAAAAGTCAACCTCTTCTCCAGGACCGCTGTTTTTCAGATAATTACATGCAAATTTTCCACACCGCTGTAGGACCAAACCTTATCCCGTTTCACAGGGGGAAACTCCATCTTCATTATGTGATTCTTTTCCCCATCCCCAGCGCTTAGAACAGTGCTTGGCACATAGTAAGCGCTCAACAGATACCATCATCTTCATCACTAAGGTGTTTCCTCCGAGAAGCAGCGTGGCTTCGGGGTAGGCGTCGGAGTCAGAGGCCTGGGAGACATAAGGTGGTGGGTTCTAATCCCCGCTCCGCCACTTGGCTAGTGGGGGCAAGTCACGTCACTGGGCCTCAGTGACCTCGTCTGTAAAATGGGGCTGGAGACGGTGAGCCCAACGTGGGCCAGCTTTGTCCAGCCTGCAGTGCTGGGAGCTCCGCCGGCGCCTAGTCTAGGGCCTGGCACATAGTAAGCGCTTAGGGAAGCAGCGTGGCTTCTGTGGAAAGAGCCCGGGTTTGGGAGTCAAGAGGTCATGGGTTCTAATCCCTGCTCCGCCTCTTGTCGGCTGTGTGACTTTGGGCGAGTCACTTCACTTCTCTGGGCCTCAGTGACCTCATCTGTAAAATGGGGATTAAGACTGTGAGCCCCACGTGGGACAACCTGATCACCTTGTATTCCCCCCACCCCCCGGCGCTTACTACAGTGTTTTGCACATAGTATTCACTCATTCAATCAATCGTATTGAGCGCTTTCTGTGGGCAGAGCACTGTACTAAGCGCTTGGGAAGTACAAGTGGGCAACATATAGAGACGGTCCCTACCCAACAGCGGGCTCACAGTCTAGAAGAGGGAGACAGACAACAAAACAAAATAGAATAGTAAATATGTGCAAGTAAAATAGAGCAATAAATCTGTACAATTCATTCATTCAATCGTATTTATTGAGCACTTACTTTGTGCAGAGCACTGGACTAAGCGTTTGGGAAGTCCAAGTTGGCAACACCTAGAGACGGTCCCTACCCAACAGCGGGCTCACAGGCTAGAAGGGGGAGACAGATGACAAAACAAAACATAACAAAATAAAATAGAATAGTAAATATGTACAAGTAGAGTAATAAATCTGTACAATTCATTCATTCAATCGTATTTATTGAGCGCTTACTGTATGCAGAGCACTGTGCTAAGCACTTGGGAAGTACAAGATGGCAACATATAGAGACAGTCCCTACTCAACAGCAGGCTCACAGTCTAGAAGGGGGAGACAGGCAACAAAACAAAATAAAATAGAATAGTAAATATGTACAAGTAAAATAGAACAATCATCAATCAATCGTATTTATTGAGTGCTTACTGTGTGCAGAGCACTGGACTAAGCGCTTGGGAAGTCCAAGTTGGCAACATATAAAGACGGTCCCTACCCAACAGTGGGCTCACAGTCTAGAAGGGGGAGACAGACAACAAAGCCAAACATACTAACAAAATAAAATAAATAGAATAGATATGTACAGGTAAAATAGAGTAATAAATCTGTACAAACATATATACATATATACAGGTGCTGTGGGGAGGGGAAGGAGGTAAGGCGGGGGCGATGGGGAGAGGAAAGAGGGGCCAACTGATTAACAAATGCCATCATTACTATTGTTATGATTACTATTATTATTATTACTATGATTATTATTATTATTATTATTACTATTAGCGCAGGCCCTAATTCTGAGGTATTTGAGGAAAGGGCCAAGGCCAGCAGGGCGCGGTGCATGCCGGGCCGTTGGCCTCTCAGGCTCCGTCCGCGCGCCCCCTCCTGCGCCTGCGCGCCCCCCGTTCGAGCTGTCAATCAAATGGGGGCGACTGTCGTCATCCGCTTGGAGGCGGGACGGGGGGGAGACTCCGCGCACGCGCAGACGCCCCCTTGGACGGTGGTGCTGAAGAAGCGCGTGGGAGGCGGGGCCGGAAGTGCGAGGGCGCGCGCGGGCGCCCTCCTTGGCCGGCAGCTCGGGCTGCCAATCACACGGGGAGGCTTGGAGGCGGGAGGGGCGGCTCTGCGCACGCGCAGACGCCCCCTCGGGCGGCGGTGGGGGGGGGGGAAGAAGCGTGTGGGAGGCGGGGTCCGAAGCGGGGGCGTGCGCGCGTGCGCCCTCCATGGCCGGGCTGCCAATCAAACGGCGGGGCACGTGATCATCCTCTTGGGGGCGGGGTGGAGCGTCTCCGCGCACGCGCAGACGCCCCCTCGGGAGGAGGCCTGTGGGAGAAGCACGTGGGAGGCGGGGCCGGAAGTGCGGGCGCGCGCTCGGGCTGCCAATCAAACGGGGGAGAGGGGGCACGTAGTCATCCGCTCGGGGGCGGGCGGGCTGGGGCGTCTCCGCGCACGCGCAGACGCCCCTTCGGGCGGTGTGGGGGGCGGGGAGAAGCACGTGGGAGTCGGGGCCGGAAGTGAGGGCGCGCGCGCGGGCGCCCTTCTTGGCCGGCCTCACGGGCTGCCAGCCAATCAAACGGGGGGGGGCGGGTGACGTCATCCGCTTGGAGGCGGGAGGGCTGACGGGGGTGCGGGGGGGCGATCCCGCGCACGCGCAGACGTCCCCTCGGGAGGCGGGGTCGGAAGCGCCCTGCACGGTCGGGCTGCCGATCAAACGCGGGGGGGTGGGGCGTCCCCGCGCACGCGCAGACGCCCCCTCGGACGGCGAAGCGCGTGGGAGGCGGGGCCGGAAGTGCGGGCGCGCGCCCTCCTCGGGCCGCCCATCAAACGGGGGGGGGGGCGTCCCCGCGCAGGCGCAGACGGCCCCTCGGGGGCCGGGCCCGGAAGCGGAAGCGCGGGCGCGCGCGCCTGCGGGGGGGCGGGGGCGCGCGCCGTCGTGCGGCGTGTGCGGAGGGAGGATGCGGGCGGGCGGTCCGGGGCGGGGCCGGCGGCGGCGGCGGCGGCGGCGGGCGGGGGCGGGGGCGGGGGCGGGGGCCCGGGCGGGGGGCAGCGGGCCGGGGCCGGGGCCGGGCCCCGCCTGAGGGGGCCCCGTCCGAGGAGGGGAGCCCGCCTCGGCCGGGACGGGCCGCCCGCCCGCCCGGGCCCCGGGTCCCCGCCTCCCCCCCCGCCCGCCATGGCCTGGGTGCTGAACATGGACGAGGCGATCGAGTCCGGGCTGGTGCACGACTTCGACGCCAGCCTGTCGGGCATCGGCCAGGAGCTGGGAGCCGCCGCCTACAGCATGAGGTAACGGGGAACGGCGAACGGCGAGCGGGGAACGGCCCCAGGGCAGCGGGGACCGACCGGAGGGACGGCGGCCCGCCCGCCCTCGGCCCCTCAGCCCCTCCCTCCCTCCCGCCTTGCCCCGACCGGCTGCACCGACAGACCTCCCCCCGTTTCTTCCCTCCCTTCCCTCCCTCTCTCCTTTCTTCTTCCTTCCTTTTCCGCTCTCCTTGCTCCCTTTCCCTCCCTCCCTTCTCCCTTTCCCTCCCTCCCTTCTCCCTTTTTCTCCCTCCCTCCCTCCCTCCCTCCTCTCTTTCCCTCATACTCCCTTTCCCTCATACTCCCTTTCCCTCCCTACTCCCTTTCCCTCCCTACTCCCTTTCCCTCCCTACTCCCTTTCCCTCCCTACTCCCTTTCCCTCCTTCCCTGGTCCCTTTCCCTCCTTGCTCCCTTTCCCTCCCTCCCCTCCCTCCCTGCTCCCTTTCCCTCCCTCCCTGCTCCCTTTCCCTCCCTCCCTGCTCCCTTTCCCTCCCTCCTTGCTCCCTTTCCCTCCCTCCCTGCTCCCTTTCCCTCCCACCCTGCTCCCTTTCCCTCCCTGCTCCCTTTCCCTCCCTGCTCCCTTTCCCTCCCTGCTCCCTTTCCCTCCCTGCTCCCTTTCCCTCCCTGCTCCCTTTCCCTCCCTGCTCCCTTTCCCTCCCTGCTCCCTTTCCCTCCCTGCTCCCTTTCTCTCCCTCCCTCCTCCCTTTCCCTCCCTGCTCCCTTTCTCTCCCTCCCTCCTCCCTTTCCCTCCCTCCTCCCTTTCATCATCATCAATCGTATTTATTGAGCGCTTACTGTGTGCAGAGCGCTATACTAAGCGCTTGGGAAGTACAGGTTGGCAACATCCAGAGACAGTCCCTACCCAACAGTGGGCTCACAGTCTAGAAGGGGGAGACAGAGAACAAAACCAATCATACTAACAAAATAAAATAAATAGAATAGATATGTACAAGTAAAATAAATAGATAAATAAATAGAGTAATAAATACGTACAAACATATATACGTATATACAGGTGCTGTGGGGAAGGGAAGGAGGTAAGATGGGGGGGATGGAGAGGGGGACGAGGGGGAGAGGAAGGAAGGGGCTCAGTCTGGAAAGGCCTCCTGGAGGAGGTGAGCTCTCAGTAGGGCCTTTTCCCTCCCTCCTCCCTTTCCCTCCTTCCCTGCTCCCTTTCCCTCCTTCCCTGCTCCCTTTCCCTCCTTCCCTGCTCCCTTTCCCTCCTTCCCTGTTCCCTTTCTCTCCCTCCCTGCTCCCTTTCTCTCCCTCCCTGCTCCCTTTCTCTCCCTCCCTGCTCCCTTTCTCTCCCTCCCTGCTCCCTTTTCCTCCCTCCTTGCTCCCTTTTCCTCCTTCCCTGTTCCCTTTCTCTCCCTCCTTGCTCCCTTTCCTTTTCTCCCTCCTTCCTTTCCCTCCTTCCTTGCTCCCTTTTCCTCCCTCCCCGCTCCCTTTCCCTCCCCGCTCCCTTTCCCTCCCTGCCCCCTTTCCCTCCCTCCTTCCTTTCTCCCTTTCCCTCCCTCCTCCCTCCCTCTTTCCTCCCTTCCCCCCTCTTTCCTCCCTTCCCCCCTTCCTACCCTTCCCTCCCTTCCCCCCCCCCTCCTTTCTTTCCCTCCTTCCTTAACAGGGAGCCGCTTTCCTTGCCACCCCCCCCAGTGCGCTCAGTACGGTGCTTGGCACAGAGCAAGTGCCTAACAAACCCCACACTTATTAGCTGTGGCTCAGTGGAAAGAGCCCGGGTTTGGGAGTCAGAGGTCATGGGCTCTAATCCCGGCCCCGCCGCTGGTCAGCTGGGTGACTTCGGGCGAGTCGCTTCACTTCTCTGGGCCTCAGTTCCCTCATCTGTCAAATGGGGATGAAGACTGTGAGCCCCACGTGGGATCAACCTGATCACCTTGTATCCCCCCCAGCGCTTAGAACGGTGCTTCGCACATAGTAAGCGCTTAACAAATACCATCATTATTATTATTATTTCCCTCCCTCCTTCCTCTCTTTCCCTCCCTCTTTCCTTCCTTTCCCAGTTTTCCCTCCTTCCTTTCCTCCTCCTCCTCCTCCCCTTCCCGGGGGCTCTCCCTCCAAGGGCCTCAGTCCTCCCCTTGGCTACTGCAGGGAAAAGGCTTTCGGGGCCCAGACGGCCGGGAAAGCCCCGCCCTAACCTCCCTTCAATCAATCAATCAATCGTATTTATTGAGCGCTTACTGTGTGCAGAGCACTGTGTGCAGAGCACGGGAGCCCCAGCCCCACGTGCTGTTCACCCAAGCCGGGGCTTGGTGGGCTTTTCCCCCCGTGGTGTCTGTTAAGCATTTACCCCGTGCACCGTACTAAGCGCCGGGCCAGGTCCAAGCTGATCAGTTGGCCGTCACCCCTGTCCTAGAGGGGGCTCCCCGTTTTCAGCCCCATTTTACAGGTGAGCCAACTGAGGCCCGGTGAAGGAGGTTCGCGGTGGTGGTAGGGGGGTGTTCAAGTCCCCCGTCCTGAGCCCCGGGGACCATCCAATCTAATGGGGTCGGATGCCGACTTAATCCCCGTTTCACGGATGAGGGAAGTGAAGCCCGCAGAAGCGGAGCGATTTGCCCGAGCTCCCACGGCAGGCCTGGGCTGCAGCGGCCGGGATTAGAACCCAGGACCTTCCCACTCCCAGGCCCCGGGCTCCCTCCACCAGCCCACGCTGCTTCTCTGGGCACTTAGGCCTTGGCAAAGTTGGTAATAATAATAATAATAATAATAATAATAATAACAATAGTGGCATTTATTAAGTGGGTACTATGTGCAAAGCACTGTTCTAAGCGCTGGGGAGGTTACAAGGCGATCAAGTTGTCCCACATGGGGCTCACAGTCTTAAGTGACTGACTTAAGTCTTAAGTCCCAGACTGAGCCCCCTCCTTCCTCTCCCCCTCGCCCCCCTCTCCATCCCCCCGTCTTACCTCCTTCCCTTCCCCACAGCACCTGTATATATGTTTGTACATACTTATTACTCTATTTTACTTGTGCATATCTATTCTATTTATTTTATTTTGTTAATATGTTTGGTTTTGTTCTCTGTCTCCCCCACTTCTAGACTGTGAGCCCACTGTTGGGTAGGGACCGTCTCTATATGTTGCCAACTTGTACTTCCCAAGCACTTAGTACAGTGCTCTGCACACAGTAAGCGCTCAATAAATATGATTGATTGATTGATTAATCACCCATTTTCCAGATGAGGTAACTGGGGCCCAGAGAAGTGAAGTGACCTGCCCAAAGTCACACAGCTGACAGTTGGCGGAGCAGGGATTTGAACCCATGACCTCTGACTCCAAAGCCCGGGCTCCTTGCACGGAGCCACGCTGATTCTCCCTAAGGTTAGGGAAAATAAATGTGTGTAGGAGTAAGTATATATATTTATATATATATATCTCCCTCCCTCCCTCCCCCCTATTTAAGGAGGAACCTCGGTAGGGACAGCTGCTCCTCACCGGGTTAGAAGGTGCTCATGTGAAATTCCATTCTGTTTATCCACCAAGCTTGGCCACTCTTTCTTCCACTCTCTGGCCTTAAGTGACGCTGGCTTTGTACTTTAGGAAGGGGTCCAAATGCACTTTACAACTTGAGGAGTTTAAAGGGGTGGCCAAAATGTCAATTCCCGGGGCCCGGTAGAAATACGTTTTCACTCGTGAATAGCTAATAATAATAATAATGATATTTATTAAGCGCTTACTGTGTGCAAAGCACCGTTCTAAGCGCTGGGGGGGATACAAGGTGATCAGGTTGTGCCACGTGGGGCTCACAGTCTTAATCCCCATTTTACAGATGAGGGAACTGAGGCCCAGAGAAGTGAAGTGACTCGCCCAGAGTCACACAGCTGACAATTGGCAGAGCCGGGATTTGAACCCATGCCCTGACTCCAAAGCCCCTGTTCTTTCCACGGAGCCACTCTGCTTCTCGTGTGATGATGATGATGATTGCGGTATTAGTCGCTTACCGTATGCCGAGCGCCGTAGTGAGGGCCGGGGACAGGTGCGGGGCCTCACGTGAGACTCAGAGTCTGTGTGGAAAAGGGAGCAGGTGTCCAACCCCCCCTTTTGTTGCCAACTTGTACTTCCCAAGCGCTTAGTACAGTGCTCTGCACACAGTAAGCGCTCAATAAATACGATTGATGATGATGATGATGATGATGAAGGAAACTGAAGCCCGGAGAGGTTAAGGGGCCACCCGGCGGGGAAGCCGCCCAGCTGGGATTAGGACCCGGGTCCATGCTTTATCCGTTAGGCCACGCTGCTTCCCAGCTGGAAAGATTTCTTGTCAAAATGGGAAGTTTAGATGGGATGCCTTGTGACTAATCTGGGAAAGCTACCTGCTTTAGAAGGCACGGTTCAGTCACGGCGGAACTGTTTGGTTTGTGACTACGGTTTTGGCAATGATAATGATAACTGCGGTGTTCGTTAAGTACTTACTACGTACCGGGCACTGTTGTAAGCGCTGGGGAAGGTCATTGGGTTGGACACGGGCCCGGTCTCGCATGGGGGTTCACCGTCTCGATCCCCATTTTACAGGTGAGGTCACTGGGCCGTGCGAAGTAAAATGACTTGTCCAAGGTCACCCAGCAGACAGGGATCAGAACCCAGGGCCTTATGGCTCCCAGGCCCCCGGGCTGTGGCCACTAAGCGTCAATTCAGTGCCGGGTCACGGTACGAGGGCTCCGCATCACCGGCACCCTTCCAGTTTGACGTCCCTCGGGGTGGTTGCACCAAAGTCCCGTCACGGTTAAAGAGCAGCGGGAGCAAGTGTCCCTCTCCTACCGCCTGCTTGATCTGTTTGCTTCAGAAAATCTTGGAAGAATTTGATCTAAGCCCTTTGAAGTTTAGGGATGTTTAGCAGCTCTCGAATGTGGGCCCTCCAGTTTCCATTTCCTGCAAGCGGAGTTAGTCTGGCTGTTTGTTTTTATAGGCTTCAGGTCCACTCGCGTATTGTAGGTTGCATTCTCGAAAGGTTGGTGATACGACTGAGTTCTAGGAAATCTATTCTATAGCAAAACTTGTTTTGGGTGTCATTCAAATGCCTGTCTGTGTGTGGATTCCACACCTGGCGCTCTGTGCGACGATTCCTTCGCCAGATATTCTTTCGACCGGCAAACGTGCTGCTTTTTTGTTTGATCCAATAGTTTCTAGGAGAGAAAAGCATTTTCCTCCAAGCGCATAATCTCAGTCC
This sequence comes from Tachyglossus aculeatus, assembly GCF_015852505.1. Classification (NCBI taxonomy): domain Eukaryota; kingdom Metazoa; phylum Chordata; class Mammalia; order Monotremata; family Tachyglossidae; genus Tachyglossus; species Tachyglossus aculeatus. Next base: position 41,607,447 of record NC_052067.1, on the reverse strand, counting down.
GTCAGTTTCCCTCTTTTTAAAAGCGCCTTGTCTAGGATGCGAGCCTCCAGTGTGGAGTAGTGCCTTTTTTTTTTTCCTGACTCCGTCATTCCACTGTGGCGAATTACATCCCGTGGCAAAACTTTTTAGGGGAAAGCTTTTTCCTGACAGGAGATGGGCAGTTGAAAGTCAAGCCTCCTGGGGTCTTCTGGCCCTCTACGGTCTTACAGTCTGGGTCGTCCGTATCTCTCTGGACGGGGGAACAGAGAATGAAATAAATCATATTGGAAGAATTTCTCTTCAGTGAGCGGGAGCGTCCCAGATCACGGTGTTGACGTCTTGCGGCGCAGGCAAACCGTAAGGCCGTAGCAGTCGCAGACCCTGTAAATTCTGTCCATTTGTTTGCGTTCGAATGCTCCGCTCGGTTGCTAATAATATTGGCCATTTCTTGGAAAGCCTTTCGTGACGAGCGTTCAGGGGCCAGGGAAGGCCTCCAAACTCCTCCGACCCTTCCCCGTCGGCGACACCGCTGAGGACAAGCGTTGGGTGTGGAACGTACGGGGTATCTGATGTTGCCCAGACAAAACCCTGCTAATGACACCTAGTTCTCTCCCACCGCCCAGAGCTGGGCAGCTGCGGTCTCGCTTGGCCATTAAGGGTGGCCAAAAACCATCAAGGTGCCAGCTATGCTCCAAAACATTGACCAATGCCTTCGGAAGCTTGGGTGCTCTCCGAGTACGGCGTCTGCTTTTAAGGAGCAATTGTAGCCTGCCGCATTAACGCAACCCTGCTTTCAGGGGGGACCAGTGAATAGCGTTCGGGGTGCTGAGCCCATGGGAGAAGATACCATCCCTGCCTTTGAGGAGTTTATCCTTTAACGGGGGAGACAGGAAGATGCATGAGGTCTCCGATTACGGAGGAGAAGAAAGGGCGGGAGGTGATTGTGGAGGTAGGAGAGAGTGGAAAAATGGGGAAGGGGAGGATGAAAATCGAGGTATACGGACGTTGCTAAAAGTGGCCTTTGATCCTTCTGGACTGTGAGCCCGTGGTTGGCTAGGGACCGTCTCTATATGTTGCCGACTTGTACTTCCCAAGCGCTTAGTACAGTGCTCTGCACACAGTAAACGCTCAGTAAATACGAATGAATGAATGAATGATTTCACTGGGGAGAGTGGAAATGAAATCGGGGACTGCCTTCTGATTTTTGGGATAGTCTTCACAGTGCGATGAGGTGCGGCTGCTGTATTCTCCAGATGTGGAAGTTTGGGTGAAGGAATTTAAACAACAACAAAAAAATCAACATCCACTAAGCTCTAAAAGTATTTCCCCTAGATCGCATGACAGACTTGAAAACCGACACTCTGTGATGAAGACTAGGCTTCCCAAAAACTTCCTCTAATCCTTTCCAGGAATACTCTAGTGGAAAATTCATTACATAGCGCCGCTTTAGGCACAGTGGGAATGTGTCCTGTAACTGCGAGCCCTGTATGGGACAGCTAGGGGGTCAGATGTGATTACCTTGTTGCAGTCTGAGAATTTCTGCACAATACTTGGCACAGGGAAAACAGTAAGTGCCATACTAACTCTTCTTTCCAAGTTTGTGTAGATAGGTAGCATTGTTGGATTCGAGACTGATTTTCATCAGGTGAAAGCAGGTCTTTATTTCCCAAAGATTTGCTAATTGCCTGCCAGACGTGATGCGTTGCAGGGAAAGACAAATATGAGTCAAAGCAGTTTGATGGATAAACTACCGGGGGACTGTTGGAAAATTAGAACCTGGATCAAAGAAAAGTTTGTCATAATGGTTGGCGTTATAATCAGATGAGTGAAAGGACATTGTTAGTAGGTGAGGGGTATCCTGAAAGTATTTGGTTCCAGTGAGAGTCTTTTGATCCCGCCAGTTTGGTGGTATTCGGTAATGCTGTTGGAATAGCTGGGGTTTCTCATGCAAGCCTCTTAGATTTAGGACAAAATTCCTCACAACTGAAAAATAACCTTAGTCTGGGGAAGATCTTTGAAAAATAAGTCCCACACGTTATTTTATTAAATTCAGATTATAGAGCCATTTGCTTTTTGAAAGTGAACGTGTAGGATGGCGGTTCAGGGTGTGGGCTCTACTGCGTTTTAATCGCCACAGGATTTTTTAATCAATCAGTCATGTTTATTGAGCGCTTACTCTGTGCAGAGTGCCATACTAAGCACCTGGAAGAGTACCGCATAAGAGTTGGTTGACATGTTCCCTTGCCCACAAGCTTGGGGGGGTGGGGCGGGGACCAGACGGCAATATAAATAAATTATGGCTGGGTACTCATAAGTCCTGTGGGGCTGAGGGCAGAGTGAATAGAAGGCGCAAGGGCGATGCAGAAGGGAGTGAGAGAAGAGAAAATGAAGATTTACTTGGGGAAGGCCACCTGGAGGAGACTGTGAGCCCGTTGTTGGGTAGGGACCCTCTCTTTATGTTGCCAACTTGTACTTCCCAAACGCTTAGTACAGTGCTCTGCACACAGTAAGCGCTCAATAAATGCAATTGAATGAATGAATGAAAGGAGATGTGCCTTCCATAAGTCTTTGAAGGTGGGGAGAGTGATCGTCTGTTGGATAGGAAGATTTAACTGAGTACTAGTATCTTGGTTTTGGGGTTTTTTTTTTAAAGCAACTATTCTGTAGGCTAGAGGCTTTCAGAAGTCATTTCCATAACCCGCTCCAGTTATGCCTAATTTCGGTATGGGACCCGCCCCGATCCCCCTTCTCCCCCCCCCGACCCAGATCTTGCTTTTTTTTTCCATCCTTAGGCCAACAAGTTTCTCCACTGACCCTTGTTAGTTTATGCCCTTGTAAAGTCCTGTTTGAAAATAGTCAGTCGCAGTTCCAGGGTCCCCCGGTGAGAAATTTCATCCCGGTGGGTGGGAGCGTACCGTGTTCAGATTTCACCCAGGAGGTAAGTCGGCATTTGTTAAAGGGAGGGCAGCGGGCTTGTATGAAGGCTTTCCAGGAGCCGTCTCTCTCTGGAGCTCCCTTATGTGGCCTGTTAGCACAACCCTCCAGTTCAGCCTGCTGTCCTCTTCATGCCCCCTCTCCCCCCTTCATCAATATCTCCCTGGTTGCCGCCCTCTCATTTCCATTTGCCGTTCCTCCCTTGGGGGAAGGCATGGGAAAGATGAGGATGATGATGTTTCTGTTCCTCCTCTTGCCCCCTCTCCTCCTGACTCTAAACAGATCATCCTCTTCCCGTCACCCCCGCCACCCTTTTCAGGGGCGTTGGGCGAAGTGCCGGATGAAGGGTCTGGTGTCCGCCGCGGCTTCCTTCAACCCAAGTACTCTATGGGCATTTCCTAGATGAGGAAACATGAGAAATTCTGCGACAGTAGAATACAGGGAGGATTTAGCGGGACATTAAGAGTAGAGAGCGTAACTGAATTTTGTGATGAGGGGCGGACGCACACCACTTACCCTCCTCCACACCCCACTCTTTCAGAGAAACTGTGTTTGATTCAGTGGCCTCTTGGATCTGGGATTCCTTTGGTTGGCTCCGGGCGGGTCAGCATGTTGACAGAGACGCCCGTGTGCGCCGGGAATCCCGCAAGTCCGAGCTCTGCATCCAGTAAGGGCTCACCAGTTACCACTGATGGATGGATAAGTGGGTGGGTAGGCACGGTTCATGTTTGTTCCTTGAAGCCCCCGACCCCCAAGAAGGAAGGTCAAGCACAGCTGCCTTTAGGGGAGGGCTGGGGGCCGGATCGCGGGGTTCTGGCGGCCGAAGGATGACAAGTGTGTAGGAAGTAGGAAATACTGAGATTAAAGGCCGCCGGGCCCACCCTCCACAAACACCACAGGCCCACATCGTTAGAAGCCGTCAGCCTCCCTCAAATTGGCCTGAAGCTGTCGGTGCCCAATTCTTCTCCCCACCCCCCACCTTGGGTGGACAGTGTACTTTGATTTCTAATAATAATAATAATAATAATGATGATGGTATTTGTAAGCGCTTACTATGTACAAAGCACTGTTCTAAGCGCTGGGGGGATACAAGGCGATCAGGTTGTCCCACGTGGGGCTCACAGTCTTAATCCCCATTTTACAGATGAGGGAACTGAGGCACAGAGAAGTGACTTGCAAGCTCCTTGAGGGCAGGGATCACATCTGCCTGCTCTAGTGCTCTGTCCTCTTAAGCGCTCGGGAGTACCGTCGATCGATTAGGGTTCCATTAAGGGACGTGCCTGTTGACCTAAGGCAACCGTTTCCACCAAGTCACTCGTCCGCTTCTCTGGCGTGCCTTGAATTCCCTGGCTATATCGGAAGTTACTCCTTTTTGGGTTTTGGTTTTTGCTTTTTCCTATTGGCGACCCCTTGGTCCGCGTTTCTTAGAAATACAAATTTTCGGGGGAGGAAGAGGCGGAGAATCTGCACTCAAACTAGGCATCATTGTGTCATCGGCTGTTGTAATGGTAGATAACCGTAGAAATACCTCTGGTGTTAAAGAGTTTTTTGGTGTAAAAGTGGGCTCGATCAAGACCAGGATACCCTGGACCATGATGTTGTGGAAAAAAATCATTAAACTCATTTATCGATAACTCTAGTACCCGGATCACAGGTCTTGTGAGTGAAGATCAGTAGCACTCACCATATCATCAATGGTATTTATCGAGCACACGCTGTGTGCAGAACACTGTACCAAGCGCTTGGGAGAGTACAGTACGACAGAGTCGGTAGATACGTTACCCGCCCACGCACAGCAAGTTTGCAGCCTAGGGGGCTATATGTTGTCATGTCCTCTGTGGTCGAAGAACACACCACTGTTGGTGAAATTCACCTCTGGGGTACATATCTGGTTGAAAAGGTCTACGTGGGATTTACAGTCTTGACCATCTTGGGCCTGCAGTGACTGTCCGTGGTTGTGGTATTTGTGGTTGTGGTTGGGCTCTGTCATTTTTGTCATTTGAAACTCCCAGTTCTGTTGGGTGGGGACAGTCTCTATGTGTTGCTGACTTGTACTTCCCAAGCGCTCAGTACAGTGCTCTGCACACAGCGCTCAATAAATATGAACAAATGAATGTTCACTCTTACTCTGTGACTCCTCCTATCATTACAGAGCATCTGCTCGAAAAGAGCCATTCTCTTCTTGATCTTAGTGTGCCATAGTGGTCTATTTGCAGCAGTAGCAAACGTGATATCTGTTGAGGCACTTATATATACTTTGCCGACTTGTGCTTCCCAAGTGCTTAGTACAGTGCTCTGCACATGGTAAGTGCTCAATAAATACAATTGAATGAATGAATGAATGTACCTAGCCCCGTCCTAAGTGCTGTGGTAAGATGGATGGAAGGTGATCAGGTCGGAAGCAGCCCCCATCTCGCGTGAGATTCCCAGTCCGAGTAGGAGGGGGAGCCGCCGTCTAATCCTCATTCGGCAAATTAGGAACCCAAAGGACAGTGTGTGTTGCCCAAGGTCACACGGGAGGTGAGGGGCAGAGCCGGGAGGAGAACCCAGGTGCTCAGACTCGCGGTCCAGGCCCGTGCTCTTTCCCTCAGACCATCCTGCTTCTCCGTTGTCCCGGTCCGGAACTGGGATTCCAGTATTGCCTGAGGCTCTGTCGCACCGGGCCCTTGAACCATTTTCTCTGTCATCCTTACTTTGGGTTTCACGATTTCAGAGTGCAGCTGTTTAGGGGACCCCCCTGTCACCCGTTCCCCTCCCGTGGCTCCTCTAATGCAGCTGTTTAAAGGGCTCCAGTGCCCGGGAGGTTGACTTCATTCTCGGACCTCACTTTCTGCCCCGGTCTCGCCATTCGGCGTCGAGTGAAGGCCGTGAGCGATACCGAGATGGAATTGCACGAGGAGCCGTCTGTGGCGAGTCGGGGATTCCCAGCCCTCAGGAAGCAGGAACAGCGGCACACTCGGGCGCAGAGAGGTTTTCCTTTCGGCTCGGAGCCTGATATCCCCGTCTGCGGGTACTCGGTCTGACGGTCTCCCTTGGCTGGGCTCCCCGATTGGGTTTTCGGCTTCTTGGTCTACCGTCGCGTCCTCGGTTAGCGTGTTGAGAGACGGAATTGTGTGGAAAGGTTGAGCTCTGTTGCCACTGTAGACTTTTCGGTTGTGGCTCTGATTTCCACGCTGTAGGCTGATCCAGTTTTCTGTAGGCTTGTCAGTCCATGAAGCTGGACTGGGTGGATTTGGAGAAGCGGTCTACAATCGTTGGTGCGTTTCCTTTGGGGTGTGCTTCTAGGATCCAGTCATATGTGAGCAGAGCGCTCTCTGGCCGAGAAGCAGAGTGGCCTAGTGGATCGAACGTGGGCCCAGGAGTCAGAAGGACCTGGGTTCTAATCAGTCATATTTACTGAGCACCTACGATGCAGAGCATTGTACTAAGCGCTCGGGAGAGTACAGTATGACAGAGTTGGTAGATAGGTCCCCTGCTTACAACAGCCCACGGTCCAGAGGGGGAGGCAGACATTAATATAAATAAATAAATTCTGGATTTTTTATGGTATCCATTAAGAACTTACTAGGTCTCAAACACTGTTCTTTGCTAAGGGGCTGAAGGAGGAGTGAATAAAGGGAGGAAATCAGGCCACATAGAAGGGAGTGGAAAAGGAGGAAATGAGGGCTTAGTCGGGGAAGGCCTCTTGGAGGAGATGTGCCTTCAGTAAGGCTTTGAAGAGGGGGAGAGTAATTGTTTGGCGGATTTGAGGAGGGAGGGCATTCCAAGCCAGAGGCAGAATGTGGGGGAGAAGTCGGCAGTGAGGAAGATGGGATCGAGGTACAGTGAGTAGGTGGGCATTAGTGGAGCAGAGTGTGCAAGCTGGGTCGTAGTAAGAGAATACCAAGGTGAGGTGGGAGAACATACTGTAAAGCGATGATAAGGAGTTTCTCTTTGAAGCGGAGGTGGATGGGCAACCGATGGAGGTTCTTGAGGAATGGGGAAACGGGATTGAACGTTTTTGTAGCAAAATGATCCGGGCAGCAGAGTGGGCGTATGGACTAAAGTGGGGAGAGCCTGGAGGCCGATACAGTCCTCGAGGCCCGATAGGATAAGGGCTTGAAAAAACACAGTGGCAGTTTGGATCGGAAAGGGCAGATTTTAGGAAGGTTGTGAAAGTTGAACTGGCACGATTTGGTGATGGGTTGAATAGGTGGGCTGAATGAGAGTGAGGAGTCGAGAGTAACGCTGAAGTTATGGGCTTGATAGACAGGGCGGAGGGTAGTGGCATCTTCGGTGAAGGCGGAATAAGGGGGAGGGCAGGGTTTGGGGGGAAAGATGAGTTCCATTTTGGACACGTTAAGTACGGGGTGTCAGCGGGACATCCAAGTAGAGATGTCTTGAAGGCAGGAGGCAATGTCAGAATTGCAGAAAGGGAGAGAGATGAGGGCTGGAGATGTAGATTTGGGAATCATCCACATACAGGAGGTTGTCGAAGCCATGGGGGCGAGTGAGTTCTCCAAGGGAGTGGTTGTAGCTGGAGGATAGAAGGGGACCCACAACTGAGCCTTGAGGGGCCCCCACAGTTAGGGGTGGGAGACAGAGGAGGAGTCGGTGAAGGAGACTGAGAATGAACGGCCAGAGAGGAGGAGGAGAACCAGGAGACGACCGTGTCAGTGAAGCAGCAGGGTGTGCCTCCTTGTGCTTGTAGCGCCAAGCGGGTATGTGCCAGTGGGTACAGGCGGCTTGCCGGTTTTCACGGAGCCGACTGCGGTGACTCCCTGAAGCGTTGGTACGCGCGCCACTTCGTCTCATCGTGCTAGGAGGCACGATGAGATTATTGAAACGTCGTCTGCTGCCGCCTCCTCAGGATCGCCTCCAGGTCTGGGATGAAGCGGGGGCCGTCTTCCCTGTCCAGAGGGGCTGTGCCGGCCGGATCTAGGCCGTATGTCTCTAGTGAGGGGGCGGAATCGGTGGTCTTGTGGCAGGCCCCCTTGCACTTTGGGATCGCAGCCTCGACGCCTGGGCCCCTTAACGTAATCTGTGCGGCGTGACCTGGGCTTCCAGTATTTTCTGTTGGACCCGCCCTGAGGCTCTGTGGGATTCTGCCAGCGTGGTGACCGTTTTGCTTCAAATAAGTGGTTTATGCCCGAGTGACTTGTCCCAGCCGTGTCCGGCACGCTTCCTGGAAAGACGGTGTTGTGGAGAGATACTGTCTGCCTGAGGAGCAGCGTGGCCTAATGGATGGTGCCCGGGCCTGGAAGTGGGAAGGACCTGGGATCTAATCCGGACTCTGCCGTTTGTCTGCTCGGTGCCCTTGGGCAAGTCACTTCTCTGGGCCCCAGTGATCTCATCTGTAAAATGGGGACGAAGACTGTGAGCCCCCACTTGGAACGTGGACTGGATCAAGCTTGACTAACTTGTACCTACTCCAGTGCTTGGCACTTAATAAGTGCTTAGAGAATGCCATAAAAAAAAAAAGAGAGAAGTGCCCTTTTGCCATTAACACTGGAAATGGTGGTGGGCTGGGCCTAGTGAGGTTTCTCCCCCGCCCTCTGTGTTGTGCACTCCCAGAAGAGCCATACATGTTCAAGTTTACTTCTTTTTACTAGAAGATTTTTCAGTAGCTAGGCTAATTACTTCCGCGGCATTTTGAATCATGTACTTTTTATAGTGAATTGTGGGGTGTGGGTGTAATAGAAGCGTCAGTTCCAGATTTTTCAACTGGCCATTCACCCCCTCCCCCCCCCAAGTCACTGACCTTCAGCCCCCGCCAACTATCTCCTCTCGCTTTCCTCACCTCGGTAGAGGCGTTAGGCGCCAACCGTAAAATGAGGGCACACGTGCCTCCTCCAAAATAGGGCGTTTTTGGTTTGACCCAGATTTAGAAGGTGTTTAAGAGGCAGAGTTGGTCGAGAGTCCTCGGGAGTCTTCCTTTTGAACCGGGGCCCACCCCTAGACCCCATGGGATATACTAAGGTCCCTAGTTGTCAGGTCTCCGTCGCTAGCCTCGACTGGTACGGACCATCGACTGGTATTGGCCAAGCCGTTCTGGGATAGTTTCACCTGAAGCGAGCCCAAGGGGACGTGGACTGGTAGCATCATGGGCCCGAAGGTATCCATCTGCCGGACAGACCGATGGTGCGCCGAGTGGGCAGTTATTTTTGTACTCCCGCACCCCGTCGCTGGAGTTTTGGGGAACGCCATAATGAAGGGATAAACTTTGTGGGAGCGTGTGGGTTTCACAGACTGTATTGTCCTTACGCAGGTGACGAGTCCAGTGTTCTGCGCTCAGTAAGTACCGTCGATTGATTTTTCTCCGGATGCCGCATCAGGTCATCGGTAGTCTCCCAGTCATCGGCTTCCTTTCTTTTCCAGAAAACTTCCAGTGCTCTTTGCCTTGCTTCGCGATGGCATTTCAAACCGGTAACCGATCCCTTTCTTGCGTGCAACGCAAGGGAAACGGTGATCATGTAAACGGGCTCATTTTGTACAAGCGGTTGAAAGGGAATTATTATTAGCACTTCAGCCCCCTGTTTCTCAAACGTTCACCTTGCTTCAGTCGCATTTTGTACAAGTGGTTGAAAGGGAATTATTATTAGCACTTCAGCCCCGTGTTTCTCAAACGTTCACCTTGTTTCAGTCCCATTTTGTATAAGTGGTTGAAAGGGAATTATTATTAGCACCTCAGCTCCCCGTTTCTCAAACGTCACCTTGTTTCAGTAGCGCTCCCGAATTAATGGAGTAGTGACTAAAGAGCAAAGGAGTTTCGCCATCTAGCAATCACCTTTGAGTTGAGTGTAAACTTCAGGTTTTGTTGTTTTGATTATTACGTATTCTTAGTGGCAGAGTGCCCCCGAGCCAGGACAGATCACAGGAAAATGTTTTTACCTGTTGCCCTTAACTTGAACAACAAAGCAACTCCAAAAAAAATAAAATAAAATAAAGATGCAGCTGCAAAATAAGAATCTGCTCCATCTAAGTAGAGGTACCTTGTTTGATCTGACCATCTTTTCTCCTTGGAACTTGTAAGCTCATTATGGGCAGGGAGAGTGTCTGCTAATTCTGTTGTAATGAACTCTCCAAAGCGCTTAGTACAGTGGTCTGCACCTAGTAAATGCTCACTAAATACCAATACCGTTGATCGGTTAAAGGTTTCCCCCAGTCAGAGGGACCCAGACACTCAAATGAGGCTCAACACCAGGCCTGGACCTGATATTCCAGGGCACGAGCCCCCAACCCCTACCAGAGATCTTGTTGGAGTCCTGCCTGCACAAGCCAAAACACAGCTGTTTAGGAGAACTGTGGGAGAAGCAGCCTGGCCCAGTGGGCAGACCAGGGGCCTGGGAATCAAAAGGATCTGGATTCTAAACCTGGCTCCACCACATCTCTGCTGCGTGACCTTGAACGAGTCACTTAACTTGTCTGGGCCTCCGTGACCTCATCTGTGAAATGGGGATTGACTGTGAGCCCCACGTGGGACATGGACCGTGTCCAACCCGATTACCTCATATCTATCCCCGTGCTTAGCGCTTAACAAATACCATAAAAAAGGCAAAACAAAAAAAAAAACTCTCTAGCCTGAGCTAAACCCCAAGGGTGTGGCCTCTAGTCCCTCTCCAGGGAACGCGTCTACTGACTCTTTTCTGTTGGACCCTCCCAAGCATTTAGTATGGTGCTCTGCACACAGTAGGCGCTCAATAAATGCCGCCGATTGATTCAGGGCAGGCAGAGGTGGAGAGGTTTTGGCCTCCACTTTCCAGAAGAGGATAGGTGGCCGACAGAGCCCCAGGCCGGGGGGCTGAAATTCACGTCCCATGAAGAAAAAGTTGGCGACTGAGTCTGGCTCAGCAGGAATACGCTCACAGTTATTACTCGTCTAGAGTCGAGCCTGAAATTTTAGGTTCATTTTGGGAATTACCCGAAATGACCTATTAGAAAACGGGTTACGATTCATAAAGTTTCAGTGTAAGTCAGTTTTCAGGAGTCAATCGTATTGTAGATCTGAGAATTACCGGTGTGTCTGATAAGACAGTTATTTGCTAGTCCCTGCACAGAGAGAAAGAAAGGAAGTCAGCATTAGGATTTAGTCAGAATCTTTGTGAGTCTATTATTCAGGGATGAAGATACTCAAAAATTCCCAAACTTCTTGTCCTTTTCTGTGTGGGTGCATGCGCCCGCATGCACAGTTTTGATGCTTTAGAGATAGGTTGCTTACAAGGCCTAGAAACGGTATGATGGTGGTTGGGGTGGTCCCCGTCTTTGATGGGATTCTCACATTTTTTTTCCATTCCCATTCTGACTGTCAGGCGAAGGCATTTTCTGAGAGATCATTTTGGAATGATTCCAAGCAAGCCAGCTTTTGTTTTGTTGCTGTGTGCGGCTACCTCAACTAGCTTTCCTGGGTCACCTACAGTAGCGAAATGCTGCAGGTAGTTTGTTTTTGTCAGGGTTTTTTTTTTAGCGCTCTTGAAGTGGGTCAGGGTCCCCTAGAGGGTCATAGAGAAGTTCCCAGAAGGTTGAGGATGCTAGAGCTGTGTGGCAGCTGTTCTGGAAGAGGAAAAATATCCTTTTCTCTATGTTGGTTCCTAGATTAAATGCCTGTAGCCAATCAATAACATTTACTGAGTCCCCACTGTGTGCTTATCTTCCCTGCGTTTTAAAGTCTTCATTAGCAACTCCTGGACTAGACAAAGGATATCTACTACTATGGTAATTATGGCAATCCCGCCCCCCATTTGTTTTCCTGGAGGAATGAGGGGGCAGTGAAGCAGGTTGAACCTTCACAGGGGTCGTAAGACTGCAGAGTGACAGAAGAAATAACCCAGAGAGATCCCATTTGATTTTTTTTTTAGCTGCCCAGTGAAATACTGCTCCACTCTGCCCAACAGTTGACTGTAGACTTGTGATGAGCGGACCTTGAATTATCCAACTCTTGGGGAAGTCTACACGGTTGCTGGTTCTGCAGTGTCTTGTGTCAGTGGGTGTCGGGGAAGGAGGCCAGTTCGGCCATTTTTTGGGCCATGCGGTTCACATATAATAATAATCGTATTAATGGTACTTGTTAAGTGCTTACTCTCCGCCAAGCACGGTTCTAAGCGCTGGGGTAGGTACAAGATCAACGAGTTGAACACAGATCCTGTCCCACATGGGGCTCAGAGTCCCAGTAGGAGGGAGTAGAATTTAACCCCCATTTTACAGATGAGGAAACTGAGGCCCAGAGAAGTGAAGTGATTTGCCCAGGGTTACCCAGCGGTCAAGTGAGTGGCGAAGCTGGGCTCAGAGCCCAGGTCCTTTGACTTCCAGTCCTGAGCTCTTTCCCCTAGGCCACGCTGTACAGCACGAGCCAGCAGCATAAGCGAGTAGGAGCCAGTTGGACTACAGCGATAACGGTGCAGGGGGATTGCATGGTGCCCAGCCTCTCTGGTATGGCTCGATTAAAGCCCAAGCGCGGTCCGCGTGAATGAGCTCCGAGCCCTGCCGGAGAGCCCTCCGGGATGTCCCCTCCTGCCTCCCTCCCCAGACCTGTCAGTGGGGGTGAGCGCTTCCAACAGAGGGTCGGGGATTTCTTCCGCCAGCCTGAACGCGGCCATCCTTCCAGCCTCAGCTTGGCTCCCCGGGAAGACCCCGAGTGAGCCCCATGCTCACTTGGTGAACTTACCCGCTTAGAACAGTGCTTGGCACGTAGTAAGCGCTGCAATAAGTACCATAATTATTATTATCACCCCAGCTTAGTACAGCGAGGGACCCATAGTAAGCGCTTATTAAGTACTCAGGTCCCAGAAACGGCATGGCTTAGCGGAAGAAGCACAGGTTTGGGAGTCAGAGGACGTGGGTTCCAATCACGGCTCCGCCCTTTGTTGCTCTGTGGCCTTGGGCGAGCCACTTGATTTGTCTGTGCCTCGGTGATCTCACCTGTAAAATGGGGATTAAGACTGTGAGCCCCATGTGGGGCACCTGATTATTTTATATCTATCCCAGCACTTAGAACAGTGCTTGGCACATAGGAAGCGCTTAACAAATACGATTATTATTATTATTATTAAGTTCTGGCCATGTAATGCTTTTCAGGTTTGCCTTGGCGTTTCTCCGATTGGCTGTGATAATCAGTCCATCAGTGGTGTCTATTGAGCGCTTACTGTGCGCGACTGTACTAAGCGCCTGGGAGAAGACAATGCAACACAATTAGCAGGCACGGTCCCACCGCAGAAAGAGGCCGTATTTCCTTTTCGGCAAGGCAGCCGAAGCTTTCGTAATGGAGCTAGCCAGGTGGCTCACGCTACGGCTTGGCCGATCCGCATCTCAGAGGCCGGGCCCGAGGGAATCGAATTGTGCAGACGGTGAGCTTTACTCGGGCGGGGAACTTGTGTCTACGGACTCTGGGGAATGTACTCTTCCGAGCGCTTCGTGTAGTGCTGTGCACACAGAAAACGCTCAGTAATTACCATCGATTGATTTTACAGTTTACCTTCAAACGGTCCTCCCTCGTGCTGTAGGGTGTGTGGAGTCCACGGGGCCAAATGTAAGCCGAATTGGCCTCCTCGCGTCCTTTCCTCGGCAACCCCGGGCAGACCCTCCCCAAGAGCCATGTGGATACGGCACCTAAGGGGGATGATTCCACCCCCGCTTTGAGTTAACCTGCCTTCCTTGGAGTCAGTCATATATGAGCGCTTACTGTGTGCAGAGCACCGTACTAAACGCTCGGGAGGGTCCGATAAAACAGGAAGCAGGCACGTTCCCCGAGGCGGAAGCAACGTGGCGGTGCCAGTCCTTGCCCTCTGCTGCCAGGCTAAAGCCCCGCCGAGGTGACGTGAGCCATCTCCTCCTCCGCTTGCCAAAGTGGGCTTTGCGGGATGGACCCGCCGTGTGTGGGCAGTCACCAGGAAGGGCCGGGGGGCTTCACCTGGGCAAACTAAGCAGCTGTGGGGGCTCTTGCCCCTCTCCCCCCCACCCCCCAGGAGGGCACCTGCAACGCAGCGTTCCCCCAACGGCCCACACCTTGTCTTCCGCGCCTCGTGCCTCCTTCCTCCTCCTGTGAAAAGATACTCTGGGCCAGGCCCTTTGGAGTGTTGACTGAAACTGTATTTCTGGATATGAGGCTCGTGTTGTATCGTAGAGTCTTTGTTTCCCTAGGGCCTTTGGTTGTGGATTTCTGTTTTGTTTTTTTTTTTTGTTAGATCATCGATCCTCCAGTCCGTCTGAGGCCTTCCTGATGGCTTTCGTCTCTCTCTCTCTAGTAAAGCCCCCATTTTGTAAGGGATAAGGTGATCACTGTCATAGAAAAGATGAATTGCATTTTGTTTGACAGTTATGGGTGTTAGGAAAGTTCTCGCGTGTCTGGCGTTCTGCAGAAAAGCCAAAATCCTTTTCTGTGAACCGTTCATATGTTTATGTTATGTCTGGGGGGAGAAACAGACTGATCTGGGACAGTGTGCATTTGCCTGCATTTCATTATGCAGCATCTTCCTTCTTTTGAGAGGGCTTTTTTTGTTGGATCTGTTTGAGCTCCAATTTTCTAAGCTGTAAGGGAAAGAGTTCTTATTTACCCTTCTTGCTTGTCACTGTTTGTTTTCTCAAATTATTGCCTGGGGAACAAAGCATTTTTCCTTGATTTCTGGGGTCTGAGATTCAGAGTTCTTCATTTGAATGATGATTTTGTCTCTGCTGCTCGCTGGCCTCTATAGTTTGTTCTAATTCTTGATCTTTGAGTGATCCAAGAATGACAAGGATACAGTAAAAAGATGGGGAGATCTTGCTGAATTGTGATTTCACTGGATTTTGAGTGTTTGAACTCAAAGGTACTTTTTCTGACAATGCAGCTGAGTACCAAACTATTGCTATAAACTCCAGTGGGAAGGGGAAAAAAAAACCCTGCAGTTTCATCTGTCTTGTTCCCTCCCACCCTAGAGAGTTACACAAGTAGCTGTGTCGTCATCGAGGTTTTTAATCATTAGCAAGCTTTTCGCTCCTAAAAGACCTTAAGCACACGTCTCTCCATTTGTGAAAAACCTCTGGTAGTGTCCATCTCTCTCTGCCGGAAACCAGATCTTATCAACGATTTCTAGGCTCTTCCAACTTTGATCAATTTAGGTATCAGCCCCTCTTCACCTGCTACTCTTTCCTCCTTCCAAGCTACTAATCGTAATCATTGTCACATTCGTTAAGTCCTTACTCTGTGGTGCTCACAATCTTAGGTAGGTGGGAGAACCGATATTTAAATCCTCATTTTACAGAGGAGGAAACGGAGGCAAAGGAAAGTTGTGAGACAGAGTCAGGATTAGAATCCAGGTCCTCCTACTCCCTGGCCCGGGCCCTTTCTACTTGGCCACGCAGCTTCTCATCATCATCATCATCAATCGTATTTATTGAGCGCTTACTATGTGCAGAGCACTGTACTAAGCGCTTGGGAAGTACAAATTGGCAACATATAGAGACAGTCCCTACCCAACAGTGGGCTCACAGTCTAAAAGGGGGAGACAGAGAACAAAACCAAACATACTAACAAAATAAAATAAATAGAATAGATATGTACAAATAAAATAAATAAATAAATAGAGTAATAAATATGTACAAGCATATATACATATATTCTCGTTGCTCTGTCCCATCCTCTCAGCTCTCCCACTTTGTACCCCTTGTTCTTCATCATCAGTGGTATTTACTAAGCATTTAATGTGTGCAGAGCACTGTACCGAACGAGTCTATGGACCTGCCATTCAACATTCAATCCACTCGTCCTGCTATTTCACCCCGGTGTATTGGCTTGACGACCATTTTATCCCTGTTCTTCCTCACTGCGCCCACCTTCTGTCAACGATTTTGTACAGTCGTCTCCGCCACGAGATTGTAAGCTGTCTGTGGGCAGGGGATGTGTGGTTTTGCTTCTGCTGAAACCTCCCAAGAGATTAGACCAGTGTCTGACTTTTTAGGTGCAGGATAAATAGTGTTATCCTTGTACTCAGAATGCATGCTTCGGGGCTGGAGGCAATCACTCACTCTCAGCCTTCCAGTCAGCGTCCTCTCCTCCCGGGCCTTACCTACTTCTGAGACTGAAGAACGCTTCTATTTATTGCTATTGCTCTGTTTAACCACGTGTTTCACCATGCAGTGTCAGAATTACTGCCCCTTTACGTTCAACCCAAATACCTCCCGCTTGCAACTTATTGCAACTTACAGAAAGCCCATTTCTGTCATCAGAGGCAGTGGGACGTGCTCTAACGGTAAACTCCGGGTCCAAAAACCACCGTTGAACCTTAAATCTTAGCACAGCAGTCAATCGATTCACAACATTAGCAAGTCATCACTGGTAGTTATTGTGTACTTAGTGTGTGCCGAGCAGTGTGCTAGGCACTTGGGAGAGTCCACAACGAGCTTACGGTTGAGGACCGTCTTGTAGCATCTCTGGTTCTGAAGAACGGCTCTCAGGATGTAAACTTTGGGTGAATGTTTTTCTTCATTCAGTGCCCGTCTACAGGGCCATTTGTTTCTTGGTCCCTTGAATGAGGCCGTTACCCGATTTTACTTCCACGGTTTATGGTTGGTGTTAAGCACTTTTACTATATGTCGAGCACTGCACTAGATAAGGTAACGAGGTCCCACAAGGGTCTCCCGATTTAAGTAGGAGGGAGGATGGGCATGGAATCCCCGTCTTGCCGAGGGGGGGAAACTAAGGCCCAGAGAAGTGAAGCGACTTGCCCGAGGTCATACAGCAGTAAGTAGCAGAGCCAGGATTAGAACCCAGGTCCTCCAAGGCCCAGGCTCTTTCCACTAGGCCATGCTGCTTTCCTATGCTCGATAGAATAATGATGGTATTTGTTAAGCTCTTACTATGTGCCACGCACTGTTCTAAGCGCTGGGGTAGATAAAGGTCATTAGTTTGTCCCACGTGGGCCTCACAGTCTTAAACCCCGTTTTTACAGGTGAGGTAACTGAGGCACAGAGAAGTGACTTGCAAAGTCACACAGCTGACAGGTGGTGGGGCCGGGATTCGAACCCACGACCTCCGACTCCCAAGCCCGGGCTCTTTCCACTAAGCCACGATATAAGCCTCATCCAAAGCTTCCCATCCGTCCATCGTTCCTGCATGCTCCGGCTCCCACTTTGAAACCCCACAGTCACACTTGCTCTTTTAAATGCCTCAGGGCTGAATGTGTGCTGCGCGTCCAACGAGTACGCTCACGGGCGAGCCCCCTCACCGGTCTACCGTGTTGAGAATGGGCGCTTCTTACCCCAGTCCCAGCGATGCATAGAGCTGACCGAAGGAAGTGTGGTCTTGGGAAGGCGTAATCTCAGAATTCCAGCCCTTTCCTGTTGTCCACCAAAATTCATTTGGGAAGCGTAGTTCTGGAAAGCCATAATCTCAGCGTTCCAGCTCCTTCCTTGGTCCACCCCTCAGGAGGAAGCCTCCCCCAGCCTAGACCGAACACAAAGCAGCACGGTCTCATCGGGAACCGTGCTTCGCACATAGTAAGCGCTTAACCGATGCCATCATCCCTATTATTATGATGATTATTATCATCGGCCCCCCCGGAGAGCTCAAAACAATGCAGAATCTGCCACGTCAAAATGAGCAACTTGTAGATATACATTTTTTCTTTTTTAATGGTATTTCTTAAGCGCTTACTATGTCCCGGGCACTATAGTAAGCACTTGGGCAGATACGGGCTAATCAGGTTGGACACAATCCCTGTCCCACAAGGGGCTTGCAGTCTTTATCCCCGTTTTATTATTATTATCAAGTGCTGTCGAGCTGTTTCCGATTCATAGCGACTCTGTGGATCTATTTTCCCCCGAATGTCCCCATTTTACGGATGAGATAACTGGAGGCACAGAGGAAGGGAAGTGACTTACCTAAGGCCACTCAGCAGACAGGTGATGGAGCTGGAATTAGAACCTGGGTCTTTCTGACTCAGAGATGCACTCTAAATAATAATGCCATGGCACAGGTCCTCACTCAGGTTTTGGCTGGAATAAACACAGTGAGCGGTCTTTTGACAGTGGAAAGCGTGTATGGGCCCCCTTTACCGTGGTATTAGTATTATTTTGGTACTTAAGTGCTTACTATGTGCCTAGCACCATTCTAAGTGCTGGGTTAGACACAAGTTAATCAGGTTGGATAAAGTCCCTGTCCCACACAGGCTCACAGTCATAGTAGGAGGGAGCAGGTTTTATATTTTACAGATGAGGGAACTGATGCCCAAAGAAGTGACTTGTCCAAGGTCACACGCTAGACACGTGGCAGAGCTGGGATTAGAACCAGTCAATCAGTGGTATTTACTGAGCGCTTACTGCATGGAGCATTCACTCATTCGGTGGTATTTATTGAGCGCTTATTGTGTGCAGAGCAGTGTACTGAGCGCTTGGGAAGTACAAGGGCGGGGGGAGCAGCGTGGCTCAGTGGAAAGAGCACGGGCTTTGGAGTCAGAGGTCATGGGTCCAAATCCCGGCTCCGCCATTTGTCAGCTGTGTGACTTAGGCCAAGTCACTTAACTTCTCTGGGCCTCAGTTCCCTCATCTGTCAAATGGGGATTAAGACTGTGAGCCCCATGTGGGACAACCTGATCACCTTGTAAACTCCCCAGTGCTTAGAACAGTGCTTTGCACTTAGTAAGCGCTTAATAAATGCCATTATTATTATTATTATAGCCGGCAACAAAGAGAGACGGTCCCGACCCAACGGCGGGCTCACGGTCTAGAAAGGGGAGACAGACAACCAAACGAAACATGTCGATAGGTGTCAAAATCATGTAGACAGGTGTCGTACTAAGGGCTCGGGACAGTACAGTGTAGCAGAGTTGGTAGAAAGTCTGTTGTTCTCTCCTAAGCGCTTAGTCCAGTGCTCTGCAGGGTGGCTTAATGGACAGAGCTCGGGCCTGAGAGCAGGATCTGGGTTCTCATCCCGACTCCGCCACTTGTCTGCTCTGTGTGATCTTCGGAAAGTCACCTCACGTCTCCGTGTCTCGATTACTGGGTCTGAGAAATGGGGATTAAGACTTTGAAGCCGTCTGTGGGACAGGGGCTTGGCTCTACCCGATTAGCCCATATCCACCCCAGCGTTTAGAACAGTGCCCGGCACATAGTGAGTACCTAACAAATACCGTTAAAAAAAGGAAGTACTCAATAATAAAACTGATTGATTCGATTGACTTTTCTTGCCACCCCAATCTCCAATGTGGATTTAACGCTGCCCACCCTGGGCCCCCCCCCCCCCCCAAAGTTGAACCATGCCGTACCCCCCAGAAATAGTGCCATGGGCCCATGGTGAGCCACGCAGCCGCGTTGAATCGCTGGCACGTGCGCCTTTTGAAAATCAGTGACGTCTGTTTGGACAGAGCCAAACTCCTCCACATTCATTCGGTCATATTTATTGAGCACTTACTGTGTGCAGAGCCCTGTACTAAGCGCTTGGGAAGTATCAGTCGGCAACATCTAGAGATGGCCTCCAACCCCACGACGGGCTCACAGTCTAGAAGGGGGAGACAGACAGCAAAACAAAGCACGCAGACAGGTGTCAAAAGCGTCAGAACAAATAGAATTAAAGCTATATGCACATCAGTAACAAATAGAATAGTAAATATGTACAAGTAAATAAATAGAGTAATAAATGTGCAGAAATATATGTAAGTGCTGTGGGGAGAAGGAGGAGGAGAGGAGAAAGGGGGCTCAGTCTGGGAAGGCCTTCTGGAGGAGGTGAGCTCTCATCCATTCTAGACTGTGAGCCCACTGTCTAGACTGTGAGCCATTGTTGGGTAGGGACCGTCTCTATATGTTGCCAACTTGTACTTCCCAAGCGCTTAATACAGTGCTCTGCACATAGGGCTCAATAAATATGATTGATTGATTGATTCACAGTTGGATTTCATTGCTATTCCAAGGAGCAGCAGTGCCACAGACAAGGCAGGAGAATGATTAGAGAAACCCTGGGTGCCCTCAGGCAGCTCCATTTCTTCTACTTTGATTATGGAGTAATAGAGCTTGGATTAATCAGTTTGCGCACCCTGTGTGGACGTGACTACCGGTTTCAGTACATACTCCGCCCCCGCCGCCCCCTCTGACTTCCCTGAAAGCTCTATCCCCAGTGGGTCCCCCCCCCCCCTTTTTTTTTTTTAACGGAATATAACTTGTAAATTATGCTTTCCTGTCTGGTAGCAGTGAAACAGATCTTTCACAGTCTTTGGTATTTTTTATATAACTCTGTGTCCTGTAATCCTGCAGAGAAGCAGCGTGACATAATGGAAAGAGCTCAGGCCTGGGGCAGAGGAGCCAGGTTCCAGTCCCAGCTCCGCTTCTCACCTGCTGTGCGACGTGGGGCAAGTCACTTGACTTCTCTGGGCCTTATCTATAAAATGGGGACTCAATCCCCCATCTCCCTCCCCCATAGACTGTGAGCCCTTTCTGGGCCAGGGGTTGCGTCCAGCCTGATAATACTGCATCCGTCCCGGTGTTTAGTGCATTATTGGCACAGAGTAGGCATTTTATATCATATAATGGCATGTATTAAGCTCTCACCATGTGCAAAGCACTATTCTAAGCGCTGGGGAGGTTACAAGGTGATCAGGTTGTCCCATGCAGGGCTCACAGTCTTAATCCCCATTTTACAGGTGAGGGAACTGAGGCCCAGAGAAGTTAAGTGACTTGCCCAAAGTCACACAGCTGACAACTGGCGGAGCCGGAATTTGAAGCCATGACCTCCGACTCCAAAGCCCGGGCTCTTTCCACTGAGCCACGCCGCAATACCACACATTATCGATTATCCCTCAGTTCATTCATTGATTTATTTCAGTACATGTGTAGCTTAAACTTTTACAGACACCAAAGTTAAAATAGCAAGTTATCTTTTGACTTTCTTAGGGCTTTGACCCGATCAGAGTAGAATGACTATTTAAAAAAATTATCTTCCACCATCCTTTTTTTTTTTAATTAGTAAAGCCTCATCCAAACCAGAATGAAAGCCTTTTTTTCTTCGTTTGTTTTTCAGTGACGTCTTGGCATTGCCCATCTTCAAACAGGAAGATTCCAGCCTTCCTTCAGACAACGAAACGAAGCATCCACCATTTCAGTACGTCATGTGCGCTGCGACTTCTCCAGCCGTCAAATTGCACGATGAAACTCTCACTTACTTGAACCAAGGTCAGTCCGGCCGTTGCCTTTCGGCATGCCTCTCCTCACCAGTCAGAATGTGTCGTACGCTTCTAAGCGCTCAGCACAGTGTTCTGCACGGAGCGCTCCACAAATACCATTGATGATGATGAAGTGTTTTTGGCATTCCAGGTCAGGGCTGATTATCCAGTCACGATTCCTTCTCCTTTCGAGGTCGGTCTTCGGAGATTACCCTCTGCCCAGAATGGGCATTTGGGAAGCAACTTGAACTCTTTGAGACAAATTTGGGGATTGTTTATTCCGTGCATTGCAGTCAAAATTGTCTGCACACTCAGGTGGTGTGAACTGAAGTTAGCGGTCCCCCTCTGGCCTCCGGGAAACCTATAACTAAACCACCCAAAACGGATGGCTGCCTTAGTCTTTCTTTAAATCTGTCAGTCGTTCCATTAGTATTTATTGAGTGCCTACTGTGTGCGGGGAGCCCTGTACTGTGCTCTTGGGAAAGAACACTACAACAGTTGGTAGGTATGTTCCCTTTCTACTAGGAGCTAACAATCTAAAAGCCGGGGACAGACGGTAAAAGAAATTACGGCTAAGTATAGGAGTGCTGTGGGGCTGAGGGTGAGGTGGTTATCAAGTGCCTAAAGAGCACAGATCCAAGTGCAGAAGGGTGAGGGAGTAGGGAAAATGAGGGCTTACGGAGGGCCTCTGGGAGGAGATGGGCTTGTAATGGGTCTCTGAAAGTCGGGGAGGGTGATCGCCTGTCAGCCGTGAATGGGGAGGGAGTTTCAGGCTGGAGGCAGAATGCAGGTGAGAGATCGGTGGCCAGATTGAGGTACAGTGACATTAGAGGAGCCAAGTAAACATGCTGGGTTGGAGTAGGAAATCAGAGAGGGCAAGGAATGTCACTGTTACTTATTGTATTGTACTTTCCCAAGCGCTTAATACAGTGCTCCGCATACAATATGTGCTCATCTAATACAGTTGAATGAATGAATGTGGGGGCAAGGTGTTTGAGTACTTTAAAGTCCACCGGAAGGTAGTTCTGTTGGATGTGAAAGTGGATGGGCAACTACCTGAGGTTCTTGTGGAGTAGGGAAACTTGGCCTGAATGGTTTTGTCAGAGAATGACCCAGGGAGCAGAATGAAATGCGGACTGGAGTGGGGAGACATCACAGCTTCCCTTCTCTTCCCAGTCCAGCGTCTTATCACGCTGCTCTGAGGACTTTGTTCTTTGTGTCTGAATACAAACTCTCAGGGTTTCATTCAAGCCTGTTTTCTCGGTTCAATGGTTTTCTCCCCTGAAATTCCTTCAGATTCTTGAGGCCAGTTAAGTCCCCCTATCACCTGCTGTTCTCCAGTAATCTTTCCTCATATGATTTGTTTTCTATCTGCAATAATTCCTATATATAATTCTATCTGCTAGAAATAGCTGTAATTCTATTTGTTCTATAGCTATCGTTCTGTCTGTTCATAGCTGTAACTCTATTTGTTCTGACGATTTTGACACCTGTCTACATGTTTGTTTTGTTGTCTGTCTCCCCCTTCTAGACCATGAGCCCGTTATTGGGCTCTATATGTTGCCGACTTGTACTTCCCAGGCGCTTAGTACAGTGCTCTGCACACAATAAGCGCTCAATGAATATGAATGAATGAATGAATGAATGAATCTGGGACACTCACCTCCTGAGTGTCTGGCGCTGTATACAATTTTAAATGAAATTTATTTGGAAGAAAGAATTATTGATGATATTTGTTAAGTGCTCGCTACGGGCCAGGCACTGGGGTAGTAACAAGATAATTAGGTTGGCCATAGTTCTCTTTCCCACGTAAGGCTCACAATTTTAACCCTTGTTTAATAGGTGAGATAACTGAAGCCCAGAGAAGTGAAGTAACTTGCCCAAGGTTGTACAGCAGACGAGCGGCAGAGCCACGATTAGAACCCAGGTCCTCTGAGTCCCAAGCCTGTGCTCTAACCACTAGGCCATGCTGATTATTACTAATAATAATAGTGATAACTAGTGGTATTTGTTAAGTGCTTACTTTGTGCCAGGCTCTGTACTAAGCTCTGGAGTGGATACAAACAAATCGAGGTGGACACAGTCCCTGTCCCACATGGGGCTCAGTCTCAACCCCCATTTTACAGGTGAGGTAACTGAGGCACAGAGAAGTATAGCGCCTTTCCCTAGGTCACGTAGCAGGTAAGTGGAGGAGCTGGGATTTGAACCCGGGTCCTCTGACTCCCAGTCTCTGGCTCAATCCAGTACTCCATATTTACTATGTGCCAAGCACTGGGGTAAACACAAATGAATCAGGTTGGGCACAGTCCCTGTCCCATGGGGCTCACACTCTAAATCCCCATTTTATAGATGAAGTCACCGAGGCCCAGAGAAGTGAACTGACTTGCCCAAGGTCACCCAGCTGGGATTAGAACCCAGGTCCTTCTAACACCCGGGCCCGTGCATCGTCTACTAAGCCATGCTGCTTCTCTGAAACCTCCCCTAGCACTCAGTACGGTGCTTGACACATAGTAAGTGACTAGCAGATACCATCGTAATAATGGTGACTTTCCCGTAGCTCAGCTGGGGGACCAGTGTAGGTCGAGGCCGGGAGCTGTGCCTCTGGAGCCTCTCTCTGTTCCAGACTCTTTGGTCGGGGTGTGAAAGATCAAAGTTGACCAGTAGCGTGCCCTCTCAACCCTGCCATGAGCAAGGGCATACAGCAGGAGCCAGAGAGAAATCGAGGAAAAACTCAAAACAGATAAGATTAGCCAGCTAGCAACTGGCTGGCAGTCGTAATTTTGTTTGAACTAATTTGTTGGAACTCTGTCCATCATCCCGGTTTTCTCCTCCTCCTCCCCCCTCTCGCTCCAGAGAACAGACATGTTTGTTTTATGCTTAGTTTCATGGAAAGCGGCACCGAAACAAAGTTTGGGAAACAGCTAGCTAAATTTAACCGTAGAGCGTTGCAGAAATGTGCCAGTAACTTCACCGGGGGAAGTAGGCACTCACAAACGTCTCCTTATTAGCTTGCCAGAATGAAACACTTTTGAAGTTTGGGATCCTTCCTCGTGGTTCTGCCCGATTTTTGGAATAAGAGGCAGCTATTTTAGCTTTCTGGATTGGAGAATTGAGAGAATGAGCTTGAAGGTCTTAATCCCAGTGGACACGATTCCAAGGTGTTTGAGGAATTGGGAACTCTGCATTCCTTAGTGGCATTTTTCAAACGACTTAATGAGCATGTGAGTCATGATTTATATGGCAAATCCTGGGGACCGGAGGCAATGAAAGAAAGCACTTTGGCGAGGCAGGGGAGAGGGAAGAATTTGGGGGTGGCTCGGAGGGGGATTTTGACACCTGTCTAAGTGTTTTGTTGTCTGTGTCCCCCTTCTAGACTGTGAGCCCACTGTTGGGTAGGGATCGTCTCTATATGTTGCCAACTTGTACTTCCCAAGCGCTTAGTACAGTGCTCTGCACACAGTAAGCGCTCAGTAAATACGATTGAATGAATGAACGAACGAATGCTGCTGCTGCTTTCGCCACTTCTTTCCTTCCCACCCACCAGGAGGAAGAAAGACCGGCAAGTATTCAGCTAAAAGCGCAGTACATTAAATTCCAAGCACTGGGCTGATCTAGCAGCTCCCAAATACCCATCGAAAATTTAGGGTTGGCCATAAAGCCTGAAGCCTTTAATCCCCAGAGAAGCAGTTTTGCCTAGTGGATAGAGCACAGGCCTGGGATTCAGAAGGACCTGGGTTCTAATCCTGGCTCCGCCACTTTTCTGCTGGCAAGTCACTTCACTTCTCTGTGCCTCACTTACCTCATCTGTCAAGTGGGGATTAAGACCGTGAGCCCCCTTGTGGGGCAGTGACTATGTCCAACCCGATTAGCTCGTATCTACCTCAGCGCTTAGAACAGTGCTTGACATATACTAAGCACTTAAATGCCATTATAATAATCATATAACAATAATGCCCAGTAGAAATGGAGCGGCCAAACGTGTAAACCTTGCCTGAAAATTGCTTTGTCCCAAAGGAAGCTGGGTGAGAGCCGGACCGGAGTCCCAAGGGACTTAGCCGTCCTAGCTAGCGTCGGGGCCGCCTCCGGCTGCCGTTGTCAGGACCCCGTTGTCAGATCTTTAGAGGGCCCCATTCTCAGGCCCTTCACAAGGCCCTGTCCTCAGGAGCCCCAGAACCCTGTTCTCGGGGCCCCATTCTCAGCCCCTCCACAGGGCCCTGTCCTCAGGCTCCCCAGAACCCTGTTGTCAGGCCCTCCACAGATCCCTGTCCTCAGGACCCCCAAAACCCCATTCTCAGGGCCCCGTTCTCAGACTCCCACGGAGCTCCGTTCCTGGGACCCCGTAGGGCTCCGTTCTTAGGGTCCCATTCTCAGGCCCTCTCATTCATTCAATCAATCAATCAATCAATCGTATTTATTGAGCGCTTACTGTGTGCAGAGCACTGTACTAAGCGCTTGGGAAGTACAAGTTGGCAACATATAGAGATGGTCCCTACCCAACAGCGGGCTCACAGTCTAGAAGGGGGAGACAGACAACAAAACATATCAGCAAAATAAAATAAATAGAATAGTAAGTGCTTAACAAATACCATACAAAAACAGACTTTCTCTCCGCCTCCTTCAGGAGAAATGTGGTTCTGTGGCATGAGACGGTGAAGGTCAGAAATCCATGGTATAATTTCAAAGCAAACGCAGGCTATAGGCTCGGATCATTTTCCTAGCAGTGATTTGTCAAGGTCACACATCTGGGGCTGCATCAGAACTTGTGAGAACAAAACTTTCTGCTTGTGTCTGCTTCTTTCCACCAGTATCCTTGGGAAACCAATGAAGATCTATAGGGTAGATATCATCTGGAAGCTTGACTACTAGAACGGTCTCATTAGTTAACAAGTTCCATTTCACTATCTGATGGTCATCACTACATGAATATAATTCTTCAGCTGTAGTCCATCCTACGCAGCTTACCAATTCCTGAAGCTATGGTTCTTTTAGAAGTGATATCTTCAATCTCATTGTTTCTCCAACTCCCGGTTTCAATCGTCCTTAATAAATTGTCGTTAGGTTGCCTTTCCTCTTGGAGCCGGGCAGGTTTTCTGGGCGGCGGCAGCGGCGGCGGGGTTCGGCTCTCCCCGGCGGGGCTCCATCCCGGAGAGCCGCCCAAGCTCACCGAGCTCTCAGGACCCCCCCGCAGGATCCCCTTCTCAGAGCCCCGTTCTCAGGCCTTCACAGGGCCCCCTTCTCAGGCCTTCCACAGACCCCCGTCCTCAGGACCCCTAGAACCCCATTCTCAGGCCCCCGGAACCCCATTTTCCTGCCTCCTCAGTGCCCTGTTCTCAGGACCCCCAGTACACCATTCTCAGGGCCCCGTCGTCAGCCCTTCTTATGGCCCCATTCTCGAGACCCTGTTCTTAGGGTCCCGTTCTTAGGCTCCCACGGAGCTCCATTCTCAGAGTCCCGTTCTCAGGCCCCTACAGAGCCCCCTTCTCAAGGGCCCATTCTCAGGTCTCTGCTCTCATTCCTCTCCCCCACAAGTGGATCTCCCAGCCTCATGCTCAGATTCTGTAGCCACCCAACTGGGACCCTTGCCTCCTGTTCAGAGGAGTGTTTGCCAATGGGGTCACCTCCTTCCTGCCACCCGGCCCCCCTTGCCGGAGTCTACACTGACCTTTCCGGGCTCCCAGAGGAACGGGGGAACTATGTGCTCTGTCCCGTGCTCTGTGCGCATTTAGCGCTCACTGAGCAAGATGTATGGATGGATCGATTGTCCATCCAAGAGTCTGCCAGGCCCAGAGAGGCCCGGGGCTGTAGAACGGTGCTCCTAGGTCCTTGGTCTCCGGTCCCTCTGGGGGCCCGCTGCTGACCACTGGTCTGAGGCCAGATGACCACAGTGTATTTGATCCAGGCCCCTGGCTCCAACAGTGAAGAAAAACTGGAGTCCCCCCGTGGTCCCAATCTTGTAGAAACTGGAGCTTTTAATGAAGTAAGGGCAGGGATCATCTTCTGACTCTGTTGTCGTCTGACTGTACAGTGCTCCCTGCACACAGTAAAACGCTTGGGGACTTGGGGGAGTGCTTTCGTTCTGAATGAATCATGGTGTCATTCTGTTCAGAACTGGAAATAAAAACCAGTTTGAAAATAGGCTCTCTGATGGGAGTTCAGCATTTTTGCTTCCTATTGAATAGTTTACTTTTAATGCAAGGGAACACTTGGCTGTAGGTCTAACCGGTAAGAATGTAATGGCAACATTACCTTATGGTTCCGGTGTACCATTTGCTGATCGCTCTTTCCCGATTCCATATCCAATCACACATATGCGCCTCTAACGCCAGCCCGCTATTTGTGCTTCGCATCTCTCTCACCATCAACCACTTGGTTTGTGCCCTCCCTTTTGTTTGAAACTTCCTCCCCCTTGACACCTGACAGACTGTTATTCTCCACATCTTCAAAGCCCTACCGAATCACACCTCCTCCAGGAAGCCTTCCCTAACGAATCTCTCATCTCCCCATTCTGTTGGCCCTCCCTCCTGCATCGCCCAACGCACCTGTGTCCGCAACTCCGGACGCACTCATCCCGCCTCCTCCCTGACAGCACTTATTTTATATCTGGTGGCTCCCCCTGCCTATAATTTATTTTAGACTGTAAGCTCCTTGCTGGCAGGAAATGTGTCTTTTCCAACTCCATTGTATTGTACTCTCCCGTGTGCTTAGTTCAGTGTTCTGCACCCAGTTAGCGCTTAATAAAAATCACACATTATGGGGAGGTTGGGTTATGGCAACCACTGGCGACTGACTTTTATCGATGCAAATTCCGGTTTGATTTTGACCACGAAAAGCAGACTGCTCTACACCCTTGTCACCTAAATAAGGTAAAGTTACAAAAACATAAACCCCTTCAGTGAGGCCAAGGCTGGGAAGTGTAGCCGGACCATGTCGTGACTTGTCCGTTTGGGCAAATTTGTGGTCAGGTGGCACCCAGAATAGTTTCATGTGGTGTATAGAAAGTTCCCTAATATTTTGCCCTATAACATCTAAATCTTGCCACCGAAGGTGGCAGAAATGATGGTGTACTTCTCTTGAAAGCATTGTAATAATAATTGTGGTATTCGTTTAGTGCTTACTATGTGCCAGGCACTGTACTAAGCGCTGACTTGGATACAAGCAAATTGGGTTGGATACAGCCCCTGGCTCACATAGGGCTCTCAGTCTTAATTCCTATTTTACAGATGAGGTAACTGAGTCGAAGTGAAGTGGTTCGCCCAGGGCCACGCAGCAAGCAAGTGGCACAGCCGGGATTAGAACTCATGACCTCCTGACTCCCAAGCCTGTGCTCTGTCCACTACGCCATGCTGCATTCTGTGGCTCACTTGAGCCCCACGATTATCCTTTGGTGTTTCCCCATCTGGGAACATCTTATTTTTCCACTTGGGCACCTCCTCATCTCGGGTAAATTTCATCCTGTGGTTTTCCTTTGTTGGTGTGTTTTTTTGTTTGTTTTTTTTTTAAATCACTCACGTCTCAGATATGCCCCAGCCACCTTAAGTTAGGGTCCTGTCCTCCAAGGTTTCGGTCGCGTTCTCACACTTCGTCCGTCTTCCGATTTCCTTGAAAATTTGGCGGGCGTGCTCTCCATCTCAACATCCATGTCCCCGTGAACGTTGCTCAGCCTTAGGTTGAGAATGGGTGTTTCCTTTCCCTCCACCAGCATGGCAAGCTCCCTCCCGGGAAGATGTTGCAAACTTGTACTTCCCAAGCGCTTAGTACAGTGCTCTGCGCACAGTAAGCGCTCAATAAATACGATTGATGATGCTGATGATAATGTTTGGAGGGAAGTTTGGGTCGCTCAAGAAAGAGAGAGAAAGAGTGTGTGTGTGTGTGTGTGTGTGAATAAATTCCCTCCTCCCCCTTCCCATCCCCCCCCAACCTTACCTCCTTCCCCTCCCCACAGCACCTGTATATATGTATATATGTTTGTTCGTATTTATTACTCTATTTTATTTGTACATATTTATTCTATTGATTTTATTTTGTTAATATGTCTTGTTTGGTTGTCTGTCTCCCCCTTCTAGACTGTGAGCCCGCTGTTGGGTAGGGACCGTCTCTATATGTTGCCAACTTGTACTTCCCAAGCGCTTAGTACAGTGCTCTGCACACAGTAAGCGCTCATTAAATACGAATGAATGAATGAATGGGTGGAGTCCTCTTCTGTCCCATGCTGCTGCTGTGACCATGCTTCTGAACACTTTTTTTTTTAAATAGCATTTGTTAAGCGCTTACTCTGTGCAAAGCACTGATCTAAGCGCTGGGGGGATACAATGGGGTCAAGTTGTCCCACGTGGGGCTCACAGTCTTAATCCTCATTTTACAGATGAGGTAACTGAGGCTCAGAGAAGTTAAGTGACTTAACCAAGGTCACACAGCAGAAATGTGGCAGAGCCGGGATTCGAACCCATGACCTCTGACTCCAAAGCCCGGGCTCTTTCCACTGAGCCACGCTGCGACCCCCGCCCTCCGTGTAGCAGCGGGTTCCCAGGCACCTCTGAATTGCAGGATCCCGCCTGGATTTGCTCGTATCCACCCTAGCGCTCAGTACAGTACCTGGCACATAGTAAGCACTTAACAAGTACCATGATTATTATTATTATGGTTATTATTATTCAGGAGATGGGGGAGACATTTCTTTTTGGCCACCAGGCTACCCGCTCCAGTTTGTCACTGTCACATATTGGATATTTGCGAAGCATCACAACCTTCTGGGTGGAGAGCGGGCTCGGGAGTCAGAGGGACCCGGATCCCAACGCCGGCTCTGCCGCGCGACCTCGGACAAGTCACTCGATTCTCTGTTCCTCGGTTCCCTCATCTGGAAAATGGGGGTGAAGACTGTGAGCCCCATGGGGGACTGGGACTGTGTCCAATCTGGTTAGCCTGGGTCTACCCCAGGGCTCAGTAGAGCATCTGGAACATAGTAGGCACTTAACAGATCATCATCAAAAAGCCCAAATTGTAGGAAGGCCAGCTGACGGTGAAGAGCTCCGGCTCCCTCCTCGCCCCCATTCCCGGAGTTTCGGGGAGGTGGCAGACTGACTCCTCCTCCCGCTCTTGTTTCCACCATCCTGGTGGAGGAATCAAAGCAAACACAATTCCCCAGTTGGGGCGGGATGGGAAAGAAGACCGGTTACAAGCCCATCCATCAGCGGAATTGACCGAGCCCTTACCATGTGCAGAGCACTGGCCCGATCGCTCGGAAAAGCGCAGTGCGGGAGAGTTGGTAGATGTGATCCCTGCCCTTGAGGAGCTTCCAGGCTCCCCCTGATAAGCGAGAGTCATTGAGATTTTCACATCTACAAATTGAACCCTTTATTGACTATTTTCCCATGTTGGCGGTATTATAGAAAGATTAAAGTAAAATTCCATTAAATAACCATTTTGGTGCAGCGTAAAAGTAAAATCATTTACATAACTGACGTATTAACGGACAGTTAAAGTTCTTGCCGATTTGCGTGCCTCTTCATGAAATATACGCAAAATGTGTCAAGGAGGAGTATGAGAGTGGTCATGCATTCATCAGGACTGTGTATATTTAGAATTATCACTGGGAAAAATAGATCTGTCTGGAATGAGGCAAAATGATGCTTTCACCGGAGGGGAACCCACTTCTAAAAGGCACTACAGTATATTTGCGTATTAACATTCCAGGGTTTTTAGAAATGGAAATTCCTCTCAAGAATTCAGGATCACAACCAGGAGAAGCCAACTGAGCAAAACTCTTACATCCTATCAGAGCCAATTCAGGAATTGCTAAATTTAAGCTGCCTTTTGATTATGTGCATAACCCTTGAGGGGTCACGTTTCACCGGTTATTTTTCTTGTCTACGAGGTCTCTAAGATAAACACTGCTTATTTCCTGTCTTCACAAGCCCTGGCTTAGGCTCGTCTAACATTCTTCTCCACAAATATTTACTAGAAAGAAGTAAAACCACGGTGTCCTGTGACAAATCCTCACATGCCATTTCACTGAACACTTTTAAGACTTGTCGAATCCGCCCATATTCCGCATTTTTCGTGTAGAAATGTGCTTGGGATTAAAAAGAAAAAGCCTCCTCCTCCCAAACTCAGTTATCGTTCAACTCGGTAACAGTAATAATTATGACGTTTAAGCCCTTACCGTGTGCCACACACCATCCTGAACGTTGGGTTAGATTCAAGATGATCGGGTCAGGCACAGTACCTCATGGGGCTCCCAATCTGAGCAGGGAGGCCAGGCATTTCATTCCCATGTTACAGATGAGGGAACTGAGACCCGAAGTTAAAGTGACTTGCCCAAGGTGTCACGGCAGGCGGGTGGCAGACGGGGATCGGAACCCAGGACTTCTGACTCCCAGGCACATATTCTTTCCACCGAGTCATACTGCTTCATCTGTAATATGATTTCAAAACCCAGTACCGGTCAGAGATTAGATCAGGAGAAAAAAATTACCCCATGACCATAGAATAAGCACTCTTGACAGGTGAACCGAATATGCCCAATTTTCAACCAGCACTCCACCCCCTAGCACAGATTCAGGTACGTTAGAGGACCGTAATCATTAAGTGGTATTCATTGAGCGCTTACGGTGTGCAGACCGCTTGGGAGAGTACAGTAAAACACATTCCCTGCCCACAGCGATGTCTTTGGGGGTTTCCCCGCTGCTACCCTGAGGGTCCCGAGAGGCAGATACGGGCCAGATTCAGGACCCCCCTCTCTTCCCGGGAGCCTGGATTGATTCCAGGCTGTACTCAGGGCCCATCTTCCCCAAGGCCATCGGACCAGAGGGAGGGACAGACAACACCCCACCTCCTTCAGAGCCAACCTAGGCAGAGCCATGGCACAGGGCACAGCGAGCTCAGTCTACGCTGGTTTTTACTCCCTTGGCCAGCACTGTCGGGTGGCCCGGGGCACCCTCTCCGGGGCACCGTTTGGTTAGGGTTGGAGACTGTAAACTAGACAACAAGCTCCACTCTAGACTGTAAGCTCATTGTGGGCAAGGAATGCATCTGGCCGCTCCGTCCTCCTGCACTCTTTACTTTCTCCTTCCTTCCTCCTTTCCCACCTCCTTCCCTCCTCCTTCCCCATCTCCTTCCCTCCTCCTTTCCCATCTCCTTCCCCATCTCCTTCCCTCCTTCCCCATCTCCTTCCTTTCTCCTTTCCCATCTCCTTCCCTTCTCCTTTCCCATTTCCTACCCTCCTCCTTTCCCATCTCCTTCCCTTCTCCTTTCCCATTTCCTTCCCTCCTCCTTTCCTTTCTCCTTCCTTCCTCCTTTCCCATCTCCTTCCCTCCTCCTTTCCCATTTCCTTCCTTCCTCCTTTCCTTTCTCCTTTCCCATCTCCTTTCCCATTTCCTTCCCTCCTCCTTTCCCATTCCCTTCCCTCCTCCTTTCCTTTCTCCTTCCCTCCTCCTTTCCTTTCTCCTTCCCTCCTCCTTTCCCATCTCCTTCCCTCCTCCTTTCCCATCTCCTTCCCTCCTCCTTTCCCATCTCCTTCCCTCCTCCTTTCCCATCTCCTTCCCTCCTCCTTTCCCATCTCCTTCCCTCCTCCTTTCCCATCTCCTTCCCTCCTTTCCCATCTCCTTCCCTCCTTTCAAGAGCACGGGCTTTGGAGTCAGAGGTCATGGGTTCAAATACCGGCTCCGCCAATTGTCAGCTGTGTGACTTTGGGCAAGTCACTTAACTTCTCTGTGCCTCAGTTACCTCATCTGTAAAATGGGGATTAAAGACTGTGAGCCCCCCGTGGGACAACCTGATCACCTTGTAACCTCCCCAGCGCTTAGAACAGTGCTTTGCACATAGTAAGCGCTTAATAAATGCCATTATTATTATTATTATCTGTTTATTTGTTCTGTCGTACTCTCCCAAGCGCTTAGTACAGTGCTCCGCGCATAGTAAGCTCTCAATAAATGCGATGGACCGAATAGAGAACAAGGCTGGGGATTGAGAAACTTGACAGCGTTCTGCGCCAGTGCAGCCGAGGTGCAGATATCGTATGACATGCCCCGCACATGCGGGGACTTGGTGCCAAACTCAGATTAGAAACAGGTGATTGCAGCAGGACAGTCATCTCAGAATGCACTTGCCCTTTACCGAAAGGACCGGGGAACTTCGTGGAACGTGACTAAGTCGACCTCCGGGAACTGAAGTCAGAGCCACAGCCCCACGGATATTCTCGGGGCGCAAAAATATCCTCAGAATGTCGGTTTTAATGTTTTTTAAAAAATTGTTCTTCCATATTTAAATGGAGTAAGATTATTTTGGGTTTTTTTTTTTTTAATGAAGCTGTGTCAGACACGCAAACCAGTTCAGAAGCTGCTTACAGCTAATGCACAGAAGACTGTAAGCTCGGTTCGGGCAGGGAATGTGTCTGTTTATTGTTGTATTGTTCTCTCCCAAGCGCTTAAGCACAGTGCTCTGCACCCAGTAAGTGTTCAATAAATATACTTGAATTCATTTGTATTGAATGGAGACATCAGAAAGAGGTTGGATGAACATGGAGAATAAGAGGCATTGCCTCAGTATTCAAGAATTGGGAAATTAGGGATTTAAAAATGCCAAGTGCCATCAAAATTGCCATCAAAAGGCCAAAAATGCAAACGCAGTCAAGGAAACGGGGATGAGAGGGATAATGGAGCAGGCGTGGCTTCCGAGTACAGGTAATCGGTGGCCTTTGTGGCAGTCCGTTTCCCGGCCCACTCAAGATGGCCTTCCACGTGTGTGCAGGGTGCTCCACTCCCCACCTCCCCTGAAATAAAAGCGAGTCACTTGGGGTCTCAGTTCCCTCATCTGTAACATGGTTCCAAAACGCCTGAACTCCCTCCTCAGACCATGAGCCCCAAAAGGGTCGGATACTGTGTCTGACCTGGTCATCTGGTGCCTAGTCCAGCATTTTGGCAACCGGGTGGGGTGAGGAGGTTAAAGGGCAAAGGGAAGAGGCAGTGGGAGCAGGCGGCTGAGCTGGGGGCCGGGGCGTGGGGGACCAGAGCCTGGCGGGGCTTCTGGCCTCTTCCGTCTGATGTTTGGGCCCGCGAAACCTGGGGAGTCCATGACTACCCATCCCCTCCAACCCCCATCTGGCAGGGGGGGCTCCGGAGAGGAGCTGGCAGCTGAGGGGTTCCCAGGAGCCTGTGGCAGCCTGCGACCTCGGGGCGGATTTTGTAGGGACACACTCTGCCCCGCTTTATCACTCGTGGAACCGAGACAGCGATCGGTCGGTGTCCGTCTACTCTTTTGGACTCCCCCAAGCGCTTAACACACTGTAAGCACCCGGTTAATACCGCTGATGGATCGATGGCTGATGGACCAGAGAGTTGAACCAGAATCTGCTCCGGATCCGAGATCTGGGGACGGAGCGGCTTGCGGGGGACCACCCGCCGGGGAGGGAGCCTCAGGATTTAGTTGCAGTCAGGGGGAAGAGGGGAAGGGGCACCTTGGGGCACTTGCCACTCTCCCCTGCCCCTCTTACCCCTTCCCCCCAGGGCCCAGCAGACGGCCAGGTTCTATCTCAGGGTCCACAGACACTGCTGCTTGCTTGCCGTCCAGGTGACAGAATAGGATTGTCATAATTATGGTCTTTGTTAAGCACTTACTCTGTGCCCAACACTTTTCTAAGCACTGGGGTGGATAGGTTGGGCACAGTCCCTGTCCCACATGGGGCTCACAGTCTAAGGAGGGAAGAGGATCGAATCTCCACTTTTTACAGCTACGTGACCGAGGACCAGAGAAGTGAGGCGACTTGCCCAAGGTCACCCAGCGGACAAGTGGCAGAGCTGGGATCAGAGCCCAGGTCCTTTGGACTCTCAGGCCCGGGCACCATCCGCCGGGCCATGGGGCGTCACATGACAGTCTTTTAGACTGTGAACCCACTGTTGGGTAGGGACTGTCTCTATGTGTTGCCAATTTGTACCTCCCAAGCGCTTAGTACAGTGCTCTGCACATAGTAAGCACTCAGTAAATACGATTGATGATGATGACATCTCCAGGTCCCACTGTAGCGGACCTACAACTGGAGTCAGGGTGGCGTGGCCAAATGTAGCCATCCCCAGTCAAGGGGTGGGCAGGAGGTGGGGGAGAAAGAGAAGGCAAAGCCACTGGGCACCCCGGCCAAAATCAGAGATGGCGGACAGGAGTTTTGACCTTTCCGCTCTGACTCTCCCCTTTTACTTTTTCGCACACACCCACCCCTCACTCCCCTTCCCTCCTTCCTCCTCGGCAGAGAGTAGTTCAGGGACGACTGCAGTTTGAAAGCCCCGGTTGGAATTTCCTCCCCACGTGTTCCCATTTGTCGTCTCCCCTGTATCTTCCCAGTGCTGAACCTGCTCCCTTATTCACATTTTCCGTTTTGTAAAGTTGTCTCCCTCTCTGCTTTTGGTGGCCATTTTCTCTGGCTGGCTTCTGCAGTAAAATCTGCGTCTATGGCATTATCAGTCGGTCAGTGAAAGCGCCTACCATGTGTAGAGCACTGTACTAGGGTTGGTAGACACATTCTGTGCCCGTAATGAGCTTAGAGGCTAGAGGGGGAGACAGGTATCAAATAAATCATTTTATAATACAGAATTTATCCAGGCGGACTAGCCGGGGAGACGGATTATTAAATAAATAAATCATTTATAATATAGAATTTATCCAAGCGGACCACAGTCCGGATTACTACATTCAAGAAATAACGGTTGACCACATTTGGGAGGATTCGTTGTAAGTTATAAAATGCAGGGGGTTGCCTTTAATAAAACAAGGCAATGGACTCGCTTAATTTTGGAAACGTAGCATTGATGTCATTTAAAGTATTTTTTGGATGCGGTGAGTTATACTAAGATTCCTTTAAAAATATACCAGTTCCTAAGTCACGTAAATCCTCAGTTTCCTATACTGCATATAGTCTCTCCCATGTTTTTCAGTAAAATCTCCAGACTCAAGACTCCGAAAATTAAGCGACGACCTTAAGTAATGCTATGTTCTAAATGAAGCTGGCTGAGGAACGATTTTTTTAAAAAGTTCAAATGACTCATCCGTTCCGCCATGGTCCTGTCTTTTTAACCACCGCCCTGCTAGGAACCCGAAGCAAGAAAGCAGGCGAACAGGTGGACGGGTTATAGGAACCAAAAGACAGTTTGTCTTTACCGAGAGCAGTTCAAACTGAAGACCCCCTACCTTTTCTCAGCGGCTTTTATCCGCAAAACACGTTGCTCAGCTACCACTCTGGTGCTTATCCATCCAGCCCACATCTCGTCGCATGGCAACACATGCAGAACATCCACAGGGCTGAGCCGATACCCTCGAAGGCTCATTTAGCCGCTCGTTATCCTTTTTCTTCCAAATGAACCTGGAAAAATTTCCCTAAGTCACTGATGACCATTGACGTTCACTCCCAGGTTAAAGCGATGTCGGTTCACAACAGCCGGCAAAGCCGACTGGCCTGAATTATCCCCTGAGCCAGCCTGGCCGGCTATTATTCCAGAAATAATGAGCCTAGTCAGATTTCTCCAAAGATCTAGTCAGTGAGTCACCCGCCAGCTCTGTACCAAAAAGAAGAAATGAGAAAAACGATCCTAGACTCACTGCCTAATTTCCTCAACAAAATATATGAATTCTTTTTTTTAACCAAATGGCTTCACTTCTACTCATCGCTCACCATTAGGTGCGGCAGGAAGTTGGGGTCGTTCCCACTTGACAGATCGATAAATAGAGGCCCAAGGCCCAACTCCCCATACCTGCTCACTCTGCTCCTTAAGACTTGTTCCCCTTCTGTTAAATTTTTATGCCTTCAGATTAGCTGTTTGCCACTTGTACAGACATTTTTAAAGCTACTAAGTGCACATCTGTGTGGATGAATTTATCATTTTGGGTTGCTGATCCCTGGTATAACTCTTGAACTCCAGGCAGGTGGAATGTTTGTCCGACGTCTGCAGTCCTGTCAGGGTTTGCTTTCCCTCTTCTGTTTCCTGAACTGTCCCCAAGACCACTTTTTCAGGAATCCCATCCAGCGTCCTTATTTTTTGTTAAGATTTCATTGTGCCCGATGTCTTCAGCCAAGGGTGTTTGTCTCCCCACCCCAGGATACGTCAGAGAGCTGTTGTGGCAGTGGCAGAAAGCAGTGGCTGTCATTGCTGAATCCTTTTTTGCTAGGCTGGGAGAGAGGGGAGGGAGATGTATTCGTGATTTCCAGAGATGGGGAATACTGCTGATATACGACCGCCTCTCTCTCAGCTCAAGTTTGGGGGCGGTTGTGGGGAGGAGAAAAAAAAATAGCTGCATTGATTCCTTTATATTAAAGGTAACTGGTGATGTGTGTGTAATTCTGAAATTTCTTTAAAACAGGTCAGTCCTACGAAATCAGAATGCTGGATAACCGGAAGATGGGAGATATTCCAGAGATCAGTGGGAAGTTAGTGAAGGTGAGGAACTCCCATTATGCCTATAAAATGTTGCCACAGGTGGACCTTATGGAACGGAGCCGGTGTTGAGGAATGATTTTGGTGGCGGTATTTTCTTCCCTCCTGCCCCCACCTCTTGCTGCCCTTCCAAAAATCTGTTTTAACTCCTCCCAGCCTTCCCTCCCAAGCACTTTAGCTGGGTTGTGGCTACAGGAAGCTTTCCTTGTGGAGAGAAAAGAAAATCTGTGAACTTCTGAGTCTGAGGTTAGGCATTTAAAAACAGTGAACGCGAAGCATTATTTTTAAATCCACTCTCAGGTCGGAATGTAACAGTATTTCACTGTGCTGTTTGCAGAAGTATTTGTGAAGGAGGCAGGATTGGGTCTCAAATGAGTAGGCTCAACGTGACCAGCCTAAAGAATACTATACTCGTATATTGAGAAACGACATAACCACATTCAGAACCACATCCCAGGATTTTACCCCTCTGCCTCCCTCTTTGGCGTCGGTAAATTATTCTTGAAAAGATCCACTCTTCCAGCGGGCAAATGGAATTAGATCATGGGAGCTCTGGATAAGTTGGGACTGTTAGCCCTATGTGGGACATGGACTGTGTCCAATCTGATTAGTTCATATCTACCCCAGTGCTTAGTACATAGGAAATGTTTCACAAATACCATTTAAAAAGAGAGAGAGAGAGAGAGAGAGAGAGAGAATGTCTAACATAAGCCAGCTGCTGAAACCAGATTGAAAGATAACTCTTATTTTCTCCACGGAATACATGTCCTGTTCGGTTGGCCCCGAGAATCGGTTTATTTATCACACCGTAAAATGAACGCTGCTTGGTTATTAAGACTTTCTGTATTTGAAACCAAAGTGCCTTTGCCAGTGGTGGCTTTTTGAACTGCTGGGCCCACTGCTTTCAGAGTTGGCAGGAAGAGTGACTACTGTTAGCTCTTTTTAATTATTCCCAGCAGCTGCAGATGACTTGAGTTCACAGCAGGCGAAAAGCTGAAATGGTTACTTTACGTTGTTTCTTATTACTGCCGTACCTCCAACTGGCCATCTTAATCGCTTCCCCGAGTACTTAGCAAGAATCCTAACCAAATGTACTTCCCCAGAAGAAAGGGTATTAGTATGCCCCAAGATCCAGAAAATGGACAGGCAATATCAATGTATTTTTGTAAGCAGTAAGCTCAGTAGATTATAGGCACACAGTCGAATAGCACTGAAAAGGAAAAAAGAAATATTTTGAGTTATTTTTGTGTGTGCATATGTAAATACTTTTCATAGGGCCTTTCACGTATTATTAAGGGAAAGGGCACCTTGAACTAACACGGTAGAGCTTTGCTGTCCGTAATAGCGGTAGTAGCAGTGGTGTGTACGAAGGCTTACTACGTGAGAAGCTGAGCCCAAGGAAAGCAAATTAGACATGGTTCCGTGCAGGCTTGCAGTTTCAGTGGTAGTGATCACAGTTGGAACAAGACAAGCAGGAAACGTAACCAACGGACACAACAGTCCAACGTAGCAGTGGGAAACAAAGAAGCTAGGACAGAGGGCTAAGTAGCGGTTAAAGGAAGTAACTGAGCATAATTTTGGATTTTTTTTTCCCATTTGTAGTTACCTTGGCTTTATCGTCGGGCCTGAAAAGAAGCCAAGCAGCTACATTTTCTGTAGAGCTCAAAACAATGCGTGAGATGAATATTGGTCTAGACAAGTTGGGAGCAAAGCTTTATGGAAAGGAAAAATGGGCCCCTTCCCCACCGCCCCGGGAAAGTAGAAAAGAATACAACGGTCTCAGCAGTTGTAAGCGTCAAAGCTTTCCTAGAATCCTAGGGATAAAATCTGCGTGTGAGCATTGAAGGGAGACGACTGCTCCTACTGTCGTTTTGCACACCCCCTTCCCCAAGCATCAATACTCAGACCTCTCCAGTCATCCTGAGCGTGTGTGTGAGTTCCGCCACCTTTCCCTGTAAGACCTTGAAGGGCATAAGCAACTTCCTCTTAGTCAATCAGTGGGATTTATGGAGTGCCTAGTGGGTGCAGTGCGCTGTACTAAGCGCTTGGAAGATCAGTGTAACCGAGTAGGTAGACACACCCCCTGCCCACAAGGAGCTTGCAGTCAAGAGGAGATGCGTGGTGGTGTATTAATGTACTCTCCCAAGCGCTTGATACGGTGCTCTGCACACGGTAAGCGCCCAGTAAATAAAACTGTTGCTCGGCCCATAAAGATAGGCCACCTTGTAGTCAAAAGCGAGGCGCCGAACTAGCCTCTAGCCCTCAAAATAATAATAATAATAATAGTGGTGGCATTTGTTAAGCACTATGTGCAAAGCACTGTTCTAAGTGTTGGGGGGGGGGGGGAATACAAGGTAATCAGGTTGTCCCAGGTGGGGCTCACAGCCTTAATCCCCATTTTCCAGATGAGGCCCAGAGAAGTGAAGTGACTTGCCCAAAGTCACCCAGCTGAGTGGCGGAGCCGGGATTAGAACCCATGACCTCTGGCTCCCAGGCCCGGGCTCTTTCCACTGAACCACGCTGCTTCAAAAGGCCGGGCTCGCTTGTGCAGGCAGCGTTTTCTGACTCCCCACGCCCCCGGTTCCGCTCGTCCTCCCGCGGCTTCCCGGTCATCCGGGAGTAGCCGGGCTCCCCGGGGACGGTAGACGAGGAGCTGAGTTTTGGCCTCTCCCCGTTTCTCTCCCGTAGAGCACCATCCGGGTGGTGTTCCACGACCGGCGACTCCGCTACACGGAGCACCAGCAGCTCGAGGGTTGGAAGTGGAATCGCCCCGGCGACCGGCTCCTTGACCTAGGTAAGCGGAGGAGCGGGGAAGCCCCGGGACGCTCGGGGACCCTCCCAACCCCGGGCGCTCACGGGGGCCGGAGGACAAAGCCGTTTCACGTCCCCCAAGAGACGCCGTCCGTTAGCGGCAAGCTCGCCAAGAAGCAGACCGTAAGCTCGTTGTGGGCAGGCGGTGTGTCTGTCTATTGTATTGTACTCACCCAGATGCTTAGTACGGTGCCCTGCACACAGTAAGCGCTCAGTAAATACGACTGACTGTCTGACTAGGGGGTAGAGCACGGGGGGCCTGCGAGGCAGAAGGACCGGATTCTAATCCCGGCTCTGCCCCTCGTCTGCCGGGTGACCTTGGGCAAGTCCCATCACTTCTCAGTTACCTCATCTGGAAAATGAGGATTAAGCTTGTGAGCCCCATGCGGGACAGGGACTGGATCCAACTTGACTCGCATATGTCCATCTCAGCGCTTAGCACAGTGCCAGTAAGCCCAGTAAGCACTTAACACACAGTACATAGTAAGCGCTCAATAGGTATGATTGAGATCAAAAGGCACCTGTAGATGCTTCTATTTGTGTCCTTTCATTATTATAGTGTACTCTCCCAAGCGCTTAGTACAGTGCTGTGCACACAGTAAGCGCTCATTGAATGAATGATGGAATGAGTGAACAGGTATCATTAGTGAAGGTGTCTTCCCCTCTAGAGTGTAAGCTTGTTATGGGCAGGGAGCGTGGCTGCTGATTCTGTTAAATTGCACTCTCCCAGGTGCTTAGTACAGTGCTCTGCAATAGTAAGCCCTCAAAAAATACCACGGATCGAAGGATAGACACATAGCCTTTTGGTGATGACTTGTCATAAATTGTTAGAATTACCACAAAAAGGTTAGGTTTCGCATAGACACACAGATTCATGTGCCTTGGGGAAGACCTTGCTACGGGTTTGTTAATAAATGAATTAACTGTAAAGTGTAGGAGTGAGCTCTTGGCATTTATTCGATCAGTCAATCAGGTATTGAGCGTTTACTCCGTGCTGAGCACTGTTCTAAGGGCTTAGGTGGCTACTGCGTCGAAGATGTCGACTCCCATTTTAGCGTCAGGGTAAATTTTTCAACATTAATGTTGAAGTTGTGTTAAAAGGTGAAGTAGTTTGTGTCCTAAACGTCGAAGTAACCCATCTGAGACCAGTTTTAAGCTGGACCTCCAAGTAATGGAATTGTGTTTCTGCTTTTGTTTTTCACAGATATTCCAGTGTCGGTTGGAGTAATTGACACAAGGACAAATCCAAGCCAGTTAAACGCGGTTGAATTTCTGTGGGACCCCACGAAACGCACATCTGCTTTTATTCAGGTTTGGATTTGTACGTTATTGAAAGCG
The DNA here is from genome assembly GCF_015852505.1 of Tachyglossus aculeatus. Lineage (NCBI taxonomy): Eukaryota > Metazoa > Chordata > Mammalia > Monotremata > Tachyglossidae > Tachyglossus > Tachyglossus aculeatus. The sequence continues at coordinate 41,565,875 of NC_052067.1, read as the reverse complement.
TACTGCTAACTCGGCCTTTTGTACGGCCTTGGATGGTGACGTGTTTGCGGTGCATAACTTTGTTTCTTCTGACTAGCGAGTGTCTCTTGACGCACATCTTTTGATTTCCTGTCTTCGTTTTTCCAAAACCAAAGGCTCTCAGGGTAAATGTTGTGAAATTTTCAAGGCGGGAGATTCCGATCCAGTTTCCTTTACAACTCAAAGTACTTTCACGTGTCCACTCCGAAACTGCCCCTTTAGGAGTAGAGAACGAAGGGCTGACTCTTCTGAATTTGTCGTCAGACCCGTGCGGGAGAAGAAGCAGCAAGTTTGATAGCTTAAGGGCCGAGGGTTTGCGTTGATCTCCTTGCCGTTCTGCAAGAGGTTCCAACGAGAACGAACATATTTGCCTTTCCGCCTTCTTTCTTTCACCCACGTAGATGTCAAAAGTGACAGAAGTCCGTCCGGACTTTTTTCACGACCCCCAAGTGGATTAGCTTCAGAAACTAACAACGCGGAAGCGTAAACGTCTCAGGGAAAAGGATGGTTCAAAAACCCATTTGCGATTGCCCTAAGAGAGCGGGGTCGGTGGGGACTTGTGCATAAAGACTGGGAAATGGAGGTTCGGGGTTAGAATTCATCTAAAGCCTTTGGATCTCGGTTGAGCGCGGAGGTACTTTGGAGGAACAAAGGAGAGCTGTTCTTGAGCCATCAAATAAATATATCTCTGCAGCTCCTCCCCTTCCCTTCACCTTCCAGCCCCTGCCTCTTTGGAGTAGAGCAGTGGGAGCCCGTTGGCCTCTTCTCTCTTCTTCTCATCACCCATCATCACCCCCACCCCTCTTCCCTGCCGTGCCCACGCCAACGGCCCGTCTGTCCTCCTCCGCCCTCCCTGGGAATCCCCTGCCGCCTCTCGGATGCGCGGAGGGTTCACGCAAGGGGGAGGAAAAGAGAAGGAAGCCGTGCGGCCGCCGCTGGGCAGCTGCTAGGCATTTGAGGCCGTTGCGGGTGAGCAGGGCCGGGCTGAGCCTCAGGGACCGGTCCACGGAAGCGGGGCATCCGACCGTGACCATCGAACCCTGTGTCGGATGTCGCTTTCGTGTTTTCCCCTGGGACCAGGAGGTCCCTTTCACTAATGACACTGTCCCGGGGCTCTCATGCTGGGATACTAGGTGCGGGGAGCAGTGGGGTGGTGTGTGCGTCCATCCGTCCGTCCGTCATAGGTACATCACATAGAGAACTTAGAGGGGACCATCTGTCAACATGCATTTTGCATATAAGTTAAAGAGTCTAGCTATTTACCGTGCCGACTGCATTACGCTCATTAACGCCAGAGGCCTTTTATAGACCCTTAACGAGGAGTGGGTGGGCTCTGGTTTTTGTTGCTGGCCTTGGGTTTACAGTGGCAATTTTTTGAGGTGTGCCACAGATTGGCTGTTCAACATTTGATCAGTTAGGCCTGAATCATGATCCTGGGAGGGAGGGAAGGGAAGAAGGGTGGAAGGAAGGAAGATGCATCTGTGTTTGAATGGGTTTTTCAGGTACATTGCATCAGCACAGAGTTTACCCCCCGGAAGCACGGTGGGGAGAAAGGAGTTCCTTTCCGGATTCAGGTCGACACGTTCAAACAGACCGAAAGCGGGGAATACACGGATCATCTGCACTCAGCCAGCTGCCAAATCAAAGTCTTTAAGGTAGGCTCGGTCCGTTGGTGGCGTTTATGGAGCGCTTACTGTGTGCCCAGCATTGTACTGAGCGCTCGGGAGAGTACAGTGTGACAAGAATCGGTAGACACATTCCCTTCCCACAAGGAGCTTACAATCTAGAGGAGTGGAAATTCATCCTTTATGTTGAATTTGTCACATGTACCATACTGTGGGCGGGGATTATACACTTGGGAGTGCACAGTAAAAGATCCATGATCTCAAAGAGCTTAGTAGAAGAAGTATTTATCGAGTGCTCACTTGGTCGAATGAACCGTACTAAGTGCTAGAAGAAGTATTGTATTTATCGAGTGCTCACTTGGTCCAATGAACCGTACTAAGTGCTTGAGATTTGCAAGCCCTTGGGATGCGTAACCGTCGTCGTCATCATTACAAAGAAGGGACACGTTTCCTGCCCACAGGAAGCTTACATTCTAAGGGGGGAGGTGGGCGTAGAAATATTTACCAAGAGAGCTGCAGAATCAACCCCTTAATGTGCAGTCGAATAAACGTCTATGTGAAAAGGCTGAAGATGGGTTCCCAAGTGCTGGTCTTGATGGGCGGGCTCACACAATTTCGGGTGCCGGGAATTAACTGGGGAAGACTCGCCAGACGAGGAGGGATTTTCAGGAGGGCTTTGAATGTGGCCTGTCAGAGGGAGGGAGGGAAGGAGGAAGTTCCAAGCTGAGGTAGCGGAGGCAAGAGAGGTACCGTTCACAGGTTAGACTGGGATGAATGGAGTTTAGAGTGTAACGGAGGACTCGAGGACGCGACCGAGGCTCTCGCATCTCCGCTGAGACAGAGAAGTCGGATCTAGTTCCTGCGCAGTTGACGTCAGCCTCCGTTCCCCCTGCTCCTCCTCAGCCCGTGGGATAGGGGCCCCGGCCGATCCGATCGCGTGGCGCACGGGAAGCGGGCCTATAAACGTACGAAGAGGATTTGAGCCGCGTGTACCAGCTAGCTCGGTCACACGGTTCTCCGTCTTGTAGCCCAAAGGAGCAGACAGGAAGCAGAAGACCGATCGAGAGAAGATGGAAAAGAGGACGGCCCACGAGAAGGAAAAGTATCAGCCTTCGTACGACACCACGATCCTCACGGAGGTAACGCGAATCGGGTTTTCAGAGGAAGACCGTTTTCCCTGCGTATTAGCAAGCCTCGAGAGAGAAATTGTGGAAGGAAGAGGTGGGGGGCCTTCTGCGGGGGCGGGGAGGCGAGAAATAAGTGTAGTGGTGAGTTATGCTTGAGGAGGATGCGAAAGGAAAAAGAGTTAAATTTGGGGTCGAGCGGGGATAGGGTATTCAAACACATTTGGGTGCGGCAGGACCTTCAATTTAGAAGGTGCTGGAATCCCAAAGCGAGTCTCCAAACGGCGGTCCCTCATCATCCTAGGGGGCAGAAGCCAAATTTTCAGGTGGGGTCCGGGCTGCTTTCCACCCGGTTGGGCCATCCCAACGGAAAAGTAAATGCTCTTGATGCCCAGGGGCGAAGGCGCAGCGGGATGAGGCACGTATCTGGAAGGACTAGGTCGGAAATAGGGTAATGAGCTCTTTCCTCATTGTATAATGAAAAACAATTGATCCCAATCTTTGGTGTTTGTCCAGATGAGACTTGAGCCCATAAGTGAAGATGCAGTTGACCCTGAGCAGAAAAAGTCCAGCAAGCGGACTTTGCCAGCAGACTACGGTGATTCTCTGGCAAAGCGAGGCAGTGTAAGGGACACTTCCTTCTGCTTACCTTTTCATTGTGCAAGACACCTTGTGCAGTGTTAGATCTAGGACCAACTTCCACGGCGAAAAGTCGAAACCCAATCTGGCTGGCGGGCCGGCCTCGGCTTCCTCGAATTTGCTCCTGTTTAGACCAATTGCTTTCTGTTTGTGTTTCAGTGAGGAAAAGCTTCCTAAATCTAACACTTGAACCCGAGAGGAAAAAAAAAAAATGTTTCGGAGGTAGTGGGGACTACGGGGCGGAGGGGGTGGGGGGCGGGAGAGAAAAGAGCGCACGTACGCACACCCTCGTGTGCCCACAACGCCCACACAGCTAAGAACCCTAAAACGGGCTTCCTTTATTAGTTGGCAGCAGTACGCAGGTTTTACAGTCGCTCTTTAAAATGCCGTGGCTTGCACCTGGGGCCGGCGGAGTGGATTTTTAAAGCATCTGCGAGCAATGACGGCAGCAAATCCTCTGCGTTTCCGTAGGTGCTAGTGTGCCTATTTCTGTCTCCCGGCGGGTTCGCGTCCATCTGTGCTTTTTTGCTCTATCAGCGAGTGCGGAGGGCCTCCCTTTTTCTAAGCGGCGCGGGCTTTCCCTTGGAGCTCGTCCCGCGGGCCGGAGTTTCGAGCGGAGCTAGTGAAACTTGACCTCAAATGTCACACGGTAGCCCCCGACCTGAGGACACCTCAGCCTGTAGCTTCTGGGGGCCCGCTTCTCTTTGAATAACTTCCTATAACAGAGCTACGCGTATATGACATCTGCAAACGCCTTTGGGAAGACACTTGATGGAATCAGACAGCCTTTGAAAGAATGTTTTTATGTGGCTATTGTATCTGAAGCCGGCCTTTCTGATTTTCATTCTCTCCCCTCCCCACCCCGTGATTTATTTAGTGAGTCACCGGCTCAATTCCCCATCCTTAGGGGTTGAGTGTATGCCGTTTGAAGGGAATGATCTGTGTAGTTTCCCGGGCACTCCCGGGAAGATCCAGGAGGGAAGATCCGTCATGGATCGGCACGCTCTCTCCCGGAAGCATTTCACCTGGTAGTGAGGCCGTGCCAAGGTTTGGAGAGTGAGAGTTGGGAGTAAGTTTAAGTCTAAGCAAGTTTTGTGACCTGGGTGATTTTTACCCAAAAGCGATTTAGTTTCTCAGAGCTAACCTCAAGCCGCCTCCCCCCCCTTCCCTCTACCGTTGAATAATTTGCTAGATCTTTCCGCCAATTGTATTTATTGAGTGCTTACTGTGTGTAGAGCGTTGTACTGAGCGCTTGGGAGAGTACGGTGTAGCAGGGTCGATAGATATGTCCCCTGCCTACGACGAGCTTATAGTCCAGAAGGGGAGAGTCTTAGAATGTAAAGTGGAGCTTTTTGTATTTGAAGCTTCCCTGTTTTACAGCACACGTTGTTTTTGTGCCTGTAAACAGGCGCGTTTGTATGTGCTTCATGCTTAGGTTGGTTGGTGGTACTTGTAATACCTTTCACGTAGATCACTGACATGTGTTCTTCCCCCCCTGCCCTGTGTGGGACAGGGACTGTGTCCGACCTGATCGAACAGTGCTCGGCTCGTAGTGAGTGCTTAACAAATACCGTCATAATAACAGTTTGTACGTAAATGATCCTAGCCCAAAGTGAATGGCCCGAAAATCCCTCACGCTCGGACTCGGTTTTGGTAACAGTGGAGCCGATGCCGCCGATTGCCCGGGAGCAGGGTGGGTGGGGAGTCACTATGTGCCCTCAACTGGGGCGAGAGAAAGGACGGGCACCCGAGCTTTATGCTCGGAAGGGATTCGTCCTGACGGCCCAATATACTTCTGACAAGACCGTCTCCCCTGCCCTTGTCTGTCACCAACCGGTTCCTCGTTTTCTCCCAGAGACCTGCCCAGGTCAGCCGAGACAAAAGAAGGCCCCGTTGGGAAGAGTGGGCGGTGGCGTGAGGCTCCGCCGGGGGGAGCCGACGGCCACCGGGGTTGAGTGAGCGGGCCAGTTGGCCCCCCAGGCTGCGGAAGTAGGGGTTCTCGCCAGAGGGCCGGCCTTAGCCATCCAGCGCCCTCCGTCCTTCGGACATTAGTTGGAGATCTTCCCCCATCTTAACGACTCGATCCCCCAGATCGGCTCCGGACCGGCCGCCCCGACTGTACGAGAACATTTTCCTTGGCGTCGGCCTGTTGCCTAACCCGAGGAGGATGGAGGCCAGAGGCCCCGCGTCTCTCCCCGCCAGGCCCCGCGTCCCGTCCCATCTTATCTCCCCAGGCCGGCACCCTGCCCCCCTCCACGTGGCACTGCTCCGCATCCCGAGTCTTCTCCCACTTCCCCCTCCATCAGGTAGCTATTGAGCGAATGCAGAGCACCGTGCTGCCGGCTGCTCGGGAGAGGACGGTGCAACAGAATTCCCTGCCCACGCTGAGATTACAGTCTAAGGAGGCAGACATCGATTAGAATAAATAAGTAGTTTATAATTTACGGTTTAATTCCCATAGAGAGGACGGCTGATTTTCGCCCTCCGGATAGGCCAGAATTATTCTTCCAATCAAAAGCTTAGAAAAAAAAAAAGCCGCTTGAGGAAACTCAGTCTTGACACGTCCTCTCTGCTTCCCATTTCCCAGGAGCTTTATTCCAGGTGAAGACTTGGGTGCTTTTTAATGGTATCTGTTAAGCGCTTACCACGCGCCAAGCACCATGCTAAACTGTGCGGTCGATACGAGAATAATCGAGTGGGACGCAGTCCCTGTCCTACGTGGGGCTCACAGTCTTAATCCCCACATTTTACAGGGTAACCGAGGCTCAGAGAAGCCAAGTGACCCCCTCAGGGTCACACAGCAGAGGAGCGGCAGAGCCAGGGGTAGAACCCAGGTCCTCCGCTTCCCGGGCCTGTGCTCTTTCCACCAGACCAGTGTCGCTCATTTCAGGCCATCCCGATATAGCAGGCGGAGTCTTCGTGGACTGGGACGGCCCAGTTAAGCCAAAGAAATGGGTCAGACGGAGCCCGAGGCCGTTCTCTTCTTGGATTGCCCCATTCCGGGTGATCAGCGGCCTGGGATTTCACATCTTCCTGGCGACTGTACTGTGTTGCCTGCCGCCCGGTGTCTCTCCAGTGGTGTTTGGTCTGGGTGAGGGGATAGAGAGTCTAGGCAGAGCTCACCTCCGGTTCCTGCTAAAGAAAGCAGAGTACGTCTCAAATTTTTTTTTCTTTTTGGAAAAGTGGCAGGATTCACTTGGGCGGGCAGCCTTCCAGAAGAGCCGTGGCATCGGTCAGGCAGGAGGCCGGGTCCCCGGGTCGGGCACAGTCCTTGTCCCACACGGGGCTCGCAGTCTTAAGTAGGAAGGAAAATAGCGAGTCCTCATTTAAGGGATGAGGAAATTTGAGGCACAGAGAAGTGAAGGGACCCGCCATGAGGTCAAGAGACAGGCAAGTGCCGAGCCGGGATTAGAACCCAGTCTTCCGATTCTCAGGCCCGCCGCTCCTCCGCCGTAACTAGATCAGTTGACCACCCAAAAGGGGCTGCTCGAGGCTCGTCTGAAACGGAGTTGAAATTCCGTCAGCAGCAGCGGAGCGTCAGGCAAAAACGAAACACTTCGTAGGCCTCGGGGTAGGATTCGGGTGACATCTTAATGACTTCCACCGTGGTTATTGTGAGGCACTTATTTGCGGAGCACCGTGCTATGCGCTGGGGTATATCCAAGAAATTCAGGCCAGACACAGTCCTTATCCCCCACGGGGCTCGCGGTTTACAGAACGAGGGAAAACAAGGGTTTCATCGCCCCTTTAAGGGTAAAGAAACTGAGGCCCAGAGAAGTTAAGTGACTCGTCCAAAGTCACCTCGGCAGGCAGGTGAAGCTCTTTCCACTAGGCAGGGCTGCTTCTGAGTTTGTTAAAGCGTGCCCGTCTGACAGACTCACCGAGGCCGGATCGATTTCCATAGGTCTCAAGCGGTGGGGCCACCCAGCCTGGCTTCGCCTCGTACGTCCCGACGGACAGTTTCTCAATCTGGGGTTTCTAGTCCCTGGGGGGGCGGTCAGTGACAACCCCCGACACCGCACCGGCAGTCCGGATTTGGTGCCGTCAAGTAGACGACGGGGTCTGCGAGTCTCTGCACTCGGACGTAGCGGGCCATAGAGAACAGGCAGTGGAAGAAAATGAAACTGATGGCCTTGATGTTTTTCTTTTTTCCCCAACGTTCAGGGTGAGAGAGCGTAGTGAGGGCATCGGGGGTCATTTCATGTTCAATTTATCGGTCAGAACATTCAGGCCAGCAGCCTGAATGAAGCCTCATCTTCATTTTCAAGTTTTTTTCCAATCATCATCAGTGGGATTTTTTGAGCCCTTACTGTGTACAGAGCACTGTACTAAGCTCTTGGGAGAATACAGTGATGATAATGATGATGATGGTATTTGTTCAGCACTTACTATGTGCCAAGCACTGTTCTAAGTGTTGGGGTAGATAGTGTAATCAGGTTGTCCCATGTGGGGCTCACAGTCTTAATCCCCATTTTACAGATGAGGTGACTGAGGCCCAGAGAAGTGTAATGACTTGCCCAAAGTCACACAGCTGACAAGTGGCGGAGCCGGGATTTGAACCCGCGACCTCTGGCTCCAAAGCCCGGGCTCTTTCTGCTAAGCCACGCTGCTGTAAAATGGGGATTGACCGTGAGCCCCCCATGGGACAACCTGATCACCTTGTAACCTCTCCGGCGCTTAGAACAGTGCTCTGCACATAGTAAGCGCTTAATAAATGCCATCAGTATTATTATTATAGGAATAGTAACGTTGGCGTTTAAGTGCTTACTGTTTTCTAGGAACTGTTTCAAGGGCTGGGGTGGATACAAGCAAATCAGTCCCCGTCCCACCTGTGGCTCGTAGTCTTAATCCCCGTTTCACAGATGGGGGAACCGAGGCCCAGAGAAGTGAAGTGACTTGCCCAGGGTTACACAGCAGGCAGGTGGCAGAGCCGGGATTAGAACCGAGGATCCTCTGACCCCTGGGCCTGTGCCCTCCCCGTTAGGCCACGCTGCTTGGCGCCTAGTTCAGGCCGAGAGAGGGTTGAAATGTCCGCGGTTGCTGTTAGTTCCCCAGTTGCACAGAGTTGGAAGTGTCAACTGTGGGGTAAGTGCCGACGGCCACCGTTGTGGCCGTATCGTTGCCATTCCCTAGGGAATGCTGAGCCGAACGTAGAACGGGCTGGGGGTTGCGGCTGGGTGCCGGGGGAGGAAGAGGCAGCAGGCATCCAGATGCCACCCTGCCCACCTGTCGTCGTAAGGAGAAACGCCTCAGGGCTCGTAGAGACGAGCTTAGCTGAGCAGGGCACTGGGGGGGCGAAGAGAGGCGACGCGCGGATAGAAGTCAGCAGCACCCGGGGCGAGCGGGCACACCGGAATGGGATCGTCGGCGATCCCGCCCGGGAGGCTTCGGCAGTTAGCCCGGGCCCGTGAGGGAAAATAAGGAAAAGCAGAGGTGCGGGCAAGCCCTACTTAGGGCGAGCAGGCCCGTAGTAGCAGCCGCCACGGCAGCGACTGCGGCTCTGATTGGAAGGAGAAGGTTGACAGCGTGCCCCCAAGCTCCCGTCCCCGGGGGGATAACCCACTGTTGGGTAGGGACTGTCTATATGTTGCCAATTTGTACTTCCCAAGCGCTTAGTACAGTGCTCTGCACATAGTAAGCGCTCAATAAATACGATTGATGATGATGATGATGATAATGTAACGCTTGGCTCAGGCCCGGTTCACCGGGTGACTCTCCCAGATTCTCGTCAGTCTCCGAGACCGCCTCGTCTCAGGTTTGCTTTAGGAAGGAACGATTCCCGGCCTTGGCTAAGGGTTCGCTAAGTGTGCCGCAAAAAAGCTCACGGGCGTTTTTTCTTCGAAGCCGTAGGCCGTATCTCGAGGGTCTTTTCAGAGAATTTGATGCAGCCCCTCTGGATTGGACGTACCACGGATTTGCTCAGTTCCGTCGGCTCGACGGGCGGGTTCTGCCCCGAAGGCGTAGCGCCCCGGGTGCCGAACGAAATCTCGAGAGGCCTTGAACCCCTCCTGGCGCGACTGGCCCATGGCTCCGTCATCGCTCCCCGACGGTCCGGAGCCGATTTGGGTGGCCTTGTCCCTTCCCACCTTCCTTCGTCCGAGCCTTCGCCCGAAATCCGGTGCGCCGAGGGCTTCGGGATTGGCCGTGGGGCCACCCGCACCTTTGCCCGGGAAACGATCGGGGTCCGTTGGCACGGGGCACTTGGCTCCCTTCGACGGTGCCCCTTTCCCCCCTCTCGTCCGGGAAGGTTTAACCGAGTAGAGTTAGGAAACTGAGGTTGGGCGGCGGTGAAACGGCAAAGGGAAGCCAGCGGTCGGGCGCCGTGAGGGAGGCAGGCCGACCGAAAGAAAGTTCCCCCGGCCACAAGTAACCGAGACCCGCTTGTGAGCCAGATTAGCCGATGCCTCTCCGAGCCAAATTTTTTCTCGGGTCCCTGAGCTTCACGGGGGGCAACCGAGGGGTTTACGGGACGCGGTAGAGCGAGGCGTGACGGAAAGAGAAGGCATAGCTCTCTCTAATACCTTAAATTCTTCCCACCTCTCTAGTGATTCCATCATCAGGGTCTTCATCGTGTCTTCCTGAAGAGAATTTAAAGGCTAGATAGTCCTCCAGTGGGGCTTTATCTGCCCGGCGGGAAGAAGTGGGGCTGGTTCCTTTCGGGTCGGGTCTGAGAGTCTTTTAGACTGTGAGCCCTCTGTTGGGTAGGGACTGTCTATATGTTGCCAATTTGTACTTCCCAAGCGCTTAGTCCAGTGCTCCGCACATAGTAAGCGCTCAATAAATACGATTGATGATTGATGATGAGAGGTGAGGGGCCGGGGACTGGGCTTGGTGGAAATTAGGCGGCCAGGATTGAACTGGATTAGGTTAGCGGGGGTAACTTCTGTTTCACGGTGGTCGAGATGACTGGCTGGTTTTCCCAGTTTAATATTAATTTTTATCTCTTCACCCTCAGTGCTCTCCATGGCCCGATACTCCTACGACCTACGTCAACAGCAGTCCCACTCCGACTCCGACTTTTACCTCTACTCAACACAATACCTACAGTGTCCCAGATAGGTAAGTGACTGTCCGGTGGACATAGTTGAAGGTGAAGCGAAGACTGTGCCCTGCTCTGCCTTCTGTCTCTCTCACCCTTTTTTTTTTTTTTTAAAAAAAGGCATTGAACATTTACTATGTGCCAGGCACTGTACTAAGCGCTGGAGTAGATACAGGGTAATCAGGTTGGATGCAGTCCCTGTCCCACATGGGGCTCGCAGTCTTGATCCCCATTTTACGGATGAGGTGACTGAAGCACAGAGAGGTTAAGGGACTTGCCCCAGCGTTACACAGCAGCCAGGTGGGCTAGCTGGGATTAGAACCCGGGTCTTTCAGATTCCCAGGCCTGTGCTTTCTCCTTTTCCTTAATTGGAGCGCTCTTCAACAGGAAACACCCCTGGAAACACCCATGACGTTTTAGCACGTCCCCTCCGGTCTGAACCCCAAGATGTTTGAAAACATGGGGTGCGGGGGAGAGGGAAGGCCGGGTTGAGGTTAAGGTGGGCAGCTCCCTGCCTAAAATGAAAAGTCAGTTGTTGTCTGATTACCCGGGAGAAAGAGGGAAGGCCCAGGCAGGTCAACTGATAGGAAATTATTGCTCGGTTCTAGGTTAGAATTGCTCAGTAATAATTGTACCCCAACTTTAGCTAATTGACACAAAATGAGATGTTATAATGATATTAACAGTATTCGTTGAGCACAGTTTACTGAGTGCTTAGGAAGGGCAAAACGAACAACCGACTCATTCCCTCCCCTCAAGGAACTTAGGCTCCAGTGGGGGAGTGGGGAAAGATGCGGATATGATAGTGTTTACTGACAGAGTAATCAAAATAAAGGCTTCAGTGGGGGAGTGGGGAAGGATGTGGATACGAAAGTGTTTACTGACAGAGTAATCAAAATAAATGCTTGGATACGTCCACTCTTCCTCTTCCCCCCTGCCCACCCCCCAAGAAAATTTTTATTAACTTTTTGACATCATTAGGTGTATAATTTCCCGGGGAAGATTTCTGATCAGAAAATTGCAGCCTCTTTTGGTGACTAATTGGGAGAGGAAAAAAAAAAACCCATCATCCATGACATTGATACTTCTGCATCCTTTTTTGCCCCCTTAAGCTGGCCCGAATGAGTCGTAGGTGTAGCTTGCCCGGGGATGGGGATTGACGGTGTTTGAGTTGAATGGACAGGCGAGGCTGAAAGGTGGATTGTCCCTCGCTTGCTACTCTTTGTCACGTTTCCTTTTGGCACTCTTGGGGCTGCTTTTGGACTGCTTTTAGACTGTGAGCCCACTATTGGGTAGGGACTATCTCTATATGTTGCCAGCTTGTACTTCCTAAGCGCTTAATACAGTGCTCTGCACCCAGTAAGTGCTCAATAAATACGATTGATTGATTGATTTGATTTTGTCTCTGCCCTGAGCAATCTTGGTCTTGGACCGGGGAAGCGTGGCGGGAGGAGCCGGTTGCCTGACAGAAAGAAAACTTGCCCAGGCGTTGACCAATCGGTTTATATCGCAAGGGTCCGGAGGAGATTGTGGAGCGTAGCCCGGGTGATCGTTTTCACTGTTACAAGTAGGCATCCTCACTGTACTACGATCAAAACCATTATGTAGTGCTCATTCCAGTGGAAAGAGCACGGGCTTTGGAGTCAGAGGTCATGGGTTTGAATCCCGGCCCCGCCACATGTCTGCTGTGTGACCTTGGGCAAGTCACTTAACTTCTCTGAGCCTCCGTTACCTCATCTGTAAAATGGGGATTAAGACTGTGAGCCCCACATGGGACAATTTGATCACCTTGTATCCCCCCTCCGGCGCTTAGAACAGTGCTCTGCACATAGTAAGCGCTTAACAAATGCCATCATCATTATTATTATTATTCCTCTGTTTGACATCGCCGTAGCTCAAAGTTCTGTTTTTGCCCTGCCAGGCATTGGGACAACTAAAGAGGAAATAAGGTGTGATCACTTCTCCCACCCTCCCCCTCCCGGGCTACATATTTGGGGATGGGAAACTCTGATACTTTGGGGCCATCTCTATTTGGATTGCAAACAGAAATCAGATTTATCAGATCTGTAAAGCCACAGGAGGGGAGGAAGGAAGGAGAGAGGATGTTGTCCTTAGTGTATTTTGACATTGGTACCAGGAGATCTATACACAAAACACTGAACTGCCTTGATTTTTTTTTTTTCCTGGGCAAAAATCCTAAAGCGTCTCTCTGAAAGCCAGGTGCAGTTGTCATCCAACAGGTGCCATCATTATTATCCAGCCAAGCACAGATGAGCCGTTCCCGTTATTGCCACCGTTTCCGTTGAGTTCTCTTGCTTTTGGGAAGCCGAAAAAATTGATTTTGGTTCCCTGCCGTGGTGGTGATCTGTCTTAGGGAAGTCGCCTCCTGCTCAGATTTGTAGTCACGGAGGAACCGGGCATCTCGGTGACCCTCATCTCGCCGGTTGTCACCTCCCGGACGGCGGCCGCATCCGCCCAGGCCTTCGGTCCGAGCCTGGTGGATGGGTGGAAGAAGCGGAGTTGGGCTTTCCAGTCCTTCCGTACCGGACTGAAGAAAAATTGGGGGAAACTAATCCCAGGTCCCTCTCTTCCTCTTCTCTTTCAGCAACTCTTCCTCCCCAAATCATCAAGGAGATGGAATCTTGCAAGGCTCTGGAGAAGTGAGTAATCCCCCACCCTCCCTGCCGTGCCAAGGCCGAGCCCGAGCGGCCCGACCCCCCTTGCTTTCGGGGCCTGGTTTTGGCGTCGAGGCGAAATAATAGTGGTATCTGTTAAGCGCTTATTACGTGCCAAGCACTGTACCGAGCGCCAGGGTGGATGTGAGGTAGAACGATCCACCTGGGGCTCCCAGTATAGTAGGAGGGAGAATCCCCACTTTCAGATGAGGGAACCGAGACACGGAGGCACACGGCGGCGGAGCTGGGATTAGAACCCAGGTCCACTGATTCCCAGGCCCGTGCTCTCTCCGCTTCTAAAACCCTGCTGCAAAGTCAGGCGGACGGGCTTCCGGGTGCCCGTCTCTCCTGGACCCTTCGCCGACGGCCTTCTCTCCGCGCTTTACTTTTCGCAGCAACTCTACCCTTCAGCCACAATCCAGGAAACTCAGCAGTGGCTGCTGAAACACAGGTTCTCTACGTACGCAAGGCTTTTTTCCAATTTCTCAGGTACGTGTGACTCTCGGATGGGTCCCACCCCCCGGGGGGGGATCTGTGAGCCTTGAGGATGACGGGGGAGGTGGCCGTCGGTGCTCGGTCACAGGCCCCGGCTCTGCAGCTGGGAATAACGGGCCACGGCTCTACTGCGGTGCGGACCGCTGTTGGCCCCTGGTCTCCTGACTATATTCCAGCCAAATCAGGTTCTTCGCAGGGAGAGTTGGGGAAAACGGAAATACCGAAGCCTTCGGTCCTGGGGCGGTGGAGGGGCACGCGAGGAAGCTCAAAGAGTCCGTAGAAGCCTTTGGGAATTGGGCGTTTTACTCGGCCTGATCTTCCACCTGGGAAGGGCTAGGAGATGTTCCTCCGCTCCGCCCACCACCCCCTGTCCGGGGCGTTCCCTGTGAGTTGCGGCTGGCTGGGGAGGGAGGGAAGGACGGGCTGAGCGAGCGAGGGCCCGGCTGACGACGGCTCCCCCGAAACTTGGGGAGCCTCGAACCCCTCGGCAGCGGCTGGCCCGGATCAGGTGAATGGAATGGTTTCCACACGCGTGGTGTTGCCCGGCGAGGTCTTTGGTCCACACCCCGACTCCACAACAGTAACTGCTGGCCACGGGCTACCGGCCGCCTCCGTTGGCGGGGTGACGGCCGAGAGCGCCCACGAGTCGCTCTCATCACCCTCCGCTAAACGGTTGCTGACGCCGGCCGGTCCTCTGACCTTCCCTCTCCCCAGGTGCCGATTTATTAAAGCTGACCCGAGAGGACCTGGTCCAGATCTGCGGCCCGGCCGACGGAATCCGGCTCTACAATGCACTGAAATCCCGGTAAGCCGCCGGAGCCTTTGGGCCCGAAGCCGCCTCGCACGCTCCTCCCGTCGATCGGGGGCCACGGGCGGTGCCGGGTATCCCGCGGGATACGTCTCAGGCAGCGGTGAGCCCAAGGGCAGACTGTCAGATGGGTAGAAATACACCTGGGCGGGACTGAGTTCTTGAAGACGCCCGGCTCGGTTGCCGAGACACCGAAGCTGTGGTTTAGGGGAGCCCTCCACAGTCTCCGGGATGGCAGGTTCCGGCTGGCCCACAACGGTGCACGGCGCTAGCTTTTAGGCTTCACTTCCCAGCGTCCCTGCCCCGGCTCGACTCGGGGGCCGAGGGCGCGGCGCCCCGCGTCTGCCGGCCGACACGGCGCTCTCCGGACCCTCCGGTTCGCCGGCCCCCGGCGAGGCCCCTCTCCCGTCCACCCGTTGGGGCGAGGTGCATCTTCGTAAAGATGCTCATGGAGATCCCCGTGACGCAGTGATCTTACCCCCTTCCTCTCTTCCCTCCCCGCCGGGGGCTCACGGCGGGGGCCCTTGGGATTTTCCCGCAGGTCGGTCCGGCCCCGCCTCACCATCTACGTCTGCCAGGAGCAGGCGAGGAGCGGCAGTAGCAGCAGCAGCAGTAGCAGCAGCAGCGGCGGCGGTAGCGGCGGTGCCCCTCAGGAGCGGCAGCGAGAGGCCGATGCCAGCAACGCTTCCCTCTACGGTACGCGGCCCCGGCCAACGGGGCTCCAGCGCCCTTATCCCCTTAGCTCCCGTTGTGCCGCCCTGGGAAAAGCGGGTCACTGGTGCAGAGCGGTCGTTTAACGGCTGCAGACGTGGCACCGCTGTCATCTCGTTGAGGGGGACGGGGGAGAAGAGAAGGGGGAGTTGGCGATGCCGGCCCGGGTGGGACGGCCACCGTCTCCAGCTCCATCCCTAGCTCTGCTTTGAGTGTCTCCTCATCCCTCTTTTCTTTCACTCATTCGTATTTATTGAGCGCTTACTGTGTGCAGAGCACTGTACTAAGCGCTTGGGAAGTACAAGTCGGCAACATCTAGAGACGGTCCCTATCCAGCAGCGGGCTCACAGTCTAGAAGGGGGAATGGGCCAGGGGTTGAAAGCAGGACAGGAAAGATCGAGAGCACAATCTGACAGAATTAGCAGGCACATTCCCTGCCTGCAGTCTAGAGGGGGAGGCGGACATTAATGCAGTTGCTGTGGGATTGAGGGGAGGGGAAATAAAGGGGGCAAATCCAAGTGTGAGACTTCTCCCTGGACTATAACCACATTAATCATGGCCTATGTGGAACATATTGGCTGTGCAATGCACTGAACTGTTTTGAAAGTAAGCTGGTTCCCGGAGGGCAGGGATCATGTCTTTTAACTGTCTTTACTGTGTTTAGCAAAGTGCTCTGCACACAGACTTCTTGAGAGCAGAGATCATGTTTACTGATTCTGTTGTCCTCTCCCAAGGGCTTAGTACAGTGCTCTGCACACAGACTGTGAACTGCCGTGAACTCCTTGAGGGCGGGAACCGTGCCTGCTACCTCTGTTGTAGTCTCCCAAGTATTAATAGTAATAATGATGTTGGTATTTGTTGGTCTTTCCCAGCTGGGTGGTAATAGAGGGGTCCCGAGGACTGATGGAGTCCACGCGGGCATTCCCGCGGCTTATCGCGCTCCCCGATTGTTTCTCCTCTTCGAAGATGGCATCGCGGCCCTTATGGTGTCGCCTCCCAGGGCGGTCCCTCAGCACCCCATTCTGAAACAGAGCAGAGAAGCCCCCCCCCCCCCGGGGAGAGTCGGGAGCTTTGAGAACCGCTGGGAGACGGGCCGACCCACCTCCGGCGAAGAAAGTCGAGCTCCCGTGTGTCGTTAGGGCCGGTCACGCCAGGGCCACCTCAATCTCTCGAGCGGCAGATCCCGCGAAACACATCCAGGGGTGACTGACCAGCCAGAGGGGCCAAGAGGGGAGCGCCCAGGCTTCCACCCCAAACCCCGCTCTCTTCTGTCACCTCAGTCTATCACGCCATCTACTTGGAGGAAATGGCCGCCTTGGAAGTGACCCGCAAACTGGCTTTGGTGTTCAATATCCCTCTGCACCAGATCAACCAGGTGTACAGGCAAGGTCCCACCGGCATCCACGTTCTCGTTAGCGATCAGGTAAGGGAACCGGCCCCCCCTCACCATCACGACTGCGCGAGACAGAGGAGCCGCTCTTTAGGTAGCCCGGCACCCGCTGAGGTGGGACTTGCCTTTCCGGGGGAGGGGGTAAAACAGACGACCGCCAGGCAGCATCTCCCCAGAACAGCTTCGTTGTCAGGAAAGCAGAGCGGGAGCTTTCGGAAAGTCGTGACTGCGTCGCTCCACGGACGTTTCGCCTCTCGGCCGTCTTTAGAGCCGGTCACAAACTTTGTGCTAGAAGTCGGGGTTACCGGGGAGATCGCCGAGGGTGCCGGCGGCTCAAGCCCCTCATCCTCTGGGAAGTGAGTTAAGAAAACGTGGCAATAACAGATGCTGATATCCAGGACTGGTTGAAAAGCAGCCGTTTTTAAATTGGAGCAAATCAGAGCGGTGGAAATTATGATCTGAAAAGACCGACAGAGCTCTGCGGCGCTTTTGCAAATTGCCGCCTTAACGGCCTCAGGACTTAGTATTTCCAGGTGGTCCCAAACTCGAGGGGAGGTGGTTAAGGGCGCGTGGCTCTCTCCACTCTTCTGAGAAGACAGATCAATCAATCAATCGTATTTATTGAGCGCTTACTGTGTGCAGAGCACTGTACTAAGCGCTTGGGAAGTACAAGTTGGCAACATATAGAGACAGTCCCTACCCAGCAGTGCTCCCAGGGAATGTTTGTGACTTCCGCTTTTTCTGATGAATTTAGGAAAGGCCAATGATACTTCCCCCTCTTTGCTCTGTATCACTCTAGATGGTTCAGAACTTTCAAGACGAGAGTTGTTTCTTATTCGCCACGGTGAAAGGTAAGCCTTCTTGGGTGCCCAGCGGGGGCTGGGGAGGGGGCCGCACGGTGAGGTTGACTGGCGAGGAAGTGGCAGGAGGGGGTGGAGAGCAAGAGCTGGACAAGCCGGACTCCTCGGAGACGGTTTTGCGAAGGGGAAAACAAAAAATTCACGGTTTCGGCGGGGGGGGGCTCCTCCCCGGGACCGGTGGCGAACAAGCTCGTGTCCGGCTCGGCCCCCGCCCGGGGAGTGAGTCCTTCCGAGGGGCTGGACCCCATCATCCAGCCTGGAGTCTTAACTCCTTTTGCCCCCCACCCCCAAAAGGCGCTTGCTCCATAACTTGAGGCCTTCTGCTTTCCAGCTGGCTCAGAGGGCAGGGGCCCTGGAGAGCCGCCAAGTCCGTCTGTTGCTTCTCAGAGCAGCCCCATTTTCCCGCCTGGGAAAGAAAATCTTCCCCGGCTGTGGGCAGCAGGTACCTACGAGCTTCAGTGGGGCCTTGCTGGAAATTCCCAAACCACCTTTCAGCGGGGTGGGGGGCAGAGAACTCCCTCCCCGACACGCGCACACCCCAGAAGGGCCTCGGGAAGCCAGGGCTTCGGTACAAACACACAAGGGGAGAGGGGAACACAGTCCCGGTAGACCGTCTGGCCGGCAGAAGGGCAGAGCTGCATTTTTACGCGCAACTTTCCTTTCCTTTAGCTGAAAACGGTGACGGTTTCCACATCATTTTGAAGTGATGCCATACGTTCGCTGGACTGCTAATCAATCTCGAGTGGAGTCACGCTCCTTAGGGTCTGAAGACTGAAGCCATAGGTCTTGGGGTTGGACTCCACCGTATAAAAATGTTTCATATTGAAAACAAAACAGAACAAAAAAAAAATGACCTTCCTAACGAGCCGTCGAGAGGCAGCCTTCCTCCCGATCACTGCCGAGGCCGAGTATCCTCATGAGAGGTCAGAGGGCGCGACGGCAGTCTGCTCGCGGGCCCAGGAGGAGACAACCGGGCGAGCGGAAGGAAGAAGGCGACGACGTCCGGCCGGCTGGCCGGCCACCGACCGATGCCGTCCGGTCCGTCCCCACGGCCGGCGGGGAGGGACTCGCCCGCCGGCGCCGGGCCCACCTGGAAGGGAGGACGTACGCTTAGCGGAGGGCATCTTACCCGTCCGGGCCGGTTTGTCTATTACTGCTTGTATTTTTATGCTGTTTTGTTTTTTGGTCTTTTTTCGGGGGGTGGGGATTGTTGGGGGGGGTGGTAGCGAGAAGGGCTCGGGGCGGGCGGGGGGAGGAGGGCTGTGAAGCCGAACACGGTAATCTCCGCGTGGACAGTAGCGAAGGGCGACCGTCCGCTTTTCCTTCCCCGCATCGATCGTGGAGACGAGCGGACGGGCGGCGTGTAAACGCCGGAGGAGGGTTTAAAACGACAAATCCGAATCAGAGGAAATGTATGCATGAAGCAAACTGCATTTTTTATCAGTGTACCTTGGAGGGAAGGAGTATAAAATCCCACGGGGATAGAGTCCGTTTTTGCGGTCTGCCTTTGTATCCCATGGAAAACAGTCGACTCGTACCTCTGGTTTCAGCCGTGCGGTTCCCCGGTTTCCGTTGGAGCGGCGCCGCGGTTTCCGTTGAGTGGTTGGTTTTTCCCTGCTGGCTGTTTGGTTTGTTCTTTCCTCTAACCCACCTCCCTCTCGAAATGGTTCTAACTCTCGCCGCGAGCGTCGGAGACGTGACTTTAGCGCCAGCGCGTTTCTCGTGGGGAGCTAGCGAGAGCACTTCTGACCTGCTGACACAAGGAATCGAAGGGGCTTTACGCGTAACCGTAAGCAGCAAGCGGGTACGTTCCGAAAACACTAGATCTAAGTGACGCTAATCATTCACCGCTGGTTTGGAACAAGGTGGTCTTTTGGTTGCGGAGGGGAGGGCGATAGGACTAAAAAAATCCGTGGGCAAGTTCTCTTCCGGGGTCTCGGATCTTTTCGTCCACAGACGGTAAGCTTAAAACAACACACTTCTAAAAACAGCGTCCAGAGAGTTGTTGGTGAACGAGATAAGCCCGTTTTGGGGATTGCTAGGTTTCCTTCCGCCCGCCAAAAAACAAAATCACTTGATTCTCAGGTGTAGAAAAGGGGAGGTGTCATTTTTGAATTCCTTGCAGTAGTTGAGGAAAAACACCCCATACCTTAGGAGAAATGTCTTTCCCTGTCGTGTTCAGAATTGGGTTAAGTGTTTAGCACACACCAAAAAAGCACCGCCTAGCCAAGGTTCGCACTGCCTTTTAAACCCAGGGGCGGAAGCGCGTTCTCTGTTTTGCGCCCTGAAAAAAAGTGGAATCCTGTGACTCCTGTTAAGTATTTGTTTCTGCTTTAGTTGATGCTCCTCTCCTCGGGTAGCGGCACCTGGGCCATTTCGGGTCGCAGGAGGGGAGCGGGGAGAAGAGAGGCTCTGGGTGGAAGGTTCAGATGGTGCCGAAAAACTGTACGGTTTTAACCCTCCCTGTCACTGGAGAGCAGCAAGCGATGGCCCCGGCCACGTGCCGCTTGGTTTTTAAATAGTCGGGCGTACACATTTCCGTATAATAAATGTTTTCCAATCACTCCGTCCCCCGTGCTGCTGGTTTGTAATTCCCGCCCGGGGCAGCGTCTCCAGGGAAAGGGCCGGGTGCATTTTTCGGCCTCCCTCGGGCGGACGGGGTTTTTTAATTCCGTTATTTCCCTCCTCCGGCGGAAACTAATCCAAGTGAGTACTGACCCCTGACTCCAGCGTCGGCGTCCTCCCGCGCTGTCCACGGCGGCGGGGCCGAGATCTCCACTGAAATCACTGAAGCAGGAGTCTGTGGATGAGCTAATTGTTTATTTAAATGACTTTCCTACATGGGTCAGAACTGGATCCACACGGCGGGTGTGTACGTTCCACCTTTCTTAACAGTTACTGCCATTGCGCGCACACACTCACACACACTCACAAGATTATTAAGTCCCCAACTACTGGAGTTTTGCCAGTCAAACCAAGCCGTTTAGAGGGGAGGGTCGTCTCCCTCCCCCAGCTCCGGCCGTATTGGGGTGTACCGGGTGGGGAAAAGCAAACGGTCCGTCGGCATGAAGCTGTGCTTCTTCCCTCCCTTGACACTCAGTAAAAGAAACATTGCATTTCTGGGAGGAAAACGTCCTTATTATTACACGTACCGACATACGGCTGATCAGACAAGGTTTCCCCCCAAGACTTCGGGAGGGTGAAGAAGGGTGAGGCAATCCACTAGTGAAATACAAATTCAGAACAGAGTCGGTGATTCGGCTCTAAAGGTCACACTTACGGACGAAGGAAGAAGCAGCCATGAGAGAAAACGCCGCCTCATCACCGTGTCCACGTTTTGATCGGATGGGAGGAAGGCCTATACATTTTTTGGAATTGAGGTGAGTATCCCGTAAACTGAGCCGATCGGCCCGCCTCCCCACCACCGGCTTTGTGTTCGAGGGTGAGGCCGTTCGGGGCCTGGAATGACCGGTCTCGGCAGCTACGGGGCCAAGGTTTAGGCAGAACCCCGGTTCTTTCCGGATCGGGTTGGGAGCGGACCCCGTTACTTCGCGGTAACCGGACCAAAACCCGAAACCAAGCAGCCGGTCTTTCTTATCTGAGGTGGCAGGCGTAGAAACCCGGCCCTCTTGTTACAGGAATCCAGAGGGGTGGCTTTCGCCCACTTTTAAACGTTCCCGGCCGGAAAAGGGATGCCTGGCGGCGAGTTTTACCGAGCAGTGAAGGCCTCGTCCCTTTGGTCTCCGCCAATCCCTCCCCCGGTCTCTCCCGGGGATCTGTTGGGGAGGCTACTTGGAGGCCTCCGCTCGGTGTGGAAGATTTCAAAGCCCGGGGGACTTGGAGCCGTGACCCCGGCTCCAAGCAGCCTCCCCCGACCTGCTCACCTTTGTGCTACCGTCGGCCGGTCCTTAGGGCGAGAAATGTTTAGCAGCGCCGAGGGTGCATGAGGTGTAACCTTAGAGAAGGAAGCGGTTTAGCAGCTTTCAACGGCCTCTCCCCGCGGCCCGCCCGGCCCTTCGGGGGAGGCGACGGGAAGCCGGCGGCGGCCGAGGGATCGGTCTCTTTTACCTTGACGCCGCCGCCGCTGCCGCCGGGAGCGAGGGTGAGGGCGAAGCGCTTTCCCGTCCGCTCTCAGGGGTCGGGTGGTGGGGAGGGGGCGGCGTCCGGCGGAGGAAGCGCTCCCACCTCTCTCGTCAAAGGATGATGCAGCATCTGCACAGCCGCTGCCCGCTGCCCCCGACCGAGGGAGGCGGCGTGACCGGGGCAAAGTAAGCGTGGACTTTGACGTCTGGGAGGTGGGCCTGCAGGTGGGACGGAAAGCGCGCGTTGCCCGTCTCCGCCCGCCGTGGGGGATTTGGGGCAGACCAACCGGCCCGCCCGTTACAGTGGGCAACGTCTTGGACCCCGGCCCCCGCCGGCAGGTGACCCTTTGTGTCCTCTGTGGGCGCCGCCCGGGGTGGGCACGGGCCGGCGGGGGGGAGAACAGCCTCCTCTGGGCAAAATCCAGATCCAAAAGAGTACCTCCGCGTCCACTGCCGTCGCAGGTGTACATTAACTGGAGAAAGGCCCCGCTTTCTAATTTTGAACAAATGAGGCTGGCTGTTGAGGGAACTGATTTTCATCTTTAAAAAAAAAAAATCTGGCGCCCCTAACCTTGGTTCGTGGTCTGTTTAGGTTCACTTGCTGGGGTTTGTTTTTTTGTCTCCTTTTTTGAATGGTATTTGTTAAGCACTTACTAGGTGCCAGGCACTGTACTAAGCATTGGCTCTGCCATATGCCTGCTTAACTTGGTTCATGGTCTGTTTAAGTTCACTTACTGGGTTGTTTTTTTTTGGTCCCCTTTTCTTAATGGTATTTGTTGAGCACTTACTAGGTGCCAGGCACTGTACTAAGCACTGGCTCTGCCATATGCCTGCTTAACTTGGTTCATGGTCTGTTTAAGTTCACTTGCTGGGTTTTTTTTTTTTGTCCCCTTTTTTAAATGGTATTTGTTAAGCACTTACTAGGTGCCAGGCACTGTACTAAGCACTGGCTCTGCCATATGCCTGCTTAACTTGGTTCGTGGTCTGTTTAGGTTCACTTGCTGGGTTTTTTTTTTTGTCCCCTTTTCTTAATGGTATTTGTTGAGCACTTACTAGGTGCCAGGCACTGTACTAAGCACTGGCTCTGCCATATGCCTGCTTAACTTGGTTCGTGGTCTGTTTAGGTTCACTTGCTGGGTTTTTTTTTTTGTCCCCTTTTTTTAATGGTATTTGTTAAGCACTTACTAGGTGCCAGGCACTGCACTAAGCACTGGCTCTGCCACATGCCTGCTTGGACAAGTCACCTCTCGGTGACTCGGTTCCTTTCACCTGTTAAATGGGGATTAAATTCTTCCTCCTACTCAGGCTGTGAGCCCCACGTGGGGCAGGGACTGTGTCCAACCTGGCTAGCTTGAACCAAGCCCCACGCTTAGTACAGTGTTTCACATATAGGCAGCGCTTAACACATCCCGTAATTATTGTTGGGAAAATCCCCATTAGCGTGACTGGGAAATGTCCCCGTTCAGGGAGAGGAGCAGAGCTCCACGCTGTTCATCATCAATCGTATTTATTGAGCGCTTACTGTGTGCAGAGCACTGTACTAAGCGCTTGGGAAGCGCTTAGACTGTGAGCCCACTCTTTTAGACTGTGAGCCCACTGTTGGGTAGGGACTGTCTCTATATGTTGCCAATTTGTACTTCCCAAGCGCTTAGTACAGTGCTCTGCACATAGTAAGCGCTCCATAAATACAATTGATGATGAAGTTGGCAACATACAGAGACAGTCCCTACCCAGCAGTGGGCTCACAGTCTAAAAGGGGGAGACAGAACAAAACCAAACATACTAATAAAATAAATAGAATAGATATGTACGAGTAACATAAATAAAAAAATAATTCAAAGCCTCAGAACTGAGGCATCGCGGTGGGGCTGATCCCAACCAGGGACACATTCCCGGGGTGACCAGTCCGGCCTGGAGTCCCAGAGCGCGGATTCACATTTCCGGGTCATCACGACTGGGGCGAGGAAAGGGAGGGAAGATAAAAACGAACCAGATCTGGAAAAAAGGAGAGCCAGGGCTACTCTCAGACAGCACTCACGTGGCATCCAGGCTGATTATCGTGTATCTCTCTACCCCAGCGCTTAGTACAGTGCTTGGCATGGAATAAGCTCTGAAAAAGGGCCACCATTAATTAACGCACCCAGGTGCTTCCACGGGCACTTCTATTTGGGGAGACGTCGGCAGGGATGGGAAAAGTAAAGTCACCCCAGGTTAGAGATCCCTTCCCGGGTGCCGACCGGCGGTGGAGGGGGCTCCAGCAGGGCAGAGGGCACAGGCCCCAGGGGATACAGGGAAGCGTGGCTTCCTTACAAGCGCTTAGTACAGTGCTCTGCACACAGTAAGCGCTCAATAAATACGACTGATTGATTCCCCGTCGTCCCTCGGCCCCCAAGCTGGCTGGCACCGGGTTAGGACCCACGATCTCAGGAAGGGAATCTCTTCCCCCGTCTCCCCAGCGTCCCGGCCCCGTACCCGGATCCTCTTGATGCCGGCCCGCGTGACCTGCTGGCAGTCGTAGAGCTCGATCCTCTCCAGGCTGCGGCAGCTCTCCAGGTGCTCCAGGGTCACGTCCGTGATGAGGAGGCAGTTGTCCAGCTCCAGGACCTGCAGCCTCTCCTGCCCACAGGGGCTGCTGCTCAGGTGCAGGATGCCGTCGTCCGTGATCAGCTCGCAGTGGGACAGGCTCTGAAAAGGACGGACCCGCGGGAAGCGCCTGCCCGCGGCCGGACGCCGGGACGCGGGGACCCTTCCGGCTCTGCTGAGGACGCCCCGTCCGGAGCGGTAACTAGCTCTCCCCCACCTGCCCGCCCTGCCACCTCGGTGCCATCCTCAACTCCGCTGTCTTTCAAATCTTCCTTCTTCTCCTCGCTCTGCCCGCGCCCCATCGCCCGGATCTCCCCCACCATCCTCTCCGGCCAAGTTCCCAGCGGCCCGGTGCGCGCTCTTTTTGACTGGCGCGGCGGCCTCAATCAATCAATCGTATTTATTGAGCGCTTACTGTGTGCAGAGCACTGTACTAAGCGCTTGGGAAGTGCAAGTGGTTGGTCTCCCTGCCTCCAGCCTCTCCCTGTTCCGAAATGTAGAACCCGCTGCTGTACAGAGCGTCGTTCCAGAGCAAAGCTTGGCCACATCCCTCCTCTAAACCCTTCACCGGTCTTCTGGCCCAGAGAACGGGCCTGGGAGCCAGGAGAACCGGGATTCTAATTTCCCCACCTGTCTGCTGTGTGACCTTGGCCAAGTCACTTCTCTGGGCCTCCGTTCTCTCATCTAAAATGGGGACAGAGACCGGGAGCCCACGTAGGGGACAGGGACCGTGTCCAACCCGAAAGACTTGAAGACAGCGTGGCTCAGTGGAAAGAGCACGGGATTTGGAGTCAGAGGTCATGGGTTCAAATCCCAGCTCTGCCAATCGTCAGCTGTGTGACTTCGGGCAAGTCACTTCGCTTCTCTGGGCCTCAGGTACCTCATCTGGAAAATGGGGATCAAGACTGTGAGCCCCCCGTGGGGCAACCTGGTCACCTTGTAACCTCCCCAGCGCTTAGAACAGTGCTCTGCACACAGTAAGCGCTCAATAAATACGACTGAATGAATGAATGAATGAATAATACTTAACAATTATGGCATTTGTCAAGTTCTTACTGTGTGCCAGCCACTACCAAGCACTGGGGTGGATACAAGCAACTCAGGCTGGACAGAGTCCACGTCCCACATGGGGTCACAGTCTTAATCCTCACCCCAACGATAAGTACAGTGCCTGGTGCACAGTAAGCACTTAAAAACCCCCCACAATGATTAATATCATCAGTCAGAACCTTCCGGTCCCTCCTTCCCTATCTGCTCTTTAACCTCTAGGCTCCAACCCACCATCTCTGCCCCATCCCAGCCAATCAATCAATCAATCGTATTTATTGAGCGCTTACTGTGTGCAGAGCACTGTACTAAGCGCTTGGGAAGTACAAGTTGGCAACATCATCATCATCAATCGTATTTATTGAGCGCTTACTGTGTGCAGAGCACCGTACTAAGCGCTTGGGAAGTACAAGTTGGCAACATATAGAGACGGTCCCTACCCAACAGTGGGCTCACAGTCTAAAAGGGGGAGACAGAACAAAACCAAACATACTAACGAAATAAATAGAATAGATAAGTACAAGTAAAATAGAGTGGTAAATATGTACAAACATATACATATATACAGGTGCTGTGGGGAAGGGAAGGAGGTAAGATGGGGGGGATGGAGAGGGGGCGAGGGGGAGAGGGAGGAAGGGGCTCATATAGAGACAGTCCCTACCCAACAGTGGGCCCACAGCCAAACTCCTATCAGGACCTCGAGAAAAGCGAGGAAAGAGAAAACGAACCAGATTGGGAAAGGAGGATTTCAGAGAGCCAGGGCTACTCTCAAAGCCCTCGCACAGCACCCCACCTGATGATCTTGTATCTACCCCACTGCTTAATACAGTGCTCGGCATAGAATAAGCACTGAAAAAGGACTGCATTTCAGGCAAATTCTAACCCGGGGAGACGTGAGACAGAAGAAGGCCAACCTCCTACCCGGACCTCGCTCTTGACTGTCCCTCCTCTGTCCCCTTGGCTTAGGGCTCCCTCCTTCCACACATCCCACGGACCACGGCTCTCCCCAGATTCAATTCCCTCTTAAAATCCCAACCTCCTCCTATAACCTTTCCCTGATTAAATTTCCCAGCTCCCCGAGCCATACCATCCTCTCAGCCAATTTGACGCTCGATAATTTTTTTTTTTTTTTACATCCTCCCTGTCTGCTCAAGTGATTTATTTTGGCAATGTGGTAAATGGTTTTATCTTTGTCTCCGGCTGGAGTTATAGTATAAGCTTCTTGCAGGGAATGGGTCGTTTAGCAAATGGTGATTCTATACTTAACAATAACCGATCGGTGGTATTTATTGAGCGCTTTACTATGTGCACAGCACTGTACTAAGCCCTTAAATATAATACAACAGTGTTAGCATAACTGGGGTATTTGTTAAGTGGTGCTTAAGGCTAAAATAATCAGGTCCCACTTGGAGTTTGCAGCCCAAGTAGGAGGGAGCGCAGATATTGAAACTCCATTTTGCAGATGAGGGAACTGAGGCACAGAGAAGTAAAGTGATCTGCCCCCCCCAAAAAAATCACACAGCAGGCAAGTGGCGGAGTCAGGATTGGAACCCAGGACCTCTGACTCCCAGCCCCGTGCTCTATCCACTCAGTCCTGCTGCTTCTCAAGTGTCCCACATCAACTGTGCGCTCAATAAAAGCTATTTTATTGAGTTCACCGGGCTTTAAGAGAGCCCTATATTCCCATCCAGCCCATTAATGCCGCCCAGGACTGCCCTAATAATAATAATATTGTGGTATTTGCTTAGTGCTTACTATGTGCCAACCACTCTACTAAGCGCCGGGGTACACACAAGATAATTGGGTCAGACACAGTCCCTGTCCCTCACGGGGCAAACCATCTTAATCCCCATTTCACAGATGAGATACCTGAAGGCACAGAGAAGTGAAGTGATTTGCCCAAGGACACAGCGGATGAGTGACGGAGATTCGCACCCAGGTCATCTGATTCCCAGGCCTGGGCTCTAGCCACTAGGCCACACTGCCTTACCCCCTGGCCGTGGATCTGAGTAGGGGAAGACCCGTTGTATTGTACTCTCCCAAATCCTTAGTACGGTGCTCCGCACACGGACTGTGAGCCCACTGTTGGGTTACAGTCTCTATATGTTGCCAACTTGTACTTCCCAAGCGCCTAGTACAGTGCTCTGCACACAGTAAGCGCTCAATAAATACGATTGAAGAAGCAAGTGCTCAATAAATACTATTGAATGAATAAACCAACCGTTAGGATGGCGCAGGCAGAGGTGTGCGCAGGGAACCTGTCTTGTCAACTTGTACTGTCCTCTCCCAAGTGCTTAGGACAGTGCTCTGCACACCATAAGCACTCAACAAATACCATCGAGGAGGAGAAGGAGGAGGAAAGGGATGACCATCTGACCTGCCCCGGGGCAGAGGTGAATATGAAACAGGTACGCTTTCCTCCCCATTTTTGGGAGGTTAGAGAGGAGGCAGGAGAGATTGTGGCCCAGAGGGACCAGAAACCTTCGCTAGGCTCCGGCAACAAGAGTCGAAGCAATCAATTAATCAATGGTATTTACTGAGCACTTGCTGTGGGCAGAGCACCGTAATAATAATAATAATGATGGAATTTATTAAGCGCTTGCTATGTGCAAAGCACTGTCAAAGCGCTGGGGAGTTTACAAGGTGATCAGGTTGCCCCGCGGGGAGCTCACAGTCTTAATCCCCATTTTCCAGATGAGGGAACTGAGGCCCAGAGAAGTGACACAGCTGACAAGTGGCGGAGCCGGGATTGGAACCCATGACCTCTGACTCCGAAGCCCGCGCTCTTTCCACTCAGCCATGCTGCTTCTCTGCTGTACTAAGCGCTTGGGAGAGTACCAAACAACAGAGTTGGTAGATACAGTCCCTGCCCTGCAGCTGCTCTGTGAAGTGGTTAGGGAGAGTGGACACCTGGCTCCTGCCTCAGGCTGGGGAGAGAGAGGGGCAGGCCAGGAGGTGTCAAAAGGTGGGAATTTTAGCAATTGTTCTGAGGCCGGAGGAGGAGCGAGGGAGCTTCTGCTCCTCTGACTTGGGGCAACCCCTCTCTGCCTTTACCTGCTGGCCTGGATCACCCCCCGACTTGGCTTCCTCCACTCTTGGGCACGAGCTACAGAGCGCGGCTGCTGGAAATCCAGGCCCCTGGCCAACCCCCTCCGGCATCACCTGCTTTCATCATCATCAATCGTATTTATTGAGCACTTACCATGTGCAGAGCACTGTACTAAGCGCTTGGGAAGTACAAATTGGCAACATATATTTTGTCTGTTTGTATATCAAAACATATATTTTGAAGGGCTTTCATTTGGCCCTTCCTCCTACCTAGAAACCATACTTCTCTATCCTCAGTAACTCCTGTGCCCACTGACCCCGCCAACTCTTTCAGTCTCTTAACTAATAATAATAATAATGATGGCATTTGTTAAGCGCTTACTACGTGCAACACACCGTTCTAAGCGCTGAGGGGGGTACAAGGCGATCAGGTTGAGGCTCACATTCTCACACTACTTCCTCAAACCCCCCATTTCCCCATCTCCCCATCTCTTGCCCCTAACGACCTGGCCATATACCTCACCAATAAAACGGAAAACATTAGAGGTGCTCTCCCTAGTCCCTCTCTCCTCCAGCCCCCTCTTCGACTCTCCCATCTTTCCAAGCAGTATCTCAAGAGAAGATCTCCCGCCTCCTCTCAAAAATCTACCCCCTCCATCTTCACTTCCACACCCCACCCCTTGACACCTGTCAAAACAACTGCTGCCTCCCTCCTTTTTTCTCTGGTGTTGGTTAAGGCCTTACTTTGTGGCAGGCACCGTTCTAGGCGCTAGTGTAGATACCTCCTTCCCCTCCCCACAGCACCTGTATATATGTTTGTACAGATTTATTACTCTATTTTACTTGTACATATTTACTACTCTATTTGTTTTGTTGATGATGTGCATTTAGCTTTAATTCTATTTGTTCTGACGACTTGACACCTGTCCACATGTTTTGTTTTGTTGTCTCCTCCTTCTAGACTGTGAGCCCATTGCTGGGTAGGGACCGTCTCTGTATGTTGCCAACTTGTACTTCCCAAGTGCCTAGTACAGTGCTCTGCACATAGTAAGCGCTCAAAAATCTTATTTATATATCTTTGTAATAATAATAATGGCGGCATTTATTAAGCACTTACTATATGCAAAGCACTATTTTAAGCGCTGGGGAGGTTACAAGGTGATCAGGTTGTCCCACGGGGGGCTCACGGTCTTAATCCCCATTTCACATATGAGGGAATTGAGGCACAGAGAAGTGAAGTGACTTGCCCAAAGTCACACAGCTGACAAGTGGCGGAGCCGGGATTTGAACCCATGACCTCTGACTCCAAAGCCCGGGTTCTTTCCACTGAGCCACGCTGCTTCTCTAGCTTGAAAGCTCTTTGAGAGCGGGGATGACATCGACCGACTCTACCTTACACTGCTTTCCCAAGTGCCCAGTACAGTACAATAGCATAATACGGTAAGTACAATAAGGCCTCAGTAGACAGCAATGACTAATTACTCATCCGCTTCCCCTGTAGGAAGGCTGCTAAGACACCTGCCAACGCAACTAGCTTTCTCTCGGGACTTACGATTAAGGGGGCCCGTTTGCCCCGGCCAGTTCCTTTAAGGACAGCGATCTTCCAGCCCTAAAAGTTGGAAGTCCGGCCCCACCCACGGCTGTTCCCTGAGTCGCTCGCTCCTTATCTCGCCAACATTTTCCGACGCCGCCCTGGCCCAGTACCATTAGGATGGCAGAGCCCCGTACGAGGCCCTTGGGAGGTGGGGGAATTCAACTGAAGTGGAAGACACAGTCCTGCCCTCAAGGAGCTTGATGGTCTCAAGCCCAACCTTGAACGGGAATCCTGGGCTTTAGTCTGCGTAGAAAAGTCAGCCACCTAAACACGAGTGCCTTAAAATCAATCTATCGTGATAAAAGCGAGTTGGAAAAATCCATTAAACCCTGAACTGACACCAAACCCAACGGGTTCCCGCCGTCCCATCTTGAGCTGCCTATCCACCGCCTGAGGCCCAGAGGAGTGAAGTGACTTTCCCAAGGTGGTGGAGCTGGGATTTGAACCCAAGCCCTCTGACTCCCAAGGCCTGGGTTCTCGCCACTACACCCAGCTGCCCTTACCAGATGGCTGCCAACCTGGGATTTACTCCTGGGGCCTTCAGCAACGACTTAAGTTGGGTTAGTTGAGATTCCCCTCTCCTGTCTGCGACTTCCCTCCGCTCCCATCTCCCATCTGTCCTCACCTAGAGCTCCTAGTTACCAGCAACCAACTGATCCCCTGTAATTTCCATCCGGCAGTAGCTGAATTGGGAGCGGTTAATGAGCACAGTCGGGGCTACCTGTCACGCAGGCCCCTGTTTCTCCTGAGGCGCCTTTAGCTGGCCGTTAACCCTTGCCGTGGCCCCTGACGGAAAGAGCGGACCCACCGGGCTGAGCCCGGCAACTCGGCTCCTTCGCCGTCCGTCGAACCCTAGTTGTGGAGGGGTTAAGCCTCCTGGGATTTCTGTAATCTCTTTTTAGCGGGTGTCCTGGAGGAAGGAGGGAGGGAGGAAGGAAGGAAGGGAGGTCTCGGAAGAAGACAAACACCATTTGGCCATTATAACAATCCTTGAGCTTATTAAGAGTCTCATATCCCAGGAAGCTTCTAATAGCCCCGGAGCAGGGAGGCCCAGAATCTTCTGGGGCTGGGGGCGGGCATGGGGGGCACGCTGGGCTTAGATGCTTTGTGGAGTGAGGCAGAACAGCATCTGAATAAAGAGTTGTGCTATACAGCACTCTCCTTACTATCGGCTTTAAGGCCCTCAATCAGTTTTCCCCCTCCTACCTCATCTCGCTGATCTCCCCCACTACAACCCAGCCCACACGCTTTGCTCCCCCGATGCCATCCTACCCTCTGTACCTTGATCTCATCTAATTCACAACTGACCCACGCCCTCCCTCTGGACTGGAATGCACTTCCCCTTCATAGCCGACAATCCTTCAAAACCCTCCTAAAAATGACAACTCCAAGAGCCCTTCCCTGCCTAAGCCCTACTTTCCCCTAACCACCCTCCCTTCTCTGTTGCTTATGAATTTGAATCTGTTCCCCTTAAGCACTTTTTTAAAAAAAGTGGTATCTGTTAAGCAACTTACTATATGTCAAGCATTGTTCTAAGCGGTGGGGTAGATACAAGATAATCGGGTTGGTCACAGTCCGTGTCCCACACGGGGCTCACTGTGCTAATCTCCAATTTACAAATGAGGTAACTGAGGCACAGGGAAGGGAAGTGAGTTGCCCAAGGTCACACAGCAGACAAATGGTGGAGCCAAGATTAGAGGCCAGGTCTTTGGACTCGCAGGCCCTTGCTCTTTCCCCTGGGCCTCACTCCTTCTCACTCTGATAGTCAACCTACCCTCAGCACTCTGGTACTACTACTACTACTACTACTACTACTAATAATAATAATAATAATAATGGCATTTATTAAGCACTTACTATGTGCAAAGCACTGTTCTAAGCACTGGGGAGGTTACAAGGTGATCAGGTTGTCCCATGAGGGGCTCACAGTCTTAATCCCCATTTTACAGATGAGGTAACTGAGACCCAGAGAAGTTAAAATCACACAGCTGACAATTGGAGGAGCCGGGATTTGAACCCATGACCTCCGACTCCAAAGCCTGTGCTCTTTCCACCGAGCCATGCTGCTTCTAAGCAAACCCTGTACTTTCCCATTTCCCATATCGATAATTTATTTTAATGTCCATTTCCCCCGCTAGACTGTAGGCTTCTTGTAGGGGGGAATCTTGTCTACTAACTCTACTGTACTGAACACGCCCAAGGCTTAGTATGGTAAGGGCTCAATAAATACCACCGATTAATCAACGGGGGCAGGGAGGGGCTACATTTTGAAACCCGAACAGACGAACAAAGATGCTTCGGCAAAGAGTGACCGAGTACAGCAAGACGCCCGTTCCCTTCTGAGCTAGTGTAGATTGTAAGCTTGTGTGGCTGGGGAACTCTGTTCTACTGTACGCTCCCCAGCACTTTCTGCACACAGTTAAGTGCTCAGTGAATACGCTTATTGATTGATTGGTTGGTGCATATCCCAACAGGAAGACCCAACAGCATTCTGTAATGCCCAGCACAGGTCCAATGTTGCTAGTTAGTAATAATAATAATTATGGTATTTGTTAAATGCTTACTATGTGCTATGTACGCTGTACTAAGCGTTGGGGTGGATACAAGCAAATTGGGTTGGACGCAGTCCCTGCCCCATGTGGGGTTCATGGGATTCAGGAAAATGCTGGTCCTCAGCAGCAACAAATCAAGACAGTCCATTTCCCCAGTGGGTGAGCACAGAGCTCCGGAGCCGTGGGGGTCAAAGGGGCTGGTGAAGACTTTATTCGCCCACCCTAGGCTTTGGGGGCTGAACTCCCAGCCTCACTCATCCCGGGGCTCTGATAATAACAACAACAACAAGCAGCATGGCCTACAGGAGAAAACACAGATCTGGGAGCCAGAAGGACCTGGGTTCTAATCCCGGCTTCGCCACTTGTCTGCTGCGGGACCGTGGGCAAGTCATGTAACTGTGAGCCCACTGTTGGGTAGGGACCATCTCTCTATGTTGCCAACTTGTACTTCCCAAGCGCTTAGTACAGTGCTCTGCACACAGTAAGCGCTCAATAAATATGATTGAATGAATGAATGAAGGTAACTTCTCTGGACCTCAGTTACCTCCTCTGTAAAATGAGGGTTAAGATTGTGAGCCCCAAGTGGAATATGGACCATGTCCAACCCGATTAGCTCGAATCTCCCCCAGCGCTTAAAACGGTGCCTGGTACAAATACCATTAAAAAGAAACCAAAAATCACAGTGGCATTTCTTAAGCGCTTACTATGGGCCAAGCACTGTTCTAAGCATTGAGGTAGATAAACGATAATCTACTCCAACACAGTCCCGCTCCCTCTAGCTCTAAATTATCTTAGTGTCCATCTCCCCTGCTAGACTGTAAATTCCTTGAGAGCGGGGATCGAGTCTCCTGATTCCACTGTCCTCTCCCGAGGCTTAGTACAGTGCTCTGTTCACCGTAGGTGCTCACTGAATAGCATTCATCAATTAACTGAAAAGAGATCAATAAGGGTTGTGGGGCTTCCCTGCCTCCCTCAAGAATACTTGGCATCCTATCCCCTCCCACCCCACAAGCTGGTTGAGGTCTGTGGTGAATTGCTGAACAATTAAAGAACAGCACAATGTCCCCCCGATCCCTGCTAATCCCCAATTAGAAGTGCATCCATGTGGATTAGACATAATTTGTTGCGACAACCATGCTGCATCTCCAATACACCTGGCAGGAAGAGGCTTTCCTTGACTAAACCCTAATTTCCTCTTCTTCCACTCCCTTCTGCGTTGCCCTTACATTTGCATTTGCCCCCTTTACTCACCCCTTTCTCAGCCCCATAGCACTTATGTACATACCTGTAATTGATTTATATTATTTAAATATTATTTATTTAATTATTTATATTAATGGCTGCCTCCCCCTCTAGACTGTAAGCTTATTGTGGGTATCTACCAACACTGTCGTATTGTACTCTCCCAAGCAATTAGTACAGTGCCGTGCACACAGTAAGCACTCAGTAAATACAACTGGTTGATTAAGGAGCAGCGTGGTTTAGTCAATACAGCATGGGCCTGGGATTCAGAAGGACCTGGGTTCTAATCCCAGCTCCACCACAGGTCTGCTGTGTGACCTTGGGAATGTCACTTAGCTTCTCGGGGCCTCTCTTAGCTCATCTGTAAAATGTGGGGACAGGGACTGTCCCCAACCTGATTACCCTCGTATCCATCCCAGTGCTTAGACCTGAGTTCTAATCCCAGCTCCACCACAGGTCTGCTGTGTGACCTTGGGAATGTCACTTAGCTTCTCGGGGCCTCTCTTACCTCATCTGTAAAATGTGGGGACAGGGACTGTGTCCAACCTGATTACCCTCGTATCCATCCCAGCGCTTGGAACAGTGCCTGGCACATAGTATTCGCTTAAAAGGACCATTATTATTATTATTGATTTAAGAAACAACCCCTACCTGCCAGATACTAGCCCCACTGCAGTCACTGGCTAGTTGTTAGCATGTTGTTCAGCCAGATTCTCCAGCCTGCGGTTCTTGGGGTAATATCACACCGACCAGGGACCCACACTCCCCCACCCCACCCAAAATCCCCAAGTAGCCACTTTGCTGGCCAGGCTGGGCTCCTGCTCTGCTGTCCCTGGAGCCGGGACTAGTGGTCTTCTAGACTGTAAGCTCCTTGTGGAGAGGGATCGTTTACACCTACTCTCTTATACTGTCCTTTCCCAAGCAGTAAGTACAGTGTTCAGCCCACACTAGTGTTCCTCTAGGGATAGTTTATACCTACTCTGTTGTACTGTCATTCATTCATATTTATTGAGCGCTTACAGTGTGCAGAGCACTATACTAAGCGCTTGGCAAGTACAAGTTGGCAACATATAGAGACGGTCCCTACCCAACAACGGGCTCACAGTCTCCTCCCAAACGCTTAGTACAGTGCTCTGCCCACGGTAAGCATTCAATAAATACCACTGGCTGACTGACTGCTGGGACGGTTGCAGACGGGTCCCTTTCGGGCACTCCCCAAGCACTGCCAGGGGTGCTGTGTTCCCAGGCATCACGGAACTGCCACGTGCAAGTTATTATTCATGATAATAATAATGGTATTTGTTAAGCGCTTACTTTGTACCAGGTGCTGTACTAAGCGCTGGGGTGGATACAAGCAAATTGGATTGGACACCCACACAGGGCTCACAGTCTCAATCTTCGTTTTACAGATGAGGTAACTGAGGCACCGAGTAGTTAAGTAACCTGCCCAAGGTCACACAGCAGACAAGTGGCAGAGCCGGGATTAGCACCTGTGAACTTCTGAGTCCTAGGCCTGCGCTCTAACTGCTATTTCACACCGCTTCTCTGATCTGTAGGACAGACAGTGCCGAGCCAAAGCTGGACTGGACACCTAGCCCCTCCAGACGGTTTTGGGCCACTTTGGGCTGCTTTCGTGGAGCCCCGCGGGACCTACAAGTCCGCCGCACCCAAGCGCTCATCCGTCGGGACAGCAGCGCTTCTCGGAGTCCTGAACCCAGCCAGGCCCAGCCACCGCAGGCTGAGGACGAACCCGGCATCTCAGCCACCGGAGACCGGGACGGCGGGTGAGCCCCCGGACGCTCCAGACTCTGGGCTTGGGACCCATTTCTCTTGGTTTCCAAATTCTCCCTACCCCAGGAATGGGCATAAACCCAACAGGGCCCTTCGCCCACGTGAGCTAGTTCTTCACAAGTGAGCCGGGAGCCGCTCAGGGCCAGTAAGCCGAGCGGCAGCAGGATGAAGCAGAGCTTCCACTCCTCAGACGTCTTTCTCTCCCACTCCAGTCCTCAAGTATCCTTCCGGGGACCTCGGCCACCCTGCTGACGAGCTCCACAGACAACTGGCAGCCCGGGCAGGACAGGCCGTGTCCTTGTGAATTGTTCAATACAGGTAAATTAACTTAGATCGAGACACAAGGCTTTGAGCAGAAGGTAAATGTATCCAACACACTGCCTATTCTGGC
Organism: Tachyglossus aculeatus; assembly: GCF_015852505.1. NCBI lineage: Eukaryota > Metazoa > Chordata > Mammalia > Monotremata > Tachyglossidae > Tachyglossus > Tachyglossus aculeatus. The sequence goes on along the minus strand of NC_052067.1, from coordinate 41,530,161 downwards.
TGGACTTTACAAGCATTTGCAAGCTGTATTTTCTCCCGAGCTTTCCAATGAATGATTTTTCCAACTTCCTTTTTTTCCTGAGAGGGCAGGGGTAGTAATAATAATCATGGTATCTGTTAAGCACTTACTATGTGCCAGGCACTGTTCTAAGCGCTGGGATATATACAAGATAATTGGGTCGGACACAGTGTCTGACATAGGGCTCAGTCAATCTCCATTTTACAGATGAAGGAACTGAGGCGTAGAGAAGTGAAGTGAGTTGCCCAAGGTCATGCAGCAGACAAGTGGCGGAACCAGAATTAAAACCCATGACCTTCTGACTCCTAAGTGCGTGCTCTATGCACTAGACCATGCTGCTCCTGGGGAAAATCCATTTGGCATCTCAATTTTTAAAATATGAATCCCAGACCTGAACCGATTCAATTGGAATTAACCTTTCAACAAGTCTCCAAAATCAAGATTAGATTGCAGCAAAGTGAAAGAATACCCGTACAGCTCACGAAAGAAACATTTCAGCAGGAAGGGTAAAACATCTCATTTGAGGCCTACTTACCAATGCCTGCAGCCTAGGACAGTGAACCGAAAGTTGGATCAACGTGCTGTCCGTTATCTGGGAAGAGAGACTAAATTAGCGCGTCTGAAGGCAACGTACAGACAGGCTTCGTAAAGCAGGAAAAGATGCCAATCAGGGAACCAGCCCACAAGCTGCCTGGCTTGGAATTCAGGCTCCACATTATCAACTGGCATCTCTGCCCAAGAAACGGTGAGAACTGAGAGGGGCCTGCAGTGAGGCCCTGAATTAGCAGGTCAGCATTCCCTTAAGTCCAGGGGCCCACTTCTCCCTCAGTTCCAGAGGAGATGGCTTGACAAATACTGTATTTACCCGCACAATCCCCCCACATCAGGCCCGATTTTTCTAACATTAATAGGGGATGGGGCTACTGGGGGGGGGGGTCATCTAGGAATTAAGTCTAGCGATAGCGGGAGGTGAGGAAAAAAGAGACTAAGGAAAAAAGGAGTAATGGAGGGGAGAGGAAGAGGAAGGTAAGAGGGCACTGCAGAGTACATCTTTTCTATTGCATTCTTCCGAGCGTTGCATACATTAAACACTCGATTAACAAACGACATCCTCCTCCCCTTGCTGTGCTCTCAGACTCCTCTTTCACCCTCGCTCTCCCTGCTGAAAATTAAGTGGCATAAAAAGAATCTTTTATTTCCTCCTCAAAAATGGGGGTGGGGCAATTATGCGATGGAAGCAATCAGAGTAATACAGCAGAATCATTCTTTTTTTCCCTGTTTTCAAGGAGTCTTCTGCCAATTTTCCCCAAGAGGGGAGACAGGACCCAAACTAGGCCCACAATCGGTGAGGTGACCAGTTAGACCTCAGAGGTGCTTAATACTGTTGGGAGATCCAGGGGACAATCTAAGGCAGCTGTAGCTTACTACTCTGGACATAAACTTCAGTTCCACGGAATCCTACACCTGAATCCCTTGACGTGCATAATGGACATTTCCACCGGGGTTGGGGACCACAGTGGGTGGTGGTAAGCCACAGTTCCCTCTGAGGTGGAGGTGCTTGGAGGAGGGGACTTTTCAGTAGCAGCTGCGTGAAAGGAATCCCCGGAAAAAGCACGGCATCTATAGGCCTGCCCGTCCTGGGGCGACCCGGCGTGCTGAGGGGTGGGTGGAATTCCCCCCAAAAGGCACCCAGGGAGCTGCCTGGTGTGCTGGGGGGAAGCTAGGTGGATTGCGCTTTCCCAGAGATGGGAGGCTGGAGAACAGCAGCCTCCCCCATTCAGGGGCCTCAACCCTGGAAGACTCAAACTCGCTATGGGCAGGGAACGTCTCTACCAACTCTGTTACAGTGTACTCTCCCAAGCACTTAGCACAGTGCTCTGCACTCAGTAAGTGCTCAATAAATATGATAGATTGATTGGAAGCCCCAGAAATCCGGGAACCTACATACCCAGGGGAAATACTCCATTCTGCATCTCCGCTGCCCAGTAACCAAACATTTCTCCCAGAAAAAACACTCACCAGAATGCATTCTTCCAAGTCCATCTTTTCAAGTTCATGGCAATTCTAAGAGTCAGAAGAAAAAAAAAATGTATCAAACATCTCCCGCCAGACACGAGTAAGAGCCAAGATGGTTATTCTTCTGGAATTCTAAGCGCTGGCCTTTCCATATGGTTATCTGGTTTTCCATGTTTCTGGAGGAAGAAGCTGAACTAGACTTCAGAACTGAAGAGCTTCTTCCCTCCAGAGATGCACTCTGCTCTGGTCAGATGTCTTTACCAGTGTGGATCCTGGGGCTGGAAGAAGGGTGGCCTATGAGGTGCTCTGGGGTTTTCAGCCAGGTCCTCCCACAAAGCCACCTCAGAAATCTAATTCTCTACTTTAAATAACCACCTCCGGAAAGGCTACCTTCACAGGCCCTTTCAGTAACTAGGCCCTTATTTCCATGGTCCTCACAGCCAGTAAGTGACTTCCTGACTAATCTAAAATCCACTGGCCGCAATGTGGGATCCCATTCTCCTCTTATATCGCTAGGGAGAGAACATTTGACAGTCACCACAGTTGGAGATCGGCCCTCAATCCTCCCTTGGCTTCTTCTCTGGGTCCTTTCTTCTTCCCTCTTTTCCAAACCACTTACTGCCTCTGCGTCTTTTCCCTTCAAGGCCTCCACACCTTCCTTAACCCGGGGAGTTCAGAAGTGAACACGGGACGGCCCACCAAAGGCAGACCGGGCCGGTTTCTATCCGTACATCCTGTTCCCCAAGCTCGGCACACTCTCTAAAGCTGCGCTCGTATCCACACCTTGGTTGTAGTTTGCTTCCATTCCTTCAGAGGTTCTCAGTGAATCACAGTTATGCTCTGCTTTCTTTCTGACTCCTTTATCCCAGGGAACACACCAGGGTAGGCTTAGACTCCTTGCCATCACCCTCTGGGTTATCATTTATGCTTCTCTTGAGCTCTAAGCTCTCACCCGGTAACGCCCACTCAGTGAAGCAGGAGGCCGGACACAAAGGTTGGAAAGAGACAGAGACTCAAAGGAGACCAGGAAGTGGTGTGGAGTAAGAAGTGGGTAGCAGTCAAACACTACAGACCCTTGCCGTCAGCTGATCCCTTTCCCCGCACCTCCCCACAACTCCTCCGGCCCCCTTTAGGGCAGGAAGATCCCCCTCAGATGTCCAGCTGGGCTTCCCCAATAGTAGGTCAATGTCTCCCAGAGGCAGCCCCAGTTCCTCCACACCACCTGTCTCCCATGGCTCACACTCATGAGGCAAGCCACAACATTCACACGCAAAGCCTGGCAATCATGTGTCCCCGCTGAGAAGTCCACGGTCTCGGCCCCAGTGCCTTCCCTATGAATTCATGCACTAGGGAGGGCTGAGCCGCATCTCTTTTCAGTCAGAATTGCCGCCTCTAATATCTCTGCAGAGAGTCAGCACCCTGGGCCCGTCAGGGGGGCCAAGTGAGCTTCCTGAAGGCGGCTCCGCTTACCCGAGCTAAGAGCGTAAAGCCTGCGTCGGTCAGATGGGAGCAGCGGGCGGCCTCCAAAATCCTGAGGGGGAGAAGAACAGATGAAACACATTAATGCAGGGTGGGGAGATAGGTTCTGTGCCTGCTGGGAGACCATGGGCAAGTCACTTCGCTTCTCTGGGACTCAGTTATCTCAACTGTAAAATGAGGATGAAATGCCCATCCTGTGGGATGGGGACTGTGCGTGACCTAATTGCATCGTATCCGCCCCCTCGGCGATTAGTCCATAAGAAGCCTTTAACAAATACCACAATTGTTATTTTGAGGTAATCGGTATTTTTCAGCCCATGTTTCCCCCCTCCTCAAGAATCTCCAATGGTTGTCCATCCGCCTCTGCATCAAACAGAAACTCCTTACAGTCAGCTTTATTTAAAGCACTCAATCAGCTCACCCCCTCTTACCTTACCTTGCTGATGTCTTACTACATTTCAGCCTGCACACTTTGTTCCTTTACTGCCAATTTTCTCACTGTACCTCCATCACGTCTACCACACCGCTGACCCATGTCCTCTCTCTGGCCAGGAACTCCCTCCCACTTCCCACATGACACCCCTTTACTCTCCCCCCCTTCAAAGCCTTATTCAAATCACAGCTCATTCAAGAGGCCTTCCCTGATGAAGCCCACATCTTCCTTACTACATCTCCCTTTAGCACTGCCTAGGCACTTTCAACTTTCCCATCACAGCTGATAACACCGTCGTCATCCCCCATCTCTCGAGCCCACAATCTTGGCACTATCCTACACTCTTCCTTCTTGTTCAATTCCCATGTTTCAGTCTGTCACCAGATTTAGCTGGTTCTTCTTCCACATCTCCAGAATCTGCCCCTTCATACCCTCCCAAAATGCCATCATGCTGGCCCAGGCACCAGTCATACTGTGACCCAACTATGGCATCAGCCCCCTCATTAACCTCCCTGCCTCCAATCTAACCCCTTTCCAGTTCATACTTTACTCTGCTACCCGAATCATTTTTTTAAATCATCATTCTGTGCCCATCTCCCCATGACTCAAAAACCTCTAATGGTTACCCATTCTTTTCCATATCAAACAGAAACTCCTGACCACCGCCTTCGTGGAACTCAATCAGCTCTATCCCTCCTACTTAATAATAATAATTATGGTATCCAACTTGTACTTCCCAAGCGCTTAGTACAGCGCTCTGCACACAGTAAGCACTCAATAAATATGTTTGAATGAATGAATGGTATTTGACTTACTATGTGCCAGGCGCTGTACTAAAAGCGCTGGGGTGGATACAAGGTAATCGGGTTGGACACAGTCCCCGCCCCATAGAGGGCTCACGGGCCCCATTTTACAGATGTGGTAACTGAGGCACAGAGAAGTCAAGTGACTCGCTCAAGGTCACTGGGCAGACAAGTGGCAGAGCTGGGATTAGAACCCATGACCTTCTGGCTCTGTCTCCTTGCTTGTCTCCACACGCTTAATTCCTCTCAAGCCAACCTACTCGCTCTGCCCCATACTCCTCTCTCCTAACCTCTTTTTCACAACCACCTCCCTTTTGCCTGGCACTCCCTTCCCCCTTCACAATCAGCAGACCTCTGCTCTGCCCATCTTCACGGCTATTCTGAAACCACATCTCCTCCAGGGATACCACAATAATAATAATACAATTATTAAGTAGGAGGGAGAGAGCTGATTGAGTTCCACGAAGGCGGTGGTCAGGGGTTTCTGTTTGATATGGAAAAGAACGGGTAACCATTAGAGGTTTTTGAGTCATGGGGAGATGGGCACAGAATGATGATTTTAAAAAATGATTCGGGTAGCAGAGCGAAGTATGAACTGGAGAGGGGATAGACTGGAGGCAGGGAGGTTAAGCACTAAGCACTTGGATCTGGATCCTTAAAGCACTTGACAGTCACCCCACCCTCAGCCCCATAGCACTCGGGCAGAGAGCCATAACTCATTTTTATGTCTGTCTCTTCCTCTAGACTGTAAGCAAGCTCCTGGAGGGCAGGGAACATTTCTACCAACTCTACTGTCCTGTACTCTCCCAAGTACAGGGCTCTGCCCCGAGTAAGTGCTCAATAAATCTCAGAGATTAACCGGTTGGTCATCCAGGCAATAAATAATAATAATAACGGTATTTGTTAAGTGCTTACTATGTGCAAAGCACTGTTCTAAGCGCTGGGGAGGTTACAAGGTGAATAAAGGAAACAACACAGTTACATTCCAGTAGTCAACGGGGCCTTTGTCTTTTTGCTGTCCGCCTTAGTGCCAACTTCTTCCTTGTGCTCCCGAGGATGAGAGGGCTTAGGTCCGGACAGTTTTGTGACTCTGGGAAGCATTCATTTTTACAGGTGGCTCTAAAGTGGCACCAATAAGCAGTGAACTACGCTGCTCTGCCACGAATGTGAAGATTCGAGTGTTCCAAACCCGGGGGTATCAAACAGAGCTGCGGGACAGGTCCCACAAAGGGCTTTTGTGGGAGCAGGGCCACTTTCTGGGTTACAGAGATTTCCGGGGATCCGATGGTGTGCCCCGCTGAAAACCCAGGCCCTTTAGACAAGAACAGGCACCTCTCCCCTGGATTGGCAGAAATGGAATTCCTTCTTTGGTCTGGGCAGCTCAGAAAACACATCAAATCGTTTGGAAATCCCTCAAGAATGCCCCTTAACTTGGTCTGGGAAATTTTCTGCATGGGTGGAAGGGCACACATGTGAACAGTGGGTCAGCTGGAAAGTTCGTTCATCTTCGGGGAGGGAGAAAATGGTCCAAACCCAGCCCGTGGTGGCCCCGAGAGATCATAACTATGGATCTGGTGAATTACCTCATTTTAGACGGACTACACTTATGCTGAACAATCACTGATATTTACTGAGTGCTTACTGTCCACAAAGCACTGTACTTACACTTGGGAGAGGAAAATATAACAAAGTCTGTACTCTCCTTAGTACAGAGCAGGGGACATGTTTCCTGCTCACAGTAAATTTACAGTCTGGAGACAGATGTTAATATTAATAAATTATGGCTATGCATGCAAGTGCTGTGAGACTGAGGGAGGGGTGAATAAAAGGGAGCAAATCCAAGTGCAAGGGCAACTTGGAAGGGAGTGAGAGAAGAGGAAATGAGGGCTTAGTCAGGGAAGGCCTCTTGGAGATGTGCTTTTAATACACTTTGGAATGTGGGCAAGAGGGAACGTTTGTCAGCTATGAGTAGAGAGGGTGCTCCCGGCCGGAGGCAGGATGTGGGCGAGGGGTCGGTGGTGAGGTAGATGAGATGGAGGTACAGTGAGTAGGCTGGCGTTAAAGGAGGAAAGCGTGTGGGCTGGGTTGTAGTAGGAGAGCAGTGAGGTGAGATAGTGGGGGGATAAGGTGATTGAGTGCTTTAAAGCCGACGGTAAGGAGTTTCTGTTTGATGCAGTGGTGGGGATCAGGAAGGAGGAGGGGTGTAATCATGTTCAAGAATAAGAAGTCTTTCCTGTGTTGGTATCTCTGGGTACTCTAGAAAGTCTTGAATTGAGGTCTGATACTTGATTTACCGTCACTCCGCAGAGGTTTTCAGTTTCTATGGGAAACGCCTCGAAGGACTGTGGCTGCTCTCAGCCTGACAGGCCCCGTCTTTCTGGAAGGTTTCGTCTGGAGGGCCCTGGCCCCCGCACCTGATCTCGAGCTCTCCCCGAGAAAGGAAGAGGACTGGCGGTCCCAGCCGGGACTCACGGTGTCTTAACTAGATGAGGGTGCAGGCCCGCCGGACTTGCTGCAACTTTCCTGACCCACCAGCGAGACAACTGGGCTCTGGGCCTCTCGGCTGGCACCGTGCCTGTCCAAACGCCGTGTCTCCTCTCCCAGACGGTATCACGCACGGACCCCGGCAGGAGTACTGGGGGTCAGGATTGGACCATTGCCTCTGAGCAGCTGCATTCAAGGGCAAGTAAAAGAAAAATGTATCTTGCCTTTGAAGAGGCTTCAGTCTCACGGGGCTTTCTTTGTTAGGGGAGGTGGAGGTTTCCAACAGCCAAAATTTCTCCTCTAATAGATCAGAAAGCCACTGGTCTCTGAAACTCCTAGCCTCCCCACAGCGAACAGAACTAGAACACCTCTCACTGACTCCAGCTGACCTCCCCCATAGATGACTAGGCCCCTCCATCTCACTCTGCTCCCTCACCTCCGCCGACAGCCCCAATCCCCGGAGGGAGAAACGGCTGACAGGGAAGCCGGGATTTAGGGAGCACAGCCCTGACAGGATTTTAGCAAGACTGGTCTGAACCCTGCCCTCGCTAGCCCCGAGAGGACAGTCGGCACCCTTGCAGATACAAGGTCTCAAGAGTTCTTGCCAGAGTGCTTATGCGATGCTATCTGGGAGAGGAGATGTGGCGTTTGAATGGGCACAGAACCCGCTGTATGGCCCAGGGCCCAGTCATCTTGCTGGTGAGCCGGGAAAGTTACAACAAGTCAAGGATTACTGAGCAGGAAGTCCATTCCCGCTGGCACTGGTCTCGGTGGCCGCTCTGCAAGGGAGGCCTGTTTGTGGATGACAGAGCCCCATTGGGGCCCTCCAGAGACCTAGGGGGTTAGTGGGTTAAGAGAGGATGAGTCAACCAGAAGAGTAAGAAAAGTAAGTAAGAGTAAGTAAGAAAAGGGACGGGAGATTTTCCTCTGGGTCACTCCCCGAATCTGAAATATTTGCGTTACCCAGATCTGGACATGCCCTCCAGATTATATTTAGCACTTCAAATTTCGAGTGAGCTTTTGTTTTTCCAAAGCATTTCAACACTGCTTATCTCATTTTGTCACCATAACAACTGTGAGGTAGGACGTAGCAGGTGATACATATGCGGAAACTAAGGCCCAGTAAGTCCGAGTCTCAGACCAGGGCAGTGGCAGAGCTGGGAACAGAAGCCAGGTCTCCTGACCCTCGGGCCCTTACTCTTTCCATTAGGCCATGCTGTTTTTCAGAATATTCACATTTAGCACTCTAAAGGCCGTTCTTTCTAGAGCCGGGGAGAAAGTGGTACAGAGGAAAACGCTGGCTTTTTTTTTTTTTCCAAGCCCGGAAAGGAGCGTCTTCCAGAGCCTCTCCCTCCACCCTTCTCTCTGTCTCTTTCCTCAGGCCTCTCACCAGACCATCCCTTTTCCTGGACACGTCAGTTCTAGCTGACAGATGTGTACCAAAACGGTTCAAACACCCTTCTGAAATGTTCCCACCAATTAATTTTTTTAATGGTATTTGTTAAGCGCTTGTACTAAGGCACCCTACTAAGCGCCGGGGTAGACGCAAGCATAATTCTCGCAGTGCCCCTATGAGGAAAGGGAGACTATGTGAATGCAAGATTGTGTTTGTTGTCTTGCTAGTTTCAATCCTGCTGCTGCCCTGGGGGGGCTTTGGGGGCCCTGATTAATGTGATAAATGCAAAAATAATAATTATGGTATTTGTCAAGCGCTTACAGCAGACAAGTGGCGGAGCCAGGATTAGAACCCATGCTCTCTGACTCCCAAGCCCCTGCTCTTTCCACTAAGCCACGCGGCTTCTCTAAAGGGACATACTCACTTCAAACTGGGGCAGTTCAGACCAAGGGCTGTGAGGGAGGCGTCTGTCAGGTTGCTGCAGCCGGAAACGCAAAGGGCCTGAAGTCTGTGGCAGCCTCTGCAGATTTTCACAATGCCTTCGTCTGAAATTTGCTGGGGAAAGAGTTTAAATGGGGAAAATTAGTTTCATTAGAACCGGGGCTGTCACCGATCTCAGAGATGCTACAAGCCACCCAGGGGAGCAATTGTTAAAGCAATTCTCCGGGTCACTCATTCATTCAGTCGTATTTAATAATAATAATAATAGTAACGGCATTTGTTAAGCGCTTACTATGTGCAAAGCACTGTTCTAAGCGCTGGGGGGGGGATACAAGGTGATCAGGTTGTCCCATAAAGGGCTCACAGTCTTCCAGATGAGGTGACTAAGGCACAGAGAAGTTAAGTGACTTGCCCGAAGTCACACAGCTGCCAAGTGGCAGAGCTGGGATTAGAACCCACAACCTCTGACTCCCAAGTCCGGGCTCTTTCCACTGAGCCACGCTGCTTCTCTTATTTACTGAGCACTTACTGTCGGCAAAGCCATATACTCAGCGCTTGGGAGAGTACAACATCACACTAAACAGATGCATTCCCTGCCCATCCATTTTGGAGCTGGAAATGCGCAATGTCATGGGTGAGACAGGGTGAAATGATTCCCAAATTGAGGGAGTGTGGGAAAGTACAAGGAGGAAACTGGTAAGACCAGATTGAAATAGTTGGGTAAATCCTTGAATGATCTATTAAACATGCATAAGTGCTTATTAATAATAATAATAATAATTGTGGTATGTGTTAAGTGCTTACTGTGTGTCAAGCACTGCTGTAAGCACTGGGCTACGTAGATACAAGGAAATTCGGTTGGACACGGCCTTTGTCCCACAAAGGGCTCACAGTTGGTAGATGTGATCCCTGCCCAAATGCAGTTTACGCTTTAGAGGGAGCTTACCACCATTCTCCCTTTAAAAAGAGAAAGTGCTCCTGACTACTTAGCCAGTGCTCTGCACACAGTAGGCGCAGGGTAAAAAGCACTGAATGATTAATTCTGAATTGAGAGCATACACAAGGGTGTTTCTCTATCTGATCCTTGACAAAGCTTTCCTTAAAATTTTTTATGGTATTTGTTAAGCGCTTACTATGTGCCAGGCACAGTACTAAGCGCTGGGGAAGGTACAAGATAATCAGATTGGATACAGTCCATGTTCCACTTGGGGCTCATAACTATATTCTTCATTTTGCAGATGAGGTAACTGAGGCCCAGTGAAGTGACTTCCCAAGATCACACAGAGGCACCAGGATTAGAACCCAAGTCCTTCTGACTCCCAAGTGCTCTATCCACTAGGTCACGCTGCTTCTCTAGCCCTTTTTCTGTGCTACAAGACAACTTGAGGCCGTGTCCCTGCTAGAGTGAAAAATGAAAAACCAAAGCTTCTCTAACCCTTTTTCTGTGCTACAAGAACACTTGAGGCCGTGTCCCTGCTAGAGTGAAAAATGAAAAACCAAAGCTTCTCTAACCCTTTTTCTGTGCTACAAGAACACCTGAGGCCGTGTCCCTGCTAGAGTGAAAAATGAAAAACCAAAGCTTCTCTAACCCTTTTTCTGTGCTACAAGAACACCTGAGGCCGTGTCCCTCCTACAGTGAAAAATGAAAAACCAAACAGGAGAGAGCTGTCTTGTTTACGGTGTATCTATCTCCTGAAAAACTTTTTAAAACTTGAAAAAGCTTTTAAAACCTTTAAAACTTCCTGAAGTTTGCCCTTTTTTCGGGGAACACGCCAATCTACCCTGCATTTCGAAATCCTTTTCGCTCGGTGGACTGAGAACATAGAATTATACTCAAAAAGTCCTCAAATCATTCGTACCAGAGCTCCTTTATTCTAATGCCATGTCGTGGAAGTTCAGACATGAGACATGCAGACTACAAGCTGCTTCTCAGGATCAGCAAAGCACTAGGGAGAAGCAGCATGGCTCAGTGGCAACAGTCTGGGCTTGGGAGTCAGAGGTCATGGGTTCGAATCCCAGCTCCACCAGTTGCCAGCTGTGTGGCTTTGGGCAAGTCAATTCACTTCTCTGGGCCTCAGCTACCTCATCTGTAAAATGGGGATGAAGGCTGTGAGCCCCACGTGGGGCACCCTGATTACCTAATATCTCCCCCAGCGCTTAGAACAGTGCTTGGCACATAATAAGCGCTTAACAAATACTATCATTATTATTATTTTATGAGATTTTTGACAATCAAATTATCGTATTTACTGACCTAAGCACTTTTTTTAAATGGTATCTGCTAAGCGCTTGCTATGTGCCAGGCACTGTATTAAGCACTGGGGTGGACACAGGCTAATTAGGTTGGACACAGTCCTTGTCCCGTGTGGGGCTCACCGTCTTAATCCCCATCATATAGATGAGGTACCCGAGGCACAAAGAAGTTACGTGACTTGCCCAAGGTGTCACAGCAGAAAAGTGGCAGTGCCAGAATTAGAACTCAGGCCCTTCTGACTCCCAAACCCACGCTCTATCATTCATTCAACTGTATTTATTGAGCGCTTACTGTGTGCACAGCACTGTACTAAGCGCTTGGGAAGTACAAGTTGGCAACATATAGAGACGGTCCCTACCCAACAGCGGGCTCACAGTCTAGAAGGGGGAGACAGACAACAAAACAAAACATATTAAAATAGAATAAATATGTACAAGTAAAATAGAGTAATAAATACGCACAAACCTATATACATATATACAGGTGCTGTGGGGACGGGAAGGAGGTAAGGCGGGGGGGATGGGGAGGAAGGACCAGTCTTGGGAAGGCCTCCTATCCACTAGGAGAGTACAACATTACGGAGGTGGTAAGCACATTCCCTCCCCACAATGAGCTTACAGTCTAGAGGCAATTAGTCTGAAGAAGCTCAGGTTTATTTAGCAGCCCACGCCTAGCAAACCCTCTACACATCCAGGGGTTGAGACCCAGCAATAGGTCACTCAATACTCTCTTCGAATCCTGGTCATACGAGAGCACAATACTACATGATGTAGAAAACCCAGTGGAGGAGACACCAAACATCAAGGGGCAACACAGGTTCACAGACAATGAGATACTGGAAAGCTGAGAGCCCCGCCAATGTCAAAATACTGCTCACTGGACTTCCATTTCTCCATTTCCACCCTCTGGCACGCGCGCACACACACACCGGCAATCCAACAACTGAGCTGAAATGGGGAAATCACTGAAAAGGCGATCGGAAGGAGGGTCAAAGCGTCAATGAAGCCAAACCTTAAACAAAAAAAACAGCAGTAGGAAGTTGGGAGAGCCAAAAAAGAGGAGGGTCACCCTGACAACTATCCAGAGATGGCTCTAATAATAACACAAACAACAACTACAATAACACAAACAACAACAATAATGATGATGATAGTCATTATGGGCTTCCTATGTGCCAAGCTCTGTACTGTGTTGGGGTAGATATAAGATAATCAGGCTAGACAGACTCCCTGTCCCACATGAGGCTCACAGCCTAAGCTTGAAGGAGACTAGATACTAAATTCCCATTTTACAGGTGAGGAAACAGAGGCACAGAGAAATTATAGGAGACTGGCCCAAGGTCACACTGCAGGCAGAAATGTCTTCGGAGAGGTTTGGAGAAGAAGATGATCTCAAGATAGAAAAACAAAAAGGCACCCTACACTGTGGGTTCATACGAACAGTGTAGCAAGGGGACTTTCTTTTTTGCCTGCACACAATAGGGAGGAGACTATCAATTACATTTGCGTTTTATTGGACACACACACACAAAACTTCAATATCAGTGGGTCAACAGCTCTGTGCGTGTGTATATATCCCTGATGTATGATAATATATGTATAATATATTACAATAAATAACATATTTCACTGAGCTTTGAAATTCACTGATAATCTCAAAGCAACGCATTCGGGAAACAATATTCCTACGATCTCATGTACCACTTTTTACTTATCTCACCAGAGGGAGTTAGTACTTCAGCTTACAACCAAGTACACGGCAACAGAGACCCGCTCTTTTCTGGACTTTTCCTTCGTTACAATGAAGAAATACAAAGTCTACCATCACTTAACCTTATCCCGTGGTATCACACTGTATAACCTACAGTTTACTGCCCAAGAAAATCCCACCTCTAAAAAATGAGGTCAGGTTTCTTCATAAGTCAGTGAGTAATTCTCTCGATAAAAGTTTGAGCTAACACTTAACACACTGGCTAAACAGAAGTAGATTACTGCTACTGAATTTTCCAACCTCACGAGGTCCGATGTCTTTATACCGTGTTTTGAAGTCACTACATTGGCTACCTTGAGTATTTCACAAGATCTTTAGGCTTCTCTCCCCGGCTGAATAAGTTGGACTCTTTCCCTATTGCCGTCACAATGAAGTGTACGTGCATGGTGTATGCACACAGAATAGGCGTTCGATACAAAAATAGGCGTTTGATACAAACATGCAACACCTGCAAGGCACCTGCAGTGCGTGCAATGTATACATGTGTATAGACAACACTTACGATGTATACAGAAGTAACTGCAATACATGCAAAGAAGGAATACATAGCTACATCATATTCAATGTGTATGACATTAAACACAATGCAGGTTTACAGTAACATGATGTACAAAATGTACACATGCAATGTGGTATATACAATATATGAATACACATATTGCTAAGTTGTACAAACAATGTACGTGAAGTACTACTAACAGCATTAAGCACTTTCTGTGTGCAAAACACTATGGGTGTGTGTGTGTTTGTGTGTATACATTATATATACACAAACATAGCTGCATATCTACACTGGATATACACACTACAGGCAAACTACAGACACACGTGGTCTCGAACAGCCACGACAACAGAAACCCTAAGTGGCATTGAAGAAGTTGAAGTTCATCCAATCCCCAATGGAGTTGTTTCCCATGACACTGCTTTTCCAACAACAAAATAAAACCCCTTCCTTGAAATCTGAAAATGACATCCACAAACTGTAGAATCGGAACAACCTTTAGTTAATTAGTTATAACATTTATTAAGCAATACGTATGTGCCAAGAATTGTGCTGACCACTGAAGTAGATACAAGATAATCAGATCAGGTACAGACACTGTCCCAAAGGGAGGCATTTTATCCCATTTTGCAGATGGAGAAACTGAGGCACAGAACTGGCCAGCAATTTGCTCAAGGTCACAGGAATTCTGGATCTGAGTGCCGGGCTCATTCTGCTAAGCAGCACTGCCTCAGAACTTCATTTCTTCCCAAATACCGTTCCATTTAGGATTCGAATGTCCTCAGAGAAGCAAACCAGAATTCGATAGGGAAGAATTAACGAGGTTAAACTTGAACCCAATTTCCTTATTAATCCAGTGATACGCAACATAGTTCAGCCGTAATTTTCTCCCCAGGAGACCACAAGCAGGACAGAGAAAGGCTAACAGCTCCCATTGACGAACACTACGAAAGATACATTGTCTCTGACAAGGAAGAGAAACGGACCCCAGAGATTAAAGAAAAACTCACCACCAAAAAACCATGAAAACAAAAACTGCGTTTGAGTGTTTCCCAGTGCTGAGCCAGATAGATACCAATCAATCGATCAATGGTATTTATTGAGTGCTTTCTGTACTGCATAGGAGACTTGGTAACCACTTTCTTGCCCACAGTGCCGGGTACTTATCTGGGTACTTCCTTGGAAGCGTACTGGCTCAGCTCTTTACGGTCTCTCCCCGTGCGCACTTGAACCCACTGTTGGGTAGGGACCGTCTCTATATGTGGCCAACTTGTACTTCCCAAGCGCTTAGTACAGTGCTCTGCACACAGTAAGTGCTCAATAAACACGATTGAATGAATGAATGAATGAATGAATGTGCCCGCCTTTCCGCCACCCCCACGCCCCACTCTCACCCTGGCCATGAAACTGCTTCTGAGGCGGGTGCCGGGGCTGGGGATAGCATGCTCTGTGAGATAACAGACACAGAGAAGTTAAGTGACTTGCCCAAAGTCACATAGCTGATAAGTGGCAGAGCTGGGATTGGAATCCACAACCTCTGACGCCCAGGCCCGTGCTCTTTCCACTAAACCATGCCGTCATGTTTTTTGGTTGAAGGGTCAGAGTGCTAATTTTCCTGACTGCTCCCCACATTTCAGGATGTCTGTTCACATGAGAAGCAGCATGGCCTAGCGGCTAGAGCACAGGCCTGGGAGACAGAAGGTCATGGGTTCTAATTCCGGTTGCTGTGTGACCGTGGGCAAGTCACTTCACTTCTTTATGCCTCAGTCCCTCATCTGTAAAATGGGGATTAAGCCTGGCCCAGGAATCCAAGTCCTGGATTAGCTAACCTGGAGGCCAGAGATCGCTCTGGTTTGGAGCAGCACATTCTGGTCCGGTTATGTTGCCGACTTGTACTTCCCAAGAGCTTAGTGCAGTGCTCTGCGTACAGTAAGCGCTCAATAAATATGACTGAATGAATGAGCCGGGCAGGGCTGGGGACCCGACAGGTTCATCCCGTGTCTAGCTGAGGTTTGGCTCCTGGAACGGTCCTGGGGGGTTCCACCCAGGAGTGGGGGCTCAGGGGGCAAGGGGCACCAGGGAAGAGGCCCCGTTCTCCACCCTAACCTAACAAATTCTCCATTTATAAACCCTGGGCCTGCTCACCCAGGTGGATCGGCCCTAATTCTGAGGGATTTTACCAAGACCTTTCAGGCCCTCTCCTACCTCACTCTGCTACTCTCCTACTACAACCCAGCCCACACACTTCACTCCTCTAATGACAACCTTCTCACTACCTTGATCTCTTCTAGCTCATCACCTTCTTCCTCTTCTCCCTCTCCCTTCTGCATCACCCTGACCTGCTCCCTTTATTCATCCCCGCTCCCAGCCACACAGCACTCGTGTACATATCTGTAATTTTATTTATTTACATTAATGTCATCTCCCCCTCTAGGCTGTAAGCTTGTTGGGGACAGGAAATGTATTTGTTGTACTGTCATAGTGTACGCTCCCAATTGCTTAGTACAGTGCTCTTCACAAAGTAAGTGCTCAGTAAATACAACTGACTAGTTAATTATGGTACTTGTTAAGAGCTTACTATTTCCTAAGCACTGTACTAAGCACTAGGGATAGACACAAGATAATCCATTTGGACACAGTCCCTGGCCCACAAGGACCTCACAGTCTAAATAGGTGGAAGAATAAGTATTTAGTCCTCATTTTACATAAAAGATGAGGAAACGAAAGCACAGAGAAGTTAAATGATTTATCCTAAAGCCTTACAGCAGGCCGGTGGCAGAGGCAAGATTAGAACCCAAGTCCTCTGACTCCCAAGCCCGTGATCTTTCCAGGAGGACATGTTACTTCCCATTCATGACTACCATTTTCCAGAAACTTAAAGCCTCTCCCATGCACTTATTGATTAGACAAATAATCTTTTCCATTCATCGCTTCTTTAAAATGTAAACCCAGCTCATTATCATCTGGATGTGTTTCAAGGCTTCATCTTCTAACCAGGGGATGAACAAGAAAGGAAGAATAAAATGTGGGCATTCTCCAAAACTCTCTTTAGGAGTACAAAAGCTCTCAGTATCTCTTATTCATCTCAACCAACTGATCAGTCTCAAGAGCAAGTGGAGGAAATAAAAGTGATTCCACAGAAATTTCCAAATTCTAACACCTTATAAAAAAGTCACTGAGATGTCCATTGTTTGGAAACTGCGTGAGAACTTGCAAAATAGCAGCTCAGAGAGAAGAAATCTCTGAACTTTGTTTCCTACATACACTTTTAGAAGCAGCGTGATCTAGTGGAAAGAGCACAGCCCTGGGAGTCAAAAGACCTGGGTTCTAATTCCAGTACCCCCACTAGTCTGCTGTGTGACCTTGGGTATGTCACTTTACTTCTCTGTGTCTCAGACACCTCATCTGTAAACTGGGGATTAAGACTGTGAGTCCCATTTGGACTCTTGGACTGTGTCCAACCTGCTAACTTTGTGCCTGTTCCAGTGCTCAGGGCAGCGCTTAACAAATACCATTTTCAAAATTAAAAAAAAAAACACCAAAAAAAAAATTTCACTAATTCATTTCCCATCTGTCAAATTCCAGATGATAATTCTACAGGGGCTGACCGTATGGAACCTGGCCCAACTCAAACCAGTCTGAGCCAAGTCTTAGTACAGTTTAGTACAGTGCAGTTCACCTCCGCATTCAGATCTACGACCTTTGGGCATTTGATATTCGCCCCACGCCCAAACCCTCAGCATTTGTGTACATGTCTTTGAAATTCTACATTATAAATTGTTTATTATATTAATATCTGTCTCACCCTCTAGACCGTAAGCTCGTTATGGGCAAGGAAGGTGACTGCTAATTCTGTTGTACCCTCCCAAGTGCTTAGTACCGTGCTCTGCACATAGTAAGTGCTCAGTAAATAACAACACTGTAAATAACTCAGTAAATAACACTGATGGATTGATACTCTCCCCCTCGTCCCCCTCTCCATCCCCCCACCTTACCTCCTTCCCTTCCCCACAGCACCTGTATATATGTATATATGTTTGTACATATTTATTACTCTATTTATTTATTTATTTATTTATTTTACTTGTACATATCTATTCTATTTATTTTATTTTGTTAGTATGTTTGGTTTTTTTTTTTCTCTGTCTCTCCCTTTTAGACTGTGAGCCCAATGTTGGGTAGGGACTGTCTCTATATGTTGCCAATATGTACTTCCCAAGCGCTTAGTACAGTGCTCTGCACATAGTAAGCGCTCAATAAATATGATTGATTGATTGATTGATACAGTCTCATAAGTGATTAGAACAGTGCTCGGCACATAGTAAGTACTCAGTAAATACCACTGATACACTGATTGAACAGATTGATTGATTGTTTTGCTCTGACTTCCCGGAGTATGAAGTTAAGGTGAAAGAGGAGCATCACAGCAGCATGGAAAGCAGCATGGTCTAGTGGCTAGAGCACAGCCTGGGAGTCGGAAAGACCTGGGTTCTAGTCCCGGCTCTGCCACTAGCCTGCCGTGTGACCCCAGGCAAGTCACTTCACTTCTCTGGGCCTCAGTTCCCTCTTCTGTATAATGGGGATTAAGACTGTGAGCCATGAGGGACAGGGACTGTGTCCAACCTGATGATCTGACACATAGTAAGCGCTTAACAAACATCATCATTATTACTCCTGTTGTTGTTGTCATCCTCCTCACAGGCTATCGTGCAGTCC
Source organism: Tachyglossus aculeatus (assembly GCF_015852505.1). NCBI lineage: Eukaryota > Metazoa > Chordata > Mammalia > Monotremata > Tachyglossidae > Tachyglossus > Tachyglossus aculeatus. The sequence goes on along the minus strand of NC_052067.1, from coordinate 41,511,849 downwards.
TATTGGGCTCAAGAGCATTTTGGCTCATGGGTGGAGGGTCCCTTTTTCTGGAAGTTGCCTTTTTTGGGAAGTTCAACTCAGACAGCTGGCCTCCCTAGCCCTGTCCAACCCTAGTCTGCTTTTCCAGGAGCGGGGCCTGGTCAAGGTCGGCAGGAACTACTCGGGCTAATACGGAACTTTAGCCTCAGCTATGGACACGGCCAACTAACTGGATGGCTCGTGCGCGCTAATCCCACGCCTTCAGTGGCACAGGTCACTAAGCTCAGGATGCTTCTTCCAATTTAAACAGCTTCCAGTGGACAGCTGTGGAGTCAAGCGGCTCTTACTTACCGTGCAGGACTGCAAATTCAGGATGACCAGTTCGTGGCAGTGATTCTGGATGTGCTTCAGGGCTTCGTCTTCTAACTGGGCGAGCGGAAAGAAAAGACGTTACTCGGGCCGGGGCTCCGGAATAAGTTGGGCTTAAACCGACGTTTTGGTTGAGAAGGGCCTTTGATCTGGTGATCCAGAGTGTTCCCCGAGGTCACTGGCTTGCCAGAGACAAACGGAGCCCCGGAAGACCCCCAGAACCTCACCGAAGCCGCCACGTACCTGTGTACACCCTCTCAGGAACAGGGCTTTCAGTCCACTGCAGCCTTTCACCAGGGCCTCGATACCCTCCTTTGTAACTTGGTCGCACCAAGAAAGATTCAGATGCTCCAGATTCCTGCACCCCTCGCTGGCGGAAGACAACGCAATAAAAAACAGAAGTTAGCCTCTTCTCCGAACGCTCCTCACGACGAGGCCGAGTCACCGTTACACCGACAAGCAACCCCCAGTGCAGGGCTTAGGGCCGGCAAACGAGACGGGGCTGGCAAGCCCAGATGGGCTACTTGAGTCATGAGTTTGGGGCTCTTTGCCACAAGAGGTCAACATGAATGGAGAAACCCAACGTTTCCACGGGACGCGCCTCCTACAAGCGTACGACGGACGGTCTTACCTCAAACCTTTCAAAGAGCTGTTGGTGATGGAGACGCAGGAAGTCAGGTCCAGGTGCTTCAGCTTGGAGCAGAACTTGCTAAGGCTGTAGCACGTGCTGCAAAAACCACACACCCAGTCGAAATCTTTTCAAACGCTTTACTCGCTAATAAGGCATTCTCAGAATGGGAACTGTCCTTTACCTGTCTGTGATTTTTGTGCATCCATTGAGGTTTAGGTGTTCAATGTTCCTGCAGTTCTGAGCGAAGGTCCTAGAATAAATATAAAGAGCTTACTCCTCTCCCCCCTGCTCTCATCTATCCTCCTTAAACCCACTCCTCCCTCCTAACTTTCCCATCTTCGGCGAGACCATCGCCATCTTTCCGGTCCCAGTGGCCTGCAGTTTCAGTGTCACTGTGAATCCCTTCCTTTCTTTCAATTCTCACGTTCCACCTACTGCTAAATCCTGCTGGTTCGCCCCCCTTGCCATTTCACGGACCCACCATCCCTTCATCTCCATCCAAACAGCACTGGTCACAGCGCAGCTATGCTGCTGAGTTAGCCTCGTTGGTTGCCTCCCTGCCTCTACGTTCTCCCCCTTCCAATCTATATTCTATGCTGTTGCACACGTGACCTCCTTGAAGCATCACTGAGCAGACGTCTCTCCTCTCAAAATCCTTCACCGGTTTCCTGTGTCGCTTCACATTAAAGAAAAACACTCACACTTAGCTTCGAATCCCTCCACCAACCCTCCTGCCTTATCCATCTGGCCTCTCCACCTACTATTCCCAAAATTGTTCCCTTCACTCCTCCCGAGCTGTCTAGATTGACCTCGCTCCCGACTCTTCCCTTTCCTGTCTGTTCTCCCGGCTTGAAGCTCCCTTCCTCCCTCTGCATATCCAATGGACCACAACTCTCCCAACGGTCAAAGCCCTCCTCAATTCCCACTTTTCCAACTAGCTTTCCCTGATAAGTTCCCAGAGCCCTGAGTCATGTCAGTCATGTCTAGCACTTATGATCCAATTTATACCCATCCTATGCCCTTTTGTCTATGTTTATTCAACTGGACATTCAATTATTCATCTTGGCTGCTCTATCTGTAAATATGTGTAGGTCTGTAGCCCCACCTTACAAGTGTAATGTCTTTGTGGGCAGGGAATGTGTATCCTGTCTTGTGCATCTGCATCCTCGCTGACCTCCCTGCCTCCTGTCTCTCCTCACTCCAGTCCATATTTCAGGGTCTATGAGGGGCTACTACACTCCCCTGCCGAATGTCAGGAATGTGACAACTACCGTCTCAACATGTGAAAGACGGGACGGTTGTGATTTTAGGCCAGTCTGGACTTGTGAGGTGAAGAATCCTAGGAGACTCACTGTAGGCAAGGAACGTGTCTGCTCACTTTGTTCTACTGTACTCTCCCAAGCTCTTAGAGCAGTGCTCTGAACACATTAAGTGCTCAATAAATACCATTTACTGGTTGATTAAGGACTATTCCTTCCAACAGGGAAGTTTTAGGGGTTTTTTTTTATCTGTTTTTATCTTTTTCTTTTCTTCTCCTCTTTCCCTGCCACCACTTTAGACAGAGAGTTCCTTGGGAGCCAGGGACCAGAAACTCAATCAATGTTGTTAGGCTATGCTGACTTGCTCCCTTTATTCATCCCCACTTCCTAGCCCCACAGCACTTATGTACATATCTGTAATATATTTATTTACATTAATGTCTGTCTCCCCCTCTGGACTATTAGCTCACTGTGGGCAGGGAATGTGTCCATTTATTGTTGTATTGTACTCTCCCAACGGTGCTCTGCACGCAGTAAGTGCCAATAAATGACTGACTGACTATGCTGATTCTTTGGTTAGATCTCAATTCCACGATTTCCTCCAACCCTTGAGTTTAGTCCTCAAGTGTGATTAAAAAACCCCCAAAACACTGCTCTTTAAAATACACATTCCCTGCCCACAAAGAACTTAGTACACTGTAAGTGGTCAAAAAAGGTGCTGTTTGCACATTGAAAAGTTGGCCATTATTCTGAGGCTCCAATCTCGTAGCGACTTTCAGCACAACCAGAGTGGGACCCTAGTGTGTTTTTGAAGTTTCCTCACCTACTGCTGTGTCACTTTTCAGAAATTTACTTGCGTTAATCTCGTTCTAAGCATGCTCCCTGGCTTACATTGTAGTCCCCTCGAGGCAGCTATTGAGTCAGTTACCGTATCCACTATATTTTTCCCAGCGCCTAGAGCACTGCTCTAACTACAAAGAAGATTAGACGCTATACTGAGGCCACTCTTTTCCTCATTACCTACCAAGGGATGCTTAAATATTTCCTTCCGCACCAGGAAGAAGATAAGAAGAGCACCAGAAAAGAGCACAGGTCTGGGACTCAGAGGATTTGCATTCTAAATCCGGTTCCACCACTTACCTGCCATGTGACACTGGGCAAGTCCCTTCACTTCTCCGGGCCTCAGTCCCCTCATCTGCAAAATGGGGATTCAATCCCTGTGCTCCCTTCTACTTAGAATGAGAGCCCCACAATGGATCTGATTATCTTGTACCTATCCCAGTGCTTAGTACAAGTGTTTGGCCCAAGATAAGCATTTAACAGATGCCTCGACTGTCATTATTATTATTACGTACAAATCGTAAATTGGATTTTGTCTTCCAGAAGAAGGGAAACACATCCCCACCATCCAGCGGAGAGCTCACTTACTTTAAGGAAGAGTCACCGACACCGAGGCACCCTCTCAAGCTCAGCTGTCTCAGGAAACCTCCACACCGTTTGGAAATATTCTCCACCACTCGGCCCTTGGGTCAAGAACATTTGCAGAGAGCAATAATTTTTTTAAAAAAATCAAATTTACTGTAGTAGTAAAAATAAGAGGAAACCTGAGGACTGACCTCAAGGATTGGAGGAAATCATGGGTTCGAGATCGAACCAAAGAAGCAGCATTGCCTAGTGAACAGAGCTCAGGTCTGGGAGTAAAAAGGACCTGGGTTCTAACCCCGTCTCTGCCATTTCTCTGCTGGGGGATCCTGGGCAGGTTGCTTTCCTTCTCTGAGCCTCAGTTACCTCATTTGTAAAATGGGGATTAAGACTGTGAGGTCCATGTGGGAAAGGGGCTGTGTCCAACTTGATTATTTTATAGCTACCCAGTGCTTAATACAGCGCCTGGCACAGAGTAAGTGCTTAACAAATATCATTAAACACCCCCTCCCCCTCAAAAAAAATGTGTTTTGCAAAAACCTTCTATACTGCCTTGCTCCATAGTGGAAGTCAAAGAGGAGGCAGGAATCAGAGGGAATGATCATATAAAGAAATACTTTCTAGACTAGGGGCTCAATCACTGTCTGCTAAGGAGGCGACTGATCTCAAGTATCTCTTGCATAATGAAGCCAATGCTTCCTAATCAGTTTGCAGTTGGTAAAAGGGCCCAGTAGCCTCCTGCCAATCAGTAGTGCTGACTGAAAAGCACAATCCTCTTCTTAATTACAGCCACCTTTACTTGCTGGAAAGTAAAACTTAAGATGTCAGTGGCTCCACTTCATTACGACTTGATAAACATTTAACCCGCTATGGAACGAGTTAATTTGTGAAGATGAATTCTGCTAAAATGTAGAAGTAAAAAAATACTTTCATTTTTTTTTTTAATCCGCTTGGGAGAAAGGCCAACATAAATGTACTTAAATACCAGAGAAATTCAACCCCCATTTTAAATTGCAGTGAATTACATAAAGACTTTCTATTCATTCTCAATCTTGAATGGGCAATGGAAAGTGAAATTTATGATTTTCTTACCTGCCATTTTCTACAAGAAAGAAACTGGCCAATACTACCTTAAAATACATTATTCCATTCCCTTAACCAGGAATCGGGTGCTCTCCGAAGCATCCAGTACAGTGCTTCACAAACAACGGAAGCTCAATGAAAACCCTTCGATTAGCAACTCACTACTTTACTGCTTGATGTCAAACTGCCTCAAGGAAACCGTTTTTAAAACATAAATTAGTTATGACTTTCAAAGCCATTCCTGGCAAATTCACAGCTTTAATGAAAGAATACCTTACCCGCTGCAAAATATACCTAATAAGAAAAAAAATCATACCATAACCAAAATGTTACATCTCTAGGAAACAGAGAGAACCAGACAGAGAGGATAAAGGGAGTTTCATCAACTTAAACATTTTTAACAGCCTTGTTAAATCATCGACTATTGCTTTGGTTTAATCATTAGAGAGAACATCTGTCATCCTAACCCAGTCCTGCGGATAAGAAATGAAAATTTAACAGTCCACAGACATTTTTCTTTCAGCCAGTCTGCCTTCCCAGTTCAAGATCCACTTATCATAAAACATTGGAAAGTGAGTTTTTTGGTTTTTGGTTTTTTTTTTTTAAACTATCAGCAGGTGCCACTACTCCTTTCATTTTAAATACAGTCTACTGGAGACCACTTTAGCTAATTTTGTTTGGCACTTCCCAGACCCGCCCTTCACGTTTCCGCTGTTTCTGCTCCTCTTCCCTCTCTGTCTGCACAGAGCGGCTTCCATTCTCTGACGGAGGGGTCCGGGGGCTATTCTGATCCCGCCACAGACCTGCAGAAAGGTTCGCGGTCTTGCTATTCATTCAATCGTATTTACAGAGCCCTTACTGTGTGCAGAGCACTGTACTAAGCGCTACACGCCCCTCCAGTATGCAGCGGCTTTAGAAGGGGCCTGTTTGCTTCTGACACAGAATTGCTGGCGGCTGGGAGCACCCTCTGCTTCCCCTCCCCTCCACAGAAATGAGGAGGGGAGCCCAGTTGAGTGTCAAGAGTGCAGAGTAGCTCAGAGTCCGAATCACGGGCTAGCCTGGGTGACCATGGACCTGCTGGCAATATGGGCCACCCCCAGGGAGCTGTAGGCGGGGGCTGCTTGGTGTTCACCGAGCAATCAATTCTATTTATTGAACGCTTCCTATGTGCAGAGCACTGTACTAAGCCCTTGGGAGAGCACAAGACAACAGAGTTTGCAGACCCATTCCCTGCTTACAATGGGCTTACGTTCTAGAGGGGGTACAGGGCTCTGAATGCCATAGTCATAAGGATGACAGAGAAGAGAGTTGTAGAGGGGATTCCAGCCTAGGCTGATTCCTAACTTAGGAACAGGGAAGGACCTTAAGAGAGATCATACCCCATGGGGCCCCTCAAACTGGGAAGTCACCCTGCCCGCTGGGAGTCCTTGCAGTAACCCTTGCATATTAAAGGCAGCCTTAGAAGCTCTGTAACGAATCGGGCCCATACCTATCTGAGCTGGGGACCAGATTGATCATCTGGAGGGGCAGGGGATCACAGTGCAGTAGCTAACTTCAGCTTACATGTGGAGAAGAGAGGAGGAGGAGGAAGAAGGAAGGAGGAGGAGGAAGAGGAGAAGCCTGGAAGAAGACCCAAGCACAAATCTGTCACCTGCCAGTACAGGAGAAAAGACGGCATAAATCTGTGGAGACGTTCCTCTGAAGGTTACCAAAGGGTGGAGACGATTTAAACTGTCCTGAACCCGACATCCTCGATAGCTGGCAGGACTGTCTGGAGGAGTGACATAACACCACTGGTGGCAGTAGCCAGAACGAGCCCCCAAGGGGCAACGCCAACAGTGATGGCAGCCCTCTCCCCAGCCCACCTATTCCACTTCTAGGCCCACTGAGGCCTGTGAGTGAGCTCTGAGCGGCAATCCCTATTGTCCCCAACTCCTATTCCTCAAGATGAACTTCAGCAGCAGTAAGTGAGCCCTGGTGAAAGAGTGGTAGGGGGTGGAGGGATAGTGGAAACTGACCTTGCCCCTGGGCCTCGGAGGAGAAGAGGGCCGGGTGGAAGATGCCGTGCTCCCTAGCTTCAGTCCCTCCTTCCCGGCAATTGCTTCCCTCCTCTCCCACTCTTCCTCGCCACAGCACGTAGCTTGGAGTACGGGGCTCACCTCAGCTGCAGGTGTAGTGATGGAACGGGAAACCCCCAAACCATCCCTTGGAAGCAGCATGGCGTAGGGGAATAGGGCACGGGCCCAGGAGTCAGAGGGTCATGGGTTCTAATCCCGGCTCCACCACACGCCTGCTCTGTGACCTTGTGCAAGTTACTGTACTTCCCTGAGCCGCAGTTAACTCATCTGTAAAAGGGGGATTGAGACTGTGAGCCCCGCCTGGGACAGGGACTGTACCCAACCCGATTTGCTCCCAGCGCTTAGTAGAGTGGCACATAGTAAGCGCTTAACTAATACCACAGTTCTTATTACTACTGGGGGAGAGGTTAGGAGCTGTCGCTGCTTAGAGCCCACCTCCGAGCCAGTCCGGATCCAGTGAGGAACTCCGGAGAAACTGTGAGCTGCTATTGCTGTTGAGTATGCCAAGCTGCTGCTCCAGTTTCTCTAGTCCCCAGATCCACCTCCGCAGTCGGGGTCCCCCATCCCAAGAATCCTAAAGACCCTTTCCAAAATCTTGTTCCCTGTTTTTGGACTGCCTGAACATACACACAAACTCACCCGCCTACTGACTTACACGCATACATGCCCTAGTCCCCTGCAAGCACCAATTGGTACATTTACATGCCCATCCACCCAAACACAAAGTACCCATGTAAAAAAATAATGGAAGGATGAGAAGATCTCTCTTAAGATTTGGTGAGAATCATCAGATTAACCTCAGTCTTGTGACTTTTGGGTTTCGGCCTGCAAATTCTCTCTCAAGTTCTCCTTTCTTTATGCAAGCATCAAGGACTGCAAGGTACGGAACCGGTCTCTGTCCGCTCGATTTCTCGGGGCCGAAGAAGACACAGGCATGGACCCTGAGCCTTGCTCGGAAACCCCAGGGCTTTTCGGATTAATACGTTTCAGAGCATTCTGTGGGGCGGCTGCCACATTTACCACATTGCAGGCCTCAAGAGAGCTTCCGTTTGGTGTTCACCTGAAAAGCAAAGGTGGAATTTTAGGAACCCAGGTGACGGTTGACACTGCAGGCCAAAGATGGAGCAAGAGGAAAGGGGTGAGGGGGGAAGGACCGAAGTCTCCCAATCCCCACCGGGAAATCTTTTGAGCTGGGGGCCCGGTGTGCGTGGCTTTGACTGAAACACTTTACTGGGCCTGCCGGTCTCCCCTCTCCACTGGAAGCCCTTTGGCAATGAAACACTGGAATGCTGACAATGGATGGAGAGAGTGGAAAGCCACTGTGACTTCCTCAGGGAAGCCACTGTGAGTTGCTTAGTTTGTAGGAGATGGTGGAGGCATGAGAGATTCTGATGTTCTCTTCTTGTTTGTCCCCCGTGAGAAAAAATAGCTTCTCCAGATATGGTTCTGCCCCCAAAAGGAAGTCTCTCTCTTTCTCTAATTGAGTGTCTGTGTGTGCAAGTAGGGGGGTGGTTGGCAAATTTGCCAGTTAGTCTCCATGCACACAGACACGGTTTTAGACCTAGTATTCGGAGTACATCCCAGTGACTTAAGCTTCTTTGAGACCCTCGCCTATTTCGTTACTCACGAGAAAACACTGGCTCAGGAGGCCCTCAGAGGAAGTCGACTACGGGTTCAGGGGGGCTTTCAAAAAATGTGGAATCCAAACTGGGATGCTTCCGTGGTGGCAGGAAACGGGGAGGCTTTCTCCTGCAGAATCAAATTTTCTAGAGGTGAAATCGAGAGCGGCGGAGGAGTATCGATGGTCAGATCTTTTAGGGGCGCTTACCATTCTCGGGATGAAACCGTCTTTTGGAGCATTGGACACAGAGGGAATTGCGTTCTTGTGAGTAGGACAGAGCTTTTCTCCTAGGATTGAAGAATGGCGTCAGGTTGAAGGAGTCGCAAAAGCAATCTGCAAAGTAACTTCCCCCAGGGAGGGGATAAAGGAAAATGAGGGCTATATGGGTCACTAGCGGGTCACCGGCCAGAGGCAGTTGGTGGCCTTGACCTTAACAGGGGTCAATTCTGGAACCCCCATCTGTTCCACTTTGCTTAGGACTCTGGGAAAGTTGCTCTGCCACTCTGGAGCTGCGTGGTCCTGGCCCAACCGGGCTTTCTCTCAAAGGGTTGGATGTTGCATCAATGCTGCCTTTCCAGCGTCCCAGAGATAGGGAGAAAAGTTACGTGGCTATTATTAGCCCAAGGAATGGGAGAGGTTCGTTTTTCACTAGGAGCACATCTCTTTGCTGGCTATTAGTATGGACATCTACCGGAAAAAAAAATCCAAACTGCTTGTTGATGACGACTTGAGTTGGGGGTGGGGGAGAGGAGGAACTAGAAGAGTCGGAGGTGTTAACGGGAGATGGGGGGAGGGAGGGAGTGTTAGTGTTGGCCCCTTGGGGTGCGCTCTGTGTCTGGGGGCACTTGGTGACACAAACCCATACATACCCTACACTGCTCCCGTGGGTCGTCTGGCATGACAGAGGCCTTTTTACACCGCATGCACTTCGGGTGGCCATTGGAGGGGTATTTTTTTCATGACACCATGCTGGGAGCGGCAGTATGCTATCTGGCAAGGTGTGCATCACACCACCATGCTGAGAAGAATAAAATATGGTTTTCAAAATTATTTCCTTTACTTTTTCCCTCAGTAAAGAAGACCCCACAAGTGCTCCCTCCCGGAAGCATCTCCCAACTACAAAACATCGGCGGGTCGGACCGGTGGTGACCGAGGTCAGTCGATTAATACGAACATTTACTGCTGCTCACACTGTGCAAACCACCGTCTAAAACGCCAGCAGGGGAGCGGATACATAACGATAAATTCCGACACATAATCCGGGCCCACAGGGGGTTCACACAATCTAAAAATGGTTTAGGGTTGTTTTTTTTGTGGGGAACGCGGCGGGAGGAGGACAGACGTGGGGGAAGAATAACAGGCATAAATTACACAAAAGCAAATACGAACAATAAGTGGTAATCTCCCATTCCTCACTTCCACCACGCTGCATTGCTGACCCCAATTCTTGCACCGTTTCTATCATTTTGAATGTTGAACAGGGGCTAAGCTCCCCCAGAATTAAGCAGGAGGAGAGTGACGACATCATCGAACCAATCGTATTTACTGAGCTCTTACTGTGTGCAGAGCACCGTACTAAGTGCTTGGGAGGGTCCAATACAACAGGCTTGGTAGATGCACTTTCTGCCCACAACAAGCTTACACTCTAGAGGGGGAGATGCCATGCCTCTGGGTTGTAGCCAGCCCACGTGAATGCCCAAGCCCCAGTGGAGGGGTTCAGGCCTCACTGCTAGGCTCTTGTCTACCTTCGCTCCTGCTGGGGAAGGAGTTTGGTGCCCACAGCATCAAATGGAAAAATGAGGGGAAGGATGTGTGAGGAATGTAAATAATGATGGCATCTGTTAAGCGCTTACTATGTGCAAAGCACTGTTCTAAGCACTTGGGGGGGGATACAAGGTGATCAGGTTGTCCCATGTGGGGCTCACAGTCTTAATACCCATTTTTCAGATGCGGTAACTGAGGCTCAGAGAAGTTAAGTGACTTGCCCAAGGTCACACAGCAGACACGTGGCAGAGCCGGGATACAAACCCATGACCTCTGACTCCCAAGCCCGGGCTCTTTCCACTGAGCCACGCTGCTTCTCTAGGAGCAGCAGCAATGTCTAGGAGAGCAACCATCTCCAGTGTAGAAACGGACCATTTGGCATCACTAACTCTTCCTTCTACATCCCTGATTTTCCTTCTACTAACTCATAATACACTTCTCACCCACAGATTTATCGAAACCCTTCTCGCTCTGCTGATACAAACCCATTCTCCTATAAGGGGGTTATCGTCTCACGGAACCCCCCAAATTAAGGAAAACTCGCATGCCGGTACTCGTGCCATGAACTGACACCACACCCAGGGGTGCAACCATTTCTTCCGACACCACATCCCGTTCTATCCAGATACACACGTGCTGTTGGAAGAAAGCCCCTAATTTGGTCATTTCATTGTGTCCAAAACATTTGGTGAAAACAAAAGAATTGACTACTTCCCACTGTAGCCAATTTCTTATGCTTTTCCACCCACTGTGAGGAAAAAAATGTTTCCTTTTGTTCTGAACCTTGAATCTTTTTTTTTTTTTTTTAACGGAGCTTGTTACGCATTTACTATGTGCCAGCCGCTGTTCTAAGTACTGGGGTACATACAAGGCCATCAGCGGGAAATAAAGAAAGCTCAAGAAAGGACAACCTCTAGTTGGAAAGGAGGGACAGAAAACCTTAGATGGGACCTTCCTTCTGTCACGATGCCATTTGTCATCAAGGAGACTAAAAATAGGCAATTGGTGACTAATTAGATAAATAAACCCGTAACTAGCTAAACCCAGGGGACTATACAGTCACTTGGCTACTGGGTATGAGAGTACCTCATGAGAGAAGCAGCATAGCATAGTGGATAAGAGCACAAGCCAAGGAGTCAGAAAGGAATGGGTTCTAATCCTGACTCCGCCACTTGTCTGCTGTGTGACCTTGTAAAGTCACTTCACTTCTCTAAGCCTCAATGATCTCATCTGTCTCTCTTCTAGACTGTGAGCCCACTGTTGGGTAGGGGCCGTCTCTATATGTTGCCAACTCTATATGTTGCCAACTTGGACTTCCCAAGCGCTTAGTACAGTGCTCTGCACACAGTAAGTGCTCAATAAATATGATTGAATGAATGAATGGATCTGTAAAATGGGGATTGAGAGTGGTGAGCCCCATGTGGGACACGGACAGTGTACAAACCAATTTCCTTGTACAGTGCCTGGCACATAGTAAGCACTTCAGTATTATTATTATTATATATATTATTATTATTATTGAGGGATTAGCACCCCTTAATGACTTGATATTCACCTCACCCCACCCTCAGCTCCACGTCACCTATCTTTACACTCTTCCACCTCTCCTACTTACAATATATTTTAACGGTTGTCTCCCTCTCTAGACTTGAAGGTCTCCCACTCCAGACTGTAAGGTGGGCAGGAATCATGCCTACCAACTGTTGTATTCTACTTTCCCTAAGCGCTTAGTACAGTGTTCTGCACACAGTAAGAGCTCAATAAATACAATAGCAATAACTGGGGCATTTGTTAAGTGCTTATTATATGTCAGGCACTGTTCTAAGCGTTGGGGTACATACAAATCAAGCAGGTCTGACAAAGTCCCTGTCCCACAAGGGGCTCACAATCTAAGCAGGAGGGAGAACTGATATTGACATTATCAGGGAGTTAACTGATCAATCAATGCAATTTATGGAGTGCTTACTATGTGCACAGCACTGTATTAAGTGGTTGGGAGAGTACAACACTCTTCCCCCCTTCAAAGCCCTACTGAAAACGCACCTCCTCCAAGAGGCCTTCCCAGACTAAGCCCCCTTTCCTCGGCTCCCCCTCCCTTCCACGTCACCTCGACTCACTCCCTTTGCTCTCCCCCCCCACCCCACTTAGGTATATATGTATATATCTATAATTCTATTTATATTGATGCCTGTTTACTTGTTTTGATGTCTCTCTCTCCCCCTCTAGACTATAAAACTGTTATGGGCAGTGATTGTCTCTGTTGCTATAATGTACTTTCCAAGTGCTTAGTACAGTGCTCAGCACACAGTAAGCACTCAATAAACACAATTGAATGAATGAACGAACAGATGTGGTAAACACAATCCCTGCTCTCAAGGAGCTTACAGTCTAATGAGAAGGGAGAGTGGAGGCAGGGCCAGTGGGGATATGGTAAATATTGGTACTAAATACTTAGTAAAGAGGAGGCCGAAGTTAGATCGTTAGGAGAAGCTAAGCCTAGGACCTTTATGGAAGTGACCCTTGCCCCTTCTAGACTGTGAGCCCGTTGTTGGGTAGGGACCGTCTCTATATGTTGCCAACTTGTACTTCCCAAGTGCTTAGTACAGTGCTCTGCACACAGAAAGCGCTCAATAAATATGATTGAATGAGTGAATGAATGAATGCTGCAGGTTCCATGCTCAGGGCCGCGGGCGAGAACAGAGATGCAGAATTTAAACGCGTTGAGGAATGGTGGTGCAGAGAGGAGAGGATGAGGTGCATCAGGAATTGAGGGGACACTGAGCCAATATGGCACCAGACTGCTCACACTAAGCCTGTCCATGGTGTTAGAGCTGTTGAGTGCGGAAAAGTTAGTTGACACAACCAATCTAAGGAGGGGGTTCAGGGTATGCTGAGGGAGTACGTGTGTGGGATGGGGAGGGCAAGAAATCAAATGGGCCAGCAAAAGAAAATGATGAGGAAAGATTACAACCCAGCAAACCGGGAAAGCGGTAAATGCAGAAGAGGGAAAAAGTCAAAGTAAAATATTCTCCTCTTACACTGATACTATATTATTTTAAGTAGGATAATGGGTTTTTTTGTTGGGGGAGAAGGGGGGGATGAATGGACAGTCCTGAAGCCCCCCACAAAAAGAACAGGTGATAATTTGGGATTTAACTCTTGTCAGAGGACCAGATCAGGGACCGGAGTTATGTGTTATGTGTGACCACGTTACAATAGTGACCAAAGTTGAGGATATTTAATCTTAGAGAAGGAAAGTGAAAAAAAAAATGCACACCCCATTTAGGGAGAAACTAAAAGAGCTAGCTAAAAAAAAAAGAGGAAAAAAACAACCAAATGACTTTGGTGACTGCTAGAAAGCACTAATTTGCAGAACCACATAAAAAAAAAATGTGTGTCCAAACAGAAAACCTGCATGACTGAACGGGTGAGTGTCACTTCTACATCAGGCCAGTTGATACCATAGATATTTAAGTTTAAGCTCAGGAAGTTCAAACACATCCCACTGTGGGAAAGACCACATGGCCTCTGTGAGGGGAAATTGTGCCTCACTAATCTGCTACAGTTCTATGAAAGGGTCAATAAACATGTGGGTGGAGGATATATTTATATTTTCCAGGCCCTTTGACAAGATTCCTTTAAACCTTCAAAAATGAAGTCCCCATAGATGGACTGAAGGGAAAGAACTAGCTAAGAGACAGGATAGAGAAGTTTAATGGCATAACACGATTCATAGTGGGATCACCAGAGATCAGTTCTAGAACTGGTTTTCTTTAGTTCTTCAAAAATTATCTAGAAGAGGGAGTGTGTGGTGAAATCAGAGAAGCAGCATGACTTAGTGGATAGAGCACAATCCTGGGAGTCAGAAGGACCTGGGTTCTAATCCCAGCTCTGCCACTTGTCTGGCGTGTGACCTTGGGCAAATCACTTGATTTCTCTGGGCCTCAGTTACCTCACCTGTAATATGGAGATTAAGACTGGGAGCCCCATGTGAGACATGGACCGTGTCCATCCTGACTAGCTTGTGCCTATCCCAGCATTTAATACGGTACCTGGCACACAGTAAGCACTTAAATAACATTAAAAAAAATCTTCAGGTCTGCAGGTGACAGGCTTTTAGGTAGTGAAACATCATAAAGATGGAGATAAACTGTAGGGTGACATCTTAAAGCTGAGTGAGTGGGTAAACAACAAATGGCTTGTAAACTTCAGTGTAAGAACAAGGCAGTAATGTACCTAAAGAAAACTAATCCAAATTTGAGCTACATGATGACAGGTTTCCAGCTATCAGTGAGGAAAAGGGTTTTCAAGTCAGGATTGCCTTTTGGTATATCATAATAATAATGACTGCATTTGTTCAGCGCTACGTGCCAAGCGCTGTTCTAAGCACTGGGATAGATACAAGCTACTCAGATTGGACACAGTCCCTGTCCCACATGGGGCTCACAGTCTTAATCCCCATTTGACAAATAGGGTTTACTGAGCCCCAGAGAAGCTAAGTGACTTGCCCGAGGTCACACAGCAGACAAGTAGCAAAGCAGGGATTGGAACACAGGTCCTTCTGACTTCCCAGGCCCATGCTCTATCCACTAGACCACGCTGCTCCCCAGTGTCCTGCTCCAGCCAAAAAGGCCATCAAAACACTGGGATTCCCCAGGGAGGGTGAGACAGAAGGCCTATAAAAAAAAAACAGGGCAGCACCCGGAATACCGCGGGATGTTCTGATTGTCACACTTTAGGAGAAACATGATGGAGCTGTGGAAGATAAGGGTAAGGCAGCCAAGGTGATCAGGGGAATGGAAAAGATTAGGATTCTTCAGCCTGGAAAGATGAAGGCCAAAAGAGTGTGGAGAGTCTCACAACACCACATGACCAGGATGAGGGGGCTCCCCCGAAGCTTGAAAAAATAGAATGAAACACTTCTTCACCCGGAGGGTGGCAAGAATAAGGAATGGGTTGCCAAAAGGAAGTTGGACAGGCCCAAAGTATCACCCACGGTCAATAGGGGTTTGGATCAATTCATGGATGAGCAGTCTATAATGGGTTACTAGAAACGAAAGTCAGGGGTGTTAAGGAAAAAGTAAGAGATGGCCCACCCCTAATTATGGGGGCGACCATCACCTAGCTCCCCCAAAAACCCTGTTGAGGGACAGACCACTAAGTCTGTTCTGCTAATGGCATTCCTACACTCTTAATTGGGGGAGATGCCAGTGTGAAACACTGGGCCAACGTCAGGCTTGAGAACGAAATGAAGACTTCACCATCACCATTTCTTGGCCAGCTAGAATCTGTCAATAGCAGATGAAAAATAATTACATCCTGAGTCGTAACACTAAGAATGGTGGTAAAGGTGAATCTCCAAAACACGCTGACTCAAAAACAAACTTCCCAGGTACTCAATATGTGGCCATTCCCCCTCACCTTAGTTTGAGATTTAACATGATTAAAATTGTTCAAAGGAACTAGGAAGTGGGAAGGAAAGATGCAAGATCTATTCTTCATATTAAAAGATGCCGCCACTCCTTGATTATAGCCTGGCAGGTTAGTTGACTGGGTCAATTGTGTCTGGCTTTCAGCTTCCATGCCACTCCTCCTAAAACATTTGCTCACCTCCCTTTCCCTCCCAGACTTTCTTTTAGTCATTTCACTTTGGCTCACTCAACAGCAACTATCTGAGCACTCTGCTAACACAAGTTCTTTGGGAAAGTTGCGTTGAGGACAGCATTGCTTTAAGGCTGGCAAGTTTTTTTTATGGTATTTGTAAAGCACTTACTTTGTGCCAAGCACTGGGATAGATGTAAGCTAATCAGGTTGGATACGGTCCATGTCTCACAGTTTTAATCCCCATTCTGCAGATGAGGTAACAGGCGCAGAGAGGTTAAGTGACTTGCCCAAGGTCACACAGCAGGCAAGTGGCGGAGCCAGGATTAGAACCCAAGTCCTCCTGACCCCCAGGCCTGGGCTCTATCGCTTCTCAGTTGATTGACTAGCAAGGTCCTGTCACTTGTGATCCTGTCTCTGCTGTTCGGTATGACTTGAGGATGATGCTGATGGAATAATCAACCACTGGTATTAATTGAGAATTTACTGTGCAGGGCACTGTACTAAGATACTGGGAGAGTAAAACAGAGTTGGTAGACAAGTTCCCTGCCCAAAAGGAGCTTACAGTCTTTGTGCCATTGGTGTTGAGAAAAGGACAGGACAGTCATGAGACCAGATGAGACACCGAACGTGGGTCCTGGTCTCCCTACCATAAAGAGGGGTACGTAGCAGCGTGGCTCAGTGGAAAGAGCACGGGCTTTGGAGTCAGAAGTCCTGGGTTCAAATCCAGGCTCCGCCAACTGTCAGCTGTGTGACTTTGGGCAAGTCACTTAGCTTCTCTGGGCCTCAGTTACCTCATCTGTAAAATGGGGATTAAAACTGTGAGCCCCCCATGGGACAACCTGATCATCTTGTAACCTCCCCAGTGCTTAGAACAGTGCTTTGCACATAGTAAGCGCTTAAATACCATTATTATTATTATTACAGCTCTATAGATAATCAGTTTGGCCTCAAGTTCAATGTCCCATTTTCTCCACATGACATTCTGGTCTTCACTCGTTTTTCCACTTCTCTGCCTATCAGTGCTTCACTCGTCTCTGGGCTGTTTAAAGGTTGCATGAATGCAGTAAGGTTCATCTGGGAGTCACAGGATCTGGGTTCTAATCCCAGCTCTGCCCCTTGTCCGCTGTGTGACCTTAGACAAGTCACTTAACTTCTCTATGCCTCAGTTTCTTCATCCCACTGTTGGGTAGGGACTGTCTCTATATGTTGCCAACTTGTACTTCCAAAGCGCTTAGTACAGTGCTCTGCACACAGTAAGCGCTCAATAAATACGATTGATGATGATGATGATCTACAAACTGTTGTCCTTTCTACTTGACTGTCTCCAACCTGATAATCTTGTATAATAATGATGGCATTTGTTAAGCGCTTACTATGTGCCAAGCACTGTTCTAAGCACTGGATGTACCCAAGGACTTAGTAACCACAGTAAGTGTTCAACAAATACCACCGTTACTATTATTATTAATAGTAATATTAACAATAATCTGCTTGTGATTAGACCCAAAGTGACTGCAGTATTCATTCTTCTGGTTTCTTTTACAACTCTACTGGTTGATACTCCCAAATATTTGGGGAGGTGGGAGATTTCCAAGGCCCCAAATTCCCAATGTGGAAAAGGGTGCTTGCCTCTTCTGAAGAAAGGGGACTCTGATTTTTCTTTTTGTTCCTCTTGACTCTTCTCGCCCAGTGAACTGTCCTTTCACTACTAAACACTCCCTGATTCCCAGTTGATGACCCCAGTGACCGGTACAGTGGATGTGAGCACCTCCCATAGTGGCACTCTAAGTAAAGGGTACAGGCACTGTCTTTGATCATCATGATCATCATCATCATCAATTGTATTTATTGAGCACTTACTATGTGCAGAGCACTGTAGTAAGCGCTTGGGAAGTACAAATTGGCAACATACAGAGACAGTCCCTACCCAACATTGGGCTCACAGTCTAAGCTCATGGATTTGCCCTTCTACTGTCGTAGAAGACCCTTACTCTCGTCTAGAGGTAAAGGTGACTCTCCAAAATAGTCGGCTGTCTCGTATTTGATGCTGGATATGGGGCAAGGGAGGGTCAAGCTCAGTGCCATCCACCTCCACTACTGGAAAAAGAAGTGTTTGAACTAAATGTGTGTGCGTGTAGTAGGGGAAAGTGCTTGGTAGGGGGAAGAGAAGAGAGCAGAGGACAAGAGGCCTCCTTCACAAAAATGCAAGTAAATAGCCCAGGATGCTACTGTCAATAGGTAACAGCAGTACCATTTGTTATAGGTATATATACCTGTATATATGTTTGTACGTATTTATTACTCTATTTTCTTTGTACATATTTATTCTATTTATTTTATTTTGTTAATATGTTTGGTTTTGTTCTCTGTCTCCCCCTTCTAGACTGTGAGCCCACTGTTGGGTAGGGACTGTCTCTATATGTTGCCAACTTGTACTTCCCAAGCGCTTAGTACAGTGCTCTGCACACAGTAAGCGCTCAATAAATACGACTGAATGAATTGTTAGCACACAGTTTCTGAGCAACCCCACTGCTCACCCCAAAACAGAACTAGAAAAGCTGCCCTAAAAACCGCCTGCTTCAACCGAACCACATTCATTAGAAGACGTTTTCTGTAAACTTAACCTTTTGCTGCAAAAAACCAACAGAAAACTAGGAAATAGTGATCGTGTTTATTGAACGCCCACTGGGTCCAATACACATCACTAGGCACTTGGGAAATTCAAAACAAAGTGAGCCATTCCCTGCCCACAATGAGCTTACACTCTCTGTGTTACAAAGGAAATAACTATTGCATTATGAAGTATCTGGTGCTAACAAATCAGAGGACTGTTAAGTTTTTCAGGGGAAAATAAAAGACACTTATTGTGTAAACCCTGCAAACTGAGTTCAAACCAATCAATCGATAGTATTTACTGAGCGCTACGTGCAGAGCACTGTTCTAAGTGCTTGGGAGAGATCAATGGGCAAAATTAGCCTTTCTAATGGAGGAGATCTCACAGTGACAGACACTAGATTCGCTTTCTTTTGGCCAACCCATGTGAGTGACCTCTCCTTGGTGATGAATTAACAACCCAATAATCTAACTAGTCTCCCGTGCATGCCCAACTGCAGAAGTGTCCAATGGATGAGCATTCGCCGATCTCTGAAATGTAAGCGCTTTGACAGCATTATCAGCAAAAATGCCCCATTGCTAGCAAGCTGCTGTAAAAAAAAAAAAGTGTTGTAACAAAGATCCCGATAAACTCACTGCAGTGGCACCAACATCTGAAAGTCTGATTGTCAAGGGAGATGCCAACACTCAAATGGGTAGTGAAACCAGAGCATGGGAAAAAGCCAGTGAACCTTATGGAATCGTAGAGCTAAACAGCCAAGTCTACACCTCCTCAAAGAGCCCATGAAAAATTTGACGTGATCACACACGCGCTCAATCTTCGGTCTCCAAAGTGGAGGAAGGTATCGGAACCCACCTTTATAGACATAAAACCTCACCTGGTCAATGTCCTCATTGCTTATCTGTGGTGATATATTTTGGCAACACCTTTGAATGGGGATTGAACACTTACATGGATCTCATTTGCCAATACTGATGTTGTTCTTTCAAAAAATGAACTGAAATCACTAAACTTTTATTTGAAGTGTGAAAAGAAATATATACTTCATGCTATCTACCCACTTAGTGGGACCTGAAACATGGTAAAATCCATGGCCAAGAGGTACATAAAAGCCCTGCTAGTTCCCTTTCTCTGCTTCTTTGTTAGTAAAAATCCAGATTGAGGGCCATTACAGCTGGCTGGAATGAAGGGCCCCTTAAAGAAATGGACTGGTAGCTCCCAACTACAGATCATTTAAAGAACCTTAAAAACAGCCCAGCCAAGAGCAGATGTAATCTGCGGGGCGACCTATTGGAATGGTGGAATGATGAAGTCGATCTGTAGTAAAAAAGTGGAGGCCTCGGACTATTAGAATCCATGCTGAACAGCAGATCTACCCACAGAACGAAATTAGCAGCCAAAAGGTTGAGATGGTTGGCTCGTCTTTTAAAACACAGGTCAACTCACCTCTATATCTGTCTGGAAGTTAAAAAGGTCTATTCTTTGCCAGTTGCTTCCATCCAGGGCTAAGACATTCCAAGCCTAAAGAAGAGAAAAAAACATCTATTAAAACACTTCAAGCACTCATTCTGGAAACTCATTTTAGAAAGGTGTGCTTTTAAGATCCCAGACATTAAAAATTTAGTCAATACTATACCTTAGAAATCTGTGCACAGCGACACAGAGTGACTATATCCAAGAAGGAAAATATTCTAGGAAGAAAAAGAAAACAGTAGAATAAAATAGTTTCATTATTTCAGTGAACTTTTAGCAAGAGAGTACCTGCTAACCTAGCTTCATAAGTCACGTGAAAAGGTTTGAGAAGCTTCAAGTTACATAAAACAAACACTCGATTTCTTAGTTTAAAGTTGTCTACAAATACTACACAATACATTCACCACAAATGCCACCTCATGTTATTGTAGGGTGGAAGATAATGAGTGGACAATAAGCTGCACAAAGGCCTTAGGGAATTTACTTAGGTCCCACTTGGTGTGGGACACTGTGCTAGCTGCTAGGAAAATACAGGATAAAGAAGTGACACACTCCCTTTCCCACGAAGAGATTACATTCTAACAGGGGAGGCAAGTATAAAATGATTCATTCATTCAATCGTATTTATTGAGCGCTTACTGGGTTCAGAGCACTGTACTAAGCGCTTGGGAAGTCCAAGTCGGCAACATATAGAGACGGTCCCTACCCAACAACGGACTCACAGTCTAGAAGTGGGAGACAGACAACAAAACAAGTCATGTGGACAGGTGTCAAGTCATCAGAATAAATAGAATTAAAGCTAAATGCACACCATTAACAAAATAAATAGAATAGTAAATATGTACCTCGCTCTCACCTGTCCCGCCATCGACCCCCGGCCCACGTCATCCCCCGGGCCTGGAATGCCCTCCCTCTGCCCATCCGCCAAGCTAGCTCTCTTCCTCCCTTCAAGGCCCTGCTGAGAGCTCACCTCCTCCAGGAGGCCTTCCCAGACTGAGCCCCTTCCTTCCTCTCCCCCTCGTCCCCCTCTCCATCCCCCTATCTTACCTCCTTCCCTTCCCCACAGCACCTGTATATATGCATATATGTTTGTACATATTTATTACTCTATTTATTTATTTTATTTGTACATATCTATTCTATTTATTTTATTTTGTTAGTATGTTTGGTTTTGTTCTCTGTCTCCCCCTTTTAGACTGTGAGCCCACTGTTGGGTAGGGACTGTCTCTAGATGTTGCCAATTTGTACTTCCCAAGCGCTTAGTACAGTGCTCTGTACATAGTAAGCGCTCAATAAATACGATTGATGATGGTGATGTACAAGTAAAACAGAGTAATAAATCTGTACATACATATATACAGGTGCTGTGGGGAGGGGAAGGAGGTAGGGCAGGGGGGATGGGGAGGAGGAGAGGAAAAAGGGGACTCAGTTTGGGAAGGTCTCTTGGAGGAGGTGAGCTCTCAGTAGGGCTTTGAAGGGAGGAAGAGAGCTAGCTTGGCGGATGTGCGGAGGGAAGGCATTCCGGGCAGGGGGAGGACGTGGGCCGGGGGTCGGCGGCGGGACAGGCGAGAATGAGGCACAGTGAGGAGGTTAGCGGCAGAGGAGTGGAGGGTGCAGGCTGGGCTGGAGAAGGAGAGAAGGGAGGTGAGGTAGGAGGGGGCGAGGGGATGCAGAGTCTTGAAGCCGAGGGTGAGGAGTTTTTGCCTGATGCATAGGTTGATTGGTAGCCACTGGAGATTTTTGAGGAGGGGAGTAACATGCCCAGAGCGTTTCTGCACAAAGATGATCCGGGCAGCAGCATGAAGTATAGACTGAAGTGGGGAGAGACAGGAAGATGGGACATCAAAGAGGAGGCTGATTCAGTAATCCAGTCAGGATAAGAGGAGAGATTGAACCAGCAAGGATGGAGAGGAAAGGGCAGATCTTGGCGAGATCGGCAGGTTTTGGTGATGGATTGGATGTGAGGGGTGAACGAGAGAGCGGAGTCGAGGATGACGCCAAAGTTGTGGGCTTGTAAGACGGGAAGGATGGTAGTGCCACCTACAGTGACGGGAAAGTCAGGGAGAGGGTAGGGTTTGGGAGGGAATATAAGGAGTTCAGTCTTGGACATATTGAGTTTTAGATGGCGAGCAGACATCCAGATGGAGATGTACTGAAGGCAGGAGGAGACACGAGCCTGGAGGGAGGGAGAGAGAGCAGGGGCAGAGATGTAGATTTGGGTGTCATCAGCGTAGAAATGATAGTTGAAGCCATGGCAGCGAATGAGTTCACCAAGGGAGTGAATGTAGATAGAGAACAGAAGGGGACCAAGAACTGATCTTTGAGGAACCCCTACGGTAAGGGGATGGGAGGGGGAGGAGGAGCCCACAAAGGAGACTGAGAATGAACGGCCGGAGAGATAAGAGGAGAACCAGGAGAGGACGGAGTCTGTGAAGCCAAGGTTAGATAGCGTGTTGAGGAGAAGGGGGTGGTCCACAGTGTCAAAGGCAGCTGAGAGGTCGAGGAGGAGGATTAGGATTTACTAGAGAGGCCAAAATAGGTAAACTGAGTGGCCATATACGCAAGATTGCTAAGAAGGACATTCATAAGTACACACGGATCTTCTCCCGATACAGCCGAAGAAGCAGACACAAAAAAGAATGTTTGCCCTGGGAATGAAGGAAGAACAGTCCAGATCTCCAAAATCATCATTCAGGGACTTCAGTAAGTAAACAAATCTACACAAAAGGAGGCCTCTCTATCTGGAAGGGTGGTTTCAAGAGGCCCATATTCACCACACTCACAATATAATGGTCGAAAGGAAGTGTGATAAATCCATCAGCACACAGGAGGACTCGGCCACATAATAGGAGTGAAACTCCTTCCTCCAGGCCCATGTTTATTTTGGACCTTCCCAATAGCCTGGAGTGGCAAAGTAAGACTAAAAAATTGGAGTCTGTCTCCCCATCCATGTTTCTGGGCTTCCCAAGTGGATTTTTAGCCCAGTCACTGGTCCCCCCCCAACCAGAAGGTAGGTAAGCTTCAGTCAACCAATAGTACTGATTGATCGCCTCCTTTGTGCAGAGCACTGGGCATAAGGGCATAGTAGAGAGCCAAAGTCATAATTCCTACCCTCAAGGAGCTTACAATCTAACGGGACCACTATGGATAAAGAGTGTCCTGGAGAAAGACGAAGCCCCCATTGCAGTAAGCGGCTTCATGGTCCAACTCTCCTACTCAATACCATTTGTGGATTGTAAATCCACACACTCCACTGTATTGTACTTTCCCAAGGTGCTCAGTAATAATAATACAATAATAATGATGGTATTTATTAAGCGCTATGTGCAAAGCACTGTTCTAAGCGCTGGGGAGGTTACAAGGTGACCAGGTTGTCCCACGTGGGGCTCACAGTCTTAATCTCCATTTTATAGATGAGGGAACTGAGGCACAGAGAAGTGAAGTGACTTGCCCAAAGTCACACAGCTGACAACTGGCAGAGCCAGGATTTGAACCTATGACCTCTGACTCCCAAGGCCGTGCTCTTTCCATTGAGCCACACTGCTTCTCTACAGGAATCTGCACATAGTAAGTGCTCAATAAATACCATTGGTTGAAATGCTCCCCACCGATAAACTCTGTACATGGTTTCCAACGGAGAGGAGGTAAAACCGCCCAAGGATTAGTGGAAGATGAATCAATGTTTTACTGTAACAATTTTCTATTCAATCCCTCTGCTCTCCAGTATTGTAACTAATCTAACTCAAAAACGTGGTCCTTGAAAGACAATCTGGTTGGTTTGTTTATCTTGCCCTGCTCTTATCTGTGCTGAGAGCAAAGACCGCATGAGTTGCTGAGGGTTAGCTGATATTTTGAGAACTGGAGGTTGTCTTCATTTTTATAATAATAATAGTGGCAATTATTAAGCGCTTACTATGTGCAAAGCACTGTTCTAAGCGCTGGGAGGGATACAAGGTGATCAGGTTGTCCCACGGGGGGGCTCACAGTCTTAATCCCCATTTTACAGATGAGGTAACTGAGGCCCAGAGAAGTGAAGTGACTTGCCCAAGGTCACACAGAAGACATGTGGTGGAGCCGGGATTCGAACCCATGACCTCTGACTCCAAAGCCCGGGCTCTTTTCCACTGAGCCACGCTGCTTCTCCTAATTTTTCATTTTTCATTTCCATTTACCAACTACATTTTTTTTGAGGTCGAAGAAAGCAAGCTGATTCAAGGGGTAAAAAAAAAACCAACCCTCACTTCTGGGAACTGAAGGATAACACGCACAATGGCACGGTTCGGGTGACAGCGCGATGGAGCATCGCTTGCTGGCGATTAGGGAAGTACAGTCTCACCCTTGCCACTCCCAGACAGGGGGCTGGGATCCCCCAAGTTTCACAGTTCCTCTGACATCAGAGCTCCACAAGTTACAGAGCCACCTGGACCAAGGTGGCTCCCTCCCTCCCTTCTCTCGGCTGATGCTTCTGTTCAATAGTTCGAACGCCAAGAATCAATCAATCAATCGTATTTATTGAGCAGTTACTGTGTGCACAGCACTGTACTAAGCACTTGGGAAGTACAAGTTGGCAACATACAGAGACGGTCCCTACCCAACAGTGGGTTCACAGTCTAGAAGGGGGAGACGGAGAACAAAACCAAACATATTCACAAAATAAAATAAATAGAATAGATATGCCCCATGTCCCACGTGGGGCTCACAGTCTTCCTCCCCATTTGACAGATGAGGGAACAGAGGCCCAGAAAATAATAATAATAATAATAATGGCATTTATTAAGCACTTACTATATGCCAAACACTGTTCTAAAAGCTGAGGGAGGGATACAAGGTGATCAGGTTGTCCCACATGGGGCTCACAGTCTTCCTCCCCATTTGACAGATGAGGGAACTGAGGCCCAGAAAATAATAATAATAATAATAACAATGGCATTTATTAAGCACCTACTATGTGCCAAACACCATTCTAAGCACTGGGGAGGTTACAAGGTGATCAGGTTGTCCCAAGGGGGCTCACAGTCTTAATCCCCATTTTACAGATGAGGTCACTGAGGCTCGTGGCAGTGGTGTTTACACATGAAGTGGGAAAAGCCTGAGGACTGTATTTGTGTTGCTATAACTGTTCGGTTTTTCTTTGCCATCTACGATTCCGTGCCCTGACATTCTACTTATTGACCTTACCCTGTGCTAACATCACTCCATCAGTGGTATTTATTACTGTATGTAGAGCACTTGAGCGAGTACAATGGAGTTGGTAGAAACCATCCCTGCCCCACAACGAGCTTACAGCCGAGTCCTTTCCACTGTAAGCTCTTTCTGGCCTAGAAATCAGCATCCGTGTATTCTCCCCAGCACTGAGAACAGTGTGTCACACAGCGTAGGCACTTGATAGATGCTACTACGATTTTATCGGAGGAGGCAATTCCTTCAGTTTCTTAGAATGGCCAAATATCCATAGTCCCTCAAGTGAAGCTGAAATTTATTTCGGGTCCAAAATAATTGAGTGTATGAAAATGCACAGCTGGCTGACTCCCATCATATCCAGGGCCTTTAATAGCTGGAACCCTAGAAATGGAGTCATGGAATCCCAGATACCATGAGACAATGGGGTTGGGGGACTGGGGGGACAACTGTCCCCGTCAGTTTCAAAGCCATCATTTCACTCCCACAGCTGTTTCACTGATCCCAGAGTTCCACCAAATCCCGAGAGCTTCCAAGGAGGGCTGAGAGAACCAACAGTTTCTGAACATGGCCTGTTGCTTCTTCAAAGCCTCTCTGCCCTCTTCCAAGTCCCATCACACTTGGTCCCGCTGTAAAAGGCACCCTGCTTTTACGCCGTACTCAAAATGAAGAGTTGGCACATAATAATAATGATGGTATTTGTTCAGTGCTTACTACATGCTAAGCACTGTTTTAAGTGCTGGGGGGATACAAGATAATCAGGTTGTCCCACGTGGGGCTCACAGTCTTAATCCCCATTTTACAGATGAGGTAACTGAGGCACAGAGAAGAGACTTGCCCAAAGTCACACAGCTGATAAGTGGCGGGGCCGGGATTAGAACCCATGACCTCTGACTCCCAAGCTTGAGCTCTTTCCACTGAGCCACACTGCTTCTCTCCAAACATCCTAAATGAACAAATTCCAGCATCAGTCTGGAGAACCAAAATGGCCTGTTTTTCCCTTTCCCGAATGGAGCAGGATTCAATCGACTTGGCCCTCGTCAGGGTTGGGGGGTTTGCCTGACTGAGAAGAGTGTCTCTACCATATTGTCCGCAAAACACTTCCTTTTTTTAAAGACACATCCTCAACCTGACAATTTACAGCAGACGCTCACTTGTTTGTCATCCGGTCCCCTCCCTTCCTCCTCCTTCACTGCTTCTTCCTTGCCTCTGCTGCTGAGCTTAATCAAGGGGTAGCCATTTAACAAGTCAGTCCTACCCTCAAGCAAACCTTGAAAAACTTTGGCATTTGGGCAGGCCAGACTTGACATTTCAATGTCTGCCGGGAAGGCCCAGGCCTGGTTCGGTTGTGTTGTGCAAATCGGGCCCATGAAAAGACGAATGAAGGCAAAATGAACCCTCTGTTTCCTGTTGTTACAGGATTCAGGACTTTTGAGGGTGGTTTCTGTGGAGTGAAGGAAGCCAGATCGGAAGGGGTCAAGGAGAGAATTGAAGGAGAGGAAATTGAAGCAGCAGGTGTAGACAACTCGCTCAAAGAGTGTGAAGAGGAATGGTAGGAGGGAGATGGGGCAATAAATGGTGGGAGCCATAGGTTCAAGGAAAGATTTTTTTTTAGCAGGGGGAGACCTGGGCATGTTTGAAAGCAATGGGGAAGAAGCCATTGGAGAGCAAACAGTTGAAGATGGCTGTTAGGGAGGGAAGAAGGAAGAGGGTGAGAGTTTTGAGAAGGTGTGAAGGAATAGGGTTGGATGTGCAGGTGGAAGGGATGGCTTTTGAGAGGAAGCAGGAGAACTCCTCTAGAGATACTGCTGGGAAGATGGGGGAGTTGAAGAAGGGCAGGGGTGATTTTAGGGAGCTCACACCTCAGTGTCAATTTTCTTAATAAAGAAAATTATGAAAATTAAGAAAAGTGGCCAGGTCACTGGGGGCAAGGGATGGCAGAGATGGAGGGACAGAGAGCCTGAGGAGGGAGTTACATGTCTGAAAGAACGGTGAGGGCACTGGGCAGGGGTGTCAGTAAAGGAGCGGAAATAATTTTGCCGGGCAGAGTTAAAGCATGCAAGGGTAAACTTGAAGTTGACGAAGTCGGTCTGATATTTAGATTTCCACCAGCAGCGCTCCATGGTTTGAGCACAGGAGCGAAGGAGGACGACAATGCAGGTGACCCAGGGCTCTGGGTCAGTGGTACAAGATCAATGAAGGGATAGGAGAGCGAGTGAGTTGAGTTCAGTAGAGAGGGTGGTGTTGAGAGCATCTATTTGGTCATCAAGAGAGGGTAGTTTGGCTATGGAGGCTAAGTGGGGCATGATGAGTTGAGAAAATTAGATAGGGTCACAAGATCGGAGGTCTCTGTGGGGGAACAGTACAGATTCACGGGGAGGAGGTATGTGGGAGAGGAGGCAAGTGTGATCAGATAGAGGGATTTCAGAATCGGTGAGGGTAGATATGCGCAGTGCTTAGAGATGATGACATCGAATGTATGTCCAAGTTGGTGAGTGGGCGAAGTGGGGTGGAATGGATTTGGCCTAGTTATTTCCTGTTGACAGGATCTGCATCGGTGAATGGGCTGGGAAATAATTTTTCATTAAATGTGTGAAAAAATGATCCTGGGTGCTTGCTTTTTTGGGTAACTAAAATGAAAATGTCCTTTGTATCACTAGACTGTTCTGACTGCTGTTTCCTGCATGAAGAGTTCTGACCGAGAAGCTGAAACCTGAGGGCCTTCATTTTTAGCAGGTCCTAAATCTGTGCTGGTGGGACATGGCTTTGTTTCTGGGGTAAATTGATTAGGATGTTAGTAATGTCATCACTGACCATTCCAGCAGCAGGAGCTTGCTACCCATAGACCAATAACCACTGCATAGATCTATTTTATGCTAGTGCTCTTCTTCCCTCCTGATTTAAATTTCATTTCCCTCTGAATTTACTGGGCTTTATTCCTGAACCTTTCCACCTAACAGATAATAATAATTACGGTATTTGTTAAGCGCTTACTACGTGCCAAGCACTATTCTAAGCGCGGGGGTAGATGCAAGATGATCAGGTTGTTCCACGTGGGGCTCACAGTCTTAATCCCCATTTTACAGATGATGTAACTGAGGCCCGGAGAAGTGAAATGACTTGTTCAAGGTCACGCAGCAGACAAGTGGCGGAGCCAGAATAATGCAAACCAATAAGTCTCTCCTGCCCACGCCACTCCCTTGGGCTTTGGGGACATTAAGGGCAATGGAGAAGAAATGCTGGGGGGCGAGGGGGCCCAAGTTGACGGACCCCTCCTTGGTTTCCCCGTGCTCCAAATGAGACTCCAACAAAGTGGCAGTGGCACTCACTATAGGACAGCTCAGATCCCAGCTAGTGTTCTCCCATTTATGCCACCTCTGTGGGAGACTTGGATGCTGGCAGAAGTGGCACAGTTTACCAAAGTTCTTTCCAAAGGCTGTTGCCAGTTTACTTCTGGGTGGTGGTATGACTTAGATCCCTACATCCCAAGCACAGGAGGCAGAAAGTCGACCTGCCTTTCATTTCCAGCGCTTAGAAGAGTGCTTTGCACATAGTAAGCGCTTAATAAATGCCATCATTATTTCACTGCCTTTGCCTTTGCTCTGACTCTTGCCACCCACAGAGAAGGCACAGCAGGGAATGGGGCTAGTTGGGGGAAGTGGGGGAGAGAGAAGAAGGTGAGGGGTGGGGGGAGAGAAAGAGGGAAAAAAGGAAAGAAAGGGAAGGGGGGAGGGCAGAGGGGAGAAAAGGAGAGGAGAAAGGAGTGCTCACCTCAAACACTTAGGCATCCACAGTCACCTAATTTTTTATCACATCTTCCTGGACTTTTCCAAATAGTAACCACTCATTTTTTTCTCCCCAAGTACTTGAGTAAAAACAGGAAAAAAACCAAACTGAGCTTTATGGAAAATCTGGTTTGAAGGAAATGAAGCCCTGCTTTCCACACTTCACAGTCCCATATTATCTGTATGACTTTCAAATCTAATCTCCCTAAAAATGGCACAGCTTAGTGGAAAGAGCCTGGGCTTGGGAGTCGGAGGATGTGGATTCTAATCCCAGCTCTGCCACTTACCTGCTGTGTGACCTTGGGCAAACCACTTAACTTCTCTGTGCCTCAGTTACCTCATCTGTACAATGGAGATTAAGACTGTGAGCCCCACGTGGGACAACCTGTTTACCTTGTATCTACCCCAGAGCTTAGAACAGTGCTTGGCACATAATAAGCACTTAACAAATACCATTAATACTATCTGGTTTGCCATACTTGTTAGCAATGTTCAGTTCCTTCACAACTTGAGACACTTAGAGTGGATCTTGCTGTTATCAGACCCCGATATCAACACCCAAACAAAACCTGCATTTTCATCCCGGCCCTGGAGGGCCAAAGTACAAACCCAGCAGACTCTTCCTCTGAAACACGCTCTCTTTAAACTCTTGGCATGGAGGAAAATTGTTCCCTGCCCAAATCTGCTCTTTAATAACCCAAACATAATTCACGCAGATTAGGGTCTGTTCTTACAGTCCTAACTGTACGATTAACATCGAATTTTACTAGAACAAGCTGGATGATGATTTATTAGATTGGCCATAGGCCACAATAAGCCTCCCTAACATACAACTGGATGGATCAGACTCTTAAGAAGGCCCTGAAGCTCTGCAAATTAAGATACAGGCAGCAACGACAAAAAAGTGACCTTACAGGCTGGAGAAACTGAGCTAGCGGGAGGCCAGGGAGAGGGGGAAAAAGGAGGGAGGTGGAAACAGGTACTGGGATGGCTCCATTCCTTGGACTATGACTGTGTACATATTGTGTACTTGATCGTGAAGCAGTGTGGCATAGTGGAGAAGCAGCGTGGCTTTGTGGCAAGAGCCAAGGCTTGGGAGTCAGAGGACATGGGTTCTAATCCTGGCTCTGCCACTTGTCTGCTGTGTGACCCTGGGCAAACCACTTACCTTCTCTGTGCCTCAGTTCCCTCATCTGTAAAATAGGGATGAAAACTGTGAACCCCACGTGGGACAACCTGATTACCTTGTATCTACCCCAGCGCTTAGAACAGAGCTTAGCAGAGAGTAAGCGCTTAACAAATGCCATTATTATTATTACAAAGCTAAAAGAGGGGACTTGAGCTTCCCACAGGGCCATGTCCCACAAGGTCCCCTCTAAGCAGGTGTGGCCCCCCCTGACTTTCCTGTGCCAATATCACCCAGAAGATCCATAATACCAATGAAGCCTTGCTACCGCCCACAAAGACTGCCTGCTCTTATCTTCTCAGGATTAACTAGTAGCTCTTAGAAAATCTTGGTAAATGTCAGGTCAAATTTCCTCAGGCTGGGATAACGGCACATCCAATACGCTAATGACACCCTTCCCCTACTAGAAAACTTGCCTCCTTTCATGACCCGGACCAAAGGTTTGGATCATGCTTCCCTTTTTTCTTCCCTATTAACCCAATGTATAATGCTGCCCTCTGTGTTATGATGAGATGGTTTAATTTTAAGGACAATATGGGTAAATGATGAGATTTTAATTCCATTTGTTTTGAATATCACGCACCTAAAAAGAGGTCGGTGCTACAGCTTTGTACACAGTTATCATTTAGCTCAGAGCAGCCCCAAAATGAGCTTTGCCAACATTTTCTTTGACTGGTATGCCCAACGATCCTAGGAGGCTGCCCAATTTGTCAATTTCCTCTAAACTGTGAGCTTGTTGGCAGGAAACATGCCTACCAATCAATCAATCAATCAATCGTATTTATTGAGCGCTTACTGTGTGCAAAGCACTGTACTAAGCGCTTGGGAAGTGCAAGTTGGCAACATATAGAGACAGTCCCTACCCAACAGTGGGCTCACAGTCTAAAACTCACTTATAGTGTGCTCTCTGAAGAGCTTAGTACAGTGCTCTGCACGCAGTCAGTGCTCAATATCATCAATTAATAATAACAAATCCTAAGCGACACAAAAACTTCCCTAAGTCTTTAGACCAGTTCACAGTGGGCAACTTGAGTTGGTCTGCTTCTTAAATTATTGGGACACATTTCCATGAGCTCCATACCTTATTTTCTCAACAGCACGGTTCCTTTTCACAACCCACTAAGCCAAGGTGACGGAGCGCAACCATATGGCTTTCTCGGCCCTAGCAGCACAGCCATCGGATGAAACTTACAAAAACAGTATTTAACCACTAAACACCGCCCTGTGGGCCAGCTATTTCCACTGAGATTGAATTATTTCCACTTAATTAAATTCAAGGATGGGTTACAGAGATAAACTTTGGTGAAAAATAATTAGCTCTTCAGTTACTCGGTTCGGATTCTAGGTCGATGGGGGAGAGGGGGAAGGGGGACAGCGGGAGGTGAGGGGAAATGTTGCCCCGAGGGGTTGGCCCTCCCTAGGGTGGGACGGGGTCCCCAGGCCTGACAAGCAGCAGCATGGCCTAGTGGGTAGAGCATGTTTCTGGGAGCCAGAAGGCCCTGGGTTCTAATCCTGCCTCTGCCACTTGTGTGCTGTGTGACCTTGGGTGAGTCACTCCACTTCTCTGAGCCTCAATTATCACATCTGTAAAATGGGGATTAAGACTGTGAGCTCCATGTGGGACAGGGACTGTGTCCAACCTGATTAGCTTGTATCTACCCCAGTGCTTAGAACAGTGCCTGACACGTAGTAAGCATTTAATAAATACTACCATTATTAACATTGTTATTATTATCAAGATCTAGGCATGTCCGAAGAGATCCATTTTGGAATCTTTTAAATCTTGCTCACAATTTTAGTGAAATTACATGATCAAAGTCATTCAACACACACCTATTTCATGCAATACACTGCGCTGAATTGCACAAGGGGGATTCTGAGACAAAGTCCCTGCCTCTGAGAAACTTAGCTGAAAAGGTTTTCCTTAGGAACGACGAGAGAGATGGCAAGGTCTATGGGGGGAAACACAGATCTGGGAGTGTTTGCTGTTATTCATTCTCCACTTCAAATCTATCAGGCCACAGTTCTCCCCACCTTCAAAGCCATCTTAAATCCCACCTCTTCCAGGAAGTCTTCCTCAGTTAAGATTCATCTACCCAGCAACTATCTGTGGCACCTAGTTAGTACTACCCATCATTAGCATTCACATCCTGCATGTTTGTATACTATATTCAATTATCTTTTCATCTCACTTGGAAATAATTTATATCCACCTCCCTGATGGGGTTGCAAGTTGCTTGAGAGCAAAGGACTGTGTTTCTTGCTTCTACTGTTCTCTACACCAAGCATTTAGTACAGTGCTTTGCACACAGTTGACATTCAGTAAATACCGGTGACTAACTGATTACTTGGATTTCCATTCATGCTTGGTTCCTGACATGCTGTGAGGCTGACGGCAGGTTTCTTCAAATATAAAACGGGAATAAAAATGCCTGCCTCTCCCAGCTGCATGGGAAATTTGTGAGAACTAAACAAGAAAACTGATGTGAAAGGAAAAGTACTTTGAAAAATAAAAAAGTGCTCTACAAAATGAAGATACGTGCTCTGCATAAGGCAGGATATAATCCAGCCCTCTATGAGCTCATATTCCAAAATAGATGGTCATACATATTACTCTTAACTACCAAGAAAAACCAACTAAAACCAGAGTGAGCCTGGATGAGCTAGTTATCCTAAACTTATTCCCTACTCCTCATACTGAGAGCCCTATATGAGACAGAGATTGTGTCCAGAACGAATACCTTGTATCTTCCCCAGTGCTTAGCGCATGGGAAGGGTGTAATAATACCACGGCATTAATAAATACCATAATTATTTCTAAAAGCAGAGGCAAGGATTAATGCAAGTGGTTTTATATGCGGTGAGGGGTGAAATGGGTGGGCTGCATGACAGGATAGGTGGAAATGGAATGAGGGAGAGGAGAGCTTTGTTCCTCAGGAAAGGGTTTGTGGTTAGTTGATGGTATTTATTGAGCAGAGGTGGGGATTGTCAGAGTTCTTTTTTTATGGCATTTGTTAAGCACTCACTGTGTATCCAACAATGCTCTAGGACTGGGGTAGATACAAGAGAATTAGGTTGGACATGATCTCTGTCCCACACAGAGCTCACAATCTAAGTAGGGGGGAGAAGAAGAGGACTGTGGCACAGTGAAGTGACTTGACCAAGGTCATGTAGCAAGTAATTGGAAGAGCCAGGATTAAACTCTCAAGTCCGGGCTCTTTCCGCTAGGCTGGGCTGCTCCTTCAATTCCAGAGACGAGGGGGCTCTCCAGGCTCAGTGCCCGGCGGGGAGAGGTCGCACAGTCAGGAAAGAATGATCGAAAAAGGGAACCCTGAACGGTTTTGCCCAGTGTAGCACAGGAGGCAAGAAGATCATAAGGGAAGGTCGTCTGGTGACGTGTCAGAGAAATGAAGCTCGTTCTTGCCGTGAAGGGTGATACACCAGGAGTTTTAAGGTAGCGTGGGGTGATATGCTGAAATCGGAGAGAGAAGATGCCTCGGAGCAATTTCCGGATTACAGTCTATCGTACAGTTCGCATCTGTAGATGTGGACAAACAAGATCGTACTATATGGTGGGCAGGGAATGTGTCTCTCAACTCTGTTGTATAATCCTCTCCCACGTGCTTAGTACAGTGCTCTGC
Source organism: Tachyglossus aculeatus (assembly GCF_015852505.1). NCBI lineage: Eukaryota > Metazoa > Chordata > Mammalia > Monotremata > Tachyglossidae > Tachyglossus > Tachyglossus aculeatus. The sequence continues at coordinate 41,478,162 of NC_052067.1, read as the reverse complement.
ACACAGGGAGTGCTCCATAAATACCTTTGATGGACTGGTGTCCTGCAGGTCGAGGATGGTGCAATTTTACTAATGAGGGGCAAGTCTGGCCAGTCCATCCTATTTATTGAGTGCCTCCTGCGTGTGCTGATGTATGACGATATGTACGGCGCTGAAGTGGCACCTCTAGATGTCAGATTTGACTTTGGTGGTAAAATCCCCGGCTTCACAGTCAGATAGTAGATTGACTACTGCAAATGCCCTGCTGACTTCCAGTTTGGCCTGAATCTGGATAGTCAGATGATTAGGACAACATTCAGTCACTCCCGAAGGACTGATTTAATTTTCTTCTTGGTTTTCTAGTCTTCCATCAGACTGTGTGCTACCTAGGTAGCAAGGTTCTGTGAAAACACTCAGCCCTGGGAGTCGGCAATGGAGACCCCTGGAGAGCTGTAATAGAGAACCTCACACTTTCAATCATATTTATTGTGGGCTTACAGTGTGCAGAGCTCTGTGCTAAGCACTCAGAAGAGTATAACATAACAGACATTCCCCGCCCACAGTGAACTTACAGTCTAGAGGGGGAGATGGACATCAATATAAATAAATAAATTACAGATATATGTGTTGTAGGGATGGGAGGGAGGATTAATAAAGGGAGAAAGTCAGGGTGATGCAAAAGGAAGTGAAGAAAAGGAAAGGAGGGCTTAGTCAGGGAAGGCCTCATGGAAGAGATGTGCCTTCAGTAAGACTTTGAAGGAGGAGTAATTGTCTTTTGGATGTGAAGAGGGAGGGTATTCCAGGCCAGAGGCACGATGTGGGTGAGAGGTTGGTGGAAAGATAGACAAAATTAAGGTACAGTGAGACGCTTGGCATTAGAAGAGTGAAATATGAGGGCTGGATTGAGGTAGGAGTAGCAAGGTGAGGTAGGAGGGGGGCAAGGTGATTGAGTGCTTCAAAACAGTTGGAAAGGAGTTTGTTGTGGAGATGAATGGGCAACCACTGGAAGTTCTGGAGGAGTGGGCAGACGTGGACTGAACACTTCTGTAGAAAAATTAAGAGGGAGGGCATTCCAAGGAGGATGTAGGTGAGAGGTGGGCGGCTAGATAGACAAGACACATACAGACTGAGTACGTTGGCTAGCCATTTCCAGCTAATGGTGAACCAGGGGGCTTTGCTAGTTCTAAAAAAGCCATTCACAGTCATCCGCGTATCTTCTTGTGAACGTGCTTCCAGAGTAGTCATCAGCAGTTAGGAACCGCTGTGCTGTGAGCCCGTTGTTGGGTAGGGACCGTCTCTAGATGTTGCCGACTTGTACTTCCCAAGCACCTAGTACAGTGCTCTGCACACGGTAAGTGCTCAATAAATACGATTGAATGAATGGCAGGACTTGGGATGATGCTATGAGTCTTTGTGCGGAGTAGCCCAGAAGGCATCAAATGCCAGCTTGCCTATTGTATGCTCAAGCGTGACTGCACAGAAGTCACGGCCCTGCTTTATCAATCAGTGGTATTTATTGAGTGCTTACTGCGTGCAGTGCGCTGTTCTCAGTGCTTGGGAGAGTACAATATAATAGAGTCGGTAGACACGGTCCTTACCCACAAAGGGCTTACACTCTACGGCTTACAGTCTTTACGCCACTGGTGTGGAGAAAAGGACAGGACAAGATCATTCAACCCTGGGGGCAAGAGTCCTACCACTTCGACCCTTCTAGACTGTGAGCCCACTGTTGGGTAGGGACTGTCTATATGTTGCCAACTTGTACTTCCCAAGCGCTTAGTACAGTGCTCTGCACACAGTAAGCACTCAAATACGATTGATTGAATGAATGAATGTAGACTAATACTGGGATCTTAATAAAGCTCTCAGGGGCCATCAAAATGTTTCTGGTAGTCGCCGGAGGCTAGGTCTAGCGATGGTGCCAAACATTTTTTTTTGCAAACTCTAAGGTGATTGGATTCTCATCTTGGATTTGCTCTCCTAGTCATTCCAGAATTATCAAATGTGGCAATGAAATCAGTTGACAGTCACGGCGGCCAGCCCGTCTTCAAGATTTGGCTGTGAGGCATGGGAACCAGGGGATGGGACAATAGCTGTGACGACAAGAAACCAAGACAGAAATATAGGAACAGAATGTTGACAGGGGTCATTCATTCATCCATTCAACCGTATTTATTGAATGCTTACTGTGCATGGAGCACTGACGTAAGCACTTGGAAAGAACAATAAAGCAAAAGGGATAATCCCTGCCCATGATGGGCTTACAGTCTGGGGTGGGGGGAAGACAGATAATCAAAAGCTTACAGTCTAGAGTTGGGGAGATGGACATTGAAACAAGTAAAAAAGCATCAATATAAATAGAATTATACATATATACTTAAGTGTTATGGGGCCAAGGGGAGCACACAGGGAGTGAGTCAAGGTGAGGAGGAAGGGAGGGGGAGTTGAGGAAAAGGGGGCTTATTCTGGGAAGGCCTCTTGGACAAGGTAAGCCTTCAGTAGGGCTTTGAAGGGGGGGACGAGTGATTGTTTGGCAGGTCCTGCTTTTACGAGAGAAAGATTTAATTATTTAGTGATTCATATAGGGAAGAATCGGAGGCAGTGCTTTTTGATTCTTATGGGAGCATTTGAATTTTCCCCCAGGAAAAAAAAAAAGTTTTAAAAACCCATTTATAGATTCTAAAATAACAGCAACGGTGGTGGGAAGAGAAAAAAAGAGAAATAAAATATTTGGAAGGCTATCAACTGGCAATGATTTTCTGTAATCTGATCACTGCGTAAATCCTGACCTTCAAGGTACAGTATACAAACTGTTTGGTGATGAAAGCCCCATTGATTGAGTTTTAACTTCTGAATATATGTATGTTCTGATTAGTGCTAGAAGCCACGCTGTCCAAATGATTCTAGGAACTTGCCTTACGATAAATGTATTAAACGTAGCAATAGAACATGAAAGCTTTTTAAGCCCTGAGAGATCTGCGGTAACAGTAAAGGCCAAATGACGATTCCCTTTATAATGTTCATTATTTTACAAGCATGTTTTCCTATATTAAAGTAATAGTTACAACCTTTGCTACACCTCTGCACCTTATGGAGCCAAAAAGGACCAACCCACATCTCTTGGAAAGTTGCAAATTCCTTACTTAACTTCCTCCATTATAGGATTTCCCTTTGGATCCTCAATGCAAGAATTACTCTCCAGCCTTGCAAACTAGATGCCAGGAATATCCGTAGAAAACTCTCCCAGCAAACAGCCTCAAATCACAAGGGGAAAAGATTTCTAATTCCACAACAATTTCAAAAAGGGATCTGTTCTCCTGGGTCCCTGTCAAGCTGTTTCTAGACTCCACTGGTACGTTGTTAATGGTACTTTAAAATATAAGTGCTTACACTATACAAAACACTGTTCAGAACTACCAGGATTCAGTCAGTCGGATGAGCGTTGCACTAAGCGCTTGAGACAGTACAACAAGACACATTCCCTGCCCCCTGGCCACTAGATATTCAAAAGTCTGAGTGGAATGTGTTTCTGGAAATTTGTAGCAAGGCCCTTTCCTTTTCCACTCCCCTCTTCAATTTAAACCTTCTATTTTGGGCACCTCTGCTAAAAACAGCATATATTGGTTAGCATTTGAATAAAGTGATTATGGGAAAAACTGCATAATGACAGGTTCAACGAGAACAACAGAAACCATTCTCAGAGGCATCTGAGATTTAAGTAAACTTTTGGTTCACTTCATCTTGTGAGGGAGACCCAATTTTATAGATACAATCACCAAGGAGAAGTAAGTTACATTATTTTGGCCTAGAGAATCTCCGTGGTGAATAAGGAACAGAATACAAAATGGATTTCCAGTTTCCGTCCCCCGCAAATCAATTGACCGCACTCCCTTGCAAAACGCCACTGCAATAGAACCTCAATGATCTAAACTGCTCAAGACTTGTCGTTCTTTGCTTAACCGGACATTAGGAAATCCAGAGAAACGTTTAAACGGGCTCCAACACTGTAATGCTGTATTAGATTGCAAGCCTCATTATAGGTAGGGAACGTGCCTGCTAATTCTGTTGCAATGTATTCTCCCAAGCCCCTTGCACAGCACTCTGCACATAGCAAGCACTCAATAAATAGCACCGACTGATTGACCGATGGATTAAACTCAGCCTCAGGGTTCAGTGAGCCTAAAGAATGGTATTGGTGGATCGAATGGCTGGAAGCAGAAGCACAGACTCCTCCAGCAGTTACCGGAGCGGCTACTGGAAAAATCCAGGCCCCTTTTTCCAAGCATTCAGTCTGCTTCCAATCAATGAGGCAGTGGTATTTATTGAGTGCTTCTTTTGTGTACTAAGCCCTTGGGAGAGTATCACAGAATTAGCAGACATGTTCTCTATCCATAAACAATCTTTTGGTCTAGAGACAGACCTTAATATGAATAAGTAACTTATAATATATAATTTAAAGATATGTAAAGAGAGGGCTGCTCAGCCAAGAGTGTGCTGGATCAGAAATAGCCCAGACTACTCAAAACTCTGCATCATTCATGGTCACATTGCTGAGTTTCCATTGTACAGTATATAAATATTATACGCCAAGAGAATCTGTTTTGCTAGTTTAAAGGTCATTAAATTGCAGAATATGTAAACAGGGCAAATACATATGAAAATATGATAGACACCTATCAGAAGCCAATGGATGAAACATTAACAAAAGTCATTCAAGTATCAAAAGCACCGTGTGGCATTTTACAGGTCCTTGCCTTCAAGGGAACTCACAAGCTTAGAAAAACAGTCTATTCCTCACAGTATTCCTTAAGACTAAATCAACAACAGCATTAATTGAAATATAAAATTTGGCACTTGAAAAAAGTAATACAATACTCAACACATCTTAAATTAGAATCCAGACCAAGTAATGCGTTCCTACCCAAGCATATCCTCGATGAGGCCAAGTAAAACCAATGAAGAACAGCTCTATGTAACCAAAATCAAGAAATTAGGCCAATTTTGTCTGTTGTTCTGCATTATGGATTTACTCTGACAAAGACCACCTCCTTCCACTTTGGCAAAAGGAACAAATCTACCCATCAAATTTCAGAATGAATCTATTTTTGCATAATTCAGGCCGAATTACCTTAATAGAAGTTCCTTGGGTAACTTTTTGTTAATAAGAGCTTCATCACTGCTGGAGAATACCTAAAAGAAAAGGAAAAGATTTGTTAATATTCTATAGTCGTGGTTAATCATGAAATGAGACAGTTGAATATGGGCTTTTCAGTCTGACAACCAAGTTGCCCAACTTCTATTTGACTGATGTGGAAGCATTTTGGTTTCACGTAGTCACTTATGAGTAATAGGGTCCCAAAGAGATTAATATAGGTATTATGCCCAAGGGTGGACTCAATGGTGCGATCACATTTATTGAGTACTTAATGAATGGAGATCACTGTGCTAAGCGCTTGGGAGAGTACAACAGCACTAGAGAAGCAGCGTGGCTCCGTGGAAAGAGCCCAGTCTTGAGTGTCAGGGGTCATGGTTTCTAATCCCGGCTCCACCACTTATCAGCTGTGTGACCTTGGGCAAGTCACTTAACTTCTTTGGTCCTCAGCGAGGAAAGGAAGGAGGGGGCAAGGTAATTGGGTGCCTTAAAGCTGCTGGTCAGGAGTTTCTCTTTAATGATGAGGTAGATTGAAAGCTGGTGCACTAAAAAGGTAGGGTTTTAAATCTGCCCAAACTAGAGTAATGCCAGCCTGGGAATGAGTCCATTGGTTCACTGACAGTGGGAACGAGACACTGAGTTTTGCGCTTGAGCAGTGTATTCAGAATTCTTGCAATCATTCAGTGACATTTATTTAGGGCTTTCTGTGGGCAGAACACTATACTAAGCACTTGGGAGTTGGTGGACATAGTCCCTGCCCACAATGAGCTAACACTCTAGAGGGTCGTATGAGTTGATTCCGAACAGCCTCACGAATCCCCATCGGCAGTAAAAGACTTGCTGAGAACTCAGTGAGAAATCCGCTCCTTCTGCTTGGTGGAAATGAGACTGATGAAAGGCTGAAATGAATTGCTCTACATGAAACGTGGGTAGTTTCTAATCTCCGGTCTTCATATCCCCTAACTGCCACTTTGGCCCTCCTGTGCCACATTATCATCATTATTATGGTTTAAGTGCTTACTATGTGTCAAGCCCTCTACTAAGCACAGGGGTAGATACAAGATAATCAGGTCTCACGGTCTAAGTATGAGGGAGACCAGGGACTGGATCCCCATTTTGCATATGAGAGAACTGAGGCCCAGGGCTGTTAAGTATCTTGCCCATGGTCACACAGCAGACAGGTGGTGGAACCAGGATTAGAACCCAGATCCTCTGATTCCCAGGTCTTTCCACTAGACCATGCTGCTTCCCATCACCTAAGAACAACAGATTCAAAACCCCATCATAGCACTTACGTAAGCATATTATATAGTCCAGTACTTCCTATCTATAATTTCAGCTAAACATCTGCCCGCCTCCTTAAACCGTAAACTCTTTAGAGGGCAGGGATTCCTTTTTCTGTTGTACTTGCCCCAGCGCTTAGGGCAGTGCTCTAACCATAACAGATGCTCAGTACACACCACTGATAGGCCGGCCGACGACAGAGCATGTAGGGAGGAAACTGGAGGCTTCGTGCCAAGAACGTGTCCTTCCAGGATTCAACAACCATCCCACCTGTCAGATTTCCTGCAATGCTGGACAAAGGGCCCAGGAAAAAGTTGATTCCAGGCAGCTGCAGAGTCAGCTGTCTTGAGACTCTCCCAAAGGGGCTCATCATAAAGGTGAAAGGCAAAGTCACGGTGAAGAGCTTGGGGGAAAGATGAAGTTTTAGATAGGAAAGAATATTATCCTTCCCAAAAGATGAAGGGGATAATCAGGGTGAAGAGCTGGGGGAAAGGCGAAGATTTACATAGGAAAGAATATTAATATCCACGGCTCAGGGGTTACCAGGGAAGGAGCTGAACTCTGGACCCAATAAATATATCCTTCCACAAATGAATTTATCAGAGGCCTGAAAACATTTGTGTAGTTCCAAAACTGGCCATTTTATTTAGAAGGACCTAGGCTTGTTCAAAAGGATATTTTGGAGATGGGGCGGGCGTGTGTGGGAACCAATAATTTAACAACGGTCTGGTCTGTTATTAAGTTTATAAGATGCTTTATTCACTGCAAGGCCTTGGGGAATTGAGAAGCCACTGTCCTAGACTCTTTTCAATGGGATTAAATAAGATTCCTGATCATTTTAAGGCATCAAAATACTACATAGATTCCTTTAAGTCCCAGGGTCAAAAGAATAAAATAAGATAGAAAGCGTAATTTATTTGAGAAAATATAATAATTTATTTATGGTATGTATTAAGCACTTACTATATGTCAAGCACTGATCTAAGTGCTGGAGTAGACACAAGTTTTATCAGGTCCGACAGTCCCTGTCTTACACAGGGCTCGCGGTCTATGTAGGAGGGGGAACAGGTTTGAAATCTTCATTTTACAGTTGAGGGAACTGGGCCACAGAGAAGTTAAGTGACTTTCCCAAGGTCACACAGCAGACAACTGGTAGAGCTGGGATGAGAACTCAGGTCCTCTGATTCTCTTTCCACTACGTCACACTGCTTCCCAAAGTCCTATATATACACGCCTTCATTCTGATATCTGAGACTATCCTCTAGCTTGTTGTGGGTAGGGAATGTGACTATTTATTGTTGTACTGTACTCTCCCAAGAGCAAAGTGCTCTGCACATGGTAAGTGCTCAACAAATATGACAGTGAATGAATGAGAATAGCCTCTTAAAACGATTACACTAGATATGTGCATATGATTCTTGACAAGGAGTAAGGGCTGCGGAAAAATTGCAGGGTATACCTGAGGTATAATCAATCAAATAGCTTGTTGTGGTCTGGGAATGTATCTACCAATTCTATTATATTGTGCTTTCCCAAGGCCTTAGTAGAGTACTCTGCACACTTTTAAGCACACAATAAATATGACTATTGAGCGCATACCATGTACAGAGCACTGTACTAAGGTCTTGGAAAAGTACAACAGAATTGGTAGATACATTCCCAGACTACAGGAAGCTTTCGGTTTAGAGGTACTGTGTTTAGCTCTCTAAATCAAATCACATAAAGGTTATAATCAGTCTATTTTTATGCTTTGCACGTCTCCAAATGAAGCAACCCATTAAGGACACCATTTTAAGCATAGACACCCCTTTTAAAGCATTTCTGGAAAATAATGGGTTTTTTTTTTAGTAAACTATACTTCAAACCAAAAGTTTCAAAATAATGCTCTCCAGGGAAACACCTGTGGTACTGTAATTAGGTGGATAGGAAACAGCTGATTTAAGAAGCAATCCATTAAGGACACCACTTTAAGTATAGGCACCTTTTTTAAAGCATTTCTGGAAATTAATTTTATTTCTTAGTAAAAAAAACCTACTTCAAGCCAAAAGTTTTATAAAATATGATGCTCTCCAAGGAAACACCTATGGTACTGTAATTAGGTGGACAGGAAACAGGTGATTTAAGAAAAAAAGAAAACATTTTTTAAACAAATTGTGGAAGTTAACTGCACAACATGAAGCCTAAAAATGTATGAATAAGGGCCCTTATTGAGAAATTAAATTGGGAACAGAGATCAGGGTAGAGCATTTAATACTGGTGAAAAATCCCCAAACTGATAGTGTCCAATCATTTTCCCCAATCGTTCAACACTGAGTTTTGCCTACTGCTCCTTTGAAATTTTAAACAAATATATTAAAAATCAATGGTACTCACTGAGTGCTTACTAGGTGCAGAGCACTGTACTAAGTGCTTGGGAGAGTTCAATATTACAGAATTAGTAGACACGTTCCCTGCCCATAACGAAATTACAGTCTAGCTATTAAAGGAAGCAAACCCCTCACCATACCACCATTTAAATCACTTTTCCACGAATACCAAAGAATTTGGCTTCCTGTTCAGCCTCAGGAAGTACAGTATAAAGGGAGTAAAATTGAAATCAGCATTCTTCATTCACATGCCCAGGAAAACCCAGTAGCTCCTCAAATATAGGTGATACTGGCAAGGCTGACTTAAAATAGACACAAAATGGAACCTGCTCTAGAAAAGAGATTGTTGCCTTGTGCCTTTCAAAACCAGAAACTCCTCATCATGAATTTGATATGTGTAAGAACTGTCAATAGACTGTCCACCGCCTTTTCCTCAGGTCACCTACCCTTAACATTTCCACCGCCTAAAATAGACCCCTTGAATTCAAAAGGGCCAGGACTAGGAAGGAAAAAAAAAGTGTGCAGATCATTATGTCCTCTTAAAACCATAATATCTGTCATTAAAAGTCATTTTTAAGTTTACAGTACTGCACATAACTTGGTGGAAAAAAGGATCGGTGAAAGCTAGCCTCCTCTAACAAACACAGTACACGCAGTAATCTGAAAATCAGTTTACTGCTTATTACTTTCTACCTCTCACAGTGCACCTTGTGAATGATTTTTCCATCATTTGGAAACAGCAGTAGTGAAGAGAGGGTAGAGGACCCCTCCCTCTTTTTAACCAAGACCAACTGTAATAAGAAAAATACCCTGTTCCTAAAAATGGGCTACTGCTGGCAACATCTATAAATCTGAAGAAAAGCTTTATTCCAAGTTACATTGCCCCCATTAGTGTGACAGAGAAAGAAAAGAAAGCTGCTTGCAGAATGGATTGCTCATTTAATATCCTGGGGGGAATTCTTTGAAACACCGGTTTGGTGTCAAAAGGAGGTTGGGAATGGGTTCAGTGTTTCAAAATTCAGAACAACGTGTTTTTTCTCTAATGCAACAAACCTATAATAGGAGCACAATTATTGAAAGCCTGGACTTTTATCAGCATTTTTCAAATTGCCTTAATTTCCTTTTTATCAATTCGGCACTTTGGATGTGGACGGTGAAAAATTCTAGAAATTAGCAATCCTTTTGAAAATAAAACTACAGGGTCTTTTTATGGTATTTGCTAGGTGCATATTACGTGCCAGGCATTATTCTAAGCGCTGTGGTAAACATAAGTTAATTAGGTTGGATACAGTCCCTGTCCCACATGGGGCTCACCATCTTCACCCCCATTTTACAGATGAGGTAACTGAGACACAAAGAAGTGAAGTGCCTTCCCCGTGGTCCCAGATCAGACAAATGGCAGAGCCAGGATTAGAACCCAGGTCCTTCCGACTCTCAGGCCCGTATTCTATCCACTAGGCAACACTGCTCCGCTGTGTGAATGGCTAATTAAGCAAAAATTAGTACAGTTCACTGGACATTTTAACAATTACAGTAATTAGTACTTGAGCAATAACCCACCTTCAATCAGGTTGCATATATAATGGTTTCCTTCATGTCCTCTCGCTTTTTTCCTTCATTTCTTGGGTGGGGGGCTGGGGGTAAGGGGGAAGGATTTCTTTCCCAACCACACTTCTGCCTCCAGATGTTGTCCTTTTTCTTTTCTCTCAATGTCTCCTCATTCCCCCACCCCCACCAAGATATCCTCTTCTCCTCCTCTATCCACCCCTCTCCTCTACTTTTCTTTCCCTCACCTCCCCATTCCATCCTGTCTCTGTCTTTTCGCCTTCTGCTTGAACTGCCCTTTCCCTATCATTTTCCCCTCCCTCCTCCCCACCCCCTTGACTTCTCCACGTGGCCCTTGAATAGGGAACACCTGTAGCCTCTGTTTTTCCAGTTTCCCTTCACCCACCATTGGGCCCTCCCAAACCAGACACAGCTGGCCCTCCAGACCCTTCATTCCTCTGCAAAACACAAGCCTCTCATCTGAGTTAATTCCCTAATTAAAGCCGATGAGGGGCTACACCACCCCACCCAGGAAATCAGGAAAGAAAGGTAGCAAGTTTTGGGGGCTAAGTCAACATTCGGCCTCCCTATCTTTAAATGGTGCTCTTATTTTCCATGAAGTCGCTTTTCGATTAGATGAAAAAGACAACAGTTCATTCCCTTGCTACAGTCAGGCCAAGGAGGAGGGACACTTATTAGCGGAGGGAAAAGACGGGAATGCCACCTCCTGTTCTTTTTCCTTCCTGTGTTTTGCTTTATTTTCTCGAGGGGTAACTGTCACTCAAACCTGTCTGCTGTGTGACCCTGGGCAAGTCCCTTCACTTCTCTGTGCCTCAGTTACCTCATCTGTAAAATGGGGATTGAGACTGTGAGCCCCACATGGGACAGGGACTGTGTCCAACTTGATTTGGTTGTATCCACCCCAGCACTTAATACACTGCCCGGCACATAGTAAGTGCTTAATACTGTTATTATTATTAAATAATAATACACCAATGTCTTTCTTAATTTCTCAGAGGAAGCAAAAGGGGTCAGAGAAGAGTGAAAGGGCACACTGGATGGCCAGTTTTGAAGTATAACCTCAAGTAATAATTTATTTGAATAAACAGATTGCTAATTATTTTACACTAGACTCTGGACCCCTGAACATTAGCAATCACTATAATAATGTGAAAATCACATCCTTGGCGACAGTTGCATATACGTGATGAGACCCTTGATTTTTAAACTAGGAATATTTGGCACGCTTAAGACTGATATTCCTTCGGACTGCTTGGAATTTACAGCTATAAAAGGTCAAGCACTACCTAAAAGAGAAATACCAACTTTTTAAAAGATGAACTCCTTTGTCACTTTATGCTCAGCCCCGTCTGGGAACTGTTCTCTTGTCTACCCCTGTACTTAGCACAATCAATCATATTTATTGAGCGCTTACTATATGTAGACCACTCTGCTAAGCCCTTGGGAGAGGACAGTACAACAGAATTAGCAAACATGTGCAAACAGCACAGTGCAAATACCATTCTTACTGTATATGGAAACTTGGCATGCTGAATGGAATGGTCAGGTTGTCCTTTGGTGGAAAAACAATGCTGTTGATGTCAAGGCTGCAGTCCACGATGGAGCACATCTTTGACAGAGAACTTCTTCCACATCCTGTCCAAAAATATGGTAATCCCCCTTTCCTGACTGCTTGACAGCACCATTCACTTAGGAGGGGAAAGGTCTGTCCTACCGCCAAAGGGACACGAGCCTGAGTGGTTCTTGCGGTAGTGGGGATGGTTTGCACCGAGCAATCCGCACTCTCACCCAAGGGACCCGGAGCCCGGTGGGTAGGGAGAATGGGCGCAGAATATCTCGGAGATCTCAAAAGCGACAGGACACCACTCTGCCCTCACTCTTTTGGAAAGCCATTGTTGAGAATGATATTGAGATTAGCTGTTGACTATTCAGAGTGCAACCTGTTATGAATGAACCTGAAACTTTTAAATCAGAAACACCCAAGCTACTTAGTGAGATGCCCTCTCAGGTCAGAGGGAATAGCAAGCTTTTCGTGTACATTTGTGTCTATGAATATACGCAGGTGTCCATACATATTACTGGGGAAAAGAGGGAAGAAATGAAATCTAACTTCCAGACATCCCGTACTAGTTCGAAAAATGATCAAAGAGACCTGTGTTTCATGCAAGAGAACCATCTTCTGCCCTTAATTCTCTAAATTTTCTCTGTGAAATCTGGTATAATGATAATTATTATTATGGTATGTGTTAAGTGCTTCCTCTTTGCCAAGCGCTGTGCTAAGTGCTGGGGTAGGTACAAGTTAATCAGGTGGGACACAGTCCCCGTCCCGCATGGGGCTTACACTCATCCCCATTTTACAGATGAGGTAAACGAGGCACAGGGAAGTGAAGTAAATTGCCCAAGGTCACACAGCAGACAAGTGGCAGAGCTGGGATTAGAATCCAGGTACCCAGGTACAGTACAGGCCTGTACTGTATCCACTAATCCATGCTGCTTCTCAAGAATGCGATAATATCCTTTTTGCTATAAACCTCTAATTTTTTCTGCAGACTTCTCTCCCAATTCTACAAAACGGCCTCTTTTAGCAATCATGGTATCCCTTCTCTAAGTCTAATTTTGACATTCTCAGCCTTGTCTTATGGGTGTTAAATTCCGAGTTTGTTTTTCCTGAGGCTTTTGTTGACAATCTGCTCCTCTGCTCTTGAACTCTCAATGGTGTTTTCCTAAAATCATTTTATAATTCTAAACTCTAGCTTTAAGTTCTCAAATTACTTAACTAAGCTCTGTTGGTCAATTTCTCTTCAGATCCTTAAGTTCTCCCTAGAGACTTCTTACTGGTTCTTTTTTTGAGTTTAGCTTCCCATGTCCACATCTGTCAATAGTGTTTTAAGGGCTTTTCTATTAATTACTATGGCTCTGCTCAAGTCCCCACTGGTTTTTAATATATTAAGACTGCTCAAAATTGAGACTTTGGTCCTTTAATTCTGCCCTTGGCTCTGAGAGCCTCAACTCTTTTCACCCAAATCTTTCTTCTTACAATTCTAGGCCCTAGGATCCAAGACATTACATTAGTTTTAAGAAAGGTTACTAGCTATAATTCTATCTTTTGCCTCCCAATCACTGCATCTTATGCAGTCTCTATTTTCTTTGAGAGGCTCCTTTTTTCCCTCCAAGTCCCTAATTTTTAACAGATCAATCATGTTCGAGTGCTTCCGGAGTACAGAGCACTGTACTAAGTGCATGGGAGAGTACAATCGAGTGGCTGACACCTCCCCTGCTCACAACAAGCTTAGTTTGTTATATTGTACTCCCTCAAATGCTTAGTACAGTATTTTGCACATGGTAAGCTCTCAATAAACATAACATTGATTGACAGAGGGGGACAATGAAAAGGAAAGGTGTGGAGGGGTTTATGTCTTTAACTGTAATCTTTTGCTAATCCCTTCGAAAGGAAGGATCTCATCTGTTTCGAATTTTCTTCCACTAGTGTGTGAAGGTAGCTAAAGAGAACAGTTCTTTGTGAACCCAAGTATTGTGCTGGGCAGTGAAGAGTGAGCTTTGGAACCACATAGGTGATTACACTAAACTGCTCAATGCATAAAAGCTAGCAAGGAACGGGGCTTCAGTAGCATCAGAAGTGCCTTAAATTTGCAAAGGTGGCATTACAACACCCTTGTGAGGTATTAGCAGGATGGCAATCACAGCACATGTGAGACAGTCGTGGGACCACACAGGAACACTAGGCCTAGAAGATGCCAGCTGTTTCCACTGCCAACAAAAAGCATCTCAACATATTCCTGCAAAAATGGAGTTTAGTAACGGAGACTAAAAGGGTGTGTATGTGTGTGTGTTTTGTTGAATAATAATAATGATTATGGTGTGTGTTAAGTGCTTACTATGTGCCAAGCACTGTTCTAAGCGCTGGGGAAGATACAGGGCAATCAGGTTGTCCCAAGTGGGGCTCACACTTTTAATCCCCATTTTACAGATGAGGTAACTGAGGCACAGAGAAGCTCAGTGACTGGCCCAAGGTCACCCAGCAGACAAGTGGCGGAGCCGGGATTAGAACACACTTCCTCTGACTCCCAAGCCTGTGCTCTTTCCACTAAGTCAGGATTTGGGGAGAGCAAAATCCAAAGGTAAAGACCACAAATTCATTTATGACTATGCTATGTAGGCGATAATCTCCCCAACTAGGTAAGATTTGAATGAAATCAAATTTTATTTAAATGCACTGTTCAGGAAGATGCCTCAAATTAATCATCATTCATTCATTCATTCAATCGTATTTATTGAGCGCTTACTGCGTGCAGAGTACTGTATTAAGCGCTTGGGAAGTACAAGTTGGCAACATATAGTGGCAACATATAGTGGCAACATATAGTGGCAACACATATCTATTCTATTTATTTACATATCTATTCTATTTATTTTATTTTGTTAGTATGTTACATATCTATGCTATTTATTTTATTTTGTTAGTATGTTTGGTTTTGTTCTCTGTCTCCCTCTTTTAGACTGTGAGCCCACTGTTGGGTAGGGACTGTCTCTATATGTTGCCAATTTGTACTTCCCAAGCGCTTAGTACAGTGCTCTGCACATAGTAAGCGCTCAATAAATACGATTGATGATGACGATATAGAGACGGTCCCTACCCAACAGCGGGCTCATCATCGTTTCCCACCGAACACTTGACATGATGAGGGTGTGGTGAACTCAGTATATGTTGATCTTTATTCTGTCTCTGTACAGGGGACAGACTAGGGGTGCTTAAAACAGAGTTGAAGTGCTGGTTAAGTGCAGGGGAGCCCCTGTACTTAGCTAATAAAGCACGGGACCACTCACCCTGTCCCCTAGGCCCGACTTAGGTTGGGTCACTGACTGTCAAGCTCAGGTCAACTGGCAGTTGTCGTATACTTCAAACTCAATGTTAAATTAGCCTTTTATTGCTAAAGGAGTGTCTGTGCTGCCCGGAGTCCCTTTGCCTACCCTGATCTGCCAAAGCCTTGCTCCAAGTAGCAGGCCTTAAGAAGACAATTTGAAGCCCAGTTGCTTTTGCCTCCCTCCATCCACCACACCTTCAAACTGGCCAGATTGGGCTACCGCCTCTTGGGGAAGGCCTCCAAGGCCATCTCTAGCTCCTGATCGGCCCGAGGCCAGAGTTTGGAGATGCCAGGAGGCTCCGTTCTCTCAAAACACTGTTGCCTTCCTTAAAGCACTTCTGTGCCCAACCTCTTTCCTTTTCCACTTCTTCCAAAAGCTCCTGCTTCCCTTCTCCTCTGTCTCCCACTGTCCCTTCTCTTCCCTCCTCCAGCCCCACTCAATCATGCAGACTGACTCTCTCTACCCCACGAATGGCTACACACCTGCAAATTCAACCAAATACTGACCCCAAAGTGGTCCAGATAAAGAGGGGATCCACAGAAGGGACTGGATAAAGGAGGTGGCACTGTACATACAACAAACGTTTATTTCCAGGCCAACTGTCAAAGGGCCAATAAAGTGTTTTCAAGAAGTGTAAAATTGGGAATTAAAAGGGTTCTAGCTTTGAAAGAACGCTCAGAAGCTTCCCATGCTCACACGGCTAATCGGCAACTGGTTAATAAGCAGGTTGCATAACATTTTTAATTAAGGAGGCTCAAGTACCATAAAATTTGCGGCAGTAGATTGAATTCATTAGCAACATTGATCAAATACAGTCATTTCTCCGCTTCCTTATTGTCAGCATTTGGGATTTCAACTTACCCCTCTACCCAGTGAAAAGCCTACTATTTCTGCTTTCCTTCCTCACACTTTCATTTTATGGGTCTTTTACTAATTAAGGGCAGGGAATGCATCTGCTAATTCTGTGATATTGTACTCTCCCAAGCGCTTAGTACAGTGCTCTGCACAGAGTAAGCGTTCAATTAAACAACACTGATTAATTGATTTTATCCTCTAGACTGTAAGCTCATTGTGGGCAGGGAGCGGGTCTCCTAATTCCATTGGATTCGACTCTCCCAAGCGCTTAGCACATTGCTCTCCACGTGATAGATGCTCGAATGCCACTGATTAATTGTATTCCCTCCTTAGAGAAGCAACGTGGCTCAGTGGAAAGAGCATGGGCTTTGGAGTCAGAGGTCAATGGGTTCAAATCTTGGCTCCGCCACTTTGTCAGCTGTGTGACTTCGGGCAAGTCACTTAACTTCTCTGGGCCTCAGTTACCTCATCTGTAAAATGGGGATTAAGGCTGTGAGCCCCACGTGGGACAACCTGATCACCTTGTAACCTCCCCAGCGCTTAGAACAGCGCTTTGCACATAGTAAGCGCTTAACAAATGCCATCATTATTATTATTATTTAAACATTTTCCCTGTAGCAATTTTACTATAGATATGGAGGTGGAGGTTGATGACAAGAATGATAAAAACAGTGGCATTTGTGAAGCGCTAATTTCGCGGCAAGCGACTGTACGAGATATACGATAATCAGGTCGGAAACAGTTTCTGTCCCACGTGGGGCTCACCATCTAAAAGGGTGGGTGACTAGGCCAGAGTCACCCGGCAGGGAAATGGCAGAGTTGGAGTATTTCACAAATAATTGTCAGTCTCTTCTACCCTAACACCTAGTTCTCTGGGTGATACATCCGTGAAAGTACCGCAGTGCAAACATCCTAATGGTATCACCTCCTACTATTTATTAGTATTGCTATTTATTGAGCGCTTGCTATGTGCGCAGCACTGTACTAAGCGCTTGGGAGGATGTGATGCAACAGAGTCAGCAGATCTGTTCCCCGTAAAGGGCCTTCCCACTCTCAAGTCTTAAGTAATAACAAACAACAACAAACCCAGCATCGGCTTGGTTGTGATTGGTTTTCCTTAATGAGCATTTTTTTTTCAACAGAACAGGAATAAAATCATTTCAGTAAGGATAGCTTGCAGGAGGAGATAAGCATACTTACATTTCCCATTTGTGATCCAAGGAAATGGTAGTTTCGATTGAACAGTTTATGTTCAGACACATCAGCAACATGGATTGGCTAATAAAGTTATGTAGAAAAAAAGACTATCTCAGAGCAGTCCACATTGGGAGGGCAAGAAAACTGTTATCAAAACGAGATATTGATACAGTCTTATTCACTCAACCTGAAAAGTACCCTGCTCCCTTTTTTTTATAAAAAAACAACAAAAACAAAAAGCAAAACATATTAACATTACAAACAGAATGAACCTGCGCACATCACTAAACACAAAGCTGAACAACACAGAAGGCCCTGGGGGTTTATTTAATGGGAATTTTATGCCCTCTTCTCACCTCTTTCAAAAAGCACACTTTTAAAGTGTGAAAAATAGGCCTGTAAGCCCATCAATGACTCCTTTCAAAGGAAGAGGATCGTGAAAACTGATAAAGTGGTTTTCCCTCTCTTGGGAGGAATTGAGGAAAGGAGGAGATGGCAGTGACGGGGAAAAAAGTTCGCGGGTATCTCATGAAGGGAAATAATTATTATTCATGAAGATTCCCTGAAGAGGTCTTCTAATTCACTTGGAAGATCTTTCTCACCTAGAGGTACGGAGGCTACTAAAATTGCTTGCAGGAGGAATGAGCTGTGGATGCCATTTTAATCGAAACAAACCTCTGAATTTCAAATTTGTTTTCAAAGCTTTTGGTTCCTCCCTTGTGATCTTCACTCCTTTTGCCGAGTGGCAATACATCCATAGGGGAAGGGAGGGTTTATGCAAAGTCAAAGTAAAAATGGGGAGTGTGGGTGTGTCTGTCATAGAATATTTTGCATTCATGGAACCTAAAAATAATTTCAACACCCAAATAGAGCCCATATTTAAGAGGCTGATGGGGGAACATAGTCCCTGCTTGAATAAAATATGGGCAAAGTATCTAATCCTCCATTTCCAGAAACAATCTTATACTACTAAATCACACAGGCTAATGTTCAATGCGTGCCTGGGATAGACACCTCCCACTCTGCCCTACCCCCTTCAAAACTGAATCTGCTACCGACGTTTTCAAGCTTTTCATTTTTTCCTAACCCGAAAATATGACCCTTCCAGCCTTCCCCAGGACATCTCACACACGACAATGAGTAGCAAAACATCAAAAGCAGGAACGTGTCTACCAACTCTCGTTGTATTGTCCTCTCCCAACCACTTCGTACAGTGCTCTGCACACGGGAAGCGCTCAAAAGAAACCACCGATTGATTGATGCAAAGCAGGTCGAGTCTAACTTTGGACTGTGTCCAACCTGACCGGCTTGTGTCTACCTCAGGGCTTAGTACAGTGCTTGGGAGCATGTAGTAAGTGCTTAATAAATGCCATAAAATTCTTTTTTTCCTGCAAAATGACAGAGGGGTCACACATGGATGCTAAAATGGGGAAATGGGAGTAGGTGCCCACAGTTTCCCAGCCGCCCTCCCCAGCCCGTGGGTATCTGCATGGGCTTCAGAAGGAGGGGCCGGTGGGACAGATGACTCTAATCAAACACACGATGGTATTTACTGAGCGCTTAACTATGTAGAGCACTGTACTAAGCACTTGGGAGAGTACAGTAACAACAGAGTTGGTGCACCCCTCCCCTGTCTACAAGGAGCTTACAATCCAACAGTCAACGGCATTTGAGCTTGGGTGAGTGCAATAAAACAGAAGTAGGAGGCACGTTCCCTGGCCACAACAATCGATGGTATTTAATAATAATAATTATGGCATTTTTTTAAAGCGCTTACTATGTGCCGAGCACTGTTCTAAGCACTGGGGTAGACAGAAGGTAACCAGGTTGTCCCAGGTGGGGCTCACGGCTTTAATCCCCATTTGACAGACGAGGGAACTGAGGCTCAGAGAAGTGAAGTGACTTGCCCAAAGTCACACAGCAGACAAGTGGTGGAGCCGGGATTAGAACCCAAGACCTTCTGACTCACTGCTCCGTGCTGTAGCCACTAAGCCAAGCTGCTTCCCAAGAAATTTATTTATTGTGCTCTTACTGTGTGCAGAGCAAGCAATCGTATTTATTGATCACCTAATAACAGTAATTACGGGATCTGTCAAGCACTTACTATGTGCCAGGAACTATATTAAGCGCTGGGGTGGATACGAGCAAATCGGGTTGGACAGTCTCTGTCCTACGTGGGGCTCACAATCTCAGACCCCATTTTCCAGATGGGGTAACTGAGGCCTAGAGAAGTGAAGTGACTTGTCCAAGGTCACACAGCAGACAAGTGGTGGAGCCGGGATTAGAACCCATTAATCAGATTAATCTAATCTGATTCTGATTAGAATCAGAAGGTTCCCAGGCCCTTGCTCTAGCCACTCTGCCGTGCTGCTTCTACTGCTGTGTGCAGAGCACTGTACTAAGCGCTTGGGAGAGGACAACAGAATGAGCACACACTTTCCCTGCCCACGATGTGTTTACAACCAATCCATCAAGGGTTTTTAGTAAGCGTTTACTGGGTGGAGAGCGCTGTAGTGAGGGCTTGGGAGGCGTGATCCATCAGAATTAGTAGACACGTTGGGGGCCCGTGCGGAGCTTCCAGTTTGGCCGGGGGGATTCCCTTCCTCCTGGGTGAAGGAAGACCCTCGGGGATCGATTCACCCACTACTCCCCGGAGTTTCCATCCACCCGAAGGCCGTGCATGGCCACTGTCCAGCCCAGCCTCTCCTCACGCCCCTCGCCCTCACCTCAGGGCCCAGGCTGGGGTGTCCTGATGCCCCTCGCCCTCTGCCCAGGGCCCATGCCAGGGTCTTGTCACCCCCCTCACCCCCGGAGTCTTGTCACACCCCTCACCCTCTCCCCAGGGCCAAGGCCAGGGTCTTCTCACACCCCTCACCCCAAGAGTCTTGTCACCCCCCTTGTCCTCTGGGCTCAGGCTGGGGTCTCCTCACGCCCCTCACGTTAGGACCCAGGCTGGGCTTTGATGCCCCTCGCCCTCACCCCAGGGCTCAGGCTACGGTCTCCTCACGCCCCTCCCCTCAGTGCCCAGGCCGGGGTCTCCTGATGCCCATCGCCCTCTCCCCAGGGCCCAGGCTGGGGTTTCATCACACCTCTTGTCCTCTCCCTTCAGTGCCCAGGCCGGGGTCTCCTGATGCCCCTCACCCTCTCCTCAGGGCCCAGGCTGGGGTCTCATCACACCTCTTGTCCTCTCCCCAGGGTCCAGGCCGGGGTCTCCTGATGCCCCTCGCCCTCTCCTCAGGGCCCAGACCGGGGTCTCCTCACACCCCTCCCTTCAGTGCCCTGGCCGGGGTCTCCTGATGCCCCTCGCCCTCTCCCCAGGGCCCAGGCTGGGGTCTCCTGATGCCCCTCGCCCTCTCCCCAGGGCCCAGGCTGGGGTCTCATCACACCTCTTGTCCTCTCCTCAGGGCCCAGGCAGGGGTCTCATCACACCTCTTGTCCTCTCCTCAGGGCCCAGGCAGGGGTCTCATCACACCCCTCCCTTCAGTGCCCAGGCCGGGGTCTCCTGATGCCCATCGCCCTCTCCTCAGGGCCCAGGCTGGGGTCTCATCACACCTCTTGTCCTCTCCTCAGGGCCCAGGCCGGGGTCTCCTCACACCCCTCCCTTCAGTGCCCGGGCTGGGGTCTCCTGATGCCCCTCGCCCTCTCCCCAAGGCCCAGGCCAGGGTCTCATCACACCTCTTGTCCTCTCCTCAGGGCCCAGGCTGGGGTCTCCTCACGCCCCTCCCTTCAGTGCCCGGGCCAGGGTCTCCTGATGCCCGCCGCCCTCTCCCCAGGGCCCAGGCTGGGGTCTTATCACACCCGTTGTCCTTTCCCTAGGGCCCAGGCTGGGGTCTCCTCACACCCCTCCCCTCAGTACCTGGGCTGGGGTCTTGATTCCCGTCGCCCTCACCCCAGGGCTCAGGCTAGGGTCTCCTTACGCCCCTCCCCTCAGTGCCCAGGCCGGGGTCTCCTGATGCCCATCGCCCTCTCCTCAGGGCCCAGGCTGGGGTCTCCATCACACCTCTTGCCCTCTCCCCAGGGCCCAGGCTGGGGTCTCATCACACCTCCTGCCCTCTCCCCAGGGCCCAGGCTGGGGGTCTCATCACACCTCTTGTCCTCTCCTCAGGGCCCAGGCCGGGGTCTCCTCACACCCCTCCCTTCAGTGCCCAGGCCGGGGTCTCCTGATGCCCCTCACCCTCTCCTCAGGGCCCAGGCTGGGGTCTCATCACACCTCTTGCCCTCTCCCCAGGGCCCAGGCCAGGGTCTACTCACACCCCTCCCTGCAGTGCCCAGGCCGGGGGTCTCCTGATGCCCCTCGCCCTCTCCCCAGGGCCCAGGCTGGGGTCTCATCACACCTCTTGCCCTCTCCCCAGGGCCCAGGCTGGGGTCTCCATCACACCTCTTGCCCTCTCCCCAGGGCCCAGGCTGGGGTCTCATCACACCTCCTGCCCTCTCCCCAGGGCTCAGGCTGGGGGTCTCCTCACGCCCCTCCCCTCAGTGCCCGGGCCGGGGTCTCCTGATGGCCCGTCGCCCTCCCCTCAGTGCCCGGGCTGGGGTCTCCTGATGCCCCTCGCCCCCTCCCCAGGGCCCAGGCCGGGGTCTCCCGACGGCCGTCCCCGTGGGCCCCGGCGGCGCTCCCCCCCGCAGCCCGGCCTGGGCCGGTCCCATCCGGTCCGATCCGGCCTGGGCGGGGCCCCCGGCTGGGGGGAAGGGGCGCGCGAGGGGCGCGCGAGGGGCCACTCACCATGGCAACGCTGCGGCCGGGCCGGGCCGGGCCGGGGCCGCGGGAGCCCAGCGCGCGGGCACGGCCCGTTGTCGTGGTGATGCACGAGGGCGCTCGGGCCACACGCCGCCGCGATTGGCTGCTCGGGGACACGTGACCTCCGGGCCCCCCCGGGGGGGCCCCAACGTGCCTCCTCCCGCCCCTCCCCCCACCACATAATAATCATACGAATAATAACGGCATTTACTACTACTACTACTAATAATAATGGCATTTATTAAGGCCTCACTATCTGCCAAGCACTGTTCTAAGCGTTGGGGAGGTTGTCCCACGGTGGGGGGGCTCACAGTCTTCATCCCCATTTGACAGATGAGGGAACTGAGGCCCAGAGCAGTGAGGTGACTTGCCCAAAGTCACGCAGCTGACAGTTGGCAGAGCCGGGATTTGAACCCATGACCTCTAGGAAGCGCTTACTGTGTGAAAAGCACTGTTCTAAGCGCTGGGGAGGTTGCAGGGTAGCCAGGTTGTCCCCCGTGGGGCTCGCAGTCTTCATCCCCATTCGACAGATGAGGGAACTGAGGCCCAGAGAATAATATAATAATGTTGGTATTTGTTAAGCGCTTACTGTGTATGTGCAAAGCACTGTTCTAAGCGCTGGGGTGGATACAAGGCAATCAGGTTGTCCCACGAGGGGCTCACAGCCTTCATCCCCGTTTGACAGATGAGGCAACTGAGGCCCAGAGAAGTGAAGTGACTTACCCAAAGTCACACAGCTGACAAGTGGCGGAGCCGGGATTTGAACCCATGGCCTCTGACTCCAAAGCCCGGGCTCTTTCCACTGAGCCACGCTGCTTCCCACTGAGCCACCCTATGATAATACTAATAATGATGGCATTTAGTAAGCGCTTACTATGTGTAAAGCACTGTTCTAAGCGCTGGGGAGGTTACAGGGTAACCAGGTTGTCCCCCATGGGGCTCGCAGTCTTCATCCCCATTTGACAGATAATAATAATAATGATGGCATTTGTTAAGCGCTTACTATGTGCAAAGCACTGTTCTAAGTGCTGGGGTGGATACAAGGTAATCAGGTTGTCCCACGAGGGGCTCACAGTCTTCATCCCCGTTTGACAGATGAGGGAACTGAGGCCCAGAGAAATGAAGTGACTTGCCCAAAGTCACACAGTTGACAAGTGGCGGAGCCGGGATTTGAACCCATGGCCTCTGACTCCAAAGCCCGGGCTCTTTCCACTGAGCCATGCTGCTTCCCACTGAGCCATGCTATGATAATACTAATAATGATGGCATTTAGTAAGCACTTACTATGTGTAAAGCACTGTTCTAAGCGCTGGGGAGGTTGCAGGGTAACCAGGTTGTCCCCCGTGGGG
Source organism: Tachyglossus aculeatus (assembly GCF_015852505.1). Taxonomy (NCBI): domain Eukaryota; kingdom Metazoa; phylum Chordata; class Mammalia; order Monotremata; family Tachyglossidae; genus Tachyglossus; species Tachyglossus aculeatus. The sequence continues at coordinate 41,454,792 of NC_052067.1, read as the reverse complement.
CTCACAGTCTTCATCCCCATTCGACAGATGAGGGAACTGAGGCCCAGAGAATAATATAATAATGTTGGTATTTGTTAAGTGCTTACTATGTATGTGCGAAGCGCTGTTCCAAGTGCTGGAGAGGTTACAAGGCGATCAGGTTGTCCCACGGGGGGGCTCACAGTCTTCATCCCCATTTGACAGATGAGGGAACTGAGGCCCAGAGAAGTGAAGTGACTTGCCCAAAGTCACACAGCTGACAAGTGGTGGAGCCGGGATTTGAACCCATGGCCTCTGACTCCAAAGCCCGGGCTCTTTCCACTGAGCCACGCTGCTTCCCACTGAGCCACGCTATAATAATACTAATAATGATGGCATTTAGTAAGTGCTTACTATGTGTAAAGCACTGTTCTAAGCGCTGGGGAGGTTACAAGGCGATCAGGTTGTCCCACGGGGGGGCTCACAGTCTTCATCCCCATTTGACAGATGAGGGAACTGAGGCCCAGAGAAGTGAAGTGACTTGCCCAAAGTCACACAGCTGACAAGTGGTGGAGTAGGGATTTGAACCCATGGCCTCTGACTTCAAAGCCCGGGCTCTTTCCACTGAGCCACGCTGCTTCCCACTGAGCCACGCTATGATAATACTAATAATGATGGCATTTAGTAAGCGCTTACTATGTGTAAAGCACTGTTCTAAGCGCTGGGGAGGTTACAGGGTAACCAGGTTGTCCCCCAGTGGGGCTCACAGTCTTCATCCCCATTCGACAGATGAGGGAACTGACGCCCAGAGAATAATATAATAATGTTGGTATGTGTTAAGTGCTTACTATGTATGTGCAAAGCGCTGTTCCAAGTGCTGGAGAGGTTACAAGGCGATCAGGTTGTCCCACGGGGGACCTCACAGTCTTCGTCCCCATTTGACAGATGAGGTAACTGAGGCCCAGAGAAGTGAAGTGACTTGCCCAAAGTCACACAGCTGACAAGTGGTGGAGTCGGGATTTGAACCCACGTCCCCTGACTCCAAAGCCGGGCCCCTTCCACTGACCCACGCTGCTTCTCTATGTCCTAATAATAATAATAATAATTGTCGTATTTTGTTAAGCACTTACTATGTGCCCAGCACTGTTCTAAGCACTGGGGGGATATAGGGTAACCAGGTTGTCCCCGTGGGGTTCACAGTCTTCATCCCCATTTTACAGATGAGGAAACTGAGACACAGAGAAGTTCATTCATTCAATCGTATTTATTGAGCGCTTACTGTGTGCAGAGCACCGTACTAAGCGCTTGGGAAGTACAAGTTGGCAACATATAGAGACGGTCCCTACCCAACGACGGGCTCACAGTCTATAAGGGGGAGACAGAGAACAAAATGAAACATGTGGACAGGTGTCAAATCATCGGAACAAATAGAATTGACTTGCCCAAAGTCACACAGCTGACAATCGGAAGAGCCGGGATTTGAACCCATGAGCTCTGACTCAAAGCCCGTGCCCTTTTCACTGAGCCACGCTGCTTCTCTATGTCCTTATAATAATAATAATAATTGTCATATTTGTTATGCGCTTACTATGTGCCCATCACTCATCTAAGTGCTGAGGGGGATACAAGGTAACCAGATTGTCCCCCGTGGGGCTTACAATCTTCATCCCCATTTGACAGATGAGGGAACTGAGGCCCAGAGAAGTGAAGGGACTTGCCCAAAGTCACCCAGCTGGCAAGTGGCGGAGTCGGGATTAGAACCCACGACCTCTGACTCCCAAGCCCGGGCTCTTTCCATTGAGCCACAATGCTTCCAGCGCTCACTATGTGCCCAGCACTGTTCTCAGCGCTGAGGGGGATACAAGGTGAACAGGTTGTCCCATGTGGGGCTCACAAACTTCACCCCCATTTTACAGATGAGGGAACTGAGGCCCAGAGAAGCGAAGGGGCTTGCTCCAGGTCACACGGCAGAGCAGGGACAGAGCGGAATTAGAACCCATGACCTCTGATTCCCAAACCTGGGCTCTTGCCACTGAGCCACGCTGCAGAGCCGTCATTGATTTAGTTATGCTAATAGCTGTCTCTTCCCCCTATAATAATAATTATGGTATTTGTTAAGCCCTTATTAATAATAATAATCGTGGTATTTGTTAAGCCCTTATTAATAATAATAATCGTAGTATTTGTTAAGCACTTGTTAATTAATAGTGGTATTTGTTAAGCACTTATTCATAATAATAATTGTTGTATTTGTTAAGCACTTACTATGTGCCACGCACTATCCTCAGCTCTGGAGTGATTATAAGCAAATCAGGTTGGACAGTCCCTGGTCCACGTGGAGCTCACAGTCTCTCTCCCCATTTTACAGATGAGGTAACTGAGGCCCAGAGAAGTGACTTGCCCCGGGTCACACAGCAGACGAGTGGCGGGGTCAGGATTAGAACCCACAACCTTCCGATCCCCAGGCCTGTGCTGTGTCCATCACACCATTCCGCTTCTCCTACGTGTCAGACACAGTACTAAGCGCTGGGCTAGATACAAGCAAATTCATTCATTCAATCATATTTATTGAGCGCTTACTGTGTGCAGAGCACTGTACTAAGCACTTGGGAAGTACAAGTTGGCAATATATAGAGACCGTCCCTACCCAACGGCGGGCTCACGGTCTAGAAATCAGGTTGAACAGTCTCCCTGTCCAGCATGGGTTCACAGTCTCACTACCCATTTTACAGATGAGGTTCATGAGGCACAGAGAAGTGAAGTGACTTGCCCAAGGCCACACAGCGGACAAGCGGCAGAGCCGGGATTAGAACCCATGACCTTCTGACTCCCAAGCCCTTCCACTAGCTACTAAACCATTTGTTTCCCTCCAGAATGTAAGCTGGTTGTGGGCGGGGAACGTGTCTTTTTCCTGCTATATTGTACTCTCCCAAGCGCTTAGTACAGTGCTCTGCACGATGTAAGTGTTCAATAAATACGACTGACTGACTATACCCTCCATTTATCTTTCCCATCTCCTTTGCCTTCCTCCTCCCCTTTCCACCATTCATTCAAACGTATTTATTGAGCGCTTACTGTGTGCACAGCACTGTACTAAGCGCTTGGGAAGTACAAGTGGGCAACATATAGAGACGGTCCCTACCTGACAGCGGGCTCACAATCAATCAACGGTATTTACTGAGTGCTTACTGTGTGCATAGCATTGTACTGAGCGCTTGGGAGAGTATAATGAAATAAAAGCTTTTTTTGCACTTTTTTTAGTACAATACAATAGGGTTTTGGTTGGTTTTCTTTTTTAATGTGTTTTTTGGGGGGGATTTGTGCCAGGGAGTGTTCTAAGCACTGGGGTAGATACAAGGTAATCAGGTTGGACACAGTCCCTGTCCCACAAGGGGCTCGCAGTCTTAATCCCCATTTTACAAATGAGGTAACTGAGGCACAGAGGAGTGAAGTGACTTGCCCAAGGCGACAAGGCAAGTGGCAGAGCCAGGCCCGTGCTCTATCCACTAGGCCATGCTGTGCTGGGGTAGAGGCAAGATAATCGGGTGGACACATATGGTCGTTAATTCTGCGGTTAAATTCGTTCATTCATTCAATCAATCGTATTTATTGAGCACTTTCATTCATTCAGTCGTATTTTTTGAGCGCTTACTGTGTGTAGAGCACTGTACTAAGCGCTTGGGAAGTACAAGTTGGCCAGCTGTTGAGTAGGGACCGTCTCTATATGTTGCCAACTTGTATTTCCCAAGCGCTTAGTACAGTGCTCTACATACAGTAAGCGCTCAATAAATATGATTGAATGAATTGTACAGATTTATTACTCTATTTTACTTGTACACATTTACTATTCTATTTCTTTTATTTTGTTATGTTTTGTTTTGTTGTCTGTCTCCCCCTTCTAGACTGTGAGCCCGCTGTTGGGTAGGGACTGTCTCTATATGTTGCCAACTTGGACTTCCCAAGCGCTTAGTACAGTGCTCTGCATGCAGTAAGCGCTCAGTAAATACGATTGAATGAATGAATGAACTGTACAGATTTATTACTCTATTTTACTTGTACGGATTTACTATTCTATTTCTTTTATTTTGTTATGCTTTGTTTTGTTGTCTGTCTCCCCCTTCTAGACTGTGAGCCCGCTGTTGGGTAGGGACCGTCTCTAGATGTTGCCAACTTGTACTTCCCAAGCGCTTAGTACAGTGCTCTACATACAGTAAGCGCTCAATAAATATGATTGAATGAATGAATGAATGAACTGTACACATTTATTACTCCATTTTACTTGTATGTATTTACTATGTTGCCAACTTGTACTTAGTACAGTGCTCTGCACACAGTAAGCGCTCAATAAATACGATTGAATGAATGAATGAATGAACATATAGAGACGGTCCCTACCCAACAGCGGGCTCACTACTGTGCGCAGTGCACTGTACTAAGCGCTTGGGAAGTACAAATGGGCAACATATAGAGATGCTCAAGGGAGCTGAAACAATAGCTGATTTTCTCGTTCCGGGTAAACTGAGTCCCCTTTCTATGGAATTGACTCTCAAATTTTGTATTTTCTTAAGTGTTTAAGCAAGTGTGCCCTAGTGGAAAAACCCTGAGCCTGGAATTCACGAGACGTGGGTTCTAATCCCGGCTGTGTTACCTTGGACGAGTCATTTAACTTTTCACCCTCAGTTTCCTCATCTGTAAAATGGACTTTAAACCCTACTCCCGTCCACTTTATGTGGGTCTACGGAACGTGTCTAACCAAGCTATCTTTACCCCAGCTCTTAATGCAGTGAGAGCTTGGTAAATAATAAGCTATTAACAAGTACCATAATTATTATTAGTAGTAATAACTTTCACACCAGAGATGGAATACGCTCGGAAACCACTGATCTTCCCAGCGTGCCCTTATCTGAAATAAATTGTACTTTTGAGAAGCAGGCCACCTCTTGCACGGCTTGAAACAAATGATGAGGCCCTGTGGATGGTGTTATGGTTTCAATAAAACATAATAAGAAGAAATCTATTATCTACCACTAATAAGTCATTCATTCATTCGTATTTATTGCGTGCTTACTGTGTGCAGAGCACTGTACTAAGCGCTTAGCATTTGTTAAGCACTGTGTGTGAAGCACTGTTCTAAGCGCTGGGGGGGACACAAGGTGATCAGGTTGTCCCACGGGGGGCTGACAGTCTTAATCCCCATTTGACAGATGAGGTCACTGAGGCCCGGAGAAGTGACTTGCCCGAAGTCACACAGCTGACAAGCGGCGGAGTCGGGATTAGAACCCATGACCTCTGGCTCCCAAGCCCGGGCTCTTTCCACCGAGCCACGCTGCTTCTCTTTTTGCTTCACAAATTCCACTGTGACTTCTGGTGTATTGTAATAGATAACTCAAAGTAACCAAACCACTTTTGGGCCTTAGCTTTTAAGCTAGATCTGCTATCTAGGCAGAGTAAACATCTTCGGTTTTTGGTATTGTTGCTTTTGTTTGGTTAAGCTAAAGTTACTTAGACTAATCATAATGACTGCATTTGTCAATGTCAATACTGCGGTTTGTTTTTTTGTTTGTCTAAGTGTAAAGTGGAAGCTAGTCATAATGACTGGCTGTATTTGTCAATATCAACGCTGCCTTTTGTTTTTTGTTTGAGTTAGTGTAAAGCTGTGTACACTAGTCATAACGACTGTTGACTTTTGTCAAGATCAACACTTTCAACTGCCAGACTTATTTGCACTTTGAGAGAAGTTCTTTGGGTCAGGTTTACACTCCTTTCAACCTACATATTGGGAGAGGTAATACCCTGAAAAGCAGCGGGGATTAGTGGAAATAGCCCGGGTTTGGGAGTCAGAAGTCATGGGTTCTAATTCCAACTCCGCTACTTATCGGCTGTGTGACTTTGGGCAAGTCACTTTACATCTCCATGCCTCAGTTCCCTTGGGGATTAAGTATGTGAACCCCATGTGGGACAACATGATTAGCTTTGTATCTACCCCAGTGCTTAAAACAGTGCTTGGCACATAGTAAGCGCTTAACAAATACCATTATTATTATTATTATTATTATTATTATTACCTTGCCAGCTTCCCAGGGCCATCAGGTGGCTACCATCAGGTCACCGGCCCTGAGTGACTGAGTAGCCACTCCAGATAATCCCTCCTTTCATCAGAACTTGGGAAGACGAAGTTTTCTGGTGCCAGCTTGGCTTTCCCCCGGTGTCCTCCAAATGAAGAAAATTGGGTTCCACACAGGTAGAAAGCTTGCCCAGTGGCTGATTTACTCTCATCGGCCAAGGATCTATGCCTTCAAAACAGTTGTATACTATTTCATCGGGTCATCATGCTCCCGTTGAATAATAATACCTCCTTCCCTTCCCCACAGCACCTGTATATATGTATATATGTTTGTACATATTTATTACTCTATGTATGTATTTATTTATTTAATTTGTACATATCTATTCTATTTATTTTATTTTGTTAGTATGTTTGGTTTTGTTCTCTGTCTCCCCCTTTTAGACTGTGAGCCCACTGTTGGGTAGGGACTGTCTCTATATGTTGCCAATTTGTACTTCCCAAGCGCTTAGTACAGTGCTCTGCACATAGTAAGCGCTCAATAAATACGATTGATGATGATGATGATTGTAGCATTTATTCATTCATTCATTCATTCAATCGTATTTATTGAGCGCTTACTGTGTGCAGAGCACTGTACTAAGCGCTTGGGAAGTCCAAGTTGGCAACATATAGAGACGGTCCCTACCCAACAGTGGGCTCACAGTCTAGAAGGGCTAAGCACTGAACCAAGCGCTGGGGTGGGTACAAGCTAACTGGGTTGGACACAGTCCCTGTCCCACGTGGGGCTCACACTCTCGATCCTCATTTTATAGACTGTGAGCCCATTGTTGGGTCTCTATATGTTGCCGACTTGTACTTCCCAAGCGCTCAGTACAGTGCTCTGCACACAGTAAGTGTTCAATAAGTACGATTGAATGAATAGATGAGGTAACCGAGGCACAGAGAAGCTAAGTGACTTGCCCAAGGTTACATGGCAGACAAGTGGCGTAGGTGGGATTAGAACCCATGACCTTCTGATTCCCAGGACCAGGCCCAGTGGATACACTACGCCATGTGGAATTTGCCTAGCCATGTTCGAAGGCTGTTTCTTTTTTTTTTTAAATGGCATTTATTCAGCGCTTACTATGTGCAAAGCACTGTTCTAAGCGCTGGGGAGGTTACAAGGTGATCAGGTTGTCCCATAGGGGGCTCACAGTCAATCCCCATTTTACAGATGAGGGAACTGAGGCACAGAGAAGTGAAGTGACTTACCCAAAGTCACACAGCTGACAATTGGTGGAGCCGGGATTTGAACCCATGACCTCTGACTCCAATGCCCGGGCTCTTTCCACTGAGCCACGCTGCTTCTCAATCCAATGGCAATCAAATGACGCTCCAGTGATCAAAGACTACATCTGAGAGGAGCAGCATGGCTCAGTGGAAAGAATACGGGCTTGGGAGTCTGAGGTCGTGGGTTCTAATCCCAACTCCGCCACTTATCAGCTGTGTGACCTTGGGCAAGTCACTTAACTTCTCTGTGCTTCAGTCACCTCATCTGTAACATGGGGATGAAGACTGTGATGCCCACGCGGGACAATCTGATTACATCGTATCTAACCCAGCTCTTAGAACAGTGCTTGGCACATAGTAAGCACTTAACACATACCATTATCATTGTTATTTTCTTGGTCTTTTAAAGCAAGAAGATGCTTATTACAGCAGAATGGAGTTTAGGTCAGATCTGACCTACTGAGAGCTCACCTCCTCCAGGAGGCCTTCCCAGACTGAACCCCCCCTTCTTCTTCCCCTCCTCCCCCTCCCCATCCCCCCCGCCTTACCTCCTTCCCCTCCCCACAGCACCTGTATATATGTACATATGTTTGTATGGATTTATTACTCCATGTATTTATTTATTTTATTTGTACATATTTATTCTCTTTATTTTATTTTGTTAACATGCTTTGTTTTGTTCTCTGTCTTCCCCTTCTAGACTGTGAACCCGCTGTTGGGTAGGGACCGTCTCTATATGTTGCCAACTTGTACTTCCCAAGCGCTTAGTACAGTGCTCTGCACACAGTAAGTGCTCAATAAATATGACTGAATAATCATCATCATCATCATCAATCGTATTTGAATGAATGAATGAATCTGAGGCTCCATAGTACTACTTGAATAATAACTTTTAGACTGTGAGCCCACTGTTGTGTAGGGACGGTCTCTATATGTTACCAACTTGTACTTCCCAAGCACTTAGTACAGTGCTCTGCACACAGTAAGCGCTCAATAAATACGATTGATTGATTGATTGATCCAAGAGCCGAACATAGCGGGCTTCCCAGTTGGGAGAACTAGGTCTCCGCGTGAGATTCCAATTTTCATTAGGTGGATGACCTGGGTGTTAATTTGAATATAAGGCCCCCTGAACTTGAGTTCATTCAAAACTTTGATTGAATGACACTATGAGATGAAGAGAAAACTGGGGAATTCGGTGCCAAGAAAATGACCTCTTTGGTCAAGAGAAAATTGGCTGTGGCCAGAAAGTAAGGCTACGGTGTATAATCTAGGTCACACTTCTTAGAGTTTAGATTCATAAGCAAATTTCTAACCGTGCTGCGCTGATCTGTGTTGAGTTTAATTGTGAGTCAAATCTGCTGATGTTTTTTAAGTGCTTACTGTTCTGGTAAGTGCCAAAGCCATGATCCCTGCTGTGGGCCTAACTGGGTGAGACAGACAGAAGTCAATCATGTAGGTATATAGTAGGAACAAAAATAAGGAGTGGTTACTAACATCAGTATATTGGCATAAAGTGACCAAATGAATAACGGACTATGTGTTGAGAGCACACCTCCTCCAGGAGGCCTTCCCAGACTGAGCCCCCTCCTTCCTCTCCCCCTCCCCATCCCCTCCGCCTTACCTCCTTCCCCTCCCCACAGCACTTGTATATATGTATATATGTTTGTACATATTTATTACTCTATTTTATTCGTACATATTTATTCTATTTATTTTATTTTTGTAAATATGTTTGGTTTTGTTCTCCGTCTCCCCCTTCTAGACTGTGAGCCCACTGTTGGGTAGGGACCGTCTCTATATGTTGCCAACTTGTACTTCCCAAGCGCTTAGTACAGTGTTCTGCACACAGTAAGTGCTCAATAAATGCGATTGAATGAATGAATCACCCCCACTCCCTGCCCTACCCCTTTCCCCTCCCCGCAGCACTTGTGTATATTTGTACATATTTATTACTCTATTTTATTAATGATGTGTATGTAGCTCTAATTCTATTTATTCTGATGGTATTGACACCTGTCCGCTTGTTTTCTTATGTCGTCTGTCCCCCCCTTCTAGACTGTGAGCCCGTTGTTGGGTAGGGACCGTCTCTATATGTTGCCGATTTGTACTTCCCAAGCGCTTAGTACAGTGTTCTGCACACAGTAAGCACTCAATAAATGTGATTGAATGAATTAATGAATCAATGAAAGTGTATTCGTTAATGCAGAAGGTGGATGACAAGAGCAGGGGCTTGGGATTCAGAAGATCTGGGTTCTAATCCTGACTCCGCCACTTGTCTCTTGTGTGACCTTGAACAAGTCACTATGCTCAGAGCTTAGAACAGTGCTTGGCACATAGTAAGCACTTAACAAATACCGTCATTATGATTGCAAGCAAATCAGGCTGGACACAGTCCCTGTTCTACTTGGGGCTCACAGTCTCAATCCCCGTTTCACAGATGAAGTAACTGAAGAGAAGTAAAGAGACTTATCCAAGGTCACACTGCAGACAAGAGAGAAACAGCGTAGCGTAGTGAAAAGAGCTCAGGCTTGGGAGTCGGAAGTTGTAGGTTCTAATCCCGGCTCTGCCACTTGCCTGCTGCGTGATCTTGGGTAAGTTACTTCACTTCTCTGTGCCTCAGTTACCGCATCGGTAAAATGGGGATTAAGAATGGGAACCCTACATGGGTCAACCTGATAAGCTTGTATCTACTAGCGCTTAGAACAGTGCTGGGCACATAGTAATAATAAGTTATTAATAATAAGCTAATAATACTTAAAAATAACAATAGTACCACAATTATTAAATGGAATTAATTATTAAATTAATCCTGTATATACGTATATATGTTTGTACATATTTATTACTCTATTTATTTATTTATCTTACTTGTACATATCTATTCTATTTATTTTATTTTGTTAGTATGTTTGGTTTTGTTCTCTGTCTCCCCGTTCTAGACTGTGAGCCCGCTGTTGGGTAGGGACAGTCTCTGTGTGTTACCGACTTGTATTTCTCAAGCGCTTAGTACAGTGCTCTGCACACAGTAAGCGCTCAATAAATACGATTGATTGATTGATTGAAGGCAGATCCGGGATTAGAACTCATGACCTTCTGACTCCCAAGCCCATAGTCTCTCCACTACGCCGTGATGTTTCTCTGTGCCTCAGTTACCTCATCTGTAGAATGGGATTAAAACTATGAGCCCCGTGTGGGCCAGTGACTGTGTCCAACCTGTTAACCTCATTATTTACCCCACTGCTTAGAACAGTGCTTGGCACCTAGTAAGTGCTTAACAAATACCATTATTATTATGTAGGGCTCACAGTCTTTTCCCTCATGTTACAGATGAGGTAATTGAGGCACAGAGGAGTGAAGTGACTTGCCCAAGGTCCAACAGATTAGATCCCTCTGACTCCAAGTTCTGGGCTCATTCCGCTAGGCTACATTGCTCCTCGCTGCCCATCAGGAGTTTGCATTCCAGAGGGGGAGGCTGGCATTAGAATAAATCACAGATATAATAATAATAATGGCATTTGTTATGCACTTACTATGCACAAAGCACTGCTCTAAACTCTGGGGAGGATACAAGGGGATCAGGTTGTCCCACGTGGGGCTCACAGCCTTAATCCCCATTTTACAGATGAGGTAACTGAGGCTCAGAGAAGTTAAGTGACTTGCCTAAGTGCTGTGGGGCTGGGGTTGGGGCGTAATAATCAAAGCTCAAGTCGTATAGGTGGGCATAGGTGATTCAAAAAGCGGGTTTAATAGGGGAAATGAGGGCTTAGCAGGGCAGGCCTCTTGGAGGAGTCTCTCCTCAGCCCTGTTATTTTCACCCTTCTCATTTTGTTTTGAATCGTTCGTGGGTGCCAGCCAAACCAGAATCGGCTTATCAATCAATCAATGGTATATATCGAGTGCTTACTGTGTGCAGAGCACTGTACTATGCGCTGGGGAGAGTGCAATACAACAGAGTTGGTGGATGTACTCCCTGCCCACAGATGTATTTATTTATATTTATTCACTTTCCCCCCCCGCCTTCCCGCCTCTCTCCCAGACATCCCTCTTCTCCATGTTCATGCTTAGTTGTCCCTAACACACCTTAATACTGGCCAAGGACATATGCATTATACTAGGCACAAGGTGAATTGTGCTAAAGTCATGCACACCGTTTTTCTAGAGCTAAGGAAATCTATACATTTTTCATGTTCCTAATGTATTTCTCTGGGGAGTCACCAAGCTCCCAACTTTCTTCAGAGCCTTTACATTCCCCTCTGTGCCATCCTTAGGTCAGTCTGAAGTCTGGACAATCAATCAATCAATCGTATTTATTGAGGGCTTACTGTGTGCAGAGCACTGTACTAAGCACATGGGAAGTACAAGTTGGCAACATAACAAGTGAACATAACATGCCACTTAACATGACATGACATGACATGACACTTAACATGGCAACATAACCCACTGTTGGGTAGGGACTGTCTCTATATGTTGCCAATTTGTACTTCCCAAGCGCTTAGTACAGTGCTCTGCACATAGTAAGCGCTCAATAAATACGATTGATGATGATAACATGACAAGTGAACCCTGGAATTCAGCAGCAGGACGCCTAGTGGAAGAAGGCTCAGCACCAAGTTTTAAAAATAATAATAATAATCATAATACTTGTGGTATTTGTTAAGCACTTCCTATGTGCCAGGCACTGTACTAAGCGCCGGGGTAGACACAAGGTAATTGGGTTGGACACAGTCCCTGTCCCACATTGGGCTCGCGGTCTTCATCCCCATTCTGCAGATGAGGGAACTAAGGCCCAGAGAAATGAAGTGACTTGCCCAAGGTCACACAGCAGGATTAGAATCCACATCCTCGGATTCCCGGGCCTGTGCTTTATCCACTAGATCATGCGTTTGTCTGTTTGAAAGGATATAAGAACATCTGGTTCTGTATTGGAACTGGACAAAGAAAAAGGCCACCTGAAAATTGGACTGTCCAGTCTAAGACCAGATGAATGGCCAAGCTGTAGTTTCAGGAGTGCTCTGAAACAATCATGAATGGATTTCGGAAGCTTGCATGCCATAGCACCCGAGTCATGAATGATCCTGTAACTTCCCAGTTGATCAATCAGTCGATATTTTGGGTTTTTTTATGGTATTTGTTAAGCTCTTCCTATGTGTCAAACACCGTTCTAAGTGCTGAGGTTGGTACCAAAGTCATTTGGGTTGGACACAGTCCTTGTCCCACATAGGGTTCACAGTCTAAGCAGGAGGGAGAACCAGTCTCCCCATTTTACAGTTGAGGACACTGAGGCACAGAGAAAGTAAGAGACTTGCCCAAGGTCACAGAGCAAGAAATGGGCAGATCCGGGATTAGAACCCAGGTCCTTCTGACTCCACTAGGTCACGCTGCTTTCCCTGGGCACTAAACTTTCCCATTTCCTCACTTTCTCCTCTTTACACTGCCAGAAGCTCATCTGGAAAATATTCCCCGGAGTTACTGATAGAGTTTACGGAGTGCCTAATCCTGCGCTGAGAATTTGGGAGAGTACGATACCAAAATCCTCTAAATAGAGAGGTGAGGAGGAGTCCAACAGCCAAGCCAATTCTGACTTGGTCCTGAGAATGCGCAGATGTCTAGGGACATTAATGATCCCTCCGCCGCTAATCTCCTCACCGTACCTCGTTCTCGCCTGTCCCGCCATCGACCCCCGGCCCACGTCATCCCCCGGGCCTGGAATGCCCTCCCTCTGCCCATCCGCCAAGCTAGCTCTCTTCCTCCCTTCAAGGCCCCGCTGAGAGCTCACCTCCTCCAGGAGGCCTTCCCACACTGAGCCCCTTCCTTCCTCTCCCCCTCATCCCCCTCTCCATCCCCCCATATTACCTCCTTCCCTTCCCCACAGCACCTGTATATATGTATATATATTTGTACATATTTATTACTCTATTTATTTTACTTGTACATATCTATCCTATTTATTTTATTTTGTTAGTATGTTTGGTTTTGTTCTCTGTCTCCCCCTTTTAGACTGTGAGCCCTCTGTTGGGTAGGGACTGTCTCTATATGTTGCCAATTTGTACTTCCCAAGAGCTTAATACAGTGCTCTGCACACAGTAAGCGCTCAATAAATACGATTGATGGTGATGATGATGATCATGTTATCCCGTCTTAAATTGTAGGCGTGAGTTCCTCAATCAATCAATCAATCGTATTTATTGAGCACTTACTATGTGCAGAGCACTGTACTAAGCGCTTGGGAAGTACAAATTGGCAACATATACAGTCGCTAGATTGTAAATGGGTCGAGGGCAGGGATTGCATATGGCAACTAGATCGCACCCCTCTCAGGGTCACTACTGGAAACTCTCCAGGAACTCTGCCTATCTCAGCTATGGGAGGGAGAGTCAAGCAGAGGCCTACCCACTCCATTCCTAGCTTGGGCAAGTGGCTAGTGAGCGGAAGGCAATCGGCCACAAGTCAAAACTCACCTACGCTGGGCAGCACTGGCACGGGAGAGAGTTGAGGGCGGAGACTGGAGTTGGCAGCTCAGAAGGAGGGAATGGTAAACCGCTTCCGTATTTTTGCCGAGAAAACTCTCCGGATTCACTACCAGAACGACTGCCGGGGAGGTGGGGCGTTCCGGGACAGATGCGTCCTTGATGTCGCTATGGGTCAGAAACTATTAGATGGCATAAGACAAGACTATATTGCAAGTATTTAGTAGAGTGCTCTGCCCTATTGCTTATTTTGTGCTTCGGGCTATCTCGACTTCCTTAACTCTCAGCGGGCAGAAGGAGCCCGCTTCTGTATATATGTATATATGTTTGTACATATTTATTACTCTATTTATTTATTTATTTTTCTTGTACCTAGCTATTCTATTTTATTTTGTCAGTATGTTCGGTTTTGTTCTCTGTCTCCCCCTTTTAGACTGGGAGCCCACTGTTGGGTAGGGACCGTCTCTATGTGTTGCCAACTTGGACTTCCCAAGCGCTTAGTACAGTGCTCTGCACACAGTAAGCGCTCAATAAATACGATTGATGATGATGATGATGAGGCCTTCCCAAACTGAGCCCCCTCCTTCCTCTCCCCCTCATCCCCCTCTCCATCCCCCCGTCTTACCTCTTTCCCTTCCCCACAGCACCTATATATATGTATATATGTTTGTACATATTTATTGCTCTATTTATTTATTTATTTTACTTGTACATATCTATTCTATTTTATTTTGTTAATATGTTTGGTTTTGTTCTCTGTCTCCCCCTTCTAGACTGTGAGCCCACTGTTGGGTAGGGACTGTCTGTATATGTTGCCAACTTGTACTTCCCAAGCGCTTAGTACAGTGCTCTGCACACAGTAAGCGCTCAATAAATACAATTGATTGATTGATTGGACGTCGACCAGGATGGCGATGGGTGAAGGAACAGGGATTGGAGGTTGGGAGGAAGGTGCAGAAATCTGAAATCTGTCCATCAGTGGGACGCGGTGAGATGAAGATTCCTGGGTCAGGTTTAAATAGATGTACAATTTCTATAAACTCTGAGGTATTTATTTTATTATTACTCTATGTATTTTATTTGTACATGTTTATTCTATTTATTTTATTTTGTTAATATGTTTTGACTCTGTCTCCCCCTTCTAGACTGTGAGCCCACTGTTGGGTAGTGATCATCTCTATATGTTGCCAACTTGTACTTCCCAAGCGCTTAGTACAGTGCTCTGCACACAGTAAGCAATCAATAAATATGATTGATTGATTGATTGATTGATTGCTCTGCACACAGTAAGCGCTCAATAAATACGATTGAATGAATGAATAAAAATTGCTGGAAACAAAACCCAGAGGGGAAATACGTCTTTTTCCTTTGGACCCAAACTTATTTAATGGCTCTAAGAATATGGAACATGGTATTTATCATTTACACAGCAATTGTACTGGTTAGGGTCTGAAATTAAAAACTATAAATGCATTAGTTTATTCAAACGATAAGTACAAGTAAATATGAATATGCAATTATACTTTGCAATTATAGTTACAGATGGTGTTACAAGCTGCTTGCCTGCACCTCAGATTCTTTATGTTTTCACAGTTCGTGAGGTAAGGAAAGAAGTAATTAAAATTAGAACTATATTCACAATAAACAAAAGGAAGATTTTCTGATGTGGAAATAAAAAAAATATTCCCCATACGGTCAACAATCTGAGCGCAGAAAAAGGAAATTATTTTTTTTAATGGAAAATTAGCATGTACTTTAAAAAATGGTGTTTGTTAAGCACATACTATATGTCAGGCATTGTACTAAGCACCGGAGTGGATACAAATTAATCTGTTTAAACACAGTCCATGTCTTAATCTCCATTTTACAATGAGGTAAGTGAGGCACAGAGAAGTTAAGTGATTTGCCCAAGGTCACACAGCAGACAAGTGGTGAAGGTGAGATTAGAACTCAGGTTTTTATGACTTCAAGGCCCATGCTGCTTCTCTACTCATTCTAAAGCAAGAGAAAAATATGCTCCAAGTATTGTCATCGAAACATCCTTGGATGTTTTGTTATCTAATCAAAGCTGGTCTCCTATTCTGAAACATCTCCTCCGAGGAGCCTTCCCTGACTAAGTCCTCCTTTCCTCTTCTCCCACTCCCTTCTGCATCTCCCTGACTTGCTCCCTTTATCACCCTCTCTCCCAATCCTACAGCACGTTTATTATTATTATGTATATATCTATCATTTATTTATTTATTGTTATCTAATCAAAGCTGGTCTCCCATTCTGAAACATCTCCTCCGAGGAGCCTTCCCTGACTAAGTCCTTCTTTCCTCTTCTCCCACTCCCTTCTGCAGCTCCCTGATTTTCTCCCTTTATTCATCCTCTCTCCCAACCCTAAAGCACATATATTATTACTATGTATATATCTATCATTTATTTATTTATTGTTATCTAATCAAAGCTGGTCTCCCATTCTGAAACATCTCCTCTGAGGAGCCTTCCCTGACTAAGCCCTCCTTTCCTCTTCTCCCACTCCTTTCTGCATCTCCCTGACTTGTTCCCTTTATTCATCCTCCCTCCCAAAACTATAGCACATATATTATTATCTATCTATCTATCATTTATTTATTTGTGTACATTAACATCTGTTTCCCCCTCTAGACTGTAAGCTCACTGTGGGCAGGGAACTCATCTGTTTGTTGTTGTATTGTACTCCCCCAAGCGCTTAGTACAGTGGTTTGCACACAGTAAGTGCTCAATAAATTGGATTCACCTTACCTCCTTCCCCTCCCCACAGCACTTGTATATATGTATATATGTTTGTACGTATTTATTACTCTATTTATTTATTTTATTTGTACATATTTATTCTATTTATTTTGTTAATATGTTTTGTTTTGTTCTCTATCTCCCCCTTCTAGACTGTGAGCCCACTGTTGGGTAGGGACCATCTCTATATGTTGCCTACTTGTACTTCCCAAGCGCTTAGCACAGTGCTCTGCCCACAGTAAGCGCTCAATAAATACGATTGAATTACAGTCTAGAGGGGGAAACAGATGTTAATGTACACAAATAAATAAATGATAGATATATACATAATAATAATATATGCGCTATAGTTTTGGGAGGGAGGATGAATAAAGGGAGCAAGTGAATTAATGAATAATAATAATGGTATCTGTTAGCCTCTTACTATGTGCCGAGCACTGTATTAAGTGCTGGGGTGGATACAAGCAAATTGGGTTGGGCACAGTTCACGTCTCAGGTGGGACTCACAGTCTCAACCCCCATTATCCAGATGAGGGAACTGAGGCCCAGAGAAGTGAAGTGAATTGCCCAAGGCCACAATGCAGGCAAGTGGCAGAGCTGGGATTAGAACCGATGACTCCCAGGCTGGTGCTATGATCGATTGATTGATAGGAATAGAGAAGTAATAGAAACAGAGAAATAGAGAAGCAGCGTGGCTTAGTGGAAAGAGCACAGGCTTGGGAGTCAGAGGATGTGGGTTCCAATCCCACCTCCGCCACTTATCTGCTGGGTGACCTTGGGCAAATCACTTAACTTCTCTGTGCCTCAGTTACCTTATCTTTAGAATGGGGATTAAGACAGTGAACCCCATGGGGGACAACCTGATTGCCCTGATTGCACTTAGAGCAGTGCTTGGCACATAGTAAGCATTTAACAAATGCCGTTGTTATTTACTATTTATTTATTTAAATAGATTACAGATCTGTACATGAGTACTGGGGGACTGAGAGTGGGGGTGAATAAAAGGTGCAAATTCCCGCAACAAGCACTTGTTTTACGGCACCTGTAACTACTAGTTACTAGTTACTAGGGAAACTAGTTACTGAAGACATAACTCCTCTCCCCTCAATAATAGTCAATCAATCAATCGTATATATTGAGCGCTTACTGTGTGCAGAGCACTGTACTAAGCGCTTGGGAAGTACAAGTTGACAACATATAGAGACAGTCCCTACCCAACAGTGGGCTCCCCTGTCATTTTACAAGCAAATTTATTCCAATACAAGGAAGAGCCAATCAATCAATCAATCAACAGTACTTACTGAGCTCTTACAATGGGCAGAACACTATACTGAGGTCTTGGGAGGGGGCAATAGAGTAGACACCAGACCTATCTTCAAGGAGCTTGCAGTCTGGCAGGGAAGACAGTAAATTCATTCCATTCATTCGTTCGTTCAGTCGTATTTATTGTTGATGATAGTATTTGTTAAGTGCTTACTATGTGCCAAGCACTGTTCTAAGTGCTTGCAGAGCACTGGAAAGTACAATCCGGCAATAAAGAGAGACAATCCCTGCCCACACTGGGCTTACAGTCTAGAAGGGGGGAAATTCTAAAGCACTAAATTCTAATTTTATTCTAATTCTAAAGCAGTAAAGGAAATTATGGAAGAGGGAAAGAACAGAGTTTAAAGCCCTAGGGATGTGTGTTTGAGTGGCAGTAGAGATTTTTTTCCATTGTCGTGGGCAGGGAATGTGTCCACCAACTCTGTTGTATCGTACTCTCCCAAATGCTTAGTACAGTGCTCTAAACGTAATAAGTGCTCAGTAAATGATTGATTGATTTATAAATGACCTGCCAAAGACGAGACTGCATCCATGAGGAAGAGAATCTCTTGAACCCTTGCGTACTTGGTTCATAATAATAATTGTGGTATCTGTAAAGCACTTACTATGTGCCAAGCACTGTACTAAGCACTGGGTTAGATGCAAAACAATAAATTGATCATCGGTATTTAGTGAGTGCTTACTGTGTGCAGAACAGAAGCAGCGTGGCTTAGTGGCAGGCTTGGGAGCCAGAAGTTGTAGGTTCGAATCCCAACTCCGCCATTTGCCAGCTGTGTGACTTTGGACAAGTCACTTCACTTCTCTGGCCCTCAGTTACCTCATCTGTAAAATGGGGATTAAGACTGTGAGCCCCGCGTGGGACAATCTCATTACCTTGTATCTACCTCAGAGCTTAGAAGAGTGCTTGGCCCATAGTAAGCACTTAACAAATACCATTATTTTCAGTACCGTACTAAGTGCTTGGAAGAGTATAATATAACAGAAGTGGGAGATATAACGGGCTTAGGATCATCACGGTCTAATTATAGAGGAGTACAGGCATTGACTCCCCATTTGGCAGATGAGAGAACTGAGGCACAGAGAAGTTAAGTGACTTGCCCAAGGTCACATCAGGTAAGTGGCAGAGGCAGGATTAGAACCCAGGTCCTTTGACTCCCGGGCCCACACTCTTTCCACTAGGCTACACTACTTATAAAAAAAAAACATGGAAAATCAGCAGGACACTTTTCTGGCTGCTGGCATCTCTCAGACAAAAGCATGTCCCTCTTACCATCAGTAGAATCTCCGACTTTTTTTCACAATAGCCGTGATAGTTGTGCTATTCCTTAGTAAAATCATGGACAAAATAGCCATCAGTATGCATTAGATAAATCTGTGTAGGACCTGATCCATTTCATAAACACTTTAACCAATTCAGAACAGGAAAGAAGAAAATATTAGCCGCAACCCAATGCAGCAATAAAATAAATCAAAAGAAACCTCAGAAAGCGGCCGTTGGAGGGTGCCTGAACTGCCCAAATCATTATCCATTGAGAAAGGAAAATGGACCCAATTCAGTTTGTTGATTCAATTCAAAAATACATTCCCCTTCCAAATTCAGCAAGTTACATAAGAGTCTTAAGGCTTCGGGTCATATTTAAGACTGAAAAATCTGGGAGAAAGACTGTGGCCGTGTAAAACCCGGTAAATATTCCCCAGGGAGAAATCCAACTAAAATACAACTTTACCTAGGAAGAACCCAGGGATAATATGGCTAAAGGGAGCTGGAAGAAAAGCCAAGAAAAATGCAGCTGCTTTAAGTGTCCCACGGCTTCGAAAATCTCTACTGGAAGATGTGTGTAAAAGGTGGAAAAGGTTGATGGAAAATGCTGGCATTTTGAGCATTTTATTGGCACTGTTATCTTAACAAAAGAAGTGTTGATGGAATATTTACTGTTTGCTTAGCCCTGTACTAAGTAGGAACTATTTGTAATAACAATAATAATAATTATGGTATTCGTTAAGCACTTACTATATGCCAGGCACTGTACTGAGAGCTGAGGCACTGTACTTATACTAAGCACTGACAGCAGTATACTGGGCACCTACTGGGTTCAGAGCATCGTATCCAGCGCTTAGAACAGTGTTTTGCACATAGTAAGCGCTTAATAAATGCCATCACTATTATTATTATTGGGTACCTACTTCATTGTCATCATCATCAATCATATTTATTGAGTGCTTACTATGTGCAGAGCACTGTACTAAGCACTTGGGAAGTACAAATTGGCAACGTATAGAGACAGTCCCTACCCAACAGTGGGCTCACAGTCTAAAAGTCATTGTCGAGCACTGTTCATTCATTCAGTCGGACAGTCATATTTATTGAGCACTTACTGTGTGCAGAACACTGAAGTAAACACTAGGGAAAGTACAGTATAACAATAAACAGTGACATTCCCTGCCCACAACGAGCTCACAGTCTAAAGGTGGGGAGACAGATGGCAATACGTATAAATAAAATGACGGATATGTACGTAAGTGCTTTGGGGCTGGGTACTAGGTGCAGAACACTGTACCAGATGTTTATTATGCTAGAGAACTGAATTGAGTGCCTACTTTGTGAGAATACTAAACTGAATATCTATTGTTTACAGAGCCCTGTGCTAGGCGCCTACTATGTGCAAAATACCTTACTGAGGGTCTGTTGTGTGCAGAGAACTTTATTGGGTCTCTTCTGTGTGCAGAGAGCACTGTACTATTCAAACATTCATTTAATTGCATTTACTGAGCACTTAGTGCAGAGCACTATCCTAAGCCTTTGGGAGAGTACACTATGATAACAAAAAGACACATTCCCTGCCTACAACAAGCTAGAGGAAATTGGGGAACATAGTGAAGAAGTGAAACATATGGAGTTTCTAGAAATATTGTAAAATGTCTGTAAATTGCTTTCCTCTCATTTCCTGGATAGGGCTGGATTAACGTAAGGGCTTTAGAGGCTACAACCCAGAACCTCTTTCCTGGCTGTCGGAGATTCCCCTATGCCTGTTATATTGTACTCCCGCAACTCCTTAGTACAGTGCTCTGCACAGAGTAAGTGCTCAATAAATATCATTAACTGACTGACTGAAGACAGGCAAAACAATCAATCAGTACTATTTTTTGAGCTCTATGTGCAGAGCACTGTACAAAGCCCTTGGGAGAGTACAATACAACAGAGTTGCAGACATAATACCACTTACAATCAATCAATTCCAATTGTATTTATTGAGCGCTTACCATGCGCAGAACACTGTACTGAGAATTAACCAAATACATTCATTTGGAATCTACTTCCTGTTTTGAAAAATGTTTGCACCGAATTATTTTATGTAATCAATATGTATAATGGGAAAATAATTGTAATGAGTAAATCTCAAATGCATCAGCGTGGCTCAGTGGAAAGAGCCCGGGCTTTGGAGTCAGAGGTCATGGGTTCAAATCCCGGCTCCGCCACTTGTCAGCTGTGTGACTTTGGGCAAGTCACTTAACTTCTCTGTGCCTCAGTCACCTCATCGGTAAAATGGGGATTAAACTGTGAGCCCCAAGTGGGAAACCTGATCACCTTGTAACCTCCCCAGCGCTTAGAACAGGGCTCTGCACATAGTAAGCGCTTAATAAATGACATTATAAATAAAATAAATAAAAACTTGGGAGAGTACAATATAACAGAGCCGGTAGACATGCTCCTTGACCTCAAGGAGCTTGCAGTCTAGGGGAGTTGAGCCAATAGTCCATCTGAGGAGCGAGGGAAAGGTATTATTCAGCAGAATTTGTGTGACGTGATCCTCTAAGCAACGTTCAGTGCAGCTTCAGAACTTGTAACGAACAAGATCCTTCAAGGCCTAAGGAGAAATGCTCAAATTCCCCCACCGATTGACAAGACTGAATGCAACAAGACAGCCCCCAGCATTTATGGTTCAGTGGTTAGAGCAGGGGCCTGGAAATCAGAGGTCATGGGTTTGAATCCCAGCTCCGCCACTTGTTTGCTGTGTGACCTTGGGAAAGCCACTTCACCTCTCTGGGCCTCAGTTACCTCACCTGTAAAATGGGGATTGAGACTGTGAGCCCCACACGGGACGGGGACTGTGTCCATCCCGATTTGCTTGTCTCCACCCCAGCGCTTAGTACAGCGCCTGGCACGTAGTAGTCTCTTAACAAAAACCATTATTAGTAGTAGTAGTATCTAGTTTATCACCCTGATTTTCTCCCTTTATTCACCACCTCCTCAGCCCCACAGCACTTAGGTACATATCCGTAATTTTTTCCTTTCTATTAATGTCTGCCTCCTCCTGTGGACTGTAAATCTCACTGTGGGCAGGGAATGTATCTGTTATTTTGTTATATTGTACTCTCCCAAGAGCTTAGTACACTGCTCTGTACATAGAAAGCGCTCAATAAATATGATTGATAGATTTTTTAAAAAAATTATGATATTTGTTAAGCGCTTACCGTGTACTGTGTGTGTTACTGGGGTAGACACAAGCTAATCAGGTTGGATACCGTCCATGCCCCACTCTTAACAAATACCACAAAAAAACCCAAATCCTCAGAATGCTGCAGGTAGATTTCTCTATTTTTAGGTAGATGTTCCTTCTCCCTAGGTGGCAAACTGGGAAATGAATGGGGCATTGTCTGATAAAACACTCAAACTGCCATAGATCTGAGCTGCTTGGACAGATATTTTCTGGTTCCCGTCCATCAACACTCCCTCAAACACTGCATCATTTAAAGCACAGGGAGAGAGAGGAAGAGAGAGAGAGGAAATGAAGGGGAAAAGGTATTTTAATATGACATTACTGTGGAGGATTCGTGTTCACAAAAGCCAAAAAGTTAAACCACGGTTCCCACGGCAACTGTAACTTGGCACTTTCTACACCGCACAAGCCTGCGTGTGGTTTTCACTCCAAGACTCAGAAGAGGCTAAAGCCCCCCAAAATTCTCGAGTCCATTTACTGTGAAGCGGGAATCGAGGACCTAATGGCTAGAACACGGATTTGGGAGGCAGAAGGTCATGGGTTCTAATCCTAATCCTCGTCTGCTGGGTGACCTTGGGTAAGTCATTTCACTTCTCTCGGTCTTACCTCATCTGTAAAACAGGGATTGGGACCGTGAGCCCCATGTGTCCAACCTGATAGTCTTGCATCCACCCCAGTCCTTAGTACAGTGCCTGGCACATAATAAGCGCTTGACAAATACCATGATTATTATTGTTATTACATGATGATTCGCATTCTATGCCCAGTTCAGGTGCACGTCATCAGATTTTACTTAAATCAGATTATCGTTATCAAATATCCAGGCCCTGGTTTCACCAGGCGGAGAAACTCACGCCACAGAACTAGAGGAGGTCAGGGGAGAGGTAGAGAGAGAGAGTTGTCTCTCCATTTATCATCCATGGGCTGAATTAAACCCATGCCTATCATGGAGAAGAATCTACACTGTGGGGGCAAATGGGGTTATAACCCCCCAGAGAAAGAAAATGTGTTCGGAGTCTCCCTCAGTGTTCACAGGAGAAAATGTGGCAAGAACATGGGTCGGGAATCTGGGGATCTGGGTTCGAATACGTTCAAATACCGACTCTGCCGCTTGCCTGTCATGTAACCTTGAGCAAGTCGCTTCACTTCTCTGTGCCTCAGTTTTTCCAGCTGTAAAATGGGGATTCAGTATCTGTTTTCCCTCCCACTTAGACGGCAAGCCCCATGTGGGATAGGGACTGATGATCTTGTATCAACCCTAGCACCCGATACAGTGCTTGGCACCTAGTAAGTGCTTAACAAATACAATAATAATAATAATAAGGCAGAGTAGGTAAAGTTCAATTTTTTTTATGGTATTTGTTAAGTGCTTCCTGTGTCCCAGCCACTGTACTAAGTGCTGGGGTAGATACAAGCTGATCAGATTGGACGCAGTCCCAGTCTTAACCCCCATTATACAGATGAGGTGACCGAGGCCCAGAGAAGTGAAGTGACTCACCCAGGGTCACACAGCAGACAAGTGGCGGAGCTGGGATTAGAACCCAGGTCCTTCTGACTCCGGATCTGTGCTCTAGCCACCAGGCCACGTTACTGCAAGAAGCTTCACCTAAAGAATGTCCTCGATTCCCAAAATAACCCTTCTGGAGACTAGAAGCAGAAAATCATCAATTTCACCAAGTTCCAAGTTCCAGGGTGGACTAACCCGAGGTTTTCTTCAAATAGCAGAGCCATTGAGCTGTTGCCAGCTGCTGAAAGAACGCCACTACTAAGCCACTGATTTCACTCTACCAAACCCCCAGGTGTCAGGAACTAGGACGGAGAGAACACGCGGGGATAATTGATAATATCGTGTTCCGTTAAATAAATAAATATTTACTAAATGCTACTATAGAGGACCCAATGAGATGGTTTTTCAAGTCGGTTTTAGGGAGCGCCATTCACGGCCCGAGAGCGGATGAATAGGGCTAGTGTGGGCAGCCGTGAGCGCATCCTCTGACCTGGCCCTCCCGTCTGGAGGAATTTCAGGAATAAATAATAAAGGGCGCTTTCAAAGCCGCCACGGCGAGTTTCATCTTTCTCCGTGTTTAACGGAACAAACGTTTTGGCCATTGTAAACTGAGAGAGTGAGATTCTAAGGTGAATCAATCAATCAATCTATTGTATTTATTGAGCGCTTACTGTGTGTCACAGGAGCCCGTCCTTAGCCACAGCTGCGAAACTTAATTATGATGATGACGGTATTTGTTAAATGCATATTATGTGTCAAGCATTGCTCTAAGCGCTGGGGTAGATACAAGCTATTCAGGTTGGGCACGGTCCCTGTCCCACATGGGGCTCGCAGGCTTAAAACCCATTTAACGGGAGGTGACTGAGACCCAGAGAAGTGAAGTGACTTGCCCAAGGTGACGAGCAGACCAGTGGTGGAGACAGGATTAGAACCCAGGTCCTTCGGACTCCCAGGCTTGTGCTTTATATTCTAGGCCATTCTGCTTCCCTATTTCCTTAGGCTGCGAGGTTGTGGAGGGGGTCAGATTTTTCTGTTTCCTTCCATCCCTTCGTAGTGGATAGAGCATAGGCCTGGGAGTAAGAAGGTCCTGTGTTCTAATTTCAGCTCTGCCGCTTGTCGGCTGTGTGACCTTGGGCAAGTCACTTCACGTCTCTGCATCCTCTGTAAAAAGGGGATTGAAACTGTGAGCCCCATATGGGACAGGGAACGTGTTCAACCTGATTTGCTTGTATCCACCCCATTGCCTGGCACACAGTAAATGCTTAACAAATATCACAATTATTATTATTATTATCCCTTCGAGCTTCTGATCTGAAGTCTTCCTCCCTTCTTCCTCCCTTCAAAGCCCTACTGAGAGCTCACCTCCTCCAGGAGGCCTTCCCAGACTGAGCTCCTTCCTTCCTCTCCCCCTCCTCCCCCTCCCCATCCCCCCACCTTACCTCCTTCCCCTCCCCACACCACCTGTATATATGTATATGTGTTTGTACATATTTATTACTCTATTTATGTATTTATTTTATTTGTACATATTTATTCTATTTATTTTATTTTGTTAATATGTTTTGTCTTGTTGTCTGTCTCCCCCTTCTAGACTGTGAGCCCACTGTTGGGTAGGGACCATCTCTATATGTTGCCAACTTGTACTTCCCAAGCGCTTAGTACAGTGCTCTGCACACAGTAAGCGCTCAATAAATATGACTGAATGAATGAATGAATGAATGAAGTCAGCGTGGCTCAGTGGAAAGAGCACGGGCTTTGGAGTCAGAAGCCATGGGTTCAAATCACTGCCCTGCCAATTGTCAGCTGTGTGATTTTGGGCAAGTCTCTTCACTTCTCTGTGCCTCAGTTACCTCATCTGTAAAATGGGGATTAAGACTGTGAGCCCCCCGTGGGACAACCTGATAAACTTGTAGCCTCCCCAGCGCTAAGAACAGTGCTTTGCACATAGTAAGCGCTTAATAAATGCTATTATTATTATAAGTCTCTTCAGGACAGTGCCCTGCACAAAGTAAGAGCTCAATAAATACCATTGATTGATTTATTCATTCAATTCATTAATCATATTTAGTGAGCGCTTACTGTGTGCTTGATTAATGGCAGGTCCTTCTGAGCGACCTTCATCCACTGAAAGAAGCCCTGCCATTTCATAAGAACATAAACCCATCAGTAATGCCACTACTGTTTTTTTTTCTATTGTATTTAAGCGCTTACTATATGCCAGGCACTGTACTAAGCTCTGGGATAGATACAAACTAATCAGGTTGGACACAGTCCCTGTCCCACATGGGGTTCACATTCTTAATCCCCATTTTACCGATGAGGTAACTGAGGCACAGAGAAGTGAAGTGACTCACCCAAGATCACGCAGCAGACGAGTGGCGGAGCCGGAATTAGAACCCAGATCCTTCTGACTCCGAAGGCCTTGCTCTATCCACTGGGCCACGCTGCTTCTACTGGGTCAGACCAGTAGTCCATCGAGCATGACATTTTGGCTCTCACATCGCCCCAGGATGACCGAAGGGAACATGTGATGGCTAGCACCCTGAGGGCAGGGATCGTGTGTTTTCTTTCTGGTGAACTCTTCCAAACGCTTGGACCAGTGCTTCGCACTCAGTCGCTGCTCCATCAATATCAATAATTGATTGATTAATTAACTACAGTACTTAAGTACTTACTGTGTGCCAACCACTGTTCTAAACACTGCTGCAGATACAAGTTAATCGGGATGGACACAATCCCCGAAGGTTTTCCTGAATCTACAGTCTATAAGGTGAATGTGCCCAAGGCGGCCAGTGCTTCTCAGAATGTACGGAGAAGACCCAATATGGATTCTCCAATGATGGGAAAGATGAGTTCCGCCAACGGAGAAGAAACCAGCGGGCAATTTAACCTGATCTTCACAGTTCTACTATCCTGTTCCAACCCCCTCAAATCCACCCGAGTTATGGCTTTCAGGTAAAATATCCAGAGCAATCAGCTCATGTAATTGCTTTCCAGTTTAGGCGTGACGTGACGTGAACTCGGACCGGTAATTTATGTGGGCGGAGCAGTCTGAATTACTTTCCGTAGTCTTCGAATTTCCCAATGTCGGAGATCTGGAAATCTCTCTAGGTCCGATTGGTTGTCCTTCCCAGCAATTCCATGAAGAGAGGTTTAACTTGAAGGTCATAAGTAAACTAAACTAGGAGCTTGAAGAAACCAAGCTCCTTGCCTCCGTTTGGGTTGTAGGGATTTGATTTATGAGGTGAAAGATCCAATTAGCCGAAAGGGTTTATTTTAGCTCATTTATTTAGTACGACTGTGGAGCTCCTCCTAAATCTTATCTTGGCCCAAGACTGAATATTTACGAATTCCTGAAGAGTAAAGGGTGAGTCTCAAATAGGAAGCTCTTTAATTAAATTTCAAAGGGGGTTTTCCTCTTCTCTCCGGCTGCCCTCCCGGACTTTTTAGTCAATTCTAGGCCCTTAGGCCTCAGTACGCTGTGAACAAAAAGCTATCTGCAGTCCACTTCAGCAGAGTTCATTCATTCATTCATTCAATCGTATTTATTGAGCGCTTACTGTGCGCAGAGCACTGTACTAAGCGCTTGGGAAGTACAAGTTGGCAACCTATAGAGACGGTCCCTACCCAACAACGGGCTCACAGTCTAGGAGGGGGAGACGGACAACAAAACAAAACGTGGACTTTCATTCGTTCATTCATTCATTCAATCGTATTTATTGAGCGCTTACTGTGTGCAGAGCACTGTACTAAGCGCTTGGGAAGTACAAGTTGGCAACCTATAGAGACAGTCCCTACCCAACAACGGGCTTACAGTCTAGAAGGGGGAGAGTTGGAAACAAAAGAAATTAACAGTAAGTGCGAAGCAGTGTGGCTTAGTGGGTAGAGCATGGGCCTTGCAGTCCGAAGGACCCGGGTTCTAATTCTGCTTATCTGCTCTGTGACCTTGGGCAAGTCACTTCTGTTAGCTCGTTGTAGGCAGGGAATGTTTATTGTTATAGTGTATTCTCCCAAGCGCTTAGTACAGTGCTCTGCACACAGTAAGCACTCAATAAATGTGATTTAATGAAGGAAGGAATGAACTTAACTTCTTTGGGCCTCAATTGCCTCATCTGTAAAATGGCCATGGACCGTTTCCGACCTGAATAACTTGTATCTACCCCAACACTTAGTACGGTGCCTGGCATATGGTAAGCACTTAACAAATACCATTAAAATGAAAAAAGTGTCCTGTTAGAGCCCTCTGATCTACCTTAGTCACAGTTTTAGTGAAACTTTTCCAAGCGCTTACACACAGTGCTGTGCGCACAGTAAGCGTTCAATATATACCTTTGATTGATTGATGGATTGACTGATAGTCAGGTGATGATACAGTGCTCTGCACATAGTAAGCGCTCAATAAATACGATTGATGATGATGATGCCTCTTGAATTTTGCTCTTCATCTATTCTGTTTATTAATAATAATAATCAATCAATCATATTTACTGAGCACTTACGGGGCACACGGCACTGTACTAAGCGCTTGGGAGAGAACGCTATAACAGTAAACAGACACACTCCCTGCCCACAACGTGCTTACAGTCTACAGGGGGAGAGACGTTAATAAAAAATAAATTACAGTGGGTACATAAGTGCTTTAAGGGTGGGCGGGGGGAATGAATAAGGGGAGCGTGATAACAATAATAATGACGATAGTATTTGCTAGGTCCATGCCACGTGCCAGGCACTGTCCTAAACACTGGGCGGAGATACGACTGCCTAATTTGAGTCTTTCAAGACTTGCCTGCCTCCGATCTTCTAAATGGGGATGTTATAGGACGGGACTGGATATGGATTTATTGCTCAGACAAAGCTAGTGTCCTGCCCAGGGCGGTGTGAATCTCACGACTTTGTGTCTGACCACCTCTTGGGAGGGAGATCTTCATACGAAGCCGGATGGGATGTGCTTTACAAACATACCCCTGTCCTCGGCACATAGTAAGCGCTTAAAAAATACCATCATCATTATTATTATTATTACAGTCGAGAAGGTATTTTTTTAATGGTGGTTGTTAAGCGCTTACTATGTGCCTGGCGCTGTAATAATAATGATGACATTTGTTAAGTGCTGACTATGTGTGAAGCACTGTTCTAAGCTCTGGGGGGGATACAAGGTGATCAGGTTGTCCCACGAGGGGCTCACAGTCTTAATCCCCATTTTACAGATGAGGTAACTGAGGCTCAGAGAATAATAATAATAATAATAATAATAATAATAATAATGGCATTTATTAAGTGCTTACTATGTGCAAAGCACTGTTCTAAGCGCTGGGGAGGTTACAAGGTGATCAGGTTGTCCCACAGGGGGCTCACAGTCTTAATCCCCATTTTACAGATGAGGTAACTGAGGCTCAGAGAATAATAATAATAATAATGATGATGGCATCTATTAAGCGCTTACTATGTGCAAAGCGCTGGGGAGGTTACAAGGTGATCAGGTTGTCCCACAGGGGGCTCACAGTCTTAATCCCCATTTTACAGATGAGGTAACTGAGGCTCAGAGAATAATAATAATAATAAAAATAATAATAATAATAGCATTTATGAAGCGCTTACTATGTGCAAAGCACTGTTCTAAGCGCTGGGGAGGTTACAAGGTGATCAGGTTGTCCCACAGGGGGCTCACAGTCTTAATCCCCATTTTACAGATGAGGCAACTGAGGCTCAGAGAAGTTAAGTGACTTGCCCCAGGTCACACTGCAGACATGTGGCGGAACCAGAATTAGAACCCATGACCTCTGACTCCCAAGCCCGTGCTCTTTTCATGCTGTTGGGGTAGATACAAACTAATCAGGTTGGACACAGTCCCTGTCCCTCATGGTGCTCCTCACTGTCTTTATCCCCATTTTACAGATGAGGTAACTGAGGACCAGAGAAGTGAAGTGACTTGCCCAAGGTCACACAGCAGACAAGTGGAGGATCTGGAATTAGAACTCAGGTCTTTCTGACCACCGCGCTGGTGACAGTACTCTGCACACAGTAAGCACTCAATAAATGCGATTGAATGAATGAATTAATGATTATGATGTATCCATCTCAGGGTTTAGTACAGCCCCTGGCACATAGAAAACGCTTAACAAATAATATTTAAAAAATGAAAAACAAACAAAATTGTCTTTATTCTGGGCTTCGTTATAGGCTTCCAGCACCAACGCAAAGACATCAGATCACGCGCTCCCTCCATCCTTCGGTCCTTATCTTCAAAAAGTGTCTAGAAGAGGGAGTGTGTGGTGAAACCAGAGAAGCAGTGTGGCCTAACAGATTGAGCCGGGATTTGGGAGTCAGAAGGACCTTGGTTCTAATCCTGGCTCTGCCACTTGTCTGCTGTGTGACCTTGGGCAAGTCATTTAACTTCTCAGTGCCTCAGTTACCTCATCTGTAAAATGGGGATTAAGACTGCGAGCCCCATGTGGGAGATGGAATGTGGCCAACCTGATTAGCTTATATCTACCCCGTTGCTTATCAGAGGTCCTGGCACATAAGTGTTTAATAAATACCACTATTATTATTATTATTGTTGTTATGGATATGGAGCCTCTGGTCTCCAAACCGTTTGGAGCCAATCCTGACCCTGAGTGATCTCTTAATCACTGTTTGCAGGATCACTACCTCATTAGTTTCAACCTCCAAATCCTTCCCACCCCTGATTAACCCTTGAGGATTCAGCAAGGTCTGGAGACTTGTTTCTCTGAAAGATCTGGTTTATCCACCCTCCCTCCCCCACCCCTGCTCCCCAAGGGGGACAGCAGCCCCCAGTGGGTCTGCTGGGGCTACCTGCTGGGGCTATCTGTTGGGGCTACCTGCTGGCTCTCTTCATTGCCCCCTGCATTTAGATTTCCACCCCTAGCTGCTGCTGGCTCCATTCAGCTGGCTGCATTTGGAAATTCTTAAGACCCAGTCTTCAAGTACCTCTTCCTCCTCCTCTTCTTTTTCCTCCTCCTCCTTCTCTTCCACCTCCTCCTCCTCTTCTTTCTCTTCCTCCTTCTCCACCTTCTCCTCTTTTAACTCAACATCTTCAATACCTCCTCCTCTATCTCCTCCTTGTCTTTTTCCTCCTCCTCCTTTTTCTCCTCCTCCTCCTCCTCCACCTCCTCCTCCTCTTTTAACTCATCTTTTAATACCTCCTCCTATTCCTCCTTCTCCTCCTCCTCCTTCTCTTCCAACTCCTCCTTTACTCTTCCTCCTCCTTTTCTTTTTTCCTCCTCCTTTTTCTCCTCCTCCTCCTTCTCTACTTCCTCCTCTTACTCATCTTTGAATACCTCCTCCTCCTTTTCCTCCTCCTCTTTTAACTCATCTTTGAATACCTCCTCCTCCTTCTCTTTTTCCTCCTCCTCTTTTTCCTCCTCCTCCTCTTTTAACTCATCTTTGAATTCCTCCTCCTCCTCCATTTATTTTTCCTCCTCCTTTTTCTCCTCCTACCTCTTCTTCCTCCTTTTCTTTTTCCTCCTCCTTTTCCTCCTCCTCCTCCACCTCTTTTAACTCATCTCTGAATACCTCCTCCTCCTTTTCTTTTTCCTCCTTCTTTTCTTTTTCCTCCTCCTTTTCTTTTTCCTCCTCCTTTTTTCCTCCTCCTTTTCTTTTTCCTCCTCCTTTTCTTTTTTCCTCCTCCTTTTCTTTTTCCTCTTCTTTTTTTCATCTCCTCTTCCTGCTTCTCCACCTCCTCTTTTAACTCATCTGTGAATACCTCCTCTTCCTTTTCTTTTTCCTCCTCCTTTTCCACCTTTTACCTCATCTCTGAATACCTCTTCCTCCTTTTCTTTTCCTCCTCCTTTTTCTCCTCCTACCTCCTCCTCCTTTTCTTTTTCCTCCTCCTTTTCCTCCTCCTACCTCCTTCTCCTCTTATTTTTCCTCCTCCTCTTCCACCTCCTCCTCTTTTAACTCATCTCTGAATACCTTCTCCTCCTTTTCTTTTTCCTCTTCTTTTTTTACCTCCTCTTCCTGCTTCTCCACCTCGTCTTTTAACTCATTTGTGAATACCTCCTCCTCCTTTTCTTTTTCCTCCTCCTTTCCCACCTCTTTTAACTCATCTCTGAATACCTCCTCCTCCTCCTTTTCTTTTTCCTCCTTCTTCATCCTCCTTTTCTTTTTATCCTCCTTTTCTTTTTCCTCCTCCTTTCCTTTTTCCTCCTCCTTTTCTTTTTCCTCTTCTTTTTTCACTTCCTCTTCCTGCTTCTCCACCTCCTCTTTTAACTCATCTTTGAATACCTCCTCCTCCTTTTCTTTTTCTCCTCCTTTAACTCATCTCTGAATACCTCCTCCTCCCCCTCCTTTTCTTTTTCCTCCTCCTCCCTCCTCCTCCTTTTCTTTTTCCTCCTCCTCCACCTCCTCCTCTTTTAACTCATCTCTGAATACCTCCTCCTTTTTTTCCTCCTCCTTTTCTTTTTCTCCTCCTTTAACTCATCTCTGAATACCTCCTCCTCCCCCTCCTTTTCTTTTTCCTCCTCCTCCCTCCTCCTCCTCCTTTTCTTTTTCCTCCTCCTCCACCTCCTCCTCTTTTAACTCATCTCTGAATACCTCCTCCTTTTTTCCTCCTCCTTTTCTTTTTCCTGTTCTTTTTTCGCCTCCTCTTCCTGCTTCTCCACCTCCTCCTTTAACTCATCTTTGAATACCTCCTCCTCCTTTTCTTTTTCCTCTTCCTTTCCCCCTTCTCCTCCTCCACCTCCTGCTCTTTTAACTCATCTTCCAATACCTCCTCCTTTTCCTCCTCCTCCTCCTCCTCCTCCTGTTTCTTCCCCTCCTCCTTTAACTCCTCCCTCCCCCCCCCCAGCTGAGCCTTGAGCCGTGTGCTGTGGCTGGGCGGTGACAGTCTCTCCCTGGCTGCCGGGGGGCTCTGGGGATTATCAGCCCCCCAGCCCCCTCCCCAGCCCCTTCCCCACCCCCAGGTCGGGTGGGTGGGGAGCGGACCCCCGTGGGCAGCCGTCCTGGCCCCCAGCCCTGCCTGCCCCTGGGGCCATGGGCGGGGCAGGAGTGGGCCAGGGGACCCAGGCGTCCTGCTCCCCTCGGGGCCTACTGCTGCCGCTGCTGGTCTCCCTTCTGGCCCGGCCCTCGGGACAGGCCGACGGTGAGTGTACTGGACGTGTCCGCGCGGGCGTCTAGTCGTACATTCCTTTGATCCTATTTATTGAGCGCTTACTGCGTGCAGAGCACTGTCCTAAGCGCTTGGGAGAGGACAGTTCGGCAACAGAGACCATCCCTGCTGCCCACAACGGGATCACAGTCTGGGGTGGCGGGGGGGAGACCCCAAAACCAGAAAAGTAGACAGACATCAAGAGCATCAATAGAAATACATAGAATTATAGACAGATAGGCATCATTAACTGGCCCCGGGATTCACGGATCGTGTACCACAGAGCTTTGCACATAGTAAGCGCTTAATAAATGCCATTATTATTATTATTATTATTATTATTATTACCAAGCCCGTCGGGTTGCTTGGGGGTGTGAGCCCCATATTCATTCATTCAATAGTATTTATTGAGTGCTTACTGTGTTCAGAGCACTGTCCTAAGTGCTTGGGAGAGGACAATTCGACAACAGAGAGAGACCATCCCTGCCCACAATGGGATCACAGTCTGGGGTGGAGGGGGGGGAGACCACAAAACCAAAGAAATAGACAGGAATCAAGAGCATCAATAGAAATAAATAGAATTATAGACAGATAGGCATCATTAACTGGCCCCGGGATTCACGGATCGTGTACCAAGCCCGCCCTGTTGCTTGGGGGTGTGAGCCCTGTATTCATTCATTCATTCAATCGTATTTATTGAGCGCTTATTGTGTGCAGAGCATTGTACTAAGCACTCGGGAAGTACAAGTTGGCAATATATAAAGATGGTCCCTACCCAACAACAGGCTCACAGTGTAGAAGGGAGAGACAGACAACAAAACAAAACATGTGGACAGGTGTCAAGTCATCAGAATAAATAGAAGTAAAGCTAGATGCACATCATTAACAAAATAAATAGAATAGTAAATATGTACAATTCAGATAGAGTAATAAATCTGTACAAACATATATACAGGTGCTATGGGGAGGGGAAGGAGGTAGGGCTGGGGGAATGGGGAGGAGGAGAGGAAAAAGGGGGCTCAGTCTGGGATGGCCTCCTGGAGGAGGTGAGCCCGTATGGGACAGGGACTGGGTCCAGCCTGATTACCTTCCATCTACTCCAGCACTTAGAACAGTGTTTGGCACATAGGAAGCACTTAACGAATACCATCGATATCATAATAGTAATAGTGATGATGGCATTTGTTAAGTGCTTACTATGTTCTAAGTGCTGGGGGGGATACAAGGTGAGCAGGTTGTCCCACATGGAGCTCACAGTCTTCATCCCCATTTTACAGAGAGGTAACTGAGGCCCAGAGAAGTGAAGTGACTTGCCCAGAGTCACACAGCTGACAAGTGGCGGAGCTGGGATTAGAACCCAAGACCTCTGGCTCCCAAGCCCGGGCTCTTTCCACCGAGCCATGCTGCTTCTCATGTGCCACCGGTGGGACTGGTTTGCACGGGTGTGGACTGGGTCGGACTGGTTTGCTTGGACACGTACTGAGTTGGACTTGGGATACGGGGACGTTTACCGAGTCATTCTGGGGATGCAGGGACGTGTACTGAATTGGTCCTGGGATGCAGGGACGTGAACCAGGTCGAATGTGGGAATGCAGGGACACGTACTAAGTCGGTCCTGGGATGCAGGGATGTGAATCGGGTCAAACGTGGGGATGCAGAGACGTGTACTGGGTTGAATGTGAGGATGCAGGGGTGTATACCGAGTCAGTCCTGGGTTGCAGTGACGTGTACCTGGTCAAACGTGGGGATGCAAGGAAGTGTACAGAGTTGGCCCTGGAATGGCTGTGAGATCTTGGGCAACTTCTCTGTGCCTCATCTGTAGGGTGAGGATTGGGACTGTGAGCCCAAAGTGGGACAAGCTCATTACCTTCTATCTACCCCAGTGCTTAGAACACTGTTTGGCACATAATAATAATAATAATAATGGCATTTATTAAGCACTTACTATGTGCCAAGCACTGTTCTAAGCACTAGGGAGGTTACAAGGTGATCAGATTGTCCCACGTGGGGCTCACAGTCTTAACCCCCATTTTACAAATGAGGGAACTGAGGCACAGAGAAGTTAAGTGACTTGCCCAAAGTCACACAGCTGACAAGTGGCGGAGCTGGGCTTTGAACCCATGACCTCTGACTCCAAAGCCCGTGCTCTTTCCACTGAGCCACGCACATAGTAAGTGCTTAACAAATACCATTATTCTTCGAGACTGTGAGCCCGTTGTGGGCGGGGATTGTCTCTGTTTGTTGCTGAATTGTACTTTCCAAGCACTTAGTAAAGTGTTCTGCACATAGTGAGCGTTCAATAAATACAATTTCTATGAATGAATGAATGAATGCACAGATGTGTAACGGGTCGGCCTCGGGATGCAGGGATGTGTACCGCGTCGGACTCCAGACTGTGAACTAGTCTCTAGACTGTGAGTTTATCTCTAGGCTGTAAACTCCTTGTTGGTAGGACAACTTATTGCTTCCTTCTCCGTTTCTTGTCGTGTTATTCTCAGATGTGCTCTGCAAGTTTGGGAGTACAGTTCCGGTGAATTAGATGGGACCGAGACAGAAGACTGTTGTGTAGGGATTGCCTCTATTTGTTGCCTAATTGTACTTTCCAAGTGCTTAGTACAGTGCTCTGCACACAGTAAGCACTCAATAAATATGATTGAATGAATGAATAAATGTCTGTTGTTATAGTGCACTCTCCCAAGCGCCTAGCGCAGTGCTTTGCCCACAGTAAGCACTCAATAAATACGATTGAATGAATGAATGTCTGTTATAGTGCACTCTCCCAAGCGCCTAGTGCAGTGATTTGCACACAGCAAGCACTCAATAAATACAATTGAGTGAATGAACTAGGTTGCCTGGACGTATCTATGGTCACACTAGAATGTGTGGGCAGTGTGGCTTAGTGGAAAGAGCACTTAGCTCTTGGGAGTCCAATTCTGGGTTCTAATCCCTGCTCCACCACTTGTCTGCTGTGTGACCTTGGGCAAGCTGCTTAACTCCTCTGTGCCTCAGCTACCTCATCTGGAAAAAGGGGATTAAGACTGTGAGCCCCATGTGGGACAACCTGATAACCTTGTATTTACCCCAGCTCTAAGAACAATGCTTGGCATATAGTAAGCGCTTAACAAATACTATTATTATTGTTATTTGGGAGAGGGAGGGGCAGAGGGCAAGGATGCCATCATTCAGGGGATGTCCGTTCGATCTGCTACTTTCCCCACCTGGGGATATGGGTCAATCTATGAATTGATCAGTGGTATTTATTGGGTGCTTACTGTGTGCAGAGCACTGTACTAAGTGCTTGGGAGAGAACAATCCAACAGAATTAGCAAACCCATTCCCTGCCCATAATGAACCTACAGGCTAGAGTCCGATTAGAGACAAAGCACTGTCTTCAGTCTCCTTCCCCATCCCACACCTCAAGGACCAACAGATCAATAAGTTCATCAGTGGTACTTATTGAGCTCCTCAAAAGAATGGTTAAATCAGGGGTATTTACTGAGCACTTACTGTGTGCAGATCA
Organism: Tachyglossus aculeatus; assembly: GCF_015852505.1. Classification (NCBI taxonomy): domain Eukaryota; kingdom Metazoa; phylum Chordata; class Mammalia; order Monotremata; family Tachyglossidae; genus Tachyglossus; species Tachyglossus aculeatus. The sequence continues at coordinate 41,418,310 of NC_052067.1, read as the reverse complement.
CTGTACTAAGTGCTTGGCAGACAGGTTCCCTGTCCCCATCTTTCTAGACGCTCAGCACTGCCACATGCGATTCAGGTTACAGGGACAGGATTATGGGTTTGGGGTAAGGGTTGGGCATCAGGGCTGGACTGGTCCAATCCCTTCTGTGCCCTCTCTTCCCCCATCCCACCCCTACCCCTCCCTGCCCAAGCTGGGCAGACAGGCTCTCGGGAGGCGCACCTCTGCCTTGATTACTGCCTCAGCTCCTTGCTGACCTCCCAGCCTCCTGTCTCTCTCCACTCCAGCCCATACTTCACTCTGCTACCCAGATAATTTTTCTACGAAAACGTTCAGTCCTTGCTTCCCCACTCCTCAAGAACCTCCAGTGATTGCCCATCCATCTCCGCATCAAACAGAAACTCCTCACCATCGGCTTTGAAGTACTCAATCACTTTGCCCCCTCCTAACTTACCTCACTGCTCTCCTACTACAAGCCAGCCCTCACCTTCTCTCCTCTAATGCCAACCTACTCACCGTACTTCAATCTTTTCTATTTCGCCACCAACCCCTCGCCCATGTCCTGCCTCTGGACTAAAACGCCTTCCCACTTCATATCCGACAGATGACCACTCTCCCCACCTTCAAAGCCTTATTGAAGGCCCATCTCCTCCAAGAGGCCTTCCCCGACTAAGTCCTCATTTCCTCTTCTCTCACTCCCTTCTGCATCTCCCTTGAATTTAAATTTCCTTCTTTTATTCACCCCTCCCTCAGCCCCACAGTACTTGTGTACAGATCTGTAATGTATTTATCTATATTCATATCTATCTCCCCCTTTAGACGCTCAGCTCATTATGGGCAGGGAATATGTGTACCAATTCTGTTTATATTGTACTTCTCCCAAGTGCTTAGTACAGTGCTGTACACACAGTAAGCGCTCAGTAAACATGACTGATAGCTTCCCTTCCTGATCTTGTCACTTGATGCTAAATCCAACCAACCTCAGGTAGGACCCTGGCCCTTCATGCCCCTTGTGACCCCTCTCTCCCCACCCAACTCCCTCCGGCCCCCGACTTCCCCCCGTCCTGTCTGCTTTCAGCCACCCAGATCTCTCCTCCCACCCCACTCTGCCTAGAGATCACTCGGAATAATGTCTTTCTAATTTGTTGAGCTTGCACCGAGCTCTCTCCTCTGGCTCCTTTTCTGGCACCCCAATGCTGCCAGCTCTATTAATCAATGGTATTTATTGAGCGCTTACTGCGTGCAGAGAACTGGACAAAACGCCCGGGAGAGTACAATCCAACAGAGCTGGTAGACACGTTCCCTGCCCACAGTGAGTTTGCAGTCTATCAATCAACCATTTAATCAATGGTATTTATTGAGTGCTCACTTTGGGCAGAGCACTGTACAAAGAGGTTGGGAGAGTACATCGCAACAGAGTTGCCAGACACGTTCCCTGCCCATAATGAGCTGATGTCTAGAGGGGGATACCATCCTGCAGGACCCCCCTGTCCCCACCCCCAATTCGGGAGGTTGCATTGCTATGTACTGTTGAAATCAATCAGGACCACTGTGCGGAAAGATAGTCTTTATCCTTGAATAACACCTACAAACATTCAAATAATGATGTTGAGCCTCCTGATGTTGAAGGAAATTGGCAAGACCTTGGATGGGGGTTAAGTATTGGTATTGTTTACTGTCCTTTGACCCCTCTCAGGGTCACACCTGGCGAGTTTCCAGTACTCTACCAATCTAGGCTAAGGGAGAGAGAGTCAAGCAGAGGCATAACCATCCCATTCCTAGCTTGGGCAGTGGCTAGTGAGTGGACAGCAATCTGTTACAAGTCAAAACTCCCCTGTGCTGGGCAGCAGCGGCATGGGAGAAAGTCAAGTGTGGAAACTCGAGTTTTCTGCTCAGAGGCGGCAATGGTAAACTACTTCTGATTTTTTACTGAGAAAACACTATAGATACACTACCAGAACGATTGCAGATGGAGAGCAGGGCGTTCTGGTAGAGATGCATCCGTGATGTCTCTATGGGTCGGAAACGACTCGACGGCATAAGACAAGATAAGACTGTCCTTTGATGCCCAATGATAGTGAAATCTACCTTGGGTGAGGATGTGTCTGAAAGACACAATACTCTCACCTCACATGCACAAAGATTCTCTTTTTCTGCCCCGTTTTATGTATAAACACCCCACTGTCTCAGTTACCTTGAGGTTTATTTGGACAGGAGTCTATGGACACTAAGAAGCAGAAAAAATAACCCCAACAGCATTTTTGATCAAGGAGACGATACCAGAGATCTGTGACTAATTCTACTCATACGTCCAGGGCTGGTCAGAAGAAAGGAATGCTAATTGTATTTATTTTTACAGAATTCAGCCTGCATAGCCTACAAGGAGGAGGGAAGGGGGTTAAATAAACATAGATCGAGTGTGGAATATAAGCACACTCATTCATTCAATCATATTTATTGAGCGCTTACTGCATGCAGAGCACTGTATTAAGCGCTTGGGAAGTGCAAGTCGTGTATCTTCTAATATTGAACAAAGACAATCTTTGATCAGGTGATATTTATCTGTACCAAGATAAAGAACTAAGAATAGGTATGGATATTGACATAAGAATGTTACTTATTCAGTCTTTCAAATAAGTGACGAAATGTATTAGCCAGGACATTTTTTCAATCAGGTAACTTTCTCTTGGGCAGGTGGGAAAGGGACATTATATTCACAAATAGCTGTGCATTAAAGATGTCCACTTCTTCCTATTCCTATTTATCTGTAAATTATTCCACCGTCTATCTTCCAGGCTTGATTATAAGACCCTTCTGGGCAGGGTTCATCCATATTATCTCTATTTTACTGTCGCCCCCACAGCACTTATATACCTCTTCATAATTTATTTATTTATATTAATGTCTGTCTCCCTCTCTATAACTGTAGGTTCATCGTGGGCAGGGAATGTGCCTACCAGCTCTGTTATACTGTGCTTTCCCAAACGCTTAGTACAGTGCTCTGCATATATTAAGTGCTTAATAAATGCAGTTGATTGTTTCCCAAAGCCTTGGTTCAGAGTTCTGCATTCAGTAGGTGTTCAATAAATACTACTGACTGATTGATGCTATAGAAAGCATCACCCCTGCTCAAAGATGCTGCTAGTGTAGAGAGGCAGCGTAGTTTAGTGGAAATAGCACGGGTTTGGGAGTCAGAGGTTGTGGGTTCTAATTCTGGCTCTGCCATTTGTCAGCTGTGTGACTTTGGACAAGTCACGTAACTTCTCTGCGCCTCAGTTACCTCATCATCATCATCATCAGCATCAATCGTATTTATTGAGCGCTTACTATGTGCAGAGCACTGTACTAAGCGCTTGGGAAGTACAAGTTGGCAACATATAGAGACAGTCCCTACCCAACAGTGGGCTCACAGTCTAAAAGGGGGAGACAGAGAACAAAACCAAACATACTAACAAAATAAAATAGGATAGATATGTACAAGTAAAATAAATAAATAAATAGAGTAATAAATATGTACAAACATATTACAAAAATAAAAATAAAAATTACAAAAATATGTACCTCATCTGTAAAATGGGGATTAAGACTGTGAGCCCCACGTGGGACAACCTGATTGCTTTTACTCCAGTGCTTAGAACAGTGTCTGGCATATAGTAAGCACTTAACAAATACCATTATTATTATTATTATTACTGAGCTTCCTGGACTCAGTAGAAGTCCATCCACAGGCACCGGTCCATCAGACGTTTTGGGTGGTTTTTTTTTAATGGTATCTATTAAGCATTTACTATGTGCCAGGCACTGTTCTAAGACTTGGGGTAGATACAAGCTAATCAGATTGGATACAGTCCCTGTCCTACGTGGAACTCACAATCTTGATCCCCATTTGACAGATGAGGTAACCGAGGCCCAGCTAAGTGAAGTGACTTGCCAAGGTCATACAGCAGATAAGTGGCAGAGCTGGGATTAGAACCCAGGTCCTTCTGATTCCCAGGCCCATGCTCTATCCACTAGGGCATGCTGCTTTGAGCATCTCTATTCTACCAATTTATATCCCTGTAACCACCTATACCTATAATTATATCTCAATCTGCTTCTACTTCTCTCTATATCTTCCTATCTATCCACCTACCCATCTCTCCCTCAATCTCTCTCTCTCCCTACCTACCCATCCATCTGTCTGTACAATAAGTAGTTTATAATATATCATCTATCTATCTAACTGTCTGTCTGTCTATCTTCAACAGTTAGGGTCAAAGGAAAATCCCAGATGAGGGCACGGATATAGCGACATTTCTACCTGGCACTCCATCCTGGAGAAGGGATTTCCAGGATATGATCCCCAGCAAGATAATTCCCTGTAAATCAAAATGAGGCAATGATGCTGTTTTTTGTCATCTGGGAACTTGTCACATGGTTTTAATATGCGTCACAATGAAAGTGATAAAGGTTGTCTGGACTCCACACTCCTGTTCTCTGATGCCTTTCTTCCCCTTCGCCAAAGTAGCTTGTCTAGTTCAGTTAACGATCTGCACAAGTTTAAGATACTCTGACAAATAGGATGTCAGAATAGATTATCAGTGAGGCTGATCGTTTTTGAAAAGCAAAAAAGCATGTCTGTGCATCAAGGATTTATTTGGGAAAGGTCACAAGATCTAATATGTGATTACTTTTCAATTTTCAATCCGGTAGTTTTTCCCAGCGAGAAAAGAGGCTGTTGGGGAATACACTCTTGGTCATGGGGAGTGAGAGTCAATCAATCAATCAATCAATCATTTGTATTTATGAGCATTTACTGAGTGCAGAGCACTGTACTTAGAACTTGGGAGATTCAAATATAACTGAATTGGTAAATAACTTCCCTGCCCACAACCTAGACTGTGAGCCCACTGTTGGGTTGGGACTGTCTCTATATGTTGCCAGCTTGTACTTCCCAAGCGCTTAGTACAGTGCTCTGCACACAGTAAGCGCTCAATAAATACAATTGATTGATTGATTGATTAAAGGGGGAGACAGACATTAATATAAATAAATTATGGATATGTACAAACATTCTGTGGGACTAAAGGGGGAAGTGAACAAAGAGTACAAATCCAAGTGCAAGAAAAATGCAGAAGGGAGTGGGAGAAGAGGAAATGAGGGCTTAGTCGGGGAAGGCCTCTTGGAGGAGATGTCCTTTAATAAGGCTTTGAAAAGTATGCACGTCATATAGAATCCAGTACCTATCTTTTCCCTCCACGAAAACCTAGTTTCCTGATTGCTGCTCACCAGGCCTGTCTATCTTCAGGTGCTCTCCCTCAGCTTCCTATGGCTATGCCACCTCATCTGGGATTTTGCTGCTTGAATATTTTCTTCCGTTCACCCTGTTTACAGCTTTCCTAATTCATCTGACCATCCAGCAGCTGTTTGGATACCCAGCTGTGTCCATTTTTCTCCTGTGCCTCACCCAGTGAGGTGCGATGTGATGAGTGTTGCTCTGGGGAGGGTGGACCAGCTGTCTATCACACTACCATCCCATCCACCGGTTAAACTACCTTCCTATCCGTCAGAAATCTTTCTGTCATTCACATTACCCCCATGTCCCACATTTTGGTTCCTTTCTTCTGTCTGTCTGTCAGTAATCTGTAAGTATTTGCATACTGTGAAGGCTGAGGGTTTATTCCTTGCCAAGCTTCCTCAGCAGAAATCTGAACTAGTGAATCAATCAATTAATCAGTGGTAATTAGAGTGCTTACTTACTAAGCATTTGGGCAAATCTGCAGTTGGTAGACACTGTTGAATGGTACTCTCCCAAGCGCTTAGTACAGTGCTGTGTCCATAGCATGCACTCAATAAATACCACGGATGATGATGGAGATGATGACAGGATCCCTGCCCTCAAGGAGCTAACGGTCTAGAGGGGGAGACAGACTTTTAAATAAATGTCCGTCCCTCTAGATCGTAAGCTTGTTGCGGGCAGGGACTCTCTTGTACTTTCTCAAGCTTTTTGTATGGTGCTCTGCACACGGTAAGTGCTCAGTAAATATCGTTGATGATGACTTATGATAAATTTACAGGTAAGCCAGATGAGTTAGAGCCGACGTGGAAGGGGGAAGCACTGAGAGGAACCCAAAGGAAAGGGAAAAGCTTATGAAGGAAAGGAGTTACATAAAGGAAATGGAAAACTGGAACCAAGAATAATTCTAGCACCTAGGGCCCTAACCTTGTTCGATTGTAAGGGGAAGGAGCAGAAAGAAAGCAGCCATTAACCGCCCTCTTAACATCACACTCCTAAGAGCTCACTGTTGCTCTGTCACTGTCAAATGGGTTTGCCCGAGCAATACGGGGAGAGAAAACCAGGCTGGACAGTAAGGGAAGGCCGGGAGAGGCATGGTCAGCGGTGAAAAGCTATCCCAGACTGCATTCATTGCTTGAACAAAAACACGGACCCTTCTGAACCGAATGAAAAAGCAGCTATGCACTAAATGCACTCCACATGCCCGAAAATTAAACAGCTAGAATTTCTCGGCTCCGCTTTTAGCATGCACGTCTATTCCCCACCTACCGGCCTGCCCTCCCTCTTCCTGCCCACTTCCTCCTTTCCAAATCAGCAGTTCAATTCAGACTCCAGGTGGCCTCGAATCCCAATTAACTATACAAGGCGTATGTGTCTGCGAAAGGTCTGTCCCTATAGGCTAGAATTCACCACACGTTAGTTTAAGGGGGTTTTCTTCTGGGCCATATCATGGGCCGTCTCACTCTCTGTTGCTTACAGTGCTTGATTCTGTAAGGAGTTGGAAATTCTGGCTCAAAACGAATTTATCATTAACATCATCTGCAATGGAAATGACAATATTCATCATCTTTGGCAGTATTGATTGAGTACTCTACTGGGTGCCTATTTATGCAGCACACTGTGCTAAGGGCTGGAGAACACACAAAAATAGCCAAAGCTTACTCCTGCCTTTGAGGGGCTTAAACTGATGATGGGGATGTGGTTCCACTGGTGATTAAAAAAAGAAAGTCCTGACCCTATTGGGTACTCTTCATTGAACACCACATAGTCCTTCTTGAGGATCGGACATTTCAGGTGATTCTTCATTTCAGTGTATTCCTGTTTGACTCAGATTTGCCTAGGTCCAGAAGGAAGAAGGAGAGAAATATTGCTGACCTTGTACCAATTCTCAGATGGGTTTATGCCCCATGTGTCTTACCGCATTACTGGAGATCAATAAATTCAGAATTAAAACAATGAAAAACTAAATTTTGAAGTCAGATGCAGCCATATTAATGGGAAAATATAGGCAATCGGAAGAAAATACGTATAGAGACCTTATTATAAGTGGAACTGACCTAAGAAGAGCTAGACGTTTTATAATTGTGTCTATATTCAGGAAACGTACAGTCCAGTGATTTCTTGAGTGAGGGTATTTAGAAAAAATCTTAACAATGGATAAGTGCCTGCTTCATTGTATTTTTAAAATCACCAGGTAAGAAAATGGGTGTCTTTAATTCCAGACACCCAAGGAGCATGGCCTAGTAAAAAGAGCACAAGTTCTAATCCCAGCTCAGCCACATGTCTGTCGTGTGACCATGGGCAAGTCACTTCACTTCTCTGTGCCTCAGTTCCCTCATCTATAAATAGCCTAGCAGAAAGAGCAGGGGTTTGGGAGTCAGGAGACGTAGATTCTAATTCCGGCTCTGTCACTTTTCTGCTATGTGGCCTTGGGCAAGGCACTTAGCTTCTCTGTGCCTCAGGTGCCTCATCTGTAAAGTGGAGAATGAGACTGTGAGCCCCACAGGGGACAACCTGATTACTTTGTACCTACCCCAGCACTTAGAACAGTGCTTGGCACATAGTAAGTGCTTAACAAATCTATAATTATTATTATTATTATTATAAAATGGGGGTGAAGACTGTCAGCCCCATGTGGGACAGGGACTACGTCCAACCTGCTTACCTTATGTCTACCCTAGGGCTGAGAATGGGGCTTGGCACATAGTAAGTGCTTAACAAATACCACAGTTATAGTTATTATACCAGGTCCGCAGTTTCCCCTGGGTTTGCCCCTAGGGAAAATTGGAGTGATGATAGGGGTGGAGTTGGCTAAGGAATGCCAGGAGCTTTAGGATCCCATGAGATGAGAAGGATGGGGCCGTCAGGGAGTTCTCCGGGAGGGCCTGGTTCTCGGTTCCTGAGCCTTGGGGGATTGGGCCTGGTGGGCCGTAATGGTCGAGGGACCACCCTCCTCCTCACCAACGCGCGTGTCCAACCCCACAGGAAAGGTCTTCATGCTGGAGTCCAGGAATGGTTCGTGGGGACTGGACCTTCCCGCTGCCCGGGACTTGTGCGGCAGTCTCGGGGCTCGCCTGGCCACCACGGAGGAGCTGAGGAGGGCCGTACTCCACTGCGCCTTCTCCGTGTGTTCCGGAGGCTGGCTGGCAGATGGCACCATTGGGTAAGGAGTAATAATAATAATAATGATGATAATAATAATAATAACAATGGCATTTATTAAGCGCTTACTGTGGGCAAAGCACTGTTCTAAGCACTGGAGGGATACAAGGTGATCAGGTTGTCCCATGGGGGGCTCACAGTCTTAATCCTCATTTTACAGATGACGTATCTGAGGCACGGAGAAGCGAAGTGACTTGCCCAAAGTCACACAGCTGACAATTGGCAGAGGTGGGATTTGAACCCATGCCCTGTGACTCCAAAGCCTGTGCTGTTTCCACTGAGCCACGCTGCTTCTCTAGGAGCAGACGAGTAGGACAGACTGTGTCCGATCTATATGTATTTATGTTGAATCTACTCCAGCTTTTAGCATGGTGCTTAACATATAAGCCTGTTGTTGGGTAGGGACCATCTCTATATGTTGCCGACTTGTACTTCCCAAGTGCGTAGTACAGTACTCTGCACACAGTAAGTGCTTAATAAGTACGACTGAATGAATGAATATAGTCAGCGGGTATTATAACTACTACTACTAATGATAAGAATAGTGTTATTAGTGAAAAGCTTACTGGTCAAGCAAACCAGGTGGTTTCCAGGCAAGTCACTGGGCAGCCCTTTCCCTGCCTCCCACCTCCACGATATCAACCTAATAATAATAATAATAATAATGATGGCATTTATTAAGCGCTTACTATGTACAAAGCACTGTTCTAAGTGCTGGGGAGTTTACAAGGTGATCTGGTTGTCCCACGGGGGGCTCACAGTCTTAATCCTCATTTTTTACAGATGAGGGAACTGAGGCCCAGAGAAGTGAAGTGACTTGCCCAAAGTCACACAGCTGACAAGGGGCGGAGCCGGGATTTGAACCCATGCCCTCTGACTCCAAAGCCCAGGCTTTTTCCACTAAGCCACGCTGCTTCTCTAAAATCTAAGCCCCACATTTAGATATGAGTCCCCGCAGCCATAAGTCAATCAGCCACGTGACTGGAATGATAATAATAATAATAATTGTGGTATTTGTTAAGTGCTTACTATGTGCCAAGTACTGATAGCCATAATAATACTAATAATATTTGTTAAGCACTTACTATGTGCCAGGAACTGGTCTAAGTGCTGGGGTAGATTTTCTTTCATTCATTCATTCATTTGTATTTATTGAGCGCTTACTGTGTGCAAAGCACTGTACTAAGAGCTTGGGAAGTACAAATTGGCACCATATAGAGACGGTCCCTACCCAACAGTGGGCTCACAGTCTAGAAGGGGGAGACGGACAACAAAATAAAACATTTGGACAGGTGTCAAGTCATCAGAATAAATAGAAGTAAAGCTAGATGCAGATCATTAACAAAATAAATAGAATAGTAAATATGTACAAGACAAATAAATAGAGTAATAAATCTGTACAAACATTTATGTATGTTTGTACATACATATACGTATTTATTACTCTATTTATTTATTTATTTTATTTGTACATATTTATTCTATTTTATTTTGTTAATATGTTTTGTTTTGTTCTCTGTCTCCCCGTTCTAGACTGTGAGCCCGCTGTTGGGTAGGGACTGTTTCTATATGTTGCCAACTTGTACTTCCCAAGCGCTTAGTATAGTGTTCTGCACACAGTAAGGGCTCAATAAATATGATTGAATGAATGAATATATACAGGTGCCGTGGGGAGGGGAAGGAGGTAGGGCGGAAGGGATGGGGAGTGGGAGAGGAATGCGGGGGCTCAGTCTGGGAAGGCTTCCTGGAGGAGGTGAGCTCTCAGTAGGTCTTTGAAGGGAGGAAGAGAGCTAGCTTGGTGGATGTGCAGAGGGAGGGCATTCCAGGCCAGGGGGAGGACGGGGGCCGGGGGTCGATGGTGGGACAGGTGAAAACGAGGTACGGTGAGGAGGTTAGCGGTGGCAGAGGAGCGGAGGTTGCAGGCTGGGCTGTAGGAGAGAAGGGGGGTGAGGAAGGAGGGGGCGAGGTGATGGACAGCCTTGAAGCCCAGGGTGAGGAGTTTCTGCCTGATGCGCAGATTGATTGGTAGCCACTGCAGATTTTTGAGGAGGGGAGTAACATGCCCAGAGCGTTTCTGCACAGCATGAAGTATAGACTGAAGTAGGCGTGACTCAATGGAAAGAGCACAGGTTTGGGAGTCAGAGGTCATGGGTTCTAATCCTGGTTCCACCACATATCTGCTTTGTGACCTTGGGCAAGTCACTTAACTTCCCTGAGCCTCAGTTACCTCATCTGTAAAATGGGGATTAGGACTGTGAGCCTCACGTGGGACAACCTGATCACCTTGCATCTCCCCCAGCACTTAGAACAGAGCTTGGCACTTAGGAAGCGCTTAACAAATGCCAACATTATTATACAAGGTAATCGGGTTGAACACAGTCCCTGACCCACACAGGGCATTTTACAGATGAGGGAACTGAGGCAGAGAGATGTGAACTGATTTGCCCAAGGTCACAGAGTGAACAAGTGGCAAAGCCGGCATTAGAACCCAGGCCCTTCTAACTTCAGGCCTGTAGTCTATCCACAAGGCCACACTGCTTTTCTGTTCCAAGCACTGGGGTAGATGTAAGGTAATCAGGTCGGACACAGTCCCTGTCCCACATGGGGCTCACAATCTTAATCCCCATTTTACAGATGAGGTAACGGAGGCACAGAGATGTGAAGTGACTTCCCCAAGGTCACACAGAAGACATGTAGCGGAGCTGGGTGTAGAACACAGGTACTTCTGATTCCCAGGCCCGTGCTCAATCCACTAGGACATGCTGCTTTCATGACGATGGTGAGGTCTCTCGTCGGGAGCGACGGACGAGGCTCAGCCCTGCAACCTTAGCACCGAGAGACTGTACTGGGCTATTGATTGTAGTGCTAGTGCTTTGCACAGGTCCGCTTGCATTCTACCATTCTTGACAGTCATTTTCCCACTGGGAAGTGCAACAAGCAAGTAGGTGGCCAGGGGTGCAACATATTGCCAAGTGGCCCCAAAAGCCCGGTTGAGATGCTTCCAAAAGATAAAGGTCCACAATTGAAACGACTCTGAAGGCCCGTAATCATCATCAATCGTATTTATTGAGCGCTTACTATGTGCAGAGCACTGTACTAAGTGCTTGGGAAGTACAAATTGGCAACATATAGAGACAGTCCCTCCCCAACAGTGGGCTCACAGTCTAAAAGGGGGAGACAGAGAACAAAACCAAACATACTAACAAAATAAAATAAATAGAATAGATATGTACAAGTAAAATAAATAAATAAATAAATAGAGTAATAAATATGTACAAACATATATACATATATACAGGTGCTGTGGGGAAGGGAAGGAGGTAAGATGGGGGGATGGAGAGGGGGACGAGGGGGAGAGGAAGGAAGGGGCTCAGTCTGGGAAGGCCTCCTGGAGGAGGTGAGCTCTCAGCAGGGCCTTCTGGCCGTAATGTGGCCAGAAGCATGCCAGTTTGGCAAGACTTCATTAAAAAAAAAAGATGATATTTTTTAAGCGCTTACGACGTGGCAAGCATTGTTCTAAGCACTGGGGTAGATACAAGGTAATCAGGTGGTCCCACGTGGGGCCCACAGTCTTAATCCCCATTTTACAGATGAGGTAACTGAGGCCCAGAGAAGTTAAGTGGCTTGCCCAAGGTCACACAGAAGACAAGTAGCAGAGCCGGGATTAGAACCCACATCCTCCGACTCCCAAGCCCGTGCTCTTTCCACTAAGCCATGCTCCTTCTCTACTCAGCAAGCGGTGGGTGTGGAATGTAAATCTGGGAAACATGCCTGGAATAATGGAACATGGCAACATCAAAGATCAGACAAGGTATCAATGGTATTTATTAAGCGCTTATTGTGTGCATAACCCTGTACTAAGTGCTTCGGAGAGCGCACCGTAACCGAGTTGGTAGGTATGTTACCTGCACACAAGGAACTAAATCAATCAATGATGTCTATCGAACACTTCTGCATGCAGAACATTATACAAAACGTTTGGAAAAGTTCAGTACAACTGACATGGTCCCTGCCCACAAGAAATTAAAGTCTACAGGGGGAGACAGACATTAAAATAAATTATGGATGGGGAAATAGTAGAGTAAAAGGATATTTAGCACCTTGACCAAGTGGAAAGAGCAGAGGCCTAAGAGTCAGAGGACCTGAATTCTAATCCTGGCTCCGCCTCTTGTCTGCTGCGTGACCTTGGGCAAGTCACTTCACTTCTCTTGCCTCAGTTACCTTATCTGTAAAATAAAGATTCAGACTGTGTGTCCCATGTGGGACAGTGACTGTGTCTGACCTGATTTGATTGTAGCCACCCCAGCGCACATAGTAAGTGCTTAACAATTACCACTATCATCATTATTATTGTTATTATTTGGGTTGCAGGATTTTTCCCAACATACAGTAGGTTCTACTTGCTCTTAATGCAATTAATCTGAGCTGGGAATATCTCTTTTCCTTTCTTTTTTCCCTTCACCCAAGATGGTCACAATTGCAAGGAGCTAGTGAATCAATCAATCAATGGTACTTATTGAGTACTTATTGTGTGAAGAGCACAGTACTAAGCACTTGGGAGAATAAAATCTAATGGAGTTGACAGGCATAATAACAGGTAGAGGAAGCTTTGACCTTGCCAAACTCTAGAGCTGGTTTGGAGTTAAGATGTGCTTAAATGAGTAGAGCCCCATTTAAGACATCTTCCTACTCAGCCCATTCATGAAATGATACTTTAATAATTCAGTCTTACTTATTGAGCCCTTATTGTGTGCAGAGCACTGTATTAAACACTTGGGAGGGTACAATACAACAATTAACAGAAACATTCCCTGCCACAACAAGTTTACAGTCTAGATGGGATGATAATGGTGGCATCTGATTACTAGGAACCAAACACTGTGCTAAATGCTGGGATTGATCCAATTCAATCAGATCAGATGAAATAAATAAGAATCTGGTCACTTCTCCACGTCTTTTAAAATCACTAGAGAGATGGAGACACATACCTTCCGACAGCCTGTACATTCTATTCACGATATGTTGAATGTCACACACCCTTGAAATGAAACTTAATCTTTCACCTTTGACCTTGACACCTTTGGCGTGCAGGACATAAATTTCCCAAATAGAAGGTTTAAAAAAACACTGATGCTAGACTTCTGCAAGCCAGTAGCAAAGTCCTGGTCCTAGAGTCAACAGCCACCATTTGGTACAACAGGCAGGAGAAGGTGAAACACTAGATTTCATTCACTGATTTAACATTTTGGATGCATCCATTTTTTTTTACTCTATTTATTTATTTAATTTATTTGTACATATCTATTCTGTTTATTTTATTTTGTTAGTATGTTTGGTTTTGTTCTCTGTCTCCCCCTTTTAGACTGTGAGCCCACTGTTGGGTAGGGACTGTCTCTATATGTTGCCAATTTGTACTTCCCAAGCGCTTAGTACAGTGCTCTGCACATAGTAAGCGCTCAGTAAATACGATTGATGATGATGTTGATCCGTGGATTAAAAACACATCAAGATATGCTTGGGGATAAAATGAAGGGATAAAATGAAGGGGATAGACATACTTTCCCATTCTCCTCAGATAAATCCACCCAAAAGTCATTTGTTCTGTTATGGGCAGGATGCGATTTGAGTTCAGAATACAATCTCCATTTTCAGAAGACGAGGAGAGTAACTTTCACACCTGCAAACTTCCCCAGTGGGGGCTGAAATGCTCCCTTTATCCTCAGCTCCCCAGAGACATTTTGAATGGGGACTCTTTTTCTTTTTTCCCTTCACCCAAGATGGTCACAATTGCAAGGAGCTAGTGAATCAATCAATTAATGGTTCTTATTGAGTACTTACTGTATGAAGAGCACTGTACTAAGCACTTGGGAGAATAAAATATTTTCCCTTTTCTCCCATGAAACACCCACCATTTCTCTGCCTTGTAGCCCCTTGGTGAAGGCTAGTAATTTCCTCAGAGAATCTGCACAGCCCAAGACAGGTAGCCAGATGACTTATGTCTAGACTCAGCCAAGACAACCTAGGCCTCCATTTCAATGGAAACAACCGCGGCTGTGATCCCCTGTACCTGAGAAAGACTTGTCATCTGTTGCACGGACAGGATTTAGGGGAAAATATCCCAACTGAGCCCCTCCACCCTCACCCATTTTGCCTTTCACTTCTCCCATGCTTTTTTAATGGTGTTGGTTAAGTGCTTACTATGTGCTAGGTACTGTACTAAGCGCTGGGGTAAATACAAGCTAATCAGGTTGGACACAGTCCACGAGGCCACATTTGTTGTTGATGGGTCTTGAACTATCAGACGCGACTCAGAAAAGAGCTCCTGTAGTCCCTGTTAAATCTCCCTTCATGTCATCAGCCCAGCATGCCCCAGCTGCCGAAAAGGCCAAAGTCCTGGGAAAATGGTCAAGGCCCTTCTTCCGATTCCCTCCTTCCCATCTTCCTGGAGTGGATTCCCCCTCCCACTCTGCTGGTTTTGGAGAGCCAGACTGGATTCTGGGGCGGGCTGCCAGATGATAACTTGGGGAGGGCTGGGCTGCCCCTGTGATGGGGTGGATTAATCGATCAATCATATTTATTGAGTGCTTGCTGTGTGCAGAGCACTTTACTGAGCTCTTGGGAGAGTGCGATAAAACAATATAACAGACACATTCCCTTCCTACAATGAGCTTACATTCTAGAGGGGGAGACAGACATTAATATGAATAAATTACAGATACGGACATAAGTGCTGTGAGCCCACTGTTGGGTAGGGACTGTCTCTATATGTTGCCAATTTGTACTTCCCAAGCGCTTAGTACAGTGCTCTGCACACAGTAAGTGCTCAATAAATATGATTGATGATGATGATGATGCTGTGGGGATGAGACTGAGAGCTCACCTCCTCCTTTAGGCCTTCCCAGACTGAGCCCCCTCCTTCCTCTCCCCCTCCCCATCCCCCCCGCCCTACCTCCTTCCCCTCCCCACAGCACCTGCATATATGTTTGTACAGTTTTATTACTCTATTTCTTTTACTTGTACATATTTACTATTCTATTTATTTTATTTTGTTAATATGTTTTGTTTTGTTGTCTGTCTCCCCCTTCTAGACTGTGAGCCCACTGTCGGGTAGGGACCGTCTCTGTATGTTGCCAACTTGTACTTCCCAAGCGCTTAGTACAGTGCTCTTCACACAGTAAGTGCTCAATAAATTCGATTGAATGAATGAATGAATGAAGGGAGGAAATCAGGGTGACGCAGAAGGGAGTGGGAGAAAAGGAAAAGACGGCTTAGTAGAGGAAGGCGTCTTGGAGGAGATGTGCCTTCGATAAGACTTTGAAGGAGGGGAGAGTAGTTGTCTGTTGGATATGAAGAGGGAGGGCGTTTCAGGCCAGAGGCAGGGTGTGGGTCGGAGGTTGGGGGCGAGATAAAGAGACTGAGGTACAGTGACTATGTTGGAGTTAGAAGAATGGAGTATGTGGGCTGATTTGTACTAGGTGAGGTTGGTGGGGACAAGGTGATTGAGTGCTTTAAAGCCAATGGTGAGGAGTTTCTGTTTGATCCGAAGGTGGATGGGCAACCACTGGAGGCTCTTGAGGAGTGGGGAAACATGGACCGAATGTTTTTGTAGAAAAATGATCTGGGGAGCAGAGTGAAGTATCTTTAAGCACTTATTACATGTCAAGCACTGTTCGAAACGTTGGGGTTGGTACAAGTTAACCAGGTCGGAAACAGCCCATGTCCCACAGTGGGGTTCACAATCCAAATAGGAGAGAGAGCAGGTATTGAATTCCCGTTTTGCAGTAAGGAAATAGAGCCACAGAGAAGTTAAGGGACTCACCCAAGGTCAAACAGTAAGTATGTGGCAGAGCTGCGATTAGAACTCAGGTCCTCTGACTTTCAAGACCGTTCTTTTTCCAATAGGTCATACTCCTTCTACTCTCCCAAGTACTTAGTATAGCGGTCTGCACAAAGTAAGGACTCAGTGAATACCAATGATTGATTACCCAATACTTCTAGACTGTGAGCCCGCTGTTGGGTAGGGACCGTCTCTATATGGTGCCAACTTGTACTTCCCAAGCGCTTAGTACAGTGCTCTGCACACAGTAAGCGCTCAATAAATACAGTTGAATGAAATTATTCAAATAGCACAATTGATTATTTTATTCAGCACAATTATATAAATCATGCAGCCCAAGTCGCTGAATCCCAAGAAGGACAGTGTGGAGTTAGAGAAGACTCAGAGAAGAACATCTGAGATGACCAAGAGGAGGAAAAACTTCTGGGTGAGATGACACTGAAAGAGTTTGGACTCATCAGTCTAGAAAGAAGCTGACTGAGATGGGACATGATTAAATTTGACAGACTTACAAAGGATGGGGTTGGGGCAAATATATGTTGCCAACTTGTACTTCCCAAGTGCTTAGTACAGTGCTCTGCACACAGTAAGCACTCAATAAATACGATTGAATGAATGAATGAAATATAGAAGCGTTGTTCCCCAAATCCTGCAATAACAGAGGTGAGGGAGCACCCTATAAAGCTTGAGTGACTTAACTTTTCTGTGCCTCAGTTTCCTCATCTGTTAAATGGGGATTCGGTGGAAAGACCATGTGCGTGGGAGTCAGAGGACCCAGGTTCTAATCACACCACTGCCACGTCCCTGCTGTGTGACCTCTGGCAAGTCATTTAATTTCTCTATGCCTCAGTTCCCTCACCTGCAAAATGAGGATTCATTCATTCATTCGATTCATTCAATCATATTTATTGAGCGCTTACTGTGTGCAGAGCACTGTACTAAGCGCTTGGGAAGTACAAGTTGACAACATATAGAGACGGTCCCTACCCAACAGCGGGTTCACAGTCTAGAAGGGGGAGACAGACAACAAAACAAAAATATTAACAAAATAAAATAAATAGAATAAGTATGTACAAATAAAATAGAGTAATAACTACGTACAAACATATATACAGGTGCTGTGGGGAGGGGAAGGAGGTAAGGCGGGGGGGATGGGGAGGGGGAGGAGGGAGTGAGGAAGGAGGGGGTTCAATACCTGTTCTCCCTCCTACTAAGACTGTGAGCCCCATGTAGGATCCGATTGCCTTGTATCTATGCCAGGGCTTAATACAGTGCTTGGCACATAGTAAGCGCTTAACAAATATTATTTTATTTATTATTATTATTACTTAGACTGTGAGCCCCATGTGGAACAGGGACTGTGTCTGACCTGATTATCTTGCATCTACACCAGTGCTTGGTACAAAGTAACTGCTTAACAAATTCCATTATTAGTAGTAATATAATTATCGTGGCTGGAGAGTTTGCATACGCTTGATGAAGCTTAGAGCT
Source organism: Tachyglossus aculeatus (assembly GCF_015852505.1). Lineage (NCBI taxonomy): Eukaryota > Metazoa > Chordata > Mammalia > Monotremata > Tachyglossidae > Tachyglossus > Tachyglossus aculeatus. The sequence goes on along the minus strand of NC_052067.1, from coordinate 41,400,548 downwards.
ATGCCACGTAGGGCTACCCATAATGGAATGGTCTAAGCCGAGGCATCAGACAAAGTCAATTTACCTGTGCTGGGCAGCAGCAGAATGGGAAACAGTCAAAGGCGGACGATTAAGTGATCAAAACATTGATCAAAGACAACGGCAGAATCTCAGGTTTTTACACACGGAAGAAGGCAATGGTAAACCACTTCGGTATCTTTACCAAGAAAACCAGAATGACTTTATGACAGATGATGGGATGTTCTCAAAAAGGTGTGTCCATGGAGTCGTTATGGGTCGGAAACACCTCGACGGCGTTTGAAAAAGAAGAAGAATAATTATAATTATTGTTACAAATTGATGCTGACTTTGGGAGCTCTTTATTTAGAAACAGGGAGGTAAAGATAGGGGGTCGGCGGAGGGGGGACGGGGAGAGCTCATTGGGTAGAAGGGGATCTTCACTGCGGGAGCCCCCGAGGCAGGGCAGACTGTCTTTGGGGTTGGGGTGCGTGTGAGGGTGGGGGATTGCGGTTAGAGAGGGTGGGCCAGGTCTTCAGGGCTCCCTCTGGGCCTGGGATGAGCCACTGTCCCCTTTATCCACTGTAGGAGCACGATATGCAGGCCGGAGGGTAGCGAGAAGCAGAGCCCGGCCCATGGAAGTGTGCAGATCGAGAGGAATCCCCTTCCAAGCAGCAGATACAATGCGCTTTGCATCCAGGAGGAAGGTCAGTAGGAGGTTCCCACACTGAGTCTTGTCCTGCCACGGGGTGGAGGGAGAAAGTGCAAACTGTTGACTTATCCGACAGTCGTCAGACACCGGGATATCGTCGGGAAAAGCATCCGGTATCTAGAAGATGCTGATCTGATTTAGCTCTGCTTTCTAGCATTGAACTCCGTCAGTGAACGCTTTTAAATTCCGCAGAAATCTTTAGGATCAGCTTTAGCGCACCACCTGAGGATAGGGACCGTGTCCAATTCCTACCTGTATATCATCATCATCATCATCATCAATCGTATTTATTGAGCGCTTACTGTGTGCAGAGCACTGTACCAAGCGCTTGGCAAGTACAAATTGGCAACATATAGAGACAGTCCCTGCCCAACAGTGGGCTCACAGTCTAAAAGGGGGAGACAGAGAACAAAACCAAACATACTAACAAAATAAAATAAATAGAATAGATATGTACAAGTAAAATAAATAAATAAATAGAGTAATAAATATGTACAAACATATATACATATATACAGTATATCTCTCAGGGTTTAGTACAGTGTTTTTGTTTTGTTTTAAAATGGTATTTGTTAAGTGCTTCCAATGTGCCAGGCACTGTACTAAGCACTGGGTAGATACAAGCTAATCAGGTAGGACACAGTCTGCACACAGTAAGCATCAAATTTATTATTATTATTATTATGGTACTTGTTAAGCACTTACTATGTGAGCCTGTTGTGAGCAGGGATTGTCTCTATTTCTTGCTGAATTGTACTTTCCAAGCACTTAATACAGTGCTCTGCACACAGTAGATGCTCAATAAGTACGATTTAATGAATGAATGTGCCATGCACTGTCCTAAGCACTGGGGTAGATGCAAGTCATTCAGGTTGGATACAGTCCCTGTCCCACAAGGGCTGACAGTCTAATTCCCATCTTACAGATGAGGTAACTGAGGCCAGAGAAGTGACTAGCCCAAGGTCACACAGCAGACACGTGGCAGAGCCGGGATTAGAATCCAGGTCCCTCTGATTCCCAGGCCCATAATCTATCCGTTAAGCCACACTACTTCCCTGCCCTCAAAGATCTTAAAATCGATCCGTGGAGCAGTAACGTCCTCTTTAAAGTTGAAGATGCAGAACGTGAATTTGAGGTGATCAGTTAAAGTCCTAATTCTCGGCAAGCATAAACTGGGAGCATTGGTTTATGAAGGAAATCGAGGTGAAATCGAACTAAACACTTTTGAAGGAAATCAAGGTGAAATCGAACCAAATACTTATGAAGGAAATCAAGGTGAAACAGCACCAAACTCTGACCCTTTCAAGTCAGCAGGAAATGGCTCTGTACAGAGAAGACTCGCCAGCTGGCAAATGGATAATGAACAAACATGGGGCAGGGTTTGAAAACAGGAAAGAAGCAGGCAACCACAGGGCAAAGGAGCCCGCAAACATGGCCCTGCTTGGAAGTGTCTGGGCAGTGGTTTGGATACAAACGGCTAATTCTGAGGTCTCCAGGGTTCTGGTGAAGCATCTTGTCCTCCAATATCGATAACTAATGCTTCTGTAAAACCAAGAGGCACTGGATTAACACAACTGTCTACGCTCGCTGTGCTTTTGTGAGGCGGGAGAGGGAAAATCACCTGAACTGGAGAAACAGCATGGTCTAGTGGATAGAGCACGGACCTGAGAATCAGAAGGGCCCGGGGTTCTAACCCCTGCTCTTCATCCCTGCTCTGCCACATGTCTGCTGTGTGACCTTGGGCGGAGTCACTTAACTTCTCTGAGCCTCAGTTCCCTCATCTATAAAATGGGGATTAAGACTGTGAGCCCCACGTGGGGCGCCTTGATCACACTGTATCCCCCCAGCGCTTAGAACAGTGCTTTGCACATAGTAAGCGCTTAACAAATGCCATCATCATCATCATCATCTTGTCTGCCGTGTGACCTTGGCAAGTCATTTCATTTCTCTGTGCCTCAGTTCCCTCATTTGCAAAATGGGGATTCGACACCAGTGCTCCTGCCTATTGTGACCGTGAGACCCATATGGGACCTGCTGATCTTGTATCTACCCCAGTGCTTGGCACATAGTAAAAGCTTAACAAATACCATAATTATTATTATTGTAATTCATCTCCAGGGAGAGCACTGTGGACATAACCTCTAAACGGGTGCTCATCCCTGCTAAACCCTTTTCCAGTTTAATGATTGAGGCAAGGAAATCATCCCTGCAAGGCCCAATTCCTCAGCCTCTTCTTTGTCTTCTTCCTCCCTGCCTCTCTTTTTCTCCCTATCTCTATCCCTCCATCATTTTCCCCCAGCCCCTGAACTCATATCTCCCTTTCTCTATGTCCTTGTCTCTCTCTCTGACTCTGTCCTTGGTTTTATCTTTCTCTCTTTCTCTGTGTCTTTTCTCTTTCTCGCTTAGAACAGTGCTTTGCACATAGAAAGCGCTTAATAAATGCCATTATTATTATTATTATTATCTTTCTCAGACTTCACCTCTCTGTATTTGTCTTTGTCCTTCTCTTTCTATGGCTTTGCCTTCCCCTCACTCAGTCTTTGACTCTCTTGCTCAGTCTTTATCTTTTGCTTTGTGTCTTTCTCTCTGTCTCTGCCTCTTTGTCACTTTCTCTTTGTGTCTTTGTCTCTCTGTCTCTTTCTCTGTGTGTCTTTGTCTCTGTCTCTTTCTCTGTGTGTCTTTGTCTCTTTTTCTGTCTGTCTTTCTTGCTCTACCTCTCTTTTTCCCTCCCCACATTCCAGTCTCTCCTTCTGGTGTAAGACAAGTTAAGGGGTTTCCTCAAGAACTGGGTTTTGCCAAGCCTCTGTTGAAGACCGACAGCAAGTGAAGAATGTCTTCCTTGCAGCACATGTTTTCAGCTACGAAAAATGGAACCAGCAGCACCCTGAGGAGGGCTTCTATGGACACAGACTGCATTTAGCTTGGTACAAGATCCTGGTTCTGTTTGTTCCCCCAAAGTTACCTTTTCCAGACCAATGGATTGGACAGGCCAGCAGCCTGAGCAGACAGACGGATTGGAGTGAGGGTTTTTCCTGAGTCACGGAGCAGTCATGAAGCACCGTGAGCCTGTTGTTGGGTAGGGATCGTCTCTATATGTTGCCAACTTGCACTCCCAAGCACTTAGTACAGTGCTCTGCACACAGTAAGCGCTCAATAAATATGGCTAAATGAATGAATGAATGAACCAAGGGAAGTGAAAGCTGTTAAAAGTCCCTCAACGGCATGTGGGCCTGAAGACCAGTGTCGTGGCCTCCTCTTTAAGAGGCTAGGCCACCCACGGAAGGTCTTCCATTTCATGAGCGAGCCTCTTGGCACTTCAAGCCTTCATGTTAAGCTGATGGTGAAACTCCAGTTCTGTGCTGAGCTCCCTTGAATTAATAGATGAAGTGATCCGACGACAGAAATATATTTATTTATATTGATGTCTGTCTTCCCCTCTAGACTGTAAGCTCGTTGCAGGCAGGGAATGTGTTCGTTATATTGTTGTATTGGACTCTCCCAAGCGCTTAGTACAGTGCTCTGCACCCAGCAAGTGCTCAGTGAAGACGATTGATTTACTGACTGAAAGAAGCCTCCTCACAACAGGCCTTGAGCCTGGCTTCTCTTGGCAATCGATGGGCTGGGGATGAAAAAATCACCACCGGCAGCCAGAAAGCCTGGACCCACATCTTGGGGTCCACCACTTCATCTCTCTGGGGCTTCAGGTCTTTCCAGAAGGATATCCAGAACAATCCCTCTCAACCACAATCGACCACACAGCCGATCCATCAGTGGCATTCACTGAGTGTCTATACTCAGCTCTCTTCAACGTGCTTGGGAGAGTAGGACAGCCTGAATATAGCCTCCTTGCCCTCAAGGGGCTTACAGTCTGATAGGGGAGACAGACCGCCCCAAATCATGTAGAAATAGGCAGAGTAGGAGGAAGAACAAGGCCATAAATAGTTCAGAAATACCAGAATGAAACCACCAAAAATAAATAATTCAGAGCAACCACGTGGCCTAGTGGCAGGGGCCTGGGCGTGAGGAGAAGACCTGAGTTATAATCCCAGCTCTGCCACTTGTCTGCTGTGTGACCTTGGGCCAGTCACTTCACGTCTCTGGGCCTCAATTCCCTGATCCGGAAAATGGGGATTAAGACTGTGAGCGCCATGTGGGACATGGACTTGTGTCCAACCTGATTAACTCATATGTACCCCAGCACTTAGTATAGTGTCTGGCACATTGTAAGTGCTAAATGAATATCATTAAAACAAATTAATTAATTCAGTCGTATTTATTGAGCGCTTATGGTGTGCAGAGCACTGTACTAAGCACTTGGAAAGTGCAATTCGGCAGCAGATAGAGACAATCCCTACCCAACAATGGGCTCACAGTCTAGAAGTCAATTAAGAAGTCGCAGTCCATTAATAAATTGAATGTATGTGAACACGTAATTGATTATACATATAATGCAGAAGTGTTGATGAGGGGCATAAAATACCTCAGTGCTAAGGGTGGCCGTTGGGTTAAAGCATCTTGGAGTGTTGTGAATTAATCGGAGAAGGCTTCCTGGGATTTTAGGAGGGCTTTGAAGATGGGGACAACTCTGCTATAGTGGGGGTTAGGTGGGAATCCCAGGCTGTGGAAACATGCGGAGTCACTTTTACGCAGGGCAAGAGAAGCATTTCCCTCCAGCCCTCTTGTCGATGAAGAGTTTCTGCTATACCTACCCAGTACCGACCCCTTAATCTCCAACTGAAGTAACTGTTGGGGTAAAAATATTCCATATATTGAGGGGAGAGAAGAGAGCGCTAGGAGACAGGGACTTATAAATGTTCATGGAAGGATGAAGGGAGAAAAACCCTTCACTGCCCCATCACTGAGATTAAGGTGCTTAGTACAGTGCTATGTACACCATAAGCACTCAGTAAATACTACCTGTATATATGTATATATGTTTGTACATATTTATTACTCTATTTTACTTGTACATATCTATTCTATTTATTTTATTTTGTTAGTATGTTTGGTTTTGTTCTCTGTCTCCCCTTTTAGACTGTGAGCCCACTGTTGGGTAGGGACTGTCTCTATATGTTGCCAACTTGTACTTCCCAAGCGCTTAGTACAGTGCTCTGCACACAGTAAGCGCTCAATAAATATGACTGATTGATTGATTGATTGATTAAGGCTCTCAAGCAGCGTGGTTCAGTGGAAAGAGCCCGGGCTTGGGAGTCAGAGGTTGTGGGTTCTAATCCTGACTCTGCCAATTGTCAGCTATGTGACTTTGGGCAAGTCACTTCACTTCTCTGTGCCTCAGTTCCCTCATCTTTTAAATGGGGATTAAGACTGTGAGCCCCATGTGGGACAAACTTGATTACCTTGTATCCCCCCCAGTGCTTAGAACAGTGCTTGGCACATAGTAAGCGCTTAACAAATACCAACATTATTATTATTATTATCTTCGGAGTGGAATTACCACAGTCAAATCCGTGAAAAAAATTGGCAAAGAGCTTGGACCTGCAGGTGTTCCTGAAGAAACCTACAAACCCAGGAAGATCTTTTTTTTTTTTAAATGGTATTTATTAAGCACTTACTGTGTGCCAGGCATTATACTAAGCACTGGGCTAGATATGAGATAATCAGGTTGGGCAGCACCTGCCCCTGATGGGGCTCTCAGTCTTAATCCCCATTTTATAGATGAGGTAACTGAGACACAGGCAAGTGAAGTGACTTTCCCAAGGTCACACAGTAGACAAGTGGTGGAGCGGGGTTTGAACTGGCTCTTTCTGATTCTAAGGCCCCTGCTCTATTTACTAAGCCATGCTGCTTTTCAGCTTGTTGTGGGCGGGGAAGGTGTCTACCAGCTCTGTTATATTCTCCCAAGCGCATAGTACAGTGCACTATACACAGTTAGCGCTCAATAATTGTGATTGACTGACTGAATAAATACCACCGATTGACTTACTGTTAATAATAACAACGATAATAATGGCATTTATTAAGTGCTTACTATGTGCAAAGCACTGTTCTAAGTGCTGGGGAGGTTACAAGGTGATGAGGGTGTCCAACAGGGGGCTCACAGTCTTCATCCCCATTTTTCAGATGAGGTAACTGAGGCACAGAGAAGTTAAGTGACTTGCCCGAAGTCACACAGCTGACAATTGGCAGAGCTGGGATTTGAACCTCTGACTCCAAAGCCCGTGCTCTTTCCACTGAGCCACGCTGCTTCTCCACTGTTAGAGAAGCAGTGTGGGCTAGTGGATAGAGCATGGGCCTTGGACTCAGAAGGTCTTGGGTTCTAGTCCCCGCTCTACCACTTGTCTGCTGTGTGACTTTACTCAAGTCACCTAACTTCTCTGGGACGCCGTACCTCATCTGTAAAATGGGGATTAAGACCGTAAACCCCTTGTGGGACAGGGACTGTGTCCAACCTAATTAACTTGAATCTAAACCAGAATTTAGAACAGTGCCTGGCATATATGAAGTGCTTAACAAATGCCACAATTATTACTACACCTGAAATATAGAGAATGCTGAGGAAATGCACGGATCTTCCAAAAGTTCCCAATAATTCCCTTCTTTGTGGAATTAGGGTGAGAGTTGACTGGAATTTTTGGGCACCTCACTGCTCTCTATTGCTGATCAGGTCCTAACCTGAATCCTTCTGGGCAGGCTACTGAAGAATACTGTCAGCCACTCAATCAGTCCATCAATCAATGATATTTATTGAGTGCTTATTATTTTCCAAGTAACTGCAGTGGGGTCTTTAAAAATTTTTTGAGATAGTATTTGTTCAGCTCTTACTACGTGTCAAGCACTGTTCTAAGCACTGGTTTAGATGCAAGTTAATTAGGTTGGACACAGTCCCTGTCCCACAATGGGCTTATCGTCTAAATTGGAAAGCGAAGGATTTAATCCTTTTTTTACAGATGAAGCACCTGAGGCACAGATAAATTAAGTGACTTACCCAAGTTCACATTGGTAGAGCCGGAATTAAAACCCAGGTCCTCTCTTACTCCCAGACTTATGCTCTTTCCCGTAGGCCACACTGTTTTCCTTATGAGACATTCTCAAGGTCAAATGGCAGGGTAGGATCAACACCAACAAAGTCCTGCAATATAGGCAGATCACCAATTTTGAAGCGACATTCAACATGCTTCGGTTCCATCAGGTTAGACATGTGAGGAGAAGAGACACAGGAAAGTACACAAGCAGCTCCTCTCTGGAAAAGCAGTGTAATTTAGTGGAGAGAGCATGGCCTTGGCAGTCACAGGACCTGAGTTCTAATCCCTGTTCGGCCACTTGCCTGTTGTGGGGCCTTGGGCAAATCACTTAACTTCTGGGTGCCTCAGTTTCCTCATCTGCAAAATGGGGATTCAATACCTGTTCTCACCCCACTTAGGCTGTGAGCTCCCTGAGGGACAGGGACAGTGGCTGCTCTGATTATCTTGTATCTACCCCAGCACATAGTGCAGTGCTTGGTACATAGTAAGCACTTAGCAAATACCACAACTGAAATAGGACACACACACACACACACACACACACACACACATATATTATATATATATACATATATATGTATATATGTATATATGTATATATATATATATTCCTGGAAGCAGAACCGATGTTTTAAAGAGCAGTTCTTGGCACCTAGTAAGCACTTAAATACCATCATGATTATTAAAGACCTAGAGAAGCACAGTCACAAATCCTGATTCATTCATTCATTCATTCATTCAATCGTATTTATTGAGCGCTTACTCTGTGCAGAGCACTGTACTAAGTGCTTGGGAAGTACAAGTTGACAAGAGGGGACTGTCAGGAGGCAGTAACATCAGGCAGACCAAGCTGTTTAGCTTGTACTTACCCTAGCGCTTAATACAGTGTCTGGCACATAAGCACTTAACAAATGCCATTTAAAAAACCACAGTAAATGCTTAATAAATTATATTACTCCGGCTTTCCACCTCTAAAGAGGGGGTCGATTGCTTTTCCCCATGTGACGCTCTCACCGCATGGTTTATCTGAGGGTTGAAGGGAGAGGCTTGACTAGCACGCAGAGCTGGTTTCTTTATATTCCTGAAATGTTTCTTCCTTCCTCCTTTCCCTGAAACCCCTAGCCAGGAGGAGAGCCAAATGGGGACTGTTTAGTGTGATGGAGTATGACCTGACCAAGACCATCCCGACACCCAAATTCTGAGTGTGCTCAGATGCTCAGAGGTCAAGGTTGGGTTCCTGGGGACCGCACGTCCCAGAAACACTTCGGGCTGGTAGCCTTCCACTTATTTCCAGTCATTGACTCCTTGGCAGGGTGGACAAGTCAATTGATTTCTGACTGCCGGGATTATATAATTTAACCATCGCTGGCACAGTTTACAGGAAATCTGGAAAAGAAGGAGGTGGAGGTGGAAGAGTAACTAGGTTGGACTTCTCTGTCTCTCTCTCTCTCTCTTCCTCTCTCTCTCCCCTCAGAAAAGCCCTGTGGAGACCCTCCGTCCTTCCCTCACACCATCCTGCACGGACACACTGGGTTCGAGATGGGGGATGAGCTCCTCTACGTCTGCGCCCAGGGTTACGGCATGGGCCGCAAAGAGTCTGCGTTCACCTTGCTCTGCGACGGCTGCGGAAAGTGGTATGGGCAGGTGCAGGCCTGTGTTAAAGGTAAGTCTCCCTGGCACGTCCTTTTTTTATGGTATTTGTTAAGCACTTACTATAGAGAAGCAGCGTGGCTCGGTGGAAAGAGCCCGGGCTTTGGAGTCAGAGGTCATGGGTTCAAATCACTTCACTTCTCTGGGCCTCAGTTCCCTCATCTGTAAAATGGGGATTAAGACTGTGAGCCCCTTGTAACCTCCCCAGCATTTAGAACAGTGCTTTGCACATAGTAAGCGCTTAATAAATGCTATCATTATTATCATTATTATTATGTGCCTTGCACTGTATTACATACAAGGTAATCATGTTGGACACAGTCCATGTAGGGGCCTGATGGACCAATAATTATAATCATGGTATTGGTTAAGCTCTTACTATGTGCACCTACGTGGACTATATCCAACCCGATTATCTTGTATCTACCCCCACGCTTAATACCAGAAAAGCAAAACAAAAAAAGAGCTAGATAAGGAGGAAATGGCAACAGGGAGGGTTTTCCATATCCAGGATCAGCTTGAATCTCTATTCCTACTGTCTGATTGGCTCTGGAATTCTTGGCCTAGATCGGCCCTGCTGGAATGATCTGACTTCTCTGTGTAAGCCTCAATGGCGGCAGTCGAAAACCGGGTGTCAATCAATCAATCAATCATATTTATTGAACGCTTACTGTGTGCAGAGCACTGTACTAAGCGCTTGGGAAGTACAAGTTGGCAACATATAGCAACAGTCCCTTCCCAACAGTGGGCTCACAGTCTAAAAGGGGGAGACAGAGAACAAAACAAAACATACTAACAAAATAAAATAAATAGAATAGATATGTACAAGTAAAATAAATAAATACATAGAGTAATAAATATGTACAAACATATAGACATATATACAGTCAGAAAGTGGAGCTTTGAGGGTTTTTTTATGTGGTATTTATTAAGCTTTTACTATGTGCCAGGCACTGTAGTAAGCACTGGGGTATGTACGTGCTAATCAGATTGGACCCAGCCCGTGTCCCACATGGGACACAGAATCTTAATTCCCATTTTATAGATGAGGTAACTGAGGCCCACAGAAGTAAAATGGCTTGCCCAAGGTCAAACAACAGACAAGTGGCAGAACTGGGTCAGAAGCCAGATCCTTCTGACTCCGAGGCCCATGCTCTATCCTCTAGGCTGCTTCTCCCAGTTGAATTAACTTGGGTGAATACAAACAATACCCTAGTTTTTGTCTAGGGTTTTTGTCCCCAAAGAACTCTTAAGTTACTTATCTCATTTTTGCCCTCACAACCACCCTGCGAGGTAGGTAGAAAGGCAGGTATTATTATTCACATTCTGCAGATGAGGAAGCTGAGGTACAGAGAGGCTAAGTAACTTGCCCACAGTCACACAGCAGCCCGGTGGCAGAGTTCATACTTGAACCCAAGGCTCCTCCTCACATCCAGACCAGTGCTACTCAACTGCACCGAACATCATTCATTCATTCATTCATTCATTCATTCAATCGTATTTATTGAGAAGCAGCGTGGCTCAGTGGAAAGAGCCCGGGCTTTGGAGTCAGAGGTCATGCGTTCAAACCCCGTCTCCGCCAATTGCCAGCTGTGTGACTTCAGGCAAGTTACTTAACTTCTCTGTGCCTCAGTTCTCTCATCTGTAAAATGGGGATGAAAACTGTGAGCCCCGCTGTGGGACAACCTGACCTTGTAACCTCCCGAGCGCTTAGAACAGTGCTTTGCACATAGTAAGCACTTAATAAATGCCATCATTATTATTATTGAGCACTTACTGTGTGCAGAGCACTGTACTAAGCGCTTGGGAAGTACAAGTTGGTAACATATAAAGACGGTCCCTACCCAACAACGGGTTCACAGTCTAGAAGGGGGAGACAGACAACAAAACAAAACATATTAACAAAATAAAATAAATAGAATAAATATGTACAAGTAAAATAAATAGAGTAATAACTATGTACAAGCAGATATGTAGGTGCTGTGGGGAGGGGAAGGAGGTGAGGCGGGGGGAATGGGGAGGGGAAGGAGGGGGAGAGGAAGGAGGGGGTTCAGTTTGGGAAGGCCTCCATCCAGTACATCACCTGGTACAGAGACCTGCCCGAGGACACTGAGATCTCTCCATCAAGCAGCATTCTCTCGCTGCTCTCCTAATCCAACCCAGGCCACAAACCTTGCTCTTCTAATGCCACCCTACCTGCTGTACCTCAATCTTTTCTCTTTCACCTCTGACCTCTCTCCCACATCCTGCATCTGGCCCCGTAATACCCTCCCTCTTCAAAACCTAGAGATGATCACCCTCCCCACCTTCAAAGCCTTCCCAGGGCTATATAGTCCATGAGGAGCAGCATGGACTAATGGAAAGAGGACGGGTCTGGGATTCAGAGGACCTGAGTTCTAATCCCCGCTCTGCCCCTTATCTACTGCGGGACCCTCGGTGAGTCCCTCAACTTCTCTGCACCTCAGTTTCCTCATCTGTAAGATGGAAATTCCATCCCTGTTTTCCCTTCTATATAGATTGTGAGCCAGGGACTGTTTGTCTGACCTGATTAATTTGTCTCTACCCCAGAGTTTATAACCTTGCTTGACACATAGTAAGTACTTAGCAACTAATAATAATATCAGTAACAATAATGATAATGATTATAAAGAAGCCCAGTGGGACCAACTCCGCGCAGCAGGGGGAAAGATCCTGGTCCATATTCTGGTAGTGGTAATAGTATTTAGTAAGTGCTTATGGTGTGCAGAACACAGTAAGAGCTGGGAGAGAATATACAGGTGGGAATTAGGTTCCTCTCCATGGTGGAGAATTGAGGTCCCCTATTCCCAGGTGAGCATGGTCTGGGTTCCAAATAATAATAACGGTAGTATTTATTAAGCACCAAGGAACTAAGCACTAAGGTACTAAACACTGAGGCAGATAAGTAGATCGAACACAGTCCCTGTCTCATGTGGATTTAGCTTTCAGCTGCTTTGTGACTACAAAGAATAATAAATATATCATAATGAAAGACTAGTGAGTGGTCCTAGCATACAGTTTAAGGGGAAAGGGGAACAAATGACTGATTCCTATTTTTACAGAGGAGGAAACTGAGGCACAGAGAAGTTAAGTGACTTGCCCAAAGTCATAAAGCCAGTAACTGGCAGAGGCAGGGTTAGAACCCATGTCTCCTCACTTTCAATTACTTAGTCTTTCTCCTGGATGCTAGGTTGTAGGATCCTTAAGGGCAGGGATTGTATCTACCAGCTCTATTTTAGTATAGTTTAGTATTTAGTACCAGGAGCTTAGTTTAGGACTCCTCACGTAAGCACTTAGGAGATACCATTGATCATGTTATGCTACTTCTCTCAGTGAGAACACTGAGGTCAGCCTGTACTTCCCTGGTTTTTTTTTTAATGGTATTTGTTAAGAGCTTACCATGTGCTAGTCGCTGGGATAGATGCATTCATTCATTCATTCAATCGTATTTATTGACCACTTACAGTGTGCACAGTACTGTTCTAAGTGCTTGGGAAGTACAGGTCAGCAACATATAGAGACAGTCGCTACTCAACAACGGGCTCACAGTCTTAATCCTCGTCTTATAGAGGAGGTAACTGAGGCACAGAGAAGCGAAGTGACTTGTCCAAGATCACCCAGCAGACAAGTGGCAGAGCGCAGATTAGAACTCAGATCCTTCTGACTCTCAGGCCTTTGCTTTAGCCACTAGAGCTCTTCAGCACTTAGTGGAAGAGAAACCCTCCAGATATCTTTTGCAAGAAGTCTGGGGGTGAAAGATTCAAGGGACTTGGAACGTCAAAACAGTGGAACTGGGTCTCCTATCCTGGTTCAGCTGATCTTGCCCCAAACCCTCCAATCCCCCAGGACTGAAAAGATGTAGTCAAAACCCCACCATAGAGCTGCAGGGGTGTGTTATTCAGTCCGTCAGTCAGTCTTATTTATTGAGCGCTTACTGGGTGCAGAGCACTGTACTAAGCACTTGGGAGAGTACAACAGAACAATAGAAGAGACACATTTCCAGCTCCCTACAAGCTTCCAGTCTAGTGTCATTGATCATGAACTGGCTTGGGACAAATGCCTGGTTTAGCCCAGCACAGTTGGTTAATCAATCCATCAATTAGTCATATTTATTGAGTGTTGACTTTGTGCAGATCACTGTACTAAACACTTAGAGCTAGCTCGTTGTGGGCAGGGAATGCGTCTGTGTATTGTTGTATTGTACTCTCCCAAGTGCTTAGTACAGTGCTCTGCACATCGCAAGCGCTCAATAAATACGATCGAATGAATAGATGAATGAATGAATGAACAGAGTTGGTAGACACGTCCCCTGCGCTCAACGAATTTACAGTCTAGGGGGAATAATTTAGTGCCGATAATTTAGTCGACAATAATTTAATGATGAGGATTTAAAGATCAGAGAGAGAGCAGACCGGACCCGTTCCGGACCGAGTCGATACACCCGGATGGAAACGATCCCTGTCGACTTGGTTTGGCTTTTGGCTGTTTCGCGACTTGCCCAGAGCAACAGAGAAATATATCATATTGAAGAACTAGCTGTGAGAGGCCCTAGCACACATCACACGCATGAGGTCATCACCTATAATTCCGATTTGAGGGGAGTTGCCGAGCCCATCATGAAAGGGCTCTGTGTTCCAACTGAGAACATAGAGACTTTCAGCCCCCAAACAAAAGTTGCTTTCGGGAGTGAACTGGGCAATGTATGCTTTTGCAATTTACGACCACTTCTTCTGCTTTGAAGAGAGAACATACCGCTTTCCAAAAGGAAACCCGAGCTGGGATATTGAAATTCAGGGCAGGTTTGAGGGACAGAAGGTCCACACAACTTCTAGTCATGAGCTGTAAATACAGCAGAGGCCTAAGATGGGTGGATGAATTTACCGGATCCAGCGCTTACAGGTCTTTCCCCCAAAACTTCCCAACTCCCATTGATTTGAAGCCCCTAGGCAGTTCCAGAGCCAGTGAGAAATGATTACAGTCTCTCTGCTTTCAATGGAAAAGCATATTTTTTTAGTGGTATTTGTTAAGCGCTTACTATATCCTATACTATTTAATAATAGTATACTATACTATATACTATATATACTATACTATATATACTATATATTATACTATACTATATACTATATATAGTATATAGTATAGTATATAATATATATAGCATATATACTATACTATATATACTATAGTATACTATATATACTATACTATACTATATACTGTATATACTATATATACTATATATACTATATATGTTATATATAGTATATAGTATAGTATATACTATATATAGCATATATACTATATTATATATACTATAGTATACTATATATCATGTATATATAGTATATAGTATACTATATACTATATATAGTATATATACTATACTATATACTATATATAACATATAACATATATAGTATAGTATACTATATATACTATTTAAGCACAAGTTAATCAGGTAGGACACAGTCCCTGTCCCACATGGGGCTCACACTCTTAATCCCCATTTTACTGAAGAGGTGACTGAGGTACAGAGAAGTGAAGCGACTTGCCCAAAGTCACACAGCAGATAAGTGGCAGAGCCAGGATTAGGACACAGGTCCTTCTGATTCCCAGGCCCGTGCTCTAGCCACTCAAGCAGGCTGCTTCTCTTGTTCCTTCAGTCAGGAAGAAAGTTAAGAGCTTTGGCTCTGATTTCCTCTCTGGTTAACCTGGCCTACAGTGCTATTTCAAAAGTCTCGTTTGGTGGTGATTATCTACACCATGTTAGCTGAGATAACCATGTAAAGAAGCGCTTACGGGAAGCAGCGTAGTCTAGTGGAAAGACCATGGGAGTCAAAGGACCTGGGTTCTAATGCTGGATCCACCACTTGTCTGCTGTGTGACCTTGGGCAAATCTCTTAACTTCTCTGCACCTCAGTGACCTCCTCCGTAAAATGGGGATGAAGACTGTGAGCCCCACATGGGACAACTTGATTACCTTGTGTCTACCCCAGCACTTACAACAGTGCTTGGCACATAGTAAGCGATTATTACCATCATTATTATTAACTTCTCTGGCAATCTGTAAAATTGGGGTTAAATACATGTTCTCTCTCCTACTTAGACTCTGAGCCCCGTGTGGGACCTGAATATCTTGTAACTACCCCAGCGCTTAGTACAGTGCTTGGCACATAGTGACCGTTCAACGGATACCATAATTATTACGATTACTATAGGTTACTGATTCACACACGTTTTTCTTATCCTACCTGGCCTTCCCCTTGGAAAAACAACAAATCAGCCATGTTGGCCACTCAACTAGCCTAAATGGTTGTTCGCACTGGGCCAATGCTTGGGTGATTGTTCTCGAGGTCAGACAGGCTTCCAGAATTGTTTATTCTTTATGCCATGCTGAATTGGAACTGGGGTGGCCTAACTTTGACTTTATTTCTTTGTTAATAATAATAATAATAGTAGTATTTGTTAAGCGCTTACTATGTGGCAAGCACTGTTCTAAGCACCAGGGGGGATACAAGGAAATCAGGTTTTCCTACGTGGGGCTCACAGTCTTAATCCCTATTTTACAGATGAGGGAACTGAGGTACAGAGAAGTTAAGTGACTTGCCCAAAATCACACAGCTGACAAGTGGCAGAGCTGAGATTAGAACCCATGACCTCTGACACCTGAGCCCTTGCTCTTTCCACTGAGCCATGCTGCTTGGATGATGCCTATTGATGCCTGTTTACTTGTTTTGATGTCCGTCTCCTCCCTTCTCGACTGTGAGCCTGTTGTGGGCAGGGATTGTCTCTCTTGGTTGCTAAATTGTGCTTTCCAAGCTCACAGTAAGTGCTCAATAAATATGACTGACTGACTGAATGAATGAATGAATGTTGGGGTTAAGGTCAGTTTGACAGGTGATGTTTCCTCCCACCCCAATAATGATGATCATTGTGGTATTTATGAGGGTCTTGCTATGTGCCAAGCATTGTACTCAGCACTGAGGGGGATATAATCTAAGCATATTCCCCCTCTATATTGTAAGTTTACTCACTGTTAGCAGGGAATGTGTCTGTTATATTGTTATACTGTACTCTTCATGCGCTTAGTACAGTGTTCTACACACAATAAACACTCAATAAATAGGACTCCCTGACTGACTAATTGGACACAGTCCCTGCCCGACATGGGGCCAGAAGCTGGGCTCTAACAGGCCAGGGAAGAGAGCGCGGGGATAAGAGCGTGAGCCCCTTATGGGAAAGGTACTGTGTCCAACCTGATTAACTTGCATCTACTCCAGTGCTACTCCAGTGACAGTGCCTGTGACATAATAAGCGTTTATCAAATACCATTAAAAAAACCCCCAAACTCTGAGGAACTTCTCTCTCTTCCTGCAGATAAGACAGAGGCCCACATAGACTACGAGGAGAATTTCCCCGAAGAGCGATCCGAGCCGCTCGCCGGGCACAAGGAGGATGCCGGTTGGAAGGAGGAGGAAGAGGAGGAAGAGGGTGGTGATGGTGGGGAGAAAGAAGAACAGAGCCAGGGACTCTTCATTTCTGATCCTTCAGGGAGGGAGGACTGGGTAGGGGGAGGAGACACTCAATCCCAGGGCTCTGCCCAAGTCCCAGCGGAGTTTCCTGAGCTCCTCCTCAGCCAGAAGGGCTCGTTTTGGTACGTCAATGGGGCCTTCCAGGAACCTATGGAGGAGGCCTCATTAGACACCCACACCAACAGCTGGTTTTCAGAAGCCCCTGACCATTTCAGCCCAAAAGGGGACCTCCTGGAGCCAAGCACCCAAATATCCCCTGTCTCATCTCCCCTGCCGACTCACAATCGCAAAGGGGATGAGGCCTGGTTAGACGGCTTCCCCGTGACCCCGGTGGCCCCGGGGGAGGGGGAAGACAGGGGTGACGAAGCGGGTGGGTCCGTGGGGACGGGAGAAGGTTATCTGGGTTGGACCGATCGACCCGACCACGTGGAAGTCAGGAAACCCACCGGCACCGGTCTCCATCCAGACGACGACATCAGCCAGAGATCGCTCCCCCTCACCAGGGCATATGGAGCGGGTTCCCTGACCCTCACCGGCACCCCCGAGAACGTGAGCCCTGGGGCTGGGGTGGGGGACAGAGGTGGTTTCTGGACCCCCCCATCCAGGGACTTTGGAGTAGAGGAGTCTTCCGTGGCGACGGAGATTCCCGACCAGGCCTCCTTCACGCCGGGCACAGCAACGACCGCAGGGTATTGGCCCAACCATTTCCCATCTCCCAGCCAGGTTAAAGAAACCTCCTCCACGCCCCCGGTGAAGACCACCTGGCCCGGTGGTCAGAATGTCTTTCCCGACCCCTCATCCTCCAAGGAATCCAGGGGGCGAGGACCCCCGATGACCCCAGGTAGGGGTGAGATGGTTCTCCCTACCGCAGGGGCCTGTGGGGAAGTGTCCTGCACCGACTCGGGCAAAGGGCCGGCTATCGCCCTCCTCGTCATCGTCCTGAGCCTGTTGCTGCTGATGGCCGCCGTCGCCGCCGGTTGGTGCTACCGGAAACGCCGACAGACGACCTCAGTATACAGGCTGAAAGGCCAGGGTCAGGCCCGGCCCTATCACCAGCAGATCGAAATGCAGAAAGTCTAGATGCTGGCCTAGTGAGTTCTCCCGGGGTGGGGGCGGGGGGCTGCTTGAGAGGGAGTAAAAAGAAAAGTAAACCAAATGGAATATCACATTTCTGGTCAATGCTGGAAACGGAGCAGGGGAGGAGGGAAAGGGGACGGACGGCGCGGGGGCCATAGAGGGGACTCCTCCCCAAGGCCAGTTCTGCAGGATTCATTTATAGGCCTACAACGTTTCCAGCTGAAGGCCTTCAGGAGAACTCAGAAATGCAGTGGGGAC
Source organism: Tachyglossus aculeatus (assembly GCF_015852505.1). Taxonomy (NCBI): domain Eukaryota; kingdom Metazoa; phylum Chordata; class Mammalia; order Monotremata; family Tachyglossidae; genus Tachyglossus; species Tachyglossus aculeatus. The sequence continues at coordinate 41,382,318 of NC_052067.1, read as the reverse complement.
AGTAGCAGAGACCTACTTCTTGTCCACGCGCTGGGCTCATACTATCCCAAGACGGAGGCCTGCCTCGCGGGGCCTAATGCGAACCAAGAAAAACCGGGAGGAAAATCTCCCCTTCGGACTATGGCCTAAGGATTCGTTCTCTTCTTCTACACTTTTCAAAAAAGAGAGAGAAAACGTGAGTTGGTGACATTAGCGAGCCTGTGGTATCTTGGTACTGATTCCACCGTAGCATCTCTGTGTGTTAAGACTGCGATGGGGAGAGCGATGGAATGGAAATCATGGAAGGGATCAATCAGTGGTATTTATTGAATGCTTACCATGCAGAAAACACTGTACTGAGCACTTGGGAGAGCACAGCTGAGTTGAGAGAGATGATCCCTGCCCTCTAGGAAATTACCGTCTCACAACGGCAAAGCTGGAGAGTGAGTGGGGCTGATGTTTTTTGAGGGAGGAGAACGGTGTCACCCATGGCCCCGAAACAACCGGACGGCTCCATTCCTTCTTTAAATAAGCTCAGCACTAACTCTGCTCATCAAGATTGTCCACGACAAATGCCATCACACCGTTCCTCCAGCCCCCCTGGTGCCTCTGTTGGAGATGGGACATGGGGGTTTGGTCGGGAGTAGTGATGACCTCAAGGGTGGGAATCTTAACTTCCTGGAGTATATAGCCAAATTGCTCTCCTCTGTTCAGTGTCTGGTGTTGGGGTTGAACTGTGGAAAAGAGAGATTAGGTCTTGGATGACAAAGGCTCCCCTTGGAGTCAGGAGGAGAGGGAGAGAGAAAAGGGAAGGGGGCTAGGAAAAAAAGTGGGGGGAGGGAAAGGATAAAATACCAAGTGATGTGATGCGCTTGAGTGGATATCAAACATTAGGACTGCAGTGGAAAACTATTTTGTTATGGCATTGTAGTGGTAAACTATTTCAAAACAGCATTATAGTCTAAAATACTGAATCCAGAGCCACTGGTTTAGTGAAGAAGGTTAACTCTTAAAACTGAAACGTGTACTGTTTGTCATCCTTGTGGAAATATACTAGGAAATAAATACCACAAATCAGCATTTCAGTTTTTATTTGATTTTGTGCTACAGCTAAATTAAATATTTTACATCCCACAAATATGAGCGCAGGATTATTTCTAAAACTATTGGAAGGTTTAGGAAATGAGCATATGATGTGGGGTTTTGCCCTGAATGAACATCCAAATAGAACATCACTAGACAAATGTTTAATAGTCAGGGAAACATAAGGCATTAGCTGTTTCGCACTGCACTTGAAATGTTTAAAATGAAGAAAAAATAACCAGGAAAAAATTCCAAGGCGTGTTCTGTTATGGCAACCTCACAAATGGATAAAGGCGGGAGAGTTCTTTGACGAATCATTCAGTGCTATTTAGTGAGAGAAACATTTCCATATTGAATTTACTCTGGTCAATATTGATTATGGTTAATCAGCGCATTTATAATAAGTAAAATTGCCTTTGCCCCCAGTGCTATGAGCACAGGGAAGATGGGATTGTGGAAAGACAAAAATCAATCAATCAGTGGTATTTATTGAGCACTTGTAATGTGCAGAGCACTGTACTAAGTGCTTGGGAGAGTGTGATACAACAGAATTAGCAGTCACATCCTCTAACTATAATAAGCTTACAGTCTAGCGGGATACTGAGGGCTGACTGGTTCTAAAAGAGGGCTCCTCCAACTTTGACATTGCCAAGACTCCACTTTGCCATGCTCAAGCCAAGTGACCAGGGCTGTAATTCTCCAGCCCAGACCACCTGTGGAGAAGGTCAATCGGGGTCCGGCCAGTGACAGCCCTGGAGAGTCAGGCTTCCGACCCTCAACTTGTACTTCCCAAGCACTTAGTACAGTGCTCTGCACACAGTAAGCGCTCAATAAATACGATTGATTGATTGATTGACCCCAAGGCCAGAGAGCTGGTCTCTTAGAGAACCACGATCCAGACAGTCGGTGGAAGATGGTCTATAATCTTACAGTCTCTAGCCTGTAAGCTTGCTGTGGGCAGGGAACGTGTCTACCAACTCTGTTATACTATACTCTCCCAAATGCTTAGTACAGTGCTCTGCTCACAGTAAGCGCTCAATAAATATCACTGATAAAATATTGATTGATGGCCACCAAATGCATTCTCTGGCCCCTGTGAGACTAAGAAGAGGTAGACAGCTGAGGCCCAGCTCGTGTTTCATTAGACAAAATGAGAAGGCACTTCCTTCCCTCTGACCCAAAAGAAAGAGGTCTCCGCTTGACCCTCTGCCAACCCCTCTGCCAGAGGAGGGTCTTTCTTCCCATTTGGAGGTATGATGCCCTCACAGATAGGGAAAGCAGGAAGGAGAAATTTCAGAACTCGGTAGAAGAGGTAGAAAGCTCATTCCTAATAATGGAAGGCTAATTGACCGGATTAAGTCACTGTCACCTCCACCTGGAATCACAGGGGAGGACTGAGGAAGGGTTAAGCACTTGGAGGAAGAAGCCCTTCATCTGTGAGGAGCTGGGGGAAGCAGTTCTGGAGGGATAGGATGCAGGAGAAAGATTCTCCATTGGGAGAGGGTGGGCCAGAGAGTAGGACCCCTGAATGGTGGGAATGCTTTTGTGGATCTGCAGCGGTTCTACCCTGATACCTGAAACTCCTGCTCCAAATAGGCGGGATAGGTAATGATAGTCAAAAAAACTATCATTACTACTGATTAATAACCCCTCAAATGCCACCTTAAACACTTCTGCTCCACTTGACCACTATTGTGGAATTGTGGTATTTGTTTTCACGACCTATCTGCACACAGTAAGGGCTCAATTAATACGATTGAATGAATGAATGGATTTATCATCATCAATGGTGTTTATTGAGCACAACCTATTTCTCAAGAACTTAACTCATATTACCATTTCCCTTCTCCTCTTTCTATACATTATTCTAATGCCTGTCTCTCCGGCCACAGCATAAGAGCAGGGAGCATGTATACTTACTCTATCAGGTTCTCATCATCAATCGTATTTATTGAGTGCTTACTGTGTGCAGAGAACTGTACTAAGCGCTTGGGAAGTACAAGTTGGCAACATATATAGAGAGAGTCCCTATCCAACAGTGAGCTCACAGTCTAAAAGATAATAATGATAATGGTATTTGTTAAGCACTTACTATTGCAAAGCACTGTTCTAAGCTCTGGGGGAATATAAGGTAATCAGGTTGTCCGGCATGGGGCTCACAGTCTTAATCCCCATTTTACAGATGAGGTAACTGGCACAGAGAAGTTAAGTGACTTGCCCAAAGTCACACAGCTGACGTGGTGGAGCTAGGATTCGAACCCATGACCTCAGACTACCAAGCCCGTGCTCTTTCCACTGAGCCATGCTGCTTCTCCAAGTAATTTCAAGTTCTCCCAAGTTCTCCCAAGTGATTGGTACAATGCTCTGCACAGAGAAGGCCCTCATCAAATCTGATTGATTTATTGATTGATTAAAGGTTGGAGGGAGGGAGAGAGGAGAGAGCAAAAGTCTTCCCCAGGCTTCTCTGAAAGCTCCTTGATGGCAGGGATTTTGTCTATGAAACTACTGTACTCTCCCAAGAGCTTCTTAATATAATCTTCTGCTCAGAGTAAGTGCTCAGTAAATGCGACTGATTTAGCTGGCAGCCTCACATCCCTTCATCTGCAGCCCCGTTCAGGCACAAAACTATCACCTTCACCGTAACTCAGGGAGGGTCAGAATCAACCCTTGGGCTTGGCTGATACCAAACTGGTGGCAGCAACAGGACGCTGCTGGGGACAGTTTATGAAATGGGGAGCGATTTTATTTGATTGGCAGAAAGTGGATGAAATCAAGATCATATTTCCAAAGGTTGCAAAGTAATCTACTTTTCCAAGGTAGAAACAAACACAGAGAGAGAGAGTGTGTGTGAGAGAGAGATGGAGAGAGAGAGCGAGTGAAAGGAGAGAAGGGGGGGCAGTTTACCTGAACGACAAAAGGACACATCGAAGTGACCCTCATTTCCCAGAAGCTGTTAAATTTTCAGGGGTCCCTCCAACCTTCCAAACCAATTCACCGAACCAAGTCCTTGGTCTTCTCTTCTACCTCTATTGTACCATCCCAATACAGAGAGTACGGAGCACACGGAGCACACAATAGGTACTCAATAAATACTATCTTTTGATTGATTCCCTTCCATCTCCCCCTGCTCTAAAAACAGCACTGGCTGTGCAAGGGATTTGTATGCTATGGGGGCTTCCTTGCTTCAAAGTACACGTTTTTCCTTTGAGAAGCTAGAACTCCTTGGGGCCATCCTGTCTCCACAGGACTAATCATTTAGCTTCCTAGCTTAAATAAGAAGCAGCATACCCTGGTGGAAAGAGCAGAGGGCTGGGAATCAGAAGAACTGCTTTCTACCACTTGTCTGCCATGGGACCGTGGGCAAGCCACTTATTTTCCCTGGGCCTCAGTTTTCTCATCTGTAAAATGGGGATTTAATGCCTTTTCTGAGTTTGACTGAGTTCCATGTGGGACAGAGACTGTCTGATGTGCTAGTTCTTTGCACAGAGTAAGCACTTAAGAAATACCAAATTACGATTACTACAGTTCTCTTACTTGGAAAATGGACATACGTGCTATTTCCTGCTTGCGCTACCACCTTCTCCATTCCCTCCTTATCAATTGGTGGTATTTATTGAGTGCTTACTGAGCACAAAGCACTGCAAAAAGAACTTGGGAGAGTACCACAGAGATTGCAGACATGTTCCCTGACCACAGTGCGTTTGCAGTCTTAAGCTGAGGGGCTTATGGTCTGAAGTCTATTATCCTTACTGGGGATAATAATTATGGTAATTCTTACGAGCTTATTGTGTGTCAAGCACTGTACTAAGCGCTGGGTAGATGCAAGATAATCATGGACAGAGTCCCTGCCCCATGAAGGGCTCCAAGTCTAAGTAGGAAGGGGCAGAATTTAATTCCCAGTTTACAGATGAGGAAATTGAGGCATCGAGAATTTAAAGTGATTCGTTCAAGGTCCCACAGCCGACAAGTAGTAGAGCCGGAATTAGAACTCAGGTCTTCCGACTCCAGGCCTGGGCTCTTTCTATTCAGCTAAACTGCTGGGGATGATAAAGACTTTCACAAGGCGGCACCTGGGACCGTAATGACAGACCATGACAGATCCTCCTCCTAAGGCCACTTTAACTCTTGGTCTGAAGTTTTCTTTTTTAAAATGTCATTAAGCGCTTACTCTGTGCCAAGCACTGTGCTAAGCACTGGGGTGGATAGAAGCTAGAAACAAGCTAATTAGGTTGGACACAGTCCCTGACCCACATGAAGCTCACGATCAATCCCCACTTTGCAGATGAGGGAACTGAGGCACAGAGGAAGAGAAGTGACTTACTTATGGTCACCCGGCAGACAAGTGGTGGAGGTGGGATTAGAACCCATGGTCTTTCTACTCCCAGGCTGGGGCTGTATCCACTAGGCAACACTGTTTCTAAATATTCCACACCAGCTCCTTCAAGCCATGACCTCAGAGAAGAGAAACAGACACGGACAATCAAGAGTCCAGACACCCACAATGAAAGATTTGTTGTGCATTTTTCTCAATACCTCGCTACAAACTGCACCCCAGCCCCACACTCACACAGTGTTTTCTCTGGCACCGACCCTCTGCCTCCCCACAGCCCAGATATTTGAGTTCTTTAAACTTTTATCGCTTTGGTTGACAGCTCACACTTAGTTGCAGAAACATATTCCACAAACTGTCGGGCTTTGCAGGCAACTGGTTATTCCCATCAGCAGCCATAATAAACACTCACCCATTTCCAATCCAACAAATCTCTACTTGCAACTTGGAGTTCAGGTCAGTAAAATATAGCTGTTAGTACAGCTACTCTACTGAGAGCGGGTCTTTCATTCATTCATTCATTCATTCATTCAATCGTATTTATTGAGCGCTTACTGTGTGCAGAGCACTGTACTAAGCGCTTGGGAAGTACAAGTTGGCAAGGTCTTCAGAACAAGGTTCAGGAGTTGGCCTTTCCTGCTATTGTATAATAATTGTGGTAATTGTTAAATTGTGGTAGTAATTGTGCCAGACCCTGTACTAAGCGGTGGGGTAGATACAAGATAAAAGGGTTGGACACAGTCGTTATTCCACATGGGGCTCACAGTATTAAATCCCCATTTTAAAGATGAGGTAACGGAGGCCCAGAGAACTTAAGTGACTTGCCCAAGGTCACCCAGCAGACAAGTGGAGGATCCAGGATTAGAATCCAAGGCTCATATGGCTCCCAGGCCTGGGCTCAATCTACTAGGCCACACTGCTTCCCTTGTTTAAACCACCTTCCTTTACTTAATATGTGGCCAGTCCACATATGTCACCAATCACTTTCTCATTTCTTCATTGGGACCATGTGTCTTAGAGTGAGACTTGAGCCACGCACCTCCATATCATCCTTTTGGTTATCGGTTCCCTTCTCTCTCTCAGATGGGGCTGGTGACCAATATTCCAAGTTGAACAGTGCTGGCGGCCAAACAGTAGCATCAAAAAGCTCTACTTCTTCACTGGCAACTCAGCCACTGTCCACTTTTACTGAAACATTCTGATTTTACTGAAAGGGATGCATTATGGGGCCATATGTTTTGATCCACCCATCTTGACACACCGCCTTTAAACCTCTCTGCCTCATTTCCTTTCAGTTGTGTTTTTCTCCAAATAGCCAGTGAGAGAACTGACCATATTCCCAGATGTCACAATGGGCTACTTGTTTCTCCATCAACACCTTGGTCTTCCTGGGCTTGGCTTTCTCCTGAGCTGAAAACCCTACCTTCTATGTCTTCTTTTATGGTATTTGTTAAGCACTTACTATGTGCCAGGAACTATACTAAGTGTTGGGGAAGATACAAGCTAATCAATCAATCAATCAATCGTATTTATTGAGTGCTTACTATGTGCAGAGCACTGTACTAAGCGCTTGGGAAGTACAAATTGGCAACATATAGAGACAGTCCCTACCCAACAGTGGGCTCACAGTCTTAATCCACATTTTACAGATAATTGAGGCACAGAGAAGCTAAGTGACTTGCCCAAAGTCACACAGCAGACAAGTGGCATAGCTGGGATTAGAACCCAGGCCCTCCTTACTCCCGGGCCCGCTCTATCCACTAGGCCACACTTCTTCCCTGTGTCCAGGATGGACACTATCTATAGGCCAGGCCTCGTGGAAATCAAACAGAGGAAACCAATTTGTGAGCAGTTAGACTCAAAGGAGGGAGGAAGGTGCCTTCCTCTGAAGCAAGAGATGAAGCAAACGGCTTGTCCAGCCTCCGGAAATGCTCACAGAGAAACTGCTTACCCACCTCTGGAATCTAGTCCGGAGGCCATTCCAGGATTGTTGGAAGAAATATTTAGAGCCAATAAGGCTCTTTGAGCTGGTCCTGTTTTTTAGTTCTGGGTCCAGACTGGATTTTTATGGTCTATTTGCAGACGACACCGCTCGGCGTTGTTTTGGAAAATGAAGACTATGTTGTTTTGTTCCTCCTCTTTCGGTGGACGCGAACGGTGCGCCAACCAAGCGTTGTCCGAAATCCAATTCGCATGAGTGACTAAGCCAGCGGGACACCAAGTGCCTTGTGTATACCAAGACCAGCTTACTGACACGCTTGAGGCTGCAAACAAGGTACCAGGCCCATGGTAAGTGTGATGTGCGCTTCTGCCTGGATCTGCTCGATACACAGCCCGTTTGCTACTGAGGAGAGGCCTCGGGGGGCTGTTGAATTACTGCATGACCAGATGGAGAACGGCCTTACCTGACTCACTTACAAAACCCTCTAGACTGTAAGCTCGTTGTGGGCAGGGAATGTGTCTGTTTAGTGTTGTATTGTACTCTCTCCCAAGTGTTTACTACAGTGCTCCACACATGGTAAACGTTCAATAAATGTCCGATTCAATGAATGAAAACCCTGAGCATCTGTGTGTGGGTGGGGGGTAGGGAGAGGTGAGGAAATGGGGTTCAGGGGTAGGGGGTAGATAGAGGAGGTGGGAGGAAGCTGAGGGTCTCTGTTCAGGAGTTCCTGGGAGAGAAACTGCGTCTCCCAGAATTTCCTCCTGTTTCTCCCCCTCTAGACTGTAAGCTCCTTGTAGGCAGGGATCATGTCTGCCACCTCTACTGTATTGTACTTTCCCAAGCACTTAGTACACTGACCTAGGCACAGTATCTGAGACAGATCATTCGCTGGTGCCGCCCCATTTCACAAATGGGAAACTGAGGCAGGGAACGCTAACGCCTGCCCAGATGGACCAAAGATAGGTTAAAACTTTTGTGTGTGTGTTTGTGTGTGCGGTCTACATTAGTATCTTGGTGTTAACCTGACACTTGGCTTTCAGCTCTCGCACTCCTCATCTACTACTAAGTCCTAACAGTGCTTCCAGTGAATTTTTCTTGATCTGCCCCCTTCCTCTCCACCCAAACGGCTACTATCCTGGTCCAAGTTCTTGTCATCAGTCCTCCTCCCTGGTCTCCCTCCCCGCAGCCCCTTCCCCCTCCATTCATCAGCACTTAGAACGGTGCTTTGCACATAGTAAGCGCTTAACAAATGCCATTATTATTATTATTATCTATGTAAACTGCTGCACTGATCATCTTGGAGCATCGCTAGGCTTGATTGATTGATTTGGGGCCACCTGAAAGAGCGAGCAGTTTAGGGAGGTTGTGTGGCCTAATGGAAAGCGCACAGAGCTGGCAGTCAGGCGACCCAGGTTCTCGTCTCAGGGCCAGTATCCAACCTATCTTGTATCTATCCCAGTGCTTTGTACATAGTAACATAGTAAGCGCTTAACAAATACCATTAAAGGGCAGGGGGGCATTTCTTGATTCCCCTATCGATACCACCTGAATTGGCAAACAGATGGAGCTCTGCTGGATGGGAACTACCTCCCCAGGGCCAGCCTGGTCTGTCTTTAGGAGGAGGAGGAAGAGGAGGAGGAAAGGGAGGAAGAGGAGGAGGAGGAGGAAGAAGAAAAACAGCAATTGTCCCTTTAGGAGGCAGGTGTTGAAGAGGCACCGGCTTTCTTAAGAAAAGAACTAGGGCACAGTGTTAAACCCAAATAAGCTAAGAACCCCTGGGACCTGCCACACAGAGAAGAAATCAATACAACCAATGGAACAGGAAAAAAAATCTGTAATTTGAAGAGACCATATTATCAAATGATTGGGATTAGTCCACGGGTCTGAGAAGATCTGGAAAAAACTGGAATATAATTTTCCATCTTGATGAAAACTGGCTCCTTAGGTGAAAAACACTGGCTAGTGGAATCCTAGGGTAAAGAGAAGGTGGACAACTCTGCTGAGGTGAGTGACCTCAGGTGAGTGACAATTTATTGCTGAAATGCACTTTCCAAGCACTTAGTACAGTGCTCTGCACACAGTAAGCGCTCAGTTAACATGATTGATTGAATGAATGAATGAATGACTGTGATGGTAGCAAACTCTTCACTTGGGAATGGGGAAGATACTAGCTTCTGCTAGTGAAGTGAATAATCAAAATAAAAATTATAACAATAACAACAATAATTGTGGTATTTGTTAAATGCTTACTATGTACCAAGCACTATGCTATGCTCTGGGGTAGGCACAAGAAAATCAAGTCAGAAACAGTCCATGTCCCCCCACAAGGCTCACAGCCTAAAAGGGAGGGTGAATCCCCATTTTACCGATGAGGACACAGAGGCACAGAGAAGTTAGGGGACTTTCCAAGGTCACACAGCAAGCAAGTGGCCGAGTCGGGACTTGAACCCAGGTACTCTGATTCCCAGGACTGTGCTCTTTCCATTTGGCCTCACTGCTTCTCCAAAGCTGCATAATCTCTCTGGATTCAAGAACACTATTGCCCAGGAAGGAGTATGAGAAGGTCACCATCCCTCATGGCTCTTTTAGGAAGGAGCCAACTTCCAAAAAAAAAAAAAGATGTGAACCCCGCCCCAACACTGTCCAGGTATGCAATTTGAGAAAGGAGGAGAGAAGGAGTGGAGGATTCTGACCATTTGTAGAAAGAGGAGTCAAGAGTTACATTCCAGACAACTTTAGAGGACTCAAGCTATTCTTCAGGAGGCCCCAATGTCCCCTTAGCCTATGTCCTGGACATTTTCTGGCAGATCTCTGTCTGCCTGAGAGTGGAGGGAATGTGGCTGGCTTCCCGCTCAGCTGGGAATTTTCTCTTTCATTTCTTCTGCCCCAGCTTGAGGGGAAACTGGATAAATATTTATCAGAGGAATGATCCAAACAGCCTTCAGGGACACCTATGGCTCTCCCAGGCTGGAGCCCCATTTCCCCATCGACCCTACATCTGGCTGAAGACGGACCACAAGCAGAGACAGAGAAATGGGAATTCAGCCCCACTGAGGGAAGGTGCTGGTGGGAGAGAAAACTGACTCCCTCCAAAAGAAATCCCATTTTCTCCACTCATCGCTCGGCCTCTAGGGAAACAGGCCCTGGCAGGTGAGCGACGTCAGACTGACAATGCCAACTGTAAGAGCGATGATTCTCCCGGCCTCCACTCCGCTCCCACTTCTCCTACAGGACTCCCGTCAACTTTGATGGGCACCCCGCAGCCACGGAGAACAACCAACGGCCTGAAGTCTTTCATCCAGGCCGCTCGTGGTTGCAGCTGCAGATTCTCAAAGTCATCAGTTGTATTTTTATGAATCTGGGTCATTTTAGACTGCCACGTAACCCTGTCTCGCAGACAAGTACGAAAGATGCATCCACCCAGAAAAAACGCGATGGGCAATGATCCTTATCCCTCACCCTCCTCTAAGATTCCCCAAGCAGCACCATCAGGACTTCTATATCCACTGAATAAATAAATCCACCCTAATCCAGCCTGCTTTATAACAACTATCGTCAAGGCTGGCCCAACTTCTGGAACCCAGAGACACAGGGATTCAGTGATGTGGGGAAGAAGGACACAGACCCAAAGTGATGCACAGACAGGGAAAAGGAGACCCAGAGACAAGAGTCCCAAATGCAGAAATAAAGAAATAAGACATATCACTCATGCGCTGTTCAGCTACGGAACCGGCTCCTCTACCCTCTCCCTCCCCAAAGTCCCAGCTGAGCCGAGGGATGGGGAAAGGCAGTGCTGAATGGGCTTTTTGCCAAGTCAATGAGGTCTGCCTCCCTTTGCGGACACCTGGTGCACTTTATTATTATTTGTTAATGTGTCAGGCACTTTTCAACACGCAGGCGCGGCTACAAGTTAATCAGATTGGACACGGTCCCTGTCCCACGTGGGGCTACCAGTCTAATGGAATTTGGCTGGACTGAACTGGGGATTCGTCCCCAAGCTGGTCAGGCCGAAGTTTGGAGGTGTCCCCCTGACTTTCACTTTTCCTCAACCATCGTGGTATTTTCTGGGAAAACCTCACCAGGAGATGATGAAACCCCCAAGGATGCTGAAAAGAAGCTTCGAAGATGGCTTGTTTTCCCCCTAAAAGATGCCATTGTTTGAAAAATTAAACAGGGCAGAGAAAGTTGTGTGTGGACCCTTTCCACTGAGGGTCAGGGGGCCCTGGAGGATGGGTTGGGGGGGGACGAATCTCCCCCCGACAGTGAACGGTGCAGAGTTTCTGGGCCTTTTCCTTCAGTGCTTGGCACAAAGGATCGCTCTGAGGAAAGGCTAATCAGAGCTGGAAGGGTTAAAAGAGGTGACAAGGCACACGGTGAAATTCCTGCTCCTTTGAAAAGAATGTACCATCCGCAGAGTGGGACAATGCTGTTGGTTTCTTCTGGTCAGTTACTCTCCTCCATTTCCAGGAGTTCATCTAGGTACTCCACAACTTCTCCCTGTCGTGACAAAAATCACACAATGGATCAGTTCCTAGCAGGAAACTGGGGGGGTGCTAGCTGGGATGGTGGAAAAACTAATAATAATATTAATAATGATGACAATAGTATTGATTAAGCACTTACTATGTGCCAAGCATTGCACTAAGTGCTGGGATACCAGATAATCAGGTGGGACACTGTCCCCATCCCACTTGGGGCTCACAGTCTAAGTAGGAGGGAGCGGGACTTAATCTCCATTTTACAGATGAGGAAACTGAGGCACAGAGAAGTTAAGTGACTTAGTCAAGGTCACATACAGCAGACAAAAGGTAGGGCTTGGGATTAGAACCCAGGTCCTCTGATTCCCAGGCCCGTACGCTTTCCACTAGGCCATGGTGCTTCTGACTGACTGATACTTGGAGAAAAAAGTAGAATTTGACTGGAACTGTTTGTTTTGCAGCCTCAATGTCCAACTTTTTTTGTTGTCATTATCTGTTAAACACTTACTATGTGCCAGGCACTGTACTAAGCACTGGGGTACATACAAACTAATCCCCGTTGGACCACAGTCCCATCCCAAATGGCACAGTCTTAATCCCCATTTTAAAGATGAGAGAACTGGGGTTCAGAGAAGTGAAGTGACTTGCCCAAGATCACACAACGGACAAGTAGAAGACCCAGGATTAGAACCCATGTCCTTCCGACTCGCAGGCCTGTGCTCTTTCCACTAGGCCACATATGACAAGATCCTGGAGGCCAACTGCTGCCATATTCCTTCCAACCTCTCTTCTTCAATGGGAAATCCTCTGAGGGCAGGGACCGGCTCCAACCTTGACTAGGGACCTCCAGGGGCCTGGGAATCAATCAATCAATCAATCAATCATATTTATTGAGCGCTTACTGTGTGCAGAGCACTGTACTAAGCACTTGGGAAGTACAAGTTGGCAACATATAGAGACAGTCCCCACCCAACAGTGGGCTCACAGTCTAAAAGGGGGAGACAGAGAACAAAACCAAACATACTAACAAAATAAAATAAATAAAATAGATATGTACAAGTAAAATAAATAAATAAATAGAGTAATAAATATGTACAAACGTATACATATATACAAGTGCTGTGGGGAAGGGAAGGAGGTAAGATGGGGGGGATGGAGAGGGGGACAAGGGGGAGAGGAAGGAAGGGGCTCAGTCTGGGAAGGGAACTCTAAGAGGTCTCAAACCATCCGTCCACGGGCGGCCTGGAAGAATACTAACGTTAGCCGTTCTTGAAGCACCCCCGGAGCGATACTGTTCTCATCTAGTTGCTAAGATATTTGAACAAAAACATCGTTGGGGCAAATATCACTCTCTCGTAGACCTCGTAATAGAGCCGACTAACGAGACCTGGATTGACTTAAGGAAAAATAACTTTGGCTTTGCGACCTGAACTTTCCGTGCAGATCCAGTGAGAAAACCTCCTTTAGGAATGTCGAGGCTGTAAGAGCTAGATGTTTGAAATGAATAGCGCGTCTGCTGTCCGTGAGGCAGGGGACGACAGGGAGGGTCGCCTCAACAGCTTAACTCTGGAGCGTGTCACTGGGACCTTGTAGAAGGAGCAGCGCAGGCTAGTGAAAGGCACTGCCCGCGATGAGTTTTTGGTCTCGAGTCAGAGACAAACATTAATATAAATAAATAACAAATATGGACAACAGTGCTGTGGGTCTTAGGGTGGGGTCAGTAAAGGGTGAAAAACCAATTGACACAGACGGGAGTGGGAGGAGAGGAAACGAAGACTAAGTCAGGGAAGGCCTCTTGAAGGAGACGTGCTTTTAATACGGTTTTGAAGGTGGGGAGAGTGATCGTCTGTCAGATATAAAGACGAGTTGTTGCCAGCTTGTACTTCCCAAGTGCTTAGTACAGTGCTCTGCACATAGTAAGTGCTCAATAAATATGATTGAATGAATGAATGAATAAAGAGGGAGGGCATTCCAGGCCAGAGTTAGGATAGGGGAGAGACAGATGAGATAGAAGAGATAGAGGAGTCAAGTGTGCAGGCTGGCTTGTAGGAGGAAATCAAGGAGATGATTAAGAGGGGGCAAGGTGATTGAGTGCTTTAAAGCTAATGGTAAGAAGTTAATGTGGAAGTGAATGGGCAACCACTGGAGGTTCTTGAGGAGTGGGGAGACACGGACTGAATGTTTTTGTAGAAAAATGATTCGGACAACAGAGTGAAGTGCGGACTGGAGCGAGCAGGGAAGTCAACAAGGAGGCTGAGGCAGTAATCAAGGCAGGATAGGATAAATCATCATCATCATCATCAATTGTATTTATTGAGCGCTTACTATGTGCACAGCACTGTACTAAGCGCTTGGGAAGTACAAATTGGCAACATACAGAGACAGTCCCTACCCAACAGTGGGCTCACAGTCTAAAAGGGGGAGACCGAGAACAAAACCAAACATACTAACAAAATAAAATAAATAGAATAGCTATGTACAAGTAAAATAAATAAATAAATAAATAAATAAAGAGAGTAATAAATACGTACAAACATATATACAGGTGCTGTGGGGAAGGGAAGGAGGTAAAATGGGGGGGATGGAGAGGGGGAGATAGGAGGGGGCAAGGGGATTAAGTGCTTTAAAGCCAACGGTGAGGAGTTTTTGTCTGATGTAGTGGTGGATGGGCAACCACAGGAGTTTCTGGAGGAGTGGGGACATAGTCCGAACGTTTTTGAAGGAAAGTGATTCGGGCAGCAGAATGGAGTATGGACCAGAGTGGAGAGAGACAGGAGGCAGGGAGGTCGGCAAGGAGGCTGCTACAATAATCAAGGCGGGCGAGAGGATAAGTGCCTGCGTTAATGTAGTAGCAATTTGGATGGAGAGTTTGGTTGTGACGTGAGGGGCGGAGATGCAGCGTCGCTCAGTGGAAAGAGCCCGGGCTTCGGAGTCAGAGGTCAGGGGTTCAAATCCCGGCTCCGCCAACTGTCAGCTGTGTGACTCTGGGCAAGTTGCTTCACTTCTCTGGGCCTCAGATCCCTCATCTGCAAAATCCTTGGATTATGGTGGTGGCAGTTTGGATGGAAAGGAAAGGGTGGATTTTAGAGATGTCTTGAAGGTTGAACAGACAGAATTTGGCACCAGATCTAATATGTGAGCTGAATGAGAGAGATGAGACGAGGAGGATGACGCCAAGGTTCTGGACTTG
This sequence comes from Tachyglossus aculeatus, assembly GCF_015852505.1. Taxonomy (NCBI): domain Eukaryota; kingdom Metazoa; phylum Chordata; class Mammalia; order Monotremata; family Tachyglossidae; genus Tachyglossus; species Tachyglossus aculeatus. The sequence continues at coordinate 41,367,316 of NC_052067.1, read as the reverse complement.
TGAAATAGGGAGGATGGGAACTTGCACTTCCCAAGTGCTTAGTACAGTGCTCTGCATACAGTAAGTGCTCAGTAAATATGACTGAATGGATGAATGAATGCTTCCAGTGATTACCAGTAAAGACAGTTGTAGGACAGGGTTTGGGCTGTAAGATAAGGAGTTCTGTTTTGGACATGTTAAATTTGAGGTGTCGATGGGACATCCAAGTAGAAATGTCCTGAAGGCGGGAGGAAATATGAGACTGCAGAGAAGAAGAGAGATCGGGGCTGCTGATATAGATTTGGGAATCATCTGCATAGAGATGGAAGTTGATGTCATGGGAGAGAATTAGTTCTCCATGGGAATGGGTGTAGATGGAAAATAGAAGAGGACCGAGAACTGAGCCTTGAGGGACTCCCACAGTTACCGGGGGAATCTCAGGGTAAAATATCACCTCTTCCCCATCTTGATCCTCAAAGCTGCAGAACTTCAACCAGGGCGGGGACAGAAGTTGTGGGGACTCGTGGAGAGGCTGGGCATCTCCTCGCTCCTGGCTCCCTGCAACATGTTCTAACCCGTAAGGAACCAAAGAGCTTTACAATTTCCTTCCACACCTCAGGTGCCGGTGAAACGTCCCTATAGCGTCCTCCTGTTCAATTAGGTATTTTAACAACCCCGCATAGAACAACCTTAAAATTTTTCCTTACAAGTCTCAGCCAAGAGGCTCAGAAAGCCAAACTAACCCCAGGTAACCAGGACGTAGCTCTCCAAGATGTAGGAAGAAAAAACATCTTCACTGCCCTAGAAAACATTATCCCGAGGTTTCCTGGTATTTACAGCTTTACGACCGTAAAAATGGCTTCGCTGGCAATAGGCCTGAAAGCCTTTCGGTGAGAGAGCCTCTTTTGAAACCTGTGGGACATTGGGCCCCCACAGATCTGTTCTGAACCAAGACAGAGGGAGGGTGGAGAGATTTTTATCCCAGCTGGTTACAAAATCAACACCCTTGGCACTTTTACAAGCACTAGTCTGAGTTATTTTTTAAAAAACTATGATACATGTGTGGCATTTGTTGAGCACCAACTGGATCCTAAGCACATCAGTGTGGCCTACTGGAAAGAGCACGGGCTTGGGAGTCGGTGGACCAGGGTTCTAATCCCGGCTCTTCCTGCTGCCGCTGTGTGACCTTAGGCAAGTCACTTCACTTCTTTGGGCATCAGTTATCTCATCTGTAAACTGGGGATTCAATAATACTATCATCATCAACCGTATTTATTGAGAGCTTACTATGTGCAGAGCACTGTACTAAGCGCTTGGGAAGTACAAATTGGCAACATATAGAGACAGTCCCTACCCAACAGTGGGCTCACAGTCTAAAAGGTAATACTACTAATAATAGTAGTAATAATAATATTAAATGTGGTATTTGTTAAGTGCTCACTATGTGCCAGGTACTGTACTAAGTGCCGGGATGGGTACAGGCAAAACAGGTTGGACCCAGTCCCTGTTCCACATGGGGCTCACAATCTTAATCCCCATTTTACAGATGAGGGAACTGAGGCATGGAGAGGTTAAGCAACTTGCCCAAATCACACAGCAGACAAGTGGTGGAGCTGGAATTAGAACCCAGGTCCTTCTCCTGCTTACTCAGACTGCGAGCCCCGGTGGGACTGGGGCTTAGAACAGTGCTTGGCATATAATAAGCACTTAACAAGTACCATTATTATTATTACTAAGGCCTAGGAGAGGATAAGAGAAACATGACTCACTTTCCTTACCCTCAAGAAGTTCAAAATCTAAAGAGGGAGACAGAAAAATGATCTGCAAATATTGTGTACAGGAGGATATAACAGAAATTGATACAAATATGTAAGAAATAATGATAATAATGATCATAATAATTGTGGGTATTTAACTATTTACAATGTGCCAAGCACTGTATTAAGCACTGGGTTGCTACAAGATAATTACATCGGACACAGTCCTTACCCAACATGGAGTTCAGTCGAGAGGGGAAGGAGAACCCGTTTTACAGATGAGGAAACTGAAGCATGGAGGAGTCAATTAGCTTGTGCCCAAGATCACATGACATGAAATCAATCAATGGCATTTACTGAACGCTTACTGTGTACAGAGCACTGCACTAAATGCTTGGGAAAGTACAATGCAATAGGGTTGGAAGACGTGTTTGCTGCCCTATAGGAGCTTACAGTCTACAAGGGGAGACAGACATTAAAAGAAATTAGAAATAGAACTGGGCAAGGAGCACGTTAATTAGGTCGGACACAGTCCCTGTCCCACCTGGGGCTCACAGTCTAAGTAGGAGGGAGAACAGCTATCCCCATTTTACAGTTGAGGAAACTGAGGCACAGAGAAGTTAAGTGACTTGCCCATGGTCAGACAGCAAGGAATTGGCAGGGCTGGGATTAAAACCCAGGGCCTTCTGATTCCCAGGCCTGTGCTAAAATCCACTAAGCTACGCTGCTTGCCTTGTACGCTAAAATTTCTCATTCCTGATTTTCTCCTCCCTACACCACCAAGAGCCCAACAGAAAAATATTTCCCAGAGTTAGCATGATGCTTCTGTAATTTCTTCACATAGACTTGGGTCCTAACTTTAAAGGTCATTTTCTTTTCAAGATTAAGGAAGAGGAATCCACATGTATCTTTTCCCTGCAACATGGAGAGTGCTAGTTTTGAAGGTAAATAGCAAATTCACTCCTTCCCCTGGTAAAATTCAAAACTGATCTCTGAAGAAAAAAAAAACAGTGGCCATCATAGACAAGTAGCAACACATGCTCTCTTTTGGACTACGATTACCCCATGTTAGACCCCAGGACTTTTCCTTCTGATGCCTCGTGAAACATTTGATAATATTTTCTGAAAGCATCCTCTCCCAGCCCTCTTGACGATGATGGCAGTTCTATAACATTTGCTACTTTAGCTCAGAAAATGTGCTCTTTGTGGCTGGAGTGATTTCATCTTTGCAATTCAGTAGAAGAAAAAGAAAAAAAAATCAAACATCTCAATGATGTCATCCAATCGTGAACCTCAAGCAATTCATTAGGCTGATCTGATGAGTGAAGTTTCACGGCATTACTCATAACAACACATAAAATGCTACTCCTGGCTATATGAAAAGAGAAAAATAACTGCAATGAAAGCTCAGAGTCATTTTAATTGTACAGATGATTTTGTGGCAAATATGATTTTACGGTTGCTTTTAAGACCTGTCTGGAACGCCAGTACTGTATGTTCCTCGGGTGTCACCTACTGCTGAAAGCCACAGTCGTTAAAAAATTTGGCTCATCAGGGAAGAAATCGCTTGTCTGAATTTCCTAAAAATCACTTATTTTCTTGGCTACTGTCCTAAATGATCTAAAAGGATACATGTGTTCGGGCCAGTTATTCCCAAATCAGTTCTTATTCTCTGGATAATAAAATCCTGGAAAGGGCTATCCAAAAACTCCATCCCTACTGTTTTTTAAGTGTTTGTTAAGTGCTTACTATGTGCCAAGCACTGTTTGAAGCATTAGGATAGATATAAAATAATGAGGTTGGACATAGTCCATGTCCCACATGCGGCTCAAAGCCTAAGTAAGGAAAGAATGGAAATCCACATATCCAGAGTTTATAAATCAATCAAAGGTATTTATTGAACACTAGGTCAATCACCCGGGTTCTAATTGCAGCTCTGCCAATTGGATGCTGTGTGACCTGAAGCAAATCACTTAACCTCTCCATGTCTCGGTTACCTCATCTGTTAAATGGATATAATAATAATAATAATACTGATGGGATTTGTTAAGCACTTACTATGTGCCAGTCACTGTTCTAGGCGCCGGGGTAGATACAAGGTAATCAGGTTGTCCCCACATGGGACAACATGTAAAATCCCCATTTTACAGATGAGGTAACTGAGACCCAGAGAAGTTAAGTCACATAACTGACAAGTGGCGGAGCCGGGATTAGAACCCATGACCTCTGACTCCCAAGCCTGTGCTCTTTCCACTAAGCCAGGCTGCTTCTCACGTTGCTGTTTGAGGAGGATATGAACTCCTCCTTCTCCCTCTGACCCAGACTTGTGAACCCCATGTGGGAAAGGGACAGTGTCCAATCTGATAAGTCTGAATTTACCCCAACGCTGGACACATAATAAGCATTTAACCAATACTATTAAAAAAAAACCCCTGCCTGGAAGCAAGGGAAAGATCGGAAGACCTCTTGAGATCTCTTGGAAACAGTGTGGCCTAGAGGAAACAGAGGACCTGGGTCCTAATAATGGCTTCATCACTTGTCTGCTGTGTGACCTTGGGCAAGTCACTTAACTTCTCTGTGTTTCAGTTTCCTCATCTGTAAAATGGGGATTACGACTATGAGGCCCATGTGGTACCAGGACTGTGCCCAACCCGATTATCTCGTATCTACTACAGTGTCTGGCACAAAGTAAGCGCTTAACAAATACCATTATAATTATTATTATTATTCCAACTAAAGAATTTCACGGATCTATACAAACTATAGCAATGCTGAATTTCCATAAGCTTGTTGACTGGATACACACACCCTTCGGTCTAGAAAACTTACCTCATCATCATCCATTATATTTTCCTTGGCAAATTCATACAGTTCCTTCTGGATTGTGGTCACATTGAAGTACTGAACAGCTTCCTATGGAGAAAGAAATGAAGGGAAAAGGGGAAAACTATTTTAGAACACCAAAATGTGCGCAATTGTTTTCATGCAGGAAGAGAGCTGCCAGAGACTGGATTATGGCTTTATACCATCTAGGGGGATTCTGCAGTCACTGTTAAAGCTGAGGGAGGTCACGACCTTGAACCTGTCACAACTTTGGACAGGTTACGACCTTGGGCAGGTCGCAACCAAGGGCAGGTCATGACCTTCTTGGAGGTTCAGGCCCTGCCTCTTTAAGTGGAGTTAACACTACCAGTTTCTCCCACAAGGCTTGTGCGGCGGCAAAATGTAAGCTGGCCTAATTTCCACAGAAGTGCTCTGGAAATATTGGAAGACAATACAAATAAAAGAGAAGCAAAGGGAAGGTAAACTAAAAGGTGCGGTTCTTTGTTCATGTGTCTCTGAATCAAACACAAAACTCGGAAAGAAGAGGGGAAGGTGGAGCAGCAGGAGGAGAATCAAAGACACATTTTCGGATGGAGCAAAGTTAATATTAATGGTGACAAGAACTATGAAAGTAAGTTAACCTTATATGTCAACATCTGGGAGTTTGGTGTTTCATGTACTGCATGCTAATTAATTAATAATAATGGTATTTGTTAAGTGCTTACTATGTGCCAGGCACTATACTAAGCCCTGGGGTGGATACAAGCAAATCGAGTACAGTCCCTGTCTCACATGGGGCTCACAGTTTCAATTCCCATTTTACAGATGCCCAGAGAATAATAATAATAATTGTGGCATTTATTAAGCACTTACTATGTGCCAGACATTGTACTAAGCGCTGGGAGGGAATACAAGCAAATCAAGTTGGACACAGTCCCTGTCCCAAATGGGGTTCACATATTTTAACCCCCATTTTAGAGATGAGGTAACTGAGGCACTGAGAAGTGAAGTGACTTGCCCAAGATCAAACAACAGACAAGTGGCAGAGCCAGGATTTGAATCCATGGCCTTCTAACTCCCAGGCCTGGGATCTATCCACCATGCTATCCACTTCCCCAATACTGCAATTATTATTATAGTTATTCTCCATGAGCCACACACTGTGGTATGCACCTGGATAAAGAAAATCAATACATAAATAAATACAGGTGCCAGGCACTGTTCTATGTAGATACAAAATAATCAGGTTGGACACAGGATAAATACTAGATAATCAAATCGGGACTCTGAATCACAATGACTGCTCAGACAAGAGCCTCCTGTGAAGCCGGACTTAGGGGAAGATCTAGAGAGCGGCAGAGGGAGATGAGGGTTGATTCATTCATTCATTCAATCAATCATATTTATTGAGTGCTTACTGTGTGCAGAGCACTGTACTAAGCGCTTAGGAAATACAAGTTGGCAACATATAGGGACGGTCCCTACCCACCAAAGGGCTCACAGTCTAGAAGGGGGAGACAGACAACAAAACAAAACATGTGGACAGGTGTCAAGTCCTCAGAATAAACAGAAGTAAAGCTAGATGCATATCATTAACAAAATAAATAGAATAAATAGAATAGTAAACATGTACAAGTAAAATAAATAGAGTAATAAATTTGTACAAACATATATACAGGTGCTGTGGGGAGATGGAGAGGAGGAGAGGAAAAAGGGGGCTCAGTCTGGGACATAAAATCATCCCGGCCCTCCAGAATCAGAGGGCCATGCAGATAACTCCCACGTGCCCAGACCAGCGGAGGAACTAGCCACCGCGTTAACAGGGGAGATGGTAAGCTCATTGTGGGCAGGGAATGTGTCCACCAACTCTGTCCTGTTGTTCTCTCCCAAGCACGTAGGACAGTGCTCTGCACACAGCACGCGCTCAATAAATACAATTGACTGATTGATTGGGAGAAGAAGAAGCCGTCCCCCTTGAGAGGTGGAAGTAGTAATAGTATATATGAAGGGCTTAGTGTGGGGGTTTTTAATGGTATTTTCTAAGCGCTTACTTTGTGCCAGACACTGCATTAAATGCTGGGTCAGACACAAGCTAATCGGAATGGGCACATTCCAGGTTCCACGTGGGGATCACAGCCTTCACCCTCATTTAATAGACGAGGGAACTGAGGCACGGAGAAGCTAAGAGACTTGCCCCAGTTCATACAGCAGACGAGTGGCAGAACCAGGATTAGAGCCCAGGTTCTTTATTTTGATGGCATCCGTTGAGCGCTTACTATGTGCCGGACAGTGTAGTAAACGCTGGGTGGATACAAGGTAATCAGGTTGGACATAGTCCCTGCCCCACATGGGGCTCAGAGTCCTAATCCCCATTTTTCAGATGGGGTAACCGAGGCACAGGGAAGTGACTTGCCTGAGGTCGGAGCAGACAAGCGGCAGAGCTGGGATTAGAACCCAGCTCTTCTGACCCACAGGCCGGGGCTCTCTCCACTATCTGTGGGCAGAGCGTTGTGCTAATTTCTGGTGAGGACTGAAGATGGTCTCTGGCCCTCATGGAGCTCACGGGAAATAAGAAATAGAGAGGGAGGGGAAGGACGGAATACACACAGCACTTACTGGTCTGGGTTGGAAGTGGTCATCAGTGAGCTCCCACTTGTCTTTATGGTACTGGTAATACACCAAGTTCTGCTTCATGACTTCATCTTTCTGATCAAAGAGCATGTAGCTCGCCACACAAGGGGCGGCGTTCTTCAAGTCATTCACTGGATTCGAAGAAAACACGGCACGTCAGTGATGAGGCCGCCTGGCCTGGTGGCTAGAGCCCGGGACTGGAAGTCAGACGGTCCTAGGTTCTAATCCTGTCTCTTGTATGCTGTGTGACCTGGGGCAAGTCACTTGACTTCTCTGTGCCCCAGTTACCTCACCTGTAAATGGGGAGGGAGGCTGTGAGCCCCATGTGAGACAGGGACTGTGTCCATCCTGACTAAATTATATCTACCCCAGCATTTAGGACAGTGCCTGGCATATAGTAAGTGCTCAACAAATACCGTTAAAAAAACTGTCTATCCACAGGCCCTGAATGGATAACTCAGCTTCCCAAGTGGACATATAGAGGCCTAATGAATGAATTAATTATGGTATTTGTTAAGCAACCATGTACTAGGTGCCAAGCACTGCTCTAAGCGCTGGGGTAGATACAAGTTAAGCAGATGGACACAGCTCCAGTTCCACATTCAAAGCCCTAATGAAGGCTCACCTCCTCCAAGAGGCCTTCCCAGATTAAGCCCCCTTTTCCTCAGCTCCCCGTCCCCTTCACCTTGACTTGCTCTTTTTGCTCTTGCCCCTCTCCCACCCTACAGCACTTATGTATCTAGGTATATATCTATAATTCTATCTATTTATATTGATGCTTGTTTACTTGTTTTGATGTCTGTCTCCCCCCTCTAGACTGTAAGCCCTTTGTGGGCAAGGATTGTCTCTACTGCTGTATTGTACTTTCCAAGTGCTTAGTATAGTGCTCTGCACACAGTAAGTGCTCAATAAATACAATTGAATGAATGAATGAATAAATGAACATGGGGCTCACGGTCTAAGTAGGGGGAGAAGAGATTTTTTTAATCCCCATTTGCAGATGAGGAAACTGAAGCACAGAAAAGTTAAGTGCCTTGCCCGAGGTCACTGAGCGGATGGTTGGCAGGGCTGAGATTAGGACCCAGGTCCTCTGACACCAAGGCCCATGATCTTTCCCTTAGGCCGTGCTGCTAACTTAACTGACTCCATGAAAACAGAATGGTGAGCAAAAGACCAGTCAATGGATGGAGTGTGCCGTACTTTAGGAAGCTAGATGAAGTACATCAATGCCAGGGGTTGAATTGGTGATGGAAGCAGGGGAAGTGAACTTCCCCAAACTCTGCCCCTGCCTCCCCACGCCCACAGATCCGTCCCAGGGGGGCAGGGAGAGGGGGACAAGGGTCAGCAGGCCAGGGGAGAGGGAAAGTTTGAGGGAAGAGAAGGCAGGCAGAGAGGGTGGGGGAGAATCGGGCGGTAACCAGAGAATTAAGTGACCACCAGTGGTTGGCTCTGATGCCTTCCCACTTACGCTTAGCCTTTCTGCTTCGACTTTGGCTTCAGGGCACACCAGTTGGAAGAAGGACAGACGCCCCAGACACTGACCAAACAAATGGTCCCCGAGATGGCAGCAGGCCAGGCATTTGGCGAACACAGCCGAGAATCCTCCCTCCCACCTGCAACTCCCAGTTGGGACCCACACAAGCAGGCCTGGCCATGGGAAATTTGGGACGTTTCACCCGGGATGCTTTCTCCTGGAGCGGAAGGTAACTTATGGACTCCGCCCAGTTTCCCGAAAGGGCTCACCTTTATAGTAAGCGAACTGCAAGTAGTGATACATGGTGGCGACAAACTTCTCCACGACGTAGCCTCCTACCACCGGGGTGAGGCTGTCTTCGCACTTGAGCTTGCATTCCAGAACTTCGATGTAGTGATCTGAAGGAGAGGGACGAACGTGTGACACAATGCTCGTTCACCTGATTCTGAACCAGATGACGCTAACTATTCCGTGGGTGTTGAATTCATACGAGTGGGTTGTCTGTTGCCATCTGGCACCGAGGACCAGGCCTAACCCGCGATTGTCTCTGAATCGAGCAGCTGACTGAACCCAGACACTAGGGTTCATAAGGTAAGAGAGCAGCTGCTTCTTGGTCACACTGTATTAATCATTGTCAATGGTATTTATCGAGCGCTTACTGCGTGCAGAGCACTGTACTAAGCGCTTGGGAGAATACGACAGAGTTGGCAAACACGTTCCCTGCCCACAGTGAGCTCACATTCTAGAGGGGTGTGTATTTGGACATTTGCTATTCGTCCTGCCCCCAACCCCGCAGCGCTTATGAACATACCTTTAAATTATCTATTATAAATCACTTATTTATTCATATTAATGTCTGGCTCCCCCTCTAGACTGTAAGCTTGTTATGGGCAGGGGATGTGTCTGCTAATTCTGTTGTATTGTACTCTCCCAAGCCCTTAGTACAGTGCTGTCCATATAGTAAGGGCTCAATAACTAACCCTGACTGATTGATTAACTGGGACTGAAAGGGAGGTTTTGGTGAAGTGTTTTGGCTTCACCTTTGAGTCGCACCTGAAACGCTGCCCTGAGTCAACTGGAAATTCAGATATTCTACAGGAAATGAGTCAGGGCCTTTGGGGAAACAGTGAGTCTACTTGGAGAGGTGGTTATGGCAGGGCTCAGCAAACATCACAGAGAAGCAGCCGTGGCCTAGAGGAAAGAGCCCAGGCCCGGGAGTCAGAGCAATCAATCAATCAATCAATCAATCAATCGCATTTATTGAGTGCTTACTGTGTGCAGAGCACTGTACTAAGCGCTTGGGAAGTACAAGTTGGCAACATATAGAGACCGTCCCTACCCAACCGTGGGCTCACAGTCTAAAAGGGGGAGACAGAGAACAAAACCAAACATACTAACAAAATAAAATAAATAGAATAGATATGTACAAATAAAATAAATAAATAAATAGAGTAATAAATATGTACAAACATATATACATATATACAGGTGCCGTGGGGAAGGGAAGGAGGTAAGATGAGGGGGATGGAGAGGGGGATGAGGGGGAGAGGAAGGAAGGGTCTCAGTCCATCCCTAGTCTGCTGTGTGACCTTGGACAAGTCACTTAGCTTCCCTGTGCTTCAGTTCCCTCATCTGTAAAATGGGAATGAAGACTGGGAGCCCTCTGTGGGACAGGGACTGTGTCCAACTTGATTAACTCGAATCTACTCCAGCGCTTAAGTACGGTGCCTGGAAAATAGTAAGTGCTTCACAAATACCATTAAAAAACAAGAATCATGAAGGGAGAGGCATTGACAAATGGATCTCTTGAGAGGGGAAAGATGACGGTCCCTGGAGAGGGTGTGAGGTTCACCCATTGGGTGAAATGCCAGCTAAGGCTCCGTAATGGGGGTAGACTGGCCCAGAATTGAGCCCAGTTAATCTCATTAGGCCACAAGGAGCCGAGCCGGGCAAGCAGCATTCCTCTCCTCCTCCCCATCCCCCCTGCTCTACCTCCTTCCCCTCCCCACAGCACTTGTATATATTTGTACAGATTTATTACTCTATTTATTTTACTTGTACATATTTACTATTCAATTTACTTTGTTAATGATGTGTATATAGCTTTAATTCTATTTGTTCTGACAACTTTGACACCTGCATGTTTTGTTTGTTGTCTGTCTCCCCCATGTAGACTGTGAGCCGGTTGTTGGGTAGGGACTATCTCTATATGTTGCCAACTTCCCAAGCACTTAGTACAGTGCTCTGCACACAGTAAGTGCTCAATAAATACGACTGAATGAATGAATGAATGGTGGATAGAGTACAGGCCTGGGAGTCTGAAGGACTTGGGTTCTGATCCCGGCTCCGCCACGCATCTGCTGTGTGACCTTGGGCAAGTCACTTCCCTTCCTCTGTGCCACAGTGACCTCATCTGTAAAATGGGGATTAAGACTGTGAGCCCTCTGTGGGACAGGGACTGTGTCCAACCTGATTTGCTTGTATCCATCCCAGCTCTTAGTACAGTGCCCGGCACATTTTAAGCGCTTAGCGAATGCCACAGTTATTATTATTATCATTATTACTCTATGCCACTTGGGTGGTCCTTTCAGCCTGGTTTTCAGTGTCCTCCTTTGCTCCCATCACTCAGTTTTATCACCTCGCCCCCTCCTACCTCACCTCCCTTCTCTCCTTCTCCAGCCCAGCCCGCACCCTCCGCTCCTCTGCCGCTAACCTCCTCACCGTGCCTCGTTCTCGCCTGTCCCGCCGTCGACCCCCAGCCCACGTCCTCCTCCTGGCCTGGAATGCCCTCCCTCTGCACATCCGCCAAGCTAGCTCTCTTCCTCCCTTCAAAGCCCTACTGAGAGCTCACCTCCTCCAGGAGGCCTTCCCAGACTGAGCCCCCTCCTTCCTCTCCCCCTCCTCCCCCTCCCCATCCCCCCACCTTACCTCCTTCCCCTCCCCACAGCACCTGTATATATGTATATATGTTTGTACGAATTTATTACTCTATTTATTTTATTTACACATATTTATTCTATTCGTTTTATTTTGTTAATATGTTTTGTTTTGTTGTCTGTCTCCCCCTTCTAGACTGTGAGCCCGCTGTTGGGTAGGGACCGTCTCGATATGTTGCCAACTTGTACTTCCCAAGCGCTTAGTACAGTGCTCTGCACACAGTAAGCACTTAATAAATACTATTGGATGAATGAATGAATGAACTAAGCTGGCCAGGCCAGGAAACAAACGCGTGAATAAGTGATTTCCCACTTTTTTTTTTACCAGGGAAACCATAATGATGAGGGGGTTGGGGAAGTCTGGGTTATGCAAACCATGAGAAGCAGCATGGCCTCGGAGTCAGAAGACCCAGATTCAGTCAATCAATCAATCATATGGCGATTCCGTCCCTCCTGTTTGTAACTACCCTTTCCTCCCATTTTGATTTTCGACATTGGGATACACTATGGGGAGAGGTTTAAGGGGGGCAGGGGAAGTCTTACAGCCCTGAAGTAGCGGGGAAGACAGAAGGAGGAAAAAGCAGGAAGCGGAGTTGCTAACTTAGCTATCAGCACAGTGCCAATCCCCCGACAGTGATGCGCCCTTCTCCTCCTCAAAGCTAACTACCCCATCCTGTTTCTTGACTTCTGACATTTCCTAAGAACCTGCAGTGTGGGTCAAGGAGATCTTTGCAGCTGCCTGTTCAAGTAAATAATAACAATGATTATGGTATTTTTTAAGCGCTTACTTTGTGTCAAGCACTGTTCTAAGCGCTGGGGTAGATACAAGGTAATTAGGTTGGACACAGTCCCTGTCCCACGTGGGGCTCGCAGTCTCCCTCCCCGTATTACAGATGAGGTAACTGAGGCCCAGAGAAGTGAAGTGACTTTCCCAAGGTCACACAGCTGACAAGTGGCGGAGCCAGGATTAGAACCCGCGTCCACTGACTCCCAAGCTGGTGAAATGGCAGCATATTCACAGTGTTTGACCTGCTGCGTGACTTTTCGCAAGTCAATTAACTTCTTTGGGTTTTTTATTTAATGGTATTTGTTGTTAAGTATGGATGATGATCCACACATTCATCCACTTTGGAAACAGTAACTCCGGGCAGAAAAGCCCAGACATCTATTACTCTATTTATTTATTACTCTATTTATTTATTTATTTTACCTGTACATTTCTATCCTATTTATTTTATTTTGTTGGTATGTTTGGTTCTGTTCTCTGTCTCCCCCTTTTAGACTGTGAGCCCACTGTTGGGTAGGGACTGTCTCTATGTGTTGCCAATTTGTACTTCCCAAGCGCTTAGTACAGTGCTCTGCACATAGTAAGCGCTCAATAAATACGATTGATTGATTGATTGATCTCACTGGCAGAAGGTGCCCTCCGCAACTGGCGGAACCCACCTGCGATGGAGAGATAAAAGTCTTTGAAGTCTTTGATCTCCCTGGACCCCTCGCAGACGGCGAGACACTCATAAAAGGTCTTGAAGAAGTCCGTCAGGGCCAGCTCCATGTCGGTGATGGCGGTTCTCCAGTTCTCTCCGTTGTACGCCCTCACAGCCCTGATAAAGAGGCTCTGAAAGGCAAGAAGAAACCGCTCGGTTTTCCATAGCTGACCCGGTTGCCCGGGAGGATTGTAGGTAATTCTGACAGGATTTTTGCCCGCCCTCAGCCCCATTCTTTTTTCTTAACGGTATTAAGTGCTTGTGTGCCAAGAACAGTGCTTGCACATAGTAAGCGCTTAACAAATACCATCATTATTATTATTACTCTGTCTCAGGCACTGGGGTAGATACAAGCTAGTGAGGTTGGACACAGTTCACGTCCCGCGTGGGGCTCACAGTCTTAATCTCCATTTTACAGATGAGCTCAATGAGGCCCAGAGAAGCAAAGCGACTTGCCCCAAGTCACCCGCAGACAGGTGGCCGAGCGGGGATTAGAACCCAGCTCCTTCTGACTCCCGGATCTGTTCTGTTTCCACTGGGCCACCCTCCTTCTTGTCTTCCCACGCTTCTACAGGGTGATTTCCGTACGCCCCAGTGCCAAAGTGGGCAATCCCATCTCCCCGTTACACCCATCTGCCGCTTAGCACCACTGATAGCTTTCCGCTCGATCCCGACTGGGAGGACACACGGCATGAACCCACTTCATAAGATTTGGACTCCAAGTCTATCATGTGTTCCTCTGCCCCAGGCATACTCTTGTAATACGCCATGTTTCGTTGCATCATTTCATCTTCCGGGTGCTTGAGGAGAAACGTATGAGCAGCTGCGATGGCCTTTGGAAGGTTATTCGCCTGAGAGAGAGAGGAGGAGGAGAAAGTACTTTTTTTTAAGGAAAGAAGCTTTAATGACTTTGTGGAAAGAAACCACGGCTCAGTCGAATGTTTGTCCAGTCCCTCTCTCTGCACATTCACATCCCCCCCAACCAAACAGCAATAACAACAACAATAATAATGATCATAATGGTATTTACTAAGTACTTGCTACGTACCGGGCACTCTACTGAGCGTTGGGATATATAAAAGTGAATCAGATGGCAAAATTGTGGTTCCAGATGGGGTTCGTGGTCTAATTAGGAGGGAGAGCAGGTAGTTACATCCTCATTTTAGAGGTAGGGAAACCAAAACTCAAAGTCCCAGGTTCTAATTCCAGCTCCACTATTTGTCTGCAGGGTGACTTTGGTGACTTCTCTGGGCCTCGGTTACCTCATCTGGGAAATGAGTATTAAGATGGTGAGCCCCATGAAGGACATGGACTGTGTCTGACCTGATTATCTTATATCTACCCCACCGATTAATACAGAGTCTGTAACGTAGTAGGCACTTAACAACAAATACCATTAAATAAAAAACCCAAATAAGTTCATTGACTTGCGAAAAGTCACGCAGCAGGTCAAACGCCGTTGTAAGCGCTGGGGTAGGTATAAGTTTTGGGTTTTTTTTTAAGCACTTACCAAGTGTCAAGCACTATCCTAAGTGCTGAGGCGGATATGGTGTAGTGAATGGAGCACGGGCCTGGGAGTTAAAACGTCCTGGGTTCTAATCCCGACTCCGCCACTTGTCTGATGTGTGGACTTGTACGAGTGACTTGATTTCTCTGTGCCTCAGTTCCCTCATCTGTAAAACGGGGATTAGGACTGTGAGCCCCATGCAGGACAGCGACTATATCCAACCCAATTTGCTTGAACAGCACAGTGCCTGGCACGTAGACAGCGCTTAACAAATACCCCAGTTATTATTATTATGATTAAGTTCACCGGGTTGTACATAGTCCCAGTCGCTCACGGTCTGAGCATCTCTCACAGCTGCTTAGAGGTGGGGAGGAGGATCAAAAAAGTTGATCAAAATGCCACCTCGACATTATCCAACATCCTCAACTGCCCCACTTCTGACTCGTCTTTTGGAAGGACTGATAAAATACAAGGGTTTGATTCGGGAGCACTGCCAAGCCATTCCAGCAATCAATCAATCAATCGTATTTATTGAGCGCTTACTGTGTGCAGAGCACTGTACTAAGCGCTTTGGAAGTACAAGTTGGCAACATATAGAGACAGTCTCTACCCAACAGTGGGCTCACAGTCTAAAAGGGGGAGACGGAGAACAAAACCAAACATACTAACAGAATAAAATAAATAGAATAGATATGTACAAGTAAAATAAATAAATAAATAAATAAATAGAGTAATAAATATGTACAAAC
Source organism: Tachyglossus aculeatus (assembly GCF_015852505.1). NCBI lineage: Eukaryota > Metazoa > Chordata > Mammalia > Monotremata > Tachyglossidae > Tachyglossus > Tachyglossus aculeatus. The sequence continues at coordinate 41,351,973 of NC_052067.1, read as the reverse complement.
ATATATACATGTATACAGGTGCTGTGGGGAAGGGAAGGAGGTAAGATGGGGGGGATGGACAGGGGGACGAGGGGGAGAGGAAAGAAGGGGCTCAGTCTGGGAAGGCCTCCTGGAGGAGGTGAGCTCTCAGTAGGGCCTTGAAGGGAGGAAGAGAGCTAGCAATGGAAAGAGAAGACACCCCTCAAGTGTCAACAAAACTCTTGTGCTCGGCTGCCACATCCACGTTGTCGGCAGAGATGAGTAAGAGGCAGGATGGGGCCTGCTGGCTTTTCAGGTGCGGGAGGAAAAGAGCCTTGTTTTTTGCCCATTTGGAAACTCTGATGGGGGCTATGGAACCACCACCTCACTGCCCCAGCAAAATGAGCAGAGCACTTTCTGCAGAGCACTGTACTAAGTGTTCGGGAGTAGGACTAATCAGGTTGTAGACGGTCCCACCATCCTTCCCGTCTCACAAGCCCGTAACCTTGACGTTATCCTTGACTCTTCTCTCTCATTCAACCCACAGAGTCAACCCATCACCAAATCCTGTCGCTCCCACCTTCACAACGTCGCTGAGATCCGACCTTTCCTCTTCATCCAAAACGCTACCGCATTAATGCAATCACTTATCCTATCTCGCCTAGATAAATGCATCAGCTGAGAAGCAGCGTGGCTCAGTGGAAAGAGCACGGGCTTTGGAGTCTGAGGTCATGGGTTCAAATCCCACTCAGCCAATTGTCAGCTGTGTGACTTTGGGCAAGTCACTTAACTTCTCTGTGCCTCAGTTACCTCATCTGTAAAATGGGGATTAAGACTGTGAGCCCCCCCATGGGACAACCTGATCACCTTTTAACTTCCTCAGCGCTTAGAACAGTGCTTTGCACATAGTAAACGCTTAATAAATGCCATCATTATTATTATTATCAGCCTCCTTGCTGACCTTCCAACCTCCTTCCTCTCCTCACTCCTGTCCATCCTTCACTCCATTTCCTGGATCATCTTTCTATAGAAACATTCAGGGCATGTCACCCCCCTTCTCAAAAATCTCCAGTGATTGCCTATCCACCTCTGTATCAATCAATCAATCGTATTTATTGAGCACTTACTGTGTGCAGAGCACCGTACTAAGCGCTTGGGAAGTACAAGTTGGCAACATATAGAAAAAGTCCCTACCCAACAGTGGGCTCACAGTCTAGAAGGGGGAAACAAACAAACAAAAACTCCTAACCATTGGCTTTAAAGCACTCCATCACCTCCCACCCTTCTACCTCACCTCACTGCTCTCCTCCTACAACCCAGCCAGCACCCTTCACTCCCCTGGTGCTAACCTTAATAATAATAATAATGATGATGGTATTTGTTAAGCCCTTACTATGTGCCAAGCGCTGTTCTAAGCGCTGCAAGAAATACAAGGTAATCAGCTTGTCCCATGCAGGGCTCACCGTCTTCATCCCCATCTTACAGATGAGGTCACTGAGGCCCAGAGAAGTGAAGTGACTTGCTCAAAGTCACCCAGCAGACAAGTGGCAGGGCTGGGATTAGAACCCACATCCTCTGACTCCAAAGCCCGCACTCTTTCCACTAAGCCACACTGCTTCTCACTATGCATTCATCTCACCTGTCCTGCCTCTGGCCTGGAATGCCCTCTCCTCAAATCTGCCAGACAATGACTCTCCCCCCCCTTTCAAGGCCTTATTGAAGGCCAATCTCCTCCAGGAGGCCTTCCCAGACTAAGCCCCACTTTTCCTCATCTCCCACTCCCTTCTGCATCACCCTGACTTGCTCTCTTTGCTCTCTCTCCCGCCTCCACCCTGCCCCACAGCACTTAGGTATCTATCTGTAATTTTCTTTATTTGTATTGGTGTCTGTTTATTCGTACTGATGTCTGTCCCCACCCCCTCTAGACTTTGAGCTCACTGTGGGCACGGATTGTCACTGTTCATTGTTGTATTGTTGTATTGTATTGTATTGTACTTTCCCAAGTGCCTAGTACAGTGCTCTGCACACAGTGAGCGCTCAATAAATACGACTGGATGAATGAATGGATGAGACGGGATGGAGAGGGGGAGGAAGCAGGAGATGGAAAGATGTGGGGAGGAGGCAGGGGATGGAGAGAGGGGTGGAGGTGGTGGATGGAGAGAGATAATAATAATTATGGTATTTGTTAAATGCTTAACTGTGTGCCATGCACTGTACTAAGCACGGGGGTGGATACAAGCAGAGCGGGTTGGACACAGTCCCTGACCTACATGGGGCTCACAGTCTCAATCCCCAATTTCCAGATGGTGCGGGGAGGAGGGGTGGACAGTAGAGGGAGGCAGGTGCGGGGAGGCAGGGGATGGAGAGAGGGGAGGAGGTAGGGGATGGACAGTGGGAGGAGGTGGAGGACGGAGAGATGGGGGGGGAGGTAGGGGATGGACAGTGGGAGGAGGTGGAGGATGGAGAGATGGGGGGAGGAGGCCGGGGATGGAGAGAGGGGAGGAGGCAGGGGATGGACAATGTGAGGAGGCAGGGGCTGGAGAGAGGGGAGGAAGTGGGGGATGGAGAGAGGGGAGGAGGTGGGGGATGGAGAGAGGGGAGAAGGTGGAGGATGAAGAGATGGGGGGAGATGGAGGATGAAGAGATGGTGGGGGGGAGGCCGGGGATGGAGAGAGGGGAGGAGGCAGGGGATGGACAGTAGGGGGAGGCAGGGGCTGGACAATGGGAGCGGCAGGGGCTGGAGAGGGGGAGGAGCTGGGGGCTGGACAGTGGAAGGAGGTGGAGGATGGAGAGATGGGGAGGAGGCGGGGGATGGAGAGAGGAGATGAGGTGGGGGGCTGGACAGTGGGAGGAGGTGGAGGATGGAGAGATGGGGAAGAGGCGGGGGATGGACAGTGAGAGGAGGTGGAGCATGGAGAGATGGGGAGGAGGCAGGGGATGGAGAGAGGGGAGGAGGTGGGAGATGGAGAGATGGGGGTGGCTGGGGATGGACAGTGGGAGGAGGTGGAGGATGGAGAGATGGGGGAGTAGGTGGAGGATGGAGAGAGGGGAGGAGGCGGGGGATGGACAGAGGGGAGGCGGTGGGGGATGGAGAGATGGGGGAGGAGGCCGGGGATGGAGAGAGGGGAGGAGGTAGGGGATGGACAGTAGGGGGAGGCAGGGGCTGGACAATGGGGGGAGGCAGGGGCTGGTTAGAGAGGAGGAGGTGGGGGATGGAGAGATGGGGGAGGAGGCCTGTGATGGAGAGAGGGGAGGAGGCAGGGGATGGACAGTGGGGGGAGGCAGGGGATGGACAGTCGGGGGGGGTGATGGAGAGAGGGGAGGAGGTGGGGGATGGACAGTGGGAGGAAGTGGAGGATGGAGAGATGGGGGAGGAGGCCGGGGACGGAGAGAGGGGAGGAGGCAGGGGCTGGAAAGTAGGGGGATGGCAGGGGCTGGACAGTGGGAGGGAGGTGGGGGATGGAGAGAGGGGAGGAGGCAGGGGCTGGAAAGTAGGAGGATGGCAGGGGCTGGACAGTGGGAGGGAGGTGGGGGCTGGAGAGAGGGGAGGAGACCGGGGCCGGCCGGTGGGAGGAGGTAGGGAATGGGCAGAAGGGAGGAGGCGGGGGCCGGGGAGAGGGGAGCGCGGGGAGCTCGGCTGACCTTGAACCAGGCGAACTGGAGGAACTTGTAGGGCTCCCTGGCCCTGAAGTCCCTCAGCAGGTCCCGGCTGGGCTGGGCCTGGCGGAAGGCGGGCAGGCCCTGCTTGCAGCGCTTGAGGCAGTGGGCCCGGAGGACCAGGGCGCCCAGGACCCGCAGCTCGGCGGCCTCGGGGGAGCCGAGGCGCCGGGCCCCCGGCCAGCCCCCGGCCTGGCTGCAGTTCTGGTGGCAGAAGGCCTGGCTGTCCTGCAGCAGCCGGTGGAGCCGGAGGCTGAGCTGCAGGTGATGGGCGCTCGAGGCCCACTGCTGCTGGCCGTACTGGTCGAGGCCGTGCCTGTAGGCCGCCTCCAGGGCCATCAGCTCGGCCCGCGGGAAGCTGCGGAAGCTGTACTGCTCGTACTGGGCCCAGGACAAGCCCCAGCACAGCAACAGGCCCCACCACGGACGGGGGGCCGCACCCCTGCCTCCCACCGCCATCGTCCACAGGGCCCGGGGAGACCACCACGTAGCCAAAAAGGGAGGGAGGGAGGGAGGGAGGAAGGGGCGGGCGGTCCAGGCACGCCCCATCCCTTCCCCATCCCCTCCCCTTCCCCAGGAATGTCTCTTCATCCGCCGGATTGCACTTTCCTGGCGCTTAATCATCATCATCGTAATGGTGATGGTATCTGTTAAGCGCTTACTCCGTGCAAAGCACTGTGCTAACCGCTGGGGAGGTTACAGGGTGATCAGGTTGGCCCACAGGGGGCTCACAGTTGTAATCCCTGAGGTACAGAGAATCAATCAATCAATCAATCAATCGTATTTATTGAGCGCTTACTATGTGCAGAGCACTGTACTAAGCGCTTGGGAAGTACAAATTGGCAACACATAGAGACAGTCCCTACCCAACAGTGGGCTCACAGTCTAAAAGGGGGAGACAGAGAACTGAACCAAACATACCAACAAAATAAAATAAATAGGATAGAAATGTACAAGTAAAATAAATAAATAAATAGAGTAATAAATATGTACAACCATATATACATATATACAGGTGCTGTGGGGAAGGGAAGGAGGTAAGATGGGGGGATGGAGAGGCGGACGAGGGGGAGAGGAAGGAAGGGGCTCAGTCTGGGAAGGCCTCCTGGAGGAGGTGAGCTCTCAGCAGGGCCTTGAAGGGAGGAAGAGAGCTAGCTTGGCGGAGGGGCAGAGGGAGGGCATTCCAGGCCAGAAGGAGGACGTGGGCCGGGGGTCGACGGCGGGACAGGCGAGAGCGAGGTACGGTGAGGAGATTAGCGGTGGAGGAGCGGAGGGTGCGGGCTGGGCAGTAGAAGGAGAGAAGGGAGGTGAGGTAGGAGGGGGCGAGGGGATGGACAGCCTTGAAGCCCCGGGTGAGGAGTTTCTGCCTGATGCGCGGATTGATTGGTAGCCACTGGAGATTTTTGAGGAGGGGAGTAATATGCCCAGAGCGTTTCTGGACAAAGATAATCCGGGCAGCAGCATGAAGTATGGATTGAAGTGGAGAGAGACACGAGGATGGGAGATCAGAGAGAAGGCTGGTGCAGTAGTCCAGACGGGACAGGATGAGAGCTTGAATGAGCAGGGTAGCAGTTTGGGTAGAGAAGTGACTCGCCCAAAGTCACACAGCTGACAGTTGGCGGAGTCGGGATTTGAACCCGTGACCTCTGACTCCAAATAATAAGAATAATAATGTTGGCATTTGTTAAGCGCTTACTACGTGCAAAGCACCGTGCTAACCGCTGGGGAGGTTACAGGGTGATCAGGTTGTCCCACAGGGGGCTCACAGTTGTAATCCCTGAGGTACAGAGACGTGACTTGCCCAAAGTCACACAGCTGACAGTTGGCGGAGCCGGGATTTGAACCCGTGACCTCTGACTCCAAATAATAACAATAATAATGTTGGCATTTGTTAAGCGCTTACTATGCGCGAAGCACTGTTCTGAGCGCTGAGGGGATACAAAGTGATCAGGTTGTAATAATAACGATGGCATTTGTTAAGCGCTTACTATGTGCAAAACACTGTTCTGAGCGCTGGGGAAGTTACAAGGTGATCAGGTTGTCCCACGGGGGCTCACAGTCTTAATCCCCATTTTCCAGATGAGGGAACTGAGGCCCAGAGAAGCGCTTGGGAAGTACGAGTACTTCCTTACTTACAAGTACTTACTTAAGTACTTACAAGCGCTCAGTACAGTGCTGCACACAGTAAACTCTCAATAAATACGATTGATTGATTGATTGATTGATTGAAGTGACTTGCCCAAAGTCACACAGCTGACAGTTGGCGGAGCCGGGATCTGAACCCATGACCTCTGACTCCAAAGCCCGGGCTCTTTCCCCTGAGCCACAATGCTTCTCCTTACTACTGCTTAGTACAGTGCCCTGCACACAGTAAGCGCTCAGTAAATAGGATCGAATGAATGAATCCCCCTCCCTCGTCCCCTGCCCCCTCCGCCCCATCCCCCCCAGGTGCCTGCTGCAATAAGCATCTTCTCGCTATTAAGGGCCAAATCGCAGCCTTGGCTCAGTGGAAAGAGCCCCGGCTTTGGAGTCAGAGGTCAGGGGTTCAAATCCCGACTCCGCCAATTGTCAGCTGTGTGACTTTGGGCAAGTCACTTAACTTCTCTGAGCCTCAGTGACCTCATCTGTAAAATGGAGTTTAAGACTGTGAGCCCCCTGTGGGACAACCTGATCACCTTGTAACTTCCCCAGCGCTTAGAACAGCGCTTTGCACATAGTAAGTGCTTAATAAATGCCATTATTATTATGATGATGATGGGACATCTATTTGTAGATCCCCCCAGGTGTCTGCTGCAATAAGCATCTTCTCGCTATTAAGGGCCAAATCGCGGCCTTTGATGATGGGACGTCTATTTGTAGATCCCCCCAGGTGTCTGCTGCAATAAGCATCTTCTCGCTATTAAGGGCCAAATCTCAGCTTTGCCTCAGTGGAAAGGGCCCCGGCTTTGGAGTCAGAGGTCATGGGTTCAAATCCCGACTCCGCCAACTGTCAGCTGTGTGACTTTGGGCAAGTCACTTCACTTCTCTGGGCCTCGGTGACCTCATCTGTAAAATGGGGATTAAAACTGTGAGCCCCCCCCCCGTGGGACAACCTGATCACCTTGTAACCTCCCCAGCGCTTAAAGCAGTGCTTTGCATATAGTAAGTGCTTAATAAATGCCATCATTATTATTATGATGATGATGGGACATCTATTTGTAGATCTCCCCAGGTGTCTGCTGCAATAAGCATCTTCCTGCTATCAAGGGCCAAATCGCAGCCTTTGATGATGGGACGTATATTTGTAGATCTCCCTAGGTGTCTGCTGCAATAAACATCTTCTCGCTATTAAGGGCCAAATCGCAGCCGTTGATGTCGGGGCATATATTTGTAGGGCAGTGCAAGTGCTTTGGACAGTAACCGCTCAATAAGTAGGATCCCCATCCCCCCCAGCCCCGCCCTACCTCCTTCCCCTTCCCACAGCACCTGTATATATGTTTGTACAGATTTATTACTCTATTTATTTTACTTGTACATATTTACTGTTCTATTTATTTTGTTAATGATGCACATTTAGCTTTAATTCTATTTGTTCTGACGACTCGACACCTGTCCACATGTTTTGTTTTGTTGTCTGTCTCCCCCTTCTAGACTGTGAGCCCTTTGTTGGGTAGGGACTGTCTCTATATGTTGCCAACTTGTACTTCCCAAGCGCTCAGTACAGTGCTCTGCACACAGTAAACGCTCAATAAATATGATTGAATGAATGAAGGAATGAATTCCCGCGGGGGTCCCCTGCCCTATCCCCAGTTCCCCCGCGGGGGAGGTCATAAATTCTAATCCCAGCGCCACAGCTTGTCTGCTGTGTGACCATAGATAAGTCACAACTTCTCTGTGCCTCAGTTACCTCATCTGTAAAATGGGGATTGAGACTGTGAACCCCACATGGGACAGGGGCTTCCCTTCCCCCCACCCCTTCCCTGCCCCATCTCCCCCACCCCCTCCAGGTGCCTGCTGAAATAAGCATCTTCTCACTTTTAAGGACCAAATCGCAGCCTTTGATGATGGGCGGGTTATTTGTAGTGCAGTGCAAGCACTTAGTACAGTGTTCTGCGCCCAGTAAGCGCTCAATAAATATGATTGAATGAATTTGATTGCCCGAAACATCCTTCGGACATGGCCGTGGCAATTCCTTCACCTTTCAAAGGGAGCATGATGGCCTGCTGCAATAGCGAACAACTTCTTTTGAGGAGATAGATCCCTGGCCGACAGGAGCAAATCACCCACTGGACAACCTTTCTACCTGTCAGCCACTGGGCAATCTTTCTATTTGTGTCGGACTCATCTTCCTTCCTTCCTTCGTTCCTTCGTTCCTTTGTTACTTCCTTCCTTCCTTTCCTACTGAAAGCTCACCTCCTCCAGGAGGCCTTCCCAGACTGAGCCCCCCTTTTCCTCTGCTCCTCCTCCCCTCCCCATCGCCCCTACTCCCTCCCTCTGCTCTACCCCCCTCCCTGCCCCACAGCACTTGTGGATATACGTACATATTTATTATTCCATTAATTTCATTAATGATGTGTAGCTAGCTATAATTCCATTTATTTATAATGATGCTATTGATGACTGCCTACTTCTTTTATTTTGTTGTCTGCCTCCCCCCTTCTAGACTATGAGCCCATTGTTGGGCTCTATTTGTTGCCTAATTGTTCTTTCCAAGCGCTTAGTACAGTGCCCTGCACACAGTAAGCGCTCAAGAAATACGATTGATTGAATGAATGAGTGAATGAATTTGGAGGACACCCGGGAAATGCTGAGCTGGTTCCAGAAAAGCTCCTTTTCCCAAGTTCCATAAAAGGAGGGATTGTCTGGCGTGGCTACTCAGTCACTCAGGGCCCGTGACCTGATGGCAGCCAACTGATGGGCCTGGGGGAGCTGCCAAAGGCACTACACCTCTCATCGGAGGGGTTGAAAGGAGTATAAACCCGACCGCAGAATTTCGCTCAAAGTGCAATGTAGTCTGTTAATGGAGTACTGATATTGACTCCATTAACAATCCTTATGACTACCTAAGCAATTGTACCCTAACCCAAACAAAAAAACCCCCACCAAATGCAGTAATGATATTGACAAAAAGCAGCCATTATGCTGTGTACACAGCTTTACACTAAGCCAAACAAAAAACAAAATGCCGTATTGATCTTGACAAATAGGAGCCTCATTATGACTAGGGCAGGTAATTTGAGGAAAACCACAGCAAAATCCACCCTGGCTTGCAGATCTTGCCTTAGAAGCCAACGCCCCAAAGCGGTTGGGTTAATTCGAGTTAGCTATCGCAACACAGCAGAGGTCACAGTGGAACTTGGGAAGCAAAATGACTTAGTTTATTGGTAGTAGATAATGGATTTCTTCATGTGATTATGGCAAGGGGCACCTGGGAGTGTAAGATAGTGATTTCTGCATAGCACTATTTTCCCCAGTTATCTCGTCCAGACTTTGTGCCCTTCCTTGTCACTGTGAAGCTTGGGTGGTGGCTTGCAGTTTGGCCTAGTGGGACAGAGTTCTCGTGCCAGCTCCGATGCTTGCTGCAGTGTGACTTTGGGCCAGTCACTTTGCTTCTCTGTGCTTCAGTTTCCTCACTGTACAATGGGGATGAAATTCCTGTTCTCTCTCCGGCTCAGACTGTGAGCCCCATGTCGGGTAGGGGCTGTGTCCAACCTGATTACCCTGAAAACGCCCCAGCGCTTTGTACAGTACTTGAGCCCTTAAACACCACAATTCAATCCATCGATCATATTTGCTGTGTGCTTCCCCTGTGCAGGGAACTGTACTAAGCGCTGGGGAGAGTACAACACAACAATATTCTCAGAGTTACCTGCTCTCCCTACCTTTTAGATTATGAGCCCCGTGTGAGACAAGGATTACGTCCGATCCGATCACTGTTATATTTTAATGGTATTTGTAAAGTGCTTACTAGGTGTCAAACACTGTTCTAAGCGCTGGGGTCACGCTGCTTCTATGCTTCTGCTATGCTCTAGCATACAGTAGGCGCTTAGTAAGTATCACTGTTTTATCAGCTTCCTCTGAAACAGCAGGATCATCATTTTGCCGGCCAATTCCGGCACTCGGTTGTTGTGAAGATAATAATAATAATGTTGGTATTTGTTAAGCGCTTACTATGTGCCAAGCACTGTTCTAAGCGCCGGGGTGATACAAGGTCACCAAGATTGTCACACGTGGGGCTCACAGTCTTAATCCCCCTTTTGCAGATGAGGGAATTGAGGCCCAGAGAGGTTAAGTGACTTGCCCAAAGATCAGGCAGAGATAACCTAGTGGGGCTGGGCTTCAGTCATGATTTCTTTGGGCCTGCTAGGAATCGATCAATCAATTAATCAGTCAGTCAGTCAAGGTCCTGATAGGAATGCATTGCCCTGCAAAAAAATTACAGTAAGCAAAAAGCCTACAGTTCATTCATTTATTCAATCGTATTTATTGAGCCCTTACTGTGTGCAGAGCACTGTACTAAGAGCTTGGAAAGTGCAATTCAGCAACAAATACAGACCATCCCTGCCCACAGTGGGCTCACAGTTCTACCACCAAAATAAGTCATGTAAATAGCATAATATAATAGTAATAATAATAATGTTGGTATTTGTTAAGCGCTTACTATGTGCCAAGCACTGTTCTAAGCACTGGGGTAGATACAAGATAATCAAGTTGTCCCACGTGGGGCTCACAATCTTCACCCCCATTTTCCAGATGAGGGAATTGAGGCCCAGAGAAGTTAAGTGACTTGCCCAAGGTCACACAGCTGACAAGTGGCGGAGCCAGGATTTGAACCCACGACCTCTGACTCCAAAGCCCGTGCTCCTTCCACTGAGCCACGCTGCTTCCCTAAATCTCAATCTCAATCTCAAAATTGAGTTTGCCATCAAGTGAGGAAGCAGCGTGGCCTAGTGGATCAAGCTCGGCCCTGAGAGGCAGAAGACCTGGGTTCTAATCCCTGCTCTGCCACTTGTCTGCTGTGTGTGCAACCTGGGGCAAGTCACTTCACTTCTCAGGGCCTCAGTCTCCTCAGCTGCAAAAACGGGGATTCAATGCCAGTTTTCCCACTTACTTAGATCGTGAGCCCCATGTGGGGCAGGGACTGTGTCCAGCTGATTACCCTGTATTCACCTCAGACCTCAGTGCTCGACACACAATAAGCGCTTAACAAATACTTTAAAAAAAAAGTGTACAAGCCTGAAGGGCTGATGGGGAGGTGGCAGGACTGGGGAAATTGGGTGTTGGAGCTGGGCAGTGCCATTCCCACCCAGTATTGATTGGAAAAATGGCAGTGGAATACGTGTGACTGTCTTATTGGGAAGGCAGAAGAGGCGGCAGAAGTCTGGAAACAGAAAGCCACTCTTCTGCGTAGGAATCCAAAGGCTTGCCAGATTTGGGCCTGGCATGTAGGTTTTCTCTGGAAGCAGGTGATCTTTGAAGGTCACAGCTTTACTTGAAGCCGCCCATCTCGAAACCCCATCTTCTAGTACTTATTTATTCATATTAGGGTCTGTCTCCCCCTCTAGACTACAAGCTCATTGTGGGCAGGGAATGAATCTACCAACTCTGTTGATGATGATGATGATGGCATTTGTTAATAATAATAATAGCATTTGTTAAGTGCTTACTATGTGCAAAGCACTGTTCTAAGCATTGGGGAGGATACAAGGTGATCAGGTTGTCCCACGTAGGGCTCACAGTCTTAATCCCCATTTTACAGATGAGGTAACTGAGGCCCAGAGAATAATAATAATATTATCGTATTTGTTAAGCGCTTACTATGTGCAAAGCACTGTTCTAAGCACTGGGGAGGATACAAGGTGATCAGGTTGTCCCACGTAAGGCTCACAGTCTTAATCCCCATTTTACAGATGAGGTAACTGAGGCCCAGAGAATAATAATAATATTATCGTATTTGTTAAGCGCTTACTATGTGCAAAGCACTGTTCTAAGCGCTGGGGAGGATACAAGGTGATCAGGTTGTCCCACGTAGGGCTCACAGTCTTAATCCCCATTTTACAGATGAGGTAACTGAGGCACAGAGAATAATAATTATTATTATTATCGTATTTGTTAAGCGCTTACTATGTGCAAAGCACTGTTCTAAGCTCTGGGGAGGATATAAGTGAGCAGGTTGTCCCACATAGGGCTCACAGTCTTAATCCCCATTTTACAGATGAGGTAACTGAGGCACAGGGAAGTCAAGTTGACTTGCCCAAAGTCACACAGCTGATCAGTGGTGGAGGTGGGATTAGAACAGTGCTTTGCACATAGTAAGCGCTTAACAAATGCCATTATTATTATTATTATTATTGTTATTATTAGAACCCATGACCTCTTACTCCCAAGCCCGTGCTCTTTCCACTATGCCACACTGCTTCTCTGTGATACTGTACTCTCCCGAGCGCATAGCACAGTGCTCCGCAGACAGTCAGCGCTCCATAAATATGATTGATTGATGGATCTGCTTTTATCTGTCAGAACCAGTGACATTTACCCGGCTCACACAGCGTGCAGAGATCTGTGCCGTGGACGGTAATAGAAATTACACAACCCCATTGTGAGGGGGTTAACAATCCAACGGAAACAACCCTGTCTCTGTGTAACAAAGCAGGAAACAAGATGGGGGTGAGCGGGCCCGGAGAGGCCTAGCCTTCCGGGCCTTGGGTGGGGGGCAAGATTCAGGTGACCACTGAATGGGACAGTCTGGTGACCACTGAGCGGCAGGTCTGGGGCTGTCTGGTGACCACTGAGCTGGGTGGAACTGGGGCAGACTGGTGACCACTGAGCGGGGTGGGACTGGGGCAGCCGGGTGACCACTGAGTGTGGTGGGACTGGGGCAGTCAGATGACCACTGAGCAGGGTGGGACTGGGGCAGTCAGATGATCACTGATCGGGGTGGGCCTGGGGCAGGAGTCAAGTGACCAGTGATCGGGGTGGGACTGGGGCAGTAAGATGACCACTGAGCTGGGCGGGACTGGGGCAGGAGTTAGGTGACCACCGAGCCGGACAGGACTGGGCCAGTCAGATGACCAGTGATCGGGGCAGGACTGGGGCAGTCAGGGGACCATCGAGTGGGGCAGAACTGGGGCAGTCAGATGACCACTGAGAGGGCGGGTCTGGGGCAGTCAGGGGACCACGGAGTGGGGCAGAACTGGGGCAGTCAGATGAACACTGAGGGGGGTGGGTCTGGGGCAGTCAGGGGACCACGGAGTGGGGCAGAACTGCGGCAGTCAGATGAACACTGAGGGGGGTGGGTCTGGGGCAATCAGGGCACCACTGAACTGGGCGGGATTGGGGCAGTCAGGTGAGCACTGAGTGGGTCAGGACTGGGGAAGTCAGATGACCACTGAGCTGGGTGGGACTGGGGCAGTCAGGTGACCACCGAGCGGGGCAGGACTGGGGCAGTCAGGGGGCCACTGAGTGGGGCAGAACTGGGGCAGTAAGAGGACCACTGAGTGGGGCAGAACTGGGGCAGTCAGATGACCACTGAGAGGGGCAGGTCTGGGGCAGTCAGATGACCACTGAGAGGGGCGGGTCTGGGGCAGTCAGGTGACCACTGAGCGGGGCAGGACTGGGGCAGTCAGGGGACCACTGAGTGGGGCAGAACTGGGGCAGTAAGGGGACCACTGAGTGGGGCAGAATTGGGGCAGTCAGGTGACCTCTGAGTGGGGCGAGTCTGGGGCAGTCAAGGGACCACTGAGTGGGGCAGAACTGGGGCAGTTAGATGACCACTGAGAGGGATGGGTCTGGGGCAGTCAGGGGACCACTGAGTGGGGCGGGTCTGGGGCAGTCAGGGGACCACTGAGTGGGGCGGGTCTGGGGCAGTCAGGGGACCACGGAGTGGGGCGGGTCTGGGGCAGTCAGGGGACCACTGAGAGGGAGGGGTCTGGGGCAGTCAGGGGACCACTGAGTGGGGCAGAACTGGGGCAGTCAGGGGACCACTGAGTGGGGCAGAACTGGGGCAGTCAGGGGACCACTGAGAGGGACGGGTCTGGGGCAGTCAGGGGACCACTGAGTGGGGCAGAACTGGGGCAGTCAGGGGACCACTGAGAGGGACGGGTCTGGGGCAGTCAGGGGACCACTGAGTGGGGCAGAACTGGGGCAGTCAGGGGACCACTGAGTGGGGCAGAACTGGGGCAGTCAGGGGACCACTGAGTGGGGCAGAACTGGGGCAGTCAGGGGACCACTGAGAGGGCGGGTCTGGGCAGTCAGGGGACCACTGAGTGGTGCAGAACTGGGGCAGTCAGGGGATCACTGAGTGGGGCAGATCTGGGGCAGTCAGGAGACCACGGAGTGGGGCAGAACTGGGGCAGTCAGATGACCACTGAGAGGGGAGGGTCTGGGGCAGTCAGGGGACCACTGAGTGGGGGAGAACTGGGGCAGTCAGGGGATCACTGAGTGGGGCAGATCTGGGGCAGTCAGGGGACCACTGAACTGGGCGGGACTGGGGCGGTCAGGTGACCACCGAGCGGGGCAGGACTGGGGAAGTCAGATGAGCACTGAGCTGGGCGGGACTGGGGAAGTCAGATGAGCACTGAGCTGGGCGGGACTGGGGCAGTCAGGTGACCACTGATGGGGGCCGGGCCTGGTGCAGTCCGGTGACCAGTGAGCTGGGCGGGCCTGGGGCCGTCGGAGCAGGCAAACGGACCCGGCTCTGGCCCTGCCGCGGGGGGCCTTGTCGGTGGTGCCCAAGCCATGCCCAGCTTTTATCTGCCGGTGCTGCTGCTCCTGGTGGCGGTGGGCACGGGCCGCGGAGACCCGGTACGTGCAATCGGGATACAGGGCACTGGAGGGTCCCAGCCAGCCCCCTGCCTCCCCCCTACCCTTTAATAATAATAATGATGGCGTGTTTAAGCGCTTACTATGTGCAAAGCACTGTTCTAAGCGCTGGGGAGGTCACAAGATGATCAGGTTGTCCCACGGGGGGCTCACAGTCTTCATCCCCATTTTACAGAGGAGGGAACTGAGGCCCAGAGAAGTGACTCGCCCAAAGCCACACAGCTGACAGTTGGTGGAGCTGGGATTTGAATCCATGACCCCTGACTGCAAAGCCCGGGCTCTTTCCACTGAGCCACGCTGCTTCTTTAGTCTGCCATCCTGCGCTTCCCATCCCAGAGATTGGGGGATGATTGTGGCACTGTGTGTGAGTCCCTGGACAGGCCTCCTGCGAAGCTGTTCCTCCTCACCCCCTCTGGTGACTACTGAGCCACGGATATGGCTCAGGAAAGGCCCCGAGGGGCATTAAAGGGTGGCAGGGTGGCAGAGGGCACGGCTATCTCCCCCCCCGCCCCATCCTTTCTGGTGCTCAGGCCTGCTGCAGGTCATGGCCCAGGCTGACCCCCTCAGTTCACCAAAGGACCGCTCTCTTTCCTAAGGGAAGGCGAGGCCCAGCTCTGCTGCTGGCTTTTTCATTCGCTCAGTCGTACTAAGTGCTGACTGTGTGCAGAGCACTGGACTAAGCGCTTCTCCCAGGGGGCAGGTGGCTTAGCAGGCTTGGGTACCGGTGGCCCTCTCTGCTGCTGCTCCTGGTTTCCTGACTCTCGGGCTGGCCTTGACCCAGTGGGGTATGTTAGGGACCCCTGGGGCATTTTGAAAGGGGATTGGAGTGTTCATCCTTTCCTACTTTTCTTTTCTTTTTCTTCTTTCTTTTCTTTCTTACTTTCTCTCTCTCAAGATACACATTCCAATCTACATTTCCCTCTCATACACTCCAGTCTACATCTCTGTGCTTCTCTCTGTATAGAGAAAGACACTACACGCTCCAATCTGCATCTCTCTACATCTCTTTATATATGGAGATAAAGGTACACACTCCAATCTACATATCTCTACATATATCTACATCTCTCTCTCTCTATAGAATAGAATGTATATATATAGAAAGAAAAAGATGCGTAATCCTATCTCCATCTCTCCCCCCATATCTCTCTCTCTCTCTCTCTCTCTCCATATATATATATGTAGATACGGGGAGAGAGAGACACACACACTCCAATCTACTTCTATCGACATCTCTCTCTATTTATATGGAGGAAAAGGTACACACTCCAATCTACATCTATCTACATCTCTCTCTATACATATATATAGAAAGATGCACACTGCATCTCTATCTACATCTATATATTTGTGGAGAGAAAGACGCACACTTCAGTCTCTATCTACGTCACTCTATATTCAAAAAGAGGAATGAATATATAATTTGGAGAAAAAAGGGCAGGCTTTGAATTTTATTATTTGTTTGCTTAACTTTAACAAACTCGAAGATGTCACCATCGATCCTGGAAGATGTAGATTTGCACAAAAGATCATCGGGTCTAATCGCAGTAATAGTAATCAATCAATCTAATCCATCAAAGTATTGATTGAACTCCTACTGTGTAGAAAATTATACTAAGCACTAAGTACAACAGAATTTGTAGACATGATTCATGACCTCATATCTATAGACAGATGTGGATATATATCTCTACAGCTCATATATAAATATACGATAAATAATTTTATATTATAAATCGCTTATTAATGTCTGTCTCCCCCTCTAGAGTGTAAGCTTGTTACGGGAAGAGATTGTTTCTGCTAATTCTGTTGTGTTGTACTCTCACAAGTGCTTAGTACAGTGCTCCCTGCACATAGTAAGTGCTCAATAAGCTCCACTGACTGGTTGAATAGCCCCCTGGTAGGTTGAGAGAAGAAACAGAGTCCTTGGCTCATCCGGAAAAGTCTTTGAATGTAGAAGAGGTGACCTTGTGGGCTGTAGAGCATGTGTCCCCTTCCTGGTTTGCTTTTACTTCAGCAGCGAGATGCACCACGGACATCATTATTGTTATTGTTATCGCACGGCGGGCTGAGTCATCGGGGAGCCGAAAGAGCACCTCTGGTCGTCCTAATCATAGTCATCTGGTCATCCTTAGAGAAGCAGCGTGGCTCAGTGGAAAGAGCCCCGGCTTTGGAGTCAGAGGTCTTGGGTTCAAATGCCGGCACCGCCACTTGTCAGCTGGGTGACTTTGGGCAAGTCACTTCTCTGGGCCTCAGTTCCCTCATCTGTAAAATGGGGATGAAGACTGTGAGCCCCCCATGGGACAACCTGATCACCTTGTACCCTCCCCAGCACTTAGAACAGTGCTTTGCACATAGTAAGCGCTTAATAAATGTCATCATTATTATTATTAAACCTTCGACAGACCCAAACAGTTAGGCACAAGGCTAATTTATGAGGCACAGGGGGCACAAAGCTAAGTTAGAGCCCTTCTGTCTTCCCCTTCTAGACTGTGAGCCCGCTGTTGGGTAGGGACTGTCGCTATGTGTTGCCAACTTGTACTTCCCAAGCACTTAGTACAGTGCTCTGCACACAGTAAGCGCTCAATAAATATGATTGATTGATTGACACGGGTGGTGGGAGGGGATAATCAGCCTGGGCATAGGCAGAAGCCAAGATTACTGGCCTGCTTCTCTTTACTTCCTCTTCCCAGTTCCTGATCTTGGCGTTCTTGCCCTCTTGGTATCCTGACCATTCATTCATTCGATTGTACTTATCGAGCACTTACTGAATGCAAAGCACTCTACTAAGCGCTTGATCAGTTGGCTGCATGCCTACCCTGGGGCAGTAAGCATTTGAGGGGTAAGGAGAAAGAGAGAAAATGTGGCTAAGCTGGTGGTAACACCCTGTACTTCTGTAATCCTGGATCAGGAGAGGAAAATCTTAACCTGGCTTGTCCCTAATAATCAGAGGTTAACAGATCACATCTGACAGACCACTAAAAAACACTTCTAATGACTCTTCTGGGGTGGGAGATTGCGGAGGACTTGATTTTGTTCATTTCTCTGTACACAACTGGGACCTCTGCAGTTGTTACCTAGTAGGAAGAAACATTTTTAAGCCTTTTAGTTGTTGCGTAACAGGAGCCCGCCCCATGATAAAATCATGTTTCAAAGTGCTATTTTTAGAATTTCCCAATCCCATTCCGTCCCGAGGCAAGGCCACTTTAAAGTGACGGGTCTGGAGTTGGGAATTCATAGGGGAAGGGAGTCCCGGCCAATTCCAGCCTCTGGCAGCAGTGCTCTTGAGAGGCTTCTGATGTCTTAAAAAAACTGACTTTCTCTTTTAAATGGCATCTGTTAGGCGTCAAACACTGTTCTAAGCGCTGGGGGAGGTACACGTTAATTGGGTCGGACACAGGCCCTGTCCCACGTGGGGCTCACAGCAAAAGAGGGAGGGAGAACAGGGATTGAATCCCCATTTTACAGGGATTGAATCCAACTGAAAGCTCACCTCCTCCAGGAGACCTTCCCAGATTGAGCCCCCTTTTGCCTCTCCTCCTCCCCATTCCCTCTGCCCTACCTCCTTTCCCCTCCCCACAGCACCTATATATATGTTTGTACAGAATTATTACTCTATTTTACTTGTACATATTTACTATTCTATTTTCTTAATGATATACATCTAGATTTATTTCTGTTTATTCTGATGACTTGACACCTGTGCACATGTTTTGTTGTCTGTCTCCCCCTTCTAGACTGTGAGCCTGTTGTTGGGTAGGGACTGTCTCTATATGTTGCCAACTTGTGCCAACTTGTACTTCCCAAGCGCTTAGTACAGTGCTCTGCACACAGTAAGCACTCAATAAATGCAATTGAATGGATGAATGAATTTTACAGTTGAGGAAATCGAGGCCCAGAGAAGCATAGTGACTTGCCCAAGGTCACACAGCAGGTGGTCAGTGGAGCCGGGATTAGAACCCAGCTCCTCTGACCTCCAGGGCCCGGGTTCTTTCCACTAGGCCACGCCGCTTCGATTAAAGCTGCGTCCTGGATCTTTTTCTTTCTCTCTTTCGTGTTCGGGGCTGGGGAGAGTGAGCTCTGGGAAGGCTTCTCGTGTCGAGAAGCGGGAGGGAGAAACCCGTTTGTAATATCCCCAAAAAGCTGACGCCGGTTCCTGGTTGCAGGCAGAGTTGATCTGGAAACCACCCAACAGCTCCTCTGCTGTCTAAGCCTCCTCGTGTCCCCGGGAGAAGCCCGAACCGACCCGCCAGGGCCCCGGTGGTGAGCGGACACGATGCTCGACCTCAGGCAACTGTCCCTGGAGGCTAAGGCCGCCGTGGCCGCCGGCGTGGTCTTCTTCTCCATGATGCTGTCCCGGACCTATCTGGGCGGGAGCGTCGGCCCCGGGGTCCAGCGCTGGCTCTTCCGCTTGCAGCTGGCCCTTTTCGCCAACGCGCTGATGCTGATCGGCTCCCTATACATCTGGAGGTGCACCGTGACTTCCCTGTGCCGCCCCCTGCGCTCCGGCTCGGCCTGCCCGGGCCCGTGGAAGGCGGCCGTCGGGACGTTCCTGGCCCTGGCCCACTCCAGCTTCTTCACCACGCTCTTCCTCGTGGCCGAAGAGCCCTACCTGTTTTCCTTGGCGGCCTACTCCTGCCTCGGAGCGTACGTCATCATGATCTTCTTCCTCTTCACCCTGGGCTGCATGGAGCAGGGCTACCGACTCCTGGCCTGGCGGGGCGGGGTGCCCGGGGCCGGGGCCGACAAGACGAGGAGGGCGGTCGCGAAGCCGCTGCTGGCGGTGGCGGTGACGGCCCTGCTCAGCGTGGTGGGCCTCCTGAACGCGGCCCGGCCCCCGGCCGTGAAGACGGTGGAGGTCCCCCTGCGCCAGCTGCCCCCGTCCATGGACGGCTTGAAGGTGGTGCTGCTCTCCGACATCCACCTGGGCCCCACCGTGGGGAGGACCAAGATGGAGCAGATCGTGCGCACGGTCGAGGACCTGGAGCCGGACGTCACCGTGATCGTCGGGGACCTGACGGACTCGGAAGCCTCGGTCCTGCGCCGGGCGGTGGAGCCCCTGGGCCGTCTGAGGTGCCCCCTGGGCACCTACTTCGTCACGGGAAATCACGAGTACTACACGTCGGACGTCAACAACTGGTTCGAGCTCCTGGAGTCCCTGGGCGTCCGGCCGCTCCACAACGAGAACGTCAAGGTCACTGTCGCCGGGGCCTCGGCCGGGGACACCGCCGGCCGGGACTGGATCTGCCTGGCCGGGGTGGACGACATCGAGGCGGATGTCTTGCGCTACTCGGGCCACGGGATGGACCTGAGCAAGGCCCTGGGGGACTGCGGCCCCGACCACGCCACCGTCCTGTTGGCCCACCAGCCTCTGGCCGCCAAGTGGGCCCTGCAGGCCCGGCCTGACATCGACCTTATCCTCTCGGGCCACACTCACGGGGGGCAGATCTTCCCGCTGAACGTGGGGGCCTACCTGCTGAACCCCTTCTTTGCCGGGCTCTACAGAGTCGGGGAGAGCACCTTCGTCTACGTCAGCCCGGGCACCGTCTACTACGGGATCCCCATGAGGCTGGGCAGCCGGGCCGAGATCACGGAGATCATCCTGCGTGCCCTCTGAGGGCGGGGGCGGAGGACTGTCCGTCTCCTCTGAGGGTGGGCTGCCAGTCCATCCCCACCCCCTGACCCCTGCTACACTTCTGCCCTCAAACCCACCCCTTAATGGCCCTTAGCGTGTCCTCGTGTTGGTCAGTATTATGTCTGGCCTGACGGACGGATGCTCACTCCAAAGCCCGGATGGAGCATAAAAACAGAAACAAAATGCAAACTCCTGCTAATTGTCTTTCTCCCTGGCTGGAGAGGACAGTCTGGTAACTTGGTCCATTTGGGCTGGAAAAATTTTTTGGCAGGGGGGACTTACATGCCTTGTTGGTCAAGGATAGCAAGTTGTGGTGTCTGTAAAGGCTATTAAGGGGGTACTGGGGGCAAGCACCTTCTGTTCTCTTGTGCAGGATCATAAAACACTCCACCTCTATCAGAGAGATATGCAGATAACTCCTGGAGATAGGTGCTGGGCATTGGGGTTACCTCCACCCTGCTGTTGCAATCTGGAGGGAAGAGATAAAATCCTGCAAGGGTGGGTCATTCACAGGTACTCCTCTCTCTTCCCTGGTTTGAGCAACAAGTGGGCTGATACTAAACCTCACGTTTCCAGCCAGTGTAGGGTTTTTGAGTGAGATTTTGGGTTCAGGGCACAGATCTCTTGTGTGCGTGTGGGGAGGTGGTTGCATGTGTGTGAGTTTAGGGGGATGCAGCTTAAAGGGTAGCACCTTTGTTTTCTGTCTCTCTATTTGCCACCCCCCCGCCCCCTGAGTTTAGCCAGCACAGGGAAGAAGCAGCCTTGTTTTTTTTAAATCTCCTGGCTGGGGCCAGCTTGACTGGGAAGTGGGAGAAGGTGAGATTCTCCAAACCCTTGCCCTGAGAGAACTGGCCGTTATACGTTCTCCCTAAAAAATGCTCCCGAGGGCCTTGGGTTCTCCAAGAACAGTCTTCAACGTTGACAATGGGCCCACGCGCCGATTTTTTTCTTCAGTTTTGTACTGCTGGGCTAAACTGATTAACTGCGGCTCGTTCGATTAAAGGAAAGAGAGGAAAAAAACACAAATGGCATCCTTTTGAGGGCAAAGGATTACTCTCCCCCTCCCCAGTTTTAATTTGTCAGTCCCAGGTGAAGCACATCTAGTTTCTGAGGAGCTTGGGTAGCGCAATTGAAGTGCTCCAGGGAGGATATTTTGTGGGCATTATTCCTCAGACAGTTTGAGTCCAACTTTTCTTGGTTTGGCTGTCTGCCAGGGCCAGGCCAATTTCAACCTGGAGGGAGATTTCTGATTCCTTCTCTCTAGTTGTGACAAATTGGATGACCAGTTGCTAGCTGGGCTAGGAGCTGCTATTGGCATAATTTCTTTTTTTTAAATGGTATTTAAGTGCTTGTTATGTGCCAGGCACTGTACTAAGTGCCGGGGTAGATACGAGCTAATCAGGTTAGATGCAGTCCATGTCCCACGTAGGGCTCACAGTCTTCATCCCCATTTTACTCTTGAAGTGACTGAGGCCCAGAGAAGTAAAGTGACTTGCCTTAGGTCATACAGCAGCCAAGTGGTGACCTAGGATTAGAACCCAGGACCTCCCGACTCTCAAGGCCAGGCTTGCTGCTTCTTCCATTTCCTTTCTCTAGTTGTGAAGATTAGGTGGCTAGTCAGTGGCTGGGCTAGGAAGTCTATTGGAAAATCATTTTTTTTTAATGGTATTTGTTAAGTGCTTACTATGTGCCAGGCACTGTACCAAGTGCTGGGGTAGATACAAGCTAATCAGTTTGGACACAGTCCATGTCCCACTTGGGGCTCACAGTCTTATACCTCATTTTACAAATGAGGTCACTGAGGCACAGAGAAGGGAAGCAACTTGCCCAAGGTCACAAAGCAGACAAGTGGTGGAATTGGGATTAGGACCCAGGTCCTTCCGACTCCCACGCCCACGAGCCATCAACTAGGCTGTGCTGCTTCAAAACATAAGAAAAAATAATCACCGTGAGTGGTAAGTCTATGGAACTAATTACCACCAGAAGCTTTGTAGGTCAAAAGAATATCAGTAGGTTCAAATGGGGTTTGGATAAAATCGTGACTATGAGTTCCGGAATAGACTGAAAACTGAAAGCGCTTGGGAGAATACAAATACCATAAAAACAAAACAAAAAGCCTAATCACTTTCAAGTTTCAGTGGGTGAGATCCAGGGAAAAGCAATTCTGTATCTGCCCTGTCCTCAACCCTTCGTGATTCTGCCAACTTCAGTAATGCTACCCCTCAACCTTTTCGCCTTTTCTAAACTTGTCTTAATATTTTGAATTTATCCTCCTTATGAAGCTTCTCCATACCTCCATCATTTTGGTTGCCCTTCAGTTTCTTCAGGCCTTTTTTGTGTTGACTAAGATGGGGCAATTAGAACTGTTCCCAGTACTTCAGCCACGGGCATACCGTGGTCGGAGAGGGGGACGGAATTGTGCCGTTTGTGTTGTGGAGTTGGGAATGTTAGAGAAAACAAGGAATCCCTGATCATGTATATGCTTTTAGAGTACTTCTGTTAAGTCTAGTCGTATTTGTCTAGCCAGCTAACAATCTGGAAGCCCAAGGTTGAGCGGTAAAAGAAGGGAGTCAATGGAAACTTCTTTCTTGATTTTTTTTTTTCCTTTTGGATTATTAAAGTGGTATATTTTCAGAGACAAATTTTTAGTTTTCATCTTCGTTACTTAAATTTCAAAAATTGGGGGCTACTTTTTATTTTAGTTTCACGCAGCTACCTGATTGGTTAGTAGTGCTTGGGTGATAATATTTTGGGGGTATTTGCCAGTGAATTAAATGGCTAAAATGCATGCTCAATACCACGGCTGCCTACATAATAAGTATGTTTAGCAGGATTCAGGCCGCCTTGCTCGATTTGAGGATCTTGGATTATTCCAGTTAGAACCGAAACAGCAACAGTCTGGTCTCGGTTTATGGCCTAGTAGATGGCTTACGGGCCTGGGAATCAGAAGGACCTGGGTTCTAATCTTGACTCTGCCACTTGTCTGCTGGGAGACCTTGGGCAAGCCACTTCACTTCTCTGTGCCTCAGTTACCTCATCTGTAAAACGGGGAATAAGGCTGTGAGGCTTATGTGGGACAGGGACTGTGACCATCCTGATGTGTTTGTATCCACCCCAGCACTTAGTACAGTGCCTGGAAAGTAGTAAGCACTAAACAAAGACCACTATTATTATTATTATTGCTATTATTATTACCAGAGGATGAGAAGAATGTTGAAAAATACCATTTCCCTAAGAGACTCCACCTTCCTTATAGAAGGAGAAGGGGACATTCTCTCCCCTTTCCTCCAAACCGATGTCTTTGAAAATGTTCCAAACTATCATATATATTCCCAATTCTCCCACCACTAGTGGAAATGTTTGCCATCTTCCACTCAAATGCATTAAAATAGAGTGATATCAACCCTGAAAAAATTAGGGTGGATTCATAAATCAATAAGTACAATTTGGCGGGGGCAGTTTTTTTAATAAATACTTAATCCCCCAGTTTAAATTTCAGTTAAACTCTTAAAGAAAAAAATAATGGGGGTGGCAGTTGACCCTAATAACAAACGATGAGCCAGGAGGTAGAAACTGGACTAAGTTGGGTAAGACCTTAAAATTTCTACCACTTTTACTAATCATCAGGTTGCTAATGGGCCTGAAGAGAAGCAATGAAATTTGGCTTGCTATGTTTTTCTGCCTGGAGGTGATCACGCCAGGTTTTCAAGCCCTGATGACTGATTTTCTTGGTATCCTGTTATCACTTGAACTCATTCTTAGGTCAGAAGGAATTGCTGACTGATTAATGTGTGTGGGTGTGCATGGGTGAGAGAGAAAGATACTATTTGTACCCTGATAAAATATACTTATGACTCTATTTTCTAATTTTTTCTTGACTAGGTTCCAGACACTCCATTTTCTCTAGCTGAAGAGCATTTTCATTCATATCTTCTTTCTTTCTTTCTTTTTTTCCTTTTGCTCTCGCCCTCCTCTCATTAAAATGACATTGGGCCAAAGAGCATGGGCCTAAAAGTCAGAGGAACTGGGGTTTTAATCCCTGCTCGGTCACTTGTCTGCTGTGTGACTTTGGGCAACTCACTTCACTTTTCTGTGCTGCAGTTACGTGGTCTGTAAAATAAGGATTCAGACTGTGAGCCCCATGTGTGACAGGGACTGTGTCCAACCTGATTTACTTATATCCACCCCAGGACTTGGTACAGTGCCTTACTCATAATAAATGCTTAACAAATACCATTATTATTATTATTATTATTATGGAGCTGGAGGACTCTGATAAGCAGCCCACCTCCTCCTCCTATGCAGATGAACACACTGAAACCATCCGAGACAGAATGTTGTCAAGCTGATTTTTAACGCTCTCCAAGGATAGTATTTTTAAATTTATTTTTTATATGGTATTAGTAAAGTGCTTACTGTGTATCAGGCACTGTACTAAGCGCTGGGGGAGATACAAGCTGATCAGGTCGGACAGGGCCCCTATCCCACCTGCAATCCTAATACCCATTTTGTAGGTGAGGGAACAGAGGCACAGAGAAGTGAAGTGACTCACTCAACGTCACTTATCAGACGAGTGACAGCAGAATTAGAACCCAGGCCTGTGCTCTATCTGCTAGGCCACTGTACTTGAAGAGTTGCTTCCATAAGCCTTCTCTTCTCTTGGCTAGCCAACTCCCGCCAAGACCGAGCAGTCTGCCCAGAGAGTGGGATATTTTTATTTATCCTCTCAAATACCATCGATGATTCTAGTCTCTTTTCCTTACTCCTCAATGTCACCTTGCCATTCTTTTCAACACATCCTTCTGCTCCTTGAGGACTCCAAGCTTTGAGGTTTTGAGTTACTGAAGTGAATCTGAGGAGCTAGGAGGTTTTCTGCCAGTCAACTCGCCGTGTCCTTTCTCTTAACCCTGCTGCTGCCTCTGCCGTCACCCCAACTCTCTTGGCTGGAGCGTTATTCTCAAAAATATAGCCTCCCCCCGAAAAAAAGGAGCTAGACCCTGACATCTGAGAGATTTGAGCCCCAGGCACGTACATGTACCGTGGCTAGCAGTGTGGCTAGCCAGGCTTGGGACCCCATTGCTGGAGTGGCCTAATGGCTAGAGCACCAGCCTGGAAGTAAGAAGGAACTGAGTTCTAATTCTGGCTTTGCCGCTTTCTGCTGTGTGACTGTGGGCAAGCCGCTTCACTTCTCTGGGCCTCAGTTACCTCATCTGTAAAATGAAGATTAAGATCGTGAGCCCCATGCGGGACAGGGACTGAGCTTAACCCGATTTGTGTGTATCCACCCCAGCGCTTAGTGCAGTAAGCGCTGAACAGATACCCCAATTATTATTATTATTCTCTGCTGTTGTGAGTTTTGATATTTTGCTTATTGTTGTTTAAGGGGCTGCTTGATTCACTGGGAGGAACCAGCAAGAAGGGGAGTTTTTCCAAAGTGTGCGTGTGTATGTGTGTGCACGCGCGAGCACATTTGTTGCCTCTTTTGGTTCAGTTCAAGAAAGGGTCCAAGGTTCCGTATTCAGTCGTATTTGAGTGCTTACTGTGTGGACAGCGCTGTACTGAGCGCTTGGTAAAGTACAATTCAACAATAAACAGACACATTTCCTGCCCAGAAAGTACAATACAACAATAAACAGACACATTCCCTCCCCACAAGGAGCTTACAGTCTATTCATTATACCTGTTCCTCCTCAGTCTTTCCTCCTTAATCCCCCCAACACCTTTAGCCTTATTGTGGTGGTGGGGCTAGTGTGTCTCTTTCTTTTAAACTCCCTGTGGGTCTGTGGGATTTAAGTCTGGGGACCTGAGCTTTCCCGCCCTGACTCCCTCCTGGTTCTTTGAACTCCCAGGGCCGGGATGATCCTGGTTGTCTCAGTGACTTCCGTGGCTTCTCCCCTTCTTGATCCTAGGTGCCAGAGCCCCATGGTAGCCAAAACTTCCAGCAGGAAGGTCAGCCTGCAGTCTGGGCAAGCACTCACTGTCCAAATTAGAGCCGAGGCCCAGACAGGGGCCCATAGTGTGACTCGCAGCCATGGCTAGCCGGCTCTGGGTCTCTTTGCTTCTCTGCCGTTCGTGAGTTTTGATAGTATGCTTATTGCTGTTTATGGGTCTGCTTGATTCGTGGGGGGGGGAAACCAGCCGGAAAGAGAGATTTTCAAAAGCGCGTATTGTCCGAATTGATCTTTTACCTCCCAGAAAGCACAAAGCTTACGGATGGGGCGCTGATGGTGGGGATTTTGGGGGACTAGGCTTCACGCTGAAATGGGTTTCTGTCACTCTGGAATCTCTGGCGCCGATATCTGTGTGCACTGATTTCACCCCACACCGAGCTGATGTGGTCCGATGGTGCAATAAAAATGCGACACTTCAGTATTCTGGGATCCATGTGCCAGTTTATTAAGGGTGACGCTCATAAATGGATGGTGACCTCTGCAGAATTAATAAACTATTGAAATCCTTGGTGTGTTTAAATGGTTGGAATCCTGCTGCAAGGGTGCAAGGAATGAGCTTGTGAAAATTAAAATCTGCATGTAGCACAAATGATATATAATCAACGGGTCAGTCAGTGGTATTGAGTGCTTACTCGGTGCAGGGAACTGTACTAAACACTTGGGACCGTACAATACAACAGAGTTGGTAGACAGCAGTCCCTGCTCACGAGAAGCTTACAGTTTAGAGGAAACATATTAAAAAAAGAGATGGGAAGGGGAAATGGGGAAGTTTAAGGATATGTACATAAGTGCTGTGGGGATGGGATGAATATCAAGTGCTTAAAGGGTACACATCTAAGCGCATAGGGGAAATACAGCTAGGGGTGTGTGTATAAAACCGTCTTTATTCACATAAGTTTTGAATAATTTTTAATTTAATTTAATTTTTGAAGGAACTGAGTGTATCTATGTGGGAAAGGGGAGAAGGAAGAGGAAAGTAAGAGGGAACTAGAGCCTGCATCTCTCATTTCATTCTCCCAGGTGTTGCATTCAGTAGACCCTCACTGTGCAAATTTCCCCTTCCGTCTATGTTAACCAGTTCTCACGTTTCTGCTCCTTTTAGCTGGCCCGTGGCTGCTACTGCTTACAATTTATGGTGCATAACTCAATGGTATAATCTTTGATGTCTTCTTCCCCCCCCTTAATCAGAGAGGGGAAATTGAGGAGGCAATTATACCAGTAAATGGGCAGGGATTGTCTCTATTGCTGTACTGTACTTTCCAAGTGCTTAGTACAGTGCTCTGCACAGTAAGCGCTCAATAAATACAATTGAGTGAATGAGTAAATAAGGTAGATAGTTGTCCTGGGTTAGACGAAAGAATTAAAGGTGAGCTCTTGTCAGCGAAGAGCTGTTGAGTAAGTTCTGTCCTGAGGCTAATTGTGTCCGTAGCATTTTGCTGATTCTGGAGGGTTATTCTTAGTTGCTAGACCTTGGTCATCAGCATATTTTCATACCAGGTGCTTCCCGTTTTTCTGATTCAGGGACTTTTGATGGGGCTTTTAATCTGATGATGATAATAATAATAATAGTACTCATTAGGTGCTTACTATGTGCCAAGCACTGTTCTAAGCACTGGGGTAGGTATAAGTTATCAGATCAGACACAGTCCGTGTCCCACATGAGGCTCACACGCTTATCCCCATTGTACAGATGAGGTAAACAGGCACAGAGAGGTGAAGTGACATGCCCAAGGTCACGCAGCAGACATGTGGTGGAGCCGGGATTAGAACCCAGACCCTTCTGACTCCCTTCGGTGATGGGGGGTAAAATGTCAGAAAAGGCCTCTTAATTCAGTTTTGTAATAATTATGGTATTTGTTAAGCGCGTACTATTTGCAAAGCACTGTTCTAAGCGCTGGGGATGATACAAGGTAATCAGGGTGCCCCACGTGGGGCTCACAGTTTTAATCCCCATTTTACAGATTGAGGTAACTGAGGCACAGAGAAGTTAAGTGACTTGTCCAAAGTCACACAGCTGTTATAATAATAATAATGATGGCATTTATTAAGCACTTACTATGTGCAATGCACTGTTCTAAGCACTGGGGAGGTTACAAGGTGATCAGGTTGTCCCACGGGGGGCTCATAGTCAATCCCCATTTTACAGATGAGGTAACAGGCGCAGAGAAGTTAAGTGACTTGCCCAAAGTCACACAGCTGACAATTGGCAGAGCCGGGATTTGAACCCATGACCACTGACTCCAAAGCCCGTGCTCTTTCCACTGAGCCACGCTGATTTGTGGCGGAGTGGGGATTAGAACCCATAACCTCTGACTCTGAAGCCCGGGCTCTTGCCACTAAGCCACGCTGCTTCTCTAATAATAAATATGTACAAATATACACAAGTACCAAGCACTGTTCTAAGCACTGGGATATAGATACAAGGTCAGCAGGTTGTCCCACGTGGGGCCTCACTGTCTTCATCCCCATTTTACAGATGAGGTAACTGAGGTACAGAGAAGTTAAGTGACTTGCCCAAAGTCACACAGCTGATAAGTGTCAGAGCTGGGATTAGAACCCACCACCTCTGACTCTCAAGCCCGGGCTCCTTCCACTAAGCCACACTGCTTCACCCTGGGGTGTAATTTTTGGATTTAAGCATCAGAAGGCCCCAGCGTGGCTCAGTGGAAAGAGCCCGGGCTTTGGAGTCAGAGGTCAAGGGTTCAAATCCCAGGTCCGCCACTTGTCAGCTGTGTGACTTTGGGCAAGTTACTTCACTTCTCTGGGCCTCAGTTACTTCAGCTGCAAAATGGGGATTAAGACTGTGAGCCCCACGTGGGACAGCCTGATCACCTTGTAGCCCCCCAGCGCTTAGAACAGTGCTTTGCACATAGTAAGTGCTTAATAAATGCCATTATTATTATTATTATTATTACTAATGAACTGACAGGGCCTATCTTTTCCCACATGGGGGCAGTAGGGTTATGTTACTATTGCTGTCCTTTGCGAGGACTGGTTTGTGGGTGGAGGCAAAATCCACAGAAATGATCACTTTGGGGGTTTGTTCATTCAATCGCATTTATTGGGCACTTACTGTGTGCAAAGCATGAGTGTATGTGTGTGTATGTATGTATGTCTGTGAGAGAGAGAAAGAGAAAGACAGAGACACCAAATCCTAGGGTAACATTAGAACTAGAGGAAGGCCCGTCGAGGCTGGGGGCGGATCCTGGGTGCGAGGCTGAGGACAGGATTGGCAGGGGCCCGGGGTGGCAGGGAAGCGGGCAAGAGGCCCAGTCACTTCACTTCTCTGGGCCTCAGTTCCCTCATCTGTAAAATGGGGATTAAGACTGTGAGCCCCACGTGGGACAGGGACCATATCTCACCCAAGTTACTTGTGTCCACCCCGGCGCTAAGTACAGTGCCTGGCACCTAGAGAAGCAGCGTGGCCCAGTGGGAAGAGCCCGGCCTTTGGAGTCCAAGGTCATGGGTTCAAATCCCAGGTCCGCCAATTGTCAGCTGTGTGACTTTGGGCGAGTCACTTCACTTCTCTGGGCCTCAGTTCCCTCATCTGTAAAATGGGGATGAAGACTGTGAGCCCCCCGTGGGACAACCTGATCCCCTTGTAACCTCCCCAGTGCTTAGAACAGTGCTTTGCACATAGTAAGCGCTTAATAAATACCATCATCATTGTTATTATTACTTAGCGCTTAACAAATACCTCAGTTGTTATTAGCGGGACGGTGCCTGGTGGCATGGGATGAAGACTGTGAGCCCCTCGTGGGACAACCTGATTACCTTGTATCTACCCCAGCGCTTAGAACAGTGCTTTGCACATAGTAAGCGCTTAACAAATACCAACATTATTATTATTATTATTATTACTTCAAAGGGTATGGGCAGTCAGTCCCACCTTCTAAAACTGCTTTTCCTAAAAACAAATTGCACTTTCACTTGGATGCATATTTTGGAGTAATCTCTTGGCCATCCATTTATTTTTAAAACATTAAAGTCCCATCTCGGTCAATGCTTAATGATTCGGGGCTGCTGGAAGGCTTAGATCCTATTTGAGCGAACCATCTGTGGAACCTCATCTTTGAATCTACTTTTTTTTTATGGTATTTTTGAGCGCTTACTATATACCAGGCACTGTTCTAAATGCTGGGGTAGATACAAGCTAATCAGGGTGGACACAGTCCTTGTCCCATATGGGGCTCATGGTCTTCATCCCCATTTTACAGAGGAGGGAACTGAGGCCCTGAGAAGTTAAGTGGCTTGCCCAAGGTCACACAGAAGAGTAGTGGCAGAGCTGGGATTAATAATAATAATAATGGTATTTATTAAGTGCTTACTATGTGCAAAGCACTGTTCTAAGCGCTGGGGAGGTTACAAGGTGATCAGGTTGTCCCACGGGGGGCTCACAGTCTTAACCCCCATTTTACAGATGAGGTAACTGAGGCCCAGAGAAGTTAAGTGACTTGCCCAAAGTCACACAGCTGACAATTGGCAGAGCCGGGATTTGAACCCATGACCTCTGACTCCAAAGCCCGTGCTGTTTCCACTGAGCCACACTGCTTTTTTGTCCACTTTCCTCTTAACCTTCAGCAGGGAAAATGAAGCCCAGTCACAGTGTCCCTGAGAGTCTGGAGGTTGACGGCACCAGATAATAATGATGGCATTTGTTAAGCGCTTACTATCTGCAAAGCACTGTTCTAAGCACTGGGGGGGATACAATGTGATCAAGTTGTCCCACGTGGGGCTCACAGTCTTAATCCCCATTTTTACAGATGAGGTAACTGAGGCTCAGAGAAGTTAAGTGACTTGCCCAAGGTCACACAGCAGACTTGTGGTGGAGCCGGGACTCGAACCCATGACCTCTGACTCCAAAGCCCGTGCCCTTTCCACTGAGCCACGCCTCAGATCTCTCACCTCAGATGAGAATGCACTTCTAAGCAGCCTGGCATAGTGAATACAGCACCAGCTTGGGAGTCGGAAGGTCGTGGTTCCTAATCCCAGCTCCGCCACTTGTCTGCTGGGTGACCTTGGGCAAGTCACTTCACTTCTCTATGCCTCTGTTCCCTCATCTGTAAAATGGGAATTAAGACTGTCAGCCCCATGTGGAGCAGGGACTGTGTCCAACCTGACTAGGTTGTGTCTACCGCAGCGTTTAGAAGAGTGCTTGACACCTAGTAAGCGCTTAACAAATACCATCATTATGTGCTGGTTTGAGTTTTTTTGGGGTTCCACTTACGAGTTGAGTTGCTCTAGTGGAAAGCCTTTGGGTCATTCCTGCTACCCCCTCAACGAGGGACACGGTGTAGAGGGGTGCGGGAGATGGATGATTCCCAGTTCCTGGAGGAATTGTGAGATCGTACCAAAGCTGTGTTGTAGAACAGTGCTTGACACCTAGTAAGCGCTTAACAAATACCATCATTATGTGCTGGTTTGAGCTTTTTTGGGTTCCTCTTACGAGTTGAGTTGCTCTAGTGAAAAGCCTTTGGGTCATTCCTGCTATCCCCCCAACAAGTGACACAGTGTAGGAGGGAGTGGGAGGTGGATGATTCCCAATTCCTGGAGGAATTGTGAGATCGTACCAAAGCTGTTGTAGAACAGTGCTTGACACCTAGTAAGCGCTTAACAAATACCATCATTATGTGCTGGTTTGAGCTTTTTTGGGTTCCTCTTACGAGTTGAGTTGCTCTAGTGAAAAACCTTTGAGTCATTCCTGCTATCCCCTCAGTGAGGGACACGGTGTAGAGGGTTGCGGGAGGTGGATGATTCCCAATTCCTGGAGGAATTGTGAGATCGTACCAAAGCTGTGTTGTAGAACAGTGCTTGACAACTAGTAAGCGCTTAACAAATACCATCATAATGTGCTGGTTCAAGCTGTTTTGGGTTCCTCTTACGAGTTGAGTTGCTCTAGTGAAAAGCCTTTGGGTCATTCCTGCTATCCCCTCAACGAGGGACACGGTGTAGAGGGGTGCGGGAGATGGATGATTCCCAGTTCCTGGAGGAATTGTGAGATCGTACCAAAGCTGTGTTGTAGAACAGTGCTTGACACGTAGTAAGCGCTTAACAAATACCATCATTATGTGCTGGTTTGAGCTTTTTTGGGTTCCTCTTACGAGTTGAGTTGCTCTAGTGAAAAGCCTTTGGGTCATCCCTGCTATCCCCCCAACTAGGGACACGGTGTAGAGGGGTGCGGGAGGCGGATGATTCCCAATTCCTGGAGGAGTTGTGAGATCGTACCGAAGCTGTGTTGTGACTTTTCCCAAAGATCTCTCCGCTTTGCTAAACTTCTCTCATCCCCTCCTCACCCTCTCTTCCCCTGGAAACCCTGGGAAGTTTGGCGGGGGTGCCCCTCTGGCGACATTCTGCAAATCAACAGGCTGGAGAGGGGATCCTGAAGGTTGTGACGGGTGGTGGTCTTTGAAACATTACCACCTAGACTCACACGGAGCCGTCTCGTTGATACTTAGAACCCTCCCCAGCGGACGTTTGCCATCGACTACAAGAGAGACTGCTTCCTCAAGGATGGGAAACCATTCCGCTACATCTCCGGGAGCGTTCACTACTCGCGGGTGCCCCGCTTCTATTGGAAGGATCGTCTTCTGAAGATGAAGCTGGCGGGGCTTAATGCCATCCAAACGTAAGTCGAAAAGTCACACTTTATAATGATTGTGGTATTTATTAAGCACTTACTATGGGCCAAGTGCTGTTGTCAGTCAGCCAGTCAGTTGTATTTATTGAGCACTTGCTGCATGCAGGGCACTCTACTAAGCGCTTGGGAGAGTACAGTGCAACAATAAACTACTAAACGCTGGAGAAGATGCAACATGATCAGGTTCTGCAAGGGGTGAACAGTCTAAGAGGCAGAAGGGATTCTGAATCCCCATTTGGCTAATGAAGGAACTGAGGCACAGAGAGGTTAAGTGACTTGTCCAAAGTCCCACAGCAGGTACGTGGTGGAGCTGGAATTAGATCCCAGATCCTCTGACTCCTTTCTCTAGGCCACACTGCTTCTAATAACAATAACGAGAAGCAGAGAAGCAGCGTGGCTCAGTGGAAAGAGCCCGGGCTTTGGAGTCAGAGGCTAGGGGTTCAAATCCCAGCTCTGCCAATTGTCAGCTGTGTGACTTTGGGCAAGTAACTTAACTTCTCTGGGCCTCAGTTCCCTCATCTGTAAAGTGGGGATTAAGACTGTGAGCCCCCCATGGGACAACCTGATCACCTTGTAACCTCCTCAGTGCTTAGAACAGTGCTTTGCACATAGTAAGCGCTTAATAAATGCCATCATTATTATTATTATTATAACGGTATTTGTTCAGCACTTACTCTGTATCAACTACTGTTCTAAGCTCTGGGATAGACCAAAGGTGGGCTATAGTCCTATCCCACATGGGGCTCACAGTCTGAAGGAGAACAGATGTTGAATCCCCATTTTATAAATGAGGGAACTGAGGCCCAGCGAAGTTGTGACTTGCCCAGGGTCACACAGCAGGGACGTAGCAGAGCCGGGATTAGAACCCAGGCTTTCTAACTCACAGGCCCGTGCTCTATCCGTTAGGCCATGCTGTTTCGCGAATTAAAGTCTCTGAATTGGGGTTTAAAGGCAAGTTTTAAGGAGGAAACCATAAATTTTCAGTGGTACTGCCCAGTGTTTGATCTCCTAATGACTACTGCTGAAGTTTGATGCTCAGTTAGTCAACTGTATTTATTGAGCACTTGTCGAGTGCAGAGCACTGTATTAAGTGCTTGGGAGAGTACAGTATAACTGACACGTTCCCAGCCCACAGTGAGCTTACGGCCCAGAGGGGGAGACAGACATTGATATAAATAAATTACAGATATATACATAGGAGTCGTAGGGTGGAGGTGGGGGGGAAGTGGTGAATAAAGGGAGTAATCAGGGCAACGGAGAAGGGAAAGAGAGAAGAGGAAAGGAGGGCTTAGAGGAGGCCTTTTGGAGGAGATGTGTCTTCAATAAGGCTTTGAAGAGGGGGAGAATAATTGTGCGTCAGATATGAGGAGGGTGGGCCTTTCAGGCCAGAGGCAGGATGTGAGCGAGAGGTCAGTGGCAAGGTCAAAGGTCCATTGTTGTTTTAAATGAGACATGGGCCTATTGGAAATATTTCTTGCTGTAGCTCTTCGATATTGAGTAAAACAAAAAATAATCACTGGCTTTCAGCTATATTCCCATTTTGCTGTGAACAGTAGTGAAAATGATATCAAAATTGCAGAGGCAGTTGCAAGTATAGGTTTCTGGAAAAAATATAGAATTTGCCCCTTGTTTGGAAAACGAGTCAGACCGAGATGTTTTAAGGATCCATTTTTCGGAGAGTGGCTTTTCCGTGCTCAGCCGGGGTTTTACTTCCTTCCTCTCCCCCTCGTCCCCCTCTCCATCCCCCCCATCTTACCTCCTTCCCTTCCCCACAGCACCTGTATATATGTATATATGTTTGTACAAATTTATTACTCTATTTATTTTACTTGTACATATCTATTCATTTTATTTTGTTAGTATGTTTGGTTTTGTTCTCTGTCTCCCCCTTTTAGACTGTGAGCCCACTGTTGGGTAGGGGCTGTCTCTATATGTTGCCAACTTGTACTTCCCAAGCGCTTAGTACAGTGCTCTGCACACAGTAAGTGCTCAATAAATACAATTGATTGATTGATTGATTGATAAACCGGATCGAGGTACAGTGAGAAGGTTAGCATTAGAGGAGTGAAGTGTGTGGGTTGGGTTGTAGATGGAGTGCACATGTCAAAGCAGATGGGTAATCCGTTGATTCGTTCTATTTATTGAGCATTTACTGTGTGCAAAGCACTGTACTAAGCGCTTGGGAGAGTACACTATAACAACAAACATTCCTGTCCACAGTGAGCTCACAGTCTGGAGTCCAGAATCTTAGGGAGGATTTCTGTATCCTTCCCATCCTTCTTCCAAATTCTAAGACCTCCTTCTCCCCTCCACTTATTTCAGCAAGAGCCGAACAGCAATGATGATCTTGGTGATCATCATCACCTCTATCTGTGGCGCACCCGCTAGATAAAAGGCACAATACTGGGGGAACTTGTCTATCTACTCTTGTTCTGCCATTCTCTCCTAGGCCCTTAGATCAATGCTCTGCCCACAATAAGGGTGCAATAAATATGATTGGCTAATAAAACAAAGAATTAAGACCAAGTGCCTGCCCTTGAAACACTTGCAATGTGATGGGGAAGAACAATCGGCTTTTTAGATTTAACTCTCAACAATTTAAAAAGAGCCAAAGATGAGTTTTAAATACCCAATACAGAGCTCTGCATGCAGTATTTGCTTAAATACTGATGATGATCATTTTGAGGTTTCTCGTGGTGGAGAATTAGCAACACCCTTCCAGTCTGTTGGTCTAGAGAAAGTTTTAGAAGATATCTGTGGTATTTTTCTCAACCGTCCCAGTGGGGTAGCCAGAACCTGGGACATTGTGAATCTTCACAATCAGGAGACCGAAGAGCACATGGGAAGAACCCATTTTGGCTTCTTGGGGCCCTCATGATAGATAATGGCAGATAGCCTCTAGGAGATAAGGGAAGGAAACCCCCACAGTGCTATAATGTTGATGATTCCTCCGACTGATCTAGCTTGGGAAACCACTCGATCTGATGAGTCGCTGGCGTTACCAGGTATCTGAATGACCCCATCACCACCCGCGGTTTAGTACTGTATTCATTCTGGTGACTGTCTCAGACGACGAAAACAATTCCAGGCAACTTTTAAATGAGTAAAAAATAACCTGTCACACCATCTCCTCGGAGTGCTCTTCTGACCCGAGAAGTTTGATAATAATACTCGGTTTGAGGTATGTGGGGCTAAGTCAGACTCCAGGACCTCTCTTCCTCCTTTCAAAACCCTACTGAGAGCTCACCTCCTTCAGGAGGCCTTCCCAGACTGAGCCTCCTCCTTCCTCTCTCCCTCTCCCCCGCCCTACCTCCTTCCCCTCCCCACAGCACCTGTATATATGTTTATACAGATTTATTACTCTATTTATTTTACTTGTACGTATTTACTATTCTATTTTATTTTGTTTATATGTTTTGTTTTGTTGTCTGTCTCCCCCTTCTAGACTGTGAGCCCGTTGTTGGGTAGGGACCGTCTCTATATGTTGCCAACTTGTACTTCCCAAGCGCTTAGTACAGTGCTCTGCACACAGTAAGCACTCAATAAATATGATTGAATGAATGAATGAATGACCTGCCCCCTCCCAAATGTGCCCTGGAAGATGCTTTGATTTTTTTTTTTAATTTTTAATTTTTTTTTAATCAGTTGATGGAGGTCTCCATTCCTGTTTCTTGCCTTCATTATCTTAGGAGAGCAGGATGGTCTTGTGGATACAGCAAAGGCCTGGGGGGGTCAGAAGGACCTGGGTTCTAATCCCGGCTCTGCCACTTGCCTGCTGTGTGATCTTGGGCAAGTCACTTCACTTCTCTAGACCCTCATCTGTAAAATGGGGATTAAGACTGTGAGTCCCATGTGGGGCAGGGACTGTATCCAACCCGATTATCTTGTATCTACCCCAGTGCTTAGAACAGTGCCTGGCACATAGTAAGTGCTTAACAGGTACCATTATTATTATTAATAATGTATGCAGTTCGGTACACTTTAGAACTGTCCTTTCCTTCAAGGACATTTTGGTATAATGAGGGAAGCTAAGCTTGCATACGTCGGCTGTGTACAGTAGAAACAAGAGTAAGAGTGTAGATAGAATGATAACAAACGTAGACAATTACAGATATGAGTACTACTCCTGTGACTAATCAATCATATTTATTAAGCACTTACTGAGTTCAGGGCACTGTACTAAGCACTGGGGATAGTGCAGTGTACACTATAGCAGGGTTGGTAGACATGTTACCTGCCCAAAACAAGCTTATGGTCTAGAGGAGCTTAGAAGATGATATGTCCAGAGAGGAAGATATTAGCTGGGGAATGTCTAATGGAGGAGGTGACTTTTAAGAGTGTTTTGGGAGATGTAGAGGGGTGGGATGGGAAACTTGACAGGGGAGGAAATCCCTAGAAAGGGGAAAGGCATATGATACGGATAGTAAGTCTTTGGGAAGGACGGTGGAAGAAGAGAACATGTAGGTGAGTAGGAGACAGAGGGCGAAGAAGCTTGAAAATGGTGGGGAATTTGATGCAGAGAAAAAAATTGGAGGTTTCTGAAAAGGGGAATGATGAAATCTGGAAGTTGATCCAAGCAGCTGTGGGTACGATAGGTGGAAGAGGCTATCAGTCATTCAAGCTATGTGTAGAGCACTGTACTAAGCACTTGGGAGAGTACAGTACCACAGAATTAGCAGACATGTTCCCTGCCCAGAACAAGCTGACAGTCTAGAGGGGGGAGACAGACATTAATATGAAAAAATAAATCACTTATAACATGCAATTTAAAGATACGGATGCAAGTGCTTTAGGATAGGGGCGAATATCAAAAATTGAAAAGTCACAGATCTAAGTGCAGGTTAGAGGCAGAAACACCCAGATAGGAGGGTGATGCCGTAATCTAACGATGAGGGTTTGATCCAGGGTGGTGGTAATAGAGGTGGAGGCAAAGAGGCAGATCAGGGAATTATTATGGAGGAAAAGCCAGCAGGACTTGGAAATGGAAATGAACTGAATCAGTGGTACTCATTATGGGCAGGGAACGTGTCTGCTAATTCTGTCGTACTCTCCCAAGCACTTAGTACCGTGCTCTGTGCATTTTAAGCACTCAATAAGTTCCGTTAATTGATTTTACGGATTTTTTTGAGCACTTACTGGCACAGAACACTGTACCAAGTGCTTGGGTGAGTTCTACAGAAACAGAGTTGGTAGACACATTTTGCCAGGTGGAAGACAGAGAAGTTAAAGTCAACACTGAGGTTATGAGCTGTCGGGACAGGGAAGAGGCAGGTGGAATCGACTGTGATGGAAAACTAGGAGAAATAGTTTAACGAGATCAGCTTTGGCATAACAGTGCTTTGCACTTAGTAAGTGCTCAATAACTGCCATTATTATTGTTATTATTATTATAGCATTGAGTCTAACATCGCCTGTGGAGACATCCAGGTGTAGCAGGAGTTGTGAGATTGTAAAGCGGGTGAGAAGCTGAGGTTGATGAGGCGTGGATAAGAGGTGAAACCAGCATGGCCGAACGGTATTTACCCCATAGGAAGGTGGAAGGAAGAAATCAAATGTTCACAGTCCCAAGCACTTAGTAAAGTGCCCTGCACAGAGTAAGCGCTCAATAAGTATGATTTAAAGAATGAATGGGATTAAGACTGTGAGCCTCTTGTGGGACATAGACCGTGTCCAACCTGATTAGGTTGTATCTACCCCAGTGCTTAGTACAGTGCTTGGCAAACAGTAAAGCGCTTAACAAATACCATTAAAAAAAAATTATGGACACC
This sequence comes from Tachyglossus aculeatus, assembly GCF_015852505.1. Classification (NCBI taxonomy): domain Eukaryota; kingdom Metazoa; phylum Chordata; class Mammalia; order Monotremata; family Tachyglossidae; genus Tachyglossus; species Tachyglossus aculeatus. The sequence goes on along the minus strand of NC_052067.1, from coordinate 41,313,567 downwards.
CAGGAAGTACTCCATGAGAGAAGTGAATTCTTGGTGAAGCACCCATCTCATCCCAGTCCCTTCATTAGGACTCGTCCAGTTTGTGAATTATTGTATTAATTTATTTGTGTTAATGTCTGTCTCCCTGCCTCTAGACCATAAGCTTGTTGTCGGTAGGGATGTGTCCGTTTATTGACATACTCTCCAAAGTGCTTAATGTGGTGCTCTGCACCCAGGAAGCGCTCAATAAATATGTTGAATAAATGGAAAACAAAGCATGGGGGGGTCATCTCTCCTTTGCTTTTTACTAGCTCGAGGAGACTGTGTTCTTTCTTGGCAGGTACGTGCCTTGGAATTTCCACGAGCCTGTCCCTGGGCAGTACCAGTTCACCGAGGATCGCGATGTAGAGTATTTCCTGCGGCTTGCCAATGAGACGGGGCTGTTAGTCATCCTGAGGGCCGGCCCTTACATTTGTGGAGAGTGGGACATGGTGAGTCAGCGTGCCTTCATTCAAACATTGTCGTATTTATTGAGTGCTTACTGTGTGCAGAACACTGGACTAAGCGCTTTCCTCCTGCCCTCCGTCGTTGAATTGGGAGTTGAGTCCTGTGTGGATTGGGAACATTATGATGTGGGGCTTTATTAAAGCTCAGACTTCTGAAGGCGGGAAACATGGAGTTTCCATAGTTGGTGCAAGTTCATTAGGGACAGGAAACTAGGAGGAGATCACAAAAAGGACATTTAAAGATAGGCAGCCATGGCCTGATGGAAAGAGCACAGACTTTGTGGGGGGCATCGGAGGACCTGGGTTCTAAGCTTGGCACGGCCCCTTGCCTGCTGTGTGACCTCGGGCAGGTCACTTAACTGCGCTGTGTCTGTTTCGCCATCTGCAGAATGGAGAGTAAATATCTGTTCTGCTCCTTAGAATGTAAGCCCCACCTGGTGCTGTGTCTGATATAATTGTCGTGCATCTTCCCAGTGCTTGGCACATAGTAAGTACTTAACAAATCCCATGATAATATCTTTATTATATAAGCCCCTTCCACACACCTGCATCTCTAATCCCAAGGCCTCTTGTAACTTCGTCTAATTTTAGTGGTCATCTTTAATGAACACCCAGGAGGTGCCTCACTTGAGGGGTGTTATTGTTATTATTGGTTTTTTAATGGTGTTCAATAAGTACTCATTATGTGCCAGGCACTGTACTAAGTGCTGGGGTAAATTCAATGTAATCAGATTGGACACAGTCCCTATCCCACATGGGACTCACAGTCTTAGCCCCCATTTTAAAATGAGGTAACTGAGGCCCAGAGAAGGGACTTGCCGGAGGTCACACAGCGGACGAGTGGCGGAGTCAGGATTAGAACCTAGCTCCTTCTGACTCAAAGACCAGTGCTCTATCCATAGGAGCTGCTTCTCTATTATTGTTATTATTATTATTATTATTATTATTATTGCTATTATCATTCTTATTGTTGTTGTATTTGTTAAACACTTAGTATGATGTGCCAAGCACTGGGGAGATGCATGGTAAACATTTCAATCAATCAATCGTATTTATTGAGCGCTTACTGTGTTCAGAGCACTGTACTCTCCCCCATGTCAAAGCTTTATTCAATCAATCAATCAATCAATCGTATTTATTGAGCGCTTACTGTGTGCGGAGCACTGTACTAAGCACTTGGGAAGTACAGTTGGCAACATTTAGAGACAGTCCCTACCCAACAGTGGGCTCACAGTCTAGAAAGGGGAGACAGAGAACAAAACCAAACATATTAACAGAATAAAATAAATAGAATAGATATGTACAAGTAAAATAAATAAATAGAGTAATAAATATGTATAAACATATATACATATAAACAGGTGCTGTGGGGAAGGGAAGGAGGTAAGACGGGGATGGAGGGGGGATGAGGGGGAGAGGAAGGAGGGGGCTCAGTATCTGAAACAGCTATTTCAGACATAGCTCTATTACTGTTATTAGGTAAACTGACCCTGCATCCTATTTTAGGCAGGGGATTTAGTTCTTGGCTATTTGTAGACTTGCCGTGGTTTAGGGAAGACCGCAGTTGATCCAGACCCCGGCCGGTCAGCGTGGTTGGGATCTGAGGGTGGGTTGGCGGAGCCCTGGTTTCCTCATCTCGGTGGTCTCTTCCTAGTCGGAGGTTGCCTCCCTTCAGATGGACCTAATGCCGGCTGTGGGCAAAGTGGATTCAGAGGGATCTTGGCTAGTGGTTCTTTATAAGGATATCCAGAGTTTTCTCTCCCTCATCAGAGACCAGAGATAACTAGGGACTTTTGGAAAACTTTCCCCTGAAGGTACCTGGGGACTCCACTAGACTGTAAGCTTGCTATGGGCAGCGGATGTGTCTGTTATATTGTACTCTCACAAGTGCTTATTACAGTGCTCTGCACACTGCAAGTGTTCAATAAATGCAATTGACTGACAGAATGTATTGCAGGGAAGGGTGGCGGGCTGAGCCCTGGGAGTAATTTTATTGAGCTATAAATAAATCAATTTATTTATTATTAATTATAAATTTATAAAGCAATAAATAATGTTTAGTGAGCACTTACTGTCTGCAAAGCACTATCTTTAAGTGCTCAGGAGAGTACAGTATAACAACAAACAGACACGTTCCTGCCCACCACGAGCTCACTGTCTAGAGCGGGGGGGACAGACGTTAATATAAATAGATAAATAAATTACAGACATATGCAGATATACAAATATGTGCTGTGGGGATGGGAGAGAGGATGAATGAAGGAGCAAGTAAGAGTGGCACAAAACATCAGACTTGGGTCAGAACAAGTTTATTTGATCAGGATTTAGTGGCAGTGGATTCCCATCCGCATTAAAAACATGGCTAGGAGATAGTGGTTTCTTTGTTATTGTAAAGAGTAAATTAAAACAATTCTCTTTTTTCCACCTTAGGGGGGCCTACCTGCTTGGCTGTTAGAGAAAGAAACGATAGTTCTCCGCTCTTCTGATCCAGGTAAGATCAGTAGAGCGTTCAGAAATCTAGTTGCTCTAATATCAGAGATTTGCGGCAATCTCGGATGCTTTCGGAGAGAAGAGCGTAGCTCTAACATTTCTTCTGGCCTCTGGGAGTTCGGAGGGTGAATTCTGAATGCTCTGTGTAGACCATGTAGAGAGATGATTCCACATCCCACAAATCCCACAAAAGAAAGGAATAGCCGAAGAATCATCCATCAATCAATCATATTTGAGTGCTTACTGAGTGCTTACTTTGGATGAAGAAAATATAACACAGTTGGTAGTCGAAACAGCATGGCCTAATGGAAAGAGCGTGGGCTTGGGAGTTGGGAGGACCTGGATTCTATTCCCAACTCTGCCACTTATCTGCTGTATGACCTTGGGCTCGTCACTTCTCTGTGCCTCAATTCCTTTGTCTTTCAAATGGGAATTCAATACTGGTTCTCCCTCCTACTTAGGCTCTGAGCTTCATGTGGGACAGGTACTCTGATTGTCATGCAGCTACCCCAGTGCTTAGGACAATGCCTGCCACATAGTAAGCACTTAACCAATACCATAGGGGAAAAAAATCCACCCTGAATGTAGCAGTGCATCCTGTGAAGCAGTAACACCACCTGTCCAAGTGAATTTCCTCGCAAAATAATATGCGAAGTAGGTTTTTTTGTCTTGTCAGTCCTTCGGTCTTCCTTGAAGCAGCCTTTCCTTTAATACTTTCTATTCTCACCCCTTTAGCCTGTGAACCCCATGCGGGACAGGGACTGAGTCTGTACTGATTGTATTGTAATAGTAGTAACGTTATTTACAAAGCACTTTCTGTTCATACAGCACTGTTCTAAGGCCTGAGAAGGGATGTGCCAGGGTGAATTAGATGTGGATTCTGTCCACAATTCATAGTCTATGAATTGTATCTAATAATAATCATAGCATTTATTAAATGCTTACTATGGGTCAAGCACTGCTCTAAGCACTGGGGTAGAAACACGTTAATCATGTTGTACGCAGTTCCTGTCTCACGTGGGGCTCACAGTCTAGATAGGAAGGAGGATAGGTATTGAACCCCCATTTTACAGATGGAGAAACTGAGGCACAGAGAAGTGAAGCAACTTGACCAGGGTCACACAGCACAGCAAGTGGCAGAGGCAGAATTGGAACCTAGGCTCTCTGATTCCCAGGCCCGAGCTATTTCCAGTAGGCCATGCTTTTTACTATTAGTCCAGTGTTTGGGGCGTTATAAGTGCTTAATAAACTCCACTATTTTTTATATTAATATTTTAGTTATTTGTATCACAAGGCATTTTTTTTAACAATCTACTTCCTAGCCTCAAAGCCTGCATATCAGACTTCTTATAAATATCGGACTCATGGCATTATTTGAAAAGGTGTATTTGAATATATTTAATGATGGCATTTAGTAAGCGCTTACTATGTGCAAAGCACTGTTCTAAGCGCTGGGGAGGTTACAAGGTGATCAGGTTGTCCCACGGGGGGCTCACAGTCTTCATCCCCATTTTGCAGGTGAGGCACAGAGAAGTTATGTGAGTTGCCCAAAGTCACACAGCTGACAACTAGTGGAGCCGGGATTTGAACCCCTGATCTCTGACTCCAAAGCCCGTGCCCTTTCCACCGAGCCCCGCTGCTTCTCCAATATATTTGCATTTGTGGAGTCTTCCACAGTGGAGGGGATTTTCTGGACACTCCTCATGAGCCAAGCTATTATTCTTCCTTTCTCAGATTACCTCGCCGCTGTGGAGAAGTGGATGGGTGTCCTTTTGCCCAAGATGAAGCCGTTACTCTATCAAAATGGAGGGCCCATCATCACCGTACAGGTAATCCCCCTCCCTCCGGAGGCCCAGAGCAGCAAAGAGGATTTTATTCATTCATTTAGTCATATTTATTGAGCACTTACTGTGTGCAGAGACAATCCCTGCCCACAGCGGGCTCACAGTCTAGAAGGGTGAAGGATTTGAGACTTGCTAATGGCCTCAGGCGTCCTAGCAGTCAGACCGTGGCCGTTGAGGGCACCGAAAAGGGTCAGCAGTGTTGCCTAGTGGATAGAGCCCGGGCCTAGGAGTCAGAAGGACCTGGGTTCTAATCCTGACTCCGCCACTCATCTGCTGTGTGACCTCGGTTTTGTGGGCAGGGAGTGCATCTGTTATATTGTTATACTGCGCTTAGTACAGTGCTCTTAGCACAGTAAGTGCTCAAAAAATATCGACTGATTGACTTGGGCAAGTCACGATTTGCTTGTATCTTGCCCCAGTGCTTAGTACAGCATTCATTCATTCAGTCGTATTTATTGAGTGCTTACTGTGTGCAGAGCACTGTACCAAGAGCTTGGAAAGTACAAGTCGGCAACATATAGAGACAGTCCCTACCCAACAATGGGCTCACATAGTAAACTGGCTCCGCCAATTGTCAGCTGTGTGACCTTGGGCAAGTCACTTAGCTTCTCTGTGCCTCAGTTACCTCAACTGTAAAATGGGGATTAAGACTGTGAGCCCCACGTGGGACCATCTGATTACCTTGTAACCTCCCAAGCGCTTAGAACAGTGCTTTGCACGTAGTAAGCGCTTAACAAATGCCATAATTATTATTGTTATTATTATAAACACCTAACAAATATGACAATGATGATTATTATTATAGCAGTCATGCTGTGCCCTTTGATGCACAGTCTCTTTCCGAAGGGGGTGAGTTTTGATTTTTGCCTTCTCCCCTCTTCATGGCTGTTTGAGTCCATTAAAGTTTACCTTAAATGGGTTTGCGGATGGGTTATTTTCACCAGCTTTCTCATCTCCACCCTCACACTGAAAAATTCCCCATGGTCCTTGCTCCAAATTTAATGCAAGGAGCTTCCAGCATTGACCTCATTTCTACTTCTCACTTAGTTTATCTTAGTTCCTCGCCTTCAGTGCTATCATTCTAGACTGTAAGCTCGTTGTGGGTAGGGGAAGTGATTGCCAATTCTGTTGTATGGTACTCTCCCAAGATGTTAATACGATTCTCTGCACATAGTAATTGCTCAGTAAATACTATCAATGATCTGTCCTTCCGATTATACTGGTGTGACATGTTTTCCTGCAATAGCCTTGGATTGAATTGCAAGGAACATTTTTTCTGCTTCTCTCAGCATCTGGCCTCACCTTCTGCTCTTCTTTCTTTTGATCTAATTTCATTTCTTTTTTTTCTTCCACCCCCACTCCTCTCAGAATCACTTTCAGTGTCTGCCACAGCTTTTCCACCTCATTTTGAGAAACTCCACTAAAGTGTCATGCGAAAAGTGTCATGCGAAGATCAACTCGGTGAAGGGTTTCCTGGTGTCTTGGGACCAAGTTGTCGGCTTGGGTCTAGTTCTAGTTCAGACTGCAGTCCCATCTCAGTGTGCAAAACTGACCAGGAACTTTGTCTGTCTTCCTCCCTCCCCACCCCAAGTCCAGCAGACTGGCATTTCCTCCTGCCTTCAGGACGGCTCTACCTGTATGACATTTCAGACTTAACATGTCTAAAACAGAGCTCCTTATCTTCCCACCCAAACCCTGTCCTCCCCTTGACGTTCCCACCATCCTCCCTGCGTCGCAAGTCGGGTAGGGATTTTCTCTATTTGTTGCCGAATTGTACTTTCCAATTGTACTGTGTGCTCTGCACACAGTAAGCGCTCAATAAATACGATTGAATGGAATGAATGAAAGGAGTAGAGCAGAGAAAGGAGTCAGAATTTTTTTTTATGGTATTTGTTAAGTGCTTTCTATGTGCCAGGCACTGTTCTAAGCACCGGGGTAGATACAAGCAAATCGGATTGGACACAGTCCCTGGCCTACATCCACAGTTTGAACCCTATTTTACAGATGAGATAACTAAGGTACAGAGAAGTGAAGTGACTTGTCTAACGTCACACAGCAGACGAGGATTAGAACCTAGGTCCTTCTGACTCTGAGGCCCGTGCTCTATTCATTAGGCTACGCTGCTTCTCTTAAAGCCACGAGATTTACTAAATTTTCCTTACCAAGTTGTCAGCTTGGGTGTAGTATGCATCTTCGTGTTCTAGTCCAACCTGTTCTTCCAACCCAGAGGGCAACTGCTTAGTAATTAGTTTTACTTTCCCTCCTCCTTCTCCCTGCCCCCCAAGTTCAGCAGTAGAGCAGGGAATTGGAAAGGAGACAGTATTTTAATGTACCAAGGTGAAGTGGACTGTAGACTCGCTGTGGGCAGGGAATGTGTCTGCTAGTTGTGTAGTATCGTACTTTCCCAAATGCATAGTACAGTGCCCTGTGCCCAGTAACTGCTCAATAAGTACCATTGTTGAACTGGATTATCGTCACCAAATTGTCAGCTTGAGTCTAGATTGAATCTTCGAGTTCTAATTAATAATTAATAACAGTCTTTTAGACTGTGAGCCCACTGTTGGGTAGGGACTGTCTCTATATGTTGCCAACTTGTACTTCCCAAGCACTTAGTACAGTGCTCTGCACACAGTAAGTGCTCAATAAATACGATTGATTGATTGATTGATTAATAATAATGATGGTATTTGTTAAGCACTTACTATGTGCCAAGCACTGTTCTAGGCACTGGGGGAGAGACAAGGTCATCAGGTTGTCTCACGTGGGGCTCACAGTCTTAATCCCTATTTTACAGATGAGGTAACTGAAGCACAGAGAAGTCAAGTGACTTGCCCAAAGTCACACAGCTGCCAAGTGGCGGAGCCGGGATTAGAACCCATGACCTCTGACTCCCAAGCCTGTTCTCTTTCCACTGAGCCATGCTGCTTCTCTCATTCAACCTGCACTCCCATTTCAGGGTGCAAGACTGATCAGTAATTGGTTTATGTCTACCCCCCGAAGTCCACAAGTAGAGCAGGGAATTGGAAAGGAGTCAGTATTTTAATGCACCAAGGTTAACCAAATTCTCTTTGCCAAGTTGTCAGTGGGTGTGGGATGTATTTACGCGTTTTAGTTCAACCTGCAGTCCCATCCTAGGGTTCGAGATTGATCAATTATTGGTTTATCTCCCTCTGACCCCTCTCCCAAGTCCAAGAGTAGAGAGGGGAGTGGAAAGGAGTCAGTATTTTGATGCAACTTGAAAGATATTTACATTCTAGGTGTGAAATTTGTACTCTCTAGGCATAATAGAATGCAACTTCACGGACCTGATGTAATGCTAAAACTTTTGAGTTCTAGAAAAATCTCACAGGCATTTTTTGGGGAAAAAAGGGGTCATAGACATCAACATCTAGAGATGCAAGTTTTTATAATCACATTCATTAGACTGGAAGCAAAACATACTGTGAAAGTTTGGTAGTTTCTACATTAATCAGGGTCTTACACCTTCAAGTGTGCATGCTTTTACCAGTGGTGCTTTTGAAACTGTTGAAACTCTTGGTCATTGTGAGCCCAATGTGGGACAGAAACTGTGATTTGACTCGTATCTACTCCAATGCTTAGAGTGCTTGAAAACGTAGTAAGCATTTTAAACAAATATAATAATAATAATTTAAAAAAGAGCTTGAAGGCTCTCCCCTCATTACGTATCTCGGTTCCTTTCCTAAAGGAACCTCGTTTGCACATATCGCTCCTCTCAAGCCAGTCTACTCTCTGTGCCTCATTCCTGTCTCCCTGGCTATTATTCCTCTTGCCTAGAACTCGCTCCCCCTTCACATAACAATAATAATAATAATTGTGGTGTTTAAGCACTTACCATGCACCAGGCACTGTGCTAAGCTCTGGGGTGGATACAAGCAAATCGGGTTGGACGCAGTCGCTCTCCCGCATGGGACTCAGAGTCTTCATCCCCATTGTACTGATGAGGTAACTGAGGCCCAGAGAAGTGAAATGACTTGCCCAGAGTCACACAGCAGACAAGGGGCAGAGGCGGGATTAGAACCTAGGTCCTCCTGACTTCCACCCCCATGCACTTATGCATTCAGTCAGTCAGTCAATCGTATTTATTGAGCACTTACTGTGTGCAGAGCACTGTACTAAGCGCTTGGGAAGTACAAGTTGGCAACGTATAGAGATGGTCCCTACCCAACAGTGGGCTCACAGTCTAGTCTATCCACTCTGCAGGCCGTCGTGCTCCCCTTCTTCAAAGCCCTTCTAAAATCACACCTCCACGAGGAGGCCTTCCCTGGTGAATTCTCATGACTTCATCCTTTCAGCACTTTTGTATCACTCTAGGGGCCTCTCCCCCTAAGTCCAGTGCTTAGTACAGTGCCTGGCACATAGTAAGTGCTTAACAAATGCCATAATTATTATTTACAGTGATACTCCCCCCAGTAGCACTTAGGAACGTATCTTTGAATTTCATTGCTTCTCCTTACCTGTAATTTCTTTTAGTGTCCATCTTCCCTGCTAGACTGTAAGATCTCCTAGTTAAGGGACCAGGTTTAGTGACTCTCTTATTCTCCCAAGTGCTTAGTACAGTGCTTGGCGCAGCGTAAGCACCCAAGTACTGTTGATTGTTTGATCTGAACTGCAGTATTGAACCCAGAATTTGAGGTTTACTGGAGTTTGACCACTTTGACACTAGAACTGAAGTTGAGGAAGGAAGAGGAAGGGAGAAGTCACTTTTTTTTGTTATTTAAAAGCTTACTATGTGTCAAGCACTGTTGTAAGTACCGAGGGAGGTGCAGGATAATCTGGACACAGTCTTTGTCCCACATGGGGATCACAGTCTGAGGGAGAACAGGTATTGAATCCCCATTTTGCTGTGGAGGTAACTGAGGCACAGAGAAGTGAAGTGACTTGCCGAGGGTCACGCAGCAGGCAAGTTGTGGAGTGAGGATTAAAACACTGGTCGTCTGGCTCCCAGTCCCATGCTCTTCCTACTAGGCCACTTTGCTTCCTGAGATCCAAGCTGACCACCTAGTCATTCATTCATTTAATCATATTTATTAAGCGCTTACTGCTTGCAGAGCACTGTACTAAGCGCTTGGCAAGTAAAATTCAGCAACAATTTAGCACTTATGGACTCTGAGTTAGTTTCTTTTCTTTTGGAGGGTTAAGGGAACCTTTGGAGAAATGTATCCATGGAAGACCCTTATTTGAAGTCAGTAAATCATCGCTTCTACTTGTTCATCACTCCAGCCCAGCAGCACTTGTGTGCATATCCTTACACGCTACTGTTTTCCCGATCGGTCATTTATTTTAATGATCATCTTGAGCTCCTTGTGGACTTATTGTATGCAACTCTATTGTATTATAGTTTCCCAAGCGCTTAGTACAGTGCTCTGCGCACAGTAGCGCTCAATAAATGCCATTGATTCTAAATGCCTTCTAGTTATCGTCCCATATCCCTCCTACCATTCCTTTCCAAACTCCTTGAACGAGTTGTCTACACGCGCTGCCTAGAATTCCTCAACAACAACTCTCTCCTCGACCCCCTCCAGTCTGGCTTCCGTCCCCTTCATTCCACGGAAACTGCCCTCTCAAAGGTCACCAATGACCTCCTGCTTGCCAAATCCAACGGCTCATATTCTGTCCTAATCCTCCTCGACCTCTCAGCTGCCTTCGACACTGTGGACCACCCCCTTCTCCTCCACACGCTATCTGACCTTGGCTTCACAGACTCCGTCCTCTCCTGGTTCTCCTCTTATCTCTCCGGTTGTTCTTTCTCAGTCTCTTTTGCAGGCTCCTCCTCCCCCTCCCATCCTCTTACTGTGGGGGCTCCCCAAGGTTCAGTGCTTGGTCCCCTTCTGTTCTCAATCTACACTCACTCCCTTGGTGACCTCATTCGCTCCCACGGCTTCAACTGTCATCTCTACGCTGATGACACCCAGATCTACATCTCTGCCCCTGCTCTCTCCCCCTCCCTTCAGGCTCGCATCTCCTCCTGCCTTCAGGACATCTCCATCTGGATGTCCGCCCGCCACCTAAAGCTCAACATGTCGAAGACTGAGCTCCTTGTCTTCCCTCCCAAACCTTGTCCTCTCCCTAACTTTCCCATCTCTGTTGACGACACTACCATCCTTCCCGTCTCACAAGCCCGCAACCTTGGTGTCATCCTCGACTCCGCTCTCTCATTCATCCCTCACATCCAAGCCGTCACCAAAACCTGCCGGTCTCAGCTCCGCAACATTGCCAAGATCCGCCCTTTCCTCTCCATCCCAACCGCTACCCTGCTCATTCAAGCTCTCATCCTATCCTGTCTGGACTACTGCACCAGCCTTCTCTCTGATCTCCCATCCTCGTGTCTCTCTCCACTTCAATCCATACTTCATGCTGCTGCCCGGATTATCTTTATCCAGAAACGCTCTGGGCATATTACTCCCCTCCTCAAAAATCTCCAGTGGCTACCAATCAATCTGCGCATCAGGCAGAAACTCCTCACCCTGGGCTTTAAGGCTGTCCACCACCTCGCCCCCTCCTACCTCACCTCCCTTCTCTCCTTCTACTGCCCAGCCCGCAACCTCCGCTCCTCCACCGCTAATCTCCTCACCGTACCTCGTTCTCGCCTCTCCCGCCGTCGACCCCCGGCCCACGTCATCCCCCGGGCCTGGAATACCCTCCCTCTGCCCCTCCGCCAAGCTAGCTCTCTTCCTCCCTTCAGGGCCCTGCTGAGAGCTCACCTCCTCCAGGAGGCCTTCCCAGACTGAGCCCCTTCCTTCCTCTCCCCCTCGTCCGCCTCTCCATCCCCCCATCTTACCTCCTTCCCTTCCCCACGGCACCTGTATATATGTATATATGGTTGTACATATTTATTACTCTATTTATTTATTTATTTTACTTGTACATTTCTATCCTATTTATTTTATTTTGTTGGTATGTTTGGTTCTGTTCTCTGTCTCCCCCTTTTAGACTGTGAGCCCACTGTTGGGTAGGGACTGTCTCTATATGTTGCCAATTTTGTACTTCCCAAGCGCTTAGTACAGTGCTCTGCACATAGTAAGCACTCAATAAATACGATTGATTGATTGATTGTTCGGTTGCTTGTGAATGACTCAGAATGGCCGATCTGATTGTCTGCAATCAAATCTCTTTTTTATGGTATTTAAGTGCTTACTTTGAGCCAAGCATTGTACTAACCATTGGGGTAGATACTGGTGTCAGGTTGGGCATAGTCCCTGTCCCTCAAGGGGCTCACGGTCTTAATCCCATTTTACAGATGCGGTAACTGAGGCCCAGAGAAATGAAGTCACTTGCCCAAGGTCACCCAGTAGACAAGTGGTGGAACCGGGATTCGAATCCAGGTCCTTCCAACTCCCAGGCCCATGCTTTATCCATTAGGACACACTGCTTCTGTAACTCTCCTTCTCCCTTCTGATTTGTAGGTTGAAAATGAATATGGAAGCTATTTCACCTGCGACTATGACTACCTACGCTCTCTTCAAAAGCTCTTCTATCAGCATTTGGGTGACAACGTGGTGCTGTTCACTACCGATGGAGCCAACAAAAACTTCCTCAAGTGTGGTGCTCTGCAAGGCCTTTATGCTACTGTGGACTTTGGGCCTGGTAGGTAGTGGACGCTTGTAGAAAACTTCCTCAGGTGTGGTGCTCCACAAGGCCTTTATGCCATGGTAGACTTTGGGCCTGGTGGACTACAGAAGCTTCTAGAAAACTCCTCAAGGATGGTGCTCTGAGAGGCCTTTATGCTATGGAAGACTTTAGGTCCGGTGGATTGTGGAAGCGTCTTGAAAACTTCCTCAAGTGTGGTGCTCCGCGAGGCCTTTATGCTACGGTAGACTTTGGGCATGGTGGGTTGTGGTAGCTTTTAGAAAACTTCCTCAAGGGTGGTGCTCTGCGAGGCCTTTATGCTACGATAGACTTTGGGCCTGGTGGACCACAGAAGCTTCTAGAAAACTTCCTCAAGGGTGGTGCTCTGAGAGGCCTTTAAGTATAGTAGACTTTGGGTCAAGGGGATTGCGGAAGCGCCTAGAAAACTTCCTCAAGTGTGGTGCTCCGTGAGGCCTTTATGCTACAGTAGACTTCGGGCATGGTGGGTTGTGGAAGCTTCTAGAAGACTTCCTCAAGGATGGTGCTCTGAGAGGCCTTTATGCTACGATAGACTTTGGGCCTGGTGAACTACAGAAGTTTCTAGAAAACTTCCTCAAGGGTGGTGCTCTGAGAGGCCTTTATGCTATGGTAGACTTTGGGTCAAGTGGATTGCAGAAGCGTCTAGAAAACTTCCTCAAGTGTGGTGCTCCGCAAGGCCTTTATGCTACAATAGATTTAGGGCATGGTGGATTGTGGAAGCTTCTAGAAGACTTCCTCAAGGATGGTGCTCTGAGAGGCCTTTATGCTATGGTAGACTTTGGGTTCAGTGGATTGCGGAAGCATCTAGAAAACTTCCTCAAGTGTGGTGCTCTGCAAGGCCTTTATGCTACAATAGACTTAGGGCATGGTGGGTTGTGGAAGCTTTTAGAAAACTTCCTCAAGAGTAGTGCTCCGCGAGGCCTTTATGCTACAATAAACTTTGGGCATGGTGGGTTGTGGAAGCTTTTAGAAAACTTCCTCAAGGGTGGTGCTCTGCGAGGCCTTTATGCCATGCTCGACTTTGGGCCTGGTGGACTACAGAAGTGGAAGACTTCCTCAAGGATGGTGCTCTGAGAGGCCTTTATGCTATGGTAGACTTTGGGTCCAGTGGATTGCAGAAGCGCCTAGAAAACTTCCTCAAGTGTGGTGCTCCGCGAGGCCTTTATGCTACAGTAGACTTTGGGCATGGTGGGTTGTGGAAGCTTTTAGAAAACTTCCTCAAGGGTGGTGCTCTGCGAGGCCTTTATGCTATGATAGACTTTGGAGCTGGTGGACTATGGAAGCTTTTAAAAGACTTCCTCAAGGATGGTGCTCTGAGAGGCCTTTATGCTATGGTAGACTTTGGGCCTGGTGGATTGAGAAAGCCTCTAGAATAACAGGGCCATTGGGCCTTTTGGGAAATTTAGTCACCATGAGCAGTCCCTAATAGGCAGAGAGGGTTTTTTTATGGTATTAAGCATTCACTATGTGCCAGGAACTGTGCTAAGCACTGGTCTACAAACAAGCTCAACAGGTTGAATTCAGTCCTTGTCCCACATAGGTCTCACAATCTTAATCCCCATTTTAGAGAAGAGGTAACCGAGGCTCACAGAAGTGAAGTGACTTGCCCAAGATCACACAGCGGACAAGTGGCGGAGCTGGAATTAAAAAGCAGGTCCTTCTGATTCCCAGGCCCATACTTTTTCTACTAGGTCACACTACTTCTCTGAGCTTCCTTTCCTTTTCAAAGATCACACTATTGACAGCAAAATCCTATTCGTGTGTGGGTGTGTAGACATATCCCAACTAATGTCTCAGATTAAATCACGTACTCGTTATGGGCAGGGAATGTATCTGTTTATTGTTATATTGTACTTTCCCAAACACTTAGTATGGTGCTTTGCATACAGCAAGCACTCAGTAAATGCGATTGACTAAATGAATGGAAGGGACAGGAATTTTAGGGTGTTGGAAAATGTCTGAGTATTTAGGGTCATGGACCTGGAAAATGTGCTCCCCAGGTAAGAATGGGTTTTGTCACCTTTCTGTTCCTCATTTGTTCAGCTTTGAAATTCTGTGTTTACGTTGTATCTGTGACATGGTTCAGGAGTCTTCAGTCAATTAGTATTACCGAGTGAGCACCTACTGTGTACTGTACTGTACAAAAAGTACATTCACTGTACTGAATGTTTGGGAGAGTACGCTACAACAGAGTTGGTGGACGTGTTCCCTGCCCACAAGGAGCTTACAGCCTGGAGGAGGAACCAGGCATTAAAAGAAATTATGGCTATGTACATAAGTGCCGTGTGGCCGAGGGTGTGGGGACTATCAAGTCCTTAAAGGGCACAGATCAAAATGTGTAGACGTTGCAGAAGGGAGAAGGAGGAGAGGAAATGAGGGTTTAATCGGGGAAGGCCACAATACGCTTGTGTGGTTTAGCACTTTCTCCAGTTCTGTCCTGACCTGGAGTTTGCCTCTAACCACCGCTTGGTATGGTGCTTGGCACATAGTAACTGCTTAGTAACTACCCTCACCACCATCTAGGGCTCACCTAAGACTGTGCCAGGGCAATCTGGATTTGCACACCCAGGGATTTTTCCTTGGTTTTGTAAATCGGTTTAGTGGCACACAACAAGATTATTTTTTTTTTATAAGGGTTTTGTAGCTACGTACGGTTCATTCCCTGGCTCTTGAGGGGTGGCAATCTAAAGGGAAGAAAATCTAGATAAACAGCATGGTAGGTAGAGCATGGGCATGAGAGTCAGAAGGATCTGGGTTCTAATCCCTCTTCCCCTTCTTGTCTGCTGTGTGAACTTGGGGAAGTCACTTCACTTCTCTGGGCCTCAGTTACCTGTGAAATGGGGATTAAGACCGTGAGCATCATGTGGGACAGGGACTGTGTCCAACCTGATTAGTTTGTGTCTCTCCCAGCCCCTTGTACAGTGTCTGGCACATAGCACTTGACAAATATTATCACTCTAAGAGATACCACAAAACAAAACAAGAAGGAGTACGAGGTTAAAGGCAAAACCAGATTTCAAAGATATTCGCTCAATTGAACCATTTGAAAATAGTTGTAAAAGCTGTCAGGGGGGAAAGGGGGTCCCTGAAGCTCTTCGCCACTGGGCAAAGTATGTGTCTTGTTTAGTGCTGTACTCTCCCATGTGCTTAGTACAGTGCTCAGGACACAGAAAGCGCTCAGTAAGTACAATGGACTGACTGCAAATAATAATAATGATGGCATTTATTAAGTGCTTACTATGTGCCAGGCACTGTTCCAGGCACTGGGGAGGTTACAAGGTGATCAGGTTGTCCCACGTGGGGCTCACAGTCTTCATCCCCATTTTCCAGATGAGGTAACTGAGGCACAGAGAAGTTAAGTGACTTGCCCAAAGTCCCACAGCTGACAAGCGGTGGAGTGGGGATTTGAACCCATGACCTCTGACTCCAAAGCCTGTGCTCTTTCCACTGAGCCACGCTGCTTCTATATGAGGCTGGTCCTGTTCCGATTGGCCACAAACATCCCGGCGTTCCAGATGTGGATATTACCTAGGACGTCCACCTGACCTTTGTCCCTTTGGTCAGGGGGAGGGGAGGTGCCACCCTTTAGGCTGACAACTCTGGAGTCTGCTTAAGCAGACTGGGTATTGCAGGGACAAAGTAACCCCAAACTTCAAGCACTTAGTACAGTGCTCTGCACAAAGAAAGTGCTTTAATAAATGCAATTGACTGCCCGGGTCCTGCCTTGGTAGTAGGTTCAGGGCCTGGGGTGTCATCCAAATGGGAAAATAATTCAGCTCTTGAGCCTTTCAAGTTCCCTAGTTCTCAAGGTGGGTCCTCTCTCTTAGTCTGCAGAAGGCCTCACTTGGTTGCCCCCAAACACCGTTCCCCATCATGGTCTACCTCCCAAATGACCCTGCCCAAGGACCAATGAGGATATAAAAGTGATTGCTGGAACTTGGGGTGACTTATGGGTATCCAGGTTGGGTGCCTTTTTTATGGTATTTATTAAGCGCTTAGTACGTGCCAGGCACATGCCAAGCGAATCAGGTTGGACACAGTCCCTGTCCCATGTAGGGCTCACGGTCTTAATCCCCATTTCACAGATGAGGTAACTGTGGCCCAGAGAAGTGAAGTGACTTGCCCACGGCTACATGGCAGACAGGTGGTGGAGCTGGGATTAGAACCCAGGTCCTTCTGACTACTGGGGAGGTAGCTGAAATACATCTGATCTTCAGTTTTGAAGGGGCATTGTCCTGTTCTAAAGATTAGCAGTATTCCCCATCTTGAGCCTCTGGCCGTCTGTCTGGTCTCCACCCCACTTCGAGCACTTTTTAAATTCAACATCGCCTTTTTCTGGGAGAAGCAGAAATCCTTCGAGTTGCCGGGAAACATTTAGCCAGAGCATTGAACACTGAGGACTCTATTTGAAGTGATTGATGTCAGCTCACCTAGTCTCTGGGCCCAGGTTCCAGAGGAAGTGGTCGTGATCATTTCCTCCCTTAGGTTCCAGCGGGTTGTGAATTAAAAGGGTAGCATCACCTTTATGCTGGAAGGAGTTATCGGAACGCTTTTAGTCAACCCTTTACTGGCTGAATCACTGTAATGAGCTGGCACATCTGTCACGTCTCATCTGGAGAGGGGCCAGGTAGCTCCCCAGCCCCGACTTTGAAGATTAGGACCCTGAAATACGCAGAGAGGGTAGGCTCTTTGGGCAGAGATTTCACAAGGGAACTAATGGCAGAGCTAGGAATATCACCAGGTTTCCCAGAATTTTCTTTCAGAACAGCGCTGCCTCTCCCGTCGGCCCGTCAGTCCTGGAGCGAATGAGGCAAAATGCAAAAATTATTTTTCAGTTGATGTCTCCAGTGTCTTCCCAATTCCAGTCTTCTCTGTCAAAATACTGACTTTTCAACAAACCACGAGCAGCGGGGATTCTGACCTGCTTATCTGTGCATCTGCCCCAGTATTGAGAACAGTGTGGATGCATAATAAGCACCTTTTTAAAAATGATAATCGTTTAAGCGCCATGTGCCGGGCACGATACTAAGCGCTGGGGTAGATACAAGCTAGTCAGGTTGGATGCGGTCCTTGTCCAACCTGGGCCTCACAGTCTTAACCCCCATTTTACAGGTGTGGGAACTGAGGCACGGAGAAATGAAGTCTCTTGCCGAAGGTCACACAGCTGACAAGTGGCTGAGCCGGGATTGGAACCCACATCCTTCTGACTCCCAGGCTTATGGTCTATCCACTAGGCCACATTGCTTCTCACTTAACAAATAAATACCACTATTATTATTCTTTGTGCTGTGGATTAATAGTGTACTGGGGAGCCACAATTCCTTTTGTCAAGTATTCTAAGCCTGTTGTGAGCTTCCACTAACTGTTTTTTTTTCTTTTTCTTTTTCTTCCAGGTAGCAACATTACAGCTGCCTTTGAAACCCAGAGGAAGAGTGAGCCCAGGGGTCCCTTGGTAAATATCAGTGCTTATTCAGTTTTTTTATGGTATTTGTTAAGTGCTTACTGTGAGTTAAACACTGTTCTAAGCACTGGGGAAGGTATCTGTTAGGTACAGGTACAGGTAGGACACAGTCCCTGACCCGCATGGAGTTCACAGTCTAAATAGAACAGAAAATAGGTATTTAATCCCCATTTTACAGTTGAGGAAACTGAGGACCAGAGAAGTTGTGACATGCCCAAGGTCACACAGAAAGCAGTTGGCAGAGCTGGGATTAGAACCCAGATAATAATAATAATGATGGCATTTATTAAGCGCTTACTATGTGCAAAGCACTGTTCTAAGCACTGGATGTGCAATGCACTGTTCTAAGCGCTAGGGAGTTTACAAGGTGATCAGGTGGTCCCACGGGGGGCTCACGGTTTTAATCCCCATTTTACAGATGAGGTAACTGAGGTACAGAGAATCAATCAATCAATCGTATTTATTGAGCGCTTACTGTGTGCAGAGCACTGTACGAGAAGTTAAGTGAATTGCCCAAAGTCACACAGCTTTATGCTGGAATGAGTTATCGGAATGCTTTTAGTCAACCCTTTACTGGCTGAATCACTGTAATGAGCTGGCACATCTGTCACGTCTCATCTGGAGAGGGGCCAGGTAGCTCCCCAGCCCCGACTTTGAAGATTAGGACCCTGAAATACACAGAAATACTGAAATAGGCTCTTTGGGCAGAGCCAGGATTTGAACCCATGACCTCTGACTCCAAAGCCCGTGCTCTTTCCACTGAGCCACGCTGCTTCTCATCCTCTGATTCTCATCCTCTGATCCGCTGATTTCCAACCCTGGGCTCTTTTCACTAGGCCACACTGCTTCCCAGCTAACTTGGTTATTGGTGGGACTCAGTGGCGACGTGCATTTTTAGCTGTTAGCCTGCTGGGATCTCAGCGTGAGACCCACGCTGTCATCCGTGACTGGATGAATTTAGTGAGGGGGAATAAGTTATTTCTTTGGGTGCAGTGACTCCTCGGGAGGGCAGATTAGTGGCTTCAGAACCCATAGCATGAGGAAGGAGAAAGTGTCCTCGGGCTAGCGGGGACTCAGAAGAGCCGATGGAAACTTGTGGTTTCCCAGCCCGCACACTTCACTCCTTTGGTGCTAATCTCCTCACTGCATCTCATTCTCGTCTATCTCGCCACCGACCCCTCACCCACGTCCTGTCTCTGTCCTGGAACACCCTCCCTCCTCAAATCCGACAATTATTGTCCCCCGCTTCAAAGTCTTATTGAAGGCTTCAAGAGGCCTTCCCTGACTCAGCCCTCCTTTCCTCTTCTCCCACTCCCTTCTGCACCACCATTATTTGCTCCCTTTATTCATCCCCCCTCCCAGCCCCACAGCACTTAAGTACATATCTGTAATTTATTTATATTAATGTTTGTCTCCCCCTCTAGACTAAGTCATCGTGGGCAGGGATGGTGTCTGTTTATTGTTATATTGCACTCTTATATTGCAAATGCTTAGTACAGTGCTCTGCACATAGTAAGCTCTCAATAAATACAATTGAGTAGGTTCACCGTGTCCACTTATGGTCGAGGGACTTGATTTAGAGAAGCAGCGTGACTTTGAGGATAGACCACAGGCTTGGAGTCAGAAGGACTTGGGTTCTAATCCCAGCTCTGCCACTTGTCTGCTGTGTGAACTTGGGCAAGTCACTTCTATGGGCCTCAGTTTCTTCATCTGTAAAATGGGATATTAAGAATCCGGGCCCCATGTGGGATGGGGACTGTGTCCAAACTAGTACACAGTACTTGGCACATAATAAGCGCTTAACAAGTATTATTATTATTCTTTATTTAGTGAGCGACTTCTTGATTAGCTAGAAAACCCAACATTGGCTCCCCTTGAATCTTGGTCGTGAGCTGATTCGTTCATTCAATTGTATTTACTGAGTGCTTACTGTGAGCAGAGCACTGTACTGAGCACTTGGAAAGTACAATACAGCAATAGAGACAATCCCTGCCCACCACGGGTTTGCAGTTTAGAGGGGGGGAGGCAGACATCTGAACAAGTAAACAGGCATCAATGTAAATAAATGGAATTATAGATATATACGTATATACATAATTGCCGTGGGGCGGGCAGGGAGGGAGAGCAAATGGAGCAAGTCGAGGTGACGCGGAAGGGAGGGGGAGCTGAGGAAAAGGGGGCTTAGTCTGGGAAGGCCTCCTGGAGGAGGTGCACCTTCAGTAGGGCTTTGAAGAGGGGAAGAGTGATTGACAGATGTGAGGAGGGAGAGCATTCCAAGCCAGAGGTAGGATGTGGGCCAGGGGTTGATGGCGGGGTAGGTGAGAATGAAGCACAGTGAGAAGGTTAGCACCAGAGGAGCGGAGTGCGCGGACTGGGATATAGAAGGAGAGAAGATAGGTGAGGTAAGAAGGGCCAAGGTGATGGAGAGCGTTGAAGCCAATAGTAAGGAGTTTTTGTTTGATATGGAGGTTGATAGGCAACCACGGGAAATTTTTGAGGAGGTGGATGACATAATAATAATGATGATGGCATTTATTAAGCACTTACTATGTGCAAAGCACTGTTCTAAGAGCTGGGGAGGTTACAAGGTGATGAGGTTGTCCCATGGGGGGCTCACAGTCTTAATCCCCATTTTACAGATGAAGGAACTGAAGCCCAGAGAAGTGAAGTGACTTGCCCAAAGTCACACAGCTAAGTGGCGGAGCCGGGATTTGAACCCACGACCTCTGACTCCAAAGCCTGTGCTCTTTCCACTGAGCCACGCTGCTTCTCTGTGTTTCTTTAGAAAGATAATCTGGGCAGCGGAGTGAAGTGGGGAAAGGCAGGTGGTTGGGAGGTCAGAAAGGAGGCTAATGCAGTAATCCAATCGGGATAAGATGAGTGATATGTTGCCAACTTGCACTTCCCAAGCGCTTAGTACAGTGCTCTGCACACAGTAAGCGCTCAATAAATACGATTGATTGATTGATATTGTACTAACGTGGTTGCAGTTTGGATGGGGAGGAAAGGGCGGACCTTGACGGATGTTTTGAAGGTAAGACCGGCAGGATTTGGTGATGGATTGGATATGTGGGGTGGATGAGGGAGCGGAGTCAAGGATGACACCAAGTTGGCGGGCTCGTGAGATGGGAAGGCTGGTTGTGCCGTCCACAGTGACAGAAAAGTCAGGGAGAGGACAGGGTTTGGGAGGGAAGATAAGGAGCTCAGTCTTGGACGTGGGTCTGGGACTGTCATTCTAGGTAGGGAGGCTCAAACATGGGTGAATCAACAACGGCAGAGTTAAGTTTAAGCTCCTACTCATATAAGACTTAAGGGTTGAAGTGAGAGAGAGGTCAGAGAGTAGAATTTGCCCTTGATTAGTTGATCCAGTAATGGGCTGGGTTTCACTGAATAGGCCTTCTAGACTGTAAGCTCCTTGCAGGCAGGGAATACGTTTACCAACTCAGTTGCATTGTAGTCTTCCGAGCGCTTAGTACAGTGCTCTGCACACAGTCACAATGACTATGAGCTCATTGTGGTGGGGGAACGTGTCTGCTAACTTGTGTTGTACTGTCCCAAGCACTTTAGTACAGTGCTCTGCACATAGTAAGCGCTCAATAAATAGCATTTGTGATGATTGATGCATAAGCGCTCAGTAAATACCATTGATTGGTAGCGGTGGTAAGCTTTTGGGAAGCAGTGTAGCCTAGTGGATAGAGCACGGCCCTGGGAGTCAGAAGGACCTAGGTTCTAATCCTGGCTCCTCCACTTGTCTGCTGTATGACCTTGGTCAAGTCGCTTCGCCTCTTCGGGCCTCAGTTACCTCGTCTGTAAAATGGGGACTGAGACTGTGAACCCCATGTGAGAAGTGGACTGTGTCCAACCCAAATAGCTTGTATCTACCCCAGCACTTAGTACAGTGCTTGGCACATAGTACGTGTGTATCAAATACCATAAAATATAAAGCCTTGGCGATTCTACCTCATCAGTGATCCCTCACCTGCTCCATAAGCTATTTTCGAATGAGCTACTCGTGCTTATTAATCTGAAGTGATTTGAAAGAGATACTTACGGGGTACTTGAAGGGAACTTAAACATAAACTGAGAAAACGATCATCTCAGGGACCTGGGCCAGGCTGGAGAATAAGAGTTAAATTTGAGAAGCCTGCTCATGACTTTTGCTTCAGATGAGAAGTGTCAGAGACTTAAGGCAAGGCACTTCACTTCTCTGTGCCTCAGTTACCTCATCTGTAAAATGGGGATTAAGACTGTGAGCCCCATGTGGGACTATCTAATTACCTTGTATCTTCCCCAGTGCTTAGAACAGTGCTTGGCACATATCAAGCGCTTAACAAATACCAGGATTATTATTATTAAGGGCCTCCATTTTAAATCGCATCCTCTCAACACGGATAAAAATGGGAACGCTGCCGGAGTCTAGGCCACTCCATAGAAGAAGTTAGCTCATCAAGGTTTGTTTTGCCCTCGTTTTTCAACTCTGTGGTTTTGTATGTTCTCTTTTTCCTGACCAGGTGAATTCCGAGTTCTACACTGGCTGGTTAGATCATTGGGGCCAACCACACTCACAGGTTGGAATCCAAGTCATAGTGAAATCCCTTCAAGATATGCTCGCTCGTGGAGCTAATGTGAACTTGTAAGTGCTGGCTTGGAAGGGGAATCGCTTGAGCATTCTTTGGGAAAGTTTGTGGGCGTTCAACAAAGCATCATCTGTTCTCTCTTTGATTTTTAGGTACATGTTTCTAGGTGGGACCAATTTTGGCTATTGGAATGGTAAGAAGGAATTTGAACAGAAAGCTACTGCTTTATAAGTGATCTAACTTGGATTTTTTACCTGATTTTTTTTTTCTCCCTACGTTTTGTGAGTCGCGGGGTGATTTGATGCGTGATAATTACTGAGTTCTCTAAATTTGAGAGGCATCTGGGAGACTACAACTTGCTCCCTCTGAATTCAACCCGGGTCTTTGCAAGTTATGTCTTGTTTGCAAGATGTTGGATTTCGTGCTTGTTTCTATGCTAACCGTCTTTACACCCATTTCTTAATTGTTTTCCTTTCCACCCAACGTTTAAGTCGTCTCCTCGGCGGGAATCTTATTGATTTGGAACTCAAAGTAAGCTTTTGTGCCTCTTTACACCCATTTCTTAATTATTTTCCTTTCCACCCAACGTTGGTGGGAATCTTATTGGTTTGGAACTTGTCGTCTCAGATTCCCCTGTCAGCTCGTGTCTGTGCACAACTGCATCGTTCAGTTTTATCTGTTTGTCTTCGTTCTTCTCCTCTATTCCTCTTGATTGCCTTGTGGGCAGCTAATGTGTCTCTGAACTCTGTTGAATGTGTCTCTGAACTCTCCCAAGTGCTTAGTGCAGTGCTCTGCACACAGTGAGTGTACGGTAAAAACCACTGATAGATCTTCCTGTGGCTTACGTAACTGTGGTTCTCTCCATTCAAAGACATCTGGGCACACAAAGTGTTTGGTTAACTTGTCCCCGATCCTCCTATGATAATGAATAACTGTGGTATTTGTTAAGCGCTTGCTATGTGCCAGGAACTGTACTAAGCACTGGGGTGGATACAGACAAATCGGGTCCCTTTCCCATGTGGCACTCATAGTCTCAATCCCCATTTTATGAGATAACTGAAGCCCAGAGAAGTTAAGTGACCGACTCAAGGTCACACAGCAGACAAGTGGTTGAGCGGGGATTAGAACTCACAACCTCCTAACTCCCAGGCCTGGGCTCTATCTGCTACGCCGTGCTACTTATATTTCCGAGGCCTGTTTCCTGCTGGAAGTTGCCACTTAGTAGCTTGGCTTCTTTGCGGTATTTTACAAGGACGAATTTTTTTCCCATTGCTTCTGGCATGAAATTGTGAGACGTTCTGTCCCCTAGGTGCCAACACTCCCTACGCGCCCCAGCCCACCAGCTATGATTACGACGCGCCGTTGAGTGAAGCCGGGGATCTGACTGAGAAATACTTTGCTGTGAGGAAAGTAATCGGGATGGTGAGTGATAATCGTATTTGGCGTGAGCGCTTACTATGCGTCAGACGCTGTACTAAGATAATCAGGTCCCACATGGGCTTACAGTCTTACATTCATTCATTCATTCACTCATTCATTCAATCGTATTTATTGAGCGCTTACTGTGTGCAGAGCACCAGACTAAGCGCTTGGGAAGTACAAGTTGGCAACAGTGGGCTCACAGTCTAGAAGGGGGACAGAAAGGAGATTGATTAGAACAGTGCTTTGCATATAGTAGGTGCTTAACAAATACCATCATCATTATTATTATTATTGATTCCCCATTTTACAGATGAGGTAACTGAGGCACAGAGAAGTTCCTTCGTTTAATCATATCTATTGAGCATTTGCTGAGTGCAGAGCACTGGACTAAGCACTTGGGAGATTACAATACAACAACAAACAGTCACATTCCCTGCCCACAGTGGGCTTATAGTCTAGATTGGGGGAGACAGGCAGCAAGGCAAATAAATAAAATTGCGGATATGCACAGAAGTGCTGTGGGGCTGGGAAGGGGGAAGACCAAAGGGAGCAAGAAATTAAATCATCATCATCATCAATCGTATTTATTGAGCGCTTACTGTGTGCAGAGCACCGGACTAAGCACTTGGGAAGTACAAGTTGGCAACAGTGGGCTCACAGTCTAGAAGGGGGACAGAAAGGAGATTGATTAGAACAGTGCTTTGCATATAGTAAGTGCTTAACAAATACCATCATCATTATTATTATTATTGATTCCCCATTTTGCAGATGAGGTAACTGAGGCACAGAGAAGTTCCTTCGTTCAATCATATCTATTGAGCGTTTGCTGAGTGCAGAGCACTGGACTAAGCACTTGGGAGATTACAATACAACAACAAACAGTCACATTCCCTGCCCACAGTGGGCTTATAGTCTAGACTGGGGGGGACAGGCAGCAAGGCAAATAAATAAAATTGCGGATATGCACAGAAGTGCTGTGGGGAAGGGGGAAGAGCAAAGGGAGCAAGAAATTAAATCATCATCATCATCAATCGTATTTATTGAGCGCTTACTATGTGCAGAGCACTGTACTAAGCGCTTGGGAAGTACAAATTGGCAACATATAGAGACAGTCGCTACCCAACAGTGGGCTCACAGTCTAAAAGGGGGAGACAGAGAACAAAACCAAACATACTAACAAAATAAAATAAGTAGAATAGATATGTACAAGTAAAATAAATAAATAAATAGAGTAATAAATATGTACAAACATATATACATATATACAGGTGCTGTGGGGAAGGGAAGGAGGTAAGATGGGGGGGATGGAGAGGGGGACGAGGGGGAGAGGAAGGAAGGGGCTCAGTCTGGGAAGGCCTCCTGGAGGAGGTGAGCTCTCAGCTGACAAGTGGTGGAGCTAGGACTAGAACCCAGGACCTTCCAACTCCCAGGCTTGGGCTGTCTCCACTTGGCCACACTGCTTCTGCTACGACTGACCCTCCTCTCCTCTCTCTTGCCTCCGGCCGGGCATGGTTGGCCCTGATTGTGGCTGGAGTCTCTGGGCTTCTAGGAACCAAGGGAGAAGCAGCGTTGCTTAGTGGATAGAACACAGGCCTGGGAGTTGGAAGAACCTGGGTGCTAATCTCAGCTCTGCCCCTTGCCTCAGTTCTCTCACCTGTAAAATGGGGTTGACACCGTGAGCCCCATCCGGGTTACGGAATTGAGCCTACCTGCAGTCTTAGTTTTGCAAAACCTTCACACTTAGAATAGGCGTAATGAGGTAAGGATGGGATGAAATTCAGATCTGCTAAAGTTTTTTAAAAAGAAACCCAAACTATAAGACAAATCAACTTTTATTCTTTTTTTATAGTATTTGTTAAGTGCTTACTATGTACCAGGTGGTGTATAATTCTGTTTATTCTGATGGTATTGACACCTGTCTGCTTGTTTTGTTTTGTTGTCTGTCTCCCCCTTCTAGACTGTAAGCCCGTTGTTGGGTAGGAACCATCTCTATATGTTGCTGATTTGTACTTCCCAAGCGCTTAGTACAGTGCTCTGCACACAGTAAGTGCTCAATAAGTACGATTGAATGAATTTCTTATGCACTAAGGCTACAGGATTGAGTCTGTCTCTAGGCTGTAAGCCTATTGTGGGCAGGGATTGTCTCTATTGCTGAATGGTACTTTCCAAGCGCTTAGGACAGGACTCTGCACACAGTGAGGCGCTCGATAAATACGACTGAATGAGTGAATGTCTCCCCCTTTAGACTGTATGCTTGTTGTGGGCAGGAAACGTGCCTGCTAATTCTGTTGTATTCTCCTAAGTGCTCTGCAATCCTCTATGCGCAATCAGCACTCAATAAATATGAGGAAAGTGAGGCACAGAGAAATCGGCTTCAGCGAGTTCAGCTTTTGCCATTATATTGATTCTAACTTTGTCTTTGGGGATGTCATTCATTCATTCATTCAATCATATTTATTGAGCGCTTACTGTGTGCAGAGCACTGTACTAAGTGCTTGAATTTGGCAACATCTAGAGACGTCCTGTTGCAGCAGGTGATTGTAAAGCAGGTGAGAAGTTGAGGTTGGTGAGACATGGATAAGAGGTGATAGCTGAAACCAGCATGGCTTAGTGGATAGAGCGCGGGCCTGGGTGTGAAGACAGAACCTGAGTACAAACCCCTGCTCCCCCGCTTGTCTGCTGTGGACCTTGGGCAAGTCACTTCACTTCTCTGTGCCTCAGTTCCCTCCTTGCAAAATGGGGATTAAGACTGAGCCCCAAGTCCCTGTATCTTTGTACCTATCCAGCCCTTAGTACGGCTCCTGGCATGTAGTAAAATGCTTAACAAATACCACTAAAAAAGTCCCCCGAGAGATGAACACATTTAGCCATTCAAGGGTGAACTTGATGAGAAGCAGCAACGCCCTACGGTCTAAAATACTTTCAAGGAGACACCTCCAAGGTGTTATTTAGTGGTGCGTGTTTCCACCCTTGGTGAAAGTTTAAAAACACGAGAAAACCAACTGGATGTTTGCATAGGTGAATGTAGTAGGAGATGGGGGTTGGGGGAGATTGAAAAGCTAGCTCATTTGAGCACCTAGAAGGTGTTTGTTAGTCATCTGCTGCCTTCCACTGGCTCTTTATTCCGATTTGCATTTCTCTTTGCGGGTCTGGAACCCGGCCCTCGGTTTGCCATATTTACGTTAACGAGACCCCCATCTTCCGCCGTTCTCAGGAAGCAGCCGAGTGCCTTCGGGCTCGTTGCCGTGTAGGGTGCGAGCCGTTTCCTTCAAAATGCCTTCTCAGATAAGATACTGGGGAGAACCCCAGTTTCTGCCTCCTGGCTTTGGACCTAGATCGTTTGGGCAAACTCCAAAGATCTCATTTTTAAACCCATTTGGTCTGAAAGCTGATTTTTAAAAAATAATTTGTGGGTGTTAGTGCATGTTGAGAATTCTGCTAAGCACTGACATTGATGCAACTGGGTTGGACGTAGTCCTTGTCCTACTTGGAGCTTCCGATCGGAGAGAGAGGGAGAGCAAGGATTTCGTATCCCTTTTCGGATCAATCAGTGGTATTTGTTGAGCGCTTACTGTGTGCAAAGTACGGTAGTAAGCACTTGGGAGAGCACAATCCACCATTCATTCATTCATTCAATCGTATTTATTGAGCGCTTACTGTGTGCAGAGCACTGTACTAAGCGCTTGGGAAGTACAAGTTGGCAACATAGTTGGTAGACACGTTCCCTGACTACAGTGAGCTAAGGTGGGATGAGTTGGTATTTCCCCTCTTTCCCTAAAACAGAGTTGACCCAGATTTACTTCCTGCTACCTTTACGTGGGCTACATTGCAGTGTAACACAGAGTTCAGTGGTATTCAATCAGTCATATTTATTGAGCGCTTACTGTGTGCAGAGCACTGTACTAAGCACTTGGGAAGTACAAGTTGGCAACATATAGAGACAGTCCCTACCCAACAGTGGGCTCACAGTCTAAAACACACTCACTAAAACTATAATAGGAGGAGGGTGGGTTGTCTAAGCACTTAGTACAGTGCTCTGCCCACGGTAAGCGCTCAATAAATACGATTGAATGAAGTGGGGTGCAGAGGGGAGAGTCATGTGACCGCCTTTAGATACATATATTCCAATTAACATTTTTCTTTTGGGTTGTTTCTTTTCTTGGAACTTTGTCTTGTGTTTAGCGGGAGCAGGGTACACAGATTTGGGAGGGAGTATCAGGAGGGGAAATTAAGGCATAGGATGACTCCAATGCTGCCTCTCCTTCCATTATTATGGAGAAGCAGCATAGCTTAGTGGAAAGAGCACGGGCTCTGGAGCCGCAGGATTTGGGTTCTAATCCCAGCTCCGCCACTTGTCAGCTGTGTGATCTTGGGCAAGCTGCTTAACTTCTCTGTGCCTCAGTCACCTCATCTGTAAAATGGGGATTAAGAGTGTGAGCCCCACATGGGACAACCTGATGACCTTGTAGCTACCCCAGCGCTTAGAACAGTGCTTGCACATAATAAGCAATTAATAGTAATAAGCATATTATTCATTCACTCATTCATTCAATCATATTTATTGAGCGCTTACTGTGTGCAGAGCACTGTACTAAGTGCTTGGGAAGTACAAGTTGGCAACATATAGAGACAGTCCCTACCCAACTGCGGGCTCACAGTCTAGAAGGGGGAGACAGACAATGAAACAGAACATATTAACAGAATAAAATAAATAGAATAAATAGGTACAAATAAAATAAATAAGTAAATAGAGTAATAAATATGTACAAACATATATACATATATACAGGTGCTGTGGGGAGGGGAAGGAGGTAAGGCAGGGGGATGGGGAGGGGGAAGGGGGGAGAGGAAGGAGGGGGCTCAGTCTTAATAATATTAATAGTATTATTATTATTATTATTATTGTTCAGTCAGTCAGTCATATTTATTGAGTGCTTACTATGTGCAGAGCACTGTACTAAGCGCTTGGGAAGTACAAGTTGGCAACATATAGAGACGGTCCCTACCCAACAGTGGGCTCACAATCTAGAAGAGAGAGACAGACAACAAAACAAAACATATTAACAAAATAAAATAAATAGGATAAATATGTACAAATAAAATAGAGTAATAAATATGTACAAACATATATACATATATACAGGTGCTGTGGGGAGGAGAAGGAGGTAAGGTGGGGGGATGAGGAGGGGGAGGAGGGGGAGAGGAAGGAGGGGGCTCAGTCTTAATAATATTAATATTATTATTATTATTATTATTATTATTATCAGCAGTGGCACATAAAAAATGTTGATAGAGGGCACTTCTTTTTTGTGTAATTGTTAGTGGGTAAAGCACGGGCCTGGGAGCTAGAGGACCTCGGGTTGTTGTCATTTTTTTTTTAATGGCACTTGTTATGCGCTTACCATGTGCCAGACACTGTTCTAAGTGCTAGGGTAGATAATCAGATTGCACACAGTCCCTGTCCCCCAGTCTCACAGTCTTAATCCCCATTTTACAGATGAAGTAACTGAGGCACAGAGAAGCCGTGACTTGCCTAAGGTCACACAGTAGAGAAGTGGTGGAGTCGGTATCAGAACCCAGGTCCTCTAACTCCCAGGCTCGTGCTTTAACCACTATTGATTGATTGATTGATAGGCTATGCTGCTTCCCATCAGGAATAAGTAGGACTTTTGGCTGCTTCTCTTCTGTTTTATGTGCGTTTGCCTTGGTAGAGAATCTCCACTTGGAAATATGTACAAATAAAATAAATAGAGTAATAAATCCATACAAACATATATACATATATACAGGTGCTGTGGGGAGGGGAAGGAGGTAAGGCGGGGGGATGGGGAGGGGGAGGAGGGGAAGAGGAAGGAGGAGGCTCAGTCTTAATAATATTAATAATAATATTATTATTATTATTCATTCATTCACTCAATCGTATTTATTGAGCACTTACTGTGTGCAGAGCACTGTACTAAGCACATGGGATGTTCAAGTTGGCAACATATAGAGACGGTCCCTACCCAACAGCGGGCTCACAGTCTAAAGGGGGGAGACAGACAACAAAACAAGATGTATTAACAAAATAAAATAAATAGAATAAATATGTACAAATAAAATAAAGAAATAGAGTAATAAATATGTACAAACATATATACATATATACAGGTGCCGTGGGGAGGGGAAGGAGGTAAGGCGGGGGGGATGGGGAGGGGGAAAATCATGGAGATGCCGGGGGTCGAACCCGGGGCCTCATACACGCGAAGCATGCGCTCTACCACTGAGCTCCATCCCCTCTTAGATTAGAACCCAGGCCCTGTAACTCCAAGGCTTATGCTCATTCCATTAAGCCACACAGTTTCCCTTCAAAAAGTCAGAGGGATGTTATGGCTCTCGCTGGTGTGCGTTTTTTTCTTTTGTTTTTTGAAAAGCTGCTTCTTGGGACGCAGTAATCTTATTGAGTGCTTACTCTGTGCAGACCACTGTGCTCAGTGCCTGGGAGAGTACAATAGAGAAAATGGAAACGGTTCTTTACCTCAAGGAACTTTCAATCTAGCAGGGGAGACCCACACTAAAAAATAAATTACAGGGCATGATCCCTGCCCCCAAGGAGCTTATAATATAGCAAGCAAGAAAGATAATAAAAGATAAATTACATTTAGAGGAAGCAACCAAGGATAAACATTCATACGTAAGAAGCAGAGCGGCCTAGCTGAAAGCACAGACCTTGGTTCTAATCCCCACTCCCCTACTTGTCTGCTGGGTGACCTTGGGCAAGTCACTTCAGTTCTCTGTGCCTCAGTTGCCTCATTTGTAAAATGGGGATTAAAGCTGTGAGGCATGCGCTGCGTCCAGTGTGATTATCATGTAACTACCTCAGCTATTAGTACAGTGACTGGCATTTGGTAAGTGCTTAATATATGCCATTTTTAAAAAAGGAAAGTGCTGTGGGGAGAGGGGTTGGAGTGAGCATGTAGTACTTAAGGAATGAGGACTCCAACAGGTAGGCGATGCAGTAGAGTAGGGAGAAATTAAAGTATCCTCCCTCCTGGATAACTGATCTTGGGAAGATCCCCAAGGAACAATGGTGGAAAGGAATGCTCTTCCCCTCTCTCCACCTTTGCCGGGGTTGATTGTTAGCCAGTTATTCGTTTGTATTTAGTGAGTGCTTACTGTGCACAGGACACTGTACTAAGCACTTGGAAGAGTACAATATAACAACAAACAGACACATCCCCTGCTCACAACAAGCTTGCAGTGTAGAGATCGCCCAAGGTCACCATCACTCCTTCCATGCGTCATCCCAGTGGACGAGAACGGGGATCGAAGAACCCTGCCATCCCCAAATTCCAGGTGCCCGGGAGATGGATCGCCAAGAATCGAGAAGTGGTTTCCGCCAGGCCCTTCTTTGGCTCATTCCACCTCGTCCGGTAAGGACGAGGTCATT
Source organism: Tachyglossus aculeatus (assembly GCF_015852505.1). NCBI lineage: Eukaryota > Metazoa > Chordata > Mammalia > Monotremata > Tachyglossidae > Tachyglossus > Tachyglossus aculeatus. The sequence goes on along the minus strand of NC_052067.1, from coordinate 41,282,233 downwards.
CAGAGAGGACCGGATTACTGGTCCAGAGCAGAGCAGACTCTCTGGGGAGAGCAGACGAAGCAATTCTCTGTGTTTGTCTAGGTGGCAAGTCCCACCCCGTAGGACAGGCCAGGAAGCCGTGTTTAACAGCGAGTGGCTCCAGACAGTCATTTGCCTAATGAACGTCTGAGATGGTGCGGAGCTTTTTCATCTGCGCTTCCTAAAGATCACTCTTTGGTGTGGGCAAAAAGCCATCCAGACTTGGTTAACACTTTTTTTTTTCATTTCTTTTTCTTTGTCTAGGAATGTATATACCTTGAGGTGGCTGGCTGAAACTGATTTCATTAGGCAACTGATAGTTTCCTTTCAAGTTGACGGTTGTCACCGAACAGAATGGTTTAGAATGGGTGAAACATTAGTAAATTCACAACTGTGGGTCTTGGGTTTTTTGTTTGTGTTTTTTTTTTTTTTTGGTTTGGTGTTTTTAAATCCAAGTTGCAGCAGCCCAATTTTTGAGGATTTTCATCCTGGTTCTGTGATAGAAGGTAGAAATTTTAAAATGCCAATCTTGTTGGAGGCTGAATTCTCAAGAGTCCCAGGCTTAGGCTGTCTGATCAAACGGCAAAAGCAGCGAGGTTATTTTCTTTCCTTCCCATAGTGGGACAACTGTCCTTTTTGATAGGTGCCAAGGAGACAAGGGAGGGGAACCAAGGAAATAATTCCTCCCCCACTCTTCATCCAGCTGATTGTCGGCTTTTTTTAATATACATTATGTTTTTAAGCACTTACTCTATGCCAGGCACTGGACTAGTCGCTGGGGTAGATAACAGATGATCAGGTTGGACACAGTCCCTGTCTGATGTGCGACTCAGTCTTAATCCTCATTTTACAGAGGAGGAAACTGAGGCCCAGTGAAGTGACTTGACCAAGGTCACACAGCAGCGAATGCAGGGCCTTCTGACTTCCACGCATGTGCAGCTGGGCCATGTTGCTTTTAACCTTCAAAGTGCTGGCTCCTCAAGGGGTAACTGGGAGCAGAGGTAGCTTCCAATGCATATTTCTGGGAATCCATGTTCTAAAACATAGCTTCGAGACCCTCGGCGGTTGTTCGTATACCCGAGTTTTGAAGCCGCCATTAAATTTGAGGGGCTTGGATCTGACCGCCTTAAACTGAAACGGGCTTTATGTGGTTTCGACGAGAAGCATCATGGCATAGCGAATAGAGCACGGGCCCGGGAATCAGAAGGTCACGGGGCTAATCCCGGCTCAGCCGCTTGTCTGCCGTGTGGCCTTGGGCAAGCCACTTCAACTTCTCTGTGCTTACCTCATCTGTGAAATGGGGATTGAGAGGTGAGCCCTATGTGGGACAGAGAATATGTCCAACCTGATTTGCTTGTATTCACCCTAGCGCCTAGTACAGTGCCTGACCCATAGTAAGCACTTAACGAATGCCACAGTTACTATTATATTATTATTTGGTGATCATTTGTCTGCTTTTCCTATGGAAGACCAGTCAGAGGAAGAGGGTGAACTACTGTGGCCCCCAAATGCTTGCCCTCTTGAGTTTGCTGATTGTTAGGGGAGTTGATTGTTGCTGCCTCCTCTTTGTACCTCTTTCCTTCTTTCCCTTCCAACCCTTCTTTCTTTGCTTATCCCTTTCCCACTAATCCCTACTAATCTGTGCTGTGGGGGGCTGCAGTGTTCATCCAGTTTTTTTTTTTTAATGTTATTTCTGCGCTTACTGTATGTCATCCACTGTTCTAAGCACTGGGATAGTTACAGGTTAATTAGGGTGTACGCAGTCTCTGTCCTGCATGGGGCTCACAGTTTAAGTAGGAGGGAGAAAAGGTATTTAATTGATATTGATTACATAGCAATATAAATGGATATTTATATCATTATAGATCAATATAATAGATATATAATATATATCAATCAATATATCAAATTTATATTATTTGATTATTATAAAATTATATATCAATATAAATTGATTAAAGGTATTGATGAGAAGCAGGGTGGCTCAGTGGAAAGGGCACAGGCTTGGGGGTCAGAGGTTATGGGTTCTAATCTCGGCTCCCCCACATGTCTGCTGTGTGACCTAGGGCAAGTAACTTCTGAGCCTCGGTTACTTTATCTGTAAAATGGGGATTAAGACTTTGAGCCCCACGTGCTACAACATGATCACCTTGTATCCCCTCTGGTGCTTAGAACAGTGCTTTGCACATAGTAAGCGCTTAACAAATGCCATCATCATCATGATGATGATTAATGACCATTTTACAGTTTTTTTAAAAAACAATCATTCGTTCATTTAATCATATTTATTGAGCACTTACTATGTGCAGAGTGCTGTACCAAGTGCTTGGAAAGTACAGTATAGCAATAGAGAGAGACAGTCCCTGCCCACAACGGGCTTACAATCTAGATGGAGGGGGCATAAGTGCTTACTTCTTAAAACTCCAGACTCAACATTTTGGACCCCTCTTGCACCTTTACAGTGGCCCAGTGGCTACTCCTCCATCCTAATCCTCTACCTTTCTGCTGTCTTCGACATGTGGACCACCCCCTTCTTCTGAAAACCTCATGTGGCCTTGGTTTCACCGCTCTGTCCTCCTGTTTCTCCTTCTAGCTCTCTGACCGACCACTCCTCAGTCCCTTTTGCGGGATCCCCCTTCTGCCTCTCACCCTCTAAAAATGGGGGTCCCTCCAGGCCCAGCTCTGGGTCCCCTTATGTTGTTTTTCTACACCCCCTCCCTCAGAGAACTCATTCTCTCCCACAGCTTCCACTACTGTCTCTACGAGGATGATTCCCAAATGGACTGCTCCAGCCCTGACTTCTGCATTCTCATATTTTCTCCGGCCACCGGGACCTCTCTACTTGAATGTCCCATCAACACCTGCAATTTCTAAAACAGAGCACCTAATCTTTCCACCCAAACCCTGTCTTTCTCATGGCACTACCACCCTCCCAATTTCACAAGCCCTTACTCTTAGACTGTGAGCCCCATATGGGAAAGGGACCGTGTCCACCCCGATTATCATGTATCTATCCTAGTGCCCAACGCGGTGTTTGGCTTATAATAAGCACTTAATAAGTACCATTAAACAAAACAACAACAAAAAACCTTGGCATTATCCTCAAATCACTTCTTTCCTTCAACCTACACATTCATTCTGTCATGAGATCCTGTGTGTTCTATTGTCACAATCCGTCTTTCCTCTCCATCCAGACTGCCTCCGCATTGATCCCAGAACTCATTTCCCACCTTGATTTCTGCATGAGCTTCCTCATTAACGTCCTTGCATCCTGTCTGTCGCCTCTCCAATCCATACTTCACTCTGCCTGCCAGATCATTTATCTGAAAAATCATTCAGTCCATGTTTCCCCACTCCTCAAGAACCTCCAGTGGTTGCCCTTTCACCTCCACATCAGACAGAAGCACTTTACCATTGCTTAAGACGCTCAGTCCGCTCTCTCCCTCCTGCTTAACTTCATTGATTTACTGCGACAACCTCCACACTCCAATCCTCTAGCACCAATGTACCTCGATCTCAGCCATCCTGCCACTTACCTACATCTTGCCCTCGGGACGGGAATTCCCTTGCCCACCATCATTTTTTTTTAAATGGTAGTTAAGCCCTTACTATGTTCCAGGCACTATACTAAGCGCTGGAGTAAATACAAGCTAATCAGGTTGGACACAGTCCATGCTCCACATGGAGCTCACAGTTTACAGATAAGGTAACGGAGGCCTGGAGAGGTGAAGTGACTTGTCCAAGGTCACACAGCAGACAAGTGATGGAGCCAGGCCCTTGTTTTATCCACTAAAACTTCTCTGGTGTTAAATGGTATTTTTTTTTTTACTCCGTGCAAACAATTTGGTTTTGCTGTTGACTATTGTTTTTCCTCTCTCTTGCAGTATGAACACATACCAGATGATCCTATCCCACCAACCACACCTAAATTTGCATATGGAAAAGTTGTCCTGAGGAAGGTGAGTGTCAGTGAGTGTGTGTGTGTGTTTGTGTGGGCATGCATTTAGCACACAAGAAGGTAAAATTGAAGGGTGCAAGAGTTTACTGATGAGGCTTCTTCTGATAAATTGACACTTTCTTCTCGGGGGGATGGCATTTAGGAAATTTTAAGAAGCTAAACTATTAAAACCAACCAAAGGGAACTCTTTTTTTTTTTCCATTGGCACTTCTGGGTTTGGTATATGACACATTGTAGGGGAAAAAAAACCTGAAGCAGCTGTCAAACTTCCACCCATATCACCCACAAGAAATCAGGTGAAAATAGAAAAAAAAATGCTTCTAATTGGAAACCTAGACAAGAATCACAAAATCTTAAAATAGCACCTTGGCAAACTTTTTCTTTTTTTCTTTTCTTCACCAAAAGATCAATTATACTATAATTGCATAACCTTTCCAGCCCTGGCTGCCGCTGAGTTCTGAATGCCTTGAACATGTGCAATATTTTCCATGTCGCAGCACAAATCAGATAGGACATGTATGTTATATTCTAGAAGGTCTGTGGCTTCTGAAACTATTCTGAATCATTGATTTAACCCTCTTCACCCCCCTCCCCCGGGGCAAAAAAACCAAAACATTTTTGATCAGATGGCTTTTTCTGCGGCATGTGTCCGGGGCTGCCTCTGTGTTGTTGAATGCGAAAGACTGTGCTGACACACCTTTCCTGCGGAATCAGTAGTTTTATATTGCATAAAGGAGAAAATAGCCTGTTCATTGTATTTTGGGGAACTGTAATTCTGAACCGAACTAACTTTCTTAAAGCTCCAAAGTTAGCAAAATAACTGTCAAAAGTACATGGGAGCCTGAATCAGAGGAGACGGGACTTGCCCTCTCACCCTGGTTGAATAATAATTTTGCTGAAGGAAATACTACTAATAATAATTGTGGTATTTATGCTTGCTATGCTTCAAGCTCTCGTCTAAGTCCCCCTTCTAGACTGTGAGCCCGTTGTTGCATAAAGGAGAAAATTGGGTAGGGACCGTCTCTATATGTTGCCAACTTGTACTTCCTAAGCGCTTAGTACAGTGCTGTGCACACAGTAAGCGCTCAATAAATATGATTGAATGAATGAATGTAGTAATCAAGTCAGACACAGTCCCTGTCACACATGGGGCTCACAGTCCAAGTGGGAAAATAGGGGTAGAGTCCCCATTTTACAGATGAGGAGACTGAGTTACAGAGAAGTGACTTGCCCAAAGTCACACAGCAGGCAAGAGATGGAGTCAGGATTAGAACCCTCATCCTCTGACTTCCAGGCATGTGCTCTTTCTGCCGTTCTTCTGAAATTAAAGTCCCATTAAAAATTCATTCTTTCACGGTCCTGGCACTATTTAAGCCTTCCCCGCTAAATTGGCAGACTCTTACAAGATTATTGTTGTTTATTTTATGAGAGCAGAGATGAGAGTTAAACCAGGTAGCAGCATAAACATTTTCATGAGTCTTACAGTTTTGTGGCTGAGGTTTTTTGTTTTTTTTGTAGGCTTACTACTAATATTACCAGACCCTTGCAAAAGAGAAACCTCTCTGAGCCCACTGTTGGGTAGGGACCGTCTCTATATGTTGCCAACTTGTACTTCCCAAGCGCTTAGTACAGTGCTCTGCACACAGTAAGCGCTCAATAAATATGATTCAATGAATGAATGTTTCTTTTCCATCAGGTTAGATATTTAGAGTTTCTGTTGTAGGCACTAAACAGAAGTCTGTTTTTTTTTTTTCTTCAGTTAAACACAGTGGTGGAGCTTCTTGAAGTTCTTTGTCCTCCTGGGCCAGTGAAAAGCAAGTATCCCTTGACATTTGTCCAAGTGAAACAGGTAGGCTATTGGAACATTTTAATTTTTGGCTTGTTGAATCCTTACTAAACTTGGAAATTTAAAATGGGTATCAGTTGGGTTAACCACGGACTATTTAATCACAGCCTTTAGATTTTGTTGTTGTTGTTGTTGTTTCAGAAAAAATACTTCCCGATTCATTTGTCCGTTTTCATCTTGTTAATTTTTAAATCTCACATGGGAGACTCTATGGAAAGTGCTCGTTTCTACTCCAAACTCACCCTGTTGGCTGAAGAGTGTGTGGGACGTAGATCTGGAAGAGGGTCTTTGAACTTGTGCAAATTTTCCCTTCCAGAAGGATTTACTTATTCAAATTGAAAGCAAGTGATTAAATACTAAAGTGTAAAAGGCTGAACCCTAGCTGGAATTCAGCAGGAAATATAATCTTGTCTCTGTCACGCACGTTTCCATTTGCCTAAATTCAGGAGCAAATTTGGTCCCGCATGCCGGTGGCCTACTAGACAGTGCAGGGGCTTGGGAGTCAGAAGGACCTGGGTTCCAATCCCTGCTCTGCCACTTGTCTGCTGTGTGACCTTGGGCAGGTCACTTGGCTTCTCTGGGCCTCAATTCCCTCATCTGTGAAATGGGGATTAAGACTGTGAGCCCTGTGGGGGACAGGGACTGTGTCCAACCTAATTATCTTGTATAGACTCCAGTGCTTAGAACAGTGCCTGGCACAGAGTCAGTGCTTAAAAAGCGCCACAATTATTATTATTATTGTTATTATTAAGGGCACGAGATGAGGGGAACGGTCTCCAATCAGTCAATGGGGTTTATTGAGTGCTTTCTATTTGCAGAGCACAATACTAAGCACTTGGGAGAGTGCAGTACAGTAGAATTACTCATTCGTTCATTCAATCATATTTATTGAGCACTTACTATGTGCAGAACACTGTACTAAGCGCTTGGAAAGCACAATTCGGTAACAGAGAGAGACAATTCCTACCCAACAACGGGCTCACAGTCTAGAAGTGCAGGGGGAGAGAAAACGAAACAAAACAATTGATTAGCAGACAGGTTCCTTGCCCATTATGGGAGCACAGTGATTAAGGCCTTGCATTTGCACTCAGTCTCTCTCTGTCTCTTTCTCTCTCTGTGTCTCTCTCTCTCTCTCCCTCTCTCTCCTTCTCCCCGTGAGTTTCAGCTCTAGGCCTGCTTCGCAGGGCCTGCTTGATTGCCTCATAACAAGGGACCCAAGTACTGTCAAGGCAAGCATATCACTTATCCTCTTCTCTTTGTTCCTTCCTCCTATCTTCAGGTAGAGTAGTATATCACCCAAAGACAGGAGGAAGCTACCCCTTTTAGCAAGTTAGAACCCCTGGCCTTGCTTATCAGTGGTATTTGATCACTTGGAGAACAAAGCAGGTCTGGGTCTGGAGAGGAAATCACCCAATGGAAATTGTTCTTCCACACCATAATGAGTTAACAGTCTAGAGTCTCCAGCATTGGGAGCCTGGGGGGATCCATCTTGTAGAAATCCATGAGCCCTGTTGCCGTCTTTCTTGATTCCTTCCAAAGGACTACCCAGTGGAGAGTGGCTGCCTCATGGGATTTAGAAAGAATTCCTTGGCTTTAGCTAATTCTGAGCCCCAGCAGATGTTTAGCCAGGTTCCAGGGAAAGCCCTTGAACCTGGATTCCGCTCCTCCAGAGTTTTTCAGTGTCCAGATCTTTCCGAGTCATTGTTGCAGGTCTGGTTGATCTGGATCTCTTCCTTGCCAAAATTCCATCCCGTGGTAGATTCTTCCATAGGAAGCCTGGAAATGCTAGGTATCGTAATAATAACTGTGGTATTCGCTAAGTGCTAAGCACTGTCCTAAGCGCCAGGGGTAGACACAACATAATCAGGTCCCACATGGGGCTCACAGTCTAAGCAGAAGCGGGGATTGGGTGTTGAATCCCCATTTTGTAGATGAGGCACAGGGAGTCAATCAGTTGTATTTATTGAATTTGTACTGTGTGGAACACTCTACTAAGTACTTGGGAGAGTACAATATAACACACATTTCCTGCCCACCATGAGCTTAAAAGTGAAATGACTTGCCCAAGGTTACACAACAAACAAGTGGCAGAGCTGGGATTGGAAGAATCCAGGTCCTCTGACTCCCTATCCTGGGCTTTTTTCACTAGGCCGTATTACTTCACAGCGGTAAGTGGTCAATCATAGTATTAGTAATTGTGGTTTTAAGCCCTTAATTTGTACCAGGCACTGTACTGAGCACTAGGGTGGATGCAAGATAATCAGATAGGATTCCAGTCCCTGGCCCACATGGGGGAAGGACACACTGGGGATGGAGAAGGGTCTCATAGGGGTCTAAAACATTGGTCTGGTCCCCCTGTTGTGAGCCTCTTCTGGCCCTCTTGAGCAGAGCCCCTCAAATGCAATATTGGAGGGCAATTAGGACCACCTACCCTCCTGGCGGGAGGGATCATGAAGGAGCCCCCTGCAATTCAATCATATTGATTGAGCGCTTACTGTGTTCAAAGCACTGTACTGGGTACTTGAGAGAGTACAGTATAACAACAGACAAGTTCCTGCCCACAACGAGCTCACAGTCTAGAGGGAAGTCACCGACAGGGACTAAACAGGCCAAGAAGGTCACTGGACATGAGCTTGCTCACAGTCCATGAGCAGCGGGAGGGCTTCAGCCATCAGGCAGGAGACCCTCCCCCAACTCAAACCATTCATAAACGAGGGGCACCCGAGTCTGCCCAAATTTGGAGGGCGTACGGGAGGAGGAGGCATCGACTTAAGGCATCCTAATCCTTCAGTATTGAAAGTCCTCTTAATAGAGGTGACCTGATAGATGCCATGTAATCCCATTGCGGAAAAGCAGAATTCCATTTCCAGAGAAGCAGAAAGCATGGTGGAAATAACACCTTCCTATTTCCAGGTAGAGATGGGCCCCGAATCCCGAAATCTGAGTCATGGAGTTTTACTACAGTGCAGTTCCCCAGCTAGTGTAGGTGGTTCTTGACAGGCGAGGGTTCAAACACTAGTACTTTGAGCAGTCAGTTCCTTTTCCCTTCACCACAAGCAGTTAAGGGGCTTCCCCTTCTAGGCAGTCAGGCAGTCAGTTGTATTTCTTGAGCGCTTTCCGTGTGCAGAGCTCTGAACTGAGGGCTTGGGAGGGTATAACATAACAATATAACAGACGTGTTCCTTGCCCACGCCGAGCCAAGGACTCATTTATCACTAATCCCATTCTTGAAAAAAAAATTGGTTAGGTGCTTTCGTTGGTGTTTTTATATGGATACTGCTAGCACTAAGTAAAACAAAGAAATTAGCAACAGGAAAGGTGGATTAGGAGCCGACGTTTGGGGCCGCATGGGAGGGGGTGTAGTGTTCGGTCTTTGGAGGTTTCTTTTTTTGTTTTGTTTTATTTTAAAGCATCTTCCGGCTCTCTTTGGTTCCACTGGCAATCCTTAAACTTCTCAGGAGGGTTGAGAGCAGGCTAGAGGGGGAGATGGCTCAGAGCTACTATATTTTCCATACATTAAAGCTCACTCTACCCAATGCAGGTGTACCTGTTGGGAAGAATTTTCCACCAAAAAAAGAGAGAGAGAGAGAGAGTCTGGGAGCACAGGTGGGGGTGGGGTGTGTGTGTGTGTGTGTGTGTGTGTATGTGTGTCTTTGTGTAGAGTATGGACCAATACTATATTGGGCACTGAGCTAATGTTAGCTGGAACTGCATTGTATGTATGAACTTTTTAAGGTTTTTTTTGGGGGGGTTGGCCTGCTCCTGCTCCTTTGGACCCCTGGATTGGGCTCAGAACAGTCCACAGGGGCCCAGGGCTCCTACCTAGTGGGTATCGATCATATTTAGTGATTGACAATACCTGTCCCCCCTCCCACTTGGGCCGTGAGCCCCATGTGGGACAGGAACTGTTTCTGGCCTGATTGTCGCGTATCTACCGCAGTGCTTGGCATATCAGTGCTTAACAAATATTATTATTATCATTGTTGAACATTTACTCCATGCTGCACTAGATTGCTAGTTTCTTGAGGGCAGGGATCTTGCCTATCAACTCTGTTGTACTCTCCCAAAGTGCTTAGAACAGTGTTCTGCACAGAGTAAGGGCTCAAATGCCAGCAATTGACTGCGGAGTACCATGTAGTTAGCACTTGGGAGAGTACAATAGAGCAAAAAAACACAATCTGTGTCCTTAAGGAGTGTACACTCTAGTGGATCAAGAAGTTTATGTAACTAAGCCCCAGCTCAAGGATTCTGTTAAATTTGACTAGTGTCTATTTCCACTCTGGCTCCTAGTTTTGTGCATATATTATTAGGAAGAGCAGCACAAATACTGTCAGCAGAGTTATGAGGTATCCTTGTTTCCAATATAAATTAACCCTAATTGGCCTTTCTCCTCATTTTATTTCTGGCATTTGTTATGTGCTTACTATGTGCCAGTTACTGTACTAAGTGCTAGTTAGTACATTTCATAATTACCCTCATTTCATAATTCACCTTCAAATAAATAAAAGTTGACTATCAACACGTATGGTGCCTCTTACTGAGTTTTCGAGCAATCATCATTTTCCACCCCTGCAGGTCTGATACTTTCACAATTTACGTTCTAACCGAGATTTTCCTCCTTCTCTTTCTCTAGTATTTTGGATTTGTATTATACCGAACCACACTGCCTAGAAACTGTGAACAGGTGCCGCTTTCTTCCCCCTTCAATGGAGTCCATGACCGAGCTTACGTGACTGTGGAAGGGGTAAGAAAGAGCTATCTCTTTGATGGGCAAAGATTTTTTGCGCCTGTTACATTGACATCAGGAGAAGAGTGTTTTTTCTGTCTGTCCTGGGCTAAGCAAATCAGTGGTATTGAGTTGCGGAAAGTTAAACATCAGTGGCTTGTAAGACCTCTGGCCTGACCTTCCTGGTGGTTGTAAACATGAAAAAACATCATGCCCGTAGATTTCTGTTAAGAAATCTTAGCTGGAACATGTGAATAATTTTCATTTACAGTAATGGCTCAAGTTGGGGGTTGAAATGGAGTAGCTAGAAAGCTGACTTAAAAAATGCAGGAAACTCGAAAGAATTGTTTTCTTTCTTTTAAAAGAATTTACTAATCTGATACATCAATTTGAGACTCTTGGCGTTTCCATTTTCTTTCCAAGTAATGAGCAGCAAGATTTTCTTTAGTTCAGAGAAGGGTTGCTTTGAACTTTCTTAGTGATTCACTTCTTTCCTACGTAAATGAGAAGGATTGCAAATTTAGCGATATTCTTTTCTTGGTACGTGGTCTCCAGCTAATGTTAAAATGTTCTTTTTTATCAGTCAATCTATCCATGGTATTTTCCGGTCCCTTTAGGACCATACTTGGAAGCCCTTATTCAAGGAGCCAGAAGCAGTCGATCAGTGGTATTTATTGAGCGCTAACTATGTGCAGAACACTGAACTAAGGGCTTGGGAGAGTACAATGCAAGATAATTAACAAACACGCTCCCTGCCCATAACGGGTTACTGTATAGAGAGAAGGCCTGGTGGGATTTTATTTATGACATTCCAGCAGTGACTCTGTTTAATATGTTTCCATCGAAGTCTGCACCTTCACCAGTGACAAGTAAGTTCTTCAGTTTTACCCCACTGCTGATCAAAGGATCTGTTTCATGAGAAAGTTGACCTGTGGGGAGTTTTAAACAGGGCAAGAGTTCCAAAGCACTTTTTAAGCATTTTGACAGCCTTATTAACTATGACTTTTCTCTCTCCGTACCCCCGCTTCTCCCCACCCCACCCAGTGAAATACTGAAATACTTCCAATTGCTTTGACTGGAACCTCTGTGAAAAACCAAAGAGTGCATGTTACTGCATGGTCTAAACTTCTGGGTGCAGATTTCTCTGAAATAAGAAGTCCAGGTGCTAACGTAAAGAATAAAATCCCAGCCAGATTTTTGGCCCCAAATCTCTTTATGACTTTTCACCTTTTTTGTTTTTCCCTCAAATGCTATTTCATTCATTCATTCAATCATATTTATTGAGTGCTTACTGTGTGCAGAACACTGTACTAAGCGCTTGGGAAGTACAAGTTATTTGTTAAGCATGTGTCAGGCACTGTACTAAGCGCTGGAATAGATAAAAGATAATCAGCTGGACACAGTCCGTGTCCCATATTGGACTCCCGGTTTTATTCCCCACTTTATAGATGAGGGAACTGAGGCTCAGAGAAGTGAAGTGACTTGCTCAAGGTCACACAACCCAGGTGCTTCTGACCCCCAAGCCTGTGCTGTATCCACTAGACCACACTGTTTCATTTGAATAGAAGTTTTGTAATGGCACAAACCACAAGCGTTATGATTTAGTACTGTTTAGTAAGAAGACACCTAGCAGTTCTGGACCCCTGAGACCTTTAGCGGTGTAGGTCTGGATGTTGGTCTTGGTGACGGAATGGAGTGACACTGAGAGGAGGATGAGAATTCTCCTGGCGTCTGTCTCACTGAAACCATTTCTTTGGAAATCGGCATTCAAAAATATTGCAATTTGAAAGCCCGATCGTTGGATCGTTGTCCAAGACTGAACTCCTTGTCTTCCCTCCCAAACCCTGCCCTCTCCCTGACTTTCCCATCACTGTTGACGGCACTACCGTCCTTCCCGTCTCACAGGCCCGCAACCTTGGTGTCATCCTCGACTCCGCTCTCTTGTTCACCCCTCACATCCAAGCCGTCACCAAAACCTGCCGGTCTCAGCTCCACAACATTGCCAAGATCCGCCCTTTCCTCTCCATCCAAACCGCTACCCTGCTCATTCAAGCTCTCATCCTATCCCGTCTGGACTACTGTATCAGCCACCTGTCCGATCTCCCGTCCTCGTGTCTCTCCCCACTTCAATCCATACTTCACGCCGCTGCCCGGATTGTCTTTGTCCAGAAACGCTCTGGGCATGTTACTCCCCTCCTCAAAAATCTCCAGTGGTTACCAATCAATCTGCGCATCAGGCAGAAACTCCTCACCCTCGGCTTCAAGGCTGTCCATCCCCTCGCCCCCTCCTACCTCACCTCTCTTCTCTCCTTCTCCAGCTCAGCCCGCACCCTCCGCTCCTCTGCCACTAATCTCCTCACGGTGCCTCATTCTCGCCTGTCCCACCGTCGACCCCCCAGCCCACGTCATCCCCCTGGCCCGGAATGCCCTCCCTCTGCCCATCCGCCAAGCTAGCTCTCTTCCTCCCTTCAAGGCCCTACTGAGAGCTCACCTCCTCCAGGAGGACTTCCCAGACTAAGCCCTCTCCTTCCTCTCCCCCTACCCCCCTCCATCCCCCCTGTCTTACCTCCTTCCCTTCCCCACAGCACCTGTATATATGTATATATGTTTGTACATATTTATTACTCTATTTATTTATTTATTTTACTTATACGTATCTATTCTATTTATTTTATTTTGTTAATATGTTTGGTTTTGTTCTCTGTCTCCCCCTTCTAGACTGTGAGCCCACTGTTGGGTAGGGACTGTCTCTATATGTTGCCAACTTGTACTTCCCAAGCGCTTAGTACATTGCTGTGCACACAGTAAGCACTCAATAAATACGATGGATTGATTGATTGACTGATTGGATTAGAATGCAGCAAAGCACATTTTCAGCGTAAAGGAAACTCTTGAAAATTTTGCATTGAAAATTTGTTCCACACTGTGGGGAAATATTATTGTTTTGGGGAACAAAATGAGTCATGGGGCTTGAGTTTCAATTGGGCCACACTTTTTGAGGAAACATCTATTTTTCACTTCTTTGAATTACTGAAGCACCTCGCCGAAACCTGCAGTGAATTTGTGAGGAGTCCAGAGGCCTAATTGCTTGACAACTCTGAATTGGATCGTTCATGCCCCTCTCTGTTTTTTGCCTCTGTTCATTTTCTTTCCAGGTGCTGGCCTTCCTGATACTTGGGGCGTTTCCCACCATCCCCAACCCTACTGTTATTTGTTTTTCTCTGAAGTTAAAGGGTGTGACCTGAGGATTCCATATTATTTATGTAGGGGCCCAGCTGAATTTACCCATCTACTTAAATGATTAGTACATATTTACTATTCTATTTATTTTGTTAATGATGTGCCTGGCCTGACCCTCGGCTGAACTTGGATGCTATAGCCCCAGGCTCTTGGGCTGGCATTGACTAAGACTTAATAATAATAATAATAATGATGACATTTATTAAGCACTTACTATGTGCAAAGCACTGTTCTAAGCTCTGGGGAGGTTACAGGGTGATCAGGTTGTCCCACGTGGGGCTCACAGTCTTCATCCCCATTTTACAGATGAGGTAACTGAGGCCCAGAGAAGTTAAGTGACCTGCCCAAAGTCACACAGCTGACAAGGGGAGGAGCCGGGATTTGAACCCATGACCTCTGGCTCCAAGGCCCGTGCTATTTCCACTAAGCCTCACTTTCTGCAAAATGGGACATTTCTGATCCATCCATCCATCCTTGGTGGCCTCATTTTACTCCTGTGCATTGTGTTCAATCATGTGTATGCATACTCGCAGCAAGCTTTTCTAATAATCTGTTTTTGTTTTTCTGGTATTTGTTAAGCATTTACTATGTCCTAGGCACTGTATTAAGCACTGGAGGCTACACTGTAAGCTCTCTGTGGGCTGGAATGTCACTCTTTATTGTTGTATTGTAATTTCCCAAGCGGCGCTTAGTACGGTGCTCCGTATTCATTCATTCATTCAATCGTATTTATTGAGCACTTACTGTGTGCAGAGCACTGTACTAAGCACTTGGGAAGTACAAGTTGGCAACATAATGTAAGCGCCCAATAAATATGATTGAATGACCGAATGAATGAACACCGTCCCTGTCGTACATAGGACTCCCTCCACACATAGGGACTGTCTCTATATGTTGCCGACTTGTATAATAATAATAATAATAATAATAATGGCATTTGTTAAGTGCTTACTATGTGCAATTGTACTTCCCAAGCGCTTAGTACAGTGCTCTGCACACAGTAAGCGCTCAATAAATACGATTGAATGATTGAATGAATGAATGTAGCTATAATTCTATTTGTTCTGACAATTTTGACACATGTCTACATGTTTTGTTTTGTCGTCTATCTCCCTCTTCTAGACTGTGAGCCCGTTGTTGGGTAGGGACCGTCTCTGTATGTTGCCGATTTGTACTTACCAGGCGCTTAGTACAGTGCTCTGCACACACTAAATACTCAATAAATACGACTGAATGAACGAATTCCAGGTCATACCATCTTTCCCCAGAAGCAGGGTCAAACACGAAGAAAGGGAAAACCCAGGGCTCGTTAGTGTCGGCAATCTTTAATCAGATGATTTTCCCTTTGGAGTTTATTTTTATTTTATTTTTAATTTTTTTTTTTTGTAATGAGTCATTTTTGTGTTCGTCCCTTCACTTACAGGTCTTGCAAGGAATCCTTGAGAGGGACAAGTCAATTACTATCAATGTAACTGGGAAAGCTGGCGCTAATTTGGACCTTCTGGTAGAAAACATGGGACGAGTGAACTTTGGGAGATATAACAATGACTTTAAGGTAAACCGAAGTACTGACCTCTACATCCTGGAAACTTTCAAATCATTTGAGTTCTTAGATTCATTCATTTGATTGTGTTTATTGAGTGCTTACTGAGTGCGAAGCGCTGTGCTAAAGTCCAATGTTTCCCATTAGGGACTGGGTCTCTCTGAATCCCCAAATGCAGCAAATAACCTTGCATTTTGCCTCTCAATTGCAGCTTGTGTTGAGGTCAAAAGCTCCTGTCAGCCACCTTCTTCGTCATAATAATAATAATAATAATAATAATAATGATGGCATTTGTTAAGCGCTTACTATGTAAACACCCACAGCACCTGTATATATGTATATATGGTTGTACATATTTATTACTCTATTTGTTTATTTATTTTACTTGTACATTTCTATCCTATTTATTTTATTTTGTTGGTATATTTGGTTCTGTTCTCTGTCTCCCACTTTTAGACTGTGAGCCCACTGTTGGGTAGGGACTGTCTCTATGTGTTGCCAATTTGTACTTCCCAAGCACTTAGTACAGTGCTCTGCACATAGTAAGCACTCAATAAATACGATTGATTGATTGATTGATGTGCTGAGCACTGTTCTAAGCGCTGGGGGGATACAAGGTGATCAAGTTGTCCCACCTGGGGCTCACGGTCTTAATCCCCATTTTACAGATGAGGGAACTGAGGCTCAGAGAAGTTAAGTGACTTGCCCAAGGTCACACAGCGGACATGTGGCGGAGTCGGGACTCGAACCCATGACCTCTGACTCCAAAGCCTGTGCTCTTTCCAATGAGCCACACTGCCATCAGTGGTATTTTTTGAGCACTTTTGGTGTGCAGAGCACTGTCCTAAGCGCTTGGGAGAGTACAAGAGTTGGTGGAGGTTCTCTGCCAACAACGAGCGTACCGTCTAGAGGGGAATTATCTGTAAATTATGATGTATAATTTATAGATATGCACATAATTCTTTTAGACTGTGAGCCCACTGTTGGGTAGGGACTGTCTCTATATGTTGCCAACTTGTACTTCCCAAGCGCTTAGTACAGTTCTCTGCACACAGTAAGCGCTCAATAAATACGATTGATGATGATGATGATGATGATGAGTGCTGTGGGGTTGAGGGTGAGCACATATCAAATGACCGGAGGGCAGAGATCAAATTGCATCAAAGATGCAGAAGGGAGAGGAAGCCACTGAACAGAGGGCTTAATTGGGGAAGGCCCTTTGGAGGAGGTGTGACCTTAATAATAATGCTTTGAAGGTGGGGAGAGTGGTGGCCTTGTGTCTGTGGACGGGGAGGGAGTTCCAGGTTAGGGGAAACCGAGTATCGGTACAATTCTGATACTTTAAATGTTGTGTGAGCTACAACTTAATTACAGCTAGTAAGACTATCAGTGTGCGTTACTTAAGATGGGAGAGGGGAAACGGAGGTAACCCAGAGGATAAATTCGACAGTTTCTAGTTAACGTGAAAACAACATGCTTTCGATTGGAGAAATTCTTTACTGTGCACACTTCCCGACTTCTGGCTAGTAAAGCAAGTAGTACTTTGGACCTGGATTCCGGCTTGGATGGAAACAGGAAATGGTAGAGGTGAGATTCAGTGATTTTTTTTTTTTCATGGACTCTGGTTTCTTGCTAGGGTACAACTGGTAGACAACGCACCATGCCTGGATTTGAGGCCATTTAAAATTCAGATCTTAGTTTTAGTAATTTACAAGGCCATTCCACAGCTTTGTCCTCTAAATGGTAGGCTCCTTGGGCTCAAAGGTCATACCTACCAAATCTGTTGTTTTGGAGAAGCAGCGTGACTCAGTGGAAAGAGCATGGGCTTTGGAGTCAGAGGTCATGGGTTCAAATCCTGGCTCCGCCAGCTGTCAGCTGTGTGACTTTGGGCAAGTCACTTCACTTCTCTGGGCCTCAGTTACCTCAGCTGTAAAATGGGGATTAAAACTGTGAGCCCCCTGTGGGAAACCTGATCACCTTGTAACCTCCCCAGTGCTTAGAACAGTGTTTCGCACATAGTAAGCGCTTAACAAATGCCATTATTATTATTATTGTTATTATTATTACTCTCCCAAGCGCCTTGTACAGTGCTCCGTGCTCAGTAAATACCATTGATCAGGTTGTCTGCCATGAAGTCGTGGGTCAGTAGGTTGATAGGATGCAATTTTGAATGAATTAAAAACAAAACAAAAAACCCAACAGGTTTTTCAAGTAGATTCCTTCCAACCCTACCAATGGCATGTAAACACTGGTTTGGCTTGGCTCTCTTGGGGAAAAATTTAGTAGTCTGGGGATATGTTGGGCTCTCTGAAATGCAGATGTGGGCTTAAAGCAACTAGTACAGCAGAAGCAGCGTGGCTCAGTGGAAAGAGCCTGGGCTTTGGAGTCAGAGGTCATGGGTTCAAATCCCAGCTCTGCCAATTGTCAGCTGGGTGACTTTGGGCAAGTCACTTAGCTTCTCTGTGCCTCAGTTCCCTCATCTGTAAAATGGGATTAAGACTGTGAGCCCCCCGTGGGACAACCTGATCACCTTGTAACCTCCCCAGCGCTTAGAACAGTGCTTTGCACATAGTAAGCACTTAATAAATGCCATCATTATTAGTACAGGGACGCATACTCAGCAGCGATGGTGGTGATAATGAGTCTTACCGTGGAGGAATGATGCCTGAAAGCACTGAGAAGCAGCGTGGCCTAGTGGCTAGAGCCCGGGCCTGGGAATCAGAAGGACCTGAGTCCTAATCCCGACTCTGCCACTTTTCTGCTGTGTGACCTTGGGCAAGTCTATGCTCTATCCCCCTCCCTGCCCCACAGCACTTGTGTGTATATGTACATATTTATTATTCTATTTATTTTATTAATGATGTATATATATAATTCCATTTATCTATTTTTATGCTAATGATGCCTGTCTACTTGTTTTGTTTTGTTGTCTGTCTCCCCCTTCTAGACTGTGGGCCCATTGTTGGGAAGGGATTGTCTCTATCTGTTGCCTAATTGTATTTTCCAGGCGCTTAGTACAGTGCTATGCACACAGTAAGTGCTCAATAAATAAAATTAAATGAATTAACTTCTCTGGGCCTCAATTCCCTCATCTGTAAAATGGGGATTGACTGTGAGCCCCATGTGGGACATGGACTGTGTCCAGTCTGGCTTGTCCAATCCAGGGCATAGAGCGCTTAACAAATACTATAAAAAAATACTATAAAATACTACAAAAAAATGAAAGGAAAGAAGTCGAACCTTAACCAAGCCCACTGGCTCCCATGGTCGTAACCGATTCCCAGAAACCAGGATGGTTTGCCTTGCTGGTTAGTGACATTGGCTGCTAATGATTGAGGCATTTAAGCGCTGACTATATGCCAAGCACCGTACTAAGCACTGGAGTCAGTGCAGGATAATCAGGTTCCTATAATGGCATTTAAGCGCTTACTATGTGCAAGGCACTGTTCTAAGCGCTGGGGGTATACAAGGTGGTCAGGTTGTCCCACAGGGGGCTCACAGTCTAAGTGGGAGGAGGAATGGGTACTGAATCCCCATTTAGCAGATGAGGGAACTGAGGCCCAGAGAAGTGAAGTGACTTGCCTAAGGTCACCCAGCAGACAGATGCTGGAGTCTGGATTTGAATGCCAGTCCTCTGACCCCCCCCCCCCCACCCCAGGCCCCTACTCTTTCCCCAAGGCCACACTGCTCCTCTAAGATCAGCAACAGGGCCAGCCAGATAGTTGGTAGGGACATTCCCTGCCTAGAAATGAACTTGCAGTCTAGGAGGCCTTCCCAGACTGAGCCCCTTCCTTCCTCTCCCCCTCGTCCCCCTCTCCATCCCCCCCATCTTACCTCCTTCCCTTCCCCACAGCACCTGTGTTTATGTATATATGTTTGTACATATTTATTACTCTATTTATTTATTTATTCTACTTGTACATATCTATTCTATTTATTTTATTTTGTTAGTATGTTTGGTTTTGTTCTCTGTCTCCCCCTTTTAGACTGTGAGCCCACTGTTGGGTAGGGACTGTCTCTATATGTTGCCAATTTGTACTTCCCAAGCACTTAGTACAGTGCTCTGCACATAGTAAGCGCTCAATAAATACGATTGATGATGATGAGTGATCTAATATCCGGGCAGCCCCAACCAATATTTCAGGGTCCTTGGGCAGAGCACCCCACCATCAATCAATCGGTGTATTTGTCGAATAAACCCCTTGAGGGCAGGAATTGTGCCTGTGAACTCTGAACTCTCTCTAGTGCCTAGTCCAGTGCTGTGCACAGAAGACGTGCTCAATAAATAGCATTGCTTGATTACGTAATCCTTTTTCTTCAAACTTCTTTTTACAAATAAACTTACCACTCTCCCTATTCTACTCCAACGTTAAAATGCCCCGCATCCCCATCTACCCATTGTCCCTGGCACTTAATCCCTTCTTAAAATTACACCTCTATCCCCTAGACACTGCGGTGTCTCTGGGAATTTTACAAGCTAGCATAATTTGAGTTGGGCGCCTAGGAGTCAGGATTTAGATTGGCCATCCTAGTTTGTCTGACTCTGTCTGACCTGATCAACTTGTCTGCCCCAGCGTTTAGAATGGTGCTTGGCACCTGGGAAGCGCTTAACAAGTACCATAATTAGCTCAACTGCGGGCCCTTAGTTCAGTCACGCTTAAGTTCTCCAGCCCCACTATGTGCCGTGTGGGGCACTTTCATTTCCTTCCCCATCCCCGCTGCTTTGCTCAGCAAACCAAACGATCTTTCAGGCCCATTTCTAGTTTCCAGTCCCAGCTCTGGCATTGGAACGGAAGGCAGAAAGGGTGCCCGGCTTGTGGTCTACCCTCTCCTCCCGCCGTTTGCAGACTCACCGTTACACCTTGGTCTGCTTTGGGTTGGAGACTGAGGCAGCTGTCTCCTTATTTGTTCAGGTGGTGGTGGGGAAGTCGAGAAGTGAGTGCAAGATGCCTACTTGGTTTTCAGGTTGACTCTAATTGTGGGAGGAAGCTGGTCCATTGTGGTTGCAGAAGCCATTTCTTACTCTGCACCTGAAACATAACGTTGGCCTGAGCCTTTACTTGGCTGTAATGGCAGCGGGTCGGTCGTGCCAACGAGAAGCAGCGTGGCCTAGCAGATAGGGCCCGGGCCTGGGTGTCAGAAGGTCCTGGGTTCTAGTCCCGGCTCTGCCACTTGTCTGCTGTGTATCCTTGGGCAAGTCACTTCTCTGTGCCTCAGTTACCTCATCTGTAAAATCGGGATTAAGACTGTGAGCCCCATGTGGGACAGGGACTGTATCCAACTTGATTAGCTTATATCTACCCCAGCACTTAGCACAGTGCCTGGCACCTAGTAAGCGTTTAACATATACCTCAATTGTTGTTGTTATTATTTCCTCTCATTCAATTGTATTTGAGTGCTTACTGTGTGCAGAGCACTGTACTAAGCTCATGGAAGAGTACAATATAACAGTATAACAGATACATTCCGGGACCACAATGAGCTTTACAGTCTAGAGGATGGATCTTATAGTTTCTGTGATAGTGGCGATGATTGTATTGGAGCAGGGCTCCCCGTCTTTTGTCCTGGGGAGTTCCTTTCCCCATGATGAGATCACTATGGTACTTGTTAAGCATTTGCTGTGTGCCAAGCACTCTACTTAGTGCTGGAGTGGATACAGGCTAATTGTGTTGGTCACAGTCTAAGTCGGAGGAAGTAGAATTTAATCCCCATTTTAATGAATCAAATTTATTGAGCGCTTACTGCTTGCAGAACACTGTACTAAGCACTTGGGAGACTACGGTATAATAGAGTTGGTAGACACGTTCTGTGACCGTGGCGAGTTTATGGCCTAGAGGTGAGCTTACTGCCTTACCGACGGGGTAACTGAAGCACAGAGCAGATCACACAGGAGATACGTGTCTGAGCCGGAATTAAATCCTAGATTCCCAGGCCCGTGCTCTTTCTACTAGGCCACACTGCTTCTCACTCCACTTTCTCTCTTGGCAGCGCTCGGAGTGAACCCTGAAGGTTCCCTGGGCCGAGAGCTGTTAAGCTGCAAGGATGGTAATCCCTGACTTTTGCTCCCGGTGTGGGGAGAACCTCTTCCTCACCCAAGTGTTCGTTCCCTGCAAGTGAGGTGACACCCCGAGAATGGGGCCCCAGGGCTGGCCTTTCTCCCTCGTTCACCAGACTGTTCTGCTCCATCTCCTCCGTAGGGCCTGGTGTCCAACCTAACCCTCGGCCAGGACGTCCTCACAGACTGGATGGTCTTCCCTCTTGGAATCGACGAGGCCGTGCAGGGGGACCTCGTCTGCCGTGGTGCGGAGGTGAAGACGGCCGGGAGCCAGTCGGCTGACGTGGGGGTCCCCACTTTCTACTTTGGTCAGTTATCCATTCCCAGTGGAATCCCAGACTTACCTCAGGACACCTACCTCAAGTTTCCGGGTTGGACCAAGGTACGTACGGCTCTTGGAAAGGGAATAGACGGACCAAAGACTCTTTTTCCACCTCAGCATGTGGGATGCTCTGAATGGATAAGGAACGGGAAGCTCCCTGAAGCGAGGGGATTGTGAGTTATGATGAGAGGTTTTGTGGTGGCTGTTTTGTTAGGGCTTATTCTCGACCTCAACAGCCCCATGACCTGACCAGTCAGGGCTTTTCTATGCCCTGCATCGTCCAGGCCTGGTCTGCACGTGTCAAGCTCCCAGTCTGAGTAGGAGGGAGAATGGGTATTGAATCCCCATTTTACATATGAGGAAACTGAGGCCCAGAGAAGGGAACTGTCTTACCCAAGGTGACACAGCAGGCAAGTGGTAGAGCTGGAATTGGAACCCAGATCCTCTAACTCCCAGGGCCGTGCTCTTCCCACTAGGCCGTGCTGCTTCTCGAGATGTGAAGTGTGCTGGGCTGAAGACTCTTTTGGGGTGGGGATTTTGCAACAGAGTCTGTGGGGACGCAGACATCCAAATATCAGCCAACTCTACTTGTAGATAATGGGAAATTCCCTGTTTCTGTGGATTTCTGCTCTGTCTGGACCTACCCACATCTGCCACCATTCCTGATTGTGGGGGAATGGAATGGGAGAGGGATTACTAAGGAAAAAACCAAGGGAGGGAAATGGTGATTCCTTCAAAAAAATTTAGCCCAGTTCTCTGCCAAGATGCTATTTCACCCTCAGCTTTATAGTGTCTTTCATGTTTACGCTACTAAAGAAAGAGGCTACCTCTTTTTCCCCTGTATACCAGTCATGGTTGACTTCCCTCTTTTTAGTTTCCTAAACTTTTATGTGTTTGCATTGTTTTTTTTGGATTGGGCAGGATCTACCTGAAAAGCAGAATTTTCACACGTTAAATTTACTTTGAAGGCTCCCCCCTCTAAGACTTACCGTTCGCCTGCTCGTCCACAGGAAGTCAGCTCATCAGATCATTTACAGAGTATCATGTTGAGTGATTCATTCATTCAATCGTATTTATTGAGCGCTTACTCTGTGCAGAGCACTGTACTAAGCGCTTGGGAAGTACAAGTTGGCAACATATAAAGACGGTCCCTACCCAACAGCGGGCTCACAGTCTAGAAGGGGGAGACAGACAACAAAACAAAACGTATTAACAAAATAAAATAAATAGAATCAATATGTACAAGTAAAATAGAGTAATAAATATGTACAAGCATATATACAGGTGCGGTGGGGAGGGGAAGGAGGTGAGGCGGGGGGATGGGGAGAGTGATCTCATTAGGCAGACAGTGCATAGATCGTCTGAACATTCTGCCGTATCAGCCAAAACCTGAAAATATCACTGACGGTCCAAGAATCAGAAAAGAGAGCTGAAGGAGTTCACTGACCCTCCAGCAGCTGGAAATTCCGGCAACAGGTCACCCCAAGGAACAGCAGAGAAGAGTGGAGTAGCAGAGAAGTGACATGGCCTAGTAGATAAAGCACAGGCCCGGGAGTCGGGAGGACCTGGGTTCTAATCGCAACTCCGCCACTTGTCTGCTGTGTCACCTTGGGCAAATCTCCAGGCCTCAGTTCCCTCATCTGTACAGTGGGGCTGAAGACTGTGAGCCCGATGAGGTTCAGGGACTGTGTGCAACCTGGTTAACTTTTATCTACCCCAGCGCTTAGTACAGCACTTGGCACATAATAAATGCGTGACAACTGCCATTAAAAAAAAGAAAAGGGATTCAAGATTCCCCTATTTCCCCCATATCCATTAGAGACTGCAGTCTAAATATAGTACCTGGCATTTAGTGAGTGATTAAATACCACAATTATTATTATTATTTTAAATTATTAATAAATATTTAATTATTTAATTTAAAATTATTATTATTTTTACTCACCCCAAGCACTTAGTACAGTGCTCGGCCCACAGTAAGTGTTTGATAAATACCATTGATTGATTCAGGCTGCAACCCAATTTGCTTGTATCCACCCCAACACTTAATATTGTGCCTGGCCTGTAGTAAGTGCTTAAATACCACAATTATTATTATCATATTATTATTACATTATAACATATTATAATATATTATTATTATTACATATTATTATTGTTTTTATTCCTCCAAATGCTTAGTTTAGTGCTCTGCTCACAGTAAGCATTTGATAAATACCGTTGATTGATTAAGACTGCAACCCAGTTTGCTTGTCTCCACCCCAACACTTAATATAGTGCCTGGCATGTAGTAAGTGCTTAAGTACCGCAATTATTATTATTATTTTTATTCCCCCAAGCGCTTAGTACAGTGCTCTGCCCACAGTAAGCATTATATAATTACATTGATTGATTAAGACTGCAACCTAATTTGCTTGTATCCACTCCAACACTTAATATAGTGTCTGACATGTAGTAAGTGCTTAAATGCCACAATTACTATTATTTTTATTCCCCCAAATGCTTAATTCAGTGCTCTGCTCACAGTAAGCATTTGATAAATGCCATTGATTGTTTAAGTGTCGGGGTGGATACAGCAAATTGGGTTGCTCACGGTTCCTGCTCCGTATGGGTTCACAGTCTCTTGTTTTTACAGGTGTGGTAACTGAGGCATAGAGAAGTGACATGACTTGCCCAAGGTCACACAGCAGGCAACTGGTGGAGCTGGGATTAGAGCCCATGAACTTCTGACTCCCAGGTTCATGCTCTATCCACTAATAATAATAACAATAATAATGATAATAATAATAACATTTGTTAAGCACTTACTTTGTGCAAAGCACTGTTCTAAGTGCCGGGGGGGATACAAGGTGGTCAGGTTGTCCCACGTGGGGCTCACAGTCCTAATCCTTATTTTACAGATGAGGTAACTGAGGCTCAGAGAAGTTAAGTGACTTACCCAAGGTCACACAGCCAACATGTGGTGGAGCTGGGATTCGAACCTATGACCTCTGACTCCAAAGCTCTTTCCACTGAGCCACACTGCTTCTCTATGCCATGCTGCTTCTACAGTACCTTGTGGTAGAGTTGGTAGACATGTTCCCTGCCCACAAGAAGTTTACAGTCTAGAGGGGGAGGCAGACATTGATATAAATAAATAAATTCTGGATATGTACATAAATGCAGAGCAGAAGAGAGAGGGAGTAGAGGAAACGAGGGCTTAGTTGGGGAAGGCCTCAGGAGACTGAATCCCATTTTTAAACTCAGAGTTGGGCTGGGGATGGATGGGCACAGTGATGATTTCCCCATCCAAGGATTAGGTCAACAAGGAATAGCTGTGGTGTCCCGCATGTGGCCCGCTTTGGGAAGTGATGTTAATCCTGTGGTGATCAGACACCCTGAATTAGGCTATGTTGAAACCCTAACTGGAGTTCTAGTGTCTGGAAGAATGTTCGGTCATCCTGGTTAGAAATCAGGAAGTCTCTTCTACCCTTCCAAAAGATTATTCCTGTTCTCCTCATATCGGGTTTGCAAAGTGTCACCTGTCATTTTTCCTCTTCTTTCAGTCTTTGTCATATTTACACATATTACACAAGGAGCTCACAGACTAGAAGGGGAGACAGACATTAATCAGTCTTTGTCGTATTTACAAATATTAATGTCTGTCTCCCCTTCTAGTCTGTGAGCTTGCTGTGGGCAGGGAATAATAATAATAATAATAATGATGATGGTATTTATTAAGGGAATGTGTCTGTTGTTGTAGTGTACTTAGTACAGTGCTTGTGCACAGTAAGTGCTCAGTAAATATGATTGAATGGGTGGATACAGAGACTCCCTCCCCATATCTGTGAATGGAAGCTGGGCAGAGGGGAGAACAGGGAGGTTAAGGAGGAGAGACATCCTGGAATAGATATCCTGGTGTGAAGTAGGTAGAAGACGGGTGCTGTGTGGAAAATCGCAAGCAGGAGAAAATGCAGGGAAGGGCAGCCAATGCGACTGGGGGACAAAAGCTAAAAATATTAGGATGCTTGCATCTGGAAAGATGAAATCAGAGAGCAGACAGGATTAGAAAGCATGGAGACAAGGCAATCACAGAATTGCTCACCAAATCCCACAAGAGTATGAGGGGAAACTCAAAGCTGGCCAATTCTAAACCAACTAAAGGAAGTGCTTTATTTTATGGTATTTGGTAAGCCCTCACTATGTGCTTACACTGTACTAGTGCTGGCGTTGGACACAGTCCATGTCCCACATGGGGCTGACGGTCTTAATCCCTATTTTACAGACAAGGTAACTGAGGCCCAGAGAAGTGAAGTGCCCTGCCCCAGGTCACGCAGCAAATGAGTGATGGAGCTGGGTTTGTGCTCTATCCACTAGACTATGTTGCTTTTCACTTCTTCACACAGGAGATGGTAAAACATCTGGTGTTCATTAGCCTGGGAAATAGTTCAGGCTGAAGATATCCCAGGATGTATATCGGGTTTGCATGAACTCATGGCTAAGATATTCATGGTGGTTACTTGAGCAAAGTTAATAATAATAATTATGCTTTTTGTTAAGTGCTTACTATGTGCCAGGCACTATACTAAGCCTTGGGGAGAATACGAGCACATTGGGTTGGACATAGTCCCTGTCGCACATGGGGCTCACAGTCTTCATCCCCATTTTACAGAGGAGGGAACTGAGGCCCAGAGAAGTGAAGCGACTTGTCCAAGTTCACACAGCAGACGAGTGGCGGAGCCAAAGATTAGAACCCAGGTCCTTCTGACTCTCAAGCCTGTGCTCTATTCCCTAGGCCACGATGGTGCATTCATAACCTGAGTGTGGAAGTAAAGGAGGCGGCTATCAACATTGTTTCCCCCAAGCATTCTGCTTTTTCTCACAGAGATAGAATACTGGGCTGGCTGAACCAGAATGTCACTGCTTAAAGGAACTAGTGATAATAATAATGGTACTTGGAAAGAGCCTATTATGTATCAAGCACAGTTCTAGGCTGCCAATTCTGTCTAGACTCTAAGCCTAAGGGCAGAGAATGTGTCTGCTAATTCTGTTGTACTCTCCCAAGTGCTTAGTGTAGTGCTCTGCAAATTGCACTCAATGAATACCATTGATTCTAAGTGCTGTGGTGGCTATGAGATAATCAGGATAATATCTCTCATTTAACCCACATATTCAATCCATCACTAAAACAGGTCTGTTTGACCTCCACAACATTGTTAAAATCTGCCCTTTCCTCTCCATCCAAACTGCTACCACGTTATTCTGTCCCTCCCTGATTACTATTTCAGCTTCCTTGCTGACCTCCCAGCTGTATGTCTCTCCCCACTCCAGTCCATACTTCACTCTGCTGCCCGGATCACTTTTCTACAAAAACGTTCAGGGCATGTTTCCCCGCTCTTCAAGAACCTCCAGTGGTTGCCCATCCTCTTCTGCATCAAACAGAAACTCCTCACCACTGGCTTTAAAGCACTCAATCACCTTGCCCCTCTTACCTCACCTCGCTACTCTCCTAACTCAACCCAGGCTGCACACTTAGCTCCTCTAGTTGCTCCTCAACCTTATCACTGTACCTCGATCTCATCTATCTCACCGCATACCTCTCGCCCACATCCTGCCTCTGGCCTGGAAGACCCTCCCTCCTCATATCTGACAGACAATCACTCTCCTCCCCTTCAAAGCCTTCTTGAAGGCACATCTCCTCCAAGAGGCCTTCTCTGACTAAGCCTTCCTTTCCTCTTCTCCCACTCCCTTCTGTGTCACCCTGATTTCCTCCCTTTATCCGTCCCCCCTTCCCAGCCCCACAGCACTCATGTGCATATCCGTAACTTATTTATTTATATTAATGTCTGCCTCTCCCTCTAGACTGTAAGCTCGTTATGAGCAGGGAATATGTCTGTTTATTGTTATATTGTACTCTCCCAAGCACCTAGTATGGTGCTCTGTGCACAATAAGCGCTCAGTAAATACAAGTGACTAACTGGCAGGTTGTACTCAAGGAGCTCACACTCTAAGTAGGAGGGAGTTGGTTTTAATTACCCAATTTGCAGAGAAGGAAATTGAGGCGCAGAGAAGGAAATTGAGGCACAGAGAAGTGACTTGTCCCAGGTCACACAGCTGACAAGTGGCAGAGCTGGGTTTAGAAACCAGGTCCTCTTACTCCCAGGTTCATTCTATTTCCCATTGTCTTCTCTTACTGCCCATACAGTAATAATAATAGCACTTTGTGTGGGAAGGATGATTATGATGACGGTATTTGTTAGTGCTTACTATGTGCCGAGCACTGTTCTAAGCGCTGGGGGGAATACAAAATAATCAGGTTGTCCCATGTGGGGCTCATAGTCTTCATCCCCATTTTACAGATGAGAGAACTGAGGCCCAGAGAAGTAAAGTGACTTGCCCAAAGTCACACAGCTAAGTGGCAGAGCCAGGATTAGAACCCACAGCCTCTGGCCCCCAAGCCTGTGCTCTTTCCACTGAGCCACGGTGCACTTACTATAGCCACTATGTGCTTACTATTATCCAGGTGGGAATTAGACATGGATCCTGTCCCTGGAAGGACTTGGAATCTATGAACATAGTAGGTTGGGGAAGAATGTAGACAGACACATAGGGAGCAATGAAACATGAAAAAAGACATTAAGGTCAACTTCAAAATCCACAAAATAAAAACAGCAACTAAGGAAAGTCAAATGCAGTAAAGTATTTCTATTAACAGAACTTGTAGGATTTGTTAAGCACTTACTATATGCCTAGCACTGTACTAAGTGCTGGAGTAGATACAAGATCATCAGGTCCCCGTGAAGTTCACAGTCTAAGTAGGAGGGAGAACAGGTATTGAGTCCCCATTTTGCAGATGAGGGAACTGAGGCATGAAGAAATTAAGTGATTTGCCCAAGCTGTGAGGAATGAGGCGGAGCCAGGATTAGAACCAAGGTCCTCTGACTCCCAGGGCTGTGCTCTTTCCACTAGGCCATACTGCTTCTTTGTTCCCCAAACTGAAAATAGGTAACTATCTTCCGCTTTTTAGGTTGGAAAAAAGAGAAGGGTAGAGTGGGTGAATTATGATCATTTTTCAATAGCTCATAAATGCTATATGATTTCTCTTTGTGGCTTGCAAAAAAAGACAAATAGTTTCTTTTTAACTTGTTCATTTTTTTTTTCCGCTTTGACGTTGAAGAAATCGTAGAACTGAGGAAACAATGTTTCCGCATTAAGGGGGAACTCAGGACTCAGCTGACCTGTGTAGGCTTCACACTCATTCATTCATTCATTCAATCATATGTATTGAGCGCTTACTGTGTGCAGGGCACTGTACTAAGCGCTTGGGAAGTACAAGTTGGCAATCTTGGATTTCTGAAGGCCATCTTAGGCAGTTTTAGAAACATGTAACTATGGTGTCAGTCAGCCTAGTTTACATCCACTTCCAGCTGCTCTTGCTTACTTTAAATTCTTGAACTTCTAAGTCACTCAGTGTAGCTCCTGCCTTTTTTTTATGGTATTCATTATCGTATTTATTGAGCTCTTACTGTGTGCAGAGCACTGTACTAAGCTCTTGGAAAGTACAATTCGGTAACAAATAGAGACAATCCCTACCCAACAACGGGCTCACAGGCTGTATTTAGCTCTGGGGTAGATACAGGTTCATCTGGTGGGACACAGACCCTGTCCCACCTCGGGCTCACAATCTTAATCCCCATTTTACAGATAAGGTAAATGAGGCCCAGGGAAGTTAAGTGTCTTGCCTAGGGTCATGCAGCAGACAAGTAGTGGAGCTGGGATTAGAACTCAGGTCCTCCTGATGCCCAGGTCCAATCCGTTAGTCCATGCTGCTGCTTCTGTTCTGTTTTGGGGATGTAGATGACCACTTGGTCATCAAATCCCTCCTTCACCCCCTCCTCTATTGGTCAGAGAGGAAAACTAAAGCTTAGGGTTATTTCCCAATGCACTGTCTTAACACAGTATAATATGGTCAGCTTTGCAGTAAATAAGAATTGATGCACTTCTTTTGAAAAATAATTTTTCCACCCTACAAAATATACCCAGTATACTAGGGATTTTGGGACTTTAGTTGATTGAATGGGAATTATTATTCCCAGTTTGAAAGAGTCATAAAGAGTGGTATACAAAATTTATCCAGTGTACTAGGGATTTGGGGACTTTGGTTGATTGAATGGGAATTATTATTCTCAGTTTGAAAGAGTCATAAAGGGTGGTATACAAAATTTACCCAGTGTACTAGGGATTTGGGGACTTTGAATGGGAATTATTATTCTCAGTTTGAAAGAGTCATAAAGAGTGGTAAAAGGTTTTGCATTTTGAAGCTTCAAAATATTGAGTAGCAAGATCTCATTTATCTCTGAATTTGCCATGATAATAATTGTGGTATTTTTTTAAAGCACTTATTATATGCCAAGCACTATACTAAGTGCTGGGGTAGATTCACATTGGGATCACAATCTGAATAGGGGGGAGAACAGGTATTGAATCCCCATTTTGCAGATGAGAGATCTGAGACGCAGAGAAGTGAAGTTCCTTGCCCAAGGCCCCACAGCAGACAAGTGGCGGAGCCAGAATTAGAAACCAGGCCCTTGCTCTTTCCCCTAGGCTATGCTGATTCTAAAAGCCCAACCTACTTCTGCCTTTTAACGAGTCAAAAGTAGGTCAAGTTGGTTTTCAGACCCATGGACCAGTTCTCAGTACCAACACAAATTTGAACATTAATACAAATCAAACTTTCTGTAAAAATGAAGATTAAGCCTGTGATCTCCTGGTTAAACTTGAGTTCTCTCACTAACCGTGATAAACCCCGTACCTCATGAGTCATGCTAAGCCTGTCACTTTCCACAAGCCCCAGGTAACCACTGACGCTCCTTAGCCTGAGCAGAGACCTGTAGCAGCCACCAAATAGGAAACCTGCCTTAGGACCCTGAGCGAGACATCTTCCTATTACCAATTCCTGCCTTTTCTGGCACTGCCGCTGCTTCTTATTCCAGCCTCCGTTACCTCATGGGGATTAAGACTGTGCAGGGGCTGTCCAACCCGATTAACTTGAATCTATCCCAGTGCTTAGTACAGTGCCTGGCATATAGTAAGTGCTTTACAAGTAGCATACAAACAATTATTAGTGCAAAGGTCAGAGGGATAATAATAATAATAATGGTGGCATTTATTGAGCACTTAGTATGTGCAAAGTGCTGCTCTAAGCACTGGGGAGGTTAAAAGGTGATCAGGTTGTCCCATGGGGGGCTCGCAGTCTTAATCCCCATTTTACAGATGAGGTATCTGAGGCCCAGAGAAGTTAAGTGATTTGCCCAAAGTCACTCAGCTGATGGGATTTGAACCCATGACCTCTGACTCCAAAGCCCGTGCTTTTTCCACTGAGCCACACTGCTTCTCTAGGGATGTTACTGCTGTGTCACCAGTTGACACCCTCAAAAGATTAGGGGCTGTCACTCTGTCACCTACTTTTGTGTCTACCTGTGAGTTTCTTCCTTTGTGATGTTGACTCATGTAAAAGCTTTCCCCAATGCCTTGCCTAATAGTGACGACCACACTCACAAACCTGGCAGAGAGAGGGCTAACCTGTATTCCTCACGCCCAATCATGCACCTCTGCAGTGAGTGGAATAGCACCCCAAATTTGGCCTTCTGAGGGGTGTGAGACTGGGCCTTTGTATGCTTCCTCCTCTCCCCCTCTCTTCTCCATCCTTCCCCCCCATGCCCAAATCCTCCATTTTCCTTGTTTGTGACTCCTATGGAGAGTAACCCAAATATATTCTGTAAAATAGAAATTAAGACTGTGAGCCCCTTGTGGGATAACCTTATTACCTTGTGTCCCCCCCCAGAGCTTAGAACAGTGCTTGGCACACAGTAAGTGCTTAACAAAAGCCATCATTATTATTATTATATATTCACAGTTACATCCTCCACATAGCTTGGTGTTCATGGGCTTTGACTTTTTTAAAAAATATGATATTTCTTAAACGCTTACTATGTCCAAGACACCGTACTAAGCTCCGAGGTAGATAGAAGCTAATCAGGTTGGACACAGTCATGTCCCATGTGAGACTCACAGTCTTAATTCCCATTTTACTGGTGAGGTAACTGAGGCACTGGGAAGTAAAGTGACTTACCCAGGGTCTCACAACAGACAAGTGGCGGGTTAGGTTTAATAATAATAATAATGATGATGGCATTTATTAAGCATTTACTATGTGCAAAGGTTTAGAACCCAGGTCCTTCTGACTCATTCATTCATTCAATTGTATTTATTGAGCACTTACTGTGTGCAGTGCACTGTATTAAGCGCTTGGAAAGTACGATTCGCCGACAGAGACAATCCCTACCCAACAACAGGTTCACAAGGGGCAGGAGAGTGCTAAAATTGTGTGCAATTCAGAGTATTTGTTTCTTTTTTTAATGGCATTCGTTAAGCTCTTACTATGTGTCAGACACTGTAATAAGCTCTGGGGGAGATTCAGGTTTATCAGGCAGGAGGCAGTCCCTGTCCCACATGGGGCTCACAGTCTAAATATGAAGGGGAACAGGTACTAAATCCGCTTTGTGCAGCTGAGGAAACTGAGAGGTGAAGTGATTTTCCCAAGGTCTCACAGCAGGCAGGGCCAGGTTTAGAACCCAAGTCCTCCGGCTCCCAGGCCCGGTCTTTCCATTAGGCCACACTGCTTCTTGAGGATGATCTTTGTGGTGAGGCTGCAGAATCTTCAAGCCTGCTCGTTTACAGACTTGCACCCCTCAAAGATATCACCTCCCCCCGCCTCAGTATCCCAGCTAACTGCAGTCTTCGCAAACTCGTACTTCTAGCCGAAATCCAGCATCCCACACCTCCCCAGAGACATGAAAACACAGACTTTTTCCTGTGCATTTTCTTGATACATGCACCCTCTCACTGTAGCAGGGTGATAATGCCTGTGGAGCTGAAAAATGCAGCAGCTGAAACCGACTACCGAATTTTTCACTCATCGTGGCTAATCGTCCCTTGTGTCGGGTGAGTGGGCGAGTGTTAATTTCACTCTGTGTTTAAACACGGAGCGGCCCAGAGGAATTGGGTTGAATCATCTTTTTCAGCAGAGCGGTCTGGTACAAAGAGCACAGGCTCCTCTGGGAGTCAGAGGATCTGTTCTCGGCTCCACTCCTCGTCTGCTGTGTGACCTTGGACAAGTCACTTCACTTCCCTGTGCCCTAGTTCCCTCAGTTGTAAAATGGGGATTGACTTTGAGCCCCATATGGGATCGGGACTGTGTCCAACGAAGAACAGTGCTTGATGATGATGATGATGATGGCATTTATTAAGCGCTTACTATGTGCAAAGCACTGTTCTAAGCGCTGGGGGGGATACAAGGTGATGAGGTTGTCCCACGTGGGGCTCACAGTCTTCATCCCCATTTTCCAGATGAGGGAACTGAGGCCCAGAGAAGTGAAGTGACTTGCCCAAAGTCACACAGCTGACAAGTGGTGGAGCCGGGATTTGAACCCATGACCTCTGACTCTAAAGCCCGGGCTCTTTCCCACTGAGCCACGCTGCTTGACACATTGTAAGCACTAAACAGATATATATATATATATATATATATATATATATATATATATATATCTGATATATATATATATATAAAAAAACATATATATACATATATAAATCATTTCTGATTCCCTGATGCCTTGAGGTTGTTCTATCAAGATTCTGGTGACTCCCTCATCCTATTATCCTCTCACAGAAAATGAGGGGAAGGGTGTAGTCAGAAACTCAGCCTTAATGGGGGTGGGGGTTTCACTCATCAAATCAATCAATCAATCAATTGTATTTATTGAGCGCTTACTGTTTGCAGAGCACTATACTAAGCGCTTGGGAAGTACAAGTTGGCAAAGCCACTCAGACACTTTTTCACAAGTGTTGCCTCTCAATTCTTTGGAAGAGCAATACATCTTGCAAACTCTGAGGCCTGTCTAGAGTATTACAGCAGGGAAAGCTGAGAAGCAGCATGGCCTGGTGGCTAGAGCACAGGCCTGGGAATCAGAAGGACCTGGGTTCTAATCCTGACTCCGCCACTTTCTGCTTCATGACCTTGGGCAAGACACTTGACTTCTGTGTGCCTCAGTTAACTCATCTTTAAAATGGGGATTGAGACTGTGAGCCTTAGGTAGGACAGGGACTGTATCCAACCTGGTTATCAAGTATCTGCCTTAGTACAGTGCCTGACACATAGTAAGTGATTAATAAATGCCACAATTATTGTTATTATTATTACAAGCAACAAAAAACATCAAAATACTATCTCCACAGCGAACAGTTTGCTTGAATGTACTATCCTCAGGGGATGCTGAGGAAATATGCTATAGGAAAATAATCTTATCTGCTCCTTGGGGTTGAGAAAAGAGAAATTGTGGCTATTGTGTCAAACTAGAATCAGATGAAGACTTTTTTTTGCAATCATTTCATAAACAAGTGTTCACTGTGTAGCAGTGGCTTAAGCCCAATACTGAACATTTTATTTGATGAAGAAATTCCAGTGTTCATCTGCTTTTATAGCACTGCAGTCCCCCAAATGTGCACACACCAGGGATAGCTTTTTAGAGAGGGAGTGACTTCGTGAGAGCCTTTTCAACTTGGATGAAGCTAACATGTCCTGCTGTAAAAAACTGAACTGCTTCTCAGTGTCAAACTGTGGAATTGCCCTCCATTTTCTAAATGACTACACCCAACGCCTTCTCACGAATGATTGTCATGTAAATGCGGGTTACTCATTCCTATACTATTTGGAAGGGATTTGCATTAATTTAGTTTGTTTCCTCTTTAAAGTTCCATTCCCACTGTCCATAAACCATTCAACTCTTTGTTGGGGAAAGCCAGAAGCATTGCTGGCAAAAATTTCAGCCTCCAAATCAGCCTGATAAGATCATTTCCCTTCGTTTTTCTGGTTTTCTCTGTCAATCAATCAATCAGTCATATTCATTGAGCGCTTACTGTATGCAGAGCGCTGTACTAAGCGCTTGGGAAGTACAAGTTGGCAACATATAAAGACGAAAACAAAACATATTAACAAAATAAAATAAATAGAATAAATATGTACAAGTAAAATAAATAGAGTAATAAATATGTACAAACATATGTACATATATACAGGTTTTATGGTCTTTAAGTGCTTTGTGCCAAGCACTGTTGTAAGCGCTGGAGTAATTACAGAGTAGTCAGATTGGACACAGTCCATGTCGTACGTGAGGCTCACAGTCTCAATCCCCATTTTACAGATGAGGGAACTGAGACCCAGAGAAGTGAGGCAACTTGCCCAAGGTCACACGGCAGACAAGAGCCAGGATTAGAACACACTGCTTCTCGGCTTTCCCTGATTATGAGGTACCTATCCTGGTGCTTAGAACAGTGCTTGGCACATAGTGAATGTTTTAAAAATACCATAGTAAAAAAAAATGCAGTAGAAAGGCCTCCGATAGTTTGCAAGACTTATTGCTCTTCCCAAAGTGTTGAGAAGCAGCGTGGTCTAGTGAAAAGGGCATGGAGCTGTAGTCAGGAGGCCTGGGTTCTAAACCTGGCCCTGCCATTTCAATCCATTGTATTTACTGAGCGCTTACTGTGTGCAGAGCACTGTGCCAAGCACTAGGGAAGTACAAGTTGGCAACATATAGAGACGGTCCCTACCCAACAACGGGCTCACAGTCTAGAAGACAGACAACAAAACAAAACATGTGGACAGGTGTCAAGTCATCAGAATAAATAGAATTAAAGCTAGATGCACATCATTAGCAAAATAAAATAGAATAGAATAGTAAATATGTACAAGTAAAATAAATAGAGTAATAAATCTGTACAAACATATATACAGGTGCTGTTTTCCTGCTGTTTGCTGTTTTCCTCAGCTCATTGTGGGCAGGATATCTGTTTGCCAATTCTCTTCTACTGTCCTCTCCCGAGAGCTTAGTATTAATAATAATAATAATGGCATTTGTTAAGCACTTACTATGTGCAAAGCACTATTCTGAGCACTGGGGAGGATACAAGATGATCAGGTTGTCCCACGTGGGGCTCCCAGTCTTATTCCCCATTTTACACATGAGGGAACTGAGGCCCAGAGAAGTTGTGACTTGCCCAAAGTCACACAGCTGACAAGCGGTGGAGCCGGGATTAGAACCCATGACCTCTGACTCCCAAGCCCGGGCTCTTTCCACTGAGCCACGCTGCTTCTCTAAAATTTCAGCCTAAAATTTTACTACAGTGCTCTGCACACAGTAAGCGCTGTAGAAATGCCACTGATTACTTCTAGACTGCGAGTCCGGTGTTGGGTAGGGACCGTCTCTATATGTTGATGATTTGTACTTTCCAAGCACTTAGTACAGTGCTCTGCACACAGTAAGCGCTCAATAAATACGATTGAATGAATGAATCTGGGGGGTGGGTTGCCAGGGGAACAGAAGGTTTCAGATGGAACAGATGTGGCACTGAATTGAGGAGGGGAGTAACATGTTAGGGCCCAGTATGTGCTAAGGAGAAGGAGTGAGAAGCAAAATTCACCAAGTTAGAAAATCTAACTCAGTGTCCCTAAGATGAATAGCAGTGTGGCCGAGTGGAAAGAGCACAGACCTGCGAGTCAGAAGGACCTGGATTCTAATCCTGACTCCGCCACTTGTGTGCTGGGTGACCTTGAGCAAATCATTTAACTTCTCTGTGCCTCAGTTCTCCTGTTCTCCCTCCTACTTAGACTGTGAGCCCCATGCGGGACAGGGACTGTGTCCAACCTAACTCACCTTTGTCTATCTCAGTGCTTAGAGCAGTGTTTGAAACATAGTAAGCGCTTAACAAATACCATAAGCAGAGTGAGAAGCAGCGTGGCTCAGTGGAAAGGCCATGGGCTTGAGAGTCAGAAGTCATGGGTTCTAATCCCGGCTCCCCCTCATGTCTGCTGTGTGACCATGGGCAAGTCACCTAACTTCTGTGAGCCTCATCTGTAAAATGGGGATGAAGACTGTGAGCCCCTCGTGAGACAACGTGATCACCTTGTATCCCCCCCAGCGCTTAGAACAGTACTTTGCACGTAGTAAGCACTTAACAAATGCCATCATTATTATTATTATTATAAAAAAAAATGTGGAATTTAAGTGCTCGCTATGTGCCGAGCATTGTGCTCAGCGCTGGAGTTGCTACAGTAGTAGGATCAGAAACCGTCCCTGTTCCACATGGGGCTTGAAGTTTGAGGGAGAGGAGAGAACAGGTATTTAATCCCCATTTTGCAGATCAATCAATCAATCATATTTATTGAGCACTTACTGTGTGCAGAGCACTGTACTAAGCACTTGGGAAGTACAAGTTGACAACATATATAGTCCCTACCCAACAGTGGGCTCACAGTCTAAAAGGGGGAGACAGAGAACAAAACCACACATACTAACAAAATAAAATAAATTTTTATTTATTTATTTGCAGATGGGCAACTGAGACAGAGAGGGGAAGTGACTTGCCCAAGATCACACGGTGGGCAAGTGGCAGAAACAGGATTAAACGTGGCCTAGTAGATGCAGCATGGGCCTGGGCATCAGAAGGGCCTGGGTTCTAATCCAAGCTCTTCCACTTGTCTGCTCTGTGAC
This sequence comes from Tachyglossus aculeatus, assembly GCF_015852505.1. Taxonomy (NCBI): domain Eukaryota; kingdom Metazoa; phylum Chordata; class Mammalia; order Monotremata; family Tachyglossidae; genus Tachyglossus; species Tachyglossus aculeatus. The sequence goes on along the minus strand of NC_052067.1, from coordinate 41,244,935 downwards.
TTTGGGCAAGTCACTTCACTTCTCTGGGCCTCCGTTACCTCATCTGTAAAATGGGGGTTAAGAGTGTGAGCTCCTTGTGGGACAGGTACTGTGTCCAACCTGATTAACTTGTATCTACCCCAGCACTTAGAATAGTGCTTGGCACAAAGTAAGCGCTTAATGAGTACCATAATTATTATTATTATTAAATCTCCTGCCTCCCAGTCTTAAGCTCTTTCCAGAAGGTCCTAGTGACTGGATTATCTTTCCCCCCAACCCTCTCTCTCTCTCTCTGAAGCTGAGGTGAACGAGGTGGGGGAGAAAGGGCTGTGAAAGTTGTGTTTCTCAGAGTCTTGGGGCATCTTTCCAAGTTCATCTTATCGCATCCAAGAGAGAAACTGAATGGGTGGGCTGTTTTTGTAGCAGGATGCCTCCGATCAAGATTACAATGTGCGGCTGAGGTCTTAACCTGAACACTCGATTGGGACTCTCTCCTTCATGTGGTATTTTCCTCTTCAGGCAGGCTGGGCTCTGGGCACCAAAAGGATGTGCAGTTGTGTCTTCAGGAGGAAGATCGAGACAATGATCAAGCTTGAGTTTTTATCGCCACAAAACTATCTCCCCCTCAGAGGTGTTTACCATTCTCGAGCTGTGCGCTTCGTGTTTTGCAGGGCCAAGTTTGGATCAACGGCTTCAACCTCGGCCGCTACTGGCCGGCCCGAGGTCCCCAGGTGACGTTGTTCGTCCCGAGAAACATCCTGGTGACGTCGGCCCCAAACAACATCACGGTGCTGGAATTGGAGCGGGCTCCGTGTGCTGCCTTGGAGAAGTGCGCCGTGGAATTTGTGGATACGCCGCTTCTCAACGCAACCCTCGCCTATAAGAGTCATCAGGAGAGGGTGTTTAGTAGAGGATCGTGGCAGGACCATTTGTGATGACTGCATCCAATTAGAGCATCTGTTTTTATTTTGGAACCTCAGGGGTCCCTTGTTTCCCTCCCAATTTATGATCTGGAGACTAGGGAAAATCGGATCCTCAAATTCTCCTAGTTCTGTCTCTTTATAAATCTACATTGGGTTATATATGTTCCTTGAGCACAGGAACTACCCCTGAACTCCATAAACTTCTAAACGGTTGCCTCTCCCTCTGTGGGCGCTCAGTAAGTGGTTGGTGGCAATGATAAAAATCAGTGAGGCACACACCCAGAGGTTTTGAGCTGAGGTGTGTTTTGATTTTTAACTCTAGGGAGAAATTAATGAAAATAAAAAGCCATTTTGTCTTCTGTTCCCTTTGGGTGAAATTGGACCGTGCGTTCATGATCAGGGATCGAATGTTTTTTCCTAGATATGAAACCCAGACCCTTTTTTCTTGAAACTGATATCTCTCTTTGAAACCTTAATGTTTGGTAGCCAAGCCTGTGTTTCTCCTTGCCCAGCTCAAAATGCGAAGTATCATCGAGGACACCCCAAGTGACCCTGTGAAAATGTAGGTTAACTTACCTACTAAGTTGATAGCAAGGTTGCTTTCTCCCTTCGGCATCCCCAAGTTTAGGAGCTAATTATCCAGTGAAAATTTTCTAAAATTCTGCCACGTGGCATGCAGTTCTGAACACATTTTAAAAATCCCAGTCAACGTTTAAGCCGGAAGTGGAATTTCAACTTTTGATGGCACATCTACTCTTGAGGGGAAGAGCTTGGAGTCAGCTCCTTTGTTATCCTCTGGTTTCAAAGGACCCCTTTTGGATAATGGTGGAAGGAAAACTGTACTTAATGTCTCTGAGTCCATGGAAAAAATTAAATAGTGAATTCTGTGAATTTTCCGAAAACACCCCTGAAATCTATGTCTACTAGAGTTCAAGGGCTTTAGGGCTTAATAGTATAGTCACCGCTGGGCAAACATTAACAGTGCTGCCCCAATAATCTCCACAATTTTAGGGCTGACTGTCTGAAGGCCCCAAAGAGCAGGCTAGAAAACTCAAAAGTGCCACCATTTTTTTTGATCTTCAGGAAGTGGGAAGAGTGGCATCCTCTACTATAGAGAGGAAAAGGGGAAAAAATAGTGGCAGGATTATGCAAGTCTTCAGTACCCTTAGATCGACTTTTCCTGCTGAGTCCCGGGTTTGAAGAGAAATCATGTGGTGGGGAAAAATCAATTATTTTTAATAAAAGTTGAAAATACAGGCCTTAGTTATGTGGCATTTCTTTCTACTCTCAATGCAAACTTGCCTTGAATGTATCATTTCTACAGCCTGGTGAGTACGGGAACGGTTGGTTTAAAAAAACAACAGTCTGAAGCAGTGTGGTTTAGTGGAAAGAGCATCAGCCTGGGAGTCAATGGACTTGGGTTCTCTGCCACTTGTCTGATGTGTGACCCTGGGCAAAGTCACTTAACTTCTCTGTGCCAGCTTTCTCATCTGTAAGTGGGGATTAAATCCCACTCCCTCCTAGTTACACTGTGAGCCCCATGTGGGACAGGGACTGTCCCCCCCGCTGATAATTTTGTATCCACCGCAGCGCCTAGTACTTGTAAGTAATACTTGGCACGTAGTAAGCACTCTACAAGTGCGATTTAAAAAGCAAAAACCTGGCAAGCCAGGAAATGTGGGCTTAACTGCAAAGCTTCCTTAGATTTACATCATTACACTGAAATCTTAACTCACCCTGAACTCCCACTAATTGCCTTTTGGGTGCTGACAAAGCCTTGCTGCTACCAAGTTGGTTCTGCCCAAATCGTTTGGAATTAGGTCATCATCATCATCATCATCAATCGTATTTATTGAGCGCTTACTATGTGCAGAGCACTGTACTAAGCGCTTGGGAAGTACAAATTGGCAACATATAGAGACAGTCCCTACCCAACAGTGGGCTCACAGTCTAAAAGACTCCGGGGGCGGAGGCGGCCAGGTCCCCCGTCCCCTCATCAGATTTCCATGATCTGAAAGAGTTAATGCAGCAGTGAAAAACACCAGGGAATAACTTTGACACTGGAAGAATTGAGCTCAGTAAGTTTGTTTTTGGTTTCTTTTGTCTTCACACTCAAATTTCCCAATGATAAAGGGTTGCATGTTGTGGTTTTTAGCTTGGGTTTTTTTGTGTGTGTGCGTGTGTTGTGTTTGTGTGTGTGTGTATGTGTGAGAAGGAGAGAGAGAGAGAGAAATGGTGATTCTGTAGAACTTACCAAATGAATAATATAAATAGTGAAGCATGACTAGGAGTCAGGGAACCGAAGAAATGGAACATTACCTTGGGGGAAAGTTGTGTATGTGTGTTTGTGTGTGGTGGGTGTCTTTCTGACAAGTTGGATTCTGAAGAACCCTGTTTCATTATCAGTTTTCATAATTGCCCTATTCACTGAATTTTCAAGTTGACTCTAAAAGACCCGTAGAAGCAGTGTGGCCCAGTGGAAAGAGCGTGGGGCTGGGATCTAATCCCGGCTCTACCACTTTTCTGCTGTGTGACCTTGGGCAAGTCTCTTCACTTCTCTGTGCCTCAGTTCCCTCATCTGCAAAATGCAAGCTCGTGTGGGATGGGGACTGTGTCCACCTTGATTGTCTTGTATTTACCCTAGCACTTAGAACGGTGCTCGACACATAGTAAGGGATTCACAAATACCCTGATTACTATTATTAAGATAGAGCAGTCTCTATCAATCAATCAATCAATCAATCATATTTATTGAGCACTTACTGTGTGCAGAGCACTGTTCTAAGTGCTAGGGTAAATACAAGACGATCAAGGTGGACACAGTCTCCATCTCTATTTAGCTTATCCCCTAGCATCTCCAAGGAGTTCAAAGCCAGTTGGACTCATTGAACAAGGGAGATTGAACAAGGGTGGTCCTTAAATCCTCTGTCCACTCTCTACTTCCTTTCATTCATTCAATTGTATTTATTGAGCACTTACTGTGTGCAAAGAATTGTTCTAAGTGCTTGGGAGAATACAGTATAACAATTGGCACGTTCCCTGCCCACAGTGAGCTCACAGTCTAGAGATGGAGACAGACATTGATATACATAAATAACAGATATAAATACACATACAGATATATTTCCCTCTCCTGTCCCCATCCCCACCAGACTGTGGCAGATCTCCTGAGCATCTATTCTGCATTTTCTGTTGATTCTTTAAGGGTGGGAAAAGGTAATTTACATTGCTCTATTCCCCTCTAGACTGTAGGCTTGCTATGGGCAGGGATTGTGTCTACTCGTAAGCTTTCTCTACACTGTAAGTTGGTTGTGGGCAGGGAACATGTCTACCAACTGTTATATTGTACTATTATATTGTTATATTCTCCTAAGCGCTCAGCAGTGGAGAATAAGCGTGGCCTAGTGGATGGAGCATGGCCTGGGACCCAGAAGGACCTGGATTCTAGTCCCAGCTCTGCCACTTGCCTGCTGTGTGACCTTGGGAAAGTCACTTCACTTCTCTGGGCCTCGGTTCCCTCATCTGTAAAATGGGGATTAAGGCTGTGAGCCTCATGTGGGACAAGGGCTGTGGCCAGCCTGATTTGCCTGAATCTTCCCCAGCGCTTAGTAAAGTCCCTGGCACATAGTAAGCACTTAGTACAGTGCTCTGCACACTGTAAGCTCCGATATACAATTGATTTATTGTTGTACTATCCCAAGTGCTTAGTACTGTACTCAGGAAGCACCCAATAAGTACTATCGGTGATGAGGTATTCATCCTTAGTAGGGTGGGATTCCTCCATGAGTGCCTGAAGGACTCAGTGTCTCTCTATCCCCTACTCTCAGAGATCTCAGGCAATGTAGACTTCCCCTGTCAGGTTTTCTCTGAAGCCAGAGGAAGCAACAACTCTAATTTTTCATCGTGCACCTCTTATCCAAGTTGGATCCAAACCTGTCTGCATCGATGCTTTCTGCCTCCCTCCTTAGTGGCTGCTTGATTATTAGTCGAGGGGGGTGGAGGGAAGGGGAACTTGGAGCAAGGAATCCTGGATAGAAGAGATGGGTCAATTGCTTAGACACCAAAGCCAGTACATTGTCTTCCCTCAGCTTCTAAGGTTGCGACTCCTGTTGTTACCAGCATCTTCCTTGTGATGATTCTCCCTCGGAATTATTCAGAAAGTCGCCTTTTCAGTCTGCTCCCATCAGGGGTTCAGATCATTTTTTCCCCAGGTAATTGGTATGCAGATTGCAGGGAAAAGATGGGGAAGCTACCAGAAGCTTTCATTTCAAAAATTCTAATTTGGAAGCCAAGTTCTGGCTTTCTGTACTGTCCCATGATCTCCCCATCCCTGTCCCCTGCCTTCATAAGGCTTTTAGCCTGACTAAAAGCACATCTCCTCCAAGAGGCCTTCCCCAACTAAGCCCTCATTTTCCCTTCTCCCACTCTCTTTCTTGTCACTCCTGCATTTGGATTTGCTCCCTTCATTTCACCCCCTGCCTCAGCCTCTCAGCACTTATGTACATATCTGTAATTTATTTATGTTAACGTCTGTCTCCTCTAAACTGTAAGCTTGTTGTGGGCAGGAAATATGCCAACCAACTCCATTGTACTCTCCAAAGCCCTTATAGTAAGTACTTAACAAATACCATAAATAAAAGACTCTGAGCTCTCAGTTGGGTGAGAGAGCCCAAGGTACTGCTCATTAATCAGGTGGTTGTTGAGTACTTGGCATGCTGGTTTTGTCTGTCTGGCCCTGACCTTTATTTTGCTTAGTGTAGATTCATGCTTGGAGCCCCACATAACGTTTTGTCCATTGTGTAATGTTTAATACAGCTCAGCATGACCTGGTGGATCTTACCAGCTCGGCCCTCCCCTCCTAACTCTCCATCGTCCCTCCCCCACACCCTTGTCTCTGGCCTAAAATTGAACCAGCATCTCTGAATGCTTCACACCACACTTCCTCATGCTACACACTCCCCGGGGATTTTTAACCTGAGCCACCTGGTAATTTCATGATTTACACAAGAGGCTTTTAATCAGGAGTCTTGATCTGTTCCCACACCAGACTACCAGCTTTCTCGGGGACTTCTGTGACCTTTGTGACCTTTGTCAAGGGTCTCGTAGCCTCCGCCCCCTCCTCCCTTTGACCGAATTTCCCCCTCCCACCCAATAGGAGCCGGGGAGGGGGAATCGAACCCAAGATTGGAAAAGGTCTGGCTCCATTTGAGTGTCTGTCATTCCAGGACCGTCTGTGAGGCATGGCTGCCCCTATGAAGGGTATCCACCTTCGTAAATCTCCCAGATTTCCCTGGAGCAGTGGGCGCTTCCAACCAACATGATCCAAACTTGGATCAGTTGTGTTTCTAAAAGCGCTTGGATATTTCTCTTCCTTGGCAGGAGATGACAGAAAGCCACCCAGTGGGCTATGTTTCCTGGTCCAGGTTTGGTTGACCAAGTCATTCAATCATTCATTCAATCGTACTTATTGGGTGCTTACTGTGTGCAGAGCACTGTACTAACCACTTAAGGGGAGGCCCAGCTGTGGGCTTAAATCTTGGGCATTTCCTGATAGAAACTGAGGCCAAAATGAGTCCAGTTAATGGTCCAATCCCATATTCTCTTTACAGAGGGAGACGGGAGAGTCATGAAGATGGAAGAGGAGGAGCCAGGATAGTTTAGGGCTATTGTGGGTTTTGAACGGTGGAAACCAGTCGCGGGGCTGCTGGGGAAGGGAGGGAAGTAAGTTGAGCAGGGCATTTTCCTGTCATACTCCAGGACCATGTTGACTTGGTAACATAAGAAATGCCATTTCTATTTCAGGCCAGTGGTTCGTCCAGCCAGCTGTTTGCCCTCCAACTGTGGCGACGTGAAGGAGGAATCATAAGGCAGAATTGGGCTTCTGGATGCCCATCCTCATGGTTAGTGATATCCCATCCAACAACCCTTTTCCTTCTTCAATCCCAACCCCTGACTTCTCTCTAGTGACCCATTTTAGACTCTTCCCCCAGCTTTTTCTCCATACCCTTCTTTCACCCTGTACAGCTTCCTAGGGGAACAAATTCCAAACACCCTTTTTCCATCAACTTATATTGCTAACATATTCAGCTTCTGCTCAACCAGTGGACACCTCTAGATAAGTTTTTCTCTTAAATATCATTATTCCAACACCTTCCCCTTTAAAGGTAAACATAGCACATTTACTATTCTACCAGTGTGCTTTAAATGGTCCCTTTCAAATACGGTCTTCTCACTCTAGTTGACTGCCTTCCCGTATCTTGTCTTTCTCTTCTCACATCACCCTCGGAATGGTGGTTATGGCTTGGGTTTTTCTACTAATCTAGAATTGTGTGAGAGCCTTATCTGTCCTTCTGTTCTCTGGTAGGTAGAAATAAATGTTCTCTAGTATTATTATCCATCTTTCATTCTGCTGTCTGGATGATTTTTCTGAAAAACAATTCAGTCCATGACTTCCTTCTCCTGAAGAGCCTCCAGTGGTTTCCCATCTACCTCTGCATCAAACAGAAACTCTTTACCATCAGCTTTAAGGCACTCAATCAACTTACCCCTTCCTACTTTGCTGATTAACTACTACCATCCTGCCCTCCCACCTCACTACTCTAACACCGATCTGCTTACTGTATCTCCATCTTGTCTATCTCATCACCATCCTCTTACCCACATCCTCCCTCTGGCCTTTCTATATAACCGCCCTCCAATTTCCTCACTTTCAAAACCTTATTCAAATTACCTCTCCTCCAAGAGGTCTTCCCTGACTGACACCTCATTTCCCCTGCTTCCTCTCTCTTCTCAATCACCTGTGCATTTGGGTCTGTACCCCTTAAATGCTTGATGTTCACCCCACCCCCAGCCCCACAGCAATTATCCAGGGTGTTTATTGAGTGCTTACTGTCTGCCAAGTACTGTGCTAAGTGCTTCGGAGCATCCAATACAGTGTTCCAGTGGACATATTTGCCATTTTTCTCCCATTCTAGACTGTAAGCTCCCCGTAGGCAGGGACTATGTCTACAAACTGTTGTACTCTCCTAAGTGCTTAGTAGAGTGCTCTGAACAGAGTAGGTGCTCAGTAAATATCATCAGTTGATGTGATTGATTTCTTCTGGTCCCACCCACCTCAGGGTTCTTTTTTTTTTAATGGCATTTGTTAAGCAGTTATTGTGTGTCAAGAACTGTGTTAAGTGCCGTGGTTGATACAAGTTGGATAGTCTGTAAACTTGTTGAGGGCAGGGAAGGTGATTACTAGTTCTGTTATGTTGTACTCTCCCAAGTGCTTAGTACGGTGTGCTTTACACAGTAAGTGCTCAATAAATACGGCTGAGCGATTGATTGATTGACTGACTGTGAGCCCGCTGTTGGGTAGGGACCGTCTCTATATGTTGCCGACTTGTACTTCCCAAGTGCTCAGTACAGTGCTCTGCACACAGTAAGCGCTCAATAAATACGATTGAATGAATGAATGAATAACTGATCAGGCTGGATACAGTCCCTGTCCCAAATGGGGCTCACAGTCTAAGTACGAGGGAGAATAATAATAATAGTAATGATGGTATTTATTAAGCGCTTACTATGTGCCTAGCACTGTTCTAAGCAATGGCGTAGGTACAGGGTAATCAGATTGTCCCACACGGGGCTCACAGTCTTAATCCCCATTTTACAGATGAGGAAACGGAGGCACAGAGAAGTGAAGTGACTTGCCTAAAGTCACACAGCTGACAAGTGGCAGAGCCGGGATTAGACCTGGGACTCCCAAGCCTGAGCCATGCTGCTTCCATGAACATTTTGCTGTTGAGGAAATTGAGGCACAAAGAAGCGACTTGCCCAAGGTCACACAGAAGGCAAGTGGTGGAGTCAGGGATTAGAACCCAGGATCACTGACTCCCAAGTCTGTTCTTTATCCACCAGGCCATGCTGCTTCCCACTGTGGGCAGTGTTCCGGTCTGGAGCTTAATCAGTAATGATGTAGCCCCAAACAGAACTTGTCTCCGGAACTCCTCATTCCCAGGCCAGAGCTCTTTTGACTGCATCAACAGACGGGCTTAAAACTCTACGGAGTCTTGTCGCTGATGCTAGAAGATGGAAAAACAAAATGGTAAATTGGGATACTTGGCGAGGAGGGGGGAAATAAGTAAGTTGCAGGACAGTGTGAAGCACTACACAGTGAAGGAACAACAGAAATTGCAAAAACAGAAACCTCATAGTCATAATAATAATGGTAATAAATGTGGTATTTAAGTGCTCACCATGTGCCAGGCACTGTACTAAATGCAGGGGAGGGATACAAGTAAATTGGCTTGGACACAGTCCCTGTCACAGTCACAGTCTCAATCCCTATTTTACAGATGGAGTAACTGAGGCACGGAGAAGTGAAGTGACTTGCCCAAGGCCACAGAGAAGACAAGCGGCTGAGTCGGGATTAGAACCCACAACCTTCTGATTCCCCAGCCCATGCTGTATACACTATGCTGTGCTGCTCCTCTTCCCAGCCAAGCAGAAGCCCATGACTTCCCTGAGAGGGAAACGCCAAATCCAGAAAATATTACAGGGAGGGCATTCGAGTCTCAGGCTTTGGAGACTAAATCAGGCAGAAGAGGAAACTTTTGCTATCTAACAGGGCTAAACATTTGAAACCAAACCTACTGTGTTGAAATCCCAGAAGATTCCTCTGGTAGAAATTCAGCATGGTTGGAATAAGTACTACTGACCTCCCCCTTCTAGACTGTGAGCCCGCTGTTGAGTAGGGACCACCTCTATATGCTGCCAACTTGTACTTCCCAAGCACTTAGTACAGTGCTCTGCACACAGTAAGTGTTCAATAAATACGATTGAATGAATGAACATATGGGAGAGGCAGGGGAACACCCCCGGACTGCACTGGTTAAACTGCTGATGGGAAAGAAAAAGAGAAGCAGTAGGTCCAGTGGATAAAGCGTGGGCCCTGGAAATCAGAAGCACCTGGGTTCTAATCCCACCTGCCTACTGTGTAACCTTGAGCAAGTCACTTCACTTCTCTGTGCCTCAGTTACCTCATCTGTAAAATGGAGATTAAGACTGTGAGCCCTATATGGGACAGGGACTGTGTCCAACATGATAACCACACCTGTGCTTAGTACAGTTCCTGGCACATAGTAAGCGCTTAACAAATACTACAATTATTATTATTATCCTTTCAGTTCAACCTTCGCAACATGGCAATAATCTGCCCTTTCCTCTCCAACCAAATCGCTATCACCTTAATCCAAGCACTTCTCCTATCCCACCTTGATTACTGTATCAACCTCTTTTGCTGACCTCCCTGTGTCCTGTCTCTTTCCCCTCCAGTTCATACTTCAGTCTGCTGCCCAAATCATTTTCCTACAGCATTGTTCAGGCCATGTTTCCCCACTCCTCAAGAACCTCCAGTGGTTGCCTATCCACATCATCATCAAACAGAAACTCCTCACCATGGGCATTAAATCACTCAATCACCTTGCCCCCTCCTATTCACCTCACTGCTCTCCTACTGCAACTTCACTCCTGTAATGCCAACAAACTCATTTTACGTCCATCTTGTCTATCTCACTGCCAACCTCTCGCCTGGAATGCCCTCCCTCTTCATATCTGACAGACAATTCCTCTCCCCATCTTCAAAGCCTTATTGAAGGCACATCTCCTCCAAGGGGCGTTCCTTGGCTAAGCCCTCCTTTCCTCTTCTCCCACTCTCTTCTGTGTTGCCCTGATTTCCTCCCTTTATTCATCCCCACCCCAAACCCCCCAGCACTTGGGTACATATCTGTAATTTATTTGAATTAATATCTGTCTCCCGCTCTGCACTGTGAGCTCACTGTGGGCAGGGACTGTGTCTACCAACTCTGCTATATTGTGCTTTCCCAATGCATAATGCATACACGCAATTAATTGATCATAGAGCGTTGTAGCAAGTACTTGGGAGAGTACAGTGCAACAGAGCTGATAGGCACATTCCCTGTCCACAAGGACCTTATAGTCTAGGGGGCATCCTGATATCGAGCCCATCTGGTAACAGCAAGGTTGCCTGAGGAATTTTAACTGCCAGCTTAATCTATCTTCCTCACATCCTGGATCCTAACAAAGGTAATGATTGGTGGCCTTCCTTCCCCGGAGAATCTGGTGTGAATGAGTACCCAATGCTGAAATCTAATCTTGTTTCCTTTCTTAAGCGATAGTCAGTGAAAGCTGTTGATTGGATCACTGACTCACTGCCAACAAGTTCATGCCCTGGGAAGTTCTCACAAGTAAGTCCTATTGGGGCAATTTGAAACCAAAGTTAGTGTTTTTTTGTTTGTTTTAATGACATTTGTTTAGCGCTTTCTATGTATCAGGCACTGTACTAAGCGCTGAGGTAGATACAAGCTAATCAGGACATATTCCCTGTCCCCCATAGGGCTCATAGTCATAATTTTACAGATGAGGTCCAGGGAAGTTAATGGACTTGCCAGGGGTCACACAGCAGATTCATTCATTCATTCAATTGTATTTATTGAGCACTTACACCCAGCAGATTCATTCATTCATTCAATCATATTTATTGAGCGCTTACTGTGTGCAGAGTAGTGCTTGGGAAGTACAAGTTGGCAACATATAGAGACGGTCCCTACCCAACAGCGGGCTCACGATCTAGAAGATGAGTGGTGGAACTGGAATTCGAACCTGGGACCTCTGATTCCCAGACCCGTGCTCTTTTGGCTAAGCCACGCTTCTTCTCGTAGTTCCAATCCACTTGAATTTTTCTTAGAAAATAAACCTGTTTTCTCCAAGGCTGTTCCACTGTTCCATGAAGACTCGCCCATTTTCTTCCTTCCGGCCTCTGAGAATTAAAATGTATTTTATCTTGATTCCAGGCCCGATCAGATGCAAATTCTAAGAAAGACCAGTCACTTAAAAACAGGCCTGGAGCTCAGGATAGACCTTAAATTGAATATGAGTCATCAGTCTGGTGTGATTTTTGGGAAGGCCAAAATCGTACTGAGAAGCCGCGGGTGCCAGACAACCAATCAGTGGTATTTACTGAGCATTTTCTATGTGCAGAGCACTGTACAAAGCACTTGGGAGAGAGTGCAATACAGAAGAGTTGGTCAACACATTCCCTACCCTCGACGAGTTTACGGTCTGGAGAAGAGCTGGGAAAGCAATGCCTGTGCTATATCTTGCAACCGTCTAACCCTAGCTTGAATGCTCATTCTCATTCAGAGCACAGCAGTTTAAAGAGAGTGAAAGGAGGTATTCATTCATTTGATTATAGTTATTGAGCGTTTACTGTGTGCAGAGCACTGTACTAAGTGCTTGGGAGAGTACGATATAAAAATAAACAGCCACATTCTCTCCCAGGGGAGGCAGACAAACCAAGGGGCGGAAAATGCATCCTGCGAGAAAAGGCTAAAGGAACTGGGTTTGTTTAGCTGAGGAAGAGAAGGCTGAGGGAACATTTAATTATCCTACTCGAGCCTTCGAAGAAGTTATTCTGAGGAAGACGTTGAACCGCTGTTCCCCATGCCCACCGAGTGTCCAATAAGGAAATGGGATTCTTCTAAAACAGGAAAGATTTCAGCTGGCTACAAGGAAGAACTCCTTATGTGACACAGGGTCTTTCAACTCCGGACTAGATGGTCGTGTCTCCATCCCTGGAGCTCTTTGGGAACAAGAGGGACATCTATTTGTCACAATCCTGTCTGGAGGCAGAGGGCTGAACCTTTCAGGGATCCTTCCTTCTCTCAGATTGAACTGTGCCTCCCTCTCTGTCCTTTGAATTTTCATCGGCCCAGAGACCATTTCTCTGGGTCTCTGAATTATCCCCTTTCTCCTGCCGTCTGAGTCCATCATTAGCATTATTTTTAGTAGGCAAAAGCTTTCTCCTCCTGTTTTTAATTTTTTTTAAAACTTTAATCTCTTTTGGAGATTCTAGTCCAAGGCTTCAAGAAGTTGATGGAACATTCTGTTTTGGACCCTCACTGCCCCACAGCCCGCACCTGGGAGAAATGCTGTTACGGTGCATTAAAATGTAATTTCAAAACACTTGTCCTATAGGAGCATTTCAAAAAAATGATGGTTTCCAGTGTGTCAGGTAATTTCCTCAGGTTTCCCTCTGCAAGGCCAAGGAAGCAGTGTGGCCTAATGGGAAGAGCAAGGGCCTAGGACTCAAGAGGACCTGGGTTCTAATCCCACTCTGCCACTTGTTTGCTGTGTGACCTTGGGCAGGTCACTTCACTTCTCTGTGCCTCAGTTACCTCAGCTGTAAAATGGGGATTAAGACTCTAAGCCCCATGTGGGAAAGGGACAGAGATACAACCCAATTCTCTTGTATCTATCTCAGCACTTAATAGACTGACTGCACATAGTAAGCACTTAACAAATACCATTAAAAAAAAATCTTGAATCTACCCCAGGGATTAGTACAGTGCCTGGCATGTATTAAGCGCTTAACAAATACCATTAAAAAAAAATCTTAAGTCTACTCCAGGGCTTAGTTCAGTGGCTGGCACATAGTAAGTACTTAACAAGTACCATTTAAAAAAATATTCTGTTAAAGATTAAATTCACCTGTGAAAGCTGTGTAAGTGTCTAGATTGTAAGCTCACTGTGGGCAGGAAATGTGTCTGTTTATTGTTGTATTTTTCTCTCTTAAGCACTCAGTTCAGTGTTCTGCACACAGTAAGTGCTCAATAAATATGATTGATTGATTAACTGAGATTCACCCCCCACCTCACTCAAATTAATACACTACCTCTCACATTAGAACAGTGTTTTGCACTTAGTAAGCGCTTAACAAATGCCATCATTTTTATTATTATTACATGGCACCCTGAGCCACTTGGTCTATAACATTGTTCTGGAGGGGGAGACGGGTGGATTTGAAAGGGGTTGCTAAAATCTTCATCTGGTAATTTGTACTTATTATGAGCCGGGACCGTGTCTGCCAACTCTGTCATATTGTACTCTCCCAAGTGCTTAGTACAGTGGTGGCACCCAGTAAGCTCTTGGTTAAATAGGATCAATTGATCGGTACAATTAGAAGCTAGGGTTGGGTCAGGGTCGGAATGGGGGCTTCTTGTCTGAAGTGGGGGAATGAGAGTTGAGTTTGTAGGGTGGAATTAGGGACTTTCTCAAGCCCAGACTCACATTTCCCCCATTCTGGGCAACAGTGAGAGTTCTGACACCCACAACCAGCTTCCAAGGAACTTGCCTGGAAAGTTCAGAGAGCAGCTGACTTGCCTGAAAGCTGTGAGTGGGTGGGATTTGCGTGTCATAAAGTGAATAAATAAATCAGTCATAAAGCGAATCTCAGGGTGTCTCACACGTAGACTTCTTCCAGGGTAAAATGGTGAAAATGAGATGAGGAGGAAGTTTAATCTTTCAGGGCCTCTGTTTCCTCATTTGTAAGATGGGGGTAAAATACCTGTCCTCCGTCCCTCTTAAACTGGGAGCCCCTGATGGGACGTGGATTTTATCCAATCTGGTTGTTTCTGAATCCACCCCTGCACTTTGCACAGAGTGTGGCCCGAAGTGAGCACTTGATAACCTCCATCATTAAAATTGTGTGCAGATGCCTCCAGAGAAGTTGGGAGGGAGGTGGTTTATTTTCTGGTATTTGTTAAGCACTTACAATGCGCCAGGCACTGGGTAGATACAAATTAATCAGGTTGGATACAGGCTATGTCCCACATAGAGCTCACTGTCTTAATCCCCATTTTGCAGATGAGGTACCTGAGGCCCAGAGAAGTGAAGTGACTTTCCCAGGGTCACACGGCAGACAAGTGGCAGAGCCGAGATTAGAACCCAGGTCCTTCTGACTCCTGGGCCCATGCTGTGACTACTAGGCCGCGCTCCTCTGAAAACAATTTCCCAGCCCTGAAACGTCTCAGTTAGTCAGTCAATCGTATTTATGGAGCGCTTACTGTGTGCAGAGCACTGAACTAAGCGCTTGGGAGAATACAAGATAACAATAAACGAACACGTTCCCTGCACAGCTCTTGAAAGTGCTTTGTCTGTGGTTCCTCGCTGTCTGTTTCCATGGAGCCTTTACTATACTCAGCTCTCCGCGGTGTTAATTCTTAGAACTCGTCTTGCAGAACTGCATTCGTTGATGGTTAAGGGGCTGACACAGGTATAGAGTCAGGCCTGAGTCCCTGCCCTTGGGGACTGCTCCTCGGAAAAGGAGACATCTCGTGTCTGCCCCAGGGCTTAGAACAGTGCTTGACACATAGTAAGTGCTTAACAAATACTGTCAATATTATTATCATTATAGACTGTTGACCGTGAGTTCCTCCTCTAGATGGTAAGCTCGTTGTGGGCAGGGAATGTATCTGTTTATTCTTGTATTATACTCTCCCAAGTGCTTGGTACAGTGCTCTGCACACAGTAAGCGCTCGATAAATACGATTGACTGGCTCCGCCACTTGTCTAATGTAGGACCTTGGGCAAGTCACGACAGTAAGCTCGTTGTGGGCAGGGTCTACCAACTCTGTTATATTGTGGTTTTCCAGCTATTAAGTACAGTGCTCTGCACACAGCCGGCAGAGCTCAATAAATACGGTTGAATGATTGATTAAATTCTCTGTGCCCATTTATATGATCTGTAAAATGGGGATTAATACTGTGAGCCTCCTATGGGACCTGGTCTGTGTCCAACCTGATTATCTTGCATCTACGCCGGCACTTAGCACAGTGTCTGGCACATAGAAAGTGCTTAATAAAAATGTCATTAAAAAATTAGCTTTGCCCAATGTGTACGATCACGTGTTTGGCAGTTTCAGAGTCCCACTGCTAGCCCCCTCATCATCCATCTTCACGAGGGGAAATACTGGCAGCTCCTCAACCATTTTTAGAGTAGATATCTCACCAAGGTCAGAGGGAAGAGAAGCCCCTCTCTGCTATCTCACTTGTGGGTGACATGGGATAAGAAATGTAAAGGATGAAACAAGCCCAGCACTAGGACATCCCCAAGCCCATGTCTCAAGGAACGTGTCTACAAACTCTGTCCTATATATTTACCTATATTTAATGGTATTTGTTAAGCGCTTACTATGTTCCAGGCGCTATACTAAGTGCTGGGGTAGACACAAGCTAATCAGGTTGGACACAGGCTGTCCCACATGGGGCTCACAGGCTTAATCCCCATTTTACAGATGAGGAAACCGAGGCCCAGAGAAGAAAAGTGACTTCCCCAAGGTCACACAGCGGTCAATTATATTGTAGTCTCTCAAGCGCTTAATCCACTGCTCTGCACTGAGTAAACTGAGTAATAATGGCACCGTGGCTCAGTGGAAAGAGCCCGGGCTTTGGAGTCAGAGGTCGTGGGTTCAAATCCAGGCTCTGCCGCTTGTCAGCTGTGTAACGTTGGGCAAGTCACTCCACTTCTCTGGGCCTCAGTTCCCTCATCTGTAAAATGGGGATGAAGACTGTGAGCCCCTCGTGGGACAACCTGATTACCTTGTACCTACCCCAGCGCTTAGAACAGTGCTTTGCACATAGTAAGCGCTTAACAAATGCCAACATTACTATTAGAGAAGCAGCGTGGCTCAGTGGAAAGAGTCCGGGCTTTGGAGTAGAGGTCATGGGTTCAAATCCCGGCTCTGCCAATTGTCAGCTGTGTGACTTGGGCAAGTCACTTCACTTCTCTGTGCCTCAGTTACCTCATCTGTAAAATGGGGATGAAGACTGTGAGCCCCACATGGGGCAACCTGATCACCCTGTAACCTCCCCAGCGCTTAGAACAGTGCTTTGCACGTAGTAAGCGCTTAATAAATGCCATTTTTTTTTTTTTTTAAACACTCAATCAATAGCATTGATTGATTCTGGTTTCTGGGAGATGTTGTTCAAAATGGTCTCCAGTGGTCAGATTGACGCCCCGCCAAGTATTTTTGGGAAACGAAGTTCTAAACCAAGATGGCCACATATCCCAGTTGTGCTTAGGGGTTCTAAGCCCCTCCATTCCTCACGTTTGATGGCATGTCAGTGCTTGAAGAGTCTCCAGTCAATGATAATAATAGTAATAATAATGATGGTATTTATTAAGTGCTTACTGCGTGCAAAGCAATGTTCTATTCATTCAATCAATCATATTTATTGAGCTTGCTGGGGAGGTTACAGGGTGATCAGGGTGTCCCATGGGGGGGCTCACTGTCTTAATCCCCATTTTACAGATGAGGTAACTGAGGCACAGAGAAGTTAAATGATTTGCCCAAAGTCACAAAGCTGACAATTGGCAAAGGCTGGATTTGAACCCATGACCTCTGACTCCAAAGGCTGTGCTCTTTCCACTGAGCCACGCTGCTTCTCTTCTCAGTGGTATTTATTGAGCACTTACTGTGGGCTGAGTGCTGTACTAAGCACTTGGGAGAATACAATGCAGCAGAGTTGGTAGGCACCTTCTCTGCCCACCTGGAGTTTACGGTCTACAGTCATGACATCAAACGTGTTCCAGGATCGTGGGGGCCCCAGATTCTCTTCCCCATCAGAAGGGAATGAGGTGGGATATAGTAGAAATGATAATTGGAATTCCAAGGATAATTTTGGCGGCGGAGTGACTTTCTACCTACACCTAAAACCGCAGGATAGGAACCATATATTATACAGTATACCGGCAACCATTTGATTTAAGAAAGCAGCGTGGCTCAATGGAAAGAGCCCGGACTTGGGTGTCAAAGGTTATGGGTTCAAATCCCAGCTCTACCAATCGTCAGCTGTGTGACTTTGGGCAAGTCATTTCACATCTCTGTGCCTCAGTTACCTCATCAGTAAAATGGGGATGAAGACTGTGAGCCCCCCGTGGGACAAACTGATCACCTTGTATCCTCCCCAGCGCTTGAACAGTGCTTTGCATATAGTAAGCGCTTAACAAATGTCATTATTATTATTATTATTTGCTCCTCCGTGGCAAACTTTATCAGAGACTATTTTAAAATCATTTTTCGGCCTTCTCTACTCCTGCTGAATGATAACAGTCATTCTTTCCTTCCTTTGGGGAGAAGCAGCGTGACCTAGTGCAAAGAACACAAGCTTGTGAGTCAGAGGACCTGGGTTCTAATTCTTGCTCTGCCACTTGCTAGCTGTTTGACTTCAGGCAAGTCACTTAACTTCTGTGTGCTTCAGTTTCCTCATCTGTAAAATGGGGATTCAATATTTGTTCTTCCTCGTTATACGATGAGCCCCATGTGGGACAGGGACTCTGTCCGACCTGATTTTGTGTAGCTGCTCCAGTGCTTAGAACAGTGCTTGACACATAGTAAGTGCTTAATAAATGCCATAATTCATTCATTCATTCAATCGTATTTATTGAGCGCTTACTGCGTGCTGAGCACTGTACTAAATGCTTGGGAAGTACAAGTTGGCAACATATAGAGATGATCCCTACCCAGCAACGGGCTCACAGTCTAGAAGGGGGAGACAGAGAACAAAACAAAACATGTGGACAGGTGTCAAGTCGTCAGAACAAATAATAAATATAATTATTATTAATAGGTCTTACTCTCCAGAATTTGGATTGCCCTCATGCTTCTTCCCTGAACTCCCTCTAATTTCTCCTCCCCAAGGCTGTGATAAATGCTTTAGTTCCAGCATTGAGCATGACGGGAGCTTCTCAAGTTGAAAGATAAGTTGAAAATAACTTAACTTAGAGAAGCAGTGTGGCTCAGTGGAAAGAGCACGGACTTTGGAGTCAGAGGTCATGGGTTTGAATCCTGGCTCTGCCACTTGTCAGCTGTGTGACTTTGGGCAAGTCACTTAACTTCTCTGGGCCTCAGTTACCTCATCTGTAAAATGGGGATGAAGACTCTGAGCCCCCTGTGGGACAACCTGATCACCTTGTATACCCCCAGCGCTTAGAACAGTGCCTTGCACATAGTAAGCGCTTAATAAATGCCATTATTATTATTATTATTATTATTATAAGGCTGAAAAGCACACTTTCCTACCCATTCATACCCAGCAACCTAAGAAATGGTCACTAAGAAGTAATTAATTATACCCATTTTCTGTAAAGATAAGTTTTGGGTATCTTCCTACCCTACTTACCCCTATTTAGGGTTCAACCCTTTCCTTTTTCCCCCTCTACTGTGCCTGGTACATTTGAAGAACACTTTCTGGTTTCTATTGTGTTTTAGGCTAGGTGTAGCCTGTCTCCAAGTTGACCTTTCTTTCCACAAGTCTTTGCTCTTCCTAGAAATCTCCTTTGGCTTCCTCTCTCAAGGTTAATCCCATCCAGGTTTCTGTTCATTGGGAAGCCTTTCCCAGAGGCTTTAAGCCTCCCAATTGCCTGCCCACCATGGCTCTACCCCCTTTCAAAATGGAAACAAGCTGTGCTCCTTCACAGAAGAGCTGCCACCCAAGAAATAGCGTTGATATTGCACCTCTTGCTCCAACCCTGAGCCAGCGTAGAAAAAAAGTCTCTGTAGAGTTAAAGACGAGTTTATTTAGCTTTTGCAGGAACAGACGATGTAAAGTTCTCATGACAAAATGAGAGTCCTTTTTGGAAAGAATGAGTTTTCTTACAAAGCCTAGATTCGCTACAGAGGCAGTGCCTGTGCTTGACGTGGAGTCTCTAGAGTTGAACACAACTGCATTTCTGCATCTCAGTTCGAAAGCAGTCCAAGACTTAGATCGAGTCTTATGTTCGGGTTTGGTTGATGGGTTTTCCTGGGACCTTTATCAAAGGATAGGGAATGATGGGGTGGGGGGAGGTAGGTTTGGAGGGGGTCATGGAGGGGGAAGTTCCCAGGCTGGAGGGGGTCAACCTCTTCTTGCAATCCCACCTGAGTCAGGGAGAGACCTGGTTTCTCTCCTGTCACCCTCCAAAGCTCCCCGAAATCTGCTCTCTCCACAGCCCCTCCGTCAGGCGTTGATCGGCCAGAAATAATGGTAATAATTTAAGCACTTACTCTAGGCCAAACGTGGTGCTAAACGCCGGGATAGATACAATGCAGTCAAATCGGACACAGTTCCTGGCCCAGCTCACAGTTTAAGGGGGTATCTTAACCCCATTTTGACAGATGAGGAAACTGAGGCCCAAAGCAGTCAAGGTTATTCAGCAGGCAAGGAACAGAGCCGGCATTGGAGTCCAGATGCCCTGACTCCTAATCCTCTGTTCTTTCTACTAGCCCACACTGCTTCTCTTCTGAGTCAATTTTCCCGACAGTAATTCATTTTAATGTCTGTTTCCCCTACCTAGAACAGATTCCTGATCCTCTGGGGTTTGATTAATTGGATTTCTTGCTCAGTAGATTGGGTAAAAATAGTGACGAACGAAAAAACCGCAGGGCGACATACTCCCCAAAGATTAATTTGAGAAGCAGCGTGGTTCAGTGGAAAGAGCCTGGGCTTGGGCGTCAGAGGTCGTGGGTGCTAATCCCGGCTCTACCACTTGTCAGCTGTGTGACTTTGGGCAAGTCACTTCACTTCTCTGTACCTCAGTTACCTCATCTGTAAAATGGGGATTAAGACTGTGAACCCCATGTGGGACAATCTGATTACCTTGTATCTACCCCATTGCTTAGAACAGTGCTTGGCACATAATAAGCACTTAGCCTCCCCAACGCCCCGACTCCCTCCCTCTGCTCTACCCCCCTCCCCACCCCACAGCACTTGTGTATATATGTACATATATTATTTCAGCACTTAGAACAGTGCTTGGCACATAGTAAGCGCTTAACAAATTCCATCATTATTATTGTTAATATCATGTTCAAGGCATCTGGTGTGAGCAACGTCCTTCGTACAGAAGGTTTAATGGCATTTGACAGTGAGTGATTTATCCTCTTCAGGGAAATGAATCAATGGTATTTATTGAGCGCTTACTATGTGCTGAGCACTGAACTCAGCACCTGGGAAAGTACAACAGAATTAGCAGACAAGTTCCCTGCCCACAACAAGCTTACAGTCTAGAGGAAATCTGGCCGGTCCTCATTAAACAAATCTTTCAGAGTCCACATTGGTCTTCTGGTATTTGTCACGCAATTTACCGAGAAGCCTCAGTAGACCACCCTTCTGGGAAGGGACATAGTGGGTCAGTGACCCCCCTCTTTGCCCCGAAACCAGCAGCTCCGAGAATTGACCATGGTTGGGGAAAAGAAAGGGGAAAATCACAGGGAAAGCTACCTCCTCTGTCGCCCGGTGAATGTGCTGAGATTTCCAAAGATATCCTGCAGGAAAGAGAAGTCAACTGGACAGTTAGGCCCTCATTCTAACGAAAGACCCCAACTAAGCTTTCCTCATGCTCAAGAACATCTCTGGCGTATAAACCAGTTGGCAGAGTGGCTGTCAATTTGCCCCTCGGGGTGATGGCATGTTTGGGCCGTGAGTTATGTTTTCATAGCTGAGATGGCCGGGGGTTAGGAGGGATGTTTTCAACCCCGCATAGTGCTGCGGCGAGGTGAGAAGCGGGTTTTGGGTGAAGGAGCCAATCGGAAGGAGACGGATTCCTTTATGTGTTGTTTTCCTGTTGGGTTTCGTGGAAGCCAAGGGACTACAAGGCATTGTTGATTTCGTGATCCATAGTAGACTGGGTGTGGGATGAACTGGGCGTTTCCGGGTAGTATGCTTGGAGGATGCCACAGTACTTACAGAGAGCCAAGGGGACCTTGCAGGTTTTGAAGAGCTGCTTTATGTATTTCCTAAACTTTTCACCCAGGAAGAAATAGATGACCGGGTTGAGGCAGCAGTGAACGAACGCCAGCGTCTCTGTGGCCTGCAGGGCATAGTCGAGGTGTTTCTCAAACGTGCAGTCTTTAAGGAGCTCCAGTTCCACTAGGGCCTCGAGAAAAAGCACTACATTGTAAGGGATCCAGAAAACGAGGAAGACGATCATGACCACAAAGATCATCTTCACCGCCTTGTTCTTTTTTTCATTTTTACAGTGCTGGAGGGTCTTGATGATCAGGGAATAGCAAAAAAGCATAACCCCCAGGGGAATCAAGAGGCCCAAGACATTGATCTCCAGGGAGCTGAGAACCTTCCAGGTGGTGGAGTTGTTGGGAAACCTGGACTTGCAGGAGATGTGGCCTTCCTCCCAGAAGGACTCGCTGAAGAGAAGCGTGGGGAAGGAGGCTAAGATAGCCACCAACCAGATGACCGAGCTAGCGATGACCCCATAGGAGAAGGTCCTGGCCTTCAGGGAAAACACAGCGTGGACGATGGCCAGGTACCGGTCAACGCTCATCAGCATGATAAACAGGATCCCGCTGTAAAACCCAACCAGATAAATCCAGGAGATGATCTTGCACAAACCCAGCCCGAAGATCCATTGGTCGGCGGCGTAGTAAGCCCAGAATGGAAGGGAGAAGACGAAGAGCAGGTCGGAGATGGCGAGGTTCAGGAGGTACACGTCAGTCATGGAGCGCAGCCGTTTGTACTTGAACAGGACCAGGACGACAGTGGTGTTGCCCAGCAGGCCCAGCAGGAACACCAGGGAGTAGATGGGGGGCAGGAACAGCCCCCCAAAAGATTTGACCCCCCCTTTGCTGCAGGGCCTGGGGGCATTGTCGTAGGAATAGTCACTGCTGCTGCTGTAGGGGTCCTCTTCCATCGTGGTGAGGATAGGGTCAGCAGTGCTCATCTCGAGGGTGCTCCCAGGCTGGCCTCGGTGGTCCCACCTGCAGTGGGGGGAAGGGAGACCGGGGGTAGAAGGGGGAAAACATTTGGGTGTAAAAATCCAACTAGATAATCGGGTTATTTGTCAGGTACTGAACTAAGTGCTGGGGTAATAATAATAATTATGGTACTGGTTAAGCATTTACTATGTGCCAAGCACTGTTCTAAGCACTGGGGTAGATACAAGTTAATCAGGTCGGACACGATCCCCGTCCCACGTGGGGCTCACGGTCTTAATCCCCATTTTTGCGGACGAGGGAACTGAGGCCCAGAGAAGTTACGTGACTTGCCCAAGATCACACAGCAGACATGTGGTGGATCTGAGATTAGAACCCATGACCACTACACCGTGCTGCTTCAAGATAAGCGGTCTGCTTACAGACGACTGTAAGTCCCCCTCTCGACTGTAAGCTTGTTGTGGGCAGGGACCGCATCTGCCAACTCTGCTGTATTGTACGCTCTCAAGCTCTTAGTTCATTCATTTATTCATTCGCATTTATTGAGCGCTAACTGTGTGCAGAATACTGTACTAAGCGCTTGGAAAGTACAATTTGGCAACATATAGAGACAGTACCTACCCAACAACCGGCTCACAGTCTAGAAGGGGATCTCCAGGGAAGGGGCATAGCTGCAATTTATTTATTCATATTAATATCTCTCCCTCCCTCCAGACTGGAACTTTGTTGTGGGCAGGGAATGTGTCTGCTTATAATAAAAATTATTATTATTATTATGGTATTTGTTCAGCGCTTGCAAGTGCTTACAGGTCAGTGATCTGCAAACAGTAAATGCTCGATAAATGCCACCGATTGATTGATTGATTGGAAACAGTCTGGAGGGAAATAAGAGGAATTAAATCCCAGTTTTTCAGATGTGGAGACTGAAGCTCAGAGAAGTTAAGGTCACATAGCACGGAAGTGGCGAAGCTAGGATAAGAACCCAGGTCTCCTGATTCCCAGGCCCGCACTCTCTCCGCTGGGCCACACTGCTCTCCAAGCACTTACTTTTTTATGGTATTCGTTAAGTGCTTACTATGTATCAACACTGTTCTAAGTGCTGGGGTCAGTACAGGTTATTCATCACCAAAGAGTCATCAGACTGTCATATCCTCACACTTCTCAATGCCTCCATGCTAAATTGGTTTCCCAAGGGACAGGCTTCTTATGTTTGAAGAGGGAGCAAAACCGTGAGTCACACGTCAGTTTTTGGAGGACACTACCTCTAGACTGTAAACTCGTTGTGGGCAGGGAATGTGTCTGTTCTATTGTTGTATCATACTCTCCCAAGTGCTTAGTACAGTACTCTGCACACAGTAAGTGCTCAGTAAATACGGCTGTCTCCCCCTTCTAGACTGTGAGCCCATTGTTGGGTAGGGACCGTCTCTATATGTTGCCAACTTGTACTTCCCAAGCGCTTAGTACAGTGCTTTGCACACAGTAAGTGCTCAACAAATGCGATTGAATGAATGAATGAATGAATGACCAACTGACTAGCTGCTAAACAGAGAGCCATCACCATAAATCATCATCAAATGCAACTGACAAGGGGGATCTATTGGACAACTGTTCTCCCTTCCTCTTATATTGTCGTTAATGGTATTTGTTAAGTACTTACACTGTGCTGGAC
The DNA here is from genome assembly GCF_015852505.1 of Tachyglossus aculeatus. Taxonomy (NCBI): domain Eukaryota; kingdom Metazoa; phylum Chordata; class Mammalia; order Monotremata; family Tachyglossidae; genus Tachyglossus; species Tachyglossus aculeatus. Next base: position 41,220,813 of record NC_052067.1, on the reverse strand, counting down.
ACTGTGCTAAGTGCTGGGGTAGACACAAATTAATCAGGTTGAACACAATCCCTGACCCACATGGGGCTCACAACCTTAAATCTCATTTTACAGATGAGGGAACTGAGGCCCAGAGAATAAAGTGCCAGGCTCAAGGTCACAGAGCAGACAGGCGGCAGAGCTGGGATTAAAACCTGGGTCCTTCTAACTTCCAGGCCCGTGCACTATCCACTAATAATAATAATAATAATGGCATTGATTAAGCACTTACTGTGTGCAAAGCACTGTTCTAAGTGCTGGGGAGGTTACAAGGTGATCAGGTTGTCCCACATGGGGCTCACAGCCTTCATCCCCATTTTCCAGAGAAGTGAAGTGACTTGCCCAAAGTCACACAGCTGGCAATTGGCAGAGCTGTGATTTGAACCCATGACCTCTGACTCTTTCCACTGAGCCACGCTGCTTCTTTATAGAGAAACTTCTCTTCTCTTATAGACCGTGAACTCCATGGGACAAGAACCGTGTCCAACCTGATTATTTTACATCTACCCCAGCGATTAGCCCATTGTCAGCTCTTAATAAACAGTGCATCATCATCATAAGGTCTTTTTAAAAGTCATTTTAAACACTGATGCCTTTTGACATGGAGATCTGACACATATGAGAGAAACACCCCGAGAATGGTGGAAGAAAGTAATTGGCTAAAGGTTTGGTGACTCGTTCTAGGTCTCACAGCTGAGCTGGGATTAAAACGCAGGTCTCCTGGCTTCCAGTCCTGTGCTTTTTCCACTAGGCCATGTTGTTTCTGACATTTGGGGGATCTGACAGAGTCCAGTCAGCCCCTGGGAACCCAGACTTTTTTGGTCTTACCCTCAGTGAGCAGTGTCAGGGGCCACGCTGCTCTAACAAATGGAAAAAAGTGGGGAAAAAGAGGGGGTGGGCAGGGAATCAGACCAGATGATCTCTTCCAACTATTGAAAATAATAATAGTAACTGTGGTATTTGTTAAGCACTTACTAAGCACTGGGGTAATTACGTGGGAATTGGGCTGGACGCAGTCCCTGTCCCACATAGGTCTCCCAGTCTTAATCCCCAGTTTCCAGATGAGGTAACTGATGCTTGGAGTTGTGAAGTGACTTGCCCAAGGTCACACAGCAGACAAGTGGCGGAGTCGGGATTAGAACCCAGGCCGGAATCCTGGGCCCATGCTCTATCCACTAAGCCACTATGCTTCACAAGTACTCTCTAAAGAGCTTAGTACAGTGCTCTCCCTGCAGTAAGCGCTCAATAAATACGATTGACTGACCGACTTAGGATTCACCTTGTTAACTCTGTCTTCCGGAATCTGTGAGAGCAGACATTCCAGAGGGTAGGAATCTATGCATCTGTGGCTCATCCCTAGGCCTGCCCCTTCTAGCTTAGTTTTCATTCATTCATTCATTCAATCATACTTATTGAGCACTTACTATGTGCAGAGCACTGTACTAAGCGCTTGGGAAGTACAAGTCGACAACATATAGAGACGGTCCCTACCCAACAAAGGGCTCACAGTCTAGAAGGGGGAGACAGACAACAAAACAAAACATGTAGACAGGTGTCAAAACCATTAGAATAAATAGAATAAATCAGATGGCGGGGCAGGATCCCCAGTGACAAAATCCGAAAACCAAGGCATTTTATCCCAGCACTGAAATTATGCTCACTGCAACACCATTATGCAGGGTGGGAAACATGATGAGACTCTGCTAGGTGGCAAGCTCCTCAAGGGCAGGGATATGGATCTATTGTACCCTCATGAGTGCTTAGCACCGAATAAATGTTCAAAAAATACCATTGATTGATTGAGAGGAGACACTAGCAAGTAGCTGCTGGATAGTGAACTGTAAATGGGAAACTAAAAGCAAACCTCAGTGTCACATTCCAGTTGAAAGCTGGGAATCAACTGCTGCCAATAGTTTTCTGGGGCTCTGGCACATCCAACTAACTCCTTCTGGTCCAGATGGAAATGGAACTGGCCAGAGGGCTGGGCTATCCGTGTGCTTGGCTGGAGTCAGGCCAGTGCTGTGGCATAATGGGGGTTAGAAGGGCATGGGTTCTAATCCCAGCTCAACCGCTTGTCTGCTGTCAAGTCACTTGACCTCTCTGGGCCTTGGTTACCTCATCTGTAAAACGGGGATTGAAACTGTGAGCCTCGTGTAGAACAGAGACTGTGTGCAATCTGATTTGCTTGTATCCACCCCAGCGCTTAGTACAGTGCCTTTCACATAGCAAGAGCTTAACAAATACCATGATTATTATTATTATTACCGCTTCCTTGTTAGACCGGCTCACACAGCTCCACAGAGCCTTCCTTGGAGAAACTGACCCTAACTTTGCAAATTGAATACAATTCCTACATTGGTATTTGGTCAAGACCCCCTCTGCCTTGCCCATTTCCCCCAGTTTCATTGATTTCAGTGAAAGCCAGATAATCCTATTGCCCCAGGGAAGCCCAGCAAAAGAGCATTCAGCAAAAACCAAACCTGTAGCTCATGAAGACCTAAACTTAAGTTATTTTGCCTTGACCACTGAATCAGGGTGACAACCTTGGTTCTCTGCATTTTGCAGGATATTTTCCTGGCCTGTCAGGCCCACAGATATAACTATGGTATTTGTTAAGCACCTACTATGTGCCAAGCAATGTTCTAAACTCTGGGGTAGATACAAGATAATCCATATCGGGCTCACAGTCTTAATCTCCATTTTACAGATGAAGTAACTGAGGCATAAAAAAGCTAAGTGACTTGCCCAGGGTCACACAGCAGACAAGTGGCAGAGCTGTGATTAGAACCCAGGTCCTTCTAACTCCCATGCCCATGCTGTTTTCATTAGACCACGCTGCTTCTCTGCATTTTGTGGGATTTTTTTCCTGATCTACCAGGCCCCTCTAATAAGCACACTAGCTCCTCCAGCAATTCCTGGGAGTTTTAATTTACCGGAAGATATCTGGGGCGTTTATCTAGTTATCATTATCACCAGGATCATGAGCATCGGTCAAACACCTATTATGCACCTGGTATAATAGACAAAATAAGCCCAGTCCCTACCCTCATTTAGCTGACAATCTCCTCTCACCAGAATCTCCCATAAATAGCTACGGACAAATGGGTGGTCACATATGAGAATACCCTTTGGTTTATAGTGGAAAGTAAGTTTTCCATGATTTTTGTTAAGTGACAGCCCGTGTCTGACAGCCTGTAACTATGAATTGTTATAGCACCTATTAACAGGAATCAGGGGACACTGTCAAAATCTGTTGCGTTCAACTGTCACGGAAACAACCCAGGGCCCCTGAGAAAGTACCTTTGAATTCCTAAGAGTACATTTGCAAGTTAGCAGCAGAGTACCTCCATCCAGTTCACTTAAATCTGTCAGAAAATCAAGCTCTTCAAAGGAAATTATTCATTTTATGCTTTTAAAATTAGGCAAAAGCGAGGTTAACCATTCCTAGCAGAGGTACGACAGCCAGAGACCTGTGACGGGGGGAAATTCGTAAGTATATCTTCATCTTTGGGGTTTATGTCTTCATAGGTAAGCGGGCCCGGTGAGGTTTAGAGGTTTTACGATTTTCAGAGGAAGGAGCTATAGAAAAAAAGGCTCACACTGTGAACCTTTAGGTGTCTGTGTATGTACTCTCTGCCATCCGTGCATGTAAAGTCCATGTTTGAGTTCATTGCGTGTTCTGTGAGTACTGTATCTCCTGCATGTGCATGCATATAAGGAATGTGAGGGTGCCCTAGAGTTATCTGTTCTGATGGGAGAAGGCAGAGAACATGGTTGTGTGCAGTTGAATGCATATATTGTGTAAAGGTTCCGTATGTGTGATTAAAAAAATCATCATTTTTCAACTTACCTTTTCTCCTTTAAGGCCGCTCAGGAAGAAAAGTTTATTTCAGGTTTCTAAAGCCGGGTGTTCCGTGTCCTCAAGGGTGCTGTGCCGAAGAACACTGGTAGACTGCTTCCTGTGAGGTCTGTTAGTGTATCATCAGATGAGTGATCTTAAAAAATATCTGCTGAGCCCTGATTTCTAAGTAGCAACTCAATTCATTCCTTTTGGGATAAGGAGCAACGGGTAAGGCTTGGGGGCGTTTTTTTAACTCTGGCTGATTTGAATTTTTTGTCATTTAGGGGAAAGAGCATAATGCAGAGAGCTGTCTAACTGGATACAGGCGCTCAGGTGTTTTCCACTGACATTGTTTTTAGATTTTTTTATACCTGGGGAAGGGAGATCCTGAACTTTTTCCCACATCCCTGTCCTCTGCCCTCATTGAGGCTCCCCCCAGAGCCCTGGTTGGAAGTATGATGGAAGGTGGGATTCCTTGGAAAGCTCTCAGAGATTTTTCAGGTGAACCAGGCTTTCGATGTCACTGCTTTTCCTGATTACCTCCCGCTCCTGACCACCCCTGGCCCAGTTGTCAAAGTTGGAGGGTTGGAAAAGTTATGCAGTTAGCCGTGTGATTCCTGGGGGGCAAATCAATCAGTGGTATTTATTGAGCGTGCTTACTACATGCAGAGCACTGTGCTAAGCACTTGGGAAAGTACAGTATGACAGAGTTGAGAGACACGTTCCCTCCCCACAGCGGGAGTCTTTAGAATAAAGGGCTGTAAGCACCTTTGCACACAAACACACACACAGAAACACACAAACACACACACATATTCATGCATTGCCAGTACATCCCTTCCGTGACTCCCCATTTTATAGATGAGGCCCAGAAAGTGAAGTGTCTCGCCCAAGACACCAGACAAGTGGCAGAGCCGGGATTAGAACCCATATCCTACTAACTCCCAGGTCTGTGCTGGAGGATGGAGTTGCTGCGTCCTTTACTTTGAGATCAATCAAGCAATGATATTTATTGAGCACTTACCATGTGCAGAGCACTGTACTAAGCACTTGGGAGAGTACAATGCAACGGAGTTGGAAGTCACATAAGATAGTTCTGATGGAAACAGGGGTTATGCAAGAGGGAGGGGAACTCAATTTCTCCAAGCTTAGTTAGGCTTGGCATTTTGGATGTTATTTTCTTCTTCCTCTGTGCGAACCTTTCTTTAAATGGTAGCTAAATGCTTACTGGATGCCAGGCACTGTACTAAGCGCTGGGGTGGGTACAAGATAATCTGGTTGGACATAGTCCCTGTCCCACATAGGGATCACAGTCCCTGTTTACAGATGAGGTAACCGAGGCACAGAGAAGCGAAGTGATTTGCCTAAAGTCACGGGACAAACAAGGGGCAGAGCGGGCATAAGAAACCAGGCTCTCTGATTCCCAGGCCTGTGCTTTGTCTGTTAGGCCAAACTGCTTCCCCTGTGCCTCCCGAACCAGAAATTCAGGTCCAAGCCTAAACCCTCCATGGTTGCTTACCCACTCTTTAAGGCTCTTCAGTCAATCAGTGATACTTACTGAACACTTACTGCCTGCAGTGCACTGTACTCAACCTCTGGAAGAATACATTCGAGTAAAGAGACACGATTCTGAACCCATCTGCCAACTCTGTTGCATTGTACTCTCAAGCGCTTGGTACAGTGTCTGCAAGTAAGCGCTCAATAGATCCCATTGATTGATTGATTGTACCCTTGGCAAGCGGTTTCAGCGCTTTGCAGATCGCTAGGGTTAAAAATTTATCCTTAGCTTAGCCAAATCCTCTCTTATGGGAACTTCAATCCATTTCCATTAAGAAGCAGCGTGGGCTAGTGGATAAAGCAAGAACCTGGTTCTAATAGAGAAGCAGCGTGGCTCAGTGGAAAGAGCACGGGCTGTCATGGGTTCAAATCCCGGCTCCACCAATTGTCAGCTGTGTGACTTTGGGCAAGTCACAACTTCTCTGGGCCTCAGTTCCCTCATCTGTAAAATGGGGATTAATACTGTGAGCCCCCCGTGGGACAATCTGATCACCTTGTAACCTCCCCAATGCTTAGAACAGTGGTTTGCACATAGTAAGCACTTAATAAATGCCATTATTATTATTACTATTATAATCCCGACTGCACCATTAGTCTGCTGTGTGACCGTGGGCAAATCACTTCACTTCTCTAGGCCTCAGTTGCCTCATCTGTAAAATGACTGTGAGCTCTATGTGGGACTGGGACTGTGTCCAACCAGATTACCTTGTATCCACCCCAGTGCTTAGAACAGTGCCTGGCACACAGTAAGTGCTTAGCAAATTCCACGTCTGACATCCACCCCATTTTAATGAACTTATTTAGTCTGCCAGGCTAAATACTCAGTACTTAGAGTAGTGCTTGACACACTGTAAGTGCTTAATAAATACAATAAAAATAATGATAATAGTAATAATAATAATGATTCTATCAGTTTCCTTGCTTCAGCTGGAAGGCTTTGTCAATCAGTCAGTGGTATTTATTGAGAAACGGTGTGGCATAATGGAAAGGCTCCGGGCCTAGGAGTTAGAAGGGCCTGGATAATAAACCCGGCTCTACCGTTTGTCTGCTATGTGACCTTGGGCAAGTCACTTCATTTCTCTGTGCCTTAGGGACCTCATCTGTAAAATGGGGATTATAATAATGATAGCATTTGTTAAGAGCTTACTATGTGCAAAGCACTGTTCTAAATGCTGGGGGGATACAAGGTGATCGGGTTGTCCCATGTGGGGCTCACAGTCTTAATCCCCATTTTACAGATGAGGTAACTGAGGCTCAGAGAAGTCAAGTGATTTGCCCAAGGTCACAAAGCAGACAGGTGGCGGATCCGGGGTTCGAACCCATGACCTCTGACTCCAAAGCCCGCGCTTTTTCCACTAAACTGCACGCCCCATGTAGGACATGGAGATTAGCTTGTATCTACCCCAGCACTTAGTAGAGTGCCTCACACATAGTAAACGCTTAAAAGTACCATAAAAAAAATGAACGCTCAATGACTTGGGAGAGTACAATATAAGAGAGTGCGTAGACATTTTCCCTGCCCACAAGGAGCTTTCTGTCTAGAGGAAGAGACAGACGTTACTATAAATCAATCAATCAGTGGAATTTATTAACTACTTATTATGTGCAGAGCCCTGTTCTTAGCACTTGGGATAGTATAATGCAACAAAATTAGCAGACACATTCCCTGACCATAATGAGCTTACAGCCTGAGGAATAAATTCCAGATATGACCAGGCTGATCCTTGACCTCAACAAAACAGCAGGAGAATTTGCCTGAAGGCTGACATCTGTGATTTTCTCTCTCCTAAGGGAAGATCTCCTGCAAAAATAGCCGTGCTCTTGGAGATTAACATTTTTTAGAGCTGACCCATACAATGACGATTGAACAACTCTTCCATCTCTATTCTGTCCCATTATTGTTAGAAGCCCCGTCTCCCCCCTCCACCCAAAGGCCCTCACCACCCTCTTTTTGGTGCAGAGGGATCAATCAAACAGTGGTATTTATTGAGCACTTACTATGGGCACTGTACTAAGCGCTTGGGAGAGTACAATACAATTGAGTTAGCAGACACATTAAGTAGGGGAGGGCCAGCTGGGCAATGCCAGTGGTGAAGGCTTGGACTGGAGAACCATCCAGGACGTTCCAGGGGTAGCGAAGACTCAGTGGGAATCCTGAAGCGGGACCTTAGGAAAGTCCCTTCACTTCTCTGTGCCTCAGTTTCCTCAAGATTCAACCCTGTTCTCCCTCCCACTTGGACCGCAAACCCCATGTGAGACAGAGACTGTGTCTAAAGTGATCTTCTATCTATCCCAGCGCTTAGTACAGTACTTGGCATATACAGAGTGCTCAAGATATACGAGACCGTAAACTATTTGTGGGCAGGGAACATGTCTACCAATTCTGTTTAATTGTACTCTCCCAAGTGCTTAATACAGAGCTAGTGCTCTGCATACAGTAAGCTGTCAGTAAATATGATTGAATTATTATTATTATTATTTCAAGCATTCCAACAGATCCGATATTTCTTATCATTTTTCTCCTCCATCGTCCTACTCCCCCCCTCCCTCTCCTGACCCGGAAAATCGTTGATTTCCTCATGAATAGATGTAAATTGTGTGGCAGGCTGGTATTTCTGTGGAAATGCTAAACGTTTACCGCAAAGTAGCGTGGCCTAGTAGATAGACTACAGGCCTGGGATTCAGATGACCTGTCTGCTGTGTGACCTTGGGCAAGTCACTTCACTTCTCTGTGCCTCATTTACCTCATCTGTAAAATGGAGATTAAGACCGTGAGACTCATTTGGGACATTGATTGTGTCCAACCTGATTATCTCACTGTTGGGTAGGGACTGTCTCTATATGTTGCCAACTTGTACTTCCCAAGCGCTTAGTACGGTGCTCTGCACACAGTAAGCACTCAATAAATATGATTGATTGATTGATTGATCTGGCATCTACTCCAGTGCTTGGCACATAATAAGCACTTAACAAGTGCCATAAAACATGTCCTTGCCATTCAGATTTGGGGAATTAGTATGACCACTAATTATCTTTCCATAGCCTTTCAGAATCAAAAATCAACTGAAACTTAAGTCAAATAGCGCAACAGAGAAAGGGTTTCAGGTTGAGTACAAGGCTTTCTCAAACATTGTCCTGCACAAATTACTCATCACATAGAATCAAGCCCACTAGAAAAGGAGTAGACACTGTACCTGCTCCACAACAAAAGGAGCCTTTCCTCATCATTCAATCAATCCATGGTATTAAGTGAGCATTTACTATGTGCAGAGCACTATACTTAGTGCTGGCGAGAGTCCATTCCAACAGAATTAGCAGACACGGTTCCCTGCCCACAACGAGCTTCCTGTCTCCCCATTCCCCTACCAGATAATCCAATCCCTGCACCACTCCTGCCCTCAGTTCCTCCTTGGATTCATTCATTCGTTCAATTCTATTTATTGAGCACCTCCTGTGTGCAAAGCACTGTACTAAGCGCTTGGGAGAGTACAATGCACCAATAAACAGAGTCCCTGCCCACACCGAGCTTACAGCCTAGAAGGGGAGACAGACATTACTCGGATGGGCCCAGCTCTCGGGTTGACTGTTGCCATAACACTTCCTTCTGTCAGTCAATCATATTTATTGAGTGCTTACTACATGCAGAGCGCGTGGGAGAGTATAGTATAACACTATTAAAAGACACATTCTCTGCCCACAATCAATCAATCGTATTTATTGAGCGCTTACTGTGTGCAGAGCACTGTATTAAGCGCTTGGGAAGTACAAGTTGGCAATGAACTTGTGAAACGGAGGGACGAGCCAAAGACTTAGAACAGGGCTGTGCACCTTGAAGGAAGGAAGGCACTTAGCCTGGTTTAATTTCGGACCTGCCAAACCCAAAGAAAGCTCTCGCTCTGCACGGGCTCCTTGAGAGGAGGTGCGGTAACCATCTGCTGCGATCACAGCACTTTGCAAACCATGTGGGGAGTATTGGCTTTCAGCCCTTTCAAAACAACAACAGGGAGGGCTTAGATGGTCCCTAGGCTGCTGGCTACAGGTGGCCACTTCTAATAGTAATAATAATAGCAGTGGTATTTGTTAAGCGCTTACTTTCTACTAATCGTTGGGGTAGATACGAGATGATCAGGTCGGGCACGGTCCCTTTCCCTCCCAGAGCCTCACGGTCTAAGTAAGGAGAACAGTCAGTCAGTAGATCGTATTTATTGAGCGCTTACCGTGTGCAGACCACTGTATTAAGTGCTTGGGACAGTGTGATATATTCATTCATTCATTCAATCAATCATATTTATTGAGCGCTTACTGTGCTGTACTAAGCACTTGGGAAGTACAAGTCAGCAACACGTAGAGATGGTCCCTACCCAACAATGGGCTAACAGTCTAGAAGGGGGAGATGGACAACAAAACAAAACATGGAGACAGGTGTCAAAATTGTCAGAACAAATCGAATTAAAGCTATAGGCACATCATTAACCAAATAAATAGAATAGTAAATATGTACAAGTAAAATAAATAGAGAAATTAATCTGTTCAAATAAATATACAAGGGCTGTGGGGAGGGGAAGAAGGTAGGGTGGGGGGGGTGGGGAGGAGGAGAGGAAAAAGGGGGCTCAGTCTGGGAAGGCCTCTTGGAGGAGGTGAGCTCTCAGTAGGGCTTTGGAGGGAGGAAGAGAGCTAGCTTGGCGGATTTGCGGAGGGAGGGCATTCCAGGCCAGGGGAAGGACGTGGGCCGGGGGTCGACGGCGGGACAGGAGAGAATGAGGTACAGTGAGGAGGTTAGCGGCGGCAGAGGAGTGGAGGGTGCGGGCTGGGCTGGAGAAGGAGAGAAGGGAGGTGAGGTAGGAGGAGGCGAGGTGAACAGCCACATTTCCTGCCCACAACGAGTTTAAAGTCTAGAGGGGGAGATGGCCAGTTTCCCCATTTTACAGATGAGGAAACTGAGGCTCAGAGGAGTTAAGTGACTTATCCAAGGTCACACAGCAGGCGTGTGACAGAGCAGGAATAGAACGCAGGTCCTCTGACTTCCAAGGCATGTGCTCTTTCCACTAGGCCACGCTGTTTCTCCTCACTGCTGACCCCGTTTCTCCTCCCAGCCCTTTTGCCCAGAAGCAGCTGGAAGTCAGGTTTGTGGCAGGATTGGAGGGAAGAGGAGCTGGAGATGGTGAGATGGAGAAGAAAGGACGAGCCCTGTCCATGTGAGGCTTAGTGGACCCAGGGCCTGCCTGGGGAAACAGAGGAATTATTTTTTTTTTTAGTAATAGTTGTCAAGCACTTAGTCTGTGCCAGTCTCTAGAGTGTGAGCTCATTTTGGGTGGAGAATGTGCCTGTTTATTCTTGTATTGCACTTCCCCAAGTGCTTAGTACAGTGCTCTGCCCACGGTAAGCGCTCAATAAATAGGATTGACTGATGGTGCCAAGTACAGCTCTAAGCCCTGGGGAAGATACAAGACAGTCAGGTCAGACACAGCCCCTGTCCTACAAGGAGCTTCACAGTCTAAGTGGGAGGGAAAACAGGCATTTAACCCCCTGATTTTGCAGAAGAGGAAATTCAGGCCAGGATCAGTGAAGTGACTGCCTCAAGGTCACTCATCAGGCAAGTGGCGGAGCTGCGACTAGAACCCAGGTCTTCTCATCTCCCGAGCCTGGGGTCTTATCATTAGGCCACTCTGCTAATAATAATATCATTATTAGGTCATAAGTCCTCACTGGAGAAGCACTGTAATAATAATAATAATCATCATCATCATAATTGTGGTATTTGTTAAGTGTTTATTATGTGCTAAGCACTAGGATAGATACAAGATCAACAGGCCCCACACGGGGCTCACATTCTAAGTAGGAGGGAGCACAGGTATTGAATCCCCATTTTGCAGAGGAGGGAACTGAGGCACAGAAAAGTTGTGAGTTGCCCAAGGTCACACAGCAGACGAGTGGCAGAGCAGGGATTAGAACACAGGTCCTCTGACTTCCCAGGCATATGCTCTTTCCTCTAGACCATACTGCTTTAGATTCAGGGGTCCAAACAGGCTTCCTTTGTAGCATCAATCAATCAATCAATCAATCAATCACTCAATCGTATTTATTGAGCACTTACTGTGTGCAGAGCACTGTACTAAGCTCTGGAGAGAGTACAATACAACAGAATTGGTAAGCACATTCCCTCCCCACAACGATCTAACGTCTATAATAATAATAATGATATTTGTTAAGTGCTTACTATGTACCAAGCACCGTTCTAAACGCTGGGGAAGATACAAGGTAAACAGGTTGTCCCACGTGGGATTCACAGTCTTAATCCCCATTTTACAGATGAGGTAACTGAAGCCCAGAGAAGTTAAGTGGCTTGCCCAAGGTCACACAGTAGACAAGTGGTGGAGCCGGGATTTGAACCCAAAACCTCTGACTCCCAAGCCGGGGCTGTTTCCACTAAGCCATGCTGCTTCTCTATTGTTCTCTAATGTTCTTTAGATGATTTCAGTCAAATTTAGTCAAATTATTTTAGGTGGAGAGAGGAAAGGGGTGGGGTGGGGGTTTCATTTTCCTTAGTTGAACTTCAAAAATAATCCGTAGTTGTGTGTCTGCTAATTCTGTTGTATTGTACTCTCCCGGTTGCTTAGTACCGTGCTACTGCACATAGTAAGTGCTCAATAAATATCTTTGATTGATTGAGCCCAGTCTCTACTTGGGCCCTAGGTGGCCTGGAAAATCGGCCAGTGGGGTGAAAAACTGTTTCAGAAAGGCCCCTTCCTGAAGGAGAATCTCAGCGTTAGGATGAAAATGTATTCTCAGAGATAGGATGAAGAGTGCAACCTTCTCGGGTTCCTGAAGGAGTGAAACACTGAGCCGTGTTTGGATTGCAGGTGGATTTGTCTCTTGGCATGGTGGTTGAGAAGAGTTCACTTTAAAAAGTTCACTTTACAGAAGCAAAGTGGAGAAGCAGCATCGCCTAGGGGATAGACCGCCGGCCTGGACGTCAGATGGTCCCAGGTTCTAATTCTGACTCCGCCAATCAATCAATCATATTTATTGAGCGCTTACTGTGTGCAGAGCACTGTACTAAGCGCTTGGGAAGTACAAGCTGGCAACATATAGAGACAGTCCCTACCCAACAGTGGGCTCACAGTCTAGAAAGTGGGCTCACAGTCTAGAAAGTGGGCTCACAGTCTAGAAACTGGGCTCACATGTTATCTGTGTGATTTTGGGCAAATTATTTCACTTCTCCAGGCCTCAGTTACCTCATCTGTAAAATGGGGATTAAGACTGAGAGCCCCATGTGGGACAGGGACCATGTCCTGCCCGATTTGCTCGTATCTACCCCGCTGCTTAGTACAGCACCTGGCACGTAGTAAGGGCTTAACATATGCCACAATTATTATTATTTGCAGCCTTCCTCTTGGCTCTTTCACCGCCTCTCTCCCTTCCTTCAATCCTGGCTCTCAACTCACATCCCAATCTGTCTGGGAATGTGGGGAATTGGGGGGAGGCCGTTTGACAGCAACTTTTCCCTCCACTGGATGGTCCTTCCTCAGAGAGAGAGGGAGAGGGAAAGAGAGAGAGAACGATACATGCAGGCTAGGGTACGAATTTATTTGAAATCACGCACGTGGGTGTGCATGTATGTGGTTCTCTGTCTCCCAACCCAATAGGGATAGGCTTCCTTAAATTTCAGTTTGGCAGCTTGTTAGGGCTGATTCCTCCAGGAGGCCTTCCCAGACTGAACCCCTTCCTTCCTCTCCCCCTCGTCCCCCTCTCCATCCCCCTCATCTTACCTCCTTCCCTTCCCCACAGCACCTGTATATATGTATATATGTTTGTACATATTCATTACTCTATTTATTTTACTTGTACATATCTATTCTATTTATTTTAGTTTGTTAGTATGTTTGGTTTTGTTCTCTGTCTCCCCCTTTTAGACCGTGAGCCCACTGTTGGATAGGGACTGTCTCTATATGTTGCCAACTTGTACTTCCCAAGCGCTTAGTACAGTGCTCTGCACACAGTAAGTGCTCAATAAATACGATTGATTGATTGATTGATTGACTGGTTTGCTCTTAAAGGTTAACTGATAAAAATCGGTCCTCCTCCTGGTTCTCAACATGTCCTCCAAGCTCAAGGAACACAGATAGTGTTCCCTAGTGGCGCTGTCACTATCTAACTTCCCTCAGGGCTTCATTCCCCTGTCTCTGACTTGGCCGAAGTCATAGGCTGAAGGGACTTCATTCATTCAATCATATTTATTGAGCACTTACTGTGTGCAGAGCACTGTACTAAGCGCTTGAACACAGATAGCATCCCCTAGTGGCGCTGTCACTATCTAACTTCCCTCAGGGCTTCATTCCCCTGTATCTGACTTGGCTGAAGTCATAGGATGAAGGGACTTCATTCATTCAATCATATTTATTGAGCACTTACTGTGTGCAGAGCACTGTACTAAGCGCTTGAACACAGATAGTGTCCCCTAGTGATGCTGTCACTATCTAACTTCCCTCAGGCCTTCATTCCCCTTATCTGATTGGCCGAAGTCATAGGCTGAAGGGACTTCGTTCATTCAATCGTATTTATTGAGCACTTACTGTGTGCAGAGCACTGTACTAAGCGCTTGAACACAGATAGTGTCCCCTAGTGGCGCTGTCACTATCTAACTTCCCTCAGGGCTTCATTCCCCTGTATCTGACTTGGCCGAAGTCATAGGCTGAAGGGACTTCATTCATTCAATCGTATTTATTGAGCACTTACTGTGTGCAGAGCACTGTACTAAGCGCTTGAACACAGATAGTATCCCCTAGTGGCACTGTCACTATCTAACTTCCCTCAGGGCTTCACTCCCCTGTATCTGACTTGGCCGAAGTCATAGGCTGAAGGGACTTCATTCATTCAATCGTATTTATGCAATTGATGATGATTTATTGAGCACTTACTGTGTGCAGAGCACTGTACTAAGCGCTTGAACACAGATAGTATCCCCTAGTGGCACTGTCACTATCTAACTTCCCTCAGGGCTTCATTCCCCTGTATCTGACTTGGTCGAAGTCATAGGCTGAAGGGACTTCAATCAATCAATCAATCGTATTTATTGAGTGCTTCCTGTGTGCTCTGCACTGTACTGAGCGCTTGGGAGGTACAAGTCGGCAACATATAGAGACGGTCCCTACCCAATAACGGGCTCACAGTCTAGAAGGGGGAGACAGACAACAAAAGGAAACCCTCCTTCTGTCCCCCTCCTCTCTCATCTTCAATCGTATTTATTGAGCGCTTACTATGTGCAGAGCACTGTACTGTACTAAGTGCTCTCCCCCTCCTCCCCCTTCCCATTCCCCCCCTTACCTCCTTCCCCTCCCCACAGCACCTGTATATATGTATATATGTTTGTACGTATTTATTACTCCATTTATTTATTTATTTTATTTGTACATATTTATTCTATTCATTTTATTTTGTTAATATGTTTTGTTCTGTCTCCCCCTTCTAGACTGTGAGCCCACTGTTGGGTAGGGACCGTCTCTATATGTTGCCAGCTTGGACTTCCCAAGCGCTTAGTCCAGTGCTCTGCACACAGTAAGCACTCAATAAATATGACTGAGTGAATGAAACAGGTAGACAGGTGTCAAAATCATCAGAACAAATCGAATTAAAGCTATAGGCACACCATTAACAAAATAAATGGAATAGTGAATATGTACAAGTAAAAGAAATGGAGTAATGCATTTGTACAAATATATACGTGCTGTGGGGAGGGGAAGGAGGTAGGGCGGGGGGATGGGGAGGAGGAGAGGAAAAAGGGGGCTCAGTCTGGTAGGAGGTGAGCTCTCAGTAGGGTTTTGAAGGGAGGAAGAGAGCTAGCTTGGCAGATGTGTGGAGGGAGGGCATTCCAGGCCAGGGGAAGGACGTGGGCCCGGGGTTGATGGCAGGACAGGCGAGAACGAGGTACAGTGAGGAGGTTAGCGGTGGCAGAGGAGCGGAGGGTGCGGGCTGGGCTGGAGAAGGAAAGAAGGGAGGTGAGGTAGGAGGGGGCGAGGGGATGGACAGCCTTGAAGCCGAGAGTGAGGAGTTTTTGCTTGATTCGTTGGTTGACCTTTCCTTAGAATGATTGCCCCCTTCATTTGTCACCCAGCGCTCACCTGCATGTAAAAGAGACTGTTGAGTTGAGAAGGACTCCAGGACTGGGGGGAGATTTGGGTCGCTCAGTGTGGGGAGGGAAGCAGCGTCCTGGGGCCAACCCTGCCAGACCTCTTCTTCCCAGTGCAGCTTGGGAAACCGTGGCTTTTCCGAGGAACAGGGCCCCACGCCTCCACATAAGGTAGCCCCTGTTGGCCCTCCTGGACACCAGATGCAAGTGATAATAATAAGAATAATGGCATTTATTTAGCGCTTACTATGTGCAAAGCACTGTTCTAAGCGCTGGGGAAGTTACAAGGTGATCAGGATGTCCCACAGGGGGCTCATGGTCTTAATCCCCATTTTACAGATGAGGTAACTGTGGTCCAGAGAAGTGAACTGACTTGCCCAAAGTCACACAATTGACAAGTGACGGAGGTGGGATTTGAACCCATGACCTCTGACTCCAAAGCCCGTGCTCGTTCCACTGAGCCATGGTGACACAGTGTAAGTTATGACATCGTATGTTTTATTAAAATCCTTCCAAACGTAGAAAGTCTCCTTAGGAAAACCCAAGGCTTCCACCTTGCTTAAGAGCCCTAGCATTCTTTTTTTAATGGTATTTGTTCATTCTTTCATTCATTTAATCATACTTATTGAGCATTTACTGTGTGCAGAGCACTTTACTAAGTGCTTGGAAAGTACAATACAGCAATGAAGAGAGACAATCCCTGCCCAAGATGGATTTACAGTCTAGAGGGGGGAAGACAGACATCAAAACAAGTAAACAGGTATCAATAAAAATAAATAGAATTATATATAGATATATACATAAGTGCTGTGGGCCAGGGAGAACAAGAAGGGGGGAGAAAAAGGGAGTGAGTCAAGGTGATGTGGAAGGGAGGGGGAACTGAGGAAAAGGGGCCTTAGTCTGGGAAGGCCTCTTGGAGGAGGTGAGCCTTCATTAGGGCTTTGAAGGGGGGGAAGAGTGATTGTTTGGTGGATTTGAGGAGGGAGGGCGTTCCAGGCCATCATCATCATTATCAATCATCAATCGTATTTATTGAGCGCTTACTGTGTGCAGAGCACTGTACTAAGCGCTTGGGAAGTACAAATTGGCAACATATAGAGACAGTCCCTACCCAACAGTGGGCTCACAGTCTAGAAGGGGGAGACAAAACCAAACATACTAACAAAATAAAATAAACAGAATAGATATGTGCAAGTAAAATAAATAAATAAATAAATAGAGTGCTAAATATGTACAAACATATATACATATATACAGGTGCTGTGGGGAAGGGAAGGAGGTAAGATGGGGGGGATGGAGGGGGGACGAGGCCAGGGGTCGGTGGCAAGACAGGAAAGATCGAGACACAGTGAGAAAGTTAACACCAGAGGAGTGGAGTGTGCGGGCTAGGATGTAGAAGGAGTGAAGGGAGGTGAGGTAAGAAGGGGCAAGGTGATGGAGGGCTTTGAAGGAGAGGAGTTTTTGTGTGATATCGAGGTGGATAGGCAACCCCTGGAGATTTTTGAGGAGGGGGGTGACTTGCCCTGAACGTTTCTGTAGAAAGATAATCCGGGCAGCGGAGTGAAGTTTGGACTGAAGTGGGGAGAGGCAGGAGGTTGGGAGGTCAGAAAGGAGGCTGATGCAGTAATCCAATCAGGACAGGATGAGAGATTGTACTAACGTGGTAGCGGTTTAAATGGAGAGGAAAGGGCGGATCTTGGCTATGTTGTGAAGGTGAGACCGGCAGGATTCGGCAAGATTGGATTGGACATGTGGGGTGAATGAGAGAGCTTACGGTATGCCAAGCACTGCACTAAGCACTGGGGTAGATACAAGCTAATCAGATTGGACACATTCCCTGCCCCTCGTGGTGCTTCCAGCCTTAATTCCCATTTTGCAGATGAAGTAACTGAGGCACAGAGAAGTGAAGTGACTTCCCAAGGTCACACAGCAAACAAGTGGCGGAGCTGAGATTAGAACCCGGGTCCCCCTGACGCCCACACCCATGCTCTATCCATAAGCTACGCTGCTACTAAGTGGGACCGGGACTGTGTCCAACCTGATTAGACTGTAAGCTCAATATGGGCAGGGAATGCATGTGTTTATTGTTATATTGTAGCTTCCCAAATGCTTAGTACAGTGCTCTGCACACAGAAAGCTCTCAATAATTACAATTGAATGAATGAATGATTAACTACACCAGCGTTTAATATACTGCCGGGCCTGGGGTGAGCCATGTCATAAATATCATAATCATTATTATTATTAGACAGGATGGACTTGTAAAATACCTATTCCATTGTCACAAAGCCAGAGAAATATCCAGTCCTTCAAGCCTCACTTCTGGAGCTGTTCTGAAGGTAAAGTTCACTGATACCTCTAAGGGATTCCAGGGAGATGCAACATCAGAGCACATTGAATTTGCTTTGGGATTTTCATATATTGCGGGGAATAGTTTATTTCATTCATTCGTATTTATTGAGCGCTTACTGTGTGCAGAGCACTGTACTAAGCGCTTGGGAAGTACAAGTTGGCAACATATAGAGACGGTTCCTACCCAACAGTGGGCTCACGGTTTATTTATTCATTCATCTATCTAATTACCTATCTATTTTTCCTGGTATTAAGTAAGCACCGACTATGTGTCAGGCACCGTTCTAAGTGCTGGGGTAGATACAAGTTAATCGGGTTGGACACAGTCTCTGTCCCACATGGGGCTCACAGTCTTAATCCCCATTTTACAGATGAAGTAACTGAGGTCCAAAGTGAAGTGACTTGCCAAAGGGTCACAGAGCAGACAAGCGGAGGAGGTGGATTAGAACCCAGGTCCTTCTGACCCCCAGGTGCACACTCTGTCCACTAGACCACGTTGATAATGATGATGATAATAATAATAATGGCATTTATTAAGCACTTACTATGTGCAAAGCACTGTTCTAAGCGCTGGGGAGGTTACAAGGTGATCAGGTTGTCCCAGGTGGGGCTCACAGTCCTAATCCCCATTTTACAGATGAGGTAACTGAGGCTCAGAGAAGTGACTTGCCCAAAGTCACACAGCTGACAATTGGCAGAGCCGGCATTTGAACCCGTGACCTCTGACTCCAAAGCCCGGGCTCTTTCCACTGAGCCACGCTGATGATGGCAATAAAGATGAAGATGATGACAACAGCAAGGGGGATGATGATTGATGATGACAATGATGAAGCAGCGTGGCTCAGTGGAAAGAGCACGGGCTTTGGAGTCAGAGGTCATGGGTTCGAATTCTGGCTCCACCACATGTCTGCTGTGTGACCTTGGGCAAGTCACTTAACTTCTCGGAGCCTCAGTTACCTCATCTGTAAAATGGGGATGATGACTGTGAGCCCCCCGTGGGACAACCTGATCACTTTGTATCCTCCCCCAGCGCTTAGAACAGTGCTTTGCACATAGTAAAGCACTGTAAAGTAAAGTAATCTCATCTGTAAAGTAAAAGAGAAGCAGCATGGCTCAGTGGAAAGAGCGTGGGCTTTGGGGTCAGAGGTCATGGGTTCAAATCCCGGCTCCGCCAATTATCAGCTATGTGACTTTGGGCAAGTCACCTCACTTCTCTGGGCCTCAGTCCCCTCATCTGTAAAATGGGGATTAAAACTGTGAGCCCCCCGTGGGACAACCTGATCACGTTGTAACCTCCTCAGTGCTTAGAACAGTGCTTTGCACATAGTAAGCGCTTCACAAATGCCATTATTATTATTATTTTTTTATTATAGTAAGCGCTTAACAAATGCCATTATTATTATTATTATTATTATTATTATTATTATTATTATTATTATTAAGATGATGATGACAAGGATGAAGATAATGGTGACATTTCCAGATTGGCTGGTTGGAACAGAGCTAAAGTCAACAAACACCAACTGAAGCTGTTTGGCTCCTTGGGAAGCAGGAGTTTTCCTTGTGCCTTGTGTGGTCAGGGAACGTTATCCATAAGCCCCAAGTATGCATTCCCAGTCTCCAGGCCCTAACCACTCTCTGGCCCACTCCCTCTTCCATGCTGGCCCACCCTGATGGCTCAGTTCAACTAAAAGATTTGAAATAGCAATGGATCGTCTCCTATCTCCATTTTCTTCTCCCTCCTGTGAGTCATTTTGATTTGGGGTCCTCATCCCAATCAGCCAGTCAGTCAGGGAAGCAGCGTGACCGAAGGGAAGCAGTGCGGCCCAGTGGATAGAGCACAGTTCTCGGAGTCAGAAGGATCCGGGTTCTAATGCCAGCTCCGCCCCTTGTCTTCAGCATGATCTTGGGCAAGTCATTTAGCTTTCTGTGACTGTTATCTCATCTGTAAAATGGGTTTTAAGACTGTGGGACAGGGACTGAGCCCAAACTGATTAGCTTGTATCTACTCCAGCGCTGAAAACTGTGCTTGACACATAGTAAGTACTTACAAATACCATTATATTATTAATAATCATATTCATTGAATGCTTAATGTGTACAGAGCACTTGGGAGACTACAGTATAACAATAAACTAACACATTTCCTGCTCACAACGAATTTATAATAATAATAATAATGATGATGGCATTTGTTAAGTCCTTACTATGTGCAGAGCACTGTTCTAAGCGTTGGGGGGGGATACAAGGTGATCAAGTTGTCCCACGTGGGGCTCACAATCTTCAGCCCCATTTTACAGATGAGGTCACTGAGGCTCAGAGAAGTTAAGTGACTTGCCCAAGGTCACACAGCAGACGTGGAGGAGCGGGATTCGAACCCATGACCTCTGACTCCAAAGCCCGTGCTCTTTCCACTGAGCTACGCTGCTTCTCTATAGTCTAGAGAGGGAGACAGACATTAATATAAATAAATAAATTACAGATATTAGAGAAGCAGCGTGGCTTAATAGAAAGAGCCCGGGCTTTGGAGCCAGAGGTCATGGGTTCAAACCCTGGCTCCACCAAAGTCACTTCACTTCTCTGGGCCTCAGTTCCCTCATCTGTAAAATGAGGATTAAGACCGTGAGCCCCCCGTGGGACAACCTCATCACCCTGTAACCTCCCCAGCGCTTAGAACAGTGCTTTGCACACAGTAAGCACTTAACAAATGCCATCATTATCATTATGATATGCAAATGTGCTGTGGGGCTGGGAGGGGGATGAATGAAAGGAACAAGTCAGGGTAATGCGGAGGGAGTGGGAGCGGGCTTAGAGAAGGCTTCTTGGAGGAGATGTGCCTTCAATAAGGTTTTGAACGGGGATTGGGGGGGATAATTGTTGTATATGAGGAGGGAGGGAATTCCAGGTCAGAAGCAGGATGTGGGGAAGAGGTCAGTAGCAAGACAGAGGAGATCAAGGTACAGCAAGAAGGTTAACATCGGAGGAGCAAAGTGTGAAGGGTGGGAGATGAGGCTGGAGGGGGCAAGGAGATTTAAAAGTGATAGTAAGGAAGCTTCTGTTTGATGCAGAGGTGGAGGGGCAACCACTGGAGGTCCTTGAGGAGAGGGGAAACATGGCCTGAAGAGTACTGTCATCTTGGTCACCATCTCCTGGATCTCTCATTGTCTGGGAGAGCTAGGATTAAGACTGTGAGCCCCACGTGGGACAACCTACTTATCTTGTATCTACCCCAGCGCTTAGAACAGTGCTCGGCACATAGTAAGCGCTTAACAAATACCATTATTATTATTATTATTAGGATGACCTTCCCCCCCACCCCCCTGCAGAAACACAGACACACACTTTTTAATGGTATTTGTTAAGCACATACTATGTGTCAAACATTATTCAAAGCCCTGGAGTAGATTCAAGTTTACCAGATTGGACAAAGCCCCTGTCCCACATGGAGCTCACAGTTTAAGTTGGAGGCAGGAGGATTTAACCCCCATTTTATAGATGCGATAACTAAGGCACAGAGAAGTCAGTTAATTTGCCCGAGGTCACACAGCCTTTATGCCCTCCTGGCAGGTGGCAGTCACAGCCTCCCCTCTGGCCCAGCTCTGCAGGAGCAGAAAGGATTCAGCTTGACTCCATAAAGACTATTGATTGATTGATTGATTGATCACTGTAAGTTTGGATTAGTTGAAATTCCCTGGCCATGAGCATCCTTGGGTAGGTGCTCTATGTCCACTAGGGGTCGCACCTACTTTAAAAAAGAAGCAGCGTGGCTTGGGAGTCAGAGGTCGTGGGTTCTAATCCTGCCTCTGCTGCCAGTCTGCTTTGTGACCCTGGGCGAGTCACTTCAGTCCTCTGTGCCTCCTTTACCTCATCTGTAAATTGGGGAATAAGACTCTGTGTCCCATGTGGGACTTGGGTTAGGTCCAATCTGATTACCTAGTATCTACCCCCGGGATTTGTACAGTGTCTGGCACGTAGTAAGTTTTGGGTTTTTTTTGATGGCATTTGTTAAGCGCAGTTTTGTTTTTTGTTTTTTTTTTTAATGGCATTTGTTAAGCGCTTACTATGTGCAGAGCACTGTTCTAAGCTCTGGTGTGTGTGTGGGGGGGGCGGATAAAAGGTGATCAAGTTGTCCTACATAGGGCTCACAGTCTTAATCCCCATTTTACAGATGAGGTAACTGAGGCTCAGAGAAGTGAAGTGACTCACCCAAGGTCACACAGCAGACAGGTGGTGGAGCTGGGATTCGAACCCATCAATCAATCAATCAATCAATCGTATTTATTGAGCGCTTACTGTGTGCAGAGCACTGTACTAAGCGCTTGGGAAGTACAAATTGGCAACATATAGAGACAGTCCCTACCCAACAGTGGGCTCACAGTCTAAAAGGGGGACCAAACATACTAACAAAATAAAATAAATAGAATAGATATGTGGAAGTAAAATAAATAAATAAATAGAGTAATAATTAGGTACAAACATATATACATATATACAGGTGCTGTGGGGAAGGGAAGGAGGTAAGATGGGGGGATGAGAGGGGGATGAGGGGGGGAGGAAGGAAGGGGCTCAGTCTGGGAAGGCCTCCTGGAGGAGGTGAGCTCTCAGTAGGGCCTTGAAGGGAGAAAGAGAGCTAGCTTGGCGGATGGGCAGAGGGAGGGCATTCCAGGCCCGGGGGACCTCTGACCCATGACCTCTGATTCCAAAGCCCGGGCTCTTTCCACTGTTAAGCACTAGTCTAAGTGTTGGAGTAGATAAAAGACGATCAGATTGGACACAGTCCCTGTTCCACAAGGAGCTCACAGTCTAAGGAGGTATTTTACAAACACCATTAAACAACAACAACAACAAAAAAAAAACAAAGAGAGGCTCACCTTCTCTCTTTTGGGCCGGCTTTAGAAATAAAAGTGAATCTCCTTTCATGGCATTGTAAATTCCTTGAGGACAAGACTGTGTCTTTCATCTTTACTGTATGCTCCTAAGCATTGAACTAAACCCTTGGGAGACACATATAAAAATACTTTCAAGCAATAGAATCTGAATAAATACCATTGGATGTTCAATTTAATCTACATAGCAAGACGAGTATTGAGGATAGATATACATAGGTGAATACCCTGAACATTACGGTCCTCTAGTCTGTACGTTTGTTGTGAGCGGGGAATGTGGCTGTTGACTTTGTTGTAGTATACTCTCCCAAGTGCTTAGTCCAGTCCTCTGCCCATAGTAAGCACTCAATAAATTCATTTATTCATTCATTTAATTGTATTTGTTGAGTGCTTCCTGTCTGCAGAGCACTGTACTAAGCTCTTGGGAGAGTACAATACAGCATTAAACAGTCACATTCCCTGCCCACAATGAGTTTAGAATCTAGAGGAGGAGAGACAGACCGTCTCTATATGTTGCCAACTTGTACTTCCCAAGCGCTTAGTACAGTGCTCTGCACACAGTAAGTGCTCAATAAATACGATTGAATGAATGAATCCCAACAAATAAATAAAATTACAGATATAAACAAAAGTCCTGTGGGGCTGGGAAGGGGGCAGAGCAAATATAGCAAGTCAGGGTGATGCAGAAGGGAGTGAGAAATGAGGAAAAGTGGGGCTTAATATGGGGAGGCCTCCTGGAGGAGATATGCATTCAATAAGACTTTGAAGCAGGGAGAATAATTGTCTGTCGGATTTGAGGAGGGAGGGCCTTCCAGGCCAGAGGTAAGACTTGGGTGAGGTGTTGGTGGTGAGACAGTGAGGAGATTAGCACTAGAGGAGTGATGTGTATAAACTGGGTTGTAGAAGGAGAGAAGCAAGGTTGGGGAGGAGGGGGCAAGATGATGGACTGCTTTAAAGCCAATGGTGAGGACTTGTTTGATGCAGAGGTGGATGGGCAACCACTGGATTTTTTTTGAGGAGGAGGGTGACATGTCCTGAATGTTTCTGTAGAAAAATGATCCGGGCAACAGATTGAAGTGTGGACTAGAGTGGGGAAAGACAGGAGGCCGGGAGGTCAGCAAGGAAGCTGATGCAGTAATCCTGGTGAGATAGGATGAGTGATTGTATTAACATGGTGGCAGTTTGGATGGAGAGGAAAGGGAGGATTTAAGTGATGTTGTGAAGCTGGGACCAACAGGATTTAGTGACGGATTGATTATGTGGGTTGAATGAGAGAGAGGAGTCAAGGTTAATGCCAAGGTTATGGGCTTGTGAGACAGGAAGGATGGTGGTGCCATCTACAGTGATGGGAATGTCAGGGAGGGAACTGGGTTTGGGTGGGAAGATTAGGAGGTCTGTTTGGGGCATGTTAAGTTTGAGGTGATGGGAGGACAGCCAAATAGAGTTGTCTTGAAGGCAGGAGAAGATACGAGACTGGAAAGAGGAAGAGAGATCGGGGCTGGAGATGTAGATTTGGGTATCATCCACACAGAGGTGGTAGTTGAATCCAGAGGAGCTAATCCACTGATGGATGGATGGGTGGATGGGTGGATGGATGGATGGGTGGGTGGATAGACAGATGGTTGGACGTGTGGTTGGATGGACAGAAGGACAAGTGTCTGGGTGACCTAAATGAGGAGAATTGTCAATGACAGGATACTAAAAAAACAGCTATATGATGAGCTAAAATTGTGAGGCTGAAAACAGTGAGGGCAGAAGAAGCCATCTTAAAGACAAGGAAAAACCAAGTCTCAGTGCTGCATCAGTAATAATCATAATAATAATAATGATGGTATTTGTTAAGCACTTACTATGTGCAAAGCACCGTTCTAAGTGCTGGGGGGGATGCAAGGTGATCAGGTTGTCCCACGTGGTGCTCACAGTCTTAATTCCCATTTTACAGATGAGGCAACTGAGGCACAGAGAAGTTAAGTGACTCACCCAAAGTCACACAGCTGATAAGTGGCGGAGCCGGGATTAGGACCCATGACCTCTGACTCCCAAGCCCACGCTCTTTCCACTGGAGGATGGGTGGCAACAGTTACCAACATCATGCTGAAACTGAGACAGGAGCTGTTCTGAAGCTTCATAAGCACTGAGAGGCAAGGAGGCAAAATTGAAAACAGTGCCAGGTGCTAGACATGACAGCGCAACAAGGGACAGTTTTTGTGTGTGCACAGTCCAGTTCAGACTGGGGTACAGCACTGACCTTTTCAGCCACACATGCACCCTGGGTGACATTGTCCAGCAATGACTTCTTCTTTCAGCTCCTTCTTCTTCTTTCAGCTTCTTCTTCTTCTTCTTTCAGTATTCAAGACCATCTGTCTGTCTGTCTATCTCTCCACACCTCTATCCATCCATCCACCTGGCCACCTGTCTGTCCATCCATCCATCCATCCATCCATCCATCCATCTATCCATCCATCCACCTTTCCATTTGCCAATACATTCATCCACCCACCCAGTCACCTGTCCGTCCGTCCATCCATCCATCCATCCATCCATCCATCCATCCATCCATCCATCCGTCCATGCATGTATGCATCCATCCATCCATCCTTCCATCCATCCATCCATCCATCCATCCATCCATCCATCCACCTTTCCATTTGCCAATACATTCATCCACCCACCCAGTCACCTGTCCATCCATCCATCCATCCATCCATCCATCCATCCATCCATCTGTCCATGCATGTATGCATCCATCCATCCATCCTTCCTTCCATCCATCCATCCATCCATCCATCCATCCATCCATCCATCCATCCATCCGTCCATGCATGTATGCATCCATCCATCCATCCTTCCTTCCATCCATCCATCCATCCATCCATCCATCCATCCATCCATCCATCTACCCACCCACCAATCTACCTAACTACTTATCAAACTAAGTGGAAAACAGGTAGAACTCAGGAGTGGGGCCAGCAGCAGCAGAAGTAGTTGTGGAGTGGTGGGGGAAGTGGAAAGGCAGAAGCAGTAGAAATGATGTCCTAACCCATGGCCCCTGAGTAAGAGAGTAGAGTCACAGGGGGACAGGGTCTCTTCAATCCATTCATTCATTCAATCCTATTTATCAAGCGGTTACTGTGTGCAAAGCACCATACTAAGCGCTTGGACGAATACAGTATAACAATAAACAGACACATTCTCTGCCCCCAGTGAGATCACTGTCTAAAGGAAACCTAGGAACTTCCACGCGGGAGACAGAAATGCTAAGCCTTCATTTTGAGGTATCTTTTCACAGATTCTGAGCCATCCTCTCCCAGATTCTGAGGTTTTGAGTCCCGAAGGGCTAAAAATTTGAGGGGGACAAAAATAGGGGTGAAAGTCATTGCCACCTTCTCTTCCTCTCTCCTGGGAAGATGCAGAGCCCAGGCCGGATCGAGTGGCCTAAGGGGAACACACAATTCTGACCCTTGTGGGTTGGGGCTGTTTTGCAATTGTCTATCTGGATTTCCTGGGGCTCGAGTCTCTTTCCTGGGGCTCGAGTCTCTTGCACAACGGCGACTGACTAGACGGGGATGCTGCTTGCCACATCGCCAGTAGGCCCCAAACAAGTGATAGGTTCCTCTTCGTATTTCTATCCCCCGTGTGGGGAAGGTGTGGGAGAGGCGTGTTCACACTCAGGACTTTGTTGGTTACCACTCTGGGCGGAGGACAGTATGGGTGAGAACTGAAATAAAAAAACATTCAGCTCAACCCATGCCCTAAAGGCGTGGTCACTAATCTCACCTCTGAGCCTCACACCCGATGAAGCGATGAAGCGTCATGGTTCTGACCCTCCCCAAACCCAACAGAAGATATTTCCTTTCCCCCTTTGCCTTTCCCCAGCCCTTCAATGGTGCCTACTTTATTGTGCTCTCCCAGACACTTAGAACAGTGCTCTGCACACAGTAAGTGCTCAATAAATACACAGATATATAAACACTGCTCAGTAAATGAGAAGTGGCGTGGGTTCTAGTTCCGGCTTTAACACTGGTCCGCTGTGTGACCTTGGGCAAGTCACTTAACAGCTCTTGGCCTCAGTTCCCTCATCTGTAAAACGGGGACTAAGAACGTGAGCCTCATGTGGGACAAGCGCTGGGGTGGATACAAGTTAATAATAATGGTATTTGTTGAGCACTTACTATGTGCAAAGTACTGTTCTAAGCACTGGGGAGGTTACAAGGTGATCAGGTTGTTCCACGAGGGGCTCACAGTTTTAATCCCCATTTTACAGATGAGGTAACTGAGGCACAGAGAAGTTAAGTGACTTGCCCAAAGTCACACAGCTGACAATTGGCAGAGCTGGGATTAGAACCCATGACCTCTGACTCCAAAGCCCACGTTCTTTCCACTGAGCCACGCTGTTTTCTATTAATCCGATTAATCAGATACAAGTTAATTGGATCAGACTGGACGCAGTCCCTGTTCCACATGGGGCCCGCACTCTTCTCCCCATTTTATAGATGAGATAACTGAGGCCCAGAAAAGTGAAGTGACTCACCCAAGGTCACACAGCAGACATGCGGCTGAGCCAGAATTTGAACCTAGGTCCTTCTGACTCCTGGGCCTGTGCTTTATCCATTAAGCCATGCTTCTTCTGGACAGGTGATCCTTCGCAGTCTCTTTCACTACCTCCCATCCCCTAATTTAGGTTGTCCCTCCAGGTTCTCACTTCCTTTATCTTCTCACTTCCAACAGCTCCAAGCTCTACCAATTCCAAAATCTACCTCATTAATCCCGACTTCTCTCTTTCTCCAAAATCTCACCTCTCCTCCTGCCCCCAGGGTATCTCTATGTGGAGGTCACACTGACACTTCAAACTCAATCCACCTAGAACTGAACTCCTCATCTTCTCTCCCCCATCCTTTCTTCCACCTAACTTTCCCAACAAAGTTGACGACATCATCAACCTCCCCATGGCTCAAGCTTGTAACCCCACATTATCCTGGGCTCTTCCCTCTCTTTTAATCTCCAGATCATCATCATCATCATCGTCAATGTCATCAGTGGTATTTATTGAGGGCTTACCGTGTGCAGGGCACTGTATTAATAATAATAATAATGGTGGTATTTGTTAAGCGCTTACTATGTGCAAAGCACTGTTCTAAGCGCTGCGGAGGAGGCTACAAGGTGATCAGGTTGTCCCACTTGGGGCTCACAGTCTTAATCCCCATTTTACAGATGAGGTAGCTGAGGCACAGAGAAGTTAAGTGGCTTGCCCAAGGTCACACAGCTGACAAGTGGCGGAGCCGGGATTCGAACCCATGACCTCTGACTCCCAAGCCCTCGCTCTTTCCACTGAGCCACGTTGCTTCCCCTGGGCTATTACAACACAACATTATAACAGATACGATTGCTGCCCACAACGAGTTTATGGTATAGAAGGGGAGGCAGATATTAATATAAATATTAAATATAAATATAAATACATAAATTACAAATATGTTCATAAGTTCTGTGGGGCCAGGAGAGGGGATGAACAATGAAAACAAGTCAGAGCGATGCAGAAGGGAGTGAGAGAAGAGGAAAGGAGGGCTTAAGCTTGCTGTGGGCAGGGAATGTGTCTGCTTATTGTTGTACTCGACTCTCCTAAGCACTTAGTACAGTACTCTGCACACAGGAAGTGCTCAATAAATACAAATAATTGAACGAATGAATGAATGGAAGGCCTCTTGGAGGAGATGGGCCTTCAGTAAGGCTTTGAAGTGGGGGAGAGTCATTGTCGGTCGGATTGGAGGAGGGAGGGCATTTCAGGCCAGAGGCAGGATGTGGGCAATAGGCTGGCAGCGAGATAGAAGAGATTGAGTTACAGTGAGAAAATTAGCATTAGAGGAGTGACATAGAAGGGAATTGAAGAAAAGGAAAAGAGCGCTTAGTAAGGGAAGGCTTCTTGGAGGAGATGTGCCATTGGACATAATCCCTTGCCCACATGGGGATCCAGTCTAAGGGGAGAGAGAAATTTATCCCCCCGCTCTCCCCTCCCCATTTTACAGAGAACGACAGTGAGTCACAGAGAAATTTGGTGACTTGGCCTGTGTCACGCCTCAGGCAGATGGCCCAGATCCTCCAACTTCCTACTGTGCCACGCTTCTTCTCACTTGAAAAGATGAAAGACCAGAGATAGGGATGGACCCCTTTACCACACCTCAATCTCGTCTATCTCTCTGCCAACCTCTAGCCCACGTCCTGCCTCTGGCCTGGGATGCCCTCCCACTTCATATCTGACAGACATTCACTCTGCCCACTTCAAAGCCTCATTGAAGGCACATCTCCTCCAAGAGGCCTTCCGTAACTAGGGCCTCATTTCCTAGTCTCTCACTTCCTTCTGTTGCACCCTTTCATACTAGGATTTGTACCCTTTATTCACCCTTCCCTCGGCACCGTAGTACTCATGTCTATATCTGTAGTTTTTTTGTATAGTATCTGTTAAGCGCTCACTCTGTGTCAAACACGGTCCTAATCGCTGGGGTAGTCACAAGTTAATTAGGTTGATCACAGTCTCTGACCCACATGGGGCTCACAGTCTAAGTAGGAAGGAGAGCAGGAGAACTGACACCCAGAGAAGTAATGTGACTTGTCCAAAGTCACACAGCAAGCAATTGGCAGAGCCAGGATTAGAATCCAGATCCTCTGACTCCAAGGCTGGTGCTCTTTCCAATAACCAATAACGCTGGTTATTGTCTGTCTCCCCATCTAGACTGTAAGCTTGTTGTGGGCAGGGAATTTGTCTATGCCAACTCTATTATATGGTACTCTGCCAAGCTCTCAGTACAGTGCTCTGAACACAATAAGTGTTTAATAAATATGATATTCCAAATCTGGACATTAGAGGGATTGGCACATTTGGAAACTCCTCCCAGTGGCTAACCCTAACCCTTACATAATGACATAATAATAATGATGATGATGAGAATAATAATAATATTAATATTAAAAATCCCTAGATTTTATCTAGACCTTTTTTTCCCTAAAGGACTTTCCATAGTGATGATCACAATTTGTCCTCACAACCTCTTTGGAAAGAAAGGAGAGGCAGACCTCATTATCCCCAGTTTAGAAAGATGAAGTAACTGAGGCCCAGAGAGGTTCAGTTACTTGTCCCAGGTCACCCAGCAAGCTAGAGCCAGAGCCAGGACTAGAACCCAGTTCTCCTGATGCCCAGGGCTATGCTCTTTCCACTAAATCACCCACCTGTTTAATGGGGATTGGGATCAGGGGAAGAGTATTTCCATGCACTTGGGCATTAGCTAAATAGCCTGTAGGTTGCATTCAGACTAATCAATCAATTGTCAAGCAATCCTATTAGGCTTGCAGCCTAACATGCAAATTCCCCTTTGTAAGAATCAAGCAATCACTGGTATTTATTGAACACTTATTGTGTACAGAATACTGAACTACTTGGAAAAGTATAATAGTGTTGATAGATCCAATCTCTAACCATAAGGAAGGTTAAAATACCCAGGATATTGGGATACCTTAGAAGGAAATCCATAGCTGAAAGCAGATTACCGCCCTCCCACCCCACCCAAAAGGCACTAAAAATATTGGCACAAATAAGAAGGAAGGGAAATAGATTTTCCATTCTGGGAAGAGCCAGGGAAGTGAAAAAGAAGAACCTGTGTAAATTGCTGCGTAAGGCAAATCTAACTAGAATATGGTTGAATCAAGCAATCTCATCACTTCTGGCTCTTGATCTTTGGGCGTTTGTTTAGTACAGTGCTTGTGGTTGACCAGCACACTTCTCACATTGCAAAATGCCTGAAGTTCAGAAACGCTTGTTACATTTGTCAGGGGCAGATGACTGTTCTCCAGGGGGCTAAAGAACAAATGATAATAACAAGAATTTTAATAATGATAATAATAACTGTGGTATTTGTTAAGCATATACTATGTGCCAGGCGCTATACTAAGTGCTGCAGTAGAAACCAGGTTATTAGGTTGGACACAGTCTCTGTCCCACATGGGGCTCAAAGAGTTAATCCCCCTTTTACAGATGAGGAAACTGAGGCACAGAGAAGTGAAGTGACTTGCTCAAGGTCACACAGCAGACAAGGGGCAATGCCGGGATGATAATAATAGTTGTCTCTAAATGTTGCCAACTTGTACTTCCCAAGCACTTAGTACAGTGCTCTGCACACAGTAAGCGCTCAATAAATACGATTGATTGATTAATTGATGTACATATGTTACCTGTATATGTGTTTGTACATATTTATTACTCTATTTATTTTACTTGTACATATCTATTCTATTTATTTTATTTTGTTAATATGTTTGGTTTTGTTCTCTGTCTCCCCCTTCTAGACTATGAGCCCACTGTTGGGCAGGGACTGTCTCTATATGTTGCCAACTTGTACTTCCCAAGTGCTTAGTATAGTGCTCTGCACACAGTAAGCGCTCAATAAATACGATTGATTGATTGATTAAACACTTACTGTGTGTCAAGCACTGTATGGCCTATTGGATAGAGCACAGGCCTGGGAATCAGCAGGATCTGGGTTCTAATCCTAGCTTTGCCACTTGTCTGCTGGGTGACCTTGGGTAAGTCATTTAACTTCTCTGGGTCTCAGTTACCTCACCGGTAAAATGGGGATTAAGACTGTGAGCCCCATGTGGGACATGGATTGTGTCCAACTTGATTAGCTTGTATCTACCAGCACTTAGTACAGTGCCCGGCACATAGTAAGTGTTAAACAAATACCATAAAAGAACAAAACAAAAAACTAAGCACTGCAGTAAATACAGGATAATCAGTCCGGACAAGAAATTTAGAGGCCCCTAGACCCAATTCCCTTGAAATATAAAAAGTTCAGAATTGTTTTCCTTTGAAATGTTAAACAAGACTGTGTGGCTTTTCCTGACTGTGGAGTGTGCTCCTGGTCAGCTCTGGGGCCAGTTAGTGTGAGGACAATTATGTTTTGGATCAATCAATCAATCAATCAATCAATCAATCGTATTTATTGAGCGCTTACTATGTGCAGAGCACTGTACTAAGCGCTTGGGAAGTACAAATTGGCAACACATAGAGACAGTCCCTACCCAACAGTGGGCTCACAGTCTAAAAGGGGGAGACAGAGAACAAAACCAAACATACCAACAAAATAAAATAAATAGGATAGAAATGTACAAGTAAAATAAATAAATAAACAAATAAATAAATAAATAGAGTAATAAATATGTGCAACCATATATACATATATACAGGTGCTGTGGGGAAGGGAAGGAGGTAAGATGGGGGGATGGAGAGGGGGACGAGGGGGAGAGGAAGGAAGGGGCTCAGTCTGGGAAGGCCTCCTGGAGGAGGTGAGCTCTCAGCAGGTTCTTGAATCAGCAGGGATCAGTGAACCCTTTGACAAATACGCCTGTTAGGGTAAGGCAACAGCATTTGTCAGGGGAAATTTCACTCCACTTGCCTTTTGGAGTTCTCTGGAAAAGTCATTAAGTGTGTGAATAGATGGAGATACTTGTACATATCTATTCTATTTATTTTATTTTGTTAGTATGTTTGGTTTTGTTCTCTGTCTCCCCCTTTTAGACTGTGAGCCCACTATTGGGTAGGGACTGTCTCTATATGTTGCCAACTTGTACTTCCCAAGCGCTTAGTACAGTGTTCTGCGCACAGTAAGCGCTCAATAAATACGATTGATGATGATGATGATGATGATGATAATGAAGGGGAACCCGTGGACAAAACATACTGTATTAACTCACATAAAGGCCTCACTTGGTTATACACTTTCTGTTACATCAAAACACGGGTGGGACAGTTATGCCGGTCATATTAAGGGGAAGAGGAGGAGAAGGAGACGAGAAAAGGACGAAAGGAGAGAAGAACAAAGGAAGGTAAGAGGGTCTTGAAGCTCTCTGCACACAACAAGCGCTCCATAAATACAATTGAATGAATGAATTCTTCCAAGGGCTGCATGCAGTAATAGCCATAGTATTTATTTAAGCACTTATTGGGTGCAGAATACTGTACTGAGCACTGAGAAAGAGTATATAGGTGGGAATTAGACATAAACCACTTTTCTCTAGGCATTCAATGAATTCATTCCACTTCCCTGCTGGATTGTCCCACTCTGAACCCTTTTCTCTTCTTCCCCTCTCAATAATAATAACAATAATAATAATAATTGTGGTATTTGTTAAGTGCTTACTATATGCCAGGCACTATACTAAGTGCTAGGGTGGATACAAGCCTGAAGGCACTTCCCCTCCTTGCTGTATTGTCACCTTCTCACCCTCCTCCTCCCTCTCCTCCTCCTCAGAGTGCTGCTTTCGCTGTTTACACTTATATGTTACAAAAAATAATCTTTTATTTATTCCTCCAAAATCTGGGTGGGGTAATTGTGTGGTAACAATGGTAATAACGACTGTAGTATTTTTAAGTGCTGAATATGTGCCAAGTACTGATACAAGATAATCGGGTCCCACACGGAACTAAGACTTAGTCACAGACTAAGTAGGAGGGAGAGCAGGTATTGGATTCCATTTGCAGACGAGGGAACTGAGGTACCGAGAAGGCAAGTGACTTGCCCAAGGTCACACAGCAAGCAGGTGGCAGACCTGGAATTAGAATCCAGATCCTCTGCCTCCCAGGGTGCTTTTTCCACTAGGCGATACTGCTTCTCTGTGAGATAGTGGAAATTATCTGAGTAAATACAGTATTTAGATTTTTCAGAAGCCTCTGACAAGCTTCATAATAACAATTATGGTGTTCATTAGGCGCCTACTATGTGCCAAGCACTAATCAGGTTGTCCCACGTGGGGCTCACAGTCTTAATCCCCATTTTACAGATGAGGTAACTGAGGCACAGAGAAGTTAAGTGACTTGCACAAAGGTCACACAGCCGACAAGTGGCAGAGCCGGGATTAGAACCCACGACCTCAGACTCCCAAGCCCAGGCTCTTTCCACTATGCCACATGACAAAGATTGGAAAAACTGATTAATCCTGGAGTTGGAGAAAGCGCAATCTGCCGGGGGGAGTGTATATGATGGAGCCCCTCAAGAATATAAGCTCGGATTCATTAAGATGAACTGCATAAATTCACAGTCCATGATAGTTCACTAGAGGAAGAGGTTTGGGACCTTATTTATGTGGTCTATCCGTTAATCTTGAAATTGGGGCTGGGAGTCAGAAGGTCATGCGTTCTCTTCCCTATCCTCCACTTGTCTGCTGTGTGACCCTGAGCATGTCACTTCACTTCTCTGTGCCTCAGTAACCTCATCTGTAAAATGGGGATCGAGACTGTGAGCCACACGTAGGACAGGGACTGTGTCCAACCCGATTTGCTTATATCCACCCACCACTTAGTACAGTGCCTGGCGCATCATTCATTCATTCAATTCAATTGTATTTATTGAGCGCTTACTGTGTGCAGAGCACTGTACTAAGCGCTTGGGAAGTACAACTTGGCAACATCTAGAGACGGTCCCTACCCAACAGCGGGCTCACAGTCTAGAAGGTGGGGACAGACAACAAAACAAAACATAGTAACAAAATAAAATAAATAGAATAAATATGTACAAGTAAAATAGAGTAATAAATCTGTCGTAAGTGCTTAACAAATACAATGATATTGTTATTTATGGAGTGCTTACTGTGTTCAGAGCACTGTATTAAATGCTCGG
The DNA here is from genome assembly GCF_015852505.1 of Tachyglossus aculeatus. Taxonomy (NCBI): domain Eukaryota; kingdom Metazoa; phylum Chordata; class Mammalia; order Monotremata; family Tachyglossidae; genus Tachyglossus; species Tachyglossus aculeatus. Next base: position 41,186,370 of record NC_052067.1, on the reverse strand, counting down.
GAGGGTCCACTGCAATAGAGGGGAAAGAGATTGGGTACCTGCGAAGGTGCTTTCTTTTGAGATCCTCAAAAGAAAGGTGGGTCACCTTCCAGTCTGGGACGATAGTTTTAGTTGTACTAGCTCCATTTTACAGATGAAGAGACTGAGGTAAAGAGAGGTGACGTCCTCCCTCACGCAGTCAGAATCAGACCTAGGAGCCGTAGGCTGCACTTTCCTGTGCTGTTTCATTCTTTGCTGTGCCCATGGGGCAGGATTCCTCACTACAAATAGAAAGAAGAAGTGAAGTGAAGAAGTGACTACCCTTCTGTCTAGCGGGAATTCTGCTATACACAGATATTTTATTATTCTCCACTCTAGACTGCAAACTTGTGAACAGGGAATGTGTCTAAAAACAATCATAATGATAATAATTAAGGTGAGCGCTTAGTATGTGCCAGGCACTGCACTAAGCACTGGAGTGGACACAGGCAAATTGGGTTGGACACAGTCCCTGCCCCACCTGGGGCTTCATGGTCTCAATCCCCATTTTACAGATGAGGTCCAGAGAAGTTAGGTGACTTGTCCAAGGTCACACACAGCAAACTCATAGAGGAGCCAGAATTAGAACCCGTGACCTTCTGACCCCCCAGGCCCAAGCTCTATCTATTACACCGCGCTGCTTCCCTACCAAACTCTGTTAGCTTGTAACAATAATGATGGTTTTTGTTAAGTGTCTACTAGATGCTGAGCTTTGTACTAAGCAATGGGGTAGACACAAGCTAATCGGGTTGGACACAGTTCCTGTCCCACTTGGGGCTTGCAGTCTTTGTCTCCATTTTACAGATGGGGTAACTGTAACACAGAGGAAGTGAAATGACTTGCCCAAGGTCACACGGCAGACAAGTGGCAGAGCCAGAATTTGAGCCCATGACCTCTGACCTCTTTTAGACTGTGAGCCCACTGTTGGGTAGGGACCGTCTCTATATGTTGCCAACTTGTACTTCCCAAGCGCTTAGTCCAGTGCTCTGCACACAGTAAGCGCTCAATAAATACGATTGATTGATTGATTGATTGACTCCGAAGCCCGGGCTCTTTCCACTGAGCCACGCTGAAGGCCACACTGCTTCTCTTAGTCAACTAAGTCACGTCACTTCTTTGTGCCTCAAATTTCCTCATCTGTTAAATGGGACCAAATACCTATTCTTCCTCCTCTTTAGACCGTGAGCCCCATCTGGGACAAGGATTGGGTCTGATTTGATTGTATTGTGTCTATCCCACTGCTTGGCCCGTAATAAGGGTCTATCACATACCTACTAAGGCTGTAGAGTCTCTCAGGGACTCAGGAGAGAGCGAATGGAATGGTAAAGGCCGAAGAGTAAGACTCAAAAACAGGATTTGAAGGCTTGGGAAGGGGAAACGGTTACACAACTTTAGCAGAAACGGGAAGTAGATGCCTTTTTCGAAGCTTCCTCCTTGACTTCACCACAGTAGTGAGAAGCAGGCCGTGAGAATGAAAATAGCCTTTGTCGTTCGGGACTTCCAGAAGCAAATGTCCGGCCCGGCTTTCCTTCCCTATTACTCCCCGAATGCGGAGCCGGTGATCAGTACAGTCACGACAGAACCCCCGGCAGGACTACTGACAAATTACCTTGTAGACAAATGCTTCAGTCGAAGAGAGAGACCGTGTAATTTGCCCACCTGGATGAGCAGATCCTGGGTCAGACCACTTTTCCCACTCCTCGGGAATGGGTGCGTGGAGGAGGAAGAGTCCTACGTGAGGTGGCAGAGATTTGCAGAGGCTCGGGAGTCAGAAGGACCTGGGTTCCAATCCCGGCTCCGCCACATTTCTGCTGTGTGACCTTGGGCAAGTCACTTCACTTCTCTGGGCCTCAGTTAGCTCATCTGTTAAATGGGGATGAGGAGGTTGAGTCCCATGTGGGACAGGGACTGTGTGCAACCTGAATAACTTGCATCTACTCCAGCTTGACACAAAGCAAGCGCTTAACCTTGAGAGGCAGTGTGGCTCAATGGAAAAGAGCACAGGCTTTGGAGTCAGGGGTCATGGGTTCAAATCCCGCCTCCGCCAATTGTCAGCTGTGTGACTTTGGGCAAGTCATGTAATTTCTCTGTGCCTCAGTTACCTCATCTGTAAAATGGGGAATAAGACTGTGAGCCCCCCCGGGGACAACCTGATCACCTTGTAACCTCCCCAGTGCTTAGACAGTGATTTGCACATAGTAAGTGCTTAATAAATGCCATTATTATTATTATTATTATAAGTACCATAATTATAATTACTATTAGGGTGCCCTTCTTTCCCTAAGGGCAGAGGCAGGGAGTCTGGGGGTTGGTGGGGAATGGTGGGAGAGTGAGTCAATTCAGACAGGCAGGGGAGTGGGGTAGAGAAGGTAAGAGGCATTCAAGAGGCACTCTCCCTCACACTGTAGTAGTAGTAATAATAATAATAGAATAATAATAATAATAATAATAATGATGGCATTTATTAAGCGCTTACTATGTGCAAAGCACTGTTCTAAGTGCTAGGGGATTATAAGGTGATCAGGTTGTCCCACGGGGGCTCACAGTTTTAATCCCCATTTTACAGATGAGGGAACTGAGGCACAGAGAAGTGAAGTGAGTTGCCCAAAGTCACCCAGCTGACAATTGGCGGAGCCGGGATTTGAACCCACGACCTCTGACTCCAAAGCCCGGGCTCCTTCCACTGAGCCACACTGCTGCATTCATTCATTCATTCAATCGTATTTATTGAGCGCTTACTGTGTGCAGAGCACTGTACTAAGCGCTTGGGAAGTACAAGTTGGCAACACATAGAGACGGTCCCTACCCAACAGCGGGCTCACAGTCTAGAAGGGGGAGACAGACAACAAAACTAAACATATAAACCAAATAAAATAAATAGAATAAATATGCACAAGTAAAATAGAGTAATAAATCCGTACAAACATATATACATATATACATATATACAGGTGCTGTGGGGAGGGGAAGGAGGTAAGGCAGGGGGGATGGAGAGGGGGAGGAGGGGGAGAGGAAGGAGGGGGCTCAGTCTGGGAAGGCCTCCTGGAGGAGGTGAGCTCTCAGTAGGGCTTTGAAGGGAGGAAGAGAGCAATAGTAGCAGTAGTAGTAGTAAAGCTCCCTGTGAGCAGGGAATGTGTTTGCTATATTATATTGTAAAGAGAAGCAGCATGGCTCAGTGGAAAAGAGCACGGGCTTTGGAGTCAGAGGTCATGGGTTCAAATCCCGGCTCTGCCAATTGTCAGCTGTGTGACTTTGGGCAAGTCACTTCTCTGGGCCTCAGTTACCTCATCTGTAAAATAGGGATTAAGACTGTGAGCCCCAAGTGGGACAACCTGATCCCCAGCACTTAGAACAGTGCTTTGCGCCTAGTAAGTGCTCAATAAATGCCATTATTATTATTATTATTATTATTATTATTACTCTCCCAAGTGCTTAGTAGAATGCTCTGCACACACGATTGATTGATTGATTGATTGATCTAAACTGTAAGCTCCTTGCGGGCAGGGAACATGTTTGCCAACTCTTTTGTATTATACTCACCCAAGTGCTTAGTACAGTGCTGTGCACATAGTAAGCACTCAATAAATACCATTGACTGACTGCTTGACTAAATAAATACTATTGATTGACTGGTAGAGAGAAATAGGTAACAGGCTGAGGCTCAGGGAGGGTGAACTAGGAAGGAAAACGTGAGTTGGGGAGACTAGTCCCAGCTGTGCTCCTGACTGGCTGAGAGAGCTTAGGCTAATCACTTGAAATGTTCCATGCCTCAGCATCCCCATCTAAAAACAGAGGAGATGATGTCTGCCTCTCCCTACCTCTCAGGGAGCTGTGAAAGCCAAATAACTCTTGAAAAGTACTTTGGAAAGATGAAAAAGGGACCTACTGATTCAAAACAGCAGGGTGGCCGAGTTGTCTACACCCGCTGTCTCAAATTCCTCTCCTCCAATTCTCTCCTTGACCCCCTTCAGTCTAGCTTCCATCCCTTCACTGCACAGAAACAGCCCTCTCAAATGTCATCAATGATCTCCTTGCCAAATCCAGCGGCCTCTACTCCATCCTAATCCTTCTTGACCTCTCAGCTGTCTTTGACACGGTAGACCACCCCCTTCTCCTAGAAACATTATCCAACCTCGGCTTCACTGACTCTGTCCTCTCCTGATCATCATCATCATCATCATCATCATCATCATCATCAATCGCATTTATTGAGCGGTTACTATGTGCAGAGCACTGTACTAAGCGCTTGGGAAGTACAAATTGGCAACATATAGAGACAGTCCCTACCCAACAGTGGGCTCTCAGTCTAAAAGGGGGAGACAGAGAACAAAACCAAAAATACTAACAAAATAAAATAAACAGGATAGATATGTACAAGTAAAATAAATCCTCCTCATCTCTCTGGTCATTCATTCTCTGTCTCCTTCGTGGTCTCCTCCTCTACTTCCCATCCCTTAACATTGGGAGTTCCTCAAGGTTCAGTTCTTGGTCCCCTTCATTTTCCATCTACACCCACTCCTTTGGAGAACTCATTTGCTCCCGTGGCTTCAACTACCACCTCTTTGTGGATGATACCCAAATTTACATCTCCAGCCCTCTCTCCCTCTCTCCCTCTTTCCGATCTCGCACCTCCTCCTGATTTCCAGTCATCTCCACTTGGATATCCCCCTATGAGCTCAAACTTAACATGCCCAGAACAGAGTTTCTTATCTTCCCACCCAAACCCTGTCCACCCCCTGACTTTCCCATCGTTGTAGATGCCACCACCACCCTTCCCGTCTCACAAGCCCATAATCTTGGCATTATCCTTGACTTCTCTCTCTCAGTCAACACCCATATTCCATCTGGTCATGGATTCAAATCCCGGCTCCCCCAATTGTCAGCTGTGTGACTTTGGGCAAGTCACTTCACTTCTCTGGGCCTCAGGTATCTCATCTGTAAAATGGGGATTAAGACTGTGAGCCCCCCGGGGGACAACCTGATCACCTTGTAACCTCCCCAGCGCTTAGAACAGCACATAGTAAGCACTTAATAAATGCCATCATTTTTTTTAATCTATCACTAAATCCTGTAAGTCCCACCTTCATAACATCGCTAAAATCCTCCCTTTCCTTTCCATCCAAACTGCCACCACATTAATACAAGCACTCACCCTATCCCGCCTGATTTACTGCATCAGTCTCCTTGCTGACCTCCCAACCTCCTGTCACTCCCCACTCCAGTCCATACTTCACTCTGCTGCCCAGATCATTTTTCTAGAAAAAGGTTCAGGACATGTCACCCTGCTCCTCAAAAAACTCCAGTGGTTGCCCATCCACCTCCTTACCAAACAAAACCTCACCATTGGCTTTAAAGCACTCCATCACCTTGCCCTCTCCTACCTCACCTCACTTCTCTCCTACAACCCAGGCCACACATTTTGCTCCTCTAATACTAACTTTCTCACCTGTCTCACTACCGATCCCTCACCCACGACCTGTCTCTGGCCTGGAACACCCTCCCTTCCTAAATCCGAGAGATATTACTCTCCCCCACCTTTAAAACCTTATTGAAGACACATCTCCTCCAAGAGACCTTCCCAGACTAAGCCCCACTTTTCCTCACCTCCCTCTCCCTTCTGCATCTCTGAGACCTGCTATCTTTGCTCATCCCCATTCCGAGCCCCTGTAGTTTTATTTATTTGTATGGATGTCTGTCTCCCCTCCTCTATACTCTCAGCTTATTGTGGGCAGAAAATGTCTCTGTTTATTGCTGTATTGTACTTTCCTAAGTGCTCAATAAATATGAATGAGTGAATGGAAAGTGCAGGAATTTGGGAGTCAGAGGACCTGTGCTTTAATCCTGGCTCCATCATTTGTCTGTTGTGTGAACTTGGACAAATCACATAACTTCTCTGGGCCTCAGTTGCTTTATCTGTAAAATGGGAATTAAGACTGTGTACCCTGTGTGGGAAAGGGATTGTGTCAATGATGATGATGGCATTTATCAAATGTTTTCAATGTGCAAAGCACTGTTCTAAGTGCTGGGGAGGCTACAGGGTGATCAGGTTGTCCCACGGGGGGCTCACAGTCTGAATCCCTATTTTACAGATGAGGTAACTGAGGCACAGAGAAGTTAAGTGACTTGCCCAAAGTCACACAGCTGACAGTTGGCGGAGCTGGGATTTGAACCCATGCCCACTGACTCCAAAGCCCGTGCTCTTTCCACTGAGCCATGCTGCTCGTCAATCCTATCTTGAATCTATTATTAATATTATTATGGTATTTGTTAAACACTTACTATGTGCCGAGCACCGTTCTAAGTGCTGGGGTAGATACAAGATGATCAGGTTGTCCCACATGGGGCTCACAGTCTTAATCCCCATTTTACAGATGAGGTAACTGAGGCACAGGGAAGTAAAGTGACTTGCCTGAAGTCACACAGCTGACAAGTGGCAGAGCCAGGATTAGAACCCATGACCTCTGACTCCAAAGCCCGTACTTTTTCCACTGAGCCACGCTTTTTCTCTAAACGTAGTACTGTACCTAGCAAATAGTAAGGGCTTAAAAAATACCATTAGAAAAAGACACACACACACACACACACACACACACACGGACACACACTGCAAACACACAGACACAGACAAGGAAAGTACAGAGACACCCTAATTGCATCAGTTGCTGTGTATTAATTAATAATGACAGAGATAACGAAAAGGAAACTGAAAATTGTGTTCTGGGGTGTTGCTCTGCAGTCCTAGGCATAAGCCTGAGACAGAAAATGAACGACTGGTATTTAAAGACTTTATTTAAAAATGAGCTAGTACAATTAGCAGATTGACAAATGGGAACTGCTTGAGAATAGAAGCCGCAGCTCTGATAACATCCCAGAGACCAATTTACTGCAAAAAGGCCTTCAGTAAAATAATAGTTAACACAAAGTATTAACTCTGTTAGCAACCTCCCCCAACCCCTCCAGAAATTTTTCTCATTTCCTCTATCCCCCATCAACGCCTTACATTGCTAAAATGTTGCATAAAGTGGAAATTAATGAGAAGCAGTGTGGCTCAGTGGAAAGAGCACGGGCTTTGGAGTCAGATGTCATGGGTTCAAATCCCGGCTCCACCAATTGTCAGCTGTGTGACTTTGGGCAAGTCACTTAACTTCTCTGGGCCTCAGTGACCTCATCTGTAAAATGGGGGTTAAGACTGTGAGCCCCCCGTGGGACAACCCGATCACCTTGTAACCTCCCCAGCGCTTAGAACAGTGCTTTGCACATAGTAAGCGCTTAATAAATGCCATCATTATTAAATTAATGCTAAATGTAGGCTATTTATCCATAGCACATCAAAAGGCCAAACATCAGGTGACTGGGAAGCAGATGCTAGATAGTGGTGTAGCCTAGTGGTTTGGGAGTCAGAGGCCCTGGGTTCTAATCCAGGCTCTGCCACTTGTCTTCTGTGTGACTATGGGCATCACTAAACTTCTCTGTGCTTCATTTCCCTTAATACCTGTTGTCCCTACTACCCTCCAGTTATCACCCCATCTCCCTCCTACCTTTCCTCTCCCAACTCTTTGAGCGAGTTGTTTATACCCGCTGTCTTAAGTTCCTCTCCTCCAATTCTCTCCTTGACCCCCTCCAATCTGGCTTCCATCCCCTTCGCTCCACAGAAACCGCCCCCTCTAACGTCACCCCCTCTTTCTTGTCAAATTCAATCTGGCCTCTATTTCATCCTAATCCTCCTCGGCCTCTCAACTGCCTTCGACACTGTCGACTGCCTCCTTCTCCTAGAAAGTTTATCCTACCTCGGCTTCACTGACAACGTCGTCTCCTGGTTCTCCTCCTCCTATCTCTCCGGCCACTCGTTCCCAGTCCCTTTTGCGGGCTTCTTCTCTGCCTCCGACTCCTAACTGTGGGGGCCCCTCAAGGCTCAGTTCAGGGTCCCCTTCTATTCTCCATCTACACCCACTCCCTGGGAAAGCTTATTCATTCTAATGGCTTCAACTATCACCTCTAAGCAGATGATATCCAAATCTACATCATCATCATCATCATCAATCGTATTTATTGAGCGCTTACTATGTGCAGAGCACTGTACTAAGCGCTTGGGAAGTACAAATTGGCAACATATAGAGACAGTCCCTACCCAACAGTGGGCTCACAGTCTAAAAGGGGGAGACAGAGAACAAAACCAAACATACTAACAAAATAAAATAAATAGAATCTACATCTACTTAATGTAAATCTACATCTCCAGCCCTGATCTCTCTCCCTCCCTGCAGTCTCTCATTTCCTCGTAATTTCAAGACGTCTCTACTTGGATGGGCTCCCGTCACCTCAAACTTAACATGTCTAAAACAGAGCTTATCTTCCCACTCAAGCCCTGTCCTCCCCCCTGACTTCCCCATCACAGTAGACGGAACCACCGTCCTTCCTATCTCACAAGCCCATAATCTTGGCGTTATCCTTGACTCTCTCTCTTTCAATTCACATACTCAATTCATCACTAAATCCTGTCCGTTCGACCTTCACACCACCTTTAAAATCCACCCTTTCCTCTCCATCCAAACTGCTATCTCATTAATACAATCCCTCATCCTATCCTTCCTTGATTATTGTATCAGCCTCCTTGCTGACCTCCCAGCCTCCTGTCTCTCCTCACTCCGGTCCATACTTTACTCTGCTTCCCAGATCATTTTTCTACAAAAACGTTCAGGCCATGTCCCCCATTCCTCAAGAACTTCCAGTAGGTGCCCACCCACTTCCACATCATATATAATCTCCTCACAGTTGGCTTTAAAGCACTCCATCACCTTGCCCCCTCCTACCTCACCTCGCTACTCTCCTACTATAATTCAGCCCTCACACTTTGCTCCTCTTATGCTAATCTTCTCACTGTACCTCGATCTATCTCGCTGCCAACCTCTCACCCACATCCCGCCTCTTGCCTGGAAGGCACTCCCTTCTCAAATCAGACAGACAATGACTCTCCCCCCTTCAAAACCTTAGGGAAGCAGCGTGGTGACTACACCATGGATACAGCACGGGCCTGGGAGTTGGAAGGTTATGAGTTCTAATCCCGGCTCTACCACTTGTTTACTGTGTGACCTTGGGTAAGTCACTTCTCTATGCCTCAGTTCCCTCATCTGTGAAATGTGGATTGAAATTCTGAGCCCCATATGGTACAGGGACTGTGTATCCATAATTATACCATATTTAATTAATACCATAATATTATTAATATTATATGGTATTATATTAATACCATAAATATTATTATTATTGAAGGCACTTTTCCACCCAGAGGCCTTCCCTGACTAAGCCCTCCTTTCCTCTTCCCCCACTCCCTTTGGCATCACCCTGACTTGCTCCCTTTATTCATCGTCCATGCCAGCTTCACAGCACTTATGTCCACATCTGTAAATTATTTATTTATACTAATGTCTGTCTCCCCCTCTAGACTGTAAGGTCACTTTGGGCAGGGAACGTGTCTGTCATATTGTTATAGTGTACTCTCCCAAGTGCTCTGCTCAAAGTAAGCACTCAGTAAATATGATTGACTGACTGATATCAAAGTAAAGGGAGTTGGACAGGGATGGGCTAGAGGCTAAAATGACTGGGTTTTAAAAATTTATATTAATGTCTGATTCCTCCTTTAGACTGTAAGCTCATTGTGGGAAGGGAATGTGTCTGTTACGTTGTTATATTGTACTCTCCCAAGCGATTAGTACAGTGAGAACTAGTAGAGAAGCAGCGTGGCTCAGTGGAAAGAGCCCGGGCTTTGGAGTCAGAGGTCATGGGTTCAAATCCCGACTCCGCCTCTTGTCAGCTGTGTGACTTGGGGCTAGTCACTTAACTTCTCTAGGCCTCAGTTACCTCATCTGTAAAATGGAGATTAAGACTGTGAGCCCCCTGTGGGACAACCTGATCATCTTGTAACCTCCCCAGCGCTTAGATCAGTGCATTGCACATAGTAAGCACTTAATAAATGCCATCATTATTATTACAGTGCTCTACACACAGTAAATGCTCAGTAAATACAATTGACTAACTGGCTGACTCTCCCACCTCTGAACATTTTCGTTTTCTTTCTCCAGCACCATTCCTCCTTGAAATACGTACATATTTATTACTCTATTTATTTATTTATTTTACTTGTACATATCTATTCTATTTATTTTATTTTGTTAGTATGTTTGGTTTTGTGCTCTGTCTCCCCCTTTTAGACTGTGAGCCCACTATTGGGTAGGGACTGTCTCTATATGTTGCCAACTTGTACTTCCCAAGCGCTCAGTACAGTGCTCTGCACACAGTAAGTGCTCAATAAATACGATTGATGATGATGATGATGACGATGAAAGAAAGGGATGGTTGTGGTTTAACAGATTTGAGGGAGGATTCACGTTCACTGGGTGGTAGAATCACAAACCTGCTTCTCAGTTTTGCCACTAGCGCTAAATAATGTGTTTGTGTGTATGTAGGTGTGGAGGGGACAGCAAATCAGCGGTGTTAATTGAGTGCTCACTGTGAGGTCTCAGTAAAGTAGGCACGATTCTTGCCCTCAAGGAATTTACAGAAAAATAACTCAAAATGCCCCAGACTGGGTGTCCTTTCTTGAAGCTCTAGGATTATGGGATTTGAATGATTCAAAAAGAGGTCAGATCTCTTATCTCTCTTGGGAGAGTACATTCCTCCTCCCTCAGATCTGTTAAACCACATCCCTCCCCTTCTTTCAAGCTTCCCTTAATAATAATTATGGTATTTGCGAAGCACTTACTATATGTCAAGCACTGTTCTAAATGGTGGGGTAGATACAAGGTAATCAGGTTGTCCCCCGTGGGGCTCACAGTCTTAATCCCCATTTTACAGGTAAGGTAACCGAGGCACAGAAGTGAAGTGGCTTACCCAATGTCACACAGCTGACGTGTCGGAGCTGGGATTAGAACCCATGTCCTTTGGCTCCCAAGCCCGTGCCCTTTCCTCTAAGCGACGCTGCTGTTTAGGATTTCCCTTAAAACCTCACTTCTCCAGGAAGCCCTCCCTGACTAGCCTCATCTGTCTCTCTCACCCACTTAGCATTTCTCAAGAAATCAGTTTATTTACACCTTCATTTAGCCAGGTTTTTCCTTACATTTTATGGTTTTTGTGAAGCGTTTACTATATGCCAAGCACTGTTCTAAGCGCTGGGGTGCATACAAGTAAATAAGGTTGAACAGTCCTTGTCCCACATGGGGCTCAGAGTCTTAATTTCCATTTTACAGATGAGGGAACTGAGGCCCAGAGAAGTGAAGTAACTTGCCCAAGGCCACCCAGCAGACAAGTGGCAGAGGTAGAATTAGAACCCATGACCTTCTGATTCCCAGGCTCGTGCTCCATCCACTACGCCATGCTGCTTCGAAGTGAAGTGTCCTGCCCAAGGTCGCGAAGCAGGCAAGTGGGAGAGCCGGGATTAGAACTCAGATCCTTCTGATTCCTAGGCCTATCCACTAGGCACACTGCTATTCAACTTTTACTGTTACTGGTTGTATTCGTATTTTCCCCTCTTTTCCAATGGTATGGTCACTTTGTGCCCGCCTCTTTTACCCATTCAAATATAAACTCCTCAAGAGCAAGGATCATGTCTTTTTGACTTTATTAGATGTTCCCAAATCCCCATTCCAGGGGACACTCAATGTTCTGATTATCCCGCATTCATCCAGGGGCTTAGAACAGTGTGATCCATGGAAAGCACATTTTTTTCCAAAGGCATCTGTTAAGCACTTACCATATGCCAGGCACTGCAGGAGGTATAAAATAATCAGGTTGGACCCAATCCCTGTCCCTCATGGGGCTCCCAATCTTAATCCACATTTTACAGCTAAGGTAACCGAGGCACAGAGAAGTCAAGTGATCTGTCCAAGTTTACACAGCAGACAGGTGGTGGAGCTGGGATTAGAACCCAGGTTCTCTGATGCCCAGGCCTGTGTTCTTTCCACTAGGCCACACTGCTTCTCAACAAACTCAACAAATACCACAATAAAAATAATAATAATAATAATATTTCTATGTGTCAAGCACTGCTCTAAACACCGGCGTAGATACAAGGTAGTTCTATAATGATGAAGATGCTGCTGCTGCTGCTGCTGAATAATAATTATGATACTCGTTATGGTATGTGTTAAGTGCTTATTATGTGGCAAGCACTGTTCTAAGCACAGGGGTAGATGCAAGATAATCAGTTGGACACAGTGTGGGCCCACTCATGTTTGAGGGGTGATGGGTCAACTTGTTGTCGTCAGGGAGCGTCTCTGTTATGTTGTTGTATTGTACTCTCCCAAGCGCTTAGTACAATGCTCTGTACGTAGAAAGCACTCAGTAAATACAATTTAACTGACTGGAACTGTTGGTGGGGGTATCGGGGATTGAACATCTTTTTAGTTTTGGGGCAGGGAAAGGGGTCAGGAACCAACACGACCAATCTTGGTGAACTTATTGGAGGCGAGAGATGGAAGAAGGTGGGAATGACGACAAGAGCTGGGAGCTTCAGAAGTTAGCACCTGCCAGCAGTTAAGTATATATCTGTAATTCATTTATTTATATTAAGGTCTATCTCCCCTCTAGACTATAAACTCACTGTGGGCAGGGAATGTGTCTTTTCATTGTTACATTGTACTCTCCCAAGCACTTAATATAGTGCTCTGCACACAGTAAGTGCTCAATAAATATGAATGACTGACTGACAATGAATGAAAATATTGGAAGAGGATTATTTTCTGAACACTTCGGGGCTATTCTTCCTATAACAATGATAACAATAACAATAATTATTGTGGTGTTTGGTAAGCACATTATTATTATTACATTCTCTCTAGACTGTAAGCTCATTGTGGGCAGGGAATATATCTGTAATTCATTTATTTATATTAATGTCTATCTCCCCCTCTAGACTATAAACTCCCTGTGGGCAGGGAATGTGTCTTTTCATTGTTACATTGTACTCTCCCAAGCACTTAATATAGTGCTCTGCACACAGTAAGTGCTCAATAAATATGAATGACTGACTGAATGAATGAATGAAAATATTGGAAGAGGATTAGAACACTTCGGGGCTATTCTTCCTATAACAATGATAACAATAACAATAATTATTGTGGTGTTTGGTAAGCACTTATTATTATTATTATATTCTCTCTAGACTGTAAGCTCATCATGGGCAGGGAACGTGTCTGTTTATTGTAATATTGTACTTTCCCAAGCACTTTGTACCGTGCTCTGTACACGGTAAGCACTCAATAAATATGACTAATGTGTCGAACACTGTACTAAGCACTGGGTAGATACAACATAATTGGGTTGGACTCACTCCCTGTCCCACAAAAGGCTTGCAGTCTTAATCCCCATTTTACAGAGAAGCAGCGTGGCTCAGTGGAAAGAGCACGGCTTGGGAGTCAGAGGTCAGGGGTTCTAATCCCGGCTCTGATGCTTGTCAGCTGTGTGACATTGGGCAAGCCACTTAACTTCTCTGTGCCTCGGTTACCTCATCTGTAAAATGGGGATTAAGACTGTGAGCCCCCCGTGGGACAACCTGATCACCTGGTATCCCCTCCAGTGCTTAGAAGAGTGCTTCGCACATTGTAGGCACTTAACAAATACCATTATTATTGTTGTCGTTATTATTAAGACAAGGTAACTGACGCACAGAGAGGTGAGGTGACTTGTCCCAGGTCATCCAGCAGACAAGTGGAGGAGGTGGGTTTAGAACCCAGGTCCTCAGACTCCCAGGCCTGTGGTCTTCCCATTAAGTCAGGCTACTTCTCAGCAGTAGTCCCCGCTCCTATCCACACTGGCCCTCAGGGGACCTTACAGACCATTTCACGTGCAATCCACCTGGTCTCAAAAACATCCTCCTCACTTGAGACAGAAAGGCAACCCAAGAAGTCACTCTGGACTCAGTTCATTCCCCGTCCAGTTGAAAATATCCAGTCCAAGAGAACGGGCTACCTCTGGAGGCTAAAACACAGGCCGTAAATATCCCACTTTACTTTGTAACGTGCAGAGATCAGTCAATTCAACCCCTTCTGTCCGCAAGTCTCCCGAGGAGCCGGGACCGACTCCAGGCAGGGGAGTCTGGAAAACCCCTCAGAAAAGGCTGGAATGCTCGGGGTCAACGGAAAAGCTGGTGAAATTGCTGCTCATCACACTCTCCCGTTTGCTCAACGAAACCTCCGCCTGGGGGATCCCGAGTCTGGGGTCCAGGCCGCAGAAGACCGCCCGGCATTTCACATAGAGGACGTAGAGGTACCTCCTGAATTTCTCGCCAGCGAACGCGTAGATGAAGGGGTTGAGGCAGCAGTGAACGAGGGCTATCGTCTCCGTCACGCTCAAGCCGAACCGCAGATGTCTCTTCAGGGTGCAGCTGGTAAAGAAGTTGTAGTGATTGAGGGTTTCCAGGCACACCAGCACGTTGTAAGGGGTCCAGAAGATGAAGAACACAACCACTACCATCAAGATCAGCTTGGCCGCCCTCCCCTTCTTGTGGTTCTTGCAGAAGAGTAAGGTCTTGAGGATCCTCAGGTAGCAGTAGCTCATGATGAGGAAGGGGAAGAGGAAACCGAAGAGGTTGGCCTCCAGGTTGCGAAGCATGGGCCACATGTGCTGGAGGACTTCAGGGTAGTTGCCCGTACACTCGCCCCCCACCTGCTCGGTGTACATGAACTGAGGGACGGCTGCCAAGATGGCAACCGTCCAGACGCCGAGGCTGGTGCTGACGCCGTGCTGGACGGTTCTGCTGTGGATGGAGCCGGCGGCCCGCACGATCGCCAAGAAGCGGTCGATGCTTATGACGGTGACGAAGAACATGCCCCCAAAGAGACCGATGAAAAAGAGGGCCGAGGCGCTTTTGCACAAGATGTTGCCCAGATGCCGGTCCCCGACCACGTAGTGGATCCAGACGGGGAGGGAGATCACCAACAGCAGGTCGGAGAAAGCCAGGTTCAAGAGGTAAATGTCCGTGATGCTCTTCTTCTTGCCTCCGTTGGTCAGGGCGAAGACCACCAGTAGGTTTCCCACCAGCCCAAAGGCAAACACCAGGGCGTAGAGGACCGGCAGGAAGACTTTCCCAAAATCCAAGATGTCTCCCAGTTCGCACACCTCGGCCAGATTATCGTAGTCAAAATCGGTGGTCATTTCAAGGGTTTTCTCGGTCATGATGGAGCTTGGGATAGGGAGAGAAAAGCAAGAGCATTTCTGCCAGGGGGTAGGTGTCGTAGTAATAGTAGTAGTTGTGGTGGTAGTAGTAGCGATATTGGTGTCATCCTCGACTCCGCTCTCTCATTCACCCCTCACATCCAAGCCGTCACCAAAACCTGCCGGTCTCAGCTCCGCAACATTGCCAAGATCCGCCCTTTCCTCTCCATCCAAACCGCTACCCTGCTCATTCAAGCTCTCATCCTATCCCGTCTGGACTACTGCACTAGCCTTCTCTCTGATCTCCCATCCTCGTGTCTCTCTCCACTTCAATCCATACTTCATGCTGCTGCCCGGATTATCTTTGTCCAGAAACGCTCTGGACATATTACTCCCCTCCTCAAAAACCTCCAATGGCTACCGATCAATCTGCGCATCAGGCAGAAACTCCTCACCCTGGGCTTCAAGGCTCTCCATCCCCTCGCCCCCCTCCTACCTCACCTCCCTTCTCTCCTTCTACTGCCCAGCCCGCACCCTCCGCTCCTCCACCACTAATCTCCTCACCGTACCTCGCTCTCGCCTGTCCCGCCATCGACCCCCGGCCCACGTCATCCCCCCGGGCCTGGAATGCCCTCCCTCTGCCCATCCGCCAAGCTAGCTCTCTTCCTCCCTTCAAGGCCCTGCTGAGAGCTCACCTCCTCCAGGAGGCCTTCCCAGACTGAGCCCCTTCTTTCCTCTCCCCCTCGTCCCCCTGTCCATCCCCCCATCTTACCTCCTTCCCTTCCCCACAGCACCTGTATATATGCATATATGGTTGTACATATTTATTACTCTATTTATTTATTTATTTATTTTACTTGTACATTTCTATCCTACTTATTTTATTTTGTTGGTATGTTTGGTTCTGTTCTCTGTCTCCCCCTTTTAGACTGTGAGCCCACTGTTGGGTAGGGACTGTCTCTATGTGATGCCAATTTGTACTTCCCAAGCGCTTAGTACAGTGCTCTGCACATAGTAAGCGCTCAATAAATACGATTGATTGATTGATTGATAGTAGCAATAATATTGGTAGTAATAATGATGGTATTTGTAAAGCGCTTACTATGTGCCAAGCACTATTCTAAGCGCTGGGGTACCTACATGGTAATCAGGTTGACTCACGTGGGGCTCACTGTCAAAATCCCCATTTTACATACAGATGAGGTAACTGAGGCACAGAGAAGTTAAGTGACTTCTGTTCCAAAGTCACACAGCTGACAAGGGGCAGAGGCGGCATTAGAACCCACGACCTCTGACTTCCAAGGCTGTGCTCTTTCCTCTAAGCCATGCTGCTTCACAGCGCCTAAAATCTTCCCTTTCCTCTCCATCCAAACTCCTATCACATTTAGTACCAGCACTTAACCCACCTTCAATACTGCGTTAGCCTCTTTGCTGACCTCCTTGCAAAAATGAAATTGATTGATTGAATGACAAGTGCTGTGGAGGATGTTCACAAGGGCCAGGATGAACAAAGGGATGATATGGCTCAGTCGGGGAAGGCTTGCCGTAGGAGGTGGGATTTTTAGGAGGAGAGATTTAAAGGTGGGGAATGGTGCGGCCCACCCAATGTGGAGAGTGGGGGAGTAATTGTATCCTAGCCAAGCCTGAGGGGGTGGGTCTCAAGGCTCAGAGGGCTAAGCCGGGGCTGGAGAGTCTAAGACATCTCAGAGAATGAGAAAGTCATGCCTCAGAAGTGGATACAACTTCCGGGTCATGTTGGGTAGGGACTGTCTCTATATGTTGCCAACTTGTACTTCCCAAGCGCTTAGTACAGTGCTCTGCACACAGTAAGCGCTCAATAAATACGATTGATGATGACGATGATGATCTGTCGCAGGTGGGACTGGGTCTTAGGAAGGGAGAAACAGGGTAATTACCCCAGGCCTTAGGCTCTGGGGGTCCATGCAGAGTGAGAGGCATAAGGAGCCTTGGCCAGGAACTGCTCCCAAGAATAGTAACTCCCGGGTTCTCAGGAATCGAGCTTTTGTTCCGGGAATTAGTTCCATTCTGCAGATTTCCTGTCCCTCGGGATTGGCCAATTTGCATTCGCCCCTTCTCATCCAACTGTTCCCTCTGAGCTGTTTTGTTTCCAGGCCGGTTTGACTGTCTTCCGACCACCTTGTTAAAGTGAACAGGAGTAATTCCTGTGACTAGAGTCCCTAGGAGTGGTAGAATACCAACAGATGGACCGTGGTGGGCCTTTAGGCTTGGACTCCAGTTTGTCTGGCCAAGTCGCCTAATAGCCTCCTCTCTCCTTTGTTTAATTTTGTCTGTCTTTTCAGGGAATTTGGTTTGTCAAGGTCTTGAGACAAGAAGAAGCCAGGTCAGGATTCCTGACCTGTTTATCAGTTGCGTTTGCCCACCAGATCCCTATAATGGAGAGAACCAGGCAGGGCCTAATTATTCCCCAAGTAGAATTTCCTGCTGTTTATCTTAAGGCATATACAATATATGGTGCTCTTCAATTGCATGTGAAGCTGTACCAACTGTGTGTAGAGAAACTCTGTGTTGCTTCAAGACAGAAGCAGCGCGGCTTAGCGGAAAGAGCACGCGCTTGGGAGTCAGAGGTCGTGGGTTCTAATCCTGCCTCTTCCACTTGTCAACTGTGTGACTTTGGGCAAGTCACTTCACTTCTCTGGACCTCAGTTACCTCATCTGTAAAATGGGGATTACATTTACAGCCACACGGGCTCACCTGATTACCTCATACCGCCCCCCAGAGATTAGAACAGTGCTTGGCACATAGTAAGCGTTTAACGAACGCTATCTTTTTATTCTTCTTCTTCAAGTTGAGCTGGCCTTGACTAGTAGAAGAAACTACCCCTCAGCCACCATTAGTGCTAGTAGAAATAAACTTGTCTGACATAGCTGCTTAAACACAGCGCAGAGTCTGTGACGTTTTCTTCCACACAGCCTATTTGCCCCAGGTCTTTGACCACTCTGGGGAATCTCTAGCCCAGATCTCCGTTTTGGGGGCTGGAAGCAGGCACACTGCATGGCTAGGCAGCTTCTCGTGCTCTTGTTCTAGGCTAGGTGTTTGTTAAGTGCTTACTATGTGCTAAGAATTGGGGTAGATGCAAGCTAATCAGGTTGGACTCACCTCCTTCAGGAGGCCTTCCCAGACTGAGCCCCTTCCTTCCTCTCCCCCTCATCCCCCTCTCCATCCCCCCATCTTACCTCCTTCCCTTCCCCACAGCACCTGTATAAATGTATATATGGTTGTACATATTTATTACTCTATTTATTTATTTATTTATTTATTTATTTTACTTGTACATTTCTATCCTATTTATTTTATTTTGTTGGTATGTTTGGTTCTGTTCTCTGTCTCCCCCTTTTAGACTGTGAGCCCACTGTTGGGTAGGGACTGTCTCTATGTGTTGCCAATTTGTACTTCCAAAGCGCTTAGTACAGTACTCTGCACATAGTAAGCGCTCAATAAATGCGATTGATTGATTGATTGATTGACTGATTGGACCCAGCCCACCTCCCACCTGGGGCTCACTGTCTTGAAAAAATGTCATTTACAAGAAGTCAAGTGAGTTGCCCAAGGTCACACAGCAGACAAGTGGAGGAGCTGGGTTTAGAACCCAGGTTCTTCTGATTCCCAGGCCTTTTCACTATCCAATCAATCAACTGCATTTATTGAGTGCTTACTGTGTGCAGAGCACTATCAATAGTATTTGAGTGCTTACTACTACTAATAATGATGGCATTTGTTAAGTGCTTACTATGTGCCAAGCACTGTTCTAAGCGCTGGGGTAGATACAAGGTTATCAGGTTGTCCCACATGGGGCTCGCAGTCTTCATCCCCATTTTACAGATGGGATAATTGAGGCACAGAGAAGTTAAGTGACTTGCTTAAAGTCACACAGCTGACAAGTGGTGGAGCAGGGATTAGAACCCATTACCTCTGTGTGCAGAGCACTATACTAAGCACTTGGGAGATATCCACTAGGCATGCTGCTTCACCTGGGACTTTAAGAGTTGCCTCACCCTCCTTTCCAACCCTCCTACTCTGTTTTTTCCCAGAATGCCAGGCAATGGTGAGATGCCAACCAAGAATGCTCCGCCCTGGGAGACCTGAGGCAGCAGGGAGTCCACACCAGCAATCTTTCCAGAGGCCGGCATTTTCTTTCTCACTGTGGCAATGTCATTTGACTTCTAGACTGTGAGCCCACTGTTGGGTAGGGACCATCTCTATATGTTGCCAACTTGTACTTCCCAAGCTCTTAGTACAGTGCTCTGCAAACAGTAAGCGCTCAATAAATACAAATGATTGATTTGGCAAGACCACTTTACCTTTTCCTGTGCCCGGATAGACAGTGTACTCTGCCTCCCTTGGGAATCTGGGGCAGCTGAGGTTCCTGTGCAAATGACTGACCAGCTGCAAGTGACACATCAGTACCGCATAAATCTTGGTAACCAGAGGAAACCACGGAAATACAAAATCCAGCTGCTGCCTTCTCCGGAGTTGCCTAACTGCCGCTGTCACCCTCCGCATCGATATTTGGTAGGTTTTACCAGCATACCACACCTCCTTGTCTGTTCCTAATGGGGTGAGCACCAGAAGACTGAACATTTCTTCATTAATAATAATAATAATCATGGCATTTATTAAGCGCTTACTATGTGCAAAGCACTGTTCTAAGCGCTGGGGAGGTTACAAGATGATCAGGTTGTCCCACGGGGGGCTCACAGTCTTCATCCCCATTTTACCAATGAGGGAACTGAGGCCCAGTGAAGTGACTTGTCCAAAGTCACACAGCTGACAGTTGGCAGAGCAGGGATTCGAACCCATGACCTCTGACTCCAAAGCCTGGGCTCTTTCCCACTGAGCCACGCTGCTTCTCCAGTAGCCCTGCCCAAAACGAGTTTAAAGTCTATAGGGGGCTCATCAATCAAACCCAACTGCACCTCCTGCCCCTGTAGTTCACCAAGGCAATCGTGGTTTCCCATTAGCCTCAAAGTCACTCAAATTAGCCCAAATGCAGGTGATTTGGGTCAAGAAGAAATCAGAACTAAAGGAAACTAGGTAGGGGACTTAGAAATGTAATCTATTTTCCCTCTCCTCTCTCCTCTCCCTCTACAGTAATAGTGCTACTACTACTACTAGTCGGTGAATAGTGTTTATTGAGCGCTGACCGTGTGCAGAGCATTGTACTAAGCACTTGGGAGAGTACAGTGTAACAACATAACAGACACATTCCCTGCCTATAACGAGCTTATAGTTTAGAGGGGGAGGCGGACATTAATATAAATGCATTACTACTATAAATGATAATAATGGTACTTATTAAGCTCTTACTATGTGCCAAGCACTGTTCTAAGCTCTGGGGTAGATACAGGTTAGACATAGTCAATGTCTCACATGGGACTCACAGTCTAAGTAGGAGGGAGTAGGATTTAATCCCCGTTTTTCAGATGGCACAGAGAAGTTAAGTGATTTGCCCAAGGTTACACAGCAGATATGAGGCAGAGCCAGGATTAGAACTCATGTCTTCTGACCCCCCCCAGGCTTTCTTCTTTCCCCTAGGCCACACTGCTTCTCATTAGGCACTGATGGTTATGAGCTGGGGCCCCAGTAAGAATTTTAGAACCATAATTAACAATAGTACTTGTTAAGTGCTTACTATTTGCCAAGCACTGCATAAAACCCTGGGTAGATACAAGATAATCAGGTCAGGAAAATCTGTGTCCCACATAGGGCTCACGGCATTGACCAAACCCCACCCATCCACCCACAGAACACAGGAAAACCATCGTTAGTAACAGATACATTGAGGGCAGAAAACATACTTACTAATTTACTGTCCCAAGTTTCTAAGTACAGTGCTCCTCATACAGTAGGTGCCAAATAAATACTATTGATTGATGGATTGATTGACATAGTGCTCCTTCTCTCAAGTCCAGACCCCAAGAAAGCCTAAAGGAAAGGAAATAGAGAGGAGAGGGAAAATAAATTACATTTCTAAGTCCCGTGCCTAGTTTCCTCTAGTTCTGATTTCTTCTTGACCCAGATCACCTGCGTTTGGGCTAATTTGAGTGACTTTGAGGCTGATGGGGAAACCACGATTGCCTTGGCAGACTACAGGGGCAGGAGATGCAGTTGGGTTTAATTGATGAGCCCCCTGTAGACTTTAAGCTCATTTTGGGCAGGGAATGTGCCCTTTCTCTTGTTCTATTGTCCTCTTCCAAGGTCTGGGCACCATAAGACCTCAATAAATACGATTGATTGATTGGCTGATGAGCCCTCAATGTAAGACCAGATCTGGGTCAGTTAGAAGCAGATCCTTCTCAATTCAAGGAGCAAATGCTTCGATGGGGTGGGAGGGAGGAAGGGGGGTGAAGGATGTTCATGGGGCATCATTCGTGGGCCCCCAGTCCCAATTTTCTTCCAAGAAGCCTTCCCTAAGCCCTTCTTTCCTCTTCTTCCACTCCCTTCTACTTCATGCTACTTGCTCTCTTTATTCATCCCCCTCCCAGCCATGGCTTAGTGTTAAGGGCTTGAGAGTCAGAGGTTGTGGGTTCTAATCCCGGCTCTGCCACTTGTCAGCTATGTGACTTTGTATATGCTCCAGTTTATACCTGTCACCCTCCTAGATACACATACTGTTCATTAGAGTTGTCCGTTTTCTCCGGGCTGGATGGCTCTGTTGTCAGCGCCGTCTCTTGACTGGCCAAATCTTAGTATAGTGCTCTGCACACAGTAAGCGCTCAATAAATACGATTGAATAAATAAATTTAACTTCTCTGTGCTTCAGTTACCACATCTATAAAATGGGAATTGAGACTGTGAACCTCACACCGGACAACCTGACTACCTTATATCTATCCCAGCGCTTAGAACGGTGCTTGGCACCTAGTAAGAGCTTAACAAATACCATAATTATTAATATATATCTATAATTTATTTGTATTAATGTCTATTTCCCTGTCCAGACTTTTAGCTCATTGTGGGCAGGAAATGTGTCTGTTATATTGAACTCTCCCAAGGGCTTCGTGCAGTGCTCTGCACACAGTTAGCACTCAAGAAATACGACTGAATGAATTAAATGAATACCACGTTAATCCAAGCATTTACCCTTTCCCGTCTTGATTACTGCATCAGACTCCTTGCTGACCTCCCGGCTTCCTATCTCTCCTTACTTCAATATGCTGCCCGGGTAGCTTTTCTACAAAAAATGTTCAGTCTGTGTTTCCCCACTCCTCAATAACCTCCAGCTCATCCTTCTCCGCATCAAACAGAAACTCCTTACCATCGGCTCTGAAGCTCAGTCACCTCGCTACTCTCCTAGTATAACACACACACACATTTTGCTCTGCTAATGCCAAACTACTCACCACACCTCGACCTTTCCTATTTTGCCGCCGACCTCTCACCCACGCCCTGCGCTTCCCCTTCGTGTGACAAACACTCTCCCCACTTCAAAGCCTTATTGAAAGCACATCTCCTCTGTAGGCCTTCCCTAAGTCCTCATTTCTTCGCTCTCTCCATTCTGCATTTCCTTTGCTCCTGGATTTGCTCCTTTTATTCACCCCTCAGTCATCACCCCTTCAGCCCTTATGTACATCCTTAATTCATTTATTTATATGAATATAAAATTGTCTTCCCCTCTTGACTGTAAGCTCGTTGTGAGCAGGGAACATGTCTACCAACTCTGCAGCATTGTGTACACCTTATGTACACATCCTTAATTCATTTATTTATATTAATATAAAATTAAGTCTTCACCTCCTGACTGTAAGCTCGTTGTGACTAGGGAACATGTCTACCAACTCTGTTACATTGTGTACACCTTATGTACACATCCTTAATTCATTTATTTATATTAATATAAAATTAAGTCTTCCCCTCTTGACTGTAAGCTCGTTGTGACTAGGGAACATGTCTACCAACTCTTACATTGTGTGCTCCCAAGAGCTTAATACAGTGCTCTACACACAGTAAGTGCTCAATAAATACGATTGTTTGATTGAATATGGATGATCAATAACTCAGCATCACCATTCATTCAGTTTTATTTATAGAGTGCTTACAGTGTGCAGACGACTGCGCTAAGTGCTTGGGAGAGTACAATATAACAATACCACTACTCTTCTCTGAGGCTCATGCTGGACACTGGGCATTGCCCCATTGATCAGACTACCACCTCATTCATTCATTCAATCGTATTTATTGAGCACTTATGGTGTGCAGAACACTGTACTAAGCACTTGACCAAACCTATGTCTTCTCTGGAGGCAGGGGTAGAACTGACCTCTCTGTGAAGGCCTCAAAAACAGCCACAAAAAGGAGTAGGGTCATTCAGAGCATATAGAGAGATAACTTGTTTGCAAGCTGGGGATGTGGTCTTCCCGTGTGAGTTATTCATCTCTGAGAAGGCTGCTAGTCTATGTCTGGGCTTTGGGCTGGGGGCAAGGGAGTTTGGGAGTGAGGAGCAGGGATCCAATATGGAGCCCCTGGGGAGAAGACGTGGCTTAGTGGATATAGCACAGGCCTGTGTCAGAAGGACCTCAACTCTCATCCCAGCTCTGCTACATGTATGCTGTGTGACCTTGGGCAAGTCATTTTGCTTCTCTGTGCCTCAGTTCCTCATCCCTAAAATGGGGATGAGTGTGAGCCCCATGTGGGACAGGGACTGTGTCAAACCTGATTAGCTTATATCTACCCCAACACGTACAACAGTGCTTAGCACATAGTAAGTGCTTAACAAGTACCCTAATAATAATAATAATTATTATGACACTTGGAGTAGCAGGAGGAGGGTTGGGGGCTGGGCTTCCTGCTTCAGAAGAGAAGGAGCAGTGTGGGCTGGGATGATGGCCTGGTTCCCTCTGTTACTGGGCCTGGGGCTCTAGCAGCCGGGGTGAGCCACAGCTGAGCCAGAGCCTTTTTTATGGTATTTATTAAGCATTTACTATGTGCCAGGCACTGTACTAAGCACTGGGCAGATACAAACTAGACAGGTTGGACACGGTCCCTGTCCCACATGAGGCTCCCAGTCTTAACCCCCATTTTACAGATGAGGTAACTGAGGCTCAGAGAAGTGAAGTAACTCACCCAAAGTCACACAGCAGAGTGGTGGAGCCAGGATTAGAACCCAGGTCCTTCTGACTCCCAGCCTTCCCTCCTCCTCCCCAACTGACGTTTTTACTACTGCTCAGCTCCACTTTCGAGGTCACTTGTCTGGTGACCCCCCGGCTGTACCCTGGAGGTTGTTGTGAAAATGGCCTCAGTGCAGGCCCGGCAAACAGCAGGGATTGCGACAGGTGAAGGAAAATAAATCCGTGGGAAAAGTTGCCCATGAAGGCATTGTCCCTAGCTGGTGTCTCTGCTCATGGTTGTCCTGGTAATAGGGGGCTTCACACCCCTTGGGGTCCAGCACTTCCTCATGGGTTCTCTAATAATAATAATAATAATAATAATAATAATAATAATAACAATAATAATTAGGTATTTAAGTGCTTACTATGTTCCAGGCACTGCTCAAAGTGCTGGGGTAGATACAAGAAAATTGGGTTGGATACAGTTCCTGTCCTACGGTCTTAATCTCTGCTTTTCAGATGAGGGAACTGAGGCACAACAGAGGCAGAGCCGGGATTAGAACCCACGACCTTCTGAATCCCAGGCCCATGGTCTATCCATGAAGCCCTGCTGCTTCTGTCATCCGGGAAGTCCGTTGTGGGCAGGGAACGAATCTACCAACCCTGTTGTATTGGACTCTCCCAAATGCCTACTTACTGAGGGCTCTGTACACGGTAAGCACTCAGTAAATATCACTGATCGATGGACAGATGAAATCAGCTGCTCTCCCAGAGGCCCAGAGTGAATTGCTCTGGCTTCTCGGCCTTTAGTGCTCACCGTAATCTAATGCCACTTCCTAGGCACAGAGATTCTGCCGATAGAGATTTGGGGGGAAGCCTGAGGGATTATCTGCTGTGCTCTCCCAAGCACTTAACACAGTGGTCTGCACTCAGTAAGCACGCTATTAATACCACTGATTGACTGATGGATTGATTGATTCCTCAAAGCTTTCACCAAGCAAAGTAAACACTTGTTCTGGGTCTCCCCGGGGATGACAAAATGGTGAATAGGAGAGTTGGGGGAAGATGGGAGTAAGGCCTCTGTGGGCAGGAATTGTCTCTCTTTTATTGTTGAATTGTACTTTCCAAGTGCTTAGTACAGTGCTCTGTACACAGTAAGTGCCCAATGAAATCGATTGAATGAACGGGAGAAGGGTCAGGAAAGGAACAGGAATCTGGAAATCCAAAGCCTTCCGTTTTCAAGCAGAGGGAAGGGTCTGGATGGGCTGGGAGCAGTGCAGGCCTATGAGATGGGAGACCTGGGCTCCAGTCTGCCACTGAACCACAAAATATCTCTGAAATGATCTTTCATTCAGTCATTCATTCAATCGTATTTATTGAGTGCTTACTGTGTGCAGAGCACTGTACTAAGCACTTAATTGTATTTAATGAATACTTACTGCATGCAAAGCACTGTACTAAGCACTTAAATGATCTCCCACATCCTCAGTAGTCCCCTGTCAGCACTACTGTGCTTTCCTTTGAGGCTCAGAGCAACTCTTCCTCAATGTCCTTCCTCTTTCTTCGTTTCCCGTCCTACTCCCTCCTTGGAATCAACCCGGATGGGGCGCTGGGATAATCTCAGCCTCCTCACAATCACTGGGTGCTGAATTGCTGTTCTCTTATCTCCCTCCAGCGCCTATCCTTCCCGTCTCATTCTACCCTCCTGGAAACAGTGAGATGGACCCATGGTTGGTGAGGGGCAGGGTGAGAAGTTCTGAAAAACATTCCCCAATCCATTAAAATTCCAGAGGAGGAAAGGACTAGGGGGAGATGACAGGGCCCTGCCTCTGGGAATCCCCAAATCTTCTCTGAGTGCCTGGACCATAGAATATCAGCTCACTGTGGGCAGGGAATGTACCTACTGACTCTATTGATTGTACTCTAAGTGCTTAGTACAACCCCACAGCACTTAGGTACATATCTTTAAACTATATATTAGCAGTTATTTATATCAATGTCCGTCTCCCCCTCTAGACTGTAAGCTCACTGTGGGAAGTATCTACTGACTCTGTTGTACTGGACTCTCCCAAGAGCTTAGTACAACCCCGCAGCATTTAGGGACGTATCTTTAAATCATACGTTATACATTATTCATATTGATGTCTGCCTCCCTCTCTAGACTTTAAGCTCACGGTAGTTAGGGAATGGGTCTTCAAGCTCTCCCAAGTACTTAGTACAGTGCTCTGCACATAGTAAGCGCTCAGCAAGTATCGTCAAAGGTGATGATGATGATTTGAAAACAGCACTGTTTGATTGACTGACTGCCAACCCAGCGGCAAGGAAAATCTCTCTCCAGGGCTCCTCTGGTCTCATTAAATCCCTCCAGTTCAAGCTCCCTTGATCCAGCCAGCCTCCTACCTTTCCCTCACCCCACTCAGCTAATCAGTTATTCAATCGTCTTTACTGAGCACTTCCTGTGTGAAGAGCACTGTAAGAGCTTGGGAGAGTACAAAAGAACAATATAACAGACACATTCCCTGCACATAATGAACTTACCATCTAGTGTTGTCGACCTATGTTGTTGTTTGTACATATTTATTACTCTATTTATTTTACTTGTACATATCTATTCTATTTATTTTATTTTGTTAGTATGTTTGGTTTTGTTCTCTGTTTCCCCCTTCTAGACTGTGAGCCCACTGTTGGGTGGGGACTGTCTCTATATGTTGCCAACTTGTACTTCCCAAGCTCTTAGTACAGTGCTCTGCACACAGTAAGCGCTCAATAAATACGATTGATCGATTGATTGATTGATTGACCTGGACTGGCTCCAGTTTATACCCGTCATCCTCTTAGGTAAACATATTGTTTGTTAGAGTTGTCCGTTTTCTCCGGGCTGGATGGCTCTGTTGTCAGCGCCGTCTCTTGACTGGCTAAATCAGAGTCACAGATTTTTCACTCAAAGCCTCAGTACCATGCAGGCTCCTCTGAGCCCGCAATTTTCGTTCAATCACATTTATTCAATCGCCTTTATTGAGCGCTTACTGGATGCAGAGCACTGTACTAAGCACTTGGGAGAGGTCAATAAACAGACACATTCCCTGCCCACAAGGAGCTTATAGTTTCAGCCTCACCCTTGCTCGATTTCTTCTAGCCCTAAGACAATTTGCTATATATTTTAGGGATTTATAGGGAGTGTGTCTACCAACTATATAGACCTCTCCCAACACCTAATACAGTGTTCCACACAAAGCGTTCAATAAATACAACTGATTGAGAGGGGACTGCCGCAGCGCAAGCAACTTCCTGCTGGACTCTGGGACAACATGTCTACTGACTCTGCTCTATTGTACTCTCCCGAGCGCTCAGTACAGTGCTCTGTGCACAGTAAGCGCTCAATATTGACAAGGTGGGTACTTCAGTGGGAAGCACAAGAGCAATAACTGGAGTTGGGGAGAAGACAAATTGCTCAATCAGCCAGTCAATCAATGGAATTATTAAGCACTGACTATGTGCAGAAAGCTGTACAACATTGTCATATTTACTGAGCGCTTACTGTGTGCAGAGAACTGTACTAAGTGCTTGGGAAGTACAAGTTGGCAACATATTGAGACAGTCCCTACCCAAAGTACAGTGCGAGGGGAATGGTAGACGTGATCCCTGCCCTCAAAAAGCTTACAGTCTAGCTCCTAGCCGACAGGAAGGAGTTTGCGTCTCTTCCTGGAGCCTAGCAACAGGTGACTCCCAGAGTCACCGGAACACATTCCCAGAGAGGCCGGCGGAAGCGACGCCTGAATGGAACCAAAATGAGCCTGCTTATTGTTATAGTGGGCTCTCCCGAGGGTTTAGTCCAGTGCTTTGCACCCAGTAAGCGCTCAATAAATACGACTGAATGAATGAATGAGTGGAACCACTTCTCTTCACACCCACTGCTCGGATCCCTTAGCGCTGGCTGCGGGAAATGAGGGGAGACAGGTCAAGAACCTCCTGGAGCCTGCAGGAGTGAGGTTTCTCAGAAAGGGTGAGGCCCCCGTTCTTCTAACTGGACCCTGGAAATAAAAGGGTGGTGAGGTAGTCTGGCAGACACTGGTTCATTTCCACCACAGTCCAGTCATCTCGGCTGCCTGATCCACCTGGGCCCTTGGTGCCCACTAGCCACAGAGATGCCAGGGTGGCAACCCCCGCCCGGCATCCCGAGGGGCAGAGGGCGGACCCTTCGCTGTCATTGATATTTTATCCCCAGGATGTCTAAATGCAGCTTTCCCCCCCACTCTGTCTCCAGAAGACCCCATTATCCTAATGAATAATAATTTGCTATTTGTTAAGCACTTATTGTGTGCCAAGTATTGTACTAAGCATCGGGGTAGATACAAGCTAATCAGTTTGAACCCAGTCCATATAGGGGCTCACGGTCCTAGTCTTGGAACTGAGGTACAAAAAAGTAAAGTGATAATCCCAAAGTCACACAGCCGATGACTCCCAGAACTGCGCTCTACCTGCCAGGCCACGCTTCAATCACAATTCTATCCTCAGGAAGTCTAAAGGAAGCTTTCCCCCCACCCTGTCTCTTGAAGAGACTGTGACCCCCTCATGAGAAAGGGACTGTGTCCAATCCAAATTGCTTGTATCCACTCCAGCACTTAGTACAGTGTCCGGCACATAGTAAAGTGCTTAACAAACACCACGGTTATCATTAGCCCGATGAATGATTTTTAAACCATAACTCACCTCTTTCCCTGGACTCCTAGCCCTCTCCTCTCCCACCTCCCTCTTAAACGATTTAAAGGAGAGATATTTATTCTTACTTTGCTGGGCTCCGTGAGTCAGAGGTCCGAACCAGAGAGGAGCATTTCCCCTTCTTCCAGAAGACTCGGTGCTGTCATGATCTTGTAGTTAGCCAGTGAGGCCTCAGTAGAGCATTAACTTCCTACGAACACTTAATTTACTTCTATTGCAACAAGTGGGCGTGGCTTGTGTCGTTGCTAGTGTGTCTGAACTGGTAGTGGCTAAATTAATCCATCAGTGATATTATTATTATTGCTATTATTATTAATATTTATGGAATTTGTTGAGAGCGTACTATGTGCTGACTTATTGCTGGGGTAGATACAAGCTAATCAGACTGGACACAGTCCCTGTCCCGCACAGAGCTCACAGTCTCAATCCCCGTTTTACAGATGAGGTGGCACAGAAAACTTAAGTTACACAGCAGACAAGTAGCTGAGGCGGCATTAGAAGCCAGGTCCTTCTGACTTCCAAGCCTGTGCTTTATCCCCTTCGTCATGCTGCTTCGTCTTCTTGTGATAATAATAATTATTGTTATATTTGCAAAGTTGTAACTATGTGTCGAACACTGGTGACACCTCACGCTTGCCACGTAAGCACTGGGGTGGATACAAGGTGATCGGGTCAGACACAGTCCCTGCCCAACGTGAGGCTCATAGTCTAAGGAGGAAGATTTAATCCCCATTTTACAGTTGAGGAAACTGAGGCACAGAGAAATTAAATTACTTATCCAGGGTCACAAAGCAAGCAATTGGAAGAGCTGGGATTAGAATTCAGGTTCTCTGGCTCCCAGGGCCGCGTTCTCTCCACTGGCCGTGCTCGAGCGATTATTGAGCCATTAGTGTGTGCGATGCACTGTACTGTGCTTGGGAGAATACAGCAGAGTCGATAGACTATAGTCGATAGTCTATTTATTTATTTATTTATTTTACTTGTATATATCTATTCTATTT
Organism: Tachyglossus aculeatus; assembly: GCF_015852505.1. Classification (NCBI taxonomy): domain Eukaryota; kingdom Metazoa; phylum Chordata; class Mammalia; order Monotremata; family Tachyglossidae; genus Tachyglossus; species Tachyglossus aculeatus. The sequence continues at coordinate 41,156,398 of NC_052067.1, read as the reverse complement.
ATTTTATTCTGTTAGTATGTTTGGTTTCGTTCTCTGTCTCCCCCTTTTAAACTGTGAGCCCACTGTTGGGTAGGGACTGTCTCTATATGTTGCCTACTTGTACTTCCCAAGCGCTTAGTACAGTGCTCTGCACACAGTAAGCTCTCAATAAATATGATTGATGATGATGATGATGATAGACACACCCCCTGCCCACAAGGAGCTTACATCTAGAGAGGGAGTCAGGCATTAATGTAAATAAAGGAAGACTCAAGAATGGGCTGTAATGCAGGGCTTTGTGCTGTCTCTCTTCTTTCCCCAAGATTCCCTATCATGCCCCATTTTCTTTGGCTCTGCCTGGCTGATAAAGGCCAAGTTTGACAAAGTCTGCCCTTTTTTCTCTGGGAGTGAGCATAGATGGCACAGACCACGTAGAAGCAGTGTGGCCTAGTGGATAGACCACAGACCTGGGAGTCGGAAGGACCTGAGTTTTAATCCCGGCTCCTCCACTTGTCTGCTGTGTGACCTTGGGCAAGTCACTTAGCTTCTCTGGGCCTCAGTTACCTCCTCTGTAAAACGGGGATTAAGACTTTGAGCCCCACTGGGACACGGGCTGTGCCCAACCTGATTATCTTGCATCTACTCCAGTACTTAGTATGGTGTCTGGCCCATAGTAATCATTTAAAAGGTACCATTAACAAAAACAAAACAAAAGAACAAGAAGAAGAAGCATGGCCTAGTGTAAAGAGTACAGATCTGAGTCTGGAGATCTGGGTTCTAATCCTGACTCTGCCACTAGCCTGCTGCTTGACCTTGGACAAGTACTTCTCTATACCTCAGTTCCCTCATGTGTAAAGTGGAAATTGAATATTTATTCTGCCTCCCCTTTAGATGGTGATTTCCCAGGTGGAATAGTGACCTTGTCTAATTGGATTGTATTGGATCTACCCCAGTGTTTAATGAGTTCCGTGCTTGGTGTGGAGTAAGGACTTAATTGTAAGCTCGCTGTGGGCAGGAAATGCATCTGTCAACTCTCTCAAGCTCTAAGTACAGTTCTCTGCACACAGTAAGCATTCAAAAAATACCATTGATTGATTGATTGACTGAGAAGTAGCCTGGCTTAATGGGAAGAGCCCGGATTTAGGAGCCAGAGGTCCTGGGTTCTAACCCCAGCTCCACCACTTGTCAGCTGTGTGACTTTGGGCAAGTCGCTTAACTTATCTGTGCCTCAGTTACCACAGCTGTAAAATGGGGATGAAGACTGTGAGCTCCACGTGGGACAACCTGATTACCTTGTATCTAGCCCAGTGCTTGGCACATAGTAAGCGCTTAACAAATACCACCATCATTATAGTTATTATGATTAGACAGCAAGAAGGCCACTTCCCAACACTAAGTAGTCTTTTAAACTAACAAGAAGAAGCAGCGGTAGTTCTTTCTTTGGAGGAATTCATTACCACAGTCTAAGGCATGATAAATAGCAAATTCCCTGGGTTTTTTTTAAAATAGTATTTCTTAAGCACCTATTATGTGCCAGGCACTATACTAAGTGCTGGAGTAGATACGAGCTAATCAGGTTGGACACAGTCTCTGTCCTACAAGGCACTCACAGTCTTAGTTTGAGGTAACTGAGGCCCAGAGAAGTGAAATGACTTGCTCAGGTCACAGATCAGACAAGTGGTGGAGCCAGGATCAGAACTCAGGTCCCTCTGACTCCAAGGACCCTGCTCCATTCATTCATTCATTCATTCATTCATTCATTCAATCGTATTTATTGAGCGCTTACTGTGTGCAGAGCACTGTACTAAGCACTTGGGAAGTACAAGTTGGCAAAATATAGAGACCGTCCCTACCCAACAGCGGGCTCACAGTCTAGAAGGGGGAGACAGACAATGAAACAAAACACATTAACAAAATAAAATAAATAGAATAAATATGTACAAATAAAATAAATTTAAATAGAGTAATAAATACATACAAACATGTATGTGGGGAGGGGAAGATAAAGGAGGGGGCTCAGTCTGGGAAGGCCTCCTGGAGGAGGTGGGCTTTCAGTAGGGCTTTGAAGGGAGGAAGAGAGCTAGCTTGGCGGATGTGCGGAGGGAGGGCATTCCAGGCCAGGAATTCCCTGCACCATACTGCTTCTCTGGTTGAATGAGTGTCCTAGGTTTCCTTTAATAAGTTTTCCTGAAGGAACACCATGGGCCTTTAAAAGTGTCAGCATTATCAATTTCTTCAAGAAGAAAAGCAAGATCGTTAAATGTTAAAATGACCAGGCATTTCACTGCTCTCCATTGCTGCCGAGAATTCCACGGTAACTTGATGCCAAAATCCTTGAGAACTTGACAGATAGAGTGCTTTAAAGTACCCAATTGCCTTGCACCCTCCTATCTTACCTTGCGGATTTCCTATTGCAATCCAATCCACTCATTTCACTCCTCTTATGCCAACTTACTCATTGTGCCTCTATCTTGCAGCCCACATCTCGCCCACATCCTGCCTCTGGCCTGGAAGGCCCTCCCCCTTCAAATCCAAAACACCACCACTCCCTCCATCTTCACGACCTTATTAATTGATGCAAGAATAACAATAATGATGGCATTTATTCAGCGCTTACTACTCGCAAAGCACTGTTTTAATCAATCAATCAATCAATCGTATTTATTGAGCGCTTACTATGTGCAGAGCACTGTACTAAGCGCTTGGGAAGTACAAATTGGCAACACATAGAGACAGTCCCTACCCAACAGTGGGCTCACAGTCTAAAAGACTGTTTTAAGTGCTGTGGAGGTTACAAGGAGATCAGGTTGTCCCACGGGGGGCTCACAGTCTTCATCCCATTTTACAGATGAGGGAATGGAGGCACAGAGAGGTTAAGTGACTTGCCCAAAGTCACACAGCTGACAATTGGCAGAGCCGGCATTTGAACCCCTGACCTCTGACTCCAAAGCCCGTGCTCTTTCCACTGAGCCACGAAGAGAGCAGAGAACAAACGCCCAGATTTCTATTCTGTTTAGGCCTTACAAAAACATTTTATGCCCACAACAGGCCTTGCGGACACTAAGCAAGAGGCCTTCCTGACTAACCCCTCATTTCTCCTACTCCTTTCTGCATTTTCCTTGCACTTGAAACTGTACCTTTTAAACATTTGATATTTGCCCCACCCTCAGCATCACAGCATGTCTGTCACCCCCTCTCAACCGTTCCTCTCGGGCAGGGAACACGTCAACCAATTGTGTTGTACTCTCCCAAGTGCTTAGTACAGTGTTCTGCACTTAATAAATACCGTTGATTGATTGATACGGTATCAATCTCGGTACGCTCTCCCCCTCGTCCCCCTCTCCACCCCCCCCATCTTACCTCCTTCCCTTCCCCACAGCACCTGTATATATGTATATATGTTTGTACATATTTATTACTCTATTTATTTATTTATTTATTTTATTTGTACATACCTATTCTATTTATTTTATTTTGTTAGTATGTTTGGTTTTGTTCTCTGTCTCCCCCTTTTAGACTGTGAGCCCACTGTTGGGTAGGGACTGTCTCTATATGTTGCCAATTTGTACTTCCCAAGCACTTAGTACAGTGCTCTGCACATAGTAAGCGCTCAATAAATACGACTGATGATGATGATGATACAAGCGGGGGGCAGGGAACAATCAATAAGACTTCTGTTTTGGCCTTACAAAAACATCTGACACCCTCAACAGGCCTTGCAACACTAAGCAAATTTGGCTGCCTGAGGGATACGTCAAGTTATTAAAAATCATCATCATCATCATCAATCGTATTTATTGAGTGCTTACTGTGTGCAGAGCACCGTACTAAGCGCTTGGGAAGTACAAATTGGCAACGTATAGAGACAGTCCCTACCCAACAGTGGGCTCACAGTCTAAAAGGGGGAGACAAAATCAAACATACTAACAAAATAAAATAAATAAATGCTTACTATGTGCAAAGCACTGTACTTAAGGCTACTCTACAACCTGAGTGGGGCATACTGGAGTTGAAACTGCTTTCACAATCAGAGTGAAGCAGGGTAGCAGGGTGGTGTGTTAGACATAAACCTGTTTTGGGGGTATTTTTAATGGTATTTTTTAAGCACTTACTATGTACCAGGTGCTGCATTGCTGGGACAGCTACAAGTTAGATACAAATTAATCAGGTTGGAAACAGCCCATGTTCTACATGGGGCTCACTGTTCTCATCCCCATTTTACAAATGAGGTGACTAAGGCACAGAGAAATGAAGTGGCTTGCCCAAGGTCACACAGCAGACAAGTGGCGGAGCTGGGATTAGAACCCAGATCCTTCTGACTTCCAGGACCGTGGTCTATCCACTAGGCTACTGTTTAACCCGTTCTGCAGTATAAGATTTTGGGATGTCTGGCCCATGACCGTGAGCTCCAGGTGTTCGAATGACTGTGCCTGATTCGATTATCTGATCCCAGCAATTAGTATAGTGCTTGGTAAGTAGTAATAATAATAATAATGATGATGGCATTTATTAAGCGCTTACTATGTGCCAAGCACTGTTCTAAGCACTGGGGAGGTTACAAGGTGATCAGGTTATCCCATGGGGGGTTCACAATCTTAATCTCCATTTTACAGACGAGGCAACGGAGGCACAGAGAAGTTAAGTGGCTTGCCCAAAGTCACACAGCTGACAATTGGTGAAGCCGGCATTTGAACCCATGACCTCTGACTCCAAAGCCCGTGCTCTTTCCACTTAGCCATGCTACTTCTCTAAAAATAATAATGATGGCATTTGTTAACCACTTACTATGTGCCAAGCACTGTTCTAAGCGCTGGGACAGATACAAGGGGATCAGGTTGTCCCACATGGGGCTCACAGTCTTAAATCCCCATTTTACAGATGACGTAACTGAGGCCCAGAGAAGTTGTGACTTGCCCAAATTCACACAGCTGACAACTGGGGGAGCCGGGATTTGAATCTATGACCTCTGACTCCCAAGCTCAGGTTCTTGCCATTGAGCCTTGCCACTCCCTGCTGGGCTGCCTTGGGCAAGTCGCTTAATGTCTCTGTGCCTCAGGTCCTTCATCTGCAAAATGAGGATTCGATGCCATGCTCCCTGCCCACAGTGAGCTTACAGCTTAGTGGGGGAGGCAGGCATTGATATAAATGAATTACAGCTATGCACATAAGTGCTGTGAGGCTGAGGGAGATGTGAATAAAGGATGAAAAGCCAAGTGCAGTGGTGACACAGAAGAGAGAGGGAGAAGAGGAAAGGAGAGCTTAATCAGGGAAGGCCTCTTGGAGGAGAGGTGTCTTCAATAAGGCTTTGACGGCAGGAGAGCGATAGTTTGTTGGATACAAAGAGGAAGGACATTTCAGGCCAGCGGGAGGGTGTAGGCAAGAGGTTAATGTTGCCAACTTGTACTTCCCAAGTGCTTAGTACAGTGCTCTGCACACAGTAAGCGTTCAATAAATATGATTGAATGAATGAATGACATAGATGAGATCAAGATACAGTGAGAAGGTTAGCATTAGAAGGGTGAAGTTTGTGGGCTGGGAGGCGAGGTAGGATGGGACAAGCTGATTGAGTATTTTAAAGGCGATGGTAAGGCATTTCTGTTTGATGCACAGGTGAACGGGCAACCACTGGAGGTTCTTGGGGAGTGGGGAAACATGGCCTGAACATTTCTGTGGAAAAGTCATCCAGGCAGCCGAGTGAAGTATGACCTGGAGTGGGGAGGGACAGAAGGCTGGGAGGTCAGCAAGGAGGCTGATATTGTAATCCAGGTGGGATAGGAGAAGTGTTTGAATTGTGGTAGCAGCACGGATGCTGCTTTAGCAAAGTCGTGAAGGCCGAACCGACAGGATTTAGTGATAGATTGACTATGTCGGTTGATTGGGAGAGAGATAATAATGCCAAGGTTAGGGGTTTGTGAGATAAGAAGGCTCGTGGTGCAGCCTACACTGATGGGAAAGTCATGGGGAGGACAGGGTTTGCGTGGGAAGATAAGGGAGAGTAAGCTACAACACAGTCGGTAGACATGTTCCCTGTCCACCAGGAGTTTACAGTCTAGAGGGGGAGACGGACATTAAAATCAATTAAGGGTAAAGTTCAAAGTGCGTAAGTGACACAGAAGGGAGAGGGAGGGGGGAGAGAAGATGAAGGCTTAATTGGGTAGCACCTCTTGGTTGAGGATGTGATTTTAAAAAGGCTTTGAAAGTAGGAAGAGTGGTGGTCTGTGTGGATGTACTAATAATTGTATTAATAATTGTGGTATCTGTTAAACCATTCCCCACAGCACCTGTATATATGTATATCTGTTTGTACATATTTATTACTCTATTTATTTTACTTGTACATATCTATTCTATTTATTTTATTTTGTTAGTATGTTTGGTTTTGTTCTCTGTCTCCCCCTTTTAGACTGTGAGCCCACTGTTGGGTAGGGACTGTCTCTCTATGTTGCCAACTTGTACTTCCCAAGCGCTTAGTACAGTGCTCTGCACACAGTAAGTGCTCAATAAATACGATTGATTGATTGATTGATAAGGGGCTCTGTAGATACAAGAAAATCAGGTTTCACATGAGGTTCACATTCTAAGTAGGAGGAAGCACAGGTATTGAATCACCACTCTGCTAAGGGGGGAACCAATCAATCAACCAATTGCATTTATTGAGCGCTTACTGTGTGCAGAGCACTGTACTAAGCGCTTGGGAAGTACAAGTTGGCAACATATAGAGACAGTCCCTACCCAACAGTGGGCTCACAGTCTAGAAGGAACAGAGAATCAATCAATCATATTTATTGAGCGCTACTGTGTGCAGAGCACTGTACTAAGCGCTTGGGAAGTACAAGTCGGCAACATATAGAGACAGTCCCTTCCCAGCAGTGGGCTCACAGTCTAAAAGGGGGAGACAGAGAACAAAACCAAACATACTAACAAAATAAAATAAATAGACTAGATATGTACCAATAAAATAAATAAATAGAGTAAAAAATATGTACAAACATATATACAGGTGCTGTGGGGAAGGGAAGGAGGTAAGATGGGGGGGATGAAGAGGGGGATGAGGGGGAGAGGAAGGAAGAGGCTCAATTTGGGAAAGCAACTTGCCTAAGGTCACACAGGAGGTAAATGGCAGAGCCAGGATTAGAACCCTAACCCTAAGACTCCCAGGATTGTGCTTTTTCCACGTAAACTCCTTCTGAAATCTTGGGATTTTGGCTCAGGAGTGAGTCTGTACTCCTGGGGCCCAGACATCTTCGTTGGGTCTTCAGTTAAGCGACTAGGGATCAATCCACCAATTGATCAATCAACGGTACTTATTTATTGCTTACTCTGGGCAGAGCACTTTACTAAGTGCTTGGGAGAGTACAATAGAGTTAGTACGTGCTGTCCCCCGATCCCAAAGATCTTACAGTCTAGCGGGAAACTGGTAGGGTCAGGACCAAGAAAAGAAGTGGGTGCCACGGAGGAGATGGAAGTTGAAGAAGACGAAGCGCCCATCTACTTTATCCCCTGCTTGCTCCACTGCCACAGCCAGCCCAGGATCCAGATCAGAGCTGGGATCCCCACCCCCAGGCCGGGGTGAGCTGGGCATTCATTCATTCATTCATTCATTCATTCAGTCGTATTTATTGAGCGCTTACTGTGTGCAGAGCACTGTACTAAGCGCTTGGGAAGGACAAGTTGGCAACATATAAAGACGGTCCCTACCCAACAACGGGCTCACAGTCTAGATGGGCAGCCACGCCACCTTCCCATCATCACCGCCCCCCCCCAACCCGGACAAACATACCAAACAAAACCAAACATACTAACAAAATAAAATGCCATTATTATTATTATTATTATTATTATTATTAGAACAGTGCTTTGCACATAGCAGGTGCTTAACAAATACCATCAAATGCCAGAGAAGCAGCATGGCTCAGTAGAAAGAGCTCGGGCTTTGGAGTCAGTCCAGACCAGTCCTGCGTCCCCACTGGCAAACTGGGCTAACTGGGAAGCCATGCTGCTTTCCCATCATGTCCCAGGCCTTGCCCACTTCTCGAAGGAAGGGAGGCGGACTTTAGTGGGCACACACCTTCATCCCCACAAGCTCCTTCCCAGCGGTTGAGGTATGCCCACTGTTGGGTAGGGACCGTCTCTATATGTTGCCAATTTGTACTTCCCAAGCGCTTAGTACAGTGCTCTGCACATAGTAAGCGCTCAATAAATATGATTGATGATGATGATGGTGATGCCTGCATTCCATTTTTGGTCTTTAGGCTCATGTGCCTGTTCCAAAGCACCTCAAGGAGGAAGCGAGATGGGCCTGGTAATTTTGGGTCTGTCTCTCCTAAGGGACACCTGGTCACCTTAATCCGAACGACTCAACGAAGGCAAGCTATTGGCCCGGAGATACTTTTTGAATCTTGCTGTTGGGCTTTCCACTGACCAGTCTTTAAATAATAATAATAATAATAATGATAATATTTGGTAAGCACTTACTACGTGCCAATCAATCAATCAATCGTATTTATTGAGTGCTTACTGCATGCAGAGCACTGTGCCAAGCGCTTGGGAAGTACAAGAGCACTTGGGAAGTACAAGCACTATAGTGTCAAGCACTATACTAAGTGCTGGGGTAGTTACAAGATAATCAGGTCAATCAATCAATCAATCAATCGTATTTATTGAGCGCTTACTGTGTGCAGAGCACTGTACTAAGCACTTGGGAAGTACAAGAGCGCTTGGGAAGTACAAGCACTATAGTGTCAAGCACTATACTAAGTGCTGGGGTAGATACAAGATAATCAGGTCAATCAGTCAATCAATCAATCGTATTTATTGAGCACTTACTGTGTGCAGAGCATTGTACTAAGCGCTTGGGAAGTACAGGAGCGCTTGGGAAGTACAAGCACTATACGAAGTGCTGGGGTAGATACAAGATAATCAGGTCAATCAATCAAGCAATCGTATTTATTGAGCGCTTACTGTGTGCAGAGCACTGTACTAAGCGCTTGGGAAGTACAAGAGCGCTTGGGAAGTACAAGCACTATAGTGTCAAGCACTATACTAAGTGCTGGGGTAGATACAAGATAATCAGGTCAATCAATCAATCAATCAAATGTATTGAGCGCTTACTGTGTGCAGAGCACTGTACTAAGCGCTTGGGAAGTACAAGCACTATAGTGTCAAGCACTATACTAAGTGCTGGGGTAGATACAAGATAATCAGGTCAATCAATCAATCAATCAATCGTATTTACTGAGCACTTACTGTGTGCAGAGCACTGTACTAAGCGCTTGGGAAGTCCAAGAGCGCTTGGGAAGTACAAGCACTATAGTGTTAAGCACTATACTAAGTGCTGGGGTAGATACAAGATAATCAGGTCAATCAATCAATCATACTTATTGAGCGCTTACTGTGTGCAGAGCACTGTACTAAGTGCTTGGGAAGTACAAAAGCACTTGGGAAGTACAAGCACTATACTAAGTGCTGGGGTAGATACAAGATAATCAGGTCAATCAATCAATCAATCAATCATATTTACTGAGCGCTTACTGTGTGCAGAACACTGTACTAAGCGCTTGGGAAGTACAAGAGCGTTTGGAAAGTACAACCACTATAGTGTCAAGCACTATACTAAGTGCTGGGATAGATACAAGATAATCAGGTCAATCAATCAATCAATCAATCAATCGTATTTATTGAGTGCTTACTGTGTGCAGAGCACTGTACTAAGCGCTTGGGAAGTACAAGTTGACATGAGCTCACAGTCTAGGAAGGAGAGCAGGTGTTGAATCCCCATATTACAGATGAGGGAACTGAAGCGTGGAGAACTGAAGTGACTTTTCCAAAGTCACGCAGCAGACAAGTAGAGGAGCTAGGATTAGAACTCAAGTCCTCTGGCTACAGGCCCGTGCTCTTTCCACTAGGTCATGTGTCTGTAATCCCCTTATTTTGTATTTACCCTTTGCTCTTAGAACAGTTCTTAGCATGTAGTAAGTGCTTAAATACCACAATTAATATGAGGTAAATGCCTCATTCACAGGCCAAGGACACATTTGGGTTTCAGTTATCTGGATATTTACCAAATGTTTGGTTTTCTCTTAGATTGTAAATTCCTTGGAGGCCAGAGGCTGTGCCTTTTACGTCTATTGAATGTTCTAAAGGAGTTTCGTACACTGTAAACCCTCGAAAACTTCCGTTGATTGATTGGCAACATGGCGTAGTGGATAGAACCCAGAACCCAGAGAAGCAGCGTAGCTCAGTGGAAAGAGCCCGGGCTTTAGGAGTCAGGGGTCATGGGTTCGAATCCCGGCTCCGCCAACTGTCAGCTGTGTGACTTTGGGCAAGTCACTTAACTTCTCTGGGCCTCAGTTACCTCATCTGTAAAATGGGGATTAAAACTGTGAGCCTCCCGTGGGACAACCTGATAGCCTTGTAACCTCCCCAGTGCTTAGAACAGTGCTTTGCACAGAGTAAGCGCTTAATAAATGCCGTCATTATTATTATTATCTGGGAGCCTGAAGGTCATAGGTTCTAAATCCGGCCCTACCACTTGTCGGCTGTGTGTGACCTTGGGCAAGTCGCTTCACTTCTCTGTGCCTCAGTTACCTCATCTGTAAAATGGGGATTGAGACCGTGAGCCCCATGTGGGACAGGGAATGTGTCCAATCCGATTTGCTTGTATCCACTCCAGCGCTGAGTACGGCGCCTGGAACCATTATTATTATTATTATTGGTATTTGAGAGGGAGGGATAATTGAGGCTGTATTGCTTTTGAGAGCTCAATTTTCCAAATGGTTTTCTTGCGTAGGATCCATGCAAGCTAAATGAAACTGCGGGATGGAACAAGAATTGTTTCCAGTGACCCCGAGCTGGAGCGTGGCTTAGTGGAAAGGACACGGGCTTGGGAATCAGAGGTTGTGGGTTCTAATCCCAGCTCTGCCACTTGTCTGCTGTGTGACCTTGGGCAAGCCACTTAACTTCTCTGTGCCTCAGTTCCCTCATCTGTAAAATGGGGATTAAGACAGTGGGCCCCAAGTGGGACAAACTGATTACCTTGTATATACCCCAGTGCTTAGAACAGTGCTTGACACATAGTAAATGCTTAACAAATGCCATAATTATTATTATTATTATTCTTAATGTTGGCAAGGCGCCCCCATGTGTCCTGCAGTGAACAAATCAGCCCAAGCCAAGTCAGTTGAGCCAAAGCAAGGCACTTTTTTTGTGGTATTTGTTAAGCAATTATAATAATAATAATAATAATAGTGGTATTTGTTATGTGCTTACTATGCACATAGCACTGTTCTAGGCGCTGGGGGGATACAAGGTGATCAGGTTGTCCCACGTGAGGATCACAGTCTTAATTCCCATTTTACAGATGAGGTAACTGAGGCACAGAGAGTAATAATAATAATAATAATGATGGCATTTATTAAGCTCTTACTATATGCAAAGCACTGTTCTAAGCGCTAGAGAGGTCACAAGATGATCAGGTTGTCCCACAGGGGGCTCACAGTCTTAATCCCCATTTTTACAGATGAGGTAACTGAGGCACAGAGAAGCGAAGTGACTTGCCCAAAGTCACCCAGCAGACAAGTGGCGGAGCCGGGATTAGAACCCATGACCTCTGATTCCCAAACCTGGGCTCTTGCCACTGAGCCAACGGCTTCTCTAATGTTAATTATGCTCATTCGCTCATTCTATCGTATTTACTGAGTCCTTACAATGTGGAGAGCACTGTGCTAAAAGCTTGGGAGAATACAATCTAACAATAAACAGCACCTGTATATATGTATATATGTTTGTATGTATTTATTACTCTATTTTATTTGTACATATTTATTCTGTTTATTTTATTCTGTTAATATGTTTTGTTTTGTTCTCTGTCTCCCCCTTCTAGACTGTGAGCCCGCTGTTGGGTAGCGACCGGCTCTATATGTTGCCAACTTGTACTTCCCAAGCGCTTAGTCCAGTGCTCTGCACACGGTAAGCGCTCAATAAATACGATTGAATGAATGAATGAATGAACTTTCCCCGCGTACAACAAGCTTACAGTCGAGGGGTGAGTTTATAGTCTATAGACAAGCTTAGGGCCTATGTGCTAGACATTGTCTGAAGCGGTTGAGTAGATAGAAGCAAATCCGGTTGGACACAGTCCATGTCCCACATGAGGCTCACTGTCTTACTATTATTACTATTACTATTATTATTACTATTATTACTACTATTATTATTATTATTGCTATTATTATTATTATTATTATTATTACTATTATTACTATTACTAAAATGCCCTACTACTTTACAGATTTGGTAGCAGAGGCACAGAAAGTAAAGGACTTGTCCAAGGTCACACAGCAGGACAAGTGGCGGAGACATGATTAGAATCCAGATCCTTTTGAGTCCCTGAACCACGCTCTATCCTCTGCTTCTCCCTCTTCCAGTGGGATCAGTCGATCCATCAGTGGCATTTATTGAGTGCTTTTCGTTGGTGCAGAGTACTGTACTGAGCGCCCGAGAGCACAATATAGCTGGTAAAGATGATGCCCGCCCACAAGGAGGTCGTCTAGTCTCGTTTCCTCTTTCATCATCAACTGTGGTGTTTATTGAGTGTTTAAACTAGCACTTGGGAGACTAGAATACACCAGATTTGGTAAACAGGATCCCTGGGAATGGGGAGAAGGTGATTCCGAAAGTTTTTCCCAGAGTACAAACTTGACCTTCCAACCCGCCACTTCAGCCCTTGGAAAACGAACAACCCCCCCATGCATTTCCGTTCTTATCACTACGGTTTTTCACTTCCTCCCCTTCTATTTTCAAGCCTCCCTCCCCTGCTAGGCTGAAAGATCCTTGCGGTCAGGGATCATATCTACTATTCATTCATTCGTATTAATTTAGCGCTGACTGTGTGCAGAGCGCTGTACTAAGCGCTTGGGAAGCACAAGTCGGCAACATATAGAGACGGTCGCTACCCAACAACGGGCTCACACTCTAGAAGGGAGAGACAGACAACAAAACAAAACATGGAGACAGGTGTCAAAATCATCAGAACAAATAGGATGATAGCTATACGCACATCATTAACAAAATAAATAGGATAGTAAATATGTACAAGTAAAATAGAGTAATCTGTACAAATATATACAAGCCCTCTACTAGTCCTCTTTACTCTTAAGCACTTAATACAGTCCTCCCTGTATAGTAGGCGCTCATGAACTTTTCTTGATTGACAAGTGATACCTTGTGATTGGCATTTTCATGTAGTGATTTTAAGTAATGTTTATAAATCTTGGGAACATCAGCAAACATCAGTTGTGTGTATCTCAGGTGTAGGTATTATGGTGTGCTTGGGACTTAGGGAAGACATGCCTCTATTATACACTAGTCTGTAAGTTTGGTGTGGGCAGAAAAGAAAGTGTCTACCAACACTGTTGCATTTTACTCTTCCAAGTGCTTAGTACAGTGCTCTGCATGCAGAAAGTGTTCAGTAAATACCGTTGATCGAGTGATTGACTGATAAACAGATTCATTCTGAAACTGGATGGGTAGGTTTGTTCCTTTTGCCAAAGTGGAAGGAGGTAGGCTTTGTCAGAGTAAGTCCATAATGCAGAACAACAGACACAATTGGTGTAATTTCTTTATTTTGGTTTCATAGAGCTGTTCTTCGTTGGTTTTACTTGGTCTAATCCATGATGTGCTTGAGTAGGAACGGATTACTTGGTCTGGATCCTAATTTAGGATGTGTTGAGTTTTGTAATACTTTTTTCAGGTGCCAAATTTTATAGCGCAATTAATGCTGCCGTTGATTTAGTCTTAAGGAATACTATGAGGAATAGACTGTTTTTCTAAGCTTGTGAGTTCCCTTGAAGGCAAGGACCTGTAAAATGCCACACTGCTTTCGATACTTAAACGACTTTTGCCCATTGTCGGCTAGGGTCCGTCTCTATAGGTTACTGACTTGTACTTCCCAAGCGCTTAGTACAGTGCTCTGCGCACAGTAAGCGCTCAATAAATACGATTGAATGAATGAATTGAGCCCGGACATACCAAGAACCATCTATTTTCGGCTGTTAAAGGATAAATAAATGCCAGAAGATGGAGCTCCTTCCCCTTCTTTCATTCTGAGGCCTTAACTCTTTTTACTCTATTTTCCCTGAAGTCAGTCAATTTTCAGTCAATCATATTTATCGAGCGCTTACTTTGTGCAGAGCACTATACTAAGCGATTGGGAGAGGACAATACAATAATAAACAGACACTGAAGGACCTTTCTTACCCCACTGGGGCATGTGCAGAGTAGCCAGTGACCAATCAATTGTATGTATTGGGTATTTACTATGTGCAGATCACTGTATTGAGCATGTGGGGGGAGTATAGTGGTGATATTTAAAAGAAACAACAAAAGAAAAAAAGGATGGAAAGACCTGAATGTGAGTTCTGTTGGCAGTCAGTGGGAGAAGATGAAGTTACAATAATTGTGGTGTTTGTTAAGTACTTACTATGCGTCAAGCACTGTACTAAGCGCTGGAGTTGATACGGGATATTCAGATCCCACAAAGAGCTTATAGTCTAAGTAGGAAGGAGATCGGGTATGAATCCCCATTTTGCAGATGAAGGAATTCATTCATTCATTCATTCATTCAATCGTATTTATTGAGCGCTTACTGTGTGCAGAGCACTGTACTAAGCGTTTGGGAAGTACAAGTTGACAATACATAGAGATCACTGGTAACACTCCGTTTCCTAGGCTCCACTTGGGGATTTTGAAGAATCTGCTCACCGAAATATTCACTCAATCGTATTTATTGAGCGCTTACTGTGTGCAGAGCACTGTAATAATAATAATAATAATGGTATTTGTTAAGCGCTTACTATGTTCAAAGCACTGCTCTAAGTGCTGGGGAGGTCACAAGGTGACCAGGTTGTTCCACGGGGGGCTCAGTCTTCATCCCCATCTTCCAGACGAGGGAACTGAGGCCCAGAGAAGTGAAGAGAATTGCCCAAAGTCACCCAGCTGACCAGTGGCAGAGCCGGGTTTGAACCCATGACCTTGAGGCACAGAGAAGTGAAAAGACTTGCCCAACGTGTCACAGCAGGCAAATAATGGCACCAAGATTACAAACCAAGTCTCCCGGCTCTTTCCGATATCAATTCTGGACATTAAAGTGTCTAGTGCTGAATCTGTACTGGATAATGAATAGTTCAGCTGAAAATCAGGCTGTCTGGTATAAAATTGGAGGACTGGTCACCTTAAATTCATGTAAGGTAGCCATTTGTCTAGCGTTATACTAGGCAATCTCTTTTTTTAACTGTTTGTCCCCTTATCTGGCATTATATACTAAGAACGTGAGCCCCGTGTATCTACCCCAGTACTTAGAACAAAGTGAATGCTTAACAAGTACCATTATTGGGTAGGGACCGTCTCTATATGTTGCCAACTTGTACTTCCCAAGCGCTTAGTACAGTGCTCTGCACACAGTAAGTGCTCAATAAATTCAATTGATTGATTGATTATTATTATACTAAGCAGTCTCTTTTTTCAGCTGGTCTGTCGCCAGTGAAGTACTGTAGGGTTGGGAAGGTTGGGAAAGGATATTCATTATTTTTGAGTCTCAAGAATGTCCACCCCAGACCCCTCACCCGCATTCCCCCTTAGGCTTGGAACTCCTTCCCCCTTCAGGGAATGTGTCTGTTTATGGTTTTTTTGTACTCTCCCAAGCACACAGTAAACGCTCAATAAATACACCTGAATGAATCACATGAATGCCCCCAAATCTAAACCATCAGAGTTTGTAGCGATCTCATGTGCCTTCCACACACACTGCCCTGTGCCCATGTGGACTTAAGCGACTGTTCATTCATTCATTCAATCGTATTTATTGAGCACTTACTGTGTGCAGAGCACTGTACTAAGCCCTTGGAAAGTACAATTCGGCAACAGAGACAATCCCTACCCAAGTCCCTGGACCCTTAACCTGTGTCCCCCTACCCGGTGCCTGCCACCCCCGAAAGTGGCTCTTGAGGATTCATTCACTCATTCAATCGTATTTATTGAGCGCTACCGTGTGCTGAGTGCTGTTACTAAGCACTTAGAAAGTACAGTTCAGCGACAAATAGAGATGGGCTCACAGTCCAGAATGGGGGAGACAGGCATCCAAACAAGTAAACCGGCATCAATAGCATCTGCTCCCAGCCTGCCCGGGGCACTGTGGGCCACCCACATTCGTTCATTCAGTAGTATTTATTGAGCGCTTACTGTGTGCAGAGCACTGTACTGAGCAGTTGGAAAGTACAATTCAGCAACAGATACCCAACAACGGGAGGGCCACAAACCTCCGCTGATCGTGCCCCGGACCCCTTAGCAGCATGGCCTAATGGCTAGAGCACAGGCCTGTGAGTCGGAAGGTCATGGGTTCTAATCCCGGTTCTACCACTTGTCTGCTGTGTGGCCTTGGGCAAGTCAGTTGACTTCTCTGAGCCTCATTTCCCCCGTCTATAAAATGGGAATTAAGACTGTGAGCCCCTCATGGGACAGGGACAGTGTCCAACCCGATTTGCTTGTATCCACTCCAGCGCTTAGTACAGCGGCCGACACATAGTAAGCTCTTAACAAATACCATCGTTATTATTAAACCCTGGCATCCTCTCAGTGCCCGCTGCTCCTGTATTGCAGCTCTTGGGGCCACTGGCATCCTTCTTTACCTCACCCCCCTGCTGCCCCACCTCTGCCAGGATCCCACATGGATGCCGGCCTGCCCTGCATCCTGGCAGGAAAGAGAAAGGCAGCCGTAGCCTCACAACACCTACACAAAACCTCAGGAAGACTACTGCTGCGGTTGCCGTTGTAGCTTTGGCTGTCGTCGCGAATGTGGATTCTGAATCGCATGGAGCCTGAAATTCTGCTCCTCTAGCCACAGCACACTACTGATCTTCATTTTTGCTCTCAGGCTGTCTTAATATTTGGTTTCATCTCTCTTTATATGTCTAGTGAGGAATCGGAGGCTCCCTCGGAAAGCCAGTTCAGAAACCCCATCCCTTTCCCTTCCTCCCACTCTAGACTGTAAGCTCGTTGTGGGCAGGGAACGTGCCCATTATTGGATAGGGACCACCTCTATATGTTGCCAACTTGTACTTCCCAAGCTCTTAGTACAGTACTCTGCCCACAGTAAGCGCTCAATAAATACGATTGAATGAATGAATGACTGTCCCTGGTCCTCTCTCCCTTTTTTTATTTTTACACTCTGAGCCCCCTGAGGGACAGGGAACACGTCTAATTCCCACCTAGGCATTTTTCTCAGCGCTTAGTAGAGTACTTTGCACAAAATAGGGGCTTAATATGTACTAAGACTTCCACTACTCCTAGAGCACCTCAATCAATCAGTGGTATTTCTTCATTCAGTTTGTGTTGCCAATTTGTATTTCCCAAGCGCTTAGTACAGTGCTCTGCACATAGTAAGCGCTCAATAAATATGATTGATGATTCAGTTGTATTTACTGAGCACTTAGTGTGTGCAGAACACCATACTAAGTGCTTGGAAGACTACAATATAACCATAAACAGTCGATTCCCTACTCACAACAAGCAGCTTGGCTTAGTGTCTTTTAGACTGTCTTTTAGACTGTGAGCCCACTGTTGGGTAGGGACTGTCTCAATATGTTGCCAACTTGTACTTCCCAAGCGCTTAGTACAGTGCTCTGCACACAGTAAGCGCTCAATAAATACGACTGATTGATTAGTGGAAAGAGCACGGGCTTGGGAGTCAAAGGTTGTGGGTTCTAATTCTGCCTCCGCCACTTAGCTGTCTGACTTTGAGCAAGCCACTTCACTCCTCCGTGCCTCAGTTACCTCATCTGTAAAATGGGGATCAAGCCTGTGAGCCCCACGTGGGACAACCTGATCACCTTGTATCTACCCCAGTGTTTAGAACAGTGCTTGGCTAACAAATACCATCATTATTATTATTATTAGAAGGCGCTTACAGTTGAGTGCTTACTATGTGCAGAGCACTGTAGTTAGCCCTTAGAATATACTACTCTCGGGATTATTGCCGTTAAATTGCCGCCACCGCCCTACGACACACAGCCCCCACAAACCGGATGAGGAATTGACCGGAGTTTTGCTATCTATCCGCCCCTGATCTGTGTTTGGGCAGATAAGTGTGCTTGGATGGGGTTTTCTGAATCCTGACCTTTCTCTCAGTAGTATACAGCCCAGAAAACAAGACCGCGGCCTTTCCGCTTCATGTTTGAAAAGAGATAGGAAGCATTTTATGAAAACTAAAGATAATGAGATGGTGAGGTAAGACCGGAAACTGCAAGGGACTTTAAATGGGGGCAGATGGGCTGCGTCATTGAAGTCATTCATTCATTGATATTTAACGAGCAGTCCAGTCCTCCCCAGCGCTTAGAACAGTGATTTGCACATAATAAGCACTTAATAAATGTCATCTTCTAGACTGTGAGCCCACTGTTGGGTAGGGACTGTCTCTATGTGTTGCCAATTTGTACTTCCCAAGCGCTTAGTACAGTGCTATGCACATAGTAAGCACTCAATAAATACGATTGATGATGATGATGATCGAGCAGCTACTGTGTGCAGAGTACTGTACTAAGCGCTTGGGAGAGTATAATATAACTACACAGACACACTCCCTGCCCACAACGTGCTTACAGTCTAGGGAGCCTAAAATCAGCATTCACCCCAAGAACACAAACATCTCCCTTATTCTTTCATCATCATCACCACATCTTCCCTTATATGTTTGTACATATTTATATGTTTGTACATATTTATTACTCTATTTATTTATTTTACTTGTACATATCTCTTCTATTTATTTTATTTTGTTAGTATGTTTGGTTTTGTTCTCTGTCTCCCCCTTTTAGACTGTGAGCCCAATGTTGGGTAGGGACTGTCTCTATATGTTGCCAATTTGTACTTCCCAAGCGCTTAGTACAGTGCTCTGCACATAGTAAGTGCTCAATAAATATGATTGATGATGATGATCTTCCCTCATCAATTCATGACATGTCAGTTACTTCAGCCCACCCCTTCACCCTTTGTACTTAGGTCCTACAATCCTGTCCTCATGTTCATATGCATCGTTTCAGGTGTAGCTACATATATATTATTCACACATACATTTCCACATTCACCTGCATGTCTTTGCCCTGCTTCCTGCTTCATATGCGCTCTTCCTCTGGCTATTTGTGAATACTTTTTTTTTCTATCCTCCTCCATTAGATTGTAAGCTCCTAGAAGGCAAGGAATGGGCATTACTATTTTATTTGGTTTATATGTTCTGATTTGTTGTCCGTCTCCCCCTTCTAGACTGTGAGCCCCCCCATGGGACAACCTGATCACCCTGTAACCTCCCCAGCGCTTAGATCAGTGCTCTGCACATAGTAAGCGCTTAATAAATGCCATCATTATTATTGTTATTACTGCCATTGCACTCTCCCACATGCTTGGCATGATGCCAATGATTGATTGAACAACTTAGTATTTACGAAGTACCTATTTTGCACAAAATGTACATTGTGCAGTTACAATTTTTTTTAAATGGTACTTGTTAAGTGCTTATTGTGCAGGCACTGTACTAAGCACTGCAGTGGAGGCAAGATAATCAGGTTGGTTCGGCCCCTGTCCCGACTTGTACTTTCCAAGCGCTTAGTCCAGTGCTCTGCACAAAGTAAGCACTCAATAAATACGACTGAATGAATGAAAGGTGCTGTGGGGCCGAGGGAGGAGGGAATAAAGGGTGCAAATCCAGTTGCAAGGGTGGCACAGAAGGGAGTGGGAGATGAGGAAATGAGGGCCTAGTCATCATCATCATCATCATCATCAATCGTATTTATTGAGCGCTTACTGTGTGCAGAGCACTGTACTAAGCGCTTGGGAAGTACAAGTTGGCAACATATAGAGACAGTCCCTACCCAACAGTGGGCTCACAGTCTAAAAGGGGGAGACAGAGAACAAAACCAAACATACTAACAAAATTAAATAAATAGAATAGATAGGTACAAGTAAAATAAATAGAGTAACAAATATGTACAAACATATATACAGGTGCAGTGGGGAAGGGAAGGAGGTAAGATGAGGAGGATGGAGAGGGGGACGAGGGAAGGGAAGGTCTCTTGGAGTCAGTCAGTCATATTTATTGAGCGCTTATTCTGTACAGAGCACTGTACTAAGCACTGGGGAGAGTACAATTTAACAGACGCATTCCCTGCCCACAGTGAGCATGCAGTCTAGATGGGGAGACAGATATTCAGCCCGCACACTCCGCTTCTCTGCCTCTAACCTCCTCACTGTGCCTCATTCTCGCCTGTCCTGCCATTGACCTCTGGCCTGGAATGCCCTCCCTCCGCACATCCGCCAAGCTAGCTCTCTTCCTCCCTTCAAAGCCCTACTGAGAGCTCACCTCCTCCAGGAAGCCTTCCCAGACTGAGCCCCCCCTTTTTCTCTCCTCCTCCTCCCCTCCCCATCACCCCTCACACAGCACCTGTGTATATTTGTACATATTTATTACTCTATTTTATTAATGATGTGTGTATTGCCACAGTTCTATTTATTCTGATGGTAATGACATCTGCCTTCTTGTCTTGTTCTGTTGTCTGTCTCCCCCTTCCTGACTGTGAGCCCGTTGTTGGGTAGGGACCGTCTCTATACATTGCTGATTTGTACTTCCCAAGCGCTTAGTACAGTGCTCTGCACACAGTAAGCGCTCAATAAATACGATTGAATGAATAGCACTCACAGTCTAAGTAGGAGGGAGTAAGAGTTAATCCCCATTTTACAGGTGAGGTAACTGAAAGTCAAAGTGCAGCGTGGCTCAGTGGAAAAGAGCACGGGGTTTGGAGTCAGAGGTCATGGGTTCAAATCCCGGCTCCGCCAATTGTCAGCTGTGTGACTTTGGGCAAGTCGCTTAACTTCTCTGTGCCTCAGTTACCTCATCTGTAAAATGGGGATGAAGACTGTGAGCCCCCCGTGGGACAACCTGATCACCTTGTAACCTCCCCAGCGCTTAGCACAGTGCTTTGCACATAGTAAGCGCTTAATAAATGCCATCAAAAAAAAAAAGTGAAGTTAAGTGATGTGTCCAAGGTCTCACCACAGACATGTGGCAGAGCCAGGATTAGAACCCAGGTCCTTTGACTCCCAGGTTCGTGCTCTTTCCAATAGACCATGCTGCTTTCCAATGTACAGAGAACTATCTGAAGCTCTTGGAAGAGTGCAATAAAAATAGATGCCATGATCCCTGCCCCCGAGGAGTTACAATATAATGGAGGAAATAGGCAGAGACAAATTGTATAAAATTGATCAGTCATTCAATCTATCAGTAATATTGAAATCACAACTCCTCCATAAGGCCTTTCCTGAGTAAACTTTCATTTCCCCTACCCCCTCTCCCTTCTGTGTCACCATTACACTTCGATTTGTGGCCCTTAAACACTTGATATGCATACTATCCTTAGCCCCACAGCACTGATGTAAGTATCTAAAATTTATTTTAATGACGGTCTCTTCCTCTAAACAACTAGGAGGAAGAGCAAAAAAGCATGAAGTATATGTATTAGCACTTAAGTATATAAGTAGTAGGGTATGTGAGATACCGCAGTGGTCCTAGAGATAGTGAGTACTTAGTGGTATTTTTTTGTGGTATTTGTTAAACGTTATGTGTTAAGCACTGTTCTGAGCTCTGGGGTTGACACAAATTAATCAGATTATTCATACTTTAACAGTTAGTGCAGAAGGGCTGAGTCAATAAGGGGAGTTTAAGCAGGGAAGAAGAGAAATTAATTGGGGAAGACTTCCTGGAGGAGATGTGATTTCAGAAAGGCTTTGAAAATGGAAAATGTGTACTGAGGGAAAGGCACAGATTCCGCCCTCTCTTTCCAACTCATCCTAGGATTCTCCTTCCACAAACGGCTCAGTCCTAAATGAAAATCTTCTTTCCAAGCCATCGCACCGATCAGCGTGGCTCAGTGGAAAGAGCCCGGGCTTGGGAGTCAGAGGTCATGGGTTCGAATCCCGGGTCCGCCACACATCTGCAGATCAAGTCCGGGCTCCTTCCACTGAGCCACACTGCTTTGGGTGACCTTGGGCAAGTCACTTAACTTCTCTGAGCCTCAGTTACCTCATCTGTAAAATGGGGATTAAGACTGGGAGCCCCACGTGGGACAAACTGATCACCCCAGTGCTTAGAACAGTGCTTTGCACATAGTAAGGGCTTAACAAATGCCATTATTATTATTATTATTATTATTATTATTATTATTATTATTATTATTATTATTATAAGTGCGAGGGAACTTCAGGAAAGAGGAAGGACATAATCAAGTGACCAGTGGAAGAGATGAGAACGAGAAACAGGGAGTCAGGTTAGATTGAGATGAACAAAGAATACCAGCTGAGGTGTGGTGGGAGAAGAGAGTGGATAAGTAAGAGGGAGAGCGCTGATTCAGTGTTTTTAATTCAGCAGGCAGAACAGTAAAATCACAGGAACTCAGTGAAAATAGATGTAAGCAAAAATGAATAAATTAATGGACAAAAACAATATTCACATGAATAATAAGAGTAACATGACATGATCAGAGAAGCAGAGATTAGTCCAGGAAATGCCTCCTGGAGGAGGGAGCTTTGGAGAGACAGCATGGCCTAGTGGAAAAAGGATAGGCTTAGGAGTCAGAGGACCTAGGGTCTAATTCTGACTCTTCTATCTGAATGCTGGGTGACCTTGGGCAAGTCACTTCACTTCTCTGTGCCTCAGATCCATCAGCTGCAAAATGGGGGTTCAATACATACCACATGGGGCTCACAGTGTAAGTAGGAGGGAGAACAGGCATTGAATCCCCATTTCACATTCATTCAATCATATTTATTGAGTGCTTACTGTGTGCACAGCACTGTACTAAGCGCTTGAGCACTGTAGATGAGGGAACTGAGGCACGGAGGAAAAAAATAATAATTGTATTTGGTAAGCGCTTACTATGTGCCAAGCACCGTCCTAAGCACTGGGGTAGATAAAAGGTAATCAGGTTCTCCCACATGGGGGCTCACAGTCTTAATCCCTATTTCACAGATGAGCTAACTGAGGCCAAGAGAAGTTAAATGACTTGTCCAAAGTCACACAGCAGACAAGCGGAGGAGCCGGGATTAGAACCCACGACCTCCCAAGCCCGGCTCTTTCCACTGAGCCACGTTGCTTCTCTAAGTGAAAAGACTTGCCCAAGTTCACACAGCAGGCAAGCGGCGGAGCTGGGATTAGAACCCAGGTCTTCTGACTCTCAGGCCTGTGCTCTTTCCACTAGGCCACACTGCTTCTCTGCTAAAATTCATTCTCCTCGCCCAGCATAGCTGTGTTGTTGCATCCAGAATTGTCTCCTCTCCTGTTCTCCTTCCTATTTAGGCTGTGAGCCCCATGCGGGACAGGGACTGTGTCTACCCTCATCAGCTTGAATCCACTCCAGCGCTTAGAACAGTGTTCGACACATAGTAAGTGCTTAACAAATACTATTTTAAAAAGCCCAATTGTTAAGGTCATGAATCAAATATAACGATTCCACAGTCAACATCCAAATTAGCCCTGGTTTGACCCTGACTATCCCCCTCGTCCCTCTCTCCATCCCCCCCATCTTACCTCCTTCCCTTCCCCACAGCACCTGTATATATGTATATATGTTTGTACATATTTATTACTCTATTTATTTATTCTACTTGTGCATATCTATTCTATTTATTTAATTTTGTTAGTATGCTTGGTTTTTGTTCTCTGTCTCCCCCTTTTAGACTGTGAGCCCACTGTTGGGTAGGGACTGTCTCTATATGTTGCCAATTTGTACTTCCCAAGCGCTTAGTACAGTGCTCTGCACATAGTAAGCGCTCAATAAATACGATTGATGATAGGATCTAGCAGCCCATTAAGCCACACCCAAGCAAACGGGGACAACAGCCCATCAGCTTGCCTTTCGGTAATAATTGCGGTATTTGTTAAGCGCTTACCATGTGCTGTACCAAGTGCTGGGGTAGATATGAGCAGATTGGGTTGACCACAATCCCTGTCCCCTATGGGCTTGCACTCTGAATCCCCATTTTTCAAACGAGGTAACTGAGGCACAGAGAAGTGAAATGAACTTGTCCAGAGGTCACACAGCAGATAAGCTGCGGACCGGGGATTAGAACCCAGATCCTTTTGCTGCCCAGGCCCTTGTTTTGTCCATGCAGCTTCTAGATGAAGTCTCTCTTGATTTGACTCACTGATTCCTTTGAAGGAGCTCAAAGTTCCCCTTATAATACGTATTACATTATTCTTTATCGCTGAATAAGATCTCACAGGTTTTGGGGTGGAGGGGTGGTAGTGTCGAAGGCACGAGTGCGATGAAGGCTAACATAGATTAACAGCCCCCAAATTGTGATTTGTTGGGAGGCAAAGGTAACACAATTCATCTGGTCAAGTGGTCTAGACTGTAAGGTCGCTGCAGGCAGGGAACATGTCTACCAACTCGGTTGTACTGTATTCATTTTCATTCAGTCAATCGTATTTATTGAGCGCTTACCGTGTGCAGAGCACTGTACTAAGCGCTTGGGAAGTACAAGTTGGCGACATATAGAGACGGTCCCTACCCAACAACGGGCTCACAGTCTAGAAGGGGGAGACAGACAACAGAACAAAGCGCTTAGTACAGAGCTCTGAACACAGTAAGTGCTCAATAAATACCATTGCTGATGATGCTAATGAGCTTGCATTTCTTTCTGGGCATTTTTAAGGTTTCATAGAGAAGCAGAGTGGCTTAGTAAGAGCACGGGCTTGGGATTCAGAGGTCGTGGGTTCTAATCCCGGCTCTGCCACTTGTCAGCTGTGTGAGTTTGGGCAAGTCACTTCTCTGTGCCTCAGTTACCTCATCTGTAAAATGGGGATTAAGACTGTGAGCCCATGTGAGACAACCTGATTATCTTGCATCTACCCCAGTGCTTATAACAGTGCTTGGCACATAGTAAGCGTCTAACAAATACCATCATTATTATTTCACTTTATAAAGTCTTACCTTTACCCGAGTCCTTGATAGTCTCTGGCAGATGTGTTGGATTGGTTGCTATCAGTCAGTGATATTTATTGAGTGCTTATTGTGTGCACAGCACACTGCATTAGCCTCCTGAGTTGATTTTAGCGTGTCCAAGTGGAGCAGCGTGTCTGAGAGAGCACAGAACTAGGAATCAGAAGGAAGCAAACAGAAGTCAACTGCTTGCTGTGTGACCTTGGGCAAGTCACTTAACTTCCCTGGGCCTCAGTTTCCTCAACTTTAAAACGGGGCTACCTGTTCTCCCTCCTACTTAGATTGCAAGGCCCATGCAGGAAGAAACTGGGTTCAACCTAATTAATTTGTACCTACCTCAGTGTTTTGACACACAGTAAACGCTTAATAAATACCTACAAAAAAAGGCCCACTAATGGAGACCCACTGAATGGGAAAAGGCTCCAAATCCATGTAGTAAATTCCTCTTTTCCTTTAAGATAGCATCCCTGAGACCAGATGATATCTACCCAAATATTCCGAAGACCCTTTGTGGAGTAACTGCAGAATGCCTGGCAAGATGGAGGCGGACAGATTGCCAGTGCAAATACATCTGCAAGAAAGACTTCTGAGGTGATTTGGGGAATTATAAACTGGTAAGTTTTCCTTCTGTACTTGAAAAGCATTAGAATCTGTAGTAAAGTTTAGGATCAGGAAGGACACAGGAAAACCTTATCTGCTGAGGGAATGACAACATGGTTTCACGTTGTTGCCAAAGTTCATGTTGTATATGTTGCCAATTTGTACTTCTCAAGCGCTTAGTACAGTGCTCTGCACATAGTAAGCGCTCAATAAATACGATTGATGATGATGATGGTTTCACGTAAGGGAAAATCAGGGCCTATTGATTTATCGATCTGAAATTTCAATTTTGGCTCAGTTCATGGATGAGTGGTCTGTAATGTTAGAGGGAAAGTTAGGAAGGTAGTGAATGTCTGGTTATATCGTACTCCCCCGAGTGCTTAGCACAATGTTCTGCACACCATAAGCAGTCAATAAATACCACTGATGGATTGGAATGTGATTGATTGAAGGGAAAGAAGAAAAGCTAATAATGTTATCATATTAGGAATCATTAGGAATGATGTCCAATGTATCAATCAATGAGCCCACTGTTGGGTAGGGACTGTCTCTATGTGTTGCCAACTTGTACTTCCCAAGCGCTTAGTACAGTGCTCTGCACACAGTAAGCGCTCAATAAATATGATTGATTGATTGATTGTGTTCTTACTGTGTGCAGAGCACTGTACTAAGCACTTGGGAAAGAACAATGCAATACAGTTGATAGACATGATCTCTGCCCATACGCCTCTGAGACCAGGAATCCCATACGGGATTCCATCTCGGAACTCAGTTCACTGCCTGACACATAGTAAGCACTTCACAAATACCACAGTTAATTAAGGTATATAAAACGCAATCATCACATGGTTCCTTCCTACTACTTTTCAGAGATAGAATCCTAGTTTGAATGAACCATGGGTCTGATCTAATAATCACGTGGCTTTTGTATTTGGGCTCTGGATTTAATTCCACATCGTCATCATAATCCAGAGTATGTAAGGAAGTGCTAAGGAACAATAAGATGTTATGTTGCTGACTTTATTTTACTGAAGCCCCCCAAAACTTGCTGTGGTATGAGGCAGAAGATGGTTGAACAATTCTCTAATTTTGACAGCTCTGAGTGGACCAGGAACAGGAGTTAAAAATGTCTTCTACCCCCTGAAAAATATTTCCCTGACTGATCTTTGTGTGATTTTAATAGTTAGCCCTTGAGCTATCAAGTTTTCCACCCTGACATTTATCTGAAAATAATCTTCTATCCAAAAGTCCCTGCAGTGTTCTCTGACTCAGACCTGAAGTA
This sequence comes from Tachyglossus aculeatus, assembly GCF_015852505.1. Taxonomy (NCBI): domain Eukaryota; kingdom Metazoa; phylum Chordata; class Mammalia; order Monotremata; family Tachyglossidae; genus Tachyglossus; species Tachyglossus aculeatus. The sequence goes on along the minus strand of NC_052067.1, from coordinate 41,129,500 downwards.
GTATTTTTCTAAAAAAAAAAACAACAAGCCTATATACATTTCACAAATCACTCTATACCTGGAAACATTACTTCATTACAGTGGGCCTGGAGAAAGACATGGGCATCTCTGATAACTCTTTCATAGAGGAGGCGGTTGAGGGGATGTTGTTGATGATGGTAATGATAATAAGGATGAGAGATCAAAATGAGGACAGCGATAAGGGTGAACTCCATGACAATTGGATAGTGTTTATTCATTCAATTGTATTTACTGAGCGCTTACTGTGTGCAGAGCACTGTAGTAATTACGCATTTACTCTATTCAGTGATGTTGATGATATATATTACTTGTTTACATTGATATCTATCTCCCTTTCTAGAGCATTAAGTTAGTTGTGGGCAGGGAACGTATCTGTCAACTCTGTTGGATTGAACTCTCCCAAGCACTTAGTACAGTGCTCTGGAAATAGTAAGTGCTCAATAAATACTTGGAAATAGTAAGTGCTCAATAAATACTATTGATGATGATGATGATGGTCCTGGAGATAATGACTTGGCATGCAGTTCTTGACATTTGGTTTTCACCCCACCCATAGCCCCACAGCACTAGTATATGTAAATGTATATATATATATATATATATATATATTGATGTCTGCCTCCCCCTCTATACTGTAAACTTGTTGTGAGCAGGGAAAGTTATTGTTTTGTACTCACTCAAGCACTTAGTACAGTGCTCCGCACACAGTGCTCAATAAATAGCATTGGTTGGTTGATTGATTGGTTGATGATAATCACTGGGAAGGATGGGCAGGACAGAGGAGGGAGAATTCAAAGCAGAGGAAGGGAAGGTGGAAAAGGTGGTGAGCATGGGAATGGGTAGATGCAGAAAAAAGAAAGAGAGAAGAGGATATGATGCAGACAATATATTTACCTTGGAATTTCCAAACCAAGGAAAGAATGCTATGGGAGGGAAGGTGTCAACCCTGTCCTGCTGACAATACATTTGGCCCTTTCCCTGGAAAAAGACTGGTAAAGCTGAGTAAAACCTATCTCAGCAGATCAGTCAATCAGTCAATAGTATTTATTGAGTGTCTGCAGCACCAAGTGCTCTGTACTAAGCAGTTGGGAGAGTAAGAAAGAGCATGGGCTTGGGAATCAGAGGACCTGGGTTCTAATCCTGGCTCTGCCTCTTGACTGCTGTGTGACTTTGAGCAAGTCACTTCATTTCTCTGGGCCTCAGTTTGGGGATTCAATACCTGTTCTCCCTCTTATATAGACTCTGAGGCCCATGTGGGACAGGGATAGGGTCCAATCTGATTAACTTGTATCCACCTCAGCATTTAGAATGGTGCTTGACACATAGTAAGCACTTAACAGATGCCATAAGTAATAATAATCATAATCATGATCCTAATAATGATCATAATCATAGTCATAATGAAACAGAGAAGGTAGACAAGACCCTCACCCTCAAGAATCTTACAATATTGTGGGAGAGACTGAGGTTATAATAAATTATAATTAAGGGAAGCAACCACGATGACCGATTGTACGAAAGTGCTGCAGTGTTGGAGTGAGTACCTTAAGAGAGGGTAAGGACTTAGCGGGTAAAGACTGAATTGCTCAATACACTCAGGGGGTAAGGACTCAATTGCCTAGGTGATATAAAAGGGATGGAAAGTGGTGGGGGAAGAAATGATGGATAAGATGCGATTTGAATAGGACTTTGAAGATGGGGAGAGTAGTGATCTCCCAGAACAATCAATCAATGGTATTTATTGAGAACTTACTGTTTCCAGAACACCGTAATAAGCGCTTGGGAGAGTACAATGCAACAGAGCTGGTAGACATGCCTCCCGCCCACAAGGATCTTACAGTCTAGCAGGAGAGACAGACATTAAAAGAAATTCCACATACGTACCCAAGTGCTGTAGGGCAGAGGGTGGAGTGAATATCAAGTGCTTAAAGGGGACAAATCCAAGAGCAAGATAGACGTAGAATAAAAAGGGAGTAGGGGAAATGAGAGGTTAGTTAAGAAAGGCCTCTTGGAGGAGATTTTTATTTTAATAAGGCTTTGAAGGTGGGGAGAGTGGTGGTGTCATATATAAAGGAGAGGGGGTTTCAGGCCTGAGGGAGGATGTGGGCAAGGGGTCAGCAGCAAGATAAACTGAGGTACAGTGAGTAGGTCAACATCAGAGGAATGAAGTGTGCATGCTGGGCTATAGTAGGAAATCGCCGAGGCAAGATAGGAGGGGGCAAGCCGATCGAGTGCTTTAAAGCCGATGGTAAAGAGTTTCTGTTTGGTGCGGAGGTGGATGGACAACACCAGGTTCTTGAAAAGTGGGGAGAAGAGTTTGCGAGACAGGGAGGATGGTTGTCTACAGTGATGGGGAAGTCAAGGGAGGACAGGGCTTGGGTGGGAAGATGCAAAGTTCTATTTTTAGCCTGTCAAGTTTGAGGTGTCATCTAAGTAAAGTCATTCATTCAATCGTATTTATTGAGCACTTACTGTGTGCAAAGCACTGTGAGCCCACTGTTGGGTAGGGACTGTCTCTATATGTTGCCAACTTGTACTTCCCAAGCGCTTAGTACAGTGTTCTGCACACAGTAAGCGCTCAATAAATACGATCGATTGATTGATTGGGAGAGTACACTAGAACAATGTAACAGACACAGTCCCTGCCCACAATAAGCTTACAGTCCAGAGGGTGAGACAGACATTAATATAAATAAATTACAGATATGTAGGCAGGAGAAAATGTGAGACTGCAGAAATGGAAAGAGGTCGGGGCTGGCGAGGAAGATTTGGGAATCATTGACAGAGAGATAATAGTTGAAACCAGGGGAGCAAATGAGTTCTCCGAGGGAGTGGGTGTAGATGGAAAATAGAAGGGGACCCAGAACTGAGACTTGAGGGACCCCTAAAATTAGAGGGGGGGGGAGGCAGAGGAGGAGCCCATGAACCAGACTAAGAATGAAAGGCCAGAGAGATAGGAAGAGAACCATGATATGAAGTGGGAGGGAGTTCTGTGAAGGAGGAAGGCGAGAGAAAAGGGTCTTCAGTGAGAGAGATAAGAGCAAAGAAGAGTGAGTAGGTTGGTGTCGGAGGAGAGACATATGTGGGTTGGGTTTGGGAGAGAAGCAAAGTTACGTAGGAGGGGGAGAGCCCAAGAGGTGTCTTGAAGTTGACTGTGTGGAGTTTCTGCTTCATGATGAGTGGTTTATGGAGGTGTTTGAGAGTAGGGAGAACATTGTTTTAGAAGAGTGATATGGTTATATGTTAATTTCTTGGTTTTATGCTCTCAGGGATGTCCCCACTTCTAAAACTTCTATTCTCTTTCTCCCTCCTGTCTTTTCCCAATTCCCCAATTCCCTCCACTCACTACCTTCTCTTCCTCATCCCGCTCCCTTGTATTTCTCTCCCCTTCCCACAGTGTCCCCTCTTCTTAAAGATCTCCCCATAATCGTGACCTCCAAATAGGAGGAAAAAAAGGGAGAAAAGGAAGCAGGGAAGCAACATGGCCTAATGGAAAGAACACAGATCCGGAAGTCAGGGGATCTGGGTTCTAGTTCAGGCTCCTCTGCCTGCTGTGTGACCTTAGGCAAGCTATTTAAGTTCTCTGTGCCCCCGTTACCTCAACTGTAAAATGGGAATTCAGATTGTGAGCCCCATATGGGCATGGACTGTGTCCAGTCTGATTGTCTTATATTTAACCTAGAGCTTAGATCAGTGCCTGGCACGTAGTAAGTGCTTAATAAATATCTTTTTTTTTTAAAGGCAGTTAGCAAAGAAAGTTCTCACCGAGGCAAGACAGGAGGGGTTATTATTATTTTTACTAGAATTAGATCATGTTGATAGTAATAATAATAATTGTGGTATTTGTTAAGCGCTTACTCTGTGCCAGAACAGTACTAAACGCTGAAGTAGATGCAAGTTATTCGGGTCAGACACAGCCCGTGACACAACCAGGGTTCACATTCTATGTATGAGGGAGAACGGGTATTGATTCCCTATTTTACAAATGAGGAAACTGGAGTACAGAGAAGTTAAGTGACTGGACTAGGGTCACACAGGAGGCAAGGGGCAGAGCAGGGATTAGAACCCAGGTGCACTGAGTCCCAGGCCTGTGCACCAGGTCACACCATTTCAAAAGAGGAAAAGGGAGGGGGAAAGTTTACATTCTCCATGAGATCACTGCTCTCCCTCCCTCTGCTCTTTCTCCACTCTTTCTTTTGGTTTACCTCTCTTTGCCCATATTTCTAAGCCTCTCTCTGTTTCCAGACATAATTGCGTTCATTCACTCATTCAATCAAATTTATTGAGTGCTTACTTTGTACAGAGCACTGTACTAAGCACTTGGGAGAATTCAATGAACAATAGACAGACACATTCCCTGCCCACAACGAGCTTACAGTCTAGATGGGGGAGACAGATATAAATATAAATAAGTAAATTATAGATTTGGACATAGTGCCGTGGGGCTTGGAGGCAGGGAAGAACAAAAAGAGCAAGTCAGGGCAACTCAGAAGGGAATGTGAGAAGAGGAATAATAATATTAATAATAATAGTTGTGGTAATTGTTAAGTGCTTACTATTTGCCAAGCACTGTTCTAAGCACTAGAGTAGATACAAGGTCGTCCCAGGTGGGGCTCACAGTCTTAATCCCCATTTCACAGATGAGGTAACTGGGGCACAGAGAAGTTAAGTGGCTTGCCCAAGGTCACACAGCAGACAAGCGGCGGAGACAGGACTAGAACCCACATTCTCTGACTCCTGAGTCCGTGCTCTTTTCACTAAGCCACGAGGAAAGGAGGGGGCTTAGTTAGAGAAGGCCTCCTGGAGGAGATGTGCATAAGGCTTTTTGGTGGGGTCAGGGGCAGAGTCTGTCGGATTTGAGGAGGGAGGGTGCTCCAGGCCAAAGACAGGACATGGGTGAGGAGTCTGCGGTGAGATAGATGAGATCGAGGCACAGTGAAAAGGTGAGCATTAGAGGAGTGAAGTGTGAAGGCTGGATTGTAATAGGAGGGTAGAGAGGTGAGGTAGGAGGGGGCAAGGTGATGGAGTGCTTTAAAGCCAATGGTGAGGAGTTTTTGTTTGAGGCAGAGGTGGATGGGCAACCACTGGAGCTTTTTGAGGAGTGGGTGAAATGTCTTGAACATTTTTGTAGAAAAATGATCTGGGCAGCAAAGTGAAGTATGGACTGGAGTGGGGAGAGACAGGATGTAGGGAGGTCAGCAAGGAGGCTGATGCAGTAGTGATCCAGGAAAGAGAGGATGAATTATTCTATTAGCATGGTAGCAGTTTGGATGGAGAAGAAGGAGGATTTTAGCGATGTTGTGAAGGTGGGCCCAACAGGATTTAGTGATGGATGGAATATGTGAGTTGAATGAGAGGCAGGAGTCAAGGATAACGCCAAGATTACAGGCTTATGAAATGGCAAGAATGGTGGTGCCGTCTGCAGTGATGACAAAATCAAGGGGTGGACAGGGTTTGAGAAGTAAGGAGTTCAGTTTTGGACATGTTAAGCTTGAGGTGACGAGAGGACATCCAAGTAGAGATGTCTTGAAAGCAAGAGGAAATGCGAGACAAGGAGAGGGAGAGCGATCAGGGCTGGAGACGTAGATTTGAGTAGCTACATCATCACTTCCATTTGTGATTTCTTGCCTCCATAATCTCTCTGCTGTATTTTCCCTCTTCCCACTCTGCCTCTCATTTTGGCTCTCTCACCGCATCTCCGACTGTCTTTCTCTTCAGTTTGTGCCTGCTTGTCCTTATGATTCTGACTCTTTTGCTTTCTGTTTCGGCCTGTCTCTTTTTCTTTCTATCTTTTGTTGTCTCTAGTAGACTGTGGTCAATTTGACTCTTCGTAAGCTCTCTGGGGTCACGTCTGTATGTGATTCTGAATCTTACTATCCACGGAGAGCTACAGTTGGTGTCTATTGAGTATACTATTTTAGGTGCTTGGGAATGACCAAAAAAAAAAAAAAAAAAGACTGTCCCTGCCCGTGGAAAGCTTAAATTGGCAAGTATACCATGGTTTTGAGTGAGATAAATCATAGAATTATTAGACACAGAGGAACTATAAGAGCCTTGAGGTCAGGAACCATGTCTTCTAAGTCCCATAAAATGCTCTGCACACAGTAAGCACTCATTAAATACCATCGATTGATTAATTGCTGGATGAAGGAAATAGATTGGCAGATGTCTTGGTGCTGAAGGGGCTGGTAGGATCGCTTGACCAGGACAGCCTCTGGCTTGGCACGCTCATTTAGTGATGGCAATTTTCTGCCTCTGCAGAGAAAAAGGAGGAACACAGGGCCTGCTGGAATTGGATTCCTTACTGTAATAGGCACAATGGCTTGGGGTGTTTGCATATGGGATCAGAGGCTTGGCACACTGTAAACATTTGTAGTGCAAAATATATTCAGCTATTAAAAGCTATTACGCTCTTTAATTTTCAGATTTCTTCAACCTTAACTTCCTGGGGTTCCCAGAACTGGCTGTTTCAAATTCTCTCGGTTTTCTCCATGCAAACCATTTTGGGGTTTCACACTTGATCTTTTGATTTCCTGATGGTGGAAGAGATACTCAGCTCCTTCTGCAGTACACTACAACAATTCAGCCCCTGTTTGGCTCAACACTCATCGAATTATTCTGCAAGCCATTTTTAAGGGGAGTGGGCAGGAAATGGGTTTGGGCTGCCTTTTGGGGTCTGAAGTAGATGTTGTTGAGGGTGAGATGTTTATATGTGCGAGTATAGCATGTCTGATGACTCCCTCCTCCATCGTGCACACACAAAGAATGCCCAACACAGTCCTCAAACGTGAGCTAGCCACAGCAACTATTGTGGTTTTCGTAAGACAACAGAGTTTGCCCGACAACAGGGGAAGACGAGAATTTAACTCCAGGACTCAATGCAGTCACCAAGTCAGTCATAAAGAATCACCAAGTTCCTAGGTCTGAGAGCTTACCAATAAATATCTACAGACAAAAAGGAGATGGCCACCAACGGCATTTATTGAGCGCTTATTATTAATAACTCCATGGGTGAGGAGTTCTCTGTCTTTTACCTCATCTCGCTGCTCTTTCACTACGACCTAGTCCACAGACTTCGCTCCTCTAATGCTAACCTTCTCACCATAACTCGATCTTGCCTATCTCGCCGCTGGCCTCTTGCCCACATCCCACCTCTGGCCTGGAATGTAAGCGCTCAATAAATACGATTGATTGATTGATTGATTGATTGAATGCCCTCCCTCCTCATAACCAACAATGACTCTCCCTCTCCTCAAAGCCTTATTGAAGGCCCATCTCCTCCAAGAGGCCTTCCCTGACTAAGCCCTCCGTTCCTCTTCTCCCCCTCCCTTCTGCATCACCCTGACTCCCTCTCTCCCTTTATTCATCCCTCCTGTTCCAACCCCACAGCACTTAGGGACATATCTGTAATTAATTTATTTATGTCTATGTCTGTTTCTCCCCCCAGACTTTAAGCTCTCTGTGGACAGGGAACATGTCTGTTATATTGTTATATTGTACTCTCCCAAGTGCTTAGTGAAGTGCTTTGCACACAGTAAGTGCTCAATAAATATGATTGAATGAGTGAATGAATACTTATGTGCTTAATAATAATAATAATAATAATAATAATGGCATTTATTAAGTGCTTACTATGTGCAAAACACTGTTCTAAGCGCTGGGGAGGTCAAAAGGCAATCAGGTTGTCCCACAGGGGGCTCACAGTCCTAATCCCCATTTTACAGATGAGGGAACTGAGGCCCAGAGAAGTTAAGTGACTTGCCCAAAGTCACACAGCTGACAATTGGCAGAGCCGGGATTTGAACCCATGACCTTTGACTCCAAAACCCAGGCTCTTTCCACTGAGCCACGCTGCTTACTTTGTGCAGAGCACTGTACTAAGCAATGGAAGCTAGTATTCATTCATTCATTCAATCGTATTTATTGAGTGCTTACTGTGTGCAGAGCACTGTGCTAAGCGCTTAGGGAGTACAAGTTGGCAACATATAGAGACAGTCCCTACCCAACAGCAGGCTTACAGTCTAGAAGTGGGAGACAGACAACAAAACAAAACGTATTAACAAAATAAAATAAATAGCATAGTAAATATGTACAAGTAAAATAAATAGGGTAATAAATCTGTACAAACATATATACAGGTGCTATGGGGAGGGGAAGGAGGTAGGGTGGGGGGATGGGGAGGGGGAGAGGAAAAAGGGGGCTCAGTCTGGGAAGGCCTCCTGGAGGAGGGGAGCTCTCAGTAGGGCTTTGAAGGGAGGAAGAGAGCTAGCTTGGCGGATGGGCAGAGGGAGGGCATTCCAGGCCCGGGGGATGACGTGGGCCGGGGGTCGATGGCGGGACAGGCGAGAACGAGGCCTAACGGTGAGGAGATTAGCGGCAGAGGAGCAGAGGGTGCCGGCTGGGCTGGAGAAGGAGAGAAGGGAGGTGAGGTAGGAGGGGGCGAGGGGATGGAGAGTCTTGAAGCCGAGGGTGAGGAGTTTTTGCCTGATGCGTAGGTTGATTGGTAGCCACTGGAGATTTTTGAGGAGGGGAGTAACATGCCCAGAGCGTATCTGCACAAAGATGATCCGGGCAGCGGCGTGAAGTATAGACTGAAGTGGGGAGAGACAGGAGGATGGGAGATCAGAGGGAAGGCTAATGCAGTAATCCAGTCGGGATAGGATGAGAGATTGAACCAGCAGGGTAGCGGTTTGGATGGAGAGGAAAGGGCAGGTCTTGACAATGTTGCGGAGGTGAGACCGGCAGTTTTTCGTGACAGATTAGATGTGAGGGGTGAACAAGAGAGCAGAGTTGAGAATGAAGACATGATTCTTGTGCACAATGGTCTTACAATCTATCCAGGGAGAAAGAAACTAAATTATAGGTTGGAGGGAACAACAGAGTTTAAAGATATGTATGTAAATGCTATCCAGGGGAGGAGGAGGAGGAGGGAGTCCTGAAGTGCTTGGGGGCAAGGACTCAAGCTCATAGATGACGTGAAAGTGATGTAGTGGAAAAGCCCAGTGGGTAGCGCACAGTCCTAGGAGTCAGAAGCACCTGGCTTCTAATGCTAGCTCCACCGCTTGCCTGCTGTGTGACCTTGAACAAGTCACTTATCTTCTCTGTGCCTCAGTTCCCTCATCTGTAAAATGGGGATTAAGACTGTGAGCCCCACATGGGACATCCTGATTATCTCGTAACTACCCCAGCACTTAGAACAGTGCTCTGTACATAGTAAGAGCTTAACAAATACCATCATTCATTCATTCATTCATTCATTCAATAGTATCTATTGAGTGCTTACTGTGTGCAGAGCACTGTACTAAGCACTTGGGAAGTCCAAGTTGGCAACATATAGAGACGGTCCCTACCCAACAGTGGGCTCACAGTCTAGAAGGGGGAGACAGAGAACAAAACAAAACATATTAACAAAATAAAATAAATAGAATATGTACAATTAATAATAAAGGAAACAGCACAGCAAGGAACAAAAATTTAAAAGCATATGATGTTAAAGGGAGTGTCAGTCACTCCCTGGTCTTATCAGCGCCACTTGAACCTACACATGTTGATAGAATCACACTATCAGATGCACCACCTTCCTTGCCCCAAACCAGATATATATACCTTGCAATTACTTACACTGATGTCTGCCCATCACCCTTTTTATCAGCCCACTCATGTACCTCTGTGCAGGATATACTTGCTGTTTATCTCCAAGGCCCACAACATTTTACCACCTAAAAGAACTTAGTGACGCCTGCACGCTTGATTTCACTGCTCACTCTCCCCAGATCATTGGCAAAGATATTAAACAAAGCCAAACCAAGCAGCGGGGCTTAGTAGAAAGCCTGCAGACCTGGGAATCAGAGGATCTGGGTTTTAATTCTGGCTCCGACAATTGTCTGCTGTGTAACCTTGAGCAAGTCACTTAAATTCTCTGCGCTTTGGTTACCTAATCTGTCAAATGGGGTTTAAGACTGTAAACGCTATGCGGGAGAAAGATTGTGTCCAATCTGATTAACATTGTATCTATTCCAGCGCTTAGTTCAGTGCCTGGCATGTAGCAAGTGCTTAATAAATACCATTAAAAAAAAAGAAATAATCAATGGTATTGATCGAGAATATACTGTGTGCAGAGCACACTCTCCTAAGGGTTTAGGAGAGTATAATATAATAGAGGTGATAGGTATGTTCTCTGCCCACAACAAACTTACAGTCTAGAGGAGGAGGCAGACAACAATATAAATAAGTAATTTATCATGATCCCTTGATCATGTATAATTTGTAGATATGCATATAATGTATTGATGGGATCCTACTCTTTACACTTTTCCAACTTGGAAGTAACCTCCAGCCCTATTATCAATTTCTCAATACTTACTATTTTTTATTCTCAGAATCTATTGGGTTTCCATGCTGGAACATTCTCATCTTAACCGTGATAACGCTGTTTGTAAAAACAAAAAACAAAGAAAAAATGAAACAAAAAAAGCCCAACAAAAAATACGCTTGAGTCCTGTCAAAAGACCTTTTAAAAATCTAAATATGTTAAACCCACTGGTTTCTTTTCCTTTTCATGCTCCTTGATCCTTTCTTAGACCTCCAGCAGACTGGTGAGAGATTAATTCTATTTTGTCTTTTCCTCAAAACGTTTTTTCAGGGCTCACTGAGGCTAAACTTTATTGTGGAGTCGTTAGTTTTCTAGATATTTGGACTTTTCTGTCTGGAAAAATAAAGAACTTAGAGGGGATGCGGTTAAAGCTTATTTGGACTTTAAAAGCTTGTACAGAATCAGTACGGGTGAATTGCTTGGAGGTGTTTGAGGAAAGTCATTTTTTACAAAGAAATCGGTAAGCACATAGAATTTGTTAGTACCGAAAACATCAGTTCTGCTAGAGTGTAAGCTCGACAGATGGGCGGAAAACAGGTCGGGTTGGGACACTGAATGTGAAAGAAAACTTGAGCAGTAATAGAAAAGTCTCATCAGGGAAGAAAAACCCCATAGAATCTTTGTGGCAGAAATTTCATACCAAAACAATGGGAAGACTGACGGCAGACCCCCGACCAGGGTGAGGAAAATTAAGACAAACTGGGGAAACTGGGGATCATAGTAGAAGATGTCAAATAATCCCCACAGAGATTGAAAACTCCCGTGAGCCCGTTGTGGGCAGGGATTGTCTCTGTTTCCAAATTGTCCTTTCCAAACACTTAGTACAGTGCTCTGCCCTCCCCTCTTCCCCTCCCCACAGCACTTGTGTATATTTGTATTTATTACTCTATTTTATTAATGATGTATATAGATCTATAATTCTGTTTATTTTGATGGTATTGGCACTTGTCTACTTGTTTTGTTGTCTGTCTCCCCCTTCTAGACTGTGAGCCCATTGTTGGGTAGGGACTGTCTCTATCTGTTGCCGAATTATACTTTCCAAGTGCTTAGTACAGTGCTCTGCACACAGTAAGCGCTCAATAAATACGAGTGAATGAATGAATGTTCTGCACAGAGTAAGCACTCAATAGATACGATTGAATTGAATCAGTGGACCTAGGGTTTTTTGATAGAATAATCAATCAACTAATCGTATTTATTGAGCGCTTACTGTGTGCAGAACACTGAACTAAGCGGTTGGAAGAGTAGGATATAGTAATATAACAGACCCATTCCATGCCCACAGTGAGTTACATCTACTGGGGACAGTTTTCTGGAGAAAAATCAGAGGACCCTCCTCTTCATCCCTAAGAAGACCTTTGACCTAACCCGTGTCAAACCCTCCCTTGATGCCCTAGAAATATTCCTGCTTTGAGAATATCTGGAGAATGTTTCAGGATTTACTTTGGCAAGGGGGAACCTCATAATTCTTAGCCCCATCTTTTCCTGTTTGTGTCTGACTTTACTCATAAACCGCTTAGGGGCTTTTCGGATCTCCTAAATTGGGATAAATTTTCCTTGTGGTGGACTCTTTAACCTTGTCCATTAGCTGTGCTGGGTTTCTATTGGATCAGTGGAGCTTTTATTAGTTTATTTCCCTGAGGCCCACATTTCACCGGGCATTTAATCAGTGCTTTTAAACTGACTCCAGGGTCCTACTAGTTATTTAGACTTTTTAAGTTACGCTGCTAACTTTTACCTAAGGAACCCCCTATTCATTTGCAATCTCTCAGTACAGAAATCCCCATTACTTAAAATTTGGCAGACTCAATCATGTTTCGATCAGATCTTGCATAGATAAAGTTGTAGCAAGCCATGGTTATCAACACCGATCAGAGTTGCCCTACATTGATTGTTCAAGAGAGGAAAAATCACAAGTACAAGAGGTCTTTTTTCTTTTTCAGTTCAAATGAAAATCCTACACAGCCAGCCAATGCAACCTTTTGGGTTGTAAATGAGTCTTCTTCATCTCTGCTCGTTTCATCTTCCTAGAAAGTGAGAGGAAGACCTGGATGTGGTTTCCTAACACCCCACAAACATGTCCAAACAAGGTGTTCTTGACCACTTTGAGTGCCTGGGTGGCATCAACTGAATTTTTAAAAGTGAATCTGCCGTTACCAAAGCACCCACCCACACATATAAAATACCCCGAAGTGGAACAGTGTATTTCTTTTTTCCAAAGTACCCTTGCTCCGTGACCTCATGTTATCCTTACGATATACCCGGGAGGTAGAAAGAGGCAGGATTTATTATCCCTGTTTTTCAGAAGCGGAAACTGAGGGCAAGGGATATTGAGTTGTCCAAGGTCATTGAGCAGACCAGGACAAAAATGGGAATGGAATCAGGTATCCTGACTCAATCATAATTGTCAAAATAATGATAATTGTGTTTGTTACGCACTTTCTATGTGCCAGGCACTGTACTAAGCACTGGAGTGGTTACAAGCAAATTCCCATTTTATAGATGAACTGAGGTGAAGTGAAGTGACTTGCCCAAGGTCACACAGCAGACAAGTGGTAGACCTGGAATTAGAACCCATGACCTTCTGACTCTCAGGCCTTAGCTTTATCAATAGCACCATGCTGCTTCTTTGAGCAACATGGGACTTGTATGCCCCATGCACTTTCCACTAAACTAAACCAACTCTCTCTGCCCTTTAGTACTTAGCTTGCATGATGATGATCTTGATTATTATAATAGTATTATTACTTTAATAGTGTTTGTTAAGCACTTACTATGTGCCAAATACTGCAATAAGTCGATAGATACAAGATAATCAGGTCCCTAAAGGGGCACACCGTCTAAATAGGGGAGCGTAGGATTTAATCTATCCTCTCAGGATCGCACCTGGAGATTTTCCAGTACTCTACCAGTCTCGGCTATCATCATCATCATCAATCGTATTTATTGAGCGCTTACTATGTGCAGAGCACTGTACTAAGCGCTTGGGAAGTACAAATTATGTACTATAACACATAATTATGTATTAATATGGGAGGGAGAGTCAAGCAGAGGCCTACCCATTCCATTCCTAGCGTGGCAGTGGCTAATAAATGGAAGGCAATCTGCTACAAGTCAAAACTCACCTGTCCCGGGCAGCAATGGAATGGGAGAGAGTTGAGGGCGGAGGCTCAAGTTTACTGAGCGGAAGAAGGCAATGTTGAACCACTTCCGTATTTTTATCAGGAAAACTCCATGGGATATGCTACCAGAACAATTGCAGATGGAAATGGGGCATTCTGGGAGAGATGCGTCCATGGCGTTGCTCTGGGTCGGAGATGACTTGAAAGCATATGACGACAGGATTTAATCTCCATTTTACAGGTAAGGAAACTGAGGCACAGAGAAGTTAAGTGACTTGTATCTACTCCAGTGCTCAGAACACTGATCACTTTGTATTCACCTCAGCACTTAGCATGGTGCTTGACAAATAGTAAGCACTTAAGGAGTATTATTATTATTGCTATTATTATTATTATTATTATCTGAGGTTGGTCTGGGGGCTATTCCTTTTGCCCAGTGGTCCAGCCTGTCTCTGCTATCAAAGTCACAATGGGAGAGTGAGCAATCTCTTAAATTCACCACACATTTTCCACACCGCACATACGTAATGAACGTCCTTTCATTTGGAGGTGGGTGGGAGGAAGATGACTCCTGTTCTCAGAATCCGGCCCTGCCAGCAATAATAGTAGTAGTACTAATAGTATTTATTAAGTACCTGAACACCGTGCTATGTGCTGGGAAAAAACTCATAGGTGAAAATTAGTCATGGTCCCTCACAATCTAAGAATAAGGTAGGGGAGAGGGGATGGGAGACAGACACATAAAGAGAGATGAAAAAAGAAAAGCACAAAAAGAATATAAAAGACAAGGATGATGCTTTCGACAGTGGGGGATAAGGGTGTCATGGCCAGGGCATCCGAGTTTCAGGCGCCACACAGTTCAAGAATCGTCACACAGTGGTTGCCACTGCTTTCCCAAATTTCTGAAAGTGGAGAAGGCTTCATCTGCTGCTGCTTCCTCACCCTCCCGGACGGAGGAGGAAGGGGATGACGGGACTCCTGGTTAGTGTCTCCTCATCATCCCGGTCCGCCGTGTCTCCGCTTCCTTAAATAAGTTGACTTAAAAGTTGTTGGGGGCGGCAGGAAAGTAGTCGACAGGGTGCATGTTGGGGCCAGGGACCTAGGGAAGCAGTGGGGCCTAGTAGATGGAGTACCGGCACCGGAGTCAGAAGGACCTGAGTTCTAATCCCGGCTCTGCCACTTGTCTGCTGTGTGACCTTGGGCAATTCTTTTTATTTGTCTATCCCTCAGTTACCTTACAGGTAAAATGGGGATTAAGAAGGTGAGTCCCATGTGGGACAGGAACTGTGTCCGGCCTAAGTTGTATCTACCGCAGCGCTTAGTACAGTATCTGGCACTGTCTAACAAATACCTTAAAAACTATATAAATTCATTCAATCGTATTTATTGAGCGCTTACTGGGTGCAGAGCACTGTACTAAGCGCTTGGGAAGTACAAGTTGGCAACACATAGAGACGGCCCCTACCCAACAGTGGGATCACAGTCTAGAATATAATATAAATGAGGGTTTTTTTTGGCGGTGGGGTGCAGGGGGGGAGTGGCGGCGGGAAAGTAGTCAGTGGACATGTTCCATGTGGGGACCAGGGGCCTAGAGAAGGCTAGCATCATCCTCATCATCAGTCGTATTTATTGAGCGCTTACTATGTGCAGAGCACTGTACTAAGCGCTTGGGAAGTACAAATTGGCAACATATAGAGACAGTCCCTACCCAACAGTGGGCTTACAGTCTAAAACGGGGAGACGGACAACAAAACCAAACATACTAACAAAACAAAATAAATAGAATAGATATGTACAAGTAAAATAAATAAATAAATAAATAAATAGAGTAATAAATATGTACAAACATAAATACATATAAACACATATGTTTATATACATATAAACATATAAATATATATACATATAAACATATATACATATATATATACATACATACATATAGCATATATATATATATATAAAATATATATACATATATACATACATATATACATATATAAACCTAGCAGGGAGGTTGTGGGAAATTTGAGTTGCTGGGCAGGAAGCTGAAATTCAAGACTTGAAATACTGCCAGTTCCATGCATTAGGCCCCAGATGCAGGCAAATATGCAGAGTCTTGATGCATGGAGGAAACGGTGGTGCAGAGAGAAGGAGGTTAGGTACGTTAGGAGTAAACTCCTTATAGGCAGCAATGTGTCTACCAACTCTTTTTTACGGTATTTGTTAAGCACTTACTATGTGCCAAGCACTGTACTAAGCACCAGGATAGATGGCGTAGCGGCTAGGGTGCCAGAAGGTCGTGAGTTCCAGTCCTGGCTCTGCCACTTGTCAGCTGTGTGACCTTGGGTAGGTTACTTCACTTCTCTGGGCCTATGTACAGTGCTCTGCACATAGTAAGTGCTCAATAAATACGATTGATGATGGGCCTCAGTTACCTCATCTGTAAAATGAGGATTGAGGCTGTGAGCCTGATGTGGGACAGGGACTGTGTCCAGCCTGATTTGCTTGTATCCATCCCAGCACTTAGTACAGTGCCTCACACACAGTAAGCGCTTAACAAATACCACAGTTATTATTATAATCAGGTTGGACACAATCCCTGTTTCACATAATAATAATAATAATGATAATGGTATTTGTTTAGCGCTTACTATGTGCCAAGCAAGGTTATTAGGTGCTCGTCCACATTTTACAGATGAGGTAATAATGATAATAATGATGGTATTTGTTAAGCGCTTACTATGCGCCAAGCACTGTTCTAAGCGCTGGGATAGATACAAGGTAATCAGGTTGTCCCACGTGGGGCTCACAATCTTAATCCCCATTTTACAGATGAGGTCATTGCGGCCCAGAGAAATTAAGTGACTTGCCCAAAGTCACACAGCTGACAAGCGGCAGAGCTGGGATTCGAACCCACGGCCTCTGCCTCCCAAGCCTGGACTCTTTCCACTAAGCCACGCTGCTTCTCACGTAGGGCTCACAGTCTTGATCCCCATTTTCCAGGTGAGGAACTGAGGCCCAGAGAAGTGAAGTGACTTACCCAAGGCCACATAGTAGACAAATGGCAGAGCCAGGATTAAAATCCAGTTCCTCAGACTCCCAAACCCATTCTCTTTCCACTGGGCCATGCTGCTTCCCTTATTGTATTTTATTGTACACAACTCAATTGTAATGTACTCTCCCAAACGTTGGGTACAGTGCTCTGCACATAGTAAGCACTCAATAAATATCCTTGATTGGTTGATTGATTAATAATAATAATAATGATGGCATTTATTAAACTCTTACTATGTGCAAAGCACTGTTCTAAGCTCTGGGGAGGTTACAAGGTGACCAGGTTGTCCCACGGGGGGCTCACAGTCTTAATCCCCATTTTCCAGATGAGGGAACTGAGGCCCAGAGAAGTGAAGTGACTTGTCCAAAGTCACACAGCTGACTATCGGCAGAGTTGGCATTTGAACCCATGACCTCTGACTCCAAAGCCTGTGCTCTTTCCACTGAGCCATGCTGGGGATCCTTTGGGAAAGTTGGAATTTGTCCAGAGCAGTGGAGTCTGCCTGAACCAAGATGGCACCAGGTTACTGGCACTAAAACTGACATTTCTATTATCTCATCCCCAACCTCTCGCCCACGTCCTGCCTCTGGCCTAGAATGCCTTCCCTCCTCAAATCTGACAGTTGCTTCCCCCCCTTCAAAACCTTATTGAGGGCACATCTCCTAAGCGCTTAGTACAGTGCTCTGCACACAGTAAGCGCTCAATAAATACAACCGAATGAATCTCCTCCAAGGGGCGATCCCTGTCCCCTTTCCTCTTCTCCCACTCCCTTCTGCATCATCCAGCCTTGCTCGCTTTGTTCATCCCCTCTCCTAGCCCTGCAGTACTTAAATACACATCTGTAATTTATTTATTTATATCAATGTCCATCTACCCCCATCAAGTCTGTAAGCTCGTTGTGGGCAAGGAACATGTCTATTTATTTTTGTATCATATTCTCCCAAGCGCTAAGTACAATGCGCAGCATACATTAAGCACTCAATAAATAGACTTTTAGACTGTGAGCCCATTGTTGGGTAGGGACCGTCCCTATATGTTGCCAACTTGTACTTCCCAAGTGCATATTACAGTGCTCTGCACACAGTAAGCGCTCAATAAATAGGATTGAATGAATAAATACGAATGAATGAGTGAAGGATGACAAAGGTAGGGAGTGTGTAAAAAACATGAGACACTGGTTGACATAATCCCTGGAAGTGGGGTGAGTCAAGGTCAAGGTCTCCCCCCTCCAATCCCCAGAACCATAGCACTTATGGACATACCTATAATTTATTTATTTGTACTAGTGTCTATCTTCCCCTCTAGACTGTAAGCTTGTTGTGGGTAGGGAATGTGTCTGTTAATTTTTGTACTCTGTCAAGCATAACTTAGTACAATGCTCTGCATAGAGTAAATGCTTAATAAATACTCTCAAATGACTGACTAGCTCTCCTGCTTAGGGCTAAGGTGTGCATAAATGACCTCTGCACAGAGTAAATGCTTAATAAATACTCAACTGACTGGCTAGAATAGAGGTCTCCTGCTTAGGGCTAAGGTGTGCATAAATGACCTCTGCACAGAGTAAATGCTTAATAAATACTCTCAAATGACCGACTAGCTCTCCTGCTTAGGGCTAAGGTGTGCATAAATGACCTCTGCACAGAGTAAATGCTTAATAAATACTCAACTGACTGGCTAGAATAGAGGTCTCCTGCTTAGGGCTAAGGTGTGCATAAATGACCTCTGCACAGAGTAAATGCTTAATAAATACTCTCAAATGACCGACTAGCTCTCCTGCTTAGGGCTAAGGTGTGCATAAATGACCTCATTTGCTTGTGATCAGCGTAGTTGGATTTAGGTTAGCCTAGCATCTTGGGTGTATATTGTTATGACTTTAAAGGCTAGCATGTTAGATATGTGCCTGTTTATTTGTTTTGATGTCTGCCTCCCCGCTTCTAGACTGTGAGCCCATTGTTGCGTAGGGATTGTCTTTGTTGCCGAATTATACTTTCCAAGTGCTTAGTACGGTGCTCTGCACACAGTAAGCACTTAATAAATACGATTGAATGAATGAATAGGTGAGCCCAGTTATTTAGGCCACGTTGTAAGGAGTGTCTTCCCGATAAACAAGGTGACTTTGAGTGGCTTTATCGAGCCAGCATGTTGAGTATTAGTGATCCCTTGGTGTACGTTTCTACTTCTCTGATATTATGAATGCAGGCTGCCGAATAAAGAATCTTGAATCTAAATAGCTGGGCGTGGCTGCTGCATTTAACCCTGGCTCATACTGAGGGTGAAAGTCGGATGCCCAAACCAGTGTTTTCATGGCTGCTGACAGTTATTAAAGTAAATTATAAGTGGGGGAGGAAACAGAATATAAAAAGTGGTACATCAGAACTGTAGTGGTGGGATGAATACAAGTAAGTGCCTAAAGGATATAGATTCAAGAGCATAAGCGATGCTGAAAGGAGAGGGAAAAGAGGGGGAGTTGAGATCTTAGTCAGGGAAAGCTTCCTGGAGGAGATACGAATTTAGTAGGGTTTTGAAGAAGGAGAGTGTGGTGATCTGTCAGCAAGGTTAGGGGAGCAGCGTACCTTAGTGGATACAGCACCGGTCTGGGAATCAGAAGGACCTGGGTTTTAATCCCAGCTCTGTCACTGTCTGATGCTGTGTCATTAAACTCCTCTGTGTGCCTTAGTAACCTCAACTGTAAAATGGGGATTAAGACTGTGAACCCCAAGTGGGACTTGGACTGTGTCCAACCTGATTAGCTTGTAGCTACTCCAGTGCTTAGTACGGTGTCTGGCACATAGTAAGCACTTAGCAAACCATGAAAAAAATAATGAAAACAAAATGTGGTCAGGGTTTATTCATTCGTATTGAGTGCTTACTGTGTGCAGAGCACTGTACCAAGCACTTGGGAGAGTATACTATAACAATAAACAGGTATATTCCCTGCTCACAACAAACTTACAGTCTAGAGGGGGAGAGACAGACATTAATATAAATAAATAAATTACAGATACGGACATAAGTGCTGTGGGGTTGGAAGGGGAGCTGAAAAAAGGGAGCAAGTCAGGGTGACGCAGAAGGAAGTAGGAGAAGAGGAAAGGAGGGCTTAGTTAGGGAAGTCCCCTTGGAGGAGACGTGCCTTCATTAAGGCTTTGAAGTTGTGGAACAGTTTCTGTATGAACATGGACTGAAAAGGTTTAGGCCGCTTGATTCTGGAGTTGAAGGCCAAGAAGTGGTCTGACTGGAGCCTACCAAATCATGACGGGTGTGCACAGGATGAATATAAACTGTTGCTTTTCAGATTCCAGAACCAGTTGAAGGGATGCCCATGGGAACTTGAAGTGGTCAGTTCAAAATACAAAAGGAAACACTGTTTCACACAGTGAGTGGTTAACGTTTACAGTCACTACCTCATAAAGTCGTGAAGGCACTAAGGTCAAGAGCATTTTGGATAAAATTCAAGGACAAGCAGTCCAAGGTGGATTCCTAGGGGGAAAGGAATTTGGAGAGAAGAGTTAGGAATGATAATTGAGAAGCTGAGAAGCAGCGTGGCTCAGTGGAAAGAGCACAGGCTTTGGAGTCAGAGGTCACGGGTTCAAACCCTGGCTCTGCCAATTGTCAGCTGTGTGATTTTAACTTCTCTGGGCCTCAGTTACCTCATCTGTAAAATGGGGATTAAGACTGTGAGCCCCTCGTGGGACAACCTGATCACCTTGTAACCTCCCCAGTGCTTACAACAGTGCTTTGCACATAGTAAGTGCTTAATAAATGCCATCATTATTATTATTAATATTATAATGGAAGCAACACTGCCCTCTCCTGGTTCTCCTCCTACTTCCCTGGCTTACTCAGTCTCTTTCTTGGGCTCCTCCTCTGCCTCCCATCCCCTAATTTTGGGGGGTCCCCTCAAGGTTCAGCTCTGGGTCCCCTTCTATTTTCCATCTACCCCCACTCCCTTGGAGGACTCATTCGCTCACATGGCTTTAACGATCACTTCTAGGCGAATGATTCCCAAATCTACATCTCCAGCCCTGACCTCTCTCCTTCTCTGCAGCCTCCTCGCCTTCCCTCCTAAGAGACATTTTTACTTGTATGTCCTCCTGTTACCTCAAGCTTAACGTGTTTAAAACTGAACCCCTTATCTTCCCACCCAAACCCTGCTTTTCCCCTGACTTTCTCGTAACTGTAAACGGCACCACCATTCTACCTGTCTCACAAGCCCATAACCTCAGTGTTATCCTTAATAGTTATCCTTAGTGTTATCCTTAATGATAATAATAATGGCATTTGTTAAGTGCTTATTATGTGCAAAGCACTGTTCTAAGCACGGGGGGGGGGGGGATACAAGGTGATCAGGTTGTCCCACGTGGGGCTCACTTGACTCCACTCATTCAATCCACATATCCAGTCCATCCCTAAATTCCACCAGTTTGATCTTCACAACATCTTTAAAATCCACCCTTTCCTCTACATCCAAACTATCTCATTAATCCAATCACTTACCCTATCCTGCCTAGATTACTGTATCAGCCTCCTTGCTGACCTCCCATCCTCCTGTCTCTCCCCATACTCAGTCCATATTTTACTCTGCTGCCCAGAGTTCTACAAAAACGTTCAGTCCATGTTTAGTTCAGTCCACTCCCCAAGAACCTTCAGTGGTTTCCCATCCACCTCCGCACTGAACAGAAACGTCTCACCATTGGCTTTAAAGCACTCAATCACCTTGCCCCCTTCAGTGCTCAGCACTTAGAACGGTGCTTTGCACATAGTAAGTGCTTAATAAATGCATCATTATTATTATTATTCTACTTCACCTTGCTGCCCTCCCACTGCGACCCAGCCAACACACTTCTCTCCTCTAATGGCAGTCTACTCACTGTACCGCCATCTCCTCCATCTCGTCTCCCACCTCTCTCTCACATCCCACCTCTGGTCTCGAACACCCTTTCTCTTCATATCTGACAGACAATTACTCTCCCCCCATTCAAAACCTTATAGAAGACACATCTCCTCCGAGAGGCTTTCCCTGACTAAGCCCTCTTTTCTTTATCTTCCACACCCTTCTGCGTCAAACTGACTTACTCCCTTTATTCTTTCTCCAACCTGATTAACTTTTATCTACCCCAGCACTTGGAACAGTGCCTGACAGAGTAAGCGCTTAACAAGTACCATAATTATTCATCACCCTTCTCAACCCCGCAGCTCTTATTAACATATCTGTAATTTTATTTAGTGATATTAATGTCTGTCTCCCCCTCTAGAACCATAAGTTCACTGAGAGCAGAGAACGTGTCTATTATATTGTTCTCTTGTACTCTCCCAAGGACTTAGTACAGTGCTCTGCACACAGTAAGTGCTCAGTAAATATGTTTGACTGACTGACTGTGGATCATATCAAGGCAATTCCAGGTGGGAATTATTCACACGGTTCCTCTGTCAGAGATGGACAGAGCGCAAGCCTGGGAATCAGAAGACCTGGGTTCTAATCCCATCTCCACCGTTTGCCTGCTTTGGCTCCTTGAACAATTCACTTACCTTCTTGGTGACTCAGTTTCCTCACCTGTAAATTGGAGACTGAATGCCCACTCTCTAATCAATGGTATTTATTGAGTACTTACTGTGTGCAGAGCACTGAACTAAGCACCTAAGGGACTGTATTTTCTTGTATCTACCTCAGCACTTAGTATAGTCCTTGGCATAGTATGCACTTTCATTAGAAAGAATCCTGAATTTTGGGCATCACCGGCCTGATCCAGTAATCCCATTGGTATAATCTTTGACTCAAAATACTTAAAATGAACAAATAATGAAATGAAATGAAAATGAACAAATGAACAAATAATAAAAGGCCAACACATATCAGGTCGTCAGCAGGATGTACGCAAGAGACTTCTTGTTGATTTTATGTACACTGAGTCAATCAATCAATCAAGCAGTTATTGAGCACTTACAGTGTGCAGGGCACTGTATTAAGTACCTGGGAGAATAAAGTACAGCAGAGTTGGTAGACATATTCTCTGCCCACAAGGAGATTTCAGTCTAGAGGGGGAGAATCCACTCTTTAGTAGGGCTTTGAAGAGGGAGATCTTAGATTTGTCACTTTTACGGAAACACCTGCCTTCCTTCCCACAGTTTCAGGGTCTGCTCTTTGCTGGCTTTTTCCTCCGAGCGTTTTGCTTATGCTTGGGGTAAGATGACAGAGGAGATAAACCTTTCTGACGTTTATTTCTGGTGCAGGATTTCCTGACACTCTCCCCTGTTTTCCAATACCAACCAACAGCCTCCCTTTATCTGCCGAACTCTGACCTTCCTTTATTAAGCTCAGTATGAGGACCCAACCCTTCTACTCTGGGGTTCAGCAGCCAGGCTTCTGCCTCAGTGGGTATTCATTCATTCATTCAATCGTATTTATTGAGCCCCTATTGTGTGCGGATCACTATACTAAGCGCCTGGGAGAGTACAATACGACAAGAAACAGACACATTCAGCCCACATGGAGCTTACAGTCTAGAGGGGCAGAGAATGTGCCTACCAGCTCTGTTATATTGTCCCAAGCGCTTAGTACCGCCTAGAATTCATCTGTCTCATGGCCAAGCTCTCGCCCATGTCCTGCCTCTGGTCTGGAACATCCTCCCTCTTCATGTCCAACAGACAATTACTCTGCTCACCTTCAAAGCCTTATTGAAGGCACATCTCCTCCAAGAGGCCTTCCCTGACTGAGCCCTCATTTCCTTTTCTCCCACTCCCTTCTGCATCACCTTCATTTGCTCCCTCTATTCACCCTCCACCCCCGCCTCAGCCTCACATCACTTACGTACGTATCCGTAATTTATTTATATTAATGTCCATCTCTCCCTCTACACTGTAAACTCGTTGTGGGCGGGGAATTTGTCGGTTATAGTGAACCCTCCCCAGGGCTTAGCAGAGTGCTCCGCGTGTAGTAAGCACTCAATAAATATGATTGACTGATTGATTGATGCAGTGCGTTGCCCACAAAAAGTGCCCATTAAGAACCATTGATTGAGAGGAGGGGAGGCTAATCTGGAAGTCACTGCCACTTAGCCCAAGCTTTGTTGCCACCATCCACAAGCTGGGAAGCTTTATGATCACACAGCAAAAATAATTATAATAATAATGGTGTTTGTTAAATGCTTACTATGCACCAAACAGTGTTCTAAGCACTGAGGTAGATACAAGGTGATCAGGTTGACCCCACGTGGGGCTTACATTCTTCATCCCTATTTTACAGATGAGGTAACTGAGGCACAGAGAAGGGGTTTACCCAAGGTCACACAGCAGACGAGTGGAGGAGCTGGGATTAGAACTCACATTCTCTGATTCCCAAGCTGGGGCTCTTTCAACTAAGCCACGCTGCTTCTCTGTGAAAATGGTGGGAGGAAAATTGGCACAGCCCTGCAATGGCTGCAGCTGTAGGTTGCAGTGAGACAGGGGAAAATCCTCTCCCTTCATCCACCCCACCAGACTAAAGTTCATCTCCTCTACCCTTCCCAGCGCTCACTCACTGTGCCTGACTGAAGCAGTGTGGCCTAGTGGAAAGAGCAAGGACCTGGGTTCTAATTACGGCTCTGCCAATTGCCTGCTGTGTGACCTCAGGCGAGTCACGTAACTTCTCTGTGCTTCAGTTACCTTCTCTGTAAAATGGGGATTCAATCCTATTCCCTCCTATTTAGATTGTGGGACAGGGACTGTGTTTAACCTGATGAACTTGTATCTACCCCAGTGCCTAGAACAGTGCTTAGCACATAGTAAGCATTTAACAAGTATTATTATTATTATCTTTGTTATTATTATTATTCCCTGCTGGCCCTGCTGAGAGCTCACCTCCTCCAGGAGGCCTTCCCAGACTGAGCCCCTTCCTTCCTCTCCCCCTCGTCCCCCTCTCCATCCCATCTTACCTCCTTCCCTTCCCCAAAGCACCTGTATATATGTATATATGTTTGTACATATTTATTACTCTATTTATTTATTTATTTATTTTATTTGTACTTATCTATTCTATTTATTTTATTTTGTTAGTATGTTTGGTTTTGTTCTCTGTCTCCCCCTTTTAGACTGTGAGCCCACTGTTGGGTAGGGACTGTCTCTATATGTTGCCAATTTGTACTTCCCAAGCGCTTAGTACAGTGCTCTGCACATAGTAAGTGCTCAATAAATACGATTGATGATTCCCTTCATAGCTGCCAACCCTGACCCTGGCAGGGCTATTTCCAGCCCCCAGTTATAATCAATTGATCAATTAATCAATCATGAGGTACCCGGGATGTGTCCAAACTGATTGTCTTGTATCTATCTCAGCTCTTAGAACAGTGCTTGGTATTAGTAAGCACTTAACAAATACAACAGTTAGTATTATTATTATCATTAAGTGGTTACTCTGCAGGGCAATGGACTAAGTGCTTAGGAGAGTAAAATCATATATAACAGAGAATATAATGGGGTTCTCTGCCCTCAAGGAACTTAAAATCTAGAAATCTGGAGATAGCCATGTCTTGCAGATTAAGCTATGACCCCAGGGCAGCTATCCTTAGGGAGAATCAGTATGGTGAAGGCGAAAGAGCACTTATTTGGGAGTCAGAGGACCTGGGTTCTAATTCCGGCTCTGCCAATTGTCTGCTGCGTGAGCATGAGCAAGTCACTTAACACCTCTATTCCTCCATTCTCCTGTTCTGCCTCCTACTTAGACTGTCAGCCCCATGCAGGACAAGGATTGTGTCCAACCCGATTCTCTTGTATCTATCCCAGTGCTTAAGTGTAACGTGTTCAGTAAGTGCTTAACAAATACCATTTAAAAAAAATATAACCTAAAAATAATCAAGGGGGCACACAGTCATGTTCCCATTGTCTCATTCAGGAGGGCTCTGAGTCTCTGTCCCTGACTAAAGAACCCCAATTCTTTAGCCTTTCTGCACTTTCCATTCCTTAATTATACTGATATCTCGCCTTTGGGCCTCTCTCCCCTACCTCTGTCTCTCCCCACCTTCTTTACACTGGGCTAAATTGGACTCAGGACTTTAATAAAGGTCTGACCAGAGGGAGCAATAACTGTGGTATTTTTAAGCACTTCTATGTGTCAGTTCTATGTAACTAAGCGCCGAGATAAAATACAAGATAATCAGGTTGAACACAGTTCCTGTCTCACATGGGGCTCCCATTCTAAGAAAGAGGGAGTAGGATTTAATTCACATTTTATAGATGAGGAAACTGAGGTTCAGAGCAGTTAAATGACTGGCCCAGGGTTACATGTAGAAAGTTGACTTTCCGCCCTGACTTTTCCATCATCCCACCATCCTTCCTGTCTCCCCAGCCCGTAACCTTGGTGTTATCCTTGACGCCTCTCTGTCATTCAAACCACATATTCAATCCATCACTAAATCCTGTCGGACTCACCTTCACGACATCGCTAAAATCCACCCTTTCCTCTCCACTCAAACAGCTACTATGTTAATACAGTCACTCATCCTATCCTGCCCGGATTACTGAATCAGTCTCCTTGGTGACCTCCCAGCCTCCTGTCTCCCCCGACACCAGTCCCTACTTCACAATGCTGCCTGGATAATTTTTCTTCAGAAATGTTCAGGACACGTCACTCCGCTCCTCAAAAAACTCCAGAGGTTGTCCATCTACCTTCCTATCAAACAAAAACTCCTCACCATCAACTTTTAAGCACTCCATCACCTTGCTCCCTTCTACCTCACCTCACTTCCCTTATTTTACAACCCAGCCCACAAACTTGGCTCCTCTAGTGCTAACATTTTCACTGAGCCTCCATCTCCCGTCTCACCACAGACCCCTAGCCCACGTCCTGCCTCGGGCCTGGAATGCCCTCTCTCTTCAAATCTGAATATTTGAAGAGAATACCTGTATGTATATATGTTTGTACATATTTTTTACTCTATTTATTTTATTTGTACATATCTATTCTATTTATTTTATTTTGTTAGTATGTTTGGTTTTGTTCTCTGTCTCCCCCTTTTAGACTGTGAGCCCACTGTTGGGTAGGGACTGTCTCTATATGTTGCCAATTTGTACTTCCCAAGCGCTTAGTACAGTGCTCTGCACATAGTAAGCGCTCAATAAATACGATTGATGATGATGATCTGACAATTACTGTCCCCCATTTCAAAGCCTTACTGAAGGCACATCTCCTCCAAGAGGCCTTTCAATCAATCAATCAATCAATTGTATTTATTGAGCGCTTACTATGTGCAGAGCACTGTACTAAGCGCTTGGGAAGTACAAATTGGCAACACATAGAGACAGTCCCTACCCAACAGTGGGCTCACAGTCTAAAAGGGGGAGACAGAGAACAGAACCAAACATACCAACAAAATAAAATAAGTAGGATAGAAATGTACAAGTAAAATAAATAAATAAATAAATAAATAGAGTAATAAATATGTACAACCATATATACATATATACAGGTGCTGTGGGGAAGGGAAGGAGGTAAGATGGGGGGATGGACAGGGGGACGAGGGGGAGAGGAGGGAAGGGGCTCAGTCTGGGAAGGCCTCCTGGAGGAGGTGAGCTCTCAGCAGGGCCTTGAAGGGAGGAAGAGAGCTAGCTTGGCGGAGGGGCAGAGGGAGGGCATTCCAGGCCCGGGGGATGACGTGGGCCGGGGGTCGATGGCGGGACAGGCGAGAACGAAGTACGGTGAGGAGATTAGCGGTGGAGGAGCGGAGGGTGCGGGCTGGGCAGTAGAAGGAGAGAAGGGAGGTGAGGTAGGAGGGGGCGAGGTGATGGACAGCCTTGAAGCCCAGGGTGAGGAGTTTCTGCCTGATGCGCAGATTGATTGGTAGCCACTGGAGATTTTTGAGGAGGGGAGTAATATGCCCAGAGCGTTTCTGGACAAAGATAATCCGGGCAGCAGCATGAAGTATGGATTGAAGTGGAGAGAGACACGAGGATGGGAGATCAGAGAGAAGGCTGATGCAGTAGTCCAGACGGGATAGGATGAGAGCTTGAATGAGCAGGGTAGCGGTTTGGATGGAGAGGAAAGGGCGGATCTTGGCAATGTTGCGGAGCTGAGACTGGCAGGTTTTGGTGACGGCTTGGATGTGAGGGGTGAATGAGAGAGCGGAGTCGAGGATGACACCAAGGTTGCGGGCTTGTGGGACGGGAAGGATGGTAGTGCCGTCAACAGAGATGGGAAAGTCAGGGAGAGGACAAGGTTTGGGAGGGAAGACAAGGAGCTCAGTCTTCGACATGTTGAGCTTTAGGTGGCGGGCGGACATCCAGATGGAGATGTCCTGAAGGCAGGAGGAGATGCGAGCCTGGAGGGAGGGGGAGAGAGCAGGGGCAGAGATGTAGATCTGGGTGTCATCAGCGTAGAGATGATAGTTGAAGCCGTGGGAGCGAATGAGGTCACCAAGGGAGTGAGTGTAGATTGAGAACAGAAGGGGACCAAGCACTGAACCTTGGGGAACCCCCACAGTAAGAGGATGGGAGGGGGAGGAGGAGCCTGCAAAAGAGACTGAGAAAGAACGACCGGAGAGATAAGAGGAGAACCAGGAGAGGACGGAGTCTGTGAAGCCAAGGTCAGATAGCGTGTTGAGGAGAAGGGGGTGGTCCACAGTGTCAAAGGCAGCTGAGAGGTCGAGGAGGATTAGGACAGAATATGAGCCGTTGGATTTGGCAAGCAGGAGGTCATTGGTGACCTTTGAGAGGGCAGTTTCCATGGAATGAAGGGGACGGAAGCCAGACTGGAGGGGGTCGAGGAGAGAGTTGTTTGGAGAGTAGTTTCCAAACTAATTCCCACCTTTCATCTCCCATTCATCTCCCATTCCCTTCTGCATCACCCTGACTTGCTCCCTTGGCTCTTCCCCCACCCTCCCAGCCCCACAGCATTTATATACTTATCTGAAATTATATTTATTTGTATCGATGTCTGTCTCCCCTCCTCTAGACTGTAAGCTCATTGTGGGCATGGAATGTGTCTGTTTAGTGTTGCACTATACTCTCCCATGTGCTTAGTGCACACAGTAAGCGCTCAATAAATAATAATAATAATGACGGCATTTATTAAGCACTTACTATGTGCAAAGCACTGTTCTAAGCGCTGGGGAGGTTACAAGGTGATCAGGATGTCCCACGGGGGGCTCCCGCATCCCGCATCCAGTGTGGCTCAGTGGAAAGAGCCCGGGCTTTGGAGTCAGAGGTCATGGGTTCAAATCCCGCCAATTGTCAGCTGTGTGACTTTGGGCAAGTCACTTCACTTCTCTGGGCCACAGTTACCTCATCTGAAAAATGGGGATTAAGACTGCGAGCCCCTTGTGGGACGGGAACCGGATTTAGCTTGTATCTACCTCAGCACATAGCACGGTGCCTGGCACATAGAAAGCACTTACTAAATAACGTAAAGAAACCCCCCAGAAGTATTTCCATGACCTTTTCTCACTCTGCTCATCTCTGAAGGAAAAAAAAAACCAACCCAGCAGATCTCTGAGATAATAGACAGATTCACATTCAGTTCCTTCTCCGTAGCATCGACAATAACCCTCAGACGTATCTGCTTAATGTAGCCGGGAGCTCACGCTGGGGTGGGGAGGGAGGGGTCATCCCTCCCACTGGTTGCCAGGAGAGGATGGAGCAAACCTCACAGATGCTGATTCCTGCCTAAGAAGAGGCGGCGGAGGACCCCACTCCACCCCCCAGGCATGATGGATGGTATGTATCTCTCCTTCTCTCCTTCTCCAGCCCAGCCCATACCCTCCGCTCCTCTGCTGCTAACCCCCCTCACTGTACCTCGTTCCCCCCGTCCCGCCGTCGACCCCCGGCCCACGTCCTTCCCCTGGCCTGGAATGCCCTCCCTCTGCTCATCCACCAAGATAGCTCTCTTCCTCCCTTCAAAGCCCTACTAGAGAGCTCACCTCCTCCAAGAGGCCTTCCCAAACTGAGCCCCCTTTTTCCTCTCCTCACTCCCCATCCCCCCGACCCCACCTCCTTCCCCTCCCTACAGCATTCGTATATATATTTGTACAGATTACTCTATTTATTTTACTTGTACATGTTTACTATTCTATTTATTTTGTTAATGATGT
Source organism: Tachyglossus aculeatus (assembly GCF_015852505.1). NCBI lineage: Eukaryota > Metazoa > Chordata > Mammalia > Monotremata > Tachyglossidae > Tachyglossus > Tachyglossus aculeatus. The sequence goes on along the minus strand of NC_052067.1, from coordinate 41,099,875 downwards.
GCATCTAGCTTTAATTCTATTTGTTTTGACGACTTTGACACCTGTCCACATGTTTTGTTTTGTTGTCTGTCTCCCCCTTCTAGACTTTGAGCCCGTTGTTGGGTAGGGGCCGTCTCTATATGTTGCCGACTTGTATTTCCCAAGCGCTTAGTACAGTGCTCTGCACACCATAAGCACTCAATACGATTGAATGAAGGAATGAATATGTACTGCTTTCATGCCTGACATTCATTCATTCAATCGTATTTATTGAGCACTGACTGTGTGCAGAGCATAGTACTAAGTGCTTGGGGGAGTACAATACCACAATAGACACATTCTCTGCCTACAGTGAGCTTACAGTCTAGAAGGGGAGACAGACATTAATATAAATAAAAGGATTACAGATACGTACATAAGTGCTGTGGGCCTGGGATGGTGAATGAATAAAGGGAGCAAGTCAGGGTGACACAGAAGGGAGCGGGAGAAGAGGAAAGGAGGACTTAGTCAGGGAAGGCCTCTTGGAGGAGATATGCCTTTAGTAAGGCTTTGAAGTTGGGGAGAGTAATTGTCTGTCAGATTTAAGGAGCGAGGGCGTTCCAGGGCAGAGATGGGATGTGGGAGTGGGGTCAGCAGAGAGATAGATGAGATGGAGATACAGTGAGAAGGTTGTCATTAGAAGAGAGAAGTGTGCGGGTTGGGTTGTAGTAGGAGCGTAGCATGGTGAGATAGGAGGTGGCAAGGTGATTGAGTACTTAAAAGCCATAGGTGAAGAGTTTTTGTTTGATGGGGAAGTGGATGGGAAACCACTGGAGGTTCTTGAGGAGTGGGGAAACATGTCCCTCACATCAGACAGCCAATTACTCTCCCCCATGTCAAAGCTTTATTCAGTCAATCAATCGTATTTATTGAGCGCTTACTGTGTGCAAAACACTGTACTAAGTGCTTGGGAAGTACAAGTTGGCAACATATAGAGACAGTCCCTACCCAACAGTGGGCTCACAGTCTAGAAGGGGGAGACAGAGAACAAAACCAAACACATTAACAAAATAAAATAAATAGAATAGACATGTACAAATAAAATAGAGTAATAAATATGTACAAACATATATACATATATACAGGTGCTGTGGGTAAGGGAAGGAGGTAAGATGGGGTGTGAGGGGGAGAGGAAGGAGGGGCCTCAGTCTGGGAAGGCCTCCTGGAGGAGGTGAACTCTCAGTAGGGCCTTAATTGAAGGCACATCTCCTCCAAGAGACTTTCCTTGACTAAGCCCATCTTTCCTCTTCTCCCACTCCCTTCTGCTTCACCCTGACTTGCTCCCTTTATTCACTCCTGTTCCCAGTCTCTCAGCACTTATGTTCATATCTGCAATTTATGTATTTATATTAATGTCTGTCTCCCCCTCTAGACTGTAGGCTCACTGTAGCAGGGAATATGTCCGTCACAGTGTTCTATTGGACCCTTCCAAGCGCTTATTACATGCTCTGCACATAGTAAGTGCTCAGTAAATGCGATTGAATGAATGAATGTCTTTGTAGAAAAATGATTTGGGAGCAGAGTGAAATATGGACTGGAGTGGGAGAGATAGGAGGCTGGAAGGTCAGCAAGGAGGCTGCTACAGTAATCAAGGCATGATAGGATAAGCGATTGTATTCACGTGGTAGCAGTTTGGATGGAGAGGAATGGGAGGATTTTAGCTGTTATGAAGGTGGAACTAAGCGGATTTAGTGATGGATTGAATATGTGGGTTGAATGAGAGAGAGGAATCAAGGATAACGCCAAGATTATGGACTTGTGCTGGGAAAGTCAGGGGAAGGACAGGGCTTGGGTGGTAAGATAAGGAGTTCTGTTTTGGACATGTTAAGCTTGAAGTGACAGGAGGACATCCAATAGAGATGTCTTAAAAGCAGGAGGAAATGCGAGACTGCAGAGAGAGAGAGAGAGAGAGAGAGAGAGAGAGAGAGAGAGAGAGAGAGAGAGAGAGAGAGAGATCAAGGCTAGAGATGCAGATTTGGGCATCATCCGCATAGAGGTGGCAGATGCAGTCATGGGAGCAGATGGTTAATAGAAGTACCCGAATAGTTAGGAGGTGGGAGGCAGAGGAGGAGCACACAAAAGAGACTGAGAATGAGTGGCCAGAGAGATACGAGGAGAACCAGGAGTGGACAGTGTCAGTGAAGTCGAGGTTGGATAATATTTCCAGGAGACGGGGATAGTCAACAGTGTCAAAGGCAGCTGAGAGGTCTAGGAGGATTAGGATGGATTGGACATGAAGGAGATCATTGGTGACCTTTGAGAGGGCAGTTTCTTTGGAGTGAAGGGGATGGAAGCCAAATTGGAGAGGTCAAGGAAAGAACTGGAGGAGAGGAATTTGAGATAGTGGATGTAGACCACTCCCTCAAGGAGTTTGGAGAACAATGGTAGGATGGGGGCGAGGCGGTAGGGTGGGAACCATGGGGTCAAGGGAGGAGCTTTTTCTAGGATAGGGGAGACACGGGCATATTTGAAAGCAGTGGGGGAGAATTCGTTGGAGACTGAACAGCAGAAGGTGGCTGTTCTCAGGCTGATATGGCTGATAGGGAGGGAAGAAGGGAGGAGATAAGTGTTTTCATAAGATGTGAAGGAATGAGGTCAACACGCAGTGGAGAGGGTGGATTTTGAAAGAAGGCAGGAGATCTTCTCCTGTGGGAACAGATGGGAGAATTGAAGAAAGGGCAGGAGTCGGGGACTGGGGAGGGGCAGAGAAGATTTTAGGGAGATCATGACTGACAGTGTTGATTTTTTTAAATAAATTAGGTGGCCAGGTCACTGGGGGCAAGGGATGAGGGAGATGAAGGGACAGAGGGTTTGAGGATGGAGTTAAAGGTCTGGAACAACTGGTGAGGGTGATGGGCATGTGTGTCAATAAGGGTGGGGAAATAATTTTGTCCGACGGGAGAGGGCAGAGTTAAAGCATGCAAAAATAACTCTCTCACGTGGGGCTCTCAGTCTCAATCCCCATTTTACAGATGAGGTAACTGAGGCCCAGAGAAGCGAAGTCTCTAGACCATAAGGTGTCTGTTATATTGTTGCATTGTACTCTCCCAAGTGCTTAGAACAGTGCTCTGAACCCAGTAAGCACTCAATTGATTGAGTTGCCCAAGGTAACACAGCAGACAAGTGGCAGAGCCAGGGTTAGAACGCAGGTCCTTCCGACTCCAGGGGCCGTGCTCTATTAACAACATCCCGCTTACGTGCCAAAACAGTTCTCTGGACCATGCCGGACTTTGCCACCAAACCCAACGAGCTGGTGACCACGGAAGACTACTACCCGGACTACGAGACGTCGGTCTGCAATACGGAGGACTCTCAGAAAGCCAGCTCTGGGCCTCTGGCGGCTCTGTATTGCCTCCTGTTCACAGCCGGCCTGCTGGGGAACGTCCTGGTGGTCCTCGTCCTGGCCGCCCACAAGAAGCCGCGGAGCACGACGGACATCTACCTCCTGAACCTGGCCATCTCCGACCTGCTCTTCGTGCTCTGCCTCCCCTTCCTCGCATACGACAACCTGGACCAGTGGGTCTTCGGGAACTGGCTGTGCAAGCTGGTTTCCGGCGTGCACTACCTGGGCTTCTTCAGCAGCATCTTCTTCATCACCCTGATGAGCGTGGACCGCTACCTAGCCATCGTGCACGCGGTCTACGCCCTGAAGGTCAGGACGGCCTCCCGCGGGGTGGCCGTGAGCCTGGCCGTGTGGAGCCTGGCCCTGTTGGCGTCCACCCCGGCTATGTTTTTCTACGGGGGCTTCTTCGAGGACGGCGCCTGGAGGTGCTACCTCACCCCCTCCGAAGACGGCATCCGGTGGAAACTGTTCACCAACTTCGAAATCCACCTCCTGGGCCTCCTGATTCCCCCCAGCATCCTGACTTACTGCTACGCCCACATCCTCCGGCAGCTGAGGAGGTGCCAGAACCAGAACAGGGAGAAGGCCATCCGGATGGTGCTCGTGGTCGCGGTGGCCTTCTTCGTCTTCTGGACCCCGTTCAACGTGGTGCTCTTCCTGGACTCGCTCCACAGGCTGGGGGTGCTGGGGGGCTGCGCGGTCATCCAGGGGCTGGACCGGGCCTCGAGGGTCACCGAGGTCCTCTGCCACTCCCACTGCTGCGTCAACCCGGCCATCTACGCCTTCATGGGGGAGCGCTTTCGGAAACACCTGGCTGAGATGTTCCGGAAGTTCGGGCGCCCGCTCTCGGCCTGCCTGGACGCCCGCTTCCTCCAAGACCCCTGGGAGAGGTCTCAGTCCTTGCCCACCGCCTCGTCTCGCTCCTCCAGGTCCGACTGCATTCTGTGATGCGGAGGGTGTTGGTTTGGGGAGTTCGACCGAGGGGGGAAGCGGGGAGGCGCCGGGCAGAGCCCGAGGGGGCACCAGAACATCCATCTGGTTGCCAGCGCCTTGATAGTCTCCCGCGAAAGGTGCCCTCCTCCCCTGGCAACTGTTTCCACCCCCACAAGATCCGCTTCATGGTTAGAAAGGCGGTCCTAAAGAATTGTGGAGGCCTGGAATCCTGCAGCCTGAATAATAATAATAATGGCACTTATTAAGCGCTTACTATGTGCAAAGCACTGTTCTAAGCACTGGGGAGGTTACAAGGTGCCTCAGTGACCTCATCTGGAAAATGGGGTTAAAGACTGTGAGCCCCATGTGGAACAACCTGATCACCTTGTAACCTCCCCAGTGCTTAGAACAGTGCTTGGCACATAGTAAGCGCTTAACAAATGCTATCATTATTATTATTATTATTAAGGTGATCAGGTTGTCCCACAGGGGGCTCAGTCTTAATCCCCATTTTACAGATGAGGTCACTGAGGCCCAGAGAAGTGAAGCGACTTGCCCAAAGTCACACAGCTGACAATTGGCGGAGCCGGGATTTGAACCCATGACCTCTGACTCCAAAGCACAGGTTCTTTCCGTTGTACCACGCTGCTTGAGAAACCATCGGTCCAACCCTGCCCATGGAGACACGTTCCAGGGCCCCAGCAGCGCTGAATTATATTGCTGCCTCTTGTTCATCTTGCGATTCACGATGCCCTGCTATCGGCTCCGTCCTTTTGGTCTGTTTTTTTGGCTCGATACAGAACAAGGGATGGCGGTTGAGATGTTTCTTTTTGTCTCTGGCCCCATACCACCGACGGGGTCAGGGAGAGTGATCCAGAAATCCCAAAGAACTCCTTTCTCCTGCCTGGAAGGAACATCGCCCAACAGGCCCTTTATGACATTTTCAGTGGTGTGTACGATCCCGCACCTTTTCCTTGGGCTTCAGAGTCAAGCGGTCCTTGCTTATTTCCCCACAGGTTTAGACCAGGACACATCCTGATTCTTGGCAGGCAAAGCCCCGGGTCTGAATCTGAGCCTGTGTCAGAATGAGGACTGTGCTAAGGATGAGGAAAAATGGGTCGGGTTAAATGGTATTTACTGAGCTCTTCCTGTGTGCGGACCATTTTACTAAATGCTCGGGACAGTACAATAGAACAGAGTTGGTTGATCTGATCCCTGCCCACATGGAGCTTACAGTCTAGTGGTCATGATCACGAGCAGGATCAAAAGAGCTTTCTGAACACCCACTGTGTATAGAGCAGTGTGCCAGGCCCTTTGGGAACATACACAAATACAAAATTTGATCCCTGTTGGTTTTGTTTAATGGCATTTGTTAAGCACTTACTATGTGCCAGGCACTGTACTAACTGCTGGGGTAGATACAAGTTAATCAGATTGGATACACAGTCCCTGTCCTACATGGGACTCCCAGTCTTAATCCCCATTTTACAAGAGTTGTTTAGTGACTTATCCAAGGTCCCACAGCAGACAAGTGGCAGAGCCAGGAGTAGAACCCAGGTCCTTCGGACTCCCAGGCGTGTGCTCTAGCCACTAGGCCACAGTCCTGCAATTGTTGAGCACTTACTGTGTGCACAGCACTGCTTAAGTTCTTGGGAAAATGCAATATACAGACTCGGTAGAAGCAGTGTGGCCTACTGGATAGAGCACGCGCCTGCGAGTCAGAGGACCTGAGTTCTAATCCTACCTCTGCTGCTTACCTGCTGTGTGATCCTGGACGAGTCACTTCACGTCTCTGTGCCTCAGTTTCCTCATCTGCAAAATGGGGATTCAAAACCTGTTCTCCTTACTTCGACTCTGAGCCCCACGTGGGACCTGATTATCTTGCATCTACCCCAGTGCTTATCATAGTGCTTGGCCCATAAGAAGTGCTAAACAAAAAGCACAGTTATGATTATAACTGTTTAGACTGTGAGCCCCTTTTAGACTGTGAGCCCCCTTTTAGACTGTGAGCCCACTGTTGGGTAGGGACTGTCTCTATATGTTGCCAACTTGTACTTCCCAAGCGCTTAGTACAGTGCTCTGCACACAGTAAGCCGTCAATAAATACGATTGATGATGATCATAATATGTTCTCTTCCCATAAGGAGCTTACAGTAAAGAGGGAACTTGCATTAAGGAAGACAACCAACACAAACATGCATTTCCAATAGTTTGGAGGGTGTGAGAATGAAGGAAAAAACACGAGTAAAGTGGTTGAGATAAGTAAGTAATAAAGATATGCTACCATCCAGACGCCAATGTGATTGGGAAGAAGGCATAAACAGGATGGACGGGGTGACCTGGCCCCCTCTTAACCTGCTGGCTTCTCCTCAAGGACCCCCAGACTTGCTACTTCCTCGGGCTTGGGGCGGGCCTGGGTCTTTGCTCCCTTACCTGTAGCATCTTGGCGGGAGGATTTGTGTCTACCCAATCTATTGTACTCTCCCAAGGGCTGAGTACAGTGCTCCGCCCAAAGTAAGTGCTCAGTAAATACCCCTGATGGATTGATTCAGGTCTTCTCTCCCACCCCACCTTCTCTAGTGAGGGAAGCCCCTGGGCCTGAGGTCCACAGCTTTTTGCTCTCGGATGGAGAACCCTGGCTCAGGGTTAGCTGGCATTGCCCTCATATGGATGCTGGTCTCGGGTAATAATACCAATAATAATAATAATGATGATAGCATTTGTTAAGCGCTTACTATGGGCAAAGCACTGTTCTAAGCGCTGGGGGAATAAAAGGTGATCAGGTTGCCCCATTTGGGGTTTACAATCTTAATCCCCATTTTACAGATGAGGTAACAGGCACAGAGAATGATGATGATGATGATGATAGTATTTGTTAAGCGCTTACTACATGCAAAGCACTGTTTTAAGCACTGGGGGAATACAAGGTGATCGGGTTGTCCCATATGGGGTTTACGATCTTAATCCCCATTTTTACAGATGAGGTAACAGGCACAGAGAATGATGATGATGATAGTATTTGTTAAGCACTTACTATGTGCAAAGCACTGTTCTAAGCACTGGGGGAATTCAAGGTGATCAGGTTGCCCCAAATGGGGTTTACAATCTTAATCCCCATTTTACAGATGAGGTAACAGGCACAGAGAAGTTAAGTGACTTGCCCAAAGTCACACAGCCGATAAGTGGCGGAGCCGGGATTAGAACCCATGCCCTCTGACGCGCAAGCCCGGGCTCTCCACTGAGCCACACTAGGTAGGTCAGAGCCATCCTGGAGATGGCTCCCCTTGGAGTCCCTCCTACAGAGGGACAGTGTGGCCTGGCAGATAGAGCCTGGGAATCCGAAGAACCTGGGCTCTAATCCTGGCTCCGCCACTTTGCTGCCTGACCTTGGTCAAATCGCTTCTCTTCCCTGGGCATCTGTAGAATGGGGATTAAGACTCTAAGCCCCTGATTAACTTGTATCTATGCCAGAGCTTAATCCAGGCACATAGTGAGGGCTTAATAAATACCATAAAACAAAGCAGCTCACTGCTGAACCAACCTTGTGGGATCTTATCCAGGGATTCCATCGCGGGTCTTCGCCTGGTCTTGACCCCGGGTACTTTCCCCAAAGGGCATCGCCGGCCCTGGGACTCCCAGCCTGGAGCCTATCGCTGCATCCATCATGTTTCATTCTCCACCCTCCTCTACGGCATCCGGTCCTGAACTCCGGACCGCTCCAGCCCTAGGGTTGGCCCGATTTAGCAACCCACCCGTACAGTCAACTTCTGCTGTGTCTGGACGAACTACTCCCCTCCAAGCTCATAACAGGCAGGGAACATACCTGCTAATTCTGTTACACTGTACTCTTCCAAGCACATAGTAAGCACTCAATAAATACCATTGCTTGATTGATCCAAGCTCCACTGGCCTCACTCTGCCTGGCTGTTGCCCTGCCCCCGGTCCCAAGGGGTTCTGCGATCTAGCCTGAGTTTCCATTTCACCCTTTGTGCTTCCACCACCATTTCCTGTGGCAGCTGGCCCCTCTTCTTCCCTAATATAGTCAAAACCCCTGGATCCCCGCCCAGGACATCTGCCGACTTTATCTAAACCCGTGTCCCCCTAATCCACTGTCCAAAAGAAAACTTCCAGAAAAATAAAGATCACTTTTGTTTCCAAGTACCACGCGGATGGGGTTCATATCGTGGGGTGATCTATAAAGGTTTCTTTACTCTGGGCACCGGGTTCGGAAGCTTTTGTTGCCTCCTATGGGGATCCTGCTGCCAACACCTTGGCGCCCCAAAGTGTGTCAGTGGGGCTAGCCACAGAGGCCTTTGGGATGGTTACCTTGGTTTGTTTGCAGTCCCCATCACTTTTCTCCATTGTCCTTGCTCTTGTCACCTTCCACACAGCGGGGAAACACGGGGCGGTTCTCCCAAAACACAGTCAGAAAGACGGAAATTTCCTTTTATTTCAAAAGATCGAAGTTTTCCTGAAACTGAAAGTTACAGAATTTGCAAACCTGATACACATTGAAGGAAGATCGTGGCCTTTAGCTGCTACGGCATGCAACCACTCCCTCCCTCCGTCAGTCAGTGATTTACTGAGAGCTGTGTGAGCTCTGGGCACCTGGAGTAGTTAAAAAAAGGCAGAGGACATGATCCCTGCCTTCATGGAGGAGACAGACAAAAAAAGAATTTCCAGAGAGGAGAAAGAAGAGAATGGAAAGATGGATAGGTAAGGAAATCCTTCAATAGCGGAGCATGTGCATTGATTTGTCCAAAAGTACTGTGAATACATAGACGTTGAGGTTAGAAGGATATTACCTGAGCGGAGGGTTTTTGAGAAAGGGAAAACTGTGAGCAAAACCACTCCATCCAAGCCGCACGGGCCAAAAGGAATATAAAGAGAAGCCCACTGGGATGGGCTCTTCCAAGGACCTCCTCTTTTGGGGATCCCAGTCATCCCAGTAGGACAGGTAAAATTGGCGCCCAAAAATAGAGGCGGAATTCCTTCTCTGACTTGCCTTGGCCCAGTTTGGGAGGCTGTTAGTCAATCGATCCTATTTATTGAGCACGTACTGTGTGCAGATCGCTGTACTTAATCAATCATATTTACTGAGCACTTACTGTGTGCAGAGCACTGTACTAAGCACTTGGGAAGTACAAGTTGGCAACATATGCTTAATGCTTGGAAAAGGACAATTTTACAATAAACAGACACATTCCCAGCCCAACAATGAGCTTTGAGTCTTCGGTTTGAGCTTAAAGACAAAAGGATGGGTTTACAGCACTGTCTCAAACTCCTGCCCCGGAATCCAAGCAGAGAAATCCCAGGGAGGGCTCAGGAATATGGCTCGGGGGGTTGGTTTTGGTGTCAGGGAAAACCGTCATGATCCTTTTAGGAATAAAAACCCCAGTTTTACAGCACCTAGAGTGTAGCAAAAACAAGTTTATAAAAGGTAAATCTTATAGAAAGATGATTTACAACTAACTAGAAGGACTTTGGAGGTTAGGGGACAACTGGGGAGACCAGGTTTTGAGTGTCTCAGAGGGGAGAGTGCTACAGGATGTAGCGGTAGTGGCAATGATCACAGAAAATCCTGTTGGTGCAGTGTATCGCACTAGGTGCTTGGGAAGTACAGAATTCAGAAGTGACACATTCCCTGCCTGCAAGGGGCTGCCACTCTTCCTGGGGAAACAAACATGAAAATATTTACAAGTAGGGTTCCAGGTTTACATAATAATAACAATTGCGGTATTTGTTAAGCACTTACTATGTGCCAAACACTGTTCTAAGCACTGGGGTAGGTACAAGCTAATCAGGTTGGACGCAGTTCCCGTTCCACATGGGGCACACAGTCTTGAAATCTCCATTTTACAGATGAAGTAATTGAGAAGTGAAATGACTTCCCCAAAGTCATAGTGTAGACAAGTGGCGGGGCTGGAATTAGAACTCAGGCCTCTGCTCTATCCACTAGGTCATGCTGGGAAAACATGACAAGAAGTCAGTGGGGGAATGGTGGGCAGCCTTGGGGTGACTTTGGTGGTCCCTTTGGCTTGGGTCAGAGAAGCAGCAGGGCTTAGTGGATAGAGCATAGGCCTGGGGAGTCAGAAGGACCTGGGTTATAATCCTGGCTCCACCAGTTGTCTGCTGTGTGACCCGGAGTAAATCACTTAAATTCTCTGAGCCTTGGTTACCTCATCTGCAAAAAAATGGGGATTAAGAGTATGAGCCCAATGTGGGACAGGGACTGCGTCCAACCTGATTAACTTTCATCTATCCCAGCACTTAGAACGGTGCTTGGCACATAGTAAGGGCTTAACAAGTACAATATTTTTTGTGTGTGAGTGTTTGGGGGCGTGTGGGTGGGGTTTGGGATCTTGGGAGAAGAGAGCCGACAGCCAGCTGATATTCTGACTCGGAAAAGAAGCCAATGATTGGCTTCTGGAAAGGGAAATGAGCACTGAAAATGTGCTTTGAAGTTAGTGCGGCAGCACTGTGGAAAAAGGCAACAGCATCATCGAGACCTCGTCGAGTGTTGGAGTGTTCTTCTGCGGATGAGAGGTTCTCTCAAAGGTCCTGCTCAGAGGCCAGATACACTGCCCTCGTCAGAGTGGACTGCATTTCCAGGGTCACTTTCACTACGCACTGGAACCCGTAAAAGTCCCTGTGGACAAGTTCGTCGTTGACCTGGAAGATAAGACGGGAATCACCCAAAGAGAAAATGACTTTAGAGAAGCGTAGAGAGCATCTTAATAAAGATGGTATTGATTGCTTATTACGTGCCAAGTACCGTGATTAACGTTGGGGTAAATACGTAAAATCCCTCTCCCACGTGGAGCTCACAACCTAAGTGGTAGGGAGAACACTTATCTTGTCCTCAGAGTACAGCTGGGGAAAGTGAGGTACAGAGAGGTTAAGTGGCTCCCTAGGGCCACACAGCACAGGTTCCCCAGTTCCTTCCTTTTTCCCCTAGGCTCTGATGCCTCCCATCCTTCCAGCAGAAGACAGGAAGACCTTCAACAATGCACAAGTAGTAGCAATAGTATTTTTGAAGCGCTTATTGGGTGCAGGGCACTGTACTAGATGTCGGGAAACAGTATGAAAACGGAAATTATGCACGGACCCTGTCCCTCAAGGAGCTCACAATCTATGAATAGAAGTAGTTGAGGGTGAGGGGGAATAGGGGAATGTCTCCTTTTTTATTTCAACTATTAACTTTTTCTCTATACTTGCTCCTGGTCTAAAAAACCTGAAGTAGAGCTCTTGTACATTTCTAGGAATTTGTCTGGGACCTAGTAGAGCTTCCCTTTATCCATCTCTTGGCCAAACAGCCACAACTTGATCCTTGGTTATATTTTCTTCAGTACTTTCTTCACTTCTATTTTTTTTTTCCAGTGGAGAATCTGAACCAACAAGGGGCCTTTGGCATTCCTGTTCCAGCCCTTTACTTTCCGATTAATAAAAATGATAATAACTATGTGCCAGGCACTTTACTAACCGCTGGGGTGGATACAAGCAAATCGGGTTGGACGGTCCCTGTCCCACATGGGGCTCACAATCTTAACCCCCATTTTACAGACAAGGGAACTGAGGCCTAGAGAAGCGAAGTGGCTTGCCCAAGATCACACAGTAGATAAGGGGAGGAGCCAGGATTAGAGCCCATGACTTTCTGAATCGCAGGCCCATGCTCTCTCTACTTCGCTACTGACTCCCTCCACCTAATTATAAAATCTCTCTTGGATCACCGAAGACTGGGATCACTTGTATCTATGATATAAGCCCCCTCCCACTCTTTCTTTTTCTCAAGCATGCCTTCAGAAGTCTCTAGAGGCTATCATTCCAGAGGTCTCCTGAGTTAAACAAAGCTACTGTCTTTGTCACTTGGCTACTTCACGGATTTGGGGGTACGCACAGAGGCAGCTAGTCCAGGGCCAGGCTATGTGGACGCGGGGCTGGCTAAGGCCACCCCAAAAAGGCCAAAATGACCCTCAAAAGGCTCCTCTCCACATCCTGTGCCACCAACCAAGCGATCCCAACACAAAATCTCTGATCAGAGCCATTTTAGACCGTGAGCCCACTGTTGGGTAGGGCCTGTCTCTATATGTTGCAAATTTGTACTTCCCAAGCGCTTAGTACAGTGTTCTGCACACAGTAAGCGCTCAATAAATATGATTGATGATGATGATGATTGGCTGAAAAGACCACTCCCTCCCTACCCGAATACTACCAAACCAGCCTTTAGCCACCAACCACTTCTCATTATTTCCAGGCTTCTCTGGCTTTTATGTGAGAAGAAATGGGAACTTCACATCGGTCATTACTTAGAGGTAAGACTGAAAAGTAGCATAGCCACTTGTTTTGTTTTGTTGTCTGTCTCCCCCTTCTAGACTGTGAGCCCGTTGTTGGGTAGGGATTGTCCCTATCTGTTGTTGAATTGTACTTTCCAAGCGCATAGTACAGTGCTCTGCACACAGTAAGCACTCAATAAATACGACTGAATGAATGAATAAATACTCCTGGATTCCTCACTTGCCTGCTGTGTGACCTTGGGCAAGTCAGTTACCTTTTCAGTGCCTCGGTTTCCTCACCTGTAAAGTAAGGATTCAATACCTGTGTTCCCTCCTACTTAGACTGTGAGCCCCACATGGGTTTATTTTGTACTCCCCCAGCTCTTAGTACAGTAATTGGCACATATAATAAGTGCTTAACAAAATACCAGCCGACCTCTCACCCACGACCTGCCTCCGGCCTGGAATGCCTTCCCTCTTCATATCCGACAGACAATTTCTCCACCTTCAAAGCATTATTGAAGGCACATCTCCTCCAAGAGGCCTTTCCTGACTAAGCCCTCATCATTTCCTCTTTTCCCACTCCCATATCCTTCTGTATAGATGTTTGTACATATTTATTACTCAATTTATTTATTTATTTATTTTACTTGTACATATCTATTCTATTTATTTTATTTTGTTAGTATGTTTGGTTTTGTTCTCTGTCTCCCCCTTTTAGACTGTGAGCCCACTGTTGGGGAGGGACTGTCTCTATATGCTGCCAATTTGTACTTCCCAAGCGCTTAGTACAGTGCTCTGCACATAGTAAGCGCTCAATAAATACGATTGATGATGATGATGATTGCCCTGATTTGCTCCCTTTATTCACCCCTCCCTCAGCCACACAGCGTTTACGTCCATATCGGTCATTTATCTATTTATATTACTGTCGGACTCCCCCTCTATCCTGTGAGCTTCTTGGGGATAGGGAATGTGTCTACCAATGCTGTCATATTGTCCTCTCTCAAGTGCTTAGTCCATCATCAATCATCATCAATCGTATTTATTGAGAGCTTACTATGTGCAGAGCACTGTACTAAGCACTTGGGAAGTACAAATTGGCAACATATACAGTCCCTACCCAACAGTGGGCTCACAGTCTAAAAGTCCAGTGCTCTGCACACAGTAAATGCTCAATAAATGACTGATTGGTGGATTGATTAACCTTCCTTCACAACCTCAATACTCAGAAAGGACCTCCCCCAGATCCACAGTATACTTACCTTGGTAAACAAATCGGTAAGCTGCCACTTATTTCCATATCGGGAAAAGACGTCATCTATCGCCTCAATCATTCTAGAGCCTAACAGAGGATTGCGGACGGACACGTGACCTGCCAAAGGAAAACCAGAACATTTCTGCAATTACCTTTTCCTTGACTCCTTCAGTCTTAGCAACATTTCAGAATTTGGTAAACTCCTGAGGCTCCTTCCCCTTAGGGCTACTACAGAGAGGATTCAGGCATTGGACCAGTGGCCGGTGGAGGGAGGTGGACTGTCCCTTGTCGACTGATCACAGGCGGCACGGACTTCCACCTCCTTGAGTATTTCGGGGGTTTTTTTTGTTATTTGATATGCACTTACTATTTGCCAGGCACTTTACTAAACGCTGGGATAGATACATGATCATCAGGTTGGACACACTCCCTGTCCCACCCAGGCTCACCGTCTTAATCCCCATTTTACAGATGAGGGAACTGAAGTCCAGAGAAGTGAAGTGACTCGCCCGAGGCCACACGGCAGACGAGTGGCAGAGCCGGGATTAGAACCCAGTTCCTTCTCACTCCCAGGCCCGTGCTCTTTCTACTAGCCATGCTGCTTCTCGTTTCAGATCCTGGTGCTCTGGCTCCTAGTCTTGGGCAGTGGCTTCTCCCCATTCGTGCAAGAACGTCGGGGGCTTCACCTAACCTTTGGTGGGGGAAACACTGGGGCGGAGGGGGGAACCAGCCCTCAACATCGGAAAAAGGGACATCGGAAACAGGGAAAAATCCTGAGCCTGGCTGCTGGGCCGTTCCGAAATTACCTTTCTGAGTGGAATAGACAATAAAGAAATCACTGGTGGTCGGCAGTCTCTTGACGTTGGATGTATCATCCATTTCCTCTGCGACGTTATCAAATGCTTCCACTCCCCCATCTCTCCTGTCTGTTGGAAAAAAAAAAAAAGAAAGAGATTCAATCAGTGGAATTCACTGGGTGCTTACTTTGTGAAGAGTACTATACTAAGCACTTGGGAGAGTACAATTCAACGGAATTGGTAGACGCGTTCCCTGCCCACAAGGCGCTTACGGTTTAGAGAACCCATGAGGGAATCATCGCAGGGTCACTGGTGGGGTCGGGGTTGATAAGTGGGGGTGTCCACCGTCCTGGCCAAGGAGAGGTGGGCTGCAGTCACCGGGGGCTTAGCAAGGAAGACCCCAGCAGAGCTTCCTGTAAGCTTGTTGTGGGCAGGGAATGGGCTGGTTTATTGTCCTATCGTATTCTCCTAAGCCCTTAGTACAGTGCTCTGCACGCAGTAAGCTCTCAATATGAATGAATGACTATAAATAATGGTATTTGTGAAGTCCCGATTAAGTAAGTGCTTAACATATACCACAGTTTTTATTATTAGTCTGACTCTACAAGCCGCACTGTGTTCAGCGCGTCGCATTTTTGGAAGAAACTACTTTTTCATGGCTTTGAGGTGGATTATATTGGCCTCTCCCTACCACGCTCCGAACGCTGTCAGCGTTCAACGGATCCTGTTGATTTGATTGCTTGATTCTACAGGTGAGGATTTTTCCCGAACGTGACGCTGGGGAAGGCAACGGGCACGTTACAGAAGAACGGGGGTTCGTGGGGAAGACGGTGGGTTGCCTTACCTCCTCTGCAGGCCTGGATTATAAAGATCTTGGGCTTCTCCCGCAGGTTTGGGCAATTTGCATTGTTGAACAGCTTGAAGATCTCCTCCAGGTTGACCTCCTCCTCATCCTTCCCCTTGATGAAGCCATCCACTCCATGGCTCATGAGAACGACGAGGCAGCAGCTCATCTCATATGGAGAACCGTTGATTTTATCCCGGAATGCTCGCAAGTCTTGAAGAATCTCCTGTCAAATGATGTTGGGGGGAAAATCAGTTAATTGGCTTTTCTCTCATTGTCTGTGCGCGTAGGTAGGGGTGGGAGGTGGGGGGGGAAGAGGGGGCAACCCTCAAAGAAAAAATGACCGATTTCTCTGGAGCAAAGAGCTTTTTCTGAAATCTAGATGCGCCCACTCGGTATCTGGGAAAGGGCCACCCTAGGAAGCTGTGGTGTTTAATTCTCAATGTGTTTCAGAGTGTCTTACTCTCAACATCTGAACTTCAGAAACTTAAATTGCCTTTAAAGAGTTAGCAATGCTAGAATAAAAGGACGCAGTCATCTCCCGCTCCCTCTCCCTACTTGAGACATAAATTCAGTTGAACTGGTGTGTGGTCAGACTCCCTAGCTGATTCCCTGACAAAATCAGAGGGTCCACATTCAGCAATCTCCTCCGGAAAGACCCTCAACAATTTCTGTGGCTGGTGAAAACATGCCAGGTGGGCACAGGCCGGGAAAATAACGTTTAAGCCTTGCCGTTTTTCTCTATCTTTGAGGGGAAATCAAAGGAGAGCAGTGTGGGACCTTGAAGGAGTCAGGGGTCCTGGAGGGAAGAGGTCAGGGGAAACAGGAGTACAAATACAAAGCAATTTCATCTGATTTAACCATCCTAACCTGTAGCATATCCCCTCAGACATGGATTTTTTACTAAAGATAAAAAAAGGTGTGAAATCATCCCCTCTCTGAACCGCTGCGAATAGCGACGTTTTCATAACAAATAATTTCAGAGCATCTGACTCTAAAAAAAGTGTTTACCTTTGTTTATTTCAAATCGGCCACCTTTTAGCTGTAAGGGCTCTAATCCCGGATCCACCACTTGTTTGCTGTGTGAACTCGGGCAAGTCACTTAACTTCTCTGAGCCTCAGTTCCCATCTGAAAATGGGGATTAAGACTGTGAGTCCCACGTGGGACACCGACTGTGTCCAACCTGATTTAGCTTCTGTCTACCCCAGCACTTAGTACAGTGCCTGGCACATAGTAAGCGCTTAACAAATACCATTAAAAAAGAGGGTTACTACCTAAGTCAAGGGAAATCCTTCCTCTTGCTCTTTTTAATCAATAAATCGTATTTACTTAGGGCTTTCTGTATGCAGAGCACTGTACTACGTGCTTGGGAGAGTACAATATAGCAGAGTTGGCAGTCATATTCCCTGGCCACAACAAGTTTATAGTCTAGTGTTACCATTCAAGTTGTGACTATATCAATCAATGGTATTTATTGAGAGCTTACTATGGGCAGACTACTATACTAAGTGCTTGGAACTACATTAAGTCTTCGCACAAAGTACCTCTCTCGCTAACGAGACTGACCCCGGAGAGTCACGGAAACGTCCCATGCCAATTTCAAACACGTGGGGAGGTTAAAAACCAAACTGCCCATGCAATCCGTTTTCGGTTCCAATTCTGGAAGCTCTTTACCTTTCCATCGGGATCGATGCACTCTTGCACGGAAAACCTGAAGGCGGCAAGATGCTTCCGCAACTTTTCAATATCCTGGGTCGCCCCGGATCTTCCCTTCTTCACCCCCATCAGGAAGGCCTCCCGACATTTCGACATGTCATACCGCTTCTGGTTTTCCAAATACCAATGGAAAGAAAAAAAAATTAAACCACTTTCCCCCAACTTGAGGGAAAGAAGAGCTCCCTGGGCTCTGAGTTCCTAGAAAGAAGTGCACTGTGGCCTCGTGGCCACAGTCCTGGGAGTCTGAAGGACCCAGGTTCTGATTCTGCCACTGCCACTTGTCAGCTGTGTGGCTTCTCTGTGCCTCAGTTTCCTCATCTATAGAAGAGGGATTAAGTCTCTGAGCCCCATGTGGGACAGGGACTGTGTCCAACCTGATTAGCTTGTATCTACGTCAGCTGAGTATGGTGCCTGGCACATAGTAAGTGGCACATAAAAAACAGTGTTATTTAAAAGTCAGACGCCCCTTGAATTTTGGTCTGGATCTACAGGTGAAACCTAAGAATAAATTACAGTTTCACGTTTACCCAGACAACTGCCATGTGTTGATGGCAGACAGCTGATTATGATTTAGTAAAGAGTCCTGTCCTAAAATGGAGTTTCAGTCCATTTGCAGGATAAGACATATGACATAAGATATATATTCAGTCCATTTGCAGGATAAGACATATGACACAAGATATATATAAGATATATGTCTTGTATATAAGATATACATATATATGTATATAAGATATATATATATGTATATAAGATATATGTATATGTACATAAGATATATATATATGCATATAAGATATATATATTCTTATATATGTATATAAGATATATATGCATATAAGATATATATAAAATATATATCTTATATACGTATATAAGATATATATAAAATATATATCTTATATACGTATATAAGATATACATATATATGTATATAAGATATATATATCTTATATATATGTATATAAGATATACATAAGATATATATCTTATATCTTATGTCTTATCCTGCAAATGGACTGAAACTCCATTTTAGGACAGGACTCTTTACTAAATCATAATCAGCTGTCTGCATTCAACACATGGCAGTTGTCTGGGTAAACATGAAACTGTAATTTATTCTTAGGTTTCACAAGACATAAGATATATGTTGCCAACTTGTACTTCCCAAGCGCTTAGTAAAGTGCTCTGCACACAGTAAGCGCTCAATAAATACAACTGATTGATGGATTGATTGATTGATAAGACGCCACCTGATAAACTATGAGGCTAAAATTGCCGATGGCCACGGCTGATGACAAAAGGACTTTTCACTCTCATTTTGCCCTAAAGCCCCCAAAGTCCTAAATGAAGAGAATAATAATAATGATGGCATTTGTTAAGCGCTTTCTATGTGCAAAGCACTGTTCTAAGCGCTGGGGGGATACAAGGTGATCAGGTTGTCCCACGTGGGGCTCACAGTCTTAATCCCCGCTTTACAGATGAGGGAACTGAGGCTCAGAGAAGTGAAGTGACTTGCCCAAGGTCACACAGCAGACATGTGGCGGGGCTGGGATTCGAACCCATGACCTCTGGCTCCAAAGCCCGTGCTCTTTCCACTGAGCCACGCTGCTTCTCTAATAATAATGATGGCATTTGTTAAGCGCTTACTATGTGCAAAGCACTGTTCTAAGCGCAGGGGGGTGGGGGGATACAGTGTGATCAAGTTGTCCCACGTGGGGCTCACAGTCTTAATCCCCATTTTTACAGATGAGGTAACTGAGGCTCAGAGAAGTGAAGGGACTTGCCCAAGGTCACACAGCAGACTTGTGGTGGAGCTGGGATTCGAACCCATGACCTCTGACTCCAAAGCCCGGGCTCTTTAGAGTGGCCTAGTAGATAGAACAAAGGCTTGGGAGTCAGAAGGACCTGGGTTCTAATCTCAGCTCTGCCATGAATCTATGTGACCCTGGGCAAGTCACTTAACTTCTCTGGGCCTCAGTTACCTCATCTGTAAAATGGGGATGAAGACCGTGAGCCCCCCGTGGGACAACCTGATCACCTTGCAACCTCCCCAGAGCTTAGAACAGTGCTTTGCACATAGTAAGCGCTTAATAAATGCCATTATTATTATTATTATGATTATATGGACTGTGTCCAACCGGATTTGCTTGTATCTACCCCAGCGCTTAGTACAATGGCACATAATAAATGCTTAACAGCTGAAACCAGGGCTAATGCCCACAGTTCCGCTAATCAATCGATCATATTTATTGAGTGCTTACTGTGTTGAGACAACTCTACTAAGCACTTAGGTGGGTACAATATAACAGAGGTGATAATTAAGTTCCCTGCTACGGTAAATAAACCATGAGGGTGATTCAACTGGGCATTAGTTACCCAAAGAAGGAGGAAAAATTAAGGCACTTGGGGGTGAAGAAATAAGAAATATGATGTGGCAGGGCGAAAGGATTCTTCCCCTGAAAAGAATGCTAAGAAAGCTGTCCTCAGCTTATACGCACCATCTCCTGATGATGTGAGGCACTTAATTATCAATCAATCATATTTATTGAGCACTTACTGCGTGCGGAGCACTGTATTAAGCGCTTGTGCAAGTACAATATAACAGACACGTCCCCCGCCCACAATGAACAGTTTCGAGAGGAAAACAGACGTTAATATAAATAAATAAATTATGGATATGGACAGGTGGTGTGGGGCTGGGGAAGGCAGGTGAATAAAGGGGGCAAATCAGGGGGACGCAGAAGGGAGTGGGAGAAGAGGAAGTAATAATAATAATAATAATAAAAATAATAATAACAATAATGATGGCTTTTATTAAGTGCTTACTATGTGCCAAGCACTGTTCTAAGCCCTGGGGGGGATACAAGGTAATCAGGTTGTCCTACGTGGGGCTCACCTACTTTCCTAATAACTGAGGTCCAGAGAAGTTAAGTGACTTGCCCAAAGTCACCCAGCTGACTGCTTCTCTAGGAAGCCTTAATCATCATCATCATCATCATCAATCATATTTATTGAGCGCTTACTGTGTGCAGAGCACTGTACTAAGCGCTTGGGAAGTACAAATTGGCAACATATAGAGACAGTCCCTACCCAACAGTGGGCTCACAGTCTAAAAGGGGGAGACGAAACCAAACATACTAACAAAATAAAATAAATAGAATAGCTATGTTCCTTAATCAAGGAAGGCCCCTTGGAGGAGGTGTGCCTTCACTAAGGCTTTGATGGAGGGAAGAGTAACCGCGTGGCTCAGTGGAAAGAGCCCGGGTTTTGGAGTCCGAGGTCGTGGGTTCAAATCCCGTCTCTGCCACTTGTCAGCTGTGCGACTTTGGGCAAGTCACTTCACTTCTCTGGGCCTCAGTTCCCTCATCTGTCAAATGGGGATGGAGACTGCGAGTCCCACGTGGGACAACCTGATTACCTTGTATCTACCCCAGCGCTTAGAACAGTGCTTTGCACATAGTAAGCGCTTAATAAATGCCATCATTATTATTATTATTGGAGTCAGAGGTTGTGGGTTCAAATCCCGGCTCTGCTACTTGTCAGCTGTGCGACTTTGGGCAAGTCACTTCACTTCTCTGGGCCTCAGTTCCCTCATCTGTCAAATGGGGATGAAGACTGCGAGTCCCACGTGGGACAACCTGATTACCTTGTATCTACCCCAGCGCTTAGAACAGTGCTTTGCACATAGTAAGCACTTAATAAATGCCATCATTATTATTATTATTGGAGTCAGAGGTTGTGGGTTCAAATCCCGGCTCTGCTACTTGTCAGCTGTGCGACTTTGGGCAAGTCACTTCACTTCTCTGGGCCTCAGTTCCCTCATCTGTCAAATGGGGATGAAGACTGCGAGTCCCACGTGGGACAACCTGATTACCTTGTATCTACCCCAGCGCTTAGAACAGCGCCTTGCACATAGTAAGCGCTTAACAAATACCAACATTATTATTATGAAGAGGGAGGGCATTCCACGCCACAGGCAGGATGTGGGCGAGAGGTCGACTAGATTAACTACATACCTGGAAACAGACATACATGTTGGAAAACTTGTACTTCCCAAGCGCTTAGTACAGTGCTCTGCACACAGTAAGCGCTCAATAAATACGATTGATTGAGATTGAAAAGAAGGAAAACCCTCAGTGAGTCCAAACTGACCGGCTGAGCCCCGGGGAGACGAAGAATTCATTCAATCGTATTTATTGAGCACTTACTGTGTGCAGGGCACTGTACTAAGCGCTTGGGAAGTACAAGTTGGCAACATATAGAGACGGTCCCTATCCAACAGCGGGCTCACGGTCTAGAAGACAGTCTAGAAGCCTACCGGCTCATCCTGGTCGCACTGATCAAGCCTTTTCCTCTTATTTCCCGGCGGAAGGAGATTGTTGGGGTCAGGATATGGACCTGGGAGAAACACTGCAAAAAAATAAAAATAAATAAAAATAAAAAAAGTCACCAGCTTCTGGCATAGGTGTAACTGCGTCAGGCCGATTTCTCCCCCTCTTGACTGCAAGCTCATTGTGGGCAGGGCGCGTGTGTTATTTTGTTGTGGTGTACCGCCCCATGCGCTTAGTACAGTGCCTGGTACATAGCAAGCAGCGTGGCTCAATGGAAAGAGCCCGGGCTTGGGAGTCAGAGGTCGTGGGTTCTAATCCTGGCTTCGCCACTTGGCAGCTGTGACTTGGGCAAGTCGCTTCACCTCTCTGGGCCTCAGTTCCCTCATCTGTACAATGGGTTCCTCCCTTCAAGGCCCTACTGAGAGCTCACCTCCTCCAGGAGGCCTTCCCAGACTGAGCCCCTCCCTTCCTCTCCCCCTCGTCCCCCTCTCCCTCTCCTCATCTTACCTCCTTCCCTTCCCCACAGCACCTGTATATATGGATATATGTTTGTACATATTTATTACTCTATTTATTTATTTTACTTGTACATATCTATTCTATTTATTTTATTTTGTTAGTATGTTTGGTTTTGTTCTCTGTCTCCCCCTTTTAGACCGTGAGCCCACTGTTGGGTAGGGACTGTCTCTATATGTTGCCAATTTGTACTTCCCAAGCGCTTAGTACAGTGCTCTGCACATAGTAAGCACTCAATAAATACGATTGATGATGATGATTTATTTTATTTTGTTAGTATGTTTGGTTTTGTTCTCTGTCTCCCCCTTTTAGACCGTGAGCCCACTGTTGGGTAGGGACTGTCTCTATATGTTGCCAATTTGTACTTCCCAAGCGCTTAGTACAGTGCTCTGCACATAGTAAGCGCTCAATAAATACGATTGATGATGATGATTTATTTTATTTTGTTAGTATGTTTGGTTTTGTTCTCTGTCTCCCCCTTTTAGACCGTGAGCCCACTGTTGGGTAGGGACCGTCTCTATATGTTGCCAATTTGTACTACCCAAGTGCTTAGTACAGTGCTCTGCACATAGTAAGCGCTCAATAAATACGATTGATGATGATGATTTATTTTATTTTGTTAGTATGTTTGGCTTTGTTCTCTGTCTCCCCCTTTTAGACCGTGAGCCCACTGTTGGGTAGGGACCGTCTCTCTATGTTGCCAACTTGTACTACCCAAGTGCTTAGTACAGTGCTCTGCACATAGTAAGCACTCAATAACTACGATTCATGATGATGATGACTGTGAGTCCCATGTGCGACAACGGGATTACCTTGGATCCCCCCAAGTGCTTAGAACATATACGTTGCCAACTTGTACTTCCCAAGCGCTTAGTACAGTGCTCTGCACACAGTAAGCGCTCAATAAATACGATTGATGACTAACGAATATCATTGTCATCACAGTGATTACCTTGTATCCCCTCCCAAGCACTTAGAACAGCGCCTGGCCCATAGTAAGCGCTCAACAAATATCACTGTCATCATAGTAAGAGCTTAACAAATGCCACAATTATTATTATTATTATTATTCCAGTGCTCGGCACCCAGTAAATGCTCTATAAATACGCTCGACTGATTGCTTTGCCTCTCTTTTGTTATGGTTTAAGTGTTCACTATGTGCCGGGCACTGTACTAACTTCTGGAGGCGGCCACAGGCCAATCAGCAGCGCGGCTCAGTGGCAAGAGCCCGGGCTTGGGAGTCAGAGGTCGTGGGTTCTAATCCTGCCTCCGCCACTTGTCAGCTGGGTGACTTTGGGCAAGTCACTTCGCTTCCCTGGGCCTCAGTCGCCTCATCTGGAAAATGGGGGTTAAGACTGTGAGACCCATGTGGGACAACCCGATTACCTTGTTTCCCCCCCCCCCCCCCAGGGCGCTTAGAACAGTGCTTGGCACATAGTAAGCGCTTGACAAATGCCATCATTATTATTATTAAATCAGGCTGGACGTGGCCCCTGAACCACGTGGGGCTCGGAGTCTTAATCCCCATTTTACAGATAATAATAAGCAGCGTGGCTCAGTGGAAAGAGCGCGGGCTTTGGAGTCAGAGGTCGCGGGTTCAAATCCCGGCTCCTCCGATTGCCAGCTGTGTGAATTTGGGCAAGTCACTTAGCTTCTCTGGGCCTCAGTTCCCTCATCTGTAAAATGGGGATGAAAGACTGTGAGCCCCCCGAGGGACAACCTGATCACCTTGCAACTTCCCAAGGGCTTAGGACACTGCTTTGCACATAGTAAGCACTTAATAAATGCCATCACTATTATTATTATTAAGCGCTTACTATGTGCCCAGTACTGTTCTAAGCGCTGGAGGCAACACAGGGTAGTCAGGTTGTCCCACGAGGGGCTCACAGTCTTAATCCCCATTTGACAGATGAGGGAACTGAGGCCCAGAGAAGTGAAGGGACTCTCCCAAAGTCACCCAGCTGACAAGTGGTAGAGCCGGGATTAGAACCCAGGACCTCTGACTCCCAAGCCCGGGCTCTTTCCACTGAGCCACGCTGCTTCTCTATGAGGGAACCGAGGCCCAGAGACGTGAAGTGACTTGCCCAAGGCCACCCGGACGTAGAGAAGCAGCGTGGCTCACTGGAAAGAGCCCAGGCTTTGGAGTCAGAGGTCGCGGGTTCAAATCCCGGCTCCACCAACTGTCAGCTGTGTGACTTTGGGCAAGTCACTTCACTTCTCTGGGTCTCAGTTCCCTCATCTGGAAAATGGGGATGAAAACTGTGAGCCCCCCCCGTGGGACAACGTGAACACCTTGTAACCTCCCCAGCGCTTAGAACAGTGCTTGGCACACAGTAAGCACTTAACAAATATATGTTGCCAACTTGTACTTCCCAAGTGCTTAGTACAGTGCTCTGCACACAGTAAGCGCTCAATAAAAACGATTGAATGACTGAATGACAAAAGAAGCAGCATGGCTCAGTGGAAGGAGCGCGGTGTTTGGAGTCAGAGGTCATGGGTTCAAATCCCGGCTCTGCCAACTGTCAGCTGTGTGACTCTGGGCAAGTCACTTCACTTCTCTGGGCCTCAGTTCCCACATCTCTATTTGTTTATTTTACTTGTACCCATTTATTCTACTTATTTTATTTGGTTTATATGTTTTCTTTTGTTGTCCGTCTCCCCCTTCTAGACTGTGAGCCCACTGTTGGGTAGGGACGGTCTCTATATGTTGCCAACTTGTACTTCCCAAGTGCTCAGTACAGTGCTCTGCACACAGTAAGCGCTCAATAAATACAACTGAATGACTGAATGACAAAAGCCCACTGTTGGGTAGGGACCATCTCTATATGTTGCCAACTTGTACTTCCCAAGCGCTTAGTACAGCGCTCTGCACACAGTAAGCGCTCAATAAATACGACTGAATGAATGAATTACCATTATTATTATTATTGTTTAGGGGCTTCCTCTCTCCCTCCTCATCCCCCCCGCCTTACCTCCTTCCCCTCCCCACAGCACCTGTAGATATGTATATATGTTTGCACATATTTATTACTCTAGTAATTTATTTATTTTACTTGTACATATTTATTCTATTTATTTTGGTAATATGTTTGGTTTTGTTGTCTGTCTCCCCCTTCTAGACTGTGAGCCCACTGTTGGGTAGGGACCCTCTCTATGTGTTGCCGACTTGTCCTTCCCAAGCGCTTAGTCCAGTGCTCTGCACACAGTAAGTGCCCAATGAAGACGATTGAATGAATGAATAAAATGGGGATGAAGACTGTGAGCCCCCCGTGGGACCACCTGATCACCTTGTAACCTCCCCAGCGCTCAGTACAGTGCTCTGCACATAGTAAGTGCTTAATGAATGCCATCAATAAATACAATGGATGAATGATTATTGGTGTTAAGGGGCGGGATTGGAACTTGTACTTGTTGCCGACTTGTCCTTCCCAAGCGCTTAGTACAGTGCTCTGCACACAGTAAGCGCTCAATAAATACGATTTATTTATTTATCTTACTTGTACATATCTATTCTATTTATTTTATTTTGTTAGTATGTTTGGTTTTGTTCTCTGTCTCCCCCTTCTAGACTGTGGGTAGCGACTGTCTCTATGTGTTGCCAACTTGTCCTTCCCAAGCGCTTAGTCCAGTGCTCTGCACACAGTAAGTGCTCAATAAATACGATTTATTTATTTATTTATCTTACTTGTACCTATTTATTCTATTTATTTTATTTTGTTAGTACGTTTGGTTTTGTTCTCTGTCTCCCCCTTCTAGACTGTGAGCCCGCTGTTGGGTAGGGACTGTCTCTATGTGTTGCCGACTTGTCCTTCCCAACGCTTAGTCCAGTGCTCTGCACACAGTAAGCGCTCAATAAATACGATTGATTTATTTATCTTGTACCTATCTATTCTATTTATTTTGTTAGTATGTTTTGTTTTGTTGTCTGTCTCCCCCTTCTAGACTGTGAGCCCAATGTTGGGTAGGGGCTGTCTCTATGTGTTGCCCACTTGTACTTCCCAAGAGCTTAGTACAGCGCTCTGCACACAGTAAGCGCTCAATAAATACGATTTATTTATGTATTTATCTTACTTGTACATATCTATTCTATTCATTTTATTTTGTTAGTACGTTTGGTTTTGTTCTCTGTCTCCCCCTTTTAGACTGCGAGCCCATTGTTGGGTAGGGACTGTCTCTATATGTTGCCAACTTGTACTTCCCAAGCGCTTAGTACAGCGCCCTGCACACAGTAAGCGCTCAATAAATACGATTGATTTATTTATCTTACTTGTACCTATCTATTCTATTTATTTTATTTTGTTAGTATGTTTGGTTTTGTTCTCTGTCTCCCCCTTCTAGACTGTGAGCCCACTGTTGGGTAGGGACCGTCTCTATATGTTGCCAACTTGTACTTCCCAAGCGCTTAGTACAGTGCTCTGCACACAGGAAGCGCTCAATAAATACGATTTATTTATCTTGTACATACCTATTCTATATATTTTATTTTGTTAGTATGTTTGGTTTTGTTCTCTGTCTCCCCCTTCTAGACTGTGAGCCCACTGTTGGGTAGGGACTGTCTCTATGTGTTGCCGACTTGTCCTTCCCAAGCGCTTAGTACAGCGCTCTTCACACAGTAAGTGCTCAATAAATACAATTTATTTATTTATTTATCTTACTTGTACCTATCTCTTCTATTTATTTTATTTTGTTAGTACGTTTGGTTTTGTTGTCTGTCTCCCCCTTCTAGACTGTGAGCCCGCTGTTGGGTGGGGACTGTCTCTATGTGTTGCCCACTTGGACTTCCGAAGCGCTTAGTACAGTGCTCTGCACACAGTAAGCGCTCAATAAATAAGATTTATTTATTTATCTTGTACCTATCTATTCTATTCATTTTATTTTGTTAGTATGTTTGGTTTTGTTGTCTGTCTCCCCCTTCTAGACTGTGAGCCCACTGTTGGGTAGGGACTGTCTCTATGTGTTGCCGACTTGTCCTTCCCAAGCGCTTAGTACAGTGCTCTGCACACAGTAAGCGCTCAATAATTGCAATTTATTTATTTATCTTGTACATATCTATTCTATTTATTTTATTTTGTTAGTGTGTTTCGTTTTGTTCTCTGTCTCCCCCTTCTAGACTGTGAGCCCGCTGTTGGGTAGGGACCGTCTCTATATGTTGCCAACTTGTCCTTCCCAAGCGCTTAGTACAGTGCTCTGCACACAGTAAGCGCTCAATAAATACGATTGATTTATTTATCTTACTTGTACCTATCTATTCTGTTTATTTTATTTTGTTAGTATGTTTGGTTTTGTTCTCTGTCTCCCCCTTCTAGACTGTGAGCCCGCTGTTGGGTAGGGACTGTCTCTATATGTTGCCAACCTGCACTTCCCAAGCACTTAGTACAGCGCTCTGCACACAGTAAGCGCTCAATAAATACGATTTATTTATTTATCTTGTACATATCTATTCTATTTATTTTATTTTGTTAGTACGTTTGGTTTTGTTCTCCGTCTCCCCCTTCTAGACTGTGAGCCCGCTGTTGGGTAGGGACCGTCTCTATGTGTTGCCGACTTGTCCTTCCCAAGCGCTTAGTACAGCGCTCTGCACACAGTAAGCGCTCAATAAATACGATTTATTTATTTATTCATTTATCTTACTTGTACCTATCTATTCTATTTATTTTATTTTGTTAGTACGTTTGGTTTTGTTGTCTGTCTCCCCCTTCTAGACTGTGAGCCCGCTGTTGGGTAGGGACTGTCTCTATGTGTTGCCCACTTGGACTTCCCAAGCGCTTAGCACAGTGCTTTGCACACAGATAGCTCTCAATAAATACGATTTATTTATTTATTCATTTATCTTACTTGTACGTATCTATTCTATTTATTTTATTTTGTTAGTACGTTTGGTTTTGTTGTCTGTCTCCCCCTTCTAGACTGTGAGCCCGCTGTTGGGTGGGGACTGTCTCTATGTGTTGCCCACTTGGACTTCCCAAGCGCTTAGTACAGTGCTCTGCACACAGTAAGCGCTCAATAAATAAGATTTATTTATTTATCTTGTACCTATCTATTCTATTCATTTTATTTTGTTAGTATGTTTGGTTTTGTTCTCTGTCTCCCCCTTCTAGACTGTGAGCCCACTGTTGGGTAGGGACCGTCTCTATATGTTGCCAACTTGGACTTCCCAAGCGCTTAGCACAGTGCTCTGCACACAGTAGGCGCTCAATAAATACGATTGAATGAATGAATGAATGAATGAACTCCTCAGGCCCGCGCGCGCGCGCCCCCTGGCGCCCGCACCGAGTACGACCCCGCCGCCGCCGCCGCCACCGCCCCCCACCCCCCGCGCGCCGATGACGTCATCGGGCTCACCGGGCGCGCGCAGGCCGGGCGTGGCTTCGAGCGCGCGCTGCAGCGCGTCGGGGGCGCGCGGGCCCAGGTGGAACTGCAGGAGGCGGAGCAGGGCGGGCCCGTCGTGGGCCTGGGCCAGCAGCCCCGCGGGGAGCCGGTCGGGCGCCGGCAGGTAGCTCAGCTGGAACTTCAGCCGCTTCAGCTCCTGCGGCCGCAGCCGCTCCACGGCGCCCTGCAAGGGCGGAGCCATGGCCGCCCGGCACCCGCGCGCCCGACACGCACGGACGAACACCAGAAGTGGCGGGAACGCCGAGCCCCGCCCCGCCCATTGGTCCACGCCCGTCCCGCCCTTTGGCCGCGCCCGCGCCCATTGGTCCCGCCCCCTGTCCCCGCCCCGCGCTCATTGGTCCCTCCCTCCGTCCCCGCCCCCTCCAATTCTCTCTGGCCCCGCCCACTCCGCAGCCGGCGCATGCGCAGTCCGGCCAGGCCCCGGAGACCGCGTTCATTCGTTCATTCATTCATCCGTTCGTTCATTCGTTCACTCATTCGCTCGTTCGTTCATTCATTCATTCATCCGTTCGCTCGTTCACTCATTCATTCATCCGTTCATTCGTTCGTTCACTCATTCATGCATCCGTTCGTTCGCTCGTTCACTCATTCATTCATATGTTCGTTCGCTCGTTCACTCATTCATTCGTTCGTTCATTCATTCGCTCGTTCATTCATTCATTCATCCGTTCGCTCGTTCACTCATTCTTTCGTTCATTCATTCATTCATCCATTCGTTCGCTAGTTCATTCATTCATTCATCCGTTCGTTCGCTCGTTCGCTCGTTCACTCATTCATTCATCCGTTCGTTCATTCGTTCGTTCGTTCATTCATTCATTCATTCATCCGTTATTTCATTCGTTCGCTCGTTCACTCATTCGCTCGTTCGTTCATTCATTCATCGATTCGTTCGCTCGTTCATTCATTCATTCATTCATCCGTTCGTTCATTCATTCGCTCGTTCATTCATCCATTCATCCGTTCGTTAATTCATTCGCTCATTCACTCATTCATTCATTCGTTCATTCATTCGTTCACTCGTTCACTCATTCGCTCGTTCATTCATTCATTCATCCATTCGTTCGCTCGTTCATTCATTCATTCATCCGTTCGTTCATTCGTTCGCTCGTTCACTCATTCATTCATCCGTTCATTCATTCATTCGCTCGTTCACTCATTCATTCATCCGTTCGTTCATTCGTTCGCTCGTTCACTCATTCATTCATCCGTTCGTTCATTCCTTCGCTCGTTCATTCATTCATTCATTCATCCGTTCGTTCATTCATTCGCTCGTTCATTCATCCATTCATCCGTTCACTCATTCATTCATCCGTTCGTTCATTCATTCTCTCATTCACTCATTCATTCATCCGTTCGTTCATTCGTTCGCTCGTTCACTCATTCATTCATCCGTTCGTTCATTCATTCGCTCGTTCGTCCATTCATTCATTCGTCCGTTCCTTCATTCATCCATTCGTTATTGAGCACTCTCCGTGGACATTCATTCATTCGCTCATATTTGCTGAGCGCTTACTGCGTGCAGAGCACTGTACTAAGCGCTTAGGAGAGGATGAATAATAATGATGGCATTTATTAAGCGCTTACTATGTACAAAGCACTGTTCTAAGCGCTGGGGAGGTTACAAGGTGATCAGGTTGTCCCACGGGGGGGTCTCACAGTCTTCATCCCCATTTGACAGATGAGGGAACTGAGGCCCAGAGAAGTGAAGTGACTTGCCCAAAGCCACACAGCTAAGTGTTGGTCAGGATTTGAACCCATGACCTCTGACTCCAAAGCCCGGGCTCTTTCTACTGAGCCACGCTGCTTCTCGAATTAATTATTATTATGATGGTATTTGTTAAGTGCTTACTATGTGCAAAGCACTGTTCTAAGCGCTGGAGAGGATACAATAATAACAACAATGATGGCATTTATTAAGCGCTTACTATGTGCAAAGCACTGTTCTAAGCACTGGGGAGGCTACAAGACTATCAGGTTGTCCCACGGGGGGCTCACAGTCTCAATCCCCATTTTACAGATGAGGCGACTGAGGCACAGAGAATAATAATAATAATAATAATGACATTCATTAAGCGCTTTCTATGTGCAAAGCACTGTTCTAAGCACTGGGGAGGCCACAAGACTATCAGGTTGTCCCACGGGGGCTCACAGTCTCAATCCCCATTTTACAGATGAGGCGACTGAGGCACAGAGAATAATAATAATAATAATGACATTCATTAAGCGCTTACTATGTGCAAAGCACTGTACCAAGCGCTGGGGAGGTCACACGGTGGTCAGGCTGTCCCACGAGGGGCTCACACAGCCTTCATCCCCATTTTACGGGTGAGGCCACGGAGGCCCAGAGAAGTGAAGCGACTTGCCCAGAGTCACACGGGTGACAACTGGCGGAGGTGGGATTTGAACCCGCGACCTCTGAGTCCAAAGCCCGGGCTCTTTCCGCTGAGCCACGCTGAGAAGTGAAGTGACTTGTCCAAGGTCACTAAGCAGGCAACTGGAGAAGCCAGGGTTAGTCCGAAGTCCGGGCCCGGGCTCTTTCCACCAGGCCGAACTACTGCTCCAACTCCGACTCTACTACGCACGGTGACAGACTCAGTTTGGAAAAAACCAAAGGAAAAAACTAGGAATTTTCAAAGGAGCGAAAAATGTCTTTGTGCCCATTTTGGTTCCCCCCCCCCTCCCCCAGGCTGCCTCACCTTCCTCCATTATTAATTATAATAATAATAATTATTCCTATTATGGCATTTGTTAAGCGCTCACCATGTGCAAAGCACTGTTCTAAGCGCTCGGGAGGTCCCAAGGTGATCAGGTTGTCCCACGGGGGGCTCGCAGTCTTAATCCCCGTTTTACAGATGAGGGAACTGAGGCACAGAGAAGTGAAGTGACTTGCCCAATCGGCAACATAATAATACTAATGATGGCATTTGTTAAGTGCTTACTAGGTGCCAAGCACTGTTCTAAGCGCTGGTCACGTTGTCCCACATGAGGCTCATAGTCTTAATCCCCATGCTACAGATGATGTAACTGAGGCACAGAGAAGTGACTTGCCCAATTGGCAACACAATAATAATAATAATAATAATAATGATGATGATAATGGCATTTGTTATGTGCTTACTATGAGCAAAGCACTGTTCTAAGCGCTGGGGAGAATACAAAGTGATCAGGTTGTCCCACGTGAGGCTCACAGTCTTAATCCCCATGTTACAGATGATGTAACTGAGGCACAGAGAAGTTAAGTGACTTGCCCGATCAGCAACATAATAATAATAATCAAAATAATGATAATGATAGCATTTGTTAAGTGCTTACTATGTGCAAAGCACTGTTCTAAGCGCTGGGGAGGTTACAAGGTGATCAGGTTGTACCACTGGGGGCTCACAGTCTTCATCCCCATTTTACAGATGAGGGAACTGAGGCACAGAGAAGTTAAGTGACTTGCCAAATCAGCAACATAATAATAATAATAATAATAATAATAATAATAATAATAATAATGACATTTGTTAAGTGCTTACTATGAACAAAGCACTGTTCTTAGCGCTGGGGAGGATACAAGGTGATCAGGTTGTCCCACGTGGGGCTCACAGTCTTAATCCCCATTTTACAGATGAGGTAACTGAGGCACAGAGGAGTTAAGTGACTTGCCCAATCGGCAACATAATAATAACAATAATAATGATGGTCTTTGTTAAGCGCTTACTATGTGCAAAGCACTGTTCTAAGCGCTGGGGAGGATACAAGGTGATCAGGTTGTCCCACGTGGGGCTCACAGTCTTTATCCCCATTTTCCAGATGAGGTAACTGAGGCCCAGGGAAGTGAAGTGCCAAAGCCACACAGCTAAGTGGTGGAGTCGGGGTTTGAACCCATGACCTCTGACTCCAAAGCCCGGGCTCTTTCCACTGAGCCACGCTGCTTCTCGAATTAATTATTAATTATTATGATGGTATTTGTTGCTGTTCTAAGCGCTGGGGAGGATACAAGGTGATCAGGTTGTCCCATGTGGGGCTCACAATCTTAATCCCCATTTTACAAATGAGGGAACTGAGTCACAGAGAAGTTAGGTGACTTGCCCAATCGGCAACATAATAATAATAATAATAATAATAATAATAATGATGGCATTTGTTAAGCACTTACTATGTGCAAAGCACTGTTCTAAGCGCTGGGGAGGATACAAGGTGATCAGGTTGTCCCACGGGGGGCTCACAGTCTTTATCCCCATTTTCCAGATGAGGTAACTGAGGCCCAGAGAAGTGAAGTGACTTGCCCAAAGTCACACAGCTGACAATTGGCAGAGGCGGGATTTGAACCCATAACCTCTGACTCCCAAGCCTGGGCTCTTTCCAGTGAGCCACACTGCTTCTTAACATATTACTATGCCAAACGGTTGGGAGAGTACAGTAGAACATTTACAGAAACAATGTGGCTTAATGGCAAGACCCCGAGCTTGGGAGCCACAGGACCTGGGTTCTAATCCTGCGTCCACCACTTTCATTCATTCATTCATTCATTCATTCAATCGTATTTATTGAGCGCTTACTGTGTGCAGAGCACTGTACTAAGCGCTTGGGAAGTCCAAGTTGGCAACATATAGAGACGGTCCCTACCCAACAGTGGGCTCACGCTTGTCCGCTGTGTTTCCTTGGGAAAGTCGCTGATCTTCTCCGTGCCTCAGTTACCTCATCTGTAAGATGGGGATGAAGTCTGTGAGCCCCACGTGGGACAACCTGATTCCCCTGTATCTACCCCCAGCGCTTAGAAGCAGCGTGGCTCAGTGGAAAAGAGCATGGGCTTTGGAGCCAGAGGTCACAGGTTCGAATCACAGCTCCGCCACATGTCTGCTGTGTGACCTTGGTTAAGTCACTTAACTTCTCAGAGCCTCAGTTCCCTCATCTGTAAAATGGGGATTAAGACTGTGAGCCCCACGTGGGACAACCTGATCACCTTGTATCCCCCCCCCAGCGCTTAGAACAGTGCTTTGCACATAGTAAGCGCTTAACAAATGCCATTATTATTATTATTATTAGAACAGTGTGTGGCACATAGTAAGGGCTTAAAACACATCATTATTTAGTGCTCTGCACATAGTAAGCGCTCAATAAATACGATTGATGATGATGAACAATAAAGAAGTACAGATTAAGCCCCACTTTTCCTCATCTCCTACCTTCTGCTTCGCCCTGACTTCCTATTCCCCCCTCTCCCCACAGCACTTACGTCCTGTAATTTTATTTATTTGTATTAACTTCTTCTCATTTGTATTGGTGTCTGTCTCCCCCCTCTAGACTGTGAGCTCGTTGTGGGCAGGGATTGTCTCTCTTTATTGCTGTATTGTACTTTCCCAAGCGACTAGTACAGTGCGCTGCACACAGTAGGCGCTCAATAAATACCACCGAATGAATGAAATGAATGAATATCCTGGGCCTCCCCCTGTGCGGGAGCTGTAAGCAGCTGCCAAAACGGAGCTAATGAGCAGCAATCGATCGGCGGCATTTATTGAGTGCTTACTATGTGCAGAGCACTGTACTAAGCGCCTGGGAGAGTTTGTTAGCTCGTTGTGGATAGGGAATGGGTCTGTTATGTTGGCCTCTCTAGACTGTAAGCTCTTTGTGGGCAGGGACTGTCACAGTTCATTATTGTGTTGTACTTTCCCAAGCACATAGTGCAGCTCAATAAAGTGCTCAATAAATATGATTGAATGGATGAATGACTACGCTCCCAAGCCCTTAGTACAGTGCTCTGCACATAGTAAGTGCTCAATAAATACAATTGAATGAATGACTACGCTCCCAAGCCCTTAGTACAGTGCTCAGCGCACAGTGAGCGCTCAATAAATACACGCTATAGTTCTACGTATCTATTCTGATGGGATTGACGCCCGTCTACTTGTTTTGTTTTGTCTTCTGTCTCCCCCTTCTACCCTTTGTTGTGTCGGGGCCATTTCTACATGTTGCTGATTTGTACTTTCCAAGTGCTCTACACACAGTCAGTGCTCAACAAATACGATTGAATGAATTAATAAATACAGCGGAATTAGCAGACACGTTTCCTGCCCATTAAGGAGCTTATCGTATAGAGGGTGGACGAACAGCGGGAAATGTCTAAAAATAAACCAGGAGGAGGAAGAGCTCCCTTTAGCTGGGGGAAACCTACGGAAACTTACGGCCCCATCATCATCATCATCAATCGTATTTATTGAGCGCTTACTATGTGCAGAGCACTGTACTAAGCGCTTGGGAAGTACAAATTGGCAACATATAGAGACAGTCCCTACCCAACAGTGGGCTCACAGTCTAAAAGCGGGGAGACAGAGAACAAAACCAAACATACTAACAAAATAAAATAAATAGAATAGATATGTACAAATAAATTAAATAAATAAATAAATACAGTATAAAAATATGTACAAACATATATACATATATACAGGTGTATATACATATACATATATATACAGGTGTATATACATATATACAGGCTCCAGCCAGGTGAAAGACCATTCAGTGGTATTTACTGAACGCTTACTGTAAGCAGACCACTGTACTAAGCGCTTCGGAGAGTACAATATAGCAGAGTCGGTAGACACAAATCCATCCCCACAATGACCTTACAGGTTAGAGCCAGTCAATCGTCTTTATTGAGTGCTTTTCGTGTGCACTATGTGCTGGGGAGAATACACTATATCAATATAACAGGCACATTCCCCGCACACAGTGAGCTTGCGTTCTAGAGGAAATCATCCAGGGCAGACTGCGTCTACACTTTCCCTTAAAAAAAAAACTAAAACAAAAAAATAACAGCGTTGGAGGCTCCACAGACTACCTGGAGGGTGCCTCCCTGTGTTTATAATAATAATAATAATAATTTTGGTATTTGTTAAACACTCACTATGCGCAAAGCACTGTTCTGAGCGCTGGGGAGGATACAAAGTGATCAGGTTGTCCCACGTGGGGCTCACAATCTTAACCCCCATTTTCCAGATGAGGTAAATGAAGCCCAGAGAAGTTAAGTGACTTGCCCGAAGTCACCCAGCAAAGTGGCAGAGCTGGGATTTGAACCCATGACCTCTGACTCCCAAGCCCACGCTCTTTCCACTGAGCCATGCTGCTTATCAATTACCTAATGATCTAGTCCATTAACATGTGCTGTCTTTCTGGAGACAATATATCATGACCAACGCATGTCCGAGGATCCTTCCATTTGGCGGCACGGCAGCTGGAAACGTCCAATTAGTCGTTTCTTCGTTTTGCGATCGATTGCCGGAAATTCGTCCTCTATCAATCAATCGATCAATCGTATTTATTGAGCGCTTACTGTGTGCAGAGCACTGTACTAAACGCTTGGGATGTACAAGTTGGCAACATATAGAGACAGTCCCTACCCAACAGTGGGCTCACAGTCTAAACTCTAGATCGTAAGCTTGTGCTCTAGACTTTAAAGTCGTTGTGGGCAGGGAACGTGTCTCTCAACTCCGTTATGTTGTAGGCTCCCAAGCGCTTAGTACAGTGTTCTGCACACAGTAGGCACTCAATAAATACAACGGATTGGTTAATCAGTAAACCTGGCATACCAGCGGTTATCCAAAAATTTCAAGCTGTAAAAAAATTCAAGATGCTATTGCAATGCCCCATCAATTTCCTAACCCCTTAAAATAATAATTATAATAATGGTAGTTGTTAAGTGCTTACCATGCATCAGGCACTGTACTAAGTGCCGGGGTGGATACAAGCAAATCGGGTTGGGCACAGTTCCTGTCCCAAGTGGGGCTCTCAGTATCAATCCCCGTTTTACAGATGAGGTAAACTGAGGCCCAGAGAAGTGAAGTGATTTGCCCAAGGCCAACCAGCGGACTAGTGACGGAGACGGGTTTAGAACCCATGACCTCCTGACTCTCAGGCCCGTGCTCCACGAATCAAGCAAAAACTCCTCACTCTCGGCTTCAAGGCAGTCCATCACCTCGCCCCCTCCTACCTCACCTCCCTTCTCTCCTTCTCCAGTCCAACCCGCGCCCTCCGCTCCTCTGCCGCCGCTAACCTCCTCACCGTACCTCGTTCTCGCCTGTCCCACCGTCAATTCCCGGCCCACATCCTTCCCCTGGCCTGGAATATCCTCCCTCCACACATCCGCCAAACTAACTCCCTTCAAAGCCCTACTGAGAGCTCACCTCCTCCAAGAGGCCTTCCCACACTGAGCCCCCTTTTCCTCCTCCTCCTCCCCATCCCCCCCGCCCTACCTCCTTCCCCTCCCCACATCACTTGTATATATATTTGTACAGATTTATCACTCTATTCATTTTACTTATACATATTTACTATTCTATTTATTTTGTTAATGACGTGCATTTAGCTTTAATTCTATTTGTTCTGACGATTTTGACACCTGTCTACATGCTTTATTTTGTTGTCTGTCTCCCCCTTCTAGACTGTGAGCCCGTTGTTGGGTAGGGGCCGCCTCTAGATGTTGCCGACTTGTACTTCCCAAGCACTTAGTACACTGCTCTGCATATAATAAGTGCTCAATAAATATGATTGACTAGTCAGATTGACTGACCTCTCTCAAACAGAGCATCACCAAGGTGCCTCCGCTTTCTCGGAGTGGATGAAAATCCAGAAGACCTGGCCTCGTGTTTCAGTGGTTATTTTGGTACCATCCTACCCGCGTCTCAAACAAAGAACCCGATTGCCCTCCTTCCCTAGGGGAGGGCGGGCTATGGATGGGCGTCCTGGAACTAAATCCTTGCTTGCAGTGGGGCAGAGGACCCCGGGTTATTCTTCAAGGTGGCTAGAGCAGAGCCCTGAGACCACTCAACCCTAAATCCACTCAGAAGCTTTATTAGATGGCAGACTGTTGCTTCCCTCAAGTAGGAAACCTGAGAATCTCCTGCCAGCTCAGGTTTCCCAGCTATGGTAGGTGAAATTGGGTAGATTCTTTGAAGGATTAGGAAGCCACAGAATGAGGCAGTTGGGTTTCCCAGATAGAATGATAACAACAATGATAAAAATAGTAGCAATAGTAATAATAATGGTATTTGTTAAGCGCTTCTTTATGTTCCAGAAACTGCATTAAGAGCTGGGTAGATACAAGCAAATCGGGTTGGACACAGTCCCTGTTCCATATAATAATAATAATAATAATGGTACTTATTAAGCACTTACTATGTGCAAATCACTGTTCTAAGCACGGGGGGGGTTACAAGGTGATCAGATTGTCCCATTGGGGGCTCACAGTCTTAATCCCCATTTGACAGTTGAGGTAACAGAGGCCCAGAGAAGTGAAGCGACTTGCCCAGAGTCACACAGCTGACAACTGGCAGAGCCGGGATTTGAACCCATGATCTCTGACTCCAAAGCCCGGGCTCTTTCCACTGAGCCGTGCTGCTTCTCCTTCTCCTGTGATCCATATGGGGATGACAGTCTTAATCCCCATTTTGCAGGTGAGGTAACTAAGGCACAGAGAAGTAATGATGGCATTTATTAAGCGCTTACTATGTGCAAAGCACCGTTCTAAGGGCTGGGGAGGTTACAAGGAGATCAGATTGTCCCATGGGGGGCTCATGGTCTAAATCCCTATTTTACAGATGAGGGAACTGAGGCGCAGAGAAGTTGTGACTTGCCCAAAGTCACACAGCTGACAATTGGCAGAGTCGGGATTCGAACTCATGACCCCTGACTCCAAAGCCCGTGCTCTTTCCATTGAGCCATGCTGCTTCTCTAAGTGACTTGCCCATGGTCACAAAACGGAAAAGTGGCAGCGTCAGGGTGAGAACCTGGATCCTTCTGACTCCCACTCGGGCTCTATCCACTAGACAACACTGCTTCTCGACCAACTGGGATTTAGATGAGACTTGGGATCCTTCGTTCAACCCCCTTCATATGAGTCTACCTGTGATGAAGATCTCATACCAAGGGGCAAGTGCAGGCCTCACATGTGTAGAAATAGCCAGAAGCTGTGTAGCCCTGACTTCCCTCAAGTGGGAAACTTGAGAGGTCTCCTGGAGAGAACCTGGATACCTTCAGATTCATCTTACACGAACCACTCGAACCTAAAAAGCTTATCCCTTCTCTGTCACATGACTTCACTTTGGTTGAACCGTTATTTCAGGGTAAGTCGGGGAAAATGTGGAAGAAGCTCTTTGTGCAGGAGAGTCAGGGAGTCGCTGGGGTGTCTGCCCATGCCACACGCATGATCCTTTGCCTGTGGGCCTGTCAACTCACACGTTTTAATAACACATATAACGGGCGGGGGGGAGAGGAGGCACAGAACCAACACCCTCCACAACCTGGCTGCAGTGGAATGGGATGGGAGGACAGCAACTCATCGGCAGCCGCCCTTATTTATTATCAGATATAAGACTACCCACTCACAGGGGAGAGGTTCCCATGTTCCAGCCCATCAGACAGTCCGCAGGCCCAAAGTGATTCCCGAATTCCAGAGGGGGCACCTGATGGGGCTCCCTGGTCGGTGCCATGCTCAACCCGGTTCAGTCCTGGAGTTTTTAGGGTCTCCCGGAGATGTGAGTTAACTCCCAAGTTGGGTAGTGATTTGAAGAGTGTGGTGTTCCACAAATAGATCATGATAGAGGGCGAGTGGGCCTTAGCATGCTGGGTGTCATTTATTTTGTATTTTGTCTGTTTAATAAATCACGGTTGTTTGAACAACTGACTGGTCTGAACTTCGCACTCCTCTTCCTGGCCGTATCCCAAACCCGCTGACCCAGGTCAGTGCACGGATCTCTGTGGGTAACACTTCCCTCAAAGCGAAACTGAGGTCCCTTGGAGAGGGCCCAAGCACAGCTCTGCTTTTGGTGGAGAAGTTGGATGGGGGCTTTGTGGGATGGGAGGGATTTAGGAAGCCACAGAACAACTCCATTTGGTTGACCAGATGGCTTGGCCAAAAGATCAGAGCAGACCTGGATTCCTGGTCCTCCCACTTGGGAGTGACTGCTCTAAGAAGACACTGGTTAGGGGGTTAGTGAACAGCCCTGGGATCTCGACACCCTCAAAACAGCTGGAAGCTGTATTAGGTCATAGCCCATTACTTCCCTCGAACAGAAAACCTAAGAGTTGTTCTGCAGTGAAAGCAAGAGCGGCTTATCCGCTGTGGTAGGAGAGGGTAGGGATACACTTCGGTAGGACTGAGAGGAAACATAATGACTCCATTGGGTATTCCACACCGACCTGCCTGGGGATCAGATCGGATCTGGATTCCTTCGTTCAACCAGGGCCCCATTCCACGGGTCCGTCCGTGGCAAGGATCTCTTGTAAAGAGGCGTGGGCTTTGAGGGGATTTGGAAACCACAGAATGACCCTACTGGTTGAGAAATCAGACCAGACCTTGACTCCTCTGTTGAGCCCAGGCTCTTCCGTTTGGGAGTGACTGCCCTAAGATGACCCTGGTTAAGTGGCTAGTGAGCAGCACTGAGCATTTGGCATACTAAAAGAACAGCTGGAAGCTGTATTAGGTTGTATCCTGTACCTTCCCTCAGACTAAAAACAAAAAACAACCTGAGAGTTTGTTGGAGGATTAGGAAGGCACAGAATAACTCCATTGGACTTCACCAAGATCAGGTGAGAACTGGATTCCTTGGTTCCACCCAGCCCCCTTGTTGTCCACCTGTGACAAAGATATATAATAATAATAATAATGGTGGCATTTATTAAGCGCTTACTATGTGCAAAGCACTGTTCTAAGCACTGGGAAGGTTACAAGTTGATCAGGTTACCCCACAGGGGACTCACAGTCTTCATCCCCATTTTTCAGATGAGGTAACTGAGGCACAGAGAAGTGAAGTGACTTGCCCAAAGTCACACAGCTGACAATTGGGAGAGCTGGGATTTGAACCCGTGACCTCTGACTCCAAAGCCCGGGCTCTTTCCACTGAGCCACGCTGCTTCTCCGAAAGAGGCTTGGACAGAGTCTAGTCCGGGGTCCCGATGGTTTATAAATGCCTGGAAGCTAAATTAAGTTGTCCCTGCTACTTCTCTCAAATTGAAAACCAAGAAGTCTTCTGGGGACACCCCAGGCCTTTTCATACAAAAGCACCTGTGACAAGGATGTGTGTTTCAGAAATGGCTAGTGCAGAGCCATGAGACCACTCAACCCTAAAATGAGCCAGAGGCTTTAGCAGGTCACAGCCTGTTAATGATAATAATAATAGTAGTATTTGTAAATTGCTTACCATGTGCCAAGCACTGTACTAGGCAACAAGATAATCCGGTCACAAATGGGGCTCATAGTCTAAATCAGAGGGAGAACAGGTAATGAATCCCCATTTTCTTCATTCATTCATTCAACCATATTTATTGAGCACTTACTGTGTGCAAAACACTGTGCCGAGCAAAATAACAATAAACAGACACATTCCCTGCCCACAGTGAGCTTGCAGTCTAGGAGGGAAGACGGACATTAATATAAATAAATTACAGATATGTAAACAAGTACTGTGGGGCTGAGGAAGGGGTGAATAAAGGGTACAAATCCAATTGCAAAAGCAACACAGAAGCAAGTGGGAAAAGAAGAAATGAGGGCTTACTCAGGAAAGGTCCCTTGGAGATGTGCCTTTTAATAAAGCTATGAAGGTGGGGAGAGTGATCACCTGTAGGACCCGAAAATACTTATTACGTGACTCTAAAGAGCTTTTTTTAGTTCAGATCTAATAGATCTTAGATGATACACATAATTAAAAAATGTGTATATTCTGCCTATTGACTATTTGTTGCTTTCAATGTGAAGGGGGGCAAAGCATTAAAACTGCTTTCCAACAGAGCGGTGTTTTTTGTTATCCGGGGTAGGGGATCCAATGCACAGATAATCCACAAACATCATATAAGCCACTGCTTTAAATGTCCTTGGTCCTATTCCCCTTTCACACTGCACTTACAACAGTTCTATGCAATGACCAGTAACAAATACCAAGATGATACTACTACTACTATTAATAATAATAATAATAGTAATCCAGGTCTTGTATAAGGATTATCAGTCCTTTTGCTTGTTCATGTATGGACTTCTCCACGGGAGGGGAAAGGAGAAGGAAAAAGAGGAAAAAAATTAATCAGCCATTTTGTTAAGCACTTATGATGTGTCAAGCCCTGTCCTAAGCGCTAGGCTAGATAAAAGTTAGGATGGATACATCCCTGTCCAACATGGGGCTCATAGTCTAATTAACAAACACCGGGGTATTCAAATATGTGACTGAGCTGGGGGATAAACAGAGTTGTTTTTATATTTGAGCAGTGTTGATAGGCAGAGGATATTTCCCCAGTGAACATAGTAAGCACTCAGTAAATACCACTGATTCATTGAAATGGGATTTGAGCTTCAAAGTAGAACAGTTTCTCATTCTTAGTATTCAGCTCGGCAGCAAAGATAGTCTTGGAAGATAAACTCATCAGGTGTTCTTTTGTTGGCCTTAAGCTTGTCATATCAGAGTTCTCGTTCCACATCCTCCAACAAATTTAGTTTGGTTTATGAGCCAGAGATAAATTATCTTTCAAGAAGTATGATTTTCATTAGTCTCTGTATGGACAGAAATGACACTGAATTTTGGCAGGAGTGGGATTCTGTTCTGGCATCAGCATGAATGCAATATTCTGTTTGAAGCTTTAGGGAGAAAAATAGGAGTTGGTTTTCCATCTAGCTAAGGCCCCATTGCTGTGATGTTCCACTTGGCTGGGCATTTCTGATGTCCAATATCTAACCTGAAACTTTTCTCTTGTCTTTTCAAGAACTTCAGGGGAAGATCAGTAAATCAGTCAATCATATTTATTGAGTGCTTATAATGTGCAGAGCACTATATTAATTGCTTGGGAGAATACAATACTACGGAGTTGGTAGGCTCATTCCCTGTCCATAACAAGTTTACAATCTAGAGGAGGAGACAGATATCAATATAAATAAGTAAATTACAGATTTGTACATAAGTGCTGTGGGGTTTAGGGAGGGTTGAATAAAAGACGCAACTCCAAGTGCAAGATGATTTTCTGCTGTCTTGGTAAACCCAGCCCTGATAGTGATTGGACAGAGGCTCTATGGAAGTAGTGGATATT
This sequence comes from Tachyglossus aculeatus, assembly GCF_015852505.1. NCBI lineage: Eukaryota > Metazoa > Chordata > Mammalia > Monotremata > Tachyglossidae > Tachyglossus > Tachyglossus aculeatus. Next base: position 41,057,400 of record NC_052067.1, on the reverse strand, counting down.
ATAAGGGAGGTTGAGGAATTGTGATTTTGGAAAGCAGTGAGAGCAAGGGCTTGAGTCAGAAGGACCTGGATTCAAAACCTGGCTCTGCCACCTGCCTGCTGAGTGACCTTGGCCAAGTCACTTAACATCTCTGTGCCTCAGTTACCTCATCTGTAAATGTGGATTAAGACTGTGAGCCCCATGTGGAACACAGACTGTGTCCAAAATGATTAGCTTATGTCTACCCCAGCACTTAGAACAGTGCCTGGCACATAGTAAACACGTAACAAATACCATTAAAATAATTACAGTTAAAGACATGCTCTTCGCTCTTTGCAAGGACCTGGGCATCAGCTCTTAATTGTTTCTCAAGCATACAAGCTGTACCAATGGACCGAGATCCAAATGCCTTTTGGACATGTCCAAACTTCCTATTAACATTCAAAAAACACTCTTTTACTAAATTGCTGGAATCTTTTGATAGTCACAAGCTTTTTCAATGCACCATGTCCAGTGCTAAACACTTAGGGTGGATAAAAGATGGCTGGGGTCCAATATAGTCCCATTAATGCACAGGACTCAATCTTGGGAGGGCAGGACAGATGAGCGGAAAAGAAATTACAGACAAAAGAGAGGACTGAAAAATATGGGAATGGAAAATAGGAGGGCGAAAATCGATGAGAAATGCTAGGAAGCAGCAGGTACTGAGTTGCCTCAGTCTTTCCTTCCTAACTGCCGCAGTTTTTCAATATTCTAAACCGTTGGGATGGCAGTTAAATGGTGATGTCATCTTACTGCAAAAAAATCAAGCCATGTGGACAGGGATCTTCATTGTCCAGCAAATAGCCCAAAGATTACCCCATTTTTAAGCCGAATTTACAGATCGTATACTCCCTCCCTCGAATGCATTAAGGCCCAGTTTGGGTAATTAGTGAGGAGGGAATGATCTGTATCTGAGTTTCACCTGGGTTTTTCATGGTGATTCATAAGCAGAAACCGTAGGAGAAAACAGTGTTTTAGGGCTTCCCTCCCACTTGGTATTACAATCAGTTATCCATTCATTCAATTGCATTTATTGAGCACTTATTGTGTGAAAAGCACTGTACCAGTGCTACTAAGTGCTTGGGAGAGTGTGGTATAACAGGTTTGAAAGAGGAGAAAAACTCCTCACCCTTCTACCCCAAACTCATACAATCACATCTAAACTGTTCTACACTTCCTGTAGTTTCTGATATGCCTTTTCCCAGAATTTTTGCTTTGGCTTCAGAAAGAGCACGGGGGACATGTCATCAGGAAACCATGCCCGCTTCCATGTGAGGCAAGATAAAATGGGTTCTGAGTCCCTACCCTACCCACCTTCCTCTGCGCTTAACCGTAAAGGAATGAGTCACGTATGGCAGAATCTTTTTCCCATCAATCAGATCTTGGAGCAAACTCAACGGCAAATTTCCCCACTAATAGGATCTTGCCTGGGAGAACCAATCAGAGGAGGGGAGTCGAAGGGGCCAACTAAAGGTTTGATTAGAAGGATTCTCAACGACAAAGTTTTCTGGATTGCAGTGGGAGTCATCAATCAATCAATCAATCGTATTTATTGAGCACTTACTGTGTGCAGAGCACTGTACTAAGCGCTTGGGAAGTACAAGTTGGCAACATATAGAGACAGTCCCTACCAAACAGTGGGCTCACAGTCTAAAAGTCACAGTTTAACAAGATTGCCCTGTCCAAAAGTAAAATAATGCCACTGAAATTAATCAATCAATCAGTGGTATTCATTGAGAGCTTACTGTGTGCAGAGTACTGAAGTAAGCACTTGGAAGAGTACAAGACAACATAAAAATCATTCAATCGATGGTATTTATTGAGAATTTACTGTGTGCAGAACACAGTAATAACTGCTTGGGAGCTTACACTATAGCAGAATTGGTAGACAAGTTCCCTGCCCAGAGGGAGTTTACAGACTAGAGGGGGAGACAGACATTAAAACAAATTAGGGCCATCTCCATAATAGCTTAAAGGATACAGATCCAAATGCATAGATCAATCACTCAATCAATCAATCGCATTTATTGAGCGCTTACTGTGTGCAGAGCACTGTACTAAGCGCTTGGGAAGTACAAGTTGGCAACATACAGAGACGGTCCCTTCCCAACTGTGGGCTCACAGTCTAAAAGGGGGAGACAGAGAACAAAACCAAACATACTAACAAAATAAAATAAATAGAATAGATATGTACAAGTAAAATAAATAAACGATGAATAGATAGATAAATAGATAAATAGATGATGAAGAAGGGACAGGGAGTAGGGGAAATGAGAGCTGAAACCAGGAAGACCTCTTGGAAGAGATAAGATTTTAGGAGGAGTTGGAAGTTGGGGAGAGTGGTGGTTTGTCGTACATGGAAGGGGAGGGAGGCCGGAGAGAGAATGTGGCGAGATATATAAGATCAAGGTACAGTGAATACATTGGCATTGGAGGAGTGAAATGTTTGCATTGGGTTATAGTAGGAATTCAGTGAGATAGGATAGGAGAGGGCAACTGAATGAGTCCTCTTAAAGCTGGTGGTAAGAAGTTTCCCTTTGATGAGGAGGTGCATGGACCACCACTGGAGTCTCTCAAGGACTGTAGAGGTGTGAACTGAACTGTCTTTTAAAAAATGATCCAGGCAGGAAACTGAAGTAAGGACTGGAGTGGAGAGAGACAGGAGGCAGGAAGGTCACCATGGAGGTGGATGCAGTAGTAAAAGTGGGATATAAGTGCCCAGATCAGCATTTAGATGGGTGGATTTTAGCGGTGTTGTGAAAGTAGAATCTATAGGATTTGGTGACAGGTGGAATGTATGGGTCGAATGAGAGAAATGAGTCAAAAAGCAAAGAACAGTGTAGCTTGGTAGAAAGACTACTGGCCTGAGAGTCAGAGGACCTGGGTTCTAATTCCGGCCCCACCACTCGATTGCTGTATAACCTTGGGCAAGTCACTTAATTTCTCAGTTACCTCATCTGCAAAATGGGGGTTCAATACTGGTTCTCCCTCCTCCTTGGACTGTGAGCTCTGAGGGACAGGAACTGAATTCATCCATTCATTCAACCATATTTACTGAGTGCTTACTGTGTGCAGAGCACTGTACTAAGCACTTGGGAAAGTACAGTACAACCATAAACAATGACATTCCCTAAACTGATTCTCTGATATTTACCCTGGTGCTTTGTATAGTACCTGGCACATAGTTAGCACTTGAGAAATACTACAGGTATTATTGTCATTAAAAATGAATTTGTTTTTCTCTAAATGGATTTTTCAAACGACTAGATCTCATCTCACACAAATTATTTTAGTACGCTAAATTAAAATAGATTTCCAATGTGGTGAAAGAGAAAAAACAACACTAAAATCCTGATTCATCATTTTCCTAAAATGATTCAGATGACCACCATGCCCTGAACAACCCTCTCTAAACCACACTCATAATGAGCCTGGAGGTCAGAAGATCCTGGGTTCTAATTGTTCGAAGCAGTGTGGCTCAGTGGAAAGAGCACAGGCTTTGGAGTCAGAGGTCATGGGTTTGAATCCCGGCTCCGCCACATGTCTGCTGTGTGACCTTGGGCAAGTCACTTCACTTCTCTGAGCCTCAGTTACCTCATCTGTAAAATGGGGATTAAAACAGTGAGCCCCCCATGGGACAACATGATCACCTTGTAACCTCCCCAGCGCTTAGAACAGTGCTTTGCACGTAGTAAGCGCTTAACAAATACCATCATAATTATTACCACTTGTCTGCTGTGTGACCTTGGGCAAGTAACAACTTTTCCATGCCTCAGTTTCCTCATCTGTAAAATGAGGATTGAGACCAGGAGCCCGATGTGGGACAGAGACTGCATCCAATCCGATTACTTTGTATCTACCCCCAGGGCTTAGTGTTGTGCCTGGCACATAGAAACCACTTAACAAATACCACAGTTATTATTATTGTTATTATTTCAGTCCTGAGATGTTTCAGTTCTTGGGTGAGATGGAAAAGAGAACAGGAGAGAAATAGTTGAATATAAGCAAGACAACCAATCATATCAGTTTACATTAACACTGGCCAAACTCCTTAATTTTTTTTTGTGATATTAGTTATGCACTTACTCTGTGCTGATGACTTTACTAAGCACTGGGGTAGGTAGGAGCTAATCAGATTGGATGCAGTCTTTGTCTCACAAGGGGCATACAGTCTAAGAATATTTAATCAGTTGTGCTTATTGAGAGCTTAGTGTGAGCAGAGCACTGTACTAAATGCTTGGAGAGTACAATTAAGGAGCCAGATGGATAGCCATCCAGCACAGGGGGAAGAGGAAATAGAGCAGAGAGGCTGAGTGAAGAATCTCTAGGTTTTGCTGGCTCTCAGTAGTCCTGGGAGAGACTGGCAGTTTCATTAGGGGTAGGGACAAAGGCTGCATTCATGTACTTAACAGAGGGGAGAAGGAGAGGGAGAGGGAAAGAGAAAGGGAAAGGAAAAGGGACAGGGAGAGGGAGAAGAAGAGTGGGAGGGAGAGGGAGGGGAGAGGAAGAGGGAAAGACAAAGAGAGAGAGGGAGTGGGGAGGGAAGGGAGAGGAAAAAGGGGAGGGAAGGGGGAGAGAAAGGGAGAGGGAAATGGTGAAGAAAAGGGAGAGGGAAAGGGGAAGGGAGAGAGAGGAGAGTCTACAAAGATTCCTGGTAAGCACTCCTTCAACTCCAGAGGGGAATCAAGCAGAGGTGGACCTACCTATCACCTTGGAATGTCTTTCATCCCGCATACAACCCTTCTAAGGGGACAAGGAAACTCAATCCATCATTCCAGCGTGGAATGAGGCTGTCCCCGAATGCCAGCAGAGGGGGCTTGGAGACCGGTCCTTAAGGAGGGGGAATGTTTATCCAGCAGGTGGTTCTGAATTGATAGTCCGGTCGTTGCAATGCCCCTGATTTAGGGGCAGACTTTTTTTGTGTGTGTGTGCGGTATTTGTTAAGCACTTATTATGTGTCAAGCACTGTTCTAAACGCTGGGGTAGATACAAGTCAATCAGGTCGGACACAGTCGCTGTCCCATATGAGGCTCACAGGCTAAGTGGGCAGGAGAACATATCCGCTAGGCCACCCTGATTCCCTATGACTTTAGATAACAGATGTACTTTGGATCCCCACAGTTTCATCTGTTGAACAAGAATGGCGGAAAATTGCTTCTCTGAGCTGTAGCTAGTAGTAGTGGTAGTAGTAGTAGCGTCAGTAATAGTAGTAATTAGTAGTAATAGTAATGGTATTTATTGAGCGTTGTACAAGGGCAGTAACAATGTATTGCAAGCAACAGTAAGCGTGTCAAGAGAAGCAGCGTGGCCTAGTGGATAGAGCTTGGTCCTGGGAGTCGGAGGGCCTGGGTTCTAATCCTGGCTCTGCCACTTGTCTGCTGTATGACCTTGGGCAAGTCACCTAACTTCTCTATGCCTCAGTTTCCTCATCTGTAAAATGGGGGGAATCAATACCCATTCTCCATCTTATTTAGACTATGCATCTCACAGGGGAAAGGGACTGTCTCCAACCTGATTAACTTGTATCTATCCCAGCGCTAATAACAGGGATGGACACATATGGGAAATGGAAGGAACAGAGAACACGTCTGTCAACTCCGTTGTATTGTACTATCCCAAGGACTTAGTGCAGTGCTCTGCAATAAATACCATTAAAAGTTGCTAGAATGCGTTTAACCTTAAAATGGGGATTAAGACTGTGGCACAACCTGTTAACCTTGTATCTGCCCCTTTGTTTAGAACGGTGCTTGGCGCACAGTAAGCACTTAACAAATACCATCATTATTATTAGTATTATTAGTATTATTATTACCATCATCGTCATTGATTGATCCCAACACGCTGGTGCCCTCATCCTTTCCTGCTTACCGTGACATGCATTTGGGCACCTATCACACAAATATCTTTGGCTCCCATTCATCATCTGCCTCCACTGGGATCCTGGAACACCTAGAATCTGAGATGACAACTTTTGAGGTAAAATAAAACCCAACAAGAGGAATGGGTGAGATTTTTCTTTCTTAGTATGACAGACTCACGTCCTTGTGAATTAGGAATCAGCCAATCAATCAATCAATCCATAAATAGTACTTATTGAACACTTACTGTGTGCAGAACACTGTTCTAAGCACGTGGGAGAGTACAATATAACAGTTGGTGGAAACATTCCCTGTCCTCAATCCAATCCAGTGGGGGAGACAGCATTAAAATAAATTATAGATAAGGGGAAGCAACAGACATTCAATTTATGTTCATAAGTGTTGGTGGTTAAGGGTAGGATGAGTAATAATAACAATAATGATGGTATTAAGTGCTTACTATGTGTCAAGCACTGTTCTAAGTGCTGGGATAGATACAAGGTTATCAGGTTGTCCCACTTGGGGCTCACAGTCTTGATCCCCATTTTATAGATGAGGGATCTGAGGCACAGAGAAGTGAAGTGACTTGCCCAAAGTCACACAGCTGACAAGTGGCAGAATCAGGATTACAGCCCACGACCTCTGACTCCCAAGCCATGCTCTTTCCACTAAGCCACGCTGCTTCTCTAATAATACTAATAATAATTATGGTATTGATTAAGTGCTTACTATGTGCCAAGCATCGTTCTAAGTGCTGGGTTAATCGAGGTAATCAGGTTGTCCCAGGTGGGGCTCACAGTCTTAGTCCCCATTTTACAGATGAAGTAACTCAGACACAGAGAAGTTAAGTGGCTTGCCCAAGGTCACACAGCAGATAATTGGCAGAGCTGGGATTAGAACCCATGTCCTCTGACTCCCAAACCCGTGCTCTTTCCTCTAAGCCACACTGATTCTCAATAGTAATGGTATTTGTTAAGCACTTACTATGTGCCAAGCACTGTTCTAAACTCTGGGGTAGATACAAGGCAATCAGGTTGTCCCACGTGGGGCTCACAGTCTTAATCCCCATTTTACAGAAGAGGTAACTGAGGCCCAGAGAAGTGAAGTGACTTGCCCAAAGGCACACAGCTGACAAGTGGCGGAGCCGGGATTAGAACCCACGACCTCTGACTCCCAAGCCCGGGCTCTTTCCACTGAGCTACACTGCTGTTAGTGATAATAATGATGATGATGGTTTTGTTTTGTGGCGTCAATATGAAGGAATTGACTAAAATCAGATTTGAATTCATCCACCCCTTGCCTTCTCTGTGTTTCCAGTTCTGCAGCTGCTAAACCATTAGGCCCAATTCATTGTTTTGCTGCAGGATGAGTGTAAGGTCCAAAGGGCAAGAGGAATCTATTTACTCATCCATCACAAAATTGATATCACATCTCCATTTGGGCACAACTAGTCCAGTTCTAGGGCGGAGGAATGTGTTTCGATTTTCAAATCTGAGTTAGGCTTGGGGGAATTCTGGTAGTTCTCCCAGAAGTTAAGGATCAGGAGGAGTCACTGAGGTAGATACTAGAGATACTAGATACTAGATACTAGAGATGCAGTGCTGGGAAGTCATTTCTTCTGCGTTCACGGCAAAACCCAGCCTTGAAAATTTCACATGTCAGTGAGAGTGATTCATCTCCAGTTCTTGCTATAATTTATTTCCTCTCAGAAAATAAAATTAGACAGGAATTAAAAGGAACTGGCTCTAGCCTCAAGAGAAGCAGAATTTAAATGTAAACTTGATTGATGTGTCATTTTGCCAATAAAAAGATCGCCTTTAATGACACAGTCTAGCTAATGAAATGTCAGGCCAGAGAGTCCTGGATCACTCCACGAACTTTGGAATTCTCCCTTTTCATCAATCGATTCATGGTATAATGGCAGTTTCGTGACTTCTGCTGTTTCAAAAAAATTGGCCCATTTTTCTGTTACTCTGGTAAACCCTGACTCTTTTAACAGAGTTCAGGGGACTCTCACTTAATTGCTGGAAGTCACAGAGGTAAGTTAGTTGGGTCCAGTGAGATCTTTCTGCCAGGCGACTTTGGGCAAGTCACTTCAACACTCTGTGCCTCAGTTCCCTCATCTGTAAAAATGGGCATTAAGACCGTGAGCCCCATGTGGGAGAAGGACTCTGTCCATCTTGATTTGCTTGTAACCACCCCGGTGCCTGGCACATAGTAAGCACTTAACAAATACCACAATTATTATTATTATGTTTGTTTCAATTAGAGTGTAAGACTGTAAGATCAAAAACTGGACTGTAAGATACTTGCTAGATTGTAAACTCCCTGAGGGTAGGGGTAATATCTCTAGAAGATATAGAAGGTGGGTGTTTGAACTCATGGTACCACATCAACTGATGGAGCAGAATTCCTCGGGTGAGCATGGTGTCCAGAAACAGAATCGCTCCCAGAGAGAATGTTCAGGAATGCACAATCAAATGTTTCTTCTTCTTTGTCTTCATTTTTGTTTAAATAATATGTGACAGAAGAAAGAGGTTGAGTAAAGCCAAGTTGTAGAATAATTGCCTAAAGTAAAAAGTGATATTGAAAGATCAATCAATCAATCATTGGCATTTATCGAGTGCTTACTGTGTACAGAGCATTGTACCAAGGGCTCGGGAAGCTTCAAATCAACAGAGTTGATAGATGTGAACATTTCACTTTAATTATCCCCTAGAACATTTTTAGTTAGAATGGAAGAAAAGTTTGGATTGGAGGGTTTTAATGGTTTTTTTTCTTTTTTAATTGAGTCAATAGCGACTCCTCTGACCACAAGGAGCTTGCAGTCTACAGGGATAGGTGTAAGTGTGCTGCCATGAAATTTTTTTGCCCACCTCTAATTGTGTCAACCTTTCCTTGTGACTGTGGAAATGTAAAGGGAAAAGGGATTTTTTGGGGGACTGGTGGAACAGCTTTCAAGGGCTATTCAACCAGAAAGCCGTCATTGAGGATCTTTTCAACCCTGACTGGAAACTCTTAGATTTTTGTTGGAGAAGAGAGTTGAAGTCCAGGCCCAAAAAGCTATAGGGGCCATCACTCCCATCATCCCCCTATGCCCATCTTCTTTGACAGCACAGATTTCTCACAGGAAGGAAGCGGAGGTATTGTGCTGTTCAAAGTGAGACTGTAATAGGCTGTCTCAATTTTAGAATCTTATAATTATGTTTTAGCAAATAAGATAAAGAGTGGCAATAAGCTTAGTACTCTAGGGGAGGGCAGTAAAATGGTAACTGCCCTCTGCCTGTGAGGTGTGATGGGTCGGGCCAAAAAGAAAGGCAAATTGAGTTCAGGGTGGTCTCGGACCGAAGAAGGGAGGGTCTCGTCTCAATCGGCAATCAATCGGTGATATTTATTGAGCACTGATTCTGCGCAGAGCACTATACCAAGAATTTGTGAGAGCACAATAGAGTTAACAGACACAATTCCTGTTCTTAAAGAGCTTATAGAAGGAGAGACAGACATGAAAATAAATAACAGGGAGAGGAAGTAACAGAGTTTAAAGATATGTATGTAAGCACTGTTGGGGGCTGGAGAGTGAGCATCCAAGTGCCAGGCTGCCGTGGAAGTGGTGAAGTAGCAAATGGGGGTCGGGGTTAGGGACAGAGACAAAAGATTAATCAGGGAACACCTTCGGGTGGAGATGAGGTTTCAGAAGGCCTTTGAAGATGGAGGGAGCAGTTGTCTCCCAGATGTGAAGGGGAGGAATTTCTATAAGAACATCGGGGTTGTAACCAGTTAGTCCTGGGCCCTGGCAATGTCCTCCTTCCTGACAGGCAACTTCCCCTTAATCACTGTGGTGTACATGGTGGGGATGAACCGGACACCCCCCTGAATTTCATGAATTAGCATTTTACTTGTGTAGTGAGAAAATTCCCTCACATCAAGGAGGCTATCTCAGAGCCCAACTCCACCACTTGTCGGCTGTATGACCTTGGGCAAGTCACTTCACCTCTCTGTGCCTCAGTTACCTCGTCTGGAAAATGGGGATTGAGACTGTGAGTCCCACATGGGACAGGGGCTATGCCCAGCTCACTTTGCTTGTATCCACCTCAGAACTTAATACAGTGCCTGACACACAGTAAGCGCTTAACAAATACCATTATTATTATTATTATTATTATTAGAGGGCACTGGGTTGCTGGCCTGTGGAGAGCTGCAGTGCCCACCCTGGCCCAGCAAGAGCCCCTTCCCTGAGTGATGTCAATCCGGACATTACTAATCCCGTGGGAAACTTCGCCCAGTTACTTGGAATCCTAGGAATTGCCCATCTTCCTTGTTGGAAGGCAGAAGGGTCCCCCAGTTTCACATACCTGCCTTGTGGCAAACTGAGCTCTGGGAAGGAAGATTTAATGTCTGTATCTCTGGGAATTCAGTATGCAGGAAGAGGCCAAACTAGAAAAGATTGATTATGTATTAACTGGAGTTAAGAAAATAGCTAGGCAAAAGGAATACCTGAGTGCTATAGATTCATAAATCTGCCTTGGGAAACCTTGATTTCCTCAGGGTTTATTGAACATTTCACTTTAAGTATCCCCTAGAACATTTTTAGTGAGAATGGAAGAAAAGTTTGGATTGGAGGGTTTTAATGGGGTTTTTTCTTTTTTAATTGAGTCAATAGTGACTGGAAGACTGGAAGAATATAAGCTCACTGTGGGCAGGGAATGTGTCCACCAACTCTGTTATATTGTACTCTACGAAGCGCTTAGTACAATGCTCTGCACCAAGTAAGCGCTCAATAAATACCATTGATTGATTGATCGATTGGATAGGATCAATATCCTGGGCATAGATGGGAAGACAGGGGATAATATCCTCTTTGCTTCAGTGGCATTCAATGAGTTCTCCTCTTCCTAGCAGATAAGGGTTTGAGTTCCAGCTGAGTTCAAGTAAGTCATGTAACCTCCCTGGGACTCAGTTTCCTTATCTGCAAAATAGTGATAAAATAGATTGTAAACCATTTGTTGAGGCAGAGACTGCATCCACTCTCCATTAGGTATCTGTCAGGTATCTATCCCAGAGCTTAGTTTGTGTATTTACTTGACAAGTGCCACAGGTTTTATTGTTAGTGGGAGGGTTTCATGGCTCATAGTTGATGCTCAGTTATACAGGAGTAGGTGGTTAAATCTTTTTTTTAATGGTATTTGTTAAGTGCTTACCATGTATCAAACACTGTTCTAAGCACTGGAGTAGATAAAAGTGAATGAGAATGGACAGGCTTTCAGTCTAAGTAATCTATAGATTATCCATACACCCTGATTCTACCCTTCTACCTCCTGCCTGTCTTTTATCCATTCACATGATATTAATACTTGCCGTGGAGAGCAGGGAATGAAGGGAGAAGAGTGGGTATTCTGGTAAAGAATGAGTGAGTGAAGGGCTTAAAATATATGCTGGAAATGAGACTTTTAGATAATGTGTAGATTTCATTTTATCCATGTAATTTTTGGCCCCCATTACTCAGATCACTCAGGAACTGAGAAGCAGCATGGCCTAGAGAATAGAGCATGGGCTGGGAGTCCAAAGGACCTGAGTTCTAATCCTGGCTCTGCCCCTTGTTTGCTGTGTGACCTTGAGCAGGCCACAACTTCTCTGGACCTCAGTTACCTCATATATAAAATGAGGATTAATACAGTGATCTCCATGTGGGACATGAACTGTGCCCAATCTGATTATCTTGTTTCTATCCCCGCGCTTAGTACAATCCCTGGCACATAGTAAGCACTTAGCGAATACCAGAAAGAAACAACCCAAAAAATGGAGTCACTGATCCATAGAGAGGCCGATCTCCCAGGTGGAATGAGAGTGGCAAAATCTCTTCAGAATTTAAAGATTAGTGCCGATTAATTCAGAAATGAAGAGGTCTGGTTTTCAGTCACAACCGCTGAAGAGCTCTTCAATATGCAACAAGTTAATAAGTTCGATATGTTCTTGAAACCTCATTTAGGCAGTTGAATTACTTATCTGCGGGCCTCTTCTTTCCATTGTCCATTGATCCCCACCTCTGACTGGTTTCAACATTAATAACGAGATGGGCTGAGGAACGTGAAAGCAATTAGGAGAGTTAGCGAATATATCAGGTTCTTATTGGCCAGGGGCTTGGCAAAAATGCAATAACGATACCCAGAGAAATTTGGTTTCCCACAATGACACCCTGCCATGTGGTGAGAAAATTCTCTTGGTTCCTCAGATTTTCATTCTACACATTGCTTTTCTGTTTCTAAGTTTAGCCCTGAGCCAGTCTGTGCTTGGGAAGGAGGATTCATGATAGTTTTCTGGTGTGTAGGCTGCAATCTGAATGTTCCCTTTAAAAGGTGCACTGCTTGCACTTGGAAAAAATCCTCAAGACCAGGGCAAACTGAAGCACCAGAAAAAGTTGCCAAGGGGCCGTTACTATAGGAATAATAATAACGATGGTATTTATTAAACACTCACTATTTGTAAAGCACTGTTCTAACTGCTGGGGATGATACAAACTAATCAGGCTGGACACAGTCCCTACCCCACTTGGGGCTTGCAGTCTTAGTCCCCATTTTGCAGATGAGGTAACTGAGGTACAGAGAAGATATGTGACTTGCCCAAGGTCACCCAACAGACAAGTGGTGGAGCTGGGACTTGTCTTGTCTTATGTCATTGAGTCGTTTCTCTCCCATAGGGACACCACAGACACATCTCTCCCTGAATGCGCCGCTCTCCATCTGCAATCATTCTGGCAGTGTATCCATAGAGTTTTCTTGGCAAAAATACAGAAGTGGTTCCATGCAGTAAACTCGAATCTCCTCCCTCAACTTTCTCCCATGCTGCTGCTGCCCAGTATGGGTGAGTTTTGACTTTTGGCAGATTGCCTTCCACCCGCTAGCTACTGCCCGAGCTAGGAATGGAATGGGCAGGCCGCTGCTTGACTCTCCCTCCTGTAGCCGAGACTGGTAGACAACTGGAAATTCTCCAGGTGTGACCCTGAAGTGGGGAAGCTGGGCCTAGAACTCAGGAAATACTCAGGATATACCTTCAGAAATCCAGACTCCATATGGCTATCTCCTTTGCCCTTCTACTTGATGTGCTTTTTTCTGGGGTTACAGAAGTGCCCCATTTTTGCAAGTGAATTTTCCAGCCTGAAAAATTGCTATGGTGAAAGCAAAGAGAAAAAGGAATGCATTTCTTTTCCAGAGGATACACTACAGTCTAGGTAGAGTTTTTAGAGACACAGGAAGGCCACAATAATAAGGTAGTATCAGCAGCAACTCCCAGAAGTTACATTTAATCTCTCCAAAGAAATTGAGCACTATACCTGTCAGCTTTATATCAACCTTATTATCCCTAGTCCTGTTTCCCTGGAGAAGAAACTCTGCTGTGCCCTAACTTCTCTGCTTGCTCTTTGGTATTTCAGATGTGGCCAGTTTTAAAAATAAGATTAGTAGTTTAAAGTACTAATGGATGGCAAGACTCAATCAATCAATCAGTGGTATTTATCGAACATTTACTGTGTGCAGAATACTGTACTAAGCACTTGGGAAAGTACAGTGCGGTAGAGATGGTATATGTGATTCCTGCCCACAAGAAGTTTTTAGTCTTAAATGGTCCTTTGCTGGGATTTTGGGTATCTGGGAGCACAATGTGACAATGTCCCCATCCTATCTGGTATGGAGAATAATGACTGTGATATTTAAGTGCTTACTATTTGCCAAGCACTGTACTAAGCACTGGGGTTAGGTCTTCTGGACTGTAAGCCCGTTGTTGGGTAGGAACCATCTCTATATGTTGCCGACTTGTACTTCCCAAGCACTTAGTACAGTGCTCTGCACACAGTAAGCACTCAATGAATATGATTGAATGAATGAATGAATTCCAGACAGGATGGACACTGTCTCTGTCCCGCATAAAGCTCACAGTCTCAGCAGGAGAGAGATCAGGTATTGAATCCCCATTTGGCAGATGAGAGAACTGAGAAACATAATTTAAGTGACTTACCCAAGGTCACACAGCAGACAAGTGGCAGAGCTGGGATTAGAACCCAGGTCCTCTTACTCCCAGGCCTGTGCTTTCCCCTAGGCCACGCTGCTTCTTATGAGAAGAATGAGATGCAAAATAGGCTACATTTACGAACAAATTTCCCAGCTCTATCCCTGGAATTTTGTTCTTTTTTTAATGGTATTTGTTCAGCGCTTACTATGAGACAGGCACTCTGCTAAGCACTGGGATACAAGCTAATCAGGTTGGACACAGTCCCTGTCTCACAAGGGATTCAAGTCTTAATCCCCATTTTACAGATGATGTAACTGAGGCACAAAGAAATTCTGTGACTTGCCTAAGGTGGCAAAGGTGAAAAAAGCTGACAAGTGGCGGGTTGGAATTAGAACCCAGTTCCTTCCGACTCCCAGGCTCATTCCGGATCCACTGGCCAAGGCTACTTCTTCTTACCAGGGAATTCGCATGTGTGCTGAAAAATCTGCATTTAGTCCACCCAGAGAGGCAGCATGGCCTAGTGGAATGGACAAGTTAAGGAGACAAGAAATCTGGGTTCTAATCCGGGCTCCATCCTTTGCCTGCTGTATGACCTTGGCCAAGTCACCCAACTCCTCTGTGCCTCAGTTTCCTCATCTATAATATGGAAATCATGCCTCCTTCCTTTGTCGCAGCAATGTTGTGAGGACAAAATGAAATGATTGATGTGAACATCTTGAGGAAAAATTAAGGCACCATCTAAATTTGATATTACTTTCAATAATGATGCACCTAGTGTCAGTTTGTTCTTTAGATTCAATAACTTCAGGGATATTGAGAATTCTGAGGGTTTGGAAATGTCCAAAATGTGGAAAATGTCACAATCTTCCTAAACATTCAGTACCCATGTCCTCTGTCTCTCACTGGGATGTTTCTGCATTGCAGAGGCAAGAGATACAGGGAAAAAACAACCCCATTTTTTGGAGGTTTTTTTAGTTACTGGAGCTCTCAGAAGAGACCAGAAGATACCTTTACAACCTCTAGAACCCAGGGAGGCTGTGAAGTTTGTAACCAAAGGCCATTTATTTACCTGAAACTATAAGGAGCCTGAGGAACCCCCCTCCTTGTCTTGATTTTGTCATCTGCGCCAAATCTGTTTGTTGTGTTTAGCAATCTCTTGTTTCTTATGGTATTTGTTAAGCACTTATTATGTGCCAGACACTGTACTAAGTGCTGGGGTAGATACAACTTAATCAGGGTGGACACAGTCCATGTCCCACATGGGGCTCACAGTCTTAGTCCCCATTGTACAGTTGAGGTAGCTGAGGCACAGAGGACTCAAGTGACTTGCCCAATGCAAATGTCTTTGTCTGTCTCCCTCACAGACCTAGGTTATCAGCTCCAGTTAGATCAGGGACCGTCTCTGATGCGTTGTTTATTAATATTATTAATAATAATAAAAGTAATAATAGTATTTGTTGAGCACTTACTACATGCCATACCCTCTTATAAGTGCTGGGGTAAATATAAGATAATTGGTTAGACACAGTTCCTGTCCCACATAGGGCTCACAGTTTCTGTTTCACCCTAGTGCTAAGCACAGTTCTTGATACACAGTAATTGATAAATATGATAATTAATGGAAAAGCAGCGTGTCCTAGTGGATACAGCACCAGCCTGGGAGTCAAAAAGACCTGAGTTCTAATCTTGGCTCTGCCACTTGTCTGCTGGGTGACTTTGGATAAGTCACATAATTTCTCTATGCCTCAGTTACCTCATTTGTACAATTAAGACTGCAAGCCCCACGTGGGTCATGGACTGTGTCATGTCTCATTAGCTTGTATTTACCCCGTTGCTTAGTACAGTGCCTGGCACATAGTAAATGCTTAACAAATGCCATAAAGAAAGAATGGAGATATGCATGATACTCAAAACTGTGGGGCATTTTATTGGAATGAGTATTTATTATATAAATCACTAGGGCTCTGTTGGAGCTAAACATATTTGTATTTTATATTTGCCTCCCTGTTTGCTGGTTCAGGGAAATGATTTTCAGATGCTCTTCCTAAAAAAGGGATTGGATCTACTAGGATGCAATGATAGATCTTATAGCCTGGGATCTCTTGTCCAAATTAACCTTGAGGGTAGCAAGATCATGCCTTACTACTCTATTCTGTTGCACTCTCCCAAGCTTTTAGTGAAGTGTTTTGCGCACAGTTAAGCACTCAATAAGAGTAGCAGCATGGCCCAGCAGAGAGAGCATGGGGCCGGGAGTCAGAGGATGATCTGGGTTTTAACTCCAGCTCTGCCACGGTTGTGTGACCCTGGGCAAGTCATTTAACTTCATTACACCTCAGTTACCTCCTCTGTAAAATGGGGATTAAGTCCGTGAACGCTATGTGGGACAGGGACTGTGCCCAACCTGATTAGCTTGTATCTATCCAGGTGCTTAGTACAGTGCCTAGCACATACTAAGGACTTGATCAATACCTTTAAAAAATATCATTGATTTTCTTGTCTTATGGGGTCAAGTCATTTTCAACCCATAGCGACACCACCGACTCACCTCTCCCAGAACGCGCCGCTCTCCATCTGCAATCGATCTGGTAGTGTATTGGTAAAAACGTGGAAGTGGTTTAACAATGCCACCTTCTGCAAGGTAAACTTGAGTCTCCACCCTCTACTCTCTCCGGTGCCACTGAGGCACAGCACAGGTGAGTTTTGACTTGTAGCAGATCGCCTTTCACTCGCTAGCCACTGCCCAAGCTAGGAATGGAAGGGGTAGGCCTCTGCTTGACCCTCCCTCCCGTAGCCGAGACTGGTAGAGGACTGGAAACTCTCCAGGTGTGGCCTTGAGAGGGGATCGTTGATTTAGCACCTCCAGAAAACTGGTGTCTCTATTAATCATTCATTCAATCATATTTATTGAGCGCTTACTGTGTGCAGAGCACTGTACTAAGCGCTTGGGAAGTACAAGTTGGCAACATAAAGAGACGGTCCCTGCCCAACAGTTAATCCTTACGTAGTTCTCCAGGCTGTACTGAACGGGAAGAGTGGGACAGAAATCATTTTGTGGGCTGGTACGTTTTTGATTCCCATTTGCAAGACTTCTATATTAGATCAACTGTTTAACCTGCCTTTCCCTCCCACCGTGTTTCGGACTTTAGCTCCCAAGATAAAGGCATAACTCACCACAAGGCAGGGAACATTCCATTTATTCCATGAATTGTAGCAGTTAGCAGAATGGTCACATATAAGGTCACCACGGAAAAGGAAGGGGGAATAAAGAGCCAAGCAAATGGTAAGAGTACTTAAAGCACTCAAACTTCATGAGAAGCAGAGCAGTCTGCGGAGAGTTGAAGCTTAATGACTTCTAATTCCCCAGTAACCAAATGAGACAAGTACAGGCTTGGGGTTTTCAGTCTTTCTGGCTCTTTGCCGGAGTGGGAACCTCTCTATGTCATCTTCGAGCACTAACACTCGCTGGCAGGAATGTTCAGGGAAAGTGACCTGCTGCAATTTGTTGTGAAACATCCACTGGCTACAGGACAAGACAGAGAAGTGAAATCATTTTAATATCGGATCAGCAGGGCAGAATCAGAAAACAGAAGTCAGGAAACATTTTTTAAACATATTTTGGAAACCCCTACATCTGCACCGGTTAGTTTCAGGGACGGATTTTCACACCAAGAATTTCCTAAATACAATTTTAGAACACCAAATCTGCAGAGACGACAAAAATTATTTTTAATTGTTTTTTCCTTCTCGACGAACCACAATTTGCTGGCCCACTTGGGGAGGGCCTGGCGCTTTTAGGAGGAGTAATCATATTCCTCTGCACTGCGGCGCCCAAAATCCATCCAGCCTAAGTAGTCCCTGTCAGTTATCCTCTGAGTGGGATCCATCTTCTTGGGCTTTTTGAAGACTGGCTTTCTCTCAGAAGACCCTAAAGGGGTTGGGGGGAATCAAGGTGAGGAGAGGGGAAAGAAGCAGAAAGGTTAATAATAATAGTAATTATTATTGTGATGTTCTTTAAGTGCCAGGCACTGTACTAAGCACTGAGGTGGTTACAAGCAAATCGGGTTGGATACGGTCCCTGTCCCATGTGGGGCTCACAGTCTCAATCCCCATTTTACAGATGAGGTAACTGAGGCACAGAGAAGTGAAGTGACTTGCCCAGGGTCACACAGAAGACAAGTGGCAAAGCCAGGATTAGAACCCATGACCTTCTGATTTCCAGACCCGTGCTCCATCCACTATACCATGCTGCCCTATGGGGTGAGAACCTTCACTGGTCACAGCTTAGACAGTAGGGTTCCTGCTGTTCTTTCTCTAAGGGTAGACATTGCAAATTCCCCGATGTTGGGTAGGGATTGTCTCTATTTGTTGCCGAACTGTACTTTCCAAGCGCTTAGTACAGTGCCCTGCACACAGTAAGTGCTCAGAACAGTGCTTTGCACATAGCAAGCGCTTAATAAATACCATCGTTAGTACTATTATTAAATACGATCGAATGAATGAGTTCCCCCAAATCGCTGCTCTCTGGGGTTTCATTCATTTAGCCAATCGTATCTATTGAGCACTTACTCTGGGAAGAGCACTGCACTAAGCGCTTGGGAGAGTACAATACAACAATAAACTGACACATTCCCTGCCCACAGCGAGCTTTACATTTGGGTGGCGGCAATGGGAAGGGCTTTTCTCGGACCATCGGGGAAGTGGCCAAGGAATATTCTAGCTGAAACTCTACTGTGCCATCCTCGTGCTTGGATTTCTAATCTTTATTCACCCCCTCCCTCAGCCCCACAGCCCTTTAGTACATGTCAGTCAGTCAATCATATTTATTGAGCGCTTACTGTGTGCACAGCACTGTACTAAGCACTTGGGAGAGTCAATATAACACTATAACAGGCACAATTCCCTGCCATAATTTATTTTAATGTTTGCTTCAATCAATCAATCAATCAATCGTATTTATTGAGCGCTTACTGTGTGCAGAGCACCGTACTAAGCGCTTGGGAAGTACAAGTTGGCAGCATCTAGAGACGGTCCCTACCCAACAGTGGGCTCACAGTCTAAAAGGGGCAGATGGAGAACAAAACCAAACATCCTAACAAAATCAAATAAATAGAATAGATATGTACAAGTAAAATAGAGTAATCAATCAATCAATGAATCGTATTTATTGAGCACTTACTGTGTGCAGAGCACTGTACTAAGCGCTTGGGAAGTCCAAGTTGGCAACATCTAGAGACGGTCCCTACCCAACAGTGGGCTCACAGTCTAGAAAGGGGGAGACGTAGAACAAAACCAAACATGCTAACAAAATAAAATCAATAGAATGGATAGGTACAAGTAAAATAAATAAATAAATAGAGTAATCAATCAATCAATCATATTTATTGAGTGCTTACTGCGTGCAGAGCACTGTACTAAGCGCCTGGGAAGTCCAAGTTGGCAACATCTAGAGATGGTCCCTACCCAACAGTGGGCTAGACAGTGAACTCTCTGTGAGCGGGGAACATATCATTCAATCAATCATATTTACTTAGTGCTTTCTGTGTGCAGAGCACTGTACTGAATGCTTGGGAGAGGATAATAGATTAGAGTTGGTAGACACATTCCCTGCTCACAGCGAGCTTACTGTGGAGAGGGAGAGACAGACATTAATAGAAATAAATGATTCTGTCATATTGTACTTGCCCGTGCTCTTAATACCGTGCATCATTGATGACTGGTCAATGTCAACCCAACCCGCCATGTTGTGTTGGAGTCAGAAGACCAGAAACATTCATTCAATCGTATTTATTGAGCGCTTACTGTGTGCAGAGCACTGTACTAAGTGCTTGGGAAGTACAAGTTGGCAACATACAGAGATGGTTCCTATCCAACACCAGGCTCAGAGTCTAGAAGCAGCATTGCCTAGTGGAAAGAGCATGGGCCTGGGAGTTGGAAGGGCCTGGGTTCTAATCGCAATTCTGCCACTGTGTGACCTTGGGCAAGTCACTTAACTTCTCTGTGCCTCACTTCTCTTGTTCGCCCTCCTATTTAGACTGTGAGCCCCATGCAGGACAGGGACTATGTCCAACCTAATTCACGTGTATCTACCCCAGAGCTTAGAGGCACTTGTGTGTATATATATAATAATAATAATGTTGGTATTTGTTAAGCGCTTACTATGTGCAAAGCACTGTTCTAAGCACTGGGGTAGATACAAGGTAATCAGATTGTCCCACGAGGAGCTCACAGTCTTCATCCCCATTTTCCAGATGAGAGAACTGAGGCCCAGAGAAGTGAAGTGACTTGCCCAGAGTCACACAGCTGACAAGTGGCGGAGCCGGAATTTGAACCCATGACCTCCGACTTCGAAGCCCGGGCTCTTTCCACTGAGTCAAGCTGCTTCCCATATAATTCTATTCATTTTTATTAATGATGTGTATATATCTAAAATCCTGTTTATTGATAATCATGCTACTGATGCCTGTTTACTTGTTTTGATGTCTGTCTCCCCTGTTCTACACTGTGAACCCATTGTTGCTGAATCGTACTTCCCAAGTGCTTAGTATAGTGCTCTGCACACAGTAAGCGCTCAATAAATATGACTGAACGATTGATAAATGAAAGGCGCTTAATAAATAAAGAAAGAAAAGGTGTGAAGTACAAGGTGTCGCAAAAGTAGAACTTGGGGGGCAATTTGCACTAGTTTACTGTTTTGCCTCAGCAGTGCTGGAGACCTGAACTGACCAAATCTTCAAAGGAAACTCTGCTGGGACAGAGATTAGAAAGCCGGAAGCCCTTGCACTGGAAGAAGAACTGCCACATAGAAAGGCAATCAACCAATCAATCAAACGTATTTATTGAGCGCTTACTGTGTGCAGAGCACTGTACTAAGCGCTTGGGAAGTACAAGTTGGCAACATTATAGAGACGGTCCCTACCCAACAGTGGGCTCTCAAAATGGCTTAATGAGTGGCGTAATGCCCTGAAATTCTCAGGGCATCTGGGACCTCAGGCTCTGCCATCCTCCCTTCCTCCAGGCTAGTTCCCCGAGGAACGGTTGGTTCGGCAAATGCCGAGACGGCGGGAGGCTTTCCCTTCTTTTTCACAATAGGAGGAAAGAAGGGGAACATGAATTTGAGAAATGGAACTTCCTAGCTCTCTATCAGGAGCCCCAGACTGAGCCCCTTCCTTCCTCTCCCCCTCGTCCCCCTCTCCATCCACCCCATCTTACCTCCTTCCCTTCCCCACAGCAACTGTATATATGTATATATGTTTGTGCATATTTATTACTCTATTTATTTATTTATTTATTTATTTTACTTGTACATATCTATTCTATTTATTTTATTTTGTTAGTATGTTTGGTTTTGTTCTCTCTCCCCCCTTTTAGACTGTGAGCCCACTGTTGGGTAGGGACTGTCTCTATATGTTGCCAATTTGTACTTCCCAAGCGCTTAGTACAGTGCTCTGCACATAGTAATCACTCAATAAATGCGATTGATGATGATGATGATGATGAGGTGGGCCCCATCCCTCTGTACTCCTTCATCATTATCATCAATGGTAACTATTGAGCACTTACTGCGTGCAAAGCACTGTTCTGTTATAGTGTACTCTCCCAAGTGCTTAGTACAGTGCTCTGCCCACAGTAAGCACTCAGTAAATACAACTGACTGACTGACTGATCGCTTGGGAGAGCACAGTACAACAGAGTTGGTCGACAATGAGCTTACAGTGTAGAGGATAACCATGAAGCAGCGTGGCTCAGTGGAAAGAGCAAGGGCTTTGGAGTCAGAGGTCATGGGTTCAAATCCCGGCTCTGCCAATTGTCAGCTGTGTGACTCTGGGCAAGTCACTCAACTTCTCTGTGCCTCAGTTACCTCATCTGTAAAATGGGGATTAAGCCTGTGAGCCCCCCGTGGGACAACCTGATCACCTTGTAACCTCCCCAGCGCTTAGAACAGTGCTTTGCACATAGTAAGCACTTAATAAATGCCATTATTATTATCCAGCACTTAGAACAGTGTTTTGCACATAGTAAGTGCTTAACAAATGCCATTATTATTATTATTTGTTAAAGAATCTACTATGATGATGATGGCATTTATTAAGTGCTTACTATGTGCAAAGCACTGTTCTAAGCGCTGGGGTGGTTACAAGGTGATCAGGTTGTCCCACGTGGGGCTCACAGTCTTCATCTCCATTTTACAGATGAGGTAACTGAGGTACAAAGAAGTTAAGTGACTTGCCCAAAGTCACATAGCTGACAATTGGCGGAGCCGGGATTTGAACCCATGACCTCTGACTCCAAAGCCCGTGCTCTTTCCACTGAGCCACACTGCTTCTCTAAAAATAATAATAATGATGGCATTTGTTAACCCCTTACTATGTGCAAACCACTGTTCTAAGCGCTGGGGTGGTTACAAGGTGATCAGGTTGTCCCACGTGGGGCTCACAGTCTTCATCTCCATTTTACAGATGAAGTAACTGAGGCACAAAGAAGTTAAGTGACTTGCCCAAAGTCACACAACTGACAATTGGCGGAGCAGGGATTTGAACCCATGACCTCTGACCCCCAAGCCCCTACTCTTTCCACTGAGCCACGCTGCTTCTAAACACTGTACCAAACAAGAGAATTATCTTGTAATTATAAGACACAGTTCCTATTTCACATTGGGCTCACAGTGTAAGGGGGAAGAGAGAGAGAAGAGGTATTTAGTCCTCGTTCTCAGAAGAGGAAACTGAGGCAACGAGAAGTTGGAGAAGCAGCATGGCTTAGTGGATGGAGTGGCCATGCTTACCCAACAGATGAGTATTTTGCACTCATGTCCAGTAAATTCTGTCGACTGACAGATCAATTGGATCCTTGTAGCTTACTGCTCCTCACAGGGCAACATCCTATATAGGCCTTTGGGATGTGTGAAAAGCTATTAGTTAAGTCTCTGAAGCTGTGATTTTAGTGTTTTAACTCCTATCCTGACATCTCTGGATCAAACATTAGTGAATTATTCACTTGGTGGATTTGCCCACTGAAGATTTTAAGAATAATAATAATAATGGCATTTATTAAGCACTTACTATGTGCAAGGCACCGTTCTAAGTGCTGGGGAGGTTACAAGGTGATCAGGTTGTCCCACGGGGCGATCACAGTCTTCATCCCCATTTTACAGATGAGGGAACTGAGGCACAGAGAAGCTAAGTGACTTGCCCAAAGTCACACAGCTGACAATTGGCGGAGCCGGGGTTTGAACTCATGACCTCTGACTCCAAAGCCCTTGCTCTTTTCCACTGAGCCACGCTGCTTCTCTAGAACAGGTGCCAGTCTGCATTAATTCCCTTAAACTCTCTCCTACCCAGGAGTGAATATGGAGAACATTTCTTACTGGTACAATCAATCGATTAATCCATGGTATTTTTGGAGCTCTTACTATGTGCAGAACACTAATCTAGGCATTTGGGAGAGAATGATATAAGAGAATGAGCAGACACGTTCCCTGTTTTTAACACCAAGGTAGGAGGCTGGTGTTGATGAGATGCATTTGATGTCACATTTTGGTTAACTCCAAGGTTGGAAACCCCTAGGAAAGATGTTCTATGCCTCTCTGCAGCCGCATGGGAGAGGGCGAGAGGGCGAGAGAGAGAGAGAGAGAGAGAGAGAGAGAGAGAAAGAGAGAGAGAGAGTGCCTGCTTTTTTTTTAAAAAAAAACCTAGTATTTGCTAAGCACTTCCTATGCGCCAGGCACTGTACTAAGTGCTGGGGTAGATAGAAGCTAATCAGGTCGGACACAGTCTCTGTCCCAGGTCGGCCTCGCAGTCTTCATCCTCATTTTACAGATTTCATTACTCTATTTATTTAACTTGTACAAATGTACTATTCTATTTATTTTGTTAATGATGTGCACCTAGCTTTATTTCTATTTATTCTGATGACTTGACACCTGTCCACATGTTTTGTTTTGTTGTCCGTCTCCCCCTTCTAGACTGTGAGCCCGCTGTTGGGTAAGGACCGTCTCTATACGTTACCAACTTGTACTTCCCAAGTTCTTAGCACACAGTAAGCGCTCAATAAATATGACTGAATGAATGAATGAGGTAACTGAGGCCCAGAGAAGTGAAGTGACTTGCCCCGGGTCATCCAGCAGATAAGTGGTGGAGCTGGGATTAGAACCCAGGTCCTTCTGAATCCCTGGGAGCTCTATCCATTAGGCCACACTGCTTCTATCTTGGTGCATCTGTGTTGCCCACAGGAAGGTGGGCCGGGCACTCCGTCTACAAGTGGCAAGAGGCAAGCGCTTAGTACAGTGCTCTGCACATAGTAAGCGCTCAATAAATACAATTGACGATTGACGAAGAGGGGCAGCTTTGGCCGTGCTGGGGACGGGCCAGCCGGGGACACGACCAGGCTGGAGAGGAGGGAGCGGCAATGTGGAGAGTGAATCCAGACAAGGTCCTGTGGATTAGGAATTAGTTTCCTATTCATCCTTCCTTCTACTAGATTTAGGTTTTGACAAAGATATCCTTCACGTCTCTCTGCAGAATGTAAAATATTCACTTTTTAAAATCAAAGAAATTAGATCAGTAACTACCAATTAGATCAGTCAATCTATTTCCCCAGGGAGGGTACAGAAACTAGCAATTGTTCATCTCGTTTTTCTGGCTTTAAAAAATGAGATTCTTCCACTCATTTTTTTTTTTTTTGATAAAGCCATTTGAAACTAGATACGGCAAAGACTCTCAACCCTCTCCCCCTACCCGGCTCAAATAATAATAATGATGGCATTTGTTAAGCACCTACTATGTGCCAAGCACTGTTCTTAGCGCTGGGGGAGATACAAGGTAATCAGGTTGTCCCACATGGGCTTACAGTCTTAGTCCCCATTTTACAGATGAGGTAACTGAGGCACAGAGAAGTGAAGTGACTTGCCTAAAATCACACAGCAGACAAATGATGGAGCCAGGATTAGAACCCATGACCTCCAACTCCTAAACCCGGGCTTTTTCCACTGAGCAACACTGCTTCTCTGGCCCCTCTACCCAATTTCATCATCCCTGTTGGGGAGGATCACTTTTTTGCTTGTCTCTGTTGCTAGTAACCTTCGAGTCATATTTGATTCTTCCATTTCCATTGACCGCTACCTAGCCTTGTTCCTTATTCCAGATTCATTCCTTCATTCATTGGATCTGTCTCTTCCTCACTGCTCTCCCAGTCCCAGCCCAAGCCCAAGGCTTTTCCACTTCAAGTCTGGACTCTTCCTCACGGCAACTCCTGCTACGCCCATTCGGGATCCTCGCCCCAAAGCTGGCAAACCTACAAAACGGCATGGCCTAGTGAAAAGAGTCCGGGTCTGAAGGTCAGAGGACCTGGTTTTTAATCCCACTCTGCCTGCTGGGTGACCTTGGGCAAGTGGCTTCACTTTTCTGTGCCTTGTTTTCCTCATCTGCAAAATGGGGCTTCAATGCCTGTTGTCCTTCCCACTTTGACTGTGAGCTCTGTGTGGGACAGGACTGGTGTCTGACAATAATAATGGCATTTATTAAGTACTTACTCTGTGCAAAGCACTGTTCTAAGCGCCGATTGAGCCAACTTGTACTTCCCAAGCGCTTAGTACAGTGCTCTGCACAAAATAAGCGCTCAATAAATACGACTGAATGAATGAATGAATGAACTTGTATTTACTTCAATGCCTGGCAGATTGCCAGCACTTAACAAAACACCACAGAAGCATTGCGGTCCAGAGGAAAGAGTACAGGTTTGGGAGTCAGAAGGGCCTGGGTTTTAATGCCGGCTCTGCCACATGTCTGCTGTGTGACCTTGGGCAAGTCATTTAACTTCTCTTGTGCCTCAGTTACCTCATCTGTAAAGTGGGGATTGAGAGTGTGAGCTCCATGTGCGACAGGGACTGTATCCAGTCTGATTAACTTGTATCTATCCCAATGCTTAGAATGGTGCTTGGCACATAGTAAGCCCTCAAAAAGTACCATTATTATTATTATTATTACCAAAATTACTATTACGATCTGCCATCTTCTGAACCTGTTATTCCTTCTCCCACTGTCCAATCACTTCTCGTGGGAGAACTCCCTCCTTCAAAACTTTACAGAACTCTGCTTAAGACTCTCCTCTTCCAAAAAGCCATTCCTAACTGAACTCTCTCTGCCTCCCAACATTCCAATAACCCTGACTCCTCTCCAGTGCCCAAGCAATTCTGTCCATCCAATCCCTCTTTTCCAAGCTACATATATGAACCTATGAAGATGCATCCAGGACTTGTGTTTTTCTATGAAGTTTTTAGGTATACAGCCATGTTTCTCTGTCCCTTCGAACTGTAAGCATCCAGAAAGCCAAGACTAGCCATTACTTATAATAATAATAATATAATATAATAATGGCATTTGTTAAGCGCTTACTATGTTCTAAGCGCTGAGGGGGATACAAGGTGATCAAGTTGTCCCACGTGGGGCTCACAGTCTTAATCCACATTTTACAGATGAGGTAACTGAGGCTCGGAGAAGTTAAGCGACTTGCCCAAGGTCATGCAGCAGACGTGGCGGAGCTGGGATTCGAACCCATGACCTCTGACTCCAAAGCCCGTGCTCTTTCCACTGAGCCATGCTGCTTCTCTGCTTCTCTACTTCAACCCTCCAACCATCTACCCCATGTTCTCCACATCCCAGGGCAGCAATAAATGTTGACTGACTCTCTGCCAAGCTGGTAGAAATTTCCAGATAGGTCATCATCCATTTCTCAGTTTTGTCGCATGCATGAGCATACTCCATTGATCCTGAGAGTAGTGGTCAATAGGATCATTTTAAAAATGATTTTGAGAAGCAGCATGGTCTAGTGGAAAGAGCAAGGGCCCGGGAGAGCTGGGTTCTAGTCCCAGCTCTGCCACATGTCTGCTGTGTGACTTTGGGCAAGTCACTTATCTTCTCTGTGCCTCAGTTTCCTCATCTGTAAAAAAGGTATTAAATTTTGTGCCCTCCTACCTGGACTGTGAGGTGGGACAGGGACTGTGTCCATCTGTGCCCTAGTAGCTACCTCAGGGTTTAGAACAGTGCTCGGCACATAATAAGAACTTAACAAATACCATTAAAATTTAAAATATTCTGGTGTTGATCTGTTTTCTGACCTAGAGCTTTTAAAAAAATGTGGTCATGTCCCTCTGTGAAGAGAGATGCTATTTTTGTGAATGGTTCCCTTAAAGAATGCTTCTCTTTTCAGAAGAAAGACAGAAAAATAAGAATATCAGGAACCAAAACACTGTTTGAAAGGTACATTCTTGGGAGAGTTGTGGGGGATTGTAGAAAAAGCCCCCCATAATTTCTATCAGGCCCTCCTCTCATTAAACCCAGCCAAAAATGTGAAATATGGATCAGAACTGAGAAGCAGCATGTCCTATTAGAGAAAGCAAGGACATGGGAGTCAGAAGGACCTGTCTTCTAATCCCAGCTCTACCCCCTTGCCGCTGACTGACCTTGGGCAAGTCACTTAACTTCTCTGTGCCTCAGTTACCTCACCTGTAAAATGGGCATTAAGACTGTGAGCTCCAAGTGGGACATGGACTATATCCAAGCTGATTAGTTTGTAAATACCCCATTGCTTAGTACAGTGCCTGGAACATAATAAGTGCTTAACAAGTACCATAAAAAAAGAAAGAAACCCTAAAAAACAGAAACATCAAAATAACTTTAAGGGATCTGAGGTCAGCTCACAGGCACTATCTGAATTTGTCTTGTCTTGTGCCGTCGAGTCATTTCCGACCCATGGCGTCTCCACGGACACATCTCTCCCAGAACGTCCCACCTCCATCTGCAATCGTCTGGTAGCATAACCATAGAGGGTTTTTTTGGTAAAAATATGGAAGTGGTTTATCATTACCTTCTTCTGTGCGGTCAATTTGAATCTCCACCCTAGACTCTCTTCCATGCCCAGCACAGGGGAGTTTTGACTTGTAGTAGATTGCCTTCCACTCTCTAGCCACTGCCCAAGCTAGGAATGGAATGGATAGGCCTCTGCTTCACTCTCCGTCCCATAGCTGAGACTGGTAGGATACTGGAAACTCTCCAGGTGTAACACTGAGAGGAGCCACTGTAAACTGCACATCCATAATTAAAAAACGCATGATTAACTGTGGTTCCTTGTCAGAGTAGCCTGAAGCTGTTACAGTCTATCACATCAGCATGGCTCAATGGAAAGAGCCCGGGCTTCAGAATCAGAGGTCGTGGGTTCAATTCTCGGTTCCGCCAACTGTCAGCTGTGTGACTTTGGGCAAGTCACTTAACTTCTCTGTGCCTCAGTTACCTCATCTGTAAAATGGGGATTAAAACTGTGACTCCCCCCCGTGGGACAATCTGATCACCTTGTAACCTCCCCTGTGCTTAGAACAGTGCTTTGCACATAGTAAGCACTTAACAAATACCATTATTATTATTATTATATCATAGATTTCTTCTGAACTGGAAGAACTGGCTGATGAATGACTTCCCAGCTCTCTCAGAACTACTGGGGCAGATCTTGTCGAAAACCCTGCCCTCTCTGGATTCCCTCCCTGCACCACCAGAGTCTAAGACAAGACTTTTCCAAGTGCTTAGTACAGTGCTCTGCACACAGTAAGTGCTCAATAAATACGATTGAATGAACAAATAAGTGAATGAAGGGGAGGTGCTTGGTGTAGCAGCAGGATATTCTTGCAACTCTGGGATCTACCTACTCCCACTCCCTTCTGCATCGTCGTTGCACTTGGAATTTCTCCGGAATTGCACCCTTGAGTCACCCCTCCCTCACCACCACAGCATTTACTCTCTTATCCATACTTTATTTCTATTAATGTCTGTCACCCGGTCTAGACTCTAAGCTCCTTGTGAGCAGGGAACATGTCTACCAACTCTGATATATTGTAATAATAATAATAATAATAATGGTATTTGTCAAGTGCTTACTATGTGCCAAGCACTGTACTAAGCACTGGGGTAGATACAAGGTAATCAGGTTGTCCCCCGCGGGGCTCATGGTCTTAATCCCCATTTTACGGATGAGGTAACTGAGGCATAGAGAAGTTAAGTGACTTGCCCAAGGTCATACAGCAGACAAGTGGTGGAGCGTGATTAGAACCCATGTCCTCTGAGTCCCAAACCCGGGCTCTTTCCACTAAGCCACGCTGCTTGCACTCTCCCAAACACTCAGTTCAGTGCTTTGCTCTTAGTAAGCACTCAATGAATACTACTAATACTACTCATTAATTGATTGCTCTTCACTCAGTAAGCACCCAGTAAATATGATGGATTGATTGAGTGATTAATTGATTGACTACATAGAGAGACAAGCAAGAGGGAGGGGGTGGTGGATATAAGTTCCAGGGAAGCTTCTGAAGGTGAGCATAACTCACAATTAATCAGAGAGGAGGCCACAATTGCTCAGACTGAGAGATGGCACAAAAAATTGCCGAGAAAACTCACTGATTGCCAAATGTGATTTTTAAGCTTAAGTCTAAGCATTTGCTTTTTATTCACTGCAACCCTAGTCCCACAGCCCTGATATCCATATCCTTAATACTCTATCATTTCTCTTTCTGAAAATTATATTAATGCCTATCTCCCTCTCTGGTCTGTAAACTGCTTGTGGACGGGGACCATGTCTGGCGACTCTGTTATACTCTCCCAAGCGCTTAGTACAGTGCTCTGCACACAGTGAGAGCTCAATAAATACAATTGATTGATTGATTATGATAACAAGCGGTCCACTGATTGCTGGTTTAGCATCTTTAAACATAAAACACTTTACAGGGGTATTAGAAGCCAAACTTGTGGAAAGTCTCAAGATATGGCAAATGTTATGTCCTGAGAGATCAGAGAATTAACCAAACAGTCAATCAATCAATCGAAGTTATTGACCACTTACTGTGTGCAGAGGATTGCTCTAAGTGCTTGGAAAACTACAACATAACAGACACTTTCCCTGATCACATCGAGCTTACAGTCTAGAGGGGGGAGACAGGCATTAATATAAATAAATAAATTGTGATACGTACATAAGTGCTGTGGGGCTCAGGGATGGGAGGTGAATAAAGGGAGAAATTCAGGGTAATACAGAAGGAAGTAAGAGAAAAGGAAATGAGGTCTTAGTCAGGGAAGGCCTCTTGGAGGAGATGTGCCACACTAAATCTCTTTAAAAACTATGTTTTAAGAATTGTAGAATTGGTTAGTCTACCCCACTTGATTGGGTATGTGGGATGCTTCCCCCTCTTAGACTTCCCCCTTTTAGACTGTGAGCCCACTGTTGGGTAGGGACTGTCTCTATATGTTGCCAACTTGTACTTCCCAAGCGCTTAGTACAGTGCTCAGCACACATTAAGCGCTCAATAAATGCAATTGATGATTAACGATTCAAACATGGACTGATTCCCCTGATTCTTGCAAAAGATTTACAGTTCAGCAAAAAGGAATCAATGCTCTCAACATTTGGTATTCACTGCACCCTCAGCCCCACAGCACCCAAGTACATATTTACATAAATACAATTAAATGATTTAATTATATTAACGTCTGTCTCCCCATCTAGACTGTAAACTGTCACGGTCAGGGAACACGTCTTCCAACTCTGTTGTGTTGTATCAGGGAATGCGTCTTCCAACTCTGTTGTGTTGTACTCTCCCAAGTGCATAGTTCAGTGCTCTGCACATGGTAAGTGCTCAATAAATATCATTGCTTGATTGACTGATTGGTAGGAAAATCTTTGATCGTAAGAGTCGGGAGCTGCTGTAATATGTTGCCAGTAGAAGTTGTGCTGTTTCCTTATCTGGGAATAAACTAATCAGCTACCAGACTGGGTTAATATAAAGTGAAACAACCCAAAACATTGCTTTCCAATGATTAAAAAAAAATACATTATAAAATATTGTTCATTCTGTCTCCCCTTTCCAAAACCTTTGGTACATGGATTTCAAGTTCATAGTATCTGATGTGCATCATGCGTTTAAAAAGGAAACTTATGAATAAACCTTTTGTTTCCACAAAATCTAGAGGAATAAAATGGTTAAACGTATCTGATGACATATTACTCAATGATGTGAAGTTGATGTACAAACAGACCTGTTTCAAATAATTGCCAAGCTTTTCAAATTACAAGGAAGCAAAATATTTTACTAGTGCTTTTTTCCGTTTCAGAGAATTTGAGTACTGTATTCGCTCTGCAATGCACCTAGTGGATGCTCAATGAATATTAATTTTAATGAAGGTCTGCAGAGCCCTTTTCCACAGTGTTTTGGGTTCAGAGCATAAAGCTATTTTTCAAGTACCCCACATGATCAAAATGTTCATTACTGCTGTCTGAGAGAATCTCTGCTCAACAAGTAAAATCATTCAATCAATCAGTGGTATTTAATTGAGTGCTTTTTGTGTGCGGAGCACTGCCTGGGAGAGTAAAATAAAACTGTTGAATATCAAGTTATTTCATTCGAGCAGAGTTTTACAGGTTTAGCTGGGCCTTTCAGTAGAATGCCATACTGACTCTTTTCCCTTGGGTGAAATTATATAAGCACTTGGCTACTTAAATAGAAAATGCACTTATTCTCCTCTCTTTCACACTTTGCGGCAAAAATATTTTTAAATTGTCCTCTTTCAACTGTTGTCATTTAGATACCATCTGGTGACTATTCCATGAGCTCAGCTTTGCCATACTTTTAAAGGGCATGAAAACAGAGCTCTCAGATGGTATGGAGAAAAGGTGTTGGAAACACTTGGAAATAACCCACATTGCTAGTGTATTTAGGGCAATAAAACACTTTGTTGAATGGTAATAACTGTGGGATTTGTTAAACACTTATTATAAGCCAAGCCCTGGGCGAGGTATAAATTAAAACGATTGGACAAAAATCTTATCCCACCATCTAAATGGGAAGGCCAACAGGCATTGAATCTTCATGTTAGGGATAAAGAAACTGAGATCCAGAGAAGTTAAGTGACCTGCTCAGGATCACAGAGCAGGCAAGCGGTGGAGCCGGGATTAGAACCCAGGTCTTCTGGCTCCCAGTCTCGAGTTCTTTCTACTAGGCCAAGCAGGTTCTTCTGGTTCTGATTTTTCTTTTGATGGTACTAGCATTTTCTCAGCACTGAAGATACCCTAACATTTACCTTGCACTATCATTTCTAAATAAGGGCTCAAGTCATAACTCAAAGATAGTTTCAGAGCATTAAACAAGTCAGTTTCACACTACATTTTTAAAAGCCTTTTTTCCACAAATGTTTCTCTAGCTGTTGACAACCGGATCCTCTAATTAGTCCTTTCCATCTGAAGAGACCCACAGACTTTATTAAAGCCTTTAAAATGGTTACATTGTGGGTTTTTTTCCTCTCTCAAATGCACAGAGAGCCCCATGCCTTCAGTGGAAAGATGGTACATCCTGATGCTTTCACAAAGCTCAAGGCAAAATCTTTCCCCATAAACAGCGATTTCGACCCGAGGCCTGCTACAGTGAATTCCTCAAGAGATTTGAAATGACCTGTTTTGGGCAGAATGGTGACAATCAGGAGGGAGGGGAGAGGGAGGAAGGGGAGAGAGGAAGGTTGTTACCTTTCCTGGCTTGCTGGATAAATCTGGCCAACAAGACCTGAGGATTGACTCTTTGGCTGGCTGAGAGTGGAGCCCGGGCATGGCGGTGGTATTCTGTCAGACTCTGCTCCAGTTCCTCCGCTGCTGGGTTACCATGACTGAACTCGGGAGTCTGCTGTCCGAAGGAATTTGCTGAGAGGACAGCCAGGACCACAAAGATGCAGATGCCACTGTACATTGCTGAAGGAGGAAAGGAATTGGGAGACCGTTAGGGAGAAGGACACGGTTAAGTTGGAATGCATTGCTTTCTGAGTCTTACATATGCAGGTGCAACTTGGATCCAAGAAGGGAATGGCTCAGGATTTATCCCCAGGTTTAGGCCTATAGATGAAGTGGGGGGATGAGACTGGTGATGGTGAAAAGTATAATCTCAATCCATGGCACCTGACAAGTCAGTCAGTCAGTAGTATTTATTGAATACTTACTGTCAGCCCTTGGGAGATTACAATACAACAATAAGCGGACACATTCCCTACCCACGACAAGCTTGTCTACAAACAGACATTCCTTTTTCAATGCTGGAGTTGGTGAGATAGCCAAATCTTAAATTCATTTTAGTTTTGGAAAGCCCAGCTCTGGGAGTAAGCAAGAGTTTCTCTTGTCAGCGAAAAAAAAAACCCTCAAATTCGGCAGGGGTTCCTAGAACTGAGTTTTAGGATCAAAAGAGATTCAATCACTCTGTTTGCAGAGAATGTACCCAAACTACTAGCAGAATGCTAGAAACATCTCCATTTCACCAAAGGGGGGAGTGGAAAGAGACGTAGAATGCAATATGTATTCCTCATGGAAATGATAAAATGAGGCAAGGTGCAATAAAGACTCATTCATTTCTGCTTTTCGGAGGCACTTTTAAGAGCGAGAAGTGGGATGATTTGTAGGGAAGTATTAATCCAGTTGAAAATACTGTACAGCAATGGGAAAGATTATATTTAAGGACATTTCAACTGATAACTCACCTCTGGGTTTAAACATTGAAAAGTCACACAAATGAAGTGTGCATTTTTGGGGAATAGGAAATGAGTCTCCAGTTTTGTGGTATAGCAACTGTGAAGAAAAACGCCTGACATTCTATTATTTCATGGCTCAAACAGGCCAGTTTCATGTTTCTATCACCTCCAGTGATTTGTTTGAAAAATAAATTTAAACTTTAAAATATTTTAGCTCTGTATTTTAAAAGGCTGCAGTGTATTTTATCTTGTTGAGATCTGGCTTAGAATCTTTGCTATTATTTTATTATTAAAACATCATCCTTCCACTTGAGAGATTAGAAGAATGAACTGAGGTGTAATGTTCTTAAAGACTGACTAAACTCTATAGTTGTAGTAGCAAACAGTAAGATAAACACCTTATAAAATACAATGTTCCTTTTAATTATCCTACAACAAGAACCCCTGTTCTTATCTGAAAAAAATTAGGTTTAAAGAGATCTTGGATTAAAAAAACCAACAATTTTAACTGTTCTCTATATTTACGTCCATGTACACTTGAGGTCTCACATTGAAATTAACCCAGGTTAAACTCAGATAGTTTATTTTAAGATACAGGGAGTTTTCTGCGAAGGTTAAAAATGGTCTGATAAATAAGATTAAAATCTTTTGGATGATGATATGACAACACTTTTTAAGATTTTAAGAACCTCCGTTTTTAATATTTATGTCCTTAAACTGGCCTCATGGAAGAGAATAAAGCATAAAAAATGCATGTTAAAATGAGATGAATGAGAAATAGACGAGTTGCACAGATCCCGATGCTAAGCAAAGATGCGATTAAGGGAAATTATAAACTCACCCAATCCTACCTTTAAATTAGTGGAGCACGTTCCTGTGTCAACTCAGACAGCCCTGGGTCCAGGTTAGATATGTTATGATGGCTTTGAAATGCTGCCTCTTAAATACTCCAGCTCGTGGCTTTGTAGTACTGTCATCTATTTACACAGTGCTGACGCAGATGAGGGATCAACACGTGGTCAGATCTATGCTATAGGGTCATAATAAATTCATCTTACTCCTGGGGGAGAAGGTTCCAAAATCTTCCATTGAAGAAAACACTTAACCCTTCCCTTGCTGAAGTTCATTCTATCTCTCTTTGGTCGGTCTCTGCTTTCCTCTAGGTTTTCTGGTCTCCATCTCCCTCCCTTCCTCCTCCTTCTTCCCCCCTCCTGCCCCCCATCCACTCCAAGAGTGATCCTGCCCCCCATCCACTCCAAGAGTGAGGACCACAGGGGAAAATTTCATTTATCCTGTGCACCACTTTTAGAGTTCCTCCTAAATCTGTACAAGCTACAGTAATTTTGATTAATGACAGGAATTTTAGGGGAATTCAGTTTTCTGCAAGGCCAGAGTAGTGGAAAACATTCAAGGCTGGCAGGAATGGGTTTCTGAAAGTTTAATGCAGGTAGGGAGTCTGAATTTCAGAACCAAATTCACTTTTGGACTTCCTCTCTTTTTTTGCTTCCACTTTCTGTCCCATCTGGTCACTCACCACAACCAGACCCCCAACAATGGAGTACAAATTAATCGAGTGGTGAATGAAAGTGTCTAAACTGATCTTTATTCTGCTGTTTCCTCTCTCTGTAATTTATTTTAATGTCTGTCTCCCACACTAGGCTGTAAGCTCCTTAAGGGCAGAGATCATATCTACCAATTCTATTGTACTGTACTCTCCCAAGTGCTTAGTGTACTGCAACTAGTCAACACTCAGTAAATATCACTGGTTCACTGATGATATATTTCAGGCTTTCAATGTCAAAGCCTTAGGTGACAGAGGCAGCACTGATAAGAGTTAAATTAAACCAGTCATGATCCCAAACAATATGGTGGTAGAAAGCTAAGTTTGGAAACTTTTGACACTTGAATCTTGTGGATTCTTTGAACATTTGAACAGGGAAAAAGAAACAATTTGTGGTGGAGACATTTCAGTGGGTGTGGAATCAGGCATCTGCCTTTGACCAGTTTCCTGGTGTACACTGAGGCGAACAAAGGGTCTAAGCAGGATATAAGTCTTCGGAGGGGCCTATTAAACCATTCGACCCACACTGGGTGGTTTTGGGGGAAGGTTAAATTTAGAAATGCAGCTACCTATTTCTCTATTACTCCTGGTCTTCCCAAACTGTAGCCAAATTACACTCAAGGCGGGGAGGAAGCCTTTAGATTGCTCCCAGGGGTATGAAACGAGTAACTCTAGGGCTGGTATCTTGTACAGCAAGTCGTGCTCTGGACCTCTGTTTTCCCATCTGTAAAATGGGAATAATATGTGCTTTTTAGATTGTGAGCCCCCTGAGATGTCTAATTCCCACCTGTATTTTTTCCAGCACTTAATATAGTGCTCTGCACACAGTAAGCACTTAATAAATACTGTTACTACTTTCCCTGCCACCGAAGGATGTGAGGACGATGGAGATTAAGGACCCTATCCTCACCCGTGCTTATGTGACTCTCTAGAAGAAAATTAGGTGCCCGGGGAGTTGCGGACAGAGCAGAGCACTAAATGAGTCACTGAGTAGACAGGTAGAATTACTGTTCCTACCTCATTACCTGGGAGAAATCAGAATTACCCCTCGGAAGGATGCTTTGATTTTCCTGGAAGAAATGGGCCCCTCCAAGTCAGGGTATAATTATTCTATTTTATTTCTCTGGCAACTCCGGTCTTCATGCAGCCACATTGTACTGTACGGATATTAGCCAAGAGTTTATCATTATTGTGAATCAATCAATCATTACTATTTATGGAGTGCCTAGAGAACAATAGAACTGAGTTGGTAGACACATTCCCTGCCCACAAAGAGCTTACAGTCTAGAGAGGGAGACAAACATTAGCACAAATAAATGAATTACGGGAAGGGCTATCAGTGCTGTGGGGTTGAGGGAGGGGTGAGTAAAGGGAACAAATCTAAATGGTGAAGTTTCTGAAAGGCTGGGGGACACGGTGTGCCGAGTGGGTGGATTCTGCGTTCCTGTGCTCCACAGGAAAGTGGGGAGCAGTGGAAGGGTCCAGGGAAGAAGACAGAAGAGGGTGCGGAAAGATTGGGCTAGCACTGCTCACTGGCCCCCTGGCCCACTGACCCTCAGCAAGCTGGCCCACTGGCCTGCTGACTCCTTTGCCTTCTGACTCTCATTATCAAGTGCCGTCAAGTCATTTCTGATTCAAAGAGACTCTGTGGACATATTTTCTCCAGAATCCTATCTTCTGCCATAATCCATAACGTTTCTAATAGTTCTTCCTTCATTATCATTAAGGTCTCTATCCATCTAGCTGCTGGCCTGCCTCTTCCATGTTTCCCTTGGACTTTTCTGAGCATTAGTGTCTTCTCCAGAGAATTAGTCTTCTTGATTATGTGTCCGAAATATGCTAATCTATCTGGCTCTCTGGTTATTATTAATAATAACGGTGGTATTTGTTGAGAGCTTACTATGTGGCAGGAACCATACTAAGCTCTGAGGTGGATACAAGCAAATCATTCATTCATTCATTCATTCAGTCGTATTTATTGAGTGCTTATTGTGTGCAGAGCACTGTACTAAGCACTTGGGAAGTCCAAGTTGGCAACATATAGAGACGGTCTCTGCCCAACAGCGGGCTCACAGTCTAGAAGGGGGAGACAGACAACAAAACATATTAACAAAGTAAATAGAATAAATATGTACAAGTAAAATAGAGTAATAAATATGTACAAACATTCATTCATTCAATCGTATTTATTGAGCACTTACTTTGTGCAGAGCACTGTACTAAGCGCTTGGGATCCAAGTTGGCACGGTTCCTGTCCCACATGGGGCTCACAGTCTCAATTCCCATTTTCTAGATAAGCCCCAGAGAAGTGAAGTGACTTGTCCAAGGTCACACAGCAGACAAGTGGCAGAGCTACGCTTAGGATCCACGTCCTTCTAACTCTCAGGCTCCTGCTCTACCACCACTCCATGCTGCTTCTCTTGCCTTGTAGACCATCCAGTTGGCGAGTACCACACAATGGTTCCTTGGCAAGCTGGCTTGCTGGCCCCCTGGCTCCTTCACCCTCTGGCTCTCTGTCTCCTTGGCGAGCTAGCCCGCTGACCCTCTGGCTCCTTCTCCCATAGACTCTCTGGCTACTTTGCTTGCTGGGCTGCTGGATACCTAATCCACTGCCTTGTTGGCCAGCTGGCTCTAATTCACTGGCTCGCAGGCCCCCTGGCTCACTGGCCCACTGGCTGCTCCACTGGCTTGCTCCTCTCCGCTCACCTGCCGGTTCCCTGATTCTCTGGCTTGTTGGCCCACTTGCTCTCAAACCTTTCTCCAGGACTTCATCTCCTGTGTCTTTCTCCTCTCCTCCAGCCTCAATCAATCAATCAATCAATCGTATTTATTGAGCACTTACTGTGTGCAGAGCACTGTACTAAGCGCTTGGAGAGTACAAGTTGGCAACATAATAATAATGGTGGTATTTGGTAAGCGTTTACTATGTGCCAAGCATTGAACTAAGTGCTGGAGTAGATATAATACAAACAGGTTGATACAACTGAAACAATGAACAGTAGTGCAGGAACAGCAGTGTGTTGCATAGAAAAGCAATAAACATATTCACCCCTCAGAGTGTGAATCTCAGGGAGTTCTGGAGGCATGCTGTACCTTCTTAATGATAGAAAGTTGTGGTAGTTATAGTAATAGTATTTATTTATTTTTTTTCCTTAAGTATTTGTTACTACGTGCCAGGCACTGTACTGTCGGGATAAATACAAGTTAATCAGGTTTCATTCATTTGTTCTTTCAGTTGTACTTACTGAGAGCTTACTGTGAGCAAAGCACTGTACTAAGCGCTTTGAAGAGCACGATATAACAATGAACAGACACATTCGCAGCCCGCAGTGAGCTTATAGTCTAGAGGCGAAGACAGACATTAATTAAAAAATAAATAAATAAACTACAGATATTATTCTTTGCTCACAAACTGTAAGATCCTGTAGGGCAGTAATCAAGTCCACCGATTCTAATACAGGGTTCCTCAAACAGTAATTGTTCAACAAATACCATTGCTGGATGGATGTGTGGTATCGTCTGTCCTCTGAAGCAAGGACTTTGAGATAGGCATGATGCTGTATATTATTTGATCATTCACAGATCTTGAATTTATTCTGGGACACCCTGCATTGAAGTGGGTTCGGAGATTTCTGTCGGGCCACAAATGTATTGGAGGAAACACTCTGTTTTAAGGAAGTCCTTTTGAGAAGCAGCATGGTTTGGAGGAAAAATCATGGGCCTGGGAGTTAGAGGATCTGGGCTCTAATTCCCAAGGAGCTGTTGTGTGAACTTGGGAAAGTCGCTTAACTTCTCTGTGCCTCAGTTTCCTCATCGGTAAAATTGGGGATTAATACCGTGAGTCCTGTTTGGGATGGGGCTGTATCCAACCTGATTATCTTGCATCTGTCCCAGTGCTTAAAATAATTTCTGGCACAGAGTAGGAGCTTCACAAATACCATGAAAAAAAGGCTTGAATTGTGCCAGGGTGGGCTTTTTAAGAACCATTATTTTCCCATTATTCTTGAGAGAATAATGGCTCTTAAGAATGAGTAAATAGTCTTGGTAGCTGATGTTCTTTGTATTATAATAATAATGATAGTATTTGTTAAGTGCTTATTATGTGCCAAGCACTGTTCTAAACACTGGAGCAGATACAAGATAATCAGGGTTTCCCACGTGGGGCTTAATTCCCATTTTACAGATGAGGTAACTGAGGCACAGAGAAGTTAAGTGACTTGCCAAAAGTCATCCAGCTGATAAGTGGCGGTGCTAGGATTAGAACCCACCACCTCTGACTCCCAAGACAGACCTCTTTCCACTAAGCCACACTGTGGACTGATGTATCAGTTAGGAAACATATAGCTACTACCACTGGGACTTGAACTGGGAAGATTTCCCAAATTCATTTTTGGAACAATTTTTCATTTTAGCTCCCAATCATTCAAACAATCAATAGTATTTGTTTAGTTCATTGTGTGCAGTATACTGTTGAGTGAGTAAAACAGAGGCACAATCTCTTGCCCCCAAGGAGTTTATAACCTAAATTCCCTAATGTATTTACCCAAAGTTTCGTTTATGAGCGAAGGATCTTTTCAAAATTCCTGTGTGGTTCCTAATAACTTTCCTAGGATCATTTTAATCTTGCAATGTATCAGATCAATGCAACCCCTCTGAGAGGATCTATATTCACATTTTCCCAATACCTTGAGCTAAAACAATTCATAGTTCAGCCAGTATTCTTCAGGGAGGAGTCCTGTGGCACAGTTTGGCAGACCATGGATTAGATAAATTCTTCAACTTTGTAGAAGTTGTATGAGTTCCCATTAAATTACCCTCGTGAGAATGGTGTTTCCAAATCAGAATAACTGTTTTATCTATTCCTTTAGAGAAATCTTAGATCTACATTGGAAACCAGGACTGTGATTGTTTCACTAAGTGACTATCACTGATTGATTGATTGGGTGCGCTGTTAAAGAGATTTTTCAGGAGTTTGGTGGAAGATTTAGTAGGCCTAGAAAAGTGAGTGATGTGTTTAACAGATTCAGGGTGTCTTTGTACATGATTCCCCGTGACCTGTATAAGAATACCAAGCACAAAATAAACAGAAACAGGCATTTGATGCTGGGCTGTGGAGCTGGATTTCTACAGGTTTGCTTGAGGACAAGTAGCGTGGCTCAGTGGAAAGAGCGCAGGCTTGGCAGTTAGAGGACATCACTTCTAATCCCGGCTCTGCCACTTGTCTGCTGTGTGACCTTAGGCAAGCCACTTAACTTCTCTGTGCCTCAGTTATCTCATCTGTAAAATGGGGATAAAGACTGTGAGCCCCATGTGGGACAACCTGATTACCTTGCATCTACCCCAGTGCTTAGAACAGTGCTTGGCACATAGTAAGCACTTAACCAATACCATAATTATTATTTTATTATTATTAATCCACTCTTGGGATCTACATTCTCTGCCTAAGTAAATTTCCAACTCTGTAATATCCTTGAATAATAATAATTATAATAATACTGGTATTTGCTAAGCACTTACTATGTGCCAAGCAGCCTGACCTAGTGGATAAAGTATGGGCTTGGGAGTCAGAAGGTAATGGGTTCTAATCCTGGATCTGCCATCTGTCTGCTGTGTGACCTTGGGCAAGTCACTGAACTTCTCTGTGCCTCAGGTCCCTCATCTGTAAAATGGGAATTAAGACTGGGAGCCCTGAGTGAGACGGGGCCTGCTTCCAACCCAATTATCTTATATCTACCCCAGTGCTTAGGACAATGCCTCGTAAGTGCTTAACAAATACCATAATTATTATTATTATACAGTAAAATCAGGTTGGACACAGTCCCTGTCCCAGAAGGGTCTTTACATCACTAGGGGTAGGAATAAGAACAGGTCGGAAGTGTTGCTAATCTTGATTCTCCTTCTGGAAAAATGTGAAAGAGGATTGCTTCTCTTTCAGGCCATTTTTGCAAAGCATAACCTCTTTCTGCAGCAAAAGACGTTCATTGTCAGGTACCCAGTTGCTGGAGAAGCCCAGGGCAGAGTATAACATTGCTAGTCCAATTTGTTCACCTCTTGGTTCACTACAAAATATTGTCTCACCATTCTAATATAAATACAGAAAAGCTTGAATTTTCTTGGGGTTGCTATGGAAACCACACTCCCAAGTTCCACATCTTTGTCTTCATGTCTCTTGGTTGTTTTTTTTTTTTAAAGAAAGTAACCCTGGATTGCCATGTAAGGCAATTGCAAGCAATATTAATCGAAGGCCAGTGATTGCATAACAAGCAAACTGTGGATCTTTCCTGGGTTTTTGGAATCATCATGAAATAAGTGCTTAGTAAAATGCTCAAAACACATTAATTGTGCGATAAATTCCATCGATTGAAATGAAAAGAAGCCATTTAACTGCAAAATATGGTTTTCAGTCTTTATCACATCAGAAGTATCCACAAACTTCTTTTAAGCCAGCTCTTTGGTTATATCCCAGGAGAGACTTATGGCAGGTTCTTATGCTTTTCCTTCTCCTAAACCCTGCTTTCATTCCATAGCAGACCCAGGACTCTGGACTGTAAACTCGTTGTGGGCAGGGAATGAGTCTTAGTACAGTGCTCTGCACAAAGTAAGTGCTCAATAAATACGATTGACTGAATGACTGCCTTGGTGGGGTTTGGGGATCCTCAGAGGTGTGAAAGGTGTTAGTTTTGACTTGTTTTCAGATTCGGTCTTTCAGACTGAGTTCTAAGTAGTGCAAAGTTTTAATCTCCCCCATTTAAAGCCCACATCCTGGAAGGAAGATTGAGTTGGAAAAAACCTGGAACTACTCTTGTTTAACCATCTCAGTAGCCTCATCTGAAACAATCAGAAATATCGATGAAATTTCTTTTATTCTCTAGGCTAACGGTGACTTTTAGATTTTCTGGGTTGAGAATCAGATCAGATGGCTGCAGTAATGTCACCTGACCGGGAATGCTATGTATCCAGCTGACTGTCCTTTCACTAGAAGGCTCTGACCAAAATCCATGGGCATCCATGTCCGTGGCTTCTCCATCCTCTCTGTCCCTCTAGGTTTCCCATGACCAGGTGCTGAATGGATAATGTTTCTTATGCGCCTCTGTTCCAAAGCCACCTCATCTCCATTCTTTAGTTTCTTTGCTATCGCTGTAGGAAAAAATCCAGGATCTTCCGAGAGTGAAGAGGAGGGTGCAAATCTTCTAGACTGTAAACTCGTCATGGGCGAGGAACGTGTCCACTAATTCTGTTATATTGTAGTCTCCCAAGCGCTTAGTACAGTGCTCTGCACACAGTAAGCACTCAATAAATACCATCAATTGATTAATTGATTGAAGACGTTAAAGCCTTCTTTTGGTTTCCACAAGGGAGATTGTCATAACCCTACACAGAGCCAGGAGGCTATTACACTTTAAAGATTAACTAAGCAGTCACAGAGAATTGAAGTAATTCGATTCAAACGAATTTATTGAGTGTTCACTGTGTGCAAAGCACTGTACTAAGCCCTTGTTTACTGAGTACCAATAATAGCTCACTGTGGGCAGGGAAGGTACAGTGCTTGGCACATAGTATCAATCAATCAATCATATTTATTGAGTGCTTACTGTGTGCAGAGCACTGTACTAAGTGCTTGGGAAGTACAAGTTGGCAACATATAGAGACAGTCCCTACCCAACAGTGGGCTCACAGTCTAAAAGGGGGAGACAGAGAACAAAACCAAACATACTAACAAAATAGTAAGCACTTAATACCATAATTATCATTATTATTATTACTACCTCTTATATTGTACTCTCCTAAGCACTTACTAAAATGCTCTGCACACAGTAAGAGCTCAATATATACAATTGATTGATTGATTAATAGTGGTATTTTTTAAGTACTTATTATGTGGGACAGCGTGGGACAACCTGATTACTTAGTATCTGCCCTAGCACTTAGAACAGTTCTTGGCACATAGTAAGTGCTAATTATAATTATAATATAATTATATCATATAATATAATAATTATAATTATTAATTATATCATGTATCAAACACTGTTCTAAGCACTGGGGTAGATAATCAGGTCGGGCACAGTCCCTGTTCCATATGTGTCTCACAGTCTAAGGAAGAGGGAAAAACCCAACCATGATTTTACAGATGAGGAAGTAGGCACAGGGAAGTGAAGTGACTTGCCCAAGGCCACACAGCAGGCGGGTGACAGAGCCAGGATTAGAACCCAGGTTCTCTGACTTCGAGGCCAGTGTTCCACTAGGCTTGTTAAGGAATTGATGATGAGCATAATGGTGATGATCATCTGAAGGGAACCCTTCCTTTAGGATTTTCCATGAATGAAAAACCAGGATACATCCTGGATGATTAGGTGGATTAGGTTGGGAGGACTTCCACTTACCTTTCCCCAAGCCTAAATTCCAGCAATCTAGAGAGGAACCGATTCAGTCTGTTGAGCAGACAAGTCTATCACTTGTGTATTTTTTCCCCAGTGCTCAGTACAGAGCTCTACACACAGTAGTTGTTTAATAAATACTACTGCTATTACTACTACTATTACTCCTCATCCTACTTTGTTGCTGACTTGTACTTCCCAAGTGCTTCACTACCACCCTTTTATGCATGTCTCACTACCCTTTTATAACATTTGTTAAGCTCTTATTATGTGCCAGGCACTGTACTAAGCACCGGGGTAGATACAAGACAGTTACGTTGGATGCAGTTCATGTCCCACATAGGGCCCACAGTCAATCCCCCTTGTAAAGATGAGGTAACCGAGGCACAGAGAAGTGAAATGACTTGTCCAAGGTCACACAGCAGACAAGAGGCAGAACCACAATTAGGACCCAGGTCCTTCTGACCCCCAGACTAGTGCTCTATCCACTAAATCATTCTGCTTCTCTAAGCCACATAAGCAGTGGCTTTTAAATAACAATTTTCAAGTGCACACCTAACTGAGACCACCATGGTTTCTTGCCCTGTATGGGGAGCATTTGAATAGCAAAAGAGGTCACTGAAGTATGGCAGTGATAACTGATTTTTCTCACTTGTTTAGCTACTTTGGTATTTGTCAGACTGCTAAAGACAACTTCACATGCTGAGAATAAAAGAGAAGTGAATGGCTGATCTGGCAACAGACTCAAAACAGCAGCAATATTGCAACAATTTGTTTTCCTATGGGACGATCAAAGTCCTGGCTGATAGCAAAGGTGTATTTTTATATAACAAGTCTTTCATTTACTCTCTTTCATTTACTCTTTCTCCCCAAAGGATGTTTTTTTTTTCACTTAGAAAAATCAATAAAATTTACAAGGATGGATCTTGAAGAACTCTCATTCCCTCTTCTCTCAAATCAAAAGTTGCATTTTGGAGAAA
The DNA here is from genome assembly GCF_015852505.1 of Tachyglossus aculeatus. Taxonomy (NCBI): domain Eukaryota; kingdom Metazoa; phylum Chordata; class Mammalia; order Monotremata; family Tachyglossidae; genus Tachyglossus; species Tachyglossus aculeatus. The sequence goes on along the minus strand of NC_052067.1, from coordinate 41,013,069 downwards.
ACAACAACAACAGAAAGGCTGATTATATTCTACTTTGCCTCCAGCAATAAACACATTTTTTGCCACGAAGTTTCTTGCATGGTATTTCTACCTCAGAATCATTTATGGTACTGAGGATTCAATACTGATTTAATAATATTATTCAGCAATAACTTGATCTTTGAGCATCTCACTTTTCCCGGTAGCTAAATATGGGTAGAATGCTATAAACACAAGATATATAAAACTTCCATTTTATCGGCAACAGTAGCATTTATTGAACACCTCTGAGGGTCTATATCTAGAAATTATTTATTTACACTAATGTCTGTCTCCCCATTTAGACTGTAAGCTTGTTGAGGGCAGGGAACGTTGAAACAGCATTTATTGAGGGTCTATATCTATAAATTATTTATTTACACTAATGTCTGTCTCCCCATTTAGACTGTAAGCTTGTTGTGGGCAGTGAACATTGTATTGTACTCTCAGGTGCTTAGTATAGTGCTCTGCACACTGTAATAACTCAACAAATGCCATGGATTGAGTGCAGATCATGGTAATGGGGCTTGAGAACCAAGAATAGCCTGCTGTCAAGAAACTTAAACCAGAATGGAGGAGCTTGAATTGATTAAGTGGTGGGGAAGTATCGATCAGTGGTAATTAGTCCAGGAAGGAAATCCAAGAAGGCTGTTACATCTTGGTAGACTTAATTTCCTGGACCTTCACGATGAAGCGAGAAACTCTCAATTTGAACCAAACATGGTGGCATTCCAACAGTACCCTACCTGAGAGGTAGAAGAGTGTATCTATTCTATTTATTTTGTTTTGTTAGTATGTTTGGTTTTGTTCTCTGCCTCCCCATTTTAGACTGTGAGCCCACTGTTGGGTAGGGACTGTCTCTATATGTTGCCAACTTGTACTTCCCAAGCGCTTAGTACAGTGCTTTGCACACAGTAAGCGCTCAATACGCTTGATTGATTGATTGTATCAAGAAGTAGTCATTAAAAAGAACTGCTGAGGTGGTCCTACCTGAGGAGATTATTCTTTTAATGGTATTTGTTAAGGGCATACTGTGTGCCAGGCACTCTTCTAAGCACTGGGGCAGATACAAGTCAATAAGTTCGGACACAATCCATGTCCCACATGGAGCTCATACTAGTAATCCCCATTTTACAGATGAGATAACTAAGGCACAAAGAAGTGAAGTGATTTGCCCAAGATCACAAGGCAGACAAGTCTCTCACTTGTGTATTTTTTCCCCAGTCCTGAGTACAGAGCTCTCCACACAGTAGTTGTTCAATAAATACTATTGCTATTACTACTACTATTACTCCTCATCCTACTTTATTGCTGACTTGTACTTCCCAAGCGCTTAGTACAGTGCTCTGCACACAGTAAGTGCTCAATAAATACGATTGAATGAATGAATGAAAGAGGCAGAGCAGGGAATAGAACCCAGGTCTTTCTGACTTTCAGATGCGTGTCCTATTCACTAGGTCATGCTGCTTCTCAAAAATTATTTTATTTTATCAAAATAAAATAAAACATTTTATCTCAAAAATTATTTTATCTCAAAAAAATGCTGCTTCTTGAGAAGCAGCGTGGCTCAGTGGAAAGAGCACGGGTTTTGGAGTCAGAGGTCATGGGTTCAAACCCCAGCTCCGCCAATTGTCAGCTGTGTGACTTTGGGCAAGTCACTTAACTTCTCTGTGCCTCAGTTCCCTCATCTGTAAAATGGGAATTAAGACTGTGAGCCCCCCGTGGGACAACTTGATCACCTTGTAACCTCTCCAGTGCTTAGAACAGTGCTTTACACATAGCTGTGTGACCCTGGGCAAGTCACCTCAGTTCTCTGTGCCTCAGTTACCTCATCTGTAAAATGGGGATTAAGACTGTGAGCCCCACATGGGACAACCTGATCACCTTGTATCCCCCCAGCTCTTAGAACAGTGCTTCGCACAAAGTAAGCACTTAACGAATACCACCATTATTATTATTATAGTAAGTGCTTAATAAATGCCATTATTATTATTATTATTATTATTATTATTATCATTAAAAATTAACTCCAAAAGCCTCCTGGAAGAGTCCAGTAGTGTTTGGAACTGGGAAGAGGGGTGGTCTGGTGGACGTGAAGAGGGAAGAAGAATATTAGCCAAGTGCATTTTTAAAGGCATTTGTTAAGTGCTTACTATGTGCCAGACACTGTTCTAAGTGCTGGGGTACAGTCAAGCTAATTAGACTGGACATAGGCCAGGTCCCACATGGGGTTCACAGTTTAAATCCCATTTTACGGATGAAGTAGCTGAGGCACAGAGAAGCGAAGTGACTCACCCAAGGTCACACAGCAGATGAGCTACAGAGCTGGAATTAGAATCCAGGTCCTTTTGACTCCCGGGCCTGTGTGTTTTTGTCCCAAAGATAGTTTCACCCCTGGAAAGAGTCATGGGGGACCTCAAATAAAATTCCATTGATCTCTCCCATTATCCTATAAATTCCTTGAGAGCAGGGATCTTCCAACCACCTTGTACTTTCCCAGGTGCTAAGAACAAAATCAGCACCTAGTAAATACTATCTGTTGAATGAATATGGGGGATGAATCACATTCCCCGTGGGCAGGGAACCTTTCAACCAACTCTGTAATATTGAACTCTCCCAGGAGCTTAGTACAGTGCTCTGCACTCAGTAAGTGTCCAATAAATCTCATTGATTATTGACTGAGTCAGGGCATAAACAAATCCCTAGCAGTTGAATCGAGCCTCTTTGGAAGGAATGTTAACCATTTCTCTCCCCTGAGGTACCGCTTTAGTGAACTTGGTAGAAATCAGGAGTGGCAACTCATGCTTGGGCACTGAACTGGGGCTTTCTACTTCCTTTGTGGTGCGGGCCACATAACAGAAGAGGTGAACGACCACTGAAAAACAACAGGAGAGGGGCAAATGTTCATAAATATAAGGAGGGGAAAGAAGAATAATGAGAGTTAAATGAGAGAATGCACGGGATTTGTTATTGATTACCCACTTACGTATAATTTCACTTGAACCAAATAGCAGCCAATGCTTAAAAACACCTCCTTTGAAGGGCTTTAATAATAGAGGCAATTTAGCTCGTGTTGGTAGAGCCACTTTAGCACATGAAATGAAAACACACTCACACTTCCAGGGAAAAAATGATAAAGTTCCATTATTAGAAGCTATTGAATTTCTGATCATTTCATTGTGCCATCGACAGTTTGCCGGCAATTGAAATCCTCAAGCTGTGAATCGCGAGATTCTTATTTGCATGACTACCAGGGTTATGGTTTTGGATGCTTTTTTCATTAAGGATGAATGTTTAATTGTTGAAATCAAATGAAGAGAAGTGACAGTTTCTCCCAGCTTCAATACTTCTGTCTCTTCCCAAAATTTTCAGGAGAAAAAGGTCCCCTCAATACAAGGAAGAGAAATTGTTCCCAGGAGAAAAGATAAATTCAGCAACATCAAAAGTGAAATGAAGGGTCAATTGGAGAGTTTCCAGGTTAGAAAAAAAACGAGGTCTCTCTGCAGTGCTTAACTTGAACCTTTATTCCCTAATTTTTGCTTTTATCCACCTCAGCACTTAGTACAGTGCTTGGCACATAGCAAGTGCTTAACAAATACCATTATTATTATTATTTGTAATAATCATGTTCTGAACAATACACTCTGAAAAGAGAGCTCAGAAAAAGGTCATTTTGTATAAGCTCCTTGAGGGCAGGAATCTTGTCTAGTGCCTGCTAACTCTCTTGTAGTGAACTCCCTTGCACACTTAATACAGTATCCTGCACACAATAAGCTCCCAATAAATGCCACTGTTTGTTGTCTACCAACTCTCTCATGTCGTACTTTCCCTAGCTCTTAGTACAGAGCTCTAAACACAATGCTGAATGCTGAACTCATTCATTCATTCAATCATATTTATTGAGCTATTACTGTGTGCAGAGCGCTGTACTAAGCGCTTAGAAAGTACAAATCGGCAACATATAGAGACGGTCCCTACCCAACAATGGGCTCACAGTCTAGAAGGGGATGCTCAATAAATACCACTGATGGATCGCAATATTACTATTTCTGAAGTGGGGAAGGGGGATTGCTTTCAGACGGTTACCTATCAGGAGTCCACCAGATCACGGTTTCTGACAGAAAACCCAAAAGGAAAAGCCTCTACCTGGATGACTCTAAATCAAGACCTCATAGCTGATTCACACCAATTGAGACAAAAAACAACGACACGAAAATTCCCCCTTCATTTTTTTGAAAATCAGGCAACAAACTTTTAGCACAGTTAGGAAACTGGTGGATGTAAGAGTTTTTCCCTTGCAGATTTGGCCAGAATTCAAAATGCAAATGATCACAAATCCTGGTTGAGAGTGGACCAGACTCTTGGAGGTGGTGAATGCTTTTATTTGAATTTTCCCTTCTTACCCTATTCCCTCTTTCTTCATGTCCACAGCTCTCCTCATCTTCAAATCTAAAAGCATATCACCTCCAGGTAACCCTCCCAGATTAATTTATCTCACCTTGTGTCCCAAATGTCACTTCAGCCCTTCCACCCTATTTAACCTCTCACAATCAGTGTAGCACTTGCACACCTAATTTATCTACTCTAGCACCTCCTCTTATCCGTAATTTATTTAAATGTCTGTCTGTCTTTCCCTGTCCCACATAGGGCTTGCAGCGTTATTCCTATTTTACAGATGAGGGAACACATATGAGGACAAAAGATATCTGAGTATTTCTTAGAGGTTGCAGGATGTAACAGTCCTGATTGAAGAGAGATGGAAACCAGGAAGTGGAAGCTTGTTTCCTGAAACAGTGACGATATCTAAATATTCTCTCTCCCTCCCTATGCATCTCTTTCTCACTCTCTCATAAGGAGAGGCAGCTGATTAAGTTCCCATTCTCTACCTAAAGCATCAGGCCTGTTGGCGGCCTTCCATTCTGCTTGTTATTTCAATTCATCCACTGTCAAGAGGAAAGTCAATATTGGGCCAAATTAGATCTCCTCATCCATCTCAGGATCCGCTCATTGGTTGCTGATGGCACTGAGTTGTGTGGGAAGCTATCCTCTCTGCTGAAAAGATATGGTCATTTTTCTATAAGTGTTTTATTTTTTATTTTTCTATTGGAAGATGGTTCCTGGTTTTCTCTGAATTTTTAATCTGGGTGGGTAGGGAATAGGATCTCTGCACTGGAGATTCTGAGATGGCTATTTCTTGATGGACAAGATGATTAAATCCTTTGCTCTGAAACTTGCTGTGTGTGCCGGCTCCCTCTTCAACCCTTCGAACTCTCTCAAAAGGCTGATCGTTGGTGTTCATTGAAACGGCAAGTTGGACATTTTTAGGCTGAGCAGGTGTGTGACAAGCCCAATGTCAATTGGAAAAAGAAGTTTACGGTGGTGCCAAGAATTGATAAACCGCCTCACAGAAAATAAAAACCAAATTATCGAGCGAACAATAGGGGAATTTTCCTATTGTGGTTTTTTTTTGGAATTCTATCCAGAAGAAAAGGAGAGCATCTTGTTGAGTTCAATCAAAAGTAGCATGGCCTAGTGGAAAGAGTTTGAGCTTGGGAGTCAGAGGACCAGGGCTCTAATCCCAGCTCTGCCACCTGTCTGCTGTGTGACCTTGGGCAAGTCACGTTAATTCTCTGTGCCTCAGTTACCTCAGCTATAAAATGAGGATTAAGACTAGGATTTCTACGTGGGACAGGGACTATGTTTAACTTGATTATCCTGCATCTTGTCTTACGCTGTCAAATCATCTCCGAACCATAGCGACACAGTGGATACACCTCTCCCAGAATGCCCCACATCGTCTCCCAGAAAGTTGAGCATGAGGGAACGTGAGAACATTTTTTTGGCTGGAACAGTGAAGCAGCCTGGCCTAGTGGATAGAGCATGGAATGGGAGTCAGAAGGACCTGGGTTCTAATCCCAGCTCCGCCACTCAAATGCTGTGTGACCTTTGGGCAAGTCACTTCACTTCTTTGTGCCTCAGTTACCCATCTGTAAAATGGGGATTAAGATTGCGAGCCCCGTGTAGGTCGGGGACTACATCTAAACTGATAACCTAGTATCTATCCAGCACTTAGTACCCTGTCTGGCATTTAGTAAACCCTTAATAAATACCATAAAAAAATCTCCAGTGGGCTAATTAGGGTCACACCTCCTCCATGAGGCCTTCCCCTATTAAGCCCTCCTTTTTCCCCTGTTCCCTCTCCCTTCTGCATTCTCTATGCACTTGGATCTGTGGCCTTTGGGCATTTGATTTTCACCCCACCCTCAACCCCAAAGCACTTATGTACATATCTTTAAATTATATATTATAAATTATTTATTTCTACTCATGTCTGCTTCTCCCTTTAGACCGTAAGCTTGTGATGGGCAGGGAACATGTCTGCCAACTCTGTTGTGTTGTACTCTCTCAAGTGCTTAGTACAGTGCTCTGCACATAGTGAGGGCTCAATAAATACCATTGATGATGATGGTGGTGGTAGGCTAAGAATTGGGGGTATTTGGGGGGTGGGGGAGAGTAAGCAAGAGCTTCAGAGGAGTTTCCTCTACTTTCTTCTTCTGAATCCGATGATTTTCCACTGTCTCTACTAGGGAGTAGCAGTTTCTAGATCAATTCAGCATTGCTAATGAGAATCAGGGACAAGAAATCGTTATTGAGGCAATAAGAAATGCAGCGTTTAGCTCTTCATTGAAATGTCAACTCAAAGGGTTCATCTGATCCTCATGCACAAGAATGCTTTGGTTGCAGCTAAAATAAGACCAGTGCTCTATAATTTTAATTAGTAGTTCCCTCATTAGAATCGCGCTCCTAATTTCCTCTGGCCATATCCTGATCAGGGATTAAACATAAGTCCTGAGCCAACAGAGTAGCATGTCAGCCTTACTGTCATTCCTTCTGTCTGACTAGTCTTAATGTTGGCTAATGTCCTTCCCATTTAATCCCATTTTTTTTTTACTTAGTTTGAGGTTCTCTCAGAGAGCAATTTCCATTTCAATGGACCTCCATATGCCATATTGAGAAGCTGCAAGACCAACTCAAGGAATCAAAATGTCTTTGATAACATTTTTGTCTCATAGATGCTATCTGATTGTTTATCTCTACCTCGGGGGTTGGTGCAATTCTGCTGGGTTGTCTTATCATAGTCTTAATAAGGAGCCATGCGCAAAGTCAGGCAGAAATATGAGATGGCTGGGAAAGCCAGTACGCCGATTACAAATATCTCCCAGCTGAAATCAGTGGAATAAAACCTGTGAGGTGATGGGACAGGCAGAGAGACTTTGTCGCCGATCTGTGTTTAGGAATATTTTAACTTTCATCCTTTAAATTGGATTTGAGTCACCCTCTTGGAGGAGAACTGCAAAAATCTTTAATGTAGCAGGGAACATGTAGTCTCAGGGCTCACAGGCCCAAATCAAATTGGATTCATTTAAAATCTGGGTCTTCTAACTCCAAACGGTGGGATGATATGTGCTTCGCACAGTGAGATGTATGCCATATGCAGCAGCCAGATTAGTTCCATTTTGGGCCTAACATCTTGGAGGAGCAAAAATAGCACGGGCCTGAGAAGCAAAGGACTTGTGTTCAAATCCCAACTCCACTATTCCTCTGCTGGGTGACGTTGGGCAAGTCATTTCACTTACTAGTTTCCTCATTTGTAAAATGGGGACTCAATACTTGTTTTCCCTCCTACTTATACATCTCTTTTGGCTTAGGGGGGTTTAAATTTCAGATATTATCCCTCCGCCAACCCCTTACCCCTATCCTCCCTCTACCCTGGAACTCCCTTCCCCTTTATATCCAACAGTCCATCTTGTCTTATCTTGTCTTATGCTGTGGAATCATCTCTGACCCACAGCGACTCAGTGGACACCTCTCTCCCAGAACGCCCCACCTCCATCTGCAATTTGCTTATTGGAAAGAGCATGGGCTTTTGAGTCAGTGGTCATGAGTTCAAACCCCGGCTCCACCAATTGTCATCTGTGTGACTTTGGGCAAGTCACAACTTCTCTGTGCCTCAGTTACCTCATATGTAAAATGGGGATTGACTGTGAGCCCACCGTGGGACAACCTGATCACCTTATAACCTCTCCAGTGCTTAAAACAGTGCTTTGCACATAATAAATGTCATTATTATTATTATTATTCAAATCCCATCTCTGCCACTTGTCAGCTGTGTGACTTTGGGCAAGTCACTTAACTTCTCAGTGCCTCAGTTCCCTCATCTGTAAAATGGGGATTAAGACTGTGAGTCCCACGTGGGATAACCTGATCACCTTGTAACCTCCTCAGCGCTTAGAACAGTGCTTGGCACATAGTAAGTGCTTAATAAATGCCATCATTATTTTTATTATTATTTATCCTGGCAGTGTATCCAAAGAGTTTTCTTGGTAAAAATACGGAAGTGGTTTACCACTGCCTCCTTCTGCACAGTAACACTGAGTCTCCACCCTCGACTCTCTCCCATGGCACTGCTGCCCAGCACGGGTGAGTTTTGACTTGTAGCAGGTTGCCTTCCACTCGCTAGCCACTGCCCAAGCTAGGAATAGAATAGGTAGGTCTCTGCTTGACTCTCCCTCCCATAGCCGAGACTGGTAGAGGACTGGAAACTCTCCAGGTGCGACCTTGAGTGGGGGAACAGTCCACTTTCCTCATTTTCGAAAACTTCCTTATCTTTGACTCCTCTCTCTCCTTCAATCCACACATCCAAACCAACAAAAAGTCCTGTCAGTTCAACCTTCACAACATTGCTAAATTCCACCCTCCAACCAAACTGCTACCATGTTAATCCAAGCACTTATTCTACCCCACCTTGATTACTGCAGCAGCCTCCTTGCTGACCTCCTTGCCTCCTGTCTCTCCCCACTCCAGTCCAGACTTCACTCTGCTGCCTGGATGATTTTTCTACAAAAATGTTCCATCCACGTTTCCTTCCTCTTCAAGAAACTCCAGTGGTTGCCCATCCACCTCTGCATCAAAAAGAAACTCCTTACCATCGACTTTAAAGCAGTCAATCACCTTCCCCACTTTTATCTCACCTCGCTACTCTCCTACAACAACCCAGCCCTCGTACTTTGCTCCTCTAATGCCAATCTACTCACTGTGCCTCGATTTCCTCTATCTCATAATACTCAATTATTTCCCCAATCCATCCTTTTCTCTTCTCCCATTCCCTTCTGCTTTTCCGTGACTAGCTCCCTTTATTCACTGCCTCCCTGCCCCCAAGCCCTGCAGCATTCACATCTGTAATTCATGTATTTATATTAATGTCTGTCTCCTGCTATAGACTGCAAGCTCCTTGTGGGCAGAGAATGTGTCCATTATATGGTTCTGTTGTACTCTTCCAAGCCCTTAGTATACTGCTCTAAACTCAGTAAGCGCTCAATAAATACGACTGAATGACTGACTGTCTGCCTCCCCCTGTAGACAATTAGCTTCTTGTGGGTAGGGATCATAAATAACAACTCTATTGTACTGTACTTACCAAAGAGCTTAGTACAGTGTTCTGCACAGAAGAAACACCAAGGTGTAGAGAAGAAGTAGCGTGGTATAGTGGATAGGACTTGGGCCTGGGAGACAGAAAGTCATGGGTTCTAATCCCAGTTCCACCACTTGTCTGCTGTATGACCTTTGACAAGTCACTTTATTCATTCATTCACTCAATCGTATTTATTGTGCGCTTACTATGTGCAGAGCACTGTACTAAGTGCTTGGGAAGTACAAGTTGGCAACATATAGAGATGGTCCCTACCCAACAACGGGTTCACAGTCTAGAAGCGGGAGACAGACAACAAAACAAAACATGTGGACAGGTGTCAAGTCCTCAGAATAAATAGAAGTAAAGCTAGATGCACATCATTAACAAAATAAATAGAATAGTAAATATGTACAAGTAAAATAGAGTAATAAATCTGTACACTTTACCTCTCTGGATCTCAGTTACCTCATCTGTAAAACAGGGATTGAGACCGTGAGCCCCACATGGGACAGGGACTGTGTCCAACCTGATTTGCTGGTATCCCACCCCAGCACTTAATACGGTTACTGTCACACAGTAAGCGCTTAACAAATACCAGAATTAGTAAGTACTCAGTAAGTACCGTAGATGGATCGGGACTTCTCCTTCAGCAGCTAGGGTTGCTCCAGAAATGCCTGCAATCTGGGGTTCATCGGTGTCCCATCATGGCTGTTGTGATCTGGGTCTCTCTCTGGAATTTTGAGCTGAGCGTTGCTTTTCTCTGTCACGGCAGCCTCATTAATATTGAACGATGCTTCCTTCCACAAGAAATGATCTACCTTCTGCTCCGCCAATTGACATGAATATTTCATAGTTCCGCGCATCGATCTTTGTGGCTGCAGTGCTATCTCCTCTGTTTTCATGGCCCTGCCCGGCTGAATAGTCCTTTTTTATTTTCTTGTTAAAGAACTGGCCACCTGATGATAGATGTGGGCAATTAAAATGGGAACTAGTAACCCATTCATTCAAGGAGCCCCAAGTGTAGGATCTGTAGTCACGTTGTTAATTTTTGGAGAGAAGTATAAGGGGACAGTGGGCTGAGTGCAAGAAACAGCATGGCTTAGTGGAAAGATCACAGGCCTGCGAGTCAGAGGATGTGGGTTCTAACCCTGCCTCTGCCATATGTCTGCTGTGTGACCTTGGGCAAATCACTTCACTTCTCTGTGCCTCAGTTACCTCATCTGTAAAATAGATGATTAAGGCTGTGGGTCCCATGTGGGACAGGGCCTGGGTCCAACCTGATTATCTTGTATCTACCCCAGAGCATAGAACAGTGTTTGGCACATAGTAAGCACTTAACAAGTGCCACAGTTATTATTGTTATTATTTTTCCAGTCACCTGGACAAATTTAACACGTTCAAAGAGTTTGGAAGAGAAGGGGAGAAGGGAGCTAGGGAGAAACCTGGAGGGTGCAGTGAGATTTAGAGAAGAATTTTTTTGGTGAGGGGAAGCATAGGGTAACAATAATAACAATAATCTTGGTATTTGTTAAGTGCTTACTATGTGCCAAGCACTGTACTAAGCCCTGAGGTAGATATTAGATAATAAGGTCCCACATGAGTCTCACAGTCTAAGAAGGAGGGAGCATCAATAATAATAATAATAATAATATAATAATAATAATAATAATGGCATTTATTAAGCGCTTACTATGTGCAAAGCACTGTTCTAAGTTCTGGGGAAGTTACAAGGTTATCAGATTGTCCCACGGGGGGCTCACACTCCTGATTCCCATTTGCCAGACGAGGGAACTGAGGCACAGAGAAGTTAAGTGTCTTGCCCAAAGTTACACAGCTGACAATTGGCAGAGCCGGGATTTGAACCCATGATCTCTGACTCCAAAGCCCAGGCTCTTTTTCATTGAGTCACGCTACTTCTCTGAATCGATCAATTTATCATATTTATTGAGTGCCTACTGTGTGCAGAGCAGTTTACTAAGCGCTTGGGAGACTATGGTATAACAAGACACATTCCCTGGTCACAACAGGCTTACAGTTTAGAGGGAGAAACAGACATTTATATAAATAAATAAATTATGGATATGTAAATAAGGGCCGTGGGGCTGGAGGGGTGGTGGTGAATAAAGAATAAAAAATACTTTGCAGAGAGTAAGCGCTTAATAAATGCCATTAAAAAAATAAGTAAAGGGAGCAAATTGGGATGATGCAGAAGGGAGTGGGGGGAAAGAAAATGAGGGCTTAGGCAGGGAAGGCCTCTTAGAGGAGATGTGCCTTCAATAAGGCTTTGAAGGTTGGGAGAATAATTGTCTGTCAGATTTGAGGAGGGAGGGCATTCCAGGCCGGAGGCCTGGACGTTGGCGAGAGGTCGGCAGCGATGCAGAAGTCGAGGTGAGCCTGGGCACCTTCGCCCTGCTCGGTTTGTAATTCAGTGAAAGGAACTTCCACTTGGCATCATTAATGGGTAGAAAGATTGCATGCAGCACTATTGAGACAGGGGGTGAGGCTGGGATCCTTCAGAAATGTCCTGTTGAATTCAGCCAGAAAACCTGGGCACAAACTCAGAGCAACCTCTTCTCAGGGCTGCCCAGAGACAAATAGAGAAGCAGCGTGGCTCAGTGGAAAGAGCACGGGCTTTGGAGTCAGAGGTCATGGGTTCAAATTCTGGCTTTGCCAATTGTCAGCTATGTGACTTTGGGCAAGTCACAACTTCTCTGTGCCTCAGTTCTCTCATCTGTAAAATGGGGGTTAAGACTGTGAGCCCCGCATGGGACAACCTGATCACCTTGTATCCTCCCAGCGCTTAGAACAGAAGCTAAACACTTGCCCAAGGTCATGCAGCAGACAAGTGATGGAGCCAGGATTAGAATCCATGACCTTTTGACTCCCAGGACTGTGATCTAGCCACTATGCCTCACTCCTTCTTTCATTCATTCATTCAATCTTATTTATTGAGCGCTTACTGTGTGCAGAGCACTGTACTAAGTGCCTTCTCGGTGGCTTTGATTTAGAGAATGATTTTGGTTTGAAATGGTTGGGTTTAGGCAGCTCAGAAAGCCTGCGTTGGCACAGAAAATCCTGTGCCCTGAGGTCTGTCTAACCCCGATTCCTATGATCTGCGGTTATGAAATTTGGGGGTGGAATGGGAAACTGGAATCCATAAAGGACTCTCAAACAGGGAAGCTAGTGGGAAGAGGATGAGCCTGGAAACCAGAGGACCTAGGCTCTAATCTTGACACCACCACCTGTCTGCTTGCGACCTTGGGCAAGCCACTTAACTTCTCTGTGCCTTAGTTTTCTCAACCATAAAATGGGGATTCAGTTCCTGTTCTCCTCCAGCTTAGACTGTGAGCCCATCGTACCTACCCTAGCACTCAACACATAGTAAGCAGTTAACAAACATAATGATAATAATAATGTTTTTTGTTTCAAAAAACTGGTTTCAGCTCAATGTCGCAAACCATTCCCTCTGCAAACCTTTCATCAGAACTAATGGCATTGTCCACTCTGATTGAGTTGGAATCTCTCCTCTTCTTATATTTCCTCACCTCACTCACTCTTTCTTGCCAATGCCAAATGACTGAAAGGGGATAACCTGGCATCGGCTGGACTCCAGCCCTCTAACTACCTCTTCTGATGTCAGGGAAGAAGTAAAAACTGCAGGAGAATCAAACAGAATGGCCTAATCAATAGAGCATGGACTTGGGTTAAGAAAGTCCTGGGTTCTAATCCCAGATCCATCACTTGTCTGTTTTGTGACCTTGAGCAAATCACTTAACTACTCTGTCTCAGCTACCTCATCTGTAAAATGGAAATGAAGACTGTGAGCCCTATGTGGGATGTGGACTGTGTCCAATCTAGCTCTTGTACCCACCCCCATGTTTAGTACAGTGCTTGCCATATAGTAAGCGCTTAACAAGTACCATAAATAGAACAAAAAAAGAAAAACATAGTACGAATTTCAGAGGGTGACACCTTGCTAAGAAGAACCCTCTGCCAATAGCTGGAGAGCTGGAAATTGAAAAGGAAAAACTCAACCAATTAGAGCTGGAATTAATGGGATTCTGAATCCTTCATCCACGAGGTGGTTTTAATGATCTCAGCCAGATAATTTGACATGCTTTTCTAGCCCCCATGGGAAATGTTGCTGCCTGCTTCCTCTAATGATCTGCAAAGGCCATGAACAATCTCAAGAATATAATTGCCGAGTCACTACAAGTGTTGGTATTTGATACCAGGCATTCATACATCAGAGAGGGCAATTAATTTAACATCCCCCATAAGAGGAATTAATTAATAAAGCTTCCAGTGCCATGCGGCTTTTAACGTTTAAGTTGACTTGGGCAGTGGACTTCGGTTCAAGTCATAATGGATTACACTTATTATAATGCGAAACTGATTCTGAAGCTATTAAATCATCTAGACCCTTGGGGTTCACTTCCCCATCCTGTCGTTGGGCTTTTAACCCATGGTTTCATGTGTGGTTTTCAAGCCGTACCTTTCCCAGGAAGCTTTCCACTAGCCAGATTCACCACTTCCAGCTCTGTTGTATTAACCCAGGCGCTTAGTACAGGGCTCTGCACTCAGTAAGCTTTCAATATATACCAACTGATGTGATTTGATACTGTCTCTGGAGGTGTGGGAGTAAAATTCTACAGGACAGGTTCGGTTAACCTTAGCTCTCCTCCCATAGAGAGATGAAAATGCAGGCAGATGTAATAGCGATTTGGGAATTTGTGAAGCACTTGCTATTCATTCGTTCATTCTTTCATTCAATCATATTTATTGAGTGCTGACTATGTGCAAAGCACTGTACTAAGTGCTTAGAAGAGTACAAGTACAACAACAAACAGACACATTCCCTGCTCTCTGTGCTAAGCACTGGGGTAGATACAGTATAATCACAATAGACACAATCCCTATCCCACATGGGTCTCTCAGTTTAAGGGGGAAGGGGAACAGACATGTAAAGAAACTGAGGCACAGAGAAGTTAATTGACTTGCCCGAGGTCACACAGGCAGTAAGTGGCAGAGTTGGGATTAGAACTCAGGTTTTGGGACTCCCAATCCTGTGCTCTTTCCTTTAGGCCACCTTCCTCAGCGTGTTTGAAAGAGGAGCCTGAGGACTTTTATTCTTTTTTTGTCCTCATCCACCTCCAGCTTGAACTTCCACCACCCTGCATCAGTAGAAAACTTACAATCTGTAAATTCCTTGTAGGCTGGGAATTTGTCTACCAACTCTGTTATATTGTACTCTTCCAAGCACTTAGTACACAGTAAGCACTCAATAAATACCACTGATTGAACGACTGACATCAGCTTCCTATAATGGAGCAATTTATCCATTATCGGTCATTTCAGTTGAATACGTTCAGGTGCTGGAGGTGCATTATGATGGCTACGTATTTAATGTGGGAATACAAATATCCCATTTATCTATGTAACAGGAATTCTATTTGACAGGACATTTTCTGGAAGCAGCTCCCTACCACCGTGGGTAATCTGGAGAGATCCCTATCTACACTACAGTTCTGTCAGAGTAGTAGAGGGCAAGCTTTATTGAAACAAAAAGAGGGCTGTGTTCTTAAAGTCCCTTATACCAGGCCACCTTAATAATAACTGTGGTGTTTGTTAAGTATATACTATGTGCCAAGCACTGTTCTAAGCACTGGGGTAGATACAAGATAATTGGGTTGGTCGCAGTCCCTGTCCCACAGAGTGCTCACAGTCTTAATGCCCATGTTACAGGTGAGGAAACTGAAGCCCAGAGAAGTGAAGTGACTTGCCTCCAGACTGTGAGCTCGCTGTGGGCAGGGAATTTGTCTGCTTGCTGTTATATTGTACTCTCCTAAGCACTTAGTACAGTGCTTCGTACATAGTAAATGCTCAATAAAATATGAATATGAATGAATGAATGAACTTGCCCAAGGTCACACAACAGACAAACAGCGGAGCCGGGTTTATAACCCACAACTTTATGACTCTCAGGCTCATGCTCTATCCATTATGCTCTTCTAGAATGTGAGCCCACTGTTGGGTAGGGACCGTCTCTATATATTGCCAACTTGTACTTCCCAAGCACTTAGTACAGTGCTCTGCACACAGTAAGCACTCAATAAATATGGTTGATTGATTGATTGATTATGCCATTCTGCTGCTCTATCAGATGTGAAGAGTGAAGGGAGTTCCAGGCCATAGGGAGGATGAGAGCAAGGGGTTGATGATGAGAAAGGTGGAGAAACTCTTCTTTGGAGAAGAAGAGGAAGAAACAGCCATTCATTGGACTGCATTTTTGGGCTTCTGTAGATTTGGACTGCATTTTTGGGCTTCTGTAGATTTGGACTGCATTTTTGGGCTTCTGTAGATTTTGGCCACTCACAGGGGGTCAGAGCAGACTCAAGCCAGATAGGACCATTAAGGCAAGCATCTACACCTCAGGGGCTAGCTTGTCAGATCTTCACCTGGGATAAGTGGGGGAGATGTGAACCCAGTCAGAGCTTCAGAGGGAAGGGAGTGTGAATGCCAGCTGGTCAGTGGAGAGGCGGCCCTGATTAGCGATTCCAATTTGAAATGCCATCTTGCATTTTCATAAGGAAAGGTTTTATTCTCGCTTGATTGGATGGAAGTTCTGATAATGGCCAGTTGAGGATACAGAGACAGGCGATATCGCCTTTGCTGGGTGATTTCCCGAATTTGGTATTATTCCAGCATCTATTTTGTGTGCGCAGTGCTTATTTGTTTAAGGTCAAGCTGCTCTCTGCCCTGAATAAATTGAACTCTCTTTCTGTAAATGAAAAAGGCCTCTGGGTGGCTTCTCTCTATGAAATAGTTACCCATTCATCAGCACCTCCGCCAATGCCTTGCTATCAGCTCTGGAATGTTAAAGCTAGACAGTCGTTCTCATTAATTGCATACATTGCTAGCTGAGAGAAGGCCCTCTGAGGTCGGCTCTTCTCTCTGAAATGTCAGCTCATCGGGGTCATTTCCCTTCCGGATCAAGGGTCCCGCCGGTGAGACAAACCTCGGTGGCTTGAATTCAGCCAGGGAAGGCAGAGTGATGAAATCCCTTACAAATGCTCTTCTTGTGAAAAAACAGCTAATTGGCAAAGTCAGAGGTGGTCTCCCCAGGCAACTGGAGTGAGAAACAGACAAGACTTTCTAATAATAATAATAATTGCAGTATTTGTTAAGCACTTACTATGGGCCAGGAATTGTACTAAGCGCTGGAGTAGATACAAGGTAACTGAATTGGTCACAGTCCCCATCCCACACAGGGCTCACGGTCTTAATCTCCATTTTACAGATGAGGTAACTGAAGCAAAGAGAAGTTAAATGATTTGCCCAAGCTCACACAGAAGACAACCCAGGTCTTTCTGTCTCCCAGGCCCATGCTCTATTCACTCTGCTCTGGGCAACATCGTCCTCCATCTATCATCCATCTTTTCTGACCTGGGTGCCAATTTGCATCCTCGCTCCGGCAGTTTCTGGAGTGTCCGGCAGAATCTCTATAAATTCCGATCCATTTAATCTCATTACGGGACGTCCATATGACCCTCAAGACAGATAGTGGAAAGAGATGGCTGTTGTGCAGATAGGATTCCTGTCCATTCAACCAAAAGACCCAACTACAGAGTCTTTCCAAGATTATTCCCATTCTGCGGCAGGAGCACTGAAGACCAGAAAGATCAAAGGATTTGTCCAGATCAAAAAACTCAGGACTCCTGCTTTTCTCATAGAAGGGATCAATCAATTAATTCTATCTATTGAGTGCTTACTGTGCCACGTGCTTGGTAGACACATTTACTGCCTACAGTCAATCAATGAATTAATCAATTTATTGAGCACTTACTGGATGCAAAGCACTGTACTAAGCAGTTGGCAGAGTACGATTACAATAGAGTTGGTAAACACAATCCCTGTCTTCAAGGAGTTTCATAATCTTTTGAGCATCCTGACCAGTCAAGACCATTCTGATTCCCAGATGTCCCTAATCCATACAAAAAGAGTTTCTTCCTGTTTTTTTCTCCCCCATCCTTTGGCATAAAGGGAGTTGAAGATATTTGGCAAAGGTTATCACAAGAATGACAACAATTCAATGTTTTTTTTTTCATTACTATTAAAATTCAGTTGGTCAAACACTAATCCTTTCACTCTCCTGCAAGTTCAATGATTCAAAGGAGCAATGAGAGAGACTTTCCATTGCTCGATGTTTAGGCCCAAACACACTACCAGCTCTCAAAATAATGTTCTCCTAAACCTAGGAGGCCTAGCCTGGTCTTCTACAAAAAGAGCAATCCATCTCCAGCTGTTAAAAATACCCACTAACCTTCTCTTAATCCTGTCCTGAGTGGTAAATTATGGACAAAAACTTTTAAAGTGGTCACATTTTTTCAGTCTAAGAAGATCAACCTTTCGTTGGCATTTCAAGTAGCATCCAATCTGACTTTTCCCCTTCTGAAAGGCGTTATTTTCTTCTAGCACTTTGACTCATGTGCTGATTTCCCCACAGGGCTTACCATACCCCCATGAGCTGCAGAATAAGAAGAACGTAAAAAATTCCATCATGGGTCCATCCCACTCAGAAATATGTCTCTAACAGTTGCAGCAAAGTCTTGCTGGGAGGAACAGCTATGTGGTTGCCCTCCTGCACTTACTTCATAGAGCCAGACTTCACCCCTCAGCACTCCCTGTCCTGAGAAAATGGGGCCAGCAATCACCACATATCAATTTATAGAATTCATGAAGATAGCATTATTCTAATAACAGTAATGATAATAATACAATAATAATAATAATAATTGTGATGTTTGTTAACCAGTCAGTTAATCAGTCCATTGGGAATCAGCATGGCTCAGTGGAAAGAGCACAGGCTTGGGAATCAGAGGTCATGGGTTCTAATTCCGGCTCCGCCACTTGTCGGCTGTGTGACTTGGGGCAAGTCACTTAATAATAATAATGATAGCATTTATTAAGCGCTTACTATGTGCAAAACACTGACCTAAGCGCTGGGGAGGTTACAAGGTGATCAGGTTGTCCCACAGGAGTCTCTAACCCCATTTTCCAGATGAGGTAACTGAGGCGCAGAGAAGTTCAGTGACTTGCCCAAAGTCGTACAGCTGACAAGTGGCAGAGCCGGGATTTGAACCCATGACCTCTGACTCCAAAGCCTGTGCTCTTTCCATTGAGCCAGGCCACTTCTCACACTTAACTTCTCTATGCCTCAGTTCCCTCATCTGTAAAATAGGGATTAGGATTGTGAGCCCCCCATGGAACAACCTGATCACTTTCCCCCAGTGCTCAGAACAGTGCTTTGCACATAGTAAGTGCTTAACAAATACCATCATTATTTATTGAGCATTTAATGTGTGCAGTCCCCTTCTAGACTGTGAGGCCACTGTTGGGTAGGGACCGTCTCTATACGTTGCCAACTTGTACTTCCCAAGCGCTTAGTACAGTGCTCTGCACACAGTAAGTGCTCAATAAATACAATTGAATGAATGAATGAACACTGTTTACTAAGTGTTTTGGAGAGTATAATCAATCAATCGTATTTATTGAGCGCTGACTGTATAAAAAAGTAGCATGGTATAGCAGCATGGAAACCAGCATGGCACAGTGGATGGAGCTTGGGCCTGTGAGTCAGAAGATCATGGGTTCTAATCCCAGCTCCACCACTTGTCTGTTGGGAGACCTTGGGCAAGTCACTTCACTTCGCTGGGTCTCAGTTCCCTCATCTGTAAAATGGGGATTAAGACCGTGAGCCCCACGTGGGACAGGTTCGGTGTCCAACCCAATTTGCTTATACCCATCCCAGTGCTTAGTACAGTACCTGGCACATAGTAATCTCTTAACAAATACCATCACTGTTATTATTATAACAACAAACAGACACATCCCTGCCAACAGTGAGTTTACAGTCTAGAGGCACTTAGTATGTGCCAAGCACTGGGCAATGCACTGGGTTAGATACAAGATAATCAGATCTCCCAGTCTAAGTAGGACTCACCATCTAAGTAGGTGGGAGAATTGGTATTGAATATCCATTTTTCAGAGGAGGGAACAGAGGTACAGAGAAGTTGTGACTTGCCCAAGCTCACACAGCAGACAGGTGGTCGACCCAGAATTAGAACCCAGGTCTTCTGACTCGCAGGCCTAGACTCTTCTCAGGCTACTCTGCTTCTCAGAAGCTTCTGTTTGGATAGTAAAAGATAAAGCAAACCCTCAACTGCACAGCTGCTGCCACAGATTTTAAAAAATCTCATTTTTTTTAGGGTTGGAAAAATCTTCCATCCAGAGTCTCTCTAAGAGGCAACTTTACAGTGTCTCCAACCACCGTCTCCATCTTCCTTCCCAAACCTTCTTCCCTTCCTAACTTTCCCATCTCTGTTGGGCCCACTAACATCCTCTCAACCTGACAAGCTCTCAACCTTTTTTAGAAGCTGTGGGGGAACATGGGAGATAAACAACTATTCCCGTGTTATCACTTTCATTTTGAATTGGTTTATTTTAGATTGCTTTCTTTCCTTACTTTCTCTCTCCTCCCCTCAATAGAGCAGTGCTTTATGCTTCAGCTTAAGCTGATGTTATTGATAGACTGAAACCTTGTTCTCTCACTTGTCTATGGCATTTGTTAAGCACTTACTATGTGCAAAGCACTGTTCTAAGTGCTTGGGAGGTTACAAGGTGTCCCACATGGGGCTCACAGTCTTCATCCTCATTTACAGATGAGGGAACTGAGGCCCAGAGACGTGAAGTGACTTGCCCAAAGTCACCCACCTGACAACTGGCAGAGCTGGGATTTGAACCCATGACCTCTGACTCCAAAGCCCGGGCTCTTTCCACTGAGCCACGCTGCTTCTCATCCTTCTCACGTCAAAGTAGGCGAACGTTAAGACAGGCTGAGATATTCTCTCTGTCCACTGCATTTCCACAGCAAATTCACCAACAAGTCCACTCTCTTTCCTTTCTTCTGACTTTCATCAAAGTGTCTCAGTCGCATCTTTCATTTGCTGACTCCCTGCCTAATTCCCAGAGCACTGCTCTCATTTGCAGAAAACGAAGTGAAGGAATTTTCTGTGATAGGAGAGCTTTCTTAAGAACGCCATGATGTGCAGGGGGGAATAAGGCATGTCATTCTAATCAATCTTCACTTAGACCCTGTGGGAAGACAAGCAGCATGGCCTAGTGGAAAGAACACGGGCCTGAGAGACAGAGGAGCTGGGTTCTATCCCCAGCTTCACCACTTATCTGCTGTGTGAATTAATTTCTCTGTGCCTCCATTACCTCATCTGAAAAACGGGGATTAAAAATGGGGATTAAGACTGTAACTCCCTGTGAGACACTGACTGTGTCCAATCTGATTAGCTTGTATCTAACCCAGTGTTTAGTACAGTGCCTGGCACATGGTAAGTACTTAACAAATACCATAAAAAATATAAAAAGAGAACATTGCCTCTGTTGTTCTAAGCATGAAGAAAAGTCCTTTTTGGCAACATGGAATCATCAGAAGGAATGACATCCTCTCTTTTCAGTTAAGCACTTTACTCATTTTTATAGACACTTCGTATCATCTCCGTCCAGGAAAAATGCTGTTGCAGAACAGCTGTTTTAACTGTTTTAAAGACTAATCTTCAGATGACAGAGCTTAACCCAGATGACTCGATGCAGACACATTTATAGCAAATATACAAGCATATTTAGTATTACAAAGACTAATGAAATCTGCACTTTAGTTGACTGCGTACGGCATCAGATTTATCTCTATTAATGTCTGAGCATAGTAAATGCTCAGTAAGTATGACTGATTGATCTTTTCTTCTTTCCATTTATATCTCACTGATTTACTTATTCACCTGTGTCCTTTATTGCTGCCCTTACTCAAGATCTTTCACCTATTGTATTTTAGTTGATTTTTAGCTCTTTGTCTTCCCCTTTTAGACTGTAAACTTCTTAAAGGCAGGGATCATGTTTAATGCTTTTTTTGTGGCATGGCCCAAAGTAAGGGCTCAGCCAATACTGCTACTGACAGAGTATTATTGAGGAGCAGTGTGGCCTAGTGGAAAGAGCATGGGCTTGGAAGTCAGAGGACCAGGGTTCTAATCCACATTCTCCTGAGTGCCTTCGGGCAAGTTGCTTAACTTCTCTGTGCCTGTTACCTCAACAACAAAATGGGGATTCAGTGTCTGTTCTCCTTCCTGCTTTGACTGTGAGCCCCAAATGGGGCAGAAACTGTGTCTAACCTAATTATCTTTTATTTTCCACAGCACTTAAAACAGTGCTTGACACATAGTAAGAGCTTAACAAATACCACAATTGTTAGTTTGAAGTTCACGATGGTGCTGATGATGTTGAACATGATGATGATGTGGGTTGTATTTTTCTACATTATCCTTGAGTGTGGTGTTGGCGAACAAACCAAGATCTCCTTCAAATCAAGATATATGAAATCTATAACTTAGCCCCAATCTATGAGTCCAACAGCAGTGAAAAGAAGGTTGAAAATATTTCACTTAGAAACAGAGTTTAGGGATTTGCCTTTGAATGATTGAGGTTTTGGTTGCTTTCCCCAAGCTCCAGTTTTTAACAAGATAAAACCGAGTGTCTGAGGTGAGCTATGAGTCCGTCAATACTCTTATTCACAATGTTCATAATTCAGATTTGAGCTAGTTTATGGATTTTTCCAGGAAATGAGTTGCTCGCTAAGCATACTGGCCTCTTCAAAATTGCAATATCGGAACCCACCAACTTTTGGGGCTATTATTTAAGAATTTACTTTGATCAAATTAAGGAAACAGACAGAATTGAAAAATAAAATGGATTCATCCTGAAGAATTAGGGACGTGAGATGTTTCTGCTCTATCGACAGGCACAGCTGCAGACTGGCACCTGCAAATATTTTCTCAAATGGCAGGGTGATTGAGGCCTCAGATCAAAATCACTGGCTTTGGAGAGGGCTCCTTGACTGGAAGCTGCCAAGAGATAAACCTGGCAACTTACGGACACCCTCAAGAGTAATAAACCGGGACATCCCCCCCTTCCCCAACCCTCAGACCTCAGTTAAAGGACCACCAGTTCAATCAATCATATTTATTGAGCCCTTATTATGTGCAGAGCACTGTACTGAGCACTTGGGAGAGTATGGTGCAACAGAGATGGCAGACAAGTTCCCTGCTGAAAAGCAGCATGGCCTAGTGAATAGATCATGGGTTTGGGAGGCAAAAGAAACTGCGTTATAATCTCAGCTTCACCACTTGTTTGTTGTATGACCTTGGGACTCCCCGTAACTTCTCTGGGTCTCAGTTACCTCATCCGTAAGTAGGGGTTAAGACTGTGAGCCCAATGTGGGACGTGTACAATATCCAACCTGATCAGCTTGTGTCTATTCCAGTGTTTAGTGCAGTGTCTGCACATAGTAAGTGCTTAGCTTGTCTTGTCTTATAGTGTCGAGTCATCTCCGACCCATAGCGATTCCACGGACACATCTCTCCCAAAACACCCCTTCTCCATCTGCATTCTGGTAGTGCATCCATAGAGTTTCCATAAAAATATGGAAGTAGTTTACCATTACCTTGTTCTATGCAGTAAAAGTGAATCTCCACCCTCTACTCTCTTGAATGCTGCTGCTGCCCAGCGCAGGTGAGTTTTGACTTGTAGAAAATTGCTTTCCACTCGCTAGCCACTGCCCAAGCTAGAAATGGAATAGTTATGCCTCTGCTTGCCTCTCCCTCCCTTAGCCGAGACCGGCAGAGTACTGGAAACTCTCCAGAGTGACCTTGAGTGGGAAGTGCTTAGTAAATACCATTAAAAGGAGGAGCTTACAATCTAGAGGAGGAGAAAGACATTAAAATAAATTCTGGCTAGGTACAATTAGGGCTGAGGTTGGGGGAAATAAATTTTTTCAGTTTTAAATTTTGTTTATCATGCTAGTTAAGCACTTACAGTATCCCAGGGCCTGTAGTAAGTTCCTGGGTAGATACAAGATAATCAGGTTGGGTACAGTTCCTGTCCCACTTGGGGCTCACAGTCTTAATTCCCATTTTACAGAGATTATCTCGCTTTCAGTGGGAATTATAAAGTGCATTTTGATTTTGAAACAACCCCCTCAAAGCTTAGCCCCTCCCCACCCAAAAAAACCCCAACTCTTCAGTTTGATAGAGCTTGTTAGTATCAGCAGCTAATTGGCTACTCCAGTTCATTAGCCCTGAATAGGTAGTGGACTGGTAGCATTTCTCCATCTGCTCAAAGTTTAATTGATGGGGAGGAAGGTTGCATTGTCTTCTCTCAATGAATTGTCCTTGTCAATTAGCGAATGCCTCAGGATGACTGATTCTGGGTCTCCCCCAGAGTCAGCTGGCTTTGAAGCTGCTTTCCTCTGGCAACCAAAAGAGCCCAGCTTCACACTCACTTAAATAAATGCTCTCTAACCTGTCTTAAAAGATGATAGCAAGGCCTGGGATTCATGTAACTTTCATTGTTTTATTATGGTATTTATTCAGAGCTTACTATGTGCCAATTACTATACTTAACACTGGGGTAGATATAAGTTAATCAGGTTGGACACAGTTACGCCAACTGCCAGCTGTGTGACTTTGGGCAAGTCACTTAACTTCTCTGGGCCTCAGTTACCTCATCTGTAAAATGGGGATTGACCGTGAGCCCCCCGTGGGACAACCTGATCACCTTGTAGCCTCCCCAGCGCTTAGAACAGTGCTTCACAAGTAGTAAGCGCTTAACAAAATGCCATTATTATTATTATTATTATTAATCTCTTTCTCACTTGGGGCTCAGTTTTAATCCCCATTTTACAAATGAGATAACCAAGGCCCAGAGAAGTGAAATGAATTGCTGAAGGTCACTTGGCAGGTAGGTGGCAGAGGCAGGATTAGAACCCAGGTCCTCTGACTCCCAGCCCTGTGCTTTTCCCACTAGGCCACACTACATAATAATAATCAACCTACGCATCAAGCAAAAACTCCTCACTCTTGGCTTCAAGGCTATCCATCCCCTCACCCCCTCCTACCTCACCTCCTTTCTCTCCTTCTCCAGCCCAGCCTGCACCCTCCGCTCCTCTGCCGTTAACCTCCTCACTGTACCTCGTTCTCGCCCGTCACACCATCGACCCCCGGCCCACGTCTTCCCCTGGCCTGGAATGCCCTCCCTCTGCACATCCACCAAGCTAGCTCTCTTCCTCCCTTCAAAGCCCTACTGAGAACTCACCTCCTCCAAGAGGCCTTCCCAGATTGAGCCCCCTTTTTCCTCTCCCCCTTCCCATCCCCCCTGCCCTACCTCCTTCCCCTCCCCACAGCACCTGTATATATGTTTTTACAGATTTATTACTCTATTTATTTTACTTGTACATATTTACTATTCTATTTATTTTATTAATGAGGTGCATCTAGCTTTATTTCTATTTGTTCTGATGACTTGACACCTGTCCACATGTTTTGTTTTGTTGTCTGTCTCCCCCTTCTAGACTGTGAGTTCATTGTTGGGTAGGGATCTTCTCTATATGTTGCCAACTTGTACTTCCCAAGCGCTTAATACAGCGCTCTGCACACAGTAAGTGCTCAATAGATACGATTGAATGAATGAATGAATGTTGGGTAGCGACCGTCTCTATATGTTGCCAACTTGTACTTCCCAAGCGCTTAGTACAGTGCTCTGCACACAGTAAGTGCTCAATAAATACGATTGAATGAACTTACGAATGAATGCTCTTAGCTGCTCAGTCCTTTCAGATGCCTCATCTCACGAGCGTTTCCCTCCTAGTTCTGGGGAAAAGCAATACATCTCTGATTTGGAGATGGCCTGAGCCCCAGGGAGAACAAAGGAAATGAATAGCAGTGATTAGATACCAGCCCCTCTTTATTAGTTTCTTTTGCAGGAATCTAATTTCCTCCCTGCATTCCTCTGCCCATTTTTCTCTGCATCAAGCAGAAAACTCATAACTGCTGGCCTTAACTGGGGAATTGGGAAAAGAAAGAAAGGAGAGAGAGAGAGTGAGCGAGCATGAGAGAGAGAAAAGGTTAAGAAATGGGAAGAGAAGTGGGGCAGCCCTTGGAGGCACAGAACCAGGAAAAAAGTGTGATTTGGAAAATCAACACGTGACCCTGTAATTTTTCTAAAACAAAGTTCCATGCACAACTTCCCACTCCTCAAAAGCCCCCGTTAGTTGCACATCCCATTCTTCATCAGAGAGTCCACACTGTCTGCTTTAAGACATGCAGTCAGCCCTCTTCCTGTTAATCCCTGCTCCTCTAACTCCCTGGCTTTGCTCCTCCTAAGACAACCAATCCATGCTGCCTCACTCTCATCTTTCACCATCTGCCTCTTTCTCCTGCCTCAAACTCTCCCCTTCTTCCCATCAGGTAGATGGGAAGCACTCAATAAATACGATTGATTGATTTGATCAGGTAGACAACTGCTCTCCTTATCTTCAAGGCCCATCAGGTAGATGGGTAGTGCTCAATAAATATGATTGATTGATTGATTGATTGATCAGGTAGACAACTGCTCTCCTTATCTTCAAGGCCCATCTGAAATCATATTTCTTCCAGGAGGTCTTCCCTGACTAGGCCCTCCTATTCCCTCCCTAATTCCCCCTCTACTCACACTCCAGCAGTTCCACATCCCCTAAGCACTTTGACCATCACCATGCACTGCCAACTATTACTTTCTCCTTCCTGTAATTTATTTTATTGTCTGTCTACCCCACTGTTTCTCAAGGGTAGGTACCATGTCTTTGTAACTTTATGGAACTCTCCCATGGGCTTGGTACAGTGCTTCACACAGAGTGAATGCTCCGTGAATGTAATTGTTTGACTTCACTCTCGGGCATGGAGAAATCCCTCCTTTACTCACGGGTAGTCTGTTTTGTTTAACCCCAAGCATGTCCACGCTACTCAAGAGTTCCTCCGAGGAAAGGATTGGGTTTTACTTTCACCGTACCATCCCAAACAGCCTATACTCTGACAGAAGTCCTGCTTTCGCTACATGACTTAGCTAGAGGGCCAAGAGAGAATTAGGTAATATTCTTTTCCATGTTACAGCAGAGGACACTGAGGTTAAGTGACCTACCCAAGGTCACACAGCGGGCAAGAGATGGAGCTGGAATTAGATCCCGGGTCCTCTGACTCCAGGGCCTAGGCTCTTTCCACTAGGCCATGCTGCTTCTCTTAAGTCATTTCTGTCTGGGCACAGCGTGATGCAATCTTGGAAGAAAATGTTGGCCACATGTGCATAGCATTGGAAGCAGAGTAAGTCCTCCTACAGCCATTTTCTGTAGTGAGCCCGGTGTTATGGGAGAACTTAGTACACACACGGCGCTCAAGCACCTGGTGGTAGCTCAATAATTTGAGCAATTGAATGAATAAATGGTTGTGCAGTTACCTCTTTCCAAAGACGAAACTGGAATTTTTCGGTTCTCAACTCCCACGGTTATTTAAGAATGCCGACCGAGTACTTTTCTCTCCTGCAAAACAAATAATAATAAAAAAGCAAACAAACACATTTAAGAACCCGCACTTTGCTGGAAGGCCAGCTGTAGCTGGCTCTCTAGAGCTGGACAAATTTGCTTTCCTAAAGCTCTATCTACTTGAAAGTCTGCCACACTGAAACTCCAAAGGATTGGATTCCAGTTTAGAGCCTCCAGCTATTGGCAGGATACTGAGATTCATGCCTTCTCTCTGCTCTATAGGGGACCTTCTGGCTCAGGGCTAGTTCATTCATTCATTCATTTAATTGTATTTACTGAGCGCTTACTGCACTAAGCACTTGGGAGAGTATAGTACAACAATAAACAGGCACATTCCTTTCTGGCAATGAGCTTACAGTCTAGAGGGATCAGCTCTTGACTTCACCTCCTCCTGGAGCAGTCACTAGGTGCCAGGCACTGTACTAAGTGCTCAAGTATGTGCAAGATAATCAGGCTGGACAGAGCCCCAGTCTAAATTGGGCCCATGGGCTTTAATACCCATTTTACAAACGAGCTAACTGAGGCACAGAGAGTCGATCCACCAAATGTATTTATTTAGTGCTTACCATCTGCAGAGCAGTTTATTAAGCACTTGGGAGAATACAATGTAACAGAGAAGTCAGACGACTTGCCCAAGGTCACACAGCAGGCTAACGGCAGAGACGGAATTAGAACCCTGGTCCTCTGAACTCCCAGGCCTGTGCTCTTTCTATTATTCATTCATTCGTATTTATTGAACACTTACTGTGTGCAGAGCACTGTACTAAGCGCTTGGGAAGTACAAGTTGGCAACATCACCCCTCCTCTAGCCTGTAAACTCAATGTGGGCAGAGAATGTCTCTGTTACATTCTCTCCCAAGTGCTCAGTCCAGCCAGTGAATTACACAGCATTTCTTCTTCCTTCCCTCCCCGCTAATAAACCTTTATGTCTCGTGGCTAGAAATCTCGGACACCTTGGAGTATAAGTCAGTGAAGTTTTGTTCCATAGCAACTCTCATCTCTCCCTCGGATGGCATTAGCAACATACAATATAGACTTCTTGCATCAGTGGTACCTTAGTCATGCATAAGGGATCACAGAGGTATTTTAGTGACAAGTAAAAAGTCCTTTGGTGACTCTCAGCATATCCCTGAATTTCTTCCAATTGGGCTCATTTAGAGAAGGTTCGCCAGCATGACAACTCAGTAGACCTTTAGTTTACTCTCAAGCCTGATGCCTACCTAGCAATCTATTGCATTTGTTGAGCACTTACTGTGTGCAGAGCACTGTGCTTGGGAGAGTTTGTCATAATAGAGTTGATAGACGTATTCTCTGCCCACAACGAGTTCATGGTCTAGGCGACAAACTTACAGTCTAGAGCTTATCACCCCACTCTCCCTGAGAAACTTACTAAGGATATGCTGGCTTCTTGATTTGACTTCCAGAAGCAGCTTGGCCTAGTGGGAAGAGCACAGGCTTGGGCGTCAGAGGACCTGGGTTCTAATCCCGTCTCCCCCTCGTACCCGCTGTGTGATCTTAGGCAAGTCACTTCACTTCTCTCTGCCTCAGTTCCCTCAGTTGCAAAGTGGGGATTCAATACCCGTTCTCCCTCCCCCCATATAGGACCTGATTACCTTGTATCTACCCCAATGTTTAGTATAGTGCCTGGCACGTAGTAAGCTATTAACTAATGCCACAATTATTATTTTTGTTTTTATATTTCCTCATCATCATGGCTCAGTGGAAAGAGCCCGGGCTTTGGAGTCAAACCCTGGCTCTGCCAATTGTCAGCTATGTGACTTTGGGCAAGTCACTTAACTTCTCTGGGCCTCAGTTCCCTCATCTATAAAATGGGGATTAAGACTGTGAGCCCCGCATGGGACAACCTGATCACCTTGTAACCTCCCCAGCGCTTAGAACAGTGCTTTGCACAGAGTAAGCTCTTACTAAATTCCATCATTATTATTCACTGGGCAATGTGTTTCTTAGGTAACAGAATTCCATGATGGCTTTCAGTTTCGTGTTGGGTGTTGAAGTCAATGCCTCAGTTCCCTCATCTTCAAAATGAGATTTCAATATCTGCTCCTCTTCCTACTTAGCCCATGTGGGCTAAGATTATCTTGTATCTACACCAGTGCTTGGCACATATTAAAGCGTTTAACAAATACCTCAATTATTATGAGGACCTTCGCTTGTATGAAGATTTCTCTGGTTTTCTTCAAAGATGTTAAGTGGTACATCAACATAGAAAGGATGTCCAGGAAGGCAAAATCAACACAATTTCTCCAGGCATCCTGTTGCCACTACGAGATGGGGAGTTTTTTAAAGTTTTTTCAGTTTTAAATTTTGTTTATCATGCTAGTTAAGCACTTACAATATGCCAGGGCCTGTAGTAAGCTCCTGGGTAGATACAAGATAATCAGGTTGGTCACAGTTCCTGTCCCACTTGGGGCTCACAGTTTTAATTCCCATTTTACAGGTGATGTAACTAAGGCGCGGAGAAGTTAAGTGGCCTGCCCAAAGTCACACTGAGGATAAGTGGTGGAGCTGGGATTCGAACCCAGCTCTTTCTGGCTCCCAAGCCCGTGCTCTCTCCACTAGGCTATGCTGCTTCTCTTGATGTTTGTCTCCGCCTCTAGACTGCAAGCTCCTCGTGGCCAGGGAATGTATCTACCAACTCTATTGTACTGTACTCTCCCAAGTGCATAGTACAGTGCTCTGCTCATAGTAAGCACTCAATAAATACCATTGATTGACTACCAAAGAGCGCACTAGAAAATGGAGACAGGCCCTGAGTGAGTCAAACACATCAGTGTAGCAAAGATCTATCTTTACCTGCACGTAATGCGGAAGGCTGTGGAAGGCATTTTAGTCCTCTTGGTTACTAGCCATACATCTGGATAGGATTTCATGGTCAGCATCTCTCTGGAAGAAGTATTAGAGGAGAGGGGTCAGGAGCTGAAAAAGGATGGAGAATAACAAGAGGACGGATGTTTTCATGTTCAAATTTGCCCAGGAATGAGGACTTCGTTATTTAGGAGGCGTTAGCAATAGCCAAAATAAGCTCGCTAACTAAACCTTCTCACATCCTCTGCATTCATGTCCCACCATATATGCCACTTGCTGGTTAGAACAGACGGTCTTGTATCGATTTATATATGTTTATGCTTTCAGAGGATAAATCCTGGCAGGGATTGTAATTTTTGTTAGTTTTCTGATCTACAACAGTTCACTGGCTAGCTCTCTCCATTTAGTAAGCCTTTTAACTTACTCCCCCTCTAGACTGTAAGATCACTGTGGGCAGGGAATGTATCTATTTATTGTTATATTGTACTCTCCCAAGTGTTTAGTAGAGTGCTCAGCACACAGTAAGTGCTCGATAAATATGAATGAATGAGTGAATTTAGGGTCTGCTGCAAAGCCTCCTTGTTGAAGCTCCTTGAGTCAAAAATTGAGGCAGCTGTCAAGAAAGTGGTGATGTGTTGTGTCATTTTTTTCATGGTATTTGTTAAGTGCTTACTATGTACAAGGTACTGCACTAAGCACTGGGATAGGCACAAATTAATCAGGTTGGACACGGTCCACGTCCCACATGGGGCTCACGGTTAATCTCCATTTTCCATATGAGGTAACTGAGGCACTGAAAAGTTAATCAATAAATCATATTCATCGAGCACTTACCATGTGCAGAGCACTGCACTAAGCGCTAGGGAGAGTACTTTATAACAATAAAACAGACACATTCCCTGCCCACAGGGGACTTACAGACTGGAGGGGGAGTAAATTAAATGAGTTGCCGAAGGTAGCACAAACAAATGGTGGAGCTGGGATTAGAACCCAGGTCCTTCTGATTCTCAGGCCCGTGCTATATCCACTCGTTCACGGTGCTTCTCACAGGCATTTGGCATTCATCCCAAAGGAAATGGTAAGTAATTCTCGTCATGCCAAGAAACTCCCTGGAAACTGAACTGAACTAACAAGCAGATATCCACGGTGGGCTTGTTGAATGAAAAAAATCTTTGCAAGTGAAGATAATACACGTGACATCCGAAACTATCCTTTAAACCAGAGGGAGCAGAATGTTTACTGTTTATGATTGGTGTCTGTTTGGGAAAGGGAAGAATGATATGGGTAATAATGGCAAATACGAAGCCTTTATTTTCCCCCATTTAGAGCCCATCAGGAGCAAATTCTGAAGCTGAGTGTCTAAGCTTTTAATACGTGGATTGGCAGATTTTGCGATGAATGGTTTGTCTCAAAGCAACGATGTTTTGTGGATAGAGCACAGGCCTGGAAGACAGAGGATATGGGTTTTAATCCCAGTTCCTCCACACGCCTGCTATGTGTCCTTGGGCAAATCACTTCGCTTCCATTTGCCTCAGTTCTCTCATCAAGGCTACACAGCAGACAAGTGGCGGAGATGAGATTAGAACTCAGGTCCTTCTTACTCCCAGGCCAGGGCGGTATCCACTAGGCAACACTGCTTCCCTTCATCTGACTCTTCTGAATTTTACTGGCTGGTTCTTAGGAGAAGAGAAGCAGAATTGTGACCATGCTCTTCGGACTTCTTTGGCCACCTCTGAAGACTTCCTAGCCAAGCTGAGAGACTCTGATGGAACTTTTATTTTAGGAGAGAGGCCTGAAGATGCTTCCAGAGTTCCCAAGAGAGCAAAACATGGCCCCACATAAGGGCAAAATGGTCCCAGGATTCAATGCATTTCATTTTGTCGGTCTTAAATCGAGACACGTCATTTGTGGGAAAAAAAAAAATCCATTTCTCTCAAGATCCCTTCCAGCTCAGTTATTACCATTTTTTCAGACAGTTTCGCATTCTTTGAGAAACAATTTGGATGTAGCCCAGGAAAAAAGTCCAAAGTAAGAAAAGGATAAACAAGGAGATGAAAAACAGACAGACACCAAGTGGGAGTCTCTCGCTGAGATTATGTGAGAAGCAGTGTGGTTGAGGGGAAAAAGCACGGGCCTAGGAGTTAGAGGATCTAGGTCCTAATCTGTGCTCTGCTACTTACCTGCCTAGTGATCTTGGACAAGTCACTTCACTTCTTTGTGCCTCAATTCCATCATCTTCCTTCTAGAATGTAAACTCATTGTGGGCAGGGAATGTATATATTTATTGTTATATTGTACTCTCCTAGGTGTTTGGTACAGTGCTCTGCACATAGTAAGCGCTTGATAAATATAAATGCATGAATGCACAAAGAGGGGATTCAATCAATCAATGGTATTTATTGAGCACTTACTATGTCCAGAACATTGTACTAAGCACTTGCGAGAGCACAACAGAATTAGCAAACACATTCCCTGCTCACAATGAGCTTGCAGTCTAGAGGGGAGTTCACAGTCCAGAGGGGGAGGATTCAATCCCCATTCTCCCTTGTTATTAGACTGTGAGCCCCATGTGGGACTTGATTCTCTTCTACCTATCCCAGCGTTTATTATGGTGTTTGGCACATAATAAGCTTTAACAAATACCATAATTCTTATTAACGATGACAATCATCAAAGATGAATCCTCAGTTTCTTTTAACAGCAACTGCTCAGTCTTCCTGGTGGAATCTATCAGCCCACAATTTTTGCAGGTGTGCTGTGTTTTGAAGACAACCACTGATATGGTTTAATGGGAAGCCTAACAAGAGAATGGGAATGGGAAAAACAAGAGGACGGATGTTTTCATGTTCAAATTTGCCCAGGAATGAGGACTTCGTTATTTAGGAGGCGTTAGCAATAGCCAAAATAAGCTCGCTAACTAAACCTTCTCACATCCTCTGCATTCATGTCCCACCATATATGCCAATTGCTGGTTAGAACAGACGGTCTTGTATCGATTTATATATGTTTATGCTTTCAGAGGATAAATCCTGGCAGGGATTGTAATTTTTGTTAGTTTTCTGATCTACAACAGTTCACTGGCTAGCTCTCTCCATTTAGTAAGTCTTTTAACTTACTCCCCCTCTAGACTGTAAGATCACTGTGGGCAGGGAATGTATCTATTTATTGTTATATTGTACTCTCCCAAGTGTTAAGTAGAGTGCTCAGCACACAGTAAGTGCTCGATAACTATGAATGAATGAGTGAATTTAG
This sequence comes from Tachyglossus aculeatus, assembly GCF_015852505.1. NCBI lineage: Eukaryota > Metazoa > Chordata > Mammalia > Monotremata > Tachyglossidae > Tachyglossus > Tachyglossus aculeatus. The sequence continues at coordinate 40,980,031 of NC_052067.1, read as the reverse complement.
GGTCTGCTGCAAAACCTCCTTGTTGAAGCTCTTTCCCAAACATCTGGACTCTATGAACATGGAAACCTGGAAGCTGGGAATGCCCTCTAAGCCTTGGGACATGGAGGGTTTCCTTTTGTTGAAGAGGAAACACCTGGTTCATTTTCCATTAGTGATAAGATGGGCATTTTCCATTAGTGATAAGATGGGAACCAGAGACTGAAGCCAACCTCTCTGGTTCTCATGTCCTTTGCCCTTTGCAGACTGCTTACTACAAACTTAGGCTACACTAAGCCTGAGGAAAAGAAACAAAAATGTTAATTCAGATGCAGACCATGGCAAGAGCAGGCAGATATTTTGGGGGAAGGGGAAGGGAAGAAAGACTCACAGAGAAATAATAACAGAGCAAATTTAATAAGAGAAAACAATTTTCCCTGCAGGCCAGACGTGTGAGGCTGGAAGCAGGAGTGAGGCCTGGGAAGGGAAGCATGGCACTAATCTCACTGCCAATTTATGACTTCCAGAGCCAAGGTCACGGTGGCATCTTGTGTACCTCCCTCCGCTAAGATCTCACCCACTGTCCGCTGATGGAAAAACAACAGCAAAACAGTCCTTGCAGGTTTTTATAGGCAAGAATAGTAATTGTGGTATTTAGTGCTTACTCTATGCCAAGCACTGTACTAAGAGCTGGGATGGATATGCGATAATGTCCCAAGGTGGCCCTGGGGTACCGGGCATCTTGAGGTCAAGTGCCATCTCGTGATCACCTGAACCAGCAGGCGGAACTCGGAAGTGAGGGTGGGATACCATCCCCACAACCAAAACTGCCAGATTGACAGTTCAAGCTGGGAATACAGAAGATGTCCCTCACCCTACCTCACAATTCCGTGGTCAGAATTGCCTGACTTCTAGACAGGTCCAGCAACCTTCACATCCCTGGCCCCGTACCTCAGTGTGGTGGCTCAAAAACCACTGTGGTCCACCAACCACCTTCCTTACCTCCATATCTCCTACTCGCAAGCCTCAAGGGTGGGGCGCCGTCTTCTGTTGCCCCTGGCCATGGGACAGGAACCGCCCTCTGCTCCGACCCATGGATATATTTTCCTGGTTCCCATGGCAAGCCAGGGAGATTATCAGCCCATGCAGTCAGGGGAGGGACAGTGCTGGAAGGCACGGCTTCCAGTGCCACCCCACCACCATAATAATAATAATAATAATTTTGGTATTTGTTAAGCACTTGCTATGTGCAAAGCACTGTTCTAAGCGCTGGGGAGGATGCAAGGTGATCAGGTTGTCCCATGTGGGGCTCACAATCTTAATCTCCATTTTACAGATGAAGTAAATGAGGCACAGAGAAGGTAAGTGACTTGCCCAAAGTCACACAGCTGACAAGCGGCGGAGCCGGCATTTGAACCCATGACTTCTGACTCCCAAGCCTGTGCTCTTTCCATTGAGCCGCGGGACCCGGAGGGGACACAGGAAGGGGTGGAATCAGGTGGGCACGGATGACGAGGGCCAAGGGGTGGTATGTCCGAAGGTGACCCTGGGGTGCTGGCCATTTCTAGGCCAAATGCTATCTCATGATCACCTGAGCCAGCAGGCGGAACTCAGAAGTGAGGGTGGGATACCAACCCCACAACCGAAACTGCCAGATTGACAGCCCAAGCCGGGAATACAGAAGGTGTCCCTTGCCCCCGTGCCAATCAAATCAGGTAAGGAGGAGGGGAGAGGGAAGAGATTGGATAAATCGAGGCCGGAAGCCTGAATGGCCTAGGAGCACAGGCGATAAATACCTGTCGCCTCTGACCTTCTGGTGGCCGAACACCGAGACGGGCAGCAGCAGCGGCCCACGTGTCTTTCTCTGCCCAGAAGTCCAGATGCCCGCTCTGCAACCAAGACCAACCCACTGAGGGAAGGGCCTTGGGAAGGGTGAGTGCCTCGCCACGCTGCAGACAGAGGACACAAGTGGATTCCTCCCGTGTAGGGAGAGCACATGGTGAGAGCTAGCCGCCTCACCACGTGCGCGGGTAACAGAATGGATTCCTCCCTTGTGGGAAAGTAAGTGGATTCTTCCCATGTGGGAAAGTAAGTGGATTCTTCCCGAGTGGGAAGCGCACACGGGTGAGAGCTAGCCGCCTCACCCATGCTCAAATCACATATGATTGTGTTCCTCCCGTTAGGGAAGCTCTAATATTATCAATTGACTACGTTCCTCCTGAAAGGGAAGTTCAATCCAATGCACCTAAACAATTAAATCATTCAATTGGCCTTGCGGAATAAATTTTATATAAAACTCAGGCTTTCCATCCCCACCCTTCCTCCCTCCCCCGCCCCCCATCTCTCCGTGCCAATTACCCAACGAAGCCATCCCCAGATGATGGGTGACAGATAATCAGGTCAGAAATAGCACTGTACTAAGCATTTGGAAGTGTGAAACACAACAGAGTTGACAGACACACTCCCTGCCTCAAATATGCCAGTAATGGAAATCTTTATAATTTGAACTGCAAAACAAACAAAAAGAAAACCTTCCTCTTCTCTCATCTCTCCTTTATCAGCCTTAAAAGATGCAGTCTATTATTTTGAGGCTTTATTCTGTCTTTTTTCTTTGCAGCTGATTTTTGCAAATATTTTGATCACTCATCTGTCTTTCATGAGGTGGATGGAGTGCACTTTTTCTGAGCCAGTCTAGTTGCTTTAACTGAGGTGGTTCAGAATCTGGCCCATACCTTCTCTCCTTTCCCACTTTCTCTCTGTTACTCTCTCTTTGTCTCACACACACACAGGTTGCCAATGTTTCTTCCAGACACTTCTAGACAACCACAGGATATCTAGACTGTAGGCTCATTTGAGGCAGGGAATATGTCTGCTAACTCTTGTTGTGTTTTACACTCCCAAATGCTTAGTACAGTGCTCTGCACACAGTAAGCACTCAATCAGTTTGAATCCCTGCTCTGCCAGTTGTCAGCTGTGTGACTTTGGGCAAGTCACTTAACTTCTCTGTGCCTCAGTTACCTCCTCTGTAAAATGGGGATTAAGATTGTGAGCCCCCAACAGTGGGACAACCTGACCACCTTGTAACCTCCCTAGTGCTTAGAACAGTGCTTTGAACATAGTAAGTGCTTAATAAATGCCATTATTGTCGATTGATTTGTTGAGTACTTACTTTGTGCAGAACACTGAGCTAAGCAGAAGCAGTGTGGCTCAGTGGAAAGAGTGTGGGCTTCGGAGTCAGAGGTCACGGGTTCTAATCCCCACTCCGCCACTTATCAGCTGTGTGACTTTGGGCAAGTCACTTACCTTCTCTGTGCCTCAGTTACCTCATCTGGAAAATGGGGGTGAAAACTGTGAGCCCCATGTGGGACAACCTGATTACCTTGTATCTACCCCAGCGCTTAGAATAGTGCTTGGCACATAGTAAGCGCTTAACAAATACCAAAATTATTATTATCTCTGTCAGTGATGCAGTAGTAACTAGTTACAAGACACTAGTTACTCTACACACAGTGATCGTGGTGTGTGGCAGGGGGCATCCCAGACAAGCATGACAACGTTGAACTATTAGTGTCTCTCCCCAAGGGTAATTCTTTGCACTGGTGCTGAAGGCACTGCAAAAATAGAAAGCTTGGAGAAGCAGTGTGGTCTAGTGGAAAGAGCATAGGCCTGGGAGTGAAAGGATCTGGAGTTTAATCCATTCATTCATTCATTCAATCATATTTATTGAGCGCTTACTGTGTGCAGGTGGCTCTTCCACTTGTCTTCTGTGTCAACTTGGACAAGTCATTTAAATTCTCTGCGCTTCAGTTCCCTAATCTGTAAAATGGAGATTCACTCCCTGTTCTTCCTATTTAGACTGTGAGCCCCATGTGGGACCTGATTAGCTTGTATCTACCTCAGTGATTAGTACAGTACTTGGCACATGTTAAGTGCTTAACAAAAAGCACAATTCTTATTGTTTACTTTGGGTGTTTCAGTTCCTAAGAAGGATTCCTCTGGTCTTGACATTGAAAACTGCTCTAATGGGAAGCAGCATGGCCTACTGGAAAGAGCACAAGCTTGGGAGTCGGAGGACCTGGGTTCTATTCCTGGCTCTACCATGTGCCTGCTGAGTGACTTTGGATGAGTCAACTTCTCTGCCCAAAACAGGAATTTAACACCTGTTTTCCCTCCTACTGAAGTCTGTGAGGCCCATGTGGGACAGTGACTGTGGCCGAACTATCTTGTATTTACAGCAGCATTTAGTACGGTGCTTGGTGCATAGTAAATGCTCGACATTTACAATTGTTATTAATCAGGGTGTTCAGTTGTAAGACAGCAGTAATGTCACAGTGAAGCTCACTGCTAAAAAATAAGCCATTTGGATGAGGAACAGTGATAACAGAAGAATCAGCTTGCCTAAAACTGATGAGGAAATTCACTTATCACCAAAATATTTCATTGAGACCTTTATGCTGTAATTCCGAATTTAACATGGGCAGATTTGTTCTTCTGCCTGAAACTCCCTTCCCCTTTAAATAACACAGACAACAACCCTCCTCATTTTCAAAATCAAACACCTCGAATCACATCAACCCAACAGCTCTGTAGCCCACCTATCCCGGCTCCAACAATTGTCAGCTGTGTGACTTTGGGCAAGTCACTTCACTTCTCTGGGCTTCAGTTACCTCATCTGTAAAATGGGGATTAAGATTGTGAGCCCGCCGCGGGACAACCTGATCACCTTGTAACCTCCCCAGAGCTTAGAACAGTGCTTTGCACATAGTAAGTGCTTAATGTATGCCATCATTATTATTACGCAGCAGCACTTATTTATACTCATCCTTAACACATATGTACATAAGTGAATCTAGTTGTACATTCAAGTATATATTCAGTTTAGTATAGTGCCCTTCATGCTATTGGCACTCAATAAATACTACAGATTGACTGACTGACTGGATTCTATTTTGAAGCTAAGTTAACTTTTGTTTTCCCTGACACTACTGCTGAGTTCCTCATGGCCCAGCGAGGTGATGATGCTACAACTCTCTAGTCAATCAATCAATCAATCATATTTATTGAGAGCCTACTGGTATACAGATCACTGTACTAAGGGTTTGGGAGAGTAAGATAGAACAGAGTTGGTAGACATATTCCCTGCCTACCAAGCTTACGGTCTAGACAGGGAGACAGATATAAACAAATAAATTATGGATATGTAGACAAGTGCTATGGGGGCTGAGGGAGGGGTGAATAAAGGATGCAAATCTAAGTGCAAGGGTGACACAAAAGGAAGTGGGAGAACAGAGCTTAGTCAGGGAAGGCCTCTTGGAGGAGATGTGCCTTCAACAAGGCTTTTAAGGAGGGGAGAGTGATCGTCTGTCAGATACCAAGAGGGAGGGGAGACAGGATGTGGGCGAGAGGTCGGCGGCGAGATAGACGGGATTGAGGTACAGCGAGTAGGCCACCCCCACAGCCTTCCCCGATAAATCAGCCCCTTTGAACTGCCTGCTCTGCAGCCGAGGGCTGCTGTCTATGAAACGTTGCAGATGATGCCGCAAAGGCCAAAGGTAGAGGCTTCCAGATGGAGGGATAGTGATGAGAAGGTGAACAACAAGCAGCCTGAAGACACACCATCTGGGCAAAGTTCAGCTGAAGCCACTGAGGGAGAGGGATGTGGAAAATTGGGGTCTTTAGGGCATGGCAGCTTCATCCTCAGCCAGGACGTCGGCCACGTCCAGAGATAACTATTCTGCCTTTCTCCTTCTCTTTTGGCACAGAGGTAGCCATTGGAGAGTCATTCTGGAGCAACCAGCATGGCCTACCACCTCTCTAGGGCTTACCCTGTTCAGGGCTGGGCCGTCTGTTTCAGCTGCTCTGAGGGGCGACGGTGACCGCCAGCCATCTGTTCTCTCCGCTTGTCGTCTCTCTCGGGGCCTTCCGGAGTTTACACAGTCTAGGTTTGCGACTGGGGCTTTTGACCAAGGATCATCCTGAGGGAAATAAGCTTTTACAAGCTGTTCGCAGATCCGGAGAGCTGGGTGGCAGACAAGCATGTAGGCAGACTTGTGGGCAAGCAACAGAAGTCTCATTTCTCCATCACGGGTTTGAATTCGACTCAGGCCCAGGGAGATTCTGAGATCCGATGGCATTTTAGCACACACGCAGTTTTCTTCCTGGGAAATATGATCCCTTTGTAAGGTTTTATATAATAAAAGCAGTCTTAGAGCATCCAGTTACTTCATGCTTAACAAACCAGCAAGAAAGTGGCCCCAGAGTTTGTGAGAAGAATCTGAGCTAAGGAATCTGAGTCAACTCCAAATCAAGGGGTTTTTTTTGATAATGATAAATGTTATGCAAACATTCCCTTCTTTCTACCTTAAATTTTCTCTTCCTGGGATTTGAAGTAGAGTGGAGAAAGGTGCCGGGAGACCAAAGGAATCAAAGGACCAGAGTTTTTTTTTTTTTTGTCCATATTATTGTTTGTTTGTTTTTTGGTATTTCTTAAGCGCTGACTATCTGTCAGGCACTGAACTAAGTGCTGGGGTAGATATAAGCCAATCAGGATAATCATGGTCCCTGCCCCACATAGGGCTCACAGTCTCAATTTCCATTTTACAGATGAGGTAACTGAGACCCTGAGAAGTGAAGTGGTTGCCTAAAGTCACACAGCAGACAAATGGCAGAGCCAAGATTAGAACCCAGGTCCTTCTGATCCCAGGCCTGTGCTCTATCCATTAGACCACACTGCTTCTAATCTCACCTCAGTTTATCTGCACTGCGCCTCAGTTTCCTCAGCTGTAATTTGGTAATTAAATACCTGTTCTCCCTCTCGCTTAAACTCTAAGCCCCATGTAGGATTGGGGCTGTTCTACCTGATTGCCTTGTATCTACCTCTGCATTTAATAAGTGTCTGGCACAGAGTAAGAATGAACAAATACCATTATGATTGTTATGACTATTTTCTGGAAAACGCTTTCTCTAGCTATGGATATTGAATACACCAAGCATTCCTTGCTCCTCCCTGTTATTTTGATGGGCGTAAGCTCCTTGTGAGAGCGGATCATATTTCCCTACTCAATTGTACTCTCCCTTATGCCTAGTTCAGTGCTCTGCATATGGTCAGCATTCAATAAATATCACTGACAGACTGATTGATGACAGAAAGGGTAGTCTCAATGCTGGGGACTGCCTCTGAATCAGAACATCAACATTGGTGATCCTGACTTAATTTAGAGGCGATCAATCAATCAATTGTATTTTTTGAGGGCTAACTATGTGCAAGGCACTGTTCTAAGTGCTTGGGAGAGTACAATGCAACAGAACTGGCAGATACATTCCCTGCCTATAGTGAGTTTACAGTCTGATGCTTGTGTAGTTACACAGAAAGCCGAAGGAACATTGGCAGAGTTCCCAGATCTGACAGCTAACATTCCACTGTCACCCTTGGAATTCACCTGGAGCCTGCACACAGTAAGCGCTCAATAAATACGACTGAATGAATGAATAGCCCATTGCCAAGTGGATGCCATCCCCTGGGCATCACTTGCTTGAAGGATGGGCTGGGTTTTTGATTCCACCTCTACCTCTTTGACTCATCACCCATTGTCCAAAGATAGATTACCAAGTCAATCTATCAATTGTATTTTTGAGCGCTTACTGTATGCAGAGCACTGTACCAAGCATTCGTCCTGTCTTGTCTTAAGGCCGTCGAGTTGTTTCCAATCCATAGTGACACCACAGACACATCCCTCCCAGTATGCCCCACTCTTTCTCTGCAATCGTTCTGGTAGTGGATCCATAGTTTTCTTGGTAAAAATACTCAAGTGGTTTACCATTACCGCCTTCGGTGCGGTCAACTCGAGTCTCCGCCTTTGACTCTCTCCTATATAGCTGCTGCCCAGCACAGGTGAGTATTAATTTGTAGAAGATTGCTTTCCACTCACTAGCCACTGCCGAAGCTAGGAATGGAATGGATAGGTCTCTGCTTGACTCTCCCTCCCGTAGCAGAGACTAGTAGAGTCCTGGAAACTTTCCAGGTGTGACCCTGAGAGAGTAACTAAGCACTTGGGAGAGTACAATATAACAGAGTTGAAAGACACTTTCCCTGCCCACAATGAGCTTACCATCTAGAGGGAGAGACATAGTAATATAAATTATAGATATGTACAGAAGTGCTGTTGGGGTTGAGGGAGGGATGAATAAAAGGGGGCAAATCCAAGTTCAAGGATGATGCAGAAGGGAGTGGGAAAAGAGGAAATGAGAGCTTAGTTGGGGAAGACATCTTGGTGGAGACTCAGGGAGTTGTATACCAGGGTGGGAAGATTTAGAGCCATCTTACAGATCTGTGTTGCCACTGAATAATCTCTGGGACAAGGGCTCCTTTCCACTGGTCAGTAAAGATCACAGTCTTCTTTGGCCAGATTGCCAGTCTCTGGTGTAATGTGGTAGGAGTTCTTCAAATAATAAAGCATACCCCTCAAGCATTGGCACAGGGGAATGGAATTTGAGAAGAAAAAGAATCCACTTTTCAGCAGAGCACACTTTTTAAAATATGTGTGAAATGCAGAAGTGCAAAGTTTCTAAGCTTTTGTTTCATGAGCTGCTTGTGCCGTCTGACATAGATTTTGTTGTAAGCTTCTGGAGGGCTGGGATTGTGCTCTGCATGCAGTAAGCGTTCACTACATGCCATCGTTTGACTGACTGATTTTCAGAAAATGTCATTCTAACCTGACAGAATGGCTAGTCTTTAGGCAGAAGCCTCCAGGTATTTTCAAAACACACTTTCCTACCTTGCCATTTTATGAGATGACACAAATAGCCACTGTCCATAAATGTCTTTATAAATGGCATGTCTTTGTTAAGATGAAAATTACAGGCAAGAGGGGGACTCTCCCTGGATCTCAGAGGTGTAATTAGGGTTGAATTTTCCATGAACTCCAACACTATTTCCATTGTCCACTATCTAGCGCTTTGTGCTTTTGTTGTTTTGTGTTCTGCGCTCAGGCCAAGAGAATAGAAAAGGAGAGGAGATCTGGTCTCCAGAGGAGTTCAGTGGCCCCTCAATCTTTCTCTAATGGAGCTCTTCTTCCAGATATGATCAATCAATCAATCAATCGATCATATCTATTGTGTACTTGGAAAAGCACAATATAAAAGAGTTGGTAGACATGGTTCCTGGCCCCAAGAAGCTTACAGTCTGGAAGGGGAGACAGACATTGAAATAAATAAATAAATTAGGTGCTATGGGACTGAGATGGGGTGCATAAAGGGTACAAATCCAAGTGTCAGGGTAACAGAGAAGAGAGAGGGAGTAAGGGGAAAGAAGGCTTAGCTGGATACGAAAGGAGGGAGTTCCAAGCAAAAAGCAGGACATGAGTGAAGTGTTGGTAGTGAGATAGATGAGTAGAGGCTTTAGAGAAGTGAAGTGAGCATGCTGGGTTGTACGAGGAAATCAAAGAGGTAAAATAAGAGGGGGCAAGGTGATTGAGTGCTCTAAAGTCAATGGTGAGGAGTTTCTGTTTGATGAGGAGGTAGATGGGCAACCACTACAGATTCTTGAGGAGTGGGAAAGCATGGGATGAATGAAATTATCTGCTCTGGGATTGAGCGATGTGCCTTACGTCATAGGCACATTAACTTATTCTCATCACTGGAAGATAGAGGTTCCATAAACTCCCAGGACAGGTCAGGAGCTGGGAGGCTGAATTGGTGGAGGGAAATTTGATCTTACAGTTCAGATTTTCAGCTCCCTGAGGAAGAACTGAGTTTGATAGCTTTCAGTAAGGTGCAGAGTGAATTACATAGGTGAGAGGGAAAAAAAAATCCTTCTAGAATGGCCAAGCATTTAAAACCAAGGTGGAGAAGGGGCTTAAATCCTGGGGGACAACGACACTCGCAGTTCTGGGGAGAAAGCATGAGTTGTGAGAGCGACCTAAACTTCTACTTCATCTGCTTGGTCAATCATCAGTCAGTGGTATTTACTGAGCATTTACTTTGTTCAGAGCACTGTACTAAGCGCTTGGAAGAATACAATACAATTTTTGTATGGTTTTTGTTAAGTGCTTCTATGTATCAAACAGTGTTCTAAGCACTGCGTAGACAATTGGTAGACATGATCCCTGCTCTCAAGGAGCTTACAGTCTCCAAGCCCTAACCTTTCTTTTGCAGTTGCACTAGACTTTCTTTCCTTCAGGACCCATCCCAGCGCTTAGAACAGTGCTTTGCACAAAGTAAGTGCTTAACAAATCCCATCATTATCATTATTATTATATTACCATTAATCCACTGTTCCCAATGGATTTCCATAGGACTGCTGACATGCTCCCATTTCCTCCACCAAAGCACTGCTCTTAATTTTTGCTCTGTCACTGACCATGCTGCTCCTGAAAAGATAACTCCACATTAGTCAGCTCGGCTTTTGAAAGATGGAGAATTTTAGGGTCCAAACAGGGCATTAGCCTTCCTCTCTTGCTGGGATAGTAAAGTGTTCTTCTGAAAAAACAAACAAAAAACTAGTCCTTGGACGATCAGGCAAGTGTCCTACAGGAAAGTGCACAGCAATAGGAATCAGGAGATCTGGGTTCACTTCTTGTGCCTCAGTTTCCTCAGATGGAAAATGGGAATTAAATACCTTATCTCCCCCTCTCTTCAGCTGTGAGCCTCATACAGGACAGGGACAGTTTCCAGTCAATTGATCAATTAATCGTAGTTATTGAGCACTTACTTTGTGCAGAGCATTATACTAAGTGCTTGGGAGAGTACAATACAGACACGTTCCCTGCCCATAATGAGCTTTCAGTCTAGAGGGGGAGACAGACATTAATATAAAGAAATGAATTTATAGTTATGAACATAAACGTTGTGGGGCTGGGGAAGGGATAAATAAAGGGTGAAAATCCAAGCGCATGACTCAGAAGGGAGGGGGAGAAAAGGAAATGAGGGTTTAGTCAGGGAAGACCACTCGGAGGAGATGTGCCTTCAATAAAGCTTTGAAGATGGGGAGAGAGATCATCTGTCAGATATGAAGAGGGAGGGCATTTCAGACTAGATTTTTTTAATGGCATTTGTAAGCGCTTATTATGTGCTAGGCACTGTACTAAGAGCTGGGGTAGATACAGGATAATTGGGCTAGACACAGTCCCTGTCTCATAAAGGGCTCACAATCTCGATGCCCATTTTACAGATGAATTAACTGAGACACAGAGAAGCGAAGTGACTTTCCCAAGGTCACACAGCAGACAAGTGGCAGAGCCCAGGTCCTCTGACCCCCAGGACCATGTTCTTTCCACTAGGCCATGCTGCCTCTAATTATCTTTTCCCTTCCCCAGAGCTTGGCACATAGTAAATAAACAGCACGGCATAGTGGATACAGCACAGGCCTGGGTGTCAGGAAAGTTATGGGTTTTAATCCCGGCTCCTCCATTTGTCCACTGTGTGATCTTGGGCAAGTCACTTAATTCCTCTGTGCCTCAGTTCCCTTATCTACAAAATGGGGATTCAATATTATTCTTCCTGTGTTTTAGACTGTGAGCCCTAAGTAGGATGTGATTATTTTGTATCTAAGTGTGGCTCAGTAGAAAGAGCATGGGTTTTGGAGTTTGGAGTTTGGGTCATGGGTTCAAATCCTGGCTCCACCACTTGCCAGCTGTGTGACTTTCGGCAAGTCACTTCACTTCTCTGGGCCTCAGTTATCTTATCTGTAAAATGGGGATTAAGACTGTGAGCCCCCCGTGGGACAACCTGATCACCTTGTAACCTCCCCAACACTTAGAACAGTGCTTTGCACATAGTAAGCGCTTAATAAATGCCATTATTATTATTATTATTATTATTACTCCAGGGCTTAGTACAGTGCTTGGCACAAAGTAAGTGCTTAACAAATACTGGGAAGAGTGAAACAGTAGCAAAATAGTAGCTCATGGAGTCCTTGGAGAAGCATAGTATCAAAATAGAGCTATTTCTGGGCCAAAGGTATTGGCATCGGTTGTAATACAGATAGATTTAAGACTATTTGGTAGCTAGATACTGTGAATGGAGCAGAATTTCCAGTAATGGCTTTGGCCAGCTAAATCGATAGCCACAAACAGAAAGCAATCAAATGAGCTAAAAGAGACAGCCCCATAAGTCAGATAATTGTCACATCATCAGAGAAAGATTGATCGTTGTAGTTTTAAAGTTGAGTCATTTAAAATGGCATGGATTGAGGGGTATGTGAGAACTCCAGTGAGCATTTACAAGAGATAGGGGAGGGATAGGGATTGAGTTGGGGTTGGCCATTTTGAAATTAATTCAAAAATTTGAACTCTGCCTGGATGATATTTTCAAGTCACCGTTTTAGAGCAAAGATCACAGGAAGGGGTTAAAATTGCAGTCCCTCACGCTAGCAAAGGAGGAAGAGAATTATTCAGGGGTGTATTGTATGACTACCCATTTCCTTAGATAGGAAACTACTGGCAGTTATTGTGTACTAGGTCACAGCTGAGGAATCAATCACTGCTACCTATTGATCGCTTACTATGTCAGTCAGTCAATCAACCATATTTATTGAGCGCTTACTGTTTGCAGAGCACTGTACCATGAGTTGGGGAAAGTACAATAAAATAGACTTGATAGACATGGAGTTTACAGTCTTAGGGAAGCAGCATGGCCTAGTGGATAAAGCACAGGCTTTGGAGCAAAGCACTCTTCTAAGCACTGGGGAGGTTACAAGATGATCAGGTTGTCTCATGGGGGGCTCACGGTCTTAATCCCCATTTTACAGATGAGGTAACTGAGGCACAGAGAAGGTAAGTGACTTGCCCAAAGTCACATAGCTGACAGTTGGTGGAACCGGGATTTGAACCTATGACCTCTGACTCCAAAGCCCATAGTCTTTCCACTGAGCCACGCTGCTTCTCAGGTAGATATCAGGTTGTCCCAGGTGGGGCTCATGGTCTTTATCCCCATTTTACAGATGAGGTAACTGAAGCACAGATAAGTTAAGTGGCTTTCCCAAGGTCACAGAGCAGACAAGTGGCGGAGCCAGGATTAGAACCTACATCCTCTGACTCCCAAACCCGTGCTCTTTCCACAAAGCCACACTTCTTCTCTAGTCACACTGATTTTCTGGGAGCAGGCCTGAGAGTCAGAAGGACTTCGGTTCTTTCTAATCGCAGCTCCGCCACTTGTCTGCCCTGTGACCTTGAGCAAATCACTTCATTTTCTATGCCTTAGTTACCTCATCTGTAAAATGGGATGAAGAATGTCTGTCCCGTGTGGGACGGGGACCGTTTTCAACCTGATTTAGCTTGTATCTACCCCAGGGCTTGGAACAGTGCTTAGTACATAGTAAGCACTTTACAAATAGCACCATTATCATCATTATTATTGTTATAGGAGGAGAAAAGGTATTTTCTGAAGCTAGGACAAGTAGTTGATAAGAAGAAACTCTTTTGGATTGCCAGAACTGACAGGATTGGCATTACACGTATCCAAATAATTACACATGCATGTGAATGAACCAAGACGGAGGTGATGAAACATATTTTTGACAATGAGGCTCAGACTCCTTCTGTTAGGTGGCAATTTCTTTGCTCCAGATGACTTATGAACCCAACTTTGTTCTGAGTCAATTTTTTTTTCTCATTTCAAACACTTGATCGTGTTTATCATTTCAAAACTGGGTTTCCAAAGTCTGCAACCAACGTTCCCAAGAGAGGAGGCAAAACATTCTTTGGGAAAGCTATTATTTTCTAGCCAAAACACTGGATTGGACACTTTGTCTAGACAGTTAACTCATTGTGGGCAGGGAATATGTCTGTGTCAAGCACTCGGTACAATGCTCTGCACAAAGTAAGTGCTCAATAAATACAATTGACTGGCTACAACATAGACCTAACATAACATCCTAGGCCTGCAGGTGGAACTATAATGGATGCCTCGGTCTTCCCTCAAAATAATAGCAAGTTTTGTATTTGTTAATCAGTCAATCGATAGTATTTATCGAGCGCTTACTATGTGCAAATCACTGTACTAAGCATTTAGGAGAACACAATGCAATAGAAATGGTAGACACAATTCCTGTCCTCAAGGAATTTTCTGTCTACTGGAGGATACAGGCATTGAAATAAATGAGAGATAATGAGACAGTGGGAGGGAGCAAACTGCTAGTGTGGACACCAGAACCTTTACTGGGGGTGGGGGAAGGTGGTGGGAAGAAGGTGGGGAGTGGGGTTGATGGCAGGGAATGAATAAATGAATTGAAGCAGCATTGCCTAGTGGAGAAAACACAGCCCTGGAGTGGACTTCTGAGACCTTATTCTGGGGTAGAAACAAAATCAAAAACTGTGGATCTAATTTCTAGGGTTGTTCTACTATTCACTGGAACTTTGTTATGGTATGTTATGCACTTACTATGCACCAGGCACTGTACTGAGTGCTGGGGTAGATATAAACAAATCAGATTGGACACAGTCCATGTTCAACGTAGGCTCACAGTCTTAATCCCCAATTTACAGATGAGATAACAGGCACAGAGAACCTAAGGAACTTACTCACGATCACACAACAGACAAGTGGTGAAACGGGGTTTGGAACCCAGATCCTCAGACTCCCAAGTCCATGCTTTTTCTACTAAGCCATGTTTCATAGACAAGGGAGGAATGAAGCCTAGAGCTTGCATTTAGAAATAGAATTATAGTAATGTTTTACGGATCCACAGGTGGAAATAAAAGCCTCCTTTAGCTAAAAATGAGAAATATATTTATAAACAGCAGGGTGTTTGGGGGTTTATCTCAAAGCAGCTGTGCATCTGGATGTGACTGTATCTTTGTTCCTTGAAGCAGAAGACAATCTTCCAAGTCAATAATGCTGTTTGTATTTAGGTTGCGGCTGAACTAGTAACAATGATTACTGTAGTGTTTGTTATTAGTACTACTGCAGTAGCAGCCTAAAAGTAAAGAGCATTATTGACTTAGCAGATTGTCTTCCATGAAGATGCTAATGTTTGTCCACTTTGCTCTTAGAGATATGGCAAAACAATGAAAACACACAGCACAGGAAACCGCCCTGGTAAGATTTCTGTTTACTTTGCCTGTACACATTAATGGAAAGCTAAAATTACTGCTTTGGTTCAGGACTATATAGCCTAAAAACCTTTAGTTGATTTCCGTGAGTTTCTCCAGAGGGTTTTCCAACAATAATGATAATAATAATAATAGTATTTGTTAAGCACTTACTATGTGCCAAGCACTGTTCTAAGCGCTAGGGGGGATACAAGGTGATCAAGGTGGTCCCATGTGGGCTCACAGTCTTGGTCCCCATTTTACAGAAGAGGGAACTGAGGCCCAGAGAAGTGACTTGCCCAAAGACACACAGCCGACAAGTGGTGGAGTCGGGATTTGAACCCAAGTCCGTGCTCTTTCCACTGAGCCACACTGCTTCCCTACTCTTCTTCTGCCTTACTCTACTTCTTCTTATGCTATTCTAAACAAGCAGTTTTAGCAAATGCATAAAGAACTGGAGTCTCTGGAATCCCTCCTGTAAGTTATTAATCAAATCAATCAATCGTATTTATTGAGCACTTACTGGTGTGCAGAGTACTGTATTGAACACTTGGAAGAGTACAATAAAACAAGATAACAGACACAGTCCTTTCAAGTCCTTACAGTCCTTACAAGGAGAAGCAGCATGGCTCAGAGGAAAGAGCCCGGGCTTTGGAGTCAGAGGTCAGGGGTTCAAATCCCGGCTCCACCAATTGTCAGCTGTGTGACTTTGAGCAAGTCACTTAACTTCTCTGGGCCTCAGTTCCCTCATCTGTAAAATGGGGATGAAGACTGTGAGCCCCCCATGGGACAACCTGATCACCTTGTAACCTCCCCAGTGCTTAGAACAGTGCTTTGCACATAGTAAGTGCTTAATAAATGCCATTAAAAAAAAGTCTAGAGGGAAGTCAAGGGACTTTGAAAGGGAAAGAGATTTTAGATAGACTTTATCTGGTGGATTTAAGACAAACAACCCCTTTAAGAGGAGGAAGGCAAGTCAAATACATTTTAGTTAAATGCAACCATCTTGTCCCTTACCTCTCTGATTTCCAACTACAATCCAACCCACACAGTTCTCTCTTCCAATGCCTATTTATTCACTGTACTTCGACCTTGTCTATCTCACTGGTGACTCCCACCACTACTACAGACCACCACTATCCCCACCTCTGAAGCTTTATTAAAGTCAAATCTCCTCTAGGAAGGCTTCCCTGATTGAACCCTCCTTTCCCCTACCCTTTCTCCCTTCTGTGTCACCCATATTAGATCTGTACCCCCTTAGCAGTTGATATTCAGCCACCCTCAACCCCACAGCACTTATATAAATATCTGTAATTTATTCATTCATATTAAGCCCATCTCCCCTAATAGGCTGCAAGCTTCTTGTGGGCAGGTAACATGCCTACCAACTCTCTTGTACTGTACTCTCCCACGTGCTTAGTACAGAGCTCTGTATACAGTGAATGCTCAATAAACACCATTGATTTATTTATGGATTTAAATTCTCCCTTTCAGGGTTGCTAATTGCTGAGAATTAATTTAACAAACAATATAAATAATGATGACTAATGAACCTTTTTACTGACATAATTCTACATAATGTAAGGGGGTAATTGGGCAGCAACTGTGACATCTATTTTGCCCATAGCTAGATGGTGGCAAGTGCCCAGCAAATAGAAACTTATGGAAAAGCTCGTTTTCATTTTCTTTTCTAAATCTGAGAATTAGATCTCCAGTTGCCAAGAATGACAATAATAAAGGAAGAAAAAAATGACTTCTCCCCCACAAACCCTAGGTTCCTGTTGGTATCATTACCAGAAGCCTCAATTATTTTCCCAAATTAGCGAATAGCTTTTTTTCAATTTTATCAGATTTTGCAACATTAGCAAAAGTAGAAGGAAACCATGGAGGGAGAGAGGGCAAGGGAGGAAGTCGAGAATTCAATTTCTCTTTCCTTTATTCATTCGTTCATTCATTCAATTGTATTTATTGAGCACTGACAGTGTGCAGAGCACTGTACTAAGCACTTGGAAAGTGCAGTTCTCGGAGGAATGAATCAAAATGAGCTTTAGTCACTTTATTCAAGTATCAATCAATCAGTCATATTGAATGAGTGCTTACTGTGTGCAGAGTCCTTTACTAAGTGCTTAGGAGGGTACAACACAACAATATAACAGATAAATCCCCTGTTCACAATGAGCTTACAGTCTAGAGGGGTAAAAATACTTCCAAAGCTGAAGGGGAGGGGAAGGGAGGTAAATTTTACAGGGCAAACTTGGCAGCTATTGTACAAAGTCCATGTCAGCAGCAGACAGGGGCTGTAACTGGCTGAAAAACAGACGGTACCGTGTAAAACTGGGTCACCATACCCTTTAGACTGTAAGCTCGTTGTGGGCAGGGAGTGTGTCTGCTATATTGTCATATTGTACTCTTCCAAGCACTTAGTACAGTGTTCTGCACACAGTAAGAGTTCAATAAATATGACCGACTGACTGTTAAGTCTGTGCTGCCACAATTTCCAGAGGCCTTTCAAACCTCGGAGAGCTTAGGAGCAACACATTTGATAGTCTCCCCGCCCCCAACCCCACAACACTTACATGTATATCTTTAAATTCTATATTATATATTATAAATGATGTATTTATGCATATTAGTATCTGCCTTTCCGTCTGGACTGTGAACTTGTTATGGACAGGGGATGTGTCTCCTAATTCTGCTGCATTGTACTCTCTCAAGCCCTAATTACAATGCTGTGCATCTAGTAAGTGCTTAATAAGTATGAATACTTGATTAGTAACTTTGGTGAGGGGAGGCAAGAGAGGAAAGAAATCTAATTTCAGTGGTGTTAAGGAAAAGCCTAAGTTAAGTAAAAAAAGTTAAGGGAAAGGGTTCTCTTTTACATCAGAAATAGGGGTGTGAGCCTAGCTACAGACTCTTTTCCTCCTGTGAGATGCTAGACAAAAATGCTCAAAGATCAAATCCTAGCCCTTGATAGGGAGACTCACAATTCCCTCTTCTAATTTTGCTTTCCTTGCATGAGAAACTGCAGTTCCATTTACTGAAGTTTATCCTGGGCAGGGGGGAGGTTTCCTGTAGAAATCTTTGCTCCTGAATGACTGATCATGGAAAGATCTATGCTGAGGCCTCATGTCCATGCTGTCTCTGGAGTTGCTCCAGAGAAAATGATTGGAGACCAAAAACAGAGCTTTGTTTTATTTTATGAACTTCCCAAACCGTAATCTGTTGAACACGTAACTACCGTGATCGTAGTAGAGGGTTTGGCACATAGTAAGCACGTAACAAATCTTCTTCTTATTAGTATTAGTTTCAGAATTGTAGGCTTTTGTGACTGACTATTTAAACAGTATTTATTAAGCGCTTAGTACAGTGCTCTGCATACAGTAAGCACTCAATAAATATGATTGAAGGAATGAATGAATAAATGAAGTTCTTACTACGTGTCAGGCACTGATCTAAGGGTTTGGGAAGATAAAAGGTAGTCAGGTTGGACACATTCCCCATCGCACATGGGGCTCACAGTCTTAATCCCCATTATACAGATGAAGTAACTGAGGCACAGCAAAGTGAAGTGACTTGCCCAAGGTCACACATCAGACAAGCAGCAAAGCAGGAATAAGAACCCAGGTCCTTTTGGCTCCCAGGTCTGTGCTCTATCCATTAGACCACACTGCTTCTGAACTTTCTCTCAGTTCTCCCTCTACCTCATTCATTCATTCCATTGTATTTATTGAGCACTTACTATGTGCAGAACACTGTACTAAGGACTTGGGAGTACAAGTCGGTAACATATAGAAACGGTCCCTACCCAACAGTGGGCTCACAGTCTAGAAGGGGGAGACAGACAACAAAACAAAACATGTAGACAGGTCAAAATTGTCAGAACAAATTAAATAGAATTAAAGCTAGATGCACATCCTTAACAAAATAAATAGTAAACACGTACAAGTAATAAATAGAGTAATAAATCTGTACAGATATATATATATACAAGTGCTGTGGGGAGGGGAAGGAGGTAGGGCGGGCGGGATGGAGAAGAGGAGAGGAGAAAGTGGGCTCAGTCTAGGAAGGCCTCCTGGAGGAGGTGACCTCTCAGTAGGCCTTTGAAGGGAGGAAGAACTTACCTAGTTAACATAGTAAGGAGGAACTTACCTCAGAAAGGGTAAGTTGCATGAACTGTCAGAGGGATTCCATATGACACAGCTGGCTGGGAGTTTATTTCTGGGTCTGACAGGGTGGTCAATAATCCTCTCTCTCCCAAGCAAAAGCAAAGATTTTCCTAAGAGGGGTTGCTGAAATCATTCTTAGTGCCTGATTCTGCCTCTGCCTTTCAGTCCAAAGTGGTTGCTGTAAAGAGTCAACTGTTGTGGTACCTTTTTCAAGTCTTGTATCCTTAAATTTTAGATCATCGTCCTTCTGTCTTCACTGAGATTTTCCGGGATAGGACCTCAATATTTACCTTGTCCCATCTGTGCCTTAATGCACCCCCACAGCTCTCTTCACAGTGCACCCTGATGATGGATTCAGCCTTCTGCACAAAGGCAGAGCGGAAGTTAGAGATCTCTGGTGTTTGGGCCCTGCTTGTCTCCTGACAGGCTCCTGGATGAGTCCCTGAATGAAGGCCTCGACAAAGGATTCAGAAGGATCTGGGTTCTAGTCCTGACTCCACCACCTGTCTGCTGTGTGACCTCGGATGAGTCACTTCACTTCTCTGGCCCTCAGTTACCTCATCTGTAAAGTGGGGATTGATACTATGAGCTGGTCATAAGCACCGGCCTTTCCCTCTCCCCCTCCTCCCCTTCTCCATCCCCCCCACCTTACCTCCTTCCCTTCCCCACAGCACCTGTATATATGTATATATGTTTGTACATATTTATTACTCTATTTATTTTACTTGTACATATCTATTCTATTTATTTTATTTTGTTAATATATTTGGTTTTGTTCTCTGTCTCCCCCTTCTAGACTGTGAGCCCACTGTTGGGTAGGGACTGTCTCTATATGTTGCCAACTTGTACTTCCCAAGCATTTAGTACAGTGCTCTGCACACAGTAAGCTCTCAATAAATATGATTGATTGATTGATTGACAGGGACAGTGTCTGAATTGATTTACTTGTATCCACCCCAGTGCTTAGAACAGTTCCTGGCACATAGTAACCACTTAACAAATACTATAACTATTATTATTATTCACTTCTCTGGGCTTCAGTTAACTCCTCTTTAAAGTGGGGATTAAGACCGTGAGCCTGTGTGGGACATGGACTGTGTCCAAATTGATTAGCTTGTATCTACCCTAGCGCTTGGAACAGTGCCTGGCACATAGTAAGTCCTTAACAAATACCACAATAAAATAAATAAATAAGAAGAAAGCTGGAGTCTACAGCACTGGATAGAATCCCTCGACTTTTGAGTAATTCTGGAGCTGGTCTAAGGCTCCCCTTGTAACAATCAATCAATCAATCATCAATGGTATTTGAGGGCTCACTATGTGCAGAGCACTGCATTAAAAGCTTGGGAAAGTCCAATAAAACAGAGTTGGTAAAGGCGATGCCTGCCCACAAGAAGCGTACAGTCTACAGGTTTAGACAGACAGTAAAGTAGGCTAGGGTTAGGGAAAATAGTAGAGTAAATCAATAGCTTTTTTCTGAGCACTGTCACTAGGCAGAGCATTGTATTAAACTATTGGGAGAGTACAATCAATAAATCCATGGTAAATATTGAGCACTTACCATGTGCAAAGCACGGTGCTAAATGTTTGGGAGAGTACAAAACAACAGTTTGTAGACACAATCCACTCTCTGAATGAACTTATGATCTATCAAGGGAGTTTACAACAAAGCAATAGATATTTGGAATACTGAATATTCGTTTATCCATCATTACCTAGTAAGTACCCGAATGAGAAATAAGAAGAATCAAGCACACCGAGAACCATAAAAGGCAGCCAACAAGCATTAACTGAGCTTTTTAGAGTCCTCCCATAGAACAAGGCACGAAATGATGAAAGGCGGAAAGAAATTTGAGCTGTCCACTGCCTCAGCAGCAAAGAATTCTGGAGAGCAGGAATGGTACAATGCGATCAGTACAATGCGATCAGTACAATGCAATCACCTAAATTGAATAATGGAAATGGATGGGGAAAGCAGTATCATGTGGAGTGTGAAGAAAACCAGATTGAGAAGGGGAAAGCAACAAAGGAAATAGTCCCTTATTGCATTGGCTTTGCCAACCATAAGGGAGAAAACCAGAGTTGAACTCTTAAAGGAATTATAACAGCCTCACAGTGCTTTTTCAGTGCCAAAGCATAATTCAATGAGTTTAGCATCCAAGAACATGTAACCATACTGATAATATCAATGCTTGAGACTGATGGTCAGAAACACTAAAACTGTGATATTTGTTAAGTACTTCCTAAGTGTCTAGTGCTGTTTAAGCACTGGAGTAGATGCAAGACAATTAGGTTGGACGCAGTCCCTGTCCCACATGGGGCTCAAAGTCTAAATCTGAACCCCATTTTACAGATGAGGTAAGTGAAACACAGAGAAGTGAAGTAACTTGCCCAAGGTCACACAGCAGACAAGTGGCAGTGTTGGGATTAGATCCCTCTGACACTCAGTCTTGTGATTTTTCCACTAGAGCATGCTGCTTCCAATTGATACTTGGCCAGGATTCGGCCTCTGACAGAATCTATCAGAAATTGTTTCTCTTGCCTTCCTCCTATCTATAAATTATCTCAGTGTCTGTCTTATTGTCTAGATTGAAAGCTCCTTGAGGGCAGAGATCATGACTACTAACTCTATTGGACTCTCCCAGGTGCTTAGTACATAGTAGGTACTCAATGAATACAATTGATTGATGGTCTGTTTACTAGCTTTGTGGGGATCTGAAAACATGTCCCAGTGTTGATGAGGTTAAAAAAAAAAAGAGATCAACCCAATCTGAGTTTTTAGATTTGCCAATTCTGCATGGTAATGTTGTATGGGAAGAAGAGGGATGGCTTAAATTTCCTCCAGATGGAAACTAGGAAGTTAGACTGTTGTAACTGGGGCCTCAATCGCTGACAGATTTTTCACTGCAGGCTCAGTTCCTTGGGACAAAATTTGCCTTTTCAGATCTTGTTCTGATGGTTTCTTTCAAGTTTCATGTTTTGGTTTGGACCCAAACTTCCTTAAGCTATTGCTTTGTAGAGAGAAGTTTCTTCCCTCAAGTTTTCAGTCTGTTCTATTATTCATGGGCAAAACTGAGCACTAATTCATCTCCTAATCAACTTTTTCTCTCACCACTCCCTTATCAAAATGTCATTTCTCTGACCCACAGAACTCATTTTGTAGTTATCCTCTTATCCACTGTTGGTTGATGATGCTTCCAGGTCTTTGAAATATTTCAGATAGTTTGGCATGTAACTCTAGACTCCTTCTTAAAGTTCATCACTGGGCATTTTTCAAGTTGAAATGGTAGCATCATTCCTGTTCATAGAGATATTGATTCCTGACTTTTCATTCTTTCTCAGAGCACAGGTCTGGGAGTTAGGAAACCTGGGTTCTAATCCTGAGTCTGTGACTTTCCTGCTGTGTGACCTTGGGTAAGTCACTTAACTTCTCTCTGTGCCTCAGCGTCTTAATCAGTAAAAATGGGGATTCTCTCTTCTGTTTAAACTGTGAACCCCATGTGGGAGAGGGACAGTGTACAGTAGGCTTCTACTGTATCTACTAAGGTACAGATTTTGGCACGTAGTAAGTGCATAACACATACCACAGTTATAATTTTAGGAATTAGTCGACTGACGCTTCGGCCCCCATGTGTGATAGCTAGAGAAGCCTTGAAAATAGCTATTTGCCCAGTGCTTCAGAGGGGTGACAACTAAAGGTGCTCTGCACACAGTAAGTGCTCAATAAATACGCTTGAATGAATGAATGAATGAAGGTCAGAGAGAAAGAAGGCAGCCTCATTTCTCCAGTTCTACTCCTGGGAAAATCCCGAGGAGATGCATGCCCAGCAGGACTGAAGTTTGATCAGTTTTAATTAATTATGGCATTTGTTAAGCACTTACTATGTGCCTGGCACTGTTTTACGCGCTGGGGTAGATATAAGCAAATTGGGTTGGATGCAGTCCCTGCTCCACATGGG
Source organism: Tachyglossus aculeatus (assembly GCF_015852505.1). Classification (NCBI taxonomy): domain Eukaryota; kingdom Metazoa; phylum Chordata; class Mammalia; order Monotremata; family Tachyglossidae; genus Tachyglossus; species Tachyglossus aculeatus. The sequence goes on along the minus strand of NC_052067.1, from coordinate 40,956,904 downwards.
GCTCACAGTTTTAAGTCCAATTTTACAGCTGGGGTAACTGAGGCCCAAAGAACTGAAGTGACTCGTCCAAAGTCACACAGCAGGGCCAGGATTAGATGAGAAGGGTGAAGCAAAATCAGACTGGGAAGGGGAAAGGAATGGAGTAAATGGTCCCTTATTGCATTGGTTTTGCCAACCACAAGAGAGAAAACCAGAACAGACTCTCAGGCCCATATTCTATCTAGTAGGCCACACTGCTTCTCCATTGATTAATTAATTAGTGAGGCTGGTTCTTTTGCCTCTCTGATGCTGAAGATACTTATGATCAGGGCTAGGTTGCCCTGACCAGCTAATTGCCAACTGGTATTTTATTTGTTATATGCCACTAGGAAGCAAGGAGTTTCCCTCTTGAATAGCAGCTAGAAATAGGAAGCAGGAAGTCTGACTTTACTGTCAGAGTGAAATAGAATGTAAGTGGTTCAGTCATAGGCATTTAAAATGATGTCTCTGTCATTTTGACACAAACCAGATGACAATTGTGAAGGAAAATGGGAAGGTAATCTGATTCTGTCACCATCATGCTTCCACTACTTTCTCATCCCTCTTTTATACTCTTGTGCGTGAAAATGATGATTGGCCAATTACCAAAGAGTTACATGTGAGGAAATTAGAGAAATGCCTTGAAAAGTTTCTATAGTTCAAATTAAGGTGCCTATACTTCACCCTGAGTGAGGACTATGCTTTCTAAGTTTCCTTTCATTAGCCTCTCCTGATCGTCTTGTCTCCCTTTTTATTGTGCATTCGTGTTTTCCTCAGTAGCACTTCATTATTATTATTATTATTATTATTATTATTATATTTGTTAAACCATTACTAAGGGTCAAGCTCTGTTCTAAGAGCTGGAGTAGATAAGAGTTGTCAGATACAGTCCCTGTTCCACAGGGAGCTCACAGTCAAGTAGACGGTAGAACAGACAGTGAGGAAACTGAGACACAGAAAAGTTAAATGACTGTCCCAAGGTCAGACAGCAGGCAACTGGCAGAGCCCGGATCAGAACCCAGGTCCTCTGAATCCTAGGCCCAGATTCTTTCCACTGGGACACACCGTTTCACCTTACTTTTTTCTAAATTTAATTAGTATTATTATTATTTATGACGTCTATTAAGTGCTTGCAATGAACAAGACACAGGACTAGGCACTGGGGAAACGTCCCAGGACAATGATTCAGTCCACATGGGTCTCACAGTCTGAAAGTGGGGAATGGACAAAATGAAAGAATCAATTAGACAAATGCACCCAAAACAAAAAAAACAACCAACACCACCAATGCAAAAAACAGTTCATCTCCACAGAAACAGTCAATCAATCAATCAATCATATTTACTGTGCACTTACCATGTGCAGAGCACTCTACTAAGCACATGGGAGAGAGCACTCTACCAGAGTTGATAGACATATCCCTTCCTTCAAGCTTACAGTCTAGAGATCTCAGTCCTCTTATTTACTCTCAGTTCCAATGTCACAACTTCCCCACACTCCCACACTGGGAAGAAAGGTCTTCCCTTGGACAATGGGGGGAGGAGGGAGAGGAGGAGGGATAGGAAGAGGAAGGAAGCAGTGTTGACGAGTGGTTAGAGCACAGGCCTGGGATTCAGAGGAAATGGGTTTGAATCCCAGCAACTCCACTTGCCTGTTATGGGACTCTGGGCAAGTCACTTTACTTCTCTGTGCCTCAGTGACCTCATCCGGTCACTGAGACTCTTCATTTTTTTAAAAAATAATCAGAAAAAGCTCAGCGGAGAAGATTTTGTCAATTGTACCAGTTCTGGCTTGTTGAAATAACATTTAGAAAGAGTAGTATTTTTGTATCAGCATTTGGACTTTTGGGACTTTCATACTGTTTACATTTCATCTCTTCCTTTCTCTAGCACTATTATATAACCCTACTATATTTTAATACAGCCACCAGGGTATCTTCAATTAAAATACTCTTCCTTTCAGGTCTTTGCATAATAGCTACAAGGTTTACTGGGGCAAAGCTTACCTCCCTTTCTTTCCCCTTCGACCTTTCAAGTATTATGACCTGTATGAATAGAGTGATTAAAGCTCATTTCATTTAAGCATTAGACAATCATTCAACCAGTGATAATTACTGAACACTTACTATATGTAGAGCACTGTACTAAGTGCTCGGGAGACTACAATATAACAGAATTACGTGGAGTCAGAGGTCATGGGTTCGAATCCCGGTTCTGCCACATGTCTGCTGTGTGACCTTGGGCAAGTCACTTAACTTCTCAGAGCCTCAGTTACTTCATATGTAAAATGGGGATGAAGACTGTGAGCCCCACGAGCCCCACCTGATCACCTTGTATCCCCCCCAGCGCTTAGAACAGTGCTTTGCACATAGTAAGTGCTTAACAAATGCCATCATTATTCTTATTATTAATTAGCAGACACATCCCTGCCCATATGAAAAAAATCTGGTATGTTAAAGGTGTCTTTTTGTTGAAGTGGTTGTCAACAAAAACCTTTAGAAATTTAAAAATTGACATAGTGACACATAAAAGCATCCAATTCAAAATTTTTTTGGCACCCAAAACCACACCAAAAGAGTCTGTTATTCACCTGGTCTGCTCCGTGTCTGCCATTGACATGGTACTGAGCGTTTCTGTGTTCAGTGTTTTTATTTGCTCATTTTATTTTTAATTGACATTCATTAAGCACAGGGTGGGCTTACAGATGGAGAAGCAGCAGGGCTTGGTGGATAGAGTGTGGGCTTGGGAGTCAGAAGATCATGGGTTCTAATCCTGGCTCTGTCACTTGTCTGCTGTGTGACCTTGGGCAAGTCACTTCACTGTACCTCATTTACCTCATCTGTAAGATGGAAATTGAGACTGTGATCTCCATGTGAGGCAGGAACTGTGCCCACCCCGATTTTCCTGCATCCAGCCCAGCACTTAATAGGTGCCCAGCACATAGTAGGTGCTTAACAAATATCATAATTATTATTTTTATGGAGCTATTTAAATACCCCTGAAAGGATTCGGGTCCCTGAGAGAATGGAGCCATATAACTAATGATGGTATTTGTTAAGTGCTTACTATGTGCAAAGCACTGCTCTAAGCACTGGGGGGATACAAGATGATCAGGTTGTCCCACTTGGGGCTCACAATCTTAATCCCCATATTTTACAAATGAGGCAACTGAGGCACAGAGAACTTAAGTGACTTGCTCAAAGTCACACAGTCGATAAGTGGCGGAGCCGGGATTAGAACCCATGACCTCTGACTCCCAAGCCCGGGATCTTTCCACTGAGCCACACTGCTTCTCTATAATTGCCCTATTTAGATCCCTATATGCCTCTGAACGCTTTTAACACAACCTTTCAATCCAAGGGGTGGATTCAGAGAACTGCTCTTTCATGTTTTAATGAAACCTTTAAATCACTAATGCAATGGTAACAAATGCCAGGCAGAGCAGTTGTGTACCCAAGTAATTATCTTATAAGCTTCTCTGATGACTCGAGCTCTATTCATAAGGAACTTGATAGACTGAGTTAATACAAGTGTGCCTGGCTCTCTAAAAAAAGGCAAACGTTGAAATTCTGAACTCCCATAGGAAATGAAAACATCAAAGTAATTACTCTTAAAATATGCTTATTATCTTCTCTGGTGCTCATCTTTTTATCAAAAAATTATCCTTTTTAAATATATCTTTCAGAAACTCGAACTTAGAGCCAAGAACAATTTGGGTTCCTGGAATTTAATGCGAAGTGCTACATTCCTGCTCATTTCTTCTGCTTCTGATGTCGTTTGCAAGCTGTGGAGTCTGGAAAGTCACCCAGCAGTTCTGCATCCACTTATGGAAAGAGCAACGGCAACAGCAGCCGAAAGAGAAAATAGACCTTTGGAATAAATGAAGAAGAGTAAATGAGACCAAATTTTATCTGATGCCGTTTTGAATTCTCAGCATGTCTCAGTGGAAAAAGCCTGTGATTTGGAGTCAGAGTTCATGGGTTCAAATTCTGGCTCCGCCAACTGTCAGCTGTGTGACTTTGGGCAAGTCACTTAACTTCTCTGTGCCTCAGTTGCCTCTTCTGTAAAATGGGGATTAAAACTGTGAGCCCCCCATGGGACAAACTGATCACCTTGTAACCTCAGCGCTTAGAACAGTGCTTTGCACATAGTAAGCTCTTAACAAATACCAAAAAAAAAAAATTATCCAAAAGTCATCATGGTCTGTGATAAACAGCAAATGAGGAAGGTGAGGATGAAGGTGGGAGGGGTGGGCTACTGTCGATTGACTGGGTTTAAAATGCAGCAGTGAGGAAGAACTCAATAGGAAGAACATCTTACCTAAAATGGTGCCAAGACATACGAATGTATGGCTTCTTCTCTGAGAGATGTACATCTCCTGTAGAGAATTGTCTGCATGGACTAACTTTCAATCTGTCTGTCTATGGTATTTACTGGGCAAGTCCTAAGTCCAAAACCCTGCACTAGGCACTTGGTAGAGCTCAATAAAAGCAATATGTCCTTTCCCTGCCCTCCAGGAGTTTACAATCTCTCACCGAGCTCGATTCTACACCTTGAAGCTTGGGTTTGGAATAAGCACTGAGCACATGAAAAGTGGGAAGGTTTCTGTTATAGGCGCTATGATATTCTGTCTCTTCCTTGGAAAGCAGCATGGCCTAGTGGATAGGGCTTATAGTCATAAATGAGGCAATTGGGGCACAGACAAGTGAAGTGATTTGCCCAAAGTCACCCAGCAGACAAGAGATAGCATTGGAATTAGAACCCACATCCTTCTGATGTCCAGATCCGTGCTCTACCCACAAGGTCTTGCTGCTACTCTTTCAATAGATTTCAATAGATTCCTGACCAATAGATCCATGAAGGATTATTACAGGGACAAGTTAGGGATGAGAAGGGAACAATTATAAAGTAATTCTTCCAAGCACACTAAATGCAAATGAACGTTACTGTCAGCTTGTTGTGGGGAGGGAATGCATCTACCAACTCTGTGTATTGTACTCTCCCAAGCACTTAGCACAGTGCATAAGAAAGCACTCAATAAATACCATTTGTTGATTGATTATTGAATAAATGTACATTTTTAGCTCCCGGGATGAAAGACCATAGAAACCCAAAATATTAATGGCAGTACAGTGCTCTGCACACAGTAGGCGTTCAATAAATACGATTGAATGAATGAATGAATTCCATCTGAGTCTCTTACGTGGTAAGCTCCTTGAGGGTAGGATCATGTTTATGTACTCTGCTGTACTCTTCCAAAAACTTTATTCAGGGCTCAGCACAGAGTAAGTGCTCAGCAACGACATGGGCAGAGAATGCGTCTGTTTACTGTTATATTGTACTCTCCCATGCAATTAGTACAGTGCTCTGCACACAGTAAGTGCTCAATAAATATGACTGACTGACTGGCCATTTATTGACTGATAACAAAGAGAAACAATGAGAAATCCCCCCACCAAACCAAAGTATTAGTTGTATAAGTGGAGATGCTACAAAGTCAATCCTATTTGAAGTTCTCCTGAGGCATTCAGTAAGTCTTCAAACCTGACTAGAATTTATGGCGCCAAGATTGTGGGGAAAAGAGGATATCTACATCCTATTATTTTCAAAATTGAATTGAGGAAAATCCAGTCACCTACTCAATGGAATGTTAAAAAAATCCATAACAGCAATAATAATAATAACAAACTGTTCCTATCTCTACCACTAGGAAGGTAGTAAATTTTAGTAACTGGTCTTGTGGATTATGCATAGCAATTGGATAAAACATGCAGATAAGCAGGAGAAGCAGCGTGGCTCAGTGGAAAGAGCCCGGGCTTTGGAGTCAGAGGTCATGGGTTCAAACCCCAGCTCCGCCAACGGTCAGCAGTGTGACTTTGGGCAAGTCACTTAACTTCTCTGTGCCTCAGTTCCCTCATCTGTAAAATGGGGATTAAGACTGTGAGCTCCCCATGGAACAACCTGATCACCTTGTAACCTCCCCAGTGCTTAGAACAGTGCTTTGCACATAGTAAACGCTTAATAAATGCCATTATTATTATTATTATTATTATAAGCTATTCCACTGGTTATATCAATCCTGGAATAAATCAGTCAAGTGGGTTTGTGCAGAATGGATAATTCAGTGGTCTAAGAAAGCAGGAACCTATGAAAGAAGTAGGAACCTAGTAAGCTTTCTGGCATCTAGTGGTCTAGCCACTAAAGTCTATTGATTTCATTTTTGGAGGGAGATTCTGCTTTGCTTTCAGGCAAGGGGAGGGAGTTTTAGGCTCAATGATAATAATAATTGTGATATTTGTTAAGTGTTTACTATGTGCCAGGCATTGTAGTAAGCTCTGAGGTAGACATAAATTGCTCAGGTTAGACACAGTCCCTGTCCCATATGGGGCTCACAGTCTTATTCTCCATTTTACAGATAAGGGAACTGGGACACAGAGCAGTTAAGTGATTTGTCCAAGGTCACACAGCAGAGAAGCGGAGGAGCCAGGATTAGAAGCCTGGTCCTTTTGATTCCCAGGCCCATGTGCTATCCACTAGGCTTAGCTGCTTCTCTCAAGATTTTATACTCTATGTTGTACTTCATATATTTCAGTAGGCAACCTTAGTGCAGTATCCAACATTTGAGTAGAAAACATGGAGCTCTGATATTTAGTGAATGTCCACTGTGGGTAGCGCACTGTACTAAACTTTTGGGAGAGTACAATTCAACCGAGTTAGTAGATATGTTCCCTGCCCACAAGGAGCTTACATTCTAGAGCGTGATAAAGACATTAATATAAAAATACAATTACAGGTATGTACATAAGTGATGTGGAGCTGAGGGTGGGACAGATACCAAATGCCCCAAGGTTACACATTTTGAATGCAGTTCCAGAATCTCCCAAAATCCATGGCATTTTCCCATCAAATTTTCTCTTCTCTGTCAAATGGGGAAGAGTCTTCCCCACCTCAAAGGCTCTGCAGATGCATGTGAAAATTCCCCTTAAATAGTCCTTTAAGGCAAAGGATCTGCAGATGCAATTGAAAATTCCCCTCAGATAGTTCTTTAATGCCCACCCCAAAGAGAAAAGTGCCAAATTTCAATAGTTCTGTTGGGTGAATTTGAGATACAGCAGTGGAAGAACTGACTTAGAAAAGCAAAGGGAGTCATTTTGCTTGGAAATTGCGGCTAAGGAGAGAGAAAGGAAATTTCTGTGGAATGACGGCTCAGAGCCTGCCAGGCACCCAGTGGAGCTCAATAAATATGATAGAATGAACAAATTAAATATTTTAATTTATAGCTGAAATGTAATGAGGTTGGAGCTCTTCACTGAATCATTCCAAGTTTGGAGTCTGCATTCTCCTCCAACGAGTGGATAACTGTAATCTCATTTTATTTAAATTATATAACTCAACAGAGAATGCTGGAGGTATTCAGGGAAAAGTTAGGGATGTTAGATGGCGCAACGTAGCAATTAGGATGAATGTCGAGAAGGAAAATCATTGCTTTTTTTACAGTACTTGTTAAGCATTTACTATGTTCCAAGCACTGTAGGGTTAGATACAAGCTAATCAGATTGGACACTGTCCACATCTCACATGGGGTTCAAAGTCTTAATCATCCCCATTTTACAGATGAGGTACCTGAGGCATAGAGAAGTTAAATGACTTACCCAAGGTCACACAGCAGACAAGTGGCGAAGCCTGGATTAGAACCCAGGTCCTTCTGACTCCCGGGCTTGTGCTATATCCAATAGGCCACACTGCTTCCCAGAAATGTCTTGTGCCAATGTTGGGGACAGCATATGTTGCTCTGACTCGGAATGACATTGCATGTCATGTCATGACAGTCGTGAAAATCATCTTTCTATAACACACTATTGTAACAGAGTGGAAGAGATGAAAAAGGAAGAAACGGCAGAAGTTTTGACTTCAACTCTGTAGGGATTAACTCTGGGGCTTACTTGGGCCCAAATTGTACTTCCTCCTCTAATCACAGGCTTATTTATTCTGTTGCCCAGTGGCCAATGTCCTGAGCAGACTCTCTAAGACATACAGGGAAGATGGAATAGTCAACGGCTAACAAAATGTGGTGGGGGCTATTTTTTGTGTTCTCTTGGAAAAATAAAACCAACGGGCAGAATTTCAGAGAAAAATTCCATTTGTTAAATCCTGTGAGGTTGCTGTTCTCATGATTCATATCTAAAAACACAAGATTTTTCATTTCTGTGTTATGCTTCTTGAGATGTGTGACTAAAATGGGCATGATGGGAAAGATAAAGTGCTGCAATAAATAATAACTCTAATATCTTCTGGCTCATAAAAATGATACGTCTTCTCTAGGCACTTCACTTTTTGTGTAGGGAATGTGTTTACCACCTCTGTTGTAGTGTACTTAGTAACAGTGCTCTGCACACAGTAAGTGTACAATAAATACTATGGATTGATCATGTATTCTGAGGTAAAATTATAAGATGATTTTTGATAGAGCCCAAAAGTGAAAGAGTGGACATGCCATCTCCAAACTTCCCCTCTGCTGTCCTCTCCAATATTTGTTTTAATGTGATAATGTCATTTTGCTGGAGAGCTATATATTGGGACTCTGTATCTGCTGAATTTTTCTGTGGCAAACAGTAGGGAAATTAGACTTTTCACCTCAACAGATTGTGTTCCAAAGAAGAGATGGTGAGAAGCAAATGATAATTCCTCAAGTTCCTAGCTTCATTCAAGGAGACGTGGCCTTGAAATTCAAATTAAGTAGCAAGAATCATTTGAGAACTTATACTATTGACCCCTTCTTATGGATTTTGCTGCAAGGCAAGAAGCAGAAAAAATCAATGTTGTTGTTGTCTATGATATTTGCTAAGTGCTTACTATGTGCCAGACACTATTCTAAGCACTGGGGTAGATGCAAGCTAATCAGGTGGGACACAGTTCCTGTCCCACCTGGGACTCACAGGCTTAATCCCAATTTACAGTTGAGGTAACTGAGGCAGAGAGAATTGAAGTGACTTGCTCAAAGTAACAATAAAAAGATACATTCCCTGCCCTAGACAAGCTTATAGAGGGACTTCTTGTTGTTATTATGTGAGATCTCTCCCTGCCAAGCTGCTTCAGTCAGCTCAAACCATCGCCCAGAACCAAGTGTCCAAGCATACAGAGATCTCTTACTGACCAACTGTCTCAGCCGGCCCAGACCATCTAGACTGTAAGCTCACTGTGGACGGAGAACATCAATCAATCAATCAATCAATCAATCGTATTTATTGAGCGCTTACTGTGTGCAGAGCACTGTACTAAGCGCTCGGGAAGTACAAGTTGGCAACATATAGGGACAGTCCCTACCCAACAGTGGGCTCACAGTCTAGAAGATGCCTACCAACTCTGTTATAGCTGCTCTCCCAAGCGCTCAGTACACTGCTCTGCACCCGGTAAGCACTCAACAAATACAATAGATTGACTGAGTATTGTGGAACCCCCTCTAGGTTTTGAATGAATCATTTTCAATCAAAGTGAATTTTCCCTAGACTGCACAGAACAATACATTTCCGGGCAAGTAGTATTCCCTGGGGACAAAGACAAGACTGAACTGCTTTTCACATTGAAAGAGCGGCTGAAAAATACTCTACAAAAACCCCCAGAATTTTAGAGGCTGTTGTACTGAGTCAAATTTCAACTGAGCTTGGTCATAATGATAATAATAATAATTACTAATAGTAATGGCATTTGTTAGGCACTTACTATGTGCCAAGCCCCACAGTAAGTACCAAGGCAGGTACAATCAGATCAGATACAATTGCTGCCCCTCACAGGACTCGCTGTCTAAGAAGGGAAATGCATTTTACCCACGAGGAAACTGAGACCAGAGATCCTACAGTGGGTCTTTGGTGGTTCTACTAGACCACATTGCTTCTCTGCCTTTCTGAGCATCGTTTGATTAATTTTCCTCAGATCCACAATACCTTCAGAAGACATTAAACCCTCTGGTGAATGTTTAGCTAACAAGATAGGCATGTTAGCCTTTCAGATTTCATTATTCCTGGGGAGAGATAGATTGGCTGGAGGATAGTTTTTCCATTACAATGAGATTCCTTCTTCTAATTCCACCCAGCATTGCTTGGTTTCTGGTGTGGATGCCCTTAACCATCTGCTGAATTGGGGAAATGTTTGGGGGAAGATTAGTAGTGGGGAGAGGGATCCAACAGCCTAAGCAGGCTTTGAAAATTTATGCAAAACTAGTCACAGATGTCTTTTCCCAGCTCGTGTGGCATCTCTACTGGAATAAATTATTTACTCGCTACATCATAAATGTTAGGATTATTAAACATTCATAGCACAGGCTGTTGCAAAATCAACTGAAAGTTCAACTATTTTCAAAGGTTTTTGAAGTAGGCTAAGATATATCCCACTCAGGGTCGCACTTGGAGAGTTTCCAGTACTCTACCAGTCTCTGCTTTGGGAGGGAGCGTCAAGCAGAGGCATAGCCATTCCATTCCTAGCTTGGGCAGGGGCCAGAGAGTAGAAGGAAATCTGCTACAAGTCAAAATTCACCCGTGCTGGGCAGCAGCAGCACAGGAGAGAGTCGAGGGCAGAGACTTGAGTTTACTCTGCAGAAGGCGACAATGGTAAATCACATCTGTATTTTTACCAAGAAAGCTTTATGGGTACACTACCAGAATGACTGCAGATGGAGAGCGGGGCGTTCTGGGAGAGATATGCCCGTGGTGTTGCTATGGGTCAGAAATGACTCGACAGCATAAGACAAGATATATCCAAAGATATGAGTGATCCAGTGGGAGTACTTTGAGAAATGCACTCCGGTGGGAAACGTTTTTTGGCAAAAAATTCCTCAATGGACTTTGCACACTGTCTTTTTTAATGCCCGAAAGGAGCATCCAAGGGACTATTGTCATCTGCTTCATCTGAAAGTCCTCTGGAGCAAATTTCTAAATAGGCTGGTTGCCTAAAGCAGTGGGTAAAAGACAAAATTAACTAAACAGTCTCCATCTGCAGAAAAGCACCATTATTCCCTGTAGCGATGATGGCGCATTTGCTGATCCCAGCGAATCCTCTGTTCCTGAGAGGAATGAATAATAGCTGTAGAAAGCAAATTGTTCCTTTACCGAGTCGAGTCATACTGGATCGCCCATCATCATTCGTGCTGTTTTTCGCAAGCCTGTCATTTCTCAGTGACACTTAATAAGCTGGCATCTTTCCATTCTCCTGGCTTGGTCTGTAAGCATTTATGCAGTGATGTGCTGAGTTGCATAAATGGCCGAAATACCTTTCCATTTCTGACTTTATTTGGCAGGTATCGCTTTGCGACTAGATCGTAAACTCTCGACTAAGCTCGTTATGGGCAGGGGATGTGTCTGTTAATTCTGTTGTGAATAATAATAATAGTAATACTAATGGCATTTATTAAGTGCTTACTATGTGCAAAGCACTGTTCTAAGCGCTGGGGAAGTTACAAGGCGATCAGGTTATCCCACAGGGGGCTCACAGTCTTAATCCCCATTTTACAGATGAGGTAACTGAGGCCCAGAGAAGTTAAGTGACTTACCCAAAGTCACACAGCTGACGATTAGCAGAGCTGGGATTTGAACCCATGACCCCTGACTCCAAAGCCCATGCTCTTTCCACTGAGCCACACTGCTGTGCTCTCCCAAGCGCTTAGTATAGTGCTCTGCACATAGCATGTATGCAATAAATAGTAATAATAATAATTATTATTGTAATTGTTAAGCATTTATTATATGCCAGGCACTGTACTAAGTGCTGGGGTGGATACAAGCATATCGGATTGGACTCAGTCCCTGTCCAACCTGGGGCTGACAATATCAATCTCCATTTTACAGATGAGGTAACTGAGGCACAGAAAAGTGGAGTGACTTGCCCGAGGCCACAAAACACACAAGTGACAGAGCCAGGATTCCCAGCCCCGCTGTTTCTTCTAAATACGATTGATTGATCAGTTGATTATGGGCAGGGAACATTTCTGCTTAATCTCTCATACTGAACCCTCCCAAGCTCTTAGAACAGTGCTCTGCACATAGTATCACTCAATAAATTCCATTGATAGGTTGATTACTATTTCTACCTGCACTTGTGTGCCAGTTTTGCAATTAGTCCTTAGCAGTCTGCAGGGGTAAAATATTTTCAAGTCGGTGTTGGGGCAAAGTCTCACCCAATGGAGTATCATAGCAGACAGAACAACCAGGAAGTTGCCAATGGGAGAGGATTTATCCACCGTAAGCACAGACTTTGAGAAGATCGAGAGGTTAAGGACAGCGTGGCAGCAAATGCGTCAGAATGGCAGCAAAGCTACAAAGGTCAAGCACTTTAGCTTGGCAAATTACAAGGTGCACGCAGAGCGCAATGCGGAAGTCCCTTTGGCTACACCTGCCTGCCGAGATAGGAGTTCACCATTCGCATAACTTTGAACACCAAAGTTATCGGAGTTATTGGAGAAGCAGTGTGGTCTAGAGGAGAGAATAAGGGCCTGGGAGACGGAAGGACCAGGGTTCTAATCCCTGTGCCACCAACTGCTTGCTGTGTGACCTTGGAGAAGTCACTTAAACTTCTCTGTGCCTCAGTTTCCTCCACTGCAAAATGGGGATGCCAGTTCTCCTTCCTACTTTGACTGTGAGCCCCACATGGGGCAGGGACTGTGTCCAACCTAATTAGTTTGTGTCTACCCCAGCTCTTACAACAGTGTTTGACATCGTAAGTGCTTAACAAATATCTTAAAAAAAAACAAAGAAAACTCTCTCTCACACATATTCTCTCTCATTGAGCTCTCTCTCTCTCTCTCCCCGCTAGACTGTAAGCTCCCTCTAGGGTGTATACTTATGGGCAGGGAACATGTCTACCAACATGCTTAGTAACAAGCACTTAGGACAGTGCTCTGCATACAGTAAATGCTCAATGAATTGATTGAGTGGTAATAATAATAATAATAATGGCATTTATTAAGTGCTTACTATGTGCAAAGCACTGTTCTAAGCGCTGGGGAGGTTACAAGGTGATCAGGTTGTCCCACAGGGGGCTCACAGCCTTAATCCCCATTTTACAGATGAGGGAACTGAGGCACAGAGAAGTTAAGTGACTTGCCCAAAGTCACACAGCTGACAATTGGCGGAGCCTGGATTTGAACCCATGACCTCTGACTCCAAAGCCGTGCACTTTTCATTGAGCTACGCTGCTCAATGGTAAATGTATGACCACCAGTTAAGGCCCTATATTTTGGGCACTGACTTTCTGTGCCACTTTGCTAAATGGGCAAACTGGGCATTTGTCCATTGGGACAAACTCTGCCATCAGTATCACCCCAGACCTTGCCTCTGCCTCAACAGATACCTTATATGAGGAAGGCCAGAAGGAAGGCCAAGGTCAGGAATATATCTGTTCTCTAGGGAGAAGTTGAAAGACGCTTCATAGAAACAGAGAAGCGGCCTATGTAGCGGATATAGCATCGGCTTGGGAGTCAAAAGGTCATGGATTCTAATCCCAGCTCCGCCATTTATCTGTTGTGTGACCTTGGGCAAGTCACAACTTCTCTGTGCCCAAGTTAACTCATCTGTAAAAAAATGGGGATTAAGAGTGTGAGCCCAGTGTGGGACAGGGACTGTGTCCAACCTGATTAACTTGTATCTAGCCCAGTGCTTAGAACAGTACTTGGCACATAGTAAGCATTTAGCAAGTACCAGAATTATTATTATTATTTGGGCCGAGGGAAACCATGGCTACCATTTAGTACTCCATGGAAGCATCCCTCGCAGAGAAAGGGCCCTAGTTTGAGAATGTTCCTTGAAGGAAGGAAACATGTCCACCAACTCTGTTGTATTGCACTCTCCCAAGTGTTTAGTACAGTGTTCTGCACCCAGAACATTGACTGAATGAACCTAATAAACCTGGAAAAAGGCATCGCCTGTAATAATGTTTGAATTGTCATAAGCTGGGTTGAATACATTCATAAGGGGATTTGGTGAAAAGTGTGGGAAGAACCATGACATTGATCAATCTATCAGTGGCATCCATTGAGTGCTTACTATGGAGCACTGCACTAAGCGCTTGGGAGAGTACAATACGACGTAATAAGCAGATGTATTCCCTGCCCACAGTGAACTTACAGTCTAGAGGGGGAGACATCAATATAAATAAACAATTTATAATATATAATTTAAACATGTGTACATAAGTGCGGTGGGGTGGTGATGGAGTGAATATCAAATGTCCAAAGGTCACGGATCCAAGTGCATAGATGCAGAAGGGAGAGGGAGCCAGGAAAAAGAGGGCTTAATGGGGGAAGGCCTCTCGGAGGAGATGTGTCCTTAGTAATACTTTGAAGATGGAGAGAATGACGGTTTGGCATAGATGGAGTGGGAAGGAGTTCCAGGTTAAGGGGAGGACACGGAAAAGGGGTCGGCGGCAAGATAGATGAGATTGGGATCCAGTGAGTAGGCTAGTGCTAGAGGAGCGGAGCGTATAGCCTTAGTACAGGGCTCTGCATGCAGTAAGCGCTCAATAAATACCATTGACTGATTGGTGACAGTCTATCTTAAAAGGACTATAAATAAAAGGATTAGAATTTATTCTTAAAAGTTATTTCAGTAGTTGTTGGACTGGTTACTCATGCCGTTATTTTTGATATATCAGAAGAGAAAATTTGGTGAAATGCCTTTTTATTATTGGCTATTTCCAACTCATCCTTAAATTTTCCATTTTTTTCCCCTATAAGGATGCTTTATGACTAGAATGACAATTTATGACAGTCTGTTTCACTTGCCAGCAATTTATGCCATTTGCTCTTCACCCAGCAGATTGATAAATAAATAAAGAATTTAAATGAGAATTCCCTTGTGGTGAACTGTAGGCGTCTTTTAGAAATTACAGTTTAGCTCAAACCACAAGGTCCAATAGATAACCGTTTCCTTGTCTTGCCTCCCACCTTTAAAAATAATAATGCCCTCACCCCTTCCCTATTAAAGACAGTAACTGTTATTTAAAACTCACCATTCTAAATTAAACTAGCGTTGGATTGAAAACATTCAAAGGGATCGGAATTGAGATTATTCTGGTAACCAGAAAGAGCTACCCTTTTAGAAATAAACCTTTCATTTTATACCAAGCACTCATTGAACTTCTCGGCTCATCTCCAGTTTCCACTGATTGAAGTCGTATTTTGGTTTAAAAGATCATAAATATGCTCTCAAATGCTGATTGTTTTCTTTCTTATTGTAATCAGTCGCACACTAGACAAGAGGAAAATCAGAAGGGTTTAAAGTCCCTCTGTCTTCAGTGCTTTCTTTTGACTTCTATTTCCCTCCACTGGCTTAGTCTAAGAAGAGAGATCTTTTTTTGTAATATACAATCAAGTCAACATTTCTGTCTCCCATTCTTCATATTTCAGCCCCACTGGCTCCAGGCTTTTCCCCATTTCCCCGCAACCCACAAAGAGACCTATCTGACTGTCAAAATAAATTATTTGCGTCAGAAGGACCACTCGGGCCATACTGGTGTTTACTCTACAGACATTAGCGTCAACATAGTAATTTTTTTTTCGCGGCATTTGATAAGTGCTTACTATGTTCCAGGCACTGTACTAAGCACTGGGGTAGATAGAAGCTTATCAGGTTGGGGATTAAGAATGTGAGCCCTACATGGGACAGGGACTGTGTCCAACCTAACTTGCATCTACCCCAGCGCTTAGAACAGGGCTTGGCTCATAGTAAGTGCTTAACAGTACCATCATTATTATTAATTTCCCACCTTCAAAACCCTTCCAAAAATCCCACTCACTCCAGGAAGCCTTCCCTAATTGATTCACAACATTCTGGTTGTGTCAACCGAGCAGTAGCGATTACACATTTCAATGGTACATTTAGGGGCTCTTTCGTGTATACATTGCATTTATTTATGTATTCAGTTATTTACCAGAAGCATCATGGTCTAGTGGAAAGAGCACAGGTTGGGAGTCAGGAGAACTGGGTTCTAATGCTGACTCCACCATTTGTCTACTATACAATCTTGGACAAGTCGCATAACTTTTCTGTGCCTCAGTTTCTTCATCTGAAAAATGAGGCTTAAATGCCCATTCTCCCACCCTCTTTTGACTAAGTTCAAAGCAGGATAGGGATTTTTTTTTCCTCCTGCTCCCCTATTTGTAAATTCCTTTTGTTGGTCTCCCTTCTCTATTAGACTGTGATGATAATAACAACAACAATATTATTTGTGGTTTTACTATGCATAAAGCACTGTATTATTATTATTATTATGGTACTTGTTAAGTGTTTACTATGTGCCAGACACTGTACCCCTATCCCATATGGGGTTCACAGGCTAAGAGGGAGAACATGTATTTAATCCCCACTTTACAGATGAGGAAACTGAGGTACAGAGCAGTTAAGTGACTTACCCAAGGTCATGTACCAGACAAGCAGCAGAGCAGAGATTAGAACCCAGGTCTTTAGACTCCCAGGCCTGTGATTTTTCCAGTAGGCCACTCTGCTTCTCCATGAGGGAAGGAAATGTGTTTCTTCCTCCTAGTAGTACAATGCACTCTGTAGATGCTCAATAAATACCACAGACCGATGGAAAAACACACTGGTTGGGAGGGACAAATAGCATTCACTCTGTCAGGGCCTAAGGGTGCCATTTTTAAAACATTGGACCAGGCATTTCACAACTAGTGTGCCAGAAGAATTATTGTGGCAGGGAGAGAGAAATGCTGATGGCAGTGGAAATACACAGTTTTCGCCCCATTCCTCGGTAGGACAATAAATGCTGATTGATTGTAACCAGTGTTACAATTCAGTTACCGTGAAGTTGCATCCAGAACAGGAAAAATCAACCATCTTAGCTCCATTTATCAAAAAGGCATTAGTTTAACTCTAAGTTCATATAAAGGGCACAGGTGGGTGAGAGGAAAGGGGCAGCCACAGGAGATGGCTGTTAAAGCATTTTTGGTGGCTTTAGTGCATTAATAGCCCCAGATATTAGTTCTTTAGAAAATGGAAAGTTGTTATTCTTTGGCTTAATTCTCAATCTTTACTCCCCCAATTGTCTCTTGAACAAGTGTAACTTCAACCATAATAATAAAATTAGATGTGATATTTAAGTGCTTACTATTAGCCAAGCACTGTACTAATCACTGGGGCAGATACCAGATAATTAGGTCCCACGTGGGGCTCACTGTAGAAGGTGGAGGGAGAACAGGTATTGATTGAATTCCCATTTTGCAGATGAGGGAACTGAGGTACGGAGAAGTGACTTGCCCACGGTCACTCAGCAGAGAAGTGGTGGGGCTGGGATTAGAACCCAGGTCCTTCTCAAGCCCGTGCTCATTAGGCAACACCACTCACTTCTCAGGATTTTATATATATTTGGTTGTGATGAAGAGAGGTGTGAATCATGGCTCCTGGGTGAGGTAATATTGCACTGTATTTAGGACAGGTGTTCTGGCTACAATAGGACCGGGTCATTTATGCCTTAAGGAGCAATGTGGCTTTTTGGAAAACACAAGCATAGAGGCAGTGTGGTCTAGTGGATAGAGCATGGGCCTGGGAATCAGAAGGACCTGAGTTGTAATCCTGACTCCGCCACATAATAATAATAACGATGGCATTTATTAAGCGCTTACTATGTGCCAAGCACTGTTCTAAGCTCTGGGGAGGTTACAAGGTGATCAGGTTGTCCCACGGGGGGCTCACAGTCTTCATCCCCATTTTACAGATGAGGGAACTGAGGCCCAGAGAAATGACTCACCCAAAGTCACACAGCTGACAAGTGTTGGAGCCGGGATTCGAACCCATGACCTCTGACTCCAAAGCCCGGGCTCTTTCCACTGAGCCATGCTGCTTCTCATGTCTGCTGGGTGACCTTGAGCAACCCAAAAATAATATGTTTTGTTTCGTTGTCTGTCTCCCCCTTCTAGACTGTGAGCCCGCTGTTGGGTAGGGACCGTCTCTATATGTTGCCAACTTGTACTTCCCAAGTGCTTAGTACAGTGCTCTGCACACAGTAAGCTCTTAATAAATATGATTGAATGAAATCACTTCACTTCTCTGTGCCTCAGTTCCCTCACCTGTAAAATGGGGATTAAGACCTTGAACCCCATGTAAAATATGGACTGTTTCCAACTTGATTAGCTTGTATCTTCCCCAGGGCTTAGAATAGTGCCTGGCACATAGTAAGTGCTCAACAAATCCTGGCAACACCGATTGTCAGCTGTGTGACTTTGGGCAAGTCACTTAACTTCTCTGTGCCTCAGTTCCCTCATCTGTAAAATGGGGATTAAGACTGTGAGCCCCCCGTGGGACAACCTGATCACCTTGTAACCTCCGCAGCGCTTAGAACAGTGCTTTGCACATAGTAAGTGCTTAATAAGTGACATCATTATTAAATACCATAAAAACCCCCACAACACAAGCCATCCTAGAGGAAAATCTGCTCTTGTTCATTCGTAGTCGGTTGACAGAAGGCTATCGGTATGAGCTTTCTGTTTTGTTTATTTTCAAGATTCTACAATGAAAATTTATTCTTCAGGATTTTCTCAAATGAATTAGTCTTGCTGTTCAAAGCAGTGAGCTTCTTTACTCTACCGAAGTGCTTGTCCATAATACGAGGACATGGAATCCCTTGTTGTGCTCATTATAAAACATCTGCTCATTCAGAGCCATGTTTTATTATCAGTTGGCCCCGCTGAAATTAGAATTAAGAGGAGCAATTTTCCTCAAATTGGAAATGTGATGCAAAGCTGGATGTAGCATAAGCATGGTTTTCTGAAAAAAATGACTTTATTCTCTACAGTTCTTTTTAGAGGCACCAGGGCAGAGGGAGAGTAGGAATCTCCAAGGGCAACAGAACTTATCTCAATGGATCAATCAACTGTATTTATTGAGCGCTTACTGTGTGCAGAACACTGTACTGAGCACTTGGGAACGTACAATACAACAGAGCTGGTAGATTCTCAAACTTCATTAAGTTTTTGCTTCCCAAGTGTTTCTTCTAGACTGTAAGCTCCCCGTCTACATTGTTAGTGGCTTCCGCATAGGGAATGGATCTACCAATTCTGTTATATTCTACTCTAAAGCTCTTATTACAGTGGTCTGCATGCAGTAAGTGATCAATAAATACAATTAATTGATCTGCATCTAGGACTTCTTTGAATCGCATCCCTGAACTGTGTTGTTCCAAAGTAACTCTTACAGACATTTTATATAAGGGCACATTTTGTGATGGATTTTTTAAAAAATAGAGTGAACTTACGCTTTGAAAGTGACCTTCCTGATGATCAGTTGGTATTGATGAGTGTGGGTGAGTAACGGAGAGAATTTCTTCCACTCCTGCACACCACACTGTGCCCATGAAAATATAGAGTAACAGAGAGAATTTCTTCCGTTCCTGCACACCACACTGTGCCCATGAAAATATAGCAGGCAAGCATTTGATATTCACCCAACCCCACAGCATTTTTGTACATCTCCTTAAAGTATTTAATATACACTATTTATATTAATATGGTCAGTGAACACAGCTGCTAATTCTGTTGTATTGTACTCTCCCAAGCGCTTAGTACAGTGCTCTGCACATAATAAGCACTCAATAAATACTATTGATTCATTTGTTGATTAACTTAGCTCCCTCTCCACTGGGAATAAGTATTGTTCCAGAATCTAGGAGACAGTTGAATGACCCCCCACCTTGGCAAGATATCAGAAAGGGATTACCTATGTGAGAAGTAGCATGGTCTAGTGGAAAGATCACAGCCCTGAGAGTCAGAGGACCTGGGTTCTAATCCCATCTTGGCCACCTGCCTGCTGTGTGACCTCAGGAAAGTCACAACTTCTCTGCGCCTCTATTTCCTCATTTGGAAAATGGGAATTAAGTGCCCAATCTCCTTCTCGCTCAAACTGGGATCTCTGTGTGGGACAGGAACAATGTCTAGCCTGACTTTCTTGTATCTACCCAAGTATTTGTTTCATTGCTTGGCACAAGGTAAGGGCTTTACGAACACCATGATTATTATTAACAGGGCAAAATAACCTTCTGCCATTTTCAGAGTCAACTGCGGGTGCTTAGGCCAAACATTTGCTCTTTCATCGTTGTGAGAAATAGCTAATGGAGAACAGCAAGACATATTGCAAATGCAAAGTTTCCTTTAATTAACAAAGTAAGGAAACTGGATTCAAGGCTTGGTTAGAAGAGGATTCAGCCCCAGATCTGACAAGAGAACAAGATCTTTGATTTTTTGACTCCAACACCACCTCCTGACTCTGGTTCCTGAACGAACCTCGGCCGATCAGTGACCTTTGAACTCCCAAGTGCTCCCGACCCCGCTAAGATGGGAAGACGATGTTTGTAAACACCTAGGAGCGCTATTGCAAAAATCAATATCCTCGTATTTGCTTTATTCTCCCGCCTTTCGTCCCTGTTGACCCAAGCCTGCTATTAGCTGTTGATGACCTCCAAAGAAGTAATGAGTTGGAAAGAGGTGACAGAAAACTGGATCTGGACTCCAACCGTGAATAACGCTCCCATCAATTGCTTCGGTCATTAATGGCCCTTAACCGCGGTAACTCAACGGGATTAATTCAAGCAAATAGGGCCTTGGGGCTATTACGTGATCCGGTAATGTAGCTTGCGGGCTGTAGAGGGAAATCCCTTTCCATTCTCAGATTGATCTCCATTTGATGAGCTTGATTGGATGCCATCTGAATTATTTATACTGTGAGATGCAGAGCGTGGGTATCAGGAAATGCCTTATCTTAGAGTGGGGTGGTTAGGGAGGGAGTCATAGAAAATGGGATTATTGATCTCACACCTAAGATCCTTATTGTCTCTTCAGTAAGAGTAAGAGTAAGATTGAAGAGTAAGTCTTCAATCAGGCTAATAAATGGGCACTATCTTCCGTTTGTTTTTTTTTCCAAATTTATCCAACTGAAAAAGACATGACAAATGCAATGTGGGAAGTGGCTATCTCTCTAAGACTGGACTACTGATCCCCTGTCCTCACTGAGGCATCTTCAATTGCCTTCCTAAATTCCCACCTCTTCCAAGAAGCCTTCCCCAATGAAATCCCCACAAATCACGTTGTGTGAAGTCAACCGCCACTCTTAGTCCAATTACATACTTAATCCCAGACTCAGCACTAATGCCTATATAGGTATATTCAACTGTACACTCAATTATTGGTTCATCTGGGAAAATCCATACTTTTACTGCTTTAGTGCTGTAAAAATGTGTCTTCCTCCCTAATTAAATTGTCAAACCCTTGTGGATCCGTTTTTCCTTTTTAGCATTTGCTTCAGGCTTAGTCTCCCAAGTGCTTACTGCAGTGTTTTGCACACAATAGGCACTTAATACATACCACTGATTGCCCATTATAATCAGGGCACTTTGGAGGGAATGTGGCAGACTCTACAGTCAGTCAAAGGCATTTTTTGAGTACTTACTGTGTGCAGAGCACTGTCCTAAGTGCTCGGGAGAGTAAAATGCAACAGAAGTAGCAGACATATTCCCTGCCCATAGCAAGCTTACAGTGTAGATGGGGAGGCAGACATTAAAATCAATTAAAATAAATCACTTTTCCACTGTCAGCTTATCCTGTCACAGGAAAAGGCAAATGTCCAAGAGTGCCCAGCCAAGATGGCTCTGTCCACTCCCAGAAAGGGGAAATATGCTTAGTGGAAAGAGCCCGGGCTTGGGAGTTAGAGATCATAGGTTCTAATCCCGCCACTGCCACTTGTCAGCTGTATGACTTTGGGCAAGTCACTTCACTTCTTTGTGCCTCAGTTACCTCATCTGCAAAATGGGGATGAAGCCTGGGACAACCTGATCACTTTGTAACCTCCCTAGCACTTAGAACAGTGCTTGGACCATAGTAAGCACTAACAAATACGATTATTATCATCATCATTCCTGGACTCTCCAAGTCTAGATTGTAAACTCGTCTGTAGACAATAAGCTCTTTGTTGGCAGGGAATGTGCCAGTTTATTGTTATAGTGTACTCTCCCAAGCGCTTAGTACAGTGCTCTGCACACAGTAAGTGCTAAATACAATCAAATGAGCTATTCCCACTTTGTTACCTTCTTTTTAGGTCCTTTACCTTCCCTCCTTAATAACCTTCACACACATTGATTCCAGAGAAAGCTCCTTAGTTAATAACCACTACTATGCCTTTTTTTTTTTAAAGGAATCTGTATTCAGAGAGGAGTGAATAACCTGTGCATTTCGTGGCCTCACAAAAGTTGGATATCTTCCTTTTTGGTTGGGGATTGCAAAACAGTAACACAATTCCCCAGGAGAGGGAGAGGAAAAGAGAGAAAAGCGTTTCCTTGGGGCGAATCTGGGCCCAAGTCAGCCGCTGCAGGAGATCCACAGGGAATTTCACTCATCACAGCGATACAGCCATCTTTTCAGGCCGTGACTATTCTGGCAGTTCTCCTTCCAGCCGTACCTGAAGAGGAAAAGGCAGTGGCTTAATGTCTGTCTTCCCCTCTATACTGTAAGCTCGTTGTGGGCAGGGAATGTGTCCATTTATTGTTAAACCGTACTCTCCCCAGCGCTTAGTATGGTGCTCTCCACACGGCATTCATTCATTCATATTTATTGAGCACTTACTGTTTGCAGAGCATTGTACTAAGCACTTGGGAGAGTACAATGTAACAATGAACAGACACATTCCCTGCCCACAACGAACCTAGAGTGTGAACAATGAGAAGCAACATGTTGAAGTGGATAAAGCACAGACCTGAGAGTCAGAAGGTCATGGGTTCTAATCCCTGCCCTGCCATTTGCCTGCTGTGTGACCTTGGGCAAGTCACTTCACTTCTCTGGGCCTCAGTTCCCTCCTCTGTAAAATGGTGATTAAGACCGTGAGCCCCACGTGGGACAGGGACTGTGTCCAACCCGATTATCTTGTATGTATCCCAGTGCTTAGAACAGTTCCAGCCACATAGTAAGCACTTAATGGATACCATTATTATTATTATTATTACAGTCTATTGGCAGTGAGTGGGGTGCTGAGGTGATTTCAATGGTTGTCTCAGTCTAGAAAGCTCTTGTCTAATTTTATTCCTTCAGTTGGACAAGTCTCCTTTGGGAGCCATTGACACGGTGCCATTCCAAGGAAGGAATCTTGTCAGTCCTATCCAAAATTGTCCCAAAGCCTGCAGCGCTATACTGAAGTGTGACTCCCTAAAGGGCCACACCTACTGAGTGGTTATTAATACTCTGACTCAGCCTTTCAATCAATCAATCAATCGTATTTATTGAGCGCCTCCTGTGTGCAGAGCACTGTACTAAGCACTTGGGAAGTACAAGTTGGCAACATATAGAGACAGTCCCTACCCAACAGTGGGCTCAAGGTGGCCTAACGACAGATTCATTAATTCATTCGTATTTACTGAGCGCTTACTGTGTGCAGATAGTAGCATAGCCTGGTGGCTAGCACAATGGATTGGGAGTCACGACAGTCTTGATGCCCATTTTAAAGATGAGGTAACTGAGGCAGGGAGAAGTTAAGTGACTCGCCCAAGGTCACACAGAAGACAGCCGACACAGACGATGAGAAAGGAGTTCGAAGGAGCCAGAGATAGCAAGCCTGCTAGTTCTGCTACTGCGCTCATATTTTATAATAATGTACGGGCACGTACTGGTTGAAAGGAGTTATGTAAAATGATGTATTTGGTCAACTGATTTTGCGCTGGGCTTCACTGTTATTGGAGTGAATGTATGGTGCTGTCCTAGGGTTGGAATTGGCTGAAAGAAGAGAAAGGAGAAAAGCAATCCATCAACATTCTCTAAGAAACCTCAACCACTTGTCCTTACCAATATCCCAGTCCTTCCTTTTCTTTAACGATTTTCTTGGCACATTCAATGCTCTTGCTCAAGTCGGTACTCTGGAAGTCTGTGGGAAAATAAAATTCACAGAGAAAGTGCATTACCCTTTGAGACGAATGAATTATGCATCAGTCCAGAGACTGACTATACGTGAGAGGCTTCTCCCGTAAAGATGTGTGCGCTAGCCGCAGTCTGGTAGAATTAGTAAAGCAAGGCCTGGTTATAATGAGCTCCCTTAATGACAGCTCAGAAAGAAAACAACAGCCTTTGCTTGATTCCCACAAGTGCTTGGCTTTGACTGGATGTAGCATCCTGATGCCTGGATTTGGCAGAAACTTTCCTGAAGCTAGTGGTATTAATAAAAACTACGGCATTTGTTAAATGCATCTTGTACTGATTTGCTTCCTTTTTTCACCCCCTGACCTCGGCTCCACAGCACCTACGTACATAGCCGTAATTTATTTATTCGTATTTATTTTTTTTGTCCCCCCCCGCTAGACTGTAAGTTAATTGTAGACAGGGAATGTGTCTGTTATATTGTTCTATCCCATGGGTTTAGTATAGTGTTCCATACTAAATTCTGTACTAATGAATGAATTGTACCAATTCTACTAACGAACAAATTGAGTAAGCACTCAATAAACACGATTGATTGTGTTGGAGTAGATACAATATATTGAGATCAGAACAGCTCGGGTCTCAGCAGCGGACAGAGCATGGGCTTGGGAGTCAAAGGTCTTGGGTTCTAATCCCAGCTCCTCCACTGCGTGGCCTCAGGCAAGTCACTTCACTTCTCTGTGCCTCAGTTACCTCATCTGACTCTCAGACCTGTGCTCCATCCACAAGGCTATGCTGTCTCTCTTCAGTCTAACCCTCTTAACAATTCCTGGATCCCAAATGGGTCCAAGGAAGTTGCAATTGAGTTCCTACAACAAGGTGGCTCTAGATTTTCTCTAGGTCACATTCAACCTCTGATTTTCTTGGTTGTGTTCCGCTGTCTCCCTCAGTAAATGCTTGGGGAAGCTTAGTTAACATCCCATAACCAGATTCGGGAGGCCTTTTAGGAAGTGGATGAGGAAAATCACTGAAGAATAAGTCTCAGCTCTGATTGTGCAATAAGGCTCATGGCCCCATCCTATTTTCCCTCCCTACCACCTCATCAATGGACTTAGTCATCATTAATCACATTTATTGAGCGCTTACTGTGTGCAGAGCACTGTACTAAGTGCCTGTCCCAACCCCTTGAGCACTTAGATACTCCCCCAACTAATCCCATCTCCACAGCATTAAGGAAACAAGGAAGAAGTGTGGCCCAGAGTTTAGAGCACAGTCCTGGAAGTCAGAAGGACCTGGTTTCTAATCCCAGCTTTGCCGTGTGTCTGCTGTGTGACCTCGGGTAAGACACTTCACTTCTCTGGTCTTCAATGATCTCATCTGTAAAATGGGGATGAAGACTGTGAGCCCCATGTGGGACAGGGACTATAACCAACCTGATTACCTTGTATCTAAAACAGTGCCTTTCACAAGGTAGCCGCTCATCAAATACCGTAAAAGATGAAAATCTCCTTATTATTATGACATTTGTTAAGCACTTATTACGGGTTAAGCACTGTTCCAAGGGCTGGGGTAGACAAATTAATCAGGTTGAACACAGTCCCTGTCCTATTTGGGGCTCAAAGTTTAAGTAGGAGGGAGTAGTATTTAATCCCCATTTTACAGTTGAGGAAACTGAGGCCCAAGATCACCCAGCAGACACGTGGAGGAGCAAGATTAGAACCTAGGTCTTCTGACGCCCAGGCCTGGGCTTCTTTTTTTTTTTTTTTGCATTTGTTAAGCGCGCTGGGGGGATACAAGGTGATCAGGTTGTCCCACGTGGGGCTCACAGTCTTCATCTCCATTTTACAGATGAGGTAACTGAGGCTCTGAGAAGTTAAGTGACTTGCCCAAGGTCACACAGCAGACATGTGGCAGAGCCAGGATTCGAACCCATGACCTATGACTCCAAAGCCCGGGCTCTTCCCACTGAGCCATGCAGCTTCTCTTTTACCACTAGGCCACCCTGCTTCTTAATTACGTTGGACTAGGTTGCTTCCCTTCCTTGAAATTGTAATTGATTTTAATACCTGTCACCCCAGTTAGACTGTTGAGTTCCTTGAGGGCAGAGATCATATCATACTCATACTCGTATTTGATTGTACTCTCCCAAGCTTTTACTGCAGTGCTCTGCACAAAATAAGTACTCAAACACCATCAATTGATTGTTTAATAAATACCGTTAAGTGAGGCCATTCGATTGTAAAGTCTTTGAGAGCAGACACAATGTCGTGGCCCTCTGTATATTTCCCAAGCCTCAAGAACTCTGATTTTTTTAATGATTATTTGTTAAGCGCTTACTATACACCAAGCATTGTTCTAAGCGCTGGGGTAAACACAAGTCAATCAGTCCCTGTTCTCCATGAGGCTCACAGTCTATGTTTTGAATTCCCCTTTTGCAGTTGAGTAAACTGAGATCCAAGGTCACACAACAGGCAAGTGGCAGACCCGGGATTAGAACCCAGGTCCTCTGACTCCTAGGCCCACGGTTTTTTTCCCCCCGATGAGGCTATGCTGCTTCCCTGTTCTGCACACAGCTCAGAAATGCCTGGGACAGAATTTCGGCTGAATGTTTCTGTTCCGGGAGATTTTGAGAGTCTGATCATACCACTGCAGATATGGTGGCAGCGGTTCTTGCTGTGCTTCTCATGGTTGGTACACCACTCTTTGCTGTTGATTTGGAAGATGCCATAACTAGTGCTCCCATCTTCTTCTTTGTGTTCTGCAGTGGTATTGAACTTGCTCGCGTAGAAAGTCAGGCAGACCCCTAAAAGCCGCCAAAGAGAAGCTTTGTCAGGCAACGGAGAGACCCCCAAAGCACCTGGGAAAATGACGTGCATAAAGAGAGTGCGACAAAAGGGACGGAGCTCCAATTTTTGAGCAGAGAAAAGAATGAGAGGACCGAGAGGCCAAAGTGTCAGAATAAGACTTACAGAGCAAGCTCGGAAAATGGGCCGGATTCAGGAATAGAGGGTTAGGAAAGAAAGTGAAGAGAGGTAGAATGAGAATAAAAACTTACAATTTTCCAGGCTGTAACCGTCATAGCCATCTAGCCCTTCATTCCTTAGTATATTGGCTACTTCACAGCGGCTCAACAATTTAGCTGCATTAGACACAATCAGGCAGCTTATCAAGGACAGAGTCATGGAGATCTTCATCTCGTGTACTGGACCTTTCTGAATTCGTCAGAATGATTCCTCCCCCAGGATATGAAGTCCTTTGAAAAATATGAAAAGAGCAACATATGGGCTTTAAGATGGCAAAAAGCTACTGTATCCTCTTATCTTTGACATTCTCCTGATGCACAGAACTTCCTTCCAAAATCTAAGAACATTAGTCAGACATTCCCTGCCACCCCATACTGTGATAAATGTCTTCAATTTAGAAGGGAAAATTGAACTACATGGCAAGAAAGGTAGAAAAAAAAAGTGAAAATGTCCAGTTATCCTGGCAGCATTATTAAGTCGTTCTTGAAAATGGAAGTCCTTTTCCTCTCAGGGTTACATCTGAGAGTTGATTTAGAGTATCTCACTAGACTGTAAGCTCTTCAAAGGCAGGGATCGTGTCTTTCTCAATTTATTGGATTTTCAAAAGTGCTTGGTACAGTGCTCTGCATAGCGTAAATATTCAATAAATGTGATTGATTGATGACCCCAGCAGACAGGCAATCTGAATTGTAGGAAATACTGGCATTAGGAACCATCTCTCTGCACACAGTAAGCGCTCAATAAATACGATTGATTGATTAAATTCAAGGGTCTCCAGAGCCCCTGAATCAACCCTGCTAGTTTTACCTAGACATGTCAATGAGAATGAATTGCCCCACGATAGGTTATTGCCCTTTAGGGGCGAAAAGACTGGGAGGAAATTAACCAGAGTGTCTTTTGAACCCAAGTGGCTACATTGCTACACTGAGAACTTCCTGCAAAGAAGGAGGTGGCAACAAGCTATCCCAAACTCTTGTTGGCCTGGCCACTCTTATTTTTGACCTCCTTAATTACTCTCCTTAAACCCTAGATAATCCTGTTCCTGGCCAAGTCTTTTGACTAAAGAAGGCAAGGGTAGCAATAAACTCAAAAAGAATTAAAAACAGTGTCTTCCTTTGGTGATACATATCTTCATACTAGGTGGCTTCCTCTACCTTTTCTTCTTAATGGTATTTGTTAAGCACTTACTATGTGCCAGGCAATATATTAAGCACTGGGATAGATTCTAGACAATCAGTCCATGTCCAACATGGGGCTTGCTGCTTTAATCTCCATTTTACAGATGAGGTAACTGAAGAACAGAGAAGTGAAATAACTTGCCTGAGTTCACACAGCAGACAAGCGATAGAGCTGGGATTAGAACCCTGGTCCTCTAACTCTTTCCACTAGGCCACCCTGCTTCTCCTCCCGGTAATTTCTTTTTGTGCATCTTCCCTGATAGACTTGCAAGCTCCTCGAGAGGAAAGGATCATGCCTAACTCTACGTGACTCTCCCAGTGGCTTAGTACAGTGGTCTGCAAAGAGCTTAGTACGGCGGTCTGCGAAGAGTAAGAGCTTAATCAATGCCACTGATAGATTAAACTGATGGAAAGATTTCCCAAATCCCGTCTTAAAAACATTTTTCTTTCTCTTTTCACCTCGTATTTTGTCTGTCTACGGGACCCACTTACGGATTCTTCAAGCGACACCCCAAGGCGAAGGCTGGAGGACTATGTAGCTTATTCACCAGTTCACCTTCATGCCACAAGCCTTATCCGAGAGATACAAACCAAGTCAGATCTCTCAGCTGGGCACCTCCTCCTTTGGAATCCTCCCCTCACACTCGATCCTTATGACCTCAGTGAGGAGGGGGCTAGGGTTCTGAAGCAGCCTTGTGGGAGTCATTTGGAACATTTAGCTGCCCTGGATGCAGGCAGTCAATCAATCAATCAATCATATTTATCGAGCACTTACTGTGTGCAGAGCACTGTACTAAGCACTTGGGAAGTACAAGTTGACAACATATAGAGACAGTCCCTACCCAACAGTGGGCTCACAGTCTAAAAGGGGAAGGAAAGATGAGAAAACTGAGGCCCAGAGCAGTGAAGTGGCTGACCGGAGGTCACTCTGCATCATCATCATCATCATCAATCGTATTTATTGAGCGCTTACTGTGTGCAGAGCACTGTACTAAGCGCTTGGGTAGTACAAGTTGGCAACATATAGAGACAGTCCCTACCCAACAGTGGGCTCACGTCTAAAAGGGGAAGGAAAGATGAGGCAGTCAAGGCTGTGGGTGGGATGGGTGCTCTCTGATTGGTTCAGGAGGGATGGGATCCAACTGATTGGTTCAGGAGGGATGGGATCCATCTTACTGGCTCAGGAGGGACGGGGACCAGCTGATTGGTTCAGGGGGGATGGGCGCCATCTGATTGGTACAGGAGGGAGGGGCACCATCTGATTGGTTCGGGAGGGACGGGCACCATCTGATTGGTTCGAGGGGGATGCGATCCATCTGATTAGTTTAGGAGGTATGGGCACCATCTTATTGGCTCAG
This sequence comes from Tachyglossus aculeatus, assembly GCF_015852505.1. Classification (NCBI taxonomy): domain Eukaryota; kingdom Metazoa; phylum Chordata; class Mammalia; order Monotremata; family Tachyglossidae; genus Tachyglossus; species Tachyglossus aculeatus. The sequence goes on along the minus strand of NC_052067.1, from coordinate 40,927,447 downwards.
GAGGGAGGGGCACCAACTGATTGGTCCAGGAGGGACAGGCATCATCTGATTGGTCCAGGAGGGATGGGCAACATCTGATTGGTCCAGGAGGGATTGACATCATCTGATTGTTTCAGGAGGGATGGGCACCATCTGATTGGTCCAGGAGGGATGGGCATCATCTTATTGGTTTGGGAGGGATGGGCACCATCTGACTGGTTCAGGAGGGATGGGATCCATCTGATTAGTTCAGGAGGGATGGGATCCATCTGATTGGTTCAGGAGGGATGGGTACCATCTGATTGGTTCAGGAGGGATGGGCACCATCTGATTGGCTGTGAGGTATGGGATCCATCTGATTGGTTCAGGAGGGATGGGCACCATTTGATTGGCTCAGGAGGAATGGGCACCATCTGATTAGTTCAGGAGGTATAGGATCCATCTGATTGGTTCAGGAGGGATGAGCACCATCTTACTGGTTCAGGAGGGATGGGCACCATCTTACTGGTTCAGGAGGGATGGGCACCATCTTACTGGTTCAGGAGGGATGAGCAACATCTTACTGGTTCAGGAGGGATGGGTACCATCTTACTGGTTCTGGAGGGATGGGCACCATCTTACTGGTTCAGGAGGGATGGGCCCCCTCTGACTGGCTCAGGAGGCGGCCATCCTCTCCTCACCTCAGCACAGCCAAACTGGATTCTGTGGCCATCCCTGAAGCCCTCTGAGGTGGCACTGGGGTGGGGAGACAGAGCTGGAGTGGGTCAGGCTCAGATTATTCCTCCACTGTCAACCCAGTTGGGTTGAGTGTGGAGCCAAGCTGCTTCTGAAATTGTTTTACTTCTGCCATGGTGCTCGGATTGGCGCCAAGACAAGAAGCTGCTTAAAATAGCATCTTCAGTGGTATTCATTAACTGCTTACTACATGCAGAACACCGTACTGAGCAATCGGGAGAGTACAGTAAAATAGAATTGGCAGATATGTTCCCCGTTCCACAGTGAACTTTGCAGTCTAGATGGGGAGAGACATTACAAAAATAAATAACTTATAGCTAGGTGAAAGAGGGAAGACTTGTCTCCAAGAGGGACAAAAGGGACTTCCTCTCTTCCATCCCTCCTTCAGACACACCCCTTACCAGACTTTCCAACTTTGAGGAATCCCACAATGTGGCACCTCTCTGGGACACCAGTACACTTAAATTTGGTCCTGAGGTAGGGGAAAAGGGGCTAGATAAGTCGAGTCATAACTCTGGTATTTATTAAGTGCTTACTCTGTACCAAGATTACATAAACAATCTTTGAACTATATGGGGTTCCCTCTAAGGGGCAGGAAAAGCAAGAATTCCCATTTTATGGATGAGGAAACTGAGGCACAAAGTTCTCCCCTTCTAGACTGTAAGATCTTTGTGCGCAGGGATTGTGTCTGTTATATCATTTTATTGTAGTCTCCCAAACATTTAGTACAATGCTTCGCCCACAGTGGGTGCTTAATAACTTTGATTTATTAAGTGGCTTGCCTAAGGTCCTACATCAGGTAAGCGGCAGAGCAGGATTAAATAATAATAATAATAATAATAATAATAATGACATTTATTAAGAGCTTACTATGTGCAAAGCACTGTTCTAAGCGCCAGGGAGGTTACAAGGCAACCAGGTTGTCCCACGGCGGGGGGCTCACAGTCTTAATCCCAATTTTACAGATGAGGTAACTGAGGCACTGAGAAGTTAAGTGACTTGCCCAAAGTCACACAGCTGACTGTGAGCCCCACGTGGGGCAACCTGATCACCTTGTAACCTCCCTGGGGCTTAGAACAGTGCTTTGCACATAGTAAGCACTTAATAAATACCATTATTATTATTTCTAGACCATGAGCCCGCTGTTGGGTATGTTGCCAACGTATATACCGTCTCTATATGTTGCCAACTTGTACTTCCCAAGTGCTTAGTACAGTGCTCTGCACACAGTAAGCGCTCAATAAATACGATTGAATGAATGAAAGTGGCGGAGCCGGGGTTTGAACCCATGACCTCTGACTCCAAAGCCCATGCTTTTTCCACTGAGCCACACTGCTTCTCACCAGGTCTCCTTACTCTGAGAACCATCCTTTCTCACTAAGCCATGTGGCTTATAAATTAAATCAGAAACACAGCCAATAGGTGCATAAACTGAAAACAAGGCCTTCAGAGTAAGGTCTACACGGACTAGTACATAGAGCAAAGGCCTGGAGTCAGAAGGACTCTGCCAGTTATCTGCTGTGTAACTTTAGGAAAGCCATGTAACTTATCTGTGCCTCATTTACCTCATCTTTAAATTCGGAATTAAGACTGTGAGCCCCATGTGGGATATAGACTATATAATAATAATAGTAATAATGGTATTTATTAAGCACTTACTATGTGCAAAGCACTGTTCTAAGTGCTGGGGAGGTTACAAGGTGATCAGGCTGTCTCACGGGGTGCTCACAGTTTTAATCCCCATTTTACAGATGAGGTAACAGGCACAGAGAAGTTAAGTGACTTGCCCAAAGTCACACAGCTGACAGTTGGCGGAGCTGGAATTTGAACCCCTGACATCTGACTCCAAAGCCCATGCTCTTTCCACTGAACCATGCTGCTTCTCCGACTTTGTCGGTTATCCAACCTTATATCTACCCCAGTGCTTTAGTACAGTGCCTGGCATATGGTAAGTGTTTAATACATACCATAAAAAAAGACGACTTCTATATCGCACTAAAGGTTACATCCCGGACACAAGGCATGATGCCGGCTTGCCATAAATCGGTGACTAAAGTTGGGTTTACCCCCTGGAAGATTCCTGCCAAAGAGGAGATTTTCCCTTAAAATGCCTTTAAACATTTCCCTGTGCAAAGTCTGTGGTTGCAAAGTCCGTCATTGCAAAGTCTGTCGTTGAAGCACTTGGTATAGTGTTCTGCACACAGTAAGCGCTCACTAAATACGATTGAATGAATGAATGAGTGAATGCCCCCAGGAACATTTAGGATACTCACTTTTGCCTTACCAAAATTTCCATTTCTCTTTCATCATTCTCATCTCTGTATATAAAAGAATAAGGGGCCCGAGTGTTAACCCTACGTTTATTACCCAGTTACTATGTGTATAGCTATTTTTAATTCTCAAATAACTTCCCCTTTAACTCTACTGCATCCATATTAAGCTCTCCTGGTTTACTAAAGCAGTGAAAATAAACACTTTTTGAGGAAAAAGCAAAATGAAAAATCAGCATAAATATGAATTTGTAAGCAAAAAGACCTCAAAGGGGGACAGGAATCAGCAAGGAAATTCACAGGAGACTTGTTAGTGTCTGCATAAAGGATCTTCAAAAAGACTCTTCAAGACTGTACTGTTTGCTATTCCCTCCAAGTGATGACAAACAGGTTGCAAATACATTTGCAACATAGACTCACAGTTTTGACTAAGTGGTTTTTTGCATTTCAGATTTGTTTCTTGGGGTCTCTGGGGGTTAGTCACTGCATATCTTAGTTACCCTATTATTTAATCACTAGCTCATGTACCAAACCCCTCCCTTCTTCCTCCCATCTCAAATGGATTTTGGTGACTTTCTACCCCACTAGATTGTAAGTTTCTTGAGAGCGGGGATCATGTCTTCTAATTTTAGTATACCCACTCCTCAACAACCTCTAATGGCTTTCCATCCATCTCCACATCATCTAGAAACTCCCCTTAATGAGCTATCTTCCCCATTACTTGCACATAACAAATACCACCATTATTACTAATAATAATGATGATAATTGTGGAATTTGGTAAGTTGTTTTTATGTGCCAGGCACTGTACCAGGCACTGAGGTAGGTACAAGATAACTAGATTGGACACTATCCCACAGTGGGATCCAGTGAAAGGGGGAGAACAGATATTGGATCCCTATTTTTTAGATGAGGAAACGGAGGCACAGAGAAGCTAGGTGACTTGTCTTGGGTCTCACAGCAGGCAAGTGACAGATCTGGGTTCAGAAGCCAGGTCAATGCTCTTCCCACTAGGCCACACTGCTTCTGTTCTCTCTAACTAATCCCCATTCTTCCTCCTGTTCCCACTATCTGCACATATTTTGTCTGTTTCCCCCATTAGACTGGAAGCTCGTGATGTCAGGGAATATTTCTCTTGTTTCTGTCATACTCTCTCAAGGGCCTACTTAGCACAGTGCATCCCACACAGAACCACAGTAAATGCCTTTACCTTTAAGTTTTAAGAATCCCACTCTTGGGTGGAACAAGGGACGGGTTTTCTAGACTGCGAGCCCATTGTTGGGTAGGGACCGCCTCTATATGTTTCCAACTTGTACTTCCCAAGTGCTTAGTACAGTGCTCTGCACACAGTTAGCTCTCAAATACGACAATGAATGGATTACTTATGATGATGATGGTATTTGTTAAGCGCCTACTATCCACGCTGTTCTCCCACTACAGCCCTGTATGCCCACTTCGCTTCTCTAATGCCATTCTACTTCCTTGGCCTCATTCTCACCTCTCCCACCAATATCATCATTATCATCATCAATCGTATTTATTGAGTGCTTACTGTGTGCAGAGCACTGTACTAAGCGCTTGGGAAGTACAAGTTGCCAACCTATAGAGACAGTCCCTACCCAACAGTGGGCTCACAGTCTAAAAGGGGGAGACAGAGAACAAAACCAAACATACTAACAAAATAAGATAAATAGAATAGATATGTACAAGTAAAATAAATAAATAGAGTAATAAATATGTACAAACATATATACATATATACAGGTGCTGTAGGGAAGGGAAGGAGGTAAGATGGGGGGATGGAGAGGGGGACGAGGGGGAGAGGAAGGAAGGGGCTCAGTCTGGGAAGGCCTCCTGGAGGAGGTGAGCTCTCAATATCCTCCTGCTCACCTCCTTCGCCCTGCCTGGATGGACCCTAATCTCCCTTCACATCCGGCAGACATTGCTCTCCCCATCTTCTAAACTCTACAAAAATTAAACCTCCTTCAGAAAGCCTTCCATGACTAATTTCTCATCTCCTCACTCTCTTTCCCTCCCTACTGCATAAGTGCCTATGTACTCTCCCTGCCCTCACCACCACCCCCAGCATTTCTGTATATCTTTATACTTGGTTGCTTCTATTTCCAGCAATTTATTTTGGTGTCTGTCTCCCTAGCTAGATTATAAATTCCTTGAGGGCAGGGATATTTTACAGATGAGGAAACTGAGGCATAAAGAAGTGAAACCACTTGCCCAAGTTCATATAGCAAACAAATACTTATTCTTGCCTGTCCCGCCGTCAACCCCTGGCCCACGTCCTTCCCCTGGCCTGGAATGCCCTCCCTCCACACATCCGCCAAGCTAGCTCTCTTCCTCCCTTCAAAGCCCTACTGAGAGCTCACCTCCTCCAAGAAGCTTTCCCAGACTGAGCCCCCTTTTTCCTCTCCTTCTCCCCATCCCCCCACCCTACCACCTTTCCCTCTCCACAGCACTTGTGTATATATATGTATACATGTGTATATATGTATATATTTGTACAGATTTATTACTCGATTTTACTTGTACATATTTACTATTCCATTAGTTTTATTAATGATGTGCATACAGCTTTAATTCTATTTGTTCTGATGACTTTGACACCTGTCTACATGTTTTGTTTTATTGTCTGTCTCCCCCTTCTAGACTGTAAGCCCATTGTTGAGTAGGGACCATCTCTATATGTTGCCAACTTATACTTCCCAAGCACTTAGTACAGTGCTCTGCACACAGTAAGTGCTCAATAAATACGACTGAATGAATGAATTAACCCAGGTCCTCTGACCCCCGGGCCCATGGTCTTTCCACTAGGATATGCTGCTTTCCATTGCTTTCACTCTAATGCATGCAGAATTAAGGTAGAGTGAGAGGAATAAGAATAATGATGGCATTTATTAAGTGCTTACTATGTGCAAAGCACTGTTCTAAGTGCTGAAGGGGAAATGCAAAACTATTCCAAATATAGGCTACTATATTAACGAGAAAGAGTGTGTTACAAGAACCTATTGCACGTGCCTGGGAATTTCTGATCATTCACTATCCAGGGCCATGGAGAGATAACCAAGGGAAGATTTAGTGAAGTGGGATGGGCAGGGGGAAGGGGCTGGAAGATCCTGGATCCCCTTTCCACCAATACTTCCACTCATTCATTCATTCAATCATATTCATTCACTCGCGCCTACTTACGTGACCAGCCCTTTCACCTAGTTATAGGATACTTCAATAGTGGAGCATTAGAATAAGATTTCATTTTTGAATAAGAATAAATTGACATTTAAAATCGGAACACACGATCAGCTGCGATTTAAATTGAAAGAGGATGTTTGCACCTTCCTAGCAGAATCCAAACAACGTGGAATAGCCACATTTGAATACTGTCAGCTACCAGGTAAGCGAAAGATGATCGATCACGGATGACGACAGAATTAGAGACCAGGTGAAGATGGGACAACTTTAGCTCAGTCTTTTCATCTGGAGAATCGCAGAGTATGCGGAGAGATCAGGGGTTGGGATGATACCATTTAGTTAATAGGATAAAGGAATATCAGTCAAACTTCAATGGACAGTCAAAAAGGTCATTATATACTACAGTTTCGTGGTAAGGAGATTCTGTTCGATGCAGATGTGGATGGAGAACGACCGGAGGTTCTTGAGGAGTGTGGAAACATGGAGTAAGGGAAGAAGATATCATTAGTGAGGTATTTCTTTACGTGTTATTCCCCCAGGAGACCAAAACATGGTGATTGAGAAGAAGCATGGGCTAGTAATAATAATAATAATAATAATGGCATTTATTAAGCACTTACTATGTGTAAAGCACTGTTCTAAGCGCTGGGGAGCTTACAAGGTGATCAGATTGCCCCACGTGGGGCTTACAGTCTTCATCCCCATTTTACAGATGAGGTAACTGAGGCACAGAGAAGTTAAGTGACTTGCCCAACGTCACACAGCTGGCAAGTGGCAGAGCCGGGGCTAGTAGATAGAGCAGGGGCCTGCAAGTCAGAAGGTCATGGGTTCTAATCCCCGCTCGGCCACATATCTGATGGGTGACCTTGGGTGAATCACTTCTCTGGGCCTCAGTTACATCATCTGTAAAATGGGGATTAAAGAGTGGGAGTCCTATGTGGGAGAGGGACTATGTCCAACCTAACTTGTATCTCCCCCAGTGCTTAGAACAGTGCTTGGCACATAGTAAGCACTTAGCAAATATAATAATAATAATGATAATAAAGCATGGGTCTAGGTGTCAGAAGGACCTATGTTCTAATCCAGGCTTTGCTGCTTGTCTATTGCATTTATCAGGCACAATCCTCTTAAAATTTTCCATGATCCTCTCCAACCCCACCCCCCTCCAGCTCCTTCTTCAACTCTCCCATCCTTCCCAGCAGTATCTCAAGAGATCTCCTGCCTTCTCTCAAAATCCACCCCCTCCACCTGTGCATCTGACCCCATCCCTTCACACCATTGATGGAGATATGAAGAAGATAATCCCCTATGTATTTTCCTTAGTGTATTCAGCTTCATTTATAATTTAAATCTAGTCAATTAAGTCAGCACCATCTCTGGAAGAAGCAGTTTTGCCCAGTGGAAAGAGCAGGGGGCTGGGAATCAGAGGACTTGGGACTTAATCCCAGCTCTGCCTCCTGTCTGGTGTGTGACCTTGGGCAAGTCACTTAAATTCTCTGGGCCTCAGTCACCTAATCTGTAAAATGGGGACTAAGACTGTAAACCCCATGTGGAACATGGACTGTGTCCAAGCTTGTATCTATCCCAGCACTTAGTACAGAACATGGCACGTAGTAAGCACTTAAATATTAAAAAACATTTTTAAAATCCACACCAGTGTTAGGGGTGAACTTTTCTTACGGTGAGTTATTGAATTAATATTGTACAAAGCAAGTTGTACAACCAATTAAATAGTACCCTCTCAGCCTACATGGGTGGAGAGTCATCAGGCTCTTAAATAGAACTAAACTAAAACATTAAACTAGCATAGGGCTACAAATAAAGTGCAACATGAAAAACATTTGATCTCTCCTTTCTTCTCTCCCTGACTTCCATCTTCAACTGCTTGCTCTCCAATGTCTTCTTCCTCATTGCTTTCAAACATGCTCATGTCTCTCCTATCTTAAAAAACCCTCTCTTTACCCCACAGCTCACTCCAATCAATCATCCACAGATCTCTTTCCTACCATTCCTCTCCAAACTCCTTGAGTGAGGAGTTGTTTACATCCGCTATCTCAAGTTCCTCTCCTCCAATTCTCTCCTTGACACCCTCCAATCTGGCTTCCATTCCCTTCACTCCACAGAAACTGCCCTCTCTAAAATGACCAGTGATCTTCTCCTTGCCAAATCCAACAACCCCTATTCCACTCTACTTCTCCACCCTACTCCTTCTCTACTTCTCAGCTGCCTTTGATATTATCAACCAAACCCTTCTCCTGGAAACATTATCCAACTTCGGCTTCACTGACAAAGTCCTGTCCTGGTTCGCTATTCACTGTATGTCTAACTCATCACCAATCTCTCACCCACATCCTTCTTCTGGCCTGGAATGCCCTCTCTTTTCATATGACAGACAATTACTCTTCCCACCTTCAAAGCCTTATTGAAGGCACATCTCCTCCAAGAGGTCTTCCCTGTCCGAGGCCCTATTTCCTCATTTCCCACTCCCTTCTGTGTTGCCCTCACTCGCTCTCTTTACTCTTCACTGCCCACACTCGAGTCCCAGAGCACTTATGAATATATTTTCACCATCTATCTCCACCTCTAGATTGTAAACTCGTTGTGGGCAGGGATTGTGTCTGTTATATCATCGGGTGGCACTCCCTCAAGCACTTAGTACAGTGCTCTGTGCACAGTAGGCCCTCCAAAAATGCGATTGATGGATTTTTCTGCTGTGTGACCTTGACCAAGTCACTTAACTTCTCTGAGCCTCAGTTACCTCATCTGTAAAATGAAGATTAAAACTGTGAGCCCCATATGGGATATGGACTCTATCCAACCTGATCACCTTGTATTTACCCCAGCACTTAGAACAGTGCCTGGCACATGATAAGTGCTTAACAAATACCATAAAAAAAGGAAGGTTAATTTGCAGTTAAGTGCATGGAGCAGGATGAGTTTTGAGAGCAGCAATCATGTTTACTACTTATCTGTCCTGTATTGTCCCAAGTCCTTAGTACAGTGTTGTGCACAAAGTAAGTGCCCAATAAATACCACAGATTTATTTTTTCCAGGGTACTGGCTGAGACGAACCAAAGGAAGGTCCTTTGAGGGGGTGGGTGTGGAAAACACTCATTTCCCCACATCCAGTTGAATTCCACGCAACACTCAACTTTGCTGTGGTTATCGTGGAGACTTCGTTACTCAGTGTTCAAAGGAAACAGTATTAATAATGATAAAATAAGCCTATTAAATCTGAGAGCTTTGTGCCACTGAAACTTTCTTTCCTAACAGCTTGTTTAGAAATCACTTAGGCTTCAAACTTGAGCAGACACAATTCATTTTTATGGTTGTCTAAAAATCTTTCTGGTTGACTAGTCAAAGAAAAATAACACATTTAAATGGGAAGATTTAATGCTAGATATAGTCTAGGTTTTTATCTTTTTTCATTACAACAAAAACATTTTTCTCAATAGGATTATTGTCGGAGTTTGATGTTATAAGTAAGTTGGGCAGAGGAAGAGATACTCTGTGCTGTTAGTGGGGGGAGAATAAATCATTTACCTTCTGTGGATGCATTCACTCCTTCAGCTTTTCATAAAACCACTGTGGAAAATGAATGTACCACAGAATTCCAGGAGACTGAAAAGAGTTTTTGCATCTTAAAACTTAAAAAGTTTACTGGTAGCAGAGTGTCAGCAGAATAGACCAAGGCATCTGAAATGATACCTAATGCAATGCCCAAGAAAACATTTCTAAGCCCAGAGATCACATAGAGAGAAGACTCTCTTGGTTCCTGAGATGGTCAGAAGAGAACTGGGTAAGGACATTGAAAATAACCACGGTATATGTTAAACCCTTACTATATGCCTAGTACAGTGCTCTGCCCACAGTAAGTGCTCAATAAATATGACTGAATAAATATATCAATCACTCTACTAAACTCTAGCATAGGTACAAGATAATCAGGTTGGACATGGTCCTTGTCCCACATGGGCTTCACAGTTTAAGTAGGAGGGAGAGCAAGTATTTTACAGATGAAGAAACTGAAGCACAGAGAAGTTGAGTGTCTTGTCCAAGGTCACACAAGCAGGCAAGTGGCAGAGCTGAGATGGGAACCCAAGTCTTCTGACTAGAAGGCCTGTGCTTTTTCCATTTTTACACAGTCTCTGGCAAATACTTCCAATTTCACCAGAATTTCTAACCTTGAAGCAAGAACTAGAATTTCAGTGCTCCAGCCTAGCATCCCAAAATGCATCTGTCGGCACCATTTTCTTCAATCCTAAAGGCCAAAAGCAGGGTAAATTTTAACTTTCTGGGAAGGAAAATGAACCACCTACTATAAGCAGAATCTCCACAGAGAAAGGCAGAACTTGGCCATGTGCTGTTTCTTTCAACATTCTGAATAATAATTATAATTGTAGTATTTGTTAAGAGCTTACTATGCGCTGTCCACTGTACTAAGTACTGAGATAGATTCAAGATAATCAGGACCCACAAGGGGCTCATGGTTTAAGTAAGAGGGAGAACAGGTATTGAGTCTACAATTTGCAAATGAGGGAACTGAGACACAGAGAAATTAAGTGAGTTGCCCAAGTTCACACAGCAGGTACGTGGACTATGAGCCCTATGTGGTACAGGGTCTGTGTCCGACTTAACTTGTCCTACTTCAGCGGTGAGAACAATCTTTGACATATGTAAGCACGTAAAAATACCCAAAAAAAAGAGGTTTGGGAATTTCTCCTTAAGAAAATTAACCATATTCATTCCCAACCATATGTTGGTATAACACAATGTTGGATTAATAATGCTTCATTTTCTGGCAACTTAAAAGGTACTCAGACAAATCCTGTGAGAAAAGTCTCACAAAGCAAAACAGTCTTTCTCAGAGATCCTGTCAAATCCACCATACCCATCACAGTCCTAGAGTGTTGCTATTTGTCCAATAACAGATGCTGATCATCATTTTGGGAAAAGGAAAACAGGATTAATTTATTCAGTTAGTTCTTTAGTTCGTTCCCTGTCACCCCCCCCCCCCCGCTCTACCACCTTCCCCTCCCCACAGCACTTGTATATATATATTACTCTATTTTATTTGTACGTATTTACTATATTTATTTTATTAATAATTTGTATATAGCTACAATTCTATCTATTCTGATGGTATTGACACCTGTCTACTTGTTTTGTTATCTGTCTCCCCCTTCTAGACTGTGAGCCCGTTGTTGGGTAGGGACCATCTCTATATGTCGTCGATTTGTACTTCCCAAATGCTTACTACAGTGCTCTGCACATAGTAAGCGTTCAATAAATATGATTAAATGAATGAATGGTATTTGTTAAGCACTAACTATGTCTCAAGCACTGTCCTGTGTGCTGGGGGAGATATAACTTTATCTGGTCAGTCACAGTCCCTGGCCCAAACCAGGATCACAGGCTAAGTAGAAGTGCAGGGGTGGTAGGTTCGGATCATCATCATCATCATCATCATCAGTCGCATTTATTGAGCACTTACTGTGTGCAGAGCACTGTACTAAGCGCTTGGGAAGTACAAGCTGGCAACATATAGAGACAGTCCCTACCCACCAGTGGGCTCACAGTCTAAAAGGGGGAGACAGAGAACAAAACCAAACATACTAACAAAATAAAATAAATAGAATGGATATGTACAAGTAAAATAAATAGAGTAACAAATATGTACAAACATATATACATATATACAGGTCAATCTAATGGCATTTATTGAGCACTTACTCTGTGCAGAGCACTGTTCTAAGCACTGGGGAGCAGATAAGAAGAACCAAGCTGGTAGACACATGCCCTGTGGACAACAAGCTTACAGTCTCGAGACTTGACACGTAGAAATCATTTGAAATGGGCAAGTGTGTAACATTGCCTGAGATTAAGAAAAAAATGAATCAATGGTAGTTAAACACTGACTGTTCCAGAGCGCTGTACTGAGTGCTTGGGAAAACCCAATGCAATAGGGTGGGTAGACTTATTTCTTGCCCACAGTGAGCTTCTAGTCTAAAGGGTGGATCCATATTCATAATTCATTTATTTGCATTCATGTTTGTCTCTAAACTGTAAGTTCCTTGTGGGCAGGGAACATATTTACCGAGTCTGTTATATCATACTCTGCCAAGCACTTAGTTCAGTGTTCTGCACACAGTAAGCGCTCAATAAATACATTTGACTGATTGTTTGATCCGTTTTCACCTATTCTAAATTGGGGTGCCATAAGGTTCTAGGGAACCCCCTGAGGTTCATCCTGGACATTGGCTGAAACTGGGATGCTGGAAAGATGGAGATATGAAGAAGATAATCCCGTATGTATTTTCCTTAGTGTATTCAGCTTCATTTATAATTTAAATCTAGTCAGTTGTCAGCACCATCTCTGGAAGAAGCAGTTTTGACCCGTGGAAAGAGCAGGGGGCTGGGAATCAGAGGACTTGGGACTTAATCCCAGCTCTGCCTCCTGTCTGGTGTGTGACCTTGGGCAAGTCACTTAAATTCTCTGGGCCTCAGTCACCTAATCTGTAAAATGGGGACTAAGACTGTAAACCCCATGTGGAACATGGACTGTGTCCAAGCTTGTATCTATCCCAGCACTTAGTACAGAACATTGCACGTAGTAAGCACTTAAATATTAAAAAACATTTTAAAAATCCATACCAGTGTTAGGGGTGAACTTTTCTTACAGTGAGTTATTGAATTAATATTGTACAAAGCAAGTTGTACAACCAATTAAATAGTACCCTCTCAGCCTACATGGGTGGAGAGTCATCAGGCTCTTAAATAGAACTAAACTAAAACATTAAACTAGCATAGGGCTACAAATAAGGTGCAACATGAAAATTTTACTGTGCCACCACCCTGAAGGGATTTAGGTTGCAAAAAAACAGTCTTTTCTGAGATTCTGTGCTTTGTTCTTCCAGACAAGACCAGGTTTTACCGTGTGATCCAAATGTAGAAAGCTGAGGAAAACCCTCCCATCTAAGGGCACAAAATAACTCAGAAGGTCTCACTCTGACCCAGCTGGTAGCAGGAGCAGCGTGGAAAGAGTAAGGGCTTGGGTGTCAGGGACCTGGGTTCTAATCCTGCCGGCTGTCATTTAACTTCCCTGGGCCTCAGAGACCTCATTTGTAAAATGGAGGCTCCATTCCTGTTCTCTCTTCTACTGAGATTGTGAGCCCTGTGTGCGATAGCGACTGCATGACTTGATTATCTTGTATCTTCCCCAGGGCTTAGAACAGTACTGGAAACACAGTAAGCACTTAACAATTACTACTATCATTATTAGCTGGGGGATATTCTTTCTTGAAGTGAAAAGATATTTGAACCCGAATAATAATAATAATAACGGCATTGATATACCAACCTCCAAGGAAGTGCAGAGAAGTTCCTTCATAACTGAACCTAGATTGAAGGAAAAGAGCAGATTCTAATGCCTCCTCTTTGGGTTAATCTTTTTTTTGGCAATTATTCTGACCATTATTCTTCCTCCATTTATTCCTAAAGGTTGGTAATAGGAAAACTCAGAACGTCTTTGGCCGATTTTTAAAACGTCCCTCTTCATGCAGGAAACTATTGAATAATTATTGATTGATTTGGCATTAGGCAGCCAGACAATTCATCACACGGAGTAGGTTTCGATTTATGACATTCAGTGCAGGGGTAGGTGGAAGATTTTAAGGGAAGTTGTTCAGTAAGAAAAACGACAAGCCATCAAGCCTTCTCCCAAGTGTGGGGAAGCAGTGTGGCCTGTGTAGTGGTTAAAGCACGGGCCCAATATCAATCAATCGTATTTATTGAGTGCTTACTGTGTGCAGAGCACTGTACTAAGTGCTTGGGAAGTACAAGGTGGCAACATGTAGAGACAGTCCCTACCCAACAGTGGGCTCACAGTCTAAAAGTGGGCTCACAGTCTAATAGTGTGGGCCCAATAGTCAGAAAGACCGGAGTTCTAGTCCCAACTCAGCCAGCTGTCTGTTGTGTGACCTTGGGCAAGTCACTTTACTTTCTCTGTACCTCAGTTACCTCATTTGTAAAATGGGGGGATATGACTGAGCCCTATGTAGAACATGGACTGTGTGCAACCTGATTACCTTGTATCTACCCTAGCTCTTAGAACAGTGCCCGGCACCTAGTAAGAGCTTAACAAATACCAAGAAAAAGTGCTTAGTATGGTGCTCTGCAAATGATAAATGCCCCATAAATGGCATCAATTGATAGCTTGAGTGTAGACTTCTCCCGTTTAAGTCATCTGCAGGGAAACTTCTGGCAATAAGTGGAGTCCTGATGGAGAGGGGACAACCCAGTTGAGAGGTCAAGAAGCAGAAGAGCAGCCATATGTAGGCGACAGTTAATAACCCGAGGTGCCACAGTTACAGGATGTTAACACCTCAGTCTCCCACACTCCCCCCTCGACTAGTAGTAGTCAGTTGTAGACAGATGTCCACCTAGGTATAAGATTTCCCAGAACCCTGACGCTTCCTTCTTCACTCAGTGGTTTTCTAGGCCCAAACCTAAATCACTGCAGTAAACAGGAGTTTTCAGAGAATGAGGACGGTGGGCAGAAGGAGGCTAAAGAGCTTCCTCTTTGCTCACTCTTACAGTGGCCCACAAGCCACACCGTTCTCTCTGCAGAGAGTCAGTTAGTCCACACCACTGCTTCCAAGTAGGACATGGGATGAAATTATGGTGCTTATTTAAATAATAATAATCGCATTTGTTAAGCGCTTACTATGTGCAAAGCAAATGCTTTCTATGTGCCAAGCACTGCCCTAAACGTTGAGGTAGATACAAAACAATAAGATCAGACACAGACCCTCTCCCACACAGGTTTCACATTCTAAAATTTTAAGACTTTTTTATGGTACTTGTTAAGCACTAAGTATGTGTCAGACACTGTACTAGGAGCTGAGGTAGATACAAACTGATTATTCATTAATTTAATTGTATTTATTGATAATAATAATGATGATGGTATTTGTTAAGTGCTTACTATGTGCAAAGCACTGTTCTAAGTGCTGGAGCACAGAGCACTGTACTAAGCTCTTGGGAAGTACAATTCAGCAACAAATAGAGACAATCCCTACCCAATAACTGGCTCGCAGTCTTAGAGGAGGGAGAAAGACAACAAAACAAGTAGACAGGCAACAAAACAAGTAGACAGGCACAATTCCTGTCTCACCTGGGGCTCAGTCTTAGTCCCCATTTTACAGGTGATATAATCGTGTCACAGAGACCTAAGTGATTTGCCCAAGGTCACACAGAAAACAAGTGGCAGAGCTGAGATTAAAACCCAGATCCTTCTGATGCTATATCCACTAGGCCACTCTGTTTCTCTAGCCTCCGGAATGTGCATTTGCACAAAGAACTCAATAAATAATTGTCAGTGATAAAGATAGTATGGGAAGAACTTTTGCAAATTTTAAAACACATGCACCAAAAGCAGAATGCCCAATTTCTGAGTCCGAAAAGCCACAGAAATAGAAAGCAGCCCTGTGCAAATCTGCAGAGTGCTGATATTTAGAGAATAAGTATTTTTGGTTGCATTATTACACCCTTGGCTTAAAAATACACTGATTAATCTAAGAGAGAATCAGCAAAAGATGGCCAAATTATCAGGCTGGAAAAGAATTCAGTTGATTTACTGTTAGCCCTTCTGAGCCGTGCCTGCCCTTGGCCATGATAAAGTTCCAGAAGGAAAGTTGCTGTATTTTCCTTTATGAAAGTCTGGCTCAAGATTATTCACAGGAGGTGGAATTTTCACCCACAATGCAAATTTAAAGAAGGAGCTAAGTTGGAATGCTTAGAGGTGGACTAAGGAAATAGTTTTAGGTGTACAATTTCTTCCAGATGGGGCACTATCTTTTTAAACCCAGGGAGGTGGTGGGGGGACTATGTCAATTCCAAGTACTAATGGAAACCATTGTCTAGAGCCATTATCTTCATGAATTTCCACTTTGGGACTTCTGAGGGAGCAGGAGATGAACCTTAATCTTAGCCTGACTCATCATTGGTCACAACAAAGACTGGAGAGTTTCGGGAGCAGGGACAGTAGGACCCCGGATCAGGTAATAGTAATAATAATAATTGTGGTATTTGTTAAGCGCTTACTATGTGACAGGTACTGTACTAAGTGCCGGGCTGGATACAAGTAATTTGGGTTACTTGTCCCACACGGGGCTCAGTTCTTCATTCTCGTTGCTCTCACCCACCATTTTGACTCCCTCAATTGGAAAGTTGGAACCTTTGGGGCTGAGCAGAAATGCAGTTCCCAGGGAGGCCAAAGTACAAAATAGCCCAAGTAGTGTTCCTGAAACAGAATGGAGGGAGTGAATGAATCATTCAGGCCTATCACAAAATACAGGGGGGGCTGAGGAGATGAAGGCAAAAAGAACAATCAGTCAATCAATCATGGTATTTACTGAGTGCTTACTTGAACAGTCAATCTATCATGGTATTTATTGAGTGCTTACTGTGTGCAGAGAGCTCTGTACTTAAGTCTTGGGGGAGTGCAATACAATACCTCTCATTTTTCTGTCCTATTCACCTTCTCCTCTATATAATAATAATGATGCATTTATTAAGTGCTTACTATGTGCAAAACACTGTTTTAAGAGCTGGGGAGGTTACAAGGTGATCAGATTGTCCTACGTGGGGCTCGCAGTCTCGATCCCCATTTTACAGATGAGGTAACTGAGGCATAGAGAAGTGCAGTGACTTGCCCAAAGTCACAAAGCTGATGGGTGGCAGAGCTGGGATTTGAACCCATGACCTCTGACTCCAAAGCCCGTGCTCTTTCCATTGAGCCATGCTGTTTCTCTGACTCTCACCTTTGCACTTGAGCCTGAACACTTTAAGCATCTTATATGTACCAGAAGCAGCGTGCTTAAGCAGAGAAGCAGTGTGGCTCAGTGGAAAGGGACCGGGCTTGGGATTCAGAGGTCATGGGTTCTAATCCTGGCTCTGCCACATGTCTGCTGTGTGACCTTGGGCAAGTCACTTCACTTCTCTGAGCCTCAGTTACCTCAGCTGTAAAATGGGGATGAAGACTGTGAGTCTCACATGGGATAACCTGATCACCTTGTATCCCCCCCTCAGCGCTTAGAACAGTGCTTTGCATGTAGTAAGTGTTTAACAAATGCCATTATTATTATTATTGCCACCACTATCCCCAGCACCACTGTATTAATGCACTTGCCTTTCTATTTTGCTGCTTCCCCTACCTGTAATTTATTTTATTTGTCTCCCTTTCTAGGCTGTAAGGTCCTTGAGGGCAGGGATCCTTTCTACCAACTTTATTGTATTATACTCTCCAAAGTGCTTTGTAAAGTGTTCTGCACAGAGTAAACACTCAATAAATACATGGATTGATTGAATAGAATTGGTAATCACATTCTATGCTCCCTCAGAAGTAGCATGGCTGGGTGGAAAGAGATTGGGCCTGGGAGCCCTTAGAACCTGGGTTCTAATCCAAGCTCCTCCACTTGTCTGCTGTGTGACCTTGGGCAAGCCACTTAGCATCTCTGTGCCTCAGTTAAATGGAGATTTAAGCTAATTCTGTTATATTGTACTGTCACAAGTGGTTAATACAGTGCTTTATCCACAGAAAGCGCTTAATAAATACGATTGAAAGAATGAACAACAAACCTGGGTATTTCTGATGCCCAGGTCACCCTGGGCACTAGCACAGCTCCCAGGTTGAGGATTATCACGGACCAGTCTTGGACTTCTGGGATTAATCTCGTCCAGTACTGGCTCCTCTTTACAACCCCTGGTAGAGTCGAAGTGATCTCCTCCCCCTCTCCCTTCCTTCACCATTGTTTTTAAGTCATTTGTTAAGCGCTTAATATATGTCAGGCTCAATACCAAGAGCTAGGGTAGATATAAACTAATCAGGTTGGACATAGTCCCTGTCCCACGTGGGGCTCACAGTCTTACATTTTACAGATGAGGGAACTGAGGCTCAGAGAAGTAGTGAAGTGACTTTCCCAAGGTCACAGAGCAGCCAGTAATAATAATAATGGTATTTGTTAAGTGCTTACTATGTGCCAGGCACTGTAGTGAGCACTGGAGGGGAATACAAGCAAATCGGGTTGGACATAGTCCCTGTCCCACATCAGGTTCTACAGTATGAATCCCCATTTTCCAGAGGTAACTGAGGCCCAGAGAAATGAAGTGACTTGCCCAAGATCAAACAGCAGACAAGTAGCAGAGCCAGGATTAGAACCCAGGTCCTCTGGCTCACAGTCCCGTGCTCTTTCCACTAGGCCATGCTGCTTCGCTTCTCCCACTGGTCCTAGGTGAGACCACACAAATACTTAATGGAGAACCCCAATATGTCTAAAAAACAGAGCCAGCATGAAGCCTCACTCTCTCCCACACTGACTTCCCACATAATGCCCACAGACAGGCCGAGCGAAAACAGGAGCTATTTAAAACACAGGTTGCTTCCAATCCTTCACAAGCATGCCTTGCTTGCAAAAGACTAGGCATCACTCAAACGGAACAGGATAAAATGGATATATATTAAAGTACCACATCTAATTCCTGTGGGTATATTCTTTCCCAGCACTTAGGGTAGCTCTCTGCACATAGCAAACGCTGAATAAATACTGCCACTGCCTCTAAAGTGTGCAGTCTCTTCAAAAAGTTCTCTCAGTGCAATCGTATTCCAGTTTATGGATCATCGTTCATTCCTCAAGAACCTTCAGTGATTGCCTATCCACCTCTGCATCAAACAAAAACTCCTCACCATCGGCTTTAAAGCAGTCAATCACCCCTTGCCCCCTCCTACCTCACCTTGCTTCTCTCCTAAAAACAACCCAGCCCACACATCATCAATCGTATTTATTGAGCGCTTACTATGTGCAGAGCACTGTACTAAGCGCTTGGGAAATACAAATTGGCAACACATAGAGACAGTCCCTACCCAACAGTGGGCTCACAGTATAAAAGGGATATGTACAAGTAAAATAAATAAATAAATAAATAGAGTAACAAATATGTACAAACATATATACATATATACAGGTATACATATATACAGGTAGACATGGATGTGGCGAGGGAGGGCATTCCAGGCCAGGGGGAGGATGTTGGCCGGGGGTCGATGGCTGGACAGGCAAGAATGAGGCACAGTGAGGAGGTTAGCGGCAGAGTAGCGGAGGGTGCGGGCTGGGCTGTAGAAGGAAAGAAGGGAGGTGAGGTAGGAGGGGGCACGCACTTCATTCCTCTAATGCTAACCTTCTCAATGTACCTTGATTTTGAATATCTCAGTGCCAACCTCTCACCCACATCCTACCTCTGGCCTGGAACGCTTTTCCTCCTCATATCAGACAGATAATTGCTCTCCCCCACTTCAAAGCCTTATCCCCCAGGAAGACTTCCTTGATTAAACCCTCCTCTTCTCTTCTCCCACTCCCTACTGCATCACCCTGACTCGCTCCCTTCATTCATCCTCCCTCCCATCTCCACAGCACATATGTATATCTGTAATTTATTAATTTATGTATTTTAATGTCTCTCTCTCCCCCCTGCCCCCAGTTTGTGAGCTCATTGTGGGCAGGGAATGTGTCTGTTTGTTGTTATATTGTACACAGTAAATACGATTGATTGAACAAATGAATGGACTTGCAGGAGTGAAGAAAACAGAAGCAATGCCCGTGAGATGGGCACTTTTAATTCTGAAGTGCACTTTGGTTAGAAGAAAGGGGAACACTGTTTACAATTATGGCAGGCTATTTCTCGCTCTTGGTAAACTCTGAGAGCTACCCTAAATCGGCCTATTTAAACTGCCCTTAAATCTGTCAAGCGGAAGTTTGGGAATGGAGGTTTCTATCTGTGTGGTGTTTGCACAGGGACTATCAGGGAAAAATCACATTAACCATCATCAATAGGGAAGAGCAAGTGAAGTATAGTCACTGGCTCATGTAAGAAATGACTGCTCGCAGGTAGGGTAGAAGCAGCCCATCCCATCCTCCCTCTCATCCTGGTCCTCAGAACAACAGCCATTAAAGTCCCTCCTCTATGCTTTTCCCCCCCAAGTGCTGACGCACCTATCTTTAAAATCAATTGCTTCCCCCAAACTTTAATTCATTTTATGACCCATCTCCCACACTAGAGCGTAAGCTCCTTGAAGGCATGTCTTTGGTACTCTCACGAGCACTTTGTACGGTGTTCTGCACAGAGTAAGTGCTCAATAAATACTACTGATTAACTGTAGATTTCAGGCCTACGTTGTGCCTGAAAACCTTTGGGTAGTTTGCTGATAAATGGTAGTCAAAGAAAATAGTTGGTGTAGATTCCTTTCATTTTTTTAATGTTGCATTAGATGCCTGTATTAAATGCATGCATTTTTTTAGGTTGTATTAAATAGGCAGAACTTTAGATGGCAGAATGCCTGAGATGTCCGGGCATAAAACCAATATGGAAAGATAAACTCAGAGATTATTAGCCAGTTCATTCCCTATACAAATATACAAAGAAGACCCTGATAGACTGTGAGTTCTTTAAGGGAATGAAACCATATTTTTCTGTTGTTTTTTTTATATGGTATTTGTTAAGTGCTTACTCTGTGCCTGGCACTGTACTAAGCCCTGGGGTAGATCCAAGATAATTGGTTTGGACACGGTCCCTGTCCCACACAGCATTTACAGTCTTAATCCCCATTTTACAGATGAGGTAACTGAGGCATGGAGAAGTTAAGTGTCTTGTTTAAGGTCACACAACAGTTAAGTGGTGGAGCCAGCATTGGAAGCCAGGTTCTTCTTACTCCCAGGCTTGTGCTCTATCCAAGAGACCAAACTGTTTCTCTTTTATCCCTTTTGCATTCTTCCATGTCCTTGGTGCAACGCTCTGCTATTGACTGACCTGGAATGCCAGTCTCCAGGAACTTAGCCTTCTGACGATCACTGCAAGAAAGACACGAGGAAAGAGTCCAATATCTTGAACTCCTGGACCTTAGTGCCAAACAAGAGGAAATGGCACTCAAAAAAAGTTACAAATTACATGGTGATGTGAAATGGAGAACGAATATTTAAAATTCTCCAAGGGGAATAAAAATTATAACTTTGCCCATTGAAGTCTAGGGCTATTCTAGTACATCCTCCTGCCCCCCTTCCAAAAAAAAAAAATAATAATATATATATATATATATAGTATATGTATATATATATAGTATATGTATATATATATAGTATATGTGTATATATATATATATATATATATATGTGTGTGTGTGTATATACACATATATATATAGTAGGCATTCTAAATTCCAAAAATGAAGGGATTGATTTGGGTGGACTTTTGTTGCATAGGAGGTCTCTGAAAGGATATTCGATTTCTCTGTAGGGTTCCAGGTACAATAGAAACCCCTATTGAAAGGTTCTACTGTATTCAAATAGGGCATCACACTAATATATATAAAAATATCATAAATATTTTATCAAAATAATGATTTAGATATTTCTGGAGCACTTACTACGCACCAAGCACTGTACTAAGAACTAGGGTAGATTCACAGGCCTGGGAATCAGAAGACCTGGGTTCTAATTCTGGCTCAACCACTTGCCTGCTTTGTGTTCTTGGGCAAGTGACTTCCTTCTCTATGCCTCTGTTACCTCATCTATAAAAGAGGGATAAAGACTGTGAGCCCCATGTGGAACATGGACTCTGACCAACTTTATTATCTTGTATCAACCCCAGTGCTTAGTATAGTGCCTGGTACACAGTAAGCACTTAA
The DNA here is from genome assembly GCF_015852505.1 of Tachyglossus aculeatus. Taxonomy (NCBI): domain Eukaryota; kingdom Metazoa; phylum Chordata; class Mammalia; order Monotremata; family Tachyglossidae; genus Tachyglossus; species Tachyglossus aculeatus. Next base: position 40,905,526 of record NC_052067.1, on the reverse strand, counting down.
CAAATACCATGAAACAAACAAAAAGAGAGAATCAGGTCAGACTAAGTCCCTACTGCACATGGGGCTCACAGTCGAAGTAGGAGGGAGAACAGGAACAGTGACTTTCCTAAGGATGCACAGTGGGCAAGTCATGGAGCCAGAATTTGAACGCAGGTCCCCTGATTCCCAGGCCCATGCTCTCTCCACTAGGCCATGGTGCCCAAATATCTGTCTAGCCTGTGAGCCCGCTGTTGGGTAGGGACCATCTCTATATGTTGCCAACTTGTACTTCCCAAGCGCTTAGTACAGTGCTCTGCCCACAGTAAGCGCTCAATCAATATGAATGAATGAATAGCTATATTCATTCATTCAATTATATTGATTGAGCGCTTACTGTGGGCAGAGCACAGTACTAAGTACTTGGGAGAGTACAGTACAACAGTAATCAGACACATTCCCTGCCCACAATGAGCTTACAGTCTACAGGCTGTATATTAGTGTAGTGGCCCACTAGACTGTAATCTCTTGGAGATCAGGAATAGTGTTTACCTGAAATCATAGGTCCTCCAAAAGGCTTTCCTAAACTAAGTGCTCATTTCCCACATTGCTCAAGCGCTTAGTACAGTGCTCTGCAAACATTAAGTGCTCAATAAATACAATTGAATGAATTCAATCTCCCTTCTGTATTGCCTTTGCACTTGGATCTGCAACGCATAAGCACTGATATTCACCCATCAGCTGCACAGTACTTACATAACACAGCCTTATAATTTACTACCTATTTCAATGACTGCCTCCCCTTCTAGTCTGCAAGCTCCTTGTGGGCAAGGATCCATATCTCCCAACCTCATTTTCTTGTACTCTCCAAAACTCTCAGTACAGTGCTCTGGGAAGTGCTCAATAAATACGATTTATTGATTGACTGATTGATCTTTGTGTCTACAAATAACAGATGGACATGGTATTCCAGGTTTTCTGCCAAAGAACATCCTGCAATAAAAGACAGGCTAGTAAGCCGCCTCTGTTTATTGCCCTAAGATAGTTCAGTTATTAACGGCCCAGTTTGCACAAAAGTCTTGTGCCTTTTACCTATTTCAGGAGGCAGACCTACAAGACAAGAGGCAGCGAGAGAGGAGATAATTTTTCTTTCACATGCTCTGTTTCTAGAGCTGTGGCTAGCAATCATAAATGGCTCCAAACTCCATAAGTGTTTCTGCCTTTATAGTAAAATGCTGCAGCTTTTCCTTCAATGACTGTCACTGAACATGCCAGAAAAGAAAGATGGAATAGAAATGGGTTCTTTACAGGGAGAAACACAGCTGTAGAAATCCTCAGAAGAGGAGAAAAACCCTATATAGAATCTAAATGAAAACTGAAAATAAAATTCACGATAACATTGGGCTGTCTGGGTAAAATAATATGGCAATTAAAACAAGTAAGAATGAGTTAACATAATGGACTTAGCTGGAACCAAAGTTAAATACTGAAAAAATGAAATAGATCCAAAAGCCCAAAATGGAAAATTGCACTGCATCCAAATAGATGGAAAAAAACCCCCACAAAAAACAAAACTCAAAGTAATGAATTCCAGTCCCATGTCTGTTGGCATTTTAATGAATTTCAGAGCAAACACTTCACTTTCAGGGAAATGTCAGACATAGTTGCTTCCCCAGACTTCTATAGAAGTCTTATTGGGACCCCACATTGTTTTGAAGACTTTCTCATTGATCTTTTGCATACATTAATGACACACTGGTAGGGGTTTTACATGTGCAGAAAGTCCTGATAGTCAGTGAAAGTCAATCTTGTTCATAAAGTGAAAAGTCTATAGAAATAGAAGTCACTTGGTGTGGCTCCCTTGTCTAAGGGCAGAACAAAACCTAAAACAGACCCAGATAGGAAAAAATCAATCCCTGTTTCTAAATATGCTCAGAGAAAAAGACTCTCAACTCCCTTTGTAATCTATTCCAGTCTCTGGAAAACCTCATGCAAGAAATGTTCCCTTTTGTCTAACGTCCCCTTCACTTGTTGCATCTTCAGTCTATTTTCTTTCATATTTTCCACAGGCATGGAGAAAAATTGATCATTATCTTCCATACAATAGCTCTTAACACAGATCCGTTATTTAGTTGCTTTTCAGCTTTCTCCAGGCTGAATAATTCCAGTTCCATTAGCTGTCCCTCAAAAGTTCTATTCTCCATCCTTTGAACTAACCCTAAAGGAAGTTCTCCGCATCCCGCTGGTCAGACTTGATTTACCTAAATAATCAAATGATCATATGCAGTGAGCGCTTACTATGTTCAGAACACTGTACTAAGCACTTGGGAGAGTACAATATAGCAATGTAACAGGTTCCCAATAACTACCCAGGTCTTTTCTGCGGGCTCAGGAAATAACTTTGGCATCAAAGCAAATGTGAATCTCTTCTGACTGTATTATTATGCCTTATTTGGCAGAGTTGTTTAAGATGGAGGGTTGAGAGGAAGGGAAGGAATTGGAGGTAGGTTTTTTTTTTCTAATTAAAGTGCTTCAGTATCACTAAGATTGCTTTGTTATATTGTATTTTACCAAGCACCTAGTAAAGTGCTTTACACACTGTAAGAGCTTTGAATACGATTGAATGAAAGAATGATTACAAGAGAGGAAACTGAGCTGCAACTCCCCTTTTTTTTAAATAATGTTTGTTAAGTACTTGTTAGGTGCCAGGCACTGTACTAAGCACTGAGTAAATACAAGTAAATCAGGTTGTACCAGTCCATATCCCATGCAGGGCTCTCAGTGTTAATCCCCGTTTTACAGATGAGGGAAGTGAGGCACAGGAAAGCGAAATGACTTGCCCAAGGTCACATGGCATATTAGTACAGTGCTCTTCACACAGTAAGTGCTCAATAAATAAGATTGAATAAGTGGTGGAGCGGGGATTAGAACCCAGGGCTTCGGACTCTCAGGTTGGTGCTCCTTCCACTAGGCCTCCCCTCCTCCCTCTCTTCTTCCAATTTAAGCAGCGGAGGTAACAGCTGCTTCTGATAATAATAATAACAATAATGGCATTTATTAAGTGCTTACTATGTGCAAAGCACTGTTCTAAGCGCTGGGGAGGTTACAAGGTGATCAGTTTGTCCCACGGGGGGCTCACAGTCAATCCCCATTTTACAGATGAGGTAACTGAGGCATAGAGAAATTAAGTGACTTGCCCAAAGTCACACAGCTGACAATTGGTGGAGCTGGGATTTGAACCCATGACCTCTGACTCCCAAGCCCGTGCTCTTTCCACTGAGCCACGCTGCTTCTTCTAATGCTATCTCCAATATACCCACAGTCACTCATATTTATTGAGTGTTTACTGAGAGAAGCGCTCACTTACTTGGGAGAAGCAGCGTGGCTCAGTGAAAAGAGCATTGGCTTTAGAGTCAGAGGGCACGGGTTCAAATCCTGGCTCTGCCACTTGTCAGCTGTGTGACTTTGGGCAAGTCACTTAAATTCTCTGGGCCTCAGTTACCTCATCTGTAAAATAGGGATGAAGATTGGGAGCCCCACGTGGGACAACCTGATCACCTTGTTGTCCGGCCAGCGCTTTAAACAGTGCTTTGCACATAGTAAGCACTTAATAAATGCCATTATTATTATTACTGTGTGCAGACCTGTATATATGCTTGTACATATTTATTACTCTATTTATTTATTTATTTTACTTGTACATATCTATTCTATTTATCTTATTTTGTTAGTATGTTTGGTTTTGTTCTCTGTCTCCCCCTTTTAGACTGTGAGCCCACTGTTGAGTAGGGACTGTCTCTATATGTTGCCATCTTGTACTTCCCAAGTGCTTAGTACAGTGCTCTGCACAAAGTAAGCGCTCAATAAATACGACTGATTGATTGATTGACCACTGTACTAAGAGCTTGGGAGAGTACAATAAAAAAATAACCAGGCATTCTCTGACCACAACAAGTTTACAGTGTACAGCCAAACTGGAACCTAATGACTATGGCTGTCTGGGAGTTTTCAGTGCAACCAGAACTATGAGCACTTACAGTGTCCCTAGACGGGCTGGTTCAACAAGGGCGAAAATGTTTGGATGGCCCTGTTTATTTCAAAGATCATCTGTTCGGTTCAAGAGTGGAGTTAGTAAACTAAGACAACACAGCATGGCCTATTGGATAGAGCACAGGGCCGGGAGTCAGAAGGACCTGGGTTCTAATTCTGGCTCCACCACTTAATAATTACGGTATTAAGCGCTTACTATGTGGTGAACACTGTTCTAAGCACTTGTCTGCTATGTGACCTTGGACAAGTCATTTCAATTCTACGTGCCTCAGTTACCTCATTTGTAAAATGGGGGTTAAGACTGGGAGCCCCATGTGGGACATGGGACTGTGTCCAACTTGATTAGCTTGTATCAACCCCAATGCTTAGAACAGCACTTGACACATATTAAGTGCTTAACTAATATCACCATCATCATCATCACTGTCAACTTAATTATGGCCCCAAATCAAATGATTCTTCAGAGTTCTTCTCAGTATTTGTTTCCTTTCTTTTTTTTTTAATGGTATTTGTTAAGCGCTTACTAGGTATCGACACTTTCTAAGCATTATGGTATGTGCAAATTAATTAGGTCTGACCATTCATTGATTGGTCTTTGGTAAAATGGGAATAATCTTTCCTGCTGTCAGAAATGTCTAAGAGGATTTATTTGCCTAGTACTCTGAGAACCTGGGAAGAAAAAAATAGTACTGGTCAAAGTGAGGCTTTAAATTGCTACTGGAACAACAATAATACTACTAATAATAATTATATTTGTTAAGTGATTACTATGTATCAATTTCTGAACTAACCACTGGGTTAGATACAAGATAATCAGATTCGGGTTCACAGTCTAAGTAGGAAGTAGAACAGGTATTAAATCCCCATTTTGCAGATAATAATAATAATAATAATGGCATTTATTAAGCGCTTACTATGTGCAAAGCACTGTTCTAAGTGCTGATGAGGTAAGTGAGGCACTGAATAGTTAAGTGATTTGCCCACGGTCACGCAGAAGACAAGTGACAGAGCTGGGATTAGAACTCAGGTCCTCTGACTCCCAAGCTCATGTTCATTCCATTAGGTCAGAGTCCTTCTCACGTTTTTCTGGTCTTCCACAAGTTCTGCTGTTCTTCCACAAGATCTGCTGCTCTCTCAGAGTGAAATTTAGAGAGGTTCCTCTACTCAAATGTTTTAACTCTACTTCTGATGAATACTAACACCCGTAACCTTGGCATTATTCTTGACTCATCTCTTTCATTCAACCCACATATTCAATCTATCGTTAAATCACGTCTGTTCAACCTTCACAACATTGCTAAAATCTGTCCTCTCCTCTCCAAACTGCAACCAAGTTAATTCAAGCATTTATCCTATCCCACCTTGATTACTGTATCAGCCTCCTTGCTGACCTCCCTGCCTTCTGTCTCTCCCCACCCCAGTCCATGCTTCACTCGGCTTCCTGCGATGTTAAAAGGGTGTTTTGGAAACTACCACCTCAGTTCAGTTGATGATAACCTTATTCATAGCAAAATGATTAATACTACTAATTGTAGAGCTGTAAATTGAACAGACTTCAAAGCCTTATTGAAGGCATATCTCCTCCAAGAGGCTTTCCCTGACTAAGCCTTCCTTTCCTCTTCTCCCACTCTCTTCTGCATCTCCCTGACTTGCTCCCTTTATGCATCCCTTTATGGAAGCAGCATGGCTCAGTGGAAAGAGCCCGGGCTTGGGAGTCAGAGGTCATGGGTTCAAATCCCAGCTCTGCCAATTGTCAGCTGTATGACTTTGGGCAAGTTACTTAACACCTCTGGGCTTCAGTTACCTCATCTGTAAAATGGGGATTAAGACTATGAGCCCCACGTGGGACAATCTGATCACCTTGTATCTCCCCCAGTGCTTAGAACAGTGCTTTGCACATAGTAAGCGCTTAACAAATGCCATCATTATTATTGTTATCATCATTATTATTATTCAAGGCCCTGCTGAGAGCTCACCTCCTCCAGGAGGCCTTCCCAGACTGAGCCCCTTCCTTCCTCTCCCCCTCGTCCCCCTCTCCATCCCCCCCATCTTACCTACTTCCCTTCCCCACAGCACCTGTATATATATGTATGTACGTTTGTACATATTTTTTACTCTATTTATTTATTTTATTTGTACAATCTATTCTATTTATTTTATTTTGTTAGTATGTTTGGTTTTGTTCTCTGTCTCCCCCTTTTAGACTGTGAGCCCACTGTTGGGTAGGGACTGTCTCTATATGTTGCCAATTTGTACTTCCCAAGTGCTTAGTACAGTGCTCTGCACATAGTAAGCGCTCAATAAATACGATAGAGGATGATGATGATGATTGTTATTATTATTATCCCCCCCTCCCAGCCCCACAGCACTTATGTACATATGCATAATTTAACAGAATTGGTAGACACATTCCCTGCCCACAATGAGCATACAGCCTAGAGAAAGACATTGATTAAGTAAATTACAGATACATACATAAAACTGTCATCTCATTAGGGTCAGGGAATGGGGCCGCTAATTCTGTTGTATTGTGCTCTCCCAAGCACTTAGTACAGTGCTCTGCATGTAGTAAGCACACAATAAATACCACTGATTGGCTTTTAAGTGCTGTGGGATGAGGGAGAGGTGAAGTCATCATCATCATCAAAAATGGTATTTATTGAGCGTTTACTTTGTGCACAGCACTGCACTAACAGCTTGGGAGAATACAAGTTGGAGGTCATGGGTTTGAATCCTGGCTCCGCCACTTGTCAGCTATGTGACTTTGGGCAAGTCACTTAATTTCTCTGTGCCTCAGTGACCTCGTCTGTAAAATGGGGACTAAGACTGTGAGCCCCACGTGGGACAACCTGACCACCTTATATATACCCCAGTGCTTAGAACAGTGCTTGGCACATAGTAAGCACTTAAAGACCATTATTATTATTATTAGCAGTAATAATAATAATAACAATAATAATAATCAGTGGACAAGTTCTCTGCCCAAAAACTCACCTGTTCTGGGCAGCAGTGACACGGGAGAGAGTCGAGGGTAGAGACTCAAGTTTCCGGTGAGGAAGGAGGAAATGGTAAACCGCTTCTGTATTTTTACCAAGAAAACTCTATGGATAAACTACTAAAATGATTACAGATGGAGATGGAGCATTCTGGGAGAGATATGTCTGTCTAGAAAGGTGAGGGCATCATCCATTTCCCCAAAGATGTTTCACAGTATGAGTTTTCTAGATCAGAACCTTAATCATGCAACAATCTAGAGATAGCACTAGGGGAAAATTAATCAATCAATTGTATTTATTGACTGTTTACTGTGAGCAGTCCCCTCTCAGGATCACACCTGGAGAGTTTCCAGCACTCTGCCCATCTTGGCTACGGGAGGGAGAGTCAAGCAGAGGCCTACCCTTTCCATTCCTAGCTTGGGCAGTGGCTAGTGAGTGGAAGGTAATCTGCTACAAGTCAAAACTCACTTGTTCTGGGCAGCAGTGACATGGGAGAGAGTCGAGGGTGGAGACTCAAGTTTCCGGTGAGGAAGGAGGAAATGGTAAACTGCTTTTGTATTTTTACCAAGAAAACTCTATGGATAAACTACTAGAATGATTACAGATGGAGAGGGAGCTTTCTGGGAGAGATATGTCTGTGGTGTCGCTATGGGTCAGAAACAACTTGACGGCATAAGACAAGACAAAACTATGAGCAGAGCACTATAAGGGATTGGGAGAGTACAATATTGCAGAGTTGGTAGACATGCTTTCTGCCCACCATGACCTTACAATCTAAATTCAGTATTGGTCAATATAACTCCCTGTATGGTTGTTTCTCTGACAGCTCATTTCAGGGGAAGGGGGTATTCCTAGTTTAATAATCGGGAACATGAGAATTATTTAAAAAGATTAGGAACCCATGGGCTTTGATGAATTCGTTATGAAATGTACAACAGTATCTTCAATCCGGAAGGAAGCTGTTGCTTCTGTGATCACAACTTGAAATAGATTTACTGCAGAAGGTGATGCACTATTTGAGAAACATCAGATATCCTCTATTCCTTTTGTAGATGAGAAAAGTAAAATGCACAGCCTCCATCTATGAGGAATGTGTCTGGCCTGGGTCTCCAAACTATTAGAGATTCCGTTTCGTTACTACAATCTCAGATCGATTTCATCTTTATCTCCTCTGTGGTTGCGGGTGAGAAACATTCTTTCAGGTTCAACTTTCATGAAATGGAGAGATTTTCAGATCAGTAAAACCATCTTTTTGCTCACTAGAGAGGATTTGGGGCCACTAATGTTAATGAAAAAATTGTGAAGTTACCTGTCCTTTTAATGAAGGGGAACAGGACCTGAGCTTTTGATCTTGGGAGACAGAGAGCATCATTGCCCTGTTGTCTTTCTGGAAGGGCCAGTATATTCACTTGATAAAGTTATTTTAGAAAGCTCAAGTCCCTGGCTAGGCGACGGAAAAAACATTAGAAGCTTATGGGTGTGATAATCTGTTTCAGAGGGAAGTTCGCCTTAGCTGGTCCACCCCTCATCCCACCCCCTAACAGTAAGACCCTTCTGGATGTAATCTATGGGCATCAGATTGCGGGCATCAGATTTGTGTTTTTCTTAATTTAGCCCTATCTTTCCCCAGGCCCCTCCAGCTGCCCAAACTCTGAATCCATTTTCCATTTGTTCCCAAAACTTCCTCAATCCACTGAGATGGAGCATAGCTTAGTGGAAAGAGCTCAAGTCTGGGAGTTAGAAGACCTGAGTTCTAATCTCAGTTCCACCACTTGTCTGCAGTATGACCTTAGGCAAGTCAATTCACTTCTCAGTGTCTCAGATACCTCATGTGTTAAAACGGGGATTAAAATGGGGATTAAAGCTGTGAGCTTCCTGTGGGAAATGGACTGTGTCTGACCTGATTAGATTGCATTTACCCCAGTGCTTAGTACGGTGATTGGAACATAAGAGCTTAACAAGTACTATAAAAAAAATCTCTGAGCAGAAATTGGGTACTAATCTGCCATGTTAAAGTAACAGGGACCTGCTCCATACTGTCAAAGCTTGGCCAGATGTGGCCATTTTTTGGCCATCATTCATAAGTAGTCCATTGGTTCATTAAAAAAAAATCAGTGGTATTTATAGAGCATGTGCTATGCTGTTCGTGCTGAACACTGCACTTGGGAGTTGGAAGGACCTGGGTTCTAATCCCAGCTCTGCCACTTGTCTGCTCCATGACCTCAGGTAAGTCACTTAACTTCTCTGAGCCTCAGTTACCTCATCTGTAAAATAGGTATTAAGACTGAGCCCCATTTGGGTCAGAGACTGTGTCCAATCTGATTAACCCAAGTGCTTAAAACAGTGCTTGACACATATAAGTACCATTATTTTTTTAATGGCATTTATTAAGCACTTACTATGTGCAAAGCACTGTTCTAAGCACTGAACACTGTTTTAAGTGCTGATGATGGTTTTTGTTAAGCGCTATGTGCCAAGCACTGTTCTAAGTACTGGGGTGTCTACAAGTTAATCAGGTTGTCCCCAGTGGGGCTCACAGTCTTAATCCCCATTTTACAGATGAGGTAACTGAGGCACAGAGAAGTTAAGTGACTTGCCCAAAGTCACACAGCTGACAAATGATGGAGGCAGGATCAGAACCCACGATCTCTGACTCCTAAGCCTGGGCTCTTTCCACTAAGCCAAGCTGCTTATTATTAACACTGGGCATTAGGGAGAGGCTCACAGTCTCAATCCCAATTTTACAGATGAGGTAACTGAGGCCCAGAGAAGTGAAGTGACTTGCCCTAGGTCACACAGCAGACATGTGGCAGAACTAGGATTAGAACCCAGATCCTCTGAGTCCTAGGCCTGTGCTCTATCGACTATGCTATGATGCTTTCGACTGTGCCATGCTGCTTCTCGATCTTGAGGGATGGGTGGGTGGGACATGCATGTAGAAGTACCCTAGAAGCAGGAGGTGATGTGAGATTGTGTAGGGGAGAAGTAAGGGTGAGTGAGACATATTTGGGAATCATCTGCATAGAAATAGTAGTTGAATCAGTCGAACAATCTTATTCACTGTGCATTGACTCTGTGCAGAGCACTGAACTAAGCATTTGGGAGAGTGCAGTATAACAGAGTTGGCAGACATCTTCCCTGCTCACAAGGAGCTTAAAATCTAGAGGGGAAGTTGAAATCAATAGAAGTGGATGAACTTCTCATGGCAATGAGGGTAGATTGAGAGAAGGTTTTTTTGTTTTTAATGGCATTCAATAAACGCTGGGTGAATACAAGCCAATTAGGTTGGACACAGTCCATGTCCCTCATGGGGCTCACAATCAGTCCCCATTTTATAGATGAGGCAACTGAGACACAGAGAAATGATTTGCCCAAGGTCGTTCATTAGACCAGAGGTGAGGCTGGGATTAGAACCCAGGTCCCTCTGACACCCAGGTCAATGCTCTACCTACTTGGCCATGCTGCTTCTCTAAGGAGACACAGATATGAGCCTGAATAAATACTGAACAGGGGAGAAGGTGGAGGTTGTATGTACTGTGAGGACCTTACTACTATTGATTTATACTGGGATGCCTTATCTTAAGAAGCAGTGCAGAGCACAGGACTAAGCGCTTGGGAAAGTACAATACAACAATAAGTGGTGGCAATCCCTGCCCACAATGAGCTCACAGTCTAGAGGCATTGTATCAAACTTACAACTAGAGCATCCCATAAACACATAACTTTAGGAACCAAGAAAATGTCATTAACAGTTTGTCCACCATGTCACTGAAACATTTGGACAGTCCCTTGAAGGTACGTTCTTTGTGTAAAATGATAATTGCTTCCAGTATCTGAAGTAATGCCCTCCACCCCCCTCTATAAAGACCCCAGAGGTTGATGACATAGCTCTGACAGCCTTGCTGACATTTGCTCTCCTTGATCTGTGTCATGAACTCACAGGCCTCTAAAATATTTGTTAAAATTAAAGTCTATTGGATGGTTCTTGCTTTATTCCCTATTCTCCCATTCATTCTAATTATTACCTCCATTGGTTAGAGTTTACTCAGCTCCTGGATGAGTGCTTAGTACACTATTTGACAGATATAAGTGCATAACAAATACCACTATCATTATTACTATCATTACTATTTCAAGAGATTAGCAACATTTCAGGTTCTCAGGGAGGAAGCAGAGGGTAGCAACAGTTCAGCTTTTCAGAAAGGAAGTAGACTGGAGCCATTTACGTGGCAGTCATCATCATCATCAATCGTATTTATTGAGCACTTACTTTGAGCAGAGCACTGTACTAAGCGCTTGGGAAGTACAAGTTGGCAACATATAAAGACAGTCCCTACCCAACAGTGGGCTCACAGTCTAAAAACAGTGGGCTCACAGTCTAAAAGTCCTTTGCCCTGCTGGTGATGGATATGACTGACCACATCAACAAGGAGTAACATAGGATTGTCACAAAATTTTCTAAATGACCCATCTTTCCCAGCTGTTCCAGTCCCTCCTGTTTTCCTCTTCCCAGGCCCCCCACAGTTCATCACCTTAAAAGTTCAAGTCAACTCTCTTTGTTCTTAGGTGAAATGGTGGCCACATTTAGCTCTCTCATACAGTTGCTGATTGTGATGTTTCAGCCTTAGAGCAATGAGACACACTCCAAATTGTCCCTTCACATCTGTTGAGATACAAAATCTTTTCAGAAAATAGGGATGCTCCTTAAGGTCTGCATCTAATTTTCTCGAGTATCCCTTCTTTCAAAGAACTGAAATAAAAAGTAATATACTTTAAGTGAAGCTTTATTTCTTTGGTAATGTCATTTGGGAAATCTTGGGGCCAGATCAAGAAAATAGCTACTGGGTTATTCCCGAGGGCTATCCTTGAGTTAGAATTCATTCTCTCATCCCAACGAGCCTAAATAATCAAATTATCTCTTCAGTGCTATTCAAGGAGGAAAATATGAAAAAAAATTTCATTGCTCCCAGGACCTCTAAGCCCAAGATGTGAATTTATCCTATCCAAAGTTATTCTATTTCTAAAAGTCATAAAATATGTGTTTCAAGGAAAGCATCCACCCCAGATAGCTTTTAGATCTACACATGCAAAAGCAAAATGATTCCTTCATTGCTATTTGTTGATCACAGGGACAAAAAAAAAATATGCTAAGCCTTCTACTAGGGGAGGGTCTTATTTCATTTAGTTTGAGACTGAACTTGGGGTTTTTGAAACTGAGGTCATGATTTAGTAATTCTGACACTGAAGGAGCTCTCTATTTTAGTTCAGTGGAGTGAAATGATCATCATTTCTACCTTAAAATGAAGAAATCCCAATGCTAAGTGATTTGCTTTAGCTTAGCAGGGCAGCATAACTGATGGTAGATTCTAGAATACCAAGCCATCACGGCCCCTTCTTCTTCTACCTCTGATGTCAGGTCTTTATTAGGAATTTATAGTTTTCTCTATTGTGGTGTTTCAGGAGAAACTTCTCTTCTAGCCACAATCCCAGCCCTTGACTCAATCAGGCAATGGTATTTATTGAGCATCTTCTGTGTGCAGAGCTCTATACTGAGCGCTTGGGAGAGTACAATCATTGTCTTATGCCGTCGAGTTGTTTCCAACCCATAGTGACACCATGGGCACATCTCTCCCACAGTGCCTGCTTTCATCTGCAATCGTTCTGGTAGTGTATCCAGATAATTTTCTTGGTAAAAATACAGAAGTGGTTTACCATGCCGCCTTCTGCACAGTAACCTCGAGTCTCCACCCTTGACTCTCTCCTTGTGATGCTGCTGCCCAGCACAGGTGAGTTTTGACTTGTAGCAGATTGCCTTCCACTCACTAGCCAAGCTAGGAATGGAATGGGTAGGCCGCTGCTTGACTCTCCCTCCCATATCCAAGACAGGTAGAGGACTGGAAACTCTCCAGTGTGACCCCGAGAGGAGGCACAATACATTTGAGTTGGTAGAAACCATCTCTGCCTTCAAGAAGCTTACAGTCCAGAGTGATCTTGGTACATAAGTGGTTTAGAACTGTAGGGATTCTCTATGAAGCCTGTTCCAGTATCTCTGAACCTGTTCCCAGGAACCTTGATGTTACCATGTCAATCTTCTTTGTAGAAAGCCTCTCAGGATTTGACAGCCATCATCCTAGTCCTTTTTTAATTTTTTTTCTGTGGGGGGAGGGGGGTGGTATTTGTTAAGCACTTACTATGTGCCAAGGTGCTGAAATAAGCACTGAGGTATATACAAGTTAATCAGGTTGGACACATTCCATGTCCCACATGTGACTCACAGTCTTAATCCCCATTTTCCAGATGAGGTAACTGAGGCCCAGAGAAGTGAAGTCACGCAGCAGGCGCATGGGGGCCATGTCCTTCCGACACCCAGGCCTGTGCTCTTTTCACTAGGCTGTGTGACTTGAAGCAAAGTCTCGAGGAAAGAACCCAGGCCTGGGGTCTAATCCCAACACTGCAATTTGCCTCTCGTGTGACCTTGGAACAGTCACTTAACTTCTCTGTGCTCAGTTTTCCTCATCTGTAAAATGGGGAATACCTGTTCTTTCCCTTTTAGATTGGAAGCCCCCCTGTGGACAGTGTCTGATCCGATTGCAACTACTCCAGTGCTTGGCAGATAGTAAGCACTTAAGAAATAGCCGCAATTAGAATTCTTATTCATCCAACGAGGGCTTGGTTAGCTCGTTTTCTTCTTTGGGCATGGAGTGAATGGTGAGGGCACCTGCCACATGCCAACCTGGGCATTTTCAGATTGATAAAATCCAGTTCTGTCTCCTCTAAGATGAGCAGATTTTATCAAGATGAATCAGTCCACACTCAGAATAAACATATTTGTACACTAGTAAACAAACCCCTTTTCACAGAACTATATTCTTAGCTGGGACTATTTCAGCTTTAAGCAGAGTGTTGAAAATGCTCAAACAATAAGATCTGTGCATGAAGTTCAATTTAAGTGTTTGGGAGAATCCAATAGCGTTAATAGATAATTCCTGCCCTCAAAGAGCTTATATTCCAGCAGGGTAGACAGACACTAAAATGAAGTTCAAGCAGAAATATTTCTATTTATTTTTTATTTCCTAGGCATTCACTCTTGGTAGATGTAGAAGGAATATTTTCCTCTTTCTGGATTGGAGCCCTGACTCCTGAACAGTCAGAAGGCTTTTTAATGATAGGACTCACAGCCAGCCAGCCAGTCAGAGGGTTTTTGTTGGGGAAATTAAGATCTGCCTATAGACCTCACAATCCAGAGAAAGTCTGGACAGTATGAAATATAAAAGACACACTCCCTACCCATAGCGAGCTTCCAATCAAAAGGAGAAGGGTTTAGGCTGCTATGATTTCTCTCCAGTTTTCACAGGTTAGCCTCCTCAAAACATCCTAACTCTCGCTTTGGCTCAGCTGGTCCTTAGCAATAGTTTCTCTAATTAATGTTACTTATTGAGTGCTTACTCTGTGGAAGGAATTGTATTAAGCACTTGTGAGACTACAATACAATTGTGTTGGGTGATACGATTACCTGCCTTACTTACAATGAAGATGGTCTGGAAAGACTTAAGTGCTCAGTAAATACGATTGAATGAATGAAAGAAAGACTGATTCCTGTACCCCTAAAATAATACAGCTCTTGGGTTGTTTTTCATAGATTTTTCTGTGGCATCTGGAGCAAATGGGTTTGCTCCATTCAAGCAAATTCAAGGGTTCTGGGGGCTAAAGAAGACAGTTCTTTGTTGGGAGTGCGATAAAGTAAAATTAGATTGGTCGGAAATTCATTTGAAGAACTCTTCCATTTGAAGTAATAATGGCTTTGCATCACTTGCATCCTTGTGAAGTGTTTCTAAAAAACAATGTGATGAAACTGACATCTCAGGAAATATTAACTCAAGTCCCTTTCTCCATGTATACAAAAATCACACCATACCTGAGTTTTTCAACCACCCACAGTTTTTCATCTCTGCTGGGGCCCAGAGTGCAGGAAGCAAATGAAAAGTCAGGGTAGCAGGGTATTGCAAAGCGCACTTGAATGGTCTTCCATTTCAACTAACACTTGATCGGTAAATTTTGCTGTGGAAGATACTTTATCTGTTGTTCTTTTCTATAGCCATCATTAATATAGCCTCATCAAGCAATCAGTTAAGAAACCAAGGGTATTTATCAAATACTTTCTGTGTTCAAAGCACTCTAGCAGAGATGACAAGGTTCTTTCTGTTCATAAATAGGTAACTAGAGGCCTTCCTTTAAGTCCTCATTTCTCTATTCCCTTATCCTTCTGCATCACCCTTGCACTTGGATTTGTACCCTTTATTCATCCCATTCTCAGCCTCCCGGCACTTATGACATCCCTAATCATTTTAATGTCTGTCTCTACTTCTAGGCTGTAAGCTGCTTGTGGGCAGGAAACATGTCTACCAACTCTGCTACATTGCACTCTCCTAAATGTTTAGTACAGTGCTCTGCACATAGTAAGCACTCAATAAAATTGATTGATTCATTACCTCATGGAGCCAAGGAGAAAACATTTTTTCAGGGACAAATACATCTCTCAGGAGTTTTATTTGCTTGGCTAGGACACAATTCCAGCTCAGTTTCTAAAATCTCTTCTGTCTCTCCTTCTGTGTTCTTTGCTTGTGCAACAGATGGTTTGAAATTTTTCAGTGAATTACTCACGTAATCAGTTGCCTACAAGGACAAAGTCTCCAACGAGGAACTAAATCCAATGGACTGTTTCCTGAGTTTTGTGGCAGGTGGTCTGCCTCAGACGAGGACAAACTGCCCAAATCGTGCTTCCTAATCATTCGAGGACAAGAATGGCAATAATTTGATCATGTTATTAAACATTTTTGGAACAGTGATGGCAAAATGTGTGTTCCCAAGATGGTAGGTGGGGACTTTGCCTGTTCAGAGGTTTTTTGATCTATCCCTCAGTGTTAAGAAGAATGTCTCTTTTATGATACCTGACTGTCTCACTTTCTCAGCAACCACACCAATTGGCGGACCCTTCATTGAAACCCTCCAGTTCACGCCACTGTTGTGCTCTCCCAAGTGTCAACTGTGTGACTTTGGGCAAGTCACTTAACTTCTCTGTGCCTCAGTTCCCTCACCTGTAAAATGGGAATTGACTGTGAGCCCCCTGTGGGACAACCTGATCACTTTGTAACCTCCCCCATCACTTAGAACAGTGCTTTGCACATAGTAAGTGCTTAATAAATGCCATTATTATTATTAGCATGGTGTGCCACGCACAATAACTATTCAATAAAGACCAAACCAAGCCAGACTCATAGGCAGGTATTTTTACTTATTTCTGAAAACCCGTGCTCCCACCTCCCCTTCCACACTCAGAGTCTATGTGCCCAGTCACTTAATTCCAAACCAAATATACTCTTGAGAAATTGCAATACAACCTCGCTTCCAACACCTCAAATATTTGCTTTATTACTTAGGAATTTCCAGTTATTTGTTGGTTATCTTATTTCTAGGAGGCTGAGAAGTTTTCAGGAGCAATCGGTATTTCAAAAAAGACTTTTGGAAGAATAATACATAGGGAAGGATAGGATGAGTTGTAGTGTAATAATGATGACATTACTGCTGATGGTGCATGCATTCAATGTATAAAATGTGCTGCCATCTCATGGTGGTGCTACATAATTCGCTGTAATTATGATATTCAATTGATATTAAGTGCTTAGTACAGTGCTTTGCACACAGTAAGCGCTCAATAAATACGATTGAATGAATATTAGGCTATAAATGAAGGGAAAAGAAACTTAACTACATTGAAGCCTAGTGGATAACACTGTAAGAAAGTGGGAACAAATAAAATCTGTATTTTATCTGCCATAGTGGCATTTTTGTCTTTGTGCTTAAAGGAATCAACCCACATGATAGGCATCACCAAGCCCATTCATTCAACCAATCAATGATACTTATTGAGTGCTTACTGTGTGCAGAGCACAGTATAGTGCACTTGGGAGAGTACAATATAATAATAGTGGCATTTATTAAGTGCTTACTATGCGAAAAGCACTGTTCTAAGCGCTGGGGAGGTTACCAGGTAATCAGGTTGTCCCACGTGGGGCTCACAGTCTTAATCCCCATTTTACAGATGAGGGAACTGAGGCACAGAGAACCCGATGTGGGGCAAGGACTATTCTGTATCCGATTATCTTCTACCTATCCTAGACATGTAGTAAATGCTTAAACACCACAATGATTATTCTTCTTGAGTGGTAGAGCTGCCCAGTGTTCTGTGCTAAGAGGGCTCTGAAAAGGTCATGAAGTTGTGGGCAGGGATTATGTCTGTTTAGGCCTGATTATGTCCCTAGAGCTTAGTACAGTGCTTTGTACACAGTAAGCACTCAAATACAATTGGATAAATAAATGAAATGAAGGAAAGGGAGGTGCTCACTGGGGACAAGGGGAGAGGAGGGAAGAGAGGAGAAGAAAGTCATGATTATGGTGTGGCTAAAGGATACCCTTTCTAGGGCTAACACCACCAAAGTGTAATCCTTATCTCCTGCTGACCTCATGACCTTTTCCGAGCCCTCGTAGCACAGAACATTGGGCAGCTCTACCGCTCAAGAATAATCATCATTGTGGTGTTTGTTAAGCATCTACTATACGTCTAGGGTAGGTAGAAGATAATTGGATACAGAATAGTCCTTGCCCCATATCGGGTTCACAGTCTAAGAGGAGAGACAACAGGTATAATAATTTTAATAAGAATAATAGTGGTATTTGTCAAGTGCTTATTTTGTGCCAGGCACAGTACTAAGCCCTGGGATAGTCCCTGTCCCCACATCCGGCTCACAGTCTTAATCCCCATTTTACAGATGAGGTAACTGAGGCACAAAGAAGTAAAGTGACTTGCCCAAGGTCACACAGCAGACAAGTGTCAGAGCAGGAATTAGAACCCAGGTCCTTCTGACTCTTAGGCCTATGCTCTATCCATTTGGCCACACTGCTTCTCCCCATTTTATAGAGGTAGAAACAGAGACACAGAGAAGTTGAATGACTTGCCCAAGGTCGTGTAGCAGCAGTTAAATGGCAGAACAAAGATTAGAACCCAGGTCCTTTGACTCCTGGGCCCATGCTCTTTCTACTTAGCCACACTGCTTCCCCCTGCCTAACGATGGAGGATTTTCAAAAGAAGGTCTCTGGGCTTCAGGATCCTTAGCCCTCCCACCGTTTAATTGCAGTGAGCCAGATCTATTTTAATATGGTTTTTGCTCTGCAGATTAACACTTATTCATCAGAAGATTGCAAAGTGCTCGGCAAGCGTCAAATAAACCTGTCTACCCCTTTCTGAAGCAAATGCGCAGTAATCTAGGAACAAGAAATCCAAAGTCAGAAATGTAGAGAGCTTGAATCCTGGTGCCTTGCCTCTTCTAGTTGTGACAAAGGCCAGAGAGCAGGCCAATTACTTAGGACAAGCTTCCTTTAGGATCAACAACCTTTGGAAATGAGAGAAATCGAGGAAATTAAAATGGGTAAATTCTTCAGATGCAAATTCATTGCTCTATAGCAGGAAGTTTCAGATCAGCTTCTAAAACAATTATTCGGTGAAATATGATTTTATTCATCTTTCTTATGCTGTTAAGAGTCTGCTGCCTCTTTCCCTCCCCAAAAGTAAAATGCAAAATCAAAAGCCATGTCATCCCAGCCTACCCCTTACCTCCACCTGTGCTCTAAACGAGTTTTCGCCGTTTGACTCAGAGGATGAGAACACCAGCCTCCCTCTGCTCTTTCCATCCACCCCCTTCTCATTCCTGAGTCACTTTCTGTTCATTAGTGTGAGGAGTGGGAAAGTGGAGTTGCTTTTCCAGGCCACATGAACATCTTAAAACTAATGACCGTGAAGGGACCCAGGGATTGGGAAAAGGGAGCTCAGGGGAAAAAGGAAAACCTCTTGAAAATCATTTGACTATTCAATGCTCCACTTGCAAACAGTGGTACAGGTTTAGTAGTAGTAGTTTAGTAGTAATAAGCAGCAGGGCCTAGTAGGAAGAGCCCAGGCTTGGGATTTGGGTTCTAATTCCTGCTCCTTCATGGATCTACTATGTGACCTTGGGGAAGTCACTTAACTTCTCCGTGCCTCAGTTTCTTCAACTGTAAAATGGGGCTTCAATCCTACTCCCTCCTTCTTAGGCTGTGAGCCCCATGCGGGACAGGGACTGTATCCAACCTGAATTAACTTGTTCTACCCCAAAGTTTAGAATAGTGTTTTGACACACAATAAGCGTTTAACAAATAATAATAATAATAATAATAACAAAAGCACTTACTATCTGTGATGTGTTGGGGTAGGGATCAGATTAAGCAGCGTGGCTAAGGAGGAGCAGTGGAAAGAGCACGGGCTTTGGAGTCAGAGGTTATGGGTTTGAATCCCAACTCCATCACATGCCTGCTGTATGACCTTGGGCAAGACACTTAACTTCTCTGAGCCTCAGTTACCTCATCTGTAAAATGGGGATTAAGACTGTGAGCCCTACGTGGGACAACTTGATCACCTTGTAACCCCCCAGTGCTTAGCACAGTGCTCTGCACACAGTAAGCACTTAACAAATGCTATTATTATTATTATCATCAGATACAGTCCCTGTCCTACACGGGGCTCACAGCTAACGAGGAGAAGAGCCCCATTTTACAGATGAGGAAACTGAGGCACAGAAAGGTTAAATGGTTTGCCCAAGGTCACCCAGCAGGCTTCTTCCCGTCTCCTTGCTCCTTTCAGTTTTCTTCCTTCACTCTTTACCGCCACCCCCAACATGGCCCCCTTTTCTCTCTCTGTCCATGAACACTTCAGGCCTGTATTTTTATTTTGATGGTATTCGTTTAGCACTTACTTTGTGCCAGGCATAGTCCTAAGCACTGGGGTCGATACAAAATAATCGGGTTGGACACAGTCCATGTCCCATATGAGGCTCACAGTCTTAATCCCCATTTTACTGATGACGTAACTGAGGCCCAGAGAAGTGAAGCGACTTGCCCAAGGTCACACAGCAGACAAGTGGAGGAGCTAAATTAGAAGCTAGGTGCTTCTGATTCCCGGGCCTGTGCTGAGCGTTATGACTCAGAGAGATGCTGAACTCAACTTTGGGGTCTAAAACTGTATAGCAGGTAAGGTTGAGTTGACAAAATCAGCACAGAATACTTTTGAGAACAAACACATTTGCTTGATTTTCTTCTCACCGCCTCCACCCTCATCACTTTCTGTCCTTCAGTCCCTGCTGATTTCTTACTACAAACCTACTCACTGTACTTCGATCTCATCTATCTCACCATCAACCCCCTGCAAACCTTCTGTCTCTCGGCTGGAACACCCTCCCCAACCTTAAAACCTTACTGAAATCACATCACCTCCAAGAAGCCTTCTCTAAGCCCTCCTCTCACTTGGGGGGATTAAATGGACATGATCTCTACCCTCGAGGAGCTTACTCTAGCAGAAAAGGCAGGGTTCTGTTTGTTCATAAATAGTTAACGATAGGCCTTCCCTGACAAAGTCCTCATTTCCCTATTCCCTCTCCCTCCAGAGTCACCCTTGCACTAGGATTTATTCTGTTTATTCATCTATCCCCAGCCCAACAGTATTTACATACAGATCCTTAATTTATATTAACATCTGTCTCCCCCTCTAGACTGTAAATTCCTGTGGACAGGGAATGTGCTTACCAACTCTGCTATCTTGTAATAATAATAAAATAATAATAATGATGGCATTTGTTAAGCACTTACTACGTGCAAAGCACTGTTCTAAGCGCTGGGGAGGATACAAGGTGATCGAGTTGTCCCACGGGGGGGCTCACAGTCTTAATCCCCCATTTTACAGATGAGGTAACTGAGGCACAGAGAAGTCAAGTGACTTGCCCAAGGTCACACAGCTGACAATTGGTGGAGCTGGGATTTGAACTCACGACCTCTGACTGCAAAGCCTGTGCTCTTTCCACTGAGCCACACTGCTTCTCTACTCTCCCAAGGTCTTAGTACAGTGCTCTGCACAAAGAAAATACCCAACAAATACAGGTGGCTTTTTGAATGATTCTCTTGGCTCCCAGGAAAGCAGAAGGAAATACCATAATCTATTTATTCATTTATTTTAATTGTTCGTATCTATTCTATTTATTTTATTTTGTTAGTATGTCTGGTTTTGTTCTCTGTCTCCCCCTTTTAGACTGTGAGCCCACTGTTGGGTAGGGACTGTCTCTATATGTTGCCAACTTGTACTTCCCAAGCGCTTAGTACAGTGCTCTGCACACAGTAAGTGCTCAATAAATACGATTGATGATGATGATCCTAGTTTATTAATTTGTATAGCAAAGCATGCAAAAATATACCCTTCAGATTGTACAAGTAGTTTGAAATTGAATGAAAATACAATAGTGTCTGTGAACGGTCTCCTCTGTTGTAATAAATACTACTGATAGAATGAATTAATGCACCTGGGACAGCGCTAGAGGATTAATTGAAAAGTCTCCCCCTCTACACTGTAAGCTCTTTGTGGCCAGAGAAGCAGTGTGGCCTAGAGGAAAGAGTGAGAAGCAGTATGGCTCAGTGGAAAAGAGCACGGGCTTTGGAGTCAGAGGTCATGGGTTCAAATCCCGGCTCCGCCAGTTGTCAGCTGTGTGACTTTGGACAAGTCACTTAACTTCTCTGGGCCTCAGTTACCTCATCTGTAAAATGGGGATTAAGACTGTGAGCTCCCCATGGGACAACGTGATCACTTCGTAACCTCCCCAGTGCCTAGAACAGTGCAATGTACATAGTAAGCACTTAATAGATGCCATTATTATTATTATTATTATTGAAGAGCACAGGCCTGGACCTCAGAGCACACGGGTTCTAATGCCTGCCTGTGACCTTGGACAAATCAGTCAACTTCTCTGTGCCTCAGTTCCCTCATCTGTAAAATGAGAATTGAGACTGCAGGTCCCACCTGGGACAGGGATGTGTCCAACCTGATAACTTGTATCTTCCCCAGTGCTTAGGAAAGTGTCTGGGAAATAGTAAGGGCTTAAGAAATACCATTAGAGAAACCAGCTCTGTTCTTGTATTGTACTCTCCAAAGCGCTTAGTACAGCACCCTGCACACAGTATGAGCTCAATAAATGTGATTGACTGATTTTGAGCATTAGCAGCCTCATTCCTCTGATCCCACTGGGAGAGGCAGGATATCTGGGAAGCTGGCACATTTTGGGGGTGCTTTAGAGCGGAGCAGCAAGGAATGGGGAGAAGATATAGCTTGGCCCTCTGCTTTCCAGTGTTTGAGCAGCCGTGACACTATTTTAAAACATTATCTTCTTGAAAAAAACAGTCTACTCCCAACTGAAGGCTTTAATGAATGAGCTCATAAAACATCCAATAAAACACAATGATCATGCATTATATTAACTGTAATCTAATGATGACTGTAATTAACATGAAGCATCATGGCCTAGTGGAAAGTGTGGGGGCCTGGGAACCAGAGGACCTGCATTCTAATCCGCTTGCTTGTTCTGTGACCTTGGGCACGTCACAATTTTTCTGTGCCTCAGTTACCTCATCTATAAAATGGGGATTAAGACTGTGAGCCCTATGTGGGACAGGGTCTGTGTCCAACCCTATTATCTTGTATCTTCCCCAGCGCTTAGTACAGTGCCAGCCACATGAGAAGCAGCATGTCATAGTTGATAGAGCACAGACCTCAGAGTCAGAAGGTCATGGATTCTAATCCCAGCTCTGCTACTTGCTTGTATCCACCCCAGTGCTTAGAACAGTACCTGGCACATAGTAAGCACTTAAATGCCATAATAATTCATTATTAGTATCATCATAAGCACTTATGTTATAAAAAGGTACAATTGTACAACTGTAGATTGTGCAATCTAGAGATTGTAGAATTAAATTGGTGACAGATTCATTCATTCAATTGTATTTATTGAGTGCTTACTGTGTGCAGAGCACTGTCCTAAGCGCTTGGGAAGTACAAGTCGGCAACATATAGAGACGGTCCCTACCCAACAACGGGCTCACAGTCTAGAAGGGGGAGACAGACAACAAACCAAAACATGTAGATAGGTGTCAAAATCGTCAGAACAAATAGAATTAAAGCTATATGCACATCATTTAAATATAAATAGTAAATATGTACAAGTAAAATAGAGTAATAAATCTGTACAAATATATTTGCGGGTGCTGAGGGGAGGGGAAGGAGGATGGGGAGGAGGAGAGGATAAAGAGCATAGTGATGCTTAGTATAGCAAATCAACTATTCTAACTCAATAAAGAAGGATGCTGTTGTCAGAAATTCCTGAATATGCACCAAAAAGACATTTTTGTCGCTGTGGCATTGGTTGTAAAGAGGGTAGCACTTTCTGATGGAGTCAGTCATTCAGCCGGGGAGTGGGCTCCCAAAACAGACTGTGCCATCTCTAGGTCAGGACAAATAGCATCTCTGAGCCCAGGGTATGGCCATCGGGATAGACCAAATGGAATTAGGGGTCTTTTCCAAGCCAATTATTTTATAAACGACGTTAAGACTAGTGACTTTCTGTACTTGTGCTTCCTTTGTTCCCTTATCTTATAGTGACCTCTGCAGAGGAAAATCTGAACATCATCATAATAAAGGAAAATGCAATTGCCTCAGTCACAAAAATCATAATAGCGGTATTTGTTAAGTGCTTACTATGTGCCAAGCACTGTAGTAAGAGCTGGGGTAGATACAAGATAACCTGGTTCCACGTGGGGCTCACAGTCTAAGTAGGAGGGAGAACAGGGATGGAATTCCCATTTTACAGCTGAGAGAACTGCAGCACAGAGAAGGTAGGGGATTGCCCAAGGTCGCACCGCAGACCGGGGTGGAGCCAGAATTAGAACCCAGGACCTCTGACAGGGCCACGTTTTTTTCACTAGGCCACCCTGCTTCCCTGAAAAAAAGTTCTGTTTTCTTATTTGGGAATATCAGTCTCCTCATCTCCACTTGCAGAACAAAGACCATTTAATGACACCCAATCAATTAGAGGTATTTACTGAGCACTTACTAAGTGGAGAGCACTGTACTAAACTCTTGGGTGCGTACAATACAGCCGAGTTGGTAGACATGCTCCCTGCCCACAATGAATTTACAGTCTATGCGCTAGAGAAGCAGCGTGGCTCAATGGAAAGAGCCCGGGCTTTGGAGTCAGAGGTCATGGGTTCAAATTCCGGCTCTGCCAACTGTCAGCTGTGTGGCTTTGGGCAAGTCACTTCACTTCCTCTGTGCCTCAGTTACTTCATCTGTAAAATGGAGATAAAGACTGTGAGCCCCACGAGGGACAACCTGACCACCTTGTAACGTCCCCAGTGCTTAGAACAGTGCTGTGCACATAGGAAGCGCTTAATAAATGCCATTATTATTATTATTATTATTATTACTACTGCTTATTACTACTATTGCTACAAGCAGAGAAGCAGAATGGCCTAGTGGACAGAGCCCGGGCCTGGGAATCAGAAGGATGTGGGTTCTAATCCCGCTCCGTCACTTATCTATTGTGTGACCTTGGGCAAGTCACTTAACCTTTCTGTGCCTCAGTTCCCTCATCTGTAAAATGGGGATTAAGACTGTAAACCCTATGTGGGATAGGGACTGTGTCCAACCCAATTATCTCGTATCTACCCCAGCGCTTAGAAAAGTGCCTGGCACATAGAAAGTGCTTAACAAATACCGTAATTATTAATACTACTACTACTATTTGCTGCCGCCACTTCTGCTATTACTATTGCTACTTCTGATGCTACTATGGAAGCAGCATGGCTCAGTGGAAAAAGCCCGGGCTTGGGAGTCAGAGGTCATGGGTTCTAATCCCAGCTCCACCACTTGTCAGCTGTGTGACTTTGGGTGACTCAACTTCTCTGTGCCTCAATTACCTCATCTGTAAAATGGGGATTAAGATTGTGAGCCTAATGTGGGACAACCTGATCAACTTGTATGCTCCCCAGCGCTTAGAATAGTGCTTTGCACATAGTAAGCACTTAACAAATGCCATCATTATTATTATTATTGTTACTACTTCTACTCCAGCTTCAGCTCCTCTAGCTGCTTCTTCTCTTGTGGCTCGTATTGGCCCAGTGCTGAGAACACAACCATAGACAAGAAGCCACATCCCTCCTAACACGTTCACCATCCCACATATACCCACCTTGCAAAATTCCTCTGAGCTTGAGGTGTGCTGGACCCTAAATCATTTAGCATTTGTCGTAGTAAGAAGACCAGGTAAGGCTGAGCCTCTCAAATGATCTGGTTCCATATCATAAACAGAAGTCAATCCATCAACTGGTCAACCGATCGTATTCATTGAGCGCTTAGTTTGTACAGAGCACTGCACTGAATGCTTGGGAGAGTATAGTTCAGTTGGTAGATACTATTCCTGCCCTCAAGAAACTTACAAAGGGGGCAGACAGATATTGAAATAAAGTAGCATGGCCTAGTGGAAAGAGCACGGGCCTGGGAATGAGAGGATCTGTGTTCTAATCCTGGCTCTGCCAATTACTTACTGTGTGATCTTGGGCACATCACTTAACTTCTCTGTGCATCAGTTTCCTCAACTGCAAAAATGGGGATTTAATACCTGTTCCCCCTTTTACTTAGGCTGTGAGCCCTATGTGGGACAGGGACTGAGTCCAACCTAATTGATTTGTATCTACCCCAATGCTACAGTGCACGACTCACTGTATGAATTTTAATAATAATAATAATAATAATGGCATTTGTAAAGTGCTTACTATGTGCCAAGCACTGTTCTAAGCACTGGGGGGGGCGGGGAATAGAAGGTAATCAGGTTGTCCCACATGGGGCCTACAGTCTTAATCCCCATTTTCCAGATGAGATAACTGAGGCCTAGAGAAGTTAAGCGACTTGCCCAAAGTCACACAGCTGACAAGTGGTGGAGCCGGGATTAGAACCCATGACTGCTGACTCCCAAGCCTGTGCTCTTTCTACTGAGCCATGCAGGTAAGGGACAACTGAGCATAGATATAATAATAATAATGGTATTTGTTAAGTGCTTACTATTTGCAAAGCACTGTTCTAAGCACTGGGGAGGTTACAAGGTGATCAGGTTGTCCCATGGGGGGCTCACAGTTTCAATCCCCATTTTACAGATGAGGTAACGGGCACAGAGAAGTGAAGTGACTTGACCAAAGTCACACAGCTGACAGTTGGCAGAGCTGGGATTTGAACCCATGACCTCTGACTCCAAAGCCCGGGCTCTTTCCACCGAGCCACACTGTATAAGTACTGTGGGGGTGGGATATGGGGGTTACCTAAGTGCTTAGGTATGATTCTAAGTACATAGGAGTGGTAGTTGAGATGGGGAAAAGTTGGATTGATGAGAGCTTAATAGAGGAAGGCTTCCTGGAGGAGATATTTTTCAGTAGGGCTTTGAAAATGGGGAGAGTGCTGGGCTGTCAGCTATGTAGGGGAAGGGTGTTTCAAACGGAGGAAGGATGTGAGCAAAGGGTCAATGGCAAGTGAAGGGAGTTGGAGGTACAGTGAGTAAAGGGGAGAGGATAAGTAATAATAATTGTGGTATTTGAGAAGCACTTTTTATGCGCCAGGCACTGTACTAAGCGCTGGACTAGATTCAAGGAAATCATGTTGGACACAGTCCCTGTCCCACGTAGAGCCCATGGTCTTAATCCCCAATTTATAGATGAGGTAACCGAGGCACAGAGAAGTTAAGAGACTTGCCCAAGGTCATACAGCAGACAAGTGGTGAAGCCAGTTCCTTCAGACTCTCAGGCCTGAGCTCTATCCCCTAGGTCACCCTGCTTCTCTGCTAAGCACCAAATGTAATTGCTCCCCAATTTTTGACTCAGACCTTTATTCATAATCCACTGCCAGGAATATTGAATTTTCTAGATAAAGCCAGATGTTGTTTCCAACATCTCAGCTAAAGGCAGATGGCATCTCAGACTCCCTCATCAGCACGTGGATGCAGATAAACGAGAGCGTGGTGGTAAATTTAAGATACAAATTCCAAATTCCCCATTTCCATCCATTCTGTGGAAAAGACACCGGCTGTCCAAGTGTTTTGCTGCAGCTCTTGGTATTTCCAAACAGCAATCTGATGAAGACTTAACTGTTTTTAAAAATTCATCTTTGACACAATCCCTGCCCTCCTGGAGCTTTCAGTCCAAGAAGGGAGAGAAGTCAAACGCAAAAAC
This sequence comes from Tachyglossus aculeatus, assembly GCF_015852505.1. Classification (NCBI taxonomy): domain Eukaryota; kingdom Metazoa; phylum Chordata; class Mammalia; order Monotremata; family Tachyglossidae; genus Tachyglossus; species Tachyglossus aculeatus. The sequence continues at coordinate 40,878,332 of NC_052067.1, read as the reverse complement.
ACAATCATGTAGTTTGACTTAAAATGGGAGGGCTTGGGACAAAAAAACTCCCTAAGGAAACAGTAAGTCCCCATTGTTCACGGATTCAAGCATTTAGTAGTGCTCTGCAATAAATAATCAATAAATACGATTGAATGAATGAATTTATTTTGGGTCTCCAGTTTACTTTCATGCAACCCTCTCTGTTGCTACAACCTCAGTCAATGGCACAATACCTTGATTTTTTTTTCCTATTTTAAACTGAAATAATGCCAGTCTCTCACTAGCTTTTTACAGTGGTAGTCTCCCACTGTGACTCCAATCCATCATAAAATGCCCTCCCCTCACACGGCTTTCGTCAAAACATCACCATTCCATCTGAACATCTGTTCTTTATTTATGCCCTGCTCCAAACTAGCAATGTTAGGTCCAAGTTGCATTAATTCTACTCTAAGCTTGCTCCTCACAGCTCACTACTGGAAAGTCTCCTAACAGAGTGGAAACTTACCCTCCTTTCTCCATCAGTTTTAATGATGCACTATTTATAAGGCTGCTAGTGGTGCCATTTTTTCCTAATATAACCCTTGTGGGCAGAGGACAGATAAACAGATAACAGAACTATATGTAGATAGTTATACAGAGATCTCCCTAAGGACTCAGGTGAAATCACTCAAGCAAGAGTATTTATTGAGTGCTTAGTCTGTGCAGAGGGCTGTACCGACCACTTGGAAGAGTTAAATAGACGAGATTCCTGCCCTCATGGAGGGGGAAGCATCTGAGTTTAAAATTGTGTCCCTAATTGCTAATAAAGGGAAAAGGTAAGTACCTTACAGCTCAAGGGTGAGGACTTATGTTTGTAGGTGATGCAATCAGAAATATGGGGTTCTTCTGTGGCAATGAGGTGACTCTTGAGAGTCTTCGGAGGAAGAACGATTGTTTCTGGCAATTTGCTCCTGGTTAATAATAATAATAGCAGCATAATATCAGCTTGTTTGGGTTTGTACATAAGCTCATTATGGGCAGGGAACGTGTCTGCTAATTCTGTTATGTCCTGTGAGCTCGTTGTTGGGTAGGGATTGTCTCTGTTGCTGAATTGTACTTTCCATGTGCTTAGTACAGTGCTCTGTATACAGAAAGTGATCAATAAATATGATTGAATGACTGAGTGAATGTAAGGTCTGTCTCGCCCTCTAAACACATTGTGGGCAGGGAATGTGTCGGCTTATTGTTGTACTATATTCTCCCCGGGGCATAGTATAGTGCTCTGCACACAGTAAATACTTAATACCCTTGATTGATTGACTTAAATTCCATACTTAAGCCATCTCAAAATGCAGACGGCTTCTTGATCTAAAGAACCCCTTTTTATTTGTTGCGAATGAATGAACCTGTCCAAACCTAAATTGCAAAAGCTGGTGTCGTTTGTAGCATCCCCATATGTAGTTGTTGCCTCCTCATCTCAGAAGGAGAAAAGGGTTTTACCCCAAAATGCTCCAAAAGTGTGTGATCTCAGGAGAGGACTATCCAGCAGAGTGAGTTCTGATAGAAGGCAACAGGATCTTTCTGCGTGATTCACACTCAGAGCCACTCTGGAAAACACCCTATCGAGGCATTCATTCATTCATTCATTCAATCATATTTATTGAGCGCTATGTGCCGAGCACTGTACTAAGCGCTTGGAAAGTACAAGTTGGCAACATATAGAGACGGTCCCTACCCAACAGTGGGCTCACAGTCTAGAAGGGGGAGACAGACAGCAAAACAAACCATATTAACAAAATAAAACAGAATAAATATGTACAAATAAAATAGAGTAATAAATACATACAAACATATATACATATATACAAGAGTTGTGCGGAGGGGAAGGAGGTAACGTGGCGGGGATGGGGAGACTCAGTCTTGGAAGGCCTCCTGGAGGAGGTGAGCTTTCAGTAGGGCTTTGAAGGGAGGAGGGCTTTGAAGGAAGGAAAGACTTCAAGACTTGCAGTCCCCATGCTTCAGTAGATTTAAAATGAGGACAGCCCCTTTAAAAGTGTCTTGGGTTACTTCAGTCATTCATTCAACCATATTTGAGTGCTTACTGTGTGCAGAGCACTGTGCGAAGCACTTGGGAGAGTACAATATAATAATAAACAGACATTCCCTACCCACAGTGAGCTTAGGGTTTAGAGGGGGAGACAGGCATTAGTGTAAGTAAATTAATTACAGATATGTACGTAAGTGCTGTGGGGCTGGGAGGGAGCACTGACTGAAGGAAGTAAGTCAGAGTGACTTAGAAGGGAGAAGAGGAAAGGAGGGCTTAGTCAGGGAAGGCCTCGGAGTAGATGTGCCTTCAACAAAGCTGTGAAGTAGGGGAGACTAATTGTCTGTGGGATTGGAGATGGGAGGTCATTCCAGGCCAGAGGTAGGACACGGGCGAGAAGTCAACAGTGAAATTGAGGGGATTGAGGTGCAGTGAGAAGGTAAGCATTAGAGGAGAAAACTGTCCAGGCTGGGCTGTAGTAGGAGAGTAGTGAAGTGAGGTAGGAGGGGGAAGGTGATGGAATGCTTTGAAGCCAAGATTGAGGAGTTTTTGTTTGATATGGAGGTGGATGGGCAACCACTGGAGTTTCTTGAGGAGTGGGGAAAAGAATCCTGAACATTTCTGTAGAAAAGTGATTCGGAAAGCAGAGTGTAGTATGGACTGGAACAGGGAGAGGCAGGAGGCTGGGTGGTCAGCAAGGAAGTTGATAGTGTAATCAAGGTGGGATAGGGTAAGTGATTGGATTAATGTGGTTACAGTTTGGGTGGAGAGAAAAGGGCAGATTTTAACAGAATAGGTGGAGCGGACAGGATATAGTGATCAACTGAATATGTGGGTTGAATGAGAGAGGAGTCAAGCATAATGCCAAGGTTAAGGGCTTGTGAGACGGGAAGGATGGTGGTGCAGTGATGGGAAAGTCGGGGGATGACAATCGACCAATCAATCAGTTGTATTTACTGAGTGCTTACTGTGTGCAGAGCTTGGGAGAGTACAACAGACACGTTACCTGCCCACGATGAGCTTACAGTCGAGAGGGGGACAGTTATAAGGGGACCATTTAAGTGGGCAATTTGCTAACACTACTGAGTAGCTCCACTGGCCATTTTATTCCATCGACATGGAAGTCAGAGATATATTGTCATAACATGTAAAACTGTTTATTGTTCCCTGTAGCTGCAGAAGCTGGCTCAGTCAGGGGAAGAGATCAGTTCCCAGATCAGAGCTGCTTCTCTGTATAATTAATCTGCATTTCAGAGACAGTCAGGGGGAAACAAAGAAAGATGAGGAGGCGGAGAGCTCCATATCTGGGGTTTTCTTATTATTATATAGTGTGTAAGTGCTTACTATGTTCCAGGCAATGTACTAACCGCTGGGGTAGATACAAGCTAATCAGGTTGGACACAGAACAGGTCCCACATGGGGCTCATGGTCTTAATCCCCTTGTGGGACAGGGACTGCATCTGGTTTGACTGGACTTGTATCTACCCCATGGCTTGACATGTAGTAAGTGCTTAAATACCACAAATAAAAAAAAACAAAAACCCCCGCCAATGAAAAATATTTATCTAAACATCCCCAGGACAGTATCTAAGAAACTAGGTTGAACCTAGACATAATACTGGAATGTGTGTGTGTGTGTATCATATCTATATAAATCTTATAGAATGTGTAGGAAATACCTTCCCAAAATTGAATTTATATTTTGTTTCTGCAGGACCTTCTTTGTGGGGTTGAGTCTCTTGGAAAGAGCTGTGGGAAGCCCAGGTAAATCCAAACTCAAGAAGGATCAAGGATTTTCTGTTTTGGAGGGGGAGTTTTGAATGGTAAAGGACAGCACTGAGATCACATTCCCCAGCTGTGAGTTTCCAGGGTAACGTTCACCCCGTCAAATTCCTGCAAGACTCCTTGGTACGTTCTGCTCACACTGGTCATTAAAATTGGCTCCAGGAGGCTGGCTTCCTATAATGATGTTTTTCATCTGCTAGCAGAAGGCTCATTTTTTAGGTTACAGCGTTGGCGGGGATGGGAGGGAGGCAGAGCCCAGAATACGAGATAGCCATTTTATGCTGGACTGGTCCCTGCAGTAAATGCCTATAGTGCTTAGTACAGTATCAGGCACACAGTAAGTGCTTAAATACCATAATTATTCTTACATTCTCAGGCTTGGGAGGGTGACAGGTTGATCAGCGAATCAGTGGTATTTATAGAGCGCTTACTGTGTGCAGACATTGTACCGATATAACAAAGCTGGTAGACGCGTTTTCTGCCACAAAGAAGCTTTACAGTCTAGACGTCACTGAGCTGGAAGGTATTAGTTCCTCTCCTTTAGGGACAGGCACCAACTCAATATCCCAGGTGGGCAGAAACGTGCCACCACACTGCCACTCAGAGCATCCAAGAGGAGCAGTGTGAGCTTGTGGACAAAGCACAGGCCTGGGATTCAGAAGGACCTGGATTCTAATCCCAGGTCCACCACTTATTTGCTGTGGGGGCTTGGGCAAATGACTTCACTTCTCTCCTTCACTTCTCCTCACTCACATCTTGAATGCTTTCCATCACCTCGCCCCCTCCTACCTCACCTCCCTTCTCTCCTTCTCCAGCCCAGCCCACACCCTCCGCTCCTCTGCCACTAACCTCCTCACTGGGACTCATTCTCGCCTGTCTCACCATCGACCTCTGACCCACGTCCTTCCCCTGGCCTGGAATGCCCTCCCTCCACACATCCGCCAAATTAGCTCTCTTCCTTCCTTCATAGCCCTATTGAGAGCTCACCTCCTCCAGGAGGCCTTCCCAGACTGAATCCCTTTTTCCCTCTCCTCCTTCTTATCCCCCCTACCCTACCTCCTTACCCTCCCCACAGCACTTGTATATATTTGTTCAGATTACTCTATTTTACTTGTACATATTCACTATTTTATTTATTTTGCTAATGATGTGCATATAGCTTTAATTCTATTTACTCTGATGGTTTTGACACCTGTCTACATGTTTTGGTTCGTTGTCTGTCTCCCCCTTCTAGGCTGTGAGCCCATTGTTGGGTAGGGACCGTCTCTGTATGTTGCCACCTTGCACTTCCCAAGTGCTTAGTACAGTGGTCTGCATACAGTAAGTGCTCAATAAATATGATTGATTGAATGAATGTCCCTCAGTTCCCTCATCTGTAAAATACAGATTTAGACTGTGAGCCTCATGTGGGACAGAGACTGTGTCCAAAACTGATTAGCTTGTATCTACCGCAGCGCTAAGTGCTTAACAAATGCCATAAAAAAGAGCAAGACAGTGGTAGCAGTAATAGTAGGAGTATCTTTTGACTGCCCACTTGGTACAGAAATACAAACCAATGAAGTGACATATTTCCTGCCAATACTAAGAATAGTGATATCTGTTAAATCCTATGTGCCAAGCACTGTACTAAGGACTGAGATAAGTAAAATTTGATCAGATAAGAAACACCTGAGGATCACAATCTAAGACGGATAGAAAACTGGTATTCTATCCTCATTTTACAGATAGAAAACCAAGGCTTAAAGAAGGGACTTAACCAAAGTCATGCAGCAGGTAAGTGGGGAAGCCAGGATTAGAATCCAGGTCTCCTAAATCCTAGCTCCACACTCTAGTCACTAGGTCTACTCTGCTTCTACATTCATTCAATCATATTTATTGAGTGTTTACTGTGTGGAGAACACTGTACTAAGTGCTTGGGAAGTACAAGTTAGCAACATATACAGACGGTCCCTACCCAACAATGGGCTCACAGTCTAGAAGGGGGAGACAGACAACAAAACATGTAGACAGGTGTCAAAACCATTAGAGTAAATAGAATTATAGCTATATGCACATCATTAGCAAAATAGAATAGTAAATATGTACAAGTAAAATAGAGTAATAAATCTGTACAAACATATATACAGGTGCTTTGGGGAGGGGAAGGAGGTAGGGCTGGGGGGGATGGGGAGGAGGCGAGGAAAAAGGGGGCTCAGTCTGGGAAGGCCTCTTGGAAGAGGTGAGCTCTCAGTAGAGCTTTGAAGGGAGGAAGGGCCTGTTCCTTGCTCTCCCCTCTCATGCTTGGAACTCCCTGCCGCTTCAAATAATCTAGACCAGTTAACTTCCCCAGTTCCCATCTTCAAAACCTGCCTTAAAAAAAAACCAAACAAAAAACACACTTCACCCAAGAAACTTTCCCCTGACCTATTTTCTTTTTAGCATATTAGGCACTCACAGCACTATTACTGCAGCACTTATTCCTTTGTTCATTTAACCATTTTTACATTCTTTTTGGCCTATCTAAATAATTGTTGAGCGTATTTTCAATGGAAATAATACATTGACTCTAGAACTTAAACTGAACCACTTTCGTATTTTTAAATCAAGAAAACTCTATGGATACACTACCAGAACGATCGCAGATGGAGAGCAGGGAGTTCGGGGAAAGATGTGTTCATGGTGTCGCTATGGGTTGGAAACGACTCGACGGCGTAAGACAAGATAAGAAGTGCAGCCTCAGCCACATGGGGTTCACAGTCTAAAGTAGGAGGGAGGAAATGTTATCCCCATTTTACAGTTGAGGAAACAAACACAGAGAAGTTAAGTGACTTGCCAAGGTCACACAGCAAGCAATCAACAGATCTGGGATTAGAACCCAGGTCCTTCTGGCTCCCAGCCCCATGATCTCTCTACTAGGCCTTCTGGAGAAGATGTGGTAAGTGTGCGGTAAGTTAGTGCTACAGCAATCCAATGAAACCTCTAAAGGAACACAAGACAAAGCGAAGGAAAGGTGAATGTGGGTGGGGTAGGGCTGCCCTCATTCCATCTTTTTTTAAAATGGTATTTGTTAAATACGTACTATGTGCCGGGCACTGTTCTAAGCACTGGCATGGATAAGGTAATCAGGCTGTAGAGCATTGGCCTGGGAGCCAGAAGGTCATGGGTTCTAATCCCAGATACATCACTTGACTTGTGTGACCTTGGGCAAGTCACCTTACTTCTCTGTGCCTCAGTTACCTCATCTGTAAAATGGGGATTGAGACTGTGAGCCCCATGTGGAACAAGGACTGTGTCCAACCCGATTTGCACACCCCACCCACACCCCAGTAGAGTGCCTGATGGATAGTATGAGCTTAACACAAATATTATTATTAGGTTGGACATGATCTCTGTCCCTCGTGGGGCTCACTGCCTTAATCCTCCTTTTATAGGTGAGGTAACAGACACAGAGAAGTGTAGTGATTTGCCCAAGATCTCACAGCAGACAAGTGACAGAACCAGGACTAGAACCCAGGACCTTCTGAGTCCCAGGCCTATGTTCTATCCACTAGGCCATGCTGAAAGGAGGAAATCCTTTTTTCCCTTAGCTCCCCACCACCACACTACCTGTCCTCTCCAGGGGCAGGTTTTTTTCTGAGTTCATTTCTGAGTCGCATCACAGCCACATAACATGTCCGCTTCACTACCTCTTGGAGAGAAGCCAGGGCTAGAAATTAATGCTGGATCATGCTGCAGTGCGAAAACAAAATATGGGGCCCAGAGAGTTGTTGCCTAGCAAAAGAGGACCTCTTCAAACTAAAGGACATCTTCAAACTCAGATTAGCTAGAGAAACGTCTTATTCTAAGATAAAATAATTTTTTTTCAAAATGAAAACTGACTGGGGCTTTAGATCGGAATTAAAAGAATGTTATACTCTAGGTCTCCCTTTCTCCCTTCTCCACCTCACCCTAAGGGTCCCAAATCTGTGAAACCCAGTCTGATTTCACTGTTCATTTCACCATTCCTCCCTCCTCCTCCATCTCCATCTCTTCCTCCACTGACTCCTTCTCCTCCTCCTCTTCCAGATTCCTAGAATCTGAAACCAAGACCCCAAAAAGCACTTGATTCAGAATATAACCCCAGTTCTTCCACTTGTTGGCTGTGAGCCCTTGTGCAAGTCACTTAACTTCTTTCTGCCTCAGTTACCTCTCCTGTAAAATGGGGATTAAGGTTGTGAGCCCTATGTGGGACAGAGACGGTGTCCAACCTGATTAACTTGTATCTCCTCCACTGCTTAGTACAGTGCCTGGCACATGGTAAGTGTTTAACAAATACTATGAAAACTACAACAACAACAACAAAATATTTCTAATTCCCACATAGACACAGTTTTGAATTGCACAAGAGATAACACCAGCTGAAAGATAGACTGTTTGGAATAAACCAGGATGAATGGGCCTGGTTCCCCCTCCACGATGCTTTGCTAAACAAAGCAACCACTCTGATCTTCCTCCTGGGAGGTCTGGCCATCAACACCCGCAAAACTGGCCATATGCCTCCACCTGTACCCCAAAACAGGCCACCTGCATCTCCAGAATCATTCACCTCTCTAAATGATTTTAACTCCACATACCATTTTTTTTTTAGAAAAAATGGTATTTGTTAAGTGCTTACTATGTGCCAGACATTGTACTAAGTACTGAGGTATCTACAAGTTAATCAGGTTGGACATATCCTTAATCCCCATTTTACAGATGTGAAAACTGAGGCACAGAGAAATGAAGTGACTTGGCCAAGGTCACACAAGCAGACAAGTGGCAGCAGGATTTGAACCCAGGTCCTTCTGACTCCCAAGCCTGTGCTCTATCCACCAGACCACACTGCTTCCCACACTGCCTGTGGGAAATTGCCAAGCTCTGTTGTTTCTACCTTCCTAAAGGTCTACAAAGAGGCTGAAGTCTTTTTTTCAAAGAAAAATACCCACAGGCAAAATGATCCCCAAGTAGCACAAGGAACCCAGTTCTACTGTGAAGTGGCTGTTGATAAACTCACCAATCATGTCCTACCACAGTGCCTTGAAACACCAATCCCACCCAACAAAGGTGACTTGGGAAACTGATTTCAAAGCAACGCTTGATTAGGAAATTATCAGACCTTTGGAATGACAAAGCAAGCCCTCTTTCTCTGAGAGCCTCCTTATTCAATGCCAAGAAAACCTTTTGCATAAGTATTCTTCCAGCCAAAGTCCAGGAAAATAATTGCACTTCATGACAAAAATCAGCTCCTTGATTATTCATGTCTCACCTCTATTTTCTTTCCTGCAGCAGCTGGCTCTTGGAACAGACTGAAAATATGGTTTCTTCAAAAATGCCGGTACAGAAAGCAGGCCTTCTGTAAGTCATTCAGGAAGCACTGCAAATACAAACAACCTTCTCTTCCTTCTCCTGCATCTCCTCCATGGACTCCTTCTCCTCCCCCTCTTCTAGAAATTGGAGACCATCAATTAGGAGGTTAATAATCCCCACTAAATAATCCCCACCTGGCAACCTCAATCAATCAGTGAGTGCTTACAGTGTGCAGAGAGCGGCAGGACTGGGGCTCAGGTGATGGTGGTGAAGGATCTGCCCAAAGGAATACATTCTAGGGCTAGTGGTTTGCTCTGTGTCCCTCCGTTGTCTCTGGCAATTGTGTTCATTCATTCGATCGTATTTATTGAGTGCTTACTGTGTGCAGAACACTGTGCAACCTGAGGCACTGAACAGAGGCTCAGTGCATCGTAAAGTATACACAGAAGATGTTTTTGTGTGAGACTCTTAAGTGACTGTGGCATTTCTTTTTAATGGTATTCCTTAAGTGCTTACAAGGTGCCAGTCACTGTACTAAGCACCAGGGTAAATACCAGCTAATCAGGTTCATTCATTCATTCAATCGTATTTATTGAGCGCTTACTGTGTGCAGAGCACTGCACTAAGCGCTTGGGAAGTACAAGTTGGCAACATATAGAGACGGTTCCTACCCAACAGGGGGCTCACAGTCTAGGTTGGACACAGACCATGTCTCACATGGGGCTTACAGTCTTAATCCCCATTTTACAGATGAGGTAAAGGAGGCACAGAGAAGTGAAGTGACTTGCCCAAGGTCACACAGCAGGCAAGAGGTGGAGCCAGGATTCGAACCTGGGTCCTTCTGGTTCCCAGCCCCAAGCTCTATCCACTAGACCCTGCTGCTTCTCTAGTTGTGGACTCTAGTTTTGTACAGTTAATAATAATAATAATGATGATGATGGCATTTGTTAAATACTTACTATGTGCAAAGCACTGTTCTAATCACTGGGGTAGATACAAGGTAATCAGGGTGTCCCACGTAGGGCTCACAGGTTTCATCCCCATTCTACAGATGAGGGAACTGAGGCCCAGAGAAGTTAAGTAACTTGCCCAAAGTCACCCAGCTGCCAAGCAGTAGAAGTGGGATTAGAACCCAAGACATCTTACTCCCAAGCCCGGGCTCTTTCCACAAAGCCACGCTGCTTCTCCTTGCGTGTAGCTGTGGTCTCAATGCTAACTGGGCCTGCCCAGTTCTGATATAGCAGGGAAGGCTAATCTCCATGAGTCTTGACCTTCAGCTGAGAATTGTATTAGTTATAATTATTATAATTATATAATACTAATTATTACTAGTAACAATAATAATGATGATAGTTGTGGTCTTTGTTAAACGTTTACTCTGTGCCAGGCACTGGGATAGATACAAGCAAATTGGGTTGGACGTCACCCCTCTATTATTCTTGTCTTGTCTTATGCCGTCGAGTCGTTTCCAATCCACGCCCCGTTCATCTGCAATCGTTCTGGCTGTGTATCCTTAGAGTTGTCTTGGTAAAAATCCAGAAGTGGTTTACCATTTACGCCTTCCATGCAGTAGACTCGAGTCTTCACCCTGGACTCTCTCCCATTCTGCTGCAGCCCAGCACAGGTGAGTTTTGACTTGTAGCAAATCACCCTCCATTCGCTAGCCATTGCCCAAGCTAGAAATGCAAATGGGTAAGCCTCTGCTCGACTCTTCTCTCCTGTAACCGAAACTGGTAGGGTACTGGAAACTCTCAAGTGCGACCCTGAGAGGGGGCTTCTCACTTAGGAGAGTACAACAGAGTTGGTAGACTTGTTCTCTGCTCATAACATCTTACAGTCTAGAGGGACTCCAGGATTATCTTTTTTTTTTAATGGCATTTCATTCAAATGTATTTATTGAGTGCTCACTGTGTGCAGAGCATTGTTCTAAGCGCTTACTATACGTCAAACACTGTTTTAAATGCTAGGGTAGGTATAAGTTGATCATGTCAGACCCACTCCCTGCCCTGCATAGGGCTAAGTCAAATGGCTGTGAGAATAATAATGATGGTAATAATAATGATGGCATTTGTCAAGTGCTTACTATGTGCCAGGCACTGTACTAAGCATTGCGGTGGATGCAAGCAAATTGGGTTGGAAGGAGCCTGGCCTAATGAGTACAGCCTGGAACTGGGAATCAGAAGGACCAGAGTTCTAATTCTGGCTCCTCCACTTGGAAAAGTCACAACTTCTCTGTACCTCAGTTACCTCATCTGTAAAACTGGGGATTAAGTCTGTAAGCCATATGGGACTTGGACTGTGTCCAACCCAATTTGCTTGTATCCACCCCAACACTTAGTACAGTGCCTGGCACACAGTAAGTGCTCAACAAATATAATCTTTATTTAAATATTACCTTTGTCTTTAATGTTCTTTCTTTACCCTGGACTCAGTTGGGAATTTCTCTCCCTTCACACAAAAAGAGGAGATACCTGAAGCCGGGAAAGGACTACTCAAAATCTTTATCTGGACCACATATTCCCCAAGCTACTGCTTGGTTTATTAATAATAATAATAATAATGATGGTATTTGTTAAGGGCTTATTATGTGTCAGGCACTGTACTGAGCGCTGGGGTGGATACAAGCAAATTGGGTTGGACACAGTCCCTGTCCCATGTGGGGCTCATAGTCTCCACCCCCATTTTACAGATGAGGTAACTGGGAAACGGAGAAGTGAACTGACTTGCCCAAGATCACATAGTAGACAAGTGGTGGAGCTGGGACTAGAACCCATGACCTTCTGAAGTGGAAATTGAAGCTTGTCTTTCAATCAACGGGATTCATTGAATACCTATCATGTGCAAACTGCAATAAATACTTTGGAGAGTCTTGATCTCTACTGTCAAGGAGTTTACAATCTAGTGGGGGAGACAAACATTACAATAATTTAGAGAAAGGGGAAACAAAAGGAGTGTAAAGCTCCACACATGGGCCTAAAAGAGTGTGAGTAATCAATGCTTAAGGGCCATGGAAGGGCTGAAATGGCAGAGGGGAGAGAAAATACTTAAGTCGGTGAGCCCCATGTGGGCCAGGGACTATGTCCAACCTGATTGTCTTTGATCTATGGCAGTGCTCAGAACAGTGTTTGGCTCCTGGTAAGTGCTTGACAAGTACCATGCAAACAATATAGGGAAAGGAAAAGAGAGGTTAATTTGGGTCGGCCTTCTGAGGGGAGCTGCGATTTCAGAAGAGCCTTGAAGATGGGGAATTCGTTTCAGGCAGAAAAGGAGGGCTTATGACAAGCACCTCCTTTTCTTTGCCCTTCCCCAGTTCACTATCACCATCATCTTTCTCTATCTCTCTCCCTCTTCTCTCTATGCATGTGTGTCTCTCTCTCCATCATTAAAGTATCTCTCATCACCCCTCATTTCATCCTCACTTTGGTTTTCTCAGCTTCCCCTGCTGCAAATGACTAGTTACCCGCATCTGCTACTCTGCTTTGACTGCCATGCAAATCCATTCCAGGTCACCTGCTGTGGAAGACAAATCAGAAATGAGAGATTGGGCTGAACGATTCAGTCGCCACAGGAGAGGGTGTCTCCCTGGGTTTATAGTTACGTCAATATAAAATTCATGTAAATATTTGACACAAAAAAGGAAACACTGTCTTGAGTGGAATTGTCCAGACTGGGAAGTAATCATACTATTACTGTGAGTTGGCCAAGGAGAAGAGAAAATAAATCCACCCCACGATCATACAAAAATATTTTCCCTTTTGAGCAACACAGCATGTGGATTGTGAAAAATTTGAAACAAAATGCTTCCACCCCTGAGGCCTTATCACTGCAAGAAAATTTTGCTGCACTCAATATGGCATTAAATTAGTTAATTGGGAGTGTATTACGTGCTTCCTAGGGAATGGGGAGAGGGGATTGATTGTGGGGGATCAGGAAGGGAAACAACAACCCTCTTTAACAACTTTTATTTTCCACACCGATAGGGTTTACTTAATTTTTTTCATCTTTTTGGATACAGGACATACTGGAGCTGCAAAAGTCCCGAGAGTAGGAAGACCCAAACAATAGTCTGGCATCTTCAAAGGTATTCATAAAATAAAGCCTAGCAGCAGTTCAGCTGTTCCAGAGAAGCAGCAAGGCTCAGTGGAAAGAACCCGGGCTTTGGAGTTAGAGATCATGGGTTCGAATCACGCTGCCACATCTGCTGTGTGACCTTAGGGAAGTCACTTAACTTCTCTGAGCCTCAGTTATCTCATCTGTAAAATGGGGATTAAGACTGTGAGCCCCATGTGGGACAACTTGATCACCTTATATTCCCCCCCAGCGCTTAGAACAGTGATTTGCACATACTAAGCGCTTAATAAATGCCATTATTATTATTATTATTCAGTGTCCTGGCTCTTTACATCAATCGTAGTTATTGAGTGTTTATTGTGTGCAAAGCACTGTACTAAGCACTTGGGAGAGTACAATATAACAGAGTTGGTAGGCACATTCCCTGCCCACAACAGGCTCTAACTGGAATTATCTGCCCAAGACTCTTTCCTCTGGATTGTCCTTTCCTTCGGAGTTGGGTGGTTGCTGCCCTGAAGTAGAAATCACACTCCTCTGGGGAGGGAACTTGGATTCATTATTGGAAAAGGCAAGAAGCCACAAAACCTTTTTTAGAGGATGGGTAAACCCAGCATATCGTGCACTGCGTTTCAGCTAAGATCAAGCAGCGAGGTTAATGGTAACTGCAGTCTTTGTTAGCCCTCTCAGGATCGCACCTGGAGAATTTCTGGTACTCTACCAGAATCGGCTACGGGAGTGAGTCAAACAGAGGCCTACCCATTCCATTCCTGTTCCACATGGGACTCAAAGTCTATGCGGGAGAGAGACAAGGTATTTAATTCCCATTTTCCAGTTGAGGAAAACAAGACACAAATTAACTGATGGGGGATTCTTTATTGACTCAGAGAAAATGTGATTCTGTAACAGAAAACTCTGTTACAGTTAACCTCAAAACTCTCAAATGCATCCATTCATTGTCCTCTTTATACCTAATCTCAGTCACACTATTATTTCATCAATCAACCAGTGGCATTTATTGCATACAGAGGACTGGGCTAAGTGTTTGCTCATTGTGGGCAGGGATTGTGTCTGTTATATTGTTATATTTTACTCTCTCAAGTGCTTAGTACAGTGCTCTGCACACAGTAAGTGCTCAATAAATACAACTGTTTCAGTGAACACAATAGAGTTGGTAGACATGTTCAGCTTGTCTTCTCCATTACACTATAAGCTTCTCAAGAGCAGGGATCATGTTTTAAACTTTGCTTGCCAACACTCATCCTCTCCCTGAACCCAATGGGTATTCAAGGAAGGAGCAGGAAGATCTGTCCAGAAAGCAAATGCCCAACCAAATTGCAGCCAGGTTAGAAAAGTAAAAATCAAGTTTCTTTTTCCTTGCTCACAGACCCTCTAGATTTTAATCTCCTTGTGAGTAGGGAACATGTTCATCAGCTCTGTTATACTGTATTCTCCCAAGCGCTTAGTGCAGTGATCTGCACATAAGTGCTCAATAAAGACAACTGATTGATTCATAGTCTTCGTCCCCATTTCTCTTTGAACCAGGAAAGTTTCCCTCCATGCCCAGCCCACTCCCCCTTTGCACAAACGTTCTATTAGATCGCAGATATAAACATCTTTTTGTTGTGTGAAACACATGAGACACATTAGACAGAAACAACCAACTTTCTCTGGCAAATCAAGGTCGCAGACCTGGATGCCTTACAAAGATAAGGAAAGATACAGGAGGAAAAAAAAAAAATCACAAAAACTTCCCAGTTGAAGATTGGCTACAGGTAGCTACCTAAACTGAAATCAATTCTTGATCTCCTCTGGGCACTTAATGCAGTTGCCCAGATGACTAACAGAGCCCGTATTTTACTTTAGTAATAATAGTATTCAATAAGCACCGACTGTGGGTAGGGCACTGTACTAAGTGATGGGAAAGAATACATGGGTGAGAATTAGACCCACGTTTTACAGATGAGGAAACAGACACAGAAAAATTAATTGACTTGTTCAAGGTCTCGCAGCCAGGCAGTGGCTGAGTGGCTGAGTACAATCACTCATCCTATTCCGACTGGATTACTGCATCAGCATCCTTTCTGATCCCCCAACCTCCTGCCTCTCCCCACTTCAGTCTATACTTCACTCTGCTGCCCAGATTATCTTTCTACAGAACCCTTCTGGGCATGTTACCCCCCCTCCTCAAAAATCTCCAGTGGTTGCCTATCAACTTCCACTACAAGCAGAAACTCCTCACTGTTGGCTTCAAAGCTCTCCATCACCTTGCCCCTTCTCACCTTCTACATCCCAGCCCGCACACTGCACACTCCGCTCCTCCGGTGCTAAGCTTCTCACTTCTATCCGGCTGTCGACCCCTGGCCAACGTCCTACCTCTGGTCTGGAACATCCTCCCTCCTCAATTCTGCCAAATAATTCCTCTTCTCCCCTTCAAAGCCCTACTGAAGGCTCACCTCCTCCAGGAGGCCTTCCAAGACTAAGCCCCCCCTTTTCCTCTGCTCCCTCTCCCTTGTCCATCGCCCCGACTCACTCCCTTTGCTCTACCCCTTTCCCCACACAGCACTTGTGTATATGTGAATATTTATAATTCTGTTTATAAGTAATGGTGTATATATTTATAATTCTATTTCTACTGATGCTATTGATAGCTGTCTACTTGTTTTGATGTCTGTCTCCCCCCTTCTAGTCTGTGAGCCTGTTGTGGGGTGGGATTGTCTCTCTGTTGCTCAAGTACAGTGCTCTGCACACAGTTAGCACTCAATAACACTGATGAAGGCACTTGCAGTCATCTAGAGGGAGACAGACCCTCAAACTTGTTTTCCAATAGGTTATAGCTTGATTCTCACCTCAGAAAGCACATTCAAGAACAATAAGAATGGAAAATAGACTTTCTTACAAGGCAAGAGTGCAGTGACACTCGACAAGTCCTGCAAGCACAAATGCTGGGCTTTGAAGCCTGATCTGTATTCACAATGCCCTTGAAGCACACGGCTGACTCAGGTGTAGGTAGTGTCTTATGTTTTTAACTGGGAGAGGCTTCCAGACTTCAAATATTGAGTATGGAACAAATAGACCAGAATGAAGCCTCCAAATATTGAGTACGGAATAAATAGACCAGAATGGAGAGAGAAAAATCAGTTTCCAAAATAGTTGCCCAACCCATTAGCTTAAAAAACAAACAAGGACAAGAATCTTTGAGGCTTATGTGAGCATTATTGTGAATTTAGTTCAAAGGGAATTTGACATTTCACACCCATTCTTTCTGCGAGTATTATCAGCAAATCCTCCAGCTAGCGTCAACTCTTGCAGCCCATTAGTGACATCTTTGTTCTAATTTTGGATTCTGTTCCAAGCTCTGCTTCATTTCCAAGTATTTAAATGAAACTATTTCATTAAAGAAAAAAAAAAAAAAGGAACTGAGCAGCAGCATGGCCTAGTGCAAAGATCACAGGCCTGGGAATCGGAGGACCTGAGTTCTAATCCCAGCTCTGGTTCAATCTCTCATCCTATCCTGACTGGATTACTGCATCAGCCTCCTCTCTGACCTCCCATCCTCCTGTCTCTCCCCACTTCAATCTATACGTCACGCTGCTGCCCGGATCTTTGTGCAGAAACGCTCTGGGCACGTTACTCCCCTCCTCAAAAGTCTCCAGTGGCTACCAATCAACCTACGCATCAGGCAAAGACTCCTCACTCTCGGCTTCAAGGCTGTCCATCACCTCGCCCCCTCCTACCTCACCTCCCTTCTTTCCTTCTCCAGCCCAGCCCGCACCCTCCTCTGCTGCTAATCTCCTCACCGTGCCTCATTCTCACCCGTCCCCCCATCGACCCCCGTCCTCCCCGTCCTGGAATGCCCTCCCTCCGCACATCCGCCAAGCTAGCTCTCTTCCTCCCTTCAAAGCCCTATTGAGTTCACCTCCTCCAGGAGGCCTTCCCAGACTGAGCCCCCTCCTTCCTCTCCCCCTCCCCTTCCCCCCCCAACTTCCCTCCTTCCCCTCCCCACAGCACCTGTATATATGTTTGTACATATTACTCTATTTTACTTGTACATATTTATTCTATTTATTTTGTTAATATGTTTTGTGTCTATCTCCCCCTTCTAGACCATGAGCCCGCTCTTGGGTAGGGAGCGTCTCTATATGTTGCCAACTTGTACTTCCCAAGCGCTTAGTACAGTGCTCTGCACACAGTAAGCGCTCAATAAATACGATTGAATGAAAGTGCTTACTTTGTGACCTTGGGCAAATCAAGTTCTCTGTGCCTCAGTTTTTTCAATTGTAAAATGGCCATTCCATGCTTGGTTCCCCCTCAGAATGAGAGCCTTATATGGGACAGGCCGGGTATGCAATCTAATTACCTTCTATTTACCCAGTGCTTGACAGGTATTAAGCACTTAATACAATAATACTACTGAAAAAAGAATACAGATGCTGACTCCAATACAAAGCATTTGAAGACTTTCATGGGAAGTATCTGTGTTTACTCTGCGGATGGGCTGAGCACCTTGTGGGTGGGAAACGTGTCTGCCAACTCTTACTGTACTCTCCCAAGTGCTGAACACAATACTCTGCACAAAGTAAGCACCCAATAAATGATTGATTGCTTTGTGAAGGCACAAACAACTAAATTCTCACAAAGAAAGGAAGTTTGATTTTGGAAACCTTTCAGTTCACGTATACTGTGAAACTACCTTTAATTCGAAGAGCATTTAACTCCAAATGCCAGTCACGTTCAGTTACTCCTTCCAAAAGCAACACACAATTGAATGAGTGCTCAATCCAAAGAGGATAGCAATGTTGTGTCAGTTGTTTCAGAACTGAAAGCATAACCTCTCACAAACATGTTCAGTTGCAACATACATGGTTTATTACAACAAAAATGTTTTAAAACAAAAAAGTAGAATGAATAAACACTTAAAATGAAGACGTTTCCATTGGAAATGGGTTAAAATACACAAGGGTTTCAGTTACCATCTCACTGCAATTTTCTTGTGTGTTACAAGCCTCCACACCCCATGCACTCTGTAATCATGCAAATGTGAAGGGAAATTTGAACCACCAGGTACGTGAAAAGTCCGTGAACTGCAAAGACTCATTTCACAAGGTAGCCAAGCTGGTTTGGAGAAGAAAATTATTTGAGGAATTCTTCATGTGGTTATGCTCACATTAGAAGCCATGGACCTTGAGCTGCTCTTCCTTGACAATGCCAACCTACCAAAAATAAAGACAAAAACACACCACCTTTCAGGGAGTTTGTCCTTTAGAGTCCATTACTTTCCTGAAATAGGTACATTTATCAGAAGTTTAATTCAGATATTGGGCAGTTAGAGCTTGCAGTGAAGATCCCTTCAGCATCCTGCTACATTACGTTCAGAGCCAGATACGACTAATAAGTAGCTAATCTCAACTGAGATGTGCAAAAACACTTAAATATTTGGGTTTAAATTTAGCAAGACAAATAAATGAACGACCCTTTTTACCATGAACTGAACATGAAACTTGTGTTAACGGTACAACTAATAGTATAACATCCTTAAGCAGAGAATTTTTATGCTCAGTTGTCAACCTGAAATAAATCTAAATGCTGCATAAAATTCATCTGCAGTCACTCACCTCCAAGAGGAATTGGCAAATGTTTTTTCTTTGGTCACCTTGAAGCTGGATGACTTCACCGTATTCAGGATGCTCAATCACAGTACCATTGCAAGCAAATTTCTGGCAAAAATACAGTACTAGCAGTCAAATACAACGCATTCAAATATTCAATTTTCACAAGAGGAAAAAAACCTGCATTCACACTAACTTCCTCATTTTAATGCCGCATCATGACACGAAGTGGCCAAATATTCAACTCATTCTAGGAATTAAAAATAGAAGCACTTTATCGTTCTGGTTGCTAAACAACGAATTTATTGTTGAGCCTTTAAAAAGTAATCAGAGGGAACGCTCAAATGACTAGGCGGGATTTTTATTCAGAGAAAGTTATTTCTGACCTTACAGTTGACATTGAAACAGCCACAAAGACAGCCCAAACAGTGTTCAGTTACAAGTTTGGGACTAGACAAGCCAAAGGTTTTAGTCCAGCATGAAAATACGCATTAAACATGCTCTGAAATTTAAGTCAATGTCTTAAAACCAGTCACTTAAAAACTTTGCTAAGCCTAGGGAAAAGAGCAAGTGCAGGAGACCTGGATTCTAAAGCCAGCTATCACCTCTGAGCAAGTAATTACTGCTCTGTGCCTCTGTTTCCTCATCTGTAAAATGGAAGTTAAATACGTATACTCCCTATTTGGACAGTGAGCCCCGTGAAGGGGCAGGGACTGTGCCTGGCTTGACGATCTTATATCCTTTCCAATGTTTAATTCCTCACTAGGCACATCACACTTAATACCAGTTATCATCACTAATCCTTTACCTTTTTGAAAGCTTTCACAAGCTTTTTTTTGTCATAATCATCCGCGATCCCCTGAACGGTAGTCAGAGTCTTCCGGCCGTTCCGTTGCTGGATCCTTATATGAATGTAATCCTCGGTCCCTGCCGGGAGTAAGTCGTCGCCCTTAGTTGCATCAGCAAAGGGGTCTGCAAGAGTCCAAACCAGAAAACACGGTACAATTTAGGAATCAATTCGGAGACAAGACTCATTTACTCAACTTCTGCAGAGAAGGAGCCCTATCATTTCCTTTCACACAATATTACAGAGAAAACATCAGCTGCAACCTAAACAGATAATGTAGTGCAACTTAGTAACATGACCTAAACATTTAATCCTGAACAAGGTTCTTCGAACTCTTTCGGTTAAGGAAAAAATGATCTGGGCCAAAATATAATTATAAATTTTCATCTGACACACACCAGGGATCTAGCATATATCACAATAGTCATTCATTCGCATTGAGTGCCAAGTACAGTGCGCTACACACAGTAAGTGCTCAACAATAATAATGATAATGACGGCATTTCTTAAGCACTTAGTATGTGCCAAGCACGGTTATGGCTGACATAGTAAGTGCTTAAATGCCATTCAGGAAGGTGACAAGCGGGGCTGTAGAGGACACCAAATAAGTCATACTAAGGTGGGGGGGCAGGGGTGGGGACGGGGAAGGATGGAGAAAGGGAAAGGCAATTGGGTGACCGGGGAAGCATCGCCATGACACACACCATCACCCACGAAAAGACAAAAATTCAGCTTCCCCTGCTTCCATTTTAACCTTGAACGTGTCCTGGGGCAACTAGATTTTAGGCAATACAATCTCATAAATCTAGAGAAATACATGCCATTAACACCCTGATGCCAGAGCAGAGACCAGCCGACCTCTGAACCACTGTTCCTTACCCTGGCAAGGCCCTAACGCCCACCCCAACGTTTGCAAAAAAACAATTTTAACCGTACTAAAGGCACTTCCACCAGGCGAGGAATCTCTGCTTCTCTCGTCGGAGGGAGACTACTACGAAGCAAAAGCTTGGAGGGCGGTTTGGAGGAAGAAGCTGAAACTAGACAGCAGGCTCCCTGAGGGTAGGGGTCGTGTCTGATAATAAATGATAATACATCAATAATCATGTTAAGTGCTTAGTATGTGCCAAGCACTGTTCTAAACGCTGGGGTAGATATAAGGTAATCAGGTTATCTCACGTGGGGCTCACAGTCTTAATCCCCACTTTACAGATGAGGTAACTGAGCCACAGAAGTGAAGAGACTTGCCCAAGGTCACACAGCAGACTTCTAGCCTGTGAGACCACTGTTGAGTTGGGATTGTCTCTCTCTGTTGCAGAATTGTACTTTCCAAGCGCTTAGTACAGTGCTCTGCAACATGGTAAGTGCTCAATAAATATGACTGAATGAATGAGTGGCAGAGGCGGAATTAGAACCCATGACCTTCTGACTCCAGGCCCGGGCCCTATCCATTACAGCATGCCGCTTCCCAAGCGCTTGGCACAGTGCTCCGCAGAATAAGTGCTCAACAGTCATTCATTCGCGTTGAGTGCCACGTACAGTGCTCTCTACACACACGAAGAGCTCAATAATAATGATGATAATGATGGCATTTGTTAAGCACTTACAATGTGCCAAGCACTGTTACAGCTGACTGATACTAAGCGCTTAAATGCCATTCAGACAGGTGACCGGGGGGGGGGCGGGGGGGGGCACTGCAGAGGACGCCAAATAAAATTCGTATTAAGGTGGGGGAGAAGGGATGGAGAAGGGGACAGGCAAGTTGGGGTGACCAGGGAAGCCATGGAGGGGGGACCGGGGGGGCGGTGCTGAAAGGGCGCTGAGAGGAAGGGAAAAGGAAGGTAGAAGGAAGGGGAAAAGGGAGAGAGGGGGCAGGGGGAAAGGGAGAGAGGGGGCAGGGGGAAAGGGAGAGAGGGGGCAGGGGGAAAGGGAGAGAGAGAGAGGGAAAGGGAGAGAGAGAGAGGGAAAGGGAGAGAGAGAGAGGGAAAGGGAGAGAGAGAGAGGGAAAGGGAGAGAGAGAGGGAAGGGGAAAGGGAGAGAGAGAGAGAAGGGGAAAGGGAGAGAGAGAGAGAAGGGGAAAGGGAGAGAGAGAGAGAAGGGGAAAAGGAGAGAGAGAGAGAAGGGGAAAAGGAGAGAGAGAGAGAAGGGGAAAAGGAGAGAGAGAGAGAAGGGGAAAAGGAGAGAGAGAGAGAAGGGGAAAAGGAGAGAGAGAGAGAAGGGGAAAAGGAGAGAGAGAGAGAAGGGGAAAAGGAGAGAGAGAGAGAAGGGGAAAAGGAGAGAGAGAGAGAAGGGGAAAAGGAGAGAGAGAGAGAAGGGGAAAAGGAGAGAGAGAGAGAGAAGGGGAAAAGGAGAGAGAGAGAGAAGGGGGAGAGAGAGAGAGAAGGGGGAGAGAGAGAGAAGGGGGAGAGAGAGAGAGAAGGGGGAGAGAGAGAGAGAAGGGGGAGAGAGAGAGAAGGGGGAGAGAGAGAGAGAGGGGGGCGGGGGGGGGGGAAGGGGGAGAGAGAGAGGGAAGGGGAGAGAGAGAGAGAGAAGGGGGAGAGAGAGAGAGAAGGGGGAGAGAGAGAGAGAAGGGGGAGAGAGAGAGAGAAGGGGGAGAGAGAGAGAGAAGGGGGAGAGAGAGAGAGAAGGGGGAGAGAGAGAGAGAAGGGGGAGAGAGAGAGAGAAGGGGGAGAGAGAGAGAGAAGGGGGAGAGAGAGAGAGAAGGGGGAGAGAGAGAGAGAAGGGGGAGAGAGAGAGAGAAGGGGGAGAGAGAGAGAGAAGGGGGAGAGAGAGAGAGAAGGGGGAGAGAGAGAGAGAAGGGGGAGAGAGAGAGAGAAGGGGGAGAGGAAAGAGAAGGGGGAGAGGAAAGAGAAGGGGGAGAGGAAAGAGAAGGGGGAGAGGAAAGAGAAGGGGGAGAGGAAAGAGAAGGGGGAGAGGAAAGAGAAGGGGGAGAGGAAAGAGAAGGGGGAGAGGAAAGAGAAGGGGGAGAGGAAAGAGAAGGGGGAGAGGAAAGAGAAGGGGGAGAGGAAAGAGAAGGGGGAGAGGAAAGAGAAGGGGGAGAGGAAAGAGAAGGGGGAGAGGAAAGAGAAGGGGGAGAGGAAAGAGAAGGGGGAGAGGAAAGAGAAGGGGGAGAGGAAAGAGAAGGGGGAGAGGAAAGAGAAGGGGGAGAGGAAAGAGAAGGGGGAGAGGAAAGAGAAGGGGGAGAGGAAAGAGAAGGGGGAGAGGAAAGAGAAGGGGGAGAGGAAAGAGAAGGGGGAGAGGAAAGAGAAGGGGGAGAGGAAAGAGAAGGGGGAGAGGACAGGGGAAAAGGAAGGGAAGAGTCTGACAGGCCCGGATCCCAGTCAGCCACTTCCTGGAGAGAAGACAAAGCCCCCCCAGGCCGAGGATGGGGGTTCGAGGGCCGGCCTCGTCTCCCCACAAGCCCTGGGCGGCTCTTACCGAAAGACTGGAGGTTCTGGATAGAGGACATGCGATACTAATGTGAGGCCGGTGAGGAGGTTAAAAAAACAACAACAAACCAAACAACAACAAAAAAGGCCTGCGGGTCCCACCCGGATCACTGCGTCAGGAGGCTTGCAGGGACGAGGAAGAAAACACCGAAGCGGGCGGTGAAGAAGGAAGAAAGAGGAGAAAATAACTGCGAAAAACGACAGGCTGCAGGATCTCCAGCAAAATGGCCGAGCGGCCCTATTTAACGGTTCTCCCACGCCCCTCCCACCCCGGCCTCTGCGCGGGGGCTGCTGGGAGTTGTAGTTGATAACGGAAGAGAGGTCGGTTTCTCGACCCCCCCCGAGGGGCTCAAAGGACTACAATTCCCGAGAGGCAACGCGCGCGCTCCTAACGGCCCGGCCCTGGGCCTGTTGTTAGGTCAGGCCTGAGGAGCTGGCTGACATAATAATAATAATAATAATAATAAAATAATAATAATAATAATGATGATGTTGGTATTTGTGAAGCGCTTACTATGTGCCAAGCACTGTTCTAAGCGCTGGGGTAGATACAATTCATTCATTCAATCGTATTTATTGAGCGTTTACTGTGTGCAGAGCACTGTATTAAGCGCTTGGGAAGTACAGGTTGGCAACATATAGAGACGGTCCCTACCCAACAGTGGAATTCACTTCTCTGGGCCTCAGTTACCTCATCTGGAAAATGGGGATTAAGACTGTGAGCCCCTCGTGGGGCAACCTGATCCCCTTGTTAAGCGCTTGGGAATTACAAGTTGGCAACATATGGAGACAGTCCCTACCCAACAGCGGGCTCACAGTCTTGAAGGGGGAGACAGAGAACAAAACAAAACGTATTAACAAAATAAAATTGATAAAATAAATATGTGCAAATAATGTACACATCCCACGTGGGGCTTACAGTCTTCATCCCCATGTTACAGATGAGGGAACTGAGGCCCAGAGAATCAATCAATCAATCGTATTTATTGAGCGCTTACTGTGTGCAGAGCACCGTACTAAGCGCTTGGGAAGTCCAAGTTGGCAACATATAGAGACAGTCCCTACCCAACAGTGGGCTCACAGTCTAAAAGGGGGAGACAGAGAACAAAACCGAACATACTATCAAAACAAAATAAATAGAATAGATATGTACAAGTAAAATAAATAAATAGAGTAATAAATATGTACAAACATATATAGAGAAGTTAAGTGACTAACCCAAGGTCACACAGCTGACAAGTGGCGGAGCTGGGATTAGAACCCACGACCTCTGGCTCCCCAGGCCATGCTCTATCGACTGAGCCATGCTGCTTCTTTCCTATTCATTCATGGAAACCGTCTTGACTGAGCGCTTACTGTGCGCAGAGTGCTGCACTGAAGCGCTTGGGAAGTACAATTCAGCAACAAATCCATTCTTTCAAAAATGATAATAATAATGATGGCATTTATTAAGCATTTACTATGTGCAAAGCACCATTCTAAGTGCTGGGGAGGCTGCAGTTGTTAGCTGTGTGACTTTGGGCAAGTCACTTCATTCATTCATTCAATTCAATTGTATTTATTGAGTGCCAACTGTGTGCAGAACACTGTACTAAGTGCTTGGGAAGTACAGGTTGGCAACATATAGTGACAGTCCCTACCCAACAGTGGAATTCACTTCTCTGGGCCTCAGTTACCTCATCTGGAAAATGGGGATTAAGACTGTGAGCCCCTTGTGGGACAACCTGATCCCCTTGTTACCTCCCCAGTGCTTAGAACAGTGCTTTGCCCATATTGAGTGCTTAATAAATACCATTATTATTATTATTATTATTATCAGGTTGTCCCATGGGAGGCTCACAGTCTTAATCCCCATTTTACAGTTGAGGTAACAGGCACAGAGAAGTTAAGTGACTTGCCCCAAGTCACACAGCTGACAAGTGGTGGTCGAGATTTGAACCCATGACCTCTGACTCCAAAGTTCACGCTCTTTCCACTGAGACACGCTGCTTCTCTGGGAAGCACTAAAGCGCTTGGGAGGTACGATTCAGCAACAAATCCATTCTTTCAATAATAATAATAATGTTGATGGCATTTATTAAGCACTTACTATGTGCAAAGCACTGTTCTAAGTGCTGGGGAGGTTACAAGGTGATCAGGTTGTCCCACAGGGGGCTCACAGTCTTAATTCCCATTTTACAGTTGAGGGAACTGAGGAACAGAGAAGTGAAGTGATTTGCCCAAAGTCACACAGCTGGCAAGTGGTAGAGCTGGGATTTGAACCCATGACCTTTGACTCCAAAGCTCTTTCCACTGAGCCACGCTGCTTCAATCATATTTATTCATTCAAGTGTATTTATTGAGCACTTCCTGTGTGCAGAGCACTGTACTAAGCCCTTGGAAAGTACAAGTTGGCAACATATAGAGACGGTCCCTGCCACACAACAGGCTCACAGCCTAGGAGGGGGAGACAGACAACAAAACAAAACACGTAGACAGGTGTCAAAACCCTCAGAATAAATAGAATAAATTCATTGAGCACATAGAGAAGCAGGGTGGCTCAATGGAAAGAGCACGGGCTTGGGAGTTGGAGGTCATGGGTTCAAGTTCCGGCTTCGCCAACAGTCAGCTTTGTGACTTTGGGCAAGTCACTTCACTTCTCTGGGCCTCAGTTACCTCATCCGTAAAATGGGGATTAAGACTGTGAACCCCCCCCCCCCCTTGGGTCAACCTGATCACCTTGTAACCTCCTCAGCGCTTAGACCAGTGCTTTTTTACATAGTAAGCGCTTAATAAATGCCATTATTATTATTATTGTATGCAGAGCACGGTAATAAACAAATACAGGCAATCCCTGCCCACAACAGGCTCACAGTCTAGAAGGGGAGAGCCATCATCAAAACAAGTAAACAGGCAGCAGTAGCATCATTATAAATAAATAGAATTATAGATGTAGAAGGGGAGAGCCATCATCAAAACAAGTAAACAGGCAGCAGTGGCATCATTATAAATAAATAGAATTATAGATGTATGCACAACATTAATAAAAATGAATAGAATTATAATTATAATTATGTACATCTATACATATACACAAGTGCTGTGGGGTGGGGAGGGGGGTAGCACAACGGGAGCGAGACAGGGTGATGAGGAGGGGAGGGAGAGCAGAGGAACAGGGGGGCTTAGTTTAGGAAGCCCAAGGGCAACCACCATGTTAGATAGCCCAAGGGCAACACAGGGATCTGACTGATGGTGGTAATAATAATGATAACTGTGGTATTGGTTAATCAATCAATCAATCAATCACATTTATTGAGCGCTTACTGTTTGCAGAGCACTGGACTAAGCGCTTGGGAAGTACAAGTTGGCAACATACAGAGACGGTCCCTACCCAACAGTGGGCTCACAGTCAAGAAGCACTTACTATGTGTTAGACACCGTACTAGCAGCTGGGGAGGGTTCCAAGATAATTGGGTGGGACACAGTCCCCGTCCCATATGGGACTCACAGTCTTTATACGCATTGTACAGCTGAGGAAACCGAGGCGTGGAGAAGAGAAGTGACTTTCCCAAGGTCACACAGCAGACACTTGGAGGAGCCGGGAACCCAGGTCGTCTTACTCTCTGGCTGTGGTCTTTCCATTAGACTGATTTACGGAAAATTAAATTGTGTACCATCCGCCAAAAGCCATTCAGACATCATTACCTCACCCTTACATCGCTTTACGCTCCCATGCCATGACCCCTATGTCAGGACACACCAAGCGTGAAAATAAGGAAAATGTCCAGCCTGTTCTCTGATGATATCACACACAATATACCGTGACACTGTCACAACCTGGATTGGAGGCCGGAGGTCCCAAACCAACCTCTCCGTGGCTTCCAATCAATCAATCAAAGTTACCGAGCACATACTGTGTGCAGAGCACTGGGCGAAGACGTTGGGAAAATAAAGCATAACAGAAGTGGTAGACATGTTCCTTGCCCACAATAAGAAGTTGTGTAGCTTTGTGGATAGAGGGTGGGCCTGGAGTCAGAAGGACCTGATTTCTAATCTGCTGTGTGACTTTGGGCAAATCACTTCATTTCTTTGCGCCCCAGTAACCGACCTGAGAAGCAGCAGCAGCGTGGCTCAATGGTAAGAGCACGGGGTTGAGAATCAGAGGTCATGGGTTCAAATCCCGGCTCCACCACTTGTCAGCTGTGTGACCTTGGGCAAGTCACTTAACTTCTCTGTGCCTCAGTTACCTCGTCTGTAAAATGGGGATTAAGACTGTGAGTCCCCCGTGGGACAACCTGATCACTTTGTAATCTCCCCAGTGCTCAGAACAGTGCTTTGCACATAGTAAGTGCTGAATAAATGCCATCATCATTATTATTATTATTGAAAGAATGGATTTGTTGCTGAATTGTACTTCCCAAGCGCTTTAGTGTTTCCCAGAGAAGCAGCGTGACTCAGTGGAAAGAGCATGAGCTTTGGAATCAGAGGTCATGGGTTCAAATCCCGGCTCCTCCAATTGTCAGCTGTGTGACTTTGGGCAAGTCACTTAACTTCTCTGTACCTCAGTTACCGCATCTGTAAAATGGGGATTAAGACCGTGAGCCCCACGTGGGACAAGCTGATCACTTTGTATCCTCCCCAGCGCCGAGAACAGTGCTTTGCACATAGTAAGCGCTTCACAAATGCCATCATTATTATTAGTGTTATTATTATTACCTCATCTACAAAATGGGGAATAAGAATGTGAGCTCCAAGGGGAACAGGGATGTGTCCAATACAACTACCTTGTATCTACAAAGCAGCACGGGTTTGGGAGTCAAAAGAACCAGGGTTCTAATCCCATCTCTTCCACTTGTCTTCTGAGTGATTTTGGGGAAGTCACTTCACTTCCCTGGGTTACCTCCTCCGTAAAATGGGGATTAAGACTGTGAGCCCCATGTGGGACAACCTGATTACCTTGTATCTCCCCCAGCACTTAGAACAGTGTTGGGCACATAGCGCTTAACAAATACCATCATTATGATTATTATTATTATTAAAATGGGGATTAAGACTGTGAGCCCCATGCGGGACAACCTGATTACCTTGTATCTCCCCCAGCGCTTAGAACAATGTTTGGCACATAGCGCTTAACAAATACCATTATTATTATTATTATTATTATTAAAATGGGGATTTAGACTGTGAGCCCCATGCGGGACAACCTGATTACCTTGTATCTCCCCCAGTGCTTAGAACAGTGTTTGGCACGTAGCGCTTAACAAATACCATCATTATTATTATTATTAAAATGGGGATTAAGACTGTGAGCCCCATGTGGGACAACCTGCTTACCTTGTATCTCCCCCAGCACTTAGAACAGTGTTGGGCACATAGCGCTTAACAAATACCATCATTATTATTATTATTAAAATGGGGATTAAGACTGTGAGCCCCATGTGGGACAACCTGATTAGCTTGTATCTCCCCCAGCACTTAGAACAGTGTTGGGCACATAGCGCTTAACAAATACCATCATTATTATTATTATTAAAATGGGGATTAAGACTGTGAGCCCCATGTGGGACAGCCTGATTACCTTGTATCTCCCCCAGTGCTTAGAACAGTGTTTGGCACGTAGCGTTTAACAAATACCATCATTATTATTATTATTAAAATGGGGATTAAGACTGTGAGCCCCATGTGGGACAACCTGATTACCTTGTATCTCCCCCAGCACTTAGAACAGTGTTGGGCACATAGCGCTTAACAAATACCATCATCATTATTATTATTAAAATAGGGATTAAGACTGTGAGCCCCATGCGGGACAACCTGATTACCTTGTATCTCCCCCAGCGCTTAGAACAGTGTTGGGCACATAGCGCTTAACAAATACCATCATCATTATTATTATTAAAATGGGGATTAAGACTGAGCCCCATGTGGGACAACCTGATTACCTTGTATCTCCCCCAGCGCTTAGAACAGTGTTTGGCACATAGCGCTTAACAAATACCATCATTATTATTATTATTAAAGTGGGGATTAAGACTGTGAGCCCCATGTGGGACAACCTGATTACCTTGTATCTCCCCCAGCGCTTGGAACAGTGTTTGGCACATAGCACTTAACACATACCATCATTATTATTATTATTAAAATGGGGATTAAGACTGTGAGCCCCATGCGGGACAACCTGATTACCTTGTATCTCCCCCAGCGCTTTAGAACAGTGTTTGGCACATAGCGCTTAACAAATACCATCATTATTATTATTATTATTAAAATGGGGATTAAGACTGTGAGCCCCATGTGGGACAACCTGATTACCTTGTATCTCCCCCAGCGCTTAGAACAGTGTTTGGCACATAGCGCTTAACAACTACCATCATTATTATTATTATTAAAATGGGGATTAAGACTGGGATCCTCATGTGGGACAAGGACTGTGTCTAACTTGACTAGACTGTATCTACCCCAGAGCTTTAGTACAGTGCCTGGCACATTATAAGTCCTTAACAAATACAACAATTACTATCATTATTATTATCAAATACCATAAGAAATTGAGCACTTACCATTGTGCAGACCACCGTACTAAGCGCTCGGAAGAGTACAGTGTAACAGAGTTCGTAGACAAGTTCCCTGCCCACAATGAGCTTACTGCCTGGCGGAGACAGAAGGCGGACGGAAGACCCAGATTCTAATTCATTCACTCATTCAATCGTATTTATTGAGCGCTTACTGTGTGCAGAGCACTGTACTAAGCGCTTGGGAAGTACAAGTCGGCAACATCTAGAGACGGTCCCTACCCAACAGTGGGCTCACAGTCTAGAAGGGGGATACAGACAACAACAAAAAAAACATATTAGCAAAATAAAATAGAATAAATATGTACAAATAAAATAAATAAATATACATATACACAGGACACAGTAAGCACTCAATAAATATGATTGAATGAATGAATGAATCCCTATTTTACAGGTGAGGGAACTGAGGCCTAGAGAAGGAAAGTGACTTACGCAAGGTCACCCAGCCTGCCAGCTCTGCCACTTGCCAGCTGTGTGACTTCGGGCAAGTCACTTTCCCTGTGCCTCAATTTCCTCATATGGAAAATGGGGATAAAATACTCATTCTCCCTTCCCCCTTTGTTTGAAAGCCCCGTGTGTGGTGGGGATTTTATCCCATCTGATTGTCTGCTATCAACCCCAGGACGTAGTATAGTGTTTAGCACATACTAAGTGTTTAATTAACACCACAACCACTTTCCATTCATTCAATTGTATTTACTGAGTGCTTACTGTGTGCAGAGCACTGTACTAAGGACTTAGGAAGTACAAGTTGGCAACATATAGAGACGGTCCCTACCCAATAATGGTCTCACAGTCTTGAAGGGGGAGACAGACAACAAAACAAAACATGTGGACAGGTGTCAAGTCATCAGAATACATAGAAGTAAAGCTAGAAGCACATCATTAACAAAATAAATAGAATCGTAAATATGTACAAGTAAGATAAATAGAGTAATAAATCTGTACAAACATATATACAGGTACTGTGGGGAGGGGAAGGAGGTAGGGCGGGGGGATGGTGAGGAGGAGAGGAAAAAGGGGGCTCAGTCTGGGAAGGCCTCCTGGAGGAGGTGAGCTCTCAGTAGGGTTTTGAAGGGAGGAAGAGAGCTAGCTTGGCAGATGTGCGGAGGGAGGGCATGCCAGGCCAGGGGGAGGACGTGGGCTGGGGGTCGACGGCGGGACAGGTGAGAGCGAGGGACGGTGAGGAGATTAGCAGCGGAGGGTGCGGGCTGGGCTGCAGAAGGAGAGAAGGGAGGTGAGGTAGGAGGGGGTGAGGTGATGGATGGACAGCCTTGAAGCCGAGAGTGAGGAGTTTTTGCCTGATGGGCAGATTGATTGGTAGCCACTGGAGATTTTTGAGGAGGGGAGTAACATGCCCAGAGCGTTTCTGCACAGAGATGATCCGGGCAGCGGCGTGAAGTGGGGAGAGACAGGAGGATTGGAGATCAAAGAGGAGGCTGATACAGTAATCCAGTCGGGATAGAATGAGTAAATGAACCAGCAAGGTAGCAGTTTAGATGGAGAAGATAGGGCAGATCTTGGCGATTTGGCGGAGGTGAGACCAGCAGGTTTTCGTGACGGATTGGATGTGAGGGGTGAACGAGAGAGCGGAGTCGAGGATGACACCTAGGTTGTGGGCTAGTGAGACGGGAAGGATGGTAGTGCCATCTACAGTGACAGGAAAGTCAGGGAGAGGGCAGGGTTTTGGAGGGAGGATAAGGAGTTTAGTCTTGGACATATTGAGTTTTAGATGGTGGGTGGACATCCAGATGGAGATGTCCTGAAGGCAGGAGGAGACCCGAGAGAGGAAGGGAAGGAGAGAAAGTAGGGGCACAGATGTAGATTTGGGTGTCATCAGCATAGAGATGATAGTTGAAGCCGTGGGAGCGAATGAGTTCACCGAGGGAGTGAGTGTAGATCGAGAACAGAAGGGGACCAAGCACTGACCCTTGAGGAACCCCTACAGTAAGGGGATGGGAGGGGGAGGAGGAGCCCCCAAAGGAGACTGAGAATGAACGGCCAGAGAGATAAGAGGAGAACCAGGAGAGGACGGAGTCTGTGAAACCAAGGCTGGATAGCGTGTTGAGGAGAAGGGGGTGGTCCACAGTGTCGAAGGCAGCTGAGAGGTCGAGGAGATGTACGTAAGTGCTGTGGGGATGAACTGCAGTGGGAGGACTGGGACCAGGCTTCTTACAGGGAAGGAGAACTCAGGGTGTATGTCACTTTTTTTACTTATGGCCCAGACCTTTTCCCCACCACCTTCATCCCTCTCTCCCTTCTGATACTCTCTCTTTCTTTTTCTCTCTCTTCCTCCTCACTCTCTTTCTGTCTCTATTCCACTGTGTGTTCTCCCCCTCTCTTCTTTTTGGCCCTGAGCTCCAGTGGTATCCATCTCTCCCCCTGGCTCCCCCTGCCACATACACCCCAGCCCCTGGAGTTCTGAGCCCTGCACACCTCAGGTGGCCATTTATGTTCATCAGTAGCAGCCATAGTGACAGCAGTAGCCGGAGCACTTAGTGAAGAAGATAAACAATAATAATAATAATAATAATGACATTTGTTAAGTGCTTACTAAGTGCGAAGCACTGTTCTAATAATAATAATAATAATAATAATGGCATTTATTAAGCACTTACTATGTGCAAGGCACTGTTCTAAGTGCTGGAGAGGTTACAAAGTGACCAGGCTGTCCCATGGGGGGGCTCACAGTCTTAATCCCCATTTTCCAGATGAGGGAACTGAGGCACAGAGAAGTTAAGTGACTTGCCCAAAGTCACACGGCTGAGAATTGGCAGAGCCAGGATTTGAACCCATGATCTCTGACTCCAAAGCCCGGGCTCTCTTCCACTGAGCCACGCTGACTGACTTTCTTTCCAAAGAAAGAGAGGAAGTTTTGACTCAGGGAGCTATTCCAATTGATATTTGGCTTCTTGGCCCATAGTTTTCCTCAGGCCTGGAACTTCCTCCCTCTTCATATCTGACAGCCCACCACACTCCCCACCTTTTTTGTTGTTGTTGTTGTTTTTATTTGTAAAACGTTTACTCTGTGCCACACACTGTTCTAAGTGCTGGTGTATATAATAATAATGGCATTTGTCAAGTGCTTACTATGTGCCAGGCACTCTCTAAGAGCTGGGGTACTTACAAGATAATCAAGTTGGACACAGTCCCTGTCCCATATAATAATCAATCAATCAATCAATCGTATTTATTGAGTGCTTACTATGTGCAGAGCACTGTACTAAGCACTTGGGAAGTACAAATTGGCAACATATAGAGACAGTCCCTACCCAACAGTGGGCTCACAGTCTAAAAGGGGGAGACAGAGAACAAAACCAAACATACTAACAAAATAAAATAAATAGAATAGATATGTACAAGTAAAATAAATAAATAAATGAATAGAGTAATAAATATGTACAAACATATATACAGGTGCTGTGGGGAAGGGAAGGAGGTAAGATGGGGAGATGGAGAGGGGGATGAGGGGGAGAGGAAGGAAGGGGCTCAGTCTGGGAAGGCCTCTTGGAGGAGGTGAGCTCTCAGCAGGGCCTTGAAGGGAGGAAGAGAGCTAGATTGGCAGATGGGCAGAGGGAGGGCATAGTAGTAATGATGGCACTTATTAAGTGCTTACTATGTGCAAAGCACTGTTCTAAGCACTGGGGAGGTTACAAGGTGATCAGGTTGTCCCACGGGGTGCTCACAGTCTTAATCACCATTTTACAGATGAGGTAACTGAGGCACAGAAAAGTTAAGTGACTTGCCCAGAGTCACACAGCTGACAATTGGCAGAGTCAGGATTTGAACCCATGACCTCTGACTCCAAAGCCCGTGCTCTTTCCACTGAGCAACGCTGCTTCTCCCTCCCTTCCAGTCTGAATCCCTCTTTTACAGATGAGGGAACTGGTGAAGTGACTTGACCAAGGTCACGCAGCAGACAAATGGAGGAGCTGGGTTTAGAACTCATGACCATCTGACCCCCAGGCCTGTGCTCTATCAGGTTGAACTCAGTCCACGGCCCACCCGGGGCTCACAGTCTTAATTCCCATTTTACAGACAAGGTGACTGAGGCACAAGGAAGTGAAGTGATCTGCGCAAGGGAGAAGGGTGGCAGTTGAGGACAGCAATCAATACTGAATGGCAGAATGTATATATGTATATATGTTTGTACTTATTTATTGCTCTATTTATTTATTTATTTTACCTGTACATATCTATTGTATTTATTTTATTTTGTTAGTATGTTTGGTTTTGTTCTCTGTCTCCCCCTTTTAGACTGTGAGCCCACTGTTGGGTAGGGACTATATATGTTGCCAACTTGTACTTCCCAAGCGCTTAGTACAGTGCTCTGCACACAGTAAGAGCTCAATAAATACGATTGATTGATTTCCAAGGCAGGGAAGGGTTCTGTTCCCATTATAAACTGCTTGCCATGCAGCTCATTAAGGTAATTTCCCTGCACCTCTGGGCATAGCTAAGCAGTTCCCAAGAAGCGTGTGGGAATTGCACAATTGTTGTGTTCTAATCCTGGCTCCGCCAGTTGTCTGCTGTGTGTCCTTGGGCTTAGTGGATGAGCACGGCCCTGGGAGTCGGAAAGTCATGGGTTCTAATTCCAGATCCTCCACTGGGCAAGTCACTTCACTTCTCTAGGCCTAAATGAAAAATAGGGATGGGGACACTGACCCCCACATGGACAGGGAGGGAAACTGGAAGTTACCTCCTCCAGAGAGAGATTATTCCGATTCCATCTCGCCTCTCTGGAAAGTACAACCAATCAACTGAGGCACAGAGAAGTTAAGTGACTTGCCCAAAGTCACATAGCTGACAATTGGCAGAGCCGGGATTAGAACCCATGATCTCAGACTCCCAAGCCTAGGCTCCTTCCACTGAGCCATGCTGCTTCTCAAATTATTATTATTGTAATACAGCTGACGTGGCAGAGGTGGGATTAGAACCCGCAACCTCTGACTCCCAAGCCTGTGCTCTTTCCACTAAGCCAGGTTGGGATGGACAACTTGGTAGATATACACATACACAAGCATACGCACACACACATACACACACACACACATATGTATATATATACCATTATATCAAACATATATATATATATATATAATGATGGCATTTATTAAGTGCTTACTATGTACAAAGCACTGTTCTAAGCTCTGGGAGGTTACATGGTGATCAGGTTGTCCCATGGGGGGTTCACAGTCTTAATCCCCATTTTACAGATGAGGTAACTGAGGGCCAGAGAAGTTAAGTGACTTGCCCAAAGTCACACAGCTGACAATTGGCGGAGCTGGGATTTGAACCCATGACCTCTGACTCCAAAGCCCAGGCTCTTTCCACTGGGCCACACTACTTCTCCAGAATCTCTCTCTCTCTCTCTCTCTCTCTCTCTCTCTCTCTCTCTCTCGAGATTATATATCTATATATATCTATATATAGATATATAGATATATATAGATATAATCTCTCCCTCTCTATATATATAATGGTATTTGTTAAGGGCTTAACTTCTCTGTGCCTCAGTTTCCTCATCTATAAAATGGGGATCAAAAGTGTGAGCCCCATGTGGGACAACTTGATTACCCTGTATCTATCCCAGTGCTTAGGACAGTGCTTGACACGTAGTAAGTGCTTAACAAATGCCATAATTATCATCATTATTATTATTATGTCCCAGATACCATATTAATCGCTTGGGTAGATACAGGCTAATCAAATTGGACACAGTACAGGTGTCCATCTGAACCCCCATTTGACAGATGAGGTAACTGAGGCCCAGAGAAACAAAGTGACTTCCCCAAGATCACACAGCAGACAAATGCCAGAGCCAGGCAGGATTAGAACCTAGGTTTTTCTGACTCCCAAGCCTGGGCTCTATCCACAAGGAATCTGCATGTCTTATTGATCTCTACACTCTAATATGTCTGAACAATTTACCCACTACCCAGTTTTCCCGAGTGTAAGAAGATATGCTGGGCATCCTATGGGCTTGCTGAGACCCTGGAGTTCTGAGTTGCCCTTGTCCCACCAATGTTAGAAGTTTGGTTTCTTGGGAGGATTTTTTTTTTAGGTATTTGTTAGGCTCTTACTATGTGCCAGGCATTATACTAAACACTGGCATAGATACAAGATCATCAGCTTGGACACAGTCTCCGTCCCACATGGGGCTCTCAGTCTTAATCCTCATTTTACAGATGAGATAACTGAGGCACAGGGAAGTGAAGTGATTTGCCCAAGGTTACACAGCAGACAAGTGGAGGAACCGGGAGTAGAACCCAGGTTCTTCTCCCTCCCAGGACTGCACTCTATTCACTAGGCCACACTGCTTCACAAGGTTGTGTGGACTGGTTTATTCCAGGTTCGTGTCCTTTCCAGGTGATACTTTCCAACTCCCTTCCCAACCCGATTTGCTCTGTTTCTCAAGTCCCAAAATCGAACCTCTCTTGTACATGGGCCGAGGGGTCTGGCCCAGTGGCTGGTTTGGGATGCAGGAAGTCCGACTTGGGATGTGGATACCGAAAGACAACAGCCTGGACTTCTTCTTAAATGCCCTGTGGGAGCAAGAGTTGCTGAAGTTGGAACATAAGTCTTAGTGATGCATACTCCACAGTTCCTTTCTTTTCGGGTACCTTCTTTTTCTTTTCCTTGCCTCTTAAAAAAAAAAAAAAACAACCAACCAAAACACTCTTTTTATGCCATTTCTGGCCTGCTTTCCTGTCCACCCCCGACCTATCCATCTCTATCTTTCAGAGGGAGTTCTTGGATTCTGAGGCTGAATGACAGGTGGGAACCAAAGTATTCATTTCAAATCAAGCACTTTGGGGTTGAAATTTTTCCTCCTTTGTATTCTTACTCAGATTGCTGAATTCACCACCAGAATCCAGCTACTTGAGGCAGAGAGAGGCTTTCACTCTCTGAATGGGCTCTCTATGTAAAATGTGTTCCTTCTGCTTGCAAACCTGTATTGCCTCTTGTATTTTGGGACAAAGAGTTGGGCAAAAAGGAAAATGTTATTTTTTCTCAACAACATTGCATTTATATATTAAACAATGCAAAAAATTTAAGGCTTTCTGTTAATATTCCTCTCACGTCACATCCAGTCAGCAAAGCAACCTTCAAACCATCATATTTAGTGAGTGTTTAATGTGTGCAGAACACTGCTCTAAATGTTTTTGAGAGTACAATGTAACAGAGTTGGTAGACACATTCTGTGCCCACAATGATCTTAGAGTCTAGAAGGAAGACAGACATTAATATAAATAGATGAATTACGGATATGTATGTAAGTGCTGTGGGGGCAAATTTAAGTGCAAGGGCATTGCAGAAGGGAGTGGGAGAAGAGGAAATAAGGACTTAGTTGGGGAAGGCCTCTGTCACTCTTACTTGTCACTTTTCCATAGACAATAGCAACAAGGAAAGAAAAAGTCCCAGAATTTCCTCCTCTCCCAGGTTCAGTTACAAAAACTGAGGAAGAAAGGTAGATGCCAGGCAAATTTCTTCCTTGTCACTCCTCAGAGGAGGCAAAAGTAGTTTTTAAGGACGCTAGCACTTCCCCTGTGGAGACACTCTGTTGAGACCCAGCTGATTTTTGCCTTTTTGAAATGAATATCCCACGATTCAAGACTGTTAGGGAGAAGAAGGGTCCATTACCTTCTTGTAAAGTTCTACACTGCTTTGGCTTGTGTGTTGGGCTCAATCAATCAATCAATGGTATTTATTTATTAATGGTATTTGTTAAGCACTGACAATGCACGAGGGACTGTACTAAGCACCCGGGTAGATGCAAATTAACCAGGCTGGACACAATCCATGCCCCATATGGGGTTCACAGTCTTAATCCCCATTTTACAGATGAGGGAACTGAAACACAGAGAAGTTAAGTGACTTGCCCAAGAACACACAGCAGACAAGTGGCAGAGCCGGGATTAGAACCCAGGTCCTTCTGACTTCGAGGCCCATTCTCTATCCACTAGGAGCACTTACTTTGTGCAGAGCATACATGACAACAGAGATAACGGACATATTCCCTGCTCACCGCGGGATTATAGTCTAGAGGGGAGATAGACATTGATATAAATGTCTACACTTGACCTCATGCTATGGGGTCAAAGGTAGAGCACATAATAATAATAATGGCATGTATTAAGTGTTTACTATGTGCAAAGCATTGTTCTAAGCACTGGGGAGGTTACAAGGTGATCAGGTTGTCCCACAGTGGCTCACAATCTTCATCCTCATTTTCCAGATGAGGTAACTGAGGCACAGAGAAGTTAAGTGACTCGTCCAAAGTCACACAGCTGACAAGTGGCGGAGCTGGGATTTGAACCCCTGACCTGTGACTCCAAAGCCTGTGCTCTTTCCACTGAGCCAAAGGTCACAGATATGAAAGCAAAGAAGGCTCTTCCTCCCCATCCCCTTCCTCTTCCCATGAAAGGTGGGGTGGAACCAGGGGTATCATGGCTCTCACAATGTTGGCTGCTGTCATTCCATCTGAGGGGAATGTTCACCTGCATTTTCTGGGACTACTGATCCCAGAAATCCCAATTCATGAAAAAACCGCACACGTGCCAGTCGTGGATCAAGCACTATTTTCTCCCTCCATAATCGTATTTGTTAAGAGCTTACTATGTTCTAGGCACTGTACTAAGCCCTGGGGCAGATTCAAGCTATTCAGGTCAGGCACAGTCCCCCCCATTTTACAGATGAGGAAACTGAGGGACAGAAAAGTTAAGTGACTCACCCAAGTTCACGCAGCAGGAAAGTGGTGGAGCTAGGATTAAAACATAGGTCCCCCTTCTAGATGCCCCCCTTCTAGACTGTGAGCCCCCACCTTCTAGACTGTGAGCCCGCTGTTGGGTAGGGACTGTCTCTATATGTTGCCAACTTGTACTTCCCAAGCGCTTAGTACAGTGCTCTGCACACAGTAAGCGCTCAATAAATACGATTGAATGAATGAATGAATGAATGAATAAATGAATGAATAGGTCCTCTGACTCTCAGGCCTGTGATCTTTCCACTAGGCTATGCTGCTTCTCATGTCAGGCTGAAAGGGAAGCAGCACTGGTCTAGCGAGGGTCAGATAGGGATCTTGGAGATTTAGTCTAGACAAGGTCTTTTGGTCTGTGGAAGACTCATTCTGGACTCGTGTCCACTTTTGGAACAGGCCAAGGTCTCCAGGAGCCCATCAATCAATTAATCTGTCAATCAATGATATTGTTTGCGCACTTTCTATACACAGAGACTGCACTAAGCTCTTGGGAGAATACAGTATTTATTTATTCATTCATTTATCCAATCATATTTATTTAGAGCTTACTTTGTGCAAACCACCATACTAAGTGCTCGGGAGACTACAATATAACAGAATAAGTAGACCCATTACGGCCTTCAAGGAGTTTACACTCTAGCTGGGGAGATAGACACTAAAATAAATAACAGGTATGGGGGGCAACAGAATCAATCCATCAATACGATTGCATTTATTGAGTGCTTACTGTGTGCAGAGCACTATACTGAGGGCTTGGGAGAGTACAATGTAATGGTAGAGACATTCCCAGCTCGTAGTGAACTCATAGTCTAGAGGGTGAGACAGATATTAATAGAAATAAAGAAACTGTGGATATGTACGTAAGTGCTGTGGGGCTGAGGGAGAGGTGAATAAAGGGAGTAAATCAGAGAGATGCAGAAGGGAATGGGAAAAGGGGAAGTACACATATGTATATAAGTGCTGTGGGGCTGAGCCGGGTGCTCCCTCCTTATATTAACAGAAAATTACTCTCCCTTCCTTCAAAACCTAATTTGCTGATTTGTACTTCCCAAGCACTTAGTACAGTGCTCCGCACACAGTAGGCGCTCAATAAACACGATTGAATGAATGAATGAATGAAGCCACAAATCCCCAAGAGGCCTTCCTTACTTTCCTCCTCTCCCACTCCCTTCTGTGTTATCCCTACTCTATTCCTTTTTTCATGCTCCCCTCCCAGCCCCACAGCCCTTATGAACAGACCTGTAATTTATTTATTTGTATTAATGTCTGTCTCCCCTTCTAGGCTGTAAGCTTGTTGTGGGCAGGGAATGTGTCTGTTATATTGTTATAATGTACTCTCCCAGGCCCTCAGTACAGTGCTCTGTATATAGTAAGCACTCAATAAATACGATTGACTGACTGACTGAGAGGTAGGGTGAGGGCTTAAGATTTTGGACCTAAATGCACAGATGATGTAATAAGGAGGGAAAATAGATGGGGAGAGGAGAGATTAGTCAGGGAAGAAGTTCTGGAGGATGACAGGATTTTAACAGAGCTTTACAGTTGGGGAGATTAGTGGGCTGTTGGATATGGATCAAGGAGGGAGTTCCAGGCAAGAGGGAGGGAATGGTCAACAATGAGATGAGAACGAGATGCCAGGAGTAGGCCGGTATTAGAAGAGGAAAGTGAGGAAGTAAATGGGCTGGGCTGTAGTGGGAAAGGAGCGAGGAGAGGTAGGAGGGAGAGAGAGCTGAAGGAGTGCCTCAAAGTGGACAGTAAGGAGTCCCTGTTCCATGCGGAGATGGATGGGCTACCATCGGAAGGTTTTGAGGAGATGTGTGCAGTATCATGTTTTAGAAAAATGATGCTTGTGAGTTCCTCAGCAGGAAAGGAGGCTTCAATGGGGGGTGGATTTTAGAGGGGAGGTTTGGGCATTATGTATTTCCTGGCACCTGCTTTCTGATGTAGAAATGCTGGGTCAAAGTCAGTCTATCGAATTTATTGAGCGCGTATCGTGTGCAGAGCACTGTATTAAGCACTATGGGGAGTACAATATAAAAATAAACAGGAACGTTCCCTGCCCACAATGAGCTTCCAAGCAGCAAAGATACCTAGAATCCACAGTCCTCCCTTCCCAACTCTGGCAGGCCCAAGTCGGAAACTTAGAGACCACGTAACAACAGCAGTTGGCTGCTTTCTCTGTGGACATTGTAGAAAGAGCCAATAACTCAAAGACAGATGTGTCCTCGAGCCCCTGTCAGAGCTAGATAATAAACAAAAGCCAGATTTCACTTTTCAGTTGGGTCAACCTTCCTCTTCGGGGTTGGTGATGGGACAGTCAATTGTTTCTCTCCAGCATCCTGTTGGCAGTATAAGGCAGAGTTTAGCCAAATCAGGATTCAGTCATCCAGTCGCATTTATGGAATGCTTACTGTGTGCAGAGCACTGTCCTAAGCACTTGGGAAAGTACAATACAAGCAATAAATTGAACATCTACCCCCAGGGCTCCCACTCCATTGACACCCTGTTTTATATCTGTAATTTATCTATTTATATTAATGTCTGTCACCCCCCATAGACTTGTTGTGGGCAGGGAATGTGTCTGTTTATTGTTGTATTGTACTCTCCCAAGCGCTTAGTACAGTGCTTTGCCCAAAGTAAGCGCTAAATAGCACCAGAGGAGTGAAGTGTATGGGCTGGGTTGTAGAAAGAGAGATGCCAGGTGAGGTAGGAGGGGGTAAGGTGATGGAGTGCTTAAAAGCCAATGGTGAGGAGTTTTTGTTTGATACAAAGGTGGATAGGCAAACCACTGGAGATTTTTGAGGAGGAGAACATGTTCTGAACGTTTCTGTAGAAAGATAATCCGGGTGCGGAGTGAAGCGTGGACTGGAGTGGAGAGAGGCAGGAGGTTGGGAGGTCAGAAAGGAGGATGAGGCAGTAAGCCCCCTCTCAGGATAGCTCCTGGGGAGTTTCCAGTACTCTACCAGTCTTGACTATGGGAGGGAGAGTCAAGCAGAGGTCTACCCATTCCATTCCTAGCTTGGGCAGTGACTAGCCAGGGGAAGGCAATCAGCTACAAGTCAAAACTCACCTGTGCTGGGCAGCAGCAGAATGGGAGAGAGTTGAGGGCAGAGACTCAAGTTTACTGAGTAGAAGAAGGCCACTGGTAAACCACTTCCATATTTTTACCAAGAAAGCTCTACGGATGCACTATTAGAATGACTGCAGATGGAGAATGGAGTGTTCTGGGAGAAATGTGTCCAGGGAGTTGCTATGGGTCGGAGATGACTCGACAGCATAAAGCAAGAAAAGACATAGTAAGCGCTTAACAAATACTATCGTTATTATTATTGTTTTTATTATTATTATTATCTAAAACCAATAGGATGGACACCAAGGAGTGCAAGCCACCATCTTAGAATCCCACTGAAAGAGTAGAAACAGAATACTAGGCTGGGTGGATCAAATCTTATTATGTTAATTTATAGGATAAACTTGTTTTAGGGCTGGGATTATGCTCTAAAGTTAGCATCATGTGTGATGTTGGATTTTAATCTCAAATGATAATGCTATTTGCAGAAGTACAGTTATTAAGAGAAGCACAATGTCCTAGTGGGTAGAGCACAGACCTGGGTGTCAGAAGGACCTGGGTTCTAATCCTAGGTCTGCCATTTATCTGCTGGGTGATCTTGGGCAAGTCACTTAACTTCTCTGTGTCTCAGTTACCTCATATGTAAAATGGGGATTATTAAGACTGTGAGTACCATGTGAGACAGGGACTGTGTCCAACCTGATTTGTTTGTATCTACCCCAGAGCTTACTACAGTGCTTAGCACAGAGTAAGCACTCAAAAATGCCATTACGATTATTATTATTATTCCAGGAATCGTATTTGTTTGGTTAAAACTCTCATTATTATTATGCCAGGGATAGTATTGTTTGGTTAAAAGTCCCTCTCAAAAGCCACAGAAGCCATCCTATTATGTTGGGTTGCAATGATTATTCATTTCAGACCATTCATCAGCGTAATTCTGAGAAAAAAGTGGGGAAAGATACTCAGCAGATTTGTTGGATCATTTTTAATCTCAGTTAGCATTTATTACCATTAAAATGCACCCCAAAGGGTGGAGAATTTATGATCGGTATTAAAACGTTCTTTTATTACCCAGTTAATGAACTAAGTGAAAATTAATACTGTGGGTTTTACTGGCCTGCAAGGATATTAGCAAACTTCCTACATCGTTCATCACAGATTAGTGGTAAAGCACCCTGACACTCGTGACATTTCAGTTTATTCATTAGACAAATGCGTTGTCAGTTCATTTCATAAAGGCTGACTTAACTCTTTGCTGAAGCCGGGAAGCGAGGTGATGGATTTATGGTGGAGGGCTGATGATGATGATGATAGTAATGGGATTTGTTAAGCGCTTACTGTGTGCCAAGGCACTGTTCTAAGCCTGGGGTAGATACAAGGTGATCAGGTCGTCTCACGTGGGGCTCACAGTCTTAATCCCCATTTTACAGATGAGGGAACTGAGGCCCAGAGAAGTTAAATGACTTGCTCAAGGTCACACAACTGACAAGTTGTGTCAGAGGTGGGATAAGAACTCACGACCTCTGACTTCCAAGCCCGGGCTCTTTCCACTGAGCCACACTGCTTAAGACCTAATCTTCGCAACCATTTTATAACCAAGACTCGCTCGGGCTGGGAAGCAGAGTCATCATCATCATCATCAATCGTATTTATTGAGCGCTTACTATGTGCAGAGCACTGTACCAAGCTCTTGGGAAGTACAAATTGGCAACATATACAGACAGTCCCTACCCAACAGTGGGCTCACAGTCTAAAAGGGGGAGACAGAGAACAAAACCAAACATACTAACAAAATAAAATAAATAGAATAGATATGTACAAGTAAAATAAATGAATAGAGTAATAAATATGTACAAACATATATACATATATACAGGTGCTGTGGGGAAGGGAAGGAGGTAAGAAGGGGGGGATGGAGAGGGGGACGAGGGGGAGAGGAAGGAAGGGGCTCAGTCTGGGAAGGCCTCCTGGAGGAGGTGAGCTCTCAATAGGGCCTTGAAGGGAGGAAGAGAGCTAGCTTGGCAGATGGGCAGAGGGAGGGCATTCCAGGCCCGGGGGATGACGTGGGCCGGGGGTCGATGGCGGGACAGGCGAGAGCGAGGTACGGTGAGGAGATCAGCGGTGGAGGAGCGGAGGGTGCGGGCTGGGCTGTAGAAGTCACTGGAAGAGCCTAGACTGCAGGTGGGATTTGGTTTTTCAGTTGACTCTATCCTTATTTCCAACCTGACTTGTCGGATACCACCATCAGGATAATAAAGGGAAGAAGTCCCAGGTTTGGGGGAGAAAGGTGGGTTTGAAGCAACGTTTTGCAGACTCTTCCAGCCT
Source organism: Tachyglossus aculeatus (assembly GCF_015852505.1). NCBI lineage: Eukaryota > Metazoa > Chordata > Mammalia > Monotremata > Tachyglossidae > Tachyglossus > Tachyglossus aculeatus. The sequence goes on along the minus strand of NC_052067.1, from coordinate 40,834,576 downwards.
CCACTCTCAGCCTCCCACTGACCAATCAATCGATCAATCAGTGCTATATATTGAGCTCCTACTGTGTGCAGAGCACTGTACTAAGCCCTTGGGAGACTACAACAGAGTTGGTAGACACGATTCTTTCCCAAAAGGTGCCTATAGTCTGGTCCGGGAGACAGACAGTGGGAAGCAGGGGCCTGGGTTCAATCAATCAGTAGAAAATAGGCCACTCAGCCTTTTTTGCGTGATAAAGAAATTAAACCAAGCCGAGTTATCAGTTCCTGCACTTCTGCTCTCTCCTTCTGGCGACAGGAAAGGAAGTAGTTCTATCAAGAAGTGTCCTCCAAGAGGCTTTCTCTAAGACCTCATTACCTTTTCTCCCATTCCCTTCTGCATCGCCCTGGTTTGCTCTCTTTATTCCCCTGCCCATCTCCACAGCACTTATGTACATATCCATAATTTATTTATATTACCACCTGTCTCCACCTCTAGACTGTAAGCTCCTTGTGGGCAGGGAATGTGTCTGTTATACTGTTATACTGTACTCTCCCAAGGGCTTAGAACCATATTCCACACACAATAAGGGCTCAAAACAATTGACAAATGAGAAGCAGTGTGGTTACCACAGGCCTGGGAGTCCTCTGACTTCATTCATTCATTTATTCAATCGTATTTATTGAGTGCTTACTGTGTGCAGAGCACTGTACTAAGCGCTTGGGAAGTACAAATTGGCAACAGAGACAGTCCCTACCCAACAGTGGGTTCATTCATTCATTCATTCATTCAATCGTATTTATTGAGGGCTTACTGTGTGCAGAGCACTGTACTAAGCGCTTGGGAAGTACAAGTTGGCAACATATAGAGATGGTCCCTACCCAACAGCGGGCTCACAGTCTAGAAGGGGGAGACAGACAATGAAACAAAATATATTAAGAAAATAAAATAAATAGAATAAATAAATATAATATAAATATTCAGGATTCAAACACCCAGATTAGGGGCAGTTGTGGCTAAAATCCAAATTTCCCAGAAGAAATTTCATGGGAAATATATATTATTTGTCAAGAATTTTCATTATGAAGGAAAACCCCCCCAGTAAATCTAAGAAAAAAAAATACAAGTTAATACTGAGTTTAAAAGGGGGAGGCAGAGAACAAAACAAAACATATTAACAAAATAAAATACATAGAATAAACTTGTACAAATAAAATAGATAAATAGAGTAATAAATACGTACAAACATATATACATATATACAGGTGCTGTGGGGAGGGGAAGGACTTGTGTTCTAAATGTGGCTCAGCCACGTGCCTGCTGTGAGAGCTCGGGCAAGTCACTTAACTTTTCTGGGCCTGTTTCTTCATCTGTAAAAAGCAGATTCACTATCTGTTCTTCCTCCTATTTAAGATTATGAGCTGCATATGGAAGAGGGGCTGTGTCCGACCTGATTATCTTACATCTACCCTAATACTACAGTGCTTTGCCCATAGTAAGCTGTTAATAAATATGACAATTATTATCACCTGTATGTCCTAAGCTCCTCATAAAGAGCACTGCACCAAGAGGGCAGTCAATAAATACTACTATTCTACTAAGAGAAATAGCAGAGTACAGAGGATCCAGGATTCTTTCCCCCTCTGGAGCCTTGCCTTTTTCTCTCCTCTCTCACTGGACTGAACATGCAAAAACCAGACCGAGTTTGCTAAAAAGGATTTTCCCGAGGCCTCAGTGAGGATGGATGGTCCCTCCTCTAACTGTACCTGAACATTTCGTGTTCAAGGACGATTCCTGTTCAAGCCACGTGGGCCAGTGGAGAAAGTCCAGGCCTGAGAGCCGGAGGACCTGGATTCTAATCCCCGTCCCGCCACTTACCTGCTGTGTGACTTTGGGCAAGTCACTTAACTTCTCTGTGCTTCACTTTCTTCTGTAAAAAGGGGATTCAGTACTTGTTCTCCTTAATTAGACTGCGAGCCTCAGTGGGACAGAGACAGCGTCCGACCTGATTAACTTGAATCTACCCCAGCACTTAGTACTTGACAAAGAATAACTGCTAAACAAATACCATTAACAAATGCCATTATTGCTGCTGGCGAGCAGATTAAGGACAGGAGTGGCCCGGGGCCTCAAATTGGCAACGTGTCTCCAGATCCTCTGCCAATTCCATAGCCAAGCTTCTATTAAGCTACCAGAGGATGCTCGGTGTTAGTGTTTCAAGGGAGGGATCATCTTGGGAGAGTATGATACAGTAGAGTTGGTAGACACTTTCCCTACCCACAACGAGTTTACAGTCCAGGTTGGGGGGGAGACAGATACGTTAATAATAATAAATAAATTACAGATCCACACATAAGTGCTATGGGGCTGAGGGTGAGGTGAATATGAAATACTTAAAGGTATAAATCCAAATGCAAGGGCAAGGCAGAAAATTGAGAAGCACCATGGCATAGTGGATAAGTTACAGGGCTGGGAGTCAGGTCATGGATTCTAATTCTGGCTCTGCCATTTGTCTGCCGTGCGACCTTGGGCAAGTCACTCCAGCGTGGCTCAGTGGAAAGAGCCCGGGTTTTGGAGTCAGAGGTCATGGGTTCAAATCCCGGCTCTGCCAATTGTCAGCTGTGTGACCTTGGGCAAGTCACTTCACTTCTCTGTGCCTCAGTTTCCTCATCTGTAAAATGGGGATTAAGACTGTGAGCCCCTCGTGGGACAACCTGATCACCTTGTAACCTCCCCAGCGCTTAGAACAGTGCTTTGCACATAGTAAGCGCTTAATAAATGCCATTATTATTATTATTATTATTATTATTCTCTGTGCCTCAGTTAACTCATCTGTAAAGTGGGGATTGAGGCTGAGAGCCCCATCTGTGACAGGGATTGTGTCCAACCCGATTTGCTTGTATCCACCCCAGTGCTTAGTTCAGTGCCTGGCACCTAGTAAGCACTTGAATAATACCATAATTTTATTATCAATATTACTATTAAGTCACTTCACTTCTCAGGGCCTCAGTTACCTCATTCGTAAAGTGGCAATTGAGACTGTTAGCCCCACATGGACAGGGATTGTGCCCAACCTGATTTGCTTGTATCCAACCCTGTGCTTAGTACAGTGCCTGACACATAGTAAGCACTTAACAAATACCACAATTATTAGGAGGGAGAGGGAGTAGAGGAAATGAGGGCTTAGTTGAAGAAGGCCTCTTGGAGGAGATTCCATGGTTTCTCTGTGATACGGGGGCTTTTCTAGACTTGCTTCATGGGACACTTATGTCTGGGCAGGGAGATGAGTAGCGAGGCTTAAGAGAAGCAGTGTGGCCTATTGGAAAGAGCACAGGCCTGGGAATCAGGGAATCTAGACTGTAAGCTCATTGTGGGCAGGGATTGTGTCTGCTCATTGTTGTATTGTACTCTCCCAAGCACATGCTCTACACCCAGTAAGAACTCAATAAATACGACTTAATGAATGAATGAATGAATGAATGGATTTGGGCAAGTCAGTTAATTTCGCCATGCCTCAGTTTCCTCATCTCCAAAATGGGGATTCAATACCTCTTCACTTCCTACTTAGACTGTGAGTCCCATTGTGGAACAGGGACTGTGTCCAATCTGATTATTGGAATAGGGAATGCTCTCCCTCTGCCCATCCGCCAAGCTAGCTCTCTTCCTCTCTTCAAGGCCCTACTGAGAGCTCACCTCTTCCAAGAGGCCTTCCCAGACTGAGCCCCTTCCTTCCTCTCCCCCTCATCCCCCTCTCCATCCCCCCTCATCTTGCCTCCTTCCCTCCCCCACAGCACCTGTATATATGTATATATGTTTGTACATATTTATTACTCTATTTATTTATTTATTTATTTTACTTGTACATATCTATTCTATTTAATTTTGTTAGTATGTTTGGTTTTGTTCTCTGTCTCCCCCTTTTAGACTGTGAGCCCACTGTTGGGTAGGGACTGTCTCTACATGTTGCCAACTTGTACTTCCCAAGCGCTTAGTACAGTGCTCTGCACACAGTAAGCACTCAATAAATACGATTGATGATGGTTGATGATGATTAGCTTGTACCCATTATCCATCCCAGTGCTTAACGCACGCTTGGCACATAGTAAGTGCTTAACATATACCACCATTATTATTAGTACATTTCTCTAATATAGCGTTGATTCCCCCCTCTGGACGATTACCAACTTGGTTACTTCCTTTAAACAAAGAATAAACAACCACCACCACAGACCATATTTTTCATCAATGACTTTTACTCCTTTATCATTTGTCTTGACAGAAGTTCTTGGCGAATATGCAGGGAACGTGAAGGCAAGCTAAAGTTTCACTCAGACTTCATCCCACAGATGATTACATAGTCCTCATTTTTGTAAACCATTAAAATAGTTTCATTTATAAAAATTAATCTAAATATAAATATTAACACAAAATATTGAAATCACTTAATGACAAAATTTAGGGGCTCTAACATATGCTTTGATGATTGTTTTAAAACAGGAAATTAAATTTTTGCACATATTTGGCACAAGGAAAAACTTCTGTAAAAATTCAAATGCCATGAGCAGTTTGTTTTTTGCAATGCCTACACAGTACACATTTTTGTCAAAGAAGACTGAATATTTTAACACTGTTACACCACAGTAGTTGCTTTTCATGCCTTTTAATTGAAAACATTCTACTCCAAACTCTGATCTCATTTTTTTTTGTTGCTGTGGTTTTTTTTTTTTTTTGGTTTGAAATATCACAACCAGCGTAACAAGCATTGAAGGTTTACTCTATTCAAATGAGATTTTTTTTTTGTTGGATTACACATACACAGGATTAGTAAATAGTAGTATTACGTGAATATGCAGACTTTCCTCAGGGGAGGTAATCTCTCAGGCCTGGTGCAGCTGATGGAAATGGAAATGCACACGAGACATCTAAATTTAAGCGCCCTCTTTCTATTACACTTTAGGATTTTCCGGGATGGGAATGATAGGATTGTACTTGGACCCAACTTATTTCATTTATTTTTTAGACTTACTGGCTTTAGTGCAGTAAATCCCCTCCTTCAGCCCCATAGCATTTATGTACGTATCTGTGCTTTATTTATTTCTTTTGATGTCTGTCTCCCCCTCTATACTGTGAACTCACCGTGGGCAGGGAACATATCAACCGTTATATTGTACTCTCTCAAGTGCTTAGTTCAGTGCTCTGCACACAGTAAATGCTCAATAAATACGACTGAATAATTGACTGATAGTGCATGGAATTTAGATACATCTTTACATATGAAGGTGCTGTTTCAAATACTCTATGTGGTGGCTGGGATTCAATTTCTTTAGCATTCCATTTTTTTAAAAAAATTCTAACTGCACTCAGTAGTTCTTCTGAAGCAATTCTGGTCCCACTGTCTTTCCAAATTCTCCGCAGAACAGAACTGTCAGCCCAGGTATATCCAGAAAATTTTCCTTCTCTGTTCAGTAGTTACCTTAAGATGTTAGCCCAACCTGATTCAGAGCCAAACGACACAACACCATAAGCCATTAACGTTGTCAGCGCCGAAGGGTAGATATTTGGAATTTCCCATCATCAATCTCCCTTGATGTGCACAAATGGGCACAGTCAATGAAAGACCCCTGACTCCTGGGTGGCAGCAAGAAGTTCTTCTAATTTGGTTGGGGGCATCAGTGATTGAGTCTGAGTTGGGTAAATGAAGGCCATTTTTTCTAAAGACTGCCAGATCTGGTCACAGCTTCGAGACTGTGAACTCATTGTGCGCAGGGAACGTGTCTGTTTATTGTTATCCTGTACTCTCCCAAGGGCTTAGTCCAGTGTTTTGCACACAATTAGTGCTCAATCCGCCTCAACTCGGCAAGGGGTGAAGTTCATTCTGGACCCTCAAATAAAAATGTCTGAGGGGACTGTCCTGGACAGCAAGGGGAGAGTTTGGGCGATGATTACTACTGGTCACCCCTATAGCCTAGCTGGCACCCATTAGGCTTGTTCCTGGCTATCTGCATTTGGCAACTCCTCTCCAGGATTTGTCCTGAGGGTTTAACTGCATTCTTTCTTCTGCCACCCTGGACTTTAGGGGATGCAGGGAGGACAAAGGACTGAGGTGGAGGAGGAGGAGGGTGAAAGCGGAGGTCCCCTTCCTTCGGGTCAGATTCAAGGGCAGGGAGTGCTCCTCCAAATAGATTTATCATCGCCCCTTTTGGAATAAAAAGGAGCAAGATCAATCATCCGGTTTTAGTGGATTCAGCCACTTCTAATTCCAGGCTCAATCTGAAACGTTACCCTAACTTTGATTGGTCCAGATGGTCTCCAATTCTGATTAGGGCCGGGTTTCCAAATGGCAGAACTGGATTACCCAGGGTAAGTCAGGGTGGTTGTAATTTATTTATATTGATGCCTGTCTCCCCCTTTAGACTGTAAGCTAGTTGTTGGCAGGGAATGTGTCTGTTATATTGTCCTCTCCCAAGCACTTAGTACACAGTAAGCGCTCAATAAATTTGACTGAAAGACTGACTGACTGCCCTGGGACCCTGGAAGTGTGAGAACCCACATGAGGTTTCTGAGTAGGGGGGTGGTCCCCTAATCTTCATTTGTTCCATCTAGGGAAGGTGGGGCATTCATGAGTCTCTAGACTGTAAGCTCGTCGTGGGTAGGGGGCATGTCTACCAACTCTGTGGTATTGTACTCTCCCAAGAGCTTAGTAAAGTGCTGTGTACCCAATAAGCACTCAATAAATATCATTGATGCTGTGTTGGGGTGCTCTTCCCAAAATGCTCTCATATCCGGGTTCAGGACAGGGAGCCTGAAGATATCTCCCATGAATAGATGTGCCTTCAAGTCCCACCTTCCCGCCTGTCTCTCTCCCCTTCATTTCCGCTTTCTGGTTTGTCATTCTGGGGAAGGGCTGAAACCCAATTGTTCCCCTCATGGCCTAGATGGACAAATCAGAGCTGACCTGACCGAGCCCAGGCTCCCGCATCAAAACTTCAGTCAGTGAAAATGGTTTCCCCTTTCCTCTTAGTGGGTAGCTTCCTTTAAAGATCAGTTTAACCCTCAGAAGTGTCAAAGGGTCTCTATGGCTGGCCTTTCCCTACCTACAATCACTGAGGGGCCTAGTCTCTGGAGGAAGACTCCCATTTTCTTCCGGCATTGACGCTGTCAGAACATAGAAGTGGCATATTCTAGTGGAGAGATTACAGGGCTGGGAGTCAGGAGGGCCTAGTTGCAATCCCGACTCAGCCAAGTGCTTGCTGTGTGACCATGGGCAAGTCACTTGGCTTCTCTGTGCCTCAGTTACCTCAACTATAAAATGAGGATACCTGCTTCCCTCCTATTTAGACCGTGTGCCCCATGAGGGACAGAGACTGTGTCTGACTTAATTAATTTGTACCTACCCCAGCGCTTAGAACAGTGTTTGATACATAGTAAGTGCTTAACATATAATTTCATAAAAAAGACCAAACAAAAAAATAGACCTACTTAAATTGGGAGCCTGTGTCTGACCTAACTTGTATCTACCTTAGCTCTTAGAACAAGTACTTAGTACAGTGCTCTGCACATAGTAAGTGCTCAATAAATACGATTGAATGAATGAATGAATGAATGAACAGGACTTGACACATAGCCAAGTGCTGAATTGCCATAATTATTATTATTATTACTACCAATCTCCTCAGTGCTACACCCTAGACACCAAACATCCAAACTTCAAGTCCACCCCATTTCCTGTGCCAAAGTGTGAAAGAGGGGCAGGGAGATTCATGGCAGCCCATCAGGGACAAAACATTTGGCAGTCCTCAGAGCAAACTCTAAGCTAAAAAACACAAGTTTTTTAGGTCAGCTCATCCGTATAATTCATGACAGAAGCTGCTGTCGAAGATCACCCTCCAATGAATTCCACACTCTGCCCCGTTGTTGGGTAGGGACCATCTCTATATGTTGCCAACTTGTACTTCCCAAGCGCTTAGGACAGTGCTCTGCACACAGTAAGCACTCAATAAATACGATTGAATGAATAAATGAATGCAGCACAGTCTGAGACAGGCAATCCTCAGTTACTCCACCCAGACTCAGCCAATGTGAAATGAGGAGTAAAGGCTTCTGATTTTAGGCAGGGTAGGCCGCCACATCTTATTCTGGAGAAATTTGGTATAGGGGCCCTGAAGTACAAAATAAAAACCTTAACCAGGAGAGCAACATCTAGCATCAGGAGGGAAGTGTAAGAATAGATGTCTAAACTATTTGGTGGGAAGTGTTTCCTTAGGAAAATAACTGCCAGTCAATTTTCCTTTTTCTCAAAGTCTTGGGAACTAAATGTTCACTGCAGGTGCACTTTTAGAGAGTCTACCTAAAGAACCAAGGGTCTGGCAAGCCTCTGAGGGGATGACTGATAAGACTGTTTCTGCCATTTCCTCTCACGTGAACTACTGACAGATGGCTCAAGTGGACAAAACATACAGACAGCATTGGAAAGACAACGTACTTTTAAGGAAAATCGACTTCCGAAAAGTGCATCTTAAAAGCTGGAGCCTTGCTTATGAAACTCAGCATCTCAGTAATCTCCCTGGAGTCTCATGGGAAAGTAAGGCAGAGTTTCGAGGAGCAGACCACAATGCTGAAGACTTAGACAGCTTTCTCAGTGAGGTATCCATACAAAGCCCTAGGACTGAGGCATTGCGGGTTCTCGAGGGCCTGTTTTCTTTTGGATGTTCTTTGTATACAGTGGCTGCTAAGTAAAGGCACTAAGTGTACAGCCAGAGGCAGTGTGTTATTGGCAGTAGAGTTTGGTATTCCTAGTACATTACAGCAGATCCTTTAGTTGGGTCCTAGGGAAAAAAAAGAAATTTACGGATTAGCAGAAGATTTACTGCGTTTTTAGTACTTTTTGCCAAATTAAGATGATGCCTTTTTCACTGTTGCTTTCGCTGGTTCCTTTTCCCGACACCGACCCCACGGATGTTGTTATACCGGTAAAATGAAGAGTATCATTTTCCCAAGGCTTTCTTTGTGAACAGAGTCAATTTTGGCAGAAATTCTGCAGAACATTGCTAGGGAAGAATAATAATGATAGTTATGGTATTTGTTAAGCACGTACTATGTTCCAAGCACGAAGCTAAGCCCTGGAGTAGATACAATGGGATCAGACACTGTCCCTGTCTCTCACGAGGCTCATAGTCTAAGAGAGGGAGAGAGAGAGCAGATCATTAATACCCATTTTTAGAGCTGAGAAAACTGAGGCACAGAGAAGCTTCAAAGAAGATTCAATTGAGCTGGCAATCAGCTCTCCCTCTCAAACCTAACCTCACTCATCTCCCATGACAACCCAGCCTGCACACTTCATTCCTCTTTTGTCAATTTACTCACTGGGCCTCAATCTCGTCTCTCATATTGTTGATCCCTCACTGACCTTTCCTGCTCGAATTTCCAGCCCTTGCACTTCTGACAGACCACCACTTGCCCCACCTTCAGACACTACTGGAAGTCGTATCTCCTCCAAGAAGCCTTCCCTGACTAAACTCTCATTTCCCCACCCTTTTTGCCTTCCTTTCTGTGTCATCTATGCACTCGGGTCCGTACCCCTTAAGCATTTTGATACTAAGCCCATCCCCGGCCCACCTGCCACATATTCTTCTATTCTGCTCCTTCCCCTATCTGTAATTTATTTTCACGTCTGCCTCTCCCACTAGACTGTAAGCTCCTCAAGGGCAGAGATCTTGTCTACTTATTCTGTTATCCTCTCCCAAGCACTTCATGAAGAGCTCTGCCCAGAGTAAGTGCTCAGTAAATACCACTGATTGATTGACGCTATGCCTGCCTCAGGCAAGCAAGCTTGGAAGACCTTTTCGGGGGCGGTTGACCACTATCACGGAAAACAACCGAAGTCTACACAAACAGTGGAGGAGAGGGAAGTTACCATCAGATCCTGTGCAGGGCTTTTCCTTTCTTTCGTCCTTTGGGTCAAAGATCCTTGGAGCACAAAATTTCGATTGAACGCCTTACCGGTGGGACCCGGAGAAGCCTCCGCATTTTCATCTGAAAGGAAACGGAGAGGAACCGGGTGATATAGGAAGGCTAACTCAAGGGCATTGGTTAGAGGACAGAAATAGCCTGGATCTTGGTTTGTAGCCATCCTTCACTCTGCTTTGCTCGTCTGGGGTGAGATTGGCGACCCCGTGTGCAGAGCTCTGTACTGAAAGCTTGTCCTAGGCTCGCCCATGTTCAAACCCTCCGACCCCGTCTTGAATTCAAACTCCCGGACCATCCTAGACTGGAAGCTTGTTGTGGGCAGGGAACTGTGTCTGCCGTATTGTCGTGTCCTACTCTCCCAGGCTCTGTGCTCTACACTCAGTCAGCGCTCAATAAATACAATTGATTGACTGATTGATCGACTGATCCTGTTCCTTTTCTGTGCCCTGACTTCCCCTTTTGTTTCAGAAACAAAGTTCACTCTCTTTTCAAATGCCTGAGGCCCCACTGTGCAACTGGAGATGTACAGGGGAACACCGGAAAGTCCTTGAAAGGAGCAGGAAGGAAGACAGTCCTTGAGAAGCAGTGTGGCCTAGTGTATACAGCCTGGGGCCTGGGCGTCAAAAGGACCTGGGTTCTAATCCTGGCTCCTCCACTTGTCCACTGTATGATCTTGGGCATCACGTCACTTCTCTGTGCCTCAGTTATCTCATGTTCATTCACTCATTCCATCGTATTTATTGAGCGCTTACTGTGGGCAAAGCACTTAGCACTATACTTATATGTAAAATGGGGATTAAGACTGTAAGCCCCATGTGGGACATGGACTGTGTCCAACCCGATTACCTTGTATCTACCCCAGTACTTAGTTCAGTGTCTAGCAAATAGTAAGCACTTAACAAATACCTTAAGGAAAAAATAGAAAAGAAACAGTGAGGGCCAAATCCACCATCTGGAATGGCTTTCTCAGAGTTTTCTCAGCACCCAAACTTGGCTTCCTCTGCCTGTCTGGTCACATGGTTTCAGACGGTACCAACTGATCTGATTTTTCAGACCTACTTTTCACTGGTGGTGCAGGAAGCTTTCTCCTCTGCTGCCGTGATGTATCTATGGTTTGAACCTACAAACAAAACATAAGGGTCAAAGGCTTTCCTCCTAGCCCCAGAGACAGAAATCCCGGAGTGGGAGAGTTGTGGAGTGCAAGCTCTGGAGGGGACAGAAGGCTACCTGACTCATCTGCCTCTGATCCCGCTTTCTTCTCAGACGGACACACGGTGCCACGTTCAGACCTGCGATGGTCAGGGCTGAGATTCTGCTCTCGATATCTGAAATCTTTAAACAGAGGGGCAGAGGGGGGGAAAGACAGTGAGAGAGGAGAGGTGGAGAGACAGAGAGGAGAGAGATGAGAGTGAGACAGAAAGATTAGAGAGGAGAAAGAGGAAAGAGAAAGAGACGGAGAAAAAGATTAGAGAGGAAAGAGAGTGGAGTAAGATAGAGAGTAGAGAGAAGGAGAGAGATTAGAGATGAGAAAGAGGAAAGAGACAGAGAGGAAGATTAAAGAGAAGAGAGGAATATGATAGAGAAAGAGTAGAGAGGAGAAAGAGGAGACAGAGAGAAAGATCAGAGAAAGAGACAGGTGTGCAGGAGAGAGAAATATTAAAGAAAGAAAGGAATGAGATGGAGAAATATTGAAAACAGAAGGAGAAAGATTAAAGAGGAGAAAAAGAAAAAGAGACAGAGAAAGATTAGAGGGAAAGGAGAGACAGGAGTGAGGCCAAAAGAAATATTAGCAGAGAGTAGTGAGACAGAGAAATATAAAAGGAGGAGAAAGATTAGACAGGAGAAAAGAGACAAAGATGAGACAGAGGAGAGATAAGTGAGCCAGAAATATTAGAGATAAGAGAGAGGAAAATAAAGAGGAAAGAGACAGAAAGATTAGAGAGGGGAGATAAGTGAGAAAAGGAGAGACAAAGAAAGAGAATAAAAGAGACAGAGACATACCAAAGAGAGAAAGAAGAGAGAAATATTAGAGAGAGAAGGTCAGGCAGAGAGACAGAGAGAGATCAGACAGTAAAGGAAAGGGAGAGGGAAAGAGTAGGGAACAGAGACAGAAATAGAGAGAAAGAGAAAGAAAAAGGAATGAAAGAAAAAGGAAAGACAGAGGGAGAGAGGGTGTTAAAATATTTTCTGGTGTAGAGGAAGCATCATTAATTGGGTGCATAAGGAATTCTCCCACCTTCCTTCACCTTCCCCAAACCCCAAACATACAGAGATCAGATCTCCACAAAGCAGGTGATGGAACTTACCCGAGTGAAAATGTAGAGGATTGCTGCTTCGTTCTCCCCGCCTTTAGCTATGAAAAGTGACCTTTAGTCATAAAAGGAGATTTGCTACTGGGTGACGTGAGCCGCTGAGCTGATTATTCCCTTCCCCACCTTGAACACACAACTACTGGTTAGAGGATCCTGGTTACGAATGACCCAACGGAGCTGGGCAGTTTCCAGCCCACAGTGCCCAGGAAATCATCATCATCAATCGTATTTATTGAGCGCTTACTATGTGCAGAGCACTGTACTAAGCGCTTGGGAAGTACAAATTGGCAACATATAGAGACAGTCCCTACCCAACAGTGGGCTCACAGTCTGAAAGAGGCTCTAAAAGAGGAAATGAGGCCACTGGGCCCTGTCTGTTGGCTCCTAGCCATGTCCATTTCCCTCCATGCTCAGTTCAGTTTCTCCCAGGGATGTTGGCCATGAACCAGGAAACGATGGTTTTCTGCTCCTGCCCCTCGTCTGGGCCCAATGTGTTCTCGGTGAAGGGACGGGTTCCGTGATGCTCTCTGCTTGGGTACCCCTATAAAGCCATGCCCATGAGCTTGTTGTGATGCTGTGGAGATCCACAGATGCTCAGATGTTCACAGTTTCCTCCTCTCCTGCCAGTCAACCGGGCATCCAGGGGATTTCAGCAGGGGCACGGTGGGTGAGGGGAGGAGGGCAATAAGCACGTGTAAGTTTCCCCCAAGGATGCCTGAAGTGTCTCAATTGATCCATCATATTTATTGAGCACTTTCTGTGCACACAACACTGTCCTAAGCACTTGGGAGATCACAATGCAACAGAATAGGTAGACATGATCCCTTCCTAATAGGAGTTTACAGTCTACAGGGGGAAACAGACATTGATATTTATTTATTCAAATTCATGTCTGTCTCCTCCTCTAGACTGTAAGCTCATTATGGACAAGGGACGTATCTGCTCATTGTCTTGTATTGTTCTCTCCCAGTGCTTAAAAGAGTGCTCTGCACATAGTAAGTGCTCAATAAACACCACTGATCGATTGATTGATAAATAAATTGCAGAAGAGCTGTGGGGCTGAGGGAGGGGTGAAAAAAGGGGGCAAATAAAGGGAACCTCAAACCTTGAGCAGACCTCAGCACGTCAATCAGTCAATGAATCATTGATATTTACTGAGCGCCGGGTATTTCAAGCCTCTCAGAAACTTCCCCTTCAATCAGTTGCTTAGGAGTTTATTTCCCAAAGGCTTCGCAGAAAACTCATTTTCCGACAGCCCTGTGCCCACCCGCGTTCTTATTCTGTTATATCGTTATGGTGTATTTTCCCAAGTGCTTAGTACCGTGCTCTGCACCCAGTAAGCGCTCAATAAATACCATTGATTGACTGATTGCCTACATGCTTGCTGCTGAGGAAATACTTTGTGTGGACGATGTTCTGGTTGCCTGCACAGAGGGAAATGCGATGAGAAGGCAGTGCAGGTCTGGGCTGCCCTCCTCTCAGGAGGCTTTGAGGAGTCTTAAAATGCAGAATGGGGCAGACTGTATGGGGATAGTCTTTCCAGTATGAAACCTTTGAGGGCAGGACTTCCTGGAGGTTAAATCAGACAGTTGTACTTAATGAACACTTGCTGTGTGCAGAGCACTGTATTAAGCACTTGGGAGAGTACAGTATAACAATATAACAGATGCATTCCCTAATAATAATAATAATAATAATGATGGCATTTATTAAGTGCTTACTATGTGCAAAGCACTGTTCTAAGCGCTGGGGAGGATACAAGGTGATCAGGTTGTCCCACGGGGGGCTCACAGTCTTCATCCCCATTTTACAGATGAGGTAACTGAGGCACAGAGGAGTTAAGTGACTTGCCCAAAGTCACACAGCTGACAGTTGGTTGAGCTGGGATTTGAACCCACAACCTCTGACTCCAAAGCCCGGGCTCTTTCCACTGAGCCACGCCGCTTCTCCGCAATGAGTTTACAGTCTAGAGGAGAGCAGATCCTTGGGCTGTTATAGGGGTCAGGCTAGAAAGAATTCAGAATATGGAGAAGTGGTGTGGCCTATCAATCAATCGATCAATCAATCAATCACATTTATTGAGACCTTATTATGGGCAGGGCACTGTACTAAGTGCTTGGGGGACAATACAGCAGAATTAGCCAACACATTCCCTGCCCATAATGAGCTCACAGAAGTGGAAAGAGCATGAGCCTGGGAGTGAGAGGATCTGGGTTTTAATCGTGGGTCTGCCAAATGTTTGCTGGGCAAGTCAGTCTTGGGCAAGTTACTTGACTTCTCCATGCCTCAGTTCTCCTGTTCTCCCTCCTACGTAGACTGTGAGCCCCATGCAGAACAGGCCCTGTGTCCAACCTTATTCACTTGTATCTACCCCAGGGCTTAGAACAGTGTTTGACACATAGAAAGGGCTTAGCAAATACCATTAAAAAAAAATTACACCTCAGCATCCCCACTGACTCTTGGGAAAAGTGAAGATGTTTCTGTGGGTCACTGTCAAATGTCTGGCTTCCCTTTGGGGTGCCCAGGCATTCAGCTAGATCACCCTCTCTTCAGATCAATCAATCAATCAATCAATCGTATTTATTAAGCGCTTACTGTGTGCAGAGCACTGTACTAAGCGCTTGGGAAGTACAAGTTGGCAACATATAGAGACAGTCCCTACCCAATAGTGGGCTCACAGTCTAGAAGGGGGAGACAGAGAACAAAACCAAATATATTAACAAAATAAAATAAATAGAATAGATATGTACAAGTAAAATAAATAGAGTAATAAATATGTACAAACATATATACATATATACAATGATCAATCAATCAATCGGTTGTAACTATTGAGTTCTTACTGTGTGCAGAGCACTGTACTAAGTTCGTGGGGGATTACAATATAAGAGAGTTGGGTGAAACGTTCCCTGCCCATGATGAGTTTACAGTTTAGAGGATTGCTGCTGTGGCTTCTCCTTAGACTTTGGAACAGATTATTGCCACAAACAAGTGGTCTAATGGTTAGATCACCCGCCTGGGAGTCAGAGGACCTGGGTTCTAATCATGGCTCTGCCACTTGTCTTCTGTGTGACCTTGGGCAATCACTTAACTTCTCTGTACCTCCATTCTCTCACCTGCAAAAGGGAATCTCAATGCCTTTTCTCCCTCCTACTTTGACTGCGGCGTCATATGTGGGGCCTAATTATCTTGTATCTACCCGAGGGCTTAGTACAGTGCTAGGCACATAGTAAGTGCTAGACAAATATCACAGTTATTATCATTATAAAGGAAAATGGCATACTTGTTTTACAAGGTGAAAAGTATCCTGGACCAGTAACGCCTTTGTGACTGTAATTTCTCTTTTTTTATGGTATTCGTCCAGTTCATTCATTCATACATTCATTCAATCGTATTTATTGAGCATTTACTGTGAGCAGAGCACTGTACTAAGCGCTTGGAAATTACAAGCTGGCCACACACAGAGACGGTCCCTACCCAACAGCGGGCTTACAGTCTAGAAGGGGGAGACAGAGAACAGAACAAAACATATTAACAAAATAAAATAAATAGAATAAATATGTACAAATAAAATAAATAAATAAATAGAAAATTCCTGAGCAGTTCTTACCATGATCATCATCATCATCAATCGCATTTATTGAGCGCTTACTGTGTGCAGAGCACTGTACTAAGCGCTTGGGAAGTACAAGTTGGCAACATATAGAGACAGTCCCTACCCAATAGTGGGCTCACAGTCTAAAAGACTACTACTACTACCATGTGCCAGGCACTGTACTAAGCAATGGGGTAGAGACAAGCTACTCAGGTAGGACACACTCCCAGTCCCACAGAGGGCTCACATTCTTAATCCCCATTTCACAGATGAGGTAACTGAGGTCCAGAGAAGGGAAGTGACTTGCCCAGGGTTGCACAGCAGACAAATGGCAGAGCTGGATTAGAACCCAGGTCCTTTTGACCCTCAGGCCCGTCTCTATTCACTAGGCGATGCTGCTTCTCTCATTGTGGGCAGGGAACCTGTCTACCAACTTGGTTATATTGTACTTCCCTCCTGCGTTCAGTTCAGCGCTCTGCACATGGTACAGCAAATACTATCTCAAACCTCTCAGAAACTTCCCCTTCCATCAGTTGCTTAGGAATTTATTTCCCAAAGGCTTCGCAGAATACTCATTTTCCAACAGCCCTGTGCCCAACCGCGTTCTTATTCTGTTATATTGAGATGGTGTATTTTCCCAACCGCTTAGTACCGTGCTCTGCACCCAGTAAGCGCTCAATAAATCCAACAAATACTCTTGCTGATGAAGACGGCAGATTTTAAATCTCTGTTCTGAAATTGCCGCCCACTGGGCGAAAGGCGGAGGGCGATGACCTTACCTGCAGCTCCGCGTCATGGACTTGGGCCGCAGCCGTGGCTACTTGGTCCTCTAAGTCGGCCAGCTCCGACTCCGTGGTCACGCTGTTGATCCTGCGGGCGGCGTTCTCCAGGTGGTTCAGCTGGCCTTCCAGCCCGTACACCGTGCCGGCCGTCAGGTACACCTGAGGGAACAGATTGGGGGCTCCAGAAACCGCTCGGGAAGCCTGGGTGGCTGGGAGGGTTTCACGGAGAAAGCCAAGGAGGAAAAAAAAAAATCCCGCCTGCCCCTATAGGCAAATAGATAGAAGTCCGTTCATTCATTCATTCAATCGTATTTGTTGAGCGCTTGCGGCGTGCGGAGCGCTGTGCTGGGCGCCTGGGAGGTGCAAGTTGGCAACATATAGAGGATAGGAGGCCTTCCCAGACTGAGCCCCTTCCTTCCTCTCCACCTTTGTCCCCCTCTCCATCCCCCCCATCTTACCTCCTTCGCTTCCCCACAGCACCTGTATATATGTATATATGTTACTCTATTTATTTATTTATTTCACTTGTGCATATCTATTCTATTTATTTTATTTTGTTAGTATGTTTGGTTTTGTTCTCTGTCTCCCCCTTTTAGACTGTGAGCCCACTGTTGGGTAGGGACTGTCTCTATATGTTGCCAACTTGTACTTCCCAAGCACTTAGTACAGTGCTCTGCACACAGTAAGCACTCAATAAATACGATTGATGATGACTGTATATGTTGCCAACTTGTCCTTCCCAAGCGCTTAGTACAGTGCTCTGCACACAGTAAGCGCTCAATAAATACGATTGATGATGAAGACAGGAATGAATAGAAAGGAACAAAAAACAAGAAACTCTCTTTCCACAGATCCATGGATATACCACACTGGTTGGGTCCAAGCTAGAAAATTCACTGAATTTGCTCTATGGTGCCCGGAGTTCATTCATTCACTCATTCAATTGTATTTATTGAGGGCTTACTGGGTGCAAAGCACTGTACTAAGCGCTTGGGAGTGTACAGTGCAACAATGTAACAGACACATTTCCTGCCCACAGCGAGTTTACAGTCTAGAGGGGGAGACAGATATTAATATGAATAAATAAATAAATTACGAATAAGTTCATAGGTTGAGATCATGTAGAATAAGTTGTGACTGCTCCAAGTACTAAGAAGAATTTTAATCTGATAAAAGTTGAGATCATGTAGAATAACAGTTGTGACTGCTCCAAGTACTAAGAAGAATTTTAACCTGATAATTAAGTTGAGATCATGTAGAATAACAGTTGTGACTGCTCCAAGTACTAAGAAAAGTTTTAACCTGATAATTAAGCACTTAAACGAAGAAACCAAACATCTATTGGGTATCCACTACAGTCCTGCATCTCCTGACTGACTTTCCAATCTAGAATGCTCTATAAATCCCAGGCCTTTATTTTTTAAAAGCAGAATGGCCTAGTGGAAAGAGCATGGGTCTGGGAATCAGAGGATCTGTGTTCTAATCCTGGCTCTGCCACTTGTGTGCTGTGTGAACTTGGGCAAGTCACTTCACTTCTCTGTGCCTCAGTACTGAATTCCTGTTTTACCTCCTACTTAGACTGGGAACCCTACGACAGGGATTGTGTCCAACCTCTTTGATTTTTATCTACTTCAGTGCTTAGAGCAGTGTTTGACACATGGCAGTAATAATAATAATAATAACTGGTATTTGTTAAGCCCTTACTGTGTGTCAAACACTCTTCTAAGCACTGGGGTACATACATACTAATCAGGTTGGACACAGTCCCTGTCCCACATGGGGTTCACAGTCTTAATCCCCATTTTACAGATGAGATAACTGGGCCCAGAGAAGTGAAGTGACTTGCCCAAGGTCACACAGCACACAAGTGGTGGAGCCTGGATTAGAACTCAGGTCCTTCTGACTCCCAGGACCGTGCTCTATCCACTAGGCCACATATCATAATTATTATTCATTATTGTTTGGGGGAGACTATAATACAAGGGAGACAAGAGTGGACTTTCTATCATTCTCCTGGAGAGACCAACAAGAGAATGCAATGAGGTCTGTGTCAACTGGGAATCAATCAGTCATATTAATTTAGCCCTTACTGTTTGAAGAGCACTGGACTAAGCACTTGGGAGAGTACAATACAACAGGGCTGGTAGACATGTCCCCTGCCCACAATGAGCTTGCAGACCTAGGAATTTTTCTGAGGATGGAAAACCCAAAAAAGTCCCAATTTAACGCTCGACCTCAGGGTCGAGGTTCTATGCCAACTCTGGATCCGCAGTCCCATATCCTCTCACTGAAGGATGCCCCCGGCACGACGTATTCATTACTTTATTTATTTATTTATTTATTTATTTATTTATTTATTTATTTATTTTATTTTACTTGTACATATCTATTCTATTTATTTTATTTTGTTAGTATGTTTGGTTTTGTTCTCTGTCTCCCCCTTTTAGACTGTGAGCCCACTGTTGGGTAGGGACCGTCTCTATATGTTGCCAACTTGGACTTCCCAAGCGCTTAGTACAGTGCTCTGCACACAGTAAGCGCTCAATAAATACGATTGATGATGATGATGATGATGATGTGGCTCCCCAGGTGGATCAGAACCGGGGGTCCCTCAGACATGCTGTGGAGCTGGACCAATCCCCCAAGACACAGCGAAGGTCTCCTTCCCACCCTCAATTCCACTGAACCCTGAAACCGCCAATTCTTCTGGGATTTGTTAGAAGCTCAGGACTACGACCAGACTTCTCCCACGGGTGAAACTCTACGAAAGCATGCTCAGCTAGACTGTAATTCAAGCGACACGTCTGAAAAGTGCTTGATGGGGAAATTGTGGTTTTCAAAAGCTCCCACTGCACCGTGCTCAGTATTCGTGAATGAGAAATCATTGCTTTTATCTCCTGCTAACTTACAAGATTGCCGGTGTCACTTACAACCTAGTCAGCGGTAGATGTCTTGGGATTAGGATGCATTAATGAACACACGTGAAAAGGAAACAGAATGAACAGTGATGGAGTAATAGAAGGATCGGTTAAATACTCGACAGGGAAATCATTCTATTTAACAATGCAATGTCGAGGAACAGGAGGCTTGAGGATTTGCCATTGTCATTTAAATCTAAATATTTTGAGTAACGGGATAATTTACATGTTCTATGGGGAATGGGTAAAACGTGCTTCTGTCCTATTAGGTATAAGCCACAGTGCCTTCGCTCTTGATACCCTGGGCTTGAGGACATTTTGGAATCATGAAACCAAATTCAGTTTATCTCTGTCTGATGTAAAAAGCCAGGGAGTATGAAGAATCATTAAGCGATCAATAAATACCATTTATTAGGGAAATCATGTGGCCTAGTGGAAAGAACTCGGGCCTGGGAGTCAGAGGACCTGGGTTCTAATCCTGACTCTGACACATGCCCACCAAGTGACCTTGGGTAAGTCACTTAACTTCTCTGTGCCTCAGTTACCCCATCTGTAAAATGAAAAATCCTACTCCCTGCTACTTAGACTGTGCGCCCCATGAGGGACAGGGACTGTGTCCAATCTGATTAACTTGTATCTACCCCAGATCTTAGAACAGTGTTTGGCACACGGTAAATGTTTAACAAGTACCACTATCGTGATTATTATTCTCAATCTGTCACCAAAACCTGCCGGTCTCACCTCCGCAACATCGCCAAGATCCACCCTTTCCTCTCCATCCAAACCGCTACCCTGCTGGTTCAATCTCTCATCCTATCCCGACTGGATTACTGCATCAGCCTCCTCTCTGATCTCCCATCCTCTTGTCTCTCCCCACTTCAGTCTATACCTCATGCTGCTGCCCGGATCATCTTTGTGCAGAAATGCTCTGGGCATGTTACTCCGCTCCTCAAAAATCTCGAGTAGCTACCAGTCAACCTACTCATCAGGCAAAAACTCCTCACTCCCGGCTTCAAGGCTGTCCATCAGCTCGCCCCCTCCTACCTCACCTCCCTTCTCTCCTTCTACAGCCCAGCCCGCACCCTCCGCTCCTCGCTGCTAACCTCCTCAATGTGCCTCGTTCTCGCCTGTCCCGCTGTCCACCCCCGGCCCACGTCCTCCCCTTGGCCTGGAATGCCCTCGCTCCGCACATCCACCAAGCTAGCTCTCTTCTTCCCTTCAAAGCCCTACTGAGAGCTCACCTCCTCCAGGAGGCCTTCCCAGACTGAGCCCCGTTTTCCTCTCTCCCTCCCCATCCCCCTGCCCTACCTCCTTCCCCTCCCCACAGCACCTGTATATATGTTTGTACAGATTTATTACTCTATTTATTTTACTTGTACATATTTGCTATTCTATTTATTTTGCCAATGATGTGCATCTAGCTTTACTTCTATTTATTCTGATGACTTGACACCTGACCACATGTTTTGTTTTGTTGTCTGTCTCCCCCTTCTAGACTATGAGCCGGTTGTTGGGTAGGGACCGTCTCTATATGCTGCCACCTTATACTTCCCAAGTGCTTAGTGCAGTGCTCTGCACACAGTAAGATCTCAATAAATACAATTGAATGAATGAATGAATGAACTTCCCCAAGGTCGCACAGCAGACGAGTGGAGGAGTTGGGATTAGAACCCAGGTCCTTCTGACTTCCAGGACCAAGCTCTATCCACTAGGCCTCACTGCTTCCCCAGGTTTTCATCCTTTCTTGTTTGATCCTATCTTCTGATCAGGGTGTTCTGATACTTTCCATGCCCACATCAGACCTGGAAGGTTCCCCCGGGGTGAAATGGCCAAAATTATCCTCAGAGAGGAGATGGTCACAAAATGAGCAAAAGAATCTGATTTCTTGTTGGAAAACCTTGTCAGAAAATCCCCAGGTCAGCATGGCTCACCAGCTCAAACCAAAAACTGAGTTTGGAACTTTCATCCGTCCAAGTGGCCAACTTAAATTTCTGACAGCCGAGGTTGCCTGTGCTAGTATTAAATAAAGACTGGGAGCCCCATGTGGGACGGGGACTGTGTCCGACAATTAACTTGGGCCTACCCCAGTGCTTATAACAGAGTTTGAAAAATAGTAAGCGTTTAACAAATACCATAAAAACAAAAAACAAAACAAATAACTGTGACTTGATCAAGGTACCACAGAAAGGACGTGATGGAGCTGGGATTAGACCCCCAGATCTTCTTACTCACAGCCCTCTCCTTCATCTACTGGTCGCCTCACCAGTGACCTGGAACACCCTCCCTCCATATATCTGACTTACAGTGACTCTTCCCATCTTCAAATTAATAATAATAATAATAATGGCATTTATTAAGCACTATGTGCAAAGCACTGTTCTAAGCACTGGGGAGGTTACAAGGTGATCAGGTTGTCCCATGGGGGGCTCACAGTCTTAATCCCCATTTTTACTGATGAGGTAACTGAGGCAAAGAGAAGTTAAATGACTTGCTCAAAGTCACCCAGCCAACAATTGGCAGGACTGGGATTTGAACCCATGACCTCTGACTCCAAAGCCCGTGCTCTTTCCACTGAGCCATGCTGCTTCTTCTTCAAAACCTTACTGAAGGCACATCTTTTCTAAGCCCTCTTTTGCTTTTCTTCAACTCCGTTCTGCATCGCCCTGACTTACTCCTTTTCTTCATTCCCCCTCCAAGCCCCACAGCACTTATGTACATATTATACTAATGTTTGTCTCCCCCTCTATATTATAAACTCTTTGTGGGCAGGGAATGTGTCTGTTACATTGTTGAACTGTACTCTCCCAAGCGCTGAGTACAGTGTTCTGCTTAAAGTAAACACTCAGGAAATACTGACAGATTAACTGAGCAGATCCTCCCATCCCTCTTCTGCAAAAAGGGGTCTTGGGGTGTACAAGCAGGTCACCCCCTCAATCCCCCGCTTGAGGCCAGAACCCCAGGAGATTTTCGAAGGGACACGCTGCCTGGAGACCGGTCCGGGAGGGATGAAGGGGAGGCGCTTCAGTTTCCTCAGAACTGGAATTGGAAGGGGAGAATAAAGCCTATTGATTTTTCAGATTCAAACTGAGGAAAAGAAAAAAGAAATCTATCTTCTCCTCTTCTGTAGGGTTGATACCCAGTGGTGAGAGGCTGAAGAAAACAAGTGGATATTCCAGAAGGACGGAGCCGCCCAAATAGCCGATGCAAACAAATTGATCTTTAATTGTGACAATCTGGTCTCCCCCATGCTCCCGGCCCAACACGCAGGGTGAATAATAATGATAATAATTGTGGTATTTGTTAAGTGCTTACTATGCACTTGTTAGTCCCTTACAGTCAGGGACTGTACTAAGCTCTGGGGTAGATACAAAATAATCAGGTTGGGCACAGTTCCTGTCCCACATGGGGCTCCCAGGCTCAATCCCTGTCCCACATGGGGCTCCCAGACTCAATCCCCATTTTGCAGATGAGGCAACTGAAGCCCAGAGAAGGTAAGTGATTTGCACAGGGTCTCATAGCAGACAAGTGAGGGAGCTGGGATTAGAACCCAGTTCCTTCTGATTCCCAGGCCCATATTCTATCCACTGCCACACCGGTTCACACTCACACATGCACACACAAAGCACTGTTCTAAGCGTTGGAGTTACAAGGTGATCAGGTTGTCCCACGGGAGGCTCACAGTCTTAATCCCCATTTCACAGATGAGGTAACTGAGGCACAGAGGAGTTAAGTGACTTGCTTAAAGTCACACAGCTGACAATTGGTCAGGATTTGAACCCCTGACCTCTGACTCCAAAGCCTGTGCTCTTTCCACTGAGCCACGCTGCACACACCTGACCACCTTTTTCACTCTTACGTTTTCTTCCAGGGAAGTGAGCTGCTCATCCAGGTGGATGGGGTTTGTGCCCATGGGGAACACTGCCTCTTTCTCCCGCTCCGGGAACACCACCGGCGGATCCCAGGGGCCGGCCGTCTCCGCGATCAATTCCTCCGTGGCATTGATGACCTTCAGGACTTCAGTGGATATGTTGCAGAGCGAGACGGCGGAATACTTCTGTTCGGTCCGAGAGCCGGCGGGGGGGTGACGGAATCAACGAGAACAAGGGTTAGCCAAGGTTAGGGAATTTTGCTTGTATTTTCAACAAAGGCAGATATCCAGCTATTTCGCTTTTCCAAAAAGAATGACTCAGTCACTAGTACAAAGAACATACGCAAGCTACGTACCAAAACCCTGAGACAGTTTAAGAAGGCATAAAAGTTTGTTAAAAAAAAAAGAATAAACTGAGGAATTGGGTGAAACTATAATGTGCAGCGGCCTGTGGGCAAAGCACTGTACTAAACGCTTGGGAGAGTACAGTGCAACAATATAATAAACTGGACTCCTGACCCTCCAGCAGCTGCAGCTCCTTGATCTTACTTGCTTTCCCAGAGGTAAGAATTATGCCCATTTTAGACACAGAGTGATTGACACAGGGGAAAGTAAGCAGAGCTGGACTAGGTCCTTCATTTGCTGATTCCGAGCGTTTTCCATGAGATGATGCTAGTTCCTACTTCTTATCGGTTCTTAAGACTAGAAACTCACATATTCCTAGTCATTTAGGATCTGAAACAAATTTTAATACCATTAATGATAGTTGGGCACTTACTCTGTGCCAACCATTGTACTAAGCGCTAGGATAGACATAATCAGGTCAGGCACAGTCCCTGTCCCACATGGGGCTCACAGTCTAAACGGGAGAGAGAGCAAGTATCTTATCCCCACTTTACAGATCAAGAAAATGAAGCACAGAGATGTTAAATGACTCTTTCAAGGTCACACAGGTGACAAATGGAGGAGCCAGCTGGATTTGAGCCTAAATCTTCTGAATCCCAGGCCTACATTCTTTCTACTACGCCACACCGCTTCTTGGTGTATTTGAAGTAAAATGGAATAGGTTCAGGGTCCTATGAACTTCCTTCATAAAACAACCCTTTCTTAATGTCCTCAAGAAGGAATAAAGGCATGATGTAAAATGTGGGGTGAACATGAACCCCTGTTATTAATATTATTATTATTATTAATCACATTTATTGAGTACTTACTGTGTGAAAAGCACTGTACTGAGTTTGGGAGAGTGCATTATAACATCAAATACAATCCCTGCCCACAGAGAACTCACAGTCTAGATAAATAAATAGATAAGTAAATAGATAAATAAATAGATAATAGATAAATAAATAAATAAATAAATAAATAAATAAACAAACCCCTAGTGATTTGTGACACAGTCTTGGTGATAATTTAGAAAGAAAGCCCAGGTTCTAAACAATTTAGAAAGAAAGCTCTCCCTCCCAACAAACACATTTTTGATCTCAAAAAAATAGTGACAAAAAATAATCTTGGTACGACTACTATTTAGAAAAAGGCCACAGGTAGTTCTGGGGGTTTATATGGGATTTATTAAATCATAATCTCAATAATTTGTGTTGCCAGGTTCAAGAAACAATAGTCAAAATGATGTCTTTCTGCAATAGAATTAGTAGTAATAGTATTTACGAAGCACTGATTCTGCTCAGAGCACTGTACTAAACATTGAGAATGGATACAGAGAGGGGAATTGAACATGGTCCTTGGACATTAAGGAGCTTCACAACCTAAGAATCTAAGAGGGAAGAGGGCAACATATGGGGAGATGAAACACTAAAACAGCATAGAAGACAAGGATGATTGCCCCAAATAAAAACCAATATCAGTAGGGTGCTGTGGTTAGGGGAGATCATGATGGAATTAATTCAATCAGTCCTTTTTTCTATTTAAAAACTCCATTTAAAGAAGGCAACCGCAGGAAGTGAGAGAAGGCATAGTAAGACTCAATTTTTAAAATGTCTGTCTTTTTTTTTCATCTGGTGGAACAGGTGTTTTGAGGGTGTTTTTAGTGATGTTACTGGGTTATGGTTGGAAAAGTGAGAGGCATGAAGGATTGTGAACAACAAAAATGGTGCCAAGAAAAGCACACAGATCTTCTATAAGAAGCAGCATGGCTCAGTGGAAAGAGCACGGGCTGTGGAGTCAGAGGTCATGGGTTCAAATCCTGACTCTGCCAACTGTCAGCTATGTGACTGTTCAAGTCACTTAACTTCTCTGTGCCTCAGTTACCTCATCTGTAAAATGGGGATTAAAACTGTGAGCCGCCCCATGGGATAACCTGGTCACCTTGTAACCTCCCCAGCACTTAGAACAGTACTTTGCTTATAGTAAGCACTTAACAAATACCATCATTATTATTTTTATAAGTAAATGAGGCTCGGAAGCAGGCATTAATGGGCAGGGTAAGGATTCTTAGTAAAGAGATGAAGAACTTGAATCCAAAAGTATTTTTTTCCTCTCTCTATAGCCTCCTGTGTTTTTTAGCTCTATCTTTGCAAGAACCTATTATGTTGAGGTAAATCCATATTATCAAAGGAATGAGAAGGAAATCAATACTACTCAACTGTTATTTGGCATCTTAAGCACCATTTCTTATTTTATGCTGTTAATTAAGCCAAAGTAGTTCTCTGCCTGTCTGTCAGGGACTGATAACTGGGTGTCCTACGGCTCTGTAGGTGTGAATTCCTGTACCCTACAAGAACCGAGCTGGACTCTAAGCAGCTTATGGAACTGGACTAAAGGATATAACAAAAGTCCCATAAGGTGTCCTGGTGACACAGAGCTGACACTCCTCACTCACATTACCCACAGACACTTTGCTAACTGCAAGAAATTACAATTTCTGGGACCTCTAATATAAATATTGGATTACTGCATCAGCCTCCTTGCCGTCTTCCTTGCCTCCTGTCTCTCCCCATTTCAGTCTACACTTCACCCTGCTGTCTGGATCGTTTTTCTACAAAAATGTTCAGTCCATGTTTCTCCGCTCCACAAGAACCTGCAGAGGTTGTCCATCCACCTCTGCATCGAACAGAAACTCCTTACCATCGGCTTTAAAGCATTCAGCACCTTGCCCCCTCCTACCTTATCTCACTGATTCCGTACTACAACCCCATACGTTCACCCCACTCCTCTGATGCCGCCCTACTCACTGAACTTTGATCTCGTCCATCTCGCTACCAACCCCTCGCCCACGTCCTGTCACTGGCCTTCACTATAATTTATTTTAACATCTGTCTCCTCAGTTAGAGTGCAAGCCTCTTTACAGGAGGGATTGTGTCTACCAACTTCATTGTACTGTCAAGTGCTTAGTTCAATGTTCTGCATTCAATAGATACCATTCTCTCTGCCTCAAGTTACCTCATTTGTAAAATGGGGATTACCAAGTGGGACATGGACTGATTCCACCTTGATTAGCTTGTATCTACCCCAGCGCTTAGTGCGGTGCCTGGAACATAGTAAGCACTTAACAAATGAGAGTCCTGCATAGTACAATCATGACTAGACTCATTATTATATACTTGCTTTAGGCATACTGAGGTCCACAGCTTTTATGGCATTATGGGAACCGGCTAAACAATGCTCCTGAAGTTAGTTATGATGATGATAATAATAACATTAATAGTTTTTAATTTATTAATATATTATGAAGTGCTTACTATGTGCCAAGCACCATACTAAGCACTGGGGAAGATACAAATTAATCAGGTCAGACATGGTCTCTATCCCACATGGGACTCAGATTCTAACTAGGAGGAAGAAAAGAGGAGGGAATTGAGGCACAGAGAAGTTAAGTGACTTGCCCAAATTCAGCCAACAGTCAGTCGGTCAGTAAATCATATTTACTGAATGCTGCCCGTGTGCAGAGCACTGTACTAAGTGCTTGGGAGAGTATAATATAGCAACAAAGTGACACATTTACTGCACAACAGGCAAGTAGCAGAGGCAGCATCAGAACCCAGAAACTTGGGGATTTCTGAACCTGGGTGACATTCCCCAAACAGGACCTGATAACCGGTCAGCAATGGGGCTTGGCTAGGTGAAAGGTTTGGCCCAAATTGGTATTATATAGATTCTTATGGCCATCCTTTATTTTATGTTTTACCTGTCCCCCCTCGTAATGTACTGATAAGGAAATTTAACGCCATGTGGGATTGTGAGCACTTCTGACCTGACAGTTTTATATCTATCTCTTCATAGTAATGCCTGTCTCCCCTGCTAGACTATAAGCTCGTGGTGGGACAGGGAATGTGTCTGCTAATTCTGTTGTACTGTTGTGCATTCCCAAACCCTTAGTACAGTGGTCCACACATACTAAACACTCAATAAATGTGATTGATGGATTAATATGTGTCAAGCACCTAGGTTTTTAACAATTATGATCATCATCATCATCATCATCATCATCATCATTATTCTGTGGTGTGAGTTCTACATTCACTTTCTGTGGACATTAAGACACTGGCATGGGGATGGGTTTTTGTGTTAGTTCTACCGGGAGCTGAAGGAAAACACCCACATAAGCCCATATTTTTTAGCAAAGTAAGATCCAATTATTGCAGCTGAATCCTCCAACAAAAACTGGAATTTTCAAGAACGTCGGGTATTTCCTGTACTTCCTCAGAGCCAGAGAAATCATTCTGCTCACTCAAAAGACAATTGGGGAAAATGTTAGCAGCACTCTGCTATGCTAATAAATTCAGATGTGGAACTCTAAATTGCAGGGAGGCTTTAAGAATTCCATACTTTATATGAAAGCTGGTCAATAGTCGCTATATTCCAATAATTGCCCTTGTCTCTGAAGAGGAGTAAATTGTGAGTCATCCAGCAGAAACTTTGAAAATCCAAAAGAATTACAATAAAGATAGATCAGTTCCTGGAAAATGACTGCTGGACCCCCAGGTTTAAACTAAGCCTCTCCCGATTAATTCTCAACACCTAAAGTCATGTCAACCAGACAGCTACCCTTAACATCAGTGCATTTTATACCCCGGTGCAATACTTCTGTGCATATATAGGCATAGTCAGCTGTAAATTCAATAATTTATTCAGCTATTTCATCTGGACATATGCCTATTAGATCCTCATTGTTTCTCCCCCTCCCACTATATGTAAACAATTTTTGTCTTTATCCATTAAAATCGCAAGCTTCCCTAGGGCTCCTTTTAGCACAAAGCACTGACCTCATTCAGCTCTCAATAAATAAGACGAATGGATTGATATTTTCTAAATACTCGTAAACTCCTCAAGGACAAGGATTGTGTCTACTAACCCTGCTAGATTGAAAGCGCGTTGAGGGCAGAAGTTGTGCTAGAAAACTTTGGTATTTGTTCTCTCCCAAGAGCTTAGTTCAGTGCTTTGAAATCAGTGAATGAACCAAAAGCATTTGTTGAGTGCTTATTGTCCTAATAATAATAGTAATAATGATAATTGTGATATTTGTTAAGTTCTTTCCACATGTCAAGGTGTCAAGGCAAATCGTGTGCAGTGCATCTGACTCCCAGGCTCCTGCTTTAACCACTAGGACATGCTATTTCTGGGTTCTAACACCAAATGCTATTAATTAGGGGGAATTCCTATGATTCTGGACTAGGGTGCTGCTGAAATAATAGGACTCTATCTTTCAGAAGCCTGAAAGGGGGTGATTTATGCACGTCTATGCAGTTATTGGCTACACTGCCCCTAGAAAACTGGAGCTAATAGCGGATGATAATTTCCCCCCAAAGCACAGCCACTAGCCTTTGAATTACGTGAGAACTCTGATTAGCTGCCAGGAGCAGTAGAGGAAATAAATCTTTCTAAATTACCAGGCAAAATCACACCTGCAAAGCGGATCTGAGCCCATGGTTTCAATGGCAGTTCTTAGTAATGTCTGCGTAGAAAAATCAAGAGTGAAGGGGGAAATATTGGCAGATTGGAAAAACGAATACCATGTAAGATACCAGGTGGTTCTATAGTGAATTTTACTATCAATCAGTGGTGTTTATTGAGTGTTTACTGTGTGCAGAGCTCTGTGCTTAGCACTTGGGAGAGGCCTTCCCAGACTGAGCCCCCTCCTTCCTCTCCGCCTCCTCCCCCTCCCCATCCCCCCGGCCCTACCTCCTTCCCCTCCCCACAGCACCTGTATATATGTTTGTACAGATTTATTACTCTATTTATTTTACTTGTACATATTTACTATTCTATTTATTTTATTTTGTTAGTATGTTTTGTTTTGTTGTCTGTCTCCCCCTTCTAGACTATGAGCCTGCTGTTGGGTAGGGACCGTCTCTATATGTTGCCAACTTGTACTTCCCAAGTGCTTAGTACAGTGCTCTGCACTCAGTAAACACTCAATAAATATGACTGAATGAATGAATTCCCCGCTTACAAGGAGCTTACAATCCAGAAGGGGAGGCAGACATAAAAATTGAATATGGATATGTGGGGTGAATTTCAAGGCTTAAAGGGTACAGATTGAAGTCCACAGGTGGTGCAGAAGGGAGAGGGAGTAGGGGACATGAGGGCTGAGTTGGGGAAGGCCTCTTGGAGGAAATGGTATTTTAATGACACTTTGAAGATGGGGAAAATGGTGGTCTGGCAGATATGAAGGGGGAGGGAGTTCCAGACCAGAGGGAGGAAATGGGCAAGGGGTCTGTGGCGAGACCCCTTCCCTTCAAGGCCCTACTGAGAGCTCACCTCCTCCAGGAGGCCTTCCCAGACTGAGCCCCTTCCTTCCTCTCCCCCTCGGCCCCCTCTCCATCCCCCCCATCTTACCTCCTTCCCTTCCCCACAGCACCTGTATATATGTATATATGCTTGTACACATTTATTACTCTATTTATTTATTTATTTTACTTGTACATATCTATTCTATTTATTTTATTTTGTTAGTATGTTTGGTTTTGTTCTCTGTCTCCCCCTTTTAGACTGTGAGCCCACTACTGGGTAGGGACTGTCTCTATATGTTGCCAACTTGTACTTCCCAAGCGCTTAGTACAGTGCTCTGCACACAGTAAGTGCTCAATAAATATGATTGATGATGAGATAGATGAGACTGGAGTACAGTGAGTAGGTGAGCACTAGACGAGTGAAGTTTGTGGGCTGGGCTATTGCAGGAGCCATCAAGGTAAGGTAGGAGCGGGAGAGCTGATTGAGTGCTTTAAAGCCACTGGTAAGGAGTTTCTGTTTGATGAGAAGCAGCATGGCTTTGTGGAAAAAGCCCGGGCTTGGGAGTCGAACGTCATGGGTTCCAATCCCAACTCTGCCATGTATCAGCTGTGCGACCTTGGGCAAGTCAATTCACTTCTCTGTGCCTCAGTTCCCTCATCTGTAAAATGGGGATTAAGACTGTGAGCCCCATGTGGGACAACCTGATTACCTTGTATCTACCCCGGTACTTAGAACAGTGCTTGGCACAGTGTAAGTGCTTAACAAATACCATTATTATTATTATCATTATTATTATGTGGAGGTGGATGGGCAATCACTGGAGGTCCTCGAGGGGAGGGGAGACATGTGTTGAAGAGTTTTTTAGATAAATGAGCCAGGCAGTACAGTGAAGAATGGACTGGAGAGAGAAGAGACAGGAGGCAGGGAGGTCAGCAAGGGATAATATGGAAATAGCGCATCCGATTAAAGATCAATCATCACCGGTCAATAGGTAACATTATGCAGATGATTCAAAACATAGCCCCTATTTTATGGGCGGAGAGCAGAGACACTGATATGAATTTAAAGGGCTCAGGGAATTAGAAAATGGCCAAGGCTATGAGGTATAGATATGATCAATATGATCAATTAATCAATCATTGCTTTACCGTAGATATGGTTAATCCAAAAAGAGGAGTTTTCTCCTGAACCACAAGGAAAATAATCTCACGAGGCATTCGGTTTTAGCCAGTGTTATCCAGAGGTTTGTGACATGTCCCAGTATGCACTAGGTACCCTTGGCTCGGCGCTACACAAGGCCAATTAACTTCGGAAACTCTAGTTTCTGGGGCCGGATGGTGAGAACGTACCTTCTTCAATTCCTCCTGAAGGCACCTGCCGTTGTCCTCTGAGGACAGACTTTCCTTCCGGTTTTCGGATTCCGTCCTGGGCTCCGACTCCCGCTCCTCCCCATAAGATGTCTCCTTCTCGCTCATCTTCGCAGCTAATTCAAATAACCTGGACTTTAGTTTCTCATCCCCGAGGTCTGCTTTGGCACTGTGGAGCTGATTCTCATTAGTCATCTCCATTTCCGATAAATTGGGTAACATCTAGGACAAAAACCCCAACAAAATGGTGAATAATAATAATAATAATAATAATAATAATAATGGCATTTGTTAAGCGCTTACTATGTACAAAGCACTGTTCTAAGCACTGGGGAGGATACAAGGTGATCAGATTGTCCCACGTGGGGCTCACAGTCTTCATCCCCATTTTACAGATGAGGTAACTGAGGCATAGAGAAGTGAAGTGACTTGCCCAAAGTCATACAGCTGACAATTGGCGGAGCCAGGATTTGAACCCATGACCTCTGACTCCTAAGCGTGGGCTCTTTCCAGTGAGCCACGCTGCTGAGAAAGAGAGCGAATGCTGCACCCACATTCCTGTCATAACACTCCCCACTCAACCGGATACTTGACCCAATCTGGGATAGGAGAGCTGCGCTGAATTTTTCCCTGAGCTGACTTTTATCCACAGATGGGCTTCTTACATTTGGACATTTTCTCTTATCAATTTGTAAAAAGTGCCGAGTGGATGTGCTTTATTTCTTGTATGGCAATCTTCTAGATTGATTCAGAGATCAATCGATCCAGCAGTGGTATTTATTGCATGCTTACGGTACGCAGAGCACTGTACTAAGTGCACGGGAGAGTACAATGCAACAGAATTAGTGGTCATGTTTCCTGCCCAAAATGAGCTTATAGTCTGGAGGGGAGCTTAAAGTCTACAGTGTACATTCAGAGTCTTTTAAGTAAGCACAAAGACACACCCGTCATCTGCCTCCTCTTGTCGGCATGCTCCCTCTGGCCTGGAACTCCCTCCCGTTTCCTAAGCGACATACCACACTGTCCCCATCTTCAAATCCCTCCTAAAATCCCTCATCTCCCCTATTCAACCTCCCTTCACACTTGTGTGTTCCCTTCGGCCCTTGACGTTCATCCCATCCTCAGTCCCACAACAGTTATGAACGTGTACTTATACTCTAACAGTTCCCCTCTCTGTAATTTATTTTAATGTCCGCCTCCCCCTCTGGACAGTAGGATCTTTGTTTGCAAGGATCCCATCTGCCGACTCTACTGTATCATATCCCCCCAGGCACTTAGTACAGTGCTCCTTATGTAGTAAGTACTCAATAAATACCATTAATTGACTGACTGACTGTCGATTGATCTGGGTGCGTTTCCAGGGTCCCCTGCCATCCACTCCACTTTCCCCAGACTTTTGGGGCTAATTTAAATTTGGGGTGGGTGGGGGGGATATTGGAAGTCAGACTAGCAAAGGATGGCAGCATTTTGATGGGTCCCATGTTGGTCGTGGTGGGTGGCGGGGGGAGAGGATCCCCAAGGGTGCAAAATTCCCAGTGGATAGAAGAGCTCTGGCACGCTCCGGTAGTCAAACTCAAATTTCAGAGGCACATACTACTGGGAGTCAGAAGGCGCTGGGTTCTAATCCCGGCTCGGACCCTTGTTTCCTTTGTGACCTTGAGGAAGTCACTTCACTTCTCTGTGCCTCAGTTACCTCATCTGTAAAATATGCATTCAGTGCTCTGCACGCAGTGAGCACCCAGTAAATACGATGGATTGAGAAGGAAAATGAATGAGCTGGAATGGGAAATCTCTGGAAAATGAAACATCATCACCATCTAGTGGTCCGGTTAAAGGGAAGCAGTAGTCATTGGGTGCTCATCACGGGTAACTAAAAAGACAGAGGAGGGGAAATCACTTTTAATTAAAGGAGGCGGCCAGAGAGCAGACGTGGCGCTTGATATCATCCGGGGGAGGCTGGCTCCTGTTCCCGCAATTTTTCATGAGTGAAATGTTGGACTCACCCTGTGGTTCAAAAAATTTCTCTTTCCAATTCCTTTCTGATAATCTACCCTGTTCCTCCTTTCAGCATGCCTGGCCGGTTTAGTACGGCGACATCCAGTTTGCAAATTCTCTTAGTCTTTTTCTTCGTTTATTCCTTCCTGCTTTTTATATGGTATTTGTTAAGTGCTTACTAGGCATCAAACAGTGTTCTAAGGGCTGGGGTAGGTACGTGTTAATTAGGTCGGACGGAGTCCCTGCCCCGCAATGGACTCACGGTCTAAGTAGGAGTGAGAACGGGTACTGAATCCCCATTTTACAGTTGAGGAAACTGAGGCACAGACAAGTTAAGTGACTTCCCCAAGGTCACAAAGCAAGCAATTGGTAGGGCCGGAATTAAAACCCAGGACTCCTGACTCCCAGGCTCTTTCCACTAGGCCATGTTTCTTCTCTTTGCACCCTTAGTCCTCCAACTTCCTTTGAGGGTAGCTTTGTGGCGTGTTTGATGTTAACTCAGCCTGAGGCCCTGGATGGCGGGTTTTAAATACTGTCCCCCCAGCAACCCGGCTAATAGCTCGAGACCCAATGGTTGTCAACCTCTGCCCTATCCCTCAGATGGAATTAAGGGCAGGAATGCTCAAATTTTCCAGCCCCGGGAAGCCCTCAAGCCTCCCACCTAATAATAGTAATGATAATTACTCATTCATTCATTCAATCGTATTTATTGAGCGCTTACTGTGTGCAGAGCACTGCACTAAGCGCTTGGGAAGTACAAGTTGGCAACATATAGAGATGGTCCCTACCCAACAGCGGGTTCTTATAATAATGATAGTATTTTTAAGAGCTTACTACATGCCAGGCACTGTACTAAGTGCTGGGGCAGTTACAAGATAGGTTGGACACAGTCCCTGTCTCAAATTGTGCTCATAGTCTTAATCCCTATTTTACAGGTGAGGTAACTGAGGCACAGAGAAGTGAAGTGACTTACCCAAGGTCACACAGCAGACAAGAGGCGGAATCAGAACTGCTGAATCCATTAGGGCGCACCATTTCCACTCCCACCATTCTCCCTCCCCTTTCTGTCCCTTCAAATCCCACTACCACGCCTCCCCGTTTCAACAGTCAGTCAATTCTATTTATTGAGTGCTTACTGTGTGTGAGCACTGTACTGAGCACTTAGGAGAGTGAAACAGAACAATATAACAGATACATAAGTGTGTCTTCAGTGTTACATTTCCTACCCACTACAGGATGCCTGATGAAATGACTGCATGTTTCCAAAATTCCACTCCTTTCTTCATTTCTTCTAGACAGTGAGCCCACACCGTCTCTATATGTTGCCTACTTGTATTTCCCAAGTGCTTAGTACAGTGCTCTGCACACAGTAAGTGCTCAATAAATACAATTGAATGAATGAAATTTCAGGAGTATCACTGAAATGCCAAGAGTAATACTGAATGCACTTGGGGAATTGATGATGGGTTGGTAAATGCCAGTTTCCAGGTCTCAATCGAAAGGAATCTGTGCCTCCCATTAACCTTATGACTGAAGTCTTTTGGGGGGCCTCATTCATTTATCCAGACCACCACCACCACCTTCAAAAACCCATTCTTACTCAAATTTCTCCTCTCTTCATCAAGACTATTTGTCCCAAAACTATCTGGGCATTTGTTTGTGAATGACCAACTGAATTTATGGCCTCTCAGAGTTCATTTGATTGAACCTCAAAAGCCTTATTAAGGGCACATCTCCTCCACCAGGTCTTCCCTGATTTAGCCCTCTTTTTATGACCTCGCAGAGTTCACTCAATTAACCCTCCAAAGCCTTATTAAATAATAATAATGTTGGTATTTGTTAAGCGCTTTCTATGTGCCGAGCACTGTTCTAAGCGTTGGGGGGATACAAGGTAATCAAGGTTGTCCCACGTGGGGCTCAGAATCTTAATCCCCATTTTACAGATGAGGTAACTGAGGCAAAGAGAAGTTAAATGACTTGCCCAAAGTCACACAGCTGAGAAGTGGCAGAGCCGGGATTAGAACCCATGACCTCTGACTCCCAAGCCCAGGCTCTTTCCACTGAGCCACGCTGCTTCCCTCACATCTCCTCCAAGAGGCCCTCCCCGATTACGCCCTTTTTTCCCCTGACTCTCTCTCCCTTCTGTATCATCTACGCACTTGTATCTGTGACCTTCGGCCATTCGATATTGACCCCAATCCAACCCCACAGTACTTATGTACATATCTTTAAATTATATATTACATAGTATAAACTACTTATCATTCATATTAATGTCTGCCTCCTCCTCTAGACTGTAAGTTCATTATGGGCAGGGAACATGCCTGATAATTTTGCTGTATTGTACTCTCCCAAGCACTTAGTACAGTGCTCTGCTTATAATAAGAGCTCAATAAATACCACTGATTGATGTGGGATGTCAAGAATGTTACCATGGAATTGCTGTCCTTCCCCCACCCCGTTTATTAATGCTATTTGTTAATTGCTTACTGTGGGCCAGGCACTGTACTAAATGCTGGGGTAGATACAAGGTTGCCAGGTTGGATACAGTCTCTGTCCCCCATGGGACTTGAGGTCTTAATCCCCAATTTATA
This sequence comes from Tachyglossus aculeatus, assembly GCF_015852505.1. Classification (NCBI taxonomy): domain Eukaryota; kingdom Metazoa; phylum Chordata; class Mammalia; order Monotremata; family Tachyglossidae; genus Tachyglossus; species Tachyglossus aculeatus. Next base: position 40,798,513 of record NC_052067.1, on the reverse strand, counting down.
GATGAGGTAACTGAGGCACAGAGAAGTGAAGTGACTTGTCCAAGGTCCCACAGCAGATACATGGAGGAGCTGGGATTAGAACCCAGGTCCTTCTGACTCCCAAGTCCGAGCTCTATCCACTAGGCCACACTGCTTCTCAGCTCCTTTGTGGGCAGGGATCACATTCATTCATTCATTCATTCATTCAATCGTATTTATTGAGCATTTCCTGTGTGCAGAGCACTGTATTAAGCGCTTGGGAAGTACAAGTTGGCAACATCTAGAGACGGTCCCTACCCAACAACGGGATCACAGTATAGAAGAGGGAGGCAGACAATGCTTAGTCCAGTTCTCTGCACATGGTGAGCCCTCAATGAATGTCACTGATCGATTGCTTGATGGAGGCCAACTAAAATTATAAGTTATTCAAATAGAGGCTGACTCAGACAATTGTTTTTAAAGCCTTGTACGATTGAACAAGACTGGGCAAGCATATGTCTGGTAACCCAACTCAGCCAGGGCTCGATCAGCGAAACTTTTGAAATCCTAAAGCAGCCTCGTACCCAGTGGGTCTGGCTAATTGTCTCTCTGGGGCATCGGTCGACGAGGCCGTTACCTGATCAGTTCCCGCCTTCATCCCGTGGTTTCTGGTGGGGGTCGTTTCCTCGCCCAGTTCAGAGGCGGCCCCCCTAGGACGGCGCCACCGCCGGGCGCGTTTGTCTGCGACGTAATGGCCCTCCTCGGCCTCGCTGCTCTCCGAGTCCTCCACGGAGGATGCCTGGGGGTTGAAGTTCACGTCGAGCTCTCCGCGCCCACGGGCCGGCCCCCCGGCCTGGGCCCCGGGGGGCTTCCGCTGTTGGCGGGGGTGCGCCGAGGGTCCCCGGGCCTCCCGGGAGGAGTTGAGCGAGGACGTCTCCGAGTCGGAGTACACGGTCTCGGTGTTGGTGTACAGGCCGGAGGACGGCGAGGTCACCGGGGGGCAGGAGTCTCGTCCGTAGGCCCAGTCTGGGGGGCCCTGGGAGTCGGCCCCATTGGAGTTTTCTGACGGGTGGCGGGGCCTCGGGCTCAGCTTGTGCAAGGCCGCGTTCCAGTCGAAGTCGTCCTCGCTGTCTGTGCCCATCTCGTCGTAGGCGGACACCATGCTGGACTCCTCCTCCAGGGCCCAGAAGAGAGGGCTCTTGGGTTGGGCCAGCATCCCTGGCCGGGGCCGTTCGGCATTCTGCAGGGCCATCCAGTTCCCATCCACGCTCTGCAGGGCAGGGGCTGGGCCTGAGGAGACGAAGAAACACCACAGGAAGACTGTGTGATCACTCTTTCTTTTTTCTGATGGCATTTGTTAAGCACTTACTATATGAGAGGCACTGTACTAAGCGCTGGAGTAGATACAAGTACTCACCGTACCTCGCTCTCGCCTGTCCCGCCATCGACCCCCGGCCCACGTCATCCCCCGGGCCTGGAATGCCCTCCCTCTGCCCATCTGCCAAGCTAGCTCTCTTCCTCCCTTCAAGGCCCTGCTGAGAGCTCACCCCCTCCAGGAGGCCTTCCCAGACTGAGCCCCTTCCTTCCTCTCTCCCTCGTCCCCCTCTCCATCCCCCCCATCTTACCTCCTTCCCTTCCCCACAGCACCTGTATATATGTATATATGTTTGTACATATTGTTTTTACTCTATTTATTTATTTATTCATTTTATTTGTACCTATCTATTCTATTTATTTTATTTTGTTAGTATGTTTGGTTTTGTTCTCTGTCCCCCCCTTTTAGACTGTGAGCCCTCTGTTGGGTAGGGACTGTCTCTATATGTTGCCAATTTGTACTTCCCAAGCGCTTAGTACAGTGCTCTGCACATAGTAAGCGCTCAATAAATACGATTGATGATGATACAAGTTAATCAGGTTGGACCCAGCCCACGTCCCATGTGGAGCTCACATTCTTCATCCCCATTTTACATATGAGGTAACTGAGGCACAGGGAAGTGAAGTGACTTGCCCAAGGTCACACAGAGGACAAATGGATTTAGCCATCACTTTTTTTTTTTACAGTATTTGTTATGCACTTACCCTGTACTAATTACTGGGGTAAATACAAGTTAATGAGGTTAGATTCAGTCCCTGTCCCACACAGGGCTCACAGTCTTAACCCCCCCTTTACAGATGAGGTAACTGAGGCACAGGGAAGTGAAGTGACTTGCCCAAGGTCACACAGAGGACAAATGGATTTAGCCATCACTTTTTTTTTTTTACAGTATTTGTTATGCACTTACCCTGTACTAATTAATGGGGTAAATACAAGTTAATGAGGTTAGATTCAGTCCCTGTCCCACACAGGGCTCACAGTCTTAACCCCCCCCTTTACAGATGAGGTAACTGAGGCACAGGGAAGTGAAGTGACTTGCCCAAGGTCACACAGAGGACAAATGGATTTAGCCATCACTTTTTTTTTTTTTTACAGTATTTGTTATGCACTTACCCTGTACTAATTACTGGGGTAAATACAAGTTAATGAGGTTAGATTCAGTCCCTGTCCCACATAGGGCTCACAGTCTTAACCTCCCCTTTACAGATGAGGTAACTGAGGCACAGAGAAGTGAAGTGACTTGCAGATAAGTGAAGGAATCAGAATTCGATACAGATCTTTCCTAGTCCCAGGCCTGTGTTCTATCCATTAGGCCACACTACTCCTCACCTTAACTGAAAGGACCAAGTCCCACTCACCAGTGCTTAAGGAGTACAGACTTAAGTGCACAGATGGCACAAAAGGGATGGCGAAGAGGGTGAGGACATGAGAGGTTAATCAGGGAAGGCTTCTTGGAGGAGATAGGAATGGGGGGGTCTTTGATGGTGAGAGTGATGGTCTGTCAGATATGAAGGGGAGCGAGTCGGAAGGGGAGGACATGAGCAAGGGATCAGCAGTGAGGCGAGAGAGTTCAAAGTACAGTGAGTAGGTTGGCGTTAGAGGAGCCAAGTTTGTAGGCTGGGTGTTGTAGACTGAGCCCCCTTTTTCCTCTCCCCATCCCCATTCCCCCCACCCTACCTCCTTCCCCTCCCCACAGCACCTGTATATATGTTTGTACGGATTTATTACTCTATTTATTTTACTTGAACATATTTACTATTCTATTGATTTTGTCAATGATGTGCATCTACCTTTACTTCTATTTATTCTGATGACTTGACACCTGGCCACATGTTTTGTTTCGTTGTCTGTCCCCGCCTTCTAGACTGTGAGCCTGTTGTTGGGTAGGGACTGTCTCTATATGTTGCCAACTTGCACTTCCCAAGCGCTTAGTACAGTGCTCTGCACTCAGTAAGTGCTCAATAAATACGATTGAATGAATGAATGAATGAACTTCCCCAAGTCGACTATGGTCTAGATTATTTGAAGCGGCAGGGAGTTCCAAGCATGAGAGGGGAGAGCAAGGAACAGGCCCTTCCTCCCTTCAAAGCCCTACTGAGAGCTTACCTCCTCCAGGAGGCCTTCCCAGACTGAGCCCCCTTTTTCCTCACCTCCTCCCCATCGCCCCAGCCTTACCTCCTTCCCCTCCCCACAGCACCTGTATATATGTTTGTACAGATTTATTACTCTATTTATTTTACTTGTACATATTTACTATTCTATTTATTTTGTCAATGACTTGCATCTAGCTTTACTTCTGTTTACTTGACACCTGACCACGTTTTGTTTTGTTGTCTGTCTCCTCCTTCTAGACTGTGAGCCCGTTTTTGGGTAGGGACCGTCTCTATATGTTGCTGACTTGTACTTCCCAAGCGCTTAGTACAGTGCTCCGCACACAATAAGTGCTCAATAAATACGACTGAATGAATGAAATGAGTGAAATTAGGGAGGAGGGGGAAAGCTGACTGAATGCCTTAAAGGTGATGGTGAGGAGTTTTGGATGGAGGAGGGTATGGATGGGCAACCGCTGGAAGTTTCTGAGTCACGGAAAATCACGGGCAGAACAGTTTTTTCCACGGGCAGCAGAAGGGACTGGAGGCAGGGAGGTCAGTGACGAGGCTGACACAGTAGTAAGCACCTAGTAAACACCTAGTGGTCACTCAATCGTATTTATTGAGCACTTACTGGGTGCAGAGCAATAGACTAACTTACTTGAGCACTTTCACTGCCCTTGACAAAACCCTTCCCAGTAGATTTCCACCAGAGATAAGCAACATAGCATACTTGAGGGGAGACCAGGGGTGGTAGGGGAGGAAGTAACATGCTAGAGATGAGACCCCAGAAGCCCCTCAATGATAACAAGCGCCATTAGCACTTAGGACAGTCCTCTGCACACAGTAAGCACTCAATAAATATGATTAATTGAATAATGAGAAAGTCTAATGAGAAGGACTTGAGCGTGGCTTTGGACGCAGGGTAAATGTGGTCTTGTCCGAAAGGAGGAAGCCAGACCAGATGATTACCTTCCTATTCATTCATTCGTTCAATCATATTTATTGAGCGCTTACTGTGCACAGAGCACAGTACTAATCGCTTGGAAAGTACAATTCAGCAATTGTATTCTGGAATGGTCACAGATTACACTTTATATATAATTTGTTTTGATTGTTTCATCCTTCCTTATATGTCTGTTGCCTGTCCACTCATCCCTCAGTCTCCTTTATTCTTAGCTTATGAGCCCCTTGAGGGCCAGGGACTGTGTCCAAATTTCACTGTGGAATGGTTTCAGTCGATCAATAGTTTATGGGGCATTTAAAGTGTGCAGAGCATGTAGCTGTAGATACTGATACTAACAATGTGTTGGTTCTTATTGGTTCTGTTTTCCCAGTGCTTAGTACAGTGTTCTGCACCCAGTAAATGTGCGATAAATACCATTGGGTGATTGGATAATAATAATACCTGCCAATCTCTTATGAGGAGAAAGTGAGATAAATAATCTGATGGTGCATAGGGGAAAAAAACTACTCTACAAATTCAAAGTATTTCACATATATGTAATTTGTTATGCATTGCATGATTTAGTCTGCTATTCCAATCAGACGTATTAACCTTTTGTTTTTCCTCTTGCTCCCTGTACATTCCCTCCCTTGGAGAACTCATTCTCTACCATGGCTTCAACTACCATCTCTATGTGGATGATACCCAAATCTACATCTCCAGCCTAGGTTGGATACTGTTTCCTGGAAGAAGGGGCAGTGGATGGTGTTGGAAGGCAGCTGGGAGATTGAGGAGGATTAGGATGGAGTAAAGGCCATTGGCTTTGGCAAGAAGGAGGTCACTGATGATCTCTGAGAGGGTGGTTTCTGTGGAGAGAAAGGGACAGAAGCCAGACTGGTGGGGGTCAAGGAGAGAATTGGAGAAGAGGAACCTGGGCTAGTAGGTGTAGACAAATTGCTCAAGGAGTTTGGGGAAGAATAATAATGATAATAATAATAATGATGGTATTTGTTAAGCACTTACTATGTGCAAAACACTGTTCTAAGCACTGGGGAGGTTACAAGGAGATCAGGTTGTCCCACGGGGGGCTCACAGTTTTAATCCCCATTTTACAGATGAGGGAATGAGGCCCAGAGAAGTTAAGTGACTAGCCCAAAATCACACAGCTGACAGTTGGCGGAGCCGGGATTTGAACCCATGACCTCTGACTCCAAAGCCTGGGCTCTTTCCACGCTGCTTCTCCAATGGTATGGTAGGAGGGAGATGGGGTGATAACTGGAGGGAGCCGTGAGGTCAAGGGAGGGGTTTTTTGGATATGGGAGACATAGGCATGTGAGAAAGTAGTGGGGAAGAAGCCATTGGAGAGGCAACAGTTGAAGATGGCAGTTAGGGAGAGAAGATGGAAGGGGGCAAGTATTTTGATAAGTTGGGATGGGGTCGGATTTGCAGGTGGAGGGGGTGGATTTTGAGAGAAGGCATGAGAGTTCCTCTTGAGATACTGCTGGGAAAAATGGGAGATTTGCAGAAAGGGCAGGTGAGATTTTAGGGAGATCACGCCTGATAGCTTCAATTTTCTTGATAAAGTAAGTAGCCAGGTCACTAAGGGCATGGGATGAGGGAGGTGGGGAGACAGGGGATTTGAGGAGGGAGTTAGACATTTAGTTTTTCCTCTTCCAAACTGTTCTAATCAATCCTGATAGTTTAAGACTCCCTCCAAGCTAAATCAGTAGCATCTCCTCAATCAATCAATCATTGTTATTTCTATAGTACTCCCTGGATGCAGAGCAGTGTACAAAGCACTTGGTAGAGCACAAAAGAGTAAGTAGATGGGAACCCTGTCTTCGGTGACCTTACAATTTAGTCAGGGAGCTAGACATTGCAATAAATTACAGGTAAGGGAAGCAATCATCATCATCATATTGACATAAGGACTGCGGGTGGGGTTCATTCATTCATTCATTCATTCAATCACTGCTCTAAAGGAGTTTACGATCCAGCAGGGGAGAGAACAGTACGCGCTCAATTCATTCATTCATTCAATCGTATTTATTGAGCACTTACTGTGTGCAGAGCACTGTACTAAGCGCTTGGGAAGTACAAGTTGGCAACATATAGAGACGGTCCCTACCCAACAACGGGCTCCCAGTCTAGAAGGTGGGAGATGGACAACAAAACAAAACATGTAGACAGGTCTCAAAGTTGTCAGAACAAACAGAATTAAAGCTATATGCACATCATTAACAAAATAAATAGGATAGTAAATGTGTACAAGCAAAATAAATAGAGTGATAAATCTCTACAAACATACATATAGGTGCTGTGGGGAGGGGATGGAGGTAGGGTGGGATGGGGAGGAGGAGAGGAAAAAGGGGGCTCAGTCTGGGAAGGCCTCCTGGAGGAGGTGAGCTCTCAGTAGGGCTTTGAAGGGAGGAAGAGAGCTAGCTTGGTGGATGTGTGGAGGGAGGGCATTTCAGGCCAGGGGAAGGACGTGGGCCAGGGGTCGACGGCCGGACGGGAGAGAATGAGGTACAGTGAGGAGAATGATGTACAGTGAGGCTAAGGGTGTGTCCCAAAGTGCTTAGGGTGTTTGGGCTGTAGAACATGCAGAAGTATATCTTTTCAATCCTCAAAATCTTTAAAAAAGACTCTGCATTCCCCCCGCCCCCCACCCACCCCGATTCATTCATTCAGCAGATGAAATTCTAATATGGAAATGACCTTTCTTGCAAACACATCAACGCGATCGGGACCGAACTGCTAGTTGAGTTGCTCTTCAATTCTCTGATCTGGAATGATAATGGCAGTTCATAAGCCGAAGAATGGTTGGTAGTTGAAACAAGAGAGGGAAAATAATGAAGTATTTATACCAAGCACGGTTTTTATCTTAAATATTTTCCTTTTCATTTCCTTTCCTCCATGAAAGAAATCAAAATCATGGATCATAATGCAGACTGGAAAGCTAGCTAGAGCATCTTCAGGAAAGGAAAGCTCAGGTGTCATGTGTGGTGCATAATGCTAGTATCTCTAGATGGAAGACAGACAATTCATTCAATCGTATTTCTTGAGTGCTTACTGTGTGCAGAGCACTGTACTAAGCACTTGGAAAGTACAATTTGGTAACAGACAGAGACAGTCCCTACCCAACAATGAGCTCACAGCTAGAAGCGGGGAGACAGACAACAAAACAAAACAAAGAGACAGACAATAAAAAGCATCCTGGTCTAGGGGAAAAAGCCTGGACCTGGCATTTAGAAGACCTGGGTATTAATCCAAGCTTGCTTGCTGTGTGACCTTGAGCAAGAACTTAACTTAGTCGTGCCTCAGTTTCCTCAACTATAAAATAGGATTCAGTACCTGTTCTCCCTCCTACAAACTGTGAACCCCATGTGGGACAGAGACTGTGTTCATCCTGATTAACTTGTATCTACTCACTGCTTCGAATGGTGCTTGGCACATAGGGAGAGCTTAATAAATGCCATTATTATTATTATTGTAATGGGCCAGTCATCCCCTGGAACTCCACGCTGGAAGCTCCACCCCTTAGCCTGGCATCAATCGATCAATCAATCAATGATATTTATTGAGTGCAGAGCACTGTACTAAGTGCTTGGGAGAGTCAATACAACAGAATTCGTGGACACATTTCCTGTCCATAACTAGTTGACGGTCTAGAGGCATCACAGGAAGCAGCATGGCCTAGTGGATAGAGCACAGGCCCGGGAGTGAGTAGGACCTGGGTTCTAATTCCAGCTTTGCCAGTTGTCTGCTGTGTGACCGGAGAAGTCCCGTCACTTCTCTGTGCCTCAGTTACCTCATCTGTAAAATGGGGATGAAGACTGTGAGCCCCATATGGGACAGGGACTGTGTCCGACCTAATTAGCTTGTATCTACCCAACCCCTAAAACAATTCTTGACATATAGTATGTGCTTAACAAATATCATTATTATTATTATTAAATGAAGACTTGTTGGACAGAAGTAATCACTAAGCACCCCTATCCCAGACTCGTGGTCAGCTCTAGCTCATACCTGGGAATCACCGGGGGAAAGGCTACTTTTGCTCCTTCCTTCCCCTATCCCCCTTCTCCCCTTCCCTTCCAACTCCACATCCCACCACACACAGCAGCTGCCCCATTCCTTGGGAGAATTCCGTTTCCTCCCTTGCACACTTGGAATTTCACACTTTCCGGTTCCCACAGGGAAGCGTGAAGTCCAGGGAAGCGTGAAGGGCAGGGCCCCTTCCGAAGAGCGAGGGTAAAAGCTTAATAATAGTTACTTGTTTCATCCAATCTGTCCACGCTCTTCCAGCTGGGCAAGGCAGCCAGCCTGCGCTCCTTCTGTTTTCTAACCTGGTCCTGCTGCTGGCTCCACAGGACCTCCAGGGTCACGCTCTTCAGGCTCCGCTCCTGGCTGGGCACATCTTCGACCGGTAGCGTGAACGCAGACTGCGACCTCTGAAGAAGAGAGAGATGGCACTCGTTTAAAAGGGGTGGGCCTCCATCAATGTAGGATTTGGTCCCCGACTGACATGAACTCTGCCTGAAAGGGCAGTGTGGCCTGAGGATCCGCGTGGCCTAGTGAAAAGAGCATAGGCTTGGGAGTTGGAGGACCTGGGTTCTAATCCTGGCTCTGCCCGTGTCTGCTGTGGGAACTTGGGCAAGTCGCTTCGCTTCTCTGGGCCTCAGTGACCTCATCTGTGAAGTGGAGATGCAATACCTGTTCTCCTTCCTACTCATTTGTGAGTCCGGTTTGGGACAAGGACTGTGTTTGGCCTGATGATGTTGTATCTTCCCCAGTGCTTAGAACAGTGCTTGACACATAGGAAGCTCTTAACAAGTACAATTATCATTATTATTACTGCACAGCGAGGTGCTTCGTGTGCATGTGCGTATATATGTGTGTGGTATTGTGGGTTGGTGAGGGGTTACAGCATTCCAGTTATGGGTTTTCAGGCCCCAGTCCATAACACGATATTATTCCACATGGTAATTTCCATGCAGAGATCATTTCCAGATCACTTGGTCTTAGAAGCACCCAGAAATAAGGTTCCCTCCAAGTTGGTTGTCTCTTGTGCTCAATGGGCACTGACTTAATAATCATATGGTAACCAATCCCATAATTATTATTGTTTTTTAAATGGTATTTGTTAGGTATTTGCTATGTGTCAGGCACTGCACTAAGTATGTGAAGTAGCTTTGCCCAGTGGTTAAACCATGGTCTTGGGAATAAGAAGGACCTGGGTTCTAATCCCAGCTGGCCACTTTTCTGCTGTGTGTGATGTTGGGTAGGTTGCTTCAGTTCTCTTAGCATCAGTTCCTTCATCTGTAAAATGGGAATTAAGACTTTAGAGCCCCATGTGGGACATTCATGGACTGTGTACAACCTGATTACCTGGTATCATTTAGAACAGTGTCTGGCACATAGGAAGCATCTAAAAAATACCACTTGAAAAAAAAGATTCCCAATGTTGTGTTTTATGAAAGGTCAAGGTTGGAGTATGTCCCAAGCCTGAACAAAAGGTACAGACACACTTAGCACAGTGTCTTTTGCTCAGCTGGGATAGGTACAAATAATCAGATAGGACACAGTCCATGTCCCACATAGGGCTCACAGTCTTCACCCCCATTTTACAGATGAAGGAACTGAGGCAAAGAGTTCAGTGACTTGTCCAAGGTAACACGGCAAGACAAGTGGTAGAACTGGAACTAGAACCCAGGCCCTCTGCTTCCCAGGCCCGTGCTCTATCCACCAGACCACGCTGCTTGCCAAACCACGCTGGCAGAAGCAGCATTATTTGATCTTTCTTCATTTGACATACCTCTCAGTTCGCAAATAATCCCGTGGGTTTATGTTTAATACCAATCGGCGGTAAAAAAACGAGTCTCTGAGTGGCATTTCATTTCAGAAGCCATTGCCAGGAGATGGCACTGCAGCTGTGCACGCCATATCCGATTCTCTTCTTCCAAATAGCAGGGTGGTGGCAAGGAGCTCCCTTGTGATACTCTACGGCTTAGATTTTTCATTTCTCTTACAGAAATCTTGTCAGTATTTGGCTGCCATGGGGTTATATGGGGGGAAGCAATAGTTAAAAATCTCTCAGGACTCTCAGTTGGTATTATAATAACGATGGTATTTGTTAAAAGCTTACTAAGTGCCAAGCACTAAGTTCCTGGGTTAGTTTCTATGTTATAATGTACTCTCCCAAGTGCTTAGCACTGTGCCCCGCATCCAGCAACCACTTAATACATATGATTGATTGGCTGATTGATTGATTCTTAGAAGCCTCATACTCCCAACACTATTTCACTGAATCGGTTCCCAATGCCAGATGGAAAATTAGAATATTTTGCATGCCCAGACCACTTAAAACTTCCTAACCCTCTCAATAAGGGTTAAGCGATTACTATATGCCAAGGACTGTTCTAAGTATTGGGGTAGATATGAGATCACTGTTGGGTAGGGACTGTCTCTATATGTTGCCAACTTGTACTTCCCAAGCGCTTAGTACAGTGCTCTGCACACAGTAAGTGCTCAATAAATACGATTGATGATTGATGATGATGATAATCAGGTTGGACACAGTCCCTGTCCCTCATTGGGCTCAGCTGCCATCTAATTTGGAGGGAGGGGGATTTAATTCTTCACAAAGGAAAGTCAATCATTCATTCATTCAATCGTATTTATTGAGTGCTTACTGTGTGCAGAGCACTGTACTAAGTGCTTGGGAAGTATAAGTCGGCAACATATCGAGACGGTCCCTACCCAACAAAGGATCACAGTCTAGAAGTGGGAGACAGACAAAAAAACAAAACATGAAGACAGGTTTCAAAATCATCAAAATAAATAGAATTATAGCTATATGCACATCATTAACAAAATAAATAGAAGAGTAAATATGCACAAGTAAAATAAAATAAAATAAAATAAATCACAAAACAGAGACACCAAGAGACTTTGCTCGGAGCCTAGATATGAACATAAATTTACATTCCTCTCTAATGAAGTTACAAAAAGCAATATTTCTAGGCCGAGTCAGGTGGATTCTCCGGGCACTAACTGAGTAGTGAACATCACTGTATTTGACTTAACTGCAACGTTATCTTTCTGACTGTTCTCACAGACTGTGAAAACATACTGAACTCAAATGGCATGGTGTCTATGATTATCATTAGAACACTGGTAATACCTTTTCATTAGCAATAATTATAATTCATGGAAAAACAGTCAGCCCTTTAGCCACACTCTAAGGATGTGGGAAAACAGGAATGCAACCCACATATTAAAGAGACTTGAAGTGACTTGTCCAAGGTCACAGAGCAAGCACGTGGTAGAGCTGGGAATAGAACCTAGCTCCTCTGAATCTCAGGCCCATGCTCTTTCTGCTTAAACCGTGCAGCTTCTCAGCTGGCAATCAAGTGATGGGAAGTGGGGTGAAAGAGGAGGCGAGAGGGGAGGTAGAGGTGGGGAGGGGATCATCTGCCCTGCAGTGATTGAATTCCAACACCCGACGGGGTTTGGCAGACCTGGGCTATATCAGCAATCTGGGCCTGACTCATCTCCGGATATGATGTATTTTGGTCATCTAGAACTGGGAGTATAATAGAAACAGTAAAAATAATAGTCATGATGGTCATAATAATTGTATTTTTTAAGCACTTACTCTGTGCTGAGCATTGTACGAACTGCTGGGGTAGACACAAGCTAATCGGGATTGGGCATGGATATGCATGCTGCTATAAACCTAAGTAGGGGAGATACTATTTCAGCGGAAGGTCCAGGAGATGTCTGCAAAGCCCCTTCCCCTGACCAGAGACGAACCAACTGCTTTGGGCTCATTCTCACTAGTTCTTTCTATTTCAGTTAGAAGACCAAGGCCTGACTTATAATGGGCAGGGGATGTGTCTGTTTATTGTTATATTGTACTCTCTCAAGTCCTTAGTACAGTGCTTTGCACACAGTAAGTGCTCGAGAAATACGATTGAATGGTTGTGGGCAGGAATTGTACCTGTTTCTTGTTACATTGTATTTTCCCAAGTGTTTTCATTCATTCCTTCAGTCATATTTATTGAGCACTTACTGTGTGCGGAGCACTGTACTAAGAGCTAGGGAAGTACAAGTCGGCTACATATACAGATGGTCTCTACCCAACAATGGGCTCACAGTCTAGAAGGGGGAGACAGGCAACAAAACAAAACATGGAGACAGGTGTCAAAATCATCAGAACAAATAGAATTATAGCTACATGCACATCACTAACAAAACAGAATAGTAAATATGTACAAGTGAAATAAATAGAGTAATAAATCTGTACAAATATAGACAAGTGCTGTGGGGAGGGGAAGGAGGTAGGGCGTGGGGGGGATGGGGAGGAGGAGAGGAAAAAGGGGGCTCAGTCTGGGAAGGCCTCCTGGAGGAGGTGAGCTCTCAGTAGGGCTTTGAAGAGAGGCGCTTAGTACAGTGCTTTGAGTAAGCGCTCAGTAAATATGATTGAATGAATGAATGAATGAATGAATCCAGGAGGGCACTGCCACGGGGTGGGGAGGAGGGTTTCCTGACTCACCCAGAGAGCACCCTTTCCTCGGGGTGGTGCAGGAAGGACGGGCAACCTCAGACCAGCTGGAGTCAGCGAGCCGTTCCCGGGCTGCGGCCATTCCGATTTGGCCTCCACTGGCCTCTCCCGTTTGTTTTTCTGCTTCTTTATGATCTGTGGCGGAAGCAGAAGGAGCGGTCACTATAGAGCCTGGGCTTGTATACTTCCCGAGGGGCCCGGGAGTAGGAAGTGGGAGAACTAGTCCCAGATAATATATCTGGCATTGCTTAGAAAGGGAGTTGGTGAATCCTGGCTCTGGGCCTGTATGTGGCTCTTGTGACTCGCTTTGGCTCAGGGGAAGCTACAGGCCCAAAGCTCGGGGGGCAAATCCTGGCCCCAGGAGGCAACAGGCAGGGTCTTCAACCCCCACTCCTAGAGCCAGTACTGTGCCCTCCTCCTCCCCTCTCCAACACTGTCCACTCTGTCATCTAAACTGTAAGCTCATTGTGGGCAGGGAATGTATCTGTTTATTGTTATACCGTACTCTTCCAAGCATTTAGTACAGTGTTCTGCACACTGTAAGCACTCAATAAAGATGATTGACTGACTGCCGGGGGACAGACTAAGGGCTCTGGAAGTGTTCTGCCACTTGTCGTAGCGTGGAGTGACTCCCTGCTGCTCCAGCCTTCCTGCTACCTTCCTACTGCCTTTCCTTTCCTTTTCACCCTGCTCCCTGCCCCTACTGTGTGGCCAACTGTCAACAGTTCTCTTCTAGACTGTGAGCCCATTGTCGGGGAGGAACTGTCTCTATTTGTTGCCGAATTGTACTTTCCAAGCGCTTAGTAAAGTGCTCTGCACACAGTAAGTGCTCAATAAATACGATTGAATGAATGAATGTTGCTCTGAGTGGGTGGCCACCTTTTTACGCGTCCTGACAAAATTACCTGTGTCCTACATGATGCCAACATTACAGTAGGCTCCTCTACTCAATAAGATTGCCAGTCTTTGACCTAAGGCTCTTTTTATAGTATTTTTTTATGTGCTTACTATGAGTCAAACACCATTCTAAGCTCTGAGGTAGGTACTGGTCAATTAACTTTGCCTTGAAGCCAGAATGATTCATTCTGACAGCCTGCTCAGGGCTGAAAGAAGATTAGGAGAAAGATGTCCGTGGGGGAAGGCTTGTACCCCAGGATGGATGGGGGAGGAGGAGGAGGAAAGGGCAGACATTAAATCAGGAAGGGTCAAAAAAAAAAAGGAAAAAGCACAAGGAGAAAAGGGGCATTGTGTTGCCTAGGCATCATAAATCTTTAGCTCAGAAATCTGGGAAAAAGAAACTGAGAGAAGTGGAGTGGTCAGGTTAAGCTGAAAGGAAAACAAATAAAGGTGGGTCATGTAAGCTCTTTCTGGGCAGGGAGTGCGTCTACAACTCTTGTATTGTGCTCTCCCAAGTGCTTAGTAGAGTGCTTGGCACACAGTAAGCACTAAATAGATACAATTGATTGATTGATGTGGAGTGTTGAGAGGGTCACAAACCAGATCTCTCAGCCAGGAGGAACTAATTCAAGGGCCTTTGGTTCAGGAATGCACATTTATCCACCTGGTTATTTACTGTAAAAGTAAGGGGTTGGCCATCTTTGCAATGGAGAAAAAGGGACAAAGAAAGAAATCAATCTGTGGTATTTATTGAGTGATTACTCCGTGCAGAGCTCTGTACTAAGCACTTGTGAGAATACAACAGAGTTAGGATACACATTCCCTGCACACAGTGAGCTAACATCTTTGCTATTTAAGACAATCTTAGTGTTAGATCTATTTGTTCACTCATTCAATCTCATTTATTGAGCCCTTACTGTGTGCAAAGCACTATACTAAGTGCTTGAGGAGAGTACAATATAACAAAAACAGACATATTCCCTGCTGACACCAATCCCCAAGCTCAAAGCAGTATGATTTCATTATCCTTTGAAATCCCTGAGGAGATCCATATCACTACGAAAAAGAGAGCCTGAAATCAAACAACAGCAGGACTTTCCTCCCCGAACATTAACTGCCATGAAAATCGAACAAAAAAAGGCAGAGAGCCAAAGGAAGGGAACTGACTAGACTTCAGCAAGCTCTCTGATTCCTCAGAACCCTTGAACATCCATTCGGTTGGTTTGCATATAGTGGGCAGAACTACCCAACTTACCTTCTGCACTATTGTGCTGGCCAGCTCTTCTATCAACTCTTCCTTATGTTCTCGCAGATAACAGGCCTCATTCTGCTTGTCCTGCACAGAGATAACAACTTACACGAGTTGCGAAGAGAGAGCCAAAATGGCTCCAACGCAAAAGGAAACCAAAGAGGAATCTGCAGGGTGAGTTTCACGTGGCAAAGTAAAGAAATTCAATGTGAGAGGTATTCCCTCATGAGAAGAAAAGCCCGTTCTCTTGATGTCACCCCGAGAAATGCACACGGGTGTCCCGATGGCACAGCTGCCCCATGAAACAAGGTGTTCAGATGTACTTTACCAGACTGTCCCCAAATGCTTCTGCTTTGGAAATGGCTTCTTCTACTGCTTCTTCAGCAACCCGGAGGGCTACAGCCAGCGTGTCCACCATACTGTGTCCTGTCCAGAACACAAAATACAGGCACTCTTCAGCTCTTTCAAGTTTGCTTATATTTTTTGGCATTTATTAAGTGCTGACTATGTAGCAGGCACTCTAGTAAGTGCTGGAGTAAATCCAAGTTAATCAGGTTGGACATACTCCATGCATGGGGTTCATGGGGCTCAGAGTCTTCATCCCCATTTTACAGATGAGGGAACTGAGGCCCAGAGAAGTCAAGTGACTTGCCCAAGGTCATGCAGCAGACAAGTGGAGGATCTGGGATTAGAACCCAGGTCCTTCTGACTCCAGGCCTGTTCTCTATCCACTAGGCCATGCTACTGAAATTTGCAGTCCTGACAGCCTGTTGATCCATTTTGCAGGGCAAAGAGTAAAAAGTGAATTACTTTCTTTACCAGTGGATATCATCAAAAGCAGTCCCACTCACATTAAAAAGAAAAGGCCTGGAAGTAGACTGCCCCCTAAATTGTACCCGTTGAGAACTTGGCATTCACCCCACCCTCAGTCCCACAGCACTGACGTACATGCGGCATAATTTACTTATATTAGTGTCTGTCTACCCCTCTAGACTCTGAGCTTGTGTCTACCAACTCTGTTATACTGTACTCTCCCAAAGTGCTTAGTACAGTGCTCTGCCCCCGGTAAGCATTCAATAGATACCACCAATTGATTGCTTGCTTTATTGATTAAATTCATATATATGGCATTGGGTTAGGCAAAAGGATTGTCACTGAACTCATAATGGGAACAGTAATCATGAGCTCTTTCTCTGTGGCCCTTTCTCCTGAGACCACAGTGATATCAACAGAGAGATCTGTGGTGTTTACTGAGTGCTTACTGTGGGCAGAGCACTGTTTTGAGTGCTTGGGAAAGTAATAATAGTAATATTTTTAGTAATAAATTATTATTATGGCATTTGTTAAGCACTTATTATGTGCCAGACACTATCCTAAGCACTCAGGTAGATATAAGATGATCAGGTTGGAAATAGTCCCTGTCCCACAAGGGGCTCACAGTCTTAATCCCCATTTTCCAGATGAGGGAACTGAGGCCCAGAGAAATGAAGTGACTTGCCCAAGTTCACGCAGCAGACAAGTGGCAGAGCCGGGATTAGAACTCAGGTCCTTCTGACTCCCAGCCCGTGCTTTGCGCAGTAGGCCTTGCTGTTCCTCACACATCAATGACTCCTCAATTAACAAGTCCAGGAATAGACTCAGTTTTTTGGTGGAGGCTAGAAAATGCCAGAACTGATTGGAGATGATAAGATACTGCAAGCAGTGGTGCTGCGCCTGAAGGAAAAATAATCAATCTTGCCCTGGAAAAATTAACATGAAAATAGGGCAAAATGCTCACTTTTTAGATGCAGCTGCTGTTTAGCCTCATGACTGTACTGGAGTTGTCATGGTGCCTGAATGCTGGGGGTTGTGGGTTGAGTAGGTGTGAGGAGAAAGATGGTGAGAGACAGTAATAGCGAGGAAACTGCTCTGAAGTAAGTGTCAAAGGGGACCTGCAGTCTGGCTTGACCCTCAACAGGTTCTAGCAATTCCCAGAAATTATGATGATTTCTGCCCTTGGACTTTCACCCTTTTGCACAGACAAGTACTTCTGCTCCTTGAAAGCCCAGGTTTCCTTGGGTGCTTGCCTAACCTTCCAAGAAGCAGCGTGGTCCAGTGGATAGAGTCCGGGCCTGGAAGACAGAAGGACCCGGGTTCTAATCCCGGATCCGACCATGGGCAAGTCACTTCATTTCTCGGGGCCTCAGTTACCTCATCTGCAAAATGGGGATGAAGATGGTGAGTCCCATGTGGTACTTGGATTGTGTCCAACCTGATTAGCTTGTGTCTACCCCCGGCGCTTAGTACAGTGATATTTTATAACAAATATCATAGAAACAAAGAAACAAACCAAAAAAAACCCCAAAACCTTGAAATTAGCTCAGGATCACTGAGCAAAAAGCAAAGTTACCTTCCGACTGTCTGTAAAACGTAGAATCATTGCCACAGATATTTCCTCCATTCTCCAGGTTCCCCTCAAGAAGGCTTCCTTCTAGTGTCCATGGGTTTGAAAAACAAGTCACACCAGATAACATCATGCCACAGTACTGGATCTCTATGTTGTCATTGTCAGGATTGAAAACCAGGTTACCAAGTTACCACTCTGGAGAAATTCTATCCAGTCCTCAAAGTTTGTATTGGTCCGACAGCACTTCATAGACCTATCTATAAATTATATATTATAAATGATTCATTTATATAATTGACTCCTCCTCTAGACTGTAAGCTTGTTGTGGGCAGGGAACATGCCTGCCAACTCTGCTTTATTCTACTCTCCCAAGCATTGAGTACAGTGCTCTGCACACAGTAAGTGCTCAATAAATATCATTGATTGATTAATGGCAACAACACTGCTTTCTTTCAATGTGTTCTCCCGCACCCATTTCCATAAACTAAGAATCGAGGACTGTCCCTGCAGCAGATTCATCCGTTCAATGGTATTTATTGAGAGCTTACTGTGTGCAGAGCACTGTACTCAGTTCTTGGAAAGTACAATTCAACAACAGAGACAATCCCTACCCAACAATGGGCTCACAGTCTAAAAGGAGGGAGACAGTCATCAAAACAATAGCATCAATAGCATCAGCAAATCATTCTTGGACGTCTTCACCCTCAAACAGTATTCTGATGAAGCCTTAAGACCCGTTTGCTGGTATCTCATTTTGGCAAACTTCCTTCGGAGCCCTGGGCTATAACCTCGTGGTGGGCAGGGAATGTATCTGTTGTACCGTTATACTGTACTCTCCCAAGCGCTTAGTACGGTGCTCTGCACATGTTAATTGCTTAATAAATATGATCAACTGACTGATCGACTGACCAGAGTTTATTGTCACGGCTGGGATTGAGGTCTCACAATGTTAGCAATTGGTCTCCAGACAAATGGAATGAGAGTCTCCCAAGGTTTAAAGTGTTCCTTAATGTAGGCTTGTCTTTGGGGAAGCTGCACTATAACGTTCAGGTCACCCAGGTTCTTTTTAGGATAGCCATGAAGATAAGTACTGGCCATTCTGAGCCTCATCAGGTGTTAACAGGGAGGTTTTCTGGATGCATTGTGCAGGGTTTCAAGGTCTTTAGCTGGTGGGGGAGCAATTCATCCTTTCTTGGAGGATGAAGAAGCACAGCCTAGTGGAGAGAGAACAGGCCTTGGAGTCAGAAGGACTGGGGTTCTAATCCGGCTCTGCCTCTTGTCTGCTGTGTGATCTTGGGCAAATCTCTTTGACTTCGCTGTGCTTCAGTTCCCTCATCTGTAAAATGCGGGATGAAGACTCTGAGCCCCACGTGGGACAAGGACTGTGTCCAACCTAATTACCTCGAATCTACTGCAGCTCTTAGAACAGTGCTTGACACATATTAAGGGCTTAACAAATACCATTATTATCATTACGATTACTATGATTATTGTTATTATTCTCTGAGACAGAGGGTAGTCAGCTTACCCTAGGAGGGGACATGAGCACACGGGCACAAACCCACACACTCACCCCTTCAACCTGAACAGCCTACAGCAGTGAGATCGCTCTTCTCCTGGCTACTGACTCTCCAGTTGGCTTGTCGGAAAGAAATTCTAATAAATGCTTCGAGCAACACTAATCATTTCAGCAAATTGAATAGCACCTTTCTTTTGTCCCCACACCGCAACTGCCGGCTCATTTTACATCAGAGGGAACAGAGGGCTTTTTAACCAACCCAAACAATATGAGAAAATGAAAAGTAAGAGAGCTCTGAAGGAGATGGATGAGATTCAGTCCTCTCCAGTCATCTGCTCGTCCCCTGGATCAGTCTAATGGGTGGAGAAATGGGGCCTTAGGACCATATGGAGAGTCCTTTAGTGGCTATTCTGGTCCTTTCTCACTGGTTGCTTTTTTCCCTCTCAACTGACTTCACACAGCAATCTGCTTCCAGTTTACTTGGCAGGCAAAACCTTACGTGGTGCCACGGGCAAAACTCTCCTTTTAATACTACTGGTGAATTCTAAGCCGCATTTTGCTCTTCCTACCTATGTCAGCTGAGCTGTTGGGTTTGGCTGGACTTTGGATTTAGGAATGTCCAGGAGGGGCCCCAGAGGTCCTTCAGTGAAACAGATGGGGAATTTCCATCAGGGGAACATGGATGGGAGGACCTCACCAATCACCCGAAATCAATTGGTCTTCCAAGAACCAATCAATCAGTTGATCATATTTACTGAGTGCCTACTATTTGCAGAACACTCTACTAACTTGGGAATGTAAAGTATAATGTAGTTGGAAGACCAAATTCCCTGCCCACAATGAGTTTATAGTCTAAAGGGGTGGGGGTGGGGGAACAGACATTAATAGAAATAAATAAATAAATTACAAAAATGAACATTAAGTGCTGTGGGGCTGAGTTGGGGTTGAGGTCCAGGACGAGGCTTCTTTCTAACTGGGAGGGAGAATTCAGGGTGTATGTCACTCTTCTGCCTGCTCCTGCATCTCGTATGGCCCAGATCCAATGCTTATTCCCACCATCCTCATTCCTCCCACTTCCTCCCTCTCCCTCTCTTCCCTTCTCTCTCCCTTTCTCTCTATCCCTCCCTCCCTCTTTCTCTCCTCTTCATCTCTCCCTCTTTTCACCCTCCCTCCCTCCTTCTCTCTCCCTCTCCTTCTCCTTCTCTCCATCTTTCTCTCTCCCTCTCTCTCCACCCTGGTACCTCATCACTCTCCCTTCTCCCCTCATTGCGCAAATAAGATAAAAGAAGGGAGAGAAGGTGCATTCAGTAAATTCAGGATTCATTTACCAATATCTGCCTCTGCTTTCCACAAGCAAAATTCCCCTGTTTCCCACCTATCAGGCTCCTGAATGTCCCCGGGGGGTGAGAAGGAGAGGATGGGGCAGGGGATGTGGGGAAGAAGGGTGCGGGGAGTGCACAATACCTATTATGTCGGAACACGCTCCACTTTCCAACCTGTGCTTTCTGTACAAATTCTTCAGGACCTTGGCACTGCCAAAACGCTTGAAGCGGCTTTTCACGTTATTATAATACCATTCCAGAGATTGGGTCCTTAAGAGCCTAAAGAAGAGAGACAGATGAGAAAAACCCTGAGCAAGAAGAAATGGCATCTTCTGTACACCAGCCGGAGCAAATATCCTTTGGATATGAGATTTCATAAGAGAACTGAATGGTTCTGAACTTGAGTTCCCCCATTCTAGGAGGGAAGATAGTTTGTGGACATCAAGGATTAGGAGAGAATGCATCCTCTCTCTCCTCTCCCACTCTTGGCTCCTCAGACTTAGCCTGAGGAGGTTATAATATGGACTCACCTTACTAAGTCAGAAAGACTACTGGTTCAGTTGGCAATGTCTGAAGATACATACTGTCATCTGGAGGCAGTCCACGAGCGGTGATCCTGCCATTAGCCTGGCAATAGCTCAGCAGATTGTGAAGTCCCTCCTCACCTCCACCACAAAAATCAGGACTGATCTTCAATTAAAAGATCACAACAAGCTACATGGCCTAGTGCTTAGGGCATGGCCCTGGGTGTCAGAAGGACCTGGGCTCTAATCCTGGCCACCACCTGTCTTCCATGTGACCTTGGGCTTCTCTGGGCCTCAGTTCCCTCATCTGCAAAATGGGGATTGAGGCTGTGAGCCCCTTCCAACCTGATTAGCTTGTATCTACCCCAGAGCTTAGGACAGTGCCTGGCACATGGAAAGTGCTAAACAAATACCATTTAAAAAAAGAAAATGAAGAAAATGTGAGTATCTGAGAGTCATGAAACCAACCCAAATTGAGCCTGACCTACAGTGCCACCTCCTGACAGAAGCTCCTTAGCCTGGGGGGAAAGTAAGATTCAGCCAAGGCTCTGTGGGGAACATGGGCTGACTGAAAATCCAGAGACCGGCTGTGTTGGGATCCTCCGTATCTAACTCTCAGATGAAGGGGTTGGGCTTTGAATTTCCTGGCTGGAAATGAGTCTCCTAGAGCACCATCCCCAGAGCCAACAGAGAAGACAGGGCCCAGAGCTCACCAGGCACCTCTCAAACCTGTTGCATCGAGTTCCCTCTCTGCCCAAACCCTCCACAATGCTAAAAACTCACAATCCTGTTGGGATTCCTCCTATGCTCACTTTAAAATCAAATAAGCAAAACAAAGCAGCCGTATCAAATGAAAACCTTTTATCAAAATAGTATTTGGAAACACTATGTGCCAGGCGCTGTATTAAGCACTGGGGACAATGCAACATAATTGGGATGGACACAGTCCGTGTCCCACAAAGGACTCACAGCCTTAATAAACCTCTAGACTCGTTAGCTCTAGACTGTAACGACTGTAAGCTTGTTATGGTCAGGGAACGTGTCTGCTAATTCTACTGTATTGTATTCTCCCAAGTGCTTAGTACTACTGTGCACATAGTTAGTGCTCAATAAATACCATTAATTGATTGATTGATTAAAATCCCCACAGTTTCTCAGGGATTCCCTACACATTCACTCACGGTCCAAACACATCGTTTTGACTTCCCAAACACATCATTTGTCATCCTCAGCTCTTGGTAAATCATTGTCTGTGCTTTGCTAACTCTTTTCCAGTGATTTTATGCTCTGTTTTGCCCACCTGAGCCACACATGGGCTCAGATGTAAAGCGGAGCAGATAGGAGAAGTCGTGTTGCCTAGTGGATAGCGCAAGCGCCTGGGAGTTAGAAAGTCCTGGGTTCTAATCCTGTCTCCCCCACTCATTTGCTGTGAGACCTTGGACAAGTCATTTCATTTCTCTGGACCTTGATTTCCCCACCTGCAAAATGGGGAGTCAACATCTATTCTCCCTCCTACTTAGAGTGTAAGCCTCATGTGGGACCCAGTTATTTTGTATCTTCCCCAGCGCCTAGTACAATGGTTGGCACAAAATTAGTCCTTACCAAGCACCATAATTATCATTATTATTATCATAGTACCATAATTATTATTATTCACTATGGAAGGGTAAAGTCAAGGAGGGGGAATCATGAAAGTAGGTTTCAGGATGGCAGAGTACGTTTCAGGATGGCAGAGTGGTCTAAGGAGTTGGACTCAAATTGTCACTTCCCCTATTTGGGGTTTCCAGTCCCCAAATGGAGGGGTGGGTTCAAATCCTACTCCTGGCACTCCAGTGCACCGTAGCCTAGTGGAAAGAGCATGGGCCTGGGAGATAGAAGGTCATGGGTTATAATCCCAGCTCTGCCACTTGTCTGCTGTGTGACCTTGGGCAAGTCATTTCACTTCTCTGTGCCTCAGTTACCTCATCTGTAAAATGGGGATTGACACTGTGAGCCCCAGGAGGGACGGGACGGTGTCCAACTCAATTTGCTTGTAGCCACCCCAGTGCTTAGTACAGTGCCTGGAACATAGTAAGCGCTTAACAAATACCATAATTATTGTTATTATAAGAGCAAACACAGAATCATTGTTCTCCAAATCCCACAGTTCCAGGAGGAAGGGGACCACCATTGAAACCTGAAGTTGGAGGCGATAAAACTAACAAAAGGAGGGGACTGTAAGTTTGTAGTGAGCAGGGAACATTTCTACCACCTCTGGTATGTTGTACTGTCCCAAGAGCTTAGTACAGTGCTCTGCACACAGTAAACACTCAATAAATACCACTGATTGATTGATTGAGAGATCCTTTACCTTCTCCATGATGCCTCTGCTCCCATGGATTTGGGGATGCACCATGACAAAATGTGATGACCAAAACCACATTTGTTGCGCTTTATGCATGTGCAAGATGGAACTTTAAAACAGAGCCCTTACTTCTGAAGAAACTCACAACCCCAAAACTATAAGGACACTTTGTAGTGGGAAGATAAACCACTTTCTTTTGAACGGCAAAGCTTTGGAGTTCAAACTCCTTTTGAAAGGGCATTTCACTGAAAAGGAATCATTACATTTCCTTTCATGCGGCTAAGTACACTTGAAGGCCCTGTCCTGGAAAAAGAGGTGGCTGAATGAGATGAAAATGATTTCATTTTGGAGAATCCACCAAAGGAAAGTGATGTGCAGATCTGTTCTGCCTCAAACCTAGTTTTGGAAATGGACCCCATGTCCCCATGGGGAATTTAGAGATAGAATGGACATTGGACTTCCCAGTCCTGGATTTGACAGGTACAATCCGGAAAACCGCACTTCGAAGGGATCAATCCCAAACTACGGCTATCCTGCTTGCTCTATTCAATCCACTGTAATACTTGTTCTTAGGGAATCAGCTTTAGCACAGTTTGTTTTTCTCATTTCTTTTATAGGTCGATCGTTTTGACTCTCACCAAGCTGTGTCTTCATGAGTATCAATAAATGGAATGGCTTGCTGCTGTTACGGAACATAACCAAAGTAAACTCGTTGTGGATAGGGAACTTCTCTACCAACTCTGCTTTAGTGTACCCCCCCCGCCCCAAGCACTTAGTACGGAGCTCTGCAAACAGTAAGCGCTCAATAAACACCATTGATTGATTGATAGTCTGAGCTGCTGCTCTTACAGATCGTAATTTCTGGTTTGACCACTGAGTTGCCATCACCCTTCCCCTCATTTGACTGTTCCGGCCTTTACAGTTCTAGAGTTCCAACCGTAGCTACCGTAAACCAAGATCAATGGCGCCTTCCAAGGCCACACTTATTTTAAGTTTGTTATAGGCAGAGAATATGTCTGCTAATTTTGTTGTACTGTACTCCCCCAAGCACTTAGTGCAGTGCCCTGCATATAATTAGCACTCAGTAAATATCACTGATCGATTGATTGCTTGGTCAAGAATTGTGAAAGGAACTTCTGGATACATTGATTCTTCCAGATGACAAGCAGCATGGCCTAACGGAAGGAGCATGGGCCATGGGACGTGGGTTCTAATCCTGGTCTGCCACATGTCTGCTTTGTGACCTTGGGCAAGTCGCCTAACTTCTCTGTGCCTCAGTTACCTCATCTGTAAAATGGGGATCAAGACTGTGAGCCCCATGTGGGACGGGGACTATACACAACCTGATTATCTTGTATTTACTCCAGTCCTTAGAACAGTTCTCGGCACATCATAGTAAGTGCTTAACAAATACCACAGTTATTATTAGGCAGCCTTTTAGCACTGAGACAATCAGGAAATGGTGTGTGGCATAAGGGGGTGGATTCAGGCTGGGTGGGAACAGGCTTTGAAGGCCCAACTTCAGGTGAAAAGGTGGAGTTTTGGGTGTCAGCTCTTGACATAAAAACCCTGGCTGCTCAGGCAGGACTAGCAATACCCAAGTTTCCCCTTCCCTCTCAGTATGGCTCTTGCTCCCCCATTCCCCAAGCTGGACAGTGTCTGAGTCTTCCCGGGCTCTCCTCTCCACCTCGGGGAGGGAATGGGTCTCTCCAATCACCTCTCCCCTCCACTGCATTCTAATCCCGGCTCCACCATGTGCTTCTTCTGTGTCCCTTGACTCCTCTGTGCCTCAGTTACCTCCTCTGTAAAATGGAGATTCAGCACCTGTTCTCCTTCCTATTTAAATTGTGAGCCCTGTGTGGGACATGGACTGTAGTAATGATAATAATTGTGGTATTATTAAAGCACTTACTATGTGCCAGGCACTGTACTAAACACTGGGATGGATACATGCAAATTAGGTTGGACACAGCCCCTGACCAATTAAGACTGTGAACTCCATGTCTAACCCAACACAGTCCCTGTCTCACATGGGGCTCACAGTCTACAGTTGCGGCAACTGAGGCAAAGAGAAGTGAAGTGACTTTCCCCAGGTCACACAGCGGATGCAAAGCAGAGGTGGAATTAGAACACAGATCCTTCTCACTCTCAGGCCTATGCTCTATTCTCTAGGCCACGGTGACTGTATTTGACCTGATTATCTTTTATCTCCCTCAGCTCTTAGAACACTGCTTGATACATAGTAAGCATTTAGCAAAAACAACAATGATTATGATGATTACATAGGTGAGGGGAGTGACTCCCAAGGCAGCTAGACCCGGCCCTGGCAAGGATTGATCTAACCTCAGGCTTATCTATGGAACGGTTTTCTTGAAAAAGGGAAGTAAATGGGATTTGACTGAATCATTATTATTCATAAGAAGAAATTGATAGGTTCAGGTTGGTTAGCAAAGAGCTGAGGTACTGAAGACTTGGGAGTCATGATAGGCAGGACTGCATTGAGCATTTCATTTCTGGACCGGAACCAAGAGTACGCTGCAGTTTAATGAAGTCAGCATGAGACGCTATGTTAGGAGGTGTTGGTAACACCATTGAGGGAAGAAAGGACTACCAGGTGTTGCAGGAAATTGGAAAAACAGCCAGAAAATAAATGAGATTCAATTTGGAAAAATACACATTTCATCATGCTGGGTTGGAAGACATCCGGAAAGACATTCTTTGGGGAAGGAAGATGCAAATCTCTCAAGGGAGAGAATATTAAGATTGTGAGCCTCATGTGGGACAGGGACCCAAGCGCTTAGTACAGTGCTCTGCACACAGTAAGCACTCAATGAATGAATGAATGAACCTTATCATCTTATATCCGCCCCAGCATTATTAACAGTGTGTGGCACAGAGTAAGCACTTAACAAATACCTTCAAAAAAAGAAAGGGAGAACTGAGGCAGTGGAGGACGAGGAGCAGGAATCAATCAGACAATCAATCACTGAAATTTATTGAGTGCTTACTGTATGCAGAGCGCTGTACTAAGCACTTGGGAGAGTACGATACAGTTGGTAGGCATGTTCCCTGCCCACAAGGAGCTTGCAGTCTTGAGCAGGAGACAGACATTATAATAAATAACCAATATGTACGTAAGTGCTACGGGGCTGACGGTGGGGTGAATATTAAGTGCTTAAAGGAAGCAAGTTGGCATTTGGTAAGCACTGAGGTAAATACTCTTTCTACTATTACAAAGGCAAGAAACTGCAGCCTCCTAAGAGTTTTAGTTTGAGGGAGGGAAAGATTGTGTCTATATGTTGCCAACTTGTACTTCCCAAGTGCTTAGTACAGTGCTCTGCACACAGTAAGCGCTCAATAAATACGATTGATTGATTGATTGATTGGATTGGATTCAAAGTCGCCAAATCAAAACTGTTGAGTGGCTGGCAAAACTGATAAGCAGAGTTCTCCTTTCCTCTTCAGGCTAATTAACTCAACTACCAGATGACTGTGTGGGGAAATCAGATTCTGTATAAGAAAGATGTCAATGCCGCCTGAACTTTTCCAAACTTGGCCACAGAAAGACCGATTCTTAAAATAGTCTAGGTCATTGTTCTGAGGTTCTCAGCTGCTAGACGGTTTCTCATTTTTCTATTCAGTTAATTATTTCAACAGGTGCTAAACATCAATATGCTCAGTGAATTTAACAAGGATCTAAGCACTGCGGTCAATTTTAATTTTTCTTGGATTTTCTACTAGGATCCAGCCCGGCCAATGTTTTCAGAATTCACTGGCAAACTATTAAAGACTGTTAATAATTGCGGCATTATTAATAATATGCCAGGCACTCTTCTAAGCGCTGGGGTAAATACAAGATATAATAATAATAATAATGATAATAATAATAATAATAATAATAATAATAATAATAATAATGGTATTTGTTATGCACTTACTATGTGCCAAGCACTGTTCTATGTGCTGGGGTAAATACAAGGTTATCAGGTTGTCCCACGTGGGGCACACAGTCTTAATCCCCATTTACAGATGAGGTAAATGAGGCACAGAGAAGTTAAGTGACTTGCCCAAAGTCACACAGCTGACAAGTGGTGGAGCCAGGATTAGAACCCATGACCGCTGACTCTCATACCCGTGCTCTTTCCACTAAGCCACGCTGCTTCTCATCAGACACAGTCCCTGTCCCACATGGGGCTCACAGTCCAAGTAGAAGAGAGAACAGGTGTTTAGTCCCCAGTTTGCAGGTGATGAAACTGAGGCCCAGAGAAGTTAAGTGACTTGCCCAAGTCATACAGCAAACAAGTGACAGAGATGGGATGAGAACCCAGGTTTTCTGATTCCCAGGCCCAAGCTCTTTCCACTAGTTCATGCTGCTTCACCTTAATCTGGCATAAAATAGGCCATTTGGATCCTAACCTCAATCAATCATATTTGAGTGCTTACTGTGTGCTCTACACACTCTATTTAGAGCTACAGAGAGTATAACACAACAATATAACAGATATATTCCTTGCCCACAGTGTGCTTACAGTATAGAGGGGGAGGCAGACACTGATATAAATAAATTATGGCTATGTACCCAAGTGTTGTGGGGCTGGGAGGTGATGGTGAATAAAGGGAGCAAGCCAGGGTGATGCAGAAGAGAGTAGGGAAATAGGAAATGAGGGCTTAGTCAGGGAAGATCTCTTGGAGGAGATGTCCCTTCAACAGGGCTTTGAAGGTTGGGTTGTAGTAGGAGAGCAGTGAGGTGACGTATTGAGCGCTTACTGTGTGCAAAGAGCACTGTAGTAAGTGCTTGAGAGAATACAATATAGAGTTTGTAGACACGTTCCCTGCCCACAAGGAGTCTAGAGGAGGAGCTTACAGTCTGTAGGGTCTTAGAATAGTTCTGGTTTTTGTGGATCAAGGCTGAAAAATCGGCACAAGGAGGTCAAGGGAAGGAATGAGAATATATTCAAACCCTAGAAGGTGTATTTTCTTTCACTTACAAATCCTCTGAAATCGAGGCCACAAACTGAATATGTTGATTTGATCCTATCAGGGTTGGAGTCCATGCAAGCAATTTGCATTTGCACATTCCCACATCACTCACATATTCCAAGTAAATATTTCACGGTCGCTAAGAAACCCAGGTAGGGCCTCCTGTTTTCCAACACCAGCATATAGATTACAAAGAGGAAGTCTCAACCAGATGGGACCTTTGGGTTTTTTTTTTAACAGTAGCCGCTAATTCAGAAAGCATCTTCCGTCTTTGGTCTGTTTTTCCCGATATCCAAGCCAGACTTTCTCATCAGGCCCCCGGAGAAAAAATATTCATTTGGAAGGCTGCCACTTTGATAATTAAAAAAATCCAACAACAAAAGAAACTTGTCAAAAGCATTCCAGATTACTTAAATGAAATGTTCATTCCCCACTCCAGCACCAAAAGAACACCCAAGCCAACCTTTCACTCAAACACAATCCCATGAGTATGTATACACAAACGTACACACACACGCAAATACACACACACGTTGGAAAAGAGTTTATTTTTCAGCTTTTTACATGAGGAGACAGGAAGAATCACCACTATTGCGAAAGCACTATTTTGGGTGACCTCACTTGTTATGGGCAGGGAATGTGTCTACCGGCTACTGTACTCTCCCAAGCGCTTAGTACAGTGCTCTGGACAAAGTAAGCACTCAATAGATATGATTGATTGATTGATTGAATGATTGATGCTTAATTTCCACATACCAAAGCCCTCAAACAGAAGAAAGAAAGAATGAGTCGAGAAAGGTAAGTCCTTTCGCTAGTGTGTGCTTTCTCTATCTCAAGCACAGGAGGAAATCTATGAAAAAGATCAGATTGGAGGGAGAAATGAGAGGAGCTGAAAGGAAATGGAGGAGAAACAAGACTGTGGCAACGCTTTCAGTACCGATGGAAAGAAATTATTAAGACCCTGAGACTGGGATCCGCAGAATTAACAGTTTCAAAATACCTCAGTGTTTGCAAGACTGAGAAAACAATCAGACACTACTGGGGGCAGAACTGAACCAGAGAGCTCTGAAGGAGGAATGACAATTAAGAAGCTTTTTCCTGTAGCCCTCTTCTTCTTGGGAATGTCATTCCCCAAGATCCTGAAGGGCTATCTTTCCCAAAATCCTCTGGAACACTTGAATCTTCTAGCAGATGGGACCAACTGGAGTTTAGAAAGGGATCAACAGTTCAGGGCTGAGTTATTACATTCATGAATAATGTAATAATGTAATACATTCATGAGTTGGAGGGGTTTCCACTCTCTCCTTACTTCTGCAGTCTCTCCCAGGAGGACAGAAGAAGGGTGCCAGGTTGGATCCAACTAATCAACAATCATGGGCACCCAGAGTGATTTTCCAGCATTAGGTGGTGGGCCAATGGCTGGAGAAGCAGCGTGGCTCAGTGGAAAGAGCCCGGTCTTCGGAGTCAGAGTTCATGGGTTCAAATCCCGGCTCTGCCAATTGTCAGCTGTGTGACTTTGGGCAAGTCACTTCACTTCTCTGTGCCTCAGTTACCTCATCTGTAAAATGGGGATTAAGATTGTGAGCCCCCATGGGACAACCTGATCACCTTGTAACCTCCCCAGTGCTCAGAACAGTGTTTTGCACATAGTACGCTCTTAATAAATGCCATCATTGCTATTATTATAGCACCAAGTCTCCCTCTCTTCATAGGGTATACACAGGAAAAAAAAATCATTACTCAACTTCCAGTACAGTAGAAATGTAATGATAGCGGAGGCGTTTCAAAAACTATTATCATTATTATTAATGCAGCAGCATGGCCTAATGGTAGAGCCCAGGCTTGGGAGTCAGAAAGACCTGGGTTCTAATTCTGACTCTGCCACTTGTCTGCTGTGTGATTTTGGGCAAGTCACTTCACTTCTCTGTGCCTCAGTTACTTCATCTGTAAAATCGGGATTGAGATCGTGAGCCCCATGTGGGCCAAGGACTGTGTACAACCTGATCAACTTGTGTCTACTCCAGCGCTTAGTACAGTGGCTGGCACTAGCGAGTGCTTAACAAATACCACTCAAAAAACGGTGCCCAGACCCACCCCCAGCCGTTGGCCTCAAAGTCAAGAACTGGATCCGGGGTGAGGGTGGCAGCCAGAAGTGGGGGTGGGGATGTCTAGAGAAGCAGCACGGCCTAGTGGATAGATCACGGGCCTGGGAATCCAGAAGGACCTGGGTTCTAATCCCGGCTCCATCACATGTCTGCTGTGTGACCTTGGGCAAGTCACTTAACTTCTCGGTGGTCCCTCACTTAACTCCTGTGTAAAATGGGGATTAAGAATATGAGTCCCATGTGGGACAGAGACTGCGTCCAACCTCATTACCTTGTATCTACCCCAGCGCTTAGAACAGGGTTTGGTTCATAATAAGTGCTTAAGAAGTACCATAATTAATATTATTATAAGGGTTCCCCCATGCCTCTGACTCCCAGAAAGACTCTGAGGGATGGGGCAGAGTGATGGGATGAAGGGACCCCGCGGTTACCTCTGTGCCAACCTTGGGGACCGGATCCTGGTTCCGGAATGCCCGGGCAGTAGTCACCTGGGGTCAAAATTGACCCTCCCCACATGTTTCAGTGCTCCTTCCCCACCACAGCTGGGGCCGCAGGGGATGGAGGAGACAGATAGAGGAAGGAAGTAAATGGGGAAATGCTGGCAGGGTTCTTGGCTGAGAGTGGGAGGCTCAGGAAAACGGCCCTTTTGGTCCCTTGGTTAAGGATGGCCCTGGCCCTCCATCTGAGAATCTGTCCTCTCTGGGGTGTGTTTGGGCCCTTTGCCGAGGGCGGCAGTGGGGGCTAGTGGCATGTGATGGTGGGCTACCAGGGAGTCCCTCCCCCACCCCTGCCATGCCCCACCTCAGGTAAAATTGAGATGACCTCAGGTAAAATTTAACTCCCTGGGTCTCAGTGTCCTCCACTTGTCTCCACCCCACATTAGCACTCCCACACAGAACTCCAGAAGTACAGAACGTTTTCTCAGCCAAAAACTGAAAAAGGCAACTAGCGGAACTAAAATGTGTGTTTTTTGAGGGGTTTTTCTTTTTGGTATTTGTTAAGCACTTACTTTGTGCCAGAGCTTGGACTAAGTGCTGGGGAAGTCACAAGATTCATTCATTCATTCAATCCTATTTATTGAGCGCTTACTGTTCTAAGCACTTAGGAAGAACAAGATAATCAGGTTGGACACAGCCCTTGCCCCACAAAGGGCTCACAGTCTTAATCCCTATTTTATAGATGAGGGAATTGAGGCACAGAGAAGTTAAGTGATCTGTCCAAGGTTAAACAGCAGACAAGTGGTGTTCTTAAGCTGAATGTGTGATTGGAGGTCAAAAAGAGTTCTGAAATATTATTCCAACAAAGGTTGATCGTGCGACCGTGGCAATATATGATAACCAACCATTAAAAAACTGGGCATGCATGGATGGATAAAGCTTCCATTTAGGGACAAAAATGAATTTCACACATTCAGAGGATGAACAGATGATTTTACAAAGCAGAAAAAAAAATATTTATTCTTGGCATAGTGGAACAAGCAGAGGATTGGGAATCAAGAGATGTTGGTTTCAATTCTGCCTCCGCTACTTGCCCGCTGGGTGGCCTTGGGGAGCTCACTTAACTTCTCTGTGCCTCAGATTCTTCAACTTTTAAATGGGAATTCAGTATCAGTGTTCCATTCTAGATTGTGAGCCCGTTGTTGGGTAGGGGCCGTTTCTATATGTTGCCGACTTGTACTTCCCAAGCACTTAGTACAGTGCTCAATAAATACGATTGAATGAATGAATTCCCATTAGACTGTGAGCCTCAAATAGAACAGGGGCTGGGTACATTCTGCCTCTCTCACATTAACTCCAGTGCTTAGCATGATGCTGAGCACATAATAAATGCTTAACAGATCCCACTGGCATTATATACATATATATATATATATGTATATATGTTTGTACATATTTATTACTCTATTTATTTATTTATTTATTTATTTTATTTTGTTAGTATGTTTGGTTTTGTTCTCTGTCTCCCCCTTTTAGACTGTGAGCCCACTGTTGGGTAGGGACTGTCTCTATATGTTGCCAATTTGTACTTCCCAAGCGCTTAGTACAGTGCTGTGCACATAGTAAGCGCTCAATAAATGTGATTGATGATGACGATGATGATTATGATTCCTCTCCTATTTAGCCTCCCATTATCCCCCGTCTTCTCTGATGGCCTTTACCTATTCACTTTCTCCTGAACTCTAGCCCTCGTCAGTCCTCACCTTTGCTCCCTACCCTTTCTTTAGCCTTGCTCTCTTGAGAAGCAGTGTGGCCTAGTGGAAACTGCATGGGCCTGGATGTTGGAGGATCTAGGTTCTAATTCCACCACTTATCTGCTTGTGTGACCTTGGGCAAGTCACAACTTCTCTGGGCCTCAGTTCCCTCATGTACAAAATGGGGATTCAATACCTGTTCTCCCTCCTACTTAGACTGTGAGCCCCATGTGGTATATGATTATCTTGGATCTTCCCTAGTGTTTACTAGACTGCTTGGCACATAGTAAGTGCTGAACAAATGCTACAGTTATTATTTTACATTCCCTCATCTATTTTTCCTTCTCTATCCTTATCTTTTCTTCCCTAGTTACTATGTCTTACTTATCCAATAGTCTGCAAGATCCTTATGGGATGGGTTCACATCTACCAACTATCTATCGTATTATACTCTCCCAGGTGCTTATTACAGTGCTCTGGAAATAGTAAGTGTTCAATAAACTCCAGTGATTGTGGGCGGGGAAGGCTTCATTCTGTTATTCTGAATTTGAGCTTATGTTTGAGCATCTAGTAGTACAATGAACCACACTGAATGGGTGTTCAATAAATGCTACTATGTCTACTATTCTTCACCTGGAAGACAGTAGGTAAGATGTTTCTACCTAGTTACTTCTTGAACATGGGATTTGCTTCTGTTAAAGGTAATTCACCTGATTTTTAGGGGACCTTTTAATGAATGCCTCAGGAGTTTGGGATTTGAGAGACTCATCTGGAGCTCTTGCTTGAGAAGCTGTTTGGCCTAATGGAAAGAGCGTAGGCCTAGGAGTCAAAGGACCTGGGTTCTAATCCTGGCTCCATCACTAGCCAGTTGTGTGGTCTTGGGCAAGTCATATCACTTCTCTAGGCCTCAATTTCCTCATCTGGGAAATGGTGATTCAATACCCGTTCTTCACTTAGACTGGGGGTTCTATATAGGACAGAGACGATGTCCTGTCCAACCTAACTTATATCTACCCCAGAGCTTAGTCCAGGGCTCCGGACACAGTAATAAGCACTTAACAAGTACCGCAATTATGATTATTATTGCTGGAAAGGAACATTCTAACAGCAGTGGATAGTGGACATTGCATATAAAGGATGGATCACTGCTTGTCCATTAATCCGATCTTTATATGCAGTTGCTTCCCTTACTTGTAATTTATTTTAGGATCTAAATTGCAAGTTCCTTCAGGGCTGACATTGTCTTCTAACTCTACTGTCCTCTCCTAAGCACTGTGGCCTTGTGGATAAAGCTCATGCCCTTTCCACTAGGATATGCTGCTACTCTTACTATGTGCAGAGCACTGTACTATGCGCTAGGGAGAGAAAAATATACCAGAGTTAGTAGACATATTCCTTTCCCACAGGGAGTTTACAGTCTATAGGGGAGCCAAAAGGTTACATCCCCCTAAAAGGAGAGAACTGAGCATTTCTAAGCAAGCTTTAGGGAAAGTTCAAGCTGTGCAATAGCCTGTTGTTGATAAGGTTGCAATGACTTCTTAAAGTTAGGGAACATATTTCAAGGTCATTGAGGTCATGGCGTTAATTTCTTTTGCCCCCAGAAATTGGTTGTTCAAAATTGGCTAACAAATTTTATTTCCACTGCTTCTGAACAGAAGAGTTCCCTGAAGCCTTATTCAGCAGTTTGTGTTATTTTACCTTCCCATTCTGAAAATCCTGCATTGCAATCCAAAGTGCAGCCCAAAGAGTTTTATGAGCTGCATCATAAATGATATTCCGGGCTCAAGGAAGTTTAAGTGTTTCTCGATTGAAAGCACCTCTACTCTGAGTCTGAATGTGTTTTGTGATTTCTTAGGTAGGTTCCTCCCTTGGACAAAGAATCGGTTTAGATGCAAATCATTCTCTCTAATTAGTGACAAATTCACTTTTTCTCTCTCGCAGGGCTAAGAAATCACTTTTTTCTTTTTTTAAAAGATATTTGTAAAGTGTTTACCATGAGTCAGGCACTGTACTAAACCACAGGGCAGATACAAGATAATCCGCTTGGACAAAGTCCATGCCCCATTGGGGTTCACGGTCAATCCCCACTTTGCAGATGGGGTAACGGGCCCAGAAAATTTAAGCAACTTTCCCAAGGTCATACAGCAGACAAGTGGCAGAGCCAGGATTAGAACTCAAGTTCTCTGACTCTCAGGCCTGTGTGTTTTCCACTAGGCCATGCAGCTTTCCATTTAATTTTACTAGAACAGAGCTCATCTTGTCTGCCAGTTGGAAGTTACTCCATAAGGTGAATTTTGATTAATTTTCTATCCCTTCCCAGTCTAACAGATTTGCTCTCCTTCCCTTGTTCTGCCCTCTTTCCCTTATCCCACCCCCTACAGGGTTTGTTGAAAGCTCTTTGTGGCTTTCCTAGATCCTTACCGCTCACAACTGAGAAGCAGCGTGACTCAGGGGAAAGAGCACGGGCTTTGGAGTCAGAGGTCATGGGTTCAAATCCCGGCTCTGCCAACTGTCAGCTGTGTGACTTTGGGCAAGTCACTTAACTTCTCTGTGCCTCAGTTTCCTCATCTGTAAAATGGGGATGAAGACTGTGAACCTCACGGGGGACAACCTGATCACCTTGTAAACTCTCCGGCGCTTAGAACAGTGCTTTGCACATAGTAAGCGCTTAACAAATACCATCATCATTATTATTATTATTATAATTCAATTAATCGATATTATTTTTTGATTACTTATATGTGCTGAGCAATGAACTATGCAGCCGTATGGCTCAGTGGATAGGGCATGAGCCTGGAAGTCAGAAGGACCTGAGTTCTAATCCCGGCTCTCCCACTTGTCTGCTGTGTGTCCTTGGGCAAGTCACTTAACTTCCCTGGGCCTCAGTTACCTCATCCATAAAAACGGGGATTAAGGCTGTGAGCCCCATGTGGGATATGGACTGTGCCCAACCTGATTAGCTTGTATCTACCCCAGTGCTTAGTATAGTGCCTGGCACATAGTAAGTGCTTAACAAATACCATAAAAAAAATCTCTGGGGAGAGTACACTATAATAGAGCTGGAAGATACAACCTCACATTCAGGGAGCTGAAAATATAGTTGGGGAGACAGAGTTTTAATTTTTTTAATGGTATTTGTTCAGCGCTTACTATGTGCCAGGGACTGGGGGAAGCAAACTTTCTCTTTTGTTCTCACTTATTCTGCTGGATCCTTCCCACTCTCATTACTGGCCTCACTCTGTCCAACCTGAGCATATTGTATCTACCCTAAAGCTTAGTACAGTGCTTAGAACACTGTAAACATTGAACAAATGTGGGATTTAACAAATACCATCAAAAAAGGGCAGAGTGGATGGATGTTGAGGGACAGGGAAGGGAGGCGAAGAGAGATAATCTCACAGACAATGACTCTCTCCACCTTCAAAGCCTTGTTGAAGGCACATCTCCTCCAGGAGACCTTCCCTGACTAAGCCCTCCTTTCCTCTTCTCCTACTCCCTCTGCATCACCCTGACTTGCTCCCTTTATCCATCCCCCCTCCCAGTGTGACAGCACTTATGTATAAATCTCTCATTTATTTATTTATATTAATGTTTCTCTCCCCCTCTAAACTGTAAACTCGTTTTGGGCAGGGACTATTTCTGTTGTTGTTTTGTACTCTCCCAAGCTCTTAGTACTGTGCTCTGCACACAGTAAAAGCTCAATAAATACGATTGACTGACTGAATGAAAGGTGGCAGAGAGTGGGGAGGGCAGGGAAGCCATCGGGAGTTATCCCACAGCTCCGGTGAGGGTGGAGTGAGGGAGAGTGGGGCTTACAAATGTGGGCACAAGTGGGGCACTGGGTATCTGCTACCATGGGACTAGACCCACTGTGCCCTGCCAGGAAGTAAGCTTGCCATGATCAGTCAGTCAGTAAATCAATCGTATTTATTGAGCACTTACCGTGTGCAGAGCACTATACTTAGCACTTGGGAGACTACAATATAACAATACAACAGACACATTCCCTGCCCACAACGAGTTTACAGTTTAGAGGGGATGGATTCATGAGAAGGGACATGGTTTTGAGGAAGCTGTTCTTTGTTTAGATCACATTTGCAGGGAAGGAGAAAGCAGTGGAAACTGCCAGGAGAGTCAGCCTCCGCTCTCCGCTTCCAAAACCCATAATCTCACGCCAACTCTCATCCATCCCATGGCCTGGCCATATTGGAACACTTCTGCCCGTCCCCTTCACTCAGGAACGCTGAACAGCGAAACTGGTTAACATGCCTGGGCCTCTGAATCTTTTGGCTGGTGACTGCCAGGTTTCATTAGAGCCTTGGACCAATTAGCTAATTAGCTAGTATGAAAAGGGAGGGAGGAAAGCATTACGTATAATACAAATGCCAAGTTCCAGGGAAAATAAATTACCCTACATGAAGTCCAGAAATCTGTGTGCGACTGGACAATCCTTTCAAATTCTGGATATGGATGACTCACACATTTCTATTCATGTCACTACCATAGCTCAAAGATATCTGGAACGATAATCATCATGGACAAAAATCCCCTGAGAGAAATAACAATAATGATAATAAATAACTTCTCAGAGTCACTGAAAGCTGACTGAGGCCGTACATACTTTAATGGGGGCGGGGAGGGGAACTCGCAGTCATTGATAAAGCACGCTATAGGATTTCATCATTTTCAAACAAAACATCTCAGAGCCTAATGTAGCAGTTAAATAATAATAAATAATATTGACAACCGGACCATGAGGTGAGTCTGGCCAACTCCCAGAGCTCAATCTAGACTAGGCAAAGTGAAGGACTCATCTTTCTCTTAGCTTCTCTCTCTCCCTCATTTGGGACTCAACTACAGAGACAGTTGTCCATGACCTGGTTCTTCCTTGGGATCAACTGTTACCTCTCAAAAGTTGCATCTGACCTGACGTATTTGTACATAATTTGATATCAATGATCGCTATTGCTAACATTCAATTACTGCTCCATTCCTATGGGGAGATACTGGTTTTGAAAGGTGATATTTCATTTTCTCTAGGTTCCCCTCTTTCCCAGAGTGTCTCCATTTGTCATTCACACATGCCAGAACAAACCTACAGCTTTTGAATCTTACGACCTTTGTGGTTCTTCTGCCTTGTACCCATGTGTTTAATGACAGCAGTGATGTGTCAATGGACTGCTATTTTCTCTCTTGCCCATGGCTCTTTCTGATCTTTCTTTTGGCTCTCTGACTCATGCCAAGTCTCTCCACCAACTTTGGGACCGATGAGGTATCAGGCCCTGAGGATGACAAGATGACGAAAAGAACGCAAAGCTCAACTATCATATTGTACCCTCCCAAGTGCTTAAAACAGTGCTCTGCACACAGTAAACACTCCACACATACGATCGAAGAATGAATGAACTGAATGTAGCAGTGACCGCTGATCCCTGTCAATTAATATGAAACATTTGAATAGCAATGGAAGCTATTTAAGAATATGTTTTGGGAGGGCATTTATGACCTTGATTCCTCCAAATGACTCCAGAGGCAAGTGAACTCTGCTCGAGCCCACTGTTCCAACACCGCTGCTGTGGATGAGAAATGATCTGTTTTTCGCCACCACTCCAGAATGGTTTGAAACACAGACTGAAGGGAAAATCAGTCATGGCAAGTAACAGTCTCCCTCTTACTTAGACTGGGAACCCCATAAGGGATACAGATTGTGTCTGACCTGATTGACTTGTATCTATCTCAGTGCTTAGTACAGGGCTTGGCACATAGGAAGGGCTTAATAAATATGATAATAAGGAGGGTAAGGGACAAAGGAGAGAAACAGGTTAGATGAAATGAAGGGGCTATTGATGCCAGGTACTTCAGAATAGATGCCATTTCTACTAGATAAAGCCTACGGCATTTTCTCATTTTCGCTCCTCTACACTGCAAGTTCCCTTCTATTGAATCTGGATCCATCGGGAATGAACAACACCCAATCAAAGGGTTTATAAAATGAAATGTGGAAAATTTGAAGTTAGAGTGAAGCCAGGAGGTTTGCAGGGGAACAGAAGACAAATACTTGATGATTTCAGTTTTCGCTCCAATGCTCTCCCTTTCCCAATATTTATGAATCTGTCTAGGGCCCAAAGGACATAAATGATTTGCATTTTGTCCTCTGTGAAGCAATTTCATCTCAACGACAGTCAATTCATTTGTCAAAAGAAAAATAAATAAGAATCAGTCCTACATATTTGAAGTAAAAGACAAGTAATGATTCAAATGATGCAGCCATATTGACAATTGATTTGGTGGCTTTTGACTTTCCCATCGCTGTTGCCCAAATCTTTTCTTCCCAGGGCATCTCTTCCTCTAAGCCCCTCATTCCTGGGAACTTAGGGTCCTTCGATGATGGCTTTGAATATTCTATGACACCAGCCCAAATGAGCCTACTGCTCTCCTTTCCTTCTCACCCGAAGAATGAAGTACTGAGATGGTTCTTGTTTGCGTTTCGATGCCTCGGATAAAGATGAAAACAACAGCAGGCCAAAAGACCACTTTAAAGAATACCAAAATACTGGACTTAAAGTCGATGACATGAAAGATTAAAACCCAGATAGGAAGTCTTTTCTTGCTAAGGTATCACAAGGCACCCCATTATGTACATTTTTATGAAGAATATATTATAAATTATTTATTTATATTGACGTCTGTCTCCCTCTCTAGACTGTAAGCTCATTATGGTCAGGGAATGTGTCCACCAACTCTCTTGTAGTGTTTGCTCCCAAGCACTTTGTACTGTAAGTGCTCAATAAATATTACTGAAAATGATGATTAGAAAGCGACACAACCATGTCCTTTCCTTATTGGCCTTTAATTCTCCCTCCTACTATTTTCTGAAATGACTTTTGCTAAGTGCTTACTATGTGCCAGGCACTGTGTTGAGCACTGTGGTAGCTACAAGCAGCATGGCTTGAGAAGCAGCGTGGCTCAGTGGAAAGAGCACGGGATTTGGAGTCAGAGGTCATGGGTTCAAATCCCAGCTCTGCCAACTGTCAGCTGTGTGACTTTGGGCA
This sequence comes from Tachyglossus aculeatus, assembly GCF_015852505.1. Taxonomy (NCBI): domain Eukaryota; kingdom Metazoa; phylum Chordata; class Mammalia; order Monotremata; family Tachyglossidae; genus Tachyglossus; species Tachyglossus aculeatus. The sequence continues at coordinate 40,759,006 of NC_052067.1, read as the reverse complement.
AGTCACTTAACTTCTCTGTGCCTCAGTTACCTCATCTGGAAAATGGGGATTAAAACTGTAAGCCCCCCGTGGGACAACCTGATAATAATAATGATGTCATTTGTTAAGTGCTTACTATGTGCAAAGCACTGTTCTAAGCGCTGGGGAGGTTACAAGGTGATCAGGTTGTCCCATGGGGGGCTCACAGTTTTAATCCCCTCTTTACAGATGAGGTAATTGAGGCACAGAGAAGTGAAGTGACTTGCCCAAAGTCACACAGCTGACAGTTGGCGGAGCCGGGATTTGAATCCATGACCTGACTCCAAACCCCAGGCTCTTTCCCCTGAGCCATGCTGCTGATCACCTTGTAACCTCCCCAGCGCTTAGAACAGTGCTTTGCACATAGTAAGCGCTTAACAAATATCATCATTTATTTTTTTTTGTTTTACAAGCTAATCAATGTTGGACCCAGTCCATGTCCCACAGGGGGCTCACAATTGTAATCCCCATTTTACAGATGAGGATACTGAGGCCCAGAGAAGTGACTTGCTCAAGGTCACACAACAGACAAGTGGTGGAAGCAGGCTTAGAACTCAGGTCCTTCTGACTCTCAGGCCCGTGCTCTATCCACTAGGCCACACTGCTTCTCTACTTCAGATCAATATTCATTCAAGCTCCCTAATGTCCCAAGATTGCTTGGGACAATCTACTGTCCCAATCGTGACTTCAACTCATCCTCCTGCCTTTAGCATTGTATTAAAATCATCCTCTGGATGTGTTTGAAGATGATTCAGTAAGAAAACTACATTTCTTAGTTTTGGGGACTTGAGGAAGACTTAGATAAACGAATGGAATCAGCTTATTTGACTCATGCTCCAATTCACTTCATATGCTAATGTTTTGAAACTTTGTACATCAATTAATCAGTGGTGTTTATTGAGTCCTTACTGTGTGCAGAACACTGTACTAAGCACTTGGGAGAGTATAAGAAAGTAGGTAGACATGTTCCCTGCCCACAAGGAGCTTAAAGTCTAGAGTATAATTTGTGGATGGACAATAGAGAGCTGCAGAGCTCAGTTTGCTGGTTCTATCCTTGAGGGTGGGAATTTCTGAAAATTGGGCTCAATACAAGATACGTGATGCATGCTGGCTTGCTTTTAATGTTTTCCATCTTGTGGGCTGGGCAAATACACATTTTTCACACTCTTCAGCTATGCCCAAGTTCACATTCTTTGCTCTGCCCAAGCTAAATGTCTCACTACATCTCATTCTCGAGTCTCTCATCTCTGTCCCATCACCCACATTTGGGTACCATCAGTTCTCCTGTAAGGGGCGTTTTCACTAATACACTTTTGATAAGAGTGCTATTGAAGAATCGGGGAATGGTCTCCAAAAATGCACCCTGATGATCGTATCAATCAGTGGTATTATACCATTGATTGATTATTGAGCCTTTACTGTGTGCAGAGCACTGTACTGAGTGTTTGGGAGAGTACAGTAGACGGAATCCCTGCCTTTGTGGAGCTTACAGTCTAGCGCGGGACTAAGCCAGAATGAGAATAACTTGGCATTCCAACAGTAGGCACCCTGAGAGACCTGAGCTTTGTGTCTTCAGTAATAAGTACTTATTACATGCCAGGTACCAGGCTCACATATAGCCTCATGGAAAAGGCCAAGGTCTAGGAGTAAAAACTTGGGTTCAAATCCCAGCTCTCCCACTTGCCCGCTGTATGACCTTGGGCAACTCACTAAACTTCTCTGGGCCTCAGTTTCCCCATCTGTAAAATGCAGTTCAGTCCCTGGTCTCCCTCCCCTATAGACTGTGAGCATCATGGGGGCCAGGGACTGTGATTGACAAAATTATATTATAGCTCCTCCAGCATTTAATATTCATTCATTCATTCAATCATAATTATTGAGCACTTACTGTGTGCAGAGCACTGTACTAAGCACTTGGGAAGTACAAGTTGGCACCATAATATGTATTTAATATTTTAATATGTGTTTGGCCTATGGTAATCACAGTTATTATTATTGTTATTAGCTCAGACACAGTACCAGTCTCAGAGGCAGAGAGATCTGGTATTTTATCCCTTGTTTTCAGGTGAGGTAATTAAGGCACAGAGAGGTAAAATGCCCAACACCTGTCTACATGTTTTGTCACCTGTCTACATGTTTGGTTTTGTTGTCTGTCTCCCTCTTCTAGACTGTGAGCCCGTTTTTGGGTAGGGACCATCTCTATACGTTGCCGACTTGTACTTCCCAAGCACTTAGTACAGTGCTCTGCGTACAGTAAGAGCTCAATAAATACGACTGAATGAATGAACACAATGGGGCCTTGGAAGAAGCCCATGGCAATCAATCAAGCCATCAATTGATGGCATTTATTGAGCATTTACTGTGTGCAGAGCACTGTGCTAAGTGCTTGGGAGAACACAGAGTTGGTAGATGTGTTCCCTGTCCATAAGGAGCTTACAGTCTACCACCTATTGTTTGAAGTGAGTGTTCTAATACAAGTTTCCTTAAAGTGTTAATGTCTACTTATGTTAATATCTGCAACCCCCTCTGAACCGTTTCCTTTTATTTTCCTTTTTTTCTTTTAATGGTATTTGCTAAGCATTTACAATGGGTCAAACACTGTTCTAAGCACTGGAGTAGATAGAAATGAATTAAATTGGACATAGACCCTATCCCACGTGGCGCAGTTACTCCTACTTCATAGTTAAAGTAGGAGGGAGAACAGGAGAACTGAGGAAGGGAGAAGTTAAGTGACTAGCCCAAGGTCACTCAGCAAGCATTTGCCAGAGCCGGGATTAGAACCCAGGTCCTCTGATTCCCAGACCCCATTCTCTTTCCACTAGACCATACTGCGCCTAATAATAATAATCATCATCTTATTGGTCAAACACTTACTATGTGCCAGGCACTGAACTAAGCACTAGGTTGGATTCAAGCAAATTGGGTTGGAAACAGCCCCTCTCCCGTGTGAGGCACACAGTCTCAATCCCCATTTTCCAGATGAAGTAACTGAGGCACAAAGAAGTAAAGTTGCTTGCCCAAGGCCACACAGCAGACAAGTGGCAGAGCTGGAATTAGAACCCAGGTCCTTGTGACTCTCAGGCCCGAATTGTCAGCTGTGTGACTTTGGGCAAGTCCCTTAATTTCTCTGTGCCTCAGTTACCTCATCTGTAAAATGGGGATTAAGACTGCGAGCCCCACGTGGGACAACCTGATCACTTTGTAACCTCCCCAGTGCTTAGAACAGTGCTTTGCACATAGTAAGTGCTTAATAAATGCCATAGGAAGTTGTGCAGGCGGAAACTATATTGAGGTTCAAGAAGGATTCAGACAACTTGATGGATGAATGAATGTAAACTCAATGTGGGCAGGGAATGTGTCTGTCTACTGTTATGTTGTACTCTCCCAGGTGCTTAGTATAGTGATTTGCACACAGAAAAAGCTCAGTAAATACAATTTAATTAATAATGGGTGGTGGGAAGGAAAGTTAGGGTTGCTGCAAGCATTATGTTGATGAATTATTATTATGGTATTTATTAAGCTCTTATTATGTGTCAAGCACTGTCCTAAGCACTCTAGACTGTCAGCTCATTAGGGGCAGGGAACATGCTTGCTAATTCCGTTGTACTGTACTCTCCCAAGCACTCAATACATACCATTGATTAATTGATTGATATAGCATAGTAAACACTCAATAAATACCACTGATTGATAAGCACTGGGGAAGATACAAGTTATTAGGTTGGACACAGTCCCTGTCCCATGTGGGGCTTAGAGTCTAAGTAGGAGGGAGAACAGGGATTGAATCCCCATTTTACAGATGAGGTAACTGAGGTGCAGAAAAACTAAGTGACTTGACACAGAAAGCCAGGGGCAGAGCAGGAATTAAAACTCAGGTCTTCTGGCTCCTGAGCCTGTGCTCTTTCCACTAGCCCATGCGGCTAGGATGGTCGTTGAGGAGGGCATCCAACCCATGGCTTCTACAAGGAACTTGTTGCTAAGTGTCAGAGTCGGATCAGTCATAGCTGGATGGACCAGTGACTGTCTTGGTTTTGGTCTGATGTCCTTAAACCTAACTTGGGTGGAGGGAGAAGGAACACACTTACGAGTAAAAAGATTCTGTGTTATCCTCTGAAACTCTTTTTTCATTTCAAATTATAATTCATTGAGATCTTTACAAATAATCGCATTAATAGAGCACTTCAAGGCATGATGTTCGAAACCCTTGAAAGAAGCACATCTGCCTGCTGATTTCAATAATAATAATTGTGAGCACTATGTACCAAGCACTGTACTAAGTGCTGGGGTAGATGCAAGACATCAGATCCCACCTGGGATTCACAGTTTAAGTAGGAGTATCTACCCCAGTGCTTAGTAGAATGTTGGCACAAAGTTAGTGCTTAATACATACCATTAAAAAAAAAAGTCTTTTTGGCAGAGACATGGTAGACTGCATTGAGTTGACCAGGAATATTAAATGTACATGGCAGCTTTTGCCAAGATCTTCTAGTAGTCTTGTCAGAGCTCCAAATTAAATTATTATTATTATTATTATTATTATTATATTTGTTAAGCCCTCACCAGGTGGCTTAGTGGACACAGAATGGGCCTGGGGGTCAGAAGGACCTGGGTTCTAATCCTGACTCCGCCACTTGTCTGCTGTGTACCTTTGGGTAAGTCACTTAACTTCTCTGTGCCTCGGTTACTTCATCCGTAAAATGGGGATTAAGAGAGTGAGCCCCATGTGGGACAGGGACTGTGTCCAAACTGATTAAATTGTACCTACCCCAGTGCTTAGAAGAGTGTTTGTCCCATAGTGCTTAACAAGTAACATAATTATTATTATTAGGTGCTCTTCTGAGCACCATGTATTTAATCATATTGGACACAGTCCCTGTCCCACATGAGGCTCATATTAGAAGTAGGAGGGAGAACAGGTATTCATTCTTCATTTTACGGATGAGGCAATGAAGGATGGAGAAGTTAAGTGACTTGCACAAGACCACAAGCGCAGATAACTGTTGAAGCCATAATTAACAATCACAACCTCTAACTTCCAAGGCCTATGGTCTTTTCACTAGGCCATGCTGCTTCTCCTTCAATTTCTGGTGAATTCACTGTCTGGTGAAAATCCTTCTTCCTTAATATAGATTAAGAAATGAAACTGAAAATAGGTTTAAAGACTGAATTTCAAGATAAATCATTAATTAAAAGAACGAATGTCACGGTGTCATTAGTCATATAAAAGAGCACTCTGTACTGTTTTCCCTTCACCGTGATTTCCGTTCCTCATTAGGGAGCTATCACTGCTGTGTCCATTGATTTAATGCACCATGACTCCCAGCCCGTAATGAACAATCACAAACTCAACCACCCCCAAATTACTCCCATCCTTACTCTTAAAGCTTGCTCTCCCTCAGAAACAAATCTTGTAGAGGCTGGAGAGTAGCAGCTTTCCATCTAGTAGACTAACATGGGTGATGATTTCTTTTGCCAACTTGCGGTCTTTTTCATCGGCACCTTGCCTTGAGCAGCTAGGGCCATTTTGAGCCAGGCTTGGGGGAAAAGAATGCACATCTGGATTAATTCATCAAAGTGTGCCACTTGGGCTTCCCAGCTGGCCTTGGAATTAGTTGCAACCAGAAAATAGTCCACACTTTGGTCATCTTGACGAAAGGGCATCAGTGAATTCCACAATTTACTGTGCTTTTCCATTTCATCCTCTTCACCCTCTATCTACGCTGATTGGATTTCCCTTTCCTGTATTAATTAATTGGAAAGGATTCTCCTTATCACCAATGATAATAATAATTATGGTATTTGTTAAGCACTTACTACGTGCCAAGCACTGTTATAAGTGCTGGGGTAGATGCGAAGTAATCAGGTTTCCCACATGGGGCTCACAGTCCTAATTCCAATTTTACAGATGAGGTAAATGAAGCCCAGAGAATTTTAGTCCCTTGCCTAAGGTCACACAGCAGACAAGTGGTGGAGCTGGGATTAAAACACACATTCTCGGACTTACAAGTCCATGCTGCTTTGCCTTAGGAAGATGCTGAAACTGATAAGGTGCTTCTGCTTTTCTTTCTATAGGGCCCGCCTCTTCCCCTTCCATTTTCATCCTCTCCCAATTTCACCAACTCCGAAAAAATACAAACTTTGTCCACAGAGACTCGGTGGGGCTTAAATGACCATGGGGATAATAATAATGATGGTATTTGTTAAGCCTTTACTATGTGCAAAGCACTGTTCTATGACCTGGGGGGATACAAGGTGATCAGGTTGTCGCAAGTGGGGTTCACAGTCTTAATCCCCATTTTACAGATGAGGTAACTGAGGCACAGAGAAGTTAAGTGACTTGCCCAAAGTCACACAGCCGGTAAGTGGTGGAGCCAGGATTAGAATCCATGACCTCTGACTCCCAAGCCTGGGCTCTTTCCCCTGAGCCACGCTGTATGGGGATGACTTAATAGCTGGCTAGAAGGACCTGCTATAGCTCCAGGAAATAACAAATACAAAGAAAACACATTTCTCAAAAAAATTACAAATTTTCCCCCTTTGGGAACATGAATAAGGAACAGCAGCTGCGAATTAATGATCAGATTTTCATTTTGAGGGGCCATAGACAAGAGCACATTGCTTTTTGAGAAAACTCCAGTGTTCTGTGCTTTGGAAAAAAAAACCCAATTGTGTCCCTCCACCCAAAATCACAGACAAGGCATTGCTACCAATCAATTCATCGTATTTACTGAGTTGCTTACTATGTGCAGTGCAGTATACTATGTGTTTGGAAGGGCACAATATAACAATATCACAGGTACAGTTCCTGTCCACAGTGAGCTTACAACCTATTTTCTACAAACTATCCCCACTTTTTAATTTCCCCATTTTTCTCACATTGTCCATAGTACAGAATGGAAATTACACAGAGAAAAGACAAACTACCTGATGGTATCTGTGCTAATATTTTTCAGCCTCCCCTCTGTTAACCTAACCTAGCACCATGCCCACAGAAAACCATTCCAACAGGACACTGAACTCCACACTTAACTCCAACCCTCTTGTTGTGAGCCCGAAGGAGGAAATTAAACTTGGATTTAGAAATCATTACGACCCACTGACGACTGAAGGGAACTCTGGAATCAAATCCTGTTTCCCCACGTGACACGAATGTCTGACCTTTTCGTCTCAACTCACCCGGAAAAGCAATGGAACGAAGAGGTTTACCTGCTGGTCTCTGCATTCACCATTCCTGATCTGTCTCTTGTTCTTCTTGGGTTAATCCTGGCTAAATCAGGCTTACGGTTTTCTCCTTTAACATTCTATCCTCTAAGCGGGACCTCTCCAATGGCAAAGAGCCCTGCTCTATGCCTTGAAGAATAATCAGGACTTGAGGGACGGGGGGGAAGGAGAGAAAGATGGAAGGGAGAGGTTTGCAGCCTCTAAGTGACAGGCAGCTTTGCATGGGAAGTTTAAATCATTATTTTAAGTGCAAGAGACTGGAGCTGGTGAATTCTTTTGAGCTGAAGGGACAGAGGACACAGCTCCTCCTCGATAGGGCTCTTCTTCCCATCTCACAGGCTAATTCTCGTCTGATCAGCCGCCTGCAGCAGAATAATAAGAGATTTCACAAGTACTAATCTAGGAGAGACGAGGGGGAGGAAAGGAGAAAACACGGCAGAAGCCTCTCTCACCATCAACTAGGAAAGCCAGCAGACACTGCCCCCGTGTATCAAGAACCGATGAAGGAGAGAGACGGTGTTGCGGGGAAATCAGACACATTATAATAAGCAAAATATGTTGTTGGTTTTTTTTCCCCTCCACAAATTGGATGTTACATTTTTGGAAGCCAATTTAAAAAGATTCATGACTTGGGTTTTTTTTCTCTAATGACCTCTCTGCAACTTTGAGTGCTTGTGTGGAGGCACTGATTTGTGAGACCCGAGATTTCATCTTCATATGTATTTACTACTCATTTCTTGGGCCTGAATGCCAGCACAGACAGCTGTCGGGATGATCTGATTCATCAGGAACATCCTTTCGATTTCATATTTCAGGACGTCTATGCATGCAAAAAATCTCCACGGGCAGCTTTCATCCTGGCTCTGAACTGCCCTGAGCCTGGCAGAGGATCCCAGAGGGAGTCTAATGGTATCCTCCTGGCCTCCAATGAAAAACTCCAGACACCCATTCCTGCCCCTCTCTCTTCTGCCTGCTGCCAACCTGGCAAATGAGTCTGTTTCCCTATTTGCAGTGTTGAGAGAGAGATGGAGTGATTTAGGGACGGGATTGAAAAGGGACATGTAGGGGAGAAACAGGATGGGAGAGAGGGGGCAGTGAGGTCAGATAGCAGAGAGGTGGGAGTGAAGTGAGGGACAGCACAGTGAGCTAGGTAGAGAGAAAGAGCAAAAAGAGAGAGAGAGAGAAAGGTCAGTGAGAGAGAGAGGGAGAGAGCAAGCAGTGAGAGAGAGAGAGAGAGTGAGCAGGGAGAGTAAGTGAACAGTGAGGCAGGGTGAGAGTGAGCAGTGAGACAGAAGGAGAGAGCGAGCCGTGAAAGACAGTGAACAGTGAAAGGCAATGGGCAGTAAGTGTGAGAACTGCATGCTGAAAGAGAATAAATTAAAACAGGATGTAGGGGGAAGTATGGGGAGAGTGAAAAGCAGAGTAGGAAAGCACTTCGTACAGTGCTCTGCATGCAGTAAGTGCTCAATAAATACAATTGACTGAGGGGGACAGAAAATGGGTCAGAGTGCAAGGCGATGTGAGGTCAGATGAGACAAGGACCCCAAAGATGGAGTAATACTGCAAAACAGGGAAAAAAAATGGGAAGGGGAAATGCGGAAAGGAGACAAGAAAAAGCAGGTGGTGGAGGAGAAAAGGATAGGAAGAGATGGAGGGTCAGATAGTCCTTCTGCACAAAGTAAGTGCTCAATAAATATGACTGACTGATTGATTGAGACAGACAATGAGGCAGGTAAAGGAGAGAGGAGCAGACAGCTCAGTGTAGCCTAGTGGAAAGGGCACAGGATGGAGAGACAGGAGAACATGGGTTCTAATTCTGGTTGTGCCACTTCCCAGCTGGGTGATTTTGGACAAGTCACTTATCTTTGTGATTTGAGTTTCCTCATCTTAAAAGTAGGGATTTAGTACGTGTTCTCCCTCTCCTTCACGCTGTGAAGCCGAAGTGAGACATGGACTGTGCCTGTATTGTGCCTACCTCTGTGATAGGCACATGTAAGTGCTTAATTAATGCTCTAATTATTATTAACAGAAGAGCTGAGGACTGTAGGAGAAGAGTGGCAGAGAATTTCAGTGGCAGAAGAGAGGAAAAAAAGGAGAGGAAAGAAAGAGGGTAAGCACTGTCTCTCTAAACGGATCAAAAGGCAGTTGGGTCCACAAGTTTCATATTATTAAATGGAGTAAAATAACTCCATCTGTACATTCTTTCCTAGGAACTGAAGACCTTATTGTAAATACATGGATAAAAATCAAGGTTGCTTTATCGGCTACTGCATCTGAAGTCTTTCATCCATAGCCAAACCTCCTGCCCACCGATTAAAATCAATTAATCAATCAATCAATCATATTCATTATGGGAAGCAGCATGGCTCAGTGGAAGAAGCATGGACTTGGGAGTCAGAGGTCATGGGTTCGATTTCCAGCTCAGCCACTGGTCAGCTGTGTGACCTTGGGCAAGCCACTTAAGTTCTCTGTGCCTCAGTTATCGCATCTGTAAAATGGGGATTAAGACTGTGAGCCCCACGTGGGACAACCTGATCACCTTGTATCCCTCCAGGGCTTAGAACAGTGCTTTGCACGTAGTAAGCACTTAACAAATACCACCATTATATTTATGGAGAGCTTACTATGTGCCAAGCACTGTACTAAGTGCTTGGTAGAGAACAATATACAGAGTTGGTAGATATGTCCCCTGCCCACAATGTACTTGCAGTATAAAGGGAAAGACAGACATCTGTCAATCATTTAATTGTATTTACTGAGTGCTTGGCAGAGTTATAACAACAGACACATTCCCTGCCAACAACCAGCTTACAATCTAGAAGATAACTGTGGTATTTAAGTGCTTACTATGTGTATGGCACCGTACTAAGCACTGGGGTGGATATAAAGAAACTGGGTTGAACACAATCCTTGCCCACATGGGGCCCACAGTCTTAATCCCCATTTTACAGTTGAGGAAACTGAGGCATATAGAAGTTAAGAGACTTGCCTAAGGTCACACAGCAGACAAATTGCCAAGTCAGGATTAGAACCTAGGTCCTTCTAACTCCCAGGCCTGGGCTCAGTCCACTAAACCAATAAATTACGGATATGTACACTATGTGGGGCTGAGGGAAGGGTGACTAAAAGGGTGCCAAACTATTCATTCATTCAATTGCATTTATTGAGCGCTTACTGTGTGCAGAGCACTGTACTAAGTGCTTGGGAAGTACAAGTTTGCAACATATATCCCAGGCCTGGGCTCAGTCCACTAAACCAATAAATTACGGATATGTACATTATGTGGGGCTGAGGGAAGGGTGACTAAAGGGTGCCAAACTATTCATTCATTCAATTGTATTTATTGAGTGCTTACTGCGTGCAGAGCACTGTACTAAGTGCTTGGGAAGTACAAGTTGGCAACATATAGAGACGGTCCTTACCCAACAACGGGCTTACAGTCTAGAAGGGGGAGACAGACAGCAAAACAAAACATATTAACAAAGTAAAATAAATAGAATAGTAAATATGTACAAGTAAAATAAATAGAGTAATAAATCTGTACAAACATATATACAGATGCTGTGGTGAGGGGAAGAAGGTGGGGGGGGATGGGGAAGGGGAGAGGAAGGAGGGGGCTCAGTCTGGGAAGGCCTCCTGGAGGAGGTGAGTGCAAGAGCAACACAGAAGGGATTGGGAGAAGAAGAAATGATAACGATGGTATTTGTTAAGCACTTACTATGTGCCAAGCACTGTTCTAAGCGCTGGGGTAGATACAAGGTAATCAGGTTGTCCCCTGTGGGGCTCACAGTCTTTAATCTCCATTTTCCTGATGAGGGAACTGAGGCCCAGAGAAGTTAAGTGACTTGCCCAAGGTCACATAGCAGGCAAATGGTGGAATCAGGATTAGAACCCACATCCTCTGACTCCCAAGCCCGTGCTCTTTCCTCTAAGTCATGCTGTTTCTCAGTGAAACAACATCAGTGACTATTACTGCTCAAGTCATAGATACCATTCAGACGTAGTTTCAAGGAGATAATTGAAGAGCTTCTTTCTCTGAGGACAGTCAAGGGCACATATAAATTAGCTCTTATTGCATATGTAGTTTTTTATGGTGCTTGAATAAAAATGCCTTAGAAGTTAGAAGTATTACCATCATTTCAATTTTATGTTCATTTCTCATTTCTCAGAATGAAATATCTAGCCACAAATAATATTCAGAGTAAAGCTATCTCTCATTTTAGTACGGTTATTCAAGGTAGAGATTTGATCATCACTGTGCACACTGTCCTGATTTACCATTATCCTTATTATTAAGCTAAAGGAACCGGCCACAAAATACTCAATTACCAAGTTTTGAACCCGAATACTGGTGTGCCTGATTAGCCTTCTCTGGTCCTAGCATTTTGAGGGGAAGAAGGCTGAGAAATAATGATCATGGGGCACATTCATGTATTGGCCTATTCCACAAAGACCATGTTTGTCATTCATTCATTCATTCAGTCGCATTTATTGAGCACTTACTGTGTGCACAGCACTGTACTAAGCGCTTGGGAAGTACAAGTTGGCAACATATAGAGACGGTCCCTACCCAACAACGGGCTCACAGTCTATAAGGAGGAGACAGACAACAAAACAAAACATGAAGACAAGTGTCAAAATTGTCAGAACAAATAGAATTAAAGCTATATGCACATCATTAACAAAATAAATAGAATAGTAAATATGTACAAGAAAAATAGAGTAATAAATCTGCACAAATATATACAAGTGCTGTGGGGAGAGGAAGGAGGTAGGGCGGGGGGGATGGGGAGGATGAGAGGAAAAAGGGGCTCAGTCTGGGAAGGCCTCCTGGAGGAGGTGAGCTCTCAGTAGGGCTTTGAAGGGAGGAAGAGAGCTAGCTTGGTGGATGTGCGGAGGGAGGGCATTCTAGGCCAGGGGAAGGATGTGGGCTGGGGGTCGATGGCGGGACAGGCGAGAACGAGGCACAGTGAGGAGGTTGGCGGCGGCAGAGGAGCAGAGGGTGCGGGCTGGGCTAGAGAAGGAGAAAAGGGAGGTGAGGTAGGAGGGGGCGAGGTGATGGACAGCCTTGAAGCCGAGAGTGAGTGCGATTATGTCTATTATCTCTCAAGATAAATATGGTTGTTGGGTAGGGACCGTCTCTATATGTTGCTGATTTGTACTTCCCAAGTGCTGAGTACAGTGCTCTGTACACAGTAAGCGCTCAATAAATACGATTGAATGAATGAATAAATAGCTAACCTGTATTCAGTTCTCCTAGACCTTGGAGAAAGCGCCCATCAGGAAAGCCAAGCACAAGCAGTGCCTTAGTAAATTTGACTGTCCAGGTGGACTCAGAGCTGGGGTTTTAAAGCAATGTGGTCTAGAGGACAGAGTCTGGGGCTGGGAGTCAGAGGACCTGGATTCTAATCCTGGCTCTGCAAATAGCCTGCTGATTGACCTTGGGCAAGTCATTTCACTTCTCTATGCCTCTAATTCCTCAACTGTGAAATGGGGGTTCTGTAACTGTTCCCTCACCTACTTAGACTGCGAGCCCCATGTGGGACAGGGACTGTCCAATCTGACTTGCTTGTATCTACCCCAGCACTTAGAACAGTGTTTGACATATAGTTAATGCTTAACAAATACAAAGATGATGATGATATCATAATGATAACAATAATAAAAATTAATAATTCCAATCACCAGTGGAATGGTTGCCCATCCTCTCCAAAATCAAGTGGAAACTTCAAACCACTGGCTCTCAGAAAAATAAGATACAATGTCACGGCCAGGTGAAGAAGGAGAAGACAGGATAGACAGCGAAGAGACAAACTCAAAACAAAAATCCCTGGAATGGTTCATAGATTTCAACTAGTTCCAGAGCACTGAACAAGACTTATGCCACTAATGTACTTCAATTATCTTCTGTAATCAATCAATCAATGGTATTTATTGAGTGCTTACTGTGTGAAGACCAATGTACTAAGCCTTTGGGAAAGTACAGTACAACAGCGTTGAAAGTGTTGCCTACAACAAGTTTACATTCTTCGGGGGGAGAGAAACATTAAAATAAATTACAGCTCCTATTCTGATCAGCTAACAGTCCTATCAGTCAATCAATCCATGGTATTCACCAAGCACTTATGTGGGCAGACCACTATACTAAGAGCTTTATAAAAATGGCTTTAAATTAGAAACTGATATAGTACTACTGAAATGAAAACTTTTGAAAAAAAATACTTAATGGTTTATTATTTACACTTCACAGAAGTCATCAGCTGCGAATGGAATAGGAATAAGTGAAGGCTTGTGTGATCCTGGGCTAGTCACTGTACCTCTGTGCCTCTGTTTCCTCAACTGTAAACTGAGGATTCAATACTTGTTATCTCTCCTACTTAGACTGTGAGCCCTATGTGGGACAGGGACTGTGTTTGACCTGGTTAACTTGTATGCTTAGCACTGTGGTAATCAATCAGTAAATTAATCAATCAATCAATCAATCAATCGTATTTATTGAGCGCTTACTATGTGCAGAGCACTGTACTAAGCGCTTGGGAAGTACAAATTGGCAACACATAGAGACAGTCCCTACCCAACAGTGGGCTCACAGTCTAAAAAATTAATCAATCATATTCATTGAGTCCTTACTGTATGTAGAGTACTGTACTAAGCATTTGTGAGAGTACAATATAATAATAGGTACATTTCCTGTCCATAAAGGTAAGCACTAAACAAATTCCATTACAAAAAAAAAGGCAATGCTTGACAGAGAGGAAAGACCTTCAAACGCTGTCCTTTCAGAGGATATCTTTGTGTATACCCCAAAATCCTTAGTAGATTCTCTGATCTTGAGTTTCTTTAGATAGGACCATCCCAAGGTGGTACCCACCTACTCTGGTGAAGGGTCAAAGGTTTTCTGGGCTTTGGGACAGCAAGGATAGCAACGATCTGAAGTCACTGAGGCTTTGGTTTTACTTACTTCTTTGGATAGAAGAACTGAGTCCAAACTTAACACCAACCCAACTCCCCGAATCAAAATATCCCAGTTCTCTTTCCCAATATTATTATTAGTTCTTCTATGGTTCCTGGCTCTAGCTGGGCACTAGAAGTGCTAGAGATCTGTGGGAGAAAAGCTGTTCCCAGAGTTATTTCTAGCCTGTCAGAGCAAGCTGATCCTGAAGAGATTTCCTGAATAATTTCACCAAGCTGGAGACCTGGGTTTTTCCTAATCATGTCAATGTCGTATTGGTTGGCCTGCCTTTCTTTCTGCAGCCACAGAGATTATCCAAGCTCTCGTCCTATCAATCAATCAATCAATGGCATTTATTAGGTTCTTCCTCTGCATTTTACTAAATTATTGGGAGAGTACAATACAACAGAATTAGCAGACACGTTCCCTGTCCACAATGAGCTTACACCTATCAAGCAATCGAGAGATCAGTCAATCAATCCATGATGCCAAGAGCTCATCATGGATAGGGAATGTTTCTACCAACTCTGTTATAAAGTATTAATTCTCCCAATCAATCAATCAATCAATCGTATTTATTGAGCGCTTACTATGTGCAGAGCACTGTACTAAGCGCTTGGGAAGTACAAATTGGCAACATATAGAGACAGTCCCTACCCAACAGTGGGCTCACAGTCTAAAAGGGGGAGACAGAGAACAAAACCAAACATACTAACAAAATAAAATAAATAAATAAATAAATAGAGTAATAAATATGTACAAACATATATACATATATACAGGTGCTGTGGGGAAGGGAAGGAGGTAAGATGGGGGGATGGAGAGGGGGACGAGGGGGAGAGGAAGGAAGGGGCTCAGTCTGGGAAGGCCTCTTGGAGGAGGTGAGCTCTCAGCAGGGCCTTGAAGGGAGGAAGAGAGTTAGCTTGGCAGATGGGCAGAGGGATTGGGGGCATTCCAGGCCCGGGGGATGACATGGGCCGGGGGTCGATGGCAGGACAGGCGAGAACGAGGTACGGTGAGGAGATTAGCGGCGGAGGAGCGGAGGGTGCGGGCTGGGCTGGAGAAGGACAGAAGGGAGGTGAGGTAGGAGGGGGCGAGGTGATGGACAGCCTTGAAGCCGAGACCCAAGCACTTAGTTCAGCGCTCTGCACACAGTAAGTACTCAATAAATACCAACGATCTATCAATTGAATCAATCACTTATTGAGTGCCTACTGTGTGCTGAGCACTGCACTAAGTATTTGAAGAGTACACTAATACTATGATTATTATTAATAATAATATAATGATAATGGTGGTGCTTGTTAAGTGCTTATTATAAGCCAATCTCTGTACTAAGCGCTGGGGTGTACTCAAGCAAGTCAGGTTGGACATAGTCCCTGTCCCACATGAGGCTCATGGTCTCAAGCCTCATTTTACAAATGAGGGAACTGAGACACAGAGAACTGAAGTGACTGGCACAAGGTCTCACAGCAGACATGTGGCGGAGCCGGGATTAGAATCCCCTTCCTCCTGATTCCCAGGCCTGTGCTCTCACCACTAGACCATTCTGTTTCATTACAAGAGAAGTAGTGGACATTCCCTGCCCATAATGACCTTACAGTCTAGAGTTCTCCCTCTTACTGACTGTGAGCCCCGTATGGGACAGGGACTGTGTCCAATGTGATTATTCTATATCTACCCCAGGAAGGTCAAAAATATTTCATTGGACTTTGCCCCAGGGGTAGGGGAGGATGGAGGATGTTTTTTAATTATTTGAAATTGCTACATAAACTAGCTTTTTTTAATGGCATTTGTTAAGCACTTACTATGTGCAAAGCACTGTTCTAAGCACTGGGGAGGTTACAAGGTGATCGAGTTGTCCCACAGGGGGCTCACAGTCTTCATCCCCACTTTACAGATGAAGTAACTGAGGCAAAGAGAAGTTACGTGACTTGCCCAAAGTCACACAGCTGACAATTGGCGGAGCCGGGATTTGAACCCCTGACCTCTGACTCCAAAGTCCATGCTCTTTCCACTGTGCAAATAGATTGCGTTGTCACGGGTTACTTCTGCTCCTACTAATTTAGGGATATGCACAGAGATCTGCGGCAGAAGTGACCTGGGGGGAGAAAAAAACGACACTTTCACGAAGAACCTTTCTCCAATCATGCCTTTCTGGGCAGGTAGGTTCTTGTCTAAGTTGCAAAAATCCCACGACCCTGTGAGGGCCCACGACTTTCTAGAAGTAGGTCCTAGACCAAAGCCTCATCAGCTCCCTAGTCAACCGGGAAACTTGGAAAAAAGAGGAGACTTTTTGAAAAGAATCCTGCCTTGCCAGGCTGCAGTGCTCTATTTAGCTCTGACCATGCCTCCACCTTCTCAATTCACATATTTGTCAAGCGCTTATTCTATGCTGAGCCCTGTAGTAGATACAGGATAATGAGAGCGGTCACCATCCTGGTTCCATGCTGGACTTACAGTCTAAGGGGTAGGGAGACAAGGTTCTGAGTCCCCATTTTACAGATGAGGAAACCGAGGCACAGGGAGGTGAAGTGATGGGTGGTAGAGCCAGGATTAGATTCTAGGTCTCTTCCCTACTAGCCCTTTGCTCTTTCCACTAGGCCATGAAGGGGATTTGCAAATATTCAGCTCAGACCTCGTGGCTGGTTTAAGTTACTGCTAATTTCTTGTTTTCTGGGTTCTCTTGTATTCCTCTTATGGTTAAGAGACTGGAAGTGAAGCAGTGTGGCTTAGAGGAAAGAGTGTGGGTTTAAACAAATGGATTTTGGAGCAAATTAAACCAAAGTGGTCTTTGGAAGGCCAAATGACCCGACTTAGATTAGCATATTTTGGACACATAATCAGGTGGACTAACACTCTGGAGAAGATACCAATACTAGGAAAAGTCCAGGGAAAACATGGAAGAAGCAGACCGGCAGCTAGATGGATAACGACCATGACAACAATAACAGAAGAACCATTAGAAATGGTGTGTATTATGGCAGAAGACAGTATGTTCTGGAGAAAGTATATCCATGGAGTTGCTATCGATTGGAAATGATTCAATGACACTTAATAATAATAAGAATTATTGGGAGTCAGAGGACCTGGGTTCTAATTCCAGCTCTGCAACTTACTTGCTTTGTGACCTCGGGCAAGTCACTTAACTTCTCTGTACTTCAGTTTCCTCAATGGTAAAAAGGGGAATTAATACCTGTTCTCCCTCCTACTTTGACTGTGAGCTCTTTGTACAGCAGGGACTTGGCCAATCTGATTACCTTGTAACTATCCCAGCACTTAGAACTTTGCTTACCACGAAGTAAGTGCTTAATAAATACCATTAAAAAAAGTGAAGAATTTACAGAAGCTTTGTGCTTTGGCTATAAAATAGGCTTCCAACTACTTCCCTCAAAATCCACTTCCTGGTCTTTGCTTGAGGCAAATCGATGAATTGCTGTCCAGAGAAGGGGATGCAGGACAAGCTAAGGATGTGCAGAGAAGTCTAATAATAATAATAATAATAATGATAAAAATTGTGGTATTTGTTCAACGCTCACTTTTTGCCAGGCACTGTATCCAGCACTGGGGTAGATACAAGGTAATTGGGTTGGACACAGTCCCTGTCCCATACAGGGCTCACCATCTTAATTCCTATTTTCCAGATGAGGGAACCGAGGCACAGAGAACTGAAGTGACTTGCTCAAGGTCACACGGCAGACGAGTGGCAGAGTCGGGATTAGGACCCAGGTCCTTCTGATTCCCAGACCCGTGCTCTATCCACTAAGCCATGCTGCTTCTTTCTGGTTCTGCTACTTGAATCTCCCTGCCCCTAGCTATATTCTCCAATAATCCTTTCTGCCAGCCACTGGGCATTGACTTGACTGGCATATTAGGGCAGTCTCAGTGGGAGAAACATTCTCACTTCCCCTTCAATGACAGCACTGTAGAAGCAGCTTTCTGTGCACTTCTGACAGTCTGTCCCCCTCTTCCCTTTCTCTCCCCACCTCCTTGGCTTTCAACCACACCCCACCCCATTATGAAGAGTGAAAAAGAATTAAGAGGAACCCTACACTTTACCACTTTTCATGACTTCTGGGATTTTCTGAATGATATTCACCAAAACACAGGGGGTGAAAATCCATAAGCCTCCTATAGGCTGTGGATAAACGTATTTGAGGAAACATACTGTTCTGCCTACAAAATCATTTTTGTCTCTCTCCCACTAACTAAAGCAGTGTAAGCTTGGCTCCCTTATCGTTTGATTGTGATTTAAGAGCAGGGTCTTTTGAATGCATTTTCTCAATCAATGGGCTGCATGTTGGATCCCATCTTGAATAACTCCCAAAAAGGGTGGATGCTTTAACTGAACTGGCAGTTTGATAGCTTTCAGGTTTTCCATTCAATCTTGTTTAAGGATGCTGTTGTGCTATGATGGATTTGCTCTCAGTCACAAACCACCACCTTGAGGGGGACAGGGACATTTGCCGGAAATGCCAAAGAAAAATGTGGTGTCACCACGGGTAGCCTGCTCTGGAGCTTTGGCTTGCCACTCCCTTCCTCTCCATCGATGACCTGACCGTTTGCTTATGGTATTGTTAAGCGTTTTACTATGTGCCAAGCTCTGTACTAAGAGCTGGGGTAGACACACGATAATCAGGTTGGATCCAATCCCTGTCCCGCATAGGGCTGCCAGTCTAAGTTGGAGGCAGGAGAGTCACATTTTGTGATTCTTCACTATCATAAGGAAACAGAGGTCTGTGAGGACCTGTCATGTGGTGAACGACTCGGGCTACAAAACATGTGGCCCACGGTGGGAACTCAAAGTCAAAGAGCTCTGCCCACTGGGCCCAAATTAAAGTCATTCATTCATTCATTCATTCAATAGTATTTATTGAGCGCTTACTGAGTGCAGAGCACTGTACTAAGTGCTTGGGAAGTACAAGTCAGCAACATAAGTCCAAGCTCTCCCCTGCTGATAAGCCTTATGGAAGGCACACTTCCTCCAAGAGGCCTTCCCTAACTAAGCCCTCTTTTCCTTTTCTTCTACTCTCTTCTGCATCACCCTGACTTGCTCCCTTCATTCATCCCCTAGATCCCAGCCCCACAGCACTTATGTACAGCTTTATTTACCTGTAATTTATTTATTCATAGTAGCGTCTGTCTCCCCCACTGGATTGTAAGATCACTGTGCACAGGAAATGTGTCTGTTATATTATTATATTGTACTCTCCCAGGCATTTAGTACCGTGCTCTGCACACAGTAAGCGCTCCATAAATACGACTGACTGACCAAGCAGAAATCCTGCATTGACGGCAGGAAGATTCTGAAAAACTCCTGAACACACCTTCCACCCTCACTGAGACACTTCAAAGCACTGAAAACAATAATGATAATAACTGTGGTATTAGTTAAGAGCTGCCTATGTGCAGGCACTGTACTAAGCGCTGTAGGTACGAGCAAATCTGGTTGGACAGAGCCCCTGTCCCACATGGGGCTCCCAGTTTTAATCCCCATTTTAAAGATGAGGGAACTGAGGCACGGAAAACCGGAGTGACTTGCCCAAGTTCACACAGCAGGCAGGTGGCAGAGCCGGGATTGGAATCCAGGTCCTCTGATTCCCAGGCCAGTGCTCTTCCCACTAGGCTAACACTGCTCCTCAAGAAAATCATCTGGCATATGGGGGCTTGATCTTAGCGCCAACCTTTGAGGAAGTCACCTCAGTATTCAAAGCAGCATTCTTGCATTCTTCAATCAATGAATCAGTCATATTTATTGAGGACTTCCTGGGTGCAGAATGCTGTCCTAAGCAATTAGGAGAGCACAGTGTAACAGGGTTGGCATCTATATGTTAAGCACTTCCTATGTGCCCAGCACTGTTCTAAGCACTGGAATCGATACAAAATAATCAGGTTGTCCCACGTGGAGCTCACAGTCTTAATCCTCATTTTCCAGATGTGGTAACTGAGGCACAGGGAAGTTAAGTAGCTTGCCCAAAGTCACATAGCCAACAAGTGGTGGAGAAGGGATAAGAACCCACGACCTCTGACTCCCAATTCCATGCTCCTCCCGCTAAGCCACGCTGCTTCACATAGTAAGCACTTAGCAAATACTATTATCATTATTATTATTATTATTATTATTATTATTATTACAGGGGTATTGCCCTCTGTGCATTGCAGGCTGCTAGCCAAAGTGCAGCTGAGGCTAGCAGAGGCACAGCAGAGGGTCACCAAGATCCAGCTACTGCAAGCATAAGAGCCAAGAGCAATCTTTAAGACCCAATTTTCACAGCTTCCTCTAGAATATTCTACCAAATGGCTGTCCCGTTCCTTGCAGTTTCTAAGCATTAGTTAGAACTGAAAGGCTCTGTGACAAACGGAGGTGGGAAAGCCCTCTTGAGAGATGAGGGTGAACCTGAAAAACTAAATTGAAAGACAGTGTAAAATAATATAATTAATTGTACATCATTAGGATATTAGGATATTCTTTTCTTTCTCTTCCACAGAGAAAGCAGGCTCTAATTTTTATGGCTTTTTGATAGCTGAGCTATGTTAACATTCCACAGATTTTCAGTCTTTTTAAAACTGAAATTTTTTTTTACCCGCTTGTCAATTAAAGAAATGCAATCCCTTGTAATATCCTGGTTTTCAAGGGCTCAATTTTTTATAAAAATGAGATGGACTAAAGGATAAATGTAATCATGCCACTGGGAGAGTGCATTCAGTAATTAAATCTTATATTACACAATGCATAGACATACTTGCAACATCTGTTAAGTTGTGCAAGAGTGGATAATTTGAGGCAAACTGTGAGGACAAATTTATCTACCCAGAAGACTATTTTGTGAAACGTCTTTGGGTTGGCCAGATTTCTTTTTCCTGCGTAGAAAAGGTCCAGGAAGCACCCCCTCTTGGATCTGAGCCTGGCTATGAGTTAGGGGTGAGGGCTATTAGGGGAATATATGTTGTGAAAGATTCCTTCAAAATGATGGGTTCAGAGACCAGAGCAGAGGGGCCAGAGGAGTCTAGCAATTTGGTGAGGTGTCAGGAGGATGGGCAGGGTAGCTCTTTAAAATCCCTTCTTCCTCTTTACTCAACCTGTTTCTCTTCCTGACATTTTGGAGGGCCATGGTCCTTCTGTGGGGTTTTTCCAGTCTTTGTAAACCGAGGTGAAGGAACGCCAATTCCCTGTGACTCCTTTATGTTTTGCCTGCCCTGCGTTGCCCGATGGCTATCCGTCTTCCTTCGCCCGCTTCTTACTCAAATCCATGCTTTGCAATTGTTTCAAAAACAAAAAGGGGGACTTGTGGCAGACCTAACATCTGGGCCTAGGTAGTAAGCCAGGCCTTCCGTGCTCACAGGAAGACCTACAAGGAACAATGAAGGAAGTCAGGCTGCTGGATAAATAATTTGGGGCTGTTCTGAGAATTGCCTTGGGAACGTGCCCATCTAGGCATGAGCTCAGCCTTGCTGATAAGCTCAGCCTTGCTGATGAGCTCAGTCTTGCTGATAAGCTCAGCCTTGCTGATAAGCTTGCAGTTATCCGCCTGTCACCTAACTCCCTTGAGGCTCCTCACTATATAAAATCCTCCACGGTGTGCTGAATAAACAGTCTCCTTGTCCACCTTGAGACTCGCCTGGCCTGTGTTCTTCCATTGCGCGTGCCCGTCTCCCCGCTGTGCTGGACGCGTGGAGGCAGACGGCAACAGTCTTAGTGTTTTGTTTCATCTCTCCAGGAGCCAGTCCCTTCTCCCCACTTTTCATTTTTAGATTCTGAGTCCCCTGAGAGCTAGGAATCATGCTTAATTCTCAGCCATTTCTTTTCCACACAGTAAGCACTCAATAAGTGAACAAGTAAGCTCGCAATAAACGAATAAATATTACGATGGCTACTACTACTGCTAGATCCAATTACAATGATTACTACTAGGTCCAAATGGGGGTGCTTTTTTTCTCAGAAAAAAACAGCAACTCTCATTTGATATACAGGCTTAAACACATCTATCTCTTTCCTCACAGACAGACCATTTGGTTTTGATTTGCTGACGAGAAATTAGTGTCAATTTCATGAATCATTGCTGGCCCAACTAGAATTTAACTGACTCTTTTGTAAACAACAGGAACAGATGAAAAACATGTTATGCTTGACAAGCCAAATTCCCTGTATGTAAATATAAACTTGGTTAAAGGCTTCCAAAGAAATCACATGTTCCTAACGTAAGCCTTAAGACTCTCGCATTCGTTTTTGTAGAAACAAACTCCCAAACAAAGAAGGAACTGAAAGAGCAAAACACAGTGATTCTCCAAAATCCCAACGGTGTCCTATCAACAAATGTATCAACATCAGAAATTGAAAACCAAAGGGGAAATTTAACCTGTCCATTACTGTGTTTAATGTCATTAATAACTGACGACTAGTAATAGATGTCCAAATTTCAGAAGTCTGGCCACACACTTCTGCTATTTCTCTGTAGTATTTCTCTGCAGGGTCTCAGTCAATCAATCAATCATATTTATTGAGCACTTTCTGTGTGCACAGCAGTGAAGAGTGAAAAATAACAGAGTTGGTAAACCTATTCCCTGACCACAATGAGTTTACAGTCTAGAATGTTCTCCCTTGTGTGTCACCTTTGCATTTTGATTTGATTTGATTTGTACTTCACCTTCTCCTTCAGCCCCACACTCCTTATGTCCATATTCATAACTTATTTATTTATACTGATGTCTGTTGCACCCTCTGGACTGTAAGCTCACTGGGGACAGGGAACTTGTCTATCAATTCCGTTATACTGTCCTCTTGCAAGCACTTAGTACAGTGCTCTGCACACAATAACTGCTCAATAAATATGATTGATAAGCATTTACTACTTACAGTGTATCTGATATACAGATAGACGGTGGAATTTCCTACTTTTCCATAGCATTACAAATCAATGCAATTTTTAAACTTAGGTCCTCTCCTTTCCAGAGACAAGGCCCACCCTGTTCGACCATAAATCCAGGAGCTCCAACAAGATATCACTGAGAGACGTTCCAATATTCGATGACTCTGCTTTGACAAACCAACAGTTCACCTGCTGCTTTTCGAAGACTCTTTAAGCATTTGTATTTGTTAAGTATTTACTCTGGGCGAGACATTGTACTATGTGCTAGGATAGATACAAGATAATAATAATAATGATTATTATTATTATGGTACTAAGCAGCATAGCTTAGTGGAAAGAGCCCGGGCTTGGGAGTCAGAGGATGTGGGTTCTAATCCCTGCTCCATCAGTTATCAGCTGTGTGACTTTGGGCAAGTCACTTAACTTCTCTGTGCCTCAGTTCCCTCATCTGTAAAATGGAGATTAAGCCTGTGAGCCCCACGTGGGACAACCTCATTACCTTGTATCTACCCCAGCGCTTAGAACAGTGTGTGACACACAGTAAGTGTTTAACAAATACCATTATTATTGTTATTATTATTACTATGTGCCAAACACTATTCTAAACACTAGGGTAGATACAAGTTAATCAGGTTGGACACAGTCCCTGTCCCACACGGGTCTCACAGCCTTAATCCCCATTTTACAAATGAGGTAACTGAGGTCCAGAGTAGTGAAATGACTTGCCCAAGGTCACACAGCGGATATCTGGAGGAGCTGGAATCAGAATCCAGGTCCTTCTGATCCCCAGGCACATGCTCTATCCACTTAGCCACACTGAATCAGGTTGGACACAGTCCCCGTTCCACATAGGGCTCATAGTCTTAATCCTTACTTTACAGATGAGGTAACTGAAGCACAGAGAAATAGAGTGACTTGCCCAGTGGTCCCACAGCAGATAAGTGACAGAGCCAGGATTAGAACCCAAGTCCTCCCACTCCCAAACCTGTGTTCTTTCCACTAGGCCACACTGTTTCTCAAGGACATCACCAAAAGGAAGATGGAACAATGGTACAAACGGAAGACAAAATAAAATAAGAAGAAAAGTTGGGAAAGAGCAGCAAGGCACCTGGGAAGAAAACAGAATAACTGAGAGAGAGAGTGAAGGTTGACTGTTGTGTGGGAAGAGAAAAGGTGTAAGTAGATGTCCTTAGAGAGACAGATGGGTAGAGTCAAGAAGCTGGGAGGATGAGCGGGTTTGCTTGATTTTAGAAACAGAATTTAACAGGCTGAGAACATCTGGAAGTTTAATTACTAGCCTAGGCTGTTGGTTACTTTACTCAGTCAATTAACTACCTTCATTTCATCTCGGTAAAATTAATCAAATCAACAGATGGCTGACCTGGAAGGTGGTGCTTGTGTTTGTTTACTTTTAACTTTCACTGCCTCTATATGAAGTAGACAAATATGTGGTATTCATGGTGAAAGGTTCTGGTAGAGTCCTTGGCAGTGGGTTTAAATGACACACTTGTAGTCTTGATTTTATGCATGAATGCACATATTTTACTGAAGACGTATACATACGATGAAAAAAAGGTCAAAATGTGCTACCCAGGATTGACAATGATATGCTAAAAGGATCAAAATAAGATTTAGAGTGATGAGAAAAATGCATCTTTTGTTCATTTTCTACTTTCAATTATAGCTTCAGAAAATCATGCAGGTGATTTTTGAATGCTTGAGGAATGAGTTTTCTACTACGAAAAATTAGTATTTCCAGATTTCTTGGGGAGTTCACCAGCTCTGAGATGTTCACAGATGGTTTAAACCTACTAAGATAAAAAAAATCCCATTCAATCAAAGGTATTTATTGGGCACCAACCTGCTGACTGCAGAGTACTATACTAGACAAAGGAGCTAAAGGAAACCCATCCCTTACTCACTTGTAGCCAACCAGGCTGCCCTCTCTGCTATTTCCCATTGTTTGAGATTATTATTTTGATATTTGTTAAGCGCTTACTTGTGTGTCAAGCACTGTTGTTCTAAGCACTGGGATAGATACAAGTTCACCAGATCGGATAGAGTCCCTGTTCCACATGGGGCTCACAGTCTAATTAGGAGGGAGAGCAGGCATTTACAGTTGAGGAAACCCAGGCACAGAGGGGGTAAGTGACTTGCCCGAGGTCAAACGGCAGGCAACTGGAAGAGCCAGGATTAGAACCCAGATCCTATGACTCAGAAGAAATCAGGCCTGTAATAATAATAATGATGACATTTATTAAGTGCTTACTATGTGCCAAGCACTGTTCTAAGCACTGGGGAGGTCACAAGGTGATCAGGTTGTCCCACAAGGGGCTCAGAGTCTACATCCCCTTTTTACAGATGAGGTAACTGAGGCCCAGAGAAGTGAAGTGACTTGCCCAAAGTCACACAGCTGGCAATTGGTGGAGCCAGGATTTGAACCCATGACCTCTGACTCCAGAGCCTGGGCTCTTTCCACTGAGCCACGCTGCTTCTCATGTACTTCATACACTGTAACATAATAATGACTGTGGTATTTGTTAAGCCCTTACTAGGTGCTAGGCTCTGTTCGCCCCTCTCAGGATGGCACCCGGGGAGTTTCCAGTCTTCTACCAGTCTCAGCCATGGGAGGGAGAGTCAAGCAGAGGCATACCCTTCTATTCCTAGCTTAGGCGGTGGCTAGCGAGTGGAAGGCAATCTGCTACAAGTCAAAACTCACCCATGCTGGTCAGCAGTGCCATGGGAGAGAGTCGAGGGTGGAGACTCAAGTTTCCTGCTTGGAAGAAGACAATGGTAAATCACTGCCTTGATTTTTTTTTACCAAGAAAACTCTCTGGATACACTACCAGAACGATTGCAGATGGAGGTGGGGTGTTCTGGGAGAGCTGAGTCCATGGAGTCGCTATGGGTCGGAGACCATTTAACAGCATAAGACAAGACAAGGCACCGCTTGAAGTGTTGGAGGTAGATACAAGATAATCGGGTTGGACACAGTCCCTATCTCAAAAAGGCCTCACAGTCTGAATCCCCATTTTACAGATGAGGGAACTGAGGTCCAGAGAAGTGAAGTGACTCACCCCAGGTCACACAGAAGGTAAGTGGCAGAGCTGGAATTAGAACCCAGGACCTTATTAATCCCTGGTCCATGCTCTATAAAGCATTTATACATTTATCTCTTCATAATTATTTGTTCCGCTCTTCCATCCTGTTTGGATGGTCCTGCTTACCCTTTGATATTTGTTCTTACTCTGGCAATCACTAATTTTCCTCCATCTCCTCCATTAGATTGTGAGCTCCTTACAGGCAGGAATCTTTTCTTAGTACTGTTGTACTCGCTCAAGCTCTTAGTACAGTGCCTAGTATTTAGTCTTCATTCTTCTTCAAATGCCACCAAATCGCTACCGACCCAAAGACACACCTTCTCCAGAACGTACAATCTTCTGCCTTAAAGTCGTCCTTGTATATGTATCCATAGATTTTTCTTGGTAAAGATATGCTAGTGGTTTACCGTTGCCTTCTTCCGCACAGTAAAAACTTGAGTTTCTGCCGTTGTCTTTGATCACCTGCCTTTGACTCTTCCCTATGCTGCTGCTTCCCAGTACAGGTAAATCAACTTTGTCTGAAGCTTTGGCTTAGACTTTTCCATTTTGGGTAACCCTATATGGCATAGTTCTAAGCTTCATCAGTGTACTCAAACTCTCCTGCCACGATAAGGCATTGATTCACAGGATAGAGCACTCAGTAGCCACATTATATTGTAGACTATTATACTGTCCTCTCACAAGTGCCTAAGTTAGAACTGCTTTCCGCTCCATACCCTGTCAAGTTTTATATCAGGAGTGTTCAATACGCCATCCCCCTGATAAATCTCACTGTGAAGAGCAATGCAGAGTCTGTTTTTAATTTCTTTAGACTTATGAAGGCTCACAGGCAGTGTAAATACTGTGCAGTGCTTGCCATCCAGATTTGGAGTGGCACGGAAAGTATCCATTTCAGAGAACACACCTCCAGCTGACTTTTTTTGTGATGGGATTAGAGCTGTTGGTTAATATTAATTTAAGACACAATGGTGCTTTTGACTTCCAGAGGAGTTTTTTTTTTGTGTGTGAGCAATAATGGGGGGCTCACCCTGTTCGCTGAAAATCCAGTCCCTCTTTATAGCCCAGTGGAACAGGAAGGAAAATTTTAGGGAAATTTCCTTATCAATCCAACAATCAATTGTTCGTATTAATCAATCAATAACCGATCAAGTCACTTAACTTCTCTGTGACTCAGTTCCCTCATGTAAAATGGGGATCAAGACTGTGAGCCCCATTTGGGACAGGGACTGTGTCCAATCTGATTAACTTGTGTCTACCCTAGCTCCTAGTATAGAGCCTCTTCCTCCCTTCAAGGCCCTATTGAGAGCTCACCTCCTCCAGGAGGCCTTCCCAGACTGAGCCCCTTCTTTCCTCTCCCCGTCGTCCCCCTCTCCATCTCCCCATCTTACCTCCTTCCCTTCCCCACAGCACCTGTATATATGTATATATGCTTGTACATATTTATTACTCTATTTATTTATTTATTTATTTTACTTGTACATATCTATTCTATTTATTTTATTTTGTTAGTATGTTTGGTTTTGTTCTCTGTCTCCCCCTTTTAGACTGTGAGCCCACTGTTGGGTAGGGACTGTCTCTATATGTTGCCAGCTTGTACTTCCCAAGCGCTTAGTACGGTGTTCTGCACACAGTAAGCGCTCAATAAATACGATTGATTGATTGATTGGTACAGAGTAAATGCCTAACAATCGCCATGAAAATAAATGAAAAACCAATAAATAAATAAAAAGCCACCCATATAGTCCTTTGAAATTCCATGACACCCAACGTAAGCCATCTCAGAGCCAAGCTGTTATCAAGTCTTGATATAATCCTTAAATCACTTCATTTGACACTGTATAATAGATGCGTAATATATTAGGATGGAGGAAATAATTTTTAGATTCCTCCAAGGATCCTGTAGCCACTGTTGGAGACAGAATGGTAGGAAACTGGCACATGGGTCCAATCCACATGCAGCAAATTGAACGGAGAAAGGAGCAATAAATCAATCATATTTATTGGCCACTTACTGTGTGCAGTGCACCATACTAAGTGCTTGGGAGAGCTCAATAACAGAGTTGGTAGATATGTTCCCTGCCCACAAAGAAGAACTTTCCTAATCTGACAACTCACCATGTCAGAACAAAATCAATCAGTGGCATTCATTGAGCACTTATTTGGGGCAGAGCACTGTACTAAGTGTTTGGGAGAGTACAATATCAGAGTTGGTAGACACATTCCCTGCCCACAACAAGCTCACAGTCTAGAAGTATGGGAGAATAAAGCAGCTAGAGTAAATGATCCTTGGGAAAAAGAGCACGTAATGATGATAATAATAGTGGTATTCGTTAAGCGCTTACTATGTGCCAAGCTCTATACTAAGCACTGGGGAAGCTATAAGATGATGATGATAATAATAATAATAATAATTTTCATATTTGTTAAGCGCTTACTATGTGCCAAGCACAGTTCTAAGCACTGGGGGAGATACAAGGTAATCAGGTTGTCCCACATGGGGCTCACAGTCTTAATCCCTGTTTTACAGATGAGGTAACTGAGGCCCAGAGAAGTTAAGTGACTTGCCCAAAGTCACACAGCTGATAAGTGGCGGAGCCAAGATTAGAACCCATGACCTCTGACTCCCAAGACCATGCTCTTTCCACAGAGCCAGGCTGCTTCTCTATATCAGGCTGTCCCACAAGGGGCTCACAGTCTAAGCAGGCGGGTGAACAGGAACTGACTCCATATTTTACAATGAGGAAACTGAGGCTCAGAGAAGTGAAGTGACTTGTCCTAGGACACAAAGCAGACAAGTGGCAGAGCAGGGATTAGAACCCAGGTCCTTTGACTCCCAGGCTGATGGTCTTTCCATTAGGCCATGACAGCAGGAACCAGGCCATTAACTGAATTAAATCAGCCCCAAATCCCAAACCCAGGGCACAACGACTAGCCACTACTCAAGCCCATAATGTGGACGCTGGTTCCATCTTCCACAAGTGGCCTTGCCTCTGGCCCCCAGACCAAATATAAGGAAAGAGGAAAGGGGCAGAGATGACAGGAGATCATCAATCAATCAATCAATCAATCGTATTTATTGAGCGCTTACTGTGTGCAAAGCACTGTACTAAGCGCTTGGGAAGTACAAGTTGGCAACATATAGAGACAGTCCCTACCCAACAGTGGGCTCACAGCACACCCAAAGTGAGTGGAGGGCTTGCAGAGTAAGAGAAAGGATCCCATTTCCAGGTAGAAACCTCCTGGAGCAAACACATTTGACAGTTTGAAAGAAAGCCCACATGAATCTAATTGGAAAAAAAAAATGTTCAAGAACAGTTAATCCTTCCACAAAGATCATCTGGATGAGATTGACAAATACAATGAGGTCTGAAGTTCGTTTCCAAATAAATGTCAGTTGGGAAATCCTAAAGTGATGAGAGACCGGGATTGAGAAAAAGAAAAGAAAGAGGCTTCTGCCTTAGACACTAATCTTTCCCTGCTCCTCTTTGAATCTTTCTTTCTGAATTTTTCTATTTGATGAACATTTTCTATTTGATGAACATCCGCCAAGCTAGCTCTCTTCCTCCCTTCAAAGCCCTACTGAGAGCTCACCTCCTCCAGGAGGCCTTCCCAGACTGAGCCCCCTTTTTCCTCTCCTCCTCCCCATCCCCCCCGCCCTACCTCCTTCCCCTTCCCACAGCACCAGTATATATTTGTATAGATTTATCACTCTATTTTACTTGTACATATTTACTATTCTATTTATTTTGTTAATGATGTGCCTATAGCTTTAATTCTATTTGTTCTGACGATTTTGACACCTGTCTACCTGTTTTGTTTTGTTGTCTGTCTCCCCCTTCTAGACTGTGAGCTCATTGCTGTGTAGAGAACGTCCCTATGTGTTGCTGACTTGTACTTCCCAAGCGCTTAGTACAGTTCTCTGCACACAGTAAGCGCTCAATAAATACGATTGAATGAATGAATGAATCCACAATCTTGTCCAGCCACCGGCCCTTGAACCTTAGCTACTGATATTGTTTGTAATGGTATGTAGGACCCCCTCCTTGAGAAGCAGTGTGGCCTAGTGGATACAGCACGGGCCTATGAGTCAGAAGGAGCTGGGTTCTAATCCCAGCTCTGCCACTTGTCCGCTGTGTGAATTTGGGCAAGTCGCCTCACTTCTCTGAGCCTTAGTTTCCTCATCTGTAAAATGGGGATTAAGACTGTGAGTGCCATGTGGGACATGGGCTGTGTCCAGTCTGATTAGCTTGTATCTACCCCAGAGGTTAGTACAGTGCCTGGTACATAATAAGTGCTTAACAAATACCATTAAAAAAAAAAATCCCCCACCCAAACAACCACCTTGCTCTTTCGGGGAAATAGGTCAGTCATGAGTTGAAGACCATGCACATGAAGCCAGGAGGGGCCCCTGGAATTCAGTCTAATCTGTTCTGAAGGTTTGAGGGTTTAGGGGATACTATGACATATGTTCTGGGCCACAGAGCCACGAGCACCTCCACCCCACTACAAATTCTACAACTTATTTGTTCATTCATTCAATTGTATTTATTGAGCGCTTACTGTGTGCAGAGCACTGTACTAAGCACTTGGGAAGTACTTATATCCGTAACATTTCTATTCACATCTGTCTGCTCCTCTAGCCTGTAACTTTGTTGTGGGCAGGGAACGTGTCTCCTAACTCTGCTATACTGTCCTCTCCCGAGTGCTTAGGACAGTGCTCGGCACACAGTAAGTGCTCAATGAATCTGATTGATTGATTACAGCGGAAGGGGAGGGAGGAGCACGGAAGAGAGAATGCTGGAAAAATCAAAACCACCCATCATTGTTGTACTTATTGAGCGCATTCTGTGTGTAGTGCACACCACTAACCTCTTGGGAAAGCACAATACAACAGAATTGGTAGTCAGTTCCTCCATCTCTTTAGCCTCTCTTCCTCCATATACTAGGACACACAGGTGCCTGCACGTGTGCACACACACAACTCTTTTATACACTCTATCTGTCCACCAACTGGAGCTACCCAGTAAGAATAAAAACTGGCCTGCACATTAGCAGTAGGGTAAGACTTATTCAATACAAGCAGCATGGCTCAGTGGGTAAAATATGAGTCTGGAAGGTCCTGGATTCTAATCCTGGCTCCTCCGCTTGTAGGCTGTGTGACCTCAGGCAAGTCACTGCATTTCCAAGTGTCTCCATTACCACATTTGCAAAATGGGGATTAAGATCGTGAGCCCCAAGGGGGACATGGACTGTGTCCAACCTGATTGGGTTGTATCTACCCCAGTGCTTAATGCCACGTCTGACACACAGTGAGCACTTAAATAAATATCATAAAAACATAAAAACAAAAGTCTTGGCTTCTTAGCACAGACACACATGAGATTAACTTTTGAGGTTTGAAAGTCACAGACTGAAAGCATTTGTCACAAGGTAAGATTAGTTAACAAGGCCAGTAAATAGTGGTTAAACAAAGTACCTCTAAGGGGCCATGCAAACCAGTCCTCATATCAAGGATTCATTGCTGCTCCTCAACAGCTCCGGACCATATATCTATTTCCTAGGAGGGATTCCCTGAAAGTGGATTTCCCCATTGGACACAAGCCTGGTAAGAGGACACAGGTTAATAGTTTCCTGCTCTGCTCTCTCCCCTAGAGGCACCCCCCCAGGCCTACACAGGAACTCAGATCAGGGAACAAAGGGTGAAACTAAAAAAGAAATAAGGCCGCCAAGGAGCTGTCTTAATCCCTGAGGCGTAGGAGAGAGAAGGGAAATGTCAGCCCCAAACCTGAATAATAACTGGCGGCTCAACCTGTCCCCCTTCCACTTCACCTTCCTGTTCCTGCCTCTCTCCTGTCAGCACTGGAATAATGATGACTCCATTTTATGACACTGTGAAGAAAGACATTGAGCTTCCTCCACGCTCTGCACTCTGGGATTTCAGAGTTGCCTGCCCCGATTTACTTCACATTTCTTCAGGATTGACCCCTGAAGAGAATGGATGCCCTGAACAATTGCTCCGTTACCCCAAGCCAGGGCTCTTGTTTAGCCATGGGTTTGCTGGTCATGTCTGTGCTTTGCAAGGCAGAGTCGCATACCACTATCTATCACTTTCTGTTGTACAGAACCCTCAGGGATCTGTATCGGGAGGGAGGTGGGGGTGAGGGGGTATTTTCTGCCAAGTCTACACCTCGCTACTCTCCTACCACAATCCAGCCCACAAACTCCACTCTTCCAATGCTATCCTTCTCACTGTACCTCGATCTTGTCTATCCTGCTGCCAACCCCTCGCCCATGTACTGATTCTGGCCTGGAATCACCTCCCTCCTCAAATCTGACAGACGATTATTCTCCCCTACCTTTAAAACCTCACTGAAGGCACATCTCCTCCAAGAGGCCTTCCCTGACTAAACTCTCATTTCCTCTTCTCCCAGTCCCTTCTGCATCACCCTCATTTGCTCCCTTTATTCATCCCCTCTCCCAGCTCCACAGCACTTTCGTACATATCTGTAATTTATTTATTTATATTCATGTCTTTCTCACCCTCTAGACTGTAAGTTCAGTATGGACACGGAATGTGTCCATTTATTGTTATATTGTCCTCTCCTAAGCTCTTAGTACAGTGCTCTGCACACAGTAAGCATTCAATAAAGATGATTAAAGGAACAAGCATTGGCCTTAGCAATGGATAAGTGCTTAGTTCCCCCTTCTAGACTGTGAGCCCACTGTTGGGTAGGGACTGTCTCTATATGTTGCCAACTTGTACTTCCCAAGCGCTTAGTACAGTGCTCTGCACACAGTAAGTGCTCAATAAATACGATTTATCGATTGATTGATTGATTAGTACAGTGCTCTGCACACAGTAAGTGCTCAATAAATACTACTGATTGATAAGGCCACTGCTGCTGCGTCTGAAGTGACACCAGGATGTTTGGAAGAACAATGCAATTGTTGCTCTTGTTGACATTCTTCTAATGGCTAGGGATGCACCATTTACCTCTCAAATTTTCCCTCTAGTTTCCCTCTAATGGCATTTACTGAGTGGTCAGAGCACTGTACTAGTACTTGGTACACCTGCCCACAGAGAGTTTACAGTCAGTCTAGAGGGAGAGATGGACATTTATATAAATTGATAAATTATGGATATGTACATAAGTGCTGTGGGCCTTTGATACTTATTCATTCCTTCATTCATTCAATCATATTTATTGAGCACTTACTGTGTGCAGAGTACTGTACTAAGCATTTGGGAAGTACAAGTCGGCAACATATAGCAACAGTCCCTACCCAACAACGGGCTCACAGTCTAGAAGTGGGAGACAGACAACAAAACAAAACATGTGGACAGGTGTCAAGTCGTCAGAACAAATAGAATTAAAGATAAATATACATCATTAACAAAATAAATTATTCCCCCTCCTCCTTAGACAGTGAGCCCCTTAAGGGACAGGGACTGTGTCTAATAGGACTGTATTGGATCTACCCCAGCGTTCAGTACAATGCAGCCTTCCCTGACTAACTTTTCATCTCCCCACTCTGTTCTCCCTTCTTTCTGAGTCACTTATGCATTTGTACTATTATAAGAAGAAGGGAGAGGGGTTAAAGGGGAAAAAGCTTTAGACAATGCCCAATATTACTCTGCCAGGTGCCACTTCTGTTCTTCGGATCACCAGAGCACAGGCCTGAGGCTGGGGAGAAGGGGAGGCAGGGAATGAGAGGTGGGCATCAGATAGCAATGGTTCGGTCAAGGTGGCACACAGGCTACTCACTTAGGATGGCATTTAAAAAAAACAGTATTTGTTAAGCACTTATTATGTGACAAGCACTGTACTAAGAGCTGAGTTAGATACAAAATGATCAGGCTGGGCACAGTCCATGAATCAAATAGGGCTCACTGTCTTAGTCTTCAATTTACAGATGAGGTAAATGAGGCACAGAGAATAATAATAATAATAATGATAATAATAATAATAATAATAATGGCATTTATTAAGCGCTTACTATGTGCAAAACACTGTTCTAAGTGCTGGGGAGGTTACACGGTGATCAGGTTGTCCCACAGGGGGCTCATAGTCTTCATCCCCATTTTACAGATGAGGTAACTGAGGCACGGAGAAGTGAAGTGACTTGGCCAAAGTCACACAGCTGACAATTGGCAGAGCTGGGATTTGAACCCATGAACTCTGACTCCAAAGCCCGGGCTCTTTCCACTGAGCCACTGACTTGTCCAACAACAGGCAGGTGGCAGAGCCAAGATTAGAGCCCAAGTCCTTTGACCCTCAGGCCCATGTTCTTGTCATTAGACCAAGAAGTTCCAAGCAGTGTGCTAAGCGCTGTGACAAATACAAGATAATCAGATCAATGTCCTCATACCCCCACAGGACTAACAATCCTAGAGGGAGGGAGAGCAGGCACTGAATTCCCATTTTACAGATGAGGAAACTGAGGCACAGAGAAGTTAAGTGATTTGTCCATGATCACACAGCAGGCAAAGGCGGGGTTAGAAACCAGATCCACTGACTCTCAGGCCTGTGCTCTTTCCACGAGGCCACCTTCAATAATGTGATGAGGCCGATTCACCCACTGTGTGGAACGTTTATAAGTCACTTCCACACGGATGGGAGGGTCATCGTGGTGATTTTCATGCATCCTAAGCACCTTAGATTGCATCCATTCCACAGAGTTGAATCTATCCATCCTTCACACTGCAGAAGATTCCAGCTCAACATCAATCGTATTTTTGTCTACTTTTTTCTGTTTCATCATTTAAAGCCCAAACTGCAATATCCTCGATACAGCCTTTATGTGGGGGATGGAAATGGTTCCTCAACAACAAGGATCTTTTCAAAACCTTATTCTAGCTGCCCACATTAGCAAATATGCATGAGCCAGAGGCTTGAAGAAAATCAGGGAGAAGGCTAGCAAGGTGCTTAATGAACTCGATCTCTTCTCATTTTTTCAAGGAAATCCATTAACTGCAGGTGCACTTTCTTGCTATCGGCCCAGCACATGGTAAGAAGGGGTACATGGGATGAAAGGGGGAAGACTTGGGATCTGAGAATGGAGATAATGCCAATTTGGCAGGAAGACGGCACATTCTGAGAACGTGCCATTTTTAACATTTCTACCAGGCTGAAATTTATCCTGACGTTGCCTTAATAATGCCGTTAATGCAGCAAGGCCCCTTTTCATTGACCTGAAATCCATGTGCTTTGACCTGCTGCATTTAAATTAGACTTAGCAGAAGAAGTAACAATTTAAATATCCAGAAGCCTCCAGAATATTTTCTTCTATGCTTCTAATTGAAAAAGACTGGAAAAATATTTCTGTCTCTCCTCCATTTCCTTCATTTCTCCCACTCTATTTTTGCCCTTCATCTCTCTCCTGTTCTCTTGCCTTCTCCCTAGCCCCTTTTGTTAAAAATGGTATTTGTTAAATGCTTACTATGGACCAGGCACTGTACACAGTGCTGGGGCAGAAACAAGCTAATCGAAACGGATGCAGTCCATGTCCCACGTGGGGCTCACGGTCAATCCCCATTTTACAGATGAGGTAACTGAGGCACCCAGAATTGAAGTGACTTGCCCAAGGTCACACAGCAGACACATGGAGGAGTCAGGATTAGAACCTAGGTCCTTATGAGTCCCAGGCCCTTGCTCTAGCTACTAGGCCATGCTGCTTCTCTGAGCCATTGTTCAGACCCATTGAGCCAATGGTTCACAAATTTCCTACTTCAACCTTTTATCTAAAAATGGATGACTAATTTGGTGGGATACTACGAAAGTAAGGTATAATAGAAAGTCAATTATTCTTACTAACAGTCAGTCAGTGGTATTTATTGAGCACTTAACTGTGTGCAGAACACTGCACTAAGCATTGGGGAAGAGTACAATATAACAATAATCAGTCACATTCCCTGCCCACAAGGCGCTTACAGTCTAGAGGGGGAGATAGACATTAATATAAAGAAATAAATTACAGATATATACATAAGTGCAGTGGGGCTGGGAGGGGGTGATGAATAAAGGGAGCAAGTCAAGGCGACGTAGATGGGAGTGGGAGAAGAGGAAAGGAGGGCTTAATCAGGGAAGGCCTCTTGGAGGAGATGTGCTTTCAATAAGGCTCTGAAGGTGGGGAGAATAGTTGTCTGTTGAATATGAGGAGGGACTCAGACTGTCAGCATCTTTTGGGTAAATGAAATTGAATTGGATGAGCTTTTGGTCAGTTGGGCAAGGAGGAGGAGGGAAGGGGAGGGGAGGACTTTCAGCCATAGGCCTGTCTTTCTGACAGTCGCTGTTCTACTGTTACTCACCAATCCGTTTACTCGGGGCCTCGGTTTCCTCATCTATAAAATAGGGATTGAATCCCTGTTCTCCCTCCCCCTCAAACTGCAAGCCCCATGTGGGTCAGGGACTGCCAATTGTTGTTTATCTTTTCCCATAGCATTAGGGCAAGGGGGCACCCACTGGAGCTGGAACCTGGTTGATTTAAAATCAGCTGACGTCAATATTTTTCCCATCCAGGGCACAGTGAGCAGATTGGATTCTTCACCTTTGCAAAGCTGTGCAGGTTGAAATTAGCCTTAAGTTTAAAAAAAGGTTTAGGAAGGCAACACAGAGCTCCTCTAAGCACTTTAATCGCCTTCTTGTACATTTTAGAAAATTTATATCTCACCACATTAATTGAAGTACATTCAAGTTAACAATTTTCCCTCATTTCACTTCGTAAATATTCATGAATCTCGCCAAATCCTCATTGACACTGGACAAATGGGGGTGTAGCGGCTTGTTTACGGGGCAGATTTAACTGCCTATTTGCCATTATTATTTTAATGAAGCATACTTTTCCTTTTTATGGAAACCTGTTTATAAAGTGTTTTTGCCTAACTTCGGAGATATAATTTATTTTTAATCACAGAAAAGCACATGGGGTTGGGGGGAGGATTCCCAAGGTAATCTGAATCTGAAACCCATAATGTATTTTAAATTAAAATCAATATTCTGATGAGCCTGAAGCAGAGAGACCATCAGCGTGGATGAAGAAAATCCAAATATCAAAGTGGCCATGTAGCAATTTTATTAAGCAAGCTCAATAATTAAAGCTGATTAGACTTCCCTCTAACTAACCCTCAGTGGCTACAAATTTAATTCAAAAAATTTCTATTTGGTTGAATTTTCCAAGCTCGATCCAAGCCAAAACGCATACATTTTTTTTAAGTTGTGCATAAGGCATTCTGCTGCTTCTGAATTGCGGACGGATGGAAAAACAAAACCACTTTCTACCAGGGAAAGAAAACTCTACTTTTTCATAACATTCAGATATCTGCAAAAACGGCTAAAGTTTTCAACTTCAGTTGTAACAAAGAGGACACTCTACTACAAGGAAGACAAAATCCAGGCAAGATGCTTATGAGAAGTGGAAAACCCAGATACTTTGCTTGGACAGAAACTCTGGGCGAATTTCCAAATCCATCCTGAACTCCCAGCCACATAAGGCCCCTTCCCAATCCCTTGGGAATTCATGGAACAGTCTAAGAGAAGCAGTGAGCCTAGTGGATAGAGCATTGGCCTGTGAGTCAGAGGGACCTGAGTTCTAACTCTGGCTCCACTTCTTGTCTTCTGTGGCACCTTGGGCAAGCCACTTAACTTTTCTATGCTTCTCTTACCTGATCTGTAAAATGGGTATTTAGAATGTGAACCCCAGGTGGGATATGGACTGTGTCCAAACTGATTGACTTGTATCTACTCCTGAGCTTAGTATAGTGCCTGGCACATAGTAAGCGCTTATCAAATACCATAAGAAAAGTCGGTGAAAAATCCTCTGGAGATTGCTAGGTTTGGTTTGGAGAAATCTGGACTACGTCAGTCAGTCAATCGTATTTATTGAGCGTTTACTGGGTGCAGAGCACTGTACTAAGTGCATGGGAGAGTACAGGATAGTAATATAACAGAAAAATTCCCTGCCCACTGTGAGCTTACAGTCTAAAGGGGGAGACAGATATTAATATAAATCGATAAATTACAATATATACAAAAGTGCTGTGGGGTTGGAAGGGTGAACGAAGGGAGGCAAGTCACTTTCGGGAAAGATCCTGGGACTGGGAATCAGGAGTCTGGGTTCAAATCCTAGCTCTGTCACAGGTCTGCTTTATGGCCCTGGCCAAGTCACTTTTCCTCTCTGGAACTCGCTTTCCTCATCTATGAAATGGAGCTAAGATACCTGTTTTCCCTTCCTCTTAAATTGTGAGTCCTGTGTGGAAAAAGACTGTGTTCAATCTGATTACCTTTATCTACCCCCATGTTTGGCAAATACCACAATTATTCTTAGTATTGAAATCACATCTCCACCAGGCAGTCTTCCCTGATTATTCAATCACCTCGCCGCCTAGGGTCACTCCGGTGCTTTTCATTGATTCAATTCATTCAATCGTATTTAATAAGCACTAACTGTGAGCAGACCACACACCCAAGCCTCTGAACACTTATCCCTACTTCCCCCACCCGCTATTGCTCTTATGAGAAGTAGTGTGGCTTAGTGGAGAGAGCATGAGCCTGGGAGCATAAGGATCTGCTTCTCCAAATGTCTGCTGTGTGATCTTGAGCAAGTCACTTCACTTCTCTGTGCCTCAGTTGCCTCAACTGTAAAATGGGGATTAAGACTGTGAGCCCTAGGTGCGACAGGGACTATATCTGACCTGATTAACTTATATTTATCTGAGGGCTTAGAACAGTGCTTGGCACACAGTAAGCACTTAAGGAGTACCATAATTATTATTATAATACTATGGACTTACCTTTACACATTCTTGCTCATCCCTACCTGTCTTTGACCTCAGTGCTGGTCTCCCACGTTTGATTGTAAGCTCCTTGAGTGCAGGGATTGTATCTACTAATGCTATTATCCTCTCTCAAGTGCTTACTATAGTGCTCTGCCCAGAGTAAGCACTTAATAAATACCACTGATTGACCGATTGACCAATTGGTTGATTTGAAAGCAGGCAGAAAGGTGTGGACAATGGAACGGTGATGTGAGGTTTGAGAGTAAAATGCAACTTTCCTTGTTTGAAAGGGGAAAGCATTGCTGAAGCATCGAAGATGACATCGCATTTTTTCTCCTCTCTCACTACCCTCACAGCATCTACCTGACAGACAAGGGGGCTGTTGTGTGGACTAGTGGAAAGAGTGGGGGCCTGACAGTCAGGGGACCTTGCTTCTAACTCCGGCTCTGCCTGATACCTGCTGTGTGACCTTGGGTGAGTCACTTCATGTCTCGGTCTCAGTTTTATCATCTGAAAAGTGAGGAATAAATATGCACTTTCCATCCTACTTAGACGATGAGCCCCATAAGGAACGGGAGAGATGTACAAATTGATTGTCTGAAGCTCCTCCAGCACAGTGTTTAGAACATAATGAGCAATCAGTGAATCAACGGTACTTATTGAGTACTTACTATGCATACAGCACTGTACTAAGCACTTGGGAGAGAGAAGCAGCGTGGCTCAGTGGAAAGAGCCTGGGCTTGGGAGTCAGAGGTCATGCGTTCTAATCCCGGCTCTGCCACATATTTGCTGTGTGACCTTGGGCCAATCACTTAACTTCTCTGAGCTTCAGTTACCTCATCTGTAAAATGGGGATTGACTGTGGGACCCACATGGGACAACCCGATCCCCTTGTATCCCCCCAGCGCTTAGAATAGCGCTTTGCACATAGTAAGCTTTTAACAAATGCCATCATTATCATTACAATACAAGGGAATAAGTGGACACTTTCCCTGCCTCAAACATACTTACAGGCTAGAGGGGTGGCATACTTACAGGCTAGAGGGGTGGCATTTGCCCGGTGTGGGCAGGGATTGTCTCTCTTTATTGCTGAATTGTACCTTCCAAGCGCTTAGTATAGTGCTCGGCACACAGTAAGAGCTCAATAAATTCAACTGAATGAATAACAAATACCATAATGTACGTCGAGGCAAGGAAACCTGAGAGAAATCAACTTGGAAGAAACAAACCGTCCTTTTAAGCTAAGACTCCGTAGGATTTTCTCTCTTCCCCAATTAAATTGGCTCCGCTCTCCAAGCCCCCAAATGACTTCAGCCCTACAGTGAGACTGGCAAACTCCGGTGCTTACGCTCGGACTTAATTGACATTGCAGCTGATATTGTTCAGGGCCAGAGATGATCCCGGCCTGCCTTTCCTTCTCCCAGTTGGACTCCCCCGAGGGCTTCCGGGCAAGAGCTCTTGACAGGGAATTGATGACTCAAAGGCCTGCCCGGAGCCGAGCTGTACAAATGAGAACGTGTCTGTTCTCCCTTGCCAATCCACTGGCTGAAAGCCAGGTATTATTGGGGCTTGGGGTTTTCAAGAAATCTTCGTTACTGAGAGGGTGTGACGTCAGATGGACGTCTAATGATGATGACTCAGGCCATCGGGGCAAAGTGTTGACAAAAAGCGGATCCTGTGGTTTGAACTGGACCAACCCACGCATTAATGCTAAACCCTCCCCACCCTCCCTACCTATGACTTCGGTCTCTCCAATCACCAAGCTCACGGATCACAGTCACAGGCAACCCGGTCGGGGAACGTGTCTGTTTATTGTTGAACTCTCCCCAGCACTTAGTGCTCTGCACATAGTTAGCGGTCAGTAAATACAACTGACTGACTCTGAGTGACTCTTATAGCAAGCACGTTCAGTTCCCTGCCCGCCTCCCCCCATTCCTCCCAAACAAACCACACACACACACACACACACAATTGATTTCCAGGGAAATCCAACTGAAAAGCTTTGTTAGATGAGATGACAAGCCTGGGAGTCAGATGACCTGGGTTCTGATGCCCCTTGGGCAAGTTACAACTCCTCTGTGCCTCAGTTTCCTCATATGTACTTCCCAAGCGCTTGGTACAGTGCTCTGCACACAGTAAGTGCTCAATAAATACGATTGATGATGATGATGATATGTAAAATGGAAAGGAAATACCTGCTCTTCTTCCTACTTAGTCTGTGTGCCCTCTGCGGGGAAGGGACAGTGCCCAACTGATTAATTTCGGCTAGCCCAGCACTCACAACAGTGCTTAACACAAAATAAGGGCTTAACAATACAGTGGTAATGATAACGATGATAATGAGGATGATAATAGTAATCTGCTTTGTGATGTGCTCCCTCACAGAGCTGAACGTTAACAATTTGAACTCATGAAATTTGTTTTTCCTCCCTAAGTGAATGTCTTTCCTGTGATCTTACTGAGCATTCTCCTGCTCATTTCTGACAGTATTACCACATTGGCAAAGTAACGTGGCCTTGTGGAAAGAGCACAGGATGGCGAATCAGGAGATCTGGGTTCTAATCCTAGCTCCACGGCTTGCCTGCTGTGTGACCTTGAGCAAGTCACTTAACTTCTCTGGGCCTCAGGTCCCTCATCTGTAAAATGGGGATTGAGATTGTGAGCCCCTTGTGGGATAGGGACTGTGTCCAGCCTGATTGGTTTGTATCCACCCGAATGCTTAGTACAGTGCCAGGCACAGAGTAAGCATTTAACAGATACCATCATTATTATTCTTATTATTTTCTGTGCTCTCGTTTCCTCACCTGTAAAATGGGAATTAAATACCAGTTCTCTCTCTTCCCTAGATTAGAGCCCCATATCAATCAATCGTATTTATTGAGCGCTTACTATGTGCAGAGCACTGTACTAAGCTTTTACCTCTTTTACCATGAGCCCCATATGGGACAAGGACTGTGTCTGATCTGATTGTATTATATCACTAATAATGATCCCATTAATTAAGTGCCTTCTCAGTAAGTAGCATTGGGTTAGAGACAAGAAAATCACATCAGACACAGTCCCTGTCCCACATGGGGCTCATGGTAAAAGAGGGAGGGAAAGATAGTATTTTAACCCCATTTGACAGATGAGGAAACTGAGGCACAGAGATTTTATGTGACTTACCCTAGGTCACACAGCAGGCCATAGGCATTTCTGGGACTCAAATTTGTGCATCCTGACTTCCTGCTCTTTGCTCTCCTACTAGACTACACTGCCTCCATGTTATATTTGGTCGCTTTCCCTACCTGTAATTCATCTTAGCATCTGTCTCCCCAGCTAGACAGTAAGCTATCTGCGGGCTGGATTTGTGTCTACTAATGTCTACAATCGTGTCTCCTGTATTGTAGTCCCCCAGGGGCTCAGTACAGTGCTCTGCACAAAGTAAGCATTTCCAAAATACCATTTATTGCTATTATGCAGCACTCTGTACAATACTTGGCAACTCCTTTTCCACGATTACCACACAAGCCCTTCAACCGGCCTACAGTTTGCAAGATTATCCCCTTTTCGGCACTTTGGAACTGACAAAGCCCCGGCTAGGTAGGGAGAGGATCTGAGGTGCAGGGAAAATCTTTGCTGAAAGCAAGACGAAACAATCCTCTAGACTGTAAGCCCGTCCTCTAGATTGTAAGCTCGTTGTGGGCAGGGAATGTGTCTGGTTATTGTTATACTGTACTCTTCCCAGCGGTTAGTATGGCGCTCTGTATACAGTAAGTGCTCAATAAGAGTGCTCAATAAGTACGATTGAATGAATGAATCCAAGGTCCCAAAATGGGCCAGAAGAGGACACCGCCTCCTTCAGAGAGCCAAAGCCAGAGGTGTCCGATTAGGAGATGGGGTGAAGTCATCTTCAAGAAAGCAAGGCCAATCACTGAGAGGTTTGGCATTTTCTCCTAGCTGGAGGAAGTGTGGGGTGGTAGGTTTCATTTGCTGACATGGAAGTGAGAGGGGAATATACCTCAAGGAGGGAAGCCCCGGAATGTCAGAGAGGCAGGGCAGGGAGGAAGATAGCAGACAAATGGGCCCCAGACAGAACCCAGGGAAAAACGGCAAAAAGCATCAATAATAATAAAAATAATGGTACTTGTTAAGCACTTACTATGTGTCAAGCACTGCGTTAAGCACTGGGGTAGATCCCAGGTGATCAAGTTGTCCCACGTGGGGCTCACAGTCCTAATCCCCATTTTACAGATGAGGTACTGAGGCCCAGAGAAGTGAAGTGACTTGCCCAATGAATTTACTGTTCACCCAATCATATTTATTGAGCACTTACTGTGTGCAAAGCTCTGTACTAAGCGTTTGGGAGAGTACAATATAACAACAGGCACATTCCCGACCCATAACGAGCTCACAGTCTCATCCCAATAAACAATGGTATTTATTGAGCGCTTACTGTACGCTGAGCTCTATATTGAGTGCTTGGGAGAGAACAACATGAGTATGCCCACTCCAATTGATAAATCTTTTTTTTTTTGTTTTCTAATGGTATTTGTTCAGCACTTACTCTGTACCAGGCACTGTGCTGAGTGCGGGGGTAGATACAAGCTAATCAGGTCGGACACAGTTCATGGCCCACACGGGGCTCACAAATGGTGTGACTTCTCCACAGCGGGAGAGAGTGAGGGAGGTGGAGGGAGAGAGAGGGATAGAGAAAGAGAAGCAGTGTGGCCTTTTACCATGAGCCCCATGTGGGACAGGGACTGTGTCTGATGTGATTTTCTTGTGTCTAACCCAATGCTTATTACTGAAAAGGCACTTAATAAATGAGATCATTATTAGTGATAGTGGAAGGAGTCCAGGCCCGCGTTTTAATCCCTTCTCACTCCCCATGCCCCAGGGAGGGCCTTGTGGAGGGGAGTGGGGACCTTTGTGTCTGCATAGGGCCAAGCGCTGTATCCTCAATGCATCCATCAATCAGCCAGTGGTATTTCCTGAGCATTTCTAGACTGGCAGCTCATTTTGGGCAGGGAATGTGCCTGTTATATTGTTATACCGCACTCTCCCAAGCACTCAGTACAGTGCTCTGCACACAGTCAGTGCCCAATAAATAATACCACTGATTGATCCATAGGTGGGAGTGACAACCCTGAGCAATCCTCAGAGAAGCAGCGTGGCTCAGTGGAAAGAGCACGGGCTTTGGAGTCAGAGGTCATGGGTTCAAATCCCGGCTCCGCCACTTGTCAGCTGTGCGACTTTGGGCAAGTCACTTAACTTCTGTGGGCCTCAGTTACCTCATCTGTAAAATGGGGATTAAGACTGTGAGCCCCATGTGGGACAACCTGATCACCGTGTAACCTCCCCAGCGCTTAGAACAGTGCTTTGCACATCGTAAGCGCTTAATAAATGCTAAAAAAAATCCTGACAATCCCTCTCAAAAATCAGCTCGTTGTAGGCAGAGAAGCAGCGTGGCTCAGTGGAAAGAGCCTGGGCTTTGGAGACAGAGGTCATGGGTCCAAATCCTGGCTCTGCCAATTGTCAGCTGTGTGACTTTGGGCAAGTCACTTCACTTCTCTGAGCCTCAGTTACCTCATCTGTAAAATGGGGATTAAGACCATGATTCCCTCAAGGGACAACCTGATCACCTTGTAACCTCCCCAGTGCTTAGAACAGTGCTTTGCACATAGTAAGTGCTTAATAAATGCCATTATTATTATTATTATTATTACCAATTCTGTTACAGTGTACTCTCCAAAATACTTAGTACAGTGCTCTGTCCAAAGCAAATGCTCAATAAATATGAATGACTGATTGAGCGTTTACTGTGTGCTGAGCTCTGTACTAAGCACTTGTGAGAGTACAATCTGAGTTGGTAGACATGCTCCTTCCCCACAACGAGAAGCCATGTGGTCTAGTGGACAGCGCCCG
This sequence comes from Tachyglossus aculeatus, assembly GCF_015852505.1. Classification (NCBI taxonomy): domain Eukaryota; kingdom Metazoa; phylum Chordata; class Mammalia; order Monotremata; family Tachyglossidae; genus Tachyglossus; species Tachyglossus aculeatus. The sequence goes on along the minus strand of NC_052067.1, from coordinate 40,714,165 downwards.
GGCTTGGGAGTCAGAAGGCCCTGGATTCCAATTCCGGCTCTGCCATTTTTCTGCTGAGGGGCCTTAGGCAAGTTACTTCACTTCTCTTGGCAAAAGGGGGATCAATACCGTGAGCCCTGTGTGGGACATAGACTGTGTCCAACTTTTCATTCATTTATTCAATCGTATTTATTGAGCACTTACTGTGTGCAGAGCACTGCACTAAGGGCTTGGGAAGTACAAGTTGGCAACATATAAAGACGGTCCCTACCCAAAACGGGCTCACAGTCTAGAAGGGGGAGACAGACAACAAAACAAAACATGTAGACAGGTGTCAAAGTCATCAGAACAAATAGAATTGATCAGCTTGTATCTTCCCCAGCGCTTAGTACAGTGCCTGGCACATAGTAAGCGCTTAACGGATACCAGAAAGAAAAAATAAAAAATAACAACGATGAGCTGCCAGTGTAGAGGCAGGTGAATTGGGGAGAGGACGCATCAGGGCTTATCTCTGCAGCTTGGAAGAGAGGCTGTGTTACCCTGAACTGTTGGGCCTGGGGGGGCCTCTTACCTGGTCTGTTGGCAAATGTGGCAGAGCCAGGCCTTCTCCGGCTTCTGGTAGGAACCGCAGCCCTTGCAGATGTTGTATTTGCAGTCCCGGCACTGTCGCTTGCTGTTGAGCAGGAAGGTGAAGGGGGAGCAACAGCGCATGCAGCAGCGCTCGGTGAACTCCTGGTGCTTGCAGAGGACGCGGCACTTGCTGCCCTCTTCGTCCAGCTTCTGCTTCATCTCACTGGGGAAGGAAGGACACCTCATGTCAGGAAGGAGGGCGGCCTCCCAGCTTCCCCCTCCGCCCCGGCCCCGGATCCGACGATGCCGGAGATTGTCGTGGCCTTCCCACCCCGAGAACTCGATGATGATGTTGGCACCTGTTAAGCACTTATTTAATCATATTTATTGAGCGCTTACTGGCGGAAGAGCACCATACTGAGAGCTTGGGAGCGTACAATCTAACAATAAACACGTTCCCACTGACTGCACGCCCAGTGCCGTGGCTGATGAGAGCGGAAAAAATCCCCATCCCTGGTGGGGTTGACGGTCTAAGCGGGAGGGATGACAGGTATTGAGTCATAGCTATAATTTATTTATTTATAGTAATGTCTAAGGCTGCAATTTATTTATTCACATTGGTGTCTATCTTCCCTCTAGAGTGTTAGCTCACTGTGGGCAGGGGATGTGTCTATCACATTGTCCTATTTTAATAATAATAATTATGGTATTTGTAGACTGTGAGCCCACTGTTGGGTAAGGAGTGTCTCTAAATGTTGCCAATGTGTACTTCCCAAGCACTTAGTACTGTGCTCTGCACACAGTAAGCGCTCAATAAATATGATTGATTGATTGATTAAGCACTTACTATGGGCCAAGCACTATTCTAAGTGCTGGGGTAGATACAAGGTAATCAGGTTGTCCTACGTGAGGCTCACACTTTTAATCCCCATTTTACAGATGAGATAACTGAGGCACAGAGAAGTTAAGTTACTTGCCCAAAGTCACACAGCTGATAATGGTGGAGCCAGGATTAGAACCCACGACCTCTGGCTCCCGAGCCCGTGCTCCTTCCATTAGGCCACGCTGCTTCTCCAAATAAAAATAATGATGGCATTTGTTAAGCGCTTACTATTCATTCATTCAATCATATTTATTGAGCGCATACTGTATGCAGAGCACTGTACTAAGCCCTTGGGAAGTACATGTTGGCAACATATAGAGACAGTCCCTACCCAACAATGGGCTCACAGTCTAGAAGGGGGAGACAGACAACAAAACAAAACATGTGGACAGGTCAAGCACTGTTCTAAGCGCTGGGGTAGATACATGGTAATCAGGTTGCCCTATGTGGGGTTCACACTTTTAATCCCCATTTTACAGATGAGGCAACTGAGGCACAGCGAAGTTAAGCGGCTCGCCCAAGGTCACACAGCAGACAAGTGGTGGAGCCGGGATTAGAACCCACATCCTCTGACTCTCAAGTCTGTGCTCTTTCAACTAAACCATGCTGCTTCCCAAGCACTTAGAACAGTGCTCTGTATATAGTAAGAGCTCAGAAAATACGATTGACTGACTGAGTCCCCATTTTCCAGATGAGGAAGGCAAGGTACAGGAAAGCAAACCCAAGGTCATACAGCAGGTAAGATGTAGAATCAAGATTAGCACCCAGGTCTCCTGTCTCTCAATCCTGAGCTCTATCCACTAGACCACACTGCACCCTTATAGGTTGTCTCATTTTCTCTTCAAAGATCCCTGAGAGGAGTGGGGAGAGATCACTGCAAGCCCATTAGACTGGAAACACAAGGGCCAACACCATGCTTTCCATTACAACACCCTACGAGTTTGATAAGATAGACCACAGCCAGATTCTTCCTGGGGGTTTATTTCATTTCATTTTGTTTTGTTCTGTTCTGTTTCATCTTATTTATTTTAGTTATGATATTCGTTAAGTGCTTACTAGAGCATCTGGGAGTCAGAAGGTCATAGGTTCTAATCCAGGCTCTGCCACTTTTCTGCTTTGTGAGCTTGGGCAAGTCACTTTCTGTGCCTCAGTTCCCTCAGCTGTAAAATGGGGCTTAAGACTTCGAGCCCTATATGGGACAGGGACTGTGTCCAATCTGATTATCTTGTATCTACCCCAGTGCTCAGTGTCTGGCTCATAGTAAGCGCTTAACAAATACCATTCTTCTTCTTCTTATTCTTATTATTATTATGTGCCAGAAACCATATGAAGCACTGGGGTGAATACAAGCTATCGGGTTGGATATAGTCCCTGCCCAACATGGGGTTCAATCTTAATGTCCACTTTACAGATGAGGGAACTGAGGCACAGAGAAGTGAAATGAGAATCAGTGTGGCCTAGTGAGCTTTGTGAGCTTGGGCAAGTCACTTAACTTTCTGTGCCTCAGTTCCCTCAGCTGTAAAATGGGGCTTAAGACTTTGAGCCCTATATGGGACAGGGACTGTGTCCAATCTGATTATCTTGTATCTACCCCAGTGCTCAGTGTCTGGCTCATAGTAAGCACTTAACAAATACCATTATTCTTCTTATTATTATTGTTATTATTATTATGTGCCAGACACCGTATGAAGCACTGGGGTGAATACAAGCTATCAGGTTGGACACAGTCCCTGCCCAACATGGGGTTTAATCTTAATGTCCATTTTACAGACGAGGGAACTGAGGCACAGAGAAGTGAAATGAGAATCAGTGTGGCCTAGTGAGCTTTGTGAGCTTGGGCAAGTCACTTAACTTTCTGTGCCTCAGTTCCCTCAGCTGTAAAATGGGGCTTAAGACTTTGAGCCCTATATGGGACAGGGACAGTGTCCAATCTGATTATCTTGTATCTACCCCAGTGCTCAGTGTCTGGCTCATAGTAAGTGCTTAACAAATACCATTCTTCTTCTTATTATTATTGTTATTATTATTATGTGCCAGACACCATATGAAGCATTAGGGTGAATACAAGCTATCAAGTTGGACATAGTCCCTGCCCAACATGGGGTTCAATCTTAATGTCCATTTTACAGATAAGGGAACTGAGGCACAGAGAAGTGAAATGAGAATCAGTGTGGCCTAGTGAATAGAGAACGGGCCCATGGGTCAAAAGGCCCTGGATTCTAGTCCCAGCTCTGCCACTTGTCTGCTGTGTGACCTTGGGAAAGTCACTTCATTTCTCAGGGTTTCAGTTACCTCAGCTGTAAAATGGGGTTTAAATGAGTAGGTTTCCACATTTGGGCTGGGGCACTCTTACTCAGTCCGTGCTCACTTTAGACCCCAGAGTATTTTGGGACTTACAGTTACAATGTCCCAGATCTAGGTGGGGATTTTTACCATAGGTCTCTATTCCTTTCTCTCTCTCACAGTCACCAAGAGAGAATGGGAAGGTGCTCAGGTTTAGATCAAAATGAGAGCTTTGACGTATCTGTTTTTCTCGCCTGCAGTGAGTTCTCAATCGATATAGCTGACTAATACGACAGAGAGGGTAGCTTCCTGGATTTGTTACAGCTGTACTTGTTCCAGGACAAGTACATCTGCTCCAAGAGGCCTATCCCTCTTGAAGGGAAAGAGATGCCGTGTGGGCTCGTGGATAGAGCACGGGCCTGAGAGTAAGAAGTACTTGGGTTCTAATCCCGGCTCTGCCACTTGTCTGCTGTGTGACCTTGGGCAGCCACTTCACTTCTCGGGGTTTCAGTTACCCTGCCTGTAAAATGGGGATTAACATTGTGTTTACCTTGATTTAACCAAGCCAGTGCTGAGTACACACTTAACAAATACCAAAGTTATTATTATTATTATTATTCCCCAATTAAGCCCTCTTTTCCCCAGCTTGCTCTCCCTTCTGCATCATCTGTGCACTTCGATTTGTGACCTTTGGATGCTTGATATTCACCCCATCCCCAACTCCGCAGTACTTATGGACATATCTTTAAATTATATATTATAAATTATTTATTCATAATAATGCCTGTCCCCCTTCTAGACTGTAAGTTCATTATGGGCAGAGAAGGTGTCTTCTAATTCTGTTGTATTGCATTCTCTCCCAAGCACTTAGTTGGTGCTCAATAAATGCTACTAATTGATTGTTCCCCCTACCCAAATCATCAGTAAAAAAAGATATGAACTTGGATTTGCACCCTTCATTCACCTCACCCTCAGCACTTATGTACATATCCATATTCCTATAATTTTCTGTCTCCCTCTCTAGATGGTAAACTCTTTCTGGGCAGGGAACATGTCTACCTACTCTGTTACATCATGCTCTCTCAAGTGCTTAGTATAGTTCTCTGAACATAGTAAGCACTCAGTAAATGCCATTGATTGATATAGACTCAACTTGAATGATGACTCTAGACTGTAAGCTTGTGAAGGGCAGGGAACGAGTCTACCAACTCTGTAAATGTACTCTCCCAAATGCTTAAAACAGTGCTCTGCATGCAGTAAGCACTTAATAAACCACCGATTGATATAAGACTGATTGATGAAGCAGTGTTGCCTAGTGGATAGAACATGGGCCTGAAATTCAACAGGACATTGGTTTTAATCCCGGCTCTGCCACGTCTGCTGTGTGACCTTGGGTACGTCATTTAATTTCTCTAGGCCTCCGTTACCTCATCTGTAAAATGGGGATTAAGACTGTGAGCCCCATGTGGGATACAGGCTGTGTCCAACCTGATTAGCTTGTACCTACACGAGCACTTAGAATATTGCCTGGCACAATCATTCATTCATTCAAATCATATTTACTGAATGCTTACTGTGTGCAGAGCACTGTACCAAGTGCTTGGGAAGTACAAATCAGCAACATACAGAGACGATCCCTACCTAACAACGGGCTCACAGTCTAGAAGGGGGAGACAGACACCAAAACAAAACAAGTAGACAGGTGTCCAAATCCTCAGAATAAATAGAATTATACCTATATACACATCATTAACAAAATAAATAGAGTAATAGCAAGTATTCAACAAGTACTATAATTCTCATTATTACTGGCCAAGTCTCCCAACCTCCAGGGACAAAGTTCATTGAGCGGGTAATTTCTGAAGCAAGGCTGATGGGAGAGCAATAAAGGAGCAATATAAAGAGACGTTATTATTCTGTAAGCCAAGAGCATTACGGGAGACAGGAAGACCATCTGTCCTGGGCCCTTGCCATTAAGTGAAGAGCACAAGACTGAGCTGGTGGCTTGAATTCAATTGGGGAAAGCGGAAACTGTTTCCCACAGTAAAGACCCTCCAACCGACTGATGAATAATAATAATAATAATGGCATTTATTAAGCGCTTACTATGTGCAAAGCACTGTTCTAAGCGCTGGGGAGGTTACAATGAATCAGAGGCCCGATGCACCTATCGTGGGGGTAATGAGGTTAAAGAGGGCTAAGTTCAGGGGAAGTTGCGCTTTGATGCTCATTTCTTTAGCGAAAGCAAATGGACTGAAGCCACCCAAGCGATGCCCTCATAGCCAGCTGTCTCGCCTATGAGATTAGGCCTTCCTGCAGCCCGGCCGACTTATTTCTGTGAAAGCCTGGAAATCGCAGGTGGCTTTAAAAAATAAAATCGATTGTTCTTTCTGCTCCCGAATGACTCCAGAGGAGGGGAAACTGGAGATTGGATCTGCCAGTTAATAGGCCTGAAAGAGAAGTCCGGCACAGAGACACTACAGACTAAAGGAGAGATGCCATACCTGAGCCATTGCTCATTCCATTTCCCCAGCCTGGAACTCTCCCTCCCTTCGAATCCACCAGCGCACAACCCTCTGCATCTTCAAAATCCTTTTGAAATGCCTCCCTCCACAGGAAGCATTCCCCAGAGAATTTCTCCCTGCTCCAATTGTGTCATCCCAATAGGTTCTCTTAGCATTTTACCCATATATTCATTTATTTACTCCACTGATTTTTCCACGCTGCCGCCTTTATCAGTTGTATCTAGGTTCTTCCTCCTGGTCCCAGTATGCACTGGGGTAGATACAATCAAATCAAGTTGGACACAGTCCTTGTTCCTTAACCCCAGTTTACAGATGAGGGAACTGAGGCTCAGAGAGGTGAAGCCACTTGCCCAAGGTCACAGAGCAAGCAAGTGGCAGGCTCGAGATTAGAACACAGGTCCTTCTGATTCCCCGTCCTATGCTCTATGTATGCATTAGGTCACACTGCTCCTCAGGTTTGAGGGCTTATTGTGTGTACACACCATCCCTACCCACAAGGAGCTTGAATTAATTCTCTTAATCAACCCTTGTAAATTGGGTGTCACTAAGGGTGTGAGTTGGATTATAAAAGGAGATGATGAAAAGCCTTTGGTTGGAAGCTGGAGGAAGATGAGGATAGAGGGGGGTGAATCCAGCAGCATCGAACAATTTCTCTATTAAAAGAAGCTGTGCACTAGGGGTGCAAAAAAGGGGAAATATGGATTAAAAAACTGTAGCAAGAGAGGTGACAGATTCTCTACCCATATTTCCCAAGAAGTGATTTGCCCAAGGACAGGCCCAAACAATCCTCAAAATGAAATAATAATGACAACAATACTATTTGTTTATCCTCCTGATTGAGTAACAGTTCAGAAAACAATTTAGGCAGGCCAGCCACCATCAACTAATGCCGAGTAATTTCATTTTTATTAAAAATGGGTCCCCCTGCCTATTTCACTTCCTCTAGGCTTTCAAACACATTACCCAGCCATCTAAAGAAACCTTGTCTTGAGGTGACAGCCCCACACAATTAACCTAACTGTAAAATACTGCAAATACTGTATTGACCTTCTTTGGGGAATCCAACATTCGTTCAAAAAGAAAAATGGAATTCTCTTTGAAACACTAAACAGCTACTCTTTCCTCTCTGGGAGTTCATTCAAGGGTACGTAGTAATAATAATGGTAACTGTAATGCTTCTTAAGGGCTTTACTATGTGCCAATCACATACCAAGTGCTGAAGATAGAGCTTGGGCCTGGGAGGTCATGGGTTCAAACCCCGGCTCCGCCAATTGTCAGCAGTGTGACTTTGGGCAAGTCTCTTAACTACTCTGGGCCTCAGTTACCTCATCTGTAAAATGGGGATTAAGACTGTGAGCCCTCCCTGTGGGACAACCTGATCACCTTGTAACCTCCCCAGTGCTTAGAACAGTGCTTTGAACATAGTAAGCACTTAATAAATGCTGTCAAAAAAAAAGGACCTGGGTCCTAATCCAGACTCTGCCACTTGCTACTGTGTGACCTTGGGCAAGTCAATTCACTTCTCTGTACCTCAGTTATTTCATCTGTATAATGGAGATTAATAAGTCCTCCCTTTAATTTAGACTGTGACCTTCATGTGGGACAACCTGATCATCTTGTATTTACCCCAGCACTTAGCACAGTTTCTGCCACAAAATAAGTGCTTTAACAAATACCATTAAAAAAGTGTTACCTTTTCTAGCATTTAGAAATGAAAGCATATTGTATTTATCCAGGGCTTAGCACATAGTAAGCATTTAAATACAATAATAAAGGTGATAATAACAATAGTGATGATGATGATAATAAAATGATGCACTGTGTCTCTAGACAAAGCAAATAGTCTTGTGGCAGGTGAACAGTTGCATTTGATGCTGATGTCTATTTTATGACCTTGAAAGACATTTCAAATTAAAGAGCCAAAGGAGAACAGAGTGTTTGGCAGTATGTAATGATGAAAACAGCTCAACCCAGAGGCAGCCAGCAGTTTTCTGAGGGGAGATTTATATTGCAGCAGGGGGAATTTGTGTTAGATTGAAGTGGTTCATTTCTGTAATGTTAAGGATCATAAACCATTGGACTAAATTACCCAGAAACCACATGGGACAGTCTTTTTAGTTGAGTAAAAAATTTCTGTGGGGCAAAAAGGATCAAAAAAGTAAGGTTCACATATTTGTGATAAATATCAATCAATATTTATAGAGCACCTACTATGTGTAGAGCACTGGGCTTAGCATTTGAGAGAATGGACGGAGTCTTTGACCACAGGAAGTTGTACAGGCAGAAGCTATTAGTAGGTTTAAGATGGGTTTGGATATGCTTGTGACCCTTCTACGATGAAAAGGAAATGAAGAGAAGTAAAAGGGAAGAATTGGGTATGTTAGATAGAGTATCCTTAACCACAGAATGGGTAAGGCAACCATTACACAGTTCCTCCAGGCATCCTAGCTTGTCCTTTGGTTAGAGTACAGGCCTGAGAGTCCGAAGGACCTGGGTTCTAATCCCAGCTCTGCCACTTGTCTGCTGTCTGAACCTGGGCAAGTCACTTCACTTCTCTGTGCCGCAGTTCCCTCATCTGTAAAATGGGGATTAAGAATGGAAGCCCCACGTAGCTCAGGGACCATATTCAACCCAATTAGCTGTATCTACCCCAGCACTTAGTACAGTGCCTGGCACATAGTAATTGCTTACCACAAAGCATAAAAAAGCCACACCTACCCAAGTGTGTTAGGCAAAATGTAATTCCACCATCACAGTTTTGAGAAAAGGTAGATGATGACAGTGTTAATATATAAAATAATGATGATGGTATTTGTTAAGCGCTTACTGTGTGCCAAGCACTGTTCTAAGTGCTGGGGTAGATACAAGGTAATCAGGTTGTCCCACGTGGGGCTCACATTTTTATTCCCTATTTTACGGATGAGGGAACTGAGGCACAGAGAAGCTAAGTGACTTGCCCAAGATCACACAGCAGACAAGTGGCAGGGCAAGGATTAGAACCCATGACCTCTGACTCCCAAACCCATGCTCTTTCCACTAAGCCATGCTGCTTCTCAACACGTCAATAGTATGCCATTAAGCTTACTTTGCACAACAGAGTTGAAATAGCCCTTGACTCTGCAAAGAGTCTTCTTTATGAAAACTTCCCTCAAACCAATCTATAAAATGGGGATTAAGACTGTGATCCCCATGTGAGACATGCAATGTGCCCAACCTGATGAGCTTATATCTCCCTATCTCCCCAGTGCTTAGTTCAGTGCCTGGTACAATCTACTAGTATACACTGCATAATGTTACTTAAGAGTAATTCCACTTCATTGGGCTTGAGTTAGGATTACTCAATGGGGAGAAGTAAAACTGAATCTTGATTGCAACTTCTCTGATTCAGTTGATGCCAATACCATTGGAAAATTGCTGTAGTATTAATTGCACATTTAAAATTCCTGTTGAAGAGGTAACTGAAGCTTCAAGATCTTGGCTTCAAGGTCATCTATCAACTTGGGAGAAACAGCATGACCTATTGGATAGAACACGGGCTTGGGAGTCAGAAGGACCTTAGTTCTAATCCTAGCTCTGCCACTTGTCTGCTGTGTGACTTTGGCTAAATCACTTAATTTCTCTGGGCCCCAGTTGCCTCAGCTATGGATTAAGACTGTGAGCCCCATGTGAGACATGCACTGTGCCCAACCTGATGAGCTTATATCTCCCCAGTGCTTAGTTCGGTGCCTGGTACATTGTAAGTGCTTAAAAAATACCATAAAGAAAAAAAAAATTAGTCCTTCCCAAATCTCCTCACACTGTTTCCTCTGTTCTACTGATTTCAGCCATACATTTGGTCCAATCAAATCCTCTGCTTAATGTTCATCCAGCAGGTTCTTTTGGAACATAAAACATGCTGCGAGGTGAACTGAGCCTTCTGCAGGCTTCTCCATGCTGTGTGAGGATTCAATAAATATTAAAAATAAAGCCAACATTCCAAGACAAATTCTACTTTTGACTGAAAATAAAGTCTCTCAAAATATGTTGAGAGATGGGAAAATATTTGAGTGCTTTCACAGAGAAGCGGCGTGGCTTAGCAGAAAGTGGATAGGACCGGGATTCAGGAGACCTGGGTTCTAAGCACATCTCTGCCACTTGCTCGTTGTATGACTTCCATGTGTTTTCCAATGTGTAAAATAGAGATTGGCTCCCTGTACTTCCTTCTCTATAGATTGTGAACCTCATGTGGGACAGGGACTATGTCTGATCTGACTGCATTGTAAAGACCCAGGGTTTAGCATAAAGTAAGTGTTCAACAGATACAATTACTCTAATTTAGCAATTTTATTTTTATAGAAGATTCTGAAATCCCTCTTGCCTCTGTGCCCCCAAAGAACACACTTTCCATACCTCACATCCAAGCATATAATATAGACAGTCCTGGTTCTATATAAAAAAGGTGACCCATTTTGTGTCCTTTGGTAAAGTCACCAATCATCTGTTTAAAAAAAGAAATGGATGAGAAGCAGCATGGCCTAGTGGAAGGAACATGGGCCTTGGAGTTAGAGGACCTGGGTTCTAATCCTGGATCCATCAGTTGACTGCTGTATGACCTTGGGCAAGTAACTTAACTACTCTGTGCCTAAGTTTCCTCATCTGCATAAACAGGGATTTAATACTATCCTACCACCTACTTAGATTTTGACACCCATGTGGGACAGGTAGTATGGGTCTGACCTGATTAGCTTGTATCTACCCCAGTGCTTAGTGCAGTGTTTGACACATAGTAAGTGCTTAAAAAATATCATTAAAAAACTGTAGATCATAGTGGTTCGCATGTTTATCAACCCAGTTAAAGAGAGATTTAACAATAATAATAATAATAATTGGGGTATTTGTTAAGTGCTTATATGTGCCAGGCACTGTTTTAAGTGCTGGGGTAGTTCCAAAGTAATCAAGTTGGATACATTCCCTGGGGCTCACAGTCTTCATCCCCATTTTATAGATGAGGGAACTGAGAGTGCTCAATAAATATGATTGACTGACTGCCTGAGGCCCAGGAAAGTGAAGTGACTTGCCCAAAGCCACATATAGCAGAGGAGTGACGGAGCCAGGATTAGAACCCAGGTCCTTCTGACTCCGAGGCCCGTGTTCTACCCATTAGACCACGCTGCTTCTTATTCATTTTTTACAAATAGAGCTTTCTGAAGTAAATTGGTAAGGAGCCACTGAAATCCATTTGACTTCTACATATAAAGACCTTTTCCGAGATGTCTTTTCAAGGTGGAGGTTTTTTCGTTAGGCCAGGGAGAGGTGTTGTCCTTGGTGCTGATTCTTGCTCTGTTCTTAAGCTAAGGATTTGAAAAGATTTGTAATTCAGATTTTTCCTCTATGGAGCAACTCCCACAGAGGGAATAAGAGGAGGAATAAGACTTCAGGAAGTCTTGATTGGTTAAACAAACAGTTCTCACTGGAACCTAAGTGTAAAGAGCAAAAGGACCACGCTGCCCAAGTTCTCCCATAATCCGAGGGAGAAGTGGTGGGAGAGAGAGGAGAGACAGAGGAGGCTGATGTTTGCTGCAGAATCTGAGATACGACAAGTGGTACCTGGATGGAAAATCATTACCTTTTATTCCCTGCCGACAATTCCTGGATGAATAGGTTAATTTTGTCTTCTCCAGACAGGGTCAAAAATGAACTCTTCCTCTGAAAAATGTATTTCAAAAGCATGCTCACCATGTCCCTACTTGGCTTTTTTGATGCTGCCGATTCCAGGCCTGTATATACCTGAAGACAGATCTAGTCTCTAACACATCAAGTGTTCAGGACGGAAATTAAACCAAGATGGAAGCATACATTTAGGCTATTTAATTCTCAGAAGACTATCCTACAAAGGAGGTCATTGTAAAGCATATTAAATTGCACAGAGGCCCGGGAAATTTGGATGATTTAGTGGCTACAAAGACATTTCTTCGTCACTGAGATTTCTGCAGATGTATAACAACTAATAGGTTATATCTAATTAGATTGCGAGTAGCTGGAGTTTGCTAATTCACGGGCTGGCGTGCACTATAAATTAAACAGGAGGATGTGGGCAAGGGGTCGGCGGTGAGATAGATGAGCTCGAGGAACAGTGAGTAGGTGGGTGTTAGAGGAGCAAAGTTTATGGATTGGGTTATAGTAGGAAAGTAGCAGCTACTTAGAAATGTGGAAATGTAGAAATGTGGAAATGTAGAAAGGTACACTCTCCCTTAACTGGAACCAGGATTATTGCTACCCTGGGATGCCTAGAGCTCCTAACTCACCTAGCTCTAGCTCTCTAGACTGCGAGCTCGCTGTGGGCAGGGAACGTGTCTGCTTGTTGTTGTATTGCACTCTCCCAAGTGCTTAGAACAGTGCTTTGCACACATTATTATTATTACTATTAAGTGTCATTGAGTCGTTTCGGATTCATAACAACTCCATGGATATACTTTCTCCAGAACATCCTATCCTCTGCCATAATCTGCAACCTTTCTAACAGTTCTTCTGTTATCGTTGTTATGGTCTCTATCCATATAGCTGCTGGTTACCTCTTCCAAGTTTTCCCTGGACTTTTTCTAGCATTAGTGTCTTCTCCAGAGAATCAGTCCACCTGACTGCACACAATAAGCACTCAATAAATATGATTAAATGATCTCCTCAACTCAACTAATAACAATGACAAAAATGATAACAATAATAATAATTGTAGTGTTTGTTAAGCACTTACTCTATGCCAGGCACTGTACTAAACGATGGAGTAGAGACAAGATAATTGGGTTGGACATAGTCCCTGTCCCACATACGGCTCACAGTCTTAATCCCCATTTTACACATGAGGCCACTGAGGCCCAAAGAAGAGACGTGACTTGCCCAAGGTCACACAGCTGGAGGAGCTGGGATTAGAACTCAGGTCCTTCTGGCTCCCGGGCTCATGCTCTACCCACTAGTCCATACTGCTTCTCTGAGTTGTCTAAGCAAGAAAGCTTTGGGCACGAGTGCTCCAGCCTCAGGGCCCATTTTGAATATCGGAGGATGAGGAAGGGAAGAACATTTCCAAATGCAAAACTGTAGAGCTCTTCAGAGGTAATTGCAAAAGCAAGCGCCTGAAGGGCCCAGAGAACAAGAGCAGCTCTTGAGAAAGATTGCCATTTGCAGCCGGGAAGCAAAAATAATAGTGCCATAATGGACTAACACTTGGATTGCTTGAAGATTTCAAAGACTGGGATCCCCACCCAAATCTTCCTCTCTTCCTCCTTTTCCTTCCCCCATATCATCTTTCCTTCTTCCCTCTGGAAACCCACCCCTATATGGATGCTTCCTTGAGGAATGTTGTTTCCTGGAGCAATGAAAGTTAATAAGGCCATTTTTCAGTAAAGTTAACGATGTGGCAAAAGCACGTTGAGTAATGTGAAAGGACTGGGGTATCAGAGTCGGATGATTTTAGAGATGGTGAGATGATTGGTGATGTGCCAAAGTTGGTGAGTGGCTGAGATTTCGGTGGAGTTGAGGATTGTTCCTTTCCTTCGGACTAAGGTCTGAACCACAGAACTCTCTTCTGCTTGTCTCAGTGAAGTGACGCGAGGTAAGGGGTGGATTGTAGAGGATGCTGGATGGAGTCGGAAGAGAGGAAACTGAGAGTACCTCAATCTCTTCTATCTCACAGCAGACATCTTGTCCATGTCCTGCCTCTGACCTGCAATGCCCTTCCCCTTCATATTTGACAGACAATTCCTCTCCCCACCTTCAAAGCCCTTACAGCTCCTCAAAGAGGCCTTCCCTGACTGAGCAGCTCCTTTCCTCATCTACTCCCTTCTGCATCACCCTGATTTTCTCCCTTTATTCACTCCTCCCTCAGCCCCGCAACATTTATAGACATATCTATAATTGATTTATATTAGTATTTGTCTCCCTCTCTAAACCGTAAGCTCACTACGGGCAGGGAATGTTTGTACAAACTCTGTTATTTTGTACTCCCCCAAACGCTTAGTTCAGTGCTCTGACATGGTAAGCACTCAATAAATACAATTGTTTGATTGCTTGATTGATTAAGGAAATGGAGGTTGCAGGTGTATGTACCTGGTTCAAGAGGTTTGGGCATTTTGTGGGCTGTCTACCAACTCTGTTGTATTGTACTCTTCCGTGTGCCTAGTACAGCGCTCTGCACACAATAAGTGCTCAATAAATACCGTTGATTGATTGCTTTGGGCAGGAATTTGAGGAGCGAGTTGGAGAGATGACTGAATGGTGCAGTGGAACCCAGAGGGACTTTAAAAAAATAAAGATAGGAATGACATGGTCATGTTTGAAAGCTGAGAAGGAGGAGCAATTGAGGATGGTAATCAAGAGGGATGAAGAGTGGGTGCAAGAGATTTTATAAAAGTGTGAAGGGATGGGCTCAGAAAAACAGGTGGAGGAAGATTTGGAGAGTTGGCAGGGGATCTTTTCCTGGGAGATAATGATGATGATGGTATTTGTTAGGTGCTTACTATGTGCCAAGCACTGCTGTAAGTGCTGGGGTAGATACAAGGTAATCAGGTTGTCCCATGTGGGGCTCACAGTCTTTTAAAGATGAGGTCACTGAGGCCTCGAGAAGGTAAGTGACTTGTCCAAAGACACACAGCTGATAAGTGGCAGAGCTGGGATTAGAACCCATGACCTGTGACTCCCAAGCCCGTTCTCTTTCCACTAAATCATGCTGCTACCACATAAGATACCTGAGAAGGATGACAGAATAGACGTGAGAGGGTAGGAGGGAGCTGGGAAGGTGTGATTTTGAGGAGCTTGTGCCTGATTTATCAATCAGTAGTTTTTACTGAGTGCTTACTATATGCACAGTGATGTATTAAGCAATTGGCAGAATACAATGTGACAGAGTTGGAAGACAAGATTCTTTTGATTTTTGTGACCAAGGTAGTTGGCAAAGGTCTTTGGGGGTGACCATGGAAAGAGGTGGGGATACTCAAGGACGGCAGCAGACGAAACATATTCTGGAGGTGATCCGTGGCTGAGGCTGGTTGGATGTGATCGGTGAAGGGACAGAAGTCCAAGTGGGTCAAGACTGGCAGAGTGGGTGCGGATTTTTACAAGAGAGGGGAGTTTTCTAGGCACCCAAAGGGGCATGATGGCACGGGCTTGGGGGTCAGAGGTCATGGGTTCTAATCCCTACTCCGCCATTTGTCAGCTGTGTGACTTTGGGCAAGTCACTTAACTTCTCTGGGCCTTAGTTCCCTCATCTGTAAAATGGGGAATAAGACTGTGAGCCCCACGTGGGACAACCTGATTACCTTGCATCCCCCCAGCACTTGGAATACTGCTTGGCACTTAGTAAGCGCTTAACAGATACCATTATTACTATTATTATAAGTGAAGAGGGTCGTTAGAGGTCTTTGTTGGGGAAGGCAACAATTTTGCTGGGAGGAGGGATCGGGGAGGGAAGGCGGGTTGGGAGTTTGTGGTCAGAGAGTGGGGTATCAGAGTCGGGGGGTTTTAGAGATGGTAACGCGACTGGTCACATGCCAAAGTTGGTGAGTGGGTGAGGTTTGGTGGCCTGGGGGTCAGTGGAGTTGAGAAGCGAGAGGAGGCGGGCACCTGAGTGGTCCACAGGAACCCCCTCTTGAATGCCAATATCTCCGAGGATCAGTAGAAGGGAGGAAAATGAGAGAAAAGGGGTTAGAAAAGGCTCAGAATTGCTCAGAAAAATGGACATGGGGACTGGGAGGCAGTGGATCAAACAATCAATCAATCGATGGGATTTCTTGAGCACTTTCTGTGCCTAGAGCACAGAACAAAGCACTTGGGAGAGTACAATATCAACAGAGTGGGTAGACACATTCCCTGCCCACAGTGAGCTTGAGGTCTAGAAGGGGAAACAGACATTATTCATTCTTTCATTTATTCAATCATTTACTGAGTGCTTACTGTGTGTAGAGCACTATACTAAGAGTTAGGAGAGTACAATACAACAATGAACAGATACATTCCCTGCTCACAAAGAGCTTACAGTCTAGAAGGGGAGAGAGATAAATATAAATGAAAAAACTACAGATATGTAGTGCTGTGAGGCTGACGGTGGGTCCTCCACTGGATTTTCTTTAAACTCTTGCCCTACACTTCACCCTGCCCTTAATCACTTGGATAACAGTAGATTGCAATGTGGATATGCTGTCACATTAGGCAATCCCTCACCCCCATTATTCCCTCTCAAACCGCCAGCCCCTCCACTTCACATTCGCCCCAAGGTAAGCAAGATGACAGGTTGGGAACATACATTTCAAATATACTCTTTACCCCAGGTCCTACAAGCCATAAACTTGTCCCAAGTCGACAGTACATCTTTTTTTTTTCTCGGGCAAGTTTCACTGAGCGCATTTAAACCACATATTTTATCCCACCTGAGATGGGGTTGCTGAAAGTGGGCTAATGGTTCTTGTTTTCTCCAGGCTGTTTACCTTATCTTGAGGACCATGAAAGCATCTGGAGTCTTGTGTTTGCAGTGAACAGTGGAAATGTTTGAAGAGCGATGAATTGAAACTGGAATGAAAATGAGTCACACAAGCCTTCCCTGCTGAGAGAGAGCTTTTTCAAGAAGGGCCTCTTTTAGGTCCGTGTCAGCATTGCTTGACTTTTCTATGGCTGTCTCAGATGGTTTAAAAAACCTCCTCCTGTGTTTGCAGGGCTCAGACAATGATAAAATTACTCTTGCTCCCTGAGCCTTTGTGTTTTTTGTTTAAGGAGGAGGTTTTCTGTAACATATTCACCCGCCTTTCTCTCATTATCATGGATTTGCTCCCTTTATTCATCCCACCCTCAGTCGCACAGCACTTAAGTACATGGCCATAATTTATTTTAATGTCTGTCTCCCCCTAATGATAATGATGATAATTTTGGTATTTGGTAAGGGCTTACTATGTGCTAAATACTGTACTCAGCACTGGGGTAGATAGAAGATAACCAGGTCCCACATGGGGCTCACAGTCTAAGTAGGAGGGAGAACAGGGATTGAATCCCCATTTTGCAGATGAGGGAACTAAGGCAGAGAGAAGTGACTTGCCCAAGGTCACACATCAGACGAGTGGTAGAGCGGGGATTAGAACCCAGCACCTCTGACCCCCAGATCCGTGCTCTTTCCACTAGACCACACTGTTTCCCCCTCTAGACTGTTAAGTTGTTGTGGTCAAGGAACGTGTCCACCAACTCTGTTATACTGTCTTCTTTTAATCGCTTTAGTACACTGCTCTGCACACAAAATGTGCTCAATAAACATGTCTGTTCACTTGATTGATTTTTACATCCACGGAGGCCATTCTGCTGCCGAAGGCCACAGTTCCTGTTTCAAGTCTACCATTCTCCCTGTTTTTTTGGTTGGTGTTTTTGAAGTGCAGAAAATCGACGGAAACTCATTGGTGCCTAGCTGCAGGTAAGGTTTGTATGGATTTGTTTTTAAAAAAAGAATCTGCAGTCAAAGGTATCAAAGCCTTCGTTCCCAGAAAGCAAGGGGAAATAAATATGATGAGAAGCAGGTTATCAGCAGGACCTGCTTACATGAGCTAGAAATTGCAGACCCTCTGGCCCCCACTCTGTGCTCAGTTTCTCAGCTGGAGAAGCAACATGGCCTAGTGATTAAAGCATGGGCCTGGGAGTTGGAAGGACATGATGATGATGATGGCATTTGTTAAGCGCTTACTATGTGCAAAGCACTATTCTATGCACTGGATAATAATGACTTTTATTAAGCACTTACTATGTGCAAAGCACCATTCTAAGCGCTGGGGAGGTTACAAGGTGATCAGGTTGTCCCACAGGCTCACAGTCTTCATCCCCATTTTACAGATGAGGTCACTTAGGCCCAGAGAAGTTAAGTGACTTGCCCAAAGTCACACAGCTGACAACTGGCAGAGCCTGGATTTGAACCCATGACCTCTGACTCCAAAGCCCGGGCCCTTTCCACTGAGCCACGCTGCTTGAGTTCTAATCCTGGCTCCACCACTTGTCTGTTGTGTGACCTTGGGCAAGCCTCTTCACCTCTCTGTGCCTCAGTTCCCTCATGTGTAAAGTGGGGATTAAGACCGTCTGCCCCATGTTGAACAGGGATTGTGTCCCACCTGATTAATTTGCATCTGCCCCAGTAGTTAGTACAGTGCCTGGCACATAGTAAATAGATAACAAATACCATAAAAACAAAACAAACAAAAACGAACCCAAACCATGTGCCAGTGGAAAAAGCACAGGCCCGGGAAATAGGGGACTTGGGGTCTAATCCCAACTCCGCCACTTGCTTGCTTTGTGTCCTTGGGAAAGTCATGTAAGTTCTCTGTGCCTCAGTTTCCTTCTCTGTAAAATGGGGATGAAACATTGTTTCTCTCCTCTGCAACCCTTCAGACTGGGCTAACTTGATTATCTTGGATAAACCCCGGTGTTTTGCATGGTGCCACCACACAATAAGGACTTAACAAATACCTCAACTCATCCTCACAATTAGGGGTGGTCCTCTTTTTGCCAGACCATCTTGGACTTGCCCACGGGCCTTCCAAAGGTCATTGCTAGTTACCCCCAAGCCCTCTCTTACCTGGACTCTGAGCCCAGGGAGGAGCTGAAATGGATGGTTTTACTCTAGCATGACAAGTGCCCACATAGACCACCACGTGCTCTTATGCCAAACCACCCTGCCCCATCCATGAGTTATATCATTCCTTTGCCATATCAAAGTTTGCTTTGAATTATTATTTTAGTTATTCTGGGAGGAGAAACAAGAATTTCAGCAGTGCCTTGAAAGGATGGTTCTGTTCTGGAGAGTAAACTTGTGGTTTTTTGTTTGCTTGCTTGTTTTATGGTATCTGGTAAGTACTTATTACCACTTTATTTATTTATTATATTATTTTATATTATTATATTAATATAATATATTTATTACTCTATTTATTTATTTATTTTACTTGTACATATCTATTCTATTTATTTTGTTAGTATGTTTGGTTTTGTTGTCTGTCTCCCCCTTTTAGACTGTGAGCCCACTGTTGGGTAGGGACTGTCTCTATACGTTGCCAACTTGTACTTCCCAAGCACTTAGTACAGTGCTCTGCACACAGTAAGCGCTCAATAAATATGATTGATTGATTGATTGATTGATTACCATGTTCCAGACACTGTACTAACTGTTGGGGTAGATACAAGCTAATCATTGCTTGTCATACCTCAAAACACCTTAAGTTGAGGACTACCTGTATCTTTATATTCCCAGTGTGGAATGGGCTCCCGGCTTTGCCTCAAAATTTTCAGCTGTACCCATCTACACGGTTATGGTTTCTTTTCTTTTTCTTTATTTTTCTTTTTTTATGGTATGCATTAACCACTTACTATGTGCAAAGCACTGTTCTAAGCGCTGAAAGGATACAAGGTGATCAGGTTGTCTCACGTGGGGCTCACAGTCTTCATACCCATTTTACAGATGAGGTAACTAAGGCTCAGAGGAGTTAAGTGACTTGCCCAAGGTCACACAGAAGACGTGGTGGGGCTGGGATTAGAACCCATGACCTCTGAATCCCAAGGCCTGGCTCTTTCCACTGAGCCACGCTGCTTCTATATCCCAGGTCCTGCACTAAGCGCTGGGATAGAAACAAACTACGGGTTGGACACGGTCCATGCCCCTCATGGGGTTCACAGTTTTAATCCCCATTTTACAGATGAAGGAACTGAGGCCCAGAAAGGTGAAAAGACTTGCCCAGGGTCACACGGCAGACAAGTGGTGGGAGCCAGGATTTTCTACAGTGTCCATCACTTCATGGGTGATCCTCCTTTTGTTCATTTTAGGTCAGTGGGAGACATTTATCAAACGTCCACTGTGTTCACAATGTTGGTCTGGGCCCCAGCTGTACAAAACACTTTTGTCCAGTGGGTAATAAAATGCAACAAAGAATCTCCACCAGGCACATCAAAGCATCCTGGTGAGAGGTGGATGATATCAGCAATGTTGCTTGTTTTCCCGTTATTGAGTAATTCACTTTAATGCTCATTAGGCCAGATCGGATGGTTTCAAATAGCCTGCCTGCCATTTTTACTCCATTCCCCGGCTCCTGGCTTCATGATGTTTTCTTATCTCGTTCTGGGCAAAGGCGACCTTGCTGTCGTCTCGGAGATTAGATTTGATGACATGACCAGCAAAGGAGGTGTGATGATTTATTTTACTATGTGATGCTTAATTAGCTGAAGAAATTAGATCCCCCTTCTGAAACAAGAAGCGGGAATATATTAATCCCCACAGGTTTTCATTAACAAAGTTTTGGCTATAAAATGGAATATGCAGAGCACATACCATTTCTCACATGCCTACAGAATTCTATCTCTGCCCTCCAGGGATAAAAACATACTATGAAAATGTGAAATTGGGAGATGAATTCCTTACTAACTTATGCCCTTCTGGGTTATACTGTGACACAAAATCATCTCTCCTGAGGCCACAGGATTAGCGTGGCCCAGTGGATCGAGCTTGGGCCTAGGAGTCGGAAGGTCCTGGGTTCTAATTCCACCTCTGTCGCTTATCTGCTGTGTGACATTGGGCAAGTCACTTCACTTCTCTGTGCCACAGTAGCCTCACCTGTGAAATGAGGACTAGGACTGTGAGCCAAATGTGGGACAGGGACTGTGTCCAAACAAATTACCTTGTATCTACCCCAGCGCTTTTGGCTGACATATAGGAAGTACTTAACAAAAACCTCAATTATTATTAGACTTGTGAATCTGGGGTAGAATTGGGGTGGGGTCCAATCTGATTATTCTGCATCTACCCCAGCATGCAGCACAGTGCTTGGCAGAGATTAAGTGCTTAGCAAATACCCTTTTTAAAACGAGGGAGAGAGGAGAAAGGAGAGAGAAGGAGTCACTGAGGTCTACCCTCTGTATATGAGAGTGTGTCAAAGGAGATTAACATTTAATTCCAAAATAACATGGGCTAGACCCAGACAAGTTTTAGTCATGTAATGAAGACAGCATAAAGAACGGCTCCCTAGTTTAGACAGGTTTTAGTACGTGTAATGAAGACAGCATAAAGACCAGCTCCCTAGTTTAGCATCCTCAGCTGAGAAATCGCTTCTGGACTCCAACCCTATGTGGTCTGGAGAAGCAGTGTGGCTCAGTGGAAAGAGCACGGGCTTTGGAGTCAGAGGTCATGGGTTCAAATCCCGGCTCTGACAATTGTCAGCTGTGTGACTTTGGGCAAGTCACTTAACTTCTCTGTGCCTCAGTTACCTCATCTGTAAAATGAGGATTAAGACTTTGAGCCCCCCGTGGAACAACCTGATCACCCTGTAACCTCCCCAGTGCTTAGAACAGTGCTTTGCACAAGGTAAGCACTTAATAAATGCCATTATTATTATTATTATTATTATCTGGGCAAAGACTACAAAAACTGTAATGGTCCTATGCGTTGGTGCTCTTAAGTGCCCAGGACACTTTTGATGAATACAGAGAGAAATGGTTGGGAAATGTAGCTTCAACCTACATAGTACATTAAGAGAGCTGGAACTTTTTTGAGCTAGACCATAAACTCCCTGAGGCCAGGGATTGGGTTGATGAACTCTATAGTCCTCCCATGCTCTCTACACATATTTAAGCCCTCAATCGATATTACTGATTGCTCTTCTGTTCTAGATCTACACTCACTCCCTTGGTGACCTCATTCGCTCCCACGGCTTCAACTATCATCTCTATGCTGATGACACCCAAATCTACATCTCTGCCCCTGCTCTCTCCCCCTCCCTCCAGGCTCGCATCTCCTCCTGCCTTCAGGATATCTCCATCTGGATGTCTGCCCGCCACCTAAAACTCAACATGTCCAAGACTGAACTCCTCGTCTTCCCTCCTTAACTCTGCCCTCTCCCTGACTTTCCTATCTCTGTTGACGGCACTACCATCCTTCCCGTCTCAGAAGCCCACAACCTTGGTGTCATCCTCGACTCCACTCTCTCATTCACCCCTCACATCCAAGCCATCACCAAAACCAGCCGGTCTCAGCTCCGCAACATTGCCAAGATCTGCCCTTTCCTCTCCATCCAAACCACTACCCTGCTCGTTCAATCTCTCATCCTATCCCGACTGGATTACTGCATCAGCTTCCTCTCTGATCTCCCATCCTCATGTCTCTCCCCACTTCAATCCATACTTCACGCTGCTGCCCGGATTGTCTTTGTCCAGAAACGCTCTGGGCATTTACTCCCCTCCTCAAAAATCTCCAGCGGCTACCAATCAATCTGCGCATCAGGCAGAAACTCCTCACCCTCGGCTTCAAGGCTGTCCATCACCTCGCCCCCTCCTACCTCACCTCCCTTCTCTCCTTCTCCAGCTCATCCCACACCCTCCGCTCCTCTGCTGCTAATCTCCTCACCGTGCCTCGTTCTCACCTGTCCCGCTTTCGACCCCCGGCCCACATCATCCCCCGGCCTGGAATGCCCTCCCTCCGCATATCTGCCAAGCTAGCTCTCTTCCTCCCTTCAAGGCCCTACTGAGAGCTCACCTCCTCCAGGAGGCCTTCCCAGACTGAGCCCTCTCCTTTCTCTCCCCCTCATCCCCCTTTCCATCCCCCTGTCTTACCTCCTTCCCTTCCCCACAGCACCTGTATATATGTATATATGTTTGTACATATTTTTTACTCTATTTATTTATTTATTTTACTTGTACATATCTATTCTATTTATTTTATTTTGTTAATATGTTTGGTTTTGTTCTCTGTCTCCCCCTTCTAGACTGTGAGCCCACTGTTGGGTAGGGACCGTCTCTATATGTTGCCAACTTGTACTTCCCAAGCACTTAGTACATTGCTCTGCACACAGTAAGCACTCAATAAATACGATTGAATGAATGAACACAGTCCCTGTCCCACTTGGGGCTACCCTCAAAGTGAGAAGGAGAATGGAGATTTAATCCCCAGTTTACAAATGAGGGAACCTGGACACTGAGAAGTTAAGTGACTTGCCCGAGATCCCACAGCAGACAAGTGGCGGAGCTGGGACGAGAACCCGAATCTTTTGACGCCCAGGCCTGGGGTCTTTCCATTACAGTATACTGCTGCTTCATCCCATTCTCCTACTTACTTATTCAGATCACAGGAGCTCCAGTACTCTTTTCCATGGCTTTCTGGAAAGGCAAGAGCTGGATGGTATATGACCCACAGGAGCTGTGCACACACACACACAACAGAGACACACACACACACACACTCCTAGTCGATTCTCAGGAACCATTTCCTCCTATCAATGCTTCTGTATTCGTGAGGAAATCAAAAGCTGTAGAATAACACACACACACACACTCTGATTAACAGTGGCATCAATAAGAACCAGAAGCTTGGGGACAAATGCTCAGTGAATTAACCTTAGGAAAGAGATCATTAGCCGGCCTCTAATTTCAGCAGAGTGGGAGAGGGGCGCTCCGCCAACCAGATGAAGCTGATTATACAGACCAAAAAGCCCAGGATCACAGTTTTCACAAATTAGTGTGTTGTAATGACCCTGCATATGTGTGTGCACTGCCGTCAAATAATCACATAGGAGCTGAATGAAATGCCCGTTTAAAACAAAAACGCTCTAATCAGTTCAACTTTGCTAAACATCTTGACAACCGAAAGCTCACGATTCAAATATATAATTGGGTCGTCTATGGTCCTTGGCTGGGGTTTTTCAGTCAGCATGATAAATACGTTATTAGGTGTTGCTTTAATGCCACTGCAGTACACCATCCGTTATCGCCTGGAACAGATCCGGGATGTTAAGACTTTTAACCTTTTATTAGCCCACCACTGAGTAAGGCTAAATGAAGACAATCCCTACTCACATATTTTGTCGATGATGTTGAATTATTTTAGTCCTTACTTCTAAGTACAGGGAAACTGCTTTTTCTAAAGAAGGCTATCCCGATTCATTTTAGCATTCTCTTTGACAATAGTGGATTAGTTGATTTTCTAAGAATATCTCATCTACCTACTATAGATTTAGATTCATATTTTGGGGCAATTTACCAGAAGTGGTATAATCCAGGGAAATGGAAATGTTATGTAATGATCTGCCAGGCATGATTCTGCACAACCATCTAATCTCTCTCCTCCTGTGGTAGAGAATTAGCATTCACTGCATATCACAGAGTTCTTTCAACTTAAACTCTTTCAAAACGTCTTTTGTAGGGAGACAAAGTGTCCTTTTTTACTTTTGTAGTACTCGTTAAAGATCTTTATTACGCATCCACTAAGTGCAATGCACTGAAGTAAGTGCTTGGGAAACTACAAGAGAAGTGAAATAATAATAATAATGATATTGGGTAAGTGCTTAATAAGTGCCAGTTACTATATTAAGCTCTGAGGTAGATATGAGGTGAAAGGTTGGATACAGTCTCTGTCCCGCACGGCTTACAGTCTAAGTGGGAGGGAAAACAAGACGTTGAATCTCCACTTTACAGATGAGGCCACTGTGGCCCCAAGAGGTTAAGTGAGTTGCCCAAGCTCATTCAGCAGGCAAGAGGCAGAGCTAGGATTAGAACTCAGGTCTTTTGACGCCCAGGTCCATAGTCCTTTCCTTAGAACACGCAGCTTCCCAAGACAAGTTCCCTTCCCATAAGGGGCTCCCATTTAAAGGGAGAGATGATTAGCACTTCAAGAAGATGATATATTGCAGCAACTTGTAGTACTGATTGGAGAGGGGAGAGATCGGAGGCAAGGAAACCAGGGAAGAGGCTGACTCTGTAATCTATTTCATAGCAGTTTGGATCAAAGTGATAACAGTGTGGGCTTTGTACTTACCAGGGACCAAGTGGAGTCTAAAGAAATACTAATACTAGTCTTCCTTAAGCAGCTCTTTATTTCCATCAACTGGTAATCAACAACATCAATTTCCTTGTTAGATGTAGAGATATTTATTGCGTACCCATTAACACCTTAAATGAAATAGGAAATTGAGATGAGCAAAGCTAAGGACTAAAAAAAGGATCTTTGGATGGCAAATGCTGACTGAAAATAACACACTTAAAGCAGAAATATAGAAATTCTATTTAGAGTTAGGCAAAATGCATGTGTGCAGATGTTTCCCAGCTACGTTTATCTCCATCTAATTTTAATAAAGGGCTTAATACTATTAAATGATCAAGCTAACTCAGTACACCTGATGTATAAAAAGAATGAAACCACTGAGCTTGGGATCATTTAGGATTTAACACAAACAATCAATGAATCAATCAATGATATTTACTGAGGACACACTGTGTGCCAAGCACTGTACTAAGTACTTGGGAAAGGACATTATAACAAAGTTAGTAGTTAAAGTCCTTGGCCACAAGCTTACACTCACCAGTTACCCTCAACCATGGCCGGTTATTCTTTTTGGACCTTCCAAAATGAGGTTGAACATCGGATCTCAGGAGAAGCACTCTGATAAATTCAGGTTGGAAATGCAGCCACCAAATTTTGGGGTCTTGAAATTCCTGGACATTACATTTTGTGTAGCTCATCTTTTTTTAAAAGGTTTGGAAATGATTCCGTTGATGAATCTGCAGTGTTTCACAGAACTCAGACCACAAAGGGTGGATTTTTTTCATCAAAAAACCCAATTCTGGCTCAATGGAGGCAGTCAGTCAATTTTTAAGGAGCACCTTAAGGGCTTAGTAATAATAATAACAATAATAATAATGGTAATTATATTTGTTAAGCTCTTACCATGTACTAAGCATTGAACTAAGTGCTGGGGTGATATAAGATAATTAGGTCCCACATGAGGCTTACAGTCTAAATAGGTGGGCAAAGTTGCTAAAAGTAGAGAAGCGGCATAGCTTTATGGAGAAGTCAAGGGCCTGCAGGTCAGAAGGACCTAGATTCTGATCCTGGCTCCGCCACTTGTCTACTGTGTGACCCTGGGCAAGTCACTTGACTTCTCCGTGCCTCAGTTACCTCATCTGTCAAATGGGGATTAAGACTATGAGACCCATGTGGAACATGGACTGTCTCCAACCTGATTACCATATAACTACCCCAATGTTTTGTACAGTGCCTGGCACATATAACCTTAATGCTTTCCCTCCTTTCTTCATGACTGTTAGTGGGAGAGGGAAGAGGGAGCCAAGTGGGGTGTTAATTAACAAGGGGGTATTAATTACCTCCCCAGTATACCAGATAGTACAGTGATCTGCACACAGTAAGTGCTCAATAAATAGTTAATTGATTAACTGACACACCAGCTGAAAACTAGACTGTGTCATATAAAACAAGATGCATGGTGACCCAAGATGGGAGGGAGCAAATGGGAGGTGAAATAAAAGTCCTAAAGCACTCTGGAACTTTGAGCCGGGGGACCTAGCTCAGTGCTTTCTAGCCTGGGCCTTCATAGTTAGTTGGAGCAGCCTGGGAAGAGAAGAAAAACAGTAGGAAGAAGAAATGGAGACACATAAAATTGGGAGGAGAGGGAGGGGATGTGACAAGAGTAAGATCACTGAATAGAAAGGGGAAAAAAGAGAAGACCAAAAATAGAAACAGAAAAGAAGAGTGGGAAGCCTGGTTGACAATTGGATAAGAAAAGGCTGGGAGGGAATAGAAATAGTCTCAGGCTAGAGGGAGAGGAGGTAGAGAATGCAAGCTCCTTGCGGGCAGGGAACATGTCTATTAATTCTGTTATGTTGGACTCTAGACGGTGAGCTCGTCCTCTAGACTGTAAACTCGTTGTGGGCAGGGAATGTGACTGCTTATTGTTATATTATGCTCTCCCAAGTGCTAGGTACAGTACTCTGCACATACCACTCAATAAATGCAACTGAATAAGTCTCCCAAGCACCTTAGTACAGTGTTCTGCACACAGTGAGCACACAACGAACATGAATGATGGATTGACTGATTGATAGAGCTGGTGAGGGGAGAAAGAGGAAAAAAGGGGATATACAGGGAAGGGGAGGGGTGGGTAGCGAAAGAGAAGTAAACCTTGACCAGAGGGGAAAGTCAACTTCAGATTTTTTAATTCAGTGATGGATCAGCCTCCTTTAATAGTTTTCTTGCTTCCACCCTCTCCCATACTTTGTTCTGCTGCTTGGATCAACTTTCTAAGATCCTGTTGCGTGTCTCCTCTCCTCAAAAACCTCCAGTGCTTACCCTTTCATCTCCCTCCCCCTGCCTCTGCAAAAGACACTCCTGTCCATTGACTTTAAGGACTTCCATTAGCTCTCTCCTTCGTACCTATCCACTCTCTTCTCCTACTACACCCCAGCTCACACTCCCTATCACTCCCAGGCTCATTATTTCCCCACGTTTTGTTCTTGACTCTGTCATCTGTGATCCTTGGCTCACGCCCTTCCTCCTGCCCGTCTTGATTTTTATTGTGGTCTGTATTCTGCTTCTTGACTCTACTTGCTGAAGTTCAAACTAGATATGTTCTCAAAAGAATATTCTTATTGAACATTAACTATTTCTTGGAGACAGAAGACAGGAATGTGTACCAAAATATCTTACAAGGATTCAAATCATCATCTAGAAATTAAGTTCCATTACTTCTGTTCATTTAAATACTCCAACCATAAAATTAGTCTCTCCCTAGAAGATTCTTTAAGAAGAAGCTTATTATGCTGAAGACTTTGTCCCCCACTGAGATACTCATTTAATCCACCTCAGAGAACAGGAGAAAAACCTCTCTTCATTAGTTCCCACAGACTGGTTAGCGCCACACAGCAAAGCTAAATAGGTCAGTCCAATAGTTCCAAAAGAGGAGAAATAGAAAACAAAGACTGAAAAAAATGTTGGGGCTCATATTAATTTTGATCACTCGGTATTATCCATATAATCTCCCCAAATAGCTTCCATTTTAATCCCTTAGCTATTAAAATAAATTGTCAACAACAAGTTTCAGAAGCTCCACCTCTCGACTATAAACTCCTTATGAACAGGGAGCGTGTCTACCAATTCTTTTGTATTGTACTGTTACAAGCAGCTAGTACAGAGCTCTGCACAAAATAAGCACCCAACGAATTCCATTGACTGATTAACCACGGCTTTATGGAAAGAGGACAGAACTGGGAGTCGGGAAATCTGGGTTCTAATTGTAACTCTGCCAACCACCTGCTGAGTGACCTCGGGCAAGTCGCTTAACTTCTATTTGCCTCAGGTTTCTCATCTGTAAAATAGGGATTTCCCTTCTATGTTGCCCAGTCCCACAGCACTTACGTACATATCCATAATTTATTTATATTAATTTCTGTCTCCCCCTCTAGATGGTAAGCTCATTGTGGACAGGGAAAGTGTCTGTGATATTGATATGCTGTACTCTCCCAAGCGCTCAGTACAGTGGCCTGCACATAGTAAGAGCTCAATAAATACGACTGATTGAAAGCACTTCTAAAACTCATATCTCCTCCAAGAGGCCTTCCCTGATTAACTTTCTCATTTTCAACCTTATTCACCAAACCCTTCTGCATTGTCTAAGCACCTGAGTTTTCACTCCTTAAGCATTTTGCCATTCATCCCTACCCCACAGGAAATCTGTACAAGTCCTTCTACTTGTATTCATTCAATCATATTTATTGAGCACCTACTGTGTGCAGAGCACTGTACTAAGCACTTGGAAAGTACAATTCGGGCAACAGAGACAGTCCCTACCTAACAAAGGGCTCTCTTGCCTGTCATTTATTTTAATGTCTATTTCCCCAGCTAGATTGTAACTCCTTGAGGGCAGGGGCCATGCCTATCAACTTTACTGTATTGTACTCTCTCAGGTGCTTAGAGTAGTGTTCTGCATAAAGAAAGTGTCAATATATATCATTGATTGATAGATTTTTTTATGGTATTTGTTAAGCTTTTACCATCTGCCAGGCACTCTACTAAGCACTGGGATACCTACAAGCTAATCAGGTTGACAGAATCCCTGTCCTACTTAGTATTCACAGTTTCAATCCCCATTTTCCAGATGAGGGAACTGAGGTACAGAAGTGAAGTGACATGCTCAAGGTCACACAGCAGACAAGTGGCAGAGTTGGATTAGGACCCAGGTCCTTCTGACTCTCAGGCCTGTGCTCTATCCACAAGGCCATGGTATTTCTCACAATTGATTGATTGATTAACAACCTCGGTGTGCCATCTATCACCCACGTCAGCATTTCCGGGGCAGACGGACAGAGAGACACCAAAAACACCAAGCCTATTTGCACGATGCAATCCACGCTAACCTGAAGAGTTTCAGTGGGTATATTCGGTAAAGAGGTGCCATTTCTCTTTCAAAAAACATGTGTGCCCCAACCAGGGAGCCCTCTGCCCTCAATCCCCCCACTGAACTCCAAATCTGCCTGATATTCTGGTACATTTCTGAATTTTCCAGTTTATTTCTGGGAACCATTTTAGTTCTAGTTCCAGTTTAGTTTAGTTCTCTCTGCCATCTTTAAGTGGGGAGAGAGGCAGGGGAGGGAGAAGGAGGTGGAAGGCCCTCAAGAATGTTCCCATTATCCAGAAAGGTAGACAAAGAGAGGAGAGGGGCAATCAGAATAGTTCGCACGTCCAAGAAACAGCTGGGAGTCAAGTGATTCCCAGTCCAATTAGGAGGCACAAATAAGATGGCAAAATCTCCCAGAACAAACACCCTGACTCAGTCTTTTCAGTCTCATTATGCTGGCTTTTTATAGTTAGCAGCTGGCCTGAAAATCTTACTGCTATACTTTCATTAAGGAGCTGGAATGTAAAGTGTATGGCTATTTCAATGATGAGGCGACTTTTGATTTAGTTTCCTTTTCAGTTTGCAAATTCGGGGTGTTGAAAAGCAAATCATCCACGTGCAAAATTAGGTTCAGACAGACTTTTGTGAAGGACTGAGCTGCTCTTGAGTAAATAATGGGCAATCGTGGATAGATGCAAGCTTCTCCTTGCTATATTCTACAGGTTTGCGATCAACAGCTCCTCTGCAAAACACTGTCACTCTATGAGCTGTCAATGGAACAGTCCTTAATGTGCCAAACAGAGCCATCAAAGAGAGAGCCTGGAGCTTTTGTGATAGCAATGCACCAAAGTGGACATGATATAATGGGCTCCAAAGAAGGAGAAAGGAAACTGTTATCCCTCTGTTAGGAAGGAAAGACCCATAATAGAAGACACCAAAAAGGCAGAGGCATTTGATGATTTTATTAAACCTCTGTCTTTCAAAAAAGAAAAGTAACAGATAGATGACCTATAGATTGAGTAGGAGGTAATAGAGAAAGACCATTAAATAGGATAGATATACTGAATTCAATGCTGATGATGAAATGACTCTCTAGGCACCAAAAAGAGAGATCAGCAAAGAGAGCTGCCAATTTGAAGTCACCGAGGCCTGTGGAGAAGCCTTAATCAATAAACCAATGTATGTACTGAGATGTGTAGCGCATGGTACTAAATGCTTAGGAGTGTACAGGAGAGTAAGTTAACACTATCACTGTCCTCAAGGATTTTACAATCTAGCAGGGAAGACAGAAATGAAAATAAATTACAGGAAAGGAATACAACTGCATGTAAAGAAATATAGCTCAGGAGCCAATAGAATGTCTATATTTTAGTAAGGGAAAGGGTGTAATCTGGAAATTATAAATCATCACCAAAGTAAGCCTCTACCTTATGTATATCTATGTAAATCTTCCCACAATGACTATGAGGCACTGAAGTCAATTAATTATTGACTTAGAGTCATTAAACTCACTAGTTAGAAGACACAAAATAGATAAGCCCATTCATATCTTCTCCTCTTCCCAGACTCTCCTCCCTACCCATCTTTTACCTGGGGAAAGAGGAATGCTTTTGTGGTCAACCTCTCACAGAAATATTACAGGTGCTTTTTTAATAAAGAAGTTGACTGTTTGGAGTCACATTTTATATTCACATGCAGCATGAGGAGGATTATTTTCGATTATGACATATCCGAAATATGTAATTGTGGAAAAGACACTAATGTGCCTTTGGAAAAAATGATAACTCTATAATTATGTAAGTCCATTTGGTTTGTTGATGGATAATGTGATTTTACAAAAGTGCCCTGGTACACTACATTCACCTACGTACTCAGAACATATGAAAAGCATAGTTGAAGTGGGTACTTCTCTGAAAGACTCGCAACATTCGCTGGCAAATAATATTGTATATGTTATTTAAAACAATTCCCTAGTTCCAAGAAGAAATTATGCTAGATTTAGAGACCGGGCTAAGATCTGGGCAAAGGACAGGGTTTCAGAAGGGGGCTTTTTTTTTTTTTTTACCTTGAAAATCAAATTCACTCTCTTTGATTGACTTTGTCAAAGAAGGGGCTTTGTCATGTTTAGTCTTGTTTAGACTGCTTTTCCAATTTGCTACTTCGGTATGTTGTAATTACTCTTTCTGTATTTTGAAAATATTGGGTGTAGCTCCCAAGAGACTTGGCAGGAAGTAATGTTTCTGAAATACAATTGCTAACTGTTATTATTAAGGGACACAGTCAAGTCTAGCTCTGTAAATACCTTTCTAAAAGCAGCTTGGCTGTGGTTCCGTTTGTAATTTTCTGTAATAAAAATGGCAATTTCCTTCTCAAAATCGGTAACTGCGTAAATGACATTAATGGATGATCCCTTCTGGGCCAAATTTCTACGCCTCCTACACAATCCTCTGGGAGCCCCAATGCTTAGGAAATAGAGGGAAGGGAGGTCTCTACGAGTCCTTCATGAGAAAGTCAGAACGTTAGAGCATGATTTTGATACCTGCCTATGATTTTGACACCTGTCTACATGTTTTGTTTTGTTGTCTGTCTCCCCCTTCTAGACTGTGAGCCTGTTGTTGGGTAGGGAACGTCTCTTTATGTTGCCGACTTGTACTTCCCAAACGCTTAGTACAGTGCTCTGCACACAGTAAGCGCTCAATAAATACGATTGAATGAATGAATGGATCAATCAATCAATCAATTGTATTTATTGAGCGCT
Source organism: Tachyglossus aculeatus (assembly GCF_015852505.1). Lineage (NCBI taxonomy): Eukaryota > Metazoa > Chordata > Mammalia > Monotremata > Tachyglossidae > Tachyglossus > Tachyglossus aculeatus. The sequence goes on along the minus strand of NC_052067.1, from coordinate 40,682,014 downwards.
TACTGTGTGCAGAGCACTGTACTAAGCGCTTGGGAAGTACAAGTTGGCAACATATAGAGACGGTCCCTACCCAACAGTGGGCTCACAGTCTAAAAATCTGTCATTGCCATCAACAGTCATCATCATCATCATCATCAATCGTATTTATTGAGCGCTTACTGTGTGCAGAGCACTGTACTAAGCGCTTGGGAAGTACAAGTTGGCAACATATAGAGACAGTCCCTACCCAACAGTGGGCTCACAGTCTAAATATCTGTCATTGCCATCAACAAAGTCAATGTCCTATCCCTCCAGCAGATGCCACTTTACAAACCATTAAAACCACAGTGAGCACGATGAAGAGCAAATGATAACTCATAATTTGTCACCACATTTCCCCCTTCCAGATACTTTACATTTCCCAGAAGAAAACTCTTCCACCTCGGAAAGTAACCGTATGGGGCAGAAAGAGACTGCCTCGTTCTCACCTGTCCCGCCGTCATCCCTCGGCCCATGTACTTCCCCTGGCCTGGAATGCTCTTTCTCCAAACATCCGCCAAGCTAGCTCTCTTCTTCCCGTCAAAGCCCTACTGAGCGCTCACCTCCTCCAGGAGGCCTTCCCAGACTGAGCCCTTTTTCCTCTCCTCCTCCCCTTACCCCCGCCCTACATCCTTCCCCTCCCCACAGCACTTGTCTATATTTGTACAGATATATTACTCTATTTTACTTGTACATATTTACTATTCTATTTATTTTGTTAATGATGTGCATAAAGCTGTAATTCTATTTGTTCTGACGATTTTGACACCTGTCTACATGTTTTCTTTTGTTGTCTGTCTCCCCCTTCTAGACTGTGAGCCCGTTGTTGGGTAGGGGCCGTCTATATGTTGCCGAGTTGTACTTCCCAAGTGCTTAGTACAGTGCTCTGCACACAGTAAGCGCTCAATAAATACAATTGAATGAATGAATGATTGATCAATGTTATTTAGTGAGAGCTTATGTTGTGTAAACAATCAGTCAATCAAATGGGTATTTCTTGAGCCCTTACTGTGTACAAAGCACTTTTCTAAATGCTTGGGAGTACCATACAACAGAGTTGGCAAAAACGTTCCCTTGCCCATAAGGAGATCGCCTGGATTATCAAAATACTATAAGTTCTGAACAGTACTGGACTAGTCTAGGATTTGTGCACTAAGCATGAGAAGCAGCATAGCGTAGTGGATAGAGCACAGGCATGGGAGTCAGAAGGTCACGGGTTCTAATCCTGCTCTGCCACTTGTCTGCTGTGTGACCTTGGGCAAGTCACTTCATTTCTCTGTGCCTCAGTCACTTCCTTTGTAAAATGAAAATGGAGACTGTGAGCTCCACTTGGGCCAGGAACTGTGTCTAGCCTGATTTGCTTGTATCCACCCCAGCGCTCAGTACAGTGTCTGGCACATAGTAAGTGCTTAACAAATACCACTTGCATTAAGGGCTAATTTCCTTAAGAAGCTCAGTGAACTCTCAGAACTGTACTTGCCCTTGGGTCTAACTAGCTACATCAGCATTACATCCACTAAACTCACCCCAGGGGATGTCCCAGACACAAATTCATCTCATTGTGGGCAGGAAATGAATCTGCCAAATCAATCAATCAATCAATCGTATTTATTGAGCGCTTACTGTGTGTAGAGCACTGTACTAAGCGCTTGGGAAGTACAAGTTGGCAACATATAGAGACAGTCCCTACCCAACAGTGGGCTCACAGTCTAAAAGAGTGGGCTCACAGTCTAATCTGTTGGGTTTTTTTTAAATGGTCTGTTATGCACTTTCTATGTGTCAGACACAGTATTAAGCGCTGAGGTAGGGGAGCACAGTGTACAGTTGCATAGAGTTTTGGGTTTTTCTTTTATGTTCTGAATGGTATTTTTTTTAAGTGCTTACTATGTGCCAGGCACTGTACTAAGCGCTGGGGTACGGGAAGCACAGTTGCATAGTTTTGGGTTTTTTTTGTTTTGTTTTCTGAATAGTATTTTTTAAATGCTTATTCTGTGCCAGGCACTGAACTAAGTGCTGGGGTATGGGGACCACGGATGCATAGTTTTGTTTTTGTCTTTTTGTTTTCAGAAGGGTATTTTGTAAGTGATTTCTATGAACCTGGCCCTGTGCTAAGCATTGGAGTAGATACAAGCTAACCAGGTTGGACACAGTCCACGTCTCACATGGGGCTCACAGTCTTAATCCCCAATTTACAGATGAGGGAACTGAGGGACACAGAAGTTAAGTGACTTGCCTACGATCACTCTGCAGACAAGTGGAGGAGCCGGGATTAGAACTCAGATCCTTCTGACTTCCAGGCCCTTTGGGAAATCTTCCTGAGGCCTGTATCTCTACAGCGCTACACCAACCAAAACTGAACAACCAAAATAAATGGGCATTCTGCTAGGAATTGAGTAGTGGTGAGACATTTGTTGTAAAGAATATCTTTTCTAATGGGGAAAAATGTTTTTTATTATTATTTTATTCATTCATTCAATCAATCATGATTATTGAGCTCTTACTGTGTGCAAAGTACTGTACGAAGACTTGGGAGAGTACAATAGATAAATAAACATATTCTCTGCCCACAAAGAGCTTTAAGGTGCCAAATGGAACAACCACAGCACTGAGGGCCAGGAAAATCCAGGCTCCATCACTCTTCTGCAGTGTGATCTTGGATATGTCACTTAACATTCATTCAATTATTCAATTCTATTTACTGAGCGCTTACTGTGTGCAGAGCACTGTACTCAGCACTTGGAAAATACAATTCAGCAATGGAGAGAGACAATCTCTGCCAGCACTGGGCTTACAGTCTAGAAGGGGGAAGACAGACAACAAAACAAGTAAAGAGGTAACAAAATAAATAAATACAATTATAGATATATACACATCAAAACAAGTAAACATGCATCAGTATAAATAAATAACTTCCCTGGGCCTCAGTTTCTTCGTCTGCCAAATGGGACTTGAAGCCCTGTTCTCCCTCCCCCTTAGACTGTCAGCCCCATGTGGGACAAGGACCACATCAGATTGGATTGTCTCCAGCACAGTGCGTAGCGTATTGTAAGCCCTTAACAAATGTTATTACACTAATATTACCCTATTATTATTACTTCCTTTCATGTATGTGCTAGGACTCTTGGATTGACTAAAGAGCCTTAGTGGTTTACTTTGCTTCAGATGGTCCTGAGCACATGGCTTAGTGGATTGAACACAGGCCTGAGAGTCAGAAGGACCTGGGTTCTAATTCCGGCTCTGCCACACATCTCCTGTGTGACCTTGGACAAGTTGCTTCACTGCTCTGTGCCTCAGTTACCTCAGCTGTAAAATGGGGATTAAGAATGGGGGCCCCATGTGGGAGGGGGACTGTGTCAAACCCAATTACCTTGTATCTACCCCTGTGCTTAGTACAGTGCCTGGCACCTAGAAAGCACTTAACAAATACCACAGTTACTAGGTAGGTTCTTAAAAAAAGGCCCTTAAAGGTTGAGATCATGTCTTTTATTTGTGGTGGTTGTGCAAGTAGAAGTACAAAACAGTGCCATTCTTTTCCTAGCATGTGCCCTATGGCTATCATGGGACATGCTGAATGCTTTCCTTTGTACTGAAGTTCCTGGGGATAACAAGGTTGACACAGTGCTCACTCTGATTTGCCATCCTGGTTCCATCTCGGTCTCTCCACTCCCATGGGCCATAAAATTTTGGAATTTTCTGTATTCCTTCTATTGACAGCAGTGAGTAGTCGATCCGATGTTGAAATGAATGTTCTCAGCATTTCACTTGCTCGTTACAGGGACAGAGGCAAGTGAATATAGAGTTGAGCCAATTACCTGGACATCCTGAGTGGGGGAAAAAATGTATTGGCCTAAATTATCCAGATCAATGGCTATTCAGCCTGCACTTATTGGATGATTAATTAGGAGTCCCTTCGCAGGACTTATAAAGTCGAGGTGCTAAGCTTTCTACAAAAGGGGGTAGATACAACAAATCTCTAATCAGTTGTCTTACAATCAAGGGTTGATTGCAGTCTATTAAAAACAGTGTCCTGGTATTTTCCATCCTCACTGAAGGCAGAACAAGAGAAATGAACCATATCCTGGTAATATGTTTTCTGTTCAGGCTTCTCTGAGAATAGGGCACAGACTAACACAGGTCATTTCTGAAGGTCCTTTGGAGTCCTTAGTCTCCATAAAGACAGTCTAAAAGAAAGGAAGAGATTTCTCACAAAATGATAATAGCAATAATAATAATAATGATGATGGCATTTGTTAAGCATTTACTATCTGTCAAGCACTATTCTATCAGCTGGGGTAGAAACAAGCTAATCAGGTTGGACATAGTCCCTGTCCCACATGGGGCTCACAGTCTTAATCCCCACTTTACAGATGAGGTAACAGAGGCAAAGATAAATTAATAATAATAACAATAATAATAATAATAATAATAATAATAATAATAATGGCATTCGTTGATCATAATAATTGTGGCATTTGTTAAGCGCTTACTATGTGGCAGTTACTGTAGAGTGACTTGCCCAAGGCCATACAGCAGACAAGCGGTGGAGCCGGGATTAGAACCCAGGACCCAGGCTCAGGCTCAGGTCACTAGTCCAATCTGCCTGTTATTTTTCTCCCTCAAAGATGTGGGGTCTTATTTAGCATTTTTAGCAAGATTTCTTCTTTTGGTGCCAAAAAAATATACTCAACAACAGGATTTTCCTTTGTTGTGGCTGATCTTTTTTTTTTTAATTGGGTTGATGATAATTTAGGACAACATTGTATTTACTTGGTGAAAATGATAATTAGAAAAATAATTAACTGCCAGAATGCTTGTCATTTTTTAATTACTTAATAAATGTCAGAAAAATCGATCTCACTATATTCTATAGTACAACGCTTGGCAAGAACATCACACATATGACTGTATTTTCCAAATCAGCTGCCTAATTTTAATGACTAACAGCAAATACAGCTGTAGCGGAAAAACGTTCAGGGAGAGATTTGAGTTTTTGGAAAGCCAACTATCTTCTCAAAGTTTTTTTCCTCTTTTTACCTTTTGATTTTCAGAGACTTAAGATGGCTTGGAATATTGAAACTAAAATCTCGTTTGTAGATTGAGTCTTTGATGCTCCACTCTTGGAAAATACTTTCGTTCATCTTGAAATACAGTGAGCCATATGGAGTTTATATTTCCATCCTTCTGGGCTCAAATCATCACGGCAGTTGCCTCTAAAAATGGCTGCCATGGCAGTAGGCCCGACATCTGACCTTGCTATATTTTAAATCGATTCAGATGGGCTTTCAAAAAATGATAATAATACGAATAATAATTTATGGCATTGTTAAGTGCTTACTCGGTACTAAGCACTCAGCAAGATACAAGATCCCCTTTCAGGGTTGCACCTGGAGAGTTTCCAGTATTGTACCAGTCTCGACTACGGGAGAGAGAGTCAAGCGGAGGCATACCCATTCCATTCTTAGCTTGGGCAGTGGCTAACGAGTGGAAGGCAATCTATTACAAGTCAAAACTCACCTGTGCTGGGCAGCAGCAGCACGGGAGAGAGTTGAGGTTGCAGACTCAAGTTTACCGTCTGCATTACTGTCTCCATTTCCATATTTTGACCAAGAAAACTCCCACAACGACTGCAGGTGGAGGTGGGACGCTCTGGGAGAGATGTGTCCATCTCCTATGGGTCGGAGATGACTCAATTGCATGAGACAAGATACAATACAATCAGGATGGACACAAGTGCCTGGCTCATATAGGGCTCACGGTCTTAATCCCCACTCTCCAGCTGAGGTAACTGAGGCACAGAGAAGTTAAGTGACTTGCCCAAGTTCACACGGTAGAAAAGTGGCAAGTCCAGGATTAGATCTGGTATTTTCTAAGTACTTACTGTGTGCCAAGCACTGAACTAAGCATAGGGGTAGATACAAGATAATCAGGTCTCACGTGGGGCTGACAGTCTAAGTAGGAAAGAGAATAAGTATTGAATCCCCATTTTGCATATAAGGGAACAGAGGCAGAGGGATGTGAAGTGACTTGCTCAAGGTCACAAAGCAGGGAATTGGCAGAACTGGGATTAGAACCCGGGTCCTCTGACTCCCAAGCCTATGCTCTTTCCACTAGGCCATGCTGCATCCTACACTGCTGTCTTTTCTGAGAGCAAAACACCACCATCATCATCAATCGTATTTATTGAGCACTTACTATGTGTAGAGCACTATACTAGGCGCTTAACACAAACACTCAATCGTTTCTGCGGCACTGCCAGGGGAGATTCATTCATTCAATCATATTTATTGAGTGCTTACTGTGTGCAGAGCACTGTATCAAGCCCTTGGGAGAGTACAATGTAACAATGAACAGACACATTTGCTTGCCCACACAAATTTACAGGCTAGAGGGGGAGACAGACAATTAATATAAACAAAATTACTGATAGGTACATAAGTGCTGCGGGGCTTGGAGGGGGGATGAATAACGGGAGCAAGTCAGGGCAATGCAGAAGGGAGTGGGAGACTTCCCAAGCACTTAGTACAGTGCTCTGCACACAGTAAGCACTCAATAAATACAATTGAATGAATGAAGAAGAGGAAAGGGGAGACTTAGGAAAGGGTGATCAAATGGTGCAATCAATATGGCGGTATTTCCCAGCAAGAGGTGTGAGCATTTCCCCTCTGCCATGAAGGTTCAGGAGAGGATTAGGGTTATAGGGAGGGGGTCCTGCTTTAGCAGGCTGGATTTGGCTCACAGGGCTCAATATCTCCCCTCCGCTTCTCCACTCCCCTCCTACCTGGTCCTCCCAGAACAATCAATCAATCAATTGTATTATTGAGCGCTTACTGTGTGCAGAGCACTGTACTAAGCACTTGGGAAGTACAAGTTGGCGACATATACAGTCCCTACCCAACAGCGGGCTCACAGACTAGAAGGGGGAGACAGAGAACAAAACCAAACATATTAACAAAATAAAATAAGTAGAATAGATATGTACAAGTAAAATAAATAAATAGAGTAAAAAATCTGTACAAACATATATACATATATACAGGTGCTGTGGGGAAGGGAAGGAGGTAAGACAGGGGATGGAGGGGGGGTGAGGGGGAGAGGAAGGAGGGGGCTCAGTCTGGGAAGGCCTCCTGGAGGAGGTGAGCTCTCAGTAGGGCCTTGAAGGGAGGAAGAGAGCTAGCTTGGCGGGTGGGCAGAGGGAGGGCATTCCAGGCCCGGGGTCGACAGCGGGACAGGCGAGAACGAGGCACCGTGAGGAGATTAGTGGCAGGGGAGCGGAGGGTGCCCGGGAGGGAGATACACGTGAGGAGAAGAGACTGGGGAGACTAGTGAGACCTCCAACAGAAGAGATGGTGAGTTCAATTGTTGACCCTGCCTGGCAGGTGACAGTGGGGCAAGAACAGCAAGAAGCCGTGTGATCTAGTGGTTAAAACACAAGCCTGGAAGTCAGAGGACCTGCGTTCTAATCCTGGCTCTGCCACCTGCCTGCTGTGTGACCTTGGGGAAGTCACTTCACTTCTCTGTGCCTCAGTTACTTCATCTGTAAAATGGGGATTAAGATTGTGAGCCCCCTGTGGGACCTGGTCTGTATCCAACCCCATTGGAGAAGCAGCGTGGTTCAGTGGAACGAGCACGGGCTTTGGAGTCAGAGGTCGGGGTTCAAATCCTGGCTCCACCAATTAGCTGTATGACTTTGGGCAAGTCACTTAACTTCTCTGGGCTTCAGCTACCTCATCTATAAAATGGGGATTAAGACTGTGAGCCCCCCGTGGGACAACCTGATCACCTTGTAACCTCCCCAGAGCTTAGAACAGTGCTTTGCACATAGTAAATGCTTAATAAATGCCATCATTATTATTATTATTGGCTTATATCTACCCCAGCACATAGTACAGTGCATTAGTACAGGCACAACATTACTCTGACATCTGTTTTGATGCCGACTGATTTTGTTCAGCCTGTTAAAGTCTTCCTTGGTCCAAGTGTAATGTCTCTGGCCTTGTCCATAAATACGATCTATCCTGATAATTGAGTAACCCCACAAAAACCCTTCTATTTGAATTTTGGCTCTTTCAACTGAATGGGATTTTCTGACACATTAAAGGAATTCAGGCTGAAGTTTATTTCTGGTGTCAATTATCTGGAAAATGGGTAGAGCCTGGCTTTGATCCCAGTAAGTCAACAAACCTCTGGGAGTCACACCATTTAACTTTTCTTTTTGTTTTTCAGTCCTTTGCTCCTATTGTCCCAGCTTTTGCAAATGCTTTAAAGAAATCAGATTAATATGCAAACAACTGCATGTTTGGAAAGAAAATTGTCCCAATAATTATTACTTCTTTATTACTTCTGGAATAAGAATTCAACTGACAAAGAGATGCAATGGAGAGATAAGTGGGGGAAAAGCATTTAAATGCTTTTTTTGTGAGACCATCAGTCATTGTCTTTGAAACGGCTAATTCCAGCATGTATTTGAGGGTTTGTAAATCGATTTCCTCTAAGTTGGCAGCATGACTAATCATTATTTTTTATGCCATCCATGTCTGAATTAAGCTATTGAAGGAAAAAAAAATAGAGATTTAAAGTCCTGAGGATTTTTTGCTTCTACCTAGCAGATTTTAGAACGATAAGCCCCCAGCCCTGTGCTTGGGAGTACTTAATACTTAGAAATAGCTGAGCCTAATAACTGCCACTTTCAGTTTTACTGTGGTGGTTTGATCACCGGGATGGGATGTATATTCAATTTCTGCCTTTCTCAGGAATCGAAGAGTAATCTATTCATTAGCATTCTTCAACTGTTTCCCTGGTCTACAGATGGCACATGGTTTATTCATAGATTTAATATGATGAACTGAAGCTTCCTCTTAAAACAAACCTGGCCCTATCTTTACCCAGCCCAGCAGCCTAGCTGATGGGAAGCACACAGAGAGCCTGGGTTCAGCAAGGAATGATGGATTCATTGCAAAAATGAAATTTCTTTCAGCTTGCGTTCCTAGAATCTGAAGAAGAGTCCCCCTTTTAGACTGTGAGCCCACTGTTGGGTAGGGACTGTCTCTGTATGTTGCCAACTTGTACTTCCCAAGCGCTTAGTACAGTGCTCTGCACACAGTAAGCGCTCAATAAATACGATTGATGATGAAGAGTAAACTTCTTGCTTATAAAAAAGATGTCCTCTGACCCCTGGAGCAGCTCTGGAAAGATCAGGGGGAGACGTTTCCACTCTGCTTCCTGTTTGGTGAAGCAATCCAAAATCATTTGTTTGATATGAAAACATCCTTCTGCCCCCCCACTTCTTAATGCTAATTTGGACTGGAAAAAACGCACAAATGAGCTCTTTATTACTCTATTTATTATTACTCTATTTATTTTACTTGTACATATTTATTCTATTTATTTTATTTTGTTAATATGTTTTGTTTTGTTGTCTGTCTCCCCCTTCTAGACTGTGAGCCTCCTGTTGGGTAGGGAACATCTCTATATGTTGCCAACTTGTACTTCCAAGCACTTAGTACAGTGCTCTGTACTCAGTAAGCGCTCAATAAATACAATTGAATGAATGAATACCTGGAGCGATATATGCCTTCTCAGGGATGCAGACTAAATAACTGCAGGTGTTTGTGGCAAGGAATCAATCAATGGTATTTACTGAGCACTTACTGTGTGTGGAGCACTATACTAAGCGTTGGAATAGATATGCCCTCCCTCCTCATATCTGATGGAGGGTTGCTCCCCCGGCCATCAAAGCCTTACTGAAGGCCCATCTCCTCCATGAGACCTTCCTTGACTATGCCCTCTTTTCCCCTTCTCTCACTCCCTTCTGCATCACCCTGACTTGCTCCCTTTATTCATCCCCCCTCCCAGCCCCACAGCACTTATGTTCATATTTGTCATGTATACTAATGTCTGTCTCCCCCTCTAGACTATAAGCTCATCGTGGGCAAGGAATGTGTCTGCTTATTGTTATATTGTACTCTCCCAAGTTCTCAGTGTAGTGCTTAAACACTACACTGGTATTAAACACAGTAAGCGCTCAATAAATACGATGGGATGAAATACGATTGAATGAATAGAAGCTAATCAGGTTGGACACAGTCCACATCCCACATGGGGCTCACAGTCTTAATCCCCATTTTACAGGTGAGGGAACTGAAGTCTAGGGAAGTGAAATGACTTGCCCAAGGTCACACAGCAGAAAAGCGGCAGAGTTGAGATTAGAACCCAGGTCCTTCGGACTCCCAGGCCCTTGCTCTTTCCACTAGGCTACATTGCGATTATCGACATATGATATGGTAAATCCGAAGTCACCCTGAGCTTGGGTGATGTCTAACACCACCCTGAATGCTAATTAGCTGGTGAGGTGCTAATGACCAGTGGGCTTTTCTGCTAGAATCCTAGGGGTAATAATAATGATATTAATATTAATAATGGCATTTATTAAGCACTTACTATGTGCAAAGCACTGTTCTAAGCACTGGAGAGGTTACAAGGAGATCAGGCTGTCCCACGGGGGGCTCACAGTCTTAATCCCCATTTTACAGATGAGGGAATTGAGGCCCAGAGAAGTTCAGTGACTTGCCCTAAGTCACACAGCTGACAATTGGCAGAGCAGGGATTTGAACCCATGACCCCTGACTCCAAAGGCCGTGCTCTTTCCACTGAGCCACACTGCTTCTCTCTGGTACCTAATGCAATTGAAGATGGGTGTCCTCTCCCTACTCCAATGAGGCTGAAACCACAGTCTCCCCCTTCCTTCTACTCCCCAAGGTCATTCCCATGGAAAGACCCCTCCCTGCAGGAGTATTTTTGCAGCCAGGATGCTGAGGACGAGAGGGTGGAAGACCGGATTTATCCTTCCTACCCAATCATTTCTGCCACCTAAACCCTGGGCTCTACAAGTGTTCTTAGTCTTTGGTGAGACTACTCACAGTCAAACAATGGCATTTATTGAGTGCTTACTGCATGCAGAGCACTGTACTAAGCACTTGGGAAAGTCCAATACAAAAGATTTGGTAGAAATGTAACCTGCCCACAAGGAGTTTACAGCCTAGAGGGACTTTATCCTGAGTTGGTTAAGGAGAGGTAGAACAGCCTGAAGGCTACAGGTCAAAAGGGATCTGGAAGATTCTAGAAGAGGGACCCAGAATGGGAGAGAAAGAAGGTCTGGCCGGGGGAGGGGGTTCTGAGATGACTTCTAGGATCCGGGAGGAGAGAAAGAGAGGCAGTGGTAATCTTGGAGGAAAGAAAGGAGACTGGGATGTTAGGGGTCTAGAAGCAGCGTGGTCTAATGGAAATTAGCATGGGCTCAGGAGTCAGAGGACCTAGGTTCTAATGCCGGTCAGCCACTTACCTGCTGTGTGATCTTGAGTAAGTCACTTAACTTTTATGTGCCTCAGTTCCCTCACCGGCAAAATGGGGATTCAATCCCTGTTCTCCTTCCTACCTAGACTGTGACCCCCATGTGGGTCCTGATTATCTTATATCTTCCCCAGTACTTAGCACATAGCAACTGCTTAACCAAAACCACAATTATGATTATTATGATTATTATTAATTGAGAATTAGCCCTGTATCCACTCCGCGAACATGTAAAAAATCCAAGGAATGAAGGATTCAGAATTGTGCCAGACCCTACCCTGGGATCAGATCTGCGGGGCCCGGGAAGGTGTGTTCTATGTCAGATCCCTCCTTTCTCTGTCCTGTGTGCCTTGAACATCCACAGGGGGCTGGTGAAAGGCCTCTTGAGGAACCGTGGCAAATTCTCAGCATCTTTCTGTTCCCTAGACAGCTCCTCCCTCACTACCTTATTGCCAACTCTGTGGTCTCTTGGAAAATTGAGCAGGTGTCCCCCAACCTTTCTACAGAGCCCTACTGAGAGCTCACTTCCTCCAGGAGGCCCTCCCAGACTGAGCCCCCTCCTTCCTCTCCCCATCCCCCCGCCTTACCTCCTTCCCCTTCCCACAGGACCTGTATATATGTTTGCACATATTTATTACTCTACTTATTTTATTTGTACATATTTATTCAATGTATTTTATTTGGTTTATATGATTAGTTTTGTTGTCTGTCTCCCCCTTCTAGACTGTGAGCTGGCTGTTGGGTACGGACCGTCTCTAGATGTTGCCAACTTGGACTTCCCAAGCACTTAATACAGTGCTCTGCACACAGTAAGTGCTCAATAAATACGATTGAATGAATGAATGAATAATGAATTTGCATGCACTGATGAAGGAAGGATTGTGGAGAGGGGAGAGGGGTTGATGTTCTGGGCAGCCTCCTTCCACTGCCTCATCTCTTCCTCCCTGTGCTTGGATCTGTCTCTGCAGCCCATCCAGCTGCCAATGAATTCAACTGCCAAAAGGAGGCTTGATTTAGATCCTCATTAAGTATTAGATTCAAAATTGACTGTAGATGGGGGCAGGCTCATACTGTCCACCTTCCAGACACATAGCACGGGAGAAGCAGAGCAGCCTAAGGGGAAAAGCCCGGGCCTAGGAGTCGGAGGACCTGGGTTCTAACCCCGGCTCCGCCACTTGTGTGCTGTGTGACCTTGGGCAAGTCACTTCACTTCTCTGTGCCTCAGTTACCTCATCTGCAAAATGGGGACTAAGATGATGATGATGGTATTTGTTAAGCAATTACTATGTGACAAGCACTGTTATAATAATAATAATAATAATAATGGTATTTGTTAAGTGCTTATTATGTGCAAAGCACTGTTCTAAGAATTGGGGAGGTTACAAGGTGATCAGGTTGTCCCACGGGGGGCTCACAGTTTTAATCCCCATTTTACAGATGAGGTAACTGAGGCACAGAGAAGTTAAGTGATTTGCCCAAAGTCACACAGCTGATAGTTGGCGGAGCCAGGATTTGAACCCATGACCTCTGACTCCAAAGCCCGTGCTCTTTCCACTGAGCCACGCTGCTTCTCTGAGCACTGGGGTAGATACAAGGTAATCAGGTTGTCCCACGTGGGGCTCACAATCTTAATCTCCATTTTACAGATGAGGTAACTAAGGCACAGAAAAATGAAGTGACTTGCCCAAGGTCACACAGCTGACTCGTGGCAGGCCTGGGATTAGAACCCATGACCTCTGACTCCCAAGCCCAAGTTCTTTCCACTATGCCACGCTGCTTCTGATTAAGACTGGAGTCCCATGTGGGACATGGACTGGGCCCAACCAGATTAGCTTGTATTTACTTCAGTGCTTAGTACAGTGCTTGGCATATAGTAAGTGCTTAACAAATACCATAAAAAAGGTTTCATATGTGTCCCTCCCACCCTCCCCTGCCCCCAGAACTGTTTCTCTTCCAGGCAGTCGGAGCCAGGGCCATCAGTGATTCTTGCCTCAATCATATTTACTGAACACTCACTATGTGCAGAGCACTGCACTAAGTGCTTGGGAGAGTACAATACAACAGAATTAGCAGATATGTTCCTTGCCCACAATGAGTTTACTGCCTAAAGAGGGAGACAGGCATTAATATGAATAAATAAGATGGTAAGATAGTAATAATTTGGTATTTGTTAAGCGCTTACTATGTGCCAAGCACTGTTCTAAACCTTGGGATAGATACAAGGTGATCAGGTTGTCCCATGTGGGGCTCCCAGTCTTAATCCCCATTTTACAGATGAGGGAACTGAGGCCCAGAGAAGTGAAGTGACTCACCTAAAGGCAAACAGCAGTCAAGTGGAGGAGCCAGAATTTGAACCCATGACCTCTGGGTTCAAAGCCTGGGCTCTTGCCACTGAGACATGCTGCTTTATCTAAGATAGTGCCTAAGAGGTTGTCTGTATATTGGGTGGCTGCACAATGGTTCTTTGGTTTCCAGTGCCTTGATCTCCCGGAATCCCTCCTGTTTTCTGTGATTTGAAAAACCTCAGGAGTCCAAAGGAGCTCACATGGTTCATGTTTGACTGATGATTTCACACCGCGGCTCTGCCTGGAGGAACAGACCTAAAGTTAGCTCTCCCGGAGCTTGAGGAGGGGGAGACTCTAGCCCCCAGGACTTCCTGCATCAGATTTCCTTTTCCATCAGGAGACCATTCCTAGCCCCCCTCAATCTGCTTATTGTTTATCTACCCCAGCACTTAGTACATGGCTTGGCACATCTTAGGTGCTTAAATGCCAAAAGGATTATCATTATTATTACCGTCCTGAACTACCATCTTCAATGACTGTCTCTCTGATGACTCCTTCCCATCTACCTTCTTACATTCTCCCCTCATTACCTAAGTCTCCTCTAGCTCCCAGTGTGCTCCCACTGAAGCAGTGTGGCCTAGTGGATTGAGCATGGGCCTGGGATTCAGAAGGACTTGGATTCTAATCCTGGCTCTGCCACTTTCCCGCTGTGTGATCTTGGGCAAGGCACCGCACTTCTCTGGGCCTCAGTTATCTCATCTGTAAAACGGGGATTCAGACTGTAAGCCCTATGTGGGACAGCGGCTGTGTCCAACCTGATTAGCTTGTAGCTTCCCAAGTGCTTAGTATCATGCCTGGCACATATTAAATGTTTAACAAATACCGTTAAAAAAACCCCAAAACTCTCCAGCTAGCATCCCTAGTCTTGGTTCCCATTCCTTGAAAGAATTAATAGCATCTACCACCTCCACTTCTTTTCTTCCACTGCCTTTTTCCACACTCTAACATCTTCAAAGTCCCCCTTTGACCTCCTCCTTGCCAGGACCAATGGGCTCTACTCTATCATTAACCTCCTTGAACTCTCGATCAGATGCTTTAGAGATGCTCAAACCATCAGTGATGTTTACTGAGCACTTACAGTACACAGAGCACTGTACTAAGGCCCCTGGAAAGTATACAGGGTTGATAGATGTGATCCCTGTCTGCATGGAAATTACAGCCTACAGTGCGAGATGGACATTCAGGAAGATGATAATAATAATAATAATGGTGTTTGTTAAGTGCTTACTATGTGCAAAGCACTGTTCTAAGCGCTGTGGAGGTTACAAGGTGATCAGGTTGTCCCACAGGGAGCTCACAGTTTTCATCCCCATTTAACAGATGAGGTAACTGAGGCACAGAGAAGTTAAGTGACTTGCCCAAAGTCACACAGCTGACAGTTGGTGGAGCCAGGATTTGAACCCATGACCTCTGACTCCAAAGCCCGTGCTCTTTCCACTGAGCCATGCTGCTTCTCAGATAGGAGCAATAAGAGACTATGAAGATATTTGCAGGACTATTGTGGGGATGGAGTTAAGTATCAAAATGCTTACTACTACTGCTGCTACTACTACTATTATACTATACTCCGCCACTTGTCTGCTGTGTGGCCGTGGGCAAGTCACTTCACTTTGCCTCAGTTACCTTAACCGAAAAATGGGGATTAAGACTGTGAGCCCCATGTGGGACAGAGACTACATAATAATAATAATGGCATTTATTAAGCGCTTACTATGTGCAAAGCACTGTTCTAAGCGCTGGGGAGGTTACAAGTTGATCAGGTTGTCCCATGGGGGGCTTACAGTCTTAATCCCCATTTTATAGATGAGGTAACAGGCACAGAGAAGTTAAGTGAGTTGCCTAGAGTCGCACAGCTGACAATTGGCAGAGCTGGGATTTAAGATGAGGCAAAAACTATAAAACAAGAAAACAGAGATAGAAAAGACAAACCATGTTACTCGATTTGCTTGTATACACCCCAGTGCTTAGTACAGTGCCTGGCACATAGTAAGTGCTTAACAAATGCCACAACTATTACTATTATATTACTGTTACTACTATTACTAGACATATACTAGTGTTCTTTCAAAAGATGGCTATTGACTTGGTATTCATTCATTCAATCATATTTATTGAAAGCTTACTGTGGGCAAAACACTATACTTAGCATTTGAGACAGAGTACAATGTAACAATAAACAGACACATTCCCTGCCCACAACAAGCTGTCCATGGCATTTAAACCATTTGGGTTTTTCTAACTCATGGTCGTTTGTGACCGTGGATCCACAAGCATTTCAACAATTTAAGGGAGCGTTATATGCTCCTTTTTTCAACTTTTTTAATTTAAAAACTCTGACAGAAAGAAAGCTATTAAGCTTTCATTACAAACCATCCCAAGACAGCATAGCAACTTTTTCCTTATCAATTAGTAAAGGAAGAAAATTTGGGAGAAGTGCATTGTTCCCCTGGAACTCCCAGGAAGAAACATAAACTGTAGATTTTCAAGTGAAATGATAAAGTCACGCTAAGCAATGAAACAGACACTTTTTCCCATTACAAGAAAAGGAATTGGATTGTGAAACCTAATCAAATAATTCTAAATTATTTTAATTGAACCAAAAACTGCAATTAGGGTGTTCCAATTAAGATGCCATTTATTGAAAACATTTTCATGTTTATTATTTCTCTATGACATACTGCAATTCAGAGTGTGTGACCAAGAAAATGATATATAAATTGATCTGGAAGAAATCATGTTAATCAGATGTGAAGAGGTATTCAGACTATAAACTACTGAGTTCCAATTCAGCCAGTGGGCAACAAGAAATACTGTAGCATTTGCAAACTTAATGCTGAAAACAACAGATTGTACATATCTGTAATTTATTTGTATTGATGTCTGTCTCGACCCCTCTAAACTGTAAGCTCATTGTGGACAAGAAATGTGTCTGTTTATTGTACTCTGCCAAGCACTTAGTGCAGTCCTCTGCCCACAGTAAGCACTCAGTAAGTATGACTGAATGAATGAAATTGCTCTTTTTTTTTTACGGGATTTTATTTCCAGGAACATGTAAGTCCAATAAAATAAAAAAGCATGCTCCTTGCCCTCGAGAAACTTGCAGGTTAAAGGAGAAAGACATATAGTTTACACACAAAGAGGAAACAGAAGGAAATATAAAATTAGTAAATACCAAAGGAATGGAAAAAATGAATAATACTTACAATATGTACATCAATAAATGCAGGACTAACCATCTATTATACATTCCACTTTTTTGGATGGCAAAATTAAGGCCCAGAGATGATTCCAGGCCTGACTGCCATCCCAAGCTCTTTCTACTTGGTCCTGCCACCTCTCTAATTTTTTAAATAATAATAATGACAATGATAATAATATTTGTTCAGCGCTTACTATGTGGCAAGCACTGTTCTAAGCGCTGGGGGGGATACAAGGTAATCTGGTTGTCTCACGTGGGGCTCACAGTCTTAATTCCCATTTTACAGATGAGGTAGCTAAGGCACAGAGAAGTGAAGTGACTTGCCCAAAGTCACACAGCTGACAAGTGCTGGAACCAAGATTAGAACCCATGACTTCTGACTCTCCAGCCTGGGCTCCTTCCCATTATGGACCATTCACTCATGAATATATTTAAACCCCCTTAGAATCTGTTGATATTTTCTGCCCGCATTCCTGTGGGAATGAATTTCCGAGACGCAACCCCGGCTGTGTGTGAAAAAGCGTTTCCTTTTGTTTCCTTCACACGGTGTATCTTCCACAGTCAATGTTGGCTCTCCCGTCTTGGTGACGTGGGATTTTCTAAGCAGCAATCTGGGCTTCCCCAGCCCACCCCCTTCTCCATACACTGATTAAGTTCGGCTAAACTTTGATCAATGAGTCCCCTGGTTATTAAATCCTAAAGTACCATTAAAGCTGCTAATTCTGGTAGCAGTACTTCAGTGCAGATGGCAAATGTACAGTCAAATTGTTTATGCTAGGAAAGACCAGGCTCTCATACAATCTAAAATAGTTTGGAAAGCCTATACATTTCTCTGCCAACCTTTCCCTTGTTGAAATATTTGAGATTTTTTGGCTCTTATTGATAAGTATTAATAATAAATATTTGTTAAGCGCTTACTAGGGGCTAAATTCTGTATAAAGCACAGGGGTAGATATCAGTTAACTAGGTTGGGTACAGTCCCGAGGCCACATGGAGCTCACAGTCTAAAGTACTGAATCCTCATTTTACAGGTGAGGAAACTGAGGCACAGAGGAGTTCAGTGACTCTCCTAAATTATTCCACAGCAGGTAAATTCTAATCCTGGTGCTGTCACTGTCTGCTGTGGGACCTTGGATGAGTCACTTAATTTCTCTGTAAAATGATCTTAATACAGTATTCTGTACATAGTAAGTGCTCCATAAATGCCATTGATTGATTAACAAATACCATAAAAAAAAGTGTGACAGGACCAGGATTAGGATCCATTAGGCCACAAGGTTTCTCATTTGGACTTCAGTTCTAGTTGACTAACTTGGCTTAATGTTGTGTCAACACCAAACAGCGTCATTACATGATGATGTGGCGTTGTTCCTGTTTCTCTGGGGCAAGAAAGGCAGGTTGGACTGAAACACTGATGAATAGATTGGACATATTTTGAAGTGGCAGCAGAGAAAACTGCACAGAGGTACTGAACCTTGTAAACTGCTCAATCCAGAGAGCATTTTTCAAAGACTTCTGCAGTGCTGTCTCACTGCAATGTCATCTAATGATTCTTTGCGGAATATAGCCGAGGTCTTGGGCTTTCGGCAAATCCAAGGCTGTGAAATTGGTTGCAGTATCTATAGTTTAGCTTTAGTCATTGCAGTTGTTTCCTCCCTCTCCTTTTCTTCCACAGCCCCTAATGAATTAATCGATCAACTTATATTTTCTGCGTGCTGAGCACGGAGAGAACATGCTTGGGAGAGCACAAAGGAATTAGCAGATATGTTTGCTGTCCTCATAGAGGCCTGCTGGTAAATCTACTTCAGAAGTGGTTTCAGATGGAATACTGGGCAATGCTGCTGTCTTCAAGTCTAGCTCAAAGAGGAGGCAGATACAGTAGCTTAGCTATAAAAATAACCAGGGCTTGCTACTTGTGAAGTGAAATGAGGTAGGTGCCAGGCTGAGGGGGTCGGAATAGGGATGGGCATTCCCTAGGGACTGCTCAATCTGATTTGCTTATATAATAATAATGGCATTAAGCACTTACTATGTGCAAAGCACTAATCGCTGATAATAATAATGATGGCATTTGTTAAGCGCTTACTATGTGCAAATCACTGTTCTAAGCGCTGGAATAGTAATGATGGCATTTACAAAGCACTTACTATGTGCAAAGTACTGTTCTAAGCGCTGGGGAGGTTACAAGATGATCAGGTTGTCCCACGGGGGCTCACAGTCTTAATCCCCACTTTACAGATGACGTAACTGGGGCACAGAGAAGTTAAGTGACTTGCCCAAAGTCACACAGCTGACAGTTGGTGGAGCCGGGATTTGAACCCCTGACCTCTAAATCCAAAGCCCGTGCTCTTTCCACTGAGCCACGCTTATATCCACCCCAGTGTCTGGCACATAGTAAGCACTGAACAAATACCACAATTATTATTATTATTATTACTACTGCTGCCCCTCTAGACTGTAAGTTCATTGTAGGTAGGGAATGTGTTGGTTTATACTGTTCTATAGGCTTGTACTTCCCAAGCACTTAGTACAGTGCTTTGCACACAGTAAGTGCTCAATAAATACAGCTGACTGACTGCCAGGACCACTGACTATGAATGGGCCCAAGGTGGCACCGGGTTAATGATAGTAATAATAGTAATGGTCTTTGTTAATCGCTTTTTATGTGCCAGACACTATACTAAGCACTGGGGTGGATACAAGCAAAGTCCCTGTCCCACATGTGGCTCACAGTCTCAATCCTCATTTTACAGATGAGGTAACTTAAGTACCTCCTCATGAATCAACGCCTTATTGTAGCAGGAGAGTTTGCATACACTGATGAAGCTTAGAGCTATGCCATATAGGGCTACCCATAATGGAAAGGCGTAAGCCGAAGTGTCATACAAAGCCAATTCACCTGCGCTGGAAAGCAGTGGCATGGGAAAGAGTCAGAGGCAGATGATCAACTGATTAAAATATTGATCAAAGATAACGGCAGAGATGCAGAGACTCAAGTTTATACTGAGCGAAAGAAGGTAATGGTAAACCACTTCCACACCTTTACCAAGAAAACTCTATGGATACAAATACCAGAACGACTCTATGACAGAAGATGGGACATTCTAAAGAGGGAGTGTACATAGAGTCGCTGTGGGTTGGAAATGACTTGATGGCATTTGAAGAAGAACTGAGGCCCAGAGAAGGAAAGTGACTTGTCCAAGTTAACGCAGCAGACAAGCGGTGGGGCTGGGATTAGAACCCATGACCTCTGATTCCTGGGCCCAGGCTCTATCCACTTGGCCATTCTACTTCTCAACCAAGGGAGGAGAGGCAAGGTGAAGCATAGTAATATCAGACGTAGCATGGTGTGATGATATCATCAGTCATGTTGGGGTGACAGCAGTCAGCCCTGACCCCCAGGCATACCTCATTTCAAATCCTACATACTTTCTAAAGTTTGTCTAAAACAAAGAGAAATTGGGTTGCTGTGTTCCTTCCCACCGAGGGATGAACTTGTGTCCTCTACAGTCCAAGCCCTGAAGAGTTGCCAAACATAACATACAGCCAACATTTACATTCAGTTCATCCTTGTACCCCAATAAATGACTGCATGGCACTAGAGTTTTCCAGTTGCAACCTACCTTACTGGATGTAGGTTCCAAGCAGGAGGACAAGGACTGTGTTTTATATGGTACCTAGCCTTGGAGGATGGGATTTAGGCTCCTGAATCGGTATTATCTGAGTCTGTCCTTGGCCTAGACGGTCCACGTTTTTTGGGTACATGTTAAGTGCATACTATGTGCTAGGTGTTTTACTAAGCGCTGGGGTAGATTAAAAGTAAATCAGGTTGGACATGGTCTAAGTCCAACTTGGGGATCACAGCTATAATCCCCATTTTACAGATGAGGCCCAGAGAAGTGAAGCGACTTGCCCATGGTCAAAGAGCAGACAAGTGGTGGAGCCAGAACCCAGGTCCTTCTGAATCCCAGGCCAGTGCTCTCTCCACTAGGCCATGCTGCTTCTCCATTCAGAACTGGGGATGTTTCCATAGCCTCTCACACCACTGTCATCATCACTGGTATTTATTGATCACTTATTGGGTGAAGAGCTTCATACTAAGCGCTTGAGAGAGTAGAATACAACAGAGTTGGCAGATTGGCAGACACGTTCCCTGCCCACAACGAGCATACAGTATAGTGGGGGAGACAGACATTAATATAAGTAAATCATTTACAATATATAATATAATATAATACATAATTTAAAGAAATGTACATATGTGCTGTGGGGTCGTACTACCACACACACGCCTCTTCTTCTCACCCCCTCATCCTGCAGAGAGACCCTAGCATTCTAAACTATAAAAATAAGTCTCCATTTCCTATCTTAGACACCATGCCCTGCATTTCTGAGGATTGTTCTCCTTCCTGGATCAGACCAGGCAGGTCAGTCAGAGAAACCTTGGCACTGGAGCACACTGGTCGGAAAAATACTGCAAGTCAAAGGAAGAGGAAATGGTTGCCTTCAAAAGATTCCAAAGAGTCATGAGGTCAATGGTATTTGAAGAGAAAAGCGAGAATTAAACCAGCATTTCTTCAATCAAGCTCTCCGCTGAACAAACTTCCCTTAGCTAAGTGGTGAGAAGACATTCACCCCGGAAAGTAATGACTATTTCTATTTAGAAAAGGTTAAAAACCTGCCTTTCACACCTCTTGTTATTATTTAGTATGGGTTGAAAAGTCAGGACACTTGGGTTTTTAAATCTCAGTTTCCTCATCTGCAAAAGCAAGGACAGTCCTGTGAATGCCAGCAAAACCTTTAAAGGCAAACACCAAGTGGTTCAGAAGACATGGCTACAGACACATTGAAAGTGTTTACCAGAAGCATCTCAACTAAAACCCATTTAAGATGAAGCCCAGCTATTCAAAAGCACCCCTGAGGATAATACTCCATTTCCAAAATGAATTATGTTAGGTCAAAGGACAGCTAAAAAAAGGTCATCAGCTTCCAGCAATCAGCTTCCTCCACTGCTTTTTCACCTACAAAACTCACAACAACACAGAGGTAATTTTCTGCAATCACATACAGCTTCCTGGTTGATCAGAAGGGACGGCCAAGGGGTTTTGCTGAGCTTATATCCTTATAAAATCAAACCTGCATGTAGCTGACTCATCATACCCAAATTCCTATCAACCTTTCATTCATTCAATTGTATTTATTGTGCGTTTACTGTGAGCAAAGCACTGTATTAAGTGCTTGGGAGGGTATAGTATAACAATAAACATACATATTTCTTGCCCACAATAACCACAGCAGTGTGGCCTAGTGGAAAGAGCACTGGCCTGGGTTTTAACTCTGGCTCTGCCATTTGTCTGTTGTGTGAACTTGACCAAGTCACTTATCTTCTCTATGCTTCAGTTTCCTCATCTGCAAAATGGGAATTAAGACTGTGAGCCCTATGTGTCCAACCAATTACCTTGGATCCACCCCAGTGCTTAGTACAGTGACTGGCACATAGTAAGTGTGGCCTTCCTAGACTGAGCCCCTTCCTTCCTCTCCCCCCCCGTCCCCCTCTCCATCCCCCCATCTTGCCTCCTTCCCTTCCCCACAGCACCTGTATATATGTATATATGTTTGTACATATTTATTACTCTATTTATTTTACTTGTACATATCTATTCTATTTATTTTGTTTTGTTGGTATGTTTGGTTTTGTTCCCTGTCTCCCCCTTTTAGACTGTGAGCCCACTGTTGGGTAGGGACTGTCTCTAAGTATGTTGCCAACTTGTACTTCCCAAGTGCTTAGTACAGTGCTCTGCACACAGTAAGCGCTCAATAAATATGATTGATTGATTAAGTGCTTAACAAATGGCCACAATTATCTCAATATTTGGAAGCTGCTGACTGCTTTTTAGCTGTCCTTTGACCTAACATAATTCATTTTGGAAATGGAGAATGATCTCTCAGGGGTGTTTTTGAATAGCTGGGCTTCATCTTAGAAACACCTCCTGCTGCCCAGGGCTTGACCATTTCATGAGAGAAAGGCATACCTGACATTACCTCAGTCACCTCCCTTCTTCGAGCTGATCCTGACAGTGAATCAGTCCCAGGAAATTCTAAAACTAGAGTATGTGTCCTAGTATTGACGGAGCAGCCTATCCTGCCCCAGGGCAGCTCACTTCAATTTCTCAGACTTCCTCATCCAGACTTGAGCAAGCTCAGTTCATAACCCATAGCCTCTGGGGGCTTGGGATATGGAGGGTCTAGAAAAATACCACCCCACACCCCATTCTGATGAGTCCTCGAGAGAAAGGGAAGGAGAACATCTACCTCACCATCATCATCGTCCATATTTAGTGATCAGTTATTATGGGAGCAGAGCGATGGACTAAGTGCTTGGAAGCACTGTGTTAAAAATGGAACACACAGACCCTTCCCTCCATGAGCTTACAACCTAAAAGATGAACACACACATCGACACAGACTGTGCTAATTATAACCAGAGCGGTTAAGCAGTTACTATGTGCCAAGTGTTCTGCTGAGCACTTGGGAAAACACAAGATGATCAGGTTAGATACCGTCCCTCTCCCACAGGGGGGACTCTAAGAGGGAGGGAGAACAGGTATTTAACAGATCCCCATCCCTATTTAACAGAGGAGGACACTGAGCCCATCCTCCTGTCTCTCTCCACGTCAATCCATACTTCATGCTGCTGCCCGGATTATCTTTGTCCAGAAACGCTCGGGGCATATTACTCCCCTCCTCAATAATCTCCAGTGGCTACCAATCAATCTGCGCATCAGGCAGAAACTCCTCACCCTGGGCTTCAAGGCTGTCCATCACCTCGCCCCCTCCTTCTCTCCTTCTACAGCCCAGCCCGCACCCTTCACTCCTCCGCTGCTAATCTCCTCACCGTACCTCGTTCTCGCCTGTCCCGCCATCGACCCCCGGCCCACGTCATCCCCCGGGCCTGGAATGCCCTCCCTCTGCCCATCCGCCAAGCTAGCTCTCTTCCTCCCTTCAAGGCCCTACTGAGAGCTCACCTCCTCCAGGAGGCCTTCCCAGACTGAGCCCCTTCCTTCCTCTCCCCCTCGCCCCCCTCTCCATGCCCCCATCTTACCTCCTTCCCTTCCCCACAGCACTTGTATATATGTATATATGTTTGCACATATTTATTACCGTATTTATTTATTTATTTATTTTACTTGTCCATATCTATTTTATTTATTTCATTTTGTTAGTATGTTTGGTTTTGTTCTCTGTCTCCCCCTTTTAGACTGTGAGCCCACTGTTGGGTAGGGACTGTCTCTGTATGTTGCCAATTTGTACTTCCCAAGTGCTTAGTACAGTGCTCTGCACACAGTAAGCGCTCAATAAATACGATTGATGATGATGATGACTTGCCCGAGGTCACACAGCAGGGAAGTGGGAGAGCAGGAATTTGAATCCAGATCCCTTGACTTCCTAGCCCATGATCTTTTTGCTAGACCAACCTGTGTTGGGCATATTTGACAGAGAAGAAACGTGGCCTAGTGGATTGAACTTGGGCCTGGGAGTTGGGAGGACCTGGGTTCTAATCCTAGCTCCATCACTTGTCTGCTGTGTGACCTTGGACAATTCACTTCTCAGTGCCTCAGTTACCTCCTCTGTAAAGTGGGAATTAAGACTGTGAGCCCCACAAAGGGCAGGGACTCTTTCCAACTAGATTTGCTTCTATCTAGCCCAGTGCTTAGTGTGGTACCTGCCATTATTATTATTTGACAGCGTGAGACTCATTCACATGAGCCCTCAAAGAAGAAAGGAAAAGAGAGAAGCATGCTCCTTCAAGCTCTTGAGTTTACTTTCCTGCTTGTCCCCACCAGGGACTGGGCAACTACAACTACTAGTAATAACTGTGGTATTTGTTAAGTGCTTACTATGTGCTAAGCATTATATGAAGCACTGGTGAGATAATAAGGTCCTGCATGGGGCTCATAGTCTTTGTAAGGAGGGAGAACAGGTACTGAAACCCCATTTTGCAGATGAGGTAACTGAGGCAAGGAGAAGTTAAGTGACTTGCTCAAGCTCACACAGCAGGTAAATGTCAGAGCCAGGAATAAAACCCAGGTCACTCTGACTCCCAAGCCCAGGTTCTATCCTCTAAATTATACTGCTTCTTGGCCCCAGGCACGTTTTCAATATTTTTTTTCAGTACTTTCCAGTGCTACAGCATCACTCTGGTATGTGATTTTGGTCGTCACTTCTCTGTGCCTCAGTTTTCTCTTCTGCAAAATGGACATAAAATACCTGCTCTCCCTCCCACTTGACTGTGAGCTCCATGTTGGGCAGGGACTGTATCTGGCCTAATTAACTTGTATCTACTCCAGCACTTAGAACTTAATGAGATTATTAGCCCCAAATGGAGCAAATTAATGTCTCAGTTCTAACACTAAAAGCTTCTATGGAAAAGATTATGTTGTCACAAATAGGGGATTATGCTGCTGTTATGTTGAGATTAAGCACCGGGATCAAGTAAATCTGAGAAGCAAATGTTGCATTTTCACTCAAATCACCTCAAGCAATATACAAGGAGAAAAACTTAGAAAATGAATGCTACCTA
The DNA here is from genome assembly GCF_015852505.1 of Tachyglossus aculeatus. Taxonomy (NCBI): domain Eukaryota; kingdom Metazoa; phylum Chordata; class Mammalia; order Monotremata; family Tachyglossidae; genus Tachyglossus; species Tachyglossus aculeatus. Next base: position 40,656,525 of record NC_052067.1, on the reverse strand, counting down.
TCCCTTGATTATTAATATACAAGAGCTGTTTATTAATTTTATGACAAGACTAATCTTATGATAAAACCAACAGGTTTGTATAGTTTTCAAATATAATTAGAATTTTAGTGATTTTATTTGGGAGCTTTTTTTTCCCCTAGGTCGATACAGATGTCCTTAGAGCAAATACTTAAATATCAAGGACTGGTTCAGTGGAAAGAGCACGGGCTTTGGAGTCAGAGGGCAGTGGCTCAAATCCCGGCTCTGCCAATTGTCAGCTGTGTGACTTTGGGAAAGTCACGTAACTTCTCTGGGCCTCAGTTACCTCATCTGTAAAATGGGGGTTAAGACTATGAGCCCCCCATGGGGCAACCTGATCACCTTGTACCTCCCCAGCACTTAGAACAGTGCTTTGCACATAGTAAGTGCTTAATAAATGCCATTTTTATTATTATAATTAGTATAACATCAAGGCAAAGCCTTCAAGGTCCTAGAATTAAAACCATATAATAAATGACCATTTATCTTGGAAGGTGAGGCATTCAACTTCCAAATAAAGTCACAAAGTCCCTCAGGATTATGACTTTTTTTTTTTTACAGCCACTAACATTCAACTATTATTCTGTTTAACAACAAATCAGTGGTATTTATTGAGCACTTAATATGTGCAGATCACTAAACTAAGGCACATGGGAGAGTACAATACAACTGAATTAGCAGTCACTTTCTCTGCCCTGAACAAGTTTACAGTCTAGAGGATTGAATGCCTAACCACCTTCCCACTCCAGTCCCAGACTCCTTCTTGATCCCCATAACCCTTTATGGGATTAAAGAATCTGAGCTGATACAGGGTTTGTGCTTTACAGCTTGACTATTCCTGTGAAACTTAGAAAATTCATGAGATAGTTACAATTGTACAACCCTCTCAAATTCTTACAGTGTTGCAAATGTTGCTTGTTCTCTACATAGAAAGATGACTTCTGGGCACCATATTAATTGAACAACTGTCTATTTGGTATCAATACACTAATAAGTACTGATTGAACTGAGTTCCAAGTGCTTACTATGTGCCAAGCACTGTACTAAGAGCTGGGGTAGACACGAGATAACCAGGTCCCACATGGAACTCACAGTCTAACTACAATGGAGAACAGGTATTGAATCCTCATTTTATAGCTGAGAGCACGGAGGCACAGAGAAGTTAAGTGAGACTGTGAACCCACTGTTGGGTAGGGACCAACCAACCTGTTGGGTTGGGTAGGGACTGTCTCTATATGTTGCCAGCTTGTACTTCCCAAGCGCTTAGTACAGTGCTCTGCACACAGTAAGTGCTCAATAAATACGATTGATTGATTGATTGATTGATTGACTTGCCCAAGCCTCTTGAACTTGTATAATTTGGATAACAGAAAATACCTCTTGCATTTTCCCATACTGTTTGGATCTTAAATATGTTTCCTGCCCATCAAGCATTTGCAAGATGAATGAAAAGAAAATGTCAGGAGAATAGGCTGTCTCCTGCTACTACAAAGGAGGATAATAATAATAATAGTATTTGTTAAGCATTTATTATGTGCCAGGCACTGCACTAAGCTCTGGGGATAGGGGCTGCGGGATAGAAGCAAATTGGGTTGGACACAGCCCCTGTCCCACATGTGGCTCACAGTCTTAATTCTCATTTTACAGATGAGGGAATGAGGCATAGGGAAGTGACTTGCCCAAGGTCACGCAGCAGAAAAGTGGCAGAGCTGGAATTAGAACCAAGGGCCTTTTAAGTCCCAGGCCCATCCATGCTTTATCCACCAGGCCATGCTGCTTCTCTGAAGAGAAGGCTGGAACTGAAAGTGTCAAGCAAAAATTAAACTAGAGGCAGGACGAAGATCTCAGGGCTCAAACCAGCCTACAATTTAATGGTCCTAAAGAGATGACACCTTTTCAAGTAGGGCCGTCTGTCAAGATATTCACTCAAGAATGAGATACCAGAATTAGTCTCCTGGCATCTCCAAGCAGTTGCTAATTTGACAAGGCTTGGGAAATATGTCTCTCATTTGGATAAAATCTCACGCATCACTACAGTTTTGAAAATGACATAGTAGAATTGTTTTTGTGAATTGAAGTCCAGCCTTTCAGCAATACAATTATCCAGTTTCTCATGGTTAAATAAGCCCCTCTACCCTGGGAAAGAGAAATAATCATTAATAATATATGCAGGAATAGTATTACAATAATTTATTGAACTTCTTACTAAATGCATGCCTGAGTACAAAAGCTCATTCCTTTCTCAGAAGGCAAATTAACATATGTTTCCACAAAATGAAACACGAAAAAGGGTGCTTTAATTTGGAATTCTTATCTCCGTTAGGCCAGGCCAAAGATAATCAATCAATGGTATTTACTGAGCCCTTACTTTGTGCAGAACCCTGAACTAAGCACTTGAGAAACTACAATACATTAGAATTAGTAGGCATGTCCTCTGTCAAAAAGGAGCTTACAATCTAGATGGGCAGAGATCATTATCCTGATTGAGATTCCATTCAATCAGCAGAGAAAAAAGACACAGATTTATGGAGCCCACCCTTAATTCTCTAAGCACAGTTCCATTTGCCCCAGCCAAGCAAGTTAAATCATTTAATGAGACTTTATGATCAACATCATAAAGATCACTCCAGACGACCGTCTCTATATGTTGCCGACTTGTACTTCCCAGGCACTTAGTACAGTGCTCTGCATACAGTGAGCACTCAATAAATACGATTGAATGAATGAATGAATGTTGACCCACAATTCAGGGGAGATTGTCCATAGAGCAAACATTCTGATTAATTTCAACTAAAAAGCACTCTCTCTCTTCAATTATTGCAATGACCTGCCTCTTTCCAGGGATTAAAAAATTCAAAGATTCTTATGCAAAATGATCAGTCGCTTTGCCCGAATTCCAAGGACAGATGGAACAGCCGAGAGACACTAGGAATTCTCATTATTTTTACAAAAAGCCTAGTAAGAATCTCAGATCTAGCCTGTAGACAATGGATAGGGGAAGATAGCAGCATGGCTCAGTGGAAAGAGCATGGGCTTTGGAGTCAGAGGTCATGGGTTTAAATCCTGGCTCCACCAATAGCCAGCTGTGTGACTTTGGGCAAGTCACTTAATCAATCAATCGTATTTATTGAGTGCTTACTGTGTGCAAAGCATTGTACTAAGCGCTTGGGAAGTACAAGTTGGCAACATATAGAGACAGTCCCTACTTAACTTCTCTGTGCCTCAGTTACCTCACCTGTAAAATGGGGATTAAGACTGTGAGCCCCCCGTGGGACAACCTGATCACCTTTTAACCTCCCCAATGCTTAAAACAGTGCTTTGCACATAGTAAGCACTTCATAAATGCTATAATTATTATTATTACATTTAGTTCTAGGTTCTACTCTGGCTGTTGTCATGAAACAAAGTAGAGGCAGAATGAGCAATTAAGTCAATAATTTGGGCTAGATGGATAAATCGGATCATTCAAGACAAAAAATAATCAATGGCACTTACTGAACACTTACAGTGTACAAGTGCTGGGGAGAATACAATTCAACAGGGTTGGTAGATGTGTTCCCTGCCCACAACGAGAAGCAGTGTTGCCTAGTGGGTACAGCACTATGTTGGGAGTCAGAAGGGGCCTGGATTCTAATCCCGGCTCTGCCTCTTGTCTGTTGTTTGACCTTGGGCAAGTCACTTCACTTCTCTGTGCCTCAGTTACCTCAGCTGTAAAATGAGGCTTAATAATGTGAGCCCCATAAGTATGGACATGGACTGCATCCAACATAATTAGCTTGCATCTACCTCAGTGCTTTGTACGGGGTTGGGCACCTAGTAATCGCTAAACAAATACCAATTTAAAAAAAAAGACCCTTCAGTCTAGAAGATAGCTATCAATCAATCAATAGTATTTTCCATACTAAGAGAGTACAATATGACAGAATTAGCAGACATGTTCCACAATGAGCTTACAGTCAACATAGCAACAGGTGAGAGAGTGTGGATGGCTCAGTGCACATCAACACCACTACAACATCACTACAGCAAAAACAACTACAGAAAAAAAAAAAAACATGTCTGGCTCGTGGAAGCAGTAGGTAGTGGTGTTCGGACTATGCTCACATGAATGGCAAGATGTGTGAGATTCTCCTTCTACAGCACTCACACTCCTGGATAAAATCTCATCCTGCCAGTCACCGATGGGTAAACAGCAACTTGACCTAGTGGAAAGGGCACAGGGCTAGGAGCTAAAAAACTACACTGATCCTAGTTCCATATCTTGCCTTTGCGTGTGTACTTGGGCAAGGCAAAGCCATCTGGGGACCTGAATAAACTAGTTTGGCTGCTCACAGTTTTTTAATGGCATCTGTTACATGCTATATGTCAAACACTAATCTAAGCACTGGGGTAGATACAAATTTATTAGATTGGAAACAGTTCCTGTTCCACATGGGGCTCACAGTCTGAGTAGGAAGGAGAACAGAAGAATTGAGTCACAGAGAAGCACAGCAAGCAATTGGTAGAGCTGGAATTAGAAACCAGGTCCTTTAATTCCCAGGCCTGTGATCCTTCCACTAGGCCACACTGCTTCCCAATTAAACTAGCTAATTGCTCACCATCCCCTTTAAATTGTCCTATGTGGATACAGTCAGTGACTAAGAGATCTTAAGGAAGTTACACAATCAATCACATTTATTGAGTGCTAACTGTGTGCAGGGCACTGTACTAAGCACTTGGGAGAGTACAACACAACCATATAATGGACACATTCCCTGCCCACAGTGAGTTTACAGTTTTGCCTCATATTTTGTCAATAGGGCTTAAAGTTTGGGACTGTGGCCTCATCATTATATATCTGGGCTCATCATTTTAGACCAATTTCTCCAGGTTGGTGAACTTTCCCACTTTTTGTTCAGATTTTTGTAAAGCTGTTCAAATGCTTCTGCTCCCGACCCCTCCCTCAAGTATTCTTTGGTCAATATGGAAGCATCTTATCTGATTATCCTGTACCTATTCCAGTGCTTAGTACAGTGTCTGACATGTAGTAAGGACTTAACATACCAAAATTATTATTATTACTGTTGTGTGCATTCCTTTTGTAAAGAGGGCCTTACATGGCCTAGCTTTATATGAATTATGTTAAAACTCACAGTAGTGCAAAGAACTACCCCAATGCCATGGCTTCACATCAACCCAAACAATCTAACTGCTTAATCAATCAATGGTATTTACTGAGTGTTTCCTGTGTGCAGAACACTATAATAGGTACTTGGATGTGTAAAGTACAACAGAATTGGTAGAAACGTTCCTTGTCCATAATGATATCTTCCACGTAGCCTTGAGGAACATAATCATTTCTATGTATAAACCACTTCCTCTTTCAATTTTCCAGTCTGGAGACTAAACTTGTCCTGACTTCTTTTCTCTGCTTTCTAGCTCGAAGGGCACAAGAGAAAGAAGGTGAAATGGAAATCTGACAATGTGTGGCTCATTAGGAGCTGCTATAAAGCCTGGGAGCTGCTCTGAGATTATCTGTTATTTTCTATTGATATGACAGCCTCCAGTTAGCACAGATAATAGGGAACAGGCTACATCACAATTTCATTAGACCCTTAGCTCAGGACCCCAAAAAACTTTCTTATAAAATGATCTCCAATTGGCTGAAACAGGATTCTTGTCACCAGGACTGAAAGCTGCCAGGCAGGGGCTACCCATCGTATTTAATGAACGCTTAACTTTGTGCAGAGCACTGTACTAAGTGCCTAGTAGAGTAGCAGCATGGCCTAGTGGTGAGATCTCGGGCCTGGGAGTCAGAAGGTCATGGGTTCTAATCCCGGCTCTGCCACTATCCTGCTGGGTGACCTTGGGCATGTCACTTCACTTCTCTGGGCCTCAGTTACCTCATCTGAAAAATGGGAATTGAGACTGTGAGGCCCCATGTGGGACAGGGAACTCTGTCCAACCTGAGTTACCTGTATCCACCCCAATGCTTAGCACAGTGTCTGGCACATAGTAAGTGCTTAACAAATACCACTATTATTATTATTATTGTACAACTGACACGACCCCACCAAGAAGTTTACAATCAAGCAGGGGAAACTGATGTTAAATAAATAACAGATAAGGAAAGCAACAGAGCTTAAGGATATGGACATAAGTGCTGTGGGACTAGGGGTTGGGTAAATATAAAAGTGTTTAAGGAGTACAGATCCAAATGCAAAGGTGAGGCAAGAGGGAGGGGGAATAGCATGGGGAAATGACAGGTTAGTCAAGGAAGGCCTCTTGGAGATGTGATTTCAGTTACTTAGACAATGGGGAGAGTGGTGGTCTTGAATAAGGAGTGGGAGGGAAGTCCAAACCATAGGAAAGATGTGGGCAAGGGGTCAGAGGAAAGAGAGATGAGATCAAAGTGGAACAAACAGGTTGGTATTTGAGGGGAGAAGTGAGTGGGCTGGATTGAATTAGGAGATGAGCGAGGTAAGGTAGGAGGAGAGCTGATTGACTGGAAAAAAAGACTTCTGCAAGAGCTGATCAAGCGTTATCTATGGACTATTTTAGCACTTTGCCCCCTCCTACCTTGCCTCGGTGCTCTCCTACTACAATCCAGCCCGCACACTTCATTCCTCTAATGCCACCTTACTCACTCTACCTCCACCTTGTCTATCTCGCCACCCACCTCTCGCCCACATCCTGCCTCTGGCCTGGAATGCCCTCCCTCTTTGTATCTGACAATTACTCTCCCCCACTTCAAAACCTTATTGAAGGCAAATCTTCTCCAAAATGCCTTCCTTGATGAAGCCCTCATTTCCCCTTCTCCCACTCTGTTCTGTATCACCCTCGCACTTCGATTTCTCCCACTTATTCACCCATCCCTCAGCCACCCAGCGCTTCCGTACATACCCATAATTTACTTATTTCCGTTAATGTGTGTCTTCCCCTCTAGACTGTAAGCTCACTGTGGCAGGAAATGTGTCTATTAACTCTGTAATGTGGTGCTCTCCCAAGTGCTTAGTGCAGTGTTCTGCACACAGTAATTACTCAGTGAATATGATTGATTGACCCAAACCACAACCACCAGGATATCCGAGGCAATAGACTGACCTTTCCCTTGGAGACATCCCCCTGCAATCCAACAGTCATTGTCAACAATCTCTTGAAATTCACCCTAAATATTTATTTTCACCGCCAAGTCTAGTCTTTCCATATTAGTACAACCTACTCTGGGGTCTAGTTCAATCCTATATTATTATTCTTTCTTTCCAATGTTTATACCTGATAGACATTTATCGATGGCTAATAGTCTCTACTATCTCTTAGCCAACCTAAAAGCCCCCTTAGATGTAATCAACCAAACCCTCAAAGGTTATAAAACCCAAACCCTCCCTCGAATATCATTTAGCTGCCATCTGTTCATATAGACTTAGCTCTTTAAATCTTCATGAAGCAGTCCACTGAAATCACTAATTATTTTGGTTGTGGTTGCTTAAATACCCTTTAATTTGCTTCCCACCCTATTTTGTGCCAGTAGGAATTTAAATCCCTAAGCAACAGCAACAAGTTTTAGAACATATTTTGTAGATATCTGTACATATGTACATATTTGTACATATTTACTATTCTATTTATTTTGTTCATGATGTGCATCTAGCTTTACTTCCATTTATTCTGATGACTTGACACCTGTCCACATGTTTTGTTTTGTTGTCTGTCTCCCCCTTCTAGACTGTGAGCCTGTTGTTGGGTAGGGACCATCTCTATATGTTGCCAACTTGTACTTCCCAAGCGCTTAGTACAGTGCTCTGCACACAGTAAGCGCTCAATAAATACGATTGAATGAATGAACATTGAGGAGGCCTTAGTTGAGACTGGATTCTGGACAATCTAGACCGTGATACCATCCACTCTTTTACCACTAGAACTGTTGGGCTCAGCCAAGCAGTGTTGCCTAATGGATAGAGCATGTGCTTGGGGGTCAGAGAACCTCGGGTCGAATCCCGGGTTCTGCCGGTTGCCTGCTGTGTGATCCTGGGCAAGTCGCTTAACTTCTCTGTGCCTCAGTTCCCTCAACTGTAAAATGGGGATTATGACTGTGAGTCCCATGTGGGATAGGGACTGTGTCCAACCTGATTAGCTTTAAACTACTCCAGCACTTAGTACGGGGTGTCTGGTAAATAGTATGTGCTTAACAAGAGCATTAAAGAAAAACTTGATATTCTCGTGCTAATGGGGGCAGTTGTTATAAACAAGGAGCTGGAAGTTCTTCTGGGGAAGTCTCCTGGAGGAGGCAGTGTGTTTGTAGGAGGGATTTGACAGTGGAAAGAAATGTGACTTGGTGGATTTGTGGCAGGTGAGGGTGCTAAACTGGGGGAAAGGTATGTGGATATAGCCTGGCAAACTACAGGAGTTTCCCAGAAGAAACGATGCTTATTTTAACAGCATCGTTCCGATCCTAGCAGCACCCTCAAGCATGGATGGCATAGAAAAGACAGGATCCATTAATAATGATGGCATTTGTTAAGCGCTTACTAGGTGTGAAGCACTGTTGTAAGTGCTGGGGGGATACAAGGTGACCAGGTTGTCCCTCATGGGGCTCACAGTCTTAATCCACATTTTACAGATGAGGTAACTGAGGCACAGAGAATCGAAGTGACTTGCCCAAAGTCACACAGCTGATAAGTGGTGGAGTCAGGATTAGAACCCATTACCTCTGGCTCCCAAGCCCGGGCTCTTTCCACTGAGCCATGCTGCTTCTCTCTGTTCTATTACCCAACTCCACATCACTCGACCAGCAGTAGGAAGTGACAGAGAATCCACCTGACTCACCTGACCAAACTAACATCTGTACCTCAGGATTCTAGCGAAGAGCAAATGTTTGAAGAGGGTCTATTTAAGAAATCAAAGCACAAAGAAACAGAAACGTTAATAATGAACTAGCCATCATCATCTAAGCAAATGGCCCTGTCTATGGGGGCTAAACGGAAGTTTGTCTGCCCAAAGATGAATAGGAATAGACAAACCCTTGGTAGGATTTCAGGTATCACTGGCACTTTTGACGTTCTGGCCACTTAGCTGTGTGACTTTGGGCAAGTCACTTCACTTTTCTGTGCCTCAGTTACCTCATCTGTAAAATAGGGATGAAGACTGTGAGCCCCACGTGGGACAACCTGATCACCTTGCAACCTCCCCAGCGCTTAGAATAGTGCTTTGCACATAGTAAGCGCTTACTAAATGCCATTATTATTATTATTATTATCTGATTAATTGCTGAAGCTGCCCAGTGCCACAAGGAAACATGTTATGAAATGAAAGGAAGGTGCTGCTCATAATACAACAATAAACCACTGGGAGGGATGATACGATCAGGAGTTTGTTCGTATGAAGATGAGATGGCTGAGATAGAGAAGCAGTCCATCAATAGAATTTATTGAGCTAAATTCAAAAACTTCATAGAAGGAAGGGGTGTTTTGGCCAGCTGGAAACTGGAATCACCCTCCCTTGACTGGGCAGTAATCTTAGGAAAGGAAGAATTCCCAGGAAAATATCCCTGTAATGTGTTGTCAAATAGAACTACATGGAAGCTCTCATGGTGAGTAGATAAGAGACTTATTTCTTGTCAAGTTCTGTTTGCTTGTAAAGATTTAAACAGCACGAAACATTCCGTGACAGTGCGGTGACTCTTCTACATTGAGGAAATCTGGGCCATTGTCCCAGACTGGCTTCACTCGGTGGTGAGCAGGGGGCATTTTATTATAATTTTTTTAACCTTTTAACATTACAGTGGCCAGCCCAGATAGACAGCTGTGGTGGGCTGCAAAATCTGGGCAGGAAAGGGGGGATAAGGTGACGTTCCCCTAACAAGTGTGCTTCTCTCCCCGGATCAGGTCTGGTCCCTGCATCTTTGGGGGAACTGAAACACAGGCCTGCAAGCCGGGGAATGGACTCAGACAGCAGGGAAACAAAGTTAAAAGAAAAAAGAAAAGAGCCATGTCAGATGTCAGGTGGTGTTAGGAGACAAGGACCATGGGGTCTAAAGATGGGAAGGTTCAGGGACAGGAGGTGCACGTTGGAGCCACAGGGACATGGGAGAGGTGCAGGGAATTGGCATGAAAACTATAAAGAGCTGCAGAAAGAGAGGGTTGGACAGGGTTGAGAGGATGGGGTAAAATAAGGGAAGAGCTGACCTGACTCTCACCCAGAGAAGCCAGGATGGGGAACATGCAAATTTACTTGAGTGAAGTAAAAAGTCGCCACAATGTCCTCTAACCAAACCATTCCTAACATAATGATAATAACAATAATAATAATAATAGCATTTGTTAAGCGCTTACTATGTGCGAAACACTGTTCTAAGCGCTTGGGGGACACAGGTGATCAGGCTGTCCCACGTGGGGTTCACAGTCTTAATCCCCATTTTACAGATGAGGCAACTGAGGCCCAGAGAAGTTAAGTAACTTGCCCAAAGTCACACAGCTGACAAGTGGCGGAGCTGGGATTGGAACCCATGACTTTTGGCTCCCAAGCCCATACTCTTTCCACTGAGCCACCCTGCTTCTCACACAGGACTGCTAAAAGCACCATCATCATCATAAATGGCATTTATTGAGTGCTTAATGAGTATTTATTGAGTAAAATATGACAGAGTTGGTGAACACATTCACTGCCCACAATGAGCTTCCATCAGATTGGTGATTGTGGGCTACCAACTCTGTTACACTGTACTCTCCCAAGTGCTTAGCACAGTGCTCGACATACACTAAGCACTCAGTAAATATGATTGACTGATTGGACCCCAAAGATTGCAGTATGGTTTTGTGCTTATTGCACCCTGTGCTTAGGGGTGCTGTCTTTCTTCCCAGATTTGTTAAGAACAGCATTTGATTTTCAAAGGAACTAGAAATTCTGCTTCTTCGAGTAATTTACAACTTTTAACAGCAACATTAATATTAATAATTGTGGTATTTGTCCAAAGCTTACAATATGCCAGGAGCTGTCTCCCCCTCGCTCCTTGTGAGCAGGGAACATGTCTACCACTTCTGTTACGCTGTACTCTCCCAAGCACTTAGTGCAGTGCTCTGCACACAATAAGTGCTCAATAAATATGATTAATTGATTGATTAAGATAATCAGGTTGAACACAAGTACTTGTTCCACCCGGGGCTCACAGGATAAGTAGAAACTCACTTCTGCTTATGAGAGAATGAAAATCTGGATTCCGGTTTGGGCCAGGCTTCTGAGACTGAGCCCTTATTATCCTAAGTTGTTCCTTTGATATGTATGACTGTCCTGCCTGTACTGAATAAAGATTTTAAAGTTTGCCTTCCTTCCGGGTTCTATTTTGAGCTACAGTCCCTAATTCCAACCTATCGATCTTCTTCCAGCCTCATTCTCAAGGGAGTTAGTCTGGGTGGCAAGTTTATTTGAGTAGAAGTCAAAGTCACCACAATGTGACTAGTCTAGACTGGTCTGGTCTAATTATACTGACCGGACAGGGATTTTTAATGATTCTTTAAAAATAAAATCCTTCTGCTTACTGTCAAAGGACAGAGCCTCGGGGCAGCCAATTAGTTTTCATTATACCCACAGGCAATGCAGTGCGGAACTGAAAAAAATGGCCTCTCAATCTATCCAAACCTTGTCTGGTTTCTGGAAAAGACAACTGCTCCTTTAAGTAGTCCATGGCTCTCAAGAATAAGTGGGGGGATTTTTCATTGCATTGTTCAAAGGCAATTATCTCTTCAAAAACCCAACTTAGGTTTTATGAGTAATATATATATATATATATATATCAGATGTCAGTGAACAATACAACCCAAATTTCAGCTATTAGCTTCACATCATCATTAAGCAATGGAATTTATTAGAGGTATCTTCATGGATTTCTCTTTTCATTATAGAGAAGCAGCATGGCCTAATGGATAGAGCATGGGCGTAGGAGTCAAAAGGACCTGGGTTCTAATCCTGGGTCCGCCACTTGTCTGCTGTGTGACCTTGGACAAGGCACTTAACTTCTCTGTGACTCAGCTCATCTGTAAAATGAGGACTAAGACTGTAAGCCTCATGTAGGTCAGAGACTATGTCAATCTGATTAGTATGTAACTACCCCAGCACTTAAGAGCAGTGATTGACACAAAACAAGCATTTAACAAATATCCTTATTATTATTTTATTATGTTGAGTCAGATTCTCCCCACAATCCATTTAGAGTAATAAAATTGTAATTTATTACAGGGCATTTTGTGGCCTGAAAGAGTTAACGCAGTCTCCAAAAATATCTAAAGATGATGATAGCGCTAATTCATTCATTCATTCATTCTAGACTGTGAGCCCGTTGTTGGGTAGGGAACATCTCTATTTGTTGCCAACTTGTACTTCCCAAGTGCTTAGTACAGTGCTCTGCACACAGTAAGTGCTCAATAAATATGAATGAATGAATTTACTGAGCACTTACTGTGTGCAGAGCACTGTACTTAGTGCTTGGAAAGTACAATTCAGCAACAGAGACAATCCTTGCTCACAACAGGCTCACAGTCTAGAAGGGAGAAGGCAAGCATCAAAACAAGTAAACAGACATCAGTAGCATCAGTATAAATCAACAGAATTATAGATATATGCTCGTCATTAATAGAAATAAATAGAATTATAAATTTGTACATGTATACACAAGTGCTGTGGGGGGATAAGGGTGGAGCAAAGGGAGCGAGCTGGGCATTGGGGAGGGGAGGGGGAGCAGAGGAAAAGGGGGGCTTAGTCGGGGAAGGCTTCCTGGAGGAGGTGAGCCTTCAGTAGGGTTTTGAAGAGGGGTCAAGTGTGATTGTTTGGCACAGATTTGAGGAGGGAGGGCATTCCAGGCCAGGGGTAGGACGTGGGCCAGGGGTAGACGGTGGGACAGGTGAGAACGAGGCAGAGTGAGAAGGTTAGCACCAGAGGAACGGAGTGTGAGGGATGGGATATAGTGGACATAACAGCCGTGTCCCAATACTTTAAAAACCTCAAAGAAATTCTCCAACAAACCTACCCTGACTAAAGTTGTCATCTCCCCTCAGCCATCCATACCCAACACCATATACTTCCTTTTCTGTTACACTGTACTCTCCCAACCACTTAGTACAGTGCTCTGCACCTAGTAAGTGCTCAATTAATACAGGGACTGTGTCCAACCTGATTTTCTTGCATCCACCCCAGGGCTTAGTACACTGCCTGGCGCATAGTATGCGCTTAACAAATACCATTATTTAGAGAAGCAGCGTGGCTCAGTGGAAAGAGCACGGGCTTTGGAGTCAGAGGTCATTTGTTCAAATCCCAGCTCCGCCAATTGTCAGCTGTGTGACTTTGGGCAAGTCACTTAACTTCTCTGTGCCTCAGTTCCCTCATCTGTAAAATGGGGATGAAGACTGTGAGCCCCTCGTGGGACAACCTGATCACCTTGTAACCTCCCCAGTGCTTAGAACAGTGCTTTGCACATAGTAAGCGCTTAATAAATGGTATCATTTTTATTATTATTAAGTACCACTGATTGATTGATGGGCTATTGCTAATGGCTCGCTTGGCATTTCTGCCCCAGGCTGGTGCTTTTTCAGGCAACTGAGGCCAGTCAGTCACTCAGACAGTCAGTCAACCATATTTATTGAGAACTTACTGTGTGCAGAGCACTGTACTAAGCGCTTGGGAGACTATAATATAACAATAAACAGACTCATTGTCTGCCCACAATGAGCTTACAGTCTAGAAGACTGAGGCAGCCCCTGGGGAAGATACCAAATATTCAGATAAGACAGCCTCTGTCCCACATGAGGCTGACAGTCTTGAGGAGCACCATGGCCTGGTGGGAAAGAGAATGGGTCTGAGGACCTGGGTTCCACTCCCGACGCCATTAGGTCACCGCTGGGTGACCTGGGGCAAGTCGCTTAACTTCTCTGGACCTGTTCTCCCTCCTACAAGACCGTGAGCCCCATGTGAAGCCCCAGAAGCAGCGTGGCTCAGTGGAAAGAGCACGGGCTTGGGAATCAGAGGTCATGGGTTCGAATCCCGGCTCTGCCACTTGTCAGCTATGTGACCTTAGGCAAGTCACTTAACTTCTCTGTGCCTCAGTTACCTCATCTGTAAAATGGAGATTAAGACTGTGAGCCCCACGTGGGACAACCTGTTCACCTTCTATCCCCCATTGCTAACAACAGTGCTTCACACATAGTAAGTGCTTAACCAATACCATCATTACTATTATTATTATCATTATGTGGGGCAGGGACTGGGTCTGACATGATTACCTCGTACTTATCCCACAGCTTAGAATGGTGCCTGACACATAGAAGCGCTTCAGCACCACAATTGGAGGGAAAGAAAAGCGTTATTTTATCCCCATTTTATAGATGAAGAAACTGAGGCACATGAAATGGAGAGACCTAAATATGTGTGACCTAAATATCTTGTATCTTGCCCAGAACATAGTACAGAGCTCAGCAACTAGAAGGTGCTTAACAAACACAATTATTATTCTTATTGCTACTACTATTATTATTATTGTTACTATTACCTTGGCCCTCCTGTTTCCCTATCAACCTGATATTTTCCCCTCCATCTTTCTCCTGCTTGCCTAGCACTAGACACTTTTCCATCCATCTTTCTCCATTTTTGGTTTCCTTCTTTTTTCATCACGGCTGCGTGGTTGGATTCTCCATCTACTCTTGGCCCTGATTTTTGAACAATCCAAAGGGCTTCTTGCATCTTGGCAGAATCTCTAATTTTAGTCCACTCCAACACCTTAAGACCATGAATCTCTTTCCGCTCCTGTCCTCTTAAGAGAAAGACAAGGTCCTCCTCCTATCGGCCATTTAACTATACTTGAAAAAGTCTCACAGCCGCAGACAGCAGCAAGAGGTTCAAGACTGAAATGATAATGATAGAAATAATAACGGTGGTTATCATTATTATTGTGCTTTCTGTTGAATACTTACCATATGCCAAGCACTGTACTGGGCACTGGGGTAGATACAAGTTAATCAGGTCAGATCCAGTCCCTGTCCCACATGGGGCTAAGTAGGCGGGAGAATGGATTATTTAAACCAGATTGTACAGATGAAGAAACTGAGACACAGAGAAGTTAAGTGCCTTGCCCAAGGTCATACAAGCAGGCAAGTGGCAGAGGAGAAATTAGAACCCAGATCTTCTGACTCCCACGCCTGTATTCTTTCCACTAGGCCACTCTGAAAAAAAATACAATGAAGAAACAGGCTCTTAGTGCCAAAATTACCCAGCCAAGAAAACCATTGATTTTATTTGAATCTGCCATCAACACAAATGTGCTCTTTGTGGACAGGCTAGCTCTCTAATGCCCTGGCCGTGATGGATAATGATAGTTAGTGATAAATGTAGAAGCCAAATATTGTTCCAGACTATAATTTGCACCCCAGAATTGAGGAATAGTTGCTGTTCTTACTTGAAAATCACCTTTCAGTGTAGTCCCTACTAGTGGATCACAGTGTTGAAGACTGCTGAAAGGGCAAGGAGAATTCAGAGAGAATAGACTGGACCATCCTTTCTCCCAGTCACACCATCTCACCTTGATTTCTCTGATATTGTTCTCACCTAGTTCTCCTCCTACCCCCCTGGATACACCTTTTTGGTCTCTTTCACCAGTTTTTTCCTCTGTCTTCCTCTCCCCCAGCTGTGGGGGTCCCTCCGCCTACCCACCCACTGAATCCCAGTTCTGGAATCCCTTCTATTCTAGCTCTACCCCGACTCCCTCAGGGAGCTAATTCTCTCCCAGGGCTTCAACTATCACCTCTTTGCCAACATTCGCTACATCAGCCAATCCTGACGGTTCTTCCTCTACATCATCTCTAGAATCCACGCCTTTCTCTCCGCCCAAACAGCTACTATTTTGGTCCAAATGTTTATTATGTCCTTATTCGACTACTGTACCAGTCTCCCCACAGATCTTCTCCAGTAGCTCCTTTATCAATCACATTTATTTAGCGCTTACTGTCTGCAGAGAACAGTACAAAGCACTTGGGAGAGTAAAATATAACAGAGTCGGTAGACACATTCCCGAAATCCTTAATCGACTCCTGCACCGGCCTCCTTGCATACCTCCCTGCGTCCAGGCTCTCCTTTCTCCAGTTCATGCTTCACTTTGTGGCCTGATCATTTTTCCAAGACACGGTTCTGCCTGCGTTTCTCCACTCCTGGAAATCCTCTGTGGTTGCCCGTTTCTCCCCAGATCAAACAGAATCTCTTGATCTTTGCCCTCGGGGAAATCAGATCTCTTTTCCCTGCTTATCCTCACCCACCTCCCATTGCAGCCCAGCTCACACTCTTCACTCCTTGCAAGATGGCAGTTGAAGATGACAGGCAGGGAGGGGAGAACAGAGGGTGCAGTTGATTTTGGAAGGTGAGAAAATACGGGGTTGGGAATTACGTGGTTCTCGGGAGGTCCTCAGAATGACAGCCATGTAATTCAGAAGATAGATATATGCAAGATGCACGCATGCAAACAAACCTCTAATGGTGAATCTGGATATGTAATAATAATAATTGTAGTAATAATAATGATAGTGGTATCTGTTAAGTGCATACTATATGCCAGGCACTGAACTAAGTACTGGGATAGATACAAGCAAATCGGGTTGAACAAAGTCCCTGTTAGACGTAGGGCTCAAAGTTTCAATCCCCATTTTACAGATAAGGGAACTGAAGCCCAGAGAAGTGAAGTGACTTGTCCAAGATCACACAGCAAGCAAGTGGGATAGCCAGTTGATTCTGACTCCCATGCCTATACTCTATCCACTAGGTTACACTTCTTCCAAAGTTCTTTGAAAGGGTTATTTCAGCAACCTTGCACTGCAGGAAATTCTTCGTTCCTCCAGCCCCAGTGGAAGGGAAGGCTGAAAAGAGTCATCAGGTTTGGTGTTGACTGCCATTTTTGAATCCAGGGCCAATGCGAGTCCAGCTTTGTGAGTATTGCTGTTTGCTAAGTGCTTCTGTGTGTCAGGAACTACTAAGCACTGGACTAGATAATCAGGTTGGACTCAGTCCAGATCCCACATGGGGCTCACAGCTTTAATCCTCATTTTACAGATGAGGTCAATGAGGCACAAAGAAGTGAAGTGATTTGTCCAAGGTCACCTAGCAAACCAGTGGCAGAGCCAGGATTAGAACCCAGGCCCTTCTGATTCCCAGCCCCAGGTTCTATCAACTAGGCATTGCTGCTTCTTTACGTACATATCTTTAAATTAAACATTATAAATTATTTATTTATATTTATGTCTGTCTCCCCCACTAAATTGTAAGCTCGTTGTGGGCAGGAAACAGGTCTGCCAGCTCTGTTGTACTGTATTCTCCCAAGTGCTTCATACAGTGGTATGCACGTAGTGCTCAATAATTGATTGAATGATTGCCTTGATCCCACGTATCTCGCCGCCAATCCCTCGCCCATGTCCTGCCCCTGGCCTGGAATGCCCTCCCTCCTCAAATCCGACAGTTATTCTCCCCCCACTTCAAAGCCTTATTGAAGGTACATCTCTTCCAGGACGTCTAAACTACCCCTTTCCTCTTCTCCCACTCCCTTCTGTGTTGCACTGTCTTGTTCACTCTGTTCTTCCCCCTTCCCAGCCCCACAGCACTTATGTACTTATCCGTAATTTTTTTTCATATTAATGTCTGTCTCCCCCACTCTAGACTATATGCTCAGTGTGGGCAGGGAACGTGTCTGTTTATTATTGTATTGTACTCTCCCAAGAGTTTAGCATAGTGCTCGGTACACAGTGAGAGCTCAATAAATACGATTTAATGAGTGAATGAATAAATTGGATATACGACCATGCAGTCTTGCTGATGCATTAGGGCAAGAGTTGTATTCTTTTGTGTGAGAAACTCTTTTAAGGGGTTTTTAAGTTACTGGAAGAGGAGTAGCCATGTGGGACAGGGACAGTGCCCAACATGATTAACTTCTATGTACCCCAATGCTTCGTTCAATCTACTGCGATTGTTTTGTTTTGTTGTCTGTCTTCCCCTTCTAGACTGTGAGTCTGTTGTTGGGTAGGGACCGTCTCTATATGTTGCCGATCTGTATTTCCAAAGCGCTTAGTACAGTGCTCAGCACACAGTAAGCGCTCAATAAATACGATTGAATGAATGAATGAATAAAATAAACTATAAAGGGGGTAGAAGATAAAAAGTAGTTTCCCTAATACCTTAGAACCATAAATTCTGGCAGTGATATTGCATAAACATCAAATTTTGCGGGGAAAATGTCCTCTCTAGATTATATTCAATGCAACATTTGAACTGTACATGAATCATCCTTACTTTAGCTAGATTATCCACTTTAATAACTCAGCAAGAAAAAGCGTAGGAACTCCCACAGTTGATTTTGCATAGACAAATGCAATATTGTATTATTAAATAATAATGGCATTTGTTAAGTGCTTACTATGTGCAAAGCACTGTTATAAGCGCGGAGGGGATACAAGGTGATCAAGTTGTCCCACGTGGGGCTCACTGTCTTAATCCCCATTTTACAGATGAGGGAACTGAGGCACAGAGAAGTTAAGTGACTTGCCCAAGGTGACACAGCAGACATGTGGTGGAGCCGGGATTTGAACCCATGACCTCTGACTCCAAAACCCGGGCTCTTTCAATCAATCAATCAATCACATTTATTGAGTGCTTACTGTGTGCAGAGCACTGTACTAAGCGCTTGGGAAGTACAAGTTGGCAACATATAGAAACAGTCCCTACCCAACAGTGGGCTCACAGTCTAAAAGGGGGAGACAGAGAACAAAACCAAACATACTAACAAAATAAAATAAATAGAATAGATATGTACAAGTAAAATAAAAACAGTAATAAATATGTACAAACATATACATATATACAGGTGCTGTGGGGAAGGGAAGGAGGTAAGATGGGGGGGTGGAGAGGGGGATGAGGGGGAGAGGAAGCTGCTTCTCTATTATTAGCATTGATTATTGCTCTATTATTGATACAAATTGTGAAATAGCAGCAGGCTGTTCAAATTCCAACACCACGTACTGTTTAAGAGGTCACTGTATTTGAAGGTACAGAAACAATAGTCTCATTCTGAGGCCCACGTAAAAACATACACCTGGGCCACAAAGAGCTCGGATCGAATATGCTATTTTCAGTCTTGCTTAAAAGCACCCACTGAAGTCAACATTCATCATCACGGTGAAAACAGCAAAGAATAGCAGCAGTATAGATCTCCCTGATCTTCTCCAGCTTGTATTCCCTTCAAATGCTAATACGATACTTCCACATCACCACATCATTTTTTTATGAACAACATCCTCTAGCACTATGTACAAACACGCGTGATAAATACCATGGCCTACTGGAAAAAGCAGGGGCCGGGAGGAGATAGAGAGCCTGAATTCTAATCCTGGCCCTACCACTTAACTGCTGTGTGACCTTGGGCAAGTCACTTCACTTCCCTGTGCCTCAGTTACCTTATCTGTAAAATGAGGATTGAGACTGTGAGCCTCACATGGAATACGGACCGAGTCCAACCTGATTTGCTTGTATCCACCCCAGTGCTTAGCACAGGGCGTCACACATAGTAAGCACTTAACAAATACCATAATTATGATTATTAGACTGTGAGCCCCATGGGGAATAGGGGTTGTTTCAGACCTGATTAACTTGTCTGTACCCCAGTGTTTAGTATGTGCTTGGCATTTTTATTGGCATACCATTTTTATTAACACATCTTAAATTCACTATCATTATCTCTAATTTACTTTAGTGTCTGTCTCTCTTACTTGGATGTAAGATCCTGAAAGGCAGAGATCAAGCCTACTAATTTTTTTTTTTGGTTTTATGTGTTTTTTTTCCTGACACTGTTGTGACAAGTGCTTACAGTGTACCAGGCACTGTACTACGCACTGGGGTAGATACAAGATGCTCAGGATAGACACAGTTTATGTCCCTCATGGGGCTTAATCCCCATTTTACAGATGAGGCAACTGAGGCACAGAGAAGTGAAGTGACTTCTCCAAAGTCACACAGTGGACAGGTGGCAGAGCTGGGACTGGAACCAAGGTCCTTCTGACCCCCAGGCCTGGGCTCTTTCCGTCCTATTGTACTTCTCCAAGTGCTTAATGCTAATAAAAATAATAATTATAATTATAATGATGGTATTTATTAAGCACTTACTATGTGCAAAGCACTGTTCTAAGTGCTGGGGAGGATACAAGGTGATCAGATTGTCCCATGTGAGTTGGGCTCACAGTCTTAATCCCCATTTTAAAGATGAGGTAACTAAGGCACAGAGCAGTTAAGTGATTTGCCCAAAGTCACACAGCTGACAATTGGCAGAGCCGGGATTTGAACCCATGAACTCTGACTCTTTCCACTGAGCCACGCTGCTTCTCGCTTAGTACAGTGCTCTGCTCTCAGTATGTGCTCAATAAATCCTATTGACTGAAAGATACAAAACTCAAGTTTTCAGCAGCAGATGCTTCAGTTAATTCAAACCTAAGAATTATTCAGCAAAAGCAGCTTTGCCTGGCACTGTACCAAGCAGAAAGCTCTAATTAGTCACCATTTCCGATTTCTTTGAATGCACATGAAAAGCAGCGTGGTTAGAGCACAGGCCCAGGAGTGAGAAGGACCTGGGTTCTAACTTCGGCTCTGCCACTTGTCTACTGTGTGACCTTGGGTGAGGAGTCATTTAACTTCCCTGCATCTCAATTTCCTCTTCTCTAAAATGGGGATTAAGGCTGTGAGCCCCATTTGGGATGTGGACAGTGTCCAACCTGATTACCTTGTATCTGCCCAAGCACTCATTCATTCATTCATTCGTATTTATTGAACGCTTACTGTGTGCAGAGCACTGTACTAAGCGCTTGGGAAGTACAAGTTGGCAACGTATAGAGACGGTCCCTACACAACAGTGGGCTCACAGTCTAGAAGGGGGAGACAGAGAACAAAACAAAACATATTAACAAAATAAAATAAAATAAAATAAAATAAATAGAATAGATATGTACAAGTTAAATAAATAAATAAATAGAGTGATAAATACGTACAAACACTCAGTAGAGTGACTGGCAGTGTGGCTCAGTGGAAAGAGCATGGCCTTTGGAGTCAGAGGGCATGAGTTCAATCCCCAGCTGTGCCAATTGTCAGCTGTGTGACTTTGGGCAAGTCACTTAACTTCTCTGGGCCTTAGTTACTCCATCTGTAAAATGGGGATTAAGCCTGTGAGCCCCCCTGTGGGACAACCTGATCACCTCGTAACCTCCCCAGCACTTAGAACAGTGCTTTGCACATAGTAAGCGCTTAACAAATGCTATCATTATTATTAGTAGTAGTAGTAGTAGTAAGCACTTAATGCCATTAAAAAAATGCACTTTAGGGGATGTCTCCTCAGCAGGTGGAGTTTCTAATGATCTAAATACTCTATAACGATGATAATTTTGCAGTTGTCATGTGCATACTATGTACCTAACGTTGGGATTGAGACAATACAATCAGATCAATCAGTCCCTGTCCCACATGGGGCTCAAAGCCGAAGGGGGAGAAAGAACAGAGAAGCAGCGTGGCTCAATGGAAAGAGCACGGGCTGCGGAGTCAGAGGTCATGAGTTCAAATCCCGGCTCCACCAATTGTCAGCTGTGTGACTTTGGGCAAGTCACTTAACTGTGCCTCAGTTACCTCACCTGTAAAATGGGGATTAAGACTGTGAGCACCCCCGGGGGACAACCTGATCACCTTGTAACCTCCCCAGTGCTTAGAACAGTGCTTTGCACATAGTAAGTGCTCAATAAATGCTATTATCATTATTATTATCATTATTATAATGTACGGGCCTGAGTGCCAGTGGACCTGGGTTCTAATCCTGATTTGTCAGTTGCCTGCTGTGTGACCTTGGACAATCACTTAGCTTCTCTGGGCCTCAGTTCCCTCAACTGAAAAATGGGGAGTTAATACCTGTTCTTCCCCCTGCTTAAGAAGAACCCTGTGTGGGACAGGCCTATATCTGGCCTGATTAACTTGTATCTACCCCAGCGCTTAGAGCAATGCTTGACACCTAGTAAGTGCTAACAAAATACTCCTCTAGACTGTAAGCTCATTCATTCATTCATTCAATCGCATTTATTGAGCACTTACTGCTTATGGAGCACTGTACTAAGCGCTTCGGAAGTACAAGTTGGCAACATATAGAGACGATCCCTACCGAACAAAGGGCTCACAGTCTAGAAGGAGGAGCTCATTGTGGGCAGGGAATGTATCTGTTTATTTTTACACTGTACTCTCCCAAGCACTTAGTACAGTGCTCTGCACACAGTAAGGGCTCAAAAAATACAATTGAATACATGAATGAATGAATTTTTTAAAACCCGAAAAACAAAGACAGGCATTTATGAGGAATCTGAAGCAGAGGTTACGTGACTTCCCAAGATCAAAGAGCAGTCATGAGGCAGAGCTGGAATTAGAACCCAGGCCCCTTTTTGTCCTGTCCTGTGCTCTTTCCACTAAGCCACGAACCCTACCTGGACTGGGGAAGGACTGGCCTAGTAAAACGGTAGGAAGCTTTAAATTCCAGCCAAATGGGTAGACAGTGAGATACACGGCCAATCGGATTAGCAAACAGTCCCTCCTCTATCAACAGCTTGAAACTTCCAGGAGCTGCTACCTACTAAACCAAACACATGCATTTAATAAGCTAGGCCAGGATTTATTATTTAACTAATCTTGCAGTGCGTTCTTAGGCTTCAAGCCTTTTTTCTGGGGATTTACTCCTAATTAGGCAGCTCTCAAATTCTCTGCATGGCTTTTTTATGGTATTTGTTGAGCACTTACTCTTTTCTTTTATGTAATTTGTTAGAACTTTACTATGTGCCAGGCACTGTACTGAGTGCTGGGGTACAGAAGCAGCATGGCCTAGTGGCTATGGGAATCAGAAGGTCAAGAGTTCTCATTCCGGCTCTACCACTTGTTTGCTATGTGACCTTGGGGAAGTCATTTATTCATTCAATCATATTTATTGAGTGCTTACTGTGTGCAGAGCACTGGCTCAGTGGAAAGAGCCCGGGCTTTGGAGTCAGAGGTCATGGGTTCAAATCCCGGCTCTGCCAATTGTCAGCTGTGTGACTTTGGGCAAGTCACTTCACTTCTCTGGGCCTCAGTGCCCTCATCTGTAAAATGGGGATGGAGACTGTGAGCCCCCCGTGGCACAACCTGATCACCCTGTAACCTCCCCAGTGCTTAGAACAGTGCTTTGCACATAGTAAGCACTTAATAAATGCCATTATTAATTAATTAATTACTGGGCGCTTGGGAAGTATAATTTCACAACTGAAGTCATGTAACTTCTCTGAGCCTCAGTTACTTCAACTGTAAAATGGGGATTAAAACTACGAGCCCCACATGGGACAAGGACTGTGTCCAAATTGATTTCTTGTATCCACCCCAGCGCTTAATACAGTGCCTGGCACTGCACACTCTAAGTGCTTAACAAATACCATAATTATTATACATGATAATCAGTTTGGACACAGTCCTTGTTCCACATGGGGCTCATAGTTTTCATTCCCATTTTACAGGTAAGGTAACTGAGGCGCACAGAAGTTATGTGTCACACAGCAGACAAATGGCGGAGCTGGGATTAGAAACTAGGTCCTTCTGACTCTTAGGCCCCTGCTCTACCACTAGGCCACACTGCTTCTCTTCCTCTGTGTCAAACGCTGTTCTCTGAGCTGGGGTAGATACAATTTAATCAGGTTAGATATAGTCTCTGACCCACATGGGGCTCAATTTAAGTAGGAGGGAGAAGAAGTGTTGAAACCACATTCGAAAGTTGGGGACACTGAGGCTCAGAGAAGCCAAGTGTCACACAGCAGACATGTGGCAGAGCCGGGATTAGAACCCAAGTCCTCTGACTCCAGGGTCTTTGCTCTCCACTAGGCCACACTTCTACCCTTTGTTATTCTACAAAGTCCCCTGCTTGGAACCTTACCCCAGTTATCTACCATTCATTCATTCATTCAGTTGTATTTATTGAGCGCTTACTGTGTGCAGAGCACTGTACTGTTTGGGAGAGCTCAATGTAAGAGATACATTTCCAGCCCACAATGAGCTGGCACATAATAAGCACTGAAGAAATACCATTAAAAAACCCCAAAAAAGCCCAAATAGACTTTTGGACTAACCAGCACCTTGGATACTAAAGCTTTAATTTAAAAAGGCTCTCTTGTTTTCCTAATGTTGAGTTTCCAACCTGCACCAGGGGCAGTTGAGCTTGTGAATCCACAGACAGTAGTGGCAGTTTATTGCTCATTTGATCATTCAGTATATTAAAGCCATTTTCTCCTAGGCTTGCTTAGTAGTTTACAGAGATGAATGGCTTTTCCATTTAAAATAGATTAAAATAGCATCAGAAAGTCAAACCTCAATATTTAAAAATACGTGAACTTTCTTTTTAGTAGAAAGGGAACTGTGGATAATAGACTGTAAGCTCATTGTGGGCAGGAAGCGTGCCTTTTTATTGTTGTATTGTACTCTCCAAGTGCTTAGTACAGTGCTCTGAATACAGTGAGCGCTCAATAAATATGATTGAATGAATGAACTTCATTACCAGCATTATATGCTTCCCATTTTGCCAAACACCCAAGCAGAAATCCTCAAAGAAGCTTCTGGATTTTTCAAAAAATGGAAACAAAGTTGACCTCTAGCTCTTTGAATACACAATACACAACTTCCAAGCCAGTTCAATTGGAATTGGGCTGGACATTATAGTTCCCTCCCTCCAGGGCAGAAAAATGGGGTGAGAGAGGAACGGTCCAAATTTAGAGAAGGACCGTGAAGAGTCATTTTATTCTTTGTTTTCATTTCGGAATGACTGATACACAAAATGAAGCACTACCAGAAACTGGCAAATTAAATCTACTGTTTTCCAGAGTCTGAATCCAAAGGGCCTTGTCTCCTGGGAGCCATGTGGTTTAGCAACAACTGATGCCAAGAACACCGAGGACGGTTTTGGCTGGTTCGTGGATGAGCTGTCAAGAAAAACAGATTTCCACCATCCCAGCTGGTGATCTGAGCCAGTGTCATTGAAGTGAATTCCTCGCGTCCCCTTGGGCAGAACATTCGCCTCACTGGGATCTTTCTTGCACCTGGACTCCTTCACCACCGGCTGCTGTCAATAGGAAACCACCACACAAATTCTGACTCTGCCCCACAAGGCCCAAAGCTGCAGTTTGGAAGAAATTCTAGAGAAGCAGCATGGCTTTGTGCAGAGAGCATGGGCCTGAGAGTCAGAAGGACCTGAATTCAAATCCTGGCTCTACCACCTGTCTGCTGTGTGACCTTGGGCAAGTCACTTCACTTCTCTGGACCTCAGTTACCTCATCTGTAAAGACTGTGAGCCCCATGTGGAACAGGGACTGTGTCCAACCTGATTGATTTGTATCAATCCAAGCACTTAGAATGTAGTAAGCACTTAACAAGTACCATAATTATTACTATTATTATTATCATTATTAAAATCCAGTAAAGAGTTGGCCCGGCAAGTCTTCACCTTGCAGAATTAGAATTAAAGTGAACTCAAAATGCCACTGTGGCTCACTGTGGCAATGCAAGTCCTAAATTTTTCCCTTCCCTTCTCTCCCCTCCAGCCCCACTAAAGGACTGGGATTCATTTAGCTGCCTGGGAGTCTTCCAACCTGTAAAAATGATAAGGTCTGTGGTATTTGTTCAGTGCTTACTATATGCCAGGCACTGTGATAAGCACCGGGTAGATACAATGCAAACGCTGAGAAGCAGTGTTGCCTAGTGAATAGAGCACAAGCTTGGGAGTAAGAAGGACCTGGATTCTATTTCTGGCTCTGCCACATGTCTGCTGTGTGACCTTGGGCAAGTCACTTCACTTCTTTGGGCCTCAGTCATCTCATCTATAAAATGGGGATTAAGACTGTGAGCCCCATGTGGGTCAAGGGACTGTGTCCAATCTGATCAGCTTGTCTCTATCCCTGTGCTTAAATACAGTGGTTGGCATACAGTAAGCACTTAACAAGTACCATAATTATTATTATTGTTAGAAACTGATTAGACACAGTCTCTATCCCACATTGCACTCACTCCAGGGAGCTTCCATTTACTTAAGTAAGCACTGTTCTCAGATTGCCTTAATGCAGGTGTACCAGGGAGTGAATCCAGTCCTGTTGCCAGAACAGACACACAGTAATGAACCAACAGTGGGCACTTATTACCCTCAAAACTGTGGAAGTTAAGCATGAATGCAATTTGTCTGGCAGCCCACATCAGCGACAGCTCCTAGTAACTCAAGTGAATTAGCCCAGGTGGCAAATGGGAAGCAAAAAACAGCCTCAATGACTGATTAAGTCTTCCTAGGCACAGAATCTGAAGCAAACCACAGGCTTTTCCGTCAACACGGGTGTCACATTTCTTGGAAGCATTTTCCACTCTGACCTTGGTCACTGTTCAACCCAAGAAACAATCCGCAAGCCTGCGGCTCCCTGAAAGTCATTTGGCCAGAGGACTGGTTTGGGAAGAAGGGATCTGAGAAGACCTTAAAGCCCATGAGTGGAATTCCACTCTTTCATCCTGCCGTACGTATTGGCCACAGAAGCCAGCAATTGCCACCCACTGATAACCTGATTCCTAACAAACCTAGAGCACAGGTACACTTAGTCATCAATGGTATTTACTGAGTGAACACTGTGTGCAGAGCACTATACTAAGCACTTGGAAAGGACAATACAACAGAGTTGGTAGACACATGCTTTGTCCATGGCTTACACTTGAGACAGACAGAGAGAGAGAGAGATAGACAGAGAGAGAGAGAGAGAAAGAGAGAGAGTGTGTGCATGTTTGTGTAAGCATGCATGCACATGCTACACTTGTTGGAGAAATGAAATCATTTCCATGAGAGTACTCACAGCAGAGTGGCCATGGAAAGAGCATAGACTTGAGAGTTGGGAGTCCTGGGGTTCTCAACTCTCCTCCACCTATTGCGTGACCTCAGTTTCCTCTTCTAGAAAATGGGGATTAAATACCTGTTCTCTCTCCCCATTACACTGCGAACCCCATGCGGCACAAAGATTGTGTCCGATCTGATTATATTGTATCTACCCCAGTGCTTACTTAAGCACTTAAACAAATACCACCATTTGGTTAAATAGCAAAGAGGCATTTGTTCTTATGTTCTGAAGTCCATTTGGTAACCTACTCCAGAACTGGAGAGATTTTTCCAAATGCCTTCTGGTATTTATCCAGAGCCACAAGGTCATTTTTCCAAGGGATATAGGTCCTTACAAAGCAGTTCATAAAGTCCTGAAATTTCACTACTGCCAAAATAGGAGATAACAATAAGGCAGACAGTAAGACTGCACTTGATTAAAGCCATATTAAAAAGATAAAAACACAATCCAAACAGTGCACCAAGCTGTTTCTTGGCATGAGTGGTGTGGAGTTTGGAAGGATGTGAGTATATTTGCCTCAGTGCTGTGCTTCTGTAGCATGGGATTCCCTTAGGGAAATATTTGTATACCAAGAGGTAAGACTTCTTACCTCTTATTGAAAACAATATACAACTAATTTCTTCACCAGGACATAGAAAACCCATTTAAACAACACCTATACTTGATAGGTGGGCCAAGTAGAGTAGTTGTTAAGAACAGGACTATTCTTGGCTGAAAATCAGACCACAAGAAGTAGCACGGACTAAGGAAAAGAGCATGGGACCAGGAGTCAGAGAACCTGGGTTCTAATCCTGGCTCCACCATATGTCTGCTATGAGACCTGGATAAGTCACTTAACTTCTCTGTGCCTCAGTTCACTCATCTGCAAAATGGGGATTTGATACATGTTCTACCTCCTACCTACACTTATCTTTAAGCTGGGGCTTATCTTTATATCTTACACTTATAAGATGGGGCTTATCTTTTACCTACCCCAGCACTTAGTACAGTGCTTGGCATATAGTAGGTGCTTAACAAATACCCTAATTATCACTATTATTGCCTCAGTCTCAGATGGAAATGCCCAGAACCAGAACCAATCAATAATGTTTATTGAGCTCTTACTGTATGCAGAGCCCTTTTCTATGCCCTTGGGAGGGTATTATACACTGGAGTTGGTAGACACATTCCCCGCCCAAAGTGAATTTATAGTCTAGAGGGGGAGACAGACATTAATATAAATAAATGATGGGTATGTAGGTAATACTAAAAATAATAATAGTCATATCTGTTAAGCACTTACAATGTGCCAAGCACTGGGATGGATACAAGAAAATTGGGGTGGACAAAGTCCATGTCCCCCATAGGGCTCACTGTCTTAATCCCCATTGACAGATGAGGGAATCGAGACCCAATGAAGTGAAGTGATTTGTCCAAGGTCACAAAACAGACAAGTAGGGGACGAGTGGATTATAACCAACATCCTCTGATTCCCAGGCCCATGATCTATCCATTAGGCCAAGCTGTGGGGCTGAGAGAGGGGTGAACCATCCAGCAGAGTTGTCTACTACCCATAAAATCACAGAGATGTGCCCACCACCCATGGATACAGGATGGGAAAGATTATCTCCTTCTTTAAAGTGGAGGGATACTCACTATCTTCACCCACTGGCCTCCTTTGTCCATGGCCTTGGGAAGGAGGAGTGGAAGCTGTAATAATGGCATTCACTGAGCATCTAATAAGGGCAGTGAACAAGAATGTCAGCTCACTGTAGGCAGGGAAGGTGTCTATCAATGCTGTTATACTGTGTTCTCCCAAGTGCTTAGTACAGTGGTCTGCGCACAGTAAGTGCTCAACAAATATACTTGACTGATTGACTTATTGAGCTATTCCAAACGCTTGGGAGAAACACCACAAGGACAGGGCACACTACCTGCCCACGAAGAGCTTACAAATGGTGGTGAGATCTAAATACTTTTATTGCACCTTAACCATTCATTCATACAAGCGTATTTATTGAGTGCTTACTGTGTGAAGAGCACTATACTGAGCATTTGGGAGAGTACGATATAAAAATAAACAGACACATTCCCTGCGCACAATGAACCCAATGGGGAAAAACCTTGACTTTTAAAAGTAAAACCCTCCTGGAAAATAGAGAAACTGAGATGAAACTGGCTGAAAGAAATTAATCACTATGAAAGAGAGCCAAAGGCCAAGATCAAGAGTTTCCTGCAGATGTTAATTTTGGGGGCCCAGAAACATATTTGTCTTCCGTGACTTCTATAAACCACGTAAGAATTCTCTGCCAAATGCAACTTGTGAAAATCCATGCTCAACCTGAGGAACTGCATATGGGAAACACTTAATAAATAGTATTATTATTATAGTTACTGGCTATCCCGCTGAGGGATTCTCACTCCCTGCTCACCTGCTGTAAAATGTAAAAATGGCATCAGGTCAGACAAAGGCAACTGAACAACGACTGAGTGGCTAATCAATAAATTTGATTTAGGAAATGGAAGACCAAAGGGCATTGCGATTTGAATGAAATCAATAGTTTGTTTCACTTTTTATAGCATCCTAAATCTCAACTGCTGCTGATCAATCTACCATAGAATGAAATAAAACGGAGAAGAAACAAGGCATTGGGAATGATCTATTCAGTTTTAAACATAGCAAAAAACCAAAACTGATGGAATTTAGTTCACCTAATCCTTGAAGAAAAATTTAACAATCTCAAGGTGGGTAAGGTAGAGAGAAAGAAAGTGAATATAGAAGAGAAGCTGGTCAACACAACCTACAGTAGAATGGATCCAGTGTGGATCAACAATCATATTTACTGAGCACTTACTGTGGGCAAAGCATTATCCTAAGAACTTGGGAGAGTAAAACATAACAGAGTTGGTGGACACGTTCCCGGCCCACAGTGATCTTTCAGTCTGGATGGGGAGGCAAACGTTAATATAAATAAATACATTATGGATATATACATTAGTGATGTGGGGCTAAGCGATGGGGCACAGTTAAAGGGTGCAAGTGGGAGAAGAGAATTCATTCATTCATTCAATCGTATTTATTGAGTGCTTACTGTATACAGAGCACTGTATTGAGTGCTTGGGAAGTACAAGTTGGCAACATATAGAGATGGTCCCTACCCAACAACGGGCTCATAGTCTAGAGAAGCAGCATGGCTCAGTGGAAAGAGCACGGGCTATGGAGACAGAGGTCATGGGTTCTTATCCCAGCTCCGCCAATTGTCAGCTGTGTGACTTTGGGCAAGTCACTTCACTTCTCTGTGCCTCAGTTCCCTCATCTGTAAAATGGGGATTAAGACTGTGAGCCCCCCGTGGTGTCCCACAGGGACCTGATCACCTTGTAACCTCCCCTGAGCTTAGAACAGTGCTATGCACATAGTAAGCGCTTAATAAATGCCATCATTATTAGAAGAATATGAGGGCTTAGTCGTGGGAGGCCTCTTGGAGGAGATGTGCTTTTCCCTAAGCTTTAGGGAGGCAATTTAGGGAACTGAATTATCTCTTTTGGGGCTTACTAGAGGCCATTTTGAAATTTTCTGCTTCTGGGCATTAATATAAAGTTTGGAATATGCCACTTCACAACCACGTGCTGAAGGACTTCAGAACCAGCCCTCACTCAATCCATAACTCTGGTAAAAGTAATAGCCTTTCTTGATTCATTCATCCACACTATTTCAGTGCTCACTGGATGACGAACATGCTTAACGGTTAACTAGAAAAAGCCTGGAACAATGTGAGCATGCACAAAGGAGAATGACAACATGGGTTCTAATACCACTTGTCAGCTGTGTGACTTTGGGCAAGTCGCTTAACTTCTCTGTGCCACAGTTACCTCATCTGTAAAATGGGAATTAAGACTGTGAGCCCGACTTGGTACAACCTGATTACCTTGTATCTACCCCAGTACTTAGCAAATACCATTATTATTTTTATTGTGAAGATAAATCACCCGTGTTTTTACTTTCTAGGATTAGGCAAAGAACCATGAGCCACCTCCATTTCCGGCAGAGATGTTTTTTCTAATTGGCAGCAAAACTTACCGGTCTTAGATCAGCCTCATTAGTCATCCACAAATATATAAATCTCCCACATGGAAAGAAAGATGATTGCAGTTCGTAAAAAGAAAATACTGCTACTGCCGCTAATCACCGATTATGACCAGTCACAGCTACCACAAGACATATTTTACGAGGAAGCTTCAGTAATTCCTTCAATATAACCTGTAGCAGAGAAGCAGCATAGGCCAGTGGATAGAAACGGGCCCAGGAGTCAGGAGGACCTGGGTTCTAATCCCAGCTCTGCCACGTGCCTGCTGTGAGACCTTGGTTAAGTCATTTCACTTCTCTGTGCTGCAGTTACTTTGTCTGTAAAATAGCGATTAAGACTGTGAGCCCCATGTAGAACATGGACTATGCCCAACCTGATTAGCTTGTATCTACCCCAGCACTTAAAACAATGCCTCACACATAGTTTGTGCTTAATGAATATGATTGAAAAAAAAAACTCATAGAAGACAGAGTCTTTGGTGATCAATTATTTAAGGAGACCAAAAGACTTGGCTGGGATGAGTCATATTTGTTTTGACTGCGATAAACTGGTGAAGAAACTAAAGTGCTTAACAAGTTTAACTTGATGCAATTATGAAACCAAATGAAAATAAAGATGTGAAACCCCATTTGCCCTGAGAGCATTTTCTGGGGAACACAAGTCCCAGATCACAGAGAACCCGGACTTGGGAGTCAGAGGATGTGGGTTTTAATTCCAGCTCTGCCACATCTCTGCTTTGTGACCCCGGGCAAGCCACTTCACTTCTCTGTGCCTCAGTTCCCTCATCTGTAAAATGAGGATGAAGACTGTGAGCCTCATGTGGGACAACCTGCTTACCTTTTATCTACCCCAGCGCTTAGAATGGTGCTTGGCATGTACTAAGCACTTAATGAATACCAACATTGGCAGAGATTTGGGGGCACTGTAAATGTGTAGATGGTCCCACCTCAGTCGTTGTTCTTCTTTCTTGCGCAGGTTGAAGTCTCTCTGGACCACCTGAAGGACATGCTCTGTTTCATCATCTGTCAAGCCGGAGAGGTCCAGTTTCCTCCCCATGGTTTCTCCAACACGAGAGAAGGACGATTAATGAAGACGGACCTGAAATAAGAAAATCCATAAAGTACATTACCTAGACTGTGAGCGTCAGGTGGGACTGGGACTGTATCCAACCTGATTAGCTTGTATCTACCCCAGCATGTAGTACAGTGCTTGAAACATAATAAGGGCTTAAACTAGTACCATCGTCATTATTATTATCATTACACTGAGCCAAGCACAAATGGTCATAGGATGCAATGAATACTTGAAAACACAGAAAATCAGAGCATCTAAATAGATTTATATTTTGGATATAAAAAATAGTCTTTTCCAGTCCTTAACCTCAACACAATCAACATCGGTATACTCTCATGCACTACTTAATCTCTCAGCCCAAACAAAGCACCATCCCTACGTGATTAGTGAAGATCTTATTCCTCAAAACCTCTTGGTTTCAGATGAGAACTCAAATTATCATAAAAGTAATTTAACATACAGGTTGTTGCAGGAAGAGTCTCAGTTTAAGTGAAGCATCAAAGGGCCTAGATCCTTGTTTCAATCAAGTCCTGATCACCCCAAATAACTACATTAGAAATTTGAAAGAATTACAGTTTCGGGACAGCGGTGTAAAAACAATTACATTAAGCAGTTCCAGCTTAAATTAATTTTATGGGTTATTGTTTGGGTTCAAGACATTTATACCACCCTAAGTAGCTTCATATTTAATTTTGAATGTTTGGTTTTGCATTCTTGTAGTTCAACCACTAAACAATCATCTCCCCTTGACGATTTAGTAATTCATTCATTCATTCATTTAATCGTATTTATTGAGCGCTTACTGTGTCCAGAGCACTGTACTAAGTGCTTGGGAAGTACAAATTGGCAACATATAGAGACGGTCCCTATCCAACAATGGGCAATTCATCGGGGGGGCGAGGGGGCTTGACCAAATCGTAATAGTTGTATATATTAAAGACTTGCTTTGTGTCATATGCTCAGAGAAATGCTGGATAGACAGAGCAGACACATTCCCTTTTCCACATGGGGCTCATAGGCAAAGGGTGAGGGAGTAAAGAAATTTTATCCCCATTTTACAGATGAGGAAACTGAGGCACAGAGAGGTTAAGTGACTTGCCAAAGGTCACACAACCGACGAATGGCAGAATGGGACTAGGACATGGATCTATTGACTCTCAGGCCCCTGCTCTTTCCATTAGCCCACGCTGCCTCCCGTTAAATCAACAGCCCCAATGATCTTCGGAGGTTCTTTCCGGCACTATTATCCTGTAATTCTATGACTACATTATCTAAAATGGCCTGGACAATTGCTTTAGCCCAAATGAAATGCAGAAGAGGTTTTAAAAGTTCACAGGGAACAAAGTTCATAAGCTCAAAAATCCTTTACACAGGATTTTCTTTCTTCTGCTAGAAGATTAGATTCATTTAAAGATAAAAGCTTAATCTAGGTGACAGAGCCTGAAACAAGTACCTGTCTAAAGGAACCTCATTTCAAACAACTCCGCCAATGAAAACATTGCATTTTCCTATTTGATCTTGTTTTGAAAAACTCAGTAAGAATTGAAACTTAAAAAGCTAAATGTTGTATGGTTGCAAGTCCCACAAACATGCATCAGACTTCACAAATGAATATTCAAGTTCTGTAAACCAAGAATACAGTCATTTCTCCTCAGTATATTACCAAAATTTCCCTTCTATTAGACATCTTTTGCCATTCTAACCACTTACTTCAGGTGTAGTTAGCTAGTATACCTCAGAATCCTACAATCATCCTTTTTTCCACATGTATCATTCATTCCCTCATGCATTCATTGACTCATGAGCGCTAACTGTACACAAAGCACTTTACTAAGCTCTTGGGAGAGTTCAAAATAACAACAAACAGACATATTCCCTGCCCACAATGAGCTTTCGGTCTCCCGGGTCTTGGGATTAGTAGTTACTGAGCATTAAAGAATCCATTTAGTATCCTGCTATTTCTCTGAAAAGAATTAAGTTCAGTAAACTCAAACAGAAGGCACTGTTGGCTTTACGCTAAAAGAAGTAATGGGTTAGCTAGCTCCAGGTGCTGATATATATTTCAGGTTAAACCCAAGCTAATGCCTGGCATTAGATATTTCTGGAGTGGATGAAATTGATTAAATATCTGCTCCAGGTGGGACAACCTGATCACCTTGTAACTTCCCCAGCGCTTAGAACAGTGCTTTGCACATAGTAAGCGCTTAATAAATGCTATCATAAAAATAAATAAAATCTGCTTAAATACATTTCAAATATGTACTGAAGACTCTACCTCTCTCAGGGTCGCACCTGGGGAGTTTCTAGTACTCTACCAGTCTCGGCTATGGGAGGAAGAGTCAAGTAGAGGCCTGTCCATCCCTGTCCTAGCTTGGACAGTGGCTAGCGAGTGGAAGGCAATCTGCTACAAGTCAAAACTCACCCATGCTGGGCAGCAGTGGTGAGAGAGAGAGTGTCAGGGGCAGAGACTTGAGTTTACTGCATGGAAGGCGGCAATGGTAAACCACTTCCATATTTTTACCAAGAAAACTCTATGGATCCACTACCAGAGTGATTGCGGATTGAGAACGGGGCTTTCTGGGACAGATGTGTCCGTGGTGTCGCTATGGGTCAGAAATGACTCGACGGCATAAGACAAGACAAGATTGAAGACTCTGAGCCCTATATCCTTAGATTGTGGGCCCCTTTTGTGCATTGTATCTGATCTGACAGCACTGTATCCATCCCAGTGTTCAGCAGTGTTTGCTCCATAGTGCTTAACAAATGCCAAAATTATTAATGAAAATTAAACTGAGATTTAATTTTGTTTCTCATTTGATCAGGGTAAAATCTGCTTTTGGGATTTTTTTTTATCTTTCCCCTGAGTGTTATGTATTGATCTATCAATCAATCAACCATATTTGTTATGCATTTACTGTGTGCGGAGCACTGTACTAAGGACTTGGGAGAGTATGAAAGAGTTGGCAGACAGGTTCCCTGCGCACAGCAAGCTGCACGATGAAATTTTTGTATTTTAAATTTTGTTTTCTTTTTCTGAATTTTGCAGGAAAACGTTCCGAATAAGTATTCATTCATTCATTCGACAACCGACCAGCTTCGTGGAAAGACCGTGAAGTCGTGGGTGATTTCTCTAAATATCAGTTACAGGCACAATGCAGTGGAGAGACAAAATAACCTCTGGTTGAATAAATCCATGAAACACTATGATCAAATCAGGCCCGATACAGCCCGAATTGCACTTCTTACAAGTGCATGAATTATTACTATTGTTCTCATTATAGGGTTACATTTACAAAGTGCTTTTCCTCAGAGAAGCTCAGAAATCCAACTTCGCTTTGGATTTTAGGGGACAAAAGCACTTCTGAGTGTCTTTTTTTTCTTTTAATGGTATTTGTTAAGTGCTTACTATGTGACAATTACTGTCCTAAGCGATAGGGTAGATACAAGTTTATCAGGTTGGTTATGGTCCCAGTCTCACATGGGGCTCATCATCTAAGTGAGCAGCATCTGGAAAGAGTATGGGCTTTGGAGTCAGAGGTCATAGGTTCAAATCCCGGCTCCACCAATTGTCAGCTGTGTGACTTTGGGCAAGTCACTTAACTTCTCTGTGCCTCAGTTCCCTCATCTGTAAAATGGGGATTAAGACTGTGAGCCCCCCGTGGGACAACCTGATCACCTTGTAACCTCCCCAGCGCTTAGAACAGTGTTTTGCACATAGTAAGTGCTTAATAAATGCCATTACTATTACTGAGCACTGAGTCTGTGCAAAGCAATGTACTGTACACTTGGAAGAGTACAATAACAGACACATTTCTGCCCTTAATGAACTCACAATCTAGAGGGGGATACACACATTAATATACATAAATAGATAACTAAATAAATAAATAAAATACAGATACATATATATAGATATACACATATGTACTGTGGGGATGGGAGGGAGGATAAATGAAGGAGCAAGTAAGAGTGGGGCAGAAGGGATTGGGAGGAGAGGAGGGCTTAGTCAGGGAAGGCTTCTTGAAGGAGATGTGCCTTAACAGTCTTAATCCCCATTTTACAGATGAGGTAACTGAGGCACTGAGAAGTTAAGTGATTTGCCCAGAGTCATCCTGAATACAAGTGGCGGAGCCGGGATTAGAACCCACAGCCTCTGACTCCCAAGCCCGTGCTCTTTCCACTAAGCCACGCTGCTTCTCAGTAACGATGATATGTGTTAAGTGCTTACTATGTGCCAGGCACTGTTCTAAGCGCTGGGATACATACAAGATAATCGGGTTGGACACTGTCCCTGTCCCACATTGGGCTCACAGTCTTAATCCCTATCTTACAGATAAGGGAACCAAGGCAAAGAGAAGTTAAGTGACTTGTCCAAGGTCGCCCAGCAAACATGAGGCAGAGCTGGGATTAGAACCCATGACCGTCTGACTTCCAAGCTGTGCTCTATCCACTATGCCACATGCTGCTTTTACACAGCTAAAATTGTCTTTGAAGCAATTCAAAAGCGGAAGAGGACTTCATTCATTCATTCAGCGCTTACTGCGTGCAGAGCACTGTACTAAGCATTTCTCTTCGAAGTTTTAGTTTTTTTTATGGTACTTGTTAAGCATTTACTATGCGCCAGGCATTCATTCATTCATTCAATCGTATTTATTGAGTGCTTACTGTGTGCAGAGCACTGTACTAAGCACTTGGGAAGTACAAGTCGGCAACATATAGAGATGGTCCCTACCCAACAGTGGGCTCACAGTCTAGAAGGGGGAGACAGAGAACGAAACAAAGCATATTAACAAAATAAAATAATTAGAATAAATATGTACAAATAAAATAAATAGAGTAATAAATACATACAAACATATATACATATATACAGGTGCTGCAAGCGTGGGGGTAGATGTAAGATGATCAGGTTGGACACAGTCCATGTTCTACGTGGGCTCACATTCTTAATCCCCATTTTACAGATGAGGTAACTAAAGTAGGGAGAAGTGAAGTAACTTGCCCATGGTCACTTAGCAGACAAGTGGCAGAGCTGGGATTAGAACCCAGGTCCTTCGGATTCCCAGGCCCATCCTCTATCCACTAGGCCATGCTGCTTCTAACATCACTTTCTTGTTACTAACAAGTAAGTCTCTAGTATCATGGAAAGATCAAACCTTATACATGTATTTGCTTATTAACTGGGGGAGGTGAAAGTAGAGAATGAAACCTAGGCTCAGAGTCAAAAATGAATATTTGCAGCTTATTTTTATTCTATGGAGGATATCGTTGGACAGATGTGTGGAAGAGAAGGAGTGGAGGAATGGGTGAGAAAGTGGTGTTAGCAGAACTAGTTTTAATTTTTGTTAACAATAGTAGTGAAGATAGGGTTTGCCTGGCCCTGGATCTTGAATTATTTAGGTAGTTCCCTTTGTTGTAAAGCACTATGGAAAGCACTGCATTGGATACAGATGGAAGCAGCGTTGGATAGAAGCAGCGTGGCTCAGTGGAAAGAGCGTTGGCTTGGGAGTCAGAGGTCATGGGTTCTAATCCCGGCTCTGCCACATGTCTGCTGCTGTGTGACCTTGGGCAAGTCACTTAACTTCTCTGAGCCTCAGTTCCCTCATCTGTTAAATGGGGATTTAGATTGTGAGCCCCACGTGGGACACCTGACCACCTTGTATCCCCCCCAGCTTTTAGAACAGTGCTTTGCACATAGTAAGTGCTTAACAAATGTCATCATTACTATATGGGATAATCAGATTGGAGCCAGTCCTTGTCCTATACCGGGCTTCAGTCTGAAGGTGTTTGCGGGAGAGATGGAGAACAGTTATCTAATCATTATTTTACAGAAGAGGAAATCGAGGCTCAGGGAAGTTAAGTGTCTGGCCCAGTGTCACACAGCAGGAAGATAGCGGAGCTAGGATGAGAAGCTCTTTGGGGTTTTTGTCTTAGTCTGTTTGTTTTGCAGGGAGGATGGTATTTGTTAAGTATTTATTTTGTGACAAGCACTGTTCTAAGCTCTTGGAGAGATATTAATTAATTAGGCTACAGTCCCTGTTCCGCACGGGGCTCACTGTCTAAGTACAAGGCCACTCTATTTCTCAGTAAGGGTGAGAGCGCTTAGTACAGTACTCTGCACCCAGTAAGTGTTCAATAGCTATGATTGAATTAATGAATGAGGGAGTGAGGAGGAAAATGAAAAGGCTTGATGAAATCCACAGATCGCACCATCAGCTGCTAGATAATAGAGTTAGCCATAAACTGCCATTTTCACATAATATTTTACAGTTCTCACACATTCATGCTGGCTAGTTCTAAAAGCAAAGACTAATTTAGCATTTCAGATACTTAGCTGAGACTTCCCTAATGAACTTGGAGCTGTTAGCATTCTGCCATAAAGCCTCTAAGGAAAATCTTTATCTTCCAGGCCTATGGCATCAAACTATCAGAGCAACCATGGCTTGGTCCCAATAGTTTAGCATTCCTGAACAGTGTCGGGCCATCATCAGAAGTAGGAGGTTGGAAGTAAATTTCATGAATATAAATAACTCTAGGCTTAAATGGAATCATTTGTAAGTGTAATGCATACATGGGTAACCAAGGAAAGGTGGGTCTCTTCCTCTCTCTCACTTTCTCTGTACAAATGCACACTGGCTTGGAGCTACATTGAAGCTCGAAAAGCAAATCAAAACACTCACAGATTTTCTATGGATTAGTGACATTCCTTGGCGAACCCGAGTCCAGAAAACAATTTGGCATTGGATTCCATTGAGGTAAACCTACAGCATTTTCATTCACAACAGATACCCAAAGAAAATCATTTTCCATCTTTGCTCCTTCAGGTTGAACTCCCATCAACTAGGATTATGGACCATTCTTAGAATGATTCAAACCTTAACAGTAACTTCTGGCCTTTCCCACTCCCACATAATCTTTCATCTTCTCCTCGGTATCTTGCCTCCACCTCAATATCCCGAAGCCTGAATTATTGATCTTTCCCTTATACCTGCATTTTCCTATTCCTCAGTTTTGTCAATCTTTAAAGCACTCAGTCACCTTGCCCCCTCCTAACTCACTACGCTACTCTCCAACTATAATCCGGCCACACACTTCACTCCTTTAATGCTGACCTTCTTACTGTACTCAGTCTCATCTATTTCACGGCCAACCTCTTGCCCACCTCCTGCCTCTGGCCTGGAACACCCTCCCTTCTCATATCTGACAGACAATTACTCTCCCCAACTTCAAAGCCTTATTGAAGGCATATCTCCTCCAAGAGGCCTTCCCTGACTAAGCCCTCCTCTCCTTTTCTGCTATGCCCATCTGCATCACCCTGACTTGCTCCCTTTATTCATCCCCCCTCGCAGCCCCACAGCACTTACATACATCTCTGTAATGTATTTATTCACATTAATGTTTGTCTTCCTTCCTAAACTGTAAGCTCATTATGGGCAGGGAATATGTCCATTTATTGTTCACTTGTACTCTCCCAAGTGCTTAGTGCAGTGCTTTGCACACTGTATGCACTCAGTAAATACAACTGAGTCAGAGGTCATGGGTTATATTCATGAAATATAATAAAATCCCCACTCTGCCAATTGTCAGCTGTGTAACTTTGGGCAAGTCACGCAACTTCTCTGTGTCTCACAGTTCCTTCATCTGTAAAATGGGGATTAAGACTGTGAGCCCCCCGTGGGACAACCTGTTCACCTTGTAACCTCCCCAGCGCTTAGAACAGTGCTTTGCACATAGTAAGCACTTAAATAAATGCCATTATTATTATTATCAATCAATCAGTCGTTAGTGACTCCCCTGATAATATGTTAGGAAAATCCCATGTGCGCTCTGATACATTTTTCCAAGACTTCACCCCAATCCCTCTCACCTGTAACACCCTCCAGAACTGTGATTTTCCTGAAGGGGAATGACTAGATAAAACACATGTAAAGACCACCGACACTAAGAGACCACCTAGCCTTCTTGGTTAGGTACCAGGTGTTTGCATCAAGCATAATTGTGCCCATAATCTCATTTCTGGCAAATGAAAATGGGCCTGGAAATTGCAAATTCAATGGGTAATCTGATCATCCTTATCCTGAAGAGATCTTATTGAATTTTCCACCAATTATTCTAGGTGAATGCTACTTCTAAATTAAGGTTCCAGGAGTAGCTGCTTCCTAGGCAGGGTCTGGCAGGGGTTTTTGCAGCAGATGGCAATGGAGGCTCTTGTCACAAAGACTTTCAACCCGACCATCGATATTTTGAACATCACATTCCAGATGCTTTCAGTGTGCCCTTCTACAGCAGCCTCCGAAGTCTGCAGATTCATCCCAGTATTAAGAGAGCGGGTTATAAAAATTTAAGAAAACTGCCAATGCAGAGAGAAGGGAGGAGAAGAGAGACAGTGTGTGTCACAGAGAGAGAGAGAAAGGGAGGGTGGGGGAGAGAGAGAGAGAGAGAGAGAGAAAGAGAGGAGTGAGTATTGAGAAGCAACATGGCCCAGTGGAAAGAGAACAGGCCACGGAATACCAATGATGATGATGATGATGATGATGGAGTTAGAGGGCCTGGGTTCCAAACCCAGCTGTGCCACATATCTGCTGTGTGACCTCGGGCAAGGCACTTCACTTCTCTGGGCCTCAGTTACCTCATTTGTAAAGGAGGATTTGAACTGTGGGCCCGATGTGGGACATGAACTGCGTCCAACCTGATTATCTACCACAGAGCTTAGTACAGTGCCTGCCATGTAGTAAGTGCTTAACACATACCATTAAAAACATAATGACTATTATTATCATTATTAGCAAATCTGTGTGGGAGTCTGCATTTTTTGAAGAGTTTGCTCCCTGTGCAGGAATTCATGGGCTTGATAAAAACAATAATAATATTTGTGGCATTTGTTAAGCACTTGCTATGTGCCAGGCACTGTACTACGCACTGGGGTGGATACAAACAAATTGGGCTGGATATGGTCCATGTCCCACAGGGGGATCACAGTCTTATATTACCATTTTAGAGATAAGGAAACTCAGGTCCAGAGAAGTAAAGTGACTTGCCCAAGGTCACAAAGCAGACAAGTTGAGGAGCTGGGATTACAACGCAGATCCTTCTGATTCCCAAGCCAGTGCTCTATCCACTAAGCCTCATTGTTTCCCTGTAAATAAATCATTGCCTCTCAGCTTTGTAAAACTCCTTTTGCTACTTTGGCTTCCTGTCATTGGAAAAGAGAAAGTGACCTCTTGGCAACCAAGGAGGATGGAGGCAGTGAGTTTTCACAAAAACAGGAAATGGAATTGACTTTTTAGCTCTGGGTTGAATTGCGCTTTCGTCTCTTGTGCACCATAGCAGAAGTTTAATGCGACAAGCTCTAGTATCTCAGCATATAACGTTTCTCTCACTGCCTTGTTTCCTCCTCATTTCGTGAACATTTCAAAGCAATTCATGCATGCGCAGCCTCCAAGGAATCAATGGCATTTAATGAGCACCTACTGTGAGAAGACCAATGTACTAAGCAGTTGGGAGAGTACAATGCAACAGTAGTACCAGGTCCCTGTCCTCAAGGAGTTAACGGTTTAGAGGGGGTAACAGGCGTTCAAATAAATTTTATCTATGTACATAGCTTTGTGAGTCCAAATCACAGTGTCCAGCTCAATTAAGGTTTCAGTTTCAATTTGAGAAATTGCTTTTCCATCCCGTTCCAATTCTATTGTCAGCGTCATGAAGGGAGACAAAATCACTGGCGATTTCCATGGCAGAACCAACAAGACGTTGGCTGCAACTGGATCTCAGGTGAAGTTAGCGACTACCCAGGAATATAATCTAGCTGGAGCACAGGGTTGGGAGTCAGAAGACCTGGGTTCCAATCCCAGCTCCATTGTTTTCCTACGTGTGACCTTGGGTAAGTCATTTAACTTCCCTAAAATGTGCTCTGCACACAGTAAGCGCTCAATAAATATGATTGAATGAATGAATGAATGCACTTTCCACATCTGCAAATTGGGATTTAATTCCTGTTTTCCCTTCTAGGTACACAGGAAGCCCCAGGTGGGACAGGGACTGTGTCCGAATTGAATATCTTGCATCTACCCCAGCAATAAGGAGAGGGCTTGACAAAAATCACAAGTGTTATTACTAGTAGTACTACTGTTACCCTTCAATATTTTCTCACTGAAAATTAGTTCAAAAGCTTGAGAGCAATTATATCATATAGTTTATCTCAGATCTGTGACAGATAAAACATACTTTGGCCAGTGGCATATGACCACGCTGAAGAGGGCAAACTTAGGTAAGGGTTGTAATGTGAGCCTCACAGAAATCTTATAGAGGTACCCGTATGTAGGAATAAGAGAGCTTGCTTTCTTTGTGCATGTGTGTGCACATGCGTGCGTGAGCAGTGGGAGCCTTTTGATATGAAAATCATTCCCCCTGTTTCTGTATTCCTCAGGAATTACAGAAGGGAAAAAGTTGATAGAATATACAAGACAAGGGTTTAGCACAGTGGAAGCAACTTAGGCCCTGGGCCCCTTATCATTGCTGGCCGTAGGAAAGGGCAAACACTGAGTTTATGGGAAATGGTATTATTTCAAAAAAGATCGCTCTCAAGTTAAATGATCCTTTAAGGCAGTCAATCACCTTGCTCCCTCATACCTCACCTCGCTACTCTCCTACTACAACCCAGCCCAAACACTTCACTTCTCTAATGCCAATGTTCTCACGGTACATCCATCTCTCTCATCTATCTCGCCGCTGACCTCTTACCCACATCCTGCCTCTGGCCTGGAATGCCCTCCCTCTTATAATAATAATAATGACATTTGTTAAGTGCTTACTATGTGCAAAGCAATGTTCTCTCTTCATATCCAACACAGAATTACTCTCTCTGTCTTTAAAGACTTATTGAAGGTCCATCTCTTCCAAGAGGCTTTCCCTGACCAAACCCTCCTTTCCTCTTCTCCAACTGCTCCCTGCATCACCCTGACTTGCTCCATTTATTTATCCCCTCCCCACCACCCCCATAGCCCCATAGCACTTTGGTACATATTTGTAACTTTACTTATTTACATTAATGTCAGTCTTCCCCTGTAGACTGTACACTTGATGTGGGACGGGAATGTGTCTGTTTTATTGTTATAGCATACAGGGCTCTCCACACAGTAAGTGCTCAATAAACACGATTGACTGATTGGCTGATTGATCCAACTGATTTCCTGAGTTCATACCTAAGTCTCTGATAAATCTGAATCTTGAGATTTCAATAAGAATGAAAACTCAGGAAGCTAGACCATTTAATGCTTCTAAATAAACCCAGACAGGCATTTTGGATGTAAAGGTGTTATAAGCAGTCACACAGTTCAATTTAAATGGTGTTGAAATTAATAATAATTATAATTGTGATATTTAATAATAATAATAATAATGAGAGCATTTATTAAATGCTTACTATGTGCAAAGCACTGTTCTAAGCGCTGGGGAGGTTACAAGGTGATCAGGTTGTCCCATGGGGGGCTCACAGTCTTAATCTCCATTTTACAGATGAGGTAACTGAGGCCCAAAGTAGTTAAGTGACTTGCCCAAAGTCACACAGCTGGCAATTGGCGGAGTCGGGATTCCAACCCATGACCTCTGACTCCAAAGCCCGTGCTCTTTCCACTGAGTCATGCTGCTTCTGCTGCATGCTGGTATTTGTTAAGTTCTTACTAGGTGTTGAGCACTGTTCTAAGTGTTGAGGTAGATACAGGTTAAACAGGTCAGACACAGTGTCTGACCCATATTATTAAATCATAATGTACTCTGACAATGTTTAGTACAGGAATTTACACCCAAAGACAATAAATATCTCTTCTCCCTCCTATTGAGACAGTGAGTCCCATGTGGGACAAGGACTATATCCAATCTGATTAACTTCTATCTACTCCAGCACTTACAACACTGTTTGACATATAATAAGAGTTTTACAGACACCATGTTTAAAAAAAAATCAGTGGTTAAGTGTAGAAGTGATGGTGGCTGAACTGGATAAAAATCACAGGTGCACTGTCACGGTATTTATTAAATTGATCAATGGCTTTTGAGTGCTTACTGTGTGCAGAACACTGTACTAAGCACTTGGAAGAGTATGACAGAGTTAGTAAACACATTTTCTGCCCACAATGAGCTTACAGTCTAGAGGATGCTAAATAGGTACCCAGCCCTGGGCTCGATGCTGCAGTAGATAAAAAGTAATCACCTCAGGGTTCATCTGTAAACTATCAAAAGTTCGTGCCATTCTATTTTCAGTACAGTACACCAGAAACTCACAGACTCATTCAATTTAATGGGAGTTTAGCACTTAACACCCAAAACACGAACTGAGCACTGTTGCTTCAAAGTGTAAATAAAGTGAGGAATAGTAGAGCCTACAAAGCTTTATAAGAATGAACTCAGGTCACCTCTTCTCTGCCTGTGTCTTGCTGGAGAACCCAAGATAAACAGTTACCCCATTTGAATCTTAGAGGAAAATGATTCATGAAATTCTTACCATAAGGGTTCCTTGTCTTCCTTTTCTTCCTTCCCAATAGATTCATTGCTGTAGTACCCCACAAGTGTCCTCAAGAGTGCTGGTTTTGATCTATGCCAAGGAGAGTCATTGAGCTAGGTGATGCGGGCACAGCCCTGGTCCACGCAATTGCCAGATTCAAAGCAAGACTTTGTAGTTTCTGCCTCCTGGCATAACCCCAATTTTTTCCTGGTAGCTTTTTCAGGCTC
The DNA here is from genome assembly GCF_015852505.1 of Tachyglossus aculeatus. Taxonomy (NCBI): domain Eukaryota; kingdom Metazoa; phylum Chordata; class Mammalia; order Monotremata; family Tachyglossidae; genus Tachyglossus; species Tachyglossus aculeatus. The sequence continues at coordinate 40,611,700 of NC_052067.1, read as the reverse complement.
TTTGATGATTTTGCTGAGAGATAGCATGTTTAGAGCTGGTGGAGGAGGTTTGGCAAGACAAGGAACCCTTATGGTAAGAATCTCATGCATCATTTTCTTCTAAGATCCAAACTGAGTGACTATTTACCTTGGGTTCTCCAGCAAGACACAGGCAGAGAAGAGGTGATCTGAGCTCATTCTTACAAAGCTCTGTAGACTCTACTATTCCTCACTTTATTTACACTTAGAAGCAAAAGTACTCAGTTGGTGGTTTTGGTATAATGTCCAGAGGTAGGAGCCACAGCAGCATGACCCAGGGGAAAGAGCACAGCCCTGGGAGTCAGAGGATCTGGGTGCTAATCTCACCTCAGCCTCGTGCTTGCTGTGTGACCAAGTCATTTCATTTCTCTGTGACTCAGTTTCCTAATCTGTAAAATGATGATTTAATCCCTGTTCTCCCTCCTACTTAGATGGTAAATCCCATTCATTCATTTCATTCATTCAATCGTATTTACTGAGTGCTTACTGTGTGCAGAGCACTGTACTAAGCGCTTGGGAAGTACAAGTTGGCAACATATAGAGACGGTCCCTACCCAAAAACAGGCTCGCCGTCTAGAAGGGGAAGACAAACAACAAAACAAAACAAGTAGACAGGTGTCAATACCATATGGCATGTCCCATGTGGCTGTCTGTATATGACCCGATGATCTTGCATTTACCCCAGTGCTTGGTAAGTCCTTAGCAAAAAAATTACTAGAATTATGACAGTGCTATCAGAAGCTCAATTTGGATCTGAACTCACTGTTGTCCAAACCAAACAGTAGGGAGTGGGTGAGACCATACAGAGAACCAGGGAAGCAGTGTTGTCTAGTGGAAAGAGCACAGACCTGGGAATCAGAAGGACCTGGGTTCTAACCCTGGCTCCACCGCTTGATGCTCTGTGACCTTGGGCAAGTCATTAACATCTCTGGGCCTCAGTTACCTCACCTCTAAAATGGGGATTAAGACTGTGAGCCCCACATGGGACATAGACTACGTACAGCCTGATTAGGTTGTATCTACCCCAGTGTTTAGTACAGTGCATGGCACATAGTAAGTGCTTAATAAATACCATTTAAAAAAAAAAAAAAAAAGAGGGGCTTATGGGTGAAGGGGGACCTTTGACGTTTAGCCTGAGATCGCCAAACTAAAAACTGCACCAGGCTACAATTTTGACTAAGGCTGAACCTGAACTATTTGGATAGCTGAATATATCCCAGAACACACAGGATGCCAAGCTCCTCCAATTGTCAGCTGTGTGACTTTGGGCAAGTCACTTAACTTCTCTGTGCCTCAGTTACCTCATCTGTAAAATGAGGATTAAAACTGTGAGCAACCCGTGGGGCCACCTGATCACCTTGTAACCTCCCCAGTGCTTAGAACAGTGCTTTGCACATAGTAAGCGCTTAATAAATGCCATTATTATTATTGTTATTATTATTTAATGCATGCTTACTGTGTGCAGAGCACTGTGTTGGGCATTTGGGAGAATGCAGTGCAGCAGAAATGGCAGACGCATTCCCTGCCCACATTAGAGACTCCCCAGCTAACTAACCCAGTGGCAGAAGAGAAACCTCTTTGGGATTTCTTAAATGCATGGGCTCTGCTGCTCAGCTCACAAATTGAACTCCACTTCAGTCATACATCTGAGGTTTGGAAACACATACTTTAATTAAAGTGAGCTATTTCAAGGACAATTAAAGGTGTGTCGCAGTGCTTCTATATTCATCCTTTAAGTGTTCATGGCATTACCCAAATAAAAATGAGGGTAGTTTCCTTTAAATTGCTCTAAGCCTCTAAAGGAACTGTTGGGTGTTTTGTTGTTGATTGTTTACCTTCTCTATGCTTTTCAGTTAAGCAGCAGGCAAATTTGCCACTTGTCTGCTTTTGTCCTGGATCGCCTGAAATTAAAGGTCTCTGTGCGATGAAGAGACAGAATTTTCATTAGGAAGCCATCGGGAGCAGGGACTGTGGGTGTTACATTATTGTGTTGTACTCTCCCAAGCGCTCAGTGCCCTGCAGACAGTAAGTACTTAAAAAATACTGACAAACCCAAAGCTTGAGAATTTTTTTTTACAGTATTTAAGTGCTTACTATGTGCCGGGCATGGAACTAAGTGCTGGCGCAGATACAAGCTAATCACAATGGACAAAGTCCATGTCCCACATGAGGCTCACAGTGTTAATCCTCATTTTATAGATGAGGTAACTGTGGCACAGTCAAGTGACTTGCCCCAGGTCACTCAGCGGACAAGTGGGGGAGCTGGGATTGGAACCCAAGTCTTTCTGACTCCCACAGCAGGGCTATAGGATATGCTTTTGGGAGATGATGGTGATTTTTCAGTGGCTGTTCCCTGGCCTGCCTCCTCCATCTTCCTGCTCCTCTTCCAAACTTCTGGTCCTTCCCAAGCCCCTGTCTTGGGTATGCTGGTGTAGCAATCTAAGCAGGAAGAGGCTGGGAAGGGAAACCTGAGAAGGGACCTCTTATCTCTTCACCTTGTGTTTCCTTCTGAAATCCCTCAGTAGTTTCCTCTGATTAATCTCCCATCTTCCCTCCCTTCCATGTCACCTACACACTCGAGTCTTTACCAGCTATGCATCTTTAGTAGTCACCCCACAGCCAGCTCCCACGGTCTTTAAGTACCTATCTTTAAACTTGTTTGCTTCCTCCTACCTACAATTTATTTCCTCTCCCTCTAGATCATAAGCTCCTTAAGGGCAGGGATCGCAGCTCTCAACTCTAAACTATTCTCCTGAGAACTCGGTTCAGTTCAAACCACTGATTGATTATTTAACTGCGATGGTTTCCCCCTCAGTCTCTTTCAATCCCAGGAATCAGACAAGTCCCTGGCTGTGAACAGAGGAAATCAGAGCCAGAAAAGGCAGCAACAGCCAATGTGCTCAGGGACGATTCTCTCTTGGAACAGAAAGAGCCCTGAGGAGGTGGGACTGGAAAGCAACAGCTTCTGAAAATCATTTGACTGGTATCCCCCAGGCTGTATGCTCATTATGGGCAGGGAACATGACTACTAATTCTGTTGTATCATACTCTCCCTAGCGCTTAGTACAGTCCTCTGCACATCATAAGCACTCAATAAATATCACTGATTGATTACTGAACAGGAGCAATGGAGCAGCTTTGTGTTCTCTTAAGGAGTTCAAGGGTGGTTGGGGGAATTGATGCTGGATTGCCCAGATAGGCTGACTTCGCTGAACCAATTACCAAAACACTCAATTTAACACTTCACTTGGGTGGTTTTCCCACCTTGAGGCTTTCAGTAGGCACCAGTAACCAATTATTGAGGAGTATTAATGATAATTATGGTACTTATTAAGCGATTACTATGTGCCAACCACTGTCCTGAGCACTGAGGTAGATACAAGTTGATCAGGTTGGAAATAGTCCCTGTCCCACATGAGGCTCACAGTCCAAATAGGAGGGAATAGGATTTAACCCCCATTTTACAGATGAGGCAACTGAAGCACAGAGAAGTTAAGTGACTTGCCTGAGGTCACACAGCAGGCACATGGCAAAGTCGGGATTGGAACCCAAGTCCTCTGAATCCCAGACTTATGATCTTTCCACTGGGCTACACTGCTTCTTAGCATTCTCTCTCTCTCTCTCTCTCTCATTTCTGTTTTTTCCCAATGCCTTACATGTCTGTCTTCACTGTTTCCATGCCTGCCCCATTTATTTTTAGGCTATAATCCCCTTGTCAGATAGGAACCCTAACTAATTTTATTATCAATATTATTGTAATTATATATTATATAACTGTACATTATAAAACAATGTATAATATATGATTATAAAACAATTATGGTAATTCTCGTTATAACAATAAAAATAATAGTGGCAATTGTTAAGCATCTGCTTGTTAAACCAAGCACTGGGGTAGATCCAAGCTAATCAGATTGTTCACGGTCCCTGTCACTGATAATAATAATGCCATTTGTTAAACACTTACTATGTTTCAAGCAAGCACTGTACTAAGCACTTAAGAAGATACAATCAAGTCAGATAAGACATAGTCCTAGCCCACATGGAGATCACAGTCTAAGTGGGGAGGGAGCAGTGGTATTTAATCCCCATTTTACAGTTGAGGAAGCGGAGGCACAGAGAAGTTAAGTGACTTGCCCAAGGTCATATTGCAGACAAGTGGCAGGTCTAGGATTAGAACTCAGGTCTCGACTTCTAGTCCTTTGCTCTTTCCATTGGGATGCACTGTTTCTCATTCATGCACATTGTTCTAGTGCTTAGTACAGTGGCTGAGAAGCAGCCTCAGAAAGACCCGAGTTCTAATCCAAGCTGCACCTCTTGTCTGCTATGTGACCTTGGGCAATTCGCTTTACTTCTCAGTGCCTCGGTTCCCCCATCTGCAACGTAGGGATTAAGGTAGTGAGTCCTATGTGGGACAGGGACTGCTTCCAACCTCATTAGCTTGTATCTACCCCAGTGCTTACAACAGTGTCTGGTCCACTGTAAATGCTTAAAAAAATAGCATAATAAAAAATCTGAAGGAAGGCTGAGAGGGAAAGAGACTGAAGCCCTTTAAACTGTACCAGTAATGAGGTGTACTGGGGAAACGCTTCAATAGAACTAGGGCCGGGGACCCCCAGTGAAGGTTAAAGTTGGCATTTCTTCAACCAGCAGGAGGAATTTATCTCAGGTTATTAACAGGTTCAAACAAATGCCTTAAGAAAGGTTTGAAAATGGATTATGGGTCCATGAAGGGCTAGCACAGAGGAAAGCTAGGGAGAATAAAGGTTCATTGCCCCCTCCAGACAATGATGATGATGGTATTTGTTCAGCACCTACTATTTGTCAAGCACTGTTCTAAGAACTGGGGTAGATCCAAAGTAAATGGATTGGACACAGTCCCTGTCCCATATGGGACTTACAATCTTCATCCCAATTTAACAGATGAGGGAACTGAGGCCTAGAGAAGTGAAGTGACTTGCCCAGGGTCGCACAGCAGACAGGTGATGGAGGCAAGATTAGAACCCAGGTCCTTCTGAATCCCAGGTCCATGCTCTCTTCCCTAAGCAATGCTGCTTCCCATATTTCTTTGAAAGGGTTAGTTCAGCAACCTTGCACTGCTGAAGAGTCATCGACAGGCATGTTGACTGTTGTTTTTGAATCCAGTGCCAATTCTTGCTGGCAGGAATTGCATGGATTTCATGGCAGAGCTGCTGCCATGAAAGTCATGAATTTCATGGCAGTGCTGCTGCCATGAAAGAGGCTTTGCCTGAAACTGTCCACTGTCTTCCTTTTCTCTTCCCTAGTGAAGAGATGAGCCCGGAGGGGAACAGCTCCCTACAGGCATGGCTTTAATCAATCAATCAGTAGTATTTACTGCACACTTACAGGGCAGGGCAATGTTTATATTTGGGAGAGGTGCAGTAGAGTTAGAAGACACAATCCCCGCACTCAGGATCTTACAATCTAGCTGTTTGCTGTACAGAATATCCATGTTACCTGGAGCATGAGATGGGGGTCTCCTTGGAGACCACCTCTCTGGGGGCCTGAAGAAGGTTCCAGGACATGTAGAGGCATGTTGTCTTAGGCCATGTCGGGGAACACGGGAAGTCTCTATTATTTACAGGTTTAGACTCGGCCACTTCCTAACGCAACTATATTTTGAGGAAAGCTTCAGGGATGTACCAGGTTCATGGACAGCGACATGGAAAGGAAGCTTCAGAATAAGTGCATATATATATATAGTGAAGGACTGATCCTTTTATAAAAAGCTTCCTTGGACTCCACTGAAGAGCCTGTAAAATCATTGTGGGCAGGGAATGTGTATACCAACTCTGTTGTACTCTCCCAAGAGCTTAGTACAGTGCTCTGCACACAGTGAGCACCCAATAAAAGCACTGATAGACCCTGATTTTTGAGCACCCGAGGAAAATCCTATTAGTTGGATTTCTCTGGGGCTCTAGAGGGATCAGCTGACATGTAGGCTGGGAATGAAATACAAGACTCATTTCTACGTAGGGTGTCTGCCCCCTCTTTATCCTTTGGGACCACCCTATCTGTCACTGTGCTAGCTTTGGTTGAAGGGATAGCAGAGGCTAATTAATAACATTTTTGTAAATGACTCACTCCTTCCTCTGAGGACACTACAGTCTAGCATGGCTGACCCTCAGGAAAATCACATGCAAACAAAGCGACCATGAACGAGACAGACAAAACCAGAGTAGGCTGAAAGAATTATACCCTTTGACACGGGTTTTGCAGCGAGGTTGGAGGAGAGAGGTTGATTTCCCTTTCTAAAGATTAGAAAGGAAAAAGCAGCAGAGAGATTCAGACCCTCAAAACTATAAGTTTTGTTGTGGGCAGGGGATGTGTCTACTAACTCTGCTGTATTATACTCTCCCAAGCGTTTAGTACAGTGCTCTGCACAGAGCAAGCACTAAAAAAAACCCACTTGTTGATCGATTGATTGATTGAATGAAGAAAGGAAAAGTAAGTGTTTTTGGAGTCAGGGAGGGAGGGAGCTGTCTGATGAGAGCCTGCTCTATGCCACAGGTTTTCCCTCCCCTATCTCCACAATCTCCTACCAACATGGCCTAGTGGAAAGAGCACAGGCTGGAGAGCCAGAGAACCTGGGTTCTAATCCCAGCTCCACCACTTGACTGCCTGTGAACACCTTGGACAAGTTACTTAACTTCTCCGTGCCTCAGTTACCTCATCTGTAAAATGGGGATTCAACATCTCCCATCTCCTTAGAATGTGAGCCCCATGAGGGACAGGGACTGTGGCTGACCTGGTTAATCTCTCTCTACCCCAGTGCTTACTACAGTGCTTGACACCTAGTAAGTACTCAAATACCATAATTTCGAAAACAATTTTAATTCAAGGTGGCCCTTTCACACTTCCTCTCCACTGGGCTTCGGGCTGGGACATTTCACTGGGTGGGAGAGTGGAGAGAGGGAACGAATGTCCCCTACAGAAGGAGATGGGATTATAATAATGATGGTATTTGTTAGGCGCTTACTATGTGCCAGGCACTGTACTAAGTGCTGGGGTGGATACAAGCAAATCGAGTTAGACACAGTCCCTGTCCTATGTGGGGCTCCCAGTCTCAATCCCCATTTTACAGATGAGATAACTGAGGCACAGAGAAATGAAGTGACTTCCAGTGTCACACAGCAGGCAAGCGGTGGAGCCAGGATTACGGGGCTCACAGTCTCAATCCCCATTTTACAGATGAGATATCTGAGGCACAGAGAAGTGAAGTGACTTGCCAATGTCACACAGCAGAGAAGAGGTGGAGCCAGGATTACGAGACGCCATGTACATATTCAATGCTGTTCCAGCGGGTCCATCTACATTTTGGTCATTTGCTTTTGTGGTATTTGTTAGGTGTTTACTCTGTTCCAGGCACTGTACTAAGTACTGGGGTTAGATAGAAGCTAATCAGATTGGACACAGTCCCACCTGGGGCTCACAGTCTTGATCCCCATCATACAGATGAGGTAATCGAGGCACAGGGAAGTCAAGTGACTTGCTCAAGGTCACAGAGGAGACAGGTGGCCGAGCGGGCATTAGAACCTAGGTCCTTTGGACTCCCAAGCCCAGTTTCTAACCACCAGGCCAAGTTTCGCTCTAATCTCACCGGTCTTCGAGCATACAACTGTCAATTTATGCAGTAATGCAGGAATTAGGGTTCCCAAATGCTTAATGAGTTAAAGTCTGTCCCACATCCCTTTGTGGAAGCTGGGTTACGCTCAGCTTATTCTTGCTTTACAGATGAGGAAACTGAGGCCCAAAAAGGTTGAAATGAGGCCCCTGTGGGACAAGGACTGTGTCCAACTTGATTCACTTGAATCAACCCCAGTGCTTAGAACAGGGCTTGACACATCAATCAGTGGTATGTATTGAGCGTTCACTAGGTGTACAGCACTACAAAGGGCTTGGGAGAGTACAATACAAGAGAATAAACAGATACTTTCCCTGCCCATAACAGTCTGAAGGGACACAAAGACTCCTAGAAAGTGTTTAACAAACATTATAATGCTAATCAATCAATGGTATTTATTGAGTGCTTACTATGTGTAGAGCACTGTATAAAGGACTTAATGAGAATGATGGAATGGTTTGTCCATCATCCTTGGTACCAAGGCCCTACCTGCGTTCTAATCCCAGCTCTGCTGCTTGCCTGTTTCTGTGACCTTGGGCAAGATGTTTAACTTCATTGTGCCTCAGTTACCTCATCTGTGAAATGGGGATTAAAACTGTGAGACATGTATGGCCTATGTGGGACAGGGTCTGTGTCCAAACCAATTTGCTTGAATAATAATAATAATAATAATAATAATAATAATAATAATAATAATAATGATGGCATTTGTTAAGCACTTACTATGTACCAAGCACTGTTCTAAGCGCTGGGGAGGATACAAGGTGACCAGGTTGTCCCACGTGGGGCTCACAGTCTTAATCCCCATTTTACAGATGAGGTAACTGAGGCCCAGAGAAGTGAAGTAACTTGTCCAATGTCACACAGCTGACAAGTGGCGGAGCCGGGATTGGAACCCATGACATCTGACTCCCAAGCCGGGGCTCTTTCCACTGAGCCACGCTGCTTCTCTAATCCACCCCAGCGCTTAGTATGGTGCCTGACACATAATAAGCACTTAACAAATGCCACAAATATTATTATTATTTTTACTGTTATTGTTATCATTATGGTTATCATCACCTTGACCTTGGGGGCATGACAATCCACAATAAACTCCCTCTAGTCTGTAAACCCATTGTGGGCAGGGAATGTGTCTACCAATTCTGTTGTACTGCACTGTCCCAAGTGCTTAGCCCAGTGCTCGGCACCCAGTAAGCACTCAACAAATATGATTGATTGATCTCCCTGGTGCATTTGCCTAGGCCTTCTTACAATCAGAATGGCCCCATTTACCTGTGAAGCCTCAACTATTGTCAGTGAGCCAACCCGTCCATTCATAAGAAATCTGAGATTTATATCAGTTTTTTTTTTTTTTATCTCAAGGGGAAGACATAGGAAAGACTGGCTCAAGTCACTAATGGAAGATCATGTGTCCCCGGAAATTCAGGCGGTGATTCAAACCTCCCTGCTCCACAGTGGAAGCAGTAGTAATGGGAGTTTTTGAGCACCCACGATGTGCCATTGACTGTACTAAACACTTGGGAAAGCTTTGGGAAAGCTCAACGGATGTGCAAGTCACCCTGTCCACAAGAAACTTCCACCCTAATGGGGGAGACCGACACAAAGGTATCGCAAATGGAATGATCAGAATAAACAATTGACTACCCAACGGATTACACATATATACACAACTGCAAAGGAAAGGGATAAATAAGTCCTAGAGTTGATATGACTTGGGATGTTGAGAGGGAACTGGGGAAGGGTTTTAGGGTCTTCCAGGGGGAGAGCTGTGTTCTGCCCGATTTGGCAGGGTACAGCTAGGTGGTTAACTTGGGAGGAATGGAGTGAGCGGGGGAAGACAGCTGGTCCTGTGACATAGGGAAAGTCGAAGGAGAGACGAAGCTGGTCAGGCAGTTTTTGCTTGACGTACAGCATAATGGGAAGACAAAGGACGTTCTTCACAAGTGGAGATGTGTTCACGGACTGGAGGGGGAAAGGGATAGAACCAGGGAGACCAGCGAAGAAACAGATACAACTTTCTAAGCATGAGGCAACAAGAACTGTTTCATCATCCTCGTCATCATCCTAATGGTATTTAATAATTATGGTATTTTCATTCATTCATTCATTCAATCGTATTCCTCATCAATCGTATTTATTGAGCACTTACTGTGTGCAGAGCACTGTACTAAGCGTTTGGGAAGTACAAGTTGGCAACATATAGAGACGGTCCCTACCCAACAGTGGACTCACAGTCTAAACGGGGAAGACAGACAACAAAACAGAACATATCAACAAAATAAAATAAATAGAATAAATATGTACAAGTAAAATAAATAAAGAAATAGAGTAATAAATATGTACAAACATATATACATATATACAGGTGCGGTGGGGAGGGGAAGGAGGTAAGGCGGCGGGATGGGGAGGGGGAGATTTGTTAAGGGGTATTTGTTAAGTGTGAACTAAGTGCCAAGCACTGTTCTAAGCGCTGGGGTAGACACAAGGTAATCGGGTTGTCCCAAGTTGGGCTCACACTTTTAATCCCCATTTTGCAGATGAGGTAACTGAGGCACAGAGAAATTAAGTGACTTGCCCAAGGTCACAAAGCAGACAACTGGCGGACCCGGGTTTAGAACCCACGTTCTGACTCCCAAGCCCGGGCTGTTTCCACTAAGCCACGTTGCACTTAACTGTGTGCCAGGCACTGTTCTAAGCACTGGGTAGATAGAAGATAGTCAATCAATCAATCAATCGTATTTATGAACGCTTACTGTGTGCAGAGCACTGTACTAAGCGCTTGGGAAGTACAAGTTGGCAACATATAGAGATGGTCCCTACCCAACAGTGAGCTCACAGTCTAGAAGGGGGAGACAGAGAACAAAACCAAACATATTAACAAAATAAAATAAATAGAATAGATATGTACAAGTAAAATAAAATAAATAAATAAATAAAATAAAATAAAATAGTCGGTTTGGACACAGCCCGAGTCCCACATAGGGCTCACAGTCTTAATCCCCATCTTGCAGATGAGGGAGCTGAGGGACAGAGAAGTTAAATGGCTTGCCCAAGTTCACATAGCAGACCAGTGGAGGAGCAGGGACTAGAAGCCAGGACCTTCTGAGTCCAGGCCCGTGCTCTATCCAGTAGGCCATGCTGCTTCTCCATCCTATGCTGGATGAAATCCTGTCCCAACTTTCACTCCCTACCACATAAATACCCATCCAAGAAGGAAAGTGGGGTGCAGATTAAAGCCACATGGACCTAGGATCACAGCGTCAGTGACCTTTATCCTCTAGGAAGTGACCACTTCGGAAAATGAGATTTTAGGGAGTGGGGCTGAGGCGTCTAGCCCTGGCCCTGTCAAGAGTGATTTATGAACTTGGGCTTCTCATCAACAGATTTAGATACTTCGGTTTCCAATTTTAGAAGAGAAAGCCTGGAGCAGAAGGGTGGATGAAAAAGGAAAAGCGGATGGGGAGAGAAAAAGAAGACTGTCTTACGCTCTGTCAATTCCAAGCTCGAGACTCAATTCACGGCCTCGCGTCTGGACATATGGAAAGGAGACAAACCGTCTACAACACGCGCTGATGCAAGATGGATAGCATATTGATTGTCCCCTAATAAAACTGGAACGATTGGTCCTACTACAGAATCAAAAACAGTGAGCCCGGCCAGGGTGGCGTTTTTTGTGATGGCACCAAGGCTGGCATGACTGAAACGGGTCCTTGGGGAAGGGGGCGAAGAGGTGGCAGAGACCGTCACGGGGACACACTGCAGGGTGATGGGGGCTGGGAAGGTGAGGGGAAGAGGCCAATGCTCCGTATCCTTGGTGAAGTTCAGCAGAAGTAAAATTGTCAATTTGCGGGGAGGACTCAACACCAACACAGCCCAGGCTATTGAAACAGCCGGCCACTCAGCCACCTCGGCAGGAAGAGGAGACTCTTTTCTGGCAGTAAATGCAGTAGTGGATATACAAACCCGTTCTCACACATACACACACACTCACAAAGGCACACCCAAAGGGCATGGTGATTTTCATCGAGGAATTAACCCTGCCAGGGCTGCGTGAGCCAAAGCCAGGAAGGAAGGAGGATGGCCGCAGAGGCTGAGAGGAGTCAAGGGTGGGGATGGGTGTTGGGGGATCCTTGTCCCTCTGGGCTCCTCAGGCCTGACCCAGCGAAGACCCTATGGGGGAGAAATAGGGATGGGGTGTGGAGGGCTAGGGGAGACCAAACTCCAAACCAGAAGTCTTAGAGCAAGGGATTTTGCTGCCAAAACAGGGAGCTTTCGGGGCAGAACAGTGACATCCCAACTGTCCCCCTCTCCCCCCACCCACAAACACCTGAAGCATCACCTAAAGTCAGGGTCCCACTTGGGGGATGGGGAAGGGGCAGAAGGGATGTTGCAGCCCATAGGGGAGGGGGCTGCTCCAACCAGGAATGGACCACTTCTGGCTGTCTCGTCCCCTACTCCTGCAGAGACCCAGGCCCCAAACCCTGCCATCTCAGAAGCCCCATGCGACTGCAGCGTGTCTGCTCTTTTGCCCATCCATTTATTCCCCACCTCTCGGCCCTTCTGTCCATACCGGCCCGCGCTGGTCCCTCCGTCTGTCCCTTCTCCCTCGTCTCCCACAAAGGGACCAGCATCCTTCCCTAAACACCCCGGCAACAATGCTCCCAGCCCCTTCCCCTGTCTCCTCTCCATATATCCTGATCCAAAGCGCGGCCCCTGCCCTGCATCCAGACGTCCTCAGCCCCCTCCCCGCCCCTGCTAAGCGCTTAGTACAGTGCTCTGCACACACTAAGCGCTCAATAATGAATGAATAATGAATCCGACGCCCCCAGCCCCCTCCCCTGCCCTGGGACCCCACTCCCCTAGCCCTTCCCTGCCCTGTCTTGGCAGCCCAGGCCCCCCAGCCCCCTCCCCTGCCCTGAGACCCTCAGGCCACCACCTCCCACCCTGCCCCTGCCCTGCCCCCCCTCCTCATCTGCGCTGGCACCCCGGGCCCCCAACACCCTCCCCTGCCCCTGCCCTGGCACCCCAGAACCCCAGCCCCCTCTCCTGCCCCTATCCTGGCACCCCAGAGCCCCAGCCCCCCGACCCGCCCGCCCTGGCACCCCAGAGCCCCAGCCCCCTCCCCTGCCCCTGCCCTGGCACCCCAGAGCCCCAGCCCCCTCCCCTGCCCCTGTCCTGGCACCCCAGAGCCCCAGCCCCCCGACCCGCCCCTGCCCCTGTCCTGGCACCCCAGAGCCCCAGCCCCCGTCCCCTGCCCCTGTCCTGGCACCCCAGAGCCCCAGCCCCCTCCCCTGCCCCTGTCCTGGCACCCCAGAGCCCCAGCCCCGTCCCCTGCCCCTGTCCTGGCACCCCAGGGCCCCAGCCCCCCGACCTGACCCTGTCCTGGCACCCCAGAGCCCCAGCCCCCTCCCCTGCCCCTGTCCTGGCACCCCAGAGCCCCAGCCCCCACCCCTGCCCCTGTCCTGGCACCCCAGAGCCCCAGCCGCCCCCCCCGGCCCCTGCCCTGACACCCCAGAGCCCCAGCCCCCTCCCCTGCCCCGGCACCCCAGGGCCCCAGCCCTCTCCCCTGCCCTGACACCCCAGAGCCTCAGCCCCCTCCCCTGCCCCTGTCCTGGCACCCCAGAGCCCCAGCCCCCTCCCCGGCCCCTGCCCTGGCACCCCAGAGCCCCAGCCCCCTCTCTTGTCCCTGCCCTGGCACCCCAGAGCCCCAGCCCTCTCCCCTGCCCTGACACCCCAGAGCCCCAGCCCCCTCCCCGGCCCCTGCCCTGGCACCCCAGAGCCCCAGCCCCCTCCCCTGTCCCTGCCCTGGCACCCCAGAGCCCCATCCCCCTCTCCTGTCCCTGCCCTGGCACCCCAGAGCCCCAGCCCTCTCCCCTGCCCCTGCTCCGGGATCGCATGTGCCCCTCCCGTGCCCCTGCACTAGTACCCCAGGCCCCCAGCCCCCTCCCCTGCTCCTGCCCTGGCACCCCGGGCCCACCAGCCCCCGCCCCTACCTGCCCTGGCACCGCAGGTCCCCAGACTAGATCGTATGCCCCGAGCCCCCTCCCTTGCTGGGACCGCACGCCCCCAGCCCCTGCCCCGGCCCCCCAGGCTCCCAGACGCCACCCCTACTGATGGCACCCCAGGCCCCCAGCCCCGGCCCCTGCCCTGGCACCTCGGGTCCCCAAGCCCCTCCCCTGCCCCTGCCCTGGCCCCCGCGCTGGCACCCCAGGCCCCCAGCCCCGTCCCCTCCCCTGGCACCTTAGGTCCCCAACCCCGGGATCGCACTTCCCCAGCCCCTCCCCTGCCCTGGCACCGCAGCCCCTGCCATCCTGCCCCTGCCCTGGCACCTCTGGCCCCCAACCCCGGCACCCCAGAGCCCCTACCCCTTCCCTGGCATCCTAGGCCCCCAGCCCCGTCCCCTCCCCTGGCACCTCAGGTCCCCAACCCCGGGATCGCAGTTCCCCAGCCCCTGCCACCCCTGCCCTGGCACCGCAGCCCCTGCCACCCCTGCCCCGGCCCATCAGGCCCCCAGCCCCAGCCCTGGTGCCCCTTACTCACTCGGCAGACCGGAGGGGCTGCAGCAAGATGGGAGCTGGACAGCGCCTGGCTCAGCCGCCCGGTCCGGGGCCCGGGCCCGGCGGAGCGGGCAGCGCGTCCCCGGGACCGGCAGGGCGGGCACGGGGGGCACGGGGGGCACCGGGGGGGGGATGCCCGGGGGGCACGGGGGGCGTCTCGGCCCCCGGGGTCCGGCGTCTGGCAGCAGGGGGGGAGCCGTGGCTCCCTGCGGCCAAGCCGTGCCCGCCGTGTCCCTCGTGCCCCTCGTGCCGCGCCGCGCGGTGCCCGACACCTGGCTGGCAGCCGGCAGCCAATCAGCGCCGCCCGCCGACACCGGGCCGGCAACGGAGAGCCAATCAGCGCCGCCCGCAGACACCGGGCTGGCAACAGAGAGCCAATCAGCGCCTCCCGCCGACACCTGGCTGGCAACCGGCAGCCAATCAGCGCCTCCCGCCGACACCGGGCTGGCACCGGGCAGCCAATCAGCGCCGCCCGCCGGCACCGGGCTGGCAGCCGGCAGCCAATCAGCGCCGCCCGCCGCGGCCAGGGGGCGGGGCCGAGGCGCGGGAGCGCGCCGCCCGCCCTCGTGCCCCGCTCCCGAGGGGGGGAGTGACGTCACTCCCCGGGCGCGAGCCTGCGCGTGCACGCGCCCCCCCACCCCCCACCGGCGGACAGGAGGAAAGCTGCAACAGGGGGAAGGGGGGCGTCCCCTTGGGCGTTCAGTACAGTGCCCCCCGCCTGCGCCCAGCCAATCCCCTCTGGGCACCCCGCAACAGCCCTCGCTGGCCGGAGCCCGCTGCGGGAAAATGCGGGGTCGCAGCAAGAAAGTGCCCACCAGCCGGCAGGGATCCAGCCCTGGATCAAAGGGGAGGGGAATACAGGGCAGGGATGCAGCCCTGGATCAAAGGGGAGGGGAATACAGGGCAGGGATGCAGCCCCGGATCGCAGAGAAGGGGAATACAGGGCAAGGATGCAGCCCTGGATCAAAGTGGAGGGGAGTAAAGTGCAGGGATGCAGCCCTGGATCAAACTGGAAGGGACTGTTGGGTAGGGACTGTCTCTATATGTTGCCAACTTGTACTTCCCAAGCGCTTAGTACAGTGCTCTGCACACAGTAAGCGCTCAATAAATACGATTGATTGATTGATTGAGTAAAGTGCAGGGATGCAGCCCTGGATCACAGAGAGGGGGAATACAGGGCAAGGATGCAGCCCTGGATCGTAGGAGAGGGGAATACAGGGCAGGGATGCAGCCCTGGAACAAAGTGGAAGGGAGTAAAGTGCAAGGATGCAGCCCTGGATCGCAGAGAGGGGGAATGCAGGGCAAGGATGCAGCCCTGGATCGCAGGAGAGGGGAATACAGGACAGGATGCAGCCCTGGATCGCAGGAGAGGGGAATACAGGGCAAGAATGCAGCCCTGGATCGCAGGAGAGGGGACTACAGGACAGGGATGCAGCCCTGGATCGCAGGAGAGGGGAATACAGGGCAGGGATGCAGCCCTGGATCGCAGGAGAGGGGAATACAGGGCAGGGATGCAGCCCTGGATCGCAGGAGAGGGGAATACAGGGCAGGGATGCAGTCTTGGATCGCAGAAGAGGAAAGTAAAGTGCAGGGATGCAGCCCTGAATCATAAAGGAGGAGAATACAGGGCAGGGATGCAGCCCTGAATCATAAGGGAGGAGAATACAGGGCAGGGATGCAGCCCCGGATTGTAGGGAAGAGGGAATACAGAGCAGGAGTGCAGCCCTGGATCGCAGGAGATGAAAGTAAAGTGCAGGGACGCAGCCCTGGATCGCAGGGGAGGGGAATACAGGGCAGGGATGCAGCCTTGGATCGCAGGGGAGGGGAATACAGGACAGGGATGCAGCCCTTGAGCTCAGGAGCACCGTGCCTAGGAACTGTTTGAGGCGCACCGCAGCTTGGATCTGCTACCTGTCAAATGCAGCCCAAGATCACCAGTGCCCTCTGCCAGCTGAAGGAAGAAAAGGTGGCAGAGTTGGAGAGTGGGGCCCCGGCCCCCAAACTAAAGTTTCCCACATGAAACACCCATAAGGGGCTTCCTAGGAAACGGCTCTGGCGACCGTGGGGTCCTTTATTAATGCCACTTCCATAGTACTAATTAGGGTATTTGTTAAGCGCTTACTATGTGCCAAGCGCTGGAGTATCTACAAGGTACGGGTTGTCCCACGTGGGGTTCACAGTCTTAATCCCCATTTTCCAGATGAGGGAACTGAGGCGCAGAGAAGTGAAGTGACTTGCCCAAGGTCACACAGCAGACGAGTGACGGAGCTGGGATTAGAACCCACGTCTTCCGACTCCCGAGCCTGTGCTAATAATAATGATGATGGCATTTGTTAAGCGCTTACTATGAGCCAAGCACTGTTCTAAGCGCTGAGGTAGATACCAGGTAATCAGGTTGCCCCACGTGGGGCTCACAGTCTTAATCCCCATTTTACAGATGAGGGAACTGAGGCACAGAGAAGTGAAGTGACGTGTCCAAGGTCACACAGCAGACGAGTGGCAGAGCTGGGATTAGAACCCACGTCATCTGACTCCCAAGCCTTTGCTCTTTCCAGAAGCAATGCTGCTTCTTGATGCCAGTGCCCTATGCCTGGTGGAGGAAGACTTCTAGACTGTGAGCCCACTGTTGGGTAGGGACTGTCTTTATATGTTGCCAACTTGTACATCCCAAGCGCTTAGTACAGTGCTCTGCACACAGTAAGCGCTCAATAAATACGATTGAATGAATGAATGAATGAAGAAAAGGTGGCAGGGATCAAGAGTGGATTTCCCTCCCTCAGAATAAAGCTCCCCACCCCCTCTTAATGGGGATTCCTAAGAAACTGCTCTGGTGACCGTGGGATCAGTAGAAGAGATAGGGCTTGGAGGTTCTGGTCTAGGAAACATTAAAAGCCATTGCAGAGTCGAAGAGAAAAATCAGAAGGAGGCAGCAAATTTTTGGTACCCTGCGAGTCTGGTTTTCCTTGCCATGTCTATGCCAACTTTTCAGTGCCGAATGACAGGGTCCCAGCTTCTGTTGTCCTAAGAGAAATAGCTGCACCCAATAAATTACTTCCGAGAGATCGATACCAATTCCGAGCAAGGTGCCTGAAGAACAGAACTTTTAGGGCCTCGTTCTTCAATTCATGGGGACGTTAGTTAGGAGAGGGTGCACCAGGAAAGAAGTCTGCTACAGCCATCTCTGCAAAGGGATAATAATAATAATAATGGCATTTATTAAGCGCTTACTATGTGCAAAGCACTTTTCTAAGCGCTGGGGAGGTTACAAGGTGATCAGGTTGTCCCACGGGGGGCTCACAGTCTTAATCCCCATTTTACAGATGAGGTAACTGAGGCACAGAGAAGTTAAGTGACTTGCCCAAAGTCACACAGCTGGCAGTTGGCGGAGCCGGGATTTGAACCCATGACCTCTGACTCCAAAGCCTGTGCTCTTTCCATTGAGCCATGCTGGATGAAGTTGGAAATCGGATGGGTGATTGAAAATGACACGTGTCAGATTTGAAGGATTGACAGTCATAATTCTAGTCTGACCCAAAGGAAAAACAGATTTTCTGTACCTGTTTATTTTTTTTTAATGGTGCTTGTTAAGCGCTTAGTACGTGCCAGGGACTGCTAGGGTAAAGACAAACTAATCAGGTTAGACTACAGCCCATGTCCCAAGTTGGGTTTACAGTCTTAATCCCCATTTTAAAGCTCAGGGAACTGAGGCCTAGAGAAGTGAGGTGACTTAATGTAACACAGCAGACAAGTGGCAGAGCTGGGATTGGAACCCGGATCCTTCTGACTCCCAGCACCGTGCTCTATCCATTAGGCCGTGCTGCCTGCTAGGCATACTGGGATGCTGCAGTACACCAAACAACTCTAGCACCCTGAAAGAGTTAATACAGCTTGCAAAAACAGTCATTTACTCCCATGTGTAGCCTAGTTGCAGGGAGCCTCTGACACTCATTGCCTATTCATTTGCAGCTCCGTAGCCTAGAGAAAGGCAATGTAAATCATTATAACAGTATTTTGGGATGACTAACATTATAATGAATTTAACACATTTTTCCTCATGTCTCCCCACTCCTCAGAAACCTCCATTGGTTATCCATTCCTTCTGCATCAAGCAGAAACTCCTCACCACCGGCTTTAAGGCACTCAGACAGTTCTCTCTCCCCGATTAATTCTCAATCCTCCCCACTACGTCCCAGCTCGTACGCATCTCTCCTCTCAAGCCAGCCTACGCACTGTGCCTCGATCTCGTCTCTCTCGCCACGGACTTCTTGCTCAAACCCTCCCTGATGCCTGGTACTCCCTCCTCAATGGGCCTGGAGTCGGAAGGACCTGGGTTCTAATCCCAGCTCGGCAATTTATCTGCTTTGTGACCTTGGACAAGTCACTTAACTTCTCTGTGCCTCAGTGACCTCATCTTAAAATGGGGATAAAGACTGTGAGCCCCAAGTGGGCCACAACCTAATTAGAGTGCTTAGAGCAGTACTTGACACATAGTAAACGCTTAACAAATACCATTACTATTATTATTATTATTATTAAGCCACAGCACTCTCCATCTTCAAGGCCCTCCTGAAAGCATCTGTCCTCCAGGAGATCTTCCCTGATTTATCTCTCTCCCCAACCCTAGTTCCCTCCTTACTTTCATTTTAGTCAGCATTTCGTTGAGACTGTGAACCCACTGTTGGGTAGGGACCGTCTCTATATGTTGCCAACTTGTACTTCCCAAGCGCTTAGTACAGTGCTCTGCACACAGTAAGCGCTCAATAAATATGATTGAATGAATGATATCTAAGCATTTAGGTACTCACCTCCCCTCTCCCTCCTCCTCTCCATAGTACTTCTGTATGTTTCGTTGAAACTCTGTTCCTTTCCACTTCCAGTAATCTATTTTAGTCAGTATCTCCTGCCAGAATGTAAACTCCACAAAGGCAGGGATAATATCTAATAACTCTATTTCACCCTCTCAAATGCTTAGCACAGGGCTCTGCACAGAATAGGCAGTCATTAAATACTATTGTTTGATTGATTGACCCACTCATTTCTAATAATAATAACAACTGTGGTTTCTGTTAAGCATTTACTATGCGCCAAGCACTGTACTAAACACTGGGTTGGATATAAGATCAATCAATCAATCAATCGTATTTATTGAGCACTTACTGTGTGCAGAGCACTGTACTATGCGCCTGGGAGAGACAGTCCCTACCCAACAGTGGGCTCACAGTCTCCAGGTCTCACATGGGGCTCACAGTCTAAGTAGGAGGGAGAACAGGTATCGAATCCCCATTTTGCAGATGAGGGAACTGAGGCAGGTGAAGTGGTAGCAGGCAAGTGGCAGAACCAGGATTAGAACCCAGGTCCTTTGACTCCCAGGCTTCAGCTCTTTCCACTAGGCCATGCTGCTTTCTAGCTAGGTGTGTCCTAACACCGTGCCCTAAAGACACAAGCACTGAGCTATGAAGGTGACAACCAAATGAAAATCAAACCATTTCACTGGTGGGTTTTCTTATGTGGTTGGATGAATTCCAGTGAAATTAAGGCACTAAGCAATAATATTAATTATGGTATATATTCAATGCTTACTAAGTGCCAAGCACAACGTCAAGTGCTCAGGTTGATTAATAATAATACTAGTAATAATGATAATGGTATTTGTTAAGTTCTTACTTTGTGCTATGTACTATATTGTCTTAGGGTAGATATAAGATGATCTGGTTGGACACAGTCCATGTCCTACGTGAGGTTCACCGTCTAAGTACGAAGGAGGACAGCTATTTAATGTCCATTTTACAGAAGAGAAAACTGGGGCACAGAGAATTTAAGCCAAGTTCCCTCAGCAGACAAGCAGCGGAGCCGGATTAGAACCCAGATCCTCTGACTACAAAGCCTGTGCTCTATTAGGCCAGACTACCTCTTCAGGGTGGCCCAGTGAGGACAGTGAAGGGCAGAAGGTTGGGAGGACGCTCCTCTCCAAAAATTAAAGGTGGACATTTGGAGACAGAGCCGTAAAGAAGAGACAAGGACTATCCTCTCTCCGCCACCCCCGCCACACCCCAGTCAGTTTACCACCCTGCCTTTTCTTTAATGCTGCCATTATTACATGCTCTGTAGATCCACAGTATGGGAGAGGGAGTGGGGGAAAACGGAAAACGTTGTATGACAAAGAACCTTAGAGCACTGCACAGTAGCCCTAAGAGCCACTGGTATTACCAGCAAAGGACAAGTGAGGCACAGGAAGAGCTGAATGTTTAACTCAAGGTCAAGCAGAGACTCAATGAGGAATTTCAAACAGTAGCACAGAAAAGCAGACTAGAGAGGAAGCAAGAATGCTTTTTTTCTTTGCTGTTGGACACACACACAGGGTTAGCTTTGCTTTCTTTCAAATGGAAGTACTGATTTTTCAACCTTCCCTAGAATAAGATGATTTAAATAACACCTGAAAATGGGGTTCTGAAGATACCAAATAGCACCCTCCATTTCTGCCCTGCCCCAGGGTGCTTCCTTCATGCTGTATGCATTTGTTAAGCACTTATTTATGCTAAGCACTAGAAAAGATACAAGAAAGCAGACAAAACACACTCCTTAACAGGAGGGACAACAGGTATTAAATCTACATTTTACAGATGAGAAAATGGAGGCCCAGCGAAGATAAATGTCAGCAACCAAATGGCAGAGGGAGGATGAGTCCCTCATTATTCCTTTGATGCTCAATTAATCAGTCAATCTGTTGCATTTATTGAGTCCTTCTTAGTGCAGAGCACTGCAGTAAGCACTTGGGACCGTACAATAAAGTTGGTAGACACAATCCCTGCCCTCAGTGAGTTCACAATCTAGCAAGGGAAGCAGAAATTAAAATAAGCAACCAAGTATAAGGTTATGTACATAAGTGTTGTGGGGGAGAAGTAAGTACCTAAGAGCTTAGCGGTTAGGACTAAATGTGTGAGTGACACAGTATAGAAGGATAATAGGGTGGGAAGATTAGGGATTAGTCAGAGAAAGTTTCCCGGAGGAGATGAGATTTTATTAGGGCTCTGAAGATGGGCAGAGTGGTAGTCTGTCAAATATGGAGCAGGTGGGAGTTTTAAGCATGAAAGAGGGCATAATTATTCAAGGAGTCAACGGTGAGAGAGATGAAATGGAAGCACGGTGAGGAGGTTAGTATTAGAGAAGGGAAGTATACAGCCTGGGTTGCAATGCTAGAGGATTGGCGGACAAGAGCTGATTGAGTGCTTAAAGCTGATGGTCAGAAGTTTCTGCTCGATGCAGAGGTGAATGGGCAACCGCAGGAGGTTCTTGAGGGGAGGGGAAATATGGACTGCATGGATTTTCTTTTTTTTTTGGAAAAATGATCTGGTCAGCAGAGTGATGTATGAACTCGAGTGGGGAGAGGCTAGAGGCAGGGAGGTCCTGGAGGAGGCTGATGCAGTGGTTGACACAGGATATGATAAGTGCTTGGACCAGTGTGGTAGCCGTTCAATCCCTGAGCGAGCTAAACCCCTAAAGTTATAATCCTCTTTACTTTCCCTTTCTCTCTGTTTTTATAAAGCTCTGTTTTTTGTGCGCCTACTCCCCTTTTAATTCCTCTCCATTCCCTTTGCTCATTTGGCTAGCCAATCCTAGGCTCTCTGTTCTTCTCAATGAGAGTCAATTTAGCCCCTCAAAAGATATGCTTTACTCACTTGTGCAAACCCAGAAGAATATCCTTCAACTCTCTCCATAGGTTTCCTCTTTCTTGCCCAGTTAAGTTAAAAATTACCTCAAGAAATTGCTTTCTCCTCACACCCATCTATCAAGATTCATTTATCACTGCTTGGGAAGGGGATTGTGTCTACTTTCTACCTGTGTATCCTTTCCTAATGCTTAGTACAGTAAGTGCTCTGCACAGTTAAGCACTTTATGGATACCATTACTACTACTCTCTAGACTATAAGCTTGTTGCGGGCAGAGAATGTGTCTGTTTATTGTTATACTGTACTCTTCCAAGAGCCTAGTACAGTACTCTACACACAGTAAGCACTCAATAAATATGGTTGAATGAACTACTACTACCATTACAACTAACACCACTTCCTCTTTACCTTCTTTAATCCTATTTCCTTCAATATTCCCTTTCCAAAATTTGCCAAGCTAATCATAGTGTTCCCATTTCCCCTTTGTCCAATTTACCCCTAACTCTTCCTCTTTATCATTAGACCCTATTTTTAGTTTTTTAAAATGAATTTAAATATTACTTCAATATCCATTAAAGCCCATTTTGAAACCATTGGAATTTCTAGTTCCAAACTGGTGGTTTTATTTTGCATCTCCTTTCTGCATCATTATGAAAATAAGGTCTACCAAAATCAATGCATGAAATGTATTTATTTTCCAATGTTACACTATAGCATGCATCTTTTCTTTCAGATTCCTTCCATTACAGTTTCGGAAAGTCAATAGTGTCCACACACCTAGCACCTAGCTAAATTAACCTCCAACTTCCTTGCATAATGCAATATTTTATGTGAACATTTCAGCATATTTTGTTCCAATTTTTGTTGTGAATCTAGACTGTGAGCCCATTGTTGGGTAGGGATTGTCTCTGTTGCCAAATTGTAATAATAATAATAATGAAGGCATTTGTTAAGCACTTACTATGTGCAATACACTGTTCTAAGTGCTAGGAAGGATACAAGGTGATCAGGTTGTCCCATGTGGGGCTCAAAGTCTTAATCCCCATTTTACAGATGAGGTAACTGAGGCACAGACAGGTTAAGTGACTTGCCCAAAGTCACACAGCTGACAAGTGGCAGAGTCGGCATTTGAACCCATAATTTCTGACTCCCAAGCCCGGGCTCTTTCCACTGAGCCAGGCTGCTTCGCTACTTTCCAGGAGCTTAGTACAGTGCTCTGCACACAGGAAGCCCTCAATAAATACAATTGAATGAATGAATCCTTATATTCCAAGGTCTTTATTCTGTGGATTTAGAATGATGTATGCTAAGCAATCTTTTGATGGTTTTTTAAAAGAAATATCTATTTTTTTCTGGATTTTGTTGGCATTTATAACCGCAGTGCTTAGGTGCTTAATGACATGCTAGGCTGTACTTTTTTTTTCAAAGTATTGAAATGTTTTTGTAGTGGTGGTTGCTTGGGAATGTTTTCCAATTACTATTCAGCATGTGTCTTCCCTATGCCAATTGTTCTATGTTCAGCTTTGAAAAAATGCCGTTCATTAACTCATAGGTCTACACATATGTCAAAGGATTAGTATCCGCTTGTTTAAGTAAACAGACCAAGGCACAAGTCTTTGTGTTCCATGCATATTTACCCCAATTCTGTATTGTCACAGTGTGTACCACTGGAGGCTAACTACCTTTCTTTTCAAGCTGATTTCATATGCGCTTTTTAATTACTGCCCTATTTTATGGTTGTTTAGCTTTACGCAGAATGATACCAGTTCTCGGTAAGGGGTATTTTGCTTGTTAAAGAGAAAATATTTTGTTGCTGGGAAAATCTGCTTTGAAAGACTCCAGGCAACTAGAGGATTTTCATTTGTATTTGTGTTTTCTCTCATAAATGAGGCAAAAGCATCGGTTACCTACACATATGGAATAGGTAAAATTAATACCCATGATATCATGTTCATTATGTTACAGGCGGCTTCACATCTGTGGGTTTGGGAGGTTGTTATTGAAAAACCGATACTTCCTTCCACATGGAAACGAAAAAATATAGGTGTCTCCATAAGACAGAGACTGCATCTGAATGGATTATCTTGCATCTACTCCAGTGCTTAGCATAGGATTTGGCACGTTATAAGTAATAAGTAGTGTGGCTTAGTGGGTAAAGCACTGGCCTTCTAGTCAAAAAGACCTGGCACTTTTTATGTGCCAAGGATTATACTAGGCAATAAGCAGATACAAGATAATCAGGTCGTACACAATTGTCCCTAATGAGGCGCACAGACCATGTAAGTAAGAGGGATTAGAAGCAGTGCAGCCTAGTGGAAGGACCATGGCTCTGGGAATCAGAGGACCTGGGTTCTAGCCTTTGCTTCACCACATAATAAACACTGAACAAATATCATTTAAAAAAGCATTTAAGAAATACCCTCTCTAGGTGTGCAAATCAATAAATCGGGGCTAGATTTCTTGCTGCTGCTCATATGTGAGACATCACCGTTCCACGGAAGCAGAGAATAACAGGTCTCAGCTTCCATGCGATAGCATGATTCCGTTGAAGGCACAACCAGAGTTTCCTCTTCTGTAAAATGGAGATACCTGTTCTCCCTTCTTCTTAGACAGTAAGCTCCCATGCAGGGCAGGGACTGTGTCAGACCTAATTAACTTGTACCTATTTCAGTTCTAAGAAGACTGTTTGACACATAGTAAACACTTAACAAATACTATAAAAAATACCTTTGGAGTGGATTTCAGTCCAAATCCTTGTGTAAGTCACTGAGTCTTTGCTTTACTGGGGCAGCCTGGTGGTTCCTTGCTGGCAGGGAAAATGTCTCCCAACTCTCATAAATTGTACTTTCTCTAGAGTTTTGTAAGTTCTCAGTGACTCTCCCCACCTTCAAAACCTTACTGAAGGCACATCTCCTCCAAGAAGCCTTCCCTGACTAAGCCCTCCTCTTCTCCCACTCCCTTCTGTGTCATCCTGACTTGCTCCCTTCATCCATCCCCCCTCCCAGCTCTGCAGTACTTATGTAAAGATCTGTAATTTATTTATAGAAATGCCTGTCTCCCCCTCCAGACTGTAAGCTTGTTGTTGTCAGGAACTGTGTCTGTTATATTGTTCTATTGTGCTCTCCCAAGTGCTTAATCAGTGCTCTTCACACAGTAAGCACTCAATAAATACTACTAACTGACTCAATACCACTGATTGATTGAGAAAGCTTATTTTTGCTTGCTAGGACCTTTTTACTGTTATCACTTGCTTCATCCACATAGGTGTGGTGGTTCTCCTTTGTACTTCTAACTGCTGTTTCTCTTCTTCCAACCAAAAAACTCAGATGGAAAAGAATGGGGACAAATCCCCTCCAAGTGGTATTTTTGGAAAGAAAAGTTAGAAAGCACTGTCTACTGGCAAGGTTTCATCTGCCCAGGCTTAGGTAACTTGGTAAATATTTTTATACTCTACTCTTTACTCTGTCCCTAAATCCACTACCCTA
This sequence comes from Tachyglossus aculeatus, assembly GCF_015852505.1. Lineage (NCBI taxonomy): Eukaryota > Metazoa > Chordata > Mammalia > Monotremata > Tachyglossidae > Tachyglossus > Tachyglossus aculeatus. Next base: position 40,586,325 of record NC_052067.1, on the reverse strand, counting down.
TGGGAGGGATTAATGCCTGCAGCATTAATAGGACCTGTTCTTCTACCTGGTTTATCTTTCTTGGGGGGTGCTTTCTCATCAACTCTAATTTGCTTGGGTGACCTATTTAACGTCTGACTGCTATAGTGGCCCCTTTAATCCTTTTACTGGAATCAAGTGGTTCTTAATCAGGGGAACCTCATTTTCTTCCCAGGGGTCTGAGGGATGAAACCATGTGCGTGTCAGGGGTTTTCTGTTGTTTATTTGGTTTATGTCAGTGTTTGCTCCCTCCCCATTCCCCCAAGCAAGATAATAATGATAACAACAATAATACTAATAATGGTACTTGTTAAGCATGTACTATATGCCAAGCACTGTTCTCAGCACTGGGATAGATACAAGTTAATCAGGTTGGACACAGTCCCTGTCCCACATAGGGCACACACTCTTAATCCATATTTTACAAATGAGGTAACTGAAGGCCCAAGGTCACATGGCAGACATGTGGTGGGTACAGGATTAGAACCCAGGCCCTTGGGGCTCCCAGGCCTGTGCTTTATCCATTAAGCCACGCTGCAAGAGCCCTGCATTATAGACACTAGAATTTAAATATCGAGTTTTAAGGATTTATCTGATTCAATCCACTTTCTACTCACAAAATCATACTATAAACATCCTGGTTAACCTCAAAAACACCCCTAATGGGATATCTTTTTTTTTAGTTCTTATATTATTGCCATCATTCCTACCATTCTTGTGTCATTCCCTCATTCCCTCTCTTAGACTGTGAGCCCCAAGCTGGAAGAAGACTGTGTCCAAACTAATTCACTTGTATTTACCCCAGGGCTTAGAACATTGTTTGAAGTGTCCTAAATACTAAACAAATACCAAAGAAAACTTCAAATGTTCTTGAAAGTAAAGAAACAAATAGAAGTTGATGAGGCACCCTTTAGTAAGACTGAAAGGTGATACCAAACAAGCAATCCACTTACAGAGGAAGATTCACATTCTCAGAATAGAGGCATCCTTCAGAGTTGGTGAAATCACAATCTTGCTCAGACCAACTTTCTCCCCTTACTAGCCTTCTGAAAAATAACATCATATAGAGACTCATAATCTCAGACTTCTCTAGTAGGACCTAATCTCCTAACTGATCATCAAAATGTGCCCTCAGGAGCACATTTTTCATAATATTTAGGCATCACATGCTGAAGGATCACAGGAATAAAGGACTAAGATGAAAGGATCATCAGTCACATGAATCTTTCAGTGTTCTTCTAGTGAGATGGGTTTTGTTGAAAAAGTCACAAGCTAGGCTTATGAGAAAAAAAATCAACACTCAATGTATTTTTTGTCCAAGAAAAGTGAATGGAATGATTGTCTCAAGGGTTTGCATGCAAATAAAAGAGGAACATTTGGGGTTTTAAAATCTTGCAAACTACTGCACCAGGTTTCTAATACCCCACTTAAAAATTTTTGTAATGTAGAAAGTGTTTTTCCAGAAGGAGATTGTGGACTTCCCACCAAAGGAAAGTCCTACTCCATGTTCTGCCACTGGCCTGCTGTGTGACCTGGGGCAACTCACTTTACCTCTCAGGGGCTCAGTTTATTAATCTCTAAAATGCAGATAAAATACCTGGTGTCTACCTCTTAGATTGTGAGCCCCCTTTATGGGATAGAGATTGTTTGTGTCTGATCTGATTCTCTCGTATCTCTCCTAATGTTTAGCACGATGCTTTGGTACATAGTAAGCACTTGATAAATGTCATTTACTCCTCAACTATGTGCATCTTTTAAAATTCCCTTTCTCATGCACTTAGTTCAGTGCTCTGCACACAGTAAGCACTCACTAAATACGACTGATTGATGATGAGCCTTTTCATTCATTCATTCAGTTGTATTTATTGAGCACTTACTGTATGCAGAGCTCTGTACAAAGCTTTTCTGACAGTTGAAGATTATCAATCAAGTAAATCACTAGCAATCATTTATTCATTTGTTCCATCTTATTAATTGTGCACTTACTGTGTGCAGAGCAGTGTACTAAGCACTTGGGAGAGTACACTATAGCTGTATAATATATATATATATATATATATATATATATATATATATATATATGACTGTAGGTGACCTGATTATATTGAATCTGCCCTAGTGCTTAATACAGTGCTTGGCATATAGTAAGTGCTTAATAAATACCCTAATTATTATTAATTGTTATTATTGTTTGAGGGAGCCTTTGTACTGTTTATTCTTTTCCAAGGAAATCAAGCATGTGTGCCAGACACTTCATCCCTAGAACCAGTGGCTCTGCCCCCCTTAGTCTGCATGGTGGTGGCCTCCTAACACACGTGCTCCTTAATACATTATGCTTCTTGACCTTCAAAACTTAGAGCAGTTATGACGTTACTTCTTGTGTGAGGGGGACGAACCAATCAGGGGAGAGTGATGCCAGCATGTCAACATGTCGACACCTTTCAGATAGTTACAGCAGATGGCTTGGTTCCACCTTTCCCCTTAGTTATCTAAGGTACATTTACTTCACATCCCACACACCCAATCCGTCACCAAAAACTGTCGGTCTCACCACCGCAACATCGCCAAGATCCACCATTTCCTCTCCATCCAAACCGCTACCTTGCTTGTTCAATCTCTCATCTATCCCGACTGGATTACTGCATCAGCCTCCTCTCTGATCTCCCATCCTCCTGTCTCTTCCCCCTTCAGTCAATACTTCACTCTGCTGCCCAGATTATCTCTGTACAGAAACACTCTGGGCATGTCACACCCCTCCTCAAAAATCTCCATTGGCTGCCTGTCAACCTACGCATCAAGCAAAAACTCCTCACCCTGGGCTTCAAGGCTCTCCATCACCTCGCCCCCTCCTACCTCACCACCTTTCTCTGCTTCTACAGCCCAGCCCACACACCCCCGCTCCTCTGCCACTCACCTCCTCACTGTGCCTCGTTCTCGCCTGTCCCGCCATTGACCCTCGGCCCACATCCTTCCCCTGGCCTGGAATGTCCTCCCTCCACACATCCACCAAGCTAGCTCTCTTCCTCCCTTCAAAGTCCTACTGTGAGCTCACCTCCTCCAGGTGGTCTTTCCAGGCTGAGCCCCCTTTTTCCTCTCCTCCTCCCCATCCCCCCTGCCCTACCTCCTTCCCCTCCCCACAGCACTTGTATATATTTGTACAGATTTATTACTCCATTGTTTCACTTGTACATATTTACTATTCTATTTATTTTGTTAATGACATACATATAGCTATAATTCTATTTGTTCTGATGATTTTGACACCTGTCTACATGTTTTGTTTTGTTGTCTGTCTCCCCCTTCTAGACTGTGAGCCCATTGTTGGGTAGGGACCGTCTCTATATGTTGCCGACTTGTACTTCCCAAGCACTTAGTACAGTGCTCTGCACACAGTAAGCACTCAATAAATACAATTGAATGAATGACTAATGTCATGCCTCCTCCAGGAGGCCTTCCCAGACTGAGCCCCCTCCTTCCTCTCCCCTTCCTCCCCCTCCCCACAGCACCTGTATATATGTATATATGTTTGTATGTCTTTATTACTCTATTTATTTATTTATTTTATTTGTACATATTTATTCTATTTATTTTATTTTGTTAATATGTTTTGTTTTGTTGTCTGTCTCCCCCTTCTAGACTGTGAGCCTGTTGTTGGGTAGGGACCGTCTCTATATGTTGCTGACTTGTACTTCCCAAGCACTTAGTACAGTGCTCTGCACACAGTAAGCACTCAATAAATACGATTGAATGAATGAATGACTAGTGCCATGCCTCAACACCTATTTTGCTTTCTGAAAAGGCAGCCACGCGAGAAACTGAAGTGTTGGGAACAGATGAAAAGAGAAGTAAAACTCAAGCAGATACCATTTTTAAGTGTGATAAATTTGCTTTCTATTAAAAAAAAATAACCCAGCAGGTACTGGGTTGAGACACCAATTCAGTGAAGGGACAGCACACTATGAGGAGATGGTTAACAGTAAAAATAATAGTATTTGCTTAGCACTTACTATGTGTCAGTCACTGTTCTAAGCACTGGGGTAGATACAGGAAAATCAGGTTGGGCACAGTCTCTGTCCCACAGTAGGGCTCACAGTCTTAATCCCCATTTTACTGATGAGGTAACTGAGTCACAGAGGAAATGAAATGACTTGCCCAAGGTCACGCAACAAAAAAGTGGTGGAGCCAGAATTAGAACACAGGCCCTACTGACTTAGAGGCCCATGTTCTATACAAACATACATATATACAACTACACACACACACACACACACACACACACACACACACACACTAAATGCCACCCTTCTAAGTACCATTTTTAGCAACTGGTGGTGCCACACCACAAACAGCAGTGGCTTGTGTTTCACTAGGCTAGTGAGACCCTCTTCTCTGCCTATCATCGTATTTATTGAGCATTTTTTGTGTGCAGAGTGCTGTACTAAGCACTTGGGAGAATATGATACAGCAGAGTTGGTAGATATATTGTATATATGCAGATTCCACATTTTGGGATGATTTTCCAATTCATTCTTCTAATATTTCCTGGCCCTTGGGCATCTGCTTTCATCACTCACCTTGCTTCTTGACATATTTTCTGTTTAATGTTGAATATGAAAAATTGGAATGCAAATCCAAAATCACAAATGCAGTGACCACTAATGATATGTCTATTCTCACCTTCTCTTAAAGAATAACTATTTCAGCTGTTCTTACCACAATTAAGCTATCAATCAGTTAATGGCATTTACTGAATACTGTGTGCAAAGCACTGTATTAAGCACTTGAGAGAGTACAATCCTAGAGTTGTACCATAATTAGAGGATGATCATATCCATTTGTTCAAGTCCTTTTGTCACTGGAAAGATGCATATGCATATTTACATTTTTACTGGGACTAAATGAAGGGAAGGGTGGTGATGAAAATTACGTCTTTTTTAAAAATTTGCATCTGCACCAATTTAGATATTTTTTGCTCTAAAACGCAACAAGCATCACTACAACCAACTGTAAAGTAGAAGCTGCCAGCTATCCATATTTATGAATGTCTGTCTGTTGTACAGTTATTTTAGAAAAAAAATGACAAAAGAATGCCCAGGGGAGAATTGGATTACTGACCTATAAATCGGAAAATGCAATTAAAACTAAATAGGCCATAGTAATTCTGAAGTCATACAAAGGTAACCAGGAATTCTTAATCAGTAAGAATATGCAATAGGTCCTCATTAATGCAGACACCATGATACTTGATTTGTGGTATGTAGTGTGACCTAATGAATGGAAATACATATTTGTACATATTTACTATTCTATTTATTTTATTTTGTTAATATGTTTTGTTTTGTTGTCTGTCTCCCCCTTCTAGACTGTGAGCCCGTTGTTGAGTAGGGACTGTCTCTATATGTTGCCGACTTGTACTTACCAAGCGCTTAGTACAGTGCTCTGTACACAGTAAGCGCTCAATAAATACAATTGAATGAATGAATGGAGCATGGGCCTGGGTGTCCAAAAACCTGGGTTCTACTCCAGGCCCTGCCACTTGTCCCTCTGCATAACCTTGAGCAAGTCAATTAAGGTCTCTGGGTCTCAGTTACCTAATCTATAAAATGGGGATTAAGTTATGGTTGTTCACCTCTAGAGGCTCCTGAAAAGATCAGTTTGGGAGAATCAGAACTAGCGGGTCTTCTCTGGTTCAAAGAGCACTTGTGAAATCAGTCCATCAATGGTATTTATTGAGTGCTTACTAAGAGAACTGTATTAAACGCTTGGGAGAGTCCAAATAACCAAACCTGAGCAAGACTTTTTAAGATTTCAGCCTGGACTGCAGACTCCTTCTCCAAACTAATTCCTGGACTCTTCTGAAGGAGAATTTGTAATTTCACTGAAACACTAAGTAATTTCATGCTTTGGATGAATAACGGGAAACAGGTCTTGGCATTTGTCACAGGGAAAAGCAAACAGCAGAATTTGCAAACTTCAAAACACAGAGAGGACCCAATAATGATTTTGCCATTAAAGTCATCCAGTAACTGCCATTTGCATTCTGCCTAGAGCGTTGAATCAGCTGTGTTTTGCTCCGGCTTGTCAAGAGATCTTGCAAAGAGGATTTTAGGACCTAGGAATGCCATATATATATGTCTATTCCTGCCCTAGAAAGGGCCCAGATAAATTGTTCAGCTGCCACCCAATACTGTGAAGAGGTTTCTGAAGACGGAGAAGAGAGAAAGACTTATAGGAGCCCTTGTTCCAATATTCTGGTTTGTTTTCCTCAGACTATTTCAGCATGTTTCTCATGGCCACCTGAAACCTGGAATCTGAGGCCGAGGGGGAATATCAATCAATCATATTTATTGAGCGCTTACTGTGTGCCGAGCACTGTACTGAGTGTTTGGGAGAGTACAATACAACTGAACAATATAACAGACACATTCCCGGTTGGGTGAGTATTTAGCTTTCAAAGCACTGGACTAAAAGTTTGAGATTGCAAGCTTGTTCTGGGCAGGGAACTTGTCTGCTAATTCTGTTGTATTGCAATAATAATAATAATTAATAATGGTATTTGTTAAGCGCTTAGAACAGTCCTTTGCACATAGTAAGCGCTTAATAAATGCCATCATTATTATTATATGGGAAGCACTGCTCTAAGCCCTCATTCCCAAGTGCATAGTACAGTGGTTTGCACATAGAGAGCCCTCAATAAATACCTTTGATGAGTTGAGGTAATGAAATGGCAAATGTATCGGGGGCTGATCATATCAGCTCTATTATATTGTAGTCTTCCAAAGCAAGTAGTACAATGCTCTGCACACAGGAAGCGCTCTATAAATACCGCTGATTGATTGATTGATTGAAAATTTGGGTTGGGGGGGGGGTGGAGAACAAAAAGGAGGGGATAAAGAAAGTCTCAGGATTTTTCCTTTGAAGCACAACCACTAATCCAATCCTCTAATATTCTCAGAGATTCGAAACCCCCCCTTAGTTAAATATTCACAACCTTAACTGTCAGTGCTGCACTATATTTAGAGAGGGGGCAGGGAGCTCAGGGCCCAGAGATAGATCTATAGGGTTCTGACAAATCAATGGCATTTTCTCTTGAATCCTAATTAGGACCAGTCAAGTAGCAATGAAAATGAAAGAAGAGAAACCCCTGACATCCAAACAGAGTAGGTTTCAGAAGAATCAACCGACCAACATTTCCTGGTAAGAAACATTTTTTTTTCCTTCATGAGGTTATTTCTGTGTTCCCGTGGCATGTCCCTTTAAAGCACTGAGACAATTGCTCTGTGTTGATGAGAAGATTGAGGAATGTGGAAGATTCACTGCCCCGTGGATATCCCAGTGGTTTAGCAGGGGCACATTTCAAGAAGATGCAGAGGATCGAAGTTCCCAGGCTGTGATGGAGGCCTGAACCAGCCTGTGGAGGTGGTGAGCAGGCAATGCTGATTCCTGATTCCTCCACAACAAACAGAAACTCCTCATCATTGGCTTTAAACCGCTCAATCACCCTGACACTTCCTACTTCACCTTGCTGCTCTCCTACTAGAGAAGGAGAACAGCTTCTCTTCTAGAGAAGCAGCGTGGCTCAGTGGAAAAAGCACGGGCTTTGGAGTCAGAGGTCATGGGTTCAAATCCCTGCTCTGCCAATTGTCAGCTGTGCGATTTTGGGCAAGTCACTTAACTTCTCTGTGCCTCAGTTCCCTCATCTGGAAAGTGGGGATTAAAACTGTGAGCCCCCCTTGGGACAACCTGATCACCTTGTAACCTCCCCAGTGCTTAGAACAGTGCTTTGCACGTAGTAAGCGCTTAACAAATACCATTATTATTAGTATTATTATTACTACTACAACCAACCTTCTCACTGTTTCTCGATCTCATCTATCTTTCCACTGACCCCTTGCCCACATCCTGTCTTTGACCTGGAATACCCTTGCTCTTCAAATCCAACAGACAATCACTCTCCCCCACTTCAAAGCATTCTTGAAGGCATATCTCCTAGAAGTCTTCCCTGATTAAGCCACTCTTTCCTCTTCTCCCATTCCCTTTGTCATCACCCTGACTTGTTCCCTTTATTTCATTCCCCAACCCAGCCCCACAACACTTATGTGAAGACCTTTAATTTACTTATTTATAGTAATGCCTGTCTCCCCTTCTCTGGCGTGCAAGCTCGTTGTGAGCAGGAAATGTGTCTGTTCATTGCTATATTATACTCTCCCAAGTTCTTAGTACATTGTTCTGCACACAGTAAGTGCTTAATAAATATGATTGACTGACTGACGGATAATAACAATAATAATAATAATTGCAGCATTTGTTAAGCACTTAATATGTGCCAGACACTGTATTAAGAGCTGGGGTAGATACAAGGTAATTGGGTTGGACACAGTCCCTGTCCCACATGGTGCTCACAGTCTTAATCCCCATTTTCCAAACGAGGTAACAGACCCAGAGAAGTGAAGCATCTTTCTCAAGGCCACACAGCAGACCTGTGGCAGAGTAGGGACTACAAACCAGGTCCTTCTGACTCCTAGCACATGCTCTATCCATTAAGGCACACTGCTTCTCCGGTGCACTGAGACTGGGACCCCTCTCAAACCAGGCAGCCCCCTGCTGCAGTGCTTGTCTGCCTTAGCTGCTTGTAGCTAAGGCCCAAGCCCAGAAATGACACCAGCCTGCCCGTGGAAGCAGCAGACATGGCGCCTGCCTTTCTTCGTAACCATGGAGATGTAGTTACAATTGACCGTTATGCCATTTTCAGTATCTCTCAGCCTCTCTGGTACCTCAAAAGCCAAAGCAGGGTCAGTGGGCTGTATTATTTTCCTGTCAGCAGATACAGCGTACAAAAATCGTCGGTTCGCTTTTTTTCTTCTCACTTTATTTTCCCATGTATCTGTTCCATTTTGAGAGCTTTAGCTGGAGATTTCTCTCCAGTGGAAACACAAGATGAGCTCTCCCCTCCCTACCTAATCTCGCTAATCTGTCACTTCAACCCAGTCGGCACACTTCACTTTAATGCCAACCTGCTCAATGTACCTCAATCTCTTCTGCCTCACTGAGGAGCCCTGGCTTGCCTCCTCCCTTTGGCCTGGAACTCTTTCCCGCTTCATATTTGAGAGACCACCACTCTCCTCACCTTCCAACCAAATCTCCTCCAAGAGATCTTCCCTGACTTACCCCTCATTTCCCCACCTACTCGTCCTCCTTTGGCGTCTTTTAGTCATTTGAGTCTGTACCCCTCTAGCACTTTGATACCCACTGTCTCCAGATCCACAGCACTATTGTATATATTCTCATACTCTACTGCTTCACCTATCTGCAATCAATCATTGAGCACTTACTGTGTACACTGAACTATACTGACCACTTACGAGAGTATATTTATTTTAAGGTTGGCCTCCCCCACTAGACTGTAAGCTCCTTGAGAGCAGGGATCATGTCTGCCAACTGCATTACACTCTCCCCAAAGGTCATGGGTTCAAATCCCGGCTCCGCCAACTGTCAGCTGTGTGACTTTGGGCAAGTTACCTAACTTCTCTGGGCCTCAGTTACCTCATCTGTAAAATGGGGATTAAAACTGTAAGCCCCCCATGGGACAACCTCCCTAGCGCTTAGAACAATGCTTTGCACATAGTAAGTTCTTAACAAATACCATCATTATTATTATTACTACAGTGCTCTGCACACCGTAAGCACTCAATAATTGATTGACTTATGAAAGCACCAGAGGAGTATGAAATAGCTGTCATAGATCCTCTCTCCCCCATTTTTCCTTAGATCATCAATCCCTTCAGGGCCAGGAACTGTGTCTAATTTTCACCAGTGCATTTTTACCCAGGGTTTAGTACCGAAAGAATTTCTAAGAGTTGAGGGGTAGGAGTCGCTCATTCCATTTCGGGATTAGGTCGTCTAACAGGCAGTTGAATTAAAAGCCAGCAAATGATTGATAAATTCAATTTAAATCTGTTCATTTACAGTTAAGCCTCCTTATAATCAGGCTAATCCCATTATTTTTATAGAAAACTAGAAAATCAAGAGGCCATCCCAGTCTTTCACACCCTCCCTTCTCACTGACCAAAAGATCAAGGTGGGAGAGGGAAACAGAGTGGTTTCCCAGTTTTTGGGACATTGACTGAGGGTCTTTCAGGACTGTGTCTGTTTATTGTTCTATTGTACTCTTCCAAGTGCTTAGTACAGTGCTTTACACACAGTAAGCACTTAATATACCCGAGTATTCATCAGCAACATTTATTGAGGGCTACCACATGCAGAGAGAACTGTACTAAACACTTGGGAGAGTACAATACAACACAGTTGGTGGATATGTTCCCTGCCCACAGAGAACTTGGGAATCAGAAGGACCCGGGTTCTAGTCTAGGCTCTGCCACTTGTCTGCTGTGTGATCTTGGGCAAGTTGTCTCTTCTCTGGGCCTCAGCTTCCTCATCTGTAAAACAAGGGTTAAGATTATGAACCCCATGTAGACTATTTGAAGATGAATTGACCAATTTACCAGGGAAAGGCTCATGACTGCAGTTTCAGAATACTTTTCCAAAATTGCCTGTGACTATAACCTGGAACAGCCCCAGCCAGCCAGGCTATTTCATCAGCCCCCTATAAAGGTGCTAATGATCACCAACGAGGACAGAATTTGCATTATAGAAGTAAGAACAATATTGTTGATTGTTTGGTTGCCTAATAAATGCATTAATACCTAAGTAGAGGGAAACCCAATCTTGGAAATATTTTAACTGTCTCCTTGAACAGTATGGATACACTGATTTTCAACAAAAGGCCTGCTAAATTTCTAGCCATTATTAAAGGTTTTCTGAATAATGCAATAGTGGGCAGCGTCTACCCAAGAGGGATTTTTCCCACATGATTTTCTGGTTTACCTAACATTTGGAAGCCTTGAACCCCATTCTCCTCTCATTCCCACCCCTGCAACCCTCTCCATCCTCCCCATCCTGTTCTCAGTTCCTTTTCTGCCACCCCTCCTCTGTCCCAAACCTTTTCCCTCTCTCTTTTCTGTAGCATTTGTTAAGCACTTACTATGTGCCAGGCAAGGTATTAAGCACCAGGGTAGACATGAATGAATCAGGTTGGACACAGCTCATATTCTACATGGGGCTCATAATCTTAATCCCCGTTTTACAGATGAGGTAGCTGAGGCCCAGAGAAGTGAGGTGACTTGCCCAAGATCTCACAGCAGACTAGTGGTAGAGCAGAGACTAGAACCCAGGTCCTTCTGATTCCCAAGCCCATGCTCTATCCAGTAGGTCAGGCTGCAAGCAGCATGGCTCAGTGGAAAGAGCCCGGGCTTTGGAGTCAGAAGTCATGGGTTCAAATTCCGGCTCTGCCAATTGTCAGCTGTGTGACTTTGGGCAAGTCACTTAACTTCTCTGGGCTTCAGTTACCTCATCTGTAAAATGGGGATTAAGACTATGAGGCTCAGGTGGGACAACCTGATCACCTTGTAACTTCCCCAGCACTTAGAACAGTGCTTTGCACATAGTAAGCACTATTACTAAATGCCATTATTATTATTATTATTATTTTTAAACGAACCATAGTGATGCCAGCAGCCCCTCCTGAGATGTGACTGCAATCCTTGTCTTTTGTTTCCCTTCCCGGTTGTAGTACATCTCCACACTCCAGCTTGAGCCATGGGAACAGGGGCAGTGATGGATTGGGGTCGGATTTGGTGTGGGGACAAAGGAAGGGGAAATCATGATCACTTGCCAAGCCACAACCAGCCCCCTATTCACAGATTTATCCATCTCTGTCCCTAGTCTCACAGCCCTTGTGTAAGTGTGGCTCAAAATGAAAAGGGAAATGACAAAGGGTGGGGGGCTCCAGCAGCAGCAGCAGCAGCTCTGCTACTTGTTTTCCTTGTGACCTTGGGCAAGTCATTTCACTTCTCAGGGCCTCAGTTACCTCATTTGAAAAATGGGGATTGAGACCGTGAATCCCAAGTGGGACATGGACTGTGTCCAACCTGATAGAGAAGCAGTGTGGCTTAGTGGAGAGAGCCCAGGCTTAGGAGTCGGAGGTTATGGGTTCTAATTCCAGCTCTGCCCCTTGTCAGCTGTGTGACTTCAGGCAAGTCATTTAACTTCTCTGGGCCTCAGTTCCCTCATCTGTAAAATGGGGATTAAGACTGTGAGCCCCACGTGGGACAACCTGATGACCTCATATCTACTCCAGTCCTTAGAACAGTGCTTGGCACATGGTAAGCGCTTAACAAATACCATCATCATCATCATCATTAGCTCGTATCCACCCCAGCGCACAGGTCAGTGCCTGGCACATAGTAAGCACTTAACAAATGCCACTATTATTATTTTTATCAGTCTAAAAACTGAAAGGAAAATATTGGCGCATGGAGGGAGAGGGGAGAACTGAGGAGATGGAGTGGCAATGCTGTGAACTGAATGAAGGATTCAGGGAGGAGAAGGTGGAAAAGCCACGGAAATAGAGGATATTAAGTGTTCTCCCTCTTCTCCAACCTACTTAGACTATGAACTCCATGTGGGACGGGGACTATGTCCAACTTTGTATCTACCCCATCTCTTAGAACAATGTTTCACACAGAATGAGCACTTAAATTCTGTTATTGGCTGCCAAGAACTGTGGTAGATAGATTATCAGGATGGACACAGTCCCTGTCCCACATGGGGCACATGGGATAAAGAGAAAGAGCGGGATGATGAGAGAAAGGGTCAGGGAGGGGTTTAGAATGGTCAGGGAATGTCTGCTTATTGTTCTTTTGTACTCTCCCAAGTGCTTAGTACAGTGCTTTGCACACACTAAGCACTCAATAGATATGATTGAATGAATGAATTTTCATTTGCCCATAGTGTTCGATCATCACGTGGGAGGTGGTTTTGAAACCTAACCAACTGTATGCATGTTGAGAGCTGAACATAACCTTCCAAGCCATCACTCATGATATAACCACATTTTCCAGGAAAGTAATTGGATTTCATCATGGGGTGGGCTTGTAATTCAGTAGTGGATTATGTATTTTTTTTGACATACTTTTTTTTCGCTCTCCTCTGGGTAAAGCAGAATTCAAACTCAAATTTATTTTCAGATAAATGAGATTATAATCAATTTAGTCAGTTAATAAGGCTTCAATGAATCATTTAGCTGTGCATCACCTTTCCAGGTATTTAAATATAAAAAGCTCAAAATTACCCCCAACCTCACTAATTTCCACTATGATTTATGAACATTCTGAAGGCTAACCAGAATAGAAGGAACAATGAGACCTAAAAAGCAGCAGAACACATATAAAGACTTTCTCTCCAAAGTTCAAAAGTCCCTTGTTCCTTTATTTCAGAGAATGCAATTTCCTTTTAATTATTTTCAAGCATCTCTGCCTCTTGCATTGACATAATGTCCCTTTGTGGCGTTTGGAAAACATTTACTATCTACTAATAATAATTGTGATATTTGTTAAGGGCTTACAAAGTACCAGGCACTGGGGTAGATGCAATATAATCAAGTTGGACACAGTCCCTGTCCCACATGGGGCTCCCAATCTCAATCCCCATTTTACAGATGAGGTAACTGAGGCGCAAAGGAGTGAAGTGACTTCCCCAAGACCACCCAGCAGACAAGTGGCAGAGTCAGGATTAGAACCCAGGTCCTCTGAATCCCAGGCCGTGCTCTTTCCACTGGGCCACACTGCTTCCCTAGGTCACGCTTCTTTGCTGCTTCCCTGTCTGTGACACGCAAGCCCCATCACAGTTAACTGCTAGAAACTCCTGTTGGAGGCTCTTGATGACATTTTTGGATGCCTTGCCAGATAACATTAGGTTTGCCAGTGCGTAAGAGTTCGATGGGGTGGGGAGGGCACTGAGTAAAAATCTGGATTTACGCTGAAGGTTTTAATTTCTTCCTGTTTCCCAACTGGAGGCACAATTGGTGTCATGCACTGCTACTGCTAAAGCTTGTGACGGCTGCTTGGGAGCTGTTTAAAATGCTTCAAGAGGCCCACTGCCACACCAAGACAAATTCCCATTAATAATACCTGCCTCGTACAATTTCATGGGCATAATTACATGAGTTAATAATGCCTGCCACGTACACCTGGGACCTCACAGAGTTGCAAAATGAGGAGAGTGCCATTCCCCGGAAGGAGACCCTCTGGGCCTGATTATCAGGTGCAATGATTGAATCCTCTCGAAAATACGCTTGCATTTCTGCTGGTCCCATTTGAGCACGTGCCCATCTGCCCCAGCTGCATATACAAACCAGATAATTAGAGGAGCCACTACTCAACTTACCAAAGTTGGGCAATGGTTGCTTTTTTCCTCCGCTGAAACATCTGATCTCTGCTCCTTGAAAGCTCCTTCAAAAGCATCTGCATCTAAATTGCTTTTTAAAAAGGAATATTTCTTCCCCTCGAAAGGATGTCTTTCCTGCAATTTTCTACATGTGTTCAAACAAAAGAGGAAGCAATGCCAAAGGTAGGTGCTCCATAAATACTATTGCTTCCTTGATTATTTTGTGAGAGAAATCTCATCTTGGGATCCTGCAGAAGGGTGAGGTAAAGGAGCGGAGAACCCCTCAGCATCCTTCTCCATTCAATTGAGTACGATGCTCCCAGTAGGATTCAAAACAAAGGGGCTGGAAGACTCAGAAAAGAGAAGTCAGGGTTGGAAGACTTCAGCAAAAGGAGGATGATGAACTTTGTACTCCTTTTTTATGGTATTTGTTAAGCACTTACTTTGTGCCAAACACTGTTCTAAGTTCTAAGCACTGTTCTTTGGGGAAGATACAAGTTAATTAAATCTGGCACAGTCCCTGTCCCACTTTGGGTTCACAGTCACACTCCTCCTTTACATTTACTCCTCCCTGCCCCCTATCCCACTGCATTGTGTGTAGTGCTTATGAAGATAAATTTTGAGAGAAGATGCTGAGCTCCAATCTGTGCTGTGTGAGTTTGCTACCTTCAATTTCCCTCTATCAGCATGTGGGAGGATTTTTGCATAAACACTCTCTGATAAACCTCAAATATTAGTATGCAGACATTTTAATATCCAAACACTATGGAACATACTTTCTGCAAAATGTGTGCCCGTAAATCCCAAATTTAATCAGTTATGTAGTTCACTTCCTCTGCTGGAAGATTATTTTGCTCTGCAGTTGTCCCTTTGTACATTCTTTTTGGTCTCCTGTTCCTATGAAGTTGAAAACCCTCTCATTTCCTCCTCTCTCCATCTGTTCATTCTTTTTCCCCAAGAACGTCAAGTATCTGAGGTGAAATTAAAACAAAATTTCGTACTGGAACACCCAGGACTTCATATGTGTTACAGGGATGAGTTAGGCATTGGAAATCTAAATAAAAATCTCTGGTTCTTGTTTGTTTCTTTAGTGAGTTTTCATGAATGATTGAAGCCAGGCAGAGATGGAAATCAACTCCTGGAGGTATCTCTGAAATATTGCAGTTTGGTCCATTTGGAGTAAAGTAAGGGTGAACACACCAATATATTAATTGAATATCGATAATAGTGGCATTTGTTTAAGTGCTTACTATGTATCAATCACTGGGGTAGATACAAGATAATCAGGTTGTTTACAGTCCCTTTTCCCCAAGAGGCTCACAATCTAGGGGGACAGAAATTCTTATTCTACAAATGAGGAAACTGAGACCCGGATAAGTGACTTGTCCAAGGTCACAAAACAGGCAAATGGCAGAGGGAGGATTACAACCCAGTTCTCCCGTCTCCCAGGCTTGTGCTCTTCCAACTAGGTGACATTGCCTCTCTCAGCAAAGGGGATAGGATTAGGGGTCTTTTTCACAATCTTGACATCCAATGGTCATGTAGCTCCACCTGACCTTTCTGGCAGGGCCACTCATGAATGCTAACGAATGGGTGTCTACCCTGTTCTTGATGTTCTCCAGTGGGGTGACAGCCCCCCCACGCCCACCCCCCACCACCACCCTCCATGTCCCAACCATTAAACTGGGAAATGTGTCTTTATAATGATTACAAGACCCCAATCCTGATTATAGGAAGAGGCTGAGGTTAAGGGAAAGCACCATGACTCCTCTCATCCCCACCTTCTTCTAAAGTTCACAAGCCTTCTGTGGGGGTTGACAGCAGTGATAACAGGTGGTGCTTGAAAATTTGAATAAATCGTAGTTCCTCTAATAACCATATGGATCTCAGGGAGCCTGACAGCCTGAAACTCCCTCTGAACTGGCTCTCCACGTGCCTTACCTGTCTGTTAAAATGAGCATTTGAAACAACGACCCCTGAAGTCACATAATATTTGCAATTGCTGATGGCTGAAGCACAAATTTCTTTCTGCTCCAATTTTTCTTCCTGCTCCAATTTTTCTTCCTGCTTCCATTTTTCTCCTCCTTTTCCATCACTGCCTCCTCTATTTCCTTCACCTTTTTTTAAATGGTATGTGTTAAGCACTTACTATGTGCCAAGCCCTGTTAAGGACTGGTGTAGATACAAGCTGATCAGATTGGACACAGTCCATGTGCCACATGGGGCTCACCATCTCCAGCCCCATTTAATAACTGATAACTGGTAACTGATGTAAAAAGAAATTAAGTGACTCACCCAAGGTCATACAGAAGGCAAATGCAGAGGTAGAATTTGAACCCAGGTCCTCTGACTCCCATGCCTTGCTCTTTCCTTCATCTCCTTCCTGTAAATCTCCTTCCCTCATCTTTCTCCAGTTCCACCATTGAGAATATGTTGCACTTATTCATTAGTCATTCATTCAGTGTATTTATTGAGCGCTTACTGTGTGCAGAGCACTGTACAAGAATAAACAGACACATTCCCTGCCCACAGTGAGCTTGTTTAAGAATTAAGTTATAGTGAAAGTAAGCCTTGTACATGAGCCCACTGTTTCTAGACTGTGAGCCCTCTGTTGGGTAGGGACCGTCTCTATATGTTACCAACTTGTACTTCCCAAGCGCTTAGTACAGTGCTCTGCACACAGTAAGCGCTCAATAAATATGATTGATTGATTGATTGGTATGGAAGTGAAATGGAAGTTGCGGAGAGTAGAAATTAATCATGGAAGGTCTCTGGATAGAAGGTGCTTTGGGAGGGCTTGAGAAATGGGGAGAGATGTGGTTTGTCAAAGTTGAAGAGGGAAGGTGCTGCCGGCAGGGTGGAAACTGATAACAAGAGCTTATTATTATTATTATTATTAATAATAATTATTAATAATTATATAATAATATTATATTAATAATAATAATAATAATAATAATTGTATTTGTCAAGTGTTTACAGTGTAACAATCACTGTACTAAGTACTGGGGTGGATACAAGCAAACTGGATTGGATGCAGTCCCTGTCCCACATGGGGCTCATAGTTTCAGTCCTCATTTTACAGCACTGTTCTAAGTGCCTGGGGAGGTTACAAGATGAACAGGTTGTCCCTTGGGGGGCTCACAGTCTTAATCCCCATTTTACAGATGAGGTAACTGAGGCCCAGAGAAGTAAAATGACTTGCCCAAGGTCACACAGCAGACACGTGGCAGAGGCGGGATTAGAAACCATGATCTTCTGACTCCCAAGCCTGTGCTCTATCCACTACACTGCGCTGCTTCAATGATGGTATTTGTTAAGCACCTACTATGTGCCAGGCACTGTACTAAGCACTGGGGAGGATACAAGCAAATCAAGCTGGACACAGTCTCAATCCCCATTTTCACATGAGGTAACGGAGGCACAGAGAAGAGAAGTGACTTGCCCAAGGTGACACGAAATAATAATAATAATAATAATGGCATTTGTTAAGCGCCCTACTTTCCCTACTTACTAGAAAGCAGATTAGTGTAACGGCTTGTATAATAGTTTTGGCTTATTCAGTTCACATAGACACTGCTGTAATAAGGTACCATATAAGTAAATACCTGTATATTCTCCAAGCAAGATTTTCAGTGGGCTTTCTTTCTTAAACATATAAAACAGAGCCACCAAATAAACAGATGCAGGGCATTTGTTATTTGAATATTTTCCCACAAGCATGGCTAATGACTTCAGCCTGAGGATCTATGGGTAAAATATTCCCTGCTCGCCACATCTCCAGGGGTTAGAAAAAGCTCCTCGGCAGGTCTAGCTCCCTTCTGAAATAATCTTGAGTAGAAAAAGCTGCAAAGGAGCGAATCTAATTGTAAATCGTTACAGAGCTATAGCTCGGCTGCTTGTCGAGGCTAAATCCCACCTGATTCTGGAAC
Source organism: Tachyglossus aculeatus (assembly GCF_015852505.1). Taxonomy (NCBI): domain Eukaryota; kingdom Metazoa; phylum Chordata; class Mammalia; order Monotremata; family Tachyglossidae; genus Tachyglossus; species Tachyglossus aculeatus. Next base: position 40,568,092 of record NC_052067.1, on the reverse strand, counting down.
AGGTGGCTTTATTCATTCATTCAATCGTATTTATTGAGTGCTTATGGTTGAATGTGTCCGTTCAGTGTTATATTGTACTCTCGCAAGCGCTCAGTACAGTGCTTTGCACACAGAAAATGCTTAATAAATATGATTTACTGACTGGTTCCTTATCGTCTGTGCTCTTAGTTTGGCAGCACCCTGGGTGGAGCTCTAGTAGCAGTTTGGAACTGATGTCAAGACATCTTGACAAATTGCTACCAGGTCCCCTGAGTTGGTCTTACAGGTAGCTTCCTGGTTGAGGGCTCCTTGAGCATCACAATCCAATCAATTTATTTCTTTCTTTGCTTATTTTTGAAATGGTATTTATTAAGCACCTACTACGTGTCGAGCAACGTTCTAAGCACTGGGGTAGGTCAGACACGATCCTCGTTGGGCCTAGTGGAAAGGGCACAGACTTGGGAGTCAAAGGACCTGGATTCTAATTCTGGCTCTGCCATGTTTCTGGTGTGTGGCTTTCGGCAACTCGCAGAACTTCTCTGTGCCTCAGGTACCTCAAATGAATAATCCTACTCCCCACTACTTTGACTGCGAGCCTCACGTGGGACTGTGACTGACCGGATTAACTTATATCTACCACAAGGCTTAAAACAATGCTTGGCGCATAGTAAGCATTTTACAAGGACCATAATTATTATTATTATTGAGCACTTACTGTGAGCAGAGCACTGTACTAAGTATCCGGAAGAGTTCAATACAACAGAGTTGGCAGATCTGATCCCTCAAGGAGCTTACAGTCTAGGTGGGGAGGCAGGCATGAAAAGAAATTACAGTTGGGGAAACCGGCAGAGTGGAAGAATACTTACTTACATGAAGTGGTATGGGGTTCAAGGTGGAGGGAGTGGTGGAGGGAGTATTATAGTGCTTAAAGGGTAGAGTGATTGTTCTTCTAGACTTTGAGCCCGCTGTTGGGTAGGGACTGTCTCTATATGTTGCCAACTTGTACTTCCCAAGCACTTAGTACAGTGCTCTGCACAAAGTAAGTTTTCAATAAATACAATTGATTGATTGATTGATAGAGACCCAAGTGAGTGTGTGAAGAGAAACAACATGCTCTAAAGAGTAGAGGACTGAGATTCCAGCAACCTCGGTTCTAATTACAGTTCTGTCCCTTACCTGGTTGGTGACTTGGGGCAAATCCCCTGACTTACCTGGGCTCCGTTTTCTCATCTGTAAAACGGGGATTCATTTTCTGCCAAGTCACCACCCAGGGCAAATAGGTGGTCCCATTGGCATCCAATCTATGACTGGTGCTTCTAGGAAGGGGGAGAAACTTGGGGTAGCCAGCCACAAAGGGGAAGGGGTACCGAGACTCCCACTCCATGCTCAGAGACTGGGAGACTGGGGACAGGCAGTCCTATCACAAGACCGGGGGATTGGGGTCAGGAGATCTGAGTTCTAAAGCCAACTCTGCCACTGATCTGCCATGTGGCCTTAGATCAGATATTCATCTTTCTGCAAGTCAGTTTCCTTACCTGAAAATTGAGGCTACTGAAGACCCCCAAAGGGATGTTGTGCCGATGAAGAGAGGTCACCAATGTGAAAGCATTTGGGATAAAGAAGAGTTGTATAAAAAATAATTTTTTATGCTGTTAAGCGCTTACTACGTGCCAGGCACTGCCATAATCACTGGGGTAGATGCAAGCTAATCAGGTTGGATATAATCCATATCCCAGTTGGGGCTCACAGTTTTAACAACGCTTAAAAAATACCATTATTATTGTTACTGTTGCTGTGTGAGTCGGTGGCTCTGTGCAGTTTTTCACTGATGTTTTTCATTTGTATCAGAAGAAAACCGGCTTCTGGGCATCCCTATGACAAGTGGCTCAGGTAATCTCCACAAGGGCATATGGGCCAGCTTGCCATTTAATCAATTGGTGGTATATATTGAGCACTTACTGTGTACATAGCACTGTACTAAGCACTTGGGAGAGTATGATAGAACAGAGTTGGCAGACACACTCCCTGCCCACAAAGAGCTGACGGTCTAGAGGAGAAGCATCATGCTGTCGTGGATAGAACACTTCACTTCTGTGCCTCAGTTACCTCATCTGTAAAATGAGGATTGAAACCGTGAGGCCCATGTGTGACAAGGACTGTGTCCAACCTGATTTGCTTGTATCCACCCCAGCGCTTAGTACAGTGCCTGGCGCACAGTAAGCATTTACAAAATACCAAAGTTATTATTATTGTCATGAGCTTCCTGTAGTATGTTTAATACCCTCCAGAGATGAGATGGGCCAGGCCTATACCCATCTCCTGCAAGGTGTCTTGTCAGTCAGTCGTATTTATTAAGCACTTACGGTGTGCAGAGCACTGTACTAGGCACTTGGGAGAGTACAACATAATAAACAGACATATTTCCTGCCCACAGTGAGCTTACTCTAGTTAGGGAGACAGGCATTAACACAAATAAATAAATCAGATATGTACATAAGTGCTGTGGGGCTGGGAGGGGAGATGAATAAAGGGAGTAAGTCAAGAAAAGCAGGAGATGTGGGCTCCCATCCCTGCTCTGCTACCTGCCTGTGGGGTGACCTTGGACAAGTCCCTTGACTTCTCTGTGCCTCAGTTTCCTCATTTGTAAAATGGATTAAAAACCTGTTCTCCCTCTCCCTTATTTATTCATTCATTCAATTGTATTTATTGAGCATGTATTGTGTGCAGAGCACTGTACTAAGCGCTTGGGAAGTACAAGTCAGCAACATATAGAGACTGTCCATACCCAACAATGAGCTCACAGTCTAGACTGTGACTGTGACTTAGACTGTGAGCCCCAAGTGGGACAGGGGCTGTGCTAGACCTGATTAGCTCATACTTATACCAGTGCTTGGCACATAGTAAGTGCTTACAAATACCATTATTATTATAATTATTATTCATAGTAGTAGTAGTAGAGACGGTGGTGAAGTGAAGGGCTTCTTCCACATCCACCTCTGGATATTTCCAGTGGATCTATCACAATCACTCTCCCTACATTCAAGGGCTTATTGAAGGGCCGGGAGAATAATTGTCTGTCAGATACGAGAGGGAGGGCATCCCTGGGTAGGGACCGTCTCTATATGTTGTCAACCTGTACTTCCCAAGCGCTTAGTACAGTGCTCTGCACACAGTAAGCGCTCAATAAATATGATTGATTGATTGATCCCAGGCCAACGACAGAATGTAGGCAAGAAGTCGGCGGCCCACTAGATGAGATTGAGGCACAGTGAGAACAACATTCGAGGAGCAAAGAGTGCAAACCAGATTGTAGTAGGAGAGTAGTGAGGTGACGTGGGAGGGGCAGGATGATAGAGTGTTTTTAAGTCGATGGTAAGGAGTTTTTGTTTGATGTGGAGGTGGATGGGCAACCACTGGAGTTTCTTGAGGAATGGTGAAAAATGTCCTGAATATATTTGTAGAAAACTGATCTGGGTAACAGAGTGAAGTATGGACTGGAGAGGAGAGAAACAGGAGGGGATTCTTTTGTTGTTTATCACTAGGCATTTAGAATGGAGGGTGTAAAAAAAGTTGGGGAAATGAGACTTTCAAGCTTACTAAATTCCTCTCTTTCAGCATCATTTGATCACCAGCTGTTTGGGATGCTGAGCTTGTGATCTAAAGGAAGAATTTGCAGTTCTTTCAATTCTCTGAGGCATCTGCTTCGTTAGGGATGAAAGCAGATCAGTCTCCCTTCAGGAACAGCAGGAGGAAAGCAGCAGACGTAAGCAGGGGCTCCAGTTCTGTCTGATCCACCATCCGGGAGCAGCCCCTGTTATTATTCAGCAGCTCACAGGAAGAAATCTGGGAAGCTGCTCAACTGAACTCAGAGGACTCAGGCTGGGCAGAGAATAATAATACAGCTAAGAGTCGACCTGCAGTGGGTAGTCACGTGCTCCCGCATAAGTGCATGATGATAATGACTGTGGTTTTTGTTCAGCACTTACTGTGTGTCAAGCACTGTGCTAAGAGTTGGGGTAGTTACAGGATAATCAGGTCCCACATGGGGCTCACAGTTGAAGTTGGAGGGAGAACTGGTATTGAATCCCCACTTTGCAGATGAAGGAACTGAGGCACAGAGAAGTTAAGTGACTTGTCCAAGGTCACAGATCAGCTAAGTGGCAGAGACAGGATTAGAATCCAGGTCCTCAGACCCCTAGGCCCGTGCTCTTTTTACTACGGCATGCTGCTTCCTCTAAAGTTTATGTTGCCAATTTGTACTTCCCAAGCGCTTAGTACAGTGCTCTGCACACAGTAAGCGCTCAATAAATATGACTGAATGAATGAATAAAGCACTCAATCACCTCTCCTATCCCTCCTAGTTCACCTTGCTGCTCTCCTTCTACAAGCCTGCCTTCACCCTTTGATTCTCTAATGGCAAACTACTCACTGTACTTCGCCCTTGTCTATCTCTCCACTAACCTCGCGCTCACTTGCTGCCTCTGGTCTAGAATTCCCTCCTCTTCATACCAAAAGACAATTCAGTCATTTATTCATTTGTATTTATTGAGGGCTTACTGTGTGCAGAGCACTGAAATAAGAATTTGGGCAAGTATGATACCAGAATTAACAGTGACATTCCCTGCCCGCAAGGACCTTACAGTCTAGATGAAGGGAGAGGGACATTACGTGGCTCAGTGGAAAGAACCCAGGCTTGGAGTCAGAGGTCATGGGATCAAATCCCAGCTCTGCCAATTGTCAGTTATGTGACTTTGGGCAAGTCATTTAACTTCTCTGGGCCTCAGTTACCTCATGTAAAATGGGGATTAAGACTGTGAGCCCCCCGTGGGGCAACCTGATCACCTTGTAAGAGCTCACCTCCTCCAGGAGGCCTTCCCAGACTGAGCCCCTTCTTTCCTCTCCCCCTCGTCCCCCTCTCCATCCCCCCGTCTTACCTCCTTCCCTTCCCCACAGCACCTGTATATATGTATATATGGTTGTACATATTTATTACTCTATTTATTTATTTATTTATTTATTTTACTTGTACATTTCTATCCTACTTATTTTATTTTGTTGGTATGTTTGGTTCTGTTCTCTGTCTCCCCCTTTTAGACTGTGAGCCCACTGTTGGGTAGGGACTGTCTCTATGTGATGCCAATTTGTACTTCCCAAGCGCTTAGTACAGTGCTCTGCACATAGTAAGCGCTCAATAAATACGATTGATTGATTGATTGATTCCCCAGTGCTTAGAACAGCACTTTGCACATAGTAAGCACTTAATAAATACCAAAATTATCATTATTAATATTATTAGATATGTACATAAGTGTTGTGGGGCTGGAAGAGGGGAAGAGCAAAGGAAGCAAGTCAGGGTGATGCCAAAGGGAATGGGAGATGAGGAAAAGTGGGGCTTAGTCTAGGAAGTCCTCTTGGAGGAGATGTGCCTTCAATGAGGCTCTGAAGGGGAGAGAGTAATTGTCTATCAGATTTGAGGAGGAATGGCGTTCCAGACCAGAAGCAGGATGTAGGCTAGAGGTTGGCGGTGGGACAGGTGAGATTAAGACACAGTGAGAAGGTTAGCACTAGAGGAGTGAGGTGTGTGGGCTGGGTTGTAGAAGGAGAGAAGCAAGATGAGGTAAGACGGGGCAAGGTGATGGAATGCTTTAAAGCCAACAGTGGGGAGTTTTTGTCTGATACAGAGGTGGATGGGCAACCACTGGAGTTTTTTGAAGAGGGGGTGACATGTCCAGAGCGTTTTTGTAGAAAACTGATCCAGGCAGGAGAGTGAAGTATGGACTGGAGTGGATAGACACAGGAGGCTGGGAGGTCAGCAAGGAGGCTGTTGCAGTAGTCCATGTGGGATAGGAGCCCGTTGTTGGGTAGGGACCTTCTCTATATGTTGCCAACTTGTACTTCCCAAGCGCATAGTACAGTGCCCTGCACACAGTAAGCGCTCAATAAATATGATTGAATGAATGAATGAATGGGTGATTGTATTAATGTGGTAGTTTGGATGGAGAGGAAAGGGCAGATTTTAGTGATGCTGTGAAGGTGGGACTGACAGGATTTGGTGACAAATTGAATATGTGAGTTGAATGAGAGAAAGGAGTCAAGGAAAACACTCTGGAAGTCACAGGCTTGTGAGGCTGGAATGATAGGGGTCCATGCCATTTATGCTTGTGGCTCAATGGAAAGAGCACGGGCTTTGGAGTCAGAGGTCATGGGTTCAAATCCCGGCTATGCCTATTGTCAGCTGTGTGACTTTGGGCAAGTCACTTAACTTCTCTGTGCCTCAGTTACCTCATCTGTAAAATGGGGATTAAGACTGTGAGCCTCCCATGGGACAACCAGATCACCTTATAACCTTCCCAGCACTTAGAACAGTGCTTTGCACATAGTAAGCACTTAATAAATGTCATTATTATTATGAGTAGCAGCGTGGCTCAGTGGAAAGAGCACGGGCTTGGGAGTCAGAGTTCATGTGGCTCTGCCACGTCTGCTGTGTGACCTTGGGCAAGTCAATTAACTTCTCTGAGCCTTAGTTACCTCATCTGTAAAATGGGGATTAAGACTGTGAGCCCCACGTGGGACAATCTGATCACCTTGTATCCGCCCCCCGCAGTGCTTAGAACAGTACTTTGCACATAGTAAGTGCTTAACAAATGCCATAATTATTATTATTATTTACAGTGATGAGAAAGTCAGGGGAAGGACAGGGCTTTGGGAGGAGGATTAGGAGATATTTTTGGATATGTTAAGTTTGTGTAGATGGTAGGACATCCAAATAGAGATGTCTTGAAGGCAGGAGAAATGTGAGACTGGAGAGAGGGAGGGAAATCAGGAGAGGAGATGTGGATTTGGGTATCACTTGCATAGAGGTGGTAGTTGAAACCATGGGAGTGAGTGAGTTCTCCATGCCAGTGGCTGTAGATGGAGAATAGAAGGGGACCCAGAAGTAAACCTTGAAGGACACCCACAGTTAGGGGACGGGAGGCAGAGGAGGAGCCTGTGAAGGAGACAGAGATTGAACTGCCAGAGAATTAAGAGGAGAACCAGGAGACGACAAAGTCAGTGAAGCCAAGGTAGGATGATGTTTCCAGGAGAAGGGGGTGGTCCACAGTGTCAAAGGCATCTGAGAGGTTGAGGAGGATTAGGATGGAGTAGAGGCTGTTGGATTTGGCAAGAAGGAGATCGCTGGTGACCTCTGAGAGGGCAGTTTCTCTGGAGTGAAGGGGATGGAAGCCAGATTGGAGGGAGTCAAGGAAAGAATTGGAAGAGAGGAATTTGAGATAGTGGGTGTAGACAACTCTCTCAAGGAGTTTGGAGAGGAATGGTAGTAGGGAAATGGGGCCATAAAAAGTGGAAGCCCACACCTTCTAAGCCTTACTGAACGTACATCTACTTCAGGAAGCCTTCCCTGACTAAATCCTCATTTCCTCTTCTCCCACTCCCTTCTGTATCTCCCTGATTTGCTCCCTTTATTCACCCTCCACCCAGCCTCACAGTACTTATTTACATAGCTATAATTTTTTCATTTATATTCATGTCTGTCAGTTGTGAAAGCCAGCCCACACAGTGCTAGGGTTTTTAGATTGAAATAATTAAGGGGTGGCCCACAGGTTTTCACAATTTCTGTTTTGTTTCCTTTTGTGATTGCCTGGGCAATGACCTGCATGTCCACAGGCAGAGAGTTCCATGCAGTTAATTGGAATCAGTCGATTCAACTTTGAATGTTTTTCTGTTTGTGTAATTGTCGTAACTCTATTGTGCATTCCCGTCTCCACTAAAGCAAACATAAGTAATTCTCACATATAATGTCATCTGACCCTCTTTCAAAGTGTGGTAATATTTGTTGAATTCAAACGTTCATTTTTTTGTTTTCCAGTGAGACATTCCAGCCTGATTCCTTGCAAATTGTTTTTGGCTAATTCACTGAGAGAAGGGTAGAAAGAAGCATGGTCTAGTGGAAAGAGCCCAGGCCTGGTAAGAGGACCTGGGTTCTAATCCCAGCTTCACCACTTTCCTGATTCTTGACTTTGGGCAAGTTACTTAACTTCTCTGTGCCTCAGTTCCCTCATCTGCAAAATGGGGGTTCAATCCCTGTTCTCTCTCCCACTTCAACTGTGAGTCCCATGTGGAACCTGATTATTTTGTACCTACCCCAGTGCACAGTGCATAGTAAGTGATTAACAATTATTCTTACTATCATTATTAAAGGGATTAGCTACCGTCGTGCATATCCACTGGTAGTTTCTTGTACTCCTTCAGAGTTATTCTTCAAAGAAGCTAAACTAATTAAAGCCACTCCTCTGTAAGTGGGATTTATTTTTCTTACCCTTTGTCTGCCCCTTGCCAACTACAGAACAGGTTGAAAAACGGGATGGGTGATAATTTCTCTACTACCCACAAAAGATATTATTAGTTTGCCACAATTCAACATAGTCGGCCTAAAAAATATGAGAATGAGTTCATGATGTCTGGATGCTTTTTCCCAAGGGGCTGTCTCCTCATTCATGTCTCCTCGTGAACTTTTTTTATGGTATTTGTTAAGTGCTTACCAATTTCCAGGCACCATACTAAGTGCTGGGTAGATACAAACTAATCAGGTTGGACACAATCCTTGTCCCACGTGGGGCTCACAGCCTTAATCCCTATTTTTCAGATGAGGGAACTGCAACCAGAGAAGTGAGGTGACTTGCCCAAGGTCACATAGCATATAAATGGTAGACCTGGGATTAGAAACCAGGTCCTTCTGACTCCCAGGACCGTTCTCTGCTTCTCAGCACTGGTGACTGCCTGACTGACAACTGCTTCCGCAGGGTGTTGGCAAAAATTGCTCTACCTCTCTCATTCTTCAAGGGCCTGAAAGCAACCTTGAGGTGACTGAGATTGGCAGGGCAAGATTGAGGGATTGGAAAAATACAGACATTCTGATGGACTTGCCAATATCAAGTTTCTGGGAGTTTGGGGATGTGGTCCAGGGACCTAAAAATGTTAGTCCAATTTGCACTACGCCATTCAGGCTTCAAAAGAATAGATTTGCCTCAGGACATCAGAAACGAAGCAGATTTTTCTAATCAAAAATACCCTGCACTGTATCCCTCTGCCCAGTTCACAGTCAGTCAGTCTGTGTGCTTCCTGAGGAATGTATTTTGAAAGGAAGAAACAAATATCTAAAATGAAGAGAAGAAAAAGAATCCTTTCTTTAATTCCATCTTCTCCAATCAGCCTGTCAAGTCAATGGTATTTATTTAGTGCTTACTATGTGAAGTATACTTGTACTTAGTGCTTGGAACAGTGCAGTGGAGTAAATTGACACAATCGCTGCCTTCCAAGAGATTACAATCTAGTGTCCAACTTTTACTTAATCTCATTTTCCTTCCCCCAACTGCCACTTCAGCCTGCCTGCAATCAGCTACACACTAGAGTGCTCATGCTTATTCTTAATCTCTGCTGCTTCCTCCTATCTATAATTTATCATCATTATCATCACCATCACCAGTGGTATTTATTGAGCATTTACTGTGTGCTTTTTACTGTGAGCATTTACTGTGTGCTGAGAGCTTTTTACTAAGCGCTCAGGAGAGTACAATACAACAGAAGCTGGTTGTGGGCAGGGAATGTGTCTGTTGTTATCCTGCACTTTCTCTAGTGTATAGTACTGAGCTCTGCACACAGTAAGTGCTCAATAAATATGAATAGTGAATGAATGAATGAGTTGATTCCCTGCACACAGTAAGTGCTCAATAAATATGATTGAATGAACATATGAATGAGTTGTCTGATAACATTCCCTGCCTACAATGAGCTTACAGTCGAGATATTTCAGTGTCTGTCTCCCCTGCTAGACTGTAAACTCCTCAAGGGCAGGAATCGTGTCCAACTCTCTCAAGTGTTTCCTACAGTGCTTGGCACAGCATAAATCTCAATTGATTCCATTGATTTATTGATTGATGTGTCTGTTATATTAATAATTATGGTATTTGTTAAGTGCTCACTATGTGCCAAGCACAGTTCTAAGCGTTGGGGTAGATATGAAGTAATCAGGTTGTCCCACATGGGGCTCACAGTCTTAATCCCCATTCTACAGATAACTGAGATATCCAGAAGTTAAGTGACTTGCCCAAAGTCACACAGTTGACAAGTGGCAGAGTTGGAATTAGAACCCATGACCTCTGACTCCCAAGGCCATGCTCTTTCCACTAAGCCAGGCATGTTATTTTATGGTACTCTCCCAAACACTTAGTACAGTGCTCTGCAAACAGTAAGTGCTGAATAAATTCAACTGACTGATTGGGTACAGCCAATGAGAAACAATCTGAAATTATCACAGAGCCCATGTTGCCAAGCCCCCAAAGCCAAATTTGAGGGGAAAATCATCACAATCTTTAGAATGTGTAAAAGATTGGGCAGATTCTCCCCGAATCTGCCAAAAGCGATGAGCTGCAAAAGAGAGGCTATGAGCTGTGAGTTGTTTTTAACTTTGTGCTGTTCAGTTTTTGAGTTTTTCCTGTCTTTCCTTATTCGGATTGTGTTAATTATTGCCTTTATCCTGTGGTTTTTTCCTTCGCCTCTCAGTTTAGAATGAATCTCCTTTGGGTCAGGAATGATGTCTGCATTGATGTCCATATATAATAATAATAATAATGATAATGATGGTATTTGTTAAGCACTTACTATGTGCCAAGCACTGTTCTAAGCACTGAGGTAGATACAAGGTAATCAGTTGTCCCCCGTGGGGCTCACAGTCTTAATCCCCATTTTACAGATGAGGCAACTGAGGCACAGAGAAGTGAAGTGATTTGCTCAAAGTCACACAGCCGACAAGTGGCAAAGTGGGATTAGAACCCATAACATCTGACTCCCAAGTCTGTGCTTTTTCCACTAAGCCATGCTGCTCTTGCACTTAGCCAATCAGCAGTATTTTTTTTAAAAAAAAGCACTGTGTTAACAGGCAAGTCACTTCACTTCTCTGTGCCTCAATTACTTTATCTGTAAAATGGGGATTAAGACTGTGAGTCTCACATGTGACATGGACTGTGTCCAACCTGATTAGTTTGTATCTATCCCAGCGTTTAGAACAGTGTCCGGTACATAGTAAGTGCTTAACTAATACCATTAAAGACAAAAAGAGAACAGGAGAGTAGACTGTAAATTCCAGGATAATTGAGTAGAACTGTTAGACTGTAAGCTTCTTGAGGGCAGGGGTCATGTCTATTCATTCATTCAATCATATTTATTGAGCGCTTACTGTGTTCAGAGCACTGTACTAAGCGCTTGGGAAGTCCAAGTTGGCAACATATAGGGATGGTCCCTACCCAACAGTGGGCTCACAGTCTAGAAGGGGGAAACCGACAACAAAACAAAACATATTAACAAAATAAAATAGACTAAATATGTACAAGTAAAATAAATAAATAAATAAATAAATAGAGTAATAAATACATACAAACATATATACATATATACAGGTGCTGTGAGGAGGGTATAGGGAGGGGAGTATCGGTCCACTCTTCCTGACAGCCTGTAGTACAGTTCTCTGAGCAAAGTTAGAGCTCAATAAATTCCGCCAATTGATTGATAAGCTAGAATTAGTAGATTAAGGAACCTGCTAAATGTCTCACTGCTCTAGCTGGGAAGAAAACACCAAAATGAATTACAGATAGGAAAATGGAAAGGAAATAGGATGAGTATAAGCATTTAAATAATAGGATATTTCAGATATAACTGCACCAGGAGGTTGTGTGTACTTAAGTCCCTAGGAGGCACAGAAGTGCTAAAATAGTCCTGGGGAGAAATCAGTCAGGGAAGAAACCAATCAGGGAAGGCTTCCTGCAGGATATGGGCTTTCAGAAGGTTTGGTAGAAATGTGGTCTGTGAGATTTGCGTGAGTTGCAGAATGTGGCAGTCAGGGAAGGAAGAAGACTGTTTTTAGAAGGTGAGAAGTATGAAGGCTCAAGAACATGAGATAGATTTTCAAAGGGATTTTCTCTTGCGAAATGGACACAAAGGATGAGAGAGTGTCATGAGGACGTGAGGGATTGATAATAATAATAATAATAATAATGGAATTTATTAAGCACTTACTATGTGCAAAGCACTGTTCTAAGTGCTGGGGAGGATACAAGGTGATCAGGTCGTCCCACATGGGGCTCACAGTCTTGATCCCCATTTTACAGATGAGGGAACTGAGGCACAGAGAAGTGAAGTGACTTGCCCAAAGTCACACAGCTGACAAGTGGCGGAGCCGGAATTTGAACCCATAACCTCTGACTCCAAAACTCGTACTCTTTCCACTGAGCCACGCTGCTTGATATGCAGCTTTGCACACTGCAAGGGTCAAATAAATGTTACGGACAGATTAAACTTAACATGCTTATTAATAGAGGACTACAGGCCCAGGAACTGCAAAAAAATCCCATCAGATGGCCTGAAAGAAATCCATATGTCGGTCAGAAAGTGTTTCAGTGAAAATTCCTGAAACACTTGCAAGAAAATGGTAGCAATGATATTGTACTTCTGTACTTTTAGACTTCTGCCATCTCTTGAGTGCACCCCAAGACCATAGGAAATATGGTCACAATTTTTGCAGGCTGGTAGGAATTCTTGCAGGCTGAATCAGCAGGCAGGCCTGTACTAAAACACATTAATAATTCACATCCCAAACACAGACTTGGACTTTTCAGAAGGAACAAAGTCCAGAGAGCAGCTTTTTTTTTTCCCAGCTGGAGACCTGTAGGCGTTTGGAAGAACACTGGGCCCCAACCACTATACTTATGCTGACCTTGCATCCCAGTTTAATTGGGACAGTCCAGGATTCAGTAAAAGCAGGGTGGGATAGTGGATAGATTATGGACCCGGGAGTCCAAAGGACCTGGGTTCTAATCCCAGCTCTTCCACTTGTCTGCTGTGTGACTTTGGGAAGTCACTTAACTTCTCTGGGCCTCAGTTGCCACACCTGTAAAATGTGGATTGAGACTGTAAGCCCTGTTTGGGACAGGGACTGTGTCCAGCCTGATAAGCTTGTATCTCCTACAATGCTTAGTACAGTGCTTGCCATGTAATAAGCCCTTAACAAATACTATAAAAAATGAATAAAAGAGGTTGGGGACCCTCCTTATTCTGGTCACAAGAACCCCTAGCTTCCAGCCCTAACCCCAAGTGCCATTTTGAAAGCAAGACCGAGCAAGCAAGTGCCATTTTAAAAGATCACTTCCAAACCTGTTCTAAAATTGCTTCCCAAAGCTCTTCACTTGCTCCAGCAGGGATTGGTATGGGGGAGAGGATGGACACGTACAGAAGAAAGCATCCCTTTGGGAGCATTAGGGGCTACCAGTTGTGTCCCATCCTTATGTGACCAGACCATGCTGGCCTGTGGTATGAATGTGGGTGGACCAGGTTCGAATTTTCCATTACTGACCTACAGGATTGTTTCCCTTTCCTCGCTATCTTTTAACCCAGCACCTGCCAACCAAAGCATTCTAGCATCCTGGACCACTACATTTCTTATTTCTTTAAGAAGCTTATTATCTAGAGGGGAAGGCAGACATTAATATAAATAAATAAATTATGGGTCTGTGTAGGCTGATGCTTGACCTCAGCAGGATGGCAGGAAAATTTGCCCATACCTTGACGTCAGTGATTTTTGCTCTCCTAAGTGTTGATCTCCTGCAAAAATGGTCATGTTCCTGGAGATTAAATCCTGGACCTTAAAAACATGTAAGCTTGTTGTGAGCGGGGAATGGGCCTATCAACTCTGTTACATTTTATTCTACCAAGTGCTGAGTGTAGTCCTCTGCACACAGTGAGCACTCAATAAAGGTGATTGGTTGATTTAGTGATGTATTTAGCTATGGGGCCAAGCTTGGCTTCAAAATATAACCAGGGTAGAAGCAGAGAACTTTGATTACACTTCAGGACAGAGGAAGAATTTCAGGATAGAAGATCCCCATTCTCTGTAGAGCTATATCCTAGGTGAGGTTATACACACCTAGACAGACCTCTCATTGTAGAATTAATGACCACCATAGGCTGATGTCTACCTGTGTGCTTATGGGGGAGAGTTTTGTAAAGCAAAACCTTTCAGGAGTATATCCTTCCTTCTATCTCTTTTAACTCTTTACCATAGGCTAAACTGCTTATTGTAGGCTTTAAAGCACTCAATCACCCCTTCCCATCCTACCTTATCTCCCGGCTTAGCGGAAGGAGGACGGACTTGGAAGTCAGAGGTTGTAAATTCTAATCCCAGCTCCACCGTTTGTCAGCTGTGTGACTTTGGGCATGTCATTTCACTTCTTTGTGCCTCAATTACTTCATCTGTAAAATGGGGATTATTATTATTAATAACAATAATAATAATGAAGGTATTTGTTAAGCTCTATGTGCAAAGCACTGTTCTCAGCACTGGGGGGATACAAGGTGATCAGATTGTCCCACGTGAGGCTCACAGTCTTAATCCTCATTTTACAGATGAGGGAACTGAGGCACAGAGAAGTTAAGTGACTTACCCAAAGTCACACAGCTGACAATTGGTGGAATTGGGATTTGAACCCATGACCTCTGACTCCAAAGCCTGTGCTCTTTCCACTGAACCACGCTGCTTCTCTAAGACTGTGAGCCCCACGTGGGACCAACCTGATTACCATGTTTGTACCTCAGTGCTTAGAACCATGCTTGGCACATTGTAAGCACTTAAATGCCAAAATAATTATTGTTATTGTCTACTACAATCCAGCCTGAAAACTTCGCTCTCTAATGCCAACCTATTCACTGGACCTTGGTCTCATCAATCTCACCACTGATCCCTTGCCCTCATCCTACCTCTGGCCTGAAACTCTCTATTCATAACCACCGGACTATGACTTTCCCCGCCTTCAAAGCCTTATTAAAAGCACATCTCCTCCAACTGGCCTTCTCTGACTAAGCCCCCATTTCCTCTTCTCCCACTCCTTTCTGCATCACCCTTGCACTTGGATTTTCAACACTTATGTATATACCTGTAATTTATTTATTTATAATAATGTCTGTCTGCTCCTCTAGACTCCAAGCTCATCATGGGCAGGGAACGTGTCTACCAACTCTGTTATACTGTACTCTCCCAAGAGCTTAGTACTGTACTCTGCACACATTAAGCATTCAATAAATATGAATGATTGATTCTATCTAGGTAGAGATTTGCCCAAATTCTGGTTATGATAATGGGATGGACAGCCTGACACCATCTGAACTTGAATCAATCAAGGAAAAGTCTCCCAAGTGCTTAGTACAGGGTTCTGAACACTGTAAGTGCTCGATAAATACCACTGAATGATTGATTGAAAAAAATTCCCTTCTCTTGACATTTGCTGTCAAGAATTTGATTTGTCTCTGGCTTGAGTCTCTCACTAGCTCATCGGCTCTTTCTATTCCTTTAAAAAATTAAACAAAATGGTCATATTTGGATTATCCTGTTACGTAGGGCATGGTACCTATCAGGTGTTGAGTGGGAAAGAGAAGGGTAGAGCCTGATTCTTTAAGTTCCAGGCCAAACATCTCCTAAGGCTATGACCCCATGGAAAGTTGAGACTTCTTACAATTCTGTTGAAAAAAGTTCAATTTTCTTCTTGGGAGAGGCATTTTGGGTCGATGGAAAGAGACAGATGCTCTCTTCATCCTTCTCGGAGCCCTGGCCTAGATAACTATATTGAAACGTTACAGAACAGAGAGATGTCCTCATCTTCATCGGCCAGTGGAGGCTCGAGGGCCTACCGCCAACACAGATACGACACGGCTTCCGTTCTTGGCGTATTTCAAGAGCTATTTCAGGGTGGCAGGGCCTATTCTAAGTCTTGTAGACTTCTAGAGATTCTAGAAGCAGAGGCCTATTTGATCTTTCAAAGCGAACGGTTTGTTCTCTCACTGTTGGGAGAACATGCCGAACAGTGCTTCCTGCAGAGACGAGCAAAAGCTACCCATGGAGGGCTCCTTAATGAATTCTCCTCACAGTCAGTCCATCCTCATTAGTTATCAAGCACCCACTGCTTTCCGAACCCTAGACTAGGCCCTGGCACCGTGCTTGCCCAAACCCTAAGGCCTTCTCTGACTGTTCCTTCTTTTCCTTTTCTTCCACTCCCTTCTACATCCCCCTGACTTGCTCCTTTTGTTCCTCCCCCCTCCCAGCCCCACAGCACTTATGCCCATATCCATAATTTATTTATTTACATCAATGTCTGTCTCCACCTCTAGACTGTGATCTCACTGTGGGCAGGGAATGTGTCTGTTTATTGTTGTATCGTACTCTTCCAACCTCTTAGTACAGTGCTCTGCACACATTAAGCATTCAATAAATATGATTCAATGAATGAATGAACGAAAGAAATGAAGTGCCTCATGAATATGCCAATTCAGACTTGAAGACAATTTTTTTCTGGGACTTAGGTGTTATCTTCACTGACCTGCATCATCCTTTGTTGCCAATTTGTACTTCCCAAGGGCTTAGTACAGTGCTCTGCACATAGTAAGCGCTCAATAAATACAATTGATGATGATGATGATCCTTTCCCATAAATCAATCAATCGATCATATTTACTGAGTAGTAAACTTCAGTCATTGGAAGAGGACACTATAGTTAACTAGTAGACAAGATCCCTGTCCTCAAGGGGCTTACAGTTGAGCCACTTACACTCACTTCTCATATAATATTCATTCAATCATATTTATTGAGCACTTACTGTGTGCAGAGCACTGCACTAAGTGCTTGGAAGAGTACAATATAAACAGGCAGTATAAACAGACACATTCCCTGCCCACAGTGAATGAGGGTTTTGTTCTTTCATAACCCCACTTTCAGGAAGACAAATACTGATCTCCTCAAATGTTCTGATGTTACATTAATGCACAAAGCCATTTTATCTAATACCCTGGTTTTCCAGAATTAATGATATGCACTGAGCTGAGCACTGTACTAAGCATTTGGGAGAGTACAGTACCACAGAGTTGGTAGACATCTTCCCTGCCCACAGTGAGCTTAAAGTGTGGAGAACCAAAATCAAATTAGGTCAAACTGTCTAATGAGCCTTCCTAATTCTTTATTAAAGTACTAGCCAGTGCAAAGTGAACACACGTGTAATATCCGAACTGGACACCTTCTATTTATCCTCCAACCCCTGAACCATTTTCCCCAAATGGATAGTGATTTTAATTTCACTTCTCGGTCTCCTCTTTTATCCACCCATGTTTAAAACCTCTTTTGCTCACTCCTCACCCTCACTTCCCAGGTTTCTAATCCTTTCTTGTCATCCATCCACACTCCCTCAGACTCCACTCTCCCTCTCACCCCCATCGATAAGGACCAAGTCTGAATGGAGCAGAACTGACTTCACTACTGTAGCCAGAAAAGGAAGCTGAGACTGGTTTGGGACAACCAGATGAAAACTCTGAGGAGATACAAGATCATTTTTTAATAGGAAAGCATTCTTCCAATCTTGGTCCTGTGTTAAAGAACAGCAAAATGCCAAGGAGCCTGAAGAATACACACAAAAAAGTGTGATGAGGATAAAGTCTCAGCGTTCTTGCATCCTTCCTTAACCACGGTCTATCTGTAGACTTCTCCAGTCAAGATTTCCCAATAGTCTCCTCGACTGTACAAGTTGGAGGTCAGAAAGAAGGATACCAACAGGATTTCCTTTTCACCACAGAATTGTTGCTCCAACAGCTGCCATTTTAATCTGAAAAATCTTACTGGGTGATACGGTCTCTAGACTGTAAGCTTGCCTCTAGAATGTAGGCTCATTGATTGAATGACATAGAATATCAGCATGGCCTACTTGGAAAGGGTACACAACTCTCAGCTAGACAGTAAGCCTCTTAAGGGCAAAAATCAAGTCTACCTAATCTCTATTATAGTGCAGTCTCCCGAGTACTTAGTAAAGTCCGTTGCACACAGTAAGCACCCAATAAATAGCACTGATTGCCTTACTTATCAGAAATCAGGAGAACTGATTTTATTTCTGGCTCCACCACTTGCCTGCTGTGTGCCCTTGGGCAAGCCATTTAACTTCACAATTCCTCAGTTTCCTCACCTGTAAAATGGGGTTTGAATATCTGTTCTCTCTCATCCTAAGACTGTGAGCCCCATGTGGGACAGGGACTCTGTCCGACCCAAATATCCAGTTTCTACTCCAGTGCTTAAGCACAGTGCTTGGCACATTCTAAATGCTTAGCAAATACCACAATTATTGTTATCATCATTATATTCTTAGAGAAAGAAAACCACCCAAATTAACATCTGAGGCAAATAACTTCACTGAAGCTTCAAGGTAGTAGGCTCAAAAGAAATAGAAGGAAATGTGTTTTCGCAAGGCAAATGTCAAGCATGTGAACTTTGTGATCACAGGAAGTTGGGCTGGCAGGAAATAACTGTTTGGATAAATATCAGCTATTGATTAATTGAATCCCTGGAGTTATGTGCTTGGCTTATAGTAACCACTTAATAAATGTCCAATTTATAATTATAATTATTGGAACTGGGTGTACACTTCCTTTGGAATTTCCTCAGCACTCAGCAGAGCACACTGCATACAGTGAGTGTTCAGTAAGGTATCCAAGGTGATTTGCTTGTATTGATCTGGGCATTTAGAATATTACCGTTATTATCATCATTATTAATAAATAATAATAACTATTATTATGGTATTTGCTGAGTGCTCACTATGCTCAGCAGAACACACTGCATACAGTGAGTGTTCAGTAAGGTATCCAAGGTGATTTGCTTGTATTGATCTGGGCATTTAGAATATCACCGTTATTATTATCATCATTATTAATAAATAATAATAACTATTATTAAGGGATTTGCTGAGTGCTTATTATGTGCCAGACACTGTAATAAGTGCTGTATGAATGCAAACAAATCAGGTTAGACACAGTCCCTGATCCCGCCCTCAATTCCCATTTTACAGGTGAGGTAACTGAGGCTCGGAGAAGTGAAGTGACTTGCCCAAGGTCACACAGCAGACAAGTGGCAGAGCCGGGATTAGAACCCATGACCTTCTGACTCCCAGTCCCGGGCTCTATCCACTATGCCATATTGCTTCTTACCCTGATTCATTCATTCAATCATCTTTATTGAGCACTTACTGTGTGCAGAGCACTGTACTAAGCACTTAGGAAGTACAAGTTGGCAACATATAGAGACGGTCCCTACCCAACAACGGGCTTACAGTCTACAAGGGGGAGACAGACAACAAAACAGAACATTGATGTATGAACTATGCAGAAAGAAACATGCAGCGGGAATTCTTCATTTTTTCTCCTGCCCTGCCTCAGAGTTAATGACAATATGCCTTTAATGACATCTGGATCGACAGTCCAGTCAGCTCCTGTCTAAATGAATTATGCATGACCTCTGGTCTTCAGAGACTTGCCTTTCATCAATCAATCAATCAATTGTATTTATTGAGCGCTTACTGTGTGCAGAGCACTGTACTAAGCGCTTGGGAAGTACAATTTGGCAACATATAGGGACGGTCCCTACACAACAGTGGGCTCACGGTCTAGAAGGGGGAGACAGAGAACAAAACCAAACATACTAACAAAATAAAACAAATAGAATAGATATGTACAAATAAGATAAATAAATAAATAAATAGAGTTGTTCTTGAGGACTCAACCTTAAGGGTAAACAAATACCAAAATCTTGCCAGAACAAATACGTCTATATTTGTGTTAGTGAAATGGTCTCTCCCATTAGATTGTAAGGTCTTTAATGTCTGTCTCTGCTACAGGAGGGTAAGTTCCTTGTTGACAGAGATCCTTTCTTCTATTGTACTCTCTCCCAACCTCTTAGCATACCATTCTGCACACAGTAATTACTGGATAGATACTAGTGGAGGCCTTCCCAGACTGAGCCCCCTCCTTCCTCTCCCCCTCCTTCCCCTCTCCATCCCCCCACCTTACCTCCTTCCCTTCCCCACAGCACCTGTATATATGTATATATGTTTGTACGGATTTATTACTCTATTTATTTATTTATTTTACTTGTACATATTTATTGTATTTATTTTATTCTGTTAATATTTTTTATTTTGTTCTCTGTCTCCCCCTTCTAGACTGTGAGCCCACTGTTGGGTAGGGACCGTCTCTATATGTTGTCAACTTGTACTTCCCAAGTGCTTGGTACAGTGCTCTGCACACAGTAAGCGCTCAATAAATATGATTAAATGAATTGAATGAATAGTGATTGACTGATTGGACAAAAGATGGTCTTCCCCTACTTCACCCGGATGGAGTTGAGAATAGGAAAGCTACCCCCATTCTTAAGATGGCACTTGGCTTTGATTCCCTTTATTCACCCCTCCCTCAGCCCCACAGCACTTATGTCATAGCCGTAGTTTATTCATTTATATTAATGTCTGTCTCCCCCTCAGACTGCAAGCCTGTTGTGGGCAGGGAACGTGTCTACTAACTCTGTTATAGTGTACTCTTTTGAGCACTTAGTACAGTGCTCTGGGCACAGTAAGTACTCAATAAATGATTGATTGATTAATTGGCATGACATTATGGTCAGCATTTATGAGTTCCTCTGCTTCTGAACATCTCTGCATTCCCAAACCTCAAGTGGTGTGGCCTGGTGGAAAGAGTCCAGGCCTGGAAGTAAGGGGGGTCTTCCTTCAGTCAATTGTATTTATTGAGTGCTCACTCTGTGCAAAGCACTGTACTAAGCACTTTGGGGAGTACAATGCAACCACAAACAGACACATTCCCTGCCCACAATGAGCTCACAGTCTAGAGGACCTGGGTTCTAATCCTTGCTCTGCCATTTGCCTGCTGTGTAACCTTGGGGAAATCATTTAACTTCTCTGTGCTTCAGTTACCTCATCAATGAGGATTATGCCATGTTTCCCTCCTTCTTAGCCTATGAGTCCCATGTGGGTTACAGGGACTGTGTCCAACCCGAATGTCTTGTAAATACCCCAGCACTTTGTACGACGTCCGGCACATGGGAAGCATTTAACAAATACCATTAAAATAAAAATGAATCAAAATAAAAAAATGTCCATATTTTCCTCTGATGAGCGATTGTTCTGCCCAAGCCTGGGAAACATGGGTGGAGAGAACTTGCTTAGAAAGTCCACTCCCGAGTTGAGTTTGATTTCGTGTATATATCTGTTCGTTTTTCATCGGAGGAAGTTAGATTTTTTTCCTTTCTGATTGGATAGGCATCATGGCCTACTAGGTAGAGCCCGGCCCTGGGAGTCAGAAGGACCTGGGTTCTAATCCCAGTTCTGCCACTTGTCTGCTGTGTGCTCTTGGACAAGTCACTTAACTTCCCTGTGCCTCAATTACCTCATCTGAAAAATCGGGATTAAGACTGTGAGCCCCA
Organism: Tachyglossus aculeatus; assembly: GCF_015852505.1. NCBI lineage: Eukaryota > Metazoa > Chordata > Mammalia > Monotremata > Tachyglossidae > Tachyglossus > Tachyglossus aculeatus. The sequence goes on along the minus strand of NC_052067.1, from coordinate 40,546,769 downwards.
TTTGGGGTAGAGACTCTGTCCAACCTGATTAGCTTGTATCTACTCCAGAGCTTTAGTACAGTGCCTGGCACAGAGAAGGTGTTTAACAAACACTACTAAAAAAAAAAAAAAAAACCAAAACACTTTCAAGCCACTTAAGTCAGTACTGTGGCAAAATAATTCACTTAGTGTTTTCCTTTCTTTGCTTTTTCTGTTGTCCCTGGGAAGAATTCCATGTCTGTTAGGAAAAAATGGACTGTACTCAACTGTGCTTTTCCTCGCAGAATGCTCACTGGGTCAGAACAGGTCCATTGATGTTCACCAAGTCCACCAATAAAACTCGAAATAAATTTTATTGCCTCATTGGCAGCTTTTGCCCATCCCAGCCTGGCATTATCTCGTAAGACAATTTCCACCTGGTTGTTTCTCTGAATATGCAATGATTCTCCCTCTCTAGACTGTAAGCTCATTGTGGGCAGGGAATGTGTCTGTAATATTGTACTCTCCCTCGTGCTTAGTACAGTGCTCTGTACACAGTCAGTGCTCAATAAATATGACTGATTGATTGATTCCCCATACTTCATGGTTGGATCCTCTGATGGAGGAAAGCACCTATGTCACTGTTCATTTTAAACATTAAAATGTCTTAGGATTTTACTAGAAGGGTAAACTTGGCAAAAGGGGTTGTCTGGGGATGGGAGAATGTCACTTATGCAAAGATTAATTTTTCCTTTGGAGCATTTTCCACTGTCTCCCTCCTAATACTAATGAGAATTGTGGTATTTTTTTAATGGTATTTATTAAGGGCTTACCATGTGCCAGGCACTGTTCTAAGCACTGGGGTAGATTCTAGGTAATCAGGTTGGACACAGTTCACGTCCCACATGGGGCTCATGTAATTTACAGTTGAGATAACTGGGGCACAGAGAAGTTAAGTGACTTGCCCAAGATCACACAGTGGACAAATGGCAGAGCTGGGATTAGAACCCAGGTCCTTCTGTCTCCCAGACCCATTCTCTAACCACTAGACCACCCCGCTTCTCTGATTATTGTTTAGTTTGCAGCTCTCTCCTTCCTCACAGTTCAGCCTGCCACCCCCACCCCCAGGAATCCAGAGACAGGACTCAATAACAAAGCACTGGGGAAAATTACCTTGTTGATTTTTTTCCAAACACACACAGAAACAGATTTAACTATGGGAAAATAATGATGTGGTTGGAGGCAAATTTGACTACTTTTGATGTCTAAAACAAACTAGGTTTGCTCCTGAGAGACAACCCTGTCAAAGAGAAGAACACACATATGAGAAAAAGCATGCCCTAATGGAAAAAGGGCCTGAGAGCCAGGGGACCTGGGTTCTAGTGGCAGCTCTGCCGCTTGCCTGCTGGGTGACCTTGGACAAGTCACTGTACTTCTCTGAGCTTCTATTCTCTCACCCACAGAATGGAGACTAAATACCTGTTCTCTCTCTCACTTGTACTGTGAGCCCCATGTGGGATAGGGACTGCATCTGGCCTGATTATTTTGTATTCACCCCAGCACTTAGTACAATGCTTGGCCCTTTGTAAGCACTTAACAAATAGCACAATAATCACCACAATGCTTAGTATAGTGCCTGGCACTTAGTAAGTGCTTAATACCATAATTATAATTATTATTATTAGGTATATGGCCTCATGGTCCAGTGTATTCTGGGAAGTCTGGGTAGCTGCTAGGAGACTGGGTTGAGAGGGGAGTGAAACATAGACAGGTACAGGGGTGGGTGAGGAAATTTGGGAGGATATTTAAAATGGTGTGCAACTGGGCTCAGTGAAGACTGCTGTCCTGGAAATCACCTGGGAACAATCCCCTCCCAAAGTCAGCATAATGATTAAGATCCGAAGTGGAATCAACTTGGCCACCCTCAGTTTTGGAAATTTACCAAATTCCTAGGAGTTTCAACCCATCTCCTGAATCAAAATTATTTACCCATTAAAGGCATGACCCTTTGCTTCCCAACAGTAAAAGGGACAAGAATAGCTCATTTAATGGGGCTTTTAAGGGGACAGATCTCTTCTCTAAGGACAGTAGATTTTTGTTGAGGAAGGGGTATTTTAGCAATATGATAACACGCTAACCCAAAGCACGTCTGTTTCAGTTCATTGGAGCACCTGTAAAGCAGTACATATCTTCAGTAGAAATGATTGCGTAAAACTATTTTTTTCTAGAGGTCTTGGATTTGATGGGTACTCTGACTCCAATGGGTTTTCAGAAACAGTCTTTATTTTCCCAACTATTTGAGCAATTACTGCATGCTGAGACAGGGATATTGGGAGTGAAGGCAGAGAAAGAAAATAGATGTCAATTTATAGATTGACATCAAATTTCCAAAGCTGAAGCGGTAAAAATAAAAAAGCAAGAAAATATCAAATATAAGTAATTGTAGATTGAAACAATAACAACAAAAGAAACCCTATGGAAAATAAATCAGAAATTATTCATGATACCAGGAGTTCACCCAGCTGCCTCTACTTTAAAATTCTGGGTGTCAGAAGGACCTGGGTTCCAATCCCAGCTCCACCACTCATCTGCTGTGTGACCTTGGGTGAGTCACTTCAATTCTCTGGGCCCTCAGTTACCCCATCATTAAAATGGGATTAAGAATGTGAGCCCCATATGGGACAGACTGTGTCCAACCTGATTAACTTGTATCTACCCAGCACTTAGTACAGTGCCTGGCACATAATAAGTGTGTAACGAACACCATAAAAAAAAAAAAACCTGTGGTTGTGAAGTGTTCTCACAGTTGTCCCTATTCAGGCTGATTTTCAGTACCACCCATTTTCAGAATACATATGGAACAGGGTTTCCCAGACTCACAGGTTCTTCTCTCTCTGACCTCCTACTCTTCTATCACCTAGGGTGGAAGGGAGAGGCTGGATTATATGGAGACTGGAAGAGAATGTCTCTGTTGGGGGAAGTTTTCTACTTCATGTCCTTTCCCTCACCATCCTCAGGAGCAGACAGAATTGCTGATAACAATAACAATAATAAAAATAACAGTAATTGCGGTATTGGCTAAGCGTTTACTATAAACCAGGCATTGTAGTAATCAATCAATCAATCGTATTTATTGAGCACTTACTGTGTGCAGAGCACTGTACTAAGCACTTGGGAAGTACAAGTTGGCAACATATAGAGACAGTCCCTACCCAACAGTGGGCTCACAGTCTAAAAGGGGGAGACAGAGAACAAAACCAAACATACTAACAAAATAAAATAAATAGAATAGATATGTACAAGTTAAATAAATAGAGTAATAAATATGTACAAACATATATACATATATACAGGTGCTGTGGGGAAGGGAAGGAGGTAAGATGGGGGATGGAGAGGGGGACGAGGGGGAGAGTATGGTGGTGGATGAAATTAATCAATTATTGGTATTTTTTGCATAGTTACTAAGTGCAGAGAAGGGGACTAACCACTTTGGAAAGCACAATAGAACAAGTAGACAGAATTTCTATCCTAGAGCAGTTTATAGTCTAAAAGGTGAGAATACAAGCGGATCATACAGTCTCTGTCCCACTTGAGGGTTCATGTATACACAGCGTTTAGAGTACAGGCCTGGGAGCCAGACAGTCATGGGATCTAGTCCCAGCTCTGCCTCTTGTCTTCTCAGTGACCTTGGGTAAGTCACTTCACTTCTCTGGGCCTTGGCTCCCTCACCTATAAAATGAGGATGAAGACTGTGAATCCCACGTGGGACAGGGACTGTGTTCAACCAGATTTGCTTGTATCCCCCCATCACTTAATACGGTTCCTGGCACATAGTAAGCACTTAACAAATACCACAATTATTATTATTATATAAGGAGGAAGGAGAACATGTATCGTGTCCTCATTTTTTACAGGGAAGGAAACTAAGCACAGAGAAGTTAAGTGAGTTGCCCAAGGTCACACAGCAGGCAAGGAGCAGAGCTGGAATTAGAACCTAGGTCTCCTGACTCTTAGACCATGCTCTTTCCACTAGTTCACACTGCTCCTTTAGGGGAAGGCAGGGATTGATTGGGGCATGCTGGGTGCTCCCAGAGTGATACTTTCTCATCTCCTTTGTGCCTAGATCATTCTTCCTTCATCTGGTCTGCTGGGGAAGCCATAGGAGTCCAGAATTGGCATCATGGATGTCTCCCTCCTCACTTCATGTGGTCAGGGAGTGATGGTGGAAGTCCTCCTCAATTTCACCCTTCCCTCTTTCAGGTCATCTTCCTTTCCCTTCTGCCAAACTCCAGTCTTGGTAAATGGCAAAAATAAGAATTGCTAAACGTGGCTCAGGGAGGAGAAAAAGGAGTCCAGGAAGTCAAGAGCCTCTAGAAGGGACATAGTAGAAATCACAATCCACTTTTGACAACCTAGGAAAGAGAAACATGATGTGGATGGGCTCTTGGCATCTCCCAGCAATGGCACTGACTAATCATTGCTTTATCAGGGTCAGTAGTTTTTTGGGTTTGTTTTTTTTAATGGCAGTTGTTAAGCACTGGGGCACTTACTATGTGCCAGGCACTGTATTAAGCACTGGGGCAGATGCAAACAAATTGGGTTGGACACAATCCCTGTCCCACATGGGGCTCACAGTCTTAATTCTTGTTCCATAGATAAGGTAACTGAGGCACAGAGAAGTGAAGTGACTTGCCTCAGGTCACAAAGCAAAGTGGCAGAGCTGGGATTAGAACCTAGGGCCTTCTAATTCCCAGGCCCATGCTCAACGTGGTCCATAATGGGTTTCGAGAAGGAGAGTTAGGGATGGAGGTGAAGACAGAGTTGGCCAAGGATCCATTCATGAGCAGCCATGACCCTGTTCCTCTGAGCATTCTGTGGGCTCTGTCAAAAAGAGACCGTGGGTCTGGTTGTTAGTCTGATGTTCTTACTTCCTCAGGTACGTCCCTAAGCTCTTTAAGAAAAGAGACACATCCATCTTGCCTCTAGACTGTAAGCTCGTTGTGGGCAGGTAATGTGTCTGCTATATTGTCACAGGATACTCTCCCAGACGCTTATTCCAATGTTCTGCATACAGTAAGTGCTCCAGAAATATGATTGATTGATTGATGGATTCTTTGTCTCAACGCCCACCAGGTTCCCTCCAATATTAGGGGGGATGTGAAAGAGTCACACAGAGGTGTAAGAGACATGAGCTGCAAAGGCCATTTCAAATTGCCAGATGGGGTGATTCAACACGCAAGCGGAGGCAGACATCCCAAGGGAAGAACATAAATAAAAGTACAACAAGCACTCCAAGCCCTCGCCGATGCAGTGTGGAGTTGTTGGCAGATCTAAGTGGATGATTTTACTCCAGCAATAGGCCGGGACACAAGTTGACTCATGGGAGTGGGATTGACAGAACAACTAGTACCAGTTGGCTTTAAAACAATGACATATTAAAAGAACCCAAGTCTGCGTTGAAATGATCATTTGAGAACCCCAGCATCTAAATCCCAAGCTATCCCATCACAACTGTGGCAGTAAGTTCCACAAAGATGCAGAAAAGTCACTCAAGTCATGATTGTTGGCCCCAGAGGGCTCTTTAAGTGGGGATGGACAGACATATAAGATGATGGGAAACAAGTCTAAAACATAGCAAAAACAAGCAGAAGTTTCACAGTCAGAACAGTCCACAGGCAAAAGAATAATAAAAATAATGGAACTTATTAAACACTTATTGAGTGCCTAGTAAGCATTGTAGTAGATATGAGGCATCAGGTTGGACATAGTACTTGTCGCATATGTGGCTCAAGGTCTAAGTAGGAGATAGTAGGATTTAATTCCTTTCATTCATTCAGTCATTCATTCAATCATATTTATTGAGTGCTTACTGTGTGCAGAGCACTGTACTAAGCGCTTGGGAAGTACAAGTTAGCAACAGATAGAGATGGTCCCTACCCAACAACGGGCTCACAGTCTAGAAGGGGGAGACAGACAACAAAACAAAATTCAGTCATATTTACTGAGTGCTTACGTTTACAGAGCACTGTACTAAGTGCTCAGGAGAGTACATTATAACAATAAATAGACATATTCCCTGACCACATTGAGCATACAGTCTAGCGGGGGAGAGAGACATTAATATAAATAAATAAATGACAGATCTGTACATAAGTGCTGGAGGGCTGTAGGGGGGAGTGAATAAAGGAGCGAGTCAATTCCTGTTTTGCCAGTGAAGAAACTGAGGAACAAAGAAGCTAGGCAACTTATCCAAGATGACACAGTAGACAAGTGGCGGAGTCGGGATTAGAACCCAGGATCTATGACCCCCAGGCCTCTGCTCTTTCCACTAGGCCATGGTGCTTCCCAGAAGTAAGTTAGACGCCACGCAGAAGTCAAAGTTTCCAGGGACCTCAACGATCCAGGCCAAACAGCTCTCAGTGAGGCAATGCCACAACCTTCCTACCAATCCAAATTTGGAGCAGGCACTAGTCAGTTGGTCACTCATTTACTGAGCGCTTATTGTGAGCAGAGCACTGCCCTAAGCGCTTGGGAGAGGACAATAAAACCGACATATATGATCCCACTGAGCAATTACTCTCCTCACCTCGAAAGCCTTATTGGAGGCATACCTCCTTCAAGAGGCCTTTACCGACTAAACCCTCATTTCCTCTTCTCCCACTCCCTTCTGCGTCACCCTGATTTGTTCCACTTATTCACCCCTCCCTCAGCCACACGGCACTTACGTAAATAGCTGTAATTCATGTATTTGTATTAAAATCTAATCCCAGATCTGCCACCTAACTGCTGTGCGACTTTAGGCAAGTCACTTCACTTCTCTGTGTGTCAGTTACCTCATCTGTAAAATGAGGATCAAAAATGGAGCCTGGGGTAGATACAAGCAAATCGGGTTGAACACAGTCCCTGTCCCACATAGGGCTCACAGTCTCAATCCCCATTTTACCGATGAGGTAATTGAGGCTCAGAGAAGTGAAGTGAGTTTCCCAAGGTCACACAGCCGACGAGTGGCAGAGCTGGGATTGGAACTCATGACCTTCTGACTCTAAAGCCCGGGCTCTATCCACGACGCCATGCCACTCCTCACTATGCCAGGCTGGTAGATGTGAAAGGGGAGGGAGTTTCAGGAGGTATTATATGAGCAAGAGATCAGGGGTGAGAGAGATGAGAATGGCATACAATCAATCAATCAATCGTATTTATTGAGCGCTTACTATGTGCAGAGCACTGTACTAAGCGCTTGGGAAGTACAAGTTGGCAACATTTAGAGACAGTCCCTACCCAACAGTGGGCCGTGACTTGGTGGGAGCAAAGTTTGTGAGCTGGATGAAGAGCGATGATGAGTAGCGGGGATAGAACTGATTGAGTGTCAGAGAAGCAGCGCAGCTCAGTGGAAAAGGGCATGGGCTTTGGAGTCAGAGGTCATGGGTTCAAATCCTGGCTCTGCCAATTGCCAGCTGTGTGACTTTGGGCAAGTCACTTCACTTCTCTGGGCCTCAGTTACCTCATCTGTAAAATGGGGATGAAGACTGTGAGCCCCCCGTGGGACAACCTGATCACCTTGTAACCTCCCCAGTGCTTAGAACAGTGCTTTGCACATAGTAAGTGCTTAATAAATGCCATCATCATCATCATCATTATTATTAAAGCCGATGGTGAGGATTTTTTGACCAATGCAGACAGAGGAGGTGAATGGACAATGGCTGCTAGTTTTGGAGGGGCAGAGAAATGTGCACAGAATGATGGTTTAGAAAAATGATTCAGGCAGCAGTGGGAAGTATGGATTGGAAAGGGGCAGGGATGGAGGCGAGGTGGTCAGTGAGAAGGTTGATGTGGTAGTTATCATGGGATAGAAAAAGTACTTGGACCAGTGTGATGGCATTCGGGTGGAGAGGAAGGGGTGGATTCTGGAGATGTTATGAAGAAAGAACTGATGATGTGGCGGCTGATGGAATATGTGAATTGAATCCATCAATCAATCATCATCATCATCAATCATATTTATTGAGCGCTAACTATGTGCAGAGCACTGTACTAAGCGCTTGGGAAGTACAAATTGGCAACATATAGAGACAGTCCCTACCCAACAGTGGGCTCACAGTCTAAAAGGGGGAGACAGAGAACAAAACCAAACACACTAACAAAATAAAATGAATAGGATAGATATGTACAAGTAAAATAAATAAATAAATAAATAGAGTAATAAATATGTACAAACATATATACATGTGCTGTGGGGAAGGGAAGAAGGTAAGATGGGGGGGATGGAGAGGGGGACGAGGGGGAGAGGAAGGAAGGGGCTCAGTCTGGGAAGGCCTCCTGGAGGAGGTGAGCTCTCAGCAGGGCCTTATATATTTCAATCATATTTCTTGAGTGCTTGCTATGTGTAGAGCACTGTACTAAGCTCTTGGGAGGGTATAAAATAACAGAATTTACTCTGTTCAGAACACTGTACTAAGCATTTGGGAGAGTACAGTAAAATTAGCAGAAATGATTTCCACCCCACTGGGCACTTCCTATCAGGCAGGGCAGATAGGTACTGTGATAAATTGCTAGTAGTGGCTTGCGGAGATGTTCTCAGATCATTTTTAGCAGGGAATGTGTCTGTTTCTTATTATATTTGACTCTTCCAAGGGCTTAGTACAGTGCTTTGCACACAGTAAGCACTCAATAAATATGACCGAATGAATGAATAAATGAAAGGAAAGGAAAAAGTGCCGAAGGCCAGGACCCAGATGGAGGGGAAGAGGACACATGGGTCTGTTATAATTATTATATCATAATCTCCCAAGTGCTTAGTACAGTGCTCTGCACACAGTAAGCACTCAATAAATATGATTGATTGACTGACTGGCTGACGTCCCTGGCTTCACCTCCCTTCCTGCCACCGGTCGATGGCTATTTGCAAAGTGCAGTTAAGGTCAGGGCAGGGTGAAAGATCTTGATATAGACTCCAGGGTATCTGCCCACTTCAGTCCCCAGGTCATTTTTAAAATTGGATTTCTGACAACCTGAAAACCAATCCTCCCTATTCAATTCCCCTTTAACTGAGTTAGAAGAATCAATTTGTTTTTTCAGTAGGAGGGATGGAGGTCGTGAAATAGCTATGCACCCAATCCAGTCACACTTTAGACAATAATAATAATAATAATAGTGGCATTTGTTAAGCGCTTATTATGTGCAAGGCATTGTTCTAAGCACTGGGGAGGATACAAGGTGATCAGGTTGTCCCCTGTGGGGCTCACAGTCTTAAACCCCATTTTACAGATGAGGGAACTGAGGTCCAGAGAAGTGAAGCAACTTGCCCACACAGCTGACAAGCGGCGGAGCCGGGATTAGAATCCACAACCTCTGACTCCCAAGCCCGGGCTCTTTCCACTGAGCTATAAGAGTGGGGGGCAGAGGTGTTAGGAGCAGACTGGGAGGAGTGCAAAATACCTTATTTCTGAATCCTGCATTTTTAATTGGTTTAGGAGTTATTGAAGTCATTTGGAGAGGTCTTGCAGGCTAAAGGAGATGCAAGTAGGGAGAGAGACTGGAATTAGTACAGTAGATTTGGAAGTCATCCATATAAAAAGGATGAGTTGAAGCCCCTGGGGTGGAGGAACTCCCCGCTGGAGTGGGTTTACAGTCATAAAAGTAGGGTACAAAGAATTCTCTTGAAGGACACCTGTAGTTAGGGGCTGAAAAGTGGAAGTGGAGTCAGCAAAGGGGACAGAGAAAGGGTAGCTAGAGAGGTAGGAGGGAAACCAGGAGAGAACTATGTGGATGAAACAAAGAATTGATCGTGTTTCCAGAATAGAGTTTGGTCCAGATAACCTCTCGCTTCCTCCAAAACCAGATGAGGAAGGCTTAAATTTGCACCCCACAAGGGCTGAGAAGCAGCGTGGCTTAATGGACAGAACACAGGCCTGGAAGTCAGAAGGACCTGGGTTCTAATTCTGCGTCCACCACTTGTCTGCTCTATTAGAAATAGAGTCACTTCATTTCACTTGGCCTCATTTCCCTCATCTGTAAAATGGGGACTATGACTGTGAGCCTCATCTGGGAAATGGACTTCGTCCAGCCTGATTAACTTTTATCTACCCCAGCACTTAGTACAGTGCCTGGCACATAGTAAGCACTTAACGAATACGATAAAAAATTTTCTACTTTTGACGTAATCTAAAGAACAGGCTTTAGGGAAAGTGTACGAGATTTTTCTCTCGAAGACAGTCAGGGTTGGATTCTCACCATTGGCAGCATCATCTTTCAACCCAAGGAAAACTCTACTTTCAACCTAATGGAATGATCCGGGAGTGGTCAGAGATCGGGATGGGCTGTCATTGCTCTGGTTTATACCGGTCAGTCCACTTTTCATCTGACAGGCACAGACAATTATAATTGTGGTACTGGTTAAGCATTTACTATGTGCCAAGCACTGGGACAGATACAAGATAATCAAGAAGGACACAGCCCCAGAGCCATACGGGCCCCACAGTCGAAGTAGTAGGGTGAATAGGTACTGAATCCTCATTTTGCAGATAAGGGAACTGAGGCACAGAATAGTTAAGTGATATGCCCAAGGTCACATAGCCGGGAAGGGGAAGAGAAAGATTAGAATGAAAGTGTTCCAATTTTCAGGTCTGTGTTCTTTCAGACTTGACACCTATCCACATGTTTTGTTTTGTTGTCTATCTCCCCCTTCTAGACTGTGAGCCCGCTGTTGGGTAGGGACTGTCTCTATATGTTGCCAACTTGTACTTCCCAAGCGCTTAGTAAAGTGCTCTGCACACAGTAAGCGCTCAATAAATGCAATTGAATGAATGAATCAATGGTATTTGTTGTGTGCAGAGCACTGTACTAAGCACTTGGAAGAGTACAGATGCATTTCCTTTCCACTAAGTCATGCTGCCCCGCAAGATGATAAGCTTGTCCTCCAGACTGTAAACTCATTGTGGTTAGGGAATATGTCTGTTAACTGTGCTATTGCACTCTCCCTAGCGCTTAGTACAGTGCTCTGCACACAATACGAGCTCAATAAATACTGAAAGCTCACCTCCTCCAGGAGGCCTTCTCAAACTAAACCCCCCTTTCCTCTGCTCCTCCTCCCCTCCCCACTGCCCCCACTTGCTCCCTCTGCTCTACACTCCTCCCTGTCCCAAGGCACTTGTGGGTATATATGTATGCATTTATAGTTCTATTTATTTTATTAATGATGTGTATATATCTATAATTGTATTTATTTATGTTGATGTCATTGATGCCTGTTTACTTGTTTTGATGTCTGTCTTCCCCTCCTAGACTGTGAACCTGTTATGAGCAGGGATTGCCTCTATTTGTTGCGGAATTGTACTTTCCATGGACTTAGTACAGGGCTCTGAGCACAATAAGCACTCAATAAATACGATTGAATGAATAAATACAATTTACTGCCGACTAACGATATCAGATGCCTTTAGACTGTGCGCCCACTGTTGGGTAGGGACTGTCTCTATATGTTGTCAACTTGTACTTCCCAAGCGCTTAGTACAGTGCTCTGCACACAGTAAAAGCTCAATAAATATGATTGATTGATTGATTGGTTATGACCTGCCACAGTTTCAATCAGCAGCCTTCCCCAACCTCGGTCCTGGCATCCGTGTCCCCTGGCTGGGATGGTGCCTGGTTTTTCAATGGACCTTGGAAGGGAACAGAAGGGTTCTCAACCATTTGAGGGGGTCTGTGTTATCCCAAAAAAGCACCTGAAGGGCGAGCGCCTTTTGATGGACCTCCGCAAAATGGTACAAATGTGATGTCATCCCGTTCGCCAGTATTCCCGGAGAGACGCATGTCACATCACGTGTACCCTCCTGCCCAGTGCCAGTGGCGTCCCTGCTCCAGCCTCTAGCAACAAACCTAAAGCGCCGTGAAGAATACACACAGCTCTGTGAAATCTTCTCCTCTTTAAAAATGCTGTTGGCAAAATAGTCCATGAGCTGGTTTTCTCTTTCTCAGTGAGCATTTTACTGAGAAGCAGCCTGGCCTAGTGGAAAGAACGTGGGACTGGGAGTCAAAGGACCTGGTTTCTAGTCCTGGCTCTGACACATAATAATAATAATAATAATAATGGTATTTATTAAGTGTTTACGATGTGCAAAGCACTGTTCTAAGCGCTGGGGGGATACAAGGTGATCAGGTTGTCCCACGGGGGCTCACAGTCCTAATCCCCATTTTACAGATGAGGTAACTGAGGCCCAGAGAAGTTAAGTGACTTGCCCAAAGTCACACAGCTGACAATTGGCAGAGCCGGGATTTGAACCCCTGACCTCTCACTCTAAAGCCCGTGCTCTTTCCACTGTGCCACGCTGCTTTCAAGTAGGCAGTTTTCACATGCCTGCTATGTGACCTTGGGCAAGTCACTTAACTTCTCAGAGCCTGAGTTACCCCATCTGTAAAACGGGGATTAAATCCCACTCCCTTCTATTAATAATGATAGCATTTATTAAGCAGTTACTATGTGCAAACACAGTACTAAGTGCTGGAGAGGTTACAAGATGATCAGGTTTTCCCACGAGGGGCTCACAGTCTTACTCCTCATTTTACAGATGAGGTAACTGAGGCACAGAGAAGCTGTCACTTGCCCAAAGTCACACAGCTGGCAGTTGGTGGAGCTGGGATTTGAACCCGTGACCTCTGACTCCAAAGCCTGTGCTCTTTCCTCTGAGCCACGCTGCTTCTCTATTTAGAAGAGAAGCATCTTAAGGCTTCTTAACTTAAGCTGTCCTACCGTCGACCCCCGGCCTACATCCTCCCCCTGGCCTGGAATGCCCTCCCTCAGCACATCCGGCGAGCTAGTTCTCTTCCTCCCTTCAAAGCCCTACTGAAAGCTCACCTCCTCCAGGAGGCCTTCCCACACTGAGCCCCCATTTTCCTCTCCTCCTCCCCATCCCCCCCACCCTACCTCCTTCCCCTCCCCACGGCACCTGTATATATGTTTGTACAGACTTATTACTCTATTTGTTTTACTTGTACATATTTACTATTCTATTTATTTTGTTAATGATGCGCATCTAACTTTATTTCTATTTAATCTGATGACTTGACACCACTCCACATGTTTTGTTTTGTTGTCTGTCTCCGCCTTCTAGACTGTGAGCCCATTGTTGGGTAGGGACCGTCTCTATATGTTGCCAACTTGTACTTCCCAAGCGCTTAGTACAGTGTTCTGCACACAGTAAGCACTCAATAAATACGATGGAATTAATTAATTAATTAATTAATTTAGACTGTGAGCCCCTTGTGGTGACAGGGACTGTGTCCAGCTTGACGGAATTCTATCTACTGCAGTGCTTAGAACATTTCTTGTCATATAGTAAGCGTTTAACAAGTACCATTAATATTATTATTACTATTATTATTATGTTTCTAGATTTCTGCTTGATAGAGGAATGGGGCTCTCCTCCTATTGCATTTTACAGTCCAAAATATAGGAAGATCCACTGGGAGAAGGAGCGTGGCCTAATGGAAAGAGCCCGGGTTTGGGAGTCAGAAGTCATGGATTCTAATCCTGGCTCTGACACTTATCAGTTGAGTGACTTTGGGCAAATTAATTAACTTCTCTGTGCTTCAGTTACCTCATCTGTAAAATGTGGATTAAGACTGTGAGCCCCACGTGGGACAACCGGATCACCTTGTATCCCCTCCAGTGCTTAGAACAGTGCTTTGCACATAGTGCTTAATATTATTATTATTATTTTACTATTATTATCATCCAATCATGCAGCCTGCATCCTTGAGATCCATGTTCAATAATGAAGGCATCATTAATAGCCATCACTCATTTCAACCATTGCTTTATTTTAATGTCATATCAGTCCCTGTTCCTAGAGAAGATATAGATTGAATGATGCATGTTTCATTTCCAAGAGACTTTGACTGAGACCTCTACTTAAGGAAATTGTCAAGGTACGGAATTTAAAGAAATGGAAAACAGAGGATTTGTTTTATTAAGGTCATGATAAAATTTATGCTATTAATATTTCTAGCTGTATGGTATGAACTGTAGTGTATGCTGTTCTATGGACAGGGCATGATAAAAGGTGCATATAGGAAAATATAAAGACATACATCACTGCAGATATTAGCAAATAGAATAGCATAGCTGTTGGCAATACTATTCTCATTTGAACTAGGGACCATGTTCAAAATCAATGAAAAAAATCTGCTAGCTACATAAATTAAAGACTCACAAAACCTGCCTTCAGATACCATAATAAATCCACTAATTAAGGCCAACCAAAATAATACAACACAGCAAAGGTGAGAATATTCACTCAGAGAGGGCTCTGAAAAGCTCATATGACTAATAAGATTATAAACAGCGGATAGAGCACGGGCCTGGGAATCAGAGAACCTGGATTCTAATCCCTGTCTCTGCCAATTGTCTGCTGTGTGTAAATTAAGGTACACTTAATTTCTCTGTGCCTTGGTTTACTCATCTGCAAAATGGAGATTAAGACTCCTAGCCTCAAGTGGGACAGAGACTGTGTCCAACCTGATTATCTGGTATCTAGTCCAGTTCTTTCTCTCTTGGAGTTATACCTGGAGAGTTTTGAGTACTCTACTAGTCTCGGTTATGGGAGGAAGAGTCAAGCAGAGTCATATCCATTCTATTCCTAGCTTGGCCAGTGGCTAGCGAGTGGAAGGCAATCTGCTACAAGTCAAAACTCACCAGTGTTGGGAAGCAGTGACAAAGGAGAGTCGAAGATGGAGACTCAAGTTTACTATGCTGAAGGAGGCAATGGTAAACCACTTCCATCAATTTTACCAAGAAAACTCTATGGATACACTACCAGGACGATTTCAGATGGAGGTGGGGCGTTCTGGGACAGATGTGTTCACGGCAATGCTATGGGTCGGAGACGACTTGACAGCGTAAAACAAGATAAGAATTCTAGCGCTTACAGTGTCTGGTGCGTACTAAGAGCCTTTCATGAATACCATTAAAAACGATAGACAATGGGAACAGAAAATAGGAATAATGGACAAAGAAAGACAAAGTTGCAGGGACAGGATCAGGTGTTCTTACTTTCATCCCAATGAAGACACATCACCCATGTTTGTGTGTGTGTTTACGTGTACATGGTGAGTGAATGGAAGGTGTGGGATCTGTGTGAAGCAGGGGTACTCGGATGAGGGAAAAGGCATTTGAGGGAAGAGGTATAAGAGGGAAGGACTGGGGGGACTCCACGGGAAACTTTGCTCTCCCTCCTCCCTGGGCAAGTCACTTCACTTCTCTGTGCCTCAGTTACCTCATCTGTAAAATGGGGATAAAGACTGTGAGCCCAATGTGGACCCTCGTCACCCTCTCCATCCCCCCCATCTTACCTCCTTCCCTTCCCCACAGCACCTGTATATATGTATATATGTTTGTACATATTTATTACTCTATTTATTTATTTATTTATTTTACTTGTACATATCTATTCTATTTATTTTATTTTGTTAGTATGTTTGGTCTTATTCTCTGTCTCCCCCTTTTAGACTGTGAGCCCACTGTTGGGTGGGGACTGTCTCTATATGTTGCCAATTTGTACTTCCCAAGCACTTAGTACAGTGCTCTGCACATAGTAAGTGCTCAATAAATACGATTGATGATGATGATGATGATGATGATGATGACAGGGCCTGCGCCCAAACTAATTAGCTTGTATCTACCCCGGCATTTAGTGCAGTGCCTGGCACGTAGTAAATACTAAAAAAAAATCATAAAAAAGATGCAGTTTCCTAAAACAGAGGAAAATGGCTACTCTAAAGCATTGACCAAAATCTTTGGCCATAGGTGTAAGGAAAGGGCTGTGCAGGATTGTCTTGAGGGGAATGGGGAATGAAGGGGGGGTGATAGGATGGGGTGTGGACTCCCCTTCCTGCCACAGGACTGTGCCAAAATCCCTGCTCCTCCATGAATCTAGGGGTCACCTATAAATCAGGTGCCTCTCCCTCCTCAGCACCATTTTCAGCACTCAACCTGGAGCAGGGAACAAAGTGTGGGCAAGCTGTTAACCCCCCCTCATCCAGGTGTGAACAGAAGCAAGGAGACCCACTTTCCTCTTCTCCCACTCCCTTCTCATCACGCGAACTTGCTCCCTTCATTCATCCCTGCCCCCAGCCCCACACAATTTATGTACATATCTGTAATTTGTTTACTTACGTTAGTATCTATCTCCCCCTCTAAACTAAGCTCCTTGTGGGCAGGGAATGTGACTGTGCTCTCCCAGGGGCTTAGTACAGTACTCTGCACACAGTAAGCACTCAGTAAATACAATTGACTGACTGACACACTTGATTTATTAAGTTCTCTGCCTTCCGTGCATATTGTTACTCTAGCATGAAGCTCCTGGCTGGATCATCATTTACTTAATCAATATTTTCGCTTTCCTTAAAACTCTTGGGAGGGAAAAATCTTTACAAATCAAGTTCTGGTGACCTAATCGTTAAGGTATGTTGATTACCCCAGTTATTAAACGGGCACTTTCACAGCCTGGTGAGGATTCTGTAAATTGCCTTTTTGCTGGTTCCAGTTAAACCCCAACCATTGGGTGGGGCAAAAAACATCCCCAAACCCCATGTTTCACAGAGGCAGTGTTTACAGCCTGGCTCACTGTACAGAACAGAAATCGGTGGTATGACCCAAACTGCTAGAACTACAATCAATTCCTCCTTGCCGTCTCTGGTTCCTGAAGTCTCTCAAAACTGAAGAATACCATCGATTGTTTCAAATTTCATCTTCCATTTTCAATGGGAGACGTCAATCAACGAATCATGTTTACTGAGCAGTTACTGTGGGCAGAGCGCTGTACTAAGCACTCGGGAGGGTACAATATAACCGAATTGATGTACAAGAGGTTACTGAGGCAGAGAAGTGAAGTGACTTCCCCAAGGTCAGACAAACGGCCTAGTGCGTAATCGTAATAATAATAATGATTGTATTTGTTAAGCGCTATGTGCAAAGCACTGTTCTAAGCGCTGGGGGGATACAAGGTGATCAGGTGGTCCCATGGGAGGCTCACAGTCTCCATCCCTATTTTACATATGAGGGAACTGAGGCACAGAGAAGTGAAGTGATTAGCCCAAAGTCACACAGCTGACAATTGGCGGAATTGGGATTTGAACCCATGACCTCTGACTCCAAAGCCCGGGATCTTTCTACTGAGCCACGCTGCTTCTCATAGAGCTTGAGCCTGGCAGTCAGAAGGATCTGGGTTCTAATTCCAGCTCTGCCATCTGTCTGCTATGTAACCTTAGGTGAGTCACTTCACTACTTGGTGCCTCAGTTCCCTCATCTGTAAAATGGGGATTAAGACTGTGAACCCGATGTGGGACAGGGACTGTGTCTGACCTGTTTAGCATAGCACAGTGCCTGGTACATAGAAAACATTTAACAAATGCCAATTTTTTTTTAAAAAAGGGACGGAGATGGGATTAGAACCCATGGTCCTTCTAACTCCTAAGCCCATGCTCTTTCCTTTAGGCTACACTGCTTTTAGTTGAAGTGATTTTCCCTAGGCAGATCTTGCATCCATTCCAACTCTGTTGGAGTGTATTCTCCCAAGCATCTAGGACAGTAGTCTACATGTAGTATGTGCTCAATAAATATTATTTGATAATTGATTATTAAGCATTTATTACAGAGCACTGTATTAAATAGTGGAAAAGAAGACTTGAGGGGCTCACAATCTAAGATTTAGGGGCACACAAAGGTTACACATCTGAATGGTAACTAAATTTCAAGATCATGAATATTAAGCAGGTTGCTTCTTTTCAACGTGATGGCTTTCTGTCCACAGATAAGATTAATGGACTCTTGTTACTGCAAAGCAGGAAATAAATCACCTGTCAGCTCATCATAACTCTCCCTAAAGCAGTCTGGTCCTGACAACTCTTTGCGTTACTGCGGCAGTACATTTTAGAAGACTGAACAGCTAATTACCTTGTTTGATTAACAGATTACAGAAAACATTCATGCTTAGGTTTAATTATTTGGCTTTGCTGAATAAACAAGTCTATTAGTATGAATTGTAAGAATAAAAAGGAATATCAGAGTAGAGAGGACTGTTCTTATTTTCAATTTTTTAAAAGAGAACAAATGTATTTTAAGGCAGTTCTTCAACATAGGATGTGTGAATGTGGACACCCAGATTTAGCTTTAAGGTATTTTACTGTCTGAGGCATGACACGACATTTATCCAGCTGCTATCTAACTCCTCTGGGATATTTCACTTCCACCATCATGCAACCTAAAAGAATGCATTAGGGAAACACTGTGGCCTAATGGATAGAACCCAAGACTTCCTCAGTTTCCCCATCTGTAAAATGGCCATTGGGCACAGGGAATGTGACTGGTAACTCTGTTGCATTGTACTCTCCCAAGTGTTTAGTACAGTGCTCTGAGCATAGTAAGCACTCGATAAATACCATCGATTGACTGACTGATTGAAATACCTGGTCTCCCTTCCCCTTAAACCTCTGAGTCCCATGTGAGACAGGGATGGAGTATCTGCCCCAGGGCTTGACACAGAGTGAGTGCCTAGCAAATACCACTCTTATCATTTATATTATTGTACACATCATTGGTTTTGGAGTTTCCAACTCCCATCTCCACATATTTAGTTTCTCATTAGTTTAGAGGCTGCTTTTGGAAACACTAGTTGTAACATTGGCTTGAGGTTGGATTTTCTTCCTTAGTGCCCCTTCCCTCAGCTCCATGGCATTTATGTCCATATCTGTAATTTATTTATTTATATTAATGTTTGCCTCCCCCTTTAAACGGTAAGCAATGTGCAAACCAACTCTATTGCATTGTACTCTCCCAAGCACATAGTACAATGCTTTGCACACATTAAGAGCTTAATACATATGATTGTGAACTTGATTTGGGCAGGGAATGTGTCTATTGTTGTATTGTACTCTCCTGAGTACTTACTACAGTACTTTGCACATAGTAAGTGCTCAGTGAATATGAGTGATTGACTGATGAGCTGGTAGTCATTCTAATCCTTGGGATTTTGAACCATTGCAGTAATACATTCGAGTCCCATTGATGGATCACAAAGAAAGAGAGCTGATGAAGGAATTTCATTTTTCTCTGGGCAGTAAATGAATAATAATGATAATGATTTGTTGAGTGCTTGCTATGTGCCAAGCACTGTTCTAAGCCCTGGGGTAGATACAAGGTAATCGGTTTGGACACAGTCCCTGTCCCCCAACATCATCATCATCAATCGTATTTATTGAGCGCTTACTATGTGCAGAGCACTGTACTAAGCGTTTGGGAAGTACAAATTGGCAACATATAGAGACAGTCCCTACCCAACAGTGGGCTCACAGCCTAAAAGGGGGAGACAGAGAACAAAACCAAACATACTAACAAAATAAAATAAATAGAATAGATATGTACAAGTAAAATAAATAAATAAATAGAGTAATAAATATGTACAAACATATATACATATATACAGGTGCTGTGGGGAAGGGAAGGAGGTAAGATGGGGGGATGGAGAGGGGGACGAGGGGGAGAGGAAGGAAGGGGCTCAGTCTGGGAAGGCCTCCTGGAGGAGGTGAGCTCTCAGCAAGGCCTTGAAGGGAGGAAGAGAGCTAGCTTGGCGGATGGGCAGAGGGAGGGCATTCCAGGCCCGGGGGATGACGTGGGCCGGGGGTCGATGGCGGGACAGGCGAGAACGAGGTACGGTGAGGAGATTAGCGGCAGAGGAGCAGAGGGTGCGGGCTGGGCTGGAGAAGGAGAGAAGGGAGGTGAGGTAGGAGGGGGCGAGGTGATAGACAGCCTTGAAGCCCAGGGTGAGGAGTTTCTGCCTGATGTGCAGATTGGTAGCCACAGGAGATTTTTGAGGAGGTTCACATGGCGTTCATATTCTTAATCCCCATTTTACAGATGAGGGAACTGAGGCTCAGAGAAGTGAAAAGACTGGCCCAAGGTCACACAGCAGGCAAGTGGTAAAGTTGGGATTAGACCCCATGTCCTTTGACTACCATGCCAATGCGCTTGCCGCAAGGACACACTGCTTGTTAGTAGCCCCACAAACACTCACTTTTGCTATTGACATATCATCCTGGATCACTGGATCAAGGCTCTGCCATGTCACAGAGACTCAGAAGCTTGGGTAACAAAGTCTGTAGTACCAGAACCCAATTATTCAAGAAGTTAGTCCGATAAATTAATGTGCTGAGCACCAAGACCGATTTGGGTCAGCTGAGATCTTAAAAGAATTATGGCTCACTAAAAATATCGATATTTTTCATTTCCTTTGATGTGAAAGGCCACAGCAATGAGGGAAGGTTATAATTTCCTCCACTTGTCTTTATGTTTTCCCTCTAGGAGTCACGAGAAAAAGCAGATTTGGCTTATTGCCTGGGTTTTGAATCGTAGGAATCATATGGGCCTGAGAGAAACCTCATGTGATACGGAGAGAAGCAAAGGATGCAGATAGCAAGCAAGTCCATGCTTAATATTGATAATAATGGTATTTGTTTAGCACTTACTATGTGCCAGGCAATGTACTAAGCGCTGGGGTGGCTACAGGCAAATCGGGTTGTGCACAGTTCCAGTCCCATGTGGGGCTCACATTCTTAATCCCCATTATACAGATGAGGGAACTGAGGCACAGAGAAATGAAGCGACTTGTCCAAGGTCACACAGCAGATTAGTGGCGGAGCCAGGATTAGAACCCAGGTCCTTGTGACTCCAAGGCTCTTGTGCTCTATCCACTGGGCAACACTGCTTGGGTTAAAGTCAGATGAAGTAGAAGATGCATTATGACCGTAATCTTGAAGAGACAAAGGAGAAGAGGGAGAGAGAGAGAGAGAGAGAGAAAGGTGATGGAAAGCGGGAGAGGAAAACAAATCAGTCAATCGTATTTATTAAGCATTTACTGTGTGCAGAGAACTGTACTAAGCACTTTGGAGAGTACAGTATAATGACCAACAGACACATTCCCTGCTTATAACAAACCCACAATCCAGAAGGGGAGACAGATATTAACATAAATGAATAAATTACAGATATGTATGTGAACGTTGTAGGGCTGTGGGAGGAGTGAGTAAAGGGAGCAAATCAGGGCGACGCAGAAGAGAGTGGGAAAAGAGGAAATTAGGGCTTAGTCAGGGAAGGCCCCTTGGAGGAGATGCCTCTTCAATTAGGCTTTGAAGGTGGGGAGAGTAATCGTCTGTCAGTTAGGTTGAGGGAGGGCATCCCAGGCCAGAGGCAGGAGGTGACAGAGGTAGGTGGTGAGATAGATGAAATCAAGGTACAGTGAGATTGGCACTAGAAGAGTGAAAACAAAGAGAAGCCAACTTTCCCCACCTTTCCTTTTTTTTCTGATTAATCCCAAACGGTTCCCTCACCGGAGGGAGACTTCATAAGCAACTGATTGTGCCAAGGAGAATGGCAATGATTTTTACAGTGTTGTTAACAAACCGATTTTGAATGGGGCAATGTCGGGCTGCTCTTAAATGAAGATGAGCTCTTGGCTCCAAAGTCTCCTCATTTTAGAGTCGCTGCTTTAAGACTGTGATCCTTCCCAGAGCGAGCTGCAGTCCGTATCCCGCTGTCCTTCTGTCATATCTCTCTCTCTCCTTGGGCTCTTCCCTCACTGTGCAGCTGCCCTATGTCATTCCTAACTGCATTGACTGAGTGACTCTCTGCCGCTCCTCTGCAAAGTCTGTCTGAGCTGTCTGAAGCAATGAAATTGAAGAGCAGCAGCAAAGCGCCACACATACCAAGAAAACCCCAGGACCAGCTATGAACTTCATTTGAGCCCGTTGTTGGGTAGGGACCGTCTCTATATGTTGCCAACTTGTGCTTCCCAAGCGCTTAGTACAGTGCTCTGCACACAGTAAGTGCTCAGTAAATACGATTGAATGAATGAAATGAATGGTCCAGGGAGCAGAGCATTCTAGAATGGTCCTAGAATATGTTTTACAAATCATGGCGTAGTTCCACACTAGTATCAAGATACTTAAGAGTTCAAAGCCCATTCTAGTGGCATTTATAGTTAAGAATAAGAACTGTGGTGTTAAGTGCTTACTATGTGAAAGGCACAGTACTAAGCACTTGGGTAGATACAAGGTAACCAGGTTGGATGCCGTCCCTGTCCCACATGGGGCTCACAATCTTAATCCCCATTTTACAGATGCAGAAACTGAGGCACAGAGAAGCGAGGTGACTTGCCTAAGATCATAAGGCAGAAAAATGGTGGAGTAGGGATTAGAAGCCAGCTCCTTCTGACTCCCAGGGCATGCTTTATCCACTAGCCAACACTGCTTCTCAATTGACTTTGTGTGAATGGCCACGGCAATGAATCAAGATTATAATTTCCTCCACTTGTCTTTATATTTTCCCTCCAAGACTCATCAGAAAAAGCCGACTCAGCTGATTGTTCATGCCTTCAATAATGGAAAATCATAAGAGCAAAAATCAACCGATCAACCATGTGTAGCCAAGCTTGAACTGACACCTTAAGACGGTCTAACAGAAACCAAAAGACATGATCCCTGCCTTCAAGGAATTTCCAGTCTAGTGGAATCAGGCAGGCGCAAATGGGATAAAGTTGATGGATACGCAGAGAAAAATAGAGGTACAACAGGAAAGAGCAAAAGAAGGAATAATGAACTCCATTAGTAAACCAGTAAATGGAATAAATGTCATAAATATTTTCCTTTAATAGAGGGAAAATGATCCAAGGCACTGCTGCATTTATAGAAGCACTCCATCAACTGTAGTATTGAGGGCTTACAGTTTGCAGAACAGTGTACTAAGTGCTTGGGAGAGTACAATAGAACAGAGTTGGTAGATATGTTCCCTGCCCACAACGAGCTTCTACTCTTACAATCAATCAGTAGCATTTATTCAGTGTTCACTGTGTGCAGTGCACTGTACTAAGCACTGGGGAGAGTATGACAATTATTAGACATGAGCCCTGCCTTCATGGAGCTTATAATTTACAAGGAGACCTGGGGATCACTTTTCCTTTGTTCTCAATACCTTGTCCTCAAAATTATACTCATAATCCTATGTTTTGCCATTTTCCCTACCTGTAATTTAATAATAATAATGGAATTTGTTAAGTGCTTACTATTTGCCAAGCACTGTTCTAAGCACTGGGATAGATAATCAGGTTGTCCCACATGGGGCTCAGTCTTAATCCCCATTTTCCAGATGAGGTAACTGGGGCACAGAAATTTGTTCTAATGCCTACCTCCCTAGCTAGACTGGAAGCTTCTTCAGGGCAGGAATCATGTCTACCAACTCTACTGCACTACCACTCCCTGGTACAGTGCTTGCACAGAGGAAACGCTCAATAAATACCACTGGCTGATTGATTTTGAGCTTACTGTGGGCAAAGAACTCCTATTACCAACCCTTTAATATTGTGCTCTCCCAAGCGCTTACTACAGTGCTCTGCTCAGCACAGTGGATTGAGTATAATCCTGGGAGTCAGAAGACCATGGGTTTTAATCCTGGCTCTGCCAATTGTGGGCTGTGTGACCTTAAGCAAGACACTTAACTTCTTTGTGCCTCAGGTACCTCATTTGTCAAATGGGGACTGGGACTGTGTACAACCTAACTGCTTGTATCCACCCCAGTGCTTAGTGACTGGCACATATTAAGCGCTTAACAAATACCACTATTATTATTATTGCACACAGTAAGCACTCAAATACAATTGACTGATTGCTTCTATTCTTCTTTGGGAAAATCCTCTATTCAACTCCCACCCTAATCCCTTTCAGGGATGGATCTCAGCGCTACCCAGGACAGCAAATCGGAATCCCATACTATCCGGGGTTAAATAAACCACCCCAGAAAGATAGCTAGATTCCCCACTGAAAAACCCGGTGAGAGAATCCTCCTCCACAAGCCACCATCTCATTTACATGGACATTTTTTCCTGAGCTAGTGAGAGCTCACTGACTGCATTGCTCGCTCTAATAAACAAACATGATCACACAGGGGAGTGAGCCTAGAGATTGCCTTTACCATTTGGGCTGCTTCCTTACAATTGCAAAATGAATTCATTTGCCAGCACTATACTGGAAAAAAAAATAGCCCTTAGGAGAACTAGGTGGGCAGGACATATAATATGAGTGCTCCCAGAATATTTTCCCCTGCTAACCTCTCGAGGCACGGGGATGAGGGTGGGCTTCAGAGCTCCTGACTATGTTCGTCATCCAGTACGGTATGTACCTGCCATATTTCCTTAGGGTTCAGAGAAAAATCAGAGGAAAACAGCTCTCCTCAAATAGAAGCAGATTTCGCAAAAAAGGCAGCTTCGGCTCCTTCACACTGACAGGAGTTGTATCAGTTGGAGCCTGTGGGGTTCCTACTTGGGCCAATTTCCATAGGAGAAGCAGGAATGCGCCTGTCCAGAGGCCTGCCGGGTAGGATGATGGGAAAGGGCATTATCAATCAATCAATGGTATTTATTGTTTATTCTGTGAAGGGCACTGTACACTTGGGAGAGTACAACAACAATCAATCAATCAGTCGTATTTATTGAGCACTTACTGTGTGCAGAGCACTGTACTAAGCACTTGGGAAGTACAAGTTGGCAACATAGAGAGACATTCCCTACCCAACAGTGGGCTCACAGTCTAAAAGGGGGAGACAGAGAACAAAACCAAACATACTAACAAAATAAAATAAATAGAATAGATATGTACAAGTTAAATAAATAAATAGAGTAATAAATATGTACAAACATATATACATATATACAGTATAACAGACACACTCCCTGACCACCACGAGCATTAATAATAATAATAATAATAATAATAATAATAATAGTAATTGTGGTATTTGTTAAGTAATTACTATGTACTAGACACTGTACTAAGCGCTGGGCCAGATACAAGGTAATCAGGTCCTTGATTACCACAGTCCCCATCCCACGTAGGGCTCCCAGTTTCAGTCCCCATTTTACAGATGAGGTAACTGAGGCCCACAGAAGTTAAGTGTCTTGCCTAAGGTCACACAGTAGCCAAGTGGACACTCAATAAATTCCATTAATTGATTTAAAAAAGAAAAGATTTGCTTTCTGCTCTCCCACAATCTGGAGAAAGGCATGACACAACTTTCCAAGAAGATTACAGTTGTCTTGAGAAGCAATATGGCCTTTAGTGGAAAGGGCACGGGCCCAGAAGTTCAAGGACCTGTGTTCTAATCCAAGCTTCACCACTAGCCTGCTTGTGATCTTGGGCAAATCACTTCACATCTCTGTGCCTCAGTTTCTTCATATGCAAAGATGATACATGTTTTTCCTCCTACTTAGATTGTGAGCCCGTGGTCTGTGTCCACCTTGATTATCTACCCCAGCACTTCATACAAACTGCTTGGCACACAGCAAGGGCATGGCTCAGTGGAAAGAGCATGGGCGTTAGTCAGAGGTCATGGGTTCAAATCCCAGCTCCGCCACTTGTCAGCTGTGTGACTTTGGGCAAGTCACTTCTCTGGCCCTCAGTTACCTCATCTGTAAAATGGGGATTAAGACTGTGAGCCCCCCGTGGGACAACCTGATCACCTTATAACCTCTGTAGCACTTAGAACAGTGCTTTGCACATAGTAAATGCTTAACAAATGCAATCATTATTATTAGTAGTAGTAGTAAGTGCTTAATAAATGCCATCATTATTATCATTATTAACAAATATCACCATTATTGTTTTTAAGGGGCAAACTCAGACTTGTTTTTCACCAATGTTTATAATTCTAGAACTAGGACTCATCCATGGAAACTCAAAGATGGTAGGCTCAAGATAACAAAGGGAAATATTTCTTCACTCAAAGGGAGTGACACATGATATTGTTTTCCATGGAGCGTTATGTGGGCCTAATATATCAGGAGGTTCAATTGGGACTTGGGTAAATTAATGGATAGAGGTTTCATAATGGGTTATTTCTGGGAAAAGTAGGAGGACAGAGGAAAAAGTTAGAGATTGCACATTCATTCACAACCACTTGTAGTTCAAATGGCCTCTGAGAAGCGAATTCCAGTGTATATGCCTTAGGAAGTAGCATGACCTAGTGGAAAGAGCATAGGCCTGAGAGTCAGAGGACCTGGGTTCTAATCCCTACTCTGCACCTGTTTGCCATAGGACCTTGGGCAAATCACTTCACCTCTTTGTGCTTCAGTTTCTTCATCTGTAAAATGGAAATTCAAATCTTATTTTTTTCCTGCTTAGACTGTGAGCCCCATGTGGGACAGGGACTGCGTCCAACCTAATTAATTTGTATCTACCCCAGTATTTAAAACAGTGCTTGGCACATAGTAAATGTTTAATGAATATTATAATGATTCCAACTCTTTTGTACTGTTCTCCCCCAAGTGTTTAGTACTGTGCTCAGCACATGGTAAACATTCAATAAATACCGGTGATTGATTTCTAATTAGTAACTCCAAGATGAGTATCCAGTCAATCAATCTATCATATTTATGGAACATTTATGCTGTACTAGCTGCAAAAGGGAGGACAATATAGCAGTGCAATAGTCTTAGTAAAATACATTTCCTGCCCTCAAGGACCTTATAATCTAGAGGGGAAGAAAGACTTTAATATAAAAAAAAATTACAGATATGTACGTAAGTGCTGTGGGGCTGAGAGAGGAGTGAATAAAGATAACAAATCAGGGTGACACAGAAGGGAAGAGGAGAAGAGAAAATGAGGGCTTAATAATGATAATGATAATTGTTAAGTACTTACTATGTGCCAGGTACTGTTCTAAGGTAAATACAAGATTTTCAGGCTGGACACAGTCCCTGTCCCATTGTGGCTCACAGTCTTAATCCCCATTTTTAGAGTTGAGGTAACTGAGGCACCAAGAAGTGAAGTGACTTTCCCAAGATCACACTGCAGACAAGCAGTAGGTCCTTCTGACTTTCAGGCCTGTGCTTCCACTAGGCCAAACTGCTTCTGCAGGGAAGGCCTCTTGGAGGAAATGTGCCTTCAATACGGCTTTGAAGGTGGGCAGATTAATCGTCTATTGGATATGAAGAGCCCAGGCTTTGGAGTCAGAAGTCATGGGTTCAAATCCCAGCTCTGCCACTTGTCAGCTGTGTGATGTTGGACAAATCACTTAACTTCTCTGTGCCTCAGTTACCTCATCTGGAAAGTGGGGATTAAGACTGTGAGCCCATGTGGGACAACCTGATCACCTTGTATACCCCCCAGCACTTAGAACAGTGCTTGGCACATAGTAAATGCTTAATAAATGCCATTATTATTATTATTATTATATGAAGAGGGAGGGCATTCCAGGCCAGAGGCAAGATGAGAGCGGCGAGATAGATGAAACTCCCTGGTCTGTGCTCTTCAACTAGGCCATGCTCTTTCTGCTTCATATTAGAAACAATACAGGCACAGCAGGGTTAGCAGTAAGGATTTTCAAGTTAAAGATGCACAAATTTTTTTCCCTGGGTTCATCTTTAAAACTAAGCAAATATCTCTTCTAAAGTTTTAATGTGCCAGAAGTTCAGCTGCCTTTACTGTCCCCTAGAAACCCGCTCAAGGAAGTCAGTGCACATTTGTCTTTAACAACCCTTCAGTGCCCTATTAGAAAACCTATTTAGCTGCTGTTCCTCACAGCCCAATTCCAGGTTACCTGGCAGTGGAAATAAATCCATATTAGTGATTCCACCTCCAAGATAGATGTGCGTTATGTGCTTATCTACCTGAATTAGTAACTTTCATTTACTAGTAGCATTACCAAAGCCAGACCCTTAAACCATAATAAATTCAACAAGATGAACACTAAAGGCCACAGAAAGTCATTCCTATGAAAAAAAACAGAGAAACGCGTAGAATTGAGATTGAGTTTGTTTCTGTGGTACTTGTTAAAGAGCTTACTATGTGCCAAACAATGTGATTAAACTTTGAGGTAGATGCAGTATAGTCCCTGTCTAACATGGGGCTTAAGTGGGAGGGATAAAGGTATTTTATGCTAGTTTTTGCAGATGAGGAAATAGAGGCACAGAGAAGTCTAGTGCTTTGCTCAAGATCTACTTGCCCTTTGATGAGACAGGTCAGTGGGCTTTGTTCAATTTCTAAAATTTCCCTCATCTACCATCCATAAAAGAGGGAGGGTGTCAGAGGTCTACCACATGTCAGCTGTGTGATTTTGGGCAAGTCACTTCACTTCTCTGTGCCTTAGTTACCTCATCTGGAAAATGGGGATTAAGACTTTGAACCCCACTTGGGACAACCTGATCACTTTGTATCTCCCCCAGAGCTTAGAACAGTGCTTGGCAAATAGTAAGCACTTAACAAATACCATCATTATAATAATAATAAATATTATTAGACAGAATCACTGCTCTAAAGGAGTTTACGATCCAGCAGGGGAGAGAACAGTAAGCGCTCAATAAATATGATAATGAATTGAACGAATGATGAACAGTAAAATAAATTACTAGCAGGGGAAGTAGTCATGTATAAGAACTCATTCATTCATTTGAATTTAGTAAACATTTAGTGTGCAGAGCACTATACTGAGTGCTATAGACAGTACTATACAATAAACATTCCCTGCCCACAACAAGCTTACAGTCTTATGTACAGAAGTGTCACAGGGGTGAGGTGAATATCTAACCAATTGAAGGATGCAGACTAAGTGGGTGGGTGAGGCATTTAGGAGGAAAATCAGGGCAGGACGCTTATACACAAACTACTCCATTCATTTTGCATTTGTCCATTCTGTGGTTCGTCCAGTTTCATGCTTACTGAAATGTCTTGCAGCTAAAGAATTTAGAGTACATTAATGTGTGCCATGGTAGCATCTCATTTCTGAAATCAATGGAAATTTGCTAACAACTTTATCTTGGTTTTTGAGTAGCTTCCACAGAGCTGCAGTCAGACACAGTCAGGAGATGATTCTGTGGATCTCGGGTTTGTGTGCCTTTTCCAAATGTAAGCTCTCTATGGGCAGGGAATGGACACCTTCTTTTTTGTATACTTTTTAAGTACCTACTGAACTGCACTATACTGAGTGCACAGTAAATATCAACACAACCACAAGTTAAGTCTTCAGAAAATTTAGGTCTCCTAGGAATTTTCCCCACGACTCATTAGCAAATTAATTGATCTTTATCTTTCCCAAATTCAGTTCCCTTGTTCTTCAGAATTCTCCCTCAAATACTTAGGTTGGTTTCTGACAGAGTGAGCAAACTGAGCTTGATTTATTCTTCTGAAACCTACGTTCAATTTTTCACAGTATTTGTTTTCTTCCTATCCAGACACACGCACACTGGTAAAGGCTGTATTTTAATCATAGCCAAAACAATCTGGTATATTATGGGATTAGATAATGTCAGTAAACCTCTTAGAGGGTCTCAGAAGGAGGCATTTTACCTAAGGTACTTCTATTACAAAGTAGTTCAGGGATCAAAAAAATCTGATCCATTGTTTGTATTTTTCTTTTTCAGTGGAATTTAAGTGCTTACTATGTGTCAGGCACTGTCCTAAGCCCTGGGATAGAGACAAGCTAATCACACTGGACACACAGTCCATGTCCCATACGGAGCTCACAGTTTTAATATCCATTTCACAGAATGAGATAACTCAGGCAAAGAGAAATGAAGTGATTTGCCCAAGGTCACACAGTAGACAAGTGGCAGAGCTAGGATTAGAAACTAGGTCCTCTGAGTTTGTTAATTTAGTCTTCTACCATCTTGGTGAAATCCTCAGATTTTGTCCCTGTTTCTTGGAATGTCATATTTTGGGAACCCCATCCGGTGGGATAAATCAGGAAAGAGGGTTGCAGAGCTGAGGAAGGAATAACAAATTCTTGCTGAACAAGAATATTCTTTCCAGATTAAGCACTGACTTGGTGCCAAATGATCCTGTGCTCTTAATACTAAATCTAGGAGATGGTCCTTGCAAAAATTAGAAAAGTGGGAAGTTCAAGAAAGCCAAATAGTAGTATATTAGTGATGAAATGGTTAAGCACTTACTATGTCATGGCTCAGTGGAAAGAGCACAGGCTTTGGAGTCAGAGGTCAGGGGTTCAAATCCCAGCTCCGCCAATTAGCTGTGTGACTTTGGGCAAGTCACTTAATTTCTCTGGGCCTTAGTTACCTCATCTGTACAATGGGGATTAAGACTGTGAGCCCCAAAATGGGACAACCTGATCACCTTGTAACCTCCCCAGCGCTTAGAACAGTGCTTTGCACATAGTAAATGCTTAACAAATATCATCATTATTATTATTATTACTATGTGCCAAACACTTTTCTAAGTGCTGGAGAAGATACACGTTAAACAGGTTGACCACAGTCCCTGTCCCAGTTGGGGCTTTCACAGTCTAAGTGAGAGGGAGGACAGATATTTAGTCCCCATTTTACAGATGAGGCAACTGAGGCCAGATAAGTTAAGTGACTTGCCAAGGTCACACTGCAGGCAATAGGCAGAGCCGGGATTAGAACACAGGTCCTCTGACTCACAGGCTCATGATCTTTCTACTAGGGTGTACTAGTAGTAGTAATAATAATAATATTTATCAAGAGCATACTGGGTGCAAAGCATTGTACTAACCACTGAGAGAGAATTCACAGGTGGGAATTGGACATATCTATTCTATTTATTTTATTTTGTTAATATGTTTGGTTTTGTTCTCTGTCCCCCCCTTCTAGACTGTGAGCCCACTGTTGGGTAGGGACCGTCTCTATATGTTGCCAACTTGGACTTCCCAAGCGCTTAGTACAGTGCTCTGTACACAGTAAGTGCTCAATAAATACGATTGAATGAATGAATGAAAGAAAGGTGGCTACTACTCTAAGAGTATAAGTGGGGAGAAGGGATTGGAGGCAGACATCAGGAATGAAGAAAGAATCAAACACTATGCAGACAAATATACAAAGTAAATACCAGTACCTTAAGCAGTCAATTATCCAATCAAATAAGACATTTATAGTGCTGATTGTGTGCAGAGCACTGTACTAAGCAGACAAATATACAAAGTAAATACTAATACCTTAAGCAGTCAATTATCCAATCAAATAAGCAAGGCATTTATAGAGTGCTGATTGTGTGCAGAGCACTGTACTAAGCAGACAAATATACAAAGTAAATACCAATACCTTAAGCAGTCAATTATCCAATCAAATAAGCAAGGCATTTATAGAGTGCTTATTTTGTGCAGAGCACTGTACTAAGCAGACAAATA
The DNA here is from genome assembly GCF_015852505.1 of Tachyglossus aculeatus. Lineage (NCBI taxonomy): Eukaryota > Metazoa > Chordata > Mammalia > Monotremata > Tachyglossidae > Tachyglossus > Tachyglossus aculeatus. The sequence continues at coordinate 40,515,622 of NC_052067.1, read as the reverse complement.
TACAAAATAAATGCCAATACCTTAAGCAGTCAATTATCCAATCAAATAAGCAAGGCATTTATAGAGTGCTTATTGTGTGCAGAGCACTGTACTAAGCAGACAAATATACAAAGTAAATACCAATACCTTAAGCAGTCAATTATCCAATCAAATAAGCAAGGCATTTATAGAGTGCTTATTGTGTGCAGAGCACTGTTACTAAGCACTTGGGAGAGAACAATGAAATAGAGTTGGTAGGCGCCATCCCTACAATCTAGCGGGAGAGATGGACATTAAAATTAATAAAAGACAGGAGCAAGCAGCAGAGTTTAAAGATATGAACCTAAGTGCTACAGGGGGAGGAGGGGAGGATGGGAGAGTAATTAAGTGATTAGCCGGTGAGGACTCTAGGGTGAGCAAACAGAAAGCGGTGGTGGAAAGAGCATGGGCCAGAGAATCAGAGAATGTGGGTTTTAATCCCTGCTCTTTCACTTTCCTGCTGTGTGACCCTTGACAAATTCTTTATCTTCTCTGTGCCTCAGTTCCCTCATCTGCAAAATGGGGATTCAAAATGTGTTCTCCCTCCTACTTAGACTGTAAGCCCCACGTGGGACCTGATTATCTTCTATCTACTACAGTGCTTGCCACATAGTAAAGCACAAAAATAATGCCACTGTTATTCCCTCTAGACTGTAATCTTGCTGTTGTTGGGAAATGTGCCTACCAAATCTGTCATATTGCGCTTGCCCAAGCGCTTCATACAGTGTTCTGCATACAGTAAGCACTCGGTAAATATGATTGATTGAGGCAGTATGAGGGGAAAATAGGACAGGGAGATGAGAGAGTAGTTTACTTAGCTTTCACTTGCCACCCTTCCCTCACCCCTACAGAAGGTTAAAGGATTGTTTTGATCTGTGTCGCTTGATCATTTTAGCTACTGCTTTGCGACTTGAGTTCATGAGGCTTGACAACCTCTGATATCTACTTCCCACAAAATATATAAATGTATTAATATACACATATTTTAAATAGTAAAAACATCAAAGGAAGATCAATTCTACTCAGCCTTCTCTTATTTACTAAATATTTTCCCAATTATTTTGGAAAACTGCAGAAGTAAAAAAGGATTCCCACATTTGACCTTGGAAGACTCTGACCCATTTTTACACTTAAACTTGCTGACCCTTTCCACCAAGCAGCTATTAATAAAATGTGCCTTTCTTAATGCAGGCACTATTTATTGCACAAGCTTATAGAGTATGGAGGTGCTTTTAGATAAATCGATATGCTTTTCCATTAACCTTGCAATCAATCAAAAAACCTGGCAATTCCAATAAGCCTGATGGATGAGGGGCTAGGAAGACTTTCTCTGCCACAAATGTGTGCTAAAAAAAGTAATGTGTCGAGGAATTCTGTTTTTGGACCCAAACCCAGAGCAGGTATTATCCTGCACATTCCCTTTGTACTTTCCAAGAGCTTAGTCCAGTGTTCAGCACACAGTAAGCGCTCAATAAATGTGATTGAATGAATGAATGAACGTTTAGTGGGGTCTTGGGTGGAGGAGAAGTCCTCAGCCCAGATGTGAGGTGAGTGGATCAAAAAGTAAATGGAGAGTACTTTCCATAGGAAACCTGGAGATCCAGCCTTAGATCATTTTCTCTGAGATCGCATTAAGGGAAAGGCCCCAACTTTCAGTTAATTACTTCATTTCTCTTGACCTCAGTTACCTCATCTGGACCCTAACCCCAACCTCATCTGAAAAATGGGGATTACGACTGTGAGCCCACAGTGGGACAGGGACTATGTCCCACCTGCTAATCTTGCATCTGCCTCAGTGCTTAATACAGTACTTGACACATAATAAGTACTTAAATGCCACCGTTGTTATTAACCAGCCTATCCCACTAATTCTGTGTGGCTTAGCGGAAAGAGCATGCGCCTGGAAGCCAGGAGATCTGGGTTCTAATCCCACCTCTGCCCCTTGCCTGCTGTAGAGCCTTGAGCAAGTCATTGAATTTCTCTGGGCCTCAGTTTCCTCATTGGTAAATGGTGATTCAATTAAATAAGATTCAATACCTGCTCTTTGTCCCACTTTGACTGAGTCCTATAGGGGACAGGAAATGTGTCTGATCTACTCATATTGTACCTGCCCCCAGCACTTAGTACTGGGAAGCATGGAAGCAGATGGTGTAGAGCAAGGATCTGAGAGTCAGAAGGTCATAGGTTCTAATCCTGACTCTGCCACTTGTCTGCTGTGTGACCTTGGGCAAGTCACTTTGCTTCTCTGTGCCTCAGTTACCTCATCTGTAAAATGGGGCTTGAGACATTCATCTCCATGTGGGACAGGGACTGTGTACAACCTGATTTGCTTGTATGCACCCCAATGCTTAGTACAATAAGCACTTAACAAATGCAACAATTATTGCATTACTATTAACAAGCTTTCAGTCTTGTTATTATTAGAAACCAGCCTGGAAGTCTAGAGAGAGTGCACTCTTGGTGGGGTTAGGTGTGCCTTTATCTCATCTATTTTGTTTTTAACGGCATTTTATTAAGCACTTACTATGTGCAAAGCACTTTTCTAAGCACTGGAGAGGTTACAAGGTGATCGGGTTGTCCCACGGGAGGCTCACAGCCTTAATCCCCTTTTACAGATGAGGTAACTGAGGCACAGAGAAGTGAAGTGACTTGCCCAAAGTCACACACTGACCACTGACCCCATGTCCACATCCTGCCTCTGGCCTGGATCACCCTCCCTCTTCATATCTGATAGATAAGTACTCTCTCCCACCTTCAAAGCCCTAATGAAGGCACATCTCCTACTCCTCCTGACTAAGCCCTCCTTTCCTCTTCTCCCACTCCCTTCTGCATTGCCCTGACTTGTTTTATTCATCCCCTCTCCAAGCTCCACAGCACTTAAGTACGTATCTGTAATTTATTTATATCAATGCCTGTCTCCCCCTCTAGACTGTAAGCTCGTTGTGGACAGGGAATGTGTTTTATCATTGCGTTGTACTTAGTACTGTGCCTGGCACATAGTGAGCACTCAATAAATATGATTGATTCTAGACTGTAAGCTGGTTGTGGGAAGGGATTGTCACTATTGCTGAATTGTACTTTCAAAGTGTTTAGTACAGTGCTCTGCATACAGTAAGCACTCAATAAATACGACTGAATGAATTAATAATTGCCTTTCTGGAAGGGTTTTGAGAGTTTCCCCTCCCCATTTCGTAAGTCTGCCTTCCTCCCCCTTCAGTTTTAGATTGGGGAATCCAGTTCTCTCCTTTCAACATCCAAGGCCCTGCGTGAGTAAAGAGGGGCTCAGCTCTCTGCCTTGTTCGGCATTGCCTTGGGAGGCAGAGAGGGAGGGCAGGAGCATTGTAAAGTTCACACTACTGCCAGGTCCTTGAATCTACTCTCTCTTCTCCTCATATACATAGGGGAAACAGGAGCCGTCTCAGGTGTAACCTTTTCCTGCCGAGCTTAGGCAATCATTTTGCTGTTTGAGTAGAGAGACTTAGCAACGGAATGGCAGCTCCCATACAAAGGACCCCTTTAGATGGGAACATTCATTGTGAAGGAGAGGGAAGCTTGGCTTCTCCTTGGAGCATCCACGGAGATGGAAATGGAGTCCCTAATGGCAGGGTTTCCCCAACATGAGCTAGACCCATGGGGCACAGGGAGTGATCTGGACTTTTCAACAATTCCAGCAGTAACTCCAGGTGGTTCTAAAATCTTTTCCCCTTAACCAGGTCCTTCTAAATCCTTGGGCCATCTTTAGGGTTGGCAGATAGACTTTTCAGTGTTTTGCACATAGTAAGCACTTAACAAATGCCATCATTATTATTATTATTATTATTATTATTATTATTATTATTATTCAGCAGACACCCCATAGCTGCGGGAACTAGGAATAATAATCATAATAACTGCCGTATTTCAGTGCTTACTCTGAGCTAAGCACTAGCACTAAGCACTGGGGTAGATACAAGATCATCAGGTCAGACGCAGTCCCTATCACACATGGGGATCACAGTCCAAGTCAGAGGGTGAACAGGTATTGAATCCCCTTTTGACAGCTGAGGAAATGGAGGCACTGAGAAGTTAAGTGACTTACCCAAGCTCACACAACAGGCAAATGGTAGAGCTTGGATTAGAGACTTGCAGGGCTGTGCTAGCAAACCCATTTATTTCCTCAAAATGACCATCCCACCTGTAATGTATTTTAGTGTCTGTTTCTCCTGCTAGATTAGAAATTTCCTGAAGGCAGGGATTTCATCTACTAATTTTATTGAGCTCCCCCAAGGAAGTACTCAATAAACACACAAATCATCAGTGGTTTCACAGCAATACATCAATCAATCCATGGTATTTACTGAGCAATAGGGAAGGTAATGGTGTTGTCTGTCTCTCTAGAAAATGCCCAGGAATGGTAATTGCTTTACCTGTTAAGCAATTACTGTGTGCCAGGCACTGTACTAAGGGCTGGGGTAGACACTAGGTAATCAGGTTGGACACAGTTCCCTGTCCCACATAAGGCTCACTGTCTCAATCCTATTTTACAGATGAGGAAACTGAGGCACAAAGAAGTAAACTGACTTGCCCAAAGACACAGAGCATGGGACAGTCATGCTGGAAGTCAGAAGGGCCTGGGTTATAATCCCGGCTTCTCCTCTTGTCTGCTGTGTAACCTTGGGCAAGTCACTTCACTTCTCTGAACCTCAGTTACCTCATCTATAAAATGGGGATTGAGAATACAAGCCCCACATCAGACAGGGACTCTGTCCAACCTGATTTGCTTGTATCCTCCCCAGCACTTAGTACAGTGTATGGGACATGGTAAATGCTTAACATATACCACAATTATTATAATTATTATTATCACAGAGCAAATCAAGAAGTGACAACAAGAGTGGCTCAAGGAACTGGGGAAAGAAGGGAGGAAGGAGGCTCAGAGGATTAGGTGACTATGAGAAGGGAGGGCAAGAACTCCCAAGGGGAAAAAAAGGCCAACATCAGGGAAGAAAACCCTGGATCGGTGATTCTTTTGGTTAGTATCATGGAAACAATGCTAAACTGACAGGTCTTAATTGTCACAAATGTGTAGTGAGAAGCCTTATAGATAGATCAGTGGTATTTATTGAGCATTTACTGTGTGCAGAACGCTGTATTCATTCATTCATTCAATCGTATTTATTGAGCGCTTACTGTGTGCAGAGCACTGTACTAAGCGCTTGGGAAGTACAAGTTGGCAACATATAGAGATGGTCCCTACCCAACGGTGGGCTCAAGCGCTTGGGACAGTACAACAAAGTTGGTAGACCTGTTTCCTGTCCACAACAAGCTTACAGATTGGAGGGATATGGTGGGAATTCTGCTGGGGAATTGGATCCCCACTTTATTTCCATCAGAAAATAAAAGTGGTAGGGAAACAGAATGTGAGCCCCATGTGGGACAGGGACTGTGTTCAATTGGATTATCTTGTATTTACCCAGCACTTGGCACAGTGTTTGGCACATAGAGGAGAAGCCTGGCTTAAGTGGAAAGAGCAGGGGCCCGGGAGTCAGAACTCAGATCTGAGTTCTAATCCTGACCACCATTTGTCTGCTGTGCGATAATAATAATAATGATGATGATGGTATTTGTTAAGTGCTTACAATGTGCCAGGCACTGTACTAAGCAATGGGGTGGACACAAGCTAATCGAGTTGGGGCACAGTCCCTGGACCATGTGGGGCTCACAGTCTCAATCCCCATTTTGCTGATGAGGTAACTGAGGCACAGAGAAGTGAAGTGACTTTCCCAAGGTCACACCGCAGACAAGTGGTGGAGCTGGGATTACAAACCTGAGCAAGTCACTTAACTTCTCGGTGCCTCAGTTCCCTCATCTGTAAAATGGGGATTAAATCCTTCTCTCACCTATGGACAGTGAGCCCCAATGTGGATAGGGACTATTTTGGAGAAGCAGCGTGGCTCAGTGGAAAGAGCACAGGCTTTGGAGTCAGAGGTCATGGATTCAAATCCCGACTCTGCCAATTGCCAGCAGTGTGACTTTGGGCGAATCACTTCACTTCTCTGGGCCTCACTTCCCTCATCTGTAAAATGGGGATGAAGACTGTGAGCCCCACGTGGGACAACCTGATCACCTTGTAACCTCCCCAACGCTTAGAACAGTGCTTTGCACACAGTAAGTGCTTAATAAATGCTATCATTATTATTATTTCTGACCTGATTAATTTGTATCTACCCTAGAGCCTAGAATAGTGTTTGACATACAGTAGGAGCTTAACATATAGCAATAAAAATCCCATCATTATCCAAAAGATTTATGGAAGGCCAATGATATTACAGGAAATGTTAAATAAAGGTTGATCTCTACAATGCCACGGGTTTTCCATGTGTGATTCTGGAGACATTGGAGAAAATAAAAACAGTCCCTGATTTCTGGATTCGTGGTTAGGAATGAGGATCTACTGGGTCATTCTCAAGTTTATTCATTCAATCATATTTATTGAGCAGTTACTGTGTGATTACTTTGTTCTTCTCTTCGTCCCCTCTAAAGGAAAACGGAAGTAGAGAGTTTTAAATGCTTTTTCTGGTCTTTACAGTAAAATTAGGGGTAGATAATATAAAGTGCACCTCTCCTATATACCATTTTACTAGTTTATAAATAAATTACGTCAGACTGAGCATTTTTAAATATGCAAAGCCTAACCTTTCAAGCAGACTAATTTATGAGCCCATTTTATGGCTCCATGCAGCATTTTCCACTCAGTTCGGGTCTGAACAGGTCAAGATGAAAATGAGAAATTCCTGAAGTAAACTCTGAAACCTAATCACTGCTGATGGGTGAAGAGTCCTGGATTGGAAATGCTGAAAGTAAATGAGAAGCAGCATCGCTTAGTGGAAAGAGTTCGGGCCTGTGAATCAGAAGACCTGCATTCTAACCCTGGCTCGGCTTTCATCTACTGTGTGACCTTGGGCAATTCACTTCACTTCTCTGTGCCTCAGTTACTTAATCTGTAAAGTGGGGATTAAGACTGTGAGCCCTATGTGGGGCATGGGCTGTATCCAACCTGATTAGCTTGCATCTATACCAGTGCTTAGTACGATGCCTGGCACCTAGTAAGTGCTAAACAAATACCATTTAAAAAACCATATGATTGGATTCCCAGGGCATCCTCTTATTCATTCTTTCATTAATTCAGTCGTAATTATTGAGTGCTTATGGTGTACAAAATGCTGTATGAAGAGGTTGAGAGAATACAGTACAACAACAAATAAACGGACACGTTGTCTGCCCACAGTGAGTTTACAGTCTAGAGAGGGAGACAGACATTAAACTCAATTTGGTTCTTAAAGGGGTGGCCATAACCTGCTGAAAAAGTCTGGCTCAGGCTTTTCCCTGCCTTGGAGTAAGAAACCCTCCTACAGTGAACCTGATTTTACAGAGAAGCATTGTGACCTAGTGGATACAACACAGGCCTGTGAGTGAGAAAGACCTGGGTTCTATTTCTGGCTCTGCCACTTGTCTGCTGTGTGATCTTGGGCAAGTCACTTAACTTTTCTGTGCCCCAGTCACCTCATCTGTAAAATGGGGATTAAGTCTCTGAACCCCATGTGGATCACGGACTGTGTCCAACTTGATGAGCCCGTTTCTACTTCAAGGCTCAATGCAGCGCCTGGAATAGAGTAAGTGCTTAAATACCTTAAAAATGCACTATATATTGTAGGCTAATCAGTTTGGACTGATCTGCCTGCTTTCTTACATACTGATAGTAATAATGATTAAGTGCTAACTTTATGTCCAACACTGTGCTAGGTGTTGAGGTAAACATAATATTGACAGCAGCTTGGCCTTGTGGAAAGAATACATGCAAACTTGGGGCTACAGAAGTGTCTGGTGTCCCAGAGGATACAGCTGTGAGAATGTAGTTCACCCTGTAACTCTCCCAGGGAAACAAATTGGCTAAAGCTAGGGATTAGGGTTTGGGTTAGGGACCTGGGTTCTAATCCTGGTTCCACTTTTTGCTTACTAGGTGACCCTGGGCAAGTCACTTCCATTTGATTCATTCATTCAATCATATTTATTGGGCGCTTACCGTGTGCAGAGCACTGTATTATGCGCTTAGGAAGTACAAGTCAGCAACATATAGACACGGTCCCTAACCAACAATGGGCTCACAGTCTAGAAGGGGGAGACAGACAATAAAACAAAACATTTAGACCTGTGTCAAAATCGTAAGAACAAATAGAATTAAAACTATATGCACATCATTAACAAAATAAATAGAAAAGTAAATATGCACAAGTAAAATAGAGTAATAAATCTGTACAAATATATATATATAGGTGCTGTGGGGAGGGGAAGGAGGTAGGGCAGGGGGGATGGGGAGGAGGAGAGGAAAAAGGGGGCTCATCTGGGAAGGCCTCCTGGAGAAGGTGAGCTCTCAGTAGGGCTTTGAAGGAAGAGAGCTAGCTTGGTGGATATGTGGAGGGAGGGCATTCCCCTAACTTTTCTGTGCCTCAGTATCCTCAATTGTAAAATGGGGACTCAATACCTATTCTCCCTGTTACTTAGACTGCATGTCTCCTGTGGGACAGGTTCTGACCTGATTTATCTTGTATCTACCCCAGCACTTAGTGCAGTGTTTACCACATAAGAAGTGCTAAATAAACACCATCATTAGTATTTACTGTTTGATTCATGGGGTGAGTAATCATAGTTGTGGATAACTGGGGATCGGCAGCATAGTCAGAAATTAGGTGGCACCTGACAATATTTACTTATATTAATGTCTTCCTCTCTAGACTGTAAGCTCATTGTATACAGGGAATGTGTCTGTTTATTGTTAAATTGTATTCTCCCAAGCACTGAGTACAGTGCTCCACAAACAGTAAGCACTCAATAAATACAATTGAATGAATAAATATGATTAATTGAATGAATAAACAGAGGTTTTCAAAAACCCAGAAACAGCATTTAAACAAGTGGCTAACATTGCAGGAAGCAAATACCATAGCACAGTGAAGGCTGGATAATCTTTCTGTATGGGAAGCGTGGAACGGATTGTCACATAACCAATCATTTTTCCAGCCTCCCTCGCACATGTGAATAAACCTCATCCTGTAACTTGGACGGATATATATGGGAAAACATTTGGCCCTGAAGATGCAGTCTCACTTTAGAAAAGAAAATAAATGCGACAAAATAAAATCATGAACCACTACTTATCGTGGATTGAAGACTACACTTCACCATTCAATGAGCGGGTTTCCACAGGTAAGGAAAAGGTTCTTTAGGGCACGTGGTCAGTCCTTTTTTTTTCCAATTTCCTCCTTTTCTGGAAAAAGTGTGAGCCTCATACCTTTAACAGCTCCTAGAGGTGAAATTCTTCCTTAAACTCCTCCCAGACACTTGTCTCCCTCTTGTGCTCCTTTCTGAGCTTCAGAAAGTGCTGCAGGCTCTGAGCAAGACATCTTCACCCTCATCAGAGCCTCAGCCCCTTCTGAGAAAATGCTAAAGAGTTGCAATCTCTTTCAGCTGCCTTGAGTAGAGGAAATGCACCGTCAATCAATCAATCAGTGATATTTATTGAGCAATTACTTTGTGCAGCATACTGTAATAAGCCCTTGGGAGAGTATAATACGCTCGGCTCACGGAACCTCTGCTCTTAAGGAGCATTCAGTCTAGCAAAGTAACTTACAGTCTAGGAGAGGAGAGAAGATGCTAATTGTTGCCTGGGCAACGGACCAATATCAGGGAGTATGCCAGCTGCCACAGACAAGATTGAAGGAACCAATCAGCTGGGAATAGTCAAGGATTGTCAGAATACAGCAAAGTAGCTTTGCTGTATTTGCTGTATTTGGTCAGAATACCAAGGATGGCTTAATTGTTAAAGATAAGATTTGGTGAACCAATCTCGGGAAGGAGACAAGAATAGTTTTGATAAGGCTAGGGCACGTAACGGCAGGGAGACTGTGAAAATGTGAAATGTGAAAGTCTCCATTTGGCAAACTGTAGTGAACGTGCCTAAGCAGTTGGTTTGAACTAAATACCTCAGGTGCAGTGGGGAGAGGATAAATGAGTAAGGGAAGGCAAGATGAGGAAAGGAAGTGAGAGGTATTAAGGATGCATATTACAAACAGCTAGGGAAGAAGCATTGCCTAGTGGGTAGAGCACGGGCTTGGGAGTCAGAAGGCCATGGATTCTAATTCTGCTCCTCCACCTGTCTGCTGTGTAATCTTGGGCAAATCACTTAACTTCTCTGAGCCTCAGTTACCTCATCTAGAAAATGGGGATTAAGACTATGAGCCCTATGTGGGACAGGGATTGTGTCCAACCCAATTATCCCACTGCTTAGAAGTGTTCCTGGCACATAGTAACAAATACCATTATTATAATTATTATTACGAGGGGCAAAGTAAGGTTTAGATAAAGGCAACATTAATGCGTTGTTGCTGGTATCAATCCTCTGGTAGAAGTTGCTGGTATGCCCCCTCAAGTAGCCTGAGTTGTATTAAAGGACTTTGAAGGCTACAATTTTTAATGCTATTTATTAAGCACTTATTATGTGACAGGCACAATACTAACTCTGGGGTAGATACAAACTGATCAAGTTTGACACAATCCAGGCCCCACACGGGGCTCACAGTCTTAATGCCCATTTTACAGATGAGGAAACTGAGGGACAGAGAAGTGAAATGACTTGTCCAAGTTCATACAGTGGACAAGTGGCAAAGCTGGGATTGGAACCCAGATCCTTCTGATTCCCAGGCCTGTGCTCTATCCACTAAGCCACGTTGCTTATTATTATTATCATTATTATTATTCATTCAATCGCATTTATTATTATTTTTATTATTATTATTAGTGCTTTAATCCGTGGACTGAGTCTCCCAAAAGTGGGATGCTGATCCCAACATAAACCCAGTAATAGAGAAGCAGCATGGCCTGAGAGTCGGAGGATGTGGGTTCTAACCCCTGCTCTACCACTTGTCTGCTGTGTGACCTAAGGAAAGTTACTTCCCTTCTCTGTGCTTCAGTTACACCATCTGTAAAATGGGGATTAAGACTGTGAGCCCCATGTGGGACAAGGACTATATCTAACTTGATTAGCTTGTATCTACCCCAGTACTCAATACAGTGCTTGGCATATATTAAGTGCCTGACAGATACCATTAAAAATAATAGTAGATTAGTTCAGTAGCAATAATGCAGTCTCCTGATTCAGAGGCTGGATCGATGATGCTCCCTGACATTGCCCTCCACTCAACCAATCATAACGTTACCAAAGATGGGTCCGATCTAAGGAGTCAAGGGTATCTATTGAGTGTCTAACTGTATGCAGAGCACTGGGAAGTGGAGCTGGTAGACCTGATCCCTGAAACCAAGGAACTTACAATCCTGTCGACCCTAGCCCACATCCCGCCTCTGGCCTAGAAAGCCCTCCCTCCTCAAACCTGACAATTACTCTCCCCTCCTTCAAAGCCTTACTGAAGGCACATCTCCTCCAAGAGGCCTTCCCAGAATAAGCCCCTCTTTTCCTCATCTCCCACTCCCTTCGGCATCACACTGACTTGCTCCCTTTGTTCTTCCCCCCTCCCAGTCCCATAGCACTTGGGTACACATCCGTAACATTATTTATTTGTATTGATGTCTGGCTTCCCCGCTCTAGACTGTGGGTAGGGAATGCCACTGTTTATTATTGTATTTTACTTTCCCAAGTGCTTAGTACAGTGCTCTGCACACAGTAAGTGCTCAATAAATACGATTGAATAAATAAATGACTGAATCAGGGGAGAACATTTGAGCCCCATGTGGGAAGAGGGAATATGTTCAACCTGATTAGCTTGTATCTACCCAAGCACTTAATATAGTGCCTGACACCTCTCTCTACACTGTAAGCTCATTGCTGGCAGGGAATGTATCTATTTATTGTTATATTCTACTCTCCCAAGAGCTTAGAACAGTGCTTTGTTCACAGTAAATGCTCAATAAGTACGATTGATTGAATGAATGAATGAATACTTAACAAATACCATAAAAAAGTTAATCGCAGAGGGGAAATTATACTTACCCAAGCACTTAGTACAGTGCTCTGCACACAGCAAGCACTGAGTAAATACCATTTACTGATTAATTGAAATGGGAAAGGGATTGCAGAGGCTCCTTCTCATTCACTCATTCATTCAATCGTATTTATTGAGCGCTTACTGTGTGCAGAGCACTGTACTAAGCACTTGGGAAGTACAAGTTGGCAACATATAGAGACGGTCCCTACCCAACAATGGGCTCAACAGTCTAGAAGTCTCATAGAAACAAAGACATGATTTTGTGATAATAATAACAATAATGGTATTTGTTAGGTGCTTACTATGTGCCAAGCACTGTTCTAAGCACTGAACACTCTTCTAAGTGCTGAAAAAAGTATATGTTAAGCATTTACTAGTTGTCATGCACTGTTCTAAGTGGTGAGGCAGATGCACGGTAATCAAGTTGTTCCACATGTGGCTCACAATCTTTAATCCCCATTTTACAAATGAGGTAACTGAGGCACAGAGAAGTTAAGTGACTTGCCCAAAGTCACCCAGCTGACAAGTGGTGGAGCCAGGATTAGAACTCATGACCTCTGACTTCCAAGCCCGTACTCTTTCCACAAAGCCTCGCCGCTTCCCTAGGCAATCGACATGATTATTCTGCCACTCTGCTTTCGTTCCTGCTTTCCTTCACAGCTGATGGCAAAGATGGCCAGTAGCTCTTAGATTCATCCCAGAAGAAAATAACGGTGGTGGTTTAATACTTATTGAGGAACACAGCTTCATTTGGAAGATGGCATGAGAACTCTTCCCCTGCCATCCTAAGACTTCAGGAATGGTGATTCTGAGCTAGACTACAAAGTGAGCTGGATAGGGATCGCATCTCCTAATTCTGTCATATCCTCCCAATTGCATAGTATAGTGTTCTGCACACACTAAGTGCTGTATAAATACCACTACCTGAATGATTTCATGGAGGCCTTTGATAGGAGCAGAGCTAACCAAGTCACAAACTCAGGAAAAATGGCTTTGCTTGGGGAGACGATAGGAGAACTTGGAGGAAGCTCAAGGATGCTTCCAAACATGCTCCTAGCGCTAATGAACCCACCAAAAATAAATAGAAAAGCAGTGTGGCTTAGTGCATAGAGCAGAATCAGAAAGGCCTGAATTCTAATCCCGGCTCCACCTCTCGCCTGCTGTGTGACCTTAGACAAGTCGCCTTGTCTCTCTGGGCCTCACTTACCTCATTTGTAAAATGGGGATTAAGACTGTTTAGCCCCATGTGGGACATGGACTGTGTCCAACCTATCTTGTATCTACCCTAGCACTTAGTACGGTGTCTGGCACAGAGTAAGTGCTTAATAAGTACCATAAATAAATAAAAAAAGAGACAGTGGAGGACTTGGAGCTGGTTTGACCACTCTTCTAAACCTGCTTCTAGAGCTAGTGAGCCCACCAAAATAAAATAGCCCATGTTCAAACCCCTAGCAACTTTTAAAGCGCTTTCAAGCATTCACACTTTCCATTCTGGCAGGCTTGGGGAGAGACAGAATCCATTTTATTTATAGTTTCGAAGCAATTTTCATTTCTGTTTTTAGCTTGCTTGGTTTTTAGGTTTGTAAGCCACTTTGGGTTTGAATTTTTTGGGACTGATGGTGGCAGGTTTGGAGGCATGAGGGACAGGGGGAAGTGTGTTGGGAGAGGGATAAAGTAGAAAGAAGAGGAAAAGGGAGGGAAGGAGGAAGAAGGGAAGGAAAGAGATATATCTAACTGTAAGCTCATTTGGGCAAGGAATCTGTCAGTTCATTGCTGTATTGGACTCTCCCAAGTGCTTAGAACAGTGCTCTGCGCAGAGTAAGCGCTCAGTAAATGTGATTGAATGAATGCATGGATGAATGTAGTACACATCACTTTCAAAGACCTCTAGAGTTGTATAACTCAGTTCCAGAGCACTGAGGTTAAAGGAACTAAATCACTTCTTGTATTACTGGGGCCGCAGGCATTTTCATCTTTGTCACTCCATTTGCTTTTTTATCTCTTTTATGGCATTTGCTAAGCGCTTACAATGTGCCGAGCACTGTAATGAGGACTGGAGTAGATAGAAGATACTCAGGTTGGGCACAGCCCCTGTCCCACTTGGGGCTCACCATCCAAGTGGGAGGGAGAATCCTCATTTTTGACAGTTTGAAGAAACTCAGGCACAAAGAAGTGAAGTGACTTTAAGGTAACACAGCAAGCAGTTGACGGATCTGGGATTAGAACTCTAGTCCTCTGATTCCTGGGACTGGGCACCTTCTGGGTCACACTGCTTCTCCTGCCATATTTGGATGCCACTCTGGCAACCGGAGGCTCCATTTACAGTGCAGTTGAATTTAGTGGAAGAGCTGAGTGCTTCCTGCATAGGATAATTGAGTGTATTTTCCATCTGGACTCGGGAATTGTGTGTTGGAGGGCTGGAGTGCAGAGAATGCCAAAAACTCCACTCCTGGTTGTCCCCTTTCCCCCCTGAAATATTAGGGCCTAGAAGCCGTGAGTCCCAGTGGATAGAGCATGGGCCTGGGGGCCAGAAGGACCTGGGTTCTAATCTTCACTCTGCCGCTTGACTCCTGTTTGACTTCACTTCTCTGTGCCTGAATTACTTCATCTGCAAAATGAGGATTAAGACCGTGAGTCCTAAATCCCACCCCGTTAGCTTGTCTCCACCCTAAGTGCTTGGCACATAGTAAAACAAATGCCACAGTTATAATTATTATTATTATTAGCAGTAGAAGTAATGGTGATAGTTTGTGATAGTATTGGATTCATGAAGGATTAGAGCCATTTTGAACTATGACCTATAGTCAAGATGACTGGATATATCAATATACTTATCTCAATACTTTGACAGATGTAGCTTAGCTGAGGACAGTTTAGAGAGAGAAGAAAAAGGCAAAGCAGCCCGATAATAATCAGAAATGGGGTGACTATCTTCGAGAGCAGGCCTCAGGAAGATTGTGATAGGTGCTCAGTAAATATCGCTCATGACTACTGTTCACAAAGGCGCTGTACTAAGTGCTGGCGAAGAATGCAGTGAAGAATAAACAAGACTGGACCCTGCTGGAAAGCCAAGAACTGGAGTATAATAATTTCGATATTTATTAAGCACTTGGTATGTGCTGACTGCTGTGCTACGGTTTGTGGTAGGTACTGTACGATCAGAGCACACTGCTGGGTGACTTTGGGAAAATCACTTAACTTCTCTGGGCCTCAGTTACCCCATCTGTTAAATGGGGATTAAGAGTGTAAGCGTCATGTGGGATGGGGACTTGCTAACCTTGTATCTACACCAGTGCTTAGAAACAGTGCTTGGCACATAGCAAATGCTTAACAAGTACCATTATTACTATTATTATTATTATTATTATTATTATTAGGTCAGACACAGTCCCTGTCCCCAAAAGAGCTCTTAGTCTCAGGGAAAGGGAGGACAGGAATTGAATCCACATCTTATAGGTGGGAAAACTGAGGCATGGAGAAGTTAAGTGGAAAGGGCACGGGCTTTGGAGTCAGAGGTCATGGGTTCAAATCCCAGCCCTGTGACTTGTCAGCTGGGTGACATTGGAAAAGTCACTTCACTTCTCTGGGCCTCAGTTGCCTCATCTGTAAAATGGGGATGAAGACTGTGAGCCCCCTGTGGGACACCCTGATCACCTTGTAACGTCCCCAGCACTTAGAACAGTGCTCTGCACGTAGTAAGCACTTAATAAATGCCATCATTATTATTGAGTTGCTCAAGGACATAGAGAACCAAGGGGTGAAGCGAGGATTAGACTGTGAGCCCACTATTGGGTAGGGACTGTCTCTATGTGTTGCCAACTTGTACTTCCCAAGCGCTTAGTACAGTGCTCTGCACACAGTAAGCGCTCAATAAATACGATTGATGATGATGATGATTAGAACCCAAGTCCCCCGACTCCCAGGCCTGGGCTCTTTCCACTAGGTCTCACTGCTGCTGATCAAAGAGGGCTTTAAAACACAAAGGCAAAACAACGTGAGGAAACAAAGAGCCTTGGAATATTGCAGTTAAAAGTGGTTTTCACAGGCTTCCACCCGCTCAGTTGTCTGAAGTCCAGCAGTCACAACTTGAGGGAGAAACAAAAACGAAACCAGGCACTGTTGGAACAATTGTCACAAGTGTAGCCAGGAGAAACATTACATGCCCACAATGCAGAAGGGAATTGTCAATTATTTAATGGTCTTATCAGCTACACTCGCATACATTAACAAATCTTATTCAGTCCACACCAGCTGTGTCTATGTATTGAATATGAAGCAGTGTGGCTGAGTGGAACTGCTTTGGGTCCTAATCTCAGCTCTGGCACTTATCTGCTGTGTGTCCTCAGGCCAGTCACTTAGCTTCCCTGGGCCTCAGTTTCCTCATTCATAATATGAGCATTAAATACCTGGTCTCCCACGGAGAAGCAGCGTGGCTCAGTGGAAAGAGCACAGGCTTTAGAATCAAAGGTCATGGGTTCAAATGCCAGCTCTGCCAACTGTCAGTTGTGTGACTTTGGGCAAGTCACTTGACTTCTCTGTGCCTCAGTTACCTCATCTGTAAAATGGGGATTAAAACTGTGAGCCCCCCTGGGACAACCTGATCACCTTGTAACCTCCCCAGCGCTTAGAACAATGTTTTGCACATAGTAAGCACTTAACAAATGCCATCATTATTATTACTAATATGGTGAGCACCGTGTGGGAGAGGAATTGTGTCTGACTAAATTATCCTGTACTTCCTCCAGCTTTTAGTACTATGCTTGGCATACAGTAAACACTTAACAATTATCTTAGAGAAGCAACGTGGCCTAGCGGATAGAGCAAGAACCTGGGAGTCAGTAGAACCTGGGTACAAATCCCGGCTCTGTCACTCGTCTGCCGTGTGAACTCAGACAAGTCGCTTTATTTCTCTGGGCCTCAATTAACTCATCTGTAAAATGGGGATTAAGAGTGTGCGCTCCATGTGGGACAGTCTCTGTATCTACCTTGTATCTACCCTAGCGCTTAGAACAGCGCTTGGCACATAGTAAAGCACTTAAGAAGTACCATCTTAGGCTCTGAGGAAGTTACAGGGAAGGAATATGGAGACACCCCAACCCCCACAGCACAGAAAAAGAAAACAAATTCTGATACACATGACAAGTTCGTATGGGAAGAAAATCATAGTTACAAGGAAAGAAATAAAACATAGATTTTTCCAGGCATGTCAGTCTGGCAGAAAAGAAGAGCACTTTACAGGAGGAAGAATTGCAGATGGACGTGACAAGATGTCATTCTGACAGAACACTTTGTCTCCCCGTAGTGTGAACATCCATTCTGGACATCCACTCCATCAATTAGCGCCTTGAAAAAATAAAGTTGGATTTATAAGTAACAAAGCATCCTCCACTACAATACCTCCTCTGACAAACAAGACTCTCCGGCCTTGACAGCAGAGGTCCCGGATCCTCGTTGCCCAGGGAGAGGGTGTGGATTTCGACAATGCTATCACATCCCGGGAGCATAAGAGAGTGTGTAATTAACACATATTGTGTCAGATTGCTTCTGGTTCTGGAAAAAAGACAAGCTAGGTAGGGGCTGGTGAAAATGAATTGTTCAAAAGGATGTAACCCCCCAGAAAACAAGCAGTATTTCTGGAACTTCCATTGGATGACTGGTTTTTTCACTGAGAGATAAATATACAGATAGATTATATATAGATAGATCAGTGTGTGGCAATCAGTCAACTGTACTCAGCGCTTGGGAGATATCACTCATCGATATCAGAGAGGACATCATTTTCTAGCTCCTAATTCTAAAAGTCGTTCTTTGGGAGAAGAGGCAAAGGAACAGTGGGTTCGTCATCTTCAGATTGGAGGGTGACGTCTCTGATGATGAAGTTTCCGGATATGTGCACGTGTACCTGGAGGAGTCAAAGTGTGCTGACAGTCTTGAATACCTACATGCACTTAGAGACAGTGCTTTGTGGTTTCAGTGCTGAGTGCTGTTTTCACTTTGGTTTCTTTGTCTGATCCTCTGCTCAAAGCTTCTTTTGGAAAAAAACCATGTTTCTCAGGACTGAAGTGTGTCTCTCATTCATTCATTCAATCATTCAATAGTAATTATTGAGCACTTACTATCTGCAGAGCACTGTATTAAGCACTTGGGAGAGTACAAAATAGCAATAAACAGGCACATAATAATAATGATAGCATTTATTAAGCGCTTACTATGTATAAGGCACTGTTCTAAGCACTGGGGAGGTTACAAGGTGATCAGGTTGTCCCACATGGGGCTCACAGTCTTAATCCCCATTTTACAGATGAGGTAACTGAGGCACAGAGAAGTTAAGTGACTTGCCCAAAGTCACACAGCTGGCAATTGGCGGAGCCAGGATTTGAACCCATGACCTCTGCCTCCAAAGCCCATGCTCTTTCCACTGAGCCATGCTGCTTCTCTGCCCACAACAAGATTACAGTTTAGAGGGGAAGACAGACATTAATAGAAATAGATAAATTACAGATATGTACTTAAGTGCTGTGGGACTGGGAGAGGAGAAGAGCGAAGGGAGCAGGTCAGGGTGGTGCAGAAGGGAGTGGGAGAAGAGGAAAGGAGGGCTGAGTCAGGGAAGGCCTCTTGGAGGAGATGGGCCTTCAGTAAGGCTATGAAGGCAGGGAGAGTAATTATCTGTTGGATATGCAGAGAATATCCATGGAGAAGCAGCGTGGCTCAGTGGAAAGAGCACGGGCTTTGGAGTCAGAGGTCAGGGGTTCAAATCCCAGCTCCACCAGTTGTCAGCTGTGTGACTCTGGGCAAGTCACTTAACTTCTCTTTGCCTCAGCTACCTCCTCTGTAAAGTGGGGATTAAGACTGTGGGCCCCCGGTGGGACAACCTGATCACCTTGTAACCTCCCCAGCGCTTAGAACAGTGCTTTGCACATAGTAAACGCTTAATAAATGCCATCATTATTATTATTATATGAGGAGGAAGGGTGTTCCAGGCCAGAGGCAGGATGTGAGCGAGGTGTCATACTGGTCTGTTGTCCAATGTTGTCTCCCAGTTTTCAATTGTTCAGCCATCTTGTTCGGGTTGTTCTTTTACAAATGTTTCCTCTGTTCCCCCTTGTTTTGAGGGGGTTCCTTTCAGTTCACCGTCCAACCCCCATTGAGGAGTCCTACTGTCATGCCCCTCTCCCGAATTAGGTTAAAGAATCCATCCTCTGCCGTGGTTACCTCATCTGTAAAATGGTGATTGAGGCTGTGAGCGCCACATGGGACAGGGACTGTTTCCAACTCAATTTGCTTGTATCCTTCCTGGCACTTTGAACAGTGTCTAGCACATTGTAAGCACTAACCTCCTCACTGGGCCTCGTTCTCACCTGTCCTGCTGTCGACCCCTGGCCTATGTCCTCCCCGTGGCCTGGAATGCCTTCCCTCCACACGTCAGCCAAGCTAGCTCTCTTCCTCCCTTCAAAGCCTTACTGAGAGCTCACCTCCTCCAGGTGGCCTTCCCAGACTGAGTCCCCTTTTTCCTCTCCTCCTCCCCATCCCCGCCTCTACCCTACCTCCTTCCCCTCCCCACAGCACTTGTCTATATTTGTGCAGATTTATTACTCTATTTATTGTACTTGTACATATTTACTATTCTATTTATTTTGTTAATGATGTGCATATAGCTATAACTCTATTTGTTCTGAAGATTTTGACACTTGTCTACATGTTTTGTTTTGTTTTCTGTCTCCCCCTTCTAGATTGTGAGCCCGTTGTTTGGTAGGGACTGTCCGTATATTTTGCTGACTTGTACTTCCCAAGCACTTAGTACTGTGCTCTGCACACAGTAAGCGCTCAATAAATACAATTGAATGAATGAATACCACCATTATTATTATTATTATTACTAAGCACTGTAGTAAATACGAGATAGGTTGGACACATTCCATATCCCATATGGGGTTCACAGTTTTCATTCCCATTTTACAGATGAGATAACTGAGACACAGAGAAGTGAAGAGACTCACCCAAGGTCACACCTGCTGTATGTCTTTGGGAAAGTCACTTGACTTTCCTGTGCCTCAGTTCCTTCATCAGCAAAATGGGGATTCAACACCTATTCTTTGGGAGTTGCACATGGGACCTGATGATCTTGTTCCTACCCCAGGGCTTAGTAGAGTTCTTGGCACATAGTAAGCATTTAATAAATACCGCAATTATGATATTCTAAGAACTATACTGAACTCTGGAATAGATACAGAATAATCAGGTTGGGCATAGTTTGCACAGTTCAAATATTAGAGCTGGAAAACTTTTCACAGAGACTATTGTTTATGGATGAGTTGAAAGGCCAGCAAAATGTAACTCAAGTATTAATTAGCTAAAGCTCCGTGTTAACCAGCATGAAGAAAAGAAACATAATATCTCATTAAAACTTAAAAGGCATGTTGTTTGGGCCACCAGAGTCTGGTTACATGTTCCTCAAACTAAACTCTTTTTACTTAAAACCTGAAAGTGTGTGAAACATCAATCGAGGTGGATGATGCCAAAAATGTGGGTTGCCAGTGGGAAGTAGCCACGATTTGATGATGAAGGGAAGAATCGTATGAATTAAGGCCTAGTCTTGGCTGAATTACTCCTGTCCAACCACCTAGAATGTCATTTACATAAGTAATTGTTTAGATTCACAATGGCACATGACTAATTTATAGCCAGGTGGCCCCTACCCAAAGGGAAAGAGCAGACTTCATTTCTCAGCATATAACTCTGAGGATAGAATGAAAGCACCCAAGACACCTTATCTCCTAAGGAAAACATATCCTCTACTTAGTGGGGAGGTTGGAGAGGACTGTATCACCTCTCGCAGCTTGATGCTGGCAATATTGGACAAATACAAATCAGTGTCAAGCAGTCATGGGGTACTTTCTTGGATTATAGATTCCTAGAGATGAGAGGGTCCTTCAGAAGTCATTTGGTCCGCCCTCTGCCTCCATACAGGTGAGTGCCTGTATATTTTCCTAAAAATAATTGTGATATTTGTAAAGTACTTATCATATTCTAGAGAAGCAGCATGGCCTAGTGGAAAGAATTCTGCCACTTGCCTGCTGGGACAAGTCACTTAACTTCTCTGTGCTTCAGCTCCCTCATCTGCAAAATGGGGATTCAATACATGTTCTGTGGACCTGATGATCTTCTATTGACCCTAGGGTTTAGGAGAATGCTTGGCACGTAGGAAGTACTCAGTAAAAACC
The DNA here is from genome assembly GCF_015852505.1 of Tachyglossus aculeatus. Taxonomy (NCBI): domain Eukaryota; kingdom Metazoa; phylum Chordata; class Mammalia; order Monotremata; family Tachyglossidae; genus Tachyglossus; species Tachyglossus aculeatus. The sequence goes on along the minus strand of NC_052067.1, from coordinate 40,494,348 downwards.
ACAATTATTATATTCTAAGCATGGTACTGAGGCTGGAATAGATACCGGATAATCAGGTTGAGCACAGTCTCTCCCAAATCAGGAGGGTGAGGGGGAGAGAACAGTATAAGGGGGAGGGAGAGTTGGTACTTAAACCCCCATTTAACAGATTATGAAAAAAGAGGTACAGAGAAATTAGGCGACTTTCCCAGAGTCACACGGCAGGCAGGTGACATAGGCCAGAATTAGAATCCAGGTCTCCTGAATCCTAGGCCCATGCTCTTTTCACAAGGCCATGCTGCTTCTCATTTAAAGATGGAAATTACTTCATTCATTCAATCAGTCATATTTATTGAGCAGTTACTGTGTGCAGAACACTGTACTAAGCACTTGGGAAAGTACAGTATAACAATAAACAATGACATTTCCTGTCCATAACAAGCTTACAGTCTAGAGGCAGGGAGACAGACATCAGTACAAATAAATGAAATGGCAGATATGGACATAAGTGTTGTGGGGCTGGGAGTGGGGAGGAGCAAGTCAAGGTGACGCAGAAGGGAGTGGGAGATGAAGAAAAGTGGGGCTTAGTCTGGGAAGGTCTCTTGGAGAAGAAGTGCTTTCAATAAGGCTTTGAAGCAGGGGAGAGTGGTTATCTGTCAGATTAGAGGAGGGTGGACATTCCAGATCAGAGGTAGGGTGTAGCCAGGTAAGACAGGTGAGATTGAGATACAGTGAGAAGGTTAGCACTAGAGGAGCGAAGTGTGTGGACTGGCTTGTAGAAGGAGAGAAGTGAGGTGAGGTAGGAGAGGGCAAGGCGATGGAGTGCTTCAAAGCCAATAGTGAGGAGTTTTTATTTCATATGGAGATGGATAGGCAACCACCGGAGTTTTTTGAGGAGTGGGGTGATGTCCTGAGCATTTTTGTAGAAAAATAGCTGGGCAGAAGAGTGAAGTATGGACTGGACTGGGGAGAGACAGGAGGTGGGATGGTAATGGTTAATGATGGTAATAATAATAATAATAATAATAATAATAATAATAATAATAATAGCATTTGTTAAGCGCTTACTATGTGCAAAACACTGTTCTAAGTGCTGAGGGGATACAAGGTGATCAGGTTGTCCCACGTGGGGCTCACAATCTTCATCCCCATTTGACAGATGAGGGAACTGAGGCTCAGAGAAGTGAAGTGACTTGCCCAAGATCACACAGCAGACATGTGGTGGAGCCAGGATTCAAACCCATGACCTTTGACTCCAAAGCCCGTGCTCTTTCCACTGAGCCACACTGCTTCTCAACCTCAGCCAGTGCTACATGGGCAGAGAAAGTGTCTGCGGTTGTATTTTACTCTCCCAAGTGCTTAGTATGTGCTTTGCACACAGTAAGCACTCAGTAAATATTATTATTATTAATATTAATAATACTAATATATTCTATATAAATATCAATATATATGAGGGCATATTTGATGCCTTCCACCCTGTGGGAACATTGTAAAAAAGAAGAACAAAAGTGGTCCCATTGCTTTAGATCTTCATCAATGGGGATGCCACAATCTCTCTTGGTAAATCAGCCAAGAGTTTTATCATGCTAAAAAGTCAAAAAAGTTTTCTCTTTTCTACCTAATCAAAATTTCTGTAACTTTTGCTTAATCCCACCTCTTCTTATTTGTTTCTCAGCAAGTGTAGACAGGAGACATGATCAGCTCCCTGTAGGTGAAAAAAACCCTAACTGTCTTTTAGTAGGTTTGTGGTTTTTTAGCAATCAATCAGTCAAGCAAACAATGGTATTTATTGAGTGCTATGTGCACAGCACTGTTCTATACACTTGGGAAACTTTGATACAAAAGAATTACCAGAAGGGGTGACAGACATTAATATGAAGAAATCAGTAATTTATGATGAATAATTGAAATATACTTACATAAGTGCTGTGCTGCTGGTGATGGGGAGAATTTCAAATGTCCAAAGGTCACAGATTGAAGTGCATCAATGGTGCAAGAAGGAGAGTGAGCCGAGGAAATGAGAGCTTAGTCAGGGAAGGCTTCATGGAGAAGATGCAACCTTAACTGTGCTTTCATGGGGAGGAAACACCACTGACCTACTTGTAAACAATTACAGGTTATGTCACCTGTACAGATGGAATTTATGGCCCAGTCCCTTTGAACCCTACAAACAGCTATGCCAATTAGTCCTGGCCCATCTGCCTTGCCTGATCTCCTTGACTCTGATCACTAACGGGGAAGGTTTGGTGAAAATACGACAGGCCATTTTGGGGCCTGAAACTATCTGTAAGGATGGAAGTCAGTATGAACGATGTGATCTATTCCACTAGGAATAGCTGCTGACTTCCGGGGTAACTTTGGATGAGTGAAGTAGCCTCTCCTGGCCTCAGTTTACCCATTAGAACTCACCCTCCCCGCAGCCTCAGGCTTGGGGAGGAATGACGGGCTAGTGTTTCTTGAAGTTAGGAATTATGGAACATCAACTTAAACTGCAATTTGTGTTTTTTCCCCAGTGAACGTGGAAACTGGCCACCATGAAGGAGAGAGCCTCTCTGTGGGTTAGAGCCAAACTAATCATTTATCTGAGTCTTTGAAGCCCGGCTCTTTGATTTTCCTGGCTAATCTCCACGCAGTGCATCTGTCCCATCGCACACTGTGTTGACAGCCAGATCTGCAGGGACAAAGGTAGAGTGGAGCAAAGAGCGCTGTCTGTTAAATCCAAGCGGCAAGGTGTTGGAGGATTTAATAAAACATGATGATACCTTCCCATCATACCCTGGAAGAGCCTCCTTTTCTGTCACCTGTCCTGCTGCCGAAGAGCTAAGAAAACAGTCCAAATCAGGGGGACATCCCCAATTCTTCCATAACACAGGAGCTGGGCTCTTTCAGGACTTCAAGTTAAGAAACACACTTTGTAATATTCCCCTTGTGCCCCATGGCCTAATGGAAAGAACACTTATTATATTCATAATTTATTATATCAGTAACTTATTAATTTATATTAATGTCTGTTTCCCCCTCTAGACTGCAAACTTGCTTTTTTAAAAAATGGTATTTGTTAAGTGCTTACTATGTTCCAGGGACTATACTGAAGTGCTGGGGTAGATAGAAGCTAGTCAGGTTAGACAAAGTCCACATCCCACACGGGGCTCACAGACTTAGTCCCCATTTTACAGATGAGGTAATTGAGGCACAGAGAAGTGAAGTGACTTGTCCAAGGTCACAAAGCAGATAAGTGGCAGAGCCAGGGTTAGAACCAAGGTCCTTCTGAGTTCCGGGCCCATACTCTATTCGATAGGCCAAAAGGCAGGGAACATGTCTATCAACTCTGTTATATTGTGTTCTCCCAAGTGCTTAGTTCAGTAAGTGCTCAATAAATACCACTGATTGACTGATTGAGCATGGGCCTGGGTTGTAATCCCAACTCCTCCACTCGCCTGTTGTATGACCTTGGGCAAGTCAGTTAATGTCTTTGAGACTCAGTTGTCCCATCTGTACAATGGGGAAGAAATACCCTCTTTCCCTCCGCATTAGTCCTCTGAGATCCACTTGGGCCAGGGACTGGAAACCGATCTGCTTAAATAGTATCTATCCCATTTCTTGGCAGATAGTAAGCGCTCAACAAAGGCCACAGGTATTATCACTAATAACTGTTGCTCCTAACACCAAGTGGCACTGTATCCAGAGAGCCAAGTGTCATCGGAAGAACATGCCCTACCTCTGATGCTGGCTCCTAGTCGAAATGGATTGAGGAGTTAGGAATTACGGAATGTCAGCATCAACACACATCTGGGCAGAACTGAGTGGATTCAGCACAAAAGCCCAATGATTTCACCTGTCGTCGTCTGAAGTAGGAGAAAGTCGTTGCTGTCAGATGATCCTGCTGGTCTAGGGGTTTCCTTCATGTTTATGTAATGACGTGTAACGTCAAGCCGGCCAGAACTTGGCAACGAGGAAACGGGCGCAGTGAAGTGTGCAGACTGGATTGATGCCGGGTGGATACCCGCTTAACTCTCCTCCGACCCAACCTCACCCAAACCCTAGGCAGGACACCCAGGGCTGGAGACAAGCAAGACAGTAATCGTCGATGATAACTTCGTCAGGGTGACTGTGAATCTCAGAAACCAAACCGAGTTGATGGGGAAAAAATCAGAGGAATATCTACCATGAAACAGAAAAAGCCTATTGAAGATCCTCATGGAAGAAGGTAAGTTAGAAATGGACTGTCCTGCCAGGCCAAAACTGAGATGTTTTTTTATCTGTTTGTTTTTGTGGCACTAGTTAAATGCTTACTTGGTGCCAGGCACTGTTCTAAGCACTGGGATAGATACAAGGTAATAAGGTTGGGCACAATCTATGTCCCACATGGGGTTCACAATTGTAAGCCCCATTTTACAGATGAGGTAACTGAGGCACAGAGAAGTTGAGAGATTTGCCTAAAGCCACTCAGCAGAAAAGGGGTGGAGCCAGGACTAGAACCCAGGTCCTTCTGACTCCCGGGCCTGGGCTCTACCCAGTAGGCCAAGCTGTTCTGCTAAACAGGACCCCCCAGGCCCCTGGGCATAAGCATCTTAGCGTTCATCGCAGCTTTCACCAGGCACCACCTTCCCATCTCAATCGTTCTCTTCGGGGTGGATGTGAATTCTGAGCCAGAGAGGTCTGAAATTCCAATGTGCATTTCCGAACTGGAAATTCATTCAGTTGTATTTATCGTGCGCAACGCACCATACTAAACGCTTGGGAGACTATAACAGTAAACGCACACAGTCCCTGCCCACAGTGGTCTTTTGTTCTAGAGGAAATACTTCAGTTCAATTGTTAAAGAGCTATACCCGCCCAGCTAAGCTAGGGCTTTCTAAATGAGAAGCAGTGTGGCTTAGTGGAAAGAGCCCGGGCTTGGGAGTCAGAGGTCGTGGGTTCTAATTCTGGCTCTGTCACTTATCAGTTGAGTGACTTTGGTCGAGTCACTTAACTTCTCTAAGCCACAGTTACCTTGTCTGTAAGCTGGGGATTAAGACTGTGAGCACCAGGGGGGACAACCTGATTACTCTGTATCTATCCCAGTGCTTGGCACATAGTAAGTGCTTAACAAATACCATCATTATTAAATATTGCATAGGAAACCCCACAGAACAACTCCCTAATCGCTCATGACATCTCTTCTTGCAGATAAAATTGGGGTGGATGGACGAGTGGAGAGAAACTCCCGAACTGAAGGTAAAATGGGGATTAAATTTCCTGTCTTTTTTTTCGGGGAGAGATACCTGTCTGCTGCTGTTCTGCTCTGCTTAATTGTTTATTGGGACTAGAACTAGAGTTCTGCTCCGTTTATTTTGTGGATAGAAATTTATCAGCAATGTGATGCAGGGTAGCAGTCCTTATATGGGGAATATATCCCTTCTTCCCCCCACCCTTAAACTGAGAGTCTCTTGTGGGACAGAGACTAGGTCCAAATGGACTATCTATCTTACATCTACCCCAGTACTTAACACATTGTTTGTGTTTCCTCCCTGCCAGCTTTATTTCTTTATTTATTTCAAATTTAAATATACCCTAAAAAGACTAACTCCATGATAAAGGGCAATGCTGTCATCGAGAGCAGAGTCTGGGGGAATTTGTATTTACGTCTGTGATTTATTAGTTGTGAACTTGTCATGAGCAGGGAACATGTCTACCAACTCTGCTATATTGTACTCTCCCAAATGCTTTGTACAGTGCTCTATGCACGAGAGCTCAATAAATACCACTGATTGATTTATTAATTGATTTTAACATGTCTCCCCCACTAGACTGTAAGCTCTGTAAGTGTAAGATAATGTCTATCAACCCAATTGAACTGTACTCTCCCAAGCACTTAGTAAAGTGTTCTAAACACACTAAGTACTCAATAAATACTTGATTGTTTGGTCGATTGAAAAGCAGGAAGGCCATGATATTCCAATCAATACATTTACTGAGCTCCTCCTGAGTGCACAATAGGCTCTTTTTATTTCATGGTATTTGTTAAGTGCTTACTATTTGCCAAACACTGTTCTAAGTGCTCAGGTAGATTCAGGTCAATCAGGTTGGACACAGGCCCTATCCCATATAGGCACACAATCTAAGTAGAAGGGAGAGCAGGGATTGAATACCCATTTTGCAGTAAACTGAGGCATGGAGAAGTGAAGTGACTGGCCCAAGATCACACAGCAGGCAAATGGTGGAGATGGGATTAGAATGCCCCACTCCTCCCCTAGCCCTCCCTGACTGTAAGATCACTGTGGGCAGGGAATGTGTCTGTTTATTGTTGCATTGTACTCTCCCAAGTGCTTAGTACAGTGCTCTGTACTCAGTAAATGCTCAATAAATATGGTTGAATGAATGAATGAATGAAAGTTCCTCTAACTTTCAGGCCCATGCTTGAGAGAGTACACCACAAGCCAGACATATTTCCAACCCTCAAAAGTTTAGAATTCAGTTGAGGAGAAAGGCAGACGATAATTATGTACCAAGACTGGAAGCACAAGGAAGAACAAAGTTGTAACAGGAAGTGATGATGACTGAATCTCCCCAGGAGAATAAATCTCAGTCATTATGCCCCAGTGGATAGAGCATGGGCTTGGGAGTCAGAAGAACCTGGGTTTTAATCCTGGCTCCGCCACTTGTGTGCTGTGTAATCTTGGGTAAGTCACTTCACTTCCCTTCATTGCAGTGACCTCATTTGTAAAATATGGATTAAGACGGTGAGCCCCGTGTGGGACAGGGACTGTGTCCAACCCGATTTGCTTGTGTCTACCCCAGCACTTAGTACAGTGCCTGGCACATTGTAAGCCCTAAATGGATTCCATAAAAAAAGTGTGAGCACCTAAAAGAAGGAATGGATTATAATAAGAGTAGTTTGCACAGTGCCACTGACACCCTCCGCCCTGCCAGCTCTGTTTCATCCGGGCCAGTGAAGGCAGTGGGCATTCAGATGGTCAAGAATTCAGCCCACTGCAATGGATCTGCAAATAGTTTTTCTTACTGGATCCATTTTGATCTAGTTCTGCAGTAACGCTATAGCCCAGTAAGCAGTTGTCATGGTAGCCACTGGTATCTTTGTTGCCCGCACTAGCCAGGTATCTGTCAGAATTCCTGCTGGATCCGTCCACCTTGCTGAATGTCCTTAGGTGGGATTTTGGTCAGAAATCTTCATGACGGAAGGCCTAGGTCCCCACCAGGCATTTCCCTACTTGCACAGTCAAGATTAATGACAATAATACTAATGTTTGTGGTATTTGGAGAAGCAGTGTGGCTCAGTGGAAAGAGCCCGGGCTTTGGAGTCAGAGGTCATGGGTTCAAATCCTGGCTCCACCAATTTTCAGCTGTGTGACTTTGGGCAAGTCACTTCACTTCTCCAGGCCCCAGTTTCCTTATCTGTAAAATGGGGATGAATCCTGTGAGCCCCACGTGGGAAAGCCTGATTACCTTGTAACCCCCCCCCAGTGCTTAGAACAGTGCTTTGCACATAGTAAGTGCTTAATAAATGACATTATTATTATTATCATTATTTGTTAAGTGCTTACTATGTGCCAAGCAGTGTTCTATGCAATGGAGTAGATACAAGATAATCAGGTTGGACACAGTTCCTGTCACCCATGGGGCTCACAGATTTAATCTCCATTTTACAGGTGAGGTACCTGAGGCTCAGAGAAGGGAAGTGACTTGTCCCAAGGTCACACAGCAGACAAGTGGCGGGGCCAGAATTATTACCCAGGTTCTTCTGATTCCCACGCCTGTGCACTTGGTACGGTACTTTGTGCACAGTAAGCGCTTAAAAAATACCATTGATAGCTTGATTTAGTAGGGAAGAAGTTCCAAGGTAAGAAATAGTATGAGAGCAAGGAGCTGGAGGCAAGAGAAGTAAGCAAAGTACCATCCAGAAGGTGAGTTTGAGAGGCTTGGAAAGTATCAGCCAATATGTAAGATCGAGAGAGTGGGTGAAGACCAAGAAGCCAATTGTGAGGAGTTTTGCTGGATTCTTAAGGTCAATTATATTTACTGAGTGCTTACTGTGTGCAGAGCACTGTACTAAGTGTTCGGGAGAGTTCAATAGAAGAAACAGACACATTTCCTGCCCACAGTGAGCTTACGGTCTAGAGGGGGAGAAGGACATTAATATAGGGTCATGGGAAGCCACTGACGCTGGTTGAGGTGTGGAGAGATATATGCAAAAAAAAGTTTCCAGAAAAAAAATCCAGGCAGTAATTTGCAGTGTAGGCTGAAGAGAGGAGATGCTGAGGGTAGAATGAGACCAGAATGAAACAAATATAATAATAATAATAATGATGACATTTATTAAGCACTTACTATGTGCAAAGCACTGTTCTAAGCTCAGGATATGGTTAGTTTAACCAAGATTTGTACTCTTCCAAAAGCTCAGCACAGTTCTCTGCCCACCGTAGGTACTTAATAAATGAATGCAGTGGGAGTTCGACATATGAGAAAATCTATAAACTGGAGAGGCATAATTGAGGCACACTAAGAGTTTGAGCTGGGCTTGAGTGGGAGAAGAGAGAGAATTGGTGAGGGAATTGGCTGAAAGAGAGACTTGAAGCTGAAGGGCAGATAAAGGCTTCAATTGTTGAGGTGGTCTCCACAGAATATCCCTGAAAGATGAGTAACTTGGTACTCTACTTCCTTACACCAGACACTGATCCTTTCTCCATAAGTCTGAGGAGACCTACATAACCCAAGAGGCAATCCAAAAATATCATATCTTGGCATGAAAGACTTAGTTTCCCCATCCTAGGTCTCATAAAAGGGAGACACCAGTTAACGGAATTAGCCGTGTTCCTTTACTCTTTGTGCAGATGATAAGAAAGGGAAGAAAATTCCAGGGAAGCAAAACCTGAAGGTGGAGTCCTGCATGAACAACAGGGAGACCCACTCCAGCAAGAGAAAGAAAGAAGGTGGCAGCAGCCAGGAAGAAAGCAAAAGAGGGGATAAAACCAGATCTCCCCGGAGGAAGAGAGCTGTCCGGAGGAAACACCGAGAGGAAATTGGGGATGAGGAATGGGAGAACAACTGCCAGGAGGGTGAAAGTCCGGGTCAGAAGGGTTCTTGCAAAGTACAGAAGGAGGACAAAAATAAGGCAAAGCAAATAAAAAGAAAGGAAGAGAAGAAAAAAAAGCAGACGAAAACCAGGTGAAACGTTAGTTTCAGAAGTGCTTCCTCTCTACCCTCACCTCTCCCTCTCTCCCCTGCCACAGGACAGCGATATGCATTGTGTCCTTTTCAAAAACAGGATCATAATTACCTGACTCCCGTACGTTTAGCTCCTAGTTCTGGAATATTGATCATCTGTCTGGTGGATTTTCCTGGCTCCTTGTTCGTTTCCATACCTTTGGCAAAGCTGTGACAGGTTAGCCCTTCCATCAGAGTTTAGAAATGGGAAGAGAAAGATGGAAGCAAGATTGTTAAAGTGATTTCTTGTTTATAACTGTGATCCAAAGGTCAGAACGCAAGTGATCCCAAGGGAAGCAGCATGGCCTAGTGAAAACAGCATGGCCTGAGAGTCAGGGGACCTGGGTTCTAATCCCAGTTCTGCCCAATGTAGGCTTTGTGAACTTGGACAGGTCACTTCTCTGTGCCTCAGTTACCTCATCTTTAAAATGGAGATTAAGACTGTGAGCCCCAGCTGGGACATGTACTTTGTCCAACCTGATTAGCTTTTATCTACCTCAAAGCTCAGTACAGTTCCTGGTACATAATAAGTGCTTAACAAATACCATTAAAAAAAAATGGAGCAGCAGTCATCTTAAAGTGAACCCAATTTTTCTTCTGATAATAAGGGGTCTCCCTTTATATCTGTAAACTCCTTCATCTTACCATCATAGCTGCAGGCTATACCCATTCTTTAGGCCTGGTCATCAGGTTGAGCTGCCCAAGTCTAAGAGGTGCAACTAAAAATGTAATGCAAGTCCTTTTCACTAACCCTCAGTTCTTCCCTCCCATCCTCTCCTAGCAATTCCGTCTCTGTATCCACCTCTTCTGATGAGGAGTCCATGTCAGAGGAGGAGCTGGCTCGCATCATGGAACGGGTAGATGAAAAGAAGAAACTCATATCCACTATGAGGAATAAACCCTGGAGGATGATGAAGAAATTGGAAGTGCTCAGGTAACAGCAATAATAATTATGGTATTTGTTAAGTGTTTACTAAACGGCATGCACTATACTAAATGCCAAAGTATCAGATCGGACATAGTCTCCGTCCCACATGAGGCTAACAATATAAGGCGGAGGGAGAACAGGAGTTGAATCCCCATTTTACAAATGAAGAAGTTGAAGCGCAGAGAAGTTAAGTGACTTGCCCAAAGTCACACAGAAGGCATGAGCAGAGCTGGAATTAGAACCCAGTTCCTGAACTCCCAGACCTGTTCTTCTTTCACTGGTCACTCATTCTACCTAGATTTGGTCTTTTGGCACCAAGGACCCAGGTCTCTCTCTCTTTATCTCTCTTTCTCACTCTCTCTCGCTTTATCTCACTCCTGCTCTCTCTCTCTCCCCACCCCACTCAATTTGCCTTGGCTCAAACACATCCCTCCTTCACACTGATTCATTCCTCATCTTCTCAACCTTTGAGGTTCTTTAACTGACTTGAACAGTGAGATTGAAAACCCATTTCAACAGCTGTTGTTCTCTGTTTGCTGTGTTAACAAAAGGGGCCTTTTGCTGAATAGGGTGGGAAAAATAGCACATTGAAAACTAAAATATAAAACTAAATATATACAGTTTGATAATATAAAGTTCAGAATCTTTCATCGTTGGTATATGATTACACTGCTAGTGATCATATAATTGGATTCATGTGTCTTTGGCCACTGTTTTTTAAAATATTTATATTGTTTTGGTCATTTTTTTTTACTCTTCAGGAAAACATTAGTATACTTCACATGACTTCCTATGGGAAAACTTTACTTTATTTAGTATTCTATCCTTTAGCCCTCGATTCTCATGGAACCAGTGAAAATGATGATATTTGTTAGGCACTTAATCTGTTTCAAGCAATGTACTAAGCACTGGGGTAGATACACGATAAACAAGTTGGACGTCACGTGGGGCTCACAGGCTAAATGGGAGGGAGAACAGACATTTAGTCCCCATTTTACAGATGAGAAAACTGAGGCACAGGGAAGTTAAATGACTTGCCCAAATTCAGTCAGTCAGTCAATCAATCATTCATATTTAGAATGCCTGTGTTCTGAACATTGTACTAAGTGCTGGGGAGAGTATTGTATAACATAGCTGGTCGACATGTTCCCTGCCCAAGCAAATGGCAGAGCTGGGATTAAGACTCAGGTTCTCTGACTCCCAAGCCCGTGCTTTATCCACTAGGCCAGGCTGCTTTATGTGATCATCATCCCTTCTCCCACTTTGACGCTGAAGGATTCTGTTTTTCTGTGTTGAATCGGGGTGGAAGTTTGAGGTCTCCCCGGTGCTTCACAGCTGAGGGCTCAATGTCCTCTTCAAAAAATTGTTCTCCCACTGAAGGGTACATGGAAGACAGATTGCTTGAATCCTGTGGGCCCAGGATCACCCCATTGTTTAAAGGGTAATAATGTCAGTCATCTGTACCCTTTCACAACTAAGATTTCTTTAATGTTCCATTTTAATTAAGCGCCTGCCCTATTTTTTAACTAGGGAGGCACAAGCTTTTGTCGAGAAGTTTGAAGGAGCATTAGGAAAGGGAAAAGGCAAGAAATTCTACGCTTATAAAATGATGATGACCAAGGTAGGTGCCAAGCGATGTCATGACTTGGTTTCTGGGTGACACGTGAGGTTTCATCATCAGCATCCTTTATCCTTCTTCAACACATTGGGTCCTAAGATCTCAGTGGTGATTTCTGAGGATCACTCAAGAACACCCAAGACTCAACCTGGAAACATGGCAGCGTGAAAGATTTCCGCGTGATATATGGGGAAGCTGAGGTTGAGACCTAAGGAGACCAGGCCAAGGTCACGCAACACATAAGAGGATGAACCTGAATCCCAAACCCAGGTCCCTCTCTCCCAGGCTCCTCAGATCATTCTGCCTGGTTCTCTTCATTGGGTAGAAATGTACTATATCTAGACATTGTTTCATCTCCAGTGAACATGCCTTTTTCACTCAACGGAGCATATGGGAGGTTGCACCCTGCTCCATAATGAGCAGGACTCTCCATTGTAGCTGCCAATCCAGCAGTAAGAATCCACCATTATTTCTTAGTATTAACTTGACAATTTTGCATTGAAAAAGCAGTGTCTTGAGCAACAATAGAAAGTCCACCAGGTTCTGATGCTGATACCACAACCATCCATAATCTCTGGGTTCTAGCCAAGATATCCTCATCTCTGAAAGTGTGAATGTGTATGTGTTTGTGTGTGTGTGACAGAGAGAAAGAGAGAGAGACAAGGGAAGGGTGAAGGATTCACACATGTGGTGATAGGTGGTGGGGAGAAGGAAGATATAAGCTTCTTCCACTAGCACACACAGGGAATATTTTTATCAGTCAATTAATCAATGAACTTCATTTAGCATTTACTAGAGGCAGAGCACTGTACTAACCTCTGGTGAGATTATAATATAGTTACAAGACACAATCCCTGCTCTCAAAGAGTTCACAGTGTAAGCAAGGGGACAGAATCACACATTTTTTTTAAGTCACTCCATCTGAGATGCCCTAGAGGACACTTTCCTTTCTTAGTTCAAAGAATACTCTTATTATTTCACATGTAATTCTTAGAGGGTTATTGTTATTATTTATAATAATCCTGATGATGATAAATGCAAGCGTTATGAAGAAGCACCTACAATGAACAGGGCTCAGGCAAGGGGAAGCATAAAAAAGGCAAAGTTAAGATTTGTATAATGCAGATAGTCTCCAGGCAACTAATGTGCTTTCAGACTAGATACCTTTGCCAGGAAAATTGATCATAAGCAGAAGCAAGCTTTGAGCAAACTGTAAGGGCCAAAAATTATCTTCCATGTAATCCTACTATGGAGCCTCAATTTAGCTTAGTCCTTTCCTACTTTGATTTAAGGGATGTATGAGATTCATCCTTCTTTTAGAAAGTCATAGTTTTATGATGTTTTGATGCTTTTAGAGTTCTAACTCACATTGTCAATCATTTATTCATTCATTCGATTGCATCTCAACTGTCCAAATAAGCTCTGCACTAGATTTATGCCCTGAGAAAGTGAATATGTGGAAATCGAACCCAGCAGACTTTCCTAAGGAAGGGTTACATTCCAAACTGAAAGCAAGCAGCTTTTTCATTTGGAAGAAATTAAAAATATGGCTTTCAAACACAACGGCATAAGCCAGTAGTTTCTTCAGCAAATCCCTCCATTTTCTTTACCCATTTCTGGAAAGTTGTAAGGGAATGTGATGGAGGGGGTAGTGGGGTGGGAGAAGAGGAAAGGAAAGGGAGAGTATTACAGTGCATTCAAATAATAATAATAATAACATAAATAATAATTGTGGTCATTGTTAAGCTCTTACTATGTGCCAAGAACTGTTCTAAGCAACAGATTGGACAAAGTTCACAGCATAAAGAGGAGGGGGAAAGAAATAATTAATCCCCATTTTACAGGTGAGGAAACTGAGGCACACTGACTTGCCCAAGAGAAGATTACCTCATCTATAAAATGGGGATTAAGACTGCGAGTCCCATGTAGGATAGGGCCTGTGTCAAACTCGATTTGCTTGTGTCCACTCCAGTGCTTAGTACAGTGCCTGGCACATAGTAAGCGCTTAACAAATTCCACAATTACTATTATTATTATTATTATTAAAATAGGGTAAAAATTGGCTGAGATGGTGGTGACAGACAAATCTATTTCTTTGTTTCAGAAATGGGTCAAGTTTAAGAGAGATTTCGATAATTTCAAGACTCAGTGTATTCCATGGGAAATGAAGATCAAAGAGATTGAAAGTAAGGGTGGACTTCTCCACAGCCAGGGGGCTTTCAGACGTTGTGTCTGTTCGGTCTATCTTTCAGGACTCTGACCCCTACGTTCGTCCAATGCAGGTCATTTCGGGTCCTCGGTGGCATCCTACTTTATCTTCCTACGTTGGATGTATGGGATTAACCTGGTTCTTTTTGGGCTGATTTTTGGGCTAGTGATCATTCCAGAGGTAAGAGAGGTGTTGCCTGGCTTTGGGTTAGTATCTTCTCCTGCTTCCCCTCGGTCTGGGGAGGCTCACAAACAATGACACCCTTGACCCCTGTTGATGGAGGTAAGTGGCCCCTCCTTCCCTTCCTCTGGGAAGTGGAAGGTAACAGGGAATTAACAATTGGCCAAAGCCTGAAGGCTGCAGCTGAAGAGACTTGGAGAAGCAGCCTGGCTTAATGGATAGAGCACAGGCCTGCCTGGGAGTTAGAAAGATCTGGGTTCTAATCCCGGCTCTGCCACTTGTCTGCTGTGTGACCTTGGGAAAGCCACTTCTCTTCTTTGTGCCTCAGTTACCTCATCTGTAAAATAGGGATTAAGACTGTGATCTCCATGTAGAGACAATGATAATATAATACAATAATATATAATATAATATAATTACTATTATTATAGTACTTGTTAAGTGTTTACTATATGCCAAGCACTACTCTAAGCACTGGGGTAGATACAGTTAATCAGGTTGGACACAGTCCCTGCACCACATGAAGCTCATACTCATAATCCCTGTTTTACAGATGAGGGAATTGAGGCCCAGAGAAGTTTAGTGAGTTGTCCAAGGTCAAACAGCACACATATGGTGGAGCCGGGATTAGAACTCTGGTCCTTCTGAACCCAGGGGCCTGCAGTTTATCCACTAATCCAGAATACTTCTCAGGCACTGTGTCCAACCTGGTAAGCTTGTGTCTACCCTAGCACTTAGTATAGCATCTATATCATAGTAAATACTTAACAAATGCCATAAAAAATTCCAGATCCTGCTACAAGTAGCAGGAGCATTCCTGCTCTTTAAAATGCCAAAATAACCACTCCTTTCCTGTCCTGAGTAGTAGAGACAACCCAGACTATACATATGAATAGTAACTGTGGCACCAGTTAAGTATTTACTGTGTGCCAGGGACTGTACTAAGCACTGGGATAGATACAAGGTAATAGAGTTGGACACAGTCCCTGTCCTATACAGGGCCCACAGTCATAATCCTCATTTTAGGGATGAGGGAACTGAGGCAGAGAGAAGTGAAGTGACTTGCCCAAGGTCACACAGCAGTCAAATAATGAAGCCGGGATTAGAACCTAAAACCTTCTGACTTTCAGGCCAGTGCACTATCCACTATTCATTCATTCATTCATTCATTCAAATGTATTTATTGAGTGCTTACTGTGTAGAGAGCACTATGCCATCCTGCTTCCCATAACATAACATAATCACATAGCCTTGCATGAGAGTTTTATCAGATGCTCAGAATGGGTCCAAATGTCTATTATAACATGTATTTTCAAGGGCTGTAGTTCTCAGCCTCCTGGAATACCCCCAACTTCTTCTTGGCGAAGGATTCTCTCATCAGTATCCTATAATAACTAGCCGATGGTCATTTTATCACAAATGGCTTAATGAACTTAGTGCACCCAAATCCACCCTATTCCCTCACCTCAACACACTTGGGAAATTGAATTGATCTACTGGAATTCATGGCCCTTAACCTAAATGGTTGACCAGGCTAGAAATGCATACTCTATTATTTTTAATCCCTTTAGACATCACAGTACATTAGCTATGCAGGCTAGTTATGGATATAAAATTAACTTGGCATGACTATATCATAGGAAATCTTGAAAATGATGTGTTACAGTTGATTCATTATTCCCCTTATTTATTAAGAGGTCCTGTCCCCTAACCAGAGGAATTGAAAGGCTGCTGGGGAGTGTGATTAGAGACTCTGGATAGCTCTCATGAGAATAAAGAATAAAAGAAGAATAAAACACACTCAAGGAGCTCAAGTTTCTTGGCATTTGGGAGAGGTAATTCTCCATAGAGGTGGGAGAATGAGGGTGTTCATCTTGGGGTTATTGCTTTACTGGGGGGGAATCGTGGGGAAAAGTATGGAGGACACCCCCCTGCTAAAGTGCCAGAAAATCAGTCCACATGGGTCAACGTCAGCCCGTGGAACCAAGCGCTTAGCACAGTGCTCTGCAAACAGTAAGCACTCAATAAATACGATCGAATGAATGAATGAATGAACCAATTAATCCCGAGCTCAGTCTGGTGTTTAGGGAGTGGAATCCCTGACCTGGTAAGGAATTCCATTTTTTAACTCCCCTCTCCCTTCTTTCCCCTCTCCAAGAAGCTCAGAATTAGTGGCCAATCAGATTATTTCATCCCTGTCTTCACAACCCGCTAAGGGTGAGAAGGGCCTAAGAAATATGCCCACTCAAGCATTGACATTGAGGAGAGAAAAGTCCTGCCCTACTTACACAGTCCCCCCACCCCGCCTCTTTCTCTTTCTCTCTCTCTCTCTCTCTCTCTCTCTCTCTCTCTCTCTCACACACACACACACAAAAAAAAAAAAACCACACACACACAAAAACCACACACACACACCTCCCCAACCCCCATCAACATTCTGAATTCCATGCACCTTCCTCTCTTCTTGGAACCTCCCACCTGCCAAGAGTATCCCGAGTACCTCCCCATGTGCACGACAAATCTCTATAATAATAATGATGGCATTTGTTAAGCGCTTACTATGCTCCAAGCACTGTTCTAAGCACTGGGGGGGATGGAATACAAGGTAATCAGGTTGCCCCACATAGGGCTCAGACTTAATCCCCATTTTACAGATGAGGTAGCTGAGGCCCAGAGAAGTTAAGTGACCTGCCCAAAGTCACACAGCTGACAAGTGGAGGAGCTGGGATTAGAACCCTTGACCTCTGACTCCCAAGCCTGGGCTCTTTCCACTGAGCCACACTGCTTCTCTGGACTGTAAGCTCACCATGGGTGGGAATGTGCCTCCCCCTTCTAGACTGTGAGCCCGCTGTTGGGTAGGGATCGTCTCTATATGTTGCCAATTTGTACTGCCCAAGAGCTTAGTACAGTGCTCTGCACACAGTAAATGCTCAATAAATATGATTGAATGAATGAATGAATTGTTAAACTGTACCTCCCAAGCGCTTAGTACAGTGCCCTGCATACAGTGCGCTCAATAAATTATTGACGGACGGACAGAAGTTGCTGCTAGCCAATAGTCCTACCTCTTTCCAACCGCCTTTCCCATCATTATAGGGCCGATGTGCCCCTCCCAGAACTTTCTAGACTGTGAGCCCACTGTTGGGTAGGGACCGTCTCTAAGTGTTGCCAGCTTGTACTTCCCAAGCGCTTAGTACAGTGCTCTGCAAACAGTAAGCACTCAATAAATGTGATTGAGTGAATGAATGAATGAACCACCTAATAGCCACCCCTCCCCCCGCAAAACACACACACACACACACACCACAAGAAGATGGGGAAATTGACACTGAGTTCTTCAGACGCTCTCCAGCCACCCATGTCCCTCCTTAATATTACACTGAGCTTTCAGGGAGGTAAATTCAGTCTTTGAGATGGGCTAAGGATCAAAAACCCACTGGAAATAAAGTAGAGGATAGATCCTTTGAACCTTCTTACTCAAAGACAAAAGCAGAGAGAAAAAGAAAATCTCAGCTAAAGGAATCAAAAATCAAAAAATGGTCCCAGCATGCGTTTGAAAAGGCCAAACTCGTCTGCCTGCTTCTCTGACCATCAAATGATCTTAGCTCTCTCTGTCCTAATTGTTTTGGCCCTTCAAATTCCTGCTGATCGCCTCCTAACTCTAACTCAAGAGATATGCATCCTTCGAAATAGGATGAAAAAAATAAACCCGAGTGCCCCTAATCCTCAAAGCAGTTCACTACAGATCCTTGCAAATTACTACACCAAAAGGTCCCTCTAACCTCCTGTGTTCCCCAGTTATTTGAAAATGTGAGTAATAGGAGGACAGCTCACAAAAGCCAAGACAGTGGGGAGAGACTGTGAGGTAGACCATTTGTTCCTGTTGCTTTCCATGCATGTTAAATACTTGAATTTTAACTGATTTGGATTTAGCAGAGGAGACAGACTCTGTAACCAGGAATCCCCAGAGGAGTAAGGAGGGGGTGCCAGGAGTCACTGAAGGGAAAAGAACGTGGTTTGTTTGCTTTGTGGTATTTGTTACGCACTTGCTATATGCAAAGCACTGTTCTAAGCGCTGGGGTAGATGCAAGTTTATCACCTGTGGGGTTCCCAGTCTCCAGGTTCTGACTGGATCCCTCCTCTCCTGGGCCAGGTGTTGATGGGAGTGCCTTACGGGAGTATCCCTCGGAAAACGGTGCCCAGAGCCGAAGAAGACAAAGCGATGGACTTTTCTGTGCTTTGGGATTTTGAGGTACAGTCGGGCCCGGGCTTCGTATAACAATAATAATAATAATAATAATAATAATGATGATGGTATTTGTTAAGCATTTCCTACACGTCAGGCACTGTATTAAGTGCTGGGGTAGATACAAAGTAATTGGGTTGGACCCAATCCTTGTTCCACACTGGGCTCACAGTCTTAATCCCCATTTTACAGATGAGGTAAACGAGGCACAGAGAAGTAAAGTGACTTGCCCAGTGTCACACAGCAGACATGTGGCGGGGATGGGAGTAGAACCCAGGTCCTTCTCCAAAAGAGCTGGCAGAAGCAGTCCCTGCCTGTCTACCCCAGTGTTTAGCATAGTGCTTAGCATGTGGTAAGCACTAGAAACAGATCACAATTAATTAATTAGTGATGACATCCAGAGAGTAAGACTATAGCTATAATTCTATTTGTTCTGACGATTTTGACACCTGTTTACACGTTTTGTTTTGTTGTCTGTCTCCCCCTTCTAGACTGTGACCCCGTTGTTGGGTAGGGACCGTCTCTATACATTGCCGACTTGTACTTCCCAAGTGCTTAGTACAGTAAGTGCGCACACAGTAAGCGCTCAATAAATATGATTAAATGAATGACTAGATTCTGCCTGGCTGCACTAAACCAATATAGAATTAGCATATCCTGTTCTCTGGGTTAATCCTCACCATGTTTATTGTGCAGGTTTTAATTATCTAAATTCAGATAAATGAGAGATGGCATTTTATACATTTGAAAGACACAGTGTAGCTGCAGGGGCAGAAAACATCCAAAGCTTTCATGTATCTGTTATTCTGTAGGGTTATATCAAATACTCTGCTCTCTTTTATGGATATTACAACAACCAGAGGACAATTGGGTGGTTGAAGTACAGATTGCCCATGGCGTACTTCATGGTTGGAATCAGTGTCTTTGGCTACAGCCTGATGGTCGTTATCAGATCGTAAGTACGGTTACTTTGTTCAAACCTTTCTTCTCCATTTTCCTCAGAATGAATGTTTTCCTATAGCCCAACCTCAGTCAGTCAATCAATCCTATTTATCGAGTGCTTACTGTGTGCACTGTACTAAGCGCTAGGAAGCCACATGGCCCAGTGGATAGAGGACAGTCTGGGAGTCAGAAGGACCGTGGTTCTAATCCTGGCTCTGCCATTCATCTGCTGTGTGATCTTGGGCAAGTCACGTCACTTCTCTGGGCTTCAGTCACCTCATCTGCAAAATGGGAATCAAGACTATGAGCCCCATGTGGAACAGGGACTGTGTCCAACCTGATAAGCGCTTAGTACAGTGCTCTGCACACAGTAAATGCTCAATAAATATGATTGAATAAATGAATGAATTAGCTTGTAGCTAACCCAGTGCTTAGAACTGTGCTTGACACATAACAAGGGCTTAACAAATACCACAATTATTATTATTATTATTCTAGACTTCTAGACTGTGAACCCACTGTTGGGTAGGGACCGTCTCTATATGTTGCCAACTTATACTTCCCAAGCGCTTAGTACAGTGCTCTGCACACAGTAAGTGCTCAATAAATGCGATTGATTGATTGATTATTATTATTACTATCATGTTCCCTGCCCATACCTAGCGTCTTTGATGCCCCATTGATAAAGTGCCCGATACTTGCCTAATAGAGGACTTGACAGGGTGGTATCCTAGTTCTCAGAGCTCTAAACTCCCAGGGAGAAATTACACCACATGTTATTAGTTTGTTAAAACTCCAGCTCAGCTGAGGTCTCTCCCTTCCAGCCAGTCACTGGAAGACAACTATCTCCCAAATGCCCTTCCTGGGGACCACTCCTGCCTTCACTGACATAGGTTGAAAGGATGGGGATGGAGCTGACTACAGAGGAACTAAAGCTGGTCTTCTGTGGGTATCTCCAATTAACAGATTGTGGACTTTGTATCATGCAGGATGGCAAGCAATGCTCAAGAGAGCACTGGCAATGGCGATGGGGAAAACTTCACTTTCAGCTTCAAAATGTTTACTAGCTGGGACTACTTGATTGGCAACCCAGAAACGGCTGACAACAAGTATGCATCCATCACTACCAGCTTCAAGGTAGCTTCCGATAGCCCGCTTCCCTCTTCTCTGGCCCCTGAGACCTGACCATGTTCTCCCTTCAAGCCCAATTCCCCCATTTTTTATTCGTGAAGCAAATTTAGTGCGATTCGGTTTACGGGCAGAGGGAATGAAAAGAATGTCTCCGAGCTGCCTCTTAGCAGAAACACTAAGCAGAATCACTGCAGAAAAAGCCTGGGCTTCCCTCAACAGTCTTGAGGAAAGATGATCTGTCATGCTTTATTGACCATCATTGCAATTGCCTGTGAGTACAGGGGACTCTGGCTAAATTGGTGTGCAGCCATAATTGGATTGCACCGGCAGTGCTTTCTTCAAAGGATGAAGCACCTGATATGGGTGAAGAGACCAACACCTTATTACCAGCAAACCTGCTTATTTACTATAGGATTTTCATAGACCTAAACTTCTGAAAGAGGCACAAAAGGTCACTCAGTCCAGCCCCCTTCCTCTAAGCTGGTCCATCATCCATCGTCTTTAGGAATGTGGATGCCCCCAATCATCCTTGGTAGTTTGGTTCCATTAATCAATCCTTTTATGGTCAAGATAATTTCCAGTGGAAATCCCCCTTACTGTTTCCTCTTGTTAGGTCTTTTACAGAAATGGAGAACAAACGGATCATCACTGTCTCCATCACAATCATCCACTACTAAAGACAAAAGTTGATTTATTCTTTAGTCTTCTCTGCCCCCAATCAATCAATCAACAGTATTTAATGAGCACTTCCTGCATGCAGGGCACTGTACTAAGCACTTGGGAGAGTACAACACAACAGAGAAGCAGTGTGGCCTAGTGGAAAGAGCACGGGCTTGGGAGTCGGAGGATTTGGATTCTAATTCTGGCTCTGCCACTTGCCTGCTGTCTGACCTTGGGCAAATCGCTTCACCTCTCTGTGCCTCAGTTACCTCATCTATTAAATGGGGATTCAATCCTACTCTCTCATACTTAGACAGTGAGCCCCATGTGAGATAATAATTATGGAATTTGTTAAGAATTTACTGTGTGCCAGGCACTGTTCTAAGTATTGGGGTGTATACAAGCAAATAGGGTTGGATGCAGTCCCGGTCCCATGTTAGGCTCACAGTCTTAATCCCCATTTTACAGATGAGGTAACTGAGGCACAGGGAAGTGAAGTGACTTGCCCAAGGTAATACAGCAGACAGCTGGCAGACCGGGGATTAGAACCCAGGTCCCGCTGACTCCTGAGCCCGTGGGGCCATGCTGCCCCCATCCCTTGTTTGAACTCCGCCCTTGTTTTTAGAGTGCAGTGGCATTATTATCGAGGGTATTGAGGTCTCTAGGTGTCACCATGCATTGATTAATTTTGGAAAGCTCCAGTCCCTGGGTGTGAGGGAGGGAAAAAATGCTAAAAGCTTACAGCGTGATGATCTGTTTCAGAGGAAGGTTCTCCTTAGTTGTTAGGGACCCCTCCACCCCATCCCTCAACAGTGAGACCCTCCCAGATGCAATCAACGGGCATCAGATTTGCATTTTTCTTAACTCAGCCCTATCATTCCCCACGCCCCTCCAGCTGCCCAAACTCCGAATCCATTTCCAGTTGTCCTGAAACTTCCTCAATCTTCTGAGATTCTGAATATTGAGACTCTAAATACAGTCTACTGAGATAAAAAAATAATTCTCCCCCTCCCCTCTGCGTCGCCTTCGTGCTTAGACTTGCACCTTTTATTTACATCACCCCCCTTCTAGACTGTGAGCCCGTTGTTGGGTAGGGACCGTCTCTATATGTTGCCGGCTTGTACTTCCCAAACGCTTAGTACAGTGCTCTGCACACAGTAAGCGCTCAATAAATACAATTGAATGAATGAATGAATCACCGTCAGCCCCACAGCACTTACAGCTGCTTCATAGAGAAGCAATTGGCCTATTGAATAGAGCACGGGCCTGGGAGTTTAGAAGTATGTGGGTTTTATTCCCAGCTCTGCCCCTTGTCTGCTGTATGACCTTGGGTGAGTCACTTCACCTTTCTGTGCCTCAAGTCACCTCATTTGTAAAATGGGGATTAAGACTGGGAACCCAAAGTGGAACAGGGACTTGTATCTTTGCTTGTATCTACCCCAGTGCTTAGAGAAGCAGTATGGCTCAGTGGAAAGAGCAAGGGCTGTGGAGTTCAAATCCCCGCTCCCCCAATTGTCAGCTGTGTGACTTTGGGCAAGCCACTTAACCTCTCTGGGCCTCAATTACCTTATCTGTAAAATGGGGATTAAGACTGTGAACCCCCTGTGGGACAACCTGATAACCTTGTAACCCCCCCAGTGCTTAGAATAGTGCTTTGCACAGAGTAAGTGCTTAATAAATGCCATCATATTTATTATTATTATAGCACTTGGCACACAGTAAGCACTTAAATGCCACAGTTTTATTATCACTATTATTATGTACATTTATAAGATTTATTCATATTAGTTCTTGTCTTCCCTTTTAATAATAATAATTATGGTATTTGTTAAGCGCTTACTTTGTTCCAAGCATCGTTCTAAATGCTGGGGTAGATAAAAGGTAATCAGGTTGTACCACATGGGGCTCACAATCTTAATGTCCATTTTACAGATGAGGTAACTGAGGCACAGAGAAGTTGAGTGGCCTGTCCAAGGTCACACAGAGGACAAGTGGCAGAGCTGGGATTAGAACCCGCGACCTCTGACTCCCAAGCCCCTGCTTTATCCACTAAGCCACGCCGTTTCTCAGACTGTAAGCTCCTTGTGGGCAGGGAACATGTCTACCAACTCTGTTATATTGTACTCCTCCACGTGCTTAGAACAGTCCTCTGCCCAAAGTAAATGCTTAATAAATACAATTGATTACCTGATTGATTGAAAGAGATGCTATCGGGGGTGCGGGGGTCACTGGATATTATCCACTCTGATCCAATATTAACCCCAGAGATCTCAATGCAGCCCAAAGCTGATCGTTGCATTACTCATGGCCTCTATGTTCTTTGCCGTTCACTCAGGAGTCAATTGTGGACGAACAGGAGAGTAACAAAGAAGAGAACATCCACCTGACGAGATTTCTCCGTGTTCTGGCCAACTTCCTCATCATCTGCTGCCTCTGTGGGAGTGGCTATCTCATTTATTTCGTGGTGAAGCGATCCCAGAATTTTTCAAAAATGCAGAACGTCAGCTGGTATGAAAGGAACGAGGTGAGAATGAAGACTGGGTTGTAACTGGTCTCTCAGAGCCAACTTACACCATCCGGGCAAACGTGGAGGGGAAAGCAGACTTGGAGAAGCAGTCATTCAGTCAGTCAGTCATATTTATTGAGTTGCTTACTCTGTGCAGAGCACTGTGCTAAACTCTTAGGAGATTACACTGCAACAATAAAGAGACACATTCCCTGTCCACAGTGAGCTTATGGTATACAACAGGAGACAGACATTAAAATAAATAAACAAATTTCAGATATGTGCATAAGTGGTGTGGGGCTGGGAGGGGGGATGAAAAAAGGAGGCATCATGGCCTAGTTTTTTGGTTTTGTCTTTTATGGCTCTTCTAGACTGTGAGCCCACTGTTGGGTAGGGACTGTCTCTATATGTTGCCAACTTGTACTTCCCAAGCACTTACAGTACTCTGCACACAGTAAGTGCTCAATAAATATGATTAAATGAATGAATGAATGTGAAGCACTTAAAATGTGCCAAGCACTGTTCTAAGCACTGGGGTAGATACAAGATATTCAGGATGAATTCAATTCATGCCCCACGTGGAGCTCACATTCTGAGTTGGAAGGAATAGGATTTAATCCTCACTTTACAGATGAGATAACTGAGGCCCAGAGAAGTGAAGTGACTTGCTGGAGGTCACACAGCAGACAAGTGGATGGTTTAGGTTTAGAACCCAGATCCTTCTGATTCCCTGGCCCATGCTCTACCCACTATTCCATGCTGCTTCTCTTCTTCATCTCCTTCGGCAGCAGCTTGTTAGTCTAGCTGACCGAGGGAAACTGGCCCAGTGTAACTCTCTCCAGGACAACTGCAGTTGCCACTGATACCATGCCCTGGTCTATGTGACACGCCACGCATTGTTTTGAGACATTGAGAGGCGTCAGGTTGCAGGTGACAGAAAATAATCTTAGGTAGTGCGATAGCCCTATCTCAGCAGAAACCACTCCTCCTGATTCCTGGCATTCCTGTCGGCCAGAAGGCAGCATGGCCTAGTGGAAACAGCACGGGCCTGGAAGCTAGAGGACCTGGGTTCTAATCCCAGATCTGCCCCCATCTGCTGTGTAAGCTTGGGCAACTCACTTCACTTCTCTGGGCCTCAGTCTACCTCATTTGTAAAAAAAAAAAAAATAGGGATTAAGACTAAGCCCCATGTGGGACTGAAACTTTGTCCAACCAGATTTTCTTGAATTTATCCCAGGTCACAGTATACTTCCTGACACATAATAAACACTTAACAAATATGACACTAATTATAATAATTTCTATCGTACCAAGGCTCTCACTGTAATAACCACCTGCGCAAGCCAGAAAAGAAGCAAAATCAGTTAGGAAGCTGAATACAGAAAACTTTCTCAGAAAGGACCCTTTCAACCCTCACCTAGTGGACTCTAATTGGCAGGTGGAGATTGTCATGTCCCTATTGGGAATGTTCTGCCCTCCGCTATTCGAAACCATCGCGGCCCTAGAGAATTACCATCCTCGCGTTGGGCTTAAGTGGCAGTTGGGAAGGATCTTCGCTCTGTTCCTTGGAAACCTCTACACTTTCCTCCTGGCACTGATGGATGACGTCCATCTCAAGGTAAAGACACGACTGTTTGTTTGTCTTCCGCTGTTGAGTCATCTCTGACCCATAGCGATGCCATGGACACATCTCCCCCAGAACGCCCCACCTCCATCAGCAGTCATTCTGGTGGTGTATCCCAAAAGTTTTCTTGGTAAAAATACAGAAGTGGCTTACCACTGCCTCCTTCCACGCAGCCAACTTGAGTCTCCACCCTTGACTCTCTCCCATGTCACTGCTGCCCAACACAGGTGACTTTTGACTTGTAGCAGATTGCCTTCCACTCGCTAGTCACTGTTCAAGCTAGGAATGGGATGGGTTGGCCTCTGCTTCACTCTCTCTCCCATAGCTGAGACAAGTGGAGTACTGGACCCTGAGAGGGCAAAGACACGACTTCTCATTTGAAATGGAGCCCTGTAGTCCTCTCTGTGCCACTGTTCAGGGCATGACAAGCGTTCCATCAGTGACATTGATTCTATCAATCAATTGATCATATTTATTGAGCACTTACTGTGTGCAGAGCACTGTACTAAGTGTTCCACAAGGGGTTCTCAGAGGGAAAGTTAAGGATGTCATGTGGTCCATCTCTAACTACAAAAATAAGGGCCAAGGATGATGTTGTTGGAGACCCGATGACATTTTTTTATAATCATATTCACTCATTCAATCATATTTATTGAGTGTTTACTGTATACAAAGCACTGTACTAAGCATTTGGGAAAGCACAATATAACAGGAGAGTATAGTATAACATTTGCTTCCGTGCAGTGTCTAACTTCAATCACTCGTGCTTCAGTTCAAGCACAATCTCGTGATTCTTTATATAATAATCCTCTAATTTCCTCATAATATTTATGGTATTTGAGTGCTTACTCTGTGCCAAGCACTATATTAAGCACTGGGGGAGATATATAATCAGGTAGGATACAGTCCCTGTTCCACGTGAGGCCCAAAGTCTAAGGGGGAGAGAGAACAGGAAGTAAATCCCCATTTTACAGATGGGGAAACTGAGACACAGAGCAGTTAAATGACTTACCAAAGGTCACATGGCAGGCAAGTGGGAAAGTTGGGATTAGAACCCAGGTCGTCTTACTCCCAGGCCTGCGTGATTTCCACTGGGCCACACTACTTCCTGAAGCCCACGTCCATATCAGACCACAGCCTTTTCTTCCACTTACATCCTACTCAGACCAGCAGGGATCCTTGGATAGCTTTAAATCATGTACAATCAATTATTTATATCAAATATAAAATATATTCAAATATTATTATATAACTTATTATACTGAATATGTATTGAGCACCCAGTAGGTGCTAAGTAAGTGTGATTGAATGAATGGCTTGGCTGCACTGTCAGTTGCCGCTTTCATTGGTGCATTTCGGCCTTCTTTTCTAGCTGTCCAATGAAGACAAGGTAAAAAACATCACCCACTGGACCCTGTTCCACTATTACAACGCATCCGTGGGGGATGGAAACGGCACGACTTCTCCGCTCCACCCAGCCGACGTGCCCAGGGGCTCCTGTTGGGAGACGACTGTGGGCATTGTGAGTGCTTTAGCCTTCTTGCTTTTTCACTAACTACTGACAATTCATGCCTAATTCTTTTCACAGGTGACTCTCTATTCCCTCATGAATGAATTCCTGCGTGTTTCCGTAGTGAGAAGTTGTGTGGCTTAGTGGAAATAACACGGGACTGCCTGTCTGGGAGACCTGAGTTCTAGTCCTGGCTCTGCCTGCTGGGTGGCTCTGGGCAAGTCACTTTCATTCAGTCATATTTATTGAGTGCTTACGGTGTGCAGAACACTATACTAAGCGCTTGGGAGAGTACAACAGATCAATAAACAGACACATTCCCTGCCCACAACGAGCCTAACGTCTAGAGGACTTCCCTTCCCTGGGCCTCAGTCTACTCCATTTTCCCTGCCCCGTAGACAACAAGCCCCATGTGGGACTGGGACTGTGTCTGACCTGATTAGCTCATAATAACAATAATAATAATAATGGTATTTGTTAAGCACTTACTATGAGCCAAGCACTGTTCAAAGCACTGGGGTAGATACAAGGTCATCAGGTTGTCCCACGTGGGGCTCACAGTCTTAATCCCCATTTTGCAGATGAGGTAACTGAGGAACAGAGAAGTTAAGTGACTTGCCCAAAGTCAGACAGCTGACAGTTGGCAGAGCCGGGATTTGAAACCATGACCTCTGACTCCCAAACCCATGCTCTTTCTACTAAGCCACGCTGCTGCTCAACTCTACCCTAGCGCTTAGTACGGTGGTTGGCACATAGAAAGTGGAAAGCAAATGCCTTCAATGTCATTATTACACACAAACTGCTGCAGAAGGACATTAATGCATTTATTTTAGGGGAGCCTGAAAAACAATACTGAATTTCCAGTGCATCTAGCTTTATTTTTATTTATTCTGACGACCTGACACCCGTCCACATGTTTTGTTTTGTTGTCCGTCTCCCCTTTCTAGACTCTGAGCCTGTTGTTGAGTAGGGACTGTATCTATACGTTGCCAACTTGTACTTCCCAAGAGCTTAATACAATTCTCTGCATAGAGTAAGCGTTCAATAAATACGATTGAATGAATGAATGGATGAACAGGGGTGTGTGTGAAGGTACATGTGTGTGCATGTGTCTGTGCATGTGTGTGTGTTGTTTAGGAGTCCCTGCTCAGCTGGCATTTATTAAAAAAGGGTCAATCCCTGCCAGGGTATTGTCAGCCTAGGGATATGCAAGAGGGCATCTGGGTTGATTTTGGTGACCACTAGGCACTGGTCTATTTATTTATTTATTTTACCTGTACATATCTATTCTATTTATTTTATTTTGTTAATGTGTTTTGTTTTGTTCTCTGTCTCCCCCTTCTAGACTGTGAGCCCACTGTTGGGTAGGGACCGTCTCTATATGTTGCCAACTTGTACTTCCCAAGCGCTTACTACAGTGCTCTGCACACAGTGCTCTGCAATAAATACAATTGATTGATTGATTGGTCATGGCTCTTCTGGTTAAGCTACATTCATCCAGAGAAGCCTGTGAACAAAACCACCCAGGGCTGGGAACCGAGAAGGGACAGCAGGATGGAAAACCCCATCCAGGAGTTTAATGGCAACCAGCAGCCAGCTGGGAATCGGATTGGCTCACTGACCAAGTCCGGGGACTGAGCTGAACTCCTCCCATCTGGAAGGCAAATGCTGACTGCAGCCCATTGCAGTGCACACAGCTCTCAGGCCCCCGGGGGCTCGGAGAGCTCAATTGCTCCTAGACAATTCCTAGATCCGGCCATCTGGATCGGGGCAATAGTTAGAACCTGTGCCATGAACACTTGAATCTACAGAATTTCAAGCCCCAGTGTGTAGGAGTCAAACCTAAATAGTTATGATTTTCATCCAAAATACATGATTCATGTGGAATTGAGAGAGCAGAGTGAGAGTTCTCTTTTTGTGTGGGGGGTGGGGTGGGGTTTGCTAAACACTTACTATGTGCTAGCCACTACACTAAACACTGGGGTAGATACAAGATAATCAGGTTGGGCACAGTCCGTGTCCCACAGTTTTAACCCCCCATGGTACAGATGAGATAACTGAGGTACAGAAAACTTCAGTGATTTGCCCAAGGTCACAAAGCAGAGAAATGGTGAAGCTAGGATTAGAACCCAGATCTTTTGACTCCCAAGCCCCTGCTCTTTCCACGAGGCCACATGGCTTCTATGTCTCCCTTAGCCTGTGAACACCATGAGGAGCAAGTAATTATCTTGTGTCTACCCTAGTGCTTAGTATAAGCATGTAGTAATTGCTTAACAAAAATTGTTATTATTGTGATGCTTCAACTGTTGTAGCCTACTTTTCTTTCCAGCGCAACTGGATATTTTAAGGGCAGGATCTATACAAGTCCATGTTTGAATGAGGTACTTTGTGAAAAGCTATTTAGCATTTTGTGGAATAACAATGACAACAACAATAATAGTAACTGTGGTACTTGTTAAGCACATCTACTACATGCCAAGTTCTGTGCTTAGTGATGGAGTAAATACAGGGTAAACATATCAGGCCGAGCCCTGGACCAAACTCTAAGGTGGAAAGAAAACAGGTAATACCTATTTTGTTGAGAAGTGAGGCACAGAAATTAATAACAGCTGTGGTATTGGTTAAGGACTGGGATAGATAGAAAATTACCCGGTCGAATTATTGTGAGTTCTAATCCCGGCTCTGCCACTTGTCAGCTGTGTGACTTTGGGCAAGTCACTTAACTCCTCTGTGCCTCAGTTACCTCAACCGTAAAATGGGGATTAAGACTGTGAGTCCCACGTGAGACAATCTGATAACCTTGTATTTACCCCAGTGCTTAGCACAGCGCTTGGCACATAGTAAGCGCTGTTGTCTGTCTCCCCATTCTAGATTATGAGCCTGTTGTTGGGTAGGGACCGTCTCTATATGTTGCTGACTTGTACTTCCCAAGCACTTAGTACAGTGCTCTGCACACAGCAAGCGCTCAATAAATATGACTAAATGAATGAATGAACAAAAAACATTATTATTATTATAGAGCTCCTGTCCCACATGGGGCTCACAGTCTAAGAGGGAGGAAGAACAGGTATTGAATCCCCACATTTCCATTTTACAGATAAGGAAAATGAGGTTCAGAGAAGCTAAGGGACTTTCCCAAGGTCACACAGAAGACAAGTGGAGGAACTGGGATTAGAATCTAGGTCCTCTGCTGCCCAGGCCCATCTGCCTTCTACTAGGCCACTCTGCTTCATGCTGTGGGCAAGATTGTCTACAGTTCCCCATCACAACCAGGTGCAGCATCTCAATCCTTGTTTTACAGATGAGGAGACAGAGCCCCAGGAGGCGGTGTCAATCAATCAATCAATCAAATTTATTAAGCAAGATCTCCTGACCTTTTCCATGCCAGTCCAAACCTTTGCCCAATGATTCCCCGCCCAGGGCCCCCAAAAGACCCTATCATCCCCACCCAGTGCCCATGGAGAAGGGGATTTCTCCATTGTCTGAGGAGTCTTGAGGACAGATGTTCCCCTGATCACTCTCTCTCTCTCTCTCTCTCGCAGGAGTTTGTGAGGCTGACCGTGTCTGACATTCTGGTGACATTTATAACCATTCTGCTGGGAGACTTCCTCCGCGCTTGCTTCGTCAGATTCATGAACTACTGCTGGTGCTGGGACCTGGAGGCTGGATTTGTAGGTGGCTGTGGGATGGGCTTGTGACACCTGGCGCAGTGTCAATTGCTGATACTTCTTATAGATTTTTGTAACCGCTCCTGGCCTGGCTGTGTTTTCTCTGGGCCAACAAATGAAGCTTAGAAGGGGAAAAAAATGTCTAAGCCCATGGACTGTACCCATAAAGGGGACAAGAAATGTACACATAGCAAAATCTACTTAATAGTGGAATTTTTTAAGCACTTATGTGCGAAGCACGGGGCTTGGCATGGGGATAGATATGAGAAATTGGTCTAAATGCTTCCTAAGCTCTGGATAGATACACTCTACTCTCTCTTTATCTCTCCCTCTCTTTCTCTTTATTTCTCTTTCCCTACTCTTCCTTCTCCCTTTTCTCCATCTCTCCCTCCCTCCACTTCTCTCTCCCTTATTGAGAGTCGAGTTTGAAAAATTCATGTGGCAAAATGCATTATGAATGAAGGACACAGTTGCTTTTCATCACCTCTGCCCTCCCTTTCTCTCAGCCTGTATGCTTTGATGGAGGCACACTGTGGGCTTTGGGGAGTTCCATAGTTTCCTGAAAGGGACAGGTATGATCTGAACTCAGGATCATTAAGCCCCCCGGCTTTAAGTTCCAGGGCCCAATTTGAAGATACCAAGCAGTAATGAACTGCTTGGGCTGGGTGTTCAAAGGGAACTTCCTGTCACTGGAGCCTTTTGTGGGCATGTGACCAGTCACACACAATTATGCCTTCTCCTTCTCTCTCTCTCTGGGCAGCCCTCTTATTCGGAGTTTGACATCAGCGGAAATGTTCTCGGTCTGATCTTCAATCAAGGAATGATCTGGTGAGAGATATTCACTTGGGGCCTAGGGGTGGTTCTAGTAGTAATCACGGTATTTATTAAATGCTTATTATGTCCCAAGCACTGGGGCAGATTTGAGATAATCAGTCTGGACATAGTCCCTGTCCCACCTAATAATAATAATGACATTTATTATAATAATAATAATGATGGCATTTATTAAGCACTATGTGCAGAGCACTGTTCTAAGCACTGGGGAGGTTACAAAGTGATCAGGTGGTCCCACGGAGGGCTAACAGTCTTCATCCCCATTTTACATATGAGGTAGCTGAGGCACAGAGAAGTCAAGTGACTTCCCCAAAGTCACACAGCCGACAATTGGAGGAGCTGGGATTTGTGCCCATGACCTCTGACTCCACAGACTGGGCTCTTTCCACTGAGCCACAGTGGGGCTCATGGTAGGAAGAAAAACAGATATTAATCCTCATTTAACAGATGAGGAAACTAAGACCCAGAGATGTTCAGTGACTTGCCCAAGGACACACAGCAGGCAAGTGATAGATCTGGTATTAGAACCCAGGTCCCCTGACTCCCAGGACTGTGCTCTTTCTAGTAGACCACACTGTTTCTTCTTTTGACTCCCTCTCCCCTACTCAGGTCTCCAGACCAGATTTCCCTCAGCCCTTAGAATACACTGAGCAGGAAACCAGGTTTTTAGGCTTTTGGGATTCGAGGAGCACGGCCTAGCGGATAGATCACAAGCCTGGGTATCAGAAGAGCCTGGGTTCTAGTCCCGACTCCTCCACCTCCCTATGTGGACTTGGGCAAGTCACTTTGCTTCTCTGTGCCTCAGTTCCCTCATTTTTTAAATGAAAATTAAGACTGTGAGCCTTATGAGGGGCAGGGACTGTGTCCAACCCGATCATCTTGTACCTACCCCAGCACTTAGAATAGCGCAGGGCACACAGTAATAGTTAAGCAAATATCATGATTATTAATTCAGACTTTCTGCCCCTAACCGGAGCCAGCCTTCAGGGAGTTTGTGCTCTGTACATAGTAAGTGCTTTGCACATAATAAACGCTCAATAAATGCCACTGATAGATCAATTTTGTAAGCACTCCCCCTGGTTTACAGCAGAAAGTCCTAGACAGTAGGGGTACTCAAGGTTCCCTGACACCCTCATCCCCACCACAATCACCAATTCTCCCTCCTCTCCCCACTATTTTAATGAAGAGGGTCCTATAAATTGGACCACTTCTTCTCTAGAATCAGTTCGCTCTCCCCCTGGGGCAACTCCTCATCTCCGATTCCTGTGACTCTCCCCTCTGCACCTACCACAGGTCCCGCTCAAATCCTCCTCCCTTCCTGATGACGATAATGGCTTCTGTTTCTTTTTTTCCAGGATGGGCTCCTTTTACGCCCCTGGTCTCATTGGTATCAATGTGCTGCGCTTACTGACATCCATGTATTTTCAGTGCTGGGCCGTGATGAGCAGCAATGTCCCGCATGCGAGGGTTTTCAAGGCCTCCAAATCGAATAACTTTTACATGGGGCTTTTACTGCTGATCCTCTTCCTCAGCCTCTTGCCTGTGGCCTATACCATCATGTCCCTCCCTCCTTCCTTTGACTGTGGTCCTTTCAGGTATGGCATCTTCCAGGGAGAGCATGTGCTTTGTTGATTTGCACCGCGGGTTTGGTCTCATCAATCAGTTCAGGGTATTCCTTGAGTACTGACGTTGTGCTTTCCATCCTCACTTGGAAGAGGATGGAACAGTTGACTCATGGAATGGTTTGTAATTGACCCTTCTCCTGAACATGGATGGAGGATTTCAGAATCAATTGTGCTACAGATTCTCCAAGAACCTGCCTTAAGGCAAAATTCAAAAACGCATAATTGGATTTAATGATAATAATCATTATGACATTTGTTAAGTGCTTACTAGGTACCAGGTACTGCTCTAAGCCGTGGGGTGGTTACAGCAAATCAGATTGGACACAGTCCCTGTCCTACATAGGGCTCACAATCTTAATCTCCATTTTATGAGAGAGGTAACTGAGGTGCAGATAAGTGAATTGACTTGCCCAAAGTCACACAGCAGGCAGTTGGCAGAGCTCAGATTAGAACCCAGGTCCATCTGACTTTTGGGACCACATTTTACCCATTAGGCCACGCTGCCTCTCCTTAGCGACTTAATGTGCTTTAACTGGTTTTTCCCTTTCCTCTCATGATATTTACCTCTCATGAGGTAGGGAAAGACAGATATTAGCATCCCCCATTCCACGGAAGGGCTCTACTGAGGCCTGGGGAACTTGAGTGACTGACCCAAGGTCGCACAGAGAATCAATGCTTAACCAGACAAAAAAGCCAAGTCTTCTACCTCCCTCTTCTTTCCGTTGGATCGAATGGCCAGATCTGAATTTGCCTGATTCATTTATCCTCTTATTCCTGGCCTCTACAGGCAATACAAATCAATCAGTGGTATTTATTGAGTGCTGACTGTGTGCAGAGCACTGTACTAAGCGATTGGGGGAGAACAATACATCAGAGTTGGTAGTATGTTCCCTGCCCACAAAATGCTTCAAAGAATAATGCCAGTCCTTTCTTCACCGCTGCATTCCTGTCCCGGCCTACAAATGACCTGCTCTGGAAAGCAGCCCAAAGATCTCAGGGTTCAGGGAGGATCATTGATCAGTCGTTGGTATAGGGAAGCAGCATGCGCGAGTGAAAAGCGCATGAGTCTGAGAGTCAGAGGACCTGGGTTCTAATCCTTGCTTTGCCAATTACTGTGTGACCATGGACAAGTTGCTTGGCTCCTCTGTGCCTCAGTTCTCCTGTTCTCCCTCCTACTTAGACTGTGAGCCCCATCTGGGACAGGGACTGTCTCCAACCTAATTGACTTTTATCTGTCCCAGTGCTTATAACAGTGTTATACGCATAGTAAGCACTTAACAAGAGAAGCAGCATGGCTCAGTGGAAAGAGCATGGGCTTGGGAGCCAGAGGTCTTGGGTTCTAATCCTGGCTCCACCACTTATCAGCTGGGTGACTTTGGGCAAGTCACTTAACTTCTCTGGGCCTCAGTTACCTCATCTGTGAAATGGGGATTAAGACTGCGAGCCCCACGTGGGACAACTTGATCACCGTGTATCCCCCCAGAGCTTAGAGCAGTGCTTTGCACATAGTAAGCGCTTAACAAAGTCCATTAAAAAAAATACCATAAAACAAAGAAACAAACCACTTAGCCTGATGTGCTGGAAGGTCAGAAGTGGTGTTTCTGATGGGGCTGGCCTGACCAGGAACACCATGAAGCTCTAATCAGACCAGGAATGCCAGATACTTTTATTATTGTTGTGGTATTGGTTAGGCACCTACTATATGCCAACCACTGTACTGAGCGCTGGGGTAGATTCAAAATAATCAGGTCTCACAGTGGGGCTCACAATCTGACTAGGAGGGAGAACAGGCACTGAACCTCCATTTTGCAGATGAGGGAACTGAGGCAGAGAGGAGTTAAGTGACATGTCCAGGGTCACTCAAAAGGTAGAGTGGCAGAGTCAGGATTAGAATCCAGGTCCTTTGACTCCCAAGCAAATGCTCTTTCCACTAGGCCTCACTACTTCAATAATGGCATCTTCAGTCTGAGACATGTGCAGGAGGCAAAGAAGGGGAAATTTGACCTTTGGTAACTGGTGATGTGTTCCTGCTAATGATGAGAGGTAGCATGGATCTGCCCAGGGGCGAGGAAAGTGCTCTTCTCTGGCTTATTAAATTGGCTGTCACAAACCAGCACCCAGTTACTCACTGGCTGTAACGAGGCTAAAGCAGGTTTTCTGGTATCTATTTTAAACTGCGCAATCATTCATTTTTAATTTGACTGCAGAACA
The DNA here is from genome assembly GCF_015852505.1 of Tachyglossus aculeatus. Classification (NCBI taxonomy): domain Eukaryota; kingdom Metazoa; phylum Chordata; class Mammalia; order Monotremata; family Tachyglossidae; genus Tachyglossus; species Tachyglossus aculeatus. The sequence goes on along the minus strand of NC_052067.1, from coordinate 40,459,270 downwards.
AGACAGCCTCAGACCAAGCCCTAGAGAAGCAGAGTGGATTAGTGGATAGACTCGGGCCTAGCAGGCAGGAGGACTTGAGTTCTAATCCCACCTGCGCCACTGGTCTGCAGTGTGACCACGAGAAAATCACTTAACTTCTCTCTGCTTCAGTTTCCTCATCTGTAAACACCACTTCATTTCTTATGGGTTCAAATCCCGGCTCTGCCAATTGTCAGCTGTGTGACTTTGGGCAGGTCACTTCACTTCTCTGTGTCTGTTACCTCATCTGTAAAATGGGGATTGAGACTGTGAGCCCCCCATGGGACAACCTGATCACCTTGTAACCTCCCCAGCACTTAGGACAGTGCTTTGCATGTAGTACGTGCTTACTAAAAGCCATTATAATTATTATTATTATTATTATTATTATTATTACTATCTCCTAATTCCTTGGAAACAATACTGAGGAAAGGAGGGGTTTTTTGAGCCAAATGACGTAGGGGCCCATGTTGTCACACCAAGTTGTCAGTTTGACGTGACAGCACAGCCCAATGCAGTAGCCTGGCCTATCTCTTCAAGCACTTAGCACAGTGCTCTGCACACCATGAGTGCTCATTAAATACCACTGATTGATTTATCTGCTAGTTGGAGTGAAGAAACACACTGTAAATTCAGATGTGCACATGGGCTAGTGGATAGAGAAGGTCACAGGCCTGGGTGTCAGAAACTCTTGGGTTCTTGTCCCGGCTCCACCATCTGTCTGCTGTGTGACCTTGGGCAAGTAATTAATTTTCTCTATGCCTCAGTTGCCTCATCTGTAAATTGGGGACTAAGGCTGTGAGCCCCATGTAGGACATGGATTGTCTCCAAACTGATTAGCTTGTATGTACCCTAACGCTTAGAACAGTACCTGGTATATAGAAGCACTTAAATACCACAATTGTTATTATTATTATTATTATTATTATTGATAATAGCCCTAGGTTTCCACAGTTTATAACCGGTCCTTTCCCTTCACAGTGGAAAGAACCGGATGTACGATGTCATCCAGGAGACCATCGATAACGACTTCCCATCCTTTATCGGCAGGATCTTTGGCTACATTGCCAATCCGGGTCTGATCATCCCTGTGATCCTACTGATGGTGTAAGTTGGCTACTGATGCAGCCCGTGGGGATGTTTTGGGCTGTTTCTCTGGCTCAGATTCCTTTCTGCAATTTGCTTTTGTTGTCCTAGTCTTTCTTCAGAATATAGTTGGGGTGTTAGCTGTCCTCCTGTGCTTCCTCACCTTATTGGTTGTAGTACCACCTGCCCTCCTCTCCCCGTGCTGCCCGAACCTTTCCATTCTCCACACTCTGTGGGCATCATTTGGGTCATTTCTCTGGTCCTCCCCTGCCGCCCAACTTTCTCATGAGATAGAGAAGGATCCTGGTCCCTCCTCTCTTCCCATGGATCCCGGCTCCCAAAATTGGGAACGAAGGCTGGGACAAAGGGGGCCAGCAGGAGAGAGGCATGGGCCCCTCTTCCCTGGAATCTCACCATGGCACCCCACCTGGTATGCTTCCTCCCTGCCCCTATTCCTTGACCACTGGATCACTCTGGCTCTCTCACCAACTGAGCCACTTTTTCCATCTTTCCTTCCTCATCCTCAGATCCCTGTTCCCTAGCAGAACTGAAGAACAAACATAGATAGCAGAAAGCCCTTGTTAAAATGATGATCGCTTTTTCAGGTCAGCTGGAAGTCAGTCCACCATAGGAAATTCAGCCAGCCTCACTGGTTATTTATTCATTCATTCAATTCAACTGTATTTATTGAGTGCCTGCTGTGTGCAGAGCACTAGCTCTCCTGTTGTGGACCCAACAGTAGTTCTGGCTGGCTGGCAGTCTCAGATCTGTCCCTTCCTCTAAAACTGCACGAACCAGTCTCAGTGCTGGTCTGGGAGAGGAATATTAGCTCAATGCCCACTGGGGTGGTGGACAAATAAATTCATTCAATCATATTTCTTGAGCAATTCCTGCTTGCAAAGGACTGTACTAAGCACTTGGGAGAGTACTCTAGAACAATAAACAGATACATTCCCTGCCCAAGACAAGCTTCCAATCTAGAAACAATCTTACAGTCTAGAAGTGTTCCTCTGCAGTGAGAAAAAGTTAATCAAAAACCCATTAAAGAAATGCAAATCAAGGCAGATTGCTGGGGCCACTCCTTTTTTTTCATGTTATTTTTTTTTAATGGTATTTGTCAAGCACGTACTATGTACCAGGCCCTAGTAAGCACTGGGGTAGATGCAAACTAATCAGTTGGACACAGTCCATGTCCCACATGGGGCTCACAATCTTGGTCCCCATTTTACAGATGAGGTAACTGAGGTACAGAGAAGTTCACCCAAGGTCACGCAGCAGACAAGAGGCAGGGTAGGATTAAAACCCAGATCCTCTGACTCCCAAGCCTTGGTCTATCCACTAGGCCATGCAGCTTCTTGGCAGTGGAACACCTGCAAACGTATTTGCAGTTCACACATGACTAAAAGGCTAAATTCTACCTCTATCAGTGGATGGAGTCGATTCATTGTGCCAGTCAGAAATGAGTTGAATTTTCTCCCGTGCTCCCACTTCCCTCGAGCCCTTAGACCTTATGCCTCAGTGCCACTGTTCACCTACCTGTGAGAAAGCCAGGATATCACACCTGTCGCTGACTGGAGTTAATTTTAACCAGTACCTAACTAGGACAGCCAGTATTGGTGAAGGAGGGCCCACCAGGTGAAACGTCTATCTCTGACACCAACTGACAACTGTAGGAGTCCCTCAAAGAAAGAAACCATATTTTATGGGATGTGTTAAGCACTTACTATGTGCCAGGCACTTACTAAGACCTGGGGTGGATTCAAGTTAATCAGGTTGGACACAGTCCCTGTCCCACATAAGCCTCACAGTCTTAATCTCCATTTTTTAGATGAGGGATCTGAGGCACAGAGAAGTGAAGCAACTTACCCAAGGTCCCACAGCAGACAAGTGGCAGAGCCGGGTTTAGGATTCCCAGGCCAGTGTCCTAGATACTAAGCCAAATGTCATTTGATTTCTCTTTTTTTAATCTTTAATCAGCATCTGAGAGCCAGCTTAGTCTTTCTACTTTCCCTCCTCCTAGCAACCTTCTCTTCCAGAGAAGATGCTTTGCTTTCTGCCATCTCCACTCCCTAGACAGTCCAGTCTGTCTAGATTCTAGACTTGTGAGCTCGTTGTGGGCAAGAAATGCATCTATATTGTTGGAATGTACCCTCCCAAGCACTTAGCACAGTGCTCTGCACACAATAAGCGCTCAATAATTATGATTGACTGACTGAATCAAGTCCAAAGCCAAATCTATTCTAGTTTGGCCTCCCTCAGCCCCAGACCAAGGTCTGCCTCCCAGTTATCGTTCGTACGCAGGTGGGAGACATGCAGACAGGTTGCACAAATCGCAGTCTGGCATTGAAAAGACTTGTCCTTCTAGCAGATCTTCTGCAATGCGTCAGCCAGAGACAGACGCTTAGCCTCCTGGAAGAGAGAGCTAGAGTCCCAGCTGCACCGCAGCTGGCGGGGTCATAATTCTGTCTCGGTGACAAATCTGGTTTCTAGGTGTTACGCTAAGTCTCCTGGAGGTGGGCAGGGGGTGGAGGGGGAGGACCAGTCCCCCTCTTCAAAGCCTTATTGAAGGCACATCTCCTCCAAAAGGCCTTCCCAGATTAAGCCCACCTTTCCTCTTCTTCCACTCCCTTCTGCATCGCCCTGACTGTTTACCTTTATTCATCCCTCCTCCCAGCCCCACAGCTTTTATGTACAAATCTGTAATTTATTGTATTAATGTCTGTCTCTAGTTTGTGGGCTGGGAATGTGTCTGTTATATTGTTCTATGTACTCTCCCAAGTGCTTAGAACAGTGTGCTGCACACAGTAAATGCTCAATTAACTCGATTGATGGGCAGACTGACTTGGGGGAGGTACAATTCTTTGTACAATCTGGCATTTGCCAGTGGAGTCCAATCTCAACAATGATTTTGTTCTTGCAGCTTGGCCATCTACTATCTGAATTCGGTCTCTGAAGGTCTCGCTCGTGCCAACGCAGAATTGAGGAAGAAAATCCAAGGGGTTTGTAGCTCGTTCATTCCTCCATTCAGTCGTATTTATTGAGCACTTACTGTGTTTGAAGCAGTGTTCTAAGCACCTGGGAGAGTACAATAGATAATAAACAGATACGTTCCCTGTGGGTCCACTCTGCAAGGTGGAGGAAAAGGCATTCTTAAAACTGATCAATCAGTGGTATTTGAGCGCTTCATATCTACCAACTCTGTTATGTTGTATGCTCCCAAATGCTTAATCAGGTTGAGTACGGTCCCTGTCCGACATGAGGTTCACACCAATTCTGTCATATTGTACTCTCTCAAGCACTTAATTGGTGTGAACCCCATGTGGGACAGGGACTGTATTCAACCTGATTAACTTTTATCTACCCCAGCTCTTAGAACAGTGATTGGCACATATAAGCGCTTAATAAATACTATTATTTTTTTTAGACCCATTCCCTAATGTGCTCCAATTGCCCAGAGAGGTAAACTGAAGTGCTCTTCTTTTGTCAAATAGTCATTCATTCAATCATATTTATTGAGCGCTTACTGTGTGCAGAGCACTGTAATAAGTGCTTGGGAAGTACAAGTCGGCAACACATAGAGATGGTCCCTACCCAACAACGGAAATATCATGTTCCAAATGTCTATCACCCGGTTCATCCTTATTGATCAATTAATCATGAGCGCTCACTAGGTGCTGAGCACTATACTAAGCATTTGGGAGAGGACAATATAACAGAGTTGGTAGATATGGTCCTCACCCACAAGGGGCTCTTCTTCTGAGGCCCACGAGAGATTGATTATCAGTCAATGAATGGTATTTATTAAGCACTTATGTGCAGGGCACTATACTAAGCACTTGGGAGAGTAGAAGTCAACAGAATTAGCAGACATATTCTCTGCCCATAATGACCTAACAGTCTAGAGGTGGAGACTATCTAGAGGTGATATAATTATTATAATTATATGATGAAACAGATTATAATAGTGATCTCCACTTAGCACGAGCAGCAGTTTTAGTTCACACTAAAGAGGATTGGAGTGTCATTGGACTGGTCCACTTTGCAAACATGATAAACTCAATATCCCAGCATCATGGCCTAGTGGAAAGAACATGGGCCTCGGAGTCTGAGAACCTGAGTTCTGATTCCAGCTCTACCACCTGTCTGCTGTGTGACCTTGGGCAAGTCACTTCACTTCACTATGCCTCAGTTCCCTCAGCCACAAAATGAGGATTCAATCCTTGTTCTTCCTCCTACTTAGACTATAGTCCCCCTGAGGGACCTGATTATCTTGAACTTACCCCAGTGCTTAGTACAGTGCTTGGCACACAGTGTTTAACAAATATTATTTTCCCCTCTGGACTGCAAGCTCGCTGTGGGCAGGGAACATGCCAACCAGCTGTGTTTCAGTATACACTCTCCAGTGCTCAGTAGTGCTCTTCACACAGGCAGCACTCAATAAGTATGATCGATTGACTGATAAATGCATCAGGAATGAGTGCCATCAAAAAAAACAGGCAGGTGTTTCATCAGCTGTGGCTAACAACACTAGAGGCATCTCCTGTTCTATTTCAAAGAAAAGAACTCTGACCAATTTTTCCAATTCTCACTGTTTTCCTCTCAAGAAACTAGACACTTTCTCAGCTCTGCCTGGTCACCCTTGGCAACCTGGAATCAGGGCCAGGCCACCTCGTTGCGAGAGCACTATCCACTGTCCACTTCCACGTGTTGATGATGAATACACTAAGCGAGTCCTCAGTTCTGAGCCCCGTGTCCAGAAACTTTGATCCCTAGCATCCTCAGGGCCTCTTCAAAGCCCTGATTTGGCTTTAGGATGGGGTAAGAAGGGAGGTAGAGGGTGGATTTTAGGAAAACTCCTCATTTGCTCCACCTCTTGATAACAAAACCAGTCTGTCCTTTCTGCCACCCCCAGAAGCAAACCCATGTGGATCCCACTATATTTTCTCTCTGCAGCTTCGCGAGGTTGAGAAAAGCAAAAAGTCTACCAAAGGCGGTTGTGCAGCGCAAGGTTCAGGGGGAACATTCGCAAACAATTTACAAAATGCTGGTCAACTCCGCCCTTCCAAGGAAGGTAAATGAATCCAGAGCTTTCGGATTTGAGAGTGCAATTCCTGGGGAGAGATGGAGTTTGGGTTATTCAAAGTGGGATGACTGAGTGTCCATGTTTCCAGCTCGACTTGATTGGAACCTAGGACAAGCCCAGGCTCTGGAGTTAGAGGTCATGGGTTCAAATCCTGGCTCCGTCACTTGTCAGCTGTGTGACTTTAGGCAAGTCACTTCAGTTCTCTGGGCCTCAGTTACCTCATTTGTAAAATGGAGATTAAGACTGTGAGCCCCCCGGGAGACAACCTGATCACCTTGTAACCTCCCCAGCACTTAGAACAGTGTTTTGCACACAGTAAGTGCTTAATAAATGCCATCATTATTATTATTATTAAGGTAGCAGAATAAGGAACCATCTCCAACAGTGTGGCCTAGAAGAAAGAGCACAGGCCTGGGAGCCAAAGCACCTGGGTTGTAATTCTGGCTCTGCCACTTGCCTGCTATATGAACTTGGACAAATTACCATCTGTCAATTTCCTCAACTATAAAATGAGTCTTCAATCAATCAATGAATTGTATTCATTGAGCACTTACTGTGCGCAGAACACTATGTTAAGCACTGGGGAGGTACAATATAACAGTGTTGGTAGCTGCATTCTCCACTCACAACTAGCTTACAGTTTAGAGGGTGAGACAGACATTGATATAAATAAATAAAATACCGATATGTACACAAGTGTAGTGGTCCTGAGGGTGGGGTGAATAAAGGAAGCAAATATAAGTGAAAGGGTGATGCAGAAGGGAGTAAGAAAGGGGGAAATGAGGGCTCAGTTGGGGAAGGCCTCCTGGAGAAGAGGTGCTTTTGAAGGTGGGGAAAGCGATTGTTCACTCGATATGAAGAAGGAGGGTATTTCAGGCCAGAGGCAGGATGTTGGCAAGTAGTCAGCAGAGAGGTAGATGAGCTAGAGATACAGTGAGTAGGTTGGCATTAGAGAAGTGAAGTTTGCTTCCTGTGTTGTAGTAGGATATCAGGGAAATAAAGGAGATGGGGTTAAGGTAATTGAGCGCTTTAAAGTCTATGGTAAGGAGTTTTTATTTGATGCGCAACCACTGGAGGTTCTTAAGGAGTGGGGAAAGATTGGCCAAATCGTTTTGTAAAAAAAAAGTGATCTGGGCAGCAGAGTGAAGTATGGACTGGAGTGGGGAAAGACAGGAGGCTGGGTAGACGGCGAGGAGGCAGATGCAGAAGTCAAAGCAGGATAAGACAAGTGCTTGGATCAACTTGGTAGCAGTTTGGATGGCAGGACGGGGTGGATTTTAACAGTGTTTTGAAGGTAGAACTGACAGAATTTGGTGACAGATCGAATAAGAGAGAGGTGAGTCGAGGCTAACGCCAAGGTCTTGGGCTCGTGAGACAGGGAGGATGCTAGTGTTCTCCTACACCGTTGGAAAAGTCATGGGGAGAGAATATGAGGAGTTTGGTTTTGTACATGCTAAGTTTAAGGCGTTGGTGGGACTTTCAAGTAGAGCTGTCCTGAAAGCAGGAGGCAATACAAAACTGCATAGGAGAGAGACCAGGGCTGGAAACGTAGATTTAGGGATCATCTGTGTAGACAAGGTAGTTAAAGCTGTGGAAGTGAATGAGATGTATAAGGGAGTGGGTGTAGATGGAGAAAATCATTTTCTCTCCCTCTTAGACTATTATTATTACTGTTATTATTGTTGTTACTTTTATTAGACAATCGACAGTCCTATTTGTCAGAGACCTGGATCAGTTTAGCTGCCACTCTCCTGGTTTTGTTTAGTAGCAGAGGCCCTCAAATGACATTCCTGGGAATTCTCGACTCAGCCCATTCTTAGTCCCATCCTAGACCTTCCCTAGTCCTCATTCCTAGCCACATCCTCCCCCTCATCCCATTCCCATCCACAAGCCGAATCTTCTTTGCCATTCCTGGTGCCTCCTCCAAATTTCCTTCCTTTTCTCCACACCCCACCTTTCCTGACCTGGCTCTAACAAGCCAATTTCCCTTTATAAACAGAGCTTTGTTCATTTCCCCTCCACCCCTGGCCCTCTACCTTTAACTTGGCATAACCCTCCAGATTCTGATGCAGAAAATATACATATCCTAGAAAATCCAGTGCACTGTTTCTCTCCATTTATTGGTTTGGGTAAAAAAAAAGAATCAACTCAACAACTTTCAAGAGTTTCTGCAGACTACTTAGCCAATCATTGCTTAAGTGGAGAAATTGGAAAACAGAAAAAATGCCTGGCTGAAAAGACGCTGATTCTTTTCATGCTGAAGGGATGTCATAAAATCAAGCACAATGCCAATTTTGGATCAGAACAATGGAAGGCAGAAGAAGAGATCCACCCAGCCCAGAATCCTGACTTCAACAATGATTTTATAAATTGTTGTTGGAATTGGGCCATGTTTACCCTTCTTGATCACCCATCCTTATCATCATCATCATCAATCGTATTTATTGAGCGCTTACTATGTGCAGAGCACTGTACTAAGCGCTTGGGAAGTACAAATTGGTAACATATAGAGACAGTCCCTACCCAACAGTGGGCTCACAGTCTAAAAGTCTATCCTTATCCTTATCCTCACAGTCTATCCTTATCCTTACTGATGGGCAATCCATCGGTAGAATTTATTGAGCCCTTTCTCTACAGATCACTGTTCTATTGAGAGAGAATAAGAGGTGTGATTCCTGCACTCACGGAGTTTAATAATAATAATAATAATAATAATAATGATAATAATAATGATGACATTTGTTAAGTGCTTACTATGTGCCATGCACTGTTCTAAGCACTGGGGGGATACAAGGTAATCAGATTGTCCCACATGGGGCTCACAGTCTTAAACTCCATTTTACAGATGAGGTAACTGAGGCTCAGAGAAGTGAAGTGACTTGCCCAAGGTCACACAGCAGACATATGGCAGAGCTGGGATTAGAACCCATGAACTCTGACTCCCAAGCCCGTGCTCTTTCCACTGAGCCAAACTGCTTCAATGATAATAATTATAGTATTTGCCATGCACTTACTATGTGCCAGGCACTGTTCCAAGTGCTGGGGTGGGTACAAGCAAATCGGGTTAACACAGTCCCTGTCCCACGGAGGCTCACAGTCTCAATCCCCATTTTACAGATGAGATAACTGAGGCACAGAGAAGTGAAGTGACTTGCCCAAGGTCACACAGCAGACACTTGGCAGAGCCAGGATTAGAACCTATGACCTTCTGAGTCCCAGACCTATGCTCTCCGCACAACGCCATGCTGCTTCATCCTCATTTCCTCTTCTGTTACTCCCTTCTGCATCACCCTTGCCCTTGGATTTGCTCCCTTTTTTCACTCATCCCTCAGCCCCACAGCACTTTTGTACTTCTCTGTAATTTATTTATACTAATGTCTGTCTCCCTCTCTGGACCGTAAGCATGTGTGGGCAGGGAACGTGTCTACCAACTCTGTTACATTATGTTCTTCCAAGAACATAGTACAGTGCTCTGCACACTGTAAGCACTCAGTAAATATGACTGATTGATTGAGAGAGAAAATGTCCCTAAAGCTCTCTCCACTAGCCCATCATAGATCATACATTCATGGATATATCAAGGCCTCTATTGAACCCGGTGATATTTTTAGTGAACTTCTTGTGTGAACAAATTATATATTATTGTTCTTGTTATAATTAACATAATCATCATTATTATGTTTGTTAAGCACTTACTATGTGCCAAGCACTGTTCTAAACTCTGGGATAGCTACAGTTAATCTGGTTGAACACAGGCCCTGTCCCACAAGGGGCTCACAGTCTTAATAGGAGGGGGAAACAGGTATGGAATCACCATTTCAAAGCTGAAGAAACTGAGACACAGAGAAGTTAAAGTGACTTGCCCAAAGTCACACATCAGATATCAACCAATCATATTTATTGAGCACTTACTGTGTGCAGAGCACTGTACTAAGCGCGTGGGAAGTACAAGTTGGCAACATATAGGGACGGTCCAGATAAGTGGTAGAGCCAGGATTAAGACCCAGGTCCTTTGATTCTCAGACCCATGCTCTCTCCACTAGGCCATACCACTTCTCATATGTTTACTCCTCACTGTGTAGCGTGTTCACCGCTGCCATCATAATTTTTAGGAAGCAGTGTGGCTTAATGTATAAATCACGGCCCTGGGAGGACACGAGTTCCTACCCCAGTTCCACCACTTTGCTGTGTGACCTTAGACAAGTCACTTCATTTCCCTGTACCTCAGTTACCTCACCTGTGAAATGAGGATTAAGATTGTGAGCCCCATGTGGGACAGGGACTCTGTCCTTCCTGATTTGTTGGTATCCACCACAGTGTTTAGTACAGTGGCAGGCACATAGTGAGTACTTAAATACCACAATTATCAGTGCCAGGCACATAGTGAACACTTAAATACCACAATTATCATTATTGTTACTAAGAACAGAGAGTAATGGATCAGGGAGCAACATCATTTCTCCGGGAGGACTTTCCCCAGACTAGCTGATCTAAGGTCCTAGACGTAGCCCTAAATTCAAGGACTAGTTAAGAAACTGAGTCCTGGCCCCTTCAGGCTAACACATCCCAACCTCTCTCCACCTCTTCAGTGGCCCTTGTCTTATCTTGTCTTATGCTGTCGAATCGTTTCCGACCCATAGCAATGCAAAAGGCACATCTCTCCCAGAACGCCCCGCTCTCCATCTGCAATCGTTCTGGTAGTGTATCCATAGAGTTTTCTTGGTAAAAACACGGAATCGGTTTACCATTGCCTCCCACCATGCAGTAAACTTGAGTCTCCACCTTCAACTCTCTTCCATGCCGCTACTGCCCAGCCCTGGCTTATATACAGTCACGTGAGGAGATGCTGATTCATTTTGTAAATCACTTTCAGTGTTGGCATAGCCTAAGGGAAAGAGCACAGGCTTGGGAGTCAAAGGACATGGGTTCTAATCCCAGCTCTGCCACTTGTATGCTGTGTAACCTTGGGCAAGTCACATCATTTCTCTGTGTCTCAGTTACCTCACCTGTAAAATGAACACTGAGACTGTGAGCCCTATGTGGGACAGGGACTGCATCTGACCCGATTATCTTAGAACAGTGCTTTGCACATAGTAAGCTACCCCAGGGCTTAGTACAGTGCCTGGCACATAGTAAGTGCTTAACAAATACTATTATCTGCACGGGGAATGTGTCTGTTTATTGTTGTATTATACTCTCCCAAGCACTTAGTGCAATGCTCTGCACACAGTAAGAGCTCAATAAATACGATTGAATGAATGAATGTATCAAGTGAAAATATGGAAATCAACAGAACAACATATACAGATACTCGGTAAATTTGTGTCCTTGTTCTATTGGAACAGTTCTGATGGCACTAGATGAGATGCAGACTTGCACTTCCCAAGCACTTAGTACAGTGCTCTGCACTCTGTAAGTGCTCAATAAATATGATTGAATGAATGAATGAATGAATGCATTGAGGCAGGTCCCTTGTCCAGGCACAGCTGAGCTAAGACTGCTCCCGTGTGAAAGAAGATTACATGTTTCTGAGGGGAAGAGAGGGATGGGATCAATTAATTGATTCTTCTTATTTACTGAGTGCTGTGTCCAGAGCACTATACAAAGAGCTCAGGAGAGTACAACATAAGAGAGTTGGTGGACACATTCTCTGCCCACAAGGAGTTAAGAGAAGCAGCATGGCCTAGTGGGAGGAACACAGGCCTGTGTTCTAACCCCAGCTTTGCCTTATGTCTGCTGTGTTTCCTTGGGCAAATCACTTCACTTCTCTGTGCCTCAGTACCCTCATCTGTAAAACGGGGATGAAGACTCTGAACCCCATGTGGGATCTGGACAGTGTCTAACTCTATCACCATGTATCTACCCCAGTGCTTAGTATAATAATAATAATGACATTTATTAAGCACTATGTGCAAAGCACTGTTCCAAGCACTGGGGCGGTTATAAGGTGATCAGGTTGTCCCACGGGGGGCTCACAGTCTCAATTCCCATTTTACAGATGAGGTAACTGAGGCACAGAGAAGTTAAGTGACTTGCCCAAAGTCACAAAGCTGACAATTGGCAGAGCCGGGATTTAAACCCATGAGCTCTGACTCCAAAGCCCAGGCTCTTTCCACTGAACCACGCTGCTTCTCTAAGTCTAGTACCTGTCATATAGCAGGTGCTTAGCAAATGCCCTCAAAAATTAGAGAACCCCTGAAAATGACACCCTAAAGTCTTAATTCTTCTGTCCTCTTTCTCCCCCTCGGTTTGCTGCCTCAAGAGAACAAGACGGACACTCTCGATAAGCAGCTGTCGGCACGGAGAGAGGGCCAGAAACCCAGGATTGCCAGCTCAGGAAGAGGAGCAAAGATGCCTGTGACCCTCCACCTGGTTGTGACCCATGACCCCGGCTCTCGGCCCCAGGCCACCTCCCCTAACCAGTTCCAACCCCATTCCTTACCAGGGCCACGGCTTTCTGGGAAGGCCCAGGGGACTCCTGACCCATGACCCCTAGGATATGAGGGGACATGAGGGACATTGGTAATTGTGTCAGTTTCCCGTGATCGGGAACACATTCTCTCTCTTTTTTTATCATAAAATTGTTAAGCGCTACTATGTGCCAGGCACTGTACTAAGCTCTGGGGTAGAGACAAACTAATGAGGATGGACACACTCCTTTTCCCACATGAGTCTCAAGTCTTTATTCCCATTTTACAGATGAGGTAACAGGCACAGAGGAGTTAAGTGACTTTTAAAATCATATTTATTAAGTGCTTATGATGTGCCAGGCACTCTACTAATCGCTGGGGTAGACACTGGCTTATCAGGTTGGACACAGTCCTTGTCCCACATGATGCTCACACTCTTAATCCCCATTTTACAGATGAGCACAGAGAAGTTAAGTGAGCTGCCCAAAGTCACACGGCTGATAAGTGGCGGAGCCAGGATTAGAACCCAGGTCCTTCTGACTCCCAGCCCCATTTCTCTTCTCTTCCACTCCAGGCTCTGAAATCCTACCTCCAGACCCTTCTCCATGGCAAACCCAAAGAGTTGTTGATTCCACTTTAAGATGGCAACAAAGGCAGAAAAGAGGCATTATCTTGGGGGTCTGGTTTCTCCTCTGGTTCCAGCTGAAGTGAACGGGGGGAATGAAGGAAAAGGAGGGGAAGAGAAGGAACTCTCTCCACCTTGAATCTAGAGACTTGAAAGTTCCCAAATTCCAGAGGTTTTCACCATCTCTTCTGGATCTCTGACTTTTTGACACTCATTTTTGCCTCTTGGGCAGTCACTAATCACCCTAATGATTCACAGTCTCACTTCAGTACAATGGCCTCCAAGCAGACTACTTTTCCCTCTTTTTTTCTGAGGGGGTGGCAGGGGAAACAATGGTTTTACTTCAGTAGCCCCAAAGTAGACAGATTTTCTCTCTTTTATTGGTGGTTAACATCAGTTAACATTGATTACTTTTAAATAAGGGAAGCAGCATGGCTCAGTGGAAAGAGCCCAGGCTTGGGAGTCAGAGGTCATGGGTTCTAATTCCGGCTCCTTCGGGCAAGTCACTTAACTTCTCTGTGCCTTGGTTACCTTATCTGTAAAATGGGGATTAAGGCTGTGAGCCACCCATGGGACAACCTGATCACCTTGTATCCTCCCCAGCGCTTAGAACAGTGCTTTGTACATAGTAAGTGCTTAACAAGTGTCATTATTATTATTATTATTATTATTATTAAATAAAAGGATTATTAAATTTCAAGAATTCTCAAAACCATCAGCTGCCCCCTCACGATGACACCTTAAGTTTAATTTTCACCAGCATAGGGAGATGCTTTCAGGACTCAGTTTCTCTCTGCCTCTCTCTCAATTTAATATCCTTCAGGAGGGGGATAAGGACCAGACCACAAATTTAGCATCATTTTTCTGTTCATTCTTTTCTATGGTATTTGTTATTGACTTACTATGTACCAGGCAGTGATCTAAATGCTGGGGTAGATTTAAAGTAATCAGGTTAGACACAGTCCCTGTCCTATATGGGTCTCACAGTCTTCATCCTCATTTCACAGATGAGGTAACTGAAGCATATAGAAGTGAAGTGACTTTCTCAAGGTCACCCAGCAGAGTAGGGGTGGAGCTGGGATTAGAACCCAGGTCCTTCTCTCAGGCCTGAGACCTTCCCAGACTGAGCCCCCTTTTTCCTCTTCTCCTCCCCACTCCATCGCACCCCCCCACCCTACAGCACCTGTATATACTTGTACCTATTTATTACTCTATTTATTTTACTTGTACATATTTACTACTCTCTTTTATTAATGAGATGCATACAGCTATAATTCTATTTATTCTGATGGTTTTGACACCCATCTACATGTTTTGTTTAGTTGTCTGTCTCCCCCTTCTAGACTGTGAGCCCATTGTTGGGTAGGGGCCGTCTCTATGTGTTGCTGACTTATACTTCCCAAGCGCTTAGTACAGTGCTCTGCACACAGTAAGTGCACAAATACGATTGAATGAATGAAATGACTTGCCCGAGGTCCTGCTCTCCCTTCTATGTAGACTGTGAGTCCCATACAGGACAGGTATTTTGTCCAACATAATTCACTTGTATCTACCCCAGCATTTAGAAAAGTGTTTGACACATAGTAAGTGCTTAACAAATACCATTTTAAAAAGGTGGCGGGGGGGAGGGTAAGTCATTCAATCAATCAATAGAAGCAGCCTGGCATAGTGGATAGAGCATGGTCCTGGGAATCAGAAGGTCATGGGTTCTAATTCCATCTCTGCCACTTGTCTGCTGTGTGACCTTGGGCAAGTCATTTCACTTCTCTGTGTCTCAGTTACCTCATCTGTAAAATGGGGATTGAGACTGTGAGCCTCATGTGAAACAGAGACTGTGTTCTACCCTATTTGCTAGTATCCACCCCTGCGCTTAGTACAGTGCTTTTTTATGGCATTTATTAAGCGCTTACTATGTGCAAAGCACTGTTCTAAGTGCTGGGAAGGTTACATGGTGATCAGATTGTCCCACATGGGGCTCACAGTCTCAATCCCCATTTTACAGATGAGATAACTGAGGCATAGAGAAGTGAAGTGACACAAAGTCACCCAACTGACAAGTGGCCAAGCCGGGCTTTGAACCCTTGACCTCTGACTCCAAAGCCATGCTCTTTCCATTGAGCCATGCTGCTTGGCACATAGTATACTTCCTAAGTGCTTAGTACAGTGCTCTGCACACAGTAAGCGCTAAATAAATACGATTGAATGAGGTGCTTAAAACCATTATTATTATTATTATTATTTATTTTGCACTTACTATGTGCAGAGCACTGTATTAATACTTGGGAGAGTACAACAGAACAGTGTAACGGACATGTCCCCTGTTCACAGTGAGCTTACAGTCTAGAAGGGGAGACAGCCATTAATATAAATATACAAAATTACAGATATGTACATAAGTACTTGTGGGGCCATCACGGGGTGGGGGATGAATTAAATGAGCAAGTGAAAGCAGCATAGAAATGAGTAGGAGAAGGGGAAGGAAGTCAGGGAAGACCTCTTGGGTCTTATTAAAGATATGTCTTTAATAAAGCTTTGAAAGGGGAAGATATCGAGGTGCATTCCAGCCCAGAGGCAGGGTATGGGAGAGAGGTTGGCAGCGAGTAAGATGAATTTGAGGTACAGGAGCTAAGTGTCCTGGCTGAGCTTTTGTAGGAGAGGGGCGAAGTGAATAATAATAATGGTATTTGTTAAGCGCCTACTATGCGCAAGGCACTGTCCTAAGCGCTGAGTGAAGTAGGAAAGGGCAAGGCCAGGCCCAGAGATTTTCCCCTAGGCCACACAGCTTCAGTTCCCTGAGACAGAATCCCTGGGCTCAGATGGGATGTTGTGGGCCAAGGATGCAGGGTCAGTGGCAGAGAGCAATGCTGCTGAACTCTGTAGATAAACCAGTGGTGGATGGGGCACAGAGCTCAGGCCGCTGGGAGGTCTAAAACACTCCACGCAAGCGCTGGTGGTAATGCTCAAAGCTCACCAATGCCACCAGCTGTTGGCCCAGAGCTCAGGCCGCTGAAGTTCTCTCAAGTTCCATGCAAGAGCCGGTGGTGATGCTCACAGCTCACCAGTGCCACCTGCAGTTGGTTTCTTTTTAAAAGCCTGATAGAAAACACCACTCAGGCCCTCTTATGATGATGTTTAGCTGACTGGAGATCTGATGCAGGGGTAGGGAGGAAAGAAATTGAACCCCTGAAAATGACACACAGGAGTTTTAATTCTTCAGTCCTCTTACTTCCTCAAGAGAACAGGATGTACTCTTTTAATATCAGCCCTCCGGCAAGGAGCAGAGCAGAGGAGTGGGCCTGGAAGATAGAGGAACTGGATTCGAATCCCCGTTTTGCCACTTGCATGCTGGGTGACCTTGGTCAAGTCACTTCTTCGTGCCCCAGTTACCTCATCTGAAAATGGGAATTAAATCTTCCTCTTCAAATTAGAGTGTAAGCCCCTGTGGAATGGGTATTGAGTCCAACCTGATTATCTTGTGTCTACCCCGGTGCTTAGAGCTGTGCTTGACAAACAGTAAACTCTTAACAAATACTATTAAAAAAAAAGTTTGGGCCAGAACCTCAGAAAGATGCTGGGAAGACTGTCTCCTGTTAAAGAACTGCAATTAAAAACCATTTCCTGAGTTTGACATTGGCTGGCTACAATAGACATGGCCTAGTGGATGGAGTGTGGGCCCGGGAGTAAGAAGGACCTGGGTTATAATGCCAGTTCTGCCACTTGCCTGCTGTGTGACCTTGGGCAAGTCACTTCACTTCTCTGTTCCTGTGTTACCTTATCTGTAAAATGAGGATTAAGACTAGGAGCACCACGTGGGACATGCACAGTGTCCCCCTTTGGACTGTAAACTCATTGTGGTCAGAAAATGTGTCTTTTTATTGCTTTATCATTCTCTCCCCAGGGCTTAGTACAGTGTTCTGCACTCAGTAAGCATTCAGTAAATACAGTCGACTGACTGATTGACAGGGACTGCATCCAACCCGATTATCTTGTATTTTCTTTATCTTAGTATAGTGCTTACATAGTAAGCACTTAAATACTATACAAATAAAAAATAAAAAAATAAAAAAATCAGGTCATTGCCTTATGCCAAATTCCCCACATGACTGACAGCTGCTTCCAATGCCTAGAAACTCCCCACAGCACACGATGGCCCCACACAGGAGGGCTCCCAGATAGACAGCTGGTTCTCACTCCAACCACAACCCTTTAACAAAAATCAACTCCCAAAACTGCAATCATGGGTCATGGGTTCAAACCCCAGCTCTGCCAATTGTCAGCTGTGTGACTTTGGGCAAGTCACTTCACTTCTCTGTGCCTCAGTTACCTCATCTGTAAAATGGGGATTAAGACTGTGAGCCCCACGTGGGACAACCTGATCACCTTGTATTCCCCCAGCGCTTAGAACAGTGCTTTGCACATAGTAAGCGCTTAACAAGTACCATCATCATCATCAAAACTAAATTGCAGCGAGGATGCTTGGAAAAGTGTTCAATCCAAGAATCAGCCTCTTCTTTGATCTAGCGCCCCAAACAAACCTGTCGCCATTCTCTCGGATGTACCACTCAATGCTCCTGGGCCTCACTTCCTTAATAATAATTATGGTGTTTATTAAGCACTTACTATGTGCAGCACTGGGGTGGACACAAGCAAATTGGGTTGGACACAGTCTCTGTCCCTCGTGGGGCTCAAAGTTTAATCCTCATTTTGCAGATGAAGTTACTGTGGCCCAGATCATTTAAGTGACTTGCCCCAGGACACACAGCAGACATGTGATGGAACCAGGATTAGAACCCAGATCGTTTGGCTACTTATTTCATCTTCTTTTCACTAATCCCCTCTGCTTCTCTAGTTGGAATGTTTGAGGAGACCTCTTAATCCAGTGACCGGAGTCAGAAAATATCAAGCCTCTCTGTGGAATACACACACTTGGCCACATTTCAATAAAAGCATATCATCCTCTTAAGTAAATGAATATCGATCAATCACATTTATAGAGCACTCACTATGTGCAGAGCACTGTACTAAGCACTTGAAAGAGTATAATGCAAAATTAGAAGGCACGTTCCCTGTCCATAAGGACCTTACAGTATAGATGGGGGGACAGACACGAATATGAATAAATAATTTCTAACATATGTTAAAGATACATATGGAAGTGCTGTGGAGTGGCAATTGGAGAGAATATCAAATGTTCAAGAGTCACAGATTGAGGTGCATAAATGATGCAGAAGGGAGAGCCAGCTGGGTAAAAGAGG
Organism: Tachyglossus aculeatus; assembly: GCF_015852505.1. Taxonomy (NCBI): domain Eukaryota; kingdom Metazoa; phylum Chordata; class Mammalia; order Monotremata; family Tachyglossidae; genus Tachyglossus; species Tachyglossus aculeatus. Next base: position 40,440,793 of record NC_052067.1, on the reverse strand, counting down.
GCTTAATTGGGGAAGGTCTCTTGGAGGACAGTTGACCTTAATATTGCTTTGAAGTTGGAGAGAGTGGTGGTCTTGCTTATACAGAAGGGGATGGGGTTCCAGGCTAGGGGGAGGATGTGGGAAAGGGGTCAGTGGTGAGATAGATGAGATTGGGCCACAGTGAGTAAACGGGTGCTAGAGGAGTGGAGTGAGTGATCAGTCAGGTGAGGTAGGATGGAGAGAGCTTTTTTGAGAAGCGAGACATGAATTGAACGTTTTTGTTAGAGAGCAGTCCTCTGTTCCAAGGATGACAGTCCATTTTGCACTGTGACCACTAAAAAATGGCTCTTTGCTTCCCAAATGCATTTATTATCTGCGGCAGTCAGTCTAATCTTTCGAACCGTCTCCCATACCAAGACGCAATAGTTTCCGCCCTGAAAGGTTTGCCATTCACCTGGTGACTTTATAACAGAGTTGCAGAGAATAAAGTAGTGAAAGAACAACTTTAGGAAGACATGAAAACATATTTGAAAAACAATGAGGACTCAGCAGAATCCTTTATGCTAAGAAGCTAAACCAAGAAGCCAGCTTGTCTGCTGGGAGACAGACAAAATTGTGGGAAAGCGCAGGGACTTGGGACACCATCAGACCGGGATCTCTAAGCAGCCAGACAGGTGAACTAAAGGGGCAAGATGAAGAAATTGGAAGTCGTTAATGAAAGGAATCTTTCTGCCAGGTTGGATAGGAGAACCGACCACTTTCAAGGGAGAAATTAACCCACAAGGAAGAGATGAGGCAGGAATAGGTAAGTGATATAGAATGTCCTTATTTTGAAAGCACCCATACAACAGCAGCATGGCTCAGTGGAAAGAGCCCGGGCTTTGGAGTCAAAGGTCATGGGTTCGAACTCTGCTCCGCCACCTGTCTGCTGTGTGACCTTGGGCAAGTCACTTCACTTCTCTGGGCCTCAGTTCCCTCACCTGGAAAATGAGGATTAAGACTGTGAGCCCCCCGTGGGACAACCTGATCACCTTGTATCCCCCCCAGCGCTTAGAACAGTGCTTTGCACATAGTAAGCGCTTAACAAATGCCATAAAAAACAAACAAAAAACAGTTGAGTCCTGTCCCAGAATGTGAAGAAGAATGCATGGAAGTAGAATATGGATGGATTGAAGAATAGCCAGCAGACATCCCATTAGATTGCAAGCTCAGGGAGGGCAAGGACTGTACGTTTTACTTCTCGTATGTGGTTCCAAGTGTCTGTACAATGTTTATTCAGTCAATTAATCAATCGTATTTGTTGAGCTCTTAATGTGTGCAGAGCACTGTACTAAGTGCTTAGGAGAGTAGTGTGTCAGTGGAAAGAGCACAGGCTTGGGAGAGAAGGTGGGTTCTAATCCTGCTCTGCCACTTGTCTGCTGTGTGACTTTGGGTAAGTCACTTCACCTCTCTGGGCCTCAGTTACCTCATCTGTAAAATGGGGATTAAAAGTGTAAGCCCCAAGTGGGACAACCTGATTATCCTTCATCTCCCCCAGTTCTTAGAACAGTGCTTGGCACATAGTAAGTGCTTGACAAATACCTCAATTATTATTACAATATAGAAGAGTTAATAGACATGTTCCCTCTGCAAATGTTCTGCACACAACATCGCCCAATGGAAAAAAAGCACAGGCCTGGGAATCAGAGGACTTGAGTTCTAATCCTAGCTCTGCCACCTTCCTGCTGTGTGACCTTGGGCAAGTCTCTTAACTTCTTTGGGCCTCAGACTCCTCACCTTTAAAATGGGGATTCAAAACCTGTCCTCCCTCTTACATAGATTGTTAGGCCACATGTGAGACAGGGACTAGGTCTGGTCTGATTGTATTGTACCTGCCACAGCACTTAGCACAGTGCTTGGCACATAATATGAGCTTAATAATAATAATAATGGCATTTGTTAAGTGCTTACTATGTGCAAAGCACTGTTCTATGCGCTTAAATACAAAAGTTATCAACACAGTAATAATAATAATAATAATAGCATTTGTTAAGTGCTTACTGTGTGCAAAGCACTGTTTAATGATAATGATAAGCTAACCTAAAATGAAACAGCCAGGGCAGATCCAGGAGAATATCCTGAGAATTTTTAGGAAACTTTTCACCTACAAGAAATAGTGAGAAGATTGATTAATATTGTTGGACTCTAAGATTCAAATATCATGAAAACCTGCTTCTATAGCACAGTATCCAATTTTTCCTTGTCCTTTATATTGCTTTATCGCTATACCACTATTTATGTCCTGTCACCAGTCCTCCCACCTCACAGTCTTAAGATTTTGAGCTTAATAGACATTCGATAAATAGTATTATTCTTACTTCAGTGTTGCCTAGTGGATAGGGCACAGGCCTAGGAGTCAGAATAATCCCAGCTTCATCACTTGTCTGGGGTGCTTACTTGGGCCAGTCACTTGACTTCTCTGGGCCTCATTTACCTCATCTGTAAAATGGGGATTAAAACTGTGAGACCTATGTGGGTCACGAACTGTTGTCTCCCCTTTCTAGACTGTGAGCCCACTGTTGGGTAGGGACTGTCTCTATATGTTGCCAACGTGTACTTCCCAAGCACTTAGTACAGTGCTCTGCGCACAGTAAGTGCTCAATAAATACGATTGATTGACTGATTAACCTGATTAGCTTGTATCTACCCAAGTGCTTATTATGGTACCTGGCATGTAGTAAACACTTCACAACTACCATAAATAAATGTCTAATCACCCCAACAGTTATTTTTGTCTCCGTTGGAGGAAAAAACTGAAGTTAGAAGTCACTAGATGGTGCTCTTTTCCTTGCTATTTACTTGTTTTGTCATCCCATCCAGTCCTGTCTGACCCTTAGAGATGCCATGGGCACTTCTCTCCCAGAATGTCCCACCCCCATCTGCAATCGTTCTGGTAGTAAATCTATAGAGTTTTCTGCAGAACAAATTTATTCACAGTATTCGCCCAAACCAAATTATAATACCCAGGATCATCTCTCTCTCCCAGATTATTTCTTTAAAATATAGCCCTGTTATTGAAAGAAACTATGGCAAGAGATGAATCACTATTCTTAAATCATCATTAACCTCATACGATCACCAGTCTTCATTATTGCCCTCAATTCTATTGTCCACATCATTTATTGGCTGTAATGCCCTGCCTGAAATGTTGTGGGAAGAAAATGAAAAATAATGCAGATCAGCTTGTACTTCCCAAGTGCTTAGTACAGTGCTCTGCACACAGTAAGAGCTCAATAAATACGATTGATTGATTGATCAGTAGAAAATCCACAATCCTAGAAGGTAGAACGGGGACCCGGGAGTCAGAAGGATCTGGGTTCTAATCCTGGTTCCTCCACTTAATAATAATGATGGCATTTGTTAAGCGCTTACTATGTGCAAAACACTGTTCTAAGCGCTGGGGGGGATACAAGGTGATTAAGTTGTCCCACGTGGGGCTCACAGTCTTAATCCCCATTTTACAGATGAGGTAATTGAGGCTCAGAGAAGTTAAGTGACTTGCCCAAGGTCACACAACAGACATGTTGTGGAGCCGGAATTCGAATCCATGACCTCTGACTCCAAAGCCCGGGCTGTTTCCACTGAGCCATGCTGCTTCACTTGCCTGCTCTGTGACTCTGGGCAGGTGCCTTAACATTTCTGTGACTCAGTTACCTCATCTGTAAAATGGGGATTAAGACTGTGAGCCCCATGTGGAACATGGACTGTGTCCAACCTGATTAGCTTGTATTTACCCAGTGCTTAGTACAGCTCCTGGCAAATAGTAAGCACTTAAATATCATCAAAAATGTATCCCATAAGAACAATGAACAGCTCCTCCTCCACCTTGCCAATGTGAAAGGGGAAAGGGTGCCACCATGGCTACAGGCTCCAAACTCGGGGTGGGATTCCAGACTTTTTCCCAAAGAAAGGAAAGATGGTATGTTAAAGGTAAAAGGGCAGATCTGGGGTAAGGAAACTATGTCCTTATTGGCATGGACGCGGACTGTAGATTGTAGGTTCTTCCACTAGATTTTAATCTCCTTGTGGGCAGGGATCATTTCTACCAACTTTGCTGTACGTTCCCAAGCTCCTAGTACAGTGCTCTGTACACCAGAAGTGCACAATAAAGACAACTGATTGATTGATTTAAAGGGAGGTCCCACAGTGAATGATTGAATCCATAAAAAGAAAACTCGGGAGAGTGCAAGAGGACAGAATCAATCGATCAATCAGTGATATTTATTGAGTGTTCACTGTATGCAGAGTGCTTATTAAGTTGTTGGGAAAGTACGTTATAATGCAGTTGGTTGACATGATCTGTGTCCTCAAGGAAGCAGCATGGCCTAGTGGATAGAGCACGGGCCTGGGAGAAGAAGGTCACAGGTACTAATCCCGGCTCCCCAACTTGTTTGCTGTGTGACCTTCTAGACTGTGAGCCCATTGTTCATTCATTCAATCGTATTTATTGAGTGCTTACCGTGTGCAGAGCACTGTACTAAGGGCTTGGGAAGTGCAAGTTGGCATGGGCCGTCTCTATATGTTGCCAGCTTGTACTTCCCAAGCGTTTAGTACAGTGCTCTGCACAAAGTAAGTGCTCAGTAATTATGATTGATTGAAAGAAAGTCACAACTTCTCTGGGCCTCAGATACCTCATCTGTAAAACGGGGATTAAGACTGTGAGCACCACTTGGGACAACCTGATTACTGTGTATCTACTCCAGCATTTAGACCAGTGCTTGGTACGTAGTAAGCACTTAGTAAATACCATCATTATTATGGCTTTTATTAAAACATGGGCCTGGTAGCTAGAGGACCTCCTTTTTTTTGATGGCATTTATTAAGCACTTACTATGTGCAAAGCACTGCTCTAAGCACTGGGGAAGTTACAAGGTAATCAAGTTGTCCCACATGGGGCTCACAGTCTTAATCCCCATTTTACAGATGAGGTAACGGAGGCCCAGAGAAGCTAAGTGACTTGCCCAAAGTCACACAGCAGACAGTTGGCAGAGCTGGGATTTGAACCCATGACCTCTGACTCCAAAGCCTGTGCTCTTTCTAATCCTGGCTCTGCCACTTACCTACTGCGTGATTTTGGGCAAGTCATTTAACTTCTTCGTGCCTCGGGTACCTCAACTGCAAATGGGGATTCAATATCTGTTCTCCCTCCTACTTAAACCATGAACTCCATTTGGGTCAGGGACTATATCTAGCCTGATTAACTTGCACCTATCCAGTCCTTAGAATAGGGCTTGACAGTAAGTACTTAATTCTCTCAGTCAACTCTATTTATTGAGTGATTACTGCATGCAGAGCACTGTACTTGTCACTTGGGAAAGTACGATTTAACAACCTAACAGACATATTCCCTGCTCACAATGAGCTAACCGTCTAGAGGGGAAATCAGACATTAATATACATAAATAAAATTACAGATATGTTCATCACTGCTGTGGAGCTGGAAGAGGGTTGAATAAATGGAGAAAGTCAAGATGGCACAGAAGGAAGTGGGAGAGTAGGAGAGGAGGGCTTAGTCGGGGAAGGACTCAAATACAAGTTTTAAAAAAGGAGCTTACAAATCTAGTTGGGGGGACAGATATAAAAATAAGTCACAGTTAGAGTAAACAGAACAAGGACAGGGGACACCGCAATTTTATATGAGGAAGGCAGGAAGTTATTAGATTAGATTAGACTAAAACACAATGGGGAGAGGGCAAAGGGGAAGGACAAGGAAAGGAACACAAAGGGACTAAACTGTATGCCCTTTATGGGAAGGGAGTGTGTCAGTCCCTTCATTCTATTGTATTGTACATTCCCAAGCATTTAGCACAACATTGGGCACATAGCAAATGTTCAGTGAACACCACCGATTAACAGAATTCTTTATCTTCCCAACCAAACCCTGTCCTCCCCGTGACTTTCCCATCACTATAGACAGCACCACCATCCTCCCTGTCTCACAAGCCCATAACCTTCAACCCACATATTCAATCCATCATTAAATCCTATCAGTCCTACCTTCACAGCCTCACTAAAATCCACCCTTTCCTCCCCATTCAAACTGCTACCACATTAATACAGTCAATCTTCCTAACCAGCCTCCTCACTGACCTCCCAGCCTACTGTCTCTCCCCACTCCAGTCCATACTGCACTCTGCTGCCTGGATCACTTGTCTACAGAAATGTTCAGGACACATCACCCCACTCCTCAAAAAACTCCAGTGGTTGCCCATCCACTTCCACATCAAACAAAATCTCCTCACCATTAGGTTTAAATCATTCCACCACCTTGCCCCCTCCTACCTCACCCCACTACTCTCCTTCTACAATCCAGCCTCTACGCTTTGCTCCTCTAATCCCAACCTTCTCACTGTGCCTTGGTATCACCTATCTCGCCGCCAACCCCTAGCCCACGTCCTGACTCTGGCTTGGAATGCCTCCCCTTCCTCAAATCCAACAGACAATGACCCTTCCCTCCTTCAGAGGTTTACTGGAGGCACATCTCCTCCAAGAGACCTTCCCAGATTAAGTCCCTCCTTTCCTCTTCTCCCACGCCCATCTGCACTGCCCCAGCTTGCCTTCCCTTTGTTCTTCCCTGCTCCCAAGCTCACAGCACTTATGTACATATTTTTCATTTATTTATTTGTATTGATGCCTGTCACACACCCCCTCCCCAGCCCCCAGACTGTAAACTCTTCGTGGAGTTTACAGAGGCAGGTGAACATAAAATTTTACCTCTCTCCCCTTACTCCCTCACCTCCTTTTCCACCATTTTCCTTTCCTCTCGACCCCCCACCCCACCATCCTTTATCCAGTAAGGAGAACCCAACATCCAACCCTCAGGATCAGTGCTGTGGAAAATGTCTGACCCTGGTCACTTCTCCCACTATGGACTTCTAGACTGTGAGCCTGCTATTGGGTAGGGACCGTTTCTATATGTTACCAACTTGTACTTCCCAAGCGCTTAGTACAGTGCTCTGCACACAGTAAGCGCTCAATAAATACGACTGAATGATTGAATGAATGAAACCATCCTTTCAGCAGAAAGAACCTAGGATTCTACAAAGTTTTTGTGAGGAGAATTTATAGCAACAAGCCGCATTTCCGCCTCACGGTACAGTAAAATACGAAGTCCATCCAATGCAACGAGCAAAATTTAAGATGTGTTCTGTAAAATAAATTTAGTGTTTCACAGACTCATGGTAAGGAGGGGAGTGGGGGGGAAGGTGGAACTCATTAGCTGGTGAAAATGAATCATTGTAAAGTGAACAGTGCCAATTGGCCTAAACACCACTCACCACGGAGTAATTCTTCTCTTGTCATAGGACTCCGCCTGGAGCAGAGATTGATGATGATCCAGCCTTTCTTGAGATTTGAGGCTCACATCTCATTTATGTTTATGCCTGCCAGATGGCGTAGTCTTGATTTGTCACTGTATTTCTGAGACGTTCCTTGATCTCTCGGGCTTGAGGGCACGAATGCTGCACCAGTTCAAGGAGGAAAATGCATTGGGAAACACCTAGAAAAGGAAAGTGTGTGATTAGGAGAAGCAGCGGGGCCCAATGGATACAGCACAGGCTTGGGAGTCAGAAGGACCTGGGTTCTAACCCTGGCTTTGCCACTTGTCTGCTTTGGGACCGTCGGTAAGTCACTTCACTTCTCTGGACCTCAGTTATCTCAACTGTAAAATGTGGGTTAAGACTGTGAACCCCATGTGGGGAAGGGATTGTGTCCAACTTTATATGCTTATATCCATCCTCATGCTTAGTACAGTGTCTGGCACATAGTTCAAAGTGCTTAAATACCACAATTTTTTTTTTTATATGGATTGGGAGCTCAGACCAAAAATCCATGGGAAGATGAAGGGAATAGAAGTATAAATGAGTCTGAGCATTGGGAAGAAATATTCATATTTTTGTTTTTGTGGTATTTGTTAACACTTTGTGACAGGCAATGTTCTGAGCGCTAGGTAAATACAAGGTATTCAGGTTGGACACAGTCCTTGTCCCACGTAGGGCTCACAGTCTTCACCCCCATTTCACAGATGAATAAATCTACAAGGTAAGCAGGGAATAGATCACAGGTTTAGCTATTTAACCATTAGAAAGTCAAGGCAATAGACACTATCCAGGAGAGGTTAGAATGCCTTCACATTTTGGGGAGTGGAGATGGCTATCCAGTGGTTCTGTCTGTAACTGAAATAATAAGAATAACAACAATAACAATCATTTTGATATGTATTAAACTCTTACTACGTACCTAGCATTATTTTAAGGGCTGGTGTAGATACAAGCTAATCGGGTTGGACACAGTCCCTGTCCCACAAGGGGCTCACAATCTTAATCCCCATTTTACAGATGAGATAACGGAGGCCCAGAGAAGTGAAGTGACTTGCCCAGGGTCACAGAGAAGGTGGAGCAGGGATTAGAATCCACATCCTCTGACTTCCAGACCTGTGCTCTTTCCAGGGATGATAATCATGAGAATGATGATGAATACAATAATACAAATAACATAATACATAATATGTACAAAGAGACTGTCTCTATATGTTGCCAACTTGTACTTCCCAAGTGCTTAGTACAGTGCTCTGCACACAGTAAGCGCTCAATAAAGACGATTGAATGAATGAATGAAATGATAATCTCTTGTCCACAGCACTACACATCCCCCTCTTTATCTCACCTGTTAAGGGTCTCAGTTTCAGGGACCCCACAGTGACTTGTGTCCTTGACATGCTGGGTCAGTGACCCGGGGATGGAACAGGGACACAGATCTGACGAGAACCAATGCGCCTAATAATCAATCAATCAGTGATATTTATTGAGTGCTTACTGTGACAGAGCACTGTACTCAGTCCTTGGTGGAGTACAATAGAAAGAGTTAGAAGACACATTCCCTGCCCCCAAGGAGCTTTGCGTGTAGCGGACAATAAGCATGTCATTTGTTAAGCACTTACTATACGCTATGCGCTAGGGTAGATGCAAGTTAATAAGGATGGACATAATCCCTCTCCAACATAGGGCTCACTATCTAGGGATGGAGGGAGGAATGTTTTCTAATTCCCTTTTCATAGATGGAGAAACTGAGGCACAGAGAAGTGACTTAGCATCACATATCAGCGTGACCTAGTGGGAGTCAGAAGGACCAGAAGGTTTTAATCCTGGCTCCACCACTTATCTACTGACCATGAGCAAATCTCTTTGCCTTGGTTACTCATCTGTAAAATGGGAATTCAGACTGTGAGTCCTATATGGGTGAGGGACTGTGTCCATCCTGATTACCTTTTATTCACTCCAGCGCTTAGTACAGTGCCTGGCACATAGTAAGCATTTAATAAATACCATGGAAAACCCCCAAAAAAGATAAGTTAGCAGAATAACAGAGTCAGGAATGAAACCCAAGTTTCCTGATTCTGGGTCTTGTGTTCTTTCCACTGGATTATGCCACTTCTCTAAGGCTTGTCTATACTAGCCAAGAGATTGAAGGGAGATTATCGGGGTTTGGAGGGGTTCTGTGATTGGAGTGGCATTCTGTCCTGTCACACCAATTGCTCAGATGAATGAAATGTATAGTTGAGGCAGAGTGTGTGTATGGGGAGGTGGGGAGGTTGAGGAGAAGGGGAATTGTGTCTACCTTCTTTATTGCATTCCCCCAAGCATCTAGTAGTACTCTATATACAGTAAGTGCTCAGTAAATAGCACTGATTAATTGATTGATCGAACAAAAAGTCTTCCATCAAATTCTGAGAACATCTGGTGCCTCTCTGGCAACTTAAGACCATCCTTTTCATTTTGTCCACCCAGACTGAGTGGTGGTCTAGTGGAAAGAGAATGGGAGAATAATGTATTTAGATCAATCAATTGAATTTATCGAGACTTACTGTGTGCAGAGCACTGTACTAAGTGCTTGTGAGAGTACACTATAACTATATATATCTATATAATAATATTAATTATAGTATTTGTTATGTGCTTACTATGTGTCAAGCACTGTTTTAAGTGGTTGGGTAGATACAAGGTAATCAGGTTGGACACAGTCCATGTCCCACGTGGGGCTCACAGGCTCAGTGGAAAGAGTACGGGCTTTGGAGTCAGAGGTCAGGGGTTCAAATCCCGGCTCCGCCAATTGTCAGCTGTGTGACTCTGGGCAAGTCACTTAACTTCTCTGTGCCTCAGTTACCTCATCTGTAAAATGGGGATTAAGACTGTGAGCCCCCCCGTGGGACAACCTGATCACCTTGTAACCTCCCCAGTGCTTAGAACAGTGCTTTGCACATAGTAAGAGCTTAATAAATGCCATCATTATTTATTATTATCATTTTTCATTTGAGGAAAGAGAGACACAGAGAAGCGAAATGACTTGCTTAAGGTGACACAAGAGACCCAAGCCAGGATTAGAACTCATGTCATCTGACTCCCACACCCATGCTCTATATATTCATAAATAAAAATATATATTTATACATAATATGATCAATGGATTCCATAAATCAAATATGATCTGCAGCAAATACAGTGTGACCTAATGCATTAAAGCATGGGCCTGAGAGCCAGAGGATCTGGGTTTTAATTCCAGCTCTGCCACTTGCCTGTGGGATGACCTTGGGCAAGTCACTTCACTTCTCTGTGCCTCAGTTCCCTCAAATGCAAAATAGGGATTCAATACTGATTTTCCCTTCTACTTAGACTGTGAGCTTCTTATATGACAGGAACTGTATTCAGCCTGATTAAATTATATCTAGCTCAGTGCTTGGAACAGTGCTTGACACATAGTAAGCGCTCAACAACTGCCATAAAAAATAATGTAATTAAATATAAGATACCTAAAATGTAGACACCTCTCCCTATATATATACAAATATATATAATATATCTAAAATATAATACAATGTAATGCAAAATAAAGTACATTTATCTAAAATACAATATATCTAAATATAATAAAATACAATATACCATTTCACCTTTGAATTTTGAATGAGCTTTAGAAAGTCAATTGACCTCTCTCTCTGGTGAGCTCTTCCAGCCTTTAAATGGGGGCAGTGGTGATTTCCACAGGAGGATAAAGTATCTTGGACTTCTCACAGCTTCTCAGACTTACCGTTTAGATTTTGCCATCCACTTGGTCAAAAATCTACAGCGTTTAGCTAGTTTGCCACTAGTATTTGTTTCCCGGAGCCAAAATAAGATGTAGAGATTATGTATGAGAGCAGCAATCCCATTACCTGTCAGTATGTGAAAGATAAAAAATGCCACCGCCGTATCCGGAAAATCATTTTTCAGTAGCCATAGGTGACAGGAATTGCATTTCAACACGGGACATCTTGGCATACCATAAATATTCAGGTTCTATGGACTTTTAAAAAAAGACCTACTCTGTCTTCTCTTGTATAACACCTCCTTTGCACCGAGAAGCTTCCAGCATCAAGGTCATCTGCGGGGCATCTGGTGTAGAAACCGGGGTGGAAAGAGAGAGAAATAACATGCATGAGAGAAGGCTGTAACTTTTTATGAGCGCTCTAATCTAACAGCATCACATCTCTCACCAGCATCTGGAGAAATTGCAGCTGCAGTGCCAGTGTGAAAATTCTACCTTTCTGCTCCATTGTTTATGGACAGGTAGGTGGAACTTTCTGAGGGGTCGAAAGGAGGAAAGTCAAAGCTTCCAGCGCTGCCATTTCAAATTCATTAACAGGGCAATATACTGACTAAAACATTGGGAGGAGGGAGAGAAGGGAGAGAGAGAAGTGGGTAGAAATATCCGGGACTAGAGTCAGGTAAAATATCTATCTGGGAAGAGGAAGTCTGGGGGCAAATGTGTCGGCGGGGTGACCTTGGGCAAGTCACTTCACTTCTCTGTGCCTCAGTTACTTCAACTGGAAAATGGGGATTAAGAGTAAGCCCTATGTGGGACAGGGGGTGTGTCCAACCTAATTACCTTGTAGCTACCCCAGTACTTAGTACATTCATTCATTCGTATTTATTGAGCACTTACTGTGTGCAGAGCACTGTACTAAGCGCTTGGGAAGTACAAGTCGGCAACATATAGAGACGGTCCCAGGTGCATAGTAAGCACTACCATAATCATTATGATTATTATTATTGTCTGTGGGCCTCAGTGGGTCTGTACAGTTTAGGTAATTGTTTGTTTCGGGTGCTGAGCTCTCTGGGACGTATCCAGGGAGATTTATCAGGAGCTTTAACTTCCTGAACAGAAAGCGTAAGGAGGGGTTAGGAACTATTTAAGTTGGAGAAACGAATTCAAATTCTTGGTCTTGCATTTCTCATCTCAGCATCTTACAAAGCCTCACTGGTAAACCCTTTCCTCCCCATATTTGCAGATGGCAGAAAACCATAGCCTTCTGTTACACTGGTGATTACCATTTTCAGTTACCCAAAGGGACAGCTGGCTTTTTTTCTTTTATGGTATTTGTTAGGCGCTTACTAAATGCCAGAGATAGTGACTAATCTAATCAACAAACTAATCACGTTGGACAGAGTCAGAAGGTCAGAGGTGTTAGTGCCATCTCTGCCACTTGCCTGTTGTGTGTGACTTTGGGCAAGTCACTTAACTTCTCTATGCCTCAGTTACCTCATCTGTGAAATGGAGATTAAGACTGGGAACCCCATATGGGACAGGGACTGTGTCCTAGCCAATTTGCTTGTAATAATAATAATAATAATAATAATAATAATAATAATAATAATAGTACTTGTTAAGTGCTTACTATGTGTGAAGCACTGTTCTAAGCACTTAAATACGATTGATTGATTGCGGCAGATACAAGTTAATCTGGCAGTCCCTATCCCACATGACGCTCACACTATTGGCCCCAGTGCTTAGTAGAGCGCCTGGCACATAGTAAGCGCTTAACGAATACCACAATTATTATTCTTATTATTCATTCATTCAATCGTATTTATTGAGCGCTTACTTTGTGCAAAGCACTGTACTAAGCACTTGGGATGTACAAGTTGGCAACATATAGAGACAGTCCCTACCCAACATTGGGCTCACAGTCTAGAAGGGGGAGACAGAGAACAAAACATATTAACAAAATAAAATAAATAGAATAAATATGTACAAATAGAGTAATAAATACATACAAACATATACATATATGCAGGTGCTGTGGGGAGGGGAAGGAGGTAAGGCGGGGGGATGGGGGGGGACGGGGAGAGAAAGGAGGGGGCTCAGTCTAGGAAGGCCTCGTCTTAGTCTCCATTATACAGATGAGGTAACTGAGGCTCGGAGAAATTAAGTGATCTGTCCAAGGTCACACAGCAAATAAATGGCAGAGCAGGGATTAGAATCCAGATCCATTGACTTCCAGGCCTGTGATCTTTCCAATAGGCCATGCTGCTTCCCACTGATGGCACTGATGAGTTGGGATAGTTATTTCCTCATAGTCCTGCCGTCTGGTTGTTCAAGATCAGACACCTCAGCATTCAGGACACTACATTGTGATTTAGTGTCAAGAGCCCAGGCCTGGGAATCAGAGGTCATGGGTTCTAATCCCAGCTCCACCACTTGTCAGCTATGTGACTTTGGGCAAGTCACTTATCTTCTCTGTGTCTCAGTTACCTCATCTGTAAAATGGGGATTAAGACTGTGAACCTCACAGGGGACAACCTGATTACCTTGTATCTACCCCAGGGCTTAGAACAGTACTTGGCATATCGTAAACATTTAACAAATACCATTATTAGTATTATTATTTTACCACTATGGTACTCTCCCAAATGCTTAGTGCAGTGCTCTAAACACAGTGGACTCTCAATAAATGCTACTGATAGATCAACTGGGCCAATACTGAAGCAAAAGAGCAATCTTAGGAACGGCATATAGTCTTGGCATTGCTGTCGGTAAACTGGAACTTCAAAAATTCTCTTTTCTCCTTCCTTCGGCACTTCCCCTACTTCTGTGTTTCTTTACTCCTTTCCACCTTCCTGCCTTCCTTTGTTCTTCAGAGACAGGGTTGCTTCCTGGAACATTTCTCTATATCTCTTTGACTCAACATATTTTGATTTTACATCCCAGTGTGCAATGAGAGATCGCTTTCTTTCTCCTTGGTCTTTTTAGGAGGAATTATTATTTATTTAGGGTTTTTCTCTGGCTTAATGATGCTCTCTTTCTTCTGAGGAATATTGCTACAGGCAAAATATTTGAGCCTGCTTCTGCGATGGGCTGTATTTTCTTCTTCTCCCAGCACTGAACCATCACTGGAATATATCACGTTAGCATGTCTGAAAAACAACAGCAAATCTACAGACACCCACCGTTGATTGCTTCCTCTGCAGAACCTAATGTAAAATGGTATTTCAAAATTATTATTATTTTAGTGAAACTGCTATCATGGTCTGCTGACCGGCACGGGTATAGATTACTCGGTTAAAAAAGTAAAGAGGAATTTAGCAGCCCAGTAATAAGATGGGCATGGATTTTATATTTTTTTTAATTATTAACAGCTTGACAGGGTGTGTGGCTTTAAATTATTGATGCCAGTGATAGGTATTGTCAGTGAGACAAAACCTTGGACAGGAGGCATCAAAGCAGCAGCTGACCTAGAAGAGGGCCTGGCTTAATTCCCTCTTCCTAATGTCCTGAGGAGGGGGTGGCATCATGCCTTCATATGCCAGTCCGGCTGAACTGATGAACACTGGACCCAAATAGTACTGAGTCTCAACTGGGGTCCCTAGAGGCTCTCTGGATGGGCTGTGATTGACTGACTGATTGATTGATTAATTAACTTTGACCCTGGGGAAGCCCTGAAATAACAGGGAGGACAAAAATCAGGAATGCGGGCCCATTTCGGCCCCACCGATAAATTAATGGTATTGAGCGCTTGCTGTGTGCAGTGTTGTGCAGAGAGCTTGGGAGAGTACAATACAATAGACTTCCCTGCCCACAAGGAGCTTACAATCTAGTGGACCTGCCACTGGATTCACTCCGGCCTGATATTCTGACGGTAAGTCCACACACCTGAATCAATCAGTCAATCAGTGGAACTTATTGAGTGCTTTCTATGGGCAAAGCACTGTACTATTTATTTATTTATTTTACTTGTACATATCTATTCTATTTATTTTATTTTGTTAATATGTTTGGTTTTGTTCTCTGTCTCCCCATTCTAGACTGTGAGCCCACTGCTGGGTAGGGACTGTCTCTATATGTTGCCAACTTGTACTTCCCAAGCGCTTAGTACAGTGCTCTGCACACAGTAAGCGCTCAATAAATACAATTGATTGACTGATCATCATCAATGGTATTTGCTGAGTGCTTACTGTGTGCAGAACACTATACTAAGAGCGTGGGAGAGGAGGATGCAGCAGAGTTGATAGACACTTTTCCTGCCCAAAGTGAGCTTACAGTCTCAAGCACTAGGAATAGTACAATATGGTAAAGTTGGCAGACGTGACCCCTGTCCACAAGGAGCTTACCCTCCATCGATCAGTCACGCAATCCCGCTTGTTGCATGCCGGCTGTGTGCAGAGCACTGTACTAAGTGCTTGGGTGAGTATAAGCACTGGGGAAGCAGCTTGGCTTAGTGAAAAGCCCACTGTTGGGTAGGGAGCATCTCTATATGTTGCCAACTTGTACATCCCAAGCACTTAGTACAGTGCTCTGCACACAGTAAGCGCTCAATAAATATGATTGAATGAATGAATGAATGAATGAAAAGAGCACAGGCTTGGGGGTCAGAGGACGTGGGTTCTAATCCCAGCTCCACCACTTGTCAGCTGTGTGATCTTGGGCAGGCCACTTAACTTCTCTGGGCCTCAGTGACCTCATCTGTAAAATGGGGATTAAGACTGTGAGCCCCACGGGGGACAACCTGATTACCTTGTATCCACCCAAGTGCTTAGAACAGTGTTTGGCACATAGGAAGCGCTTAACGAATACTATGATTATTATTACTACAATGTAACAGGGTTAGTAGAAATGTTCACTGCCCACAAGAAGCTTACAGGCCAGAGGGGAAGACAGACATTAATGTCATTAAATAATTTACAGATAATGACATAAGTGCTAAGGGACTGAGGGAGGGGTGAATAAAGGGAGCAAATCTCCCTTCTTTCTACATCACCTGGGTACTTGATTCCATAATCCCTGAGCACTTGGGTATTCCAACTTCCAAATTCCCCATTCCAACTTCTACTCCGTTGCCTCCCATACCTGCAATGTATATTAGCTATCTCTCCCAGTAGATTGTAAGTTCCTTGAAGGGAGGAAATCAAGTCTACTTATACTCTTGGGCTCTCCCAATTGCTCAGTACAGTACTCTAAGATTGATTGATTGATGGATCATTTATTGAGGGAGCTGCTTTCTGGGAGTCAGGTGGCCAACCTCCTCACCGCAACAGAGTCACTGCAGGCTCCAAACCCACTGGCTCAAATAATAATCATCATAATAATAATTGTGGTATTTTGTTAAGCACTTACTATGTGTCCAACACTGTTAGTCAATCATAGTTATTGGTTGCTTATGGTGTGCAGAGCACTGTACTAAGTGCTGGACAGAGCACAATACAACAATAGACACATTTCCTGCCTGCAATGAGCTTACAGTCTAGAGGGGGAGAGAGAGATTAATATAAATACATGACAGATATATACATAAGTGCTATGGGGCTGGGGGGTGGAATGAATAAAGGAAGCAAGTCAGTTTGACACAGAAGGGTGTGGGAGAAGAGGAATGGAGGGCTTAGACAGTGAAGACCTCTTGGAGAAGTGTCATCAATAAATTCTAAGCACTTAAATAGATACAAGCTAATCAGGTTGGGCACAGTCCCTGTCCCACATGGGGCTCACAGTCTTAATCTTCATTTTACAGATGAGGTAACTGAGGCCCAGAGAAGTGAAGTGACTTGCATGAGGTCACAGAACAGACATGTGGCAGAGCTGTTATTAAAACCCAGGTCCTTCCAACTCCCAGACCCATGCTCTATCCACTAGGCTTTGCTGTTCTGAGCATTTCAGAGCCGCCACAGGGGGAAGGATGCCCATCGTCCTCAAAATAAATTATATTTATTGAGCACTTACTGTGTGAAGAGCACTGTACTAAGCATCTGGAGGATGACAACACTTTTGCTCTTAAGCCTGTTGTCCCCACTCGCCATCCAAGCCGGAGAACAAGGTGTACCAAGCTCCTTAGGTGACCCACCGGCCCAAATCATTCATTGATTCGATCATATTTATTGGGCGCTTACTGTGTGCAGAACACTGTAAAAAATGCTTGGGAGAGTACAATATAACTATAAATCACACAGCCAATCCCGATGGTCCACCAGGGATCACATGGGATCCCCTAAAGTGGGGCTCTGGTCAGGGCTCCTGGAGAAGTCTGGGAATTATGAGCCACCCAGAAGCCACTCGGGGAAGAAAGGATCTTCCCTGGGTAAATCTTCAAGCAGAATCAAACAGCAGGTCTAACTAACCAACGGTGCCTTGCATAAGAGTAGGGAATTGGAAGGTTGAGGGTCTTTAGATTTAAAGACTAACCTTCCTGTTCAGTGGACACCAACCCATCTACTAACAGAGATGGTATACAGGGAAAAAGTCAATCTTTACAGTTCTTATGTCCAAAATTTACCAGACCGAAACTACTTTGTAATCCAGAGATTTCCCATGTGATTTAATTTTTTTTTTTGCAGTAGCTCCATGGGATCTGGACTAACTGGTCATATTGGAGTCATCTGAAAATGCAGGTAAATAATGAGGTTTGTTATCTTTCTCTTTATTTCCCCCCAGCCCCACAGCACTTACATCCATCTCCATAATGTATTTATTTATATTGTCTGTCTGCCTTCTAGACTGTAAGCTTGTTGTGGCCAAGGAATGTGTCTGTTGTACTCTCCCAAACTCTTAGTACAGTGCTCTGCACACAGTAAGCACTCAATAAAAATAATTGATTTGTTTAGGTAAAAAATATCTATGGCATATCAGCTTAGAAGCAAGTGCATCTTTTGAAAATATGGGATAGCTTTTACATTTAAGAAACTTGGAATTTCCCAGATTATTTCTTGGCTACCTTGAAATTTCTGCTAAATTTGCTGAATAGTTAATGAGGTCCAAAAATCAACTGAATGAATAAATCTTGCCTACTTTACTCTTCCAATATACTTCTAGCAACAGGTTACCAGAAACATACCATTAAACCTCTCTGATAGCTGAGTGGCCTAGTGGAAAGACCATGGGCCTGAGAGTCAGAATACCTGAGTTCTAATCCTGGCTCCTCCACTAGTCTGCTAGGTGACCCTGGGCAAGTTACTTAATTTCTCTGTGCCTCAGTTACCTCATCTGTAAAATGGAGATTAAGACTGTGAGCTCTATATGAGACAGGGGCTGTTTCTACCCCATTTACCTTATGTCTACCCCAGCATTTTGAACAGTCCCTGGATATAGTAAATGCTTAATAAATACCATTAAAAAAACCCCCAAAACGTTCAAATCTTAAGAGACGATTTACCGAGAGAGGGTTACGTATGTGTACAGTAACAATCGTATACACCAGAGGGAGATAGAAGACTGGATTTGAAAAAAAAATCTTTTCTTGTAGGAGCTCAGTAATTTCCCATAGACAGAGGGAAATTGCTTATTTCATGCTTCCGTTAAAAGAATGTCGAACTCATTATCCCTTTTTACCAGTGTTCGCCAAGGATCATTCTTGTTGAATGGCCCAAGCAACTTCTGAAGATATTTGATTGCTTTGGATAAAGTATCTTCCCTCTGACTCTGTAAATTTCCATACTCCAAAACGACAGTGACAACAATGAATATATTATATATGAATATAAAGAAAACACAATCATTTGCCATTTTCTTCTCACTGGGAAGCAGTATGGCCTAGCGAAAGGACCACAGGCCAGGGAATCAGAGGATCTGGGTTCTAATCCCAGCTCTGCGAAATGTTTGCTGTGTCTTTGGGCAAGTCACTAAATGTCTCTTTGCCTCAGTTTCCTTAACTGCCAAGTAGGATTTCAAAGCCTGTTTTCTCTCCTAATTAGACTGTGAGTCTCATGTGGGATAGGGATTGCATCCAAACTGATTAACTTGTAACCATCCCAGTGCTCAGAGGAATGCGTGACAGATAGTAAGTACTTAACAAATGTAATAATAATAATAATAATAAGAATGGTATTTGTTAAGCACTTACTGTGTGCCACTGTTCTAAACACTGGGGTAAATACAAGTTAGCCAGGTTGGACACAATACCTGTCCCATGTAGGGCTCACAATCTTAATCCCCATTTTACAGATGAGGTAACTGAGGCCCAGAGAAGTGAAGTGACTTGCCCAAGGTCAAACAGCAGACATGCGGCAGAGCGGGGAGTAGAACCCATGAACTTCTGACACCCAAACCCATTCTTTATCCACTATGCCATGCTGTTCTTAGAGGGGAAGGAATTAAGTGAGAAGCATTGTGCCTAGTAGATAAAGCACAGGCCTGGAATTCAGAAGGACCTGGGTTTCAATCCAGGCTCTTCCGCTTGTCTGCTCTGTGACTTCGGGCAAGGCACAACTTCTCTGTGCCTCAGTAACTTCAACTGTAAAATGGGGTTTAATACTGTGAGTAAAGCTCGTTGTGGGTGGGAACCAACTCTCTGATTTTGCACTCTCCCAAGCACTTAGTACAGTCCTCTGTACTCAGTAAATATTATTGCTTGGTTGATTGAGTCCCATGTAGGTCATGGACTGTGTCCTATAGATTGTGAGCCCATTGTTGGTAGGGACCGTCTCTATATGTTTCCAACTTGTACTTCCCAAGCACTTAGTACAGTGCTCTGCACACAATAAGCACGCAATAAATACGATTGAATGAATGAATGTTAGCTTTTATCTACCCCAGTGCTTAGTGTAACACCTGGCACATAGTAAGCACTTAAATACCATTTTTTAAAAAAAGGTGCATGGATGACATAATAAAAATGATGATGATGGTATTTGTTAAGCGCTTACTATATGCCAAGCACTATTCTAAGGACTGGAGTAGATACAAAGTAATCAGGTTGTCCCACGTGTGGCTCTCAGTCTTTATCCCCATTTTACAGAAGAGGTAACTGAGGCACAGAGAAGTGACTTGTCCAAAGTCACACAAGAATGGGGAACACGAGGAGGAGATGAGAGCTTAGACAGGGAAGGCTTCCTGGAGGAGATGGATTTTAGTAGGACTTTAAAGAGGGAGAGAGTAGCACAGTGCAAGGGGAAAGCAGTTCCAGACAGGAAGGAGGGTGTAAGGACTTAATATAATGTTCTGCACATAGTAAGCACTACATAAATGCCATCAACCGATTGAAAGAAGTCACTGCTTCCGCTTAGAATAAAATAGGCAGACTGTTGAGACTCCATTAACTGTTCCCTCTGAGCTGGCTCTTTTGATTTGGTATTTTGAAATTCTTTTTTGAATACTCCTGATATCACCAAAACCTTAAGGCTCTTTTCTCCCATTAGGCCAAACAATGCTTTGCATTCTCCAGGACTAGAGAAGCTACATGAGAAATAAATTTGAATGGACTTTATTTGAAAGATATTTTGAATGTCATCTGGTGGCATCTGGCAATTGTACCTAGTTCTGCTGGATTGTGTGTTTCTGGGCCTGCATGCATATGACTGGATACAATTCATCCCTAGGAGTCAGAGCGAATGGCAAGCTATCTTTTTTTAAAAAATGGTTGGGAGTCAGAGGATGTGGGTTCTAATTCCAGCTCTGCCACTTGTCTGCTGACCTTGGGCAAACAACTTCACTTCTCTGTGCCTCAGTTACCCCAGCTGTAAAATGGAGATTAAGACTGTGAGCCCCCCGTGGGACAACCTGATTTCCTTGTCTCTACCTGAATAATAATAATAATAATAATAATAATAATAATAATGGTATTTGTTAAGTGCTTACAATGTGTCAAGCACTGTTCTAAGCACTGGGAAGGTTACAAGGTGATCAGGTTGTCCCATGTGGGGCTCACAGTCTTCAACCCCATTTTACAGATGAGGTCACTGAGGCCCAGAGAAGTGAAATGACTTGCCCCAAGTCACACAGCTGACAGTTGGCAGAGCCCATGCTCTTTCCACTGAGCCACGCTGCTTCTCAGCATTGAATGCTGGAATGTTGAATGCTTAGACAGTGCTTGGCACATAGTAAGTGCTTAACAAATACCGTAATTATTATTATCTAGACAGACTGGATAGTCCAGAGGTACACTGTGGCTACAGGCTAAGCTAACTGGTTGCCCAAATTTTTTGTGTTCTCCATCTTAGAACAAAATCTTTTCCCCAAGATCAACCCAACGCTGTGTGTTTTTGACTACTGCAGAAGATTTCCCCTTAAATTGCTAATATCATTAAATAAGGGCTTCCTTGAAGAGGAAAGGTTATCACATTGCTCTTATCTGGATTCTGTCACCCAATTAGACATTTTCTATATTATTTTCTATGTCCTCTTCACCTTCACCCAGCCATTAGATCAGATGAGATGCAGAATGACCTAATGGATAAAGCATGGGCCTGGGATTTAGAGAACCTAGGTTCCAGTCCCAGCTCCACCACTTGCTGCTGCGTGACCTTGGGTAAGTCACTTCACTCCTCTGTGCCTCAGTTCCTTCATTGGCAAAATGGGGACAATACCTGTTCTCCCTCTTACTTGGACCGTTATCGTGTATCTATCCCAGCGCTTAGTATACTACTTGACTCTGTAAACCAGCCACTGGTTTCTGGGGAGACTTATTTAGGATCTGACTTTCTTCTCATGACATCTTCTCCAAGTGAATGTTGTAGGTATAAGCTGTTTTATTACCCTCACTTTGGTCACGTGGCAATACAGGGTTCAGAGATCTCCTAAACGAAGTATCAATGCTCTACCAAGACACAAGCATTATTTTATCAAGACTTGCCGTCAGGCAGCTGGCCCATCATTTTTCTTGATAAACGTTTAGAGCAAATAGAAGGAATCATCCCAAAGAGCGTATAAGTGCTTATCTGTGGATGAGAGCTAAATGCTTTATGGAGTTAAACCTATATTGTTCCTGCACTATTGAAGGAAGTGTATTTCTGAGTCTATCTAGAACTTTTTAGGGTTTCTTTTTTCCTTTTTTTTAAAATGGTATGTGTTAAGTGCTTACTTTGTGCCAGACATTGTACTAAGTGCTGGGGTAAATACAAGTTAATCAGGTTGGACACAGTCCATAGGGTTCACAGTCTTAATCCTCAGTTTATGGATGAGGCAGCTGAGGCACAGAGAAGAGAAATGACTTGTCCAAGGTCACACCTAAGTTATTTTAAGCTTTGAGTTCTTTAATATGTCATATTTACTTTTCCTAATGTCAATTAAGCGGGAAGTTGTGCCATTTATATTAGTAAGGTTGACTCCAAATGAAGAATTGTAAAGGACAATCTAGCCTATTGGTTGGAGCATTGAACCGAGAGTTAGGAATAATAACATCATTGGTTAAGTGCTTACTATGTGCCAAGCACTGTTCTAAATCCTGAGGTAGATTCAAGATAAACGGGTTGGACACAGTCCCTGTCCCACATAGGGCTCACAGTGTAAGTCTCCATTTTACAGATGAGGGAACTGGGGCCACAGAAGTGAAGTGACTTACCCAAGGTCACACAGCAGACAGGCAGTGGAGTTGGAATTAGAACCCAGGTCTTCCGACTCTGAGGTCCATGCTCTATCTACTAGGACACTCTGTTTCTCTGGTCCACGTTGCTTACTCTGTGCAGAGCACTGTACCAAGTGCTTAGGAGAGTACATTACAAAATAATTAGCAGGTACATCCCCTTCCCATAATGAGATACACACATATGTAAAATAAACATAAATAAGGATTATTTATATTTTCTGATAAATATTTAGATTTTTTTTGTGAAACTTGGTAGTTATCTGTATCAATCAATCAATGCATAGTCAGACTAGGTCAGTTCCTAGTTGTAAAATGATCTGTTTTCTCAAGAAAATGATGTGGACATGTTTTTTTAAAGTACTGTAGACACCAAGAGAAAGAAAAAGGTTAAAAGAAATTCCTAATAATAATAATATTTTCTTCAAGACATCCCTAGAATTAAGTATTTTTGTCAATTATTTAGTAAGTACCTAATTTGCTATTGCTGGAGAAGAAAATTGCATGGTTGCACTCAAATTATTAAAAGAATATTTTGATGGCATTCGACAGCGACTAGCAAAGTATTGACAACTCATTCTGCTATAGGCAAATTATCGTGGCTCTCCTTTTTATCTTGCAAGGTGAAATTGAATAGAAAAAAGTATGTCATTAACTCTTTTGAAAACCATCTACAGACTAACATTGAAAGACACCTTTAATGTCTACTATCCTTACATGATCAGGTAGAAAAGTTCATAAATCTCTCCTTTTAAGAGGCACTCGGGATAATTTCGGAATAAAAAAAACAAACTGAATGCAAAAGGATCATCTTTCTTATCAATGGAATTTATTGAGTGCTCACTAGGTGCAGAGCACTGTATTAAGGGCTTGGGAGAGTACAATACAACAGATTTGGCAGACACATTCCCTGCCCACATCTAGCTCATAGCCTAGAGAGGGAAAGACAATACAAGTAAACAATTTATAATTTAAATATATGTATATAAGTGCCATGGGGTTGAGGACAGGGTGAATATCAAATGTCTAAAGTTCACAGACTTCAATCAGCTCTCTTATTGGAGTAAGAGGGTTTCTTTTTTTTTTTTTTAATTTTTCAATAATCTTTCTCTCTGGGATTTTGATGCCCTGTCAGCCAAAGCAGTCTTTTCTCCTTTCTAAAACTGTGGTTTTTATAAATGATATCTGTTAAGCGCTTACTGTGTGCTAGGCACTGTACTGAGCATTGGGGTAGATTCTAGACTGTGAGCCCACTGTTGGGTAGGTACCGTCTCTATATGTTGCCAACTTGTACTTCCCAAGCACTTAGTACGGTGTTCTGCACACAGTAAGCATTCAATAAATATGATTGAATGAATGAATGAATACACAAGATAATCAGGTTGGATCCAGTCCACATCCCATGCGGAGCTCACAGGCTTAATCTCCATTTTGCAGATGAGGTAACTGAGGCCCAGAGAAGTGAAGTGACTTCTCATCAGATAACTTCCAATTCCCTTTTTGCCACCCAGAAAGACAAAATTACTTTTTCCCAGTTCATTCAGGAGTTCCCTTGGCATCTAAGAGGACAAACTCAGGGCTCCTGTTGCTACATCTTTAGCTCTACTCCTTAGATCCTATAATAGAAATCATCCCACAGGTCTCTAGAATATGGAGAAATAAATCTCAAATACAATGCTCTTCTTAACAGCCAGAGTTACATCCCAACCCAAAGCCACAGAGCCTAAGGTAGAAGCAGAGATCACAGTTGGGTGACTTATGCCCTTGATTTTATTTAACTGTGCTAATGCATCATTTCTAGAAGTTAAGATGGTTTGTTTGCATCTTTCACAAGCCTCGTGTTCCAGTCACTGGACAAGAGTAGACCATAACAATAAAGAATAATAATGTCACATTTGTTAAAATGCTTCTTATGTGCCAAGCTCTGTCCTAACTACTGGGGTAGATACAAGATAATCAGGCCCCCCAAAAGGCTCACAGTCAAAGAAGGAAGGAAAGCAGTACTGCATTCCCATTTTGCAGATGAGAGAACTGAGGCACATCATTAATCACCAATGGTATATGTGCAGAGCACTGTAACAAGAGCTTAGCAGAGTATGGTACAGGGTTGGCAGACACATTCCCTGCCCACAATGAACTAACACTCTAGAACAGAGAACTAAAGCGACTTGTGCAAGGTCAAAATTAGAACCCAGGTCCTTTAACTCCTAGGCCCGTGCTCTTTCCATTAGGCCACACTGCTTCTCACTAGATCCAATAACTATCTCATGTCTTCTTTAGATCCTGTTCGGTTCCAGGAAAAGATTAGCTTTCAGAATCACCTAGTGAAATTTTTTGCACCATTATCCCTGACTTCCTTACTTTCAAGCAGGGCTGGAAGAAGAAAAACCTGCAGGACCTGATCCCCTTCTGCTGGAAAATGGGCACCAAACAGTGTTGACATTGGCACCCTCATCTCTTCAGTGCCTCATTGCCAGAGGTGCAGCTTGGCTTAGTGGAAAGAGCCCGGGCTTGGGAGTCAGAGGTCATGGGTTCTAATCCTTGCTCTGCCACTTATCAGCTGTGTGACTTTGGGTAAGCCACTTTACCTCTCTGTGCCTCAGAGACCTCATCTGTTAAACGGGGATTAAGACTGTGAGACCATGTGGGACAACCTGATTACCTTGTCTCTACTTCAGCGCTGAGAACAGTGCCTGGTATATAGGAAGCACTTAGTAAATACCATCATCATCATCTTCACTACGGAGCATATTTCCTCCCTACCTCAAACAGTTCTAATGGCCCCAAACCCTCATCCCATCACAATATCTTTCAATAGCTAAGATTTCTGGCCTCCTCCATCTGAATCATGAAGCAGTCCATGCGTTTCCTATCAGGTTTACATCGACTGGTTAATTAATCAATAATATTTATAGGGCATTTCCCCTGGGCCCTTGGGAGAGCTCAGTAGTTTGTAATAATTATGGTATATCCCTTAAGTGCTTACTATGTGGCAGGCACTGTCTTAAGCACTGGGCTGGACACAAGCAAATTGGGTTGAACACTGTCCTTGTCCCACACATGGGGCTCACAAACCTAATCCCCATTTTAGAGATGAGGTAACTGAGGCCCAGAGAAGTTAAGTGACTTGCCCAAGGTCACCCAGCAGACAAGTGGCAGAGTAGGGATTAGAACACAGATCCTTCTGACTCGCAGGCCTGTGCTCAATCCACTAGGCCATGCTGCTTCTCTAGACACAATCCTTGTCATCAACAAACTTACAATTTAGTGGGGGAGACAGACACTAAAACGAATTACAGATAGGAGGAAGCAAAGATATGCACATAAGTGCTTTGGTGGGGGAAAGTGGGGAAGACCTAAGTGCAGGAAGGACCTATGTGTTTAGGAGGTGGAAGCTCAAGTAAATAAATAATGCAGGGGGAGGATCACACCTGGAGAGTTTCCAGTACTCTACCAGTCTCGACTATGGGAAGGAAGAGTCAAGCAGAGGCCTACCCATTCCATTCCTAGCTGGGGCAGTGGCTTGCGAGTGGGAGGCAATCTGCTACAAGTCAAAACTCACCTGTGCTGGGAAGCAGTGACATGGGAGAGAGTCGAGGGTGGAGACTCAAGTTTACCGTGAGGAAGGAGGCAGTAGTAAACCACCTCTGAATTTTTACCAAGAAAACTCTATGGGGACACTACCAGAATGATTGCAGATGGAGGTGGGGAATTCTTGGAGAGATGTGTCCATGGCATCACTATGGGTTGGAGATGACTCGGCAGCGTAAGACAAGACAAGCAGAGAAAATAGGATGAGGAGATGAGAGATGAGCCAGGGAAGGTCTCCTGGAGGAGATGTCATTGTAGTGGGGCTTTGAAGATGAAGAGAGACAGGGCTTGTTAACTATAAGAGAGATGGGAATTCCAGGCAGGCGGGAGGATTTGAGCAAAATTGAGCAAAGGACAGTATTTCTTGAGTGCTTACTGTGTGCAAAGCACTGTACTAAACACTTGGCAAAGTATGATATAATAGAGTTGGTAGATGTAATCCCTGCCTATAAGGAGGACCCAGTCTAAATGGGGAAGTGGTCATTAAATAAATTACAGATGGGAGGAATAGTAGAGTATAAGGATATCTGGCTGGGGTGAATATCAAAGTGATTAAGTCGTACCCAAGAGTGTAGCAAAAGTTCCAGACTGAATGAGATCAATCTACCAGGGGTAATGGTATAGCTACCCTCTGGTATTTTAATTAGCTTGCCTCTGTTCTGCACTCCTGTCCTGTATGCTCAATTTTCGCCAAAGATCTCCTCCTTTCTCCCCCCAGAGTCAAAAGCTGAGCCACCAGAGCAGCAGCGTGCAGAGCAAGCTCCAAAGAAAGCTGTCACCCCGCTTGCCTCGGATACACCAAAGCCCGCACGGCGATTTTGTTTTTGATTAATACAGGTTTCAGAACTGTCCTGCCATCTCAATTTACTCCAGCATAAGGGGATTCTAATCAAGTCACAGACGGTGTTAAGGATGAAGCAGGCGCATTCCTCCGCTGAGGTCTCAATCTGCCGCCCAGTCGTTAGCTACTAAAACTGATGTCTTTGTCTTCAGGACCAGTGTGGGGGAGGGAAAAGTCACTCCTCCAAAGCAGGCTGGATTCACCTTGGCGATTCCTCTACCAGTTAAATAAATACAAACATCTAATGTCACGACCCCCTCCTGTTCCACAGATTCAGCATGTTTCGACACCGTTAGCAGCTAGAGTTCAGGGCCAGAATACATCAACAAAGAGATTAAAATGCCCTTTTTGTCCTAGAGCTTGGAGAGGAGAGGATGTGCTTGGGCTACATAGAAGCGGTACATGCTGGGTACCCAGAACTCTCTTCTCTGTCCTTCGCTCACTCCGGAGAAACTGTTAGCTATGGGGAAAATCCAGGAAGAAAGAAACATCAGGCATCTCTATAGGGCCTGCTTGTCTCAGGAAAAGTTTTCCAGTTGAAGAAACCAACAAAGGAAGGAGGGAGAGGAGGAGGGTTTCTTTATATATGACAAACAAATTACATTGTCATTAATAATGCAAGTCGTGGCTTGGAAAAAAAAATCTTTACTTTATTTTAAGATTTTAAGTATGGTTTACGGGGAGGTTTAGAAGGCACAGGAGAGTCAGACCTTCCAGACAGATGCATTTGCCTTGACAAAATTCATTTGTAATAGCTTTAGAACAATGGCCTAGAGAATACCCCATTGCACCGATGACTTTTTTCAAGTATTTTTTTCCCCTTCTCTATTGAAAATGGACCTAGTTTGGAGCCCTAATTCACCCAGCTACCACACCCACTCTTTCAGCCCAGGGAGCAGCAAGAATGAAGGGTCAATCACCTGACATATTTCCATCCAATTTCAAGGGTAGAATGTGTTCATTTTCTGACTAATAGCATGTCATTTTGCAGAAGCCTTTGGTCGCGAATTAATCCTGGAATCAAAACAGATTTTCCGGGGAGCAATCTTCCATCAAGTATTGATTTTTTTACACTCATGGAGTCTGTCCTCCCTAATTTAACCTGACAATGATTCTGCACAATGGGCTCTGAGCACCCTGGCAACTCAAAGAAGGAACTTTTACTGTCTTTTCTCTCTAAAGTAGAAAGGAAAAAAAAAGAATAAAAAAAGAAAATCAGAAGCAGCAGCAATGGCCAGCCAGTTCCATCAGTCACGAGGGGGAATATTTGCTCTGATATATTTTTTAAAAACTTTATCATACTTACTATGTGCTAGGCACTGAACTAAGCGCTGGGGTAGATGACAAGCGAATCAGGTTGGACATGGTCCCTGTCCCACATGGGACTCACAGGCTTAATCTTCATTTTACAGATGAGGTAACTGAAGTGCAGAGGTAAAATTTGAGAAGCAGCATGGCCTAGTAGATAGACTGTGGGCCAAAGAGTCAAAAGGACCTGGGTTCTAATCCCAGATCCGCCCCTTGTCTGCTGTGTGACGTTGGGCAAGTAACTTAACTTCTCTGTGCCTCAGTTGCCTCATCTATAGAATGGGGATTAAGACTATGACCCCCACTTGAGACAAGAACTGTGTCTAACCCAATTAACTTGTATCTACCCCAGCATGAAGAACAGTGCTTGACAAAGAGCGCTTAACGGATACCATCATTATTAAGTGAAGCGATTTGCCCTAGGTCATATAGCAGACAAATGGAAGGGCAGGGATTAGAACCTAGCTCCTTGTGATACCCAGGCCCGTGTTCTACCCACTAGGCCATGCTGCTTCTCCAATTTTGCCTCCAATGACTGGGAATAAAAAAGTGCAGCACTTCTGCACTTGAGAAGCAGCGTGGCTCAGTGGAAAGAGCACAGGCTTTGGAGTCAGAGGTCATGGGTTCAAATCCCAGCTCTGCCAATTGTCAGCTGTGTGACTTTGGGTAAATCACTTTGCTTCTCTGTGCCTCAGTAACCTCATCTGTAAAATGGGGATTAAGACTGTGAGCCCCCCGTGGGACAACCTGATCACCTTGTTACCTCCCCAATGCTTAGAACAGTGCTTTGCATATAGCAAGAGCTTAATAAATGCCATTATTATTATTATGCAATCCCATCTCCATTTGGGGGATCACTTGTGAGGAAGACCAATACATGATCTATCTATAGGGTTGAGTGAAATGATCAATAATTTCATGGTATGCCACCCTTTTGGGCCCAAAACATTTCAGGAAGAAAGAAAAGCATTTGCTTAGTAAAGTCTGGGCTCTGAGCATCACATCTGACTGTTCCAAACAATTGCATCTTTAATTCCAAATGCCATACGACTTTGGTTTCTAGGAAGACTTAGCTGGGAAAAAAAAAAGAGTAAAGAGATAAGGAGGGATCATTCATTCACAAAAGGATTGAGACAATTTGGTGCAATCTATCAGTTAATCAGTGGTATTTATTGAGTGGTCACCATGTGCTGAGCACTTGCTACCACTCCCAGAGAGTTGTTGTTAAGAGAAAATAACAGTTCACTTTGAGTCAGACAGCTTATGTGGCTTCATGTGATGACACACCTTCCCCTCTCCAGAAACTTACACCCTAGACTGTGAGCCCACTGTTGGGTAGGGACCGTCTCTATATGTTGCCAACTTGTACTTCCCATGTGCTTAGTAAAGTGCTCTGCACACAGTAAGCGCTCAATAAATATGATTGAATGAATGAATGGAGGGGGAGAACGACATTAAATAAATTATGGATATGTACATAAGTGCCAGGGGGTGAATTAAAAGGGTGGAAATCCAAGTGCAAGGAGGGAATGGGAGAAAAAGAAAACTCAGTGCTTAGTTGGAGATGACCTTCTGGAGGAGATGTGCCATTTATAAGGCTTTAAGTTGGGGCGATATTATCCGTCAGATATGAAGGAGGAGATGTCGGCTGTTGCAGTTTGTGCTTACCTACTTTGTTTCTGCCCCTTTGACGTTTTCCCCTGCAGCATCCCCACTGTCATCATACTGGCCCTTTCAGATAATAATAATAATAATGGTGGTATTTGTTAAGCACTGACTATATGCTGAGGATTAGACTAAGCTCTGAGGTAAATACAAGATCGTCAGGTCCCACATGGGGCTCACAGTCTAGATAGGAGGGAGAACAAGCATTGATTCCCCATTTTGCAGATGAGGGAACTGAGGCACAGAGAAATTATATGACTTCACAGGAGGCAAATGGCCTGTGTTCTTTCCACTAAGCCAAGCTGCTTCTCCCTGCTTTCTACAGATTGAAAACTGCAGTCCCTCTTTTCAGTCTCTCCTGAAGAAGTGTCCTAGTAGAACAGCAGGATAACAAATACCATGAATTAGCTTCCTTCTAAGACTAGGTGTGAGGCAAAAAAAGGGGCTGAGTCCACTGAAATCCAATCAATTAATCCATTTATTGATTAAAGCATATATGCCAGGGCAGGTCTTAGGAAACCCCATTTCCAATCAAATTCTATTCTGATTTTTCTGTTCCATACAGAGTAGATTAATTTCCACTGCTTGGCATCACCGTTGAGCTTTTGTTTCTTAAAAAACCCCAAACAGTAATCATAACTGCTACTTTTCAATATATCCATTGGTCTGGGGGGATCAACGATCTTCAGTTCATAAGAAAAACTAATCAAATTTCAAAGTTTTCCATCCGAAAACCTTTAAAGGAATTAAAAATTGTAAAAGCTTTTGTATTTGAAATACTGATTGTAACTGCATATTTCAATGAATTTTGCACATATTTTATTACAGGATTCTTTTGTTTTCTGTATGTGATATTGTTTAAACTTTAAGGTCATTTTGAAATACATTTTGAAAAAGGGTTGTCTCTTGGGAGACTCCATGTAAGTTTGCTTGTACATTAGAGGTTTTAATTATGCAACTACAGCTTCAAAATTGTGCTATAATATGTAAATGATGTGGAAGCAAATAGCACTTTGTTTAGCCAAATATTTCAAACTTTCTCCACTCTTTAATATAGGTCATACTATTGCATACATAATATCTAGTTTTTTGTCAAACCACATTCTGCTCAATGAGAGATGGTCACCATCTATGGCCATTGCACTTTGAGATTGTTCATTGTTCCTTACAAAACCCTGGGTTGGGAAACATTTGTAACACTGTAAATTGAGCATCAGGGTGCTTTTAACTGAGGGCCCCACAGTTGCAAAAGCAACTTTTTCTAAAATGCCTTTCTACCCATCTCCCTTTGATATGACCCTTTATTAGGGGCTGGAATAATTAGTCAGACAATCCCACCAAATGAACTGGCGTGGATCAAGGAAGGAGTGGAGCAAGGGTCAGAAATGGGACAGGTTGGTTGGTGGGGGTCTGGAACTTTAAAAAAAAAGAAAAACTGGGCCAGTTGTGAGGGCCAGTTCTAGTTTGGCCACTTGGCATCACTTTGAAGCCGTCCCTCCCCTATGGCTCTAAAGTCCTGCGGTGTCTCTGTGTGGGGTGGGCCTTCCCTCCTGCCTCTGAAGCTGCTTCTAGCACTGCAGGTTCCCTGTCTCCTAGAAACAAGAAGGAGAGGGTGCTGGGGGTAGCAGAAGCCATCTAAAAGCCTCGCTTTGCAAGAAAAGACCCCCGGTGTGTGAAACGCCTCCTCCAGCCCCCAACACACTGGTGGTGGTATGCCCGATGCCCAATGGGCCTGTGGCCATCGTCCTAAGTAGGAGGAATACTGGGCTCATGGGTATCAGTTCTGCCTTAACTATTTCTTTCCGTTACCCCATGAAAACCTAATTGTTGCACTAAAATGGGTTTTCAAGACATCAGCGTCAGGGTCTGCTGGATTGCCATCGACAGGACTTAATCATATTTATGTTGCTGAATAAACCAAAAGAAAGGGAAAAAAGATATTCCAGATGAGAGGGTAAGATCAATTGGGTTGTGAAGTGGAATCCAGTCGTTAACGGAGTGAAGTGAAGAATTCAAGTTCAGTGTAGCGGCCCTCCTATGGCAGCTGCTCCAGTTATACTTTCTTAGCAAGCACTTCAGTAGGTAGATCACATTTCAATAGTATTGTAATTTTAAAAAATTGTGGCAGTTGCTAAGTGCTTATTATGTGCTACACACTACACTAAGTGCTGGGGTAGATATATGACAATCTGGTTGGACACAGTCCCTGTGCCTCCTAGGGCTCACAGTCTTAATCCCCATTTTACAGTTGAGTTCATTGAAGCACAGAGAAGTTAAGTAACTTGCCCAAGGTTGCACAGCAGACATATGGTGGAGCCAGCATTAGAACTCACATCCTCTGACTCCCTTGTCTGTGATTTTTCCATGCTGAGAAAAATCAGGAGTCCTTGATTCTGTTTTCAGTACCAAAGTGCCCCTCCTTCTCCAACTCCCTGCTGTCTGTTTAGTATTTTAGATCTAAAATGTACCCTCCGCTGGATATATGGTCAAACAGAATGGGTATTACAGTGAGGAGCAGCAAGACCTAGTGGACAGAACACAGACATAGGAGTCAGAAGGATCTGGGTTCTAATTCTGACTCCACTTGTCTGCTGTGTGACCTTGGGTAAGTCACTTCACTTCTCTGACACTCATTTCCCTCACCTATAATATGGGGATTAAGACTGTCAGCCCCACATGGGACATCCAACCTGATAAGCTTGTATCTACCCTAGAGCATAGTAAAGTGTCTGGCACACATCCTTTCTGATCTCCCATCCTCCTCTCTCTCCCTGCTTCAGTCTATACTTCACTCTGCTGCCTGGATTATCTCTGTACAGAACTGCTCTGGACATGTCACTCCCCGCCTCAAAAATCTCCAGTGGTTGCCTATCAACCTATGAATCAAGCAAAAAGTCCTCACTCTCAACTTCAAAGCTCTCCATCACCTTGCCCCCTCCTACCTCACCTCCCTTCTCTTCTTCTACAGCCCAGCCCGCAACTCCACTCCTCTGCCACCAACCTCCTCACCGTGTCTTGTTCTAACCTGTCCTGCCGTCATTCATGCAATCGTATTTATTGAGTGCTTACTGTGTGCAGAGCACTGTACTAAGCGCTTGGGAAGTACAAGTTGGCAACATATAGAGACGGTCCCTACCCAACAGTGGGCTCACAGTCTAGAAGGGGGAGACAGAGAACAAAGAAAAACATATTAACAAAATAAAATAAATAGAATAAACATGTACAAATAAAGTAAAGTAATAAATACGTACAAGCATATATACATATATACAGGTGCTGTGGGGAGGGGAAGGAGGCAAGGTGAGGAGATGGGGAGGGGGAGAGAAAGGGGGGTTCAGTCTGGGAAGGCCTCCTGGAGGAGGTGAACTCTCAGTAGGGCCTTGAAGGGAGGAAGAGAGCTAGCTTGAAGGATTACCAGGAGAAGGAGCCACACTCCCTCCCCACCTATCAAGAAAATACTGGCCCAGAACCTGAGTGAGAGAAAGCCAGATGCAGCCCCAGATGGTTTCATCGTGGTGCAAACGGCTCCCTGGATACTTACATCGTACCAATGGGCATTTGGTTCTGTGGCAGAAAGATCCAAATGATGTCATCACTTGTGTACCAAATGTAATTTAGGGAACATCACATGCAGCTGGGTGTCCAGTATCCAAAAGTGTCATCACTGGCCATCCTACTTAGCAGTATCCTATTTTGTCATGTGCCAACAAAGCTTCACCTCCCACGCCCTTCCTCTGCCCTCCCGCCACAGATCCGCCAAACTAGCTCTCTTCCTCCTTTCAAAGCCCTACTGAGGGCTCACCTCCACCAGGAGGCCTTCCCAGATTGAGGCCCCCTTTTTTCCTCTCCTCTACCCTCCTCCCTCCCCCTCCCCACAGCACTTGTGTATATTTGTACGTATTTATTACTCTATTTTATAAGTGTGTATATAGCTATAATTCTATTTATTCTGATGGTATTGACACCTGTCTACTTGCTTTGTATCGTTGTCTGTCTCCCCCTTCTAGACTGTGAGCCCGCTGGTGGGTAGGGGCCATCTCCATATGTTGCCAATTTGTACTTCCCAAGTGCTTAGTACAGTGCTCTACATACAGTAAGTGCTCAATAAATATGATAGAATGAATGAATAAATTAACAACAAAAAAAGGGATGCAGTAGAGAGGTAAATGGAAAACTGTGCTTCATTTTCAAAGGTGACCCCAGTAATGGTGAGAGTTTATCAGTGTTAGGCAAGTGTGGCTAATATCACCAACATGTGATGTAAACACCCTCTGGCATTGTTTGCACATAAGTAGAAACACTTACTATATAATAATAATTATGGTATTTGTTAAGCTCTTACTATGTGCCAGGCACGGTACTAAGTGCTGGGGTGGATACAAGCAAATCAGGTTGGACATAGTCCCTGTCCCACATGGGGCTCACAGTCTCAATGCCCATTTTCCAGATGAGGTAACTGAGGCCCAGAGAAGTGAAGTGACTTGCCCAAGGTCACCCATCAGACATGTGGCAGAGCTGAGATTAGAACCCATGATCTTCTGATTCCCAGGGCTGTGTTCTAGCCAGTACACCATGCTGCATGAGTGGGCATGTCCCACATCAGGCTTGTCTCTCTTTTGAACTCTGTCTCCTTAAATTTCATGAAGCCTCTGGTCAAGGAATATAATCATCAATCTTCTGGTTCCTACCAGCCCTCCAGACTGATCTGTTTGCTGAAATGCCACCCAGAAAATAGGCTTATACTAGTAGGAGGAATAATAGCATTAATAGAATTTATTAAGCACTCACTGTGTGCAGAGCAGAGAACTAGGTGCCTGGAAAAACATATCCAGGTGGGAATTAGACATGGTCCCTGTCCCTCAGGGCAAAAATTAAAAGGGGGAAAAGGGAAGGGCAACAGACACATATGCTGGTTTGGAGAGGGAATGTGTCAGTGTGTTGTTTGACTGTTCTCTCCCAAGTGCTTAGTACAGTGTTCTGCACACACTAAGTGCTCAGTAAATACAACTGAATGAAAGAAAGTTCAGTGCATCACTAAACAGCATTAAACAGCAACAGAGACTCGGAGTTTAACATTTAGTTCCCACTACAATGGCAAGTTTAAAGTCATTGCATTCAGCAGTCACATTTAACATGGAAAAACAAAACACCCTTAAGA
This sequence comes from Tachyglossus aculeatus, assembly GCF_015852505.1. Classification (NCBI taxonomy): domain Eukaryota; kingdom Metazoa; phylum Chordata; class Mammalia; order Monotremata; family Tachyglossidae; genus Tachyglossus; species Tachyglossus aculeatus. The sequence goes on along the minus strand of NC_052067.1, from coordinate 40,405,618 downwards.
AAACTAAAATGAACAGTTCAAACAAATCGAGCTGGGTAGCCACACATACCAAGCACTGTGGTAATTATACCCTGTGAATTCCAATCAACCTATCCCCAAGATGTTCATATTTTAATTTGGGGATTTTGAGCCTTGTCCTATCAATCTGAATTTGCCTGCTCCAATTTGGTTGGCTTGAGCAATATGCCAGAGATGTGGAAGGTGGGGAAAAAGAGAATCTAAAACCATTCAAAAGCAAATAATTTTTCTGGATTTAATTGCCATTGATAGAAAAGGGGCCATTGGGCTGAATAGGTGATACTCTCCCCATCAAAAGCACTATATAGGTTGAAATTAAGAATAAAATTCCATTAAGTGAAAACAGTTGGAAAACCAAATCTAATAACAAAAACCCCTTCATTTAAATCATTTTCTTTTGGGGCGTCAACAGACTTTTCCATTAGGCATGTGAAACAAATGACTTAATATCATGTGGCTAGTTTGAGCTATAACTGAATATTTATTGATGAAGCCAATCTAGGAGGGAAGGAAGAACCTAGTGCTTTAAAATGTATTATATTTCCATGCTAGATGTTGTTACTGTAAATTCATTTTGTACAGGAGTCTATTTCAGAAACAGACCCCCAAATTCAGAAATTCATAAATATATATAATTTATCTCCCTCAACTTCTCTCTCTTTCACCCACCCCCACTCCTCTTCCTATAAATGGTGAAATTTAACTTGTGAACATGGGTAAAAAAATGGAAACCTGACTCACCTCCTTATAAAAAATGTCCACTGTGCAGCAGTTTGCCTCCTTTGCTACCCTCCCTTCCCAAATAAGCATTCCAATACAGAGAAGCCATGATTAATCTTACTTTAATGCATTGTGTGTGGCCCTTTCGTTGTTAAATAAGGCACAGAGGTGAGCCAGGTGAAATCGTTCTAGGAATTGGCTGTGATGCCACCTAAAGTTAAAGCGTAATCAGCTGAGCTTCTATCTCCTAGAATTGGATCAACTACACAAGCTTAATTGACTTTGGTAGTGAAAAGGAAATAATAATAATGATTGTGGTATTTGTTAAACACTTACCGTGTTCCAGGAATTGTACTAAGCACTGGGTTGTGGGGGATACAGTCAAATCAGGTTGGACACAGTCCCTGTCCCACATGGGGCTAATAGTCTTAACCCCTATTTTACAGATGAGGGAACTGAGGCCCAGAGAAGTGAGGTGACTTGTCCAAGATCACACAGCAGATGAGTGGCAGAGCAGGGATTGGAACCCATGACTTTCTGATGCCCAGGCCCTTGCAATATCCACTAAGCCAAGCCACTCTAAGTAAGGTGGTGGGAAGCAGAGTGGCTCAGTGGAAAGAGCACGGGGTCGGGAGTCAGAGGTCATGGGTTCAAATCCTGCCTCAGCCACTTGTCAGCTGTGTGACTTTGGGCAAGCCATTTAACTTCTCTGTGCCTCAGTTCCCTCATCTGTAAAATGGGGATTAAGACTGTGAGCCCCCCGTGGGACAACCTGATCACCTTGTATCTCCCGGTGCGTAGAACAGTGCTTCTCACATAGTAAGAGCTTAACAAATAATAATAATAATGGCATTTATTAAGCTCTTACTATGTTCAAAGCACTGTTTATTATTATTATTATTAAGGCAGCCCCTGCCTCTCTGTGCAGCCAGTTAGACTGTATGGAGTTATTTACCTAAAAACGTGCTGCATTTCTCAAGGCTGCCAACTTGGCTTCATGGTTCCTGGAGCTCACATAGTTTCATGATGTCAAGCACCTTTTTAAGGAGCTATAAACGTGTTGTAGATGGCTTGAAGTGGCTCTCTGCCGCTCTCCTGCCGGGTTGCAAATATCTTTTCTGCTCTTCTGTGTTTCGGTCCGCCCGGTTAACAGTGACTGTAAAGGCTCTGACTAGGGCCTGGATAACCTTGAAGAACAGCAGGATATTCTGGTAATTTCCACTATCAGCTAACTCATCATTTTTCTCGAAGGTCATGGTCATGCCTTTGAAGTCCTGTGGCATTTTTCAGGTTGTAGCTTATCAGGAAAAGTCTGCATTATATCCCTCCTTGCTTCTTTTTTTTTTTTTTTTGGTCTTCAATGGTATTACTATGTGCCAGGCACTGCCCTAAGCACCGGAGTAGAAACAAGCTAATCAGGTTGGACACAGTCCCTGTCCCGCAAGAGGCTCACAGTCTTAATCCCCATATTACAGATGAGGTAACTGAGGCACAGAGAAGTGAATAGATTTGCCCAAGGTCACACAGCGAACAAGTGGCAGAACCAGGATTAGAACCTGGGCCCTTCTGTCTCTCAAGTCTGTGCTCTATCCATTAGGCCATGTTGTTTCTCTTCTATTCTGGTAGTTTCCACAGTCGGCTCTCTCATCATTTTTCTCACAGGTTGTGGTGGTGTCTTTGAAGTCCCATGGCATTTTTCAGGTTGCATGTTATCAGAAAAAGACTTTGTAGATGCCTAAGTATTACATCCCCTCCTTGCTTGCAGAGTTCTGTGAGATTGCCATCAGATTCAGAGACTTTCCCATTTCCCAAGGCTTTAGCTGCCAATTGCAGTTGCATCCAAAATTGCAGTCTCATTTGACCAGTTTCTAGGGATTTGGCCTTGAGAGTCAAATCAATCACATGTACTTATTGAGCACTTACTGTGTGCAGTGCACTGTACTAAGCGATTGGGAGAGTGCAATATAACAGATACATTTCCTGCCCAGAATGAGCTTACAAGCTAAAGCACTCGATGACTTTTGCCATCTCATACCTTATTTCAGATGAGCGAAGCCATCTTCATCTTTCAGCAGTGTGGTCAAATCATTATGGAGGCATAAGACTTTTTTCCAAGTTGAAAGTAAATTCCCGATTGGCTGGTGGTTAGCAGAGCCCTGGGACCCTTTAGCTTTGCTTGCCCTCATCTTCCATGCCCTGAGATGGAATTGTTATCCAAGTGACATTCAGTGAAAGCTCATCTATTGGGGTAAGGCTGGAGAAACTGGAAAAAATATTTTTTTTAATGATATTTGTTAAGCACTTACTTTGGTCAAGCACTGTTCCAAGTGCTGGAGTAGATACTAGCTAATTGGGCTCCAGATGCAGTCTCCATCCCACGTGGGGCTCATAGTCTAAGCAGGAGAGAGAACAAGTTTTGAATCCTCATTTTACAGATGAGGAAACTGAGGCACAGAGAAGTGAAATGACTTGCCCATGGTCACCCAGCACGCAAGTGACGGAGCTGGGATTAGAATGCTCTTTCCTTGGCTCCCAGATCCGTGCTTTATCCATTAAGCCATGCTGCTTCCAAGGTCCAGATATTGCTCAAACACTCAGAAATCAGACCCCAAAGTTCAGTATAATATACAAGAAGGAGGGAAATAAACCTGACCCATATCTACAGGCTTCAATCCGTATGATAAATGACCATAAATATACACCCAAATTTCTAAGCTCATCCCCTCCTGAGGTCATGAGGTCATGAATCAGCCTGAAAAACAGAATAACAATAATAATAATAGTGCTATTAAGCACTTACTATGTGCCAAGCACTGTTCTAAGCACAAGGGTTGATACAAGCTAATCCGGTTGGACAAAGAACCTGACCCATATGGGGCTCACCATCTTAATCCCCATTTTACAGATGAAGTAACTGAGTCACAGACAAGTGAAGTGACTTGCCTGAGGTCACACAGCAGACAAACGGAAAAGCTGGGATTAGAACCAAGGTCCTTCTGATTCCCAGCCCATGCTCTGTCCACTAGGCCACACTGCTTTACCAGAACATCTGGCAATTCTACCAGAGCCAGTCCTAGCAGTAGGAAGAATAAATTAAAGACTTTTCCAGCTTTCTGATAGATGGTCGTTTCCAGAGACTTCTGGACACGGGGAAAAATAATTCCTAGACAGCGGGCGCTACAAGAATAATTGTACTGTCTCAGTTGCCTGACATTTGGGACCTGAGTATTCCCACAACCCAGCTCTTCCAGTCATCATCATCATAACGATTGTGGTAGTTGTTAAATGCCTACTATCAGTGGTATCTATTGAGTGATTACTATGTGCAGAGCACCATACTAAGCCCTTGGGAGGCAGACACATTCTCTGCCTACACAGAGCTTACAGCCTATATACCAAGCACTGTATTAAGTGTTGTTGTAAGTACAGTACAAGCAGAGAAGGCACAGTCCCTCCTCTCCTCTTTCCCATTGAGTCTGGGGGAGTAGGAGAAGATGAGGCCATTTCTGGAGAGAAAGCCAGGGGAGACAATGTCATAATAATAATAATAATAGCATTTATTAAGTGTTTACTATGTGCAAAGCACTGTTCTAAGCTCTGGGGAAGTTACAAGGTGATCAGCTTGTCCCACGGGGGGCTCACAGTCTTAATCCCCATTTTACAGATGAGGTAACTGGGGCACAGAGAAGTTAAGTGACTTGCCCAAAGTCACACAGCTGGCAATTGGTGGAAGCAGGATTTGAACCCATGACCTCTGACTCCAAAGCCCGTGCTCTTTCCACTGAGCCACGCTGTCATCTGTACTTCCCAAGCGCTTAGTACAATGCTCTGTACACAGTAAGCACTCAGTAAATACTCCTGAATGAATAAATCTAGGGAGAGCCAGGGTTTGGTGATGGTGAAGAGGAGCAGAGATTACCCTGAAGCAGAGCAGAGACTGGATCAGAAACAGGTTAAAAATGAGGGGAACCCAGAGAGTGCATATGACCAGTTCACATGTGTTCTAATTTCTGGCTGATAATAAAAATAATAATAATAATAATAGTCATATTTAAGTGTCCTCTAGATTGTAAACTCATTGTGGGCAGGGGCTGTGTCTGTTATATTGTTATATTGTGCTCTCCCAAGTGCTTAGCACATAGTAAGTGCTCAATAAATACAATTGATTGCTAGTAGGGGACAAGCACTGAACCTAATACTGGGTTGGATAAAAGGTAAACGGATTGGACACAATCCCTTTCCCCACTTGGAACTTCCAGTCCAGTCCAGTCCTCCCCAGCGCTTAGAACAGTGATTTGCACATAATAAGCACTTAATAAATGTCATCTTCTATTCTGTGAGTCCATTGTTGGGTGGGGACCGTCTCTATATGTTGCCATCTTGTACTTCCCAAGCACTTAGTACAGTGCTCTGCACACAGTAAGTGCTCAATAAATACGATTGAATGAATGAATGAATGAAGGTAATGAATCCACATTTTGCAGATGAGGAAACTGAGGTCTAGATAGGTCAAGTGACTTGCTCAAAATCACACAGCAGATGAGTGGTAGAGTTGATATTATCATCATGAAAGACCGTAATGCTCCAAGATAAGATAGTTATTCTCTTGGCCTCGCCTCTTTATCTGTTGGCTATAACCCACCTGATTACAGCTCATCAGACCCAGCCCTCTGCTGTGTCAGTTTTGAATGAGGCTGACAGGAAGTGTCTAAGGTACCTTTCTAATCATTTATTTCCAGAAAAATACATTAGAAAATACTTGGGAAAAGTTGTTATACTTTTATGTGGGTCATTTTATGAGAGCATTTCACTTTGCCGCAGGCAATGGAAAGAGAAAAAAGAAAATCAATGTGCATTTATGAGTGGAAATATGAAAAAACCCAATAACCATGCAAAATAATTAGTGTGTGCATAAGACCTGATCAGCAAAACCTTCAAACTGCCTTTTGCTTTGTTTCTGTATCTTTTTGCCCCCAAAATGCCCACCTGAGGAATGAAATGCCAGGCCTTTATTTGGTGGACTTGGCCCTTTCCCTTTTCCATTCTGGAAACATGTGGGAGGAATTCCTTCTGGCTATGAGATAGTCCCCAACCCTTGATTACACTGTTTCTTCTCCTGTTCAGTTCTAATGCTTTTCTTCACAAGCCAAAGAAAGTTTCCGATTTCAACACAATGTCCGATGATCTTAGGAATCACGGTTCCTCATCCAAAACAGTAGCCAATCTTCCCCAGCATCACCGATCTTCACCCTTGAACTCATACACACCTGGAGTTGCAAATTTTTTCACTTGGTGATCATAAAATCTTGAAATATACCAGAGAAGCCCGTCCCCACTAGGAACAGAAAATAGCAAGCTTTCTCTTGGGTTTTCCTACCATTCCATCACCCTTGTACAACCCAAAATGGACCGTTTAAAATGTTTTTTCGTTTTGAAATGAACTTTGTACTTTTGCTCTAGGAAGATGGTCTGCTCCCCCAGTGTCTTGAAAAATTGGTTGTTTTGAAAGTCAGTTCCCTCACGGAAGCCGATCCATCGTCTTACACAAATGAGACTTGTCATTTTTCTTGTCTACCCTGAGTTTCTGGGTCTCCGGGCCCAGCTTTTAATATTACACTTTTCAGGCTGGCGAAAGGCAGTGTGCTAGCGAAGCAGCATGGCCTAGTGGATAGAGAACTGCCCTGGGAATCAGAAGGATCTGGTTCCTAATCCCTCCTCCTCCATTTGTCTGCTGGGTGACCTTGGGCAAGTCACTTCACTTCTCTGGGCCTCAGTTCCCTCATCTGTAAAATGGAGACTAAGGCTGAGGGCCCCAGGTGGGACAGGGACTGGTGTCCAACTTGATTAGCTTGTATCTACGCCAGTGCTTAGCACAGTGCCTGGCACTCAGTAAATGCTTAACAAATACCTCAATTATTATTGTCATTATTAATAATAATAAATAATACAAAATCTTCATGAGAGAGAGGCCAGCTGGGTGACTTGTTGTCCAGCACTTAGTACAGTGCTCTGCACACAGTAAGTGTTTATTAAATACGATTAAGTGGATGAATAGAACTGGCTAGCCCATGCCTGTAGGATACTGTGCTCTTCCTCAAAGCCTAGCCTGAGTTCCCCTGACCACATCCTTCAATCATGAATTGCTTTCTCTTTTGGTCTCCCTACCCAAACCCCAAGCTGTTCTTTTCTTTTAAATTTTTATAGTATTTGTTAAGTGCTTAAAATGTGCCAGGCTCTGCACTAAGCACTGGAGTAGATACACGCTAATCAAGTTGGACACCAGTCCATGTCCCACATGGGGCTCACAGTCTTGATCCCCATTTTACAGGTGAGGTAACTGAGGCCCAGAGAAGTGAAGTGACTTGCCCAAGGTTGCACAACAGATTAAGTGGTGGAGCTGGAATTAGAACCCAGGTCCTTCTCACTCCCAGGCCTGTGCTCTTTTCAATAGGCCACACTGTTTCTCTTTTTTTTGTGTGTGTGAGAGGAAACTGCAACTGTGTAACTACCAAATTGTAGGCATCTCCGTATAGGCTCTCTTCAGCTTTAAAATGAGAAGCCTGGATTCAGAATGTTTTGAAAACTAGGACAATTTTCTACACAAGTAAAATGATTCAAAAAAATCTTTCTTCTCTGTGGAGGTTTTGGTCTCTTAGCTTTGTTTCTCCGGAATGTGACAGTTTTCTGTCAGACTGGTTTTTATTTGTTGCTTCCATCCCACATTCTCACCTTATCTCATTCTCATTTCAAAGTTTATGTAGGATGTTGGGTCGACGGCACTGTCTTCAGAAGGGGCAGAGCACGAGTGGTGAATCCTACTCTGAAAATCTGCTACTGTGAGGTGCGGACTACTTCCTTCCCCTCCTTCCTCTTGCTGCCTCACTCTGCTGGTCACTCTTCTTTTTTAATGGTATTTGTTAAGCATTTACTATATTCCTGGGACTGTACTAAGCACTGGGGTAGATACAATCTTATCTCCTTCTTACCTCATCTCACCTCCTTCCCTTCCCCACAGCACCTGTATATATGTATATATGTTTGTACATATTTTTTTACTCTATTTATTTATTTATTTTTTTTGTACATATCTATTCTATTTATTTTATTTTGTTAGTATGTTCGGTTTTGTTCTCTGTCTCCCCATTTTAGACTGTGAGCCCACTGTTGGGTAGGGACTGTCTCTATATGTTGCCAATTTGTACTTCCCAAGCGCTTAGTACAGTGCTCTGCACATAGTAAGCGCTCAATAAATACGATTGATGATGATGATACAAGATAATTAGGTTGGACTTAGTCCATGTCCCTCATGGGGCTCATGTTTTTAATTCATGTTTTGCAGATGAGGTAACTGAGGCATGAGGATGTTAAGTGACTTGTCCCAGGTCTCACAGCAGACAAGTGGCAGAGGCAGAATTAGAACCCAAGTCCTCCTGATTCCCAGGTCCATGCTCTGTCCATTACGCCTCTCCACCTCCCACAAGAGGTGAGCTTGGTTAGTCTCCTCTGCCCTGCTAATTTCCTAAACTTAGAAAGCACAGTCTGACCGGTATCCTGGCCTAGTGGAAAGAGCACAGGCCTGGGAGGACCTGGATTCTAATCCCAACTCTGCTATTTACCTGCTGGGTAGCCATGGACAAGCTACTTCACTTCTCTGTGCCTCAGTTGCCTCATCTGCAAAATGGGGATTCAATCCCTGCTCTCCCTAATACTTAAACTGTAAGCCCTGTGTGGAATCTGATCATCTTGTATCTACTCTGGCACTTAATACAGTGCTTGGAGCCTAGTAAATGCTTAACAAATACCACAGTCATTATTATAACTGATATCTGTTCTTTTTTCAAAGATGGTACTGCTGAGGGACAGACTTAACACCATGTGTGGCTCCAAAGACTGTGTGGCCAACATACCCTCTCACAGTTTTTACAAATAAGTACTAATAGTTGTGTCATTTGTTAAGTATGTACTTTGTGCTAAGCACTAATGCTAGGGCGGATAAAATGTAAGTCAGATACAGTCTCTGACCCACATGGGGCTCCCAGATTTTTTCAGGAGGCAGAATAGGTCATTCAATCCCCGATTTACAAATGAATAAACTGAGGCACAGAGAAGAGAAGAGACTTGATTTAAGGCCCAGCTGGAGTTATAATCTAAGCTATATGAAGATCTCTTTTCCTGATCTCCATTCATTTTCTTTTCTTATATAGTCCACCATGTATTCATTTCTTTGGGGGCATTTTATTGTTCTTAGAATCAGTATTTTTCTCTCCCTTCCATCCCTTTAATGGCCCATGCCTGGTAGGCCTCTCCCTAAAACAGAACAGCCCTATTAAATACCACAGACTACAAGCTCTTTGTGGGCAGGAAACATGTCTACCAACCCTGTTGTACTTTCACAAGTGCTTAGTACAGTGCTCTGCACAGAGTCAAGTGCTCGGAAAACACCACTGTTGAAGGAGGAAGCTTGAAACAGCATTCTGGAGAAGAATTCATTTCTCTGTTTCAGTATTGGTCACAACTGTGCAGGGTATGGAAAACTACTTGGTTTTCTAGTGGGAGTTATCGTGCCTGTAAAATTCAAGTCAAGATTAACTCAGGACCCTGGGTTTGAGGTTCTTGAGCCCTGGAGAGGGTTTGGTTTTCTTGAAAGGACTTCAGCTGTGAAATTATTTTCATTTCCGATTCCAGCTGTGTCTCAGTTGGCTAGTTGACCTCCAGGGCTAGGCAGGAAGCATGTGGCCTAATGGGCTTCTCTTCCCTGAATTGGAAGGAGCAGACTTTTAGGCACCAAGGTAAGAAAGTTGTGGTCTGTTTTTTTGCTTAATTTTGCTGTCCTATCAGTATCCAGAGACCTTGACAGCAAATGCACTTCTATAAATCTCAAAAATCAATCAGCGGATCAATAAGTGGGAGAAGGTTTGGTGGATAAGCCCACTTAGTGTCCTGAATGCTCTGTATCGTTTTAACTTTATAATTGTTTAGAAGACATTGATAAACTGAAGAGAATGAATGGGGCGGGAAGTAAAGATGACTCTCTTCCTGTTCTTCCTCCCAGAAATTAGAGGTCACCAGAGACCAGAGTAATTGAATATGTTCATTTTTAACAAAAAGGGGTCAATGATGGACCCAGAGTTCCTTTGGGGGTGGTCATGATATCAGCTCAAGGCTCCCAAATGTGTCAGGAGTAAGAAAAAGAATAGCCCCATTTTGAGCAAGGAAACAGTCTTATATTCTTATCATGAGTGGAATGCTTGCTTACGAAGGCACTATTGTAGATGGCGAAGACAAAATCAAGATTGCATCCCCCTCGGGGGTTATGGTAGAAAACCCTATTACCCAAGAGTTGGGATTTTTCAACTAAGAATCTTGTTTCAGTTCTGAGAAGTTCTGCTTTCTATATTTTATGTCAAATCATTATTTTCCCCCAAATCCCTTCACTTCCCTCCTTGCTTGTCTCTTCAAAATTCTGACTTGAGTCCACTTCTATTTCAGTCATTAGGTTATTCTCATCTATTCAGACCCATGACATATACAGGATCTTTGTTTTTTCCTTGACCCCTTTTTTGGCTAATTTAGCTCTGGTTTGTAGTTTTTAAAAAAATAATCTTTAAAAACAATAGTTGAATTCCCTCTTGTCATTAGTTTATTTTCTCCCTCTACTTTTGACTCTCTACTGCTTCTCTGTAATATCTTGTGTAGGAGGCTACAAGGGGAAGAATTGTGTTTTCTGCTTTTACTGTATTCTTCCCAGTATACAGAAGGCATTTTAGCACTGACGGTGATTGATGATAATGAAGTGAAGGTGATGATGACAATGAGAACCAGTAATGGACTATTCAGAAATAACTCTCACAACGAATAAGCTACTCAACAAATCCATGATTCTCTTTATCTGATTTAGCCATATGCCACTGCCCTGAGAGCCTGTCTTAGGAGCCTGGAGGTGGTGACTTTGGGCTTCAGTCCTCTATATTCTGAATTGCAGTCATTTTGCATGGTGGGAAAGGGGAATGTTAGGGAAATGTGCTTTTTCCCCCAGATTACCAGGCATAACTGCCCAAATGGCACAGGGTAGGGGGAAATGGTGTTTGGTACTCTCCTAAGTGCTTGGTACAGTGTTCTTCCCACAGTAAGTGCCAATAAATGTAGTCAGTTGATAGACTGGTGGAGAGGAAAGGAAGGAATTTCCGAAGAAGCCACTGGAAAACTGATCTTCAGTCATTCAACAGAAATGTACATTTCCACATGGGAATTTGAAGGCTGGAAATTTGCCATTTTCTATCTCTGTGATTCATATCGGGAGCATTCAGAGTTTCTTTAATAAGAACTAAAAGAAACCTTTTTTTTATTTATTTCCACTACCTCCCCCTTGGGACTTGAGTAAAGAAAAGAGTACTTTGAGCAGAGGCCTTCCCCACCACCCTCCAAAAAAGTCCAAATCCCAACAGGTAGTAGGACAGGCTTCTGGCTTCTCCAGCTTCAGTTAATAATAGTAATAATAACAATAATAATTATGGTATTTGTTAAGCACTTGCTATGTGCCAAACAGTGAGGTAAACCCTGGGGTAATTAACAATAGAAAAAGATCAGAATAAGATCAGAAACAGTTCCTGTCCTACACAGGACCAAAAGGCTAAAGAGGAGGGAAACCGGGCCTCCTTTTTCCCACTTTTTTCAGATGAGGAAACTGAGACACAGAGAGATTAAGTGATTTGTTTGCCCAAAGTCAAACAGCAGACAAGTGTCAGAGCTGGAATTAAAACTTAGGTCTTTGGTCTCCAAAACCCATGCCCTTTCCACTCGGCTTTACAGGGCTCCACATTAAGCATATATCAGAGCTGGGAAACAGCAAACATTGCCTCTGGGTTTTTGTGGGGAATAAACATCTTAAATAACTTTTTTGAAAGGGCTTGGCTGAAATTTCATTATTAATTATTGAAGAGAAGACATCCTACTTTGTGAGGGAAAAGAAGCCAGGTGATTCAGTGAATTCAACATAGGGGCAATTTGGGATGCTTACTTAAGTGACTTGCCCAGTGTCACACAGCTGACAAGTGGTAGAGCTGGGATTAGAACCCATGACTTTTGACTCCCAAGCCCAGGCTCTTTCTACTGAGCCACACTAACAATAATTTATTTCACTATTGTTTCTCCCCTACTAGATTGTAAATTCCTCCCCACAGGGAAAGGATTGTATACACCATTGTATTCTCCCAAACACTTAGTACAGTGCTTGGCACAGAGTAAACATTAAATAAGACTGATTGATTGATTGATGTATGGCTATCCTGGGTTAGAAGTGTGAAAGGGGAAAGAGCGCAAGTCTGGGAATCAGAGGCCTTGGGTTCTAATCCCAAATCTGCCACTTGTCTGCTGTGTGACCTTGGGCAAGTCACCTTAACTTCTCTGTGCCTCAGTTACCTCATCTGTATAATGGGGATTCAATACTTTTTCTCTCTTAGACTGAGAGCCCTGTGTGGGACAGTGACTGTATCTAACCTAGTTATCTTGTATTTACCCCAGTACTTAGTAGAGTTTTTGGTACATAGTAAGCAAGATTTTTATTTTAATCAATCAAAGGTATTGGTTGAGAACTTACTGTGCACAGGACACTGTAATAAGTGCTTGGGAGAGTTCAATGCAACACAGTTGGTAGACACCTTCCCTGCCCACAGTGAGTTTACAGTCTAGAGAATGAGACAGACAGGAATATAAATTATGGATATGTACATAAATTCATTCATTCAATCGTATTAAATGCTGTGGTACTGAGGGTTGGGTGAATACCAAGTGCCCAAAGGATACAGAACCAAGTGCATAGATATCACAGAGAGGAGAGACAGTCATGGAAGAGGGGGTTTAATCAGGGAAGGCTGCTTGGAACAGATGTGACCTTAATAAGTCTTTGAAGGTGGGGAGAATGGTGGTCTGGCTTATATGGAGGGGGAGGAAGTTCCAGAGCAGGGAGAGGATGTGGAAAAAGTAGTTGGTGGTGATATAGATGAGTTCTGTGCACAGTAAGCAAGCTGGAGCTAGAGGAGCAAAGTGTATGGACTGGGCTGTAGTAGGAGATCTGCAATGTGAGGTAGGAGAGGATGAGCTGATTGAGTGCTTTAAAGCTAATAGTAAGGAATTTCTGTTTGATGTGGAGGTGAATGGGCAACCACTGGAGGTTCTGGAGGAGAGGGCAGGGAATAGGTCTGTTTGTTGTTTTATTGTACTCTCCCCAGCCTTAGTATAGCATTCTGCACACAGTAATAATAATAATGATGGCATTTGTTAAACACTTACTATGTGCAAAGCACTGTTCTAAGCACTGGGGGGGATACAAGGTGATCAGGTTGCCCCACGTGGGGCTCACAGTCGTCATCCCCATTTTACAGATGAGGTAACTGAGGCTCTGAGAAGTTAAGTGACTTGCCCAAGGTCACACAGCAGACATGTGTCATAACTGAGATTCGAACCCATGACCTCTGACTCCAAAGCCCAGGCTCTTTCCACTGAGCCACGCTGCTTCTCATGATACTGCTAAGGATACAAGACCCTACCCCCTGTACCCCTTACCAAGCAGGGCCCTGGTATGGATGTTTGAGAATTCTAAAGATGCCACATGTACATGTATGCTGCCCAAAGCCTGGGCAGTTTAGGAACCGGAAGGATTTGGTTAATTATTTTACACTTTTCTGGCTTTGCCAAAAGGAAAGCCAGTGGGTTTCCCCTATCAAATCCAGGAGGTTGTATTCAGCCCTCTGCTTCAGCCCATATCATATTTCACTGCAAGCTATTGGCCATTTTTATAAACCCACTAAAAGGAAGGGCAGATTAAGGGGAAGCTTTTATGGGATAAGCACTCAGTAAGTACAACTGACTGACTGAGTGGGGAGATGTGAACTGGGCTTTCTTTAGAAAGATGATCCGTGCAGTCCAATCCATGATTTGGAATGGGGAGAGACAGGAGGCTGGTTGGTCAGTGAGGAGGCAGGTGCAGAAGTCAGAGTTAGGATAAGTGCTCGGATTGACATGGTAGAGGAAAGGGCAGATTTTAGCGAAGTGAAACGGACAGGATTTGGTGACAGATTGAATACAGGTGGGAAGTTGAGGAGTTCTTTTTTAGACACATTTAATTTGAGGAGTCGGCATCCACGTAAAGATGTCCTGGAGGTAGGAGGAAACGTGAGAATGCAAACCAGAGGGAGAATTAATCGATGGTGGTTGTTGAGCACTTGCTGTGTGCTGAGCACTGTACTAAACACTTGGGAAAGTACAGTAGAATAGGTAGATACAATTCCTACCCACAAGGACCTTACAGCATAGAAGGGGTGTGGTCATTAAATGAATATGTAGACAGGTGCTGTGCAGCTGAAGGTGGGGGAAAATCAAAGTGCTTGAAGGGCTTAGGTCCAAATGCATAGGCAAATCAGAAGGGAGGATGAATAGGGGAAAGGAGGACTTGATCAGGAAAGATCTTTTTCAGGAGATGTGATTTTTAGAAATGGTTTTGAACAGATTTTTGGGGGTGGAGGAGAGGCTCATGTCTGTTGGATATGAAGGGCGATGGAGTTACAGGCTGTGGGGAGACATGGGCAAGGGCATGGAGATGAGACAGTTGAGACTGAGGTACAGGGAATAGGATGGCATTAGAGGGGAGAACTGTGCCTGGTGGGTTGTAGTAGATCACCAGGTTAAGGTAAGGGGAAGAGATGACTGAGTGCCTTAAAGCCAACAGTGAGGAATTTCTCTTGGATGAGGAGACAGATGGGCAATCACTGGATGTTTCTGAGGGCTGGGGAGACATGGACTGATTGGCTTTCTTTGAAAAATGATCTGGGAAACAGGGTGATGTTTGGACTGGGGAGGGGAGAGACAGGAGGCAGGGAGGCCAACGAAAATGCTGATGCAGAAGTCAAGGTGGGATATAAGTATTAATAATAATAATAATAACGGTATTTGTTAAGCACTTACCATTTTCCAAGCACTGTTCTAAGTGCTAGGGAAGCTATAGTGTAATCAGGTTGTCCCATATGGGGCTCACAGTCTTAATTCCCATTTTACAGATGAAGTGAGGCACAGCGAAGTTAAGTGGTTTGCCCAAGGTAACACAGCAGATGAGTGGCAGAGCCAGGATTAGAACCCACGACCTCCGACTCCCAAGCCCATGCTCTTTTCGCTAAGCTGCGCTGCTTCTCTTGATTAACGCTTCACAAATTTGCATGTCATCCTTGCTCAGGGGCCAGACTAATCTTCTCTGTGTCGTTCCAATTTTAGTACATATGCTCATATATATATTTTTTTGTCCATTCAGAGGAGCATGAAAATATGAGACAGGAACAGTGACACCACATGGAGAGAACTGAAAGGAAGTGGTTGGTCCCTTGACTGAAGAGAAGCCATAAAGACTGCAAAGGTATTGTCCTTTTAGAGAAAACAAGAGCCAGTAAAGGAAGCAGTGGATGTGTTGGGAGGTGCCATTTCCCAGTTTATTGATTAGCTGAAAAAATCTTGTACCCTGTAGACATTTGGTTGCAATCATAGCTGATAAGAGCAGTTATCGATATCACCAGAGGATCAGGCCAAGTGAATACATGAAGAGGAGCAAGAGCTCCTCGAGAGGATTTACTGACCTAATGTGGGGAGAACCTTTAAGTGTCAACCTCCTCAATCTCTTAGCCTTCTGCTGATGGATTATATTTTAACCAAACTCTGGTTGGTAGCGATTTCTAAGGTGATGTGTCACCAGCTCATTTTGAGGCATCCCAAGTGGTTAACCAGAGGTAAGACTCACATCTATTGAGACAGGGGCCGTTGGGCTAAAGTACTTGGAAGGAGAAGCCAGAGGAAGTCTTCACCAAGGTAGGCATTCAAAAAGGAATAAAAGTTAAGTGGAATCAGGCCTGAACCTGAAAGCCTTCTGTGTTTGAGACCTTTGAAGCAATATGAAACTCCGATTACTCATGACTGCTAACCAGTAATATTTTCATAAGAGATATAATTGAAAATAATTCTAAAAGAAATTTCAAATGGAGATTTTAGACCACGTTTTCTTATGGTAGGTGTTAAAAGCTTATTATTTGACTTGAACTGTAATATAATTATAATAATAATCGTGGTATTTGTTAAATGCTTACTAAGTACCAGACATTGTACTAAGCAGTGGGGGTGGATACAAGCAAAACACGTTGGATGCAGTCCCTGACACACACGGGGCTCACTGTCTTAATCCCCATCTTACGGATGAGGTAACTGAGACACAGAGAAGTGAAGTAACTTTCCCAAGGCCACACAGCAGACACGTACTAAGAGCTGGGGTAGATACAAGTTAATCAAGTTGGTCACAGTCCATGTCACCCAGTATAGTCTTAATCCCCATTTTACAGTTGAGGTAACTGAGGCACAGAGAAGTGAAGTAACTTGTCCAAGGTAACACAGCAGACAAGTGGCGGAGTTGGGATTAGAACCCAAGTCCTTCTGACTTTCAGGAGCATGCTGAATTCACTAGGTCATGCAGCTTCTCTTCAGATTTGAAACCAGAAAACCCCAAAATAGATCACCAACCTTCTCCTCTCCACCACCTTCCCATCAGTTTGATTCGAGCACCATCATTGACGGTATTTATTACGCTCTTATTATGTACAGAGCAGTGTAATTTGACAAAACAGTTAACAACTGGCACCAACTGGAGGAAGCCAATCTCAATCAATCAGAGCCACAAAGAAGAGATAGATTTCATATCCACCTCTCCCCAAGAGAACTCTGGGGGCTTGGCTGCATATGGACAATCCCATTTTGCTTCACAATGTAATGAGAGCCCCTTTACTTTCTGGGAGATATAGTTTTATCCTTTCCTTCTTATCCTTTCTCTTATTATCATTCAAATAGGCCTCTGACTGGAAGCTTTGAATCCAGACAGTTCTCACCCAAGGGTAACATAACACAGCACAGTCTAACATTAACTAAGGCCAGGAGAGCAACCACAGATCGCTAAAATTCCTAACATGGCACAGTTCAATAGATCTTTATCGATAGGCTAAAAGCATCACTGAGGAACTAGTCATGGCAAAATTTTGTTGAGCAGTTGGACACTTCATCAATGAAGTGAGCTACTGAAAAAGAGAATGATACTGGCAGGATACTGCATTTCTATTTCCACATTCCCCAATGACCCTGAAAACCTATTTTAAAAGGCAAGTGCTTTCCAAATCAAAGAGGCACGAACAATCTGACCATAAAGATAGGGAATTACTTAGTTGATTTCCATGTGGCTCAAAACTTCCTAATTGAATGACTTAACAAATCTCCATTATGCTAAGTGGACTCCAAATAAGCCAAGACTTCTTTAGCTTTCTATCTAAAACTCAACATGTCCAAGACTGAGCTCCTTATCTTCCCTCCCAAACCCTGTCTTCTCTGTGACTTTCCCATCACTGTAGACAGCACTACCATCCTTCCCGTCTCACAAGCCCGCAACCTTGGTGTCAGACTCGACTCTGCTCACCCCACACATCCAATCCATCACCAAAACCTGCCGGTCTCACCTCCGCAGCATCGCTCTCTCATTTCACCCCACACATCCAATCCATCACCAAAACTTGCCAGTCTCACCTCCACAATATCACCAAGATCCGCCCTTTCCTCTCCATCCAAACTGCTGCCTTGCTGGTTCAATCTCTCGTCCTATCCTGACTGGATTACTGCATCAGCTTCCTTTCTGTTCTCCCATCCTCCTGTCTCTCCCTGCTTTACTCTTCTGCCCGGATTATCTCTGTACAGAAAAACTCGGGGCACGTCATTCCCCTCCTCAAAATTCTCCAGTAGTTGCCTATCAACCTTCCAATCAAGCAAAAACTCCTCACTCTCGGCTTCAAAGCTCTCCATCACCTCGCCCCTCCTACCTCACCTTCCTTCTCTCCTTCTCCAGTCCAGCCCACACACTCTGCTCCTCTGTTGCTAACCTCCTCACTATGCCTCGTTCTTGCCTGTCCCGCTGTCAACCCCCGGCCCACATCCTTCCCCTGGCCTGGAATGCTCTCCCTCCACACATCTGTCAAACTAGCTTTCTTCCTCCCTTCAAAGCCCTACTGAGAGCTTACCTCCTCCAGGGCCCAGACTGAGTCCTCCTTCTTTACCTCTCCTCTTCCTCCTTCCCTCCTCACCTCCATCCCTCAAACCTCCCCACAGCACTTGTGTATATTTGTATGTATTTATTATTCTATTTACTTTATTAATATGTACATAGCTATAATTATATGTATTCTGATGGTATTGACACATGTCTGTTTTGTGTTGTTGTCTGTCTCCCCCTTCTAGACTGTGAGCCGGATGTTGGGTAGGGACCGTCTCTTTATGTTGCCAATTTTTAGTACAGTGCTCTGCACACAGTAAGCGCTCAATAAATATGATTGAATGAATGAATGAATATCTGTAAGGTTCTTTATCTATAAACAATGGTAGTGATGATGAATCCCTATGCCCCTGAACACTCTCATACTATTCTATATTGAGGATAGACTGAGTAAAGTGGGAAAGAACTTCTAAATGTATTTCCTGAGGCATTATCATCTTTCTTTGACAGTAATTACATGCACATTGAGTTGTGTATTCTGTCATCATGCTTTCTGTCCAACCCGATTTGCTGGTATCTACCCCAGAGCATTCACTACAGAGCTTGGCACACAGTAAGCACTTAACAAATACCATAATTATTATTATTTTATGGGATTTCTTTTAAAACCAAATCAATTTATATCAGACACATAGACATAGGGACTTTTGTTTCCTCCAGACTGATATCTGTGCCATTTTGGAGGTGTGAAGAAAATTCTTTCTGAAATTAGTTCTTTAAGAACAATTTCAACCATCAGAAAAATTAAACTAAGAGAAGTAACATGGTTTGGTGAAAAGAGCACAAGCCTGGGAGTCAGAGGATCTGGGTTCTAATCCAGCTCTGCCACTTATCTGCTGTGTGACCTTGGGCAAGTTACTTCACCTCTCTATGTCTATTATCTCATTTATAAAATGGGCATTCAGTACCTGTTCTCCCTCCCACTTAGACTGTGAGCCACAAGAAGAACCTGATTTTCTTCTATCTACCTCAGCACTTAGTACAATGGTTGGCACAAAGTAAGCACTTAAATACCATTATCATTATGAATAATTCTTAATAATTCCAGGATAACTTGGTGGCTAATGGGAAAGACCTGTTATTAAATCACTTTTGTCTTTTTGTCCTTTACTTTCCCATCAAAAATGGACAAGAAGGGTCATTTCCTTAGCTTCACTGTTGCTTCCTAGACAGTGAAGGTCCAATTTCTGTAACCATGTTATTTTCCTCCACTGTGAAATCACATGAAACCAGGCTTGGGTAGTTTGCTTGTTTGCTTCAAAGAACTAAGAAATGATGAGTAGTAAAGAAAGTTTAAATAGGAGTTTCCACAAGCACAAAAAGATCTTGAAAAATCATTCTATTGGGAATTCCAAAAGTCATCTGGCTACTAGAATAACTTGAGTGTTTCTCTGCATGTGAATTTAAA
The DNA here is from genome assembly GCF_015852505.1 of Tachyglossus aculeatus. NCBI lineage: Eukaryota > Metazoa > Chordata > Mammalia > Monotremata > Tachyglossidae > Tachyglossus > Tachyglossus aculeatus. Next base: position 40,386,356 of record NC_052067.1, on the reverse strand, counting down.
GGGATAATTAACTATTATTTTCTCTCCCGTTGAAATGGTAGTAGTTCAAAGGGATTTCTCCTGTCCCCCTTAATAGCGAGCCCTTAATAGATGCTCAATAAGAACATTAAGTAACATTGCACTTTGGGAGGAGCCATTACTCTTTCAGATTGATAGGGTACCATTTGGTTCACTGTCACTAACATCAGGTGAACACACTGCAACAGGGCTCAAAATGGTTCCACAATCCTCTGTAAAAATGAATACTTCTCCCAAAGCTTTGGCCACGCTCAGGATGTAAACTGAGGCATCGGGAGAGTTCGCCTCAGTGACGACCCACCTCCAAATCTGAAGTAGTTTGGGTGCCTCTTTTCCCTTGTCCTCAATCCAAAATAATCACATGAATAATTCAAAGATGCACATAAGGCTAAAAACTCATGTCAAACAATTCTTTATTTTTTATGGTACAAATTAAAAGTGACAGATCTGAAGCTGTTAAGAAATACACAAAGTGCAGCTTTACTGACCATACAGATATTGCTCTAGATTAAGTACAGTTTTGTCAGTTTTTTTTATGTTAACCTGTGCAGATATATCAGCTTTGGTTTCAATGTCAGAGCAGTAAGGAGCTTTTAAATATCCAGTTTGGCTTCTTGGTCACTTGTCCATCACGTTTACTCCTCTTTCTTTTTTTTTTATTTATTTAACATCACACGGTCCATTTTGTACTGTCATTTTTCCTGCTGCATGTCCCATGCATGGAACTGAACAGATCTCTTTGCAGAGCTTCATTAGTGACCCTGGTGACCATTCTGTAGATTATAGCATATAGGACAAAAATCAAAAAAAAAAAATCACTTCCTTAACAAGAAATTAACAAATGTGCCTCACAGAATCTCAAGTTGGAGACAAGCAAATCACATGACAAAAAGCTCATTACAAAATGTTGTCCAAACAGATTTTACAATCAAACATTGACATGGAAATCAATTTCCTTTTTCTTCTTTCTTTTTAAATTTGATTTTCACATTGGTCATTAACTGGGTACAAGTAGAGTGCTGAGGTAAAACACTGATGAACAGTTCGTATTTCTTTTTTTTCAATAGTAACAGTTTAGTATTGCAAGATTGTCAGCAACAATTAGCCATATCTATACAATGTGCATATACCTACATACATTGAGCTTTGGTCCAGCATTGAGAAGACGAGCAAAGGCATTTTACAATTTCTTTTTGGTTATAGCTTGAGTTCTTTGATACGCCTCTACTTGGTATTTCTCTAGCTCCTTTTACTTTCTTGTTCTCTTTTTGCAGTTACAACATAAAGAAACCAAACCCTCTAGATACATTTACACTTTTCAACTGTCCGCAAACAATTTGTGGTTGAAAAACTACCAAAAACACTGAACATCAATGGATGGTCTTTTAGTCAAAGAATAAGAAATAAAACCCAATAAAATAAATTTTAAACTGATGTCAAGCCATAAAATGCAATCACATAAAGTTTGAGAGTGACTTTAATTTTTCAAGTCTTAGTGGAAATCAAAAGTTTTTGTTACCCGGGAACTTAATAGGAAGTCAAATGATTTTGCGAGATGAAACTGCTTACCACTGAGAATGGGATTTAATAGTTAAATCAAACAATAGACGTGATCCAAAAGACTTATGCGTCACACATAATTCATATTCCTAAGAATCTGTTTAGGCACCTTTTTATGCCGTATAGCAAAAATTTGTTTGTAAAAAATTAATATAAGAAGCATTACAACACCTTATAAATAATTTACAAAACATAATACAAAATTAGAAAACAGTAAAAAAAATCACTGCACAAGAATGGATTCACGACCGTGGGGTGAGTATATTATATATATGCATATATGTATATTTGTATATACATATATGCATATATATATTGTTCTACACTGGGAGATTATATTTATTTTACATTTTCACTGTCCTGGTTCTACCTCTCCAATCTTTTCAGATCAGCACAGATTTTCCTCCCATGTGGACAGCTGCCGGAGTGCCTTGGAACACATCGCGTTTGTCGTCTGCTGCCTTGGTAGGTTTTCCTTGGGGAAGGAAGGTTTTATTTTTAGAATTTAGAGTATTCCTAGGAGGATCTGACATCTAGGTCTTGAGTCAAGGAGGCTTGGCCATTTGGCTCCAGGATGATGAAACCTTTGCAGGTTTCAGGATGGTGCCATTGGGTACGAAGACAGTTGGGTGAGTGAATGGACAAGTCAAAACCCATTCGGGGGGTAGGTGGGAAGACTTTGGAAGTGGCCCACTTCCAAACACCATCAACGATGCAGATTTCCCCTGCTGGTCTAGCCGGTCTTGATCTCCCGGTGGCTTCTTGGATTCCTCTGCAGCGACAAGTTGATGTTGTAGAATTCACATTGTAGCTAGCTAGCCATACAGGTAGAGAATTGAAAGAAAAGGAAAGGTGGCTGTTCTTATGTAGGCCATTGTCTGACAACTGGGACGGTCTGAGATGGGGATCTTTGTTGTTTGTTTGCTTGTTTTTTCCTTTTCAAATCCATAGTCTAGAGAGTGTGGTTGTTAGTTTATTCACTGAATACATTTACATTTCCACTACAGGAAAGCTGACTTTAGTCCCTTGCCCCTGCCCACTTAAAGTCCCTTTTGAAATGATAGAAAATCTAAAAGAGCAACAAATTGATGACCTGCGCCACCATCCCCACCCTAACTTCTCTGCCAGGCATAAGGGCATCATGTTCACCTAGAGCCCATTTGGTCATAAAAGAAGAGAAGCTTTTCTAGAGAAGCAGAAGCTGCTCATAGAGAAGCAGCATGGCTCAGTGGAAAGAGCACGGGCTTGGGAATCAGAGATCATGGTTCTAATCTCGGCTCGCCACTTATCAGCCGTGTGACTTAGGGCAAGTCACTTCACTTCTCTGGGCCTCAGTTACCTCATCTGTAAAATGGGGATTAAGACTGTGAGCCCCACATGGGACAACCTGATCACCTTGTATCCCCCCCAGCGCTTGAAACAGTGCTTCACACATAGTAAGCGCTTAACAAATACCATCATCATCATTAATATTATTATTATTATCAAAAGAGGTCAGGTTTTTCTCTGAAGTGAACTTGCCTGTTCAAAGAGTGATGGCTGTGAAGAGCATTGGTAAATTCTGATAAACTGAAACTAGTTTAGTGGGGATATTTTTTGCCGAAACGTCTCATGGGTATCTTTTCTCCACTCTGATGTTTTCCTATCCCCCGCTCAGACCCTTCCCCAAGGTCTGATTTGTTAAAATGCACTGGCTATGATGGCACATACCTGCCATTGCACCTACCCAAAAAAAGTCCAAGGAGAAACATTTCGGGTCCCTGGATGAAAAAGCAGCAGCAGAAAGCATTGAGAGCTTATGCTCAGAGTTCGTGGTGGTGTGTAATGACCCTCATTTTCTTGATTGTGTGTGTGTGTGTGTGTGTGTGTGTGTGTGTGTGTGTGTGTATTTCCATTTGCATTTCAAGGGATTTCTTTGGCTAGCAGGCTTTTGGGGAGAAATTGCTTCCACATAACATAAATGCATTACTGAACCAAATGTGCAGGTTATAATTCTATTACAAAATTAGTTTTCGTCAGCTCTCCATATTCACAGCCAACGGACTGAAATAAATCACAAATCATGGAGTTGACGATGAGCACAAATTAAAGAGTGGGCTAATGCGGACGGTTCACTGAGCATATTCCCAATTAACCCTAGTGTATTCTACCAGCTTCACTCCTTCCCACTTCTAGAACATTTGTGTCAAGCCAGGAGGAAGTGTGAGGAGGAAGTCCAGAGACAGAGTCACAGAAATCGAAAGAGGGGTAGGGACCGTCTCTATATGTTGCCAACTTGTACTTCCCAAGCGCTTAGTACAGTACTCTGCACACAGTAAGCGCTCAATAAATACGATTGAATGAATGAATGAATGGAGAAATGTGACTCGATTCATTCGACTCTTTTCTTTCTTTTTCCACCCCACCACTGAAAGGAAAGCGACACCCATTTTGGCGCAAGGGACATTTAGAATTTTCTAAACCAAGGACGACAAGAAGTGAGAGTGCCGAAGAATGATTTTCACAAACCAGCCCACCTTATGGGGCCCTGACACCAGATGGAGAGATGAGAGAAATCAAGGTTCCAGTTCTTGCTGTTCAATACAAATGTAAAAATTCACAACACAGTTTTACCCTCGTAAAAGAGCAGACTCACAATCTAGTTTGCAATGCCATGTTTCTGACTTTGGTTAATAGGTTTCAGAGTGAATCAGCACTTGGTACCTGAAAGTGTACAATCATTCCTCCAGGTGGCAGGCTTAGTATTCTCATTAAACAGATAAAAGTTTTTTTGTGTTTTTTTTTTCCTTAAAATGTGTTCACACTTTCTTAATATACAGAAAAAAGTAAGCAGTTATTTGGTTTGCTTTAAGTCCATTAAAAAACTGGCTTTTCAGAGGGGAACTAATTCTACCACAGACGCGCGCACACACACATGCTAAATGTGGTGTGTTCTTACTCTTTTTTTTGTACTTTTCAACTTTTTTTGTGGAAAACCAATGGACATTTCTAAACTGCTGTGTCCATCTTGTAGTTTCCTTAGTCTTTTACTTACAAGGGTGTTGAGTGGGGCTTTGTTCAAGAGTCCCAAGGATAAAGTTTTGTTCACTTGTTATCTCTGTCAGGGGCAGAGTGTGTGTTGGGGGTCGGTGGGTGAGAGGGTGTTGGGTGGGTGTCTTTAAGAGTTGTCTTCCAGAGAGTCTGTGAGGGGCTCCATGGGGACAGCTGCAGTGGGCTCATGCTGTTTTAAGCGTTTAATGGTGTTCTTCAGTGCTTGCCTCTTGTTGCAGAACCAAACTCTAACTACTTCCCGGTCATAGTTCAGCTTCTCCGCAATTTCTGTCATTTCCTGCCCAGAGGGGTGGGTGTTCTTCTCAAAATGGGCATTCAAGATCTCAAGGGCCTGCGGAGTGAAAGAGGTGCGCCTCTTGCGCTTTTTGGACGGTTCACTGCCGATAAATTCTGTCAGGTTCTGCATACCTGCTCGATGGCGGGCCTCAGCCTCAGCCATCCACCGCTCAAGCACCGGCTTAATCTTCTGGGCACTTTTAGGGGTGATGTCCAGCTTTTCAAACCTGGCAGGATACAAAAGGCCGGGGTTCAGTTTGGCTGTCAGACTGCTAGCTATAGTGTTCTCTTGGGCTTCCTGTGGTAGGAAAAAGTGGCTTCTCAGGATGGTGTGTCTGAGGGGAAAATTGAGAAAGAAGAGTCTTACACGGGATGCTCTGCCAGGGTGGGACTTCCTGCCTGCCTGACTAATTGACTGGCAGAGGTAATTTACAAAGGATCATGAAAACCATTGCTAAGGTAGCGATATTTCTTTCTAAGTGCTCCGACGCACAAACGCGCTTTCACAAATACACACATACACACTCACGCACACGCATGCAGCAAAAAGGGAGAGGGATGCAGGCAGAGAGGAGAGAGAGAAGGAAAGAATCCAAGAGAGACACACACAGGCATATCCCAGAGACAAGATTCCCTCAGAATCCAGCAAATTACAATACTATAAACTCCGATCAAAGCTTTAATTCTACACCAAAATAATTTTCAGGACCCTCCGAAACTTTAAGACAATACTGTAATAACAGGAAATGACATCAACGGCAACGCGATTCCACGCTTCCATTCTCAATTGGCTTTTTCAGTATTTTTCCCTTCTTGAAACCTTTCCTCTCCCCTCCACTCCCACTGACTTTGAAAATGCCACAGCTTTCTTACCACACAGCAAAAACTGCTGGGGCATTCAGTTGCAGGCTTCTTTTCTCTGTGTCTCTCCCCAGCCCACCCCGCTTCTATGAAAAAGCAATTTTCACCGTATGTAAGTTAACACGGTGTCCCTTCTGTGGGTAAAGCATAGCTCTACTGCAGCATTCAGATCAAGCAGCTGGACACTTTGTAATTATCTTGAATTCCCCCCAAACTGGTTGTGCTCAAACAGCCTCATGCCTTCCAGATGAACCCCAGTATAATGGTGTGCTAATATGCCACGGCACCAAGCTGGGCTTATTGTGGGATGTCTGCGATTGCACTTGAATGATATCATTTCCTGTAAATGAGGTCTTCTCGGTATCATTTTGCCATCAGAAGTCTGTTGCTACATTGGATTTTACAAATAACATGTGAAATACCTAGGACAAATAGACACAAAGCAAATATTTCCTGAGGCTAATTTAACAGCAAACTGACATCTATCACCAGAATCGAAAATCTTCTCCATCTCTTACGTTTCTTGAGTTCCTTGGGTTTTCAGGTTTTACATTCAATTCCTCATCCTAACTGGGTCTTCTTTGTCTCTGTTCTCTGGACCCTGGCTCCTTTTTTTTTTCTTAATGGTATTTGTTAAGCCCTTAGTATGTGTCAAACACTGCCCTAAGCACTGGGGTAGGTATGAGTGAATTGTTGGACATAGTCCCTGGCCCACATGGGGCTCATGGTATAAAAGGGAGGGAGAACACTGTATTTCTGAGTTTGCTGAAATGCAAAGGCCTTGGGGATGACTCCCTTCAGCTCCTGGCAGTGCTCCTAAGGGCCATAATAATAATTATGGTACTTGTTAAGCGCTTGCTGTGTGCCAAGCCCTGCTCTAAGCTCTGGGGTAGAGACAAGTTGTCCCTGTTCCATATGGGGCTCACACTCTTAATCCTGATTTTACAGATGCGATAACTGAGGTTCCAAGAAGTGAAGTGACTTGCCATAGGTCACACAGCAGAGACATTGCTGGGCCAGGATTAGAATCCGTGTCCAATTCCCAGGTCTGTGCTTTACCCACTAAGCCACACAGCTCAGTGCTTGCTTTGGGTGGCCAGGCTTTGACTGGTTTCTTGGGCCAGAATCCCCACAGGGGCTGGGCCTTTACCCTCCATGTTGCAGTGTTTCATAGATTGTGAGCCCCTCAAGGGACAGGGTCCCAGTCTAATTCCCACCATTTAGAACAGGGCTTAATAATTACTGTTTCAACTACTGCTATTACTGCTACTTCATGGTCAACCTCGGGTTAGAGATTTATAAGCCGTCCTGACTGGGAACTTCAGAAGATTTTTCCCAGGGGTATTTTTCACATTCCTACACCGGGTGGTGGGGAAAAGGACAGACCAGGGAACTTGACTGTATTGTACTTTTCCCAAGCACTTAGTAAAGTGTCTGCACACAGTAAGAGCTCAGTAAATAGCATCGATTGATCGACAGACCAGGAACGACACAACGAGGGTCTTCTGCGGCAACTATTTTTCCTCTCATTACCCAGCACCATTACTGTTATATTGTTTACTTTAAATGACCGGGTGACGTTCTTGTTTTAGAAATGTGGGTTCTGGTAAGCTCAATGCGGGCAGGGAACGTGTCTACAAACTCTGTTATATTGCACTCTCCCAAGCGCTTAGCACAGTGCTCTGCACTGTAGATGTAAGTGCGCTATAAATAGGAATGGGGTGCCAAGACAATCAAAGGTTATATTCCACAACAAAAATTGCCAAATGGATTTCCATATATCAGCCACGTCCACAGGGAGGAGAGGTCAACACCCTCGTTCAAGAAAAGAGGTGGAGAAACAGCTCCACTCTTGGGAGGAAAGAGATGCCTTTTCTTCCCAATAACCCAGAATTTTTGCAGGGTCTGGAAAGCCATCAAAATGCTCCCCAAGAGGAGGGAAAGGCCTGGGCAACTGTGTGAAATGGGGTCCTGCCGAGATTCCTATCCAACTCCTAAATGAACCTGACTTGGCATTTTTTCTTAATGAGATTTCGCTCCGGCTGGATTTACATTTTAATCCTGGCACACAGCTGTTTTCTCCCCCTCGCAAAGTAGTTGTGAGGGTGAGCGAGGAAGCTCAGGATGAAGCACTTTGAGAAATAAAAATGCCAGTGATGGCCAAGTGTTCTCAGTAGCCCATCCAATCTTAAAATGAGTCTTTATCTTGCTTTCATTCAAAGCCCATCAGTGATATTAATACTTAATTCCTCCTCTTTGAGAAGAGCCCAGGAACCGTATTGTACAGGAGGTGCCACACAAACACTTAATTTGTAAGAAAATAGAGGGAATATAAGACGAGAAGAGAAAACCAGAATTTATCTTGTAAAATGATGCAAAGGAACATTTGAGCAAAAACTAGCCAGGGGCATGCACCTAAAAGCCTCATCTGGCGTTTGTGCCTTTTACCAGAAGAATGTCAAGAGTAAAACAAAATGAATGCTTAGCAACAGGGAGCAATAGTATTCATATCATTGGTGTGGCTTGTTAGTGTTGATGCCTTAGTACATGTTGTTTGGTGTAACATTATGCAAGTCTTGAAACAAATTTCCAAGCAGTAGAAGCCGTGTATAGACTGAATAAAGGTTATTTTCTACAGGGAGGTATCTTATAAGAAAAAACAGTAGGGGAGGCCATAGAAGTGAGAGGATCCTATGGAGCTTTTTGTATTTAACAACAATCAATGGGTTTTATGGAAAATCATTGAGCAAAATGTGAGCGGCAAGCTCACTACCCCATACTGATGTTATTTATAACCTTAGTCTTAAACTGCAGGGAAAGTACACTTCCGTTCTTTGGGGAATACATTAAAAGTATAAAGAGCAGATAAAAAGACAGTGCATTTCATGGATCACCAAGAACAAAATCCACTTAAATGAGTTTAGAGTTGGTTTCTTGGCTTTCGCTGATGGAGAAGGGCTGGGCCCAAGAGGAAAAAGCTCTTTCCTAAGTGCGTTTGGTACCTCATGCATAAACACGGGATTAGTGTAACCTACATGCATACACGGTGTTCGCTTCAAACTGCTTAACTTGGACCAACTGTAACTATTACAAATCTACCATTTGGTTTAAAGTTGGGGCTGCTTCTCTTTTTGAAAAAAATTCCCCTTTCCATTTTTATTTTCCTACTTTGGTGTTTTTGGAGGAAGTCAGAGAGGTATCCTTGGGGTGGCACGGGGAGGTGGGAGAGGGGCTTATTGCCTACTTGGCTTCATTTCAGATGGTGATTCTTGTCATCTTATAGGGCACAGTGGGAAGATCCTGAGCTAGAACATGAACAGGCCTGCATTCTCGAAAACATCTTTGCCATCACGAACCCCTGCCTGGAGATGCTGGCCCAGGACGATCAGGATTCTTGAAAACCTAGATCTCATCATCAGGGATTCCAGATCCAGCTCTGAACTAGGGATCTGGCTTCCATATCTTTTGTTCTGCACTAGTGAAGCAGCGTGGCTCAGTGGAAAGAGCCCGTGCTTTGGAGTCAGAGGTCATGGGTTCAAATACCGGCTCCACCAATTGTCAGCTGTGTGACTTTGGGCAAGTCACTTCACTTCTCTGGGTCTCAGTTACCTCCTCTGTAAAATGGGGATTAAGACTGTGAGCCTTCCGGGGACAACCTGATCACCTTGTAACCTCCCCAGCGCTTAGAACAGTGCTTCACACATAGTAAGCACTTAATAAATGCCATTATCATCATCATCATCACTACATAGACCAGAGATTTTGGTGTGGATTATCAAACAGAGGCAGAAAGCTAACTGCACGCCTAAACCACCGACCCCTTCTAAACAAGCAGTTTCCCGCCGAAGTTCCGAGGAGAGACGTCCATCTGGAGTACCCCGGCTTGCCGGTCCCCGCTTTCACAGCGGAGGGGGAAAAAAAACACAGTCTGAGACACGAGCAGGAGGGAAAGTGGAAAAAGCAGAGGATAGTACTGGTGTTGTAACGTGTTACCTGCAGATGGCAGACTGGCTATAGGCTGGGCCCTCCGTAGCGCTCAAGGCCTGGCCTACTTGAGTTTGGGTCAAACCGAGAGACAGGCGTCGGATTTTAAAAGCTTTGGCAAATTCCCGGATTTCCTCAAGATTCACCCCGTCCACCTCGCTGGCGGCTGTCTGAGGATCTGTGGAGACGTTGGCGGAGAGAGGGTCAAAACGTCACACTGCAGAGACACACCATGTTAGCTGTGTTTTACCCCAAAGCAGATTCCAGGTGAGGAGACGAGAGGGGAACGGCCTTGTTTTTGAAAATCCAAGTTCATTCCCACCTAAGATTCTTCATTTTTCAACCTGCACCCTAAGCTGTTTACCACTTCCTGCTGAGATTTTTCTTCCCAAATGAAAGACCACCACCAGACCTATGGTTTCTCTGTTGCAGGAAGGAGAGATCTCGGAGTTTAATAAATTTGACCAATGAAAAAACAAAAAGCACCCAAACTCCAGATCAGGTGCTTACTGATAAAGGAAACAGAGGGAATCGGACTGGAGTCTCGATTTTTCATTCTACCTGTGTTCCTTCAAACTACCCATCCCACTTTCAAGATTTCCGAGTCTGAGTGCCATCAGGCTACAATACCCGTGGCAGCACAATCCTTAGTTTTTCATTACACTCTCAGGCGATAATACCCACGAAGAGGTATGAATACATTTATCCCTTTTTTTCAAAGCAGAGTTTACTGACTCCAAACGCCTTTGTCCCTGGAAGGGCACGGAAATGAAAGAACGCCCCCGTCCACAGGAACGCTTCTTTGGTTCTGGAAAAACTAGGTCAATTTAGGACTTATCAAGGGAAATGACAAACCAGCTGGAGAATGAAACTCCTCCCTTCCCCCTTCCTCCCCCCCCCCAACTAACCCTTGCCCCCAAGCTACTGATCTCTGGATAAATAAAAGCCTACTCCAAAGTGGAGACAGCATGGGCCTGGGAGGGTGGACAATTTCAAAGAGACTGTTCAACCCTGCACAGAGCGAAGGCATTCTCCCAGCAAGAGATCTCTATTCTTCCTCCCCTTTGCTCCTAAGACTTCTTCAATTTCAGTCAACGAAGGCAGGGGTCTGAGGATCAGGGCCAGTGACACTACTCTGCTCATTGCAGCAGTAGAAAGGACCCTAGTGCTGGCTGCTGCAATTTGCATTCTCAATCTCTCCGGCCGGGAGGCTGGGGAAACTCTAATTAGGAGGTAAACTTTCCTTTAGGATTGAGTCACCAAGTACACATTCTCCCACATTAGGAGAGGGGTTTTTCGTTGAAGGCTATTGGCCTGCTCTCCCTAACCTTGCTTCGCTCAGATTTCCGATGACATAGGGTTTTTGGCTCCTGAAGGTTTAAAATCAACCTGAGCATTTAAATGAACATTTTGTGGAACTGGGCTAAAGTTAGAACTGGTGTTTTGGGGGAGCTTAAATGCTAACAAACATATAGAACAGAGATTCAAGCTTTCAAAGAGCTATTTTGTCTCCAGAAATGTTTTTTTTTTTGAGTCAGGAAAATTTTAGAGACAATCTGATTGGTCCATTTTGTAGCTGGGGCAGGGCATTGTTTCTAAAAAATCTCTCCCAGGCAGCACAAAAGGACTTCATGGATTTCTGGTGTGATCTGACCTGGTAATTTCATTTGAAACCTGGTCTATCCCCTCTGCTTCTTAATTAAAGGGAAGAAGGAAAGCAAGGAAGGAGGAAAGAAGAATGAAGGAAAGGAAGGAGGAATGGAATAAGGAAGGGAAAGGAAAAAATGCAGGGATGGAGGGAGGGAGGAAAGGAAGGAGGAATGGAAGAAAAGGAAGAAAAAAGGGAGGAAGGAAGGAAGAGAAAAACAGAGAAAATACAACTCGGTGCTACAGAAGGCAGTGTGGCCTGGTGGAAAGAGCAAAAACCTGGTGGACAGAGGGACTGGATTCTAATCCCAGCTCCTCCACTTATCCTCTGTATAAATTTGGGCAAGTCACGTAACTTCTCTGTTCTTCAGTTACCTCATCTGCCAAATGGGGATTAAGTCTGTGAACCCCTGTGTGGGGCAGGGATTGTGCCCAACCTGATTAGCTTGTATCTACCCCTGTGCTTAGTACAATACCTGGCTCATAGTAAGCACTTTAACAAGTACCATAAAAAAGGTACCCAACCTGTAGAAAGTGATTACCACTATATCATTACCTCTTTGCACCTAGCTGTCCTGTTACTAAAATATGGAGCATTCTTTGGAAGATGCCTGGCTAGGACTCACATCTTTCAGAAGAAAGACTCCACATTTTGCACCTGGGTAAGTTTCTTGGGTTGAGTGATCTGTGTGTCTCACCACGGTTCAGAGGATCAGCCCCACAACACCCGTGTACCTATCCCTAATTTATATAACAAAAAAAAATCAATGGTATTTGAGCACTTACTATATGCAGAGCACTAGTAATGTTTATCTCTCCCTCTAGACTGTAAGTTCATCGTGGGCAGGAAACCCTACTACCTGTATTCAGCCAAGCTCTCAGTACAGTGCTGTGCACAAAGTAGACACTCAAATCAATGTGATTGAGTCTCAGAACCAGTAATCAGGGAGCTGTGGTGGCTGGGCCCCAATGGAGCAAGTCAGAGCATGGAAGGACTCTTCTTGCAGGAGACAGACTTACCTCTGGGCCCTTTTTTTCTTGTTTCATTGATATTTCAAGTCCTCTACTGGAGAAAGTGAAGGTCAAAGAGTTCAACTTTGGACAATACTACTTTTCATTTGGACCAGTGCCAGAGGAAGTGAGTCCTTAGAGGCTGAGGAATTTAAGTGGATTTTCAACAATTGTGAATGCAAGTAGCCTGAATTTACCTATGTGTTAATGGGACATTTGGGGACCTCGAGCCTGCCAGCTGACAGCCTGAATTATGGCAATTTAAGTAGTCCCCTCCCATGGCCTGTAGGATGCGGCGATATCTCTGCATAGCCTGGGCCTGTCACCCACATTCTGTTTTAATAAACATTAGAGTTCTGCTATCCCTGCCACAAGCCATGTCACTTTGCATTGAGTCACATCATGTCACATCAGCAATTGTGCAAACCTGATTGAGATTCAGCAGGGATTAGGGGGCAGTGAGTAACCCCACCAGGGTAAATCGCACACACCCACTAAGCAAATTAAGTATCTGTGCAAAGCTGTCCTCAAAGTCTGAACGGTTCTAGAAAATTCCTGCCTCTGGCCATCCAAAGGCCTACTTTCCTAAAAGGGTTGATGAGTAGAAAAACAAATAACAGTGTGTGCTAAATCCATGGAAAAAAGAAAATGAGAAAAGGCTCAACCTGCAAGGTCCTCCCCATTTTTTCCTTGATGTGATATCCGTAACATAGAATCGCTCCCTTCTTGGAATTCCAGGAGATGACAAGGATTAAGAAACTCCCCTTTAAAATATAACTGCACTGCTTTTACTAGGAGTGTCCTGCGGTAGTATGCATTGTTTGGATTCTGCTTTCTATTTCTCTGAGAAAGCGTGAGCCCCTCGATTTCCGAGGTGATGCTCATTAGTGGTGGCATGAAGCTGACAGACAGAGGTTTGAAGATCAGGGGAGAATCTGAGCAAGAGTATTTTTTAAAGTATGTTTATAATGAATATGTTTAGTGAAAGACACTTTTTGGCTAGTCAGCTTTCTTGACTTGTCTCCTGAGCAAGAGTAGGAAACCTTGTGTAAAACAGATTTTAGTAATGGTACCTATTAAGCTTTTACTCTGTGCTGAGCACTGTACTAAGCATGGGGTAGATACAAGATAATAAGGTTGGACCCAGTTCCTGTCCCTAACAGGGCTCATCGTGAAGCAGTCATCTGGAAAAATATCTAGTGTTTTTTAATCCACTTTTAATTTAACCAAAATTCATCTGGATACACTACCTGAGTGTTGTGAATGAGACTCCCAAAGGGCTGTTCAAGTACAATGAGGTGGCCCAAGGCCAATAAGGAAGAAGCAAGACAGCTCTCAGGTGACTCTCAAATCAGACAAGAGACTGAACTGGCCCAGCAGGTAAGGAATTCCAGACAGGTGCCAGATTTTTAGATAGAGCAAATGTTTCCCTGCTCAACAGCTCCTATCCTTTTGCCAAGTTGGCTCAAATTTTTAGGCATTACCACTATAAGTACAGTTTATTCTAAAGGCTTTCATCCTGCAAAATAGTCCCTCCCACAATTTGTGGGTTAAAAACTGATTAAGGAATACATACTGCATGGCTTAGTGGAAAGAACACAGGCCTAGGAGTCATGAGACCTGGGTTCTAAGCCCAGCTCTGCCACTGGCCTGCTGTGTGACCTTGGGAAAGTTCCTTGGCATCTTTGTGCCTCAGTTTCCTCACCTGTAAAGTGGGGATTCCCTCCCTCTTAGATTACGAGCCCCATGTGGGACAGAAATTGTGTTCAACCTGCTGTAGAGCATACCTACCACGGCACTTAGTATGGGGCTTGGCATACAATAAGCACTTAAATGCTACAGATGTTATTATTGTTATTCTTACTACAACTGGGTAAGAGGTACAATAAAGAGGAGTCACTGATTTTATCAGAAGGATGGGCCCCATTTCCCACAGAACATACAGTCTCAGGAGAGGGGGGAATATCTGGCATTCAAAAACTTCCCTGGACAGCTATTGATTTTATCCACCATACATCCTTTCAGAACTACTCAGGTTCTAATCCCAGCTCCACCACTTGGCTCTGGGACCTTGGGCATGTCCTTCACTCCATGCCTCAGTTACCTCATCTGTAAAACGTGAATTAAGACTGTGAGCCTCTTGCGGGACATGAACTATTTCCAACCTGATTAGCTTGTATCTGCCCCAGTGCTTAATACAGTGCCTGGCACAAAGAAAGTGCTTAATAAATGCCACAAAAAAACTACCCAATATAAGGTGGTATTCTGTATATTTCCAGCACACATCAGCACACCTATTGCTGCTGATATTTACTTAGAAAACAGCATTTTTTTCTTTTCTTTTTTTAATGGTATATTTTAAGTGCTTACTATGTGCCATGCACTGTACTAAGTGCTGGGGTAGATGCAAGCTAATCAGGTCGGACACAGTCCACGTTCCCCCATGGGGCTCACAGGCTTAATCCCCATTTTATAAATGAGGCAGTTATGGCACAGAGACATGATGTGACTTGCCCAAGGTCACCCAGCAGACGTGTGGCAGAGCCAGAATTAGAACCCGGGTCCTACAGACTCCCATGCGTGTGCTCTATCCACCAGGCCACACTGTTTCTCATTGCATGGGGCACAACATCCAGAGGAAAAAACTTAGAACTCAGACCAAGGGACTGGTTTGGTCATATAGGGTTCTGTTGACTTATATGTTATTTAATCTATTTTCTGGTGATGGGAAAGGACAGGCTGACAGCTTCTGTCCATGGCCACTCTGAGGAGTCTATACTTTTTCAGGTTGCAGTCTCCTTGGAAACACAGGTTCCTCCCTTCCTCCCCCGCAGACCACTGGATTGAGACAATCTAGGAATTTTTCTACAAGGAGCGGATGTTTCCTTACACAGTTGAGAGACAGAGAAACCAGGCGGATAAGCAACAGGGAGGCAAACAGATGCAATAAACAGAGCCAGGAGAGATACTTACTGCTGACTAATTGGCCAACACTCAAAGCTGAAGAGGAGGAGGATGAGGAGGAAGAAGAGGAAGCTTGACGAACGGGGCTTTGAGACATAGATGCTTGACTGTGAGCCAAATGCAGAAGGTTGGCTTGGGCCCCTTGACCCACTGGCGTCTGGGAAGGCTGGTGAAGCTACATGTTGAAAAACGTAAGAAAGTGACAATTTAGAAAATCAAAACCTATCTCCGACATGAAAAGCATTGACCTGTGACACAAAGCCCCTCAGTTTTCTCTTCTGAGGGCCTACCGTAGAACAGATACTGTGCAAATGTTAAAGTAAAAACTCTTGGGAGCAGAGGCTAGGTGTTTTACCCTTTCCCCAGGGTTTAGTACAGTGCTCAGCACACAGTAGGCATTAGTAAACACGATCTGTTGATTATCTGGTGAATTGCCCAGGATTTTTCTTGGCACTTGATATTTTGTGCAGTGCTTGACAACCAAATTAGGTTGGTAGCATCCTTCTACCTTCTACAGAACCCAAGGAGACTAAACATGCTTTCAAATCCATCTATCTAGAACCCATATCCTTCTGGTGAACCCAAAAGGGGGAACTAAAGCCCTCAGACCATGCTGAGCTTTCCCCAAGGCTCCCTGTGAAACTCAGGTTAAAATAAATGGGCGTTCGAGGTAGGGGCTGTTGGTGAGGTGATAGCCTTCTAATACCACTGATTAAGAACCATCCAGCAAGGAGCAAAATCTTATTCTGAGATGGGGAGAGGGTCTACTATTCAGTAATTAGAAGGCTGACAGGCTTTCCTGTCAGGTGAAAAAGAAGGTTAAACTCCATAACAGGATGGTGGGAGATAGAGTTTTTATATTGCACTTAGCTGGACAAACAGGCCCTTTTAGTTGATCGACAACACTAAAATTTAAAGTAGCTCATAATCCAAAAGCATTAATAGTCAGTGCTGAAATCCTAATTATTATGCTCCCAGCATTTGCCAAATGTAATTAGCTCAGCAACATATGGCTGTGTTCCATCCTCTGAGCACAAAATTAACATTTTAATCCAGCAAATTCTTTCTTCTGTGGGACACCAATAAAGGCTGAAGATGAAATCTCTTTTTCATTTACTAAATTAAGTTTGGCTTGTATTTGCAAGCAGACTGCCACCTCTAATCATCTGTTTCTTTTTCTAAATTCAGTTATTGGTCAGAAGTACTCAGTTATGAGTTGCCAAGCCACTGAGCAGTCTTCACAGTCTTGCTCTTCTAAACAAACCTTTCGAGAAGGACATGGGGCAAACCCCACAGACCTATGACAGGCCAGGATGTAATGACAACCCATGTTAAAATTTTGTCTATCTCAGAAAAAAAGAACTTAGTCCTTTCTCTGGTCTCATAACACTCATGTGGAATGCAAAAGCCCGTTGACACTCATGAATAAGATAATTAAGAGAAAGCAGACACTGAAATGCATTTGATCGAGATTCTGGTGCTTAATATTCAGAGGAAGATAACTTTGTGAAATGGTGAATGGGCCTGGTTAGCCTTCCTTGCCAAAAGGAAGTACTGAATTTGAATATGCCTGAATAAGCACACACCCAACAACTCCTCTTGAAATTTATGGCTTCTCAGATATTGACTGAGCAGCGGCATTCTCAAATACTTGAAGTTCATAGTTGAACAAGGACCGGCTGAAACATTTGAGATGTGAACAGCCCTGAAACTCAAATGGGAATGCTAACCCAGATGAAATTAGGCAGCATTACAGAAGAGTAGAGGGAGAGAGTGGGAAGAATTGTAGAGGTAGAGTCAGAAAAGCAGATACATGAAATGAAATGCAATTTACGGGGCACAATAAAAGGAAATAGAAACATCTTAAAATACATCAGGTGCTGGACGAGGAACAATAAAAACGTTTCCCTTTTAGCATATAGGGTGGGAACTTTCTAGACAAAAGCTATCGAAAGGGCAGATGATGTACCAGCTCTAACTTTAATCGTCCCCCAAAGTCACCTGTAAGCTTACAATGGTGCATGGAAATCCCTGGGATGGCAGAGGAAGAAGCCACATAAAAAATGGGGACACATCAAGCTAAACATCATTTCAACAAATTTTCATGTATTCTTATCTATAGGTCCCAGTGATCTTTTTCATCAGGAAATGTTTATAATTCTGGCCCTGCCTCCAGCAGGAAACCCAGAGGAAACTGGGTAGAAAATACTAGAGGTTGAGTCTTCACAGGACAAATGTATTTTTGAGAAAGAAAGAAAGAGATTTGGAGAGAGATGAAACAATGATGAAGATGAAACAATGTGTCCTAGTGGAAAATGCACGGGCCTGAGAGTCAGAAAGACCTGGGTTCTAATCCCAGCTCCAACCCTGGTCTGCTCTGTGACCTTGGACAAGTCACTTTACTTCTCTGGGCCTCAGTTACCTCATCTGTAAAATGGAGATTAAGACTGAGAGCCCCATGTGGGACATGGACTGTGTCCAACCTGATTAGCATCTATCTACCCCAGCACTTAGTACAGTGTCTGACACATAGTAAACACTCAACAAATACCATAAAAAAATCCTTCATTTTCTAAGATGATGCTACTGATGATAAATTGTTATTCATGCATGTGGCTGTTACTAAAAAAAATTTGCAAATCCAACATCCATCAATCCAATCCATCCAATCCCAACAGCACTTACGTACATATCTGCAATGTGTTTATTCATATTAATGTCTGTCTCCCCTCTAGACTGTAAGCTCACTGTGGGCAGGGAATGTGTCTGTTATACTGTTATATCATTCTCTCCCAAGTGCTTAGTATGGTGCTTTGTACACAGTAAGCACTCAATAAATACAATTGAATCCATTCTATGGAATTTTTTTTGTGGTGCTGATGTGCTTGCCACGTGGCAGCATTTCTTCTAATCTGCCTCTCAGTAGCCCATCCTTCTGAAACCTTCTCATAAGAAAGAGCAGCTCCTTTTGACTTTCACATGCCTGTGGCCATTGCCTCCCATGGCCCACAGACAATGCCAATTCACAGTTTGTTGCAGGAATCCACGTGTCATGTGTCCAACTGAGAGACTGCATTGAAGATCCTACTGCCCTGTCAGTCATTCAGTCAATCCTATTTCTTGAGCACTTACTGGGTGTAGAGCACTGTACTAAGCAGTTGGGAGAGTACACTATAGCAGTATAACATACATATTCCCTGGCCACAATGACCTTACAGTCTAGAGGGGGAGATGGACATTAATATAAATAAATAAATAAATTACAAATATGTATATAAGTGCTGTGGGTCTGGGAAGGGGGGATGAATAAAGGGAACAGGTCAAGTTGAGGCAGAACAGAGTTAAGAAAAGGAAAAGAAGGCTTATTTAGGGAAACCCTCTTGGAGGAGATGTGCCTTCAATTAGTATTTAAAGCAGGGGAGAAGTAATTGTCAGTGATAGATTGTTGAATGCTCCAATTAGAGATTCAGCTTCATTTGTTAGAAGCCAATCCCTACTGAAGGCTACAAAGCTTTGGCCAGTTTGAGACTGCCTCCCAGCTATTCTCCTATTCATTCATTCAATCGTATTTATTGAGGGCTTACTGTGTGCAGAGCACTGTACTAAGCGCTTGGGAAGTACAAATTGGCAACATATTCATTCATTCATTCAATCACATTTATTGAGGGCTTACTGTGTGCAGAGCACTGTACTAAGCGCTTGGGAAGTACAAGTTGGCAACATATAGAGACGGTCCCTACCCAACAGTGGGCTCACAGTCTAGAAATCAATCTAACAATCAATTTATAGTAATTACTGGGCACCTACTGTAGGCAAAGCACTCAACTAATCACTTAGGAGTGTACTCCAGAATTAGGATACATGAACCCTGTCCTCAAGGAGCTTATAATCTCCCCCTTCATATCCTACAGACCACCACTCTCCCTATTTTCAAAGCCCTTCTAAAATAACATCTCCTCCCAGAGGCCTTCCCTGACTAAGCCCTCATTTCCCCAATTTACCCTCCCCTCTGTGTCACCTTTGCACCTGAATCTACACTTTCCAAGCAGTTGATATTCACCCCACCCTCCGTACATGGTATTCACCACAACCTCAGCCCCGTAGCACTTATCTATCTAACCTTTCTCTCTACCATTTTCCCTAGATTGACAGTAGGTGAGTTGATAGAGGAACAGTAAGTGAACCTGAGTAGAAGAAAAAATGTGGGGTGGGGTTTAGTGGGAGAAGAGAGTGGATGAGTAGGAGGGAGAGAACTGATTGGATTGGGAGTTTCTGCTTGATGTCCAGATGGGCAACCATTGAGGGCCTTTGAGAAATGAGGCGACGGGGGCAGATGCGCAGCAGAGTGAAATACGGTAGAGAGGAGAGAGACTGGAGCCAGGGAGTTCAGTGCTAATAGGTTGATGTTAGAGTACGATTTTTCCCCATTGATAGGGGTCATTCCCATCTGATAGGAGCCCCCTTTCAATTCATAGTTGAACAAGTTGAATGTTTATTAAACATTTTCTATGTACTAAGTGCCAAGGTAGGTATAAGGTTATCAGTATCCTCATTTTATGGAAGAAATTAAGAGATATTAAGTGGTCTCTCCCAGCAGACCATTGGCAGAGCTGGAACTCAAATCTGGGAAGGGAGGTGATGGTCTTTGGCTGATTGAGAGACTGATCTAAGTGACTCTCTTCGATTAGATTAAGGTAGGTAGGCTGTACAAGGGAAATAGCTCTACAGCCCCATGTCTTACCAAAATGGCTCACAATACTCTTAACTTTGGGCGGGTGGGGTTTTTGCACCTCTCTCATAATAATAATAATAATGGTATTTGTTAAGTGCTTACTATGTGCCAAGCACTGTTCTAAGCACTGGGGGATGGGAAGATACAAGGTCATCAGGTTGTCCCACATGGGGCTCATAGTCTTAATCCACATTTTACAGATAACTGAGGCACAGAGAAGTGAAGTGACTTCCCCAAAGTCACACAGCTGACAAGTGGCGGAGCCGGGGTTAGAACCCATGACCTCTCAAACCTGTGCTCTTTCCACTGAGCCATGCTTAGAGGGCAGATGTTGTCTCCTCCAAGGACTGCTTCTCTCTGCTCTTCTTTTCTGGGTCTTTCTAGACATGTGTACCTGAAATAGAATTTTCTAACCAAAAATAACGGAATCCCCTTTGGTTCCCAGATTGTGTTCCTGAAACGCCACCTGACATCGGGCTTCCTATTGAAATGCTACCTTTGCCATTTGTTATGCAATAGTCCTAGTCAGTGATGCCAACGGGAAACTGCTAAATCTACCAGTAACTGAAATTAGTGACATATCTACTCTTGGCAGGGTGATCACAAGAACTGGAAGTGAAGCCCAACTAATGGATCAAAGCAGAATGGCCTAGTGGCTAGAACATGGGCCTGGGAGACAAAAGGACCTAGGTTCTAATCCTGGCTCCACCACTTGTCTGCTGTGTGAATTTGGATAAGTCACTTAACTTCTCTGTGCCTCAGTTCCCTCATCTGTTAAGGGTGTTAAGACTGGGGACATGGACTGTGACCAATCTGATTACCTTGGATAAGAACAGTGCATGGCACATAGTAAGTGCTCAACTAATTCCATTTTTTTGTAAAAAAGCATAAAGTGAGCTATTTCTGGGTTAAAACCATGGCCCATTCAGCCAAGTATCTTGTCAGTGACAGTGACAACAGATTTCTTGAAGGAGCAGTATGAGAGGAGAGAAACATCCATCCAAATACACAGGATTGTTCTAACATTCCTAACTTAACCCTCTATAGCTTTAAACTAACATTCTAATAACCTTTCTTGCACCTACTGATAATTTTGGCTTGTACTACTCTGTATAGGAAAGAATTCCATACACTATTATGTTAGGCCGTAAACTTCTTCTTGGCAGGGACTGTTTGTACAAACTCTGTTGTACTTTACTCTCCCAAGCACTTAGTTTTTTTTTTTAGGACAGTGTTCTGCACACAGTAGGCACTCAATAAGTACCATTCACTGATTTGTTGCTGTATACCACCCTTAGACCACGGCAGTAAAGAGTACCTTAGCATATTCAGTCTACACAAACCCTATAAGCAAGCCAATGGAAGGTTTTAGTTTGTCACTATGAACAATAATAATAATAATAATAATTATGGTATTTGTTAAGTGCTTACTTTGTGCCATGCACTGTTCTAAGCACTGAGGTAGATACAAGGTAATCAGATTGTCCCACGTGGGGCTCACAATCTTCACCCCCATTTTACAGATGAGGTAACTGAGGCACAGAGAAGTGACTTGCCCAAGGTCACACAGCAGACAAGTGGTGGAGTCGGGATTAGAACCCACGTCTTCTGACTCCTAAGTCCGTACCCTTTTCACTAAGCTACCCTGCTTCAAATCCATGTGAACAGAGTTCTCTCCATCTTCAGATATCTTCTGAAATCACATCTCCACCAGGAAGTCCTCCAGTAGCAATTTCTCTTGCTCGGGGTTATATTCCCCAAAACTTCCCCTTCAGCACTTCTGCACCAACTAACTAGTAGAAAGAACATAAGCCTGGATGAAAAGAGACCCATTCATTCATTCAATCAATCATATTTGTTGAGTGCTTACTATGTGCAGAGCACTGTACTAAGCGCTTGGGAAGTACAAGTCGGCAACATATAGAGATGGTCCTTACCCAACAACGGGCTCACAGTCTAGAAGGGGGAGACGGACAACAGATTCGAGTGCCAGCTCTGCCAATGACCTGCTGGGAGAGACCACTTAATATCTCTTAATTTCTTCCATAAAATGAGGACAAAATAGACCGCAAGCCCTGTGTGGGTCAGGGACTGAACCTGATCAGATAACCTTATACTTACCCTACCACCTAGTGCATAGAAAATGTTTAACAAATGCTGTAGTTGTCGTTGGGTAGGGATTGCCTCTATCTGTTGCCAAACTGTACTTTCCAAGTGCTTAGTACAGTGCTCTGCACACAGTAAGCGCTCAATATGATTGAATGAATTATCATATTTACAAACAGCAGTTGCACTTCTGTACATGACTTATAAACGCTACTATTTAAGCGCAAACTCATGCACAATATCCGCTTCTTTCTATCTGTAAATTATTGCAATATCTGTCTCCCTTGCTTGATTGTAAACTCCTTGAGGACAGGATCCTCACAATTCTTACTTAATTGTGCTCTCTCAAGTGCTTAGCACAGTGCTCTGTCCACAGAAGTTGCTCAATAAATGCTACTAATTAATTGGCTAGTCTTAATCATTGATATGTGGGACAAAGACTAACTAGTATCCCCTGATTAATAAATTCCTCTTAAGACTGAATATGAGCTAAAGGAAAGGAAAAAACAGAACCTTGGACCAGAGACTGTAGCCTGTAGTCATGGGCAGGGAACATGTCTACCAACTCTGTTATATTGTAACATTAGTAATAATAATGGTATTTGGAAAATGCTTACCATGTGCCTGGCACTGTACTAAACACTGGGGTGGATACGAGCAAATCGATTTGGACACAGTCCCTTCTTCCATGTGGGGCTCGGAGACTCAATCCCTATTTTACAGATGAGGGAACCGGGACCCAGAGAAGTGAAGTGACTTGTCCAAGATCACACAGCAGACAACTGGCAGAGGCAGGATTAGAACCCATGACCCTCTAGCTCCCAGGTCCAAGCTCTATCCACTACGCCATGCTGCTCCCTAGTGTATTCTCCCAAGTGGTTAGTACTGTGCTCTGCACACAGTAAGCGCTCAATAAATACAATTGATTGATAATCTCTAGACTGGATGATTAAGAAGAAAGGGGAGAGAGATAAAAGGTGGGACTTGAGACTGCTGCAGCCAGGAAGGCAGGCATTCTCCTGATAATATTAGAAGAAAAATGAAGAGAGGGCAAAACGAGAGTAGGAGAGAGAGCAGAAAGCATGAATGCGAAAAAAAGAGAAACAGAGGTGGGAGACCACTGCATCAGCCCAAGGACGTGAGAAATATATCCTGGAAAGTAACTGCAGAATGTTACTCTCTTTGCTACTTTTTAAAAATTGTTTTTATGGTACTTCTGAGATGCTTACTACATAGCACTGAACACTCTCTTAGTGCTGGGCTAGTTACAAGATAATCGGGTTAACACAGTCCCACATAGGGCACAGAGCCTAAGGAGGGTGCGGGAGAATGTGCATCGAATTCCCATTTTACAGATGAGATAACTTAGGTAAAGATAAATTACTTAATAATAATAATAATAATTTTGGTATTTGTTAAGTGCTTAGTAAGTGCCAAGCACCGTTCTGTGCCAATCCCTGTCCCACAGTCTTAATTCCCATTTTACAAATGAGGTAACTGAGGCACAGAGAGGTTAAGTGACTTGTCCAAGGTCACACAGCAGACATGTAGCAGAGTCGGGAAGAGAACCCACATCCTCTGAATTCCAGGCCCGTGCTCTTTCCATTAGGCTACTATGCTTCTCAAAAATTCACGATTTGAATGCGGGACCACTTCCACACCCAAAGTGAGAATCATATCCCTACACTTGCCCAAGGTCACAAAGAAGACAAGAGGCTTTATGACCTAGTAGAAAGAGCAAGGGATTGGGAGTCGGAGGATCTAGGTTCTAATTCTGGTTCTGCAACTTCTCTGCTGTGTGACACTGGGCAAGTCACTACACTTCTATGTGCCTCAGTTACCTCATCTGCAAAACGGGGATTCAATACCTGTACTCCCTCCTACTTAGACTGTGAGCCACAAGTGGGACCTGGTGATCTTCTACCTCCCCCAGTGCTTAGTCCAGTGTTTGGAACACAGTGAGCACTTAACAAATATCACAATTATTATCATCATCATTATTATTATTATTATTATTATTATTATGTGGCAGAGTCAGAATTAGAACTCAGGTCTTCTGCCTCCCAGGCCCAAGCTCTTTTCACTAGGCCATGTCATTGCCCATCTCATGGGGACTTGGGAGCCCTCAGTGGGAGATAGTGAACACTTTGTACTTCCCAAGCGCTTAGTACAGTGCCCTGCACACAGTAAGCGCTCAATAAATATGATTGAATGAATGAATGAATACATGACAATTTCCAAACCAAGACTGAGCCCTGAATCTGAACTGATGTGATCTTATTAGAATAAGTTCTCTCTTCGTCAGTCTTGGAAGTTGTTTTTTTTTTTAAATAAATTGCTCTATCTTTTTTTCTAACCTGATTTCTGTATACACAGATGAAAGCCAATCTAAGGAAAATCCAAGAGGATAAAGATAAGCTAGGTAACTATTATTCAGAGAAAATTTCAGAGCTGGTACCTAGGCAGCGGATGGGTTCAACAACAGGAAGAATAAACAGCTCAAAACTACCTTCCAGGCCCCTGCACCAGAAAGCCTTGACTTTTTCTTTTTCTAGG
Organism: Tachyglossus aculeatus; assembly: GCF_015852505.1. NCBI lineage: Eukaryota > Metazoa > Chordata > Mammalia > Monotremata > Tachyglossidae > Tachyglossus > Tachyglossus aculeatus. Next base: position 40,361,590 of record NC_052067.1, on the reverse strand, counting down.
AGGATAGGAGGACACCAAAACATGTGAGTGAGGAATAAATCTGAGCCCCTTCTTACATTGTCTATAACTGTGCCAAGTATTTAGGGAAAAAAAATTAATTCATTTTTAAGCACCCTTTGAAGAGCTCAAATGTAACCTTTCACTTCATCAGTTATATTCCACGACTCTTGGTGGATCCAATTTGAGTTTTTTCAGAAGCTTATCGCTAAGGATATGATGTACTTATCATTGAGGATCCTAAAAAGGTAAAAGTGCTTTTTAGTAGCTCCTTCTTAACCAGGAGAGAAAAAAAAAGATTTTTTTTTTTTTGCTAACCACTTAGGGAGTTGTTGATTTCAAATCTGTAAATAAGGCAAGGCACTATTTGGAATTGAATGAAAACTAAATTGGAATCCTGTAGAAGCAGTATGGCCCAGTGAATAGGGCACAGCCCTGTCTTCTCTTCCCTTTTTTAAGACCAAGCCACTGTAAACCTGAAACGCATTTTCAAAGTCTAAATCCGTGACTTGCATGTCCAGGTGAAGGCCTTGGTGGAATTTCCCAATCCAGAACGATATCCTTGAATTGAAATGCCAAGGTAGGGAAAGCAGTTTCTTCATCAAGGAACTGTGTTTAGAAATATGTGTATTTTTTTCATCCATTTCAGTATTCAAAGGCACACAGGCTGGAACCAAACAGCCCAAGTGAAGTGGAGGGTGAAGCCATTATCCAGTTGATTAGCTCCTTTTAGAAGGTCCTACTGAACAATTCAGGCTCCAAAGTGGATTTTTTTTTGTTGTCCCGAATGGCCCAGTTGGACAGTCTAGCCAAAATGAATCACTCGGAAAATTGTTCCATCCTCAGTCTCTTTTGGGCCGTGTGACTCCATCCAGTGTGTCTTTGAACACGGAAATAGGGGGAGTTCTGGCCAATGATGCAATGTATTGAACTATGACAGAACAGCCGAAAGGGAGCCAAAATGTGCCCTGCTTAACCCAAGCACTTCTACCCTCTATCTCCTGGGAGGTTTTGCCTAAAACTGAGTTTTGTGCAACTGGAACCTTCTTACCCACACAGCAACTTAGATTTCCAAACTGTTGGATGCAATCTCCTCTCTTATGTTTTCTAAAAGCTGTGAGTCATAGTGGATACATTAAGAACCCCATGTACACATTAATAGATAATTTCATCTAAAAACACCACGTCAGAAATTAAAAATAGCATCTTTGAAATATAGAAACTAGGGACCGCGGGCACGATTAACAGTATAAAATGATATAATCACTCAAACCCTGGCACCTCTTTCCTGACACAATTAGCACCACTTACAGGCCCTGGTGAAATCTGATGTGTGGTAGTAACTGCAGAAGGAATGATCCTTTGGACTTCTATTCTGGAATCTATGGTCGGCTGCAATAACAGAGTAAATTTGAAGTTGGGATGTGTTTTCTCTCTACTTGGCTTCCCGCTCTGAATTCAGAGGAAGGAAATGAATATTTTCCTTTTTTTTGTTCTCTCCCTCTGATGAAAGAAGACTTCTCTTAAAATTCAGTTCCTGGGAAATAGTGGGAAAATATCCTCTGTTCAACCACTATAAATTCAGAGTGGACCCTCATCCAGTTGTAGATAGATTGCCCTCTTCATTAGAGAAGCAGTGTGGCTCAGTGGAAAGAGCCCGGGCTTTGGAGACAGAGGTCGTGGGTTCAAATCCAGCTCCACCACTTGTCAGCTGTGTGACTTTGGGCAAATCACTTGACTTCTCTGCGCCTCAGTTACCTCATCTGTAAAATGGGGATTAAAACTGTGAGCTCCCCGTGGGACAACCTGATCACCTTGTAACCTCCCGAGAACTTAGAACAGTGCTTTGCACATAGTAAGTGCTTCATAAATGCTATTATTATTATTAAAAAGGGAAAAGCAGACCACAGAATGTTTCTACTATTGCTGCTTCTCATTTCTGATGTTTAATAATTAGAAATGTCCATCGCTGCTGGAGACCAGACATGAAAAGAAGGTTTTTGAGGGGGGGGGACTTCAAGTCTGATGTTGCCTGCCTCAATGGGTGTTTAAGGGTCTACGCTCAATGGCGATCATTTACCTGTTGGCCCGGTTTGAGTGGGGAGAGTGTTATTCCCTGGGTGTTGATCACTGGCAAAATTTGATTCCCGATGACAGTAGCAATGATCTGGCCCTGGGCATTGGTCAGTAACTGTGGCGTGATTGGCTGAACCTGAAGGCCCTGAGCTCCTCCAGCTTGGTTGGATGGCACTGGATTAGGCATCAGCGGAATTGTTCCAATAATCTGCAAAAAACAAGACAGAAAGAATGAAAATCTTCCCATTGCTCAAGGCGCCCATGAGCTTCTCAAAATATCTTTGCATCTCTGAACTCCAGTACCTGCCAACCTGACTTCATAACGGGCAAGTAGGTGAGGACTTTCTCTGGGTGACTGGGGAGAAAGCAGGTAAAGAAATGTGTCCTAATTTGCTTAAGAGAAGGGAATCTGGGTCTTCCTTCCTCCAGCACCCAAACACAATAAAAAGAGGAGGTTTGGGAAACTCAGGCTTTCTCGATTGCCCAGGAAACAAAACTGTCCTGCAGTCATCTCAGTCTGTTATGTCAATTGGACCAATTATTAGAACATCAATTCCATATTAGGATGGAGTTGTTACCACCAGCGGTGGAGCAGCTGGGGACCTTTCACAAAGGAATACATTACGTATAAGGCCTCCAGAGAGTGGCGCCTGAAACAACTCCAAAAGCTTTCTGAGACGGGTTCTGCAATGCTTATAGATAAAACAATTGGCCCCAAATTTTTGGTGTTTCCTCACAGGGGAAGGCTGAAAGTAATTTATGTCCAGCTGGGAAAGAAAATGTCTCCACAGAAAGGCCTCTTCACTAAAACCACCCCAGAGAGATAATAATCCATCTGATTTTTAAAGACCTCAAGAAAGTGAGATTTCTCGGCAACCCATTGAAGGTTTAACCAACCTCCTGATTAGAACGCTATTCCTTATGTCTACACTAAATCCTTCCTGTTGCCATTTCCTCCATTTCCAGTAGAGATGGAGTAAAAGTGACCATTTTTCTCTTTATAATCTCTCTCCTCTCTCACACACACACACACTTCTCCCCTCACCCCCCAAACAGAGGCAGGCAATGGAGTTTTGAAAGATGACAAGCATTGAGAACAGTGCCATAAAATTTCACCTACACCAGGGGATTTACTAGCTTGCCTAGAGTCCCCATTAATCATGAACCCAAATAGGACACCAGCTGCACCTGTCATCAACCAACCAATGGCATCTTCTGAGCACCTGAGTGGGAGATGTTGTACCACGTGCTTAGGAGAACACAGCAGAGACAAGCTACCCATTTCTTGCCCACAGAGGAGCTTACAATCTAACTGGGGAGACAGAGACAAAAATGATTCACAAATCAAAGGAGCAGGAGGAAGAAAGAACTATATAAAAACAAGATAGCCAAATATCTGAAGATGATGGCTGTTGGTACTGGCATTCTATTTTCATTCTACTAATGGTCCCTATTTCTAATAATAATATTGGTGTTTGTTAAGCACTTACTATGTGCCAGGCACCCTACTAAGCGCTGGGTTGGATACAAGCAAACTGGATTGGACACAGTCCCTATCCCGTTTAGGGCTCACAGTCTTAATCTCCGTTTTACAGATGAGGTAACTGAGGCCCAGAGACTTTCCCAAGGCCACACAGCAGACAAGTGGTTGAGTCAGGATTAGAACCTATGACCTTCTAATTCCCTGGCCCTGTGCTGTATCCACTATGCCATGCTGCTTCCCCATACGCAATGTCTGCACATGCCCTAGGCTATTTTAACAGTGTTTAGAGCTATATTTCTAAGGCACAATTTTGACATTACAGATGAGAATAAAACATCAGAAGAGCACTACTGACTCTGAAAATATAAAATGAAATTAGATGTCATACAGGCACTACGATACAATAGCTAGGTGTTTTCATGCCATTCATTGGATTTTTGTTTGGTCATGCTGTTAATGATTTGCATCTTCTCTCTACTTTTGGTCCCATTCCTCTCACCTTCTAAAACCCCTTATTCCCACCTTTCTTTCCATCCCAAACCACCATTTTCCACTGCTAACTTTCTTATGGCCCCTATCTTTCTGCCTTTGAATATGCTCAACACTTCCCAATACTCAAAAAAATTATCTCTGCATCCCACTGCACCCTCCAGCTTTTGTCCCATCTCTAAATTTCCTGTTCCAACTCTTCACACAAGTTGCTTATAGCCCAATGCTTCCACTTTCTCTCTTCCAGACCCCTCTATCCATTACAATCTGGTTTCTATCCCCTAAATTTCACTGAGACCACCAGTGGCCTCCTAATCAAATGTAATGGACTTTAAATTCTTCTTGAACTCTTGACTGCCTTTTTAGCCCTACCACCCGATTTTTCTCCTGCCTCTCTTGCCATTTCTTCTCAGTTTTTGTTTTGTTTTTTTGTTTGTTTGTTTTACTGGCTTCTCTTCTGTCTCTCACCCACTAACACTGGGTCAAGTCTCTGACCTGGATTCCCCATTCTTGTTCATTTTGCACTCATTAGCTCTAGGAACTACCTTGGCTTCAGCTACCAAAGTCTCAACTCCACTTCAGTTTTTTAATGGTATCTGTTAAGCGTTGACTAAGTATCAAGCACTATTGTAAGCACTGGGGTAGATAAAAGTTTATCAGATTGGACACAGTCCCTGGCCCACATGGGGCCACAGTCTAAACAGGAGGGAAGAAGTTTTAATCCTCATTTTGTGGATGAGGAAACTGAATTACAGAGAAGTTGAGTGATTTGCCCAAGGTCACACAGCAAGCAGTTGGCAGAGCCGGGATTAGGAACTGGGTCCTCTGACTCCCAAGCATTGCATTTCCTCTTGCCTATGGGTCATCTCTAAGTGGATGGGTTGCTGGCAACTTAACCTCAGTACCTCTCACCCACTGTTGTTTTCACGGTAGCTGTCTGGTCAAGTGGAAAACCATAAGTAGGGCTGGCTCGGAATCAGCAGTGAAGTCAATTGACAATCTTTAGTCTCTGTCATACGTGGGTTTCTCCCAAGAGGAGTATATTTCTTCCCTGAGTTGTTTATAGACTGACAACAATCCTTGAGTTGGGGTTGGAAGTTGGAGACACACAACCTACAAACTATGCCATGGTCCCACTTCTTGAGAATGAAATAAATGCTTCATTCAACTTTCTGGTGATGAACAAATTTCTCAGGTTCATCCAAGCACACAATTGGGAGCATAAATGGTAGGGGAAACAACAGAATTTAAAGATATTCACAATAGATAGCTACGGCAGGAAAGAACAGCCTAGTGGAAAGAGAAAGGGCCTCAGAGTCAGATGAGCTGGGTTCTAATGCCAGCTCCGCCATTTAACTGCTGTGTGACCTTGGGCAAGTCACTTCTCTGGGCCTCAGTTTCTTCTTCTGCAAAATGGGGATTCACTACCTGTGCACTTCCTACTTAGAAGGTGAGTCTGTGGGACCTGATTATCCTGTATCTACACCAGCATTTTTAGTACAGTGCCTTGATACGTGGTAAGTGCTTAACAAATACCAGAATTATTAATAGATGATTGCAGAAATATTCAGGCCTCAGTAAACAGTGATCCAAAATCAACTATTGCCTTGCAATACTGATGGGGTGGCCCCTGAAGCCCCCTTCTTTCACAGAGAAGTAGGCAGTCATTTTTCCTGGAGGGTTACTTTCAGGATTTTGGGGTGTAATATGGGACAAACACAATGTTCTGTCATTCAACATGGAAAAACTTGGGTGGAGAAGGGAGGCGGTTTGAACCACAGAAGTACGCCCCTTTACCAGTGACCAATTCTTCCTGCCCCTGTTCCCACAGTACTTATTCACTGATCTTTAAACTACACTGCTTTTCCTTCCTGCAATGAATTTTAGTGTTCCCTCTCTCCCCCTAGACTTTAAGCTCCTTTTCATGTAGCAGGGGCATCCTTTTGTGATGGCCACGCATCCTCACCTGGGACTGACCTGAGGACTGTGATTCAGAAGAGTGGTAAGGGGCATGCACTTTCTTTTCTTTTTCCAAAACAAAAAATATGCTTGAGGGGCCATTTCATTTCAGTTGGGAAGTTGGTGGAAGTAGTTTAGTGAATGCAATTCAGAGACACCCAGAACAAAATGAAGCAGAAGCTACACTGAAAAATAATGGGAGGAGATGAAGAGAAATGACTTTTTCCTTTAAAAGCATGCAATGATCTTTGTCAAGGTTCTCATGTTGAGACACTGTACCTGTTTTCTAGAAACAAAAACATGCAAATGACTCGAATACCTCCATGTATATCTTCCCTCCAGTGCTACAATTTCCCAGTATCTGTTACCTTTTGTTTTCCTCCACTCCAAGAAGCAAAGTGGCCCAACAGCTGAAGGAAAACCTCAAACACCTGCTGGAAATAGGTAACTTTAACTTGAAAGCAGGTGGCTCTGAAGAAATTATTCTGGAAAATTAGCAAACTCCCATTTTATATCTCTATTTTGAGTTGGCACCTCTCAAGCTTCCAGCATTTTGAAAACATTGTAGTGCCTTGTGGGATGATGGAGGATACTAAAAATGGAAACAGTGTTCTGATTTTAATTTAGTTTCACCCATTCAAGTGAAGAGATTTTCATAGACTATGTCTTCAAACGATTTTGTGATGGACTGATTTTATCTAGCTAGATCATCTCCTCCAGCACTTCAAACCTCTCTTCAACTCTCTATCAAGAGGAGCTTTCCCAATGAGTACAATGGGACCTCAACAGAGAAAATAATATAGCATGGAGAGAGGCCCTATTATTCAGTAATGAAGAAACATTGAAAATCCAGAACTTCCTGAACTTTATCTTAGGGAGCATAGGTCAAACCCATTGTTAGGCATCAAGACAATTGCCTTTACCCTGGAAAAAACAACCCCCACAACCCCTGATAATTTCCCCCAAATAACCGCATATTTTTTTAAGCTTGAAAAATCAATTCCCTATTTAAACCCACTCTGGAAACAGGAGTTTATTCTGGTGAGTTTCTTTTGCAAGGCACCTTTTCAAGCTTTGCAAAGGACAAGTTTATCTAGCCATGATCTGGTGACCTAATGGGAAACTGTGTGGTTTCATGGAAAGAGCACAGGTCTGGGAATCAGATGACCTGGGTTCTAATCTCGGCACCACCATTTGCCTACGATGTGACCCTGGGCAAGTCATGTCAGTTCTCTATGCCTCAGTTTCCTCAACTATAAAATGATCATTTCATACCTGTTGTCCCTCCTTCTTAGACTGTGAGCTCCATGTGGGATTGGGATTGTGTCCACCCTTATGAACTTCAATCAATCAATCATATTTATTGCACACTTACTGTGTACAGAACACTGTACTAAGCATTCATTCAATGTTATTTTTGAGCGCTTACTGTATGCAGAGCACTGGACTAAGTGCTTAGGAAGTACAGTTCAGCAACAGAGACAATCCCTGTCCACAGTGGGCTCACAGTCAAGAAGGTGGGGAACAAGGAGAGTACAATACAACAGAGTTGGTAGACACATTCTCTGCGCACAATGAGTTCACAGTCTAGAGGGGAAACAGACATTAATATAAATGACTAAATTACGGAGCCAAACCTAAGTGCTGTGGGGCTGAGTGAGGGGCGAATAAAGGGAATGAATCGGGGTGACACAGAAGGGAGTGGGAAAAGAGGAAATGAGGGTTTAGGGAAGGCCTCTTGGATTAGGTATGTCTTCAATAAGGTATTGAAGGAGGCTCAGTCATATTTAATCTATCATTAAATCCTGTTGGTTCAATCTTCACAACATGGCTAAAATCCACCCTTTCCTCTCATTCACTCAATTGTATTTATTGAGCGCTTACTGTGGTAATCCAAGCACTTATCCTATCCCACCTTGATTACTGTTTCATCCTCCTTACTGACCGCCCTACTTCCTGCTTCTCCCTACTCCAGTCTATACTTCAGTCTGCTGCCTGGTTCATTTTCCTATAAAAATGTTCAGTCCATATTTACCCACTCCTCAAAAACCTTCAGTGATTGCCCATCCACTTCTGCATCAAACAGAAACTCCTCTCCATTGGCTTTGAAGCACTCAATCACCTTGCCCCTTCCTACCTCACTTTTTTTGCTCTCCTAAAATAACCTGGCCCACACAATTTACTCCACTAGAGCCAACTACCCATTGTACCTTGATCTCATCTATTTTGCCGCTGATCTCTTGCCCACATCCTACCTCTGGACTGGAATGTCTTCCCCCTTCATATCTGACAGACAATTACTCTCCCCATCCTTCCTCTCCCCCTCCTCCCGCTCCCCATCCTCCCACCTTACCTCCTTCCCCTCCCCACAGCACCTGTATATATGTATATATGTTTGTACACATTTATTACTCTATTTATTTTATTTGTACATATTTATTCTTTTTTTTATTTTGTTAATATGTTTTGTTTTGTTCTCTGTCTCCCTCATCTAGACTGTGAGCCCACTGTTGGGTAGGAACCATCTCTATATGTTGCCGACTTGTACTTCCCAAGCGCTTAGTACAGTGCTCTGCACACAGTAAGCGCTCAATAAATACGATTGAATAAATGTGGGTTAAATGAGATGAGTCAATGAGATAATGAGAGAGATAATGCCAAGGTTAAGGGCTTATGAGAAAGGAAGGATGGTGGTATTTTCTACAGTGATGGGAAAATTGGGGAAAGACGGTGTTTGGGTGGGAAGATAAAGAGTTTGTTTTACACGTTAAATTTGAGGTGTCATCCATGTAGAGATATCTTGAAGGCAGGAGGAAATGTGAGACTGCAGAGAGGGAGAACATGTATCTACACCAGTGCTTTGCACAGTGCTTGACACATAGTAAGCACTTAAATACTACAATTTATCAATTACCTAAGGGAGTTGACTGATAGAATGGACAATTCAGTCACAGCACATCCCTGATGGGAGGCAGCATTTCCTATTAGAAAGAGCATGAGCCTGGGAATCAGGAGACCCAAGGTTCTCCTCCTAGCTCTGCCACTGGTCTGCTACGTGATGTCGGCTAAGTTCCTTATCCTCTCTGCACCTCAGTTTCCACGTCTGCAAAATGGGGATGAAGCACCTGTTCTCGCAGTCTCTTATACTGTGAGCCCCGTTTGGGACAGGGATTGCGTCCAATCTGAATATCTTGTAACTACCCCAGCACTTAGCACTAAGGGCTAAATAAATGTTATTTTTCAAAAAAGAATCTGAGGGGTAAATGCCAAGTCATGAATGAATATTTTGAGAATGATTACTTATCAGAATTCTTTTGTAAGTCTGCCACCTCATTAGGACAGTAGTCATGACAACAAAGCCAACAGCAGAGAGATATATCATTAAGGTGTGGCTACTGATTCATTTTAGTATCTTGAGTTTATTCACAGCAATATTAAGGTGTCAGGAACAGTCAATGGGGAAGTAATATGGCAGACAGAGGCCTCTAGTCAGCGAGTCTTAGGGGCTTGAATGTAGCAACAATTTCTGAAGGCGTTAAACTCGGCTTCAGAGAATGTGATTGCAGATGTCAAAATGACACGTAATTTTTTTTGCACAGTTCTTCAAGATAAGGGATCCCACCAACACTGCAAGTCAGCTATTTCTGCGTGCCTTTCAATCTATCAGGGGAGATAATTCTTTTCCAATATTTGTGTAACCTCAGCATTTCTGGCTGAGAAGAATCTGTTAATACTGGTAGCTGTCCTATTTCTGATCAAAGGGCTCATAGCACTTGATAGCTAAGGAACTAGTGATAAAACCAGATTGTCTGATCAACTATTATAGAAAGAACGGATCCTCCTTTTGCTTTCAGGCCTTGTCCCAATTGTCTTGATTAACCAGATTATTTTTGTTGAAATTCAGAGCCCGGGATTCCACTGACGGCCTTATGCACCTTCTCCTTCTCTTCCAGAGAAGATAAGAGGAGGAAAATATGACAGTAATGGATTCTCGGATTTCTGGTGATGCCTACATGGCAAGTCCCAAAATGCTATGGGACTTAACTTGAGCATGCTCTTAGCACATTCAGGTTTGTGTGACTGAGGTCTGGGCATTAAAGCGAGTGAGAAGCAGCATGGCTCAGTGGAAAGAGCCCGGGCTTTGGAGTCAGGAGTCATGGGTTCAAATCCCGGCTCCACCAATTGTCAGCTGTGTGACTTTGGGCAAGTCACTTAACTTCTCTGTGCTTCAGTTACCTCATCTGTAAAATGGGGATTAAGACTGTGAGTCCCTCGTGGGACAACCTGATCACCTTCATTCATTCATTCAATCGTATTTATTGAGCGCTTACTGTGTGCAGAGCACTGTACTAAGGGCTTGGGAAGTACAAGTCGGCAACATGTAGACACGGTCCTTCCCAACAACAGGCTCACAGTTGTAACCTCTCCAGCGCTTAAAACAGTGCTTTGCACATAATAAGTGCTTAATAAATGCCATCATTATTATTATTATGAAAGCATCTGTGAATTAGCATTGGATAGGCTCACCAATTGAGCCAAGACAGGTAGGACACTAAACTCTAGACTGTAAGCTTGTTATGGCCAAGGAATATGTCTATCATTATATTGTATTCTCCTAAATTCTTTGTTCAGTGCTCTGCACACTGTAAGCTCTCAATACAATTGAATGAATATATTTGTCCAAAACTGCCTCCAAGGCCCTTAGTAAGCTAGAATCGTCCTGGTTAAATGAGGATTACAGCCAGGTTACAATTACCTCAGTTCCCAAGTGAGTACTTTCCTTTCTTGTAATTGTACATTCAGGCTGAACTTACTCAATTTGGGAGGCTAAGGACAACTGCTTCTCACTTGGACTGTCTTGGCAGTTCTGAGCCAGAAACTGATGCCATGGGGATTGGGTAAAGAATCCTACTAATCCATGACAGGATCAACTTTTCCAAGGCTGCATGAAGGGACATTCTGCCCTGATCAGCTGCTGAAACAGAGGCTGGGGTTTCATTCTCTGTTCAGAATCATCGGACCTTGGTTTGCAGGTGCCATGGATGAAAAACAATAACAGTAATAATTACACATTATATTATCATTATTAGAACAAAAATAGCAATAATATTCATTCTATACTTACTAAGTGCCAAGCACTGTACTGAACTGAGGGGTAGATAAAGGGCAATCTGAACAGACACTGCCCCTGCTCCACACTGGACTCAAATTTTAAAAGGGAGTAAGAATGGGCATCTTATCCCCATTGCACAGATGAGAAAGCTGAGGCACTGAGAGTTTAAGAGGCTTGGCTAAGGTCAGAGCAGAATGGCAAAGTTGGAATTGGAATCTGAAAAGTACATTGTTATCCCAAGCAACTGGCATGAGACAAGTCAATGAACTCTTTCAAGTCACAAGGTAACATTTAGTAAACCATTTATTCCTATGCAGTTAATTTCCATCGTTACTACGATTCACTTATTATGTGCCCAGTGGAACTTAGTGGCCTAAAGGAGTGTGATTAATAGCCTCCTTGTTTCCTGTAGGATAAGGTAAAAACAAAGAGAAAAATTAAAGGATCAGGAGAGCAGCTGCTGCTGTTTGTAGATTGATTTCAGTCCCCACTTTTTTTTTTAATGATACTTCTAAACAGCTTACTATGTGCCAGGCACTGTACTAAGCACTGGGTAGATTCAAGCTAATTCATATCAACACAGTCCATGTCTTATGTGGGCCTCACAGTCTTAATCTCCATTTTAAAGATGTCAACTGAGACGCAGATGTGTTAAGTGACTTGCCCAAGGTCACAGAGCAGACAAGGGGCTTCAAAACTATTGGTGGCTTGAGTAACCGGGGAGGTTTGGGCTGCTGTCCTAATCCACTCTTTAACAGGCATTGTGTTTCTAGTGGTCGAATAAAACCTAAACCTCGGATTTAGAGAATTTAGGAAAATGTTTCAATGCATTACTTATAAAAATGAAAGATAGCATCCATCCTTTGGTATTGTAATCAGTAGGATGGCCTCTTCCTGATTCATCTCATAAAGTGATTAGTTAATAGTAATATTTTTAAGCACTTGCAATGTACCAGACACTGTACTAAGCAATGGGATGGATGCAAAGAAAATAGGATGGACACAGTCCCTGTCCCCCATGGTGCTCACATGAGGTAACTGAGACACAGACAAGTGAAGTGACTTGCCCAAGGTCACACAGCAGACAAGTGGCAGAGCCGGGATTAGAACCCAGGTCCTTCTGACTCCTGAGCCATGCTCTATCCACTTTAGAGGCTTCTCACTGCTTCTTTTTCTTTCCTCCTATCTCAGCCCACCACAAATAAGCCTCTAAAGGGACAGTAACCTTCATCTCAGCTGGAGGTTGAAGGGAATCCTGGATGAAGTCATCTAGATGAAGGCGACCCAATCTGACTGACACACGCAGGGGTTGGACACTGGAAGGGAGATTGACCTAACATCACTTGTCAATCAACCGTTTAACACCATGTGTCTACCCCAGCAGGGGCAGCAGCAAGTTGCCCTAAATGCTGTCTCACTACATCAGTTTAGAAAAAGCCTGGATAGCACAAACAATTCTGACTCCTTTAATGATGAGGTCTCTCTCTCTCTGTTTTTCTTTTAAGACTGACTCTTTGGGTTTCAGTAGATCCCTCTGTTGCCTCATGAACATATGTAAGGGAGCTTGGGGTGGATCCTCTAGTTGCTTTAGCCCTTTCCAACCGGACACCATGACTCATTGAATTAGCTGTCTTCCTCCCTTCAAAGCCCTACTGAGAGCTCACCTCCTCCAGGAGGCCTTCCCACACTGAGGCCCCCTTTTCCTCTCCTCCTCCCCATCCCCCCCACCCTACCTCCTTCCCCTCCCCACAGCACTTGTATATACTTGTACAGATTTATTACTCTATTTATTTTAGTTGTACAGATTTACTATTCTATTTATTTTGTTAATGAGGTGCATATAGCTATAATTCTATTTGTTCTGATGATTTTGACACCTGTCTACATGTTTTGTTGTCCGTCTCCCCCTTCTAGACTGTAAGCCCGTTGTTGGGTAGGGACCGTCTCTATATGTTGCCAACTTGTACTTCCCAAACGCTTAGTACAGTGCTCTGCACACAGTAAGCGCTCAATAAATACGACTGAATGAATGAATAAATGAATGTGCTAATGAGGTCATCAGAGACCCTCAGCAACACTTTTGTTGACTCAAACAAAATGGTCCAACCAGCCAGGAAGTCCGCCCACAATTGGGGCAACAGGATTCTTGGAGGAACAATGGATTGGATTTCCTTCCTAACATCCATCCTCTATGCAGAAAATAACAAAAGTAATAATTACGGTATTTGTTAAGTGCTTACTATGTGCCAGCACTGCACTAAGCACAGGGGTAGATACAAATTTATCAGATTGGACAGAGTCCCTATCCCACATGAGCTTCTCAATCCCCATTTTACAGCTGAGGTAACTGAGGCGCAGAGAAGTGAAGTGACTTGCCCAAGGTCACACAAGGGATAAGTGGTGGAGCTGGGATTTATTGATTGCGTTGTTATTTTGTGCAGAGGAATTTATTAAGTGCTTGGGAGAGTAGAGTAGCACTAATAGACATGATCCCAGCCCTCAAAGAGCTTACTCTAATGTCTAATAATGATTAATACGGCTCAGTGGAAACAGCACCAGCTTGGGAGCCAGAGGTTATGGGTTCTAAATCCGACTGTGCCACTTGTCAGCTGTGTGACTTTGGGCAAGTCACTTAACTTCTCTGTGCCTCAGTTACCTCATCTGTAAAATGGGGATTAAGACTGAGAGCCCCACGTCGGACAACCTCATCACCTTGTATCCCCACCCCCAGCACTTAAAACAGTGCTTCACACATAGTAAGTGCTTAACAAATGCCATCATCATCATCATCATTAATAATTGTGGTATTTGTTAAGCATTTCCCCATATGTCAAGGACTACTCAGCACTGGGGTAGATAGAAGATAATCAGGTCAGGCACAGGCCTGTCCCAAGTAAGGCTCAGAATCTAATGGGGAGGGAACACAGGTAAGGGATCTCCATTTTACAAATGAGGAAACTAAGGCATAGATAAATTAAGTGACTTATCCACGATCACACAGCAGACAAGTAACAGAACAGGGATTAGAACCCAGGTTTCCTGTCAGGTCCCCGGCTACTTCCACTATGACACACAGCCCTTCCACACAACTCAGGCTGTATTCCCTTTTTTTTATGGAATTAAGCACTTTTTTCCAGACACTGTACTAATTGCTGGGGTAGAAACTAGCTAATCAGGCTGGACACAGTCCAAGGTCACCCAGCAAACAAGTGACAGAGCCAGAATTAAAACCCAGGTCCTTTGACTCCCAGAAAGGTGCTAATTTTCAATGCTTCATCTTCCACTTCAGGCCTGAAGCATGCTCAGTAGAGGTCCAACAGCACTCTAGGATTTGTAGCCTGGATTTTGACAATTCCAGGGGAATTAACTAATCTCCCATGCCACCCCAACATCGAGGTGCGCAAGAGGGAAAGGAAAGATATGCTAAACGGGATGGTGTGCCAACATTTCCATTTTTAACACAAAACACCGTGGGCAGCCTGTTTTCTGGGCTAATCAATCAATTATTTTGTGGGTATTCCATTCTGAGTATACCTGCAATTCCCTTATAGGATGGAGTCAATATCAAACATAGGATGCTGGGAAAGAGTAATATTTTCACACTTCTCATTAGGGAGAGGAGTTATTCATCCCAGTGTGGGGAAATATATTCAAGCTGACGCAGAAGAAAGTTACATAAATGAGAACTGACTTTGGATTCTGAGTTGTTTATAATCAAGGCTAAAATGAGCAGTAAGGACAGGAGGGCAAACCTTACATACCAGCAGCAAGGATGATGTATTTGCCCTCTGTAATTCTGTTCTTTCTGTTCATCTAACTTCCTTTGATTCTGCATGGTGTATGAAACAGGGTGAGAATTGGGATGATCTTAAATTTTTTTAAAAAAATCAAAACACCAAGTTTTCATCCTATATTAACACTCAGCAGGATATTTCACCATTGGATAGAGGTCTGTCCTACAGGCTTCACACTACAGAAGGTGAGATGTTATCAATATGAGAGAGAGAGAAAGAAAGAGAAAGTGTGTGTGTGTCTTAAAATCAGTGTGTGACTGGCAATCCTCTATAAACTATTAGAGCTAAGCTTGCTCCTCTTTCTCCTGGGTGCAGTTGTGAAGACATTCAAGGTTAGCTAGCTGATGCTTTAGGGGTTTTTGTTAAAAAATGTTTGCAAATTACATTTTAGCTCATTTGTATTTGTTAAATACTTTGTTTAATTATATGTGTCTTAGGAGCAAAATAATAATAATATTGGCATTTACTAAGTGCTTACTATGTACAAAGCACTGTTCTAAGTGCTAAAAGCCTTCCTGGCATATGTAGAGTCTAAGCTGTTCCTAATAACTGTGGTATTTGTTAACCACTTTCTACGTACTGGGGTAAGGACAAGTTAATTTGGTTGGATACTGTCCCCAACCTACGTGGGGCTCACAGACCATGTAATAGGGAGAACGGGTATTGACTTGCCATTTTACAGAAGAGAAAGCCAGGGCACAGAGAAGTTAAGCCCCTCTCCATCCCCCCCATTTTACCTCCTTCCCTTCCCCACAGCACCTGTATATATGTATATATGTTTGTACATATTTATTACTCTATTTATTTATTTATCTTACTTGTACATATCTATTCTATTTATTTTATTTTGTTAGTATGTTTGGTTTTGTTCTCTGTCTCCCCCTTCTAGACTGTGAGCCCGCTGTTGGCTAGGGACTGTCTCTATGTGTTGCCGACTTGTACTTCCCAAGCACTTAGTACAGTGCTCTGCACACAGTAAGCACTCAATACGATTGATTGATTGATTGATTAAGCGACTTGTCCATACAGGAAAGTGGTAGAATCAGGACTAGACCCCCAACTCTCTGACCCCCGGGCCTCTGCTCTTTCAACTAAGCCACGCTGCTTCTCAAGTACTATTGATGTCAGAATGATAGAGCCCTTCCCCTTTAGTAAGAAAGGGAAAAAAAGGGAGATGGGCTCTAAACCAGGTTTTATTGGTCAGCCGAACTGAGGAATGGGGGAGAAGAGAATAGGACTGCAGAGTAGGGGGAGCTGAGGGTAGAATTTTAAGGAGTTCTGACATAAAAGGCCCTTTTCTTTCTGATGAATCCTGGTGTCTGCTCATCTCCAGAAAAAAAAAAAGGTCAGTTGCTATTCATTTCATCTGTGAAATGGGAATAAAGTACCAGTTCCCCCTACCAGACTGTGAACCCTTCATGGGGCAGAGGCAGTGCCAGTCTGATTATCTTGTATCTACCCCAGTGTTCAGCATAGTGCTTGGCACATTCATAGTAGGTGCTTAGAACATACCATGTCCATTATTACTATTTGTTTTATCATGATTACCATTATCATCATTAAAACATGTCAATAGATTGAAACCTCCAAAACAGGCATTTATATGTGAGGGGGCATTTTGTCCCCTCACATATAAATGCTGGTTTTGGAGGTTTTGAAGCTCTCAAATATTTTTTGCTTCTCAGAGTGTCCAGATATCTTTTAAGGAAGTGGCTGACTCACTGGCAGAGTGTCCAGAAAAGCTACAAGAGGACACAAAACCATCACTTCATTTTCAAATTTCTAGCAGTAAGGGAAGAGGGTCAGGTGAAATTGTTGGCAATCTCTTATTTGACATTAGACGCATGCATTGCACTGTGAATGATGAAGCTCCCAAAAGTGTTTTAAAGCAGCCTGAAGGGTCAGGAAACAGCCCAGAGTGAAACTGGAATCTTAGGAAAAAATGGCAGGCTGCAACTGGATGGAGGCAACAACTTTTCAGAGACCTGAATGTTTCCTAGGTCCAATGCTGAAATGAAGCATTCTGGACCTGAATTCCTACCATACTATCACCTACTAAATCTAAACATGTACATCTAGGAGAAGCAGCGTGGCTAAGTGGAAAGAGCGTGGGCTTAAGTCAGAGGTCATGGGTTCTAATCCTGGCTCTGCCACTTGTTAGCTCTGTGACTTTGGGCAAGTTACTTCACTTCTCTATGCCTCAGTTACCTCATCTGTAAAATGGGGATTAAGACTGTAAACCCTACTTGGGACAACCTGATAAGGTTTTATCTCCCCCAGTGTTTAGAACAGTGTTTGGCACAAAGTAAGCACTTAAACACCATAATAATTAATAATAATAATAATAATAATAATAATAAACATTGGAGACATTAGTTCCTGGATGGCACCAGGTCATTTCTTTTGAGAGTGCTTTGGGAGTGAAAGTGCTAAAGAAAACCAAGCTAGCATTAAAGATTCAGGCTATCATCTTTAGCTTACCTTTATCACTTTAATTCATAATGACTGTGGTATGTGTTAAATGCTTACTATGTGCCAAGCACTCCACTAAGTTCTGGACTAGATACAAGACAGTCAGGTTGGACTCATTTCCTGTCCCACATGGGATCACAATCTAATAATATTAATGGTGGTATTTGTTAAGCACTTACTAGGTGCCAGGCAGTGTACTAAGTGCTGGGATGGATACAATCGAATTGGGTTGGACACAGTTCCTACTCCACATGGGGCTCACAGTCTCAATCCCCATTTTACAGATGAGGTAACAGACATAGAGAAGTGAAGTGACTTGACCAAGGTCAAGTGGCAGACAAGTGGCAGAGGCTGGATTAGAACCCATGACCATGACAGATCTAGTTCTATCAACTAGGCCAGGCTGTTTCTTCTGTGTGGCAGGGAGAACAGGACTCGTGTTAGAACCCAGAAAACTCAAAGGAGTTATGCTTTAGTGCAGTTAATTTTCCTGGACGAAACCAGAAATCTGGCAGACAATCACTTTGAACTGAAGTGTTATTTGATCTTCAGAGGACTAAATTTCACCATACCCTTTCAGGGGGTGTTTCCTTGGTGAGTGTGAAGTGGAAGATTGATTCAATTTTATGGATAATTCAAGCAAAAGCCGGTAGTGGCTGAATTATCTGAAGAAATTTTGCTCCCCTTCTCCGTTCACTCTCACAATTGAAACCAGATCTAAGAATGTTCTTCAGTATTCTCCAGGAACCAGTATTGGCCCTTTGTACACTAGAGCACACAAAACAATCAGGCATTCCCAAATGGACACCTGAAATCTTGGAAAACCCACGTTTTGGATTAGCAGGGATGCTTACTGTTTGTTATTAGGGGTTCCAGTTGACTTTTGTGTTAGAGAAGAGATTCAGTTATCTGGAGGTTGGAAAATCAAGATGGTAGCATATTACAAGTTTCTGTCCCCACCATTCTTGTCTTTTCAAGGTGTCTGCAGGCTCATTTCTACTGCTGACCACTGCTGAGATTTTCATTGACTTTCAGTGATTCCCTATAGGTTGTCCTGTTGAGAATTACTGCGTGCACAGTTTCTGCTTGCATTTCGGCCTATTTTCTGGTGTGGCTTTCTTTTCTTCACTGTTTCCCTCACAGCCCTGCTTATGATTTTTTTTTTCTATTCTTACAAGCCCCTCCCTACTCCATGAGCTTCTTAATAACAGTTCTTGGAGAGCGTAGGTTTCTAAGCATCATTTTTGATGGAGAAAATGCATTTAAGTTTGGTCAGCTGGAATATTTGACTCGCAAACGTAAAATGGCAAATCATGAACAGGACTCCAAATCTCTGCTCAGACTGATGAGTTTTGGGCGTGGGACCAAATGACATCATCCTCATGTCATGTTCACTAATGAACATCATTGCAAGGCTTGTTTTGAGCCAAAGACTAAAGCACAACCCCAAAGAGATCTGCCTTTTAGTTTTTTGTTTTTTAAATGGCATTTATTAAGTGCTTACTATATGCAAAGCAATGTTCTAAACACTGGGGAGGTTACAAGTTGATCAGGTTGTCCCACGGGGGGCTCACAGTCTTAATCCCCATTTGACAGATGAGGTAACTGAGGCCCAGAGAAGTGAAGTGACTTGCCCAAAGTCACACAGCTGACTATTGGACGAGTCGGGATTTGAACCTATGATCTCTGACTCCAAAGCCAGTGCTCTTTCCACAGAGCCACGCTGCTTCTTTTAGTTATAACATCAAGCAGTAGGTAAAAGGCACTCCTCAAAGTACAGCGGTTTTCCTCAAGATAATTTCACTACAGGGAACTAGTCTATTTTAACGTATTCTCCCAAGCACTTAGTAGCATGCTCTGCACACTGTAGCACTCAATAAATAAGATTGAAGCATGTAGTACAGTGCTCTGCAGACACAAAGCACTCAATAAATACCATTGATGATGATCATGATTAGCTGAAGCCATACACTACTACACAACCAATCTTCCATTCTACAACTGATTCCATTTTTCAGAAAAGCTGAGGATTCAGTTCTGTGAGTGCTTTGCAAGCAAGTTTCACTGAACTGCCATTTTCTCAGAAGGTTTCCTGCCTTCTCCAACCTATTCGCTACTGAATTCCTCACCGGGATATAAATAAATCTCCCTTTCAAGCATGGTGTAGTGGATAGACAGGCCAGGGAGTTGTGGGTCATGGGTTCTAAACATTACTCCACTGGGTGACCCTGGGCAAGTCACTTCCCTTCTCTGTGCCCCATCTGTAAAATGGGGATTGAAACTGTGAGCCCCATGTGGGACAGGGACCGTGGCCAACTTGATTTGCTTGTACTTCCTGCCCCCAGCACTTAGTAAAGTGCCTGACACATAGTAAATGCTTAGCAAATAGATATGCCATTATCTGTGGCATATGCAACATTATATACAAAATGTAATTATTTCAAACCACTGCAGAGCTCAATTTTAAATTTCTCTGTACATCTCCTATGCTTTAAAAATCCCTTTGAATGTAAGAAAATGAATATATTAGCTATCACATCACTCTGCCATTTCTAACTCATCAAAATAAAAGAGGCTTTTTCTTGCTCCAGGAACACCAAGAAGATACAGGGCCAACTTTTCAATGGAAAATAACTAGGTGTAAATTTAACTTTGAGCGTGTTTGGGCCCTCCCTCCCTACTGCTGCCAACAGTGTTGTTGAATTGCTAAAATCTATTTCCCCGCTGAAGGGGAATCACAACAGTGGCGAAGCCATCATTTTCTCAGAAAGACTCCAGTGATTTGGTAAGCCTTCATTTGGCGGGGGGCTCGGGCTTTAAAGTTTTAATGCCAGGTAAAAATATCTGGAAATTGGGGAGTATTCCAGCTTCTGCCTGTTGATGCCAGATTAAGGGACTAAATCAGATTAAAGTTATTTATTGCTTGGGAGCACACCTTTTAGTGTGACATCCCTGGAAGCCTTAGTGAACTTTCAGAAACCAAGTCTCTGGACTCCTATGAATTCTTGATTTGACAGGCCATCCCTACCAGGAAAAAAAAAGCAGGGGTGGGGGGAGAAGGTAGTAGTCTTCTATGCTCCAAACTCTTGGCATTCATGGGATTTTCACATGGAAGCTGTGAGCCTATATAAGATCCACTCATCCTACACTAATGACTGGAGGAGCATTCAAGCCCCAAATCTAAATTCTAAATAGCACATGCTTCAAAAGAATCATGTAGAAATTGTAGAGGAGAAAAGCTTCCCCAAGTGCTATTAAATATGCATCTGTTTATCTCCATCAAGTTTCCAGAGTC
Organism: Tachyglossus aculeatus; assembly: GCF_015852505.1. NCBI lineage: Eukaryota > Metazoa > Chordata > Mammalia > Monotremata > Tachyglossidae > Tachyglossus > Tachyglossus aculeatus. The sequence goes on along the minus strand of NC_052067.1, from coordinate 40,340,912 downwards.
AAAGATTATTCATATGCATTTTATGAAGAGAAGACCTATTGTGGAGGCAAAATTAATTGCATTTTGATACCTGCATGCCACATTTATCTATCTGCTCAATCAGAAAAAAGTTGTCCATATTACTTTTTTAATTTCCTTCCAGTAATATGTTTTTTTTAACACTCTTTAAGGCGCAACCACAAGATTACTCATTTTCCACAACAAAGACCATCACTCATTAAAACTATGCTGATAAGTTACCCCACAAAAGTTGCCTGACCCATTTTCAGGTTAACAGTCTTTGTTAGTCATGAAGGTCACCCCATTTTTTGGAAAGATGTGGGAAATGAGGAGGGGGTGTATTCTAAATCCCTTAGCCCTTCACAGGGATTTTATCCCTCTTCAAATCTTCCCCCAACTTTACGTGTCATCCTGATCTATTTTATGGGACTTTGAATTTTCTCCTAAGTAGTGTAAGCCACTAGTTACAGAAGAAGTATGGTATGATCATTTCCTGACTTTACTCACTGTAAAATTGGGATTTATCATTCCTAAGACACAAGACTTCAGAAACATTTCGTCTTTATAGTGCACCCTCGTGTAGGAGTCACCTCAACTTGGTTTGTTTCGGACAGCACAAGTTGAGTGCTTTCAGAAAGTGAAGGAAATTTTATGGAGAAACAAATCCAAGATATAATAATGATGGCATTTGTTAAGCGCTTACTACGTGCCAAGCAGTGTTCTAAGCGCTGGGCGGGGGGGGGGGGGGGGGGGGGGGCTACAAGGTAATCAGGTTGTCCCACATAGGGTTCACAGTCTTAATCCCCATTTTACAGATGAGGTAACTGAGGCACAGAGAAGTCAATTCACTTGCCCAAAGTCACACAGCTGACAAAGTGGTGGAGTCGAGATTAGAACCCATGATCTCTGGCGCCCAAGTCCGTGCTCTTTCCACTGAGCCACGCTGCTTCTCTAAGTCACCTGAACACGGGAAAGAGCCTTTTATCAATCATTGGTATTTATTGCCCCTTCCTGAGTCTACAGCTCTGAACTGAGCACATGGGAGAGAACAAGTGAAGCAAAACTCCAGATTTCCTGCTCCCGAGATGCTTACAATATTATAGACAGTCTTCTGGGATTCAGTGAAGTTTTCTTCACTTTTTCTCAAGATTTGGACATGCCTCTTACCACAGATAACATTTAAGTAAAAAGGTAAGAAAAATGATTTCATGTTTACATAAAGTAATAATTATGGCTGACAAAACACCCTAATGTTCCTGAATCGCCTATGTAACAATTGCAGTATTTGTTAAGTGTTTACTACTTAACAGGCATGGTACCAAGCACTGAGGTAGATACAAGGCAATCGGGTTGGACGCAGTTCCTGTCCCGCTTACAGTCTTAATCTTCATTTTACAGATGAGGTAACAGGCTCAGATAAGTTCATTCATTCATTCAATCATATTTATTGAGCGCTTACTGTGTGCAGAGCACTGTACTAAGCACTTGGGACGTACAAGTTGGCAACATATAGAGACGGTCCCTACCCAACAGTGGGCTCACAGTCTAGAAGGGGGAGAAAGAGAACAAAACCAAACATACTAACAAAATAAAATAAATAGAATATGTACAAATGAAATAGAGTAATAAATACGTACAAACATATATACATATATACAGGTGCTGAGGGGAGGGGAAGGAGGTAAGGCGGGGGGGATGGGGAGGGGGAGGAGGGGGAGGGGAAGGAGGGGAAGAAGTTAAGGGGGAGGAAGGGGAGAGGAAGGAGGGGAAGAAGTTAAGTGAGTTGTCCAAAGTCACACAGCTGACAAGTGGTGGAGCCGCAATTAGAACCCAGGTCCTTCTGACTTTTTCTTATCCACTAGGCCACCCTGCTTCTCTATTTGTGCTCTGATTATTCATTATGTAAAGAGGCATTTTACCGGAGGCTGCTCACAGACTGTAACTAAGCCCCAGTGGTAAAGAGGGCCATGGATGCTGCAGTATCAGTGAACCAGAAGTTCCTTCACAGAGATCTCTTTCATGCCTAGGAGTCAGAGGACCTGACTCTTCTAGACTGTGAGCCCGCTGTTGGGTAGGGACCGTCTCTATATGTTGCCAACTTGTACTTCCCAAGTGCTTAGTACAGTGCTCTGCACACAGTAAGCGCTCAATAAATAAGATTGAATGAATGACTAATAATCCCAATTCTTCCACCTGCCTGCTGAGAGACCTTAGGCGAGTCACTTAACTTTTCTGTGCTTCAGTTTCCTCCTCTGTAGAAAGGGGACCAAAATACCTATCCTTCCCTGCTAACCAGTGAACCTTCCTAAATGGAACAGGGACTGTTTCGGATCCTGTTATTTCATATGTACCCTAACAGTTAGTGTAGTGCTTGGCACTCAGTAAATGCTTAATGAACACCACAACGATTATTATTAGTATGCTCTGCACCATGAACATTTTTAGCTTTTAGCACTACAAAGGCTTCACAGAAGGCTAATTATTTAGTGTCAGTTTGGGAATGACAACAAGCAGTCTGGTTCTTTAGCAAGTTTCCTTAAATGACTGTGAGCCACCAAAGACAATAGCAGCTTTACGTATTGAAGAAAAGATGGGGGTGGGAGGAATAAATGGGGCTTCTAGTGCTACCCATGATGGTGCCCCAATGCACTTTGATCAAAGGCCATTCAGGAAGACAATCAATCGTATTTATTGAGCACTTCCTGTGTGCAGAACACTGTACTAGGAGCTTGGGAGAGGCCAATACAGAGTTGCCAGCCACTTTTTCTACCCACAATGAGCTTCTTTCAATTTCAGCACGCTAACATAAAAACTAGAACTATAAGGTCATGGGTTCTAATTCCGGCTCCACCACTTGTCTGCTGTGTCACCTTGGGCAAGTCACTTCACTTCTCTCTGCCTCAGTTACCTCATCTGCAAAATGGGGATTGAGACTGTGAGCCCTAGGTGAGACAGCGTCTGTGTGTCCAACCCGATTTGCTTGTATCTACCCCAGTGCTTAGTACGTGCCAGGCACATAGTAAGCATTAACAAATACCATTATTATTATTTACATCAGGCCAGCTTGTGAAGGGTTTCGATCAATCAATGATATTTATGCAGCACTGACTGTCTGCTGAGCCCTTGATTAAGTGCTTGGGGAAAGTGCAGTACAATAGAGTCGGTAGACATATTCTTTGCCCACCAAGAACTAGTAAGCAAACAGCTGACTTAGTGAACGTCAAAGGAGCAGTGTAACTTAGCAAGGATTTTCTATTCAGATATTTGAAAACATGGCAATTTTGAGTTCCTTTAATTGTAGGATAAAAATGTAGATCACATTTGTTTTTTACCAATATTATATTGTTGACATAGTGTAAGCTCTGTGAGAGCAAGGATTGTGTCTACCAACTGTATTCCTTTTTACTCTCCTGAACACTGGGTACAGTGCTTTGAACACTGTGAGCACTCAATGAATACTATCAGTTGATTGGACTTGGGCAGACTTTCCAAATGTTCCAAATGATTTCATTTCATTACACTGCATGCTTGCTGACACTGGCAGAGAAAGAATGTTAAGGCTAGAAGAACCATTAATCTGCTCAAATAGAGCACTACTTCTGGCTTTTCTGTTCTCAGTCTTGCATATTTATGTAGGACTTTGCTGAAACAGGATAAGCTTAGAACTATTGAATAAACTTCCAGTTTTCTTGGGCTTTGTGGAAGTCATTTAAATGTAATGCTGTATAGATACACAATAATAACCCTCAAGAACCTCATATGACTGCCCATCCACCTCTGCCTCAAACCAAAACTCTTTACCATTGGCTTAAAAACACTCAATCAGCTCACTCCATCCTACGTCATCTCACTGATCTCCTACTGCATCCCAGCCTGCCCAAACCACTTCTGTAGTGCCAGCTTATTCACTGTGCCCTGATCATGTCTATCTCACCACCTACCTCTTTCCCACTCCCTTCTGCTCACCTGGAACTCCCTCCCCTACCTCCGTATGCACCAAACCAATACTCTCTCCACCTTCAAATCATTACTAAGGTCACATCTCCTCCAAAAGGCCTACCACGAGTAAACTCTCTTTTCCCTGGCTCACTCTCCCTTCTTTGTTGTCTATGTACTGGGATCTATGATCCTTGGACAGTTCATATTCACCACACCCCAACCCCACAGGTCATAAAAATAATAATAATGGCATTTATTAAGTGCTTACTGTGTGCAAAGCACTGTTCTAAGTGCTGGGGAGGTTACAAGGTGATCAGGTTGTCCCACGGGGGGCTCACAGTCTTAATCCCCATTTTCCAGATGAGGTAACTGAGGCACAGAGAAGTTAAGTGACTTGCCCATAGTCACACAGTTGACAATTGACGGAGCTGGGATTTGAACCCGTGATCTCTGACTCCAAAGCCCGTGCTCTTTCCACCGAGAATTATACATAAATTACTCATTTATTTATGTTGACTGTCTCACCCTCTAGACTGAAGCTCACTATGAGCAGGGAATGTGTCTGCTAATTGTGTTGAATTATACTCCTCCAAGTGCTTATTACAGTGCACTGCACATCGCGAACACTCAGTAAGTACCATTGCTTAATTGGTGGATAAACTCATTCAGTGGGCTTTGTGGTTAGCTACAGATGATAAAAGGAGAGTGTCTTGACTTCCTGCTGACTTAGGCTTAATATCTTAGTTGACTCTCGGATGCAGAAACCTGTTCTATTCATTCATTCATTTTTTCATTCCATCGAATATACTGAATGCTTACTGTGTGCAGAACACTGTAGTAAGTCCTTGGGAGAGTACAATATGACAATAAATAGAAACATTCCCTTCCCACAATGAGTTCAGCACTGTGTTCTCTCTAGTCCCCACTGGAGATCTGTGCCCATTTACAAGAGAGAACCTTGAAGGACCATAGGAGAGGAACCTCATTAGAATTAAGGAAACCCCTTATTCCTCCTAAACTGCAATATTTCTCCTTTATCTCTAGCCTGTCACGTCTCTGAAAAGCCTTGTACGAGACATCACTCATCCTTGTGGCCGGGACTCAGATTCTAAAGACTAGTAGAAACAAATCTTGACACAAACTGCTACTTAATTGCTAGAACATTTCTTACTAATGTCTGTGTATTTTGGTGTGCTTGAGTAACTCCAAAGTACTTACAAAGGAAAAGAGAATGAAAGATATCCCGTACTTCTCTTTATTTGGTTGGGTTTGCTTTTCCCAGCAATCTCACTGATGAGATAGCATCTCACCCTATGTAAATGGTTGAACAACACTTAGATATCCTCTACCTCACACTACAGTCCACACATTTTCAATTATCACCAGATAAATATTCACTTCTCAAAAAATGTTTGAAAACCAAACACTTGTGCCTAGGCTATTTCATATCAATACAAAGTAGCCTATTTGAAAATGACCCATTTAAATCCATAAAACATTAGCCATAGTCCTTTTTCTCCACTAAGTGTAATTTATTTTAATGCCTGTCTTCCCCTGCAGACTGAAAGACCTTTGTGGGTGGGGATAGCATATACCAACTCTATTAATTTGTACTTTCCCAAGCACTTAGTAGAGTACTCAAAAAATGGTATTTACTGAGCACTTACTGTGTACAGAACACTGTTCTAAGAGTTTTGGAGAGTACTATTCTTGTTCATAAAGACCTTACAGTAAAGAGGGGAAGACAGATGTTATTGTAAATTATGGGAATGTACATAATCGACTCCTCTCAGGATCACACCTGGAGAGTTTCCAGTACTCTACCAGTCTGGGCTACGGGAGGGAGAGTCAAGCAGAAGCATATCAATTCCATTCCTAGCTCGGGCAGTGGCTAGCGAGTGGAAGGCAATCTGCTACAAGTCAAAACTCACCTGCGCTGGACAGCAGTGGCACGGGAGAGAGTCGAGGGTGGAGACTTAGGTTTATTGCACAGAAGAAGGCAATAGTAAACCATTCCCATATTTTTACCAAGAAAACTCTATGGGTACACTATCAGAAGGATTGCAGATGGAGGTGGTATATTCTGGGAGAGATGTGTCCGTGGAGCCGCTTTGGGTCGGAGACAACTTAACAGCATAAGACAAGACATGATCAGTGGCATTTATTAAGCTCTTCCTGGTGCACAGCACTGTACTAAGTGCTTAGCACAGTACTCTGCACACAGTAAACGTTCACTAAATACCATGGATTGATTTTGATGTGTCACCCCACTTCTATAGACCATATTCTGTATGGACACACTTACACACAATGGTTAGGTGTGCATGACCCATTCATACCTTTGTACATATCTGTAAATTCTTCATTTATATTAACGCCTGTCTCCCCCTCTGGGCTGTATACTCACTGTGGGCAGGGAACGTGTCTGTTAATTGTTATACTGTAGTCTCCCAAGTGCTCAGTACAGTGTTCTGCACATAGTAAGCACTCAATAAATACAATTGATTGACTGATTGACCTGTGCTGGACTACCCAAGCACTTAGTACAGTGCATTACATACAGTGGGATCTCACTAAATACCACTACTACTATATCTGTCCCTCCCTTTCTGCCCAGTTTGCTTTCTACCTTTCTCATATATCTTTGGTTTTTGCCCCTTTTGTTCTCTGCCCCTTTTCCTGCCCTTTCCTTTTTATTTTGTACTTTCTGCTTTTGTTTATTCTAGTTCCCTTATCTGTTTTCTGTTTCTTTTTTCCTCCATGATTTTCTTACCCAGCCCACTGATATGACCTTGTTGGCCTCTTCATTTTCTCCTTCTTTGACACTGATTGCAAAGTATCAGAGACTTGGATAAATTCTGAGCCTTTCACCTTCTTATGTTGGCTTACTTTTGTATTATCTCTTTCAGTTTCTCCACTTTTTTTTCCCCCATTTCCTGCTCTGTTAATCTCCCCCTATTCCTCCTCCCTGCCCTCCTGATCTGACCCTCGGAGGCTTTCCTCTTTTTCCCTCTCCTTAATGGCACTGAACACCATCCCACTAGTACATGGAGAGGAAATACCCTGCACAGAGACACACAATGCTTCAGCTGCACTCATTTAGTTCAAACTGGGCTCACAGGCAGAGATATAGGCAGCCTAGCTTCCTGCTAGTTAAAGAGATAGGCAGATAGATCAATTTTTAGAGACAGAAATAGGGATATGATATTTGTGCTTTAATCCCAGTCATCCCCAGAGCAGCATTGCCTAGTGGATAGACCACAGGTCTAGGAGTCAAAAGGACCTGGGTTCTTATCCTGGCTCCGCCACTTGTCTGCTGTGTGATCATGGGCAACTCACTTCATTTCTCGGTGCCTCAGTTCCCTCACCTATAAAATAGGGATTAATACAGTAAGTCCCATGTGGGACATGGACTGTGTTCAACCTGATTAGCTTGTATCCAGAGCTTAGTAAACTGCCTGGCACACAGTAAGCCCTTAAATACCATAAAAAAGGTCTCTACTGGCAAAATACTGCAAGCCCCAATAAATCAATCGTATTTATTGAGCGCTTACTGTGCACGGAGCACTATATTAAGCACTTGGGAGAGTACAGTATAAGAGAGTTGGTAGATATGTTCCCTGCCCACAGTGAGTTTATAGTCTAGATTCTACAGTCAAGCCCCGTGTCCGATCCGCTTACAATGTATTCATTCATTCATTCAATCACATTTATTGAGCTCTCACTGTGTTCAGAGCACTGTACGTACTAAGCGCTTGGGAAGAACAAGTTTACAACATATAGAGATGGTCCCTACCCAACAGCGGGCTCACAGATTAGAAGGGGGAAACAGACAAGAAAACTAAACATATAAACCAAATAAAATAAATAGAATAAATATGTACAAGTAAAATAAATAAATAGAGTAATACATATGTACAAACATATATACAGGTGCTGTGGGGAGGGGAAGGAGGTAAGGCGGGGGGGATGGGGAGGGGGAGGACGGGGAGATAGGCAGATAGGAGATATCGACCCCAGCACTTAGTACAGTGCTTGGCACAAAGTAATCACTGAATGCATACCACAAAAGTATTATTATTAGGAGTTGGGGAATTGCAGCAATTGATCCAGTTAGCTTCCTCAATTATTTTTCATCCCATTTCACAATAACAGGCTCAGGGAGCAAACTAAACGTAGAAGCAGTAGATTCTAAATACACCAGGGAAAATGCTCCTTCACAAAGCAGGAATTAAGAAAAACAGAAGTTTGGACCCACAGGAAAGCTGAAAATATCAATCAGTTCAAGAGGAGTCAAATGCAAGCACGTTTGGGAGTAAAATGGTAATGAAGAGGTAAAGTGATAGATATTATAGGGAAATGCCTGAATGTTAGAAGGCTCAGGTAAGAGGGCATTTGTGAAGCACTTATGTTATACAGGGCACTGTACTAAGTGCTGGGAGAAAATACACAGATGGGGATTAAACACAGTCCCTGTCCCTCCTGGGACTCATAATCTAAAAGAAAGTTTATGACATTCATAATCACTATGTCCTTGAGGGGCCACTAGAAATAAAATGACCTTGCTGCTATCGAAGACAGAATACTGGATTGTAAGAATTACTGTTCCCATCAAGTACTGTGTGGCAAATACTCCTAGGGCCTCACTAGTTATGTTCTTTTAGCCACAAAATTGTTTCCTTAACGGCTTAGTAGAAGGAGCAGAGGACTAGAAGTCAGGAGTCCCAGGTTGAAATTCCGGCTTCATCACTTCCCTGCAAGTGTGACCTAGGGCAAGTCACTTGACCCTCTCTGTGCCTCAGTTTCAGCATATTTAAAAGGGGGATAGAATACCAATTCCCCTCTCCCTTTTATACTGTGAGTCCCTGTGGGATAGGGATGATGTCCGATCTGATTATTTCGGACCTCCCCTAATGCTTTGCAAACTGTCTGACACCTGGTGTATGTTTAATAAACATCACTGATTGAAGGTATTTATTGAGTGCATGCTGGGTACAGAGCACTATATTAAGCACTTGGGAAAGGACAAATATAATGGAGCTGGTAGACATGTTCCCTGCCCATAGTGAGTTTACAGTCTAGAATCTACAGTCAAGCCCCATGTTAGACAGGGACTTGGAAAAGTGATAATAATAATGATATTTAATAATAATTTTTGTTAAGCACTTACTATGTGCCAAGCACTGGGGTAGATACAGTCTTAAACCCCATTTTACAGATGAGGTAACTGAGGCACAGAGAAGTTAAGTGACTGACCCACAGTCTTAAACCCCATTTTACAGATGAGGTAACTGAGGCACAGAGAAGTTAAGTGACTGACCCACAGTCTTAAACCCCATTTTACCTATGAGGTAACTGAGGCACAGAGAAGTTAAGTGACTGACCCACAGTCTTAAACCCCATTTTACAGATGAGGCAACTGAGGCACAGAGAAGTTAAGGGACTGACCCAAAGTCACATGGCTGACAAGTGGCAGAGCCAGAATTAGAACCCATGACCTCTGACTCCCAAGCCCTTGCTCTTTCCACTAAGCCATACAAAACAACAGAGTGGGTAGAAACAATCCCAGCCTACAAGGAGCTTATTATCTAGAAGGGGAGATGACATTAATTTACAGGTCAGTCAGTCACATTTATTGAGCCCCTGCTGTGTGCAGAGCATTGTACTAAGTGCTTGGGAGAGTACAAAATAACAATAAACAGATACATCCCTGCCCACAACGAGCTTTCAGTATTTACGAACGTTTAAATAGATAAAATAAATAAGTGCTGCGGATCCCAAGATGGGGTGAATATCAATTGCTTAGAGGGTATACCACTGTCCCCACCTTCAAATATTTATTAAATTCACATCTCTAAGAGGCCTTAACCCAACTCAACCCCTACTCCCGCTCCCTTCTGCATCGCCAATGCACTTGAATCTGTTCCCCCTAAGCACTTGATATTCGACGAACCCTCAGCTTAATGACATTTATGGACATATTTGTAATTAATTTTAAAGCCTGTTTCTTCCTCTAGACCGTAAACTTCTTGTGGGCACGGAACATGTTTACCAACTCTGTTGAATTGTGTGCTCCCAAGCAATTAGTACAGTGCTTTGCACACAATAAGTGCTTAATAAATACCACTGATTGATGTATTTGATTACAGAGCAAGGTGCATAGGTAAGGCAGGGAGAGAGAGTAGGGGAAATGAGGGCTTAGTGCAGTGCTTGGCACTAAACGCTGGGATAGATAGAAAATCATCAGGTTTAACACATTCTCACAGTCTAAGTAGCTGCTCTTGACCCTGAATCACTAGCTAACCTTGGCTTAACTGACATTGCTCTCCTCTGGTTCTCCCATTTCTCTCCTTTTCAGTCTTTTTCACAAAAACCTCCTCCTCTCTCTCCCACCCTCTGATTGTGGGGATTCTTTAAGGCTCAACTCTGGATCCCCTTCTATTTTCCACCTACATGTGCTCCCTTGGAGAACTCATTCCTTCCCACATCTTAAATTACCATCTTTACACTGATGATTATCAAGTCTACCTCTGCTGTCCTGACCTCTCTCCTTCTCTGCAATCTTGCATTTCCTCCTGCCTTCAGGACATCTCTACAAGGATGACACCTTAAAATTAACATCTCCAAAACAAAACTTCTCATCTTCCAACCCAAAGCCTGCCTATCCACCGACTTCGCCACCACTGAAGACAATACCACTACCCTCCTTTTCTCACAGACTTGTAACATCAGCATTCAACCCACATATTCAATCTGTCACCAAATCCTGTTGCTTCTACCTTCATTCACATCATCTCTAAAATCTGCCCTTTTCTCTCCACCCAAACTGCTACTATGCTGATCCAAGCACTTATCCTATCCTTTCTTGACTCTTCATTATCATTATTATTATTATTATTTAGGATATATATGATAAACATATGCGTTTGACACTTTTGCCTCACACAATCTCATTAAACCAAATGAATGCTTTTTCAAAATGGGTTAATTAAGATCAGCACAGGAAGAAAAGTGATGTACCAAAGCTGAATATGGTTCTTGTTTTTTTACTGTATTTGTCAAGTTTTTATTAGGCACTTTATTAAGCCCTGAGGCACAAACAAGCTAATCAGGTTGGACACAGTCCATGTCCCACAGGGGGCTCACATTATTAATCCCCATTTTACAGATGAGGGAATTGGGGCCCAGAGAACTGAAGTGACTGGCTCAAGGTCACACAACAGACAAGTGGCAAAGCTGGGAATAGCTCTTCTTTACTCCCAGGCCTGGGCTCTATCCATTAGGCAACGCTGCTTCTCCTGGGTTCTACAGAATTGTTGTCATGATCATTTTGGGGGAATAGTTTTTGTTAATGAATAAGAAATGCCTTAGCAACACCCCTCTATTTTCCAGATTTCATCTTCCTCTCATCAGGAAATTCTTAGCCATAGATTTGACAACAAGAAGGCAGAGTTTGGTTGACAGAATTTGGATGATATTTCTGAAATGTGCTGTATAATCATACAAACACCAATGAGTCATTTTGTTATTCTCCAAGAACCTTCTGGGTGGTATATTTGGTGCTGGGCTTGGATAAAAAGTTCCCATGGAAAAGCTCTAGGAGATGTAAGTGAGGACTACAGAATTGACATTATTGGTATCTAGAGCTTATTTCCTAATGTAAAATAGAATCATTCACTTAGAGGTAGGGACTAAGTTGCTGTTGATCCTCTCTCTTTTTATCAGAAGGTGAAAGGTTGAGAAGACTGTAAGATCACTATGGGCGGGGAATGTGTCTTCTAATTCTGTCATATTGTATTTCCCTGATTGCTTAGTACAGTGCTCTGCACAAAGTAAGAACTTAGAACCATTGATTGATTGATAAGGGCCCAAGCAGTAGACTTAATAAGCAAGAATCCACAATGTCCAGGGAAAGGTATGTGTGTATATCTACATATGGATACACATATATACACATATATACACACATACATATACGAATGAAAGCAACAGAGCACTGAAAAGTACACAGCAGCATAAAATAAATACACCTTTCCTAGTGGGTGAGATCAACACTCTTTGCAGATCAATTTCCAGAGAACGTTTGATGTTACTGTATATTCCTGCTTTTATTGTATATGACACATTGCCCGGCTCCCATACGGGAACAAGGATTCCTCAGATATTTTACTGGCAACTCCCGTATAGACTTTATCACTCCTTCCTTTAATTGGCCCGCTCTTTGGCTGATGAACTTTATTTGATTTAACCCTTGTATTTCAGATTTGAGGTTGCAGCCCCCGCCCTTCCCCCAAAGGCCCATGGCAGGCTCGTGAAGGTTCCGGCCGGAATAATGCGCTTTAATAATGAGGGAAGCGGCAAGGGCTTTTGCTGATGGCTCTGACCGGCTTCTGTGACCCGATTATGTCGCTGAGTGTCAGCAGCTGAGACACTACAAAAGCCGGCGCTTCCCATCAAATCTATCTCCATTGTAATCAGGCCTCGCCTCTGAGAGGCTTGTTAGGAGCATTGGATCCATCAGGCCTTATTAGCGCCATTTACTATCAAGAAGCTCAGAGAGCAAACGTGTAGTCCCTCTCATCAGAATAATGAAGGCTAAAGCATCCTTGCCATTATCTAATGGGATCGACAATTCCACTTCCCCTTTTGGTCCTGGCAACTCATTCTGAATTTAAAGACACCAAGGGAAGGTTACATCTTTGGGGTTGTGCACACAACGTTTTCTCCTCAGGCGCTGGATTTTTAGTGGCAGAGAGATATTAAAAATATTTGGGAATTCTATGGGGGATTTTCAAGCCACACTCTTAGCATTCTGTTATCACGCTAGATCATTAGTGACTCTAACACTTGAAGAAAGTCATTTTTTTCTTCTGATGGAGCCAAAAAATAATATATGCCCCTCCTGTTACTGAGTTCCGAAAAATAACTGTAGAAGGGATCACTGTCCTTTTATTTTCCCTTGGATAGGTCTGAATTTCTCAATCCCTAAAGTTTACAAAATCAGGAAGTGCTTATTAAAAGCCATTGAACTGACACTGGATGCAAATTGTTCAGATATTCCATCATCATCATTATAACCATTGTTTTTATTGCTATATTATTAATATTATGGCAATCACCATCATCACAACCCTGACTGTTGTTGGACTTTTTATTGGAAAGAGCACACTCTGGGAATCAGGAGTCCTTCTAGACTTTTACTCTTTGCAAGCAGGGAACAAGCCTACCAATTCTACGGTACTGTACTCACCCAAGTGCTCAGAAGAGTACACACAGTAAGTGCTCAATAAATACCACTGATTGATTGACTGATTGTCTTGGATTCTAATTCCTCTTCCCCAAACAGGGGAATGCTGCTGAAGCTATTCCATTAAAGGTGAAGTTTTCTGGTGGAAAATTGCCCTGGTCATTCATCATCATCAATCGTACTTATTGAGCGCTTACTGTGTGCAGAGGTGATGGGGTATAGCAAGAATCCTGAAAGAATAGCTGGCTAATTTGGACAGTGAAGACCAGAGTGGTCATCTATTCTTTCACTGCCCTTCGTGTCCTGGAAGGAAGAGGACAGGCAAGAATGAGAGAGTGCGTGAGTGCTGATCTGCCAATCACTATCATTAGAATTAATTCCTTCACACATGTTTTTTAGTTCTGAAGTCTCAGGATTGCAGTCCATCCATTATTCTCAGTGGAAGATGCCAGTGTGACCTGGTGGATAAACCACAGGCCTGGCAGTCAGAAGGACCTGCATTCTAATCCTGCTCTGCCACTTGTCTGCTGTATGACCTTGAGTAAGTCACTTTACTTCTCTGGGCCTCAGTTCCCTCATATGTAAAATGGAGATTAAGACTGTGAGCCCCATGCGGGACAGGGACTGTGTCTGGCCCGATTTGCTTGTATCCACCCCAGTACTTAGTACAGTGCTTGGCACGTAGTAAATGCTTAACAAATACCATTACTATTATTACTGATGTTCTCCAAAATGCTTTGCAGAAACCTTACAAAACATAAAAGTCAATCAGCAACATTGACTGGTTATTTGCTCACCAGCTACCACACCTCCAAAGGTTTGTATGTTGATATCTAAACGAGTTGGGATTGGGTCTTCCCAGGGAATACAGAACCCTCAGGAAGCTTACAGTCTGGGGCGGGTGGGGGGGGGGGGGGGGGAGAGAGAGAGACAGAGAGAGAGAGAGAGAGAGACAGAGAGAGAGAGAGAGAGACAGAGAGAGAGAGAGAGAGAGAGAGAGAGAGAAAAGACATAAATTGCCAAACTTCCCTTGGGTAAACGAATAAATAGAAAAAATGGAAAATTACTAGAATAAAAGGAAAGAATTAAATAAATGATAACATGATAATAACAACAACAGTAATAAGTGTGGCACTTGTTAAGCACTTATTATGTACAGGCACTGTTCTAAGTGTTGGGATAGACACAAGGTAATCAGGTTGGACACAGTCCCTGTCCCACAGACTTAATCCCCATTTTACAGATGAGGTAACTGAGGCAGAGAGAAATGAAGTGACTTGCCCATGGTCACACAGCAAACAAATGGCAGAACTGGGGTTTGAATTGTCAGGCCCATGCTCTATTCACTAAGCCTCACTGCTTCTCCAAGGGTGCAATGTCTAAAAAACAGTTAAAATCTGTTTTAAGTAATGTTACTTAGATATATATATCACTGTTTAGATATACGCAGGCGTGCATAGAGAACCTGAGCAGTAAGAGGTGATGAGGGAGGGAGGGCCTTTTCCTGCAGAGGGAAAGGTGGAAGTGATTGGCTGTGGATTTGCCAATCTTGAATGAGGTCAGGCAAGGAGGTGAGCTTGGGAAAGATGAATTGCGGTAACTGGGGTTTAGAGTGAGAGAAGAAGGTGTGGATGGGTTAGGAGAAGAGAGCCAGCAGAGCTTCTTGAAGCCAGTGAGGATTTTCTGGTGTATGTGAGAAGAAATGTTTAGTCACCAGACGTTTTTGAGGAGGGGTGTGATGTGTTCTGCATGGCATGTTAAAGACATAACAGGTGCAACCATACGATCCTTGTTTAATTTTATGGTATCTGTTAAGAACTTATTATATGCTAGGTACTGCATTAATCACTGGGGTGGATACAAGCTTACCCTCTCAGGGTCACACCTGGTGAGTTTCCACTGCTCTACCAGTCTTGGCTATGGGAGAGAGAGTCAAGCAGAGGCCTAGCCATTGCATTCCTAGCTTGGTCAGTGGCTAGAGGGTGGAAGACAATCTGCTACAAGTCAAAACTCACCCGTGCTGGGCAGCAGAGGCATGGGAGAGAATTGAGGGCGGAGACTCACGTTTATCATGCAGAAGGCGGCAATGGTAAACCACTTTCATATTTTTACCAAGAAAAGTCTCTGGATCCACTACCAAAAGGATTGCAGATGGAGAGTGGGGCATTCTGGGAGCTATGTGTCAGAAACGACTCGACGGCATAAGACAAGATACAAGATTTTCAGGTTGGTAATCGTCCCTGTCCTACATGGGACTCACAGTTTTCATCCCTATTTTATAGATGAAGTAATGGAGGCACCAAGAAGTGAAGTTATTTGCCCAAGGTCACACAGCAGACAAGTGGCAGAGCAGAGTCCTTCTGACTCTGAGCCCCAAGCTCTTTTCACTAGGCCCTGCGGCTTTTGGTGATAATGCCACCACTTGTGCAGCTATTGATGTCATGTTTTGTCAGTGTCATCAATATCGATCCCCCATACATCCCCTTTCAAAAAATACCACACTGGACCACAAGAACATAAAAATCAGGAACCAAGACATTCCGAAGGGCTCAGAACTAACAGCTTCATTTTTGTAGTTCAAATCCCTGGATCTCAAAGTTCACAGACATGTCCCTGAAGGAACATGACCACTGTACTTTTCTGAAATTTGGGGATTTTAAATGAAAGATCCGCCAGACTCAGATTCTTCTAGTACTAGGACAACCCAACTGACAAGATGTATATCGTCAAGCCTAGTTTGAAATAACGTCTCGAGATGATCCCAGTATCACAGCATCAATATCATGATTTCCCTGCTCATGCAATGAGGAGAACACAATTTTAGTTCTGGGCACTGTGTTCCTCATGTAACGGCATCCTATTAGATGAAGGATTCTAAGATGTACACATTTTAAATGAAATCAACTCCGTCACCGGTAGGTACCGGCCAACTCTTTCTGAATCTTAAAGCTCACGTTTGGCGGAGAGAAATATAAACATCCAGAATGCACTCTAATACCCAAAATGCACTCTCTTCACAGGATGAAAGTTAATTCTCTTGTACTTTTACCACTTAGGGCACTTCTGAGTTTTACTCTGTCACTGGAATAGGTTACTAATAATCCCTCCAGCTTTCTTGACTGTCAGTCACTCAATCAACTGTATTTAGCAAGTGCCTATTGTGTGCAGAGCACTGTACTAAGCGCTTGGGGAAGTACAACATAATAAAAAATCACACTCCCTGCCCATGATGAACTTACTGTCTAGAGGGGGAAACAGACATTAATATAAATAGTAAATTACAGATGTGGACATAAGTGCTGCGGGGCTGGGAGGGGGGATGAATAAGATGAGCATGTCAGGATGATGCAGAAGGGAGTTGAAAAAAAGGAAAAGAGGGCTCATTCAGGGAAGGCCTCTTGGAGGTGATGTGCCTTCAATAAGGCTTTGAAACCAGGGAGAGTAATAGTCTGTCAGCTACGAGGAGGGCAGGCATTCCAGGCCAGAGGTAGGATGTGGGCAAGATTGGCATCTTGACCTATACTCCTTTCACTGCTGAAGGGGGAAAGTGGCTCATTTTCCTGAACTACTTGGGGAGAAAAAAATTCGGAAGGAATGAACTGCTTAGAGAAGAAGGCTAAGTGCTGGACCCCAAATCTGTCATTTTAAGAGTCAACTGCTTCATAGGATAGGAAGATGGCTTCCTGTTTCTGGGGGGCGCAGGTATAAACAAGCAAGGCCCCTGGGTGGGACTGATCTGACTGTGAGTTATAGATATTATAACCACCTTTTCTTCCATACCAATACCCCATCCCTCCAGAAATCTTAATAGGCTTTTGAGAGCTTCCATTTAAAGCCGGCTGCATAAAATGATCCTTTGATGAAAAGGGATTGAAACAAGGGTTAAAGTAGACATTGAAAGGTTATTGTAAAGGGCACATTGTTCATACAATCCTCCTTTAATATGTGTGGTGTGCACCTGCGATAAAATGATTCATTAGATAAGGGCTCCCTTTGACAAGCTCCATCGTTCAACCCTCTGGATCCTGATGGGACAATTCTACCCCCACCCAGGAAATATAACAAGGTCAGCAGTTTCTTCCTGGGCCCTAGACAGGGACAGTTAAGCTTTGAATGCCTCTTTGTTTACCGTTTATGTAAAATAAAATCACACTGCAAGCATCAAGATCTCCTTTTATCTCCGAGCAACTGCCAAGGATGGAAGTAATGTCTGTGGTGAGTCAATGGGTCCAGAATGGAAAACTGTAGTGAAAAGGAATATACCCTTCGTAGTGCATCCTATTAGGCATCCAGAATTCTGGAACTGAGTGTTCTGACACTGATGTCAAGATAGGAATCATGCCATCCGACATAGGGGTTGGGGAAGAAGAACATTAGTTAAATACTTCACAGAAGCAGCAACCCTCTTAAATAACAGCCTTTGGAAGTACTGAAAAAGAGAGGAGAGTGAACCACTCTAATCCGAAACTACATTAAGGCTTTAGTTACCCTGGTCCTGGCTCATTACCATCGCAATGAAATGGATAGCGGCGTTCAACTGATGATGAATGATTATTGATCTTGATAGAAGTAAGCAAATCTATAGTCCACGTGCAACAGAAGAGCAAGAACACAAACCAACGGGAAACTCAGGAGACCATCCTCTAGACTGGAAACTCACTGTGAGCAGGGAACATGTCTGGGAACTTCGTTGCATTGGACTCCCCTAAGAGTTTAGTACAGTGCTCTGCACACAGTAGGTGCTCAATAAATATGATTGATGGATGGATTGAGATAGGGGCAACTCACTTTCTAGAGACTTGTTACAACTCATCGTTTTCCTCCCTACTATTCTGGGGTATATACTCATATTCCTCTCCCTTCTTGTCTAGATGTTATCCGAACTTGGTGGCTTGGTTTTATAACCTTATTGGAGGCATCTTACAACTGGCGGAGTTCAGTAAGACTCCACTGCTGAGACCGAACTAACGGTGAATCCTTTCTAAACCTGGCACCTTTTAATTGTTTGCCTGATCATAAAGCTTATGTTTCTGCATCAAAAAATATTAACATTTTCAATTATGATTTCCTCACAGAGTTTCATAGCAAAAAAAACAAAAAAACCCCACACTTTGACAATCCAGGGCCAAAAACTCCATTTCAGAAAACAGCACTTTAAAGACATCTTGATCTCAACATTGCAATAGCACACTACACATTTTGCCTCAAATATGGGCAGTTCCATATCACTGTCATGCAAAAGAAAGTCATTTCCTTTCCCAGATCAATCTGTCATAAGAATTCACTCTGTATTCCATCTCCCACTCACCTGTCCTTGTGCATTAGTAACTAGTTGACCTGTGACCCCCTGAAGACTGGAGAGTGCATTGCCAAAGGCCTGTGAGCTTGCTATTGAGCCCAAGGCTGCTGCAGCCGCTGCTGCCTGACTTGCTAGTGGATTATTAACCAGCTGAAAAGAAAGAAAAGATCACGGTAAAAACCACTGGTCACCGCAGAAATAGCACACAGACACAATCTTACAGAATATAGACATGCCGTAATACTGTCATGCAAGGGGACTGTTTCGGGGCCTTCGAAGCTGAAAGAACGTCTCTTCTCGAAGCTGTGCATTTTGGTTAAATCGGAGGCCTTAAGATGGTCAGCTTTGGTGGAGGGCCTGGAAGGAATTCTGGAAAATAAATGAAAAGCACAGAGGGCCTTGGAAGGTTGATACTTCAGCGGTGATCTAGCCACAGAGGCTGGGAGGGCCCAGTGGAGAGATTGCTTCAGGATTTTTAATTAGGGGGTACCTTGCTCTTGCAACTAACCTATGACTATAAAGAAGTGCTTATGTTCCTCCTTGCCTCCTGTTAAAGCAAAGGGGAAGACAAGAGGAATCCTGATGCTGGAACAACCAGCCGGTGGGGGTTTATAGAGAGTTCCACCTGGGGCAGGCATCATAGATAGGGTCAATGCTCTGTACAGCCACTCTTGACTCCATTCTTTGCATTTACTTCCAAAATCTATAGGAGTTCTGCAAATAACCTTCCCTTTTTGTCCTTGGGTTTTCCATGTGGCTCCAATATTGCAGCGTTTAGAGAAGGCCGGTTAAGACTGAAGGGTTCCACGCATCTGCTGTGGGACTTTGGGCAAGTCACTTCACTTCTCTGTTGCCTCAGTTCCCTCATCTGTAGAATGGGGATTAGGAATGTGAGCCCTATGTGGGGACAGGGACTTTGCCCAGCCTGAATAGTTTATATCTATCCCAGTGCTTAGTACAGTGCTTGGCACAGCGTAAGTGCTTAACAAATACCATTAAAAAAAAGGCTGCCTGTCAGTTTCTTTTCCCTCAAAGAAGGAAGCATCTCTAAAACAGAGGCTCAAAGAAGTGCTGCCTTCAGATAGGGAATTCCTGGGGGACTTGAGGGGAAGGATTGACTGAAGGTGGGAGAGTGGGTTCCCTGGATTCACGGTGATGGAATGAAGCCAGGAAGTAAAGAGAATGGGAAAACTGGAACCAGCCTGCTGGCTCTTTCTTCCTTCATCATCTAATCTCTGGTCCTCCCCATTGGCCCATTCCACCCTTTCAGGCCAGGGAAGGGATGGGATTTAACAAGAGAGTGAAGGCCAAGTTAGGGTAAAAGGCTGTGGCTGCCAAATTCTATTTTTCCAAGGAGACCAATTCAACGCACTTTATCCTGCCAATTTTCCACGCCACAGGTTTTCAGGCCTCTGACCAAGTGGCAGAAGTGTTGCTTGAGCTAAAATCTGCATTTAGGTTAATGACTAGATATAAATTCAAGAAACATTTAAACCAGTTTTCACAGTATTGGTTTTGATACATGAATTTCATTTGTATTTATTCTAGGGTGGTAATTTTTTTTCAGATAGTTTCTCTCAAGTACAACAATTGTTGAGTGTAATAATGCACTTTCCATCACTGGTTCCGACACTTGCAGCAATTCCTGTATTTTAAGAAGAATCCTGCCAAGGATAAACTGGAAGGAAATAAAATTCAAGTTACCTTACATTCTACTGTGTGTCCCAAAGGTTCTTCTTAAATAAAATAGCCTGTCTTCCTTCATTTTTGCTAAGATATACTAATTCACGATTCCTAACTATTTTCTGAAAAGGGTACGGCATGCAACAGAGAATGCAATGCAGAAGTTAGGGAGGCAGCCTTCACCCCTTAAATGCTCTTTCAGCCCCGAGAAAACACTGTTAGGATGACAAAGAACAAAAAGACAGAGATGGAGACAGAGACAGAGAAAACGCAAGCTAATTCCATCATGCCGATCAATGGATTTCAATCCGGGAAATAGGGGGATCGCAAATACCATCATATCGTTTAGGGTCAGTACATGCTTTGTAGGTTGAATTTGGGGATTCAAAATGGAGGAACAAATGAACAGACATTCAGCCAGGATCTAGATTGAACATGATGGCCCATTTAAAATGGAACCTTGTAATCCACCGAGGATTTAACGGGATTCCATTTCAAATGAATTTTCCTTAAGTGCTTCGTGATGCTGGGATAGAAATATCTGAAGGCAGAAATATGCCATGGACATTTAAAATATCTGATGTTCTGAGAAAGTTAATGTTCTCATTATGTGCATTTATTGGGCCAGGGATCTTCGCTGTCCAAAACCACATGGAAATCTCCGATCGGGAATAATTTTTCATAGCAAGATGGCTGATGGGACATGACTTGGTACAATGCAAAGTGACAGAACCTCAGGAGGGAGGCAGAATATATTTCTTTATGCATGTTACATTATTTTCCAGTAGGGCTGAGAAGTATTGCTTTAAAAAAAAAGCCAAAAATGCCTTGGAATCCTTTCAACTTTTTATTATTATTGGGGTATTTTTTTAGCACTAACTTGTAAATAAACATGGCTTAAAGTTTGTAATAACTTTCTCTTCCTCAGCCTCTCTCCCTTCTCTCTAGCATTATACACTCACCAACACAGTTCTAGAGAAACATAGATCTGTATATCCTTTAAAAAAGAGATTCCGATATGTTACTGAAAACAGCAAGAAGTAAAAAAGAGTCATCCAGAATGGTATATTTATGCTCCATTAAAGTGGAAAAGCAGGATATGCTAGGAGGAATGGGGGATAAGGTATGTTCCAGCTTGATAAAGGGATACATATTAGGGATAGATATAGATATCTCCTCCTTCTAGACTGCGAGCCCATTGTTGGGTAGGGACCATCTCTATATGTTGCCGACTTGTACTTCCCAAGCGCTTAGTACAGTGTTCTGCATACCGTAAGTGCTCAATAAATATGATTGAATAAATGAATGAATGATTAACTTCCCAGAATTTCTTGGGAAGCCAAAATAATCCCTTGCCATTATATCATAGCTCCCATTCTTGATTCATGGCTGCAAGACACCCAACTTGTACTCCTGAGTTTAAATCAGCCACCCTATTCAACTCAAGACCTCATATTTTGTGAAAGAAGAGGAGGCACATCTATTATGCTAAGGCATTTACCTCAAAAAATAACAGTAGTGTGCTACATTGAGATAATTAACATTTATAGGGGGAAAAAATGGATTCCAACTAAGGCAGATGGAATGTTATTTTGGAATTCGCTCCGTCCAGTTTAGACCATGATGATTACAGGGGCTTTTTGCTTAAAGAATAACTAAACCTTTAAAAAAGGGATAGTCACCAATGATGTTTGATCTCTTTCCTGAGCTATGACTGATTTTTCAGGGCCCATCACTGTACCACAGTAGGTTAGATGTTTCTTCACTAGGTGGACTACCTAATACTCACCACGGTGCAGGCTGTTTCTTCTCAGCCCACCCACTCATCTTTATGATGTCTTCCTGAGGAGAAGCAGCCTGGCTTAGTAGAAAGAGCACGGTATAAATTTCCCTCACCCATTTTCTGATTGCTGATTCTGATTACTGATTCTTCTAATTTGCTCAGTGTAGAGGTGAGATTTATAATCTCTGAGACTGCTTTCTCATTTCCAGGACTACCTTTGAGATGCTTTGAAAATCTGCAAATCTCATTCTCATATCACCAGTTTTCAGGTTCAGAGGTTGTTGATAACAAGTTTCTCACTCTTGTGGCATGTTCCATAAACCTCCCCTAGATCTTGCAGAACTCTGGGTGGAGAACGTTAGACAGTTCTATAATTTAATTGCATCTAGGTGATTTATTTGGCCTAAAGCATCTGATGGGTCACCACAGTTTAAATCAGTTGCTCAGGAATCGTGCCACCCCCAAAAATGTAAAATTGACAAGTGGTACTCTCCCTGCCACCTTCTTTAATTACAAAGCCAAACAACTCATTAAAGCCTTGACTCTCTCCTAGCTCACCCTGAGTGCCCTTTGTACCCTGTAATTGTCAAGTGGCTCCACCTAATTAGGATTTGGGATTTTGATACAGCTGAAGAATCTTTTGTTACTAAATTGAGCATGCTTGATTGTTCAAATCCTATTCTGGTTGGCTTAATTTTCCATTAGCACTTGACCTGATCTTTTTGCATACATTGCTGGTCTCCCTATACGGGTGAATTTTCCATGTTTGAAAGACTAACTGTTTCCTTCTAATGACCTCTTTACCCTGCCATCTAGCAAAAGTCACGTTAACTTGAAGGTTCCCTTCTGTCTTTCCTGCTGAATCAATCAGCCAATTGCATTTATTTAGTGCTTACTGTGTGCAGGACACTGTATGAAGTGCTTGGGAGAGTGCCACATGATAATATAACAGATTCCCTGCCCACAATGAGCTTACAGTCTAAAGGGAGCTTACCATCTAAAGAGTGTGATGGCCCAAGATTACTTATCTTTAGCCTGATTTTTTTAAACTATCATATATCAGTTGACTTTCATCTGCTGTCTCTTCCATTAGTTTGTAAGCTCCTTGATGACAGGATCATGTTTTTTCTTTCTCTTGATTTCCATGGTTGTGTAGTATATTAGTTCATATAGTACAAGCGCTTAGTACAGTGTTCTTCACATAGTAAGCACTCAATAAATATGATTGGTATAGTAGGTTCTTAATCAAAAGCATTTAAGTGACTTAGGCAGGTCACTTCACTTCTCTGTGCCTCAGTTACCTCATCTAAAAAATGGGGATTAAGACTGTGAACCCCCCATTTGGGACAGGGACTGTCTCCAACCTAATTCACTTTAATCTGCCCCAGAGCTTAGAACAGTGTTTGACACACAGGAAGCATTTAACAAATATCATAAAAAGTACCTTTAGACTGTAAGCCTGTTGTCAGCTGGGAACGTACCTGTTTGTTTTTATATTGTATTTTCCCAAGTGCTTGGTACAGTGCTCTGCACACAGTAAGCGCTCAATAAATAGAATTGAATGAATGAGAAAAGTACTTGAGTTTACAAAGGCTGGCTCCACCCATCTTCCCAGATGTCTCTGATTCGTTCAGTCATTCGTGTTTATTGAGCGCTTACTGTGTGCAGGGCACTGTAATAAGTGCTTGGGAAAGCACAATAGAACAATGAAAAGACACATTCCTTTCTCACAACTTTGTTCTTCCTGAAATGTTTTGTTTTTTTTTGTCTCTGGATATCTGCCAGGAAGACACTAAAAAAGCAAATTTACAAATTACAAATCAGCTAGAGAGAACCACTAAAAGCTTGAACTTCAGCTCATTGTGGGCAGGGAATGTGTCCGTCTATTGTTATATTGTACTCTCCCTAGTGCTTAGTACAGTGCTCTGCACACAGTAAGTGCTCAATAAATACAATTGAATGAATGAATAATTGTGATATCTATCAAGTGCCATGTGTGCACACAGTAAGCGCTCAATAAATATGATTGATTGATTGATTGTACTAAGAGCTGGGAAAGATATGAGATAATCAGGTCCCACATGGGGTTCACAGCCTAAATAGGAGGGAGCGCAGTATTGAATCCTCAATTCGCAGATAAAAAGACTGAGGTATGGAAAAGTTAAGTCATTTGCCCAAGGCCACATGGCAAACAAGTGGCAGGACCAAGATTAGAACCCAGGTACTCTGACTCCCAGCCCTGTACTTTTTCCATTAGGCCACGTTTTTTCCCAAATCATTCTGTATGGCCTGAACCACAAAATACCCCTTCCTATATCCCTGATTTATTAGCATCAAGGGACTTTGACCCAAAAAGAATCTGCCTCACTGGGTCACTAACGGTTGTAAGACGCTTTCATTTTAAATATAGTGCCCTTCGTACTCAAAGAACACGGTGCTGACAATGAAGCTCCCCTATGTGTGGATGAAAACTTACATTTAACTTCAAGGGGAATATCCAACACTGACTGATCTAAAATGAACAACTGCATTTAAGATAGTAAAAAAAAAAAAAGTCAACAACCTTTGAAGTCTTGGACATACTGTCCTGGAAAAACCAAGGGAGAATTTGAAAAGAACATTTTAAGGGGCTAAATCACTTACTGTTAAGCACAAATCCTGTTCATAACATAATGCTTGAAATGTACTAGTGTATGGCCTTAGCACAGATGGTCTTGAACAAATGGCAGGCTTTTATTCACCATGGAGCAATCTGTTTTGCTTCAAAACATGTATACATTTCTATAAATCTGGAATTTTACCCTGGAAATCCAGGGAATTTCTCAAAAGGCAAATCAACTGTTCAAGTCTTCACAAATAGAGAACAAGATAACTCTTGCTATTCCTCCCATTCCTTTGGTCATTTACAGAGTCTTATAAAATAATACTTTGCACAATATAATGGTTTAATTAAGCCATAAGCAATCTTGAGCCTTGTTCAGTTTATCACATTTAGTTGGGCATAACGGCCTGTTTGCCTCATAAAAGATCTTCTCTGAGTAGCACTCAGAGCCTAGAAACATTTGCTTCTGTGATCTATATATAGAGCCCCACGTGGGACAACTTGATTACTTTGTATCTACCCCAGCGCTTAGAACAGTGCTTTGCACATGGTAAGCACTTAATAAATGCCATTATTATAATTAATATTATTATTATTATTATTATCTATAACATCACCACCAAACTTCGAGTCAGCATGTCTGTCCTTGGTCATCCCGGCAGAAAAGCCAAGGAAAGACCAACATAGTTAACTGTGGTGTTTGTTTAGTGTTTACTATGTTCCAGGCACTGTAGTAAGCACAGGGGTAGATAAAAGCTAATCAAGTTGGACACGGTCCCTGTTCCACATGGGGCTCACATGCTTAATCCCCATTTTACAGATGAGAGAACTGAGGCTTAGCTGCCCAAGGTCACACAGCAGACAAGTGGCGGAGCTGGGATTAGACCCCAGATCCTTCTTAGTTCTGTGTGTACTGCATACAGTAAATGCTCAATAAGTAATATTGACTGACTGCCTGATTTCCAGGACCATGGGTTTTATATTCCCAGACAATCTTGGAATTTTCACCCAAAAGAGCCTATGAGCTCCTGTTCATGGCAGCTTGCTCACTTTCTCCAGAGGGAATGATGGTGAGATTTTGCCAACCCTCACAAACAGATCTTCTATAAGAAGCAGCGTGGCTCAGTGGAAAAGAACCCGGGCTTTCGAGTCAGAGGTCATGGGTTCAAATCCCGGCTCCGCCAATTGTCAGCTGTGTGACTTTGAGCAAGTCACTTCATTTCTCTGGGCCTCAGTTACCTCATCTGTTAAATGGGGATTAAGACTGTGAGCCCCCGTGGGATAATCTGATTGCCTTGTAAACTCCCCAGTTCTTAGAACAGTGCTTTGCACATAGTAAGTGCTTAATAAAGGCCACCATTATTATTATTAAATCCAAATTAAAGCCATTACCCATCTTGCTACATGTAATGGCTTCTTCCATTCACGGGAAAGTTAGTAACCCAAAGGTCAAACTCTCTAGAATAGAAGTTCATTAGTTGTAGTCATAGCAAGGTATTTATTGCATGTCTACTGAATGCAAGGTACTAAATCGTTATTATAATTATATTTGCTAAATGCTTACTATGTGCCAAGCACCGTACTAATTACTGGAATAGGTGTGATTATGGTATTTGTTAAGTGCTTACTATGTGACAAGCACTGTTCTAAGCACTAGGGGCTGATACAAGTTTATCAGGTTGGACACAGCCTTTGCCCCACATAGGACTTAGTCTCCATCTTCGGGAGAGCACAACAAAAATGAAACACATGTTCCTTGCCCACAAGGAATTCAAAATCTAAAGCAAACTCCTCTTTATAGAAAACTGGCTCAAATTTATTAGAATCTTAAAACGGAAAACCAATAAGTACCAGGAAGAGAGAATCAAAAACATGAAAATGAAGCATGAAAATAAATAATATCTTTCTGATATGACAAAGTATGGAGACAAAAGAGCATTGAGAAACCATAGGTAAAAGGCAACTACTTAGTGTTCAGACAAAGAAAACATACTGTTTTACAGATTGTTTGGAAGTTTCTAATAAGAGGAAGCACAAATTATAATACTAAAGCTTAATCTCACAAAGGATAAAGGGAAAAATCCCATCCCAAGTACTAGGTACAGCTCTCTGCATGTCGTAAACACTCAGTAAAGAAATGGTATGGCCTGATGGAAAAAGCATAGGCTTGAGAGTCAGAGGACCTGGGTTCTAATCCCAGCCCTGCCAATTGTTTGCTGTGTGACCTTGGGCAAATCACTTTAATTCTCTGTATCTCAGTTCTCTTGTTCTCCCTCCTATTTAGAGTGCGAGCCCCGTGCAGGACAGGCCCTGTGTCCAACCTAACTGACATATCTATCCCAGAGTTTAGAACAGTGTTTGATGCATAGTAAGAGCTTAACAATACTATAAAAAAAACTAGATACCAATGATTGATTGCAATTATCTCTCACTGCAGAAAAGGTCACAGTGCCATGGTCTGAATAAAAACCAATTCGAGCACATTGGGCAAGAGAAAAGGAAAATGACAAAGAGAGAATGGTTAATAATTAAAACCACACAATGACAACAATGTCATTGTAACCAAGGAGTGAATTAAACAGCAAAAGAGCTTAGAGATAGGTTTAATTTTTTTCGTGGTATTTGTTAAACACTTTCTATGTGCCAGGCACAGTCCATGCCTCCCATGAGGCTCACAGTCTTAATTCTCAATTTCCAGATGAGGTTACTGAGTCACAGAGAATTTAGGTGACTTCCCCAAGGTCACACAGCAGACAGTGGCTGAGCTGGGATTAGAACCCAGGTCATTTCTACTCCCAGGCCCGTGCTCTATCCACTAGGCAACACTGCTTCTCTTGATAAAGGTATGGCTAAAAACAAACCAAAACCACTGGATCAACATTGGCAATAGTTCTGGAACTCTGTAGACATTAAATCAATCAATCATATTTATTGAGTGCTTACTGTGTGCAGAGCACTGTACTAAATGTTTAAATGTTTAAATGATTAAATGTTTTGAGGATGTACCTAGACTGACCTGATTTAGACTGATGCTTCTAAAATGGCTTCCCTCCCCATGGTCAGCAGTCTACTACCGCTGACAACTGGTGAGCTATTAGTTGATATCACGAGAGGGTCAGAATGCTTCAGGTTAAAATGGTAATGACGGGTGACACTCGTTCTTGTTTAGTACAAGCTTGGATTCACTCTGCTTCTGCTTATGAAAAGGCCAAAATTTCACCTTAAAGTGGCTCTTCCACAGTTATTTAATTGCCAATCTGCCAAACTTAGTCGACTGAAGTTGTACAGAGAAAAGTTGTATGATCTGGGAAAGGGATGAGTTGGAATCGGGAGGTATAGTTCAGCCGAATTTCAACACTCATTTGCTGAGTGGCTTTGAATAAATCACACCCTCTGTGCCTCTGACAGATCTGAAAAATGGAGATAATGCTACTCCAACCCTACCTAAGGTGGTGAGTATAAAATTTAAAGGATAGGTGTGAAATCTCTGTGGAAACACAAGCACTACAGAAAGGGTGGGTATTATTGTTGACTTGGATCCTTCCATATGATTTGCATCTGACGCATCCTTTAGGTTCACAAAAGAGAGAGCAGTTTCCTCCTACCCTGTCACCAGAGGTAGCAGTCATGAGTGAAAACACCCACTTTTCCTCTAACATTCCATTTTAAACATTGAATTCTGGAAGGGAAGCTAAAGATAAATTTTGCCATTCTGTCCCTTGACTTTCATTCAGCTTTATTATGGAGCTAATCCTGGACTGGAGTTTCTTGGAACCTGGAGGGAGAAATGCCACTTCATTCATGTAATCACTGTTAGTTACCCAATGCTGAGATTTGGTCCTGCCATTTCCCACCTCAGATCATTTCAAAATCCTGAAAAGGTAACCTTGAATGGAAATGTAGTGATTCTAAATTAGCTTGCAATTGAATTCTACAATCAAAAGCTTGGTTCTTTGAGTGGATCTACTATACCATTAATTACAATTGAGTTGCTTGTATGCAATACTACTGGACGACAGGAAACTCTGGCTTATGCTGCATTGTGTTGCCCAAAGAGAAACTTCGAAAACATGGAATGGTTACGCTCCTTTGCCTTTTTTTGAAGAATGACTTATTCAGTGTGCAACAATGATTACATAAAGCCATTCAATTTCTAAAATAAAAGCACTCTATGTGCTTATTATGATCATTTTTGCTAACAACAAGATTGCTATGGAGGATATTGCTCCACAGCAAACTTTCTTTCCAAAAGAGGTCAATAATCTATTTGCCATTAGGAAGTTCATAAAATGCTCAACGTAAAACAATGAAATTATGGCAAATCAATGATGTGGAGAAAATTGCATTCTATTGCAAAGAATCTTGAAATCATTTTATAATCTTCTCTCCCTACTGTTAATGTACTCCTCTTTTGAGAACTTCATAAGCCAGCATTTTAGATGTCAAACAATTAAAATGCATGACAAAACAGGTTAGCTCAAAAAGGAAATCATTTCAAATAGCTAAAAGGGTTTCCTGGCTAATAGTTAATTTAATCATAGAGATAAAATGGGAAAGACGGTACTCCTCACCATTGGCTTCAAAGCACTCAATCACTTTGCCATCTCCTACTTTTACCTCACTACCCTCCTACCTCAGCCCACACACTTCGCTCCTCTACTGCTAACCTTCTCACAGTACCTCGATCTCATCCATCTCACAACCGACCCCTCGCCCATGTCCAGCCTCTAGCCTGGATCGCCCTCCCTCCTCAAATATGACAAATAATTATTCTCCCCTGGTTCAAAGCCTTACTGAATGCATATCTCCTCCAGGAGACCTTCTCTGACTAAGCCCTCCTTTCCTCTTCTCCCACTCCCTTCTGCATCACCCTGACTTGCTCCCTTTATTCATCCACCCTCCCAGCCCCATAGTACTTGTGTACATATCTGTAATTTATTTATTTATGTTAATGCCAGTCTCCCACTCTAGATGGTAAGGTTGTTGCGG
The DNA here is from genome assembly GCF_015852505.1 of Tachyglossus aculeatus. Taxonomy (NCBI): domain Eukaryota; kingdom Metazoa; phylum Chordata; class Mammalia; order Monotremata; family Tachyglossidae; genus Tachyglossus; species Tachyglossus aculeatus. Next base: position 40,311,370 of record NC_052067.1, on the reverse strand, counting down.
GTAGGGAATGTGCCTGTTTATTGTTGTATTGTACTCTCCCAAATTCTTAGTATAGTGCTTTGTACACAGTAAAGGCTCGATAAATACCCACGGTTTCTATTTTCCTTGTGGACTGTTATAAGCTCTATCCTGTTTAGGTTATAAACTCCTTGAGGACAGGGACTGCATCTTTTACTTCCAAATTTCTAGTGCCCAACAGAGATATCAACGTTATAGTTTAATGGCTCAAGTTGGAATCATCAGGCTTCTGTCGGCTTGCTCCTCAGCTCTAGAAAAGGAACTGGACAGTATTGTGTATATAATAATAATAATAATAATAATAATAATAATGACATCACAATAACTTTCAATAGCTAAGATTTCTGGCCTCCTCCATCTGAATCATTTGATGCAGTCCATGAATTTCCTATCAAGTTTACATCGACTGATTAATCAATAATGTTTATAGGGTACTTCCTCTGGGCCCTAGGGAGAATTCAATAGTTTATAATAATTGTGATATCCCTTAAGCGCTTATTATGTGCTAGGCACTGTCCTAAGCACTGGGGTGGATACCAGCAAATTGGGTTGAACACTGTCCTTGTCCCACATGGGGCTCACACTTTTAATCCCCATTTTGCAGATGAGGTAACTGAGGCCCAGAGAAGTGAAGGGACTTGCCCAAGGTCACTCAGCCAACATGTGGCAGAGCCAAGATTAGAACCCAGATCCTTGTGACTCGATCCACCTATCACCTACACCAGGGGAAGATTTCTGGGGAAGCAGACACTTCAGTGGCTTCGGCCTCCACAAGTACAATAGTGGTAATGTCTGCTCCATCTCTTCGGAAGCATTCCCAAACCTCGCATGAAGCTATTTCTGATGTGGAGGCTGGGCCTGAGGAGACACATGTATGGATATAAAAAGTCAGTGAGGTCCAGTGGACAGAATAGACCACAGTGAATCGGGATACCTGGCATCTCGTCATACCCCTGGCAATATTACCTTGATCAAATAAATACTTCTTTGAGTTTCAGGATCCAGCCTGTAAGGTACAGATAAAATGCCTGGCCCACACCTGACAAGATGGCTATGGAAATGCTCCCCAGTGAAACTATATGGATAATGTCTTTAAAGGATGGTGTGCCGCTTGGAAAGAAAGCGTAATAAAACTCCCAGATATTACTGTGATTACTAACTGATTCAAATCACAGATAGTCACACCCATGCTTTGTAAGGGGCTGGATTTTTGGCCCTGATGAGTTCAAGTTCTACAGTCAGCTTCTATAACAAATAGTAGACGGTCAAGTTATGAAAAATTTAAATTATTAAAAAGAGCAGGATGTTTCTCTCTTAACCTCACATTAATCAGGGGCCTCTGACACACCTGATGTGAAGGAAGAGTCTATAAAAGTAGTTTGGATTTTTTATTACAGATTGAAATCTCCTTGCAAAGGACTGCAGCGCCAGGCTGGTTACAGGACAATCGGGGTGTGTAACAGACAAATCTCCCTTACCAGATCAGCTGAGTGAAATAAAACATCAAGAGAGGTGGGAAAGAAAAGAAAAGTAAGGAAAAGAAGAGAAGAGAAAAGAGAAGAGAAGGAAAGAAAACAAAAGAAAGAAGAGAAGAAAAAGAAATGAGAAGAAAAAGGAGAAAAGAAATGAAGAGAGAATAAAAGAAAAGAAAGGAAAATAAAAGAAGAGAAAAGAGAAGAGAAGAAAGGAAAAGAAAAGAAAAGAAAAAAGAAAGGAAGAGAAGAGAAGAGAAAAGAGAAGAGAATAGTAGAGAAGAGAAGGAAAGAAAAGAAAAGAAAAGAAAGAAGAAAAAATAAATGAGAAGAAAAAGGAAAAGAAAAGAAAGGAAAAGAGAAGAAAAGGAAAGCTAAGAAAAGAGAAGAAGAAAAGAAAAGAAGAGAAAAGAGAAGAAAAGAAAGGAATGGAAAGGAAAGGAAAAGGAAAGGAAAAGAAAAGGAAAGGGAAAGGAAAGGGAAAGGAAAGGGAAAGGAAAGGGAAAGGAAAAGGAAAGGAAAAGGAAAGAAAAAAGAACAAAATCCCTCCCCAGCACTGGGTTGGGTCTCAAGTAAGGGAGTGAAACTCAGAGAGAATGAGGAAGTTTAAGGCCACGAAATGCAGGTTGTCTCTACTGCCAACCCAAATAATCTGGTCCACAGATTCTGAATAACTTCATCACCCTCCTTTTTCTTTTGTTGAGATCAATGCGTATGCAAATAGCTCCTGTCTCTCAACTTCTCCTTTGGGATGTAACTACTTTAGTACAGACACATGCCACAAACTCATCTGAGGGTTTATCACACTGCTCTGCACTCTATAGATGTTCAATAAATATTACTGACTGATTGATTGCTTGGTAAATGTTTGGGGGCACAGTTTTCCTTGGTTAGCCGTTTCAGTCAATATCATGTACAGCCCTTCCAACCGATGATGACTAGCACCAATCGATCAACTGCATGTATTGAGTGCTTACTGTGTGCAGAACACTGTACTAAGCACTTTAGAGAGTACAATAAAACAGAGTTGGTAGACATGCTCCCTGCCTCCCAGGAGGTTACAATCTATGGGGGGGACTGATATTAAAATATATTTCTGATAGGTATATGAGCGTTAACCCCTCTCAGGGTTGCACCTGGAGAGTTCCAGTACTCTACCAGCCTTGACTACAGGAGGGAGAGTCAAGCAGAGGCCTACCCATTCCATTCCTAGCTTGGACAGAGGCTAGCAAGTGGAAGGCGATCTGCTACAAGTCAAAACACACCTGTGCTGGGCAGCAGTGACATGGGAGAGAGTCAAGGGTAGAGACTCATTGACTGCGTGGAAAGAGGCAGTGGTATACCACTTCCGTATTTTTACGGAAAACTCTATCGATACACTACCGGAAGGATTGCAGGTGGAAGAGGGGCATTCTGGGGGAGATCAATCAATCAATCAATCAATCGTATTTATTGAGTGCTTACTGTGTGCAGAGCACTCTACTAAGTGCTTGGGAAGTACAAGTTGGCAACATATAGAGACAGTCCCTACCCAACAGCGGGCTCACAGTCTAGAAGAGGGAGACAGAGAACAAAACCAAACATACTAACGAAATAAAATAGAGTAGATATGTACAAGTAAAATAAATAAATAAATAAATACAGTAATAAATATGTACGAACATCTATACATATATACAGGTGCTGTGGAGAAGGGAAGGAGGTAAGATGGGAGGGATGGAGAGGGGGACGAGGGGGAGAGGAAGGAAGGGGCTCAGTCTGGGAAGGCTTTCTGGAGGAGGTGAGCTCTCAGTAGGGCCTTGAAGGGAGGAAGAGAGCTAGCTTGGCGGATAGGCAGAGGGAGGGCATTCCAGGCCCGGGGGAGGACTTGGGCGGGGGTCGATGGCGGGACAGGCGAGAACGAGGCACGGTGAGGAGATTAGCAGCAGAGGAGCGGAGGGTGCGGGATGGGCTGTAGAAGGAGAGAAGGGAGCTGAGGTAGGAGGGGGCGAGGTGATGAACAGCCTTGAAGCCCAGGGTGAGGAGTTTCTGCCTGATGCGCAGATTGATTGGTAGCCACTGGAGATTTTTGAGGAGGGGAGTAACATGCCCAGAGCGTTTCTGGACAAAGACAATCCGGGCAGCAGCATGAAGTATGGATTGAAGAGGGGAGAGACACGAGGATGGGAGATCAGAGAGAAGGCTGATGCAGTAGTCCAGACGGGATAGGATGAGAGATGTGTCCGTGGCGTCTCTCTGGGTCGGACATGACTTGACAGCATAAGACAACAACAACATGAGTGTTAAACCTGATCCTGAATTCAAGTAAAGATGTTATATTAAAATCCCAATATTCCACAGATATAGGGTAAGGGAAATGTCTACTCTAGAAGGGGGAAAAGGATTCAACCAGTTTGAGGGGCCAACATTGATTTTCTTCCAGGTGAATGGTGCCACTGGAGGGCAAGAGAAACAGGAATTCCCGGCTGAATAAGTGTCCCAATGGGGACTCTGTCTGACCTAATTAAACTTGTACTTACCCTAGCACTAGAGCAGTGTTTGACACATGGACAGCAGCATGGTAAAGTGGACACCTTGGGAGAGTACAATAGATAGAATCCCTGCCCTCGAGGAGCTTACATTTTATCTCCTAGACCCACCTTACTCTATTGTTCCCATCTCCACCCATACCCACTCTCTCTCCCAAGTCTAGTTTGCCAATCTAAAAACTTTGGGCATTCAAACATCTCTCTTGTTTCTAATCTTTAATTCGGGCTGCCCCAAATCCACAGAATGACCTCTCTTCCCCATTATTCTCCATAGCACATCCCTCTCCTCTTTTCAATTGTAGCTCAATATTAATAACAATATTAATATTTTAAAAATGCTAATCCTATTCCGACTGGATTACATCTATCAAGCAATCAATCAATCAGTAATATTTATTGAACACTTATAGAGTGCAGAGCAGTGTGATAAACCATCAGATGAGTTTGTGACATGTGTCTGTCCTAAAGTAGTTACATCCCAATGGAGAAGTTGAGAGACAGGAGATATTTGCATACGCATTGATCTCAACAAAAGAAAAAGGAGGGTGATCAATCAATCAATCAATCGTATTTATTGAGCGCTTACTATGTGCAGAGCACTGTACTAAGCGCTTGGGAAGTACAAATTGGGTGATGAAGTTATTCAGAATCTGTGGACCAGATTATTTGGGTTGGCAGTAGAGACAACCTCCATACATACAGGCCTGGGTGTCAGGAGGTCATTGGTTCTAATTCTGGCTCCACCACATGTCTGCTGTGTGACCTTGGATAAGTCACTTCACTTCTCTGGGCCTCAGTTATCTCATCTGTAAAATAGGGATTTGAGACTGTGAGCCCCACTTGGGCAGGGACTGTATCCAACCTGATTTGCTTGTATCCACCCCAGAGCTTATTACACTGTCCGGCACAGGGGAAGCGCTTAACAAATACAATTATATTATTATAAAGCACTTAACAAATACCAACAAATAAACCTCCAAAAACAAGAACATAAATGTTCCTTTAAGACCTAAGAGGATTTTGCGCCTATTGTGTGATTGGGCACAGGAGGCATGGGTCAGTAAGATAAATGGACCTCGGTGTGTTGGTTTTCCAAAAATCCATCGTTGAGAGTTCTGCAGTATGGCCAGGCCAATGCGTTTCACTTCAATGCTTTGCAAAGTGTCTGGAAATCTAATAAAGTGAAATACTATAATGGCCTAAAAGAGGATTAGAATGATACCCCATTCTTAAAAGGGCAAGTCGGAGTCACCTACCCTCATGAATTTAGACATAAATGTATGGCCTCAGAAATACAGGCAAAAAGTAGCTATAATTTATTTAGGAATTTCTATGTGACACTACCTCTCAGGATAGCACCTAAAGGGTTGCAGTACTCTGCCAGTCTCAGCCACGAGAGTGAAAGTCAAGCAGAGGCATACCTATTCCATTCCTAGCTTGGGCAGCAGCTAGCGAGTGGAAGGCAATCTGCACAAGTCAAAACTCACCCGTGCTGGACAGCAGCGGCATGGGAGAGTCGAGGGTGGAGGCTCAAGTTTATTGCATGGAAGAAGGCAGTGTAAACCACTTCAGAATTTTTACCAGGAAAACTCTATGGCTACACTATGGAAATGATTGCAGGAGGAGGTAGGGTATTTTGGGAGAGATGTGTCCATGGAGTCGCTTTGGGTAGGAAATGACTGGATGGCATAAGACATGTGACACTGAGGAAAGGTAAGTATATGGGAAAGAGAAGGTGGTGTTTCATGAATTTAATTCTGGGGAGAAAATAATTCCTCAACCCCAGGCTTTGCCCAGATTCCTCCATTCCATGTAGTTTTGTAATATCTTCCCATTGAAATGTGGATTCTGGTGGTTGCTTTCAATCAATCAATCAATGGTATGTATTGAGAGCTTACCATGTGCAGAACACTCTCCTGACACCTTGGGAGAGTACAATAGAATCCCTGCCCTCGAGGAGCTTACATTTTATCTTCTAGACCCACCTTACTCTATTGTTCCTATCTCCACCCATACCCACTCTCTCTCCCAAGTCTAGTTTGCCAGTCTAAAAACCTTGGGCATTCAACATCTCTCCTGTTTCTAATCTTTAATTCAGGCTGCCCCAAATCCACAGAATGACCTCTCTTTCCCATTATTCTCCATAGCACATCCCTCTCCTCTTTTCAATTGTAGCTCAATATTAATAACAATATTAATATTTTTAAAATACTAATCCTATCCCGACTGGATTACTGCATCAGCCTCCTCTCTGATCTCCCATCCTCCTGTCTCTCACCACCACTTCAGTCTATACATCACGCTGCTGACCAGATCATCTTTGTGCAGAAGCACTCTGGGCATGTTACTCCCCTCCTCAAAAATCTCCAGGGGCTAGCAGTCAACCTACGCATCAAGCAAAAACTCCTCACCCTGGGCTTCAAGGCTGTCCATCACCTCGCCCCCTCCTACCTCACCTCCCTTCTCTCCTTCTCCAGCCCAGCCCGCACCCTCTGCTCCTCTGCCGCTAACCTCACTGTGCCTCGTTCTCGCCTGTCCCACCATCGACCCCGGGCCCACATCCTCCCCCTGGCCTGGAATGCCCTCCCTCCACGTATCCTCCAAGCTAGCTCTCTTCCTCCCTTCAAAGCCCTACTGAGAGCCCACCACCTCCTGGAGGCCTTCCCAGACTGAGCCCCCTTTTTCCTCTCCTCCTCCCCATCCCCTCCGCCCTACCTCCTTCCCCTCCCCACAGCACCTGTATATGTTTGTACAGATTTATTACTCTATTTATTTTACTTGTACATATTTACTATTCTATTTATTTTGTTAATGATGTGCATCTAGCTTTACTTCTATTTATTCTGATGACTTGTCACCTGTCCACCTGTTTTGTTTTGTTGTCTGTCTCCCCCTTCTAGACTGTGAGCCCGTTGTTGGGTAGGGACCGTCTCTATATGTTGCCAACTTGTACTTCCCAAGTGCTTAGTACAGTGCTCTGCACACAGTAAGCGCTCAATAAATACGATGGAATGAATGAGTGAATAAAATGCTTACTATATGACAAGCATTGGGCCACAGGTTGACAGAGATACAGTATGATCAGATACAATTCTTGCCCCATGTGTGGCTCACAGTCTAAAGGGGAAGGAGAACAGGTACTACATCCCCATTTTACAAAAGAGGCACAGAGAAGTGACTTGCCCAAAGTCACTCAGCAGGCAAGTGGTAGAGCTAGGATTAGAAACCAGGTCACCTGACTCCCAGTTCTGAGCTCTTTCCACAAATCTATGTTCTGTCAAGATCCATTGCCTCTAGGGAGTTTTCTCCAATTAATCAATCAATAATATTTATTGAGTACTTACTCTGTTCAGAACAAAACAGAAAGTCCTTTCCATCGGCTGTAAAGCACTCAATCACCTTGCCCCCTCCTATCTTACCTCACTGCTTTCCTACTATATAGTAACATGGTTTGTCTTTTCTATCTCTGTTTTCTTGTTTTATAGTTTTTGCCTCATCTTAAATCCCAGCTCTGCCAATTGTCAGCTGTGTGACTTTGGGCAACTCACTTAACTTCTCTGTGCCTGTTACCTCATCTATAAAATGGGGATTAAGGCTGTAAGACCCCCATGGGACAACCTGCTCAACTTGTAACCTCCCCAGCGCTTATTTTACTTGTACATATCTATTCTATTTATTTTATTTTGTTAGTATGTTTGGTTTTGTTCTCTGTCTCCCCCTTTAAGACTGTGAGCCCACTGTTGGGTAGGGACTGTCTCTATATGTTGCCAACTTGTACTTCCCAAGTGCTTAGTACAGTGCTCTGCACACAGTAAGTGCTCAATAAATACGATTGATTTGCACATAGTAAGCACTTAATAAATGCCATTATTATTATTATTACTATAGCTCATCCCACCATACTTCTCACCTCTACTGCCAGTGTAAAAATGGTCAGCCTGCTCTCTGTACCTTGATTTCATCTCTCTTGCCACTAACCTCTCGCCCACATCTTACCCCTGATCTGGAACAAACTTCACATCTTCAAAGTCTCCTTAAAAGCAAGAGGCCTGACTAAACCCTCATTTCATCTCCTCCCTCTCCCTTCTGGCTCACTCTTGCACTTTAATTTTCACCCTTTATTCAACCCCCCGCACCCAGCCTCCCAGCATTTATGGACCTACCCATCATTTATTTATATTAATGTCTGTATCTCCTGCTAGACTGTAAACTCTGTAGGCAGGGAACCTGTCTACCAATTCTGTTATATTGTACTATCCCAAGTTCTTAGAACAGTGCTCTGCACACGGTAAGTGCTCAATAAATATGATTGACTCACTGATTAATTTGCATCCATGTTTTGCATGGATTCCCTCTAAAATAGCCCAAGTTTTGTGGGGAATGAATGCAGTTGAGAAGAATGTAGAATCAGAAGTTGAACACCCCACCCCCTCATACACGCTCACAATAAAATCAAAATGTATATAGTTGTATGATCAAATAGCAATGTAAACAGGAATCAATAATAACAATATTTTGAATTAAAATCTTTAGGGGCTCATAGATAACTACTTAACTTTCAAATTGCTACCTTTCATGTCATGGTCTATAAAACAACAACTTATGCTGACATATTGAAAAGCAACCATTACTTTTATATTTGGCATTACCTCATGCTGAATTGAAATAGACTTTAATCACTCTGTTCAAATCAGTCTAAATACTTCAAAGGTTTAGGAGGCAAGGCAGGGATCATGTTTATAATGTACTCATACAAGTGTTCAGTATAGTGCTCGGCACACTGTAAGCGTTCAATAAATATCATTGATTACTTTCTCTATTTTACTTTCCCTGGTACTCAATACAGTGCTATGCATCTAGTAAGTGCTGAATAAATTCTGCTGATTGATTAATTAAACTAAGTTAAACTTTACAGAGTTATCTTGAAGTGAGATTGTCCTTTGGAGAAATAATTTCATGGAAAATCAACAGTGCTCTGGCCAAAGGGTGCTAAAAGAAGAGTATTATAACAGGGATGGCTAGAGTTACATCCCATTTCACTTTTAATCTTTCCTGCCCAGGGGAAGGTCAGTACAGTATTTCTCTTCATTTTTTTCTAGCAAATGTAATAGGCCCTTGTTCTGGGCTTCAAGCCACTGTCATAATTTGGCCACTATCCTGGGCAAAGAGATCTCTATGGATGCAGATTTTGTAGAGGTTGTTGGAGCCATTAGGTATGTGATCAGTATAAAAAAAAGTGAGTTGGGATCCGTGGATGAGGTGCATATGGCAGAGCAGCTTGTTCACTATATACATGGAAAGGACTGGATGAAGTCAACAAGAGTCATACTTAAAGGACCTTTGAAGGGAGTAATGCAACCTTCCCAAAGGGTCTTTACTGCCTAGGATTCTATTTGAAGATTGAGGTCATTTGGCATCTCTAATATAAAATCCTCCCTGGGCCCCATGACACCTTCCAGTTGTTGCCCCATCTCCTTCCTACCATTCCTTTCCAAACTCCTTGAGTGAGTTGTCTACATCCGCAGCCTCAAATTTCTCTCCTCCAATTCTCTCCTTTACTCCCTCCATTCTGGCTTCCACCCCCTTCATTCCACTGAAACTGACCTCTCAAAGGTCACCAGTGATCACCTTCTTGCTTAATCCATTGGCCTCTTTTCCATCCTAACCCTACTCAAACTCTCAGCTGCCTTTGACTCTGTCAACACCCCCTTCTCCTGGAAACATTATCCAACCTTGGCTTCACTGACACTGTCCTCTCCTGGCTTTCCTCCTATCTCTCTGGTTGCTCCTTCTCAATCTCTTCCATTAGTTCCTCCTCTGCCTCCCACCCCCTAAATGTGGGAGTCCCTCAAGGCTCAGTTCAGTTTCCTTTCTCTTCTCCATCTAAAACCACCCCCTTGGAGAACTCATTCACACCCATGGTTTCAACTATCATCTCTATGTGGACGATCCCCAAGTCTACATCTACAGCCCTGATCTCTCTCCTCTGCAGTTCTATATTTCCTCCTGCATTCAGGGCATCTCTACTTGGATGTCCAATTGACACCTCAAACTTAACATGCCCAAAACAGAACTTCTCATATTCCCACCCAAACCTGTCCTCCCACTGACTTTCCCATCCATGTAGACAGCACCACCTTTGTCCCTAGCTCACAAGCCCATAACCTTGGCGTTATCCTCAACTCATCTCTCTCATTCAACCCTCATATTCAACCTGTCACCAAATCCCATAAGTTGAACTTTCACAAAATCGCTAATATCCACCCTTTCTTCTTCATCCAAACTGCTACTATGTTCTTCCAAGCACTAATCCTCTCCCACATTGATTACTGCATCAGCTTCCTTGCTGACCTTTCTGCCTCCTGTCTCTCCCTACTTCAGTCCATACCTCACTCTGCTGCCCAGATCATTTGTCTACAAACCTGTTTAGTTCATGTTTCCCCACTCCTCAAGAACCCCCGGTGGTTGCCCATCCTCCTTTGCATCAAACAGAATTGCCATACCATAGGCATTTAAACACTCAATCATCTTGCCCTCCTAACTTACTTCCTCGATTTCCTTCTACAATCCAGTCCATACACTTTGCTCCTCCAATGCCAATCTACTCACTGTACCTCAATCTCATATACCTCCATCCTCCTTTGCATCAAACAGAATTGCCATACCATAGGCATTTAAACACTCAATCATCTTGCCCTCCTAACTTACTTCCTCGATTTCCTTCTACAATCCAGTCCATACACTTTGCTCCTCCAATGCCAATCTACTCACTGTACCTCAATCTCATATACCTCACTGCCAACCCCCATCCACATTCTGCCTCTGACTTGGAACACCCTGACTCTTCATATTGGACAGACAATCACTCTTGCCACCTTCAAAGCCTTTTTAAAAGCATATCTCCTCCAAGAAGCCTTCCCCAAGCCCTCACTTCCTCTTTTCCCACTTCTTCCTGTGTCACCCTTCCACTTGGACTCACACCATTTCATCATCCTTCCTTCAGCCCCACAGCACTTACATACACATCCATAATTTATTTACATTAATGTCTGTCTTCCTCTAGACCGTAAGCTCATTTGTGGCAGTGAGTATGTCTATCAACTCCGTTATATTGTACTCTCCTAAACACCAAATACAATTCTCTGCACACAGAATGAGTGCAAAACAACTGATATCACTGTTTAGTCATGTTTACACCTTATTTGGGTCTATGAGCTTAATTGTAAAATCACTCTCTCTCTCTGATGCTGTCCTGTCCTTCCACAGAAGAAATAACATTTCTTGGAAAAAGGAAGTCAATCGAATACGGACCTTCATTCATGACCACACCAACACCATAAATGTGGAAAAATTCCAGCTGAAAACATGGGCATCTCTCGACAAAATACACTCACCTCATTATCACAGCAAATGAAAAGGAAAACTGTTAGCACGGTAGAAGTACTGTACAAGAAACAACAGGTGGTCAGTAGCAGAGTAGAGTGTCGGCCAATTTTCTGGGCCTGCTGGGAAAATGCAGGTACATCAAATCCTCCAAGGGCAACAGAGATGTGCGGGTCATGCTTAGCCTAGTAATGAATTCTAAATTTCCCCACCCCCATTTGCTCATCACCTGAATCAGGGCTGGAGAGTAAATGAAAATAGCCATCCCCATGAGAAGAATATTTATTCAGTTAATGGCTGAAACAAAATGCCATCTCGATTGTGATAACAAAAGGTTTAAAGTGCATTACTGTTGCTTCTCAATACACTTGCGGTCGGACACCTGGGTCAGATGGTGCCACAGTCTATGTAATCTCTTGAATGGAAAAAAATTAGACTGAAAGTGCCAAAATAGACACCCACAACGTAATATCAGGTAAAACAAGCTTATTCCTTCGCCTCTCTCCCTCCCCTCTCTCAAACGCCTCCCCAAATGTTAGAGAAATAGAGAGAAATTCCAGTCATTTCTCATTATGGTGAAGGTCAGCCTAGCTGGGAAAATTGTTTCTGCTTTACAATTCCCCAAACTGTAGAAAGCAGTTAGAGTTCTGGACAAAAACTAATGTTGCATTCAAAGGGAAAAGAGGCTGAGATGGCATTGCTGCAGTAATAAGAGAATTTTTTACTCTTTCCACTTCCCTGTGAACCTAATCAACTGTGACATGAGAAAATATACTGGGCTCACCCAGCCAGAATCTGACTGCCACCTGAAAATGTCCTCAATATTCCACTGTTTGGAACTTTACAATGATCCTTCCGACATCAATTTTGTACATGTACATCAAAATGCCATTAGAAACGCTTACAAACACCTCCTGCTCACAAGCCCGCACTCAAGGCTCCAATCGAAGCCTGGCTCTAAAGACTCCCTAGTGGTCCACTAAAGGTTTCTTTCGATTACTCATTTGAAAGCATTTGGTTATGGAAAGGTGTCTTGGGGAAACCTTGGGGAAGCTGGGGATCTCTCCTCTGACCTCTCCCTTTAAGCGCTTTGGAATGTCATTAGATGTAATGGATCTTGGAGGCTTCTGAAAATCTGTCTTCGACATTTAATTAATATTTGTTGACTTACTGATTTCTTGGGCTTTCACTGGATCACACCTAAGAAGTCATCATTTCTAGGGAAGATCTGGGAATGGCTCTCATTTTGGGGGTAGGGGCTGATTTAATCTTTGTAATAAATGTGCTCAAGTAACATGAATGTCTGTATGTGTTGGGTGAAGGGGGAGTGTGTGGAGAGGAATGTGCATTTCTATTTATTTCCACAAAATCGCGTTCTTTTCCTGCATGGATGTGTGAGTGCTTGGGTTCTTGAGCACATATCGGGACTCGTCCACATGTGCAACTGAGGGACATTTTGACTAACACTTGGCATAAATAATGAAAATCCTGATGACATTTTTATTATTTCTCAGTGATGAAAAGCTGAACAAATCTAATGTGACAGCACACAATGGCATTATCATCTTCTTTCTTGGCCCTAATATTTACAGGAAATATTACAAGTGTTTGACATATAAATTCAGCATTTGACTGACTTTAATAACCATGTGATCAATAGGAATTGATATTTTTATAGTCTAAGTTCAATATTTAAAGGGTCATGGGTGGCAAATCTCTGTCAAAGCAATAAGGCTAAATCTTTTTATTTTCGGAATCCATAATTACCCCTTTTTATGTGCTATTCAGCATGGGTGGGTATAGGGCTCTATATTCAAAAGTTGGTGACAATTGTCTTGGGCATGAGCATTACTGGGGCTAAGGATTCTAGGCCTTACTTTCCAAAGTGCTTTGCTTTAATGATGTTGAGCTTAATATTCTCGTACCTTGGGGTTCAGATACGTAAGATCGGATGAGGCGACGTGCTGGAAATTAAACAATAATGACCATGTGATGTGTTCACAGCATCTTTCCCTAGGTCATTCTACTCAGCCAAATTCATTATCCATGTAGGAAAGCTAGCCTTAAAAAGTAAGAGTAAAAATAGTAAGAATAATAATAAGGTGGTATTTGTTAAGTGCTTACTATGTGCCAAGCACTGTACTAAGTGCTGTAGTAGATACAGGATAATCAGGTTGGACACAGTCCATATTCCACATGGCACTCACGGTCTAAGAGAAATATAGTTCCACATTTTCATCAATGAGATACAGGATTATTAATCATAGCGATATAAAATCAAGTAATCTGCAAGGGTGAGGTTTTCCTTTATTCCTCAAGTGCATCCATTTCTAAATTAGTGATATTACTTCCCTACTGAATGCAATAGGCAAACATGAAATGTATATCCCATAGGCCAGCCTTGAGAATCAGGATAAAAGAGGATCCTCCCCCACAATAACAATAGTGAAATAAGTATTACTGGTATTATCCGCTGCTGGCTCTGGAAATATAAAGGTTAAAAGGGGCATAATTGACATTTTCAAAATCACAAAGGGTGAGGACAGGGAGAATAAGGAATGATTGGTTCACTGAATCCCACACAGCCAGAGGATGAGGGTGTACCTGCTGACACTTGTTCAAAACTGAAAAAACGAAACATTTCTTCACGCAACAGGAGGTAAGCATATGGAATTCCACACCACAGGAAGTTGTAAGGACAGACCACAGCAATAGAGTCAATAAGAGTTCAGATACATTATTTGGAGAGACATACGTAAGAGGTAACTCGAAGAAAAATCAGGAGTGGAAAGCAAAAACTTGGGGATATTAGGATGGGTATCAGTGAGTGCAACAGTAAACATGCATCTGGCTGACACTATCAGAGATGGACTATTGTCTAAGGCCATACCACCCTAAATGCACCGGAGCTCATCTGATCTCAGACATTAAACAAGGTCAGGCCTGGTTAGTAGTTGGATGGAAGACCGTCTGGGAATACAGGATACAAGGGCTCCCCTTCTAGACTGTAAGCTTGTTATGGATAGGAAAAGTGTCTGCTAATTCTGACACTTCTTGTACTTGACACTGCTCTTGTTCTGTACTCTCCCAAGCGCTCAGTACAGTGTTCTGCACATAGTAAGTACTCAATAAATATCACTGATTGATTGACTTGGTTGGAACATGGGTTGAACCCACAAATGGTATCTTAGCATGGCGTAAGAAACTGGAAATGTGCTCTGCACACTATAAATTCACAGTAAATACTGTGGATCGATTGACTGAAAGTGGAATGTGGCACCCTATGAGGTTTTTAGATTTTCTAAGACTTAAGGACAGATAATATAGATACGTATAATGAAAAAGTAATGTGTGGCCATCCTTGATGCTCTTAGAGTAACAAGTGGAATTAGCTTAAGACGAAGCTCATCAAGAGTCAGACACCCTCTGGTTACCAAGAAGATCGGGGAGAGGAAGACAGGAGATAATCTAGTTGCAGAATCAAGCTTTTCACTCAGAGTCTCCTTCCATAATGCCTAGGGCCAGGATCACTGGGAACATATGAAAAATTCCAGCCTCAACTATGCTGTGCTGTAGTTCATGCTGATCACTCCCTGTGTCACGATGCCTGAATAAATCTCTCCACTACAGGAGGCTATATCATATTAAGGGGAGAGTGATCCTCTTGCCTTTATGTATGTAACCCCTATCAACGCTTGTGGCATGGTGGATAGAGCCCTGGCCTGGGAATCAGGAGGACCTGGGTTCTAATCTTGACTCACCACTTGTCTGCTATGTGGCCTCGGGCTAGTCACTTTACTTCTCTGGGCCTCAGTTACCTCATCTGTAAAATGGGGCTTAACACTCTGAGCCCTATGTGTTCCAGAGACTGTGTCCAACCTGATTAGCTTGTACCTACCCCAATGCTTAGAACAGTGCTTGACACATAGTAAGTGCTTAACAAATACCATCATTATTATTATCATTCTTAGCAAGAGATGGACATCAGCTCCATTCTCAGAAACACCAAGGACTCATTCATTCATTCATTCAATCGTATTTATTGAGCACTTACTGTGTGCAGAGCTTTGTACTAAGCACTTGTGAGAGTACAATGTAATAATAAACAGAAAAATTCCATGCCCACAATGAGCTTACAGCTTACTATGGGACTTGTATTCAGCTACTTGGCCTTTGCATAGAATCAGACCTAAATGCAATGTATGATTTCTCCTCACCTCAAATAAGTGGTAGAATATTATTAATCATTTTTATCATTATTATTACATGGTATTATGTACTTACAATGTGTCAAGGACCCTTCTAAGTGCTGTAGGTACAGGTTAATCAGGTCGGACACAGCCCCTATCCCACATGGGGCTCACAGTCTAAGAGGGGAAAAAAGCATCGAATCTCTATCTTACAGATGATGAAACTGAAGCACAGAGGGCTTAAGTAATTGATCTGAGGTCACAAGCAAACACCTCTCAGACCTGGGATTAGAACCCAGGTTCTCTGACTCTCGAGACCGGGCTCTTTCCATTAGGCCAAGCTGCTCCTCAATAAATCATAAAGCATATTTCCTCACATGATTGGACCATTTTTGGCATCATTTTTGGAGCATTAAAATGGGATGGGGTTATTACACAGGTCATAAAAAAGTAAGTCTTGCAGTGAGGGGAGTAGGAGAATAAGGGGAAAAGAGAAACAGGGGGAAACAAAACACTGCATACAATAGTCGCTCAGTGAATTAAGAGTGCCTTCTTCTCTTCATAACTCAGAATAAACCACCATCACTGCTTACAGTTATGTGGCTCAAAAACAAATCTTTTATTTCCTCCTCAAAAGTCTTGATCCATTTCCAAGAAATTGTGACCACGAACCAGCTGCCATACAAACAGGCTTAGTCAACACTAGCTGATTATCCAGATGATTCAGGCTAACACTATATACTAGGAAACCAGATATTTCAAGACAAAGATGTCTGTGGTGGTTTGCTTGTGGGTGGGCTGGAGAGGGCCCAGAAGCAGAATCCAGCTGCCTCTAGCTTATGTACATCATCTTCTCGACCTAAAGGGTCAATTCATTTTTCTTTCTCCTTTCATGGATAACTTCAAATGGGAAATAAATGATATGGTTTAACTGTGGACTTGGTGCCTTTTGGACTGCAGATCAATTAATCAGTGGTATTTGTTGAGTGCTCACTGTGTGCCGAGTATTGCACTAGGCACTTGGAGAGGACAATACACAACACAGTTGGTAGATAGGACCCCTGCCCACAAGGAGTTTGCCCACCACATGACAGTAAACACCAGCTTCAATCAAGCAATCCTATTTATTGAGCTCTTACTGTGTGCAGAAGACAGTACTAAGTACTCGGGAAAGTACAGCATAACAGAGTTAGTAGACACTTCCCCTGACCACAACAAGCTTACAGTCTAGAGGATTGCCAAGTGTTTTTCAAATGAGGCACACCTAAGTCTTATATTGGCATAGGGTCATTTTAGAAGAAGCTCTAATTTCTGGAGCTGATGGAAGTGGGGACTGAATTAGTGAGATATGTGTTGTAAATTGGGGTCAGAAGTTAGAATCACAGATATTCTCTTAGTGCCAGTGCAACCAAAGAAGATCCGAATGTATCTGTTCCATTTTCTATTTTCTATTTGTGAATAACAGTCATGGTCAACATCTCTTGCCAACTCCACCCCCTTCCTTGATCCAAACAGCCCTTCAGCTTGTCACTTTGGTTGTGCAAGACGCCATGGTTTAATCTCTTTGGGACAGCTCAGTCTCCCTTTTCAAGGATTTAGTAAATCTCCAGTGTTGTTCTCCAAAAATTGTATGTGGGAAAGAAATGAGAGGGAGCAACTTTTCAGAACTGTCCACTTTTCTCAAATGGTTTCATTAGGCAATTAACTTTAAAATGGCATGGGATTAGTTACCTCATGGACTTGTTCAGTAATATTCAGGAAAGAGCAAATAATAATAATAATGATGATGATGGTATTTTTTAAGTGCTTACTATGTGCAGAGCACTGTTCTAAGTCCTGGGGAGGTGACAAGGTGATCAGGTTGTCCCACAGGGGGCTCACAGTTTTCATCCCCATTTTACAGATGAGGGAACTGAGGCCCAGAGAAGTTAAGTAACTTGCCAAAAGTCACATAGCTGACAGTTAGTGGGGCTGGGATTTGAACCCATGACCTCTGACTCCAAAGCCTGTGCTCTTTCCACTGAGCCATGAGCAAGTCATTACGCTCCTGTGGGGAAACGATTTACATAAAGATTTTTCAGCAGCGAGGCTTGAAGACAATCAAATTGGCTCTTTGCCTTCTGGAACATGCTATTATTAACAGTACAAACTGAACAGATGACAAAACCCCTTTGAACTGATGACTAATTTTAAATCTAAAGATAAATCTATGATTCCATTGGACACCAAAAATAATCTTTCCTTCCTCTGTCATATGTACCTGTTGGGACACTTTGCGATGCTAGGAAAGCAGGTGGTAATTACATATCATAAAATACTTGAGTTTATGAAAATATATTTAATCAGCTCTCGCCCCTTTTCTGGTTAGAAGGCTCCCTTCCCAGTTCAAGCAGTAAATCTCAGTTTGGGCTCTGTATAACTGGTCATCCTTTTAGATGACACTACTGAAATTTTACTGTTGCCTGCAGGCATTGCTGAAGATCCCTGTGCATACTTGGTAATCCATTCCACATTGTGATGATGATGACAATAATAATAATTATGGTATTTGTCAAACGCTTACTATGTGCCAAGCACTGTTCTAAGTACTTGGGTAGATACCAGGTAAGCAGGTTGCCCCAAGTGGGGCTCACAGTCTCAATCCCCATTTTACAGATGAGGTAACTGAGGCACAGAGAAGTTAAGTGACTTGCCCAAAGTCACACACAGCAGACAATAATAATACTAATGATGGCATTTATTAAGCACTTACTATGTGCAAAGCACTGTTCTAAGCATTGGGGAGGTTACAAGGTGATCAGGTTGTCCCACGGGGGACTCACAGTCTTAATCCCCATTTTACAGATGAGGTAACTGAGGCACAGAGAAATTAAGTAATTTGCCCAAAGTCACACAGCTGCCAAGTGGCGGAGCTGAGATTTGAACCCATGAATTCTGACTCCAAAGCCCATGCTCTTTCCACTGATCCACACTGCTTCTCCAGACAAGTGGCAGAGCCGTGATTAGAACCCACAACCTCTGACTCCCAAGCTCGGGCTCTTGCCACTAAGCCACGCTGCTTTTCTGTAGTTACAATAATAATGATAACGTTTAATGCTTAAGTGCTTACTAAGTGCCAAGCCATGTACCAAGTTCTGGGGTAGATATCCTATAAACAGCGTGAAGCAGAGAAGAGAACAGAGAAGCAGCGTGGCTCAGTGGAAAAGAGCCCGGGCTATGGAGTTGGAGGTCATGAGTTCAAATCCCGGCTCTGCCAGTTGTCAGCTGTGTGACTTTGGGCAAGTCACTTCACTTCTCTGGGCCTCAGTTCCCTCATCTGTAAAATGGGGATTAAGATGTGAGCCCCCTGTGGGACAACCTGATCACCTTGTAACCCCCCCAGTGCTTAGAACAGTGCTTTGCACATAGTAAGCACTTAATAAATGCCATTATTATTATAAACAGATCAGCCACCGTCCCTGTGTCCCAGTCTAAGATGGAAGGAGGACAGAGAGGTTTAAACCCTATTTTTCAGATGAGGAAACTGTGACACGGAAAAATTAAGTGACTTGTCCAAGATTCCACAACAGAAGAGGGGCAGAGCTGGGAATAGAACACAGGCCTCCAATGGTGCTTTGTACATAATAAACGCTTAATAAATGCCATTAAAAAAAAATTCCCAGTCCTGTGCTCTTTCTGCTAGCCTGTGCTGCTTCTCATCTACAGGCCTATAAAGACTGATCTCTGCAGGGAGGCTTCTGCTCAAGGAGAGTAATCCCTCTCCAGAATCCTGCAAGCCTGACTGGCCTGTTCACTCATTCAATCGTATTTATTGAGCGCCTACTGTGTGCAGAGCACTGTACTAAGTGCTTGGGAGAGTACAACATTACAATAAACACACACATTCCCTGCTCATAACAAGCTTACAGTCTAGAGAGGAAGGCAGACATTAATATAAATAAATGTGTTAACCTCTGTGACTTCCCCCAATAATCTCAATAATCTCAACAATAATCTCTCCTTCCTCTGTTTTATGTACCTGTTGGGACACTTTGCAATGCTAGGAAAGCAGGTGGTAATTACATATCATAAAATACCTGAGTTTATGAAAATATATTTAATCAGCTCTCGCCCCTTTTCTGGTTAGGAGGCTCCCTCCCCAGTTCAAGCAGTAAATCTCAGTTTGGGATTTAAATCTCAGTAAATCTCACGCACATTGTTCGTGATTGTACACCTCCACACTTGAAAGCATCTGTTGAGAAGCAGCATGGCATAGTGGCTAGAGTATGCGTCTGGCAGTCATGAGGTCATGGGTTCTAATCCTGCCTCCGCCACTTGTCTACTGTGTGACCTTGAGCAAGCCACTTAAATTCTCTGTGCCTCAGTTACCTCATCTGGAAAATGGAGATTGAGACTGTGAGCCTCACGTGGGACAGGGACCGTTTCCTTCCTGATTTGCTTGCATCCAACCCCAGCACTTAGTACAGTACCTCCACAAAATAAGTGCTTAACAAATGACTACTCTTTGGCCATCCTGGCTTGCACATACCCTGTTCAGTTCAACGCCAACAGGATGAGGGATCAAAACAAAACTGGAAGCATGGGGATCTTTCCTGAAAGTCTTTGTTCAATGCTGCTTGATTATGTGATTGAATTTACAGCTAAGGACCAAGCATTTTAGTGAGCATTTCGGGGCAGTGGCTGGGAAAGAAAGACATACAAAAGATTCATTCCCCTCAGGGAGCTTACAGCACAGTTCTAACCACTCTGTTCCTCTTTTCCTTCTTTAATTTAATGGGGAAAACAGGTCTTATGCCATCAAGGTTTCTAGAACGGACAAGGAAAAACTACAGCTTTCCCAAGACTGGATTCCCAATTGGATTTCCATAAACCAGGAGCTACATTCTGGGAAAACATCACCTCCTGAAGCAGAGTTAGAGCAACAAGATTATATCACCCTATTCCTCCTTCCCCACCCCCTAATTTTCAAATTTGGGAAGGATTTGATTAGATTTGTCTAACATGACAAGTCCAAATTAAAAGATAACTGCTTTTTGAGCTCAGTAGCCTAAAAGCGGCACCTTACCCTGATTAATAATTCACATGCATTTGAGCATTAAGATGATAATACTGGGAAATGCAATTTTAAGTGAGGATGTTACCACTTCTTGAAAAGTGGCTGAATACCCCAGTGCAACTATGCCTTGCATCTAAAATAGAAAACTCTCTGTGTGTTGCATTTGAAATCTGATAAATATTTATCATCAATGCTGTTTGCTTTTAATCTGCTCGGGATATCATTCCTCCAGCTTTTTAGTCCTTAAACAAAAATGGCATTTACATTACAATATTGCTTGCCAACAATCTCATTTTCTGGTTTAGTCAGCAGCCCTTCACACTTGATTAGTCTTTAATTATACAAATACCTTCATATTAAAAGAAAGTTTTCTTTTTTCCATACTTTGAGCATGTAATTATTTTCTCTTGCATGCAATAACCTTTAATTTTAGGATTAAGCAACTGATTCTCTTTAGAATGGATGGGATTTTTCGAGTGTTAAAGCAAATTTGGTTATTGTATTATGAGGAGAAAAATTAACTTTCGGAAAACCTTTTATTAAGTGTAACTGACAGCACATTGCTCAAGTAGCGGCAGAAAGTACCAAACATTCAGAAAACAACATGGAAGGCTTCGTTCCTCGTGATGTTTCCTTAATTCTCAAGTCCACTTACATATGATTTTCAGCCACTAATCTCTGCCCCTTATCTTAGAATAGTAAAATGACAGAGTATATAACTATTGATTGCATAAGAGAATAGTCCAATGCTGAACTTATTCCAGGAAATGAGTTGAGTAGGAAGGTTCTATGACTCTCAGCGTCACACCTGGAGAATTTCCAGTACTGTACCGGTCTCAACTATGGGAGGGAGAGTCAAGCGGAGGATTATCCATTCCATTCCTAACTTGGGCAGTGGCTAGTGCGTGGAAGGCAATCTGCTACAAGTCAAAACTCAACTATGCTGAGCAGCAGTGGGATGGGAGTGAGTCGAGGGCAGAGATTCAAGTTTACTGCACGGAAGGAGGCAGTGGTAAATGGCTTCCATATTTTTACCAGGAAAACTCTATGGAGACACTACCAAAATGACCGCAGTTGGAGATGGGGTGTTATGGTAGAGATGTGTCCATGGCGTCGCTATGGGTTGGACACAACTCGACAGCATAAGACAACAACAAGGAAGGTTCTTTATAATCCTCAGAATGAACACACAAGTGGAAGGCTTTCAGAATCGAGGTTGTCTTTAAAGAAATCCCTAAACTGTTGAAAAGTGATGTTTTATTCTTTTTGTGTGGGTCACCAAACAACTGTGGTGTACACTGGGCTCAAATGGCCTTGCGGACTAAAGAGGTGCCCCACCCTCTACTGAATATTTTTTAATGGTATTTCTCCAGTGCTTACTGTGTCCCAGGCACTGTACTAAGTTCTTTAGTAGACACAAGCTAATCAGTTTGGACACTGTCCCTGTCCCACATGGAACTCACAATCTTAATCCCCATTTTTGTACCGATGAGGTAACTGAAGCCCAGAGATATGAAGTGACTTGTCCAAGGTCATATAACAGACAAATAATGGAGCCAGGATTAGAACCCAAATCCTTCTGACTCCCAAATCTGTGCTCTAGCCACTAGGCCACTCTGCCTCTCATTGGTTTCTGATTTCCTCCATTCTCCAATGATAATTGTGGTATCTGCTAATCGATAATGGTATTTAATAAGTGCTTGCTCTGTGGCCAGCATGGTAGCAGGCATTGGGGGTAGATACAAGATAAGCAGACTGGACACAGTCCCTGTCTATACAGTTCCTGTCCCTGTCCCCAATGTCATTGTGAATCCGGACTTTATCCTCTAAAACCTATCGGGTCAGAATGGAGGCACTTTCCTTGGCAGTCTGAACAGGGATTAAACCAATAATAATAATGATGGTATTTGTTAAGCAATTACTCTGTACTAGATACTGTACTAAGTGCTGGGGTGGATACAAGTAAATTGAGGTCCCTGCCCCATGTGAGGCTCACAGCCTCAAACCACATTTTACAGACAAGGTAACTGAGGCCCAGATAAGTGAAGTGATCTGCCCGAAGTCACACAGCAGACAAGTAATAAAGGCGGAATTAAAACCCATGACCTCCTAAATCCCAGGTCCATGCTCTATCCCCCACACCATGCTGTTTTTCAAACAAAAGTTCGGACTAGCCCCAGGGAATGAAGGAATTTTTCTGGGAGCTCTCTCTTTAGATGTGTTAGAAGTCCTTTCTGTGGGTTCCAAATCTGCCTCAGATGTTTTCTCCCAAGGCTCCTTTTCCCTCTTAGTTCACCCTTACAGAGATCACTTCCCAAATGAATCAGAATTAAAGTGTTTAGTACAGTGCTCTGCACATAGTAAGTGCTTAGTATATACAGTTGAATGAATGTGTGAATATAAAGCTACCTGATCTATATCTAGAGAAGCAGCGTGGCTCAGTGGAAAGAGCATGGGCTTTGGAGTCAGAGGTCATGGGTTCAAACCCCGGCTCCACCAACTGTCAGCTGTGTGACTTTGGGCAAGCCACTTAACTTCTCTGGGCCTCAGTTACCTCATCTGTAAAATGGGGATTAAGACTGAGAGCCCCTGTGGGACAACCTGATCACCTTGTAACCTCCCCAGTTCCTAGAACAGTGCTTTGCACATAGTAAGTGCTTAATAAATGCTATCATTATTATTATTATTATTATATGACAGCCTTATACTCTGCCATTTCTCCTTTCTGTAATTTTGTTGATGCCTGTCTCCCTCGCTAGACTGGAAACTTGTTTTGGGCAGGGAATGGATGACCAACTCAGTTGTATTGTACTCTTCCAAGCACTCAGTTCAGTGCTTGGCACTCCGCAAGTGTTTGATAGATACTACCAATTGATTAGAAGAGGCTGAAAATCAGCATAGAAGACTTCAGATGAGCAGTTGGGATTAGATCTTCCCAAAATATCTCCAAATCTGTTCTTTAAAGTAATTGGAGGTGCTACTCTTTAGTAGTTAATGAAATACTCATTCATAGTATAGTGTGTGTAAATCCAACTCATGATCCTTGAGGACATCTCTTCCAGAAATAGACAGGAGTTCACCATTATGTACCGATTCTGAGCCAAAGTTGTAAAGGAAGCAGTGTAGCCCAGTGCTTAGAGCACGGGCCTGGAAGTTAGAAGGACCTGAGCTCTATTCGCAGCTCCGCCACTTGCCTGCTGTGTGACTTTGGGCGAATCACTTGTCTGCTGTGTGACCCTGGGCAAGTGACTTAACTTCTCTGGGCCTCAGTTATCTCATCTGTAAAAAGGGGATTAAAAGTGTGAGCCCCATGTGGGACAGGGACTGTGTCGAACCTGATTAACTTGTATCTATTTCAGAGCTTAGAACAGTGCTTAGCACATAGTAAGCACTTAATAAGTACCATCATTATTTATTTATTATTTATTCCCTGGGCCTCAGTACCCTCATCTGTAAAATGGGGATTAAGACTGTGAGTTCCATGAGGGGCATGAATTCTGTCCAACCTGATTACTTTGTATGTACTCCAGAGTTTAGAACTGTGCTTGGCACTTATTAAGCGCTTAGCAAATACCATATTTTTTTAAAAAAAAAAGATTATCAGATTGTAAGAATTGCCCTCATTGGTCTGCCCAGACTAGTAGTCTGTCTTTGAGAGTGACAATAGGATGCTTGGAAGAAGAGTGGAGTGCTACCCTCCTTGACACCAAGATTATGGCATTACCAAAGACTGATGCTCAATGCATGTTTGTAAATAGAAAGTGCAGATATTTGGAAGTTCTACATCAAACTGAGCTGGTGGGATAAGGGCAAAACCAGGATAATAGGAGTTAGTAGACAGCCACAGTTCTGACCCCTGATGGGCATTCTTTCCTGGATTAAGGAGGCTAAATCAGAGAGTCTGAATCCTATCCCTCATTCTAGCAGCATGAGAGGAAATGAGTTGGAGCACGGTGGGTTCAGAAATTTTCTTGCAGAATCTAAATGGCTATCCCAGATACACAAAGTTGACCATTTTGCACTAAATCCATCTATACCAATGTTAAAAAAAGCAGCAGCGAGGCTTAGTGGATAGACCATTGGCCTGGAGTAAGAAGGACCTGGGGTCTAGGTCCTTCCTTTCCGCCCATGATGGGGGGGGATGAGAGAGGAGGGAGAGAGGGAGAGAGAAAGGGAGTGAAAAGAGAGAGTGCAAGCACATATGAGAATGAAAAGAAAAATAAAATCTCCTTGGAGAAGGGAAGAAAATAGATTCAGTATGAGTGAGAAATGAATCTGCAAGAACAACCACTAAACAGGGTGAACACAATAATGCAGAGCGGGTGAGGTCGGGATGAAGGAATCATACACAAGTTTGTTCTTTTAACATCTCTCCCCAGTCCACCCTTTACCCACGTAGGTTGGGTTCCCTTGAATTTCCCTTGTTGATGAGAAAAGCAGGGCTGAAATGAACCCAAATGTACCTATGAGATATTCATTCATTCATTCAATTGTATTTACTGAGCGCTTACTGTGTGCAGAGCACTGTACTAAGCGCTTGAAAACTACAAGTTGGTAACATATAGAGACGGTCCCTACCCAACAGTGGGTTCACAGTCTAGAAGGGGGAGACAGACAACAAAAAAAATAAAATAAATAGAATCAATATGTACAAGTAAAATTAATAGAGTAATAAATATGTACAAACATATATACATACATACAGGTGCTGTGGGGAGGGGAAGGAGGTAAGGTGGGGGGGAGGGGGAGGGGGAGGGGGAGGAGGGGGAACATATAGAGATGGTCCCCACCCAACAGCGGGCTCACAGTCTGGAAGGGGGAGACAGACAACAAAACAAAACATATTAACAAAATAAAATATATAGAATAAATATATACAAGTAAAATAAATAAATAAATAGAGTAATCTCAGATGGATTGCTAAATATAGATAAACCATGGAGCAATCAATGTCTGAATGAATGGTATTTATTGAAACGACTTTACAGAGCACTGCCCTACATGTTGAGAGAGTAGAATAGAGTTGTAGACACAATCCCTGCCCTTAAGGAGTTTACAAATCTAGCAGGGGAGATAGACATTAAAATTACTTGCAGGTAGGGAAAGCAAGTGGAGAAAAAGATGGACTAGTAATGATAATCATGATTGTGGTATTTGTTAAGCAGTTACTATGTAGCAGGCTCTGTAAAGTGCTGGGGTGGATACAAGGAAATCATGTTGGACATAGTTCCTGTCCCACGTGGAGCTCACGGTCTCAATCCCTATTTTCCAGATGAGGTAACTGAGGCCCAGAGAATTAAAGTGACTTGCCCAAGGTCACACAGCAGACAAATGGCAGAGCTAGGATTAGAACCCAGGTCCTTCTGACTCCCAGGCCCGTGGTTGGCAGAGTTTGTTGCTTTACGGACCAGCCCACTGTAGACTAAGTCAGCTCCATGCGTGGGCAGTTAAACTGAATCTGGACACCGATCGTTTAGCACCTTGCCAAGAAAGTTGAAAGTCCTTATAGCCTCCTTTGAAATGGCAGGGTAACCTGGGGATTTCCTACAGACTGGACCTCCTTTGCTTGCAGCCCGAAGCCTCTGACTTCGGATCCCTGACCCCGTGATTCCCTTTCTGCATGTATTCAGTTGCCGATTCACCAGAGGCGAAACCTGCAGAAGGCTACCAGAGCAGAAAAACAACCAAGCAACAAGCAGCTTTCCTATGGCACACCTTCTCTAGGGCAGCCGTTTATTCAAAGACAATTTATCTCCTTTCATTTGCTGCTTTACTTGTTCCTAGTGGCAGAGCGGAGGTCGGTATAAGCCGAGAGAACGGATGGAGAAAAGCATCCCGATGGTCTGCCCGGAGCCGGCTGCTGTTACGGATCACCGTAAAACCAGCTCTCTTTCCTCTGCCTGGACCGATGTAACTCACTGGAGTGGCAAATTACATCAGACCTACAGCTGTAACCCGACATTATGATTAATTTGATCAGTAATTTCTCCTGTTTTTCATTTTAATCGGTGTGACTATTCTGCTGTGGCAGGTCTTTCAGATCTAATTAAGATAAATTTCAGAGTAAAGGACTTGGCAGAATTTCCGAGTCAAATCCAGGCGTCAAGTGTGAAGACCTGCAGTCAGTCAACTTCCAGGAGAGACGGCAGAGCTTTAACTCAGCAGTCAACCCATTAACACTTAAGCAAATTTCATAATCTCTGGGACTGCTTAGTCATTCTCTCAAAACCCTCTGCTTAAAAGAAATAAAAAATAACCTACATAATGCGTTCTTTTCCTCTAGCTCACACTTCACTGAATTTGCTTCCCACTGCCAAAGACTTCAGGAGTGCATCTTTTGTACAGTCTCTGCTTTTGAAATTTCTCCCAAGAGCCTTTTGGGTTGTGGGGGTGAAGAGGGTGGAGGAGGAAGAAGGGAAAGAGTTCTAGTGCATTTTTAAGTCTGGGGATTTTTTGTTGTTGTTGTTTACTTGTCTGGGGAAGTCATTGACTTGGAGCCCTACAAATTTGCATGGCTCCTATTCTTAGAAGACGAAGCTTCTAAGGAGATTTATATCAGAGCATTGCCTCCTGCCAGACATTACATTCCAATCAAACTTAAGGGGACACCAAGAAAAATCCAACTATCAGCTTACATTTCTGGGTTCCAATGTCTCTAAATGGGGGAAAAAAACATCAAAAGCCCTAAAAAGTCAGGTGAATTTTCTATTTCTGATTACAAAGGTGTGATGAATTCTCAGCAGTAAAAAAGAATCGTGATTAGAAGTCAAGAACTCTTCTCACCTCCCCGTTGCATATTCCTTAAGCTGAGGAAATAAGGGGCTGTCCATTGATGGCTGACAATGAATCAACCAAGACCCGCTAGGAACTGTAGAGCTAAGGGGGGAAATGTGGTTGTTTTCCATGAACCATGCATCTTTCCTCAGAGGAGAAAGTATGGGTAGTTTTTATACAGTGAAATAATCATTTCAAGTACTCTGAAATCCCTGCGAGAAAGCCTCCCCAGTAACCGGAGTTGTGTACTTGTAGCAGGTTTTTTTAACCTGACAAAATTCCATAACATGTCTTTGTCATGAGAGCAGAAATTACCTCAACTAATTCAACCCAGTGACAAGAGGTACATGAAAGAATACTTTAGATGTCCTCTCTGCTCAAAGATGGTTTTCTTGATATTTCAGTGCCTCTGGGTTATTGTGGCTAAAAAGACATTTTCTACAACCTGAACATATCAAAGAAATCGATCAAGTTAATTGAGTACCTGTTGCATGCAGAGCACTGTACAACACACTTAGGAGAGTATTTCAGCCACAAAAGACACGGTCCCTAATGAGGAAGACAGACTGTAAAATGGGGATTAAAATTATGAGCCCCACATGAGTCAACATGATTACTCAGTATCTACCCCAGCACTTAGAGTGTGGCACATAGTAAGCGCTTAACAAATACAATCTTTATTATTATTATTTACAAATAGAGGGAGCAGGTTAAAGAACAAGGCTACAACAGGTATTAGCTCAAATACACCTGGATAAATAGTAGAAATGAGCACTCGAGTATACATATATAAGTGCAGAGGATATTGCAAGTGCTAAGGGAAGTTGCTTGGTTGCCACAATTTGGGTTGCTGGGAATTACCCATAAAGTCAATAGGGTACTTTTTTGAGGTACCAATCAATGTGGGTAGGATCATTCCTGGTTCTGAGTTCTTAAACCTCCGGAAACATGTTGCCAACTTGTACTTTCCAAGTGCTTAGTACAGTGCTCTACACTCAGTAAGCGCTCAATAAATACGATTGAATGAAAAACACACGGCGGGCATCTTCAGCAGCTGAGAAACGAAAGCCTAATCAGTGCAGCAGATAGCTCTCTGAGAGGTGACAGAGCCAGAGAAAATGAAGAGAATCACACCAAGATGTCTAAGCTGTGTTCGTAGGCCTAAACTGACACCATTACCTGGCCAGGATGCTGAAAACGGTGATGTAGATGTGGATTCCCTGAGAAATTCACTAAGATCCCTGGGCTACAAAGCAATTCAACATTCAATGTCAAGCAGTATTGTGTAGTGGATAGAGCATGGGCCTGGGAATCAGAAGGTCATGGGTTCTAGTTTCGGCTCTGCCACCTGCCTACTGTGCGAATTTGGGCAAATCACTTTACTTCTCTGTGCCTCAGTTACCTCATCTGTAAAACAAAGATTGAGACTGTGAGCCCCACGTGGGACAGGGACTGTGTCCAACTCGATTTGCTTGTATCCACCTCAGCGCTTAGTACAGTTCCTGGCACATAGTAAGCACTTAACCAATGCCGTCATTATTAATGTTAAAATGACTAGTAGTTGCACCTGATGCCTGACCATCACCTTGTGGGTGAAGCTCGGCTGAGGGGTAAGGCCCAGGTCCCATATGTTGCCAACTTGTAATCCCCAAGCGTTTAGTACAGTGCTCTGCACACAGTAAGTGCTCAATAAATATGATTGACTGAATGAATTCAACTGGTTGTATGCCTGAAACTGCAGTGCGGAATGTGCAAACTTGGAGTCAAAATAAAATTCTGTCTTACTGACATCTGCTATCATTCAACGGTCTAGGACCACTTTCAAACTCTTTGAGGTTGTAGTTTGGGTACTGTTCTATGCAGATGGCCTAGTGGATAGAGCATGGGCCTGAGAGTCAGCAGGACCTGGGTTCTAATTCCACCACTTGTCTGCTATGTGACCTTAGGCAAGTAACTTCACCTCTCTGTGCCTCAGTTACCTCATCTGTAAAATGAATTTAAGACTATGAGCCCCATGTGGGATTGGGACTGTTTCCAACACAATTAGCTTGTATCTACTCCAGCACTTAAAACAGTGCTTGACATAGTAAGCACTTAACAAATACCATTATTATTGTTATTACTATGGCTCTGTACATTAGGCACACACATAGATGTGCAGGCACACACACAAGATTATAATTAAGGATCACCATGCAACTACAGCACAGTTGAAAATAAATGTGAAGAAAATGAAACTTTTGTACCAATGAACATCTAGAAAATCCTACCCATGAAGGCTTTCACTAACCAAAGACATTTAAAGGTATCACCAAATTCTGCTAAGTAAGAGACAGTTCGGTGGTACACAGAAAAGCAACAGAAAAGAGGATAAAAAACAACCAGCATGGCTTTTGGTAGACTGCAAAATGGTGGGCGCAAAAATGGCACATCGAACTGTATTCATAGTCGAAGGTCCAACTTGTTAATGTGGGGTTCGACCCATGCCCTTGGATCTGCACTTGATTCATTCATTCGTTCAGTCATTTATTGAGTGCTTACTGTGCGCAGAGCATTGTACTAAGAGCTTGGGAAGTACAAGTCGGCAACATATAGAGACGGTCCCTACCCAACAACAGGCTCACAGCCTTGATATTCATGCCACCCTCAGCCCTACAGCACTTACGTACATAACCATAACTTATTTTAATGTCTGTCTCCCCCTCTAGACTGTAAACGTTTTGTGGGAAGGAAACTCTGTTATATTACATTCTCCTGATTGCTTAGTACAGTACTTTCTACACAGTAAGTGAACAATAAATACCACTAATGGATAGCTTGATATGAATGTGAGGTCTGAACCAGCAAATAAGGAATACCCAGCTTCTAAAGCGGTTCCACCATTTGCCAGCTAAGAACCATAGTTAAGATTGGCAACTAAAGAGGTCCTGTAATGCAATTTTCTAGGTGTGCTAAAGCAGTGATCACAGCAACACAGCTCTACTGTGCATGAAATGTGAGAAGAATGAACATCGACAGAGCACCTAAGCTCTATGATGAACCAAAAGGGGCTTGCTCAAATGAAGCAGACAGGGTAAACTATAAAGTGAAGCACAGTCTCCAATTACATGAAATATCGGTGAACTGTCAGACCACTAGACTGTAAGCTCACTGTGGGCAGGGAACTCATCTACCAACTCTCAACTCTCTTATTTACACTCCCAAGCACTTAGAATGGTGTTCTGTAAACAGTAAACATTGAATACATTGATTGATCAGACTCTTGAGTAACCACTGTAGTGGACAAACCAGCCCAAAAGGCAGCGATCAGGAGAGCAGAGGTCAGTCGATCAGTTAACGACATTTATTGAATGCTTATGGTGTGCAGAGAATCAATCAATCAATCAAACATATTTATTGAGCACTTACTGTGTGCAGAGCACTGTACTAAGTGCTTGGGAAGTACAACGCTTTGGAGAGTGCGCTATAATTTTATAACAGATGCAGTCGCTGCCCATTAGAGGGGCAGACGGTTATTAACATAAGCAAAATTACAGTTATATACATAAGTGCTGTGGGGCTGGGAAAGGGGATGAAAGAAGGGAGCAAGTCAGGGTGACGCCGAAGGGAGCTGATGAAAAGGAAAAGAGGGTTTAGTCAAGGAAGGCCTCTTGGTAGAGATGTGCCTTCAATAAGGCTTTGAAGATGGGGTGAGTAATTATCTGTTGGACATGAGGAGGGAGGGCATTCCAGGCCAGAAGCAGGACTCGGTCAAGAGGTCCGTAGCAAGATAGATGAAATCAAAGTACAGTGAGTAGGTTAGCATTAGAGGAGAGAAGTATGCGGGCTTGGTTGTAGCAGGAGAATAGCGAGGTGAGGTAGGAGGGGGCCAATAAAGATTGAGTGCTTTAAAGACCATCGTGAAGAGCTTCTGTTTGATGCAAAGGTGACACAGAGATCACTAGAGTAATAGGCAGGATCGAAAACGGAGAGAGGACCTGGATGGGAAAGATCTTTTTCTAAGTGCAAACAAGGCAGGAAGGTGTGGTGGTCCTACACCAGTGTCTTCGGCCACACTTTCATACATGGACAGGATGTGTCTGTAAATGAAAGGCATTTCTATATTCCCTATATACCAATAACAATATGTGAGTTGGATTGTTTCTCCAGTGGAGGTGATGGTAACTCTCCACACTCTCTTGCTCAACCCCATGTATCCAACAACACGCAGGGGATTCAGTCTGGTGGCAGAACAGAAAATCCCTAAGATTCCTCAGCACTAGGTAGATAATACTACTGTTCCCTTACCCCCACCATAAGCAAATGTCTCTATAGATTATAGAGCACTGGAGGGTTAGTGTAAGGTTGAAAGCATAAGGGTTAAAGTCTTTCCTTCCTCTTATGCCAATAGAATGGAATTTCAATATAAACAAGATGGATGCCACAGTCCCAGAAGCTGACATGCTTTCTTTATATGCTTGAAATGATGGTTTTCTGAAGCTTTTGAGGGTTAGGAAAGAAAATAAGTGGAGAGAAATGATTCCTCATGTGTACTTATGCTTTTTAATCTCCTGGCAGATTTCCAGGTAGATGATATCTTGTGCTTTCACTAGGTATGTAGCTAGTCACTACAAGTTTTACGGAAAAATAAATAGCTGCTTTGGTTATGGAATTAAACTATTTACCGGTGCACCTGTCTCCAGCTGTATTCTTCTGCAGCTTGTGACCCTGTGGTCTCCTCTCTGCTGCTGTGCTGCAGGACTTCCTTTTATTTATTATTTATTTATGGCTTTTGTTAAGTGCTTGCTATGTGTCAATCTGGGTTCTCAGCACTGGGGTAGATCCAGGTGAATTAGGTTAAATACAGTCCTGTCCCACATGGAGCTCCAAGTCTAAATAGGAGGGAGAACAGGCTTTTGATCCCCATTTTACAGTTTTGAAAATAGGCACAGAGGAGTGAAATGACTTGCTCAAGATCAAATAGCAGCCATTTGGTAGAGCCAGGATTAGAACCTAGGTCTGTGCTCTATCCGCTTTGACATGCTTCTTCTCAATCCCAGGATTACTCAGTTTCTTCAGAAGTTTCTGGTGAGGAGCCTTGTCAAAGATCTTTAGAAAATCCAAAAGTATGATGACTATTTCTCTCTCTCCACAATGATCACTTTACATGCCTCCTTAAACAGTTCCAGCCAATTAGTGAGAATGTCATTCTTACTTCCATGCCTGTGCTCTTTCCATTAGCCCATGCTGCTTCTGCAATATTTGTGTTTTTTAGGTCAACTCCATTGTAAAGGTAAACTATTCCTACCCTGCTTCTCCCTAGTCTCCTATCCATTCCCCAGGAACAAACTAAGGGCATGGGTTGTTTCTCCAGCAGAACTCAGAATGGTCCCTCCAAACACACTCCACCCTTTAGAGCTAATTGCAGAAATCTCTGCCCTTCATGTCCATTTAGATCTTTGAAGTCTCCAATCATCATCATCATCATCAATCGTATTTATTGAGCGCTTACTGTGTGCAGAGCACTGTACTAAGCGCTTGGGAAGTACAAGTTGGCAACATATAGAGACAATCCCTACCCAACAGTGGGCTCACAGTCTAAAAGGTAGTCACAAGGTTTCTGCTGCACAGGGACGGGGTATGGGCCTGGGAGTCACAAGGTTTGCTGCCATTTGTCTGCTGCAGAGGGTTGGGGCACGGGCCTGGTAGTCATCATCATCAATCGTATTTATTGAGCGCATACTGTGTGCAGAGCACTGTATTAAGCGCTTGGAAAGTACAAGTTGACAACATATAGAGAAAGTCCCTACCCAACAGTGGGATCACAGTCTAAAATGTAGTCACACGGTTTCTGCTGCATAGGGACGGGGCACGGGCCTGGGAGTCACAAGGTTTGCTGCCATTTGTCTGCTGCATGGGGTTGGGGCATGGGCCTGGTAGTCATCATCATTAATCGTATTTATTGAGCGCTTACTGTGTGCAGAGCACTGTACTAAGCGCTTGGGAAGTACAGGTTGACAACATATAGAGAAAGTCCCTACCCAACAGTGGGATCACAGTCTAAAATGTAGTCACAAGGTTTCTGCTGCATAGGGACGGGGCGTGGGCCTGGGAGTCACAAGGTTTGCTGCCATTTGTCTGCTGCATGGGGTTGGGGCACGGGCCTGGTAGTCATCATCATCATCAATCGTATTTATTGAGCGCTTACTGTGTGCAGAGCACTGTACTAAGCGCTTGGGAAGTACAAGTTGGCAACATATAGAGACAGTCCCTACCCAACAGTGGGCTCACAGTCTAAAAGGTAGTCACAAGGTTTCTGCTGCATAGGGACGGGGCGTGGGCCTGGGAGTCATAACGTTTGCTGCCATTTGTCTGCTGCATGGGGTTGGGGCATGGGCCTGATAGTCATCATCATCAATCGTATTTATTGAGTGCTTACTGTGTGCAGAGCACTGTACTATGCACTTGGGAAGTACAAGTTGACAAGATATAGAGAAAGTCCCTACCCAGCAGTGGGATCACAGTCTAAAATGTAGTCACAAGGTTTCTGCTGCATAGGGATGGGGCATGGGCCTGGGAGTCACAAGGTTTGCTGCCATTTGTCTGCTGCATGGGGTTGGGGCACGGGCCTGGTAGTCATCATCATCAATCGTATTTATTGAGCGCTAAGTGTGTGTAGAGCACTGTACTAAGCGCTTGGAAAGTACAAGTTGGCAACATATAGAGACAGTCCCTACCCAACAGTGGGCTCACAGTCTAAAAGGTAGTCACAAGGTTTCTGCTGCATAGGGACGGGGCATGGGCCTGGGAGTCATAAAGTTTGCTGCCATTTGTCTGCTGCATGGGGTTGGGGCACGGGCCTGGTAGTCATCATCATCAATCGTATTTATTGAGCGCTTACTGTGTGCAGAGCACTGTACTAAGCGCTTGGGAAGTACAAGTTGGCAACATATAGAGAAAGTCCCTACCCAACAGTGGGCTCACAGTCTAAAATGTAGTCACAAGGTTTCTGCTGCATAGGGACGGGGCATGGGCCTGGGAGTCACAAGGTTTGCTGCCATTTGTCTGCTGCATGGGGTTGGGGCACGGGCCTGGCAGTCATCATCATCATCAATCGTATTTATTGAGCGCTTACTGTGTGCAGAGCACTGTACTAAGCGCTTGGGAAGTACAAGTTGGCAACATATAGAGACAGTCCCTACCCAACAGTGGGCTCACAGTCTAAAAGGTAGTCACAAGGTTTCTGCTGCATAGGGACGGGGCGTGGGCCTGGGAGTCACAACGTTTGCTGCCATTTGTCTGCTGCATGGGGTTGGGGCATGGGCCTGATAGTCATCATCATCAATTGTATTTATTGAGTGCTTACTGTGTGCAGAGCACTGTACTATGCACTTGGGAAGTACAAGTTGACAACATATAGAGAAAGTCCCTACCCAACAGTGGGATCACAGTCTAAAAGGTAGTCACAAGGTTTCTGCTGCATAGGGACAGGGCATGGGCCTGGGAGTCACAAGGTTTGCTGCCATTTGTCTGCTGCAAGGGGTTGGGGCACGGGCCTGGTAGTCATCATCATCAATCGTATTTACTGAGCGCTTACTGTGTGCAGAGCACTGTACTAAGTGCTTGGAAAGTACAAGTTGGCAACATATAGAGACAGTCCCTACCCAACAGTGGGCTCACAGTCTAAAAGGTAGTCACAAGGTTTCTGCTGCATAGGGACGGGGCATGGGCCTGGGAGTCACAACGTTTGCTGTCATTTGTCTGCTGCAGAGGGTTGGGGCATGGGCCTGGTAGTCATCATCATCAATCGTATTTATTGAGCGCATACTGTGTGCAGAGCACTGTACTATGCGCTTGGGAAGTACAAGTTGACAACATATAGAGAAAGTCCCTACCCAACAGTGGGATCACAGTCTAAAATGTAGTCACAAGGTTTCTGCTGCATAGGGACGGGGCACGGGCCTGGGAGTCACAACATTTGCTGCCATTTGTCTGCTGCATGGGGTTGGGGCACGGGCCTGGTAGTCATCATCATCAATCGTATTTATTGAGCCCTTACTGTGTGCAGAGCACTGTACTAAGCGCTTGGGAAGTACAAGTTGGCAACATATAGAGAAAGTCCCTACCCAACAGTGGGCTCACAGTCTAAAAGGTAGTCACAAGGTTTCTGCTGCAAAGGGACGGGGCGTGGGCCTGGGAGTCACAACGTTTGCTGCCATTTGTCTGCTGCATGGGGTTGGGGCATGGGCCTGATAGTCATCATCATCAATCGTATTTATTGAGTGCTTACTGTGTGCAGAGCACTGTACTATGCACTTGGGAAGTACAAGTTGACAACATATAGAGAAAGTCCCTACCCAACAGTGGGATCACAGTCTAAAAGGTAGTCACAAGGTTTCTGCTGCATAGGGACAGGGCATGGGCCTGGGAGTCACAAGGTTTGCTGCCATTTGTCTGCTGCATGGGGTTGGGGCATGGGCCTGGTAGTCATCATCATCAATCGTATTTATTGAGCGCTTAGTGTGTGCAGAGCACTGTACTAAGCGCTTGGAAAGTACAAGTTGGCAACATATAGAGACAGTCCCTACCCAACAGTGGGCTCACAGTCTAAAAGGTAGTCACAAGGTTTCTGCTGCATAGGGACGGGGCATGGGCCTGGGAGTCACAAGGTTTGCTGCCATTTGTCTGCTGCATGGGCTTGGGGCACGGGCCTGGTAGTCATCATCATCAATCGTATTTATTGACCGCTTACTGTGTGCAGAGCACTGTACTAAGCGCTTGGAAAGTACAAGTTGGCAACATATAGAGAAAGTCCCTACCCAACAGTGGGCTCACAGTCTAAAAGGTAGTCACAAGGTTTCTGCTGCATAGGGAAGGGGCATGGGCCTGGTAGTCACAAGGTTTGCTGTCATTTGTCTGCTGCAGAGGGTTGGGCCACGGGCCTGGTAGTCATCATCATCAATCGTATTTATTGAGCGCTTACTGTGTGCAGAGCACTGTACTATGCGCTTGGGAAGTACAAGTTGACAACATATAGAGAAAGTCCCTACCCAACAGTGGGATCACAGTCTAAAATGTAGTCACACGGTTTCTGCTGCATAGGGACGGGGCACGGGCCTGGGAGTCACAAGGTTTGCTGCCATTTGTCTGTTGCATGGGGTTGGGGCACGGGCCTGGTAGTCATCGTCATCAATCGTATTTATTGAGCGCATATTGTGTGCAGAGCACTGTACTGAGCACTTGGGAAGTACAAGTTGGCAACATATAGAGACAGTCCCTACCCAACAGTGGGCTCACAGTCTAAAAGGTAGTCACAAGGTTTCTGCTGCATAGGGACAGGGCATGGGCCTGGGAGTCACAAGGTTTGCTGCCATTTGTCTGCTGCATGGGGTTGGGGCACGGGCCTGGTAGTCATCATTATCAATCATATTTATTGAGCGCTTACTGTATGCAGAGCACTGTACTAAGCGCTTGGAAAGTACAAGTTGGCAACATATAGAGACAGTCCCTACCCAACAGTGGGCTCACAGTCTAAAAGGTAGTCACAAGGTTTCTGCTGCATAGGGACGGGGCATGGGCCTGGGAGTCACAAGGTTTGCTGTCATTTGTCTGCTGCAGAGGGTTGGGGCACGGGCCTGGTAGTCATCATCATCAATCATATTTATTGAGCGCATACTGTGTGCAGAGCACTGTACTAAGCGCTTGGGAAGTACAAGTTGGCAACATGTAGAGACAGTCCCTACCCAACAGTGGGCTCACAGTCTAAAATGTAGTCACAAGGTTTCTGCTGCATAGGGATGGGGCATGGGCCTGGGAGTCACAAGGTTTGCTGCCATTTGTCTGCTGCATGGGGTTGGGGCACGGGCCTGGGAGTCATCATCATCAATTGTATTTATTGAGCGCTTACTGTGTGCAGAGCACTGTACGAAATGATGGCATTTGTTAAGCCTTAGAACTGTGCGAAGTACTGTTCTATGCACTGGGGGGATACAAGGCAATCAGGTTGTCCCACGTGGGGCTCACGGTCTTAATCCCCCTTTTACAGATGAGGTAACTGAGGCACAGAGCAGCTAAGTGGCTTGTCCAAAGTCACACAGTCTGACAATTGGCAGAGCTGGGATTTGAACCCATGACCTCTGACTCCAAAGCCTGGGCTCTTTCCACTGAGTCACGACTGAAGAGTGGGAGACGGACATTAAACGGTCAAGATGAGTTGCTACATCATTGGTTCAGGGATATTCCTTTAATATTTAAAGCTCCCAGAGAGGCTGAAATGAATTGTGCACTTGGAAGACGACAATACGATTGTCCACAGAGCCCCAAATGGCAACTGCAGTCTGTGCTATTTTTTTTTTCCACTGGCGGTGGAAAATCCTGAGGCTGCCTGGGCTATCAATAAGAATGGACATTTCAAAAGTTTACAGAAATTGGGAATCCAGGCTGAATGGATCACTTTAAAAATTGGCCCCAAAGATTTTTCTGAAATGAATTGGACTCACTAGATAGCTTCTGGGTGTTTATCAGACATTCCATTTTTGCTCCCCACAAATTAACACCATCTTGGTTTGTGTGGCTCTAGTTTCCCGAGGGGGCTCCTATCACAGCCCAGGTCCAAGAGTGATCAACATTCTCAGGCGAGAGGTTTCCCACAGGAGAGGCATCTCTCACCTCTTTCAGGACACCTGGCGTTAAAAATGGCGACACTGACGGGGTTAGATTAATTATGAAGGCTCTGAAAATACCTTCCAGGACAATTCTCCCTCTGACTCAGAAAATAGGAACAAACTGCAAAGCCAGCTAGGCGCCAGCTAGGCAGCCAGTGTTCCAGCTTTTTCAGGGAACAGAGAGGAAAGGGAGAGGGAGAGAGAAATCTTACAGCTTCTCCCTTCTGAACCCTGAAACGTGGCTTTGTTCTCTCTAAGTGTGGCATTTCCAGTCTCACAATAGGAAGGGTGAGTGTTTCAACCACTGGATTAGCGACATGATCCTGGAAGGGGGAGTCCAGCTGTGAATAAGAAGGAGACCCCTCCCCAAACCTCTCTATGACAATGAAGTATTTTCTAGTGAAGAAACCTCAAGCAGCGGTGCTGGGCTTGATCCCTGTCAAATCTGCCATTTGGACAAAGTGCCCACTCCGAAAGGTCAAATTGATCAGAGTCTGACGGGGACTCTGAGGTAGCACTAGCTCCAAGGTCTCAACATCCAGCATACAAATCTAGAGCTCTGCCACCGCCATGACATTCATTTAGGGATTCACAGATGGTTCACCCTGAGAGGTTAACCACCGGGAAGCATTGAGCTGTAGTGGACTGAGCATGGGCCTGGGAGCGAGAAGGACCTGGATTCTAATCCCGGCTCCACCACTTCTCTGCTGGGTGACCTTGGGCAAGCGACTTCACTTATCTGGGCCTCAGTTACCTCATCTGGAAAATGGGGATTAAGATTGTGAGCCCCTTGTAGGACAGGGGCTGCTTAGTTTGTATCTACCCCAGTGCTTAGAATAGCGCTTGACACATAAAAAGTGCTTCACAAATGCCATTATTATTATCATCATTTTTAATTGATGGAACCCAGGGCCCTGACCTCCCCCTTGCCCCCTTGGGAGAGTGCACCTTTTCAAGCCAGAGTGAAGGATGTAGATGGGACAGTGAAAGCAAAGTTTATGTTTTTGCTGCTTGGGTTTGAACTGCATGTGCATGAATGGGGGACATTCACTTTTGGGGTGCTCAAAGCAGCTCAGGGGCCTCGTTGCCTGTCTCTACCAAGCCAGAAGGGTTAGGTTTGGTTTTTGAATACTGGTGGGCAGAGAGGGGTGCATTTTGTGACAGGAAACAGAAGAGAAGACAAGACTGGAGTTTCAAGATGAATATAGTGCCCAGAGTTTGGAAGATTCAACTACCTCCTGTGAGTTCAGCAAGCAGGATCTATCCCAGTACTTAGTACAGTACCTGGCATATAGTAAACACTTAACAGGTACAATAAAAAAGTCCCATCTACCCTACATGGGGACCCCTCAACCTCCATGGAAATAATCAGTTTGGACATAGTCTCTAACCCATATGGGACTCATAGTCTGAGTAGGAGGGAAAAGGATTTAATCCTCATTTAAAGATGAGGAAATTGAGGCACAGAGAAGTTAAGTGACTTATCCAAGTTCTCACAGCAAACAAACAGCAGAGACAGGATTAGAACCCAGGTTCTATGACTCCTAGGCCCACCCACCTTTTTCACTAGCCCACTTAATAAATCTGTATTAATAACTAATAAAAATTATGGTATTTGTTAAGCACTTACTATGTAGCAAGCACTGTTCTAAGCACTGGGGTAGATACAAAGTAATCAGCCCCATGTGGGGCTTACAGTCTTGATCCCCATTTTACAGATGAGGTAACTGAAGCACAGAGAAGTGAAGTGACTTGCCCAAGTTCACATAGCAGACAAGTGGCAGATCTGGGATTAGAACCCACGTCTATGGCTTACAAGACCGGGCTCTTACCACTAAGCCCTACTGCTTCCCTGTTGGTGATGGTGTATTGGTGGTGCCGATCAGGATTCTTGAAAAATTCCTTGTGTTCTGGAAATTAACCATCTCCAAATCCAAGCCCTGGAAGTCTACTTAGAAAGACTGCATTTAAATATATATGTAGTTAGTTAAATGAATATAAATGAAATAAAATGAATAAATCTTAAAAGCTCCTACTGCCTCTCCATAGGACTAGGGATACATCTTAGTGTGAAATAATGTTTATAAATGTACCAACCAATTAGGTTTAAAGTAGAGGCTTGCTTTCTTCTGTTTTTTTTAAGCAGTTCCATGAACAGCCATGAAAGCTTAGATTGAATCTAGAAACTTTGCATGATTGAGCAAATTAGACTGGAGTAAAAGATGCCACAACTCTTGATTATTCTCATCTTTTATCTCTTCTGGAATTCCAGGAATCTACTCCATTACAGATGATTCAGGGACAAATAATACAGTATATATCATTTTTTTTGTGACTGTATATAACTAGAGTAGCAAATATAAACTTTGCCAATGGAATAACAGCACCAGAGTGATATATATATATATATATAGAGAGAGAGAGACAGAGACAGACACAGAGAGAGAGTGATATATATATATACACCTAGTATTTGTGAAATACAGCCAGGTGCTGTACTAATCACTGGGGTATAAACAAGCTAATTCAGTTGGACACAGTCCATGTCTCACATGGAACTCACAGTCTTAATCCTTATTTTAGAGATGGGGTAACTGAGGCATAAAGAAGTTAAGTCCAAGGTCACACAGCAAGCAGTTGGCAGGGCCAGGACTAGAACCCAGATCTTTCTGATTTCCAGACCCATGCTCTCTCTCCTAGGCAACACTGCTCAATCAACTAATTTCCTTTGCTTTACCGTCACTCAATCAACTGTATTTATTGAGCCCTTAGTACATGCACAGCACTGTACTACCTGCTTGGGGGAATACAATGTAATAGAGTTGATAGACACACTCCTTTCCCACAATGAGTTATGAGTCTAGACAAAGCAATAGAAACTTTGTTGCTCCTTCTAGATTAGCAGCTTTCATTATATTTTCTGAAATGCCAGATATGGATGATTGAGATTTTAAAAGTCATTAACAGGAAAAACTAGTCCTTTGAGAAGTGTAAGGCTTTATTGTGTGTATGCGCAAATGTGCTTGTATGTGTTTAAGCTTCTTTCTGAGCTTCGTGCTAAAAAGTTGGTTCTTCTTTCTCCTAATAACTATGGCATGTATTAAGCACCTACTATATGCCAAACACTGTGCTAAATCCTGGTGTAGATACAAGACAATGAAATAAGGTACAATTCCTGTTACTCTTCTTAGACTGAAATAGGGAGGGAGAACAGGTATTTTATCTCCATTGTATAGATGAGGAGGAGATGATATGCCTGAAGCATATCAGGGGCGAAGTCTGCTGAAAAAAGAACTATTGAGAATATTCCACGAGGTTGTGGCCTAGCCCAGGAGTAATCTTAAAAAATAGGGATCACAGGATCCAGGATTTCCCAGTTTTCTTGATAAAAGACTCCATCACACCACGATCAACCTTGATTTTCACTAGAAAAATTAAGTAGCATGGCCTAATGGAAAGAGCACAGGCGTGGGTGTTAGAGAACCTGTGTTCTAATCCTGGCTGAGCCATTTGTCTGCTGTGTGACCTTGGGCAAGTTGCTTAACTTCTCTGTTCCTTAGCTACTTCATCTGTAAAATAGGGATTAAATCCTTGTCCCAATTTAGACTTTGAGCCCTATGTGAACAGGGACTGTGTCCAATCTGCTTATCTTTTATCTGCCCTAGTGCTTAGAACAGTGCTTGACACATAGGAAGTACTTAACAAATACCACAAAAAATGGTCATCATCCACCCATTTGGAATTCTAGAAATGAATTTTTGTCACTGTGAGGATAATTTGACTTGTTTTTTCAGGATGCAGTCTGGATTTTTTGAGACTTCCTAAAGACGAACATCCTAGCAGATAAGCTAAAATGCTTTTCAACCAACTCAAATGACGTTTCTCCCAGATGCCACGGGATCTCTAGGTCAAAATATAAGGTCATCTGGAGATGGATCATCTGTCTGAGCAAATTGCTTTCAAGAATTCCAAAAGGCTGTGTTCTAAAATGAAGAAATGGGCATTTTAATCAATGATAAGGAAGATAAATTGGGCTCCGCACATCTTGTGCCCACTTCCCCAGGGAAGGGAAAATACAGCTGGCTTTGTCTACATGGCTTTGGGGGTCTGGTTGCTGCTCAAAGATTTTGAATGGATCCTAAGGCCCCTGAAGGTGTCTGGAATCCCACACTGGCTCGGAGGGAGTGGGAGAATCACCGAATTTACAAACATGTTTCCCCTCAGAGACAGATTTTTTTCTATGGCAAGTGATCAATCAATGGCATTAATTGAGAGTTTACTGTGTGCAGAGCACTGTACTAAGCACTGTATACAACAGAGTCGATAGACACATTCCCTGTGGAAAATGAGCTTACAGCCTAGAGAGAGAACAACTATAATACGGCACCACATTTTGTGGAATTGAGAAGCAGCCTGGGCTAGTGGATAGAGCACGGGCCTGGGTGACAGAAGGACCTGGGTTCTAATCCCGTGTCTGCCACTTGTCTGCTTCGGTGACCTTGGCTGAGTCACTTCACTTCTCTGTGCCTCAGTTACCTCATCCCTAAAATGAGGATTAACGCTGGACTGTGCCCAACCCGATTAGCTTGTATCTACTCCAGCAGATCTACTCTATAGTGACC
Organism: Tachyglossus aculeatus; assembly: GCF_015852505.1. Lineage (NCBI taxonomy): Eukaryota > Metazoa > Chordata > Mammalia > Monotremata > Tachyglossidae > Tachyglossus > Tachyglossus aculeatus. The sequence goes on along the minus strand of NC_052067.1, from coordinate 40,268,684 downwards.
GGCACAAAATAAGCACTTAAATACCAAACCAAAAAAAATTGAGGACCTAAAAGAAAATGAAGTGGAGGTCACTAGCTAGACAGCTCATCACAAAAACCAGAGTAGCCCCTTAAGTGCAGTGAACATGCCTATTACTCTGTTGTACTATACTCTCCCAGGTGCTTAATAGAGTTCTCTACACCCAGTAAGCACTCAATAAATACCACTGGTTTATTGTAAGCTCCGAAGGACCAATTTGGTCCACTGTGGGTACTTGATAAATTCCACTGAAAGCGATGATGAGCTATCTGAATTGAGCCAAAATAGTTCAAGACAGCTATTTCCCCAAGCATTGGCCTGCTAACTTAAACATTCTGTTGCCATGGTCAGAAACAGAATATTGACTTAATGATTATGGTATTTGTTAAGCAATTACTATGTGTCAATCATTGCTCTAAACGCTGGGGTAGATACAAGGTAATCAGTTTGGACCTAGTCCCTGTCCCACATGGGGCTCATAGTCTAGGTAAGAGGGTGAATATGCACTGAATACTTACTTTTTACCTCTAGCCTGAACTCCTAATGGCCTTATATAAACTTCTTACCAGAAGTTTCTTACCAGTCTTTGTGGGAGGAATATGAATATCTAGATGAAAGCATGAAAACTTATTCACCAACTAAACAGTAGCAACATGAACTAATTGGAAGAATATGTGGCCTGGAAGTCAGAAGGACCTGAGTTCTAATCTGTCTGTTGTGTGACCTTGGGCAAGTTGCTTCCCTTCTCTGTGCCTCGGTTACCTCATCTGTAAAACAGGGATGAGGACTGTGAGCCCTATGTGGGACACAGACTGTGTCCAACCTGATTGACCTATATCTACCCTGCATTTAGTACAGAACCTGGAGTGCAGTAAGTGTTTAACAAATACCACAGGAAAAAAAACCTAATACTTTAATATGATGCCTCAGTTGGGCTAAAAAGAAACTTATCACACTGCAACGTCCTTATATCAGCCTTTTCACCATTTTAATATCAGCAGTTAACTTATAACTATACGAAAAACTTGGTATGTGTCTGACTTTTGGCTCTTCAATGCAAGGGTCACTTCTAGACAGTGAGCCCGCTGTTGGGTAGGGACCGTCTTCTATATGTTGCAAACTTGTACTTCCCAAGCACTTAGTACAGTGCTCTGCACACAGTAAGTGCTCAAAAAATGCGATTGAATGAATGAATGAATGAATTTAGCCTTAAAGTGTAAAACCACAGGCTATATACCTGCAAGCACTTGGTATATGGCTGACTTCTGGCCCTTCAATGCAAGGGACACATGTGGATACCATTTTGTCTTAAAGTATAAAACCACCGAAAATATACCTGCTCCTCATTACCCAAATTGCTTCACTACTTCAAATGGGTCATCAGCCATATATTCAGCACTATACACCCTGAATACGCTTAATCACATCTGGAAATCCTAAAAAATGAAAGCATTGTATTGGGTAGGCCTTATGCTGAAAACAGGCTAAATGGTCTCAAGTATCTGCTTCCAAGACCTTCACATGAACATATACGCAGGATTGCTCAAGCAGACTTTCCTCCGAGGAAGTAATGTGCCGTTCATTTCTTTCAAAGACAAGGGGTAGCTTCACTGGACTTCCATTGATGTATCTGACCCTGTGCTGATTATTAAAAGGGTACCGTGTAAGCTAAACTCTATGAAAAGGAAAGGATGAGTTTGCACTACTCAGAGATGGAACAGCAAAGTTAAGGCAACATTTCGGTCCGTAATTGTTTAATATGAGACTTGGACAGCAATCTAGGACTGGGTCATCTGGAAGGGTCTCAGTGTAGCCTAGTGGAAAGAGCCCAGGCCTGGGAGTTGGAGGACTTGGGTCTGGCTCCAGCACATGCCTGCTATGTGACCTTGGGTAAGTCACTTGACTTCTCTGGGCCTCAGGGCCATCATCTGCAAAATGGGAATTCAATACCCATTCTCCTTTCTACTTGGATCATGGGCCAGGGGACCTAATAATAACGATAGTAATTTTGGTATTTGTTAAGCACTTACTATGTGCAAAGCACTGTTCTAAGCACTGGGGAGGTTACAAGGTGATCAGGTTGTCCCACATGGGGCTCACAGTCTTAATCCTCCATTTTATAGATGAGGTAACTGAGACACAGAGAAGTTAAGTGACTTGCCCAAAGTCACACAGCTGACAAGGGATGGAGCCGGGATTTGAACCCATGACCACTGACTCCAAAGCCCAGGCTCTTTCCACTGAGCCACATACCAGATCATCTTGCATCTACCACAGCATTTAGTACAGTACCTGCCACAAAGTAAGCACTTAAAAACACCACAATTATCATGATGATAAGAAAACTCTAAATTTTGCTTTGTTTGGCTCTCTATAACAGCATCAGAAGTGTGGGAAATCCCATCCCACCTCTTTAAGCCCCAACTCACCAGCCCCGACAAAATTTGCACTGCCCTTCCCACAGTCACCCATGAACCCAAACACCTAGGGACCTTTCCCCACAGTCACCTGCAAATTCTCCTGACAATCTACCAACTGCAGTATTTGTTCAGTAGCTGTGTGACTTTGGGCAAGCACTTAACTTCTCCGTTCCTCAGTTACCTCATCTGTAAAATGGGGATTAAGACTGTGAGCCCCCCGTGGGACAACCTGATCACCTTGTAACCTCCCCAGTGCTTAGAACAGTGCTTTGCACATAGTAAGTGCTTAATAAATGCCATTATTATTATTATTAAGTGCTTACTAAGTGCCAAGCACTGTAACAAGTGTTGGGGTAGATACAAGATCATCAGATCTGAAAGAGTCCCTGTCCCACAGGGGGCTCACCATCTTAATCCCCATTTTACAGATGAGGTAACAGAGCCACAGAGACGTTAAATGACTCATCCAAGGTCAAGAGATGGAAAAGGGATTAGAACCCAGGTCCTCTGACTGCCAGGCCTATTCTCTTTCCCCCCACAAAAAGACTAAAGATTAGATAGGAGAGGCAGCCCCTACTAAATTGGGTTTAGATTCCATGTTCAGTAACCCTCTGCTCTCGGACATAAGCTTTTTTGCATGGCTGTAACCACTAAACTTAAAGAAGCAGAACTCCTGCATAAATGTTCTGTAGAGTTGGGGGCAGCCAGCTTCAAGTTTCAGCCCCTCTAAAACCCTTTTGTTCAAGCACTTGGATTCAGACTGAAACTTGCCCCTAAAGTATGGATGATGAAGTCAGATTTTTACCATCTCCCAGAATTTCTCTTTCATCTCTGGAGTCCCAACACTGGAGTTTCCCAGGGGAGTAAGCCATGCTTTACCTCTTCCCCAACATTTTGTCTCAGCTGATACATTTAATGCCTTTATTAATTTCCATGTGGAACACAATTTATACAACACTAACTTTTAATCAGGTGGGCCCAGGGTTGACTAAATACCAACGGAATCTCCACTGGGTTTAGGAGTGGCCTGCCACCAAACTCCAAGCCCGTCGTGGGCAGGGACTGTCTCTCTTTATTGCTGTATTGTACCTTCCAAGTGCTTAGTACAGGGCTCTGCACACAGTAAGCGCTCAATAAATATGAATGAATGAATGAAATGGGAAGGAAAAAGACCAAACTGCAATTTCTCAAAAGGTGCTGGGGTTCATGAGGATAGAAACCAGGAACTCCACGGGGACAGAGACCGAAAAGGTTTCCAGAACCCCAACCCACCACCAACCTTTCCACCAGTGACCATTCCAAATAAGCGCCACCTCCTTTCTCCATCTTCCCCTGGAAACGATCATTGTTTTGGAGATGAATGTCTGTTTTCTGTTCCCAGTAAGACACCTGGTCTATTGGATCCACAGTTCACCTCCTGCAGCCTCAGGAGTGAACGATCCAAGTTTACCCTCCAACTGGAGCTTCCTCTATGGTACTAAAAACCAGAATTCTGGTTTGGAAATCAACCAGCCAGGTTCATAAATGCAATCTATTTCCCTGAATCGAGTAAAGAGGGGTAAAGCAATTAAAGTGTAATATTACAGACAATTCTGACAAAAGCATTTTGAGAATATTAGTCCAGGGTGGTGCTACGCCCCGACAATATTCATTTTTTTTCAGCTACAGCAACTATCTCAGGTGTAACCAAGCAAGTCACTTTCATTTAATTCTCCTTCTGAAGACATGACAGCACCTGTACCATTCCAGAAATAATTGTTATTATCCTTCAGAGTTTTTGAAACAAACACAATCATCCTTCTGAATTACTAGCTTTCCATGACAATCTCTCTAAGTTGCATTGTTCTAAACTAATATCTCTCAGACAGATTCTGAATAATGTAAGAGGATAAAACCCACAAGAAAAATCAAGAATTCGGAAATGGAATTTAAGCTGTCAAATTTGAACTTAGTTGATCTTTATTCCCCTAATAATCTTCAAACAAAAAAACCATTTCATTCTAGTTCATAAAGATCATTACCTTGGAGACTTTAATATCTTTGAATTTTCTTCCTCATAGTTTTCTTCTTTAAAAGTTAAAGCATACCTTGCTTCACCAAACTTAAAAAAAACCTCAAATCCTGCAGCTGTTGTGGAAAATAGCATTTGAAATATAATGCCCTGCATTTCCTCTACACTACAGTGTGCTTGCAGGGAAGACACAAGCTTTGAAGACTAAAATTTCCTCTTCTCTTTTCCGAATGGAAGGCTTTATAAAACTTATACTGTGTGCTAGTTTTATAAGAATTAAAATTAAATCCTCCTGAATGTGAAGTTTTGTAATAAAATTCAGTTAAGGCACAACTTATAACGCTAACCATTTGAAGATATATGAGATCAATACCAGGTGTATAAAATGTAGATTAATCCCAGGACTCTGGTTACTGTAAACTGAATCCTTTAGAAAAAGAGGCCAAAGTCTCACAGAAAGAAGAAAAAGAAAGGCCTAAAAAAGCATCCTCTTTGGTAAAGGAAGCAGCTAACTTTGATTCATCAAAGACCTGTCTACACTATGAGATATTGTTTATTAGGAAAACATCTGCTGCCCTTGGGTGGTGATCAGAAGGGCAAATGTCCATAGAACTAGAACACGTTTTACCTATAATGAAGGAGTTACATTCTTGAAGAACCTTTATTCTAGGAAAACTGTATTATCATTTTTATTTCATGGGAATTAGTGAGTTATGGGTTTGTTGATTCCAAGCATGATGGACAATTTTAAGATACAAATTCCCATATTCTGACGTCCATACCTAGCAGAATTTTTTTAGACCCTCATAGATCCTTATTCTTATTCTTCAGGATTAACTACAACATTGGAAAATTGCAAAAAGACAAAGAATTGCCACAGCATCACATGGTACAGTATAGTAAGGCTCAGGAAGAGGCTGGGAAGTATTGCAGCATTCACGTTTTTTCAACCAGTTCTTCTTATTTGTGCCCACATGATCAGGCCATAGCAGAATTGACTAAGTGGGAAAACAATTTTCCCTCATACTTCCTTCTAGTAGAAGAAGGAGGAGATGGAGGAAGAGGAGGAGGAATTATGGTATTTATTGAGCACCCAGTTAGCGTGGTGCACTGTACTAGGTGCTTGGGAAGTATAGAACAACAAAGTGATCCACTCCCTGGACACAAGGAGTTTACACTCTTCCATGGGTGACAAACACAAAACTATTTAGAAGTAGAGAGGTCCAAAAGAAAGCGGACATACATGCATGAGTGCTAAAGAGGATATAAACAAGTTCCTACTACTACTGCAGGCTTGTTGAGGTCAGGGAATGTATCTACCAAATCTGCTGTATTGTACTCTCCCAAGAGCTTACTACAGTGCTCTTTACATAATAAGCACTCAATAAATACAATCATATTGCTAGAATTGGCTAATGGATGTTGCGACTCAGAGTTCTGTGAAACTAATAGGGAAAAGCTTGTTGGAAGAGTTGGGACATTAACAGGAATTTGAATATCTGGGACGAAATCCCAATACCAGAATTTGATATGGGGAGGAAGGAACATCAAAACTGTGAAATGAGATCAACTCTATAGAAGAAATGCTGGTATAGAATTCATCTTAAGACTTTGGATGATGAATAAAGAAGAATATATGAGTTAATGAGTTCCTTTGAAGCTTACATCTCAAGTCATGGAAATTTCCCAGGGTTCAATATTTCATGCTTTTATCTTCTTGGTATTAGTAATAATATTTATTAAACACTTACTTTGGGCAGAACACTTTACTAAGCCAAGTGTTTAGTATAGTGCTCTGCACATAGTAAATGCTCAATAAATATCACTGATTGACTGATTAAGTGCTGGGAGAAAATACACCAGTGGGAATTAGACATGGTCCTTGATCCCTGTGGGCTTACAATCTAAAAGGGTGGCCTAGTGGAAAGAGCATGGGCCCAGAAATCAGAAGACCTGGCTTCTAATCCCACCTCAACCAAGTACATACTGTGTAACTTTGGGCAAGTCACAACTTCTCTGTCCCTCAGTTCCCTCATCTGTAAAATGGGAATTCAATACCTGTTTTCTCTCCCATTTAGACTGTGAGCCCCATGTAGGACCTGATCACCTGGTATCTACCCCAGCACTCACTACAGTGTTTGGCATACAGTGAAGCGCTTAACAAATACTACAATTATTACCAATTATTAAGAGGACTGTGGATTATAAAGGTCTCCAATCCTGACTTACTGTTGTGAACAAAGAGTAAGTGTGACCCCATGCAGATGAAGAGCTGAAAAGGATGAAGATACAATTTGAAAATTTTGCCTCTGCAGCTTCTTCCCCTAATTTGGCTTCCCATAAACCATATAATATCCTAAATCAGACATGACAGAGAAAAATATGTCAGCCCTCAGGAGAATCGCAGTCTGAGATAACTGGAATTCTTGGCCATACATTGCACTGGACAACCTCAATCAATCAGTCAATTGTATTTATTGACCTGTGTGCAGCGTACTGAACTAAGTGCCTGGGAGAGTACAATATAACAGGGTTGGTAGACATGTTCTTACTTCCAAAGTTAAAGAGTGGTTTTTATTATTAAATTGAAATATCTCTATTTTAAATATTTGTGGCAACAGAAGTACTTTTCAGAAAATTTACTTTCCCATAATCTCGTTCTCATGTAAAATCTTGGGCTGAATCCTGTATGATTTGATGATCTGGGGTAATAGTTAAAGCCAAGGAGTAGAGTTCGTGGCTAAAATTCATCCACTCTTAACCCTTTGGCATCTTTGAGGAAAATGGAAGCAAACCATCCATGAGCTTAAGTTTAGAATTTGCTAAGGATGAGTAAGAGTCATTTTGCCATATCGTCTTCTGAACACATAATTCTTCCCTACAATCTGTGTTGACTCTGAATTTTGGCTAGCATGTTGAGGAATCAGAGAACACTGCCTCCTCTTTGGATAAAGCAAAATATTTTGGGAAAAACTATTTGCATACATGTGCGTGGCATTGAACAAGGTGGTCCTACAACATGATTTTTCCATTGCATGGGGCTTTGTAAGAACATGACCCAGGTGCTACAAGAGAGCTGGCTTCATATGCCATCCACCATGGGTTACAAAACTGAGCTAGGGATCATTTTATTGGTTGGCAGTTTTGGCTCCCTTCAGAAGGACTCATACAATGGAATGAGTGCATTCCACGGGAATACGGAGACTGTTGGCCTTCCTCCTGACAAAAAACGAGGTAGCATATCTGTCTTTCTGAAGGGCAGCCTCCAGGGCCTCACATATCACACAGTAAGCACCCAATAAATACGATTGAATGACTATCGTTTGGTGTAGCCCTGGTCCCTTTCTTTCTCATACCCCTAAGGGGAGTAATTTGAGAGTCGTCCCTGTCTGACGTGCCCTCCCTCAGACCCGACGGAGCTCATCCCTTACTCTCCTGGAGGAACAGCGACCAGTGGTGACACTCACCATCCTACTCGAGGGGTCAAGGGGAGAGGAGAGACCATACCTGAAGTGGGTTGGGTGGAGTCAGAGGAGACGGAAGTCTGTGTCCCGGTGATTGGTTGGGTTTCTGCGGGGAACTCGATGGCTGCTGGGCTGGAGGGGGCTGACTTTGGCTCTGGGACTGGTTTGGAGTCGGCGGCTGCTGTGACTGAGGCTGGGGTGGGGGCGGTGGCAGGGTTTGGGCCGTCTGGGCCGTCTGGGCGTGCTGGCTGCTGGGGGGCTGTTGTGGCCCCGGCTGCTGCTGGAGCTGTTGGAGATGCTGAAGCTGGGAATTCAGGGATGAGGTAGCTACAGGCAAAGAGAGGGAAGGGGGAATTCCATTACAAAATGAAATCCCAGCTTGGTGCCGCCTCCCGCAAGAGGCCGGTAAACTCTGCCCTGGGAAAAGCCGTCTTGTGTTTGGTGGGTGAATCTCCGGAGTGCTTAAAGATGCTATTATGCAGAGAGCGAAACCGAGTCACTTTGTAGGGAAATTGAAAATCTGGATAAGTAAGGAATAAAACCCACCTTATGTCACTTTGGGGAAAACCATGCATTAAGACTCATGGGAGGCTACTAGAAGCACAAGTGATTTACATAGCTATCAGGCGATAACACAGCACTCTTATTTCACCCTGCCTAGGCAATATAGCAAAATACAGTCATCCTTCGGAGATTAGACTTAGCTCCTTAAAGTTCTCCCTGTGAACATTAAAGACACCCGGTAAACGCTGGACCGGAATTTGATCGGGATGACAAGTGGTTTATAATCCCATATTATTTTGGCAGCATCACTGGTGATGTCATTTACACCACCCAGCCTCAAACAAAACTGACGGAAATATCCATTTAAAGTTCACCGAGTTACTTTTTAAATGCAATGTCCCCTTTTCACATTCATTCATTCATTCAATCGTATTTATTGAGTGCTTACTGTGTGCAGAGCACTATACTAAGCGCTTGGGAAGTACAAGTCAGTGTCCCTTGCCCTAAAAAGAGTGTGTCTAAATTCTCCTACCATCTGGCCGAATAATCTAGTACAGTCTGGCCAAGAGCATCTACCAAATTGGAGGGCTTCCAGTCCATGATTGAAATTGACTGTGAACAGAAACCGTGCTTCCTTTTCCTAGCTGGAGAGATCAGCAATGAGCATTAGAAGCCCTGAGGGCTCTTAAGGAGCTGGAAGAATGAAATCATCTTTCAAGATTTTTCTGTTATATGAAAAGCAAGGCTGTATTCTAGGTAAGCAAATTCAATTTGTTCTAATATATGCCGGTAACACCTCGAGGTATTTTGCAAATAGAACTGCAGCTTGCTTCATCCTGAGAGGGAAAAGCATCAAGGGATGGGTAATATTAAAATGACTTTCACTCCCTTCCCCACAAGACTCTAAATTAGTCAGAAATGCTCCTGCTAAATCTGTGGTACAAACTAGAGAAACAGTGTGGCCTAATAATAATAATAATAATAATGATGGCATTTATTAAGCACTTACTATGTGCAAAGCACTGTTCGAAGCGCTGGGGGTGTACAAGGTGATCAGTTTGTCCCACGCGGGGCTCACAGTCTTAATCCCCATTTTACAGATGAGGTAACTGAGGCACAGAGAAGTTAAGTGGATTGCCCAAGGTCACACAGCTGACAAGTGGCAGAGCCGGGATTCAAACCCATGACCTCTGACTCCCAAGCCCGGGCTCTTTCCACTGAGCCACGCTGCTTCTCTAATAGAGAGGCAGTGTGTGCCTGTCTAATAGAAAGGCAGTCCTTCTGGGAGGCAGAAGGACTTGGATTCTAATCCCAGCTCTACCACTGGTCTGCTGTGTGGCCATGGACAAGTCACTTAACTTCTCTGTGCCTTGTTCCCTCAACAGTAAAATGGAGATTGGAACTGTGACTGGGACATGAACTGTGTTCAAACAGATTAGCTTGAATCTACCGCAGCGCTTAGTACAGTGCCTGGCTGGTAGTAAGCACTTAACAAATACCATGAAAAAAAACCCTAAAAACTAAACATCACAAGCAAACACACATAGTTGTCAAATTTGTCCACATAAGGTTGTCCCAGGGAATGAACAGCCTTCATATGTTGCTTCAATGGAAGAAACATGGCCTAGTGGATAGAGGCTAGGCCTAGGAATAAAAAGGTCCTAAATTCTAATCCCCCAATTTCTCCACTTGCCTGCCATGTGACCTTGGACAAGTCACTTCATTTCTCTGTGCCTCAGTTACTTCATCTGGAAAATGAGGATGAAGACTGTGAGCCCCAAGTGGGATGGGGACTGTGTTCAACCTGACTAGCTTGTATCTATCTCAGCACTTAGAACAGTGCCTGGTACATAGTAAGCACTTAAACTCCATCGTTATTTTTATTATTCAGATAGTCTTTCCCCAAGTCCACGCAAAGTGGGAAGAGGCAGTGTTTCCTACTTCATAAGTGAACAAGGCCTTCATTTGAAGCTGCCCTCAGGGTTCACCAATGAACCAGCATGCTTCAGTGGAAAGAGCACGGGCTTGGGAGCCAGAGGTCATGGGTTCTAATCCCGGCTCCACCACTTGTCAGCTGTGTGACTTTGGGCAAGTCACTTTACTTCTCTGTGCCTCAGTTACCTCATCTGTAAAATGGGGATGAAGACTGTGAGCCCCACGTGGGACAACCTTGTATCCCCCCACATGCTTAGAACAGTGCTTCACACATAGTAAGCACTTAACAAATGCCATTATTATTATTATTATTATTCATTGAGGGCACCTACAAGTGGCTGGAAATATCCTGGGCTTAAAACACCTTACCAAAAACATGTTTATTATAGATTACTAGGTGACTTCGTTCCTCCTCTTTCCATTGACCCAGTTGGCCTTATGGATGCTGTGAAGGATTATAAGCACTGGGGAAGAGGAAAAGGCAACACAAGTTTCATTCCCTCACCTGAGCCAGGAGAGAGATGCTCACCCACCTCATACCTCACAGGTGACTTGGAACATTCAGATTTCAGTTCCACCCCCTTCTTTTCATCCTTCCAGTCATGCTACTGTTTCCCAAATTGGGAGAGGAACGAATCCACCAGTTCCGTTGTATTGTCTTCTCCCAATTGCTTAGTACAGTGCTCAGCGCATGGTATGCATTCAATAAATATCACTGATTGATTGAAAAGAGGATATTTCAGATGGAATCCTCCCCCAGGTTTTACCTGTTACATAATGATAATAATAATGATGGTATTTGTTAAGCACTTACTATGTGCCTAGCACCGTTCTAAGAGCTGGGGGAGATACAAGGTAATCAGGTTGTCCCATGTGGGACTCACAGTCTTAAATCTCATTTTACAGATGAGGTGACTGAGGCACAAAGAAGTCAAGTGACTTGCCAAAGTCACACAGCTGATAAGTGGAGGGGCCGGGATTAGAACCCTTGACTGCTGACTCCCAAACCCATGCTCTTTCCACTAAACCACATGTATCCACATACACACAGACACACATATAAAAACAAGCACTTAAAACCACATAGAAAGCACTTATTAAATAGCATTTATTGAGCGATGAACAAAACAGGTGTAATGACACGAACTATTAATGGAATGATATGCAGTTTTCCTTCAATGCTGATTATTAAATGAGGTTAGCAATAGTTTTCCCGAAATATTTAGTCCTTGAAAACCATTTTGCCAGACCCACAATTTTGGTGTCTTTTTCCTCTCTCCAACCCACTGCTTCCTATTTCAGCTTTCCAGATGGATAAGCTAAGGATCTATAACCATCTACCTGCATGGTAAGAATTCCCCCTTCAAGGAGTAATTTTCTTAGCAACCAAACTGTAAGAAGGCTTGAGAAGGTGTGAGAAGTTGGAAATACTGGGGATAGTTTGGACAATGGGGTAAAGGAGAAGGCTGGAAGAATTCAGCCCTATGGGTTTTCGAAAAACAACTAGGCATCTGTGAGGCGCAGATGATAGAGAAGTGAGTGGGCAAAGTGATCAGCTAGGTGCAGCCTTCAAACATTCATATTATAATTTACTTATTTATTATTAATGTCTGTCTCCCCCTCTTGACTATAAGATCATTAAGGGCAGGGAATGTGTCTGCTAATTCTGCTGTATTGTATTCTCCCAGGCACTTATGCTCGGCATATAGAGCTCAACAAATACTGTTGATGGACTGACTGAAAGCAAGGAGAGTTGAAGATGGTAGATTGTGAGGAAAAGATGGAGTCAAAGCCTTGAATAAAAGAGTCTTGGATTCTAATCCCCCATGGTCATGTCCAGGACTGCAGTGAGCATGCTCAGATGAACCCCCTTTTTCCTCTCCCCCTCCCCACCCCCCCCAGCCCTATCTCCTTCCCCTCCCCACAGCACCTGTATATCTGTTTGTACAGATTTATTACTCTATTTATTTTACTCGTACATATTTACTATTCTATTTATTTTGCCAATGATGTGGATCTAGCTTTACTTCTGTTTATTCTGATGACTTGACACCTGACCATACGTTTTGTTTTGTTGTCTGTCTCCCCCTTCTAGACTGTGAGCCCATTGATGGATAGCGACTGTCTCTATATGTTGCCACCTTGTACTTCCCAAGAGCTTAGTACAGTGCTGTGCACACAGTAAGCGCTCAATAAATTCATTCATTCATTCAATCGTATTTATTGAGCACTTACTGTGTGCAGAGCACTGTACTAAGCACTTGGGAAGTACAAGTTGGCAACATATAGAGACGGTCCCTACCCAACAGTGGGCTCACAGTCTAGAAGTACGATTGATTGAATGAATGAATGAACAGAGGCACTTGGGTGCCAGGGCATGGTGGGAAAGTCATCCGGGATTTGGGAGCAAGTGGTGGGATTGAGGGAAGGACAGGGAGTAGGATGGATGGAGATACGGCTACATCTGCGAGAGTCAGTCTACAGGCGTCCAAGAACCGGAAACTAAGTTGGGGTGTCAGTCAGTTGATCATATTTATTGAGAACTTGCTGTGTGCAGAGCAATGTACTTGGCACTTGGGAGAGAACAATATAACAATATAATAGATACATTTCCTGCCCACAATGAGCTTACCGTCTAGAAGGGGAGACAGACATTAGTGATTTAGTGATGTGGTGGGCTGTGGTTCAGTCCCAAGAGCGAGAAGGTAGGGAGAGGTGCCCAGGCAAGCTAAGAACCAAAGGGTCTGAGGGAACTGGAAAGGTTGGTTCTAGGGAGCTGAGAGGAGGGAAAAGAAGGACAGAACTGGGGGATGCAGAAGGGACCCAGTTCCCAAACCGGGTGAGACGCTGGAGTATGGGAATTAGGCAGACTGGAAAGAAAAAATAGTCATGACAGGCGGGTACGCTCAACACAAGAACATAGGACAGGCCAGTAATGAGAATGGACATAGCCCTGGTCTGAGAGTCAGAAGGACCTGACTTCTAATCCTGGCTCCACTACTTGTCTGCTGTGTGACCTTGAGCAAGTCACTTCACTGCTCTGGGCCTCAGCTATCTCAGCTGTAAAATGGGGATTCAATAATGATGTGCATTTAGCTTTAATTCTATTTATTCTGATGACTTGACACCTGTCCACCTGTTTTGTTTTGTTGTCTGTCTCCCCCTTCTAGACTGTGAGCCCGTTGTAGGGTAGGGGCCATCCCTACATGTCGCCAACTTGTACTTCCCAAGCGCTTAATACAGTGGTCTGCACACAGTAAGTGCTCAATAAATATGATTGAATGAATGAATGAATGAATACCTGCTACCCCTCTGACTTTTACTGTGAACCCCATGTGAGACAGGGATTCTGTCCAACCTAATTAACTTGTATTTACCCCAGTGCTTAGTCCAGTGCCTGATTCATAGTAATTGCTTAGCAAATACCATTTAAAAAATTAGTATTAGCAGCATTTATTGAGTGTCCACTTGGTGCAGTGCATTGTATCAGGGACTTGCGAAGTACAGCGTAACAAAGTGAGATATTCCCAGCCCACAAAGGGTTTACTCTCAAACAGGAAAGACAGGCATAGAAATATTCACAAGTAAAAAACTGGTCAAAACTGACCTCATCTATGTGCATGAGGGCTAAGGACGATATAAATTAGTTCATAAGTTCTAGGAAAGCAGAAAGCCAAATCCTTGAGCCCAAGAGAGATAAAAGGTCCAAGAAAAAAACTGGTAAATCCCAGGATACTCTAGACAAGATCCAAATGAGAGGGACTAAGTCAGCTCTAAGACAAAGAGCATATCTCAGAATATAATAAAAGAGTAGATTCTAAAAATAGGTCATAATAATAACAATAATGGCATTTGTTAAGTGCTTACTATGTGCCAAGCACTGTTCTAAGCACTGGGGGAGATACAAGGCCATCAGGCTGTCCCATGTTGGGCTCACAGTCCTACTTCCCATTTTACAGGTAAAAGGTCACACACTGCTGTGTGACCTTGGGCAGGTCACTTAACTTCTCTGAGCCTCAGTTACCTCATCTGTAAAATGGGGATGAAGACTGTGAGCCCCACGTGGGACAACCTGATCACCTTGTAACCTCCCCAGCATTTAGAACAGTGCTTTGCACATAGTAAGCGCTTAATAAATGCTGTCATTATTATCATTATTATTACTATTATTCCCTGGGCCTCAGTTCCCTCATCTGGAAAATGGGGATGAGGACGGTGAGCCCCCTGTGGGACAACCTGATCGCCTTGTAACCTCCCCAGCGCTTGGAACAGTGCTTTGCATATAGTAAGCGCTTAATAAATGCTATCATTATCATTATTAGGTTGGACATGTTCCCTGTCCCTTACGGGCCTCACAGAGTGGCTCAACGGAAAGAGCCCGGGCTTTGGAGTCAGAGGTCATGGGTTCAAATCCTGGCTCTGCCAATTTGTCAGCCGTGTGACTTTGGGCAAGTCACTTCAATCAATCAATCAATCAATCGTATTTATTGAGCACTTACTGTGTGCAGAGCACTGTACTAAGCACTTGGGAAGTACAAGTTGGCAACACATACAGACAGTCCCTACCCAACAGCAGGCTCACAGTCTAGAAGGGGGTGACAGAGAACAAAACAAAACATATTAACAAAATAAAATCAATAGAATAGATAGGTACAAGTGAAATAAATGAATAAAGTAATAAATCCGTACAAACATATATACATATGTACAGGTGCTGTGGGGAAGGGAAGGAGGTAAGGCGGGAGGGATGGAAAGGGGGAGGAGGGGGAGAGGAAGTAGGGGGCTCAGTCTGGGAGCGCCTCCTGGAGGAGGTGAGCTCTCAGTGGGGCCTTGAAGGGAGGAAGAGAGCTAGCTTGGTGGATGGGCAGAGGGAGGGCATTCCAGGCCAGGGGGTGTATGGTGGATGTGTAGCGGGCCAAAAGCGAGTAAAATTGAGGAACTGGATGTTCCCCAATACTCCAGGTGCGATATCCAATTTTTCATCACAAAACGGAGTAACTAAGCAGAAGCCATCATGAGGCAAAAATTAAAGGGTTCTGCTGAAGCGGTAGCAAGCCGAGACTAGATGGCTCAGTCTTCTTGCCTCCTAAAAATTATTTCTTACTTTGTCATTGGCAGGCATTGACTTCAAACGTTTGTCTGTGGGGCGTGATGAAACCAATCCAATAATCTGTTTTTAATGCCCAACTCCTCCTCTACACTCCTTCTGGGCAGGAGTCCCATCGACCGACTCTGTTGGAGTGTACCCTCCCGAGCGTTTTGTACGGGGCTCTCCACGAAGCAAGCGAGCGCTCAGTATATACCAGAGATCAATAGATAACCATGGATAGATAAGCAGTCTGGCATAGGGGTTGGGCACGGGCCTGAGAGTCAGAAGGTTTGCTGCCATTTGTTTGCTGCATAGTGATAGAGCACGGGCCTGGGAGTCAGAAGGTTTGCTGCCATTTGTCTGCTGCTTAGGGTTAGGGCACGGGCCTGGGAGTCACGAGGTTTGCTGCCATTTGTCTGCTGCATAGGGATAGGGCACGGGCCTGGGAGTCACCAGGTTTGCTGCCATTTGTCTGCTGCATGGGGACAGGGCACGGGCCTGGGAGTCAGAAGGCTTGCTTCCATTTGTCTGCTGCATAGGGTTAGGTCATGGACCTGGGAGTCACAAGGTTTGCTGCCATTTGTCTGCTGCATAGGGTTAGGGCACGGGCCTGGGAGTCACAAGGTTTGCTGCCATTTGTCTGCTGCATAGGGTTAGGGCATGGGCCTGGGAGTCACAAGGTTTGCTGTCATTTGTCTGCTGCATAGGGTTAGGGCACGGGCCTGGGAGTCAGAAGGTTTGCTGCCATTTGTCTGCTGCATAGGGTTAGGGCAGGGGCCTGGGCGTCACAAGGTTTGCTGCCATTTGTCTGCTGCATAGGGTTAGGGTACGGTCCTGGGAGTCACAAGGTTTGCTGCCATTTGTCTGCTGCATAGGGTTAGGGCACGGGCCTGGGAGTCACAAGGTTTGCTGCCATTTGTCTGCTGCATATGGTTAGGGTACGGTCCTGGGAGTCACAAGGTTTGCTGCCATTTGTTTGCTGCATAGGGATAGAGCAAGGGCCTGGGAGTCAGAAGGTTTGCTGCCATTTGTCTGCTTCATAGGGATAGGGCACGGGCCTGGGAGTCACAAGGTTTGCTGCCATTTGTCTGCTGCATAGGGATAGGGAACGGGCCTGGGAGTTTGCTGCCATTTGTCTGCTGCATAGGGATAGGGCACGGGCCTGGGAGTCACAAGGTTTGCTGCCATTTGTCTGCTGCATAGGGTTAGGGCACGGGCCTGGGAGTCACAAAGTTTGCTGCCATTTGTCTTCTGCATAGGGACAGGGCACGGGCCTGGGAGTCAAAAGGTTTGCTGCCATTTGATGCATAGGGTTAGGGCACGGGCCTGGGAGTCATAAGGAAGGTTTGCTGCCATTTGTCTGCTGCATAGAGTTCGGGCACGGGCCTGGGAGTCAGAAGGTTTGCTGCCATTTGTCTGCTGCATGGGGATAGGGCACGGGCCTGGGAGTCAGAAGGTTTGCTGCCATTTGTCTGCTGCATAGGATTAGGGCACGGGTCTGGGAGTCAGAAGGTTTGCTGCCATTTGTCTACTGCATAGGGTTAGGGCACGGGCCTGGGAGTCACAAGGTTTGCTGCCATTTGTCTGCTGCATGGGATAGAGCACTGGCCTGGGAGTCACAAGGTTTGCTGCCATTTGTCTGCTGCATAGGATTAGGGCACGGGCCTGGGAGTCAGAAGGTTTGCTGCCATTTGTCTGCTGCATGGGGTTAGACACGGGCCTGGGAGTCAGAAGGTTTGCTGCCATTTGTCTGCTGCATAGAGATAGGGCATGGGCCTGGGAATCACAAGGTTTGCTACAATTTGTCTACTGCATAGGGTTAGGGCACGGGCCTGGGAGTCAGAAGATTTGCTGCCATTTATCTGCTGCATAGAGTTAGGGCACAGGCCTGGGTGTCAGAAGGTTTGCTGCCATTTTTCTGCTGCATAGGATTAGGGCACGGGCCTGGGAGTCAGAAGGTTTGCTGCCATTTGTCTGCTGCATAGGGTTAGGGCACGGGCCTGGGAGTCACAAGGTTTGGTGCCATTTGTCTGCTGCATAGGGTTAGGCCACGGGCCTGGGAGTCACAAGGTTTGCTGCCATTTGTCTGCCGCATAGGGATAGGGCACGGGCCTGGGAGTCAGAAGGTTTGCTGCCAACTGTCTGCTGCACAGGGTTAGGGCACGGGCCTGGGAGTCAGAAGGTTTGCTGCCATTTGTCTGCTGCATGGGGACAGGGCACGGGCCTGGGAGTCACAAGGTTTGCTGCCATTTGTCTGTTGCATAGGGATAGGGCACGGGCCTGGGAGTCACAAGGTTTGCTGCCATTTGTCTGCTGCATAGGGTTACCCTCTCTTGACCCCACCTCACCTTCTAGTTATCGCCCCATATCCCTCCTACCATTCCTTTCCAAACTCCTTGAATGAGTTGTCTACATGCGCTGCCTCGAATTCCTCAACAACAACTCTCTCCTCAACCCCCTCCAGTCTGGCTTCCGTCCCCTACATTCCACAGAAACTGCCCTCTCAAAGGTCACCAATGACCTCCTGCTTGACAAATCCAACGGCTCATACTCTGTCCTAATCCTCCTCGACCTCTCAGCTTCCTTCAACACTGTGGACCACCCCCTTCTCCTCAACACGCTATCCGACCTTGGTTTCACAGACTCCGTCCTCTCCTGGTTCTCCTCTTATCTCTCTGTTCGTTCATTCTCAGTCTCTTTTGCAGGCTCCTCCTCCCCCTTCCATCCCCTTACTGTGGGGGTTCCCCAAGGTTCAGTGCTTGGTCCCCTTCTGTTCTCAATCTACACGCACTCCCTCGGTGACCTCATTCGCTCCCACGGCTTCAACTATCATCTCTACGCTGATGACACCCAGATCTACTTCTCTGTCCCTGCTCTCTCCCCCCTCTCCAGGTTCGCATCTCCTCCTGCCTTCAGGACATCTCCATCTGGATGTCTGCCCGCCACCTAAAACTCAACATGTCCAAGGCTGAACTCCTTGTCTTCCCTCCCAAACCCTGCCCTCTCCCTGACTTTCCCATCTCTGTTGATGGCACTACCATACTTCCCATCTCAGAAGCCCGCAACCTTGGTGTCATCCTGGACTCGGCTCTCTCATTCACCCCTCACATCCAAGCCGTCTCCAAAACCTGCCGGTCTCAGCTCCTCAACATTGCCAAGATCCACCCTTTCCTCTCCATCCATACCGCTACCCTGCTCGTTCAAGCTCTCATCCTATCCCGTCTGGACTACTGCATCAGCCTTCTCTCTGATCTCCCATCCTCGTGTCTCTCCCCACTTCAATCCATACTTCATGCTGCTGCCCGGATTGTCCTTGTCCAGAAACGCTCTGGGCATGTTACTCCCCTCCTCAAAAATCTCCAGTGGCTACCAATCAATCTGCGCATCAGGCAGAAACTCCTCATCCTGGGCTTCAAGGCTCTCCATCACCTCGCCCCCTCCTACCTCTCCTTCCTTCTCTCCTTCTACAGTCCACCCCACACCCTCCGCTCCTCTGCCGCTAATCTCCTCAACGTGCCTCGTTCTCACCTGTCGCACCATCGACCCCCGGCCCACGTCATCCCCCGGGCCTGGAATGCCCTCCCTCTGCCCATCCGCCAAGCTAGCTCTCTTCCTCCCTTCAAGGCACTACAGAGAGCTCATCTCCTCTAGGAGGTCTTCCCAGACTGAGCCCCTTCCTTCCTCTCCCCCTCATCCCCCTCTCCATCCCCCCCATCTTACCTCCTTCCCTTCCCCACAGCACCTGTATATATGTATATATGTTTGTACATATTTATGACTCTATTTATTTATTTTACTTGTATATATCTATTCTATTTATTTTATTTTGTTAGTATGTTTGGTTTTGTTCTCTGTCTCCCCGTTTTAGACTGTGAGCCCACTGTTGGGTAGGGACTGTCTCTATATGTTGCCAATTTGTACTTCCCAAGCACTTAGTACAGTGCTCTGCACATAGTAAGCGCTCAATAAATATGATTGATGATGATGATGATGGAGGCTTAGAGAAGTTAAGTGATTTGCCCAAGGTCACAAAGCAGACATGTGGTGGAGGTGGGATTAGAACCCATGACCTCTGACTCCCAAGCCCGGGCTCTTTCCACTGAGCCAAATTGCTTCTCTTGAGCCACACTGCCAAGAAGGAGCATCGTTACCTACTAGTTCTTTTTGAGTGCTCATCTGCTGATATCAGCCTTAGTGATCCACATGAGAGAGCAAGGCTGGGTTCCTGCCCTTAGGGTACTTCAAATTCAAAAGAGGAGTGATAATAATAATGATGGTATTTGTTAAGCACTTACTATGTGCCAAGCACTGTTCTAGGCCCTATGATAGATACAAGGTTACCAGATTGCCCTACATGGGGCTCACAGTCTTAATCCCCATTTTACAGATGAAGTAACTGAAGTTCAGAGAAGTTACGTGACTTGCCCAAAGCCACACAGCTAAGTGGGGGAGTGGGATTAGAACTCATGACCCTGACTCCCAAGCCCATGCCCTTAAATCATTCTATGGAAGGAATCATGTCTGATTCCCAACTATGCACTCTTCCCCAGTGCTTAGTGCAGTGATCTAAACACATTCATTCATTCAATCATATTTATTGAGCACTTACTGTGTGCAGAACACTGGACTAAGCGCTTGAGAAGTACAAGTCGGCAACATATAGAGATGGTCCCTACCCAATGATGGGCTCACAGTCTAGAAGGGGGAGACAGACAACAAAACAAAACATGTAGACAGGTGAACATGTAGACAGGTAAACGTGTAGGCACATCAGCCCTCCCGCGCCACCCTAATTACCTGAGTACATATACTCCATTAATTCCTCCTATCTGTAATTTATTTTAGTGTCTTTCTCCCCCTCTATATTCTAAACTCTCCGGGGGACTGTGTAGGTTTTAGTCAGAGTAGAAAAATGGTGATATATATATATATATATATATATTGCAAGAAAATACTCAGTCTCAGCAAGCGAGATACAATAATTTATATCTACACAGAGCATCATATGTATCACAAAAAAATTATTCAGAAGCCAAGAATCTGGGCTGTAAACACAGCAAACCCTTAATAAATACTACTACTGCTACTATTGCTACCCCTGGGGAAGCAGCGTGAGTCTGGGAGCCAGAGGACTTGGGAGCAAATCCAACTGCTTGCTGTGTGACTTTAGGCATGTCAACTTAACGTCTCTGGGCCTCAGATTCCTCAACTGTAAAATGAAGACTCGGTATCCGTTCTCCCTCCTACATGTATCTACCCCAGTGCTTAGAACTATGCTTGATGCGTGATAAGCCCTTAACAAATACAATGATAATAATAATAATTAAAAGGATAATAACAATGATGATGGCATTTGTTAAGCGCTTACTATGTGCCAAGTACTGTTCTAAGTGATGGGGGGATACAAGGTAATCAGGTTGTCCCACGTGGGGCTCAGTCTTAATCCCCATTTTACAGAAGAGGTAACTGAGGCACAGAGAAGTTAAGTGACTTGCCCGAAGTCACGCAGCTGACAAGTGGCGGAGCCGGGATTAGAACCCACGACCTCTGACGCCCAAGCCTGTGCTCATTCCACTGAGCCACGCTAAAGGTACCAGTTACAAGAATCAATTTAGAGGGGGAAATGGATCATGAATTTCCTGTTTAGCTGGCCAAATGACCCTTCAAATTCTGAACCACAGTGGATGACGGACAGACAAAACACTCTCAGTTGGGGCAGGGTTTTGCTCTTGTTTATGGAAGATTAAAGATTCATTTCCTTGCAAAATGAATATTTATTTCATAAACTGTAGGTTACTGTCACCTCCCCCAACACCATCCAGTGATAGATGTGAAATTACAAACTCAAGTAAAAGCAGCCATAAAAGAAAAAAAGAAGATTAATGGACATTGATAGAAGGCCTTTGTTTAATCCGGGAAGGGTGTGAAATGAATGGACACCTAAGGAATAAAATTTCTTAAAACTTTTCTTTTGCTATGGGAGAAATGTGTCACGGCAGAAGCAGTCACTTGAAACCCTCCAAATAAATTATTGAAAATGACAAAATAGCCAGACAAAAACCTCTCCCTGTTTGCTTAGCTTCTATTTTTCAGCTGAACATTAGAAATAATTTTTCATTTTCCTTTCCTAAATGAATCACTGCTAAAGCAGGAAAATAATCCTTCTCCCTCTTTCCTCACCCAATACACACAATGGGAATTCTACCACCTGAAGATAATCTAATACGCAAATCTGGTTTCAGCAGATCAGGAGGAAATTAGGTCAGGATAGACTTAGATTTTTATTTACTATCAATCAACCAATTGTATTTATTGAGTGTTTACAGTGTGCAGAGCAATGTACCTTAGGAGAATACAACATAACAGTTGGTAGACATTTTTTATGGTATTTATTAAGCACTTGCTATGTGCCAGGCACTGTTCTAAGCATTGGGAAAGATACAAGATAATCCGGTTGGACACAATCCCTGTCCCACAAGGGGCTCACAGTCTTAATCCTCATTTTACAGATGAGGGAACTGAGGCACAGAGAAGTGAAATGACTTGCCAAAATCACACGGCCAACAAATGGTGGAGATAGGACTAGAACCCAGGTCCTTCTGACTCACAAGCCCACTCTCTATCCACTAGAACATGCCGCTTCTTAGGATCTTCCAGTCTATAGGAAAAGCTTACCATCTAGAGGAAAGATAATTCGACCCAGAAAATAATCAGTAGTCTTACTGGCCCATCCCTGTTAGCAAAACCAACAGGGATACCTAGGAAAGGGACTCTTAGCAACATCTTCAACTAAAACAAAGACTAAATAGTAAAAAAACCCCACGAAAACAAGACAGTCCTATCTTCCTCAAACGGACTTACTGATAACCAGCCCAAAACAACAAAGGGAAATAGTCTACAAAACAACTACTGAATGGTGGATCATTGAATTACTGTTGTAAAAATATCTCCCAGTCCCAGAAGCCCATTCCCCAGTATCACCCTTGACTCTGAACTCTCCTTTACCTGTCACCTTCAATTTACTGCCAGTTCTGTGGATTCTTCCTTCACAACATCTCCCAGATCCTCCCCTTTCCCTCCACCAAAGAAGCTACCATGTTTGGCTCGTGCTCTGCCCCTCTCTCAGTGACTGTTGTATCATCCTCCACGCTGGTCTCCTTGCCTCCAACCTCTCCCCCCTCCAATCTATACTCAATCAGTGCCCTGCACAAAGTAAACACTCAATAAATACGACTGAATGATATTTACTGGGTGCTTAGGAAGTACAGTAGAGTTGATATGCAGGATCCCTGTCCATAAGTATAATCCTGAAGCAAAACTAGGCCCTCTTCTCTCCATATTTCAAAATACTCCACCACTGCCTTTTTTAAAAAACGGTATTTGTTAATTGCTTACTATGTGTCAGACACTGTACTAAGCACTGGGGTAGAGGCAAGATAATCAGGTTGGACACAGTCGATGTCTCACGCGGGACACTCAGTCTTAATCCTCATTCTTGCAGAAGAAGGAAGTGATGTGCAGAAAAGTGACTTCCCCACAGTCTAACAGCAGGTAAGTGGCAGAGCTGGAATTAGAACCCAGATTCTCTGTCTCCCGGACTATTTTCACTAGGCCACACCACTTCTCAGTTTCTCCGCATCAAGCAAAAACTCCTCACAAATGGCATCAGGCTCGCCACCAATTCACTCCACCTTATATACATACATATATGCCCCTTTAGACTGCCAACTTGTTGTGAGCAGGGAATGTGTCTATTTATTGTTATAATGTACTCCCCCAAATGCTTAGTATAGTGTTCTGCACACAAAAAAGCCCTCAATGAATATAACTGAATGAATGAATATATGTTCTCTTCATCCACTATTCCCCAACCCACTCCCTTGATTGCTTCCAAGCTAACCTTCTAATTCTTCCTCACTCTTGACTCTCTGCCCATCCCCCTGCCTTCACTTTTCCCATACTAATTAGTCGGGAGAGTACAACAGAGTTGAACTCAGAAGGTAATCTTTATCTTACTTTCTGTGAAATGTTCTGATTCCATTGGCTTTTAAGTTAGAGCTCTTAATTAAGCTGAAGATAGGAGCAATTACTAAAATGTCTGCAGGAAAAAAGCTTAATAAGCTCCTTGTGGGCTAGGATCCTGCCTACCAATGCTATTGTATTCTTCCAAGCACTTAATCAATCAAGTGTCTTTATTGAGCACTCGCTGTGTTCAGAGAACTGTATTAAGCCCTTGGGAGAGGACAATACAACAGAGTTGCTAAACATGGTTTCTGCCCGAAGTCTACACAATCTTGCATCGTTGAAGTGCTCAGTAAATCCCATTGATTGATTTAAAGAATAAAGGCCTAGGTTGAAGCGGTTGAAATATTTTTAAAACTCTACTGAATCTCTAAGCAACTTCTCCAGACTGGTAAGATAATAATAATAATAATAATAATAATAATGATAATGGCATTTATTAAGTGCTTACTATGTGCAAAGCACTGTTCTAAGGGCTGGGGGGTTACAAGGTGATCAGGTTGTCCCACAGGAGAGTCATAGTCTTAATCCCCATTTTACAGATGAGGTATCTGAGGCACAGAGAAGTTAAGTGACTTGCCCAAAGTCACACAGCTGACAAGTGGCGGAGCTGGGATAACAACAGAAAGCGACAGACACATTCTTAGTAAGCACTTAATAAATACCACAGTTATTATTTCTGGAGGCCACAGCCCCACAGTGCTTATGTACATATTTATATACTCTATTTCCTCCATCCATCATCTATTTTAATTTCTGTCTTCATGTAGGACTAAGTTCCTTGGGGACAGGGATCACATTTTGTAACTCTGTTAAATTGTACTTTGCCAAGTGGTTGATTCAGTGCTCGGTACACATGAAGCACTCATTAAATATCATTTATTGATATTTGTTTCCTTTCATATCTGAGGCAATGAGAGAAGCAGCACCACTTTTTTCTGTGAAACCACGACAGGTTCATGCAATAAACTTCCCCGGTTTTCTTCTAGACTCTAGGCACCTGGGCCAGTGCTTATTTTCATGGTTTATTTAATCCATCCCTTC
The DNA here is from genome assembly GCF_015852505.1 of Tachyglossus aculeatus. Taxonomy (NCBI): domain Eukaryota; kingdom Metazoa; phylum Chordata; class Mammalia; order Monotremata; family Tachyglossidae; genus Tachyglossus; species Tachyglossus aculeatus. The sequence goes on along the minus strand of NC_052067.1, from coordinate 40,244,177 downwards.
TGCTAGGCTGAGATCATTCCCTACAGCTATTCTCCAGTGGCTTCTCCAGTTCGATTTAAGAAGAGGCAAGTGACAAGGTTGCTACCATTGTTTCTCTTGGGAGATTCTTGAACAGTTGGCTAATTCTCCCAGCAGGGAACTTCTTGAGAATCAGACGAAGTTTTCTTCATACTATTACCCCCAGTTAGACCTTGTTAGAGCACCGGTGGGCATTCTTGGCTCTGTGTGAGATACATCTGCTGCTAAAAGTTTATTTCTAGATAGAGACTTTCAGCTAGGGGACATGGGGGTTTACCATGCTTCCACACCTTTTTATTTAATGATAATTTGTTAAGCGCTTACTGTATTCATTCATTCAATCATACGCTTACTGTGTGCAGAGCACTGTACTCAGCACTTGGGAAGTACAAATCAGCAGCATATAGAGACGGTCCCTACCCAACACGGGCTTATGCCAGGCGCTGTATTAATCACTGTCATAGAAACACAGTTTAAGCAGTTTAGACACGATCCCTGACCCTCACAGTCTTAATCCCCATTTTACAGTTGAGAGGACTGAGGCACTAAGAAGTTAAGTGACTTGCCCAAGGTCACACAGCCGACAAGTAGTGGAACTGGGATTGGGGATGGTGGAGTAAGTTATTGCTGTGATTTAATGGATGGCAAAAATAATCAATCAGTGGGGTTTATTGACCACTTACTACGTGCAGAGCAGTGTACTAAGCATTTGGGAGAGTACAACACAACAGAGTTAGCAGACATCATCCCTGCCCATAACAAGCTCACAGTCTAGAGGGGAGACAGACATTAATATAACCTAAGAATTATACTCTTTCCCAGATATCCCGTTGTTGGGTAGGGACCGTCTCTATATGTTGCCAACTTGTACTTCCCAAGCACAGACATTAATATAAACTAAGAATTATACTCTTTCCCGGATATCCCTGGGATATCCCTGGAATCCCCTCTCCCTTCACATCTTCACTTCTTCAATCTTCTAGACTGTGAGCCAGTTGTTGGGTAAGGACCGTCTCTATATGTTGTCGACTTGTACTTCCCAAGCGCTTAGTACAGTGCTCTGCACACAGTAAGCGCTCAATAAATATGATTGAATGAATGAATGAATATCCCAAACCAAGAACTCCTGGCTCCTAGTCTACATCAAACAAGAGCCCCTAAGATCCTACAGTAACATAATAATGACAGTGACATATGCTAAATGCTGACTACAAGCAAATCATTATACTAAGCACTAGGGTAGATTCAATATAAGCAGACTGGATACAGTCTCTGTCCCATGTGGGACTCATGGTCTAAGAGGCTTCCACAGTCTTTTCAATTATTTATGCTAGACAAATACATTGGAAGATTTCTGAGACAAATTACTGTGCAGATACGCTGATATCATTCAAGATTTCCAATCAATCAATGGTATTAATTGTTCACTTACTGTGTGCATTCATTCATTCAAGAGTATTATTATGTGCAAAGCACTGTACTAAGCACTTGGAAAGTACAAATTGGCAACATATAAAGATGGTCCCCACCCAACAACAGGCTCAGAGCCCTATACTAAGCACTTGGGCGAATACGACAGAATTAATCAATCAATCAATCGTATTTATTGAGCACTTACTGTGTGCAGAGCACTGTACTAAGTGCTTGGGAAGTACAAGTTGGCAACATATAGATAGTCCCTACCCAACAGTGGGCAAACATGTCTAGAAGGGGTAGACAGAGAACAAAACCAAACATATTAACAAAATAAAATAAATAGAATAGATATGTACAAGTAAAATAGAGTAATAAATATGTATAAACATATATACGTATATACAGACACGTTCCCGGCCAACAACGAGTTTACAGTTTTTCCAGCAAGGCAATGACCAAGTTTTCCAAGAGGAAGAGAAAACTGAAGTAAATAAATTAGTTCCCAGTCGAAAACACTATTGCCAGTTTTCTACTACAAAGCATAGTGAATGTGCACTAGTTCTTTCTTTGGTAGTTTCAATGTCTGCTTATTGTTGTATTGTAATCTCTCAAGCGCTTAATACAGTGTTATGCACACAGTAAGTACTCAGTAAATACGATTGAATGAATGAATAGCTGAGAGTCCTCTTGGTGAGAGAATACAGAAATGATTTTTCAGGCCTCTCCATTGCTGTTGCTGGGGAATCTCAACTGCCCTGAACCCCCTCCCTTGCCCTCCGGGCCACATTGCTTGGGCTCTGAAGCAGGGCCCTGAAGCCCCACTGCTAAGGCTGAAGCAGTATTGCCTAGTGGATAGACCACAGGCCTGGGAATCAGAAAGATCTAAGAAGCAGCGTGGTTCAGTGGAAAGAGCACGTGCTTGGGAGTCAGAGGTCATGGGTTCAAATTCTGGCTCCACTGCTTGCCAGCTGTGTGACTTTGGGCAAGTCACTTAACTTCTCTGTGCCTCAGTTACCTCATCTGTAAAATGGAGATTAAGACTGTGAGCCCAACTCACATGGGACAATCTGATCACCTTGTAACCTCCCCAGCACTTAGAACAGTGCTTTGCACATAGTAAGCGCTTAACAAATGCCATAATTATTATTATTTGTTATTATTAATCTAGTCCCAGCTCCATCACTTGTCTGCTGTGTGATGTTGGGCAAGACACCTCACTTCTCTGGGCCTCAGTTACTTCATCTGTAAAATGGGGATTAAAACTGTGAGCACCATGTGGGACGTAAGTCTGTGTCCAACCTAATTGGCTTCTCTAATGCTAACCTTCTCACTGTGCCTTGATCTCATCTAACTCACCTCCAACCCATCACCCACGTCCTGCTTCTGGCCTGAAACGCCCTCCCTCCTAATAACCCACAGACAATGAATCTCCATACCTTCAAAGCCTTATTGGAGGCCTATCTCCTCCAAGAGGCCTTCCCTGACTAAACCCTCCTTTCCTCTTCTTCCACTCCCTTCTGCATCACCCTGATTTGCTCCCTTTGTTCTCTCCCTCCCCTCCATCCCCACAACATTTATAATAATAATAATAACGATGGTATTTATTAAGCGCTTACTATGTGCAAAGCACTGTTCTAAGTGCCTAATTTATTTACATGTACATGTAAATATGTAAATATTTATGTGCATATCTGTAATTTATTTCTATCTATTAATGTCTGTCTCACCCTTTAGACTGTAAGCTAGTTGTAGGCAGGGAATATCACTGTTTATTGTTAGTGCAAGTGCTTGGTACAGTGCTCTGCACACAGTAAATGCTCAATAAATGATTAAATTAATTAGCTTGTATCTACCCCATCGCTTAGAACAGGGCCTGATACAAAGGACGTATTTAATAAATATCATTATTTTTAAAAATAGATATAATAATAATAGTAATGATGGCATTTGTTAAGCACCTACTATGTGCAAAGCACTGTTCTAAGTGCTGGGGAGCATACAAGGTGATCAGGGTGTCCCACATGGGGCTCACAGTCTTCATCCCCATTTTACAGATGAGGTAACTGAGGCACAGCGAAGTTAAGTGACTTGTCCAAAGTCACACAGCTGGCAATTGGTGGAGCTAGGATTTGAACCCATGACCTCTGACTCCAAAGCCCATGCCCTTTCCACTGAGCCATGCAGGCCCTAAGGTAAATGGCTGAAGAAGCATACTACTACTACTACTACTACTACTACTAATAATAATAATTGTGGTATTTGTTAAGTGCTTACTTTGTGCCAGACACTATACTAAACACTGGGATGCATACAAGCATAGAGTGCTATGTGTCAATTCCATGGAGAGGTTGGCGTCCGGGTGATTGGAGCCGGCTGGGAAGTGGGACTGAGTGTGCGACTCCCAATCCTTATTCTCTGTCGACAAATGTTTGGTAGTTCACAGAGCTATGGACTACCCTGGCGGAAAAACCACCATCTCTGCCTTCCAGTCTGCTCTCCTGGAAGGTGACTCTGGGGATTGCTACCCATTTTAAGGGAGTAGGTTGAACCCTGTCGACTCAGTCATATTTATTAAGCGCTTACTGAGTGCAGAGCAATGTGCTAAACCCTTGGGTAAGTACAGTATAACAAAGTTGGCAATGATAATAATAATAATGGTATTTGTTAAGCACTATATGCCAGGCACTGTTCTAAGCACCGGGGTAGATACAAGGTAATCAGGTTGGCCCATGTGGGGCTCACTGTCTTAATCCCCACTTTACAGATGAGGGGACTGAGGCACAGAGAAGTGAAGTGACTTGCCCAGAGTCACAGAGGAGACAAGTGGTGGAGCTGGGAACAGAACGCATGTCCTCTGGCTCCCAAGCCCGGGCACTTACCACTAGGCAATGCTCCCACACTTTCCCTGCCCACAGTGAGCTTACTGTCTAAGAGGAGTATAGTGCCTGGAATGCCCTCCCTCTGCCCATCTGCCAAGCTAGCTCTCTTCCTCCCTTCAAGGCCCTACTGAGAGCTCACCTCCTCCAGGAGGCCTTCCCAGAGTGAGCCCCTTCCTTCCTCTCCCCCTCGTCCCCCTCTCCATTCCCCTCATCTTACCTCCTTCCCTTCCCCACAGCACCTGTATATATGTATATATGTTTGTACATATTTATTACTCTATTTATTTTACTTGTACATATCTATTCTATTTATTTTATTTTGTTAGCATGTTTGGTTTTGTTCTCTGTCTCCCCCTTTTAGACTGTGAGCCCGCTGTTGGGTAGGGACTATCTCTACATGTTGCCAGCTTGTACTTCTCAAGCACTTAGTACAGTGCTCTGCACACAGTAAGTGCTCAATAAATGCGATTGATTGATTGCTCTGAACCCAGTATGTGCTCCATAAATATGATTCAATGAATACAGGAGGTGACAGGTTACAAATAAATAAATTATAGATATGGACATAAGTGCTGTGGGGCTGAAGGAGGGGCTGGAAAAAAGGAGCAAATCAGGGTGATGCAGAAGAGAATGGGAGAAGAGGAAATGAGGATTTTGTCAGGAAAGGTACTTCTTCTCTAGCTGGCAGGGCTTTTGTAATGGCTGATGTGGAGACCCTAGCCCTGCCCTATTCTTATCAGAGCAGTTAGGGGAGAGGGAGAAAACAGGGTGTTGCAGGGTGGGTTGGTTGGAGTCCCCAAAGCCCCAGTTGTAGCAGAGACCAGGGGCCCCAGAAGCAGAAGGTGTAGACACCTAGAAAGAGGTTAGCAGGCCTGTTCTACAGCAATAACACCACTGTGACCAAATCAGCCCAATTCTCAGGCATTGTGGGCACTTTGAGCCAACTGGCCCTGCTCCTCTAACCCCTGCCTAGAGAGTTGGGCTGGAAATCCAAATTGTGTGGGGGGAAAATGGCACTGCAGACCTCTGGCATTCTTGCAGCATCAAAAACCCAGTAGATTCTGTACTGGTGGACTCAACTGAACAACTGTGAGCCCACTGTTGAGTAGGGACCATCACTCTATGTTGCTGATTTGTACTTTCCAAGCACTTAGTACAGTGCTCTGCACACAGTAAGTGCTCGATAGATACGACTGAATGAATGAAAGGGAATGGATTGACCATGGTTATACAGGAGGAGGGAGGAGAATTGGAGAGGAGGCAGCATCATGAACTTGAAGCAGGAGGGCAAAGAGAGAGATGAGAGAGGGACCAGGATAATAAAAAGAATAAGAACAATAGTATTTGTTAAGGGCTTACTATGTGCCAAGCACTGTACAAGATAATCAGGTCCCAAAGAGGGCTCAGAGTCTAAACAGGAGGGAGAACAAGTATTGAACAGGTATTTTGTAGCTCATGGAGCTGAGGCCCAGGGAAGTGAAGCAACTTGCCCAAGGCCACACAGCAGACAAATAGCAGAGCTGGGATTAGAACCCATGTCCTCTGACTCTCAGGACCATGCTCTTTCCACTAGGCCATGCTGCTTCAGTTGGTAAATAGTAAATGAATAGTAAATGAGAATGACTAGGTGGGAGAAAGGGAGGACAGGCTGAGGAGTGACTGGGGGGTGAGGGGACAGTGGGTGGATAGGAAAGGGAAGATATAATGGGCTTCCAAGATGGCAAGAATGGCCTAGTGGAAAGAGTACCAGCCTGGGAGGTCAGAGGACCTAGGTTCTAATCTTGCCTTTACAAATTGCTTGCTGTGTGACCTCGGGTAAGTCATTTAAGAGTGTGTGTGTGTGTGTGTGTGTGTGTGTGTGTGCGTGCGCGCGCGCGCGCGAGAGAGAGAGAGAGAGCGAGAGAGAGAGAGAGAGAGAGAGACCATAGTTCGGTAGGGACCATCTCTATATTTTGCCAACTTGTACTTCCCAAGGGCTTAGTACGGTGCTCTGCACACACTAAGCACTCAATAAATACAATTGAATGAATGAATGTGTGTGTGTGTGTGTGTGTGTGTGTGTGTGTGTGTGTGTTTGTAAGTGAGAGAGAGAGAGACTATGTGTGGTATGGTATTGGTATTTGTTAAGTGCCTACTATGTGTTAGGCACTGGATTAGGTCCTGAGATACATATAAGATAATCAGGTTGGACCCCATCCATCTTCCACCTGGGGCTCACATTATAATCCCTATCTTACAGAATCGATAACTGAGGCCCAGACAAGTTAAGTGACTTTCCCAAGGTCACACAGCAGACAGTTGACAAAGCCGGGATTAGAATCCAGGTCCTCTGTCAACCAGGCCCCTGCTTTATCCACAAGGCCACGCTGCTTCTCTGTTCCTCAGTTTCCTCATCTGTAAAATCGGAATTAAGTACCTGTTGTCCTTCCTAGTTCAACTCTGCTCCCCATGTGGGACACGGACCATATTCAACCTGTTTTTACATTTATCAACACCAACGCTAAGAATAATGCTTGAAACCTAGTAAGTGCTTAACAAGTACCATTATTATTATTATCATCATTATCATTATTAAGGCTAGTGATCAATGAACCTGCAGTTCATCACCCAGGGAGCAGTGGACTGTTCTGTGCCAGTTCCAGTGGAAGGCCAACTTGGAGTGTAAGATTGGATGGAACATTATTCTGCAGTACTTTTGTAAACAACAGGGATTTTCTCAGTAGATTTTCCCTGCCACAAATCTTCCCACTTGCCTTTTTTTGTTTGTTTCTAAAGGCTGGATCAGATCAACCAGTCAGCAAGGATTCACATTTATTCACATTCCATATATATGGATTCACATTCCATTTATAAGGTTGTCTTCTACCTGTCCTTCGTGGAAACACTGTCGCATAATTTACTGGTGGTGCATGTGTATGCCTTGGGATGTCCTAAATCTGGGAAATTCTGAGTTGACTTTTCCACAGTAAACTTAACTTGGCCTTCTTGCGAGGGTTATGCAAGCCTTTTGTTAGATCATCACACAGCCTTGAGTCTGGAACCAGCCCAAATCCTATATCCGGAACCTGCAGACCTCTCTTTGAAGTCATCTGGGAGCTCCAGGTATTGAGAGGCAGGATATAAGGTAGGACAATTGAAATGAGATGAATATGTGCATTCTGTCAGACTTCTGAGAAAGGTCTAGAAAGGTCAATCCTTTAGCCACTTTGCACTGTCTTTGGGAAGAGCCATGTGTGTCACCTTGCCTTCTGTTGAGAGAATATGAAATGAATAGTTTGAAAAGACTGAAAAGGAAACTGGAGAAAAGGCAAGGATAAACTTAGGATTTCTCAAAGTTCCGGGAAATTAAAATTCTAAACTTCATAATGTTCCAAAATGGTGCCTTTTCTGCATCCTTTTGACTTTCAATCTGATAGGGAAAGAAAAGGGGAAAACTGAGTAGACCGTGTAAAGGGCTGGTTCTGAAATACCTTGAAAAGATAATTTCAGAAATACCTGCATGCATTTTTTTCTACTTCCTACACAAATGTACACAACCTATATATCTAGGTGCACTTAAATGCAAGAATGAATACAAATGGCAAACTATGCTGTAGAAAGTTCATTTGGCCAAAAGATCATCCCAATGAATACCCAAAGCATTCTCTTGTGTTCAGGAGGATCCTCATGTTAAATAATAATAATAATAATATTTAAGTTAATAATAATTGCGGTATTTGTTAAGCGCTTATTAAGAGCCAGGCACTGCACTTAGCTCTTACTATGTGTCAAGTACTGTTATAAGCACTGGAGTAGACTCAAAATAATCGGATCAAACATAATCCCTAACCCACATGGTGGTAACCGTCTAAGTAGGAGGGATGATATGTATTCAATCTCCATTTTACAGATGAAGAAATGGAGGCACAGAAAAGTTAAGTGACTTAACCAAGGTCATGCAGCAGCAAGTGGCTGAGCTGGGGTTAGAACCCAGGTTCACAAACTCCCACGCCTGTGCTCTTCCCACTAGGCTACCCTCTGTGGAGTTGAAGGGTGAGGAGGAAAGTTTATCCTCACCCTGCCTGCGCATGATTAAATAATTGAATATTCCATAGAATATAAACATAAACGAGAGTGTGGAGGATGGGTATAGATAAGTTCATAAGTGCAGGGGTAGTTTGACGGGTTTATGCCGTTTACGTGCTAGGAGATAAACTGGGAAAGTGTGTTGGGCTGGGAATGTGAGGAAAAGTTGTGGTCCGCTGTATCTGGAAGGGAAGGAAGTTCCAAGGCAGGAAAACCAGAAAGGAGGGAAGGTCTGGTGGTGGGAGAGATGAAACAGCGTGCAGGACCTAATGAAAAGAGCACGAGCCTGAGAGTCAGAAGGACCTGAGTTCTAATTCCAGCTCTGCTAATTGCTTGTCATGTGACCTTGGGCAGATCACTGTGCCTCAGTTTCCTCAACTGTAAAATGTAAATTAAATACCTGTTCATCCTCCTATTTGGACTGTGAGCCCCATGTGGGACAGGGACTCTGTCCGACCTAATTAACTTGTACCTACCCCAGTATTTAGAATAGTGCCTGACACATAGTAAGCTTTCAAATACCATGAAAAATAAAATAAAATAATAAAGATGAAGAAAAGGGAACAGCTGGAAGGTTGATTTGGGTGGAGTGAGGAGAGCATGTTGGGGAACTGTGGGTGAAGAAAGCAGAAATTGTTGGAGAGCGTTGAAACCAACAGTGAGGAGTTTTTGTTTGACCAACAGAGAGGCACAGGATGCCAGCAGAGGATTTTGAGGAGAGATATGGGGCCGAGCGACGAGTCATGAAAATGATGTGTGCAGCAATGTCAAGCCACGCATTCGCTTATTCCAGCTCGAGGTGTTAAGGTGTGATGAAGTCACAAAATAAAAGGGAAAAAAATTAAAAATAAGTTCATCTTACAGGAAAAAGAAATTGAGCCATAGTCCTTAAATGGTTATAAAAAGAGATGGTTTCATTCCTATTGTAGGACAGGATCTACTGAACATTTTATAGAAGTATATTTTCTTTTCTTATTCCTTTTACATATATTCAGTGAAATTTTCATACATGAAAATTAAAAGGTTCACATTTTAATTCATTCTTGGAATATGGAAGAAAGTTCCTCAAAGTGCACTCTAGGTTTTCCATTTTTACTAAGGTTGAGTATTACGATTTTAGGCAATTTTACCTGCCATAGTTAAGAAGATTAATAACCTGAAACTACACAACCAAGTGAGAAGCTGTGTGGCTTAGTTGAAAGAGAACGGGCTTGGGAGTCAGAGGTCGTGGGTTCTAATCCCAGCCCTGCCACTAATCAGCTGTGTGACTTTGGGCAAGCTGCTTAATTTCCCTGGGCCTCAGTTACCTCATCTGTAAAATGGGGGTTAATACTGTGAGCCCATGTGGGACAACCTAAATACCTTGATCTACCCCAGAGCTTGGAACAGTGCTTGGCACATAGTAAGTGCTTAACAAATACCATCATTATTATTATTTTAAGTCATCTCAGATGCCTCCAAGATTCTTTGAGAGGTCTGGAAACACAGAACCTAATAGTCGTATTCTTGGAAAATAATATGCTCTGTAAATCATGTAGAATGGTAATTCAGTCTAGGGAAATTTGGGGATTAGGTTCTTAGGGATGGCCTAAAGAGGTTGCTGAACTCCCCAGGTCTTTTCTATGACAACATATCCTCCAGCAGCAAAGGGGAAGATGAAGTAGTTACAATTCATTCCACATTACTGAAATCAATGCCTGCATTTTGGATCTTACTGTTAATACGTCTGATAGAACCGGCTATTTACAAATCAGACACCACTGTGAAAATGTCATCATGGGAATGATATATAATATCCCAAGCCAACGAGAACTTTAAAATTGGTGTTTTAAATGTTAACATTTGTAACAGAAATTCTGACCTTTAAATCATCTTTGTTACATATTTAAATGGATGTTCACAGATTTTTTTTTTTTATAGAGGGAATGTGGCATATATAAATACAGGTATATCCTTGGGAGAGTTCTTGTTGACATTCATGGAGAGACAACTTCATTGATATGGTACATATTCTCTGCCTGTTCTTTGTGACTGTAGCATATTACTGTAGATCTTCTTAAGTGTAAGCATAGACTCTAACCAAATAAATGTGACAATAGGCACTATAACCTCGGAATTTCCTAAAAGCCTTTGAGTGCTGGAGTTATCAACTGCAAGACTGTATTAAGGTAGTTTGAGGCATTTAACATCATGACTCAAATCTGAACCTTCCAAAAGTCATTTGTACTTGAAGGAGGATGCAGTGTCATCCTTTTTATTTTCCAGATTATGTTCCATGAGTTCAACATTTTCAGTCTTTATTATGAATGAGGACTATTCAGAAGCTGGAAACAAATTCTGTTCATTATCCGTTCGTGGCTGGGGCCTTTTTTCATGGATTCCTTATGAAGCCAGAATTGACACATCTCTAGCTGCTTTTATTTTGTTGGCTCTGGTGTCTTTCGGAATCATCGAGAGTGCATCGTTCAGAGAATGGGGTTTATTCATTATATGGCTCCCTCTGTGAGTAGCCTAAACAAATCTTTAGTAATAATAATAATTTTTTTAAGTGCTCACTATGTGCAAAGCACTATTCTAAGTGCTGAGGGAGAAGATAATCAGGTCGTTCCACGTGGGGTTCACAGTCTTAATCTCCATTTTACAGATGAGGGTAACTGAGGCTCAGAGAAGTTAAATGACTTGCTCAAAGTCACACAGCTGACAAGCGGCGGAGTCGGGATTAGAACCCAGGACCTCTGACTCCCAAGCCCGGGCTCTTTCCACTGAGCCATGCTGCGTCCATCTCTTTACAGATGGATGGAAGTCACTGAGGAAACACCAAAGCAGTCAAAGGATAAGAGTGGGATGAATTGTGTGGTCAGATGGAAAGAATTCTATGTGGCATGACTAAATATTGTAAAACAATAGACATTCATCAGGGGAGGGGAAAGGAATGGTTCCAGTAAGAGTGAAGAAAGAAGTTGAAAACTGGACTCCCCCATAGCTTAGCAGAGATTCCCTGAGACCTGGGCTCTAGTTAAAGCTATGCTACTGATTTTCAGTGTGATCTCAGGAAAAATCACAATCTCTCTGATTCTTGGTTACCTCTCCTGGAAAATGGGGGTAATGACCATTATCTCCAGAGTCACTGGGTGGCTAAATAATGGATTGTGAAAGTATTTACAATTGAGCTGTGACACCTTGGGCAAGTTATTTAACTTCTCTGTGCCTCATCTCTAAAATGGGAATGAGAGTGTAATCCCCAAGTGGGACAGAGACTGTGTCCAACCTGATTACCTTGTATCTACACAAGCGCTTAGAACAGTGTTTGGCACATAGTAAGCTCTTAACAATTACCATAATCATCATTATTATTATGAGAAACCCAGCACTGCATTAGGCAGTCAATCATATTTATTGAGCGCTTACTGTGTGCAGAGCACTATAGTAAGTGCTTGGAAGAGCATAAAATAACAATATAACAGTTTAAGTCCCAGGTTAATTATTATTATTATTATATTAGAAGTGTGGCTTATTGAGCTACTTGACACTGAATTGAGTGAAGAATGAAGCATATTTCAGAAAATTCAGTTCTAGCAGCATAGCAGTTTTTACTGTTTATTCTCCATTGCTGGGTGGCTGGGCATACAGGATTGTTCTAATATATGCAGGACAGAGGTACTGAGGTACTGAGGTACTAAACAGTTGGGAGATCATAATAGAAACCAATATATGTGATCACTTCCCTCAAGGAGCTTAAAATCTAGCAGAGGATAGGAATAAATAAATTTAGTAGTGCTACAGATGGCTGGAGAGGTGATACAATATGGAGCACTGGGAATTAACCAGGAAAGTCTTGTTGGAGAAAATATTTTGTGCATTTGATATGGGTGGTGGGTGGATTTAGTCATGTAGTAACAGTAGAAAAATAACCCGCCACCCATACCGAACACAAAAAGCATTTATACATCAATAAATATGCTCCAGTAGCTACTCCTGGTATCACTTGTGAATCGACACACTTTCTGAAAACTTGACTTTTGAAACAATTCAAGTCTAAAGAAATGTATTTCCAAATGCAAATATGATCTAGGAACTAACCTAGCATAACAGGCATGTTTAGACTTTTTTCCCCTCTATTTGCTTGTGTTTTGCTCTTACATCAGCCCAAAAAGCTAAAGCACTCAAAGATTATCCTTTAACTGATCTTTCAATATTTCCTGTTTATCTTACTTATTTTGACAAGTCCTAATTTCTAACAAAACCACAAAAATACTTATTTGGCATATATAATGTATCATCATTTTCTGAGAATCTCAAAGTCTTCCTATAAAAATCACCTGGCTACACATCACAATGCCCAGGGCATTAGATAGACCTATTCCATTTGGCACTTGGATTTACTCCCTTTATTCACCCCCACAGCACTCATTCACTCATTCATTCAATCGTATTTATTGAGCGCTTACTGTGTGCGGAGCACTGTACTAAGTGCTTAGGAAATACAAGTTGGCAACATATAGAGACGGTCCCTACCCAACAACGGGCCTACAATCTAGAAGGGGAAGATAGGCAACAAAACAAAATACGTGGACAGGTGTCAAGTCATCAGAATAAATAGAAGTAAAGCTAGATTCACATCATTAACACTCATATACATATCGGTAACTTATTCACTTATATTTGTCCGTCTCCTCTAGACTAAAAGCTCATTGTGAGCAGGGAAAATATCTACCAACTCTGTTATATCGGACTCTCCCAAGCACTTAGTACAGTGCTCTGCACACAGTAATCGCTCAATAAATACCACTGACTGATTGATTTTACAGCTGGATTAACTGAGGCCCAGAGAGATCAAGTGGTTTTCTCCAACCCAAATGAGAAGTCTCTTAGAGTGTGCGGTAGCACCTCTCACTCCCAAAATTCACACAGTCTGTTATTAGTAGTAGTAATAACTATAATAGTATTTGTTAAGCACTTACTATGTGTCAAACACTGTTTTAAGCACTGGGGCAGAGTCAAGCTAGTTTGGACACAGTTCAAGTCCCACATGTGGTTTATAGCTTTAATTCCCACTTTACAGATGGAGGGAACTGAGGTACAGAGAAGTGATTTCCCCAAGGTCACAAAGAAGACAAGTGGTGAAGCCAGGATTAGAACCCAGGTCCTTTTGACTCCCAGAACCATGCTCTACCCACTAGACATGCTGCTTCTCTACTGGGGAGCCTTTCCATTTGAAAATAACTTTTAACAGGGTCCGCTGATAAGGTGCATTTTAAACTGGATCTTCAATCAGCCAATAGCACTGGTCCCTGGGACCTGTCCCGGGGACTATATCATTCAGATTAAAACCTCTCCTTGTACTTTCAAATACCGAGAGCCACGCAATCCACAGTCAGCTCATCCCTTGCCCCTCACCAACCAACCCCACCGACCAACTTCCTCTCCAAGCTCAGGTGCTCAACCCCAGATCTGACACAAATAAAGAAGCGATAGGGATAATCTCAAATGGGGAGAGACCGCAGACAATCTCTCTGTTCCATGGGGTATAGCAGGAATGACCCAAGAAATAGCCGGGAAACAAAAAGAAAATGAGAAAAGGAAAACAAATTCAAGGGGAGTCACGATGGGCCCCGAGTGGCCTTATTATATGAATCGACTGCAGGTAACGACAGCCTTCCAGCGAGACGTTTCATAAATCCTGTCATCTTGTTAGGGCCGCAGGACTACTGACCTCACTTCCTCCATCAGCAGGGTGGCTCTATTTCACTCAGAGATGCTTTTTTAAAGAGACAGGAGCATTCCATTAATACCCTGCACTCTTTCCAAGTAACTTTGCAAGTCTCGAACTGGATGGTCCCAGGAAGGAAAAGGCACCGACCTCATTCCCTTCCTGAAACTTGCTAAAGAAATTCAACCCAGCCATGTGGCAAGAAGAAAAATGAATTCATTCTGAGTGAATGTGAATATACCATATCAATCAATCAATGCTATTTACTGAGCACTTATAGTGTGCAGCGCACGTATTAGGCACTTGGGAGAGTACTGTATAACAGCGCTGGTGGACACATTCCCTGCCTACTTGTCTAGAAGGACAAGTTGACGGTACAGTACTACATTCTTTACTATGTGAGTATAGTTCATCAATCACTGCATTTGTAGAGCAAGAAAGCAGCAGTGACTTTGTACTAGCCAAACTGTAATGGGCGGCAGCCTACATTTTTTCCTTCATTGTATGGGTAAGGGTAAGGCTTACCCTTACTTTGTGCCTGGCATGGTACTAATCACTGTGGCAGATAAAAGATAATTGGATCAGACACAGCCCACCATCTATGACCTACTTCTCTAATATGGGTATTAGCTATTTGTCCAAAACTATGTTCAAAATTAGGGGAAGGGCAAATTCACCTCCCGAGATATGATTTTCCATGGCTTTCCTTGCGTGAAATGTTAGAAAATGAAATTCTCATGCCAGAACCTAGCTAATGAGGCTTTTTTGAAGATTCAGATTATACAGGCTAAGTTAATGGTCAACCATTTGACAAGCACAGAGGCCTAATGGACATGGGTTCTAATGCCGCTTCTCCCACTTGTCTGCTGTGCAAGTTTGGGAAGTCACTTAACTCTTCTGTTTCTCAGTTACCTCATCTATAAAATGGGGATTAAGACTCAAATCCCCGTGGGACATGGAATGAATCCAAGATGATTAGCTTGCATCTGCCCAGTGCATAGAACAGTGCCTGACACATAGTAAGTGCTTAAACACCATTAAAAAAAAAACTGCCTTCCATTTCCAAGAGATTTGAGATTTTGCTAAAGCTTCTAGTTCTACCTCAAAAAAGAACCTCGACTCAGTCAAGTCGAGAACTCCCCATGGTCAACCGTGGTAGTGAGTGAGCTAGAATTAAGTTGATCTTGATGATAAAATGCTGCAGATGTATATTGATAAAGAGGATTTAATTAATCAATGATATTTACTGAGCACTATGTGAAGAGCACTGTACTGACCGCTTGAGAGAGTACAGTACAACAGAACTAGCAGACACATTCCCTGCCCATATCGAGCTTACAGTCCAGTGGGGGAGGCAGGTATTAGTATGGATAAATAATTCCTATATAGCCGCTCTTCTTCCTTTCTCCCTCTCCCTGCTTCTGTAGGTCCAGGTTTTACCTCCAGCGATTAACCTTTGGCTTAACAGCAAACAGGGAAGATCTAACAAAAAGCGTGGACTAGCTGCCCTTCCCAACACTAAGAGAACAGAAAGGAGCCTGCGACAACTTTCATCACAATCACAGCTGGGGGAGAAAAAAGTTAAAAGTTAAAAAGCTATCATCCTTTTGCCAGGACACTATTTCTGAGGGGTGTGGCAGTGTGGTTGAGCATTTTTCAGCTGAATTGCCCTGGCCTCTAGGCATCAGAGAGCAGCCCAGAGAGGAGATCTTCGGGCCCATCACTTATTTCTGCTTGCTTTTGTGGTCAGCCAAATAAAAAATATCCCTGACAATTCGGAATTGCATGTATAAAGCATTCTAGAGCAGCATGCCTGCTTGTCATATTCTCTCTCTCTTTTTTTTTTTCTCCAGCAAGGAAGCCATATTTTCTGCTCTCTGGTATACACACCATAAGCATTCATCTTCTCGGACCATACAATCACGAGGAAAAACAAGGGAAAGGGAATAGTAAAAATCTAGAGTCAAATGTGAGTGGCACAGCTATAATTCTTTATGAAGTAGCAGGTAAGATTGATTGCCCAGGGTCAAAAGGCTAGGTCAAACTCTGCTCGTTCGTCAGCTGAATGTCATTTTTGTTTTCTCTGCCACCAGATAGCTTTAAAAAAATGGCAACTCCTTCCTCATTATCTGAGACTGGGCTCCTTCCCTGCCATCCGATATTAATGAAACCGTGCTTCAAGCCTGGTCTTCATCTTTTGAGGTACTTCTTGTATTTCTCCCCTCTCAAACACCACAAAGCAAGAACAGTTTCAAATATCGTCTCTTCCCCAGCCACACTGGGAAATGGCCACAACACAGAGAATGGTGCGAAAACATTCATGGGGTTCTGATGTTTGAATGAGCCAAGATGGAATTAAATCAGAGCAGGGTGAAAGTTTATGTTCCACCATAATTTCATCAGGGCACTACCTTTGCAACAGGTAGAGAAAAAAGATGGGTTCTCTGTGGAAACCATCTCAAATTGAAAGACATCAGAGAAGCAACATGGCTCAGTGGAAAGAGCACAGGCTTTGGAGTCAGAGGTCGTGGGTTCAAATACTGGCTCTGCCAACTGTCAGCTGTGTGACTTTAGGCAAGTCACTTCACTTCTCTGGGCCTCAGTTCCCCCATCTGTAAAATGGGCATAAAGACTGTTAGCCCCCCATGGGACAACCTGATCACCTTGTAACCTCCCTGGCACTTAGAACAGTGCTTTGCATATAGTAAGCGCTTAATAAATGCCATTATTATTACAATATACTGAAACCTTCTCCTTGTAATCACAAATGGGGCATCAACAATATAACGCCAATTCTGAAATACCCTTTTAATTTTGGGGGGGGCTAGCATGTCATTTTCTGTGGGAGGTGTAAGTTAAAAACTATTAAAGCACTATACTTCCAAGAGTATACAATCATTTAATCTGCTTAAGTTTAAAGTACCAAGGCCTAGTGGAAAGAGTATGGGCCTGGGAGTGAGAGGACCTAAATTCTAATCCCAGCTCCATCACTTGTCAGCTCTGTGTACACTGGGGAAGTTACTTCACTTTTCTGTGCTTCAGTTACCTCATCTGAAAAGTGGGGATTGAGACAGTGAGCCCCGTGTGGGACAGGGACTGTATCCAATCTGATTATTTTGTATCTACCCCAGCGCTCAGTACAGTGTCTGGCTTATCGTGTTTAACAAATACCATTAAAAAAAAGATTTAATTTTCTTAGAGTGACAGAGAGTGATGGTTATTTAGTTGAGAATAGAAGAATTTTTTAAACTTAAAAAATTCAGACCAAACTGTACAGCCACATGGAATCAAGTATCCAAGATACGGCTAGGTACTACCAGAAACAAAGAATAGGTTGATCAGTGAAACCACCAAGTGTTTACCTAACAAGAGCACATTTTATGTTTGCAAACACAGCTTTAGGGAAAAATCCATGGGCAAATAGGTCAGAAAAACCAGGGCCTGAGTATTTAGTTTACTTCCCTGTCATAGAAACATTATTTTCTTAATGGTATTTGTTAAGCACTTATTATGTGCCAGGCATTGTTCTAAGCACTGGGGTAGATTCAACATAATCAGGTTGGACAGACCATGTCCCACCTGGGGCTCACAGTTTTAATCATCATTTTACAGATGAGGTAACTGACACAAAAAACTTATGTGACCTACCCAAGGTCACACAGCAGACAAGTGGCAGAGCTGAGATTAGAACCCAGGTCCTCGGACTCCCAGGCCTGCTCTTTCCACTACGCCATGTGGTTCTCAACATGGCTCTAAATCCCTGAGCCCACCTCCTCACCAAATGTAGACGCTTAAAACCATCTTTTAGACAAAACAAAGGAAAAGTCTTTTCACTGAAAAGGATACCCTAGTAAACCAATTTCAAACTGTCAGATTTGTATCTTCATTCTGCCTCCATCCCTAACTAAACATGTTAACCTTCTGCACCTTAGTGAGTCTTTTTCTATTAAAAAAATAGTGTAACTATGGATGATTAAAAAATATGTATCCAGTTCCCATTTAATAATGAAACAATATGGTGTTTCCTAGTGGTAAATGATCCAACTGATATTCAGAGAGCAACCTTTTCTCCTTTTTACTTAGATTATGAGCCCAGTGTGGGATCTACTTATCTTATAACTACCTGAGCACTCAGTATAGTACTTAGCACATAGTAAGTGCTTAACAAATACCACAATCATTATTATTATTATTAATAAAGACATCCAACCCTATCTCAATTCCCCTCAAGAGGAGTCTGCTGGGATGCAGCTGATTTAAATTTGACCATCCTTATGTTCATCACAGACTGTGAGCCCATTGTTGGGTAGGGAATGTCTCTATATGTTGCCGACTTGTACTTCCCAAGCACTTAGTACAGTGCTCTGCACACAGTAAGCGCTCAATAAATACGATTGCAGGAATGAATGAATGAATCATGATGCCACAGAATCTGGGTGTCTAGCTGGTCTCAGGGAACCATGTTTTCACTACCACTGCCACTTAGATCACAGCTTTGGTCAAATCACAGTTTTTGGTAGAGAAGCAGCAGTGCCTTGTGGAAACAGCACAGGCCCAGGAGTCAGAGGACCCAGATTCAAATCCGAGCTCCATCATGTGTCCTTTCTGTGATCTTGGGCAAGTCACTTCACTTCTCTGTCTCAGTTCCCTCATCTGTAAAATGGGGATTCAAAACCTGTTCTCCTTTCTACTTAGCTTGTGAGCCCCATGTGGGACCTTATCTTGTCTCTACCCCAGTGCTTAATACAATGCTTGGCACAGATTAAGCACCTAACAAATACCACAATTAGGAGAGAAAATGAGTAGCATGTGAGAGGACTTTGATTCTGAAGGTACCCTGTTTAAATGCTATACAAAAATGACACCAAACCACTTTATTTTTTTAACAGTCTCTTTACCCCAGCCTCTAGGTGATTTCCAAAATCACTGTCTTAGTCCTCCTAGCAGGAACTTTGACTGGTCATAGGGCCTTTCATGGCTGTACCAGAATCTCTTCTCTGGGGTCTGTCATCTGCACAGGAGAGATGACTCCCAAAGGTCATTGAACAGTCTTCAGAGGACAACTCGTGGTGGTGACAGACATAAGCTACAACTGAGCATGTGATTATGAGAGAAAGGACTTTCTAGGCCATAGGTTACTGATCGGCAAGGGGTGGGGAGAGGTGTGTGTTCAAGTTTTTTGGAATTTTTTTTTTAACGGAAGGGAACAGTCCGTGGCCCAATTTCTTAGAAGAAACAGGCCCCAAAACACTGTCCTTCCATATATTCTCCATACCAGCTGGTCCTGGGGGGCTATTTTTATGAACAAGAGCATTTATTGGGGACAGAAGATGGAAAGAAATCCTACTCCACACTGTTTTGGGTTCCATTCTGCCTTTATCCTAGTCCCTTAATCCAGGTGGGATTCTCTTTAGGCAACTGTGTCCTCGGGGATAGAGCACAAGATGAGGAGTCAGAAGGACCTGGGTTCCAATCCTGACTCTGCCACTTCCATTCATTCGTTCAATCCTATTTATTGAGTGCTTACTGTACGCAGAGCACTGTCCTAAGAGCTTGGAAAGTACAATTCGGCAACAGAGACAATCCCTCGTCTCCTGTTTGATCTTGAGCAAGCCACTTCACTTCTCTGTGCCTCAGTTTTCTCCTCTACAAAATGGGGATTAGGACTGTGAACAGCATGTGTCCAACCTGATCATTTGGTATCTATCCCAGTGCTTAGTACAGTGCCTGGCATGTAGTAAGTGCCTAACAAATACCATAAAAATAAACAAAAACAAATGTCTCCCAAACTTGCATTTGGCCAGATTCGATTCAGTTGCTCTACAGTGGGATCTCTGGGCTATTTCTTCTCACAGGCATAAAGATTAGTGGAGGATGTTGTTCACTGCCCCTACACCCTATGGTATAGCTGTTACCCTGGCCAAGGAAGAGCAGGATGGTTTATAAGCTCTTATTTTATACCATTTCTCATTTTATATCATCCTTAGCTGTTTTCAGGTCACGAGATGGAGGATGTTGCACTTGGTTATATATCCATCTATAATTCATTTTAATATATGTCTCTCCTCTCTAGTCCGCCCACACCTTCCAGAGATTATGTCTACCTAATCTATTGTATTGTACTCACCCAAGCGCTTACTACAGAGCTCTGTACACAGTAAGTGCTCAATAAATATCATTGATAGATTGTTTCTTCCACCTAATTGCCTAATTCTAAGCACCTAATTCTTCTCGCCCAAGTATGTTGCACTCTCCCAAGTGCTTAGTACAGAGCTCTGCGCACAGTAAGTGCTCAATAAATACCATTGATAGATTGATTCTTCCACCTAACTGCCTAATTCCAAGCACCTAATTCTTCTCGCCCAAGTATGTTGCACTCTCCCAAGTGCTTAGTACAGAGCTCTGCGCACAGTAAGTGCTCGAACAGATT
This sequence comes from Tachyglossus aculeatus, assembly GCF_015852505.1. Lineage (NCBI taxonomy): Eukaryota > Metazoa > Chordata > Mammalia > Monotremata > Tachyglossidae > Tachyglossus > Tachyglossus aculeatus. Next base: position 40,223,659 of record NC_052067.1, on the reverse strand, counting down.
GATTCTTCCACTGAAGCGCCTAATTCTAAGCACCTAATTCTTCTCATCCAAGTATGCTGTGCTCTCCCAAGCATTTAGTATAGTGCTCTGCACATATCAAGTGCTCAATACTATTGATTGAGCAAAAACAAGGTCAAGAAGGCATTCGGTTTTTGGTTTTCCTGGGAATGGAGTAGGGCTGCCATCATATTTATTCAATTTATTTTATTTTGTTAATATGCTTTGTTTTGTTGTCTGCCTCCCCCTTCTAGACTGTGAACCCGCTCTTGGGTAGGGACAGTCTCTATATGTTACCAACCTGTACTTCCCAAGCGCTTAGTACAGTGCTCTGCACACAGTAAGCGCTCAATAAATACGATTGAATGAATGAATGAATCATGCACTGAGTCCCTGTCGCCCTACACCCCCCAATCTCCAGAGCAACCCCCCCCCCAGTACCTTCATTTCAGCCCTCCTTTTCCCACAGTCAGTTCAGCTAGGAAAGCACCGTAATGGTTAGGTAGAAGACGTCCATAGTGAAGAAATCCAGATGCGTATCAGCAGCGGGTCTGACACAGCCTCACAGACAGATGAAGCACCTTCATTCTATGCCGGGAACTAACTATACCAGAAACAACTATAAACCACAGCTGCTTTCAGTAGTCTTACGACAGAGCCCATCCATCTCCAGCCAGAATTTAGGAGGGAGCTGAGAACTGGAAATGGGAAATTATTTTTTTCTGTCTATAACCTGGGCTGAGGGTCTCGTCCCAGCTGGATTTCAGAATCACAACCGAGATATTCACAGGGAACATTTACTTTAACGGTTAAACAAATCCAGGCTATTGCACCTAGAATGGTCAGCCTGGCCCCACTTCAAGGTCATATATGATTGTAGATTTCCTGCAGATGATCGCCGAGCCAGGTTATTCCCTACTAACATTCTTCAGGAGAACCCCGTGTAGTCCCTGACATCTAGAAGTCGCATAATGTAGTGGATAGAGTGTGAGAGTCAAAACGTCATAGGTTTTAATCCTGACCCTGCTGCTTGTCTGATGTTTGACCATGGGCAAGTCGCTTCGCTTCTCTGGGACTCAGTTACCTTGTCTGTAAACTGGGGATTGAGACTGTGAGCCCCTCTTGGGACAGGGACTGTGTCCAACATGATTTGTTTGGATCCTCCCCAGCACTTAGTCCAGAGCCTGGCACATAGTAAGGGCTTAACTAATATCACAATTATTATTATTAGCTATAGCTTTTCTGGAATGCTTTTCTTCTCACCTGGGAATGTTGGCATTTTCTCTAGAGAAGAACAATCCTGTTTTGTTATCTCTAAAGAAAAGGCCACTCCGGAGCTCTTGATCAATGTCAGATGGATTTATTTATTGAGCACTTAGTAAATGCTGGGCGCAGTATCAAGCGCTTGTGGGAGTACAACAATAGTACAGGTCTAGATTTTGCTCTGATCTCCCCTAGTTGAGCTCAGAAAACTGATGGACTAGAGAAGCAGGGCTGTAGAGCTGCTTCCAGAAGGCAGAAGAGGAAGTGTTTTGCTTCAGGCCAGTCTGTGGAGCTGCCCCAGTTTTTAAATGCTTTTATTTGATTTATTTCATTATGGTATTTGGAAAGCACTTACTATGTGCCAGGTACTGGGCTAAGCACTGGGGCAAATACAAGCTAATCAAGTGGGACATAGCCTGTGTCCTATATGGGGCTCACAGTCTTAGTTTCCATTTTATAGATGAAGTAACTGAGGGCCAGAGAAGTGAAGAGAAGTAGCATGGCTCAGTGGAAAGAGCAACGGGCTTTGGAGTCAGAGGTCATGGGTTCAAATCCCAGCTCCGCCACTTGTGAGCTGTGTGACTTTGGGCAAGTCACTTAACTTCACTTAACCAATCAATCCGCGCATCAGGCAGAAACTCCTCACCCTGGGCTTCAAGGCTGTCCATCACCTCGCCCCCTCCTACCTCACTTCCCTTCACTCCTTCTACAGCCCACCCCGCACCCTCCGCTCCTCTGCCGCTAATCTCCTCACTGTACCTCGTTCTCGCCTGTCCCGCCATCGACCCCCACCCCACGTCATCCCCCGGGCCTGGAATGCCCTCCCTCTGCCTATCCGCCAAGCTAGCTCTCCTCCTCCCTTCAAGGCCCTACTGAGAGCTCTCCTCCTCCAGGAGGCCTTCCCAGACTGAGCCCCTTCCTTCCTCTCCCCCTCGTTCCCCTCTCCATCCCCCCATCTTACCTCCTTCCCTTCCCCATAGCACCTGTACATATGTATATATGTTTGTACATATTTATTACTCTATTTATTTATTTATTTTACTTGTACATATCTATTCTATTTATTTTATTTTGTTAGTATGTTTGGTTTTGTTCTCTGTCTCCCCCTTTTAGACTGTGAGCCCACTGTTGGGTAGGGACTGTCTCTATATGTTGCCAACTTGTACTTCCCAAGCTCTTAGTACGGTGCTCTGCACACAGTAAGTGCTCAATAAATACGATTGATTGATTCTCTGGTCCTCAGTTACCTCATCTGTAAAATGGGGATGAAGACTGTGAGCCCCTGGTGGGACAACCTGATCACCTTGTAACCTCCCCTAGTGCTTAGAACAGTGCTTTGCACATAGTAAGCACTTAATAAATGCCATTATTTTTTTTAAGTGACTGGTCCAGGGTCACGCAGCAGAGAAGTGGGGGAGCCGGGATTAGAACCCAGGTCCTTCTGACCCCCAGGCCCATAGCCTATCCACTAGGCCATGATGCTTCTCTTACCTCCCGTTTCTGCTTCATATGATAGAGCCCTGATTCTTCCAGAAAACACGCATCAGTGCTCTCTGTCTCTTGCATGAGAGTCTAAACTGAGGGTGAGGACTAGTACCCTTCCTGAAGTTGTTGGTAAGATCCTCCTTGATTGCTTCATAATGTTCTCCCAGTTTCTTCACTAATACTCATAGCATTTGATAAGCACTTACTATGCGCCAAGCACTGCACTATTTTCTTGGGTAGGTACACAGTGGCTAGCAAGGGGAAGGTAACCTGCTACAAGTCAAAACTCACATGTGCTGGGCAGCAGTGGCTTAGGAGAGAGTCGAGGGCAGAAACTCAAGTTTACTGTGCAGAAGGAGGCAATGGTAAACCATTTCTGTATTTTTACCAAGAAAATCCTATGGATACACTACCAGAACATTGCAGATAGAGGTGGGGTGCTCTGGGAGAGCTGCAGCCGTGAAGTTGTTATGGGTCGGGGATGACCACGACAAGATTATCAGATCAGACACAACTCCTGCTCCACGTGCAGCTCACAGTTTAAATAGGAGGGAGAACAGATATTGAATCCCCATTTTATGGGTGAGAAAACTGAGGCACAAAGAAATTAAGTAACTTGGCCAAGATCACAGGAAGCCAATGGTGGATCTGGGATAAGAACCCAGGCCCGTGCCCTTTCCACTAGGCTGTGCTGCTTCACTCAAAGCATTCTGGCTTACTATGGCTCCAGAAACTTCCAGACCAATCCTGAGATTCAATCTAGCTCCCTAAAATTCTGGTTGAGCCCCCAGAAAGTAGCTCTGGTTATACTCATGGCCATACTGCATGCTATTCATTGAAACGTTCATTCGTCTGATACTTTGCCTTCCACGATGAGAAAGAAGTGTAGGAAAAAGAAAATAAGAATTCTTTCAATCCAAGTGAAGTTCACTTATATAGCTCAACAGCTCATATCCTGTTTGCCAATATGATTTTATCTAGGAATTTGGGTGTGCCTGAAAAATTAATGCTTAATACTCTGCTTTGCACACAGTTAGCATTTAATACAATTATTATTATTATTATTATTATTAAATATCACAATTATCATTATTAGTAGTAGTTTTAATCCACTAGTGGCTACACCAAAGCACTTTGCTGGTTCTGTACACTCATTTTTGAATTTCCCTGTCTCCTAGAGTATTGGTTTCCAAAGCACAGTCTTTACCTAACTGACTACTTCAAGGTTTGTGACTGGTTTGAAGACTTAAGTTGGAAGAGTTTCCCAAAAAACCTGAAGTTTTCAATAACAGCCTCTTGTTGCATTCTGTGAAACAGTGATACAGAATAGGTTGAGCAGGAAGGTATTCTGCAGCTTCTAAGCATAGAGGACTTTGCAAAGGCGACTCCGTGGTGAAAAGGCTGGTCACAATAAGAGTTTGAAGGGACCTTGCCTGTCCACATAATTGTTGTTAATGGAGTAGCACAGGCCTGTGTAGTGTGGCTTTTGTGAAATGACACAACCACACATGGCACAAAGCCATGATCCCTTCCCTGGCACCATTGATTGGGTTGCTAGAAAGTCCTACCCTTCTCTACTCCCCTCCAGTGATACACTGCAAGATTTTGGGCCATATATCACATTTATAAAATATGGATATTTTAGGAGTAATCACTGAATTGTTTTTAACCCAGATAAAAAAATCAATTTTGTTTTAGCCTTTGATTCTTAGGATTCTCATACAACACCTGCGCAGTAAATGGTTTTTTTGATAACATTACTCCTTGCAGGCATTTTTTTTTAATAGTGTTTGTTAAGCACTTTCATTCATTCATTCAATCACATTTATTGAGCACTTACTGTGAGCACCGTACTCAGCGCTCGAAGAGTACAGTATAGCAATAAGCAGACACATTCCCTGCCCATAATGAGCTTACAGTATGTGCCAGGCACTGTACTAAGTCCTGGGGGTAGATAGAAAACTAATCAGGCTGGACACAGTTCCTGTTCCACAAGGGGCTCACAGACTTATTCCCCATTTTACAGATGAAGAAACTGAGGTTCGGAGAAGTGAAGTGACTTAAGGTTACCCAGCAGACAAGTGGAAGAACCTGGATCGGAACCCAGGTCCTCTGACTCCCAGGGCCATACTCTAGCCACTAGGCCATGCTACTTCTCTAATTTCAAATGAAACAAAATTTCATTTTCAAATGAGACAAGTGGCTAGGCAAAGTAGGACATCACAACTCCCTGTATGCACACACAGCAATGTTACTGATACCACACTTAATTACAGGAAACCAGACTCCATTTTCTGTTCGTTCTAGTTTATTATCTCCCCCAAGAAACCTTCCCCAACTAATTTCTCATCTACCCATTCTACTTTCCATCCCTTCTGTGTCACTTATGTATTTGGTCCATATCCCCTAAATACTCTGTGCTTATTCCACCCGCCTGCCATCAGAGCACTTAAGAATATCTTCATACTTTGCTGATTCCCCTATCTGCCATTAATTTTAACATCTATCTCCCCAACTAGAATGTAAGTTCCTTGAGGGCAGGGATCACATCTACCAACTCTACTGCACTGAACTCTCCCAAGGGCTTAGTATAGTACTTTGCATACACTAAGAACTCAATAATTACCATTGATTGATTAACTTAGAGATAGGGGCTCCATACTGGATTGAGAAAAGCAAAGACATTTCTGCAAGAGTTGCCACTTGCCTGCTGGGTGACCTTGGGTAAATTATTTTGATTCTCTGTGTTTCAGTTTCCTCATCTGTAAAATGGGATTTAAATCCTATGCCTTCCTATTTAGAATGTGAGACCTATATGAGAGAGACTATGTCCAACCCAATTTTCTTATATCTAACCCAGCATTTAGACTAGTGCAGTAAGCACTTAACATGTACCGTAAATAAAAGTTAAGCACCAACTGATTATGAGTTACCCAAAGAAATTCCAGATTCTATGCTCAGTGGGGAAAAGAGACATATTTGATAATATAATTATGGTACTTGTTAAGTGCTTACTATGAGCCAAGCACTGTTCTAAGTGCCGGGCTAGATATATGGTAGGCACGTTGGACACATTCCCTGTCCCACATAGGGCTCACAGCCTTAATCCCTGTTCTACAGATGAGGTACCTGAGGCCCAGAGAAGTGATTTGCCCAAGGTCATACAGCAGCCATGTGCAGAGCCAGGATTAGAACCTAGGACCTTCTGGCTCCCAGCCCATGCTCTATCCACTAAGCACCCTGCTAAGTGAGGAGACTTCCCAGATATGGCGTCCTATAATAAATGTCAATTCTATTGAAGGCAGTGAAGATATTGACAATTCATCACATAAAGGCACTTATGTAGTTACGCTGCCATTGCAGAACTAGGATGGATTTGTAAATCAACTTGAATCCATTTTGGCAGTGAAAATGATAAGAAAACTTTAAAATAAATAAAACATACTTTTTTTTTAGATCTAAACTTAATTAAAATAAGATTTGAGAGTTAGAAATCCGATGACCCTTAAAAATCCATTCTCTAAATCATTTCCTATAGTGAGTTTTCCTATAGCCAGGGTTGAGTCCTATCAAAATGTTGAATTAAGGAAAATCAGCACTGTCTACTTACCAATACATTCTGACACTTATGCATACACACAAGGACACCCACAAGGAAGGTTCTTACTGGAAGGTTTCCAGGCTATGTGAAGTTCCAGCCAGAGTGAGCAGCAAGAGCAGGGCATGCTCTGCATGAACCTTTCAGGGATGCTCTGTTCATTCATTCAATTCGTTCATTTCTCTTTCCTGAGTGCTTACTGTATGCAGAGCACCTTACTAAGTGCTTGGGAGAGTACAACAGAACAATAAACGGACACATTCCCTCTCTGCCTCTTTCTCTACCTCACAACACTAGGTGAGAGATAAAGAGAGAAGAAAGGGAGAGAGAGGAGGAGAAAGAGAGGAGAGAAGAGGGGAAGGGGAGCAGAAAGAGATGGGGGAGGAGAAAGAGAGGGGGAAGGGGAAAGACAGAGGGGCAGAGAAAGACAGAGGAGGAGAAAGACAAAGAGGAGGAGAAAGATAGAGGGGAGGAGAAAAAGATGAGGAGAGAGAGAAGGGGAGGAGAAAGAGAGAGGAGGAGAGAGAGGAGGAGAAAGAGAGAGGAGGAGAAAGACAGAAGGGAGAAAGAGTGGAGGAGAAAGAGAGGGGAGAAGAAAGAGAGATGGAAGAAAGATAAAGGGGGAGAAGAGAGGGGAGAATGATGGGGAGAAAGAGAAGGGGGAGAAATAGAGGGGATAAAGAGAGGTGGAGAATGAGTGGGAGAAGGAGAGAGGGGGAGAGAGAGAGGAAAAAGAGAGAGGGGAGAGAAAGAGAGGGGAGAGAAAGAGAGAAAGGGGGAGAAAGAGAGGAAGAGAGAGTTCTGTCCACATTTATACTCATGCAACTCCCAAGGACTGTGTGCCCTTAAAAGCAGTTTTCTACTATAATCCTGAGATGCCTTTGGGCTTCCAGAATATCTTTCATGTCACTCACATTATCTTTTTAAATTCACTTTAAAGCTTTTCAGAGGGACTTTGTTCTTTCACACACCAACTTCACAGAAATTAGGCCAGGGTCTCATCTTCTTTGTCCTATGTGCGGGGATTCCCGTCCTTCTCCCTGATCAGAAGCAATCTAATATGTGGTTTGCTTCCTACCTCATCTAACCCAAATTGAAACGGCAGAGAATTTACACCTCCTGGATATCTTAGTTAAAAAGAAAAGGGAAGAGGAAACAAACAGGATCAACAGCAAACCTTCCTCAGCAGTGCCTCTATACTCCAGCAGATTATCCATTCTCTCAGAGTGAATATCCTGGACTGAGCATTTCACTGTGTTAAGAATAGAAAGGGTACAGTCCTTCAGGCTGGTAGTTCCCTGATGTCAGACAAAAAGGAATCTTGCAAAGTCTTTGCCACTGTGATCTTCAGCAGTTTCCTCCAGCCCAGGCACCTGTAACGCCCAATTTCCCTGGCCAGCTCTGGAGCCTTCTGGTCATTTTTCTGATGAGTGAGATCACCTCTGGCTAGGAGGAGTATTTGATTTTTCTGACAGAACACACAATGTCGCCCTCCCCAAGCCTTGAAAAAAAAGCCAAAATCCCCCTGTGTTGACTAACCCCCAAATACACCATTTAGCTAGCTGAAGCCCCAAGTAGTTGTAAGACCGAATTAAATAATCACTGAGCACTATACTAAACATTTGGGAAGGTACAAATGAGTTAGAAGACATGATTCTTGCTCTTGAAGAGCTCACAATCTAGCAAGGGAGGCAGGCGCTAAAATAAGTTACAGTTAGGGCAAAGAAGGAAAGGGGGATGCACATAAGAGATGATGATAATAATAATAGAACAGTGCTTGGCACATAGTAAGCGCTTAACATACCATAATTATTATTATATTTGATAACTACTTTACGTGCTTCCTATGTTTCAATCACTATTCTAAGTGCTGGGATAGATACAAGATAATCAGGTTGGACACAGCTCCTGTCCCACATGGGAGCTCACAGTCTAAATATAGGGATATAATCCCCATTTTACAGATGAAGTAGCTGAGGCACAGAGAAGTTAAGTGATTTGCCCAAGGTCATACAGCAGACAAGTGGCAGAGCTGGGATTAGAACCCAGGCCCTCTGATTCCCAGGCCCATGCTGTTTCCAGTAGGCTGTGCTGCTTCAGTACCTTAAATTAATGCATAAGGAATAGCTTATGTAAAATAGGAACAAAGTGTTATGGAAAGTCACAAGTACTTAAGCAGGTAAGTGGTCCTGAACAGGCACCAGGTGGGGATAAGGAGAGGAGATTAGAAATAATCAAGGAAGGCCTCCATGGGGAGATAAGTGATTTGGGGAGAATTGGAGTCTTTCAAATTTGAAAGGGAAGTGAGTGTCAGGAAGCAGAGTGTGAATAAGAGGTCAAAGGTGAGAGACCTGAGAACGGGACACTATTAGTAAGTTAACCTGAGAGGAATGAAGAGAGGGAACTGGGTCACAATGGGAGAAGAAAGCAGACAAAAAGGTTTAAAAGAGTACATAGGATGTCCTAAAGCCAGTTGAGAGGAGTTTCGGCTTGCTGCAGAGAGAAATGGACAACCAGTGGAGGTTTGTGGGGAGCGGAAAGACATGTAAAACAGCATTATGTCCTAAAAAGATTGTTTAGGCCAAGGGATGAAGACTGAAGAGGAGCAAGAGTCGAGGTGGGGAGACTGGTGAAGAGACGATTGCAGTACTCAAGCCAGGATATGCCAAGTTTCTAGGCTGGCATGATGGCTGCTTGGCTCTAGACTGTAAGCTCATTATGGGCAGGGAACTGGTCCACTAATCCTGTTGTATTATACTATCCCAAGCACTTAGTACAGTGCCTTGCACATAGTAACAGCTCAGTAAATACTATCAATCGATTGAAGGGATGGATTACTAGAAATGATGTAGAGGAAAAATCTGACAGGATCTTGGCAAACAAGCTAAATGTCCAGGCTGGAAGAGGGAGGAATCCAGGAAAATGCCAAGGTTGTGGGCCTCAGAGATGGGAAAGTTGGTTGTGTTGATAACTGTGATGAGCAACTTAAAAAGGGAGGATCTGCAAGAGAAGACGAGGAGTTACAGAGTGGGGCAAGAGGAAGAGTTCAGTTTTTGGTGTATTGTTTTTGGGGGTGCCAGGAAGTGATTCATATAGCAGCATCCTGCAAGCAGGAGGAAATGGGAGATTGAAGATGAGGGGAGAAGGCTTGGGAAGTCATCCACATAAAGGATGCCTATCAAGGAAGAGAATGGTGTCTGAAACCAAGATTAAGTAGCCTTATCAGAATTAGATAGTATTATCATCCAGGAGAGCAATGTCTAAAAACATTTCTAGTCCCTAATCATTTTTATTAGTTACAACCAAACTCCTAAGTAGCCCACATGGAAAGAAAAAAACTGCTTCTGTTGACACAGCTTCAAAAGAATGGTATGGGTTCAAGATAATTCTTTCTAAACTCAGTATGCAAATGTGCTTAAGTATGTCATAATGGTTCTAATTTATGCATACACTTGTGAAAATCCCCAAAATCAAGCACACATTGCAGCAGTACTTTAGCAAACAGCCCACCTCTGCTTTCCTTCCCCTGGCTCATCTTCCCTTTTATTGTGCCCTCTCAAGTGTTTAGAGCAATGCTCGGCACAAACTAAGGGCTCAATAAATGCTATCGATCGTATTTACTGAGTGCCTACGGTGTGCAGAGCATGGTACAAAGCGCTCTTGGTACACTAATATACATTACCTAGCAACCACCGCCTAGACACCAGGCCCTCTCAACCTGTACCAGCATATTCTGGGGCAATTTAAGGACCCTTGGACTGTGGGAACTCTCAGAAGAGACATCAGAGACCACCTCAGGGTGGGCTCACAGGGACACTCAAGGGCTATCTGCTCCAACTTGCATCTGCCCTGCGAGGTCCTTTTCTAAGGTAGGACCAGCACTGGAGATAATAACTGTGGTTATTTGTTAAGGGCTTACAATGTGCCAAACACCGTAATAAGCTCTGCGGTAGATAGAAAATGATAGGGTTGGACACCATCTCCATCCCATCTCCATCTTAATCCCCATTTTACAGATGAGGAAACTGACACACAGGGAAGTGACTTACCCAACATCACACAGCAGACAAGCAGCAGAGCTGGGATTAGAATCCATATTAGAATAGGCAAGGAGGATAGGCCACAGGAATCTTGCCATTATCTATGCTGATTGGGAGTCACCAATGGAACCACAAACCTTCCCAGATTTCCAAAAATTTCTCCAACCCATTGATCCTCCAGAGATGGCCCAGGATCCTTAGGGCTTTGGAGGTCTGCAGGAAATAGGCAGGCACTTAACAGGGCCTTTTGGGATGTTCCTGGGAACTAGAACAGTAACACACTCTTCATTTTCCTTTGACTCCTGTTCCATCGAGTTATTTTTTTGTTACAGTCCCCTCAAAACACCCAATTCAATAAGCCAAACACACCCCATAACCTCATTTCCACACTAGTGCAGTCCTGACTAAAATCAAAACAGTCCAGGCTTGACATGGAGGACTTGATGAGGCCTTTTAACAGAACATGGAGTGCCAATTTAAGGGAACCAGAGATTGAGTGAAGCCAGTGTACCCCAGGTCCCAAATGCACAGAGCAAAGAAAGAAAAATGCATGTATGCCTTATCAATTAACCCGTTGTATTAAGAGAATGGGGAATCATTCCTCCACTCATCTCCAGTGTGCTTCTGGATAGTGCAAACTTGCACCTTAACCCAAATGCGCTTCCTCAATGTCTGCTCTGCTGGGTTCCCAAAAGAGAGAACCATGGCCTAGTGGAAAGAGCACGAGCCTTAGGAGTCAGAGGATCTGGGTTCTAATCCCTATTCCCTCACATGTTTGCTGTGTAACCTTGGGCAAATCATTTCACTTCCCTATGCCTCTCTTCCTTCATGCAAAATGGGGATTCAATCTCCCTCCTACTTAGGCCGTGAGCTCTACGGCCGTGAGCTCTATGTCCAACCTGATTATGTGTGCTTACCCCAGTGCTTATTACAGTGTTTAGCACATAGTAAGCACTTAACAAATACCACGATTATTAAGTAATGCAAATGAAGGCTCAAGAATGCATACCTGGTGGACACATCTTTGTTGATACTGTAGGGTTGCTGCGATTGTTGGTGAATCAACTGTCTTACAGCTAAATTCATCTCCCCCACAATTCAAGTCATCTTGTAGCTCTTTGCCAATATAATGTGGGCGATCCTTTAGATCAAACATTGACTCAGCTGGATGTTTTCTCCAGTGAATCAGAGAGGCTCCACAGGACCACTTCCTTCCCAGCAGGGAAGATTACCCCTAGCTCATAAAACACTCTTCTTTGAAGGATCTGGCTAGTTTTCTCCCCTTTTTGGTGTTACTTTATCAGGTGCAATTGAGGGTAATACACTACCAGAAGGGTTAACGGTGACTTTAGCTGATAAAGGAGTGTTGCTCCTTGGAGAGCCCAGTAATTAATTTGATCTTCCCCAGTCACTAACTCACATTCAGAGAAAGCTCCCCGCACTCTATTAATTCACTAGAGATCTGTCCTCGGGATTCATTTAGTTATGTAGCCCTGTTGGATTACATTTTAAAACCCTTAAAACTGGTTGTAATTGATGTCTGTTTATAGAAGCTTACTTTTAATGGAGTCAAAGTGAGATGAAAATCTAGTGTGCTTGTCTGAGATTCTCCTTACTGTATAAACCCTCCTCCAGGGGCATCAGCTGACTGAAAAGTGCTTCCAAATAAAATAAATTCTGCTTTATTCAACATAGTGGGTTGTTTTTTTGAGAGTGCATGGGTGGTTTGATTGTCACTGCATTGGTAAATGGATTGAAATGTCACTGCACACTTGCTATACATAGATTTATTTAAAAGGACTTTTATCATGAGAACCATTATCGAAGAGGACGATAAGGATAGTTTACAAAAATAGAAGATGCATTTCTCTCTCCTGTTCCATCAGAAGTTCATTTCTTCTCCTCACAATCGCATGAATGGTAGTAAATCTAAGGATATAAGTTTGAATTGAAGTAATAATGATGATAATAATAATAATGTGTAAAGCACTTATGTGCCAAGAACTATTCTAAGCATGGGGTAGATACAAGATAATCATGTCCCACATGGGGCTCACAGAGTAAGTAGAAGGGAGAACAGGTATTGAATCCCCATTTTACAGATGAGGAAACTGAGGCACAAAGAAGTTAAGTGACTTTCACAAGGTCACACAGTCAGCAAGTGGTGGAGCTGAGATGAAAACCCCAAGCTTGTGCTCTTTCCAGTGCTACTCAACATGTTGGTTCTCTTCCAGGTAGACAGAGAATAGTCAAACACTATTTGTTTGATTGATTAATAAGAATAGGAGTAGCTGAACAAGCACACGAACAACTGGTTGAATTTGTATGGATAAGTATATGAGGTGTTGAAAGGAAAGCCTGATCAGGAATGTACAGAGATTAACTAGGGAAGGGTTCCTGAGGGTGACATTCTAAGAGGACTTGGGAGGAAGGGATGTTTGTCATTTGGGGAAAAGGTAAAGCCTGTGAGACATTTATCCTTTCTGCACATCATTAAGCCAGTTGTTTCCCTAAGAAGGCATTTCATTTTTATAACCAGCTATTCAGATGTTATATAATCATGAAAATAAATGATGCCTCTGCTTAGAGAAGCAGCGTGGCCTAGTGGAAAGAGGACCTGGGTTCTAAATCTGGCTCCATCACTTGCCTGCTGTGTGGCCTTGGGCAAGTCACAACTTCTATGTGCTTCAGTTCTGTCACCTGCAAAATGGGCATCCAATACCCATTCTCCCTCCTGTGAGCCCCACGTGGGACCTGTTTATCTTACATCTAATCCAGCCCTTAGTACAGTGCTTGGCACATTGTAAGCACATCACAAATACCACAATTATCATTTATCATTAGATGTATAATAATAATAATAATAATGATAGCATTTATTAAGCGCTTAGTATGTGCAAAGCACTGTACTAAGCACTGGGGAGATTACAAGGTGATCAGGTTGTCCCGTGGGGGGCTCACAGTCTTAATCCCCATTTTACAGATAAGGTAACTGAGGCACAGAGAAGTTAAGTGATTTGCCCAAAGTCACACAGCTGACAATTGGCACAGTAGGGATTTGAACCCATGACCTCTGACTCCAAAGCCCGTGCTCCTTCCACTGAGCCATGCTGCTTCTCTATTATATTCTCTAATATTCTCTATTATATATATATATATATATATATTATAATATTCTCTAATAATCTGCTATTATTTTAGTAGGCGATACCAAGTTTGAAGTTGTACAGAATGAAATGAGACTGCAAACTCCTCCCCATTTAATTCTAAGCTCCTTGTGGGTACAGACTGTTTCTACTATCTGTAGTGTTCTCTCTCAAGCACTTAGTACAGTATTCTGTACTAAGCACTCAATTAAAACCTCTGATTTAGAGGTTGCTTCTCCTCTGTCCTGTTGCCCTGCTGAGCCTCCATCTTGTGCATTGCAAGTGAACAGAAGAGTGATATTCTTAGCACACAAAAAGGAGAACCAAATTCTAGGTGACAAATAATTAGGTTGATGAATCACAAGAACATTAAGGCAGCTCCCAACTTCTTGCAGTCTACTGCAGTCTACTGCAAGAAGTAGTGTGGCTCAGTGGAAAAAGCATGGGCTTGGGAGTCAGAGGTCATGGGTTCAAATCCCAGCTCTGCCACTTATCAGCTGTGTGACTTTGGGCAAGTCACTTAACTTCTCTAGGCCTCAGTTCCCTCATCTGTAAAATGGGGACTAAGACTGTGAGCCCCATGTGGGACAACCTGATCACCTTGTATTCTCCCCAGTGCTTAGAACAGTGCTTTGCACATAGTAAGCGCTTAACAAATGCTATTATTATTATTATTACTACAGCACCGGATGCCAGAACAGCAGCTTCCTAAATGGCCAGGCAGCTACTAAGTGACAGCAACACTGAATTTTTTTTTAATTGCACTTGTTAAGCGCTTACTATGTGCCAGACAGTATACTAAGTGATAGGCTAGATTAATAATAATTACGGTATTTATTAAGCATTTACTCTATGCAGGGAATTCTATTAAGCGCTGGGGTGTGTACAAGCAAATCGAGTTGGACATAGTACCTGTCCCATGTGGGGCTCACAGTCTTGATCCTCATTTTACAAATGAGGAAACTGAAGCCCGGAGAAGTAAAGTGACTTGTCCAAGGTCACACAACAGAAGGGTGGCAGAGCCAGGATTAGAATCCCTGATCTTCTGATTCCTATGCACGTGTTCGATCCCCTAGGCCGTGCTGCTTCTCTATATGAAGTTGCGTGTTGACATGTGGCAACCAGTAAGGGGGCAACCCATAAATGGCATACACTGAGAATTCAAAGCCTGCACATTTATGACTGGTCATGAAAATCAACAACTCTGCACACTCTCTAATAATAATAATAATAATGACGGCATTTGTTAAGCGCTTACTATGTGTGAAGCACTGTTTCAAGAGCTGGGGAGGATACAAGGTGATCACGTTGTCCCACTTGAGGCTCACAGTCTTAATCCCCATTTTACAGATGAGGTAACAGGCTCAGAGACTTTAAGTGACTTGCCCAAGGTCACACAGCAGACATGTGGGGGAGCTGGGATTAGAACCCATGACCTCTGACTCCCAAGCCCGTGCTCTTTCCACTGAACCACACTGCTTCTTCCTGTACCCCTCTTCTTCTTCTTCTTCAATTTATTTAGCATTTATTACGTGCAAAGCACTGTTCTAAGTGCTGGGCAGGTTACAAGGTGATCAGGTTGTCCCTCAGGGGGCTCACAGTCTTAATCCCCATTTTACAGATGAGGTAACTGAGGCACAGAGAAGTTAAATGACTTGCCCAAAGTCACACTTGACAATTGGCAGAGGCGGGGTTTGAGCCCACGACCTCTGACTCCAAAGCTCTTTCCACTGAACCATGCTGCTTCTCTATATCAACACTGTCATTTGTCCTCAAAGAAGAGAAATACTACTCACGCCCAAGTGTGGCTAACAAGGTGTTCTCCAATCAATCAATCAATCAATCAATCGTATTTATTGAGCGCTTACTATGTGCAGAGCACTGTACTAAGCGCTTGGGAAGTACAAATTGGCATCACATAGAGACAGTCCCTACCCAACAGTGGGCTCACAGTCTAAAAGGGGGAGACAGAGAACAGAACCAAACATACCAACAAAATAAAATAAGTAGGATAGAAATGTACAAGTAAAATAAATAAATAAATAAATAAATAGAGTAATAAATATGTACAACCATATATACATATATACAGGTGCTGTGGGGAAGGGAAGGAGGTAAGACGGGGGGATGGAGAGGGGGACGAGGGGAGAGGAAAGAAGGGGCTCAGTCTGGGAAGGCCTCCTGGAGGAGGTGAGCTCTCAGCAGGGCCTAGAAGGGAGGAAGAGAGCTAGCTTGGCGGATGGGCAGAGGGAGGGCATTCCAGGCCCCGGGGATGACGTGGGCCGGGGGTCGATGGCGGGACAGGCGAGAGCGAGGTACAGTGAGGAGATTAGTGGCGGAGGAGCGGAGGGTGTGGGCTGGGCAGTAGAAGGAGAGAAGGGAGGTGAGGTAGGAGGGGGCGAGGTGATGGAGAGCCTTGAAGCCCAGGGTGAGGAGTTTCTGCTTGATGCGCAGATTGATCGGTAGCCATTGGAGGTTTTTGAGGAGGGGAGTAATATGTCCAGAGCGTTTCTGGACAGAGATAATCCGGGCAGCAGCATGAAGTATGGATTGAAGTGGAGAGAGACACGAGGATGGGAGATCAGAGAGAAGGCTAGTGCAGTAGTCCAGACGGGATAGGATGAGAGCTTGAATTAGCAGGGTAGCAGTTTGGATGGAGAGGAAAGGGCGGATCTTGGCAATGTTGCGGAGCTGAGACCGGCAGGTTTTGGTGACGGCTTGGATGTGAGGGGTGAATGAGAGAGCGGAGTCGAGGATGACACCGAGGTTGCGGGCTTGTGAGACGGGAAGGATGGTAGTGCCGTCAACAGAGATGGGAAAGTTAGGGAGAGGACAAGGTTTGGGAGGGAAGACAAGGAGCTCAGTCTTCGACATGTTGAGCTTTAGGTGGCGGGCGGACATCCAGATGGAGATGTCCTGAAGGCAGGAGGAGATGCGAGCCTGGAGGGAGGGGGAGAGAGCAGGGGCAGAGATGTAGATCTGGGTGTCATCAGCGTAGAGATGATAGTTGAAGCCGTGGGAGCGAATGAGGTCACCAAGGGAGTGAGTGTAGACCAACACTTTTTTAATGGTGCATAAGTGTTGGTCAATCGCTGTTCTAAGCGCTGGGGGAGATACAACTGAATGAGGTTTGACACAGTCCTTGTCCTGGCTGGAGATCACAGTCTAAGTAGGAGGGAGAACAGGAGAATTGAGGCACAAACTAAGTCACACAGCAAACAAGTGACAGAGCCTGGATTAAAACCCAGGTCCTCTGGCTCTTTCCACTAAGCCATGCTGCTTCCTCCCTGTTCTGCTCTCATGGCTCCCGTCTAGAAATTCCATGCTAAACGGGCCCTTTTCGAGGAAGGTACTTCATGCTGCTGCCCGGATTATCTTTGTCCAGAAACGCTCTGGGCATATTACTCCCCTCCTCAAAAATCTCCAGTGGCTACCAATCAATCTGCGCATCAGGCAGAAACTCCTCACCCTGGGCTTCAAGGCTGTCCATCACCTCGCCCCCTCCTACCTCACCTCCCTTCTCTCTCTCCTTCTCCAGCCCAGCCCGCACCCTCCGCTCCTCCGCCGCTAATCTCCTCACCGTACCTCGTTCTCGCCTGTCCCGCCATCGACCCCCGGCCCACGTCATCCCCCGGGCCTGGAATGCCCTCCCTCTGCCCATCCGCCAAGATAGCTCTCTTCCTCCCTTCAAGGCCCTGCTGAGAGCTCACCTCCTCCAGGAGGCCTTCCCAGACTGAGCCCCTTCCTTCCTCTCCCCCTCGTCCCCCTCTCCGTCCCCCCATCTTACCTCCTTCCCTTCCCCACAGCACCTGTATATATGTTTGTACATATTTATTACTCTATTTATTTATTTTACTTGTACATATCTATCCTATTTATTTTATTTTGTTAGTATGTTTGGTTTTGTTCTCTGTCTCCCCCTTTTAGACTGTGAACCCACTGTTGGGTAGGGACTGTCTCTGTATGTTGCCAATTTGTACTTCCCAAGCGCTTAGTACAGTGCTCTGCACATAGTAAGCGCTCAATAAATACGATTGATGATGATGATGATGAAGGTATTCCCATGGTATAAACCTCATCCAACTCCTTCAGAGAGAAAGACGAGAGGGAGCCCATTGTCATGAGACCTTGGTCTTCCAAACACCTTATTTACAGACCAACAGAAATAGAACAACAACTCACAACAGGTTATTTTCAATCTTCTTTTGTATTCCTCAGACTCCTTTTTAAAAATGGAAGCTGGCTTTTCTGAGAAACAGTTACTGTTCAAGCAGGCAGAAGACTGACAGACGCTGGGTGTACTATGTTCCAGCACTTAGAACAGTGCTTTGCACATAGTAAGTGCTTAACAAATGCCATCATTATTATTATTATTATTATTATTATTATTATTCAGAGAAGCAGTATAGTTCAGTGGAAAGAGCATCGGCTTTAGAGTCAGAGGTCATGGGTTCAAATCCCGACTCCGCCACTTGTCAGCTGTGTGACTTTGGGCAAGTCACTTAACTTCTCTGGGCCTCAGTTCCCTCATCTGCAAAATGGGGACTAAGACTGTGAGTCCCACGTGGGACAACCTCATCACCTTGTAACCTCCCCAGCGCTTAGAACAGTGCTTTGCACATAGTAAGTGCTTAATAAATGCCATCACCTTAGAACCTCCCCAGCACTTAGAACAGTGCTTTGCACATAGTAAGCGCTTAATAAATGCTATCATTATTATTATTCTCATTTAAATCCTAATGGGTCAAATACTTGGATGGCCTTCTTGAAGTCTCCACGATTCACTCGAGTTCCCAGGCTTAAAGGCTTGAGTTGATGGGAGCAGTGCTTGCTATCACAATAAGATAAGACAAATTACTACAATTATCTTCAACGTGGTCTCTTACCAGATAAGCTGAAAAATGAAGCCAGTTGAAGCCAGTTTTCAGTCAAATCAAAGTGAGGTGGGTGGTTTTTCTGGGAAATTCATTCATTCAATCATATTTATTGAGCACTTACTGTATGCAGAGCACTGGACTAAGAGCTTGGGAGAGTACAATACAACAATAAACAGACACATTCCCTTCTCACAAGGAGCTTACAGTCTAGATGGGGAAAGCGGCAGTTTGGCGGGAGAGGAGGGTGGTCAATATCACACTTATTAGCCCAGAGGCATAAAGGTGTCAGGGATGATTCAGAGCAGGTGCACTGGATCATTTTGTTAAGTATATGTTACTTGTTCCAGCTGATGTTATTATTTTTTTTAAAATGTTGCATGGTTCATCTACACTGGTCAAAAATCTGCAACTACTGCAACATTAAATGAAAAATTCACCAGCGGGTTTTGAGGTAAAGAAGTGTTTGTTGTGATAGGGGAGCACAGCAAATTTTCTGGATGAGAGCTTCAACAAAGGTTTTCCAAAATGAGTTTGATTAGTTCATTTTTATCTTTGCCTCAAGCATTCTTTGCCAGGATTCCTCTGAAAAGAAAGTATTGCAAAGCCATTCCGGTGTGTCTGTTCTCATCCCAAAGTTCCAGAGCAGTGGAAGCCAGCTTCTGGAATTCTGGATGAACTTGGAGACCCTTATCCACCTTGGATTCTTAGAGAGTCTGTCCTCTGTCGGGGGGTGCTAACCTCTCTTCTTACAGATGAGAAACTACCAGCAGCGGCCTGAATGACCACTGGCACAAAGCAGCACTATCCCTTGGAACTCCTGAACTGTCAATGCACTGGAATCTTTCAGATTGTTTTTCTCCGTCCATCTAATAGAGTGGAACACGCCTCGTAACTTCTGAATCCTCCTGAAAGATCTGACACACTTTGATGCATTTTTAAGAGGAAAAATTACACGGTCTTGAGACATATGGCCTTTAGATTCAACCTTGGGTGAGGAGAGGGAGTGAGAAGGAGGAAAGAGATGGGAAGGGGAGAATTTCTTCATGTTTCCTGATGGTATGATTGCATCAGTAAGTGCCAATATGGCTGATAAAACCAGCCAGTGAATGACAATCCTTCTCTTCCAAGTGAAAACTGCCCTTTCCTGGACTGCTGCATCTTTTTTTTTTTTAATATTATTTGTTAAGGCCTTACTATGTGCCAAACACTTTCTCAGTGCTGGGGTAGGGAAACCAGGGATTTAATCCCTATTTTACAGTTAGGGAAACAGGGAGAGAAGTTAAATGATTGCTAAAGGTCCCACACAGTAAGCAATTGGCAGAAAAAGAGATTAGAACCCAGATCCTCCGACTCCCAGGTTCATGTTCTTTCCAATATGCCATGCTGCTTCCCACAACACAGTTCCTGGGAGTTTTTGTTTCATTCATTCATTCAATCGTATTTATTGAGCGCTTACTGTGTGCAGAGCATTGTACTAAGCACTTGGGAAGTACAAGTTGGCAACATATAGAGATGGTCCCTACCCAACAGTGGGCTCACAGTCTAGAAGGGGGAGACAGAGAACACAACAAAACATATTAACAAAATAAAATAAATAGAATAAATATGTACAAAGAGTAATAAATATGTACAAACATGTATACATATATATAGGTGTTGCAACTCTGCTCCAACAACAATTCTAATTGGTCCATGTCAGGCTGACACATGTTCTGCTGCTGTCTCTCAAACTGCCCACTTCTATCCCACACTGCTTGAAGTTTGGTTTCATTGGGAGTGGAAACTGTTTTTTGTTTCTTTTTAGCGGTATCTGTTAAGCACTTACTATGTGCCAGGCGCTATACTAAGTGCTGATGTAGATACAAGCTAATCAGGTTGGACATAATCAATATTCATTCAATCGTATTTATTGAGCACTTACTGTGTGCGGAGCACTGTACTAAGCGCTTGGAAAGTACAAGATGGCAACATATAGAGACGGTCCCTACCCAACAGAGGGCTCACAGTCTAGAAGAAAATACTGTTCTAAGATACAAGGTGATTGGGTTGTCCCATATGGGGTTCACAATCTTAATCCCCATTTTACAGATGAGGTAACTGAGGCCCCGAGAAGTTAAGTGACTTGCCCAAAGTCACACAACTGACGAGCGAAGGAGCCAGGATTTGAACCCATGACCTCTGACTCCCAAGCCCTTGTTCTTTTCACTGAGCCATGCTGCTTCTCTATCCCACATAGGGCTCACAGTCTCAATCCCCATTTACAGATGAGGTAACTGAGGCCCAGAGAATTGAAGTGACTTGCCCAAGGTCACACAGCAGACAAGTGGTGGAGGCAGGATTAGAACCCAGGTCCTTCTGGCTTCCAGGCCCGTGCTCCATCCACTAAGCCAAGCTGCTTCTCTCCCAGTTTGCTGACCCATCACCTGTAGAGAGAGGGAAATGGAGCAGCCCAGTAGGCAAGACATCTCAGAACTGCAGGATCCCTCCTTTGTGACTCCTCCATTCCTTTCCCTTCCTCAAACAGTCCCCCCTCATCCCCCTCTCCATCCCCCTCATCTTACCTCCTTCCCTTCCCCACAGCACCTGTATATATGTATATATGTTTGTACATATTACTCTATTTATTTATTTATTTTACTTGTACATATCTATTCTACTTATTTTATTAGTATCCTTGGTTTTGTGCTCTGTCACCCCCTTTTAGACTGTGAGCCCACTATTGGGTGGGGACTGTCTCTATATGTTGCCAACTTGTACTTCCCAAGCGCTTAGTACAGTGTTCTGCACACAGTAAGCGCTCAATAAATACAATTGATGATGATGATGATTTAAAGAGGCGGAGGAAGGCAACTTCTGAACCTTTTCAGTTGGAGATCTGGATGGGTCCTCAGAGATTTTTCTATAGCATCATGTCTTTACCCTTCCTCTTTCCTCTCTCCCTGAAACAGCTAACGGTATTTATTTGTACTGATGCCTGTCTCTCCCATCTAGATTGTGAGCTCTGTGTGGGCAGGGAATGTCACCTTTTATTGCTGCATTATCCTGGGATCAACTGGTCCACAGTTCCAACCTTTATCTGCCTGACTTAAAAGAGTAGGGGACTTGAAGTCTTAATGAGAAACTACTGGACTGTAAACTCACTGAGGACAGGGATCATGTTTGCTAACTCTATTTTATTATACTCTCCCAAGTGCTTAGTACAGTGCTCTGCACACAGGAAGGATCTACAAAATACCATTGCTCAATTGGGCCCCACTGTTGGGTAGGGACCGTCTCGATATGTTGCCAACTTGTACTTACCAAGCATTTAGTAGAGTGCTCTGCACACAGTAAGCGCTCAATAAATATGATGGATTAAATCAAATGTTTTCGGTTACACGAAACTTAACCAAACTCCCGAAATAGCTGAACTCTTGAGTAAGAGACTATAAAACTATCTGTAGAGTGGATTTCACTTGACAAAAGAAATGGCAGCTTTATGAAATAAAGGAAACTCGTGGTTAGAGTATGGGCCTGAGAGTCAGAAGGACTTGGATTCTAAACCTGGCTCCACCACTTGTTCTGCTGTGTGACCTTGGGCAAGTCACTTCTCCTTTCTGTGCCTAAATTACCTCATCTGTAAAGTGGAGATTAAGACCGTGAGCCCCGTGTGGGATAGCGACTCTGACCTAATTTGTTTGTATCCACTCCAGTGCTTTGTACAGTATCTGATGCACAGTAAAGACTAACAAAATACCACAATTATTACTATTTTCATTACTGTTTAATGAGCAAAACTACTCATTGTTTTACTCTTAAATTAATAAATGATATCACTCAAGCCTGGAAACAATAGTTAGCTGTGGGTGGAATTCACCGGCTGCAGTGGAGGAATGAAGATTCCTATCTTGATTAATCTGTATTCTTTTCGATATCCCCATTTAATCCTGCTTCTGGGTAATCGTCTTTTGATAGAATGATTACCAGGGAATGCCATCAAATAACTATCATCATTAAACAAGTTACATGAGCCCTGAAGCACTGAAGCTACATTCCTTTGAAGAATAACTTTGTCCTTCAGGTGGCAGAGTAAGAACAACTTAGATAAAATTCAGTTAAAATGCAGAGTTAATGTTTACATATTCCTCACAGGCATAAATAATCCATAATTAGTTATATTTCTCTTCTGATTCTTTTTTCTTTGTATCTTTCTCCATATTTCCAGAATATGACGACACATGGCTAAAGAGGCAATAGTGGTTTGGGACATAAATGTGTGACTTTATATTTCACACGGCCTTTCTCTAGCTGACGTAGAGCTCCCCAAATTATCTAGAAAACCATTTGTGACTATTTTACATACCAAAATGCACGCATCTGTGGAAAACAACTTGTACACAGAACCATGTGTAACACTGTGCCTAGATGAAAAAATTATCTATCAATCTGAATGTTACTAAAACAACCTAGATGGGGAATCAGATCTTCCTAGGCATTAGAAGATTCTCTGGCATATGAAATAATAATAATAATAGTAATAATGATGGCATTTGTTTGTTTTAAGCGCTGGGGGGCAGACAAGGTGATCAGGTTATCCCACGTGGGTCTCACAGCCTTAATCCCCATTTAACAGATGAGGTAACTGAGGCACAGAAGTTAAGTGACTTGCCCAAAGTCACACAGCTGACAAGTGGCAAAGCAGGGATTAGAACCCATGACAATCGACTCCCAAGCCCGTGCTCTTTCCATTGAGCCACACTGCTTCTATGACTACAGAAGTGACTTCAGAAAGAATGCAGAGCTTCTTCCATTACAGCCAACATATTAATCAGTGTGAAATCTAAGTAAGGAACCAGCAAAGAGGATGGATTCTTGAATTGAGGGGAAGTAAAATACATAGTATTCATGAGCAGTGGCATTACTGAGTCAGAGCCACAATCCGGATGGTGGTGGCCACAAAGAATGTGGGAAGAATGGTGTGCTGTCTTCCCTGTCATCCATCTTTAAGGTTAAGGATCTTCTCATTTTCATCACCCATCTCCATTGGTACCAAGACTCAAAGCCCAAGCCTCCTTAAATGTGGAACCCTCACTTTGATGAGATTTTGACAATGGCATACAATTCCTGTTAGCCAGTCAACAGGGAAGATTTGCTACCTCTCGCTTTACAACCACAACAGTGCAACAGGAATGATTAACTATATCTTACCTTGCAATCACAATTCACACCCATTGCCCAAATCACCATTATTGGAATTTTGCAGCGCCACAAATTCAGAAAAGTGCTGAGAACACCACCAAGAGAAGCCATAGGGCCTACTAGAAAAAGTACGGGCTGGGAATCAGGGGACATGGATTCTGATCCCAGTTCTGCCTCTTGACTGCTGGGTGACCTTGGAAGAGTCACTTACCTTCTCTGACATCAATTTCCTCATCTGTAAAATTCAATTCCTGTTCTCCCTCCTCCCTGTCCTGGGAGTTCTATGTAGGGCAAGGACTGTATCCAACATGGTTGTCTTTATCTACCCCACCGCTTAACATAGTGCTCGGCATATAATAAGTGCTTTCATGGAACAATTATAGTTATTATGAGAAAGCTTGCCTGTCTCATAACGATTGGAATGAAAGGAGTAAACTGGAAATGGGGATGGGCCAGGCATGGATCAGGCCTAGAGAACAATTCTTCCTGATCCTTATGGACTTTTAAACAATGTGGGATTGTCAAGCCCACATTTTGCACACTTAGGAAAGCTCTCCCCAGAATAATTGTGGTATTTGTTGAGTGTTTACTATGTGCAAGGCACTGTACTAAGCAATGAGATGGACATAGGCAAATCGAGTTGGACTCAGTCCCTATCCCATGTGGGGCTCACAGTCTTTATCCTCATTTCCCAGACGAGGTACCTGAGGCACAGAGAAGTAAAGTGGCTTACCCAAGATCACACAGCAGACAAGTGATAGAGTTGGGATTAGTTATGCTACCTTGGGATACAAAGTACAGATCTACAGTTGGACCTGGAGGTTCCTCTGTGAACTGTAACAATAATAATAATAATTATGGCACTTGTTATGTGCTCACTATGTGCCAAGCACTGTTCTAAGCGCTAGGGTAGATTCAAGTTAATCAGGTTGGACACCGTCTCTGTCCCACATGAGGTTCACACTCTTATCTCCATTTTACAGATGGGGTAACTGAGGCCCAAAGGAATGAAGTGACTTGTCCAAGATCACACAGCAGACATGCGGCGGAGTCGGGATTAGAACCAAGGGCCTTTTGACTCCTAGGCTCATGTTCTATCCACTAGGCCATGCAGGGATTAATTCTTCACCTTTGTTGGGTCAGTCCTTCAGGTCCAATGCACCAACTCACAAAAAACAGACATGGAAATCAAACCTACTCATGATTTTTTTCCCCATTGCAAAAGGATGATGGTTATCATCCTTATGACTCCTGATTTCTGCATCTGTGCTGAGTCAATGGAACAATTCCTTCAAGGCGGGGAACTGGACGGCTAAAGATAGTGGCTCATGTGCACAAATGTGGACTGAAATGGTCTTAACCACAAGCCAATCCTCTCTTTTCAACATGATCCCATGGAGAAAAGTTGTCCGTGCCGGAAAGCACATCTATATTAAAGAATGAAAAAGAAGAATTCGAGAGAAAACTGGGTATGTTTGTGTGGCAATCCCCCTGGGTCTAATCCACATTCCACATGATGGATGGAAATGACAAACAAGCCTTCTGGTAACATGCACTTTACCAGTGCAATTTGTGATCTTGCATGGGATTTTATTCCAATGCGTAAATGCTGGATTGTTATTTTAGATTCTGTTCGGGGCTTGGGGTTACCATTTAAGGGGCTATTTCAAGTCATCTTTTCTTGCCTTCCTGGACTCGCTATTAATTCCCAGGGATCCCCTTCTACAGGTCTTGACAGGTGCATACAGTGCACAACACTACACCTTTCACGGATCAAGAGCATTTGTGGGTGGATAATAGTAATGGGGAGGGAATTCAGACAGCTTAAAGGGCTCTGGTGTTAATTATAACTATGGTGACTGCGTAATACATAAGCGTGTGACTGAGGAAACAGCGTGGAAAAAACAGGAGCGGAGCCTACACTCCCTTGGGTTTCTGAAACCTGCTCAACAACTCTTCAAACAGCATAAAGTGAGCTCTAGATTACCTTAATCAATCATATTTATTGAGCACTTACTGTGTGTGGAGCACCATAGTAAGCATTTGGGAGAGTACAATATAACAACATAACAGAACTGGGCCTACCCGTGTGCCCAAAAACGTTTATTTTGAAATCTAAAGAGGGAAATTTTGAAGCACTTTCCCCACCAAGGGGTACTCAATTCCCAAACTGATTTGGTTTTTGAGAGAAGTCTTTTCAAAAGAAAAATCAATCAATCGATGGTATTTATTGAGCACCTACTATATGCAGAGCTCTGCACTGAGTGTTTGGGTGAGTACACTAGAGGAAGAAAAAGATGGGTTCCACTCAAGGAGCCGTCACACAATTTTTCCCCTCAACAGACGCAGGTAAGCTTCCTTCACCTCCAAATATAAGCACAACACTCATTCTTCTCCTTCCCCTCCTGATACACCCACTTTTTGCTCAATTACCAATGCTCGGGGCTGAGATCCCTTCCACGGTGTTCAAAGTAATGCAAAAGTGCTGGGGCCTTCATACTTTTCAAGCTGTGTTTATTTTGTCTCAGCTTGTAAGCCACCCAGCTCCACTCTTCGACATCAGCAGACAGAACAGGCTTCTCCAGTATTAATAAAGCACCTACAGCCCATGGAGCAACATATTTCAGGACCACACAAAAGATGTACATGTTGTGATAACTGTCCTGCCCTTGGGGAACTAACAATCTAACGGGGGATGACAAGTAACCTTCCCATCCATCGTGGTTCCCTTCCAAATGCAGCAGAGCTCCGGAGAACTCAGAGAAACAGTACGGCCTAGTGGAATCACAAGGACTTGGGTTCTAATCCCAGCTCCGCCACTTGTCTGCTGTGTGACCTTGGGCAAGTCACAACTTCCCATCTGTAAAATGGGAATTAAGATTGTGAGCCCAACGGGGATATGAACTGTGTACAACATGATTAACTTATATCTACTCCTGGGTGTAGCACAGTGCCAGGCACATAGTAAGCACTTTAATACCACATGAAAAAAGGAAACAGCATTCTCAAAAGAGATTCAATACGTATGTGGGTCTTTCTACCACAAAAGGCAAGTACATTTCAAGGAGATCTGTTTGAGAAGCTCTCCCTCTAGGAGAAGGAGAATGGGCATTCAGGGACAATGCAGCTCGTATCGTATCACTTCCCAAATTTTCTTATTGGTCAGTAATTCTCACCATCTCCCATCTATCTCCATCCAGTTACAAATTTATCTGTGCAAGGAGAACATGCCAACTGAAGAAGTGTGTCCTGGCAGAAAGGGCATGGGAGTCAGAGGTCCTGGGTTCTAATCCCAGATCCGCCACCTGACTGTGTGACCTTGAGCAAGTCACTTCTCTGCGTTGTCTCCATTTCCTCATCTGTAAAATGGGGATTTGATACCTGTACTCCCATCCTTAGACTGTGAGTCTCATGTAGGACTTCCCAGACTGAGCCCCCTCCTTTCTCTCCCTCTCCTCCCCTTCCCCATCCCCCCCCCGCCTTACCCCCTTCCCCTCCCCACAGCACCTGTATATATGTGTATATGTTTGTACGTATTTATTACTCTATTTTATTTGTACATATTTATTCTATTTATTTTATTTTGTTAATATGTTTTGTTTGGTTGTCTGTCCACCCCTTCTAGACTGTGAGCCCGCTGTTGGGTAGGGACCGTCTCTATATGTTGCCAACTTGTACTTCCTAAGCACTTAGTACAGTGCTCTGCACACAGTAAGCACTTAATAAATACGATTGAATGAATGAATGAATGAATGAATGTGGGACAGGGACTGTATCCAACCCGATTATCTTGTATCTACCCCAGTGCTTAAGACAATGTACATAGTGAGTGCTTAAACCCCACAACTATTATTATTATCGGATATCAGGCTCAGCATGAGAAGCAGCATGGCTCAGTGGAAAGAGCATGGGCTTTGGAGTCAGAGGTCATGGGTTCAAATCCCAGCTCCACCAACTGTCAGCTGTGTGACTTTGGGCAAGTCACTTCACTTCTCTATGCCTCAGTTAACTCATCTGTAAAATGAGGATTAAAACTGTGAGCCCCGCGTGGGACAACCTGATCACCTTGTATCCCCCTCAGTGCTTAGAACAGTGATTGGCACATAGTAAATGCTTAATAAATACCATCATCATTATTATTACTATTATTATATATCGATCCTCTAGTGAAGTCAAAAACTTTAGAAATAGTGACCACCTTGGGAAAGTTTCTTCTGGCACAGATATCTGTTTTCCCATTCAACCAGTAATGCCACCTTCGAGGATAATTATCTAGGGATTTTTTTGTATCTGCCGCTAACCTCCTCACTGTGCCTCATTCTTGCCTGTCCTGCAGTCGACCCCTAACCCACTTCCTTCCCCTGGCCTGGAATGCCCTCCCTCCACACATCCACCAAGCCAGCTCTCTTCCTCCCTTCAAAGCCCTACTGAGAGCTCACCTCCTCCAAGAGGCCTTCCAAGACTGAGCCCCCTTTTTCCTCTCCTCCTCCCCATCCCCCTGCCCTACATCCTTCCCCTCCCCACAACACTTGTATATATTTGTACAGATTTATTACTCTATTTTACTTGTACATATTTACTATTCTATTTATTTTGGCAATGATGTGCATATAGCTTTGACACCTGTCAAAGGGTAGGGACCGTCTTTATATGTTGCTGCCTTGTACTTTCCAAGCACTTAGAACAGTGCTCTGCATACAGTAAGTGCTCAATAAGTACAATTGAATGAATTAATGAATACCATATTTGGAGGATATATTCAACAAGGGCTTTGTTGTTGCTGTTGTTGTCTTATGCTGTCGAATCGTGTCTGACCCATAGCGACTCCATGGACATATCTCTCCCAGAACGTCTCACCTCCATCTGCAATCGTTCTGGTAGTGTATCCATAGAGTTTTCTTGGTAAAAATATGGAAGCAGTTTACCATTGCCTCCTTCGGCATAGTAAACCTGGGTCTCCACCCTTGACTCTCTTCCATGCCGCTGCTGCCAGCACAGGTGAATTTTGACTTAAAGCAGATTGCCTGCCACTTGCTAGCCACTGCCCAAGCTAGGAATGGAATGGATATGCCTCTGCTTGACTCTCCCTCCCATAGTCGAGACTGGTAGGGTACTGGAAACTCTCCAGATGCAACCCTGAAAGGTATAACAAGGGCTAAGGGAAACAGATAGATCAGTTCCCTCCTTTGATATTTCCTTCAAGCCCGATCAGAGCGGGTCTTCCTTACCCATTCCAGGAAATCCCACTGGCTTTTCTCCATTCAGAATGTTCTATGAGTACCCCAAAAAAGGGTGATGACTCTGCTAGAAACAGAATGCATTTGAGGGGGGAAACTATGCCCCCAAAAATGTTGAGGGAGAGAATACTAACAGTCACCATCTCTCTGATAGGATTGAGTGAATGTGAAAAGTTTAGAGGAAGAGACAGCTGTTCTGTATCTGGGTGTGTCTGGGCTTACCATCCCTAAACTGAAAGCCCTTTGTGGACAGGGAACATGTCTACCAACTCTGCTCTATTGTATTTGCCCAAGCATTTAGTACAGTGCCCTGCACACAGTAAGTGTTCAATAGCTACCACTGATTGATCGGCGTAATGATTGGTCTGTATTCCCCACCAGGAGGTGAGAAGCCATACAACTATGCATGAAGGGGCAGGGTTCATTCATTGAGAAGCAGCGTGGCTCAGTGAAAAGAGCCCGGGCTTTGGAGTCAGAGGTCATTGGTTCAAATCCCAGCTCTGCCCATTGCCAGCTGTGTGACTTTGGGCAAGTCACAACTTCTCGGGGCCTCAGTTACCTCATCTGTAAAATGGGGATTAAGACTGTGAGCCCCCCGTGGGACAACCTGATTCACCTTGTAACCTCCCCAGTGCTTAGAACAGTGCTTTGCACACCGTAATCGCTTAACAAATACCATTATTATTATTATTATTTATTCAATTATATTTATTGACCATTTACTGTGTGCAATAAGCCCTGGGGAGAGTACAATATAACAATGAACAGACACATTTCCTGGTTGGAAATAGGGAAAGAATCCTCCTCTGCAGACATGAAGACGTAACAACAGCAACAATGATGGTATTTGTTAAGCACTTACTATGTGCCAAGCACTGGGGGAGATAAAAGGTAATCAGGTTGTCCCACGTGGGGCTCACAGTCTTAATCCCCATTTTAAGGGTGAAGTAACTGAGGCACAGAGAAGTTAAGTGACTTGCCCAAAGTCACATAGCTGACAAGTGGCGGAGCCAGGATCAGAACCCACAACCTCTGACTCCCAAGCCTGTGCTCTTTCCACTAAGCCACGCTGCTTCTTTGCAGCATGTGACATGTGAAGCAGCATCTCCCTGTCTGTCTGTCCACAGGACAGACCAGAAAGCACACTATTTTGGGATTCTCTACCTCCTTTTCACTCTTGCCTAGGGCACAAACAGAGCGAGAGGGAGGCGAAGTGGCCTCTACCTAATTTCCTTGAACAAGGGCTGGACCACCAACTCTCCAGACTGACTAGCTTGTATTCAGCAGAGCAGAAGCATGGGTGGTGCCGGTGAGATCAATTCCCCCCTCATTCTGCAGGAAAAGGTTTCCCTCTCAGGACAGACGGCATGGAGCGAGCTCATCTTTGGGAAATAGGGAGGAGGATATCTTCACTGAGTTCCCATTCCACTCGTACAAGATTTACATGTGTTAGCTTCTCCTCCCTCTAATCCTGCACTCCACAAACCTACTGGCTGCAGACCCTGACTAGAGTGACCAACAGTACGTGCTTATATTTGAAAGAAGGGGAAATCTTGGGGAGGGAGAGAGGTAGGGAGGGAGAGAAGAAGGGAGGGAGAAAAGGAGGGAGATTGAGAAGGAGAGAGAGGAGCCAGTTGCTTTCAGCAGCAATTTGTAATTTCATTCCCTCTTTATGGCTCGTGTATTTATTAAAACTGCACACTGCCCAAAGGCAATGTACAATAATACCAAAATTAAATAAAAACTATCAATTGCTGCTTTTTTTTTATGAAGTGGAGGTATTAGGGAGCCTGTGATTCTGTTTATCAAGAGAGACTTACTTAACTAGGCCTGCTCTGGTAACATACTTGCCGATCATTCATTCCTTCATTCATTAAATTGTATTTATTGAGTGCTTACTGTGTGCAGAGCACTGTACTAAGCGCTTGGGAAGTACAAGTTGGCAACATGCAGAGACGGTCCCTACCCAACAATGGGCTCACAGTCTAGATCTTTATTTCCACCCCACCTTTCCTTTCATATTCATTGCAAAATTTACTCCACAGAACCAATGAGCTTGTCCTGGTATACTCTACCTCCTAGATCACCTTTTTAAAGGAACCACCCAGCACACATCTCCCCATTCCTCCAAAACTCCCGAGGGTTATTCATTTATTTCTGTGTCAAGCAGAAATTCCTGACCATTGGCTTCAGGTTCTTCACCAGCCCTCTACATTACTTCCCAGCACAGGCCTGGGAGTAAGAAGAATTCTAATCCTGTCTCCTCCACTTATCCTCTGCATAAATTTGGGCAAGTCACAACTTCTCTGTGCCTCAGTAACCTCATCTGTAAAATGGGGCTAAGACTGCGAGCCCCATGTGGGACAGGGACTGTGTCCAACCTGATTAACTTCTATCTACCCCAGCACTTAGAACAGTGCTTGGCACATATTATGTGCTTAACAAACACCATAATTATTATTACTACTCCTCCCAAGATCACTTTCTTATTGTTTGTTTTACTTTTGATTCCCTATTCTTTACCAAGAACTCCTCTCCCACCAAGCTCTCCCCATCTTCAACTTCCTCCTGAAATCCCACCTTTGCCAGGAAGCATTCCATGATTAATTTCTAGTGGGAAAAGACTCAATCAATCCATGGCATTTATTGAGTGTCCATTTTTGTCAGAGCTCTGTATTAAGCACTTTAGAGAGTACTGTACAATTTGAGTAGGTAGACAAAATCCCTGTCCACAAAGAGTTCACACACTAGAGAAGGAGGCAGACATTAAATTAAATTGCAGGTGGATAGTCACTTAAGTGCTGTGGGGGAGATAGGGTGACTATCAAATGCTTAAGGAGGTACAGCCCCTCTCAGGGTCGCATCTGTAGTGTTTCCAGTAGTCTACCAGTCTCGACTATGGGTGGGAGAGTCAAGCAGAGGTCTGTCTATTCAATTCATAGCTTGGCCCGTGGCTAGTGAGTGGAAGGCATCTGCAACAAGTCATGGGAGAGAGTCGAGGGCGGAGACGCACGTTCATTGCACAGAAGAAGGCAATGGTAAACCACTTCTGTATTTTCATCAAGAAAACTCTGTGGATACACTACCAGAACGACTGCTGATGGAGGTGGGGTGTTCTGGGAGAGATATGTCCATGACATCACTATGGGTCGGAGACGACTCAATGGCATAAGACAAGACAAGGGGGTACAGATCCAAGTGCTTAAAAAGGAGGACAAATAAGGGTAATTAAGGCTTAGTCAGGGAAGGCCTCCTGAAGGAGATGTGACTTAAGTAGGGCTCTATGCTTACCCGTCCAGCAAGTAAACTTTTTCTACTAAGCCTCACCATATTTCACACACCCAGTGGTCACTTGTACGTAGAGGCAAAAATGTACATAGTGGCAAAAATGTGAGCACGGGCCTGAGAATCAGAAGGACCTGAGTTCTAATCTTGGCTCCAACAATTGTCTGGTTGTGTGAACTTGGCCAAGTCGCATAACTGCTCTGTGCCTCCAGTACCTCATCTGTAAAATGAGAATTAAGACTGTGAGTCTCACCTGAGACATGAGATTTTCCAACCTAATTATCTTGTATGTATCCCAGCACTTAGGACAGTGCCTCACACATAGTATACATTTAACAAATGCCATTTTTTAAAAAAATCTTCCATCTAGACTGCTAGCTCCTTGTGAACAGGGAAGGCATCTTCCAACTTTGTCCTATTGTTCTCTCCCAAGCACTTAATACAGTGTTCTGCAAAGAGTAAGCAATCAATAAATGCCACTGATTGACTGATTTCTAATCTCCGAAGGGATAGCTCTCTCTGTGTGGCACTATTTCTCAGAATAATGCCTTGAATTTATATAGTAGATCTTCTTTTGTCTGATTTCATTTATCTTCTTTTGTTCCTATGGGGTACGAATTATCAGGCTTTTGACCCATTCACTCCACCAAGATAACACTTTTTAAATTCACCCAAGGCTGTTGAGGAGCCAAAGCCAATGAGCAGTATACTCTGTGTCCAACCTGATTAACTTGTATCTACCCCAGCACTTAGAACAGTGCTTGGCACATAGTATGTGCTTAACAAACACCATAATTATTATTCCTACTCCTCCCAAGATCGCTTTCTTATTGTTTGTTTTACTTTTGATTCCCTATTCTTTACCAAGAACTCCTCTCCCACCAAGCTCTCCCCATCTTCAACTTCCTGCCCTAATGCTCCTTAACCTCTCACATCCTCCTCCTTGAAACACTTTCCTTCTGACTGCTCCTACTGAGGTTTCCTTTTTTTTCTATGGTGCTTGCTAAACATTCACTATGTGACAAGTGCTGTTCAAAGCCCTGGTATAGTGTTCGTTTGTCTTTTAATGGCTTTTGTTAAGCTATGTGACAAGCTCTTTTCAAAGTCGTAGTGTAGATATGAGTTCTTCAGGCTGGACACAGTTCCTGTCCTACATGGGACTCACAGTCTGAACTGAAGGGAGGAGGCTTTCATCCCCATTTTCCAGATGAGGTAACAGGCACAGAGAAGTTAAGTGACTTGCTCAAGATCAGTAAGCGCTCAATAAATACGATTGAATGAATGAATCACACAGCAAGCAATTGGCAGAGCAGGAATTAATCAGGTGCTCTGATTCCTAGGCCTGTGCTCTTTCCACTAGGCTATGCTGCTTCTCTCCCACAAATCTCTATTCGGCATCCCCAACTCTCATACTTTCAAGGAGCTCATCACTAAATCACACCTCAAGTACTGCTTCTATCTCACTCCAGACCTACCTCTCCTCAAATCCCCACCTCCAACTCAATGTCCAGCCAGCACCTCAAACTTAACATATCAAAAACTGAGCAACTTACCTTCTGTCCTAAACACTCTCCTCCTCCTCCTCCTCACTTTGCCTTCTCAGCTGATTCATTCATTCATTCACAATACCTCCATCTTTCTTTTCCCAGAATTCCACAACTTTGATGTCATCCTTGACTCCTTGCCATCTTTCAATTCTCACATTCAGTCTGCTGCTAAATCCTGCTGGTCCTTCCTAAAATAACATTTCCTAGATCAGCCTGTTGTTCTCCCAGCAAACTGTTGTCCAAACTCCTGTCAATCGTAGATGGACTACTATGTCAATCTCACTGGTTTCCTGCTCCAGTCTCTCCCCATCCAATATGTGTTACTCTGCTGCACAGGTTATCTTATTGAAGTACTGCTCAGCAAACATCTCTCCATTCCACAACACCCAACTACCTGCTTCTCATTTTCCTCCACTGCCAATAAAAAAAAATAAATCCTTTAGATACCTTAAATCTCCTCTACACTTTATGCTCCTTCTGGGCAGGGAACATCTCTACCACCTCTGTTATACTGTACTTTCCCAAGTATTTAGGACAGTGCTCTGTGTAATGTAAGCACTGAACAAACCCAATTGACTGATTTTAGGTTTTCTACCAACTCTTCCCATGTTATGTCTCTTATCTTTTCACCTTCTACATCCCATCTTGTTCCCTTGTTTCTCAGTGCAACTCTCCCACTTATGTCTACTTGTCCATATCCTGGCTCTCTGTCCCAAAGCCAAATCCAACAGACGGATGACCTAATAGGATGAACACAGATTGAGAAGTAAGGAAACCTGGACTCCAATCCTGGCTCTGCCACCTGCCTGCTGTGTGATCTTGGGCAAGTCACTTAGCTTCTCTATGCCTCAAATTCCTCATTTGTAAAATGAGACGGATACCTGTTTTCCCTTCGCCTAATGGTGTGAGCCTCGTATGGAACAATGGCTGTCTGATCAGCTGATATTTAAACACCTCAGCTTTTAGTGCAGTGCTTGACATATAATAACCACTTAAATATCACAATTATTAAAGCACTCCTAAAGTGTCACCTCCTCCAGCAGGTTTTCCTGAGGCATTTATATTTGTCATTCTCTACACTTGTGGATATAGGTATCCTCAATGGTTTACTCTGATTACTATATTTGTAAATATTAGTATGTCTGTCTCCCTCGGTATATAAGCTCCTTGTGTACGATGCACTTGTCTTGTGTTTCTGTTATACTTCCCCAATCACTCAGTACGGTACATCGTACGTAGCGGGAGTTCTTCTACTACTTCAACTGCTCTCCTCAACTTACAGAGGAGGAATCTGAGACCGAGACAAGACAAAACATGGAGCACTTTCCACTAGACCACGCTACCCGAATCGATGGCACTAATGACATGACATGTTGTGAGAGCCGAATGTGGAATCGACTCCCAGGTGCAAAAAATGATGGGTTGCTTTTTTTGGTGTGTGTGTGGGAGGGCATTAAAACCTCTGCATCTGCTTTTGATGTTTAATTTCAGGATCACGAAGCAGCAGAGTAACAAGTAAATTTCCAGAATTTCCCTTCCAGTAGTAAACCTTCCATTGCCTTTCTCGAATCAAGGACAACTCCTTCGGAGGTTAGACTCATCAGTGTAATTGGTCCATCGCCCTCAGCTGAAGCTCACGGCAGAGCACATAGTTTGAGACAGTCCTTCTGGTTTTGAATAGAGCTCTCTAGTAGTCATACTAGCCGGACATACGACTATTGTTTCCAGAATTATTTTCCAGTTATAGGACAAGATTCACAGAGCAGCATTTGCAGTGAAAGAACTGAAAAGATAGCTTAAAAAAAGAGAGACTCTCTTTAGCCCCATCTGCATCCAGAAAACTGCATGCAGAAACATTGCCAGTGACTCAAAATAGTACTGTACACAAACTCTATGTGTGTGGAACTTAAGCACACATTTTATGCTACATAAATTCAGGGATAACAGCATCACAATTCCAGGTTCTCTCTGCCCCCGCCCCAGGATAGCCATGTTTCAAGGTGACCACCTTCAAGATAGTTGCTCCCAAAAGCCTACTAAAAGAAAGGAGGAGGCACGTGCAGTTATTCTTTACAACAATCACTAAATACCTACAGAGGATCTGGCACACAGGTAGACTGTTGCATGATCTAGAGAGCTCTTTGCCCAGTACTGTAAATTAATTTCCTCAGGTTGCCATTGTCAATCTTCTTCAGAGAGAAATGATTCCACATTATGGCACTGTGGCATTACTGGCTCTTGGAAGTTAAAACTACTTCTGCCTTCTTCTATTAATCTGGCACCATAACCAAATGAGTGCACTTGAAGTTCAACTTCTCAACAATAACAAGAGAAAGTGCGTGCATACACAAGAGATGGAGAAAGATAATAATAATAATAA
Source organism: Tachyglossus aculeatus (assembly GCF_015852505.1). Taxonomy (NCBI): domain Eukaryota; kingdom Metazoa; phylum Chordata; class Mammalia; order Monotremata; family Tachyglossidae; genus Tachyglossus; species Tachyglossus aculeatus. The sequence continues at coordinate 40,187,626 of NC_052067.1, read as the reverse complement.
TAATGTCATTTATTAAGCACTTACTATGTGCAAAGCAATGTTCTAAGCACTGGGGAGGTTACAAGGTGATCAGGTTGTCCCATGGGGGGCTCACAGTCTTAATCCCCCTTTTAGAGATGAGGTAACTGAGGCATAGAGAAGTTAAGTGACTTGCCCAAAGTGACACAGCTGACAATTGGCAGAGCCGGGATTTGAACCCATGACCTCTGATTCCAAAAGCCCGGGCTCTTTCCACTGGAGACACACAGTAAGAATATTCAAAATTGGAAAACTTCAGAGGGTGTTACTGCACTAAATTCAGTGGATTGTCACCATTAGTGATATTGTAATAGTTGTAGATGTAGATAGATGTAGATGTTAGATGTAGATGTTGTAATAGTGATGTAGTAATAGTGCCATTAGAGATTAATGATGGTAACAAATACCATCATTATTATTATTAGGGTTTTTGCTTCTGTCTTTCATGGCCCAGATCTTTAGGTAAGACATTTTTTCGGGTTGGTTCAAAATACTGTCCAATGCTGTTATACAATATTTAGTCTCCAGGGTTGACTTAAAAGAAATGGTATCAATGCCAAAAACAACAACAGAAGAGGAGAAAAGCTGTGGAGGGAGAGAGCTCAAGTTTGATAAACAGTCATTATCAAAGCCTTTCTTTTCCACCGAGCTGAGTTTTATTTGGTGTGAGTATTGATGATAGAGAGAGAGAGAGAGAGAGACAGAGTGTGTGTGTGTGTGTGTGTGTGTGTGTGTGTGTGTATACACACACGTACATATTTTCCTGAGAGGGGGATATGAAAGCATATGAGACAGAAAATAAAATTGAATGCAAGCTGTCAAGATGGAGATGATATTTGTTTTCTCTCGCGCCAGAGACACTGCACTCTCACCACCTCAGCTTTTGTCCTTCAAAGCTGTGAGACCACGCTTTACTGCTTGCAGGTTGACCATGCATTGTTATTATACAGTCTTCATGTTCACATCATGTGTCATCTGACCAAAGGAAAGTCTACAGAGTGAAAGGCTCATGCAAAATTTATGCTTATAGGGCCGTTTCAGTCAGTGGAAAAATCAATACTGCAGGCTTGATGCACAGAAATGACTGAGTGCTCTCTGACTGACACTAAAAGCACGGGGAGATTGAGAGGCTGCATTTGCCGTCCAAGGAATTGAGTGTATTAGAGCTCTTATAATAGTCTGCTCACCTTATATTAGCCTTTCCTTGGGATTATTTTTTGATAACAATTATGATTGTGGGGGTTTAAGGCAATTACACTATTACAAAGAAAAAGCTGCTTTTTATGTCCTGTAAAGCTGTCATATATTTCACACCACAACTGCCTTCCAATTATTTTGCTACAATGCACTTTGGAAGCAAAATGTCCTAACTGATATATATTAGTCCTTTATGTTTTATAAATAAAAATCAAAGCCGTAATGTAATCCTTCAAAAGAAGCTTCTCCTTTATGTGGTTTTTGAAGGGAGCCAAAATGCAGCAGGCACTGGGAAATCAAAACAGATGAACGCAGAGCCTGGTTTTTTACATACAAGGACAGCACGCTTGGGCAGGGTTATGGCCAGGGGAGAGTCAGGCTTGGTTTAAAATGTTAATAGCATCTGTTAAATGAAGGGGGGCGGGGGGCAGTGGGAAGGGGGTTCATGAGTTGGAGTTCCATCATAAAGGAGAAAAATCTTTGAAAGTCAGACTGTAGTTCGAAGCTGTGAGTGGGGAAGGACACAAGATAGCTGGAATTGAAGAGAATTTATTCTTCAAATCCAATCCACTTGAGGGCAGGGACCATGACAGTCAGTCAATCATATTTATTGAGCACGTACTGTGTGCAGAGCACTGTACTAAGTGCTTGGGAGAGTACCATATAACTGACACATTCCTTGCCCACAACGAGGAACTCTCTAGAGAGCTTAGTACAGCTTTCTGCACACGGTAAGCACTCAAATATCACTGATGGATCAGAGGTAGAAACAGGAATGTAATTTAGGAGTAGATGGATTTTAGTGACTAGCCTGAGACACCCACTAAAAATAAGTCTTAAAAATAAAGCAAGGAAAAAGTCACTGGCTATCATACATTCAGCCTAATTGTGATGTAAAATCCAGTGGGAGTTTTCATCCCCATGAGAGAGTATTTATTCATTCAATCATATTCACTGAGAGCTTAGCGGGTACGGAGTACGTGAGGCCCAAAGAGATGTACTCAATTCATCATCATCATCAGTCGTATTTATTGAGCGCTTACTGTGTGCAGAGCACTGTACTAAGCACTTGGGAAGTACAAGTTGGCAAAATATAGAGACAGTTCCTACCTAATAGTGGGCTCACAGTCTAAAAGTCTCTGCCTTTGGCCTTGAATGTAGGCATGGGGAATAGTATTCCCATCCCCATATGAGGGGTGCATCAGGAGTCAAGCAAGGGTTCACATTATCTGAAGGGGTCCATCCGTCTGTTGACTAAGCCAGGGTATATCCACAGCACAGTCGAGGCATAACACCTGTCCTGAGCTGAAAAGATCTAGGCGGATGAGCACACGCTTGTGTAAACTGATGGAAGAAGTGACAACCTGATGATATAATACTAATGTCTTCACGCACCGGGAAAAGCAGCCACCCACAATTCTATCCAAAGACCCATTGAGAATTCCAGCAGCAAGCGTTCAGAACATCGTTACGATCGAATATTGGTGGCAGGGGTTGGGAATGCGAAGCTTGGGGGCTAAGCTACATTTAACTAAATGACATGATCCTTTCACCTAGGGGAAAGAACGGTTTGGCTTCTTTCTCGATTTGCACCGAGAAAAGCAGTCCTTGCCTGAGTGCCGGCTCCAGGGTCTGCTGGGAAGAAAATTCAGGCCCAAGATTGCTCCGTTTGGCCAGATCTGGATTCTCCCCTTTCTGGACTGTGAGCCCGTTGTGGGGTAGGGACTATCTCTATATGTTGCCAACTTGTACTTCCCAAGCACTTAGTACCGTGCTCTGCACACAGTAAGCGCTCAATAAATACGATTGAATGAATGAATGAATACTGGGAAGCAGTGGAAGAGAAAGAGGGGTGGGCGGTGGTTGAATACGGCATTGAGCAAAGGCAGGACAAGAGGGTTTGAAAAATACTTTCCTGGACCCTTGAGCAGCTTTTTGTTTTGTTTTTAAGGTATTTGTTAAGCACTTCCTGTGTGCCAGGCACTGTGCTAAGCGCTGGGGTAGATGCAAGCTAGTCAGGTTGGACACAATCCCTTCTCCCACGTGGGGCTCACTTTTTGCAGATGAGGTAACTGAGGCACAGAGAAGTAAAGTGACATGCCCAAGAGCCCACAGCAGAGAAGTGGAGGAGCCAGGATTAGAACCCAGGCCCCGTGCTCTATGTACTAAGCCACACTGTTTCTCAAGGACTTGCTTCTTCCTGGTCCTTTCAATATGAGCCAGCTGCAGTTGAGCTAGCACCTCAGAACAACAATAAAAATAATAATGATAATAACTGTGGTATTTGTTAAGTGCTTACTATGTGCCCGGCATATAATCCTGGGGCAGATACAAGCTAATCGTGTGGTTGGACACCGTCCCTGTCCCACAGAGGACTCACAGTCTTAATCCCCATTTTCCAGATGAGGTAACCGAGGCATAGAGTAATGAAGTGACTTGCCCAAGGTCACACAGCAGATAAGTGACGGATGGAGGATTAGAACCCAGGTAACTCAGAATGAAATTATCCCTTTTGAGTGGTGAGCTCAGCGGCATGGCACAGTGGATAAAGCACGGGTTTGGGAGTCAAAAGGTCATGAGTTCTAATTCAAGCTCTGCCACTTGTCTGCTGAGTGACCTTGGGCAAATCACTTCACTCCTCTGTGCCTCAGTTACCTCATCTGTAAAATGGGGATTGAGCCTGAGCCCCACGTGGGGCAGGGACTGTGTCCAACACATTTGCTTGTATCCACCCCGGCACTTAGTACAAGTGCTTGGCACACAGTAAGCATTTAACATATACCATAATTCTTAGGCTTCTTAATTTCTGGGCTCAGTTTTATCATTCAAACACTCTTCACACTGAAAAATCAGGTTAGCCGCAAGTTACCCACTGGTGTGGGCAAGGAATGTGTCTACCAACTCTGTAATACTGTACTCCCCCCAGCACTTAGTACAGTGCTCTAGACTTTAAGCTCATATTCTCCCATGCGCTCAGTACAGTACTCTAGACTGTAGTCTCCATGTGGTCAAGGGAACATGTCAGTTAGTTGTATTTATTGAGCACTTACTGTGTGCGCTTACTTACTGACCACAATGAGCTGGAGAGGGAGACAGACATTAATATAAATTAATAAAATTACAGATATGTACATAAGTGCCGTGGGGCTGGGAAGGGGGATGAAAGGAGGGAAAAAGTCAGGGTGACACAAGGGAGTGGGAGAAGAGGAAAGGAGGGCCTAGTTGGGAAGGCCTCTTGGAGGAGATGTGCCTTCAGTAAGGCTTTGAAGGAAGGCAGAGTTTTACCATCTCAGCTATAATGTACTCTCCCGAGTGTTTAGTACAGTGCTCTGGACACAGTACGTGCTCAACAAATACAATTCATTGATTGTAAGGGGACAATCCCAGGGTGCGAGTGTCCATGTGGGGACCTATCCATTTACTCGCAACTGCTGAGGAAAAAAATGACCGCACAAACCCCTCACAGATGGATGTTTGGCTCCCTTTCTCTTCCTCACCTATCAGGCAGAATTGAATGAGAATGTCAGAGGAATAGGTAACAGTCACATGGTGATGATCTCACCCTCTAGTCTGTAAACTCACCCTCTTGTCTGGAAGCTTGTTGTGGGCAGGGAATATGTCTGTTTATTGTTGTATTATACTCTCCCATGTGTGTGGTAGAGTGCTCTGCACACAGTAAGCACTCAATAAATACAACTGAATGAATGAATGAATAGATAGAGCCTCTCAATGTCCATCTCAGCACAGATACACCCAGTATGGCCTTGTGAGCTCACCATCACTTCTAGCACTTTAGCTATTTATGTACCCCAGAACATATACATTCACTTATAGATATATTCAGCTTGCCTTCATCCTCTTGTCAAACATTTTAGGACCTGTTCTCCCTGATAAATTGTAAGCTCCCTGAGGGCAGGGATCATTGAGAGAGAGTGTGGCTCAGTGGAAAGAGCCCGGGCTTGGGAGTCAGAGGTTGCAGGTTCTAATTCCAGCATCGCCACTCTTCAGCTATGTGGCTTTGGGCCAGTCACTTCGGTTCTCTGGGCCTCATTTACCTCATCTGTAAAATGGGGATTAAGACTGTGAGCCCAGTGTGTGACAACCTGATTACCTTGTATCTACCCCAGTGCTTAGAACAGTGCTTGGCACATAGTAAGCGCTTAAAAATACTATTATTATTATTATTATTATCATTGTGCTCTGCACATGGTAGGCAACTGGCATCCCATGATGATTGATTCAGAACCCCATGGCAGAAGAGGAACTGGTGACTGCATTAGCTGGGGACAGATTCTCTAGTAATCATAATTACAATAATAATAATCAATAACCACTTATGTGCCAAGTACTGTACTACACAACTGGAATAGATACAAGATAGATAATCTGACCAGACACAGTATCTGTCCCATGAGGGGTTCACAGTCAGAGTAGGAGGAAGTAGGATTTAACCTCCAATTCACAGAGGCACAGAGAAATGACTTGCCCAAGGTCACACAGAAGGCAAGCTTCAAAGCAGGGATTAGAAACCAGATCCTCTGACTTGCAGGCTCTTTCTCTTAGGCCACATGGCTTCTCTAAAAACTGTTCCCTTCCTCTGTACTCTAACTGTCCAGCAAAATAACTGTTGCAATTAACCTATTAACATAACTCTATCAGTGACACCGCCTTTGATGGCAGACTAATCTCCAGTTTTCCTCATCTCCCATTCCCTTCCACATTGCCCTATCTTGCTCCCTTTGCTCTTCCCCCTCCCTGCTCCTTATGTACTTATGTACATATCTGTTATTTTATTTATTTGTATTGGTGTCTGACTCTCTGCCTCTAGACTGTGAGCTCCTTGTGGGCAGGGAATGTCACTGTTTATTGTTGCATTGTTCTTTCCCAAGCGTTTAGTACAGTGCTCTGCACACAGTAAGCACATAATAAATACAATTGAATGAATGAATGAATGAACACCAGAGTCTCCCCCATCTCCTCTTGTCCCCTGGACAGGAAGAGATTACTGTGTCAGGGATGAGAAGGACACAGATTTTGCAGAAATAATCTCCCTGTCTCTCCCTTGGTTTCTGTGACCCTTTATGATTTCACAGTGTCAGATGACTGGTGGATCTTCCGTCCAAGCGGATCCTGTCTACTGAAACCAGAGGACCCGGATCACATGTGTGTTGTATACCAACCCCTTCAATTGGATGAAGGGCTGATCTGATAGAAGTACCCAAGGACGGCCATAATCCAATCAAACACACCTTAGGTGGTTCACACCTGAATGGGGAATGGGGTGGGGTGTGTTAATAACAATAATAATAATTTTGGTATTTGTTAAGCCCTTACTATGTGCCAAGCACTGTTCTAAGCACTGGGAGAGATACAAGTAATCAGGTTGTCCCACATGGGGATCACAGTCTTAACCCCCATTTTCCAGATAAGGGAACTGAGGCACAAAGAAGTGAAGTGACTTGCCCAAAGTCACAAAGCTGATAAGTGGCAGAGCTGGGATTAGAACCCATGACCTCTGTCTCCCAAGCCCACGCTCTTTCCACTGAGCCACGCTGCTTCCCTACAAGGAAAGATGAATAAAAAATACAAAGGACAAAGATGATCACAAGGAAAGAAGGGACCAGTGGGATTCAGACCCTGCTAAAACATTTTAAAGCTAAGGTCCAGAGGCAACCCATGGTATGGGAGCTGCACTCTCACAAGCGCTTAGTACAGTGCTCCACACCCAGTGCTCAATAAATACTATTGATGATGATGGTGACATGGAGGTCCCAGGTGCTGGAAATGTTTATTTTGTCCTACTTCCCATTCAGGTGACAGGAGATGAATGTCTGGGTGTTAGGGTGAGCAGGCTCATACAGACTAAATCCTTCTTCTTCCTGCTCTGACTGTGAACCCCATTTGGGATGGGGACTGTGTGTATTCTGAGGCAGTACAGAACCTCTGATGGCCAGAGTGAAGCCCTGATAGCCAAAGAGAAGACAATCGGTCAATCGTATTTATCGAGCGCTTACTATGTGCAGAGCACTGCACTAAGAGCTTGGGAAAGTATGATATAATATAGCAGCTTGTCACTGCTGACAAGCTTACAGTCTAAAACCATATCTCCCCCTTAACAGTTGGTATCAGAAGTGTCCTCCCTAAAATAACTTTTATCAGCCTCAGAACCAAAAGAAATCCAGCTTCTTCAGGAAGCTGGCCCACTGTTGCGTAGGGATCATCTCTACTTTTTGCCTAATTGTACTTTACAAGGGCTTAGTACAGTGGTTTGCACACAGTAAGTGCTCAATAAATACAACTGAATAAAATGAATGAATTCCTGCACTTTATAACTGTCCATTGAAATAACTACTGAAAGAGAACTAGTAAAAGAAGACTATCAGTGACCCTGCCTGTGATGTTAATTAATGACGGGATTTGTTAAGCGCATACTATGTGTCATGCACTGTTCTAAGTACTGGACAATTTAAGTACGTAAGTAGATCTATGTACATCTAAGTAGATCTAAGATAAGTAGATAAGTAGAGAAGCAGCATGGCTCAGTGGAAAGAGCATGGGCTTTGGAGTCAGAGGTCATGGGTTCAAATCCCAGCTCTGCCAATTGTCAGCTGTGTGACTTTGGGCAAGTCACTTAACTTCTCTGTGCCTCAGTACCTCATCTGAAAAATGGGGATTAAGACTGTGAGCCCCCCATGGGACAGCATGATCACCTTGTAACCTCCCGAAGCACTTAGAACAGTGCTTTGCACATAGTAAGTGCTTAATAAATGCCATTCTTCTTCTTCTTATTATTATTATCTCTACCTAACACAAATTTCTATCCACTCATAGACAGACTCTTTTGGCCCTAAATAAATACAACCCCTTCTCTTCAAGGTAGCTTCCTTTCAAGGATAGTGTTAAGTGATTTGATCTGACTCATAGTTACGCTGCCTATTCAGAGGATCTTTAAAAAGCAAGCGAACAGTCACTGTGTAATTGTTAGCTGTATTTCAAGAATCCCAATTCCTCCCAAGAAGGATCCTACTTAGTCTAAGCACAGCTTAATGTAAATCAAGTTTCACATTCAAAATTTCAAGTGCCCTGTCCTGACAGGATGTAGATTATTTTATGCTGTACATAAAACATGCCTGGTTGTAAAATATTGTAATGACAGGCAGAAGAAGAGCAGAAATCAATAGATGAAAAGTTACTGAAACTAGGGAAGTCTGATCCGCCAAAGCAAATCAGGGAAAATAATGCTGAAGGAAAGTATTTTCTGGCTTTGTTCCTTCTTGTGCCCTCATTGTCTTACCCTTATCTTTCCTTCCCAACCTTGTTTCAACTTCTCCAAATATTATATCTGCTGTCTGATGGTTTTTACTTTCATTACCATTTGGAAAATGCATAAGGGTTTCTCAAGAGAAGAACCCTTGAAACACGGACCAGATTCTCGCCACTCAGATTTATTTCCCGATGTAATTCAATTATTGAAAATAGACAGTGTTTTTATATCTTTCAATTATCTTCTTCACAAAAATCACCAAAGCCAGATATTGTCTATTAGCATTTGATAGCATGGGGCTATTATGGTCATAAAAAAAAGAGCTCTCACGATTTCACCCTCTAAACTATGATTAATTGTTATTAGGATGCTATATTTATATATGATGAACTGACAATTTATTTGTAGATTTTTTTTCCCCAACCCATTGAGTAGTGTTCTTTAGTGCAGCATGCAGAATTGTACAGGAGATATTTGAGTGTCTAAAACGATGTATGATAAATGAAGTAGCATGCTACTTATACGCTTATCATGTTCTCTGACTAGCAACAGGTTCAGCAAAGGGCACAGCCAGTAAATGAAATTTTCCACCAGGACAATATATCATCACAAGAAATGTATGTGCTGGAAACTTACAAGCTTGCTCAAAATGCGGACAAGGTGTGAAATGGTAAAAAATGAAAAGCAGAAACATCATACAGTAAATTTCAAATCCAGGTGCATTTCCATATTGGCTGAGACAGTGCTTTAACTGTTTAAAGGCTTGCAGTTTGAAACACAAACTTGCCATCACAGGTCAGTTTGAGTGCTGGGAAAAACTGTTTCCTTTAGTGGCCGTGAAACAAAACTAAACTAAATAAAATACAGTTAAGCAACTAATAGCATATGGCTATTTTCAAAGAGATACTTAGGGTTACATATTTTGGAAAAACAATGTTTTGTCATCCCTTCAACATTCAGTGCAGAATAGTAATTATAAAAGACTAAAAAAAAGCATTCATTAATTTCTTGAATTCCTGAGAGATCATTATCAGTGCTTTGTGAATCCTAAGAAAATGAATTAATTAATTCATTCAATTGTATTTATTGAGCATTTACTATGTGCAGAGCACCGTACTAAGCACTTGGGAGAGCACAATTCAACAATAAACAGACACGTTCCCTGTGCACAATGAGCTTACAGTCTGGAGAGGGAGAAAGGCATTAATATAAATAAATTACGGATATGTATCTAAGTACTGCGGGGCTGGGAAAGGGGATGAATAAAGGGAGCAAGCCATGCAGAGCAAGCCATCCATTCCCCATCGTCCCCCTCTCCATCCCCCCATCTTACTTCCTTCCCTTCCCCACAGCACCTGTATATATGTATATATGTTTGTACATATTTATTACTCTATTTATTTATTTATTTATTTTACTTGTACATATCTATTCTATTTATTTTATTTTGTTAGTATGTTTGGTTTTGTTCTCTGTCTCCCCCTTTTAAGAGTGTGAGCCCACTGCTGGGTAGGGACTGTCTCTATATGATGCCCACTTGTACTTCCTAAGTGCTTAGTACAGTGCTCTGCACACAGTAAGCGCTCAATAAATATGATTAATTGATTAAGAACAGGTGTGGAATTACAAATTCCGAAGTCAGACTGGGCTTTGAGATAGCTGGATTCACCCTAAATCTGTTTTGGGATAAAGGGGCTCAAATAAGCACAAAGTTCACCTGAATCCTTCAATGTCTTCGAGGAGAAAGAATGTCAGAGTTGCAAATGAGCAACGAAAGATGACCATGCTGATGCATGAAGAGACAGAAGTGTAGGGAAATATCAACATTCCCAGCACAATCAATCATTGAAAACGTGTCAGCAGGTGAATGGCGAATCTTTACCTGACATCACAGCCGGAACAGATCACATCAGGAAGGGAGTCAAAATTACTTAGAACAACATGCCTTTTGACCTTATTTGACTAGCTCTGAAGAGAACTGGGGGAGGTAAGGGTTTAAAGTGAATGAAAATGTATTCAATTGTCTGATGCAAATGCTACAGGTCCAGAAGATAGTCATGCATTAAGATTTTTTCATTTCTCCAATTCACCCAACTGGAAATGATTTTTTAAGTACAAACCATCCAGACTTTTGAAATGATGGAGATGCTGGTTCACCACCACCAGATGCATGTTGGGGGCCTGAAACACTCTACTCTTCCCAGATTTCCAGAGTCCAAGAGCTGTACTAGACACTTTGAAACTTGCAATTTAAGCAATGGGGGAAGACAGACATAAGGGAAAAATGAAAATGTATCCCATAATATTAGCTCACTGGGGACAAATCTTCACTACTTCCTTACTTGAGCTACTATGTGGTACATCCAAAAATCACGAGGGTTGTGTCGAGAAAGACAACACCTCCAAGTACCCATTGTGGTCACTGCCAGGGGCAGAATCATGGATTGGATCTTACCCACTAAGGTATATCATGGTATAAATTATGCTCTGCCCTCTTCACAGTGTATTGATCAAAATATGAATCATCTAGAAAATTCCATAGGAAGTGTCACCATCTAAACAAGAGGCAGGAGATCATGGCAGCCCTTCATTGTTCTGTACTGCTGGCCAATCCTAGCTAGAGTTTTCCTGAACTGGCTTCCTAGGAAGATCATTAACAATAGGCTATAGAATTATGACTTGCCACCTTTAGAGTCAGAGAACATCATTTTAGTTGTGTGGTAGATGAAAGAGAACTTCAGGAAACAACAGTAAAACCTCTATTCGGATTTCATAGGCCATGCATACCAAGATTCATTCATTCAGTCGTATTTATTGAGCGCTTACTGTGCGCAGAACACTGTACTAAGCACTTGGGAAGTGCAAGTGGGCAACATGTGGGCTCACAGTCTAGAAGGGGGAGACAGAGAACAAAACAAAACATATTAACAAAATAAAATAGAATAAATATGTACAAATAAAATAGAGTAATAAATACATACAAACATATATACATATATACAGGTGCTGTGGGGAGGGGAAGGAGGTAAGGTGGGGGGGATGAGGAGGGGGAGGAGGGGGAGAGGAAGGCAAGATCATTGGTAGGACTGAGATTTTACAGTTGGCTGTATTTGAGAAGATTAACAAAATGCTCAAACTAGTCTCCTTTGTGTTAAGAATAAAGGGAACTTTCCTGACTCTTTCTCAATCAATAATGAGCTGAAAACCTTGCCAGTTCAACAAGTTACAAGTACCATTAAAAAATGGGTCATTAGTTGTGTGGGAATTTCTGTACACTTGATCAATGTACCCTAGAATGCAAGAACAACGTGGCACGGCATACCTTAAAAATATTAAGCCTCTGTGCTTATCTAACATGAAAGAAGAAAGTATCAAAGTTTGAGAGTTTTCAATACATCAGTCGCTGGTATTTACTGAGCACTTACTGAGTGCACACGTTCTTATGGTAGTTCTATTAAATTATTCTAGTATGTCACTTGTTTTAATTATTGCATACAGCTGGTTGATAGGAGAAATTACATTTCATATCAAACAGAAAGGGAGCTAATGCTTTTTTCGATGGATGTGAAGACGCAACTACTAGAAAAGGCACATCAAAGAGACCTTCCCCTATTAAGTCTTCCTTTCCCTGTCTCCCTACTGTATCATCTAAAGTACGGGACTGGGAGTCAGAAGGACCTGGAATTTAATCCCAACTCCGCCACTTGTCTGCTGTGTGACCTTGGGCTAGTCCCTTCACTTCTCTTAGAACTGTGCTTGGCACATAGTAAGCCCTTAACAAATACCATAATTATCATTATTATTCTGTGCCTCAGTTTCTTCTGTAAAATGGAGATTAAAACAGTGAACCCCTTGTGGAACAGGGACTGGCCAACCTGATTACCATGTATCTACTCCAGTAATTAGAACAGTGCTTGACACATAGTAAGCACTTAAATACCATCATTATTATTATTATTATTATTGTCTATGCACTTGGATTTGAACCCCTTGGCAGTTGGTATTCTCCCCATTATTTAATATCTGTCTTCCCCTCTAGATTGTAAGCTCATTGTGTCTACCAACTCTGTTGTATTGTGCATCCCAAGTGCTCAGTACAGTGTTTTGCCCTCAGTAAGTGCTTAATAAATACCACTGATGGATCGATGTGGTTTCTCAAACAGTTTCATCAGTTCGCCACAGACAGCCTCCTCAACATCAAACGGCAGAAGGGGATCACCAGACGCGATGCTCTGGCATGCTGTCAGGTCACAGTACTGAGTAACCGCTCACATAAAACAGAAGCTTGGTCTAGTGGATAGACTACAGGCCTGAGTCAGAAGGACCTGGGTTCTAATCTTGCCTCTGCCACTTACTTACCTGCTGTGTGACCTTGGGCAAGTCACTTCAATTCCTTGTGCCTCAATTCCTTCAGCTGCAAAATGGGGATTTAGACTGTGTGCCCCATGTGGGACAGGGACTGTGTCCAATCCGACTTGCTTGTCTCTACCCCCACGCTTAGAACAGTGCCTGGCACAAAGTTAGCACTTAAATACCATGATTATCATTATTAACCCTCCTGCTTTGCTGGGCCCAGATAGATGATGGCACGATCAATCAGTCAGTGGAATCGAGTGAGCGCTTACTGTGTGTGAAGCACTGATACCAAACAGCTGCCGAATGGAGAACGAAAATGAGCTGCATGCAAGCTAGGGAGAGGGAGGAAGGCAGAATGAACAAAACTTAGAGACGTACTATCTCAAACCAAGTGTAAAGCAGCAGACTGTTTGAAGACCACTGTAGCAGACAGACCATTGTGGCAGGAGGTCCTCAGAAAAGCTGGGGCTCTCCCTGAGTGCAGATTTCTGTTTGAGTGGAGACCCCAAGAGACAAATCCTACCCCTGTAAAATGTATCAGGGCAGGCTAAACTGTGAGCTTGTGAGGTCCTTCTCTAGACTGTAAACTCCTTAATAATAATAATGGCATTTATTAAGCACTTACTATGTGTAAATCAATGTTCTAAGTGCTGGAAAGGTTACAAGGTGATCAGGTTGTCCCACAGGGGGCTCACAGTCTTAATCCTCATTTTACAGATGAGGTAACTGAGGCACAGAGAAGTGAAGTGACTTGCCCAAAGTCACACAGCTGACAATTGGTGGAGTCAGGATTTGAACCCATGACCTCTGACTCCAAAGCCCGGACTCTTTACACTGAGCCACGCTGTTCTCCTTGTGGTTGGAGAACACCTCTTTCATATTGTACATGCCCAAGCACTTAGTGCAGTGTTCTGTACACTGTAAGCAGTGTGAAAAGGAGCACGGCCTAGCAGAAAGAGTACAGGCCAGGGAATCAAGAGGACATGGGTTCTAATCCCGCTTCACCACATTCCTGCTGGGTGACCTTGGGCAAGTCACTTAACTTTTCTGTGCCTCAGATCCCTCATCTGAAAAATGGGGATTTGAAACTTGTTTTTCCCTCCCACTTAATTGTGAGTCCCACGTGGGACCTGATTATCTTGTATCTATCCCAGGGCTTAGTGGGGTGTTTGACACATAAACGCTTAAATACCATGATTATTAGTAAGCCCTCAAAGTCCATTGATTGAATACAGCAAAGGAAAATCTTCATATACCACATTGGTAAAGAGTGTATTGGTTGAGCACATACCTATTGATCACCCTTGTGGGCAGAAGCTCACGATGAAGGACAACTAAGCCTTCCTGCTGCTCTTGTGCCTGGCTAGTTTTTTTCCTCTTGTGGATTTCTTTTGCTTGTGACTTGGCCATTGCATCTACTGATTTTCATTCTGCCTTGCGAGAAGATTTCAGGAATTTTTCAGGGTCACTTGGAATTTGATTCTTGCCTTTCAGAGTGTTCCCAATCCTTCCCAGTCAAGGTTCAGCTGCACATTTGCTTAGGGAAAAGGAGGGATCTGGTATCCAGAAGGAAAGAATGAAATAGACTCCCTAAAGCCCTCAATACAGTGCTCTGCACAAAGTGCTCAAAAAAATGATCAGTCGATTGACACTTGGTTTTCTTGCTTAAGGAAGCCCAGTGCCCTTCTTAAATAACACTTTGGATTTGTAGGCTGAAGAAATAATGAAATAGCTTAATTTGACAATTATTTCAAAAAGAACAACTAAATCATTGACAGTACTGGCAGCTTAATCTACAAGTCTGGAAGTGATGAGAAAAAATCTGACAAATTTTCCATTTAGACTGACACTACACAAGAACGAACCAATCAATGGTATTTCTTGAGCCCTTACAGTGCACACAATACTGTGTTAAGCGCTTGGGGGAGTACAATAGAATATTTGGGCATGGTCCATACCCTCAAGGAGCTTACAATCTAAGTTTGTTGAGAAAGATTGAAATCCATTCCAGACACCACAAGAGAATGTTGTTTATGGGAAGCTAAAGGACAAGATCTTGAAGAAATGTTTGTCTCTCATTGTGGTGGATATCTTGAAATTCAATCATCACAAAATCATATGAAGCTGCTCAGCAGATACACTGTATCATACACCGTAAGTTCATTGTGGAAAAGGAACGTGTCTACCAACTCTGTTGTATTTTACTTGCCCAAGCACTTAGTACAGAGCTCTGCACATAGTAAGTGCTCAATAAATACTGAGGCATCATGGCATGGTCCCCAAAGTCAGAAGGGCCTGAATTCTAATTCCATCTCCACCACTTGTCTGCTTTGCAACCTTGGGCAAGTCACTTCACTGTGCCTCAGTTATCTCATCTGTAAGACTGTGTGCCCCATGTGGGACATGCATTGGGTCAAAACTGATTATCTTGTACCTGTGGCTCAGTGGAAAGAGCATGGGCTTGGGATTCAGAGATCATGGGTTCAAATTCCGGCTCCACCAATTGTCAGCTGTGTGACTTTGGGCAAGTCACTTAACTTCTCTATGCCTCAGTTACCTCATCTGTAAAATGGGGATGAAGACTGTGAGCCCCACGTGGGACAACCTGATTACCTTGTATCCACCCCAGTGCTTAGAACAGTGCTTTGCACATACTAAGCACTTAAATGCCATTATTATTATTTTTGTTACCCCAGTGCTCAGTACAGTGTCTGCTACATAGTAAGTGCTTAACAATAGCCATAAAAAAAATGCTGTTGAAGACTGATTAAGATACAGGAAGGAGAACTGAATGGCTAAAAAACCCAATTCTCTAGTGAGGTTCATGTGTGATCTTATTCATGTGTTTGGAATCTGAGAACTACAAAGTGTGAGGTTTATCAGAAGGGGAGGCTTCAATATTTGGGTTATCTGGATGGTGTCTTTTTAAAAAAAAAACACAGAGAGTAACACTGCAGGGGTGACAGCATACATACATCACTTCAAGAAAATTACTGGGGCATTTTAGGAGATGTGGCTCAAATTTTTGCTTTTAAACCAATCCTCCCATCAGCATGAGTCTTGCCTGAACCCCAAAAGATCCCCCTCCTTGGATACTTCTGGGCACCCAGGACCCTATCAGTATCGGCTATGCAAGGGAGAGTCAAGCAGAGGCCTACCCATTCCATTCCTAGCTTGGGTGGTGTCTAGCGAGTGGAAGGCAATCTGCTACAAGTCAAATCTCACCCACGCTGGGCAGCAGCGGCATGGGAGAGAATCGAGGGCAGAGACTTGAGTTTCCTGCAAGGAAGGCGTCAGTGGTAAACGACTTCCAGATTTTGACCAAGAAAACTCTATGGATACACCAGCAGAGTGATTGCAGGTGGAGAGCAGGGTGTTCTGGGAGAGATGTGTCCATGATCAATCAATCGTATTTATTGAGTGCTTACTGTGTGCAGAGCACTGTACTAAGCGCTTGGGAAGTACAAGCTGGCAACATATAGAGACAGTCCCTACCCAATAGTGGGCTCACAGTCTAAAAGGGGGAGACAGAGAACAAAACCAAACATACTAACAAAATAAAATAGAATAGATATGTACAAGTAAAATAGAGTAATAAATATGTACAAACATATATACATATATACAGGTGCTGTGGGGAAGGGAAGGAGGTAAGATGTGGGGGATGGAGAGGGGGACGAGGGGGAGAGGAAGGAAGGGGCTCAGTCTGGGAAGGCCTCCTGGAGCAGGTGAGCTCTCAGTAGGGCCTTGGGTCAGAAACGACTTGACGGCACAAGGCAAGAAAAGGATAATAGAGAGCATCCCTCTGCCTCGGAACAGATCTTCTAATGCAGGCCCTTTTCGGGAAGGTAGGGGTAAGAGGAAGCAAGATAAAGAGGGGTCACTGGGGTTTTAGCCAAATATTCCTAAGGCCTAAAGCTACCCTCTGAGCTTTCCAAAATCACTTTCTTTTTGCTGCTTCCCAAACTACATGGCAGCAGGCTGTGCCAGCCACCGCATTGAACACGGTGACTTAACACGGTGGGGAAGCAGCGTGGCTCATTGGAAAGGGCACGGGCTTTGGAGTCAGAGGTCAGGGGTTCAAATTCCGGCTCCGCCACTAGTCAGCTGTGTGACTTTGGGCAAGTCACTTAACTTCTCTGTGCCTCAGTTACCTCATCTGTAAAATGGGGATTAAGACTGTGAGCCCCCCGTGGGACAACCTGATCACCTTGTAACCTCCCCAGTGCTTAGAACAGTGTTTTGAATGTAATAAGCACTTAATAAATGGCATTATTATTAATAATAATAATAATAATTGTATTTACTGAGCACCTACTGTTTGCAGAGCCCTGTAATAAGTGCTTGGGAGAGTATAACGGAGAGAAGTAGCATGGCCTATTGGGTAGAGCACATGCCTGGGAGTCAGATCTGGGTTCTAATCCAGATTCTGCCACTTGTCTGCTGTGTGACCTTAGGCAAGTCACTTCACATCTCTGTGTCTCAGTATTCTCATCTGTAAAATTTGAATTAATACTAATAAATACTAATACTAAATTACTACTACTAATAACAAATTAATTAATAGGAGTTAACAGTAAGCCCCATGTGGGGCATGGATTGTATCCAACCTGATTACCTAGCACCTACCCCAGAACTTAGTACCTTGCCTGGCATATGGTAAATGTTTAAAAAATATACCATACAAAAATAACAACAACAAAAAAAAAACAAACAGAGTTGGGAGACATGTTCCCAGCCCACAAGGAGCTTAAAGTCTGGAAGGGGACTGATGAGGAGAATCTGAGAAGGGGCTGGTGGGAGGGGGTAATAATAATAATAAGAATTGTGGTATTTAAGCATTTACTAGGTGATAAGCATAGTTCTAAGCACTGGAGTAGATACAAGATAATCAGGTTGGACAGTCTCTTTTCCATATGGGGCGCAACAGTCTTAAATACCCATTTTACAGATAAGGTAACTGAGGCACAGAGAAATTAAGGGACTTGCCCACGGTCACACAGCAGACAAGTGGTGGAGCCAGGATTAGAACCCACATCATGCCTTGCTACTTCCAGACTGTGGGGTTTCTGTAACTTGCCATTAGCGAAAGTAGGTCCTGACTTTAGAATAGGATATGGTCTGGTCTGCCATATTTTTGTGTGTGTGTGTGTGTGTGTGTGTGTGTGTGTGCGTGTTTGTGTTTTCATAAGAAACCATTCATTGGCACATTTAAAAGCATACCTACTGCCTCTGTGTTTCTTTGGATAAAAAATGGAAATCAACAGCACTCTTTTCAAAATAAATGCAGATAAGAGTTCTGGATACATCTCAAACCTAGAGAAGGTTCCAAATTAATGAAAATCCCTCAGGCAGGGTCAAGAAATGCTCTTGAGAGAACAAAAGATTCATTTTATGGACAAATAAAGAACTCAGGGCCAGTGAAATGCTGGCCGGGAAAGTTGGCTGCCTGACTTTTATACACACCTTAATTTCCAAACTGCAATTTACGAGTGTGCTACTTATAGGTTTCCAGGCATAAAAGGCATTATATACAGTGACTAACAAGTAATGTTAAATGAAATTTTAAAAATAAAAATCCATACTGTGGTAATGGGCACGATTATTTACCACCTCAAAGATGCTTTTGAAAAGCATTCACATCTTGCTACTGATAATTCCTTTCTAGATCTGAGGAATATTGTCCACATAAGCTCTAAAATATCTGATATAACTTTCAAAAAAAAAAAAAAAGACTTAGTACCCTAATAAAAGAAAAGTCCATGGGAGCCAAAGTGCAAATTCAGGATATCAAGGATGAGCTGAGAGGTTTTGTTCATAAATGGACAACAGAAACATTTTCGACTAAAGGAATATGGAAATAAGGAACCGGAGTCAGAAGAGAATGATAATGCCACAGCACAGTGTCGCAAATGACAGGATTTCATATGGGCAATGTTAGTTATAATTGTTGGCTCCTTATACATTTGAAATCTCTTTGACTATAAGCCCCATATGGGCCAGGGATTGGGTCTAACCAGAATATATTGTACCTACTGCAGTGCTTAGTATAATGCCTAGCACATACCCAGTTTTCAACTAATACCATGATTGTTATAAAATAATTATCAACATTGTAAAAGTTTTTATGATACTACTTTCCTTAGGTGCAACATTATGCACCGTGGGGCTGATAATTCAAATCACACCTATATGGCATTGTTGACTCTGGCCAAAGCACTGGGTGTCAACTGGTTGGGAATGTAAAACAAGAGGTGAAGTGTATCACTGTAGAAAACCATGGAACAGTCGGTCCTTTTATATCAATCAATCGTATTTATTGAGCGCTTACTGTGTGCAGAGCACTGTACTAAGCGCTTGGGAAGTACAAGTTGGCAACATATAGAGACAGTCCCTACCCAACAGTGGGCTCACAGTCTAAAATATGGGTCTTTGTTATGTGATTTGGATAGAGCATTGTGGAGGAATTAGGGGGTGCAATTCTGATTGAAGGGTGGGGAAGACCTAGAGTTGTTGGTCATAAAATTCCGGTCACCAGGGTGAAGGGGCACCAAATTTTAGCTGGAAGGTGACATGCTCAAGGCAAAACTACAGGAAACAATTCTTTACACAGGGAGTGGACTCCTCCTAGTAAGCAGGACATATCGGCATGTTCAAGAAGAGGGAAGCAGTGTGGCCTAGTGGATAAAGTCCAAGCCCAGGAGCCAGAGATTTTGGGTTCTAATCCCAGTTCTACCACTTCCTGCTGGGTGACCTTGGACAAGTCACTTAACTTTTCTCTGCTTCAGTTTCTTCAAGTGCCAGTGTCCTCCTTCCTATTTAGATTGGAGGTCCATATAGAACAGGGACTGTATCTGGCCTGATTACCCTTCTAGACTGTGAGCCCGTTGTTGGGTAGGGACCGTCTCTATACGTTGCCGACTTGTACTTCCCAAGCGCTTAGTACAGTGCTCTGCACACAGTAAGCGCTCGATAAATACAATTGAATAATAATAATAATGATGATGGCATTTGTTAAGCACTTAGTATGCGCAAAGCACTGTTCTAAGCACTGGGGAGGATACAAGGTGATCAGGTTGTCCCACATGGGGCTCACAGTCTTAATCCCCATTTTACAGATGAGGTAACTGAGGCACAGAGAAGTTAAGTGACTTGCCCAAGGTCACACAGCTGACAATTGGCAGAGCCGGGATTTGAACCCATGACCTCTGACTCCCAAGCCCGGGCTCTTTCCATTGAGCTAAGCTGCTTCTCCTGAGTGAATTAACTTGCATCTACCCCAGCGCTTAGAGCAGTGCTTGATACACAATAAGTGCTTAACAAAGACCATTTAAAAAAAGAAGAAAAAAGAAGAATTCTGGGCCTGGCTGGACAACTGGCCTGGTGCAATAATGGCATTGCTTACAATCTAATTCACATACAGAACTGATTTTTGATGTTGCTTTATCATTAATCTGCAGATGACAGGAGGCTTCGCACCAGAAGGAAAGTAAGAATCAGATTTAGAAAAAGTTTTAGTGGTTCACGCTTTCAAGTGCACGAGCATAAATTGAGATATCTTAAGCATGCCTATTTTATGTTGAAAGGTTTTGGCAGGAAGCAAAGCCTTAGGGAGGCTATTAACAAATTAGCATTTCCAGTTCATGTGGGAATTTATTTTACCTCTTGAAGAGACGTGTATAAATGGTGTTCATTATGATTATAAAAATACAGAACTGTGAAATTATAATAATAAATATGTCTATTACAAAATACAAAAATAACGCAGTGGAGTGGGTTTGGCACACAGGTTTCCCGCTAACTTATTTCTTACAAAGTTAAACACAAATGTTGACTGCCAAGAATGTTTTGCTCAAGGAGTGTCTTAGATGATTTAACTACAAAGATAAATAACTCTTGATTTGAGGGAGTTCCCGAAGGTGAGATTTTTAGGAACATGAGTGATTCCCTATCCTAACCTGTAGATTTAAAGATTTCCCCTTGTTTCATTGTTACATCTGCTACCCTCAGTGCCTGATGCCATTTTTGCTTCTTCCCTGGGCTGCAGTTGTCCCAAAGTCTCTACTTGAATTAATCAATGGCATTTATTGAACTCTTACAGTGCAAAGAGTACTGTACTAAGCGCTTGGGAGAGTACAGTATAACAGACTTGGTAGACACATTCCCTGCCCATAACGAGCTTACAGTTTAGAGGGGGTTAGAAGACTGTCAGCCTATTTCCAAGTGCAGTTTGAGATTTCTGTTATCTATGCACTTGGATTACCTTGAAACTACCCCAGTGCTTAGAACAGTGCTTAGCACGTAGTAAGAGTTTAATACCATTATTATTGTTATTATTATTACTATTACCTGTACATTTTGGGTATCTGGTAGTCATTTCACAGTCTTAATCCCCAATTTACAGATGAGGGAACCGAAGCACAGAGACATGAAGTGACTCTCCCAAGGTCACAGAGCAGACAACTGTTGGAGCCAGGATTAGATCCCAGGTCCTTCAGTTACTGCTGTAAATGGTGATCATGCCATTTGGGGTTGTTCCAGAAGGAGCCTGGCCTCGGAAATAGAGCATGGGCCTTGGAATCAGAAGGTCATGGGTCCTAGTTCCGTTCAGGCTCCACCACTGGTCTGCTGTGAGACCCAGGACAAGTCACTTCACTTCTCTCTGCCTCAGTTACCTCATCTGTAAAATGGGATTTAGCTTGTGAGCCCCATGTGGAACAGGGACTGTATCCACCCCAGCTCTTAGTACAGTGCCTTGCCCATAGTAAGCAAGCACTTACTATTACTACAAATACCACAATTATTATTAATTACTATTGTTCTGGACCTCAAGACAGAAAGAATCAATCGTATTTATTGAGCACTTAATGTGTGCAGAGAAAGTTGTGATATCTTCAGCTGTCCTATATAACAATCTCTCCCCCTTCTAGACTGTGAGCCCACTGTGGGGTAGGGACCTTCTCTATATGTTGCCAACTTGTACTTCCCAAGCGCTTAGTTCAGTGCTTTGCACCCAGTAAACGCTCAATATGATTGAATGAATGAATCTGTTTCTATCCCCTTTATTTTCTTTCTTTTTTGTTCTGTCATCTTTATTCATTCATTCAATCGTATTTATTGAGCGCTTACTGTGTGCAGAGCACTGTACTAAGCGCTTGGGAAGTACAAGTTATTCCGTTTGACCCTTTCCATTATTACTCAGCCTGTCTCTTTTTGCCCCTCATTATCCTTCTCTTTACTGCCATCCCTTCCTGTTTCTCATCATTCCTTTTACTCCCTTGATCTTGTTTCTCCCCAGTCAGGTTTTCTTCCTTTTCCCTCTGAGTATCTATGGACTGCATAGTGCATTCCATTTGAATGGTTTATCGATAAGATCTCTGCTTGAGGCTGGGAAAGGGACAGGAGGAAGAAAGAGACAAAAGACATGGAGAAAGAAGAGGCAGGACACTGTAACAGTTGGAGTTTTCAAGTCTCAGTTCAAGGGAAGAGGGAGGCAGTAAGGAGATTTTGTCTCCTTTGCTAGCAATATAGTAATCAGAGTCATTCTGGAATGCCCACTGAAGATCATCATATAACTTCCAGAATTATATAACGTTGGCCCCCCAAATAACACCAGTCTTTTTAGAACATCAAATATAAGAGAAGAGCAGGGAAATGTCCCAAGACATCTATACATCAGTCTCATGAAAACATCTCACGTCATCACTGAGGTGTTTGCCAGAATCCTGGGGATTTTAAGTGATGTTGAATGTTCGAGGTACTCTGACTCTTTCATCCTCTACATAGATTGTACATTCTCCCATTACATTTTTGAACTCCTCGAGGGCTGGGACTAAGTCTCGCTTTTATAATAAATTCCCATGCACCTTGTTCAGGGCTCTGTCTAACAAAGACAGTGAAGACACGATGATGATGACCGCGATAACCAACAGGATTAAGTAAGGTTGTGTCCAAGGACCAGTTCTGATCAATTCAGTCTATACCTACAGGCTGGAAGATACAAGGGACCTGAATGATTTAATTAGAAAATGATACTGATCTTTCCACTAGGCCATGCTGCTTCTCAATTACTGAAGGCCTGAATTCTTAAGCGGTTCTGTCACCATTGTTAATATGCCACAGTGAACACCCAATGCCGAGGCAGGTCCAAACACAGTTAGGCCAGCTCTGAAGCAGGACTTGAGGCCGTATGGCCTAGTGGTAAGAGCACTGTACGAAACGTTGGTAAAGAATACGCAGGTGGGAATCAGTTCCTGTCCCTTGTGGGGGCTCACAGAGAATAGTCTAGAGGGCTTTTTATCCTGTCTCAACATTTCGTTAATAAATTTTAAGAATTTCATTTTGATCTCACTGCTTCTAGATTCCTCATTTCCCCCACTGCTAACCTGCCCTATTGTTGTGTGCTTGGTGCATTTTTATTCCGTGTCTTGCAGAGAGACACCCTCTTTTGCCAATTGTCTTCCCACTCCTTCCTGTCTGCTCTCCCTTCTCTTCCTCCTCCTCCTGTCCTCTCACCAGCCCACCAAGGCCACAATCACAACCTTCCTGATGATTGAGTTTGAAAACTTTTCATCAGATTTTTCTCTTATTACCTTCCTCCCTTCTGTCAAGGCTTTCCAAATATCTCAGTCATTTCTGCCACACTTTCCTCTCTCACTCCCTCCCTCCTTCCCAGAGGGGATGGAGAAGAGTTAGTGATGGGTTACTGATAATAGCTAATTGATGCAGCTTTGTATCAATAACAATGATCTGCCTAGTCTTCATGAGGTTTCTAAAGTCCTTTTCAGTATATATTGCATCAATTTATGTTTGCTTAGTAAGACCGGTCGGTGATATTGACTTCTCTTGAACTGTCCTTAATGTGGAAGGAACATAAAACAAGAATAGCCTGATTTATAAACTCCAACTGCACAGGTATGGATGTGGTTTCACCACCATGGTAGTGTTGCCATCTTTTAGCAGGAACAAAGCAGTTGCTTCATAAAGGTAAAAAACAGTTTTTTGACATTTTTATCCATTTGGAACTACGGGGGCGCTTAACTCTATGGATAGATTTATCCTGAGAAAATCAGAGTTTTCTTTTCCCCAAAGTAGGAAGGTTAAAGTTCTGTCAGGAGTGAATACAAGCTAATCAGGACCAACCAGGGTACCAAAGAGGCCAGAAATGGAAGAAGAGTAAAGCAGGAATCCTAACTGCACTTGGAGTTGAAGTCATGTAACCCCAAAAAGAGAAAGACGACAAACAGTAGAAGAGGATGGGCAGCAGCTGCAAGGGCAGGTGGAGGAGTGGGGTTATAATTTTTTTTTATGGTATTTGTAAAGTACTTACTAGATGCCATGCACTATACTAAGCACTGGAGTAGATACAAGGTTAGACACAGTCCATGTCCCACATGGGGCTCCCATTCTTAATCTCCATTTTAGAGATGAGACTGTAAGCCTCTTGTTCGGTAGGGACCGTCTCTATATGTTGCCGATTTGTACACTTAGTACAGTGCTCAGCACACAGTAAGCGCTCAAATATGATTGAATGAATGAGGCCCAGCAAAGTGAAGTGACTTGCCCAAGGTCACCCAGCAGATAAGTGGTGGACCCGGGATTAAAACTCAGGTCCTTCTGATTCCCCGCCCGGGCACCATGCTGCTTCTCACTTAGTAAGCACTTAAATACCATCATTACTACTACTGGGGTGAGAACTGCAGAAGGCAGTAGGTCAGTAGAGGTTGGGGCAGAGGACTCAAAGCTACTGGGGAGGTGGGGGAGATAGTCCCTCAATGACATTGGAGACTGATCATTTGTCAAGAAGGAGAAATTTTAAAAAAAGACAAAAAAATTGATCAGACTCTGTAAGGCCACTGAATAATCAAACTACCCGGTGATCGATTCAATCGCCAATCAAACTCTCAATGATTCTGCCTTTGTTTTTCTTCCCAATAATGTCAATTTGGTGCCTTTATTTTTGATGGGTCATTATTTCCTGCCCTATTAAACACAATTATAACCTGATTCCTGGCTAAAATGTCCCCAAAACATGGGAATGCGAATTCATTAAGAATTTAGCTGTCATTCCATATGTTTTACATCACAACTAGTTCTTTCATCCTTTTCAAGTCAAGGGCCCCATTTGAGGAATACAGTAATAATGTTCTCTAGGTAAATAACTGCAAATCTTGGCAGCACCAAACTAAATAATAAACCCAGGAAGGACTGATACTTAGAATTCCTCAGACAGAGTCCCTTGTGGGCCAGACACTGTGTCCAATCTGATTAGTTTATATCTATCCCAACACTTGGCCTACGGTCATCATTTAATAAGTGCCACCGCCTTTATTATGAGGACGGCCCAGGGGGATTGTGGTTGATTATCATGCAATTCTGTAGGGCATTGTCAAGATTAGCATCATTTCTTGATGTCAAAAGGTATAGATCTGCTATGCATGGCTCAGTGGAAAGAGCACGGGCTTTGGAGTCAGAGGTCATGGGTTCAAATCCCGACTATTTATTTATTTATTATTTATGTATTACTCTATTACTCTATTTATTATTACTCTATTTACTTATTTTACTTGTACATATCTATTCTATTTATTTTATTTTGTTAATATGTTTGGTTTTGTTCTCTGTCTCCCCCTTCTAGACTGTGAGCCCACTGTTGGGTAGGGACTGTCTCTATATGTTGCCAACTTGTACTTCCCAAGCACTTAGTACAGTGCTCTGCCCACAGTAAGCACTCAATAAATACGATTGATTGATTGACTCCACCAATTGTCAGCTGTGTGACTTTGGGCAAGTCACAACTTCTCTGGGCCTCAGTTACCTCATCTGTAAAATGAGGATTAAGACTGTGAGCCCCTGTGAGAAACCTGATCACCTTGTAACTTCCCCAGAGCTTAGAACAGTGCTTTGTGCATAGTAAGTGCTTAATAAATGCCATCATTATTATTATTATTATTACCTACATTGGGAGGTGCAGCCTGGCCTAGTGGATACAGTACCGGTCTGAGTCAGAAGGACCTGGCTTCTAATCCCTGCTGCTTCTGTAACCTTGGGTAAATCACTTCAATTCTTTGTGCCTTAGTTAAATCACCTGTAAAATGGAGATTAAAACTGTGAGCCCCTCCATGGCACAGGGACTATGTCCAACCCAATCACCCTCTATTTACCCCAGAGCTTAAATAGAGTACCTGGCACATAGTAGGGGCTTAACAAATACCACAATTACTATTATTATTAGGATGTTTTGAAGTGCACTGAAAGGGAGCACTGAAACTGCCTAAAGATTAAGGAAAAATTTCCAGGTATTCATGGAAGTTGAGCTATAAAGACAGACTCACCACCTGATCCTTGGCCTCCTCTCCCCCTCCCCCCCAACATTCCCCACACACTGTAATAATAATAATAATAATGATAATAATAATGGCATTTATTAAGTGCTTACTATGTGCAAAGCACTGTTCTAAGCACTGGGGAGGTTACAAAGTGATCAGTTTGTCCCATGGGGGGCTCACCATCTTAATCCCCATTTTACAGATGAGGTAACAGGCACAGAGAAGTGAAGTGACTTGCCCAAAGTCACAAAGCTGACAATCGGCGGAGCCGGGGGGCTTGAATGTGTGATCTCCGACTCCAAAGCCCGTGCTCTTTCCACTGAGCCACGTACTGTATTCAGCTGAGAAGGGGCAGTGGTGAATCCTGAGCCAAATTTTGGCAATGAAGGGTTTATCCTGTAAACTCATTATGGGCAGGGAAGGTGTGGGCTAATTTCTCTTGTACCGTACTCTCCCAAGTGCTTAGAACTGTGCTCTGCACATAGTAAGTGCTCAATAAATACCATTGATTGATAGGACTCAGAACACTAAATCTGCTCTCACTGCTCAAGAGATGGAAGTTTTGTTCATTTTTTAAAAAAGGATTCCTAAATGCATAAAAGATAAAGTGACTGAGAAAGCATTTTCTAAGCCATATCAATGTAGTAACTAACTGCTCAATCCAGGAATGAAATCAGATACAGCTCAAATTACCAGCTATAGGTGAGATCCACATGTCCATTTGGAATACCTTAATTCACTGGGTCTCCAGATTAGCTCCAGAACCTACAAGGTGCCCCACCTCTCGTCTCTTGTTGGCAAATATGAACACTTTTAGATTATTCATGATAAAGAAACATACATTAATAAGGACATCGCAAGTCAAATAAACATAGATGGCTTGTGAACCAGAGCAGTGTAGGCATGAAACCTTGAAATTCTCATGAAGAGTGAGTAGCAGCCCTGATCCTTAACCACCAGCCACCAAGTGCTTACAGCTCCTACCTGCAATTTCTTTTAGTAAATTGATATCCATCTCTCTCACCCACTAGATGGTAAACTACTCAATCCACCTAAGCACTTAGTTCAGTGCTCTGCACACAGTAATAGACATTCGACCTATGTTACCGATAGATTTAAAACTCAATTTTACCAAATGGTTATATTTCAATAATTAAAATAATTAAAAGCCGTGGAATAGAGTAGCTTATTGCTAGCAATGTCATCAATTTGCAAAGAAATTTCAGTCAAGCAGGTCTTAACGAAGCCTCATCTTCATTATTCCCCTGGAGCCTTCGGTTTATTAATAGCCAACTTTCAAAATAAGGATTTCTAACCGACACTGTCCATCTGAGGTTACACATATGTCAGAATCTCTTGGCTCAACTGAAACTTGGCACTGAAATGGATCTCCTCCTCCCAATTCCCCAAACCACGGCTCACTACTTTGTGGTCTGCGGAGATGATATCTGATCGTACAAGGATGTACTTGCGGTTAGTAAGAGATGGGACTTATAAGGACCAGCCGAGCCAAAGCATTCTCCCAGGGGTGGTCTTATTCTGCTAGCACTTTCTGAAAATTCACCCCAAATGTACTGCAGGTACGGCAATCATTAACTCATCCAGTAACCTCGGAGCAAGGGTCTGCTTTAAAGACCATTAATTAGGATAATTAGTCCCAGAGCTGCAATTGGAGAGGAAAGGATCCACTTAGCATCTATTCTCAGATCTTGTGTTTAGGTAATGCTAATGTCCCTAAAAGGTTCATTTGCTACCATTTACTGATTCTGTTCCTCCAGTATATTGTTTCAGATGGACAGGACGGAAAGCCAATACCTCTTATTGACCTCTGCAACATCCTGTGATTACAGAGGCTGCTCCAGATATCATTAGCTCCCCAGTTTTTCTGTCTGAGCGCCCCTTGGAATACTTGTGACAGATCTGTGACCTTTCCCCTCCAAATGTTTATGAACCGAATGTGCCGAAAAAATGACTGGAAAGGTGTCAAAGGGTTTAAATGCTACGTCAGCAACTGGCAGGTCGCGTTTGGACAGTGGAGAACACAGTGTTGGATAATGTGTTTCAACTTGGTCTCTGCAACAGAAAATTGAGACAAGTGGATGTGAACACACATGCCAATGCAGCAGCTTCCAACTGTGAAACAAAAAACACTGGGGGAAAAGACAGAATATTTCCCTTCATGCCTTAAAACACGGATGAGCCAGCAGACACTCTCTATTCCTACAGCTGCTATTCTGAGGTGGATTCAGAGAAACTTACTTATTTTAAAAGGATCAGCTACAAACACAATTACAGAAGATGTCTTCTAGCAGGTGGTAGGGAGGCTTGCAGTCAGGGCCAAAAAATTAGATAAGCTGTTCTTGAGAGCGTTTTACCTTACTCTAATACTCTGTGGGCTTACTACTAAATCATGGAACATACTGGACTGTTAGAGCAGATAATCCTTCGAAGTCCTATTGTTCCTTCTCTAATCAATTTTTCAATTTTAAATTTCAATCTTAGCAATAGGAGCAGGTTTCCTTGAATGAGAAAGGAAATTCTGGTGTTTCACGGCATTTGGTTCCATGACTTGCTTCAGCAAAGGGTCAGAGTATCAGGGTATAGAATATCCATTTTTAGGTGTGGGAATGGTTTAAAAAAAATGGAGCAGAATACATCTTCACTAATCAGGTATGGATATAATCAATTGTATATTCAATTGTCCATTCTGTTATTTCATCTCACTACTTTATATTTTCTCCTGCTCAGCTTGCGAGTTCCTTAAGGGCAGGGAACGTATGTGTTGCTACTACTGTGATGATGATGATAGACAACATGACAGATGTGCTAGAAACTTTCAAAATTTCCATTGGCAGACAGCAACAGAGTTGGACTTCATTCATTCAATCGTATTTATTGAGCGCTTACTGTATGCAGAGCACTGTACTAAGCACTTCCCTTCTAATAAAGAGAGAAAGGAGTTTGCCTTCTCTAAGACACGTTGCCAGTTCTTCATTGTGTGAAAAGCTGAGGAGAACAATCAAAGTTGTCACAAGTTTAACATCAGAATTGGACGAGTGGAAGAAAGCAGAGAGCGCTGTAATAAGTGTTTGTGAGTACAAAATAGAGAGCATGGCTATGAATCTTTTTTCAGACAAAAATCAATCCATTCATTGAGCACCTATGTTGTGCAGAGCACTGTACTAAGTGCTTGTGAGAGTACAACATATAGTAGACATGTCCCCTGCCCACAATTCTGATCCACATTCATATATTCTGAGGAATGGTTAAGGGATTAAAATTCCAGAGCAAAAACATACAGTTTAAAGTGTATATTTTAATTTAGAAATATTACTTCGGTGCCCATTTTGAAGGTTCTTTTCTGGACATTGCCTAAACAATGCAGAAGTAAATGGAAACTGCAGTGCTGCTTTTAAATGTGCTGTTAGATTGTATTTGTGAGCATTTGATGTTCTTCTTTAATAACCTCAAGTAAAAGGCTGAATGAATTCAACAACAGTAGCTGAAAAAAGTGCAATGAGTCATATTATAGGAAAATGGAGAAAAGGATACAGGACTCTCCACTGAACACAATCCTATATTGTAGGCAATCTGTGATAACACCCTTTTCATTTCAGTTCAGTCCCATAAAATTACCACTAACATTACAACTCATGCAGAACACAGATAAATGTAAAAATGTCACCGAATTCTTCCAGATGGGATTTTAGTTCCACTAGATCACCATCTACTTTTTTACTTGTCTAATATTTCATTACAACCTTCCATAAGTTAATTTTCTTTCCACTGACCATGTAAATCACAAATCAATTTTCATTTAGAACGCCTGACTACAGACTTGCTCTTGAAAGCTCAAAGCATATGCTTCAATGAACCCTTCAACATTCTTAATGTACATTAGAAAAATGTTGTGTGTTTCTTTTTAATCTTTTTAAAGGACCTAATTTTGCATTAAAATCTGGCAAGAGACCCAGGTTATCTTATTTTTCCTTCAAGAGGTACATCCATTTCAGGGAAAAAAATTGCATGTGACCAAATATTAGTCATGACAAAATTAACAAGATCGGCTGTATTATTCTCCCAATGGATGAAACACCATAAAGCACCCAATATTTGCAAGCGATAAATGGGGTGTCTCAATCTTGGACCGTGTAACAGTGAGGTATCAGAGGTCAAGCAAAGATTTAATTTTAACTGGCTTGATGGTATGAAGAGTTTTGCATCATCGACTTCTACAGCCATTGCCCAGATGGAGTTCTAGCCTCTACCCAGTAGGCAGGGGAAAATACCCTGGAATAGCTGATTTTTTTTTTTTTATTGATGGGTAGATGGATGTGACACCATCAATTTTACAGCCTGGAAATCCAAGAGCCTGCCACTGCTATTTAGACATTATAAGACTTCAGAGGTTTGGTGTTCAAGGACAATGGAATTACCCTCAATATCCTTGCCAAAAACATTTCTCTCTTGCTTCTCTATTTTTTGCTACAATCTCATTATTACTGGGGTGAGCAGGGTGAGGAGCAAAGAGAGTTTAATAAAGCTTCAGCACATCTAAACTGTAGAAGTCTCTTTGGGCAACTCCAGGTCCCCCCCCTTACTGCATCTGAAGATGGGCAGATATTCCAAACTAATCAGAGTATGCTGGAATTCAATCAATTTATTTGTTGAGCACTACATGCAGAGCACTATACTAAGCACTTTGGTGTATAACAGTTGTTAGATACATTCCCTGCCCACAATAAGCACTCAATAAATACAACTGGCTAACTGACTTGAGAGGAAAGAATGGATTTTAGAAGGCTGAATCTCTAGAATTTGATGACACTGAATATGAGGGTTGAAAGAGAGAAAAATGAGTTCAGGAAAAATGAGTTTCAGGTTTGAAAGACGGGGAATGCAAAGCACTTAATTAACTCATCTCATATCTTACCTAACTGATTTCCAGCCCACATGCTGCTTTGCTCCGCCAACACCAACTTTACTCACTGTACCTCAATCTCATGAACTCCTTGCCCACACTCTCTGGTGTGGCATTCTCCCCTTTCATATATGACAGATTATCACTCTCCCCACCTTCAAAACATTTTAAAATCATTTCTCCTCCAATAGGCCTTCCCTGATTAAGACATCTTTTCTTCTACATCGCCATTTGTACTTAGACCTGCAGCCTTTTAGCACTTGATAACCACCTCACCCTCAGCCCTATGGCACTTATGTACATATCTACAGTGTGAGCTCCTTGTGGGAAGGGAATGTGTCCAGCAGCTCTATACTCTCCCACATGTTTAGTACAGTACTCTGAAAACAGGAAGCATTCAAATACCATTGATTGATTACACAATAAAATCTGAAACTAGAACTAGAAACAAAAACAACTGCCTCTGATCTGGAACTTGTACTTAAACCTAGGGGCTATCCTGTACCCATTTCTTTGTTTCTCTCATCAGCTCACTGGTGGACACTCATCCTGATAGCTCTCCCTTTTGATACTCAGTCTTCCCCCTTAGATACCCTTCAGATAGCTAGCATAGACTTCTTTTTAGCCTGGCACTTCCACTTATTTCACTAATTGACTTCTTAACCAAATCCTCCCCTGATGTAGCCAGCCAAGTGACTGAAATACCGTGCAAAGGAGCTTTGACCTGAGAGGGATCCTGAGAAGCTAGTTTGTGTTCTGGAAACTTCTAGACCTCTCCTCCTATCTGTGAGGAATGAAGGTGAAGAAGGAAGATGGAGGCAAGACTGACATTTACCATTCTTAATTGCTAATGATCTTCCCCACCCCAAACTTTCAACTGTTCTGCTCATTTGAAGCTTAAAGCCGGAACCAGCTCAACTACTACAGAATCTTCCTTCCCCACAAAGTTTGCTGTAAACTGGGTTGGCTAATTCCCCTTTATGTTTTTTTTTTCCCTAAACTGTCAAAAAAAGAAAAAAAAGCAAACATTGTGTCTCCTCTGGAGGTTGGTAGAACTTCACAAATGGGTTCTAGGAAAATGTATCATTTCAAGTTTTGCCACTTGGGATTGTACTGTCTCTACAGGAGCTGATGGAGTGTGTTCTCCTTGTAGCAGAGATTTTGTTCTCTGCAGGGCCCATTTCATTAGGTGAGAACATCAGGATGAGAATCGAAGTGTGTCCTAATTCGGTTTCTCCCAGTGATAGCAATGAGGCAACAGATAAGATCATCTTCTATCCAACTAAGCCCAAACACCCAGCATCCTTCATGAAAGGAGTCTCTAAGATGAAGATCAGCACCCCAAATTTAAATCCCATCTCTTTTCTCTGCTTGTTGATATCAGTGAGCGCTTTCTCCAAGGAATAGACGGTACCAGGCCTGATCACAAGAGAAAACTGGTCCTATGTTTTCAGGTAGTTTCTGTGTTTGAGTATTTAAAAGGTAAAAGTCTTCTTGAGGAGTTGGTGATTGTCATGGTCACTGAGCATCGCACAATAGAAAGAGACTGACTACTAGGATTCTCTTTAGGTTGCTTTCTTCTTACCTGACTGACCTCCTGTTTTGCTTGCTCCTGCTATTTTTGGCTGCCTGGCTGACTAGTGAAATTCTGCTGACCAGAGGGGAGGAAAAAAAAAAGAAAAACAATAATCAGCTAGCTGCTTCCAGTTGGCTACCTAAGAATGGAAATAAAGCACAGGCTACGTTTGGCCTTTAGGGTCCACGAATCCAGACCCTGTAGGACCAGTCAGATCAGATCAGCACAAATGGCAAGTTTGACTGGGATTTGTCAAACCCCAGACTAGCCCCGAGACTTCCACGGCTGCCTCAAGGCCCTTAACCCTTTTGGCCTCTTCAGTATGCAAAGAGCAATCCAGAAACGGCTATGAGTAACGGGAGTAACATTAATTTATTCAATCGTATTTAATTGAGCGCTTACTGTGTGCAGAGCACTGAGCTAAATGCTTGGAAAATACAATTCAGGAATAGACACACACAATCGCTGCCCACACCAGGCATAACATGCCCAGATTTTTTGTTTTAAATGGCATTTATTAAGCACTTACTACATGACAGGCACTGTAATAAGTTAACCACGTTGGACACAGTCCTTGGCCCACTTAAAACGCCGTATTAATCCCTATTTTACAGATGAGATAACTGAGGCACAGATAAGTGACTTGTCCAAGGTCACACAGCAAACAAGTGGCTGAGCCAGGATTAGCGTCCCCATGGACCTGTGGTTTAAGCATATGAACACCTTGTGCGGTGAGGCCAGATGGAAGTGAGGCCCAAGAGCGAATCTGATCCAGCTCAGTGTGAAACTGGTTTAGGGGCCAAGGGAGCCTGGAGAAGCAAGGGGAGCCAGCCCTGGTCTATCCACATCCTGCCTTCAGGGACTTTCAGGGTGACTGTTAATAATAATGATAATAATAGCATTTGTTAAGTGCTTACTATGTGATAGAGGTATTTCCACCCTGTGCTCACTAAAGGACAAAGTTCAACTGATCTCTGAATAAAAATAGAAGGTAATAATAATAATGATGGCATTTATTAAGCACTTACTATGTGCAAAGTACTGTTCTAAGCACTGGGGAGGTTACAAGGTGATCAAATCATCCCACGGGGGGCTCACAGTCTTAATCCCCATTTTACAGATGAGGTAACAGGCACAGAGAAGTTAAGTGACTTGCCCAAAGTCATGCAGCTGACAAGTAGTGGAGCCGGGATTAGAACCACAATCAATCGTATTTATTGAGCGCTTACTGTGTGCAGAGCACAACCCCCGGCTCCCAAGCCCAGGCTCTTTCCACTGAGCCACGCTGCTTCTCTTGTATGTGTTTATGACATTTATTAAGGGCTTACTATGTATTAAATGTTGTGGTAGATACACAATAAATCAGATCAGACACAGTCTCTGTCCCATACAGGGCTGCCTGTATCCAGACCTCACTCAGGAAAAAGCCCATGGGGCCAGTGGTACCCCAAGCTGACATGCAGCTCGAACCTCTAACGAGAGTGGGAAAAACTGCACTCTGGTTCCCATTGTGTTCTTATAGAAATCGAGCCAAATAAAGCTTTTTGCTAGGCAAATCCTTCCTGCCCTGAAACAGACAGGCTCAAAACATGAAACTGTTATGGTATTTAAGCCCTTATTGTGTGTCAAGCACTATACTAAGCACTGGGATAGATACAAATTAATCAGGTTGTACAGAGTCCCTGTCCCCCGTAAGGCTCACAGTCTTAATCCCCATTTTACAGATGAGGTAACAGGCACAGAAAAGTGAAGTGACTTGCCCAAGGTCACACAGCAGACAAGTGGCAGAGCTGGGATTAGAACCCAGGTCCTACTGACTTTCAGGCCTGTGTTCTATCCACTAGGAAATGTTGCTTCTTCATCAGAATTAGGGAGAGACCACCAAGGCGCTGCCACTGGGATACAGTTGTTGCAATCTTTGGTGGACCCATAGACAGTGTATCATTAACAAAGCCATCAAATTTTCAGGCCAACTCCTAGGTATTAGGAGCAATGAAGCATCCAAACTTTTGTGGTCACTAGACCTGGATTTACAGGCACTTCATCCAAATTTTAGAGCAGTTTCACCCATTCTGCCTCATGCAATTCTGAAAAAAGATGACTAGACTGAATCCAACATGAATGAAAGGAATTCCAAATTTCCATCAGCCCACCATTAAAATCAAAAGGAAATACGGGGTATTGGATTAAGAGTGCAATCCTGAGATAGACACTTGGGAACATAAAAGAAAAATATGATGCTTGAACTCAACAGCTTTATAGGACTGGGAATGCTAGTAGCAGCCATCTTCTCTGGGTGAGGCATGTGGGAATGAAGAAAATCAGGATAAAAATAATAATAATGATGGCATTTATTAAGCGCTTACTATGTGCAAAGCACTGTTCTAAGCGCTGGGGAATTTACAAGGTGATCAGGTTGTCCCACATGTGGCTCACAGTCTTAATCCCCATTTTACAGAGCAGGTAACTGAGGCCCAGGATGCCATTTAGGGGTGAGTGGAAATCGGTAGGATGGAAGAAAGGATTTTAAAATGCAGTGGCTGGAGTGATGCAAGACCTCTGATGACATGGCACGGGACTGGGAGTCAAAGGAACTGTGTTATTGGCCCAGCTCTGTCACTTGTCTGCTGCGTGACCTTGGATAAGTCACTACACTTCTGTGTGGCCAGTTTCCTCTGTGAGCCCCATCTGGGACATGGATGGTGTCCAACCTGATTAGCTTATATCTACTCCAGGGCTTAGTACAGTGCCTGGCACATGGTACATGCTAATATACCGTAAAAAGCAACATAATGATAATAATAATAATAATGGTACTTGTTAAGCACTTAAGTGCCAGGGACTGTACTAAGCGCTGGAGTAAGTACAAGCAAATTCCCTGTCCTACAATCAGAAACAGGTAGACTCAGAGTAGGAACTTGAAGAAGCTATAGAAATAAAAAGCAAACCATACCTCAAGCAATCACTTGGACATACATGCAAAAAGTCTTAGTTGTCACTTTTGAAAAAAAATCTCAGCACCCAGAGCAAAGTCTTTGCACTCCAAGACCGACAGATGTGAATATTATTAATGCAGGATTTACAACGAACTAAAATGGCAAATATTCAGACTCATACTGGCTGAGCTCAGTGTTTCTGGATCATAATTAAGTAGGAAAATGAGAAGAAGTCATTAGGTTTCAATTAGGTTTTTTAGCATGTGCATATTATTATAGTACAAAGACTAATTGTCACTAAGAATCACTACATGTCAATGTTATGATTGTCCTGTTCTTTCAAATCCTTTTGAGTCCAAACATGAAGAGCGGAGAGTGACTGTTCACAGTAGCTTGAATTATTTTAAAGACAGTTTGTGGAGGTTAACAAGGCACGTATGTGGTCCTATGCAAGTGGGGTAAAAATAACATCTATGGTGGCATTTGTTAAGCACTTACTGAGGGCCTAGTACTGTGCTATGTGCTCGAGTATATACTAGATAATCAAGTTGGACATAGTCCCCTACCGACGTGGAGCTCCCAGTCTAAATAGGACAGAGTAGGATTTAGTCCCCATTTCGCAGATGAGGAAAGAGAGGCACAGAAAAGTGAAGTTGCTTGCTCAAGGTCACACAGCAAACAGGGGGATTAGAACCCAGGTCCTCTAACTCCCAGGCCCATGCTCATTCCATGAAACCACACTCCTTCTCTTCGCAGCTCTGCCAATTGTCAGCTGTGTGACTTTGGGCAAGTCACTTAACTTCTGTGTGCCTCAATTACCTCATCTGTAAAGTGAGGTTTAAGACTGTGAGCCCCCCGTGGGATGACCTGATCACCTTGTAAACTCCCCAGCG
The DNA here is from genome assembly GCF_015852505.1 of Tachyglossus aculeatus. Taxonomy (NCBI): domain Eukaryota; kingdom Metazoa; phylum Chordata; class Mammalia; order Monotremata; family Tachyglossidae; genus Tachyglossus; species Tachyglossus aculeatus. Next base: position 40,151,137 of record NC_052067.1, on the reverse strand, counting down.
CTTAGAACAGTGCTTTGCACATAGTAAGAGCTTAATAAATGCCGTCATTATTGTTATTATTACCTTCTATTTTTTTCAGAGCTCAGTTGAACTTTGTCCTTTAGTAGGCACAGGGTGGAAATACCTCTATCCAGCAGGTTGGTCCAAGAATTTGTAATGCCAAGCGTCTGGTCAGAAATTCTTTCACAGACAGGACTGGATTTGGGGTAAACCAGAGGTGCTAATCCCCCCTCATCAAAAAAGTGCACTTAGCTCCATAGGGCACTGCACGCATAAATAAGTTTGCTTTCCAATAGTCCAGCCGTGACTACTGATCCTCCCAAATCCTCAGCTATAGAAATATTAAATTCCTATTCTAGACTGTGAGCCCACTGTTGGGTAGGGACTGTCTCTATATGTTGCCAACTTGTACTTCCCAAGTTCTTGGTACAGTGCTCTGCACACAGGAAGCGCTCAATATGATTGATTGATTAATAATGATGATGATAGTGATACTCTATATGTTGCCAACTTGTACTTTCCAAGCCTTAATAGAGTGCTCTGCACACAGTAAGCACGATTGAGTGAATTTGTTAGCCACTCTTGTGCCAGGCACTGCACTAAACTCTGGGTTAGAAACAAGATAATGTGATTGGACACAGCCCATGTCCCACATGGGGCTCACAATTTTAAATCCCATTTTACAAATGAAGGAACTGAAGCACAGAGAAGTTAGGCAACTTGCCCAAGGTCCACAGCGGACACGTGGCAGAGATAGGATTAGAACCTAGGACCTTATTGACTCTCAAGCCCATGCTCTATCCACTAAGCAATGCTGCTTCTCCCCAGTGGCACTCAATACCGGCTTCTAAGGATTTCAGCCTTCTGTCTTCTGTCGATCACATGAGCAGAGGAAGAAGTTTTAATGCTCAGTGATGGAGAAGGTCAAAGCCATATCACTCCTTGGCTATATCCTGTCAGGCCGTCTCCATGCTACTAGGTAAGCAGCAGCTGTAATGGGGTATTAAACAAGAAAGGAAACTGTTGGGAGAGATTTCAATAATTTAGCTTCAACAACGGAATTATTTTCAAGCCTGTTGTCAGTATCTACCATTCAACAGCCTGACAAGTTTTCATTTCAATCTTCTCCATAAAAAGCCCCTCCTCACTGGTGAAGTTGAGTATCTTTCATGGGTTCATAAACTGGAAGTGAGGAGCCGTGCCTTATCAAAGGAAATAAAGCTCTGGTTGCTGCCGCCCTCTGAATGTGGCTTATACAGTATTTCATCTGTGTTGACACCTTTCACTCTCAATTACTTGGTTGCTGTCAAAACAAATCAGTCAAATTATAGCATTGGGTCTTCATGTTATCATTGCAATATAAGTTAGCTGCATTAGCTCTGAAATATAGGGAAGGATAAATTTTATCTCTATTATTTATTTAATGCAACTTTTTCCCTTGTGGGTTCTCTCACAAACATGGCATGCTCAAATTATCTCATGTCAAACATCGAATATGTATGCACAGATAAGAACTCCTAAAATCATGGCCCCCAGGGGAATGGAGCTGCATAAGGGAATGTTTGTTAATGGACTCGTTCATTTTGGTTAATCCTCAGCTCGTGACAAATGGAAACGATAGTGTTTGCGCTTTAATTCTGGATGGTCACACTACATAAATGTGAAAATACAACGGAAGAAAAATATTACAACCTCCACTTTGACTTAAAGGGATACAGAAACGTGTAGCCCAGTGGTTTCAGAAACTGATTTCCATTCATAGAAAATTTACACAGGAAAATGTTTGGAAAAATTAAGTGGTATTAAGAACAAAATGCTGTCTTTGTACAAGGCTTTAATGACCCATGTGTTTGGGGGAAAGAAAAGCTGGTGCCCCATGTGACAACCCTGAGAAAAACTTCCGTGACAGCAATCACCCCGAAGACCTAAAGCCTTTTATGAGGCTTTTTTAAAATTGTAAATCAGAAAAAATTGAGACTAGCCAATAAGAAGAAAAAAATGACCTTTTAAAGATCTCATTTCAATCCATTTTGTTTCCAGCAAAAGAAGATCACGCAGGGTGCCTACTTGTAATCCGTGGGAACTTGAAATGAGCTTATTGGTCATAGAAACCTGGTCCACCCTCTAAGTGGGGAAAAAAGGAAAGTCATCAGGTATTTACCTCTTACTGTGACAGAATAGTTAAGGACAACATAGAGCTAGACCCTGGGCTGTGAGGAAAGGGCAAATCATTTTGGAAATCAGACAGGGAGATGCGAGAGAAAAGTAGCAGAAGACGCAGGCCCTGGATCAGAGGCAGAGTATACCACTGCTCAACCAGGCAGTCAGTACTATCAATCTATCAATCAGTGATATTTGAGCATGTACTGTGTGCAGAGTACTATACTAATTGCTTGGGAGAGTGCAACAGAGTTCGTAGACACATTCCCTGACCACAAGGACCTTACTGTCTTTGCCAAGAAACACACTTAAGTGCCCCATCATCCTCAGTCTGTGTCTTCCATTTGATAAATCCCCTCCTCCAAAATTAAACAGATCGTGCTTTCTGTTTGTGATCAATTCTGTGTCAAAGACCTTGAAAATCCACCATCACCCCACAACCACCACTATGGTTTCCATGGGTCAAGAAATAAACCCAAGAGAATGTGGAGGTAAATGAGAGATGACCTGAGGTCTCATGTAACTTTAAAAATAATTGACTCATATAATTTTGAAACCATTAGATGCACACTCCTTCTCTTAGATAAGAGATAGGTGAATGACTAAACAAAGACAGTGGATTGCTTGTTCTTTTCTTCCAGATCTCTTGAGAAGGAAAATTCAGCCTTCCCTAGTGGCCTGTTATAGAGCAGTTGCTTTTTAACCCCACTGATCATCTCAAGGTTCTTCATTATAGCCACCTAAAAACTCTTCCACTTTCCCTCTCATTCAGTTCTCAGTGGGCATGGGCAGCAGTAGGTTAAACACAGCACCTTTTAAAACACCCTCCAAAATATTTTTTCCCCCAGAATAATCCAGCCATACCCACTTCCTTTAACCTTTCTTCCCAATTTATCTTTTAACATCCTTTAAATCATTTTTGTTATTTTTCTTTGGGCCTTCTCCAGTTTGTTGCCATTCTTTTTAAAAACAGAGACAATCTGGACACAGGAGCCTGATTCATGAGAAATACTGTTTGCAACCAAGGGCACGTCCCTCATATTAGCCAGGAAATTCATTCAATCGTATTTATTGAGCGCTTACTGTGTGCAGAGCACTGTGCTTGCAGCCTAATACATGCACTGTGAAGGAATCTGCTTTATGTGTATCTTTTCTTTGCAGGAATAGTGAGTTACATCCTAGTCAAAGTGGAGTCAGGGGGCAATTGAGTTTGCAAGGCAGCCTGTGTAAAAATTTAGGGTGCAAATATGCCCCTCATATTTCTGAAGCATTGAGAGGATGACATTTGCTAAACACTGTTGAGTTCATGGATAATGGATTGTGGGGGCGTTTTCTCCATTAATTCTGTGGGTGGGGTTTTCTGCAAAGAGGCAAGATCTATATAGTGAGTCCAGGTTTACCTAGTAAAAATTGGGAGAGTGGGGGTAGTTTAAGACAAAGTATAAGCAGAAGGGAATGAAAATCATAGTAAATACTACAGTATATTTCATATTTAACAAAAGCCATCTTCACCCTGCGTAGCTCAAGATGCTTTACACCCAAATTTGCACAGTGAGTTAAAATCCCATCTGCTTTAAGGACTTGGGTAAGAGAAAGGTGTCATAATCTAAAATGTAATGATATTTTCACTGCATTCCTAGATATTTCAAAATAAGGGAGACGAACTTGAACTTCAGTAACTGCAGGTTCCAACTCTAAGAACCTAATCCCTTGCACCACTTCTGCACTCCTGATTTAGTATGTCACCCAATAGCAATTGGAGAAGCAGCTTGGCTTAATGGAAAGAGCACAGGCTTGAGAGTCAGAGGACATGGGTTCTAATCTGTGTTCCACCATTTGTCTGCTGTGTGACTTTAGGCAAGCCAATTACCTTCTCTGTGCCTCAGTTACCTCATCTGTAAAATGAGGATTAAGACTGAGCATCCCATATGGAACAACCTGATTACCTTGTATCTACCCCAGCACTTAGAATAGAGCTTGGCACATAGTAAGCATTTAACAAATATCCTCATCAACAGTAAATGTCCCTTCTACCTTCTTGATCTAATTTCTAGCTAAGACGACAGTCAGTGAGTCTTGAATAATATAGTGAGATGGAAGAGTCAAGAATTGGAAGATGGGAATAATAGAGATGGGTTTTTCATTAGGTAGGAGAGCAGGTGTTGGATTGGGTACCAAAGGAGGAGAGCAAGGAAGCATATGTGTTGACCATTGGATACTGAGTCAATGCCTAATACCATTCAAATCAGCTTTATGAAATTCACCTTCTCCTCACTGGCCAGAAAGGCCAGACCAGGAACAAGAATTTTAAAATTGACTCTGGTGCGGGTGGTTGGGGGTGAATATTAGCCAGAACCAAATGTGACAGCCATTTCAGAAACCAACTAATTCAGGTCACACCCTGGTGTGGACAGAACTTCAGATGTCATCAAAAGCCCTGATGGATTTACTGCCAAACTACATACAGCTGGCAAGTACCTGACTTAAACATCCCTGTCGGTTGCTTTGAAAATAAATGCTTTAGTTTGTTTCTGACATTCGTCACAGCTGGAGACCATTATCCTATGATGATGCTGTATTCCACTGACAGTATCTCTTAAACATGCAATACCCATTCAGAAGCTTTCAGTTTCCTCCAAGTCTCAGCACTAGAGAGATAGAGGTTTGGGGGAATAATGTACTATGTATTGTTTTTTGGGGGGTAAATAAGAAATCTGAAGCCCATGAAAGACACAGGTTTGAGAGGTAAGTTGCAACTAACTACCTGTGATAACTTCCCCTCCTGTGAATTATACACTTTAGTCCTGAATGTCATAGATTATCTTGTATCAAGTCTAGTGCTTAGTACAGTGCCAGACACATAGTAAGCACTTAATGCAATTATAATTATAGAAGTGCCTTCCAAAAAGTGACAAACGTGAAAGTATATATTTGGTGTACATAATATATTAACTCTGTAGTCCTCAAGTTGCAATGTGGATTCACATTTAAAGGAAACACAGCACACTGGCTCTTTGCTACCTTATAGGAGATAGGAGTGTAGAGAACATCCACGTAACTTGCATTGTACTCCTGACTTTACAAAAACATTAGAATACCAGCAGACATGGGTTCAGATCTCCATCATTTATGGTACTTGAGTGCTTACTATGTGCATAGCATTGTGCTAAGGACTAGGGCAAGTACAACACAGAGTTTGCAAACACATTAGCTGCCCTCAACAAAGTTAGTCTAGAGTGATTTGGCTTTTCCTGATAGCTCGCATCTACCCCAGTGCTTAGTAGAGTCCTTGGTATTCATTCAGTTGAATTTATTGAGTGCCTACTGTGGGCAAAGCACTGTACTAAGCATCTGGGAGAGTACAATACAATAAACAGACTCATCCGTTGTCCAAAATGAGCTCAAAGTCTAAAGATGGAAGACAGACGTTAATATATAAATAAATTAAGGATATATTCATATGTGCTATGGGGATGGGAGGGAGAATGAATGAAGGGAGCAAGTCAGAGCAATGCAGAAGGAAGTGGGAGAAGAGGAGAGGAGGGCTCAGTCAGGGAAGGCCTTTTGGAGGAAATATGCCTTCAATAAGACTTGGAAGGAGGGGAGAACAATTATCTGTCTGCTAAGAGAAGGAAACACATTCCAGGCCAGAAGTAGGATGTGGGTGAGAGGTCAGCAGCGAGATGGATGAGACTGAGGTACAGTGAGAAGGTTAGCTTTAGAGGAACAAAGTGTGTGGGGCTGGGTTGGAATAGGAGTAGCCAGGTGAAGTAGGAGGGGGGGAAAAGGGGGATTGAGTGTTTTAAAGCCAATGGTGAGGCATGTAGTAAGTGTTTAAACACCATATAACTCCTTCCTACCAAGAAAAAGCACAAAAACAAAAAACAGACTCTTGGGAGAAAAGTGAAAAGGACACCAGACTAGGGTGCAACAACCAGGGAAGAATTATCTCAGGAAAAGGCAGGCTTGAAAACAATGTAGGGCAATGTAAACTCCAAGAACATTATCAATCAATGGGATTTATTGAGTGCAGAACACTTAGCAAAATATTTTTACATGCACACCACCTGGAACAGATTGATGGACAAGCATGGATCTTTTCTGCCCAACCACATGCAACAACAGGCTCCTGATGTCATTCGTTAGGTCTCCTCACAAACCAAGAAACCCAGTGAACTTTCTGGAAACCCAGTGAACTTTCTGGAAACCAGTACAAAAGGGGCAATCACAGCAGCTGTGGGGTCTTTGTAATAATTCCTCTCCCCTTCCATCCCTCAGCACTGCTGAAGCTTAGTACAGTGCTCTGTACATAGTAAGCGCTCAATAAATACGATTGATGATGAAGCAATGGAGGCTAAAGAAGTTATCCCGAATCCTAACCTCAATTTGGCAGATGCTTGGCAAACACCCCCTTTGGAAGCTCCACATCCTAGGAAAAGCTGGATGGCTGAGCTGAGGATGAAATGACCATTGTTAGCCTGGATTTTCTCTTCACTTTGGACTTAATTGCTTTTTGCCATCCAGGTTAAGCTCTCAGCATTACTTTAATGCACTTTTGGCCATTAATTTCAAGGTTTCGCATGGCTCAACTTAACCATTCCTGTGTTAAAATAAATCTCCTTAGGATGCTTTCATTCTTCATTTACCATGTTGGTCCCTGCTTTCTTCAGCTTTGCCTGCAATTCAGGGACCATTCACACTTCTTAATCACTCAGTGCAAATGCAGACACCTGCAGTGCCTCATCAACATTACTACTGCTCAGCTCATTAGCCATTTATTCTCATTTTAGGCCTGATAAATTAAACCTGCAGAAAAACCAACACATTTAGCATAAACTCAATGAAGCTGCCATTACCCTGTCATATTAAATAATATCTGCACTATCATTAGAATGACTATAAATTATGCTTCCAGGGAGGTTTTCAAGGCTTAGGAGTAACACCTGGAATTGAAAGCACTATTCTTCCAAGAACCCTGGAGGCCTCCCCTTCAAAATTTGGTTCTTGAAATGGTGCTAATGACTCTTCTTGTTGTCTAGTTGGGGACACTGAGGCATGAGGTAATTCTCTGACTTGCCCCAGAACATGGGAATGAGGGGATTCATTCAATCGTATTTACGGAGCTCTTCCTGTGTGCTGAGCACTGTACTAAGTGCTTAGAAGAGTACAATACAACAATAAACAGATACATTTCCAACTCACATTGAATCTTGGGAATGGGAGTCAGTTTTAGAGGACATTGGGTCCGTGGACAAGAAGTGAACTCTGCTCTTTTAGAGGTGTTGCTGAGTATATTCAACCTGAAGGAAGCTTGCCTTGGGGTAGAGGCCGGGTGGTCATTGGAGAGAAAAGGTAAGAGACAGTCTGAGAAGCAGCATGGCCTATTGAAAAGAACATGGGTCTGAGGGGTCAGAGGACCTGAGTTCTAATCCTGCTCTGCCACTAGCCTGCTGTTTGAGATCTTGGGCCAGTCACTTAACGACCCTGTGCCTCAGTTACCTATCTTCTCCAACAGAGACTTTGAGCCCTATGTGGGACAGGGACTGTGTCCAACCTGATTTTCTTGTATCTAGTCCAGTGTTTGACCCATAAACAGAGAGGAGAGAGAGAGGGAGAGGGAGAAAAAAGAAAGAGAGAAGAGAGAGAGGGAGGAGAAATGGTGCAGTGGATACAGCACAGACCTGGGAGTTGGAAGGTCATGGGTTCGAATCCTTCTCTGCCACTTGTCTGCTGTGTGACCTTAGGTAAGTCACTTCACTTCTGAGTCTCAGTTCCCTTATCTGTAAAATGGGGATTAAGACTGAGCCTCAAGTGGGACAGGGACTGTGTCCAACCCGATTTGCTTGTATCCACCCCAGGGCTTAGTAGAGTGCCTGGCACATAATAAGCACTTAACAAATGCCATTATTAATTAAGGAGGGGGGCACACCTGGAAATAAGATATTCCCCTACATGAAGCAATCATTTTGGTTACTTCTGGCTTTTTAAAGTATGTCCACAGAACACTGCTATTCTGTGGGCTCAGAGAGTTACTTCTGGTGACTTGGAAGTTGCACCGCTTCAGTTAAAGGAGAGAAACATTGAAAATCTAGAATTAGGATGCCAGGTTGGCAAGAAACTGGTATTTAATAAGCACTTACTATGTGTCAAACCCTGTTCTAAGTGCTGGGGTAGATGCAAGTTAATCAAATCGGATACAGTGCTTAGCCCACATGGGGCTCACAGTATGCAGAACGGAGAACAGGCATTGAATCCCCATTTTAAAGAAAGGAACAGAGGCACAGAGAAGTTATGTGACTTGCCCAAGGTCACAGAGCGGGTGAGGCACAGAGTCAGTATTAGAAACCAAGTCCTCTGACTCCTAGGCCTGTGCTTTTCCCACTAAGCCAAGTTACTCCCCAGTATCCCAGTGACTGTGTGCACAGCAGGACCCTAGTCCACACCAGGATGAACCTGCTTCCTTGCCCTCTTTCCTTTCCTATGCATAGCCAAGATCAGTACCATTCAGACTCTTCCAAACTAGTGGCTACAAGGGGTGTCCCATTACAGGTCCATCTTCTGGCTGACAATCAAAGAAGGGTGGAATTCATTTTTCCCCCTGTCACTTATCACTCTAGATTTCACCCTCCCTAAGGAATACATGTGGTATATTCATATTCTAATGGTCTCATCAAATCCTTTCCATCACAGGATCAGTATTTATTCCTACTACCATAAGAGTCAGGTATCTGCTTAATTTAAAACACATCTGAATGGCTCAGAATTAAACATGATCCCTGACTGATTGGTTCACGATTTGTTTTTTTTAAACCCCGCACCTCAGTGTTGCCACTGTCCCTTCCGTTACTGGAAAAACTTATTTCCAAACCTGAGAAAACATCAGAGAATTTGACCACAAGCAATGCCCTAACTGGGAAATAATAATTAATGATAATTATTATGGGGTTTGTTAAGTGCTTGCTAATGTGCCAAGCATTGTTCTGAGTACAATGATCCACCCGGTGAAATATTCAGTCTCTAGTGGCAACAAAATGTTCAGCACTTTGAATATTCACTCCAGCCACTTAGAATATGAGTAGAAGTATTGCAAGCTTATTTCCCCTATTCATAATCTATTTTAAATGGTTACCTCCCCTTGTACACTGTTAGCTCCTCATGGGCAGGGTTCACTTATCAACTCTGTTGTAATGCCTCTCCTAAGCTTAGTACAATGCTCTGCAAAATAGTATATGCTCAAATACCATTGATTGCTTGGACAAATATTATAATGGTTGATTCCACTGGAAATCCAGGCTATTGTCTAGAGAGGCTTCTTATCAACTTCTCCCTCAAACAATGCTACTTACTGAGTGCAGCATACTGTACTAAACACTTGGAAAAGTACAATAGAGTTGGTAGAAGCAAATCCTCCCCACAAGGAGCATACAGCCTATATCTTCTACATCCCTCCACATTCCACTATGGACAACTCATCCAAGTTCTCATTAAAGCCCTTCTTGAATCTCCTGATAACTTCAGCTTCTACAGAATCTCTTGGCAGTGAACTCCAATTGTTTTCCATCTATTGTGTAAACATTCACTTGTTTTGATCCTACCACCTCCGAGCTTCAGTGGCTGTTCTCTCATTCTGGTGTCCTGGGATTTGTAGAGCAATAAGCAATAAGGAGCAAGCAGAAGCACAGCCTAGTGGATAAAGCACGGGGCTGGAGTCAGAAAGACTTGGGTTCTAATCCTGGCTCTGCCACTTGTCTGCTGTGTGACCTTGGGCTAGTCACTCCATTTCTCTGTGATCAGTTACCCCATCTTTAAAATGGAGATTAAGACTGTGAAATTTATGTGGGATAGGGACTGTCTAACCTGATTAATTTGCATCTACCCTAGAGCCTAGTGTAGGGCCTGGCACATATTAAGTACTTGAATACCAAAAAAAAAAAAAAAAAGCAAACAACAACAACAAAAGCCCCTCTACTGGCCCTATCCACACCTTTTATAAAATATAGTCATATGCCCTCTCACTTAGTTCCCTTAATCACCACGCCTCCTCATTCCTCATTTATTGACACAGCTTCCTTCCTGGCAGAAGCACAGATCAGCTTTTTTTAAATGTTGAAGCACTCACCATTGTCCTCCTCTTCCTCAGCCATGGCTCCCAATTATTGCATCAGAATATTCTGACCACTAAGTTCAAAGATGTTTGCAATCAAGTTTCTCCCTACCATGCTGACTTTGTTCCCATGGTACAACATCTCTCCTCCATCCAGGTTTACCTCCTTGCAGACCCTCTCATGGGACTCTCCGTCCCTGAGACATCCCTCAACTCCAACTTTCCCATCTTGGAATGTCCTCCCCATAATACTTTGTCCAACCATGCCTTCAGAATCCCCCACAATTAACTCCCTAACATGCACCAGAACTCCCTAGCATTTAGACCTGTACCTATAAACCGCTATGTAGAGTTCTTATTTTGTATATATCTTCCTCATTAGTTTGTAAATTCTACAAAAGTTAGGATCTTGGGCCACACTTCCCCAGTGCCTGGTTGAGGGTAAAGCCTAGAGTATTCATTCATTCATATTTATTGAGTGCTTACTGTGTGCAGAGCACTGTATTAAGCACTGGGGAGAGTACAATACAACAATAATCACATTCTCTGCCCATAACGAGCTTACTATCTGGTGAGGGGGTGGAGGAAGAGAAAGACATCAATACAAATAAATAAAATGATAGATATGTACATAAATGCACATTATGCATGTGCTGGGAGGGGTGGAGAGCAAAGGGAACAAGTAGAGCAGCTACTTTGTAAATACCCTCACCACTACTATTCACCTGTCAAGCAAAACCACCAAGGATACAAATCCACATCCAGAAAAGGGCAAAACAGATCCAATGCAAGCGTTCTAGGATCCCCACCCTAATAAATCAGAATTAATTCTGGATGCAAGAACTCTGTGAACGTACTTTGACTACTCTATAAGGTCCATAATCACAAATGCTCTGAATGGAGGGATACATTTGTATGCCTATTTCTTCATTAAGATTTCATCATCCACCTTCACTAAAAAGCCTCTCACTTCACTTTGTGTCTGCTTTTACACTGAACTGTTCCTCCCTTATTTTCTTAATCTAGACTTTCCTACTTTACATGTGCTCTCAAACTTTAAACAAGTAAAATTTGTGCATTAGCGGGTCCTTTCCATCTATGATTTATGAATGGCAGGTTCCTTGGTGCAACTTAATGGTATGTGGGAGGTATTATTTTAAACATTAAAGCGAAAACCCTTTGCAGCTATGATAAAAAGTGATCCGCTGACATTAAACTTTAAAAGACACGCAAGGTGAAGCATAGGAGAAACACCAACAGGTGTGTGCTTGGATCATGTCAGCATAAAAAACCAAAAATTGGCTCTCAGGTTAACAGGTTGCCTTGTCATTAGTTTTGATAGATTCGAATGCTTCAATCTATTCAAGATGGTAATTGCAGTTGGACTTTACCTAATACGGGCTTAAAGATTCTGAATCAAACTCTGACTTAACCCAGCACTTATGTACACAATCTGTAATTTATATTAATATCTGTCTCCCATTCTAGACTGTAAGATTGTTGTGGGCAGGGAATGTATCAATTACATTATTCTGTTGTACTCTCCCAAGTGCTTAGGATAGTGCTCTGCACACTCAATACATATGACTGATTAAGAGAGCTCCAACTTTGTCTGTGGGAAACTTGTCCTAGCGTTCATGTTGGATGGAAGCGAAAACATCCAGTCAACTCTTAGATTTACCTCCTAATAACAAATCATCATGGTATTTGTCAACGACACTCTTCGCTGTGACCCTGCACCTCAGGTAAAGACAAGATAAGCAGGTTGGACACAGTCCCTGTTCCACATGGGGTTCTCAGTCTAACGGGGAGGGAGAACAAATATTTCCTTCCCTGTTCCTCAGTTTCCTTATCTGGAAGAAGGGAAATGACCTGCCCAAGGTCATATAGCAGGCAAATGAGCGAGCCGGGACTAGGGCTGAGGCCCGTGAACTTCAACGTCCAAACTCATTCCCCAAGGAAATGTTGCTTCCTTTTTTCTATTCTATTTCTATTCTATTTATTTTATTTTGTTAATATGTTTTGTTCTCTGTCTCCCCCTTCTAGACTGTGAGCCCACTGTTGAGTAGGGACCATCTCTATACGTTGCCAACTTGTACTTCCCAAGCACTTAGTACAGTGCTCTGCACACAGTAAGCGCTCAATAAATACGATTGATTGATTGATTTTCTAACAAGCACCCCCCAACTCTACTTTTCCAATGTTATAGATTTCCCTCCATTGAAGTTCCCTCTTGGAGAACAACATTCCCAAGGTTTGTTCCATAAACCTCCCAGGGAGGAAAGACAGAAGTGGGTGCCACAATGGGGAGAGAAACAGATGTGTTTCCAGGAAAAAGCAGTGTGGTTTAGTGGAAAGAGCACAGACCTGGGTTCTAATCCCTGCTCTATCACTTATCCTGCAGTATGACCCTGGGCAAGTCACATCAATTTTCTGTGCCTCAGTTCCCTCAACTGCAGAATGGGCATTTGATACCTGTTCTCCCTCCTACTTAGACTGAGCTCTTTGTGGGACCTGCTTATCTTGTATCTACCCCAGTGCTTAGCATAGTGCTCAGCACAAAGTACTTGAATATCACAATTAGCCAAGGAAATTTAACAATTGTCCTTGTGAGGCTGGCTGATTTGAAGGATAAGATATTGGCAGGATGGACTAGGGCAGCAAAGATGTACCTGATTTCTTAACAGATGTTAAGACTTTTCTTCCCAGAGCTTCTGTGCAACTTTTGGATGCTCTCATCTGAGCCCAAAGATATTTTCTTCACAATCTGAGCCCTTTTAGAAATGGTTAGGGTTGTGCACCACACAACGGAGCATGGTAAAGAGACCTTACTGCATATATGGGTCATTAGAATCCTGATTATTTGAGATGAAGTGAAAGATCAAGAGCTGCTTTTTGGGGGGGAGGAGGGCGGGGGGGGGGGGGGTTGCTGTCACAGAGCAAGGCCAAAAATGCATTTCAGTCCTAAAACAGACCACTACCAACAATAGGTCACACTTAAAGGGTCCCTTTCAGCTTGAGAAGACTTTGGCCTTTTCATAGCCCTGTGAATAACGTTTCTCTGCACATTAGAGGTGGGAATCCTGAGACCTTGATGGCACTGGTAGGATCAGAACTCCAGACCCCACCTCCAAATACTCCTCTCTCATCCAGAGTGCCTAGGGGAAACCTCCCAGGTAAGAACTGCTGACGGACACTGCATCCAGATTCCTGATAAGTTTATCCTGATGGTTGGAAGGAGAAAGCTCAGGTACCTGCTCTAGAATCTCTGACATGGTTCCAAGGGACTACCTACGTCAGAAAAATGACTTTTAGTAAGTTAAGGAAGTCGCCGAGGTGTAAATGAAGTTGGCACAGTACGAGTTTTCAGAGTACTTTGGCAGGAACAAAGAGTATCGCCCAGGGCTTTCTCAGCGGTGGGTTCACTGGCCTGAAGCCCCAGAACAACCCCCACCCCTCCGCCGCCCCCCGCTTTAGATCCCCAGAGAGACAAGACTTACCTTGTAGATTTTGTAATGGCAACGTCATAATGCCTCCTGCTGCAGCTGCTGCTACCAGCCCTTGGATGTTGGTGAGATTGGCGGTGGGCAGGGTGAGGACCAGTCCTTGTTGACCACCCAACTGTCCGGCCATGTTGAAAGGAATAAGAATAGGTTGGTTGAGCGTTGGTGTGCCTCCTGGCATCACCCCAGCAACTGCAGAGGCCAACTGTTGTGCTGTCAGCAGTGACTGCAATAAAACAGATAGTTGTTTTTTCCTCCCTCTACCACAGAACCCAAGATGTCCCAGAATCCAGAGCTGCCTTACATCTAGATGATCACTTACTTCTAGATGATCAGTTTCCCTCTGTTCAGGGTTATTGGCCATTTATCCCTAGCCAAGGGGTGGTGATGCTGATTCTGTTTTCTTTATTTTCTCTGGGTCTTTGGGACCAAAGCGGATGCTTGTCTACTTGTTTTGTTGTCTGTCTCTCCCTTCTAGACTGTGAGCCCATTGCTGGGTAGGGATCGTCTCTATCTGTTGCCGAATTTTACTTTCCAAGCGCTTAGAACAGTGCTCTGCACACACTAAGTGCTCAATAAATACGATTGAATGAATGAAAGTTCAGTCCACTGGATCTCACCTGGGTCCAGGCTATCCTGAAGCAACCTGAGAGGAATAGATCATCACAGGCCCTTTGAGATTGGAGGGGGGGTCTGGACTCTTCTTCCAAGTTGATGGGGAACAGTTATGCTTGGCAATTTGGAATCCAAGGAATATACATGTCAGTACCTTAATAATAATAAGGGTACTTGTTGAGTGCTTACTATATGCCAAGCATTGTTCAGCCCGCCTGGGCTTTGGAGTCAGAGGTCATGGGTTTGAATCCCGGCTCCGCCACATGTCTGCTGTGTGACCTTGGGCTAGTCACTTCACTTCTCTGAGCCTCAGTTACCTCATCTGTAAAATGGGGATTAAGACTGTGAGCCCCACACAGGGCAACCTGATCACCTTGTATCCTCCCCCCCAGTGCTTAGAACAGTGCTTTGCACATAGTAAGTGCTTAACAAACACCAAAAGTATTATTATTACAGTGCCTGGCACATAGTAAGTGCCTAACAAATTCCATTATTATTCTAATTATATTATTATTATGTTCACCAGCCTGGACCACCAATCAGTGGTGGACTAGACCCAAGGTTTCTGCAGCTTCTTAGAGAAGGGAGGCCTTGGAGAAATTGATTCAAGGCTGACAAGTCTTTAGTATTTCTCTCCAAAGTGACTGAAGAATCACAATTCTGTCTTCCTTAGAGGCTCCCCAATCTCTGAGGCATAGAAAAGGTGTAGTATTTATAGATCAGTTCTACTCTCAAAGCATCGCCACATCTATAATCTAATTTGTTCTCCTCTACCCAGGGCTGTGAGCAGAAGCCAGCCTGTCACTATTTTGCCATGAGGTCAGTTGTTATGGCAGATTGGAATGTGGCACTCATGTTCAGTCACATATCCTGGACAAGAAGGTGGGGGAGGTCCAAGACAGAACTTCCTTCTTAAGGCACTGGAATACTCGCTCAAACCAATGGCCTAGCTAGCACTTGCATCTCCCGATTCCTAGTCTCATAGTTTTTCTTCAAGCCCGATGTGCTTCTTAGACCAACTGCCATTGGCAGTTTACCGGGACATAAGAGGCATTTGACAAGGAGGTATACTCTCAGCTCTAGCAAATACATTCCTGTGCCTCCACACAGGCCTTAATCTCTCTCCATTCATTCACTCAATCATATTTATTGAGCCCTTACTGTGTGCAGAGCACTGTACTAAACACTTGGGAAGTACAAGTTGGCAACATATAGAGATGGTCCCTACCCAACAGTGGGCTCACAGTGTTTACCTTGGATGGATGGGTGTCTACCTTGGGGGATCTGAGTTTCCAAAAGAAGAGCGCGCATGCACGCACACACACACACACACACACACACACACACACACACACACACACACACCCCACCCCCTCCCTCCAACCCCACAGGGAAAACAAAACAAAACATAAAAAACCCCCCACAATTAGGACTCTGTTCTGGCTACTTCAAAAAAAAAAAAAAAAAAAAAAAAAAAAAGCAAGACTAATCCCATCACCAAGAACGAATTTCCCTAAACTCAGGCCCAGAATTAATTTCCAGGAGCAAAGTGGAAGAAAATCAAGAGACAATTATCTAAACTGTATTATGACATCGTACATCCCACAATTATCGTTGGTATTTTAACCCTTGCACGGTCTGAGCACGGTACCAGTTTCTTGGGAGTCTTCAGTCCATTCTCTTAAAATATGGGGATTGGTTTTCTGAAGAACTTCATGTTCATGTAAACACCTGTGTCCAATGCATCCTAAAAATGATGCATTGCATTGTGTGCAGGCAGATGTAAGTAGTTGGAAGAATCATTTCCTAATTCTGGAAAACAGTGCTACAAAGGAAATAATGAGCCCTAATGGATAAAAACCACAGGCCTGGGATCCAGAGGACCTGGGTTCTAATCCCAGCTCTGCCACTTGCCTGCTGTGTGACCTTGGGCAAGTCTATTGCCTTCTTGGTGCCTCAGTTTCTTCAATTGCAAATGAGGATTAAATATCTATTTTCCTTTCTATTTGGACTGTATCCAGCCTGATTAGCTACCTACCCCAGCTCTTAGAATAGCACTTGCCATGTAGTATGCACTTAACCAATACCATCAAAAATGCATGATGAAAATCTACCCTACAACAGAAAACATACATTATGCTAGAACTTGACTAGAGAACCATTTCTACTGTAGTGAGAGGAGCTTCTGAAGCTCCTATACAAAGTGACATGTATAAAACAGCTTTTCATAATCTTGTTCCACATCTCCATATTAACCACACCAGGTTGCGAAAAATAACAAATATTGGACTTTAAAAAATAATGAATGCATTTCTTTATTAATGCACAAGCTTCATGTGATGTACAGGATTGTCAAACTCAATAAGCTGAACTCCCATTAAAAATGCATTGACTTTTTTATATTAAATCACGCCCTGTATTTCAAAAGTGGCTAGGCGAGGGTAGAAATAACTTCACTTTAATCACCTACTAGCCATTAAAGTTTTAATGTCTACGAAACAAATAGAAACCCAGTGTCAGATTGGGTTATCCCTTCCAAAAGGTGCTTCTTCAACAGAACACACTTTTAAAAAATGAGAAAGTTATCCTGGATCCATGTAATTAATAATGCCATCATAGCCTCTTCGACAATAATTTTTTTACCTCCTTTGCTCACTCATTCATTTATTTAGGCATCAGACTATTCCACGTACAGCTAAAAATGGAAAGTATTCAAAATGGACTCACCTGAGGTCCGACAGGGAATCCTGAATGAGACGGCTGGTCTGCCGTGCCTGGATCGGTTTGTGCTGGGTTTCCTCTGGCCCCTGTGATTCAAACAGAGAAGCACAATCTTAGCATCTGGCCTGAAAACAAAGTGCACCTACGTGTCCCCAAGATGTCACAGAGCATCTAGCTGCAAATGATATGCCAAAGTGGTTTATCGATACTGCCGGGGCTCAGATCACTTATCGGATGCATAAATTATGCTAATACACTTTCCCCGATGGCCCCCTCATTCCGGGAGCTCTAAAGGACCTGGCAGGGGTGAAACTGGAATCATCATCAGTTGGGCTAATGTGGTTTGCATTATATATCAATTTACATACAGGACATGAGCGGTCTTGATGCCTTGGGACTGAATCTTTTATATTTAGGTGAGCAACTGCTCCTCTAATTTCTCACAGCAAAAAAAAAAAAAAATGATCAGCAATAGGAGCAAGTCACATCTACTGCAGCTCTTAATTATGCTTTTCCTCCTCCAAGTCTCTGCTTCTTACTTAGGACCAAAACCCATGGCAGGTTTAAAACAAAAACCAAACACAACAACCAAAAAACCCCACAACAACAACAACAAGACACACCCAAAATATTGGTGTTGCCAAAAAACAAGATCCTTATCAAATGTTTTCGGGAGTCTCTCTACTCAGTTTGTCCCACGAGTAGAGGTGGACAAGCTGAGTTCCTTCTAATTGTGTTTATGGAAGCTGTCAGAATCCGGTACTAATAGTAGACTACCATCCTAAAGCCAGAATCTTTCATGGTGGCTCAACTTTCACACATTCTGGGCGGTATCTATGCATCTGTTCCTTTTTTTTTTTTCTTTTTTGAAATGGAATCTGTGAAAACTCTTACTGTGTAACAGGCACTAAGTGCCCGGATAAATACAAGCTTATCAGGTTGGATAGAGTCCCTGTCCCACGTGGGGCTCACAGTCTTAATCCCCATTTTGCAGATGAGGTTACAGACACAGAAGTGAAGTGACTTGTCCAAGGTCACACAGCAAACAAGTGGCCGAGCCAGGATTAGAACCCTGGTTCTGTGTCCCCCAGACCTGTGCTCTATCCACTTAGGCCACGCTGCTAATCATACCAAAAGCGGTGGTAACCAAACAGTAACCAATGGTCTTTATTGAGCACTTAGTACAGAGCACTGTACTAAGCCCTTGGGAGAGGAAAACACAGAGTTGGTAGACATGTTCCCAGCCCACAGTCTGTCATACTTATAAATTTTAAAGGCGGCATTATCGGCTCATTTAAAACAAATTCTTCCATCTATTCTCCAAGGGGACAGACTTATAAATAATGGAAATGTGGAAAAAAAAAATACTTCAGCACATTAAGCTACAAATAAAATTGACTGCTACATATTATTCAATTGACTTTTATCTCCACAGCTATGTGTCAATCATAACAACATTTTATAATAGGATTAAGCAATAAACGTGCAAAGCCATTATGCAGAAATCTGAAAATCTGATTAATTTGTAATATTTTTTTGTGCACAAAGTCAGAAATGGACATTGCTTTGGGAATACTTACAAGCATTCTATTGAAATTTCTAAATTGATTTGGAACTAATAAAAACATACAGACTTGCTGACATTTTATAAAGTGAATTCTGTCAAAATATGTTTGGCATTTTAATGACCGCTGTCATTTAATAACAAGGGAAAGATGACCTCTCATAATAGGGAAGGACTCCAACAATTTCCTAATAATGTGCAGGAAAAGACCTTTTCTCTGAATTTTTTATGTGTGATTTACTCATCTATTATGCTTGAAAAGCAGGAAGCATTTTAACGGGAAAGGCATAATAGAGTGTACATCTCACAATCTGGGTTCTTTTATATGCACAGGCACTATTATGTTTTACCAGTTCTCAGCACATAGAATGGAATCTCGATGCTCTTAAAGGGATATGAAACTCCAAGAATGGGAGGTCAAATCATCAGTTTCCTAGCAATTACCTGCTCAGAATCACTTAGTTCAGCTTTGATCCACACTCAGCTGTTACGATGGGATTCCCACACTTGGTACATTATTAAGTACAATGGACTGAGGACTGGGGTACATATAACACAAACAGATCAGACAGTCTCTGTCCCAAATAGGGTGGTTTAAGTGGCTTTCCCAAGGTCACAGCAGACAAATGGTGGATCTGGGATTAGAACTCGGGTCGTCCGATTCCCAGGCCCGTGCTCTTTCCATTAGGCCATGCTGCTTCTCAGTTCACATTGGACAGAAGAAAGTCATTTTTGATATTTTATCAGCATCATCTCCAGTAGCATTAAGGAACACTTGCTTTGTGCAATGCACTGTACTCAGCACGGAGGAGAATTGGGCAAGAACAAGCAATCATGATCCATGCTCTTAGCTGACACACGGTCATCAGGAAAACAGGGAAACAAATCAGCTCCATAGGGTGAGAAAGATGCTTAAGAGCTATGAACATTCACCTCCAAAATAATAATAATAATAATAATAGCATTTATTTAGCACTTACTATGCTTAAGAACTGTTCTAAGCACTGAGGAGGTTACAAGGTGATCAGGTTGTCCCACGGGGGGCTCACAGTCTTAACCCCCATTTTACAGATGAGGGAACTGAGGCACAGAGAAGTTAAGTGACTCGCCCAAGGTCACACAGCTGACAGTTGGCGGAGCCAGGATGATACTGACAAGTAGACTTCATCCCAGTGTTATGTCTACCCATTTTTCAGGGCTATACATATGTGCTGAGCCATTGGAAAAAATGTCTTGGCATGACTAGAGCAGCAAAGCCAAATCAGGGAAGGCTTCTGGGGAGGAGGCAGCTTCTTAATACTTTGGAGGAGGAAAAATTCATTCATTCAATTGTATTTATTGAGCACTTACTGTGTGCAGAGCACTGTGCTAAGCACAAGTTGGCAACATATAGAGATGGTCCCTACCCAACAACGGGCTCATAGCCTAGAAGAGGGAGACAGACAACAAAACAGGTGGACAGGTGTCAAGTCATCAGAATAAACAGAGCTAGATGCACATCATTAACAAAATAAATAGAATAGTAAATATGTACAAGTAAAATAGAGTAATAAATCTGTACAAACATATATACAGGTGCTGTGGGGAGGGGAAGGAGGTAGGGCTGGGGGGATGGGGAGGAGGAGAGAGGAGGGGTGGCTAGTCTAGGTAGGAAAGAGTTTCCACATGATGTTAGGGCAATTGATGTTGAGGCCAGGATTAGAGTTGCTTGAAAAGAGCCGTAAGCCATTGTTGGGATACAGGTGGAGAGGTGGGCAGGTGGTGGAGGAACCCTATTGATGGAGGTGTTTGAAGCCCCTCATCGGGAGTTTTAGTTTGACAGGTCCATATGAGGCCAGAAATGCCCTGGTCAGATCAATGCTCAGGGAAATGATTCCAGAAGGCCCGAAGGAAGCCCGGTGGGTCATCTAATCACAAGTGTTCAGTGTCAGTCATATTTATTGAATGCTGACTGTGCAGAGCAGTGTATGAAGCACTTGGGAGAGTATGGTTAAATATAACAGACACGTTCCCTGCCCACAGTAAGCTTACAGTCTAGAGGGGGAGACAAACATAAATAAGTTACAGAGCTTCAACTAGGGCTGTTTCCATAGGAGTAGAGAGGAGGGAATGGATTAAGACTGTAAGCTCGTTGTGGGTAGGGAATGTGTCTACCAACTCTGGGGTATTGTACTCTTCCCTCACCACCCCCTGAAAAAAAAAAAGGTATTTGTTAAGCACTTACTAGCTACCACTAAGTAGATACAAGATGCTTTGAACAAAGCTAACTGGTTACTATGAGCCAGGCACTGTACTAAGCACCAGGGGTAGATACAATCTAATCAAGTTTTGGTTACAATCTCTGTCCCTCATAAACCTCACAGTCTTAATCCTCATTTTACAGATGATGTAACAGGCACAGAGAAGTTAAGTGACTTCCCAAGGTCACCCAGCTGGCAAGTGATGGAGTCAGGATTAGAGCCCACGTCCTTCTAACTCCCAGGCTTGTACTCAATCCACTAAGCCTCACTGTTCTGCACACAGTAAGCGCTCAATAAATACCACTGATCCATCAAGGGAGTCTTGCAGAAGACAACTCAGCAGAGCTTGGGGAAAAGACAGGTTTTTCAGATTAAAGTCTCCCACCTTCTCCACCACAAGACTTTGGTTTACATAGAGATGCAGCACGGCTCAGTGGAAAGAGCACGGGCTTGGGAGTCAGTGGTCATGGGTTCTAATCCTGGCTCTGCCACTTATCAGCTGTGTGACTTTGGGCAAGTCACTTCATTTCTCTGTGCCTCAGTTATCTCTTCTGGAAAATGGGGATTAAGAATGTGAGCCCCATGTGGGACAACCTGATGACCTTGTATCTCCCCTAGAGCTCAGAACAGTGCTTGGCACAGAGTAAGCACTTAAATACCAAAATTATTATTATTATTAAAACATCAGTTCTGCTCTCTTCCTTTCAAACGGGATTTCAGTAGCAAGCCTGAAAGGCGTCATCCCATATCAAGGTAGATTTTGCTACATATGACTGTAAACAAAGTTGTTTGCCTACATTTCATGCTTGCTTTATTATAAATTCAGGTCTCCTGTGATAAGCGATTGCATTTTTCATTCAATCGTATTTATTGAGCACTTACTGTGTGCAGAGCACTGTACTAAGTGCTTGGGAAGTACAAGTCGGCAACATATAGAGATGGTCCCTACCCAACAATGGGCGCTCAGTATAAAAGGGGGAGAGCACGGTACTAAGCACTTGGAAAGTACAATTAGGGAACAGAGACAATCCCTACCCAACAACGGGCACAGTCTAGAAGTGGGGAGTCTTGACCAACTCTTTGTTCTGGGAAACTCACTGCAGGAGATGCAGCTCAAAGGGGGAGGCAATTGTCTTTTTTGTTATATTGTACTCTCCCAACTGCTTAGGTTAGAGTTCTGCACACAGAAAGCATTCAATAAATACGATTGAATGAACAAACAGACGTTGTGAGCATACACATGGTCATTTTAACACTGCACCTCCATCCATGGTGGAGGCAGAAGAATGGTCCCTACCTCCCTATCAGCATTCTATCCACTAAGACACCCACCATGGAAAGACAGAGGACAGTGGCATTTCAGCCCCTCTTAATGCTGCATCAGGATTTGGACCTCTCTATAATCGAGTTTTCCACCTCTCAGGGACACACCTGGAGAGTTCCCAGTACACTACCAGTGTCGTCTATGGGAGGGAGAGTCAAGCAAAGGCATAGCTATTCCATTCCTAGCTTGGGCAGTGGCTAGCGAGTGGAAAGCAATCTGCTCCAAGTCAAAACTAACCTCTGCTGGGCTGCAACAGCCCTGGAGAGAGTCGAGGGCGGAGACTCAGGTTTGCTGCGCAGAAGGAGGCAATGGTAAGCAGCTTCCATATTGTTACCAAGAAAACACTATGGATACACTACCAGAACAACTGCAGATGGAGGTGGGGCATTCTAGGAGAGATGTGTCAGTGGCAACACTATGGGTCGGAAAAAACTCGACAGTTTAAGACAACGTAGTCAAGTGTTCCCTCCAAGTGAGGAAGGAAATCTGAAAGCACTGTTGGCTCAATTCCGAGTCATGAGAGGAGGGTATGGATTCTCCCCAACATCAAAGCCCTATTAAAATAACATCTCCTCCACGAAGCCTTCCCCGATCAGAGTCTCTACAAGCTAGAGTGCTCACTCCCTATGCACTCCTTCCTCATCATAACACATCTTCAAACTCTACTTCTCCCTGCCTGTAATTTTAGTGCATCTCTTGCAAAATTGAGTTCATGTCTGCTATTGTGCTCTCCCAAGTACCAAGTTCAGTGCTCAGCAAAAAGTGCTCACTACTTAGTATCAAAATAGAATTGTGACTCTTGAAATTAATTTTATTTTCATACCTATTCACTTTACATTTCCTTTCCCAGTGAATGAGACCTAGAAGTAACTGTACTGTTGTTATCTAGGTGACTTTATAATGGAGAGAAAATACCTATTCACTTTCCATTTCCTTTCCCAGTGAATGAGACCTAGAAGTAACTCTACTGTTGTTATCTAGGTGACTTTATAATGGAGAGAAAATACACCATTCCCCACTGCACTCTTCTCTAACTTAAAACGTTCACTGGCAGAACAAAAAATTTATTTGTATTTTGTCCCTCCCTAAAAGGCCCAAATGTTTTGCTGAATTCACTTCTAGACATCTGTCTTGTTGGTCCAGTTCCAAGGTAGAAATGGATGCTTTAGACTCCACGACAACTGTTTTGCTCAGCTTTTAAGCTTCTGTTGTATTAATGTTATTGCTGGCATTTTCACAAGCCAGTTGGTGGAGTCTTAGGACAGACAGCTAGGATGCCCCAAAATACGCCGAGATACGCTTGTCAAGCAATAACTGACAACAGCTATTTGGTCCCTGACCATTGTCTTTGAACCTACCGACACTATTTACTTAGGTAGGGCCAACCCATCGCATTTGTCCATCAGGAACAGGAAAGACGAAGTACCACCCAACCCAGTATGTGTTCATGAATATCAAGCATGTACTGAGTATAGAAGCCTCAGCCAAGTGCTTGGTTGGTTGGTTGCTTGGTTGGTTGAGTACAGTAATTATAAGAGGCCTTGGGCCCTGCCTTCAAGGAGTGTACAGTCTGATGAAGGAGGCGCAAGGCTTAAAACACTCATTTCTCCCCCGCCCCCACCAACTGGACATTCAGTAAAACTTGAGCCTGGGAGTCCGAAGGTCATGGGTTCTAATCCCACTTCTGCCACTTGTCTGCTGTGAGACTCTGGGCAAGTCACTTCTCTGTGCCTCAGTTACCTCATCTGTAAAATGGGGATTAAGACTAAGCCCCATGTGGGACAGGACTGTATCCAACCTGATTACCTTTTACATAATTATGGTATTTGTTAAGTGCTTACTATATGTCAAGCACTGTTCTCTAAACCAGGGCTTAGAACAGTGCCTGGCACATAGTAAGCACTTAAATATCACAGTGTATGTATGCATGGGTAGACAGTGTGGAGCAGCACACTAAAATTCGATGAAGAGCTCAATGCTCATAATAATAATAATAATAGCAATAATGACTGTATTTGTTAAGCTCTTACTATGTGCCAAGCACTGAGGTAACTGAGGCACAGAGAAGTTAAATGACTTGCCCAAAGTCACACAGCTGATTAGTGGCAGAGCTGGGATTAGGACCCGGGACTCCCAAGCCCGTGCTCTTTCCATTAAGCTCTGCACACAGTAAGCACTCAATAAGTACGATTGATTAATTAATTAAGCAAGGCGTACCCCAACTGGTTTTAGGGGCAGGAGGAGATGGTAACCTTGGAAGGTCAATTTTCAGAGGACTGCCTATTAGGGAAGAGTCTAGTAATGAGTCCCCCAAGAAGCAAGAGTCTCAGGCTAGGTTTAGGTGGGTAATGGGGGGCTGTTAAAGGGGCAGAACCCCTACCTCATACACCTGCTTGAAACAGTTCCAGTCCAAACCCAGAAGCAAGATCATAAGCATGGTTTAGTGGAAAGAGTAAAAGCCTGGTAGAGGATATGGGCTGTAATGCCAGCTCTGCCACTTGTCTGCTGTGTGACCTTGGGCTAATCATTTAACTTTTCTGTGCCTATATGAAATGGGGATTAAATCCTCCTCCCTCTGACTTAGCCCAGGTTGGGACAGGGACTGTATCCAACGTGATTATTTTGTATCTACCCCTCACATAATACAGTGCCTGGCACATACTAAGCCCTTAAGTACCATTTTAAGAAAAAAAAAAAAAAAAAAAAGGTTTACAATCTCCAAACCAAACCTCTATTGTCTGCCCTAAAATGCACCAGTTTGGTACCAATTACGACAATCAACAGTATTTACTGAGTACTTGGGGAAGTACAATACCATAGAATTAGCAGACAGGTTCCTCACCCACAGAGCTTACAGTCTGGAGGGTGAGACAGACATTAATTTGAATAACTGATAATATATAATTTAAAGGTATGTACTTAAGTGCTGTGGGGATGAGGTTGGGCAAATATCAAATGTCCAAAGGTCTCAGAACTAAGTGCAGAGAGGACGCAGAAGGGAGAGCAAGCTGGAGAAAAGAAGGTATAAGCAGGGAAGGCCTCTTGGAGGAGATGTGACCTGGGCCTTTGAGCAACTGGCCAGAGAGATAAACTAAAGGGGAGGGTGTCATCATATTTGTTACTCCTGGGGAGGGACAACCAATACCTTCTAGTAAACAGAGGAAGAGCTTGAAGTGAATATAAGGGGAGGAAACAAAGAGCCACCAGAAGGACAGCAATGATACCAGGAGGCTGATTTGCAGTGTGAACAAGTTGGGGGTCAAGGGGAAAAAGTACATCGTGCATGAGAAGTAATAATAATAATAATGGTATTTGTTAAGCGCTTACTATGTGTAAAGCACAGTTCTAAATGCTGGGGAGGTTACAAGGTGATCAGGTTGTCCCATGGAGGGCTCACAGTTTTAATCCCCATTTTATGGACGAGGTGACTGAGGCAGAGAGAAGTTAAGTGACTTGCCCGAAGTCACACAGCTGACAGGGATTTGAACCCATGACCTCTGACTCCAAAGCCCGTGCTCTTTCCACTGAGCCACGCTGCTTCTCCAAGTAGCATAACCTGGTGGAAAGAGTCAGAGGCTCTGGGTTCTAATCCCGGCTCGACTAGTTGTCTCTGTGAACTTGGACAATCAACTTAATTTATGTATTTCAGTTTTCTGATCTATATAATGACTCCTCAATACCTGTTTTTCCTCCACCTTAACAGTGAGCCCCATGTGGGACGTGGACTATGTCCTACCTGATTATCTTATATCTACTCCAGTGCTTGGCACATAGTAATTGCCTAACAAATATCATCCCCCGCCTTACCTCCTTCCCTTCCCCACAGCACCTGTATATATGTTTGTACATATTTATTACTCTATTTTACTTGTACATATTTATTCTATTTATTTTGTTAATATGTTTTGTTGTCTGTCTCCCCCTCCTAGACTGTGAGCCCACTGTTGGGTAGGGACCGTCTCTATATGTTGCCAACTTGTACTTCCCAAGCGCTTAGGACAGTGATCTGCACACAGTAAGCGCTCAATAAATATGATTGAATGAATGAATGAAATTACTATTATGCAGATCTGAGAACCCTTGGTTCCTCATGGGATCAACCCCCAGCAGATCCTCAAAAGGATGCCTACCAGATGCACATTAAACCTTCAGGAGATCACTTTGCAATCCACATAACTGTTTTTCTGCTCAAGCCATCCATGGAATCCCTTAGCTTCCCCCCGAAAAAAAAAACAAGGTTACGCCACAGAGCACTGTTGCTTTCTCACCTCCATCCTTGGCCAAATTCAATCTCTTCCCACTTGACTGTTTAATGAAACAAATATGCCTCAGAGTACATGCCGTATTCAGTGTCTGGGTCTGCAACTCGAAAAGAAAGACTTCACAATGAGAGGTCTGGATCTGGAGTTGTATCTTTGATGTGAAGGAATTAGAAATGTACAAATATATCCCTCTGCAAAATCATCACATCCCACCTCTCTTCTCACTCTCCATCCTTCATGCATACAAATACACTGTAAATTACCCATATATCTGTCATGAATTGGGCCCTCCATACTAAACGTTCTGGTCTCCGTACATTAGCATAAAGAGTCCACAAGATTTTTCCTGACATTTTCCTGATGCACTAAGTATCCTACGCTCTGTTTATAGTTAACACTAGTGGATGCAACATTGGGGCTAGTGAGAAGTAACAATGCCTAATAGATAGAGCATGGCCTAAGAATTCAGAAGAACTGGGGTTCTAATCCCCACTCCACCATTGTCTGTGTGATCTTGGGCAAGTCACTCGACTTCTCTGGGCCTCTGTTACCTCATCCATAAAATAGGGATTAAGACTGTGTAATCCCTGTGTGAGACAGGGACTGTGTCCACCTTGATTATCTTATATCTACCCTAGAGCCTCACACACAGTAAGTGCTTAAATACCATAAAAAAGTGACGTATTTGAGAATGGTCAGTTAAATGTATTGTTATTTCATGTCAAGCAGATGATCCTTAGGTAAGAAGGGAAGAAAGTGTTTCTTAATCAATTAGGCTTCCTTTTCTGTTCCACTTCTTCAGGCTTTCTAAATGCTAAAGAGAGGAGCAGTCTAGAAATGCTGATTTTGAGCTATTGCTACAATTTTGCTAAGTTTCTGTCTTCAGGCAAGGTTCTGTCAGTATTCTGACTTAAGAAACATATACACTCAAGTTCTACCACAAACTATGTTTTTGTTTTTTGTTGTGTTTTTTTTTAAATAAACATTTTGGCAGGAACATGATTAGAGAATTAGAGATGGTTCTTCCAACAAAGTGAGTCCATTTGGGCTCAGTAAATCTGGGCATTGCTGAGGAATCGATTTGCGCACATGATTGTGAACATACAGCAGCAGAACAGGTAGACACTACAGCGTGAGTTTTCCCAGGCATGCGATTTAGAAAGAACTAAAACAGAATAGCTGGGTGGCATCTGCTACATTTAGCCATTCACTTTGGAATTGAATAAACCTTGGGAGCAAACTACAAAGAAGCTATCCTGGACTTACTGACAACAGAGTTTTGGGACAGTTTTTTGTTTTGTTTTTAAAGTGTTATTTGTTAAGCACTATATTCCAGGCACTATACTAAGCTCTGGGGCAGATATAAGTTATTCATTCATTCAATCGTATTTATTGAGCACTTACTGTGTGCACAGCACTGTACTAAGCGCTTGGGAAGTACAATTTGGCAATATATAGGGACAGTCCCTATTCAACAACGGGCTAACATCATCATCATCACCTAGAATTCCTCAACAACAACTCTCTCCTCGACCCCCTCCAGTCTGGCTTCCGTCCCCTTCATTCCACGGAAACTGCCCTCTCAAAGGTCACCAATGACCTCCTGCTTGCCAAATCCAACGGCTCATACTCTGTCCTAATCCTCCTCGACCTCTCAGTTGCCTTTGACACTGTGGACCACCCCCTTCTCCTCAACACGTTATCTGACCTTGGCTTCACAGACTCCGTCCTCTCCTGGTTCTCCTCTTATCTCTCCGGTCGTTCTTTCTCAGTCTCTTTTGCAGGCTCCTCCTCCCCCTCCCATCCTCTTACTGTGGGGGTTCCCCAAGGTTCAGTGCTTGGTCCCCTTCTGTTCTCAATATACACTCACTCCCTTGGTGACCTCATTCACTCCCACGGCTTCAACTATCATCTCTACGCTGATGACACCCAGATCTACATCTCTGCCCCTGCTCTCTCCCCCTCCCTCCAGGCTCGCATCTCCTCCTGCCTTCAGGACATCTCCATCTGGATGTCCGCCCGCCACCTAAAGCTCAACATGTCGAAGACTGAGCTCCTTGTCTTCCCTCCCAAACCTTGTCCTCTCCCTGACTTTCCCATCTCTGTTGACGGCACTACCATCCTTCCCGTCTCAGAAGCCCGCAACCTTGGTGTCATCCTCGACTCCGCTCTCTCATTCACCCCTCACATCCAAGCCGTCACCAAAACCTGCCGGTCTCAGCTCCGCAACATTGCCAAGATCCGCCCTTTCCTCTCCATCCAAACCGCTACCCTGCTCATTCAAGCTCTCATCCTATCCCGTCTGGACTACTGCACCAGCCTTCTCTCTGATCTCCCATCCTCGTGTCTCTCTCCACTTCAATCCATACTTCATGCTGCTGCCCGGATTATCTTTGTCCAGAAACGCTCTGGACATATTACTCCCCTCCTCAAAAACCTCCAATGGCTACCGATCAATCTGCGCATCAGGCAGAAACTCCTCACCCTGGGCTTCAAGGCTGTCCATCACCTCGCCCCCTCCTACCTCACCTCCCTTCTCTCCTTTTACTGCCCAGCCCGCACCCTCCGCTCCTCCACCACTAATCTCCTCACTGTACCTCGCTCTCACCTGTCCCGCCATCGACCCCCGGCCCACGTCATCCCCCGAGCCTGGAATGCCCTCCCTCTGCCCATCCACCAAGCTAGCTCTCTTCCTCCCTTCAAGGCCCTGCTGAGAGCTCACCTCCTCCAGGAGGCCTTCCCAGACTGAGCCCCTTCTTTCCTCTCCCCCTCGTCCCCCTCTCCATCCCCCCGTCTTACCTCCTTCCCTTCCCCACAGCACCTGTATATATGTATATATGGTTGTACATATTTATTACTCTATTTATTCATTTATTTTACTTGTACATTTCTATCCTACTTATTTTATTTTGTTGGTATGTTTGGTTCTGTTCTCTGTCTCCCCCTTTTAGGCTGTGAGCCCACTGTTGGGTAGGGACTGTCTCTATGTGATGCCAATTTGTACTTCCCAAGCGCTTAGTACAGTGCTCTGCACATAGTAAGCGCTCAATAAATACGATTGATTGATTGATTGATCAATCGTATTTGAGCGCTTACTGTGTGCAGAGCACTGTAGTAAGCGCTTGGGAAGTACAAGTTGGCAACATATAGAGACAGTCCCTACCCAACAGTGGGCTCACAGTCTAAAAGGGGGAGATGGAGAACAAAACCAAACATACTAACAAAATAAAATAAATAGAATAGATATGTACAAGTAAAATAAATAAATAAATAAGTAGAGTAACAAATATGTACAAACATATATACATATATACAGGTGAAGTTAGAAGTTATTCAGGTAGGACATAGTCTATGTCCCACACAGGGCTCACGGTCATGGTAACTGAGGCCCAGAGAAGTTAAGTGATTTGCCAGGTCACACAGCAGACAAGTAGCAGAGCCAGGATTAGAACCCAGGTCCTTCTGATTTCCAGGCCCTTGCTCTATCCACTAGGCCGCACAGCTTTTCAGGTAGTACATTTATGTAATACAGCAATAATATTTGAGTGTCTACTGTGTGCAGAGCACTTTACTAAGTGCTAGGGAGAGTACATTACAATAAGGCAGGTAGGCACAAACCTTGGCCATAATCTAAATTTCATTTGCTCCCTCTACCTGTAATTTTTTTTAGTATCTGTTTGCCCTTGCTAAGTTGCAAACTGAGAACAGGGAATTTTTTTATGGTATTTGTTAAGCACTTTGTGTCAGGTACTGTGCTAAACACTGGGGTAGCTACAGGTTAATCAGGTTGGACACAGTTCCTGTCCCACATGGAGATCACACTCTTAATCCCCATTTCTTTTCACAGGTGAGGAAACAGGCACAGAGAAGTGAAGCAAATTGTCCAAGGTCACACAGCAGAGAAGTAGCAGAGGCAAGATTAGAAGCCAGGTCCTTCTGGCTCCCAGGGCCTTGCTGTCTCCACTATAGCCCATGCCGCTTGGTTGACTGGAACATATCTAGCAGCGTGGCTCAGTGGAAAAAAGCACAGGTTTTGGAGTCAAAGGAGTTCAAATCCCTGCTCTGCTAATTGCCAGCGGTGTGACTTTGGGCAAGTCACTTAGCTTCTCTGTGCCTCAGTTACCTCATCTGCAAAATGGGGATGAAGACTGTGAGCCCCACGTGGGACAACCTGATCACCTTGTATCCCGCCAGTGCTTAGAACAGTGCTTAATAAATGCCATCATTATTATTATTACCTCAGCACTTAGAACAGTGCTAGGCACATAGTAAGTGCTTAACAAATACCAACATTATTATTATTACTCTCCCAAGCAACTAATACCATGTGCTAGCCCAGTACAGAGTAAGTGTTCAATAAATATTAGAAAAGAAAAAATTCTGTTAGGACAAAAGTCCTCAACCATTCACTAAACAAACTCCACTGTGGTCTTTAGTTTTGTTTGTTTGTTTTTCCCCCAAATAGGTTCTGGATCTCTATTTCACTCTTCATGCCAGTCCAGAGACAAGTTCCCTCAGACTTGCCTCTCCTCATCTACCAAAATAAGCCTAGACCTGAGATCATATCAATCATTTTTGAGCATTCACTGTGTGCAGAGCACCATATTAAGTGCCTGGGAGAGTACAACAGTTAGTAGACACATTCCCTGTACAAAATAATAATGATGGCATTTATTAGTGCTTACTATGTGCCAAGCACTGTTCTAAGTGCTGGGGAGGTGATCAGGTTCACAGTCTTCATTCCCATTTTACAGATGAGGGAAAAGAGGCACAGAGAAGTGAAGTGACTTGCCCAAAGTCACACAGCTGACAAGTGGCGGCACAGTCTAGTGGAGGAGACAGACATTAATATAAATATTACAGATATGTACATAAGTGCTTTGGAGCTGAGAGTGGAGTGAACAAAAGGTAGTTGAGGGTCCTGAGTTGGAGTTGGGGTTGGGAGGGGAGAAAAATCTGCCACCACCTCCCTACTGTGATCATTGTTGGCATTCATTCAATCATATTTATTGAGCACTTACTGTGTGCAGAGCACTATACTAAGCGCTCGGGAAGTACAAACTGGCAACATATAGAGACGGTCCCTGCCCAACAGCGGGCTCACAGTCTAGAAGGGGGGGAGAGACAACAAAACAAAACATATTAACAAAATAAAATAGAATAAATGTGTACAAGTAAAATAAATAAATAACAACTGCATGCATTAGGCTAGGCAGATAGTGAGTGTTACATCATCATCATCAATTGTATTTATTGAGTGCTTACTGTGTGCAGAGCACTGTACTAAGCACATGGGAAGTACAAGTTGGCAACACATAGAGACAGTCCCTACCCAACAGTGGGCTCACAGTCTAAAATGATGATAATGATGTCACATGGAACATGGAGGAATCCTGGCTGAACCCACGTCAGGAATTTAGGAACCTGTACAATCATGCAATAAACAGTAGATTCGTAACTTTAAACTTAGTTTTTTCATGGTTTTTGTTAAGTGCTGATGATGTGTAAGGCACTGTACTAAGCACTGGGGTAGATACAAGCTAATCAAGTTGGACAGTCCATGTCCCACATGAGGTTCATAGTCTTAGTCCCCATTTTACCAATGAGGTAACGGGCACAGAGAAGTGACTCGCCCTAGTTCACACAGCGGAAAAGCAACAGAGCTATTAGAATCCCGGTCCCTCCCAGATCCATATCCTACCGATTAGGCTGTGCAACAAATCTCACTGATAGAAGCAGATATGCTTTGTTACCACAGGGTGTGCAGATTGAAAGTCAGCAGGTCTGAGAGGGGTTTAGATCAATTCATGGATAAGTGGACCAGAATGGTATACCAGAGGGAAAATTAGGGAGGTTCAATGTGTGTGCATACAACACACCCACACCCACCAGTATACACAGGCCAAGGGAACAAGAGAGATGGTACAAAAATGGAATAATTTGTAGCGAGCCTTTGCTCCTAAGTGGCTGGTCTTGAAAAGGACAGATATTGAAATAGCTATCATATTTTTATGATACTATATGACTACATTATATATAGCTCCCTGAGTGTGTACGCACACAGGAAAGTATTTAAAGAAAGGGGGACACTTGAAAGGCCCACTCTTCATTGATCTCTAGCAATCATTTATTGAGCCAGTGACATCATTCGTTCAGCTATATCTAAGCACTAATTATGTACAGAGAGCTGTACTAAGCACTTGGGACAGTACAACAGAGTTATCAGACACCTCCCACCCCACCTTCATGGTATTTGTTAAGCACTTACTATGTGCCGGGCACCATCAAAGCACTGGAGTAGATACAAGCTGATCAGGTTGGACCTAGTCCATTCCCCATATGGGGCTCACATTCTTAATCCCCATTTTAATCAATAAATTGAGGTACAGAGAAGTCAAATGACTTGCCCAAGGTCACACAGCAGGCAAGTCACAGAGCTGTTATTAGAACCCAGGTCAGAAGGACTCCCAGCCCTCTGCTCTATCCTTTAGGCCACGCTAGACTTAATAATGAGCAATCTATTCACAGCAAACTGCTATTTGGAAAGATAAACATACACATTCTCTCAGATGAATTCAATCTTATTTATGGAGCACTTTCTGTGTGCAGAGCACTGTACTAAGTGCTTGGGAAGTACAAGTTGGCAACATAGAGACAGTCCCTACCCAACAACGGGCTCACAGTCTGGAAGGATGAATTAACACCTTATTGTGGCAGGAGAGCTAGTGCACGCTGATGGAACTTAGAGCTATGCCATATAGGGTTACTCATAATGGAAATGTCTAAGCTGAAGCATCCGATAGAGTTGATTCACCAGTGCTGGGCAGTAGCAGCATGGGAGAGAGTCAGAGGCAAACGATCAAGTGATCAAAACATTGATCAAAGATAGCAGCAGAGACTCAAGTTTTTACTGCACAGATGAAGGCTTATCTTTACCAAGAAAACTCTGTGGATACACATACCAGATCGACTTTATGGCAACGATGGGATGTTCTGGAGAGGGTGTGTCCTTGGATCGGAAATGATGAACTGGAAACTACTCTATGGCATTTGAACATACATATCCTCCAAAATACACAAAAGTCTGGGCAAAATTGTAAAGTTATTATCTCAATTCTATTCTAAAATAGGTCTTCATTCTTTCAATCGTATTTATTGAGCGCTTACTGTGTGCTGAGCACTGTACTAAGCGCTTGGGAAGTACAAGTTGGCAACATATAGAGATGGTCCCTACCCAACAGTGGGCTCGCAGTCTAGAAGGAGATAAGGATAAGGAGATTACTGATAAGGAGATAGTTGCACTTCAAATCTTCTCATCTTGCAGGCCATTTCATAAAGGAAGACCTCATAAAACATCTCTGCATTCCAAAATTGGACTATTGACTAGAGTAAGATGTAAATTTCCTGATCTAACAAGTGACCTCGATTTAATCTCTGCCCCTGTTTTTGAAGTAGAGGATTTCCAAATCCATCCGACATGAATCCCAAACTATCCTAAGCCATCACAGGGATCAGGGCATAAGAAATACTACCTCCCAAATACTGAATCTCTCTCCATTCTAAGTTTCTCTTGGTCAGCGATGCGTCTGTTATATTGTACTCTCCCAAGTGCTCAGTACAGTGCCCTGCACAAAGTGCTCAATAAATATGATTGATAGATTGACTGTCCTGGTCTGTTCCCAACTGGATTCTTTATGCTCTTTATGTTATGGGATCAAGAAGCCTCTTCGCAGCTGAGAACCCTCAAGAGAGCAGCCCACAGAGAAACCTAAGAGCTTAAAGGTGAGAAAGGGGAAAGGGCAGGAGATCCATGGCAAACACCTCACTGAAAACTGGAGTTCAAAACTTGTACCTCTGAAGAAACAGAAACTAGAGCTCTGGCCTCTAACCCTCTCCTCCTCCATCCTTCCTCGTCCAGCTTGTGGCATCCCTTGGAAGATGCCCTGCACCAAGACACAGCCCTCAGTGATGATACAGGTTGTTAATTTGACATCTGAAGCAAGATCTCTCCACGGGCTTCCTGCAGGATGAGTCATTATTTCAATTGGAAGTGACAGCCTCTAGCTGCAGGAGCTTCCTGATACACATGTTGCTGGATCCTGTTCACTTCAGAATGCGCCAGTTAATTCCCGTGTAGTTACCGTGGCCGATGAGGCGGCCTGCACACCCTCCCCGGACCTCCTTCACTACACTCAGGGAAGGGGGAGCAAGACAGACGGCACAAAGATAGAGTCATCTGTAGTGAGTGCTTGTGCCTACTGGATGTTCTTGAAATGAGCAGTCTTAATTATTATATATTTTTATGATGTTATACAATATACACTTTACATATAGAAATGCAAGGACACACACTTAAAATCAAAGAGAGACACTTGAAAGGCTCACTTTATCAGAAGATCTAACTGCAACCCCACATAGCCCACCAAGAAATACTCTTCATCACGATAATGGTATGGAGCTCAACCTGGGTAACTTTTGGAGGAGAATTTCACAGTCAGAGGGGCTGGTCCCCCATACTTAATGGGAAGCAGATTTATCCTCTTCCAACAGACCAAATGGTGCCACGTCTGACCCAATGTTATTACTTGGTGATTTACTGCAATTTCCTAGACCACTTTTTCCTCGGGCATCCACAGTTGTGCCACTCCATTTGAGGGATTCCATGGAGATAAGTTGGGCCCATCCATTTTGCTTATGTGTTCCCAGTGCACCGCACTCCTTCCAAAAGCAGTTGGTGTGCCACTTTACCACAAATAAAATGAAATAGAAGGGAAATAACCCCCCAAACATAAAATCCTTCAAAGCTGAAATAAAACCCCATTTCCACACACACATCCTCCAAGAGGGCAGCATTGACAATCACTCTTGTGTGTAAACTGAAGGCTAGTGGGAAGCTATGAAAGTAGGGTGATTTAGAGTTCAGCAAAGGCAGGGAGGAGGAGTATTGTGTGAAAATATTGGCAACCCTTCCGCTTAGTAAAACTTTGTAGGGGTGGGATTTCTGGGACAGTGTGTCAAGGCACCATGACAGGGAAAGATAATTTTTTTTTCCTTTAAGCAAAATCTAGTTAAGATTCAGGCCACCAACGTTTTGTTTGAATTGGAAGTAGGCATTTTGGGACTCAAGGCAGAACTTAATGACACTGACAGATCCAAAGAAGAAGGATGCCAGATGTAGAAATAGGGATACTGTAAAGCACACACAAGACAAGTTAAGCAAATATCCTGAAGTTTCCTCAGAAATGGAGATCCAGTGGCTATTAGGAAGAATGGGATGAAATCATGAGAAGCCTGAACAGTGTATTCCACCATGTCACAACCTCAATTTTGCATTTTTTAAACCCCTAGATATTTTCATTTTTAATGTTCTACTTCAGCATCATGGTAATTGGAAACTTGAGGTAAAATGTTATGAGTTTTGATGCATTCATAATGCACTTTTCCCTTACCAAATTTCATGCTTTTCACAAAGTAGTGTTTCATGGTGCACTGATTTCTAAGATTGTCATTTACTTGAAAATCAAGGGGAAGTCAAGGTTTGAAGAATTCTATTTCAGGAGAAGCTTGCATACAAGAAGTATTTATAAAATTCATCAAAATGACTAATGATAGCACTCATTATACCTAACGATCATCCCGTAGCCATAAATTCCATCAGTGTCTGTTTCGTCGGTCAATAAAGTTTTCACTGCAGGCCAAACTTGTTCCAACAAGGGATCATTCATTCAATACTATTTACTGAAAACCTACTGTGTGTACGAGGCACTAAAATGGGAATACTAAAAGTTATAGGCATAGTCCTTGCCCTTGAGGAGCTTACCACTTAAGGACTTCCTGTACACTCATATCTGGTCATTTTCATTTCACTATAGAAGCTGATGCTAGTTTAGGGTTCCTTTTTTTAAAAGCGGTATTTATTAAGCACTTACTATGCATTAGGCACTGTTCTAAGCAGTGGGGTAGATAAAAGATTGGACTCAAGATACAAGGTTGGACACGGTCCATGAATCACATGGGGCTCACAGTTTAAGCTTCCATTTTACAGATGAGGTAACTGACGCACAGAAAAGTTAAGTTACTTGCCCAAGGTTACACATGGTCTATCCACTAGGCTGCATTTGCTGTGCTATCGATTTGTCCATGAACCGGTCAGACCTTGAATTACAGGACATGTCTATGGAATGGACTCTGGGCTCAGGCTATTAGTCAATCATATTTGTTGGGCACTTTCTGTGTACACAGCACTGTACTAAGCAGTTGGGAGAGTCCAGTGAAGAGACACATTCCCTGCCCACAGCGAGCTCTCAGGTCAAGCATCTTTCAAGGAGGGACAGTCTCTTTAGTCTAATATCTAGACCTAAAACTCTGGGGATCAGAAGGGAAAGCTCCTGTGATTTTTACATGCTCACAACCCTGGAATTTGAGGATGACTTAATGGTGTTCAGATGTAAGAAGCAGCGTGGCTCAGTGGAAAGAGCACGGGCTTTGAAGTCAGAGGTCAGGGGTTCAAATCCCGGCTCCGCCAATTGTCAGCTGTGTGACTTTGGGCAAGTCACTTAACTTCTCTGGGCCTCAGTACCTCATCTGTAAAAATGGGGATTAAGACTGTCAGACCCCCATGGGACAACCTGATCACCTTGTAACCTCCCCAGCGCTTAGAACAGCGTTTTGCACATAGTACGCTCTTAATAAATGCCATCGTTGTTATTATTATGCATTATAATAGCACCAAGTCTCCCTCTCTTCCCAGGGTATACACAGGAAAAAAAAATCATTACTCAACTTCCAGTACAGTAGAAATATAATGATAGCGGAGGCATTTCAAAAACTATCCCAGCAAATTTTGGATAGAGGCCCTTTTAGGTCTGATCTGAGCCTCCATCCCACCTCTCTTCTCCCCTTCACTCCCCAAAACACACACTCACACACCCTTCCAATCACCACCACCCATACACCCTTCTTTCTCTCATCTGGGACCATAGGGTACTTTGGAAGACTCTAGAACCAGGCTGGGTTGCAGCCTTTGAATCTTCAGGGTCAGGTCACTTTTCAGCACCTCGGGGTCTGCAGTCTCAGGGTTCGCTACCCAAACTGGGACGGTCCAGTCCAAGACACCCCAGCGTCATCATCTTCTCCCTCTACCCTTCCAAACAGATAATCTCTTTAGAATAGCTGACCCAGGTTTGCAATAAATCCCCTCAAGAAACGTCATCTAATCAAGTAACACCCATGCTCATAGCCTGTCCTGTTAAAATAGACTTTCAAAAACCTGAAAAGGGGATAAAAAGACAGTCTTTATCCTAACAGACTCAATTGGCAATCTTTCTGGTTGTAAACGCTATCACATGTGAGTAAATAACTAGACAGTGGCTTTACAGATCTGATCGTCTGGAGAAGAAGCATTTCATTCATTCAGTCAGATTTATTGAGTGCTTACTGTGTGCGGAGCACTGTACTAAGTGCTTGGGAAATACCAGTTGGCAACATATAGAGACAGTCCCTACCCAACAACAGGCAAGCATTTACTACACATTTTAAGGACACTGATGAAGACTGTCTCATATAATGCTTCTCTTCCTGCCAGCCACCTCCCAAAGGCACGTTCTGCTGTTCTAATGACTTTTCTCTGAAGTGTATCTGTAGGCATCCACCTTCCTGAGGTAACAATGGATAAACATCAGCTTGTGAAATCCCCGGTCTATATTATTTATGAAGCGGCAATTCTCCTGTAAATAACCCAGTTGTTAAAATGATATGTATCTATGTAATTGAGTCTTCTGTATACAAATAAATAAGGCTTTATTGCAATGTCAGAAGTTAACAGACCAGTCAATAAAATCAATAACTCACTTTTTCTTGCTTATATATCTAACTTTTCTACACCTTTCCTATGTCCTCTGTTTGTTCTGGTTACATATTACCACCCCAAAGGAGAGCTAACTTTTATGGCATTGTTTATTAAATGGCAATCTGGAGGGGAAAAAAAAAAACCCCAACACACACAGCAAAGCCCCAAGAAATACTACCTCAACAACTTAATGCTCTATGTATTTGGTAATTTCACATACACTTGTTTGATAAAACAAAATTGTAGAGAAAATGTTTTGTTTTTTCCTCCCAGATATCAACATGCAAGATATTTTATGTGGATGCCTCCAATGAAGGGCTAAAGTCCCTAGTGATTCACTTAGCTAAAAGTGCTTAAAGATTGTATTGCATTATCCTCTAATTGCTATCAAAACCAGACAGCTGGATTATAGCCATACTATCCATGCCACCACAGAGAGTAATATGTCAGCATTTTCCTCCTTAGATCCCATTGTTCAGAAGTTTGTACCTTTAATTTATAAAATTTGCTGTGGGTTGACCTTGGCACAAGAAGACTTGGGAGTGCAGAGGTCGGGGGTGGGTATTTTAAAAATCAATTTGTTTAATTGACTTGGCCCTTGTTATACTCTTTAAGAGTTTTGAAAGGCTGTTAGAGTTTAGTTTTCATTTGAACAATATTCTGGACTCAAATACTTGATATTTGAGGCATACAGCATCTGAGAAATAGAATAAAAACTTTGGAATTGGTTGCAATTTTGATGCATTGCATCTCTTCTTTTTCATGGCTCTTATAGTACACAACACTGTGTTGCAGAACTGCAAATCCATGGACTAACCCAACCATCATATATGCCATAGCAGTCGGCACATAGTTGATGCATAATTACCACAATTATTATTATTACAACTGCTCTTCACTATCAGGCCACATGCAATTATAAAAATGGATGTGTGGGCAGCCTGTGAGCTAAAATAATTGTCCACTCCTGGTCTAACAGAACACAAGCACTTGTCAGGAGCAAATATCCTCCCAGTTCACTCATTCACACAGGTTTCCCCAAGAGTGGAAATAGTAAAGAATGTCCTAACTTCCTTTAAAACCTACTGCTTATGTTTACCTACAGGGTGAGCAAGTCTTTTATTTTAAGTAAGGATGTAAGATTTGAAAGTGTTAAACCCAAATGAGAACCAGGATAAGGTTAGAAGGAGGGAATGGCTATAATCTTTTTGTAGAGGATCCCATAAAACTCTCTCACAACCCCAAACTGCATCCTTGCCTGAATTATTGAGTGTTATGGAGTCACTGGTGGAGTTTTAGCACTGTGTATGAGGTACCAGCCCAGCAATGTGTATGAATTGAAGGATGAGTTTGTATGACACTGTTGCCCTGGGATCTTCATGGTGATAAATGAATCTCAAGGATGAGTAGAGCCGAAAAGACTGATACAAAGATGACAGTCTCAGCCACGCAGTGTGCCTTTAAACTAAGCTGGTTGTGGGCAGGGAATGTGTCTGTTATATTGCTTCTAAGCACTTAAGCCAGTGCTCTGCACACAGTAAGTCCTCGATACAATTAATTTCTCTAAAAGACTGCCTTCCTGGATTGTTAAATTAAGTAAGAGGGCAAACAAGCTGATCAGTTGAGTGCATTTGAATGCTTACTTTGTGCAGAGCACTGGATTAAGTGGGTAAGCACTTAGGACAGTGCTCTGCACACAGTAAGCACTCAGTAAATATGATTGAATGAGTACGTTGTAACAGAACTAGTAGACACATTCCCCACCCACAGAGAACTTACCGTCTAGAAGGGGAGACTGACATTAAGTAAATAAGTTACAGATATGTACACAAGTGCTGCGTGGGATGAGGGAAGGGTGAGTAAAGGGAGTAAATCAGCGTGCCACTGAAGGGAATAGGAGAAGAGAAAATGACAGTTTAGTTGCTAAGACTATCATGTGGGACAGTGACTATTTCTAACAACATGTATCAACCCCAGAACTTAGAACAGTGCTTGACTAAGTGATTAATGAATACAATAATAATAATACTAATAATGCTGGCCTAATAATAGCATATAAGTGCTTACTCTGTCCCAAGCCTGAAGTAGATTCAAGATAATTGAACCAGACAAGCCCCTGTCTTAGGCTTCACAAGTCTAAGGCCGAGAGAAGTGACCTGTCCAACATCACCCAGCAGGCACGTGGCGGAGTCAGGCCTAGAACCCAGGTTCTCCAACTCCCAGGTCCATGGTCTTTCCACTTAGCCTTGCTGCTTCTCAGTTGGGAATGAGTTGGATGGTCACTGCTATCCCTGCTAGCCAAGGCATAGTAGTAAAACCACCACACAATGGAGATTGTCCCATCACCTCTCACAGTTGAAAACTCAGTCAGAGATTTCTCTGGTTGAGGGTATTTACCTGGGTAATTGAGCTGGAAAAGCCTTATTGCTGAATCCAAACAAGCTAAAAATCTTCTCAGAGGAGACAGAGTAGTAGTAATAATAATAATAATGGCATTTATTAAGCACTTACTATGTGCAAAGCACTGGGGGAGTTCAAGGTGACCAGGTTGTCCCATGGGGGGCTCACAGTCTTAATCCCCATTTTCCAGATGAGGTAACTGAGGCCCAGAGAAGTCAAGTGACTTGCCCAAAGTCACACAGCTGACAATTGGCAGAGCTGGGATTAGAACCCATTGCCTCTGACTCAATCAATCAATTGTATTGAGAGCTTACTGTGTGCAGAGCACTGTACTAAGCGCTTGGGAAGTACTAGTTGGCAACATATAGAGACAGTCCCTACCCAACAGTGGGCTCACAGTCTAAAAGGGGGAGACAGAGAACAAAACCAAACATACTAACAAAATAGAATAGATATGTACAAGTAAAATAGAGTAATAAATATGTACAAACATATACATATATACGGACTCCACAGCCCGTGGTCTTTCCACTGAGCCACACTGCTTCTCAAGTTGAAGCAAGTGCGAGTGGCATCTTAAGTTATTGAAACCCTTGGTATTATTCAAAGTCAATATGCCAAAGTTCAAATAAATTGAAAAAAAAAATAGTTGCAAAGGGATTGCTACTGAAGAGCAGGATGCTGGACACCTATTTGTACACATACTAATAATAATGATGGCATTTATTAAGCGCTTACTATGTGCAAAGCACTGTTCTAAGCGTTGGGTGGGGGGTACAAGATAATCAGGTTGTCCCACGGGGGGCTCACATGTTTCATCCCCATTTTACAGATGAGGGAACTGAGGCACAGAGAAGTTAAGTGACTTGCCCAAAGTCACACAGCTGACAATTGGTGGAGTTGGGATTTGAACCCACGA
The DNA here is from genome assembly GCF_015852505.1 of Tachyglossus aculeatus. NCBI lineage: Eukaryota > Metazoa > Chordata > Mammalia > Monotremata > Tachyglossidae > Tachyglossus > Tachyglossus aculeatus. The sequence goes on along the minus strand of NC_052067.1, from coordinate 40,109,477 downwards.
CCTCTGACTCCAAAGCAAGGGCTCTTTCCACTGAGCCACGCTGCTTCTCCATGACCCGGACAGATCAATTTTGAAGTCCTGTTGTCCTTTCCCCTATCCAAGGATCCTGGATCTAAAGATTTCTAGGTCCCACCGCTTCTGGAGCAAATTCTCTGGGATGGAAGGAGTGTTCCAATACAGGGCTTCCCTCAGTCACCATGCCCATTCACCCTTTCCCCTCTCCATAAATAGCAGCAGAACCATGGGCAGCTCTCAGCTTAATAATAGTGGCATTGGTTAAGCGCTTACTATGTGCCAAGCTTTTGTACTAAGCAAAATGGTATAGTGGATAGAGTACAGGCCTGACAGTCAAAGTCGTGGGCTCTAATCCGGGCTCTGCTGCATGTCTGTGTGACCTTGGGACAGTCACTTCATTGGGCCTTGGTTATGTCATCTGTAAAATAATGATAATAATGATGGTATGTTAGGCACTTACTATGTGCCAAGCACCATTCTAAGCACTGGGGTAGATACAAGGTTATTAGGGTGTCCCATGTGGCACTCACAATCTTAATCCCCATTTTACAGATGAGGTAACTGAAGCACTGAGAAGCAGCATGGCTCAGTGGAAAGAGCCTGGGCTTTGGAGTCAGAGGTCATGGGTTCAAATCCCAGCTCTGCCAATTGCCATCTGTGTGACTTTGGGCAAGTCACTTCACTTCTCTGTGCCTCAGTTACCTCATCTGTAAAATGGGGATGAAGACTGTGAGTCCCCTTGGGACAACCTGATCACCTTGTAACCTCCCCAGCACTTAGAACAGGGCTTTGCACATAGTAAGTGCTTAATAAATGCCATCATTATTATTATTATTAAGTGAAAATGGGAACAGACTGTGAGCCCAACAATTGACAGGGATTGCGTCCAACAAAAATTTACTCATATCCACCCCAGAGCTCAGTACAGTGTTCGGCACACAAGTGCTTAAATACCATTATTATACAAAGTAATCAGGTCCCACATGGGGCTCACAGTCTATGTATTTGGGAGAATGTGTTAAGGAATCCCCATTTTTCAAATGAGAGAACTGAGGCACAGAGAAGTTAAGTGACTTGCCCAAAGTCACTCAGCAAGGGGTAGAGCTAGAATTTGAAACCAGGTCCTCTACCTTCTAGGCCCTGCTCTTTCCACTAAGGCCACATTTCTTCCCCGGCTTCCCTTCTCTGGCTCCTTTCATCCTCACTGAATGCTGAAATTGGATTCCACGGGAGCAAAGTAGCCATCACCTATAACAGAGGTACAGAACCATATACATCACACAAACGCAGAGGCATAAAAACCCACAGAGACCCCCAAAATAGGTCTTTGCATCTGGTACTACTAGGAGTCAGGTGGGTAGACATGATGCCCTATGGAAGGAGAAAGGATGGTGACATCCCAGACAGAGATCAACCAGGTGGAGACCAAAGAAGACAGTGCACGGAGATGGTCATCAGCCACTTATTCATATTTATTGAGTGCTTACTGTGTGCAGAGCGGGGTACTAAGCACTTGGAAGAGTATAATATAACAATGAATGGGACAAATAGCACAACGTCAAGAAGAAGAACTCAGGGCCAGAAGTAATAATAATGGTATTTAAGCACTTACTATGTGCCAGGCACTGGATTAAGTGCTGGGATGCACACAAGCAAATCACGTTGGGCACAGTCCCCCTCCTACCTGAGGCTCACAGTATGAATCCCCATTTTACAGATGAAGAAACTGAGCTCCAGAGAAGTGAAGTTAGTTGCCCAAGGTCACGCAGTAGACAAATGGCAGAGACAGAGTGGGTCCCAATGACACCTAGGCCCATGCCCTAACCACTAGACCACACTGCTTCTCAATATACAATAAGGAAGTGGCAGAAAGGTTGTGCTGAGCAGAAACCCTTAAACATGCAGCACAGAGAACAGGGACCCAAGACAGATACAGACTTCTTACTGCTCTTTGTGGGAGGAGAATGTGTCTACCACCTCTGTTCTATTGTACTCTCCCAAGCCTTTAGTACAACGCTCTGCACACAGTAAGCACTCAAATATCATTGACTGAATGATGAGGTCATCCACTAGCACAACTTAGGGCCAGGAAAACAAATTCGGTAAGCGACAAAAGAAGGGCCGCCTGGGAACGTGGGCATGGATGCGTGCGTCTGGGTTGAGGGCCCCTGGTTTAGGGTTTTTCTCCTGGCCAGACCTTTTAGGGAAGCAGCGTGACCTTAGTAGACAGAGTCCGGCCTAGGAATCAGAAGGACCCTGGGCACTTGTCTGCTGTTACCTCATCTGTAAAATGGATATTAATCAATCAATCAATCGTATTTATTGAGTGCTTACTGTGTGCAGAGCACTGTACTAAGCGCTTGGGAAGTACAAGTTGGCAACATATAGAGACAGTCCCTACCCAACAGTGGGCTCACAGTTAACATATTAAGACTGTGAGCCCCACGTGGGACAACCTGATCACCTTGTAACCTCCCAAGCGCTTATAACAGTGCTCGGCACATAGTAACCGCTTAATACATGCCATTCTTATTCTTATTATTATAAATACCATTAATTGATTGATTTTGATCAACTACTGCTCTGAAAAAAGGAAAGTCCCCATGCTTAGATACCTAGCATATGCATATCCAGAAAACTGGGTTACCAAATTTTTGGTTGTGATAAAAATTTAGAGGGGTGTGCTATTTATATTCAAGTCACTATGTATATATGCTTGTACATATTTATTACTCTATTTTACTTGCACATATTCTATATTTTATTTTGTTAATATGCTTTGTTTTGTTGTCTGTCTCCCCCTTCTAGACTGTGAGCCCGCTGTTGGGTAGGGACCGTCTCTATATGTTGCCAACTTGTACTTCCTGTACTTAGAACAGTGCTATGCACACAGTAAGCGCTCAATAAATACAATTGAATGAATGAATGAATGAATAAATGAAAGAAAGCCTCAATCATCCAGGTCAGAGAACAGGGACGCTTCCCAAGGGTCGAATGCAGACTGCCTGATGCTCACTGTGGGCAGAGAACATGTCTCTACCAACTGTGTTCTTTTGCACTCTCCCAAGCCCTTAGGATGGCATTATTGAACTAAGCACTCAATAGAAATCACTGACTATGGTGAGACCAGTTTCAGGGCTCTGACCATTCTGAAAGCAGCTTTAGTCCTAGTATTGTCCTTCTCAGTCAAACCCACTTAACCAGTTGCCCTAAGAGGGGGTGAGGTACCTGCCAAACCCCCTCTCAGGGTTGCACCTGGAGAGTTTCCAGTCCTCTACCAGTCTCGGCTACGGGAGGGGAATCAAGCAGAGGTATACCCATTTCATTACTAGCCTGGGCAGTAGTTAGCAAGAGGAAGGCGATCTGCTACAAGTTAAAACCCACCCACTCTGGGCAGCAGTGGCATGGGAGAAAGTTGAGGGCAGAGATTCGAGTTTACTGCACAGAAGGTGGCAATGGCCAACCACTACCGTATTTTTACCAAGAAAACTCTATGGATCCACTACCAGAACAATTACAGATGGACAACGGGGCATTCTGGGAGAGATGTGTCCGTGGTGTCACTGTGGGTCAGAAACGATTCAACGGTATAAGACAAGACCTACTAAACTTCAGAGGGTCAGAACACCCTACTTTTGGCCACAGTGATGGAGGCAGTAATAATAGTAGTGTATTTGTTAAGGACTTCACTATGTACCAGGTACTGAACTAAGCACTGGGCTGGATAAAAGCAAACTGGGTTGGATACAGTTCCTGTCATTCATTCAATCGTATTTGAGCACTTCCTGTGTGCAGAGCACTGTATTAAGTGCTTGGGAAGTACAACTCAGAAACAAGTAGACAATACCTGCCCACAACGGGCTCATAGTTTAGAAGGGGTCCCATGTGGGGCTCACAGTCTCAATCTCCATTATACAAATGAGGTAAATGAGGCAGACAGAAGTGAAGTGACTTGCCCAAGGTCACACAGCAGACAAGTGTGTCCAAGACTGAACTCCATATCTTCCCTCCCAAACCCTGCCCTCTTCCTGAATTTCCCATCACTGTTGACGGCACTACCATCCTTCCCGTCTCACAAGCCCGCAGCCTCGGTGTCATCTTCGACTCCGCTCTCTCATTCACCCCCACATCCAATCTGTCACCAAAACCTGCCGGTCTCACCTCCGCAACATCGCCAAGGTCTGCCCTTTCCTCTCCATCCAAACTGCTACCCTTCTGGTTCAATCTCTCATCTTATCCTGACTGGATTACTGCATCAGCCTCCTCTCTGATCTCCCAGCCTCCTGTCTCTCCCCACTTCAATCTACACTTCACGCTGCTGCCCGGATCATCTTTGTGCAGAAACACTCTGGGCATGTTACTTCCCTCCTCAAAAATCTCCAGTGGCTACCAGTCAACCTATGCATCAGGCAAAAACTCCTCACTCTCAGCTTCAAGGCTGTCCATCACCTCGCCCCCTCCTACCTCACCTCCATTCTTTCCTTCTACAGCCCAGCCCACACCCTCCGCTCCTTGGCCACTAACCTCCTCACTGTGCCTAGTTCTTGCCTGTCCTGCCATTGACCCCCAACCCACGTCATCCCCCGGCCTGGAATGCCCTCCCTCCGCAAATCCGCCAAAGCTAGCTCTCTTCCTCCCTTCAAAGCCCTACTGAGAGCTCACCTTCTCCAGAAGGCCTTCCCAGACTGAGCCCCCTCCTTCTTCTCCCCCTCTCCACCTCCCCCACCTTACCTCCTTCCCCTCCCCACAGCACCTATATGTATATATGTTCGTACATATTTATTACTCTATTTTACTTGTACATACTTATTCTATTTATTTTATTTTGTTAATATGTTTTGTTGTCTCTCTCCCCCTTCTAGACTGTGAACCTGCTGTTGGGTAGGGACCGTCTCTATATGTTGCCACCTTGTACTTCCCAAGTGCTTAGTGCACTGCTCTGCACACAGTAAGCGCTCAATAAATACGATTGAATGGAGGAATGAATGAATGAATGAATGAAGTGGCAAAGCAGGGATTAGAACCCATGACCTGACTCCCGAGTCTGGGCTCTCTCCACTAAGCCATCCTGCTTCCCTGTGGGAAGAACTTACTGAATCCCAGAGCCAAATTGAGCTCCAGCTGGAATTATAGTAGAGCAGCAGGTGAACTCAATCATGTCTCCTATCTCCAAAGAGAGAACATCTTCACTCCCCCAGCAGAGGAAGGCTGGAAGAGAAGCAGTGTGGCCTAGTGGATAGGGTCCGGGTTTGGGGGTCAAAAGAAGCTGAGCCCTAATCCCGGCTCTACCACTTGTCTGCTGTGAGACCTTGGGCAAGTCACTTCACTGTGCCTCAGTTACCTCACCCGTAAAATAATAATAATAGTAATATTTGTTAAGTGCTATGTGCTGGATGTGGTACTAAGCACAGGGGTAAACAAGCAAATTATGTTGGACACAGTCCCTGTCCCACGTGGGCCTCACAGTCTCAATCCCCATCATACAGATAAGGTAACTGAGGCACAGAGAAGTGAAGTGACTTACCCAAGATCACATAGACTATGTCCACCTTAATTAGCTTGTATCTACCCCAGCACTTAATATAGTGCCTGGCACATAGTAAGCACTTAAATACCATTAAAAAAGCACCTACATTCACTCTTGCCCTATTTCCTTTATCTGGTTTTCCCCACCATCTAAGACACTGTACCTGGGGTTCCAGAGATTCTTCAAGAACATCTTGCAGTCATCCAAACCATTTACCAAGGAGATGCCTTTCAAACACGCATTGTTCGCAACAAAAGAACAAAACGAAGGGAAGGTTGATTTGCAAATTAAATGCAGCTGTAAATTAATTTCTGTAATCTCCATTTATTAATATTTAATATATTTATATGAAGGCTATCACTCCTCAATTCCCCACGCATTCAGCATTTAATAATGGAGAAATAGCTTATCGTCTTCAACTCACTGAGACTGGATTTGCAATATCTAGTAATGTTAAATGTATTTTTTTAAAAAAATCAATAATAAATAAATGCATAAGCACTTCCCTCTAGAATGCTTCTGATGTTATTTACAAAATTAAAAAAAAAAAACCCAGCAACAGAATGGCAAGGGACTTTATAACCATTTCATTACAATCCACCCCCCTGCAATTGTATATGGTGGAACTGCATAATCTGTTTATTGAAATTGAAATCTCTGGAACTGATCTTCCCCCCAGACATTAACAATAAACACCCTCTGCAATAACATAGTACTTAATGTAATATTAACATTCTAGGCACCAGGCTTTAAATGTTCAGAGGTCTCCCATATGGAATTGAATTTTTTTTTTTTAAAGCTCTATGTTCTGCCCCTCCATTCAATTACGTATCTAATTTACAGGCTGTAAAACACAATATTCACAGATTACTGTAAATAAGAAGGAGATTCATTCAGAACCCACCAGCAGTGGTCACGAGGATGAGCAAGGCCATAATGAATAAAGTCAAAATGAAGCAAAGGCTTCTGAAGAATGTCCCAGGACTGGAGATGTCAGAATGGGTTTTGATTCCTTTCTGCTGTTTGGTCCAAGGCATCAGGGTATTTCCTCAGGGTTCCACCAAAGACACAGAGAAGGCATGAGCTATTTATTTTAGTTTTTACATTCAGCCCTAACCAATATCACTCTGATTTCCAGCCGTAGCCTCCCACCACACTGGAGGTCATCCTCTAGACTGTAAGTTTGTTATGGGCAGGGAACGTATCTGCTAATTCTGTCATATTGTACTCTCCTGAGCACTTAGCACAGTGCTCTGCACATAGTAAGCGCTCAATAAATGCCATTGATTGGTTAGCCAGGCTAGAGACTTCAGTGGGAGATGCAGAAGGCAAAGTAGAAGAAATTTCAAAACTTTTGCGAAGAGTTAAAGAGTCCATCAGGAAACAACACCAGCACAGTATTCATCTGATTGTTATTATTATGGTATTTTTTAAACACTACATCTCAAGCACTGCTCCAAGTACCGGGGTAGATGCAAATTGATCGCTCAGACATAACTCCGGGCCCACAGTTTAAGTAGGAGGAAGGATAAACACTGAAGCTCCATTTTACAGATGAGGAAATGGTAGGCGCCCAGAAGTGACTTGCCCAACAGCACACAGCAAGGAGCTTTCAGAATGGGGATTAGAACTCAAGTCTTCCGTGTCTAGGAGTTAGAGGACCGTGAGGAGATCCATGACTCTTTAGGGGAGTCTCCGTCTAGGAGTCAGAGGAAATGTGCTCTTTCCATTAGGCCACACTGCTCCTCACTATTGGAAAGGGCTAATCGACAGGCTTTTGAGATACTCTGACAGGTTGGGTGAGTGAGGAAACTTCCCCAGCCGAGACCGTGGTTAGTAACGTTATCCCATGCTAGACTTAAGAACACTCATAGGAAGTGAGGTAAATTACTTAGCATGACTATTTATCTTTGCCAGTCAAGACAGGGACTATTGGCTTAAAATAATCATTTCTATTACCCAACTTTCAAAATATTCTTTCAATCCACCTTAACGTCAGCTTTTGGTTATAAAATTGCTAAGAGGCTAATAGAGCATGGCATAGAGGGCACAGATTCCCATTGTGTTGGGGAATTTTTGTTTTGCAGTGGGAGATCTCATTTGGACCCTAATAGTTTTGTGAAATGGTTGGCGCTAATCCTCAGTTGGTCCCACAAAATATTTTCAGTATAATGAAGTGTGGTCTGGGGTGGCCCAAGGGGAGGAAAGAGGAATGAGTATCACAAAGGCAAAAATAAAGCTGCCCTCCTCCTCTAGCCCCGATCTTCCAGCTGAAGCTCAAGTACGAGTGGGCTGCCAATTTCCACCCTTTCAGATACAAATGAGGCAGGGCCAAACACTAGTTTACTAGGGCAAAGGACTACTGAGAGCTCTAGACTGTAAGGTCATTGTAGGAAGGGAATAATTAATAATAATAATAATAACAATAATAATAGTGCTATTTATTAAGCGCATACTACGTGCCAGGCACTGTACAAATGCACTGGGGTGGATACTAGCAGATCAGGTTGGACACAGTCCCTGTCCCACGTGGAGCTCACAGTTTCACTCTCCATTTTACGGTTGAGGTAACTGAGGCAAAGAGAAGAAGTGATTTGCCCAAAGTCATACATCAGACAAATGACAGAGCTGGGATTAGAACCCAAGACCTACTGACTCCCAGGCTTTTTCAAAGCCTAATATTTCTAACATTGATTAATAATAATGAATAACAACAGTATTTAAGTTCTTACTTTGAGCAGAGCACTGTGGTATGGCCTGAGGTGGATAGAATCAGACCAAAACCAGTTTCTGTTCCAAGAATCAGACCAAAACCAGTTTCTGTTCTAAGTGGGGAATCACAATTTAAGGGGGAGGAAGTACAGGTTTTAAACCCCCCATTTACGTCATTATATCATGCTGCTTCTCAGCTTTCATATTAAACTCTCCCAAGTGCTTAGTACAGTGCTCTTCAGATAGTAAGTGCTCAGTTAGTACCATAGATTGATTGACTACATATTATACATTGGTGGGATGCTCTGGGAGGCTGATAGTTCTCTCAGGGAAAGCAAATACTGCCTCAAATGGTCGACTTCAGGGGATTCTCCAAATATTAGGTTCTCAATCCGGGGAGTTGGACTACTTCATTTTGCCCCCATGGAGGAGTAGGGAAACACCCAGCTATGGTATAAAAAAAATTTATACATAACTTCCTTCAACCTTATATTCATTCAATCGTATTTATTGAGCGCTTACTGTGTGCAGAGCACTATCTGCCCCTTTCCATCAAAGCCAAACCCTGAAAATCTTGATTTATGTATTTCATGCCTCACAGTGCAGAGAAGAATTCCCCAAATGAGAACATTAGAAAACAAATTTACAGATGTTAAAATGATTATCTACTTGGAGATGTGCTTTTAGACCCTCATAATATTAATAACAATGATTCTTGTTAAGCACTAACTATGTGTCAAGCACTGTGGTAAATACAAGTTAATCAGTTTGGTCCATCTGGGGCTCACACTTAATCCCCATTTTTTACAGATGAGGTAACTAGGGCACAGAGAGGTGACTTGCCCAAGGTCACACAGCAGACATGTGGTGGAGACAGGATTAGAACCCAGGTCGTTTTGACACCCAGGCCCGTGCTCTATCATCATCAATCGTATTTATTGAGTGCTTACTGTTTGCAGAGCACTGTACTAAGCACTTGGGAAGTACAAGTTGGCAACATATAGAGACAGTCCCTACCCAACAGTGGGCTCACAGTCTAGAAGGGGGAGACAGAGAACAAAACCAAACATACTAATAAAAATAAATAGAATAGATATGTACAAGTAAAATAGAGTAATAAATATGTACAAACATATATACATATCTACCAAGCCAAGCTGCTTCTCCAAGCAAATACTGCCTCAAAACCATCAACTTTAGGGGATTCTCCAAACATGAAGGATCTCTGTCCATAAAGTTAGGCTGATTTCATGGTACACCCATGGAGGAATATGCAAACACCAAGCTCTGGCATAACAAAATTTATACATAGCTGACTACAATCCTTTATCCGCGCCTTTCCAAAGCCAAACCCCCCAAATCTTGATTTATGTCTTTCATGCCTCTCCTTGCAAATAAGAATTCCCCAGATCAGACTTTCAGAAAATGAGTTAACAGATGTTGACATGATCATCTACTTGTGAATGTGCCTTCCAACCCTTTTAACAATAATGATGAAGGTGGTACTTGTTAAGTACTTACTATGTATCAAGCACTGCTCTAAGTGCTGGGGTTTACCCAAGTTAATCAGGTTGGACACAGTCCCTGTCCCACAAGGGGCTCACACTCATCTCCATTTTGTCTTGTCTTTTGCTGTCCTGTCGTCTCCGACTTGTAGTGCCGCCATGGACACATCTCTCCCAGAATCATCATCATCATCAATCGTATTTATTGAGCGCTTACTATGTGCAGAGCACTGTACTAAGCGCTTGGGAAGTACAAATTGGCAACACATAGAGACAGTCCCTACCCAACAGTGGGCTCACAGTCTAAAAGGGGGAGACAGAGAACAAAACCAAACATACTAACAAAATAAAATAAATAGGATAGATATGTACAAGAATGAAACAACTCCATCTGCAATCATTCTGGTAGTGTATCCATAGAGTTTCCTTGGTAAAAATACAGAAGTCATTTACCATTGCCTCCTTCCGTGCAGTAAACTTGAGTATCCACCCTTGACTCTCTCCCACACCACTGCTGCCCAACACAAGTGGATTTTGACTTGTAGCAGATTGCTTTCCACTGGCTAGACACTGAGCCAAGCTAGGAATGGAATGGGTAGGCCTCTGCTTGACTCTCCCTCCCATAGTCGAGGCTAGTAGAGTACTGTAAACTCTCCAGGTGTGACCCTGAGAGGGGATCTCCGTTCTACAGATGAGGTACCTGAGGCACAGAGAAGTGAAGGGACTTGTCCAAGGTCACAGAACAGATATGTAGAAGATCCTGGATTAGAACCCAGCTCCTCCTGACTCTCAGGCCCATATTGTATCCACTAGGCCATACTGATTCTCTTGTAGAAAAGCTCTAAGCAGTGGTACTATAGCAAAAACTACGTAGCCTCTATGAGATGATGATTGCCAGAAAGAAAGTCCACTACAACCTAAAGGATATGGGAATAAGCTAAAAGTGGGTAGCCTTCTATCTATCCACAGACTGTAATTTAGGTTAAAAAAAAAAAAAGAGGCATTTGTTAAGCGCTTACTACGTACCAGGCACTGTACTAAGTCCTGGGGTAGATACAAGCTCACAGGTTGAATACAGTCTCTGTCCCACATGGAAATGACATTCTAATTAGGAGGAAGTAGGAATTAATCTACTCTACCAGAATGATTGCAGATGGAGAGTGGGACGTTCTGGGAGAGATGGGTCTGTGCTGTCCCTATGGGTCGGAAGCAACGATGGCATAATGAATCCCCATTTTACAGTTGAGGAAATTGAGGTACAGAGAAGTTAAGTGATTTGCCCACAGTCACAGTACACAAGTGGCAGAACTGGTATTAGAACACAGGTCTTTATGGCTACTAGGCCCAGGCTCCTTCTCAATTAAAAACAAAAAAACAAAACAAAAAAACCCAACAATGAACAATTTATCTAGGCACTGAACACTAACAATAAGATGCAGTATTGCCTAATGGAAAGAATAGGGATCTTGCAGTGAGGGGACCTGGTTTCTAATCCCAGATATTATAAATGATGGCATTTATTAAGCGCTTACTACGTGCAAGGCACTGTTCTAAGCGCTGGGGAGTTTACAAGGTGATCAGGTTGTCCCACGTGGAGCTCACAGTCTTAATCCCCATTTTACAGATGAGGTAACTGAGGCACAGAGAAGTTAAGTGACTTGCCCGAAGTCACACAGCTGACAGTTGGCAGAACTGGGATCTGAACCCATGACCTCTGACTCCAAAGCCCATGCTCTTTCCACTGAGCCACGCTGTTTCCCTGCCACTTGCCAGCTTTATGACCTTGGACAAGTAACTTGCAAACAGAGGCTCAGAGAAGCTCTTTCTAAAATGAAATGCCTGTTTTCCCTTCCATTTAGACTACAGGCCCCATGTGGAACAGAGATTGTGTCCTGTCCAACCTAATTATCTTGTACCTACCCCATTGTTTAGTACAGTGCTTGTATACAGTAAAGATTTAGGCAAATACCTCACTTTTTTTAAAGTCAACTCTTTCAATACTACAGGTCACCGGTTAGACTCCCTAATCTAGTGCTTTGACAGAAATTGTGACATCAGGGAAATCCTCTCTCATTGACAAAGAAGAACCTATCAAGAGCAAGCAAGGTTTTCTGGGACAATACTCTGCCTCCATACACAGAAGAAACAGCAGTTATCATGCTTTCTTAGAAAGTGTGAGGGGAACACTTATAAAAGAATATTCCCATTTTTATCATCCAGGACCTGTATAATTTAAATTCCCTAGAAATAAAGGCAGTGAAAGGTTGTTGTGAAAGATGAAGTTTTTTCAAAGCCTAATATTTCTAACATTGATAATAATAATAACAACAGTATTTAAGTTCTTACTTTGAGCAGAGCACTGTGGTATGGCCTGAGATGGATAGAATCAGACCAAAACCAGTTTCTGTTCCAAGAATCAGACCAAAACCAGTTTCTGTTCCATGCAGGGATCACAATTTATGGGGGAGGAAGTACAGGTTTTAAACCCTCCCCATTTACAGATGAGGAAACTGAGGCAGAGAGAAGTCAAGTGACTTGCCCAAAATCACATACCACACACGTGACAAAGCCAGGTCTCCTGACTTCCACTATACTATGCTGCTTTTCTTCCAAAGGCAACCATTTTGGAATCCCTTTCAGGAAATCTGGGAAATGATTCGGATCTCAGGAAATTTAAAATAATGTTCCTCAGAATGGAAGGAGTTGCAAACCAGATGCATGAATTTCTCAGTCTCACAGTCTTCACTATTCCCGCGAACTGAGGACAGGTATCCCAGAGGGGAGAGACAGGAATGAGGAAACAGCAGACAGACGCCCCACAGCTCCCGACTTGATCCCAAGAGAAGCAGCATAGCTTAGTGGAAAGAGCACGGGATTGAGAGTTAGATGTCATGGATTCTAATCCCAGCTCTGCCACTTGTCAGCTGTGTGACTTTGGGTGAGTTACTTCACTTCTCAGTGCCTCAGTTCCCTCAGCTGCAAAGTGGGGATCAAGACTGTGAGCCCCACATGGGACAACCTGATTACCTTCTATCAACCCCAGCACTTAGAACAGTCCTCACCACACATAGTAAGCGCTTAACAAATACCAGTATTATTATCATCCCAGTGACTCTGGCAACTCAGCAAACAGGGAAAACCCAATCCTGTTGGGGTTTACCCTCTCTGCTCTTTCTCTCCCTCTGGGAAGAAGCAGCATAGCCTAGTGGATAGAACATGGGGTTGGGAGCCTGAAGGACCTAGGTTCTTAACCTGGCTCAGCCATTTGACTGCTATGCAACCTTGGGCAAGTCATGCTAGGGACTGGTAGTTCACTAGAGGGGCCTAGGGGGATGAACACACAACTAGAACTCAAGATCTGCTCCGTCACTTGTGTGTTGTGTGACCTCGAGCAAAGGAAGCAGCATAGCTTAGTGCTTAGAGCACAGTCCTGGAAGTCAGAAGGACCTGGGTTCTAACTGTGACTCCACCTCATGTCTGCTGTGTGACCTTGGCCTTTTCACTTCCCTGGGCCTCAGTTATCTCATCTGTAAAAAATGGGGATGAAGACTGTGATTCCCAAGTGGAACAGGGATTGTGTGCCTGATTCACTTGTATCTACCTCGTGCTTAAAACAGTGTGTAGCACATAGTAAGCACTTAAATACCATTATTATCATTATTAAGTCATTTAACTTTGTACTTCAGTTACCTCATCTGTAAAATGGGGATTGAGCCCCCCATGGGACATTCTGTTTACCTTGTGTGTACCCCGGCACTTACAACAGTGCGTGGCACATAGTAAGTGCTTAATAATAACGATGGTATTTGTTGTTACCCTAGTGCCTAATATGCTGCCTGGCACATAGTAAGCGCTTAAATGTCATTAATTTTCTTTTTTTTTTAAAAAAAAAAAAAAAGGAGGAGCCAATGTTACAGGCCTTCCTCAGCCCCTGAGAAAGAAAGAGGGGCTGGGGTCAGGGAAAACCATGGACCATCCCACCCACCCATGGATGCCAGTCCTCTGCCCTAGACCTCCCTTCTTGTTACAGAAAGCCACATTCTCAACTACTCCACCTCTACTGAGCATTGCTGTGCCCCTTCTCCCACCTCTTCCAGTCTCCCACTATTCACCCCCAGGCCCGGATCACATCTACTGAAGGCCTCTGAGCACTATTTGTGGAAATCCAGGCAGCAGGCTGCACCTGGACCATTTATTCCTGCTCACAAATGCTCTATCCTCTCAGGAACACCCAACCCTCCCTCTGATTCCCAGGCTCAGGGTCCCCACCTACTATTCCAGACCTCTGGACACTGATTTGTTGATTAAAAACTAACCTCTCAAAGCAGCTTAGGACAGACTTTGGAAACATAAAAATAATAATAATAATGGTATTTGTTAAGCACTTACCATGTGCAAAACACTGTTCTAAGCGCTGGGGGATACAAGGTGATCAAGTTGTCCCATGTGGGGCTCACAATCTTAATCCCCATTTTACAGATGAGGTAACTGAGGCTCAGAGAAGTTGACTTGCCCAAGTTTAAACAGCTGACAAGCGGCGAGGTCGGATTAAGAACCCATGACCTCCGACTCCCGAGCCCGTGCTCCTTCCACTGAGCCACGCTGCTTCTCACTCATGTAGGTTTGTGGAAAAATACAAAACCCAAAAAGACTAGATAGAGGTCTAGAATTAGATACTTAGATCTGGTGACTTACTGATGATTAAGAAATCAATCAGGAGCAGACAGAAAACCAAAATGTAAGGCTAAATTCAATAATTTTTCTGTGCAGGGCACACTGATATTGGAGGCTATTCGATTTCCTCCAGGAGACAAAGCAAGGGATTTTTGTGTTGGTCTACGATAGGGCCCTCAAGTTAGCCAGAACCCTCGGTCCCAAGATCCCTCTTACTCTAGGGAAAGGTCTTTCTCTAGGAAATTGGCAAGGGAATATTGACCTGTTGAAAGCACTGGACAAATGTCCTGGATGAAGACTACTCTGTGGCCAGTAATGTAGACTGCTCTACAAAGGTCAGAGGTGTCCTTTGAAGAATATTTACCAGAAGAACATGGATGCCATTTGCGGTCTCAATCTGCACGAGAATGACCTGAACCTACAAATCCAAGTTTGCCTCTCAACTCTAAGCTAGCCTCGGGCAGGGAACGTGTCTACCGATTCATATCAGCGTGGCTCAGTGGAAAGAGCATGGGCTTTGGAGTCAGAGGTCATTGGTTCAAATCCCAGCTCCACCACTTGTCAGCTGTGTGACTTTGGGCAAGTCACTTAACTTCTCTGTGCCTCAGTTACCTCATCTGTAAAATGGGGATGAAGACTGTGAGCCCCACGTGGGACAATCTGATCACCTTGTAAACTCCCCAGCACTTAGAACAGTGCTTTGCACATAGTAAGTGCTTAATAAATGCCATTATTATATCATTCTCTCTCAAACATTTAATGCAGTGTGCTGCTCACAGTAAGCATTCAAATTCCAGGGACTGACCGGTGAGGATTCTTCTGTGCAAATGCATTGGTAACTCTAACCAGCTCTCCTAGTAGGCCAACCTGTTGAGAGGACTTCCACCTGAAGTCCTGCTGGGTGGAACTCTACTTATTCATATTTATTGAGCACTTACTGTATGCAAAGCACTAAACACTTGGGAGAGTATGATAGAACATTGAAACATGCCCTGGCTGGCCTCCCAGCATCCTCAAAACCTGGCAGGTGGGTTGAGGGAGGAAGTGTGGAGCTGCCGGCAAGCTAAGTAGCAGCTACTAAAAAGGAGATGCACCCAAAGCTCTATTCAGATTTAAGAAACAGATTTCACTGAAAAACGCACCTTGCTGTCAACCCCCACTGCTTCACTTCAGCCCTTCCAAGTTCATGGCCTCCACCTTCTATTCCAGACCTCTGGACACTGATTTGTTGATTTAAAACTAACCTTTAAAATCAACTTAGAACAGACTTTGGAAACATAAAGCCACTCGTGTAGCTTTTTGGATAAAGATTCATGTTGCAGAAAATTCCCCCAACATCAACTGGCTAATGAACCAGGAATCATTTGTGCTATTAGGACAGGCAGAAAATCCAGGAAATCTTAGGAATCTGTCACTGGTTTTGACCCTTGAAACACTACATAATATCAATAAATAAAATACCTTGAGAGCATTTATGCATTAATTATTTCATTTGAGCTTTCCAACATCTCTATAAGCTAGGGGAGAGGCAGATATCATTGCTCTTATTTTACAGTTCAGGAGACTGAGGCCCAGAGAGGTTTGGTGATTTGCTCCAGGTCACACAGCAGGTTAGTGGCAGCAGAAAACTAGAATCAGATCTCCTGAATCTGGGCATTTTCTACTAGATCATACAGTTTCCATGCCACCACCTGGTCCTCCTACAAAAAGGACAGAGAGGACTTCACCTTGATTTAGAATCTGATTAATTTCAAAAAAGTGCTTGTCTATTGTGTATTTGGAACTGAAATGGAGGATTATGCCATAAATTAGCTTGGCCTCAGTATATGAACAAGTCTTCTCAAATATACAAAACAACCTTATGATATTCAGATACTAATGGTATTAATTAAGCAGCTAAATTCTGGAATAGATCCAGAATAATCAGATCGGACAGTTCTTGTCCCACACCACCTAAGCGACCTGGAGAGAAAGTATCTATCCTTTCACAGAAGAGAAAACTGAGGCAGAGAAGCTAAAGTGACTTGCCCAACATCACAAGGCAAGTGCCAGAGCTAAGACAGAAACCCAATGTCCTGGACCCTCCAATCTCATTGTTATGGGGCCATGATAATAAATAATAGTAATAATTTTGGCATTTAAGTGCTTTCTGTGTGCCAGGCACTGGGGTAGATACAATAATAATAATAATAATAATAATAATAATAATAATAATGATGATAATGGCATGTTAAGCGCTTACTATATACCAAGCACTATTCTAAGTGCTGAAAGGTAATCAGGTTGTCCCACGTGGGGCTCACAGTCTAAATCACCATTTTACAGATGAGGTAGCTGAGGCACAAAGAAGTTGTGACTTGCCCAAAGTCACAAAGCAGACAAGTGTGGAGCCAGGATTAGAACCCATGTCCTCTGACTCCCAAGTCTAAGCTCTTGCCACTATGCCAGGCTGCTTTTAAGGCCATTTCTACAGAAGGAAGCTTTGGGTTTTTCCAGTAACTTTGAGGCACCTCCCAAAACTCGAAGGCTACTTTAATGATGGTACGAAGGACTAAAAGGAGTATAAACTTATGAGCTTTAAGAATGATCATGGAAGTGTCTTAATCAGCGTGGCTTAGTGGAAAGAGAACAGGCTTGGGAGTCAGAGATCATGGGTTCTAATCCTAGCTCCGCCACTTGTCAGCCATGTCACAAGTCACTTCACTGGGCCTCAGTTACCTCATCTGCAAAATGGGAATCATGACCATGAGACCCACACGGGACAGGGACTATGGCCAAACCCCACACCAGCGCTTAGTACAGTGCCTGACATAGTAAGCACTTAAATACCACAATTATCATTATTCCTGATCTGGGGGCCACTCTTGCCTTGAGATTGTCATATTTTAAATAAAAAGACAAAGAAAACCACCACTAGGCTTCTTTCAGACACTTCTTCCCACCCCAGGCTGATGAAGATGGACCCCCGGGCATCATGAATCTGTCCGAGGAACCGGCACTACCAAGCTCCTTCATTCTTTTGTTTTTTATATTGTATATCATTATGTAATAATAATAATAATAATGAGGGCATTTGTTAAGCACTTAGTGACAGGCACTGTACAAATTGCTGGGGAGGATAGAGATCAATTGAGCTGGACATAGTCCCTGTCCCATGTGGAGCTCACAGACTCAATCCTCATTTTACAGTTGAGATAACTGAGGCACGGAGAAGTGAAGCGACTTGCCCAAGGTCACAGAAGACATGTAGCAGTGCTAGGATTAGAACCACCTTCTAACACCAAGGGCCGTGCTCTATCCACTATGCCATGCTGCTTTGCAATATTTATGTGTTAAATACTGTTCTAAGCCCTGGGGTAGATACCAGTTAATTAGGCTGGACACAGTACCTGTCCCAAATGGGGACAACAGTCTAAGTAAGAGGGAGGAGAAGAATAACAGGCTCATTATGGGCAGGGAATGTGTCTACTTTGTTGTACTGTACTCTCCCAAATGCTTAGTACAGTGCTCTGCACACAGTAAATGCTCAATAAATACCATTGATTGATTACTAGAAAGCAGGATGATTTGCTTTGAGGGGGAACAGGGCTTCCTGGATCCAAAACCTGGGTTGTCAGTTGCAGAGACTCCTGCCCCTCAGAGTGACCTCTGTCTCCTGGTCCAGATGTGTTGCACCTCCCTTAACCCACGTAGCCCTAGAGTAGTAGCAGTGGCTGACCTCTGCAACCCCCTTTCCTCACCCCAAGGAATGCCCAGCCCAGTTCCCTCTGCTCCTGAAGCTCTCCGCAACTGGCTAGTAGAACCTTGGTTGTGCTGGCCCAGCCTGGCATCCCCACATCCCTGCCACAGGAGTCAACCCCAGGGTCATCCACACACATGCATCATCAGTTGACAGTCCCTATGCTCGACCTGTGGTCCCGCCTCCTGAGCTTCATGGAAAGTCGGTCAGTTAGTGGTGTTTATCAAGCAGTTAGTGTGCAGAGCACTGTACTAAGCACTTGGGAGAGTACGACACAGAGTGGGTAGACAAGATGACTGCCCACAACGAGCTTGCCCCATTTCTCTTCCCTGGCACTGCCCCTACCCAGAAAATCCAGTGACCTCATAATTCAAATGAACTGATTACTTAGTAGCCATTAAAAAAAAAATCACTGATTTCTTATATCATCTTGAAGGATTTTGCCTGAAATAACATTTTGTAAGGCAATATATTCCCATTTTGGAATCCTCTACCTCCTTTCTCCCTCCCTCTTTTGTTTTGACAAACCCAGCACACACTGCCAGCAACACCCTTGGAATACTGAAGTCTAAGATTTTGTGGTGGAATTTTTGCTTAAGAATCAGACCAGTGCTTACACAGGATGTATTAATTCATATACATCTAAAAGAGTCCACTCATGTTTAACTGACCTAGACTTTTAAGAGTAGTAGCAGTTAACTTTTTTTTTTTTAACTCATTTTTGTAAATAGCCAGTTTCCTGAAGCCATATCCTAAGGAAGAAGGGCTTGGGATAAGATGGTTTTATGTTTGACAAGCGGAAGGATTTGTTGCAGAAACATACAGAAATCTTTCAATGGTAAATTCCACACCTTTATATAATGGGCTTGTGAACTACTTAGCTCCATGTAAATGGACTTTACAAACCTATCCAAGCTATTTCACTTTGACAATTATAATAGTAATAATAATGGTATTTGTTAAGCACTGTACTACCACAGTGCTTCCACAGATGAGGAAAGGCACAGAGAAGTGAAGCAACTTTCCCAAGATCACATGGCAGACAAGTGGCGGAGCTGAGAGTAGAACCCAAGTCCTCTGACTCCCAAACCTGTGCTCTCAACTAAGTGTAGGAATCTCATCTGATCCACCTCTGGAGAGATTGTTTTGTTGATCCCAAGTAGGTAGTTAGCAAAGGAGAATCTGTCTGGTCTCAAACACAGGGAGATAATTAGATTTTTTTCTTTCTGAATAGAGGCACATATGCAGCAAGTCCAAAAAATTAGGAATAATGCTTGTGTTGTCCATGGATCTGCCTACTAAAGGAAATTCAGAGTCATTCTTTCCTAAAACCAGATTTCATGTTTTCCAGTCCCATGCCTCTCTGTGGAAGACTTTGTGTGATATTGAAAGTTCTCATCTTGAGAAACCCTGAAAATTTAGAAAAACAGATATTTGCTCTTTGCTCTTGTTGGGTAGCGAGCTTAAGGAATTAGATTTTTTTCCTAAAATGCCCTTGATAGGCAGCCTGTGTGTTCTATCAAACCAAAGTTCAAGACCCTTATCTTAAGGAGCATGTGTTTCACCAGAAAGAAAAGCAGGGACTGCTTGATTTGATCCTGTTCTTCTGCAACTAGAATAGTCAAAGAATAGTTTTGGATGAATTTTCCTTCACACGTTATATTGTGTCCTTGCTCCTTAAATCTTTTCTGAAAAGCTACCTCAGTTCCTCCAATCATCCAAATGAAAGCATTCAATCAATGGTATATGCCGAGCATTTGCTCAGCACAGTGCTCTGCACAGAGTATTTGGGAAAAGTACAATACAGTTAGGAGCCATAGCCTTAGTTTTCAAGCTTAGCCCACATAAATAAAATGCAACAAAAGTGTCACACCATCAAGGTGAAGAGCCTAGGAATACACAGCAAACTCAACTCAAAAAACTGTTCCAGGGTTCTCTGAGTATTGACATCTGAGTGTAGCACTCTTCAAATAAGAGTAAACAGTGCACATGAGGAAATGAAATCAAGACTGGATGGGTTTAAATTTCATTTGGTATGCCTGCAAATGATATTTGGTCTGTCTGCAAATGATATTTGGTCTTTCACTTATTTCTATCATAATTTGCTATCAAAGAATTGAGGCCATCTTACACTTTAAAGCACTCAATCACCTTGCCCCCTACCTTGCCTTGCTACTCTCCAGCCCACACACTTCAGTCCTCTAATACCACCCTCTTCATTGTACCTCGATCTCAGTTTACCTCATCTGTAAAATGGGGATGAAGACTGTGAGTCCCATGTTGGACGGAGACGGTGTCCAACCCAATTACCTTGTATCTACCCCAGATATCTACAGTCTCTGGCACATAAGTGCTTAAAGATCACTTATTATAACAGGTTGTCACCAGAATTTCCTCAACCCTCATGGGCCACCTATTTCTCAAGATTCCTGCTGGGCCCTTTTCAGTTTAAGGACTAACCTAGGTTGTTCTTCCATCAGAAATCCTCAACACAACAGACTCGAGTAACCCTCAAGAAGCAGAAACCAGAACTCCAGCTCAGATCTTCTGAGTCCCAAAGTAGTGTTCTTTCCTCCAGACCAACATCAGGGTCTGTTTGATCATTTGGGCTTTGTCCATGCCATCCTCTCAGGATTGGAGAGGCCCACCAAAGGTAGCTCTACTATACTGAAAAGGGATAAAGGTGAAGTATTTTGTCCTGGGTTTTACCCCATCTCTAACCCTAAATCAACTCCAACCTCAGCTCAGCACCTCAATGGTAAGAGCCTGTGCTCCATTTGTAAATCCTGTGGGAGATGGGAGAGGGAGATCTGGGGGCCTGCAATAGATCACACTGAGACAATGGAAAGAGAGAGGTTTCATGTGACCTCTAAGCAGAAGCAAATCAGATCCTGTTCCACCACACTCCATATTCGCAAATGGGTTACAATAGCAATCAACACAGAAAAGGTAACACCATGGCATTTTCCCCACAGTTCCTTGACACTTCCAACCACACAAACTTGAGCCCACTCGTCTAGACTGTGAGCCCACTGTTGGGTAGGGACCGTCTCTATATGTTGCCAACTTGTACTTCCCAAGCGCTTAGTACAGTGCTCTGCACACAGTAAGTGCTCAATAAATGATTGAATGACAGTTCAACACCGAGCCCCAAGCCTAAACACTCACAGCCGCTTCAGAAACAACTGTGCCTGATGCAGGTTCCCTCGGCTGAAAGCCTCAAAACACATATCATCCATTTGCTTGTCAGCTGACCTTCCCCTTCAGGTGTGTTTCCATACAGAGCCCTCCATGGAAACCACCAAAATAATATATAACTGAAGAGATGCTCACAAACGTAAATGGCATTTATGGATCACAACGCTGTACTAAGCACTTGGGAAAATAGAGTTGGTAGACACATTCCCTGCCCATGATGGCAAAATAGTGTGGCCTAGTGGAAAGAGCACTGGAGTCAGAGGACCTGGGTTCTAATCCCAGCCCCAGCCTACTAGCCTGCTGGACCTTGGGTAAGTCACTTTTCTCTACGTCTCAGTTGCCTCATCTGTAAAATGGGGATTGAATCCTCTTCCCTCTGACAAACACACACAGCCCAACTAACTTCCCAATGGGGACAGAAAAGAACAAAGCATCCCATTCTTTAAAGAATGGTTCCAATATGTCTAGCTACTGACTGTGAGCCCTGGGGAGTGGGTGGGGGGAAAGAGGGACTTTGCCTAGCTTGATTAACTTATATCTATCCCAGCACTCAGGACAGTGTCTGGCACATAGTAAGTGCTTAAAACAAGTATCATTTAAAAAAAAAAAGAAAAGAGGGAGCTTACACAGCAGGGAAAATGCATTGGGAGTGGAGGACAAAGGATGAAGCTGGAGGAGGAATACCTTTTCAGAATTTGCCAATCTCTCTGGTTGGCATGTGAAAATCATCGAATGGCACCCAACAAATTCTGAAGAGTATGTCCGTCACTGGCTCATCCAAAGGAAAAGGTTAAAAGGGTGGGTTAAACTGGTTGTTGTGGCCTGTTTCATGACCCAGAATGCCTTGTAAAATGTCCTTTCTACATAACTCACTTCAAATCAAGGAGTTACCTGACACCGCAGTCCCAAATCTGAACTAGAATTTTACTCTGGATTCTCTTTTAGGCTCCCAACACTCAAGTGGTGAATGATCCAAAAGTATTTTTCCAGAGTACGGGCTGTGTCCAGGGAACATAAAGATTATGTTTCGAGTGGTTCTAGCAAATAACCCCACCCTGGCAGCCCCCAGCCTCAATTTCTGATACATAAACACAGAATCTAAAGGCTTCAGGCGACTTTTATCGCGGACACTTTGTCAGATCAATGACAAGTCACGTTAACAGCGGTGTTTAATTCTATCAATATGTGACCAATTGTGTTAGATTGTTGGCCCATTGATTTCACTTACTGCTACAGTTGGGCTCTGAAAGGAACAGCTTTTTCCAGGCATTACCTCACAGGGAGACAAATACCCAGAACGTCTGTTCAACAACCTCATATACACAAGAACAGTATGCTCACATCACAGGGGAATGGAGGAGGTTATACATCTTATTTCTGAAGCCATGACATTGTCCCGGCCCATTTTGGTTCATTTGAATAGAGAATGTATGTGAAAATGGATAGTGGAGACAGTAAGGAGAGAGATACTGGGCCTAAGAATTAAAGAAACAAAAACAAACCACACACAGCCCAATTAACTTCCCAATGAGACAGAAAAGAACAAAGAATCCCATTCTTTAGAGAATGGTTCCAATTTGTCTAGCTACTGACCCAGTTTTGCAAATAAATAGGAATGGTGAGGCCTGTTAAAACGTGAGTTGACCAGCAAAAGTTCACATGCTCTGGGAGATAGTGGTCAAAACCCCACACATCCTATGCCCCTGTTCAGGAGTGACCGAGCAACAAGTCACCTGAGATGGTGCGATGGAAACAACAATCCATTCCAACCCGAATATGTGTCTAAACATTTCAGTCAACTGGGCTGTCATCTCTAGCCTTCCAAAGCCCACGATGGTGGCTCTGAGCAAGCCAACTCTCCCAGATGGAGGGTAAAATAAGGGAGCAGTACCTACAGTGGCAATGAGCTCCAGCTGCCCATCTGGTTTAGCTGCTTTCCCCTTCCTGCCAGCTCCCAGTTATCAGTCAGATGGCAATGCTACTGTTCTATCACAGAAGGGCTGTGATTGTGGTATTTCTAAACTGTGAGCCCGCTGTTGGGTAGGGACCATCTCTATATTTGCCAACTTGTACTTCCCAAGCGCTTAGTACAGCGTTCTGCACACAGTAAGTGCTCAATACATACGATTGAATGAATGAATCAGTGCCCTTGCCGGTGCCTCCTTCGGCTGTGGATTTTGGGGAAAGAATTATTACACCTGTCACTTACAGGATATGGTTGTAGTAGAGAGGGAAAGATGGAGAAGATAGACACACACGGAGAGAGAGACAGAGAGAAAGGAGAGACAGAGAGAGACAGAGAAGGGGGAGGGAGAGAGAGCGAGAGAGAGAGAGAAAGGAGCGAGAAAGGGAGTGAGACAGGAGAGAGAGAGAGAGAGAGAGAGAGAGAGAGAGAAAGGAGAGAGAGAGAGAGAGAGAAAGGAGAGAGAGAGAAAGGAGAGAGAGAGAGAGAAAGGAGAGAGAGAGAGAGAGAGAGAGAGAGAGAAAGGAGAGAGAGAGAGAGAGAGAGAAAGGAGAGAGAGAGAGAGAGAGAAAGGAGAGAGAGAGAGAGACAAAGGAGAGAGAGAGAGAGAGAAAGGAGAGAGAGAGAGAGAGAAAGGAGAGAGAGAGAGAGAAAGGAGAGAGAGAGAGAGAGAGAAAGGAGAGAGAGAGAGAGAGAAAGGAGAGAGAGAGAGAGAGAGAGAGAAGGGAGAGAGAGAGAGAGAAAGGAGAGAGAGAGAGAGAGAGAGAGAAAGGAGAGAGAGAGAGAGAGAGAGAGAAAGGAGAGAGAGAGAGAGAGAGAGAAAGGAGAGAGAGAGAGAGAGAGAGAAAGGAGAGAGAGAGAGAGAGAGAAAGGAGAGAGAGAGAGAGAGAGAGAGAAAGGAGAGAGAGAGAGAGAGAGAAAGGAGAGAGAGAGAGAGAGAGAGAGAGAAAGGAGAGAGAGAGAGAGAGAGAGAGAAAGGAGAGAGAGAGAGAGAGAGAGAAAGGAGAGAGAGAGAGAGAAAGGAGAGAGAGAGAGAGAGAGAGAGAGAAAGGAGAGAGAGAGAGAGAGAGAGAGAGAAAGGAGAGAGAGAGAGAGAGAGAGAAAGGAGAGAGAGAGAGAGAGGAGAGAGAGAGAAAGGAGAGAGAGAGAGAAAGGAGAGAGAGAGAGAGAGAAAGGAGAGAGAGAGAGAGAGAGAGAGAGAAAGGAGAGAGAGAGAGAGAGAGAGAAAGGAGAGAGAGAGAGAGAGAGAGAGAGAAAGGAGAGAGAGAGAGAGAGAGAGAGAGAAAGGAGAGAGAGAGAGAGAGAGAGAAAGGAGAGAGAGAGAGAGAGAAAGGAGAGAGAGAGAGAGAGAAAGGAGAGAGAGAGAGAGAGAGAGAGAAAGGAGAGAGAGAGAGAGAGAAAGGAGAGAGAGAGAGAGAGAAAGGAGAGAGAGAGAGAGAGAGAGAAAGGAGAGAGAGAGAGAGAGAGAGAAAGGAGAGAGAGAGAGAGAGAGAGAAAGGAGAGAGAGAGAGAGAGAGAGAGAGAAAGGAGAGAGAGAGAGAGAGAGAGAGAGAGAGAGAGAGAAAGGAGAGAGAGAGAGAGAGAGAGAGAGAGAGAGAGAAAGGAGAGAGAGAGAGAGAGAGAGAGAGAGAGAGAAAGGAGAGAGAGAGAGAGAGAGAAAGGAGAGAGAGAGAGAGAGAGAAAGGAGAGAGAGAGAGAGAGAGAGAGAAAGGAGAGAGAGAGAGAGAGAGAGAAAGGAGAGAGAGAGAGAGAGAGAGAAAGGAGAGAGAGAGAGAGAGAGAAAGGAGAGAGAGAGAGAGAGAGAGAGAAAGGAGAGAGAGAGAGAGAGAGAGAGAAAGGAGAGAGAGAGAGAGAGAGAGAGAAAGGAGAGAGAGAGAGAGAGAGAGAAAGGAGAGAGAGAGAGAGAGAAAGGAGAGAGAGAGAGAGAGAAAGGAGAGAGAGAGAGAGAAAGGAGAGAGAGAGAAAGGAGAGAGAGAGAAAGGAGAGAGAGAGAAAGGAGAGAGAGAGAGAGAAAGGAGAGAGAGAGAGAGAAAGGAGAGAGAGAGAGAGAAAGGAGAGAGAGAGAGAGAAAGGAGAGAGAGAGAGAGAAAGGAGAGAGAGAGAGAGAAAGGAGAGAGAGAGAGAGAAAGGAGAGAGAGAGAGAGAAAGGAGAGAGAGAGAGAGAAAGGAGAGAGAGAGAGAGAAAGGAGAGAGAGAGAGAGAAAGGAGAGAGAGAGAGAGAAAGGAGAGAGAGAGAGAGAAAGGAGAGAGAGAGAGAGAAAGGAGAGAGAGAGAGAGAAAGGAGAGAGAGAGAGAGAAAGGAGAGAGAGAGAGAGAAAGGAGAGAGAGAGAGAGAAAGGAGAGAGAGAGAGAGAAAGGAGAGAGAGAGAGAGAAAGGAGAGAGAGAGAGAGAAAGGAGAGAGAGAGAGAAAGGAGAGAGAGAGAGAGAAAGGAGAGAGAGAGAGAGAAAGGAGAGAGAGAGAGAGAAAGGAGAGAGAGAGAGAGAAAGGAGAGAGAGAGAGAGAGAAAGGAGAGAGAGAGAGAGAGAGAGAGAGAAAGGAGAGAGAGAGAGAGAGAGAGAGAGAGAGAGAAAGGAGAGAGAGAGAGAGAGAGAGAGAGAGAGAAAGGAGAGAGAGAGAGAGACAAAGGAGAGAGAGAGAGAGACAAAGGAGAGAGAGAGAGAGAGAGAGAAAGGAGAGAGAGAGAGAGAGAAAGGAGAGAGAGAGAGAGAAAGGAGAGAGAGAGAGAGAAAGGAGAGAGAGAGAGAGAAAGGAGAGAGAGAGAGAGAAAGGAGAGAGAGAGAGAGAAAGGAGAGACAGAGAGAAAGGAGAGACAGAGAGAAAGGAGAGAGACAGAGAGAAAGGAGAGAGACAGAGAGAAAGGAGAGAGAGAGAGACAGAGAGAAAGGAGAGAGAGAGAGAGACAGAGAGAAAGGAGAGAGAGAGACAGAGAGAAAGGAGAGAGAGAGAGACAGAGAGAAAGGAGAGAGAGAGAGACAGAGAGAAAGGAGAGAGAGAGAGAGACAGAGAGAAAGGAGAGAGAGACAGAGAGAAAGGAGAGAGAGACAGAGAGAAAGGAGAGAGAGACAGAGAGAAAGGAGAGAGAGACAGAGAGAAAGGAGAGAGAGAAAGACAGAGAGAAAGGAGAGAGAGAGAGACAGAGAGAAAGGAGAGAAAGACAGAGAGAAAGGAGAGAGAGAGACAGAGAGAAAGGAGAGAGAGAGATACAGAGAGAAAGGAGAGAGAGAGACAGAGAAAAAAATAATAATAATATGTTAGGCACTTACTATTTGCCAAGCACTTTTCTAAGTGCTGGGGTAGACACAAGGTAATCAGGTTGTCCCAGGTGAGGCTCAGAGTCTTAATCCCTATTTTACAGATGAGGTAACAGGCTCAGAGAAGTTAAATGACTTGCCCAAAGTCACACAGCTGGTAAATGGCAGAATTGGTTTAGAACCCACAGTCTCTGACTAGAGAAAGGACAGAGTGAGAATGAGGAAAGCCAGCATGACCGCATGACCTGGGGACAGAACCAGGCCTGGGAGTTAGGAGGATCTGAGCTCGAATCTCAGCTGATGCTTCCCTGCTGTGTGACCTTGGCTAGTCACTCAACTTCTCTGTGCCTCAGTTTTCTCATCTGTGAAATGGGGATGAGGGATACCTGTTCTCCCTCCCCCCTTAGCTTGTGAGCTCTGTTTGAGGCAGTGACTGTTAGACATGAGTATTTTGAATCCACTCCAGTGATTAGTTCAGTGTTTGGCACATAGTAAGCTCTTAAATACCGCAATTGTTGTTATTCATTCATATGATATTTACTGAGTACTTACTGTGTGCAGAGAACTGTGGCTTAGGGGAAACAGCACGGGACGGGCTTGGAAGTCAGAGGTCATGGGTTCTAATCCTGGCTCCACCACTTATCAGCTGTGTGACCTTGGGTAAGTCACAACTTCTCTGTGCCTTAGTTCCCTCATCTGTAAAATGGGGATAAAGACTGAGTCCCACATGGGACAACCTGATTACCTTCTATCTACCCCAGCACTTAGAACACTGCTTGGCACATAGTAAGTGCTTAAATACCATCATTAGTATTATTACTAAACAGTTGGAAAGAGACAATCCCTGCCCACAATGGGCTCACATTCTAGAGGTGAGACAAAAAAAAAAGGAGAGGAATATGAACAGAAGTGTTAGACTAGTCCTCCACAAATGCTCCTTCCTAATCCAACATTTAAATAAAAGCCTTGCCAATATTCCACTTATGTCAAACAAGCCAGTATTTTACTAATTTGTCAGCCAACATGATGGCAGTACAGACTATTAGCAATACCCAAAGAGCATAAAAATCAATCAGTATTTGTTGAGCACTAACAGTGAACAGAGCACTTTACTAAAATCCTTCAAACACAATAGAGTTGTTAGACAATCCCTGCCCTTAAGGATTTTACAATCTAATGGAAAAGACAGACTTTAAAGTCAGTCACAGAAAAGGGAAGTGGGAGAATATAGGAATATGCGCTGTGGGAGTGGGACTGAGACTAAGCAATAGTGTCAAACCCAAAACAGAATGAAATTTTCCTAAAAATACACTACTAAAATAATTCTCAAAGTGTGCATAGAACAGTAGGGTCAAATGTGATTTCTCAATTACCTGATAAAGACAGTTTGCTCCTAAAAGCAGTCCTAAGTGCCTCCAAAATCTCTTACAGCACCATATCTCTGCTCAATCATGAGACCTTCATTAATAGGTACTAGAAAATTCTTCAAGGAACACAATTTGGTCCATATTTTTAAATTGGCCATTTCCACTAAAACTATCTGACCCCAGAAAAAATATCCCTCAGAACGTGTATCCTTGGCTTTAACTTTACACAAGTAAAATTCGGTCTTCTACTCACTGTGGGCAGAGAATGTGTCCATTATGTTGCTATACTCTCCCAAACAGTATAGCACACAATACATATAATTGACCGACTTATTCCCCATTTCACCAGAACCTAGGTAGGAAGTCTAACGCTCCAGAACTTCTGATTGATTGTAAGCCTGCTGTTGGGTAGGGACCATCTCAATACGTTGCTAACTTGTACTTCCCAAATGCTTAGTACAGTATTCTGCACAAAGTAAGCACTCAATAAATACGACTGATTGAATTAAGAAAAATAAGAAACTTACACTGTGAGAAAGGACAATCGGCTCCTTGAAGCAAAACTAGGACCTGTCTTCCAGTAAACAGGCCTTAAAAGGTGAATGTCATGAATCCAAAAAGAAGCATGGAGATTCATAGCCAATACTCAAAAAGCAATAATTCCAAAGTCAACTTCACTAACCCCTCTGAAGCCCCCCTGCCTGAAAGAAAGCTGGTCTGAGAGGAGATTTAACTTTATCTGGGAGTGGGGGGCATATGGGGCAATCAATTAAGCTGATTCCCAAGACTGCACACATGGCTGGGGAGGCTGAACGCCATAGCCGGCAGGTTCCAGACCTCCAGAGCCTCCGCAGCCCTGAGCTTATCAATTTACTTGCAAATGGTCCCCTGAAGTATTAACCCGGGTTAATTATTCGTCAAATATGATTATGCAGCTGTAATGTAAAAAATCGGAAATGCGGGATGGAATTTTTCACTCCAGCGGTTTGGCAATTGGGGCAGCAGGTGGAGTCGCTGGAGTAATTACCAACCCATTCCAGCTGGTGGATCAGCACTGTGGTTCAGGAGGAGGGAAGAGGGGGAAGGAAAAAAAGCAATAAAGAACTAGAGGAGCGGGAATATGAGCCGTGCCAATCGGCGTGGGGAAAATTTCACAGCTGCCGGTGGTGATAAATGAGAAACGGTGCCTCTACTTCTAATCAATACATGTAAATGTTACTCATTACAGCCTTTATACACACTTCTCAATTAGCCTTTCCTCCCACTGGTAACAAGGAATGTCATGCTTTCTGGACTGTGAAAGTGGGCCAGGACTAAGTTCACCTGCATCTGTAAGACCCCGACAACGCCATTCCCGGCTTAGCTTGGCAGCAGGTGGTTGCAGTGAAAGTCTAAATTCCTTCTGAAATGTGAACTAAATGAAATCCCAAGTGTTGTCCTTTAATTAAATGGGTTTTCTTTATACCAATTCCTTTTCCTGGTTCCCGTCAATCTTACCCAGACTCTTCTTGGCACCTAGAAGTCTGTGACCACTTAGGTTGGATGCTGTTTTGGAATGAAAATCAGATTTTTTTTAACTCGTTCAGTCGATCTTATTTACCGAGAACTTACTGCGTGCAGAGCATTGTACTAAGCACTTGGGAGAGTGCAATACAACAATAATCAGAGAAACAGCATGGTGTAGTGGGTAGAGCATTCATTCATTCAATCGTATTTATTGAGCACTTACTGTGTGCAGAGCACTGTACTAAGCGCTTGGGAAGTACAAGTTGGCAACATATAGAGATGGTCCCTACCCAACAACGGGCTCACAGTCTAGAAGGGGGAGACAGATATAATAAGACAAACGTGGACATGTGTCAAGTCATCAGAATAAATAGAAATAAAGCTAGATGCACATCATTAACACAATAAATAGAATAGTAAATATACACAAGTAAAATAGATAGAGTAATACATCTGTACAAACATATATGCAGGTGCTGTGGGGAGGGGAAGGAGGTTGGGTGGGGGCATAGGGAGGAGGAGAGGAAAAAGGGGGCTCGGTCTGGGAAGGCCTAGAGATTGGGCCTGGGAATCAGAAGGTCATGGGTTCTAATTCCTGCTCTGTCACTTGTCTATTGTGTAATCTTGGGCAGGTCATTTTCCTTCTCTGTGCCTCAGTTATCTTATCTGTAAAATGGGGATTGAGACTGGGAGCCCTAAGTGGGATAGGGACCATGTCCAACCTGATTAGCTTGTATCTACCCCAGTGCTTAGAACAGTGCGTGGCACATAGTAAGTGCTTAATACCATTATTATTATTATAGACTCATTCATTCAGTTGCATTAATTGAGCACTTACGGTCTGCAGAGCACTGTACTAAGCGCTTGGAAGGTACAAAATAAGCTTGCAGTGAGTGGGTTGCATCGGCAAAGAAACTTTTCTGTTTTTGTGGATGTTTGTACTTTCAACAGCCTTCTTAAAGCAAGTTAACTGTAGAAATTTCTCAGATGGATGACTTCTGGTTAATTGCACTGGTTTCGTCGCCTAGGGGAACAACTTAAAAATCCCGACTACTCTACTGTCACCAAATTCAGTTTTGTTGCTAGGGCTCTCATCAGCCATCTCCACCTCAAGTAGGTGTGAATCACAACAGTTGGTTCTGAGCACAGAGTGAGGGAGAGGAATTAGGGGGAAGTTCTGAGAGGGCAGGACCACAGGGAATTAGGTGAGAAATAACAGCAGGAGCCATAACGTGGGGGGTGGTGGAAGAGTGGAAGGAGGGGAACTAGGATTTGTGAGAAACAAGCTGGAAAGTTGCAGTCACACAAAGCAGAAAAAGATGGAGAAGCAAAGGAGACTTCTTCAAAGCTGAGCTGGCCTAAATAAACAGATTAAAAACATCTCTTAGCACCTTTCTCACTTTTTGCCTCCTGGTGATCTTCACTGACCTTGGGTATATAACAATAACAGTAATGGCATTTATTAAGTGCTTACTATGTGCAAAGCACTGTTCTAAGTGCTCCTCTCATAGTCAGTGGACTTGGCCACTCAGGAAGCAGCGTGGCCTAATAGAGTCCTTCTAGTCCGAAGGACCTGGGTTCGAATCCCTCCTCCACCACTTTGCTGTGTAATCTCAGGCAAGTCATTTCAGTTCTCTGGGCCTCCGTTTCCTCATCTGCATAATGGAGGTTAAAATTGTGAAGCCGCATGCAGAACAAGGACTATGTCATTCATTCATTCATTCAATCGTATTTATTGAGCGCTTACTGTGTGCAGAGCACTGTACTAATCTTGATTAGTTTGTCTTGACCCTAATGCTCAGTACAGTGCCTGGCACATAGTAAAGTGCTTATCAAATGCCATAAAAAAGTTAAAAAAGAACCTCAGTCAGAAGTGCCAGGGCATCCCAGCCCTCTATACCAAATACAAGTGTTTCCAAACATCGATTCCAGCCTCAACTAAAAGTACTATCTGTTAAGAGCTTATGTGCCAAGCTCTGTGCTAAATGCTGGGGCAGTTACAATACAATCAAACCGGCCACAGCCTCAATCCCACATGCAACTCATAGTTTAAGGGAGAAGGAACACAGATACTTTGTCACCATTTTAACAGATGAGGAAACAGAAGCAGAGAGAAGGTAAGTGACTTGCCCAAGGTCACACAGCAGGCAAATGGTGGATCTGGGACTGGATATTTGGGCGATTGCTCTTGCCACTAGTCCATACAGCTTCCCTAAATGCTTTAAAAGAACTAGAAGCGTTTTGCTTTCTGCTACTTCTGCAAAATGGTTTGAGTGGAAAGAGTTTAGTTCTGGGAGTCAGGACAACTGGGTTCTAGTCATGGCTCAGTCACTTGCTTCCTGGGTAACTTTGGGCAAGTCACTTATCTTGTTTTTTAAGGTTATTTTTAAAGCACTTTCTCTGTGCCAGGCCCTGTTCTAAATGCTGGGGTAATAATAATAATAATAATAATAATAATAATAATAATAATAATAATAATAATAATAACAATAATAATAACAGTATTTGTTAAGTGCTTACTATGTGCGAAGCACTGTTCTAAGTGCTGGGGGGGATATAAGGTGATCAGTTGTCCCACGGGGGACTCACAGTCTTAATCCCCATTTTACAGATGAGGTAACTGAGGCTCAGAGAAGTTGTGACTTACCCAAGGTCACATAGCAGACATGGGGCACAGCCGGGATTAGAACCCATGACCTCTGACTCCCAAGGCCGTGCTCTTTCCAATCTTCCTCTCTAACCTCTCCAAACCTTAAGCAGGTACACTGGGGAAGCAGCGTGGCTCAGTGGAAAGAGCCTGGGCTTGGGAGTCAGAGGTCATGGGTTCTAATCCCGGCTCTGCCACTTGTCAGCTGTGTGATTTAGGGCAAGTCACTTAACTTCTCTGGGCCTCATCTGTAAAAGGGGGCCCCACGTGCGACAACCTGATCACTTTGTATCCACCCCAGCGCTTAGAACAGTGCTTCGCACATGATAAGCACTTAGCAAATGCCATCATTATTATTATTACATGCTAATCAGATTGGACACAATCCCTGTCCCATGTGGGGATCACAGTCTTAATCCCCATTTTACAGATGAGGTAACTGAGGCATAGAGAAGTGAAGTGACTTGCCCAAAGTCACACAGCTGACAATTGGCGGAGCCAGGATTTGAACCCAGGTCCTTCTGATTCCAAGGCATATGTTTTTTCCTCTAAGCCACACGGCTTCTATCCATGTTGGAAAGAAACCCCGATTCCCTCTAGTACCATTCCATAAAACGCTTAACATGCCCAGGGCCAAACCAGCCTGTTTTTTATCCTATCTAAAAGCATGAATTTGAAACTTGGATCTAGGGTCCATACAAAGATTTGGGGCCATGGTGGCCTGGGAAAAAGCTGTTAATGAGCTGAACTGAAATGGTCACTGTCACTTTGCATTGCATCAGAGGAAACTGCACACTGTAAGGAAATTAAAAGCTCCCAGTGGCCACATATCCCATTTCAGTTATTAGCTACTTGGGAGTGACAGTGACCACTCAGAAGACCAGACCCTTGTGAGTTTATTTGCTCCTCAAGGGATTTACCGCTAATGTCGTTTTCTGCTCCACTTCTCTATGATGCACTGTTGGAACAAATGAATTGTTAGATTTATTCATTTCCTTATGTAGGTCCAGCTAATGTGGAAGGAAACTCCCCAGCCACCCCCACCTCAAAAAATGCATTAAACCAACAATTGGGTTGGTGAAACAAAACCCTTTTAATGGATGGAGATGTGTGGAGGAATCTGTGGGTAGGAGAGAACTACATTATAATACAATGAGATTCAAATTTTTCCTGCTCGATACGTTCACATTTTCCTTTGAAGCTGGACTGTGGAGCTGGGATGAGAAAAGCAAAACCTGTACTGACTTATTTCAGGCTCAGAAATATGAAAAAAGTAATATCCTTTTTTTTTCCCAGAAAGTCAGAATATACGCTTCAATCTTTGAGTTTCAAAAGACAGCGAATCAGGCAGAAGGACAGGAGGTTACAGATTAGTACTGGTCATTGCTCAAAGAGTACGGGTTATAAATAATAAAGGAAGAGAGGGTGAAGGATACTAAAATATAACTTGGGACCCACAGTGGAATAATCAAAGCAGAGAATCAAATTTCAACTTTAAAAATACCACCCAACATTGGAGTCGAGGGATATGGGGTAGTCTGCTGAAATATAGCTACTGATACATAAATGAAAAGTGCCTCGCTTACCAGGGCCTCTAAGTTTCCTAAGACGCAATGTATCTGGTAGAGAATTCTTGATTTAAAGTAGAACCAACCATTGTGGAAAATATTGCTCAACATCTGTTTACATTCGAAGTACGCTTGCAAACTGAGCAAACCGTGTACAGAACTGGATGCTTGGAATTGAAAATAGGAGGGAAGAAATAGTGGATCAAATAATTTTACATGGGCTTTTGAATGGATACTCCTCCTGGATGCTGCATCGTATCTCCCTTGACAATATGAGGTTTATTCTCAAAAGAATTACCTAGTGGAGAACAGAGGGGTTTGAATTCACTCAGTCACAGAATCTGAGGGATTTTCCTTTGGAAGAGAAAAAAAAAAATCAAAACATTGTTTCCTATAAATCTAGGGAGAAAGCCTATAGGAAAACCTTGGAAATTTCACTGGGCATTTGCTGACAAAATGGACCGACTGTCAAAGTCAGTCCATCAATCAATAGTACTTATTCAGCACTTGCTGTATGCAGAGCACTGTTTTAAACGCTTGGGAGAGGAAGGGTAGATATAGATAATCCCTACCCACAAGCTTACAGAACTAGAGGGGAAGACAGACATTAAAACAAATTACAGATGGATAAGTACATAAATTGCTGTGGGACTTAAGTGAAGGGTGACTATCAAAATCTTCTTAACTGAATATGGTCTACTTATTGCAGTGGCATATTTTTGTTATGCTTTTCATCTTTGAGCTCTGCATTTTCCCCAGTTTTCTCAAAAGTGTGCTTTGCTGTGCTTCGAAAGACACTGTTGCCATGCTTAACACCAGTTTATAAAATGGGTAGGAGCACAAAGGGATATCTGGTCCAAGACTGCATACTGCACCTTCTGCCCTCCCTGCCAGCCATCTTCTAGTGAGCGCCACGCTGCCACAGGGCACACTGTGACAGGGGGAGAGAGGATGGATGGCTCGGTGCGATCCACCACTGCTATTCCAAGAACAACTCAAGCATTGTGTCCTGCTGGTGATAGGGTCTGCCCTTCCTCTCATCTTCCAGACCTAAAGTTCTGGGAAACAGATGGTCCCAGTTTAATCCTTGGTGAAGCGAGAAGCAGGAGTGTCATCCAACATTCGTCCTTAGTAGCAACATGGCCTAGTGGAGAGAGCACAGGACTGAGAATAAGGAGATTTGGGTTCTAATCCCAGATCCACCACTTCCCTCTGTGTGAGTTATCTAACTTTTCTGTGCCTCAGTTTCCTCCTTGGTAAAAATGGAGATAACATACCCATTCTCCTCCCACTTAAACTGGGGCAGGGAGTGTTTTGATCCAATTACCCTAAATCTAGCATGTAGGAAGGGTTTTAACAAACACTATGATTATTATTGTCATTATTATTATTACTGTCCCAAAGAGCAAGGGATCATATAGGTACCCTTCTATATGGACAGAGTGTACAAGTGGGAATGAGACTTTTCTTTCTGATAAACTCACTGATCCATTTCTACCATCTGCAGTATCGTCTTGAAGCCGAAAGACATCACTGCTACTAAAATAGTCATTTCTTTGAAAAAAGATTTTTCCAGCCAAATATTCCTCCTGACTTTCTTTTTCAAAAAGTAACAAAAATATAATTTGCTCTCTGTTTTCTCTTTCTGTAATTTCATCAGCAATCAAGGAATGAAATGGAAATTATACATCATATAGTATTAACAGTTGTTTCTATGGCACTTATTTTCCAAAATGTTCACAGTAAAACATTTTCGAGACATTTTTCTGTGGATGGAAAAACAATTGCAGATATTGTCTTTTAAAAATGCCTTTCAGAGCACATCATTTTTCCCCTTAATTTGCCAATGTGCCACCCCCAGAAATCCATTTCTTCTTGAATAAAACAAACTCCTAACCATTGGTTCTCCATTAGCTGCCTTCCTATTATCTATCTACTCTCTTCTCTCATTACACACTGGTTTATGCCCGTTACTTCTCCCAACTTAACTTTCAAACTGTCCCACTCATTCAGCTTTCCTGTCAAGCTCTCCTAATAATTGTTGTATTTATTTTTCTGTGGTATTTGTTAAGCACTTGCTATGTGCCAGGCACCGTTCCAAGCACTGGGGTAGATACAAGGTAATCAGGTTGGACACTGTCCAGGTCTCACATAGGGCTCATAGTCTTAATCCCCATTTTGCAGATGAGGTAACTGAGGCATGAAGGAGTGAAGGGACTTGTCCAAGGACACATTGCAAATAAGTGGTGGAGATTGGATTAGAACCCAGGTCCTCCTCCCAGGCCCTAGGCTATGCAGGTTCCCTGTGCTCTTGGGTAGAAACAAATAATAGGAAAGGAGAGCCCTTGTGGGACAGGGGCTCACAATCTAAGTAAGAGGGAGAACAGATGTTTAATCCCCATTTCACAGATGAAGGAACTGAGGTGCAGAGAAGCTAAGTGACCAATCCGAAGTCACACAGGAGGCAGGTGGTGAAGCAGGGATCAGATTCCAGGTCCTCTGACTCTCAAACCTTTGCTCTTTCCACTAAGCCACGCTACTTTAAGAGAAAAGAAGTAACGTGGTATAGTGGATAGAGCACGGGTTCTAATTCCAGCTCCACTACTTGTTTGCTGGATGGCCCTGGGTAACTCTCTTCACTTCTCTGTGCCTCAGTTCCCTCATCTGAAAAATGGGGATTAAGACTGTGAGCCCCATGTGGGACAGGGACCATGTCCAACCTGATTACCTTGCATCTTCCGTAGCGCTTAGAAAAGTGCTTGGCATATAGTAGGCACTTAACAGTTACCATAATAATAATAATAATAATATGATAATTATATCATTATAATACTATTATTACTAAGAGAGGGGGCTCTGAGCCTAGCAGGAGCACATGCTGAGGAGAGATGGAGGAGCCAGGAGGACAGCAGTATTATAGAGGCTTCCAGGTGACCTGAGCTGAGTGAAGAGTAAGCCAAAAGCCCCGGTTAAATCGTGGGAAAACTGGAAGTAATAGCAGCAATTGTAAACTTATTTATAGAGTGAATAGTGAGTGCAGTGTACTCTCCTAAGTGCTTGGGAAAATAAAACAGAAGTAGCTTGTATCTACCTCCAATCAGGCAGATAGATCTAAACGTATTACATATGGGGGTAATCAGAATGAATCAACTGACTTCCTCCCTTTATTCTCCCCCCACCCCTCAGCACTTATGTACATATCTATAATTTATTTATATTAATGCCTGTCTCCCCCTCTAGGCTGTAAGCTTGTTGCGGGCAGGGAATGTGTCCATTACTTTGAATTATACTCTCCCAAACCTTTAGTACAGTGCTCTGCACATAAAAAGTGTTCAATTAGTATGACTGATCAATCAACTGACTGTATAATCGATCAAAAGAGTACTGAGGGAAGCTATCACCAAAGACGTAGGTGCTAGGGGGGACTGGATTGATGTGTCTTGCAGTGTTGGGAGTCCATTAGGAAGGTTTCCTGGAGGAAGTGAGTTTTAGGAGGGGTTTTGAAGGGGAAGAGGGCTCTAGTCTATCAGAGACCAGGAAGAGATCCGAAACCATGAAATTCCCACAGGTGTAGCATGAGCTAGTTCCATTTTTATTTACAAAACTTCCAAACTAGAGTTGGGGGATTTTTCTTCTTGAAATGTGTGATGTTGTACAAATGTCAGCATATGGAATGAAAATAAAATAAAGAATAAGAAGTGGAATAAAGGTCATGTCAAGGGGGGCTGAAATTCTAGCCCCTAGGAGTCCTAGGAATCACTGTTTTGGGTCCACACCATCATAATAGGTGCCGTAAAATTACCCAAGACA
Source organism: Tachyglossus aculeatus (assembly GCF_015852505.1). Classification (NCBI taxonomy): domain Eukaryota; kingdom Metazoa; phylum Chordata; class Mammalia; order Monotremata; family Tachyglossidae; genus Tachyglossus; species Tachyglossus aculeatus. Next base: position 40,071,993 of record NC_052067.1, on the reverse strand, counting down.
CCTGGGCAGGTGATAGAGAGATGAAAGCAGGGATCGTGGTTGTTTTCTGACAGCTGCTTAGGCCATAGAAGACAGGGAGAACCACCCCAAAAGTTTGAGAGGACCAGAATGGCTCATGAGATGATCACTCTCTCCACTTTATTGAATGCTTACTATGTGCAGAACACTGTATGAAGCACTTGGATGAGTACAATATAATAGAGAAGGTAGACATGTTCCCTGCCCACAATGAGCACAGAAGGGGAGACAGACATTAATATAAATAAATAAGTTATGGATATGTGCATAAAGGTTGCGGGGTTTGGCGGTGTGGAGCAGTGAATAAAGGGAGCAAAACCTGGATGCAGAAGGGACGCAGTGTTGCCTAGTGGATAGAGTACAGAGTTCTAATCCCGGCTCCGTGACTTGTCTATTATGTGACCTTGGGCAAATCACTTCACTTCTCGGTGCCTTAGTTACCTCATCTTTAAAATGAGGATTAAGACTGTGAGCCCCAAGAGGGACAGGGACTGTGTCCAACCTGATTATTTTATATCTATTCCGGCACTTAGAATAGTGCCTGGAACAGAGTGAGCACTTAATCAATACCATTTTTAAAAAAAGGAAGTAGGAGAAGAGGAAATGAGTGCTTAGGGAAGACCTCTTGGAGGAGGTGAGAGATGTGCCTTCAATAAGGCTTTGAATGTGGAGAGTAATTGTCTGTCAGACATGAAGAGGGAGGGCATTCCAGGTCAGAAGCAGGAGGTGGGCAAGAGGTTGGCAGCGAGATAGAAGAAATCGAGGTAGAGTGGGTAGGTTGGCATGAGAAGAGTGAAGAAAACCTTATTAAAAGGAAGGAGCGATCAGTACAGCACTTGTGGTGGTTAGTACTTCAAGTCAAATTTCTGAACTTGGGAGTAATGCAGAGCAATGGAGGTCTTCCCCCCTTTTCCCTCCGTTGTAACGAAGGCCTTTGTTACATGAAACTAAGTCCTTCCAATCAGTGATCAATAATTTTGTAATTATTTGTGTGTGCTTGTGTCTCAGTTACCCTTTGTAAAATGGGGATTAAGATTGTGAGCCCCTTGTAGTACATGAACTCGGTCCAACTAATTTGCTTATATCCACCCACCTCTTAATAGAGTGCCTGGCACATAGTAAGTGCTTAATAAATACCATAATTATCGTGATTAATAACGATAATAATAATAATGAGAAGAAGAAGAAAGGAAGCTTGGGTGCTATCTTTAGGGGGTGCTGTCATTTATTCACATATTCTCATCCCCCAGCCGAGTATATCTGATTCATTTCATTTGCTGATGTTAGCCTTAAAAATGTTCAATACCGTGCTGTATTTCATGAATGTTTGAAATAAGACTCGGTACTAACATAAATAGGGAACCCTGAAGTAATGGGATATTTACTATACTGGGCATTGATTTATAGCCTGCACATACATTCCTATCCTTTATGAGGAGTATCCAGGACATTATATTTCCTGATATTTGAGCCTCAGTTCAGCACTTGTGCTGTACTGTAAAACATTATGATAGCTGTGCAGTATAATGGAGTTTTGGTCAGGAAATGTAATATGTGCTTGTCAAACACTTGTGTGGAAGCGGTAGTTGGCAAATTATTCCTGCTAAGAGAAGTATCATGTGGTGATAATGCGTTCTTTTTACCTAACTCTTCCAATTTTTCAGACTTCGTTTCCCTGTTTGAGGTCTATGCCTCTTAGACGTAAGGCTCTATTCTGCATGGTCTCTTTCTTCATAGTCATGAGAACTATGTGCTTAGTACAGTGCATTGTACTTAGTAGGCACTCAATAAATACCAAAGCAGCATGGCTCAGTGGAAAGAGCACTGGCTTGGGAGTCGGAGGATGTGGGTTCCAATCCTGGCTCTGCCGTTTGTCTGCTACGTGACCTTGGGCAAGCCATTTAGCTTCTCTGTGCCTCAGTTCCTTCATCTGTAAAATGGGGATTAAGACTGTGAGCCCCACGTGGGACAATGTGATTACCTTGTATCTACCCCAGTGCTTAGAATAGTGCTTGGTACAAAGTAAGTGCTTAACAAATACCATAATTATGTATTTAATAATATAATAATGACATTTGTTAAGCGCTTACTATGTGCAAAGCAATACCATAATAATTATGGTATTTGTTAAGCACTTACTATGTGCCAGGCACTGTATTAAATGCTGGGGTGAGAAGGGGAGGGGGAAACACCAGCAAAATGGGTTGGACATGGGGCTCACAAACTTAATCCCTATTTTACAGATGAAGTAACTGAGGCACAGAAGTTTGAAGTGACCTGCCCAAGGTCACACAGCAGACCAGTAGCAGAGCCAAGACTTTCTGACTCCCAAGCCCATGGTCTATTCAATAGGCCATGCTGCTTCCTACTTTGGGGTGAAATCCACTTATAAGACCCTGGCAAGATTTCCTCAGAGCATCGTGTATACATAACTGTGGTATTTGTTAAGCGCTTACTATGTGCCAAGCACTGTACAAAGTGTGGGATAGATTCAAGATAATAAAGTCAGGTGCAGTTCCTGGCCCACATAGGATTCACAGTCTAAGTAGGAGGAAGAACAAATGTTGAATCCCCCTTTTGCAGATGAGGAAACTGAGGCACAGAGAAGCTAAGTGACTTGCCTAAGGTCACACAGCATGTGAGTGGCAGAGCTGGGATTACAAGCCAGGTCCTCTAATCCCCAGGGCCATGGTCTTTCAATTAGGCCAGGCTGCTTCTCGACTTAAATGACTGTGGGTTAGTTTAGAAATTGTGGAAATTTATCAAGGCTCCTCCACAGGAAGAAAGTTCCACAGAACCTTTAATAACTTGTTATTTTTTAATATCTTTAGTTTCGGGTACTATTCAGAAAAGACATTCTCAAATAGCCTAGTTGCCCAAATGCATTCTGGAGAAATTACGATTGACTCAAAGTCTTTCAGCTTTACTCGAGGTATCGAAGTTTCCTTCGACAGCCTCCCATCCTCTGGTGCTTAACATCATCAATCGTATTTATTGAGTGCTTACTGTGTGCAGAGCACTGTACTAAGCGCTTGGGAAGTACAAATTGGCAACAGAGACAGTCCCTACGCAACAGTGGGCTCACAGTCTAAAAGAATAATAATGGCATTTTATAAAGCGCTTACGATGTGCAAAGCACTGGGGAGGTCACAAGGGGCTCACAGTCTTCATCCCCATTTTACAGATGAGGTCACTGAGGCCCAGAGAAGTGAAATGACTTCCCCAGAGTCACACAGCTGACAAGTGGTGGGGCTGGGATTTGAACCCATGACCTCTCACTCTAAAGCCCGGGCTCTTTCCACTGAGCCACGCTTCTTCCTCACCTCACCTCCATGATGTTACCTTGAATTTGTATAGCACATATGTTCCCAAAACGCTTTCTCTCATTACTTAACCCAATTTGTCCTCACAACATCCCTGTGAGATAGGAAGAGGCAGGCATTATCATTCCTATTTAATGAGAGAGGAAACTATGGCTCAGAGAGGTGACTTGCCTGAGAGCATAGAGCAAGCCAGTGGTAGTGGTGAGACTAGCACCCAGATCCTCTGAGTTTTTGAGCATTCTGTTGTCACTAGACTTGAACACTCTCTTGTCACTAGATCACAAAGGCCCAACCCTTAGTTATTTAGAAACAGAGATCGCCAGTTGCTCAGACAACGTTCCGGCCTTATGAGAAGAGAAATCGCATTTAAAGACAATATCCTACTCAAAAGTTCAGATTTTGGATGAAATCTCTCTGGTCTGGACAATCTCCTGACTCACCAAATCTCCCTGCACGAGAATAATTGCATGGCAGTTGGAAACAATCAAAGGAAAGGTAACACAACCAGCCTGTTTCTCAACATCACACAGTGAGCAGCCTGTTTTTCAGGGTAAGCGAAGGGAGTTTGTGAAATAGTATTTGTCTTTTGATTCAGCATAGCAGGGTTTGAAACTGTGAGGTTGAAAGTGTGGGGACGGATGTTTTTGCCGAGAGTTGGCTTCCTTTATGCGTGCTTTGTGATGGGTCCGAGAGTCTGCAGGACTGATAACTGCTCGCTGGGGCTGCTGGAGGACTACTTCACTTGGCTGCCCAGATCATTTTTCTGCAAAAAAGTTCAGGACATGTCACCCTGCTCTTCAAACAACTCCAGTCATTGCTCAATCACCTCCACATCCAACAAAAACTCTTTATCATTGGCTTTAAAGCACTCTACTGCTTTGCCACCTCTTACCTCACCTCGCTTCTCACCTTCTCCAAGCCAACCTGCACGCTTTGCTTGTCTAGTGCTTACTTTCTTCCTGTACCTCGATCTCGCCTATCTCACAGCCAACCCCTAGCCCACATCCTGCTTCTGGCCTGGAACTGTCCCAAATCCGACAATTACTCTCTCCCCCTCTTCAAATAATGAAGGCCCATCTCCTCAAAGAGGACTTCCCACACCAAGCCCCATCTTTCTTCATCTCCCGCTCCCTTTTACATCTCCCTCACTTGTTTCCTTTGCTGTTCCCCCCTTCCAGCCCCACGGCATTTATGTACATATCTGTAATTTAATTTATTTGTATTGATCATCATCATCATCAATCATCATCAATCGTATTTATTGAGCACTTACTGTGTGTAGAACACTGTACTAAGCGCTTGGGAAGTACATGTTGGCAACTTGATGTCTGTCTCCCCATCCTCAGGACTGAAAGCTTGTTGTGGGCAGGGAATGTGTGTGTTTATTGTTGTTGTTTTACTCTCCCTAGCTCTTAGTACAGTGTTCTGCACACAATAAGCGCCCAGGAAATATGATCGAATGAATGAATATTCTCCAAAGCCAAGTCTGCTTGGCCTTAAGGGACAATCCTTCTCAGCTGTATGAGGGACAAAGCTGAGGAGATGGAAAAGTCTCATTGTTATGTGCCCATCAAATAAGTCTCACAGTTCCTAGAGTGGCCTTTATGTTGATTTGATTGATTTTGCCTGCCCAATTTAGAAGCAGCCAAGGATAGGTTGTACCTTTGCATGAGATCTAGCCCATAGAAATATGGCAGAAAATATATTTTCGAAGAAAAATGATTCACTCCAAAACACTCCTTATATAAATACAATCTCCAGGGATACTGGGCAAGTAGTTCAAGCTCAATCAATTGTCTCAATTTTCTCAAACAAGAGGCTTGGAAAACAGCCGGCAAATAGTAGACTGCCCAAACGTGAGGTTGAATTTGGTCTTTCTAATTCATATGAAGAACTTCCATGATTCCCTAAAATAATAATAATAATAATAATGGCATTTATTAAGTGCTTACTGTGTGCAAAGCACTGTTCTAAGTGCTGGGGAAGTTTCAAGGTGATCAGGTTGTCCCACGGAGGGCTCACAGTCTTAATCCCCATTTTACAGATGAGGTAACTGAGGCACAGAGAAGTGAAGTGACTTGCCCAAGGTCACACAGCTGACAATTGGCGGAGCCAGACTTTCAACCCCTGACCTCTGATCCAAAGCCCGTGATCTTTCCACTGAGCCACACTGCTTCCCAAGCTTTTATGCTAAAAGGATAGCATTTCTCAGAGGGATTCTACTACTACTACTATTACTAATAAGTGAGAAAGTAGTTAAGTGCTCACTATGTGCCAAGCTTTTGGGTATATGCTATTCAATCTGATGGGGCTCAGAGTCTAAGCAGGTGGGAGGAGCAGGGGTTTTATTTTGCCATCAATTAGTGGTATTTTTTGAGCACATAGTGTGTTCAGAGTACTGTATTAAGCACTTGGGAAAGTACAACACAACAGAGTTGGTAGACACAATCCCTGACTACAAGGAGCTTACACTCTATGGAAAAAGACAGACTTTAAAGTAGATTAGGGATAGCGGAAATGTACAGATAAGGAAGCTAAAGAAGTGTGATGTGCCAAGGTCAAGTGGAAGAGCTGGGATTAATAATAATAATGGCATTTGTTAAGCACTTACTATGTGCAGAGCACTGTTTTAAGCGCTGGGTTAGAATCCAAGTATCATGATTCCCAGACTTGGGCTCTTTCCACCAGGCCATGAATCACAACAGGTGAGACCCTAATTTGCAAATGAGTTTTCTTTTCTTTTCTCTTCTCTTATGGTAATTGTTAAGCACTTACTATGTGCCAGGCTCTGCACTATGTGCTGGGGTGGATGCAAATTACTCAAATTGGACACAGTCTCTATCCCACAAGGGCTCACAGTCTTAATCCTTATTTTACAGATGAAGTAGCTGAGGCACAGAAAAGTTAGGTGATGATGTGGTAGAAATGAAATTGTTTGAAGCGATTTTCTCCTTATTGGGAAATCCACCTTATTTTTTCATTACTGCAAGGTTCCGGCAGTTGGCGGGTGAATTGTTTTTTTAATGGAAGGAAAGGTTCCCTTGAAGTTTTATTTCAGCTGTGTTCACACAGAATGGTTTCCAAATGGAAGTGCTTTTTTTTGTTTTGTTTTGTTTTGTTAGGTGAGAAAAGTTAGGTGACTTGCCTAAGGTCACACCATCATCAACATCATCATCAATCGTATTTATTGAGCACTTACTGTGTGCAGACCACTGTACTAAGCACTTGGGAAGTACAAGTTGGCAACATATAGAGACAGTCCCTACCCAACAGTGGGCTCACAGTCTAAAAGGGGGAGACAGAGAACAAAACCAAACATACTAACAAAATAAAATAAATAGAATAGATATGTACAACTAAAATGAATAAATAAATAAATAAATAGAATAACAACTATGTACAAACATATATAGGTCACACAGCAGACATATGGTGGAGCCTAGATTAGAACCCAGGTCCTCTGATTCGTTGGTCCGTGCTCTTTCCCCTGGGCCACACTGCTTCTCTTTAGAAAAATGTTTTTTTGACCAGATCCCTGAACAATCAGAATTCAGAATAAAACTACCACAAGCTCACCCAGTTGCCCACGGTGCCTTAAATGGAAAACGTTTCTGCAAGACCAGAAATCTGCCCCCAAGGAAGCACCTGCCTAAAAATCCCAGACAAAATATCCAGTTGCCTCCTTTTCACTTCAATGCAAAGGCAGAGCAATTTATAGTAGGGTTTGTCATAGCTCCTGGGTCACGAAATCCCACAGTACATTTCAACTGAACTGTGGAAGGCTTCAGAGGAAAGGTGGGCCCCTTATCTTGCCTTTGAAGAGTGAGGAAGAGGGGATGAGGAGAAAAGACAAGTAGATGAAAAGACCTATAATTAGAAAATGGAGGAGCCGTGAAGGGGACAGTTGGCAGGTATTTTGGTGGTGAAGAGAGTAGCCAGTGAGTGAGACAGAGACGTTAAGTAAGGGTTACCTAGATGAGGTCACGAAGTCAAGGGTGAGAAGCAGAAATTTCATTTAGTAGCAGAAGAGGCTTTTTCAGGAAAAAGTGACATGACCAAAGATGGAAACATATTTCATACATTTTCCTCACCTGTTACCCGTGTAGCGGATATGTCACTCTTCACATACAGAAAAGCCAGAAAAGGGTTGCGAGGTTGGAGATTTTCCCTAAATTCCTGAATTGAAGAAATTTCAAATTCCCTGTTGAAGGCAATTAATGTTCATTTTGTTCTGCACATGGTAAAAGCAGTTTTTAATTACAGGGCCTCTTTAAAAACTGCAACACGTGGGTTAAAGTTTTCTTCCAGATCTATCTTCCTCATCTTTCAGTCGATCAATCATATTTATTAAGCACGTACTGTAATATCAATTAGTCAATCAGACATAATTACCGAACATATACTGTGTGCAGTAAATCAGTCATACTTATTGAGAACTTATTCTGTGCAGATTGCTGTATTGGTCCTTGGAAGAGTACAATACAACAACTTCTAGACTGTGAGCCCACTGTTGGGCAGGGACCCTCTCTATATGTTGCCAACTTGTACTTCCCAAGCGCTTAGTACAGTGCTCTGCACACAGTAAGCGCTCAATAAATACGATTGAATGAATACAACGGAGATGGCAGACATGTTCCCTGATCACAACAAGCTCAGAGTTAGAGGTGTGAAACTGACATTAATATAAATAAGTAAATTATGGGTATGGATGTAATTGCTGTGGGGCTGAGGGAGGGGTGAATAAAGCTTGCGAATCTAAGCGCCAGGGTACCCTAAGTGTGCTAAGGACTTGGGAAAGTAGAACACAACAGAGAAGCAGCATGGCCTAGGGAAAAGACTGCAGGCCTGGGAGTCAGAAGACCTGAGTTCGAATCCTGGCTCCAACACTTATGTGCTTTGTGTGATCTTCGGCAAGTCACTTTACTTCTCTGAGCTTCAGTTCCCTCATCTGTAAAATGGGGACTGGGACTATGAGCCCTGTGTGGGACAGGAACTGTGTCCAACCTGATTACCCTGTATCTACCCCAGTGCTTAATACAATGCCTGGCACATAGTAAGTGCTTAACAAATACCATTAAAAAAAAACTTGGTAGCCACAATTCCTGCCCACAGGGATCTTACAAATACTCTATTAGCAAATCCCTCCCTGATCTGGCATCAATGGAAGTCCCTACTCTCATTAAGCTGTGCTGCTTTGAGATTACAGCCCACTATTTCCCTGTTCCTATATAGCCCTTGACTTTGTTTCCTTTAAGAAATGTGGAATGTTTCAGAAGGCCTTGGTAAGGAAGTAGGGGGGGAAGAAGTTCCATTAGAATAATCTCTCCCTAAAGAGGTTTTAAGACTAACCTATCCACTGACCCATGAAGGGTGAATGCTAAACTCCCATTGTCAGATATTCATTCTAACCTTTAGAAAGAGATGGATGATGTCTGGCTCTCCTATAAATTACTTGGAGATGGATAAGTAGGTACTCTTGCCTAGAGGAGGGTAATTACCAGCTTGAGCACCACTGCCTTCATCCGGCTGGTACAGTCAACTGGGTTTAGACAAAAATCTTTTATGGGGGTGTTTATTTAATACTATTCCTTAAAAAGTTCCTCTCAGTATATTGGTTGATTACACAGATATATGTATCTTTTATACATGTACATGATTTCCATGAGTGTCAAGGATTATCAATTATATATATATATATATACATATATATATATATATATCTCTAAGTGTATATTTGATCATATATATATGTATATATGTATATATACACACATATGTATACATATATATATTTATGATCAAATACACAATTAGGTATATATATCATTGATAATCTTCGACACTCTTGGAAAACATATATATATAAGTGTATATTTGAATGATCATATTACATATACTGGGGAGGCAGCATGGCCTTGTGGATAAAGCACAGGCCTGAGAGTCAGAGGACCTGGATTCTAATCCTGCCTTGCCACACATCTGCTTTGTAACCTTGGGCAAGTCACTTTACTTCTCTGTGCCTCATTTACCTCATCTGAACAATGGGGATTAAGACCATGAGTCTCATGTGAGACAGGGATTGTGTCCAACCTGAGTAGCTTATGTCTATCAGAGTGGTTAAAACAGTGCTTGACACTTAGTAAGCGCTTCAAAAATACCATTATTGTTATTATTATCACATATATGCCACATTCTCTGGCTCCTATTATGAACGAGAATGCTCTGCTCACAGTAAGTACTTAATGAATCCATTGATTGATTGATTGATTGAAAAACAGTGTGGCTCAGTGGAAAGAACCTGGGCTTTGGAGTCAGAGGTCAAGGGTTCAAATCCCAGCTCCGCCAGTTGTCAGCTGTGTGACTTCGGGTATGTCACTTAACTTCTCTGTGCCTCAGTTCCCTCTTCTGTAAAAATGGGGATTAAGACTTTGAGCCCCGCGTGGGACAACCTGATCACCCTGTTACCTCCCCAGTGCTTAGAACAGTGCTTTGCACATAGTAAGCACTTAATAAATGCCATTATTATTATTATTATTATTATTATTACTGTGGTATTTGTTAAGCACTTACAATGGGCCAAGCACTGTTTTAAACTCTGGAGTAGATACAAGGTAATCAGGTCAGACATGGTCTCCGTCTCACATGGGGTTCACAGTCTTTATCCCCATTTAACAGATGACATAATCGAGGCACAGAGAAGTTAAGTGACTTGCCCAAGGTCACACAGCCTTCCCAGACTGAGCCCCCTCCTTCCTCTCCCCCTCCTCCCCCTCCCCATCCCCCCGCCTTACCTCCTTCCCCTCCCCACAGCACCTGTATATATGTATATATGTTTGTACATATTTATTACTCCATTTATTTGTTTTACTTGTACATATTTATTCTATTTATTTTATTTTGTTAGTATGTTTGGTTTCATTGTCTGTCTCCCCCTTCTAGACTGTGAGCCCGCTGTTGGGTAGGGACCGCCTCTATATGTTGCCAACTTGTACTACCCAAGTGCTTAGTACAGTGCTCTGCACACAGTAAGCACTCAATAAATACGATTGACTGAATGTGGCAGAGCCAGGATTAGAACCCACGTCCTTTGTCTTCTAGGCCTGCATCTGCTGTCTGCATCTGCTGCCATCAGTGTCATCCCTGGCCCCTCTGTGGCTCCCAACTGGGTTCCAAGAAGGACAGCATCAGTGGCAGTGGCAATTGAGGACTATTTAGGTGGAAGAGGATTTGTTGATTTTTTCTTAAATGATATTTTTAAGTGCTTACTATGTGCCAGGCACTATACTAAACACTGAGGTAGATACAAGTTCATCAGGTTGGATACAGTCCCTGTCCCACATGGGGCTCACAGTCTCAATCCCCATTTTACAGGCGAGGAAACTGAGGCAAAGAGAAGTGAAGTGACTGGCACAGATCAAACAGCAGACGAGTGGTGGAACCGGGATTAGAAACCAGGTCCTTCCGACTCCCAGCCCATTCTCTATCCACTAGGCCGTGCTGCGTCTCTGAATTTCACGTATCATGGAAGATTTTACTTGGCAAGACAATTTGAGAAACATTTTATGTTTTGTTTTGGTTTTATGGTTTTTGTTAAGCACTTACTATAGGGTATGCACTCTAGTAAGCACTGGGTTAGAGACAAGATAATCTGTTTGGACACAGTCAATAAATCAATCATATTTATTGAGAATTTATTGTGTGCAAAGCACCGTACTAAGAACTTGGGAGAGTCCAAAACAACAGAATTGGAAGGCAGGTTTCCTGTCTACAACGAGCTTACACTCTACAGGGAGAGACAGACCGCAAATGTAATATAAATAAATAAATTACTGACATGTACGTAAGTACTGTGGGGCTGAGGGAGAGGTGAATAAGGGAGCAAATCAGGGCAATGCAGAAGGGAGTGAGAGAAGAGAAAATGAGGGCTCAGTCAGGGAAGGCTTCTTGGAGGAGTTGAGCCTTCAACTGGGCTTTGAAGGTGGGGAGAGTAATTTCTTCTTGCCTTCAAGACATCTCTACATCAACGATCCACAGACACACCTCAAACCAAACATGACCAAAACAGAACTCCTTATCTTCCCCCCCAAACCCTCTCCTCCTCATGATTTTCCCATCATTGTCAACAGCACCTCCATCCCTCCTGTCTCACAAGCCTGTAACCTTGGGTGTTATCCTCGACTCATCTCTCTTATCCGACCTACATTTTCACGTAGTCAATCTATCACTAAATCCCGGCACTTCGACCTTCACAACATCATTAAATCTGCCCTTTCCTCTCCATCCAAACTGCTACCATGTTAATCCAAGCTCTTATCTCTTATCTCTCCGGTCGTTCATTCTCAGTCTCTTTTTCAGGCTCCTCCTCCCCCTCCCATCCCCTTACTGTAGGGGTTCCGCAAGGTTCAGTTCTTGGTCCCCTTCTGTCCTCGATCTACACTCACTCCCTTGGTGAGCTCATTCACTCCCACAGCTTCAACTATCATCTCTACGCTGGTGACACCCAGATCTACATCTCTGCCCCTGCTCTCTCCCCCTCTCTCCAGGCTTGCATCTCCTCCTGCCTTCAGGAGATCTCCATCTGGATGTCTGCCCACCACCTAAAACTCAACATGTCCAAGACTGAACTCCTTGTCTTCCCTCCCAAACCCTGCCCTCTCCCTGACTTTCCCATCACTGTTGACGGCACTACCATCCTTCCCGTCTCACAAGCCCGCAAACTTGGTGTCATCCTCAACTCCTCTCTCTCGTTCACCCCTCACATCCAAGCCGTCACCAAAACCCGCCGGTCTCAGCTCCGCAACATTGCCAAGATCCGCCCTTTCCTCTCCATCCATACCGCTACCCTGCTCGTTCAAGCTCTCATCCTATCCCGTCTGGACTACTGCATCAGCCTCCTCTCTGATCTCCCATCCTCGTGTCTCTCCCCACTTCAATCCATACTTCATGCTGCTGCCCGGATTGTCTTCGTCCAGAAACGCTCTGGGCATGTTACTCCCCTCCTCAAAAATCTCCAGTGGCTACCAATCAATCTGTGCATCAGGCAGAAACTCCTCACCCTGGATTTCAAGGCTGTCCATCCCCTCGCCCCCTCCTACCTCACCTCCCTTCTCTCCTTCTCCAGCCCAGCCCGCACCCTCCACTCCTCTGCCACTAATCTCCTCACCGTGCCTCGTTCTCGCCTGTCCCACCATCGACCCCCGGCCCACGTCATCCCCGGGCCTGGAATGCCCTCCCTCTGCCCATCCGCCAAGCTAGCTCTCTTCCTCCCTTCAAGGCCCTACTGAGAGCTCACCTCCTCCAGGAGGCCTTCCCACACTGAGCCCTTTCCTTCCTCTCCCCCTAGTCCCCCTTTCCATCCCCCCCATCTTACCTCCTTCCCTTCCCCACAGCACCTGTATATATGTATATATGTTTGTACATATTTATTACTCTATTTATTTATTTATTTATCTTACTTGTACATATCTACTTTTTTAAATTTTTTTTTTGTTAGTACGTTTGGTTTTGTTCTCTGTCTCCCCCTTCTAGACTGTGAGCCCGCTGTTGGGTAGGGACTGTCTCTATGTGTTGCAGACTTGTACTTCCCAAGCGCTTAGTACAGTGCTCTGCACACAGTAAGCACTCAATAAATACGATTGATTGATTAGTGTTTGTTAAGCGCTTATTATATGCCTAGCACTGTATTAAGTGCTTGGGTAGATGGATACGAGATCATCAGATCCCATATGAGGCTCACATCTAAGTAGGAGGGGCAACAGTTATTAAGTTCCGATTTTGTAGATGAGGGAACTGAGGCACAGAGAAGGGAAGTGGCTTGCCCAAATTCATCGAGTAGGTGCATGGTGGAGTCGGGATTAGAAACCAAGTCCCAGGTCTTTACTCTTTCTACTAGGCCACACTACTTCTCTAGTTCTCTGAAGATTGCTTTCTCAGAAGCAGCGTGGCTCAGTGGAAGGAGCACGGGCTTGGGAATCAGAGGTCATGGGTTCTAATCCCGGCTCCGCCACATCCTTCTGTGTGACCTTGGGCAAGTCATTTGACTTCTCTGAGCCTCAGTGACCTCATCTGTAAAGTGGGGATTAAGACTGTGAGCACCACGTGGGACAACTTGATCACCTTGTATCCACCCAGCACTTAGAACAGTGCTTTGCACATAGTAAGTGCTTAACAAATGCCATCATTATTATTATTATTATTATTATTATTATTAGTGTGTGGGTGCTTTTAGCTCCATCCTCTGATTATGGGAGTTCCAGCATGATTGGTTCAAGGACTTTGGTCATGCCCTTGGTGCTTTGGTTAGGAAGAGTTCCTTCCTAGATTCCCAGAATTGTAATTTACCAGCTTCCAGATTCCTTCTTGCTTCCTGAAGCATAGCATCATAGACTAGGTTGACTAAAATGTCTTTCAAACTGGGATTGGATGTAAAATCTACTGTAAAAAGTAGGTTGAGCCTATTTATTCTGCTATATATTCACTTAAAAGCCTGCTTACACACATATCCACAACTTTTTATTGCTATGCTTCCTCTTGCATCTCATTTTGTGCTTTTTTCCAAATCCCATTGCAGTGTCTATCATGGGTGGTGCAACTCTGGGAATCAAACAGGCAGCATCAGTAATTTTAAGACCACTTATTTATTTTTTTTTAACCAGCTATAAGTCAAAATAATTGAATCGCTGGGAAGATAGGGTGTACCTGTCTATCAAAAGTTACATTTTCTCTCAACTCAACAAGCCCCTGAAACCCAAGAATGAGAACATTCAGAAGATATCAAAATAATCTTGGCGTGTAAAGCCAAAAAGTCTAATTCAAACCCAAGCTCTATATTTAACTTTAGACCCTTGTAAATATTGTTAGCATTTTTGAGTACCAGAAATTCAAAACCAATCATTCTAGGCCAAAGGATCAGTTTCTCCATAACTGATTCAAATTTGAGGTATTTCATGAAACTCAAAGCCAAAATCACTCCATAAATCACATCGTTGCTGCAGTTTACATTTCCCACAGTGCATCTGACACATCAGATCTATAATGTATTTTTCACTTCCTAGTGTTTGCTCAGAGCCTTTCAAACCCAATATAAATTCCTCTGTCAAACTACACAATTATTTTTACTAATCCATTGAGAATGGCAGAAGCTGAAACACTTGAACTGAGTCAACCTTGTACAATATTATAAAAGTCCACTCAAGCAGATGCAGAAAGTGTTATGTAAATTTCAGCTAACTTATTTTTTTATGCATGAGTACATCCTGTTAATATTCCTCAGGCATAAAATATATTCCTTTTGTAGTCACCACCAAATCACCAGACTTAGATATCAGTGGAGGTAGATCAAGGGGGAGAATTACAAATGGGTCAATTTTTCCAGAACACGGTAATTAAAAAGATAATAACTTAGATGGTAGCATTCACTTGTAACACAAGAAGTTATTGCAAAAGTGATAATGATGGTATTTGTTAAGCACTTACAACGTGTCAAGAAGAGTGCTAAACGTTGGGCTGGATACAAGACAATTAGGTTGGACATAGGCCTTGTCCCCCATGGGGATCACAGTCTAAATACGGGGTAGAAGAGATATTGAACCCTCATTTTACAGATGAGAAAATTAGGCCCAGGAAGGGAGGCCACATAGCAGGCAACTGGCAGACAGGATTAGAACCCAGGTCCTCTAACTCTTTTTTTTTTTAATGGTATTTGTTAAGTGCTTACTCTGTGTCAGAAACTGTACTAAGGACTGGGGTAGATACAAGCCGATTCATTCATTCATTCAATCATATTTATTGAGCGCTTACTGTGTGCAGAGCACTGTACTAAGCGCTTGGGAAGTACAAGTTGGACAGGTTGGACCCAGACCCTGTCCCACAAGGAGCTCAGAGTCATAATCCCCGTTTTACTGATGAGTAATGGGAGTCCTTCTGGGAGTCAGAAGCACCTGGGTTCTAATCCTGCCTCCGCCACTTGTCTGCCGGGTGACCTTGGGCAAGTCACTCCACTTCTCTGGGCCTCGGTTCCCTCCTCTGTAAAAGGGGGATTAAGACTGTGAGCCTCACATGGGGCAGGGACTGTGTCCAACCTGATTGACTTGTATCCACCCCAGTGCTTGGCACATAGTAAGTGCTTGACAAGTACCATCGTAATAATAATTGTTATCATCATCAACCCAGTCAACTTACCACTTTATAGTGCATTTCACTGTAAGCCATTTCATAGTGCATAATGAAGTAATATAGGTAAGTGATAGAAATCAAGATATCTGTCCCAACTAGAGGGATGATGGGGAAGAAACCTCTCAAACCTGAAAAAGCCTTCTAAGCCAACAGAATCCTAGAACATCAAAACCCCATAAAGTACCCCACAGTGAGCCAACCTAGTGACTTGTGTAACCCCAATTCCTTGAATCCACACAGCCCTTAAAGTGGCAAGCTCTTCCTCCTAGTCATCATCACCAACAGTACTTATCAAGCGCTTACTATGTGCAAAATACTGAACTAAGCACTTGAAAGAGTGAATAGACACATTCCTTGCCCACAACAAGAAGCAGCGTGGACTAATGGATAGAGCACAGGCTCGGGTCTCAGAAGGGCCTGGGTTCTAATCCTGCTCCACCTCTTGCCTGCTGCGGGACTCTGGTCAAGCCAGCACTTAGAACAGTGCTGTGCACATAGTAAGCGCTTAATAAATGCCATCATTATTTAACTTCTCTGTGCCTCTCTTCCCTCATCTGTAAAATGAGGATTAAGTCTGTGATCCCCATGTGGGACAGGGACTGTGTCCAACCTGATTAGATTTTATCCACCCAAGTGCCTGGCACATAAATGAGTGCTTGACAAATACCATGAAAAAGAGCTTACAGTTGGGAGGAGAAGATAGACATTTCTATAAATAAACAATTTATAATATTTAATTTATAGATAGATACCTAAGTGCGCAGGGGTTGAGGGTGAGGGGAATATCAAATTCCCAATGATCACAGAACCAAGTGGATAGATATCGCAGGAGAGTGAGGGAGCCAGAGAAAGCAGGACTTAACTGGGGAAGCCATCTTGGAGAAGATGTGATTTTAATAAGGTTTTGAAGATAGGAAGAGTGTTGGTCTGGTATATATGGAGCGGGAGGGAGTTCCAGGTTAGGAGGAGGATGTTGAAAAGGGGTTAGCAATGAGATACATGAGATCAGGGTACAGTGAGTTCACCAAGCGCCCAGCGCTTAGAACAGTGCTTTGCACGTAGTAAGCGCTTAACAAATGCCATCATCATTATTATTATTATTATAGTGCTCTGCACACAGTAAGCACTCAATAAATACGATTGAATGAACTGGGATTAGAGGACCAGAGTGTGCTAGCTGGGCTGTAGTAAGAGATAAGTTAGGTAGGCGAGTGCTTTAACAGCATTGTACTAAGCACTTGAGAGAGTACAATATAACAGTAAACCAACACATTCCCTATCCAAAGCAAGCTTACAGTCTAGAGAGGGAGACAGACATTAATATAAATAAATTAAAGATGTGTACTTAAGGGCTGAGGGGCTGGGGGGGATGAATAAAAGGGCAAGTCAGGGCGACGCAGAAGGGAGTGGGAGAAAAGGAAAGGAGGGCACAGTCAGGGAAGGGCTCTTGGAAGAGATGCGCCTTCAGGAAGGCTTTGAAAGAGGGTAGAGTAATTGTCTGCTAGGACATTCCAGGCTGGAGGCAGGGTGTGTGCCAGAGGTCAGCGGCGAGATAGATGAGATGGAAGTCCAGTGAGAAGGTTAGCATTAGAGGAGAAAAGTGCAGGCTGGGTTGGAGTAGGAAAGAAGCCAGGTTAGGTAGGAGGGGGCAAGGTAAGGAGTTTCTGTTTGTTGTGGAGATAGATGGGCAACCACCGGAGGTTCCAAACAGTTGATGTGAAAATACACATCCAGCAACCCACACTGGACAGTGTACCTTCACGAATAGACAACTAGCTCAGCCGGGTGGTCACAGAAACTGAAATACATCCTGGTGCAGAGACAAGAAGGAAGCAGCTATGAACCAAAGGCATCCAGTGTCCAAGAATCACCCTGAGGATGTTTAGGGAAATTTCAGAGATAGATTTTATACGTGACAGGAAAATGATTCGCACCCATGACATACCATCTGAAATCTTGACACTTCTACGTCTCCTGTTAATCACAAAAACCTATGAAACAGTATTATACACCTACCCACAGTAAAATCTCTAAGATCTGAAAATATTCAAAATCCACATCCAGCCAAGGACGTAAGAGCACTATATAGGTTTTCACACCTTTCTTTTCTTAAGTATGAAGCACTAATTAAATAAAATGTTCATAAAGTATTTTATAAATTATACCAATCACTGGCAACAGTAAAGACAACACCACATTTTGGTAGCTCCAGTTGAATTCTGTACGTGCGTGTGTGTGTGTTTGTGTGTGTGTGCATGTCTGTGTCTATGTGTGCACATGAGCATTATGTATAGACGTGTGACTACATGGGTTCAGGCATGCACATGAGAACATGAATTTATCCTTTTTTGCCCCCAAGATATTTTAATACCAATAACTGTTAAACAAAAAATACAAAGCTTGAGGGAAAGATCAATCTGTGTCATGAGAGGATACCTCAATAATTTTTACTCTAATCTTTTCTTAAACTTAACAGCTTCATATATTCACTAAAACCAAGGATACTATTTCCAGTAGGCAGAAATAACCAAAAGAATTTATAGAATTAGATTGTCCACAAGATTGGTCTTCTTTTTATCTAGAAAGTTTTGCTTTCAAAATTTCCTCTGCAACAGCAATTCTCGTTTTTATTTAGTTTCAACCAAAGAAAGATTATGTAGTGAAATAATGAGCCAAGACATGGCCAGAATGCTTTATTCGATAAATCCAATGAAAAGTGTTCATGAATTTTTACTCAGATCACAAAGTTCTTCCCTTCTTCTCCCTCTAAACTATAAAGTCAGTGTGGGTAGGGAACATGTCTACCAACACAGAGCACTTAGTACACTACTCTGTGCACCATAAGTGCTCAATAAATAATTGATAATTGTGGTATTTGTTAAGCACTTTGTGACAAGCACTATACTAATCATTGGGTAGAGAGAAGCAAATTGGGTTGGACACAGGCCCTATTCCACATGTGGGGCTCATAGTCTTAATCCTCATTTTGCAGATGAGCTAAATGAAGCATAGTGGAATGACATGCCCAAGGTCACACAGCAGATAAGTGGCGGATTGGGGATAAGAACCCAGGTTCTTCTGAGGCCCAGGCCCGGGCTCTATCCACTAGCCCATGCTGCTTCACGATTAATTGATTGAAATTAGTTAAATTA
This sequence comes from Tachyglossus aculeatus, assembly GCF_015852505.1. Classification (NCBI taxonomy): domain Eukaryota; kingdom Metazoa; phylum Chordata; class Mammalia; order Monotremata; family Tachyglossidae; genus Tachyglossus; species Tachyglossus aculeatus. Next base: position 40,053,326 of record NC_052067.1, on the reverse strand, counting down.
CAGTTTCCTCCAGCTTCAAAGCCTTCTTGAAATTGTTCCTTCTCCAGGAAGTCTTCTGTGATTACAGGTGTGGGCAGGAATGTGTCTGTTTGTTGTTATATTGTACTCTCCCAAGTGCTTAGTACAGTGCTTTGCATACAGTAAGCATTTAATAAATACAATTGAAGGAATGAATGAAAGAACAGGTATTGAATAACCATTTTGCATATGAGGGAACTGGCACAGAGATGTTAAGTGATTTACCCAAGGTCACACAGCATATAAAGTTTCCTTCAAAAAGTCAGATAAGAGTTCCTGACCAGGTAACACTTTCATGGCTGTGAAAGAATGAGGCAAACGTCCTTGGATATCCACTTTAAACCAAAAGGAAGGAAATAGTTGCAAAATACCCAGATCCAGAGAGGTTCTTGGCACTGAGTGCCAATATTTCCCTGAGGTGAAATATTTCCCTGAGGTGAATAAACTAAAGCTGGGACTAATGTAGATCAATCAATCAATTATACTTACTAAGTGTTTACTGTGCGCAGAGCACTGTGATAGCGCTTGGAAGAGTACAGTACCTCAGAGTTAGTAGACACGTTCTCTGCCCAAAAAGAGCTTTGGTCTAGAGGGGGAGGCAGACATTAATATAAATAAATTAATTACAGATATGTACAGAAGTGCTGTGGGTTTGAGGGTAGTGTGAATCAAGGTTGCAGATCCAAGTGCAAGGGTGATGCAGATGGGAATAGAGCACAGAATGGAGATGAGGAAATGGAAGAGCTGAGACTTTAGCTCAAAGGTTTATGGCTAAGAGAAAGTATCCAGGAAGTGGTGGCTAGGTGGGAAAGATATGCAAAAGGTACATAAAGGCCAACTGAAAGATTCAGCCAATAAATCTAGGTCCAATCCATAACACAGCATAAAGAGGTTGGTTTCCTTTCATTTGGAAAAATATGATTACTCTAATATAGATCAGCTGTGTATTATTTTCTCCAGCCCCATTAGATCCATGCTGATAATAATAACAATGATAAGTACAGTATTTGTTAAACGCTTAGTATGTGTCAAGCACTTGGGTAGCTGAAAGGTAATTAGGTTGGACACAGTCCCTGGCCCACATGGGGCTCACAGCCTAATCCCCATTTTACAGATGAGGTAACTGAGGCAGAGAAGTTAAGTCACTTGCCCAAGATCACACAGCAGACAAGTGGCAGAGCCGGGATTAGAACCCACATCCTCCTACTCCCCAAACCGTGCTCTAGCCACTGGGCCATGCTCCTTCTCTACTACCCAGTGGGGCAGTAGGCTAGAGATTTAACTGAGTTTGGTGAGCCTTTGACAGAACGACTGAGAACAGCAGTAAAAATGGAGATAACTAGGAAGTCATTCCTATGTTGCCAATTTGTACTTCCCAAGCACTTAGTACAGTGCTCTGCACACAGTAAGCACTCAATAAATACGATTGATTGATTGATTGATTAATAAATAGCCCCATGAAGGACATCAAAGTTAAGTGAATATGTAGCACATTGAGAGAAAGGTCTTCTATTTTGGCATGAAGAAATTCCAGCTTTTTTTGACTGATACAACAAACCTTTGGTGGCTCTGAGGATTTATGACCCCTCCATCTTCCCCCAGCTCCCCTCTGACTGTGAGCTCCTTGTGTACAGGGAACATGTTTACCAAATCCGTCATATTGTTCTCTCCCAGGCACTTAGTGCAGTGCTCTGCACACAACTGGCACTCAATAAATACCATTAATTGATTAGATTCCCAAATTGGAGTCAAACTACGGTATGAAAACATTGAAGGGACAAGGGACATCTGGGCTCCATTTTTTACCCTGGGAAATTCCCCGGATCCCACTCTAGATTCAGAAAACAGGTTTATAACTTCCAGTATTTCACGGGACCTAACCAGGGAATATGTGGGTCCACAGTGTTAACATGGAGCTAGAATAGGTGTTCATTGTATTATCACAAATATGTATTCTGCTTCCGAACTGGAAGCCTGGCATTCACTCTTTCTAACCCTGTGTGAGTTGTGAATACCCTGTGTAAATATTGCAGAGTCTTTGCCTGAAGAGACACCTTTAAGTGCTTGAAAACTGCGTGAATTGTAAGATTCAGCATAAAGGCAAATCTAGGCTTTCTCCTGTCTCCTTCCTCACATTCCCGTTCAACCTCTTAAAATCCTTCTGGAACTCTCGGCTCTCTTCAACCCTGTAAATCACACTATTCACCTGGAAGCACTACCTAACCTTGGCATTTCGGACACAGTTTTCTCTTGGTTATCCTCTTATCTCTAGCTAATCCATAGTCTGTTTGGCTGGTTCTTCCAATTGCCTCCCCCGACCGGCCTCAATCTGGGGTCCCCCGTGACTCCCTTCTGAGTCTCTTCTCACACACTTAGGCACTTTATCCTCTCCCACAGCTTCAAAAACCACCTCTATGTAGACGATGCCCAAGTCTACCTCATGAGCCCCTCCACAATTTCACATTTCCTCTTCCCTCCATGACATCAATAGAGCCCGGGCCTGGGATTTGGAAGATCTGGCTTCTACTCCCGGCTCTGCCACTTGTTCGTTGTTCATTTATTCCTTGTTCACTAATCTCCCCACATAATTTGGTGGTAGGATCAATCAGTAACTCAATAATAGCGTTGGTAGACACGATCCCTACCCAAGAGGAATAAGGTGCCCCAGTACACTTAGCACAGTGCTCGGCACACCGTAAGCACTCAATAAATGCAACTGATCGATAGTGGAAAGAGCACAGGCGTAGGAGTCAGAGAACCTGGCTTTTAATCACATGATGCTGATGGTACATGTTAAGTTCTTACTATGTGTCTAGCACTGTACTAAGCACAGGGGTAAATAGCCACATTAGACACAGTCCCTGTCGCATATGAGGCTCTTGGTCTAAATGGGGAGGAGAACAGATATCAAATCCCCATTTTAAAGATGAGGAAACTGAGGCTTAGAGAAGTAAAGTGACATGCCTGTCACACAGCAGGCAAGTGGCAGAGCTGGGATTAGAACCCAGGTCCTCCAACTCCCAGGCATATACTCTTTCCACTAGGCCTTGTTGCTCTGCCACTTGCCTCCTCTGTGACCTCGGGTAAGTCACTTAACTTCTCTGGGCCTCGGTTTCCTCAACTCTAAAAATGAGGATTCAATAACTGTTATCCTTCCTTGTTAGATTGGGAGCCCCATGGGAGACAGGGGCTGTATCTGATCTGACTAACATGTAGTTACCTCAGGGTTTCGAATAGTGTTTGACACATAGGAAGAACTTAACAAATATCATTTTTTTAAAAGGTTGCGGGGGACAGACATTAAAATAAATTACAGGTTAGGGGAATGGGAGTGCATCTGAATAGTGTTGTGGGGCTGGGAGTGAAGTGAATATAAAATGTTCAAGGAGTACAGATCCAAGTGCATAGGTGATACTGAAGGGAGGGCAAAGAGGGGAAATGAACGCTTAGTCAGAGAAAGCCTCTTGAAGCTACTGTGAGTTCAGTAGGATTTTGAAGGTGGAAAGAATAGTAATAATTATAATGATGATGGTATTTGTTAAGTGCTTACTATGTGCCAAGCACTGTTTTAGGCGCTTGGGTAGATGCAACGTAATCAGGTTGTCCCACGTGAGGCTCACAGTCTCAATCTCCATTTGACAGATGAGGTAACTGAGGCACAGACAACTTGAGTGACTTGCCCAAAGCCACACAGCTGACAAGTGGCGGAGCCAGGATTAGAACCCACGACCTCTGACTCCCAAGTCCATGCTTTTTCCACTTGTTGAATATGAAGGGGGAGGGAGGTCCAGGCCAGATGGGGAATGTTGATGATGTGGCAACAGACAAAAGTTCTGTTTCAGTTAAAGGTGAAAAATCCAAAATAAAACATTCCAATCCTCCTCCCAACTTCTCACCACTCCTCATTAGATTTTTTTTTTCAAAGCCTATAAAATGAAAATTAAAAGTCCCCAGATTCACAGAGTAAGATAGATACTTGCTAAAACAATTCTTGAGATTGGCTTTTTAAACAATTTTCTTTCATTTTGGTTGAAAAAAAGAAACCCCAAACCTGGACCCCCAGGAAACACTAAAAAAGGCCTTTGGCATTTCACGTTAATTCTGTACTCCAACAGTGTCCAGGATGAGAGAGAACATAAGGTGTAAAAGATAACTTAACAAGGCAAACTGATTTTCCCATTCTTTACAAAAACTTACAGGCACTCAGCTTCAAATAGTCCCCTCTCCCTCTCCAAAAAAAAAGAGGATATGTAAGCCAGACAAAAACAATGCTATATTTAGGACTATGGGCCCCTCAGTGATTCATTGGCACATAAAGCCTCCTAATTGGCACTTGCATAGAAAAAGTAGCACTCTATTCATCTCTACATTAAACAAATTCCAAATCAAACTGTTTCTGAAGAGACTTGTGCATCTAGCACATAGGTTTTATTCATGACATATTGAAATTAAGGTATTTTGATTTTACACACCTTCAGAGCATCCTTTTTGTTCAATGATTTTAATGCATATGAAAGAATTGATCTGCATATTTCTAAATGTTTACACATTAGAAAGAGCAATCACTCTCTGGGTTGGTTCCACTAAGTGCTCAAACGTGCATTTACTTTTTTCTAAGCAAACGAAACTTTGTATTTCAGGAAGCAGACTTTTTTTAACATTTTTTTTTCAGATTGTAAGAGTATTATTAAATATACTCCCAAAATATCTTGGCAACTAACATAAATGTGCAACTTTAATTCCTCCTAATCACCCAAATCAATATGAGATTTTTGTACTTGTGCATGACCTTCTTCAAATTATCCCTCCATTTTGGTGGAATCAGAATGAATGTCGGCTATTTGATAAAAAACACTAAGTGTGTGAAATAAGAGCCCTCATCGCTTCTGCCAGGCTCCTCTTGACAGAATGATGATAGAAGCATCACATCCCTGGGAGAGTAAATGCAAACTGACAAGAGATGAGCCTTTAGATGTTGAATATAATCTCGAATTGTGCTTGAAGTGTCTTATTATCTTGTCTTTTGATGTCTGAAGGGGTGGCTCATTGTTAGAAAAAGGAAAACCCTTGCACATCTTTGCCATCTTTAAAAATTGTTTGGCCTTTAACAACTGCTTTTCCCACTAATGTCCATTTCTCCTGACAATAAATATGGCAGGTCGTCAGCAAGTGACAAACAATTTACTTTACATGCCACACTTTTATGGGTTTTGAGAGCTCATGTGGAAGCATATTTTAAAAAGCTCTGGGAAATTAGCAGTGTTACGAATGTTAAGATGACTGTTATGTGGTTACTCATTACGGTTATTTTCTGTTGTTTCTGCTTTTGAATCTTCCCTTTGCCGGCTTCAGACAGCCCCGAAGGTTCTTTGTTTATCACTGAGTCAAAACAGTCCATGAAAAATAAAGGGCAACAACCAATTTTGTTCTCTTAAAAGAGAGAGAGAGAGAGAGAGGTACTATTCCAGATACTTGGGCCATGCGTAGCGTATTTATTAATCACAACAAATCAATATCAGTATCATGCTGGCCATAGTTTGCCTTTTATACAGCCCCTCTCCCAGCATACTGTCCCCACCAGAACTTGTCCACCACCACTCTCCTTCAGCTCCTACCACTTCATATTTTTTTTTAACTTAAAAGTTTAATGATGCACCCGATCAATATAATTCCATAGCAACTAAATCACAGTTGCGCTAGTTTTTCTGTCACTCTGCCAGTTTCCTTGAAAACATTCAAGATCTTTTCTCAGGCCTCCGTCACTCTGAGAATCCATAAGAATTCTCCAAAGGATCATAAACTGTTACAGGGTTCAGGCTTTCGAATCATTATGAAAACGTATCGATAGACGGCAGATGACAAGACGTGAGGTTTCCGGGCCTGTCCAGTCCAACCATCTGAATATCCTCAGTGATAACAAACGCGATCAGATTTATTTTCAATAAAGCAGGCAGCGGCTGTTGCCAGGTGGGAAAGTTGTCGGTGGTTTTTAACCCGGGCCGTCCTCTGTGGATATGGATCTGCTTATCACAAATTACGCTGAGCAGGGACTAAAGTTGAGACTGGAGGCAGAGTGGGTGAGGCCTGGCAAAGCCCCCAGGTTATGAAGGAGGAAGTGGAAAGTTAATGTCCCCAGGGAATTAAGTGTGGACAGAAGCTGTTAGTCATTCAGTCCTATTTATTGAGTGCTTACTATATGCAGAGCACTGTACTAAGCACTTGGGAGAGTATGCTATAACAATAAACAGACACATTTCCTGCCCAAAATGAGCTTGGGAGATCTGTTTCACTCTAAATAGGAGGAGTGGGAGGGATCCAAAAATTCATCCTCAGAAGTACCCGTGGGTTTTCAGCTGAAAGTCTGGGTAAACAGTTTTCCCATAATCCAAATGAGAGGGGCCCCAAACTAGAAAATATTATTAATATGCATTTTTATAATGTAGTCATGCAGGGGCTGCAGCTAGTAAAACTATCATGCCAATCAAATATTTCTTTGCAAGTGTTTCTTCAGGGAAATTGGCACTTCAGTGGTTTCTGGATGGCCTTCCTCGAAACTGTACTGGTGAGGAAATGTAAAAAGTCAAGTGTAACATCAAAAGAGCCTGTTTTACTGAACGCTAAAGGGGTTATAATCCAGCCGTTTGGCTATTTTCCCTTGTTTCTTTGGTTTAATTAGGAAGGAATGCAATTCCACAGTGAGTATCTTGCAAAATTTCTAACTTTCAAAGCTCAGCAATTAAAATCAGATGGAATCCGTTCCCTTCCCTGATCTCTGCATCTACTGCCCCTGAAATTCTAGAGGACTTGGATTCTCTCCAGAAGGAAGAACTAGAAAATTCCTTAAATATTTCAATTACTGACATTTAAATACAAATCCTGGTACAAATGCAGAGCTACAACGAAGAACAGAATAGCATTGTTCCTGATTTGTTAGTTTAATAGGAAACATTTGAAATACCATACGGTCTCATAAGTCTGGGCACCTGACTCACATAGATGTACACGGCTGTATTTGGATGAAAATGTACATTAAAACAATAAAATGGATATATATGCATGCTGTAATGCAATGCCAAGTCAAAAAAAAAAAAACAACCCTTCAATGTATCCCTGAAAAAGCTTCGCATGGCTTCAAAAATGCTAACTATAAACTAAGATTTTCAGTCCACAAAAACATCTATGAGGACTAAATTGTTTTGCTCAAGAGAACTGTCTGGAATTAGTGATCCGCACTGTTCTCTGACCAACAACTAACAGTATAGACTAAGAGTCTGAAACGTATATCATAATGTGTCTTGCCCTGACTGAAAACCAAATCACCACTGAAGCACATTCTTTTGTTGAATGTTCATTTTAATAAGCTCATTGAAAGCTGTTTTAAAGGTTTCAAGGTAAACAATGAGAACCATATCAAAGTAACATTTAAAGAATGATGCACAATGCAAAAAGCTTGGACTTTGAATTCATATTTTTTAATTTAATGTTGCCTGTAGGGCGTGTGCTTACTTACAAGCCCTACATATTCACCAGATACAATTCATGTAAAAAAGAATGAAGCGTGTTGTACATATGTTTAGCAACTGAACATTAGAAGTGGAAATCCACCCCATTTACACCTACTGTGATATGTATATCTATACTACTAAATCTATCTGTGGGATCCATGGGCAGAAGGGATTAAAGGGATGGGAAGGAAGGGAAAAGGAATGTACTAGGCAAAAAAGACCTGTGTCTTTGCCTTATTTTGGGGGAAGGGGATCTTCTGCCCCCAAACTGGACATAGCCTGTCTCACGGCTTGGAAGTGATGGAAAAGACACAAGAAATTATGAAAATACATGTGCTTAAAAACAGTAATGAATGTATTGAATGAATAATGAATGAGTAATGAATGAATAATGTACTAATAAACTCCTCACCCATATCCTTTCTCTGCACTGGAACTCCCTCCCACTTCATATCGGATAGATGATTACTCTCTCCACCTTCAAAGCCTTATTGAAATCATATCTCCTCCAAGAGGCCTTCCCCGACTAAGCCTTCATTTCTCCAACTTCCTATTCCCTCTGCATCGCTCTTGCACTTCGATCAATCCATCGTATTTATTGAGTGCTTACTTTGTGCACAGCACTGTACTAAGTTTTTGGGAAAGTATACTATAATAGAGTAGGTAGACACATTGCCTTGCACTTGGATTTGACCTCACAGAACTTATGTACATATCTGTAATTTTTTTTAACGTCTGTCTTTCTGTCTAAACTGTAAATTCACTGTGGGCAAGGGACAGGACTACCAACTGTATTACACTGTACTCTCCCAAGTGCTTAGAACAGCACACAGTAAGCAGCCAATAAATAGGACTGACTGATTGAATGTAGAAAGATAAAATGCCTGCCCAACTACTAAGATTACCTAACGTATCTAAGGTTAAAATTCAGTATTAAACTGTCACAACACGTTTCAGAGATGCACTGTTGTAGTCAAACTATAACTCCTCTAGAAATAATGTAAAAAGTTCCCTAATTTTGAGGCTATCAACACATTGATAGGTCTTTGAATCACCAAATAGATTGTGATCCCAAATAATCAGTGGTTATTGCATTATGGCACCCCATTTTCAGGTTCTCTTATTTTCATAACATCTAAACCGCAGTGATAATGTTTTAATATGCAGCAATATTATTCTCTTTCCAAAGCTCTAGCTCCAGGATTTTTTTAGTTCACACTTTCGGATATTTGTGTTCCTAGTGAGCCGAAAAACAAAATATTCACTTTTAGCAACCACATCCATCTAGGAGACATTTCTTTTTTTTTTGAAGAGAGGCATTTTCTTGTCACATTTTAAGACCTTACAGGCACTAAAAGGATAGCCTGACTTTTGAAGGCAAAAGGACATCTGATAAAAAAAATATAAAAATATAGCTTTGCCAAATCAAAAATAAAAATAGAGACACTCAGGCTGTATTTCAGAATAAAAAAAAGTGGCAGCTTAATGTTAAAAAGAAATGTTAGAGTCTTTGTATCTTGATTAGGTGGGGTTTTTATTTCCTTGAAATACTTACAAAGCAAACTCAATTTCAATTTCTCTGAGAAGGACAAGCTTTCTTTAGCCAGACTTTGCACAGCACTATTCTTCTCTTGATGACCTCTGGCTTTCACACCAAAAGGGCTTAGTCCTGTTCCTGATAGCGTCAAAACAGCATCACAATACTGACCACGGGATGTCACTACACAAACATGTCCTTGTTTCATATTGTTATTAAGTTTGATTTCGGTTCAGTGAGAAACAGAAGGCAGAAATTTACATGAAAAGATTACAATCCAGGCTTTGAGCACCCACAAACACTCTCTGCACACACACACACACACACACACACACACACACACACACACACAAACATACACACACAAACACACACACACACACACACCAGATGCCCAGATATGCACTAATCTTCTCTTAAAATTTTGTTTTTAAAATCATAAGAAAATTCCGATGCCACCAGCTTCAGAAACAGATTCATTTGGAATCTCTGATCTGAAGGGGAAAATAAAATTCTAACGAATGGGCTTATCTGCTATACTGAATTTTGCACTCTAAGGAGTCCCTAAAGTCAAAATCTATGCACGGGAAGTTTTCTTCGGCAAGAAAACAAGGCAGAGACTGTAAAACAAACAAAAACAAGGAAATCAGGAGCGCAAAAAATGGCAGGATTTAAATTGTATTGAAACAACAAAACCGAGGGAGTAGGCCAAAAGAGACGAAAACGCACCTAAGCAGCAGAACAAGAAAAATCTAGAGCAAAATGGGATATTAAAGAGAAAACAGATCCAGTGGAGAATGGCTACTGTTACTAGGAGCTTTCTCAAGATATCTCTGCCTTTGGATATTTTTTAAAAATTTATTAACCTGACAGCAGGAAACTTTATAGAGATTGCTCCCTGACAGGGTTCCAGCTTGGTTAAAGCACTCTGCTACCTTTTTTTTCTTTATTATAGGAAAATCAAGAGACATGTTAAGTGGAGTCAGGTACATATTTGGGTAAATAGGGCTCCTTCTCTGACTGGATTCACATTCCCACACAAGTCTTCGCTAATCAGACACAGTCCAATCACAAATTTGAACTTTCTTCCTTTGTTCCTTCTCATCTGATTCCTTTTTAATGTGTGACTGTCTGATGTATTATTAATATCCAAACACAAACCAGCAAGGCTCTCAATCAAAGAAAGAACCAGCTCACTCACAAATGATCTGTTTACTGTCCAGTACCAGAGCACGCTCCTTTTGAAACAGCAGCCACTTAGGTACTTAACAGGAAAAAAAAAAATGTTTGGAAGATTCTTGCAAAGAAAAATACCTACTAAATGAAAGTCAATTAATTAAGATGAAGGAAATCTACTGGGGGGGATTCTGGAATTCTAAATGAAGGATACACACACGCACCCCCCCCCCCCCGCCCCACCAGCTAAGAATATTATTTTGTACTGTGTACATTGAGCAAATCTGGAATTAACTCGCAACACTTATGACAGAAACATTCAAAACATTCATAGACAAACATTGGGATGATTTGCTAAAGCATTTGGCATGAGACTGCATCCGATGCCTCATTTTACGGAATGACTTTCAGGTGGATTTGAAGAAGAGAGGGAAATGAACTAATTCTTTTGAGATTTTTGACAGTACTGACATGCCGGAGGAAATTACACCTAAGTTACCGTCAATAAGAATGGCCCCGGCATTCATTAAAAAGAGACCAAACTTGATTCTCAGATGCATTCTATTTGGCCAGGTCGGACAGCATTAAGTGAACTGCCTTCCACAAACTCAGGTCTGAACACACGACGGCATGTAGCAGGAAAGCGGAGAAGAGGAGATGAAGTTGAGGATTCGGTGCCCCTGCAGTGTAAGCCCACAATATATGAGCTACTGGGAATTGGGCTGGCTTGGGGCGGGAAGATGGTTGCGAGCCTCACCGCTCCTCTTATAAGTCAGTACTTTCATGGGTGGATTGATTTTGTAGAGGACAGCGAAGGGCTTATTTTGTTTTTATTTTTGTTTCAGGAATCACGTCCTTCAGGACCTGTAGCCAATCACAATGCCTTACATCACTGTATAAACGTGCTCATCATCTCCAACTATTTCTTAAAATATCCACAGTGCATCAGATGGATAGATCTACCCAGTGTTTCTAAATGTACATTGTTTACTTCCATAGCCAGAACTTAAGGTTGATTTTAAGGTGGATTTTGACCCACTATTAAATCATAGTGTTTTCGAGCAAACAACTGGAAACATTCCATGCCTTTTCACAGAATACAGGTTATCACCAGAATTCTTTCAAAAAACATTACTACTTCTACCTAGGAAATACACAAATTACTTAATTGTTAAATAATAAAATTAGGATTACATTTTCCTCAATAAAGAGGTCTGCTCCATGTTATGAGAAGGAAGGTGATTTTTTAAATTTAATAAGCAGGGTTTTTTCCTTATTCTAGAAGCACAATACGCATTCAAGGCCACTGTAGTTCTTTACTGACTTTTCTTTTCCCAACCCCCTAACCTGATTCCTTAGGGCCTCTTTGTCAGGTTTCTGCCTTAAGTCCATTTTATTAGCAAACTGTAAATATCTAAATCACTGAAACTGTGAAAGCACATTTCAAATCCAGGGATGAAAAAAGCAAGACTCTAATGAAGGCTTCCGTGTATCCAGAGGCTAGATTACAGTATAAGTCACTATAAAGTGACCTACTCCACAATGCCCATCCAATGACCTTAGCTCTGACCTGGACAGACCACAGTCTCAAGGGGTGAAAGACAATTTGTCTTTCATCCTTTTGTAGCTGAAAATGGCGTGCCTGCCATAAATTCCAATCAAGCCAAGCCAGATGACAATTCTTAAAAAAATCTTATAATGAATGTTTCCTCACAAAGAAATACCAAGAAAAAAGCATATCTACAGAGAGCAAGAGTAGATTCTTCTGGCAAATAGAAATCACTACAGGAATGTAACTTTTAACCCGTTCAAATAGTCCATAGATTGATGACATTGAAGTCGCTCCCCTTTACAAGTATAATTGCATGCCATTGATTTTAATTCTATTTGTGCTGATGATTTTGACACCTGTCTACATGTTTTGTTTTGTTGTCTGTCTCCCCCTTCTAGACTGTGAGCCTGTTGTTGGGTAGGGACCATCTCTATATGTTGCCGACTTGTACTTCCCAAGAGCTTAGTAGAGTGCTCTGCACACAGTAACCGCTCAATAAATACGATTGAATGAATGAATGAATTTTATCCTGGATATATACGATAACACAAAGGAAAACTAGTCATTCATTCTGATTTCAGAAAGAGTTTCCAGGCTAATTCAGCTGGGGACCAAATTCTACTACTGCACTTCTAGAAAGTAGATGACAGACAAAAACACAGCCATCCATGAGTGCTCGGAGTAAAACAGTCAAGAGATTTAACTTGAAACAAGCACAATTTTCTAAGAAACATAGTGAACAGTGTATCTCCAAATTTTAGAAAATGAAAGGAGGAACTCCCAGAACATATATTTCTGTGAGGAGTAAGTTTTTTAAGCTTACTACAGCACCTTCACTGAAATGAAAAAATAAAAACTTTAGTACTGACATTTTTCTCTAAAATATATTCCTTCCCTCTTTCCAGGGCCCATTTCTCTTAAATAGTTGATGTGACCATTTGATGCCTTATCATTCAATCTGGTTCTATTTGAATAATTGGATTCTTTGTGGATAGAACTACCATTTCAATATCTACGAGAAAAGTGCAACCTCATGTGTGCCACAAATACAAGCCAAATTGTTTCTTTCCCAATGCACTAACCCTCCCTTCACTGAGACTGTTGTCAAAAGACCAATTTCGATAATCGTTTAGAATATGTACATTGCTACTAACATGTTAAATGACAGACCCTTCAGGATGTAATTCATTTAATCAGTCATATGAAGCGCAGTACGAAATAAAGCTGGTTGCTCCGATAATACTTCTCTGACAAGCAAGCTACCTCCCCACCACACTTGCTTTCTTTCTGCATGTAACTCACCACAAATACAGACAAGACTGAAATGAAAGATAGTTTTTCTCTGGGATTTACAGGAATAAAGAATGCGCCACTTAACAAGATCATTTGGAAATACCTAACGGGATTCTCTGTGAAACACGGACTTATCTCCCATAAGTATACAAGTGATTTTAATGCTGTCCAAGTTAACAAAACATTACCCAAGATGTAATTACTTTAAAGAACACGAGAGCCCTCTTCTGAACTTTCTGCTTGTGCTGGCGTATGACATCTTCTTTCTCCTGTTGGTGGTTCTTTGCTGTTTAAAGTGTTCCAAACTTTTACACAGCAAGTTTCCCTTGAGAACCTGAAAGTGCATCAGTGCAATTTAGACAGACCATAAAAAGCCTCATGGTAATAGGGATCTCTTTTGCTTATCCAGGGAGAGGATCGTCATTAGTCTTTCCCAGCTGGGTCATTTGATGATGGCAGAAGGCAGTAGAAAATCTGGCACTGTGATCCAAAAACGGTTCATGAAAATTCATGGTCAGAGCATCCTCTACTGCTGGTGCCAGGCTACATTCTTGGGACGGCTACAATATGAAGCAGCACAGTCCAGTGGAAAGAACCCAGGCCTGGTAATTAGAGATTCTGGGTTCTAATCACTGCTCTGCTAATTCCTTGCTGTGTGACTTTGGGCAAGTGGCTTAACTACTCTGTGCCTCACTTCCCTCACCTGCAAAATGGCTATTAAATCTTCCTCTCTTCAACTTAGATTGTTAGTCACTTGTGGTTTAGGGACTGTGTCCAACCTGATAAACTTCTATCTACCGCAGCACTTTAGAATAGCGCTTGACACATAGTAAGCGCTTAACAAATACCATAAAAAAATGGTTTGCTGTGAGATGAGATGCAGTGAAATTTTGAGAGTCCATCTCAATCTATGGTATTTATCGAGCACTTACAATGTTCAGAGCACTTTACTTAGCACTTGGGAGAGACAAATACAACGGAATAAGCAGACATGTTCCCTTCCCATAATGAGCGGCTCAGAGGAAAGAGCATGGACTTGGGAGTCAGAGGTCATGGGTTCTAATCCCAGCCCTGCCACTTGTCTGCTGTGTGACTTTGGGCAAGTCACTTAACTTCTCTGTGCCTCAGTTCCCTCATCTGAAAAATGGGGATTAAGACCGTGAGCCCCATGTGAGACAACCTGATTACCTTGTATCCCCCCAGTGGTTGGCACACAGTAAGCACTTAACAAATGCCATCATTATTATTATTATTATTATTAGAGGAGGAAATCACTCCCAAACTGGAAGAATAGTGAAGTTTGGCTGAAAGAGTTGAGACTCTCTTTCCAAACCATGCATGAGTATGCACAGCTTTGCCAAATGCTTTGCCTCTGTTTCTTGCCACCATCTGAAGGGGACAAGTAGGGTGGTGAGGAAGGAGGGTGTTCTCAACATTCGCAAAGCCCATGGTTTTCCTTGCAAAGGGTGTACTATGAAAAGAAGCGGGGAGTGGGAATAGAGAAGGGGATCCACGTCTGACACAGAGGACGGCTCTTTCGGCTGACCCATAAAAGGCTTTGGAGCAAAATCACATTTCCGACCAAGAGGTCCTGACTGTACCCTCATGTCCCCTATCTGCCTGCCCCTCAGCATTTTCTATGGCTGTGTACCTCTTATAATAATTATGGTATTTGTTAAGCGCTTACTATGTGCCAAGCCCTGCAGATTGATACTCAACTGGGCCTCACAGTATTTATGTAAGTATTCTTATATGCTCCTATTCCCTCTATCCCTAATCCATTTTCATGTCTCTCTCCCCCTTTAGACTGTAAATTTCTTGTGGGCATAAACTGTGTCTGCCAACTCTATCACCGTGTACTCTCCCAGTGCTTACTATGGTATAATAATAATGATATCTGTTAAGCGCTTACTATACGCCAAGCACCGTTCTAAGCGCTGGGGTAGATACAAGGTAATCAGTTTGTCCCAAGTGGGGCCCACAGTCTTAATCCCCATTTTACAGCTGAGGTAACATAGCAGGTCACACAGCAGACAAGTGGTGGAGCCGGGATTAGAACCCATGTCCTATGACTCCCAAGCACATGTTCTTTCCACTAAGCCATGCTGCTTCTGTATGCCACACAGAGTAAGCACTCGGTCAATACCGTCGACTGATTGAATGATTGATCGATCAGTTCATTTACCTGCAACGAGATGGGAAATGCTGCCAAGGACAGTCAGATGAGGGGAGACTGAAACCTAAAATCTGGTCAGACAACTCAGCCAGAACTTGCGGGCTCAGATTTTCTTTCCAAGGGGGTCACGGAGGGTTCTTCCAGAAGCTTCCACAGGAAGAAATCTGGCTTCTGGGTGTTCCATAAGGTCCCGTCAACTTCAAGGGAAATCAACAACATAGTTTGCCATTGGGAATCAATCATTCCCTTTTTTGACCTCTTTCCTCTCCCGTTTTCAAAAATCCTCCCATTATTCTTCCTTCCTTGTCCTCCATAAACAAAAGGGACCCTGGCATGGTGAAAAGCGCATGGCGATGAGAGTCAGAGGAGCTGAGTTCTAATCCTGGTTCTGCCACTTTCCTGATGTTGACCTGACATGTCACTTAACTTCTCTGTGCCTTAGTTTCCTCATTTATAAAATGGTGATTCAATACCTGTTCTCCCTTCTCCTTAGACTAATGGTCCCATGTGAGGCAGGTATCCTGATTATCCTGTATCTACTCAAAGGCTTAGTTCAGTGCTTGGTGCATAGTAAGTGCTTAACAAAAATCAACATTATCATTATTAGTGACAGAAGCAAGAATTAGGACATGGACTAAATCTGGGCCTTGGAAAGAGATACTATTGCACTGTTAAAGTTATGTTCTTCCATCCATCCATCCATCAATCAATCAATCAATTAAGAAGCAGCATGGTCTAGAGCACGGGCCTGGGGGTAAGAAGGACCTGGGTTCTAATTCTGGCTCTGCCACTTGTCTGCAGTGTGGCCTTGGGTAAGTCACTTCACTTCTCTGGGCCTCAGTTACCTCATCTGTAAAATGGGAATTAAGATTGTAAAACCCATGAGGGAGACGGACTGTGTCCAACCTGATTAGGTTGTCTCTACCCAGCGCTCAGTTCAGTGCCTTAACAAATACCATAAAAAAGCAATCAATAGTATTTATTGAGCACTTACTGCATCTGAGCACTGTACTAGGGTTTGGGAAAGGGTGATTCATAATGGTGATCTACAAGGAGCTTGCAATCTAGAGGGGAAAACTTCATCACATCATCCCCGCTCTGCCACTTGTCTGCTGTGTGACCTTAGGAAAGTCACTTCACTGGCTCAGTGGAAAGAGCACGGGCTTTGGAGTCGGAGGTCATGGGTTCAAATCCCGGCTCAGCCAATTGTCAGCTGTGTGACTTTGGGCAAGTCACTTCACTGTGCCTCAGTTCACTCATATGTAAAATGGGGATTAAGACTGTGAGAACCCCATGGGCAAATTTATCACCTTGCAACCTCCCCAGTGCTCAGAACAGTGCTTTGCACATAGTAAGCACTTAATAAATGTCATTATTATTTTTATTATTATTATTATTCTGTTTGCCTCATTTACCTCATTTGTAAAATGGGGATTGAGGCTGTGAAACAGGGTCTGTGTCCAACTCAGTTTGCCTGTTTTCACTCTAGCGCTTAGTAAAGTGCCTGGCATATAGTAAGCACTTAACAAATACCATCATTCATTCATTCACTATTCACATCATTCCACACCAGGGTCTGGAAGTGTAAGTAAACAAATCAAATCAATTGTATTTATTGAGTGCTTACTGTGTGCAGAGCCCTGCAGTAAGCGCTTGGGAGAGCACAATATAGTGGCACGCTAGAACAAAATAAGAGTTTAAGGAGTGGATTCTCAAAAGACCATTCGTAATGATAAGCACTTAGTACAGTGCTCTGCACACAGTAAGCGCTCAATAAATACAATTGAATGAATGAATGAATAAGCCATTTCTACATAGATCTGCAATTCAGTGTAAAATGGCATAGCATTCAGACTGCCCCCAAGCCCCAAATCACATAATAAACTTTTGTTGTTACATCAACTAAGTAGTCCTCCCAATTCTTTCTTTTTCATCGTTCAGCTCAGTTTTCACCTCTTGTTTTTCTCATTCTCATTTTTCTCTCTAGTCTCACAATGAAAAGGCAAAATCCACAATACTCATCCTCTAACAATCCAAATAAATGCTGAGGACATTCTTGTGAAGTTAGACTTTAGTAACTACTACACAATTCAGAAGCAAATTTTTAAATGCAGCCGCTAAAATGGGCATATGCGTGCTGGGAGTACAGATTCTCTGCTCTCATCTTTTACTCTATTCCTTGTCTAAACTAATATTCAGAAACAAAAACTGGCCCCAAAAACCTATTTACTATTAATCACCTTGAACTGTGCCATAAAATACATTTCTGCCATCATACTCCCCCAGAGTTTAAAATAATCTGACCCTACCTATAAGGAAAACAAACAGTTTAGCAGACTAAGACATTTAGATGATTAAAAGTAACCTGCATAAATGTATCATAGTGGCTCACTGGGGTGGAATGAACTAAACATAATTACGGGATTTCAACATTCGAAGTGGAAATGCTGTTTTTCACAAGAACTGAGATTAACATGCCGTTACTAAACATAAGCCCCCCAATTTTTTTATCTGTCCATCTAAGTTTATCCACGAAACACACGCAGCATGATGAAAGTAACACCTAACAATGAAACGATGTCTCTAAAAAGCAGAAAGATATCCATTTCCTTCTGTGAAGACTGAGCACCTGTGTTGACACCACAATTAGAAGATCCACGGGACAAGACCAGTACATTTTCTTTCCAGGTGGAAAAATAAAAACTTAAATTTTAGCTCTCATCACGACTTCCTTTAAGGTGTAATCCCAATGCTTTCCTTTAAAGTTCCAGCTCTAAAAATGGTTCTAGCAGGAAGGTGGTCTGCCTTTCTATAGGGTCCTGTTTTGTTTTTTTTTTTTCTGTTTTAAGAAGTCCCCCTTGGAAATAATTAAAAGAAAATCTCTCTGGAGCAATTGCTCTGAAAACAAAATGTCACTCTATAGCATAACGGACTCCTCCAGCACACAGGCATCTCTCAGCATCTATCACTCAGGCACAAGTCTTAACAACTCTGCTCTCCTTTCTGATTAGAGATCACAGTTGCTTGGGTTCTCGTTCTGGCTGTCATCCGTTTGAATGACAGATGTCTGTTCTGGAGTGGCGCTCTTCTTGCTTCCGTTTTGCTTATGAAACACATATTCATCAAAGGTTATGTGTTCTTTTACCACTTCATTTGAGATGACACAGAATGAACAGGAAAGAATAAAAGACTTTTTCCTTTTTTTACCCTAAATCAGACCCCTTTGAAAGAAAGACTTCTCCCTAATTCAAATTACCAAATAATATACCTTTTAGCAATTCCCCCTGTGATCTCTGTTTACTTGGCACGGAATGGCTTGTATTGACATTTTTCAGTTCTCTTCTCCCAGCTTTTGACTATAGATAATAACTCTTTAATCCACTCCATCTTAACAAAAGACAGCACTGCAACCCCGAAACTGAGTCGATATTTATTCAATAAACGTTAACAGAATCTAACAACGGAACCGATTTCCTGATTATTGCTCATTTTCTTTTTGAACCATTTCCAGGTCCAGAGACCCGGAACACCCCGACGAGCCTAAAATCTGCGTTAAATAAGTTGGTCGTCGAGGAAAGTTAGAGAGGTGAACCTTTGCTTCCCTTCCCCCCTCACCCCAGTAGACGGCTAGAATTTTGCACTCAGTGGCTAAGCTCCGGCAGACTCCCTGAGAGTCTTGAGGACTTCCAAGAGAATTGAACGAACCACAGGAAAAGGGAGAGAGCTTTTTTTCCAGACAACAGGGGGGTAGTCCTGAAATGAAATACCTAGCCAGACTCACCGAAGAGCTTGCTGGGAATGTCCTCGCTGTCATTTGATTCCACGGTTGCAAGCAGGGGCTCATTGAGTTCGTTGTCTGAAGTAGCTGCGCTGTCCTCACCTCTCAACTCTGCATTCATTTCACTACGCAGTGACAGCGAGGGTTTACTGACTTGTCCAGCTATCATTGGATCCTAGGATGGGGGGGAGAAAAGAGTGAGGGGGGAAAAAAAGTCGCAGCTTTGGTGCGTATAGTCCACCTCTCTCTCAAACACACTCACTCTCTCTCTTATCTCTGGCTGCTCCTGCTGTTATTGCTGGCTGCAGTCAAGTGAAGAGCTATTACAGATCCAATGAGTTTTCCATTACTCCCCACCCTATTAAAGCTCAACTAGCATGTGAGAGATTCAGGATGCTTTGAAGGAAAAAAAAAAAAACTTCTTTGAAAGCAGCATAACCAACACAGCTTTAATTGTGGGATGTGCTTTCGTGGGCATGTTTTTACATCTCGTTCTGTCCAGAACGTGGTAAAAAAAGAAGAAATCGTTGCATCTTCTCTCTCACGTTTATGCAGGATGGGGGGTTGTCCCCCAGGAGGGTTCCTGCTGCAGCCCTGGGGGTCCAAAACAGGCCTTCCCCCCGGCAAGAAAAAGAGAAGGAAATGTTAATGTTCCAAGTGCCTTCGAGCCAATAGTCAGCATCTTATAAAAATCCCATAAAGATACACACAAGTTGATTTCAATCACTCTTAGCTTTGGGACAGTCACTTCCCCCAGTCAGAGACATGGCATTTTAAGGAAAAAATAAAGAAGGCAAAATAATAGAGCAATTTATTAAGCAAAAAAAAAATCAGTGAAAATACTTACAAAGTGTTTTCAATTACTCCTCTGCTCGGGGCATTTTATTCTCATAACATTTAAAAAAAATAACGATTTTGAAGGAAAAAAAGAATAAAGCAAACTTTTTTTTTCTGTCGATTTGGATCAGGTTTTCTTTCCAGCTCTGTCAGAGGGCATTTGGGCAACGGTCTGATTTTTCAGGTGCGTGCTACAGTTCTGTTTGCAAACTAAGATGCACGCTATCGTTACCGCGAAGCCACCGGGAACAGGAGGGAAAGAAAAGAAACAAGTGACCTCATCTTGCTAGGTGGCAGCTATTTATTGCAAAGTTCATGCCTAAATGGTTCTCATGCAGAGAACAGGTGACCGGCGCGCAAGTAGGTTGGTTAGCATGTCTCCTTATCCCCCATCACATTGGTCGGGGTCTGCCTGTGGGTTTTTTTTAATGTATTCGTGTCTGAAAAGTGAATTTGATATGACACATGATAATCTATGAAAATGTTAATCAATACAAATAGTTTAAGCTGTCATCAAATGCACTTCTTTAGTCAATACTCATATCACTGAAAACAATGTCACTGTCACCGGGGCTTAATTTGCACAGCACTTAAATATTGGACTCTGTGCATCAATGCACTCCTCTTCAAATACTGTAGGTAAACACATTTTCTCCCTATTTAAGGCCAAGACACTCAGCACACATTTAGCTCAGCTGAAACCTCCCTTTTGAATACCTTGATAGGTCCACTGGAGGGCAAAATTAATACTTAATTGAATCTCACAGTCATCAAAATAATCAATACTTTTTTATTATTTATTCTTTACAGTCTGTTGACTGTTTCAAACCGCCGAGGGAATGGTGGGAAGGATTCATGGCTTTGGAACACTGTCATTTAACAAGGTAATTTTCAGTGGGGCATTAGGGGTTGTGAAACATATAATAAAACAAAAATGGTGGCTTATAATAGGAAGAAAGAAAAGAATTATATTTCTGCCATCTAACAAAACAGGATAAATAAAAAAAAGCAAGTGCAGAGAGAAAGAAAGGAAGGAGGTGGGGGGAGGGAGAGGGAGAGAGAAAGCTTGGCTTTTGAAGGGTTTTATCATATCAAGAGCAGAGCTGAGCTTTCATAATGCTGACATTTCTCATCCTGACAATCCTAAACAAGTGGAAAGGATGAGATCGCAGATATCATCTTTCATCACATTTCCCAGCTTAAGAAGCAACATGACAGCTTCTCTACCCTTTACACTGTTAATTACTAAATAAAATACCGCTCTCTGTCAGCATTAGATTATTGCAGATAGCAACCACAAACATTGCTCCATCGTTGTTGTTTTTTTAAAGAAGCCAAAGATATCTACCTTGAACTCTTCAGAAAATAAATTGAGCTTGTCTCTCCATATTGTGAATATATGAAATATAATCAATTTAATCAACGTGGTCAATCCATATTATCGTCAACTTAAATTGCTGACGATTTATTAGCATTTCATTTACTGGATTTATTAGCTGGGTTGGAATCCAAACCACTTCAGGTGTTTTGGGAGGGGAAATAGGAAGTCCCTGGAATTTTCCCCAATTTCTGGAACCTACGCGCCTCCCAGAGACTTCATCAGAGTATTCCAGTTCTGCTGGTTCTGGTCTTAGCTAAAACCCAGGGAAAGTGGGTGTTCATTGAATGACTTATTCTCTGCTAAAAAGGCCTCTTAAAAATTCAGATCTATTATTGTGAAATTTTAGACTGAAGCAAAAACGATTTTGGACTTATCCCCAGTTAAGCTACGGCAAAGACTCCTTAAGATGGGACATGGGTGAATCCTTTATGGCGAACTCCTCCCTAAGAGCTCCATCACCCGTTTGGGGATTTTCAAAGGATGTTCACTCCAGCTATGGCCCTCCGAATGAACAGTCTCACTGCCATTATGATTCATCTGCCAAATAACTAATTTGTTTTGCTTGTTAAATGTGATAGTGAATATGTGCAGAGTCCTCTACAGTGCCAGAAAATAAAGAGAGGGATTAGAGTGAGATTGAATAAATCTAATAGAGGAGATTGCCTTCGTGGGAGATGGAGGCCATATCTGTCTATAGTGAGAAAAAAAAAACAACGCACATTCATTTCTGCTTCACAAGATCCCCTACTCAAATCTTTCTTAATGGCCCAAACATAATCTGCTCTCTCTGCTCAAAACAATTGTCAGGATATTTCTGGAATGTTCTAGAGCAATTGTGTAGCCAGGCAGACATGGACACTGGACTGTTTCATGACCGGAGTTTGATGATGCAAATTTTCCACACAAAAAAGAGTTCCCTTATGGAATAAGATCCACAGGTCTCTGCACACAGAACAGGAAATGTGATTGGGAAAGAAAAATCGACTTTATTACATTTCCTATTTTGACCTTCCCATTAACTCTTATAAACTATAAGTTTATATGGTATTTATGGAAAAAGTTAACTCTTATAAGCTATGAGTTAACTTTTTTCATAAAAAACATTTAAGAAGTGTTACTTCGAGCAAAACGATGTGGAGGACTGAGACAATTATCTGAATCATTCTATCAATTTCAGGAAACAGACCCACTCTTACCATAATTATCTGCACATTTCAGGCAAAAAAAAATTTATTCTTTTTCCTGAATTATCAGGAAAACTGTAATCTCTCTGCTAAACTGTAAGCTCCCTGAGGACCTCCTACTCTTCCAAGCACAAAGTTCAATGATGTGCATATAATAACTACTTAGGAAGTCATGCCTGACTGCTAATTTCCTAAATTCTGCCTCTCAGTTCATTAACCTAAAGCCTGGCTCTTGAGAGAGAGAGACAGCTGATTGGCTGTGTAGAAAGAGTTAAGTCCAATAATTCAGGCTCCCCAAATCTACCTGGGAGCCTGAATAATCCGATCCCACTATCGCAAGACCCCACAACCTTGGTATCCATCCTGACTCCTCGCTCTTTCTCAACTCTCACATTCTGTCCATCACTGAATGCAGCTGCCTTCATGGCATTTCCTGCCTCTACTCCCTCTCTCTCCAAATGACCACCTCCCTCATCCAGGTTTCAGACATATCTCGTACTGTTGCAGATTCCTTACCCATCTCTCTTCCTCCAGCCTCTTCCCTTCTCTGGTTTATTATGCTTCCCAGGCCATTTCTCTAAGATGCTATTCTGCACACATCTTCCCATTCCTAAAAAATGTTCAAGAGTTACCATTCCTCTCTTTGTCAAGCAGAAACTCCTGACCATGGGCTTTAATGCATTCGGTCCTCTTTCTCCCTTTTACCACTTCCTGCACTTTCTTCTTCCACGATAGCACGGCTCTCTCTCAGTTTTTCCAAGCTCTATTCAATCCTCATGTAGCCAACCTCTTTTTCATGCCCTTCTCCTGCCTCTCTCTCCTTCAAATCCACCAAAACACAGTTCTCCCTATCTTCAAAGCCCTCCTGAAATCTCAACTTCTCCAAGACTTTTCCCTGATTCATTTTTCTTGTCTCCCGGTCCTATCCCCCTCCTTACCACCTCAGCATTTACGCGCTACCTCAGCATTTAAGCAGTCACAACCACTAGCAGCACTTTTGAACATAATGGCTTTCATATTCTATTATTTAAGTATTTGCTTTCCTATATCTCCATCTTGCCAGTGTCTCCTTTCTCCCTTCTGTGAATTATTTTGTGACTGTATGCTCCATTTGATTCTATATTCCTTATTACAGGCAGGGAAGCTGTCTGCTAATTCTGTTGTATTGTACTCTTTCAAGCACTATGTAAAGTGCTCTGCAATAAATACCATTGAATGATTGATTGATTGCAGGTAAGGATTGTATCTTGAACCTTTACTACACTCTGCTAATTGCTTGATACAGTGCTCTGACCACAGATGGCATTCAATATGTATTACTGCTTGATTTCATTGTCTTCATGGAACACATGAATGGAATAATTATTCAATAATCCTCTTCACTTGAGCTGGGCAAACCCACAGCATGGCCTGTGCAAGATCCTGGGAGTCAGAGGACCTGGGTTTTAATCCTTCTCTCCCTCCTGTGAGCCCCATGTAAGACAGTGACTGTGTCTGACCTGATTATCTTGTTTCTAACCCATCTATTAGTACAGTCCTTGACACATAATAAGTGTTAAACAAATGCTACAATTATAATTCATCCTTGAAAAGACACCTCAACTATCTCTATCTCTTGCCCTAGTCTTTTCCACTCATAGAGTGAGCATAAGGATAGCTCTTAATTCTTCACATTAGATATGGGTCCAGTTTGTTTGGGGTTTTTTGGAGGTATTCAGTTTAATTACAGCTGATAATGAGGAAGCTGATGATATGATGATGATGATGAAGACAACAGAATCTCGTGTTGGAAAAGATGAGAAGCAGCTCAGAGCACGGCCTGGGATTTAGAAGCACCTGGATTCTAATCCCAGCTCCGCCACTAATAATAATAATAATAATAATAATAATGATAATAATGATTCATTCATTCATTCATTCAATCGTATTTATTGAGCACTTACTGTGTGCAGAGCACTGTACTAAGCGCTTGGGAAGTACAAGTTAGCAACATTTAGAGACAGTCCCTACCCAGTGATGGCATTTATTAAGCACTTACTATGTGCAAAGCACTGTTCTAAGCAGTGGGGAGGTTACAAGGTGATCAGATTGTCCCTTGTGGGGCTCACAGGCTTAATTCCCATTTTACAGATGAGGTAACTGAGGCACAGAGAAGTTAAGTGACTTGCCCAAAGTCACACAGCTGACAATTGGCAGAGCTGGGATTTGAACCCAAAGCCCATGCTCTTCCTGCTGAGCCACACTGCCTCTCTGCTTGTCTACTACGTGACCTTGGACAAGTCACTTCACTGCTCTGTGCCTCAGTTACCTCATCTGTAAATAGGGATAAGACTTGTAAGCCCCATGTGGGGCATGGACCATATCTGACCTGATTAATTTGTATCTACAGCAGCACGTAGTACAGTGCCTGACACATGACCTAACAAATGCCTTTAAAAAAAAAAAAGAAGATGGACAAGCCTCATCCCTGAGCTCTTAGGATCAAGAACTTCCAGACAGGAATTTATCATGGCAGAAGGACCTGAGTTCTAATCCTGTCTCCACCACTTATCTGCTGTGTGACCTTGGGTAAGTCACTTCACTGGGAGTCAGTTACTTCATCAGTAAAATGGGGATTGAGACTGTGAGCCCCACATGGGACAGGGACGGTATCCAACTTGATTTGCTTGTATCTACCCTAGCGCTTAGTACAGTGCCTAGCACATAGTAAGTACTTAACACATACCATCATTATTATTTTAGACTGTGAGCCCACTGGTGGGTAGGGACTGTCTCTATATGTTGCCAACTTGTACTTCCCAAGCACTTAGTACAGTGCTCTCCACACAGTAAGCACTCAATAAATACGATTGATGATGATGATGATGTTGGTGCTGGTGGTCTACACTTTGCTGCTCACCCCTAACCCACCCTTCCCTGCTGTCAGACTCCCGGCCTGGCCTAGAGGGCAGTGAGCAAAATGTCAGCGGGAGTCCAGCACACTGCATATTTCCCAGTGCCCGTGAACATTTTGACACACGGGACTTCAACTCTGGTCCGGAAGCTTCTCCGTAACTCCACACCCCAGTTTGCGGTGACATCAGTCCTGCTACGTAACGCAAAATAGTCAACCCCATCCCCCTCACTGTTCCTCGAGTGATGAAGCCCTGGAAGGATGAACTCTCGCTCTCTCCGGCATGGAATATTGGATTCCCTGAGAATGAAACCCAAGTGATTGCCTTAATGGACTCTCTTTCGTAGCTCTAGTATTCACCCCTGGGTCTCCAAAATGCTAGCGATCATTAAACCTCACGTGAGCATCCTCCAAGGTTGTTTCTTTTTCCCCACCAAAAAGCGTCCCAGAGCAGTTAAGTTGCCCCAAGGGAGTGAGGTAAAAGCAGAAGTAGGAGAGTCAGAGGGACCTGGGTTCTAAACCCAGCTCTGCCACTTGTCTGCTGCATGACCTTGGGAAAGTCACTTAACTTTTCTGTGCTTCAGTAACCTCACCTGTAAAATAGGGATTAAGACTGTGAACCCCATTCGGAACAGGGACCATGTCCAACCCAACAACTTTGTATCTACTCCAGTTTTCAGTGCAGTTCCTGGCACATAGTAAGTGATTAACAAATATTAGAGTTACCATAATAATAATAACAATAATAATAATGATGGCATTTGTTAAGTGCTATATGCTAAGCACTGTTCTAAGCGCTGGGGTAGATACAAGGTAATCAGGTTGTCCCACACGGGGCTCACAGTCTTAATCCCCATTTTACAGAGGAGGCAACTGAGGCATAGAGAAGTTAAGAGACTTGCCCAAGGTCGTAGAGCAGACAAGAGGCAGCGCTGGGATTAGAACCCATGACCTCTGACTCCCAAGGCCGGGCTCTTGCCACTAAGCCACGCTGCTTCTCAGAAGCGGGGACAGGGAGGGTGATGGAAAAGGAGGGCGCAGAAGGATTCCCCAGTAACGCTGCTCTCAGAAGCTGGAGAAATCTGGCTTGTTCTGTTCAGAAGCAGCTTCAGCCCTGTCAATCAATCAATCATCAATCAATCAATCAATAAATGTAGAGCCTGGGAAGGATGGAGCTGTGGCTCGTGGACCCTTAGTGAGAGGAGCTCAAAACTCTGCTCTGCTAGCCACAGTTTCCTATTGCCTTAGAGAAGCAGCGTGGCTTAGGGGAAATAGCCCAGGCTTGGGAGTCAGAGGTCATGGGGTCTAATCCCAGCTCCGCCGCTGGTCAGCTGTGTGACTTTGGGCAAGTCACTTCACTTCTCTGGGCCTCAGTTCCCTCATCTGTAAAATGGGGATGAAGACTGAGAGCCCTATGGGGGACAACCTGATTACCTTGTGTATCTACCTCAGTGCTTAGAACAGTGCTTGGCACATAGTAAGTGCTTAACAAATACCAACATTATTATTATTATTATTATTATAGAGCACAGGTCTAGGAATCAGAAGGATCTGGCTTCTAATCCCACCTCCCCCACATGTCTGATGGATTACCCTGGGCGAGTCAATTCACTTCTCTGGGCCTCAGTTACCTCATATGTAAAATGGGGAATTACAGTGTGAGCCCCATGTGGGGCAAGGTCTGTGTCCACCTTGATTGACTTGTATCTACCCTAGCTTTCTGGATTTCTTCTTTGTATTTATTCCTGTCCTGGATGTTGTGGTGTACTTACTGTTTCTCCTTTCATTCTGTGTCCATTGCCAGGCCTCTCTCTCCATTTAGTCTCAGATTGTAAATCCCTTGAGTCCACTGAGCGTGTCCAATTCCCTGATTCTCACCCAGGGATTCTTTCCCAGTTCTTAGTTCAGTGCTCTACAGTGAGGGCTTAATGAAATCTACTACTTTTACTGCTAAGGGATAGAGGAGCTCACTGTGAGCAGGGAATATGTCTGTTATTTGTTATATTGTACTCTTCCAAGCACTTAGTACAGTGGTCTGCACACATTAAGTGCTCAATAAATTCAACTGACTGAACAGCAGAAGAGTGGTGGTTCCACTTATCTTTTCCTACTCTAGGTTTTTGATGCCTTGCTTTTGACAATTATTGATCACCTACATGTGTGCGTCCTCCCCCCATCCCCCTTATCAGGGACCTAAAGCCCCATTTGTTGTGAAAAAAAAAAAAGCTCTGGCTGTTATTTTTCTGGTAAGGATCCTGAAAATGGGGGACATTTTCAGATCTCTGATCCCAAGACCAGTGGCAGAACTATCTTCAGAACATCAGTCTCTGTAACCTGTTCTTGAATTACACTCTGATCTCTTGGTAGTGCTTGTTAATGATAATAATAATAATAACTGTGGCACCTGTCAAGCACTTACTATGTGCCAGGCACTTTACTAAGCATCGTAGATACAAGTAAAGTAGGCTGGAAACACTTCCTGCCCCATGTAAGGCTCACAGTCTTAATCCTCATTTTACAGAGGAGGTAACTGAGGCCTAGAGAAGATCACACAACCGACAAGTGGCAGAGTCAGGATTAGAACCCAGATCCTTTAAACTCTCAGGTTTGTGCTTTATATATTGGGCAACGCTGCCTCTTATAGAGCACTGTACTAAAAGCTTGGAAGACTACAATACAATAAGAGTTGGTAGACTCTTCCCTGCCCACAAGTAGCTTCAGAGTAACGGTGATATTTGTTAAGTGCTTACTATGTACCAACCCTGTACTGAGAGCTGGGACCGGCAAAAGATAATCAGGTTGGACACAGTCCATGCAGCCATTCCTCTTAATATCCTGACATAGTTTATTTTGGTACCCTTCGAGGTACCTGTGAGGTTGATTAGCTTTTAAGTCAGAGTTTGGTGAGGGAAAGAAAGCCCAAGTGGTATAATTTGCCTGTCAATATCAGTTCTCTTTCGCCCTTTTACTGTGAGCCCCTCAGGGACTGTGTCCAGCCTTATTATCTGGCATCTCCCTGTGCTTAGTACAGTGCTTGGCACATACTAAGTACTTAACAAATACTATTATTATCATTATTATTAGTTATTGTTATTATTATCATTATGTTATTTTCATTAGCGATATAGGACATGGGATGGCTTATTGAAGCACTGTGGCTTAGTAGAAAGAGAACAGGCTTGAGTGTCAGAGGACCTAGCTTCTAATCCCCACTCTTTCACTTGTCCGCTGAGTGATTTGGGGCAAATCACTTAATTTCTCTGTGCCTCAGTTTCCTCCTCTGCAAAATGGGGATTCAATCCCTTTGGTCCCTTGGACTGTGAGCCCCATATGGGATCTGATGATCTACTTCGGCACTTAATACAGTGCATGACACATAGTAACTGCTTATCAAAAACTTTTACTATTATTATTATTACCAACAGACATTGTAAAGGCACCAAGACTGTGGCAGATATCCTAAAAGATAATGGGATGGTCTCAGGCCCTCTTGATAAAAGGTAGGCTGGTAGCAGAGCTTCTTCTTGGATGTTCCTTTTTTCTCATTGGTTACGACCACCTACCTTTCAGCAGAAGTGGCTCTCAGCTAAGAGCCTGATTTGCCATCTTCTCTCTCCAGACACACCATGAAAAGATACCCAAACCTGGATCCTAGCTGGAGGTTTCCTAGTCTGAGGAGATTAGCTGAGTGTTAATAAAAGAAGAAGATTCTTTGTGCAATTTGCCCAAAGTCTGAAGACCTATGTTCCAAATAGTTTTGAAAGGGAAATGCATCTATATATATATATATATATATATATATATATATATATATATATACATATATATATATGCAATATATATATATGCAATATATATATATATGCAATATATATATATATATTTGATTTATTAAAGAAAAGGGACATTATTAAGTTCAAAACATATTTAGTCCTGAGCAACAAACTGGAACCTCATAAAACCAAAGCTCAGCTAACTTTAATGGAATCATGATGTCGACCATATATTTGGAAAATCTTAATACACTGCATCAAGAAAGGGGCGGTTTGGTAGGTAGATGGAGTCATTTAAATCTCTTGAGCTTTCTAAAGACTCAAATCTACACCACCTCTCTCCTCTCCTCCCTACATTCCACCTCCTTTACCAATTTCATTTCGTCTAGACATGAGCAAAATGAAACGTGTTTCCATCCCATTTCATTGATTTCAGCTCTTGCTTCCCTACCCTTGATTTGTACATTCAGACCAACATCAATGACCTCTTCCTTGTCTGTTGCACCTGGAAACAAATCCCATATCAGCCGCTGAGATGATTTGTGACACGTGAGATCCCGATCGGGTGGAGAGACGAGCGTTTTGGTCCAGGGCTTGATGTTCATTTACTACTACTACTACTAATAATAATAATAGCATTTGTAAAGCACTTACTATGTGCAAAGCACTGTTCTTAGCACTGGGGAGGATAAAAGGTGATCAGATTGTCCCTCGTGGGGCTCACAGTCTTAATCCCCATTTTACAGATGAGGTAACTGAGGCACAGAGAAGTTAAGTGACTTGCCCAAAGTCACCCAGTTAGCATGGCCTGGTGAAAAAAGTACAGGCTTGGGAATCAGAAGGTCATGGGTTCTAATCCTGGCTCTGCCACTTGTCTGCTGTCTGACCCGGGCAAGTCACTTCACTTCCTCTGTGCCTCAGTTACCTCATCTGAAAAATGGGGATGGAGACTATGAGCCCCACAGGGGACAGGGACAGTGTCCAAGTCGACTTTTTTGTAACCATCCCGGCCCTTACAGTGCCCGACACATGGTAAGTGCTTAAGAAATACCATCGTTATTATTATCATCAATAATACAATAATATTGTTATTATGAAGTCACCTGCTGTGGTTTCCCATTTATGAAATGGAATCAATAAAGCCAGCTTTCTAGTCATTTCAAAGGGTGTTTGGAGGACAAATCTGAGAGTGCCTATTTAAGGTTTGGAGCTCTTCAGATTACAGGAGCTGTATGAATCCAAAAGAGCACAACTCTTGCAGCCCCAAAAGTATCCTCTGCCAAAGTCTATGTCTGATTCCAATGGTACATTAAACAGTGCTTAGAACAGTGCTTTGCACATAGTAAGCACTTAATAAATGCCATCATTATTATTATTATGAGGTTCAAGGGAGTGCTATGCTCCAGTTTGTGGGGGTGGCCCCACAGCCCTCCAGAGCATCCCCCAGCCCCCAGGGATTCCCAGGGAGGGAAGATACAGGGAATCGAGGAATCACTCATATTTACTGAGTGCTTACTATACACAAAGGGTTGTCAGCTCAGTGGAAAGAGCACGGGCTTGGGAGTCAGAGGTCATGGGTTCGAATTCCAGCTCCACCACTTTTCAGCTGTGTGACCTTGGGCAAGCCACTTAACTTCTCTGTGCCTCAGTTACCTCATCTGTAAAATGGGGATTAAGACTGTGAGCCCCACGTGGGGCAACCTGATCACCTTGTATCCCCAAAGTGCTTAGAACAGTACTTTGCACACAGTGAGTGCTTAACAAATACCATTATTATTATTATTATTATTATTATTATTATTATTATTATTATTACTGAACACTTGGGAGAGTACAGTGTAACAGAGTTAGTAGATGAATTCTCTGCCCCCAACGAACTAGTTACCACTCACTCTAAGCCCCCAGAATTAACTCTCTGGGGGGGATCCCATCTAAAGTCACATCTCCTGTGCATTTTGCACACGGTAAGCGCTCAATAAATACAACTGAATGAATGAATGAATCTCCTTTATAAAGGTCTCTTTTCCCAGGCTCACTCTCCTTCGGTGTTGCCTATGAACTTCATTCTTTAACCTTCAGACACCTGATATTTTCCACACTGCCAAACCCACAGCACTATGTCCACATTCTTCAAACGATCTATTATAAATTCCTTAGTTATTCTGTAGTAATGTCTGTCCTCCCCTCTACATTGTAAGCTCATTATGGGCAGGGGATGTGTGTACTAAGCCTGTTTTATTGTACTCTCCCAATCAAGCAATGGTATTTCTTGAGCGCTTACTCTATGCAGAGCACTGTTCTATCGTCATCAATCGTATTTATTGAGCGCTTACTGTGTGCAGAGCACTGTACTAAATGCTGTTCTACCCACTTGAAAGAGTACAATATAACTATAACAGAGGTATTCACTTCCCACAATAATCTTTCAGTCTAGAGGGGGAGATATATCAATATAAATAAATAAAATACAGATATATACAGAAGCCCAGTTGGGCTGAGGGGGCTGTGAATAAAGGGAGCAAATTAGGGTGAGGCAGAAAGGAGTGGGAGAAGAGGAAAAGAGGGCTTAGTCAGGATAGGCGTCTTGAAGGAATATGCCTTCAGTAAGACTTTGTAGGTGGGGAGAGTAATGTGTGCACATGCCTGTATCATCTTCTATTATTTGTCAGACCATCCAAACTCTGAAACCATGGCTTGCTTATCTTGCTTTACTCCCTATTTATATATGACCAAAGTGCACTGGCTTCCCAAAAGGTTGTGTTCTTAGAAAATCAGCATGAACTATAGAGCAAAATACCACTGGCATTTGGCCATACATTTAAAATTGCCTCTCCACAAATGCCTCTCTTTCCATCTAGTTCTGCAGTCTCTTTGAGGCAATTTCCCTCCTGAGATATAATTTACTCCAGTGCCTAGAATCAATCAATCAATGGGATTTATCGAGTGCTTACTGCATTCAGAGCAGTGCACTATGTGCTTGAGCGAGTAATAATAATGATAATTTTGGTATTTGTTGAACACTTACTATACACCAAGCACTGTACTAAGAACCTGGGTAGATACAAGATCATTCATTCATACATTCAATCGGATTTATTGAGCGCTTAGTGTGTGCAGAGCACTGTACTACGCACTTGGGAAGTACAAGTTGGCAACATATAGAGACAGTCCCGACCCAACAACTGGCTCACAGTCTAGAAGGGGGAGACAGACAACAAAACAAATACGCACATTATTAACAAAATAAATAATCAGGTCTCACATGGGCCTCATAGTCTAAATAGGAGGGAGAACAGGGATTATTGAATCCCTACTTTGCAAGTGAGGGAACTGAGGCACAGAGAAGTGAAGTGACTTGCCCAAGGTCATACAGCAGGTAAGTGGCGGAGTCGTCATTAGAACCCAGGTGTTCGGACTCCCAAGCCCGTGCTCTTCCCATGAGGTGATGCTACTTCTGTGCAATACATGGTAATTAGTAGACTGAGTCCTTACCCTCATGAAATTGTCAGTTGAGTTAAATAGGGCCATACATCCAGTGAAAACCCAGAAAATCCTTGTTGCTGTACTAGACACTGGAACCATCTTCCACAATGGGATCTTTGCCCTTTCCTTTTTTTCTCTTTTCATCCTTTTATTCATTCAAACTCTGTTTAGCTCTTTAACTTATGACTGTCTCTGTGAAGCTTTTATTATATTCTAAGACTACAAATGTAAAAATAAATGTTTAGTGGGGTATTTCCGAGCTGTTGTGATGCCGTTTCTTTCTCCCCCACCCGCTGTCACCTGCTAAAAAAGGTCTTTCCAAATTACCATACACTCAATCAATCAATCACTCTTATTGATTGAGTGCTTACTGTGTGCAGAGCACTATAGTAAGTGTTCGGGAGAGTACAATAGAACATCATCATCATCATCAATTGTATTTATTGAGCGCTTACTATGTGCAGAGCACTGTACTAAGCGCTTGGGAAGTACAAATTGGCAACATATAGAGACAGTCCCTACCCAACATTGGGCTCACAGTCTAAAAGGGGGAGACAAAGAACAAAACCAAACATACTAACAAAATAAAATAAATAGAATAGATATGTACAAGTAAAATAAATAAATAAATAAATAAATAAATAGAGTAATAAATATGTACAAACATATATACATATATACAGGTGCTGTGGGGAAGGGAAGGAGGTAAGATGGGGGACGGAGAGGGGGACGAGGGGGAGAGGAAGGAAGGGGAGAACAGGAAGGAAGGGGAACAGAGTCATAGAAGGAATCATGAGATTCCCCGGTAATCAAATGAATTAATTTTTATGAACACAAAACATGAAATAAAAATTGGAATTCTTTCCATGGGTCCTATTCTTCTTCTGGACAGCCTCAACAGATGTGAGTGTTCTGCTTGATAATAACCTTTGCCTAAGTGGGAGCTATGCAAATTTTGGTTTGTGCAAAACTTCTCTTCAACACTCCTGCTAAGTGAAAACTCTAATGCTCATTCAAAATATGTAAAATGCAAATATAGTCTCCGTGAAGATAGCTGTTACCTCACTTCATCTTGTTTTCACTCCCTAATTTCATCCCTTCGTCCAAGAAGGTGGTATTCTGTGGGTATTGTAATCATTTCTCGATACGAAAATTATTCTCGTGAAGGAAATGTCAGCCGAGCTCTGGAGTTGCAGGTTGAGGGAAGGGGGGCTTCATTTATAATTTAAGGAGGCCTTTAATTAAGGACCAAGATAAGTATCCTGACATAAAAAAGTGGAAGGTGCTTACAATGCTTCAAAGGAAAGACACACTAACCACAAAAGCAACCTCAGTGATTCTCTTTAGTAAAGAGAGACTCATTCATAAAAGTGCAGGGCTTGGGAATACATAGATCTATGCTATTGATCCGCTACATTTCTGGCAGTGTGAGCTGTGATTAGTGGCAGGGTTTAAGAAAAACAGTGTGGCCTAGTGGAAGGGGCACGGGTCTAAGAGTCAGAAGACTTGGGTTCTAATCCTGCCTCTACAACGTGTCTGTTGTGTGACCCTGGGCAAGTCATTTAACTTCTCTTTGTCTCGGTTTCCTCATATGTAAAATGGGGATTCACCACCTTTTCTCCTTCCTACTTAGACTGTGAGCCTAGTATGGGACAGGGACTGATAATCTTGTATCTATCCCAGCATTTAGCACAGTGTTGAGCACATAGTAAGTGCTTAACAAATATTATTATTATTGTTAAAGGAACACAGGTCTGTGAGCCAGAAGGCCATGGTTCTTGTCTCTATCTTTTTATGGTATTAGTTCAACTCTTACTATGTGTCAGCTAATCAAGTTGGATACAGCCCGTGTCCCACATGGGGCTCACAGTCTTAATTCCCACTTTACAGATGAGGTAACTGAGGCCCAGGGAAGTTAAGCAACTTGCCCAAGGTGACACAACAGACATGCAGCAGAGCTGGGATTAAAACAAAGGTCCTTCTTACTTCCAGGACCGTACTCTAACCACTAGGCAACACTACTTCTTTTTTCTGACACTGACATCTTGAGTGGCCTAGGCCAGGCTCCTAACCTCCCTGTTCTTACTTTCCTCATCTGTAAAATGTGGATAATAATATGAGCTTAATGAAGTGAGATGGTGGGAGCTTTTCTAATGCTCTTATATGGATAGCTTCCCTTCATTTTCAAAGCTAAGGCACATGAGATAAATTTTTTGCATGGGTGGGCTGAAAAGACCAACGTGTGATCGATACCCTATTCCTTATCATGTGCATGGAAAGGATTTCGATCCAGGTGAGATTTGGCCTTCCTCCTCCACTCTCTGAATCTCTTTCCCAGGGACACTTAGAAAGTACACCATACCAAGGTGTGCTCCATAGCTATTGATACTACCACCTTGGGAGGAAGACAACTGGGAATCCCTGAATGGAGAACAAAGACTTAAGAGGGCAAGCGGAGGGGTATTCGAAAGGGACTGATAACCCAAAGCCTTCAGGTTCTCTTTACCTGGAGGAGGACAGTACCAGAACCAAAGCCTCTGGTTACGGCCCCCGCCCAAAAGAGAAAGGGAAGGAAGGAGTAGCTGCTGGAACACACAGAGAGAATACGTTCCTTGTGTGCAGGCAGAGACTATCTGGGATACGGATACCAACCATCTGGTCTACCCCCGTGAAACAGCCACGGGCCATTTTCCTCGAGGCCTGTCAGGTTAAAAACAAACAATTCTCTGAAACATGAAGACCTGTATCCACACATATGCACATGCACATGCGCACACACACACACACACACACACACACACACACACACACACACACACACACGCATAGAGACCCAGCTAATGATGAGAAATCAAAAGGGAACTAT
The DNA here is from genome assembly GCF_015852505.1 of Tachyglossus aculeatus. Classification (NCBI taxonomy): domain Eukaryota; kingdom Metazoa; phylum Chordata; class Mammalia; order Monotremata; family Tachyglossidae; genus Tachyglossus; species Tachyglossus aculeatus. The sequence goes on along the minus strand of NC_052067.1, from coordinate 40,017,874 downwards.
TTCTCAGACCAGCTACTCCTGCGAAACAGCCATGGGCCATTTTCCTCGAGGCCTGTCAGGTTAAAAACAAACAATTCTCTGAAACATGAAGACCTGTATCCACACATATGCGCGCGCGCGCGCACACACACACACACACACACACACACACACACACACACACACACACACACACACACACAAGCAGAAAGACCCAGCTAATGATGAGAAACCAAAAGGGAGCTATTTCTCAGACCAGCTGATGTTTTCTTGCTGGGGTCATTCTCCACGTCTTCCTCTCTAAATGAAAGTTCAGATGATTCTTCTCCCTTTCTTCCTCCTGCCAAACTCCTTTTAACCAGATATTAAACACCGATTACAGGATTCTGGTTGCTGGGGTTATTCTTCTTACCAAACATCATTGGCTTGTTCAATTTCCCTGACTAAATAACAACACTCTCCTTAGAGAAGAGAATGTGGAAAACACCTGTTGTTTCTCCTCTATAGGGGACTGTGCTCATTTCCTCTTCTCCCACTTCCTTCTGTGTCACCCTTGCATGGATGTGCACCCTTTATTCACCCCTCCCTCAGCCCCACAGTACTCATATTCACATCTGTAATTTTTATTAACGTTCATCTTCATACCCGTAATTTATTTATTAGTAACATTTTCTCCCCCTCTAGACTGTGAGCTCATTGTGGGCAGGGAATGTGTCTACCAATATCTGTTGTACTTCCAAGCGGTTAGTAGAGTGCTATGTACACAGTAAGCACTCAATAAATATGATTGATCTATTGGATTGATTGACCCCGGGACATCTCTCAGAAAAATCAAGCTACAAGAAAACACACACACACAAAAAAAAAATACATTACACATACACACACACACACACACACACATCTTTCTGGGTCAAGTTAGACTTTCCTGACTTGGGAAGAATTGGACCTTGGGTTCATTCATTCATTCATTCATTCAATTGTATTTATTAAGCGCTTACTGTGTACAGAGCACTGTACTAAGGGTTGATTAGAATAGTTTTGAAGAACTGTTTAAATGTTATTTATGCCTCAATCAACCATTCACTTAATCTAAGACAGGTACATCAAGATTCATGGAATCATTCTCTGATTTTAGGAGTGATTATGGATTGCTAAAAGATGTGGTTTGGGAATTTAAATCAACACCCATAAAGAATTATTAAGCATCTCATTAGCAAAACTGTAAACCCCTTGAGGGCTGGATTGTGCTATTGTATCATGCTCTCCCCAGTGCTTAGGAACTGTGCTATTGTATTGTGTGCTCTGCACACAGTACAAACAATAAGTGCTTGATATATACCAGTGATTGAGATGGGGGAGATATGTCTCTGATTTGTACTTTTTAAAGAAATCTGTCCTCACCTCATGAATTACTAGGGATATTCCTCTCCTCCCATAATAAACGAAGGGTTTAAAAATCGCTCTAAAGGTTAAAGAAGCAGCATGGCCTAGGAGTCAGAGGACCTGGGTGTTAATTGCAGCTCTGCTAATTGCCTGCTGTGTGACCTTGGGAAAGTCACTAAACTTCTCTGAGCCTCAGTTACTTCGTCTGGAAATGAGGATTAAATCCTCTTCCTTCCACTTAATAATAATAATAATAATGATAATAATAATAATAATAATGGCATTTATTAAGCACTTACTATGTGCAAAGCACTGTTCTAAGCACTGGGGAGGTTACAAGGTGATCAGGTTGTCCCACGGGGGGCTCACTGTCTTAATCCCTATTTTACAGATGAGGGAACTGAGGCACAGAGAAGTTAAGTGACTTGCCCAAAGTCATACAGCTAATTGGTGGAGCGAGGATTTGAACCCATGACCTCTGACTCCAAAGCCTGTGCTCTTTCCACTGAGCCACGCTGCATCTCTAAGATGCTGCTCACTTAGATGGTGAGCCCCATGTGGGACTGGGACAGTGCCCAACCTGATAAACTTGTATCTACCCTAGCACTTAGGACAGTAATTGTCACACAGTAAGCACTTAACAAATGCCATTAAAAGGAAAAAAAGACACTCAGAAATGCTTTTGTCCCCTAAAATCCAAAGTGAAGTTGGATTTCCGAGCTCCTCTGAGGAAAAGCACTTTGTAAATGTAACCCTATAATGAGAACAATAGTAATAATTCATGCACTTGTAAGAAGTGCAATTCGGGCCGTATCGGGCCTGATTCGATCATAGTGTTTCATGGATTTATTCAACCAGAGGTGATTTAGTCTCTCCACTGCATTGTACCTGTAACTGATATTTAGAGAAACCACCCACGACTTCACGGTCTTTAGAAACACCCACGAAGCTGGTCGGTTGTCACACAGTCAGAACCAGACGGGACAGGACTGGTGTAAACAAAGAAAGCTAAAGGAACTGAAAATATTTCGCTTTCAGGGATTCAAGTAGAGAAAGATACACAACCCCATTGAAGGGAGACCCTCCTCTGCACCCCCACCTCCTGCTCTGTCCCCACGGTGGTTAATCAAACCCCTCTGATCATAAAGCACAAATGCCAGTAGGCCCTGGGTGAGCATCACAATGCTCTCTTCTGGCCATGAAATCGAGTCCCCGTGCAATTACTCCAATGCGACACCTTATATAAGCTCGAAATCACGCCTTCACTTTAAACATTGTAAATCAATAAAATTATATTGTAGCCATTGACAACACATACAATTTTGCCTGTTTGATGCCCCATTACCGCAATTGTGCTAGAAATAGTTTTGGAAAAGCAGCTCTTCCCTTCCCCTAAGTGAGTAGGGCTGTTTTTTCCCCTTGCGTCTGGTGGGGTCATACTTATAGATCGCGAAATAATTGCCGGCATGTATAGATTTGCGACTTTCCCATAAAAGGTGCCCAGTCCTAGCCCTAATACTGGAGTGTACCCACCCATTCTATTCTTCCCGTATTTTGTCAGGACAATTTTACATTAAAAAGGCTGCCATCTGTAGACTGCTGAACCAGCAAAGAGTGAAATAAAAGGTAGTGGGTAAAATACCACTCTCTTTCATATGGTACAGATAGATTGAATTAAACGGCACACATAAGTTATTAAAAAAAATCCATGTCATTTATGTGAAATGTTCAGCATATCTCAGCTTGAATCAGCTGGAAGAGGTATGTAAAGAAGGTTGTCTTTATTCTCCTTTAAAACATGTACCTGTAAGCCTGCATACTTGTTCAACATGTAATAATAATAATGATAATAGTGGTGTTTGTTAAGTGCTTGCTATGTGCCAAGCATTGTTCTAAGCGCTGGGGGGGATGCAAGGTTATCAGGTTGTCCCAGGTGGGGCTCACAGTCTTAATCCCTATTTTACAGATGAGGTAACTGAGGCACAGAGAAGTGAAGTGACTTACCCAAAGTCACACAGCTGACAAATGATGGAGTGGGGATTAGAACCCACGACCTCTGACTCCCAAACCCATGCTCTTTCCACTAAAGCACGCTGCTCTCTCAAGCGGACAGGTTTTCTGGGGTGTGGACTCTTCCCTGGGGCATCCAAAATATTGTCCCCCTCTCAATCCCCCTAGTCTTGCCTCCTTCCCTTCCCCACAGCACCTGTATATATGTATATATGATTGTACATATTTATTACTCTATTTATTTATTTATTTTACTTGTACATAGCTATTCTATTTATTTTATTTTGTTAATATGTTTGGTTTTGTTCTCTGTCTCCCCCTTCTAGACTGTGAGCCCACTGTTGGGTAGGGACTGTCTCTATATGTTGCCAACTTGTACTTCCCAAGTGCTTAGTACAGTGCTCTGCACACAGTAAGCACTAAATAAATACGATTGATTGATTTATTGCCCACTGGGGAAGGAACAAGGGGAAGAATAAGTCAAATGAGTTGATTAAAGATGAAAGTAGTTCAAAAGAATAAAAAGGTGGTTCCCAAATGTGTTAGGGAAAGAGGCTTTGGGGAGAATGTGCAGCCAGAAATGAAAGGAAAGGGGGCATCATTGAAGACAATCCTACTTGGCTGTGAGGAAATGGGGGAAGGAATTTACAAATGGTGATGAGGGTGGGAAAGGAGAGGAAAGGTCAAAGAGTATTGCTGGGGGCGGGCAGGAAAACCTGTTTGGGTGGGTGAGGAGAGGGTTCTCTGATTACCAGGGAGAGTAGATGCATCCAATTTACTTCTGATTGAGTGAAAGTCACCTAACCATGTCATGGAATCTCTCTCTCCGACTCAATGTAAATACAAATAAAGTAACTATATTACTTTGCTAGACTTGTTCGAGTACACAATTCTGGCCAAATTTTGTAAAACTAGAGTAACTGATCTTGGTTCAGGAACCAATCCCATAAATCTGCGTATCATTCTTATGGACAATTTGGATCCGATTGAAGCTTCTGCTTTAGACACACTTTCCTGGAAACCACCATGTCCTAAATCGCAGTACTGTCTGGGAACATAGGGAAGATGGTACCTCACTAAATGAGTCACCACTTCAGATCCTTTGGATCACCTCCCCAACTCCCAGGTGACTGGCTAGGGGATAAAGCACAGGTCTAGGAATCAGAAGGTCACGGATTCTAATCCCGGCCCCACCACTTACCTGCTGTGTGACCTTGAGTGAGTCACTTCACTGTGCCTCATTTACCACAGCTGGAAAATGGAGATTGAGATTGTGAGCCTCATGTGGGACAGGGACCGTGTCCAACCCAATTTGCCTATATCCACCCCAGCATTTAGTACAGTGCCTGACACATAGTAAGCATTTCAGAAATACCACAATTATTATGATTATTATTAGACTGTAAACTCATTGAGGGAAGGGATCATGTCTACCAACTCTATTATAGTGTACTCTTCCAAGAGCATAGTGGAGGGCTCATCATAAAGGAAGTGCTTAATAAACACGCCTGATTGATTGATTGATTGACTTCACCGGCTCTGAATGCCCACTGATAAGAGAGTAAAGTAGGCTTGGGGGTAAAGTTAAAGGATGGCTAATCAGGGGAGGCCCAAGTCGGGGGGTAGTGGGAACCCCTCATAAGAAAAGTGATGGGGGATGAACAAAGATGGTTAGTCTAGCCTGGAAAAATCAGCAGAAGGGTACCACATTGGGCAAAAATAATAACAATAATTGTGGCATTTAAACACTTACTAAGTGCCAAATGCTGAACTCAGTGCTGGGGAAGATATAAGATAATCAGGTCACACATGGGGCTCCCAGGCTAAGTAGGAGGGAAAATAGGGAGATTGGGGAGAAAAAGTACTGAATCCTCATTTTGCAGATGAGGGAACTGAGGCAAAGCAAAGTTAAATGACTTGTCCAAGGTCACACAGCAGACAAGTGGCAGAGCTGGGATTAGAACCCTGGTCTTTTGACACCCAGGACTCTGCTCTTTTCACTAGGCTATGGTGGGAAAGCATTGGCAGAAGCCACTTCACTCTCTCCAACAGAGACTAGATGTGCCTGCTAAACTTTATTATGGATCTGTAACTAAAGAATGAACACTATAATGATGTTAGAGAATATAGTCAATAAATGCGAGGTTTACAAACTGGGAAGATATTCTGACAAGTTTCAAAATGCCTCAAGCCTCTACTTTTTGAGGTGTTGGGATTTTTGTTTTCAGTTCCTTTCTTATAAATAGAATTTATAGTTTCTGGGATTCAAATTCATTAACTCCCCCAAAATTAAAACTTTTATCTGCTGAAAAAAAATAAAAGCTGTACTAAAATTAGTCAAACATTTCAGATTCCCAGAAATATGCAAATCCAGTTTGGCTTGAAACATGCACGAACCTAAAAGTTCAGTGGGAAAAGGGTTTGATCAACTATGGAAAAGAAAACCCCAAAATATTTGAAAAGTGGTTTCAATGTTTAGTACAGCACAGAGCACACAGCAGGCACTTAATAAGCATGCTTGATTAATTGACTGGTTGATTGACAACCTGTGAGAAACCAATACAAATATATGGATATTGAAAGCTTAAAAATAAAGGATCGATTTCTATGGCACCAGGCAGAAAACTGAGGATGCTGAAGGAAAAATCAGTCTTCATGTTGAGAAAAATTTCTGGTTGTGAAGATGGGCAGATCAGCTCAGTGGGTTTAGCTGGACTGTGCGAAAAATGGGAAAAGAGAGGAAGAAATCGATCTTGTCGACAGCAGAATGGGCTGAAAAGGCTGTTCTGTTTTTCCATCACCGATTGATATCAATATAATCCTTAGAGCTTCTGTCTGAGGCCAGAAAGAAGCCATCTGGACACCTGATAAAATTAACATTCCCTCTAGACTGTAAGAATGCAAGCTCATTTTGGGCAAGAAACAGTTTCTACCAAGTCTGTTGTACTGTATTCTTTCAAGTGCTTAGTACAGTACTCTGCATACAATAAGTGCTTAAAAAATGCAATTGATTGAATAATGTCTGCAGAAACAAGTAGTAACGTTCCCCTCTTCCAACCCTTACCATGAAAGGTAACTCATATCAAGCAATCAATGGTATTTGTTGAGCGCTTACTAAGTGAAGAGCACTTAGCTCATATGGGAAACAGCTTGGCCTAATGGAAAGAGCCTAAGACTAGTGGTTAGGAGACCAGCGACCTAATCCTGGCTCTGCCATTTGTCTGCTGTGTGTCCTTGAGTGAGTCATTCAGCTTCTCTGTTCCTCCATTTTCTCCCCTGTAAAATGGGTGTATCCTCTCAGGGTCGCACCTGGAGAGTTTCCAGCATTCTGCCAGTCTTGACTACAGGAGGGAGAGTCAAGCAGAGGCCTACCCATTCCATTACTAGCTTGGGCAGTGGCTAACAATTGGAAGGCAATCTGCGACAAGTCAAAACTCACCTATGCTGGGCAGTAGCAGCATGGGAGAGAATCGAGGGCAGAGACTCGTTTACTGCATGGAAGGAGGCGGTGGTAAACCACTTCTGTATTTTTACCAATAAAACTCTATGGATACACCGCCAGAACGATTGCAGATGGAAGTAGGGCGTTCTGGGAGAGCTGTGTCCATGGCGTCGCTATGGGTCGGATACAGCTCGACAGCATAAGACAACAACAACAAAATGGAAGTTAAATATAAGTTCTCTTTCCCCATTAGACTGGAAGTCTCATGTTGGACAGGGACCGTGTCTGATTTGCCTATCTTTATTCATTCATTCAATCATATTTATTGAACGCTTACTGTGTGCAGAGCACTGTACTAAGAGCTTGGAATCATGAATCTACTCATAGTAAGCCACTATTATTATTAGTAGTAGTATGCTCTTTGGAATAACGAGCAATGTGTGAGCTGGTAACGGTTTGTCCTATTATCCATCCCTAAGTATTAATGATGGATGACCTTTGTATCCAGAACAAATGTCTCATTGGGGATATGGGAACCGCTTTGGAAACAAGGGGGATGTGACCCTAGTGATAGGAAATGGAGCTAGATCATGGAAATTCGGGGATCCTCACAAGAACAAGTTCTGTGTGACTTCGGACAAGTCACTTCACTTCTCTATGCATCAGTTTCCTCATCTGAAAAATAGGTGAGCCCCACATTGGACAGGATGAGCTTATGTCTACTTTAATGTTTAGTACAGTGCTTGGCAAGGGGTGAGCCCCTAACCAAAACTACAAGTATTAGTATCACCATTATTATGGTGGTGATGTTGATAACGATGATGATGTTGATGATGCATTTGGATCTGTGATCTTTGGACATTTGATATTCACCCCACCCTCAACCAATGGCTATGTGTTTGTGAGTGGAATTGCATGTAAGGGGGGCCGGGACAAGGTGAGAGGGGCCCAGAATGAAGAAACTACACTTCCAGGAAAATCAGGAAGGGTGTCACTTCCAGGAAAGGTTTTTTTCCAAAAGGTTTGGCCTAGAAACCATCCACTAGAAGCCATCTGTTATCATTAATCTAATTTGAAAAAGGAACAGCCACGAAAACATTGCGGTGGCCCCAGTAGAAGCCCGGGCAAAACTGCCTAGAGAGCATAATCAATCAAACTCTTCCCCCAGAACTAGAATGGCTATTGGGCCAGATCAATAAGCACTACTTGTTGATCTGTGGCCCTGGAATCATGGCGGAGACACCTCCAAATAAAGCTAAAAACATATGAGTGCAGAATAATACCCTGTACCTCTTTATTAGCCTGATATATTGCAAGAGAAATACGGGAGAAAGCAAACATTAATGGAAAGTGGGATTTTCCCTGCAATAGCCACAATAAATATGTCGGTGGGGGAAAAAAATGAAGACAAAAGAGAAGGCTGCCTTCATCTCTGAAATCGAAAGCAACGCCTAGTGAGGTCTAACCCATCGGAAAAATTGTTCGTGAGCAGTTCGTCGGCAGGAAAACGTGACCTCTGAAGCACAGCCAATGTAGACAAGACCTAGGGTGATCCACTGAGTAAATGCCAGTCACAGAGGTTAAAGTTGCCCAGGGGCAGATTTAATGTTATGTACGCAGGGCTCAGAAAAGAGTGAGGGTGAAAAGAATGAGGTTCATTTTCAGGATGATGTGCCCAAAGATGCTTTCAGGATTTGGGGACTCCCCCGGAGGTCATTTCTGTAGAAGGAGTCACAGCTCTTTGGTAACATTCGCTATCTGTTACCCCAATCCCTCAGAGTCCTTTCCCAGCAGGCAAGGCCAGCATTCATTTGAGGAATGGATGGAGTTTAGAAAGGAGGCCCCTTCCCTTCTATAGTCACTACAGGAGCCAAGTGGAGGCCCAATACCGTGAGTGCTCAATGGGACTGTACTAAAAAATGGAAGACTGAAAGGTTTGTGAGAGGCCTCGTTCCTCTCTATCACGCTGTGCTCTCTCCCAAAGGGTAGGTAGCAAGAGCTGAGCTGAAACCTGCAGAGGGGGAGATTTATGTGTTCAGTTATTTTGACAACCGGGAACATTTTCACAAACACGAACTGAACGTTTCCAAATTTTCCCTTTTGGGTCCTCCTGAGTGAAAATCTGAGGTAAATTCAGGTCACAGGGAAGAGCAAACCAGTACCTCAGAAAGCAGTGAAACTCTCTGTTTGTCAGTGTGCCGAGAAAAGAAGCAAACAATGGGGAGAGGAATGCAAAGGGGAGACTAATCAGAGTACCATTAAAAAGCTTGAGAACTAGAAGCACAGTTGCAAATGTCAATTTAAAAAAAAATACATCTTGACTGCTCCTTCTTTTCTCTGAAAGAATCGTATCTTTCCAAATCCTCGAATTAAAGTTCCAAAATAAAGAGGAGATTATTATTATAGACCGTATCCGGCTGCTCATTTCTGAGTTGGTTCAGAGAGTTGCTGTGACTACTGACTCTTGATCGTGCCTGGGACCCATCTGATCGTGCCTTGTGGTTTTTGGGACGTGTTATCCCTTTCAGAGGATTTAATACATAAATTAAATCCACCGCTTCTCTTCTTTTTTCCAAAGACCAGAAAAGGTTCGGTTGAGAAGAGAGCTAGGCATAATCCAGGATGCCCCACACATCACTGGACGTCATTACAGGAGAACTTTAGGAGCTAATGAGAATAACTTCAAGCGAAATATTCCTACTCGGGGCAAAACTGCACAAACTCCCACACAAATCATTCAGGTGACCGTACGTTCTCCTCTAATCGCAAACGCCCCTGCTTGCAGAAGTGATGTTGAGGCAACAGGCTAGGTTGATCTCCTGCATGCATATACACTGTTCTTGTACACCAATTCTTCCATCACTGGGTATTTTTCCCATTTTAGTACACATATTTAGACTTTCCTGTGGTGGGCCGACACTTCTGCACACACATTTAATTACGTCACTGTTGAATGCTTATGTGAACGAAAGAGACAGATTTCCCCAGACATTTCATGTGTGAGCATCCTTGGCTTCCTGCCACGCGACAGCAGGGTTTAGAATAGTCTTCATTGAGTTTTACTGTACTCAAACAAAATTGGGAGAGTTTAAATTGAATTAAGTTGAAATTAAATGCCAATAGACAGTGCTGCTGTTCACAGGGAAAAAAATCAAAGTAATCCAGTGGCGGGCTTCTTTTACCTTAAAGGAAAGAAAGAATTCTTTAAAGTCCTCCTCACCTTGTTCCTGTATCAGTGTCTCTCTCTCTTCGTCAGAGAGAGCTACCCTCTTACTTGGTTATTCTCAGCTGTTCAGGAGTAACTGCCTAATTACTCCCTTCTTCCTGAAGATAGATGCTTTTGGCTAGAGGTGGTCTGCAGGAGCTGATACTTCCTTATCTCCTGTTGCTGCTCTCCCTCTGGGAGAGGGCAGCTTCAAATTGGTACTAAGAGTAATTTCACTGGATCCTTCTTTCCCCTGCCCCAGTGCTCATGGTGCACAGCTATGTATTTTATGGGACAGAATGCTGTGGGGTTACGGTTTCCAGAGATCAACTCCTCACCTAACAGAAACGACAGCTTCAAGACTGCTTTTTCTGAAGGACCCACAGGACATCCCTGTGGTGAGTGACACAACAGGGAGAAAACCACAAGAGACCCCCTTCAGAAGCTTCTGAACTTTCATTCCTCGGGTTGACATGGTGTTTACAATTTGTCTCCTTACAGGGGAGAGCCACTTTCCATCAGAGAGTGCCGCAGCTTTAAGCCGAACAACAACAACAAAAAAACAACAATCTGTAATTTCTGTGATTGGCGGAAACCTCTCACCTCGGATTACAAAAGCGACTGGATTTTGATTTTCAGATTCCCTATTTTACCCCAGGCTACAGAAATGGACGTGGGGGTGGGGGTGTGGGGAGGGCTTCTCCAAACTAGAAGTGGAATCTGCTTTTGATTTCAATCTTTACGCAATAGGAAGGGATGGTTTTGGAGTGGAAATGGTCTTTACTGTTGGTCCAGTCAACAGAGATTAACACCCACAGAGGCAGGGACTTATATTAACAGTCCAATTTGCCTATCCACATAATAGTTCATTCACACTTCAGAGCAGAGTTGGAAGCATCCTCTACCCATTGGCCTCTGACCCTAATGTGGAAGCCCATTTATGACAATATGCAACACATTTACAGCACCTCCCAATCTCAATCTGCTAATCCTGAGCAAAAATCCCACTTGAAGCTCCGTGACTCAGATCCAACAGTGTACGCTTTAAATAGAAAAAAAAAATCTCATTGATTGCATGAAACTCGGGGTTTATTTTTGTCCATCGATTCCCCTGGCGACTTTCTGCAGCATCCAACGCCCAGAGCGAACCCAATCTGACCCCGACTTTATGTGCATTATTATATTGAGAGACAGGAGCTACTTACAGTCCATGCCATTGTCTCCGTAGATATGTAATAAAGTATTCTAGAACTGCTCCTGCCGAGAACCTTCATACACTCGACATTTCCTTCTCTCTCCCCCTCCTTCCCTCCTCCTCCCACCTTCTCTCACATCCACAAACACACATTCTCTCACTCGCACTCACACATCACCCTGTCTTGCATCCATATACAATCCCACCCTCCCTTCCTCCCTCTCCACCTATCTTAAATTCCCTTCACTCTCTGCATTTTTCCCCCTTTGGAGGACAGCTCAAATGAGCAGCATCAGACTTTGACTAATACTCACATAACTCTCGGTAAACAACATCCTTCACCCAGATCTATAACTAATAATAATGCTCTTTATTAAGCTCTCCTGTGAAACAATATGTCTAATAAAAAGCTGTTCTCCACACGATTTTAATTATAATAAATCACCTTCATTATGATGCATAACTCAATATAACATCCCCAACGCTTAGCTACCGAGGCTACTTCTATAATGAGGACAGAGAGCGGGCACATCTCGGGCAAAGTTCTTTACACACCCACAGAAAAATCCTGCAGGAACCTCCTTCCTTGCAACATGAATTTCAACAACTTTTATCTTACCTTACGGTTCAGAACATCACAGCCGAGGAGGAAAACGAAGCTGAAAAATGCTGTTTACACAAATAACCCCGCATCCTTCCGCCAGCACGGAAAAAGTGATCCTCACGGTGCAATCATTTCTCTAAAATGTATAAAAGTATTTTACCACCCTGCTCGGAAAAGCAGTGATGAGACTAGAAGCAGTTGTGAGCTGGTGTCAGGGGATTTCATGTCAAAGTCAACTTCCTGGGCAATCCCCAGAGAACTGTGCTGGGCACATTCTCCTGAAAGGTGTGAAAATCTGATTTTCTAAAATGGATCAGTAATTCTCTATGAAGGGGGGAAGGATCGATAAATCTTTGCTAAGTAGATTGTAAAGGAAAAATTATTCTTTCAGTGACAGTACATTAGGATCCTCCAAACAATCTCAATAAACTAAAGACATAGCCTTTCTCCACCAGCTGCTTTTGACTTCTGATGTATTTTTGTAATCTCGGATCATTCTGCAATGCACATACATTTATATTTTCTAAGCAATGTTCCATGTTGATGTTGATTTATGGGTATGTGCCATTATAATGCTTGGCTGTGACTAGAAAAAGAAAATTATTAGCTGCTTGTTACCTGATAGATGTGATACAAGGAAATGTCATTACATCTGTGCACACATATATGTTTCTTTCTATATCACTCTTGGTGTATTTGCACAACGCAACAACCACCTACAAGTGGTTGCACAACGCAACAACCACCAGGGCTCAGTGGCTCTCAATCAATCAATTGATCTATCGACTGTATTTACTGAGCTGTTACTCTGCGAAGAGCATCGTACTAAGCGCTTGGGAGAGTACAATATAGCAGAGTTGGTAGGCACGTTCCCTGCCCACAACGAGCTTACAGCCAGGATGGGATGCACTTAGAACCCCTGGAATTCCACTCTTCCTTTTCCTTTTCTCCTGCTGCTTGGAATCCAGGAGACTTGGAAACTTGCAGAACTGTAAATCTGATAGTGAAATTCACCCTTGCGTTGGGATCACAGAAAGTTCTGCAGATTGCCAGTCTGAGAGTTGGGCAGTCAGTCGCATTGATTGAGCGCTTACTGTGTGCACAGCACTGTACTAAGCTCTTGGGAGAGGACAATGTAACAATATGAGATGCATTCCCTGCCCACAATGAGCTTACAGTCTCGAGAAAGGCCCTGAGCATTCTTGTTATAGAACGTATTCAACCCTTCCCGCTGAGGACGTCAAGTTCTCAGTGTTCTGCCATTGGCCGCCATGGCAAAGCCAGTCTGAGAGAGAACTGCAAAATCCCCATTTTGTTCACTGTTGTGAGCCTCAAGATGCCAGTTGTTGAAACAATCCCAGCATTGTACTGAAGCAGTTAATAAATAGCCCGGCCCAAGTAGGGTGGTCTTGGCTTTGCCAGGGCTGAAGACCCCATGTCCTATCATACGTGAGCCAGACAAAATGAGAGCTGGGTGAGATCGCTCTGAAGGGGACTGGTTTTTCAATTTTTTTTTAAGTGCTTACTATGTTCCAGGCTCTTTTCTAAGCACTAGAGTAGATACAAGGTAATCAGGTTGGACACTATACATGTCCCACTTGGCGCTCACAGTCTTATTGCCCATTTTACAGATGAGGTAACTGAGACACAGAGAAATCAAGTGACTTGTCCAAGGTCACACCGCAGACAAGTGGTGGAGCCGGGATTAGAATCCAGGTCCTTCTGACTCCCAGGGCTGTGCTTTCTCCATTAGGCCATACTGCTTCACTTGGAACTAATTTCTGACAGAATTACAGTGACATCAATATGGCTCTTTGGGGAAGAAAAAAAAGACATCTCTTTTTGTGCCAACAGCTCTAATGCATAAAGCACTTCAGAACAGGGAGGAGAGGAGATAATGGATATAGTATGATATAACTGGAGTATTTTGCTTAATTTATGCATTCCCTGCCCTAGTGACACTCTGTTGGAACAATTTATGGATCTATGCATTGATACCTTATCCACTGATACCACTGCCACACATCTTATTGGAGGCATTGAGAGAAGCATTTTTTTAAAAACCTACAGTGACAAGTGGCCGCACCCAAGATGCCTTTCTACCTTTAAATAATTAGGCTGCTTCTCTTTTCCTTTTATCTAGTCAAAGGCCAAACCAAACCAGAGAAGCAGGTGTCAAATCCCCTCAGGCCAATAGGTGGGACCATCCATTATGCTCATATCAATCAGTGGTATATATTGAGCTCTTACTATGTGCAGAGCACTATGCTAAGCACTTGGGAGAGTACAACAGAGTTAGAAACACGTTCCCTATCCGTAATAACTGTACAAACTACAGGGGATGGTCTAATCTGCTCATATAAGAATTTCCAAAGCAGGAACGGGGTTAGAGCCTATTTGCTGGTGCCCAGCCTGCTGGGATATTTAGGAAATATTAAACAACCTGAGGAATTCCCACCATGCATGATGGGAAAATGAGATATCTCTGGACTTGTGAACTTCGTTTTTTAGATGTTCTCCTTCTACACTTCAGTCCAACTTGATACCACTCTTTCACCCTACTGTGAGCTCACCTCCTCCAGGAGGCCTTCCCAGACTTTACCTTTCCTCCTCCCCATCCCCCCCACCCTACCTCCTTCCCCTCCCCACAGCACTTGTATATATGTGTATGGATTTATTACTCTATTTATTTTACTTGTACATATTTACTACTCTATTTGGTTAACGATCAATCAATTGTATTTACTGAGTGCTTACTGTGTGCAGAGCACACAGGACTGTGTACATATAGCTATAATTCTATTTATTCTGACGGTTTTGACACTTGTCTACATGGTTTGTTTTGTTGTCTGTCTCCCCCTTCTAGACTGTGAGCCCATTGTTGGGTAGGGACCATCTTTATATGTTGCCGACTTGTACTTCCCAAGCGCTTAGTACAGTGCTCTGCACACAGTAAGCGCTCAATAAATACAATTGAATGAATGAATGAACTGTAATAAAAAACATTTAATCTATGAACAAAAAGTGGCCCTCTACCTGACCCTAATTCTGAATTAAAATTTTATTTGGACATGAATCGAGAAACACTGATTTCCAATTCCCTGTAAATCAGAGGTTCTGCCAAAATGTCCCCTTCAACCTTATCTTCAATATTATTGCCGACCCATGAAGAATACGAGGCAGGAGAGATGGAGGGAGGGGAGAATGAGGGAAGAAGGGAAAGAGAGATAGAAAAAGGGAGAGACAGTCAGAGAAGGAGAGAGTGAAGAGAGACAAAGAGAACAAGCAAGGGAAAAGGGATTTGCTATTCAGAGCACCTTATGTCATGAGTTCTAATCCAGGCTCTGCCACTTCAATCAATCAATCAATCGTATTTATTGAGCGCTTACTGTGTGCAGAGCACTGTACTAAGCACTTGGGAAGTACAAGTTGGCAACATATAGAGACAGTCCCTACCCAACAGCGGGCTCACAGTCTAAAAGGGGGAGACAGAGAACAAAACCAAACATACTAACAAAATAAAATAAATAGAATAGATATGTACAAGTAAAATAAATAAATAGAGTAATAAATCTGTACAAACATATATACAAACATATATAAACTTGTCTGCTTTGTGGCCTTGGGCAAGTCACATCACTTAGAACAGTGCTTTGCACATAGTAAGCGCTTAATAAATGCCATTATTATTATTATTATCACTTCTCTGAGCCTCAATTACCTCACCTGTAAAATGGGATTGAGGCTGTGAGCCCTATGAGGGACAGGGACTGCATCCAATCTGATTTACTTGTATCCACCCCAGCTCTTAGTTCAGTGCCTGGCACATAGTAAGCACTTAACAAATACCACAATTCTTATTATAACAATTATTATTATAAGCAGAGAAATGAGAACACTGGAGCTATATCGAAAGTATTTGTCTTCATACAACTCACATAACACTTCTGAATGGATTTTTTTCCCCTATGCTGGGCAACTCCATATGGGACTGAGAGGTCTGTATCATTTCTTATTTGAATTCTGCCTCTTGAAATTTCATAACAGTATCACAAATCCTGTTCTGTGTCAAATCTCTATCTGAATTGCCTCACGGCAAATTTTCAGGAATGACTGCTATGTGGGACTTTGGACCAAGGCGGTACTGTTGCTGTTCGCTTCTTGGACAGTGGTATAAACCAGTCCAAGGCAGACTGAGTCCAAAATAGAAGCCAAGGTCAGCTGGGAAGAGCCTTCCCCAGTCTATCAGCAGAGAATTCTCTATTCAACTCCTATAATACCCAGCATCTCCATGTGTAGTTTACCTATTCAAAGCAGGGGTGCCTAGGAGTTAGGAAAGGAGGGTGTTGAATGGCTGGTCTGGCAGGCCTTGTGACAATGTAAAAAAGTCTTTTTTTTTTAATGGTATTTGTTGAGCGCTTACTATTTGCCAGGAAATGTACTAAAAGCTAGGGTAGATAATAATAACAATAATAATAATAATGATGGCATTTGTTAAGTGCTTACTGTCTCTATGTGATGCCAATTTGTACTTCCCAAGCGCTTAGTACAGTGCTCTGCACATAGTAAGCGCTCAATAAATACGATTGATTGATTGATTGATACTATTTGCAAAGCACTGTTCTAAGCTCTGGGAAGGATACAAGGTAAAGAGGTGAGGTTGTCCCCCGTGGGGCTCATAGTCTTAATACCCATTTTCCAGATAAGGGAACTGAGGCACAGAGAAGTGAAGTGACTTGCCCAAAGTCTCACAGTTGACAAGTGGCGGAGCCAGGATTTGAAATCTCTCAGTTCCTTTCGATGATTTTGGTGTTGCCATCACCTTGGAGCCAATAACCCCATTTCTTTGGTGGATAAAAGAATTTCCAAGACAGCTCCTTGTAAGTTAAGACATTCTGGACAATCAGTTTCCCCACCTTCAAAGCCTCACTGAAGGCACTTCTACTCCAAGAGGTGTTCCCTGACTAAGCCTTCATTTCCTCTTCTCCCCCTCCCATCTGCATCACTCTTGCCCTGTGATTTGTTCCCTTTATTCAACCCTCCTTCAGACACGCAGCCCTTATATATCTCTGCATGGCACATAGTAAGCGCTTAACAAATACCATCATCATTATCAATAATATAATATAATATGTATTATCAATAATATATTAGCAATAAATATTATATTATATATGATTATGATTTATATTAATGTCTGTCTCCCTCTCTAGAATGCCAACTCACTGTGGGCAGGAAAAGTGTCGACCAACTCTGTTGTACTCTCCAAAGTGTTTAGTGCACTCACTAAGCCCTCAATAAATACGATTGATTTATTGATTCATTGGACCCAGAGCTGGTGCAAGGTAGAGGATTATTTGAACCAAATCCTGGAAACCAGCAGGGTCAGGATATTACTTGGGCTCACTCCCAAGGCCCAAACCAGGCTTTCTGAAAAGGTCAGGGAGGAGAGGGGCTTTAGCCTGACCCCAGGGCCCAGTGGGGTGAGGAACTGAAGGTTTATCTCTAAATGGATTCCAGCTGGGCCAGGGGTGAAAGGAGTCCTCCACTTGCCCCTAAACCTTCTGCCAAACTCCCCACTGCACCATGAGTTAGGGGAAACTGCTAGCATAGTGGATAGAGCACGGGCCTGAGAATTAGAAGAGAAGCAGCATTGCTCAGTGGAAAGAGCATGGGCTTTACAGTCAGAGGTCATGGGTTCAAATTCCAGCTCTATGACTTTGGGCAAGTCACTTCTCTCTGCCTCAGTTACCTCATCTGTAAAATGGGAATGAAGACTGTGAGCCCCGCGTGGGACAACCTGATCACCTTGTAACCTCCCCAGCACTTAGAACAGTGTTTTGCACATAATAAGTGCTTAATAAATGCCATTATTATTATTAGAAAGTTGTGGGTTCTGATCCCGGCTCTGCCACTTGTCTGCTTTGTGACCCTGGGCAACTCACTTCACTTCTCTGGGCTTCAGTTACCTCATAATAATAATGATGGCATTTGTTAAGCGCTTACTATGTGCAAAGCACTGTACTAAGCTCTGGGGGGGGATACAAGGTGATCAGTTTGTCCCACGTGGGGCTCGCAGTCTTAATCCCCATTTTACAGATGAGGCAACTGAGGCTCAGAGACGTTAAGTGACTTGCCGAAGGTCACACAGCAGACATGTGGGGGAGCCGGGATTCGAACCCATGACCTCTGACTCCAAAGCCCGTGCTCTTTCCACTGAGCCACGCTGCTTCTCCTGAAATGGGGATTGAGACCGGGAACCCCATGAGAGACAGGGATTGTGTCCAACCCGATTTGCTTGTATCTACCCCACCGCTTAGTAGAGTGCCTGGCACATAGTAAGAGCTTAACAAAAAAACACAATTACTATAATTAGTTCATCCTTGGAGTTTCTCTCAGCCTCTCCTGGCCAGGTCTGGTAGAAAAGGAACTTCCACCCCAACCTTGGAGCCTGGCAGGGGCAGAGGAAGGCTCTGGCTCATTCCCAGAGTTCTTCCGAGTTCTCTGGCCAGGACGGGATTGAGGTGAGCCTCTAGCCTGGACTCAGAGCTCAGGGTCAAGGACGATTCCTTGATAGAATTCCCTTCAAGGCCCTGCTGAGAGCTCACCTCCTCCAGGAGGCCTTCCCAGACTGAGCCCCTTCCTTCCTTTCCCCCTCGTCCCCCTCTCCATCCCCCCATCTTACCTCCCTCCCTTCCCCACAGCACCTGTATACATGTATATATGTTTGTACATATTTTCTTTACTCTATTCATTTATTTATTTAATTTATTTGAACATATCTATTCTATTTATTTTATTTTGTTAGTATGTTTGGTTTTCTTCTCTGTCTCCCCCTTTTAGACTGTGAGCCCACTGTTGGGTAGGGACTGTCTCTATATGTTGCCAATTTGTACTTCCCAAGCGCTTAGTACAGTGCTGTGCACATAGTAAGCGCTCAATAAATACGATTGATGATGATGATGATGATGATGATGATTCCATCAGAGTCTGGCTTCCAGGGCAAGATGCCACATCTTAGCCTCGGGAGGCCTAATGGATGGAAGCAGAATAGAGAAGCAGTGTGGCTCAATGGAAAGAGTACAGGCTTTGGAGTCAGAGGTCGTGGGTTCAAATCCCGGCTCTGCCACTTGTCAGCTGTGTGACTTTGGGCAAGTCACGTCACTTCTCTGTGCCTCAGTTCCCTCATCTGGAAAATGGGGATGAAGACTGTGAGCCCCCCGTGGGACAACCTCATCACCTTGTATCTCCCCCAGTGCTTAGAACAGTGCTTTGCACATAGTAAGTGCTTAATAAATGCCACCATTATTATTATTATTATAATGGATAGAGCACGGGTCTTGGAGACAGAACGACCTGAGTTCCATCCCTGGCTCTGCCACTTGCCTGTTGTGGGACCTTGGGCAAGTCACTTCACTTCTCTGTGCCTCAGTTCCCTCATCTGGAAAATAGGGATGAAGACAGTGAGCCCCCCGTGGGACAACCTGATCACCTTGTATCTCCCCCAGTGCTTAGAACAGTGCTTTGCACATAGTAAGTGCTTAATAAATGCCACCATTATTATTATTATTATAATGGATAGAGCACAGGCCTTGGAGACAGAAGGACCTGGGTTCCAACCTTGGCTCTGCCACTTGCCTGTTGGGCAAGTCACTTCACTTCTCTGTGCCTCAGTTACCTCATATGTAAAATAGGGGTTAAGACTGTGAGCCCCATATGGGACAAACTAATTACCTTGTACCCACCCCAGATCTTAGAACAGTGCTTGGCACATAGTATGCACTTAACAAATGCTGTTATTATTATTATTAATAATATTAATAACAAAGATCGGGGCCACCATCTTGGCTCCACTTCCATTCCCCTTTCAGCTGGGAAAGACAAAATCCAATGGGGCAAAGCTACTGGCTTCAACTCACCTTGCCCTTGTGAAGCCAGCTCTCCTGGTGTTGGTTAATCATGGTGGGAAGAGAATGAAAGATGGAGCTGAGGGAGGTGAGGGAGGTAGGGAAGGTGGGAGGGTTAATGGAGACTGGAGAGTATGAAACTCCAAAAGGACATTGATTCCTGTTGTGATTCCCCAGGGGGTATAATCCAGTGGTATAATCCACAAAATTTACCAACTGGTCATCTCCGCAAGAGAAACCCAAGCAGATAAATGAATGAAATCAGCATTCATACTTTATTACCAGACCTAGATGAATAGCTCCCTGCCAGCCTGAGGCACCTAAAGCAAGGAAAACATTCTTATGTGGAAAAGGCACAGAATGGAGAGAAATACCTCTTGAGGGTAAGAAGGAAAGCCTTTTTTTGACACTAGTTAACCAGACCCCTTGAATTATGTGCCCTTTGTCCCCAGCTCTCCCCACACTTCTTAAGGAAGGAATCATTGCACCAGAGAAATGACATGTTGACAAGGAAAAGAGATAGATTTATTCATCCGTCAAGTCAGAAAGCCGTCTGAGAAAGAGGAAACAGAGATAGAGACAGGGACGTAAAAAGAGAGGGAAAGACAAAGAGAGATGGACAGAATGAGACTACCTGAGAGAAAGGGGAAGAAAAATGGAAGGATCTAAAGATGATGGAAAGGACTCATGAAATGGAAACAGATTCGCCATTCCTAAAAGGCAACTGGGAAGCAGCATGGGCTAGTTGAAAGAAGATTGGGAGCCAGGTGACCTGAGTTCTAATCCTGTCTCTGACAGTTCTCAACTGTAAAATGGGAATTAAATACCTATTTTCCTTCCCCATTGGACTATGAGCCCCATGTGGGGCAGGGTCTGTGCCCAATCTGAATATCTTGCAATTACCCTAGCACTTGACCCATAATAAATTCTTAATCAATGCTATTATTATTATTAGAGGTTTATGAGAGCATTTATATATTCTGAAATCTAGATCTAAAAAAGAAAAGGGAGAGGTTGAATTTTTGTCACCAAAATGACTACCAGTAGTTCCAAGTGAAATTTCCAGGTGAGCTTGTCAGCTTGGAAACAAACAACAAGACAACAAGTCAAGGAAACAACAACACACTCAACGGTGAAGAATTACCATCGCTTGCCTGACAGTCCCGCACGCAGAAGGAGAAACCTGCCTGGAACACATCATCAGAAGACAAGACAAGGGACTCTTTTCTGGAAAAAGCCACTAGTCAGTGAGGAGACTCCAACCTAACCTTTCTTCCACCATCCCGGAAGCAAAAAAGAAAGCATGCCAGCATGAGACTGCCACAAAACCCCGGGGAAGATTTGCAGCTGCTGAAATGGTTGCTGTGGCTTATTGGATGTGTCCTCAACTCTGACCTCCAAGGAACCTGAAATTCTGCCCCTCTAAGCATCAGCACCCTACTTATATTATTTCAGTTTTGTGCATTTGTCTTTGCTTTGTTTTAACCCCCATTTTCCACGTGGAGGAAATTAAGCCCTAGAGAATTTAAATTCATTCAATCGTATTTATTGAGCACTTACTGTGTGCAGAGCACTGTACTAAGCGCTTGGGAAGTACAAGTTGGCAATATATAGAGGCGGTCCCTACCCAACAACAGGCTCACAGTCTAGAAGGGGAAGACGGACAACAAAGCAAAACATGTGGACAGGTGTCAAGTTGTCAGAACAAATAGAATTAAAGATAAATGCACATCATTAACAAAATAAATAGAATAGTAAATATGTACAAGTAAAATAAATAGAGTAATAAATCTATACAAGCATATATACAGGTGCTGTGGGGAGGGGAAGGAGGTAGGGTGGGGGGGAATGGGGAGGAGGAGAGGAAAAAGGGGGCATTGTCCAAATCACACAGGAGGGTAAGAAGCAAAGCTGGGAGTGCTTGGAAGCAGAAACATGAGTACTGTGAGTCCTTGGGCAAATCACTTATCTTCTCTATGCCTCAGCTTTTCCACATGGAAAATGAAGATTAAATACTTCTTCTCCCTCCCCATTAAACTCTGAGCCCCTTGTGAAGCAGGAATGGTGTTGTGTATGATCGTAGCACATCTACTTTGATGTCTGTACAGTGCTTGACACATAATAATGATAAAAACAATAATAATGATTATGGCATTTGTTGAGCACTCACTATGTGCCTGGCACTGTTCTAAGTGCTGATGTAGATACAGGATAGTTGGGTTGGATACAGTCCCTGTCCCACACAGGGCTCACAGTCTTCACACCCATTTTACAGATGAGGGAACTGAGGCCCAGAGAAGTAAAGTGACTTGCACAAAGTCACACAGTCGACAAGTGGCGGAGCTGGAATTAGAACCCATGACCTCCTCTTCCTCCTTTCAAAGCCCTACTGAGAGCTCATCTCCTCCAGGAGGCCTTCCCAGACTGAGCCCACAGTCTTCTAGACTGTAAGCCCACTGTTGGGTAGGGACCGTCTCTATATGTTGCCAACTTTTACTTCCCAAGTGCTTAGTACAGTGCTCTGCACACAGTAAGTGCTCAATAAATACGATTGATTGATTGATTGAGCCCTCTCCTCCCCCTCCCCATCACCCCCACGTTACTTCCTTCCCCTCCCCACAGCACCTGTTTGTATACTCTACTTATTTATTTTATTTGTACATATTAATTCTATTTATTTTATTCTGTTAATATGTTTTGTTTTGTTCTCTGTCTCCCCCTTCTAGACTGTGAGCCCACTGTTGGGTAGGGACTGTCTCTGTACGTTGCCAACTTGTACTTCCCAAGTGCATAGTACAGTGCACCGCACACAGTAAGTGCTCAATAAATACGATTGAATGAATGAATGGAAGTGGCGGGAACCAGGATTAGAACCCATGACATTATGACTTCCAGCCCTGGGCTCTATCCATTAAGCCATGCTGCTTCTTAGGAAGCACTTAACAAATACCACAATCTCGAGTGTTACTGTTGTTACCCCCATGGGAGGCCATGTGACCTCCAGGGAGAAGGGTGCCAGAAGACAGGTGGGGAAGGGCTTCAGCTTCCAGCCCTCTCTAGGAACACATTAAACTGGATCCCTGGAATTGCCCGAATGGGCGGGGAAGGACAACAGCTTCCAGCACTCTCTACTGGGTCTCTGGAATTGTCCAAGCAGGTCTGAAGGGACCGCAGCGTCCAGCACTCTCTGGAAACACATGCAACTTGTTCTCTGGAATTTGTCCTAGAGGAGCTGCTGTCAATCAATCAATCAATCAATCGTATTTATTGAGCGCTTACTGTGTGCAGAGCACTGTACTAAGCACTTGGGAAGTCCAAGTTGGCAACATATAGAGACAGTCCCTACCCAACAGCGGGCTCACAGTCTAAAAGGGGGAGACAGAGAACAAGACCAAACATACTAACAAAATAAAATAAATAGAATAGATATGTACAAGTAAAATAAATAGAGTAATAAATATGTACAAGCATATATACATATATACAGGTGCTGTGGGGAAGGGAAGGAGGTAAGACGGGGGGGATGGAAAGGGGGACGAGGGGGAGAGGAAGGAAGGGGCTCAGTGTGGGAAGGCCTCCTGGAGGAGGTGAGCTCTCAGTAGGGCCTTGAAGGGAGGAAGAGAGCTAGCTTGGCGGATGGGCAGAGGGAGGGCATTCCAGGCGCGGGGAAGGACGTGGGCTGGGGGTCGATGGCGGGACAGGCGAGAATGAGGTACGGTGAGGAGATTAGCGGCGGAGGAGCGGAGGGTGCGGGCTGGGCTGGAGAAGGAGAGAAGGGAGGTGAGGTAGGAGGGGGCGAGGGGATGGACAGCCTTGAAGCCGAGGGTGAGGAGTTTCTGCCTGATGCGCAGATTGATTGGTAGCCACTGGAGACTTTTGAGGAGGGGAGTAACATGCCCAGAGCGTTTCTGGACAAAGACAATCTGGGCAGCAGCATGAAGTATGGTTTGAAGTGGGGGAAATCCTGGGGGGAAATG
The DNA here is from genome assembly GCF_015852505.1 of Tachyglossus aculeatus. NCBI lineage: Eukaryota > Metazoa > Chordata > Mammalia > Monotremata > Tachyglossidae > Tachyglossus > Tachyglossus aculeatus. The sequence continues at coordinate 39,994,169 of NC_052067.1, read as the reverse complement.
GCCAGCAAGTGCCTCCCAAACGGACGGAGAAAGCTGCAGGCAGGCCCCTACCCTCGGACTTCTCCTCCGTCCCCACCATGCGCTCCCACACACCTCCGAGACAATGGAGAAGAGTCCACCACCCAGGTGGGGAACTATCTAGGCCCCAGGCCTCCTAGACCAGATATTCTCTTCCAGAGCAGAATCGGAGAGAAAATGCAGCGAGTCTGCGTCCTTCTGTTGGACCTCGGGGGCTGCTTCGCTGGGCTGGCTGAAGTCCTAACTCGGAAAATTGGGTTAATGGTTCTTAGGAATTACAAACCATTGCCTTTTAAGTATTTACTTGGAGGTGGACAAATAATAGACTACTGCTTTGGGGAACCAAAGATGTCTCTCCTCCATCCATGTTTGATTTTCTGGGAAATCTATGGTTGACTATGCTTCGCTCCCAATGCAGGATAAGTTCATTATAAACCCATAGTTTTTCCTTCCTCAGAACACGCAGGCTTCACCCACTGCTCTGGGGAAAAAACAATCCAGTAAAAAAGTAACTGGACAGATGCGAGTACATAAATTAAGTACATAAATTCTTTACAAATAGGGCTCTTGATAGTACATTTAAAGTACAAATAGTACTTCTCCAGCACACCCAAGGAGTTTATTTTTAAAATGAATGAAATGATGCTAGAAAAATGACATTTTAGAATTTTTTTTCCCCACTTGACTTTCAGTTGTGCCGTTATTTTAATGTTTTCCAACTGGGGCTGCTGTGCTGGGGAAGAATCCCATTTAAAAATCCCATTTGAAAGTACCTGCCATTCATTCACCTGGATTTTTTTTTTTGTAAGTACCTGCCAGTCATTCACCTGGATTTCTTTTTTTTTATTATTCATTAAGCACTATCTATGTGCCAGGCATTTTAGTAGGCACTGGGGTAAATAAAAGCTAATAAGTTTGAGCAGTCTGTAAGTCAGTCAGTTGTATTTATTGAGCACTCACTCTGTGCAGAGCACTGTTTTAAGCTCTTGGGTGACTGTAATATAACAATAAATGGACACATTCCCTGCCCACAATGAGCATGGCCCATGTCCCTCCCAGGGCTGATGATCTTAATCCCCATTTTACAGATGAGGTAACTGAGGCACAGAGAAGTCCAGTGACTTGCCCAAGGTCACACAGCAGGCAAGTGGTGGATCCTGGATTAGAACCTAGGTCCTTCTGACTCAGGAATTAAAGAGACGCTTCCAAGTACGTCAATCACCGAAGCCTATAAAGGTTGAAATGGGGCCCGTGTTTGCATATTAGCCAGGTCAACAGCATAGATTAGTAGGCATGGTATCAGATCATAATAATAGTAGTGGTATCTAGTAAGTGCTTACTATGTACAAGCACTGAACTAAGCACTGGTGTAGATAGAAGATAATCAGTTTGGACACAGTCCCTGTCCCACAAGGGGCTCACAGTCTAAGGGGGATAGAGAACAGGTATTGAATCCCCATTGTATAGCTCAATCAATCAAATGATCATATTTATTGCACACTTACTGTGTGCAGAGCACTGTATTAAATGATGATGATGATGATGATGGTATTTGTTAAGCACTATGTGTAAAGCACTGTTCTAAGCGCTGGGGGGTTACAAGGTGATCAGGTTGTCCCATGTGGGGCTCACAGTCTTAATCCCCATTTTACAGATGAGGGAACTGAGGCACAGAGAAGTTAAGTGACTTCCCCAAAGTCACACAGCTGACAATTGGCGGAGCCAGGATTTGAACCCGTGACTCTGACTCCCAAGTCTGGGCTCTCGCCACTGAGCCACACTGCTTTTAGACTGTGAGCCAACGGTTGGGTAGGGACTGTCTCTATACGTTGCCAACTTGTACTTCCCAAGCGCTTAGTACAGTGCTCTGCACACAGTAAGCGCTCAATAAATACAATTGATTGATTGATTGCTTTAAAGCCAATGGCAGGAGGAGGATGATCATGGTCACCGTTATCTTCTTCATTTTCTAAGTACAAATGCTTGGGAGAGTATGATATAACAGAGTTAGTAGACACGTTCCCTGCCCATAACGAGCTTATAGTCTGAGGGGAAACCGAGGCATAGAGAAAAGTAAAGCGGCTTTCCCAAGGTCACACAGCAATCAGTGGTGGAGCCGGGGTCAGAACCCAAGTCTTCTGACTCCTAAACCCACGCTCTCTCACTTGGCTATGTTGTTCCTAAATTCGCACAGAGGATGAAGCAAGTTTTTTAAGTTTGACTGCGCAGTTCTCTCTAAAGCTATCAGTAAGTGAACAGCAAAATCTGAGCTATGGCAGGAGCTCCAGAGATGAAGGAAGACATGGGCCCTGATCTCTATTTGTTGCCAACTTGTACTTCCCAAGCGCTTAGTACAGTGCTCTGCACACAGTAAGCGCTCAATAAATACGATTAAATGAATGAATGAATGAATGGAAGGAGTTGCAATGCAATGGGGGAGATGGGATCAACACAAATATACAGACACGGATGTTGACATATTTGGAATGGTCTAAGATGCCTTCACAAAGAAGCATGGCCTAGTGAAAAGAGCCCAGGCCTGGGAATCAGAGGACCAGGGCCAACTGCTTGCTCTGGGACCTTGGGCAAGTCACTTCTTCACTTATCTGTGCCTCAGTTTCCTCAACTGTAAAAATGGGGATTTAATCTTACTCCCTCCTGCTTAGGCTGTGAGCCCCATGTGGGACAGGAACTGTGTCCAACCTGATAAACTTCCATCTGCCCCAGTTCTTAGAAAAGTTCTTAACACATATTAAGTGCTTAACAGATACCCTAAAAATAAAAAATGCCTTAAGTAGAGCCTTGAGGGAAGAGTGGAGTGGGAGCTGATGGAGAAGTTGGGTTGGGGGGGCCATTTTAGCCACAGGGGGAATGACATAAACTGGCATTTATGGGCAGCTGGGCAGGTCACTTGACTTCTCTGTGCCTCAGTTGCCTCATTTGTGGAATCAGGGATAAGACTGTGAGCCCCATGTGGGATGTGGACTGTGTCCAACCTGATTTGTTTGTATCCACCCCACTACTTAGTACAGTGCTTGGCCTAAAGTAAACGCTAATCGCTAATCTCCTCACCGTACCTCGTTCTCGCCTGTCCCGCCATCGACCCCCGGCCCACGTCATTCCCCAGGCCTGGAATGCCCTCCCTCTGCCCATCCGCCAAGCTAGCTCTCTTCCTCCCTTCAAGGCCCTGCTGAGAGCTCACCTCCTCCAAGAGGCCTTCCCAGACTGAGCCCCTTCCTTCCTCTCCCCCTCGTCCCCCTCTCCATCCCCCCCATCTTACTTCCTTCCCTTCCCCACAGCACCTGTATATATGTATATATGTTTGTACATATTTTTTACTCTATTTATTTATTTATTTATTTATTTTACTTGTACATATCTATTCTATTTATTTTATTTTGTTAGTATATTTGGTTTTGTTCTCTGTCTCCCCCTTTTAGACTGTGAGCCCACTGTTGGGTAGGGACTGTCTCTATATGTTGCCAATTTGTACAGCCCAAGCGCTTAGTACAGTGCTCTGCACATAGTAAGCGCTCAATAAATACGATTGATTGATTGATTGATTGATTAAACACTTAACAAATACCAGAATTATTATTATTATAACCCATGGCTTGGGAGCCAAGGAGTTGAGGGAAAAGGTTGGTGAATGGGGTTCCTGGGTGAGTGTACAGAGTGAAAGATGATAACAGTTGAATGACAGAAGGCCAGGTGAAAAGGGGTCTTGAAGTCTAGAGCCAAAGAATATGAAATGCAACAGAGAACAACTGTAGGCCTTTCGGCTGGGTAGGGAGGAAGGTGATTCTTGTCACTGTCTGGAGGATCAGCTAGAATGGAGTGAGGTCGGGGGTTGGAAAACAGCACGGAGGTTTTCACAGATGCCTGATGGAGGGACCAGGCTCAGTGTTGTGGGAATAAGAGAGGGAGGATGAAGCTGTGAGATATTACTGAGGATCACAACCCCACTATGCAATCATCATCCCTCCTACAACGCAGTCCGCACACTGGGTTCTCTAGTGCTCACCTTCTCACTGTGCTTCAATCTCGCCTGTCTTGCCGCCGACCCCTCGCTCACATCCTGCCTCTGGCCTGGAATGGCCCCCCTCCTCTAATCCGACAGACAACCACTCTCCCCTGCTTCAAAGCCTTATTGAAGGCACAACTCCTCCAAGAGGCCTTCCCAGACTAAGCCCTACCTTTCCTCATCTCCCACTCCCTTCTGTGTCACCTTGACTTTCTCCCTTTGCTCTTCCCTCCTCCCAGCCCCACAGCACTTAAGTACATATCTGCCATTTTATTTATTTGTATTGATGTCTGCCTCCTCCTCTCTTGACTGTAAGCTCGTTGTGGGCAGGAAATGTCACCGTTCGTTGTTGTAGTGTACTTTCCCGAGTATATAGTACGGTGCTAGCACACAGTAAGTGCTCAATAAATATGACTGACTGAATGAATGAATCGTCATCATCATCCTCACCATCAGTGGTATTTATCGAGCACTTACACTATGTCCAAGGCTAAACACTTGGGAGAGTACAATAAGACAGAGTCAGCAGACGTGATCCCTGCCCACAGTGACAATCAGCTGAGAATTTCACGCTAATACACTGGAGACACTTCCCAAGTGCTTAGTACAATGCTCTGCACACAATAAGCGCTCAGTAAATACGATTGACTGAATGACACCAACTCTACACAGGTAGATATCTACCATTTTATTTATTTGTATTGATGTCTGCCTCCTCCGCTCTAGACTGTAAGCTCGTTGTGGGCAGGAAATGTCACCGTTTATTGTTGTAGTGTACCTTCCCGAGTATATAGTACGGTGCTAGCACACAGTAAGTGCTCAATAAATATGACTGACTGAATGAATGAATCGTCATCATCATCATCACCATCAGTGGTATTTATCGAGCACTTACCCTATGTCCAAGGCTAAACACTTGGGAGAGTACAATAAGACAGAGTCAGCAGACGTGATCCCTGCCCACAGTGACAGTCAGCTGAGAATTTCACGCTAATACACTGGAGACACTTCCCAAGTGCTTAGTACAGTGCTCTGCACACAGTAAGTGCTCAATAAATACGATTGACTGAATGACACCAACTCTACACAGGTAGATATCTACCATTTTATTTATTTGTATTGATGTCTGCCTCCTCCGCTCTAGATTGTAAGCTCGTTGTGGGCAGGAAATGTCACCGTTCCTTGTTGTAGTGTACTTTCCTGAGTATATAGTATGGTACTAGCACACAGTAAGTGCTCAATAAATATGACTGACTGAATGAATGAATCGTCATCATCATCATCACCATCAGTGGTATTTATCGAGCACTTACACTATGTCCAAGGCTAAACACTTGGGAGAGTACAATAAGACAGAGTCAGCAGACATGATCCCTGCCCACAGTGACAATCAGCTGAGAATTTCACACTAATACACTGGAGACACTTCCCAAGTGCTTAGTACAGTGCTCTGCACATAGTAGGTGCTCAATAAATACGACTGACTGAATGACACCAACTCTACACAGGTAGATGATGCAGAGAAGTAGCTTGGCTTAGTGGATAGAGCACGGATCTAGGAGTAAGTAGGACCTGGGCCTAATCCCAGCTCCACCATTTGTCTGCTGTGTGACCTTGAACAAGTCACTTCACTTCTCAGGGCCTCAGTTCCCTCATCTGTAAAATGGGGATCAAGACTGTGAGCCTCACATGGGAGAGGGACTGTGTCCAACCTGATCAGCTTGTATCTACTACAGCTTTAAGTGCACAGTGAACGGCACAGAGTAAGCACTTAACACATACCACAAAAAAATAGTGGAAAGGACAAAGCCTGGGAACCAGAGGTCCCGGATCCTAATCATGATTCCACCGTCTGCCTGTTGTGTGACCTTGGGCAAGCGTTTCACTCCTCTTTACCTTAGTTATTCCATCTGCCAAATGGGGATATGGTATGTGTTATTCCTCTCTCTCAGATGTGAGGCCCACAAGGGACAGAGACTGTGTCCAGTCTGATCATATTGTATCTAGGATAGTGCTTGGCACATAGTAAGAAATAAACAAATACCACAGTTATTTTTATTATAAGCCAACCCAAATCCCCTCAGGGGAGAGTGAATTAGTTATTCATATTGATAACAGTAATTTATAATAATATTCAACTGTATTTATTGAGTACTTACTGTGTGCAGAACACTGTACAATTTGGCAACAAATAGAGACAATCCCTACCCAAAAACGGGCTCACAGTCTAGAAGGGGGGTGACAGACAGCAAAACAAAACAAGTAGACAGATGTCAATAGCATCAATATAAACAAATAGAATTATAGATGTATACACATCACTAATAGAATAATAAATATGTACATATATACACAAGTGTTGTGGGGCGGGGAGGAGGGTAGAGCAGAGGGAGGGTGGTGTTTGTTAAGTGCTTGCTATGTGTCAGTGGTAGATGCTCAGGTCCCATATAGGGCTCACGGTTTAAGTTGGACGGACTAGACTGTGAGCCCGCTGTTGGGTAGGGACCGTCTCTATATGTTGCCAACTTGTACTTCCCAAGCGCTTAGTACAGTGCTCTGCACACAGTAAGCGCTCAATAAATACGATTGAATGAATGAATGAATGAATGCCCACTTTGCCTATGAGAGAAGTGAGGCCCAGAGATGTTGTTACTTGCCTTGGGTCAAACAGCAAAAAAGTGGCAGAAGCAGGATTAGAACCCAGGCACTCCGCCTCCCAAGCCCATGCTCTTTCCACTAGGCCACGCGTCTTTCTCTATCCCCGGAAAAGTTATCCGAACTCTATAGATCTGCATGAATACAAAATCGGGATTGGAGAGGAGCCTCACCTCCCCAGAACTTCTGATGTGAACCTAAGCTCTTCTCAACTAGAAAATTGACAGCGAGGGGAAACAAAAGCCAATGCAAATCGTAAATAGTGTTTTGAATATGTATGTTTGGGTAGTAGTTGTATGATTATCATTTCTGGTTAAGTGTGATATATAGGTGTAGCATGCTGAGGCAGGCTATAACTCCAAGGGAGCAGGGATGTATATAATCAACCTGGAGGCATATATTCCCCTAAACCCCTACCCTCCAGGAGGGCTCAAATACATGCTGAATGGCAAGATGCCAGACAAAATTGCAGGGTGCTCCAGAGATTAAGGGAGGCCTCATGGCCCAGTGAAAATCAATCAATCAATCAATCATATTTATAGAGCGCTTACTGTGTACAGAGCACTGTACCAAGCGCTTGGGAAGTACAAGCTGGCAACATATAGAGACAGTCCCTACCCAACAGTGGGCTCACAGTCTAAAAGGGGGAGACGGAGAACAAAACCAAACATACTAACAAAATAAAATAAATAGAATAGATATGTACAAGTAAAATAAATAAATAGAGTAATAAATATGTACAAACATATCTACATATATACAGGTGCTGTGGGGAAGTGAAGGAGGTAAGATGGGGGATGGAGAGGGGGACGAGGGGGAGAGGAAGGAAGGGGCTCAGTCTGGGAAGGCCTCCTGGAGGAGGTGAGCTCTCAGTACTTGGAAGTGGATACAGGGGTCTAACCTTGGCTGTATGATCTTGGGTAAGTCAACCTCTCCATACCTCAGTGACATTGTCTGTAAAATAATTATAATAATAATACGCCAAGCACTGTTCTAAATGCTGGGGGAGATACAAGATAATCAGGTTGGACACAGTCCATGCACCGCATGGGGCTCACAGTCTAAATCCCCATTTAACAGATGAGGAAACTGAGGCATGGAGAAGTGAGGTGACTTGCCCAAGGTCACAAAGGAGACTCGTGGCAGAGTTGGGATTAGAACCCAGGTCCTTCTGACTCCAGGCCCATGCTGTATCCACTAAGCCAAGATTCCCGGTCTCCTTCCCTCTTCAACTGTGATTCCCCATGCGGGATGGGGATTGTGTCTGATCTGATTGGAGGGCATCTATCCCAGTGCTTAGCACGGTGCTTTGAACACAGTAAGTGCTTAATAAATACCGCCGTCACCGGGAATGGAACCAGCGTGATAGTCCGGGGTTGGGGATGGCAAGGGAAAAGGAAACTGAATTCTCCCTAAATCCCAGAACATTGTTTCCAATCTTCTTCTGTTTGTACAACGCACTCACAAATCCCAGGGTTTATGACCGTCTCCTGGTTTCCCCTCCCCTGCTCTCCTGCGCTCCGAAAAAGAGAAGTCAACAGAATACCTAAAGAAAAACTTTCATTTCCTGTTTCCTACTGAATCATCTTAAGAATGTTCTTTCCGTGTTTTGATAATACAGCAAAGAAGGCAACATTCAGAAGAGTTCATTCCATGAAGAAAACCCTAATAATTTATTGAAATGATATTATCTTGGAGAAAATCTGCCCTATGCCTGCATCTTATATTAGTATTCCTTGAGCACCTACTGAGAGCAGAGCACTTTTCCTGGTGCTTGGGAGAGGACACCAGAATGAAGAGATGCAGAACATCCCTAAAAGAGCCTAGACAGAAACAGTGAAGCAATGAATGGGGTCGATGTAGATGAAGAATTTATTTATTTTACTTCTAAATATCTATTCTATTTATTTTATTTTGTTAGTATGTTTGGTTTTGTTCTCTGTCTCCCCCTTTCAGACTGTGAGCCCACTGTTGGGTAGGGACTGTCTCTATATGTTGCCAATTTGTACTTCCCAAGCGCTTAGTACAGTGCTCTGCACACAGTAAGCGCTCAATAAATACAATAGATGATGATGATGATGAAGAAATTTAAATTCTCATCCAGATCTCCCATTAACTCCATTCACAACTTTAAAGTGTGCAATCTAGATCACTTACCTTGGCCTTCCAATTTGTAAATGAGCATCAAATTTTGGGCAGGGAACACACCTACCAATTCTGTTGTATTGGTCTCTACTTTCCCACGCACTTAGTCAGTGCCCTGCTTACTAATATTGAATGAATGATTAAACATGATTGAATGAGTGAATCAACCAAACAATTGCATTTACTGAGAATTTACTGTATTCAGAGCACTCTACTAAGCACTTAGGAGAATACAATACAGCAGAGTTCCCTGCCCACAACAAACCTGCAATCTAGAGGATGAGTTTACCATCTGAAGGACAACCTTAAGAGGTGCTGAGATGACCAAGCAGGAAGATTTCAGAAAGTCTCGTCCAATATTCCCACCCTCCTCTTGCCCACTGCTGTAGGAAAACTCAAAGAAGAAAGTCATGAAACACTTCAAGGAGGCTCGTTCCAATGAGTTAAGGACGGACTTGCTTACTTGCCCACTGTTGGGTAGGGACTGTCTCTATATGTTGCCATCTTGTACTTCTAAAGCGCTTAGTACAGTGCTCTGCACACAGTAAGCGCTCAATAAATACGATTGATTGATTGATTGATTGATTGATCATCCAGCCCACCAGCAGGGAAAGACTGAGTGGGACCCACACCCTGGGAGACAGAATAATTATTAATTTGGGGTCGGGTGGCTCCTCCTTGCAATACCTCATTTTACTACTTGATCTCAGGCTGTGTGTAAATTGAAACCAATTATTTTCAAATGCAAACAGGCACCCTCTCCCTTTCCCCTGCACAGAGGTATGATGGAACTTTTAGAAAATAATAATAACTATGGTATTTGCTAAGCACTTACTATGTGCCAAGCACTGTTCTAGTAAAGGAACCACCCTTGGAACTTTTCTAACTGGTCCGAGCCTAGCCTTCAGGAAATCCCTACCAAAAATAAAAACAAAACCTCGAAACAGACCAAGAGATCCGCTGAATTGCACCCAGTGAACTGCTTCACTGATGCTCACGGTCATTTGGCATGTCAGCTATTCACCCGAGCCCACACAAACTTCTCCCTCTGTTTCCCCATAATAACAATAAACTGGGACAAAAGACTGGGTTTTCCAGCAGCTTTTGTGCTGAGGCAAGGAAGCAGTTGTTGGCCACATTAGAGAGAAATAACAACTGCAGGCTCTAGGACACATGCTGCACTGTTCCGGTTGAAATCCATCTCTGAGAAATTTTTTAAATGTTTTCAACACATCAGCATGAAACATCGACCTAGTTGGAGTCACTTAGATCTGAAGCAAATGCACTGATTGTTTTCACAGCATGCTTTTCTTCTTCGAGCTGAAACAGGCACGTCGGCAACCACTGCTCGGGAAGGTTTTCAGCTCCCTGCGTTGGTCTGCCGTAGCCTGTGACACGATCGATACCAGGGTTAGAAGGCAGAGGAAGCTAAGGGAAGATTATGAAGATGAGGTGAGCGACAGAATTTACCTCACCGGATTTGTTCTTTCTCTCACCTTGAACCTCATCTGTCCCAGTTGAAGGAAAGCTCTGATACTTCTTGTGATACTGTATCAATCTCAGTGCTTGGTGCATTCTAAGCATCTAACAAATACCGTGATTGTGATTATTACTTTCATTATCACCTGGCACTCATGCATACAGAACCCTGCCCTAAATCAAGGTGTTGGTGGGATCCTAAATAATTGTAATGATAATGATAATTATTCCGGCACTTACTCACTCTCAGCTTCAAGACTCTCCATCACCTCGCCCCCTCCTACCTCACCTCCCTTCTCTCTCTCTTTCTCCAGCCCAGCCCGCACCCTCCGCTCCTCTGCCACTAACCTCCTCACTGTACCTCGTTCTCGCCTGTCCCACCGTCGACCCCCGGCCCACGTCCTCCCCCTGGCCCGGAATGCTCTCCCTCCACACATCTGCTGTGGACAAACACACATCTGTTTGTCTCCACGGAAACTGCGCTCTCAAAGGTCACCAATGACCTCCTGCTTGCCAAATCCAACGGCTCATACTCTGTCCTAATCCTCCTCGACCTCTCAGCTGCCTTTGACACTGTGGACCACCCCCTTCTCCTCAACACGTTATCTGACCTTGGCTTCACAGACTCCGTCCTCTCCTGGTTCTCCTCTTATCTCTCCGGTCGTTCTTTCTCAGTCTCTTTTGCAGGCTCCTCCTCCCCCTCCCATCCTCTTACTGTGGGAGTTCCCCAAGGTTCAGTGCTTGGTCCCCTTCTGTTCTCAATCTACACTCACTCCCTTGGTGACCTCATTCGCTCCCACGGCTTCAACTATCACCTCTACGCTGATGACACCCAGATCTACATCTCTGCCCCTGCTCTCTCCCCCTCCCTCCAGGCTCGCATCTCCTCCTGCCTTCAGGACATCTCCATCTGGATGTCCGCCCGCCACCTAAAGCTCAACATGTCGAAGACTGAGCTCCTTGTCTTCCCTCCCAAACCTTGTCCTCTCCCTGACTTTCCCATCTCTGTTGACGGCACTACCATCCTTCCCGTCTCACAAGCCCGCAACCTTGGTGTCATCCTCGACTCCGCTCTCTCATTCACCCCTCACATCCAAGCCGTCACCAAAACCTGCCGGTCTCAGCTCCGCAACATTGCCAAGATCCGCCCTTTCCTCTCCATCCAAACCGCTACCCTGCTAATTCAAGCTCTCATCCTATCCCGTCTGGACTACTGCACTAGCCTTCTCTCTGATCTCCCATCCTCGTGTCTCTCTCCACTTCAATCCATACTTCATGCTGCTGCCCGGATTATCTTTGTCCAGAAACGCTCTGGACATATCACTCCCCTCCTCAAAAACCTCCAATGGCTACCGATCAATCTGCGCATCAGGCAGAAACTCCTCACCCTGGGCTTCAAGGCTGTCCATCACCTCGCCCCCTCCTACCTCACCTCCCTTCTCTCCTTCTACTGCCCAGCCCGCACCCTCCGCTCCTCCACCACTAATCTCCTCACTGTACCTCGCTCTCGCCTGTCCCGCCATCGACCCCCGGCCCACGTCATCCCCCGGGCCTGGAATGCCCTCCCTCTGCCCATCCGCCAAGCTAGCTCTCTTCCTCCCTTCAAGGCCCTGCTGAGAGCTCACCTCCTCCAGGAGGCCTTCCCAGATTGAGCCCCTTCTTTCCTCTCCCCCTCGTCCCCCTCTCCATCCCCCCGCCTTACCGCCTTCCCCTCCCCACAGCACCTGTATATATGTATATATGGTTGTACATATTTATTACTCTGTTTATTTATTTATTTATTTATTTTACTTGTACATTTCTATCCTACTTATTTTATTTTGTTGGTATGTTTGGTTCTGTTCTCTGTCTCCCCCTTTTAGACTGTGAGCCCACTATCGGGTAGGGACTGTCTCTATGTGATGCCAATTTGTACTTCCCAAGCGCTTAGTACAGTGCTCTGCACATAGTAAGCGCTCAATAAATACGATTGATTGATTGATTGATTGATCTGCTAAGCTAGCTCTCTTCCTCCCTTCAAAGCCCTACTGAGAGCTCACCTCCTCTAAGAGGTCTTCCCAGACTGAGCCCCCTTTCTCCTCTCCTCCTCCCCATCCCCCCCGCCCTACCTCCTTCCCCTCCCAATGGCACCTGTACATATGTTTGTACAGATTTATTACTCTATTTATTTTACTTGTACATATTTACCATTCTATTTATTTTTGTTAATGATGTGCATCTAGCTTCATGTGTTCTGACGACTTGACACCTGTCCACATGTTTTGTTTTGTTGTCTGTCTCCCCCTTCTAGACTGTGAGCCTGTTATTGGGTAGGGACCATCTCTGTATGTTGCCAACTTGTACTTCCCAAGTGCTTAGTACAGTGCTCTGCACAAAGTAAGCGCTCAATAAATATGATTGAATGAATGAATGAATATATGAGAGTTACTGTATTAAACACTGGGGTGGATACAAGATAATCAGGTAGGACACAGTCTCTATCCCAAGTGGGTTTCATAGTCTAAGTTAAGGGAAAAACCCTCAAGCTTCAAATGCATAATGTTTTAGACTGTGAGCCCACTGTCGGGTAGGGACTGTCTCTATTTGTTGCCAATCTGTACTTCCCAAGCGCTTAGTACAGTGCTCTGCACATAGTAAGCGCTCAATAAATACGATTGATGATGATGATGATGATAATGTTCATCATGGAACCACAAACAAATAGCTTCTGCCGACTACGAGACAGCTCTAACAATCCTCTTTAGAATGATTCTGTGTTTGTGTGGTATTTTTTAAGCACTTACTGCATGCCAGGCATTGTACTGAGTACTGGGATAGATGCAAGCTAATCAGGTTGGACACAGTCCACATCATATGTAGGGCTCACAGTCCTAATCCCCATTTTACAGGTGAGGGAACTGAGGCCCAGAGAAGTGAAGTGACTTGCCCAAGATCACACATCAGACAAATGGCAGAGCCGGAATCAGAAACCAGGCCCTTGTAACTCCCAGACTTGTGCTCTATCTACCTTCTGGCACCCAAATCCATGTTCAGGCCATGTTACTTCTCCCCCAACTCCACTCCTTTATCCTCCCCGCAAGACGGATTTTATACATATGAGGTTTCAGTGCCATTATTCGGGTTAGTGAGGCTCTCTTGAGGGCACACGGTCCAGATTAAATAAACTACATTCTCTTTGGTAGTGCCTTATCCACAGTGCCAGGATTCAGCTATCTACATATGTCTGGGGAGATCAATCAATCATATTTATTGAGCACCTACCATGTGCAGGACACTGTACTAAGCACTTGGGATAACAATATAACAAATACATCCCCTGCCCACACCAAGCTTACAGTCCAAAGGAGAAGACAGACATTACTATAAATAAATAAATTTCAAATATGAACATAAGTACTGTGGGGCTGGGACGGGGGACGAATAAAGGGAACAAGTCATGGTGGCATGGAAGAGAGTGGAAGAAAAGGAAAAGAGGGCTTAATAATAATAATAACAATGATGGCATTTATTAAGCAATTACTATGTGCAAAGCTCTGTTCTAAGCGCTGGGGAGGTTACAAGGTGATCGGGTTGTCTCCCCCTTCTAGACTGTGAGCCCACTCTTGGGTAGGGACTGTCTCTATATGTTGCCAACTGGTACTTCCCAAGCACTTAGTACAATGCTCTGCACACAGTAAGCGCTCAATAAATACGATTGATTGATTGATCGATCGGGTTGTCCCACGGTGGGCTCACAGTCTTAATCCCCATTTTATAGATGAGGTAACTGAGGCCCAGAGAAGTTAAGTGACTTGCCCAAAGGAAGGCCCCAATTGGCAGAGTCGGGATTTGAACCCATGACCTCTGACTCCAAAACCCAGGCTCTTTCCACTGAGCCACGCTGCTTCTGTCAGGAAAGTCAGGGAAGGCCTCTTGGAGGAGATGGGCCTTTGAAGTCGGGAAGAGTAATCGCAAAAGTAAAGTAAAAATAAAGAGAGAGGGTTTTCCGGGCCAGAGGCAGGATGTGGGCTAGAGATCGGCGGCGAGATAGATGAGATTGAGCTACAGTGAGTAGGTTGACATTAGAAGAGCAAAATGGGGGGACTGGGTTGTAGTAGCAAAGTAGCAGGTGAGGTAAGGAGGTTTTAAAGCCAATGGTAAGGAGTTTCTTTTTGATGTGGAGGTGGATGGACAACCACTGCATGTTCCTGAGATGTAGGGAATCAGGCACTGACCTTTTTTGTAGAAAAATTTTCCTGGCAGCTGACTGAAGTGTGGACTGGAGTGGGGAGAGACAGGAGGCAGGGAGGTCAGCGAGGAGGCTGATACAAGGCAGGACAGGATAAATGTTTGGATTAACATAGTAGCAGCTTGGTTGGAGTGGAAAGGATGGATTTTAGTGATGTCGTGGAGGTTGAACCAAACTGAAGGAAGGCAATGATGGAGCTTGGGCTCCCTTAGATGCTTCACCTTTCAATCAGTCAATCAATCAAGGGTATTTATTGAGCACTGACTATATGCAGAGCACTGTACTAAGTGCTTGGGAGAGTATCAGCGTGGCTCAGTGGAAAGAGCCCGGGCTTTGGAGTCAGAGGTCACGGGTTTAAATCCCGGCTTCGCCAATTGTCAGCTGTGTGACTTTGGGCAAGTCACTTCACTTCTCTGTGCCTCAGTTACCTCATCTGTAAAATGGGGATTAAGACTGTGAGCCCCCCGTGGGACAACCTGTTCACTTTGTAAATTCCCCAGCGCTTAGAACAGTGCTTTGCACATAGCAAATGCTTAATAAATGCCATCATTATTATTATTACAATAAAACAGAATCAGCAGACAACATTCTCTGCCCTTATTGGGCTTCCAGTCTTCTAAGCCATCCCCTAACTTTCATTCATTCATTCATTTGTATTTATTGAGTGCTTACTGGGCACAGAGCACTGTACTAAGCGCTTGGAAAGTACAGATTTGCAACTTATAGAGAGGGTCCCTACCCAACAACGGGCTCACAGTCCACAGTCTAATGTGGAGTTAATGCAGAAACGTCTAATCTGCTTCCAGAAGAGGACACACCCATGGGTTCACGGGAAGGAGTGTGGCCTTTTGGAAAGAGCACAGGATGGGGTCTCTGGAAGTCATCATCATCATCATCATCATCATCAATCGTATTTATTGAGCGCTTACTATGTGCAGAGCACTGTACTAAGCGCTTGGGAAGTACAAATTGGCAACATATAGAGACAGTCCCTACCCAACAGTGGGCTCACGGTCTAAAAGGGGGAGACAGAGAACAAAACCAAACATGCTAACAAAATAAAATAAATAGAATAGATAAGTCATCCAGGTTCTAACCTTGGTCCTGCCACTGGCCTATTGTGAGCCCCATGTGGGACAAGGAATGTGTCCACCCTGATTATCCATTGTAAGTGCTCAACAAATACCACAATTATTATCATCCTTATTGCATCTTGACTGAAACGGCTCGTCAGCCTCACGTTGGTTTTACCAGTCCCTGTCAAACATCCATACAAAGCTCAAAGGCAGCAGCTCCATCTTCAAACCGAAAGGACAGCTATATGTATAAATGAGATCATTAATTTATAATTAAGACTGAATACAATTTTTATTCTGTATGTTTTTTCATTATCCAAAATGTGTTTTTAAATCCTAATGAAACTTTCAAAATTAGATTCTTCTGGTGCTTAAAACTCCGGAAAGTGTGAAAAAAAAAAAGTTTTGCTGTAGTAAAGAAACACCCCTCTGAGTGCTAAGGAGAAAGTGCTTGAATTCATTAAGTTGTCAAAACAACGTCAGAAGTTCCTTGCTCAACTTTTGTTTTGTTGTCCATCTCCCCCTTCTAGACTGTGAGCCCATTGTTGGGTAGGGACTGTCTCTGTATGTTGCTGACTTGTACCTCCCAAGTGCTTAATACAGTGCTCTACACATAGTAAGCACTCAATAATAGTAGTAATAATAATAATAATGGCATTTCTTAAGCACTTATTATGTGCAAAGCACTGTTCTAAGCACTGGGGAGGATACAAGGTTATCAGGTTGTCCCACATGGGGCTCACAGTCTTCATCTCCATTTTACAGATGAGGTCACTGAGGCCCAGAGAAGCTAAGTGACTTGCCCAAGGTCACACAGCTGACAAGTGGCAGAGCTGGGATTAGAACCCATGACCTCTGATTCCCAAGCCCATACTCTTTCCATTGAGCCACGCTGCTTTTCCATAAATACGACTGAATGAATGGATGAATGAACTGCCTTGAAAATTTTGCAGGTAGGCTAAATTAAATCTTACTGAAGCTGAATCCTTGGTAAATAATGTATAACGTGAAGCTACTAGTCAGTAAGGGTATGATGAGGTTAGATTTTTGGAGAGTTCAGCTTTCCCATAATTCTCTTTAAAAATAATGTCTTGATAGGCAATAAAGATTAGCACCTGCTAAAAATGGATCATATGAAATTGTACCTGAGCACCTCTGTATTGATTTTTCTACCTTTTGTGCCTTTTCTGCATACGGACGCTTTGCGCTCTACGTGGGTTTGCCGAGTTTCTCTTCCAAAACATGTGTGTTCATCTACCAGTCCCTGTAATCCTTGCGCTTCAGCCCCCATGTACCTATCTATGAATTATATATTATAAATTATTTATTAACGTTAATGTATGTCTCTCCCTCTAGAAGGTGAGCTCGGTGTGGGCCGGGGATGTGTCTACCAACTCTGTTATAGTGTACTCTCCCAGCACTTAGTACAAGCCCTGTACACAGTAAGTGTTGGATAAATACTATCGATGAATGTGATGATGATGATGATAATTATCTGACTGTCTTTTTGAATCAGAGCAGAAGGAAAACAGGAAGAGCTGGAGGGTCTCTGTGTCCTGCTGCTTTCTTCCACACAGTGAGTACTCTACGCACCAGGGAACACACAGGACAATTCCGATGTAATTAATTTGGGGGTAATCAATCAATCAATAGTATTTATTGAGGGCTTACTCTGTTCAGTCTGAGCTCAGTACTAGGGGCATGCAGTAAGGCTCTCCCCTTTTAAACTGTAAGCTCTGTATAGGCAGGAAACATGCTTACCAGCTCTGCTGCATTGTACTCTCCTAAAGCACTTAATACAGTACTCTGCACCTTAAAAATGCCATTGGTTGCTTGATTGATCGATCAATAGACAAGATCCCTGCCCTCAAGGAGCTTACAAACTAGTGGAGTTACCTCCTTGATATAACCCTCCTTCAGTGGGGAAGGGAGGAAACAGAAGTCTATAGAAATGAACTATATTAATTTCTGGAAAACGGGAAGGGAGAAGGATAAATGAGAGGATGATGGAGAGTGATCGTTCATGTTTTGTCAAAACTGTGCAGTGTAAATGTGTTTTAGTCAGAATTCAGTTCTCATTAATCATTACACCCCATAGCAAGTCTTCAAACTCCCTGCATTTTGCCTGAAAGATAAATAAATAATGTAAAAGTAGAACCTTGGCTCTATTGGACACCACTGGACATTGGAAAACAGATGTACTGAAGTGTTTGTGTTGGAACTATTGTCGTGTCAATGAGGAAGGGTGGGCAGAAATTCACCTTATCCATGGGAAGCTGCATTTAGTCTGATCTGAAAGAGAATGGTAAGAAAATGTTCAAGCCATCCAAAAGGCCCTGGGGCTGACAAGGAATTCTCTTTCTTTGGACATTTCACTTTTTATTCTCTTTACTGCTAGTTTTGTGGATTTCACTGTTGAGATTTTGAATGGTTGAATTATTTTCTAAGGGGATCTATTTCCTCTCACCCCTCCCCTTTAGATAGTCAGGCTCCTTGCAACTTTGTCTTTTATGCACTGGGAAGCAGGATGGCCTAATGGATAGAGCACAGACCTGCAAGTCAGAAGGACCTAGGTTCTTCTCCACCACTTTTCTGCTGCGTGACTTTGGGCAAATCACTGAACTTGTCTGTGCCTCGGTTACCTCATCTGTAAAATGGGAATTAAGACTGTGAGTCCTAGGTGGGACACTGACTGTGTCCAACCTGGTTAACTTGTTTCTAACCCAGTGCTTAGTAAAGTGCCTGGCACATGGTAAGTGCTTAACAATTAGCATTTTAAAAATTGGGTCACCTCCTCAGCAAGGAATACAGTGCTATACGCACAGAAGGCAGTCAATAAATAATTATTTCAATATGATGGCAAAGCCCCTCCTACCTCAAGAGATCAAAATCGGTTTATGTATGTGACAACCATTCTATTTTAATGATGTTTTCTACTATAATGTTGATACAGTGTTTGCCATGTCTTCAATAGTATGTAGACTGTGAGCCCACTGTTGGATAGGGACCGTCTCTATATGTCGCCAACTTGTACTTCCCAAGCGCTTAGTACAGTGCTCTGCACACAGTAAGTGCTCAATAAATATGATTGAATGAATGAATGGACTTTAAACTTCCCTTTTAGAGTGTAAGTTCCTCACAGGCGGGCACTGTGACTGATTTTTCTTGTACAAGTGCTTAGTACAGTGTTCTGCACAAAATAGGCCCTCCTTAGTATTTTCTGAATGAATGAGTGTTGCTGTTTTTACTGTATTTGTTGTCTTACTATATTTCAAGCATCATTCTAAGCGTTAAAGTTGATACAAAGCAATCAGGTCAGACTCAGTCTCTGTCCCAGTTGGGACTAACAGTCTAAATAGGAGAGAGAACAAGTATTGAATCCCCATTTTACAGTTGAGAAAACTGAGGCTCAGCCAAGTTCAGAGACCCGCCCAACTCACACAGCAGGCAAGTGGCAGAGCCGGGATTAGAATTTAGGCCTGTGCTCCTTCCACTAGGCCATTTTGCTTAAGTTACAGATCAGTTTTGAAGTCCCAGATGAGTATCATAAGATACTACAAGCGATGATAATGGCTGTCGCTCATTACAGTAACATCTTTCTTTTGCTCACCCATTTAAACAGATATGATTAGGTAATTCATTTCTGACATAGCAGAAAATGGCTATTTCCAACATATTTCTTTTCAGAAGGAGGTATTATGATTACCTAATACTTTTCTAAAATGGGCCCAATCACCTAAAGATTAAGTCCTTGAATCACAAACATCTGTGAAACCTGTGATAACAACATTATCTTGTATTTATAGAGTGATTTTATTTTCCAAATCATTCATTCAATCGTATTTATTGAGCGCTTACGGTGTGCAGAGCATTTTCGCATCCATTTTCTCATTTTATCCCCATCATCCTTATGAGGTGAGGATCATACCCATTTTATAGAAGAGAAAAATGGGGCCCAGAGAAGTTTTATAGCCTTTTCTAGGTCACAAAGCGGGCTGATCGCAGAGCTAGGACTAAAACCCTGCTCTCCTAAGCGTGGTTTAGTGGAGTCACAGGACCTGGGTTCTAGTCCCGGCTCTGTCACTTTCTTACCTGTTGTGTAACCTTTAGCAAGCCACTTAACTCTTCTAAGCTTCAGTTTCCTCATCTGTAAATGAGGGACAGGGATTAAATTCCTGTTCTATCCCTTATTTAGACTGTGAGCCCCAGATGGGACAGGGACCGTGTCTGACCTGATTATCTTGTATTCATCCTGGTGCTCAATGCAGTGTGTGGAACACACCGTGAGCTTAAGAAATACCACAATTATTATTATTATTATTACCCTGATATCTAATCCCATGCCTTTTCCCATGCCTCAGCAAGTCAAGGTGAGGGGAAGGAGTCACAGCTCAGGGCCAGTGGAATGACTTGTCATTTCCCAATGGACAGAGACTATTCTGAGCAAGAAACTTTCCTCCAGAAATCAGAAATGTGGGGCCTGTCCCCACACCTCACCTTTGGGAAGATCAATCAATAAATCATATTTATTGAGTGCTTACTGTGTGCTGTGCTAAGCACTGTGTTAAGCACTTGGGAGGGTGCAACCCAACGATATAACAGACACATTCCCTGCCCACCAGGAGCTTACAGTCCAGAGAAGACCTTGGAAATAGGAAGAACTGATTGCCACAGCACACCACAAGTGCTTAGTACAGTGTTCTGCACACAGTAAGTGCTCAGCAAATACGATTGAATGAATTTCTGGATTTCCTCTGAAGGGCAGGGAAGAAGGCCAGACTCTCCTTTGTACATTTTGGATTTAAAGCAATTGACATTCTTATGGTTGCAGATACAGCTGCCCTTAATCGAAAGGGGAAATGAGAGCTTACTTATCTTCCCCTTCTTACGATCACTAGATTCCAAGTTTCTCAAGAGCGGGAATCTCACTCTGAAGTCTTCCCCATCCGCCCCAACCCCCAGTCTCCAGTTCAATGCATTGCACAAATAAACTCTAAGTAAATAATTCCTCCGTGATGTTTTTTGAGGATTGATGAGCTTTCTAGGCAAAGGAACCAATCTAATATTCGGCTGAGGGCACCTCTTGGAAATGAAGAAAGGTCAGGCTTCCAAGCTTCAGTATTTTATAGTCTCGACCAGTTGAAATCCCCATGGAAGCTCTGAGTATATGCGTCTCTTTCTCCCTTCCCTTTACTTAACCACCCACAACGCTGTTGAGAAAAGGCCTGAAAATCAGTTTCATCTCCACTTCCCACTTGCTCTGTGTGACGTTTCTGGGGGTTCTCAGCCCCAAATACTCTCCGGAATAGCTCTCTTGGAGGAGTGCCCAGCCCCATTAGCCAAGAGGCATAGAAAAAGCACAGGTTTGGGAATCAGGGGGCAGGAGTTCCAATTCCGGCCCCACCTCGTGTCTGCCATGTAACCTTAGGCAAGTCACCTAACGTCTCTGAGACTCAGTTACCTCAG
Source organism: Tachyglossus aculeatus (assembly GCF_015852505.1). NCBI lineage: Eukaryota > Metazoa > Chordata > Mammalia > Monotremata > Tachyglossidae > Tachyglossus > Tachyglossus aculeatus. Next base: position 39,973,078 of record NC_052067.1, on the reverse strand, counting down.
CTGTAAAATTGGAACTAATAATAATAATGATAATGGCATTTGTTATGCATTTAAGCAGCGTGGCTCAGTGGAAAGAGCACGGGCTTTGGAGTCAGAGCTCATGGGTTCAAATCCCGACTCCTCCGACTGTCAGCTGTGTGACTTTAGGCAAGTCACTTAACTTCTCTGTGCCTCGGTTACCTCATTTGTAAAATGGGGATTAAAACTGTGAGCCCACTGTGGGACAGCCTGATTGCCTTGTAACCTCCCCAGTGCTTAGAACTGTGCTTTGCACATAGTAAGTGCTTAACAAATACCATCATCATCATCATCATCATCACTGTACTGAAGTTTTGGGGTGGATTAAAGCAAGTCCAGTTGGAAGACTGTGAGCTTCATGTGGGATAGGGGCTGTGTCCAAACTGACTTCCTTTAATCTACCCAGAGCTTAGAACAGTGTTTGGCACATAGTAAGGGCTTAATAAATATTATTATTATTATTATTATTATTATTATTATTATTATTATTATTATTATTATTATTATTATTACCCACCGGTTTTTCCCTTATCTGGGCAGGCCAGATTTGGGAGATCTCTGCTGAGTGCACCCCACATCCCTGCAGTCCAAAGGTTACTATCACCCACTCCCTCAACTTGAGAAAACTTCCCAATGCAAGAGTATCACTCAGGAACTAGCCTACCATTCCCTCTTCTGGGGCTTGACTACAGGAAGCTTGTAGAAAAAAATCACTCTCTCTAATAATTAATAATAATAATAATGATAATTGTGGCATTCATTAAGTGCTTACTATGTGTTGAGCGCTGTTCTAAGAGCTGGGGTAGAGACAAGGTAATCAGGATGGATGCAGTCCCTGTTCCACATGGGGTTTGCGATGTAAGTAGGAGGGAGAATAGGGCTTGAATACCCACTTTACAGTTAAGGAAACTGAGGCACAGTGAAATTAAGTGACTTCCCTAAGGTCACACAGCAGGCAAGTGGCAGAACCGGGATTAGAACCCAAGTCCTTTGAGTCCAAAGTCTGTGTTTTGTCCACTCTGCTCCTCTTCTAAATGGCTGCAGGTTTTTATCCCCCAAATATTTGGCCCCCATTCATCCTTCCCATTCGTTCCCTCTGATTGGCTCAGTTCATACCACATAAGACGATAGTAGTTCTCAAAAGAACATTTTTAGAGTCAGCTCAGGAGTCTGTGAGCAGGGAATGTGTCTACCAACTCTGTTGTATGGTACTCTCCCGAATTTACAGTGCACTCCACACAGTAAGCACTCAATATATACCCGCGATTGATTGACTGAGTCATCCACGGCCCTTTGGGGGGAAACTTGATTCAACCCTGAGGTACCCCCTGTCAGTCAGCACCTTCAGACGAATCCAGAGCTGGTTTCAGGAAGTAGCTGTGTCCTACCCTAGATAGGGGCAGATGCGATTGATGGGGACCCTGGAGGGATGTGGGAGTGCTGTGGCAATGCCTAAATGTTTGGTTCACAATCTCATCTAACCTTCCTTTTAGACTGTGAGCCCACTGTTGGGTAGGGACTGTCTCTATATGTTGCCAACTTGTACTTCCCAAGCGCTTAGTACAGTGCTCTGCACACAGTAAGCGCTCAATAAATACGATTGATTGATTGATTGCTTGATATAATGAATCAGAATGTAGGTGTTTAGTTCGGGATCGTCATTCTGATTTGTAGTCCGCCCCCCGATCCTGTAGCCTTGCACCCTACTTGTCACTTCCTCTTCCTTTTTTCCAGACTCTGGGTTAGTAAACACAACTAGCCCGCATTAATAACAACAATTGTGGTATTTGCTAAGCACTTAATACGTTCCAGGTACTGTACTAAGGACTGAGGTAGATACAAGGTAATCAGGATTGACACAATCCACGTCCCGCATGGGGCTCGCAGTCTTCATTTCCATTTTACAGATGAGGTAACCGAGGCACAAAGTGAAGTGACTTGCTCAAGGCCGCACAGCAGACAAGTGGAAGAACCAGGATTAAAACCCACCTCCTTCTAATTTCCAGGTCCGTGCTCTATCCAATAGGGTCACATTGCTTCTCTTCACTCTAAGAAGGTTAATTCCCATCTTGCAAGAGAGCCACAGTCATTCATTCATTATCGTATTTATTGAGTGCTTACTGTGTGCAGAGCACTGTACTAAGCGCTCCTTCCTTGCCCTGGGCCATATTCCTGCTAAAAGCCCCTCCTCTCTCCAAAGAGATTAGCCCAGCGCAAAGCTGGCTAGAGGATATTTTAGATGGAAGTGGGCCTGTGGTTCCCACAACAACTGTAACTTAACCATGTTGCACATACGGTATATTATGACATGAAAGTTGACACCACATACAGTGATACTAAATACTACATATGCTCGAGGGGGGCAAGTGATTGTTGTTAGGGGAGTCATAAGTTTTGAATGGCAATAAAAACAGAGTAAGAAACCAAAATTGCTGCCTTGGATCACGGCTTTACAGAAGCCCCACCACTTCCAGACGTAAAAATTCGGCTAGGAGTCCTGGGGAAATATCCATTAGGTCCTATAAGTGTGGGGCAGACTTTGTAATTCTCCTGAACAATTTACTTAAGGAGTAAAATCACCACAGGACTAGGCCTGAATATTAGAGAAGTGATTGGGATCTAGCCTGGTAATTCTGCACTAGATCCTAGCTCTTAAGACTAAGCAGCATTTACAATCAACACACACACACAGCCCCGGCTGTGTTTGGTGGCTAAAGATGACTCTACAGATGGTGAAATTGCCAATGGGTGAAAATGGAAAGAAAAATCTCCAGTGGTTGCCTATCAACCTTCCCATGAAGCAAAAACTCCTTCCTGTCGGCTTCAAAGCTCTCCATCACCTTACCCCCTCCTACCTCCCCTCCCTTCTCTCCTTCTCCAGCCCAGCCCGCACCTTCCACTCCTCTGCCGCTAACCTCCTCCCCGGGCCTCGTTCTCGCCTGTCCCGCTGTTGATTTTACTTGTACATATCTATTCTATTTATTTTATTTTGTTAATCTGTTTTGTTTTGTTCTCTGTCTCCCCCTTCTAGACTGTGAGCCTACTGTTGGGTAGGGAGCGTCTCTATGTGTTGCCAACCTGTACTTCCCAAGCACTTAGTACAGTGCTCTGCACACAGTAAGGGCTCAATAAATACGATTGATTGATTGATTGACCCCTGACCCACATCCTACCCCTGGACTAGAATTCCTTCTCTCCAAACATCTGTCAAACTAGCTCTCTTCCTCCCTTCAAAGCCCTACTGGGAGCTCACCTCCTCCAGGAGGCCTTCTCAGACTGAACCCCTCTTTTCCTCTGCCCCGCCTCCCCTCCCCATCACCCCCACTCCCTCCCTCTGCCCCACCCCTCCCCACAGCACTTGTGTATATTTGTACATATTACTCTATTTTATTAATGATGTGTATATAGCTATAATTCTATTTATTTATTTTGATGGCATTGACACCTGTCTACTTGTTTTGGTTTGTTGTCCATCTCCCCCTTCTAGACTGTGAGCCCATTGTTGGGTAGGGACTGTCTCTATATGTTGCCAATTTGTATTTTCCAAGCGCTTAGTACAGTGCTCTGCACACAGTAAACCCCCAATAAATGCAACTGAATGATTATACACCACTATACACCTTATGTGCGCTGACACTTGTTTTGTGATCAAGCAGTGTGGCCTAGTGGAAAGAGCACAGGCCTGGGACTCTGAGGACCTTGGTTCTAAACCTGCCCCAGCCACTTGTCTGCTGTGTGACTTTGGGCAAATCACTTCAGGCACTTCTCTGTGCCTGAGTTTCCTCATCTGTAAAATGGGAATTCAATACCTGTTCTCCCTCCTAGACTGGGAGACTCCATGTGGGACAGGGACTCTCTCCAACCTGATTATCTTGTATCCATCCCATTGCTTAGTATAGTGCTTAGCGCATATTAAGAGTTTAAACAAATATCATAATTGTTATCATTAATTATTTTCACAGTCACAAAATCCTCTCAGAGTTTCTTCTACTCAGGGTGACCTAATGGAAACAGCCTGGGCCTGGGAATCAGAGGACCTAGGTTTTGGTTCCAGCTTTGGCATTTGTCTGCTGTGTGACCTTAGGTAAGTCACTACTTTTTTGTGCCTCAGTTTCCTCTTCTGTAAAATGAGGATTCAGTCAATACCTGTTCTTCCTCCAAAATAAATTCCAGATAAGGGGAAGTAACAGAGTTTAACGATTTGTTCGAAAGGACTGCTGGCGCAGGAGTGGTGAACATCCAACTGCTTAGGTGATTCGGATGTTCTAAAGTGGAAATGGTGGGTGGAAATTGGGTGAGGGGAGAAAAGGTGTAATTAGGGAAGACCTCTTGGAGTAGATGTGATTCCAGAAGGATTTTGAAGGTGGGGAGAACAGTGGTTTGCTTGATGCAAAGGCAGAGGAAATTCCAGGAAGAAAGGAGGGTATTAGCGAACAGTTGGTGGTGGGAGAGACATGAACAAATCAGCGTGAGATGGTTACCTTAATAAGAGTGATGTAATGATGGTACTTATCAAGCGCTTACTATGTGCAAAGCACTGTGCTAAGCGCTGGGGAGGTTACAAAGTGATCAGGTTGTCCCATGGGAGGCTTACAGTCTTAATCCCCATTTTACAGATGAGGTAACTGAGGCACAGAGAAGTTAAGTGACTTGCCCAAAGTCACACAGCTGGCAATTGGTGGAGCCGGGATTTGAACCCGTGACCTCTGCTCCAAAGCCCAGGCTCTTTCCACTTCTTTTGCTTCTTTTGCACCCGAGCTGGAGTTAAGTGGGTGAGTGCTGAGAAAAAATGGTGGGAAGAGAACTGATGGAATGCTTTAAAGCCAGTGGTCAGGAATTTCTAGAATAGACAACATTTATAACTGCTTCCGTCTGAGATGACTATTGGATTTAGGAAAGACGAATGAAAACAACTTTCACAATGCTAGAATACAGGTAAAACACATGGCATGATGACAATATCAAAGATGGTAGGATTATATAAGTCCTAGAGGGGACAGGAAGGACTGAAGGAGTGGCCAAAAGTATCAGTGGAGACCCACTTTGTAACATATTCTGTGCATTTATGGTTGCACTTGGATTAGCTCCCTTTATTCACCCCTCCCTCAGCCCCACAGCACTTACGTACAAATCTGTAATTTATTTATTGAGATTAAAGTCCGTCTCTCCTACTAGACTATAAGCTCATCATGGGCAGGGAACGGGTCTACCAGCTCTGTTATACTGTAATAATAATAATAATGATGGTAGTTGTTAAGCACTTACTATGTGTGAAGCACTGTTTGTACTCTCCCAAGCTCTTACTACAGTGCTCTGCTCACAGTAAGCGCTCAATAAATACGATTGATTGATCGGTTGAGGGCTCTTGCTATGTGATGTAAAGTTAATGTTTTGTCTCACCTTCCAATCTTCCAGTTTGAATGACTCTTTTCAGATCCCTCTGAAAAGGGATATCTAGATATTACATATCTATTCTATTTATTATACATATCTATTCTATTTATTTTATTTTGTTAGTATGTTTGGGTTTGTTCTCTGTCTCCCCCTTTTAGACTGTGAGCCCACTGGTGGGTAGGGACTGTCTCTATATGTTGCCAACTTGTACTTCCCAAGTGCTTAGTACAGTGCTCTGCACATAGTAAACGCTCAATAAATACGATTGATGATGATGATGATGATGACTGTCTCTATATGTTGCCAACTTGTACTTCCCAAGTGCTTAGTACAGTGCTCTGCACACAGTAAGCGCTCAGTAAATACAATTGATGATGATGATGATGATGATCCCTCGTGCTCAGTAACCTGTCCATGGGAGTAATAATAAAATAAAGATGGTATTTGTTAAGCACTTACTATGTGCCAAGCACAGTTCTAAGCACTGGTGTAGAAACAAGGTAATCAGGTTGTCCCACGGGGGCTCCCCGTCTTAATCCCCATTGTACAGATCAGGTAACTGAGGCACAGAGAAGTTGTGACTTGCCCAAAGTCACACAGCTGACAAGCGGCGGAGCCGGGATTAGAACCCACGACCTCTGATTCCCCACCCTGTGGTCTTTCCACTAGAGCATTAAAGATGTAAATTACCCTACTCGAATGGGGGCTTTTCCCTCAGAGCTCACCACAGGACAGCAGAAGATCAGTGCCAAAATCCTTTCACATCCAGTTTCTTTTTTCATAAGAGTCTACTTTGAGTTTTTGAATCAAACCTGAAGCACGTTTAGGGCTCCCCAAGCTTTTCTGGACTTTGCCCTTTCAAGAAAAAAAAAAAAAAGCTTTCTACTCTGCAAAATATACTGACCTGATTCTTCTTACACAAGGTACGTCTCCCAAAGATACAAATATCAGTGTCACTCAGATTCAGTTCAGAGAGTTACAGAGACTTTGCTCTAGACATACAGGCACGTTCTGCCCTCAGATGCCTGCATAGCCATCATTTGAAGTAAAACTTCAATGGGAAGCCAGGAAGATTTGACTCTTAGACGTAATCAGAAGGCTCCACTTTTCACCTGCTTTTGGTTTTTTGGGGTGGTTTTTTTTTTGACATCCGGAGTAAGAACTGGGTTATGGAATTTGTACCAGGAAGTTCCTAGCAGCTAAATACTGCTAGGCAAATCTTTTAGTATAGAAACCTAACCGGAAATACTTCTGTCTTTTCTTATTCTGGCTTCAAATGTGTATTAAGAGTATACAGCGTTAAGGGAGAAAACTGAGGAATTAAAAAAGCCTAAGTGTTTTCAAGTGCCTGCAAAGTCTGTCTCAAAGTTTGCCATGTAGTTTTTTTTGCTTGTTTTTTTTTCTAATGTAATGTCTTAAGCACCTACTGTGTTCACTGTGAGCAGGGAGTGTTGTACTGTACTTTTCCAAGTGCTTAGTAAGTGTTCAATAAATACCAGTGATGATGATGCCAGACACTGAACTAAGCTCTGGGATATACCCAAGATAATCAGGTAAGACACAGCCCTTGTCTGCTTGTCTTGTCTTATGTCGTCGAGTTGTTTCCGACCCACAGAGACACAATGGACACATCTCTTCCAGAACGCCCCGCTGTCCATCTGCAATCATTCTGGTAGTGGATCTAATAGAGTTTTCTTAGTCAAAATGCAGAAGTGGTTTACTATTGTCGCCTTCCACACAGTGAACTCGAGTAAACTCGGGTAGGCCTCTGCTTGACTCTTCGTCCCATAGCCGAGACTGGTAGAGCACTGGAAACTCTCCAGGTGCGAGGGGCTTAATCATCATCAATCGTATTTATTGAGCGCTTACTGTGTGCAGAGCACTGTACTAAGCGCTTGGGAAGTACAAGTTGGCAACATATAGAGACAGTCCCTACCCAACAGTGGGCTCACAGTCTAAAAGGGGGAGACAGAGAACAAAACCAAACATACTAACAAAATGAAATAAATAGAATAGATATGTACAAGTAAAATAAAAAAATAAATAAATAGAGTAATAAATATGTACAAACATATATACATATATACAGGTCAGTAATCCCAGTAGCTAATTCATATTGCTTTCCTCAGGAATTATTATAGAGAAGCAGCATGGCCTAGTGGTTAGAGCATGGGCCTGGGACTCAGAAGGTCATGGGTTCTAATCCCGGCTCCACCAGTCATCTACTGTGTGACCTTGGACAAGTCACTTCACTTCTCTGTGCCTCAGTTACCTCATCTGTGAAAAATGAGGATTAAGAGCATGAGCCCCATGTGGGACAGGGACAGTGTCCAACCTGGTTAACTTGTATCTACCTCAGCTCTTAGAACTGTGCTTGGCCCATAGGAAGCGCTTAACAAGCACCATAATTATTATTATTATTCATGTGAGAATTCTATTAAAAATACAGCAGAAGCAAATCTGGATAAACAGCAGCTAATTTTCTAACACCCCAACCTCTTTAGTCGTTATACTTCATTATTCATTAGTTCTATTCCATTTAATCACATGCGAAACTGAAACGTCTAGTCCAATTTTGGGTTAAAGTTGCAAAATATACATGCTTAATAGCTCACTTGAAAGCGTTCATTCACTCGATACATAAAACATTGCTAAAATGTTTAGTGGTGCTGTCTTTTCACCCGTGGTACAAATTTTAGGAATGTGTCACTGAAGATGATAAAACGTGAGAATGCGTTATGCTGTGTTAGAAAAAGAAATAATATTAGAAAACTTTGGTATAAGGACTTCAAAAAGAGTAGGAACAAAAACACTGTCTAGATTATTTTGGCTTTTGTGGATTTCTTTGGCCCATACATGAATTAGAATCCAGTCAACCAAATTCCTGAAATATTAAGGAAGTTGGATATTTACATGACTATGTGAACTCCATCCTTTAGAAGGCAGGGAATATTATATTGTACTCTCCCAAGCTCTTAGCACAGTGCTCTGCACACAGTAAGCACTCAAATACGATTGATTGATTGATCGATGTGGGACAAAGACTGTGACCATCCTGTTTATCTCCCCAGTGCTTAGTTCAGTGTTTGGCACACAGTAAGCACTTAACAAATATTATTTTTATTACCATAATTATTATATTTCATTACTGTAAACTCTTTCCCTCTTCCCACATTAGTCAAATGGACATAATCCTTTTCTGATCCTTTTCAGATTCATTCACTCATTCAACTGTATTTATTGAGCACTTACTATGTGCAGAGTGCTGTACTAAGTACTTGGAAGAGTGCAATATAACAATAAAAAGACACATTTCCATTCAAGATGATGGTTGGCAAGATAAAGGGAGCATCTGCCCTTGACCATAAAGGCCCATATGGCCCTTCTCCCATGGGGAATGAGCCCACTGTTGGGTAGGGACCATCTCTATATGTTGCCAACTTGTACTTCCCAAGCGCTTAGTACAGTGCTCTGTGCTTAGTACAGCGCTTACTGTGCACACAGTAAGCGCTCAATACATATGATTGAATGAATGAATGAATGAATGCTATAGGGACTCATTGCCTCTGACCCCACCCAGGTGTTTGCAGCGTGCAGTTACTTTCACTCAATTCTGTTTTAGCCACTTTGGTTTTTTTAGGGCATTTGTTAAGTGCTTATTATGTGTCGAGCACTGTTCTAAGCGCTGGAGTAGGTACAGATGAGTTAGGTCGGACCCAATCCCTATCCCGAGAAGCAGCGTGGCTCAGTGGAAAGAGCCCGGGCTTTGGAGTCAGAGGTCGGAGGTTCGAATCCCGGCTCCACCAATTGTCAGCTGAGTGAATTTGGGCAAGTCACTTAACTTCTCTGTGCCTCAGTTACCTCATCTGTAAAATGGGGATGAAGCCTGTAAGCGGACAACCTGATCACCTTGTAACCTCCCCAGCGCTTAGAATCAATCAATCAATCGTATTTATTGAGCGCTTACTATGTGCAGAGCACTGTACTAAGTGCTTGGGAAGTACAAATTGGCAACACACAGAGACAGTCCCTACCCAACAGTGGGCTCACAGTCTAAAAGGGGGAGACAGAGAACAAAACCAAACATACCAACAAAATAAGATAAATAGGATAGAAATGTACAAGTAAAATAAATAAATAAATAAATAAATAAATAGAGTAATAAATATGTACAACCATATATACATATATACAGGTGCTGTGGGGAAGGGAAGGAGGTAAGATGGGGGGATGGAGAGGGGGACGAGGGGGAGAGGAAGGAAGGGGCTCAGTCTGGGAAGGCCTCCTGGAGGAGGTGAGCTCTCAGCAGGGCCTTGAAGGGAGGGAGAGAGCTAGCTTGGCGGAGGGGCAGAGGGAGGGCATTCCAGGCCCGGGGGATGACGTGGGCCGGGAGTCAATGGCGGGACAGGCGAGAACGAGGTACAGTGAGGAGATTAGCGGTGGAGGAGCAGAGGGTGCGGGCTGGGCAGTAGAAGGAGAGAAGGGAGGTGAGGTAGGAGGGGGCGAGGTGATGGACAGCCTTGAAGCCCAGGGTGAGGAGTTTCTGCCTGATGCGCACTTAGAACAGTGCTTTGCACATAGTAAGCGCTTAATAAATGCCATTATTATTATCCCACTAGGCGCTCATAGTCTTAATCGCCATTCACTGCTGAGGTAACTGAGGCCCAGAGACGTGACTTGCCTCTGCAGGGGCTGAATCAGAAGCAGGAAGAGAGGCTGCTAGAGTGAGTACGCCCAGAGAACTTCAGGGAGGAACCTCAGAAAGGCCAGACAGAGACAGCTCTGGGGGGTCTGCCTCATCTGGCCTCTCCCCAGCCCCCTGTGAAGTCAGGAAGATACCCCACCGTGAGGTATAACACCATAAACCAGTGTCTCCCAGGCCACCAAGCTGTCTCCCCACATCTTCCCTCCAGCTCCGCTGGGCTGGGCTTTTCCTCCGCCCTGCTACAGTCCTTTAGAAACAGGGAAAAGAACATTGGCAGGGCAATAGCTCTGTGACACATCTGCAGCAATGTAATTGTGTCGAATATTAAAGTTCTCTTCAGAAACTCAGAGCCGAATATCGAGAAATTCACAGATGAGATCGCAGAACAGCGCCGGTGCTCAGAAGTTTTCTTGAAAGGTTCCTAACCCAGGTGTGAGAAGGGAAAAAGAAAGCAGGAATCCCTCTCATAGACAATCAGGACGGACCCACAAGGGGTTAACTCTTCATCTGTCAATGTTCGTTTACCTTGGGTGAATACTAAACTTAAAAGGGACCCCGATCGGTTTTGAACAACTTAGATTATTTAGGTGGAGGAAATAAAATCAGCAATAAAGGCAGGACCTCCAGAAGCAGCATGGCTCAGTGGAAAGAGCGTAGGCTTTGGAGTCAGAAGTCATGGGTTCAAATCCTGGCTCCGCCAATTGTCAGCTGTGTGACTTTGGGCAAGTCACTTAACTTCTCTGTGCCTCAGTTACCTCATCTGTAAAATGGGGATTAAGACTGTGAGCCCCCCGTGGGACAACCTGATCATCTTGTAACCTCCCCAGCACTTAGAACAGTGCTTTGCACATAATAAGTGCTTAATAAATGCCATTATTATTATTATTAGAACAGTGCTTTGCACCTAGTAAGTGCTTAATATATGTCATAATTATTATTATTATTATTACATAAAATAAATGAAATTGCTGACCTCCCCTCTCCAGTTCCTATTTCACTCTGCTGCCCAGATTTTTTCTAAAAAAATAGTTCTGTGCATGTCTCCCCACTCCTCAAAGTTTGCCCATCTACCTCTGCTTCAAGAGGAAACTCCTCACGATCGGCTTCCTCTACACTCTAAGCTCACTGTGGGCAGGGAATATATCTGTTATATTCTTGGGTTTTACTCTCTCAAGTGCTTAGTGCAGTGTTCTGCACATAGTAAGTGCACATTAAATATGATCAATTGATTTAAAGCACTCAATTGGCTCTCCCCCTCCTACTTCACATATCTCCTACTACAATCTAGTCGGACAAATCAGTCCTCTAGCATCAACCTACTCACTGTATTTCAGTCTTGTCTGTCTTGCCATTGATGCCTTTGCTCACATCTTCCCTCAGGTCTGGAACTCTCTTCCCCTTCATATCTGACAGACCATCCCTCTCTCCAACTCCAAAGCTCTACTAAAATCATATCTCCTCCAAGAAGGCTTCCCTAACTAATGTCCCTTTTCCCCAACCTATTCACCTTCCTTTCTGTGTCACCTACCTACTTGGGTCTGTACCCCTTAAGCATTTTGATATTCATCCCCCCCACAGCCCCTCAGACCTTATACATATATTCCTCGACTCTGTTTCTTCCTCTACCAGTAATTTATTTTAACATCTGTCTCCCCAACTCGATTATAAGCACCCCTTGTAGGCATGAACCAGTTCTACCAATTCAACTGAGCTGTGGTCTTCCAAGTGCTTAGTACGGTGCTCTATACCCAGTAAGTGCTCCATAAATAGCATTGATTGATTGACTGATTGATTTGCCACAAATTCTGATTTCCAATCGACATAACTCCTCAACTTTATCAATGTTTTTGAACACTGCTGAAACATTACTTAGAAAGAACCAGGAGGAATGTGCCTGATGTTGGAAAGTTGACACGATGGTTTCAATGTTGATGGAGAAGATTGAGTCTCCCAGAATGCTGAGGACTATTTTCCCAGAGAGAACGGGGTCAGAGAACTGGGTTACTATTTAGGGTCCTTGAAAACAATCATTTTATTCCCTAATAGGGAGATGCATCCATCTCTGGGAACACTGGGCAGCCAAAGACAAAAAGCACTGGGGGGAAAGAACCTGACCAGGAGGCAGGGGACTGGACAGAATGAAGAAAAGAAGGCAGCCCAAGAGGGGAATGTAGAAAGAGAGAAAGAGAGACAGAAACAGAGACAGAGAGGGATAGGAGAGACAGAGACAGAGAAAGATGAGAGAGTGAGAAAGGAGAAAGAGATACAGAGAGACAGGGAGGGAAAGGGAGAGAGAAAAAGAGAGAGAAGGAGCTAGGAAGGTTGAAAAGAATAAAGACCTAAGAACCAAGGGACCAAGCTTCTAATCCCATCTCTGCCACTTGCCTGCTGTGTGGACTGGGGCAAGTCACTTCATTTCTCTTTCACACAGATTCCTTACCTGTGAAATGGGGATAAATCCAACTTTGGTTATCATGTATCTACTCCAGCACTTAGTACAGTGCTTGGCATACAGTAAAAATACTAGCTCTGTTCATTCATTCATTCATTCAATCTTATTTATTGAGCACTTACTGTGTGCAGAGCACTATACTAAGCACTTGGGAAGTACAAGTTGGCAACATATAGAGACAGTCCCTACCCAACAGTGGGCTCACAGTCTAGAAGGGGAAGACAGAGAACAAAACATATTAACAAAATAAAATAAATAGAATAAATATGTAGAAATAAAATAAATAGAGTAATAAATACGTACGAACATATATACATATATACAGGTGCTGTGGGGAGTATAAGGATATCTACTTAAATGCTGTGGGGCTGGGGTGACTATTGAAATGCTTAAGGGGTACCTTGAATGGGGCAATGAAGGCTTAGTCAGAGAAGGCCTCTTGGGAGAGATGTGATTTTTAGGAGGGATTTGAAATTGGGGGAGAGTGGTATACTGTCAGATACAAAGTGGGAGGGAGTTTCAGACCTGAGGGAGGATGTAGGTAAGGGGCTCAACTTTGGGCTAGACGAGATCATGGGACAGAGAGAGAAAACCACAATCGTTCAATGAAGTTGATTTCGTTCTTAATTCTACTAAAAAGAACTGACTACTGATTCCCGCCTTTCTCCTGCACCGTCATAAAAGCGGAATCAATATTAATTTTGTTATTAATATCGTCATTCCAAGTTCCACTGCAGATAGCTGGGCTGGTGGGAATGTAGGAGAAAGGGAAAAGCAGGGACCGTGGGAGATAAGAGGGGGAGGAAAGAAGGTTTAAACCTCTCCAAGATGACCACTTCACTGGGCTAAGAATAGAATTCTCCTCCACTTTAATGGGGTTCAGAATTCCTGCTTCTGAAGAGAAGGAGCTTCCTGTTTTGAGCAATGGATGAGCCTCGGTCCTGAAGTCTTTGGGATCGAGAACCTGGAAGGAGGGACTGATTAGAGAACCTCTGGGAGTCAGAGGTTGTGCGCTCTAAGCTAGCTCTCTTCCTCCCGTCAAAGCCCTACTGAGAGCTCACCTCCTCCAGGAGGCCTTCCCAGACTGAGCCCCCTCCTTCCTCTCCCCCTCCTCCACCTCCCCATCCCCCGACCTTACCTCCTTCCCCTCCCCACAGCATCTGTATACATGTTTGTACATATTTATTACTCTATTTTACTTGTACATATTTATTCTATTTATTTTATTTTGTTAATATGTTTTGTTTTGTTGTCTGTCTCCCCCTTCTAGACTGTGAGCCCACTGTTGGGTAGGGACCATCTCTATATGTTGCCAACTTGTACTTCCCAAGCGCTTAATACAGTGCTCTGCACACGGTAAGCACTCAATAAATACAATTGAATGAATGAATGAATGAATCTCCACCACTTAATCAGCTGTGTGATCTGGACACGTCACTTAACTTCTCTGTGCCTCAGTTACCTCATCTGCAAAATGGGGATTAAGACTGTGGGACAATCTGATTACCTTTTTTCTACCCCAGTGATTAGGACAGTACTTGGCACATAGTAAGTTCTTATCAAATACCACAATTATTATTATTATTATTAGAATGAGAGTGGTTTGTGCCACACACACTCTCTTTTCCCTGCCAGTCATGTTCCTCCTGGGGCACAGATTGCAGTGAGCAAGAAGTTGGGGACAGAGGCAGGACACTGTGAACTGCTCACCAAGGTTGTCTGAGTGGAAGGCGGCGTGGTCTAACGGTTAGAGCAGGTGCCTGAGAGTCAGAAGGACCTCAATTCTAATCCCTGCTCCACCACTTGTCTGCTGTGTGATTTTGGACAAGTCACTTCAACTTCTCTGAGCCTCAGTTACCTCATCTATAATATGGGAATTAAGACTGAGAGCCCCATGAGGGATTCATTCATTCAATCATATTAATTGAGTGCTTACTGTGGGCAAAGCACTGTACTAAGCATTTGGGAGAGTACAATATAACAACAAACAGATACATTCCTGCCCATAACAAGTTCACAGTCTAGACGGGGAGACAGACATTAATAGGAATGAGGAAATGAATAAATAAATTATAGATCTATACATATGCACTACTGGGATAGGAAGGAGATGAATGAAGGAGCAAGTAAGAGCAGCATAGAAGGGAGTGGGAGAAGACGAGAGGAGGGCTAAGTCAGGGAAGGCTTCTTGGAGGAGATGTGCCTTCAATAAGATTTTGAAGTGGCGGGGGAGAGAGAGGGGATAGGTAAAGGGACTGGGTTCAACTTGACAATCTTTTATCTAACCCAGTGCTTAGTACAATTCCTGGCACATAGTGAGCACTTATATACCATTTTAAAAAAGCCCATTTCACAACTCAAGTGACCACGGCATGGCAGCGATGCTCTGCCCTGTCTTAGGGCTGTGACCTAGCAGGCAACTGCCTTAGTAGCGCTGGGATCTTTCACATCCACATTGGCCAGCTGGCTTTCAGGATTCCCACCGGGACCGTCCACCTCCTGAAACCATCTACTTGGTGATTCAGTGATAAATCATCATCATCGATTGCCTAGTCCCAGCAGGTGGAATTAGAGCCCACATCCCCGTTTCCTAGAGCAGAGCTACTTCCCCAGAACCGACAGCAGGGCAAACCTATGTTGGTGGTTACTGTTGAACAGAAAACTTCCACTGAGTTGGAAGTCCTCTGCCTCGGCCTTTGGGATGAGTCACTTACCCTTCCGAATCGTCCATTTCTCCATCTGTGAAATGGAGCCAAAATCATCCCACCCAATTGCAGCCCATAAAGTGTTTTGTTTCTGAAAGCTGAGCTAATCATCATAGAATGATATTTGTCCCCATGGATTTTCATCCTCCTGGTTAAGGTCTGACCTACTAACATCCTGATTTTTCCTTTTCATAATGTATTATGGGGCCATTCAACCAGGAACATTCACCTCACTACTCTCCTGCTACAACGCAGCTCGCAGACTTTGCTCCTCTACTGCCAACTTATTCACTCTTCCTCGATATCATCTATCTCATCGGCTACTTCTCACCCACATCCTGCCTGTGGACTGAAACACCCTCCCTCCTCATATCCAACAGACGATTACTCTCCCCACCTTCAAAGCCTTACTGAAGAAACATCTCCTCCAAGAGGCCTTCCCTGACTAAGCCTTTATCTCCCAATCCCTTCTGTGTCACCCTGGCATGCTCCCTTAATTCATTCCCCCACCACCCCCACAGCACGTACATCCATATCTTTCATTTATGTATTTCTATTAATGTCTTTCCCCCTCTCCAGATTGTAAGCTCTTTGTGGACAGGGAGTGCGTCGGTTATATTTTTGTGTGATACTCTCCCAAGACTTTAGTACAGTGCTCTGCACACAGTAAGTGTTCAGTAAATACCGTTTATTGATTGACTGATTCTGTAGCCTTCATACTAACTGCAGGGAAGAAAATATACTGTAGAACTAATGTTATCATTATTGTTGTTATTGTTATTATCATTATTATTATCGCAGTTGTTAAGCATTTACTATGTTTTGAGCCCTGTTCTAAGGGTAGATGCGAGTTAATCATGTTGGATGCAGTCCCTGTCCCGCATAATAATGATGGTATTTGTTAAGCGCTTACTGTGTGCAAAGCACTGTTCTAAGCACTGGGGGGATACAAGGTGATCAGGTTGTCCCACCTGGGGCTCACAGTCTTAATCCCCATTTTACAGATGAGGGAACTGAGGCCCAGAGAAGTTAAGTGACTTGTCCAAAGTCACACAGCTGACAATTGGTGGAGTCGGAATTTGAACCCATGACCTCTGATTCCAAAGCCCGGGCTCTTTCCACTGAGCCACGCTGCATCTCTGGGGCTTACATGGGGCTTATAGTCTTAGTAGAAGGGGAAACAGGTATTTAATCCCCATTTTGCAGTTGAGGAAAGTGAGGCCCAGAGAAGTAAGGTGATTTCTCCAGGGTCACACAGCAGGCAACTTCCAGAGGCAGGATTAGAACCCAGATCCGTCTACTCCCAGGCTCATACTCTTCCTACCGGGCTATGCTGCTTCTCACTAGGCCGTGTTGCTTTGAATAATGTATGAGGGAAACTTGTTTTGCCAAGAGATAATGCTGATGATCACAATAAAAGTGGTAATGATAGAGTCTCCCATCAGGAGCAAGGAACAATCCTCAGGCCTGGCCTAATACCGCTCTGAAAGATCAAGGTTTGGAGAAAAATAGAATGTCTTCAGACTTTATACTCAAAATTTAGAGACATCTTGTCC
Source organism: Tachyglossus aculeatus (assembly GCF_015852505.1). NCBI lineage: Eukaryota > Metazoa > Chordata > Mammalia > Monotremata > Tachyglossidae > Tachyglossus > Tachyglossus aculeatus. The sequence goes on along the minus strand of NC_052067.1, from coordinate 39,956,248 downwards.
CAATCCCAAACTAGCGCGTACCATAGGGGAGGACTGACGTACCAAATGAGGCTGTCGCCTGCAATGTCCAACCACATTTGCTGCTTTTTCCCACCTCTCTAAGACGTCAGGATGGACAGTCAGTCAATTTTAAATGCTGCCCTGAGCAAATGCAGGAAGCCCTTAAACGGCAACGTTTCTTCTCCCTTCCCACCTCAATCTGTAAACGCTACACATCTTAACGGTCTTATATTAGCAGCATTAGCGGGTCGGTCTGCTCCATTTTAATTCAACTCTTGCCTGCCTTACTTAACCTATGAATCAGGGTTGAAGAATGATTCTGACAATATGAAATACAGAAAGCAGGAATTTAACTGACGTTAATTACCCTGAAATTCGTCTGGTCTCCTTTTCACTAATCCAGGTGAACCAACTGAATCATGCAAACATAGAAACATAGATCTTTGTCAATTATTCTAATAAATAACATTTAGCGCCGGGAAAGAAAATAAATCAGCCGTTTTGTTTACCAGAATCAATGGCATAAAGAAAGTTTTTCGATCACTATGCGTTGGATTGATTAGGAGAGTATTCCTACTTCATTACCTTTTATGTTTACTTATAGCTTGTCAGCGGACAATGAAGCACACCCCTTTGGTCATTTGGATTGGTTGAGGTGTTTGCTCCATAAACAGAGATCATCTTTTTTCTGCAGATGAATGCTAATCTCTAATTTAATTTCTTGCTTGATTGTCTGAGCTTCACCAGTAGGCACCTTTAACCACGGGACGCGTAGCCAGTTTCTGGATTGTCAAGATGGGAGAATAAGGAAAGAGCAAATCCAATTAGTAAAATTTTCTGGGTTTTACTTCATTTCCAATATTAAATGCCAGGGTTACTGAAACAAAGCAGACAGATGTAAATGAATGTCAGTGTATGTGACTGGAATCCAGGACAGAATGTTGGAGGCCGGCCTGAATCCTCCTTCCCTGTCCTGAGTCCCTATTCAATAGCACTTATTGAGCGCTTACTGCGTGCAAAGCACTGTACTAAGCGCTTATCAGTTGCAGGCTTCACAGAAGCTTCAACTTGGCTTTCTCCTTGTAGAAAGGAATGGTCAATATGCCTTAAAGATACCTAACGAATAAAATCCAAGGACATCATTCCGATAAACCTCTCATTTTCCAACAATAAATAAATTCCATGCCATCCTTTAGCTTTATCTAGCAGTGTGGCCTAGTGGAAGAGCACGGGCTTGGAAGTCAAAGGACATGGGTTCTAATCCCTGCTCCGCCATGTGTCTGCTGTGTGACCTTGGGCAAGTCACTTGGCTTCTCTGGGCAACAGGTACCCCTTTTGCAAAATGGGGATTAAGACTGTGAGCCCATCTGGGTCGGAGACAGTGTAGACTTGATTATCCCAGAACTGAGAATTGTGCTTGGTACAGAGCAAGCACTTAAATGCTACAATTATTATTTTTATTATCCTATTCTGACCATACAGAATAAACAGATTATGTTGTTTCATAAACATCTTTTTTATCCAGCATACAACCACATTTGCTGGGTGGAGAAAAGTGAATATCATTAAAACCTTTACCCTTATTTTCATCCCAAATTTAACCCAAAAGGGCTAAGGATGCTCTCCAACTTTCCAAAATAACTCATTCATTCATTCAATCGTATTCATTGAGCACTTACTGTACTAAGCGCTTGGGAAGTACAAGTTGGCAACATATAGAGACGGTCCCTACCCAACAGTACAAATTTGGCTTTCTGAATAATTAGACAGTGATCTGTTATCCAGTGGGTGTGATTTCTCAAGAGAAGCAACATGGTCTAGAGGAAAGAAGAGGGGCACGGGAGTCAGAGGACCTGGGTTTGAATCCCAGCTCAGCCATTTGTCTGCTGTGTGATGGATGTTGGGCAAGTCAGTTCATTTCTCTGTGCCTCAGTTACCTCATCTGAAAAATGAGGTTTTAAAGCTGTGGGGCTCCATGTGGGACATGGACTACATCTGATCTGTTATCTTGTATCTACCCCAGTGCTTAATACAGTGCCTGGCATATACTAAGTACTTAACAGATAATTAAAAAAAACTTCAAAAGCACCTGATCACAGTCAGCAAACTTGGCAACCTTACTTGGACCATCTGATGTAGGTAAATGGGAACTGGGAAATTTTGGCAAATTAATTTGTACGTTTTCATTTGAGGAACTTGAATCAATCTCCATTGTCCTGGAATTCAAGATACAAAACAGTTGAATGGTGCAATGGAGGTCAAAGTTTTCAGGGAAGAAATTTTAGTATTGCAATTTCCTTGCTTGAATTTGGTTTTAAATGTTTTTCCCATCAGAAAGTTTTGTAACATTTATTTGTTGTCTTTGTTGTTTTTTAATGGTATTTGTGTGACAGGCACTGTACTAAGTGCTGGGGTAGATACAAGATAATTGGTTAGACTCAGTCCCTTTCCCACAGAGAGCTCATGGTCTTAATCCCCATTTTACAGATGAGGTAACTGAGGCATAGGTCACACAGCATACACATGGCAGAGCTGGAATTAGAACCCAGGTTCTCAGACTCCTAGGCCTGTGCTCTTGCCACTAGACCACACTTCTTCTCTTTTGTACAAAGTCTTTACTGTGAGAAAACTTCTGAAATAATTGATTGCTACATGCTCCTTTTCAACGAACTCCATTATACTGTACTGAAAGCTAGTCCACAGAATACACAAAATCACTCTGATTAAACAATTTAAACTGTGAGTCCCATGTGGTTCAGGGACTGTATCCAACCTGATTAACTTATCTCTACCCCAGAGGTTAGAACAGTGTGAGGCTTATAATAAGCACTTCACAAATACCATAAAAAACCAAATTTTTTTTGGTTACAGATACAGTTCAGTTCTTGAATATCATATTTTGATTTAAACAGTCAGAAGTCCCAAATTAAAGAACCAATGGTACATTACAATCGCTTTCCAAAAGTCTCTCCACCCAAAGAAAATCTGACCCCACAAACCATCACTTATATCAACCATTCAACCAGCATTGTGTCAAATCTGGCTGGAAGATTAAGTTTCCTGATTCTGAATTCAATATCGCAACCCTAAGGATATAAGAATCAAGCTGGATCTATTTTAAAAAAGAGGAATAAGACTTTTTCAGCTCCAAGACCACAGTTTGCCCTGACGGTAAGTGAAATGAGTTTGATGCTCACTGCTTTACTTGTTCACATTATTCATTCATTCATTCAGTTGTATTTATTGAGTGCTTACTGTGTGCACTGTAGGAAGCAATTTACATTTGCGACAACTTTCAACCTTTAATCCAAGAGGCTGTTTGCCTAGAATCATTCTTAGCAATCAATCATACTTAGTGAGTGCTTACTGTATGCAGAGCACTGTACTAAGCACTTGGGAGAGTACGATATAATATAACAAGAGTTGGTAGAGACTTTGCTGCCTGAAATGAGCTTTCAGACTAGAGGGGAGACTGACAGAAATAAATATAAATAAATTATGGGTAGGTACATAAGTGCTGTGGAGCTGAGGGAGGGGTGAATAAAGGGAATAAAACCAAGGGCGAGGGTGACACAGAAGGGAGTGGGAAAAGAGAAAATGAGGGCTTAGTCAGAGAAAACCTCTTGGAGGAAATGCACCTTCAGTAAAGCTTAGAAGGTGGGGAGAGTGATTGTCTGGTAGACATGAAGAAGGAGGACAATCCAGGGCAGAGACAGGATGTGGGCAAGAGGTCAGCGGTGAGATAGATGAGATTGAGGCACAGTGAGTAGGTTGGCATTCCTAGTTTCCATAATCTAGTAGGTACACTAAAGTAGGTTTACTCCAGGGTGGGGTGGATATAGGGAGAAGGGCATTATATTTGGAAAGACACTGTACAGCATCAGTGTTCCTTAAATTCATTGAAAATGCCAATACCACCAAAAAACATCATTTAGTTTCTCACTTTCAACTTGTTTCCTCAGTGAGAGAAAGGTCTCAGTTGGTTACTTGCATAACAAATACAAGTGTGAATGTATTTGCTTTTCACTCTTTAAAATTAAAATGCTCCTTCTTTAAAAGTCCAGGGGAATGCTATTCAGAGAAACCACTTAAGTAACAGACGCATTTTACTTTTCCAGTGATCACTTTTCATCTTGGGCCTTGAGAGAAGCTAAATGCCAAGGTTTTCTACAAGGACTAAATCATTCCATTTCAGTCCTGCCAGGAATGCCAAAATACTGAGTTCTTAGTCTGCAGAGAGAGTGCATTGCTCTAATTGGCAATAAAAAAGGGGAAAAAAGGAGGCTTTAACCACTAATCAGAAAAGTAGTTCGTGAAATACAGCGGTAAATCCAGCACAGAACCCACCTGCTGTGGTAGCTTAAAGGCTGGTGTTTTGCCCGATCTTAAAGCGCTCATAACATAGCCCTGAAAATTGATCTTTTTCTTCATATCGCAACTCTTGTTTCTGTGGCATGAGGTTCTTTTTCCCTTTTTCCCTTCTTTTTCCCTTTGGCTTTGCTCACTCGGTGTGGAATTTTGATTCTACAGAACCACTGCACCATCGGAGGGGGTGACAGCCCCCGTTTCCTGAAAGAGGTGTAAACGTGCTGAATAAAGCCTCTTTGAAGCCTCTTTTCAGGTGGAGAAACAAGTTGGAGGCTTGGACAGTTTTTCCCCCATTCATTTTTGTTCTAGGACATGTGTCCCTTTGGAGTGTCCTTTCCGGCTTGTTTGGCCTCACAGGAGCGGGTTCTCTTCTCCTCCACTTACCCCACTTATCAAGCTGATGTGGCCACACACTCAAAAACACGCAGCAGCCGAGACACAAATAGTAGAATAATAATGATGGTATTTGTTAAGCGCTTACTATGTACTGTTCTAGTTCTTTTCTAAGAGCTGGGGGGGATACAAGGTGATCAGGTTGTCCCATGTGGGGCTCACAGTCTTAATCCCTATTTTAAAGATGAGGGAACTGAGGCACAGAGAAATTAAGTGACTTGCCTAAAGTCACACAGCTGACAAGTGGTGGAGCTGGGATTAGAACCCATGACCCCTGAATCCCAAGCCCGGACTCTTTTCACTGAGACACGCTGCTTCTTAGTAGAAGTCAAATAGCCCTCTTTGAGAAGAAATGATCTCTCCTCCCGAAAGATCTGAACCTAAATTCAACTGAGACAGGGAAGACATGTGAGGGAAATGAAACGATCAAACACGTGATTTTGAAGAGGGAATTTTTTTCTCTCACATCCACTCCCAAAGCAGGTGGGTATTTACATCATCTTGAGCACCAAAATTTTCTTTTGATCTAACAGTTTGATAAAACTCTCCAGAACTGCACCAGTGGACAACGGACCATCCGTGGCCAATATCAAGAGCTAATCTTTGCCTTTTGAAGAAATAGTCCTACATATTATGGAGGTTTCAAAGCCAGTGATAAAACAAACAAACAAAAAGGCCTGGAGCGGTACTCGCTTTACCTGTAGCTCTTGAAAAATAAAAATGTTCAAGAACTTGAAATGGCTGCCTTTCATCTCAAAAGTCAGAGCTAATTTTCTCAGCACTCTATATTCTCATAGTCTGGCTGATTTTTAAACAATGCCTTCTTTGGAGAGACCAGTGCTGATGATCATTTGTGAAAAAGCCAGTCCTGAAATGATATAGTTTTGCTTTTAAGGCTGACCTGGGCTATCATATAGGAAACATCAATGTACAAAAGCTATGTCCAGAGAAGCACGTCATTCAAACAGGAAGAAATACTTTATCACAAACATTACCAACTGTACTCTCCCAATTGCTTAGTCCCAATTTTAGACTGTGAGCCCACTGTTGGGTAGGGACTGTCTCTATATGTTGCCAATTTGTACTTCCCAAGCGCTTAGTACAGTGCTCTGAACATAGTAAGCGCTCAATAAATACGATTGATGGTGATGAATTGCTTAGTACAGTTCTCTGCACACGATAAGCACTCAATGCATACCACTGGTGATTTGAAAGAGAAGGAAGAAGGAAGAAAGAGAAGGAAGAAGGAAGAAGGAAGAAGAAGAAATCTCTCTAGCAAGGTTTGGTTTCAGTTACAGCCCAGATCAAGATAAGAGGCTCTCAAGAAAATGGTCCTTGCTAGTATATAGTTTAATCACAGTCAAATCTAGGGACTCCCCAAAAAACTAACTGCAAAGTTTGCACCAAAGAGATAGTTATTAAAGTAGCAATTGGTTAACAAATTGGGCAAAATTTAGCAGATTAAAGGTCATGTTTCTCAGGGATTTTCTTTCCTTTTAAACCTCAAATGATGGTGCCTGTTTATGGATTTTTAAACGATGAATTGGGTTTTTTTGAGATTTTCACTAGTCCCTTCCTACCAACTAATCAGTTATGAAATAGTAAGTTCCTAGTTAGCAGTAGAAATTAGGCACAGAGAAACTCACAGTCAAAGGGTAAAGAAAAACATCCACTAGGCTGTAAGTTGGTTGTGGGCGGGAACATGTCTCCCAACTCTGTTGTATTGTACTCTCCCAAGCGCTTAGTACAGTGCACGGTGCACAGTAAGTACTCAATAAATACCATTGGTGGATTGATTGATTTTCAAAATCAGAGGCTCTATAGCCATTTAAATCTGACTGGGACACAGGAGTGAGAGATCAAAGGACGATACTTTGAAATATGTAAGAACTGTTCATTCTTGCCATATATTTTACAGGGCCAAGAAGAAATCACCCAAGAAATGCCTGCTTCAACTGGAAGAAAAGGAACGGAAACTTTACATTTATGAAACAAATTTCCCTGCAACAAACACTGGTATTTAGAATGGTAAAGGTGCCTTCCTGATGCTTTAAATAATTCTTCAATAGTCCTTAAGGACATATCTTATTCAAAAGAGCACTGAATGCATGTATAAATGGAATGCTTTGCTGTTTGGATAATGGGCTACTCAAAAATATCAAAAAAGATATTTTCACAAGTTTTGATGCTCAGTTCTTTCTACCTAAAGGGTTCTTGCCTTAAAATCAATTTCATACATTCACAGATAAGTGTGTTTACATATATATATATATATATATATATATATATATACACACGTCACTGGCATTCTACATTCTTAACCAATTCACTTGGTCCCTTTTTGAACCCAACTGGTTTTTCAATCTATGTGCCTTCACTAAGTCATAGTAATAGTAGCAATATTAAGCATCAACTGAGTACAAACCACTGAACCTAGCACTAGAGAAAAAAAAGATAAATGTGTGAGAATTAGATGTGATCTTTCTTCCCCAGTGGTTCACAACATGGACTGAAAACATGTCAACTTTTGTTTTTGTTTTTAAAGTTTCAATCTTTGAAAAATGTAGGTTAATAGGAATTAATGTTCAATGGTGCCCTTCCAATTAAAGAAAGATTTTTCCTAAGTTTCTTCTTGAGGCAAGAATTAATTAGTGCAACCAACAACTCAAAGTGGATCTCCAGACTCAAAGTGCCTAACAAGTTTCATTTTTTATTTTACAGTTTGGTTTCTAACGAGAAGAACTATCACCAGACAGTTTGGGAAGAAGTGAGGCCTTGGAGGAAAGAGCACGGATCTGGGAGTAGACGGCCCTGGCTTCTAATCCAGACTCCGCCATTTCCCTGCTGTGTGACCTTGGATAAGTCGTTTAACGTGCCTTTGCTTCAGTTTCCTCATCTGTAAAATGGGGATTGCAATCCCTATTCTCCCTTCCTCTTAGACAGTGAGCCCCATGTGGAACAGGGCCTGTGGCCAATTTGATTATTTTGTAACTATCTCAGTGTTTACTATGGTGAAGAAGAGAAGCAGCTTGACTCAGTGGAAACAGCACGGGCTTTGGAGTCAGAGGTCATGGGTTCAAATCCCGGCTCCACCACTTGTCAGCTGTGTGACTTTGAGCAAGTCACCTAACTTCTCTGGGCCTCAGTTACCTCATCTGTCAAATGGGGATTAAGGCTGTGAGCCCCCTGTGGGACAACCTGATCACCTTGTAACCTCCCCAGTGCTTAGAACAGTGTTTTGCACATAGTAAGTGCTTAATAAATGTCATTATTATCATTATTATTACGGTGCTTAGCACATAGTAAGTGCTTAACAAATTACCTTCATCATTATTATTATTAGTCTTTCTAGCAGCTCACTCCCCTTCAAGAAACTGAGAAAAGCAAGGTTCTAAGAAGCATGCTAGTATTTATTTATATTAATGTCTGTCTCCACCTGGCATGGAGAAGGGATAAAGCACGGGCCTGGAAATCAAAAGGTCATGGGTTCTAATCCTGACTCTGCTACTTGTTTGCTGTGTGGCCTGGGGCAAGCCACTTCACTTCTCTGGGCCTCAGTTACTACATCTAAAATGGGGATGAAGACTGTGAGCCCTGTGTGGGACAGGGACTGTCTACAATCCAGTTTGGTTGTTTCCAGGCCAGCGCTTAGTACAGTGCTGGTACATAGTAAGCCCTTAAATACCATCATCATTACTATTATTATTAGACTGTAAGCTCATTGTGGGCAGGGAACATGTCTACCAACTCTGTTATATCAGACTCTCGCAAGCACTTAGTAGAGTGCTCTGCACACAGTAAGTGCTCAATAAATACCACTGATTGATTGATTGCTCTATAAAGAAGACTCCAGTATGGTTTAGTGTTATTTTAATCTCACAAAAAGGGGCTCTATGGGAGGCCAGGATGCATATAAATGGCCTTTGTTAAACTCTATCAAGACTTTGGGGTTGAAATCTATAAGAGAAATGTAGAACAGTTTATATGCCTTAACAGATAATGCCCATTTTTCTCCTTAAGTATCTTATTAAATTTTGACACCTGAATTTCTTTTCCTTTTTTAAAAAATTGTTCTGTCTGGAAAATAGTGCTGAGCAATTAAAACCCACCCTAACAACAAAAAAAAAAGACGTGTATGTCAGTGGAAACACGTGTACAAATCCAGAATATTTTCATGGCCAAAGTCATTTTTTAAAAAAAAGTATGTTTGAGGAGTACATTTAAATATGAGTCAAGGCATACCACCCCGTTTAGCACTTTCGTCATCCGGCCAAACCACTCATGGGTCCTAAGATCGTAGCCAGCTCCTATAGGGTCCAAGAATATTTTGATCTCATTTATTCCCTCTGTTGTTTTTATTACCGGCTAATTTAATGCCTCCTCTACTATTGTACTGGCCACAGCCTAGACCCTCAGGCCTGTGGATAAAGATGGCAGGCTGGCTTGGTTCCCCTGGGGACGGCGGAGCGAGCAAGGGGATTGGACACGGTGACCTGTCTGCATGAGATGAGATACAAACAGGAGGGCTGTAATGCTGATGAACTAACCTGTCACTCACAAGCTCAGGTCGGCCACCAAAAAAAAAAAAAAAAAATAGATGCAGGAAATGTCTCTTGAATGCCCGCAGTGGAAAGGAAAGCTTAATTAAACCAATTAGCGGAGGCCGTCAGGGCACGGCTTGCACGAAGTATAAGGTCCAGTTGCTTAGGAAAGAACTGGAAAATTAAATTAAGGATCCGGCACGTTGATACTGGGGATCAGCGAGAGAGCAGGCTTGCTGCAGATGACTGCTGGCAAGGAGCGGGGTTTGATTCCAAACCACAGCTATGAATCAAATTCACAGCGAGCAATGAGTTTCTAGATCTTGACGTGTTAGGCAAGGAGGATTGCGCGTCCGAGTACCTGGCTGCTTAATTGCTTGCTTCGGGGAGGGAAAATCCAGGGGGGGAAAGGTATATGAGCCCTTCTGCACTTCCAAGCCTGTACGCCCAGCTGCTAGATAATGGTTAGCAATGTAAGACGATGTCTACTTGTCGTCACTGCCAGTGGGAGCTACCGGAGACCTGGGCACCTGGTGAAGGATCGAATCGAGGTAAAAGAAAATCTGGAGAAGACATTTCATAATTACGTTTTACGGCGTCTGATGATGATGGTAGCTGTTAAGTGCTTACACGGTGGAGAATGCCTTTTCAACCAAATCGACCCCTTTATGCCAATCGGGCAACTTTCTGTTATAATGGAAAGATCAAAAGAGAAAAAAAAATTGGGGCATTTTTGAATGGGTTTTAGAAGAGATGTCTGTGCCACCCTGTGATTCTCAACGGTCAGGGCCTCCATCTTTACATACCTAGTACGATGGTGTTAAAAACTCAGAATTGGGGGAGCAGAGAAAACCTAATTCAGTGCTCCCAGCCAAACTCCTGCCCTCAGAATTATTTTAAAGTTCTATTATTCTTGAGTGCTCAAAGTGCTCATCCTTGCTGCCTTGTGTTAACAAGTCACATGCACTCATTTTCAAAGCTGAACGTATCATTAATAAGCAATCTATATTTTCAGAATTTTCTGGTTTGGAAGGTTCACTTAATCATTTCTCTTTCGTTTGGTAGTACTGGCTTACAATTCCAGATCCACAAGAAAAACAATATTTCCCTTTACACCTGATAAATTTAGTCATTCCATTTGACTTACAAACTTCCCAACTAATCACTTTCCTCGCTTACTTCCACCCGGAAGACAGATATTTAAGATCGAGAAAATCATGAGAGGAAAAGCAAACCTTAAGAAACTCTTCAGTTATTTCCAAGCAACTATTTACAAACCATTCTTTGGAAGAATTCATACTTGAACATATCACACAGTCAGAGAAGATATTTCAGGCACATTTGAAAGTCACTTGATTGATGATAGTAATTCGAATGGCTTTCAATCCCACCATAATTTTTTGAGGCTTAAAACATATAAAATATATGTTTTCGTTGAATTACATGCCTACGTTCCTGATTTTTGAGAAATGGTATCCAACGGCAGGGTATGCTTATCCCTTCGGATTTTCACCTAAACTTTTTTCTAAACAGAGGACAAATGAACCCACTACATCGAAGGAAATTAAATTTCTCATTGGGGAATGAGGTAGTAGATAATTGGATACAGGAAGGAATAGCAATATTTAAGGAGCAGACATGCTGCTAACTTGTATGATGGGGAAAAGTTATTGTTCTACAACCCAATGTAGCTCTTGTGTAACTCTCCAGGGCTCAAGATTTATTTAGGTATTTAAAGTAATTTGCTTTTAAATGCTACCTATTTAATTCCTCATGGTTATAGTTGTTTTAGCAGCATTTCATCTATGTGTTCAGCACAGAATAAATGTCCAAAAAGGGAATTAACGTGCCCCAGAATGGGTCTTACAAATCATTTTTTTTCTGACAAATAAGTGCCCACACTTCATTATTTACATGCCTGCGGAACTGAAAACAGCTTTTAAAGTTTTAAAAATCTCTTTCTGATGAAGAAAAAGATCTACTGCCTTAAAAAATAGTGCAACTACTTGGTAAGCATAGCATTATATATCTGACATTTTCCATCTAAAAATACATTACAGAGCATGCTGGCACCAATAAACCATGTGCTTTCAGCGTCTCGAATGCTGCGCTGTAATTTAGTTGAAAACAGTGTAGGGTGGTGTATTTTCCACCACCGGATTAACATATTCGGAACAAATTCTTCACCATCACTTTCCCAGCTGGTCTGCATCGCCCTGGAAGCGGTGCAAAGAAACACCTCAAACTTTTAAGAGTTCATAAATATCTTTTTATCACATTCTGATTTAGGTGAACAGTTAATACATAATCACAGGCTACTTAAAAAAAATGTGAGTAAAAATGTATTAAAAAAAAAACTCATAGGCTTAGCCTTCCCCTCCCTCTTTCCCCCTTTTTTTCTCCCCCCAGATCACCCCAACTCCCCACATCACACTCAGGAAAACAACCCTCCCCTCCACTGCAAGACAGCATCATTTCTTTCACCACTTTGGCTATTTGAAGGCGAATGAAAAGACAATGATTCTCTTCTGCCTCAGCCTACGACGCAAACATTTAAACCCGGATATAAACTACAGACTTATCAGAAATCCCCAAACAGAAAGAGCAAGACTCACTGACCCATTTGGAAGACAAAGACGCCAAAACAGGAAAGCTCTAAAAATCGGCTTGTGAGGCCTCAGAGAGATATTCTTCTGGCATTTCATCACAGCAGCCCCAGAACAGTTCACCTCCCTAGATACAGGGGAGGGAAAACTAAATAGAGCTGTTTATTAAAGGCTGTTGTGCTGGATTGCATTAGAAGGCATGAGGATACCACCTGGACCTTTCAGATTGTGGCGGTGTTTAATTTGCAGACTGCCCCTCTGCAGCAGCAAAGACTACTACATTTACCAAGCTCAATCACACATTATCTGGGTTAGGAGTTAAAGCAAAGCCAAGCAAAAAAAAAAAAAAAAAAAAACAGAAGGAAAAAAAAATCAACCAGGACTATAACAATACAGCCAATACAGAAATACTGAACAGCGTCAGAAATAGAAAAGAACTACTACCCAGTCAACGTAATACTTTACTTTATCCTGCACTTTTCACTTCATTTCACTGAAAGATCGTGAGCTGAGTCGCCAGGAAAATCTACAAACAGATTTTAGGGAAGCTCAGACTAATGAAAAACCTGAGGATTTTTTTTCTCCTCTCTCTCTCTCTCTCTTTCTCAATAAAAGGAGGGTTGCGTTTTAGTTTTAACCAGTGATCTCCTGGCCTTCGCCTCCCTCACTTTCGCACTACCCTCGCCAGCAGCTGACGATACGGTGAGAAAGATGGTACTGTAAATATGAATTATGTGAATCATATGGTGAGACCCTTGCGAAAAAAAATAAAAGGGGAGTTGAGAAATGGCTGACTCCATACCTGACCAATTACAGCTTGCATGGTCCCTGTGTCCTGCTGAGCTGAAAGATCGCAATCCATCATATGTTGTCTTTGAAGAGGAGAATGGGGGTTTCTGGCATGCAGCTGTCAATCAACTTCTGCACTCACAACCATCACCAAAAGCAAGAGGGGGAGGAAAAAAAAAGTCAAGCCCCTCCACCAAATAGGATGAAACAGTCATGTGACCTCCGGCACACTCACACACATACATACTTCCATGGAACGACAAATTTTCCGCAGATATGAAATGACATTGACAAATACCCAATACCAACTAAATAAAGTGAGACGAACAGCTACTCACCAAAGACAAAATACGCACTGTAATCTTCAGCTAAAGGTTTCATAAACCTAAAAGGGTCGGAATAAAAAAAAAATTAAAACGGATGTTTTTTTCAGTGGATTTATTTTTTTTTAGAGCCAAACTTTGGTGCTCTGGTGTTATTTTAGATGCTCTGCGGGTTGAAACTTTAACCCTTTGCTACCTATCCCAGCTCTTTTAGAGATGGAGGGGATATCATTCCTCACAAGTGTATTTTGAGACGATTCAAACTCCTTTTGGACATGAAATAATCATAGGGGAGCAGCTGCTTTTAACCAAACACTTGAAATATTAACTGTTGCACTTCAAATCAAAATGCCTGATATTTGCCCATCGGAGATCACTATATAGCTGTTTGGGCAAACGCTGAGGCATAAAATCTTCAAACTGTGTAAATCCTCTTCGCCAAACTCTTCGCATTCTAAAGGTCAGGAGTTGATTCGTTCACCACTCGACCTCATCATCAGACGTCATTGAGCAGTTTGGCCCTGTTGTGTTCACTTTAGGAATGAGATTTTTCAGGATTTTTTAATTTTTTTTTAACATTTCTTACTCTAATAGAAATAGAGCATCCACTTGTCTTCAAAACCTGATTGTGATGGGCCCCCCATGACAGCACTGATTGCTATGTGTGACTGGTTATTGACTGCTTAATGTATCCTACCAGTCCTCTAACCTTTTTGAGATTACTACAGCCCCATTCGCTCCATTGTGATAACAGTTGGACAGATTTTGTAGCTCCTTATAATCGAAAATGTTTTCTACCTAAAACAGTAATAGTTATTAAGGAACTTTACAGTGTTAAAATTTGCACATAGAAAAACACTGGGGAAACAGTCAGACCTAATCCCTTCTTTATGGGTAGCCACTGTGTCTCTTCCTCATTCTTTAACAACTAAACCCTTGAAACTTTTAATGGCTTCATTCAAGATTGGCTGCCAGTTTTAGGGCTTGATGTTACTGCTGTCCCGGAATGCGGAGAGGGAAGGAATGGGAGAGACAGACTTTCTTCAACTTTGAACACACCAATTTGCTTAAAATGAATACAAGTTAACTTCAAGTAACAACCCCCATTTTTTTCCTCTGCACAAAGAGCTTAGGCTTCTGCCCACCTTGGAGGCGAAAGTTGATGGACGATCCCATCTCCACCAGCCCATTCAAACAAAGGTACAAGGAACTTTCCAGTCCATTCTCCCAAAAACGAAGATGAGGAAGAGGGATAACTGGTACCCCCCACCTTAGGACACTGCAGCCTTCTCTTTTCTGCCATTTGCGTCCTCCTGAGACGGGGCAAAAATGCAATCTTCAAACTAATCTTCCGTCCAGGAATCAACATCTTAGGTTGCTCAGCTGTCTGGCCTCTGTCGGGTCCCAGGGTCTGATGGAGAAAATAGAGTTTCAGGTGAGGAAGGTGAAGGGGGAGGTGGGGAGAGGACCAACAGTTAGGGGAAGACCACAAGCAGGTGAATCTGCTAGGGGTGGAAATTCATGACAACAAGACTGAGCTCACTGTGGGCAGGGAAAGCAACTGTTTACTGTCATATTGTATTATCCCACGTGCTTAGTACAATGCTTTGCACACAGTAAGCAAAGCAGCTTGGCTTAGTGGAAAAAGTACGGGCTTGGGAGACAGAGGTCGCGGGTCCAAATCCCGGCTCCACCACTTGTCAACTGTGTGACTTCGGGCAGGTCACTTAACTTCTCTGTGCCTCAGTTACCTCATCTGTAATACGTGGATTCAGCCTCTGAAGACTTATTTTCCTGTCTCTGGAAGGCCAGGTTACGATGCCCAATCAATTGCTCCCCATCTCCACTGAAGGGCTAATGTGGCAGTAGGAGGGATTGAGATTAGAAGGGGCTAATGTGGCAGCATGCGGAATTGAGATTAGAAGGTAGGACAAACTTTCCTGCTGATTTAGGCCCCTGGAGGGAAGGACTGTACAGATCTCTCTGCAAAGAGCCTTGTAGAGAGGCCTTGTTCTGACCTTTCCTCAACTCTCCCGCAGATCCTGGTGTTCCAAGAACTTTCCCAGGTTCAGATTCATTCAATCAGTCCATCCATCAGTTGTATTTATTGAGCCCTTACTGTCTGCAGACCACTGTACTAAGCGCTTGGGAAAGTCCACTAGAAAGAACTAGACACACCCCCTGCCCACAACAAGCTTATCAATCAATCAATCACTTGCATTTATTGAACACTTACTATAATAACAATTGTGGTATTTGTTAAGTGCTTACTAAGCACCAGGCACTGTACTAAGTGCTGGGGGAAATATAAGATAATCGGGTTGGACAGAGTCTCTGTCCCACTTAGGGTTCACATTCTTAATTCCCATTTTACAGATGAGGGAACTGAGGCACAGAGAAGTTACGTGACTTACCCAAGGTCACACAGCAGAAACGTTAGCAGTGTTGGGGTGAAGAACCCAGGTCCTCCTGACTCCCAGGACCACCCTCCATCAACGAAGTCATGCTGCTTCTCCATATGCAGAGTACTGTACTAGATGCTTGGGAGAGTACAGAACAGCAGTATTAGCGGACACGTTCCCTGTCCATAACAGGCTTACAATCTACATGGGGAGACAGCTTACAGTCTAGAGGGGACAGAGAAAGCTTTAGGGTATTTTGATGCCAATGCACAGACCTCCCCGCCCCTCAGCCCTTGTGCATATTTTTACACATTTATTTTTCTATTTATTTTATTAATGATGTTTATATATCTACAATTCTATTTATCTATATTGATGCTATTGACGCCCGCCTACTTGTTTTGTCTTGTTGTCTGTCTCCCCCTTCTAGACTGTGAACCCACTGTTGGGTAAGGATTGGCTCTTATCTGTTGCCGAATTGTATTTTCCAAGCACTTAGTACAGTGCTCTGCACACAGTAAGTGCTCAACAAATATGATTGAATGAACGAATGGTTCTAGGAAAGGGCTGAGGGGGTGGAAAGGAGAAGAGTGGGGCTGTTCTCTCTATTGCCCAAATACACATACACGCCTTAGGACACGTGTGTACCATAACCCTCAGCTGGGCACAGATGTGTGCAGAGGGGCACATCTGAACAAGCACGGACACCAATGTGGACTCTGCTACACATGTTTGTTGTGTGGTACGGCTGTGTAAGCGCTTAGTACAGTGCTCTGCACACAGTAAATGCTCAATATACACAGCTGAATGAAACATTATCAAGGGATGCATGGTGTTCAAGTCTCCCCATTAATTCATTCATTTTTTCAATCATATTGAGCACTTACAGTGGGCAGAGCAATGTACTAAGCGCTTGGGAGAGTACACTATAACAATTACCATGCGCTCTTGCTTAAACCCCCCTCCCCCCCACCCCAGCTCCTGTGACATCACTAGGATCAGGTGAAATCACAAAGCCCCCAGCATATATTATCGGAAGGGTCATCACCGGCTTGGCAGTCGGAGGGGACAGGCTGGCCGCAGCTGGAAGAGGGCACGGGAGCCAGGGTCCACGGAGCCAGCCCCTTCGCCCCCCAGGAGCCGGAGGAGAGTCTCGAGCCTGCGGGCCGAGAACCAACACCTCGACTGGCATTCTAGCGAGACACGATGGATCTTAACAGCGAGGACCCGATTCCCCCGCCCAGCCCCCTCGGGGACAGCATGGAGACCTTGAAGCCATCAGTGGTAACAGCCGAGGAAGAGGAGGAAGGGGAGGAGGAGGAGGCGTTGGAGGGGGAGGATGCCTCGGTGGAGCCGGCAGTGGGGTCCACGGCGGAAGAGACCACGACAGACAGACAAAGGCCATCTGCGGCGGCTGCCCGGAGGTCCGGCCTGCGGCTCAAAGACCAAATAATCCACGTGGTGGAAAACTCCCCGAGGAAGCACGGCATCTCCCTGTATGCGTTAAAGCGAGCGGTCTGTGCTTCGGGGTACGATGTCAATAGGAACAAAGCCAGATTTAAGAGGGCCCTCAAGCATTTGGTAGATACGAGAACTCTGAAGAAGGTGTCGGGGAATGGGCTCAATGGCTCCTTCCAAATGGGCAAAAGGGGGCTGAGAAACAAGAAGAGGGACACGGATTCCCAGGCCCAGCCAGCCCCGTCGGGCTCGCAGGCCGCAGAAGGCCCAGAGGCCCTGGAGCAGTTTCCTCAGATACCGGAGGCCCCAAGCACAGGCCCAGAATCGTCGAGTATCCAGGACCAGCTGGCAGACGTATCGGTGGAGGGCTGAGGGAGGCCCGCTAACAGTCCGAGGCGGGAACGGAGCCGCGAAATAAAAGAAATGGTTTCTTTCAGTTGGGCTTTGTAGATTCTTGAGACAAACTGGCCGCAGAGGGACGCTGGGGCTGAAGGAGAGGGGACAGGGCACTCGATCACAGCAGGGCTGGGCAGGAGGGGCATGTTGGAAGTGTGGTGGTCGTCGTGGTGGTGGTGGGTTAGGGAAGACAGTTCCTCTCTTGGTCATACAGATGCTGGACTGAAGGCACTTCAGGCACTTCATTTTTTCTGCAGCTCCAAGGGAATGGATTTGGCTGCTGCTGACGCTTCCTCCCCGCTGCCCAACCTGGCCCCTGCTTCGCCAGGGAGTCATTGCCTCCTGGGAGTCACCGCCTTCCATGACTGCAAAGTCAGGAATCTCGGGACCACACGGGTGCAAGATTGCGGCCGGGGGCAGGAAGCAAGAGGAAGAGGGAAACAAGAAGAAGAGAAGCAAAAAGAGGAGAAGGAAGTGGAGGAGGAGCAAGGAGAGAAGGAAGAAAGCAAAGAGAAGCAGAGGGAACTACTGGAAAGAGCAGGGGCCTGGGGCGGCAGAGAAATTGGGCTCTAATTCCAGCTCTGCCATATGCCTGCTGTGTGACCTTGGGCAAGTCACTTAACTTCACTGAGCCTTAGTTACCTCTTCTGTAAAATGGGGATTAAATCTTACTCCTACTTATAATGTGGGAGGGGGGCTGTATCCAACCTGATTAACTTCAATCTATCCCAGCACTTAGTACACTGCTCGGCACATAGTAAGGGCTTAACAAGTACCATAATTACTAGGATCACAATTACAAGATAATTACATAATTACGAGAATTAGGAAAAGAGGAGGGAGAGGAAGGAAGAGTGGGTCCAAAGTTCTTTTTCTTCCTCCTTCTCTGCCACTGCTACCTATTCTCCCCTGAATCCTTCCCATTGTCTCCTCTTCCCTCCAGTGTTCAGGCTAAGGACGGACTGATGTCATAAAACCTAGGGGCTTGGGGCTGGAGGGGGGGGCAGGGGAGGAGCAGAGGCTCTGAGATTTAAAGGAATAGAGGACCCCCCTCTCCACCACCGCCACCGCAAACTTGAATGTCCCTTTTAGACTGTGAGCCCACTGTTGGGTAGGGACTGTCTCTATACGTTGCCAACTTGTACTTCCCAAGTGCTTAGTACAGTGCTCTGCACACAGTAAGCACTCAATAAATACAATTGATTGATTGATTGATGTCTTTGGAGGGCTAGGTTGGGGTGAACAGTCACCTGATCCTCATCTCCACTGAGAGGCTAGAATGGCTGCACGAAGGGCTTCCCTGCTGACTTGAACCTAAGGAGAAAGACGGAATAGATCCCTACAGAGAAAACCTTGAGACTAGCAGCCGCCTCCCACCCATCTCTATACCAGTCCCTGAGACTGCCAATTCGGGGCCTGCTGCCATTCCAGTCCATGATCGATCAGGGGAGAGAACAGGCATTGGAGGGGAAGGAGAAGGACAGGGATACAATGGCTGGGTGGAGAAGGAAAAAGTCTCCCTCACCCCTTTCCATCACCTCCTCCTCCTCCCCAGACTGAGCCCCCTTTTTCCTCTCCTCCTCCCCATTCCCTCCTGCCCTACCCCCTTCCCCTCCCCACAGCACTTGTATATATTTTTACAGATTTACTACTCTATTTATTTTACTTGTACATATTTACTACTCTATTTTGTTAATGATGTGCATATAGCTGTAATTCTATTTGTTCTGATGGTTTTGACACCTGTCTACATGTTTTGTTTTGTTATCTGTCTCTCCCTTCTAGACTGTGAGCCCGTTGTTGGGTAGGGACTGTCTCTATATGTTCTCAACTTGTACTTCCCAAGCTCTTAGTACAGTGCTCTGCACACAGTAAGCGCTCAATAAGTACGATTGAATGAATGAATAACCTGACAAACTTGTATCTATCCCAGCTCTAGTACAGTGCCTGGTACATAGTGAGTGCTTAACAAATACCATAAAAAAGTGTTCCTCAGCAGCAAAATTTGTTTTTTTGATGGTTAACTCTTGGTACTATCTTTGAAAGAAAGCCCTGATAGTTTACTGGTCTAGTGGCTTGGGAGTCAGAGGACGTGAGTTCCAATCCCAGCTCTGCCACTTGTCTGCTGTGTGACCTTGGCAAGTCACTTAACTTCTCTGTGCCTCGGTTAACCTCATCCGTAAAATGGGGATTAAGACTGTGAGCCCCATGCGGGACAACCTGATTACCTTGTATCTACCCTAGTGCTTAGAACAGTGCTTGGCACATAGTAAGCATTTAACAAATACCATCATTATTTATTATGTACTTGTATTTGATACCTGCAAAGTTTGCCTAAAAAATGTATTTCTTTCCAGAGTACTGGAAAAAAACAGAACAGATAACTGATATAACAACAATATTATCTTCAGGCTCATGATCAGGATATTAGTAACTAATAAATCCAAAGGACCAAGTCTCCTAGAAATTGTGGGCATTGGATTGAGAATTTTCTTGTGGAATTTATTTCCCTGAAATAAAAAAGAAGATATATAGATACATATAGATACAAATATGATAGAAATAAAAAAGAAGGGATCTGAAATGTTAAATAAAACCTTAAAAGTTAGTGAGATACAATCCGGGACAACCCTTGAACTGGGGAGAAACTTGGGAACTATTTTGCTTTCCTGAAATGGAATTTGATGACCCTAATGTCTTGATACTACCTGAGTGGATTACATGCAAGATATTCAGATCATGACACACCTGTGGAAGTGTGCTGCTTGGCTCTTTTGAGGCCCAAAATCGTCTGCCAGTTTCAATTAGGGATAATAACTGTAGCTGTGAAATGCTACAAATGACTCCTGGCTTGTCCAACATTCATGAATGCCAAAGACTCTATGGTGGTCTGTTGATGTGGATGCTAACGAGTCTACAGTGGGAGATTTATCAGATGAAGAGGCCCTGGCAGCAGTGAAGAGTCTGAGACCGGATTACGACATAATGGAGACGGATGAGGAAGGGTTAGATACGAATCACCCCGTGCAAATGGCTGAATCACTTTCTGGCTTGTCTTCGCTGAGGAAACCATGTGGGCAACATACGCAAATGAAGAAGAAGAGACCGTTCCGAAGCCGGGGGCTGCCCGGCAGTCGGGGTGTGCTAAATGTTACATGGAAGAAACAGATATCTCCTGAATTCATGTGTAAGTGAATGAATTATAGATTGTAAGATCCCTGTGGGCAGGGATCATGTCTACCTGCTCTACTGTATTGTACTTCCCCAATCAATAAATGGCATTTAATGAAAGCTTACTGTGCAGAGTATTATACTAAACGCTTTGGAGAGTACAATATAACAGAGGTGATAGAGGTTTAGTACGATGTTTGGCACACCGTAAGAGCTCAAAAAATACCACTTATATACAGAGATATGGATAGAGATATATTTCTATATGTATCTATATATCTCTTTGTATCTATATATCTAGATCTACATTCATTCATTCATTTAATCATATTTATTGAGCACTTACTGTGTACAGAGCTCTGTACTAAGTGCTTGGAATAGTACAATTCAGCAACAGATAGAGACAATCCCTACATATCTCCTGGCCTCTGAACTGTGAAAGAACTCAGGAACTATTTTGCTTACGTAAAACTGAATATGATGACCTTAACGTTCTGACACCACCTGAACAGATTAAATGCAAGATATCAAGATCATGACACATTTGTGGAGTGTTCTGCTTGATTCTCTTGAGGCCTGAAATTCTTGGCCAGTTCCAATTAGGGATTAATAAGTGGAATCTCTTGAGTCTCATTCCACTGTTTTTTTTAAAAAAAAAAAAACCCTCAAATTTGATTCTATTCCTTTCTGAAATGAAGTTTATAAATTCAGCCAATTCAGCTCTGCCACTTGTCTGCTGTGTGACCTTGGGCAAGTCACTCAACTTCTCTGTGCCTGTTTCCTCATATGAAAAAATGAGGATTAACGATGATGGTATTTGTTAAGCGCTTACTATGTGGCAAGCACTGTTCTAAGCGCTGGATTTTAAGACTGTGAGTCCCATTTGGGACAGGGACTGTGTCCAACCCAATAAATTTGTATCTATCCCAGAGCTTAGCACGGTTCTTGGCACAGAGGAAGCACTTCATAAACACCATTATTGAAAAAAAGGGTTATAGTATTGTGCCTGGAACATTAGGTAGCCAGTTCATCTTGGGGGCTTGGGAAATATGCATTGATAAGGATGGAATCTATCACTCAATCAGTAGAATGTACTGAGTGCTTATTGTATGTAGAGTCTTGGGCTGAGCACTCAGGAAAGTATAGTGGAATTAGTACATACAATATCAGCCGCAAAGTAACTTACTTTGTGGCAGGAAGTGATGTCATTAAGATAAAAACTTTCCTTCTCCATTATAATTAATCATCCTAGATCTTCCCCCCCACCCCCTAAACATCCAGATTGTCCCATTCCTTATTCCTGGCATTCCATGATTCCAGCTTTAACCGGATTCCCTCGGCTGACGGCTTGACTGTAGGGAGGACGGAGAGGCGGAAATGAGTGAAACACAGTGCCAGTGCTGAACCCTCGCAGATGTGTCCCGTCAGGTGTCAACCTTGGCGGCCTCTTCACAGGTCAGCCACTTTTTTTTTTAAGATTCCTGCATGGCCAGTCCACCCCTGGGTGATACTTCAGTCAAAACCTGCACCCCTGATGACATAGCTCCAAAAGTCACTGGAAAAATCATTTCTCTGGGAAACAGGAGACTTGGGTTCATACTATAACTTGCTGACTTAAAAACTGGTAACTACAAATCTAATGAGATTTAGAAAATGCCAAGCCCTTTGAGCAATTAAGTCAATTATAGACTACTCTAGATTGTCAGCCCTTTGAGGTAGAGATTGTGTCTACCAATTCTGTTGCACTCTTTCACGTGCTTAGTCCCGAGCTCTGCACACAATAAATACTGAATAAACCCTATTGATTGATTGATTAATTGCTGGCCCATATTTTACTTGATATAAAAACTTTGGCACCGAACAAATGAATTGTAACTGCTACATAGCTTTCTTATTGACCAATAGAAACAAAGAATTCTACACAAATTTCAGCATCACTGCTTTTTGTAGGAGACAAAATTCCAACAAGAAAAAGCACAAATTTGTTATTTGGCTTTAAGGAGAGAATTTAGAATACAAGCAATACCATACTGACTCTGACAGTGTATCTAAAAGATGATACGTGCGAGTGCAGGCTTTTGACCTCCATCCATCCATCCATTCAACACCCATCGAGGAGGCTACAGTCCTGCTGTGCAACCTCGGGCACGTCATTTAACTTCTCTGGGCCTCAGTTTCCTCATCTGTAAAGTGGGGATTCAATATCTGTTCTCTCTCCTTAGACTGTGAGCATCATGAGGGGCTGTGTCCAACCTGATTGTCTCGTATCTACCCCAGTGCCTAGTATAGTGCCTCGGACATAGTAGGCCCTTAAAATATACCACAGTTATTATCATTATTATTATTATTATTGTTATTATTTCCCTCATGGTTGTTGCCAATTTGTACTTTCCAAGGACTTAGTACAGTGCTCTGCACACAGTAAGCGCTCAATAAATACGATCGAATGAATGAATGACAGCTCACACCCCTCACCCCCCTCCCAACAATCCATCATAGATCAATCATCCAGGAATTTTTCTAAACTTTTCTGTTACCAATTGATAACTCTTGCCTGAAGCCACTCCTTCTGTTGGCCAGGATCCAATGACTCTGACCGACCCTAAGTGCCCTAAGTGTTTGTTTTTGGATTTTTGTTTTGTTTTGCTTATGGTATTTGTTAAGCGCTTACTAAGTGTCAAACACTTCTAAGTACTGGGTTTAATTAAGTTGGACACAGTCTCCACCCCACATGGGGCTCACGGTCTTCAGTAGTTCTGTGGAATTCGATGAACAACAATTGTGCATTTGGTTCGCCGGTTCCTTGCGTGATTTTGATAAATGCCATCCTGTTCTCTCTCAGTGCCGCACCTTTCCAGGCAGAAGAGTCTCAACCTTTTTAGCTTGTCCCTGTATGACAGGATGCCTGCTGCAAACCCAGTCTTCTCATAGTTTTCCCTGGATCGCTTCAGCTCCCAAGGTCACTTAGTAGCTCCTCTTAGAGAAGCAGCGTGGCCCAGTGGATAGTTTGGGCCCCGGAGTCAGAAGGACCTGAGTTCTAATCCTGGCTTCACCACTTGTCTGCTGCGTCACCACGGGCAAGTTACTTCACTTCTCTGGGCCTCAGTTACCTCATCTGTGAAGTGGGTTTTAAGATTGTGAGGTCGTTGTGGGCAGGGAAAGCCACTGTTTATTGTTGTATAGTACTTTCCCAAGCACTTAGTACAGTGCTTTGCACACAATAAGCGCTCAATAAGTACAATTGAATGAATTGAACAAAAGAATGAATTACCTTGTATCTACCCCAGCGCTTAGTACAGTGCCTTTAGACTGTGAGCTTGTTGTGGGCAGGGAATGCCACTGTTTATTGCTGTATTGTACTTTCCCAAGCACTTACTACAATGCTTTCCACACAATAAGCGCTCAGTAAATATGACTGAATGAACTGAACAAAAGAATGAATTACCTTGTATCTACCCCAGCGCTTAGTACAGTGTCTTTAGACTGTGAGCTCCTTGTGGGCAGGGAATGCCACTGTTTATTGTTGTATTGTACTTTCCCAAGCACTTAGTACAGTGCTTTGCACACAATAAGCGCTCAATAAGTACGATTGAATGAATTGAACAAATGAATGAATTACCTTGTATCTACCCCAGTGCTTAGTACAGTGCCTGGCACATAGTAAGTGTTTAACAAATGCCACAATTATAATTATAATTATAATGATCCCCCTCCCCCACAGACAAGAGCCCGTGGCCATTGTCACATCTGTTAAAACCCCCGCGTGTTCCTGACTGGGAATCCATGAAAGTGTGAAAGTCCATGGGCCGGAACCAAACTATTCCAACGTGCAAAACTGTCATCTTACCAGATGGCAGAATTATCTCCCGTCCATTTATTACTATTAAATAGCTGCTGGCATGGTAAAATTCAAAGTTCAGTTGGTGGGGCCTTGGTATGAACAGAGAACCCCTATTTCTGATGGGGTGCACTCCCCTCTTTCTCCTAACCTTAGCCTCTTAGGGATACTGTCTCCCCCTTCCTCCTTTCCCATCCCTTCCTCCTTTCCCGTCCCTTCCTCCTTTCCCATCCCTTCCTTCCCCTTTTTGCCTTCTCCTCTTTGATCTGCCCTCTTCTTTCTTCTGCAAATACTGTCTTGTTAGCTCTCCCTGTTTGCTCTTCCTGCTGAGACTCTCCCCTCGTGGTTCCTGGCCCATTAATGTTGTTGACATTTCTCTACCGGTTTGGTGAGGTGACCTTCCCCAAGGCCTGGGGTTTCTCCCCACCCCTCCTCCACCTTCCCTCCCAACCAATGTCCCCCCAACCAGCCTAGGGAGGAGGAGGTGAAGCGAAGAAGGGGGTTACGCCAAAGAGAGCGGGAACCTCTTGCCATCTCCCTATTCCCTTTTCTGCAAATCCCTACTGTCATTACCAGTTTGGGGTGGACAACGTGGCTTGGTGCTTTCCCCCCCCCTCCCCTCCCCATCCCCCACAGACAAGAGCCCGTGGCCACTGTCACATCTGTCAAAACCCCCGCGTGTTCCTGACTGGGAATCCGTGAAAGTGCGAAAGTCCATGGGCCGGAACCAAATTATTCCAACGTGCCAAATTGTCATCTTACCAGATGGCAGAATTATCTCCCATCCAAAAATGATGTCTTCGGGAGTCTTGGAAGGTTATAATTTTGTTCCTGAGCATAAAAAACAGTGAGCTCCTGGGCATAAATAGCTCCTGAATCAATTCTTAGAAAATGTGTGTGTGTGTGTTTTGAGGGAGGCTGCAGATCGCACTTGTCATCAGACAAAACTCAGGGATCGGGATGACGGACCATTTCAGAGGCGGGGTATTCGGGGAAAACAGGGAGCCTTGGAGAGTGGGTGTCTGTGACAGAGGCTGGGAATCCAGAAGGGAGTGAGGGAGATTGGATTCAGCTGAGAACTGGTTCAGAGTCCAGGTACTGGAGAGAATAGAGGTCTGGGAAGAATGAGGTTCAGGAGCACAGAGCAGATTGAGTGGATGGTGAGGAGAGCTAATATGAAAACTTCCCCCTATATTCTTCTCTCCACCTCCTGGGGGCCAGGAAGACAAGCAGAACTCCTCTCCAGCAGTTGATTAATGGAAATATCCTCTCCATTTCTTTCAGAATACAGTGGCAGGAAGACAGTGTGATTACTGGGAGATTATTCTGAGGGACACAGCAGTGGAGAGGGGTTCAACATCTTCTAGCATTCCAGACTCTTTAGATTCAACCTTAAAGATGCCCTCACATTTAAGGAGAGAGTTTTTCTTGTCTGCTCATTTGTGCTAGAATTTCTTCCTGCAGGCCATCTGGGGATTATTTCCTTCACAAAAGAAAAATCTGTCTGTGATGGAAAAAGCGATATAGAAAGAGCTGAAAAACTTCAGACGCATTAACTGGAACCCGCAAACACTTGGGGCTGACAGCATGGCTCAATGGAAAAAGCAGGGGCTTGGGAGTCAGAGGTCATGGGTTCGAATCCCAACTCCACCACTTGTCAACTGTGTGACTTTGGGCAGGTCACTTCACTTCTCTGGGCCTCAGTTGCCCCATCTGTAAAATGGGGATGAAGACTGTGAGCCCCATGTGGGACAACCTGATTACCTTATGTCCCCCCTGCCCCAGCGCTTAGAACAGTGCTTGGCACATAGTAAGCACTTAACAAATGTCATTATTATTATTATTATTGGCTGGGAGAACTAAGATCCTCGCCTCATTGCCTGTTTCCAAATGTCGGCACCTTTCTCAGTGTTCTTACTTCTAATTTGTCTTTTTCCAGTTAATTCCTATATGATGATGATGATGGCATTTATAAAGCACTTTCTATGTGCAAAGCACTGTTCTAAGCACTGGGGAGGTTCCAAGGTGATCAGGTTGTCCCACAGGGGGCTCACAGTCTTCATCCCCATTTTACAGATGAGGTAACTGAGGCCCAGAGAAGTGAAGTGACTTGCCCAAAGTCACACAGCTGGCAATTGGCGGAGCCGGGATTTGAACCCCTGACCTCTGACTCCAAAGCCCGGGCTCTTTCCACTGAGCCACGCTGCTTCTGCTCCTATATGCCAGGCAGTGTGCTGGATTCAGCATGGCCTAGTGATAAGACCACGAGCCTGGGAGTTAGAGGACCTGAGTTCTAATCCCAGCTCCACACTTGCCTGCTATATGACCTTGGGCTTAACTTGATTTTCATAACTTCTTAACTTAATTTCTTAACACAACTTCTCTGTGCTTCAGTTTCCTCATCTGTAAAATGAGGATTCAGTTCCAGTTCTCCCTCCCGCTTAGACTGTGAACCCCTTGTGGGATTGCATGGTGCTTGGCACAAACTAAATGCTTAATAAATACCACTATTATTATTATTGTTATAGGATAATCATATCAGACACAGTTCCTCTTTCACCCAGGGCTCACAGTCCAAAGGGGAGGGAGAAGAAATATGTAATCAGCATTTTACAGTTGGGAAAACTGCGGCAGAGAGAAATCGAATGACTTCTCCCAGGTTGAAGCGCGGGTGAATGGTGACGTCAGGATTAGAACCCGAATCTTCTGCCTCCTGGTCCTGGACTCTTTCAACTTAGTTCGGCAGCCCTCCCTCTTCTACCCATCACTTGTGTTCATTCTCCAGATGTGTAGTAGGTGAAAGTCTGAAAAAAAAAATCCACTCTCCAACGATCCTCTGTCTATCCTTAAAAGCCTGAAGCAGAAGAGCTCATCCCCTCTCAGAACATACTCTCCTGCGGCTCTTACTGTAGGCAAAGGAATGTCTTGATACCTATGTAATCTATGCTTGCTGTCAGTCAACCCCCATATACAGTCCTTCTTCCAACGGAGAGGACAAATGAAAGAGATAAGAGAGACATCCGAAGCCCTTTGTGCTTGGCGAGGAGAGGGCGAATGCTCTCAAGGAAAGAGTAAGTAAGATGGAAGGGTTTGAAGAGAAAAAGAGGATGAAAAAGAGCTTCCTTGCCCAGAAAGAATGAAAATCGAAAATGGTGAATGAAGAAAACAAAAAAATGACCCCCAAAAGAAAAAAAAAAATCTCTGAAAGATACCCGCCCAAGTCTGGAGAAATAAAATAAAAAAAGAAACCTTGAAACAACTAAAACAAATAAGAGTCGGAAAAGCTATTTGCCCAAATGGCCACATTTTAAAATCACAAATTTGGCTTCACCACTTTTATTTGTTCTTATTGTTGTTTGAAATTTATCCTTATTTTTCTTTGCACCTGTCTTTCTTCAATTTAACTATGGGCCGTCCTGGGAGAGGGGCATGAAATGTTTATCTTATGTTTACCCCAAGGAATAACACAATGCTTGGCACAGAGCAGGTGATACCAACTGCAACTAATGACAATGATGACCCTGAAGACAATAAAATTAGCAGGAGAGAAAAAGAATTTTTTTTCTCACGAGTTGTGGGCTCTTTGAGGACGGGTATCATGTCTATCAACTCTATTGTAATGTACTCTCTAGAGTGTTTAGCACGGAGCAAACAGTAAATCCTCAATAAAAACCACTCATGGATTAACTATCACTATTTATAAGTCAGCGATGGAAAGAAAGCCCCCAAATCTTTGGTATTTCCCCCAAGGAATTGGGGACAGAGACCATGCCTGTTTTGTCAGGTACTAAATGCTATATCCCTAAAATCCCTAGATTCTCCAATCAATCAATCAATCAATCAATCAATTGTATTTATTGAGCACTTACTGTGTGAAGAGCACTGTACTAAGCGCTTGGGAAGTACAAGTTGGCAACATATAGAGACAGTCGCTACCCAACAGTGGGCTCACAGTCAAATTGCTTTCAATGAAATGTTTATAAAGATCTAATGAAAGCACAACAATATTCTCACTTTAGGTATGTAATCTGCAAGATTGCTGACAGTAAAGTATTTTAAAATATTCTACATGAAAAGGAGAAATGGTACCAAATAGAAACAAACAGGAAGCTGCCCATCCTAATAAAAAAATAATAATTAATAATTATGATGTTCATTAAGCACTTACTAGGCACCAGGTACTGTACTAAGCACTGGGGTGGAAACAAGCAAATCGGGTTGGACACCACCTCTGTCCCACATGGGGCTCACAGTCTTATTCCCCATTTTACAGATGAAGTAACTGAGGCACAGAGAAGTGATGTGACTCGCCTAAGGTCACACAGCAGACAAGTGGCGGAGTCAGGATTAGAACCCATGACCTTCGCACTTCCAGGCCTGTGCTCTATCCACTATGCCATAGTAGTATCTCAAATGGAACTTTTTTAAAAAAAATGGTATTTGTTCAGCACTTACTACATTCCAGGTACTACACTAAACACTGAGGTAGATACAAAGTAATCAGGTTGGACATAAACCATGTCCCACATGGGGTTCAGGATATTAGTAACTTGCTGTGTGACCTTGGGCAAGTCATTTAACTTCTCTGTACCTCAGTTTCCTTAACTTTTCAGGGATCCCCAGTGGGGATTCAATATCTGTTCTCTCTCCTACTAAACTCTGTGAGCCCCCATGGGGGACAGGGACTGTGTCCAACCTAATTAACTTGTACCTACCCCAGTGCTTAGAACAGTGTCTGACACATAGTTAGGGCTTAACAAATACCATCAAACAAAACAAACGAACTTACACTTTTATTAAATGCTCCCCAGGGCCTAAAACAGTACTTTGCATGGAGCGGAGACTCAATAAATACTGATGATGATGATGATGATGATGACATTGGACAAACTCAAGAGTCGAGTGAATGAAGGAGAGTATTGATGGATGGCATGATTAAACCAGAATTAAATAGAGATTGTATTTTTAATGATTAATGAAGCCTTACTCTGGGCCTTTAAGGAACTTTGCAGGATCATACCAATAGGATTTTGAAGGGCTACCTTAAATGTGTCTTTTAAAATTAGAAACATTACCTCCTGCCTTGGGATGCCCCATTAGTTGGAAACCAAACTAGACTGACCAGATAAAGGGGCCAATACATATCAGTCAATGGTATTTTCAGTCTGTGGTATTTATTGAGCACTTATTATGTGCAGAGCACTGTTCTAAGCACTTGGGAGAGTACAATACAACTGAGTTAGCAGATACGTTCCCTGCCCATAACAAGCTAATTTTTCAGTCAGTTGAGAAATATAGAAAGCATTTTGTAAAAGTCTGTTTTGGGTGCCATGAGGAGTATTTACCAACAGATAGAATTTGATCATAATTGTATCACAAAACCATAGCCTGATATATTTTATTCTTTTTCTATGCTGAGTACCCTGAGTACAGAAACATATTATCTTCTATGGTCAAAGAATAGCAACTTTTGGCATGTTGTGAGGACACCACGGAGATGCTTACAAGATCAAAATTCTATTTCCCTTCTCAAATTGTTCATGGTAGACTCGTCAATTATTTTCATTTCCCCACAAAGCAAGTTTAAATCAGTCAAATGCTCCTCTAGTGTAGACTCTTTCTGACCACTCAATCAAACAGTCAATGGCATTTATTGAGCACTTACTATGTGCAGCGCACTGTACTAGAGAAGCAGCACGGCTCAGTGGAAAAAGCACTGGCTTGGGAGCCAGAGGTCATGAGTTCTAATCCCGGCTCCGCCACTTGTCAGCTGTGTGACTTTGGGCAAGTCACTTAACTTCTCTGTGCCTCAGTTACCTCATCTGTAAAATGGAGATTAAAATGGAGCCTGACAAGGGGAAACCTGTTCACCTTGCATCCTCCCAGCGCTTAGAATGGTGCTTCGCACATCGTAAGTGCTTAACAAATACCATCATTATTATTATCATTATTACTAAGAGCTTGAGAGGTACAATACAACAGAGTTAGAAGACATGTTTCCTGTCCACGCTGAGTTTACAGTCTAGAGTTGTACGGCTACAACTTGTGATTTTACTACACCATTCGAATAAGACGTAGCAGAAGAATTAAGGCATGATCATCCCACAGCCTGGCTCTCTGTTCTGGTTCAACTTGATCCACAAATCGGAGCAAGTTGATTCAGTGTAGGAAAAAATAATTGTGTGCGTGCATGCAGAAGAAGCATGGCCTAGTGGAAAATGGACTGGCAAGAGAGTCACAGGGCCTAATAGCAGCTCCACTACTTGTCTGCTGTGTGACCTTGGGTGAGTCACTTCACTTCTCTGGGCCTCAGTTACCTCAACTGTAAAAATACCTGTTCTCCCTCTTAGACTGTGAGCCCCTTGTGGGACCTGTTTATCATGTATCAGCCCCAGCACCATGCTTAGTACATAGTTAGTGCTTAACAAAACTGTCATTATTATTATTATGCATTGATGAAGGTATGATGTGGCTGCATTTCCTAATCTCTGCCTAGTATTTTCTGTCTTTTAGTGGTGTCCAACTTTGCAGTATCTCATCCGGAAAAAAACAAATGAGCACTAGTGGTGGGGAGATGACACAATACAGGAATTTGGATGGAAAACTGTGGCATACTTGAGCCATCTACCCCATCCATTAATTCAATCGTACCAAAATGTGATTTTTCCAGAACCCAGGAAACACAAGTTTACCATAACGAGAGCTTCCTCGAGAATCACACCCCAAGTCTCCAAGAGAGATCCCGTTATTTAGATCGCCCTGAAGCCTGCGGAGCTGGTCATTCATGAATGTGAACGGTTTGGTGGACTTGTTAAAGCACAAATCTGTTGCTCATGCCGTTCCAACTGTAATTGATGTTGACATCACTGTTACTGCCAGTCAGCTGAGTGATGGGCAGCTAATGATTGGCTTTCCAAAACGACAGCACTTAAATTCCCTTCCAGATGAAGTGCGTCTGGCTAGGGTTCAGAAACTTTCTGATGGTTTGGGCTGCTTTTTCATTAAGGCGGTGGAGTGCTTGAAAAGATCTGAGACAAGGCACTGATTGGGGGGGGCATCGTCAAGGAATCCAGGGGAACAGTAAGCGACCAAACTTGGATTCCTCGTTGGAATCTTTTTTTGTGTGGTATTGGTTTAGCGCTTACTATGTGCCGGGTACTGTTCTAAGCATCGGGGTAGATACAAGGTAATCAGGTTGCACACAATCCATGTCCCACACGGGTCTCCCAGTCTCATTCCCCATTTTACAGATGAGGTAACTGAGAAGTGAAGTGACTTGCTCAAGGTGACACAGCAGACAAGTGGCAGAGCCGGGATTAGAACCCAGGTCCTTCTGACTCCTGGGCCTGTGTTCTAATCACTAGGCATGCTTCCCCAATGTCCTGTCAAGGTTGGAGGAGAAAGGGAGTGTATCCTGACCAATGCCCACTGGCCTGGGGAAGTGCTGAGGTGACGCTGCCATATTCAGACATTTTTCTGGGCAGTCTTGAGGGACAACTGAGGAGATTTTCCTGTGTAGAGGAGGTCTTTCCCCACTACACTGCCAGAGACAAGGAACTAGCAACATGGCTTAGTGGACAGTACAGTCCCAGGAGTCAGAAGGACCTCGTTTCTAACCCCGGCTCTGCCGCTTGTCTTCTGTGTGACCTAGGGCAAGTCGCTTCACTTCACTGTGCCTCAGTTACCTCATCTGCGAAAGGGGACTGTGAGCCCTAGTGGGACATAGACTGTTACCAACCTGACTAGCTTGTACCTACCCTAGTGCTTAATACAGTGCCTGGCACATAGTAAGCACTTAGATGCAGCGTAGCTTAGTGGAAAGAATGGGGCTTGGGAGTCGGAGGTTGTGGGTTCTCATTCCGACTCCGCCACTTGTGTGACTTTGGGCAAGTCACTTAACTTCTCGGTGCCTCAGTTACCTCATCTGTAAAAGGGGAATTAAGAGTGTGAGCCCCACGTGGGACAACCTGATAACCTTGTATCTACTCCAGTGCTTACAACAGTGCTTGGCACATAGTAAGTGCTTAATAAAAGCCATCATTCATTCATTCAATCATATTTATTGAGCGCTTACTGTGTGCAGAGTACTGTACTAAGCACTTGGGAAGTACAAGTCATTATTATTATTATTATTATTATTATTATTATTAATTATTATCATTATTATCATTATTATTACTATTGACAAATGCCATAGGGAAAAAACTACCTTCATCTTGAGGCTAAGGACCCTTGGATTTGCCATCCATCTCCCAGCTCCAGAATAGCTGACAACGTCGAGTCATTTTAACACACTGTATCAGGGTCCCCCAATTGTCCGCCCGAAGCCCGGACAAGCTTGGAATTGGTTCTTACACTCTTTCGTCCTTAACCTTGGGGAGAGCTGCCCAGCTCTCAGAAAGGTTGCCCATTTCTATTCCTCTATATTCTATCCTACGCCATGCCATGGAGGAGGTAAATCTGCCCTTTATTTATGTATAGCCAACACCTTTAATTTGAGGAGATCAGCTGGTTTGTGTCAGAGAAGGCAAATGTTTTTACCTCCACATTGGGAGTGCAGAGTGGAGGTCTCTTGACTCCCCAAACTTTGGGTATCCGTTAAAGATATTGGCGCTCAGTCTCACCGATGACAACGTTGTCGTTGAGGTGGTAGATGATTACAAGCATCCTTTCTGAGCCAGGCTCAATGAAACTCCTTAGAAGCAGAGTGTATAACCCTTCAGCACGCCAGTAAGGTATCCATGTTCTGAGAACAGGAGAAGCAACGCGGCACAGTGGATAGAGCACGGGCCTGGGAATCAGAAGGTTAAGGGTCCTAATCCCGGCTCCACCACTTGTGTGCGGTGTGAACTTGGGCAAGTCACTTCACTTCTCTGGGCCTGTTACCTCATCTGTAAAATGGGGATTGAGACTGTGAGCCCCATGTGGGACAGGGACTGTGTCCATCCCAATGTGCTTGTATCCAAACCCAGCACTTAGTATAATGCCTAGCACAGAGTAAGCACTTAACAAATGCCATTATTATTGTTACAGAAGCATTCTCGAGTTAGATGGAATTACATTCCTCAACCTGCAAATCAGGGAAGGGAAACACATGGCCTAAGAGAAGTAGCCTTATAGATACGCTATGGAGAAGCAGTGCGGGTCAGTGGAAAGAGCACGGGCTTTGGAGTCAGAGGTCATGGGTTCAAATCCCGGCTCTGCCACTTGTCAGCTGTGTGACTTTGGGCAAGTCACTTAACTTCTCTGGGCCTCAGTGACCTCATCTGTAACATGGGGATTAAGACTGTGAGCCCCTCGTGGGACAACCTGATCACCTTCTAACCTCCCCAGTGCTTAGAACAGTGCTTTGCACATAGTACATGCTTAATAAATGCCATTATTATTATTATTATTATTATAGATACAGCTTGGGCTTGTCTAATTCCAGCTTCTCCACTAGTCTGCTGTGTGACCGTGGGCAAGTCACTTCACTTCTCTATGCCTCAGTTACCTCACCTGGAAAATGGGGATTAAGACTTTGAGTCCCATGTGGGACAGGGACTGTGTCCAACCTGATTATTGGGTATCTACCCTAGCACCTAGTATGGTGCCTGACACATAGTAAGCACATAACAAATGCCATTTAAAAAAAAAACAAAAACCAGGCCTTTGAGCCAAGGGATTCAAATGTCCCTTAGCTGGTAAGGTGACACGTCCCAGAGGACATCATAATGATTTGCCATTTATTATGAAGCGAGGCTCTTATCTCAGTAATCTAATCGAACAAAAAGGAGATAGCAAAAGATACTTTGTAGTCATTTTTCCAATAGCATCAGCAATTTCCAACTGGATGTTAATCATTCTGTGTGGCTGAAACGCAAGAAACACTAAAATATCTAAGGCTTTATTTTGATGAATGGTTTCCAACTGCTCTAAGGGAAGGGTAGAGCCATTCAGTACTCAGGACAATGGGCCCCCAGGAGAGATCAAACTTGGGGTGTAGTTCATTCATTCATTCATTCATTCATTCAATTGTATTTATTGAGCGCTTACTGTGTGCAGAGCGCTTGGGAAGTACAAGTTGGCAACATATAGAGACGGTCCCTACCCAACAACGGGCTCACAGTCTAGAAGGGGGAGACAGACAACAAAACAAAACATGTGGACAGGTGTCAAGTCACCAGAATAAATAAAAATCATTAACAAAATAAATAGGATAGTAAATATATACAAGTAAAATTGAGTAATAAATCTGTACAAACATATATACAGGTGCTGTGGGGAGGGGAAGGAGGTAGGGCGGGGGGATGGGGAGGAGGAGAAGACAAAGGGGGCTCAGTCTGGGAGGGCGCTTAGTTGAGAGGGTGCTGGGAGCCAGTGGAGTTATAGTTAGGAGACCCTAATATAATGATGAAAGCAACAAAGATCAAGTTCTCGGTAGTAATTCAGCAAACATGAAAGAAGCATTGGGATACCTAAACTGCCACATTAATCCAAGACAAGTTGCTTGTAAAAACAGCAAAACCACTGAAGAAACATCACGGCCTAGTGGATAGAGCACGGGCCCTGGCGTCAGAAGGACCTGGGTTCTAATCTCTGCTCCACCACTGCCTGCTGAGGGACCTTGGGTAAGTCACTTCACTACTCTATGCCTCAGTTCCCTCATCTGTACAATGGGGATTAAGGCTTTGAGGCTGTGTGGGATGTGGACTGTGTCCAACCTATGCCTGACATATAGTAAGCACTTAATACCATTCATTTTTTTAAAAAAAGAGTACTTCTCCTCATGGTAAATATTTGCAGTGAAGGCTGGTTTGACCTGTGGCTAAATCTGACTCACTAGCCCTTCCCCTCACTAATTACATTAAAAAATATAACTAATATAACCATAAAGTCTGCTGAAGACAAGCATGGTCACCCCACAGTAAATAACGGGTGAAAGATTTAATGTAAACAGCGGCATGTGGCTGTGCGGCAGATTTCTCATAAACCACACAGACCAATTTAGAAAAAGAAAAAAAAAAAGAGGCTTCAAGGAAGTAATAACCCAGAGGTAAAAATAAAAAAAAGAGTATTGATTAGGGAAAAATATTATCTTAATCAAAATTTGTCTTTTAGGAAGCAGATGTTGTTTCAGTGCAAGTAAGAGAAAAGCAAGTATATTTTCTGGTTGTGGTTTTTTTTTGTGTGGTTGTTGAATGTTAATGCGGAGGACTTGTTTTTGAGGCAGGCTTTGTGGGCTGTGTAAATCAAAGGAAGGGCTTTCTAATTCTGTGGGAAACTCTGTGACACTTCATTTATTAGAGAAAAGTAAGCACCATGAAGTTCAACAAACATAAGCACTCACAAAAAAAAAAACCCATTGGCCCTGATATTTTCAGAGATGATACATCCTGATCAATTTCAACATGGATTGCCAGATAACGCTTATATCTAATGAGGCAGTTACCCTGATCTTTTTCATCTACCCTCATAGGAAAGATATAGAAAAGAGAATGTTCCTGTCAGAATCTGTTCTTTGGTGTTCACCGTGATTTTTTTTTTTTTTTACTCTCCTTATTCCAAGCTTTTACCTTGGTTTTATAAAACATTACAAATAATCACCTAAATAAGGAGAGGCTCCAAATACTTTACCGATATTTTGCAAATCCAGAATGAATCTACATCGCTGTAAGAAATCAAAGCCAACATCAAATCAAAGTCCTTCCTAGTCTTACTTTCATCTTGCCACTGTTTAGATGCTTTCAAAAAGCTACACTGTAAAAATGACATTTACAGATAAATACTGAGTACCTGAATATTTGAGCAAACTTCGTCGTTTTAACTATTTTATCCATGTGTCACTCTTGGTTATGCTTTATATACTGGGGGAAAGGAGGGAAGCGGTTCAATTAGAACATAAAATTGTGAAAAGAGCAATGGTCAGAGCTGTGGCCCACTGAACAGTCATTCAATCATATTCATTCATTCGATGTATTTCCTGAGCACTTACTGGGTGCAGAGCACTGTACTAAGCGCTTGGGAGAGTACAATATCACATTCCCTGGTCACAACAAGCTTACAATCTAGAAGACTGTCTCCAACAGCGGCACCCAAGCAAGTTGGAGAAACTGTGTGACAGTTGTCCTCCCTCTAGACTGTAAGCTCATTGTGGGCAGGGAACATATTTATCAATGCTTAGTATGGTCCTCAGCACACAGTGAGTGCTCAATAAATATGATTGATTGATTGATTGATTGACATCAGTTCTCATGGTTAAGGTTGTACCTCCCCCAACCCCTATTCTTTACTGAGAGACCTATGGACCACTCAGACCATAAATTCAAACTAATCCTAAGTGAACGCATGTGATGGATTCCCTCCCTTTAGATCATAAGCTCGTTGCTGGCAGGGAATATGTCTATCAACTCCATTGTATTGTACTCTCCCAAGCATTTAGTACAGTGCTCAGCATGCAGTAAACGTTCAATAAATAATAATAATAATAATAATAATGATGGCATTTGTTAAGCGCTTACTATGTGCAGAGCATTGTTCTACTATTGATGGATTGACATCAGTCCTCATGGTTAAGCTCATTCTTCCATCACCCCCTACTCTTTACTGAGACCTACAGACCTCTCAATCCATAAATTGAAACTAATCCTAAGCGAACAAATTCAGGGAGGTCCTTGGGTTGTCCTAATAATGAAGGGTATCCATGAATTTGAATATCATGGAGAGAGAATCCATCATTATACACTAGCCCACTTTGTCAATGAAAATACCCTAGCGCTGCTTTTCCGATTCCTTACCATTCCAGACGATCATTGCCTAGATGCCAGTGGCCAAGAAGGAGAATCTAAGACTATTGCCAGCAGTTCATTCATTCATCCAATCGTATTTATTGAGCGCTTACTGTGTGCAGAGCCCTGTACTAAGCCCTTGGGAAGTACAAGTCGGCAACATGTAGAGACGGTCCCTACCCAACAACGGGCTCACAGTCTAGAAGGGGGAGACAGACAACAAAACAAAACATGTAGACGGGTGTCAAGTCATCGCAATAAATAGAAATAAAGCTAGATGCACATCATTAACAAAATAAACAGAATAGTAAATATGTACAAGTAAAATAAATAGAGTAATAAATCTGTACAAACATATATGCAGGTGCTTTAGGGAGGGGAAGGAGGTAGGGTGGGGGGATGAGGAGGAGGAGAGGAAAAAGGGGGCTCAGCAGTTCATGGGCATGAATTGTTTTGGCAGCCTTGGTGATGCAGCATGGCTCAGTGGAAAGAGCACGGGCTTTGGAGTCAGAGGTCATGGGTTCAAATTCCGGCTCCCCCAATTGTCAGCTGTGTGACTTTGGGCAAGTCACTTCACTTCTCTGGGCCTCAATTACCTCATCTGTAAAATGGGGGTGAAGACTGTGAGCCCCCTGTGGGACAACCTTGATCACCTTGTAACCTCCCTAGCACTTAGAACAGTGCTTCACACATAGTAAGTGCTTAATAAATGCCATCATCATCATTATTATTATTATGTTTCAAGCTGAACCATCCACACTCTCTTGTGAGACCTATTCAGAGGCAGGCACTCACTGTGTTCTCACCCATGTCAAAAGCCGGTATTCAATAAATACAATTGATTGATTGATTGATCGATGCAAGTAAGCACAGTTTGGTTAATGTTGGGGGGGGGGGGTGTCTCTTCCACCATTCAGCAATAATCAAGGCAAAAGACACAAAAGAAACAAAACAAAGCCATCAATTTGTCACTCCAGCGATGAGATATTGAGTGCCTACTGAATGTGGGCATTGAAGTAATCAATAGGTAGGAAAGTAGGGAATCAATGAAATAGGGAAGCAGCATGGCTCAGTGGAAAGAGCATGGGCATTAGAGTCAGAGGTCATGGGTTCAAATCCCAGCTCTGCCACTTGTCAGCTGTGTGACTTTGGGCAAGTCACTTAACCTCTCTGGGCCTCAGTTCCCTCATCTGTAAAATGGGGATTAATATGGTGAGCCCCATGTGGGACAACCTGATCACCTTGTAATCTCCCCAACACTTAGAACAGTGCTTTGCACATAGTAAGTGCTTAATAAATGCCATTAAAAATTAAAAAAATGAAAAACAATCACTTGGAAGAGTATGATAATAATGAGATCAGGTTCCGTGCCCTTCTGAAGCTTTCAATCTCTGAGAAGCAGAGCTTGGTAGAGTAGAGTGCAGTAAAGTTGGTAGACAGATTCCCTGTGCACAAAAGAGCTTATAGTCTAAATTATAGCATACCAAAAGCACTTCAAAAATATCATTTATTCATTCATTTATTCAATCAATCAATCGTATTTATTGAGCACTTACTGTGTGCAGAGCACTGTACTAAGCGCTTGGGAAGTACAAATGGGCAACATACAGAGACGGTCCCTACCCAACAATGGGCTCACAGTCTTGTGGGCAGGGAATGTGTTTACCAACTCTGTTACATTGTATTTTCTCAAGCATTTAGTACAGTGTTTTGCACACAGCAGGTGCTCAATATGTACGGTTGATAGATTGATTGATTGATTCATAAATATTTTGTCCATCCTAAAATGTGGTGACCTGTAATGCACCCAATATCCCATATTGCCAGTAACCATGGTCTTATACAGTCACAGAATAGTACTCTTCTGTTTGTTTTAGGGAATCACCTGAAAGATGCCACAATTACTTGCAAAGTGACTCAGATGGACCAGGAGGAAAGTTGGACCAAACTGAAATTTCTTGACTCAAATGTGGGAGTCAGAAGACCTGGGTTCTACTCTTGACTCCTCCATTTTCCTGCTGTGCAACCGTGGGAAAGTCATTTAACTTCTCTGTGACTCAATTTCCTCATCTTTAAAATGGGGACAAAATATCCATTCTCCCTCCCTCTTCGACTGAGAGTCCCCTGTGGGGCAGAGACTGTGTCTGATCTGTTTTCTATTGTGTCTATCCCAGTGCTTAGTACAGTGTTTCTTGATACACAGTAAAAGCCTAACAAATATCACAATTATCACATTCTAAAATTACATTTTATTTTAATATTTTATATTTGATTATCGGATGGTTATCAGTAATAATGACAGTAATAATAAAAATATCCAACTAAATCAGGCCTTCTTTCAGGCAAAGGAATTTTTTACCCAAAGCATTTAAAGAATGAATGTCTAAACCGTATTTTTAAGCTTAAATCAAACACATCAGTGGCTCTTTGTTAGTGTCAACTGGGTAGAAAACCTATTCTGGCCCAAATCCTTATCCTTCCCACTCCTGACTTCATCTGATCAACACAGACCACTCACCCAGCCTCTGTCATTGTAATACATTAAATAAAAAAACACCCCCCAAAATTGGAAAGTACCTGAAGGGTGCCTTCTTGGTTTAGATTTAGAAAAGACAGTGTTTTGTGGGAGGGTGGGGTTTTTTTTTGTCACCATTTTCATGGCACTGTATGTTATGAGCCCCCACAAGCGCTTAATACAGTGCTCTGCACACAGTAAGCGCTCAATAAATATGATTGAACGAATGTTAGAAAAGCAAGGCAAGCTAACAAACGTAAAGCAGAGTTGCTGTGAGTGACACCAAGAATGAAGTAAACCAAAACAGCCATGGTAATTTGGACTCCGGGATCAAGGAGGGAGAGAAATCAATATTTACTTAATGGAAAAGGACAACGTTGATAGGGAAGGAAGTTTTATTCTCGAGCTTTTAATAGGGTGTTACATGCACTGCAAAGAAGAAAACCTCACTTAAAAAAAAATTTGCGGCCGCGTTCCTCTATTAAAAAATTTAGCCAACTAAAAATAGTCACCCAAAGAAAAGCAGACTGAAACTTATTGGCTTTGGATCCAGTTAGGCTACAGATACTGTGAGCCAAAACTCCACAGAAAAAAAGCTAGTTGTCTTTTATCTTTTCCCCAAAGTACTATCTGACAGGAGGGAATTTTCCCCCATCGTTCCCACACTTTTCTTCCAGCTTTGTCAAAGACATTAAGAACTGAGATGACTTTCTCAGAGTGGAGCTGATCTATTTGATTTTTAAAGCTGAAAGTGGAGTGGGGCAAAGTGACCACACTTCAGGACAATGCAGTTTGGCTAACCAAGGAATAGGTTTGCTTCGTATTTCCCACGTATTCTTTTTCTTCCCCAAACCATGGAGTCCACTGGTGGCTTCTTGACCTTGACTCTGGTCTGACCCTGATATTCAGCGTCTCGTCCTGCCTAATTTCAAAGGACATGTGCAATGTTTTAAAAAATTCCTTTCACTTCAAACCTGAAGCTCAAAAAGAAAAGCAAGAATGGAAGAAATTGCGCAAAAACCTGCAGGACAGAGAGGATGATGTAGATTTGATGAAAAAAATCTCATGTTCAGTTCCCAAAAAATTCTCCCCTCAGAAAGCAGCTTGCAGGCCAGGAACAGGCTTGCCAACTCTGTTATATTGTACTCTTCCAAGCGTTTAGAGCAGTGCTCTGCACACAGTAAGCTCTCAATAAACAGCATTGATTGATTGATAACTCCTAGTGCATGCTACTTGAAAAGGGTGGCAAAGAGGTGCTCATCATGATTGCTAAGTGACTAATTTTCCTAACATACGTGGGACAAAAGTGAGTATCTTTCCCAACACAAATCCCCTGTGGGGAGGGCTTTACTTTCATTTTTAATTTTATTCTCACCTATCATCATCATCATCAATCGTATTTATTGAGCGCTTACTGTGTGCAGAGCACTGTACTAAGCGCTTGGGAAGTACAAGTTGGTAACATATAGAGACAGTCCCTACCCAGCAGTGGGCTCACAGTCTAAAAGGGGGAGGCAGAGAACAAAACCAAACATACTAACAAAATAAAATAAATAGAATAGATATGTGCAAGTAAAATAAATAAATAAATAAATAGAGTAATAAATATGTACAAACATATATACATATATACAGGTATTTGGTATACCTATGGTATTTCATCAATGGTATTTACTGAATGCTTGCTATGTGGAATGCACTGTGCTAATCTTCAACCACTGTAGCAAGTCAGCTTCAACTATGGCAATATTGGAATTGCATATGAATGGAATATGTTGACGACATTGCTGACACCATAAAATGTGATACTTTATGTAGGGTCTCATGTATCTTCTGTATCAATCTAATTTCTAATGTGGTCAAGTAAGTACTAAATGACTGTATATATGTATGTATGTTTGTACATATTTATTACTCTATTTATTCATTTATCTTACTTGTACATATCTATTCTATTTATTTTATTTTGTTAATATGTTTGGTTTTGTTCTCTGTCTCCCCCTTCTAGACTGTGAGCCCACTATTGGGTAGGGACCGTCTCTATATGTTGCCAACTTGTACTTCCCAAGCGCTTATTACAGTGCTCTGCACACAGTAAGCGCTCAATAAATATGATTGATTGACAACATTCATTTTATTTTGTATTATTCACCTAATTGTGTGGCCCTTAATTTTCAGCAGCAATATGTCCCACAAAATATAAAAGGCATCATACTTGCCTGGAAAGTTTAGGCTCTGAATATTTCTTTTTTCTTTTTTCAATGGCATTTATGGCCTTATAATGTGGCAGGCACTATTCTAAGTGCTGGGGTAGATACAAAGTAATCATGCTGGACACAGTCCCTGTCCCACATGGGGCTCACAGTCTTAATCCCCATTTTTACAGGTGAGGTAACTGAGGCACGGAGAAGCGAAGTGACTTGCCCAAGGTCACACAGCAGCAAGTGGTAGACTCAGAATTGGAACCCAGGTCCCCGAATCCCTGAATATGGGGATTTTTCTTAAGTTCCAATTAATCATCTGCAGAAAACAATCCTGCTGAGGCCCACATATTATCCGGGGCCGTTAGGATGTCAGAGGGCCACTGTGGGAGTAAATTATGGAATCTTGCTCTCGTAACAAAGAGCAACGCTTTCTCGCTTCTTAGTGCCTGGGTCAGGGGTTCAGAAATGTCTTACGATCCATGAAAAATGCCTTCCCTGAATCCAAAGAATGAGAAGAATGGGGATATTCTATCGTGACTTTGGGAAAACCTTGGCTCAATTATGACCACGTGGTTTGTCTTCTACTTAGATATATTCGGGAGGGGAATCATCCAATTAAAGGAGCCGCCGCTCCAGCATATGCTGCCGGATGGATGTAGACTTTGTAAAAAAAATCATGACTTTTGTTGGTGAAACATTCATATTTTGCAAGGATTTGGCAGCTGTTTTCCTTTCATTATGTTGGTTTCCCTGGCAGGTGGTGGCCAACGTTTTAATTTCCTTAAACCGACGTAGGTATTATTGTTATTGAACGTGCCCCTAGTACATAAAAGATACTTCTTAGGCTAGACATCCCTGAAAGCAAAAAAAAGAGAAAAAGATGGCCTTAAGTAGTCTCCCAGAGAAGCAGTATGGCTCAGTGGAAAGAGCACGGGCTTTGGAGTCAGAGTTCCTGGGTTCAAATCCTGGCTCCGCCAACTGTCAGCTGTGTGACTTTGGGCAAGTCGCTTCACTTCTCTGTGCCTCAGTTCCCTCACCTGTAAAATGGGGATGAAGACTGTGAGCCCCCCTTGGGACAACTTGATCACCTTGTAACATCCCCAGCACTTAGAACAGTGCTTTGCACATAGTAAGCGCTTAATAAATGCCATTATTATTATTATTATTATTATTGTTATTACCACTTAACAGCATTGACTTGAGTAGGAAAGACCTAGGTTTTGTCATCCAACATGAATCCTCGGTAGCATCCTTGATTAGGACCGCAAAGGGCGACCTTCTAGCCTTCAGTGCTGTGGTTTAGAGCTAATTCAATCAATCAATCAATCAATTGTATTTATTGAGTGCTTACTGTGTGCAGAGCACTGTACTAAGCACTTGGGAAGTACAAGTTGGCAACATATAGAGACAGTGGGCTCACAGTCTAGAAGATTGTGAATTCCTGAATTCCTTAGGGTGTTTTCAGTGAGGCTGGGAGGAAATAGGAAGGGCAGCCTGCACCTCTGAGGAAGACAGCAGTGGGGTCTAATAGATAGACCAAGGGGCTGGGAGTCAGAGGACCTGGGTTCTAATCCTGACTCGGCC
Organism: Tachyglossus aculeatus; assembly: GCF_015852505.1. Taxonomy (NCBI): domain Eukaryota; kingdom Metazoa; phylum Chordata; class Mammalia; order Monotremata; family Tachyglossidae; genus Tachyglossus; species Tachyglossus aculeatus. The sequence goes on along the minus strand of NC_052067.1, from coordinate 39,912,893 downwards.
ACTTGTCAGCAGACAAGTGGCAGAGTGGAGTTCAGAAGGAATTCATGCTGAGGGGGTCCATCAATGTTGCCCAGTCTGCACCACCCTCTTCTTAAACATCTTACGGAGATAAGTAAGCTCGCTGCGGGCAGGCAACGTGTCTATCCAACTCTGTTATATCATACTTTTCCCAGAGCTTAGTACAATGCTCTGTCCATAAAGAATTAGTGTGGCCTAGTGGATAGACCTTGGAGTCAGAAGGAGAAGGGTTCTAATCCCCGCTCTCCCACTTGTCTGCTGTATTCAATCAATCAATCGTATTTATTGAGCGCTTACTGTGTGCAGAGCACTGGACTAAGCGCTTGGGAAGTCCAAGTCGGCAACATATAGAGACGGTCCCTACCCAACAGTGGGCTCACAGTCTAGAAGGGGGAGACGGGGAACAAAACCAAACATATTAACAAAATAAATAGAATAAATGTGTACAAATAAAAGAGTAATAAATGCGTACAAACATATATACATATTCATTCATTCAATCAATCGTATTTATTGAGCGCTTACTGTGTGCAGAGCACTGGACTAAGCGCTTGGGAAGTCCAAGTCGGCAACATATAGAGACGGTCCCTACCCAACAGTGGGCTCACAGTCTAGAAGGGGGAGACAGACAACGAAACAAAACACATCAACCAAATAAAATGAATAGAATAGTAAATATGTACAAGTAAAACAAATAGAGTAATAAATCTGTACAAACATATATCCAGGTGCTGTGGGGAGGGGAAGGAGGTAAGGTGGGGGGGTGGAAGGGGAGGAGGGGGAGAGGAAGGAGGGGGCTCAGTCTACCCATGGAGCGGGCACTTATTCATTCATTCTTTCAGTCGTATTTATTGAGTGCTAACTGTATAACTGTATAACCTTGGGCAAGTCACTTCACTTCTCTGTGCCTCAAATATCTCAACTGTAAAATGGAGTTTAAGACTGTGAGCCCCCCTGAGGGACATGGACTGCCGAATTGTACTTTTCAAGAGCTTAGTACAGTGCTCTGCACACAGTAAGCGCTCAATAAATACGACTGAATGAATTAATGAATGAATACTTTATATCTCCCCCAGCACTTAGAGCAGTGCCTAGCACATAGTAAGAGCTTAACAAATATCATTAAAAAATGCAATTGATTAATTGTTTGAAGCTGAAGGCTAGATAATAATAATAATAATAATAATAATAATGGTATTTGTTAAGCGCTTACTATGTGCAAAGCACTGTTCTAAGCACTGGGGAGGCCACAAGGTGATCAGGTTGTCCCACGGGGGGCTCACAGTCAATCCCCATTTTACAGATGAGGTAACTGAGGCACAGAGAAGTGAAGTGACTTGCCCAAAGTCACACAGCCGACAGTTGGCGGAGCCGGGATTTCCTTACAGGTTCAGGTTGGACATAGAAAAGAAATGGGGAATTTTTCTCGGGGAAACCTTTTCCCCAGATATGCTTTGCTCCGGTTGCTGATACGGAAATGGGAAAGCCATGTAGCGTTCTTTTAAACTACAATTTGTTCATTCCGAGCTTTTAAGGAATATAATCGGGATAGAAAATAAAGTGAAGTAACGCTGTACTGATATAGTCACAGCTTTATCTGTTCGGCATCGCTGCCCTTTATTGACTGCCTGGTAAACTTTTCCATGTTAAAAGCATAAGCCTGCTAGCTTTTCATAGATAAGTCTGCCCTCTTTAGACTACTTCACACTTTATAACGATTCTAGAATCAATGAAGACCGACTCCTTTTCTTTCAGTGACTTCTCATTTTTCTCTCTGGACAACTGCCCCTTTAATAGGAACGGTGACCTCACAGAAAGGGGAATTTTGAGGGTGGCAAATAGTTCTCAGAAGTACATTTTTCTACGGCATTTGTAAAGCACTTACTATACCTCAAACACTGTTCTAAGCACTGGGGTAGGTACAAGTTAATTAGGTTGAACCCAGTCCATGTCCCCCATGGGGCTCACAGTCTCAGTAGAACGGAGAATAGGTATTTAATCCCCATTTTACAATTGTGGAAACTGAGGCCCTGAGAAGTGAAATGACTTGTCCAAGGCCTCACATCAAGCAATTGGCAGAGATTAGGGAAGCAGCGTGGCTCAGTGGAAAGAGCCCGGGCTTTAGAGTCAGAGGTCATGGGTTCAAATCCTGGCTCCGCCAACTGTCAGCTGTGTGACTTTGGGCAAGTCACTTCACTTCTCTGGGCCTCAGTTACCTCATCTGTAAAATGGGGATGAAGACTGTGAGCCCTCCATGGGACAACCTGATCACCTTGTAACCTCCCCAGTGCTTAGAACAGTGCTTGGCACATAGTAAGTGCTTAATAAATGTCATTATTATTATTATTACTATAAAATGGGGATTAAGACTGTGAGCCCCACGTGGGACAACCTGATCACCTTATATCCTTCCCAGTGCTTAGAACAGTGCTTTGCATTTAGTGAGCGCTTAACAAATGCCATTATTATTATTATTATTATTATTAGAACACAGGTCCTTCTGACTCCCAAGCCCAAATGATCTGGGTTATAATTCTGGCTCTGTCAAACATAACCAACTGGGAAATGCATACATAATTTCAGGGCAAAAATATTTCAGGCTCCTAGTCTTTGAAAAGGGTCACCTAAAATGTTGGTTCTTAGGTTCTCAGGAGAAGCGATACGGTAAAGTGACAGAGCACTGGTCTAAAACCTGGAAGACCCGGGTTCGAGTCCTAGATATGCCTCTACCCTGCCATTTGACCAGGGGCAAATCACTTAACTTCTCTGTACCTCAGTTTCATCACCTGCAAAATGGGGATAATAATGCCTGCCTCTCCCCACTACCTCACAGAGTTATTGGGAGGGCCAAAAAAAAACCTAATTAATGTGAGCATGTGCTGGGAATAAAAGCACAATAGAAGATCGAGGTAATTCTAGACTATAAACTTGTTGTGGGCAGGGAATGTGCTTACCAATTCTGTTGTATCATCCTCTTCCAAGTGCTTAGAATAGTGCTATGTGCTCTGCACGTAGTAAGTTTTCAGTAAACGGCATTGACTGATGAGGGGCTCCGATTTGAACTGATAGTCAATTGACACAATCACTCCACCTACCCTGCCTGGATTACTGCATCAGCCTCTTTGCTGACCTCTCAGCCTCCTGTCTCTCCCCACTCCAGTCCATACTTCATTCGGCTGCCCGGATCATTTTTCTACAGAAACATTCAGGGTATGTCACCCAGCTCCTCAAGAAAACTCCAGTGGTTACCCATCCACCTTCGCATCAAACAAAAACTCCTCACCATTGGCTTTAAAGCATTCCACCACTTTGCCCCCCTCCTACCTCACCTCATTACTCTCCTTCTACAACCCAGCCCTCACATTTCGCTCCTCTGGTACTAATCTCACTGTGCCTCGATCTCCCCGCCGACCCCTAGCCCATATTCTGCCTTTAGCCTGCAATGCCCTCCCTTTTCAAATCCGGAGACAATTACTCTCTCCACCTTCAAAGCCTTATTGAAGACACACCTCCTCCAAGAGGCCTTCCCCCATTAACCCCCACTTTCCTCTTCTCCTACTCCCTTCTGCATCACCTTGACTTGCTCCCTTTGTTCTTTTCCCCTCCCAGCCCCACAGCACTTATGCACATATCTGTAATTTCTTTATTTATATTGATGTCTGTCTCCCCACCTAGTCTGCAAGCTCATTGTGGGCAGGGTGTGTGTCTATTTATTGTTGAACTGTACTCTCCCAAGAGTGCTCTGTACACAGGGCCTTGGGAGAGTACAATATAACAATAAACAGACATATTCCCTGCCCATAATTCATTCAATCGTATTTATTGAGCGCTTACTGTGTGCAGAGCACTGTACTAATCATCATCAATCGTATTTATTGAGCGCTTACTGTGTGCAGAGCACTGTACTAATGAGCTCCCATGGTAGCCCAGGCTCACCTGTCACAATCATAATGTTAATGATGTGCATCTAGCTTTATCTCTATTTATTCTGATGACTTCACACCTGTCCACATGTTTTGTTTTGTTGTCTGTCTCCCCCTTCTAGACTGTGAGCCCGTTGTTGGGTAGGGACCGTCTCTATATGTTGCCAACTTGTACTTCCCAAGCGCTTAGTACAGTGCTCTGCACACAGTAAGCGTTCAGTAAACACAACTGAATGAATGAATAATAAGAAGAATTATGGTATTTGTTAAGTGCTTACTGTCTGCCAGGCACCGTACTAAGCACTGAGGTGGATACAAGCAAATTAGGGTTGTTTTTTTTAATGGTATTTGTTAAGCACTTACTCTGTGCCAGGCACCATACTAAGCACTGAGGTGGATACAAGCAAATCAGGTTGGACACAGTCCCTGTCCCATGTGGGGTTCACAGTCTCGACCTCCTCTTGCAGATGAGGTAACTGAGGCACAAAGAAGTGAAGTGACTCGTCCAAGGTCACACAGCAGACGAGTGGTGGAGCCAGGATTAGAACCCATGACCTTCTGTCTCCCAGGCCCATGCTCTAACCACTACGCCATGTTCCAATCAATCAATCAATCAGTGGTATTGATTGAGCGCTTGGGAGCGTACAGTATAACCAAACTGGTTGACTCATTTCTTGCCTACCAGCAACTTACAGAGAAGCAGCGTGGCTCAGTGGAAAGAGTACGGACTTTGGAGTCAGAGGTCATGGGTTCAAATCCCGGCTCTGCCAATTGTCAGCTGTGTGACCTTGGGCAAGTCACTTCACTTCTCTGGGCCTCAGTTCCCTCATCTGTAAAATGGGGATTAAGACTGTGAGCCCTACATGGGACAACCTGATCACCTTGTACCCCCCCCCCCCCCCCCCCCCCCCCCCGGTGCTTAGAACAGTGCTTTGCACATAGTAAGCGCTTAACAAATACCATCATTATTATTATTATTATTACAGGCCACGACTAAAGATTCTGCTTCCCGTTTCCTGACTGGGGAATCATATGGATCCACATTTATCCGCTATGGTTGGATTGTTGAGTCATACTAATAACGATTATCCCTTCCCCAGGAATAGCATTTTCACCCTCTCTTTATTAACTATGGGAAGAGGTTTCAACCCCGTGACCCATCACGTTCCAGGATTATTCATGAAGATGTACAGCAATTGTCCATTACAGTTTATGATTTAGATACCCTCATTTCCCAAGACTCATTTCTCTGAGGCTTAAGGCCTGCAAAGCGGACCCAAATGGTTTCAAAAGGAGATCTGAGGAGCAAAGAGCTCAGGAAGATTATCTGTTGGATGAGATTATCTATTTACCTCTCTGCGCTGGGTTTTTAATGGGATATTCTTTATCATTTCAAGAAAACTTTAGAAAGCGGGACAAAAATTCCAATGATGTCCAAAATCAATTAGAGAGTGCCGTTTCATTGTTGGCATTTCCAAAGGCACACTGCTCAAAATCCAGAGAGAAATATTTCATTCAGGACAAAATTCCGCAAGAGACTCAAGGTCAAAGTCACAGGCGCCGCGACATAAAGGGAAAATGTGCTTACCAAAAACAATTCTCTGACAGCCCATGATAAAGAAAGGCTTTGCAGAATTCTTTCTAGAATCAACACACGAAAATGGAAAAGTCTCTGAACTTCTGTTCCCACGACAATATTAACTACATTTTATCAGATTTAGTGTTTATAAACGCCAGTAACTCTCAACCGGAGTGATAGTGCCCTGACAGCGCAAGTGGTTGAGGGAATGGCAAGCGATCGCCCAACTAGATTTGGGTGCGTAGAGTCGGTTCCATTTGAGGATGAGTGAGGTTGCTTTATAGCTAAACACGGGGCCGTTCGCGAGTTAGGGCCAAACTCGCCCCTTCGTTGCATCAGAAGGTCACTCCGACGCCGGGGGGATATTGAGAAGCCTCGACTCGACTCTTCCCACTTGGAATAAGGAATGTTGTAGAGGAATGTGTGTGGTTGGAGCGAAAATGACTTCTCAACTTTGTGGCAGACGGAAAAGTCTTGCTCTTCCAGGCAGGGGAGCCCTCAATAAAGTGTTCATCCGTCAATCAGTCGATAAATCAATTTATCAACCCTCAATGTGTACATAGCACTCTGTACTAAGCGCTTGGGAGAGTACAATAGAATAGAGTCGGTAGACATGATCCCAGCCCACAGTCTACGGGGGAGATAGATATTAGAATAAATTACAGATAGGGGAAATAGTAAAGTGTAAGGATGTGCCACTCGTCACTCGTCACTCCGCCACTCGTCAGCTGTGTGACTTTGGGCAAGTCACTTCACTTCTCTGAGCCTCAGTTCCCTCATCTGTAAAATGGGGATTGACTGTGAGCCCCACGTGGGACAACCTGATCAGCTTGTATCCCCCCCAGCGCTTAGAACAGTGCTTTGCACATAGTAAGCGCTTAATAAATGCCATTATTCCAGCGCTTAGAACAGTGCTTTGCACATAGTAAGCACTTAATAAATGCCATTATTATTATTATTATGTGATATATGTTTGTACAGATTTATTACTGTATTTTACTTGTACGTATTTACTATTCTATTTATTTTCTTAATAATGTGCTTTTAGCTTTAATTCTATTTGTTCTGACGACTTGACACCTGTCCACATGTTTTGTTTTGTCGTCTGTCTCCCCCTTCTAGACTGTGAGCCCGTTGTTGGGTAGGGGCCGTCTCTATATGTTGCCGACTTGTACTTCCCAAGCACTTAGTACAGTGTTCTGCACACAGTAAGCGCTCAATAAATATGATTGAATGAATGAATGACATTCTTGGAAAACAGCCACAGTCAGCACGCTTGCAGGAAGGCTAGCGTTGCCTTCCCAACACTATCAGAGTAATAATGCCAATAATAATAATGATTAGTCGATTAATTTGAATCTACCCCAGCGCTCAGATAGTGCTTGGCACACAGTAAGTGCTTCAAAAATACCATAGAAATGTATTTATTAAGTGCTTACCGTGTGCCAAGCACTGTGCTTGTCGTGGGCAGGGACTGTATCCGTTTGTCATTGCATTGTACTCTCCCAAGCGCTTAGTACTATGTTCTGGATACAGTAAGGACTCAATAAATAGGACTGAATAAACATGAGGTAATAAATGGGTTCAGAATGGTTCCATTTCTTTACCTCAGTTTAAGGGGGAAGGAGATCATGTATCGTGTTCAAATTCCTTGAGGGCAGAGATTGTATCTATTACACTCTATTGTATTGTATTGTACTGTATTGTAGCAAGTAGAGTGTTTTGTATAAAGTAATCAATAAATGCTATTGATTGATTGATACTGCCATTGGCCATTTGTCATTCAACAGCACCCTTGTGGTCTTAGTAGCCTGTTTTTTGTGTGTGTGTGTTCTTAATGGTGTTTGTTAAGTGCTCACTGTGTACCAAGCAGTGTTCTAAATTCTGGGATAGATACAAGCTAATCAGGTTGGACATCATCATCATCATCAATCGTATTTATTGAGCGCTTACTATGTGCAGAGCACTGTACTAAGCGCTTGGGAAGTACAAATTGGCAACATATAGAGACAGTCCCTACCCAACAGTGGGCTCACAGTCTAAAAGGGGGAGACAGAGAACAAAACCAAACATACTAACAAAATAAAATAAATAGAATAGATATGTACAAATAAATTAAATAAATAAATAGAGTAAAAAAATATGTACAAACATATATACATATATACAGGTGCTGTGGGGAAGGGAGGGAGGTAAGATGGGGGGATGGAGAGGGGGACGAGGGGGAGAGGAAGGAAGGGGCTCAGTCTGGGAAGGCCTCCTGGAGGAGGTGAGCTCTCAGCAGGGCCTTGAAGGGAGGAAGACAGTCCACACCTCACGTGGGGGCTCACAGTCTTACAGATGAGGAAACTGAGGCACAGAGAAATGAAGTGACTTGCCCAAATTATAAAAAAAGCGGTGGTCAGGATTAGAACCCAGTTCCTCCAGACTCTCACGCCTCGCTCTGTCCACTAGATCACACTGCCTCTTAATGAAGAATGTGATAATAATAATTGCGGTATTTGTTAAGCGCAATGACATCTGATGAGCAAATTTGCCCTACTGCCATTTCGGGGGTACAGAGAGGAAGTTTGTCTCTCAGTGATACACACACAGAAGCAATTTCGCCACGTCTTCTTCCAACAGAAAGGAGTGCCATATTTATTTATCCAAGCATAGCTGTCTTTAGTGTTTGAAAATGCTGCCGCTGACAGGGAGATGCAATTCTTGGGAGACTGAAAAGACTGAAGCTCAAATAACACCCCATTCCACATCGTGTGCCTAACTAGGTGTCAACTTTTCATTTTAAGCGCGGAAGGGAAAAGGAGGTGGGGATTTTAAAAGAGATGGGGACATAGAGGGAGATACTTCGGAGGGCTAACGGGTCAGAGACACCCTTATGCTTCTTTCCAACCCTGACTGGAAACAGCGTGGCCTAGCAGACGAGCACAGACTTGGGAAGCTTGGGACCTGGGTTCTAAACCTGGTTACACCAAGTCGCCTCGCTTCTCTTTGCCTCAGTCACCTCATTTGGAAAATGGGGATGATGACTGTGAGCCGCAGATGGGATAATGATAATTGTGGATTTGTTAAGCAGTTATGTTGCCAACTTGTACTTCCCAAGCGCTTAGTACACTGCTCTGCACACAGTAAGTGCTCAATAAATACGATTGATTGATTGATTAAGCATTGGCTATGTGCCAAGCACCGTTTTAAGCGCTAGGGTAAATACAGGGTAAGCACGTTGTCCCTTGGGACAACCTGATGGCCTTGTATCTCCCCTGGTGCTTGGAACAGTGGTTGGCACATAGTAAGCGCTTACCAAATACCATCATCATCATGGATGATGTATATGTATATATGTTTGTACATATTTATTACTTTATTTATTTATTTATCTTGTACATATCTATTCTATTTATTTTATTTTGTTAGTATGTTTGGTTTTGTTCTCTGTCTCCCCCTTCTAGACTGTGAGCCCACTGTTGGGTAGGGACTGTCTCTATGTGTTGCTGACTTGTACTTCCCAAGCGCTTAGTACAGTGCTCTGCACGCAGTAAGTGCTCAATAAATACAATTGATTGATTGATTGCCTGCAGTGTGATCTTGGACAAGACACTTAACATCTTGGTGATTCAGTTTCCTCATCTGTACGGTGGAGATTCAATACCCGTTCTCACCCTCCCTTTGGCCAAGCACCCGAAGTTGGACAGAAATGTGTCCAACTTGATTATCTTGTATCTGCTCCAGAGTACATAGAACTTTTTATGGAATTTTCTAAGGGATTACTATGCGCCAGGCACCGTATGTCTTTATCTGTAATTATTTTAATGGTATTTGTTACACGTTTACTATGTGCCAGGCACTGTTCTAAGTGCTAGGGTAGATACAAGCTAATCAGGTTGGACACAGTCCCTGTTCCACATGAGGCTCACAGTCTTAATCCCCATTTTAAAGGTGAGGGAACTGAGGCAAAGAGAAGTGAAGTGACTTGTTCGTGGTCACCCAGCAGGTGAAAAAAAACCCATGCTTTCAGTGGAGGGATTTGGCATCTCTTGTTAACTATAATAATAATAATAATAATAATTATTATTATTATTATTTTGGTATTTCTTAAGTGCTAACTATGTACCCAGTGCTGCTCTAACAGCTGGGGTGGATACAAGTTAATCAGGTTGGACACAGTCTGTGTCCCACATGAGGCTCACACTCTTAATCCCCATTTTACAGATGAGGGAACTGAGGTGCAGAGAAGTTAAGTGACTTACCCATGGTTACACGGCAGACACATGGCGGAGCAGGGATTAGAACCCAGGTGCTTCCCCGTTTTTCAATTTTCAATTTCCCCAACTATCAGGTCTTGAGTCCAGCCTGATTATTTGAGACTGTGAGCCCCATGTGGGATGGTGACTGTGTCCACACTGATTTGCTTGTTTCCACCCCAGCACTTAGTAGAGTGCGTTGCACATAGTAAATGCTTAACAAATTCCATTCATCATCATCATCATCATCATCATCATCATCATCATCATCCTGACATACAGAAGAACAAAGCTGGGCCTTGTGGTTATTCCTGAAATTGAAAATTTCCAGGTGAAAAGAGGTCATTTCACAAATAATAGTTTAACCCAGCTGAAGAGTGTATTCAAATATTTTGTTTCTAAATTCTGATTGAAAATGAAAGAGCTATAAAATAGTAAGTTTTTGTGTACCGCTAAACAATCGTATTCAGAGAAGATTGAATTCCATAGCATAGGTTTAAAAAAAAAAAAACGAGCTTGGTGCTTTTCTGCCAGAAATACTAAAGAAGCTCCGTAAGTGAATTGTGCCGTTTATGCCATATAGCCTATGCCGGGAGAAGACGGAACAGATGTCTCTGAACTGCTTATCATCATCAATCATATTTACTGAGCGCTTACTGTGTGCAGAGCACTGTACTAAGCGCTTAACTAACTGCTTAGCTAGTGAGGCACACTTAGGATGTGTAGCCAAGATTGCCGCCTTCAAGCATTCACCTTTTTTCATTCCACAGGCTAAAGATGTTCTATTTGAGGTTTTCATTCAAAGATCAAAACACCAAACGATTTCATTACACCAGGCGGATTCCATTTCTGCCTTTGGCACTTCCTTGCTAAGCGATTTCAGCGTATCTCCTCTACTGCCCCAGCCTCAGTTTCCTCATCCGCAAAAAGAGACCAAACACATCTATGCTTTTCCCTTTCTTGTAAACGTGGCGATAAATAGTCCTTTCAAGTACTTGGAGTTTCTGGGAGAGAAGCGCCCGGTGAAATCCTTTTACTTTTCGGACGAATCCGGTTTTTCACATTATAACAATGCAGATTTGGGTCCCTCGGCTGAAGATAATACAACAGCGCTTCCTGTCTGAACCATCCTGATTGGAATGCGATGCTCTCTTGGGTTGGACGAGGAGTTAGAAAGTGTGCGTGCCTATATTTTTGTGGGGCCAACAGCATCCTTTTCAAGCAGGCAGATAGAAGGATAAATATGGGCACATCTAATTGTGATGCATAAACTCATCTCTCCATCTTTCCCCTGGGGTGGACGAGAACGGGCTGTCTTGAGTTTGTCCAAGGATGATAAATACGATTGATGATGATGATGACAATTAAACTTCCCTGAGTGGGGAGAAAATGGAGATATTTTGCATTGTTTCTTGATCCTTTCATTTCTCATGAGCTCCTCCCTCCCCACTTTCACGGGGAAAGGTCCTACTTAAACGGTAAGATACACTGGACAGGGAGCGCATCCGTCAACTGAGATGGGTTCTATTCTTTATTCTATTCTCCCGATCAATCAATCAATCAATCAATCGTATTTATTGAGCGCTTACTGTGTGCAGAGCACTGTACTAAGCACTTGGGAGGTACAGTGCTCTACACATAGTAAGTGCTCAAAAAATACCATTGATGATGACGTTGTATTGTAATAATAATCATTATTATCATTATGGCATTTGTTAAGCAATTACCATGTGCCAAGCATTGTTCTGCGCGCTGGGGGAGATACAAGGTAATCAGGCTGTCCCACGTGGGGCTTCCAGTCATAATCCCCATTCTACAGATGAGGTCACTGAGTCACAGAGAGGTGAAGTCACTGGCCCAAAGTCACACAGCGGGCAAGTGGGATTAGAACCCACGTCCTCCGACTCCACTTCAAGTGCTTTGCATGGGGAAAATGCTCAAAAAATGCCATTGATGGCATCGTACCGTACTTTCCCAAATGCTTAATACGCTGCTCTGCCCAGAGTAAATAAATACCAATGATCGATCGATTGATTAGACAGTCCTCCTATAAGCAGCGTGACATTCAGGTTGATGCTCAGAGTAGAATCTGGTGTGGGGCAGCTGGCCTGTGTGGTCACTGATTCTGCATCGCTCTTTTTGCTGCTGCTTCATTGTTCTGTGCCGTAAACTCCTTTTCCTTCAATCGTATTTATTGAACGCTTACGGGAAGATCCTTGTAGGCAGGGATAGTGTCCACCAAGTCTGGTGGGTTTATTATTATTAGTGGGGAGGAATAGTATGTTTCTGAAGCTGTGTGACCTTGGAAAAGTCATTCACTTCTCTGTGCCTCAGTTACCTGATCTGGAAAATGGGGATTGAGGCTGTGAGCCTCACATGAGGCAGGGACTGTTTGCTTGTATCCACCCCAGTGATGATGACGGTATTTGTTAAGCGCTTACTATGTGCCAGGCATTGTACTAAGCGCTGGGGTGGATACAAGCCCTGTCCCCGTCCCACATAGGGCTCACAGTCTTATTCCCCATTTTACAGATGAGGGAACTGAGGCACACGGAAGCGACGTGACTTTCCTAAGTTCACAGAGCAGACAAATGGAAGAGCTGGAATTAGAAATCATGACTTTCTGACTCCCAGCACCTTTCTCTGTCCACGATGTCATGCAGCTTCCTACAGTGCTTGGCACATAGTAAGCGCTTAACAGCGTGGCTCAATGGAAAGAGCACGGGCTTGGGAGTCAGAGGTCATGGGTTCAAATCCCAGCTCTGCCAATTGTCAGCTGTGTGACTTTGGGCAAGTCACTTAATAATAATAATAATAATTGTGGTATCTGTTAAGCACTTACTATGTGCAAAGCACTGTTCTAAGCTCTGGGGAGGATACAAGGTGATCAGGTTGTCCCAGGTGGGGCTCACAATCTTAATCCCCATTTGACAGATGAGGTAACTGAGGCACAGAGAAGTGAAGTGCCACACAGCTGACAAGCGGCGGAGCCGGGATTTGAACCCATGACCTCTGACTCCCAAGCCTGTACTCTTTCCACTGAGCCACGCTGCTTGACTTCTCTGTGCCTCAGTTACCTCAACTATAAAATGGGGATTAAGACTGTGAGCCCCACGTGGGACAACCTGATCACCTTGTATCATTCCCAGCACTTCGAACAGTGCTTTGCACATAGTAAGTGCTTAACAAATGTCATTATTATTATTATTATTTCCATATAATACCGTTACCATATAATACCATATAATACCATACCATACAAATACCATTCTTATTATCGTGATTACTTATTATCATGATTACATTATCATGATTGTGGCTCAGTGGAAAAGAGCACGGGCTTTGGAGTCAGAGGTTGTGGGTTCAAATCCCTGCTCCGCCACTTGTCAGCTGTGTGACTTTGGGCAAGTCATTTCACTTCTCTGGGCCTCAGTTCCCTCATCTGTAAAATGGGGATGAAGACTGTAAACCCCATGTGGGACAACCTGATTACCTTGTATCTACCCCAGCGCTTAGAACAGTGCTTTGCACATAGTAAGCGCTTAACAAATACCAACATTATTATTATTATTATTATTTCCTAGGCTCTTACCACAGTGTCCCGCACCCCGTAAATGCTCAACAAATAGCAGGTATTGATTAACTGATCTCTTCAAAGGGGCTTCAGGAGTCACACTGGGCAGGAATGGAGCTGGTTCCTAGTTCATTTTGAAGCAGTTGTCCTCCCAACCTGGAGATTGCATCCCCTGCTTTACTTTATTCCCACCTTTATTCCTTACATGAAATTCCATACCGCTCACTAATTAATCAATCCAACAATCATTCACATTTATTGAGTGCTTGCAGAGCACTGTACTAAGAGCTTGGGAGAGCCTAATGGAGCTAGTACAAACTGTCAACGCTGCGGCGTTTCCAGCGACAGTGTATGGATCCGAAAGCCGAAAAAACAGGATAGAAAGAACGTCGCTTCTTTTGAATCGTGGTGTTGGAGAAGGCTTTCGCGAATACCCCGGACGGCCCGAAAAACAAACAAATGGATTCCGGAGCAAATTAAACCAAAGTGGTCCTCGGAAGGCCAAATGACTCGATTTAGATTAGCATATTTTGGACACATAATCAGGAGGACTAATGCTCTGGAGAAGACTCTAATGCTAGGAAAAGTCCAGGGAAAATGTGGAAGAGGCAAACCAGTGGCTAGGTGGATAGAGACCATAACAACGATAACGGAAGAACCGTTAGAAAGGTTGCAGATTACGGCCAAGGACAGGATGTTCTGGAGAAAGTGTATCCATGGGGTCGCTATGAATCAGAAACGACTCGACAGCACTTAATAATAATAATAATAATTATGAGACACAGCCCCCACCCTCAGAAATCTTACATTCTAGAAGGGGAGGCTGTCATTAAAAATTGGGGGATTGGAACAGAGTTTTAGACATGTCCTAAGCACTTAGGTGCTGAAATAGAGGTAGTTGGGGAAATAGGGTGGGGAGATAAGGCATTAATCAGGGAAGGCCTCCTGGAGACCATAACAACGATAACGGAAGAACCGTTAGAAAGGTTGCAGATTACGGCAGAGGACAGGGTGTTCTGGAGAAAGTGTATCCATGGAGTCTCTATGAATCGGACACGACTCGACGGCATTTAATAATAATAATAATGAGACACAGCCCCCACCCTCAGAAATCTTACATTCTAGAAGGGGAGGCTGTCATTAAAAATTGGGGGATTGGAACAGAGTTTTAGACATGTCCTAAGCACTTAGGTGCTGAAGTAGAGGTAGTTGGGGAAATAGGGTGGGGAGATGAGGCATCCATCAGGGAAGGCCTCCTGGAGACCATAACAACGATAACGGAAGAACCGTTAGAAAGGTTGCAGATTACGGCAGAGGACAGCATGTTCTGGAGAAAGTGTATCCATGGAGTCGCTATGTATCGGAAACAAATCGACGGCACTTAATAATGAGACACGGCCCCCACCCTCAGAAATCTTACATTCTAGAAGGGGAGGCTGTCATTAAAAATAGGGGGATTGGAACAGGGTTTATGACATGTTCTAAGCACTTAGGTGTTGAAGAAGAGGTAGCCGGGGAAATAGGGTGGGGAGATGAGGCATTAATCAGGGAAGGCCTCCTGGAGACCATAACAACGATAACGGAAGAACCGTTAGAAAGGTTGCAGATTACGGCAGAGGACAGGGTGTTCTGGAGAAAGTGTATCCACGGAGGTCGCTATGAATTGGAAACGAATCGACAGCACTTAATAATAATAATAATAATAATGAGACACGGCCCCCACCCTCAGAAATCTTACATTCTAGAAGGGGAGGCCGTCATTAAAAATAGGGGGATGGGAACAGGGTTTAAGACATGTTCTAAGCACTTAGGTGCTGAAGAAGAGGTAGCCGGGGAAATAGGGTGGGGAGATGAGGCATTAATCAGGGAAGGCCTCCTGGAGACCATAACAACGATAACGGAAGAACCGTTAGAAAGGGTGCAGATTATGGCCGAGGACAGGGTGTTCTGGAGAAAGTGTATCCATGGAGGTTGCTATGAATTGGAAACGAATCGACAGCACTTAATAATAATAATAATAATAATAATAATGAGACACGGCCCCCACCCTCAGAAATCTTACATTCTAGAAGGGGAGGCCGTCATTAAAAATAGGGGGATGGGAACAGGGTTTAAGACATGTTCTAAGCACTTAGGTGCTGAAGAAGAGGTAGTTGGGGAAATAGGGTGGGGAGATGAGGCATTAATCAGGGAAGGCCTCCTGGAGACCATAACAACGATAACGGAAGAACCGTTAGAAAGGTTGCAGATTACGGCAGAGGACAGGGTGCTCTGGAGAAAGTGTATCCATGGAGTCGCTATGTATTGGAAACAAATCGACGGCACATAATAATAATAATAATAATAATAATAATAATAATAATAATAATAATAATGAGAAACGGCCCCCACCCTCAGAAATCTTACATTCTAGAGGGGTAGGCCATCATTAAAAATAGGGGAATTGGAATAGAGGTTAGACATGTTCTAAGCACTTAGGTGCTGAAGTAGAGGTAGTTGGGGAAATGGGGTGGGGAGATGAGGGAAGGCCTCCTGGAGACGATAACAACAATAATGGAAGAACCATTAGAAAGGTTGCAGGTCATGGCAGAGGACAGGATGTTCTGGAGAAAGTGTATCCATGGAGGTCGCTATGAATCGGAAACGACTCAACGGCACTTAATAATAATAATAATAATAATAATAATGAGACATGGCCCCCACGCTCGGAAATCTTACATTCTAGAAGGGGAGGCCGTCATTAAAAATAGGGGGATTGGAACAGAGTTTTAGACATGTTCTAAGCACTTAGGTGCTGAAGTAGAGGTAGTTGGGGAAATAGGGTGGGGAGATGAAGTATTAATCAGGGAAGGCCTCCTGGAGACCATAACAACAATAACGGAAGAACCGTTAGAAAGGTTGCAGATTACGGCAGAGGACAGGGTGTTCTGGAGAAAGTGTATCCATGGAGTCGCTATGTATCGGAAACGAATCGACGGCACTTAATAATGAGACACGGCCCCCACCCTCAGAAATCTTACATTCTAGAAGGGGAGGCCGTCATTAAAAATAGGGGGATTGGACCAGGGTTTAAGACATGTTCTAAGCACTTAGGTGCTGAAGTAGAGGTAGCCGGGGAAATAGGGTGGGGAGATGAGGCATTAATCAGGGAAGGCCTCCTGGAGACCATAACAATGATAATGGAAGAACCGTTAGAAAGGTTGCAGATTACGGCAGAGGACAGGGTGTTCTGGAGAAAGTGTATCCATGGAGGTCGCTATGAATCGGAAACGACTCGACGGCACTTAATAATAATAATAATAATGAGACATGGCCCCCACTCTCAGAAACCTTACATTCTAGAAGAGGAGGCCGTCATTAAAAATAGGGGGATTGGAACAGAGTTTTAGACATGTTCTAAGCACTTAGGTGCTGAGGTAGAGGTAGTTGGGGAAATAAGGTGGGGAGATGAGGCATTAATCAGGGAAGGCCTCCTGGAGACCATAGACCATAATAACGATAACGGAAGAACCGTTAGAAAGGTTGCAGATTATAGCAGAAGACAGGATGTTCTGGAGAAAGTGTATCCATGGATCCATGCCCCCTTCTAGACTGTGAGCCCACTGTTGGGTAGGGACCGTCTCTATATGTTGCCAACTTGTACTTCCCAAGCACTTAGTACAGTGCTCTGCACACAGTAAGCGCTCCATAAATACGATTAATTGATTGATTGATTGAATTCGAAATGAATCGACGGCACTTAATAATAATAATAATAATGAGACATGGCCCCCACTCTCAGAAATCTTACATTCTAGAAGGGGAAGCCATCATTAAAAATAGGGGGATTGGAACAGAGTTTTAGACATGTTCTAAGCACTTAGGTGCTGAAGTAGAGGTAGTTGGGGAAATAGGGTGGGGAGATGAGGCATCCATCAGGGAAGGCCTCCTGGAGACCATAACAACGATAACGGAAGAACCGTTAGAAAGGTTGCAGATTACGGCAGAGGACAGCGTGTTCTGGAGAAAGTGTATCCATGGAGTCGCTATGTATCGGAAACGAATCGACGGCACTTAATAATGAGACACGGCCCCCACCCTCAGAAATCTTACATTCTAGAAGGGGAGGCCGTCATTAAAAATAGGGGGATTGGAACAGGGTCTAAGACATGTTCTAAGCATTTAGGTGCTGAAGTAGAGGTAGCCGGGGAAATAGGGTGGGGAGATGAGGCATTAATCAGGGAAGGCCTCCTGGAGACCATAACAACGATAACGGAAGAACCGTTAGAAAGGTTGCAGATTATGGCCGAGGACAGGGTGTTCTGGAGAAAGTGTATCCATGGAGGTTGCTATGAATTGGAAACGAATCGACAGCACTTAATAATAATAATAATAATAATAATAATGAGACACGGCCCCCACCCTCAGAAATCTTACATTCTAGAAGGGGAGGCCGTCATTAAAAATAGGGGGATGGGAACAGGGTTTAAGACATGTTCTAAGCACTTAGGTGCTGAAGAAGAGGTAGTTGGGGAAATGGGGTGGGGAGATGAGGGAAGGCCTCCTGGAGACCATAACAACAATAATGGAAGAACCATTAGAATGGTTGCAGGTTATGGCAGAGGACAGGATGTTCTGGAGAAAGTGTATCCATGGAGGTCGCTATGAATTGGAAACGACTCAACGGCACTTAATAATAATAATAATGAGACACGGCCCCCACCCTCAGAAATCTTACATTCTAGAAGGGGAGGCCGTCATTAAAAATACGGGGATTGGAATAGAGTTTTAGACACGTTCTAAGCACTTAGGCGCTGAAGTAGAGGTAGCTGGGGAAATAGGGTGGGGAGATGAGGCATTAATCAGGGAAGGCCTCCTGGAGACAGTGGGATTTCAGAAGGGCTTTGAAGATGGGGAGAGCAGTGGTCTGGAGGACAGAAATTTCTAACTGTCATTCATTCAGTTGTATTTACTGAGCGCTTACTGTGTGCAAAGCACTGTACTAAGCACTTGGGAAAGTACAATATACCAACAAACATACACATTCCTGCCCACAACGAGCTCACACACAAGCTTCTCCCAGTTCTTCCTCAGCCATGGCACACGTACCTTTTCCTGAGCATTCATTGATATCACTGCTCCCTATAATAAAGAAGAGAGAGGCACGGTTATTTTTATGGCGTTTGTTGGTGCTTACTATGTGTCAGGCACTGTACTAAGCGCTGGGGTAGATACAAGCTAATCAGGTTGGACACAGTCTCTGTCCCAGGTGGTCCTAGTACAGTGCTCAGCACACAGTGAGCGCTCCATAAACACAATTGAACGGGTGAAATGACTTGTCCAAGGTCACCCAACAGACCAGTGGCAGAGCCAAATGTAGAGTACAGTGCTCTGCACACAGTGAGCGCTCCATAAACACAATTGAACGAGTGAAATGACTTGTCCAAGGTCACCCAGCAGATCAGTAGCAGAGCCAAGCGCCTAGTACAGTGCTCTGCACACAGTGAGCGCTCCACAAACACAATTGAACGAGTGAAATGACTTGTCCAAGGTCACCCGGCAGATCAGTAGCAGAGCCAAGGGCAGAGTACAGTGCTCTGCACACAATGAGCACTCCATAAATACGACTGAATGAATGCAATGACTTGTCCAAGGTCACCCAGCAGACCAGTGGCAGAGCCAAGTGCAGAGTACAGCGCTCTGCACACAGTGAGCGCTCCATAAATATAATTGAAGTGACTTGCCCAAGAACACCCAGCAGATCAGTGGCAGAGACAAGCGCAGAGTACAGCGCTCTGCACACAGTGAGAACTCCATAAATATGATTGAACGAGTGAAATGACTTGTCCAAGATCACCCAGCAGATCAGTGGCAGAGCCAAGCGCAGAGTACAGCGCTCTGCACACAGTGAGCACTCCATTAATATGATTGAAAGAATGAAATGACTTGCCCAAGGTCACCCAGCAGACCAGTGGCAAAGCGAAGCAGCTAGTACTGAGCCTGCTGTTGGGTAGGGACCATCCCTATATGTTGCCAACTTGCACTTCCTAAGCGCTTCGTACAGTGCTCTGCACACAGTAAGCACTCAATAAATACGATTGAATGAATGAATGAATAGCACAGTGTTCTGAGCACAGTCAGCGCTCAATAAATACGGTTGAATGAATGAATAGTACAGTGCTCTGCGCACAGTCAGCGCTCAGTAAATACAGTTGAATGAATGAATGAATAGTACTGTGCTCTGCTCACAGTAAGCGCCCAATAAATACGGATGGATGAATGAATGAATAGTACAGTGCTCTGTGCGCAGTCAGCTCTTAATAAATACAACTGAATGAATGAATAGTATAGTGCTCTGCGCACAGTCAGCGCTCAATAAATACGGTTGAATGAATGAATGAATAGTACAGTGCTCTGCGCACAGTAAGCTCCCAATAAATACGGTTGAATGAATGAATAGGACAGTGCTCTGCGCAGTCAGCGCTCAATACATACGGTTGAATGGATGAATGAATAGTATAGTGCTCTGCGCACAGTAAGCTCCCAATAAATATGGTTGAATGAATGAATGAATGAATGAATGAATAGGACAGTGCTCTGTGCACTGTAAGCGCTCAATAAATACGGTTGAATGAATGAATGAATAGTGCAGTGCTCTGCGCACAGTCAGCGCTCAATACATACGGTTGAATGAATGAATGAATAGGACAGTGCTCTGCGCACTGTAAGCGCTCAGTACATACGGTTGAATGAATGAATGAATAGGACAGTGCTCAGCGCACAGTCAGGGCTCAGTAAATACGGTTGAATGAATGAATGAGTAGTCCAGTGCTCTGCACACAGTCAGCGCTCAATAAATACGGTTGAATGAATGAATGAATAGTACAGTGCTCTGCGCACAGTCAGCGCTCAATACATACGGTTGAATGGATGAATGAATGAATAGGACAGTGCTCTGCGCACAGTAAGCTCCCAATAAATACGGTTGAATGAATGAATGAATAGGACAGTGCTCAGCGCACTGTTAGCACTCAGTACATACAGTTGAATGAATGAACGAATAGGACAGTGCTCTGTGCACAGTCAGGGCTCAGTAAATACGGTTGAATGAATGAATGAGTAGTCCAGTGCTCTGCACACAGTCAGCGCTCAATAAATACGCTTGAATGAATGAATGAATAGTACAGTGCTCTGCGCACAGTCAGCGCTCAATACATACGGTTGAATGGATGAATGAATGAATAGGACAGCGCTCTGCGCACAGTAAGCTCCCAATAAATACGGTTGAATGAATGAATGAATAGGACAGTGCTCAGCGCACTGTTAGCGCTCAGTACATACGGTTGAATGAATGAATGAATAGGACAGTGCTCTGTGCACAGTCAGGGCTCAGTAAATACGGTTGAATGAATGAATGAGTAGTCCAGTGCTCTGCACACAGTCAGCGCTCAATAAATACGGTTGAATGAATGAATGAATAGTACAGTGCTCTGCGCGCAGTCAGCGCTCAATACATACGGTTGAATGGATGAATGAATGAATAGGACAGCGCTCTGCGCACAGTAAGCTCCCAATAAATACGGTTGAATGAATGAATGAATAGGACAGTGCTCAGCGCACTGTTAGCGCTCAGTACATACGGTTGAATGAATGAATGAATAGGACAGTGCTCTGTGCACAGTCAGGGCTCAGTAAATACGGTTGAATGAATGAATGAATAGTCCAGTGCTCTGCACACAGTCAGCGCTCAATAAACACGGTTGAATGAATGAATGAATAGTACAGTGCTCTGCGCACAGTCAGCGCTCAATACATACGGTTGAATGGATGAATGAATGAATAGGACAGCGCTCTGCGCACAGTAAGCTCCCAATAAATACGGTTGAATGAATGAATGAATAGGACAGTGCTCAGCGCACTGTTAGCGCTCAGTACATACGGTTGAATGAATGAATGAATAGGACAGTGCTTTACGCACAGTCAGCGCCCAATAAATACAGTTGAATGAATGAATAGGACAGTGCTCTGCGCACAGTCAGCGCTCAGTAAATGAGGTTGAATGAATGAATGAATAGTACAGTGCTCTGCGCACAGTAAGCGCCCAATAAATATGGTTGGATGAATTAATGAATAGTACAGTGCTCTGTGCGCAGCAAGCTCTCAATAAATACAACTGAATGAATGAATAGTATAGTGCTCTGCGCAGTCAGCAATCAATAAATACGACTGGATGAATGAATGAATAGTACAGTGCTCTGCACACAGTCAGCGCTCAATAAATACGGTTGAATGAATGAATGAACAGTACAGTGCTCTACGCACAGTAAGCGCCCAATAAATACGGATAAATGAATGAATAGGACAGTGCTCTGCCAAAGTCAGCGCTCAATACATACGGTTGAATGAATGAATGAATAGTACAATGCTCTGCGCAAAGTCAGCGCTCAATACATACGGTTGAATGAATGGATGAATAGTACAGTGCTCCGTGCACAGTAAGCTCCCAATAAATACGGTTGAATGAATGAATGAATGAATGAATAGGACAGTGCTCTGCTCACAGTCAGCGCTCAATAAATACGGTTGAATGAATGAATGAATGAATGAATAGGACAGTGCTCTGCGCACTGTAAGCGCTCAGTAAATACGGTTGAATGAATGAATGAATAGGACAGTGCTCTGCGCACAGTAAGCTCCCAATAAATACGGTTGAATGAATGAATGAATGAATAGGACAGTGCTCTGCGCACAGTCAGCGCTCAATAAATACGGCTGAATGAATGAAAGGGCGTGGGAGCCTGGGCCGAAACTACAATTCCCGGCAGCACCCGCGGCCGCTCCCGGCCCCTGCGCACGCGCGGTGTCACGTGACGGTTCTCGCGAGGCTCACGTAGCGGGAGGTCGCCATTCCCATATCACGCGACCGCAGCGGTCGCGCGTCACGCGACGGGGGTGTCCGCGTTTCCCGGGTCACGTGACGGGGGTCCGGGCTCCACCATGGCGGAAGCGGCGGCGCAGGTGCGTACTGAGCGCTCCCCCGGGGGGCTGGGCACCGTGCGAGGCGCCCCCTGCCGAACGGGCGGGTGGGGGAGGCGGCGGCGGTCCTGGGTTCTAATCCCGCCCGCCTCTGCTTTGGGTCGTCTGTAGTGAGCGCTCCCTGGGTGCGCGGCAGTGTACTGAGCGCTTGGCTCTGCTGCGTGACCCTGGGCGGGTCACTGCATTCATTCATTCAATCAATCGTTTTTACTGAGCGCTCACTGTGTGCAGAGCACTGTGCTAAGCGCTTGGGAAGGCCAAGTTGGCAACATAGAGAGACGGTCAATCAATTAATCGTATTTCTTGAGCGCTTACTGTGTGCAGAGCACTGTACTAAGCGCTTGGGAAGTACAGGTTGGCAACATTTAGAGACGGTCCCTACCCAACATTTATTCATTCATTCAAAAGTATTTATTGAGCAATTACTGTGTGCAGAGCACTGGACTAAGCGCTTGGGAAGGACAAGTTGGCAACATTTAGAGACGGTCAGTCAATCAATCGTATTTATTGAGCGCTTACTGTGTGCAGAGCACTGTACTAAGCGCTTGGGAAGTACAAGTTGGCAACATAGAGAGACGGTCAATCAATCAATCGTATTTATTGAGCGCTTACTGTGTGCAGAGCACTGTGCTAAGCGCTTGGGAAGTACAGGTTGGCAACATTTAGAGACGGTCCCTACCCAACATTTATTCATTCATTCAAAAGTATTTATTGAGCAATTACTGTGTGCAGAGCACTGTACTAAGCGCTTGGGAAGGACAAGTTGGCAACATTTAGAGACAGTCCCTACCCAACATTTATTCATTCATTCAAAAGTATTTATTGAGCAATTACTGTGTGCAGAGCACTGTACTAAGCGCTTGGGAAGGACAAGTTGGCAACATTTAGAGACGGTCAGTCAATCAATCGTATTTATTGAGCGCTTACTGTGTGCAGAGCACTGGACTAAGCGCTTGGGAAGGACAAGTTGGCAACATTTAGAGACAGTCCCTACCCAACAGTCATTCATTCATTCAGTTGTGTTTATTGAGCGCTTACTGTGTGCAGAGCACTGTCCTAAGCGCCTGGGAAGTACAAGTTGGCAACGTTTAGAGACGGTCCCTACCCAACATTTATTCATTCATTCAAAAGTATTTATTGAGCACTTACTGTGTGCAGAGCACTGGACTAAGCGCTTGGGAAGTCCAAGTTGGCAATATCTAGAGACGGTCCCTACCCAACATTCATTCATTCAATCGTAATTCATTCATTCAATCGTATTTATTGAGCACTTACTGTGTGCAGAGCACTGGACTAAGCGCTTGGGAAGTCCAGGTTGGCAACATCTAGAGACGGTCCCTACCCAACAGCGGGCTCACAGTCTAGAAGGGGGAGACAGACAAGAAACAAAACATATTAACAAAATAAAATAAATAGAATAAATACATACAAATAAAATAAATAAATTCATTCATTCAGTCGTATTTATTGAGCGCTTACTATGTGCAGAGCACGGAACGAAGCACTTGGGAAGTCCAAGTTGGCAACATATAGAGTCGGTCTAGAAGGGGGAGACAGACAAAACAAAACATATTAACAAAGTAAAATAAATACAATAAATTTGTACAAATAAAATAAATAAATGCATTCATTCATTGTCATATTTATTGAGCGCTTACTGTGTGCAGAGCACTGTACTAAGCTCTTGGGAAGTCCAAGTTGGCAACATATAGAGACGGTCCCTACCCAACAGTCTCTTCCCCCAGCGCCTAGAACAGTGCTTTGCACACGGTAAGCGCTTAATAAATGCCACTCTTATTATGATTGTTATTAATAAGTGCCACTATTATGATAATTATTGTGGTTTCAAAGGGTTGGGGAGCGAGAGGCGGCGCCGGGGAGTCTCACCTTTCCCACCGGGTAGTTATTGAGCGCTTACTGGGTGCAGAGCACTGTACTAAGCGCTTGGGAAGTACAGGTTGGCAACATTTAGAGACGGTCCCTACCCAACATTTATTCATTCATTCAAAAGTATTTATTGAGCAATTACTGTGTGCAGAGCACTGTACTAAGCGCTTGGGAAGGACAAGTTGGCAACATTTAGAGACGGTCAGTCAATCAATCGTATTTATTGAGCGCTTACTGTGTGCAGAGCACTGTGCTAAGCGCTTGGGAAGGACAAGTTGGCAACATCTAGAGACGGTCCCTACCCAACATTTATTCATTCATTCAAAAGTATTTATTGAGCACTTACTGAGTGCAGAGCACTGGACTAAGCGCTTGGGAAGTACAAGTTGGCAACATTTAGAGACGGTCCCTACCCAACAGTCATTCATTCAATCGTATTTATTGAGCGCTTACTGTGTGCAGAGCACTGTACTAAGCGCTTGGGAAGGACAAGTCGGCAACATTTAGAGACGGTCAGTCAATCAATCGTATTTATTGAGCGCTTACTGTGTGCAGAGCACTGGACTAAGCGCTTGGGAAGGACAAGTTGGCAACATTTAGAGACAGTCCCTACCCAACAGTCATTCATTCATTCAGTTGTGTTTATTGAGCGCTTACTGTGTGCAGAGCACTGTACTAAGCGCTTGGGAAGTACAAGTTGGCAACGTATAGAGACGCTTCCTACCCAACATTCATTCATTCATTCAATCGTATTTATTGAGCGCTTACTGCGTGCAGAGCACTGTACTAAACGCTTGGGAAGTACAAGCTGGCGATATCTAGAGACTGTCCCTACCCAACAGTCATTCATTCATTCAATCGTATTTATTGAGCGCTTGCTGTGTGCAGAGCACTGTACTAAGCACTTGGGAAGTCCAAGTTGGCAACATTTAGAGACGGGCCCTACCCAACATTCATTCATTCAATCAATCGTATTTACTGAGCGCTTACTGCGTGCAGAGCACTGTACTAAGCGCTTGGGAAGTCCAAGTTGGCAACATCTAGAGACGGTCCCTACCCAACAGTCATTCATTAATTCAGTCGTGTTTATTGAGCACTTACTGTGTGCAGAGCACTGTACTAAGCGCTTGGGAAGTCCAAGTTGGCAACATACAGAGACGGTCCCTACCCAACATTCATTCATTCATTCAATCGTATTGAGCGCTTACTGTGTGCAGAGCACTGTACTAAGCGCTTGGGAAGTCCAAGTTGGCAACATCTAGAGATGATCCCTACCCAACAGCGGGCTCACAGTCTAGAAGGGGGAGACAGAGAACAAAACCAAACATATTAACAAAATAAAATAAATAGAATAAATATGTACAAATAAAATAAATAAATGCAGTCATTCATTCAGTCGTATTTAGTGAGCGCTTACTGTGTGCTGAGCACTGGACTGAGCGCTGGGGAAGTCCAAGTTGGCCACATCTAGAGACGGTGCCTACCCAACAGCGGACTCACAGTCTAGAAGGGGAAGACAGACAAGAAACAAAGCGTATTAACAAAACAAAATAAATAGAATAAATACATACAAATAAAATAAATAAATTCATTCATTCAGTCGTATTTATTGAGCGCTTACTGTGTGCAGAGCACTGGACTAAGCGCTTGGGAAGTCCAAGTTGGCAACGTGTAGAGTTGGTCTAGAAGGGGGAGACAGACAAAGCATATTAACAAAGTAAAATAAATAGAATAAATATGTACAAATAAAATAAATAAATGCATTCATTAATTCAATCATATTTATTGAGCGCTTACTGTGTGCAGAGCACTGGACTAAGCGCCTGGGAAGTCCAAGTTAGCAACATCTAGAGACGGTCCCTACCCAACAGTGGGCTCACAGTCTAGAATTATTATTGAGAAATAGTGTGGTTTAGAGGAAAGAGCCCGGGCTTGGGAGTCAGAGGTCATGGGTTCTAATCCCGGCTCTGCCAGTTGTCTGCTGGGTGACTTTGGGCAAGCCACTTCACTTCTCTGGGCCTCAGTTCCCTCATCTGGAAAATGGGGATGAAGACTGTGAGCCCCGCGTGGGACAACCTGATCACCTTGTATCCCCCCCAGCGCTTAGAACAGTGCTTGGCACATAGTAAGCGTAGGCTGTGAGTCCGTTGTTGGGCAGGGACCATCTCTATATTGTAAATAATAATAAATAATAATGATGGCATTTATTAAGCGCTTACTATGTGCAAAGCAAAGGACAGTATGACTGGCGATTCTAGCAAGGTGAGATTATAAATTCCTGGAGAGCAGGGATCGAATCTACCAGAGGTTCAGCGGGGCTCAGTGGAAAGAGCCCGGGCTTGGGAGTCAGAGGTCATGGGTTCGAATCCCGCTCCGCCGCTTGTCGGCTGTGTGACTTTGGACAAGTCACTTGTCCAAATGAGAAGCAGTGTGGTCTAATGGATAGAGCCTGGCCTGGGATTCGGAAGGACCTGGGTTCTAGTCCTGGCTTTGCCAGCGTGGCTCAGTGGAAAGAGCACAGGCTTTGGAGTCAGAGGTCGTGGGTTCGAATCCTGCCTCCCCTACATGTCTGCTGTGTGACTTTGGGCAAGTCACTTCACTTCTCTGGGCCTCAGTTCCCTCATCTGTCAAATGGGGGTTAAATAATAATAATAATAATAATAATGATGGCATTTGTTAAGTGCTTACTATGCGCAAAGCACTGCTCTAAGCGCTGGGGAGGTTACGAGGTGATCAGGTTGTCCCACGGGGGGCTCACAGGTCATGGGAGTCAGAGGTCATGGGTTCTAATCCCGGCTCCGCCCAAAGTCACACAGCGGACAGGTGGCGGAGCCGGGATTCGAACCCATGACCTCTGACTCCCAAGCCCGGGCTCTTTCTACTGAGCCATTCTGAATCTCTGGTAGATTCGATCCCTGCTCTCCAGGAGATAATAATAATAATAATAATGACATTTATTAAGCGCTTACTATGTGCAAAGCACTGTTCTAAGCGCTGGGGAGGTTACAGAGGGATCAGGTTGTCCCTTGGGGGGCTCACAGTCTTAATCCCCATTTTACAGATGAGGGAACTGAGGCACAGAGAAGTTAAGTGACTTCCCCAAAGTCACGCAGCTGACAATTGGCAGAGCCGGGACTTGAACCCATGACCTCTGACTCCAAAGCCAGGGCTCTTTCCACTGTGCCACGCTGATTACAATCAATAATAATGATAGTATTTGGTAAGCGCTTACCATGTGTAAAGCACTGTTCTAAGCGCTGGGGAGGTTACAAGGTGATCAGTTTGTCAATCAGTCAATCGTGTTTATTGAGTGCTTACTGTGTGCAGAGCACTGTACTAAGTGCTTGGGAAGTACAAGTTGGCAACATATAGAGACGGTCCCTACCCAACAGTGGGCTCACAGTCCCACGGGGGGCTCACAGTCTTAATCCCCATTTTCCAGATGAGGGAACTGAGGCACAGAGAAGTGAAGTGACTTGCCCAAAGTCACACAGCGGACAGTTGGCGGAGCCGGGATTTGAACCCATGACCTCTGACTCCAAAGCCCGGGCTCTTTCCTCCTCCAGGAGGCCTTCCCAGACTGAGCCCCCTCCTTCCTCTCCCCCTCGCCCCCCTCTCCATCCCCCCCATTTTACCTCCTTCCCTTCCCCACAGCACCTGTATATTTGTATATATGTTTGTACATATTTATTACTCTATTTATTTTACTTGTACCTATCTATTCTATTTATTTTATTTTGTTAATATGTTTGGTTGTGTTCTCTGTCTCCCCCTTCTAGACTGTGAGCACACTGTTGGGTAGGGACTGTTTATATGTTGCCAGCTTGTACTTCCCAAGCACTCAGTACAGTGCTCTGCACACAGTAAGCCCTCAATAAATACGATTGATTGATTGATTTCCACTGAGCCACGCTGCACAAGGAATTTACGTTTGAGAGGAGGAGTTTATGGAGCTGCTACCATGATGGACGTCCTTTAATGGAAGCAGCCCCTTTACTGTTATACCCCCTTCTCTTGGGTTGCTTTTCTCCCTTATCACTCACCTTAATTTTCCTAGATTAAATTCCTTAAAGTGGCAAAAACAATCCCGGCCAGTAGGACCGAGGCAGGGAATGGGAGTCAACAAACGTTTCTTCCCAAACTAAATCAATTATGCCAACTTTTGAATTTTGGCCTCACAAAAGGAGCACAGGCCTGAAAACCTGGGTTCTGTTCCTGGCTCTGCCACTTGTCTGCTATGTGACCTTGGGCTAAACAGTTAAGTTTGCCGTGCCTCAGTTTCCTCATCTGTAAGATGGGGATTCAATGCCCATTTTCCCTCCGACTTAGACTGTGAGCCCTGAGGTGGAGGAATTGCCTCTGCCTTGATTATCTTGTTTCTGTCCTTGGTGGTGAGGGTGGCACCTGTCACGTAGTAAGCACTCAGTAGGTTCCATTATTTTTATACCCAAAACATATATATGTTGCCATCTTGTACTTCCCAAGCGCTTAGTACAGTGCTCTGCACACAGTAAGCGCTCAATAAATACGATTGATTGATTGATTTCCACTGAGCCACGCTGCACAAGGAATTTACGTTTGAGAGGAGGAGTTTATGGAGCTGCTACTATGATGGACGCCCTTCAATGGAAGCAGCCCGTTTACTTGGGTTGTTTTTCTCCCTTATCATTCACCTTAATTTTCCTAGATTAAATTCCTTAAAGTGGCAAAAACAATCCCGGCCAGTAGGACCAAGGCAGGGAATGGGAGTCAACAAACGTTTCTTCCCAAACTAAATCAACTTATGCCAAATTTTGAATTTTGGCCTCACGAAAGGAGCACAGGCCTGACAACCTGGGTCCTGTTCCTGGCTCTGCCACTTGTCTGCTATGTGACCTTGGGCTAAACAGTTAAGTTCGCCGTGCCTCAGTTTCCTCATCTGTAAGATGGGGATTCAATGCCCATTTTCCCTCCGACGTAGACTGTGAGCCCCGAGGTGGAGGAATTGCCTCTGCCTTGATCATCTTGTTTCTGTCCTTGGTGGTGAGGGTGGCACCTGTCACGTAGTAAGCACTCAGTAGGTTCCATTATTTTTATACCCAAAACATATATATGTTGCCATCTTGTACTTCCCAAGTGCTTAGTACAGTGCTCTGCCCACAGTAAGCGCTCAATAAATATCATTGATTGATTGATTTCCACTGAGCCACGCTGCACAAGGAATTTACGTTTGAGAGGAGGAGTTTATGGAGCTGCTACCATCATCATCATCAATCGTATTTATTGAGCGCTTACTGTGGGCAGAGCACTGTACTAAGCGCTTGGGAAGTACAAGTTGGCAACATATAGAGACGGTCCCTACCCAACAGTGGGCTCACAGTCTAAAAGGCACCTGTCACGTAGTAGGCACTCAGTAGGTTCCATTATTTTTATACCCAAAACATCTATATGTTGCCATCTTGTACTTCCCAAGCGCTTAGTACAGTGCTCTGCACACAGTAAGTGCCCAATAAATATGATTGATTGAAAGAATGTTCCCTAATTCTTCTGTTGCATTGAAAATTAGGTAATGAAAAACCACATTATAGCAAGAATGAGAAGCAGTGTGGTCTAATGGATAGGGCATGGCCTGGGATTCAGAAGGACCTGGGTTCTAATCCTGGCTTTGCCAGCGTGGCTCAGTGGAAAGAGCCCGGGCCTTGGAGTCAGAGGTCGTGGGTTTGAATCCCGCCTCCCCTGCATGTCTGCTGTGTGACCTTGGGCAAGTCATTTAACTTCTCAGGGCCTCAGTTCCCTCATCTGTAAAATGGGGATTAAGACTGTGAGCCCCCCTGTGGGACAACCTGATCACCTTGTAGCCTCCCCAGTGCTTAGAACAGTGCTTTGCACATAGTAAGCGCTTAACAAATACCATTATTATTATTATTATTATGAGTCACTTCACTTAATAATAATGATGGCATTTATTAAGCGCTTACCAAGTGCAGAGCACTGTTCTAAGCGCTGGGGAGGTTACAAGGTGATCAGGTTGTCCCCCGGGGGGCTCACAGTCTTAATCCCCATTTTACAGATGAGGTAACCGAGGCCCAGAGAAGTGAAGTATATATGTATATTTGTTTGTACATATTTATTACTCTATTTATTTTACCTGTACATATCCTATTTATTTTATTTTGTTAGTATGTTTGGTTTTGTTCTCTGTCTCCCCCTTTTAGACTGTGAGCCCACTGTTGGGTAGGGACTGTCTCTATATGTTGCCAACTTGTACTTCCCAAGCGCTTAGTACAGTGCTCTGCACACATTAAGCGCTCAATAAATACGATTGATTGAAGTGACTTGCCCAAAGTCACACAGCTGACAATTGGCGGAGCCGGGATTTGAACCCATGACCTCCGACTCCCAAGCCCGGGCTCTTTCCACTGAGCCACGCTGCTCCACTTCTCTCTGACTCAGTTCCCTCATCTGTAAAGTGGGGATTAAGACTGTGAGCCCCATGTGGGACAGGGACTATGTCCAACCTGATTACTCTGTATCTACCCCAGCCGCTTAATACAGTGTCTGGCACATAGTAAGCATTTAACGGAGAGAGAAGCAGCGTGGCTCAGTGGAAAAGAGCCCGGGCTTTGGAGTCAGAGGTCATGGGTTCGAACCCCGGCTCCACCAATTGTCAGCCGTGTGACTTTGGGCAAATCACTTGACTTCTGTGTGCCTCAGTTACCTCATCTGTAAAATGGGGATTAAGACTGTGAGCCCCACGTGGGATACCTGATCACCTTGTAACCTCCCCAGCGCTTAGAACAGTGCTCTGCACATAGTAAGCGCTTAATAAATGCCCTCATTATTATTATTATTATTATTATTAAATGGCATAAAAAGAAAAAAAAATGACCATTCCTTCTGGGTCATCGTTTCCCTTCCCCTACTATCCATAAAAAATCCAGATAATCCTGAAAACTAAATCAAATTGGGAAACAGAGACGCAGATTTATTCCATCCGAGGCTCTCTGTCTGCCCTGGTGCCTGTCTGTCTCTGACTTCTCAGGCGTTTCTGCAGCTTTTTATTACAGGGCGCAGCGATGCGTTATTTCATCATCATCATCATCAATCGTATTTATTGAGCGCTTACTATGTGCAGAGCACTGTACTAAGCGCTTGGGAAGTACAAATTGGCAACATATAGAGACAGGCCCTACCCAACAGTGGGCTCACAGTCTAAGAGGGGGAGACAGAGAACAAAACCAAACATACTAACAAAATAAAATAGAATAGATATGTCAAGTAAAATAAATAAATAAATACATAGAGTAATAAATATGTACAAACATATATACATATATACAATTTCCATCTGTCCTCACCTTCCGAATAGAAAATAATCTGTGAAGAAATACTCGGGCATCGTTCGATGCCATCCCGGGGTCCATCCGTTCCCTTCCCCTACTACAGGGCGCAGCGATACGTTATTTCATCATCATCATCAACAATCGTATTTATTACAGGGCCCAGCGATGCGTTATTTCATCATCATCATCATCATCATCAACAATTGTATTTATTGAGCACTTACTATGTGCAGAGCACTGTACTAAGCGCTTGGGAAGTACAAATTGGCAACATATAGAGACAGTCCCTACCCAACAGTGGGCTCACAGTCTAAAAGGGGGAGACAGAGAACAAAACCAAACATACTAACGAAATAAAATAAATAGAATAGATATGTACAAGTAAAATAAATAAATAAATAGAGTAATAAATATGTACGAACACATATACATATATACAATTTCCATCTGTCCTCACCTTCCGAATAGAAAATAATCTGTGAAAAAATAGTCGGGCATCGTTCGATGCCATCCCGGGGTCCATCCGTTCCCTTCCCCTACTATCCATAAAAAAATCCAGATAATCCTGAAAACTAAATCAAATTGGGAAACAGAGACGCAGATTTATTCCATCCGAGGCTCTCTGTCTGCCCTGGTGTCTGTCTGTCTCTGACTTCTCAGACGTTTCTGCGGCTTTTTATTACAGGGCGCAGCGATAGGTTATTTCATCATCATCATCATCAATCGTATTTATTGAGCGCTTACTATGTGCAGAGCACTGTACTAAGCGCTTGGGAAGTACAAATTGGCAACACATAGAGACGGTCCCTACCCAACAGTGGGCTCACAGTCTAAGAGGGGGAGACAGAGAACAAAACCAAACATACTAACAAAATAAAATAAATAGAATAGATATGTACAAGTAAAATAAATAAATAAATAAATAGAGTAATAAATATGTACAAACATATATACATATATACAATTTCCATCTGTCCTCACCTTCCGAATAGAAAATAATCTGTGAAAAAATACTCGGGCATCGTTCGATGCCATCCCGGGGTCCATCCGTTCCCTTCCCCTACTACAGGGCGCAGCGATACGTTATTTCATCATCATCATCATCATCAACAATTGTATTTATTACAGGGCGCAGCGATGCGTTATTTCATCATCATCATCAACAACAATCGTATTTATTGAGCGCTTACTATGTGCAGAGCACTGTACTAAGCGCTTGGGAAGTACAAATTGGCAACATACAGAGAAAGGCCCTACCCAACAGTGGGCTCACAGTCTAAGAGGGGGAGACAGAGAACAAAACCAAACATACTAACAAAATAAAATAGAATAGATATGTACAAGTAAAATAAATAAATAAATAGAGTAATAAATATGTACAAACATATATACATATATACAATTTCCATCTGTCCTCACCTTCCGAATAGAAAATAATCTGTGAAGAAATACTCGGGCATCGTTCGATGCCATCCCGGGGTCCATCCATTCCCTTCCCCTACTATCCATAAAAAAATCCAGATAATCCTGAAAACTAAATCAAATTGGGAAACAGAGATGCAGATTTATTCCCTCCGAGGCTCTCTGTCTGCCCTGGTGTCTGTCTGTCTCTGACTTCTCAGGCGTTTCTGCAGCTTTTTATTACAGGGCGCAGCGATGCGTTATTTCATCATCATCATCATCAATCGTATTTATTGAGCGCTTACTATGTGCAGAGCACTGTACTAAGCGCTTGGGAAGTACAAATTGGCAACATATAGAGACAGGCCCTACCCAACAGTGGGCTCACAGTCTAAGAGGGGGAGACAGAGAACAAAACCAAACATACTAACAAAATAAAATAGAATAGATATGTCAAGTAAAATAAATAAATAAATACATAGAGTAATAAATATGTACAAACATATATACATATATACAATTTCCATCTGTCCTCACCTTCCGAATAGAAAATAATCTGTGAAGAAATACTCGGGCATCGTTCGATGCCATCCCGGGGTCCATCCGTTCCCTTCCCCTACTACAGGGCGCAGCGATACGTTATTTCATCATCATCATCAACAATCGTATTTATTACAGGGCCCAGCGATGCGTTATTTCATCATCATCATCATCATCATCAACAATTGTATTTATTGAGCACTTACTATGTGCAGAGCACTGTACTAAGCGCTTGGGAAGTACAAATTGGCAACATATAGAGACAGTCCCTACCCAACAGTGGGCTCACAGTCTAAAAGGGGGAGACAGAGAACAAAACCAAACATACTAACGAAATAAAATAAATAGAATAGATATGTACAAGTAAAATAAATAAATAAATAGAGTAATAAATATGTACGAACACATATACATATATACAATTTCCATCTGTCCTCACCTTCCGAATAGAAAATAATCTGTGAAAAAATAGTCGGGCATCGTTCGATGCCATCCCGGGGTCCATCCGTTCCCTTCCCCTACTATCCATAAAAAAATCCAGATAATCCTGAAAACTAAATCAAATTGGGAAACAGAGACGCAGATTTATTCCATCCGAGGCTCTCTGTCTGCCCTGGTGTCTGTCTGTCTCTGACTTCTCAGACGTTTCTGCGGCTTTTTATTACAGGGCGCAGCGATAGGTTATTTCATCATCATCATCATCAATCGTATTTATTGAGCGCTTACTATGTGCAGAGCACTGTACTAAGCGCTTGGGAAGTACAAATTGGCAACACATAGAGACGGTCCCTACCAAACAGTGGGCTCACAGTCTAAGAGGAGGAGACAGAGAACAAAACCAAACATACTAACGAAATAAAATAGAATAGATATGTACAAGTAAAATAAATAAATAAATAAATAGAGTAATAAATATGTACAAACATATATACATATATACAATTTCCATCTGTCCTCACCTTCCGAATAGAAAATAATCTGTGAAAAAATACTCAGGCATCGTTCGATGCCATCCCGGGGTCCATCCGTTCCCTTCCCCTACTACAGGGCGCAGCGATACGTTATTTCATCATCATCATCATCATCATCAACAATCGTATTTATTACAGGGCGCAGCGATGCGTTATTTCATCATCATCATCATCAACAATTGTATTTATTGAGCACTTACTATGTGCAGAGCACTGTACTAAGCACTTGGGAAGTACAAATTGGCAACACAAAGAGACGGTCCCTACCCAACAGTGGGCTCACAGTCTAAGAGGGGGAGACAGAGAACAAAACCAAACATACTAACAAAATAGAATAGATATGTACAAGTAAAATAAATAGAGTAATAAATATGTACAAACATATATACATATATACAATTTCCATCTGTCCTCACCTTCCGAATAGAAAATAATCTGTGAAAAAATACTCGGGCATCGTTCGATGCCATCCCGGGGTCCATCCCGGGAAGGGCACTGGGATTTTTTTTGGAAGATGGGTTCGAAGGTCTCCATCTTTTATTGCTTTTGTGGTGAATTTTTGAGTTTTTTTTTTTTTACAGAGCACTTAGCCCATTGTCTTGTGCGTCCTCCTGGTGCTGGGCCGCATGGGTCCACGGCAATATGGGCGTCAATCAATCAATCATCAATCATACTTATTGAGCGCTTACTGTGTGCACAGCACTGTACTAAGCGCTTGGGAAGTACAATAATAATAATGGCATTTATTAAGCGCTTACTATGTGCAAAGCACTGTTCTAAGCGCCTCCCCAGCGCTTAGAACAGTGCTTTGCACATAGTAAGCGCTTAATAAATGCCATTATTATTATTACAAGTTGGCAACGTATAGAGGCAGTCCCTACCCACCAGTGGGCTCACAGTCTAAAAGGGGGAGACAGGGAAAACCAAACATACTAACAAAATAAAATAAATAGAATAGATAGGTACAAGTAAAATGAATAAATAAATAGAGTAATAAATATGTACAAACATATATACAGACAGCGTCCTGTCTTCCCCCACACCGCCCCCGAACGCAAAACTCACAACCTCACAACCTCTGGGCTGGCGTGTGTTGGGGCCAAGGCCACACACCTGTGAGGGGGAAAAAAAGTCTCCCACATTAGACCTTAAGCTCTAGATTTTAAGCCTGTTGCGGGCAGGGAATGTGTTTGCTGTTATATTGTAGTCTCCCAAGCGCTTTGTATTGTGTCTGCACACGGTAAGTGCTCAATAAATATGATCGAATGAATGAATAAACTCCTTGAAGCCAGGGATAAATAATAATAATAATAATAATGGTGGCATTTATTAAGCCATTACTATGTGCAAAGCACTGATTATATCTACTAACTCGTGTTGTGCTCTCCCAACTGCTTTGTACGGTGCTCTGCACGCAGTAAGCGCTCAATAAATACGATTGATTGATTGTACTCTCCCAAGTGCTTTGGACAGTGCTCTGCTCACAGTGAGTGCTTAATAAATATAATTGAACGAATGAATAAACTCCTTGAAGCCAGGGATAATAATAATAATAATAATGGTGCCATTTATTAAGCGCTTACTGTGTGCAAAGCGCTGATTATATCTACTAACTCTGTTGTGTTGTACTCTCCCAACTGCTTTGTATAGTGCTCTGCACACAGTAAGCGCTCAATAAATATGATCGATTGATTGATTGATTGTACTCTCCCAAGTGCTTTGGACAGTGCTCTGCTCAGAGTGAGTGCTTAATAAATATGATTGAATGAATGCATAAACTCCTTGAAGCCAGGGATTATAATAATAATAATAATAATGGTGGCATTTATTAAGCGCTTACTATGTGCAAAGCACTGATTACATCTAACGCTGTTGTGTTGTACTCTCCCAACTGCTTTGTATAGTGCTCTGCACGCAGTAAGCGCTCAATAAATATGATTGGTTGATTGATTGTACTCTCCCAAGTGCTTTGGACAGTGCTCTGCTCACACTCATAAATATGATTGAATGAATGAATAAACTCCTTGAAGCCAGAGATAATAATAATAATAGTAATGGCATTTATTAAGTGCTTACTGCTTCAGGGATAATAATAATAATGGTGGCATTTATTAAGTGCTTACTATGTGCAAAACACTGATTATATCTACTAACTCTGTTGTACTCTCCCAAGTGCTTTGTACAGTGCTCTGCACGCAGTAAGTGCTCAATAAGTGTGACTGAATGAATGAATAAACACCTGGAGGCCGGGGATCATATGTACTAAACTCTGTTGTGTTGTACTCTCCCAAGTGCTTTGTACAGTGCTCTGCTCACAGTGAGTGCTTAATAAATATGATTGAATGAATGAATAAACTCCTTGAAGCCAGGGATAATAATAATAATAATAATGGTGGCATTTATTAAGCACTTACTATGTGCAAAGCACTGATTATATCTACTAACTCTGTTGTGTTGTACTCTCCCAACTGCTTTGTATACTGCTCTGCCCACAGTAAGCGCTCAATAAATACGATTGATTGTACTCTCCCAAGTGCTTTGGACAGTGCTCTGCTCACAGTGAGTGCTTAATAAATATGATTGAATGAATGAATAAACTCCTTGAAGCCAGAGATAAATAATAATAATAATAATGGTGGCATTTATTAAGCGCTTACTATGTGCAAAGCACTGATTATATCTACTAACTCTGTTGTGGTGTACTCTCCCAACTGCTTTGTACAGTGCTCTGCACGCAGTAAGCGCTCAATAAATACGATTGATTGATTGATTGTAGTCTCCCAAGTGCTTTGGACAGTGCTCTGCTCACAGTGAGTGCTTAATAAATATGATTGAATGAATGAATAACCTCCTTGAAGCCAGGGATAAATAATAATAATAATAATGGTGGCATTTATTAAGCACTTACTATGTGCAAAGCACTGATTATATCTACTAACTCTGTTGTGTTGTACTCTCCCAAGTGCTTTGTACAGTGCTCTGCACACAGTAAGCGCTCAGTAAATATGATTGATTGATTGATTGTACTCTCCCAAGTGCTTTGGACAGTGCTCTGCTCACAGTGAGTGCTTAATAAGTATGATTGAATGAATGAATAAACTCCTTGAAGCCAGGGATAAATAATAATAATAATAATGGTAGCATTTGTTAAGCGCTTACTGCTTCAGGGATAATAATAGTAATAATAATGGTGGCATTTATTAAGCGCTTAAAGCACTGATTATATCTACTAACTCTGTTATGTTGTACTCTCCCAACTGCTTTGTACAGTGCTCTGCCCACAGTAAGTGCTCAATAAATGTGATTGAATGAATGAACTCCTGGAGGCCGGGGATCATATCTACTAAACTCTGTTGTGTTGTAGTCTCCCAAGTGCTTTGTACAGTGCTCTGCTCACAGTGAGTGCTTAATAAATATGATTGAATGACCGAATAAACTCCTTGAAGCCAGGGATAAATAATAGTAATAATAATGGTGGCATTTATTAAGCACTTACTATGTGCAAAGCACTGATTATATCTACTAACTCTGTTGTGTTGTACTCTCCCAAGTGCTCTGTACAGTGCTCTGCCCACAGTAAGTGCTCAATAAATGTGACTGAATGAATGAATAAACTCCTGCAGGCCAGGGATCATATCTACTAAACTCTGTTGTGTTGTAGTCTCCCAAGTGCTTTGTACAGTGCTCTGCTCACAGTGAGTGCTTAATAAATATGATTGAATGAATGAATAAACTCCTTGAAGCCAGGGATAAATAATAATAATAATAATGGTGGCATTTATTAAGCGCTTTCTATGTGCAAAGCACTGATTATATCTACTAACTCTGTTGCGTTGTACTCTCCCAACTGCTTTGTACAGTGCTCTGCCCACAATAAGTGCTCAATAAATGTGAATGAATGAATAAACTCCTGGAGGCCGGGGATCATATCTACTAAACTCTGTTGTGTTGTAGTCTCCCAAGTGCTTTGTACAGTGCTCTGCTCACAGTGAGTGCTTAATAAATATGATTGAATGAATGAATAAACTCCTTGAAGCCAGGGATAAAAAATAATAATAATAATAACGGTGGCATTTATTAAGCGCTTACTATGTGCAAAGCACTGATTATATCTACTAACTCTGTTGTGGTGTACTCTCCCAACTGCTTTGTACGGTGCTCTGCACGCAGTAAGCGCTCAATAAATACGATTGATTGATTGTACTCTCCCAAGTGCTTTGGACAGTGCTCTGCTCACAGTGAGTGCTTAATAAGTATG
The DNA here is from genome assembly GCF_015852505.1 of Tachyglossus aculeatus. NCBI lineage: Eukaryota > Metazoa > Chordata > Mammalia > Monotremata > Tachyglossidae > Tachyglossus > Tachyglossus aculeatus. The sequence goes on along the minus strand of NC_052067.1, from coordinate 39,874,164 downwards.
ATTGAATGAATGAATAAACTCCTTGAAGCCAGGGATAATAATAATAATAATAATGGTGGCATTTATTAAGCGCTTTCTATGCGCAAAGCACTGATTATATCTACTAACTCTGTTGTGTTGTACTCTCCCAAGTGCTTTTGTACAGTGCTCTTCCCACAGTAAGTGCTCAATAAATGTGACTGAATGAATGAACAAACTCCTGGAGGCCAAGGAATCGTATCTACTAAACTCTGTTGTGTTGTAGTCTCCCAAGTGCTTTGTACAGTGTTCTGCTCACAGTGAGTGCTTAATAAATATGATTGAATGAATGAATAAACTCCTTGAAGCCAGGGATAAGAATAATAATAATAATGGTGGCATTTATTAAGCGCTTTCTATGTGCAAAGCACTGATTATATCTACTAACTCTGTTGTGTTGTACTCTCCCAACTGCTTTATACAGTGCTCTTCCCACAGTAAGTGCTCAATAAATGTGACTGATTGAATGAATGAACTCCTGGAGGCCAGGGATCATATCTACTAAACTCTGTTGTGTTGTACTCTCCCAAGTGCTTTGTACAATGTTCTGCTCACAGTGAGTGCTTAATAAATATGATTGAATGAATGAACTCCTTGAAGCCAGGGATAATAATAATAATAATAATAATAATAATAATAATGGTGGCATTTATTAAGCGCTTACTATGTGCAAAGCACTGATTATATCTACTAACTCTGTTGTACTCTCCCAACTGCTTTGTACAGTGCTCTGCACACAGTAAGCGCTCAATAAATACGATTGATTGATTGATTGTACTCTCCCAAGTGCTTTGTACAGTGCTCTGCTCACAGTGAGTGCTTAATAAATATGATTGAATGATTGAATAAACTCCTTGAAGCCAGGGATAATAATAATAATAATGGTGCCGTTTATTAAGCGCTTACTGTGTGCAAAGCACTGATTATATCTACTATGTCTGTTGTGTTGTACTCTCCCAACTGCTTTGTACAGTGCTCTGCCCACAGTAAGCGCTCAATAAATACGATTGATTGATTGAGTGTACTCTCCCAAGTGCTTTGTACAGTGTTCTGCTCACAGTGAGTGCTTAATAAATATGATTGAATGAACGAATAAACTCCTTGAAGCCAGGGATAATAATAATAATAATGGTGGTATTTATTAAGCGCTTACTATGTGCAAAGCACTGATCATATCTACTAACTCTTGTATTGTACTCTCCCAAGTGCTCTGTACAGTGCTCTGCCCACAGTAAGTGCTCAATAAATGTGATTGAATGAATGAACTCCTGGAGGCCAGGGATCATATCTACTAAACTCTGTTGTGTTGTAGTCTCCCAAGTGCTTTGGCAGTGCTCTGCTCACAGTGAGTGCTCAATAAATATGATTGAATGAATGAATAAGCTCTTTGAAGCCAGGGTTAATATCTACTAACTCGATTGTACTGTACTCTTCCAAGCACTTAGTGCAGTACTCTGCACACAGAAAGCGCTCCATAAATTCCACTGATTATTGGAAAGCATTGGAAAGCATCCCGGCTCCGCCACATGTCTGCTGTGTGACCTTGGGCAAGTCACTTCACTTCTCTGGGCCTCAGTTCCCTCATCTGTAAAATGGGGATGAAGACTGTGAGCCCCCCCCCGAGGGACAACCTGATCACCTTGTAACCTTCCCAGCGCTTAGAACAGTGCTTTGCACATAGTAAGTGCTTAATAAATACCATTAAAAAAAAAAAAAGTGTTCCAGCTGGGAACATGCATGTCGACACTTATTCTTTTATTGGGGCCCTATTTCAGTCCAATCAGGCAATTGATCCGTGGTACTTATTGAGCACTTCTCACTTGCCAGGAGAAACCCACCCGGCCAAATCCCGGTCACCTGGATGGACAGCCAGTGATCTGAGCTTGAAGTCAGCATATCGATCAGTCAGTGGTATTTATTGAGCGCTTACTATGTGCAGAGCACTGTACGAAGAGCTTAGGAGCGTACAATACAGGAGTCGGTAGACGTGGTCCCTGCCCATAATGAGCTTTCAGTCCCCTTTTAGACTGTGAGCCCACTGTTGGGTAGGGACTGTCTCTATATGTTGCCAACTTGTACTTCCCAAGCGCTTAGTACAGTGCTCTGCACACAGTAAGCGCTCAATAAATACGATCGGTTGATTGATTGATAGAAGTAGGGTAACAAACATGAATATGAATAAAGAAGGCGTTTATAATATGCAATTAGAAGCTAAGGACGTGTGCTTACGTACCCTTTCCCATTTCTCCGTGTACCCATCATCATCATCAATCGTATTTATTGAGCGCTTACTATGTGCAGAGCACTGTACTAAGCGCTTGGGAAGTACAAATTGGCAACAAATAGAGACAGTCCCGACCCGACAGTGGGCTCACAGTCTAAAAGGGGGAGACAGAGAACAAAACCAAACATACTCACAAAATAAAATAAATAGAGTAGATAGGTACAAATAAAATAAATCAATAAATAAATAGAGTAAAAAATAGGTACAAACATATATACATATACCCAGATGTCCTTGGTTCTTTCACAGAAAGGATGCCTCCTTGAAACGTTTAAAATGCAAACAGAAGGTTTGACGGCTGGAAAGGAAATTCAAACGGAAAAGTCAGCCCGAGGAATTGGGGTAGGGAGGTCGGCCAGGGGGAAGAGCTAATTTCTGGCCCGGGTCTCTCACCTAAACTCTGGAAAACGAAGCAATTAATGCAAAAGTTTCCCATCGAGGAGGAGAGGAAAACTGGGAATTAGGCCAGTGGCAACAGGCAGCTACGTGGCTGTATCCAGCCTGATTAACTCGTGTCTACCCCAGCGCTTAGACCAGTGCTTGACACATAGTAAGCGCTAAACAAATGCCATAAAATAGAGGTAAATAATGTCCCTAAAATAAATAGAGGTAAATAATGTCCCTACTTTTCTGACAATTGCCCTTCCATGAATTTTGGTTACCTCTCTGCTTAGCTTTCAGTATTGCAGTGGAAAGACATGATTTTTTCAGTGATTCAAAGGCCGATTAACCTTCCTTGAAATTATTTCCCCCCCGCATACAGTGTGCGTGTGAGCCTCTCATATAAAATGTGCACACTTATTTATCTCTTGTCAAAATATTACAGTTTCTCCCAGGATGTTAAACGACTACCCTTCTCGCTCGTTCTTTGTTTACATCGCAGCCTTTTGTAAAATGCCTACCTTTCCCGTCAGCGTATTAGTTGTAACCTTTTATTGCTATTGATAACCATAAGTACGTTAAGTAAATCTTCATTTTGCTGACCTCTTGGAGGACGCATGGCATCAGCAGATTCTGTCTTTTAGCGGACAGGTGAAAGATTAGCAGGACTAAACTCTTTTTTTTTTTCTTTTTTTCCCCCCTCAGAGCAGGAAGATTCATTATCTAGCGACCGGAAAAGTGACCCTAAAGGCACAGTTAGCTAAAAGTTGACGTTCAGCAAGGTAGGGAGTCATTTACACCTTATTCCACGTGCACCTTCAGTAAACCTATAATTCAAGACAAAAAAACTCATTTTTGATTCGAGTTTAAGGAGGGAACAGAGGCTCAGCAACCCGAGTTGCCTTGAAGATAACTTAAAACCAACGCTTTTTTCCTTCTGCCAAGATGCTGGAGATTGCTCGGCAAGATTGATTCCATTTTGCCGGAGAGCCATTCCCAATCAATCAATCAATCAATCATATTTATTGAGCGCTTACTATGTGCAGAGCACTGTACTAAGCGCTTGGGAAGTACAAATTGGCAACATATAGAGAGGCCAAGTGTCCAGCCACTACTTCAGTTGATATCCGTTGTTTGAAGTGATGTGGCAGTGGTTATTTTCTTGTCTTCGGGCTGGCAGCAGAAGCATCACAGCTTTGTTGTGTCGTAATCAATTGTATTTATTGAGCGCTAACTGTGTGCAGAGCACTTTCTAAGCGCTTGGGAGAGCACAGTACAACAGAGTTGCTCATCATCATCATCATCAATCGTATTTATTGAGCGCTTACTATGTGCAGAGCACTGTACTAAGCGCTTGGGAAGTACAAATTGGCAACATATAGACACAGTCCCTACCCAACAGTGGGCTCACAGTCTGAAAGGGGGAAGAGAGACATGTTCCCTGCCCACAATGAGCGTAGAGTCTGGAGGGGGACACAGATATTAATATAAATAAGCTACGGATATGGACTAGAGCTCGGGCCTTGAAGTCAGAAAGTCATGGGTTCTAATCCCTGTTCCACCGCTTGCCTGCTGCGTGACCTTGGGCAAGTCAGTTCACTTCCAGGTGCCTCAGTTACCTCACCTGTAAAGTGGGGATTAACGCGAGGAGCCCCAAGTGGGACTAATTTGTACCTACCCCAGTGCTTAATACAGTGCCTGGCATACAGTAAGCGTTTAACAAGTACCACAATTATTATCACTGTTATTAACCAGTGCCTCTGGTGGTGTCGTGGTATTGGGTGCTTACTATGTGCCAGGCAATGTACTAAGTGCTGCAGGAGATGCAAGTTAGGTTGGACACAGCCCCTGTGAGCCCACTGTTGGGTAGGGACCGTCTCTATATGTTGCCAACTTGTACTTCCCAAGTGCTTAGTACAGTGCTCTGCTCACAGTAAGCGCTCAATAAATACGATTGATTGATTGATTAATAATAATGATGATAATTGTTAAGCGCTTACTATGTGCAAAGCACGGTTCTAAGCGCTGGGGAGGTTATGAGGTGATCAGGTTGTCCCGCTGGGGGCTCACAGTATCAATTCCCATTTTACAGATGAGGGAATTGAGGCCCAGAGAGGTGAAGTGACTTGCCCAAGGTCACACAACAGACCAGTGGCGGAGGTAGGATTAGAACCCGGACCTTCTGGTTTCCAGGCTCATGTTCTTTCCATTAGGCCAAGCTGTCAGTGTGGCACCATTCATTCATTCATTCAATCGTATTTATTGAGTGCTTACTGGGTGCAGAGCACTGTACTAAGCGCTTAACCAGCGTAATAATAATAATAATGGTAATAGTGGCATTAAGCTCCTACTTTGTGCCAGGCACCGTACTAAGCGCCGGGATGGATACAAGCAAATCGGGTTGGATACAGTCCCTGTCCCCCATGGGGCTCATAATCAGGCGTGTTAGCCCAGGGAACTTAGGAATATGAATTATCAGCCAGAATCATCCTGACCTCATGTTTGGATTCTGAATCTTTCAAAGCTGAACAGAGCCTAGTAAATCAATCAATCAATCGTATTTATTGAGCACTTGCAGAGCACTGTACTAAGCACTTGGGAAGTACAAGTCAGCAACACATAGAGACAGTCCCTACCCAACAGCGGGCTCACAGTCTAGAAGGGGGAGACAGAGAACAAAACCAAACATATTAACAAAATAAAATAAATAGAATAGACATGTACAAGTAAAATAAATAAATAAATAGAGTAATAAATATGTACCAATATATACACATATATACAGGTAGTAAAAGTGGTGATGCTAAAATGAAAAGGGGAAGAATGGATATGGCCCAGTGGAAAGAACCTAAGCCTGCGAGCCAGAGGACCTGGGTCCTAATCCCTGCCCTGCCATTTGTCTGCTGTGTGACCTTGGGCAAGTCACTTCTCTGTGCCTCAGTTGCCTCCTCAGTCAATCCTATTCATTACACACTTACTGCGACCAGAGCACTGCACTAGGACTCTAGAGAGTACAATATCAGTCAATCAATCAATCGTATTTATTGAGCGCTTACTGTGTGCAGAGCACTGTACTAAGCGCTTGGGAAGTACAAGTTGGCAACATATAGAGACAGTCCCTACCCAACAGTGGGCTCACAGTCTAAAATATAACAGAAGGGGTAGACACGTCCCCCACCCACAGCGATCTTAAAATGGAGATTAAGACCATGAGCCCTTCTTGGGACAGGGCCCGTGTCCAGTCCGATTCGCTCGGCTCTCCCCCGACGCCTAGTACAGTGCCCGGCACGTAGTAAGCACTCAACAAATGCCGTTAAAAATAAACAAGCTTAATGTTCGCGCGCTGCTTGTTCTGATTGTTCTTTCGTCGACTTGCAGGAAGCGGCGTCTACTGAAGAGTCCACAGATGAATCTGAGGTAAGGCGAGAGGGAGAACGACATGTTTCCAGAACACCCTGCTGCACTGGGGAAACCGCAGGAAATGTCAGCCCAGGCGAAAACCTCTCTTTTACTGTCGTCTGACCTTGGCTACTCCTTACTCAAAGCCCAGCTGAACCGGAGGGTGCGCCATGGGTGATTGATTGAGCTGCGGGGAAAGACCACTTCTTTTCTTGCCGAAAACGCTTACCGCGTTAGTCTAAAATCCCAAGGAAAGGAACAAAAAAGACAGCCACTCCACGTGAGCGCAGGGTTTGCAACCGAGGCCTGCTGGCTAAGGGCAAACTCCGTCGAAGTGCTTCAAAGCCAAATGCCGAAGGATTTTGTTTTGTGTTCCTTGGCTTCATCATCAATCGTATTTATTATCGTATTAATACTGGACCTGCTGAACCCTTTGGCTGGCTTCACGTAGTGTTGACTCGGATAGGCAAAGCAGCAGAGCGGCGTGGCCTAATGGGTAGAGCCCGTCAGGACTTGGGTTCTAATCCCAGCTCTGCCTCCTGTGTGTTGTGTGACTGCGGGCAAGTCACTTCACTTTTCTAAGCCCCAGTTCCCTCATCTGTAAAAAGAGGATTAAGGCCAGGAGCCCCATGTGGGACATGGACGGCGACCAAGTCCTCTGTCTTCCCCTTTTAGACTGTGAGCCCACTGTTGGGTAGGGACCGTCTCTATATGTTGCCAACTTGTACCTCCCAAGCACTTAGTACAGAGCTCTGCACACAGTAAGCGCTCAATAAATACGATTGATGATGATGATGGTGATTAATACTTAATAATATTAATCGTATTTAGCTTCAGAAAAAAGGGGTTCATTCTCCCCAGTTGAGCTCATTTCCTTTTTGTGACCATGGGCAGACTTGTTGCATTTTGCAGTGAAAAGTGGTCCGTAGCGATTTAAATTAATCGGGCTATTTATTAAGTGCTTACTTTGGGGCAGGCGTTTGCTAAGCACTCGGGTAGATACAAGTTAAGCTGATCACACACAGTTCCCTGTCCTATTTGGAGCACACAGTCTAAAAGGTAAGGGGCAGCAGGGATCTTGTCCCAATCCACCACCAAATCCACATTTATTGAGCCCCTACTAGGGCAGAGCAGTGTTTTAAGGACTCTGGACAGCGTGACAGATTGAAGGAGTTTTAGAGAAGCAGCGTAGTGTAGTGGTTAGAGCTCAGGACTGTGAGTCAGAAGGTCATTCATTCAATCGTATTGAGCGCTTACTGTGTGCAGAGCACTGTACTAAGCGCTTGGCTAAGGTCATAGGTTCTAATCCCCACTCCGCTACTCACCTGCTGTGTGACCTTGAACAGGTCACTTTACTTCTCTGTGCCTCAATGACCTCATCCGTACAATGAGGATTAAGACTCTGAGTCTCACGTGAGACAGGGACTGTGTCCAATCCGATTTGCGTGTATCTAGTACGGTGCCTCGCGCATAGGAAGTGCTTAACAAAAACTGTAATTATTATTATTGTTGTTATCACAGTCTAGGAGGGAAAAAGTAGCATGTTCTGGGGAAAATGGAATACACTAGACCGTAAGCTCTGTCATATTGTACTCTATGAAGTACAAATGTTCATATGTACAAATGAAGTCTTGGAAAATGATTTACCAGTCAAAGACGCGTGTGTGGGTATGTCTCAGACTGTGGGTAGGGACTGTCTCTATATTTTGCCAACTTGTACTTCCCAAGCGCTTAGTACAGTGCTCTGCACACAGGAAGCGCTCAATGAATATGATTGAATGAATGAATGACTATTTTGGCTTTTAATATGCCTTTTTATCTAATTACTTGAGTCACACTAAGCAGTGGTTGCGTGAAATGCGATATTCCACGGACCCATCATTTTCAAGTATTTCTGCGAATGCTTTCTACAAGAATTATTTAGACTAACATTACCATTGATGATGATAATTTAATCTGCATTAATCCCCTGAAACTAGGGTCTTTAAGTATCCTTTCTTTTCACATGCCCTTGGTACTCTGCTTTTTCTCAATCCCATCTCCTGAATGTTATTTATTCTATCATGATATGATGAGCAACAGTATGTTTAAAATGGTATTCTAATTCTCAGGAGGAAAAAACTAAAACTGGAAAGGAGGTTTTTTTTATATATTTTAGAAGCACTAACCACCTTTTTAAAGAAAAACACATTTCATTTTATATCTTTACAAGAGATATACGAAGTGTATTTGCCACAATTTTCCCCCCCAAAGTCTACTATATTCTGGGATAAAGATGATGTCCATTTCGCTGAAAAGCCCCTTAACCCGTTTAGGTACTTTTGATTGTTTTAATGTTCTCTTCCGCAGGCGGATTGATGGCTTTGACCTGAAGTTAGGAACGCCACCCTCAGGACTAGTAATGGGCTAAAAAAAGACAAAGAGAGCTCCAACTTCGGACTGTTTATATACCGGTGGAAAAAAGTCTAAATAAATTATGGACCGCCTGCAGGAGAAATTCTCCTTTTTCCAACGATTCTTCTCCTCTGGGATTGTGTTTCACAGCAACTGGTGGTTACCTTCCCAGATATTTCTGCCAGTCAGAGCCAAAGAGATGGGTTTAGTGGTTGGGCTCCGTTAGTACAATGGCTAAATAACAAATACGTCGTTGAAGAGATGGCATGTTTGGGTTGTGTTTGGTCGTACTTAGGTGGTCTGATACCCCATTCTTCCCCCACCCCCCGGTTTCTTCTCTCCCTCTAGAACATAAGCTCATTATGGGCTGGGAAAGTGCTTAATTCCATTGTATTGTACTCTCCCAAGCGCTTAGTACAGTGCTCTGCACATAATAAGCTCTCAATAAATGCCGTTGATCGATTGATTGCCCTCATGGGTTAGGAAGTGATGATGGTGAAAGAGAATGGGAAGGGAAAGACAGAGAAGCAGCATGGCCTAGTAGATAGATGACAGGCTCGGAAGTCAGAAAGACCTGGATACTTATCCCGCTTTCGCCCTTGTTTACTGTGTGACTTTGGAAGTCTCTTAACGTCTCTCTCTCCCTTTTTATTTATAAATGGTACTCGTTAAATTGCCTTCTCACGGTCGCACCTGGAGAGTTTCCAATAGTCTGCCGTTCTCAGGGGGAGAATTAAGCAGAGGCCCATCCATTCCATTCCTAGCTTGGGCAGTGGCTAGCGAGTGGAAGGCAAAATGCTAAAAGCCAAAACTCACCCGTGCTGGGGAGCAGCGTCGTGGGAGAGAGTCGAGGGCGGAGACTCGAGTTGACTGCGCGGAAGGCGGCAGTGGTAATCCACTTCTGTATTTTGACCAAGAAAACTCTATGGATCCACCAATCAATCAATCAATCAATCAATCGTATTTATTGAGCGCTTACTATGTGCAGAGCACTGTACTAAGCGCTTGGGAAGTACAAATTGGCATCACATAGAGACAGTCCCTACCCAACAGTGGGCTCACAGTCTAAAAGGGGGAGACAGAGAACAGAACCAAACATACCAACAAAATAAAATAAGTAGGATAGAAATGTACAAGAAAAATAAATAAATAAATAAATAAATAGAGTAATAAATATGTACAACCATATATACATATATACAGGTGCTGTGGGGAAGGGAAGGAGGTAAGACAGGGGGATGGAGAGGGGGACGAGGGGGAGAGGAAAGAAGGGGCTCAGTCTGGGAAGGCCTCCTGGAGGAGGTGAGCTCTCAGCAGGGCCTTGAAGGGAGGAAGAGAGCTAGCTTGGCGGATGGGCAGAGGGAGGGCATTCCAGGCCCGGGGGATGACGTGGGCCGGGGGTCGATGGCGGGACAGGCGAGAGCGAGGTACAGTGAGGAGATTAGTGGTGGAGGAGCGGAGGGTCCGGGCTGGGCAGTAGAAGGAGAGAAGGGAAGTGAGGTAGGAGGGGGCGAGGTGATGGACAGCCTTGAAGCCCAGGGTGAGGAGTTTCTGCCTGATGCGCAGATTGATCGGTAGCCATTGGAGGTTTTTGAGGAGGGGAGTAATATGTCCAGAGCGTTTCTGGACAAAGATAATCCGGGCAGCAGCATGAAGTATGGATTGAAGTGGAGAGAGACACGAGGATGGGAGATCAGAGAGAAGGCTGATGCAGTAGTCCAGACGGGATAGGATGAGAGCTTGAATGAGCAGGGTAGCAGTTTGGATGGAGAGGAAAGGGCGGATCTTGGCAATGTTGCGGAGCTGAGACCGGCAGGTTTTGGTGACGGCTTGGATGTGAGGGGTGAATGAGAGAGCAGAGTCGAGGATGACACCAAGGTTGCGGGCTTGTGAGACGGGAAGGATGGTAGTGCCGTCAACAGAGATGGGAAAGTCAGGGAGAGGCAGGTGGAGCGCGGCGCGTTCTGGGAGAGATGTGTCTGTGGTGTCGCTATGGGTCAGCAACGACTCGACGGCAAAAGACAAGACTTGTTAAATGCTTACTATATTCCAGGCAGTGTACTAAGCACTGAGGTAGATAGGAGAGTTCCTGTCCCTCCTGAGGGTCACAGTCAATACCTCAAGTCTGTCTTCTGCAAAATGGGGATCGAATACCTGCTCTCCCTCCTGCTTACACTGGGAGCCCCATGTGGGACCTGATTAGCTTATATCTATCCCAGCACTTAGCATAGTGCTTGGCGCATAGTAAATACCACTATTATGATCAGTAGTATTGTCAGTAGTAGTATCCGCCAAGCTAGCTGTCTTCCTTCAAGGCCCTACTGAGAACTCAGCTCCTCCAGGAGGCCTTCCCAGACTGAGCCCTCTTTTTCCTCCCCCACCCTACCTCCTTTCCCTCCCCACAGCACCTGTATATATGTTTGTACAGATTTATTACTCTATTTATGTTACTTGTGAATATTTACTACCCTATTTGTTTTGTTAAAGATGTGCATCTAGCTTTATTTCTATTTATTCTGATAACTTGACATCTGTCCACGTGTTTTGTTGTCTGTGTCCCCCTTCTAGACTGTGAGGCTGTTGTTGGGTAGGGACCGTCTCTATATGTTGCCAACTTGTACTTCCCAAGCGCTTAGTACAGTGCTCTGCACGCAGTAAACAATAAATACGATTGAATGAATGAATGAATAGTATTAGTAATATGACCATGGAAAAGACTCATTCATTCAATTGTATTTATTGAGCAGTTAGTGTGTGTAAAGCACTGTACTACGCTCTTGGGAGATACAACAATAAACAGACACAGTCCCTGCCCACAGCGAGCTTACGGTCTAGAGGGGGAGACAGGCATTAATATAAAATAAATTACAGATATGTACCTAAGTGCTGGGGAGCTGGGATGGGGGGGTCGGGATTTTCCTTAATCCAGTTGTCTCAATCCATCAGTGGTATTTAATAACAATAACCATGGTATTTGCTAAGCGCTTACTCTGTGCCAGGCACTGTACTAAGTGCTGGGGTGAATACAAGCTAATCAGGTTGGACACAGTCCCTGTCCCACCTGGGCCTCACCCTCTTCATCCCCATTTTACAGATGAGGGAACTGAGGCACAGGCAAGTGAAGTGACAGCAGAAAGGTGGCAGAGCCAGGATTAGAACCCAAGTCCTTCTGATTCCCAGGCCTGTGCTGTATCTGTAGGCCTGAGTGCTTGTTTTGTGCAGAGCAGTGTACTAAGCACTTGGGAGAGTTCAGTACAACAGAGTTGGTAGGTATTCGATGCCCACAACGAGCTTACAGTCTAGAGGGGGAGATAGACATTAAAATACAGCTCTGTAAGTGCGTGCCAAGAGGTTGTGGGTGGGCTGAATGCCAGGTACCCAAAGGGTACAGATTCAAGTGCGTGGATGATAAAGAAGGAAGAGGGAGTCAGGGAAAAGAGGACTTAATCAAGAAAGTTCTCTTGGAGGAGATCTGACCTTAATAAGGCTATATATATACTTATAATAGATAATAATAATCGCAATTATGGTATTTGTTAAGTGCTTACTATGTTCCAAGCACTGTTCTAAGCACTGGGGTAGATACAGAGGGTACAGATTCAAGTGCGTGGATGATAAAAAAGGAAGAGGGAGTCAGGGTAAAGAGGACTTAATCAAGGAAGGCCTCTTGGAGGAGATCTGACCTTAATAAGGCTATATAAGTTTATAATAGATAATTATAATCGCAATTATGGTATTTGTTAAGCGCTTACTATGTTCCAAGCACCATTCTAAGCGCTGGGGTAGATACAGAGGGTACAGATTCAAGTGCGTGGATGATAAAAAAGGAAGAGGGAGTCAGGATAAAGAGGACTTAATCAAGGAAGGCCTCTTGGAGGAGATCTGACCTTAATAAGGCTATATATATTTATAATAGATAATAATAATAATAGCAATTATGGTATTTGTTAAGCACTTACTATGTTCCAAGGACTGTTCTAAGTGCTGGGGTAGATACAGAGGGTACAGATTCAAGTGTGTGGATGATAAAAAAGGAAGAGGGAGTCAGGGTAAAGAGGACTTAATCAAGGAAGGCCTCTTGGAGGAGATCTGACCTTAATAAGGCTATATATATTTATAATAATAATAATAGCAATTATGGTATTTGTTAAGCGCTTACTATGTTCCAAGCACTGTTCTAAGCGCTGGGGTAGATACAGAGGGTACAGATTCAAGTGCGTGGATGATAAAAAAGGAAGAGGGAGTCAGGGTGAAGAGGACTTAATCAAGGAAGGCCTCTTGGAGGAGATCTGACCTTAATAAGGCTATATATATTTATACTAGATAATAATAATAATAGCAATTATGGTATTTGTTAAGCACTTACTATGTTCCAAGCACTGTTCTAAGTGCTGGGGTAGATACAGAGGGTACAGATTCAAGTGCGTGGATGATAAAAAAGGAAGAGGGAGTCAGGGTAAAGAGGACTTAATCAAGGAAGGCCTCTTGGAGGAGATCTGACCTTAATAAGGCTATATATATTTATAATAATAATAATAGCAATTATGGTATTTGTTAAGCGCTTACTATTTTCCAAGCACTGTTCTAAGCGCTGGGGTAGATACAGAGGGTACAGATTCAAGTGCGTGGATGATAAAAAAGGAAGAGGGAGTCAGGGTGAAGAGGACTTAATCAAGGAAGGCCTCTTGGAGGAGATCTGACCTTAATAAGGCTATATATATTTATACTAGATAATAATAATAATAGCAATTATGGTATTTGTTAAGCACTTACTATGTTCCAAGCACTGTTCTAAGTGCTGGGGTAGATACAGAGGGTACAGATTCAAGTGCGTGGATGATAAAAAAGGAAGAGGGAGTCAGGGGAAAGAAGACTTAATCAAGGAAGGCCTCTTGGAGGAGATCTGACCTTAATAAGGCTATATGTATACTTATAATAGATAATAGTAATCGCAATTATGGTATTTGTAAAGCGCTTACTATGTTCCAAGCACTGTTCTAAGTGCTGGGGTAGATACAGGGGGTACAGATTCATAGTGCATGGATGATAAAAAAAGAAGAGGGAGTCAGGGAAAAGAAGACGAAGGCCTCTTGGAGGAGATCTGACCTTAATAAGGCTATATATGTTTATAATAATAATAATCGCAATTATGGTATTTGTTAAGCACTTACTGTGTTCCAAGCACTGTTCTAAGCGCGGGGGTAGATACAGAGGGTACAGATTCAAGTGTGTGGATGATACAAAAAGGAAGAGGGAGTCAGGGAAAAGAAGACTTAATCAAGGAAGGCCTCTTGCAGGAGATCTGACCTTATTAAGGCTGTATATATTTATAATAATAATAATAGCAGTTATGGTATTTGTTAAGCGCTTACTGTGTTCCAAGCACCGTTCTAAGTGCTGGGGTAGATACAAGGTGATCAGGTTGTCCCATATGGGGGCTCTCAGTCTCAGTCCCCATTATACAGGTAACTGAGGCCCAGAGAAGTGAAGTGACTTGCCCAAGGTCACACAGCAGACAAGTAGTGGAGGCGGGATTAGAGCCCACGACCTCTGACTCCCAAACCCATGCTCTCACCGTTAGGCCATGCTGTTTCTCTAAGACCATGCTATCTCAGTAAGGCCGTCTATTTGCGTCTAATAGCAAGTAGCACTTCCGATGCTGATTGGGAAGCTGTCTCTCAGTGGAAATTGCTTTTATTTTAGTTGGGAATGGTATTTGTCCGTGGTGACTTCTCTGCTTGTTTGCAGTAGATTATTGACATTGAGAGTTTATGGGGTTTTTGTTTGTGATTTTACCCGATTGTGGTTGGCTGGACTGATGATTCCCCCAGTTCTTTAGTAGCCATCAGGGAAGCCACTGTCAGGTCCTCTTGAAAGCGCGGATGGCCACGGATTTGGGATTAAACTTCCCAGTGCTTCAACTGCAGCTGCTGTTGGACTATTGTAAGTTTCCTGGTAGGTTGTAAGCTCCCTGTGGGCAGGGTTTGTGGGGACTCACTCTCCAAAATCCCGAGGGTCAATCAGCTTGTTTGAGGCTGGGAGAGTGTCTGCCAACTCTCTTGTACCGTACTCTCCCAACCGCTCCGTACAGTCCTCTGCACACAGTAGGCGATCAATAAATGCGATGGGTTGGTATTTAGTGAGCACTTGCTGAGTGCAGAGGACTGTTTGAAGCAGCTGGTAGAGAACAGTACAGCAGAGTTGGTGAGCACGTTTCTTGCCCATAATGAGCTCACGGTCTAAAGCTCCATAATATCATGCTCTGCACACAGTAAGTACACAGCAAATACCATCGCCTGGTTGATTGACTGCATACGCCTTGGCAACAAAGCCCAGCCCTTGTACAATACAAGGTCTTCTCCCTGGTGAACTCCGTAATCCGTGGGTTTGTCGGGTGGATTGGTTTTATTCAGTCTGAAGAGATTGACAAAAATGCCCTACCTATTTAAAATACATTTCCATGCAATCGGTGTTGAAATTTGAGAGTTTATGGGGTTTTCTGTTCGTGATTTTACCCGATTGTGGTTGGCTGGACTGATGATTCCCCCAGTTCTTTAGTAGCCATCAGGGAAGCCACTCTCAGGGCCTCTTGAAAGCGTGGATGGCCACGGATTTGGGGCTAAACTTCCCAGTGCTTCAACTGCAGCGGCTGTTGGACTATTGTAAGTTTCCTGGTAGGTTGTAAGCTCCCTGTGGGCAGGGTTTGTGGGGACTTACTCTCCAAAATCCCGAGTGTCAGTCAGCTCCTTTGAAGCTGGGAGAGTGTCTAGAAACTCTGTTGTACCGGACTCTCCCAACCGCTTCGTACAGTCCTCTGCACACAGTAGGCGATCAATAAATACGATGGGTTGGTATTTAGTGAGCACTTGCTGAGGGCAGAGGACTCTTTGAAGCAGTTGGTAGAGAACAGTACAGCAGAGTTGGTGAGCACGTTTCTTGCCCATAATGAGCTCACGGTCTAAAGCTCCATAATATCATGCTCTGCACACAGTAAGTACACAGCAAATACCATCGCTTGGTTGATTGACTGTATACGCCTTGGCAACAAAGCCCAGCCCTTGTACAATACAGGGTCTTCTCCCTGGCAAACTCCGTAATCCGTGGGTTTGCCGGATGGATTGGTTTTATTCAGTCTGAAGAGATTGACAAAAATGCCCTACCTATTTAAAATACATTTCCACGCAATCAGTGTTGAAATTTGAGAGTTTCTGGGGTTTTCTGTTCGTGATTTTACCCGATTGTGGTTGGCTGGACTCATGATTCCCCCAGTTCTTTAGTAGCCATCAGGGAAGCCACTCTCAGGTCCTCTTGAAAGCGCGGATGGCCACGGATTTGGGGTTAAACTTCCCAGTGCTTCAACTGCAGCAGCCGTTGGACTATTGTAAGTTTCCTGGTAGGTTGTAAGCTCCCTGTGGGCAGGGTTTGTGGGGACTCACTCTCCAAAATCCCGAGTGTCAATCAGCTCGTTTGAGGCTGGGAGAGTGTCTAGAAACTCTGTTGTACCGGACTCTCCCAACCGCTTCGTACAGTCCTCTGCACACAGTAGGCGATCAATAAATGCGATGGGTTGGTATTTAGTGAGCACTTGCTGAGTGCAGAGGACTGTTTGAAGCAGCTGGTAGAGAACAGTACAGCAGAGTTGGAGAGCACGTTTCTTGCCCATAATGAGCTCACGGTCTAAAGCTCCATAATATCATGCTCTGCACACAGTAAGTACACAGCAAGTACCATCGCTTGGTTGATTGTATATGCCATGACAACAAAGCCCAGCCCTTGTACAATACAGGGTCTTCTCCCTGGCGAACTCCGTAATCCGTGGGTTTGTCGGATGGATTGGTTTTATTCAGTCTGAAGAGATTGACAAAAATGCCCTACCTATTTAAAATACATCTCCACGCAGTCGGTGTTGAAATTTGAGAGTTTATGGGGTTTTCTGTTCGTGATTTTACCCGATTGTGGTTGGCTGGACTCATGATTCCCCCAGTTCTTTAGTAGCCATCAGGGAAGCCACCCTCAGGTCCTCTTGAAAGCGCGGATGGCCACGGATTTGGGGTTAAACGTCCCAGTGCTTCAACTGCAGCGGCCGTTGGACTATTGTAAGTTTCCTGGTAGGTTGTAAGCTCCCTGTGGGCAGGGTTTGTGGGGACTTACTCTCCAAAATCCCGAGTGTCAATCAGCTCGTTTGAGGCTGGGAGAGTGTCTAGAAACTCTGTTGTACCGTATTCTCCCAACCGCTTCGTACAGTCCTCTGCACACAGTAGGCGATCAATAAATGCGATGGGTTGGTATTTAGTGAGCACTTGCTGAGTGCAGAGGACTGTTTGAAGCAGCTGGTAGAGAACAGTACAGCAGAGTTGGTGAGCACGTTTCTTGCCCATAATGAGCTCACGGTCTAAAGCTCCATAATATCATGCTCTGCACACAGTAAGTACGCAGCAAATACCATCGCTTGGTTGATTGACTGTATACGCCTTGGCAACAAAGCCCAGCCCTTGTACAATACAGGGTCTTCTCCCTGGCAAACTCCGTAATCCGTGGGTTTGCCGGATGGATTGGTTTTATTCAGTCTGAAGAGATTGACAAAAATGCCCTACCTATTTAAAATACATTTCCACGCAATCGGTGTTGAAATTTGAAGCGATTTTCTAGTATACTCTTGCTTCCCACATTCCAGCCAGAAGAAGAATATGTCCCCTGTTTAGCTTAAAATGAAAACTAGTCATTATAGTGGGGGCAGTAAAAATTCCCGTGAGTCGGAAAATGCATCACGCAACATCATTTATCAATCTGAAGCAGTAGGAAGAGGACTGTGAATCATTTATTGAAGCTTAAATGGGTTCTTTCCGTGCATTAATTTTAAAAAACAAGTTTGCGGTGACTAGTAACTGAAATGATAATGTGCTCAGTTGTAGGATTGAATGCCAAGAATAATGTGGAATCCAAGGCTGTGCTGCTGTTTCCTTCTAATAGCAGAGTCCTTGGATTAAAAACTGGGTCTCTCCCTTAATAAGCTATTAATATTAACATGTGGTGCATGTTATCCTACACGTCACAAAATTACTTTTTATTTGCAGACACTCTCTTTTGCTAAAAGGCACACATTATACCAATGATATGCAATTGAAAGCCTATTAGCCACATAGGTAGAAATATACTTTCCAAAGCAGTTTCACAGTACTCCTTCCATCTGTTGCTGAATTAGTTTCCACCACTGGCGAGAAGCAAGCCATTTTTGCCGGGAGAGATCGGCAGGATCTCAGACTGCAGTGAGAACCTCCCCAAAGCGCAGAGCCAAAATGACCCTAGTAACTGTGGAAAAACAATCGTAAAAGCCACGAGAGTAGGGTGAAGCAACCCACACAGAAGAAAGAAATGTCAGTGAAAGTGGGGGATTCCTTTGGGTGAGTTTGTGGCTCTTCGAGGAACGGGTTTGTCTTGGATTTCCCATTATAGCCCGCTATCTTGTGTTCCAGCTCATTCAATCAATCAATCAATCAATCGTATTTATTGAGCACTTACTGTGTGCAGGGCACTGTACTAAGCGCTTGGGAAGTACAAGTTGGCAACATACAGAGACAGTCCCTACCCAACAGTGGGCTTGCAGTCTAGAAGGGGGAGACAGAGAACAAAACCAAACGTATTAACAAAATAAAATAAATACAATAGATAAGTAGAAGTAAAATAAATAAATAAATAGAGTAATAAATCTGTACAAACATATATACATATATACAGGTGCTGTGGGGAAGGGAAGGTGGTAAGATGGGGGGATGGAGAGGGGGATGAGGGGGAGAGGAAGGAGGGGGCTCAGTCTGGGAAGGCCTCCTTCAGAGGTGTTAAGTGGGTAGAGTACAGGTTCGGGAGTCAGAAGGACCTGGGTTCTAATTCCAGCTCCGCCACTTGTCCACTGAGTGACCTTGGGCAAGTCACTTAGCTTCCCTGTGCTTCAGTCGCCTCATCTGTGAAATGGGGATCAAGACTGTGAGCCCCACATGGGACAACCTGATCACCTTGTATCCTTTTCAGTGCTTAGAACATAGTAAGCACTTAACAAATGCCCATCCTGATTATCTTGTATCTATCCCAGGGCTTAGAACAGTGCTTGACTCACAGTCGAGAAGCAGCGTGGCTCAATGGAAAGAGCCCGGGCTTTGGAGTCAGAGGTCGTGGGTTCAAATCCCGGCTCTGCCACTTGTTAGCTGTGTGACTTTGGGCAAGTCACTTCTCTGTAGAGAAGCAGCGTGGCTCAATGGATAGAGCCCGGGCTTTGGAGTCAGAGGTCATGGGTTCAAATCCCAGCTCTGCCACTTGTCAGCTGTGTGACTTTGGGCAAGTCACTTCTCAGTTACATCATCTGTAAAATGGGGATGAAGACTGGGAGCCCCACATGGGACAGCTGATCACCTTGTATCCTCCCCAGCGCTTAGAACGGTGCTTTGCACATAGTAAGCGCTTAACAAATGCCATTATTTTTATTATCATTATTATCGTTATTAAGTGCCATCCTCATCGTAATTACAGCAGTTAAGGTCGTTGTTAGATTGGCTGCATGGTAGAGTTGGTCCAAAGAGTTCCTGGTGGTTCTCTGTAACAAAGTAAATGCAAGCTAGGAAAAAAAAAAATCAATCAATGGTATTTATTGAGCGCTTACTGTGTGCAGAGCACTCTACTAAGAACTTGGGAGAGTACAAGCGCTTAGTACAGTGCTCTGCACAAAGTAAGCACTCAATAAATACAATTGATTGATCGATTGATTACAATACAATAGAGTTGGTAGAACCATCCCCTGCCCACAAGTAGCTTACAATCTAGAGGAAATGTGAAATGAACTGTCGGGCAGACACTGTGTCTGCCCAGTGACTATCTTCTACCTCGGCGCTTAGTACAGTGCTTGACACATAGTAAGCGCTCGACAGTTGTTATTGAGGTGCTAGCTGAAGGGAAATGGGAGAATTTTTTCAACTGATGTGGGTTCATGCCATCCGGATGTTTCTTCAATTATTTAACTTGGGCTGAATCTCCCACCGCCTGACACGTTCTCTGATTCCCCTCCGGGCAATCTCCAGAAAGCCCCTGCAAAATAAAAATAATAATAATCGGTACAGCTGAGATTTCCCTTCATCTGAGGGCAATTTCAGTTTCTGACACAACAGCTTCCGATATAGATATTCACAGGTGGCGGTGTCATCCTAATTCCTTCCTTTAGAATATGCCCGAGTATTTCCCAAAGACCCAGTGGATTAAGTAAATCCCCACAGAAAGGCTTCAGAAGGGGAGGGGGAAAAAAACCCCACCCTTCAAGCAATCTTAAGTCTTTAATCTATCGTTGACATTTCCATGACCGTCCATCGGGTCGTTCCGGGGTATTTGGCTTATGGAAGATATTACTTTGTCTCCCGACTGTTTCATTTTCTTACTTGGAGCAGACAGGAGCTGATGACTAAATACTAGGAGGGGAAGGGCTTGAGGGAGAGCGTGTATTTGTGCGTGTGTGTGTAGGTACACTTGGATAGCCGGCCTTCATTTCCAGCCGTGTTGTGGTTGGTGAGATCCTGTCTACACACATGAGTGCGACTGAAGGGGGCCAAAGTAGCACCACCAGTTCCACACTGTGCTCATAAACATAATAATTGTGGTATTTAAGTGCTTACTCTGTGCCAGGCACTGTTCTAACCACTGGGGTACATACACGGTTGGACACAGTTCCCGTCCTACGTCTCAATCCCCATTTTACAGGTGAGGAAACAGGCTCAGTGAAGTGATTTGCCCAAGGTCACACAGCAGACAAGTGGCAGAGACGGGATTAGAACCCATGACCTCGAGCTGATGATTTTGCCCGTCTTTTATCCGGGCTCCATCCCTTCGTCCTGATCTTTTCAAAACGTCCCCTTGAAGAGAACAGCTCCTGTCCCGATCATTGTCCACTGCACAGGTCCCGAGGCCGCAGTGATAGCCTCATGATGATGATGATGATGATGGCATTTATTAAGCGCTTACTATGTGCAAAACACTGTTCTAAGCGCTGGGGAGGTTACAAGGTGATCCGGTTGTCCCATGTGGGGCTCAGAGTCTTAATCCCCATTTATAGATGAGAGAACCGAGGCACAGAGAAGATGTGACTTGCCCAAAGTCACACAGCTGACAAGTGGTGGCGTGGGATTTGAACCCATGACCTCGGACTCCAAAGCTCGTGCTCTTTCCACTGAGCCACACTGCTTCTCTCTACATCACATCTTTGGAGATGGGGCTTCATTATGTGGCCATCCCATGCACGGTTACAGCCGTCGCTGGTTAGAGCCTGAACCACGAGAAACCTGAAACTCTATTCTGCTAGCCGCCGGACCTTATAGATTTTACTTTGCATTTACTTATCCCTGCCTTCACCTATGTTGATTTTGTGTTTTTTGCCATTTTGTTTTTTCCTTAAGTGTCTGTCACCACTTCCTCCCCCCTTATTCAAGCCCCCTGAGGGCCTGGGACTCTAATTCCCACCTGTGAATTCAATCAATCAATCAATCAATCATATTTATTGAGCGCTTACTGCGTGCAGAGCACTGCACTGAGCGCTTGGGAAGTACAAGTTGGCAACATATAAAGACGGTCCCTACCCAACAGTGGGCTCAATTTCTTCCCAGCACTTGGTACCACGCTTTACATTTGGTTGGAGCAGGTCCGGTTGGGAAGGAGGCCAAGGGATAACCTGGTGGGGTGGGGATGATGCGGGAGAACTTTCCGTTACTGGCTGGGCGGACCAGTGGTTTGGGCGGTAGCGGACCTGGCGTCAGTTTATTATGGACCGGGAATGCGTCTATCTGTTGTATTGGACAATCCCAAGTGTTTGTACAGTGCTCCGCGCACAGTAAGGGCTCAATAAATGTGGTTTGTGTCCAAGTTTAAAATCCTTAGGGTGGTGGCGGGAAGAAGATCCTTGAATCTGTTCAGGTTTCGATTCCATTCTCTATTGTAGGCCTCATTGAGGGCTGGGTCCACTGACTCATATCCTCCTCTCCCAAGGGTACTGATTTGATACTGTACTGATACTGTACTGATTACGGGAATGGTAGTCACTGAAAAAATTGGGGTACTCCAATACCTCCTAGCCAAGGGGTGGTCAAAGCAAACGATTAAAAAAAACACCCACGGAACAATTTGGAGAGAACCTCAAGAGTTGGACCAATTGGACCCAAACTGGAGCAGGGGGAAAATAATAATAATAATAATAATAATAATGTTGGCATTTGTTAAGCGCTTACTATGTGCAAGGCACTGTTCTAAGCGCTGGGGGGGGATACAAAGTGATTAGGTTGTCCCATGTGGGGTTCACAGTCTTAATCCCCATTTTACAGAGGAGGTAACTGAGGCTCAGAGAAGTTAAATGACTTGCCCAAGGTCACACAGCAGACATGTGGCAGAGCCGGGATTCGAACCCATGACCTCTGATTCCAAAGCCCGTGCTCCTTCCTCTGAGCCACGCTGCTTCTCTATGCTGGGAAATGAATTCTTACTCCACAGGAAATTTATTTTCACTTGGGGGAATAGGATGTACAGCAGCGTGGCTCAGTGGAAAGAGCACGGGCTATGGAGTCAGAGGTCATGGGTTCAAATCCCGGCTCTGCCAACTGACAGCTGTGTGACTTTGGGCAAGTCACTTAACTTCTCTGTGCCTCAGTTACCTCATCTGTAAAATGGGGATTAAGACTGTGAGCCCCCCGTGAGACAACCTGATCACCTTGTAACCTCCCCAGCACTTAGAGAAGTGCGTTGCACATAGTAAGCGCTTAACAAATGCCATTATTATTATTATTATTATTACAAGGAGCTACAGAGGCTATGGATGCATTTCTAGTGGCTAGATTAGAACCCATGACTTTCTTACTCCCAGGCCTGTACTCTGTCCACTATGCCATGCTGCTTCCCTACTGATACTGTGATATATCTTTGTAACAGCAGGGCCTAGTGGATAGTGGACACTCTTTTGTTAAAAGGCACACATTATACCAGTGATATGCAGTTGAAAGCCTGTTAGCCACATATGTAGAAATACATTTTCCAAAACAGTTTCACAGTACTCTGGGAGTCAGAAGGAACTGGGTTCTAATCCCGGCTCCGCCGCTTGTCTGCTGGGTGATCTCGGGCAAGTCACTTCACTTCTCTGGGCCTCAGTTACCTCAGCTGTAATATAGGGATTAAAACTGTGAGCCCCATGTGGGTCCAACCCGATTAGCTTGTATCTTCCCCACAACAGTGTTTGACACATAGTCAACAAATGCCATCATCATCATCTTGTTTTATAGAGCCTCTGCAGATTGCTGTATTCATTCATTCATTCAGTCGTATTTATTGAGCGCTTACTGTGTGCAGAGCACTGTACTGAGCACTTGGGAAGTACAAGTCGGCAACATATAGAGACGGTCCCTACCCAACAAAGGGCTCACAGTCTAGAAGGCGGAGGCAGACAACAAAACAAAACATGTAGACAGGTGTCAAAACCGTCAGAATAAATAGAATTATTGCCATATGCACATCATTAACACAAAGAAATAGAGTAGTAAATATGTACAAGTAGAAACAAATAGAGTAATAAATCTGTATAAATATATGCAAGTGCCGTGGGGAGGGGAAGGAGGTAGAGCGGGGGATGAGGGGTGGGGAGGAGGAGAGGAAAAAGGGGGCTCAGTCTAGGAAGGCCTTATTTCACAGTCCCTTGATGGTTTGGATGTCTTCATTTGTTACATCAGTTGTATCAGTATCTCGAGCTCGGTTGAAGGTCATCTCAACACTCAGCATACACTGTGGCCCTACGGATTTCGCATCCTTTAGACAGACGATCGTGGCATCCCTAAGAAGCCATTATTTAGACCTTGGGCGAATCCATGACGAAGTTCTCTGATTTAAGCGGTAGAACAGAAGCAGCTTGGCCTAAGGGGAAGACCACCTGGGAGTCAGAGGACTTGGGTTCTAACCAAGGCTCCGCCTCTTGCCTGCTGCGTAATCTTGGGCAAAATCCTTTCACTTCTTCGTGCCTCAGTTTCCTCCTCTGCAGAATGGGAATTCAAAGTCTATTGCTCCTTCTACACAACTGAGAGCCCCATGTGGGCCCTGATTATCCTGAGTGTACTCCAGTGCTTAGTACAGTGCTTGGCATATAGTAAGCGCTAAATAAATACCACAGTTATTATTATGTCAGTGATAACAAGCTGCTGTTTGGCTCATTCACTGAGTTCCAGGCAGGCCTTTGCTGTTTGGTTTGTCCCCATCCCATAGCTCTCTTCCTCCCTTCAAGGCCCTACTGAGAGCTCACCTCCTCCAGGAGGCCTTCCCAGACTGAGCCCCTTCCTTCCTCTCCCCCTTGTCCCCCTCTCCATCCCCCCCATCTTACCTCCTTCACTTCCCCACAGCACCTGTATTTATGTATATATGTTTGTACATATTTATTACTCTATTTTACTTGTACATATCTATTCTATTATTTTATTTTGTTAGTATGTTTGGTTTTGTTCTCTTTCTCCCCCTTTTAGACTGTGAGCCCGCTGTTGGGTAGGGACTGTCTCTATATGTTGCCAACTTGGACTTCCCAAGCGCTTAGTACAGTGCTCTGCACGCAGTAAGCGCTCAATAAATACAATTGATGATGATGATGAGAGCTGATGACTTATTTCCAGGTTTTGGCACAGCTTTCCACCCAGGCATGTGGTGGCCAGGACTGTCAGGTCTCTGAGTCACTACAATGAGCCCGTCTGGAGCGGTATTCAATTTTCCTTTCTCTCCGTGGCTGTTTGTCATTGCTGAGGGGCACAGACCCTGATGATAGTAGAGAAGCAGCGTGGCTCAGTGGGAAAGAGCCCGGGCTTTGGAGTCAGAGGTCATGGGTTCAAATCCCGGCTCCGCCAATTGTCAGCTGTGTGACTTCGGGCAAGTCACTTCACTTCTCTGGGCATCAGTGACCTCATCTGGAAAATGGGGATTAAGGCTGTGAGCCCCCCATGGGACAACGTGATCACCTTGTCACCTCCCCAGCGCTTAGAACAGTGCTTTGCACATAGTAAGCGCTTAATAAATGCCATCATCATTATTATCCAAGCGTTTTGCTTGTGATGCATTAGGAGGTTTTAGTAGGTCACTTTTGCCTCCAGGCGGATTGGAGAGGCCAGCCAATAAGTGCTTAATAATTGAACACCTGAGGGATGTTGCTCTGAAAAAAGGGAAGGCTCTCTGGTTTGTGGTCATTCTGCGGCATAGTTTTACCTTTAAATATGATATGCCATGCCTTCTTACCTTTAAGAACATTTAGGGAGTCATTCAGTTGTAATTCAATCATATTTATTGAGCGCTTACTGTGTGCAGAGCACTGTACTAAGAGTCGTGCCAAGAGCGTGGCTTAGTGGACAGAACAGGGGTCTAGCCATCAGAATGACCTGGGTTCTAATCCTGACTCTGCCACCTGTCTGCTGCTTGACCTTGGGCAAGCCACTTCACTTCTCTGTGCCTCAGTTACCTCATCTGTAAACTGGAGGTAAGAGTGTGAACCCCATGTGGGAAAGGGACCGTGTCCAACCTGATTAACTTGCATTTACCCCAGCGTTTAGAACTAGTGCTCGGCACAGAATAAGTGCTTAGCAAGTGTCACTGTTATTGTTGTTATCGACTTCATAATCTCTAAAAGGCTTCTTTCTGCCATTTTAAAAAAAATGGAATTTGAGCGCTCACTGTGAGCTCCCTCTAGACTGTAAGCTTGTTGTGGGCAGGAAATATGTCTGTTATATTGTTGTGTTGTGCTCCCCTAAGCGTTTAGTACAGTGTGTTGCACAGAGTAAGTGCTCAGTAAATAACAATAATAATAATGATGGCATTTATTAAGTGCTTACTATGTGCAAAGCACTGTTCTAAGCACTGGGGAGGTTGCAAGGAGATCAGGTTGCCCCACGGGGGGCTCACAGTCTTAATCCCCATTTTACAGATGAGGGAACTGAGGCACAGAGAAGTTAAGTGAGTTGCCCAAAGTCACACAGCTGGCAGTTGGCAGAGCCGGGATTCGAACCCATGACCCCTGACTCCAAAGCCCAGGCTCTTTCCACTGAGCCACGCTGCTCCTTTCCCCCTCGTCCCCCTCTCCATCCCCCCCATCTTACCTCCTTCCCTTCCCCACAGCACCTGTATATATGTATATATGTTTGTACATATTTGTTACTCTATTGATTGATTGATTGATTGATTTTACTTGTACATATCTATTCTGTTTATTTTATTTTGTTAGTATGTTTGGTTTTGTTCTCTGTCTCCCCCTTTTAGACTGTGAGCCCACTGTTGGGTAGGGACTGTCTCTATATGTTGCCAACTTGTACTTCCCAAGCACTTAGTACAGTGCTCTGCACACAGTAAGCGCTCAATAAATACGATTGATTGATTGATTGATTCTCTAAATGCAATTGATTGATTGCCAGGCACTGTACTGAGTGCTGGGGTAGATCCAAGATTATCTGGTTGGGCACAGTTCAACGGTCTTCATTCCCACTTTACAGATGAAGTGAAGGAACCAGAAAGTGAAGTGACTTATCCAGGGTCACACAGCAGACAAGTGCCAGAGCCGGGTTTAGAACCCAGGTCCTCAGACTCCCATGTCCATGTTTTGTGACTTTTGTGGGACTGATGCTACCAAGAAGCCATCTCACATAAATCATTTGAAGGTGATTAAACACTGGCATGGAGGTTCAGGAAGAGAATTTGAAAGGAGAGGCAGGTGGCATAAAAGTAAAAGCTTGGAATTGTAGATTAGGTTGTTGGGTTGCTTGAGGGAGGAGAGTAAGAAGGTGAAATTCAGAGCAGAGTGCTTGGCATACAATAACCATTTAATAAAGACCATAATTCTACCACAGTGCTTCGTACAGTGCCTTGCACAAAGTTAACGCTTAACAAATGCCATAATTATTATTATTGTTAATAATAATAAGTTTGGTTGTGTCGTACTCTCACAAGCACGGCGTTCGGTACATAGTGAGCACTCAGTAAATACCATTGATTGATTAATTAGTGGAGCTTAGTGGTGGAGAGGAGATTTGAGGACTTGGTTCAACTGTGAGCCCTGTGTGGGACAGGGACTGTTTTTGTCCCGATTACCTTGTGTCTACCCCAGTGCTTAGAACAGTGCTTGACACACAGTAAGCGCTTAACAGATACCATTAAAAAGAAAAAAGGAGGGCCTTGTTTTGATTAGAGGAGGAAATTGTCCATCTGAATGGCATGTCTTGAAGTGTGGTGAGGCTATGCCATGCTCCTAGAAGGAAATGAAAAGCTTATTTGCTTTCCCGAATTTTTTTTTTCTTCTGGTTATATTCTCATCACCTTCCCTATAAAAATAAATGCAGGAAGTTGATCCTGTTTATGGCATGTGGCTCAGGGCATGGGACCTCCAGTGGGTTTTTTTTTTTCTTGAATGGAACATGAAATTCTGATACTACAGGGCAAAGGAGAGATCAGGGTTTATGAAGACGGCAGGTCTTGTGAATCTTAAGTAGAGCTCTTCAATTATTTATGGCTCAAGTTCTCCACCACTTTCCTGGCCAAAGTTGTTGTAGTGAGGGAAGCCACTTTCCGAGAGAAGAATCGGCGTTCCCTGGGATGTTCAGAAGTAGAGTTTTTTTTATATTGAAACCAATCTCCAGAAAGCAATAATGTTGCCCAAATATTTTAGTTTCTTTTATTTTCTTTGGAAACAGTCAATCGGTGGTGAGCTCATCTTGTGCAAATGATAGCAAAGCGTGGCAAAAAAAAATGGATTCTCCTCCGTCCAAAAGGCAGAAGAAACCTATTTGAGGAACCTCTAACAGCTCATAGTTCAGCATTATTCTGTTCCCATTTCCTGTGGCATCAAGAATTCCAGTCAAAAGCTTAACAAGAGAGAAGCAGCATGGCCTAGTGGGAAGAGCCTTGGGACTTGGGTTCTAATCCCAGCTCTGCTGACTGCTTGCTGTGTGACCTTGGATAAGTCAATTAACTTTTGTGACTCAGTTTCCTATCTTGTAAAATGGGGATGGAATCCTTCTCAGTCCTATTCAGACTGTGAGCCCCATGTGGGGCAGGACATTATTATTATTACAAGGTAATCAGTAATAGTAATAACTGTGGTATTAGCTGAGTGCTTCCTATGTGTCAGGCACTGTACTAAGCACTGGCTTGGATATAAGCAAATGACATTGGGCGTAGCCCATTGTCCCACATAGGGCTCACAGTCTTAATCCCCATTTTACAGTTGAGATAACTGAGGCACAGAGAAGTGAAGTGACCTGCCCAAGGTCACACAGCAGACAAGTAGCAGAGCTGGGATTAAAACCCATGACCTTCCAGTTTCCATGCCCGTGCTTTATCCACTATGCCATGCTGCTTCCCAGTGCTTAGAACAGTGCTTGGCACATAGCGCTTAACAAATACCATTAAAAAAAAGATCATTTGTCAAAAGTGAACAGGCCACCCGATCAGTGTTTTCCGGTGAATCTCATATACAGCCACCCAAGGAGGTGTTCGTTCACCTACCAGATGCTTTTTTTGAGATTTGTGTGGGCAGTGTGTCATGTTGCTAATGAAAATAAGAGATTTTTCAGAGTACCCATATAGTTTTCATTCTTTCACCTGAGGTTCAGCCCTACGGTTTGACCCCATTAGAATAAAGCAGTTTTCCCACCAGAGAGAGGCATATTCCTTTCCATTTAAGCTGAAGGATTCTTCCGTTGTAGGACAATTCTGTGCAACTGAAGTAGCATTTGGTAAAAGGATTAAGAGTCTGTCCATTTGAAGACAGAATGGTTTTTTTCTCGAGGAAATTCAGGGCCAAGTGGTGTCAGTCCTCTCTGGTTATAAAATGGCTTCGGGTTTATTTAGACTCGGTACTCTTGAGGTTCTCATCGTTGACAAGCGACGTGCATTAGAGGTCCGCCGGCCTTGTTTAGCCTAAGTGTGCTAGCGTGTAAGTTCTCTTCTTCTCTATAAAAGGAGGCATTCTTGGGCTTATCAGATTTGGGCCGGTGAGATTGGCACCGTTGTTCCAGCTATTGACCAGCAAAGCATAAGTGGATCGATTATTACCACTAGGCCTTCTGAGTCGTGAAGTTTTCACAAAAGGTCGTTAACCAGAGGAGGGTCTCAGGAATCCCATACTTTACTGGCGAAAGAACAATAAAGCACTCCCAACCTTGGCTGCAAAGTGAAACTACTGCATTTACTTGCATGATTTTCCCGGGCACACATTTCTTCCCTTCCCCGGTTTCCGTTACCCTGTGTGCCCGCCCCAAGTTACTGTATCCCTTTCTGCCCAAATAATTACTGAGCGCTTCAAAGTCACCTGCCTTGCCCCCAGTGTGATTTGTTACGTGGCGTTTCTGTTCTCTTCCTCGGGAAATGGGAGGATGGGACCATGAAAAGTGACTCTAATATTAATAATAGTTGCGGTATTCATTGAGCACTTACTCTGTGCCGGGCACTGTTCTAAGTGCCGGGGTAGTTAGAAGATAATCCGGTTGGACACAGCCCCTGTCCCACATGGGGCTCCCAGTCTTAATCCCCATTTTACAGATGAGGGAACTGAGCCACAGAGAAGGGAAGTGACTTGCCCAAGGCCACCCAGCAGACAAGTGGCCAAGCCAGGATTAGAACCTAGGCCCCTGCTCGATCCACTAGGCCATCCTGCTTTTCTGATGCTATTTATTTTGTCAGTGATGTGCATCACTGTGAGCCCACTATTGGGTAGGGACTTTCTCTATATGTTGCCAACTTGTACTTCCCAAGCGCTTAGTACAGTGCTCTGCACACAGTAAGCGCTCAGTAAATATGATTGATGATGATCTAGCTTTACTTCTATTTATTCTGATGACTTATACCTGTCCACATGATTTGTTTTGTTGTCTGTCTCCCCCTTCTAGACTGTGAGTCCGTTGTTGGGTAGGGACCGTCTCTATATGTTGCCAACTTGTACTTCCCAAGCACCTAGTACAGTGCTCTGCACACAGTAAGTGCTCAATAAATACGATTGAATGAATGACTGAATGGAATGATGCCATTTGAGCCCATTAATCTGGATGGCAAGTCTTCACTGATTTTTTTTGTCTCATTTTTGAACTGGAATATTAACAATTGTGGCATATGTTAAGCACTTACTATGCACCAAGCACTGTACTAAGTTCTGGGGTAGATATAGTATAAGCAGATTGGACGCCGTCCCTTCTCTCACTTAGGGCTCGCAGTCTAAAGGAGAAAGGCAATCAGGTATTGAATCCTCATTTTACAGAGGAGGAAACCGAGGCATTGAGAAGCTGCGGGACTTGCCCAGGATCACATAGAAGGCGTTAGAACCCAGGGCCTCTGACACGCTGGCTTGTGTCACTTCCATTAGGCCATAGTGCCTGAGCCCACTCTTCTAGACTGTAAGCCCACTGTTGGGTAGGGACCATCTCTAGAATTCCTCAACAACAACTCTCTCCTCGACCCCCTCCAGTCTGGCTTCCGTCCCCTTCATTCCACGGAAACTGCGCTCTCAAAGGTCACCAATGACCTCCTGCTTGCCAAATCCAACGGCTCATACTCTGTCCTAATCCTCCTCGACCTCTCAGCTGCCTTTGACACTGTGGACCACCCCCTTCTCCTCCACACGTTATCTGACCTTGGCTTCACAGACTCCGTCCTCTCCTGGTTCTCCTCTTATCTCTCCGGTCGTTCTTTCTCAGTCTCTTTTGCAGGCTCCTCCTCCCCCTCCCATCCTCTTACGGTGGGGGTTCCCCAAGGTTCAGTGCTTGGTCCCCTTCTGTTCTCAATATACACTCACTCCCTTGGTGACCTCATTCGCTCCCACGGCTTCAACTATCATCTCTACGCTGATGACACCCAGATCTACATCTCTGCCCCTGCTCTCTCCCCCTCCCTCCAGGCTCGCATCTCCTCCTGCCTTCAGGACATCTCCATCTGGATGTCCGCCCGCCACCTAAAGCTCAACATGTCGAAGACTGAGCTCCTTGTCTTCCCTCCCAAACCTTGTCCTCTCCCTGACTTTCCCATCTCTGTTGACGGCACTACCATCCTTCCCGTCTCACAAGCCCGCAACCTTGGTGTCATCCTCGACTCTGCTCTCTCATTCACCCCTCACATCCAAGCCGTCACCAAAACCTGCCGGTCTCAGCTCCGCAACATTGCCAAGATCTGCCCTTTCCTCTCCATCCAAACCGCTACCCTGCTCATTCAAGCTCTCATCCTATCCCGTCTGGACTACTGCACTAGCCTTCTCTCTGATCTCCCATCCTCGTGTCTCTCTCCACTTCAATCCATACTTCATGCTGCTGCCCGGATTATCTTTGTCCAGAAACGCTCTGGACATATTACTCCCCTCCTCAAAAACCTCCAATGGCTACCGATCAATCTGCGCATCAGGCAGAAACTCCTCACCCTGGGCTTCAAGGCTGTCCATCACCTCGCCCCCTCCTACCTCACCTCCCTTCTCTCCTTCTACTGCCCAGCCCGCACCCTCCGCTCCTCCACCACTAATCTCCTCACTGTACCTCGCTCTCGCCTGTCCCGCCATCGACCCCCGGCCCACGTCATCCCCCGGGCCTGGAATGCCCTCCCTCTGCCCATCCGCCAAGCTAGCTCTTTTCCTCCCTTCAAGGCCCTGCTGAGAGCTCACCTCCTCCAGGAGGCCTTCCCAGACTGAGCCCCTTCTTTCCTCTCCCCCTCGTCCCCCTCTCCATCCCCCCGTCTTACCTCCTTCCCTTCCCCACAGCACCTGTATATATGTATATATGGTTGTACATATTTATTACTCTATTTATTTATTTATTTATTTATTTTACTTGTACATTTCTATCCTACTTATTTTATTTTGTTGGTATGTTTGGTTCTGTTCTCTGTCTCCCCCTTTTAGACTGTGAGCCCACTGTTGGGTAGGGACTGTCTCTATGTGATGCCAATTTGTACTTCCCAAGCGCTTAGTACAGTGCTCTGCACATAGTAAGTGCTCAATAAATACGATTGATTGATTGATTGATTGATCTCTATATTGCCAACTTGTACTTCCCAAGCACTTAGTACAGTGCTCTGCACGCAGTAAGCGCTCAATAAATACGATTGAATGAATGAATGAATACTGCCTGAGCGCACTCTTCTAGACTGTGAGCCCACTGTTGGGTAGGGACCGTCTCTATATGTTGCCAACTTGTACTTCCCAAGAGCTTAGTACAGTACTCTGCACGCAGTAAGCGCTCAGTAAATACGATTGAATGGATGAATGTTTTCTGGGACTTGTCAGACCAACATTTACCACATATACCCAGTTGTCTGTGGGATGCTTGAAGTCTGGCTTCTGCCTCCATTTGATAATGAATGTTCTTTTCCTTTTGTGGGGCTGATAGGAACAGTGTCTTTCTTAAAAAGCAACTTTACAATATTAAACTAATGAAACACATTTGACTTTCCTGTATTTCTAGGATTTTCCTCCTGCTTCGGGCTGGTCTTACTCTGGGAGAGGAGGTTAGGAGGGTGCGCATTCACAGTCAGAATGGAGAACCCTTCTCAAACGACTTTATTTCCAAGGATACATCACATGTAATCCCATCTGCTTTGTGGCCTTGGACAAGTCATTTCCCTGTGCCTCAGTTCCTCAGCCGTAAATCGGAGGTTTAGACTGTAAGCCCATGCGGAATATAGACTGGGGTCCAATCTAATTAACTTGTATCAACCCCAGCTCTTTGTACAGTGCTGTGCACATAGTAAGTGCTCAATAAATATGATGGATTGATTTAACAAATACCATTAAAAAAAAGTAAGATGTGATTGAGGAAGATAACATTTGTAATTCTTTTCTTTCTGCTATGAGGCCCTCAATCATTCAGTGGTATTTTTTTTTAATGGTATTTGTTATTAAGTGCTTACTTTGTGCAGGGCACTGTACTGAGCACTCGGGACAGTTAAATGCAACAGCTGGTAGACACTTTCCCTGCTGACAGCTTACAGTCTAGAAGGGGAGACAAACATTAACAAATAAGTTATGGATATATACAGAAGAATTGTGGAGCTGAGGGTGAGGTGAATATCAAATACCCAAAGGGTTCAGATCCACTTGTCTGCTGTGTGACCTTGGGCAAGTCACTTAACTTCTCCGAGCCTCAGTTACCTCATCTGTAAAATGGGGAGCCCTACGTGGGACAAGCTGATCCCTTGTATCCCTCCCAGTGCTTAGAACAGTGCTTCGCACATAGTAAGTGCTTAACAAATGCCATCATTATTATTATTATGTGCATAAAGGACGCAGAAGAGAATTTAGTAGATTAATAGGTCTTTCCACTAGGGAAAACTCAAAAGGACTAACTCAGAACATCTCAAGAGAGTTGAATTCTACCTCTCTGGGATGTGTTCTGTTAATCTGGCCTTTATAATCAATCAATCAATCAATCGTATTTATTGAGCGCTTACTGTGTGCAGAGCACTGTACTAAGCGCTTGGGAAGTACAAGTACAAGTACAATATAGAGACAGTGACTGCCCTTATTTTGTTCTAGGTTTCAATTTTTGGAAAACAACTTTCAAGTCCTAGTTTTGATCATTGGTGTGAACTTGATTCTTGGAAAAGAGGACGTATCTATTGACCTCAAAAACCCATGTTATTTAATAATAATAATAGTAATAATGGCATTTTGTTAAGCACTTACTATGTACAAAGCACTGTTCTAAGCCCTGGGGAGGATACAAGGTGATCAGGTTGTCCCACGTGGGGCTCACAGGCTTCATCCCCATTTTACAGATGTGGGAACTGAGGCATAGAGAAGTTAAGTGACTTGCCCAAGGTCACAGCAGACATGTGGCGGAGTTGGGATTAGAACCCATGACCTCTGACTCCCAAGCCTGTGCTCTTTCCACTGAGCCAACAAGCTAAAGTGTTCTCCTTTGATTTTAGAAAGCTTAGTAATCATAATGATAATTATGGTATTTGTTAATTGCTTACTATGTGCCAGGCATTGTTCTAAGCTCTGGGATAGATAAAAGATACCTGGGTTGACACAGTCCCTGTCCCACATGGGGCTCACAGTCTAAAGCCCCATTTTACAGATGAGGGAACTGAGGCACGGAGAAGTTAAGTGACTTGCCCAAGGTCACACAGCAGAAAAGTGGCAAAGTCGGGATTAGAACCCATGACCTTCTGACTTCCATGCCCAAGTTCTATTCACTAGCCAGTGTATGCACTATATCACTCAAAAGATGCTGAAAAGAAATTGTAAGCAGTGAAAGGGTCTGAAAAATACCATTTATGGCATCATCATTATACTTCCTAGGAAAGAAATATCAAAATAAATTTTAAATGAATCATTCCATAGCTATGAATTATTGCTACTCAAAAATGTGTGCGACCTAATCTCAACAAGTTTATCCAAGCATGGCTGATAATTAAAAAAAAAAAAACCAAAGCACAATATTTTGGATGGAAAAGTCAGATGTAAAATGTTTTAATGCGTTTGTTCTCCAGAGCTGTGTCTGGGGCTGGGATATTCATTTCCAAAATAACGTCCCAGAATCCTAAAGGACTCGTCTTTAATTAAAAGTGCTATGCACTTAGTAAAAATCCTCGTTGGTTGAGAAATTGATTTTTTTTTTTTCAAGGAAGGCTGTGAGTTTTGTATGGGGTAAATGTCACTCTGTTCATATCTTAGCTTAGCTGCAAGTCAAGACTTGTTCTATTCCTCCGGGTTGTCATAGAAACACAGCTAACTGTCATCTCAACTCAAGCTGCTGATGGTTTTATTTGTAGGTTTGCAAGATTATTAAAATTTAACCAAAATTATTGATTTGCTTTTTATTAACACAGGGTTTGGGTTTACCGTAGAAGTTCAAGCTGCGTAAAGTCCTTTTTTTAATTTAAAGTGAAACTCAAGTATATTAAGTGCATTTGATGCTCGTATTTTTTTTTTATTTGGAATGAGATAGATGGGCTGCAGTTACAGAGTAGCCTCAGCGAATTGTATTTTACGAATCATTTTCTATTTCCTTTGTTTCTTCCCCAAGGAAAAAAAAAATCTTAAAGATGCACGTTTAGCCTGCCTTTAACTTAACATGAAAGATGCCTGTCAGAAAAGCACGGAATGGTACATCAATGTGCCTAATATTGAAGTTTTCATTTTATTTGTTTTCTGAAGCCTAGCGGAATGCTTCACTGCACTGTGTTTTTAAAGTATATATTTTTGTAAATCTATACGCGAGAGAAATTATTTCGTTTTCACCCATAAAAAAGACAGGCAAAACTTATTTACAGTAACTTTGTCTAATGGCCCGTAGATGAGTGCTTTTATGCAAAACAGTCAAGAGGCTAGAATTAACTTTTCACATTGGCTGCACATTTGATGTCCAGATTTTTGCAACATGTGGCATCTTATTATAAAGACTAGGTGCCTAGAATACAATTCATTCTCTCCACAGTTCTTTCTAGAAGGCTCAGATTGCTGGTGCCTCCTTCAAATGTAATTAATTGTTCATCAACACCTAAGTAAAATATCCCTGCCTAATATTTCCTTTTTATCTTTTCCCTCACAAGTTTCCACGGGGGCAGATGATTAGCTGATCGAGTCAACTTCTTTTTGTTATGTCATTCTCAGACTCTCTATAGCTGAGGATTATTTAAATAGATACTTTACTTCAAAGCCATTTAGCCACTTCAGCTAATTGTTATTAGTTATTGACCTTCCTGTATCAATTATATTTGATTTATTACTTACACTGAGGCCTCCAGTGTTTTAACAGTGTGATTAATCTGATGACGGAAATATTGTCACGATATGATTCCGTAGGATTGTAAAAAATTGTAAAAAAATGAGATATTTGGTAATGCATGTCAAGTGATGGCAATTTTAAATAGCACGGACTGATTTAGTCTTCAAATGTAATTTGAAAGTTTGTTTTCCATCAGATAATGTGAGGAAGTGTTTTGGGTAAGTTCAGTTAAGAGGAGCATTAACATGAATGAGCAAAATGAGAATGGGGAAAAAAGAGAGAAGGGACTTTGAATCTGTCTTTAGTCTAAAATCTTATTTCTACAGTTTTCTAAGTACCCGTTTGTTTAAAATGTTGGGAAACTACTTAATCACCTTTACACCATTGCATTGAAAATATATAATTTATTATTTTTTATGTCTCCAGGAGTATTGGATTTTTCAATATTCATTCTGTGTGCCTGGAGAAATTTGTGTCGAACCACTAGATTATTTCCGTGGAATAAAGCACCACTTTTAATTCCCCTAAATAACCTTTGAAACATGACACATACTACTGATGTGAAAGAATTTTCTTTTGTCACAGATTTGTCTCAAAATGCTTGTAAATTCAGACTTGAAGACCAGTAAGGCATATAAATACCTACAGATAACTCATTTTGCACAGGGCATTAACAAGCTTGGGAATCTAGTTTTCCTTTGGTTATATCATTTTTGAATTGAAAATTTTCCATCCCTTGTAGGCCAGCATGCTTTTCTTTTTTTGCCTTCAAATCAAAATGATGTTCATACTGATAACTCAGCCTTGCCAGAAAAAGCCGTGCCTAGGTAGATTTTTATAGAAGTGGGTTGTGTAACTACCAATTCTAGCAATGACTTCCCTGGAACTCATGATTATCCTCCTTGAAATAATCATATGTCAACTTTTTACTATACATTTGAGGGGCCAGCTATTTTGTTCTTTTTCTCATTTCCTTTTTTTTTTTTTTGGCAGGAGTGTATTTTCCCATTTCATTTCTTGTCCGCTGCAACCTCATGGATGCTTTTGTTCAAGTCAGTGTAGACATACCTTATTTTTTTTTTCTTTGCTTCACCCTTTTTAATTCTCTCCTGTAGCTTTAACAGAGCACACATGTGTGATGTTACTCAAGGGGGTAGAGGCTGAGAGTGAGGGGTTGACAGGGGGGTTACAGCCCTAAATCCATGTCAGAAGAACCCTTCGATTTATGTTAGGACCACACTGATCCCAGTCAGCTCTGTCGGGTACTAAAGTCCCCCAATTTTCCCATTTTAATGCAGGTTTTGGGGTTGTCTGACTCTGCTCCCCAAGGCGCTGTACCCCTATTGCTTTAACTCTGCAGCTGAAGCCTGGGCGTGGAGACACGACGACATGGAGATCATTGTAGAGTGGCAGAAGCAGGATTCAAACCCAGGACTTCTGACTCCTGGTCCGGGCTCTTTCCGCTAGACAACACTGCTTCCCTATCCCCTCCTCTGCCTCCCCAATCTCTTTCTGATTGATTCAGTTATGTTCAGCTAGAGAAGCAGCATGGCTCAGTGGAAAGAGCACGGGCTTTGGAGTCAGAGGTCATGCGTTCAAATCCCGGCTCCACCAATTGTCAGCTGTGTGACTTTGGGCAAATCACTTCTCTGGGCCTCAGTTACCTCATCTGTAAAATGGGAATTAAGACTGTGAGCCCCCCATGGGGCAACCTGATCACCTTGTAACCTCCCCAGCGCTTAGAACAGTGCTTTGCGCATAGTAAGCACTTAATAAAAATTGCCATTATTATCATTATTACGTTTTCAAGGAGGGGCACCAAGGAATACTTCTCCAGAGAAGCAGCATGGGTAGAGAAAAAGTGTGGCTTAGTGGAAAGAGCCCAGGCTTGGCAGTCAGAAGACGTGGGTTCTAATCCCCTCTTCACCACTTGTCAGCTGTGTGACTTTGGGCAAGTCATTTAACTTTATCTTTACCTCAGTTACCTTATATGAAAAATGGGGATTTTTCATATGAAATTTTTTTTCAAATTTTTTATATGAAATTTTTATATACAAATTTTTTATATGAAGAAAATCTCCATTTATATGAAAAATGGGGATTAAGACTTTGAGCCCCTCGTTACACAACCTGATAACTTTGTATATATCCCAGCGCTTAGAATAGTGCTTGGCACATAGTAAACGTTTAACAAATACATTATTATTATTCTCCTGTCTTCCTCCTCTCTCTCTTAAGTGTGGGAAACAACAGAACTAGTCGTCACAATATGTATTACCAGTATTTATTTAAATATATATATATGTGTGTGTGCCAGCACTTACAACAGTGCTTTGCACATAGTAAGTGCTTAATAAATGCCATTATTATTATTATATAGATGTACGTTTTAACTAGAAACTAAAGGGGGCTATAGATTTTCCCCTCTAAAAGCCAAAAGTTTAGCAGGTCATTCATTTATTCAGTCATTTTTATTGAACACTTACTATGTGCAAAGCACTATACTAAGTGCCAGGGAGAGTACAATATAACAATAAACAGACACATTCCCTGTCCACAACGACCTTACAGTCTAGAGGGGGAAACAGACATTAATATAAATAAATAAATGACTGATGTGGACATAAGTGCTTTGGGGCTGGGAGGCGGGAATGAATAAAGGGAGTAAGTCAGAGTGACATTAAAAGAAGAGGGAGCAGGGCCAGGCATTATGTAACATTTAACAACCGCCACATAAACATTTCCCAGAATTTTAAAATGTCAGTCGAGGGAATATTACTGTTGATTTTCGTTAGATAATTTATGTTCGTGTCAGACGTTAATGCTTTTACTA
The DNA here is from genome assembly GCF_015852505.1 of Tachyglossus aculeatus. Classification (NCBI taxonomy): domain Eukaryota; kingdom Metazoa; phylum Chordata; class Mammalia; order Monotremata; family Tachyglossidae; genus Tachyglossus; species Tachyglossus aculeatus. The sequence continues at coordinate 39,836,126 of NC_052067.1, read as the reverse complement.
GTTACTGGGAAGCGCGACTGCCCTGTTTTCAGTTACATCAGTTGGTTGTGATGGAGGGATTGCGTGGGTAAAACTTGGGGATTTTGAAGTCGTTTGGTTGTTCCAAATAACTGGACAGTCTCTTTCTGTTTCACATGGCATTTTACAGGAAGAAGAGAGCGAAGAAGAACCCAAGCTCAAGTATGAAAGGCTTTCCAATGGGGTAACAGAAATTCTCCAGAAAGATGCAGCCAGTTGCATGACTGTACATGAGAAGGTACTTTAATTTGGCTGGTGTTTGCATACACATGTGCTTGGCTCATAGTAAGCACTTAACACATACCACAATTGTAGTTATTATTATCATCTCATACACTTAAGTTAGCACTCAGTAAATGCTACTGCTACCACTCTTTACTACTACTAGTTCATAGAAAGGATCTGGTTACCGGGGACTACTTGAACTTCTTGATTTTTCAGGATTTCTCTAGCTACAGCCCCTTGGGATTAAATCCAGACCTGAATTTGCTTGGAAGGAGTGCCAATATAGTTTCAGTGTCAGCTCTTTGTGGGCAGGGAATATCTCTACCAACTCCACCAATCAATACCATTGATTGATAGATGATGGGGATACTGTGACAGTTTGGAGCAAAGTCTGGCCTGGGGCAAAGTGGAACATCAGGACTGCCCCACCCAAGTTCTTGCCCTTAATTTTTGATTCTTGTATTTTTTAAATGCCCTGTGTAATTGCTGCGTAGTTTTTTGCTCCTTTTTCTAGGTCTGTCTTCCCCCAGCTTGCTTGTGAGCACTCTGTGGGACAGATATCATGTCAGAGTTACTTATCTGGTGTCTGTCCAAGGGCCTTAGCTCAGTGCTTCACAGATAGCACATAATAATTTCCATCACTCACTAGAATCTTCAAAATGAGCGTTGTGTGTACTGTATATAGCCATAGACACTCTATGGTTTTCTACTGCTTTAGAGAACAAATAGATAAGGAGGCTTAACAGTACAGATCTCCATTATAAATGTCCTTAGAGTTGTTTTAGGGGTCATATACACATCTCTAACTATAACTATTTTCTTAAATCTCTCCATCTGGGGGCTATTTCTAGTTATTTTTCAGCACATGAACGTACCAGTTACTAGGTGAAAATCACAGATCCAGAAAAGAACACAGTGTCTGGATGGTGGTTTTTCTCCTCATCACTTTTGAATATTTGAAATTTAGAGAGGAGTTTTTACCCATAGTTAAAAGACAGGTACATCCGCATCCCCTAAGCACACTGAATTTCTCGATAGCTAGACATGTGGGAGACAGATCCCCAACTAATACTGTCACTAAGAGTGACATTGCAGAAAAACAGTCTCAAGTTTCTGAGTTCTTTCACTTTTCTAGTAAACTAGTTCCAGTATTTATGAGGAGGATAGTGGTCTTTCAGGAATCAAGTCTTACCGAGAGAGCCTCAGAATGAAGGTGGGTGTATTGTGTGATTCCAGCAGTCTGCAATGATGGCTTAAATCAAATGTTTCCAAAATGGCCCTGGGAATCAAATCATAAACTGTTGATGCCCCTGCCTCTTGATTAGAATAAGTGACCTTTGTAGGAGCAGCCCCATCTGGATTAAATATTCAGCCTAATTTCCCCCCAGAATTATTGTTTTCTTCTTTACTTCCTTTTTTCCCCCCCTTTTCCTTTCGAGGGCTAAAGCATCATATTTTCACCAGGCTTGCTGTCTGCAGTGGATGACTAATCATCCTGGCACCTGGTGCATTCAAGCAAGCCTGTGCAGTGGAATAGTCGTACCTAGTTATGTCTGCACACCTGATGTTTTATTAACCAGTATTGATTTTTTTACCCAGGGGACCCTTTTCTTCCTGAAAAAAGGCAACCTTGCAGGAGTGAAAGGCATCACAGGGGATGAATTTCTAATGAACCCCTTTTTTTCCTGTTTTATTTTTTTCTTTTTGGACTCCTCTTTAATGTAGCTTCATATTTTAAGTGCCTGAACTGAAATTTCATTCTAAGCAATTCCATTTTGATAAATCCTTTTAAACCTTGACTTTCCGTAAGGTTATTTTTTCAAGATTGTGCTGCTTGACTGACACGCTTAGAAGTGCCTGTAAATTTGAGCATTTCATTATAGGTTGCAATGAAGCATGCTCACATGCAGGGAAATACAGGGAATTTAGGAGTCTAGACTATTTGAGTAATGCTAAAAAGTTGGGGGTGGGGGGGAGTAAAACCCACTCTCACATGTCAAGTAGCCCGAGAGTTTTTGCTGGCTTGTTTAGGGTTCCTTCACTGAGTTCAAATACCAGTAAGTCTCGAATCTAATTTTTTTTCCATACATATTAAATAAATGTGCACCTCTGCAGTAACTTTGTGATGCAAAAAGATGCAACTACTATAAAAATACTCTTAATAATAGTGCAGTAAATAGAGTTGTGAATCCATCCCTCCTTCTCCCAACTACTCTGAAATGTACTGTCAAAATAATCCAGTGGTTTATAATTTTGTTTTATTATTTAAAAAAAAGTGATGGGAAGGAATCACCCCCAGTATAATTTAGGGGATGTTTCTTAATTATCCCCATGGCTTTGCTTTCAACTGACTTTCTCATTGAATTTTTAATTTGCTGCCACAGTTCATCAAGCAGTAGATACATGCTACAGACTCACCATTAGTTGTCAGGAGATGAGGGTCCTCATGACTCATTCTGACAGCTAACTTTCACTATCACAATAATAAGGCATCTAGCGCTCACCTTTTAGTGCAGCGAAAATAAATCCCGTCCAGGAGTAGACTGCTTCTGAGTCACTCCTTACTCGGCCTTAAAGCCTCTTGGCTTTTGAAACTGCGATTGTATTTATGGTGCGTTCATTCTGATGTTTGCCTAATTAGTCTCTTGTGTTCCTCTTACAGTTTTTAGCTCTGGGTACCCATTATGGCAAAGTATATCTACTGGATGTCCAAGGGAACATCACCCAAAAATTTGACATTGTAAGTAAAAAATGATTGAAAGTAAGTTGATATCAAATAATGTTGTGCCTCACAATCTCATATAAGAATGCAGAGCAGAATTAAGTCTGGGAATCTGCTATTTTCTCGTGAATTTGAGGTTTTTTTTGGACCAGGAGTCTGGATAATGCCAAAAAAACGAAGAATCTTAGCAATTGCCTTGGTGATCTATCCTCAAGCTTTCTGAAAGGAGATGCTCCCTTTATATTTATACGTGTGTATATGAAGAAAATGAGATCTATCTATCTTCTATACACATAAGTGAGGGACTGTCTAAAACAGACTCCGTGTAAAACCTTCGTGAGATCAAAAAGTCATACATTATGCCCTAAAGGAGGTCAGTTTTATTCAGGCTCCATCTGGATGTTTGGGGTGGGGGTGGTATGCACAGACTATTTAGGTAAATGATTATTAACAAGTGAAATACTTATTGTTTGTATTAGGAAATGGTAATCCCGATTTACATACACGCGCTTTATAACATCCTTGGTATGAGTCCATTCATTAGTTGACTAGTGTTGATTGCCGGTATGTGCTCTGTCATCTTATCGAGATGCCAAATGTAATTGAAAATTGATTGATTGCCTTACTAGTTTGGTTTATCTACTCCAAATATATAAAGCTAATATTTTATGTGTATGTTTTGAAGCTTGGACTCTTAAGGGATTGTATTGATTGAAGGAGAAACGCCAGACTTGTTTTTTACTCAGGTTCTTAGAATCATGGAGGACGAATGAAATACTGACACTTTAGAAAAAAAAATCGTATTTTGGCGTCCCGAAATGCACCACTGAAATTTCTCAGAAGTTTCATTCAAATACCCAAGAGGGTAATATGGAAAATCTTTTTTGCTCAATTACCACCACTGGTAGGCACAAACCCCTTTTTTTGAAAGCAGCATCCGAGTTTAGATGTGTGACCTTTGGACATCTGTTATTTGCCTCACCCCCAGCCCCACAGCACTTACATACATATCTTTAAATTATATATTATAAATTGTTTATATCGATGTCTGTCTCCCGCTCTAGACTGTAAGCTTGTAATGGGCAGGGAATGTGTCTGCTAATTGTGGTGCATTGCGCTCTCCCAAGTGCTTAGTACAGTGCTCTGCACATAGTAAGCGCTCAGTAAATATGATTGAATGATTGATCCATCATATACCACTGTGGGATGCAACGTAATCAATTCTGGAGCTCACATTACACTTTCTATTTTGAAATCTAATCATCAATTGTTTGCAAACTCAGAGAATATTCTACAAAGGGAGTTGGTGGGTTATTGTGGTGACTGATTCATTCATTCATATTGAGTGCTTACTCTGTGCAAAGCACGATACAAAGCATTTAGGAGAGTACAGTATAACAATAGACACATTCCCTGACCACAACTAGCTTACAATCTAGAGGGGGAGTCATACATTAATATAGATAGATAAATTGCAGATATCTATTTAAGTGCTGTGGAGTTGGGAGAGGGGATGAATAAAGGGAGCAAAACATGGTGATACAGAAGACAAAAGGAGGGCTTAGTCAACCCAAAGCAGATGGAGGGATTTTATTTCCCCTGTCTCTCTCCCAGCTTAGTGCAGGAGACTTCTAGACCATCTCCTTCTTCCTGGAAGCATATAGGACGTCTTTGCCCAGTGCCTTTCTCTCTAGCAAAACTTGTTGGGGAAGGTAATTATAGAGAAATAGCGACAACTTCTTTTTAACCCGGGTTGGGCACCGTGAGAGATTGCTTACCTTTCCAGTGGACTCGCTAGAATGACCAAATGGGGTTTTCAAAAGGCGATGTCTCCCTCTAACTTTACCAAAGTTATAGAATGGTCAGGCCATAAAACCGACGGACAAGAGAAGGTGACCCAGAGAAGCCACTGACACAAGGTCTCGATGGATACAATTCATTGCTTCTTTTGCACTTCAGCTGAAAGTCTTCTTGTCTCTTGTATTTATCCTTTAATGATCCTCTTTTTCTCACCATTATATCCAGATGACTTCATTTTTTTAACTGTCCTGCACTTGATCATAAGCTGCTCAAGGGCAGGAATCAGATCTACTAACTATTGTAGTCTCCTGTGTGAGAACAGTGCTCTGCACAGAGTAAGCTCTCAGTACCAATTGTTAATTAACTATGCCTCCTTTTTTAGTGTATCAATTCTTATTCCCCATTATATATCTCATTATTTCAGTATTATTAGGGATTTTTGCATTTTCCTTTTCTGCTACACCTGTAATCTTTTTCTCTTCTTATGCCCCATCCTTTGGGTTCTATGTGTTTGTTTTTTTTGTTGGGTTTTTTTTTTTTGAGCTCTTAAATTCTTGAGGACTTTCTAAGCTTGTATTGACTTTGTACCATTTCCTTCCTGGGGGAAACTCATCAAATCAAGTTTTGGCCTCTATCCATACATAAGAGCATTGTTATGCCTTGCGTTATCCAATGTCCTTTGTGTATTCCATTATTGTATTTTCTTTCCAAGGATATCTGCATTGATTGGAAATGAAATGTGGGAACGAGAGTTAGCGATGCCATTAGGAAGCATCGACGGGGCATTGCTAATGTGCGGGCACTTTGTTACTTGAACATTCCCCGCCCCTAATTCTTCAGGTTTTCCATTCACTTTGAGAGATTTTTGTCATTAAAACCAAATGGAAGATGAGTCTCTATTTTCGCCCTTTCATTGACTTTATTGGCTTTTACAATCAAAGGCCATGGAAGTATCCACTGTGAACTGTGAGTTTGAAGGTCAGTCATATGGAACTTAAATCGGGGGCATGTGTGATATTTTTGTAGAAACAAGTAAATAACATTCAATATTTTGGGTTTTGGAAGCATCTTTGAAAGAGGGTAATGTAATGTATGCCCAGCTATTGATAATTTATGATCCTTCTGTGAGCACGGGCTTGGGTGTCAGAAGTCATGCGTTCTAATCCCGGCTCCACCACTTTGGGCAAGTCACTTAACTTCTCTGTGCCTCAGTTACCTCATCTGTAAAATCGGGATTAAGACTGTTAAAAGTTTCAAACACAAGTTCAAATCAATTATTGATATTTATTGAGCTCCTTCTAAGTGCCTATTTTAAGACAGTGAACAGTGGAACAAAAAACTGTCAGGAACATCAGTATAGCAGGATGGCAGAGAACGCCCTTTCCGAACAACATCATTTAGGTAACTAAAATGCTTAACCTCGGGGTGCAATGCCACCCAGCTCAACAGCTGTCCAATCACGCAGTGGTATTTATCGAGGGCTTACTATGTGCAGAGCACTGTACTAAGCGATTGGGAGAGCACAATATAAGAAGGAAGCAGCCTGGCGTAGTGGATAGAGCATGGTCCTGGAAGTCAGACGATAAAGGAAAAGATTACACAAATAAAAGTCGCTGAGCTGGAATTAGAACTCGGGCCTTCGGACTCCTAGCCCTAAGCTCTTTCCTCTAGGCCACGCTGCTTCCCTATGCTCTGCCTAACTGTAAGTAGCAAGTAAAGTCATTCTAATAAAACTCAGGAGCAAGCACTATAAGTTCAAAATGGAAAACGAGAAAGAAATAATAAGAATTTATTACAATCAATTCAGGGTATTGATATTGATCACGCTGCTAGTTTTAAAAGGTATATCCCCCGTTTTTTTTTTTTTCCTCCAGACATACGAACCGTAAGACAGTCTTGCTTTGGCGTTTGTCTTTGGGTTAAGATAGTAAATGGAAGCAGTGTGTCCTAGTGGAAAGAGCACAGGAGTGGGAATCAGGAGACATGGGTTTCCCTGTCAACTCTGCAAACTTGCCTGCTGTGTGACCACAGGCAAATCACACCTTCTCTGGGCCTCTGTTTCCTCATCTGTAAACAGGGATAAAATACCCGTTCTTCTTAGAGGATGAGCCCCATTGAACGATAGGGACAGTGTCTGATTTTGATTATCTTTTACCTACCCCTGAGTTAGGCCGAGGGTTTGGCACATACCATTAATGGTATTTATCAAGCACTGTTTAGTCTGGGTAAGCATTGCTCATAAGGCCATCACCATACATTCTTCCTTATCACCTTAAGATACGATGTTATGATTCATTACAGTGAAACCCAAGATATATAACCTCAAGGTTGCTTTCAGGAGGGAGGTTAGCATTAAATACAAAACATAGAAGAAGTGGACATAAGTTTATTTGTTGACAGGTGTCTCTGAGCATTGTTATTTCACTTCTCCCCAAATCTCTCCTGATACATCTCTTCTTCCTGCTGCACTCCCACTCTCTCTCCTTCATCTCCTCGCTACACACCTAACAGAGGGAAAATAAATTTGTTCCCTTAAGAAGGTGGAACTTAAGGAGTTAGGAAAAGTCAGTGGAGACCTCGCTCACAGAAGTGGGTCAGTAGGTCCCATGGCAGGAAGTGGGCTAGTTTGCCCAAGAATCTATCCACTCCTCGGGCTCACTTGAATCATTCATCGCTGGCCCAGGGGTTCCTAGTTTGGGCCCATCTTTTTCAACATTTGCCACATTGTGATTACCAATAGTATTTACTGAATACCTACTGTGTGCAGAGCACTGTACTAAGCAGTTGGGAGACACCTGTGACTCTCTGATGAACCTTCATTTCAAAGACGCAACCTGCATCTGGGACAATGAACCAATTGTCGTCAAAATCAGTATTGATTCAGAGCACTGTACTAGAAGAAAGAACAAGCTTACGTTAGATAACTGCCTATACGGAGAATTCCACTGAATCAGTCAGTCATATTTATTGAGCGCTTATTCTGGTCTGAGTACTGTGCTAAGCACTTGGGAGAGTTCAGTTTAAAAGAGTTGTTATAAACATTTACAGACACGTTGATTGCAATGAGTATGCACAGATTAGCAAACACTCATCAAATCCCGTCCTCTAAATGCAGCATTAGTGCACCATTAACTCCCAGCTACTCACAAAATTCCTACTATAAAGAGGCTTAAAAATAGTGTTGAGGGTGATGGTGGTATTTGTTAAGCACTTTATATGTCAAGCTCTGTTCTAATTACTGAGCTAGATAAAAGTTCATCATCTTGTCGCAGATGGGGCTCACGGTCTAAGTAGGAGGGCGAACAGGTACTCAGTCCCCATTTTACAAAAGTAAAAACTGAAGCCCGGAGAAGTTAAATGACTTGTCCAAGGTCACACAGCAGGTAATTGGCAGAGCTGGAATTAGCATCCGGGTCCTCTGATTCCCAGGCTCATGCTATTTCCAATAGCCAAGCTCCTTCTCTAACAATGTGGGGGAAGTTTCTCTTGCAGCATTAAACTCTTACTTCCCTTACTGATAATTTATTTTAGCACCTGTCTCCGCTGGTAGACTGCAAGCTCTTTGCGGGTATCAGTCATGTCTGCAGAACAGACCTGAGAGTCAGAAGGACCTGGGCTCTCATCCCGGCTCGGCCACTTGTCTCCTGTGTGACCTTGGACAATTCAATTCACTTCTCTGTGCTTCAGCTCCCTCCCCGTAAAAAGGGGATTAAGACAGTGAGACCCATGTGGGACGGGGACTCTGTCCAACCTGATTACCTTGTTTCTACCCCGGTGCTTATTACAGTGCCTGGCACATAGTGAGTGCTTAACAAATGCCACAACGATTAGTAAATCTTTTAGATTTCTTTTAGACTGTGAGCCCACTGTTGGGTAGGGACTGTCTCTATATGTTGCCAACTTGTACTTCCCAAGGGCTTAGTACAGTGCTCTGCACACAGTAAGTGCTCAATAAATACGATTGATTGATTGATTAATTAAATCTATTTTACTCTTCCCAATACTTAGTACAGTGCTCAGCATAGAGTAAGTGCTAAGTAAATACTATTGACTGAGGGCTGTGGATTTGAGTATTCCTGGTAAGATTCTACTGATCAGGGGCACCCCTGAGTACAAGCTGAACAGTTTGAGATCCATTATTAGCAGTCTTGTCTTGTCTTATGCTGTGGAGTCATCTCCTACCCATAGCGACGCCACAGACGCATCTCTCCCAGATTGTCCCACCTCCTCCTGCAATCGATCTGGTAGTGTATCCATAGAGTTTTCTTGGTAAAAATCCAGAAGTGGCTTACCATTGCCTCCTTCCGCGTAGTCAACTTGAGTCTCCGCCCTCGACTCTCTCCCATGACGCTGCTCCCCAGCACGGGTGGATTTTGACTTTTAGCAGATTGCCTTCCACTCGCTAGCCACTGCCCAAGCTAGGAATGGAACGGGTTTGCCTCTGCTTGACTCTCCATCTCATAGCTGAGATTGGTAGAGTATTGGAAACTCTCCAGTTGCGATCCTGAGAGGGGATTATTAGCCGAGGCAGCTTCATATTAAGATTGATCCTCTTTGAGCGGAACTGGAAGTTTAAGCCATCTAGCACCTAGCAAAGAATTCCTGCCCCAAGATTTGTCTACTGCTACTTTTCTGTCAGTGACACTTCTGTAAATGCACCTTTTCCGCCAAGGCATTGTCAGTTGGAGACTGAGACGTATAGCTTTTGACAAAGTCAGAGCATCGTGTTGTTTCCCTAAATGTAGGAAACAGGTGATACCAGTCAAGATTGATATGCTTCGGGATGCAGGGGTTCCGAATAAGTTTTTTTCCCCTTTTTTAGAACTCAGCCCATTGTGTAAGAACGTCAAATGAGTTGAAAATTGCCTGAAAGAGAATGGCAGTCTGTATTCTGCTGATAAAAGAAGAATCATTTATCCAAAGATCTGTATTTGTCCTTTCTTTTAGGAATATATTAATGAGTAGATTCCAGACTTAAAGAAGTGGGAACAGATATAGCGGGATTCCCGTTGGGGCATTCAGTAATAAATAGTGGCAAACCCTAAGACGAAAGGCTATCTTTCTCTATTTGCCCATGTTTCCTTAAAGAAAATGTGATGAGAAGATTTGGTTTGTGAGAGTGAAGCCTAGGTTTTGCCTCGGAAATAAAAGCCACATGATTGTTTTAAACATCTGATGTTTTAGCAATATGGGGGTAGCTAAAAAAAAAGACAAAGTTCAATAACTAGTATTGTGAAACCCCAATTCACAGATTGAGTAAAAATCTGTTGAGCATTTGGAATACATTCAGGAGTGGAATGTATTTTTTTAAAAATCATGAAATATTTAAGTGACGCCTCTTCCAAGGATTTATCCAGTGGATTTTTCAAACTTTCCACTGCTTGGTATATATTTGTAGAAACGGCATTTGATGCCTTGCGGGTTGGAAAACAACCATTTTTTATCAGGAATATAGAATGAGAGGCCACTATGGTGTTCTTCCTCACATCTTTTAAAGACAGTGTATCCCAGGCCCGAACTGCAAGGGATTCTTTTCTGCTCCTGCAGGGAAATGAATTCTGTATGGGCAACAGGAACCACTTGATAGTCTAGAAGAATGTAAAAATAATAATAATGATGTTGGCATTTGTTAAGTGCTTACTATGTGCCAAGCACTGTTCTAAGGGCTGGGGGGGGGGTATACAAGGTAATCAAGTTTGTCCCACGGAGGGCTCACAGTCTCCATCCCCATTTTACAGATGCGGGAACTGAGGCCCAGAGAAGTTAAGTGACTTGCCCAAAGTCACACACCTGACAAGTGGTGGAGCTGGGATTTTAACCCAGGACCTCTGACTTCCAAGGCCGGGATCTTTCCACAGAGCCACACTGCTTCTCTAAATGTACTAAATGATACTTGACTCTCTGGAAAAAGAGTCCGTTCTCCAGCAGAAGACTAACTCAGTCCCAGGACAGGTCGTGAGACCCTATCTATGATTTTGCTGTTGCTGGATTTTGCTGCCCACAGTGAGCTTACAGTCTAGAGGGGGAGACAAACATTAACATAAATAAATTACAGATATGTTCACAAGTGCTGTCATGAATAAAAGGAGTAAGTCAGGATGAAACAGAAGAGATTGGGAAAAGAGGAATAAGGGCTTAGTTTGGAAAGGCCTGTTGGGGGAGAGGGGCCTTCTATAAAGCTCTGAAAGGGGGAGAGTAATTGTCTGTTGGATATGAAGAGGGAGGGCATTCTAGGCCAGAGGCAGGACGTGGGCAAGAGTTCAGCAGTGAGATAGATGATGGATTTTTTTGTGAATTGTCGACATGGATCAGTATCTGAGGATGAGGTCCAGGATGGGCATCTCTATTGATGGGGATCTTACTTGGGGTGGAGCTGGAGGGTTTGTGGAGCCCAGGAGAGAGAGAGGAATCAAGCAGCAGGAGAAAGAGCACCAACTTACTGACGTTTCCAGTTAGAAATGTGCGGACTGAAAGAATGTAGACTATAAGCTCATTGTGGGCAAGAAACATATCTATGTTGTATTTTCCCCAACGTTTAGTACAGTGCTCTGTATAAACTAAGCACTCAATAAATACCATCAGTTGAATGGGAAGAACAGCATCAATGGGGACCAATGATGTGGGGTTGTAAAGCACATACGTGGTGCCAGACACTGTACTAAGTGCTGGGGTAGTTACTAGATAATCGTTTTAGAAGCGAGTGAAAAGGTCAAGTGAGCAGGACTGGAAATAAATCCAGGGCAAAGGGAAGTTGTCTCAAAATAGAACAGGGGGTCTACAGGCTTCAGTCATAGTGGGAACTAAGAGAGGTGGGATGCCAGGCCGCGGGTGACCAAGCCAAAAGGCTGTGAGTCCCATGAGGGACAGAGACTGTGTCCAATCTGATTAACTTGTGTCTACCCAAATGACATGAAGATACAGTAAATTGATCAACATTAGAGGAGGGAAATATGCAGGCTGGTTTGTAGTAAATCAGTGAGGTAAGGGAAGTCAGGGAGTTGATTGAGTGCTGGGAAGCTACTGGTGAGGCAGTTCTGTGTGATGCAGAGGTGGATGGGCAACCATTGGAGGTTTTTTGGAGGAGTGGAGAGATGTGGACTGAATGGTTTTTCTGATAAATGAACCAGCAGCAGAGTGAAGTGTGGACTACAGCTAGTAGGCTGATGCAGTAGTGATATGATAGGGGCTTGGATCAGTATGGTAGCATTTTGGATAGAGAAGAAAGGGCAGATTCCAGAGGTGTTGTGAAAGAAGATGGATGAGATTTCGTGACAGGACAAATGTGTGGACTGAATGAGCGAGAGGAGTCTAAGCTGATGCCGAGGTTATGGCCTTATGGGACAGGGAGGAAGGATGATGGCTTTGCTTTCAGTGATAGGGAAGTCACAGGGGCGACAGGATTTGGATGGAAAGATGAGGAGTTATGTTTTGCACAATCTCCTCCCTTCATTTGAAATTGTCTAAATTACTGATTCACTGTCAGGCAGGTTCTTTTTAGCTTCTCAGGGTTGCACCTGGAGAGCTTCTAGTACTCTTCCAGTCACGACTACAGGAGGGAGAGTCAATTAATTAATAATGGCATTTATTAAGCGCTTACTATGTGCAAAGCACTGTTCTAAGCGCTGGGGAGGTTACAAGGTGATCAGGTTGTCCCACGGGGGGCTCACAGTCTTAATCCCCATTTTCCAGATGAGGGAACTGAGGCCCGGAGAAGTGAAGTGACTTGCCCAAAGTCACACAGCTGACAATTGGCAGAGCCGGGATTTGAACCCATGACCTCTGATTCCAAAGCCCATGCTCTTTTGCTCTTTCCACTGAGCCACGCTGCTTCTCAAGCAGAGGCTACCCATTCCATTCCCGTCTTGAGCAGTGGCTAGCGAGTGGAAGGCCATCTGCTACACGTCAAAACTTACCTGTGCTGGGCAGCAGTGACACGGGAGAGAGTCGAGGGCAGAGACTCGTTTACTGTGCGGAAGGAGGCAATGGTAAACCACTTCCATATTTTTACCAAGAAAACTTTATGGATACACTACCAGAGCGATTGCAGATGGAAGTGGGGTGTTCTGGGAGAGCTGTGTCCATGATGCTTAGAGCAGTGCTTTGCACATAGTAAGTGCTTAATAAATGCCATCATCATTATCGTTATTATTTTTTTGGCATCACTATGGGCCGGATGTGGCTCGACAGCATAAGACAACAAGAAGTAGTCCTTTTTGCTCTTAAAATTATTTAACAGTGTGCTGGATCAAGGTGGAATATGCACAGGCAACGTTTCTTACCTTCAGGAACTTAAAGAGCACTTCCCTCCTCCAGAAACTAGAAACTTTATTTGAGATTTCGCTTAATTTTAAAAATCCATCGTAAATATCCTGCTTTTCAGTTGCTTATCCTGAACCTCAACCCACAAGGCAGTTGTTTACTAAACTCTTCCTAAACTCTCATCCGTGTCTGAGATTAAATTTTGGAATAAGTAAGGAGATTTGGCAGTAGATATGAGAAATGCCATTTTTGGCCCCATGAATCCCAAGTGTGCCGTTGCAGAAATCTGTGATTTATGCCATGCTAGAAATGGATATTCTTTTTCTTTCGTGGACTTGTATGGGTAACTGATGTTTTACAGTTAAATATTCATGATTCCATGATGGCTATGATTTTTTGTAAATTCCCTCAAATCTGGTGGAGTTGCTCCTTGCCCTTAGGGAGTTTTCAATGGAAGGTTTCTTGAAGTAAAATGAGCTTTTTCCCCAAAGAAGTACAGAACAGAAGTCTGCTTTTCACACTCGTAGTGTAAGTTGTTGTTTCCTTGCTTGCTAACTGTGACTAAAAGGTATGAAGTCACAGAGGCAAGTCTGAGACTGTTTATATTCTGAGCTCTTCAATATTGAATCTCCAAGAAAGCGAGTCTTGTGTTTCTTATTCATTCCACTTCATATCCATGGGGATGCAGCATTTGTGAAAGAATCAATTATCCATCTGTTAGTCAGAGGAGCTTTACAAATTATACATTAGCAGATTGATTTCTGAGGTTCACCATTGGGGGACTGAGAGTCTAAGGTGGGTTGATGATGCCTATCAGGGGAGAAGTTGTTGCCACAAAGAACACAATTAAAAGAGGCCTTCTGAATGGCCGTGAATTTATTTCTAATTGAAGAGCTGACATAATCCATACTAAGTCTATTTATTTCAAGCATTTTACATTAGGTAATTGATTATCACATTCATTGGCAGTTATTTGACTTTTTGGTCTTAAAATTGAAGAGTTTGCACCAGTGTCTAGAAGGCAGGCTGTGGATGGTGCCCACCAGCTTTATTTCCAATTTGCTAAGCTTTTTTTTCCCCATTAAGGTAACATTTTTTGTGTGTGTTCTGTGATGTCGGCCTGACATTATTGATTTTTCGAACCGTCAAACTTATATTGTCCAGAATTCCAAATATGTCTCCCTCAGAAATAAAACTACAGCTAATGGAAAATTCAGCAGAGGACATTTTTCTTTGTCCTGCCTTTTCTCTTCCTACCCCCATTACCCCCCCTCCTCTCCTCCCGCAAACACACTTTTTCCTTAGGAAATCCCGGTCATCTCAGATGAATCATTTCAGGTTTAGGTACTTACCACTGGCATTGAAGCCTGTGGTTTATCTCGGTCCTCACTTGGCTATTGTTTAAGAGGGGTTGGAATCGGCAGTGGAATCCCAACAGTGAAACTTATGGCTGGTTTCGGATTCCTCGGTGGGAATGAGTAGCATAAGTGCGTACTGTTCACTTCGTATTAGAATTGGAGATGGAAACAAGCTGGTGGGATTTAACTGAAGTATTTAGGTAGAAAGAACTACCATGCAGGGAGAGATTTCTCTTCACCTTAATGAAAGCAAGCAAGCGGTTTTCCTCGGCACCCTATTCCGGCCTATATATAAAGGTGACAAATATATGTGAGGTATTTATTCCCCATCTCCTTTAAAAACCTATCTTGAATGCCAGCCCAATAAAACTGTTGCATGCACCATTAAGAGTTGTAGTATTGAAATCTTTCTTTAAAGGCAGTGGCAGTTGATTGTGTGTAATGATGACTGAGTAGATAAAAAGTGTAGAACATCTGAAAGAGTTATTTATTTTCATTCCTGGTCTTTTAGATTAGTGAGTCTGATGATTCACCCTACCATTTACTGACAAAAACAGGTGCCTCCAAAGAGCCCAAAACTTTCTTGGTGCATTTCCCAGTAGTGGAATCACGAACCGGCTTTTAGCTAAGGAGAGAGTTAAATGCCAACTGGAAAGCAACGGCAGCCTCCTTGATTGGAATCAGTAGGAACTAGTGATTGTCTGTTCTAACACGGATTACTCTTAACCATCCAGGGACTCATTATCTGGTCTTTGGATTTTTCTCCCTCTTCCCGGTTTACTCTAAATACGTCCATGTAATGTAGAGGAAAATGCAAGGAGTAGAAAATCCCCCTTTGTCCATTTTGCTACTTGTGGAGAAAGAGGTTGAATTTTTTGATTACTGCACAGTGTTGGATCATCTGCAGATGTCAGTCATCTGTGCTCTCCTTGCACTTTGGTAGCAGGAATAATGGAGCATTAGCCGTTGATTATATATTATAAATGATTTATATTAATGTCTGTCGAGACTGTAAGCTAGAATGTAAGCTTGTTGTGGTGATGAACATGGCTACCAGTTCTGTTGAATTGTACTCTCCCAAGTGCAATGCTCTGAACCCAGTAAGTGCTCAGTAAATACCACTGATGTATGCCCTTTTGAATAAATGTCTGCTCACCGTCACAGCCATAATACATTGTGACATGTCTCTTAGTGTTTGTCTGGATTCTGTTTCGTTCCATGGAGACCATAACTTTCAAAGATCAAATCTAAACATTAAAAAATACTTGATTCAGGAAAGAAAGCTTCTCAAGAAATGAAAGTGCCCTTTTGAGTAATTTAATAAAGAGCAGTGACCACCCCAGGAGTGATTGTGTTACAAATGTCAGTGTTTTTGCACAACCTATAAATTAACTATATTTAATGTTTGACATTGTGAGTGAAGCAGACCAACCAGTGATCCACGGTTCTTTCCCATCTGTCAATCATTCAGTCAATCAGTAGTATTTATTAAGCACTTACTCTGCGTAAAGATCTGATTTAAGGTTTGGGAGAGTACCATACAACCAAGTTAGTGGGTGCATTCCCTGCCCGCAGTGAGCTTATAGTCCCGAGGGTCTTCACAGAGACAGGCCTCTGTAGTCTGAAGTATTTGCCATCCCCTGGCCATGTTTTTGAAGTTTTCTTTGGAAATCTAGATCTTGGAGCTTTGAAATATCTGTCACCTCTCCCTGCTTTCACGTGCACCTCTGCAGTTCACCGTCAGTAGCTGGTTAGGTATCCTACCTCACCCATTCTTCTCACTGAATCCCACCGTGGGCATCATCTCAATGCTGGTGAGCTGACTGCATTCCATCATTTCTTTGGCGGTGATCCTGTCGTGACATTCGCAGCTGATCATGGCTGGGAGAAGACACTGATGAGACTAACCCAAAAGGTTGGCTGGGCCTTCTTTTGTGGGTCTGGGATTCCCAGTCACGTGAAGAATCAGTCCAGTATCACAGGGAGAACGTTAGTACGGTGCTCAGTAAGTGCTCAATAAGTAAGACTGATTGACCTTCAGTTTGGTGTGACATTTTATGGCGCGTGGTCACCAAACTGCCCTTTCAAATCTCCCAGGGGACATAACACCAGGCAAAAAATGAGAAACAGTTCATGAGTGATATTTATTGAAAGCTTACTATGTACAGAACACTATTTCCCGTGCCTGGGAAACATTTGGGAGAGAGATTTGAGAGGAAAAAATGTGACTGGAATGACTGTAAGTCAAACTGGAAAACAAAATATCTTCAATTCATTTTTCATTTTTTTAATTTTTGTTTTGTTTGGATGATGTCAAAAACCCATTACATTAGTATTGCTTCCAAACTGTGTGATCTACCTGTCGTGGCATTTTATGTTTAGCCCCAATCAGTGGTATTTATTGAACACTTAGTATCTGCCAAGCACTATACTGAGCGCTTGAGAAAATAAAATGCAGCAGCTCCAAGCTTCCTGAGGGACATAATTAGGAAAAAAGTCAGTTTTCTAGATTAGGAACGAGTCTAAAGACAAAGCTTTATTTTTATCAGTGGTGTAGACAGGCATCGGCTATGTTGTCCCAAACACATGCAGCACCTCCACGAGAAGCCGGTGGCCTAGTGGATGGAGCTTGGGCCAGGGAATCGGAAGGACATGGGTTCTAATCCTGCTCTGCTACTTGTCTGATGTGTGACCTTGGGCAAGTGACTTCACTTCTCTGTGCCTCAGTTACCTCATCTGCAAAATGGGGATTAAGGACCGTGAGCCCCATATGGGACAGGGACTGTGTCCCACCTGATTAGCTGATACTTAAAACAGTGCCTGGCATCTAGTAAGTGCTTAAAAAATGCCATTAAAAAAAAGTTTTTTTGTCTAAACTCTTGCAGAGAAAATAAAGTATTTGATCAGTGATGTTCCTTTACTAAAGTTTGCACGTTCTTTTTCTAGAGCCCCGTGAAGATAAATCAGATCAGCCTGGATGAAAGCGGAGAACACATGGGTGTCTGCTCTGAGGACGGCAAGGTGTGGTACATTTAGTCCATCACTAACTTCAGGGAAGGCAAGATGTGCCATCTTTGGTGCTTTCCTGCCTTCAGTCAAGGAACCTTGATCATTCCCTTTTGGGAATTGGGATTGCCGCCGATTGCTTATAATTAAAGTAAAATATATTTTGCAGAAGTGTGCCCTAGGAAAAGTAATTACAAGAATGTCAATAATGCAACTGGTATTAAGCTGATTAACAGCTACAGCAGGAAGACATGTCACCTTAATCATTACTACTGTGCCAGTTAGACTTCGGGTGGCTAGCTTGCTGTTTCTGCAAGACAGTAGTTTAATGCCTTTCTGCCATAAATCCACAAAATTGGATTCTGTGGGCATGATTTCTGTGGGCCGGTGGTTTTCATTTTCACACCCAAGATATGAATGTTTCTCTTGAATTATAGAATCTTTTGATAAGCAATCATAGTTTATCAGAAGAATAAAGTGTCTTACAACGGCCACATTAAATAAATGTAAAATCAATGTATGTACAGTTTTCTAAAAAACTGGCACCCACTTTCTCAACCGAGGACATACATCATTTGTGCACCGTGTAACTAACAATTATCAGTGCTTCTTTGCAGTGTTGAGCTGTGACATTTAGTAGTTGTGGTGATTGATTTTCCACTTATAAGAATGTCTTTTTTTGTTTTTAAGTCGATGGCAGTCTTCTCTAATGTTGGTTTGCAATGATAAAATTCTAATGCACGGTGTATTTAAAGCCCTTTCTCTAAAATAACACTCCAAGAAGGCAGGTATTGCACATTAAAAGTCAAGGCTGAGCCATCTATATTACTTAACTGAAGAGAATCCAGTTTTTACTAATCTAATTTAGTGTGGTGTTTTTAGTGGTCCTAATCCAGTGATCCATTAAAGATGAGTAAATTAAAATGAATGTCAGTCCTCATGATAAAAAAAAACCTGCCAACCCTTTTCATCTGTACTTATCAGAAAATGAGCACCTCCTCATACGCAGGATGCCAGTTTGTGTATTCAGTCCTGATGGTTTTCTGAGATTTTGATGCTGAAGTCTTTTGAAATAGTAATTGGGACACAACTGATTCACAAAAAGCATTGTCAAATTTTACAGTACTTTTTAAAAGCCAGCAAGACATGTCAAAAAAGATGAAGGAGGAGTTAGCTTGTGCAATAATGGGCAAGATTATCCCAAGTACTGCAGCATTTTGGTATTCGTGGAGTTTTGAAGAAAAACAATCTACACTTAAAGGAGAGGTTGCTAGTATCTTCTGGTTCAGTGCTTGACTTTTTAAAAGTAGGCCAAGTACTTTGGGCAGGACAGTACAGGGATTCAGGTGAGTGCCAGGATATATCTTTTATGTCTGTTTCTACCATTTGAGTGTAAACTCCTTGCAAGAAGGGAGCACACGTCTCTTCTTCATTTTCTACTTCGTGATTGCCTGGTACAGCGTGCTTCACCAAGTGCACACTCAATGATGCTGCTTCTAGTCTTCGTCCTTTTTTCTTCATGAGATATCTGCGCTCAAGAATCAATAGGCAGTATCAATAGGCTCCACAGTTTGATGGATCAAGTAGTTGAATACCCACTAGTATGTTGATCTGAAAGCAGCCTCTCTGCCACTTTTGTTAGGCACCGGGCAACGTGTCATCAGGAGTCTTGGGAGATTATTTACCTCAGGTTGTTACTCGCATTGCCTCCTGAGCTGGGATGGTCCTTTCAAAGGAACTGATCACACTGGCGATTTTTCTTTAAACTGCCGAGGTCTTATCTGAAAGAATCTCACCCCAGATTCCTCTGCCCCTCTCCGTTTAGACTGCAAGCTCACTGTGGCCAAGGAATGCATCTGTTATATTGTACACTCCCAAATGCATAGTAAAGTAATGTACACACAATAAGCACTCAATAAATATGATTAACTGACTGTCAGGGTCTGTGCCCGTTGGTGAGAATCCAGCTCATTTTGGGTCCTGTAAAGTCCACCCAGAGCAGGGTCTGATGGCGAAAGATTTTACTCCCATAACACACTTTAGGAACTGATATTGTCCATTTACTTCCCTCGCCATGAAAAGCAGCCAATCTGTTCACAGCTCTTTTCAGATTCAGAGATGTTGACAACTTTTTCTCAATATCCGTGACAGCCAAGCCTCTTAACCGGTCATTTGTCATGTGTCTCCGCAGGAAATTTTTCACCCTCTTGATGGCATGAGAAGGTTCTTTCACATACAGTGCTTGAAGTAGTAGGACACGTAATTTATGTAACGCATGGGTGATAAATTTGTATTAAAAAAAAATTAGCAGCAACAGGCTGTCAATTTTGGATGACTACTCTTACAGTGTTAAATTGCTTTTGGTGAGTGTTTCACCTCGGTTTCCGTATTAGCTATAGTGTCTCTATAACGTATGGAAGTATTTTTAATTGTTAAAATGTCAAAAGCACTGGTATTTTGGGTTAAGCAAAATGAAGGCAGTAATGAACAGATTTGTTTCCAGCTTTTCAAGTGATATCAAAAAGACATATTTTGTTTCTCTGAAAGGGGTCCATCTGGAGTCAAAAATGAATCCTTGAGGTTTTTAAGAAAGCGTTCTTACATGACTGTGAACCAACCAAACTTCAGGCCTCAAATCATTGCTTAACATTATGGCTCCCGTTCATGTTCATCGAATGAAACATGAATTTCTCGTGAACAAATCCTCTTTTATGGGGATTGATTTTCAAAGAAGCAAACCTGAGGCAGGTCCAACTTAGCTTCTTGCAAAAATGTCCGATGCAACTTTCATCTCTTCAAAACTTTTTGTGATTGAGGGGGGAATTTTGTATCAGGTGATGTTAGTCTGAGACCATTGCTGAGTCTCAGTCTAACGTTGATTAAAGGCTACTTGAGGGCAGAGATTATGCCTACCTGCTCTACTGTATTAGACTCTCCTAGGTGTTTAGTTCAGTGCTCTGCACACAATAAACCCCCAGTAAAATATCATTGATTGATACTCCCTCATATCTTACCACTTTGAGATAGTAGAGCCCACCCCTTTATCACTTTGATAACCATCTGAGCCCCAAAGCCCTTATGTACTTATCCTTATGCTCTACCATTTCTCCTATTTCTAATTTATTTTGTTGTCTGTCTTCCCTTCTAGACTGTAAATTCCTTGTGGGCAAGGACCAACTCTTGTATTATACTCTCCCCAAGCACTTAAGTGCTCTGCACACAGTAAAAACTCAATAAATACCACAGATTGATTTATTGATACAGTGAGAGGTTCCCAAGAAGTTCCAGTTGGATCAGATTCATTACATAAATAGGATTTGGTCCTGTCGGCTGAGTGACTCAGAATCACTTAGGTTCCAAGATGCTATTTTGGATTTGTATCCTGGGGTGCCAGCATTTCATTTGAGTTTGGGGTGAAGCTTTGAGAAGACAATCAACGGTATTTATGAGCACTTAGTATGTACAGGGAACTTTTAGCACTTGGGAGAATACAACTGAATTAACTGTACAGTATGGAAGCCAAGAAGCTTTTCAGCTTTGTGCCATATGACGAAAAAATCCAGCACCTTCAAAATCTGGTCCATTATGTCTTTAGCTTCTTCAGCCATCAGAGAAAACATAAGCCTTTTTTAGTTCTATGCCTATGTCTTCAATGTGTATTTCTTACCCAATTTCCCCATTAGTTTGTAAGATGCTTGAGGGCAGAGATTGTATCTTTAGCATTGATTGTCCTCTCTCAAGTGCTCCTTAAAGTAGGCCGAACACAGTCTGTACTCAGATACCCCGATGATGATAATGATAACCTGAATGAATCTGTTTTGTACTGATAAATGGGAGTATTTTGCATGGCATTTTCCACTTTCACTTTTCTTATTGCACCACTGAATTTGCTTTTGAGAGTCAGGAGCTCCAGGAAATTGCCTTGCCTTTTCCGTAAAGTCCCCTGTTTGTTTTCCTTTCTGTACAACCCCCCAGAGCACAGTGCACATCTGCCAAGACTTCAGTGACTCCACAATTAACTGGCAAAAAAAACCCAGGATGTTTGGCAGTAATTTGCATGTGAATTAAAAGACCATTCACCCTGAACTGAATATTTTCAGGTGGAGACTTTGCCACTTGCCACTTGGTTCTTTACAGGATACTGGAAACCTGCCATCTTTTCTCTGGGGTTTTTTCCCCGAAGGCACCAGAAGTCATTACCATTCAACAAGACTTTTCTGTAGCAAATATATGGTGAAAAGAATCTGCACGGGAAGTAGAGAACTGCATCCATTGCCCCTTCGGAACCCAATAATAATAATGATGGCATTTGTTAAGCACTTACTATGTGCAAAGCACTGTACTAAGCACTGGGGAGGATATAAGGTGATCAGGTTGTCCCACGTGGGGCTCACAGTCTCAATCCCCATTTTACAGATGAGGAAACTGAGGCCCAGAGAAGTAAAGTGACTTGCCGAAAGTCACACAGCTGACAATTAATTGGCAGAGCCGGGATTTGAACCCATGACCTCTGACTCCCAAGCCCCTGCTGTTTCCACTGAGCCACGCTGTCTTCACCCACTTATTCTCGTGGCCCATAGTGGGTCTTTTTTTTAACCTGCATTACCTGTGTTTTCTCCTACATTACACTCTACATCTTTGTTATCTGATAAATTCCACTCCTGACACTGACTGTGTCTTCTGATTCTACAGTAACATATTATTCTTCTAAGGTATACAGTTCACCGATAATATTACCAAAAGCCCCTCATACCAATTTTTATTAGTGATAATAATTGTGTTATTTCTGAAGTGTGGGCAGGGATTGTCTCTCCTAATTGCTGTATTGTAAATAATAATAATAATGATGGCATTTGTTAAGCTCTTACTATGTGCCAAGCACTGTTCTAAGCACTGAGGGGATGAGATTGTCCCACGTGGGGCTCCCAGTCTTAATCCCCATTTTACAGGAAAGGTAACTGAGGCACAGAGAAGTTAAGTAACTTGCCCAAGGTCATACAGCTAATCAGTGGCAGAGTCAGGATTAGAACCTACAACTTCTGACTCCCAATTCCGGGCTCTTTCCACTAAGCCTCGCTGCTTCTTTCCCATGCTACTTTCCCAAGCGCTTAGTACAGTGCTCTGCACGCAGTAAGTGCTCAATAAATACGATCGAATGAACGAATATGCCAAGCACCATACTGAGCTCTGGGGTAAAGACAAGATAATCATTTTGGACACAGTCACTGTTCCACATGAGACTCCCGGTCTTAAAAGGAGAGAGAATAGGTATTCCTTTCTCCCTCCTCCCTCAGAGGAAATGAGGCACAGAGAACTCCAGCGACTTGCCCATGGTCACACAGCAGACAAGGGGCAGGATCGGGATTGGAGTCCAGGCCCTCCGACTTCCAGGCTCCTATCCTTTGGGCTACACCAGGCTGCTTCCCTTACGCAGGACTCATTTCTAGTAAAGCGAAGTTCAAGTCTTGTTGAGTGTTGGAGATCTGCTTTTATTGAAGGCATTGCTTTCAATAAATAGTTCTAAAATCGGCAGGGATCATTTGCCGGGCCAGGGACCAGATGGTTCTAATCACTTGGTTTAGGCCAAAACATCCAGCCTCACTTTCCCCTGGAGTTTCCTGTGGTGGAAGATCATTTGTCGGGAAAGTCAGTTCACACCAGCGGGAGATTCCCCTGTCCCAATCGATCAGTCAATCACTGGCATTTATTAAATACTTACTGTGCGCAGAGCACTGTACTAAGCCCTTGGGCGACCACAGTGTAACAGAATTGGCAGGCACATTCCCTGCCCACCAACCCGGCCTAGTGGCCAGAGCACGACCCTGGGAGTCGGAAGGATCTGGGTTCTAATTCCGACCCCACTACTTATATGCTGTATGACTTTGGGGAAGTCACAACTTCTCTGTGCCTCAGTTAACTCGTCTGTAAAATAAGGATTAAGACTCTGAACTCGATGTGGGACAGGGACTGCGTCCAATCTGATTTGCTTCTATCCATCCCAACGCTAAGAACAGAGCGTGACACAGAGTAGTCATTTAGTCAGTCGTATTGAGTGCTTAACTGTGTGCAGAGCACTGTAATAAGCACTTGGGAGAGGACAATATAACACTTCCCAAGCGCTTAGTACAGTGCTCTGCACACAGTAAGTGCTCAATAAATACGATTGATTGATTGATTGATTGACTTGATCCCTGTGAGGGACAGGGACTGTGTCCACCCCGATTTGCTTGTATCCACCCGAGTGTTTAGTGCTCTGCACACAGTAAGCGCTCAATAAATACGATTGATTCATTATTTTACTTCTACATATTTATTCTATTTATTTTATTTTGTTAATTTGTTTTGTTTTGTTGTCTGTCTCCCCCTTCTAGACTGTGAGCCCACTGTTGGGTAGGGACCGTCTCTATATGTTGCAAACTTGTATTTCCCAAGCACTTAGTACAGTGCTCTGCACACAGTAGGCGCTCAATAAACACGATTGAATGAACTAAACAGACCCATTCCTGGCCCACTACAAACTTACAATCTAGAGGGGAGTGTAAGCACAGTAAGCGCTTATTACAGTTATTATTATCATTACTATTATTATAAATTATGGCTATGTTCATCATGGCCCCGGGAAGCTGAAGGAGCCTTCTTCCTATGGCAATGGCTGCTGTGGGTGGCAGCTCAAAGGGATTTTGAAAATCTTTTGTTCATCTAACGGGATGTTGCTCTGCTGTTCTTTCTTGGCAGTTTGCGGTAAAATTCCAAGCAGGAGTGGGTGGGTTGGGGTGTGTGTGTGTGTTTGTGTGTGTGTGTTGGGGGTGAGATTGAAGAGGGAATGGGAAATATTTTCCAAAGAGGGTGGGGGCTTCACCCCCATCTGCTACCCCTCTGAGTCTGCCACGTATTCCAGAACTCATGACTCAGTAGCTTCTGATAGTCCCGTCTTCCATTTCCAGTTCATTCCTCTTTATGATTGTACTATTTCGTCTTTATTATGCATTCACAATTTTCCAGGACCATTCATCACTTGCCATTTATATTATGTTTACACCATTACTCAGGTACCAGACTTCTGGTGCCCATCTATTCATTTACCACTGCATCCATCTTTTACATCAGATGCGTAACATCGGTAATTCACTCCCATATACCCTTCATTGGAGTAAAATGAGGCATATTTTGTTTTCAGATCTTTATGAAAACCAGTCAGTCGTATTTATTGAACGCTTCCGTATGAAAAAGCAATTGCCATGTTATGAGTATTTGTTGCTTACCTTCCATATATGCAAATTTCCTTCTAATTAAGAGCAATGCAAAGTAGTCCATCTTTGATTACAAGCATGTTTATTGCAACTCTGTTAGAGTCTACTATTCTACTCTTCCAAGCATTTAGTACAGTGCTCTGCACACAGCGCTCAAGAAATACGATTGATTGATGCATTGCATCTTCCATTTGTGTTAGTGCGCCCTGGCATTCACTTTGAAATTCTCCCTGTTTTTCGCACTATCAATGCTCATTTTAAATACTCAGGTTTCCTTTTCCTTATCATTTATCGTGTTCCCTGCCTAAGAACTTTCAGGTGAGAATCACAGGTGTAAGAGATTTAACCCCAAGTCAGAAACATTTTGCAAGGAATCCATTTTGCAGCCTAGACGGGGTAAGCACATTCCTGATTGTAAACTTAAATAGGTGGGTTTTAGAAGAATTTAACCCTCTTGCTCTTTCCATGAACTCACACACTGATGGATGTCACTTCAGCAGCTGATTTCCACCACTGAAATTCAGGTGTTACAAACCCCTCCTGCGTTCAACCTACTTTGCAGAATCTGCCCCGATCAATCTCCTCAGCCTTCTCCAGAGGAAAATAAAACCCCAGTGTTTTTTGTTTGGTTGTTTGTTTTTTCGTTCCATTTTTAACCTTTACCCTACTAGGATTCTGGTGTTCCCCACCAATTGTGGCAATCGAATCTACTTTCGATTATGTACCATCTGGCTGACAGCCATGAGTGGGGGAGGTGAGATAGGAAGTAAAAGCCGTTGACAGGATGCACTCTAAGGAATGGCGTCAGTGCAACTTAAAAGAGTTTTGCCCTGAACTGGACACCGTTGCCCAACAGTACATTATGGATTGGATCTCTAAGCAGGTTATTCATCAGCTAGGCCTCCCCTGCAGCAAAAAAAAAAAAAAATGAAGATGGATTTTGAGCTGAGGAAAAAAAAAATCCCTACTGTCGGATCCATGGTTACGTGGGATCTGCAGATCCAGCTTAGTTGGTTAGAATTATTAGCTTTGATAACATTTCTACCTATTTGATTTAGAAATATTAGGCTAATTCAATTGAGCAAAGGAAACCAAAAGTCCTCGTGGTGTCTGTAAAAAGCCTAATTGTCAGAAAGCCCTATTGGCCATCGAAATGGTTCTCATGAGATTCATAAAGGCAGTGACAAAGGCCTTGGAAGTATGAAATGCTCTGCATTTTCTAATGACTGTATGTTGTGTTGTCATGATCTTGGACATCCGCAAAATAGAGTGACGTTTGACTGACTTTATCCATTTGAGAAGCAGCGTGGCTCAGTGGAAAGAGGACGGGCTTAGGAGTCAGAGGTCATGGGTTCAAATCCTGGCTCCGCCAATTGTCAGCTGTGTGACTCTGGGCAAGTCACTTAACTTCTCTGTGCCTCAGTTACCGCATCTGTAAAATGGGGATGAAGATTGTGAGCCCCCTGTGGGACAACCCGATCACCTTGTAACCTCCCCAGCGCTTAGAACAGTGCTTTGCACATAGTAAGCACTTAATAAATTTCATCATTCTTATTTGAACCTTTTTAGGTGCAGGTGTTTGGATTGTATTCCGGAGAAGAATTTCATGAAGTATTTGACTGTCCTATTAAAGTAAGTAGAGTTTCTATTTCCTTTGAAGGTGACTTCATCTTGCCCTTATTAACACAGGCACTGTAAAGATCATAAAACTAGCACCCCCTTCCACTCCTAAATCTAAATTCATAGGAATATTACAAGCGTCTTTGGGCACAGCATGCCACATTGCAGAATTGTTGGTGCCATGCAACAGAGATGTTTTAGAGTTGTCAGATCAATCGAGGAAGCCTTCTCATTGGAAGAGAAAGCTAAGTGCATGCATTTTTAGAGTGGGGAAGGAAGGGGAGAAGAGAAGGTAAGAGCCGTGGCTGCTTTTTGAAGTTATCTGGGCCCTCTGAGTCATTCCTGAATAGACAACTGTGTTTATATCCTTCCTGTAAGTAGAAAAGTGTATCTGGGTTATTTTTTGAGGAAACTATCCAGTTTGGAAGTCGCTGCAGTGCTCTCAGTTGGGGTTTGAACCCTACAAACCCTGGAGAATTGGGCACTTCCAAAAGTCACTGGGAACCTCTGAGGGGATTGGGAGAACATATCTGTGGAAACCCAGACAACTCATTGGGAAAGGAAGCAGCGGAATTCAGCTCATTATCATCTCCTGATTCCTGGACACAATCTCTGCTGCTGTCTCCTCATCCCTCAACATTTCTTTCACCATTGGGGCCTACCCACTGACATTTTGTTGGGGCAAAAGGCAAGTGACACCACTAGGTTTCTCTGCTCAAGTGCATGGAGGCCTCTGCTGTACATTGAAAAGTGTCTTTTCAGAGGAAGGGAGACTTGGCTCCTTTTAACTGCCTTAAAGGCTGTAAGTTCCTTGTGGGCAGGCATCACGGCTGCTGACTTTGTAGAACTGTACTTTTCCAAGCACTTAATACGGCACCCACAGCCCTCAATAAATGTCATTGTTCAATGAATTGATTTAAACCTACCTGTGGAGCTGGCGAAGCACTGTCTCAAACGAGTGACCATTGCATCTTTTCCTTTATAGATTGTTGCCGTTCATCCTCAGTTTTTGAGATCCCATTGCAAACAGTTTGTAACAGGTGGGAAAAAAGTAAGTATTTACGATCCACATGCCTAAAGCTTAAATCTTTTGTTATTCCCTTCTCTCCCTTGTGGAACTTGATCTTTTCAGGTGGATTCTTTATCAACAGGGCATGAATTTTTCGGGTTTTACCTGCTTTCACCCTAATTTCTATTACCCAGTCTGTATTTAAAATAGTCACATTTACACGCCATATGCTTTTCCCTGCTACAGAATGGCCTGGAACTCTGCTCTGCCACCCTCCTCTCTCATAACCTTTGGGGCTCACTCAGTTCCAGTCCTTCATTTTCTTTTTCCTCTCTCTTCCCTAGCTTGCCTCCCACCTCAGGGCCCAAGCCAAAAGAACAGCTTCTGGCAGGTTGGGAACCAGGAGGAAGAGAGAGAGGATCTTGGCATTAGTGCTGAGTGCGGAACCTCCTGCTCTTCCCTCTACTCTTCAACCACCTATATCTATAATAATAATAATCTCGTGGTATTTCTTAAGTGCTACTATGTGTCAGGCACGGTACTAAGTGCTGGGGTGGATACAAGCAAATCACGTTGGACATAGTCCCTGTCCCACATGGGGCTCATAATCTCAATCACTGTGAGCCCGTTGTGGGCAGGGATTGTCTCTCTTTGTTGCTTAATTGTACTTTCCAAGCACTTAGAACAGGGCTCTGAACACAGTAAGCGCTCTGTAATTATGATTGAATGAATGAATCCCCGTTTTACAGATGAGGTAACTGAGGCACAGAGAAGCAAAGTGACTTACCCAAGGTCACACGGGAGACAAATGGAGCCGGGATTAAAACCCATGCCCTTCTACCAGGCCCATGCTCTAGCCACTGTGCCTTGCTGTTTCTCTGTGGGAGTATGCTAGCTAACTCTCCCCCTGGTTCCTTTCAGCGTCTCCCCCATCTCCCGCTAGTGGTTTTGGGGCTGTATCTTCCTGCTGCCCAACTCTGCAGGGACCTCAGAGATCAGAGAATCGCTTTACAAAAGTAAAATGGAGAATTGGAATTACCAAAGGTCACTAGGGAGCCTCTGAGAGAATTGGGAGAACCTATTTGTGGAACCCAATTGGCTCGTTGAGAGAGGAAGCAGCAGAAATCAACTCATTATTATTGAAATAGAAGTCACTGGGTTTTAAAAAGCTTTGAACCTGATTTTTTATGGGAAATTTTGAGAAAATAATTACCTTCAAATTATGTTGTTTTAATCCAAAAGATCAATACCTCATATATCATTTTGGAAACAGATTGTATTTGGGGTTAATTCTGCAACTCTCTCTCCCACAGAAATGTTTCAAGTGTTATAGAAGGTAACAGAAAATATTAAATCATTTAGAGAACACTTCTCTAGCGAGTTCATTTTGAAAAGGTGTGAAGGCAGAAATGTTGCATAAATCGTTTGCTTCGAGACAAGGACTGTTATCAGTTTCCACCTCCAATTTATAGAGAGTGTTCATTAAGAAAGGTCATAGGCAAATGTTTCTTGGGCCCATAAAGTATTGCCCTATTTAAAACCCCAAAACGTTGTTGTTGAGAATTATCTGGACTGAATACTTTCCAAGTTGAGAGAGGGTGTTCTGACTCCCAGAAAGAGGAATATTAAACATATGCAGTCTCTTGGATCTCATCCTGGGGCTTGGTTCTTGGGTTCTGGCCTCTCATGGAAGCTCCCTGAGAGGGCACCCAAGGTGGCACATGGATGGCCTAAAGATGCTGGATTGCTCTGTTTCTTTCCTTACTCCTCCAGGCTTTGCTCTTGTTTCTTCTCAAAACTCGAGGAGAGGGGTAAAAACAGTTGAAATTCACTGATGTAGCTCACCCTTCAGTCTTCAGACCATGCTGCACCTAACCACCCGAATCAAAGAACTATCTCACCTACCAACCCGTTTAGATTGGGTTTACCAATTCTTTTGTAGTGTACACTCTCCAAAGCGCTTAGTACAGTGCTCTGCACACAGTAAGGACTAAATGAAAGCCATTGATTGATTGATTGATGGATGGATCCTATCTCTAAAGGCTTCCTGAGGTAAAATTCTCTCTTCCGCAGTCACCCAACCCGTGAGTGAGCAGTCCCCTTTTGACAGGAAGTTTGTGACATTTAATCTGTCAATCAGTGGTATTTATGCAGTGCCTACTGAACTCAAGCACTATTCTGAGCACTTGGGAGAATGCATTATAACAGAGCCGGTAGACACGTTCCCTTCCCACAAAGAGCTTACAGTCTAGAGGGGGAGGTGTTCTTTACAATAAATTATGGCTATGTACATAAGGGCCAAGTGTGGGGTGAATAAAGGGTGCAAGGGCAACGCAGAAGGGAGGATTAGCGGAAATGAGGGCTGAGTTGGGGAGGAGAGGGAGGAGATGAGTTTGGAAGGTGGGGAGAGTGGTGATCTTTCAGATTTGAAGGAGGAGAGAGTTCCGGGCGAGAGGTACAGGGAGGAGACTGGCATTAGAGGAGAGAAGTAAGCCTGCTGGGTTGCATTAGGAAATCAGTAAGGTAAGGTAGGAGGGAGCAAGGTGATTGAGTACTTTAAAGCCAGTGGTAGTCAATCAGTAGTATTTATTGAGTGCTTATTGTGTGCAGAACTATGTACTAAGCATTTGGGAGAATGCATTATAACAGAGCCGGTAGACATGTTCCCTTCCCACAAAGAGCTTACAGTCTAGAGGGGGAGGTGTTCTTTAAAATAAATTATGGATATGTACATAAGGGTCGAGTGTGGGGTGAATAAAGGGTGCAAGGGCAACGCAGAAGGGAGGATTAGCGGAAATGAGGGCTGAGTTGGGGAGGAGAGGGAGGAGATGAGTTTGGAAGGTGGGGAGAGTGGTGATCTTTCAGATTTGAAGGAGGAGAGAGTTCTGGGCGAGAGGTACAGGGAGGAGACTGGCATTAGAGGAGAGAAGTAAGCCTGCTGGGTTGCATTAGGAAATCAGTAAGGTAAGGTAGGAGGGAGCAAGGTGATTGAGTACTTTAAAGCCAATGGTAGTCAGTCAGTAGTATTTATTGAATGCTTACTGTGTGCAGAACTCTGTACTAAGCATTTGGGAGAGTACATTATAATAGAGTTGTTAGACACGGTCCTCACCCACAGGGCGCTTACAGTCTAGATGAAGAGCTTACAGTGATAAGGAGTTTCTGCTTATTAATAATTATAATAATTATGATACTTGTTAAATATTTAGTATGTGTCATGCACTGTTCTAAGTGCTGGGGTAGATACAAGTAAGCCAGGTTGGACACAGTCCCTGACCCACATGGGGCTCACACTCTTAATCTCCATTTTACAGATGAAGTAACTGAGGCCCAGAGAAGGTAAGTGACTTGCCCAAGGTCACACAACAGACATGTGGTGGAGCCAGGATTAGAACCCATGACCTCTGACTCTCAGGCCATTCTCTATCCACTAAGCTTGAAAGTGAGTAGAAATTCCGCCGCCTTCGGTTTAACCCTATACTCACTCATGATCATTGGGGACACCCAGCCAAGCACCATAGTCACTTTACACATAGTCAAAGCATTTCAGGCAAACTAGGAGGAGTTCACAGAACCATGAAATTTCCCCACCAGATTAGCGGAGGTCTGCTAATGTGTGGAATGCCTGGGTTTGCTCTGCTTTGGTATATTCTCACCACCAACGCTTATATCATCATCATCATCAATCGTATTTATTGAGCGCTTACTGTGTGCAGAGCACTGTACTAAGCGCTTGGGAAGTACAAATTGGCAACATATAGAGACAGTCCCTACCCAACAGTGGGCTCATGTCCCTCATGAAAGCAGTCACGGAAGAGTTTCCCGATTGGACAGAAGTGACTTCACTATTTAGAAAGCAATCAATCAATCAATCGTATTTATTGAGTGCTTACTGTGTGCAGAGCACTGTACTAAGCACTTGGGAAGTACACGTTGGCAACATATAAAGACAGTCCCTACCCAGCAGTGGGCTCACAGTCTAGAAGGGGGAGACAGAGAACAAAACCAAACATACTAACAAAATAAAATAAATAGAATATATATGTACAAGTAAGATAAATAGAGTAATAAATATGTACAAACATATATACATATATACAGGTGCTGTGGGGAAGGGAAGGAGGTAAGATGGGGGGGATGGAGAGGGGGATGAGGGGGAGAGGAAGGAAGACAAGCTCCCAACAACAAAGTTAGAGATAGAGTTTCTTAGTGCTGGTGAGTGTTATGGGGGAAGGGAAGCTGGGAATTCATAGAAACAAGGAATTTCCGGCAGGTGGTGGTGAAATTATGTGGACGCACCTGAACAGAAGAAAACATCAGGGATTTAACACATCTCTTTGGTTATCTCTGATTACTTGACAGGTTGTTCTATATTCAGCCCTCTGTGAGCGAGTATGCCGATTTCCAATGCATGCCTATTCCTAGTTCCTCTTTTACAGTTCTCCTGGAACTTGTCGGCCCACACACGTTGCTGAATGCATGACCCAGAGTAATTAATTGCATGTAGCCACAATAAGAGCCTGCTTCATCTCGGTAAAAGGGAATGATAGAAAAGCCAATTGTAATTAAAACTCTGCACTT
Source organism: Tachyglossus aculeatus (assembly GCF_015852505.1). NCBI lineage: Eukaryota > Metazoa > Chordata > Mammalia > Monotremata > Tachyglossidae > Tachyglossus > Tachyglossus aculeatus. Next base: position 39,804,278 of record NC_052067.1, on the reverse strand, counting down.
GGGGCTTAAAACAGCACCACCACCAAGAACAGCCACACACTTCACAAAGCTCAAACCTCTAAGCAAATCTGAAATTATATTGTGGGAGAGATATTTAACCCAGGCAGTATGTCGGAGTTTAAGTAGGGCCCATTCTTTCATTCAAAATTTTTTGGCTGGAATTTATAATTTAGCTGATTCCTCTTTAAAGGCAGCTTCAGGCTTTGTGCAGTGTGTATGGAGCCATTATATTCTTTCCTAGTTATAATTATGAACTTCTTAAAACCTTGGGTATGTAAATATGTGCTGTTGTATTTAGGGACTTGTAAAATTAAGACTGTTGACTCTAGGATTTCTTCAGATCCATTAAGGTTTATTGTGTAAATATGTATTTAGTGAGTTGTAAAAACCTGTGTTTACCCAATAAACCATAGTGATGTCTTTGCAAACCGTCAAATAATTAGACATTTTCAAAATGCCTGTTGGCATGATGCATTCTTAACAAATCATAGTAGTGTCCCTTATTGAATATGGGTGACACTTGTCTTTCAGAACATCATGGAATCTATTTTTGTTTGTCTAGAGGAAAAAAAAATTATTAGTTTTTTTTTTTTTTTAGTGGGATAGCAAACTCATTTAATGGCTGAGGATGATTAAATGTCTCTTAATCTGCAGGAACCTATTTTAGCAATTTGAGAGTAATTAAAGAAAGAGGAGGTTGAATGAGGAAGATAGGTGCAGGAGTAGACCAACTTCCAGAGTGAAACTGTACATATCAGTTTTTAGAAGTACACTGATTTATCCACTTGAGTTATTGCCTTAACACTCTCCCCCAAAATGAAAAGCCTCAGAGTTCCTCTTGGCATAATCTCAAATATTCTAGAGCTGGTAGCTATAGATCGAAAGAGGGGAAAAAACCTCAGCATAGTAAGTTTTGAAAGGAGGGCTTTGGGTGGATGTTGATAACCCAGTAATAATAATATTTTGTAAATAGCTGGCCGCTCCCATTAAGAACAGGTGGTGGATTTTACCGGAAAAAAACAAAAAAGTAAATGAAAATGATGAATAGTGGGGACAGCATGACCTTCTGCTTTTGAGGATGGGTTTAATCCTAAAAAAAGAAGGTGGAAACTAGGTAAATGGGCTAATAGAGGTGCTTCTTAACTTTAAAATACAGTTCTGCTTGCAGACTGACAGCTAAATGAACATTTTAGAATTGGGTAACAATCCCTAGTAAGCAGTGGGTTAAAATGGCAAGAGACTTGAGAAGGGAGACGGCAGATTTTGCTTTCATTCATTCAATCATTTGAGCACCTACTGTGTGCAGAGCACTAGACTAAGCACTTGGGAGAGTGCAGTATAACAATAAACAGACACATGTTCCAAAGTTAAGGTGATCTTTCTAATTTTGCTAATTTTTCACCTACAGCTTTTGATTAATGCCAACCACAAAAGGTTGGGGGGAGCCAAACTAAGTGCATTTCAGAATAGTTCTGCAGAACCCAGCATGGAAAAAGCAAGCTTGGATTAGTGGGTATTTCTCTTCGGGTGCATCATTTCCTTTTTAAGCTTTAGCTTCTAGGGCACTAAAGATGTATCCTTTCCCCCTTGGGAACCCAAAAGGAGATGTTTCTATCAGGTGTAAACTTTTGTTTTACTTTTCAAGGTAACTTTTTAGTGCCTGAATGCCAAGGCTGGAATTTTGACTGCTGCTCCTTGCTTATTCTAAATTCGGTTTTGTTTCCAAGGTTGGAAAAAAAGAAACGAAAAAGCAAACACTTCGTACTGCACGTTGAGCAAATCTTTTGTTCACCAAGCTGGCTCTCCAATGGTTGTGTGTAGAGCTGAGATTTGAGCTAACTCTTATGTGGGAGGATTTTTGTTATCGTCCAGACTTTTTCTGCAGATATACTGTATCTTGGTTTCATTCATTCAGATGTATTTATTGAGCGCTTGCTGTATGCAAAGCACTGTGTCTGGGAGAGGACAATATAATATTAAACAGAAACATTTGGTTTTGTATGAAAACAACTGTGGTTTTAGAATGCATCAAAATGAGCTTCATAATTAATTGTTGTGGTATTTGGACAAGTGATTAAATTGCCAGTGCGTATTTAGAAAAAAGTCATTTATTTGGGATATCCCCTGAGAGAAAGCTACCTGAATGTCAAGTGCTGAAAATTGTCAGTGGCCACTCAATAAACCTGAAAAAGTCCACTTTCAATCTGGATCTCATCAACATAAGTGGATTACTACCGTAATAAAAGACATGGTATCTACTTTCAAGGAGCTTGCAGTCTCAAAGAGAAAAACAGACGCACTTGCACATGTACAATAGGCAAAAAACTGAGTGCAGATACAAAGAATAAAAATGAAAGTAGACAATACTTAGAGATACAGATATGTGTGTATTTATATATGTAAATATATATGTATGTATAAATATGTATATATTGTAAGCTCCTTAAGGGCAGGGATCAGGTCTACCAACTCTGTTACTCTCCCAAGTGCTTAGTAGAGTGTTAAGCATACGGTCAGTGCTCAAGAAATGCTATCCATTTATGTGGGCTAAGTGTGGCTAATTGGATGATAGAACCAGGCAGGTGGAAATCAAATTAAGTTTTTTTCTTCAAGGGGGTGATTTTTATTTTTTTTTACTTCCCGAGGACTTTGAAGAGGTAGAAGGAGGTGATTTGGTGATTTTCGAGGAAGGTGGGAGTTTCATATACAAGTGAACAGCGGTTCGGTAATATGAGAGTCATGGAGATGCTTGTAAAATGAGGATCTCAGAATTGCGCTGAGTTTACCTAAAACAACTAGAGAGGTTGTAGGCTCAAATACTAGCCACCATACATAAACTTTGAGCCTTTTAAAGAAGAAAATCAATAGGAGAACCATCTCTAGTGATGTAAATATTTTACTGTCAGTTTAATTGAACCACCTTGACAGGGATTTTAGAGCCTCCTGTTGAAAGATATATCTGAATTTCTAGACATAGCCTCTTTCTTCCAGTTGCACATTTTTGACTCTCTCTGTAGATCAGTAGTTCTTCAGTAAATTCCTCAAGAGCCAACCAATGGGAAATACACATTTCAGGTCCATACTTCTCTTTCTCCTTGAATTAACATCCTTTACCAATAGGCTTAGGATATGAATCCTTTTGTGGGTAGGAAGGGGATATCATAGGTTCCATCATTCCTTTTAGCGTCAGGCAGCGCTACATCAAAGCCCCTTGGGAAATTTGGGTGCTATAATATCAAAGATTCATTTCTGGAAAAGGAAGTTTCTGGAAAGAAGTTTCTGGGGCACAAATCCCAGTTTCTAGCTGATTCCACCAACCTCACCATTATTCAAGCAAAATAGGTCGACCAATCTAAAATAATACTTACACTTCCAAAAGCTGAGGGCAATTTGTCTAGGATCAAGGAGAAAATAATTTAAAAGATACAAATACTTGGCATTGTTGATGGATAGTTTTTCAAAGCTTTCATCTGAAAGTAGGACTGTGTTAAAACATTGTTCTGACAAAAACTGGCTCAGTCAGTGGAGGGTTTTGAACGCTTAATGTGGGCAGATGACTGTACTAAGTGCAAGCAGCGTGGCTCAGTGGAAAGAGCACGGGCTTTGGAGTCAGAGGTCATGGGTTCAAATGCCTGCTCCGCCAGTTATCAGCTGTGTGACTTAGGGCAAGTCACTTCACTTCTCTGGGCCTCAGTTACCTCATCTGTAAAATGGAGATGAAGACTGTGAGCCCCCCATGAGACAACCTGATCATCTTGTAACCTCCCCAGCACTTAGAACAGTGCTTTGCACATAGTAAGTGCTTAATAAATGCCATTATTATTATTATTATCATTACAATAGAGGTGGCTCATTCAGGAGCTCCTCGTATGTGCTGAATACTGGTAATTTGTTGGAAACTCCATCTCCAGATTAAAACCACTTTCTTTGTCTGAAACCTCTGTAGGTAATCTAATAATAATGTGGTACTTGTTAAGTGCTTACTATGTTCCAAACACTGTTCTAAACACTGGGGTAGATAAAAGCTAATCAGGTTGGACACAGTCCATGTCCCACATGGGGCTCACACTTTTAATCCCCACTCGTTGTGGGCAAGGAACGTGTCTGTTTATTATTTTCTACTCTCCCAAGTGTTTCTAGTACAGGGCTCAATGCGCAGTAAGCTCTCAATAAGTACAATTGAGTCAATTTGACAGATGAGGTAATGAGGCACAGAGAAGTGAAGTGACTCGCCCAAAGTCACACAGCAGACATGGAGGAGCCGGGATTAGAACCCAGGTCCTTCTGACCCCCAGGCCCATTCTCTATCCATTAAGCCATGCTGCTTCCCCACTGAGTAGAGGGAGTAAGATTTGACAGACTTCATCATGAGTGTGTTTGGTCTTTGTTTTTCTCCTTCCCAAAGATTAAAACAATTACTGGAGAATTTTCTCCTTCAGACAGTCCAGATGAAGAAAATCTAGGCTGCGCCTCTGAAACATTTGATCGAAGGGATTCATTTTCATTTCAGCAACTAACCAGGTGTTGAGTAGTGGGGCGGGTGAATGTGTCACCTGGATGTTACGCCTCAACCGTACTAACTGGCAATTAATCGGCCTTTAACTTTGTGTCCATTCTGTGTTGCCATCTTGTCTGTCCTTTGAGGGTGGCCGCGGAATCAACCCGCTGGAGGTTGGCGGGAAGGGGACCATACTCTTAAGAGGATACCCTTCCCTAAAGATTAGCACCATGGCAAATTTGGGTGAGAGGATGATACTCAAATCAGGTCCTGTCGTGGCAAATTCCTGTCCTCAAAGAGTAATTGGGACCAGGATAAGTGTCTTTACCTGAGGTTGGAGGCTCTGCCCCTGGTTGGGTTTTGTGCCAGCCCGCCCAGCATTTCATCGAATAATAGTAATAACAATAATAATAATACTGGTGGTATTTGTTAAGCACTTACGATGTGCCAGGCACCGGGGTGGATACAAGCAAATCAGGTTAGGCCCAGTCCCAACAGTTTTACCCCCCCATTTTACAGATTAGGGAACTGAGATGCAAAGAAGTGAAGTGACTTGCCCAAGGCCAGCCAGCAGACAAGTGATGGAGCCGGGATTAAAATCCATGACCTCCTGGCTCCCAGGCCTGTGGTCTATCCACTACGCCATGCTGCTTCCACCAAAGACAGAAGACTTTTCCCTTCTAGATCCTGGAAAGACCTATAATTCCACCAGAGACCAGTCCCTGGGGAGGAGAAAGGGAAGACCAATTCCATCTCCTCACCCATCCCAATTCTTGGAAAACAGGTCAGCTGATCTAGTGGGTTTTCAGTCCTTTGTAGTAGCAGGAGTTGTGGCATTTATTGAGTGCCTACTTAGTGTGGTGATGACCTATGGTAAGCACTTGGGAAGTAGAGTAACAAAGTGACATGTTTCCTGCCCTCAAGGAGCTTACACCCACAGCATTGATGTTTGTGCACAGGATTAATAATAATAATAGCATTTATTAAGTGCTTACTGTGTGCAAAGCACTGTTCTAAGCCCTGGGGAGGCTACAAGGTGATCAGGTTGTCCCACGGTGGGCTTACAATCTTAATCCCCATTTTACAGATGAGGGAACTGAGGCCCAGAGAAGTTAACTGACTTGCCCAAAGTCACACAGCTGACAAGTGGCGGGGTCAGGATTTGAACCCATGACCTCTGACTCCAAAGCCCAGGCTCTTTCTACAGAGCCAAGCTGCTTCTCCATGGATCCAAGGGATCTGCTTGGGAAGGTATTGTAAATCTATGCTCTTCTGAACTTCACTGGAAGATGCGAGAATATCTAATGTCTCCATTTCAGTGTAACCTAGAAGTAGAGCCAATAGTCCGATGTTTTTGATTCATTAGCCCGAGGTGTTTCTCTGCCCATGTATCTGGATTTCCTGGGAGGAAATCTATGTAATCTATCTCATTTCCACCCCAGCTCCACAGTGAGCTTCTCTTCATCTCCTTCTTCTTCTCCTCTCTTAAACTCTCTTCATTTCTCGTGTCCCGATCCCTCCCTCCATCCCTGTGTCATCTACACACTGAATGGTGGGCCAAGTTTCAGAGCTGATTGAGTTTTGTGCCAGTCATATCAGTTTGAGAAGCAGCATGGCATAGAGGATAGAGCTCAGGCCTAGGAGTCAGGAGGTCATGGATGGAGTCAGGAGGTCATGGATTTGAATCCCGGCTCCTCCATTTTGCTGTGTGACCCTGGGCAAGTCACTTAACTTCTCGGTACCTTAGTTGCCTCATCTGTAAAATGGAGGTTAAGACCGTGAGCCCCGTGTGGGATAGGGATTGTGTTGAACCCAGTTTGATTGTATCCACCCCAGCACTTGGTACAGTGCCTGGCTCATAGTAAACATTTAACAAATACCATAGTTATTATTATTTATTGAGTGCCTGCTAAGGGCAGAGTGCTTCACCAGGTACTCAGAGCAAGTAAAACTCATGTGACTCCTGCCCTCCACAATCTAATAAATTAATTGAAAGTTAGGGAGATTCAGACTGTATACATTCCGTGGGAACAAGCGGAGAAACCATAGGTACGATCAGGGAAAAACAAAAGCAAGCAAGACATGGATCAATAAAATAACTTTTTGAGTATGGATGCAAGCATGAAGCATAGCTGATGGGGGCAGGAACTATATCTATCAACTTTGTTGTACTGTAGTCCCACTAAAATGTAAGCTCCTTGAGGACAGGGATTGTATTTACCAACTCTATTGTATTGTACTCTGCCAAGCACTAAGTACAGTGCTCTGCACACCATAAGTGTTCAATAAATAAGATTGATAGGCTGACCTGACCAGAAAGCTGGGGATTGGTCAGGGAATATCATGCCCGCTTGTTTTGTAATAATAATGATAATAATAATAATGTTGGTGTTTATTAAGCACTTACTATGTGCAAAGCACTGTTCTAAGTGCTGGGGTAGATACAAGGTAATCAGGTTGCCCCACGTGGGGCTCACAGTCTTCATCCCCATTTTACAGATGAGGGAACTGAGGCCCAGAGAAGTGAAGTGACTTGCCCAAAGTCACACAGCTGACAAGTGGCGGAGCCGGGATTTGAACCCATGACCTCTGACTCCAAAGCCCGTGCTCTTTCCACTGAGCCATGCTGCTTCTCTAATAGTAATAGTAGTAATAGTGCAGTGTTGCCTAGTGGATAGAGCCCGGGCCTCGGAGTCAGAAGGAACTGGGTTCTAATCCCAGCTCTGCCACTTGTCTGGTCTGTGACCTTGGGTAAGTCACTTCACTTCTCTGGGCCTCAGGTCCCTCATCTGCAAAATGGGGATTAAGACAGCGAGCCCCATGTGGGACATGAACTGTGTCCACCCTGATTAGCTTGTATCTACCCCAGTACTTAGTACAGAGCCTGGAACGTAGTAAGCACTTTAACAACTACCATAAAAAAAAAGTATTAAGCACTTTAAGTCTGGAGAGCACCATTCCTAAGCGCTGGGAAAGAGTATACAATAGGGAATTAGATATGGGCCCTGTCCCTCTTGTGGCTCACAATCTTGTCTGCCCCATTTTCCCTCCTGATTCCAGTTGTAATTCACCCATGATTTAATCCCCGGAAGTCACAGAGATGGTCTAGCTACCGTTTCTCCTAGAGGACGTGAAAATCCAATGGGTCCTATGGGGAACTCACTGAGACCAAGTGAAGTGCAATGCCATAACCAAGTCATTGTCTTAAGTAAGCTCTTTAAACCCAGCTTCGACTGTATTTTGAGAGAGTAATCGATTTGTATTTCCTCCCTTTGATACTGCCGTTGTCATTCATCATCCTTCCTAATGCAATGTCTCGGGATCCCCCCCCCTCATCGTTTAAGGTGAAGACTATGTGTGTTTAAATCGGGGGATGAGTATTTATCACAGCCCATTAACTCCAGCTCTGACTGGTTAAATGTTAGGGATTTTTTTTTTTTTTTTGAATTGCATTTTTGTCCAGACGGGTCTGGTTTTCCTTAGCAGGGAGCCATTGAAAATTAATCCTAGGAAAGAATAATCCAGAGATATGCACAAGTCTAGCAAGGAGCATCCATCCAAAATGTCATATTATTTCTTTAAAGAAGGATGTTATTCTCGTTTGGGCTTTCGGGAGCCAATCCCTCAGGATGCACTTCAGAAACGAAAATGGAAATTTTGGGAGGAAAAAAAAGACAAAAGGCTCCTGCCTGTGATATATAATTGTCTATTTTACAGGCAAATTAAGCATGTATTTCAATTGTTTGAGCTGTTTGAAAAGGCCACTTCTTTCATCAAATTACTCCTAGAAAAATTGTGCTTGACCCCTCGTAAAATTCACCAATTACGTTGTCATTAAGCTTCTGGAAAAGAAGAGGCACAGCCCCTTCTCAGATCCTGTTTTTGGTTTTTTTGTTATGTTTTGTTTTGTGTTTTTTTAAATGGTATTTGTTAAGCATTTACTGTGGGTCAGGCTCTAACCCATAGTACTAAGCGTTGGGGTGGATATAAACCTACTTGGGTTGGACATAGTCCCTGTCCCCCATGGGGTTTCCAGTTTGAATCCCCATTTTACAGATGAGGGAACTGAGGCACAGAGAAGTGAAATGACTTACCCAAGGTCACACAGCAGACAAATGGCAGAGGTCCTTCTGACTCCCACTAGGCCACGCTGCCTCTCCTGTTGTGGTTAAATTTCTGTTTGAATTCAGTAGCATTCAATATGCTTTTCAGAAAGGAGTGGAGAAAATAAAGCAGCCTTCCTAATCCAGATTATCGCCCCTCAATGCAGAGTCTTAAATAATCACATTTTACACCATCCAAACCAAGAGATGACATAGGGTGGTTAGCACAGTGCTCTGCACACAGTAAGTGCTCGAATTGATAGATGAATACAGGAAACAGGGAGAGGGATGCCAGGAGCAGGAAGGAAAGTGAAAGGAACAGGTGCTAATGAGAAAGAAAGCCCACCAAGCCAGAGAGGGAAATGAACTGAGGCATGGACAAGGAAACTGAGAAAGGAAGCTCCTTGAGGGTAGGGATGATGTCTGTTGTGGATTAGGGAAGCAGTGTGGCCTAGTGGAAAGAGCACAGCCTGGTTGCTTGAGGACCTGGATTCTGATTCTGGCTCTACTATTTGCTGTGTGACTGTGTGTTAAGTCGCTTAAATTCTATGTGCCTCAGTTACCTCATCTGTAAAAATGGGGATTAAGACTGTGAGCCCCATGTGGGACATGGAGTGTGTCTGACATGATTACCCAACTTACCCAATATAACACATAGTGCTTAACATTTACTATAAAAGTAATAATAATAATGGTGGCTTTGTTAGGCGCTTACTATGTGCGAAGCACTGTTCTAAGCACTGGGGGGGATACAAGGTGATCACATTGTCCCACGTGGGGCTCACAGTCTTAATCCCCATTTTACAGATGAGGGAACTGAGGCCCAGAGAAATTAAGTGACTTGCCCAAGGTCACACAGCAGACACGTGGGGGAGCCGGGATTAGAACCCATGACCTCTGACTCCCAAACCTGTGCTCTTTCCCAACAAAAAATCTCTAAGAGAATCAGCGTGACCTAGTGGATACAGCTCAGGCCTGGGCGTCAAAGGACATGGGTTTTATTCCCGACTTGGCCCCTTTTCTGCTGAGTGAGTGGGCAAGTCACTTAATTTAAGACCTTTAGCTCCCAGTGGGACAGCGACTGTCTCCAACCCAATTTGCTTGTTTCCATCCCCACATTTCCTACATGCCCGGCACATGGCAAGTGCTCAACAAATGCCACAATCCTTACGGTAGTCTCTCCCAAACGCTTAGTACGATGCTCTCCATAGAGTAAGCGCTCCCCAAGTATTGATCGATTGATTTGAGAGAAATTTGAGAGAGTCTGACAAAGCAAGAGGGTGCGAAATAGGCAGGAACAAAATAATGTGGTTCCGGTCACAGAGTGAGCCAAAGGAGAATAGAGAAAGAAGCCAAGGAATAATAGGAAAACCACTGAAGGGCTTGAGGTGGACACAGGAGAGAAAACAAAATACCAACCCAAATCATCTTGCTTTTCAAACCAGTTCTTAGGTTCCCTGCAAATTCTTTGGGAGTCTCAGCAGGTGGTAAAATACTTAGTGAAATCTCCTTCTGTCCCTGTTTGTTTAATGCATAGCTTTGATGGGGCAGAAAACGGTGTTTGCTCTGTTTGGAGCAACAAAGGGGTCCTGAGGATGCTGAGCAGTAAAGAAGATAAAGGCACTTAACTGCTCTGCGGGCTGGTTCTGCCTGGTCACCTCAGCGTCTGTAAAGGGGTGAGATTCATAACTGCTGCATTCTAGACCAGTGGACAGATTTCCTCCCTTTTCTCTAATCCTCCCTTTTTCTCCCCCATCTAGACTTGTAAACTCGTTATGGGCAGGGAACGTAATAATTCCATTGTATCGTCCTCTCCCAAACACTTACTATAGTGCTCTGCACACAGTAAGCCCTCAATAAATACAATTGATTGATTGATTTTTCTGTTTTTATCCCTTGAAATTCAGGTTATTCCGCCAAACCGTCTTGCTCTAGAATTCCTTTATCATGACTCCTTCCTCCTCTTTTTTTTTCTTGACTGCCCACCTCTCACCCAACTCTCATCATCATCATCATCAATCGTATTTATTGAGCGCTTACTGTGTGCAGAGCACTGTAGTAAGCGCTTGGGAAGTACAAATTGGCAACATATAGAGACAGTCCCTACCCAACAGTGGGCTCACAGTCTAAAAGGGGGAGACAGAGAACAAAACCAAACATACTAACAAAATAAAATAAATAGAAAAAATATGGAACGCTTCACGAATTTGTGTGTCATCCTTGCGCAACTCTCAAATCCAGTTGTCTTCTTTTTTTTCCTGTTTTGCTTTCAGGGTCTCTTTCTTTGATTTTATTTCTTTGTCTTACCTCTGTGCTTCTTTCCAGCCCCTGTCATCTTCTCGTCGGCATCTCTTCGGCTAACCTCCTGGGATTTTTCACCTCAGTACCTGCTTCCTCAATCTCTTTTCTCCTTTTACGTGGCCTGTTCAGTTCTCTAGCCTAAGCTGCCATCTAATACTTCTCCATGGACTCCTTCTACTGCTGCTTTTACTAACGGTGGAATGCTTGAGTTTAGACAAGTGAGAAGGAGGAATCGAGGAAGGCCAAAGTGATTCATATTCAGATACTTAGAAGATTGGAAGGAGATTAAAAAGAGAGCCAACCCCACTCCCTGTCCCTCTCTTAGAGAGGAATGGGATGGAGTCTAATGTCTGGTGTTATGCTATCAGAAGGGTTTGCTTTATTATAGCTATATACTAATCCTGCTCTCTCTGTTGGAGATCTTGGGATATGCATCGTAAGCACCACTGTATTGTAACAAAGTACTAGATAGATTTAGCAGTACAAAAAACAGATAGAAGAATAAAGTATATTGCAGAGGATGTGAGGAGGTGATTTTGCTGTTCCTATTGAAATATAAGTACTGAGAGTGCTGACTGTCTGGATGGGGATTTATGGGAAATAAAGCCCTAAAATACTTTCTCCAGCAAAAAAAATAGACCTCTTGGAAACGGTTTTTTCCCTTCTATGTACTTAGCTCCCATTGAGCTGAAATTGCTCTCAGTGTTGTGATAATGACAATTCAATATTACAGCTATGTGGCAGATGAACTAAATAAATTAACCAGCTGCTTTTAAGGGAAATGTGCTCAATGGATTACCCACCCTAAAATGCTTTGTAGAACGTTCATGCTCAGAGGGTCTCCAGGTGGCTTTCCAACAAGAAAGGGAGAAATGGATTTTACTAAATATCCGTAAAGTACGGGCAGAAGAATCTGTGGCCTTGGAATGAGGAGAGTATTTGTGAGGAAGGATGGCGTTTCCCTCCCAGAGCAGTGGGGCCAAAGCTCATTGCTCTTTTTTGTTGTTGTTTTCATGGTATTTGTTAAACACTTACTATGTGTCAGGCACTGTACTACGCTCTAGGGTAGATACAAGCTAATCAGGTTAGACACAATCTGTGTCCCACCTGGGGCTCTCCGTCAGAAGCAGCATGGCTCAGAGGAAAGAGCCCGGGCTTTGGAGTCAGAGGTCATGGGTTCAAATCCCAGCCCCGCCAATTGTCAGCTGTGTGACTTTGTGCAAGTCACCTAGCTTCTCTGTGCCTCAGTTACCTCTTCTGGAAAATGGGGATAAAGACTGTGAGCCCCACGTGGGACAACCTGATCACCTTGTACCCTCCCCGGCGCTTAGAATAGTGCTCTGCACATAGTAAGCGCTTAACAAATGCCATCATTATGATGGCGATGATGATGATTATTATGAGGTAACTGAGGCCCAGAGAGTGAAGCGATTTGCCCAAAGTCACACAGCAGACAAGAGGCAGAACTGGGTTTAGAACCCAGGTCCTTCTGACTCTCGGGCCGGGGCAGCAAGTTTGCCGCTCCCTTGCCCAGTCAGCTGCTTCTCTCCCATCAGGTAGCTTAGAGCTAGCCCGAGCCATGAGGGCACCTTTATTTTCCCCACCGGTGGCCAAGAGGAGGGAAATAAGTAGTACAGGATTAAAATTGCTCAGTATTCAGAGGCATCTATATTAGACGTCTCAGAATTTCATGGAACCTCAACTGAACAGGCAGTGAGTATTCCCTAGACCAGATGAGGAAACACAAGCATTTAAAGGAAGTTAAAAGCAGCTGCATCATCGTCATCTTTATCAGCACCAGTATTTATTGAGCATCTACTGTGTGCAAAATATGGCAGGAGACACATGTAAGCATATAATAAAAGCAAAGGTCGTAGCCCCTACCCTCATTCATTCATTCAGTCGTATTTATTGAGCGCTTACTGTGTGCAGAGCGCTGTACTAAGTGCTTGGGAAGTACAAGTCGGCAACATATAGAGGATGCCCCTACCCAACAAAGGGCTCACAGTCTAGAAGGGGGAGACAGACAAGAAAACAAAACATGCACACAAGTGTCAAAATCGTTGGACCAAATAGAATTAAAGCTATATGCACATTGTTAACAAAATAAATAGAATAGTAAATATGTACAAGTAAAATAGAGTAATAAATCTGTACAAATATATACAAGTGATGTGGGGAGGGGAAGGAGGTAGGGCGGGGGGATGAGGAGGAGGAGAGGAAAAAGGGGGCTCAGTCTGGAGACGAACTCTCAAACGGGAAGTACAGGCAGCCACAAACAATAATAATGGTATTTATTAAGTGCTTATTATGTGCCAGGCACTGCCTAAGTACTGGGGTGGATACAAACAAATCGGGTTGGACGCAATCCCTGTCCCACATGGGGCTCACAGTCTCAATCCCCATTTTACAGATGAGGTAACTGAGACTCAAGATAAGTCAAGTGACTAGCCCAAGATCTCACTGTGGACAAGTGGTGGAGCCAGGATGAGAAGCAGTATGGCCTAGTGGATAGAGCACAGACTTGGGAGTCTGAAGGACCTTTGTTCTAGTCCCGACTCCACTGCTTGTCTGCTGTGTGACCTTGGGCAGGTCACTTCACTTCTCTGGGCCTCAGTTATCTCACCTGTAAAATAGAGATTATTCATTTATTCATTCAATCGTATTTATTGAGCGCTTACTGTGTGCAGGGCACTGTACTAAGCGCTTGGGAATCAATCATATTTACCGAGCGCTTACTGTGTGCAGAGCACTGTACTAAGTGCTTGGGAAGTACAAGTTGGCAACATATATAGAGACAGTCCCTACCCAACAGCGGGCTCACAGTCTAGAAGGGAGAGACAGACAACAAAACAAAACATATTAATAAAATAAAAGAAATAGAATATAAAATAAATAGAATAAGACTGTGTCTTATAAATAGAATAAGAATTAGACTGTGAGCCCCATGTGGTGTGCGGACTGTGTCAGTATGTTGCCAACTTGTACTTCCCAAGTGCTTAGTACAGTGCTCTGCACACAATAAGCGCTCAATAAATACGATTGTTTGATTGATTGTCCAACCTGATTACCTGGGATCTTTCCCAGTGTTTGGAACAGTGCCCAGCACAGAGTAAGCACTTAACAACTACCATATAAAAAATATGTAAAACAGAAACAGGAGCCAAAGCATAAATGCAACTGGTAAAAGTAAACAAAAGGTTTAGCCAGGGAAGCGTATTATTTTTCTTTCAATCTCCTGGACTATAAAAATCCAGGATTGTTCCACTAGCCACAGACATTTGACTAGACTGTAAACTTGTGTGCAGGGAACGTGTCTATCAACTCAGTCAACTCTCCCAAGCACGCGTTACGGTGCTCTGCACATAGCAAGCACACAATAAATACCATTGATTGATTGAGTTGATCTCTTTATAGACAGTAGATCTGAAAGAAAGTCCTTCTGTTGGTTGATACCTAAACTGTGCGATGTCAATAAAAATCCCTTCAAAGCAGTTAATAACTAAAGAAAAATTCAATATTTTATCCACTGAATTGGATGATTTGGCACCCAACCCTTTGGGGTTATTTTGTTGTTGTGGTTTTTTTTTTGGCGGGGGAGTGGGTTGGACTTTTTTGGTATGGTATTTGTTACAGATGCCTATTAAACACATAGTAAGTGCTTAACAAATATCATTGTTATTGTTATTATTGTTAGTATGTGCCAGGCACTGTACTAAGCTCTGGGTAGATACAAGCTTATCAGGTTGGAAACAGTCCCTGTCCCACATGAGGCTCACAGTATTAATCCCCATTTTCCAGGTGAGGTAACCAAGGCAAAGTGAAGTGACTTGCCCAAGGTCACACAGCCAATCAATCAATCGTATTTATTGAGTGCTTACTGTGTGCAGAGCACTGTACTAAGTGCTTCGCAAGTACAAGTTGGCAATATATAGAGACAGTCCCTACCCAACAGTGGGCTCACAGTCTAGAAGGGGGAGACAGAGAACAAAACCAAACATATTAACAAAATAAAATAAATAGAATAGATACGTACAAGTAAAATAAATAAATGGAGTAATAAATATGTACAAACATATATACATATATACAGGTGCTGTGGGGAAGGGAAGGAGGTAAGATGGTGGGGATGGAGAGGGGAACGAGGGGGACAGGAAGGAGGGGGCTCAGCCTGGGAAGGCCTCCTGGAGGAGGTGAGCTCTCAGTAGGGCCTTGAAGGGAGGAAGAGAGCTAGCTTGGCGGATGGGCGGAGGGAGGGCATTCCAGGCCCGGGGGATGACGTGGGCCGGGGGTCGACAGCGGGACAGGCGAGAACGAGGCACGGTGAGGAGATTAGCGGCAGAGGAGCGGAGGGGTGCGGGCTGGGCTGGAGAAGGAGAGAAGGGAGGTGAGGTAGAAGGGGGCGAGGTGATGGACAGCCTTGAAGCCCAGGGTGAGGAGTTTCTGCCTGATGCGCAGATTTATTGGTAGCCACTGGAGATTTTTGAGGAGGGGAGTAACATGCCCAGAGCGTTTCTGGACAAAGACAATCTGGGCCGCGGCGTGAAGGATGGATTGAAGTGGGGAGAGACACGAGGATGGGAGATCAGAGAGGAGGCTGATGCAGTAGTCCAGATGGGATAGGAAGAGAGCTTGAACGAGTAGGGTAGCGGTTTGGATGGAGAGGAAAGGGCGGATCTTGACAATGTTGCGGAGCTGAGACCGGCAGGTTTTGGTGATGGCTTGGATATGAGGGGTGAACGAGAGAGCTGAGTCGAGGATGACACCAAGGTTGCGGGCTTGTGAGATGGGAAGGATAGTAGTGCCGTGAACAGTGATGGGAAAGTCAGGGAGAGGGCAGGGTTTGGGAGGGAAGACAAGGAGTTCAGTCTTGGACATGTTGAGTTTTAGGTGGCGGGCAGACATCCAGATGGAGATGTCCAACATGTGGCGGAGCCGGGCTGAGAACCCAGGGCCATTTGACTCCCAGGCCTGTGCTCTAATCTACTAGGCCATGCTGCTTCTCAAGAAACAATATGTCTCCTCTAGCCCCATCTTCTCAACCACGGCAGTGCTGGCTGGGCCAGATAGGAACCTTTAACTGGCCCTTTGTGTTCTGAAGCCAGAGCCCAGACAGAGGCAAGCAGAGCTGACAGAAGCGGCCTTAAGAGTGACGGAGAAAGCCAGCAAAGTTGCCAAGGAAAGCAGAGTACCTGAGGAATAAGTGGTCCTGAGAGCTCAGAATCAGTTGGTTAGAGGGAAAACAGAAGGACCCCTCCAAGGAAGAAAAGGGGGTGCAGAGATATTAAGTCAGACAGGAGAGACGGCTTGGAGGAGGAGAAGTGAAAACCAGTTTGGAAAAAGCCAAACAAGAAGAGACAAACAGTAAGGAAGGAAGGCTGAGACGTTACATGCTCCTGAAATCCCAAGACTTCAGCTAGTATTTGTCAAAAGCTCCTTCTCTTTAACTTTACCTTTCTTAACGTTGAGTGCAGTTCTAGATTTCTATTTTATGGAAGTGTTTCAATTCCCCTCTGTTGGGTGGCACCTCATTTTATTTTCGCCCGGTGTTAGAGATTCGACTATAAACATACTAACAATTGCTTAAGTCAGTCAGTCTTATTTATTGAGGGCTTACTGTTTGCAGAGCACTGTACTTAGCCCTTGGGAGAGTACAATATAACAATAAACAGACACAGTCCCTGCCCACAACAAGTTTGCAACCTAGAAGGGGAGACAGACATTAATCTAAGTAAATAAATTATAGATAAGTATATAAGTGCTGTGGGGCTGGGAGTGGAGCAGGGATCAAAGAATTTGGGGCTTTTTTTGAAAAGCATCATTTTTTTTTGAGATGACTGTCGGTAGAAGCTTCTCTCTTTCCTCTCCCCTCCGTTATATCAAGATACCTGTCACGAGGAGGAGGGGGGGGAGCTGGAGCGAGGATGATCACCCTGGTTTGAGAACAGGGAGGGAAAAGGATGGAAGGTGGTAGAAATGATTTACAGTAGTTGCCAGAGAGTGGAGGCATCCATAAGTCTGGAAGGACTCCAGGTCAGCCAGTTCACTCTCTGCCTTTAGGCAGTTCATCCTCAGAAAAACAAACAACGAAGGATCCCACCAGGCCAGCTTGTAGATGATGCCCCTTTCCCCAGAGCTACTCTGAGACAGGCAAAGGAGCACTCAGCTAGGTTTCTCTTCTTTTTTTTTTCTTTTTATGGTATGTATTAACCAGCTGCTATTTGCCAGGCACTGTACTAAGTGGTGGGGTAGATACAAGCTAGTCAGTTTGGGTTCAGTCCATGTCCCACCGGGGGCTCACAGGCAATCCTAATTTACAGATGAGGTAACTGAGGCCCAGAGCAGCGAAGCGACTTGCCCAAGGTCGCACAGCAGATAAGTGGCCTTACTGAGAGCTCACCTCCTCCAGGAGGCCTTCCCAGACTGAGCCCCTTCCTTCCTCTCCCCCTCGTCCCCCTCTCCATCCCCCCATCTTACCTCCTTCCCTTCCCCACAGCATCTGTATATCTGTATATATGTTTATGTTTGTACATATTTATTACTCCATTTATTTATTTATTTTACTTGTACATATCTATTCTATTTATTTTATTTTGTTAGTATGTTTGGTTTTGTTCTCTGTCTCCCCCTTTTAGACTGTGAGCCCACTGTTGGGTAGGGACTGTCTCTATATGTTGCCAACTTGTACTTCCCAAGCGCTTAGTACAGTGCTCTGCACACAATAAGCGCTCAATAAATACGATTGATGATGATGATGAAGTGGCAGAGTTAGGATTAGAACCCAGGTCCTTCCTACTCCCAAACCCGGGATCTATCCCCTAGACCACACTGGTTTCCTTTTGTTGGACATCATATTTTGTTTTGTTGTCTGTCTCCCGCTTCTTGACTATGAGCCCATTGTTGGGTAGGGACCATCTCTATATGTTGCCAATTTGTACTTCCCAAGCACTTAGTACAGTGCTCTGCACGCAGTAAGCACTCAATAAATACGATTGAGTGAATGAATGTATCCCACCATTTGCATTTGACAGCTGGTTCACGTTGGGCTGCCCATGTTTTAAGACTTATTAGAATGATAATAATAATAATGGCATTTATTAAGCATTTACTATGTGCAAAGCACTGTTCTAAGCGCTGGGGAGGTTACAGGGTGATCAGGTTGTCCCATGGGGGGCTCACAGTCTTAATCCCCATTTTACAGATGAGGTAACTGAGGCACAGAGAAGTTAAGTGGCTTGCCCAGAGTCACACAGATGAGAAGTGGCGGAGCTCGGATTTGAACTCACGACCTCTGACTCCAAAGCCCGTGCTCTTTCCACTTAGCCACGCTGCTTCTCTGTGATATTTATTGAGGGTTTACTATGTGCAGAGCACTGTTCCTTGTAGCTGAGACCATCCTGGGGACTGTCCTGAATCAATCAAGTGCTTAATACATTGCTCTGCACATAGCGCTCAATAAATACCGTCAGTTGATCAATGGGTATTTATTGAGCACGTGGGAGAGCGCTTGGAAGAGCGCAATGTAACAGAGTTGGCAGACACGTCACGCGCACAAGAAGCTTGAATCTAGATTAGTTGTAGAGCAGCTTGATGAAAAAGAACTAGGCTAGCCACATTTCTCTCCAAAAAGCAATTAAAAATAGCCAGAGTAAAAGCAATTCTCCCAAGGACCCATTTGAGTGACAGAAGGAAAGGGGACAATGACTAGTTGAATGAATGGAATAAAGAGAGAATTTATATAGCTCCCAACCTCAAGGTAGCTGTAAGAATTAGCTGTAATTCTGTTTATTCTGATGATTTTGACACCTGTCTACATGTTTTGTTTTGTTGTCTGTCTCCCCCTTCTAGACTGTGAGCCCGTTGTTGGGTAGGGACCGTCTCTATATGTTGCTGACTTGTACTTCCCAAGCTCTTAGTACAGTGCTCTGCACACAGTAAACGCTCAGTAAATTCAAATGAATGAATTCCCTGGGCCCTCGGGCTATTTAAAGGAGGAAAGAGCTGCATTCTAACCACTGCTCCACCACTAGTCTGCTGTGTGACCTCGGGCAAGTCACCAAACTTCTCCGGGTCTCAGGTCCCCCATCTGTAAAATGGGGATTCAGACTGTGAGCCCCAAGTGGGGCAGGGACTGTGTGCAACCTGATAAGCTTGGATCTCACCCCAGCGCTGAATACAGTGTCCGACGCACAGTTAGCGCTTAATACCATGAATGAAATCCTTGGGAGTAAGACGGGTCCTTTTGGATTCTGCGGCCATCGTGTCTGCAGGTTCAACGTACGCTTTTGGGGGCATTGAAAGAAGGGACAGGGGAGATTGAAGCAGTGCTCTGCACACGGTAAGCGCTCAATAAATACGATTGATTGATTGATTGAAGGGTCAAATTCCATAGGTCAGGTGGAAAAGGCAAACAGCAAGTTTGCCCAGTGGACTGTGGCATTATCATGCCCGCCCCACCCCCTGATTCATTGAAGACTAAAAGGCTGACAGTGGAACGGCTGTGTTGCCCTCTATCACTTAGATGGTGACCCCATTTATTTTATTTTGTTAGTATGTTTGGTTTTGTTCTCTGTCTCCCCCTTTTAGACTGTGAGCCCACTGTTGGGTAGGGACTGTCTCTATATCTTGCCAATTTGTACTTCCCAAGCGCTTAGTACAGTGCTCTGCACATAGGAAGCACTCAATAAATACGATTGATGATGATGATGATGATGACGCTGTGAGAAGCAGCGTGGCTCAGTGGAAAGAGCCCGGGCTTGGGAGTCAGAGATCATGGGTTCTAATCCCGACTCCGCCACTTGTCAGCAATGTGACTCTGGGCAAGTCACCTCACTTCTCTGGGCCTCAGTTTCCTCATCTGTAAAATGGGGATTAAGACTGTGAGCCCCCCGTGGGACAACCTTGATTACCTTGTATCCCCCCCCCCAGCGCTTAGAACAGTGCTTGGCACATAGTAAGCGCTTAACAAAGACCAACGTTATTACCGTGGCTGTTCGAAACCCAGGTTGGAGTAAGGCTACCTATAAAATTCTTCGCTCCGTTCTCCCAAGTGTGTGGTCTGCTGACGAGTGGTGGGGAGAGGTGCAATCATATATAGCTGTTGTGTTTTATCATCATTATTATTATTCAATCAATCAATCATATTTATTGAGCGCTTACTGTGTGCAGAGCACTGTACTAAGCGCTTGGGAAGTACAAGTTGGCAACATATAGAGACAGTCCCTACTCAACAGTGGGCTCACAGACTAAAACACAGTCATTATTATTATTGTTATTATCATCATCATCATCATTATTGTATTTGTTAAGCACTTACTATGTGCTAGGCACTGAGCTAATTGAGAAGCAGCATGGCCTAGTGGAAAGAGTACAGTCCTGGGAGCCAGAGGACCTGGGTTCTAATCCTGGCCTAACTACATGTTTGCTGTGTGTTCTTGGGCAAGTCACTTAACTTCTGTGCCTCAGTTTCCTCATCTGAAAAGTGAAGATTGAGACTGTGAGCCCCATGTGGGGTATTCATTCATTCATTCAATCATATCTATTGAGCGCTTACTGTGTGCAGAGCACTGTACTAAGCGCTTGGGAAGTACAAGTTGACAACATATAGAGACAGTCCCTACCCAACAGCGGGCTCACAATCTAGAAGGGGAAGACAGACAACAAAACAAAACATATTAACAAAATAAAATAGGGTATGGCCTGTGTCCAATATTGTATGTGCCCCAGCGCTTAGTATAGTGCCTGGAACATAGTAAGCACTTAACAAATAATATTATTAGTAGTAGTAGCAGCAGTAGTATTAAGTGCTGGAGTGGATACAAGCAAATTGGGTTGGACACAGTCCCTGTCCCAAAAGGGGCACACGATCTTAATCCCCTTTTTACAAATGAGGGAACTGAGGCCCAGTGAAGTGACTTGCCCAAGGTCACACAGCAGACAAGTGGCAGAGCCAGGATTAGAACACAGGTCCCTCTGACTCCCAAGCATGGGCTCTATCTACAAGGCCATGCTGCTTCTCTATTTGAAAACAGAGGGAAATTTCAGTGCATCGTAACAAGAAAATTCCAGATTTTGCATGGCTTATCTTATAATTGTCTTTACCCGAAAAAGTTAATGCAAGCCCCAGAGTATTGATTCTTTTATTTTTCTAGCACATCATGACGCTGTCCAGCACTATCATTTCATTTGTGTTTGCATTCAGAAAGGCATACAAAGCTTGCCTGTTTTCAGTTCTGTGGGGCTTCTGTCTCTCTGTGTAGTTCTTTGGTTATTTAGAAATCATCATTCTGTCTTTGGTCACTGATGAAATTAAAATCGTTTTATTTCAAATCTGATTATTTAAATTGGAGAAATTGTCTTCGTAATGGCTTTCCCCTGCAAGGCAATTTGTGTGGCCGAGATCTCATTTTCAAACCAAAAGTGATATTTTTGATTTACTTAAATTGTAAAATCGATTAGCCACCACGCAAAGCAGACGTTAACTTGGAGTGCTAAAAATTGTTCTTTTGATAACGTTGCATAAATGTTCTCTGCGAATGTCTGTACTTTGGCACCATCTTGTGGCTTCATTCATGTTTTAGCATCATCCAGTAAAATGGAATAAAATCAGTTATTTGAGGACTTTATTTGCAAATTGAGGGCCAGTGAAGATTATTTGGGTCACTCTTATTCACAATATGGACATGTGGAATGGTTTTTCTGCGGGGTCGTGGGGTGGGGTGGTTTCTCTGATACCTTTTTTTTTTTTTATAAATTGGGATTGCCTTTTCCATGCACAATATAATACTGCATAGGAACCTCTCCATGCTGATGATCTCTCCAAAATCTCGATTTCCTGTTGCAGTATATTCCCCACGAAGTTTCTCCATATATTCAAGCCAGCTCTTAATTCCGGCTCCATGCTGATGATCTCTCCAAAATCTCGATTTCACGTTTCAGTATATTCCCCACAAAGGTTCTCCACATATTCAAGCCAGCTCTTAATTAAAGAGGGAGAACATTTCCCCTTGTCTCGCTCCTTTATTTGGGTTAAATGTCACAGCCCATGGAGGCCGGCTCAGGGATAGCTGATTCTGGCCCAGCCTCACAAAGCTCCGTCTCTGTGCTTTCTCTTCCCAGCTGTTGCTCTTTGAACAGAACTGGATGAAAAGGTGGAAGTCATTCGTTCTGCATGAGGGAGAAGGAAACATACGGAGTGTGAAATGGCAAGGAAATTTAATTGCTTGGGCCAACAACATGGTGAGTGTCTGCCCCTGTTAGGGAGCGCAAAGTTGCACTCTATGAGATACCTTTGCAGGTGATGGGGGGAGATACTGCTAGCTTATTTCAGTGCACTGTAGCACAGAAAGATGCAACAATACCAGCAAAGTTATGGGAGGTGGAGGGGAGAGAGAGACCCAGGCAGACGTATATCTGATTGACATTGGATGACAGAATTGAAAAGCGCAAGCTGTCAAAGACATGAATACTTTTCCTTTTATCCTCAACTCTTCAAGAGAAGTGTTTTGTAAGCTTTAAAGTTTCAATTATAAAGATCAGCAGCCAACGTAAGGCAACTGCCACTTTTTCCCTCTTCTGGGAGTCTTAGAAGGGTGTGTGTGTGTTTGTAATAATGATAATGATGGCATTTATTAAGCGCTTACTATGTGCAAAGCACTGTTCTAAGCGCCGGCTGGCTGGCTGTGTTTGTGTGTGTGTGTATCCACACATCTCTATATGCTTATAGATATATGGATATGGGCATGTTTATGGTGGGCATTTATATTGGTTACTGCCTTGAAGTAATTCCTTATATTCCCCTGACTCATTAGGGTGGTTATTCCATTTTGCAGAAAAGGAAACTGAGGCACAGCGATTAGCTGGGAGAGTGTGAAACCCAGTTAATGATTACAGGCCTGCTTTTTTTTTAATAGGGCTTGTTAAGCCCTTACAGTTTGTCAGGTACATACTAAGCACTGGGGTAGATCAGGAAAGGTACAAGATAATCAGGTTGGACATAGTCCCTGTCCCTCCTGGAGCTCACAATTTACGTTGGAGGGAGGAGGATTTAATCCTCTTTTTACAGATGAGGTAACTGAGGCACAGAGAAGTTAAGTGACGTCCCCAATGTCACACAGCAGGCAAGTGATGGAGCCGAGATCAGAATCCAGGGCCTCTCGTTCGTTCTCGTTCTGTGCTCGTTCCTAGGCCACTCTGCTTCCCTAGATAGCCCCGAAAACAGTCCCTGCCTACATTCCCAAGTCAAATTGAGGGGTGGTTTAGTTGCAGCGCGTCTTTAAGGGGAAAGTTGGCTGCACTTCAAAACATTGGCTTAGGTTAATAAATCCTTATATTGTTTACACAGTCATTTAATGTGAACTCGGTCAAAAAGCTACAGAATTTAGATTTATTTCCTAAGCTAGTCCTTTGATCGTTTGAAAGGCCCGGTTTGCTAGCTCAAATTTGTTCGGATTTTGGGCGGTGGAAATTTGCTGAAGCTGAGGTTTCTTCTCAGAGCCTGACTTCATTCCCAGAGTTTTAATGAAGCCACTCTGTGGCCCGCTGGTTGGTCACTGGCTAGTCAGCCTGACTGCGTTCTTTGGGGAGCTGTGAAATGTCACCTGTAATTTTCTCTGAATTTGGCTCTGTGGCAGAAGAACCTGTTTTTTTTAAAGTGTTAATAATAATAATAATAATGGCATTTTTTAAGCGCTTACTATGTGGAGAGCACTGTTCTAAGCGCCGAGGGGGATACAAGGTGATCAAGTTGTCCCATGTGGGGCTCACAGTCCTAATCCCCATTCCACAGGTGAGGCAACTGAGGCCCAGAGAAGTCAAGTGACTTGCCCAAGGTCACACAGCAGACATGTGGTGTATCTGTATCTTAGAGAAGCAGCGTGGCTCAGTGGAAAGAGCACGGGCTTTGGAGTCAGAGGTCATGGGTTCGAATCCCGACTCCACCACATGTCTGCTGTGTGGTCTTGGGCAAGTCACTTAACTTCTCTGGGCCTCAGTGACCTCATCTGTAAAATGGGGATTAAGACTTTGAGCCCCACGTGGTACAACCTGGTCACCCTGTATCCTCCCCAGTGCTTAGAACAGTGCTTTGCACATAGTAAGCGCTTAACAAATGCCAATTATTGTTTTTATTATTAGTAGTAGTATTATGTGGTGGAGTTGGGATTCGAACCCTTAGCATGCCAGTCTGATTTTTGCTAAGAAGAGAGGGAGGAAATAACTTACCTGGCTAGGGACCTCGCCGGATTAGAATTAGTGTTGCTGCAAACCCCTTTTCTCATGGGTTATTGGTGGGGTTAGGACCCCTCTGGTCCTGTGCCTTACCCATACCAAAAAAATTGCTACATCTGTTGAATAGAAGGATTGGGTTGTGTGTCATCTAAATAATAATTGTTGTATTTGTTACTCTTACTGGGTGCCAGGTATCTTAAGTGCTGGGGTAGATACAAGCAAATCGGGTTGGACACAGTCCATGCCCCACATTGGGCTTACATTCTTAATCCCAGCTCTCCCACTTGTCTACTGTGTGACCTTGCACAAGTCACTTCACTTCCCTGGGCCTCAGTTTCCTCATCTGGGGATTAAGACTGTAAACCCTATGTGGGACAGGGACTGTGTCTATCCTAGTGCTTAGTGCAGTGCCTCAAACATAGTAAGCACTTAAATACTATTATTATTATTGCTATTATTATCATTAATCCCCATTTTACAGGTGAGAGAACTGAGGCCCAGAGAAGTGAAGTGACTTGCCCAAGATCACAGAGCAGACAAGTGGCAGAGCTGGGATTAGAACCCAGGTCCTTCTGAATCCCAGGCTCATACTCTATCCACTAAGTAACGCTGCTCCTCACTGGGCCACACAGCTTCTCAAGATAAGCAGCGTGGCTCAGCGGAAAGAGCCCGGGCTTTGGAGTCAGAGGTCGTGGGTTCAAATCCCGGCTCCGCCAATTGTCATCTGTGTGACTTTGGGCAAGTCACTTCACTTCTCTGGGCCTCAGTTTCCTCATCTGTAAAACGGGGATTAATGCGAGCCCCCTGTGGGGCAACCTGATCACCTTGTAACCTCCCCAGCGCTTAGAACAGTGCTTGGCACATAGTAAACGCTTAATTAATGCCATTATTATTATTATTATAAATGTGTCAGCAGAAGCTGAGCATGCCTACACACGGTCACACCCAGGAATCTGAAAGCATCCCTCCGCTTTTTGTGTCTCTGCGGGTCTCCAAGAAACACTTTCAGTGTTTCGGAAGGTTCATCCATTTTCTTTTTCTTCCTCTCTTCAGACGAAGGCCATTTAATGCCATTTCGTTTTCCAGGGTGTGAAGATCCTTGACATCATCTCAAAGCAAAGAATCACCAATGTTCCCCGAGATGACCTAAGCCTTCGACCTGATATGTATCCCTGCAGCCTCTGCTGGAAGGATAACGTGACGCTGATTATTGGCTGGGGAACTTCCGTGAAGGTAATGGTTGGGGCTGGGAAGGAACCGGAGGCAGGTGGAGAGGGTTTGGGGAGACCCAGGAGACAATCCCAATAATAATAATAATAATAATAATGGCATTTATTAAGCGTTTACTTTGTGCAAAGCACTGTTCTAAGCGCTGGGGAGGTTACAAGGTGATCAGGTTGTCCCATGTGGGGCCCACAGTCTTAATCCCCATTTTACAGGTGAGGTAACTGAGGCATAGAGAAGTTAAGTGACTTTACAAGTCACACAGCTGACAATTGGCAGAGCCGGGATTTGAACCCATGACCTCTGACTCCAAAGCCCGGACTCTTTCCACTGAGCCACACTGCTTCGCACCCAGATGCCATTAGCTGGACCCTGACCACACAGTCCACATTTAATGACTGAAGATTTTTTTTGTCCTCTCTTTCCTCACTCTGGGGGATCTCTTTCTTCTGTTCACCAAAGTAGGAGATCCGCTTACTGATAATGTCTTCTAGACTGTGAGCCCGCTGTTGAGTAGGGACCGTCTCTATATGTTGCCAACTTGTACTTCCCAAGCACTTAGTACAGTGCTCTGCACACAGTAAGCGCTCAATAAATACAAATGAATGAATGAATGAATGATTCAAAGGGAAAGGGATGTATGAAACTGCCTACAGCCGACGCTTTTGAAAGCTCCCGGAAGCATTTCAAAATTCCGTATTTTACATGGCAGGTTTTAGACCCATCTTTACCTGGAAAAAAAAGCAAGAATTACAATAGTCATACAATAATACAGTGCAATTATTATTATAATCAATTATTACCATTAATACAATTACTACAATACAGTAATACTGTAGTAAATACGATTGAATGAATGAATGAATAATTCATTTTTTTCCAGCACACTATATTTAATATTGGGTGAGGAGTTATTTTCAACTCCAGCGCTTTGAACAGTGCTTTGCACATAGTAAGCGGTTAATAAATGCCATCATTATTATTATTATTATTACTCCATCAGTATTTGCCTTAGGGAATGACCCTCAAAGTATCCCAGTTCTCAGTTCTGTGGGACTGTCTCTCTCTGCAGTTGTGTGTGTGTGTGTGTGTGTGTGTGTGTGTGTGTGTGTGTGAGAGAGAGAGAGAGAGAGAGAGAGAGAGAGAGGGTGGGGGGGTGTCCCCTAAATACTCCAAGATTTAATTCCCAACACCCTGAGTATATATTGTGCTTCGACTTTTCTGGAGCACTGTCAAATTAGTTACCTCATTTTTGTCCTCAGGGCATCCATGGGAGGTGGGGAGAGACAGATATATTTCCCCCTTTTTATAGACGTGAAAACTGAGGCACAGATTAAGTGATTTTTCTTTCTTGACATCATCCACCAGACCCGTTATACAGCTGGAATTAGAACCCAATGAATCAATTAATTGATCATATATATTGACTATCTACTGTGTGCAAAGCAGAGCACTAGGTAATGTAGACTAGAGTTAGAAGACATGATCCCTCCACAATTATTATTATTATAGTTGTCCAGACAGAAGCAAAGTGCATTACAGATAGAAAGAAAAGAGAATGGAAAAATGTCTATTTAGTCTTTAAGTGCTAGAATAAATCCTAGACCCGTGTTCTTTCCACCAGACCTGTGACCTGTGTCTTACTTTAAGGTTTCAGAAAACTAGATCTGTAAAGTTATACCCTTGGATTTAAATATAGCGTCGTTTAGGACAGATAAGCAATGTGGTCTAGTGGATAGAGCATGGACCTAGGAATCGGAAGGATCTGGGTTCCAGTTCTGGCTCCAGCACGTGTCTGCTGTGTGACCTTTCCCAAAGTCAGTTAACTTCCCTGTACCTCAGTTACTTCATTCATAAAATGGAAATTAAGACTGTGAGCCCCCTGTGGAACGTGAACTCTGTCTAAGCTTGTATCTACCCCAGCACTTAGTACAGTGCCTGGCACATCACGGTTAACAAATACCATAAAAATAAAAAAGATCTGAACTGGTGAACTCAGCCTTTTGATTCTATGATTCTGTGATATGCTGGAGCATAGAATGTATTTTTGTCTAATAAAATAAGTAATGTTCATATTGAGGAAAACGTCACTCAGAAGATACGTAGTAACGTAAACAGTAGCATTTCTGGGTCAGACCAGTGGCCGATCCAACCCATGATTCTCTTTTTGAAAATGGCAGCGTAAGGTTTAGAAGATCAGTTTAATGGTTTTCCCCCTTGACATCTACCCTGACTCTTACATGTAGTACATGGGAATGATTGAATACGTAATACATAAATGTCCACAAGCTAGAAATCTACCTCTGTAGCCCTGACCTTTCTCCTTCTCTGCAATCTCACATTTCCTCCTGCCTCCAGGGCTTATCTGTACATGGGTATCCTGCCAGCACCTCAAATTCATCAAAATCCAAAACTGAGCTCCTCTTCCCTCAAAAATCCTTTCCTTCACCTAAATTTCCCATCAATGCGGGCAATACCACCATCCTCCCCATGTCCCAAGTCCATAACCATGGCCTTGTTCTGACTCCTTCCTCTCTTTCAACCCCATATTCAGTCTGCCACCAATGCTGTTGATTTTCTATCTATTCTATTCTATTTATTTTATTTTGTTAGTATGTTTGGTTTTGTTCTCTGTCTCCCCCTTTTAGACTGTGAGCCCACTGTTGGGTAGGGACTGTCTCTATATGTTGCCAACTTGTACTTCCCAAGCACTTAGTACAGTGCATATGATTGATGATGATGATGATGATTTTTTTCTCCATATTTCCAGATTCCACCCTGTCTCTCCCCGTCCAGACAACCCCCTCACTGGTCCACACACTTGTTATTTTTTTTAAATGGCATTTATTAAGCGCTTTCTATGTGCCAAGCACTGTTCTAAGGTTACAGGGTGATCAGGTTGTCCCAGGGGGGAGCTCACAGTCTTCATCCCCATTTTACAGATGAGGGAAAGAGAAGTTAAGTGACTTGCCCAAAGTCACACAGCTGACTCTTGGCGGAGCTGGGATTTGAACCCATGACCTCTGACTCCAAAGCCTGGGTTCTTTCCACTGAACCACGCTGTTATGCCCAACATACAGCGATCAGCCTTCTCACTGAGCTCCCAGCCTCTAGTGTCTCCCCTCTCCTGCCCATACTCCACTCTGCTACCTGGCTCATTTTCCTAAAACGTTATTCTGAATCCGTCTCCCCACCCCTGAAAAAACCTCCCCAAATTGCCTGTTCCTCTCTGTGTCAAGCAGAAACTTCTTTTCACTGGCTTCAAGGTATCCAAAAGCTCTCTCCCTTCCCCTCTAGACTGTAAGGTGGTTGTAGACAAGGAACGGATCTATCAACTCTGTTATATCGTGAACACTAAGTACAGCGCTCTGCCCACAGCTCTTTGAGGGTGGGGATCAGGCCTACACAGTCCTGAAATACTTTACAGAGCTCTGCAAACAGCGGGTACTTAACAAACACTGTCGATTATTGACTGATTTTGAACCCCCAATTAGCTCGCACCAGCCCCAGTGCTTAGTACAGTGTCTGGCACATAGTGACCATTTAAAAACCATTAAAAAAAGAAATTCTGTTGCTGTCTTCAATTGAAAACCTATTCCAGGACTTCTGCAGAGTTAGAGGAGTTGACCTGGAGCATTGTGAAATTCCATTAACTGTAGTACCTTCCCTAAGATCAGTCAATCAATCAATCATATTTATTGAGTGCTTACTGTGTGCAGAGCACTGTACTAAGCGCTTGGGAAGTACAAGTCGGCAACACATAGAGACAGTCCCTACCCAACAGCGGGCTCACAGTCTAGAAGGGGGAGACAGAGAACGAAACCAAACATACTAACAAAATAAAATAAATAGAAAAGATATGTACAAGTACATATATACATATCTAAGATGAAGTCATTAATTATGAACTCCTGTGATTTCTAATTTATGCTGGGGAAGTTTTCATAATTTTGTTAAAAGAGACCCTGGGGAATTTAAATAATGCATTTTGTTAGTGGGCTATGCATCTTGATTTCCACCCTTGTCTAACAGGGCCACTTACCTTATGAGTTGCGTACATGTTAAACCAATCAATGTTCACTCCCATTAGTGTTTAGCAGTTTAATATTTAACTTCAGCAGTTTAATGCTTTCCAGGGCAATGTAGAAGGCTTTCTAGAGGGGAAAAGTAAGGGTTAAAATCAACTGTGACTTTATCTAGATCTGTTCAGTGTCGGAAAGGCATGTTTAACTTTAACACTTCAATGCTTCCCAGTGTAAAATAGGAGGATTTCAAGAGAGAAATAAGGGTGAAAATCACCTGTGAATTTGTTTTCCAGATCTGTTCGGTGAAGGAACGACATGCCAGTGAAATGAGAGACTTGCCTAGTCGCTACGTTGAAATCGGTATGGCTCCACTAATCATATTTTTGCCGTTGCAATGTTTTCCTTGAGTGGGAATCCAGTGCCTTTTATTCTTCTAGTACGCATCCGTCCAACGTCTTGCGTTCCTCTAGTATCATCTTCATCATCCATGGTGTTTGAGTGATTACTACGTGCAGAGCTCACAGTCTTAATCCCCATTGTGCAGGTGAGGAAACTGAGGCACAGAGAAGTTCATTCATTTGGTTGTATTTATTGAGCGCTTACTGTACGCAGAGCACTGTACTAAGTGCTTGGAAAGTACAATTCGGCAACAGATAGAGGCAATCCCTACCCAAGAACGGGCTCACAGTCTTGAACGGGGAGACAAGACAACAAAACAAAACTTGCCCAAGGTCACACAGCAGACAAGAGGCAGAGATGGGATTAGACTCCAGATTCTCCTGACTCCCAGACATGTGGTCTAACCACTA
The DNA here is from genome assembly GCF_015852505.1 of Tachyglossus aculeatus. NCBI lineage: Eukaryota > Metazoa > Chordata > Mammalia > Monotremata > Tachyglossidae > Tachyglossus > Tachyglossus aculeatus. Next base: position 39,774,091 of record NC_052067.1, on the reverse strand, counting down.
AGCCACACTGCTTCTCTGTTAATCCACATCAACCTTTTTATACTTTGTTCGGGCCACCCGCCGCGGGGCTGGAGCATAATATATGCCTCATGCCAGTGGCTTCCATGGCAGAAATTAATAACCCACACTTCACTTCCAATTTCGAATGCAAGTTTCAGTCTCCTAAGAAATAATAGAATAAAAATTAATTATCAGGAAAATTACATGGAAAGTCATACCGATCTTCAGAAAGTAATAAACTTCAGATGGTCTCTCTAAATCACAAGAGAAAAGAAGCATTACCCAAGCAGGGATCCAGGAGGTTAAGATGACCTTACTTCGGTTTGCCACCTGCAAAAATCTTCAAATCCCCAACCTTTTTTCAATTTCGGTCTTACCGGCAGGGCCTAAAAGCTAAGAATTCATGAGGGGAAGGGATCATGTGTGGGTTAACTTATGTTTACCCCAGCACTTAGAACAGTGCTTGACACCTATTAAAGGCTTAACAAATACCATTAAAAAAGAAGGCTGATATCTCTACATTTATGTTGATGGCTCACAGTTCTATTTCTTGTAACTGTTGAAAGTTGGCTTGACTCCAGGATCCCAGATAAGGGCACTAAGGTTGTTCTGGAGTGAAGCAGATTGCCTCATTTGCTCTGTCACAGTGGAGGCCACGGTAACTTTTGCTATCATTTAAGAGAAACCCTGGAAATAAGCATGTAGTTTTCTGCTCTGTTTTCTTCAGGTTTCACTTTGGGTTGCCTGAGTATTTCTTCTGCTTCCTGTACAATTTAAAGTATAAATATGCCTATATCCCCCACACATGGTTTACATCCATGGTTCTTTATTAGGGTTATTAAAGCCATAGCCTGTGTTATTAACCCCAGGCACACGAGTATAACGTAAATGGATAGACAATTAAATTATGAACAGCCAGCGTTGATTCCAACTGCTTATTCAGGTCCGGTGCCAGTCTGAGGTCACTGCAGAGACCCACAAACAAGAACCTGTTACTTTTCCCATCGCCCTTTGGACCCAGCTGCTAACCTGGGACCAGAAGGGGAGAAAGAGTGGAGTTTGGATACCGCAAATTCTCCTAAACCCCTTGTTCCAGAGAGCAGTCCATCCATCTCTCCAAACTAGAGATGGGAATATTCTGGAGACCAGAGTTCCTGAGGAGATCCTCAACACTGCGGAGCTGTAGAGACAGGGGGCTTACTCCCCAAGTGGTCTTTCATTCATGGTATGTGTGAAGCGCTTACTATGTCAGGCGTTGTACTACGTGCTGAGGTAGATACAATCTAATCAGGGTGGATACCGCCTGTTTCTCACACGGGGCTCACAGTCTTAATCCCCATTTTCCAGATGAGGTATCAGAGGCACAGAGAAGTGAGGTGACTTGCCTAAGGTCACGCAACAGGGAAATTAGAACCCAGACTTTATCAACTAGGCCAAGTGACTTGCCGTAGGTCACACAACAGGCGACTCACAGAGGTGGGTTTAGTAATAATGATAATAAAGATGGTATTTGTTAAGTGCTTACTATGTTCCAGGCACTGTTCTAAGTGCTGGGGTAGATACAAGGTAATCAGGTTGTCTCACGTGGGGCTCACAGACTTAATCCCCACTTTACAGAAGAGGTAACTGAGGCACAGAGAAGTTAAGTGACTTGCCCAAAGTCACACAGCTGATTAAGTGGCGGAGCCGGGAGTAGAACCCGCGACCGGGCTCTTGCCACTAAGCCACGCCAGATCTCCCGACTCACAGCCCCATGCTCTATCCATTAGGCCACACTGCTTCTCTTTGCCACCTTTCGGCTTCCAGGGTTCTTGTAGGACTTCTAAGGGAGAGGGGCCTTGATCTTTGAGGGATAGAAATATATTCCTACTTTTCAGACCAGTGGAAGAGTGAAGTCTCCTAAGGAAACACCAACCTCTCATCTCTGCAATTTGGCATTTGTGAGCTCTTAGCAGAAGCAGGGGGAGAATCAGCATGGCCTAGTGTGAAGACCATAGGCTTAGGAGTTGGAAGACTTTGACTGTAACCCCGACTCCGCCCCATGTCTGCTGTGTGACCTTGAGCAAGTCGTTAACTTCTCTCTGCCTCAGTTACCTCATCAGTGAAACAGGGGTTATCTCCTCCTCCCTCCTACTTAGCCTGTGAGCTCCATGTGGGACAGGGACTATGTCCAAACTGATTAACTGGACCCCATCCCCCCCGCCCTACCTCCTTCCCCTCCCCACAGCACCTCTATATATGTTTGTACAGATTTATTACTCTGTTTTACTTGTACGTATTTACTATTCTATTTATTTTGTCAGTGATGTGCATCTAGCTTTACTTCTATTTATTCTGATGACTTGACACCTGACCACATGTTTTGTTTTGTTGCCTGTCTCCTCCTTCTAGACTGTGAGCCCGTTGTTGGGTAGGGAACATCTCTATATGTTGCCAACTTGTACTTCCCAAGTGCTTAGTACAGTGCTCTGCACACAGTAAGCGCTCAATAAATATGATTGAATGAATGAATCTCAGTGCTTGGCACATAGCAAGCACTTAATAAAAGCATTCTAGCTTCTTGGCTTCTCCACCTCCGCATCAAACAAAAACTCCTCCTCATTGGCTTTAAAGCACTCCATTAAATCATATTTATTGAGTGCTTACTGTGTGCAGAGCACTGTACTAAGCCCTTGACCACCTTGCCCCCACACCTCACCTGATTTCTCTCCTACAACCGAGCCCGCACACTTCCCTCCTCTAGTGCTAACCTTTTCTCTGTGCCTCGATGTCGTCTATGTCACTGCGAACCGCTAGCCCATGTCCTGCCTTTGACCAGAAACTCCCTCCATCTTCAAATCCGACAGACAATTGCTCTCCCCCTTCAAAGCGTTGTTGAAGACACTTCTCCTATATGTTTCCAACTTGTACTTCCCAAGCGCTTAGTACAGTGCTCTGCACACAGTCAGTGCTCAGTAAATACGATTGATGGTGATGACGATCTCCTCCAAGAGGCCTTCTCACTCATCTCCCACTCCTTTCTGCATTATCCCGACATGCTCCCTTTGCTCTTCCCCCCTCCCAGCCCCACAGCACTTATGTCCATATCTGTAATTTATTTATTTATATTAATTTCTGTCTCTTCCACACACACTGTAAGCTCATTGTGGGGAGGGAATACGTCTTGATTGTTGTATTGTACTCTCGCAAGCGCATAGTACAGTGCTCTGCACAGTGCGCTCAATAAATACAAATGAATGCACGAGCGAATGAACAAAGTCCAGGGCAATTAAGATCCAAACCTTTTAGACTAAAGCCAAAACCTTGACAAGACAAGATGATGATCTAAGACTGCACCTGTAGACTGTAAACTCCTTGTGGGCAGGGACTGTATCTGGTTATTGTTATACTATACTCACCCAAGTGCTTAGTACAGAGTTTTGTACTCAGTAAGTGTTCAGTGAATGAATGTCTCACATGGGGCTCACAGCCTTAATCCCAATTTTACAGATGAGGGAATTGAAGCACAGAAAAGTGAAGTGACTCGCCCAAGGTCACACAGCAGACAGGCAGCAGGGTCAGGATTAGAACCCAGGTCCTTCTGACTCCTGGGCCCATGCTTTAATCTCCAGCCCGTGCTGCTTCTCCCATTGTGTATCAACATGCTTACTGTATGCAGAGTTGGCAGATATATTCCCTACCCATGAGGAGTTTACAATCTAGAGGACTTTAGAAACAGAGATGTGTTAAACAACTTGACAAGACCTGGCCAATATGCAAACTACACCTCACTGGGATGTTTTTGTGCTTTTGATGATAGGGGAGGAGTTCAGATTTGGATTAGGGTTGCGGAAGAGTTAGATTGGAAATTGTCCAAAGAGAGGAGACATCCCAACAGAAATGGCTGGAAGGGATTAAGGAAATAATGGGAGATTTGTCCTGGGCTAGGAACAAATGAATGAGTGAATCAATCAGTGGTATTTGTTGAGCGTTACTATATGCAGAGCAGTGTACTAGGTGTTTGGGAGAGTTCTGTACAACAGAATTAGCAGACACATTTCCTGCCCATAATGAATTTACAGTCTGGAAAAAGACAGTGCTAATGGTTTTGAGCCAGGAAAAGGAAGGAAATTGTAACAAGACTCTCTTGCATTAGTCATTACCAGATTCTAGAATACCCCTTTGTACTTTGTGAAACACTAGCTTGAAGCTAGGGGACAGGAGAAATGTCTGAAACTGTACTTCTTTGCAATCTCAGGCTTCATCAGTAAAGGGACTTTCCAGATCGTAGTTTCCAGTTTTTCTTGTTTGATGGGAAAATTATTGTGTTGGAACATAAAAGGCCTGAAGTCAAGAATGCCCTTCCTAAATTTCCATTCTGGGGATCCCCAGCCACTGCTGCCATTTGGGAACTTCAGTAATTCTTCTAAGGGTGTGACTAGAGTGAAATATTTGCTGCGATTGCTGAAGCAGGCCAATTCAGGATCTGGAGGGTGAAAATCAGAAATTGTATTTGAATCGTAATAAATCAGATAAGCAACCATGATGATCATTCAAACCATAGTATTTACTAAGTGCCTGCTTTTAAGAGCCAGGGAGGTAAAATCTGGTGTCATCTGCTAAAGGTGGTAATTAAAGCCATGGGAGTGGATGAGATCCCCTTCGAAGTGATGGACTCAGTCCCTGTTCTCCCTCTTACTTAGACTGTGAGCCCTATGTGGGACAGAGATTGTGTCCAACCTGATTAAGCTGGATCTGCTCTGAGCGTAGAACAGTTTTTGACACATTGTGAGTGCTTAAAGAATGCAATAATAATAATGAGAGTCAAGCAAGAAGGTTAGAGGGTGAGAAGCAGAGAGAGCTCATGTGGAATTAATAGAAACTGAATTCTGAATGGCAGTATTCTTTTTTTCAAAAGACTGTTTTACCACCTCTAGATTGTAAGCTCAGTGTGGGCAAGAAATGTGTCTGTTATATTGTACTCTCTGAAGGGCTTAGTACAGTGATCTGCACACAGTAAGTGCTCAGTAAATACAATTGATTGACTACCTACCAGTATTGCATGTACTACTGGCGTTTGCAATGTGTCCACGATGGGCCACGCAGAATTCTCAAAGCCCCTGCTGTTGCAGGAATAGAGATTTATTTAGTATTTTAAGACTGAAGCCAAAGGAGAAAAGAGAAATATCTCATTGCATAATTTTTGTTTTTGCGTATGAATCTGAATGAAGCTCAAGACATTGACAAAATACAGTGCCTTGTAACTTCTTCAAACTCTGTCATCTTTGACTGCTGTTAGTGTCTTTTCTCAGAAAAAAACCTTATTGAGGAAAACAAATGAAAACAATGTTTCCATTTCATTCCTTCTTCATTTAATCTTTTCTGTTAAACTGTTGCCAACAGTTTTTTGAAGGATTTTTTTCTTTTTTTTATTTTCTGTTATCCAAGCTTGGATACCTTTCTGTCCCCCATTATTTCATCCTCTTGTTGCTAGGATGCATTGTCACCAACTTCACCCTTCCATTAGGTTTATGCGCAAGGCCTAATGCTCTGTCACTGTATGATCAGTCTGGTGGTTCCGATGATCTTGTGTTGCTTCAAAGGGCATTTTGTTCCAGTAAATGATAAACCTTCTATCTTTTCTTGTTTGCAGTTTCTCAGTTCGATACCGAATTCTACATCAGTGGGCTCGCACCTCTCTGTGACCAGCTCGTAATACTGTCATATGTCAAAGAGATTTTGGAGAAAACGGTAATTGTTTTGTCCTGCACCCCAAACTCACAAGTCCATTTAAAGGGAGTCCCTGATGGTTGAGATTATTCTGGAAAGCGTTTTTGCCTTGATTCGTGGTGAACAGTAAAATTTCCAGACCTATGAAATTAGCATAGGCAAGATTATTCAGATAATTCAGAAGATGAACTGGAATAAATATACTCAAACTCCAGGATGAGAGCCTTGGGAATCTCAAGACAGCATATTTGGCCTCTTCAAGGATTCGGGGTATGGGGGGCCTTTAAAATCTGCTGGATTTCAGAAACATGGAGTAAGGGGTTAGAGCACGGGCCTGCGAGTCAGAAGGTCATGGGTTCTAATCCCACCTCCCCCACTTGTCTACTCTGTGACCTTAGGCAAATCACTTCACTTCTCTGATCTTCAGTTCCCTCATCTGTCAAATGGGGATTGAGACTGTGAGCCCCACGTGCAACAAAGGCTGTGTCCAACCCGATTTGTTTGTATCTCCCCCAGCACTTAGTACAGTGCTTGGCACATAGTAAGCATTTAAAAAAAATACCATAATAATAATAAATTGTTATATCTTTTAGACTGTGAGCCCACTGTTGGGTAGGGACTGTCTCTATATGTTGCCAACTTGTACTTCCCAAGCGCTTAGTACAGTGCTCTGCACACAGTAAGCACTCAATAAATACGATTGATGATGATGATGATTGAACTCTCCTAATTGCTTGGTACAGTGCTTTACATGCATCAAGTGCTCAATAAATAAGATTGACTGACTGACGTTCCCTCCCCTTAATGAGCACACAGTCCAGAGAGGGAGACAGACATTAATCAAAATAAATGCCATCTCATTAGCAGGCCACATCTGTATCTACGCTAGCCCCGAGTCATCCCGGTTGCTAACCCGGGATCATCTCTTGTGAAGAACCGATGTGGCCAAACAACCTCAGGCGACAAAGAGTCGAAATAAAAACCCTTGGGTACAACTGTGCCATCCCTCACTTGATTTATATATAAGAAGGGATGAAGAATTTGTCCCAAGCACAAAGGCAGCAGGCAAGCAAGGAAATAATAACAGTGGTGATGATCATCTCCCCCATAGGCCCACCAGCGATCAGAGGAAATAACTAAAAGGGCACTGCAGTAGGCCTTGTGGTCCCAACTGCTTTGTTCTCTCACTTGCAGCTGGTGGTTCCAGTTCAGTAGGCCTTCACGGGATCATCATCATCACCTCCACCGCCGCAAGAATTGCCTCCTTTAAAAGGAAAGAAAATGCGGTATTTTGGGAAGCTGTGCATAAAAGAAATTGCAATTGACCAGCCCATAATTTGTACCCTAATGATTTCAGAGTACGGCGAATAAAGCGCTGGGAGGGAAGGGACCCGAGAAACCCCATTTTGGGAATGGCAGATGCTCTCAATCATCTCTTTGATCGCACTCTTGCATTAAGCAGTCATCACTATAGTAACCTGAAGCATTAGCTGCCCTTGTTGCTAAGCAATGGAATGCTGTAGGCTTAAGTGAACACTCAACGCTATTGAAATCAATAGGGGTAGCTCCAAGCCCTATTCCAGGACATCAGTATATGATTATTTTATTTTAAGAAAAGAAAGAAAAAATGGTACCTAAGGGATCTTGTACAGTGTGGCTTGAAGAGGGGAGAAGGAGAGTCTGTTGGAAAGAGGCTCTTAGGAGAATCAACTAATAAACAAATGACAAAGGAAATGGAAACCTCAGTCAATTAAAAAGGGGAAGTTGACAGTTGATGAGCAATTAATCAGTGGCATTTATTGAGTGCTTACCATGTGCAAACCCGGTACTAAGCACTTGGGAAAGTACAATATAGCAGTTGTTGGGTACCCTCCTCAAGCCATGGATATTAGACAGATAGACTCCAGGAGCCTGAGTCCCTGAGTCTGAAAATGGTGTTGCCTTGGAAAAGTAGGAAGTACCATGTCTTGAATATGGAAATCCCAGGGTTTGGGGGCTTCCATCGGCAGAAAGGCCAGATTTTAGGGGATCTTCAGTTATTGATTTGTTTTAGGGTTGAAGTTAATTTTCCATTTTGCATTTGCTGTTATCCCTTGGTGGTTTGCATCGTTTCTTTTTTGTGATTAAGAAACTGAAGAATAGAACCAGATAGGACTGAACACCATTGGTCCATGTAATCCATTGAATTCCCATTACACATTGAATGTTTACCACTTTTTCTTAGGAAAGGGAATGCTGTGCCCGACCTAGACTGGATATCATTCAGCCACTGCCTGAGGCTTGTGAAGAGATCTCTTCAGATGCCCTAACAGTTCGGGGCTTTCAGGAAAATGAATGTAGAGATTATCGTTTGGGTAAGAAAGACCATAGTGTCTCACTCCCTTGTTTCTTTAAGTAATATTTTTTCTAGATCCTTCATCCCTGTGCTTCTCTCCGTTTCCTTTGTATTTTTAAATGGTATTTGTTAATTGCTTACTGTGTGCCAAGCACTGTAATAAGTGCTGGGGTAGATGCAGGATAATCAGGTTGAACACAGTCCAGTCTGTGTCACACATGGGGCTCCCAGGCTTAATCCCCATTTTACAGATAACTGAGGCAAAGGGAAGTTAAGTTGACTTACCCAAGGTCACACAGTAGACAAGGGTGAAGTTGGGATTAAAACCCAGGTTTTCTGACTCCTAAACCCATACTTTTTCAGACCAGGGACCTTTCACAGGTGAGGTGAACATAATAACCACTACACTGTGGAACCTTCTTTTAAAAATTCTGACCGCTTTGGGTCTTAACTTCGAGACCCAAAGTTTTCTAGCCTGTGAGCCCGCTGTTGGGTAGGGACTGTCTCTATATGTTGCCAACTTGTACTTCCCAAGCGCTTAGTACAGTGCTGTGCACACAGTAAGCGCTCAATAAATACAATTGAATGAATAAATGAGAAACATTGTGTTCTGTGTTTCAGGCACCTCATTTCCTTTAAACGTAATTCATAATAGTTATGATTTTCGTAAAGCACTTACTGTGTTCCAAACACAGTACTAAGCTCTGGGCTACAAGCTGATCATAGTCCCTGTACCACATTAAGCTCTCAGTCTATGAGGGAGAGAGAACTGGTATTTAATCCCCATTTTGCAGATGAGGAAACCGAGGAGACATAGAGAAGTTGTCATCTGCCATAAATCACACAGCAGCTAAGTGGTGAATCTGGGATTAGCACTCAAGTCTCAAGACCATGCTCTTTCCCCTGGGACATGAGAAGCAACATGGCTTAGTGGATACAGCACAGGCCTGGGAGTCGAAAGGACCTGGGTTCTAATCTCAGTTCCACCACATGTCTGCTCTGTGACCTTGGGCAAGTCACTTCACTTCTCTGTACCTAAATTACCTCATCCGTAAAATGGGGTTAAGAGTGTGAGCCCCATATGGGACAGGGACTGTGTCCAACCCAATTAACTTGTCTCTATCTCAGTATTTAGAACAGTTCTTGGCATACAATAAGCGCTTAAGTACCATTATTGTGTTGTTATTATTATTATTGTCATGCTGACAGAAAAATTTCGGGGTTTTTATTGAGCAAATACTTGGGCCAAATTAGAAATGAGGCTTCCCTTTCTTCTGTATGAAAACTCCTCACACTTAAGTTCTTATGTCGGAAATTGGAGTGAAGAAGCATTCGTAAGAGAATTGTGTCCCCTTTTTGTGCTCATTTCTCTAATTCCCCCTCATCCAAAATGTTGAGAAAATGGGCTTTTCCCTTTCTTGAAAAAGATACTTTGCTTCTCTTGTTTCTCAGCTGATGGGGTGAGATGCTAGGTGTTTACTCTGAACAAACTTTACCCCATGCCTGTAGAAATAGGGGTTCTATCATTGAATTCCTCATACAATCCTCCCGTCTAGGCTGTGACTACCCCGCTGTGGTGATGTATTGTGTCCCCAGGGGTTGTGACATCTATCATTTATGCCTTTGATGGCCTTGACCTTGATCAGAAGGATACATTTATCGCCGACTATGCAGTGTAATCGACCCAGGAGAATAGAACACTGTTAGGAACCATCATAAATAAAGTTTATGCATGGTAGATGAATCAGAATATGCAATAAGGAATGGGGAATTTTGAAACCTGTTTTGCAGTCTAAGTCAGAGTTTAATCTTTTGGGATGTGGAACATCAGTTGTCACCTTATTTGACAAAAGCACTTAGCATACTGTTTCTCTTCCTCATGATTTCCTTTAGATGTCATACGCATTTTAATGCACGTTTTCGCTTTTCAAAAGAAACAGCTTTTCTACTCCCCCACAGAGTACTCCGACGGCGAATCGCTCTTTTACATCGTCAGCCCGAGGGATGTCGTCGTGGCCAAGGAACGAGACCAAGATGATCACATCGACTGGCTCCTCGAAAAGAAGAAATATGAAGTAACTTGGGGGCTAATTTGTTTTGTGACTCCTTAGCGACCAGTGAACAAGGAATAGGGAATATAGGTGTGAGTTAGTTTGGCACCCTTGGGGACAGATGGACCTATCTTTAAGGGAATGAAGTCCAGAAAGGAAGTGGTTGAGAACAGGTACCAGAACAGCTATGCCTCAGGGCCAAAGTGTGCATTAATCTCTGTTCCGTGATAAGGCAGTTATGGCAGACATCAGCCTTTTGGGTTGTAATAGTTCCAACCATGCCCCTGAACAGTTTACGTGTGATTACGATGGATGTGAATATGCCTAGGCAGGGGTTTTTTTTGTGAATGGCTTGCGAGTCCTGCCATCAGTACACAAGGAAAAATGTTAATACTCATTAAGTAAGAACCCGATCTTGAAGAAGGTAACAAATATTGCCACTAAGCCCAAACAGACTCATCTGTGCAGACAGCAAAAATTATCAACCGCATCCTGCCAGAGCCAAATGGACAGAAATAGAAAGAAAGTAACAAAGAGAGGCAGTCACAGGGAGAGGCCAAGAGGACCAACAGAATGTGGTAAAGATAAACCTAGGACAGAAAGAGCAACCCTAGAGACAGACTCACAGAGACAGTAGGAAAACACAAGGACAGAAAGAAATACCAGGAGACAGGAGAACAAAAAGACTGACAGAGGCATAGTGATGTAAAGACATAAGTGAAGGGAGGGAGATCGGGAGACACGAAGAGACGAAGATGCCCACTTTGTAACTGAGAAAGTCTCCCCAGGGCTGCATTGTGGAGAGGAGACAGGGATGCAGATGGGAAAGCCTGAAATGCAGGCTGTCTATCCCGGGTTCTTTGAGGCCAAATGGGGCTCAGTGAGTAAAGTAGATACTGAAAAAATACTTTTAAAATTAGCAAATTAGCTTGGCATTGAACTTCGGCATTCATGGCTACTGTGGTATAGGAATCTTGTAAGAACATTCTGTCTTTTAGAACTTTTTCTTGGTAGCACTATGTAATGATCATGCTGTTCTGTCTTATAACACTTTCTCACTTCCATAAACCTCTGGTTTTGCTGCCTATCGAAGTTTACCGTGTCCAGAATTTCACTTTCTGTCCCCTCCCTTCCCCGTCTACATTTGAAATCAAGGAATCACTGGTATTTATTAAGCACTTACTGTGTTCAACCATTTCAGCAACGCTTTGTTTGGCAGCCAAAGGTGTGAAGTTTCTGGTTTGATAGAACAAGTTTTGTTAAATAGGATGTCAAAGATAGCATTTCAAAAATTAAATATTTTCACCTGTTCAACTTAAAATCAAATTTGCCACCTTTTATTTATACCAGTTTACATTGCTCTTTGATCGTGAAACTACAGTGGTTATAGATAATGAAGCTATACTTTAATCTTATTTTAAGTTATTCATATTGTTTGAGTTAGGTTTTTGGACCTGAGGAACATACCAATGTACTTTATTTCCTATGGGAAACTATTCTTTGCTTAGTCTATATTTTCATAGACAAATGTAAAAGAAGTGTCTGGTGAATGTTGGTACAGTAATAAGATTATAGAGGTAAGTCAAAGCTATATGAAATGTGTAAATCAAATCTATATAAAATGTGTAAATGCACAGCTTTATATATATAGATGTTCTAGACAAATGAAAGAACAAAGAATGTTGTATAAAATGTAATGGTAGTCTAAAATTTGGTTCTAATGTACTATTGTGGAGTGTAGTCAGATGGGAACAGTTTAGATGACTCCTCTGTTGAGTATCAGTTCAAGCTGTACATGCAACCGTAGCATTAAAAAATCAAAGATTTCATAAAAAAGATAAGGGGAATGGGAAAGCCATGGTTTCATTAGAACTCTTTTTTTGGTGTGTGAGGGGGTTTGTCTTTTTTGCTTAGGTGTCTCTTTTTGTTTTATGAATACAGGAAGCTTTGATGGCTGCAGAGATTAGCCAGAAGAACATAAAAAGGCATAAGATTCTGGTAAGCCTGGGAACTTCATTGTCAAAGGACACTTTTAACTTTTAGAATAAATAGGAAGAAGGATAATGGTCAGTAAACTGTGTGCCAGAGTCTTTGGCTCAGATTTCTTCAATCTCTCTGGAATCTGATTCTCACAGTGTAAAATGTCACATCGTGCTTTTTGGAATATTGTGAAAAAGAGGATGAGGTTAATAAGGTTCTGGGCAATCCTCCTATGAAAAGCAGCAGAAATTTTAAAGATTGAGTACAAATCTTCATAGTTAGATACATGCTGGTTTTCTGTCCTTTGACAGTACTTTCAGTGTTCATAGACTTGTATTTCTCTTGTTCATTCTCCTCCCTGGCTGTCTAAAATCATAGTGATGGAAAGTGATGGGAAGGGCCCATTATTTTGCGTCTTCCAGCGGAAGAAACTGAAACCAGAGAAGCCAGCTCTAAGGGCTCAGGAAGAGCTTTTAGTGGAGGAAGGAATATATTTGAGCTCAGTGGAGTTTCTGTTTGCCATCCATCAGTTTGGAAAGGGGTCCCTAAGAGGGAAAATCTGAAGAGTTTCTTCACTGTCCATTTTACGTTAAAGCCACCCACAAACTCTAGGCTAGAGAATATGCTCACAGTCCGTGAAAAATTTTTTGTTCCAAGAAGAGTATTTTCAGCTGGATAATTTGATCCAAATGCTTCAAATATCTTACAACACTGGGAAGGAAGCAGGAGTAATGAAACCATTGATTGTAGCCAGTGTTAGGTGATGTGTTCTTTCATTCCCTTTGTAAGGTGTGTGGCTGAAGTCGTTCAAGTTGAGGTGTGTGATTTCTACATTTAATTATTTTATTTCTTCCATCAGGATATAGGCCTGGCTTATATAAATCACCTCGTGGAAAAAGGAGAGCATGATCTGGCAGCACGGTAATATTACTGACATTTATAAAACTAGAAATACAGATTTCTGAATGAGGCCAACCCTTTCCCCTCTGGGTTAAGTAGTGAGCAGGGAGCCCTTTGAGGTTTCAATACAATAGGGTGGAAATGAAAAGCAAAAACCTGGTCATCAGGACTAAGGACAATGGTCTTCTCGCACACTAGTCAAGGAATATATTCTGTGCCAGTGAAATCAGTCATTTGTTAGTTCCTTTTGTGTGTGTAAACATTTACTTTGACAAGTGGAACCAGTGGCCAAAGTGGAAAAGGCACCAGATTGATATCACCCTTTCAAAAAATAATTAGATTATAGATCTCGTGAACTGATTGCTCCTGGGTTCTCCTAAGAAAGCATTATGACCTAGTGGAAATTGCCTGGGCATCAAGGGACCTAGGGTTTGATCCCCCTCTGCCATTTGTCTGCTGTGTGACCTTGGGCAAGTCATTTCCTGCTCTGTGCCTGTTTTCTCTGTAAAATGGGGAATCGATGCCTGTTTTCTCCCTCCCTTAGACTGCAAGCCCTATTTGGGCCAGGGACTGTGTTTGACCTGATTATCTTGTATCTTCCTCGGTGCTTAGTACAGTGCTTGGCACTTAGCACTTAATCAGTCTCACAATCATTCTGCTTATATGATGAGGATCTCACAGTGGGTCAGGAGAAGGGAACACAGACTGGTGTTTTGTCCAGCTATGTAAACAGCAGAGTCAGGACTATCTTCTTTGCAATGTGCTAAATTCACACATGTGCAAGTCTTTTTCATTGATTCATCATTGTTCCTCCATCTGAAGACCAAGTCCAAGCATCTAAATGACTATCAGGGAAGATAATAATAATGAGTAATAATTCTGGTATTTGTTAAGCACTTACTGCGTGCCAGACACCATACTAAGCACTGGGGTGGATGCAAGCAAATCAGGTTGGACAAAGTCCCCATCCCACATGGGGCTCACAGTCTAAATCCCCATTTTACAGATGAAGAAACTGAGGCACAGAGAAGTGAAGTGACTTGCCCAGGGTCACACAGCAAACAAGAGGCAGAGCTGGGATTAGAACCCACAGCCATCTGACACCCAGCCCCATGCTCCTTCCCAAGATGTTACAGTGGCTCAAGTTTCAGAACAAAATGCATTCGTTAATATGAATGAAGGGATACACTGCGCTCTGCTTTTACTGTTCTCATTTTTATGTTTTTTTGGACTTTTTTCACCTCCAGCAAATGCCAGAAAATTCTTGGGAAAAACACAGCACTCTGGGAATGTGAAGTTTATAAATTCAAAGAAATAGGACAGCTCAAGGTAAGTTTACCTGTTTGCTTAATGCACTTGAAAGGCTAAAAAATCTGAATGTAAGTGTGGTGGCAAATTTGCAAACCCTTAATGCTAACCCAGAAGGAAAATCATCTTGGTCAGGGGTGAAATTTCAATAGGGGATGCTGATCGAACTGCCCCAAAGCCTCTTAGCATTTGATAGAGCCCATCCACGGTCTTCTAAATGTCTCTGAACTCACAATCCCCCCACTTTACATTTCCCAAAAATAATGGTGTATGGAGCCAGAGGACAACTAAAGTCCCCCTGCCCATTTGGAATTTGGTAAAGAGCTACAGAATCCAACCCAAACTTTCAACCAGCCGCATATCCCATTTAGCTATGCTCTTATATCATCTTGCAAAGCGGTGCTTGTAGCTAAACAAAGTTGCATGTTTGGTTATTGGTCAGTGTCTTCTCACCTGTTGTCTGCTCAGTGTGGGGAGGTTGCAAGTGAAATTGCTTCGTAACGTGACTGTTTTTGCACAACTGTTGCCTGTTGGGTTCCTGTGTTTGGCGTCCTCTCTGCTGTAACATCACAACCCTGTTTGGGGTTTCTGATCTGTCTCATATATAATAACAAAGAATAAAACCAGAAGACGACCGCTTCCTGTTCACTTAGTGATTGGGCGCTTTGGAGTATAGACTGTGAGCTTGTGGTGGACAGAGAATGTGCCTGATTATTGATTTATTGTACTCTCCTAAGCATTTAGTTCAGTGCTCTGCCCAGAGTAGGCGCTCAATAAATGCAACTGCATGAAGGATTGAATGAAAGAATATAATTATGTAGGACACGAGCCTTTGGTCTCTAGAAAGATCAATCAGTGTAAAACAGTATTTGAAATCAGTCCAGCCTTCTGGTTATGTCATCTTATAGCTAGCTCTCTTTCTCCGATTTTCAATTTTTCACCTCTCTCCCCACCATATCTATATATTTACACGCATACACACACACATTCATAATTCCGAAGTGGATGTCTCTCTATTCAAACTCAATAAGCCAAAAAGAACATATTAAATTCCTTCTAGAATGCAGTTCATACATTTGGGTTTCTTGTGTCTTTAAATGTTTTTGATTTTCTCTAAGGTTGAAGGCATTTCATCATAAGGGCTTTTAGAAATAGCTTCCTTTAGTTTCATGCTAGCAGGAGCAGAATACTGTCTTTATCAGAACTTTTTCTGGTTCATTGCACTTTAGCTATTTTAGATGGTGAAATCGCATGTTTGTGATTCCTTATTTCAATCCAGTAAGCACCCTGAGTGCATGCTCAGATGAAGTTTTGATGTGCATTTTAACAGAGGAGGGATATTTCCTTGAAATGTGAGAGTTTGAAGAGGTTGTTGTCTTGTATCTGTCACCCAGCAGCCTGTGAAAGAGAAAAAAAAATATTTACAGGTTTGTGTTTCACCTTTCTGGGGAGAGAGGGCAGGAAATTAGATTATTTGCTTCCATTGTAAACTTTTCATATTCCTCTTCTTTATCCCATTTTTTCCCTTTTATCTAAAATTTATGGAGATTTACAGAAGGTTCAAATCAATCCCAAGTTTTTTTCAGCACTTGCAGCTGTGTTTTGGAGTGAATTTCCTTATCTAGGTGTCTTTGGCATGCCTTCTTAGTTTTATCAGTATGTAAATTTAGCCTAGGGGGGAGAGCACAGGCCTGAGAATCAGATGATATGGGTTCGAATCATGCTGTATTTACCTGCTGCGTGACATTGGTCAAGGCACTTTCTTGGTGCCTCCGTTTCCTCATCTATAAATTGGGGAAGATTAAAAACCTGCTCACCCTCCTGCTTAGTCTGTGAGCCCAGTGAGGAGTCAGACACAGTTTCTGACCTCATTATCTCGTATCTACCCCAGCGCTTAATACAGTGCCTGGTACATAGTTAGTGCTTAGTACTATAAACATCCTTATAAACCTGGGACAACAGCTTTTTGCATCATTTTAATATGTTTTGAGGCTTTCATGAAAATTTGCCTCATGCCAAATTGCAAGAGTGATGAATTCTGAAGACAACCGTTGGCGCTGCCCACCTCTGAGACTTTTTTGCCTTCACCAGGGCAAGGTCAGCTGAGGTGAAGAAGACAGTGCTCAATTGTGGGAATTGTTTAACTTGCTGGCAGCTGTGGGCAAAAGTTGAGTTGGGAAGGAGATTGAAACGTGGTTAAAATGAATCGAGAGGATTGATTCCAGCATCTGAAAGGATGAGAATATGTTCAACCCATTTTCCATCGTATTTTCCAAGCAGGTACCTCAAATCTCAGAGACAAAAGTAAAAACATTACCTGGTGCAGGCATGCAACAGATATTTCAATACCACAGGGGCAGGCAATTATTTTATAACACATTCCTTTGCCTTCCACCCAGCCTTCTAGCCCCCTTTTATTGTCAAGATTTACTTAATCGAAATCTTGCAGACCTTTTCAGAGGAAAGGGTCAGCTCATACGAATGTTATTTTTCTTATGTCATATCATTGTCATCAATGTCATATCATTGACTCATGTGAGTTGAGCGACTCTCTTCGCCTATTTGTTTTCCCCCGTCAGGAAGATAGGGATGGGATGATTTATACTGTGCTTTTCTGAGCATTCTGTATGGATTATTTTTAAAAAGCCTTCTAACTATTAGAAAATGAGGGAAAAATAAATTCATGAGTGATCTCAAATACTCAAAAGAAAAGGCTTTCAGGCAGCATGGCTTAATGGAAAGAGCCCGGGCTTGGGAGTCAGAGGACGTGGTGTCTAATCCCGGCTCTGCCACTTGTCTGCTCTGTGTCCTTGGGAAAGTTACTTAACTTCTCTTTTCCTCAGTTACTGCATCTGCAAAATGGGGATTAAAAGTGTGAGCGCCACGTGGGACAACCTGATTACCTTTTATCTACCCCAGCGCTTAGAACAGTGCTTGGCACATAGTAAGCATTTAACAAATACCATAATAATTATTATTATTATTATACGGATAGAAGGTGACATCTAAGGGTCCCGTTCTCCCCTCCCTGCTTCCCTACCAAAAAAATAAAAAATAAACGTAGTGGATTTGGATCAGTACTTTAGTTCAGGAACTTTCTGGTTTTCTGGTCCTTCTTAGGGACTTTTCAGTTCATCTCCCTTGTCCCAAGGGTGTTGAGGGCTAAGGAGTAAAATATTTATAATGTTTATAAGGAACTTTCAAGTACCAATCTAAAGGCTATAAAAATAAGATGTCATAGTCCAGAATCCTACCACCAATACCACCTGCAAGAGAACAGGACAGGACAGGAAAGCATATAACAAAGAGGTTGCAGTCCTGCCCTGTCCATATCTAACATCCTATAATGAAGCTGTTTAGCATGCTTCAATCAACCAGTCTTATTTATTGAGCGTTTTTTGTGTGCAGGGCTCTGTGCTAAGTGCTTGGGAGAGTGCAACATAACAGTATAACAAAGTTGGTAGACACGTTCCTTGCCCACAACGAATTTACAGTCTACAGTTTGTGTAGCAGGTTTAAAGTCAGTCGTTCATCAGCTTTAGTTTGGAAACCTTTGGAGTAATTTTTAGGTGCCTTAGTTACCTTCAAAGTTTAAAAACAGATGAGCAAATATATTGAGATGGTTGCAAGTGATTGGGTGATATTTTAATTGGTTTTGGTCCTGTCCCACAGGCTATCAGTCCCTACTTGCCCAGAGGGGATCCAGTTCTGAAGCCACTCATCTACGAAATGATCCTGCATGAGTTTTTGGAGAGTGACTATGAGGTATGGTACCCTGACATATATTTTGTCACTTCCCAGGAGATGATATTAGAAAAATCCAGAAAATTCATCCTGGGTAGGCAGTCAAGTTGAAGGCCCATAATGGCGTGTTGAAGTGGATCTATTCTTTAAGGGCTGTTTTGTAGGGAGGTTAAATATTTTTCTTGTGTTTTGAGGGACAACTTGAAAGTATACATAAAGATAGAGAAAATATGACTTTAGTGCCTTGTACAGTGCTATACACAGAGTTCAAAACACAGAACTCAATTCAGTGGAGGATTTGAGTGATATCGAGTTAGGCATCTCTAAACAGGATGAAAGAGTGCCACGTCTGCCAGAGGTCTTGACAGCGTTTTCTAAGCACCTAAGTTCCGAGCCTTATATTAGGCAACTAGGGGAACATCAGATTCACAACAGGTCACTGGCCTGCTGTGTGAGCTTGAGCTAGTCACTTATCTTCTCTGAACCTCAGTTTCCTTATCTGTAAAGTGTGGGAAAAAGCACCCACTCTCCCTTCCTCTTAGATTATGATCAATGGGTTGGACAGGTAATGTGTCTGATCATCATCAGCAGCAGCAGGAATGGTAATTGTTGAACACTTAACTGTGTGCAGAACACTGTACTAAGCACTTGGGAAAGTACAATTCAACAGAGTTGGTAGAGACATTCTCTGCCCACAGTGTTTTTATCTGCATATAGACATATTTTAAAATTATGTAACTTGTTTATTCATATTAAAGTCTGTCTCCCCCTCTAGGCTGTAAGCTCATTTTGAGCAGGGAACTTGTCTGCCGACTCTGTTGTATTGTACTCTCCCAAGTGTTAGTACAGTGCCCTGCACATAGTAAGCACTCAATAAATAACATTGATTAATTGATTGATCTTTGGTGATTCAGCATTCTAACCCAATACACCTATAAAAATTAAAAGTTTCCTGTAATTTTGTTGTCTTGATTTTTTTTTTCCCTTTAATTGCCATCATGTGAAATAGCATTTGACAATGGAAAAGGGGTGGGTTTTAACTGCCTAGCAGTAAATAATGAAAACCTACTTTTAGTCTGCAGTAATTCTGAAAGTGGCATTGTAAACAGAGGGGAAATATTGTTGAGATAAATTCTGAAGAGACTCCATTTGGGTAATTGTGCTATAGATAGATGATAGATATGTCAGTGAATTATATTGATAGATGATAGATGGTAACAAGTTGCCTTAACGATGGCCATAAATCTGTTGAGAATTTTTCTATCAGGCACCACTTAGGCAGTTTGTGCTGGGATTTTCATTAAAGGATATTTCTTCTTTTAGGGTTTCGCGACACTGATCAGAGAATGGCCTGGAGATCTCTATAACAATTCGGTAATAGTTCAAGCGGTTTTGGATCACCTCAAGAGAGATCCTCAGAACAGGACTTTGCTCAGAACTCTGGCCGAATTGTGAGTGTATTTGGCGCTGTGCTAGCCCAAAGACAACTGCTTCATAACAAATAATGACATTGGGTTGCATTTTCAATTTGACCAGATGTTGCCTCATCTTAATAGTTGTAAGAAATCGCAATGATGGGCCCAACATGGGTTATTAGAGGAAAAATTTAGAGTTGTTATTATCCTTTAGTGCCACTGTTGGGAACAGAATTTTCATCTCAGTGCCCAGTAGGGCATATTTTATGGTTTTAGCTGTGGAGTTTAATTCTAGGTTTTGCATGTTTGTCTCCAATTCAGCCACCCCCTCACAAGATATAACAGCTACTCCACTTAGGTGGAAGATTATTTTCTTATAATAATTCAGAGATATGATGTGTTAGAATTGTGCTTTGGTTCTGGGTAAAAATTTCCAGTTTTCCAATTTCCCTGGCTGGAAAGCAAAGCCATTTTTAATTCTTATCTGTAACAGAGTAAAATTAGTAATTCTCCCAGAGTATTTCATCCCTTGTTACTGAAGAAGTGGCTTTCGGGTGTTAGCCATTCTGAGATACTCGATAAGAAAATGTAACTATGAAATCGCTATTATTTATGCCAGCCCCAAATTTGACTTAATCAACTTATGCATCACTTGGAAATGATACATTTCTATCAGTAGGATGAAAATACTAGATAGTCTAGGAGCGCTATTTCTCTCTGACTAGAAGGAACATTGATTGTCTCTTGTTTGATACTATTTTATTAGAGATTGGACCCAAGATGAGTGTAAAACAAATGCCCTCTCCTCACATTATTCAATTAATGTTAGCAGTTAAATGAAAAATGTTGAAGAAATGTTTTGCACAACAAAGGTGACATATCACCCAGCTTTGTTTTGAATTTGGTTGAACTGGAGAGTTTTACTAATGTTCTTTTCTTAATTGAAGGAAAAGCTAGAGATAACCTTAATATAAAAAAAAAATCTTGTATTAACAGGTACACCTATGACCAACGTTACGGTAATGCCCTTGAAATCTATTTGACTCTGAGGCACAAAGACGTCTTTCAGTTGATCCACAAGCACAATCTTTTCAGTTCTATTAAGGACAAAATTGTTCTGCTAATGGATTTTGATTCAGAGGTACAGTGTTCATTTTAATACAGTTGAATGTT
Organism: Tachyglossus aculeatus; assembly: GCF_015852505.1. Classification (NCBI taxonomy): domain Eukaryota; kingdom Metazoa; phylum Chordata; class Mammalia; order Monotremata; family Tachyglossidae; genus Tachyglossus; species Tachyglossus aculeatus. The sequence goes on along the minus strand of NC_052067.1, from coordinate 39,753,476 downwards.
CCTAACCGTCACATTTTCAGTAATTAGAAGACTTGTCAATGAAGCAAAAAGCAGGATTCAGTAATGACTCTGAGCTACATTCTGTCAGAGACAGAGCATGGAGGGTGCTGAAATGTTAGTAATAATATGAAAAAACCAAGAGATTTTTTTTGCAGTGATGGTGCTGTGGAAAAGCAGGTTCATTTTCATACACAGGCATTTAAAATGCTCTTGCCTCCTTTGCAATGAAGACAGGAGACATCACATGCAAATCCAGGGGACAGTTCTCTTTTCCATTTCAGGTGTGAAATTTGTTCTTCCCATCTCCCCTCCAGTAGCACTGTATCCAAACAAATGTCAGCAGTCTTTCCCTCCAGGTCCTCCCTACATGCTTTTCACAGTGACTGGAAATGCTCCCAATATCACTGAGCCTTTACAGGCCTTAATTTTGGTGACACACTCACTCTTCAATAATCACATCTAATTCTTCTTTCGGTCCAACTCGGCATGTTGTTGTCCTCAGAAAAAGTGAACGCCTCCTCAGAAGGGGCCGAGCTTTGTCTCAGGGAGTAGCTGAGGTAAGGAGAAAATCTGACTTAATAAGTTTGGGGTTTGGGTCAGTATGCAGATATGCCCACTCCATTTTCCCAAGCCCCCAACAATTGTGTTCCCAAAAAACACTTCCCTCCATCTACCATTAACTAAAAAAGCTAAATAAGAAAGTTGGAGACCTGAAATTACTAACCTGTTCAGGTTTATCCATGACTTTATTACCTTAGTCACCATTTGATTATTTGAATTAAATTGAATTCAAAACAGCCAGTAAGCTGTGTGTGTGATTCTTGCCACTAGACATCCTATTCTTGTCTGTTTCCACAAAGACTTGGGTCTTGGTGTATGAAAACCAGGGGTTATTTCTTTGGGATTGCTTATGAGATAGCGTAGACCAGGAGTTACAGAAAAGATACAATCATCTCATTTTGGGCAAAGAGAAAAGGAGCTGCCTATTTCCTCTCTAGAGCAGCCATGACAAGGAACAGTCTAACACAGTGTATGACAGACTTTTTTTGTGCCCAAACTGGCCAGGCATTGGGTCTTCTCAGCCGTACATGCACTCGTGGTTGAAGTTGATTGTTTGTAGATTATGAAGGATAATCATATATTTCGAGGAACAAGCTAGATATCAGGACATGGGATAGGAAAACCCAATGTGAGGATCAGGGCCTGGGTTTTCAGATCACTTGTTAGATATATTACATATATCTCGGTGGTAATCTATCAATCGGTCTTATTCATTGAGCTCTTACTGTATGCAGAGCAGTGTACTAAGAGCTTGGGAAGCTCTTGCTTATCCTTGTGTATCTTTACATATCTCCCCCTCTGGACTGTAAACCCTTGGTGGGCAGGGAATGTGTCTGTTAAATTGTTGTGTTGTACTCTCCCCTGCGCTTAGTACAGTGCCCTGCACACAGTAAGAACTCAGCAAATATGATTGATCCCATTTTAATGGAGGTCTGATGCATGTTGCACTTTTGAATGTAGTGATTCAGGGTTTTGTCAGAGGGGATTTATAAACTATCTGGGAATGACCTCTTCTGCTCTGGTGTGTCAGTTACCAGTGAATGCTGCTGTCTTTGTGTTTCAGAAAGCTGTGGACATGCTTTTGGATAATGAAGATAAAATTTCAGTGAGTACTTTTTGCTCTTGTGTTTTCCAGGCCACACTCAAGATTCCTCCTTTGTTAGCTACAAGAGTTGCTCCTCAGATATTCACACCCTGGTTTAAGCATGTGTAATACCATTTATGTTCCCAGGGAGTGATATCTTGCCTGTTCTTTTTCTTTAGATTAAAAAAGTGGTGGAGGAATTAGAAGACAGGCCAGAGCTGCAACATGTGGTGAGTGTCTTTCGCTGCCAGTCTGAGATAAGCAAGTTCACTATAATGTACAGTTTACTAATCTTGTGAAATCTTCTGATCAAGTGGCTGAGTTTTGCACTCAAAGGACTATAAATGAACCTCTAAGTCAATAGACAACAAAATAAAATAGACAACAAAAATCCCTCTGACATTTTATGGCATCGTGGTGTCCCTGACGAAACTGATCCAGAGTATAGAGCACTTTAAGGCGAAAGTAGCATTATTGTATTTATTGAGCAGAACACTGTATTAAGTGCTTGGGAGAGTACAGTTTAAAGGAGTTGGGAGACATGTTCCTTCCCCACAACAGGTTTTCAGTCTAGAAGATTGGAGAGTAAACACAGAGCAGGGAGCCAGCAGTTCTCAGGAGATTTGGGAGAGAGTTAGGAAGAAGAAAAGTCTGTGAGGGGTCCAAGAGCCTGGAGTTGGGTGGGCAGAGAATTGAAGATTGTGGAAGAGGAAGTCAGCATGGCTCAGTGGAAAGAGCACGGGTTTGGGAGTCAGAGGTCATTGGTTCTAATCCCGGCTCCACCACATGTCTGCTGTGTGACCTTGGGCAAGTCACTTAACTTCTCTGAGTCTCAGTTACCTCATCTGTAAAATGGGTATTAAGACTGTGAGCCCCATGTGGGATAACCTGATCACCTTGTATGCCCCCACCCTGCGCTTAGAACAGTGCTTTGCACATAGTAAGTGCTTAACAAATGCCACCATTATTAAGAAGAACCAGGACAAAACCAAGATCGTAGGTTCCGTGCGAATTATTTGTGGCTTCGCCCTCGTACTGTACAAAACTTGGGAGTGTGAAGGATTCATTAGGCTAAGGATGCGATAGAGTGGGGCTTGTTTGGGTATTTCTTAAGGAAGTCATTGATTTCTTGGTAGTTTGCAGCATGACATGTTTGTGTTTGAATGACACAAAAATTAGTATGGTATTGTAATGCTCATGAAGGTCATAACAAAGGGATTCATCTTACCCATCACAGTGTGCTTATAAATATGACCCAACGAAATTGACAAAGACACCTGGTACCTTCTGCACTTTGGGGAGGCAGAACCATCTATCACCAGCCTCCTGACTAACCCTCTGACACTTACACTTCCCATACTCTTTCATCAGATCGGCCTGGCTCAGTATCACCTTTGCAGTTCGTTGTTTGCATCGCCTCATCCTTGCCTGTTCGATCAAACCACTAGTGATAGGCTTTTACGACCAGGGTTATGGAAGTGAATTACTCAGTTTTTGGTGGACAGGTCATGAAGTCAGCCCATCCTAGAAAACAGAAGAGGATAAAGAAAGCTTCTTTTTTCTCCACTCCTAGGGAATTAAAATGGGAGACGGGATCCTTCCTTGCTGGGACATATCGGTTGTCCTGAATCTATCCCAGTGTTCTATTCATCCTGTGGCCTTCCTTCCTTCGACACAGTTTCATCTTGACATTTTTGTGTTGCCATGAGATGCTGCATTTTATATGTCATGGGCACTGTTTCAGGTTGTGAACTCGTACTATTTTGTCACTGACTGCAGCTTTAATTAATAAGGGACGGATCTAATAGTTTATTTCTACCCATAAGACTTTTGAATTTTTGGCCTATGGTCATCCGGTTAATAATGGCTGTGGTATTTGTTAAGCACTTACTATGTGCAAAGCACTATTCTAGGGACTGGGGTAGATATAATCAGGTCCCACATGGGGCTCACACTCCAGGAGGGAGAACTGAAGGCCCATTTTGCAGATGAGGGAACTGAGGCACAGAGGAAATGAAATGACTTACCCAAGTGGAAGAGCTGGGATTAGAACCCAGGTCCTTCTGACTCCCACGCTCGTGCTCTATCCACTAGGCCAGGCTGCCTCTCAAATCAATCAATCGTATTTATTGAGTGCTTACTGTGTGCAGAGCACTGTACTAAGCGCTTGGGAAGTACAAGTACAACATATAGAGACAGTCCCTACCCAAGTGGGCTCACAGTCTAGAAGGGGGAGACAGAGAACAAAACCAAACATATTAACAAAAATAAAATAAATAGAATAGATATGTACAAGTAAAATAAATAAATAAATAGAGTAATAAATATGTACAAACATATGTACATATAACTCTCAAAGTCAGTTTGGATTCGATACATGGAGAGCCAGATTGAGAGACTAAGGATTCCGCATGTTTTCCAGGAGCTGAAGTAGTCTGAACCATTATCCAGTGGACAATGGTAGATCTGGCGATTAGAACTTCATTTTGTTATTCAGCATGGAAGGCTAGAAAGATTTTGTGGGAAAGGGGCTCTTGGTGTGGGATTGCTTCCTGTGGGACATTGGACACCATCTTTCTATTTTGAGCAAGGGGTTGATCAAAAGCATCATTTTTAGCATCAAAAGCAGCATTTGGCCCTGCCCTACCCTGCCATAGTTTCTCTCAGATACCCACATGGAGTTGGCATCTTCCTGAAACAACTTTGGGAAGTACCAGGTACTCAGGGACTTGCCTTGAGGCTACGTGGATCAGCAGCAATATAGAAGGACAGGGCTGTGGAGAAGGAAAAGTTGGGGCTGGTCATTCTCAATTAGGGGTCACACTGATCTCAACAATTGCGAAGCAGTGTGGCTTATTAAGTAAAGCACAGATATGGGAGTCAGAGGTCCTGGATTCCAATCCTGACTCTGCGACTTGTCTGCTGTGTGACCTTGGGCAAGTCGCTCTGTGCCTCTGTTACCTCCTCTGGAAAATAGGGGTTAAGACTGGGCTCCGTATGGGACATGGAATGTGTCCAACTTGATTATTTTGTATCAATCCCAGTGCTTAGTACAGGGCCTGCGATGTAGGAAGTGCTTAAAAATGCCATTAAAAAAAACAAAAAACTATCTGGGGCCCGACTCAGAGGCAGGGCTGATAATAATCGGCCCCAAGGATATTAACGTCAGTTCAGTACCTTGCTGAGGGAAGAATTTTTGCTCTCTGCAGATTCTGAGAGAAGCAAAATTTTCTCCCAAAGACCCGCTTTTCCTGGACAGAGGCTTTCTCTTGGTATTTCTGCATTTGAATGGTATTTCTGTATTTGAATGCTGATGACTTTCTCTGCTGAAATTTCTAGTACTTGCACAAACTTTTCAAGAGAGATCACCACAAAGGACAGTGTTACCACGAGAAGCAAATCAGCCTCTACGCTGAGTTTGACCGGCCCAATTTGCTTCCGTTCCTCCGCGACAGTACACACTGCCCCTTGGAAAAGGTAAGTCAACAAAAGGCAATTTCCTCTCTTGGATTCAAAGTAGCTAAGGGGCTGTTGCCCACTCTGGCTGTTTATTGCCCTCTCCATCATTTCAGCCTCCACCGGGGAATCCCACTGGTATCATTTGCTCCAATCATCTTGAATGTGAGCTTCTTGTTGGGTAGGGATTGTCTTTATTTGTTGCTGAATTGTACTTTCCAAGCGCTTGGTACAGTGCTCTGCACACAGTAAGCGCTCAATAAATACGATTGAATGAATGAATGAATGAATAGAATGAAACTTGAACTCCTGTCTCTGGTCCTGGTTCTCTGTCCCATAGTGAGTCTTTCTTAGAGAGAAGAAATATCTACAACTACTACTAGTTATAATAATGATGGCGTTTATGATGTGCTCACTGTGTGTCAAGCACTATTCTAAGCACTGGGTTAAATACGAGCTAATCAGGTTGGACCCTGTCCCTGTCCCATAAGGGGCTCACAGTCTTAATCCCCATTTTACAAATGAGGTAACTGAGGCAAAGAGAAGTCGAGCGACTTGTCCAAGGTAACACAGAGCAGACAAATGGCAGAGCCGGGATTAGAACCCACATCCTTCTGACTCCCAAGCCTGTGGTTTATCCACTAGACCATGCTACTTCACAAATAAAAAAGCCTTCCCAGATAGTTTATTTCCTTCTGGACTCACAGTTCCTGGCCATCCAGAATATTCTTTAGTCCTCCAGATTGTAAGCTCCTGTTGGGCAGGGAAGTTGTCTGCTAATTCTGTTGTACTCTCCCAAGCACTTAGTACGGTGCTTTGCACATTGTAAGCGCTCAATAAATGCCATGGATCGAATGATTGGTTGCAACTTGGCTTCATGGCCAGGAATTGTTGAGGTTTTCCTTCTGCCTGAGTCTTTCCGAGCAAGAGATGGAAACAGTCTCAAATTTGGGCTTTTATATGTGCTTCCCAAAAAAGAATTGTGAAGGCCTATCACATCCCATCCCCACTATCGTGTTGAGGTTTAATCTGTGCAGGTCAGACATGAATTTGTCTTCCTGGCTATTAAAGGAGCAAGTGGTATTTTTTTAGCGCTTACTATATGTGAGGCACTGTACTATTGCTAGGGTTGATACAAGCTAATTCAGTCCCTGTCCCAGGTAAGACTCACAGTCTTAATCCTCATTTTCCAGATGAGGTAACTGAGGCACAGAGAAGTTAAATGACATGCTCCAGATCACTAAGCACTTAGTACAGTGCTCTGCACACAGTAAGCGCTCAATAAATATGATTGAATGAATGATTGTGGCAGAGCTGGGATTAGAACCCAGGTCCTTCTGACTCCCAAGCCCATCTTCTATCCAGTAGACCATGCTTGTTCACTCTTGGAGACCAGATGTTTTGCTACTGTCTTGAGATGCTATACCCTAATCCAGCTGGGACATTGCTTTGCACGTAGTGCTCAGTCAGTCAATCAGTGGTTTTTATTGAATGCTTGCTCTTTTGCTTGATATGTGCAGAGCATTGTATTGAGTGCTTGGGGGAAGTACAGTACATGCCCGTGTCTTTTAAATCCTAAAATAAACCCTCCCTTGACCCCACAGTTCCCTTCAGTTGTCACCCCATCTCCCTCCTACCATTCCTTTCCAAATTCCTTGAGCGAGTCGTCTACACCCACTGTCTCAAGTGCCTCAACTCCAATTCTCTCCTTGACCCCCACCAGTCTGGTTTCCCTCCCCTTCACCCCACAGAAATCGCCCTCTCAAAGGTCACAAATGATGTCCTTTTTGCCAAATCCAACAGCCTCTACTCCATCCTAGTCACCTTCAACACTGTCAACCAACCCCTACTCTTGGAAACATTATCCAACCTCGGCCTCACTGACAGTGTCCTCCCCTCTCCTGAAGACAGCATCACCATCCTTCCTGTCTCACAAGCCCATAACCTTGGCATGATCCTTTACTCATCTCTCTCATTAAAGCCACAGAGCCAGTCTATCACTAAATCACACAAAATCACTAAATCCACAACATCCCTAAAATCCGCCCATCCTTTCCATCCAAACTGCTACCATGATGATGATGATGGCATTTATTAAGCACTTACTATGTGCCAAGCACTGTTCTAAGCACTGGGATAGATAAAAGGTGATCAAGTTGTCCCACTTGGGGCTCACAGTCTTGATCCCCGTTTTACACAAAATCACTAAATCCACAACTTCCCTAAAATCCGCCCTATCCTCTCCGTCCAAACTGCTACCATGATGATGATGATGATGGCATTTGTTAAGCACTTACTATGTGCCAAGCACTGTTCTAAGCCCTGGGATACAAGGTGATCAGGTTGTCCCACTTGGGGCTCACAGTCTTGATCCCCATTTTACAGATGAGGTAACTGAGGCACAGAGAAATTAAGTGACTTGCCCAGAGTCACACAGCTGACTAGTGGCAGTCCGGATTAGAACCCACGACCTCTGACTCCCATGCTCTTTCCACTAAGCCACGCTGCTTCTCGATCACTCATCCTATCCCACCTTGATTACTGTATCAGCCTCTTTGCTGAACTCCCTGCCTCCTGTCTCTCCCCACTCCAGTTCATGCTTCACTTTGCTGCCCAGATCAGTTTTATAAAAAAAATGTTCAGTCCATGTTTCCCCATTCCTCAAGAACCTCCGCATCAAACAGAAATCCCCTACCATCGGCTTTAGAGCACTCAATCTTCTTGCCCCCTCATACATCACCTCCCTACTCCTAATACAGCCCAGCCTGCACACTTCATTCTTCTAATGCCAACCTACTCACTGAACTCCATTTTGTCTATCCGGCTGCCGACCTCTCGCTCACATCCTGCCTCTGGCCTGGAATGCCCTCCTTCATATTCGATAGAAAACTCCGTCTCCCTACCCTTCAAAGCCATATTGAAGGCGCATCTCCAAGAGGCCTTCCTTGACTAAGCATTCTTTTCCTTTTCTTCTACTCCCTTCTGCATCCCCCTGACTTGCTCCCTTTATTCATCCCCTCTCCGAGCCCCACAGAACTTATGAACTTTATTTTTAGCAATGTCTGTCTTCCTCTGTAGACTGTAAGCTCATTGTGGGCAAGGAATGTGTTTGTGATATTGTTATATTGTACTCTCCCAAGGGCTTAGCACACAGTAAGTGTTGAATAAATATGATTGATTGATTGAATACCACAGAGTTGATAGGCATGTTCCCTTCCCACAAGGAGTCTAGAGGGGGTTACCATTCATTCATTCATTCAATTGTATTTATTGAGCGCTTACTGTGTGCAGAGCACTGTACTAAGCACTTGGGAAGTACAAGTTGGCAACATATAGAGACGGTCCCCACCCAACAGTGGGCTCATAGTCTAGAACAGCGATTGATTGGCTCATTCAGATAGCCAGCAATACGTTTATTGCCATGTTACCACCCAGTATATCTCATTTGTGCAGTAAGCAGAGAGAGGAACCTAAATATATTCTACTCTTCGTCATATTCCCTTTTAATCTTCCTTTCTCGCCCTGTCAATCACTCAGTGGTATTCAGCCTTCTCTCTGATCTCCCATCCTTGTGTCTCTCCCCACTTCAATCCATACTTCATGCTGCTGCCCGGATTGTCTTTGTCTAGAAATGCTCTAGGCATGTTACTCCCCTCCTCAAAAATCTCCAGTGGCTACCAATCAATAAGTGCATCAGGCAGAAACTCCTCCCCCTGGGCTTCAAGGCTGTCCATCCCCCTCGCCCCCCTCCTACCTCACCTCCCTTCTCTCCTCCTACAGCCCAGCCCGCACCCTCGGCTCCTCTGCTGCTAATCTCCTCACCGTGCCTCGTTCTCACCTGTCCCGCCATCGGCCCCCGGCCCATGTCATCCCTCGGGCCTGGAATGCCCTCCCTCTGCCCATCCGCCAAGCTAGCTCTCTTCCTCCCTTCAAGGCCCTACTGAGAGCTCACCTCCTCCAGGAGGCCTTCCCAGACTGAGCCCCCTCCTTCCTCTCCCCCTCGTTCCCCTCTCCATCCACCCTGTCTTACCTCCTTCCCTTCCCCACAGCACCTGTATATATGTATATATGTTTGTACATATTTATTACTCTATTTATTTATTTATTTATTTTTCTTGTACATATCTATTCTATTTATTTTATTTTGTTAGTAGGTTTGGTTTTGTCCTCTGTCTCCCCCTTCTAGACTGTGAGCCCACTGTTGGGTAGGGACTGTCTCTATATGTTGCCAGCTTGTACTTCCCAAGCACTTAGTCCAGTGCTCTGCACACAGTAAGCGCTCAATAAATACGATTGATTGATTTATTGAGTGCTTACTGGGTACAGAGAGCAATGTACTGAGCACTGTCCTCAAAGCTTTTTCTCCATAGTTGTCCCCCACCCTCCAGCAGCCTTTATCTACTCTCTCGCCCTTCCCTCAACTCCATCTCTCCTCATATATTTTCACTGAAGAGTATTCCAGGGAAAAGTATCATCTTCTGTCTCTATATGTTGCCAACTTGTACTTCCCAAGCGCTTAGTACAGTGCTCTGCACACAGTAAGCGCTCAATAAATATGATTGATTGATTGATTCTGTGGAAGTTGACTGAGTAGAGCACCTCTTCTATCTAGTTCCTTCTAGAGGGAGCATTGCAGCCTAAGAATATGCAGGAATAAAAATAATGAAATCCACTTTTTCATCACGTTTGCTTCTGGGGTATAGTACTGAAAGGACCTCCATTTCATTTTCCATCCATGAGGTGAGGCCGAGTTTTAAAGAGCGCAGAGATAATTCATTTGTAAAATACATTGAAAGCTATACTGGAGAAGGAGGAGCTACTCTCTGCGATGACTGTTGTTTTCTTGTTTTTTGGTATTTGTTGAAGACTTACCGTGTGCCAGGCACCGTACTAATTGTGGAGGGAAGTTCAAGATAGGTTGGATTCATCCCACCTCCCACATGGGGCTCACAGTTTTAAGCCCCATTTTACAGATGAGGTGACCGAGGCACAGAGAAGTAAAGTAAGTTGGCCAAGGTCACACAGCAGACAAGTGGCAGAGCCAGGATTAGAACCTAGGTCCCCAGACACCCGGGCCTGTGTTGTTTCCACAAGGCCACTCTGCTTCTGATTCACTGGGGACAAGTCTTCTCGCTCCTCCAGACCTGTTCTAAGCTTTTCGTAGCTTAAGCTTGTTTTCAGACTTCTTTTGTCCTCTCCTGACAGTTTTCAGTTGTCATACTGATCAACTTATATTCCATCCTGTTTTTGAAATCTCAAGCATGTACACGCCAGGTATATAGTGATAATCTGCCAGCTCACTCTGACGTCTGTTTGGAAACACTTCTCAATCAATTCATGCGCACAGTTCTTGCTTTGGATGTTTCCTAGAATGTTTTATTTAAGGATTTATAATCATTTTTGAATCAATGCAGTAAAGATAAATCTGCCAGAAGAATTACGTATCTGTTATTTATCTCAATATCTGTCTTCCCCTCTAGACTGTAAGCTCTTATAGTGTACTCTTCCAAGTGCTTAGTACAGTGTTCTTCACACAATAAATGCTAAATAAATACCATTGAGTGGTGCAAATGAGCTTTTTGCTACTCCCTGGGATTCCATGACAGTGCCAGTATTCATGAGAGGGCCAAGCCAAATCATTTTTTGTGGTGTAAATGCAAACAAACAGTGGGTTTGCAGCATGGCCTAATAGAAAGAGCTTGTGTGTGGGAGTCAAGGGACCTAGATTCTAATTCTGCCTCTGCCACTTTTTTTGTTTGGTTTTAACTGTACTCATTTAAACGTTTACTGTGTGTCAAGCAGCGTTCTAAGCACTCCTGTGCTTCAAAGGCACTGAGGTAGATACAAATTAATCAGGTCATCATTAAATCGGCTCTTACCTGCTGTTTGACCTTGGGCAAGTCACTTAACTTCTCTGAACTTCAGTTTCCTCATCTATAAAATGGGGATTCCATACCTGTTCTCCCGCCTACTAAGACTGTCAGCCTCATGTGGGACTTGATTATCTCTCGTACCTACCCCAGCACCTAGTACAGTGCTTGGCACATAGTAAGCACTTAATAAATACCATTATGATTATTAACTACCCTTTCTTATGGGGTGAATGTAAAGAAACACAAGAACCGTAATGGGCCTGATGGCAAGAGCAGTCCCATATCCAGCACTTACTGTAGGGTCTCACACATAGTAAGCGCTTAACAAATACTGTAATTATTATCCCTGACCATCAGCCACCTCCTCCTCTCTCTCAGCATCATCATCAGTGGTATTTATTGAGCACTTACTGGGTGCAGAGCACTGTATTAAGCACTTGGGAGAGTAATAATAATAATAATGGTACTTGTCCAGCGCTTGCTGTGTGCCAAGCACTGCACTAAGTGCTGGCATATGTACAAGTTAATCAGATTGGACACACTCCCTGTCCTACATGGGGATTGCAGTCTTAATCCCCATCTTCTAGACTGTGAGCCCACTGTTGGGTAGGGACTGTCTCTATGTGTTGCCGACTTGTACTTCCCAAGCGCTTAGTACAGTGCTCTGCACACAGTAAGCGCTCAATAAATACGATTGATTGATTTGAGAAGCTGTGTGGCTTAGTGGAAGGAGCATGGGTTTGCAAATCAGAGGACCTGGTTTCTAATCCCGACTCTGCCACTCATCTGCTGTGTGACCTTGGGCAAGCCACTTCACTTCTCTATGCCTCAGTTATCGAATCTGTATAATGGGGATTAAGACTGTGAGCCCCACCTGGGACAACATGATTACCTTGTGTCTACCTCAGCGCTTAGAGCAGTGCTTGGCACATAGTAAGCACTTAACAAATACCATAATAATAATAATAATAATAATTTTGTAGTCGAGGTAAATGAGGCCCAGAGAGATTAAATGATTTGCCCAAGGTAGCACAGCAGACATGCAGCAGAGCTGGGATTAAAACCCAGATCCTCCTGACTCCTAGGGCACTCCACTAAGCCACACTGCCTCTCCAAAAGGATAATACAATGGAGTCAGTAGGCATATTTCGTGTTTACAATGAGCTTACTCTGTCCCCACCCTGTGCTCTCACCAGGCTTGCGGGAGGAGGAAGAACAGTATTTATCCTCCCCTTCCCAGCATCACTGGTCCCCAGGGCCAAGGAGGTGGAGGGAGCTTAGTGGCACCCCCGAGGAGTCAAGTCAGCCCCTAATGCTCCCTTCACACAGGGAACCCGTGGCCAAGTGGATAGAGCATGGTCCGGCAAATCAGAAAGACCTGGGTTCTAATCCTGGCTCCACCACTTGTCTGCTGAGTGATCTTGGGCAAATCATTTAGTTTCTCAGTGCCTCAGTTGCCTCATCTGTAAAATGGGGATTAAGACTGTGAGTCCTATTTGGGACAGGGACTGGGTTCATCCTGATTATCTTGTATCTACCCTACTGCTTAGTGTGGTGCCTGACACATAGTAAGTGCTTAACTAATACCATTTAAAACAAAAAAAGAAAGCAGAAGGGATTCTTTTGCCCAAGAAAGACATGAGGGAGAGCCTAGTAACATGAAAAGCAGCGTGGATTGATTACAGGCCTGGGAATCAGAAAGCCATGGGTTCTAATCCCGGCTCTGCCACTAGTCTACTGTGTGACCCTGGGCGAGTCACTTCACTGTGCCTCAGTTACATCATCTGTAAAATGGGGATTGAGACTGAGAGCCCCACATGGGACAGGGATTGTGTACAACCCAATTTGCTTGTATTCATTCATTCAATCGTATTTAATGAGCACTTACTCTGTGCCGAGCACTGCACTAAGTACTTGGAAAATGCAATTCGGCAGTAAAGAGAGACAATCCCTGCCCATACCGGGCTTACAGTCTAGAAGCAGAGGGGAGACAGACATCAAAACAAGTAAGCAGGCATCAATTTAAATAAATAGAATTATAGATATATACAAATCAAATCAAGTGAACAGGCATCAATGTAAATAAATAGAATTATCGATATATACATATATACATAAGTGCTCTGGGAAGGAGTGAGTTGAGGTGATATGGAAGGGAAGGGGAACTGAGGAAAAGGGGGCTTAGTCTGGGAAGGCCTCTTGGAGGAGATGAGCCTTCAGTAGGGCTTTGAAGTGGGGAAGAGTGATTGTTTGGCAGATGTGAAGAGGGAAGGCATTCCAGGCCAGGGTTAGGATGGGCCAGGGATCGACGGCGGGACAAGCAAGATCGAGGCACAGTGAGAAGATTAGCACCAGAGGAGCAGAGAGTGCAGGCTGGGATGTAGAAGGGGAGAAAGGAGGTGAGGTATCCACCCCAGTGCTTAGTACAGTGCCTGGCATTTAGTAAGCACTTAACAAATGCTATTATTATTATTATTATTATTATTATTATTATTATTATTATTATTAGAGGAGCCTTGAGGGACATTTGAGGCGAAATGCCCTACCTCTCCCCCTTGCTGAAACCTCTGTTTAAAGATAGAACTCCCATTTCCATTTTGCTAACATTTTCAAAAAGAGGAACGGTAAAACCACCAAGCCCTCTGTATTTGAAACAAGACTGACTTGGCCAATTTCGCTCCTTCACGCAGTCCACAAGCCTCCACAAATGATTTCTGGAAGGCATGTGAATATTCTGACAAAAGACATCAGCCTCCTCAGTGGCTGATCATCCTGAGGGCCTGTCTTTTCTGGTGAGGCCTTTTGAATGTACCTTCTATTTCATTGTCCTTTCATTCACCACCAGCAGTAAGTTCATTATGGAGGCAGAAGTCATCATCAATCGTATTTATTGAGTGCTTACTATGTGCAGAGCACTGTACTAAGCGCTTGTACTAAGTCATGTTTCTGAGGAGGTCACTGTTCTCTGCAATGGTCACTCTCCCCCCCCCCCCCCCCCCCCCCCCCCCCGCCATCACTTAAGCATTTTTATTGAGCGCCAACTGTGTACAGAGCACTGTACTAAGTGCTCGGGAGAATACCAGCACTAAACGGACCCACTCCCTGCCCACAGTGAGCTTACAGTCTAGAGGGGAAAATGGTATTAATTTAAGTAAATAAATTACATCATTCCCGACAAACTCCGAGTGTTTTTCCGGGGGAGGCTGACTGTGAAAACTGGTCAATTCCTATTCCATGTCACTTGTTTACTTAATAAATAATTGTGGTGTTTGTTAAGCACTTACTATGTACCAGGCACTGTACGAAGCAGTCAGTCAAACGTATTTATTGAGTTCTCTCCATGTGCAGAGCACTGTACTAAGCTCTGTGGAGAACACAATACAACAATACACAGACACATTCCCTGTCCACAGTGAGATACAAAATAGGTTGGTCACAGTCCCTGTCCCACATGGTTCTCACAATCTTAATCTGCATTTTACAGATGAGGTCACTGAGGTCCAGAGAAGTGAAGTGACCCAAAGCAGACAAGTGGCAAAGCCAGATTTAGAACCAAGGTCCTTCTGACTTCCCCCTGTGCTGTATTCACTAGGCCATTCTACTTCTCAGCTCACCTAGGTTGCTCTGAATTATTTTCTAGTGTTCAATTTGTATGTTCGTCTCTAGACTTTGCTAATTCTATTATATTGTATTCTCCCTAGACCTTAGTACAATCAATCAATCAATCATGTGTATTGAGCACTTACTGTGTGCAGAGCACCATACTAAGCACTTGGGATATACAGTACTCTGAAGATAATAAGTGCTCAGTAAATACTGTTGATTGATGGCCAGCAACTGGAATTTTGAAACTGGAGATTCAAGTTTGTCTCTTAAGTTGGTTTTATTTCTCTAAAGGTAAACCTCATTGCCATTATAATGAAGCCTACCTGCATGAGGGAAAGAATCTTCCAGATAGCCTCATTTATCCCCTATGCTTTAGACTGGATTATATTTTTTTCCGACATGTACCCTATGAATTGAACTGGGTAAAGAGTCTAACTCTCCTTCTGATAGTATTTTTATGTTGGGGAACCAAAAATGCTTTGTTTAATTCCAGAACGGTGGTTGATTGTGTATTAAAGAGAGACTTTCCCTAGATCAGACTATTCATTCATTCATTCAATCATATTTATTGAGAGCTTACTGTGTGCAGAGCACTGTACTAAGCGCTTGGGAAGTACAAGTTGGCAACATGCAGAGACGGTCCCTACCCAACAGGCTCACAGTCTAGAAGGGAAGACTACTTAATGGATCAATGTCCTTATGTCTAGAAGGGAATAATGTATCAATGTCCTTATAGAAGATTTTCCTTACAGTGCCTGAAAGTTTAAATCAACAGTTACAGTGTTGTTTGATATGTCATTTTAATGTCTCTACCCTTGTTCTAATTGAAGGCCCTTGAGATCTGCCAACAGAGAAACTTTGTAGAAGAGACGGTCTATCTTCTGAGTAAGTGATGTATTTTTGGTCGTGATCAGTTTCAATATGTAATAAAACCCTTATTGATTTGGGACGAGCTAGATTTGGACATCATCTTGTGTAGATGTGGCGTTCGAGACCGTGGGAGTGGAGGAGCTTCCCAAAGGGGTATAAATAAGTCATAAGTGCTGGAGATGGCTGATGACTTTATGTGACGAAGTAGAATGCGACTGTGGGTCTGATGGAAAGGGAGAGAAAAGAGGGACAAGAGGAGGAGTCCTGAGGCTTCCACAGACCTGTGTCACGCACTGTCGGAGGGTCAACGAGAAGAAAATCTACTAAGAGTTGACTGATGGGTGTTTTTGGCCCCCATTGCTACCAATAATCGTGTGTTTCTTGAGAGAGCAGACAGCTCTGCTATTGGCATAGCCAGTCCTCTGATCCCAATGATACCCTTTGTTGGGAATACCTATAATCTGGAGATATAATTTGGGACCAGTGCGACCTAGTAGATAGAGCATAATCCTGAGAGTCAGAAGATCTGGGTTCTAAATATGGCTCTGCCACCTTGCCTGTCGTGTGACTTTGGGCACATCACTTAAATTCCCTCTGCTTCAGTTACCTCATGTGTAAAATGGGGATTTAACACTTGCTCTCCCTCTTGCTTAGACTCTGAGCCCCAAGTGGGGCAGAGACTGTGTCTGATTTGATTACCTTTTACATACCCCAGCGCTTAGTACGGTGCCGGGCTCACTCAACAAATAGCGGTATTATTATTATTATTTATGCAGAGTGAAAATTAATAGCCATTAATAATGTCTTCCCTTTAACCTTAATGTGGTTAATGAATCATTTAAAAATTGCTGTTAACAGATGATCTTTGAGATGTAACAGGTAAAATTTTCTATACGTTCCTCCCTCCTCACCCAGGCAGAATGGGAAATAGCCGGAGTGCCCTGAAAATGATCATGGAAGAATTACATGATGTTGATAAAGCAATTGAGTTTGCCAAGGAGCAAGATGATGCGGAACTGTGGGAAGATCTGATTTTATATTCCATTGACAAGCCACGTAAGACTTCTTGATTTCCTAGCGCTTTCACTTGAAATCATGCCAGAGTGGATTAGAGTAAGTTTTACCTGCGGGCAGAGTAGATAAAATAAGAAATGAAGTATGTTTATTTGGGGAGCGATGCCATACTATACGGTGTCGGGGATTGACTCCTGGGGAATTATCTTCAGTACCAATTCCTCAGTCGAGGAAATGACCTAAAATATTAGTCTGTTCATTCATTCATTCGATAGTATTTAGTGAGCGCTTACTGTGTGCAGAGAACCGTACTAAGCGCTTGGGAAGTACAAGTCGGCAACATAGACGGTCCCTACCCAACAACGGGCTCACGGTCTAGAAGGGGGAGACAGACAACAAAACAAAACATGTAGACAGGTGTCAAAACTGTCAGAATAAATAGAATTATAGCTATAGTCTGTTGCAGCCCGAACAAGGGATAAAGGGCAAGGAAGTGTATTTTTTCCTACTAAAGAGAATTGAAGGACTTGTCTGATCTTTGGTGTGCATCCAGGGGACATTTATTAAGAGTTTTAACTCTGGCCAGTTGTGATCTTTGGAAAAGCATTATTCTTATCAGATGGTCTAATGACAAACTTGGGGAAATCCTACAACTGAATTTAACTCAAAGTGCGGTCATCAGTCAATCAGAAAGTGAAAATCGACCGGTCTTTAATCACCAGGGGGAGTGGGAGATGAGCAACAGAAATGGCAAGAGACAGGAAGAGGCAGAGAGAGGACAGTACGGGGAGTTCGGACAGCGGGAGAAGCCGAAGGCAGAATCGGATTCTCAAATGGAGCTTCGATCAACAATTGGAACTTTCAACCTTGGTCAAACAGTCAATCAATCATGATCAGGATGGTATTTGTTAAGTACTTACTATGTGCCAAGCACTGTTCAAAGCGCTGGGATAGACACAAGATAGGTAGTCCCACATGGGACTCACAGTCTTAATCCCCATTTTACAGATGAGCTAACTGAGGCACAGAGAAGTTAAGTGACTTGCCCAAGGTCACACAGCAGACAAGTGGCGAAGCCGGGATTAGAACCCACGTCCTCTGACTCCCAAGCCCGTGCTCTTTCCGCTAAGTCGTGCTGTTTCCCTATATTTATTGAGTACTGACTGGGTGCCAAGCACTGTACTGAGTATTTGGGAGAGTACAGTACAAAAGAGTTGATTGACACATTCCCTGCCCACAGCGAGCTTACAGTCTAACAGCATCATTTGGGGTCTCAAATGATCTCTTTTCCAACAATCTAATGTTGTTATTGTATGTTGGATGGCTGTTACCCCCCCCCTCCCTTATGAGCTCTGGTTCATATTTGAATGTCCGCCTCTATGATGAAGGATCAATTTTAGCATTTCTTTCCTAACACCATATTGATCTTGCTTTCTTCTATACCTCATCTACTTGACAGGAAAGCGTTAGAATGACTTTGTTGTAACCCTTCAGTTTGATTATAGGCTACAGGCTTGATGTTTTGGAAAGGACGATCCTCACACACAATTTAAAGCCAACCTAACTTTTGACAAGTAAAGTGCATTAAATAGGCTAGTTAATTTGAACCAGGGGAAGATGATTTAAAGTCATTGCCTCCCACCTCATTCGGTATCGTATGCCGGCTCCGCCACTTGTCTGCTGTAGGACCTTGGGCAAGTCTCTTCACTTCTCTGGGCCTCAGTTACCTCGTCTGTAAAATGGGGATTGAGATTGGGAGCCCCTTGTGGGACAGGGACTGTGTCCAACTCCATTTGCTTGTATCCACCTCAGTGCTTAGTACTGTGCGTGGCACATACTAAATGCTTAACAAATGCCATAGTTATTATTATTATACCAGAAGTATTTCTTTGTATAATTGTCTCAGTGAGTAGGATGTGTGGAATGTACCTAAACCACCTAAAGTATAATTCTTCAAAGAAAAGAAATAGGTTCGATCTGCCATTTGATGAGCCTCACTGACTTGTGATTCGGGTGAGAATTATCCATACACACCAACATGTCTGTACCCACTTTATCGTCCGCACACTTAAAAGCCATTTCTGTAAGAAGGCTTCTAGAAAATGTAATACCACTCCCTGAACAGGGCTGGCCTGCCACTGCAGTCCAGGCCAAGCAGATATTTCCACCGTGGCACCAGGTGGGACTTTCCCGATTTGTGTCATGCAGGGGAGGGCTTCCAAAGGGGGATAAAACAAAATTCAAATCAACCAGGGGATTAATCATAAAACGGACTGGATGCCAAGATGCTAAATCCTAAATCTTTTGGATTACAGAAAACCCATCCTCTCTGGCAGAACAAGTGTCATGAGATATTTGTGGATAATCCCTACCCCACCAACCTCAATGTCACTGAATGAAGCCCACTGGTGGGGAGAAGGAGATTGAAAGGAAGAGAGAGGGAGAAGGAGAGACATACACACACCCACATGCTCTCCCCGCTCATTCTCTTTCACCAGTGGCTTCCTGATCACATCTGTTTTAGACAGATACAGGGTAAAGAGAAAGATAGAAGTGTCTCCTTTTCTTTTTTTAACAGCCACTTGTTAAACACTTACGACGTGCCACACGCTGTTCTAAGCACCGGGGTAGATGCAAGGTAATCAGATTGAACACACGTGGGGCTCACAGTTTTAATCCCCATTTTGCATATGAGGTAACTGAGGCACAGAGAAGTGAAGCGACTTGCCCAAGGTCACCCAGCAGACAAGTGGCGGAGCCAGGATTAGAACCCAGGCCCATATCGTATCCAATAGGCCACACTGCTTCTCGATGTGGGGAAAAATGTCCTTCTTCTTGCAGATTATAGAGTCCTTAGGACAGGACATCACTTCTGCAACCCAGAAGGAGAATCCACTGAGCAGAAGACTCTCTACCTGCTGTGGGAGCTCAACCCAGAGTTAGGGAATCTGGGAGAAAGCTGCGCCACGTGGTTCGTGGGTTCATCCTCAGATGTATGATCATTTGTTTTTTTCAGCATTCATTACCGGCCTCTTAAATAACATTGGCACCCATGTCGACCCAATTCTTCTGATTCACCGAATCAAGGAAGGCATGGAGATTCCCAATCTGAGAGACTCCCTCGTCAAAATTCTGCAGGATTACAATTTACAGGTAAGTATTCCCCTCACGGAGTGTGTCCCTTGGAGAAGCAGCGTGGCTCAGTGGAAGGAGCCCGGGCTTTGGAGTCAGAGGTCATGGGATCAAATCCCGGCTCTGCCACTTGTCAGCTGTGTGACTTTGGGCGAGTCACTTCACTTCTCTGCGCCTCAGTGGCCTCATCTGGAAAATGGGGATGAAGACTGTGAGCCCCCCATGGGACAACCTGATCACCTTGTAACCTCCCCGGCACTTAGAACAGTGCTTTGCACATAGTAAGCGCTTACTAAATGCTATTATTATTATTATTAATATATAATAATATATATAATATTATAATACATAATAATATATTATATTATATATAATAATAATAAATGAGTTATCTGCATAATTGGTACACTAGAGAAGCAGCATGGCCTAGTGGATACAGTACAAGCCTGGGAGTCAAAAGGACCCGGATTTTAATCCTGGCTCTGCCACTTGCCTGCTGTGTGACCTTGGGCAGATCATTTCACTTCTCTGCCCCTCAGGTGCCTTATCTGTAAAATGGGGATTAAGGCTGAGCCCCGCGTCGGACATGGACTGTGTCTAACCTGATTATCTTGTATCTACTCCAGCGCTTAGAACAGTGCCTTGCACATAGTAGGCACTGAACAAATACCATTAATAAAAAAAAACCTAGAGTCTCGGTGTACAAAAGTAATTGGAAGGGATGTAGTCACTGACATATTGTTGAGATACGGACAATTGGAAAAACAGTTCAGTTAGATCAACCATCCCAAACTGTAAGCTCGTCCTCTAGACTGGAAGCTTATTGTGAGCAGGGAATGTTATATTGGCATATCGCACTCTCCCGAGTGCTTAGTACAGTGCCCAACATAGAGTAAGTACGCAATAAATACGATTGACTGACTGACTGACAAGATAATGTCTTTATACTGTACTGTTTCTGGTTTTGTGTTGTCCACTCTGGAAAACAGAATGATGGTCAATGGTAATGTGTATAGGATAGTGCGCTTTGCTCTTGTTGAGAGCTGTATGGTCTGTCCATCCAAGTGTCCGTCCGTCTGTCCAAATGTCCATCCGTCTGTCCATCTGTCCAAATGTCCATCCGTCTGTCCATCTGTCTGTCTGTCCATCCGTCTGTCCAAATGTCCGTCTGTCCATCCATCCGTCTGTCTGTCCGTCCCTCTGTCTGTCTGTCCATCCATCCGTTTGTCTGTCCAAATGTCTGTCTGTCCATCTGTCTGTCCAAATGTCTGTCTGTCTGTCCATCTGTCTGTCCATCCGTCTGTCCAGATGTCGTTCTGTCCGTCTGTCTATCAGTCCATCTGCCTATAAGTCTGTCTGTCCAAATGTCCGTCTGTCCAAATGCCCATCTGTCCAAATGTCCGTCTGTCCAACTGTCTGTCCATCCATCTGTCTGTCTAAATGTCCATCTGACCATCCATCTGCCTGTTCAGATGTCCGTCTGTCTGTCCATCCGTCTGTCCATCTGTCCTTCTGTCCGTCCATCCCACTTCCCCCTTTCAAAGCCCTACTGAAGGCTCACCTCCTCCAGGAGGCCTTCCCAAACTGAGCCCTCCTTTTCCTCAGCTCCCCCTCCCCTCCCCATCGCCCTGACTCGCTCCCTTTGCTTTACACCCTTCCCCCCCTCAACAGCACTTGTGTATATATGTGCATATCTATAATTCTATTTGTTTATATTAATACCTGTTTTACTTGTTCTGATGTGAATATATATCTCTAATTCTATCTATTTATATTAATGCTACTGATGCCTGTTTACTTGTTTTGATTTCTGTCTCCCCCCTTCTATACCGTGAGCCCATTGTGGGCAGGGATTGTCTCTCTTTGTTGCTGAATTGTGCTTTCCAGGCACTTAGTACAGTGCTGTGAGCCAGCTGTTGGGTAGGGACCGTCTCTGTATGTTGCCAACTTGTACTTCCCAAGTGCTTAGTACAGTGCTGTGCACACAGTAAGCGCTCAATAAATACGATTGAATGAATGCTCTGCACACAATAAGCGCTCAATAAATACAATAGAACAAATGAATGAATACTGTTTCAATAGTCTAAGCCATACCCTTTTGAGGGTTAGTATTTTCCCAATATTTTGGAGAGGAGGAATCCAAATTTAAGATAGGGTGGGAACTTTCTTAAATTCACAGTTTAACCCAGTGCCCTTTGGAGAATTGAAGAATTCTTAGGATGTAGTTCTTAAATTCTCCAAACGGCCTGGATCACATAGCATTCTCAGAAAAATGACGATGGTCTTCCTTATCGTCATTCCTTTGAGACCTGTTGGTTCAGGCTGGAAGTAGGTTGGATTAAAAAACTGACATCAATAGAGATCATCTCCAGCTTGTAGAGGTTCCTACTGTTAGGCAAGGGCAGGTTGCATGGATTCCACTACACCAGCAAATTATTTAGTTTCATCCGGAGCTTCTAGCTCTGGATCAGATGGATGATATGTTCATCCTTGCAGAAGAGTAGCTATCCTCCTGTTGGCTGTCTCTTACTCTCAAAACTACAATTAGTGCTGCAGTGTTAGCTCACAGTACTTCTTGGACTGTGACGGTGATTCTACATTCTGGATCTTTACCAAACATCATCCTCAACCCAGGTTCCAAAACTCATATTTTGATCTCCTGCGATTCTTGGAAAGAGCAGTCTGGGTGTGATTTCTTTCAACGTGGGGAAGCTGCCACATGTTGACTATCCCGCAGTCCTAAATGAGTGGAAACCTTAATCTGATAGCAAAGAAGTAGAGGCTAACCAGAAGTTCTTGAAGTCTAATAAGGGAGGTGGACAGGCTATGTACAAACCTGCCACGCACCACTTCGAGAACAAAGAGACAGCCGTTGATGCCTGAAGGTACTAGATTCAAAATGCATAACAGGAAACACAAGAAGGGTGATCAGCATAAGTACCCTTGATTGATTGTGGTAAAGAAAGGTTTGGATCAATTTATGGAAAATAAAAATATTATTCAGGGGCTTGTAATATGCGAGGCACTGGGCAGATATACAGCTATTAATTCCGCCGTGCTGATTTTGCTGACGGATTACTAAAGGGGAAAGTTAGTATCAGGATCAAGAGGATGATTCATGGATGATATGTCCGTAATTATGACTGCCCCGGTCAGCTGGGCTCCTCACAGAAGGTTGGACAGGTCTGACGGCACTTGTTCTTTCTAAATTCACATTGATTTTCTTTAAGAAGTTAAATTAATCTCCTGATCATTCTCATTGGGGGTCTTTCTAGGGAAAGAGGCTAATTCCAGAGTCCATCTGGTTCTCTTATGGTATTTGATAAGCCTTCATTCAATCATATTTATTGAACACTTACTATGTGCCAGGCTCTGTACTAAGCGCTGGGGTAGATAAGCCTTCATTCAATCATATTTATTGAACACTTACTATGTGCCAGGCTCTTTACTAAGCGCTGGGGTAGATACGAGTAATCAGGTTGGACACAGTCGGTGTCCCACATAGGGCTCACAGTCATAATCTCCATTTTCCAGATGAAGTAACTGAGACCCAGAGAAGTTAAATGACTATCCCAAGGTCACACAGTGGACAAGAAGCAGAGCCAGGATTAGAACCCAGGTTCTATGGCCTTTGTTCTTTCTACTAGGTGATGTTGTTTCCTCAAGGGGATATAGACACCACTGTGGCCTGTCTTTAATCCAGTCCTCCATCCTTCATGTGTGCTTTTTTTTTTTAAATGATATTTGTTAAGTGCTTACTCTGTGCTTGACACTATACTAACTGCTGGGGTAGATACAAGCTTATTAGGTTGTACACAGTCCCTGTCCCACTTGGCCAGGGATCACATCTACTAGTCCTGCTGCATTGTACACTTGTCTGCTGTGTGACCTTGGGCAAGTCACTTCACTTCCCTGTGTTACCTCACCTGTAAAATGGGGATTAAGATTGTGAACCCTGTATCTAGCCTAGTGCTTTGAACAGTGCTTGGCACGTGGTAAGTGCTTAACAAACACCGTCATTATTATTATTATTATTATTATCCCCATTTGCAGATGAGGGAACTGAAGCACAGAGAAGTGAAGTGACTTGCCCCAGGTCACACGGCAGACAAGTGGCAGAGCCGGGATTAGAACCCAGGTCCTTCTGACTCCCGACTCCATTCTCACAAATAGCTGCATCAAGGCAAATGGCTGAGGATTTGAATCTCTCAGATCTGTTTCCATTATCTTCCAGCAGCCTTTCTGCCCATCGCAAACTGGTTTCCCACACCCCAATTGCTCTGTCCCTTATTCCTTGCCCCAGTTCACTTTTTGTTGGAAAAAACCTAAGTTCACCACAGTAAATGGCTCTGCCTATTCGGAGCAAGCCAGGGTCAGCGTTTCCTCCCATCATCATTATCAATAGTATGTATTGTATGTTCACCATATGCAGAGCACTAAACTAAGCACTTGGAAGGGTTCAATACAACAGAATTAGCAGACACATTCCCTGCTTGGATTCCATGTAGTAAAAGGGCCACACTTTAGGGACTTCAGATTTTATCTCAGTAGACATGACACAGTAAAACAATAGTACGACCACCCTTTTCCTGAGGGTCATCATCATCAATCGTATTTATTGAGCGCTTACTGTGTGCAAAGCACTGTACTAAGGACCCTAATTTGAAATTTACACTTTATTTTAAGAATAATAAAATGAATGATTTATTATCATTCAAGGTAGGGACCGCCTCTATTTGTTGCCAACTTGTACTTCCCAAGCGCTTAGTACAGTGCTCTGCACACAGTAAGCGCTCAATAAATACGATTAAATGAATGAATGTTTCCACCAAGTCTTATCCATTACTCCTATTCACCTGTTTCGTGTGCTTTACTCTTTGCTACTTCTGCAGCCCAGATTTAGTTTCGGTTCCATTTCAGGATTATTTGCTTGCCTCTTTTACACTGTGTTCTCAGTGCAGATCCCAATTAATATAAATTAAAACACTATGGGCTCTTCCTCCAGACACTCTTTGAAACCTCCATCTGTTCCAAATAGGATTCCAGAGTCAATAGCCGTCTGTCTCCTTTTCTGTTCCTTGCATTATTTTTGTCTGAATTTCATCTTCGCCATCTTTTAAGAGATATTCGACTGGACGAAACGGAGAAGATATGCCTACCACGGTAGATGGATTTGTATAAATCCAATTATATCTTGTGGGGGGGGGGGTGTACGTGTACTACCTTGGATCCCGAGGAACAGTTAAGGAGGGAGAGATGTTAAATCTTGTCGTATAAGAACGGCCAAATTTGATTGAAGTCAGTTATTGTCAAAACTCAGCAGTGGCAGCAACTGTCATAATTCTTCACCCAGCTGCACAAAACAAGAAGGGACAAACCCCCAGACCCATTCCGGGAGTTTAGATCTAACTGGATGATTTTTCCCTCCCCTGGAAACACCCCATAGCTGGAGCCCAGCCTGAACTTAAGTCTAGGCCGGCTTATTGGACTATCCACCCCCCTGCCATTTTTGCCATTAATCAATCAATGGTATTTATTGAGCACTTACTATGTACAGAGCACAGTACTTCGCACTTGAGACAGGGAAGTACAGAGTTAGTAGATCTGTTCCCTGTCCGCATATCCTTCATCTATAGTGAGTGGTTGTCCCTCCCCACTAAATCAACGAATCGTATTTATTGAGCACTTACTGTGTGCAGAGCACTGTGCTAAGTGCTTGGGAAGTACAAGTTGGCAACATATAGAGACAGTCCCTACCCTAGTAATAGCATGGTTTGTGCCAAACACTGTGCTAATTGCTGGGGTTAATATAATCAGATCGGATCAGTCAAAATCCCTGCCCTACATAGGTCTCACCTTCTAAGCATTGTATCTCGTTCTCGCCTGTCCTGCCGTCGACCCCTGGCCTGGAATGCCCTCCCTCCCCCCATCCGCCAAGCTAGCTCTCTTCCTCCCTTCAAAGCACTACTGAGAGCTCACCTCCTCCAGGAGGCCTTCCCAGACTGAGCCCCCTCCTTCCTCTCCTCCTCCCCATCCCACACGCCCTACCTCCTTCCCCTCCCCACAGCACTTATATATATGTTTGTACAGATTTATTACTCTATTTATTTTACTTGTACATATTTACTCTTCTATTTATTTTGTTAATGATGTGCATATAGTCTGGCCTTCCCAGACTGAGCCCCTTCCTTCCTCTCCCCCTCTCCCCCTCATCCCCCTCTCCATCCCCCCCATCTTACCTCCTTCCCTTCCCCACAGCACCTGTATATATGTATATATGTTTGTACATATTTATTACTCTATTTATTTATTTATTTTACTTGTACATATCTATTCTATTTTATTTTGTTAGTATGTTTGGTTTTGTTCTCTGTCTCCCCCCTTTTAGACTGTGAGCCCACTGTTGGGTAGGGACTGTCTCTATATGTTGCCAGCTTGTACTTCCCAAGCACTTAATACAGTGCTCTGCACACAGTAAGTGCTCAATAAATACGATTGATTGATTGATTGATATAGCTTTAATTCTATTTGTTCTCACGATTTTGACACCTGTCTGCATGTTTTGTTTTGTTGTCTGTCTCCCCCTTCTAGACGGTGAGCCTGTTGTTGGGTAGGGACCATCTGTATATGTTGCCGACTTGTACTTCCCAAGCATTTAGTACAGTGCTCTGCACACAGTAAGCGCTTAATAAATACGAATGAATGAATAAGCATGCCAGAGAGAAGGTATTCAATCCCCATTTTACAGATGAGAAAACTGAGACACCTAGACCATGCTGCTTCTCTGTCATTGGGAAATCACCGGGGAGGGCTAGAGGGGGAAGAACTCTTCTCCCAGAGAGAGAGAGACTATTTCTGGTATGTCTGGTCTCTGAACTAGTGTTAACCCACCCCCCTGCCCTCATAGGAAGCAGAGTAACCCAGTGGAGAGAGCACGGGCCTGGAACAATAATAATAATAATGTTGGTATTTGTTAAGCGCTTACTATGTGCCAAGCACTGTTCTAAGTGCTGGGAGAGATACAAGGTAATCAGGCTGTCCCACATGGGGCTCACAGGCTTCATCCCCATTTGACAGATGAGGTCACTGAGGCACAGAGAAGTGAAGTGACTTTCCCAAGGTCACACAGTTGACAAGTCAGAAGGACCTGGGTTCTAATCCTGGCTCCAACACTTGTCTGCCGTGTGACCTTAGGCAAGTCACTCCACTTCTCTGGGCCTCAGTTACCTAGTCTGTAAAATGGGGATTAAAACCATGAGCCCCGTGTTGGACGAGGACTGAGTCCAACCCAATTTGCTTGTAACTACTTTAGCACTTAATACAGTACCTGGTACTTAGTAAGTGCTTAACAAATACCATAGTCTGGAAGTGGGTACCATGGAGACACAAATGGAGCAAAGAGAAAAGAGTCAGACACACATACACAATTCTTGGGGCGGGGCAGGGATTTTTTTATGTATCATAGGTGAACACCTTTTCTACACCTTCAATTTGGATATTTCTTGGGGTTTTTTTCCAGTTCTGTGGATTCACTGAGCAATCTCTTCCTTGTCTAGGGTGATGGTCAGGAGGAGATCTCCCCATGTCACAGATCAGGTGGCTGGACCATTTGTGGCCTGTCCCCGTCGACTGTAAGCCCCTTGCGGGCGGGAAACATGTCCACCAACTCTGTTGCATTGAAATAGTAACAAATTGTGGTATTTAAGCGCTTACTATGTGCCAAGTACTCTACTAAACACTGCAGTGGGGATACAAGCAAATTGGATTGGACACAGTCCTGTCCCACGTTGGACTCACAGTCTTAATCTCCATTTTACAGATGCGGTAACTGAGGCACACAGTACTGAAATGACTTCCTCTTATTCCCAGGCCCGTGCTCTCTCCACTAGGCCATGCCGAGCACTTAGTCCAGTGCTGTGCGTGGAGTAAGTGCTCAATAAATACCATCGAGTGGCCCTAGGATTGTTAGCCAGTAGAGCTAATGTGCTCTAGTTAGGTGCCAAGCAACTCAAAATGGAGAGCAACTGAGTCCACCCTCAGGGAGGAGACGAATCCGCCAAGCTAGCTCTTTTCCTCCCTACTGAGTGCTCACCTCCTCCAGGAGGCCTTCCTCGACTGAGCCCCTTTTTTCCTCTCCTCCCCATCCCCCCGCCCTACCTTCTTCCCCTCCCCACAGCACTTGTATATACAGATTTATTACTCCATTTCTTTTACTTGTACATATTTACTATTCTATTTATTTCGTTAATGATGTGCATATAGCTTTAATTCTGTTTGTTCTGATGATTGTGACACCTGTCTCCATGTTTTGTCCTGTTGTCTGTCTCCCCCTTCTAGACCGTGAGCCCGTTGTTGGGTAGGGACCGTCTCTCTGTGTTGCCGCCTTGTACTTCCCAAGCGCTTAGTACAGTGCTCTGCGCACAGTAAGCGCTCAATAAATACGAATGAATGAAAGTTGCATTTCCAGAAAGTTTGAGCTTTAAAACTCTTTTGAAGGCTGGGGGTAATCTCACCTTTTAGAAGCTGCAGTGCCTAGGTTCAAATACGATTGAATGAATTAATGAATAAAAGTTGCATTTCCAGAAAGTTTGAGCTTTAAAACTCTTTGGAAGGCTGGGGGTAATCTCACCTTTTAGAAGCCGCAGTGCCTGGGTTCAAATACGATTGAATGAATTAATGAATGAAAGTTGCATTTCCAGAAAGTTTGAGCTTTAAAACTCTTTGGAAGGCTGGGGGTAATCTCACCTTTTAGAAGCCGCAGTGCCTAGGTTCAGATACGATTGAATGAATTAATGAATGAAAGTTGCATTTCCAGAAAGTTTGAGCTTTAAAACTCTTTTGAAGGATGGGGGTTATCTCACGTTTTAGAAGTCGCAGTGCCTAGGTTCAAATACGACTGAATGAATTAATGAATGAAAGTTGCATTTCCAGAAAGTTTGAGCTTTAAAACTCTTTTGAAGGATGGGGGTTATCTCACCTTTTAGAAGCCGCAGTGCCTAGGTTCAGAGGAGCTCAAAGGATGTCGTAGGTCCTCTCATTAATCTGGCTGCTCATTCCAGGAGTCTGAAGGGGTACAGATGGGGAAGCTGGCACAGAGAGTGGTAACTAACTCAAGCCGGAGCCCGAGAAAGCCAGCTGGAACAAGAATAAGTATCCAGATCTCATTTCCTACCCAAACTGCTAGCAGGTACAAGACCTCAAGTGCTTGAAAAAAAAAGAAGCAGACAGCTACTTAGCGTTTTCCTGAAAAGCTTATTAAACCAATTTCTTTGGGCTTTCTGAAACCACAAAGAGTTCCTAAAATGGTGTCTTGGCGAAAGTCTCTCAAGCCAGGGGCCAGATAAAAGAGGCGTTTGCCACACCGGGTCTGTTTTTAGTCCCCTTTTAAATTTGATTTTGGAACGGGTATGTAGTTACTTTTGAAGTATCCTCTTTCCCACCCTCTTCAGAACAAGAGGCAACTTGTTCAAATAGAGCCGTCATGATCCGTGTTCAAAAGATGCCATCGCCTTTGCTAAATTGAAGTGGGCTTTAGCCGCTCAATCCAGTCAGACAGAGTAGTTCAAAAAGACAACGATTAAATGAGAGCTTAGGCCCAGCTAAATTTTGCAGCATTATCTCTTATTGAGGGCATGCTGTAAGTATATGACAGGGTGAAAATTCAAAGGTTCTATCTCAGGAGTGCGAAAAAAAGAGGATATTATATCAGGCTAACTGTCTTCTAGAGAGAAAATCTTAAACATTTCCAAAACAGGCATTCCTTTATCTGTAATTCCTGAGCAATCCTATAGAATATGGCCCGTTTTCAGATGTTCAGAAGAAACATAAATCTGGAGGATTTGGCAAGAGAACGGGAAATAACCACTTAACGCATCAAATTTACGTAGCACTTTCTGAGGAACTCGGAATACTTTCATATAGACGGCTGACTTCTCAGTTTCCCTATGAGGAACATGGAAGAGATGCAGGAATAACTGCATGCTCGTTCTCCTCTGGGGAATCTGAGTGCAAAGCAGCAGTGAATTATGCCGTCACACGACCTGGAGTCCAACAGAGCTTTCTTCAGCAGATTGAGCTTGAATATTATTTATGGACACTGTGCATTTTAGGAAGCTTGGAGTTTCACATAGTGTCTAATTTCAGTCCGTGGAGGAAGAAGAGATGTCAGCAGACTTGATTTCAGGTATCAGTCAATCGTGTTTACTGTGTGCTTACTGTGTGCAGAGTACTGTACTCAGTTCTTGGGAGAGTACCAGATAACAATAAAACAGACACATTCCATGCCCACAGTGAGTTTACAGTCTACAGGGGCAGACAGACATTAATATAGTCTAGTGCTCCAATCTTGGATTGCCCTGCTTCTCCGCCGTGGGTTCGGTAGTTGTCGTCTTTTTTGAATGCTTTGAGTCATGAAGACTGAACACAAAGGTTTCCAACGGGGCCTCTGTTGGATTGCACTTAGTGGGCCCATGGAGGACTTTCCAAGCGCTTAGTACAGTGCTTTGCATGCAGTAGCTGTCAATAAATACGATTGAATGAATGAATGCCTTCAGCTGCCTCTGCTTGAGGAGCCTGAATTAGATAGGTGATTGAGGCCTGGTGTCTAATGAAAGCAAAAATATTAAAGAAGTAGTGTGGCCTAGGAATCAGAGGACCTGGGTTTCAAGCCTGACTCTGCCGTTTACCAGCTATACTCTTATTCACTTAGCTTTTGCCTCAGTTTCCACCTCTATAAAATGGGAATAGATGCCTGTCTCCTCCTCTGCCACCCCTCTCCACTGCCTGGATTTTGAGTCCCATGTAGAAGAAGAACTCTCTGATGTGATTATCTCATTATCTACCTCAGTGCTTGATACAGTGCTTGGCAAATAGTAAGTGCTTAACAAATTCCACAATTCTCATCATTATGATTATTATTATTAGTAGTAAAGTGAAAGTATGGAATCCCCAGACTAGAAATTGGCAAAGGTAATGTATTTTGTACCCAGAACAGAAGCACCTCTACAGTTCTTCCCATACCCACCCCCCAGACACTAATATTCTCACCCCACCCACCCCTTTACTACGAGTCAAGTCAGACAACTAGCAGAAGTACAGTTCTCTTCTGGCCTCCATTTTAATTTCCCATCCTTCTACTCATGCTGTGGCCGTGCCACCTTAGCACTTCTGTATACGTGGTGGCATTCATTTGCAGTAGCAATGGTA
The DNA here is from genome assembly GCF_015852505.1 of Tachyglossus aculeatus. Classification (NCBI taxonomy): domain Eukaryota; kingdom Metazoa; phylum Chordata; class Mammalia; order Monotremata; family Tachyglossidae; genus Tachyglossus; species Tachyglossus aculeatus. The sequence continues at coordinate 39,722,675 of NC_052067.1, read as the reverse complement.
TTTATCGAGCATCTACTGAATACAGTGTACTGTACCGAGGGCTTGGGGAAGTAGAACAGAAATCCAAGAAACATTCCTTCCCCGCAAGAAACCAGCACTCAATTAGGGGAGACAGACCTCAAACTATTCACAGGCAGTGGAATTGAATGTTCAGTCAAGAATCCGTGCAAACACAAGTGGCGAGGATGGACACAAAACCGGTAGAGGAGCACAAGAGGAGGCAGAAGGGTTATCCTGGTAATTAGGCGGAGAAGGTCTGTTGAAGGAGGTGGGATTTTAGAAGGGTTTTGAAGGTGGGGAGAGTTGAGGTCTGGCAGATTTGAGGGAAGAGGTTAAGCGGCAAGTAGGAAAGACAGGTGATTGAGTGCCTTAAAGCCAGTGGTAAGGAGTTCCTATTTGACCCAGATAGAAGTGGGTAAACAGTGAGAGTATGCGGGCTTGGCATTTGGCTCTAGGCTCCTAGCTATAATATCTTCATCATTTTGTGAGTGGGCTTGTCTGTCCCATTCGACTGTAAACTCCTCGAGTGCAGAGATCATATCTTATACTTCCTGTGCAGATATGCTTACTTTGTAGTGATTAAGGGCTGTCATTGCTTTTGTAACGGTATTTGTTAAGCTCTATGTACCAGACACTGTACTAAATATTGGGATAGATACAGGCTAATCAGGTTGGACACAGTTTCTGTCCCATGTGGGGCTCACGGTCCTAAGCTCCATTTTACAGACGAGGTAACTGAGGCACAAAGTAGTTAAGTGGCGCACCCAAGTTCATCCAGCAGACAAGTGGCAGAGCCGGAGTTAGAACCCAGCTCCTTCCAGTTGCCAGGCCTGTACTCCATCCACTAGGTCACGCCGCGTCCGATGTCTTGTCTTATATCTCCCGATTGCAGATTTATATAAAACCAATACAAGCGGCGTCACATAGACGACTAGAATATTAAACTCGGTTCGTCTCTGACTTTGCCTAGACGATTTTGTTGTCCTCAAAGAGCTCCGTAAAATGTTACCCATTTTATTCCCAGGAAGTAGTGGTAACAGCTGATATACAGGTAGTATTTGTGGCTGTGATCCATTCCCCTGTGTCATCCAACTCTGCGGCTGCTGCTTATATACAACACTTTCTGCTTTGAAATCAGTTCCCCCACACACCCGCACATTGCTTATTCTTAACGAGATGCTGACCTAATTCTGGGAGCGATGACTGGAGGCTTGTTTCCGCTGGCGTGAGGCCAGGCTTGTGATGTGGAAAACAATGCCCGCATGATGATTTCGGTGTTATCATCTTGTGCAATCCCGAATCTGCCTGGAATTCATCCTTCTTTGATACCCTTCAGATTGCTCTGTGGCCTTGGGTCCTGAGTGACTGTCTCTCTCATGTCCGATGATCGAATGATCCAACAGAGCTTCCTGAGAGAACAGGAGTGAAGGGTGTCACGTCCAATCTTTTCTTAATTCGCATCCCGGAGTTTTGATCAAATTAAGAAGGGACTGCACTAAGCTCCACTAATGAGGATTTGGCCCTTTGCTTTCTCCTGGATCTTTGTTCCTGGATACTGCTTCTTTTCCTAGGAAAGAAATTGAGCTTAACCCACTCACTCCAGAGAGATGAGCCACATCTGTTCTTATTTGCTCGCTACAGAGGAAATGAGGTCCTGCTAGGGAAATTGTTATCTTCATATATTTTTCCTCATTTGTTTTTTAATGTAGAGAAATGTGGGCCTGCATAGCCTCCTGCCTGCTCAATCCACTGAGTAATATTTCCTTTGACCGGGCTCATAGTTTGTTCTCTACTGTTTTTCCCCGGGTAAAATCGTGAACTGAACCGATTCATCAGTTCCCCAACCTCTCCCTACAGGGAATATGAGTCGTGATTTAGGGCTCCTGCGTTCCCCAGCTACTCCCATAGATCTGCCCTCGTGTTGTCTTTTCCACTGTTGCATTATTAAGATGAACACCCTATTCGGGTCACCAACTGTTAGTGAAATTTTATACCATGGAGGCTGACGTGTGTACCCGAGGGATTCTTAAGGCTTTCCATTGCAGTTTTACTGTGCGGTACTATTGTATCATAGAAAGTGGACTCTGCAGTTTGGCCTGTGAATATCTTTTCCAGTGTTTTAAACCCCTCTGGAGTTCTTCCTTTAGCTCACATTTGAAATCTGTCATGTTTTTCCCCTGACTTTCCAATGGTGGGTTGTTGGTGAGGGGAGGAGTGTGTGTGTGTGTCCTGCCCATGTCATAAAAGCAGATCCATTTTCCGAGCTCAGATTAAAAATTCCAAGTGAGCAAGTCTCAATTGACTTCTTTCCCGTCTGAAAAATATCTTAATCTTTTTTTTCCCCTTATGGTACTTGCTAAGTACATATTACGTGCCAGGCACTGTACTAAGTACTGGGGTAGATACCAATTAGTCAGGTTAGACAGCAGTCCCTGCCCCACATGGGGCTTACAGCTGACTCTTTTTGCAGCTTGAAATTTTGAGCCATCTATCTGCCCTGTTCTGAGCCCCAGTTCTTGCCCAAACGGCTTAAGAGCTTCTGGTTTCACCATGACAATTACTCTGGGATTTTGTTTGAGTAAAGGCTGGTGTCTCTTCTTTTCTCCCAGGATGGGAACGTCATACCCTAGTCTGTCAGGATCCTTGGGTCACTTGCCATTGTCCAGCCAAATCCCCAGGCCAAGGGTCCATCATCATCATCATGAATCGTATTTATTGAGCGCTTACTGTATGCAGAGCACTGTACTAAGCGCTTGGGAAGTTAAAATTGGCAACAAGTTGGCAGGAGTCCAGAGGCTCCTTGGAGGTCGCGAGCGATATGCAAGTAATGAAACGCCTCCCATCACAGTCAGTCGGTCAACAGTCAGTCGGTGAATCATATTTATTGAGTGCGTACCTTGTGAAGAGCACTGTATTAAGGGCTTGGGAGAGTACAGTGTAACTATAAGCAGACGCATTCCCTGCCCACAAATGAGCTTACAGTCTGGAGGGGGAGACAGACCTTAACATAAAGGGTACGGACATACATTCTGAAAGCAATCGATGGTATTTATCGAGGGCATGAAACATGCAGAGCACTGCATTAAGAGCTTAGTGCAACTATTCGTGATCACACTCCCTCCGGAGGATCTGCACAATTGGCCTGTAAGCCTGAGAGGAAGAGGACGAAAGCAGCCCTATCCAGGCTCATCACGGTAAAGTGCCCTGCCCTGAGAGGAAAGTTTGTCTCGGGTTTTAATGGAATTCCTCATCATCATCATAATAATTATGGTATTTGTTAAGCGCTTACTACGTGTAAGCACTGCTCTAAAGGTAGTCAGGTTGGACACAGTCCCTGTCCCACGTGGGGCTCACATTCTTAATCTCCATTTTACAGATGAGCTAACTGAGGTACAGAGAAGTGAAGTGACTTGCCCAAGGTCACCCAGCAGAAAAGTGGCAGCGCCAGGATTAGAACCCACCTCCTCTGACTCCAAAGCTCGGGCTCCTGCTGCTAGGCCATGCTGCCTCTCTTTAAGGCACAGCACTCCCCACCCGCACGTGCCTTTTTTTACTCATCGCCAGCATGTTCGTGAAGGCGAATTTGCCAAACATCTCCCTGCCCTTTTAAATGTCTGCATTAGATTCTGCTTCGAGAAGGCTGCAAGAAGATACTCGTGGCCGACTCTCTGTCCCTACTGAAGAAAATGCATCGCACTCAAATGAAAGGTGTCCTCGTAGGGGGTGAGTATGGAAGAAGTCACATTCTGTACCTCAGCATAGCATCATTCATTCATTCCGTCGTATTGAGCGCTTACTGTGTGCACAGCACTGTACTAAGCGCTTGGGAAGTACAAGTTGGCAACATAGAGAGACGTTCCCTACCCAACAGCGGGCTCACAGTCTAGAAGGGGGAGCCAGACAACAAAACATATCAACAAAATAAAATAAATAGAATAAATGCGTACAAATAAAATAAATAAATAATAATAATAATAATGGCATTTGTTAAGTGCTTACTATGTGCAAAGCACCGTTCTAAGCGCTGAGGGGATACAAGGTGATCAGGTTGTCCCATGTGGGGCTCACAGTCTTAATCCCCATTTTACAGGTGAGGTAACTGAGGCTCAGAGAAGTTAAGTGACTTGCCCAAGGTCACACAGCAGCCATGTGGCAGAGTCTGGATTCGAACCCATGACCTCTGACTCCAAAGCCCGTGCTCTTTCCACTGAGCCACACTGCTTCTCTATAGAGTAATAAATATGTACAAACATCTAGACTGTGAGCCCACTGTTGGGTAGGGACGGTCTCTATATGTTGCCAACTTGTACTTCCCAAGCGCTTAGTACAGTGCTCTGCACACAGTAAGCGCTCAATAAATTTGATTGATTGAATGATATATACATATATACAATATACATATATACATAGAGAAGCAGCGTGGCTATAGAGAAGCAGCGTGGCTCAGTGGAAAGAGCACAGGCTTTGGAGTCAGAGGTCATGGGTTTGAATCCCGGCTCCTCCACATGTCTGCTGTGTGACCTTGGGCAAGTCACTTAACTTCTCTGAGCCTCAATTACCTTGTCTGTAAAATGGGGATTAAGACTGTTAGCCCCACATGGGACAACCTGATCAGTCTGTATCCCTCCCAGTGCTTAGAACAGTGCTTTGTACATAGTAAGCACTTAATAAATGCCATTATTATTATTATTATTATTAAGTGCTGTGGGGAGGGGAAGGAGGTAAGACTATGGGGTTCCAATAACTGCCGGTCCTCATGGTCTCTGTGGGGGCTGGCAGGCTGAGGTTTGGGGGACACAGATTGGGGCTGGGGTCTCCTTGGTGCAGAGGGGGTCTGAGCATAATAATAATAATAATGGTATTTGTTAAGTGCTTACTATGTGCAAAGCACTGTTCTAAGCGCTGGGGAGGTTACAAGGTGATCAGGTTGTCCCACGGAGGGCTCACAGTCTTAATCCCCATTTTACAGATGAGGGAACTGAGGCACAGAGAAGTGAAGTGACTTGCCCAAAGTCACACAGCTGCCAAGTGGCGGAGCCGGGATTAGAACCCATGACCTCTGATTCCCAAGCTCTTTCCACTGAGCCATGCTAGCGGAGAGTCAGGGCAGTATCATGGTTTGTACAACGAGGGAACTTGGGTTCTCCCCCAGGGCATAATAGTAATAATTTTGTTATTGGGAAGCTCTTACTATGTGCCAAGCACTGTTCTAAGCGCTGGGGGAGATACAAGGTAATCAGGTTGTCCCATGTGGGGCTCACAGTCTTTAATCCCCATTTTCCAGATGAGGGAACTGAGGCACAGAGAAGTGAAGTGACTGGCCCAAGGTCACACAGCCGATAAGTGGCCGAGCCGGGATTAGAACCCACGACCTCCGACTCCCAAGCCCGGGCTCTTTCCACTGAGCAGGGCGTGGGCACAGAGTGGGCGGAAAGGGAGGTGGGAGTGTGGACAGCTGCTCCGTCCAGCCTCCGTGCCTGATGACAACCAGAGGCAAGGTGGCAGCGGCAATAGCACTCCTCCTTCGACCTTTTAATAATAACTGTGGTATCTAAGTGCTTACTATGTGCCAGGCACTGTACTAAGCACTGGGCTAGATACAAGATAATAGGGTTGGACGGAATCCCTGTCCCACATAACGCTCACAGTTTTAATCCCCATTTTACAAACGAGGTAACCGAGGCGCGGAGAAGTGAAATGACTTACCCAGCAGACAAGTGGCAGAACCAGGATTAGAACCCAGGACCCTCTGACACCCAGGCCCATGCTCTGAGCTGGGCCAGCCTTCCCTTTTCTTCCTCCCATCTCCATTCCCTCCCTCTTTACCTCCCTTCCCTCCTCTCTTGCCCTCCCATTCTTCTTTCCCAGCCCTAAGTTCACCTCCGCACTCGAAGTGAAAAATAAATGCCTCTAGAAGGTTTCAGCCTCATCCGCAGCTCCCGGGTGTGACGGACGTCTCGAATGGATAGTCACTGTTTGTACACTGAAGTATCTCTGTTTCCTTGCAGAGGAAAACATCTGTGAATCATGCCTTTCCCCCATTCTTCCTTCAGGTAGGATGTTTGAGCAGTTTCCTTTAAGATCCATCTTTGGTAGAAGAAGAAAGCACTTAGAGCAAATTCTTTGGCTTGTACGTGTTATGCGACAGCAGAAGTGAGCGAGCCGTTGCTCTAGCACTTTAAGTCATCTTTTCGTCCCTGATTGCGTCCTCCTACCTGACATTTATTTCATTGTCTGCCTCCTCCCGCAAGATTTATCGTTACCTGCTTGAGGGCAGGAAAACTCTCGTGTCGTACTCTCCCAAGAGCTTGATAGAGTGCTTGGCTCCCACAGCAAATGCTTAAAGTACTATCGATTGACAGATCGAATAATATGGTTTGGAGATCAGTGTAAGCACCAGAGATGATCAAGGTGGAATGTCTTTTTGCTTCCCAAAGGGAAAAAATGGAAAATAGGCACCGGTCGTAGTGATATATATTGAGCACAACTGGGTTCAGTGCACTGTTCTAACTGTTGGGGAAAGTGCAATAGAAATTCCAGGTACATTCCCCGATCACAACAAGCTTACACTCTAATGGAAAAGACAGATAATAAATCTATAAAAGTGCCATTTACAAGCGTAAAGGCTCTAAGCTCTAAGAGCAGATTTTTGACACTGGCACAGGCCAAAGGGAAATTTGTGGTTGATTTTTTTTTCCCATTTGTGCACCAATAGCCCAGTACCCACTGACCCATCAGAATGCTATTATTAGACAAGCCCAGCTGGCCAAAGAGCTTCAGAGAGCAGGAAAGACTCTGAATTAACCAGATATAAATTCTCCAATACTCAATTTAAAGAACAGTAGTAATCCCAACAGGGTAAAAGTAGTTGTTGCAAGATCTGGCCAGTTTTTGAACAATTCAGTAGCTCTCCATTATCCTCGCTAGACTGTAAGCTTGTTATGGGTAGGGATCGTGTCTTCCAACTCCCTTGTATTTTAGGTGCTTAGTACAGTGGTCTGCATACAGTAAGTCCTCAATAAATACCACTGATTGATTGATTGAAATATTTTCTGTATTACCAACTTTGGTTAGAACTAGTTCCTTTCTTAATTTCTGCAACTGACTGAGTTTGGACGAAGAAAGCAGGGGTCTAAGTGGCTTTTTGGTTGAAGCTGTGGTGACACTCATCACATTCTGTGATTTAAAAGCTTTCCTTTTTTGGCATCTGCTTCATTGTCAGCTCGGACGCTGGGTGTCTCCGTAACCTGATGCCACTTTATCACCAAGTAATTCCAAATCAGGACACAGGGAAAAAAGAAGGTAGAAGGGTATAGTGGTGCTCTGTGGGTCCTTCTTAATTAACAAAGAGAGATGTGGCTTGAAGCATCAAGATTCGCTGCCCCACCATTTTGTGGATTGGTTTGGCCGGGCAAGAAGAACTATGCAACCAGCCAAAAATCACCCAGCATAGGATAGATGTCAAGCAGGCTGTCCCCCTTCTTGCTTTTTGATAGTAACTACTCCATCAGAAGGGGTGTTCTCCAAGTCAAGTGGTCCCATTGGCTTTCCATGGGCGTACATATCTGTAATTCATTTATATTAATGTCTGTCTCCCCCTCTAGACTGGAAGCTCATTGTGGGCAGGGAACGTGTCCGTTTATTATTATATTGTACTCTGCTGAATGTTTAATACAGCGCTTTGCACACAGTAAGCACTCAATAAGTACGAATGAATGAATGGCTCGGGGCCCGACTGCTGGGTTAGGCCAAGGTGACTCAGTATCCCTCGGGTGTTGCACTATGTTCATTTCTCCCCTCTCGTCTTTTGACCGCAACAGATGCAGTGAAGCCCTTCAGCGTGATCATTTTCCACTGCCGACATATGTTCCACAAAGAATGTCTGCCGGTGCCCAGCATGGTAAGGAACCGGTGATGAATCCGGGCAGAATCCCAGGAGTCCTGCTCCTATGAGGCAGAGTCTCAGAGTTCTGGAATCACAGAAGTTCCCAGTGGAGTTTCCGCCTCCCAATCTCTCTTCCTTCCACTCTTCAGGATCCTCCCTTTCTCTCTCCCTAAGCCCCACATCATCCCTGCTTCTCCTTCCTTTCTTCTCCCTGTCTGTCAGACTTTGCCCTGCTCCGTGCCCCACTCCCCTTCCATGGGCAGAATTCCCCTCGGCCTAGTCGCTTTGTAATGATACCGAGAAGTCCTGGACTATCTCTTTTCTTTTTCTTTTCATTTTTCAGTCAGTTGATGGCATTTATCGAGCGCTTACTGTGCCCGCCAGGCACTGTACAGAGCACTGGGGTAGAGATATGATAATAGTCAGACACAGTCCTTGGCCCACTTGGCGTTCAGGGTTGAAGTAGGAGGGAGAACAGGTATTGAATCCCTAATTTACAGGTGAGGAAACTGAAGCCTGAAAAAGGAAAGTGACTCACTCAAGGTCACGAAGCAGGGAAGGGAATGCTGAGATTAGAACCCAAGTCCTCTGGCGTCCAGGCCTGTGTTCTTTCTGCTAGGCCCATACTGTTTCTCTGACAGCTACAGTCAGTCAGTTGTATTTGCTGAGTGCTTACTGTGTGCAGAACTCTGTAATAAGCGCTTGGAAGAATACAATATAGCGATATAGCAGACACATTCCCTTCCCACAGTGGGCTTGCAGTCTAGAGGATTATACAATGGGTAGGCAGAAGCCCTGCCCTCAGTCTAGTGGGGGTTGGCCATTTGCTTCTCCCCTTTCCTCCTCTCCCTTCCTCTTCTTTCCCAGCCATCTCCTTGTCGTGGTCGCCTCTCCTTCTTCATCCCTTACCCTCAAGGAAGTGCACAGCGGGGTCACTGCAGGAGCACAGCCTGCTACTAGTCCAAGTGTTTAGTACAGTGCCCTGCACACAGTAAGCACTCAATAAATAACCATTGATTGATTGTGTAGGGGGAGGGGTCCACAGTAACAATAATAATACTGTATTAGTCTCCTGTCAGAGCCCACCTCAGGCCCCACACCACACTCCAGCCCCGTCCTCCTGGTAAGGCCCTTCAAAACTTCTGGGTCCTTTTAGAGCCCAGGCTTGGGAGTCAGAGGTCATGGGTTCTAATCCCTGCTCCGCTGTTTGTCTGCTGTGTGACTTTGGGCAAGTCACTTAACTTCTTTGTGCCTCAGTTACCTCATCTGTAAAACGGGGATCGACTGTGAGCCCCACGTGGGGCAACCTGATCACCTTGTATACCCCCAGTGCTTAAAACACTGCTTTGCACATAGTAAGTACTTAACAAATACCATTATTATTATTATTAATGTTAACAATAATAATAATAATAATGATCGAACGACAGCACTTTTTTTAAGGTATTTGTTAAGCACTTAGTATGTGCCAGGCACTCTACTAAGCACTGGGGTAGATACGAGCTAATCAGTTTGGACAACCCCTGTCCCACATTCATTCATTCATTCATTCAATCATATTTATTGAGCGCTTACTGTGTGCAGAGCACTGTACTAAGCGCTTGGGAAGTACAAGTTGGCAACATATAGAGACGGTCCCTACCCAACCGTGGGCTCACAGTCTAGTGGGCTCACGTGGAGCCCACAGTCTTCAACCCCATTTTCCAGATGAGGGAACTGAGGCACAAAGAAGTGAAGTGACGTGCCTGAGGTCACACGGCAGACAAGTGGCAGAGCCAGGACTTGAACCCAGGTCCTTCGGACCCCCGGGCCCGTTCTCTGTCCATTAGGCCGTGCTGCAGAATTCAGCTTTGATAGATGGAAAATTGAACCTTTTCCCTTTCTCCATGACATCTTTATGCTATGACTCAATGTAATAAAACCCAGGTCTGCCAACAGTATGTGAGCTCCTTTGAAGCCAACAGTCTGTTTAGGCTCAGTAGGTGGTCTTCTTCTTCCTTGCTAGGAAACCACTTCTTAAGCTCTCTGAAATGCAGCGTGGCGAACAACTGCTCTTGTCAGAGCAATATGGAAGGGAGCCGGGCCTGAACAACTAACACCTAACACTGAGGAAACCGTTAGTCCCTCATGACCGAAAGATTTTTGAGATTCTGAATGCCCTGGAGAAGCAGCATGGCCTAGTGGAAACAGCATTGGCCTGAGAGGGGACCTGGGTTCTAATCCCCTTTCTGTCACTTGCCTGTTGTGTGACCTTGGGCAAGTCACTTCTCTTCGCCTCAGTTTCCTCATCTGCAAAATGGGGATGAGCAAAATACCTAGTCTCCCTCCTACTTAACGAGCACCGTGTGGGACTGGGACTGTGTCCACCCTGATTATCTTGTATCTACCCTAGGGCTTAGTATAATGTTTAGCACCGAACAAAAACACAATTATTATCATTATCTTTTATAATTATTACTAGTAGTAGTATTATAATAATAGTAATGGCATTTATTAAGCACTTGCTATGTGCAAAGCACTGTTCTAAGCGCCGAGGAGGTTACAAGGTGATCAGGTTGTCCCACGGGGGGCTCACAGTCTTAATCCCCATTTTACAGATGAGGTAACAGAGGCACAGAGAAGTTGTGACTTGCCCAAAGTCACACAGCTGACAATTGGCGGAGCCGGGATTTGAACCCATGACCTCTGACTCCAAAGCCCGTGCTCTTTCCACTGAGCCACGCTGCTTCCCTGTTACCTTAAGATCACGTCTTTAAACAGCTGAAACTTTCCCCCTGTATTTCCAGGTCTCACCCCTCCAGTTCTGCAACATCTGCAGTGCCAAGAACCGGGGGCCTGGCAGCACCATCTTGGAGATGAAAAAATAATGAGGCTCTTTCTCTGCCACCTTCCTCCCCCTCCAGCCCCTCCAGACTCCTTCGGGGCATTCCTGAATGGTCCAGTCAACTACGAGGCTGATAGCAAACCGCACATCAGCATGTAACAGGAAATGGGTAACTGTTTGGAGAGAAGTGACATGAGGCAGGCCTAGCTTTTATTTCGTTTCACAGAACTTTTCAACCTTCATGCAAGTGGGGTATTCCTTATTCTGTAATGAAACATAAGCCCCGTGGAAAATTGAATTTCTTAGGTCCTAGTGAAACTCACCAGTAATTAAAGTAGATCTATGCCATGGATTCTGACCTTGACACCTTGAAAACTGCAAGACATTTGTCCATATGAGTTCCACTTCCTAGTCCAGCAGTATCTCAAATAAGCTATTGATGGGCCCTTTTCAGACTTTTATACTGTGCCCCTCTCTTCCTGCCCCCAGTGAGATTGGCATGACTCTGAAAAACCCTTCAACGAATGGCGTAGGCTCTGACGATACTGATGGTAGTATTTGAAAAACAGATCACCTGTGGGCATTCGATGATATAAGTTAAGTTGTATTTCAGAGCATTTGAGAAGATGAAATAACAGCCATTGCAGAGCTAGAGTTTGTACATCACCCCACTCCTATTTCCTAAATAGTCTTCCCTTTCCTCAACACAGAATGGTTTCTGGGCTTTAAAGGATCTGCATCAAATCTAGGTAGCAAACATCTCCGGTTTTATTACCCTGAAAAACCAAGATTGTTGTTTCTTCCTTGTTTCTCTGTTATTTTTAACATTTGCTTTAGCATCTCTGAGGGAGAATAAATAGCCAAACCGAAAAGTCCTGGAAGGATTTCTGTAATAAAATGAATTCAGGCTTTGCTTTTCGCCTGTGAGTTTCATGGCTTTGTGCTTTACGAAGCGATGATTAGTCTTTAGCCAGAAACCAGGCCTTTCCTGGGTCTTTCAGCTTGTCACAGTGGTCAGGGAGCTGGAAAGCTTGGTCACTGTAGCAGCCTTAATTAGAATCCAAGAATACATAGTTAAGTGAAGATAAAATGCCGGACCATATCCATTGGGCCCAAGGCCCAAACCACCTCTTGTTATAGTCCCTTGCTTTCAGATTTAGCCATACCGTAGTTGTCCATCAACCAACATCTGTTCATTTATCTTCAAGTTAGCTTCTTTCACTTACCTGATAGTAAAGGCTACTGTAATGTAACATTGCTGTGTGAATCATGGCTCTCCCATTGGGTGTTCAGTGGGGCATTAATTTTTTGTCATTAAAGCAGACTCTGAATTTAAAGAAGCTTTGGTTATGGTGATTTTGTGGTAGAAAATATGAAACTCTCTATAATGTGTCATCTTTGATCCCCGTGTTCTTTCCTCTTTGTGGTCAGTCTGCATTGAACGGTCCGTAGTGTGACTCGTTCTGGTGCGTTGGATCTGTTCGTTTCTAACCATTGGAATTCATTGTGGCATAACAGAGAAACGGCAAGCCACGTGTTGTTCGACTTTGGCATTTCCTTCGGCTCACGCAGAGAAGTGTGAAGAAATGTTAACACTGACCTTACGGTAACACAGCCAAAACCAAGAGAACAGCTTTGCACCTGCTATTTGAGGAAATAGCAGGTACGTTTCGCAAGTTAGGCAAGCAACTGAACCACTGATGGGTTGTTTAACATTAATTGTCTGAATACATTCCATTGTGGCTACATGGCAGCAGCCTCCATGGTCCAGCAGGCTGATCTGCGTGTCTTTCTGATCTGCAAGAGGGCCTTCTCTCCCAAAGCAGAACGGCCTGGGCCTTCCTAATGGCAGAAACCCCAGGAGGGTAAATAGAGGCGGCCTGACCTAGTGGGAAGAGCCCTGGATTGGGAGTCGGGAAACCTGGGTTGTGATCCCAGCTCAGCCACATGCCTCCTTGTGTGACCTTGGTCAAGTCTCTTACCCACAGTCTCCTCATCTGTAAAATGGGGAGAAGATACCCTCTCTTCCTCTCTCTTAGATTCGGAGCCCCATGAGGGACGGAGACTTTGATCTGATTCCTCTGCCTCCACAGTACGTGCCACATAGCAAGTGCTAAAAATATTATTATTATTATATCATTATGGCACTCTGCACCATTCTTATTATGCCTAGACAAGGAGCAGACATATTCACCAGCCCCTACAGTGGAGTTCAAAGCGGCTTAATAATAATGATGGTATTTGTTAAGCACTTACTCTATGCCAAGCACTGAGATAGATACAAGGTAATCAGGTTGTCCCACATGGGGCTCACAGTCTCGATCTCCATTTTACAGATGCGGTAACTGAGGTACAGAGAAATTAGGTGACTTGCCCAAAGCCCCTCAGCAGACAAGTGGTGGAGCCAGGATTAGAACCCATGACCTCTGACTCCCAAGCCTGTGCTCCTTCCACTAAGCCATGCTGCTTCTTTGTGCATCAGTGATCCACAGTGGTTCCAACTTCCCAGAGGCAGAATCGGGTTGTAAGATCCTAGAGAGCAGGTATCAATCAATCAATCAATCAATCGTATTTATTGAGCGCTTACTATGTGCAGAGCACTGTACTAAGCGCTTGGGAAGTACAAATTGGCAACACATAGAGACAGTCCCTACCCAACAGTGGGCTCACAGTCTAAAAGGGGGAGACAGAGAACAGAACCAAACATACCAACAAAATAAAATAAATAGGATAGAAATGTACAAGTAAAATAAATAAATAAATAGAGTAATAAATATGTATCCTATCTGCTACTCTCTCTCTCATACTCTTTCAAGAGCTTTGCCTTCAGGAAGCACACAGTCAGTAGCATTAATTGATTGTCTATGGGAGGATTAAAATCCATATAAACTGAGGGTTGAGGCATTCTACACACTTGTTCAATGGTAAACCATCCCCTGATCTGGGTCATTTTCTCTTGGGCTTCTTCTAGCATGCATTATCTGAGCAATACTGATGCTTCCTATCCTCTAGAGAGGATAATAGTAATTGTGGTATTTATTAAGCCCTTCTCAAGTTCCAGGCAATGAACTAAGAACTGGGGTTGATCCAAGATAACTGGGTTGGACACAGTCACTGTCCCACAGGGGGCTCAGAGTCTTAATCCCCATTTTACAATGAGTAAACTGAGGCTCAGAGAAGCGAAGTGACTCACGTAAGGTCATACAACAGACAAGTGACGGAGCTGGGATTAGAGCCCAGGTCCTCTGGATTCTCATTTCTGGGTAAAATCTCGCCACTGTCCTTGACACCAAGGGTCTCTGCCCTCAGGGCTCGGGTTCAAAATAAGAGACAGTAGCTTAATGGAAGGCAATTTACAGAAAAGAAACTGTTGGTGGCCCTTCTAGGTGGGTTTGGCATCAGCCCCTTTCCTCAGGGGTTTTTGGGATGGACTGGTTGGCTTCCCTGGTCACCCACCCTCCTAATCCAAACCTGAGTGGCACACCCAGCTTCTGACGACTTTGAGAAAAAATCCAGTGGCAAAGTTGGGTCAGGCTTCACACTGCAGCTAGATTCAAGGAGGCTCTCCCTGTCAAGGAAATAGGAATCTAAAGAAAAAAATATGAAAATAATCCAGGTGGTGTTTTTTTTCTTTTAACGCAGTTCCATCAGCTCTTAATTGCATCAGGTGTATGTAGAAGAGCGGCGAGTGCTGATGGAAAGAACCCGGACCTAGGAGCCAGAAGACTTGGGTTCTAATCCCGGCCCCATCACTTGTCTGCTGTGTGACCTTCGGCAAGTCAGTTAACTCTCAGTGCCTTAGTTTCCTCTTCTGTAAAATGGGGATTAATCCTATTCCCTCCTGCTTAGACTGTGAGCCTCCATGTGGGACAGGGACTGCATCCAACCTGATTAGAGAAGCAGCGTGGCTCAGTGGAAAGAGCCCGGGCTTTGGAGTCAGAGGTCATGTGTTCGAATTCCAGCTCCGCCACATGCCTGCTGTGTGGCCTTGGGCAAGCCACTTCACTTCTCTGGGCCTCAGTTCCCTCATCTGGAAAATGGGGATTAAGTCTGTGAGCCCCACGTGGGACAACTTGATTACCTTGTATCTACCCCAGCGCTTAGAACAGTGCTTTGCACATAGTAAGCGCTTAATAAATGCCATTATTATTATTATTATTATTAACTTATCTACCCCAGCACTGAGAACAGTGTTTCACACATTGTAAGTGCTTAACAAATTGCCATTAAAAAAAAAAAAAAAGCCACAGCCAGAAGTGAATAGGAGCCATTTCTGTGTGCTGAATTTACCCCTTGGCTTTCATCATCATCATCATCATCAATCTTATTTATTGAGCGCTTACTATGTGCAGAGCACTGTACTAAGCGCTTGGGAAGTACAAATTGGCAACATATAGAGACAGTCCCTACCCAACAGTGGGCTTCCTTCAACAGTTTTCAAGTTCTCAAAAATTCCCCGGTTGTACAACTTCTAGCAATAGTCAGAGACCTTTCCTCTCTTACACCCCCGCACTCCCAGGCACTGGCAATATCCTACAACGGCTAAAACCACCTGGAGCCTGAGAAAAGAAAGAGAATCAGCATTCACTCGATGTGTGAAATGCAGATATCTTAACTGCTGATGGGAGACTTAATTCCTTCAGCCATGGGATACGTTCAGAAAACTTACTATCCAATTCCTGTTGGACAGTGACTTGTCTATTTTCAAGGTGGCTTGCACCGCATTTAAACTCTCATGTTGCTCTTGGGGAGAGCGAGAATATTAGTCAATCGGTTGTATTTATTGAGTACTTACTGTGTGAGGGTTAAGTACTGAACTGAACTAAGCACTTGGGGGGATAAAATATAACAATATAAGTTGGTAAACACATTCTCTGCCCACGGTGAGCTTATAGTCTAGAGAATATTTTACTCAATTGTTCTCCAGTTGTTCCCCAAATTTAAAACTGTAGCAAGCGATTCAGAAGGAAGTTCTGGTAAAGTGAGTTTGGATCACCTTGCCCAGTGGTTCCTGACTTGGACAGAGCCAGTTGGTAAGTATTGGGTGACTTATCCTTGGTCCATGGTTGAGGGACAGAGACCATCAGCGAGTGGACTCCTACTAGAGAGTGGAACACAAGACAGTCAGTTGATAGTATTTATTGAGTACCAACTGTATGCCGAGCACTGTGCCAAGCAGTTGGACGAGTACAATATGAAAATAGACACATTCCCTGCCCACAGTGAGCTTATAGTCTAGAGGAGGGAGACAGATAAAAATTATAAAATTACACAAGTGGATATATGGTAGAAGACACCTGCAAGTCGCAGACATCGCTTCTCATTCAGCACAGTGAAACACTTGTTGGATGGAGCAGCGTGGCTCAGTGGAAAGAGCACTTGGGAGTCAGCGGTCATGGGTTCAAATCCCGGCTCCACCGCTTTTCTGCTGTGTGGCTTTGGGCAAGTCACTTCTCTGTGCCTCTGTTACCTCATCTGTAAAATGGGGATTAAGACTGTGAGCCCCATGTGGGACAACCTGATTACCTTGTATCCTCCCCAGCGCTTAGAACAGTGCTTGGCACATAGTAAGCACTTAACAAATGCCATCATTATTATTATTATTATTATGGAGGATGATGTACAAGCACCTTTCTCTACAATGCTGCTTTCCTTGCTACTCTTGCATGCCAGGTAACAGGCCAAACTGCACAAGGCATTCAGGTGTTTTTGTGCCCATTCCACCAGAACCTAGGAATGTCTGTTCCAAGGAGGCTAAGCTCCTGCCAGGGTAAACTGGGCTAATTTAGGGATTTTCAACTCTGGGTTACCAGAATTAAATCCTTGAGTTAAGTGTGTATGTCCCGGGTTCTCAGCAAGTGGACAAATCCACTGGATGTATTTTTTTTTAATGTTGTGGGAGGTTTTTGAGGCTGCTTACTGGAAGTCTCTCCCACCCCTCTGTTATTTTTATTCCCAGGCCCTGAGCCCATCTGTTGTCCCTTCGCCTGTCTCATTCTCTGAGTCCCTTGGCAATGTGCACAAATAGCCTCGGCGTAGCTCAGCTTTTAAACTGGCTTAGACCCGCGTGAATTTCCACCACATGCCTGCTGCTTCCCTTTGTTTTTCGAGAAGTGGCGTGGACTAGTGGGTAGAGCACAGGCTTGGGAGTCAGAAAGAGCTGGGTTCTAATCCCAGCTCCTCCACGTGTCTGCTGTGCGACCTTTGACAAGTCACTTGATTTTTCTGTGCCTCAGTTACCTCATCTGTAAAACGGGGGTTAAGACTGTGAGCTCCTTGTAGGACATGGACTGTGTCCAACCTGCTTAGCTTGTATCTACTCCAGCATTTAGTACAGTGCCTGACGCATAATAAGCGTTTAACAAATACCATAAAAAAAACTTCACTCAAGCAAAGCTGATTCTTAAACAGCCAAAGCTGGTAGCGGTGGTTGTTGGGTTGACCCTCTGCCTGCCTTGATTAATAATAATAATAATAATAATAACGGTACTTGTTGAGTGCTTACTTCATGCCAGGCACAGTACTAAGCTGTGGGATAGATACAAGGAATTCAGATCGGGCACAGTCCCTTGTCCCATGTGGGGCTCACAATCTCAATCCCCGTTTTACAGATAACTGAGGCACAGAGAAGTTCACTGACTTGTTCAAGGTCACAGAGCAGACAAGTGGTGGAGCCGAGATTAGAACTCATGACCTTCTGACTCTCAGGCCCTTTCTGTATCCACTGCACCATCAAGACCTCTCTCCTCCTCACCTGCCATCTTCACCCAAGACTTGCCAGGCTGGGCTCTCCAAGTCTTCCCTGGGAGCTGAGGCAGGATACTAAGAGGGAATCAGTGTGGGCTATTGGAAAGAACACAGGCTTGAGAGTCAGAAGTTATAATTCCTCTGCCACATGCCCGCTGTGTGACTTTGGGCAGATCATTTAACATACCTGTGCCTCAGTTTCCTCATCGTATAATGCAGATTCGCTACATTTTCTTCCTCCTACTTAGACTGTAGCTCCAAGGTGGACAGAGACTGTCTGACCTGATTATCCCAGCAGAGCGGGGATTAGAACCCAGGTCCTCCGACTTCTAGGCCCGTGCTCTACTAGTTGGGCATTGACCTGTTGGCTTATTAATTTGTGGACTTGTGTCTCTTATTTACACCCACTTCCAGCTCTCGTCTATTCAGTCTATGCCCACTTCTCCATGAGATTTTCAAGTGCCTCTGGGGCTGGGATCACATCCTTTATTTCTTTTGATTGTCCCCCAAAGACCCAGTAAAGTACTCTGCTCACAAGGTGCTCAATCCGTACCGTCGACACAGAGTCTTTGCATATTTCTCTTTTTCCTTCCCTTTGGATTAACCAAAGCCTGCCAAGCTTTTGCACATATTTCCATTAGTTACGCTCCTTCACTTGAATCGCAAGCTTGTGTTCTTGCATTTCCCCATCTCCCCTAAGTGGCTTTAATAATAATAATAATAATGGCATTTATTAAGTGCCTACTATGTGCAAAGCACTGTTCTAAGCACTGGGGAGGTTACAAGGTGATCAGGTTGTCCCACGGGGGGCTCACAGTCTTCATCACCATTTTACAGATGAGGTATCTGAGAGAAGTGAAGTGACTTGCCCGAAGTCACACAGCTGACAATTGGTAGAGCCGGGATTTGAACCCATGACCTCTGACTCCAAAGCCCGTGCTCTTTTCCACTGAGCCACGCTGCTTCTCCAGCTCCTGCTCCATGCTGCTCCATGCTGCTGCTCCAATGATGGGACAGGAAGGTCACTGCCTTCATGGAAGGTCCAAACAACCCTCTTCCTTCCAGTTTTGCCCAAGAGGGTGTAAAAGTAGCCCTGGCAGTGACTGAGAAAGGACTGTCCACTCAATGGTGACTTCCACTCTGAGACAAGAGAAGATCTGAGCTTGGAGGGAGGTGAAAGCGACGGCCGTAGAGGGAACACAACTTTAATTTGACTCAGTTCACCCCCATACGGCAGTACATTCCTCCAGGGCTGAAACTCTGTCATTTCCTTTTTTTTTTTTTTGTAATTTCCCTCAGTGCAGAATAAGAAAAATCCTACTGATGCCAATGATTGTGATGATGAATTCTCCGACTTGGCCCAGTCTCTCAGCCATCTGCCCAGTCTGCTCGCAGCTCGGTTGCATTGGTTTTCTGCAACTGACCCTTGGAAAATCAGATTCCCTGGATGTGAATCTACACGGATGAATTTGCAGAAATTCAATTTCAGTCCCCCGCCGTGAGTCACCCTAAAATCAGAAACATAATTCCACGGGGAAAGACACCCCCAGAACTTCATTCTTTTCCATGTAGCCTGTGATGGATGATGTGTTGAACCTGGAGCTTCATAGAATGAACTTATATTTGATCTTATCACCTCTAGATCGTTCTTTCCTCCATCGAGTTCGACAGCAGGCTCAGGTCCTGTGAATGATCCGTGATGCTCGTCCACATAGCTGATAGGTGACCCTGAAATCCAGGCTTGGTCAAAATTTTGCTTGAAGGCTTAAGGAAACCGAGCTTTGATTCTCTCCAGAGGGTCCGCACTCCTATCTACCCTGTGTTTATTTAATACAGAAAAATCTCTTCAATAACCACTGTGGTTCGGTCACGTTAAGCCCTGACGGCAATGATTTTATGATCCTCGTTCATCATTTGTGGTTAAGATTATATAAAGTTGATTTTCATCTTTAAAGATGTATTTCCTGGTGGTAGATTTTGGAAAGGGGTCGGAGAGAAGTTTACTTCCAAAGTGCATTACTGCAGCAGGCCATCAACCCTTCTTTATTGGGGAGACATTTGGCTTTTAATATCATTGTCCCGATCCAGAGTTAGTGGCCCTGCTGGTGATCGCTGGCTTGCAGACTTAATTTTTTTTTTGTAATCATGGTATTTTTTTTTAAATGACGTTTGTTAAGTGTTTACTATGTATCAAGCACCGTTCTAAGCCCTGGGGTAGATACAAAGGCTCACGGCCTTAATCTCCATTTTACAGATGAGGTAACAGAGGCACAGTGAAGTGACTTGCCCAAAGTCACACAGCAGTCAAGTGACAGAGCTGGGGCTAGAACGCAGGTCCTACCGAGTCCCAGGCCCATAGGCCACAATGCTTCTCCTCCAAGGTGCATTACTGCAGCAGGCCTTCAAACTTTCTTAATTGTGGAGATATTTGGCTCTGAATTTCATTTTCCCAATCCAGAATCTGCGTCAGATAGCCGGCTCGCAGAATTATTATATTTTTTTTACAGTATCTGTTAAATGCTTACTATATGCCAGGCACTGTACTAGACACTGGGGTAGATACAAGCTAATCATGTTGGACACAGTGCATGTCCCACATGGGGCTCACAGTCTTAATCCCCATTTTATAGATGAGGTAACTGAGGCACAGAGAAGTAAAGTGACTTGCCCAAAGTCACACAGTCGGCAAGTGGTGGAGCTGGGATTAGAACTCAGGCCCTCTGACTTCCAAGCCCGTTTATGGTCTAGGGGAAGTGGTGTGGCCTAGTGGATCGAGCATGGCGTAGTGTGGATATTGTATTCTCCCAAGAACTCACTGTACCTAAGCAGTTGGGAGAGTAGAACACAGCAGAGTTGGTTCCCTGCCCATCATGGGGCTCCTCTATCATGGGGGCAGTATTTCTGCAAAATACAGAATTAAGGAAAACTCTCTTTGTAATAACCTTTTCACTGTACCTCGATCTCGTCCGTCTTATACCGCTGTCCCCTCACCCACATCCTACCTCTGGCCTGGAATGCCTTCCCTCCTCGTTATCAGACAGATAATTGCTCTCCCCCACTTAAAAGCCTTATTGAAGGCACATCTCCTCATTCATTCATTCATTCCATCGTATTTACTGAGCGCTTACTGTGTGCAGAGCACTGTACTAAACACTTGGGAAGTACAAGTTGGCAACATATAGAGACAGTCCCTACCCAACAGCAGGCTCACAGTCTAGAAGCTTCCTTCCCTGACTGAGCCCTCCTCTCTTCTCCCACTCCCTTCTGCGCTGCTCATACTTGCTCTCTCATTCATCCTCCCTTCCTTCCCCACAACACATATGTATCGGTAATTTATTTATCTATTTATGTATTTATCTATTTATTTTATTAGTCATATCAATGTCTGTCTCCTCCTCTAGAGTTTGAGCTTGATGTGGGCAGGGAATGTGTCTGATGTTATAGTGTACTTTCCCAAGTGCTTAGTATAGTGCTTTGCACATAGCGCTCAATAAATACAATTGAAAGAATGAATAATACATAGTTTCAAGAGCCACACGCACAATCATAAACTGTTTCTTCTGCTACTGTATCATGTTGTGTCCAAGAAGCCTCCTTCATGTCAGACAAATTTATCTAATTCCCTAACAGCGTTCTAGCCAAAATACATAGCGAAAGCATGATATGGCAGAGCAGAATGTATCTTGAAGGACTGGAGCTATGACTAGTGAGAATTCATGGAAGCTTGAAGTTGGTAGGGTCAAGACCAAATTAAACATTTTTTTCACCCAGCAGGAGATAAACATATGGAATTTTGTTACCTGAGGAAATGATTTGGGCAAAATATTAATAGGATCAAGAGGGGTTTTGGCAAATTCATGATGAGGGATCTGTGATTGGGTATTAAAGGGAAAGTTAGGGATGTTCGAAGGTCCATCTCTAACCATGAAGCTGGATGGAGCAGTGATCTGTACCAGGAAGATATTGTTTAGGTTCTCATTGAATTCAGTTCACGTGAGGTAAATATGGTGTAAACTTACAGACATCAGCATGGCTAAGTGGAAAGAACACAGGCCTGGGAGTTGGAAGATCTGGGTTCTAATCCAGTCACTGCCACATGTCTGCTGTGTGACTTTGGGCAAGTCACTTAACTTCTAAGTGCCTCAGTAACCTCATCTGTAAATGAGTCCCATGTGGTATGGGGATTGGGTTCAATCTGATTACCTCATATCTACTCCAACACTTAGATCAGTGCTTGCCACATAGTGAGTGCTTAACAAATATTATTATTATTATCAGCATTACCTTCTAATTTAGAATGCCTATGTCACCCACAGATACACATAGTCAAATTCACATATCCTTCAAAATAGGGAAAATTTGCAACCATTAATGTTTCTTCTCATTAAGTTCCGAGGGAATGAAACTTAAAAGGAAAATTACCAAGACAAATGATAAGAAAAATACATCCCTAATTAATATCCTTTAAACTTTTCCTGTGAATATCTTTTCTATGCACATCTAAGTAATCTTGTTCAGACATGGCATTGATTGTCTCGACTAGTCTCTAATTAATGTCCTTTCTTACTTAATTTTGCCCACTAGTGTTATGACTAGGATCGTTGAGATTAATAAAGTGAGTATTGTGAATGAGGTCCTCTTGTGAAAAATGCCTTGGCATTGTCTTTCTGTCTTGACTTACACTTAAACACAGTGGTCAGATATTTGAAAGTTAGAATAATACTGATATTGTATATATTAATAATATAATAATAGAATTATAATTTTCCAAACATCCTAAATGGATCACATGTTGGAATTTGTTGAGATCCCAAACTACTTGTTGGCTGTTTTCATAAATTCTTCTGCAGAGATCATAGCTCCCTATAGCTAAGTATTTGCCAGCGTTTCTAGCATTTGAGAAAAATTGTTTTTTCACCTCAGGGGTCATCATCATCATCATCGCCACCACCATCACTGCCATCATGTCCATTTTTCCCCATCATGCAGCATCGCAAAGGATAAACCCAAATTGTGTCTCTTAAAAAATGAACTTTTTAAGGAAATCTAATGTAAATTGAGTAAAGGCTAAGATGATCCTAGCAGGTCCAAAGTCTTCATGGTTGAACATAATCTGTGCAATTAATAGTAATAATAATAATGATGATGATGATACTATTTGTCAAATGCTTATTCTATGCCAAGCCCAGTGCCAAGTGCCAGGGTAGTTATAACTAGATGCGGTCCATGTCCCACATGGAGCATATGGGATAAGGGAGGGAGAAAGGATAAAATGGGAATTTTATCCCCATTTTGCAATTGAGGAAATTGAAGTCCAGGAAATGTAAGTGACTTACCCCAGGTCACACAACAGATTAGAACCCAGACTAGCAGTGTTTAATACTTGAAGAGCTGAGAGCCTCAGTCCTTTACTTTAGGCAAATTACTGTCATTGTGAAATTTAACTCTCGCCTGCTTTCAACTTCTGAAATCACTAATTCCCTTTAAGTTGGAGGAAACTATTCTATAGCCAGGGACAGTCTCTACTGAGATGTGTCTGTATTACAGACACACACACACATATACACATACACTTTAGAATCAGTAGCAACATTTTTGAGTGTAAAAAACAACTATAAATATATTCAACCACTTTGGAACCCCCAGTTCTTTAGTGGTACCCTCAGGTGGACACAAGATGACTGCCCTGTCCACTCAAGCTTGTGTGTTTATTTGGGTTTGATTGAGATTTAGCCCTGGAGGTGGCATGGTGGACACTCCTTTTCCCCAACTTTGTCTCTGAAACTAGCAGGGAGCAGCAAGGAAGTGAAAAATTTCACCAGTCATAAAAGCGGTCTAACAGGGTGACGTTCTGGGAAAAGGGTGACCTTCAGAAAGCAGCATAGCCTAGTGGGAGTCAGAGGACCTCTGTTCTAATCCCGGCTCTGCCACTTTTCTGTTGTGTAACTTTGGGCAAGTCACTTAACTTCTCTGTGCTTCATTTACCTCATCTGTAAAATGGGGATTAAATCCTACTCCCTCCTTCTTGACTATGAATGAGCCCCATGTAGGGTAGGAATTGTATCCAACCTGATTTTCTTGTATCTACTACAGTGCTTAGTACAGTGTGTGAACACTTTCTTTCTTTCCTCTAACGGTACTCGTTAAGCGCTTACTAACTACAGTGCTTAGTACAGTGTCTGAACATAGTAAGTGCTTAACGAGTACCATTAGAGGAAAGAAAGAAAGTGGTTCAGATGGTTTAACTAATGAATGCTCTCCAGAGGCTTTGAAGATTGTGAGGGTTTCATGAAGGTTAAGTGTCACCATTTATTATTTAGGCTGAACAATTGTGAAAGAAGAAAAGAGCAGACTTTCCCAGTGTTTGTTTTTTATTTTCTTTCCTCTACTAACGAGGTGTTCTGAGAGCCATATCAATCCTTCCCCAGTCTAGCCTTCTTGATATTATTATCTATTTGTTACAAAGTCCATAATAAATAACCAGTGTCTGTAATGGAGATAATCTTATAACGGAGTGAATCTTATACACCTAGAGCAGGGAGGGCCCAACTTCATGAACTGAAGAGCCAGAGACCAAAAACCCAAAATAATAATCATAGGAAGAATAATTACTCTTTTGAAAAGTCTCTTCCCTCCACTGGTCTTTTCCTAAGCCTGGACTTTGCTCTTCTGACCCCTTTCCTTTGTTATTGAGCACTCATTGATTCTGGAGTAGTCGGAGCAATAGTTTATTGAATAACAGTGGTAGTAGTAGTAATAGTAGTAGTAGTTTTTGAGCACTCAATGCTTCTTCTCCTCCTCCCCTCCTCCTCCTCTTTATCCTTCTCCTCGTCCTTCTCCCCACTCCTCCTCGCGTCTTCCCCCCTCCTTTTCTTCTTCTTCTTCTTCTTCTTCTTCTTCTTCTTCTTCTTCTTCTTCTTCTTCTTCTCCTTCTCCTTCTCCTTCTCCTTCTCCTTCTCCTTCTCCTTCTCCTTCTCCTTCTCCTTCTTCTTCTCCTTCTTCTTCTTCTTCTCCTTCTTCTTCTTCTTCTTCTTCTCCTCCTTCTCCTCCTTCTCCTCCTTCTCCCCCTTCTCCTCCTTCTCCTCCTTCTCCTTCTCCTTCTCCTTCTCCTCCTCCTCCTTCTCCTTCTCCCTCTTCTCCCTCTTCTCCTCCTTCTTCTTTTCCTTCTCCTTCTTCTTCTTCTCCTCCTTCTTCTCCTCCTCCTTCTTTCTCCTTCTTCTCCTTTTTCTTCTTCTACTTCTCCTCCTCCTCCTCCTCCTCCTCCTCATCTTCCTCCTTCCCCTCCTCCTCTTTCAACTACCACTACCCAAAAATCAGCGAATGCTCAGTAACAATGGAGAAGGGGCAGGAGAGCAAAGTCCAGGCTTAGGAAAAGACCGGTGGAGGGAAGAGATTTTTCTAAAGAGTAAACTGACCTGCCCACCACCTTACAGCTACACAGTCTTCAGCTCCATTTGGGAAATAACTTAATTGGGGTATCGCATTTCCCTTGTCCCAGCCTCAACAGGATCAGATCCCACTCATCCATTTTATAGCCAAAAATCTGAAACCATCTGTCTCACAAAGAAATGTAGTCAGAACTGGGCTGAAGGATATACACACGAGAAGAAAAACAATATTTGGGAAAATTCCATTCAAATCAGTCTTCAATAAATACCTCGAAATCCCTTGTTTTCCCACCCTAGTCATAGCCATTATACATATACCAGAGTTGAAGAATTATAAAGGCTAATGAATACTCTGGTTTCATCTTCATCATCATCAATCTCATCCATAGTTTAGGAGAAAGAGCATGGTCTTGGGTGTCAGAGGGCATGAATCCTAATCCTGGTTCTGCCACTTGCCAGCTGTGTGACCTTGGGCAAGTCATTTAACTTCTCCAGGCCTCAATTTCCTCATCTGGAAAATTGGGACTCAATACCTATTCTCTCTTAGACTGCAAACCCTATGAGATCTGAAGACTGTTTTCAACTTGATTATCTTATAGCCACTGCAGTACTCAGTAATAATAATAATGATGATGATGATGATATTTGTTAAGTGCTTGTGCCAAGCACTTTTCTAAGTGCTGGGGGTTGGTGGGGCGGGGGGGAATACAAGGTAATCAGGTTGTCCCACATGGGGCTCAAAGTCTTAATCCCCATTTTACAGATGAGGGAACTGCGTCACAGAGAAGTTAAGTGACTTACCCAAAGTCACATAGCTGACAAGCAGTGGAGCCAGAATTAGAACCCATGACCTCTGATTCCCAAGCCCGGGCTCTTTTCACTCAGCCATGCTGCTTCGTAGTACAGTGTTTGCACATGGTAAGTGCTTAACAAATATCAAATAATCATTTTTATCATGATCAATGGCATTTACTGAGCCTCTCCTGCGTGCAGAGCATTGTACTAAATGTTTGGGAGAATAACAAAAAAGCTAGATGACAAGAACTCCCCTCTCCAGGACCTACAGCCAGCGGGAGAGACAGGTGCTTAAATAAACTACGGATGGGAAGCAGTGTGGCTCAGTGGAAAGAGCCGGGGCTTGGGAGTCAGAGGTCATGGGTTCTAATCCCAGCTCCGCCGCTTGTCAGCTGTGTGACTTTGGGCAAGTCACTTAACTTCTCTGTGCCTCGGTTACCTCATCTGTAAAATGGGGATTAAGACTGTGAGCCCCACGTGGGACAAACTGATCACCTTGTATCCTCCCCAGCGCTTAGTACAGTGCTTTGCACATAGTAAGTGCTTAACAAATGCCATCATTGTTATTATTATTATTATTATTATTATGGGAGAGTAATAGGGTATGGACCATCTCTATATGTTGCCAACTTGTACTTCCCAAGTGCTTAGTACAGTGCTCTGCACACAGTAAGCGCTCAATAAATGCAATTGATTGATATAAGGTATGTTCGTAAATTCTAGAGGGGCTCTGGTAATATAAGTGCTTAGGAAGCCTAGAAGGAATGAAGTGGCAGTTGGGGTGGCCATTTCCATGGTGAAGAGATATAGCTTGTTCTCCTCTCTGTGAAATAGTGTTCCCTAGGTTGGAAGGGTGGAGGTGTGGAAGCCAATAACTATCTTGGATTTCATATTAAGTTACTTAATCATGATCCCTTCGAGCTGTAATTCACATGTGGCTTGGTCAAGGATGTAGGGGAAAAGTTAAGAATGCTAGAGGTCATATCCTTACCGGTAAATTGAGTATCAATTAGGACAATCATCACTTTACTCCCCCAGGCAACATTTGGTGGCCATTGTCGTGGGCAGAATGCTGAGTTGGTTGGACAACTGGTCTTTCTGAGCAATGGCTTGGCCCGTGGTCGTTGGCCAAGGGTCATGATTCTGTTCAAACAATTATGTGCATTGTTGTAAGGAGACATTTATTGAAAATTGATTAGGCAGTAGAAAAGACACTGAGCCCTTTTCTCCTGTCTGGAGCAGTGGAGCCAGTAAGTGGTGAGAGAGATCTTGAAGCAGGGAGACAATGTTGGAAACAATTCCAAGTGCTGTAGACAACAAACAGTACAGCGTGACACATGGTAGTCCTTGCGTGAATAGAGTGTGGTCAGGATTGTGTGTCCTGCTGGGGTTACTTAGTCATAAACGTGGGTAAGTTTCACAATCTATATATTGAAGGTCAATATATGGATGGTGAAATATATAGCAAGAGAGCAAGAGTTGTCAATATCATCACCACCCTAACCAGCATATATGTGATATATTTATGATGCATATAAGGATATGGTGTATGTATGCTTAGTGGTCAAAGAATATGTCAGAGATAGTGAAATTTACCTATGTGTTTGGTAAATATATTGATGTCAACATCACCTCTATAACCATCATCATGTTACTATCACCATCAGAAGCATCAGTTATCATCACCATCATCATCATCATCAAAAAAACACAACACTTGCCCTGGTGCACTGATTTCATGGTGGGTGGATACACAGTGTAAAATCCCCCAAAAGACATGATAACTGACTTCATGGAATATACATCATATAATGTGCATGTCTTGTTTTGTTTATAATATCTGTTAAGTGGCCACACACAAAGCAGGACATCAATAAGTGACTGAGCAATAAAACAGTTTAGCATACAATGACAATATAAGTGATGTGACAGAAAAACAATACCTAATATGTATAACATCAAACCATTATGAACAACAGCAAATGAAACTCAGGGCTGTAGTTAGAAAATTATGCATCTGTCTGGTTTGGGATTTGAAGGGATTAAATGAGTGGGAGAAGAAATGGAAAATCGTTTGGGTTTTTTAAATGATATTTTTCTTTTTCTCCATAGCACGCATTTAGAAAGCTAAAGCCAAAACAGATTTCTGAAAGCTCTACTTGATTCACCGAACATATTTCTACATAAATACCTTTTTTGTCAACCCCTGCTAGACCAGGAAGAATCTTACCATGGGTAGCATCATTTTCAAATACTAAGAGTGGCTATGTATAGAAGTTTAATATATCACAACTGAAAACATGCCTCTTTATAAACCCCAAATAGGTCTATATCATCCTATTAAAAAGTTATACAGAAGGGCGTATATTAATGTTATTCACAGGTGGATCTCCAGTGATTAAAATATCTCAGTCCTGACTATGATGCCTAAGATTTCATTCCAAGAAGCATACCTGGTTAATGTTATAATGATTTAATGCAATCTTTCATTTTCATCAGCTCAGAGCTGACTCATTTTAGAGGCACTCTTGGGCTTAATAGCAAAGTTTTCCCCTGCCCTATTCGTGACATCTGTAAGTTTGTATTGATTAAGAGAAGGTGATGCCCTACTTCTCAAAAACACAAAGGCAGTCTCTCACATAGTTTTCAAAATGCGCTATTTGCTGAGCCCACAGATTTTTATTAGCATTTTCCAACTCCGAGCACTGCAAAATTACATCACTGCAACACGATACCACTGTATTGGATAATAAAGACAGATTTCTTTTCAGCTTAGTCAATTCATCAATGAATGGTATTTATTGAGCTCATGCTGTGCAGAGTGCTGTAATAATAACGATAATAATAAGAATATTTGTTAAGCACTTACTATGTAGTAAGTTCTGAGCTAGCTACAAGATAATCAGGTCCTACATGGGGCTTACAATCTAATTAGAAAGGAGAGGTATTGAGTCCCCATTTTACAGATGAGGAAACTGAGGCCCAGAGAAGTTAAGTGGCTTGCCCAACGTCACAGAGCAGGCAAGTGGCAGAGCCATGATTAGAACCCAGGTCTTCTAACTCCTAGGCCCCTACTCTTTCCATAAGTACTTGGTCTGTTTCTTTGAGGTGGTGGGCTGATAAGCTTGTACTAATTGAAATGACTTCAGTCACTTTAAATTGTTGATTTAAGGTTATTTATCCAAATCCTTCATCAGCTACTAATGCACTCCTCCAGAGAAATCCCCAAATATAGCACATTAGTATGAATAATTACATCAAACAAATAATGGTGAGTTCAGGCCTTGTTGATTAAAAAGGAAAGGGATCTATTCCTTCGCAGTAGAATTTCCAAGAAATTCAAATCAGTAGAATGGACTCAGGGGCATACCAAGTTTTATAATTGCCTGAAATAAACTTTTAATTACAGTCATATGTTTAATATTTAGGTCAACGGAAATTTCACCGGCTGATTTCTGAGAGATCCACGCCGTGAATATTTTCAATTTAGCCACTTAAGGAGTGTAAGTATTTTCGTTTTCATCTAAGAGTCAAATGCTTCCGCTAGACCCAACTGCTATAATATACCTTCCCTTGCACTTCGTATATCATCATCAACCGTATTTATTGAGCGCTTACTATGTGCAGAGCACTGTACTTCGTATAGTGTGGTATGTGACGGAGCAGGGATTAGAACCTTTGACTGCTGGGTCCATGCTCTTTCCATTGGGCCACACTGCCTATCTCTATAGCAAATATACACATCACTGCTGAGAAGCCACCGGAGATCACACACACATAGAGAAGCAGCGTGGCTCAGTGGAAAAAGCCCGGGCTTTGAAGTCAGAGGTCATGGGTTCAAATCCTCGCTCCACCACTTGTCAACTGTGTGACTTTGGGCAAGTCACTTAACTTCTCTGGACCTCAGTTCCCTCATCTGTAAAATGGGGATGAAGACTGTGAGCCCCACGTGGGACAACCTGATCACCTTGTAAATTCCCCAGCGCTTAGAACAGTGCTCTGCACATAGTAAGCGCTTAATAAATGCCATTATTATACCATATAATAGGCATTTCCCCTTGTATGGCTAGAACCCTCTGCCTCCCTCCTTTCATGACTTTCGCATCCCCTGCCTCACTCTTAGGTGCTGGAAGATATTAGAGAAGCAGCGTGGCCCAGTGGAAAGAGCCCGGGCTTTGGAGTCAGAGGTCATGGGTTCTAATCCCTGCTCTGCCGCTTGTCAGCTGTGTGACCTTGGGCAAGTCACTTAATCAATCAATCAATCAATCAATCATATTTATTGAGCGCTTACTGTGTGCAGAGCACTGTACTAAGCGCTTGGGAAGTACAAGCTGGCAACATATAGAGACAGTCCCTACCCAACAGTGGGCTCACAGTCTAGAAGGGGGAGACAGAGAACAAAAGCAAACATACTAACAAAATAAAATAAATAGAATAGATAGGTACAAGTAAAATAAATAAATTAATTAATATGTGCAAACATATATACATATATGCAGATGCTGTGGGGAAGGGAAGGAGGTAAGGCGGGGAGGATGGAGAGGGGGACAGGAAGGAGGGGGCTCAGTCTGGGAAGGCCTCCTAACCTTGTACTTCTCTGAGC
The DNA here is from genome assembly GCF_015852505.1 of Tachyglossus aculeatus. Taxonomy (NCBI): domain Eukaryota; kingdom Metazoa; phylum Chordata; class Mammalia; order Monotremata; family Tachyglossidae; genus Tachyglossus; species Tachyglossus aculeatus. The sequence continues at coordinate 39,692,433 of NC_052067.1, read as the reverse complement.
CTCAGTTACCTCATCTGTAAAATGGGGATTAAGACTGTGAGCCCCACATGGGACAACCTGATCACCTTGTATCCCCCCCAGCGCTTTGAACAGTGCTTTGCACATTGTAAGCACTTAACAAATGCTATTATTATTATTATTCAGGCAGGATGCATTGTCTATCCCCTGATGACCCTTCAATAAAATGTCAAAGAACTGTTATGCTGCTGGTAGCAAATGTGGATTGAAAAGATCAGGTAAGGTGGTTCAGGAACTGTGCCCCACCTGATTAACTTGCATCCACTCCGGCACTTAGAACAGTGCCTGGCACATGGTAATAATAGTAATAAGGATGGTGTTTGTTAAGCGCTTACAATGTGCCAAGCACTGTTCTAAGTGCTGGGGTAGATACAAGGTTATCAGGTTGACCCACATAGGGCTCACAGTCTTTGTCCCCATTTTACAGATGAGGTTACTGAGGCCCAGAGAAGTTAAGTGACTAGCCCAAAGTCACACAGCTAAGTGGCAGAGTGGGGATTCGAACCCACGATCTCTGATTCTCAAACCCGGGCTCTTTCCACTAAGCCACACTGCTTCTCAAGAGCTTAACAAATGCCAGTTATTATTATTATTGGTGTGGGGAAGCAGCATGGTGAAGTGGATAGAACACAGGCCTGGGAGTTAAGGGTTCTAATCCTGACTCCACCACTTGCCTGCTGTGTGACCTTAAGCAAGTCACTTCGACTTGACACCTGTCCACATGTTTTGTTTTGTTGCCTGTCTCCCCCTTCTAAACTGTGAGTCCGTTGTTGGGTAGGGACCCTCTCTACATGTTGCCAACTTGTACTATCCCAAGCGTTTAGTATAGTGCTCTGCACACAGTCAGTGCTCAATAAATATGATTGAATGAATGAACTTCACTTCTCTGTGCCTCAGTTACCACATCTGTGAAATAAGACTGTGAGCCCCATGTGGGACAGAAACTGTATCCAACCCGATTTGTTTGTATCCACCAGCTCTTAGTACAATGTCTGGCACATAGTAAGCACTTAACAAATACTATCATTATTATTATTATTAACATTTTGACCCTTAAGGGGAAAGCCAGAAACACCAGTGTTATCTGTGAATTGGTTAAGCCACAGATGGGGATTCTAACATTTCCCCCTTCACCTGCCCACTTCTTCCTCTACCTTCCTAGAGAAGCAGCGTGGCTCAGTGGAAAGAGCACGGGCTTGGGAGTAAGAGGTCATGGGTTCAAATCCCGGCTCCACCGCTTGTCAGCTGTGTGACTTTGGGCAGGTCACTTAACTTCTCTGGGCCTCAGTTACCTCATCTGTAAAGTGGGGATTAAGACTGTGAGCCCCACGTGGGACAACCTGATCACCTTGTATCCTCCCCAGCGCTTAGAACAGTGCTTTGCACATAGTAAGTGCTTAACAAATGCCATCGTTATTATTATTATTATTATTATGGGAGAGTAATAGGGTATATAAGGTATGTTCACTCATCATCAACAACACCACCATCATTATTTACTGTGTGCTAAATTGTTCCTACCTACTTGGGAACATATAATCGAAGTAAAAATCATGGTTCCTGCCCTCCAAGACCTTATAATTTAATGGGGGAAACCGGTAGACATAAATTATAAACACATAAGAGGAATTCGAGTTAAAGCAAAGATTGTCTTGTCTTAGGCCGTCAAGTTGTCTCCGACCCACAGCGATGCCATGGACACCTCTCTCCCACAGTGTCCCATCTCCATCTGCAATCGTTCTGGTAGTGTATTTAAAGATGCAACTGGTTAAACTAAAAGTAGGCAAAAAAGAATACATGAATAAATGAAATAAACATATGTACATAAAAGTGATAAAGGATGAAATATCCCAGGAGATGAGGATTAGTCTTGGAATGTTTCCTAGATAAATTCTTAATAGGGCTTTAATGTGGGGTGAGACATAAGTAAGAATAAATAAAATAAATTGTGGCATTTGTTAAACACTTAGTATGTGCCAAACATATTACTAAGCACTGGGGCAGAGACAAGATAACCATGTTGAACGCAGTCCCTGTAGAACAGAAGTCTCCCAGTTTTAGTGGGAAGGAGAACAGGTATTGAATGCCCATTTTACAGTTGAGGAAACCGAGACACAGAGAAGTCAAGTGATTTGCCCAGGAGCACATAGCAGGAAAGTGGCGGAGCTGGCATTAGAACTCGTGTTCTTTCCATTAGACTAGGCAGCTTCTCAAATCCACCCCACCACATAATGGGGTTGATTTAAATGAAATGAAACAAATATCTGAGCTCTGCTACTTTCCCACTGGCGTCTGGACTATTACAGGCAGTTCTGGTTGTAAAACAGAGCTAAAGAAGAGCAAGTAAGATGTAAGCATCTATTGAACTCTACCAATCACTTAGTCCAGTGTTCTGCACACAGTAAATGCTTGATAAATTTCATTGATTGATTGACTACAGTGGTTACTCAATGAAGATAGCCAGGAGAGTCAGGACTTTTAAGCCCAGAAAGATTCAGTTTTAGCAGGGAGGGTTAAACCTAAATAATCATGATGGGTGAGGAGAGGGAAAATGTGGAGTTGTTTCCCAAATCTCACAACATCCACTGCAGCATCTAATGGAGCTTGAAGGTGGTAGGTTCAAAATCAACGAAGGGAAACATTCTTAAGCCAGCAGGTTGAAGTTTATCGAATCTGTTTCTGCAGAAAGTTGGAATGTATCAATGGGGTCACGATTCATGGGGGAGAGCCGGGTGGGACACCATCGGAAAGGCGTCCTAGGAAAACACTCGTTTGGAGTCTGGAGAAGACATTTGAATGGAAAGATGGCAGGCCTAGGAGTCAGGGAGCCTGGTTTCTAATGCCAGCTCCATCACCCGTCTGCTGTGTGACCTTGGGCAAGTCATTTCACTTCTCTGTGCCTCAGTGCTCTCATCTGCAAAACGGAGATTCAATACCTGTTCTCCCTCCTACTGTGAGCCCCATGTGGGACCCGATTATCTTGTATCTACCCCAGCGCTTAGCGCAGTGCTTGACACATAGTAAGTGCTTAACCAATGTCACAATTATTACTGGAGGCCTGAGTGTGTGGAGAGAAGGATCTTGAGGATTGAGAGGTCCTCTTCTTCTTGCACAGTGATGGCCAGCTGAACCTAACAGGTTTGGAGAAGTCCAGAGCCTGCAAGGGTGTGAAGGTTCCAACTCCTAACCCTTTGCCTCAAGGGTGGGGATCTGGCCCACATTAGCTCAGAGGAACTCAAGCTGCCTTCTGCCCACCCCCCCAGCTACCAGCCACCAGCACCACCATGGGCTTTGGCTAAATTCGTCCCAAGCCCCCATGGACACTGACCCAACAAGATTTCCTGGTACCTTCATGCATCCGACCAGCCCTACATGTGAAGTGATTAGTACAGAGGAAGCCCAGGATCTTTGCACATTCAGAACCATCTGGTGGCATTTGTAAAGCACTTATTATGTGCCAAGGACTGTACTAAGTGCTGGGGTTGATACAAGATAATCTGATCCCACGTGGGGTTTGGCTTTAAAGCACTCCATCACCTCTCCCCCTCTTACCTCACCTCATTTCTCTCCTTCTACAACCCAGCCCGCACACTTCACTCCTCTGGTGCTAACCTTCTCACTGTGCTTCAATCTTACCTGTCCCACCGCTGACACTAGGCCCACATTCATTCATTCATTCATTCATTCATTCATTCAATCAATCATATTTATTGAGAGTTTACTGTGTGCAGAGCACTGTACTAAGCGCTTGGGAAGTACAAGTTGGCAACATGTAGAGACGGTCCCTACCCAACAACGGGCTCACAGTCTAGAAGGGGGAGACAGACAACAGAACAGAACGTGTGGACTGGTGTCAAGTCATCAGAACAAATAGAATTAAAGCCAAATGCACATCATTAACAAAATAAATAGAATAGTAAGTATGTACAGGTAAAATAAACAGAATAATAAATCTGTACAAACATATATACAGGTGCTGTGGGGAGGGGAAGGTGGTAGGGCGGGGGGGGATGGGGAGGAGGAGAGGACAAAGGGGGCTCAGTTTGGGAGGGCCTCCTGGAGGAGGTGAGCTCTCAGTAGGGCTTTGAAGGGAGGAAGAGAGCTAGCTTGGTGGATGTGCGGAGGGAGGGCATGCCAGGCCGGGGGGAGGACGTGGGCCGGGGGTCGACGGCGGGACAGGTGAGAACGAGGCCCGGTGAGGAGGTTAGCAGCAGAGGAGCAGAGGGTGCAGGCTGGGCTAGAGAAGGAGAGAAGGGAGGTGAGGTAGGAGGGGGCGAGGTGATGGACAGCCTTGAAGCCAAGTTTGAGAAGTTTTTGCTTGAGGGCACATCCTGCCAATGGCCTGGAATGCCCTCCTTCCTCAAATCTGCCAGACAATTACTCTCCCCCTTCAAAGCCCAACTGAAGGTACATCTCCTCCAAGAGGCTTTCTCAGACCAAGCCTCACTTTTCCTCATCTCCCACTTCCTTCTGCAACACCCTGACTTTCTCCCTTTGCTCTTCCTCCCTCTCCCAGCCCCACAGCACTTACGAATATATCTGTAATTGTACTTATTTGTATTTGATGTTTGTTTATTTGTACTGATATCTGATGCCCCTTCTCTAGACTCTGAACTCACTGTGGGCAGGGACTTTCACTCTTTATTGTTGTATTGTACTTTCCCAAGTGCTTAGTAGAGTGTTCTGCAGACAGTGAACACTTGATAAATATGATTGAAAGAATGAATTAATGAAAGTTCACATTCCAAGTATCCGTTCATTCTTTCATTCAGGTGTATTTATTGAGTGCTTACCGTGTGCAAAGCACTGTACAGAGCGCTTGGGAGCATACAACAATAAACAGACACATTCCCTGCCCACAATGAGCTGACGGTCTGGGCGGGAGAAGGGGAGACAAATCAATACAAATAAATAAAATTACAGATTTGTACATAAGTGCTGTGGGGCTGGGAAGGGGGATGAGCAAAGGGAGCAAGTTGCAGAGACACAGAAGTGAGTGGGAGATAAGGAAAGGTGGGGCTTAGTCTGGGAAGGCCTCTTGGAGGAGATGTGCCTTCAATAAGGCTTTGAAGGGCGGGGAGAGTCATTTGCTGTCGGATTTGAGGAGGGCAGGGGTTCCAGGCCTGAGGCAGGATGTGAGCTAGGGACAACAGGTTTCAAATGCCCATTTTACAGATGAGGAACCTGAGGCCCACTCCCAAGCCAGAAACCCAGGTCTTTGTCTAAGAAGCATGGTGTAGTGGATACAGCAGGGGCCTTGGAATCAGAAGGTCATGGGTTCTAATCCCGGCTCCGCCACTTGTCTGCTATGTGACCTCGGGCAAGTCACGGCAAGTCACTTCACTTCTCTGGGCCTCACTTACCTCATCTGTAAAATGGGAATTGAGACTTTGAGCCCCACGTGTGACAGGGACTGCATCCAACCCGATCTGCTTGTATCCACCCCCGTGTTTAGTACAGTGCCTGATGCATAGTACGCACTTAACAAATACCATAGTTAGTATGATTATTATGAGAAGGTGCTCAGTTCAGGTGCTCCGTAACTATAGCTCGGGATGTGGGGAATTGTGTAATAGGTTTCTCCATCGGACATTCACATCTGTCTCTCCGCCTCTGCCTTTTTCTCTCTCGGTCTCTCTGTCCTCTTCCCTTCCTCCCTCTTGCAACTGTTCCTCTCTCCTTCCCTCCTCCACTTCCCTATCCTCCCTCCTCCCTTCCTCTTTCCTATCCTCCCTCCATCCCTCCCGCTATCTCTCCCTGTGCGAGCCTGTCTCTGTGGGGACTTGGCCATCTCCTGGCTGTCTCTTTAAGCTCCCAGCTCTCTCTGCCTCCCTCCCTCTGCTGGTCCCTTTCCCTTCCCCCTGCTTCGGCTGCTTCTCTCCTTGTCGCCTGCAGCTGCTGGGCTCTGCCTGCTTGCCTGCCTCCTCTCTCCCAGCCTCCCTGGACCAGCCAGCAGCCATGGCCGACATCAAGACGGGCGTCTTCGCCAAAAATGTCCAGAAGCGGCTGAACCGGGCCCAGGAGAAGGTCAGGAGGATGGGGGAGGTCGGAAAGGGCCGCTGGATGGGATCTCTGGGTTGGGATGCTCCCATCCTCCAACCTGACGGGGGGCCACGCGGGAGGAAGGGCTGGGAGAGGGAGGGAGAGGATCAGTTGGCCTTGGGGGAGCTGAGATCTGAGCCCCCAGATGATTTGGGAGGTAGCAGAAGCAGCAGCAGCTCTGCACAGCCTAGCCCAGAGCCCCCCACCTGCAGCGGGGAGGGTTGTGGGCATCCCTTGCAGAGCTCGGGGAGGGGGTGGGACTCAGGGGTTCTGCTGTTGCAGTTGCATTTGCTTCCCTCTATCCCTCAGCGGGGATCCGGGCATCCCTCCATCCATCCAAGCCTCCATCCCTGCATCCCTCAATCCATCCCCCCATCTATCCAACCGTCCAGCTGCGCTGGTCCTGGGCTGCAGAGAGAATGGATCCCTGGTGGGACTGCAGACCCCCGGCCCTCAGGGGGGGTCGAGATGGGGCTGGGGGCGGAGAAGCATCTCCCCCCTCCCTGTTGACTAAGTGGGGAAGAGGGCATTTGGTGCGGGGAGAGTCCAAGCCAAGGAAGACGATCTGGCAAGTCTGAGGGACCCCAGATGGGATGGGGTTTCATCCTTCCCTGAAAGGGCAGGGGTCAGGAACTCCTCCTCTGCACGGGGCAGTGGGACCGACCGAACGGTCCCTTTCTCTACCCCTTCCTTCCTCATCAAAGGGGTGAAAGCAATAGAGTTTCGTTTTCCAGAGGGAAGAGGAAATTCCAACCAGCGTCCTTGCCCTACCGGCAAGGGCCCGGTTGGAGAAATCCCAGAACGGGCCACAAAATGCAGGATGCTGCCCAGTGACCCCGAGGACAATTTGGGTCTGCTTCATTTGTGTCGTAGGAAGGTCACTAACCAGTGGTGGATGGGCAGTGCTCGTGCTTGTGAAATCGATCACCCTCTGTGGAGTGACTGTGGCCGGGGAGCTGGGGAATTATGCCTGATTTGCCACCTACTGTTTTCACCCCGTGTTTGAGCTGCAGGGAGATTGAGTTTCCCCGTAGGGTAGAAAGGGTCCATCTGCTCTGCTGGTATTCCCGGTTGGGCCCAGTTTCCACCACCCTTAAGTCAAGGCACCAGGTGAATATAGAGCCAGTGTTAATGAAAAACTCCTTCGTCTGTTTTGTGATGATCTGCTCCCGAGGATAAATGTTCTGCTGTTCTGTCCCCTCCTCCACCTACCAGCCCAGTAAGAGGATTGACTGTCTTTTAATATCCATCCAAGCTCATCTTGAACTAAAGCAAACCATCTCATAGCATGTACTTCCCAGCTGACGGAATTACTCCCAGGAATTTCGGTAACTCCTCTGACCTGACTTTGGTGACCAGGGCGCATTTTGGGTTGATGACTGATGCTACTTCTTTTTATTTCTTCCTTAGAGGTGCCGTAGGTACATCAACCATAGATCAGTATTGTTTATCCTAATTAAGGTCAAGTTCCCTGCAGAAAATTCCAATGCCCTTGCTGATTGTCATGGGATCTCTTCTTCTTATTTCTCATTGATTAGTTAAAATAATAATGGTAGTAATATTAATAATAGCGCTCTTTGTTAAATATTTACTATAATAATAATGTTGGTATTTGTTAAGCACTTAGTATGTGCCAAGCACTGTTCTAAGCACTGGGAAGGATACAAGATAATCAGGTTGTCCCACGTGGGACTTACAGTCTTCATCCCCATTTTCCAGATGAGGGAACTGTGGCACAGAGAAGTTAAGTGACTTGCCCAAAGTCACACAGCTGACACGTGAGGGAGCCAGAATTAGAGCTCACGGCCTCTGACTCCCAAGTCTGTGCTCTTATCACTAAGCCATGCCGCTTCTCTATATGCCATGACCTGTCCTGGGCAGTTGGGTAGATACAAGATAACCAAGATGGATGTAGCCTCTGTCCCACATGGGGCTCCCTGCTTAAGAAGGAAGGAGAAGCAGTATTTAATCCCCATTTTCCAGGTGATGAAACTGAGGCACAGACAGGTTCAGAGTCTTGCTCAAGGTCTCAGAAGAGAGCAAGTGACAGAGCCGGGATTAGAACCCAGATCAGTGCTTCAAGGTGTTGGCATTAACTGGCTTTGGATCAATCGGGGAGAGAAAAATTCAGTGTCTAGTCACTAGAGCCGTAGCTTCATGCGTGGTCCTAGGTTGGGCTGTGGAAGAGAGGTATACAAGCAGGGATCTGGGGAGGGGGCAGGAAGCCAGAAGCCTTAAGAAGTCCCATCCATTCCACATATTTCTGGGCTTCTCCTGGCCCCATTTAGCATTTGCTGCGCAAAATGTCTTTCTAAAGGCCCTGAGGAACCAATCAATCTATCGAGCACATTGGTTTAGCACTTACTGTGTGCAGAGCACTGTATTAAACACTTGGGAGAGTACACTGTAACCAAGTTGGTAGACGTGTTCCCTGCCCACAGGGAGCTTACAGTCTAGACGGGGAGACAGGCATTACTATAATTAAAATCAATTATAGATATGGACATACATGCTGTGGGGCAGAGAGAGAGATGAATAAAGAGTTCAAATCCAAGTGCCAGGGCGAAGCAGAAGGGAATGGGAGAAGAAGAAATGAGGGCTTAGTCAGGGAAGACCTCTTGGAGATGTGCCTTCAATACGGCTTTAAGGCGGGGGGGAGAAGCTCTCGAGTGGAGGTGTTTTTGTTTTGCTTAGTTTGTTTGGTTTTTAATAGTATTTGTTAAGCACGTACTACGTGCCAGACACTGTTCTAAGGTGATTGCAGGGGTTGTGTTTGGCAAACTGTCAGGAAGATGTCCCATCCAGAGAAGCAGTTTAACAAGCTCTGCAGGAAAAGAAAACTCTGGAACAGAGCAGCTGAAGAAGCCAGAGTACTGGGCATTTCTTGTGACACCAGCTTGATTTTTGTCCCCTTGGAAAGAGCATCCTGTGGTAGCCTCTGCCACTTCTCTTGACCTAGCCGTAGCCTGCATGCAGATAAAATCCCTAATGAGCCTCACTGGGGAAGAAGCAGGCCAGAGGGCCGTCAGTGCTGGGTATTTCTGCGTGTTTCTGCATTTGAGGATATGGTGTGAGAGAGGAGAAAGGGACCTTCCTGTGAGTTTCTTGTTTGTGGGAAAGTCAGAGCCGCTAGACTATAAACTCATTGTAGGCAGGGAACATTGTGGAGAAGCAGTGTGGCCTAGTGGGCCTGGAAGTCAGAAGAACCTGGGTTCTAATCCCGGCTCTGCCACGAGTCTGCTGTGTGACCTTGAGCAAGTCACTTCACTTCTCTGGGCCCGGAACCTCATCTCTACGAGCCTCACGTGAGATGTGGACTGTATCCAACCTGATTATCTTGTATCTGCCCCTGTGCTATTATAGTGCCTGGCATATAGTAAGCTTAACAAACACCACTAAAAAACCAAAAACAAACAAACAAAAATGAAATGTGTCTACCAACTCCGTTATATTGTACTCTTCCAAGCATCCCAAGCGCTTAGTACAGTGCTCTGCATGTGTCAGTGCTCAGTAAATACGGTTGATCCGATTGATTCCCCTCTAGGCTGTCCTTTGCACACAAACCAGTGTTCTCTTTTTTCTCTCTTGTGAGTTTTTAATTTACCCCCCACCCGCTGGGTTGGCTGCTGTTACCTAATGCAGTCCAGCTCCTGACTCAATCCTCTGTCCTACCCCTACGGAGGCCTGGGAAGTGAAGGCTGGATGACTTCTGGAAGTTCAGGATTCAGACCATCCCGGCAAGGAGAGGGGCAGCTAGGGCCTAGGAGTGTGGGAGTGGAGACAGAGATGGGAAAGGAGTCCTGTGGGGAGATAAATCCAAACCCTGGGAGTATCAGTGGTGGGGGTCTGGTCCTGGGGTGGAACCAGGAGAGGGGAAAGACAATGTGAAGAGCAGGAATAATAACTGGTATTTAATAATAATAATAATATAATAATGGCATTTATTAAGCGCTTACTATGTGCAAGGCACTGTATTTATGTGCCAGGCACTGTACTAAGCACTGGGGTGGATACAAGCAAATCGGATTGGACACAGTCCCTGTCCCATGTGGGGCTCACAGTCTCAATCCTCATTTTCCAGATGAGGCAATTGAAGCACAGAGAAATAAAGTTACTCATCCAAGGTCACACAGCAGACCAGTAGAGGAGAGGGATTGGAACCCAACTCTCCCCTCCTCCAAAGCACCCCTAAAGTAGCCCATTTACTCCAAAACAGCTTCCCCTATTAATTCCAGAATGCCCATTCCTTATCACGAATCCAACAGTCTCCCTCAGCACTTATTCATTCATTCAATCGCATTTATTGAGTGCTTACTGTGTGCAGAGCACTGTACTAAGCGCTTGGGAAGTACAAGTTGGCAACATATAGAGACAGTCCCTACCCAACAGCAGGCTCACAGTCTAGAAGGGGGAGACAGACAACAAAACAAAACATATTAGCAAAATAAAATAAATAGAATAGTAAATATGTAAAAGTAAAATAGAGTAATAAATACACATATGTACATATGTATAATAAATCTCTTTATTCAGTGATGTACACATGATAAGCTCCTTTCAGGCAGAGAATGTGTCTACCAACACTATTATATCGTACTCTCCCAAGCACTTAGTACAGCTCTCTGCACACAGTAAGTGCTCAATAAATACTACTCAGTGAATCTACCCCAGCACTTAGTACAGTACCCAACACATAAGAAGTGTTTAACTACCATTACAGAAAAAAAAAAAAAACAAAAACCTTTAAAACCCATCTTGATCTAGCCCCCTTTTAATTCCACCCTCTCCAATCCACCACCCCCTGAGGTGGTACAGAGAAGCAGCGTGGCTCAATGGAAAGAGCCCGGGCTTTGGAGTCAGAGGTCATGGGTTCAAATCCCGGCTCTCGCAATTGTCAGCTGTGTGACTTTGGGCAAGTCACTTAACTTCTCTGGGCCTCAGTTCCCTCATCTGTAAAATGGGGATTAAGACTGTGAGCCCCCCGTGGGACAACCTGATCACCTTGTAACCTCCCCAGCGCTTAGAACAGTGCTTTGCACATAGTAAGCGCTTAATAAATGCCATCATTATTATTACTATGAAAATCTGCTCCCTCTGTTCATTAAGGATGACAGGACTCTCTTCATTCACATGCACTTTTTTCAAACTACCTGCCGGGAGGGAATCAGCCCCGCTCTCGATGAAAACAATCCCAACAGCCACCGAGCATCACCGCTGGGGATAATCAGTCAATCGTATTTATTGAGTGCTTAATGCATGCAGAACACGGTACTAGGCGCTTAGGAGAGTACAATACAACAATAAACAGACCCATTCCCTACCCACAATGAGGAAATAGAAATGTACTTCTATTTATCTGTTTTGATGGTATTGACAACTGTCTGCTTGCTTTGTTTTGTTGTCTGTCTCCCCCTTCTAGACTGTGAGCCTGTTATTGTCTCTGTTGCCAGATTGTACTTTCCAAGCGCTTAGTACAGTGCTCTGCACACAGTAAGCGCTCAATAAATACGATTGAATGAATGAATCCTCATTAAAGGTGGTAGCTCTGTCCCCCCTCCCCTGTTTGAAATGAGCACCTGCATTCCTCCTTCCCCGGGGGTTGTGTGTTTGTGGGCAAGAGCCCAGCCGCCTAGAAGCCCGGCAGACGAATGCATCATGAAGTCCATCCTGCAATAGGTCATCTGCCTCTAACCCCTTCCTCTCACCCTTCTAATAATAATAATAATAATAATAATGATGGTATTCGTTAAGTGCTTACTATGTGCCGAACACTGTTCTAATAATAATGATGACATTTGTTAAGCGCTTACTATGTGCAAAGCACTGTTCTAAGCACTTGGGGGGAATACAAGGTGATCAGGTTGTCCCACGGGGGGCTCACAGTCTTCATCCCCATTTTACAGATGAGGTAACTGAGGCTCAGAGAAGTTAAGTGGCTTGCCCAAGGTCACACAGCAGACATGTGGCAGAGTCAGGATTCGAACCCATGACCTCTGACTCCCAAGCCCGGGCTCTTTCCACTGAGCCACGCTGCTTCTCTGTTCTAAGCACCTTCTACCTGCCTGTGACTCTTTCCCCCTTCAATTCTGCCAGACCACACCGTCTCCACCTCCTAAATCCTCCTGAAATCTCACTTACTCCAAGATTCCTTCCCTGATTAAGTTCTACCATCCCAAGCTCTGCCTTCTCGGGTCACCTCCATACAACTTTTATTTGCTTTTTTAAAAATTTGAACATGTGCAGGACATACTACATGCCAGGCACTGTTGGAAGCTCGGGGGTAGATAATAAGATAATCAGGTTGGACACAGTCCCCCTGTGCTACATGGGGCTCACAGTCTTAAGTAGGAGGGAGGAGGTAACTGAGGCACCATTTTACAGATGAGGTAACTGAGGCTCAGAGAAGCGAAGTGAGTTACCTGAAGTCACACAGTAGGCAGGTATAATAATAATAATAATAATAATAATAATAATGGCATTTATTAAGCACTTATGTGCAAAGCACTGTTCTAAGCGCTGGGGAGGTTTTAAGGTGATCAGGTTGTCCCATGGGGGGCTCACAGTCTTAATCCCCATTTCACAGATGAGGTAACTGAGGCACAGAGAAGTGAAGTGATTTACCTGAAGTCACACAGTAGGCAGGTATAATAATAATAATAATAATAATGGCATTTATTAAGCACTTATTATGTGCAAAGCACTGTTCTAAGAGCTGGGGAGGTTATAAGGTGATCAGGTTGTCCCATGGGCGGCTCACAGTCTTAATCCCCATTTTACAGATGAGGTAACTGAGGCACAGAGAAGCGAAGTGATTTACCTGAAGTCACACAGTAGGCAGGTACAATAATAATAATAATGGCATTTATTAAGCAGTTATGTGCAAAGCACTGTTCTAAGCGCTGGGGAGGTTATAAGGTGATGAGGTTGTCCCATGGGGGGCTCACAGTCTTAATCCCCATTTCACAGATGAGGTAACTGAGGCACAGAGAAGCGAAGTGATTTACCTGAAGTCACACAGTAGGCAGGTACAATAATAATAATAATGGCATTTATTAAGCACTTAGTATGTGCAAAGCACTGTTCTAAGCACTGGGGAGGTTATAAGGTGATGAGGTTGTCCCATGGGGGGCTCACAGTCTTAATCCCCATTTCACAGATGAAGTAACTGAGGCACAGAGAAGCGAAGTGAGTTACCTGAAGTCACACAGTAGGCAGGTACAATAATAATAATAATGGCATTTATTAAGCAGTTATTATGTGCAAAGCACACTTCTAAGCGCTGGGGAGGTTATAAGGTGATCAGGTTGTCCCACAGGGGGCTCACAGTCTTAATCCCCATTTTACAGATGAGGTAAGTGAGGCACAGAGAAGTTAAGTGACTTGCCCAAAGTCACACAGCTGACAATCGGCGGAGCCGGGATTTGATGGAGTTGGGAGTAAAATTCGGGTCTTCTGCCAGGACTAGACTTTTTCCACCGTGTTTACTCACCTACCCTTACTAATTAGCCATATTCCTAATTTACCTTATTCACTGATCTATTCATCCTCTCTACCTTTACTGTAACCAGTGGGAACATTTTGTGAATAGCGTGTATCTGTGCTCCTGGAGGGCAAGGGCCCTGGATGTCTCTTACTCCGGTTGTATTTTTCCAAATGCTCAGTAAAGTGCTCAACACACAGTGGGTGCGCAATAAATGCTATTTATGAATTTGATGAATTGGTTTTTTTTTAATGGTATTTGAAAACACTTACTATGTGCCAAGCCCTGTACAAAGAGCCGGGGTAGATTCAAGCTAATCAAGTTGGACACAGTCCAGGGCGTTTTTAAATCACTCCAAAGCAGGTAAACCAGATTTGGTTTTTCTATTAATCTGGACCAAGAAGAAAAAGCTGAACCTCTTAGTCGTGCAAACAGCTCTTGGCATCAGCGTGGCCTATTGGAAACAGCACAGGCCTGTGAGTCTGAGGACCTGGGTTCTAATCCCGGGCTCTGCCGCCTACCTGCTGTGTGACCTTGGCAAGTCACTTTACTTCTCTATGCCTCAGTTACCTCATCTGTATAATGGGGATTAAATCCTACTCTCTCCTACTTAGAAGGTGAGTTTCTAATGGGACAGGGACTGTATCCAACCTGATAGTCTTGTTATCTACCCCAGCGTATAGTACAGTATTCGGCATATGGTAAGCACTTAAAAATTGTGGAAAGCACTATACTAAGGTCTTGGAGGAGTACAGTATAACAGGCACATTTCCCCCCCACCCCACAGCACCTGTATATATGTTTGTACAGATTTATTATTCTGTTTATTTTACCTGTACATACTTACTATTCTATTTATTTTGTTAATGATGTGCATTTGGCTTTAATTCTATTTGTTCTGATGACTTGACACCAGTCCACACATTCTGTTCTGTTGTCTGTCTCCCCCTTCTAGACTGTGAGCCCGTTGTTGGGTAGGGACCGTTCCTATATGTTGCCAACTTGTACTTCCCAAGCGTTTAGTACAGTGCTCTGCACACAGTAAGTGCCCTTGGGGAGGAAGGAAGGTGAAAGGGTCACTGGTGCCGTGGTGTAATGGTTAGCACCCTGGCCTGGAATCCAGCGATCCAAGTTTATGTATCAGTGGGACCTAGATTTTTGTTATTTATTTATTTATTTGTACATATTTATTCTATTTATTTTATTTTGTTAATATGTTTTGTTTTGTTCTCTGTCTCCCCCTTCTAGACTGTGAGCCCACTGTTGGGTAGGGACTGGCTTTATGTGTTGCCAACTTGTACTTCCCAAGCGCTTAGTACAGTGCTCTGCACACAGTAAGCGCTCAATAAATACGATTGAATGAATGAATGAATAAATACGATTGAATGAATGAATGCCCGCAACAAGCTTACATTCTAGAGGAAGATTGGTACACTGATTATTCTTATTATTATGCACTGAAGTCTGGGGTCTCCTTATCAATCAATCACCCATTCAGTGGTATTTTTTGAGTACTATCCTGAGCACTTCCCTTAGTCTGGCCCATCCTGAAGGATCTCAGAAGATCTCCCCCTCCAAACTGTAATAGTACTAATAATAACGATGGTATTTGTTCAAGTGCTTAGTTTGTGCCAGCACTGTTCTAAGCACAGGGGTAGATACAGGGTAATCAGGTTGTCCCAGGTGGGGCTCACAGTCTTCATCCCCATTTTACAGATGAGGTAACTGAGGCACAGAGAAGTCGAGTGACTTGCCCAAAGTCACACAGCTGACAAGTGGCGGAGCCGGGATTAGAACCCTCGACCTCTGACTCCCAAGCCCGGGCTCTTTCCACTAAGACATGCTGCTGTAAACTCGTTATGGACAGGGAATGTGTCCACTAATTATTTTGAATTGTACTCTCCTAAATGCTCAGCACAGTGCTCCACACACAGTAAGTCCTTAATAAATACCATTTATTGGTTGACTGATTGATTTTACAAGCCTATGTTCAGATCTAGTCCCAAAAATCACATTAATCTCCCAACAACTGTGAGCAGGACCCAGCAGCAGTTGGATCGTGGTCATTCATTCATTCATTCAGTTGTATTTATTGAGCACTTACTGTGTGCAGAGTACTGTACTAAGCGCTTGGGAAGTCCAAGTAACCAGCCCCCTCTAGACTTTAAGCCCATTGCGGGCAGGGAAGATGTCTATTTATTGTTATTTTGTCGTCTCCCAAACTCTTAGTACAGTGCTCTGCACACGGTAAGTGCTTAATAAATACGATTGACTGACTGACTTACTGACTGAAGCCAATCCTCTCTGCAGCCTTGAAAACGCAGGAGAGACTTGGACATCTAGAATTCCTTAAGTGGGAACTAGATTCTTAACACCAGGGCCCAGATCATCAGTCGTATTTATTGAGCGCTTACTGTGTGCAGAGCACTGTACTAAGCGCTTGGGAAGTACAAATTGGCAACATATAGAGACAGTCCCTACCCAACAGTGGGCTCACAGTCTAAAAGATCTTGCACAGAGAATCGTCTAGGGATGAGGACCTCGGTGGAATTTATATTTTACCCAATAACTCACTTTCCGAAGCACCAGGGTCTTGAATCCCTGCGGTTGGGCACGTTGTCAGGCCGACACCAACTCTAAGTCACCAATCCTCCCTTCCCTTGTCCTGGCTGCAGGCTCATCTTTTTTTTATGGTATTTATTAAGCGCTTATTATGTGAGAAGCAGCGTTTCCCAGTGGAAAGAGCCCGGGCTTGGGAGTCAAAGGTCATGGGATCAAATCCCGGCTCTGCCAATTGTCAGCTGTGTGACTTTGGGCAAGTCACTCAACTTCTCTGGGCCTCAGTTACCTCATCTGTAAAATGAGGATTAGGACTGTGAGCCCCCCGTGGGACAACCTGATCACCTTGTAACCTCCCCAGCGCTTAGAACAGTGCTTTGCACATAGTAAGTGCTTAGTAAATGCCACCACCATCATCATCATCATCATTTGCCACATTCTGTACTAAGCACTGGGGTAGATACAAGCTAATCAGGTTAGACACAGTCCATGTCCCACCTGAAACTCACAGTCTTAATCCCCATTTTACAACCGAAGCACGGAGAAGTGAAGTGACTTGCCCTAGGTCACCCAACAGACAAGAGGCAGAGCTGAATTAGAAGTGTTTAGTACAGTGCAAGCACTTAGTACAGTGCTCTGCACACAGTAAGCGCTCAGTAAATACAATTTAATGAACTCACAGGGAAACTTTCTAATGAATAAATTGGAGGACTTCCATTAATGCCTTCAGGCCTGCAAAGCCCTAATGGCTTCAATATTTCTCATCTTCATGTGTAAGTGCTCAGACAGTGTTCTGCCCACAGTAAGCGCTCAATAAATACCCAATAAATACTAATCAATTCATCAAGGGTATTTATTGAGTGCTTGGTATGTGCAGAGCACTGTACCAATTGTCAGCTGTGTGACTTTGGGCAAGTCACTTCACTTTTCTGGGCCTCAGTTCCCTCATCTGTAAAATGGGGATTAAGATTGTGAGCCCCACATGGGACAACCTGATCATCTTGTATCCCCCCAGCGCTTAGAACAGTGCTTTGCACATAGTAAGAGCTGAACAAATACCATTATTATTATTATTATTACTAAGTGCTTGAGAGAATACAACAGAATGAGCACACATGCCCATCATTTGATTGATTGATAGTAGTATCATCTTTGAAAATGAGTGGTGATTGGGAGTCAGAGGTCATGGGTTCTAATCCCGGCTCCACCACTTGTCAGCTGTGTGACTTTGGGCTAGTCACCTCTTCTTTGTGCCTCAGTTCCCTCATCGGTAAAATGGGGATTAACACTGTGAGCCCCACATGGGACAACCTGATTACCCTGTATCTACCCCGGAGCTTAGAACAGTGCTTGGCACATAGTAAGCGCTTAACAAATACCATCATTATCATTAGTTGTATGTCTACATGTATATACCCACTCACGTATTTATATATGTGTGTATATATTCATACCGAAGTATCATTTCAACCAAATCTGTCTGAGATTCCAGGTTTAGGAGAGTCCTGGGAATGCAGTAATACAAACTCAGGGTTTCAGAAAAGAGACTGGCATAGCTAAAGTCCTTCATTCATAGCCTCCTGCACTGATCATTGCTACCCACACTTGAATAAGCCATATCGGAACCAATGAAGGCCAAGATAAAAATGAAATTCAGTGAAAACGGGCAAATTCATTATCATAAGAATTTCCAGGGAAATCGGATTTTATTAGATAATGTACTTGCCCCAGGGAAGTCTTTCTCTCTCAGAAAGAAGCATTTTCTACGGCTGACAGTAAAAAATTTCCAAAAGCAAACAGCGGCTCATCTGCCCTGCCAGAGGAAGAGAAGACCAGCATCAATTCTTCTCCAGGGCTTCCCATGGTAACCAGGTTCTCCCCTTTGTTCACTTGAAATGGTGGTGGACTCTAGACTTATTGTGGAATTTTTACGCTCTTATTACGTGCCAGGCACTGCATTGTGCACTGGGGTGAAATATAAGCAAATCCCCATTTTACAGATGAGGGAATTGAGGCCCAGAGAAGTGAAGTGACTTGCCCACGATCACATAGCAGACAACTGGCGGAGCCGGAATTAGAACCCAGGTCCTTCTGACTCCCAGGGTCATATTCTATCCAGTAGGCCATTCTGCTTCTCTAAGCTGCTGCTCGTGACTTGCATCACAGAATTGGAATGGGTGATTTATAGACCGTGGGCCCGTTGTTGGGTAGGGATTGTCTCTATCTGTTGCCGGATTGTACTTTCCAAGCGCTTAGTACAGTGCTCTGCACACAGTAAGTGCTCAATAAATGCGATTGAATGAATGAATGATTTGACCATAAAGTCATTGTTTGCTTAGAGCCTGCCCTTCTCCCACCAAGGACCTTAGTATCTTACCAACTCTATTGTATTTTTCTATTGTCCTCATCCAAGCATATAGTACAGTGTTCTGCACATAGTAAGGGCTCAATAAATATCATTGATTGATTGAAGGATTGAAAAAGAAATACAGAATCTTATTTTCAAAGATACTAGGGCTAACTGTCGGTTAACTAAGAATTAATGGAACAGGCCCAGGAGAAAATAGAGTGTGATACATTTAATTGGAAGGAAACCAAGTTAGTGGGTCTCCTGGGAGGAATTTAGGCCACCATCTTTTTGAGGCACCCCAGGGATGAAATCTTGGTTTGACCTAACCCTAGGGTAAAATGTGACCCTCACTGAATTTTTTTTTGTTTCGTTGTGACAGACTGTGCCTGGCTTATAAATACCACACGGACTCTCAGCAAACTCCATTTCGTTGAGGCTTGAAGTCAAAGGCATTTGTTTTGTGTTCAGGCTATTTATAGAGCCGAGTGGCTCGATCTGACCCAATCCCAGAGTTATAGGCGATTTCTTTTTGACCAGATGTTCAGCTGAAGTCTGGGTTTAGTGTCGAAATCCTGGTGGGCGATGGATGTCTTGGAAGAGGGGATCAGCGGTTATTTATGATTCAGAAGGGCAATGTGTTAATTTGTATAATCCTTGTCCAGACCCAGAGATCAATGAAGTGTTAAAAATGTCCCAGTATTTGGTATCTGCCTCTCTCAGGAAGACAACAGCCACTGGCAATAAGGCCAAATTTCCTGTCTATATAGAATGAGAAGCAGTAGCCTAATGAATAAAGCATGGGCCCGGGGGGGCAGGGGACCTGAGTTCTAATCCCGGCTCTGCCACTTGCCTGCTGTGTCACCCTGGAGAAGTCACTTGACTTCTCCGTGCCTCAGTTTCCTCAATTGCAAAATGGGGATTCAATACTTGTTCTCCCTCTTTCTTAAAGTGTGAGCTCCATGTGGGACAGGGACTGTGTCCAGCCTTGTATCTATCCCAGCACCTAGAATAGTGCTTGACACATAGCACTTAACAAATAGCATAAAAAAAGAGTGCCGGTCTGCTGGGCGGTCAACTTGATTGCAACCTATACCCAAGAGAACCCTAACCTCCCACCCAAGTCATGTTTTGCTCCCTTTTCTTCTTCTTCCTGGTGTAACAGGCTCAGGGAAGGCTGAGAAGTAGGTAAAGGTGGTGATTGAGTTAAGTTCTCATTGAACTTCCCCATCATCAGAGAGCAACAGACACTGTGTGAAAATGTTATGTGTTTTGCTTTTTGTTTTCTACTCCCTCCAGCTTCTCTGTGACAGAACTTGGGGCATTGCTGCAAACTGAGAAATAGATTTCCATTTCCCCTTTAGTTTCCTGATTTCTCCCCCTAGCCCCACCTCCACTTTCCCTCCACCCTGGAGCATTTCCTGTTGGGCCCATTCATCTCAACCCTCGGCTGTTCAGGCCGTAAGATGTGCTTTTTATATCTCTTTAATATTTAAAAGATGGATTCCGTTGGGAGCTATCTGTGTTACCAGGTAGAAATAAAGGGAAGAAAGGGGCTTTCATCTTATCTTTAGTAAAGCGATCTGTAAAGAAGAGGATAGTTGATGAAGCCAGTGTTGGCCCTTCTCTGGCTTGGGAGTTGAGACTCATGGTGAAGGGGCTTTAGCCCAGCCTTGATAACAATTTTCCAAAATCATTAGTTTACAAAAATTGGGTTGGCCCTGCTTTCTCTCTCTCTCTTTCTCTCTCCCTTTCTGTCTACCTCTAACTGCCTTTCTCTGCTTTTCTCTGTCACTGTCTCTCTCTGACTATCTTTCTCCCTGACTTTCTCTGCATCTCTCTCTCATCCTTACTGACTTTCTGCCTATCTCTACCTATCTCTCTCTACCTTTCTCTTTCTCTATCTCTCTTTCTGCCCATCTCTCCCTGTATCTCTCTCTCTCTCACTGCTTTTCTGTCTACCTCTACCTCCCTCTGTCTATGTCTTTCTCTCGGTTTCCATCTCTCTCTACCCATATCTCTTTCTCTCTGTCTGTCTCTCTTTCTCTGCATCTTTCTCACTACAATTCTCTCTACCTACCTCTCTCTCTGCCTTTCTGTTTCTCTCTTTCTCTCTTGCTTCCTCTAAGCATTTCTCTCTCTCTCTCTCTCTCTCTCTCTCTCTCTCCTGTTTCTTGACTTGTGCAGTGTTCTCTGCTGGGTCACACAGAACTTCCAGGCATCAAGCTCTGACCTGGACAGCAATGACATGGCCTATCTCTGTCTGCTGCTCCCATTCACCAGGCGAGGAGCCAAAAGACTTATCTGGCTGTAGTAAACTCTATCAAGGATTTCCCAAGAAATTCAAATTCCCAAGAAAGCAGAACACAAAGACCACATAGAATGGCAAAACAGAGTTTATGACTTTTCTCATCAACTCCAACAGCACTGACTGACCACTGACTGTGTGTAAGAACACTGTACTGGACACTTAGGAGCATGCAATAGAACTAAGAGATGTGGTCTCTCTCCTTTGGGGAGGGGACTTCACAATCTGATGGATGGTAAACCACCACCTGGCTTTCTGTAGCCTTACCTTGACTTCTCTTAGGGTTGTATATGAAAGTTACAGTATCTTGAGAAGGAGTGTGGCCAATTGAAAAGAACACAAGTCCAGGAGTCAGAGGACCAGGGTTCGGTATACTGCTCAGCACATAGCAGGTGTTCAACAAGTACCACAGTTATTACAGTGACTGCTGTGTTATCTACAAAATGGGTCAGGTCAGGCGGAGATGGGCTCCTGCGTCTTCCGACCTCTCAGTAATGAGAAGCTGTATTTCTGTTTGGGATTTGCTCATAGCCAGCTCAGAGCTTCGAGTCTTCCCCTTTATATTTATTTTTAGGAAACGATTAGTTTTCTTCTTCTTCTTTATCAAAAAGAGCTAATTGTTTGGCTTAGAATCCTGGATCGTAATTCCAGCTAGACAGCACAGGCAGCAGTTCATGAATATTTAAAATGCTGCATGGATCGCTGGTAGAATTCCCTCAAAAAGCCTCCCTCCACACAATCCACCCATCCAGGGGCCTCCTTTGGGGTGTGTTTCTCTTGGTTGTTATAAACACTATGGCATTTGTTAAGTACTTACTATGTGTCAAGCATTGCACTGAACACTGGGGTAAAGACAAGATCAGTAGGTCAGACAGAGTCACTGTCCCGTGCAGAGCTCACAGTCTAAGTAAGGGGGAGCGAGAACCCTCGTTTTGCAAATGAGAAACATGAGGCACAGAGAAGTTAAGTGACTTCCCCACGTCACACAGCAAAGTCAGGATAAGAATCCAGGTCCCCTGACTCCCAAACCCCTGCTTGTTCCAGTAGGCAAAGCTGTTTTTCATTGTGGGGTGGCACATTTGTTTTATGGTATTTAATAATGATGGTATTTGCTAAACTCTTACTATATAGGGACCATCTCTATATGTTGCCAACCTGTACTTCCCAAGTGCTTAGTACAGTGCTTCGCACACAGTAAGCACTCAATAAATACGAATGAATGAATGAATGAATATGTGCCAAGCACTGTTCTAAGCACTGGAGTAGATACAAGGTAATCAGGTTGTCCCACATGGGATTTACAGTCTTAATCCCCAATTTACAGATGAGGTAACTGAGGCACAGAGAAGTTTAGTGACTTGCCCAAAGTCACACAGATGATAAGTGGCAGAGCTGGGATTAGAATCCACGACCCCTGACTCCCAAGCTCGTGCCCTTTCCACTAAGCCACACTGCTTCTATTTGTCAAGTACTTAATAATAATAATAATAATAATAATGATGGCATTTATTAAGCGCTTACTATGTGCAAAGTACTGTTCTAAGCGCTGGGGAGGTTACAAGGTGATCAGGTTGTCCCACGGAGAGATCACAATCTTAATCCCCGTTTTACAGATGAGGGAACTGAGGCACAGAGAAGTCAAGTGACTTGCCCAAAGTCACACAGCTGACCATTGGCAGAGCCGGGATTCGAACCCATGACCTCTGACTCCAAAGCCTGGGCTCTTTCCACTGAGCCACGCTGCTTCTCCTAGACACGCTGCTTGTCCTTTGCTATGTACCAGGCACTGTACTAAGCCCTGGGGTAGATACAAGATAATCAGGTTGGACACAGTCCCTGTCCCACATAGCGCTCACAGTCTCAATCCCCATTATGCAGATGAGGTGACTGAGGCCCAGAAGAGTTAAGGAAGGTCACACAGCAGACAAGCGCCGGGATTAGATCCCAGGTCATCCAAGTCCCAAGCCCGTGCTCTTCCCGCTGGCCCACGCTGCTTCCCTAGTAGAGTAGAGCAAGGAAAGTAGAGGCAAGCCCTGCAGGGCATGAACAATTGGAGGATGAGACGAGGAAGAGAAAGTGGAGAATGAAACTGAGAGGCCGGAAGAGAAGCCAGTGAGTAATTCCTGCTCTTTCTTACGTGGATGCAGTCACAGGTGATGTCAAGAGATCTCCCGGGAAGCAGTATGGCCTAGTGGAAAAAATCCTTGCTTGAGAGTCAGAGGACCTGGGTTCTAATCCCGCTCCTCCGCCCTTGCTTGCTGTGTGACCTGGGGCAAATCAGCCAGTCCGTCAATCTTATTCATTGAGCGCTTACAGTGTGCAGAGCACCATACTGAGCACTTGGGAGAGTACAATAGAACAATAAGTACCTTTAACAAATAATTCTCTGAGTCCTAGAGCTGTTTATCCACTCAGCTCTCACTAGTCCGAGAAGCGGCGTGGCCTAGTGGGTGGAGCATGAGCTTGGGAGTCAGAAGGTCGTGGGTTCTAATCCCGGCTCTGCCACATGTCGGGTGTGTGACCTTGGGCAGGTCACTTCATTTCTCTGGACCTCAGTTACCTCATCTGTAAAATGGGGATTAAGAGTGTGAGCTTTATGTGGGACAGGGACTGTGTCCAACCTAATTAACTTGTATCTACCCCAGCACTTTGAACAGTGCTTGGCACATAGTAAGAGCTTAATAACTACCATTATTATGAGAAGCAGCGTGGTTTAGTGGAAACAGCACGGGTTTTGGAGTCAGAGGACGTGGATTCTAATCCTGGCTCCGTCACTTGTCTGCTCTGTGACCTTGGGCAAGCCACTTAACTTCTCTGTGCCTTGGTTACCTCATCTGTAAAATGGAGATTAAGACTGTGAGCCCCAAGTGGGACAGCCTGTTTACCTTGTATCTACCCCAGCACTTAGAGCAGTGCTTGGCACATAGTAACCACTTAACAAATACCATAATTATTATTACTAAGACTCCAGGACCTCTAAGACTCCCCCACTTTGATGTCTCGCTGGCCCGTCAAACTCACCGTCTCTAAAATCGAACTTCTCTTTTCCATGTGAAACTCATCCCTCCTCCTAACTTTCCTGATACTATGATCCTCCCCATTCCTGCTGAAGAAAACATCCTGTCATCCGCCGTACCATCATATAAAAATCACATTTGGCATTTTACAAGCATTACGGTACAGTCTACTGTCAGGGAGAGAAGATCGGAAGAAAAGATTCCCCAGGAAACTCGCTTTCCCCGGTCTGCAGTCTGATAAATTGCTCGATCGATAGTATTTTTTGAGTGCTTAAAATGTGTGGATCACAGGGATCTGTTTGGAGGGCAGCTGCTCTGGCCACCTTGGGTTCCTTCTCATCCTGCTTTGAGGATTTTGAGGGCGGGAGGGTAGGGTGTTTGGGTATTTGATTAAAGCAATCTTTGATTGTAGGTCTCCTTTGAAGTGGGAGATTTCTGTGAGTTTGGGGGATTTTCCACAAGACATTATAGACTGTGAGCCCGTTGCTGGGTAGGGACTTCATATGTTGCCGACTTCTACTTCCCAAGTGCTTGGTACAGTGCTCTGCACATAGTAAGTGCTCAATAAATACAATTGAATGAATTAGTACATGCAAAGGGAGGGGGGTTGGCAAGCAAAGCCAAAATGAATTGTGGTATTTGTTAAGCACTTACTATGTGTCAGGCAATGTACTAAGTGCTGTAGTAGAAACATGGTAATTCTTTCTCAGGTGGAGGCAGCCACAAGTTTATAAGATCTCCTGGGAAGCAGCACGGCCTAGGGGGAAGAATCCGGACCCAGGAGTCGGAGGATCTGGGTTCTAATCCCAGCTCTGCCACTTGCCCGCTGTATAACCTTAGGCAAATTAGTCAGTCCATCAGTCGTATTTATTGAGCACTTAAGGTGTGCCAAGCATTGTACTAAGTGCTTGGGAGAGTACAATACAACAATAAACTGACACACTTCCTGCTCACAATGAGGTTTCAGTCTAGAGACTGTATAGATTTACAGTGAATAGTACAAAATTGCTCTGCACACATTAAGCGATCAATAAACACGACTGAATGAATGAATGATGTACAGCGATTTAAAGTGTACAGACCGTAAATCGCTTAATTTCTCCAGGCCTCAGTTTCCTCAACTGTAAATTGGGGATTTGGTACCTGTTAGCCCCATGTGGGACAAGGACTGAGGCCAGTCTGAATTATCTTTATCTACCCCAACACTTAAAAAAGTGCTTGGCACATAGCAACTGCTTACCAAATATGCTATTATTATCATTACTTAGACCGTGAGTCCTGTGTGGGGTAGAGACTGCATCTGATCTGATTATCTTGTGTCTCTATCCCAGTGTTTAGTACAGTGATAGGCACATACTAAGTGCTTAAAAAGTACCACTATCATTATTATAGTGGTTTAGTGGAATGAGCCCGGGCTTGAGAGTCAGAGGTCGTGGGTTCTAATCCCAGCTCCACCATTCGTCAGCTGTGTGACTTTGGGCAAGTCACTTAACTTCTCTGTGGCTCAATTACCTCTTCGGTAAAATGGGGTTTAAGACTGTGAGCCCCACGTGGCTCAATTACCTCTTCGGTAAAATGGGGCTTAAGACTGTGAGCCCCACGTGGGACAACCTGATTACCTGGTATCTACCCCAGCACTTAGAACAGTGCTTGGCATCTAGTAAGTGCTTAACAAATACCATCATTATTACTATATTAATAGTAACCTGATTCTTGGAAGGAAAAATTCCCACACATCTTATGACTCCAGGCTCAGTCTGAGCCCATCCATATGTTGCGGAGGAGGATGAAAAGAGCAATACTTCTTCCCTCAATAGGAATCTCAGTAATCATCTTTGCTGAGCTGATGTATGGCCTCATTGAAAAAACACGGGCCTAGGAGTCGGAGAACCTCGGTTCTAATCCTGTCTCCCCCTCATACCTGCTGTGTGACCTTGGGCAAGTCACTTCACCTCTCTGTGCCTCTGTTTCCTCATCTGGAAAATGGGGATTTGATACCTGTTATCCTTCCTATTTAAACTGTGAACTACATGTGGGACCTGATTATCTTGTACCTTGACACATTGTAAGCGCCAACAAATGTGATTATTATTACTATTATTATTATCATTGTCATTATTATTAATATTTATTCTCTGCTTTTACTTTCGGTGCTGCTTTCTTATCTAGCCTCTGAGCTGTCTGGCTCAGAAGGATAAAGGGGAGGCTGAGGGGGCTAGACAAATTTTTGAAAATTGTCGACCCTATCCATCAAATGGCCTTTCTATGATGTTGAGTATGGGTTGTTCTTTGGATTTCTTTCTCCTTCTTAATCTCTCATGTCCCAGTTTTTATTTTCCCTTCCTGCTGCATTACCCATTCACTTGGGTCCATATTCCCTGAACAATTAAGAACTTCCCCCTTCCTTGCTTCCTCCTTTTCCCCTTTCCCTCCCCCAGAACTTGTATATATATAGCCACACTTGCTTCCCCTATCTGTAATATATTTTTTATGATGTCTTGTAAGTGCTTACTATATGCCTTACTATATGCCAAGCACTGTTCTAAGCACTGGGGTAGGTACAAGTTAATTAGGATGGATACAATCCCTGTCCTGCATGGGACTCACGATCTCAGCAGGAGGGAGAACCGGTATTTAATCCCCATTTTACAGTTGAGGAAACTGGGGCACCAAGAACTTAAGTGACTTCCCCAAGGTCAAACAGCAAGCAATTGACAGAGCCAGGATTAGAACCCAGGCCCATGCTCTTTCCACTAGGCCATGCTGCTTCTCATATAATATATTTTAATGTCTGTCTCCCCCACCAGATTTTAAACTCCTTGAGGCTGGGAATCGTGTCTTCTAACTCTATCGTACTTTCCCAGTGCTCTGTACACAGTAAGTATTCAATAAATACCATTGATTGATGGGATTCTGGGATCCTTGGCTTGATTAACCCCAAAGGAACCCTCCAGAAATGATGGAACAAATGAGAATAAACTGGGGGGTGGGGAGGGGGGTGAGGAAGGAGTCCTAATTTCACAGTGCTGAGGGCTCCTGCCAGCCTTGACATGGGTACCTCCTTCCCCCCACCCTAAAAGATAGGCTTGTAATGACTTGTCTTTGTCCTTGTCAAGTGCTGAGAGTTCTCACTGTCCCAGCTCCAAGCAAATGAATTCTTCTTTAATGATGCTCTTTGTGAAGTGACATATCCTTGCTCGATGCTACACTAGGGCAGAGCGAGTCTCTCTTCTGCCAGATCATTTTTTTAAGTAGAAGAAGCAGTCCTGGAAAATGGGAAGCAGTGCAGCCTAGGAGCCAGTAGGACCTGAGTTCTAATCACGCTCCCCCACTTGTTAGCTGTGTGACCCTGGACAAGTAACTTGACTTCTCTGTTTCTCAGTTACCTCATCTGCTGAATGGGGATTAAGACCGTGAGCCCCGTATGAGACAGGGACTGTCCAATCTGATCAGCTTGTATCTACTCCAGCACTTAATACAGTGCCTCATATGTAGTTTTGTTGTCTGTCTCCCCCTTCTAGACTGTGAGCCCACTGTTGGGTAGGGACTGTCTCTATATGTTGCCAACTTGTACTTCCCAAACGCTTATACAGTGCTCTGCACACAGTAAGTGCTCAATAAATATGAATGATTGATTGATATGTAGTAAGTCCTTAACAAATACCATTAAAAAATGGGGCAGTCATATCTACATGACTGTGAATTCCAGCTGGGGTCGGGGCAGTTAAGGAATCAAAATTCCATCTGAGGCGGGGGGAAGGTTAAAGAATCCATTGATTTTTTTGTACCTTGTGCTCTTCTGTCATCGGGGAAAAAAAAGTATTTGTGTGAGGAGGAGTGAGAAAAGACATAACAGAACAGTGAGAAGGCGGAGGAGGAAGAGAAGCAAGACAAGGAGAATAATAATGATAATAACAATTGTATTAAGCTTTACTATGTTCAAACAAGGAGGAAGAGGAATTGAGAGAGGGACTCTGCTTGTGTTACAAATTTGCAGTCCTAGGTTTTGGTTCTGAGAGAGGGGAAAGAATTCAGATTATCCTTGCCTAGGCTAATCTCTAGCCAGGACTCCACTCTTTTCTGCTCTCAACAACTTGCCGCTTTTTTCATCTGTCGTTCAATCAGTGGTATTCATTTACCGCTTATGGTGTGTGGAGCACTGTACTAAGCAGTTGGGAGAATATATTACAGAGTAAGTATGGATGATCCCTGCGCATATTTCCAGCAAATCTAAGGCTTGTCCAGATCTCTCTCCCTCTCTCTTTCTCCCTTTCTCTTGCTGTTTCTCTCTCTCTCTCTCTCTCCATCTGTCTCTAACTGTATAGAGGTAAAAATTACAAGCTAAATTATTTAAGGAATTTATTCATCAGCATATTGGATTTCAAGAAATGTACACTACCAGTTGAACTAAGGAATTGTCAGGGTGAGTAATCGTGCTGGTCCTAAAGCACATATCTTTCTCAATCATGTGAACAAAAAAAGATTCTTTGGTGCTATAATGCTCTCTGGATTAATCTCATTTTAATAGTAAAACAAATCCATTCTCTGTTCCCTGCACACACATTTGCATTGAACGTGATTTCTTGGAAATGCACAAACTGGTTCTTTGCCGTCCCCCACTCAAGTGAAAGGGATATTTATTAAGTTGAAATAATGAATCAGTATATATGGGAAAATAAAACAAACTGAAATAAGGTTAAAGGATTCTTAGGTGCAGTCAATTCTCAGTAGCATGAAGGTATTTTCTCAACGGACCTCGTGCTGGAAAAACTCACATTGTGATGCCCCCTCGGTGTGCTTGCAATTATTTCTTCTGGTGTCACATTGCATCCCACTCAAACAGATGTGCATTATTAGAAGAACATATCCTAGTCCCCCAACAGGATTCTTTCTAGAATACACAGTACTAAATTTAGCTTTTAGATGCTGCATACAAATGGAAATGAAAATATATATTTGTTTTGTCTTGGCCCAGTTGCCTGATGGGTGATCTTGGGCAAGTCACTTAATCTTTCTGTGTTTTAGTTCCCTCATCTATAATGGGGATAAGATACCAGGTGTCCTCTCTTAGAGCAGAAATCCCATGTGGGACAGACACTGTGCCCATCCCCATTACTATGGGCAGGGAACTTGTCTGCCAGCTCTGTTGGATTGTACTTTCCCAAGCTCTTAGAACAGTGCTCTGCACAGAGTAAGTGCTAAATAGATACCGCTGATTGATTATCTCATGTCTCTCAGCCTTTAGCATTATGCTTGGCACATAGTAAGACTCAAGAATTGTAACCAACACCATACATAATTGGAAATTAATTTTAAAATTCTTCAAAACCTTTAAAACAAATGAGCCCCATGTGGGACAGGTCTGTGTCTGACATGATTATCTTCTATCTACCCCAGCGATTAGAGCAGTGTTAGCATAGAGTAAGCATTTAAATGCCGTAATTATTATGTATCTTCCCACAGTCTCTGTCTCAACCATTTTGCATTTAAATCCTTTAAACATCATAGTCACAGCTTTGCCTACTAGTTTACTCTTTTTCATCTAGTTTTCCACCTATCTTCCCTCATGTCTTGAGCGGGGATTGTATTCTGTCATTTGATTGTATTCTGTCATTCCTCCCTTTTAGACTGTGAGCCCACTGTTGGGTAGGGACTGTCTCTATATGTTGCCAACTTGTACTTCCCAAGCGCTTAGTACAGTGCTCTGCACACAGTAAGCACTCAGTAAATACAATTGATTGATTGATTGATTCCTCAATGACGCTGCTACCAGTTTTTACACTATCATCCTTCTAAATCCTTCCCCCTTAGAAGAGCCACGCTCACTGCCTCAATGGTGGGGCTGTTGATTAATGCCCGTAACACTTCTTTTCATAATAATATTTATGGCATTTGTTAAGTACTTACTATGTATCAAGTACTGTTCTAAGTCCTGGGGTAGATACAAGTTAATCAGTTTGGACACAGCCCCTGTCTCAGTCTAAGTAGGTCAGTCTCCACTTTACAGTCTTATTTTTTTATTGTTGTTTTTTAATGGGGTTTGTTAATAATAATAATGATGGCATTTGTTAAGCGCTTACTATGTGCAGAGCACTGTTCTAAGCACTGAGGGGGAATACAAGGTGATCAAGTTGTCCCACGTGGGGCTCACAGTCTTAATCCCCATTTTCCAGATGAGGGAACTGAGGCTCAGAGAAGTTAAGTGACTTGCTCAAGGTCACACAGCGGACATGTGGCGGAGTCAGGACTCGAACCCATGACCTCTGACTCCAAAGCCCATGCTCTTTCCAATGAGCCACACTGCTTCTCTAAGTGTTAAGTGTTTACTATGTACCAGGTACTGTACTAGGGCCTGGGGTAGATACAAACTAATCAGGTTGGACACAGTTCATGTCCCTCCTGGGACTCACAGTCTTAATCCCCCTTTTACGGATCAGGTATTTGAAGAACAGAGAAGTGAAGTGACTTACCCAAGGTCCCACAGCAAACAAGTGGTGGAGCCGGGATTACTCCCAGGCCCGTGCTCTATCCACTAGGCAACACTGCTTCCCAGAGGCTTGCTCATTCTCTTTCTCTCAGATCATCAGGACGTCCACCCAGTGCTCCCTCCCCAGATCAGCCATTGCTGGAGCTGTTCTTCCTCTCCCCACATGGATGTAGTATGTGATCAATCAATCAATCAATCAATCGTATTTATTGAGCGCTTACTGTGTGCAGAGCACTGTACTAAGCACTTGGGAAGTACAAGCTGGCAACACATACAGTCCCTACCCAACAGTGGGCTCACAGTCTAGAAGGGGGAGACAGAGAACAAAACCAAACATACTAACAAAATAAAATAAATAGAATAGATGGGTACAAGTAAAATAAATAAATTAATAAATTAATAAATATGTACAAACATATATACATATATGCTGGTGCTGTGTGGAAGGGAAGGAGGTAAGGCGGGGAGGATGGAGGGGGGACAGGAAGGAGGGGGATCAGTCTGGGAAGGCCTCCTAACCTTGTAACCTCCCCAGCACTTAGAACAGTGTTTTGCACATAGTAAGCGCTTAATAAAAGCCATTATTATTACTATTATTATTAACAAATAGCATTATTATTATTATCGTGCCCGCCCCCGGCCTCTGGGGCTCTGGCCTCTGTCTGCTTGGACAGGCCCTCTGATGATTTCCCATCGCAAAAGCATTCGTAATTCCCTGGATCCATAGTTTCTGCCTTAGCCTTAAAGCCTTGCCTCTCTTTTTCAACTTGTCACAATCTCCTTTTCCTATCAGGAGGTTAGTGTTACATTCATTTATAATACTAATAATGATGATGATGATGATCTTTGTTAAGCGCTTACTATGTGCCAAGCACTGTTTTAAGCAGTGGGGTAGATACAAAGTAATCTAGTTGTCCCAGGCAAGGCTCACAGTCTTAATCCCCATTTTACAGATGAGGTAACTGAGGAACAGATAGGAGGTTTACCCAAAGCCTCAGAGCTGACAAGTGGTGGAGTCAGGATTAGAACCCTTAACCTCTGACTCCCAAGCCCGGGCTCTTTCCACTAAGCCACACTGCTTCTCTGCTTTAGCATGTTTTTTAAGATAATCATTAAGGGATGTGCTAAGCCCTGTGCTAAGCACTGGAGTAGACCTAGGAATAGATCAGACATTCTGTAGGTCCAGGAAAAGGAAGACCTTAATCAGTCAATCAGTCAATCATATTTATTGAGCGCTTACTGTGTGCAGAGCACTGTAGTAAGCACTTGGGAATTACAAGTTGGCAACATATAGCGACGGTCCCTACCCAATGGTGGGCTCACTGTCTAGAAGGGGGAGACAAAGAACAAAACAAAGCATATTAACAAAATAAAATAAATAGAATAGATATGTACAAGTAAAATAAATAAATAAATAGAGTAATAAATACATACAAACATATATACATATATACAGGTGCTGTGGGGAAGGGAAGGAGGTAAGGCGGGGGAAAGGACTAGAACCTTAGTTCTAGTCCCATTCCTGCAACCAGCCTCTGTGTGGTTTAGGGCAAGATGAGCATGAGCTTTGGAGTCAGAGATCATGGGTTCAAATCCCGGCTCTGCCAATTGTCAGCTGTGTGACTTTGGGCAAGTCACTTAACTTCTCTGGGCCTCAGTTACCTCATCTGTAAAATGAGGATTAAGACTGTGAGCCCCCTGTGGGACAATCTGATCACCTTGTAACCTCCCCAGCGCTTAGAACAGTGCTTTGCACATAGTAAGCACTTAATAAATGCCATTATTATTATTATTGTTTAACTCCTCTGCCTCAGTTTTCTCATCTGTAAAATGGGGATTATAATGCCTGTTTTTCTCTATGTCACAGAGATGGTGTGAGGGCAAAAATGAAATAAGGTATGTCAAAGTGCTTGGGGAATGAAAGTGTTTTATAGGAAATCAAGGTTTTAAGGAAGAGGGAGGGGAGCTATCCTATTCCTATTTTACAAACAAGGAAACCGAGTCATAAAAAGAGGTTAAATACCTTTCCCAAGGTCACATAGCAGAACCTGGGTCCCTAGAACCTGTGTCTTCTGGCTCCCAGCTTCATGCTCTTTTCACTGGACCACATTTCCTCTTGTGTTCTTGAAGAATTTGGTATTAGGAGAATTTATATTATAGTAACCATTGATTCCAAGGAAAGTAATGGATTAGAGAGTACATGATTGGAAAAGTCAACCATATCTGCCATTTTAAAATTGAATTGAACTGAACTAATTTCATTTCATTTATATTGCTATCTGCCTGAATCAGAATGCTTTACACTCTTGCCGCTCATCATTATGTTATTGTATTAAACACTGTCAAGTGGCAAAACACAAAGAAACATCCCGTGTTATGTGGTAAAGAGCAATAAGGCTGTGGCAGAGGTAATGATGTGCAAGAGTGCAGCACATACATGTATATAGTGATTTCTTCCTACATTAAATCTATTTGCACCAAAATGGGAACTGTGCTAATACCTAGAACAGACTACTATTTTGGGAAGAAAGTCCCCCATTAATTACCTCACACTCCATCCAAATCACGTACCTTAGACATGTTATATTAGAAATGATCATTTTTGAAAATAATCCTCTGGATCATCCTGCAAGTCCTAGATTTAACTTGAAACCCTTGACATCCTATACTTTGAGGTAATCTAGAATTTCACTGTTTCCTTCTTATGCCCGGCTATTTTTTTGTGTTATTATTTAGATTATAAATTAATTTGGCAGGCGGATTCCTGAATTTATTTTCAAAACACAGCCAAACACATCATCACTATTCTATAATTGTTTAATATCAATGATAATAATAACATTATTGGCTGATCACCTTGTATCTCCCCCAGCACTTAGAACAGTGCTTTGCACATAGTAAGCACTTAACAAATACCATTAAAAAAATTCAAACACAGCTGTTAATCAGTGGTACTTGTTGAGTACTTACTGTGTACAAGAGCACTGTACTAAGCGCTTGGGAGAGTAGAAATACAACTCAGTTGGTAAACACATTCCCTGCACATAACGAGTTTACAGTCTATGAGGGAAGACAAGCATAAACATAAATAATTTTAATATATAATTTATAGGTATGTATGTAAGTGCTGTGGGGTTGAAGGTGGGGCAAATATCAAATGCCCAAAGATCACAGCTCTAAGTGCATAGATGATGCAGAAGGGAGAGGAAATCTAGGAAAAGAGGGCTTAATTAGGGAAGGCTTCTTGGAGGAGATGCGACCTTAATAAGCCTTTTTAGCAAGTCATAGTAAAGTCAGAGTAAGAACTGACTCCCAATAATATATTTAACCTGCAGCTTCTACTACCCTGAACAGGACATATTTCTCGAATCAGGATTTGGTGTAGTATTATTTTTTAAGGTTGATTTATGAAATCAGAAATACATAGCCAGAATGATAGTGTGTGCATATTAGAGAATCTGTTATTTCCTGAACTTTTGACTTTCACATTTAAACTGATAGAGGTTTGTGGTTAGTGCTTAAAACCAGATAGCTTAACAACTGCTATTTAGCATTTTTTCCAATCTGTACAATCTGATGTATTATTCATCACAAATTCAGTAGAAGTCAGGAGTCATCGATCCCTGTTTCAGTGAGGAAACAGAAGCCCCAAAAGGGGAACTCACTTGCCTGAGGTCAAAGAGGAGTTTAGTGGCTGAGTCGGTGTTAGATATTTAGTAACAGATTTAGTTGGGTTGCCTCTTCATTCCTGGGATTTTATGCTCAGTTCCTCCACTGTCACCTCCCTAGTCCTTTCCAATGTTCATATATGTTATATATATATATATATTATATATATATATGTTATATTTATATAACATATGTTATATATATATGTGTTATATTTATATAACATATGATATATTTATATAACATATGATATATATGTGTATATATATATATATATATATATATATATATATATATATATATATATCATGTCTCCTAGATAAATAATGCCTTAGAGACTAAGGTTCTCATAGGGAGAAAATTAGAGGGCTGTGAGCAGTATGGTCTTTGGGCAGTATATAACAATATACTGTTATATTATAATGTCTGTTATATTGTTGTGTTGTACTCTCCCAAGTGCTTAGTATAGTGTTCTGCACACAGTAAGCACTCAATAAATATGATTGACTTACTAATTTATATGAAAGAGCACAGGCCTAAGAGTAAGAGGACTTGGATTCTAATCCCAGTTCCACCACTCTTCTACTGTGTGACCCATGGGCAACTCACTTCACTTCTCTATGCCTCATTTACTTCATCTGCAAAACTGGGGATTAAATGCCCCTCCCTCCAATTTGGACTGTAAGGCCCATGTGGGACAGGGACTATGTCCATCCTGATCCACTCATACAGTACTAAGAGCCAGGATTAGAACCCAGGGCCTCTGACCCCCAGACCCAGCCTCATTCCACTGGGCCACACCATTTGCCGTTCGGACTTAAAAATGTAGCCCTGGGTCACTTGGCTGACTTGGGCCAGAAGTTTAGAACTGAGAAGTTTAGAAGTGAGAACTGGACACTCCCAATCCAACAAATATTCTCTAGGGGAACTTGTGCCCTCGTGGAGGCTAACACCTATCACCTACAGGCACTCCCATTTGTGAGGACAGATGCCACAGGGTGCTGCATAGTTGGAGAATTATGTTACCGGGACCCAGAGTTGGAAGACATCTAGTAATAATAATAATGATTATGGCATTTAAGTGCTTATTCTAAACCAAGCACTGTACTCAGAGCTGAGGTAGAAGATCATCAGGGCCCACGGGGGGCTCACAGTCTAAGTAGGAGGCAGGACAGGTTTCAAATCCCCATTTTGCAAATGAGGTAACTGAGGCACAGAGAGGCATAGTGAATTGCCCAAGGTCACACAGCAGGCAAGTGACAGAGCTGGAATTAGAACCCAAGTCCTCTGATTTCCAGGCCCGTGTACTTTCCACTAAACTATGCTGCTACTATTGATTGACATATAATAATAATAATAATAATGGCATTTATTAAGCACTTACTATGTGCAAAGCACTGTTCTAAGCACTGGGGAGGTTACAAGGTGATCAGGTTATCCCACGGGGGGCTCACAGTCTTAACCCCCATTTTGCAGATCAAACAATCAGTACTATTTAGCCTATGCCATTTTCTCTTCCCAGCCAAGCCCAGTCCCATGAACTCCTTCATCCCAAAGGCTCAGACCGCTTAATACCACCTTCTCTGTGTAAGGGTCAAATTCCCATAACGGGAGTAGTGGATGGCATTTGAGCCCTCTGATGGAAACTTGGGCTATTTAGGTTTTCTTTGGCTCTGGCATGAGATCCAGGCCTACTGGAGTCTGCAGCAAGAGTTGATTAGGGTCAGGCTGGAGGTGCTCCTTCCCGACCGATGGTGGGCTATTGTCTCTTTGGCCATCTTTTCTGGGTGGTTCCCCTCCTCCTGAGTTTTTCTTACACTGGGATCTAGAGTGCAGTGCTCCCCTTTAGAGGTATTTTGTAGGAACCAAGAGCACCAGAGGCTTGTCCTTTTGGGGCAATGCCAGCCCTTGCCCAAAACTTGTATTTGCCCATTCTAGGGTTGCTTCAGGTAGGCAACACCCCTTCTAGACTGTGAGCCCAGTGTTGGGTTGGGACTGTCTCTATATGTTGCCAACTTGTACTTCCCAAGTGCTTAGTACAGTGCTCTGCACACAGTAAGCGCTCAATAAATACGATTGAATGAAAGTTTAGACTACAGAAGAGCCATGTTCTGTGGAAGAGTCACAGAGTTCTGTCTTTTATTGGAGAATAGCCAACAGAGTTAGTGGGCATGTTCCCCCACACAATAGAGCTTGCCTGCACTGAATGGCTCCCAAACAATAAAGATCCACTTTTAAATAGCGGCACATCTATTTTTAGAATTAAGCTCTTTGCCCAAGGAACTGCAGCCTTAGGTTTTTAGTTTTGCAGGGGTTGAGGGTCCCTGGGGAAATGTTCATGGATGAATTACTATGAGCATCTTCTCCGCTGACAGAACAACATTAAGGGGAAGGCCTTCAGCGTGTTGTTGTTTTTTAATCCGTCATTCAATCATAAACACTTGTGAGAGTAAAATATAGCAATAGATCAGAGTTTGTAGATAAATTGTCTGCTCAGAATGGGCTTAAAGCCTAGACGGGGACACAGACATTAATGTAAAAAAAAATTACAGTTACGTACATAAGTGCTGTGGGGCTGAGGGAGGAAGGAATAAAGGAAGCAAATCAGGGTGACATAGAAGGGAGTGAGTGAATGGAAGATCAGGGCTTAGTCAGCAGAGATATGCTTTCCTTCAGTAAGGCCTTGAAGGTGGGGAGAGTGCCCAATCGTCCCCTTCCCCGCCCTACCTCCTTCCCCTCCCCACAGCACTTGTATATATTTGTACATATTTATTACTCTACATATTTTACTTGTACATATTTACTACTCTAGTTTATTAATGATGTGCATATAGCTATAATTCTATTTATTCTGACGGTTTTGACACCTGTCTATGTGTTATGTTTTGTTGTCTGTCTCACCCTTCTAGACTGTGAGCCCGTTGTTGGGTAGGGACCGTCGCTATATGTTGCCGACTTGTACTTCCCAAGTGCCTAGTACAGTGCTCTGCACACAGTAAGCGCTCAATAAATACGATTGAATGAATGAATAATATCTGTCAGATGAAGATATGTTCCAGACCAGAGGCAAGTCGAGGGCGAGAGGTCGGCGGCAAGATAGACAGGATCTTTTTCTTAGGTCTCCAACAATTTTTTTTCCTACTAAAATTTGATTTCATCGGAGTAAATCTCACAATCGTAGATCTGGAGAAAATCTGGAGAGGTCATCTGGTCTTGTCCCCTGGCTCCAGGCATGTGATTGGCTAAACCTTTCAAGAGAGGCAACCATATCTCTGGGAATGGAGATTTTACTGTCACCTGAGGTAGCCCATCCAAGTGTTCTTTCACCCTGAAAGTTGAGAAGTTCCTCCTTGGGTCTAACCCAAATCGCTCCTGCTTTAGTTTACGTCGTCGTTCTAAAAGTACCCACTTTAAAGGTGAGCATCCTTTCTTAGTGGAAACTGAATCAACGCACTCTGTAAGCCTGTCAGCTTTGCCTATTGATACTGATTTTATTTCTGAATCTCCATGCCACTGGGGAGTAAGTGCAAGAGCAATTTTTACATATATCCACTCAGCGACAAGCATATGCGTATCCTAATGCTGAAATGTGGAAATTGTGAGTTATCTAGAGTAGTTTAAAAATCTTATCCAACAGATGGTCTTGGTAATTCAGTACTGTCAACGTGAATTCTGAGAGAGAGAATTTGGAGGCAAGGACTCTTTTGTAGCTATTTTATTTCATACAGTCCATGGGGATTTCTCTTCTACTTGCAGTGAACAGGCCAGGATAAATTCTAGAAGAATTGTTCTTGTAACTTCTGCTAAGAGAAAGCAAGCACTTTGAGCATCTACACTGGATTTTTCACACTCACTTTCTTTTCTGCACACTTTCACCCCAAATCTTTGTGTTTATAAAAAAACAGAACTCCAGAAACCAAATGGAAACTTACTTGGAAATTATAATAATTGTATTTGTTAGGCGCTTATTATGTGCTAAGCACCCTACTCAGAGCCGGGGTAAAATACAAGATAATCAGGTCAGACACAGTCCCTGTCCCACACAATGCTCACAATTTAATTGGGAGGAAGAGCAGGAATTGAATTCCCAGTTTACAGTGTGAAAAGGGAGGCACAGAGGAGTTAAGTGACTTGCCCAAGGTCACACAGCAGGCAGGTGGCAGAGCTGGGATGAAAATTTAGGTTCTCTGACTCACATGCCAGGCCGTGCTCTTTCCACTGGGCCAGACTGCTTCTCAGTAACTGTTGAAGAGTCACTGCCTAGAAATAACAAGGGCCTAGAAACCGCAATAGATCTCCTCGATTTGACAAATGTTTTAATAGGCATCATTTTAATTAGGGTAACTTGACCACACTGAATTCAGTTTACAGCATTGAAAAAAACATCCCTCCATATTAGAAGTAAATCCACTCTGGAGCATTCAAGAGATTCGGAAAATTAACCACACCTTTTCTCTCCAGTGTTTCTGAAATAGCCCTTATTGCATCTTGTAGCCCGTTAGACAGGAAAATTCCACTTGCACTGAGGAACACGATGCTGCTTTATAGATCGTTATATATTAAAAGCTTAGCCCAAATACATATTAACCAGCATGTGGGTGCCTTAGGGGTGTTGATGCAACTTTTCTGTGTTCGAGCCACAAGTATTTATTGAGCCACACAGAGTGCATCTGAACAGTCCATTATAAAATACCATATGGATTTCAGTTTACCCATAAAGACAGACGGGATCCCTGGAGCTCTACCCCAGAGTTTTCTCAATTCTCCTGAAGCTTCTCTCTCCTCCTCAGTTCGCCTCAGGCTGTTGGACCTGAGGGAAAAAGGAGGTTCTGGGAAAAATAAAAAAAGAACAAAAAGAATTAGCTGAACAATTCTGCGTGTAGACCTCGTTGGTAGAAACAAGAGTTCCCTTCAGACTTCAGCATGAACCGTGCCTCCTGGCATAATTATTGCACCAGTGGGATTCATTGGGAATCATCCATCCTTCCTCCACTCCACTAGCCTCCGCACTGACACAGTGATGGAATTGCTCCGTGAACTAATGACTAAAGTCATTTTTTGGAACCCTCCAGTGGGGATAGTTGGAGATTTTCCAGGAGTCAGGCCGGATTCAGCATGGCGTAGTGGATAGAGCAAGGGCCTAGGAGCAAGAAGGACCAGGGTTCTAATCCTGACTCTGCCACTTGTCTGCTGTGTGACTTTGGGCAAGTCACTTCACTTCTCTAGGCTTCAGTTCCCACATTTGTAAAATGGGTAGTAAGACTGTGAGCCCCATGTGGGAGAGAGACTGTGTCCCACCCGATTAGCTTGGATCTATTCCAGCGCTTAGAACAGTGCTTGACACACAGAAAGTGCTTAACAAATACCATTACCACCATCCCAGGAAAGTTTCCCACCTCCCTGAAAAGGAATAACAGCAATAATGGTATTTAAGTGCTATGTGCCACACACTGTGGTAGATACAAGACAGCCAGGTCAGACACAATCGTTGTCCCAGACTAAGCCCCCCTTTTCCTCTGCTCCCCCTACCTCCCCGTCACCTCGACTCACTCCCTTTGTTCTTCCCCCTCCCCGCCCCACACACTCATGTATGTATTTACATATTTATAATTATAATTTTATTTATTTTATTAATGATGTGTATAGATCTATAATACTATTTATTTATAATGATGCTACTGATGCCTGTTTACTTGTTTTGATGTCTGTCTCCCCCCCTTCTAGACTGTGAGCCCATTATGGGCAAGGATTGTCTCTGTTGCAGAATTGTACTTCCAAAGTGCTCAGTACAGTGCTTTGCACACAGTAAGCACTCAATAAATATGATTGAATGAATGAATGAATGAATGAACATGGGGCTCCTAGTCGGAATAAGAGGGTGACTTGGGCAAGTCACTTCACTTCTCTGTGCCTCAGTTACCTCATCTGTAAAATGGGGATTAAGACTGTGAGTCCCATGTGGGACAACCTCATTATCTTGTATCTACCCCTAGTGCTTAGAACAGTGCTTGGCACATAATAAGTGCTTAACAAATACCATTATCATTCAAGTGCTTAGTACAGTGCTCTGCACACAGTAAGTGCTCAATAAATATGATTGAATGAATGAACAGGTATTGAATCCCCATTTCACAGATGAGGAAACAGAACCACAGAGAAGTGAAGTGACTTGCCCAGTCATACAACTGATAAATGGTAGAACCGGCATTAGAACCCAGGCCCTCTGATTCCAAAGCCCGTGCTCTTCTCACAAGGGCTCACTGCTTCTCAGTTGTCTCAATTGTGTGTACCTTTTCCTCCAGCCCAGCTTGATTTATTCTCAGAAAGTAAATCCTCACATCAGAGGAAAGATAATGTAGCAAATTGTCAAAAACCAAGCATCCAAAGGTCAAGTCTTGACAAATCAATTCCAGAGGATTATCAGTGATGGAAGTCCACTACTATCACTATGGGCTTCCATGTCAGCTTCAGTATCAGCAACTGAACCCTTCAAGGATGCAGACTGCTACTCTAGGCCTATGTTGAATGTACAGAAAAATTAAAACACCCAATCCCTGCCTTTGAAGCATTACCTCTAGACTATTAGCTCACTGTGGACAGAGAATGTGTCTGTTATGTTGTTGTGTTGCCCCCCAAGCGCTTATTACAGTGCTGTGCACACAGTAAGTACTCAGTAAATATGATTGATTGATTGATTTCACAATTGCTTCTCCCTAAACAGGCCATTTCATTTGCTACTCCCCCAAGTGCTTATTACAGTGTTGTGCACACAGTAAGTGCACAATAAATATGATTGATTGATTGATTTCACAATTGCTTCTCCCTAAACTGGCCATTTCATTTGCTAATAAAAAAACAGTCAAGGTTGTCAATATAGTGAAGAAAAAAAACCCACAGACAACTTCTGGACCTACCTGAGAATGCATCCTAAATGATTGAGCATCAAAACTTTTGTTCACTATCAAACATGAAAGACTTCTCTATTGGTCAATCAATCAATCAATCAATTTTAAGCTCTTTAAAGCACTCACCTTGCCCCCGTCTACCTCACAGCTCTGATTTCATACTACAACCCAGCCCACTCACTTCACTCTTGTAATGCCAACCTACTCACTATACCTCATCTCTTCTTCCTCGCCTCCAACTCCTTGTTCACATCCTCCCTCTGATGTGGAACTCTCTCTCCCTCCATGTCTGACAGACCACCACTCTCGCCACCTTCAAAGCCTTATTAAAATCACATTTCCAACAGGCCTTCCCTGACAAAGCCCTTATTTCCCCTATTCCTTCTCCCTTCTGCATCACCCTTGCACTTGGATTTATATCCTTTAAGCATTTTATGGCCACACACCTTCAATTCCACAGCACTGTGTACATATCCATAATTTATTTTAATGTCTGTCTCCCCCTCTAGACTATGATCTCCTTGTGAGCAAGGAACATGCCTACCAATTTTGTTGTATTATACCCTCCCAAGCACTTAGTACAGTGCTCTAAAACAGTAAGCACTCAAAAAAAACACTGATTGATTGATTGACTTCTTTATCCATTTAGGATGCAGGTTAGGTCAATATAGGACACTTCAGGAGTGAAGTGATTGTATTTGAGGCACCTGGCTGATGGATAAAGGCATGTAGGGAGGAAATGAACAATAACATCTCAATTTTTATATCTTCTTCCCCTGAAGAGTTCAAATGTTTCATCTTTAGGATTTCATTTATCTCACAACTTCTTAGGTCCTTCCCTTTGGAGCAGGGAAACAAACTTGCAGAGAGGCATATGGGTCATGCTTAATTTTGAGATTGTTTCAAACTTAGACTTATTATATTTGGTGGTCAGTATTTGCCTGAGGGCTTAATGTTTTTTTTCCCCGATCTGCCTCATCCTTCTACCTCTTGCTTCCTCTTCCTAATCTCCCATTACCAGGTCCACAGACTTTGCCCCCATCCAAAGTATCCACGTAGACTTATACCTTCAAAGTGGTACTGAAGGCTCATCTCCTCCAAGAGGCCTTCCCTGACTAAGCCCTCACTTCCTCTCTTCCCACTCCCTTCTACATCACCCTCACACTGGAATTTGCTTCCTTTATTCCCTCTTCCCTCAGCCACATGGCACTTAGGTACAGATCTGAAATTTATTTATATTAATGTCTGTCTCTCCCTCTAGACTCTAACCTCATTGTGGGCAGGGAACACGTCTACCAACTCTGTTATATTGTACTCTCCCAAGCATTTTCTACAGTGTGGTGCACACAGTAGTGCTTAATAAATATGATTGATTGATCGACCTCTCTTGAGCCAAGCAGAAAGATAGTACAAAAGCAAGGCCCAGTGGGAACCACCATCAGTCCCAAGGCAAGCCTGTGACAGAATGGTCTTGTCTTGTCTTATGCCGTCAAGTCCTTTGTGCCTGAGAGTTTATCTCCTCCAGGAGGCCTTCCCAGACTGAGCCCCCTCCTTCCTCTCCCCCTCCTTCCTCTCTCCATCCCCCCGTCTTACCTCCTTCCCCTCCCCACAGCACCTGTATATATGTATATATGTTTGTATGTATTTATTACTCTATTTATTTTATTTGTACATATTTATTCTATTTATTTTATTTTGTTAATATGTTTTGTTTTGTTCTCTGTCTCCCCCTTCTAGACTGTGAGCCCACTGTTGGTTAGGGACCGTCTCTATATATTGCCAACTTGTACTTCCCAAGTGCTTAGTAAAGTGCTCTGCACACAGTAAGCGCTCAATAAATACAATTGAATGAATGAATGAATGACCCATACCGACACCACGGACACATCTCTCCCAGAAAGCCCCTCTCTCCATCTGGAATTGTTCTGGTAGTGTATCCATACAGTTTTCTAGGTAAAAAAAAAAACCAAAAAAACTGGTTTACCACTGCTGCCTTCAGCGCAGTAAACTCGAATCTCCGCCCTCAACTTTCTCCCATGTCGCTGCTGCCCCAGCACAGGTGAGTTTTGACTTGTAGCAGGTGGCCTTCCACTTGCTAGCCTCTGGCCAAGCTAGGAATGGAATGAGTTGACCTCTGCTTGCCTCTCCCTCCCATAGTCGAGATTGGTAGAGTACTGGAAATTCTCCAGGTGTGACCCTGAGAGGGGCTGAGAGAATGGTAGTAGCCTTAAATTTTTCCAATTTTGTTTATGGTATTCGTTAAGTGCTTACTATGTGCCAGGCACTGTATTAAACACTGGGGTAAATGCAAGTTAATCAGATTGGACACAGTCCCTGTCCTACAAAGGAGGCACAGTCTTAATCCCCATTTTACAGATTAGGTAATTAAGGCACAGAGAAGTTCAGTGACTTGCCCAAAGTCACACAGCAGACAAGTGGAGGAGCCAGGATTAGAACCCACGTCCTTCTGACTTCTAAAGCCTCCTTGGGTAATAATAATAATAATAATAATAATAATGATAATAATAATTTTGGTATTTGTTAAACACTTACTATGTGCAAAGCACTGTTCTAAACACTGGGGAGGATACAAGGTGATAGCCCTGGACACTATGGGAGCAGGAAATAAAAATCCAAAATGACAGGTCTTTGCCTCCCAACTTCGCCTTCTGTTTGAAAAATATCCCAGTGTCTCTCCAATCTTTTCCCTCCTTCAGTGTTAATAAAAATAATAATAATAATAACTGGCATTTATTAAGTGCTTACCATGTGCCAAATACTGTACTAACTCATGGGGACCGTCTCTATATGTTGCCAACTTGTACTTCCCAAGTGCTTAGTACAGTATGCTC
Source organism: Tachyglossus aculeatus (assembly GCF_015852505.1). Taxonomy (NCBI): domain Eukaryota; kingdom Metazoa; phylum Chordata; class Mammalia; order Monotremata; family Tachyglossidae; genus Tachyglossus; species Tachyglossus aculeatus. The sequence continues at coordinate 39,648,749 of NC_052067.1, read as the reverse complement.
TGCACACAGTAAGTGCTCAATAAATACAGTTGAATGAATGGGGTAAGTAAAAGATAATCAGATCAGTGATCCGTCAGTAGCATTTCTTGAGCACTTACTCTGTGCAGAGAACAGAATAAAACCCTTACGAGAGTACAATAAAGTTATCCAACATGGGATTCTCAATCTAAGAGGTTATAGTAAACTCTTTTTTCCAGATGAGGAAACTGAAGCCCAGAGAGGTTAGGTGATCTCCTCAAGGTCATAGAGCAGGCCACTGCCAGAATAAGTTTAAATCCAGATCTTCTGACTCCCAATTCTATGCTCTTTCCACTCGACCACACTACCTCCAATTCACCGCTTAGTTCATTTGTGCCTTGTGACTCAATACAACAATGCAGTGGGTTGTCGGGGAGTGGAGGGCAAGTCAGTTCTGGAAAAAAGATAAAAAAAAAAGACAAAGGGAAGCGATCCAGTGATTCAGGCTTCAGTGCCGCAGAGTTGTGGAACACATTCTAGCCTAAGTCCCCATTCTGGTAACAATCTGGCAAGTTGCCTGCGTTTTGTAACCCTGCCCAGTTAGCTGGGTCCACCCCGCCTCAGCATTCTGTCCTACCTGCAGGGATTCCTAACAATTAATTCGATCACTGTACTTCTATCTTATCTATCTCACCACCAACCTCTTGCCCACATCCTGCCTCTGTCTTGGCACTCCCTCCCTCCCTCTTCATATCCAACAGGCATTTATTCCCCCCAACCTTCAAAACCTCCAAAGTGTTACTGAAGGCACGTCTCCTCCAAGAGGTCTTCCCTGATTAATCCCTCATTTCCTTTTCTCCCACTCTCTTCTGCATTGCCCTGATCGCTCCCTTTATTCCCCACCCCACCCTCGGCACAGCACTTTCATACTTATCTGTAGTTTATTTGCTTATATTAATGACTGTCTCCCCTTTTAGACCGTAAGCTCATGGGCAGGGAACTACTGTACCCTCCCAAGTGCTAAGCATTCAATGAATATGATCGATTGACTGATCGAACAAGTGAAATCTGGATTGTTTTTGAGCTCACATGACTTAAAATGGTAGGGCTGGCTGAGAGGGTCAGTGGTGCAGCCTGGACTGTAGATTAATCACGTGACCCTCAGTTCAGTCCGAATTTCACATTCAAAGATAACCAGGTAGGATAACCTTCCTGTAGTCAAGATTCCCTCTCTGCTGGGGAAAACTCCTCTGTGCTTTAAAGACCAAGCCCACAGTCTATCATGTTTTAGTTCCTACCTCCTTCCCTTCCCCACAGCACCATATATATATATATATATATATATATATATATATATATATATATATATATGTTTGTACATATTTATTACTCTATTTATTTATTTATTTATTTTACTTGTACATAGCTATTCTATTTTATTTTGTTAGTATGTTTGGTTTTGTTCTCTGTCTCCCCCTTTTAGACTGTGAGCCCACTGTTGGGTAGGGACTGCCTCTATATGTTGCCAACTTGTACTTCCCAAGCGCTTAGTACAGTGCTCTGCACACAGTAAGCGCTCAATAAATATGATTGATTGATTGATTGGAATGCCCTCCATTTGCCCATCCGCCAAACTAGCTCTCTTCCTCCCTTCAAAGCCCTACTGAGCGCTCACCTCCTCCAGGAGGCCTTCCCAGACTGAGCCCCTTCCTTCCTCTCCCCTTCGTCCCCCTCTCCATTCCCGCCGTCTTACCTCCTTCCCTTCCCCCCAGCACCTGTATATATGTATATATGTTTGTACATATTTATTACTCTACTTATTTATTTATTTTACTTGTACATATCTATTCTATTTATTTTATTTTGTTAGTATGTTTGGTTTTGTTCTCTGTCTCCCCCTTTTAGACTGTGAGCCCACTGTTGAGTAGGGACTGTATATGTTGCCAACTTGTACTTCCCAAGCGCTTAGTACAGTGCTCTGCACACAGTAAGTGCTCAATAAATATGATTGATTGATTGATTGATTGATTCCTAATGAAAATTCTGTTCCCCCTTGGTGTTGGAGACAAAGAGATTTCCTTACCTGTTTTCATCCTGAATGCATAACAGGCATATCACCCCAGCGTTCATTCATTCATTCATTCAGTCACATTTATTGAGCGCTCACTGTACTAAGCACTTGGGAGAGTACAACATAACAATAAACAGACACATTCTCAGCCCACAACGGGCTTATATTTATTTATTTTACTTGTACTATTACTCTATTTTACTTGTACATATTTATTCTATTTATTTTATTCTGTTAATATGTTTTGTTTTGTTCTCTGTCTCCCCCTTCTAGACTGTGAGCCCACTGTTGGGTAGGGACCGTCTCTAGATGTTGCCAACTTGTACTTCCCAAGCACTTAGTACAGTGCTCTGCACACAGTAAGCGCTCAATAAATACAATTGAATATGAATATGAACAGAGGGAGAGACAGACATGAAAATGCACATGTTGCTTGGTACTTTCTAAGTACTTACTATGTGCTAAATTCTGTTCTAAGCACTGGGGTACATGCAATTTAATCTGGTTGGACACAGTCTTTGTCCCACGTGGGGTTCACACTCTTATCCTCTTTTTACAGATAAAGTAACTTAGGCACAGAGAAGTGAAATAATAATAATGGTATTTGTTAAGCCCTTACTATGTGCCGGGCACTGTTCTAAGCGCTGGATGACTTGCCCAAGGTCACACAGCAGACATGTGGCAGAGCCAGGATTAGAACCCAGGTCCATCTGATTCCCAGGCCCGTGCTCTATCTACTGGGCCAAGCTCCTTCTTTATTGTGATCCTCAGTAGGAGGATGGCAGGTTGTTGAAATCTGGGAGGTTTAATCTGGGATAGATCTCCCTCAGCAGTGCTTTCACGCCGAAGAGAAGCCAGATCTTTCAGGTAATCGAAGTGCTACATCCAAAGTGATGGTAATGACTTGGATGATTTAAGATAAGCCTAACTTTTTCTAACTACCGATACACATAATGAGCTGTATTCTTCTTCCAAGTCTATGGGAGGGGCTGCCGTGTGGACACATCCTCTATGGGACATTGTAACCAATAGCTCAAGTAGATCCCAAAGAGAAGCAGTATATCCTAATGAGTAAAGCGCTGGCCTGGAAATCAGAAGGACCTGGGTTCTAATCCCGCCTTCGCCACTTGTCTGCTGTGTGACCTTGGGCCAGTCGCTTAACTTCTTTGGGCCTCAGTTACCTCATCTGTAACATGGGGATTAAGACTGTGAGTTCTGTGTAGGATAAGCACTGTGTCCAACTTGATCATTCATTCATTTGTAATTATTGAGCGCTTACTGTGTGCGAAGCACTATACTAAGTGTTTGAGAGAGTACAATGCAACAACAAATAGACCCATTCCTGCCCACAACAAGCTCACAGTCTAGAGGGACAGATGGACATTTAATACAAATATAAATAGGTAAATAAATAAATAGCGGGTATATTTGCACAGAGTAAGCACTTAATAAATGCCATTATTATTATTATTATTATTATTATTATTATTATACAGAAATATACATAGCTTGATTACCACATATCTACCCCAGTGCTTAGTACAGTGCCTGGCACATAGTAAGTGCTTTACAAATACCATTAAAAAGAGGCCAGCCAGAGTGAAGGAACATTGCAATTACCCCTGGTTGATCCCAGACTTACCTGTGAGGTATTTCTGTCTGTTATGGCCACCTCTCTCCCATCATGTTACTCTCAAGTCTGTGTCTTTGCTGGATCCATGAAGGTGTTGGCTCACAGTGGCCTCCTAGCAGGAAGAGGAAAGCCCAAATGGGTTCATAATAATAGTGAAATTCATCAGGGGAAACTTCCCCAAAGCATTTTTAAAACTAACCATAGCACCAGAGTTAATGGAGGAAAGAAGAGATGAGAGAGAACAGGTCTGAAATAAAGTGGAGTACTTAATCAGAAAAGAGAATATAATTGGTTGAGACAACAGCCTGTTATGGGCAAGTAACAGGTCTGCCTATACTCTCCCAAGCACTTAGTTCAGTGCTCTGCACATAGTAAGCCCTCAGTAAATACCGTAGATTAATTGATTGACGTAATGATTTTCCTTTTTAACCACAGACAGCTGTTGGCATGAGAAGTAGCATGGACTGAAAACAACTGATATCACTCTGACTGAGATTCATGGGGAAAAGCCCCACTGTGTCTCATTTGATGGCAATAATGATGGCAATAATAAAACTGCCGCGTGCAGGGAGATTGCTTTTCTTTATCCCAGGAATTGCTCAGAAGTCTGTTTTAGGAAGTGGAGGATAAAAATTTTCCCAAAAAGATGACCTGAGAAATGTTTCCCATAGAAAAGTTGTGGATTGTTCTCTGTCTCTCTCACTCTTTTTCTAACTCTCTCTCTCTCATTCTCTCTCTTTCTCTGTGTGTCTTTCTCTCAATCACTCTCTCTCACTCTGGCTTTGAAGGAGGACACTGTTGCTGCTTGGGTAGACACAAAGAGAATTGATTGCCTCATCAGTGGTGATTGACTGGGAGGTCTGTGGCCCTAGGAGGTCACAAAGTCTGTTTCCCCTCCTGCTCCAAGGTCACCCCCACCTCCCACCCAGCCCCCAATGCGTCATCTGCCTCAAAGGGTGGCCATTTGATTGGTTTTATACCTAACAGTCTGGTTTTCAGACAGTCAGTCCCCTGTCCAATATGTCAGCAAGATGCCATTTTAGGTGTTCAGCTTCCCTCTGCCTTGGGTCCTGCCCAGGCCTTTGATGCAGAAGTGGTCAGGAACTCAGGAAGGAATGCCATAGCTTTGGGACAAGGAGAAACCAGGGGTTCCACTGGGGAACATGCCCTGGGTTCTGCAGATTTCTGGAAAAGGTTTGGTAGGACTTCATTAGGTTTCATTGGGTAGACTGTGTAATGTAAGCACTGCTATACACATGCTACAATACATGGTACTGTCAGGTTAGCCATTTCTTTTTTCACAGTATTTGTTAAGCACTTATTATGTACCAGGCACTGTACTAAGTGTTGGGGTTGATCCTTCCCTGTCCCACATGGGGCTCACAGTCTTAACCCCTATTTTACAGATGAGGTAAGTGAGGCACAGAGAAGTGAACTGACTTGCCCAATGTCACACAGCAGGCGTGTAGCAGAGCTGGTTTTAGAACCCAGGTCCTCAGACTCACAGGCCTGTGCTTACTTTCCAGTAGACCACGCTGATTTCAAGAGCTGTTTGCATGACTAAGGCGCGCGGCAGAACTAGGATTAGAACCCGTGTCCTTTTGACTCCGAGGCCCGTGCTCTAGGTACTAGGCCGCAGTGCTTCCATTGCAGACCATTCCCCAGGGTTTTCACCCCCACCAGGAATAGAGAGAATGGAGGCCAACTCTCTCCACGGGGCAGCAGATTACAATTTCTGTCTGGCAGAGAGAACCCCGCCAGGAGCTCAAGTTCTCTCTAGCTCTACCTAGGCCCCGATTTAAATTTCCAGGGAAGCCTGCAGATAAGTAATTCATTACCTGACAAGAAATTCAAGTGGAAAAAGCCTTGAATCTGCTGCTGGGGAGCCTATAAATTTAAATGAGTCGCTTCATTTCCCATGAATTCTTATATATTTAAGAATATGTTTATATCATTCCTGGCTCTGTCGGTTTCTAAATAGACATGACTGCTTCTGGTGTTCCTTTGGGTACCGATGCAATTGCAAAGCCCAGCGTGTGACCCACAGTCCCTTGAATATCTTGTGAAATGTGGCAAGAAAAAAACTTAACCTGTGGGGTTTTATTTTCTCTCTTAAATGTCTCTTTGAAGCAGACTTAGAAAAAATACTTCTCAGGTTTCTCAGGTGAAGCAGCCTTTGCCTAGGCCAGAGAGCCAGAAGGACCTGTTTTCTAATCCCAGATCGGCCACGTGTCTGCTGTTTCATCTTGGGCAAGTCACTTCACTTTTCTGCTCCTCAATAACCTCATCTGTAAAATGGGGATTTAGAATGTGAGCACCATATGAGGCATAGAGTAAGTCCAACCTGATTATCTTGTATCCACCCCAGCGCGAAGTACAGTGCCTGCCACATAGTAAGCTCTTAACAAATGCCATGGAAAAAAAGTGAAGAAGAATGAAAACAGGAACAAATGACTGAAAAGGAGGTGAGTTAAATTACAAGGCAGTGTGACCTAGTGAAAAGAGCCCAGGCCCAGAACTGAAGAGATCTCATTTTAAATCCTTTCCAAGTGCTTAGTACAGTGCTGAATTGTACTTTCCAAGTGCTTAGTACAGTGCTCTGCACACATTAAGCACTCAATAAATATGATTCAATGAATGAATGCTCTGCACACAGTAAGCGCTCAATATATATGATCGAATGCATGAAATCCCAGCTCTGCAACTGCCCTACAGTGTGAGCTTGGGGAAGTTACTTGCCCTCTCTGGGTCTTAGTTCACTCATCTGTAAAATGGGGATAAGTAGGACTGTGAACCTTTGGTGGCCCGGAGACTTTGCCTCATCTCATAACCCTGTTTTGATCCTACACGGACCACGTGTTAGTGTTTGATAGACTCCATAATCATGAGTATTCGTATTATGAAGAAAGTGCTATCCACAATTTGGATGGATCAAAAACTATTAAATAATAGTAAAAATAATGGTACTTTGTTAAGCACTTACTATGTACCAAGAACTGTTCTAAACCCTAGGGTAGATAAAAGTTAATCAGATTGGACACAGTCCCTGTCCCACATGGGGCTCACAGTCTTAATCCCTTTTTTTCCAGATGAGGTAACTGAGGCATAGAAAGGTGAAGTGACTTCTCAAGGTCACACGGCAGACAAGTGACAGAGCCATTTCCTCTCGCTGCTTCCAGGAAGAGATGGAATGAATGATTAAGAGAGGATGAAGGGAAGGGATGAGGAGTTCTTTAATTTTCCCTGCAACCATTACAAGCATTGTGGTCTAGTGGAAAGAACAAAGGCCTGGGAATCAGGATATTTATCTCCTCTGGAAAATGGGAATGAAATACCTGTTTTCCCTCCTGTTTAGATTGGAAGCCCAGTGTGAGACGGGGACTGTATCCAACCTTATTATCCCAGGGCTTAGTACAGTGTTGGGCACGTAGTAAGTGTGTAATGGGTACCAGAATTATTAGTATTATTATTACAAAGGGCAGGTATGTGAAATATCCTGTTTCCGATTTGTAAAAGGAATAGGACAACCTAAAGGCCTGCTGCTAGACAAATGTAAGCTAATCCATGGTATGTTTACCAGTGCTTTTGACCATCAGTTTTTTGTCTTTCCAATGGAGTCCAAATTTCTGCTGTCATGATGAGTTACCACCGCATCAAAGTCATTTATTCAGTAATTCATTTCCAGGAAGCTTGAGACCTTACAAATGTAAGATGATGGGAACTTATTTTTATTTTCAATTTTAGAGGAAATTGCTTCTAGCTTTGAATTCCATACAATGCATGGAGTAAGACTGCCTCAGAATGGACTCTCTGAGGCTCTCTGCCCATTTTTTATGGTATCTGTTAAGCGTTCATTATGTGCCAGGCACTGTAATAAGAGCTGGGGTCGATACAAGCTAGTCAGGTTGAACACAGACCTCATCCCACATGGGACTCACAGTCTTAATTCCTATTTTAAAGATGAGGTAACTGAAGCACAGAGAAGGGAAGTGACTTCCGCAAAGTCACAGATGAGACAAATGGCGGAACCGGGATTAGATCCCAGATCCTTCTGATTCCCAGGTCTGGGCATTTTCCATTAGCCCATGCTGCTTCTCAAACCAGATCAGGATTAGGATCAGACCGGTGGTGGGTTTTGACCCTAACCAAGCATGAGCAGATAGGTACCTAAGCATACCCACTGTCCCACTCTAACTGGCATGGTCAATCAATCAATCAATCAATCAATCGTATTTATTGAGCACTTACTGTGTGCAGAGTACTGTACTAAGCACTTGGGAAGTACAAATTGGCAACATATAGAGACAGTCCCTACCCAACAGTGGGCTCACAGTCTAAAAGACTGTGAGGTCTCCATCCTGTCCCACCCCATCAAAATCCACTGACAGGGTCTTGTCTTATGCCATCAAGTCGTTTCTGACCCATAATGACACCACAGACACATCTCTCCCAGAACTCCCCCGTCTCCACCTGCAGTCATTCTGGTAGTGTAGCCATAGAGTTTTCTTGGTAAAAATACAGAAGTGGTTTACCATTGCCGCCTACCATGCAGCAAACTCAAACCACCACCCTCGACTCTCTCCCATGCTGCTGCTGCCCAGCATGGGTGAGTTTGAACTTGTAACGGATTTTCTTCCATTCTCTAGCCACTGCCCAAGCTAGGCCTCTGCTTGACTCTCCCTCCCGTAGCCGAGACTGGTAGAGTATGTCTTCGTAAAAGAGAAAATCTCTTGAGCATCTCATCCGCATAGGTAACAGGAGGACACTGACAGGATACACTAGATTGTAAGATTCATGAAGGCAAGGCTCATGTCAACCGTCTTGATTGCCCTGTACTCTCCTATAAGTGGCCAGTTCTGTTTCACCACTGGCCAAGAGACAGACCAGCTGAAAACCAGAGAGTCCGGTAACAAACAACTGTCCACCCTCTCTCTTACGCTTCCATATAATCACAGGCCTAGTCCAGTGTTCTGTATACAGTAGATTTGTAGCCTGTAATGTAGTGATGGTGAAATCGGGGGCCACTCAAGAAATGTTAAGCCAGCGCAACCCCTTTCCAGCCAGATAAAATTTCAAACACAGAAGCAGAGCTGTGGTATCTTCAGCTCTCAATTATTTAGAGTTGGGTTTTTCGTCTCCTTCTTCCTTTGTCTTTGCTCCCCTTTTAGCCGTGTCTCTTCTCATCAGTGCCTAGTGCCCGCCTCAGGACAGAAGATGAAGGCAAGGTAGAAAAGAAACTGAAAAATCCACAGTTGATATGATTATTCATGACTCACAAGTTGTCACAGGTTACTCTGAATCACTGAGAGATAGAGTGGCCTAGAGGAAAGAGCACGCACCCGGGAGTCAGATGACCTGGGTTCTACTCTCGGTTCCACCACATATCTGCTGTGTGACCTTGGGCAAGTCACTTAGCTTCTCTGTGCCTCATTTCCCTCGTCTGCAAAATGGGGATTCAATCCCTGTTCTCCCACCTCCTTAGACTGTGAGCCCCATGAGGGACCTGATTATCTTGTATTGATCCAGCGCTTAGTACAGAAGCAGCGTGGCTCAGCGGAAAGAGCACGGGCTTTGGAGTCAGAGGTCAGGGGTTCGAATCCCGGCTCCACCACGTCTGTTGTGTGACCTTGGGTAAGTCACTTCACTTCTCTGAGCCTCAGTTACCTCATCTGTAAAATGGGGATTGACTGTGAGCCCCACGTGGGACAACTTTATCACCCTGTATCCTCCCTGGCGCTTAGAACAGTGTTTTGCACATAGTAAGCACTTAACAAATGCCATTATTATTATTATTATTATTATTATTATTATTATTATTATTATTATTATTATTACAGTGCTTGGCATTTAGTAAGCACTTAACAAGTACCACAATACTAGCACGCGGAGATGTGGAGGGGCAAGTCACGGGGAAGAAGCAGGTGGGGAAGAGAAGCAGTGTGGTCTAGTGGATAGAGCACAGGTATGGGAGTCAAAGGACCTGGGTTCTAATCCCAGCATACCAATTGCTTGCTGTATGACCTTGGACAAGTCACTTAACTTTTTGTGGCCTCGGTTCTTCTGTTCTCCCTCCTATTTCGAATGGGAGCCCCATGTGGGACAGGGACTGTGTCCAACCTAATTAATTCGATTCTACCCCAGAGCTTAGAACAATGTTTGACACATAGTAAGTGCTTAACAAATACCATTAAAAGTATTAATATTAGCAGCATTAATAGTAGTAGTAATAATAATGGCATTTATAAAGCACTTACTATGTGCAAAGCTCTGTTCTAAGCACTGGGGAGGTTACAAGGTGATCAGGTTGTCCCACGGGGGACTCACAGTCTTAATCCCCATTTTACAGATGAGTTAACTGAGGCACAGAGAAGTTAAGTGACTTGCCCAAAGTCACACAGCTGACAATTGGCGGAGTAGCAGTAGTAATATCTGTATGGCTCAGATTGGAAAGAGGAGACTCGTCTGTCTCCTACTCTTCTAATGAACTGGATGCTACTTAAAATGTTTTCTTCTGAGATGTTCAGACTGTGGAATAATTTGGATACTGGGTCAACTTTGTGGTTAAGTGGGCTGGGGCTGGGGCAGGGCCAAAATGACTGGGGAATAGAGAAGATAGGAAGGACAAAGGATCTAGGCCGTGGTGGGAACATGAAACCTGGAAAGTGGGAAAGGGATCAGGGTTAGAGGTAAGAAGAAGAGAAGTAGCGTGGCCTAAACGATGGACCACGAGCATGGGAGTCAAAAGGATCTGCATTCTAATCCTGGGTCCTCCACTTTTCTGCTATGTGACCTTGGGCAAGTCTCAGTTACCTCATCTGTAAAATGAGGATTAAAACTCTGGGACATGGACTGTGCCAAATCAAACTAGCTTATAGCTAACCCAGTGCTTAATTCAGTGACTTGCATGTGATAAGTGCTAAACAGATACCATAAAAAAAGACAGTGGAAGACTGGAAAGTGGAAGACTGGAATAATAATAATAATAATAATAATAATAATAATAATAATGGTGGCATTTATTAAGCGCTTACTATGTGCAAAGCACTGTTCTAAGCACTGGGGAGGTTACAAGGTAATCAGGTAGTCCCACGGGGGGGTCACAGTCAATCCCCATTTTACAGATGAGGTAACTGAGGCCCAGAGAAGTTAAGTGACTTGCCCAAAGTCACACAGCTGACAACCGGTGGAGCCGGGATTTGAACCCATGACCACTGACTCCAAAGCCTGGGCTCTTTCCACTGAGCCACGCTGCTTCTCCAACTGGAACATATTCAATCAGTCAAGCCATCAATCATTTATTATGGGTGGAGTAATAGAAGCAGAATAAAGAGTTGGGGAAGGAAAAAAAAGAGGTCAGTACAGGTATTGATGAGATTATTTACTGAAGACTGTCTCCACATGCGTCTGCATGTAAGATCTTTGTGGTCAGGGATCTAGAGTCTTTTGTAATACACTTTCCCGAGCACTTAGTACAGTGGTCTGTACACAATAAGCATTCAATAATTAATTGGATCTCATGGTAAATGTTAATGGCTTTTATATGTTAAAATGACATTATTGGCAGTAGCAGTAATAATAAAAATAGCATTTATTTAGTAGCCACTTGGTGCAGTACACCATAGTAGCAGTAGCAGGAATAGTATTTATTAATTGCTTAATAAATACTGAGACAAAATATTCTTGCGGGAATTAGACATAGTCCCCGTCCCTCGACAGGCTTGCTAGTTGTTTGGAAAATGCAGAATACAGAAGTGACACGTTCCGTACCCACAAGGATTTTATGCTCTAGAAAGGGAGATTAACAACTCTTGAACTACTGAGATGCACTGAAGAGCTAAACCACTGATCAGTGCTCAGTAGTGTTTCAGACAGTTCAAACCTGTCCAAGTAGATTACAGAACTTGTTCGTATTTAGATTTTTTGGAAGGGGCAGTGCCAACTGTTTAACCAAACTGAACCGCGTAGAGAGGTATCTCGTACTTGAAACCTAGACTGCGCTGTTAAAAGGATGTTTAAAATGCTCTGACATATCCCTTTAAAAAACAGAAAAAAAAGTGACAGTGTAAAAATTACAGAATATTCCTTTTCTAGGAAATTTTAAATGGATCCTCCCACTCAAGATGGTTTTCTATCAGGATCTTGGTTGAGGAGTAGGGGAGGAAAGCTAAGGGGAACAAGCTCCGCAAATTGCTATAGTAGCCCTGATTGTTCACCCAAAAAGGTGAAGTGTTATAAGATAGCAACATCGGTTCCACCTTCACTTGGCATACTTTTAAAAATCCTTGTTCCTCCCTTGATTGCAAAATTGGCTAGAATTACTTGCAGAGATTAGAAAGATTGCATATTCAATCTCCAAATTGGTGAGCGTTGAGGATACAATTATGCTAATCCTTTCATCGTAGGATATAGGACACTTGTATGTTTTCTACAAATTGTGACAAATGGTTTCTAAATGCTGCAGTGCAAATCATATTCCACGAAGACATCAAAATTGGTGTCAGACCTCCAAATACGATTTAGCAGACTGGGAGTTTGTCTGTATTCTCATTTACAAAACCTAAACGTGTATACACTTAAGGAGTCTTCTTATATTCTTGTGTCAAATGTCCATCAATCCTACTCTCTGATTCTGATTCTACATATCTGGCATTTCCTAATGCTGAGAACAATTGCTATGACACCAACATTTCTTTCCACACTAGACTTTCCTTTCTTATCCTGACTGTTGGGTTGTTGTTGTTTTTTGATGATGAAAGCTGTGAATATGTTGACATATTTGAACATATGAGATGAATGTATCTGTGTCTTCTTTGATGAGGGAAAAAGCAGAAAGGTAGGAGAGGGAGAAACTTCAGAATTAGTTTACCTTCTTTTTGAGGAATTGATTTTTGTGTCAGCGTTAAAGTCCCAGATCATTGCTCTACCATTTTCATTTGGTTGTGTACTCTGAAGACTTCGGTTTCACTGAAGGTGATGACATTAGCGATGTTCCTTTGAGCTTTGTTGTAATTAAATGTTTTAGAGTTATCAACATACATCCTCCTCACCCAAATGAACTAATGAACTTATTAAAGTGTCCATCCATGCTGGATAATCATTAGTGATTGTAACCGCTAGCCATTTACAGTGTGACAGATTACGCTGATGGAAATCGAGGAAGGCAGCCATCAAAATATTCTTCCAAGGATCCTGGTGCCACTGTCTAACTATAAACACTGTGCTGGATGGGCCATTGTGTAATGGTATTTCTGATGGTTTTTTGAACACTCCCTAATATTCATTCATTCAATCATATTTATTGAGTGCTTACTGTGTGCAGAGCACTGTACTAAGCGCTTAGGAAGTACAAGTTGGCAACATATAGAGACAGTCCCTACCCAACAACGGGCTCACAGGCTAGGAGGGGGAGACAGACAACAAAACAAAATATATTAACAAAATAAAATAAATAGAATAGTGAAGAAAAGAGGAAAAGATGCATGTGTTAGAAGCGGTGTCTGAAGGTCCTGGAGATCATGAAAGCCTTCCATTCTTTAATAGTGGAAATGCTCAGTAGAGACACTGTGAACAATTTTGCAGAGCCAGTCCAGTGCTATAAACTGATAACTCCGAAGAAAACTGAAGCTTATGTATCAGCCTGCACCAGGGAAATGTAGAAGCGCCCAAAGTCTTCATTAGCCACATGCCATTCCAAAATACGGTACTTGGGCAACATGCTGTTTAAGGATTAGGCAAGGAATGAGAAAATGCAATCAAGAATGCTAATGGACTTTCCAAAAGTGTCTGGCCGTCATTCCCTCATTCAGTCATATTTATTGAGTGCTTACTGTGTGCAAAGCACTGTACTAAGTGCTTGGGAGAGTACAATATAACAGTACACAGACACTTTCCCTGCCGGTGTCTGGCTTCAGACCAAACTAAAGATCTACAGATCAGTAATGCTCTCCAACTTTCTCTGTGGGTGTGAGATCTGGTAAGTCCGGGACCACAACACTACATCTGATTTTATTATTATTATCATTATTATTATGGTATTTGTTAAGGGCTTACTATGTGCCAGGCATTGCTCTAAGCACTGGGGTGGATACAAGCAAATCCGGTTGGACCCGATCCCTGTCCCATATGGGGCTCACATTCTTAATCCCCATTTTCCAGATGAGGTATCAGTATCAGTCTACTGTGTAGAAACTCTGCTCACCTCATCACAGCTTTGCTTGATGGGACCTGTGAAAAAAGCGGATGGCAGTAGGGTATCGAAGAAGTGGCTACAAGGTGAGTTGGAATGTAGAAATTAGAAGAAATGTTGTAAGGACTCAATAAATTACAGCCTCATATCTTGCTGTCTGTGGCCAGGGAGCATACCTACCAACTCTGTTTTATTGTACTCTCCCAAATGCTTAGTACAGTGCTCTGAACACAGTAAGCGCTCCAGAAATACCAATGATTGATTGATATCTTGTGACCTCACAGATGGAATTTGGAAGACAATCTTGTATCAATTCCAGCATTTTGTACAGGGCTTGGCACATCAGAAGCATCAGAGAAGCAGCATGGCTCAGTGGAAAGAGCCTGGGCTTTGGAGTCAGAGGTCATGGGTTCAAATCCTGGCTCTGCCACTTATCAGCTGTGTGACTTTGGGCAAGTCACTTAACTTCTCTGGGCCTCAGTTTCCTCATCTGTAAAATGAGGATGAAGACTGTGAGCCCCACGTGGGACAACCTAATCACCTGGTAAACTCCCCAGCGCAACAGTGCTTTGCACATGGTAGGCACTTAATAAATGCCATTATTGTTATTATTATTATTATTATTATTATTATTATTATTTAATTCGTTTCACAATAAACAGACACACTTGGAAAACCTCAATCAAAAAACAGTGGCTCTCCTGGAGCAGAAGATTCAAAGAGATCACGGGAAGAAAAGGCAAAATCAAAAACTGCACCAAGTCCTGGAAACAGTTTGTCTAATTGTTGAATTGGTATTCACTCATAACCCTAAATCCAACATAGAAAACCTCAACTGTGAAGCTGAACCAAAAGCCATTTATATTTATAATAATGATAATGATAATGGTTTTATTAAGGGCTTACTATGTGCCAAGCACTGCACTAAGCGTTAGGGTAGATACTAGCAAATCAGGGAGGATGCAGTTTTTGTCTCACAATGGGGCTCTCAGTCTTAATCCCCATTTTACAGATGAGATAACTGAGGCACAGAGAAGTTAAGTGACTTACCCAAGGACACGCAGCAGACATGTGGTGGAGCCGGGATTAGAACCCAGCTCCTTCTGACTCTCAGTCCAGTGCTCTATCCACTAGGCCATGCTGCTTTGTGCATTGATATCAATCAATCATATTTATTGAGCGCTTACTATGTGCAGAGCACTGTACTAAGCGCTTGGGAAGTACAAATTTTCAACATATAGAGACAGTCCCTACCCAACATTGGGCTCATATGCTGCTTCGCTGTATTTATAAAAACAGAGCACTTGAATTTATGCTCTGGATTTAGTCCTTGAATCTGCACCTCTGATGGCAGTAGAGACCGCTCAAGAGTTTTTGAATGTTGTGTTTCTTCTTCTGAAATGCTTAATGAATAGGTGACAATTCATAGTCATGAGAGAAATCGCATGTGGATATTGACTCTCAGTGGTTTTAAAGGACATTACCCTAATTTCAGGCATGCTTAAAAACGAATCGAGTTAATTAATGGAGGAAATTACCGAATAAGATTGTGGCCTCAACCTGTCAGACGGTGACCGCATGCTGTCTGGCTATGGTGCCTTTTTCTTCTGTAGCTGTAGGGCTTCTTTGGATAGCTTTATGTAGCTACGGAAGAGATCTGCAAACAGAGTTTAGGGGTCTGTTCATCTACACTTCATTAGGGAACTTCTCAGGGTCTCAGTAATAATAATAATAATAATGGCATTTATTAAGTGCTTATTGTGTGCAGAGCACTGTTCTAAGAGCTGGGGAATTTACAAGGTGATCAGGTTGTCCCACTTGGGGCTCACAGTCTTCATCCCCATTTTACAGATGAGGGAACTGAGGCCCAGAGAAGTTAAGTGACTTGCCCAAAGTCACACAGTTGACAAGTGGTGGAGCCAGGATTTGAACCCATGACCTCTGACTCCAAAGCCCGGGCTTTTTCTACTGAGCCACGCTGCTTCTCTGCTGCTTCAGTACCACCCACTTTTTATCATTTCTAGCTTAAAGTATGGAAGAAGAGAGTGGGAAATCTGACTTTGGCTGCACAAGAAGAGGTGAACCTGTCCACTTTTGGAAAACCATTAACCAGGGTAGTCACCCAGGAGTTCTAGACTGATTCTCTTGTTGTTCTACCTCTTACTAATAATAATAATAATGGCATTTATTAAGCACTTACAATGTGCAAAGCACTGTTCTATGCGCTGGGGGAGATACAAGGTGATCAGATTGTCCCACGGGGGTGCCCAGTCTTCATCCCCATTTTACAGATGAGGGAACTGAGGCCCAGAGAAGTTAAGTGACTTGCCCAAAGTCACACAGCTGACAAGTGGCGGAGCTGGGATTTGGACCCATGACCTCCGACTCCAAAGCCCGGACTCTTTCCATAGAGCCACGCTGCTTCTTCTTAACCCCATCTTGTATTCCTTACATCTCTCAAGGGAAAAGTTCAAGCACCTTACTGTCTTATGCTGTTGAGTCGTTTCCGACCCTTAGCAACTCCGTGGACACATCTCTCCCAGAACGCCCCACCTCTATCTGCAGTCGTTCTGGTAGTGCAACCAGAGAGTTTTCTTGGTAAAAATGCGGAAGTAATTTACCATTGCCTTCTTCCGCGCAGTAAACTTGAGTCTCCACCCTCGACTCTCTCCCATGCTGCTCCTGCCCAGCACAGGTGAGTTTTGACTTGTAGCAGATTGCCTTCCACTCGCTAGCCACTGCCCAAGCTAGGAATGGAATGGGTAGGCCTCTGCTTGACTCTCCCTCCCATAACCAAGACCGATAGAGTACTGGAAAAACTCTCCAGGTTCCATCCTGAGAGAGGCATCTTGCCGTACCTCACCCCCAAGTCTCCCACCTCCAACCCTCTGTTCAAGCACTTCCCCAGCCTGGCTCTCCCTCCCACTTTGAATCCACCACATCCCAGCCATCCCCTTCTTCAAAATCCTGAAAATGGACCTCCTCCTGAAAGAATTATCGAACCGAACCCCATCTCCCCCGTTGCATTCTCCGACCAGTCAGCTTTACCATTTACGGACATATAGCTGCTTTAGAACTTGCGTGTGTACATATATCGCTTTATATGCTTAATTTGTTTATTATCTTATTCATTCAGTTTCCATGTTCTTGCTATTACCATCCAGGAGAAACAGTGTGGCTCAGTGGAAAGAGCATGGGCTTTCGAGTCAGAGGTCATGATGATGGCATTTTTTTATTAAGCGCTTACTATGTGCAAAGCACTGTTCTAAGCGCTGGGGAGGTTACAAGGTGATCAGGTTGTCCCATGGGGGCTCACAGTTTTAATCCCCATTTTACAGATGAGGGAACTGAGGCCCAGAGATGTGAAGTGACCTGCCCAAAGTCACACAGCTGACAAGAGGGGGAGCCGGGATTTGAACCCACGACCTCTGACTCCAAAGCCCGGGCTCTTTCCACTGAGCCACGCTGGTCATGGGTTCAAATCCCAGCTCTGCCAATTGTCAGCTGTGTGACTTTGGGCAAGTCACTTCACTTCTCTGTGCCTCAGTTACCTCATCTGTAAAATGGAGATGAAGACTGTGAGCCCCCAGTGGGACAACCTGATCACCTTGTAACCTCCCCAGTGCTTAGAACAGTGCTTCGCACATAGTAAGGTCTTAATAAATGCCATCTATTATTATTATTATCTAGCATCTCGGGTTTTTCCTGTTCCCACTGTATATATTCAACTTATGTCTATCTGTCAACCTCCTCAACAGTAGAGACCATGGGTTTTACTCACCCAATTACCTATAACAGTGCTCTACAAACAATAGGGCCCAATAAGTACAATTGAATGATTGAATAAATGAAAGAATTAGTTAATGAATGATGTAGGTAGCAGCCCAAGTCTGATGGGAGTGGGAGGGCTTGGACCATTTTTCTTAAAAACACCTTTAGTGAAAACATTTTTCACAAGGCTGATTTTTCTCAGCATGAACTGTAGACTAACACAAGAATCAGTGGGGAAGGATGTTTTTTATGGTATTTTGCTAAGTGATTACTTACAATGTGTTGGGCATTTTACTAAGCACTGGGATAGATACAAGTGAATCAGGTTGGACACAGCCCCTGTCCCACATCATTCATTCCTTCAATCGTATTTATTGAGCGCTTACTGTGTGCTGCAGATCATTGTACTAAGCGCTTGGGGGAATACAGTATAGCAATATAATAGACACATTCCCTGCCCACACTGAGCTTACTGTCTAAATGGGGAGACAGGCAAAGGGTATGATCACACATTAACAGTTCAGAGATTGATGGTGGATCTGGCAGATGAGCAGATTGGAATTGAGTCGATTACCCCTAGTGAAATGTCAATCTGATTTCTAAAGGATTTTCCTATTGGGAAGAAGAAAACATTTGACATTAAACTAGAAGCTTACATTTTCTACTGTATGTGGCTAATTGTGCGGTTATTAATAAAACTCCCAGACCCTGTTTCCTGTCCAAGACAGAAGATTAACTAGGACTTGGAAAGGATCTGATAGCTTGCTTAAGCTCCCAGACTTGGAATGTTTATTTTATTTTCACTTACCTGATATTTCTGATATTCTTAATGTGAGAGGAGGAGGAGATAAAATGAGGCCTCTGTTCGATGCTTTGCCACTCGTTATATTTATTAATCAATGCAACTGATCCACCATCTGCAGAAATATATGTGAGATACTAAAGTGAACGTTTTAGCCAGAGGGAAGCTAGCACATCTCAACACCCACTGAGATGAATGTGTTGGCAATGGAGTTATTAATAGCAATCCTACTTTCCTTACATCTCCTAATCGGATGTTGGAAGTGGGGTAGGGGCTATGATTGTACTTAATTCTCCTCCAGGAAACCTTCCCTGACCACCCTCTTTTCCCCATCCTATTTGCCTCTTTTCTGCACTTTGATATTCAACCCATTCTTTCCCCCACAGCTCCTATTGTACATATACGTCCCCTATCTGTAATTCATTTTAATGTTGGTCTCCTCAGCTAGACCGTAAACTACTTGAGGGCAGGGATTGAATTTACCAACTCGATTGTACTGTACTATCCCAAGCATTTGGTACAGTGCTCTGCACTTAGTAAGCACTCAATCAATACCAGCGATAAATTTTTTTAATGGTATGTGTTAAGCGCTTAACTGTGCTTAAGCTTAAGCACTGTACTACACATTGGGGAACAAGCTCGTCAGATTGAACATAGTCTAGGTCCCACACGAGGCTCACAACCTTAATCCCCATTTTACAGATTCATTCATTCAATCCCTACTCTGCCACTTGTCAGCTGTGTGACTTTGGGCAGGTCACTTAGCTTCTCTGTGCTTCAGTTACCTCATCTGTAAAACGGGGATTAAGACTGTGAGCCCCATGTGGGACAACCTGATCACCATATATCCTCCCCAGCACTTAGAACAGTGCTTTGCACATAGTAAATGCTTAACAAATGCCATCATCATTATTATTATCATATTTATTGAGCACTTAATGTGTGCAGAGCACTGTACTAAGTGCTTGGGAAGTTCAAGTCGGCAACATATAGAGACGGTCCCTACCCAACGATGGGCTCACAGTCTAGAAGGGGGAGAGATAAGTGGGGCACAGAGAAGTTAAGTGACTTGCCCAAGGTCACACAGCAGGCAAGAGGTGGAGCTTGGATTAGAACTCAGGTTTTTCTGATTCCTGGGCCTGTGCTCTATCCACTAGGCAATGCTGCTTGATTAATTGATTGATCCTTACACATTACCCCCAGGTAACAGGACAAGGCAGAACATGGTCTGTGACCACCATGTGACACAGAGATAGAGCCTGTCCTGATTGCCATGTAGCTGCCCAGGACTTTAGTAGGCGCTTAGGCCTTAGCACATAGTAAGCACTTAACAAATATCACCATTATTTCCCCAGTGAGGGAAGCTGTAACATGAAGTGAACATGAAGACTTTAAGCCCCTAGTTACCAGCCGTGAGCTGATCGTCAATATTGACTTCTCAGTTTTTTCTCTTTCCAGGGGCTGCTGCCACTTTCGTGTAATGGCACTTGGGGTGGCAACTCGATAACCCTAACCCTCAGTGTCAGTCCCTCAGCCTTGAATAGAATATCTCAATCAATAGTTCCTCTAGGAGAAAACAAGTTCTGCTTGAAAGATTCATCTTTCACTGTAGGTGATGGGCCCTGTGGGAGATTTGGGAGGCTAATAATAAATGCTGATGTTGGTTATTGGATTATTCCTATGTGATTTTTCATCAAAACTGCATCCATAGACACATATTTAACTTTCATTTCCTCTTCCTTTGCATAGTTTTTTAATCATGTTACCCACCGTGGGTGATGATTTATGCTAGACAATCAGAAAGGAAAACTCGTTTCATTTATTATAAAGAGTACCCTGTGTTGAGAGGAGATTGAGCCTCTCACATGCCTGATAAAAGTCCCGGATGGACTTTCAAGGCTGCAGGAGGGAGCCCAGGCAGATCTACGCGGCAACTAGATTACCATGGCAACAGCAGGTCAGGAAAACTGCCTGGTGGATGGGCCTACCAGAGGCACCAGTGTCCTTGAGATGAGGTGGATTTTGCTTTCTTTAAAGCTGTAAACTCACGGTGGGCAATCTACCAACTTCGTCGTATTGTGCTCTCGCAAGCACTTAGTACAGTGCTCTGCCCAAAGTTGTATTTATAGAGTGCTTACTGAGCAGCATGGCATAGTGGATAGAGCACGGGCCTAATCCTGACTTTGCCACTTGTCTGCTCTGTGACCTTGGGCAAGTCGCTTCACTTCTCTGTGCCTCCATTACCTCATCTGTAAAATGGGGGTGGGAGCTGTGAGCCCCACATGGGACAGCGACTGTGTCCAACCCAATTTGCTTGTATCCACCCCAGTGCTTAGAACAGTACTTGGCATGTAGTAAGAACTTAACAAATACTCTTTTTATTATTATTGATAATAACAATAATAATTAATATCAGTTACAGCCACCTCCTTGGCCTTCCACGTGGTTTATGAGACTCTTCTTTTCTTGCTTTTAAAAGATATGTTCTGTCCTCCCTGCCTAAATATGACCTACAGCAGGTTCAGCAACGCTTCTTCTCACATAAGCCATCAGGTGAAACTGTCCAGCAGGGAGATTCCTCAAAGATGGAAATCTGACTGCTTTACTTCCCACCATCCTAACCAAAACATTCAGGATAATGAGTATGGGAAGAACACAGAATTTTTCATGATCTCTGTCTCCTTAGACTGCCCAGGGAGAGGATGAGGTAATATCTCTGCTGCTTAATGAGCACAGAGAATGTGTCCTACAGAAAAACGAAGCTCCTCTGCGTCTTCCATCTTATCCACTTCTCCCCTCTTCCAACTGTTTTTACTTCATTTTACTCTTTTCTCTTCCTTGATGGTTAAATGCACCTTTATCTAAACTATTTTTACCCATTTTTTTTAAATGGTATTTGTTAAGTGCTTGCTATGTGCCAGGCACTTAGTTCTGGGATAATTGGGTTGGACAGAGTCCTGTCCCTCCTGGGACTCACAGTCTTAATCTCCATTTTACAGATGAGGTAACTGAGGCACAGAGAAATTAAGTGACTTTTCCAAGGTCATACAGCAAACAAGTGGCAGATCCCAGATTAGAACCTAGGTCCTCTGGCTCCCAGGCCCGGGCTCTTTCCATTAGCTAAACTGCTTCTGCAGATTGAAACATCCTAATCAGTTTAGTTTAGCAGAAATTTGCTGCTTCTCATTAAGTCT
This sequence comes from Tachyglossus aculeatus, assembly GCF_015852505.1. Classification (NCBI taxonomy): domain Eukaryota; kingdom Metazoa; phylum Chordata; class Mammalia; order Monotremata; family Tachyglossidae; genus Tachyglossus; species Tachyglossus aculeatus. The sequence goes on along the minus strand of NC_052067.1, from coordinate 39,627,134 downwards.
GGCGTGGCTCATAATGAAACCTTCGCAAAAAAATATGCCCCCAGGGGAAATCCTTAGAGGAGTATTTTCTCTGAGGCTAGACATCTTATTACTCAAGAAGCTATTTTCTTGTCAGAACCTGAGTTTACCTCAGCCCAGCATTTCACCAAATGGGACTGTAAGCCTTGTATTGTCCAACTCAGTGGTTTGAAAGGAATCAGGTAAAAATGGGTTTCCTGGTGGGATTTTATTTTCCAAGTTTAGTCAGAGGGGAATATGGTAGTGTGGAAACTGTTCAAAATCCAGGCAGCATCCAGGATTCTGGAAAAGCTGACACGATCTTAAAAACACAGGCTGAAGCCTGCCTCCTTCCATTCTTGGGCATTCTCCTCTTCCATCCACCAAGGGTTCTTACAGCTCCTTCTGGATCTGTTTCATGAGAATGGAATGAAACACAGCACCCTCTGCCCACGGCAGTTTGGGTGTCAGCTTGTTGCGATGTTCAGGCCGTGAAAATGTTTTCTTCCTCTAAAGAATCACTGCGATGGCCCACGTTCCTGGAATGGAGGGTCATAGCCTCAGTCCCGGAGGTGGCTGTTTGCTTTCTGAGTAGGCAGTGTGTGTCTGCGGTGCTGGGGAGAAGTTGGGTGATGAAGCATAGTCGTTCCGCTTTCCGGGACTTAGCTCTGGGGTAGCCAAGGGTTCTGGGGAAAAGAGGAGGGCAAGAGATGGAGAACCAAGAAGAGGGCAGTAGGGGAAAGGAGAAACAGCATGACATAGTGGATAGAGCCCTAACCAGAGAGTCATAAGGTCATTTATTCATTCATTCATTCAATCGTATTTATTGAGCACTTACTGTGTGCAGAGCACTGTACAAAGAGCTTGGGAAGTACAAGTCGGCAACATATAGAGACAGTCCCTACCCAACAACGGGCCACAGTATAGAAGGGAGAGACAGACAACAAAACAAAACATGTAGACAGGTGTCAAAATAGTCAGAACAAATGGAATTATAGCTAGATGCACATCATTAACAAAATAAATAGAATAGTAAATATGTAGAAGTAAAATAGAGTAATAAATCTGTACAAATATATACAAGTGCTGTGGGGAGGGGAAGGGGGTAGAGTAGGGGGATGGAGAGGAGGGAGAGGAAGGAGGGGGCTCAGTCAGGGAAGGCCTTCTGGAGGAGGTGAGCGCTCAGTAGGGCTTTGAAGGGAGGAAGAGAGCTAGCTTGGCAGATGTGTGGAGGGAGGTCATGGGTTCTAATCCCCACTCTGCCACTTGTCTGTTATGTGACCTTGGGGAAGTCGCTTCACTTCTTTGAACCTCGGTTACCCCATCTGTAAAATGGGGATTGAGACTGTGAGCCCCACATGGAACAGGGACTGTGTCCAACCTGATTAACTTATATCTACCCAGTGCTTAGAACAGTGCTTGGCACATGGTAATAATAATAATGATGGCATTTATTAAGTGCTTACTATGTGCAAAGCACTGTTCTAAGCGCTGAGCACTGTTCTAAGTGCCGGGTGCTTAACGAATACCACGAGGGAGGGAGAGGTAGTTTTGGAGTCCTTGGGCAGACGATCCCCACCCCAACCCACAACAAAGTGCCTGGAAGATGGGGTGAAGGGGCTGGGCAAGTCACTTAACTTCTCTGAGCCTCAGTTACCTCATCTGTAAAATGGGGATTAAGATTGTGAACCCCACATGGGACAACCTGATCACTTTGTATCCCCTCAGTGCTTAGAACAGTGCTTTGCACATAGTAAGCACTTAACAAATGCCAACATCATCATTATTATTATTATTATTATTATTCCGTGGTGAATAGTTCTGGAGTTAGAAAGTGGATAGATTTAGGGACAATCCACCTGCCATCATTCATTGTTTCTTTCCAAGTGCTTAGTATAGTGTTCTGCACACAGTAAGCTCTCAATAAATATGATTGAAAAAGTGAAATTGTTTCCCTAGAGGGAGCTAACTCTAACCCTGACCCTATCCCTAACCCTAATTAGTAGGTCAGAGTTAGCTGGGGAATAATGTATTTTACTTCTCTCCCTGCAACTACCACCCCAACATCCTGACGACCCTTGTCCAGGCATCCATCAGGGCATCTGGCCAGAACTGGGGTAACAAATCCATCCTGCGTACTCGTTGACGCTGAAGAGACCCCAAATCTAGCATGGGCCACTTTCAGAGTGAGAATCAGGGCACAAGTTGGAGTCTGCAGAGAGGCAGGCTGTGAAGCATCCTCTACTGTCCCACAGTCCTTGTGAAATGGAAAATGAAACAAGGGACAACCCTGTGTATGAGGGAAGAAGGGAGGAATCTAAAGTCTAAATCTCCAGTCATTTTCATGGAGATCAAATCAATTCTGTTCTAGTATACTCTCCCAAATGCTTTGTACAGTGCTCTGCCCACAGTAAGCACTCAAAAAATATGATTGATTGATTGATTATGGAAATGACCAAAAAACATATAGCAGTTGGTGGCAACATCACAGTTTCTCAACCTTTCCCCTGGATCAAAATTATTCTGAATGTGTGAAGGGATAGAAGTTTCTCTTGGAGAGAAAATTGCATTTTGTCTTCAATCACATCCGGCCCTGACCCCTCATTTTCCTTCCTAGGAACCTCATCTCTTCAAAAGTACATTTTGGAGTTGAATTTCACATTAGTTAGGGAGTGGTTACAGTTTTGGACTCAATCATTTACAGATGGAAACGATCTATTAAGAGTCCTCGCCCGTTCCTTGGCTAATGTTTTGCTGTCATCGATGAACCTCACACCCTTGTGATATAACGGAAAGCCCTGAGTGGATGACTGGGATACTATTTTTAAAAGTAACAGCATCTTAAATTCATATAATACTATTTTCCAGAGGTCTCCAGGCACTTGGAAGACAGCATTCAATCAACTCGCCTCCGCCTACCTTACCTGATTCCCCACTACAATCCAGTCTGCACATTCTGCTCCTTTAACTCCAAATTACTCACTGTACCTCGATCTCATCTATCTCACCACCAGCCCCTTGCCCATGTCCTTCCTCTGACCTGGAACTTCCTTCCCTTTCCGTGTACAACAGACCACCACTCTCCCCGCCTTATTAAAAATCACATCTCCTCCAAGAGGCCTTCCCCTACTAAATCCTCATTTCTTCTGCTTCCCTTCCATTTTGCATCATCCTTGCACTAGGATTTGTTGACTCCACCCTCAACCCCACTGCACTTGGGTAAACATCCCTAATTTATTTATTAATAATAATATCTGTCCCCTCCAGTCTCTAAGCTCGTTGCGGATAGGGAATGTGTCTTCCAACTCTGTTGTATTGTACTCTCCCATGCACTTAGTACAGTACTCTGCACACAGTAAGTGCTCAATGAATGTCACTGATTGATTGAAGGGGTAGTGTTTTATTCCTCTGCAACAGTGTGAAGCAGCATGGCCTAATGGATGATGATGATGATGATGATTATGGTTTTTGTTAAGTGCTTACTATATGCCAGGCACTGTACTAAATGCTGTGGCGGATACAAGCAAATCAGGTCGAACACAGTCCCTGTCCCACATGAGGCTCACAGTCTCAATTCCCATTTTGCAGGTGAGGTCACTGAGGCCCAGAGAAGTGGACTGATTTGCCTACAGTAACACAGCAGACAATTGGTGGAGCCAGGATTAAAACCCATGATCTTCTGACTCACAGGCCTGGAAGATTGAGGACCTAATTCTAATTCTAACTCTGTCACTTGTCTGCTGTATGACTTTGGGCAAGGTACTTAACTTCTCTGTGCTTCAGTTTCCTCGTCTGTAAAAAGGGGATTTAAACTGTGAGCCCCATGAGGGACATGGACGGTGACAACCTGATTAGCTTGTATTTATCCCAGCACTTAATACAGTGTTTGGCATATACTAAGCCCTTAACAAATACCATAAAAAACAAAACAACAAAAAAACTTCCACAGCACTGAGCACAAGACTCAGCACAAAGAGGTAGCCAACTGACCACCCAAGGTGGAGAGTGAAGAGTATGTTCCCAACTTTACCAGTGAGAAAATTTAGTCCCAACAAGTCATTGATGAAATTGGGCTTGAACGCTTCATCTCCTGTCTCCAGGCCCACTTTACCAAGAAGAGACCAAATTTTTAAAATGGCAGCCAAGGATAAAAGCCAATAGAAGGACAGACTTGAGGGGAAACTCAGGCTGCTTCCACCAGTGAGTTAAACTCCACCCTCCGATCATCAGGCATAGGAGTCCAGTTGAAGTTGCAGCTGAATGTCAGATTGCAGCATTTGACCTCCTGCTTAGAAGGACTATCTTTGAGGAGAGACTCTATTTCCTGTGGTCCTAAATTTTCCTCCAGATGTCAGGAGCGATAGACGGAATCCGGGTAAATGTATCAGGGCAAAGACGATGAGTACTGACCCACAGATGGATGGGGATTTCCAGGAAATGAGAGAAACTGATTTGGTAGCTGCTTGGGGGTTCACACCAGAGTTACCCTCAAGAGCTCTGTTGAATTCCTGTGTGCATGTCCTCATTCCCTCTGCATTTCGCTAACCCAGAAGCATATAATGGATTCAGTGACAAGTGGGAAAATCAGCCTTCAGCCAAAAACAGCAGAATCCAGAAAAGATGGGACAGATGGTCCCAAAATTCTGTGCACTATCTTGTGGGTCACAGCAAAATCCCCCATTGAATCTTTCTGTATGCACTCTAGGGAGAAAAGAATGAAGCTATTTAGATCTCAATGCCTTTCTCAATTAGCCCCCAGTACTCTAAATCAAATAGAGGTAGAGGATACAAATTCCTGCCCTTAAGGGTGCTACAACTGGACAGGGATGGGCACCTGAAGAGTTGCCAGTTGGCAGCATTACTTCTTAAGGAAAAGCTTTGAGTAAAATTTTTTTATGGTATTTTTTAAGCACTACACTACCAGAACAATTGCAGATGGAGAGTGGGGTGTGCTGGAAGAGATGTGTCTGTGGTGTCACTATGGGTCGGAAATGACTCGACGGCATAAGACAAGACAAGATATGTAGAGATAAACTAATCAGGTTGGACACGGACAATGCCCCACATGGGGCTCACAATCTTAACCCCCATATTATAGATGAAGTAACTGAGGCATAGAGAAGTTGAGTGACTTTCCCAAGGTCACCCAGCAGACAAGCAGCAGAGCTGGGATTAGCGGAGCTAAGATTAGAACCCAGGTCCTTCTGACTCAAAGGACTGTGCTCTATCCACAAGGCCAGGCTGTTAAAGCAAAGATTCTCCCAGTCTTTTTCAGCCTTGCATTCACAAATATTTGGGACAGGTATTAAAATGCTTAAACAGATGACAGTTGTTTGCCTAATGAAAAGGTGAGTGAGCTTTGCACATAAAGAGCCTGGGTAATCAGTATTTCAGAGCATATTCTACCTTATAGTGATAACATTCTGCCGTGGACAGAGATTAAAATAAGTTATAGGTAGGGGAAGTGACCAAAGTGTAAGGATATGTGCAAATGTATTATGGGGATCACCTCTCAGGGTTGCAGCTGGAGAGTTTCCAGTACTCTACCAGTCTTGGCTATGGGAAGGAGAGTCAAGCAGAGGCATAGCCATTCCATTCCTAGCTTGAGCAGTGGCTAGAGAGTGGAGGGCAATCTGCTACAAGTCAAAACTCACTGTGCTGAGCAGCAGCAGCATGGGAGAGATTCGAGGGCAGAGACTCAAATTTACTGCACAGAAGGAGGTAATGGTAAACCACTTCCATATTTTTTACCAAGAAAGCTCCAGGGATATGCTACCAGAACAATTGCAGGTGGAGAATGGGGCCTTTCTGGAAAAGATGTGTCTGTGGTGTCTCTATGGATTGGAAGCAACTCGACGGGATAAGATAAGGCAAGACTATGGGGGGGTTGGGTGAGTATTAAAGTGCTCAAGGTGTAGAGACCCAAGTGCCTCGACATTGTTAGAAAGGAGGGAGAAGAGAGTGACTTGAGAGGCAGCTTGGTTATGTGGAAAGAGCATGGGCCTGGAAGTTGGAGGACCTCAATTCAAATTCTGGCTCCAACGTTTGCCTGCCGTGTGACCTTGGACAAGTCACTTAACTTTTCCATGCCTCAGTGTCCTCATCTGTAAAATGGGGATTCAATACCTGTTCTCCCTCCAACTCAGACCGTGAGCCCCATGTGGGACAGGGACTATGTCCAATCTGATTATTTTGTATCTGACAGCATTTAGAGAAGCGTTTGACTCATGGTAAGTGCTTTATAATAATAATAATAATAATAATGTTTATGTTACTGGCTCTAAAATGTTGCTTAGCAGTAAATTTTCAAGGAATTTCAAACAGAAATTATTTCAGGAAAAAACTACGTGAAAGCCTCACTTTCAGAAAGATGAAAATGCTGGGTGGTAAAAAATAGGGAACACCAGATTCTGACTGGGCATTTCAGGTGATTCTGTAGAACAGAGACCTATTTTTTCTTCCAGAAACTAAAGTGTAGAATGAATAAAAATTGCTGTGGTCCCTTTAAACAATTCCTTCATCTAGAGCATTTTCTCCTGCAGTTGTAAAAAGTGACAAATTTAGAAAACGCCAGCTGCCATTTTGAAGCCTGTCAACTTATTTACTCATTCTCAGAGGTGGGAGAAAAGTATAGCTCTCTCATTCTTTCTCTTACTAATATTTTCTCCTTGTTCAATTTAAATTGGGCAAAGGGTATATCAAACCTTTGCAAAATCGATTTTTTAAGACTCCTGGGTTTATTATTCGTGATCATTTCCAGAGTCATTGTTGATCACCATGATGATGATGGTGACAACCAAAAATGAGAATGCTGGACAAGCCCCAGTCCTGAGACTTCAGGATCCTAATAATACTAACTGTGGTATTTGTTAAGCACTTACTATGTGTCAGGCACTGTACTGAGCACCGGGGTGGATACAAGCAGGTCAGGTTGGTCACGGTCTCTGTCCCTCATGGGGAATCACAGTCTTAATCCCCATTTTACAGATGAGGGAACTGAGGCCCAGAGAAGTGAAGTGACTTGCCCAAAGTCACACAGCAGACAAGTGGCAGAGCCAGGATTAGGACCCATGACTATCGGCCCCCTGCTCTATCCCACTACTCCATGCTGCTTCTCAAGTTGGATCAAGAACCAACTCTGTTGTACTCTACTCTCCTAAGCATTTAGTACAGTGTTCTGCACACAGTGAGCGCTCAATAAATATCGCTGATTGATTGAGAGAACCTGCACGAATGAATTGATTATAGTGCTAGTGATTTGTGCAGCAGCCCTTGTACTCTCTCCCCTCATACTCTCTCCCCTCACAGTTGTATTCCTGGAGTGTGTCAAGTGACTAAAAGAGTAGGCGGGATCAATGAGAAGCGCACACGAAGTTTTTGTAGAGTCCAAATGATGTGATTTCCCTTAGCAATAGCCTCCTGTTAATACCATAATTTTTATCCTCTCTCAGTCCAAACAGATGGGGTGACTGGAATTAAAATGTCAGCCCAAAATCCAAAATGTGCTGGAGGCCAGAGCTTTCTGATGATCTACGATTCTTTTTTGCTCCCATCCTTTCCAGGACTCGACTGTCTGCATATGTGGACATTATAGCGAGGTCTGGGTCAGATTCTAAATGGTCATTAAGTTAATAAGCACGATCTGAGGAAAAAGTATTCTCCCTTAATAATGTTTCCACAGCCTGGTTTGTGCTCCCTGCTCCCTCTATGGGGGCTGAGGTAAATGAGGTTGGATTAGTTCAACATACTCTCATGAGAAACTAAGAAGCATTGAAGATTAGACATTAAGTCTTTGCAGCTTTAGGCCCCGGTCTCCTCCTCAATTTCTCAATTTCACTTTCGTTGCTACTTTAAGGTGTTTCCTCAGAAGTAGGGATCATTTTCAAGTCTGCTCAGTACTGGTTCCCTAGTTCTATTATTCATTCTGCTCGGTCGCAGCTACCAAACGTTGGACCGTTTGGCTCTTTGCCTCTCAGAATTCCCTCCACAAATTCATTGCTTACTCAGTTAGCAGCATATCATCATCATATGAAAAAGGCATAAAGCCTTCCCAGCCTTCGAGAAAGGCAGACCCTTTGATGGAAAAGGTGCTGGACTATTCAATTTGCAAAATCCAAGAATTATGGAAGAGTTGTTAGAGTTGTTGCCAACTTGTACTTCCCAAGTGCTTAGTACAGTGCTCTGCACACAGTAAGCACTCAATCAATATGATTGAATAAATGAATCTGGATTCTGTTTCCTACCTAATTCATGTGACGTTGGACAAAGCCACACCACTATTTTGGGCCCTTGGGAGCTGAAGGTTCTATCAACTACATTACATTGTGCTCTCCCAATGGCTTAGTACAATGCTTTGCACAAGGTATTTATTTATTTATTTATCTATTTATTTATTTATTTATCTTGTACATATCTGTTCTATTTATTTTATTTTGTTAGTATGTTTGGTTTTGTTTGGTTTTGTTCTCTGTCTCCCCTTTTTAGGCTGTGAGCCCACTGTTGGGTAGGGACTGTCTCTATATGTTGCCAATTTGTACTTCCCGAGCGCTTAGTACAGTGCTCTGCACATAGTAAGCACTCAATAAATACGATTGATGATGATGATGATGAAGGTAAGCACTCAATAAATGCTACTGTTTGATCGCTTGAGAGGTCCCGGGAGGGAGGCTTTCACTTAAGGTGAACTGGAAATACCAAGTATTGTAACAGTACATTATCTCAACTTTAAAAGAAAACAACGTTGGATATGGATTTGAGAAGCAGCGTGGTTTAGTGGAAAGAGCTCGGGCTTGGGAGCCAGAGGTTGCGGGTTCTAATCCTGAGCTGCCACTTGTCACTTAGCTTTTCTGTGCCTCAGTTGCCTCATCTGTAAAATGGGGATGAAGATTGTGAGCCCCATGCGGGACAACCTGATTACCTTGTATCTAACCCAGCGCTTAGAACAGGGCTTGTCAAATAGTAAACGCTTAACAAATACCATAATTATTATTTAGGATCACATTTTCTTCAGATTGATTTCTGAGTGATGGTTTGGTGCTCCTCCCCCTCAGCCAGCTCTCAATGTGATAGTAATTCTTGCCACCTGGATTCTTGCCAAAGACTTTCCGTGTCTGTGACAGAGGCAGTTAAATTGATTAGGAGTCTATCACTGCATCTATTCTATTATTTAATTCCCATCCTGTATAAGCAGCCTTTTCTTTCCAAAGATGTGTCAGCTTAACTGAAAGAGACCAGCCATGATTCCTTGGGCGACATATCCATGAAAACCAAATGAGGCGAAAGGAAAGACCTCTATTTCAGCACTCTTGGGATCCTTCATTGCTGGGGCATGGAGAAGCAGTATGGTTTCTGAAAGAGCCCTTAATCTTCTTCCCTATCGGCTGCTTCTTCTGGTTTTAGCTGAGGAATGGGAAAATCCTCTGACTACCCTTGAATTCTGTTCATTTCTCTGGTTACTTCAAGTTCAGCTAAGTAGTCCCTAAGCATCTCTGTTAATCAGAGATCTCTGCCAAACTTTGTCCTTGAATCATCTCAGATGGGCATCTTTCCATGTTTCTCAGAATGGTCTCCTGGTTTGCCCTGGCATGAACTAAGGTGAAGGGAAACACTTCTGTATCTTTTGAGAAGCAGTATGGCTTAGTGGAAAGAGCACGTGCTTGGGAGTCAGAGATCATGGGTTCTAATCCTGGCTCTGCCACTTGTCTGATGTGTGACCTTGGGCAAGTCACTTAACTTCTCTGTGCCTCATTTATCTCATCTGTAAAATGGGGATTAAGATTGTGAGCCCCATGTGGGACCTGGCCCATAGTAGGTGCTTAACAAATACCACAATTATTAAAGTTCCTATTATGTGAGTTTAAAAGGGCTCTGAAGGAGGGAAGAGTAATGATCTGTCTGATATTAAAGGGGAGAGAATTCCGGGCCAGAGGGACGATGTAGGCATGAGGTTGGTCTTCATACTTCCCTACTATCCTTCTTGTCTTGTCTTATGCTGTCGAGTTGTTCCTACCCATTGGGACTCCATGGACACATCTCTCCCAGAAAGCCCCACCTCCATCTGCAATCATTCTGGTAGTGTATCCACAGAATTTTCTTCGTAAAAATACGGAAGTGGTTTACCAGTGCTTTCTTCCACATAGTAAACTTGAGTCTCTGCCTTCGATTCTCTACCATGCCGCTGCTGTCCAGCATGAGTGAGTTTTGACTTGTAGCAGATTGCCTTCCCTTTACAAGTCACTGCCCGAACAAGGAATGGAATGGCCTCTGCTTGACTCTCCCTCCAGAGACTGGTAAAGTACTGGAACCTCTCCAGGTGCCATCCTGAGAGGAAACTAGCCTCCTAGACATCAGGAGAGAGCATTAGGGTATACAGAATAATAATAATAATGATGGCATTTATTAAGCTCTTACTATGTGCAAAGCACTGTTCTAAGCACTGGGGCAGTTACAAGGTGATCAGGTTGTCCCACAGGGGGTTCACAGTCTTAATCCCCATTTTACAGATGAGGTAACTGAGGCCCAGAGAAGTTAAGTAATTTGCCCAAAGTCACACAGATAACAATTGGCAGAGCTGGGATTTGAACCCCTGACCTCTGACTCCAAAGCCTGTGCTCCTTCCACTGAGCCATGTCAGTCCGGAATGATAGGTCTGCTGCTATTGCCAAATTTGGATGATAGATTAGTCTGCTGACATTCCCAGTGATTCATTCATTCATTCATTCAGTCGTATTTATTGAGCACTTACTGTGTGCAGAGCACTGTACTAAACGCTTGGGAAGTACAAGTTGGCAACATATAGAGACGGTCCCTACCCAACAATGGGCTCACAGTCTAGAAGGGGGAGACAGACAACAAAACAAAACATATTAACAAAATAAAATAAATGGAATAGTAAATATGTACAAGTAAAATCAATAGAGTAATAAATCTGTACAAACATATATACAGGTGCTGTGGGGAGGGGAAGGAGGTAGGGCTGGGAGGAGGGGGAGAGGAAGGAGGGGGCTCAGTCTGGGAAAGTGGCAGTGAAAGTGAGGGTGGATAGTGAGGCTGGGATGGGAGAAGAGGACTGGAGAGTCAGCTCAGGGGGCCTTGGGGACAAGTCAGAGGGAATTCATTCATTCAGTCATATTTAGCGCTTACTGTGTGCAGAGCACTGTACAAAGCACTTGGAAGAGTACAACATAACAGACACATTCCCTGCCCACAATAAGCTTACAGTCTAGGGGTGGAGACAGACATTAATATAAATAAATAAATTACAGATATATACATATATGCTGTGGGACTGGGCGAGGGAAGGATGAATGAAAGGAGCAAGTCAGGATGACGCAGAAAGGAGAGGGAGAAGAGGAAAAGAAGGTTTAGTCATAGAAGGCCTCTTGAAAGAGATGCACTGAGGCTTCCAGGCATGAGGTGCCAGCTCTGCCAACCTCTCTGGCCACTTGGCTACTCCTCTCCAAATTTCCCTCTGGCCTTTCTGCTACTCTTCAAGGGGAATGAACAATTAAGTAATGATAGATGCAGGGTCATCTGAACCCAGAGTCTCTGATAACCAACCAACAATCTTGCAGCATTAATACCGGAGGTCGTCCTTGAACAATGGAACATTTGCTATTTAACTCGCCTAGGGGAAGCCTTTCCCTCTCAGGGTCACACCTGGAGAGTTTCCAGTCCTCTACTCGGCTTGGCTATGGGAGGGAGAGTCAAGCAAAGTCCTGCCCATTCCATTCCTAACTTGGGCAGTGGCTAGTGAGTGGAAGGCAATCTGCTACAAGTCAAAACTCACCTGTGATGGACAGCGGCATCATATGAGAGAGTAGAGGGCGGAGACTAGAGTTGACTACGCGGAAGGGAGCAACGGTAAACCACTTCTGTATTTTTACCAAAAGAACTCTATGGATACACTACCAGAATGATTGCAGATGGAGAGTGGGGCGTTTTGGATAAAGGTTTCTCTGCCTCTTTATATTTCACAGTCAAATTTTCTTCCCATTGTCCCACTGTGGTTCTACATGGTGGTTGGGTGGGGTTTTTTGTTGCCGTTTCTATGTTTGTTTGTTCTTATGGTATTTGTTAAGTGCTTACTATGTGCTAGGCACTGTACTAAGAACTGGGGAAGATACAAGCTAATCAGGTTGGACAGAGCCCATGTCCCACATGAGGCTTACAGCAGTAATTCCCATTTTACAGATGAGGTAACGGAGGCAGAAGGAAGTTAAGTGACTTGCCCAGGGTCAAATAGCAGACTCGTGGAGGAGCTGGTAATAGAACTCAGGTCCTTCTGACTCTCAGGACTGGGCTTTATTCACATTTATTACAGCACTCTTTGTAGTCCCTGACAGAAGAGGTAACACAAGAGGGAAGGAGGAAAGAGAATGGGAGGGAAGTTGCTGAATGATGGTGGGAGAACAAAGCTAGGCAGCTCCATAAAGGGAAACAGCATGGCCTAGTGGAAGAAGCACGGGCCTGGGAATCAGAAGGACCTGGGTTCTAATCCTGCCTCTGACACTGGTCTGAAGTGTGACCTTGGACAAATCACTTCTCTGGGCCTCAGTTACCTCATCTGTAAAATGGGGATTAAGATTGTGAGCCCGTGTGGGACGTGAACTGTGTCCAAATTAATTAGCTTGAATCTACCCCAGCACTTAGTACAGTGCCAAGCACATGTTTGGAGCTAAACAAATATATAAAAAGAACCCTTTCTCCATCCTACTTAGATTGTGAGCCCCACATGGGACAGAGACTGTGTCCAATCTGATTATTTTGTATCTACCCCAGCATTTAGAAAAGAGCTGGACACAGTAATTGCTTAACAAATGCCATCATTAATATGAAGGGTCTTCATCAAATGGGGGCTCTTTCTCGAGCCCTCCGCGTCTCTGCCTGTGGACTCTTCTCCAATCGCCAGCCAGCCCCCATTTCGTTTGCCAAGTGGAAAATCCCTTTGCCCTTGGTGTTCAGCATCTCCACGCAATTCAGTATTGTGTTGAGCCCGTGAGACGGTGGTTAGCAACAACGGCAGGGTGACACGCCACATCAGTGCAGGGCAGGTCTCAGTGAGCATTAGACAACAACAGGCCCAAGCTCTCACTGGCATGTTCCAATCGCACCCATGATATAATCCTTGCCAGGTAAGGCAACCTGGCTCAACACCAAGATTCCCAGATCTGACATAAAAGTCCCCAGCCCAGGAGATAATGGGAATATCTACCAAAGTAAATATTCACCTACAGAATTCTGTTAAATATGTATACCTGCTCTCTCTCCTACTTAGACTTTGAGCCACACTTAGGACAGGTACTGTGTCGGACCTGAATAACTTCTATCTGCCCCAGCACTTAATGCAGAGGTTGGCACTCAACAAACGTAATAATAATAAACAATTTCTGAGAGAATGTGATTTCAAGAGCAAACCTCCTCAAATTATCTGTTTTATTCGCTAACCAGGTTCTTCAGAAGCTGGGAAAGGCCGATGAGACCAAGGATGAACAGTTTGAGGAATATGTTCAGAACTTCAAAAGGCAAGAGGTAAGTAAGTTGGTTTGGTTTGATTCGAGTGAATCACTTGTCAATGTCTCCTAATGAACACGTTTCAACTGCAAAGGTCAAATACCACCTGTAAACCCCTACCAATTAAGCTTGCCAATGTAATGTGATTTCTGTGGACCTTTTCCTCTGAGGAGAGTAGAATGGAATCTGAGAGAGACACAATTTGAGGTGAATTTGTCTTTGAGGCTGCTTAGTATACTGATTTATATTATTATCTCTTGCTTTCTTGTATTTCTTTTAATGAGAGGATTAACAAGGCTGAACTGCATGGAACTTTTTTAGTGTTAATTAGCTCCCACTCTCCTACCAATATTTCCGGTAGGCTCATTTCACTAGTTACCTTACTTTTCCAATTACTTTATCCTGTTTTCTTCCATCCCCTCATATATTTAACAACTAAACAGGGCTACTCATTTTTGCTCGTCCACATATTTAAAGTGATAGGCTTTGGGTCACATTTGATCTACTTGAACTTGGAAAGCAGTCATCTAGTAGTAAAAGCCTGCTGTTTGACCTTGGGCATATCACTTAACTTCTCTGGGCCTCAGTTTCCTCAACTGAAGAATGGGGAATCAATAGCTGTTCTCTCTCCTACTTAGACTGTGAGTCCCATCTAGGACAGGGACTGAATCTAGGCTTGATTGACTTGTTTCTACCCGAAACTTAGAACAGTGCTTAACACAGAGTAAGTGCTTAACAAATACCATTAAAAAGGAACTTTGGATAGCATATTTGATTTGGAACGCCTATGAGGACAGAGTTTGGGCCAGACAATCAGAGTCATGTCCAGGTAAGTTGGGCTTCTCCTGCTTCAAATTAGTAGTTTGATTCCAAATATTTCATAGATGTGAAAAAGTCAAGGGGAAAAAAAGAGGGAAAGAGGAAGAGAGAATGTTTAAGCATTTGACGAAGCAGTATGGCCTAGTCGGAACATGTTTGGACCTGTCAGAGGATCTGGGTTCTAATCCAGGTTCCATCATTTGCCTGCTGTATGACATTGGGCAATTCGTTTGTTTTCTCTGTGCCTCAGTTGCTTCATCTGAAAAATAGGGATTCAACACCTGTTCTCCCTCCTTCTTAGACTGTGAATCCTATGGTGGGAAATGATTATCTCAAATCTACCCCAGCAGTTAGTACAGTGCTGAACCAAAACCAAAGTTATTATTATAAGTATGTATGTGATTGTGGAAGAATAAAATAGCTTCCACCAAATTTGATTGAAAGAAGAGATCTTTGGGAATACTTTGTAATAATAATAATAACGATGGTATTTGTTAAACACTTACTATGTGCCAAACACTGTTCTAAGCGCTGGAAGCACTGTTCTACATGGCTTGACACTTAAGTAAGCACTTAACAAATACCATAAAAAAGTCACAAGAACCCAAGAAAATGTTCTCTCGAAAATTTGCTTCAAACTTTGATCCACAATCCATCAGTCAAACCCTGGGAATTGAAGATCTGTGTGATACCTCGGAGCGGGGGGTGGTTAGAGAAACAGCTGGGCAATAGAAACATGAAATTCTCTCTTCCTATCAATCAATCAGTGGTATTTATTGAGCAATTACTGTGTGAAAAGCACTGCAATCAATGCTTGGGAGAGTACAATAAAATAGACCTGTGAACTGCCCCAAAGGGAGCTTCCAGACATCTTATCCCAGACTGAGTACTGCATCAGCCTCCTCACTGATCTCCCTGCTTAAAACAAATTACATTAAAACAAAATTACAGACATCAAAATAAATTACGTATAGGGAAAATCACAGAATCTAAGGATACGCACATAACTCTTGTGGGACTGGGGGTAGTGTTAATAAGCTTCCAAAATAAAGAAGAAGCCCAAGACACCTAATGAGGAAGATTCTTCCTTTTTTCATAAAGAGATACCCTGTATACCCCCAAGAAAAACATCTCTGTTCTCTTATTATTGTTAAACCAGTGGGCAGAGCATTAGCATTCCTCCTGTATCTCCCCCCAACATTTTATTTTCTTCTAACTTTAGCAGCAGTAACTGCTGTTTTTTCCCTTTCCTGGGAGATTAAATATAAATTCTGCAAGGAAAAATAGGAAATACAGGATCTTGTAAAAATGCCAATTAATTGTAAGTCCTATGTGGGACAGGGACTCTGTCTGACCTGATAAACTTGTAATTTACCCCAGTGCTTGGCAAGTATTAAGTGCTGAAAATATATTTTTATTATTAAATTGTTCCCTACAAAAATAATGACCAACCAGAAACCATTGCCAGAGCAGAAAATAGTGTTGAAGGATTGCTACCTAGTGGGGCCCAATACCAAGCAGGAACTCTTCTGCCCCTTTTACAGACAAATTCTGCAATAAGAAATAAAATGCAAGTTATCTCTGGGACTAAAGAGTGATAGGAGGAAAAGTTTCATCTCCCCAAGCACTTAGTACAGTGCTCTGCACACAGTAGGTGCTCAGTTAATATTATTGATTGATTGATCTGACCTTATGAGTGAGATATAAAGCTAAGCACACCCACCTTTAGCTAAATGAGTTTGCCCCTTCCTGGGGCCACCCCTGAAACCATCTAAGAGGGAGTGGATATTACAACTCACTGGTCTGTAGAGCTGGCTTATCTCTGCCCTGGCTATTTTTTTTAAATGATATTTGTTATGCACATACTTCGAGTCAAGCAAAAACTTCTCACACTCTGCCCCTCTACCGCTAACCTCCTCACTGTGCCTCATTCTCGCCTGTCCTTCCGTCGACCCCTGACCCACGTCCTACCTCTGGCCTGTAATGCCCTCCCTCCACACATCTGCCAAACTGGCTCTCTTCCTCCCTTCAAAGCCCTATGGAGAGCTCACCTCCTCCAGGAGGCCTTCCCAGGCTGAGCCCCCTGTTTTTCCTCTCCTCTTCCTCCTCCCCTCCCCATCACCCCCTTCCTCCCTCTGCCCTACCTCCTTCCCCTTCCCCAAAGCACTTGTATATATCTGTACATGTTTATTACTCTATTTTACTTGTACATATTTATTACAGTATTGATTTTATTAATGATGTGTATATAGCTATAATTCTATTTATTCTGATGGTACTGACGCCCGTCTACGTGTTTTGTTCTGTTGCCTGCCTCCCCCTTCTAGACTGTAACCTCGTTGTTGGGTAGGGACCGTCTCTATATGTTGACGATTTGTATTTCCCAAGCACTTAGTACAGTGGTCTACACACAGTAAGCACCCAGTAAATACGACTGAATGTATGAATTAATTAATATACTATGTGTCAGGCACTATACTGAGTACTGGGGTAGATACAGCAAATCCGGTTGGACACAGTCCATGTCCCACATGGGGCTCACAGTCTTAATAATGATAATGATGGCATTTATTAAGTGCTTACTATGTGCAAAGCACTGTTCTAAGTGCTGGGGAGGTTACAAGGTGATCAGGTTGTCCCACGGAGGGCTCACAGTCTTAATCCCCATTTTACAGATGAGGTAATTGAGGCACAGAGAAGTGAAGTGACTTGCCCAAAGTCACACAGCTGACAATTGGTGGAGCTGGGATTTGAACCCATGACCTCTGACTCCAAAACCCGTGCTCTTTCCACTGCGCCATGCTGCTTAATCCTCATTTTACAGATGAGGTACATGAGGCACAGAGAAGTGAAGTTTCTTGCCCTAGATCACACAGCAGACAAGTGGTGGAGCCAGGATTAGAATCCAGGTCCTTCTAGTCCCAGGCCCCTGCTCTTTCCATTAGCCCTCACTGTTTCTCATGGGACACGAGGAGGAAAATTATGAAGCAGCCTGGCATAGTGGATAAAGCATGGGTCCGGGAGCAGAAAGTCATGGGTTCTAATCCTAGCTCTGCTACTTGTCTGCTGTGTGACCTTCGGCAAGCCATATAATAATAATAATAATAGCATTTATTAAGCGCTTACTATGTGCAAAGCACTGCTGTAAGCACTGGGGAGCTTACAAGGTGATCAGGTTGTCCCACAGGGGGCTCACAGTCTTTATCCCCATTTTACAGATGAGGTCACTGAGGCACAGAGAAGTCAAGTAACTTGCCCAAAGTCACACAGCTGACAACTGGTGGAGCCGGGATTTGAATCCATGACCTCTGACTCCAAAGCCCGTGCTCTTTCCACTGAGCCACGCTCCTTCTAAACTTCCTTGTGCCTCAGTTACCTCATCTGCAAAATGGGGATTGAGACTGTGAGCCCCACATGGGACGACCTGATTACTTTGTATCTACCCCAGTGCTTAGAACAGTGTTTGGCAAGTAGTAAGCGCTTAACAAATGCCATTATTATTATTATTATTAGGGGATGTGCAATGCCCGGGCCGAATCTACAACCACTGCTCCTTTTGGGCAATGAGTGGACAGGGCAGCTCAGCCGGATATTGCAGAGGGTCAGGTCAATAGCTGGCAAAATTCTGGATGCTGACCACAACCGATGAGCCCGCCCCTGCCCGACAGGATCATCGCCTTTACCTTCTGTGGAGACCCTTTCCTTGAGTTCCGCATCCTGTGCTCCATTCCAGACAAGTCTCCGAGACCAGGTGTAAATAAGCAGTGATCTGAGCTTCTTAGCACTTAACATCTCTATGCTTGTATCCATCCCAGAACTTAGTACAGTGCATGGCGCTTATTAAGTGCTTAACAACAACCACAATTATTACAATTCTTAGGTACCTCATTTGTAAAATGGGGGATTAAGACTGTGAGTTCCACGCGGGACATAGACTGTGTCCAAACTGATTAGCTTGTATCTACCCCAGCGCTTAATACAATGCCTGACAAATAGTAAGCTCTTTACAAATGCCATTAAAAAATATTCCGAAGTCTAGTAACTTGGAATCGAGAGAGCTTCCACAGTGTCCAGGAGACACCACCTATATCAGACAATCCCTCTCCTACCATCTCCCTCATACTCTTTTAGACTGTGAGCCCACTATTGGGTAGGGACTGTCTCTATATGTTGCCAAATTGTACTTCCCAAGCGCTTAGTACAGTGCTCTGCACACAGTAAGCGCTCAATAAATACGATTGATGATGATGATACTCCTTCCTACATAGACATACACTCAAACAAACACGTCTGTGCACTCACAAATACACACTCACACACACACAGAGTTTCTTCAGAGATCCTGGGACACCTTCCTGATGAACTTCTGCTACCTAGTCTACAGCAGGGGAAAATTTTTTTTTTCCCCAGAGATCAACAGGGAAGAGAGCTATCCTGGACAGTGGTGCAGACACAGTCACTGTAAACTCATCCTTCTAGACTGTAAGCTTATTGTGGGCAGGGAATGTGTCTGTTATATAAGTGTGTTGTACTCTCCCAACTGCTTAGTACAGTGCCCTGCATACAGTAAGCACTCAAAAAATACAAGTGATTGATTGATTGATTGATTCACTCTCATCCTGATGCAGGTAATACAATGAAGACCCAGGGAAATTCTCAATCCTTCCCAGTAGAGGAGTATAGTTCACTTGGTCTGGGATCACGGCAGCTTCATTCTAAGTTGCTGGTGTACGATTTCCTGCTTCCCACAATTACTGGAATCTATTTTTAAAACACCTATTTTGAAAGAGGTGATATTAAAGTGGTCCAGGCACATGATTTCGGAGCTCATTTGACAGCCATTCTGGAGAGATTTTCAGACTGCTAAAGGAAAGATAACGCCTTTAAGTGATTTTAACTTAGGAAGGTTCCTCTCAGTCAGTCATTCAATCATATTTATTGGGCGCTAGAGTGGAGAGGCGGTCTGCTCATGCCTCCTTCAGATGGTGTTTGGCCCCTATTACTCTGGCTCCTCCCTGAGAAGCAGTGTGGTCTAGCAGATAGAGCATGGGACTGGGAGTTAGAAGGGCCTGGGTTCTAATCCTGGCTCTGCCCCTTAATGATAATAATTTCATTATTATGTTATTTATTGCCATAGACCATCTATGAATGAGCACAGTCTGACAGTGGACATTCCTATTTTCTGCTTGTACACATCTTTTTTTTCTCCTTAGGCCATTTTGGTTTAACAAGCGGAGGTGACTGCCTCCCTCTTCAAAGGTCAAGGCCTCTCATTCTCTGAAAATTAATTCTCTCCATTTCCTCCAAGTTGCTTTTTGCAGTGCCACTCCTGTTTTGTATGTCTCTTCCAGAGAAGATAGAGAGGGAGAGAGAGGCAGAGAATTAGAGAGAGTGAGAGAGAGGCAGAGAGAGAGAGAGGGAGGGAGAGAGAGGCAGAGAAAGAGGGGAGAGGGAGAATGGCAGAGGAAGAGGCAGAGAGAGGGAAAGAGGCAGAAGAAGAGGGAGAAGGAGAGAGGCAGAGAAAGAGTGAGAGGGAGAGAGAGGCAGAGAAAGAGGTAGAGAAAGAAAAAGAGAGGGAGAGACAGAGAGGGAAAGAGAAAGACAGGGAGAGAGAGGAAAGGAGAAAGAGAAGAGAGAGAAAAAGAAAGAGAAAGAGATGCTCAAAAACACCACTGATGGTAAAATTCACCTCTAGGTATGTGTGTATGACTTAAAAAGCCAATGTACCTACCTGTCTTCTGTTTTGCAGCCGTGTTCATTGTTTGCAGCCCCTGGCCCTGTTTTGGTTTTAGTCTTGAATCTCATGATCCTAATAAAGTTTCTGGAACCCTTCCTTTCTTTATTTACACAGCCCCATGCAGGTCATTAGCTAGATGATGCCTTCAGCCTTCCAATATATATGGAGTAACCAAACCCCTAATTTCATGGTAGAGGCCTAACAAAGACCAAACTCCAGTACCCACTGAGTGCAGCAGGGCAAATAACGTGGAAATAAAAAAGGTTGGATGTAGACTGGAAACTGATGGATATAAGCAGGCCCAGGTAGTCTGTAAAAGTGTTGGCGGAAATCTGAGGCCTCGTTATAAACAATCCAGCTCAAGAAATATGTGCTAATGCCCAATTCAGAATGGCCCTGTTTGCGTGTGAATGCACTGCTCTGTTTAATATCTGGAGATGATCTTTTTTTTTGTAGGGTCATCTAATGGGAGACAGGTTCATACCAAGGACAAACATAGAAATTTGCCTGTGACAAGTGTTTGAAAAAAGGGACGATATAGGATTTTCCAGGTGAAACACACATTTGGAATTTTCACCCTTACGTAGATATGCTTAATAGTGGAAAAAAAACCCTGTAGTTCCCAAAGTTCCTCACTGAGCGTTTTTCTGATTTAGACAATGTTATTTGCCATTTTATTTGAATTAGATTGTCATCTGAAGGCCGTTGTTTTTCTATCAATGTGTTTTGTATGGAGTGTGCATGTATGTGGTTTCCTCTCCATGACTCCAGGGCAGGGAAGACATTTTGACAAACTGTGGTTTAGCTGTTCAGGGAACAGGATAATTTACCATTGTGACTGGGAATTTTCATTCCTGGACTGTGGAGAAAGGAACATCTTTTGGATGTTGAGGAAATATTCAATAAAGTGAATTAGTTCTTATATTTCCCCAATTAGAAATGCCTCAAAATTGGAAGTTTTGAATCCTCTGAAGGGTTAGGTAGATACACGTAGCCTTCCAAATGTAACACAAACAAAATTTGTAATAGACAGCTCCTGAACTCTGAAGCAGAAATTAAGATTCAAAATTCAAATGTCAGTAAACCTGGCTGACATGTAGCTAAGGGAAACATTTTACCTTTATTGTTCTCGAAACATGATTAACAGATCCTTAAAGTTCAGAAGGGTATATAGTTTTGTGTAGATGATTAGCCTGACTCATTGTTTAACATGCAGCCTGTTTCCCTTAGGAAGCTGGCTAAGGGTAGTTATAGAAGCTGTTGTCAAGTCTGGTTGATTTATAGTCTGGGGCTTCAGACAGTCAATTTTTGCTCCATAATTGCATGAAACTGCAAGGAATCTCGAGTGAAATCTTGTAGGGAAAGTATCTGTTTTGATCTTTCAGCTCCAAATCTCCCTCTTACTTCTCTATTCCAGTGTTCAACTTTTCCAGCTCACATTACCTGATCAGCCACTTCCAACCTGTCTTATGATTGTGGATCCAAGCTTTCCTTCTAAATAAATCTCTGCTTCAGCTCTGTATAAATCCACTCACCAGGCCGGGATTTGGTTATCCCATCAATGCTAATATTTAACTCAGATGATTGAAGCCTCGTGGCTTTTGAAAGCTGGGACATGCTAGATAGTTCTGAGTTTGACCTTAGAGACAAAATTTGGGGGAGAAGATCTCAGCAGAAAGCCAGAAGCAGCTTGAACTAGTGGAAAGAGCACGGGTTTGGGATTTAGAGGAACCAGATTCTAATCCATTTGCTAGCTGTGTGACCTTGAATAAGTCACTTTACATCTCTGTGCCTCAGTTCCTTCAGTTGTAAAATGAGGATTCAGTGTCTGTCTCCCTCCGCTTTAGAATGTGAGTCCCCATAGGGATAGGTCCATATCTAATTCCACCTATGTATTCTTTCCCAGCTCTTAGTTCAGTGCTTTACACACAAGTACTTAATACTATTACTACTACTACTAGGCTAGCATTTAGTACAGTCCTTGGCACATAGCAAGCCCTTAACAAATGTCACAAGTACGTTGTATCATCATTATTCTTATTATTATATTATTTCCTGAAGGCATTAGAGCTGGTCCCTCTGCCTTAGGTACTTTTGGGACTAACTTTTCTTTAAATGTTAATTCTCATGTATGTTTTATGCAGACCACTAGTTCAAGGGGCTTACACTTTCTTCACTGTTTCCTGCTTAGATTTTTGGAGGTTGGATCACCGTTTGTTCTGACATGGAATCTTAAAATGTAACACTACGGAGTCAATTGTTCTGAATTTCTGAATAACGCAGAAGACTAGATGTGTTAATGTACACATCCTCTCTGGTGATATAACAGTCACTCTGAATGTCTTTTTTCTAGTAGTAGTCAGAGCCTAGAAAAAGCCTCACAGATCCTCTGGGACAAACGGATCTGGGGCCAGCTATTCATTCATTCATTCATTCAATCGTATTTATTGAGCGCTTACTGTGTGCAGAGCACTGTACTAAGCACTTGGGAAGTACAAGTTGAGTTTGTTATCCATCTCCCAGTGCTGTACATTCTAAACCTTCTAGATTCCAAAAACCCAGGTCTTTTTCCCCCCAGGAAGTCACAGCTTCTGCTCAGTTATCTTCTGAGTTCTGGTAAAACTTGTGGAGGGAGTAAAGACATTCTCACACTAGAACAGTTTAAGGTTTGGCAGCATGTACTTGGCTTGTATTAAGCAGAGTGCAGTAGTAGAGCTTGGAAATTTAGCTCTGGTCCCTAACCCCTATTGAGATGTTGGGTGACTCTGGAGAATCGGCACAGCCTCTTTGAGCCTCACTTTCACAAATGGAAAGAGAAGGTTTGGAGTTGCCTCCGACAACTCTTTGGGAATGACCCAACTTTAGAGAGCACCAAAATTTGACTGTGTCTTTATGAAATTGAGGAATTCTGTGGGTGTCAAATCTCAGTCCTCTTTCTGGACAGTAATTAAGGAGAATGCCACTTTTTAGCTTCCTAACTCAGCATCTCAATTCTCTTCAGAATAAGTCAGCTTGTCACTGATTTATCATGAAAATAGCAGTAATATTAGTGTCAAGCAATGGGGTAAATTCAATCAGATCAGACACAATATCGCATAGGGTTCACAGTCTCAAACGGGAGGGAAAGCAGATGTTTAATCCCCATTTTACAGATGAGGAAACTGAGACACAGAAAAGTTTAGTGACTTGCCTAAGGTCACTCTGCAGGCAGTGGTAGAGCCAGGATCAGAACCCAGGTCCTCTTGCTCCCAGGCCAGTGCTCCTTCCACTATACTATGCCATTCTGATTTATATTGTCCATATGTGAATTAGGGTGCATGTATCCATTCACTATTTTTCCTTCAGAACTGGGGTTGAATGGGGCTGTCATGTAGTACAATCCTGACAACTGCTAGATTGTAAATTCCTTGAAGGCAGGGATCGTGTTCACTTACTTTATTGCGCTCTTCCAAACATTTAGTACCAGGGTTCTGCACAGTCTAAGTACTCAATACAGTAATACCATAATACAATATAGTAGCAAAATACCACAATAAATACAATAAGCAGTGTGGCCTAGTGGAAAGAGAATAGGCCTGGGAGCCAGAGGCCCCGGGTTCTCATCCACCCTCCACTACTTGTTTGCTGCATGACCTTGGGCAAGTCACAACTTCTCTCTGTCCCAGTTCCCTCATTTGCAAAATGGGGATTCAATATTTATTCTTCCTCCTACTTAAACTCTGAGAGCCATGTGGAACCTGACTATCGTATATCTACCTAGAACATAATAATAATAATAATTGAAGTATTTGTTAAACCCTTACTATCTGTCAAGTACGGTACTGGGTTAGATACAAGATAACTGGCATATAGTAAATTCTCAACAAGTATTATATTATTGATTGAGAGTTCTAGTCCCATTCAGCTCATAGCCAGATTTATTTTTAGTCAACACTAGGGTACCAGAACACCATCCTAATAGTTTCAGCCGCCTTCTAATCCCTTGTCATTCTTTCATGCCTGGAAATTTATTCATTCATTCATTGACTCGTCTTTATTGAGAACTTACTGTGTGCATAGCACTGTATTAAGAGCTTGAGAGAGTATAATACAACAATAAGCAGACACATCCCCTGGCCACAGTCTTACAGTCTAGAGGGACACTGAGATCCCTTTTCCAGGCACAGTGATTCCACATCCACTTAAACAATCTCTCTGGACAAGAGGCTCAAGTGGAATAAGCTGTTTAGTTATTTTCCCCGAGGAACATGTAGGCAACCAATAGAAAATCCCTACATTCTGACAGCAAAGAGAGGTTCTACGAAAACTTCAAGTGGATTGTTAAACCCAAGCTGGATGATAGGATAGAAAAAAGTTTCCCAGTCACACTCTACCTGCCCCCCGCCTACCGCTTCATGGCCTGGTGGCTATGTAGTGTCTCATTCTCCCACAGCTGGAAGCGGAGGGCACACGAGCTTCCTGATGCAGGAGTCCCGAGCACAAGCTCAGAGCGTAGAGTACCACTAATCCTGGCCATCTGCCTCAGATGCTGCCAGTGGGACCCAAGGGGCCATAAACAAAGGACAGAAGCAGCCATGGCAGCTGTGACTCAGAGAGCAGAATGAGGATTCTACCCCTCCGGGACTGGCCTTGTTTTCAGAATTTCCTCAGCAAATGAGCTACGTTTTCAATACCATGATGCAAAGTGTCCCTATTCCCTAGATAGGCAATCTGAATGGGCTTCTCCCTCTGTTGTGCTGTGCCTTTTCTCTTCTTTCTTTAATCTTCTTTTTCTGAATTCCCCCCGTTCCTTGCTGTTCTACTCCCATCCCCATCAATCAATCAATCAATAGTATTTATTGAGCGCTTACTGTGTGCAGAGCACTGTACTAAGCACTTGGGAAGTACAAGTTGGCATCCCCTATGCAGGGCCAGATTTAGGGTAACCCAGAATCTGAAGCAACATTGCTCCCCACAGAATAGAGATGGTTTCCTGTAGTACAGTGCTTGACACATGGTAATCACTTAACAAATACCAAATTATTATATGTATTCATAGAGTTCAGAAGCACTCCAGGTAAGCCTTTGATCATAAGTCAATACAATATTTTAACCTCCTGGGTAGCATCACCATCTCATTTAAATCTTTCTGTGATCATTTCCCAGTTTTCGAGCTTAGTAATTATGCTAACTCGAGGAAGTATATTAATTTTTGTGATTGATGTCATCAACACTGTTTATTTAGTGCCTAATTTAAACCCCATATTGCACAAGGTGCAGAGAGCAATTACAAGAGTAGATTATGACAAGGCCCTATCTGATTTCTACATGTAGAGAAATTATTTATTTCCACTGAGGAACCCAAATGTCAGAGAGCTGTGCAAAGACTGGAGTGACAGCTTCAGAAGAGAAGACAAGGTCTTGGTTTTCTGAAATAAAGGAAAATCTTTAACTCCTCCAAAGGGTATTTCATTAATATGTTATTACTTTTGTCTATGTTGGTCACATATTTCCAAAAGTCAATTAATATTTAGAGTCAGTATTGGGAGAGGAAAAGACTGGGATGAGATAATTCAGCAAGTAGGTTTTCCCTGTCGTTCACTTCATAAAAATATCAGTGATGAAGATAGAACATTAACAAGTTCTGTGGAACTGAATAAAGAAAATCACATTAAAAATGAAACCCCCAAAGATATTCAAAAGAAAAACACAGTGAAGGGGCCTCTACTTATGAATATTTGATCAGATTTGGCTTTTGAATGTATTCACCGGTGACATGTTATTTGAACATGGCACAGATTTGGGTGGAATTGGAAAATCCCCACAGTCTGACAGCAAAGAGAGGTTCTAAGAAAACTTTAGTGTTGCAGTGCAGCCGTGAACTTGGATTAGGTAGGGTTTCCAGAGAAGCTTGAGGGTTCCCCTGTTGGACTTCCAATCCAACTCCCTGCTCCCAGGCGAACTATGGGAAATTGGAAGCCTTTAATAATAATAATAACTATTATTATTTTTATGGTACTTGTTGAGCACTATTATGTGCCAAACACTGTTCTAAGCACAGGGGTAGATACAAGTTAATCAGGTTGGACGCAGTCCCGGAACCACATGGGGCTCACATTCTTATCCCCACTTTACAGAGGAGGTAACTGAGGCACAGAGAAGTGAAGGGAGCAGACAAGTGGTAGAGCAGGGATTAGAATCCAGGTCATTCATTCATTCAGCTAATCATATATATTGAGCGCTTACTGTGTGCAAAGCACTGTATTAAGCACTTGGAAGAGTACAATATAATAACAGACACATTTCTTCCGCCAACAATCTCATATTCTAGAGGTCCTTCTAACTCCCAGGGCCATGCTCGATCAACTAAGTCACGCTGCTTCTCTAAAGGCCTTTATTCAAATGCTGTCAGTGAGTGTTAATCCTGTAGTAAATATTTGTCATGGGACCATCCGTAACTGGTGACCACTCTAGAAATAGCCTTCTGAATAACTGTCACCACTGCACCTTTTATGACTTCTTTTATTGAGTAGCTGTTTGGCCTAGTGGAAAGAGGAATGGCTCTGGGAGCAGAGGACCCGGCTTCTGATCCTGACTCTACCACTTGCCTACTTTGTGATAATAACTGTGGTATTTGTTAAGTGCTTACTATGTGACAGGCACTGTACTAAGCGCTGGGGTAGATACAAGCAAATCGGGTTGAACACAATCCTTGTCCCACTGGGGCTCACAGTCTTAATCCCCATTTTACAGATGAGGGAACTGAGGGCCAGAGAAGTGAAGCGACTTGCCCAAGGTCAGACATCAGACAAGTAGTGGTATCCTTGGGCAAATTATTTAACTTCTCTGTGCCTCAGTTTCCTTATCTGTAAAATGGGGATTCACCACTTCTTCTCCCTCATCCTTAGACTATGAGCCGCATATGAATCAGGGACTCTGTCCATCCTGATTAACTTGTATCTATTTATTCATTCAATCATATTTACTGAGCGTTGTCTATGTGAAGAGCACCATACCAAGAGCTTTGGAGAGTACACTATAACAATAAATAGGCACGTTCCCTGTCTATAGTGAATGCTTCTAGACTGTGAGTCCCTTGTCGGGTAGGGACTGTTTCTATATGTGGCTGATTTGTACTTCCCAAGTGTTTAGTACAGTGCTCTGCACACAGTAAGTGCTCAGTAAATACGATTGAAAGAATGAATGCCTGACACATAGTGAGTGCTGATCAAATACCACAGTTATTATCATTACCTGGCACCCAGGGTTCCTTTTTGGGCCTGGAATCATAATTTGCAATGCTTAGTTAAATTCATCTCAAATGCTCTCACCCACTGGGTAGAAACATAATTTGTTCCCCAAATGGCTGAATTTAATTCCTATCATTTCATCGGAACCTTCTAATAAACTTGAGTGAAACTGCCGTGCATAATGGAAAGTATGCTCGCATTCGGTCCTTTTTTAATCCTGGCAAAGAGGTGAGACTTAATGCGGGTGCTCTTAATGGCTCCATTGTTCTACTCTCCAAAACGCTTAGTCCAGTGCTGTGCACTCAGAAATACCAAGAAATACCATTCATTGATTGATTATGAAAGCTAGGATATGTGTCTTTCACAAGTAACCTATTACAGTGCAAAACCTGTGCTTCGTAAATGGAAGGGGAGTGCCAAGAGGGCAGAATAAAAGATTTGAAGACATAGTGAAGCACAGTTTCATGGAATCTGACATAGTAGTGGGTGGCTGGTAGAGCAATGTAGCAAAGAGACTCAGCTGTGAAGAAGCAGGCTTTATATCAGACACAGTCCTTGCGTGGGACTAATTCTTCAGTGCAGCAAAATTCTGTCCTTACGTGCAAACAATGAGGAAGAGTGTGTCAGAGTCACATCAGTCTTTCCATACACACTTGAAGATAGTGAATTAGGATATTGCAACCAGTAGCATTACCTTCAAAATCAAATGAGCGTTCACTCTATCTCTCTCTCTCCCTTATATATATATGCATATATACAAATTAAGTGCACCCAGTAAGGATTCAATAAATACCACTGATTGTGTAAATGTTATGTTATAAGGCTTCTAAGGAGGCATTTGTTAAATATTACGTGCAAAGCACTGTACTAAGCACTGAGGTGGATACATGATAATCAGATTAGACCCAGTCCCTGTCCCACGGTCTAAAGCATTGGGAGAAAAGATCTTTAATCCCCATTTTACAGATGAAGAAATGGAGGCACAGAGAAGTCACTTGCCCAGTGAAGTAGCAAACCAATGAAAGACAGGATCAGAATCCAGGTCTCCCTGACTCTGAGGCTCAGAATCCTTCCACTACACTGATTCTCCATAAAAGCAGTAGTGGTGATGATTATTCTGGTTTGACCCTTAATCTTGGATGGTCCTATGGCAAATACTACCACAAGATTAACATCCACTGGCAAGATTTGAGTAGGATCTCCTATTTCCTGGAGTTTACCTGAAGGCAAAGAGTTGGATACCAGGTGGATTTGGAATTCAGCTTGGGAAAGTTTCTACTTTTCTTTTTAAATGGTATTTTGGTATTTGTTAAGCACTTACTATGTGCCAGGTACTGTACTAAGTGCTGGGGTAGATACACGATAATGAGTGTTTGTCCCACATAGGGCTCACAGTCTTACTCCCCATTTTACAGATGAGGTAACTAAAGCACAAAGTTGAGTGACTCAGTCTAAGAAGGACAGAGTAGGATTTCACTCCCATTTGCAGAGGAGAAAAAAGAGGCCCAGAGAAGTTAAATGACTTGCCCAAGGTAACACAGCAGGCAAGTGGGTAGAACCTCGGGCCCCAGACTTACAGGCATGTGATCTTTGTGGCAACTGTTTCCCTTGAGCGCATAAGCTCCTTGAATGCAGGAACCCTGTCACTTAATTATATTTGTGTCTGTCAAGCGTTCATTTCAATGCTCAGCACTCAGGTGCTCAATAAATAACATTGATTGACCCCTGAGTGTATTGTTTTTGGAGGATGAAAGGCAATTTAAAAGCTGCCCTGGTTTATGGTTTTAAAATTACACTCATTTCCTCGAGGCATTTTATGGTGTAGAATTATGAGACGTATTGATTTGAGTTGGCCTCCTTTGTAACTTCCCACTCTTTGATCTATTTTGGACTTTCTCAGTTTATCTTTTTACCTCATCTCACTCAAGTTAAGGTGAGCTTGGCTATGGGGAAAGATAGGAGCTTGTCCTTAGTATGAAGTCTACTGAGCTCTGGTTCCTAAACCATCGTTTTAGAATGATCGGCTGTTAGTGAGGAGGCTGAATTTTCCCAAGCTTCATGTTTCATTTTATTTGTACTTCCCCAAAAAATGTAGTGGGTTTGACTGAGGATAGAAACCCCTCTCCTGTCTTTTAAGAGTTGGAAGGGGGAAACTTCTCAATCAATCTGTGAGTGGAATTTATTATGAGTAATACTAATAATTATGGTACTTGTTAAGCACTTGCCATGTGCTGAGCACTGTTCTAACCGCTGGGGTCGATAAAAGTTAATCAGGTTGGATGCAGTCCCCGTCCACTTGGGGCTCACACTAATCCCCATTTTACAGATGAGATAACTGAGGCACAGAGAAATGAAGTGACTTGCCCAAAGTCACACAGCAGACATGATGTGACCTGGGATTAGAACCCAGGTCCTTCTGACTCCCAGAGTGCTTTATCCAATAAGCCACATTATTGGGACCTTCTGAGTGCAAAGCACTATATCAAGCACTTTAGGAAGTTCAAACGTTTGTGTGTTTTCCTAACACCGGGCCTGTGCCATCACAAAACTCACCTCAATGCTGTGAGAGCTGGTTCCATGAAGCCCATTTAACCTTCATGTTTAACGAAAGTTACCGTTTTCTGTGGGGGTCATAAATTAAAAAGCTGCAAACGTATCCCGTATCCTGTGAGCTTCCTGCTCAACATGAGCAGCCATCTTGTTGCCAACTTGTACTTCCCAAGCGCTTAGTACACTGCTCTGCACACAGTAAGCGCTCAATAAATATGATTGATGATGGTGATGATCTTGTGAGAAGAATAAAACCCCTCTTCACCACATTTGCCTCCCAAGCTACCCCCATTGTTTTGAAAAACCTCACGAGACTTCCAAAGCCTGATTTCCTAAAATGAGGTCCAAGCCAAATCTCTGCAACTATGGACCCAACTACAAAATGTCAAATTGGTTTTCCATGCTCCCTCGATGTTCGTAAATTCCACTGGGTGATATTCCTGTTTTTTGAGATGTGGACTTCTTCAAAAGCCCAACCTATCAATTGGTGCTGTAACAATGAATCAATCGTTCATATTTATTTGGTGTTTACTACTAATAATAATATTGGCATTTGTTAAGCACTTACTATGTGCCAAGCACTGTTCTAAGGGCTAAGGGAGATACAAGGCAATCAGGTTTACTGTGTGCAGAGTAAGTCAATCATATTTATTGAGCACTTACTATGTGCACAGCACTGTATTAAATGCTTGGGAGCGTATGATAAAACAATATAACTTACATATTCCCTGACTACAACGAGCTTACAGTCTAGAGGACAAGCTTATATTCTAGAGTGCAGAGCACTACACTAAGCTCTTGGAAGAGAACAATATAACAGAGTTGGTAGATGCATTCCTGCCCAAAATGAACTCACAGTCTAGAGAGGAAGACAGACAGTAATATAAATAAATAAATTACCAATATGGACATAAGTGCTGTGGGGTTGAGGGAGGGGTGAATAAAGGAAGCCAATCACGGTGACGCAGAAGGGAGTAGGTAAAGAAGAAATGAGGGCTTAGTCAGGGCAGGCCTTGCTTAGACAGTTATGAATACTAAAGTAAAATCCCTGATTTATTTTATGCTGGTAGTATATGAACATATTTGAGGTGGAAATGGTCTCCCCATGATGCTTTTCCCCTTTGGAAAGCTACTGTAATTTCTCTTTCATTCACCCAAATGACAATTCAGCCTCTCATTACATTCCTGAGTGGCTCAGCTGGACAAGGGTAACATGTAATTTTGATTTTGCATTATGGAGACAGCCATGAAAAGGAGTTAAATATTTGGTGCCTCAGTAATTTCTATCGTGCCATTGTTAGTTTAATTCATGTTCGTTGAAATGTACAACATCTTTCAACCATGATCCCTAGTGAATTAACTTCATGGAATACCAGGCTTTATCTGGGGACGTTCATCCCTCATGGATATTTAAAGCTTCAGTAACTAAATTCAGCACAACTACCAATTTAACCCAAGGCTTGATTTCACTTAGGCCTCCTGTTTTACAAGGACACCATGCAACCCTCAGGATGTTGGGTTATCAGCAGTTTGATTTCTCATTGTGTTTGGTATTGGATAGAGCCAGGGCTTGGGAGTCAGAAGGATGTGGGTTCTAATCCCGGCTCTACCACGTCTGCTCTGTGACCTTGGGCAATTCACTTAACTTCTCTGGGCCTCAGTTACCTCATCTGTAAAATGGGGATTGAGTGTGAGCCTTATGGGACAGGGACTGTGTCCAATGTGCTAAACTTATATCTACCCAGCTTTTAGAACAGTGCTTGGCACATAGTAAGTACTTAACAAGTACCATTGTCATTATTATTATTATTAAAACCATTTTCATAGGAAATCAATCAATCAATCAATGGTATTTATTGAGTGCTTACTGTGTGCAGGGCACGGTTCTGAGCACTCAGCGGGGTACAACATAACAATTTGACGGTCACATTAATAGCTTACAGAATATAGGGGGTGACAGACATTAATATAAATAAATAAATTACAGATATGTGCCAAAGTGCTGTGGGGATGGGGTGGGGTGGGAGTGGTGAATAAAGAGAGCAAGTCAGGGCAATGCAGAAGGGAGTGGGAAAAGAGGAAATGAGGGCCTAGTCAGGGAAGGCCTCTTGTAGGAGAAAGAAAAAAAAAAG
Source organism: Tachyglossus aculeatus (assembly GCF_015852505.1). Taxonomy (NCBI): domain Eukaryota; kingdom Metazoa; phylum Chordata; class Mammalia; order Monotremata; family Tachyglossidae; genus Tachyglossus; species Tachyglossus aculeatus. The sequence continues at coordinate 39,595,158 of NC_052067.1, read as the reverse complement.
AAAGAAAGAAAGAAAAAGAAAAGGAGATGTGCCTTCAATAATTCTTTGAAGCGAGGGCATTCGTGAAAAGGGAGGGCATTCCAGGCCAGAGGCAGGATGTGGACAAGAAGTCGGCGGCAAGATAAATGAGATGGAGGTACAGTGAGTAGGTGGGAATTAGAGGAGTGATGTGTGCAGGCTGGGTTGTAGTAGGAGAATAGGTGAGGTAGGAGGGGGCAAGGTGACTGAATGCTTTAAAGTCACTGGTAAGGAGTTTCTGTTTGATGCAGAGGTGGATGGGAAACTAGAGGTACTTGAAGAGTGGGGAAACATGCACTGGATGTTTCTGTAGAAAAGTGATACAGGCAGCAGAGTGAAGTATGGACTGGAGTGGATAATCAAGTGGAGTAATCAAGGAGTGGAGTGGAGTAATCAAGGTGGGATAGGATAAATGCTTGGATTAACATAGTAGCAGTTCAGATGGAGAGGAAAAGGTGGATTTCAGTGATGTGTTGGTTGGACTAACAGGGTTTAGTGATAGATTGAATATGTGGGTTGAATGAAAGGGAGGAGTCGAGGATATCGCCAAGGTTAGGGGCTTGTGAGAAAGGAAGGATGGTGGTGCTTTCTACAGTGATGGCAGTCAGGGGGAAGACAGGGGTTGGATGGGAAGATAAGGAGTTCTGTTTTGGACAAGTTGGAGGTGACAGTATACGTCCAAGTAGAGATGTCTTGAAGGCCGGAGGAAATAATGAAATCCCATAGTTCAAGAGGTCTTCTGGCTATTTCATACGAAGATTCATGTAGTAAGACTTCATGTCAGTATTATAGAATACAACACTTGAGCACTTCATATGTAAAGAATAAACTGAAATATAGCAAAATCATGGATTCGCAGGCAAGAAATCACATAGCCGTGACTCAGCAAATACATTTGTATGTTCATGGGTGAAAAATCACCATTGATGAAAATGTAATTAGCATTTTACTCAGCAGCATGAGCCTTAGAGGTATTGAGATCAAACATCACGCTAGAACAAATGAACAGATAGGTCAATGGCAGCAAACTAGATGTAGTGGAAAAGAGTCCGATGCATACCCTTTTTTGAACCCAAACGCTTAGTACAGTGCTCTGCACACAGTAAGCACTCAATAAATATGATTGAATGAATGAATGAATGAAGTGAACTAAACGACTATGTGTTGAGGCCTGAATATAGCTATACATTAACCTTGCAGTTTTATTCACTCTTTTCACACTCATGAAGATAGCGGTGATGAACCACCTCAAAGCAGCAAGCGTTTTTACAAATGAGCAGGAGAGGAGCAATTCTTGGAATCATTTCTTCAATCAGTTGACTACTTGAATTTAAACAAATTTTTCAGAATCTAATACCTTTCCAGCTTTATGGCACTGGACCTGCATTAATTAGGGCACCTGATCTTTACATAAATATTTATGTTTTAACATATGAAGCCTCAGAAATGTCAAAATCCATGTCCCTTGGGCTCCTGTGTGTGTAATATTCAATGTTATGTGCAAGTTCTAATGTACACTAGATAGTGTTTCATTCATTCTGTGTTTTTCAGGCAGAGGGAACCAGGCTCCAAAGAGAACTACGGGGATATTTAGCTGCTATCAAGGGTAACTACCATGAATTTATTTTCGTGTAAAAATTTGTATTGACCAGTAGTGTGAGAAGCAGTGTGGGCTACTGGAAGGAGTACAGGGCTGGGAGTCAGTGGACCTGGGTTTCTCATCCCAGCACTGCCACTTGTCCACTGTGTGACCTTGGGCAACTCATTTCACTTCTCTGTGCCTCAATTACCTCATCTATAAAATGGGGATTAAGACGGTGAGCCCCATGTGAAACATGGACCGTGTCCAACCTGATTATCATGTAACTATCCCAGTGTTTAGTACAGCACATAGTCAGAACTTAAGGAATACCATAAAAAAAAACAAAACCAAAAAAAAACCCTAAAAACTGTAATGCATTCAAATATTTCAGGCAAGGGATATGGAAATTGCTCGAGCACATCAGGGGTCATTTGACAGGCAAGTCCCCTCTGGACCATCCCTTGGGCTAAATCTCACTGACTTAACAAATGTAAATATCAAACGAATGGCTTCAGGGATCTCGATGTCACTGTGGTCAGTCAGTCGAATAAGCCAGTCACCCTGTCAGTCAGTCAGTCTGGTCAGACGGTCCTGTCAGTCAGTAAGATCAGTGGTCCATTCAGTCATCCTGCTAATCAGCAGTATTTTAGGGGGTTCCAGGATACAGGCCCTGCATTAGGTGATTGTGGAGAAATCTACATGTGCTTTCCATTCACTTTCCATAATCCTATTCCTCTCTCTTTCCCTTCAAGCTAAATACCTTTGGCCAAGCCAAAGTGACTGGACTGATTTGCTTCAACAATAGGCAGTGGATAATATATGGAAGATATCTAAATATCCATATGGTTTGCAGATGCAGTGATAGTGATACCTCCCAAAGATAGATTAGCCAATGGGAAGAATTTGTTGGCTGAGCAAGTGGAGAAACCAAACAAGGGGAACCACGGAGCAATTTCCATGAAAATAAGCCCAGGAAGCCTAAAGCTGGTGGGAGGGATTTTAAGGAGTTATCTTGCCTCCATGTCTAACTCCATCCAGAACAACTCCGGGCATAAACTAACATAGCCTGCTTTCCCTCCAACAGAAGGGACCCTGAAGTAACACTGACAATTATAGATCACTGAGTCTCACTGATAGGGTCTGTTGGCAGATTTGATGCTAATGTTTAAGATAAACAGGCACATAATCTGTTAAGGAACAAGCCCAGAGGAAACAGTACCTCATGAATCTACTGGAATCTTGGTAGGGTTAATAAGCATGTCGATAGAAAGGACCAAATGGACATTTGATTTTGATTTTTGATTTTCAAAAGTTGATTTGACTTTACTTTGATTTTCAAAAGTCCATACCGAAGGTTCTAAAGAAAATGCAAAAATCATGAGACTGGACAGAACACTCTATACTAGCTTTTAAAATAGGTAAAACATAGAAAACCAAAGATGGAGAGTGTAAATAGTTGAGTCCTCAAGGGATCAGTGAAGGGACTTGTTTTGTTTAACATCTTCATAAATGACATAGAGAAAGGAGTGTACAGTTTAATCTTCAATTTTGCTCACAATATTAAGACAAGAAAAAAGGCAAACAAAATGCCATGTATCTTCAGAGAGAGTTTTGAGAACAAAACCAAGTATTTAACAACCATTATATAAAACTGTGATGCCCCCACACCTGGAATATTCTCTGAAGTTATTTTGAAGATATAATATTGCTGGAGAAGGGACAGAGAAGGGCAATCACAATGATTAGGGGGATGGGAGAAATTTCTGGTTGAAATTAAACTGATTAGGATGCTTAAATCTGGAGAAGCACTGTGGCTTAGTGAAAAGAGCACGGGCCTAGGAGTATACGGCCTGGGTTCTAATACCGGCTCCACCACTTTTCTGTTGTGTGACCTTGGATAAGTCACTTCACTTCTGTGTGCCTCAGTTGTCTCATCTGTAAAGTGGGCTTTAAAGCTGGGAGTCCCATGTGGGACAAGGACTGTGTCCAACCTGACAAACTTTTAACTACCCCAGTGCTAAGTATAGTGCCTAGCACATAGTAAGCTCTTAACAAAAGCCATAAAAAAGAAAGACAGAGGCTGAGAAGGGCCATAATTGAAATTTATAAAAGACATAATTGAAATCTATAAAATTATAAAGGAAATACGATTTTTATTCACCAGATCTCATAAAGCAGCATTAGGATTTACCAGCTAAATCTGAAGGCGGAAGGATCAGTCATAGATTTTTAGAGAAAAAGTTTAACATATTTAATATCTGCTTGGTTAACTACAGCTTTGTTACTTTTCTTCAATGGTGCAGGCATGCAAGAGGCCTCTATGAAGCTAACAGAATCTCTCCATGAAGTCTATGAGCCTGATTGGTTTGGACGGGATGATGTCAAAATGGTTGGTGAGGTAAGAACTAAGGAAAGGATGGGGAAACCTGAAAATTATTTTCCTGGCACTATCCCTTCATTGCTGAAGGCCCTCCGTCCCTCACTTAGCATTTTGGGCCTTAGTTACTGTACGAAGATGTTTGAAGACCAGACGGCAACCAGGGCTCTTTCTCAAGCAGGCACGTAAGTAGTGGTAGTGGTAGTAATAGTAGTAGCAGTAATAGAAATAGTAGTAGTGGTAGTAATAGTAGTGGTAATATTTATTTAGAATCTGCTAGGTGCAGTACACTACACAAACAGCTTGAGAAAAACAAAACAAGCAAGTGACACATTACCTGCATGCAAGGAGCTTACCTTCTACTGGAGGAGACTGGTATAATAGTAGTCATACAATAATCGAAATAAACAATTGAAGGTACAATTGAATAAATGGAGCCACCTTGGCAGACAAAATACATAAATCTGAATTTTCTAACTCCAAGATGCTCCCTCGCTCCTTCAGCTCTTGCATAAACCCTACAACTGTGGATCTAATTTAGGCCAAATACCTTGACTACAAATGCCAGTCAATCAATCATATTTATTGAGCACCTACTGTCTGCAGAGCACTGTATTAAGCACTTGAGAGAGTATACCAAGAGCAAGATACAGTTATTTCCCTCTCGATGCTTAAACTGAAATTGGGGAGATATTCATTCAGTCGTATTTATTGAGCACTTACTGTGTGCAGAGCACTGTACTAAGCCCTTGGGAAGTACAAGTTGGCAACATATAGAGATGGTCCCTACCCAACAGCGGGCTCACAGTCTAGAAGGCACCCATAAATTATTTACAAATGCAATGACAGTGCGCTACAAATGTTCATTTACCTAATGGATAGAGCACAGGCCCAGAAGTCAGAAGGACCTGGGTTCTAATCCCGGCTCCCCAGTTTGTCTGCTGTGTGACCTTGTCAAGTCATTTAACTTCTCTTTACTTCAGTTACCTCATCTGTAAAATAAGGATTAAGACGCTGAGCCCCTTATGGGACAGGGACTGTGTCCATCCTGATTAACTTGTATCTACCCAAGTGCTTAGAACGGTACCTGTCATATAGTAAACATTTAACAAATATCATTAAACAAAATTTAGGCAGCTATGAGGAATATCTAAACAGGATTATACAGGGGAAGCTAAGGTTTAATTCAATAAGAAAACAGGTTATTTTTTTCTCCCCTTGTCCTTTCTCGCCTTCCTCCTCCCTCCCCCATGCTCCCCCACCTCTTCTTAGTTCCTTTCTCTCTTGCCAGTTTCCTCATCCATAAAATGGGGTTAACCATTTTATGGGGTTAAGAGGGGTTAAAACACCCCTTCTCTCTCCCGCTTACACTATAAACAGCATGAGGCATAGAAACTGGGTCCGATCTGATCATCTTGTATCTACCCCAACACATAGCACAGTGCTGGACCCAGAGTAAGCACTCAGTAAATACCATCATCATCAGGAGAAGATAGGCAGGAAGGAAGGAAGGGAGGTGGGAGCTGTGGTTTCTAGATAATTTCCAGTTGTCCCCAGAAAGCGCTTGGTTTTGAGCTATTAGCCCTGTTTGCTGGCCACTTAGCTTCACCTAGTTATGAGCCAAATTGATGTCCCAGCTGATGCCGAATTACCATGTGTTATTTTGTACAATTATTTCTGTAAAATAGTTGGAAAATCAGTCCCTTTTGTACACATTATTTGTAAAAACCACTCTCAGCCTTTGGCAACTCTGCTCCAGAAAATGTTCTCATTGCTTCCCATAGATCAGGAGAGGAGATGAAAGCATCATTCAATGATATATCCGCTGCTTTTAGTCCTAGTCAGTCTTTAGGAAACATCCAGGATATTAAACTGGATAAAACTGGCCTCTGCAGGTCATGTTTATGTTCACCAGGGAAGTGGTGGAGCCAGGATTAGAACCCTGGTCTCCTGATTCTCAGGCCTGTGCCCACTGGGCCACAGTGATATCTGACATGTTGGCGCTTGTTTTCAACACCTGTTGACCCCTGGCCCACGTCCTTCCCCTGGCCTGGAATGCCCTCCCTCCACACATCCGCCAAACTAGCTCTTTCCTCCCTTCAAAGCCCTACTGAGAGCTCACCTCCCCCAGGAGGCCTTCCCAGACTGAGACTCCTTTTTCCTCTCCTCCTCCCCATCCCCCCCGCCCTACCTCCTTCCCCACCCCTCAGCACTTGTATATATTTGTACAGATTTATTACTCTATTTATTTTACTTGTACATATTTACTATTCAATTTATTTTGTTAATGATGTGCATATAGCTAGAATTCTATTTATTCTGATGATTTGGGCACCTGTCTACATGTTTTGTTTCATTGTCTTTCTCCCCCTTCTAGACTGTGAGCCCGTTGTTCGGTAGGGACCGTCTCTATATGTTGCCGACTTGTACTTCCCAAGCGCTTAGTACAGTGCTCTGCACACAGCAGGTGCTCAATAAATATGATTGAATGAATGAATAAAAAGAAGCTAGGCCTTATGTCTGAGAAGTCTACCCTAATAAACATTTCCATTCTCTTAAGTAATTCAGAAGACTTTTTGGAATCCCAGAAATTTCAACCTAAGACATCATCTGTTAATTAAAATGATTGGCAGCTATGTTTTTCTCTCTCCATGTCTTTCAGAAATGTGATGTTCTCTGGGAGGATTTCCATCAAAAGCTGGTGGATGGTTCCTTGCTCACCTTGGACACATACCTTGGACAGTTTCCTGATATCAAAGTATGGCGCCTTTCACCTTTAAAAGGAAGAATTAAGCAGTTGCCTATTTTAATTGAAACAGGGGCGCAATAGTCAGAGAGAAATGCAGGTGATCCTCAAAAGCAACAGACAACATTTCATTGCCTGAGCAGGGATCTCTCAGAGACTAGATGTTGCTTTCAAGACTCTATGAAGTGAGAGGTGGTTAAAGAAATCTCATTTTTGCACTCTGTTCAGTCCCTCGACTTCACTTGCTTTTCTTGAACAAAGAGCCCTAGGCCAGGAGTGTGTGGCCCTGAGAAAATTCCTTTGAATGTGATACAGAGTTTTGCCACTTTGGCAGGCTCTTAGTAGAGGAAGAACACTAGAGAGAAAAAAAATATCTTTAATTTCATCAGCAACACTGTTACCTGGAGAGTTTGCAGCTATTATCTCTCATGTTGGTATGATATTTGTCCTTGAACTGTTCAGAGAAAATGGAACGTAAAAAAATCTGAGGTTTTAAGTGGATTTGCCTCTGGTTTTTAAAGTACCTTGATTCTTTTGACTTCTTTTCATCTGGATTTTTCTTTTGTTTTTGGTTTCAGTCTGAAATGGCAGATTCCACTTCTATACCCCTGGGATTTTCAGCAGATTACTTATTCCAGAATCCAATTAACCACCAGAACCCAATTAACCACCAGAACCCAATTAACCACCTCTTAAGTAGTGTGGAGAAATAAGATAGATGATACCAAATATTGGATGGTCTTTGGAACGCAGTTTAGACAATGAGGACTTTAATCCTTACAGAGAATTGATTGCAAAAGGACTATAAAAATGCAAACAAACTGGTCCCTGTCTTCCTTGAGATTACATTTATTTCTTGTTCGGTCCCTATATCATCCAGCTAGCCCCATGATCATTACAGGCAAATATTTAATCTTCTCAGAGTTCCCAGTTTCTTACCTGCTGTGTGGGGTCATTATGGGCAGGGAACATGTATTGTACTTTCCCAAGCGCAACGTATAGTAAGTACTCAATAAATACCATCGATTAATTGATCGATTATGCCGGAATTCCAATATGAGAGAAATATATTTCTTCAGAAATCTGCTTGATTGTTGCCACTGTCTCTCTTTACCATCTCCTCTTACATTCCCAACAGATTGCATGCATGCTCCCTGTGGTTCTGAAAAGTGATGGATGGATAGATACGGTTTTCAGGTTCCAGAAAATAGTATCCAACCCCTCCAAAAAAAAAAAAAAGAATTCAAGTCACCTTACAGGCAAGCTGGATCCCATTTCTTGGTATTTCCCTTTGCTCCAGAAATGCCTATATTCAGAAAGTGCTAGATTCTACATTCAACCTGTTCTGGTAAAATTGGATTTTATTGTACACACCCCCTTTATTCTCTGGAACATCCTGAAGGCAAATAAGATTATGTTAGCACCCTGAGGAAAAATATTTCAATACATTTTCAAAGTATCTATACACCAAAGAGCCAATTTTATCAAATAAGAATGATGGAATTGGGCTTTGTCTTAGAAATGGATCATGTGCAAGAAAAGGGTGATGTTTCAAGTTGCTAGGTGGTGAATTTTCAGAGTATGATAGATGATTAACCTTCATGACACCCATTTAAAGTCAGTAGGAGACACGTAGTTGAAATCTCAGGCAGTTGTCCAAATATTTATGCCAGCATGTCAGTAGGAATTGCGAAGTTGTGACATGCTGCTCAGGAAGAGGTGAAGTTCAATTTTTTCAACTGTGATTTAATAAATTTTTTGCACTATGATTTCCAACCTGTAACTTTGGCATCTGAGATCAGGACCAGAATGGGAGCTGATCTTGTCATCAATCAGATTTGGCTACAGCTGTGAGTAGTTCAAGACAAAAATAATTTTGCTTGTTTTGTATCCACCAAATACCAAAATATTGTTATATTTTCACTACCTTGTGCCAAAGTGGGGTTCAACCTGTCATCATTAATAAGTAGATTTGGGTTTTTGCTGCAGGAGCCCATCAGATGGATGGAAATGTCAGGAAATACTCCCTGCCCTTGACAAAAAGAGAAAAGCAGCCCCCGCTTGTACAAATAAACATTTCTCTCCCACCTCTTTTATCCTGAACAATTGGTTCTTTCCCAAGGGAATAGGTCTTATTGGGTGTTCACTCACTGGTGAGCATGGTGTAGTGGATAGAGCATGGACCTGGGAATCAGAAAGTCATGGGTTCTAACCCCAGCTCCACCACTTGTCTCCTGTGTGATCTTGAACAAGTCACTTCACTTTTCTGAGCCTCAGTTTCCTCATCTGTAAAATGGGAATTGGGACTGTGAGCCCCATGTGGGTCAGGGACGGTGTCCAACCTGATTTGCTCATATTCATTCAGTTCATTCAATCGTATTTATTGAGCATTTACTCTGTGCAGAGCACTGTACCAAGCACCTGGAAGAGTACAATACAAAAATGAGCAAACACATTCCCTGCTCACAACAAGCTTACAATCTAGTGGGGTGGTGGTGGGGGGGAGACAGATATCAATATAAACAAATAAATTACAGATGTGTACATAAGTGCTGTGGGGCAGGGATGCGGGAAGAACAAAGGGAGCAAGTCAGATGCAGAAGTGAGTGGGAGATCAGGAAAGCTGGGGGCATAGCCTGGGAAGGCCTCTTGGAGGAGATGTGCCTTCAATAAGGCTTTGAAAGTAAGGAGAGTAATTGTCTGTATGATCTGAGGAGAGAGGCTGTTCCAAGCCAGAGGCAGAATGTGGGCTAGGGGTCGGTGGCGAGATAGGCGAGATCGAAGTATAGTGAAAAACTTATCACGAGAGGAGCCAAGTGTATAGACTGGGTTGTAGAGGGAGAGTAGCGAGATGAGGTAGGAGAGGGCAAGGTGATGGAGCGCTTTAAAGCTGATGGTGAGGAGTTTTTGTTTGATGCAGAGGTGGATAGGCAACCACTGGAGTTTCTTCAATGATATGGCCTGAGCATTTTTGTAGAAAGAATGATCCAGGCAGCAGAGTGAAGTACGAACTGGAGTGGGGAGAGACAGGAGGCTGGGAGGTCAGCATGGGGGCTGATGCAGTAATCCAAGAGGGATAGGATGAGTGGCAGTAGTAACGTGGTAGCAGTTTGGATGGAGAGGAAATGGTGGATTTTAGCTATGCTGTGAAGGTTTAGTGATGGATTGGATATGTAGGTTGAAGGAGAGAGAAGAGTCATAAACTATAACATCTAGTTTATGGGCTTGTGAGACAGGAAGGGTGGTGGTGCTGTCTACAGTGATGGGAAAGCCAGGGAGAGGACAATGCTTCTATTAATGAGCTTTTCCGAAAATGCACCTTTTAGCACTAACGCAGGACTACTGTATAAGCTTTTAGCATAAAGCCACCAATTTCAGCAATAAGGCATTCGATGCTTCCTCTGGAGTATCAGAATTTAAAGACCCCCAGTGACCTGGTTTGGGTGGGGGAAATCAATGGGTCTGTGGGACATTTCTCCTAACACTGAAGATCAACCAATCAATCAAATAATGGTATTTATGGAGTGCTTACTGTTTACAATGCACTGTAATCAATCAAATCCTTGGGAGAGCACAATACAATAAAGTAGGTAGAAACAATCTCTGCCCATGAGGAGCTTATTGACTAGAGGAGGAGGATGGAATGGAATACAAGGGCCCAGGAAAGGAGCTGTAACGGTACATTGGTGCTAATTAGACTCTGGCCAGCAACCTCTACATTCAGGGCCAGTAGACCAGTAGACCTCTCATTCAAACCCAGGAGAGGCCAAATGAGTGTTTTTTTCCCTTGGCAGACTCGTATTGCAAAGCGGAGCAGAAAACTGGTGGACTATGACAGTGCACGGCACCATCTGGAAGCCCTGCAGAGCTCCAAAAGAAGAGATGAAGGGAGAATCACAAAGGTAAAACCCATCTTTGCGATTTAAGGATCATTATCCCGAAAATTTGCACTTGTCCTTTCCCCTCACATTCATATATTTTCTCTGGAGATGTGATCTCTGTCCTTCTTGAGATTACATTGATTCCTTGTTCCATCCCTGTACTGTTCAGCTAGATAAATTAGACAAATTATTTAATCTCTCAGCGTTCCTGTTTTGATAATAATAATTGCAGTATTTGTTAAGCTTACTATGTGCCAAGCACTGTACTAAGCACTGGGGTAGATTCAAGGTTATTGGGTTGGACACAGTCTCTGTGCCACATAGGGCTCACAGTCTTCGCACCATTTTCCAGATGAAGGAACTGAGGCACAGAGAAGTTAAGTGACTTGCCCAAGGTCACTCAACAATTGGCAGAGCTGGGATTAGAACCCAAGTCCTTCTGACTCCCAGGACCATGATATAGCCACTAAGCCACACTATTTTCTCGCCTGTCTGTACGCTCAATGCTGACCATTCTTCTGGATTGAATCAGGACACAATAAAGAATCAAGCATGAATAGGATCAAACATTTCCAAATTTCAGAAATTGAGAAAGGAGCTATTTTAATCAGAGAGGACTCATCCTCACCCCAAATGATATGGCTTTGGATAGTAATTATGGTGTTTGTTAATTGCTTACTCTGCGCTTAGAACAGTGTTTGCACATAGTAAGCGCTTAACAAATACCATCATTATTATTATCTGTGCAAAACACTGTTCTAAGCCTTGGGGGGGGGGGGGATAAAAAGATAATTAGGTCCCAAATGGGGTTCACAGTCTAAGTAGGAGAGAGATCAAGTATTGAAACCCCATTTTGCAGATGAGGGAAATGAGGCACAGAGAAGTTAAGCAACTTGCCCAAGGTCATACAGAAGATCAGTGGCAGAGCCTGGGTTAGAAACCAGATCTTTTGACTTCCAAGCCCATGTTCTTTCCATTAAGCCACACCACTTCTCAAAAGTAGGATTCAAACCCAGGCCTCCACAGGAAAACAAAACTTTAATCCCCTTGAATACAGTGGGTTTTTTTTAGCCGATGGTTATCTTTTAAAAGTGGTAAAACAAAGTCCCTATGTTTGTTTATTCTAGGCAGAAGAAGAGTTTCAGAAGGCTCAAAAGGTGTTTGAAGAGTTTAACATTGATTTACAGGAGGAATTGCCTTCTCTGTGGTCTAGGTAAGGGTGTTTACCCCAGCAGAATTATCAGTCTAGTCACCAGCCAGATAATTTTCCAAGCCACTTCTGTCTTATGTCTTCAAACTTTCCGCATAAACCAATGGAATTTTCACTTCTATTTCCATTTAGGGCAGTCTCTCCCTCCAAACCTTACCGAATGTCACCTCACAAAGTTAGCCATACTCTTCCTTTCCTTAGGGAAAAAAAAGCCTCTCTTCTCCCTATCAAGGCATCTAGACTGTAAATTCATTATGGGCAGACTGTAAGTGTCTGCTAATTCTGTTGTATTGTACTCTCCCAAGTGCTTAATACAATGCTCTGCACATAGTAAGTGTTCAATAAATGCTTTTGACTGATCTAAGCATTCACTTTGACCCCAATTGCAAAGACATCAGGAAGACAGTCTAGAGGCCAGTGACCAGGTAGCTGCAATAACTCACATTCTAGTGAATATGGCCCTGAATCAGTAAGGAAAATAAAAATGAAATGAAATAAAACCTACTCTAGCTCCCTGAATCCACATCATCTGTGAAAACATTTACAGCAAAGCTTTGACATGTAAATTTCTCAAAGTTGAAAAATTTCAATGAATCAGGATAAGCTTGGATTTTGTTTATTTTAAATACCTTATTTTATCACTGGCTTTCCCAAGTAAGATGTAGGGCAAATACGTGAAGCTTTTTTTAATCATTGAAAACAAGATAAAAAACATTTCCTTCTTCTTTCTACTCCATCTTATCAACCCTCCTACCCATCTTCTCTGTTCCTCATTACAGGCGAGTGGGATTTTATGTAACTACCTTCAAAAATGTGTCTAGCCTTGAAGCCAAGTTTCACAAGGAAATTGCTTTGGTGAGTGAATGCAATTATTTTTCTACTCTCTGAACTGCATAATGAATGAAAGTTTTGTTGAGTAGTAGTAGTAGTAGTAATAGTATCATCATTAGTACTAATACCAGTAGTAGTACAATTAGAAAAATTATTTATTTAGGATCTACTCAGTGTAACGGACTGTTCAAAGCACTTGGAAAAGTTCAACAGAAGCAAATTATGTATTTCCTACCCCCAACCTAAAAGGGGAGACACATATATAAAACTGTTTACAAATAATAGAAGCCATAGGAAGAACAAGGAGACAAATGCATCAGGAGCAAATATATCAGAAGGAAATAGAATAAATCAGAATAACTGTTCATACCTACAGTTGAAAACACATTACTGTAGATGGGTATAAAAACATAATTATATTGGGTAGCTATTTGGTTAATCCTATTTGGGGTGTTTCAAAGCAGGAGAAATTGCACAATCGTAGGCCAATAATTATTTTAATCCATGTTTTGGACATAGATGAGTTATAAGTAATATTACTATGTCCAACCTGACAACCTTGTATCTACCCCAGTGCTCAGAACAGTGCTTGGCACCCAGTAAGCATTTAACAAGTACCAAAATTATTATTAATACTGGGATGTCATGTACCTCCAGGACAAGCTCTCTGTGTCCCTTTGGCAGGCTTAAGCGATGGTCAATTAATCATTCAATCAATCATTCAATCACATTGATTGAGCACTTACTATGTGCAGAGCACTGTGTTAAACATTTGGGAGTGCAGAGTGCAACAGAGTTGGTAGACACGTTCTCTGCCCACAGTGAGATTAAATTATTTCTGCAAGCTCTTCTATGTTTTTGGCTTCCTCCTTTGATTTACATCTTCTCTTGGGCTTTGTTGGGTCTATAATGAGAGTTTGATGCAGTAACGTGAATATCACCCCTCAGCATCTTTCCAGTGATGGATTAGAGCATCTCTTTTTGAAGGCTGGGAGACAGTTATTTCTGGCTTTACCCAGGATGGGACATTTTAGTACTCATCCTTAGTACTCAGCACAGGATGATATAAGATAAGCGGGTGGGCCCTGGAGTCATAAATTAATATTGCATCAAATCGGGCAAAGCTGCATTCTGCCAATCTGGGTTGGGGATGAAGGGGAAGGGAGGGAAGAGGGCACAACCCTTTGTGGTTTCAGTTCTACTGCATTTAAAGATAATGATTTTGGATGGTTTGAATGAAGTGAATTTCTTTCTAGGGCTTTTCCCCAGAACATGGCATTATTATGGAGAAAATGGCAGAAAATTTACTTTGAAGTTAGAAAAAGGGAATGTGAGTTTGAAGAAGGCTTAAGGGAATGTGAGCATGATGAGGGATTGAGGGAATGTGAGCAGGAAGGAGTAAGGAAATATGAGCAGAAACAGGGAGTAAGGGAATGTAAGCATAAGCAGGGAGAAAGGAAATGTAAGTATGAAAAGGGAGCGAGGGAATTCATTCATTCAATCGTATTTATTGAGCACTTACTGTGTGCAGAGCACTGTACTAAGTGCTTGGGAAGTACAAGTTGGCAACATATAGAGATGGTCCCTACCCAACAGCGGGTTCGCAGTCTAGAAGGGGGAGACAGACAACAAAACAAAACATATTAACAAAATAAAATAAATAGAATAAATATGTACCAGTAAATAAATAAATAAAGAGTAATAAATATGTGCAAACATATATACATATATATAGGTGCTGTGTGGAGGGGAAGGAGGGGCAGAGGAAGGAGGGGGTTCAGTCCGGGAAGGCCTCCTGGAGGAGGTGAGCTCTCAGTAGGGCTTTGAAGGGTCCCCTAGGGCTGCTAGGGATTTATGGCTTTATCGGAAAGGCCCATCCGGGCCTTGTTACCCTGAGGGGGGCCCAAAAGTCAAGAAACACTGCTCTAACCGCTGTTAGGAACCACGGACCCACGGGCAGTTCCTACCTCACATTAACAGCCCCCGCACTTACCCCTCGATGTGTGATCACAAAGGAGTAAGGGAACCCGAGCACAAAGAAGTGAAGGAATTTGAGCACAAAGGGGCCACAGCTCAAAATTGGAGGCCCCAAGTTGGCTGCCCCCTTCAACCACCCCTAAGCCCCACTCTGCCTCGCCCCTCATATCCCTGCCTCCCTCTCTTCTCTCTTCCCAAATTTCCTTCTGAAAACAGGCCTCTTCTCTCACAGGACCTGTCACATGGTATGGTGAGATGTGAGCTAGTGAAAACATTCTAGTGAGAACCATTGGTTTCTAGCGAGGACTGCTAGCTCTGAGTTTTGTTTGATTGTAAAAGGAGCAGCGTGGCTGAGTGGAAACAGCGTGGTCCTGGGAGTTAGAGGACCTGCATTCTAATTCTGACTCTGCCAGTTGCTAGCTGTGTGACCTTGGACAAGTCTCTCAACTCCTCTGTGCCTCAGTTTCCTCAAGTGTAAAATGGAGATTCAATGCTTGTTCTCTCTCCCACTGAAGACCGTGAGCCCATGTGGGACAGGGACTGTGTCCAACCTCATTAACTGATACCTACCCCAGCACTTAGAACAGTGTTGGACACATAATAGGTGCTTAAGAAGTACCCTCAAACAAACAAACAAAGCCACAGGAAAGCTGCTGATTTATAATTGAGTGCTTTACTAGGGATAAACAACCACCTGATCTTTCTTGGAGTCGCAAGTAATCAGCCAGGCCTCTCTATGTTCCCAGCTCTGCCACCAGCTATATGAGGTGATGACCAAACTTGGTGATCAGCATGCTGACAAAGCCTTCACAATCCAGGGGGCTCCCAGGTAAGCCATGGTTTAGGGGTCTTCCACCTCTAAACACTCCCCAGGAGAATCAATCCATCCATCAATCAAAATCAATCAATCGTATTTATTGGACATTTACTGTGTTAAGAGCACTAAGCACTTGGGAGAGTATAAACTTGCCATGGGTAGAGATGTGTCTGTGTATTATTATACTGTATTCTCCCAAGTGCTTAGTACAGTACTATGCGCAGAGTAAGCACTCATTAAATACGATTGACTGACAAAGTTGGTAGACACATTCCCTTCCCAAAATGAGTTTACAGTCTAGAGGACCATAACAAAACATCTACGGGATTCTAGATTGTGAGCCCCATGTGGGACAGGGTCTGTGTCTGATTTGCATCTAGCATAGTGCTTGCCACAGAATAAGCGCTTAGCACATACCATTATAAATAAATGCAATAACTAACTCTGGAATGGAAAACAAGCTTGCCCAACCCATCTCTCTTACCCTCGGTCTTTTCTGGTTGGATTCTTCCCACTTTTGGACCCCTCCCTTTCAAACTTGGGTCAGATTACCATTTTTCCCCATCTGAAGATCAAGATATTTACCCTTTTGCCACTACAGAATGGGGTGATTAATCTGTGCTTCCTTAGCTTCCAGGGATAATTACTCCAGCAAAGTTTTTTTTGGTTAAAAAAAGGCAGTAGCTGTTAGTCACCATAGAAAGTCTTGAGACCTCATAGTTAGGCTTATATTATTATTGCAATCAGTGCTTCAATATTATTGTTATTGTTACTTGAGTACTACTGAATTATATATATACGTGTGTGTGTGTGTGTGTGTGTGTGTAGTGAAGGATGTGCGATGATTGCTGCTAACTTGTTTCAGAGGAGAAGGAAGGGGTTAATGAGCAGTCAAGACATTTGGATGTGATTACCCTTAAGTTTAAGTAAGATGGAAATAAAGTGGGGACACAATCTCCTTACTAGCAAATGTTTATTCCATATTCTCCATGCTTCCACAGAAAGGGGAGGTGAGTGTGCTAAATGAATTCCCCCTGGAGAATAGTTAGCCTTTGTTTTCAGATGAAAGGACATGATTGTTGGAATGCCTTCCAAATCATGCACTGTCTTTGTTCTCTCCAAATAGGCTTAGGAAACAATTTCCTCTAAGGATGGCTAGACTGCTGCCCTGTATGTGGTTATTTGTTTAAGGATACAGGCTGTTTTCCTCAAGCTGTAGACTTCTGGAAATCCTAGAAAGTAGAATGTGCTTTCAACAGCATTATTAGGGCTGAGAATGATGAAATTGTTTTATTATTCTTTTCAGCCAAGTCCATTCAGCTAAAGCTGTTAGGATGGAGCCATTAACTTGTATTTGATGCAGGGAAGAGGGGAGACAAAACTATTAATTAATGGAAGTGATATCTTCCAATTGTTCAACCGGCACTGCTGGCATTAGACACATTCCATTGGTTTGAAGCTTTTGCCACTTAAAATGAAGTATCCCCTGACATTTTTAATGCATCCAAATTCTTCTCTGAGAAGGGAACAAGGTCAAGATAGGTTATGGAATGGCCCAGCACGAGAGCAAGGTAATGAGGGGCGGGGGAGACCAGTCAAGCCTCCTGATTCACTGTCCAAGCCCCTCATCACAGCCCAAGCCCCCAATAGCTGAGCTGGTTTTTGCTTAGGATCAAACCAGGAATGATGGTAGTTTTCCCAGTGGGATCCCTTCTCTGAGCCCAGCCCAACGCCCCCTCCCCCTGTGCCCCACATCTGCACTTCCACACCATTGTAGCTGAATCCAGCTGCTCTTTGGACAATTAAACCCCAAAGACGTGATCTTTGCCGAGGCTCTTCTGGTTCCAGGAGAGAGAAGGCCAAATCAATCAATCTATCAATTAATAGTATTCACTGAACACTTACTATGTGTAGACTAGTGAACTAAATATTTGGGGTAGTACAATTCAACAGAGTTGGTAGACGCGTCCCCTGCCCACAGAGTCTAGAGGGGGAGACAGACATTAAAATAAATTATGGATATGTACGTAAGTGCTGTTGGGCTGAGGGTGGAGTGGATATCACATGCTTCTTGAGTACAGAGTCACATGCGTAGGCAACGCAGAGGGGAGAGGGAGTAGGGGAAATGAGGTCTTAGTCAGGAATGGCCTCTTGGAGGAGAAATGATTTTAACAGGACTTTGAAGGTGGGGAGAGTGACTGTTTGTTGTATATGAAGGAGAAGGGAGTTCCATGCCAGAGGCAGGATGTGGGCGAGGGGTCAGCAGCAAGATGGACTAGATTGAGAAACAGTGAGTAGGTTGGCATTAGAAGACTGAAATGTTTGGTCTGGGCTGTAGTAGAAAATCAGCAAAGTAGGGACGGTGGGGGTGAGCTGTTTGAATGTTCTAAAGCCGAAGGTGGGAATTTATGTTTGACGTGGAGATGGAAAAGCGAGCACTGGAGGTTCTTGAGGAGTGGGGAGACGTGGACGGAGCATATTTTTAGATAAATGACCTGAGCAGCAGAGCGCCAGAATGCTCACCTCTCTGTGCTGTCCTAGTGACTCCGGGCCCCTCCGCATCGCAAAGACGCCATCGCCACCTGAAGAACTGTCACCTCTTCCCAGCCCGGCCGCCAGTCCGAACCACACACTGGCACCTGCCTCTCCAGCCCCAGCGCGACCTAAATCACCTTCACAGGTGGGAAGGGAGGATGGGAGGGAATATATCGAATTGGGGTAGAGGAGCAGGCGTGAGGAGATTGGGAGGGGGCAGGAGAAGAGGGCAGTTGGAGTGAGGCTGTCAGAAATCCCCTAGGCCAGTGGTGAACTTCAGCTTATTGTCCCTATCCTGTCTTCCAGAACTTCTACTCTAGGGCAGGGCCAGGCTGCCCAGAATCTCAGACCCTTGGGTCTACCTCCATCTTAGCCCTTCCCTCAGTGAGAGTAATTGAAGGAGAGGTGGGGCCCAAGAACCCATATGCTGTACTTGGGCCAAGAACCTTCGTTTCTCCCCCACCCTGCTCTAGGCAAACCATTCCCTGTCTGTAAGTAGTTATTTTAACCTGGCCTTCCAATAGCACTGAGCAAGGAACAAGTACCAAATGATGATGATGATGATGATGGTATAGTGATTACTATGTGTTAAGCACTGTATTAAGTGCTGGGATAGATCCAACCTAATCAGGCTGTAAACAGTCCGGTCACTAGGCCAAGTTGCTTCTCTACTCTCTGGATCTACAATGCACACCTTGGGTCTAATAACCAATTGAGTTTTTGCTCCTAAATCTCCCAGTGACTTTTTCTGGCTTCATCCCAGATAAGCAGCATGGCTTAGTGGAAAGAGCAAGGGCTTGGGAGTCAGAGGATATGGGTTCTAATCCTGGCTCTTCCACTTGTCTGCTGTGTGACCTTGGGAAAGTCACTTAACTTCTCCGTGCCTGTTACCTTTTCTGTAAAATGGGGATTGAAAGTGTGAGCCCCACATGGGACAACCTGATTACCCTATATCCACCCCAGCACTTAGAACATTGCTTGGCACATAGTAAGCACTTAACAAATACCATAATTATTATTAATTATTATTATGTTCCCCAGATTGCACCATCTAGCCTAGACCAGCATGACACAGCACTCCGCTCAGAATTCCCGGCTGTATTAACCAGAGATATGTTTCTGTACCTTTTCCCAGTTGAGGAAAGGGCCTCCTGTCCCACCGCTGCCCAAGCTCACCCCCACGAAGGAACTGCAGCAGGAAAACATCATCAACTTCTTTGAGGACAATTTCGTTCCTGAAATCAGTGTGACAACTCCATCACAGGTCAGTGTTCAACTGAGGCATATGAGCTGCAGGGCTGGGGCTAATTTAAGCTCCTCTAGACTGTAAGCTCATTGTGAGCAGGAAATCTGTCTGTTTATTGCTATATTGCTATATTACTCCCTTCTAGACTGTAAGCCCGCTCCCTTCTAAACTGTGAGCCGCTGTTGGGTAGGGACCGTCTCTATATGTTGCCAACTTGTACTTCCCAAGCGCTTAGTACAGTGCTCTGCACACAGTAAGCACTCAATAAATACAATTGAATGAATGAATGAATGAATATTGGACTCCCCAAGTGTTTAGTGCTCTCTTTACAGTAAGCGCTCAATAAATCCGATTGATTGACTAACAATGTAGAAGGTAATATACCCAGGCAAGTCAGCTCTCCTAACTAGCCACCAACATGGAGATACCTATAAAGTGCTTAGTACAGTGTTCTACACATAATGAGCGCTCAATAAATATATTGACTGATCTGGAGGGAGGGTTTTGTTGTTGTTTTTTAATGCTATTTGTTATGCACTTACTATGTGTCAAGCATTGCTGTAAGCACTTGGGGTAAATAAAAGCTAATCAATTTGGACACAGTCCATGTCCCACATGGGACTCACAGTCTTAACCCCCATTTTGCAGTTGAGGTAACTGAGACACACTGAAATTAAGTGAACTTGCCCAGAGTCACACGGCTGACAAGAGGTGGAACCTGGATTAGAACCCAGGTCCTTCTGACTCTCAAGCCCATGCTCTATCCACTAGACCACACTGCTTCAAAGTAGAAGTTGTAGAAACCCACAACACCCAAGTATCTGGTCTCCAACACCCCAGTTGTCAATCAATCAATGGTATTTACTGAGCACTTACCATGAGCACCGACTGTGGGCAGAGTGCTCTATTAACTGCTTGGGAGACTCCAATAGGATCCCTTCATTCAGATGCCTGCCCTTAGAGAGCTTACACTCTCCTGAAGAGTGTATTTATAAATTACAGATAGAGAGAAGAAAGAGAGAATAAAGATATTTTCATTATTGCTAATTGCGGGCATGGCTATACAAGTGCTGAAAGAAGGGTTTAGAAGTGGGAAGGTTAAAAATTAATCAGGGAAGGGCTCCTGGAGGAGGTGTGATTTCTAAAGGGCTTCAGACCTGGGGAGAGTCTGGTCTGTGGGCTATGAAGAGGGAGAGAGTTCCAGACAGTGGGGGAGAGTGTGAACAAAATATCTAACTAGCCTCCTGAGTAGAAACAATCTGACTTTATCTCAAGGAGCAGCCCTTATATATCATTGTTGCCATGGAACCCTTTAAGATAACACAGAACAATTTGGAGAAAAGATGGGAAACTTTGTAAGAGATTGTAAGCTCCTTTAGGGAAGGGAGCATGACTACTCACTTATATTGAATTGTTCTCCCTCAGGCATAGACTGCAGAGCTTTGCAACTGATCAAACAATCATATTATTGAGAGCTTACTGTTTGCAGAGCACTGTACCAAGTGCTTGGGAGAGTATAACATAACAATATAGCAGACTCATTCCCCACTCACAGTGAATTTACAGTCTAGAGAGGGAGACAGGCATTGATAGAAATAAATAAATTATCGACATGTACATAAGTGAGAAGCAGTGTGACTAGTGGAAAGAGCCCAGGCTTGGGAGTCAGGGATCATGGGTTCTAATCCCAACTCCGCCGCTTGTCAGCTCTGTGACCTTGGGCAAGTCACTTGACTTTTCTGTGCCTCAGTTCCCTCATCTGTAAAATGGGGATGAAGACTGTGAGCCCGATATGGGACAGCCTGATAATCTTGTGTCTTCCCCAGCGCTTAGAGTAGTGCTGGGCACATAGTAAGTGCTTAACAAATGCCACCATTATTATTATAAGTGCTGTGGAGCTGGGAGGGGGGAATGAATAAACGAAGCAGGTCAGTATACAGTACAAGCACACAGTAAACACTCAATAAATACCTTTGATTGCTTGATTGATACTTCAAGAAACAGTGCACACAAAGAGTTAAAGGAAAGTAACTTCTACCTTGCTATAAAGAGTGAATACCACAAATTGTAACCAGTCTAATAATAGCTCCTACTGAGCCAATCCAATTTAAACCACCAAGTCCTTCTCAGTGTACCATTCTGATGCCACTGTGCATAGCTATATTAAATAAGGGCAAAGAAGTTCATGGAACTACATGCAGTACTAAATATTATGAGCTAATGGCTTATGTCAGCCCAAAGAGGTGTTTATTTTTAGATGTGCACAGATGAGCGGATAGGAGAGAATAGCTCAAATTACAGCGGGAAAATGAGATGCCAGCTGCAGGGGAAATTGAATATTGAAAATGAGAGCTATGACATATCTAAAAGGGTTTTTCTTTGAAATACATCTGTATGATTTATGCCAGTGGCTTGCATGAAATAACTGAGTTCTGTCTTTCTAATGGGCCACCCTGGATATAAAAGATACGAATCGTATTCCTGAGTTTGCCTCTTTATATGCCCCTGATGGGAGGGAGAAGCATTTGTTTTAATCCTTTAAACATGATGAATGATAAAATGCCCACTCCCTCTAGTATCACCCACATCTTAGGCATCAGACATTCTTCCAATTGTCCCCATGAGGCCGTTCACAGAAGGATGTGGCCTGCAAGGAAAGTGGCAAACCTTTGAACATACAGAGCCCTCTAATGGCACTGAATTTCCAGACAACCTCAAGATTTCCTTGACAAAAAGGCCTTTTTTCAGCCATGACAACACATCCAAGCCCCCAGAGATGCATTATTTTCTGTGTGGAAAGACAGCGAGGCATGAAGAAGGTGGTCTCTTCTGATGGGTCTGGATGGGTATAATTATCTTTGCCTCATAAGCTCTTAGTACAGTGCTCTGCACACAGTAAGCACTCAATAAATATGATTGAATGAATCAATTTTGCGAGAGCAAACCATCAGAAGCCTATCTGATAGCAATTCAACTCTAATTTGCAGCCCTGGTCTAAATGCCTATAATCCAGAACAAGGGGTAAAAATGGCCATCTATCAATCAGTTGGTATTTACTGAGCTCCTATTGTGTGCAGAGCGCACTTGGGAGCATACAACAGAGGGGTAGACATGTATGGTCTGGAATCAATCAATCAGTGGTATTTATTGAGTGCTTAATATGGACTGAGCACTGTACTGAGAGATTGGAGAGTACAGAGGAGCTCATAGTGGGGGAGACGGCCGTTAAAATAAATTTCAGATTAGGATAGCAAGAGAGTATGAGGATATGCCAATAGCTGACGTGGGGATGTGGATGGAGTGAGTATCAAAATGCTCAGAGGTCAGCGCTTAGAACAGTGCTTCAGCGCTTAGAAACGTGCTTTGCACGTAGTAAGCGCTTAATAAATGCCATTATTATTATTAGTATTATTATTATTATTATATGGACCTAAATACACAGGTAACACAGAAGAGAATCCTAGTACTGGCTCTGCCCCTTGTCGGTTTGGTGACCTTGGGCAAGTCACTTCATTCTTCTGGGATTCAAACAATCAGTGGTATTTACTGAGTCCTTACTATGTACAGAGAACTGCTCTATTTGGAAAAATACAATATAAGAAAATTGGTAGACGTGATCTCTGACCGCAAGGAGCTTGCAGTCTATGGATGAGGCACATATTAAGATAAATTACAGAGAGGGGAAATAATAGAGTAGAAGGATATTTTCCTCAATAATGATGGTATTTGTTAAGCACTTACTATGTGCAAAGCACTGTTCTAAGAGCTGGGGGGATACAAGGTGATCAGATTGTCCCAAGTGGGGCTCACAGTCTTAATTCCCATTTTACAGATGCGGGAACTGAGGCACAGAGAAGTTAAGTGACTTGCCCAAAGTCACACAGCTGACAATTGGCGGAGCCAGGATTTGAACCCAAGACCTCTGACTCCAAAGCCCGGGCTCTTTCCAATGAGCCACGCTGCTTCTGCGGATCAGGAAGCAACGTGCAGAAGAAGCAGCATAATAAAGTGGAAAGAGCACGGGACTAGAAGTCGGAGGACCTGAGTTCTAATTCCAGCTCTGCCGTTCGTCTGCTGTGTGATCTTGGACAAGTCACTCCACTTCACTGTCCCTCAGTTTTTTCATCTGCAAAATGGGGATTCAATACCTGTTCACCCTCCTACTTGGACTGCGAGCTCCACGAGGGACCTAATTACCTTGTATCTACCCCAGTACTATGTCCAGTGCTTGTCATATAGTAAGCATTTAAGAAATAGTACAATTATTATCAATTTTACTACTGCCTGAGTAGTGAACCCAAGCTTTTATTTTGAGCCAATTTTGAATTATGGGGTTGAAACCAAAGCTCAGAGAACCACAGCGCGGGAAAAAATAATCTAAGGGAAACCACACTTAATCACCTTAGATATCTGAATTAACTGTAAATTTCTCCAATGAAGAGAAATTCTACAACCTTCCTTAATAACCCATTCCGGTGGCTCACAACGTTAACAAGACTCGTGCTGGAGAGAATTTCTGCCTCTCAGTTTAATGAAAAATTAAATATTATATAAAACATTTTATTTTAGTTAAATGTTTTAAGTGCTTACTATGTGACAGGTGCCTTACTAAATGCTGGGGTAGATACAAGATGATCAGGTTGGACACAGTCCAGGTCACACACGGGACTCACAGCTTTAATCTCCATTTTACAGATGAAATAACTGAGGCACAGAGAAGTTAAATTACTTGCCCAAGGTCGCACAGCAGACATGTGGCGGTGCCAGGATTAGAACGCATTTCTTCTGATTCCCAGGCCGGTGCTCTTTCCGCTAGACCACACTGCTGCTTGGGCTGCTGCTGCGTTGGGAAAAAGGAGAACTGGGTCGCGTTATGATAATGAAGAATTTCCTGCCTGATTCCAATCTGATTCATTTAGCACAGCTGGCATTGTGTGATAAGACATGGTCAGAGTGATTTTCAGGGTAGGAGTGAAGAATTTTGTCAAGGGAACCATCAGAAGAATAGTAATAGATTGTCACTACTGTTGGGTCATAAACTAGAAGCGCATAATCTCATTCACATTATTTATTTCATGTGCTGAGTGTTTATGTCTCTCAACTAACGCCATTTATTTCATGTGCTGAGTGTTTATGCCTCCCCAATGCCCCTCACCATCCTCAGAGGTGGAAGATAGGCTAGTGAGGGGGTTGGAAACTGCTGAAACTGAGCAGAGTGCAGCCCTCTTTGCTGCACGAGCCCAGACCTTCTGTTGAGTAGTCATTTTAGCAGGACTGCTGGCTATAGCAGGAATCCCCGGATGAGGATGTTAAAGAGTCTATGTTCTTCTGAACAGAATGAAGCCCCTGAGGCCAAGAAAGAGGAATCTTTGCTAGATCTGGACTTCGACCCTTTCAAGCCTGAAGTGGCATCTGCGGGATCTGCAGGGATCACCCATTCACCCATGTCTCAGGTATTGGGATATTTAAGACCCTGGGCTGGGGGTCGGGGGGAGGGGGCGGGTGTGGCGGGGGACAGGAGATCCATGATTTGCAAAAGCCAAAAGATCACCACACTCCTCCAGGTGCCCATTATGGGCGAAAGGGCGGATCGATTTCTGATTTCTCAAGTCTTTCCTCTCTTTCTGTTAATCTTAGAAGTTTCTTCTCTTGTTTGAGCGCTATTTCCCAGAGGGAGAGAGCAGGGTGCAGGCCCCTTAGGTCTCATCCTCCCTTCGCTTTTTCTGTGTGGGCTTCCTCCTTCCATGCAGTGGTTCTCATCTGGGAGACATGGGAAGGTGATGGCTTAGTCTCATCCTGGGTGGTTTCACCCTGATCACCTGCCTCTTTTCTTTTGCTTCCTCTCCTCCCTTCTCCTCCACTCGCTCCCACAGTAGTGCTGAGCTGTCCCCTTCCTCCATCCAAAGAATGGTTTTGATGGGGCGGCTGAGTGAGGACAGGTTCCATGCTTTCAAGCCACTCCCTTACTTTTCTGCTCACTTTTGACCATCCTCGTGCTCCAATGGGGTCCCACTGGGCTCTCATCCCAAATGATCTCCCTTTAGTGAATTGCCATGCCATTCTGGTGAGAGTCAATGTCACCACAGCCTTGGACCTTCACTTAATGCAGGCTGTCAGCTGCATTCATGTTTCTATGGTGTTCCTTCTCCTCCTTGTCCTCTTCCTCCTCCTCCTCCTCCTCCTCCTCCTCCTCCTCTTCCTCCTTTTCCTGCTTGTCTTCCTCCTCCTCCTCTTCTTTTTTTCCTGCTCCTCCTCCTCCATCTCCTTCTCTTCCTATTCCTTTATCTCCTCCTCCTCCTCTTCTTTCTCCTCCCCCTCCTCCTCTTCCTCTTCCTCCTCTTCCTTTATCTCCACCTCCTCCTCCTCCTCCTCCTCTATTTCCTCCTCCTCTTCTTTTATCTCCATCTCCTCCTCCTCTATCTCCTCCTCCTCCACCACCTCCTCTTCCTCCTCCTTCTTTATCTCCTCCTCATTGTCCTCCTCTTTCTTTCCTCCTCCCCTTCTTCTTTTTCTTCCCCTCCTCCTCCTCCTCCTCCTCCTCCTCCTCTAGGACTGCCCAAAACTTCTAAATCACCAGATGGAGGTGACGTTTCTGAACTGGTATTGAAATGCCAGCCTAGCTGTGTGTCGGCTTGGCCAAAGACTTCCCTCCTTGTCCCTCAGGGGCAAGAAGGGCTAGAGACGGAAGAAATCCACATTCAATTTGCATCTCTGTTCCTCGCTCTTATTTGTGGAAGCCATGTGCCGGGCAGCTGAACCAACTATGTCGAGTCAACCCTGAGCTACTCCATTCACAATAGCCAACATCCAATGGTGCAGACCAGGCATGCTTCAGGCTGACCCTGGCCACATTCTGCTTGCATTTTTCTGGGTGTCTTTTCCCCTTCACCTCCATGAAGAACTCAGGTTTCCAGACTGATTCTGTCACTGCTAGAAGAGCCCTCCAGCTTTCAATCTTTGTGGTTGTTCCTCTCTAGCTGATCTATCCTCTAGTAATGAAAACAAACACACCGCAGAGGCAGGCTCCCAATACCCAAGAAAATAGGTGGTGTCATTAGAGCAATAATAATTGTGGTATTTTTTAATTCCTTACTAAAGCCAGGCACTGCTCTAAGCACTGGGGCAGATATAGGCAAACTGGAATGGACATAGAACAATATGGGATATGGAGTAGCTTTTTTTGTTTGAGAGAATGGAAGATGCTCATGAATATAAATCCCTACCCACTGAGAAAATGCAAATTGTTTCCTCATTCTATAAATATTTTCTTGCTTAGGGGTAGAAAGCAGCCTCATTTTTTAAAACCATGAATTTAAAGGGAGCTAAAAATTATGGTATCTATTAAGCACTTACTATGTTTCAGGCACTGTACTAAGCACTGGGATACAATTAAATCAGGTTGGACACAGTCCCTCTCCCACATGAGGCTCACGGCCCTTATCCCTATTTTGCAGATGAGGTAAGTGAAGCACAGATAAGTGAAGTGACTTGCCCAAGATTACACAGCACACAAGGGACAGAGTAGGGATTAAAATCCATGACCTTCCGACTCCCAAGCTGATGCTCTATCCACTACGCCATGCTGCTTCTCTAAGAATAGGGCACATTGTTCAATCAATCAAATTTATTAAGCGCTTACTGTGGACAGAGCATTGAGTGTGTAGATTAATTCCATGCTTACAGTCTCTAGACTATAAGCTGTACCATGCTGTAATTATTCTAATTATTATCCCAGTTTACTTTTGGGATGTATTAATAATAACAATAATAATTATTGTTATGGTATTTGTTAAGCACTCACTATGTGCCAGGCACTGCAATAAGCGGATATAAGCAAATAGGATTGGACACAGTCCCTGTCCCACATATGGCTCACGGTCTCAATCCCCATTTTCCAGATGAGGTAACTGAGGCACAGAGAAGTGAAGTGACTTTCCCAAGGTCATACAGCCATCCAGTGACAGAGCTGGGGTTAGAACTAATGTCCATCTTACTCCCAGGCCCGTGCTCTATCCACTATACCATGCTGCTTCTCTGTTAGGCACTTACAATGTGCAATACAGTATAATAAGATCTGGGAAATGGCCCAATGATATTGATTCATACTTGGGCTGGAGAGGGTTGAATATTGGGGTGTGGTCTAATGGCCCCCATGGACCACTGAGAAAGTGAGGTAAACCCACTTCCTGCCTTTTTGCCTACCAACCTACCACAATTGATTCTTGGTTTGAACTAGATGGAAGTATCTGGAATACACTGACCCAAATTGCCAGGGTATTAAGGATAACTTAATAATTCACAAAGCCAACAGATAATTGGGCCGAGTTCAACCACCTTTAAACCAGAAAAAGGAATTAGAAGCCGTATCTACTTCGAAGTATGGATGGGTCACTGTTTTGGGATTAATTGTAAGCTTTTTTTGTTTGTTTTACTCTGTGCCAGGCACTGTACTAAGTTCCGAGGTAGATGCAAGTAATCACGTTGGACACCGTGTATGACCAACATGAGGCTTACGGTATTAATCCTCGTTTTACAGATGATGTAACTGAGGCCCAGAGAAGTGAAGTGACTTTCCCAAGGTCACACTGCAGACACAAGACGGAGCCAGGTTTAGAGCACTAGACTGTGCTCTAGACTAGAGCACTAGGCTTCTAGACTGTGAGCCCACTGTTGGGTAGGGACTGTCTCTATATGTTGCCAACTTGTACTTCCCAAGCGCTTAGTACAGTGCCCTGCACACAGTAAGCGCTCAATAAATACGATTGATGATGATGATGATGTGGCCAACTTGTACTTCCCAATACCTTAGTACAGTGCTCTGCACACAGTAAGTGCTCAATAAATACGATTGAATGAATGAACCTAGGTCTTTCTGCCTCCCAAACCTTGCTCTATCCATTAGGCCATGTTGCTTCTTGTTGTGAGCACGGAAAGAGTCTACCACCTCTGTTATATTGTACTCTCCCAAGTGCTTAGTACAGTGTTCTGCACACAGTAAACACTTAATAAATATCACTAATCGATTGATTAATTGAACTAGCTCTTGTTACAGACCTACAGTTATCTCACCAGCCTATAAAGACTCTGAATAATGAAGCTACATTTGCTGCTCCTTAAGGAAGATGAGATGTGGAAACCTTCTCGGGCAACACGTTTGAATAGTGTTTTAATGCTGTATGTAGATGCATGCATAGGGAAGTAATTTCCTGCCAAAAGGTACCACCTAGAATTGCCCAACCAGCACAGGAAAGATAATCCAGAAAATCGGGGTTTTCCATAGAGAAATATCCGGCAGTTTCCCACTAGCCAGACTTGTGATGCAGTGACAGTATTTTCTATTTATTTTCAGACACTGCCCTGGGACCTGTGGACGGTAAGATAATCATTTAGAGCCATGTACCTGGTGTCTCTCTGTCTTTCTAAGGAGTGGTAATCTTCTATATGTTTGGTTTCTCCTGGGGAGAAAAGAAAACCAAGTCAGATATATGTTTCTAGAATCATTAACAGCCCCATGAAAGGACTGGATATTGTTGGAGCCTGAAGGCCATCAATGCTGTCCATCCAAAAATGGGACCTAAAATGGACCAACTTTAGGGTCAAGGAAAGAGGTTTTGTTTCACCGGGAGGAAGAGCTGGTCAAAGGAATGGGAGAGATGGGAACAGAGGTGCCAACTTTTCATTGTGAATGTGGGGGTAAAAATGTGGCTGGATTTTAGGTGGTGGGAATGAAGATTGGGAGTTAACACGCTTAAATAAACATCATTTGGGGCCCTTTCGGCCTTGACTGGAAACCGTCAGAGATCAGGGATGGGCAAAGATGGTCGTCCAGCCCAAATAGCAATGGGGACGTTCAATGGAGGGGAAAATCTACAGATAGGAATGTCCAGTGTTAGTGTGGTAGAGAGAAGGGATCTGTGAATAGAAATGACACTGAGGAGTTGGGATTCCTTCCTCAGATCACTGGAACCCAGTTTGGAGATATATATATATATATGTATATATATATATATAAATATATAGTTCAGGTATTGCCTCAGAGTCAAGCAAAATGAAAACACGGATGAAGGTTGGTAAATGGTCGACCACTTGGAACTCAAGTGAACATTCAAATTTCAAGATCCTAGTTCACAGCCCCAAGTAGGAGTTCAATAAATGCTTCTACTACTACAACCACTACTGGCTTCTCCTAACCACTCCTCCTCCTCCTACTACTACTAAATTAAATTTTATATCAAGCCCCCATTTGAATATTCTCTCAGAATACAACACTGGAATTTGCCATGGCTTGCCTCGTTACATTCACATTTATTCCTGTGTCTGATGTATGTGATTTTTTTTTCCACACAGACCAGCAGTGAACTGGTGCAGCCGGTAGGTACATTTCCCAACTCTGGCTTCCTGTAGTTGATCATACAATTATTAATTTGCCTCCTGCTGTCATTCATTTAAATAATTAGCCTTCTCTAATGACATTATAAGTCGCGTAACATCTCCTTAAGCTGATCAATGTTGTCACACTCTGGATTTTAACTAGTGTAGCCATACTGACTATAAGCTTGTTTTCTCATCAAGTCTGCCATGATCTCTTTCATCTTTTTTTTTTCCTTTTCACTTCTGCTTCCTCTAAAGTCCGACTCTTCAAAAAGCCTTTCCCTGGTTAACCTGATCATGGAGGAAATCCCAAACACTGGGTCTTCCGAAGACACTAACAGATTCCAAATTGACCTGGGTTCACTCACCTGGGGACTAGACGTTAGCCAGGAAGGTGCAACTCATTCTTTGGAAGAATCCGCACCCTTTTCCGAGGCTGAGGGAAGCCCAGAAGTAACCTCTCAGGAGACTACCTCTGACATTTGGCCTTCTGAGAGAAGACACGGAGCACATCCGTCAATGTTGGCCTCTCTGGTAGAAAATCAATGGCGATCCCAAGAGACAGAACCCCAAGGTAGGCTGGTCACAGACCAAGATCTGGAGACTGAATGGCCTTCAGACGACTTCACTGATTCAGAGATGACCATCAAAGGGACCAGAAGCTTGAGGGAAGAAGCCCATGTGTTTGAGGAAGTGCCAAAGAAGGATGTAGAGGAGGAGGAAGAAGAGATGAGATGGTACTTGCTGAAGAAAGAGGAGTCTTTGTGGGCAGGAGTGGAGTCATGTAAAAAGGTAGAGACTGGAGCCGCTCACCTCAAGGCCCTAGAAGAATCTGAAGAGAAAGATCATGAGAGTGATGAAAATAGACATGGAGAGCTACTTGAGAGAATAGACAAGCAGAATACAGAAGACTTGGGGTGTTCCAAGGTGGGAACAGTGAAAGAGCCAGAAATCAGAGAGGGGCAAAAAGTCACCTTAGGGGAAAGTTACTTTGAGGAAACTGACCTGGGAGAAACCAATCTGGAAGGGATTGATTATGCAGATGGAATCAGAAGTACAGAACAAAGGCTAGAGGATACATCTCCAATTGTAATGAACACCAGTGTGATTGCTGAGGGCTCTGATCTTGAACGTGAAAATGAATTTGAAAATTGGAATAAGGATCAGGAGACAGTATCTCTGCGCAACAAAGTTGGAGCATCCACTGAAGTAAGGACTGGAGACAGGGAAGAAGCACTGACAGATTCAAGAGCTCCTGCATTAGACATCGTGCAGACCTCAGAGCAAGGGACTTCAGGCCCTGAAGAAGTCCTATATGACACTGGATTTTGCAGTGCGGATAAGATTGCTAAGGGAACAAAGGGCAGTGATCTCAGCTCCTTCCAAAACAGTAGTTCCAGGGATGAATATCAAGCTGCTTCACTATCTCTTAAAAATAAACTAGTCCTGCACTTCCAAACTGTCACCAACTCTTCTGATGAATCCACTGACTACTGTGGTCATCTGGGTTTCACTGAGGCAGAGGACATGGAAGTAGAAATCATAGGAACCACAATGAATGAAGACAATCAGAATAGCAGGAGCACTCCAGGAGACCTGGAGACAGAACTTCAGGGGGCAGACACAAATCAGATCTGTCTACCAGGCTGGAATCCAACAGTGAATGACCATGACTCCTGCAGATTCTGTAGCCCCCAAAATGGAGTTGAAAACTGGCCAGGATTAGGTGAACATTGGCCTAAGCAAGGCACAGGGAGTGTTAGGGAAGAGTTAGACAGGGATGAAAGCAATAAAAAGTCAGAAGCCCACTTAAAAGCAGGTTTGTCTGAGGACCAGGCAAGTATTACCTGCTGTGAACCAAACAGAAGTGGAGTTGGGCCTTTTGTCCTCTCCCAAGAGGGAAACTCTAGAAATACTAGCACGGAAAGTTCAACTAATCCTAAAGACAATGAGGCTATCAACTCAGATTTGTCAGAAGATGAAATTGCTAACCGGAGATATGGATTGTTGTATCGGGATGATGAAGAAGAGGTACCTACCCCAGTGTGTAGCATAGACTAGCAAAAGATTTCCTTCAGCCCCATGTAACCTTGTGTCTTACACACGGTGTACGTGGCCCATTGCCCTTCTCTGAGCCCTTTTTGATCTCCTTTCTGAACTATCATGCTTCTTTCTTGAAACCATGTAATCCAACCATTCAAATAGGCTAATTAAAAAAGGTTTTACTTTTACTGTTGTGAAATCAACCCAATACGCTTTACCAGACTGAGGGCTGTGAACAGTTAATCAATTAGTCCATCAATGGTTTTTTTAAAGTATTTGTTAAGTGCCTACTCTGTGCCAGGCACTATACAAGCACTGGGGAAGACACAAGCTAATTTGGTTGGGCACAGTTCACGTCCCACATGGGGCTCACAGCTTTAATCCCCACTTTACAGATGAGGTAACTGAGGCACAGAGAAGTTAAATGGCTTGCCCATTGAGCCCTTATTTAAATGGCATTTATTAAGCACTTACTATGTGCAAAGCACTTTTCTAAGCGCTGGGGAGGTTATAAGGTGATCAAGTTGTCCCACAGGGGGCTCACAGTCTTAATCCCCATTTTACAGATGAAGGAACTGAGGCACAGAGAAGTGAAGTGACTTTCCCAAAGTCATACAGCTGACAATTGGCAGAGCCGGGATTTGAACTCATGACCTCTGACTCCAAAGCCCGTGCTCTTTCCACTGAGCCACGCTGCTTCTCTAGTTCAGCACTTACTGAACTAAGCGCTTGGGAAAGTAAAATAGAGTTGGTAGACACAATCCCTGCCCACAAGGAGCTTGCAGTCTACGGGGAGACAGATGTTAAAATTACAGATTGGGGGAATAGTAGAGTATAAGGATATGGGTATATATGCTGGAGGGCTGGGGTGAGTATCAAAGTGCTTAAGGGAAAGACAGCCAAGTGCGTAGTCGACACAGAGGGGATGTTGGGTAGGGGAAATGGTTGCCTTTGTTTTCATCGATCAGGCACAGAGTTGGACCCCTTTGGTGTCCTAAAGGGGCTCTCAATCTAACTCGAGGATGAGGCAAGGGAATCCTTGGTCCCACCTACGTCCACCAAGAAAAGGCGATGTCACTTTCAGGGAAGGAATTCCAATAGTGGTGAGGAACTGCTAGGGTGGCCTCCTCTGATGCCTCCCAGAGTGATAGTGCCAACAGAATGAGATTGGTTGTGGGGAGTCAGTTTCCCTTACCCCCTTAAAACTCCTCTTTAGCATCATCATCATCAATCATATATATTGAGCGCTTACTATGTGCAGAGCACTGTACTAAGCGCTTGGGAAGTACAAATTGGCAACATATAGAGACAGTCCCTACCCAGCAGTGGGCTCACAGCTCACACCATTGGCTATCACTGCGGAGAGCGCAAGTCTAGAGCCCCCGTAAAACATGGCAACATTGATTGCAAAGACAACCTTTTTAGTTAGCCTATTGGAAATGTGATCACCAAATTTCCCATTCAGCCTTTACCCTTCACTTTTTTGCTTCGTATTTTTAGTGTTCTACATATAAGCGTGCTTAATCCCTGACTTTCACTCCGAAGTTGGTTTGCAAAACGTAACCGCTTTTTGTCTCTGTTTCTGCTTAGGCATCGAGTGGTGCATTTAATGGATTCGCACAGGTAAGATGAACCTTGTTTAATAATAATAATGGCACTTATTAAGCGCTTACTATGTGCAAAGCACTGTTCTAAGTGCTGAAGTTTAAGAGAGACTCCGTGATGGAAACATTTAGAGAAGCAGCGTGGTTTAGTGGAAGCAGCACGGGCCTAGGAGTCAAAGGACATAGTTCTTACCTCGGCTCTGCCAGTTGTCTACTGTGTGACCTTGGGCAAGTAACCTAACTTCTCTGTGCCGTCATCTGTAAAATGGGGATTAAGACTATGAGCCCCATGTGGGACAACCTGATGATCTTGTAACTACTCCAGTGTTTAGAATGGTGCTTGGCACATAATAAGCGCCTAACAAATATCATTATTATTATTATTATTTGTCAAAGGATTCCCCATGCTGTACCAGGAATCTGGACAAAGCATGCCTCTTTCTCCAGTCCATTCAATAGTATTTATTGAGCACTTACTGTGTGCAGAGCACTGTAACTAAGCAGACACATTCCATGCCCACAAAGAGTTTACAGTCTAGGGGATTAATTAGTTTCTTAGAAAGGGAAACTGGCACTGGGTCTAAGCTAGTTTCTTCAGTTTGGACCTCAGTGTCACTAGATTATGTCTTCAAATGAATGAAAGCTCAGAAAGCAGTACGACCTAGTGGAAAGAGCACAGGCCTGGAAATCAGAGGACCTGGGTTCTAATCCAAGCCCTCTTACTTGCCAGTCTTGTCACCTTTGCAAGGCCACTTAGCTTCCCTGTAACTCACTTTCCTCAACTGGAAAATGGGGATTAAATATACCTTTACATCCTTCTACTTAAGACTTGAGACTCAAGTGGACAGGGACTGTGTCTGACCTGATTAACTTGAGTCTAACCCAGGGCTTAGTACAGGCGTGGCACAGAGTAAGTGCTTAACAAATATTTCAATGATCATTATTATTAGAAAAAATAAAGGCTCTGATTACTCACCAGGACCAATTTTCTGCTTGCATCTAAATCTATGGATGAGTCAAACTACTATAAGTGTTTTGCCTCTGAGGGTCTTTGAAGAACTAATTACAATTTTAAATATGTATATGTGTGGAAAAACTGTATTTTAAACTACCAGCTCCATCCATTTCCCTCTAAAAGAGGAAAGACAAATATGGGAATATCTCATCATGACTGTAATGCACTTGTTTCTATAATAGCATATTATAGGGTTATAGAACTGCAGATATCTCAAGTGCTCATCTAGGGTAGTACCCTGCCTCCACTTTTGGCCTTTGATATTACCTCATTTGCCTTGGAGAGGTTTTTGCCTGATTTATTCAGTTTGGGAAGTTTCAGGTCAAAAATAAACAGCCTGTAACTTATTAGCATCATGGTAATTAGCCGCTCACCTTTTACATGATATTGTATAAGGCCTTGTAAGAAATGTAAATGTTTGAATCCACAGCCCTCTGGCTCTCAGACCAAGAAGCGTTTTGGGAAACGCAGAGAAACCTGCCAAGGAAAGAGCAGGAAAAGAATCCTAGGGCGTAGGCAAACCAGTTAGGCCATGTCTCTGACACTTATCTTTGCTTTGTGATAACAATAAAAATAGTACTATTTATTATTAAGCATTTACTATGTGCCAAACAACTGTGCTAAAATAATCAAATTAGACACCGTCCTGGTCTCACAGTCTAAGGGGTAGGGAGAGGAGATACTATTATCCCCATTTTACAAATGAGGAAACTGAGGCATAGAGAGGTTAAGAGGCACTGCTGAGACTACAACCCAGATTTCCTGAACCCCAGATCCAGGCTCTTTTTACTAGAAGCAGCAGGGCCTAATGGAAAGAGCATAGGCCTGGGAATTAGAGGACCTGGGTTCTAGTCCCTGCTTCACACTTGAGCAAGTTATTATATCATTATATTTTTTAAGAGCTTTCTATGTGTCAAGCACAGTTTTAAACACTGGGGTAGATACCAGTTTAATCAGTTTGGGCACAGTCTCTGTTCCACATGAGGCACACAGTCAAAGTAGGAGGGAGAAAAGATAGTTTACAGTTGAGGAAACTGAGGCCCAGAGAAGTCAAATGGCTTGCCCAGGGTCACAAAACAAGCAAGTGCTAGACCTGGGATTAGAACTCAGGTCCTCTGACTCCCAGGCCTCTGATATTAACTTCTCTGAGGCTCAGTTGTCCCATCTGTACAATGGAGATTCAACACCTCTCCCCTCTCTCTCACTTAGACTAATCCCAGCTCTACCATTTGTCTGCTGTGTGACCTTGGACAAGTCACTTCATTTCTCCAGCCTAAAGTTTCCTCATCTGTAAAATGGGAATTCATTACCTGTTCTCCCACCTATTTAGTATATGAGTCTTCATGGGACACGGATGGCATCTGACCTGATTACTGTGTATCTACCCTAACACTTAGAATACTTAGAATCAAATACCACAATTATTATTATTATTATTATTTCTTCTTCTTTTAAAGGAGGGTGTACCTTAGAACTCAGTCCACACTGGGTTCCCAACTAGGCCAGAGAAGAGAGGCTGGGTAGGGTGAGGAGAAGAAGGGAAGTATAATAATAATAAATAATAATGGCATTTGTTAAGCACTTACTACATGCAAAGCACTGTTCCAAGTGCTGGGGGAATGCAAGGTGATCAGGTTGTCCCGCGTGGGGCTCACAGTCATCATCCCCATTTTACAGACGAGGGAACTGAGACTCCGAGAAGTTAAGTGACTTGCCCAAGGTCACAGAGCAGACATGAGGGGGAGCCTGGATTCAAACCCATGACCTCTGACTCCAAAGCCCGGGCTCTTTCCACTGAGCCATGCTGCTTCTCTAATAATAATGGTGTTTGTTAAACACTTACTTTGTGCCAAGCACTGTTCTAAGCCCTGAGGTTTAGAACAAGGTTTAGAACAAGGTTATCAGGTTGTCCCACATGGAACTCACAGACTTAGTCCCCATTTTACAGATGAGGTAACTGAGGCACAGAGAAGTTAAGTGGCTTGCCCAAGGATACACAGCAGACAAGTGGCGGAGACGGGATTAAAACCCACGTCCTCTGACTCCCAAGCCTGTGCTCTTTCCACCAAGCCACGCTGCTTCTCTCTCTAAGTATGGCCCTAGAAAGGAAGAGGGGATTTTTCTTTGTTTGTTTTGTTTTTAAAGGTGTTTGTTAAGCACCTACTAGGTACCAGGCACTGTACTAAGCCCTGCATTGCTCTTGAGTCACCTTAAAGCCAACCCAGTATAAAGAACTATCACTCATTCATTATGAAGAAAGTCCCTCAAAGACTACACCAGTAGATTTTTTTTATGGCAACTGTTAAGCACTTACTATGTGCCAGGCACTGCGTTAGACATTGAGGTAGATAACAGCTAATCAGGTTGGACACACAGTCCACGTCCCAAATGGGACTCACAGTCTTCATCCCCATTTTGCAGATGAGGTAACTTAGGCACAGAGAAGTGA
The DNA here is from genome assembly GCF_015852505.1 of Tachyglossus aculeatus. NCBI lineage: Eukaryota > Metazoa > Chordata > Mammalia > Monotremata > Tachyglossidae > Tachyglossus > Tachyglossus aculeatus. Next base: position 39,558,456 of record NC_052067.1, on the reverse strand, counting down.
TGTGAGTTGCCCAAAGCCACGCAGCAGAAAAGTGGCAGAAGCAGGACTAGAACCCAGGCCTTTTGACTCCCAGGCCTGTGCTCTCTTCACTAGACCATGTGGTTTCCCGATGACTCTCAGACTTAATAATTTTGGCATTTGTTAAGTGCCTGCCATGTGCCAAGCACTGTACTAAACACTGGGTTAGATACAAGATAATCAGATCCCATATGGGGCTCACAGCCCAAGTAGAAGGGAGAACAGATATTGAATCCCCATTTTCAGACAAGGGAACGAACTGAGGCACAGAGAAGCTAAGCAATTTGCCCAAGGTCCCACAGCAGACAAGTGGTAAAGTCAGGATTAGAACCCAGGTCCTCTGACTCCCAAGCCCAGGCCCTTTACATTAGGCCACGCTGCTTCTCTTTGCTCAGTGGAGCAGCTCAGAGTCCTTTATTTTGAAATGCTTGTTTCTGAGGAGATGAACCCCAATGGATTAAAAAAGGCCAACCCTCGTAGACAGTGAAAATCTGCTCTTTTAACTAAATGGCCCAAATCAGGATAATTCAGGTATGGAAAGACTTTCTCTTTTTCCCTTCTCATATACTGAAAGAAAAATCCTCCTTATAGGCCCAGGACCACACCAACAATCACACTATTGTCTGACTGAATGACAAAGAATTGTTTCCCAGTGTCCAGATTCAGAAATCCCAATAGATATTTGATTCCAGAACTCTAGGCGTCCCTTAATGGAATGCTTATTAGAAACAGAGCGGACTAGTGGAAAGAAACCGACTTAGGAATCTGAGTTCTAATTTGGATCCACCACTTGTCTGCTGTGTGACCGTGGGCAAGTCACTTAACTTCTCTGGGCCTCAGTTGCCTTATCTGTAAAATGGAGATTAAGACAGTGAACTCCAGGTGGGAGGAACTACGTCCCACCTGCTTATCTTGTATCTAGTTCAGTACTGAATACAGTGCCTGATCCATAGTAAGAGCTTAAGAAATACTATACCCCCCCAAAAAAAAGTAAGCCATCACGGGAATCTAGAAATCTTCCCCTTCCAAAACACTGTGTCACCCCCCTTCACCTATCACCTCTGCTCTTTAATCCTTTTAAAAAAAATCTGCTGTCTTGCAGCCAAATTTGCCTCATCTTTCATCCCACCCCTTCACTTTGGGAAGTAGAGAGAGAATTAATTCCGAAACGAAGAGCGTGCTGGGAAATGTGGATAAGGAATAATGGATACACTCTATCACTCTGTGCCATGGAATTAGAGAAAAATGTTCCAGGTGGGATGTGTAGGGATGAATAAACCGAGGTTCCTTTCAAGGTCACTTCCTCCTTTACCATGGGAAATCTTCTTAGGAGCAATGGGCCATTACAGTTGAATAAAGGAGCCCAGAAAAGTGAAGGAACTGGTGAGATTTGCAATGATCTCCCTGGTAGTGAGGGGATGGTTCATGGTGGATTAGTATAGAATGGCTATATGCTCTATCTATCTGTCCAGGGGTTACAGAGGGTAACGAACAAGGTCCCTGACTCTTTCCGGGGAAGAGGAGCAGGTGAGAGAACACACGGATAATCACTAAGGCTGCCCCAGGCCAGGTAAAAGGAACAGAAAGGCATGAAAGGGAGACAGTAGGTGGAGGGAATTGATTTATTGAATGTCTATTGCACGCAGCACTGGGGAGAATGCAATAAAAGGAAGAGAAGCCGTCCCATATGCCTTCTTATCTTCCTCTTCCTTCTCTACTCTTTTTTTTCCTGCTCCCCTTATTGCTAGAGTTAATTGTCCCAGGAATAGCTCCTCCCTTGTCATGGGCTTCGGAGTCAGATTCGTGCGTTCTAATCCTGGCTTTGCCACTTGTCTGCTGTGTGACCTTGGGCAAGTCACTTAACTTCTCTGTGCCTGTTACTTCATCTGTAAAATGGGGATTGAGATTGTGAGCCCCACATGTGACAACCTGATCACCTTTTATCTACCCCAGTGCTTGGCACATTGTAAGTGCTTAACAAATACCATAATTATTATTACTGGGGGTTGCAAAAACAATGCCAAAAAGTGTGATGTCTAAACCAGTAAAAGTGGTATATCCATTTATAAATATAGGATGCAGCATGGTCTGATGGAAAAAAACATAAATCTTGGAGTCAGAGGACCCAGGCTCTAATCCCAGCTCCGCCATCTGTCTGCCTTGTCACCTTGGACAAGTCACTTAACTTCTCTGTGCCTCAGTTCCCTCATCTGCAAAATGGGGCTTCAATACCTGTTCTCCCTCCTAATTAGACTGTGAGCCCCATGTGGAATCTCATTATCTTATATCTATCCCAGTGGTTAGTACAGTGCTTGGCACATAGTACAAGTTCAACAAATATTATTATTCTACACATACAAATACACACTCTCCCAGTATCATCCTGGAGACCCATGTATCCTAAACGATTTGCTTTGCCAAAACCATTGAACCACAAGGAGGCAATACAGAACTTGATTTTAAAGTAGTAGCAGCAGTGGTTGCTATAGTATTTATTGAGCACCCACTTGGTGAAGTGAACTGGACTAGGCACTTGGAAAGTACAGAATAAAGAAATGACACATTCCTGGCCCACAAATAAGGGGAGACATTCAAAAAGCTGGGGACCCAGAAGAGGGCCTGGTGGGATGAAGAGGAGGCAGTAAATGAGCTTGAGATTATAATAATTATGATATTTGTTAAGTGCTTACTATGTGATGATAGCATTTGTTAGCATTTGTAACAAGCAGTGTGCCAAGTGCTGTAAGCGTTCAACAAATAGCATAATTATTATGGTATAATAATGAGATGACGATAAAGAGCGATAAAAGGAGAACCAGGTTTCAACTTTGTCGGCAAACCCAAGACATGTTAACGTTTCAAGAGGGAAGGAATCCTTAATGGTGTTCAAAGCTGCTGAGAGGTCGAGGATCAGGATGGACTATAGCCGTAAGGACTAGACTTAATCTTGGTCCAGTGAAGAGGTTGAAAGCCAGGCTGTAAAGAATCCAGATAGGAGTTGGAGGACTGGAAATTAAAGTAATGAATATCTTCTCCCCTACAAGCTCTCTGTGGGCAGGGAACACGTCTATAAACTCTGCTTTACTGTACTCTCCCAAGTGCTCAGTCCAGTGCTCAATAAATGATCTGCTACATGCTGTAGGAGTTTGGATAGGAATAGGCTCTGATGGTAATTTTTTTGGTTTATTGTTTTCTTACAAAATAATTCAAGGTTGAGCCAGAAGAAGTTCCATCTGCAGGACCCAAAGCTGAGGAGCCTCCTTCTGCTGCTCCAATTACCGAACCCGAAGTCCCGGCCTCCCAGCCCAGTGAGCCTCCAGAGGAGGCTGCGGTAAGTAATTCCTGCCTCCCACCCCAATCCCAAGTTCCGTCTCCTCCTCCCTGGGTTTCGGATTCCCATTTCCATTCTCTGGACTGATTCAGGTTCAACCTTTGGGAATGATTGCTTGGTCTGAGTATTTATTAAGGGCTTACTTTATGCCAGGCACTGTGCTGAGCACTGGGGTAAATTCACCACAAATAATTCAATCATGTCTGTGTCCTGGAAGGGGCTCACATTCTGAGATGGAGGACACAGGAATTAATGGGAAACAATGGAAGCCATGAAAAAAACAGAACAGATCAAATCTCAACAGTACTTAGAGGGGTGAGTTCTTAGTTAATCAATCAATCAATCCATGGTGTGTATTGAGTGCTTACTATGTGAAGAGCACTATACTAAGTGTTTGGCAGAGTACAATACAACAGAATTGGTAGAGATGTTCGCTGTTCAGCCTACAGGGGAAGGGGAAGACAGCCATTAATATAAATAAATGAATTATGGATAAGTGTTGTGGGGTTGAGGGTAGGGTGAATTTCAAATGGTTAAAGGGTATTGATCCAAGTGCAAGGGTGAGACAGAAAGGAGAGGGAGTAGGAGAAAAGAGGGTTTAGTCAGGGAAGGCCTCTTGGATTTTAATAAGATTTTGAAGGTGGGGAGAGTTGTGGTCTGCTATATATGAAGGGGGAGGGAACTCCAGACCAGAGAGAAGACATAGGCAAGAGAGGTACGTGGTGAGATAGATGAGAGTGAGGTACAGTGATTAAGCTGGCATTACAAACAGCCCAGCATCCCCAGTCAATCAATGGTATCTACTGAGCACTTTCTTTGTTGAAAGCACTATTCTAAGTGTTTGGGAGAGACAATCCCTTTTTTTTAAAAGAAAAAAAGATATTTGTTAAGCTTTTACTATGTGCTAGGCACTGTACTGAATTGCTGGGGTAGACACAGAGCAATCAGGTTGGACACAGTTCCTGTCCCACATGGGGCTCACAGTCTAAATAGGAGGGATGAAGATTTAATCCCCATTTTACAGATGAAGTAACTGAGGCACAGAGAAGTGAAGTGACTTACCCCAGGTCACACAGCAGACAAACAGCAGATCAGGGATTAGAACCCAGGTCCTCTGACTCCCAGACAGGTGCTCTTTCTGCTAGGCCATGCTGCTGTTAAGACATCCCTGCTAAGACTCAGTTTTCATAGAGACGATGCTCAAATTACTGGGAGCACAAGTGAATTATGTTCCTATCAAGGATGAAGAAGCTTCTGCTTTGGGTTCACTGAGGAAGCCCACGAAAGCTATTTCATTTTGATTTTATGACCAAGTCGATTGCTCCTTGTAAGCCAATGCAAGTCTGACTGAAGTTGTTGTTATTTTCTGGTCTCAGCCCCAGTCTTTATTCATTCACTAAGGGGGGAAAGGGATGGATGAAGAGAATCGAAAATTGGGGTAGACTATGGCTTCTACACACTGCAAATTTGAAATCACAACATGCTTTGAAGTTCAGGCTTAATGCAGAGATAAATGTTCTTTGAGTTGCCTGGGTTTCTGGTAAAGCATACATTTCTGGAGTGTGGTGGAAAATCTTCAGTCTATTTCAACCCACATTCATTTGTTGCCAACTTCTAGAAGAAAATGTACGAAAGGGAAAAACAATCTCTTTGTTATCAAAAAGAATATCACCCAAATTAGATCGTTCGAGAAGCAAAAGTTATAGTTCTTGCTGTTTCAGCCTTAGGCCATCTTAAAAATAAATCTGGAAGGCCATCTGTCAAATCTTCCTTTTATTAATGGAGTGAGGAGATGAAGAAGCCAAAGTAACATTACAATTATGAATTGAGCAAATCTGCTGTCTCTCCTGATCTCTGGTGAAATCCTCTTAGTGGCATTTTGTCCTTGGGCTTTGGGAAGGTCAGGAGATTTTATGCTCTAGGCTGATGTCCAGGAGTCCACTTGGGCTGAAGGATTCAGATGGCTTTTAAAAAATAGGAATTCAGTCCTTTTCAGAAGGGCTAGGGAGTCAGAAAGGCCTGGGTTCTAATCCCAGCTCCACCATTTACCTACTGTGTGTGGCTTTAGACAAGTCACCTAACTTCTCTGTGCTTCAGTTACCTCATCTGTAAAATGGGGAATAAAACTGTGAGCTCCTTGTGGGACATGGACTGTGTCCAGCCTGATTAGCCTGTATCTTGTCTCGGTGCTTAATACAGTGCCCGGCACATAGTAGGTACTTTAGGAACGCCATTAAAAAAATGCCAGAACCCCATTGGGCTTTAGTGAGCACATCTCCTGTTGGGACCCTTTGAGGGAGAGAGAAAAATCATCAGTCCTGGAGCAAGGTCACACTGAGTCACAAGCCGTCTCCATGATCGAGGTGGAAAAACAGCATGGCGTAGTATGAGGAGCAGCAAGTGCTAGTTAGTGGAACGAGAATGGGCTTAAAATTCAGAGGACCTGGGTTCTAATCCCAGCTCTGACAATTGCTGGCTAGGTGACCTTGGGCAAGTCACTTAACTTCTCTGGGCCTCAATTTCCTCAACTCTAAAATGGGGGTTAAGTCCTACTCCTTCCTACTTAGACTGTGAGCCCCTATGTGGGACAGGGACCATGTCCGACTTGATTAACTTGTATCTATCCCAGTGTTTAGAGCAGTGCTTTTCACATAGTATGTGCTTAACAAAGACCACAATAGTAATAATTATAATAATAGTAATTAATAATACCCGTAAATGGATAATATATCCAAAAGAAATACCTTTGAAGGATACAGTCTCTGAAAGGGAAGTTAAAAGCACCTTTTCCCTTGATCAAACCAGTGATAAACAATAAGCATTAGTGTGAAGATGAGGGAAAAACTGAAGCATTGTCTTTTATCCATAGTGGGCCAAAAGTGGTCTGTGACCTGTGGTTCTAAAGATAACAACATAATCAATTCTTCCTTCTGTCTAAGAAGATCGCTCGGAACAGGAAGTTTTATTTTTTAAGGGATGATCACAAAAACTGCTTCCTAAGGTTTTTTTGTGGCATCCTCCCTTGGCATAATCTTGGAATCCTCTACAGTCCTCTGGACTGTAAGCTCCTTGTGGGCAGGAAACATGTTGACTGATTCTGTTATATTGAACTCTCCAGGCACTTAGTATAATGCTCTGCACAGAGTAAGTGCTCAGTAAATAGGACTGATCAATTGAATGATTGATTGAATCGGTTATTTGCCCAAGAAATGGATTCCTGGTTCGTTTTTATGCTATAATTGGGGTGTGTGAAAGGAAAGTGTGAAATTGGTCTTCTGTCTTCGACACAAATTAATTGACTAGCTTTTGCTCCAGCCAGCTTCAGACACCCTTGGGTTGACATGACCTTTTTGACTAATCCTTTTAGCTGACTGAATGTCAGCGCGCAGTGATTAGTTCATGTTCTGACAGAAAGCAGTTCATCCAAGGCAAAAATTGCAGCATTATTGAAAAAGTGTTGAGAAATGTCATTTCAAAGCTGGGCCAGCAGAAACTTAAGATTGTCCAGGAAAGATTAATTGGGTTGATTATTAATTTGAAATTAAAGTCTCCTGTCTCATGTGCACTTACACAACCTCCCTTCCCGTAAGTTCATCCATTAGGGGAGTTTCTCCAACTACAACGTCTGACAAAACTTTCCTGGCTCACTGGAGCTCTGAGTGATTGAGACTGTTGCTCTCTGTAGTTTCTTGACTGGTCATGACTTCCACTGTCAAAGAGTCCTGCATGTAAAAAAAACCCCAAAACCTAGACTGTAAGATCGTCGTGGGCAGGGAACACAGAGAAGCAGCGTGGCTCAATGGAAAGAGCCCAGGCTTTGGAGTCAGAGGTCATGGGTTCAAACCCCAGCTCTGCCAGTTGTCAGCTGTGTGACATTGGGCAAGTCACTTAACTTCTCTGGGCTTCAGTTACCTCATCTGGAAAATGGGGATTAAGACTGTGAGCCCCCCGTGGGACAACCTGATCACCTTGTAACCTACCCAGCACTTAGAACAGTGCTTTGCACATAGTAAGCGCTTAACAAATGCCATTATTATTATTGTTATTATTTGTACCAACTCCGTTATATTGTTCTCTCCCAAGTGCCTAGTATGGTGTTCTGCACAAAGAAAATGCTCAATAAATACCATAGATTGATTTTTAAATGGTATTTGTTAAGCGCTTACTATGTGCCAGGCACTGTACTAACCACTGAAGTAGATACAAGATTATCAGGTTCAACACAAACCCTGTCCTACGAAGGGCTCAGTATTGTAATGCCCATTTTACAGATGTAATAACTGAAGCACAGAGAAGTTAAATGGTGAATTGCCCAAAGTCACACAACAGACAAGAGGCGGGGCCGGGATTAGAACCCAGGTCCCTGCCTTTTCCACTAGGCCATGCCACTTCTTGATTTCACAAGGTGCTCCACCATGTCCCACCTACTTACCTGTTACAATCCAGGGTCCGGCACCAAGCTGATTGATTGATTGACCCACTTCTAACCAGGCAAAGATACTCCTCTAAGCTATAAATGCCTCATGGGCAGGTAATGTGTCTACCCACTCTGTTATACTGTATTCTCCCAGGTGCTTAGTACAGTGCTCGGCACACAATAAAAACTCAGTAAATTTGACTGATCTGACAGTGGGAAATAAGTCAAGGCAATACTTTTAACAAAGCCAACTCCATTGCATTCTCTCCTGTATTGCTTGGCTATCGTCAGAGGCAAAAAAAAAGTGCTTTTCAGTTGGTCTTCTAAATTTATGGAGCCCCACATTTGAGGACGGGGGTATGTTTAGGAAAGGAGCTGGATTTAGCGGTCAGAGTGGGATTGGAGAGCCTGCAAGCTCAGTCCATGCTCTCCCCTACTCTCCTTCCCTCCCTTGCAACTAAGAAATCACTCACCTCCCTCTCTTCACTCAACTTGGGATAAGATTGTAAGCTCTTTGTGGGCAGAGATCATATCTAATAACTGTAATGTACCTTCCCAAGCTCTTAGTACAGTGTACAGTACTGGGCACACAGTAATTGTTCAATGAATACCACTGATTGATCAGTAAGGTACACTGCTGTTAGAGAAGCACCTTTATGTGGGATTGTGCCGTGCTTCCTAATAAGATAGGGGTTTTAAGGCATTTCCTAAAACTCCGAGTAATAGTCTCTAGATGATGGAATCTTCTCTCTAGATTTAGGAAATCTTTAAATTATTAGAACTCTTTATATGGCACTTTAATATGGTATTTGTTAAGCACTACTATGTGCCAGGCACTGTACTAAAGGCTGGGGTAGATACAAGCTACTCTGGTTGGACACAGTCCTTGACTTGCATGGGGCTCACAGTCCTAATCCCCATTTTACAGATGAGGTAACTGAGGCATAGAGAAGTGAAATGACTTGACCAAGGTCACACAGCAGACATGTGGAGGAGCTAGGATTAGAACTCAGGTCCTTCTGACTCCAAGGCCCTTGCCCTATCCACTAGGCCATAGAGAAGCAGCGTGGCTCAGTGGAAAGAGCACGGGCTTTGGAGTCAGAGGCCATGGGTTCAAATCCCGGCTCCGCCAATTGTCAGCGGTGTGACTTCGGGCAAGTCACTTAACTTCTCTGGGCCTCAGTGACCTCATCTGTAAAATGAGGATTAAGACTGTGAGCCCTCCATGGGACAACCTGATCAGCTTGTAACCTCCACAGCACTTAGAAGCTTAGAACAGTGCTTTGCACATAGTAAGTGCTTAATAAATGCCATTATTATTATTATTGTTATTTCTCTGCCTCTTGTTAGAAGAAGGCTTGCACCTTGCAGGGCCATTCCAATGGATGCATAACTTCAGGGGAGGAAAAAAGGGTGACAGAGCCAGGAAGATGGCAGGGATCCAAGAGTAGACCAAAGCCCTCCAGGGCAGGAGACAGCTAAATAGCAGCTGCTCCCCCACTGCCCAGCTTCAGAGCCCAAAGGGGAGATGTGGGATCACAATCAGGAAGGTCAACAGGTCTGCTAGTTCCATTGGACATGACTTCCCCACACTCTAGGGACCTGAGGAAAGGCAAAATGGGAGAGTAGTGTGAGAGCGTCAGCGTGGAGATGGAGGAGACTTTTTGTTTGGGGAAAAACTCAGAGCCCCACGGTCTTTTCCAGGGAATCTCCCCTTCCCACAGTTCCGGGAATGTCTTTGGGATAGCTGATTGGATGGCTTCTATGGCATCATAATTAGCATGACAGAATGATGTTACACATCATGTGGCGACACCACAAAACTGAGTAGCCCTAGGGTCCTTGGGAGGCTTAAACTACCTTGCCTATAATTCATGTTCATTGCCTGCCGTGCTCCTTTTTAGCCCCTCCCCTATACCTTGAAAATCAAAACATCATCCTGATAGAGCTTTTTAATCCCTGTAAAGAAACTCTGCATCCTTAATTCTCCCTTTGACTCACAGCGTAAATAAGCAAAACCTAGGAAGTCATCTTTGGCAGCTCCCAGGAAGAATTAATATAGAAAGGGAGGTTATATAACACTGTAATTTTAACAGGATAAAGCTGTTAAGAGTTACCATGGTAACACGGATGACAGCAATTGAGTTGTACAGGCATCTGGAAATATTTAGGGTTTATGATGGGACTGCAGGCAATACTAGAAGATTAGATTAGAAAAAAAACAAGATTGATATGAAGTTCAGAAACAACATAGTATTCTTTTATTAGAAAAGAAACATACAGATGCATCACATGAAGCCTGTGGAGCTATAGTATAGCAATTCCAGGCTTTGAAAGACTTCTAATAGGACTTGATTTTCAATGGGAGACCCATAAAGTCACATCAGAAGAGAATTCTGACCCATCGTGTTTAAGTCTAAGGGAGTTGTTGGGGAAGCGGGGAGGAAAAGGGGCGTAGAGGGGGGAATGTCAGTACCCACTTGCTAGTTCTGGTACTTCTTTTTAGAGGCCTGTAAAATAGATTCTCACCGTCAGGAATCCTGGGGGGTTCTAAACACACATTTCCAATTCTGTTTTCCTTTGCATAGACCTGAGTTTATAAAACACTCTTGATTTTTCTTAAGAACTTTTGCATTACTTATCTCATTTTATCCTCAGAGCATCCCAAATGAATTAGGGAAAGACAGATACTGTTCTGCCCATTTTACAGAAAAAGAAACTGAGGCCTAGATTGGTCAAAAGTCACACAGCGGGTCAGGAGAGGAGTTGGGACTAGAACTTCAAAGCACGGTCTACTTCCCTAAGGCCTTGTTGCTTTTTGGAGTTCTCGAGGGTATTACAAGCTTAGATTTGCCCCTGGAGCATTGGAGTTCTAAAAAATAAATGACATTTTCCCCAATTCCTTTGCCAGATAGGGCACTGTAATCAATAGGATCCTTCAGAGCCATTATTAGTGTGGCCTAGACTGTGAGCCCGCTGTTGGGTAGGGACCGTCTCTATATGTTGCCAACTTGTACTTCCCAAGCGCTTAGTACAGTGCTCTGCACACAGTAAGCGCTCAATAAATACAATTGAATGAATGAATGAATGGCCTAGTGAGTCAGGAGGAGCATAGGCCTGGGAATCAGAAGGAACTGGGTTCTAATCCCACCTCCACCACTTGTCTGCTGGGTGACCTTGGACAAGTCACTTCATAGCTCTGTGCCTCAGTTACCTCATCTGTAAAATGGAGGATAAGACTGTGAGCCCCATGTGGGAGAGGGACTATGTCCAACCCAATTAACTTATAATAAGGATAATGATGATGATATTTGCTAAGCACTTACTATGTGACAGGCACTGTAGTAATCGCTGGGGTGTGTACAGGTGAATTGTTGGACACAGTCCCTATCCCATATGGGGCTCATAATCTCAATCTTCATTTTACAGATGAGGTAACTGAGGCACAGAGAAGTAAAGTAACTTGCCCAAGGTCACACAGCAGACAAGTGAGAGAGCCAGGATTAGAACCCATGACCTTCTGACTCAGGCCTGTGCTCTATCCACTACACCTAGAACAGTGCTTGACACATAGTAAGTAGTAGTAATAATAATAATAATAGCATTTATTAAGTGCTCACTGTGTGCAAAGCACCATTCTAAGCGCTGGGGAGGTTACAAGGTGATCAGGTTGTCCCATGAGGGGCTCACAGTCTTCATCCCCATTTTACAGATGAGGGAACTGAGGCCCAGAGAAGGGAAGTGACTTGCCCAGAGTCACACAGCTGGCAATTGGCAGAGCCGGGATTCCATCACTACTATTATTAGCTTCCCTTGGCCTAATCCATGAGACCCAAAACCAGCTAAGGGAAGGTGCCCGAAATCGTTCGTACATTTAGAGTTTCTCAAATGTAGAAAAATTTTCCTTATCAAACTGTCCCATTGAGACGAGTGGGTATAGATCCCTTGCCCTGACCCAAGAAATTTTGAGAACTGGACAAACATATTCCCAGCTGGGAAAGCCACCCCTTGGTGGTAAGTTTTGCTTAGCTGGAATGATTTTGAAATAGATGTTGAGCTCCCCAAACATAATAATGAGAAGTATCTTTTCCCCCAGGGAGATCAGAAAACCTTTGGAGGTCATTTTCAATTAATCAATCCATCAGTGGTATTTTTTATGGCATTTATTAAGCACTTACTATGTGCAAAGCACTGTACTAAGCACTGGGAAGGTTACAAGGTGATCAGGTTGTCCCACAGGAGGCTCACCATTTTACAGATGAGGTAACTGAGGCATAGAGAAGTTAAGTGACTTGCCCAAAGTCAAACAGCTGACAAGTGGTGGAGCCGGAATTTGAACCCATTACCTCTGACTCCAAAGCCCGTGCTCTTTCCACTGAGCCATGCTGCTTCCCTATTAAACACAGTAGTGTTTATTGAACACTTACTGTGTGCAGAGCACTGTACTAAGCACTTGGTAGAGTATACTAGAGTAGACATGATCCCTGCCCTCAAGAAGCTTACATTCTAGTGGGGGGAAAAGAATCTCATTTCTTTTTTGGCATCAGATTGTATGCATCAGATTAACCCATTAGGAATTAGGGCTCTACTTTAACTATATTATCATTATCATCATCATCATCATCATTATATTTGTTAAGCAGTTACTATGTATCAAGACCTGGGGTAGACACAAGATAATCAGGTCTGACCCAGTCCCTGTCCTATAAGGGAGTCACAGTCAAAGTAGGAAGGAGAAGATGTATTTTAATCCCCATTTCCCAGATGAGGAAACTGAGGCACAGATAAGTTAAATGACTTGCCCAAGGTCACCCAGCAGGCAACTGGCAGAGTCAGGGTTAGAGTACAGGTCCTCTGACTTCCAGACTGGTTCTCTTTCCACTAGACCATGCTGCCTTGAGGATTACGGGAAAAATAAAATCCACAGACAAATCCAGTAGACCTAATTTTATTTGATCCTGGGGATGTCCCCAGTGATATTTCTCTGAAAATCCAAAAGGAATTTTCTAAACCAAAAAACAACCCATGGAGCCTACTGTCTGGGGAGGGAAAGAAGAGAGTGAAATTCAGAGTCTTGAATTCTGTTATTCCCTAATCCCCAAGGTCGACACCTCAGCCAGAAAGCTGCTTATCAAATACCGTTCAAAGAGACGGTTACATCCAAAACAACAGCAATAAAAACAAAATGTGAGGCTTCCGAAAATCCCTCCAAGCCTCTCATTACTGTGAATGATTCCAGAACTCTGTTTTCTTCTACCCATCCTCTGTGGAGTCTGTCAATAATTTATCCCCCAATTGCATGAACCTAATTTTTCCAAACAGAATTCTGTTGAATTGCATCTGTTTGACCCCACCCCACACATAAGCACCCAATAAATACTATCTATTGATGGATTGACTGAGGCCTTCCCTGATTAAGGCTTCTTGTCCCCTATCCACACTCTCTTCTTCATCACATTGCACTTGGATCAGTACTCTCTAAGCACTGTGATTTTCACCCCAAGCCCACAGCACTTATTTGCCTCCCCATCTGTAATTAATTTTCAAGTCTGTCTCCCCTTCTACAATGTAAGCTTCTTGTGGGCAGGGATCTTGTCTACCTATTTTATTGGATTACACTCTCCCAAGCACTTAGTACAGTGTGTGGCACAGTAAACACTCAATAAATACCCCTGATGGATTGATCGTGATAGATGAAGGCCAGTGGAGTGAATACCATAAATATATCTCTTTTTCTTGAAGGAGACTTTGGAAGCTGGAGCGGAGAAAGCTGCACGTACTGAAAGAGAGCAGGGCGAGGTACGTGTCACCAGTTTAAGAAAAGATTCATAGTTTAATATCTGAAGTAAAACCCCTTCCACTGATCCGCATGTTTTCCAAGTTATCAATATACAGGATAACAATCCACATGGTGACTTGACTATGAAACAGCCCTTCCTTGTCTTACGCTGTCGAGTCATCTCCGACCCATAGTGACTTCATGGAAACATCTCTCCCAGAACACCCCCCCTCCATCTGCGATCGTTCTGGTAGTGTATCCAGAGAGTTTTCCTGGTAAAAATACAGAAGTTTACCATTGCCTCCTTCAGTGCAGTAAACATGAGTCTCTGCCCTTGACTCTGTCCTGTGCCCCTGCTGCCCAGCACTAATGAGTTTTGACTTGTAGCAGATTGCCTTCCACTCACCCAAGCTAGGAATGAAATGGGTAGGCCTCTGCTTGACTCTCCCACCCATAGCCGAGACTGGTAAAGTACTGGAAACTTTCCAGGTGTGCTCCTGAGAGGGGAAAACAGCCCTTACTTGTGAGTAAAATGGATAGACTCTCTCATCAGTGGTCTATTTCAGATTTTTTTTTTTGGTACCAGAAGGATGCGACCATCAATATTTTAGAGCACCATACAATGTAGTTAAGGTGGAAGGTGGTATACTGTTATTTCTATTGACATTTAAAATGAAGAGAAAATACAGTGATGTGGTAGCACAAAGGCGCTGATGATTTCAATAGATTTGTTTGTCTGGCTTCTGAATGGCATCTTGAAACATAACTACCATTCATTTATCGTTATTTTCTAGTACTCATTACCCAGACCTACAGCTGGATTGGAAATGTTTTTCCTTTAACAAAGCATCAATTGAGCATGAAATCAGAGTATCAGAATGTGGTGAGGAACTCAGTATTTCAATGAAAGTACTTAAAATGCTATCTTGGTTTGATATTGGTGGTCGAGCCTTATCTAGTAGTAGCATTCCAGAGCTTAGAACAGAGCTTGGCACATTGTAAGCGCTTAACAAATCCCATCATTATTATGTATTGAGTGCCCACTTATATAAATGAAGAAGAGATGCATTCCCTGCCCACAATGAGTTTACGCTTTAACAAGGGAGACGCAGATAAACCCCTATTTTCAGTTGCATTTTATGTTATCTTATTTTGCTGAAGGCTTGCATTCCTTTTCCTAGGTTTTAGCTGATGATGTAGTTTTTTACAACTTACTGAATCTCTATAAAATTCACCAAATAATTTGCAATCTCCAGTTGAAGAGGTATTAAGGATAGCGCAAACTAGAATCCCAGTCCCAGAAATGGGGATTGAAGAAGAATTTAAAAGGGTCGTGATCAACCAATATAATCTTTTAAGATTGTGTACACTGAGGCCCTAATTGGGTGTTAGGTAGAACAGCAAATATTTGAGGAAGATTAGACTGGGGAGGAAGGATTGAGAGACACTGTATTGCCATGAATTGGTCTTTATGGACTCGCTTCTATTAGCCTCTTGTGCCTGACTGCTGATCGTTTCATTCTTAATGATCGTTTTGACTCTTTTCATGGGGCGGAAGCATTCTTGAAGTTGCTACAGAGCACTCAGAATTGTTCTAGGCGTTTCAGAGCATCGGCACCATCAAAGGGGCTAGAGATTGTTATCTTGGTCTCCGTCTGCTGGCTCCTTGACTAGACACCACTAACAATGAAACCAGCCAAGTTCAAAAACCATGCCTTTGTACTGTTTTCTGCTTCATAAAATAGCCAAGGCCAGCCCCCTTGAGTGATATGATTAGGTGCTTGCACACTTTCATGATTTGACGGGGCATCATTTTCCCACTATTTGAATATAATTAATCTTAATATCCTGATGGAAGGCTTGTTGTGTTCATGCTCTATTCAACAAAGAACCTCTGATGTTCTCTGACAAATTATTTACCTTTTCAAACTTAATTTATAGTGTTTTCTCAGGATGTAATTATCTTGATTGCACCAATTGCAACAGATATAAAATATCCAAAGCCCATGAAACCCAGTGGCAATATGGACCTCAAGATATTTTTGCAACAAATTAATTTTGAAAATTCATTATTGAACATTTCTTTCGCTGGTTCTAAATTTCTTGCCTTTTAATATCACTCCATAACTCTGGTCTCTCTGAATATGACCCTACTGACCATGAGCTCTGACCATGTTCTCTTAGAGAATGCATAAAGAGAAACTGTTGAGCAAGAAGTTTGTTTTGTATCTGCTTCGTTCAAAGTTGACTGCAGAAAAGATTGACATGCTGCAGCCTGTAACAACGCAGAGTTGTAAGAATGACTGCAGAAAAGATTTATTCTTACAACTCTACGTTGTTACAGGCTGCAGCATGTCAGTAGAATGTATTGCTCATGGGTTTCAAGGCACTTCACCAGTTCTCTCACTCTTACTTATCCATGCTCTTCTCTCAATCAATCAATCAATCAACCAATCGTATTTATTGAGCACTTACTGTGTGCAGAGCACTATACTAAGTGCGTGGGAAGTACAAGTTGGCAACATATAGAGACAGTCCCTACCCAACAGTGGGCTCACAGTCTCTCACTACACCCCAACTCATATTCTTTATTCCTCTCAAGCCAAGCTATTCACTCACCCTCTCTTTTCCAACCTCCAAATCTTTGTTCACACCCTATTTATGCCTATCCTCCACACTTTTGTATATACGTGTATATATAATGTATATAAGCAGCGTGGCTCAGTGGAAAGAGCACGGGCTTGGGAGCCCAGAGTTCATGGGTTCTAATCCCGACTCTGCCACTTGTCAGCTGTGTGAATTTGGGCAAGTCAAATAACTTCTCTGTGCCACAGTTACCTCATCTGTTAAATGGGGATTAAGACTGTGAGCCCCATGTGGAACAACCTGATCACCTTGTATCCCCCCACAGCGCTTAGAACAGTGCTTTGCACATAGTAAATGCTTAACAAATGCCATCATCATCATTATATATTTGTTCAACCTTAGCTTCACAGTTTGTCTACTGTATGACCTTGGACAACTCACTTAACTTCTCTGTGCCTCAGTTAGCTCATCTGTAAAATGGGAATTAAGACTGTGAGCCCCATGTGGGACAACCTGATTACCTTGTATCTACCCCAGGGCTTAATACAGTGCCTGGCATATAGTAAGTGCTTAACAAATACCATTTTTAAAAATTCACCTCTACTACTCCATTTTTAAATATTTTTATGTCTGTCTTCCCTGTTAAGTTGTAAACTCCTTGTGGACAGGGTACATAACACTTCTGGGTTTTGTACTTCCCAAGTGCTTAGAAGAGTGCATTGCACCTAGAGAGTCTTCAATAAATATTACAACTACTACTCCTACCTGAACTCTCTTTCCTTTCAGGCCTTTTGGAAACCACATCACCTCCAGGATGTCTTCCCCTGGAATTTCTTTTCCCCAAATTATATATCTCAACAACCATCCCAACATTTCTGCAATGACTATGCATTTTTGCACTTTCACCCATCTATAGTAGCTCTGTACATATTGACTTACCTTCCCTTCTATTTAAGCTCTTACTCACTGACATATTCATTTTCCTTCGTCGTCTTCTATCTGTAAATTGCTTTGTGCCTTTTTCCCTTGCTAGACTATAAACTCCTTAAAGGCAGGAATCATGTCTTCTCTCTCTCATTTTTTCCCAAGTCCTAAATAAAGTCCTCTGTGAAACTGAGCTCTCAGTGAATGCTACTGATTGATTCTGATACATGATTAATGAGTTTTCATATTCCATGTTTTAGACTGGATAGTTGTAGAATTAGTATTTTCCTTCATAATGGGATCAAATGAGCAGAACAAATCCAATAAATAGAAATTGAATGCTGATCCTAATCATATCAGATAGCTGGATCAATAATTGGAGCATTTGTGGGGAATATGCTGTATAAAATCAATCTCACATTCTGCCTCCTCTCCCCAGCTTTCCCACTCAGTGGGAGCCATTTTGAATGTTAGACTCCCCTAAAGTCAAAGCTTCTGAAACTGATGTCGTTCGATCTGACACCTTTAAAGACTTAACTCAAGATACATTTTAAGCCACTGAAATTCTATCTATCCTCCCCTCATTTCATTCTCTTGAGCTTCTTTCAGATACCACTCACCCTTTCTTCATCAGACTACTTGTGTCCTCCAAAGCAGATTTTTCATATTCTCCCTCCTTTCCCCTCTCTATAATGAAGAGGGAAGAAGGATGTTAAAACTCATTAGGATCCCCTGCTAGCTAACATATGGTTCTGTAGAGTCTTGTTGCTTCTAGGAGCACGAATCTTACCCACACCCCCTGCAGAAGATACCCTAAGAGAATGAAGTGTCGAATCCTTTTCAGAGTGAGAAACTTAATGCAGGGATATTTCCAAGAAAGAGAGTTTGCATTAACCCCCAAAAGCCTTTAAAAATCTGATTTTGTAAGCGAGGACATGTTCTCATTTCACACTAAGCCAGAAGATGGCAAAAGGAATGACTCATTCTAGTGAATGAGTCCTGATACCTTTTTATGGTGTTTGTTAAGTGCTTACTATGTGCCAGGCTCTGTATTATGTGCTGGGGTAGATACAAGCTAATCAGGTTGGATGCAGTCCATGTCCCATGTGGGGCTCAGAGTCTTAATAATAATGGTATTTGTTAAACACTTACTATGTGTCAAGCACTGTCCTAAACTCTGGGATATATACAAGCTAATCAGGTTGGACATCATTCTTGTCCCACATGGGACTCACAGTCTTAATCCCCATTTTACAGATGAGGTAACTGCGGCACGGAGAAATTAAGTGATTTGCCCAAGGCCACTCAGCAGACAAGTAGTGGAGCCGAGATTAAAACCCCCACATTTTACAGATGAGTTAACTGAGACACAGAGAAATTAAGGGACTTGCTCAACAACACAGAAGCAGCGTGGCTCAGTGGAAAGAGCACGGGCTTTCGAGTCAGAGGTCATGGGTTCAAATTCCTGCTCCGCCAATTGTCAGCTGTGTGACTTTGGGTAAGTCACTTAACTTCTCTGTGCCTCAGTTACCTCATCTGTGAAATGGGGATTAAGACTGTGAGCTCCCCGTGGGACAACCTGATCAACTTGTAACCTCCCGGACACTTAGAACAGTGCTTTGCACATAGTAAGCACTTAATGCCATCATCATTATTATTATTATTAACACACAGCAGACAAGTGGAGGAGCTGTAATTAGAATCTTCTAGACACCCCTCTAAGGCCTTGAGTGAGACCCACCTGCAGATTTCCAGCATGCACTCTGTCTGTTCTTGTTCATAGGCGGTGTCTACTACTGACTCTGGAGTGATGCCTGGGACCGATGGAGCCACAGAGTCAGCAGCTGAAGCGGCCCCCATTTCTGTTCCCGTGGATGAAGCAGACAGAGGGCCCGTGGCCGGAAGCGAAGGGGCCAGTTTGTTCGAGGCCAAAGGCACTCCTGACACTGTGGATGTTGGCGGGGAAGATAGATCTTCTCCAGAAGATAAGGGAATAGAGGTGCCTCAGGTACTCAATCTTAGAGGGGTGACTTCAGGAGGGGGCGGGGGGTCAAAATGGAGTTCTCTATATGGGAAATGGGGGGAAGTGACCAGCTTGACTGAGTCCTCATTTCAAAGAGAGAAGCCCAAGCTTTTACTCGACCACTCATTTATTTTATTTGAAAGCTCCTCTCACAATCTGCCATCTATAAAAGCAAAAGGAATTACTCATTAATCCTGTGGAAGTAGCCACATAATAGCCACAAAGGCATACCAACCCACACTGTTAGTGGGAGAATTAGTGACCATCAAGGATTAACTTAAATAGTCTGGGAAGCCAAAGAGGCCCTTCCCAAAACTCCAAACCCCAAACACTTGAATTCATCTCCACTGATCCTCTACTGGTTATTGAAATTTAGGCTGCAGCCCTACTAAATCACAGCAGACTTAGGAAGGTTGAAATTCCAAGAAACATCGAAAATATCTTCCGCCAAGTGAATCTGCCCTTTTTACTTTGGCAGGGATTGAGGAAAGAGAGAAAATTTTTTTTGTGTCTCACACAATTTCAGATCATTTTACCGCCTTTCATCAGCTGTTCTCCAGTGCCATTTGAAGCCTGGAATTTCATTATCTAAAATGTAGGCAGAAACTATTTCAACTGCTAAATAAATTTCAGAGAGAAGGATTTGTGAGAACAGAACTGGTAGAATCTGTATTCTTTTCTTATTCTTCCTGGTTAGAATAACATTTTTTTGAAAAATTTTTAAAGAAAAATGAGAGCATTTCTTTTTCTCTCCTAGGCTAAAGACAGGGTCTAGGGTCTGACTGGAAACCTGAGATTCTGGTTCTGAATGCAAAACTTTCTCCTTGTTCTTGGCTCTTTTCTCAGAAGTGGCATCTATGTCTGCTGGGTCTCTACCTCTACCTTGCCTGCTATGTAACCTTGGGGAAGGCACTTAACTGCTCTGCTCCCCAGTTTCTTCATGTATAAAGTGGGAATTAAATCCCTGTTCTCTCCTTTGAACTGTGACCCTCATGTGGAAAAACAGCTGGGTCTGATGTGATTGTATTGTGTGATGATGATGATGATGGCATTTGTTAAGAGCTTACTATGTGCCAGGCACTGTACTAAGTGGGATGTTCTGGGATGGAAACAAGCAAATCAAGTTGGACATAGTCCCCGTCCCATGTGGGGCTCACAGTTTCAAGTGATCGGCACATAGTAAGTGCTTAACAAATACCATCATTACTATTACTATTATTATCCCCATTTTACAGATGAGACAGCTGAGGCACAGAGAGGTGAAGTGACTTGCCCAAGGTCACACAGCAGAGATGTGACAGAGCAAGGGATTAGAACCCATGACCTTCTGACTTTCAGGCTTGTGCTCTCTCCACTATGCCATGCTGCTTCTGTATCTGCCCCGGTGCTCAGCACAGTGCTTGGCACATATTAAGGGGATAATAAATAAAACCCCCCAAATCCAGAGCATTTCCCCTGCAAACCCTTGACCCAACCCACTTGCTCCAGAGCTGTTGAGTTCCAATGCTAATAATAGTAATGATTGTGTTATTTTCAAGAGTTTACCATGTCCTAAGCACTGTACTAAGCCCTGGGGTAGATATAAGATAATCACGTCAGACAAAGTCCCAGTCCCACATGGGTCTCACAGTCCCATGAGAGAGGAAGCGAGAACAGGTAGAACAGGTGTTGAACTACATTTTACAGTTGAGGGAATGGAGGCACAGAGAAGTTAAGTGACTTTCCCAAGGTCACACAGCAGGTTGAGTCAGGATTTTAATCTAGATCCTACAACTCCTGGCCTGTTTCCACTGGGCCAGCCTGCTTCCCCTCCCACGTTCACAGGCCTTGATTCCTTTGGTTGGAGGTCTTGCAGACTTTTTACAGCTGCTGCCCTTTTGCCACCCCTGAGGTGAACCTTAAAGTAACTGGCTCAGTTACTCAGTGTGGAACGCTTAGTACAGTGCACTGCACACAGTAAGCGCTCAATAAATACGATTGAATGAAAGGGAAGGGAGGGAAGGAGGAAGAGGAAGCTCAGCAGTACCTTCCGATGAACAGCACCAACTCCATCAGAGCCCTCTAAGTGCTTAGTACAGTGCTCTGCACACAGTAAGCGCTCAATAAATACAACTGAATGAATGAATGAACTATACTGCCCTTCTTGCCACTCCCACCCGGAGAAGATTTAAAGTCTTTCTTGTTATAGCAACTCTGACACACACACATGCAGACTCACATGTCTGCAGATGGGCAGAAGAGGTACTCTAGCCTAGAACTGGTGGGATTTGGGTCTGTTGAATGACTCCATTTAGGTGGTTAATATAAGGTGACTATCCTTTTATATGGAGAGATTAATTCCATATTTGTTAGGGGTGCGGAGGATTTTTTTTTAAATGTCATTCCCCCATTCACAAATAGAGACATTCCAAGCTCAGTCTTCCACATAACCCACATAGATCTACCTCAATCAATGAATCAATCAAATACATTTATTGAGTGCTTCACTATGTGCTGAGCACTGTTCTAAGCATTTGGGAGAGTACAACAGAATTAACAGATATGTTCCCTGCCCATAATGCGCTTACAGTCTAGAGAGGGAGACAGGCATTAATATGAATAAATAAGTTATTTATAATCCACAGAAACAGGTGCAAACACTCTTCATAGAAGGGGGAAGTGATTTTTCTAGCATTGACTTGGATAGGCAAAGTTTCCTAGAATTTAACTTGTCTGTGTCCTTCATGCCAAGACATATTTCCTTCAGGCCCCCAGACTTGGTCTAGTTGTCAGAGGAGATATACACTGTTTGGGAAAAATGCCTTCCAGTTGATAATGCTTTCCCCTCATGGATTCTGAGATCTTCTTCCATTTTCCCCATTTCGGGTTCATTACTAAGGAAATGTGTCCTAATGAACAAAACCCTCTCTCCCCAGGAAAAAGTCATCCCATCGGTCATTATAGAGCCAGCATCCAACCACGAAGGGGAGGAAGACCATGACATGAGTCCAGGTGGAGAATCGAAGAAGGGGATGGAAGACGTGACCCTCCAGGGTGACACAAGTGACCGTTCTGTGGATGTCACTGAGCAGAAAACATTGGAGGATACTCAGGCTGCCCCATCAGATGGTGCTGGCCACTCCATATTGGCAAGCGATACATCAGCGGAATTACCTCCTGGCTTTCTCTATAAGGTCTTTCCCTTGCTCCTTCCTTCCTGTCTTCTTTCTTTCCTTCAAGTCTTCCTTTCTCCCTTCCTTCCTTCCTTTCTTCCTTCCTTCCCTCCTAGTTTCCTGCCTTCCTTTCTTTCTCATTCCTTCCTTCTTGCCTTTTCTTCCTGCTTTTCTCTCCCTTCCTTTCTTCCTTCCTTCTTTCCTTCCTGTCCTCCTTCCCTTCCTTGCTGCCTTCATTGCTTACTGCCTGACTTCCATCTTCTTTCTTGCCTTTCTTTCTTGTTCATTCCTTCTTTCCTGCCTTCTTGCCTCCTTCCTTCCTTCCTCATTTTTTCCTTCATAAGTCCTTCTTTCTGTCTTTCCTACCTGCTTAATATCCTTCCTTCCTCCGTCCTTCTTGCTTTCCTTCTTATCCTTAGCAAAGCCCTTGGCTTTATTGTGTTTATTTCTCATTTTGATTTCCTCACCCCTGCATCTCCTTCTCCTTTTCTTGATATTTCCTCTATTGTAACCTGCTGCGTGTTATGATTCTAGTGCTGGCATGGTGCGAAATAACTGGGAGAATGACTAAATGAATGATCTGGGTGGGGAAATAATTGCTCCGCTTTGACCCTTCACTGTCTGGAGGAACAGATAGTCTTTGCAGGCAACCGAAGCCCAGCTAGTTCTGCTAGGATATGGTCCAAAGCTGTGCACCAGGGAAATCTCACATGGTTGTTATCACCTTGTCCAAGACACAGCCTGCACTTGAATTAAAAACTCTTTTTTCTATCATTTTGTATGCTGTATCCAAACAACCTAGCATTTATTTATTCATATTTATGTCTGTCTCCCCCTCTATAATAATAATAATAGTGATAGCATTTATTAAGCACTTACTATGTGCAAAGCACTGTTCTAAGCACTCTATTCTGTAAGCTCGTTATGGGCAGGGAACGTGTCTGCTAATTCTGTTCTACTGTACTCTCCCAAGTGTTCAGTAAAGTGTTCCGCACATAGAAAGCGCTCAATAATAATAATAATTCTGGTATTTGTTAAGCCCTTACTATGTGCCAAGCACTGTTCTAAGTGCTGAGGTAGATACAAGGTAACAGTTTGTCCCACAAGGGGCTCACAATCTTAATCCCCATTTTCCAGATGAGATAACTGAGCTACAGAGAAGTGAAATGACTTGTACAAGGTCACACAGCAGACAAGATGTGGAGCCAGGATTAGAAATCCTCTGACTCCCAAGCCTGTGCTCTTGATACTAGGCCATGCTGCTGGATTGACTGAAGTTCCATGATTCCACAGTAATGTCCCAACCCAAATGCACAGTGAATCCATATGTTATGACAGAATTGAGTTCAGTCCTTAGAGGTGACTGAAACAGAGCATATGATTGAGCACAGCGAAAAATCCTCAATAGGCTTCCCTACCATCGGCTTCACAGACTCTATGATTGTGTTACAGGTGGAAAGATTTGACTCTCTCCCAATTTGGGGGTGCTTGGATGCATGTTATCAAGGATTTCACTGAAAGTTTCTGAGTTCTGTTTTTTTTCCCTGCTTTTCTTCTGGACATGATCCACATCTTTTAAAATGTCTTTTACAGGTTGAAACGCTGCATGATTTTGAGGCTGCTAATTCTGACGAGCTTAATTTGAAAAGAGGAGATGTGGTCCTGGTCATCCCTACTGAGACAGAGGCAGATCAGGTAAGGCTATAGGATAGTGCACTTCATAGGGTAATCTTTTCACTGCTCTGAAGATAACAGTTTTCATTACAACGCCCTCCAAAATACAACTGGCCATGGTTCTTCCTCTCCTCCTCATTCCTTCCTTCCTTCCTGCATCTGTCCATCTATCCTTCTTTCATACCTGCTTTAAATCCTTCCTCCCTCCATCCTGCTTTCCTTCTTACTCCTCCTCATTGAAGCCCTTGTCCTTATTGTGTTCATTTCTCACTTTGACCTGTACGAAGATAATAAGCTTTCATACAGCATCCCAAAAATACAGTTGGCTGTGGTTCCCAGAAGGAGCACATCCCTTGTCAGCATATATGACTTTTGTAGTCTGAATCTACCCAGCAAATTATTTGGGAGACCCAGGCCAAAAAACATACATTTTCATCTCAGTTACCTGGATATTTCCAACCAGGTGGGGTTTTCTTGGTCAGAAATATCCAGAAGGGTTTTCTTGGACAGAAATATCTAGCTAATTTGGACCAAAGTGATCTTGGTGACTGAATCATCCTGGTAATTTGGGGGCAAATAACCCAACCTGCATCTTTTCACGACTTCAAGATGGAATTTCTTTCACCCTTCCTTAGATGCAGTGACCAGAACTGCACCCCAAATTCCTGGTGTGCAAATTCCATGATTTTATGTGGTGGCCATTCAGGAATTTTGTTTGAGCTCAGTGAAGAATTTTCATCTTGAATTTGCTCCTTTTTCTGTGCATGGAATTGTGCTGTGGAGCCTTAAGTAAGGTGGTCTGGGTGGATAATTCCTAAATATTGTTGGTGGGAAATCTGGTTCAAGAAATAACTTAATTAGTCCTATAATCTTTGAGGATCAGTTGAACCTAAAGCCCATGTCTTCGCTAGCAAAGTGAAGTACTGAAACACTTCCAGATCATTCAGGCTAAAATCCACCCTTCTGTCTCAATTATCTGAGTGTTTCAGGCCAAAATGATTGGGAGAGGTTTTGTGATCTGAATTTCCTGGACAGTTTTCCCAATTCTCCACTTCACTGCCACGGGCCTGGGAGTCAGAAGGTCACAGGTTCTAATCCCGGCTCCTCCACATATCGGCTGTGTGACCTTGGGCAAGTCACTCCACTTCTCTAGGCCTCAGCTACCTCAGCTGTAAAATGAGGATTAAGAGTGTGAGCTCTAGGTGGGACAAGGACTGTGTCCAACCTGACGACCTTGTATCTATCCCAGTGCTTAGAACAGTGCTTGCCACACAGTAAGTACTTAACAAGTACTATTATTATTATTATCATTATTATTATTATTATTCTGTAGACCTGGCCTCAGCACTGTACACCTCACAGATGACTTTAAGGCAGGTTGGTGCCCCATTTTAAACTGATGGTCTCCACTAGATCATCAGCTCCTTGAGGGCAGATATCGAGTTTACCAACCTGTTGTATTATACTCTCCCAAGAACTCAGCACAGTGCTCTTTACACAGTAAGTGTGCAGATTGCTTAATTGGTATGTAAAATACCAAGAACAGAGTTTTCCTCAGCATTGAGGAGACAGATTCCATGAGAAAATGTACACAGAAGCTTTCAGGTTTGCGATATTCACGCTTATGTTCATAGATAGCGAAGCTCAGTACAGCCCATTTCTGTTGGAAGATTTGCTGTTTCTCATTTGAGAAACAAAATAAAACTCCCTTTCCTAATCTGGCCTGGGATGCTTATTCTTTTTTTAAATAGTATTTGCTAAGTGTTCACTAAGTGTCAAATGCTGCTCTAAGCGTTGGGGTAGATAGAAGTTAATTAGAGTGGACAAAGTCCCTGTCCCACATGGGGCTCACAGTCTAAGTAGGAGGAAGAACAGAGGCACAGAGAAGTTAAGTGTCTTGCCCAAGATCACACAGTAAGCAATTGGCAGACGAGTGATTAGAACCCAGGTCCTCTGATTCCCAGGCCCGTGCCCTTTCCACTAGGCCATGCTGCTGCTTCCACTGACTTTGTGAATGTGGAATTTATATTCTCGATTATTTTCGTCCTTCTTGGTGCTGGTAAGGAAATCAGATCTTATGGTCTATATATGTGTTTTTGGCAACTTTGGAGTTAACATCCGCAGTGTGGCCTATTGGATAGACCACAGGCCTGGGAGTCAAAAGAACCTGGGTTCTAATTCCAGCTATACTGCTTGTCTGCTGTGTGACCTTGGGCAAGTCATTTAACTTCTCTGTGCCTCATCTGTAAAATGGAGATTAAGATTGTGCCCCATGTAGTATATAGATTGTGTCCAACCTGATTATCTTGTAATTACCCCAGTGCTTAGTATAGTGCTTGGCATATAGGAAGTGCTCAACAAATGTCATAAAAAAACAACAAAAAAATATTTTATTCCACATACAGGCCTGTCCTTCATGTATTATAACATCATCATTGCTGAATAGTGTTTGTCATCAGCAAGGAGGTTATCCGTTATTAGAGTGAGCTTTTTATCTGCGAAGCTCTTTATTCCTTCTGCGGAATTGGCCTGTCTAAAGTCTTATACTAGTCTGCTTGGTTGCCTCAATTTATATTCTAAGATCATATCAAACAAGAGCACATTAGGCTTATTTATATCCCGGGGCTCCATCATTTCTAATGTGCTGTATTTGAACTGGACTGGTTATTGGAGAAGATTAGATCTCAGCCTACCCTATCCCAAGTGAGATCGCTATCCTTTTAAGATTCATGAATAACTACTCTTCATGGCTTCTTCGGCAGATATTTCACACACGAGCTTTCTCTGGCTTCGATCATAACTGAACTCCTGTGTCCCTTGAATTCTCAACTGAATTTATTTCATGAGAGAAGCGGTGTTGCTAGTGGATAGAGCATGGGGCTGGGAGTCAAAAGGATCTTGATTCCAATCCCAATTCCTCCATTTGTCTGCTGTATAACCCTGGGCAAATCACTTCACTTCTCTGTGCCTCAGTTCCCTCATCTGTAAAATATTCATTAGGAGTGTGAGCCCCATGTGAGACAAGGGACTGTGTCCAACCCAATTAGCTTGTATCTATCACAGCAGTTAGTACAGTGCCTGGCACATAGTAAGCACTTAAAAAATATCACATTTTTTCGAAAATATTTTGATGGGGGATGTGAGATTGGGTCAAGACTTGTTCTCTTCTGTCAAGCCGGAAATGGCCGCATATGGTGGCGTCTGCCTTGTTCAATAATGATAATAATGTCAAGTGCTTACCATGTGCCAAACATTGTACTAAGCACTGGGGTAGATACAAGATCATCAGACCAGACACAGTCCCAGTCCTACAATGGGGCTCACAGCCTAAGCAGGAGGGAGAACTGATTCAAAATCCCCAGATGAAGAACTGAGACTAGGAGAAGTTGACTTGAAATGACCATAGGAGTAGACAGGGACTAGCCGAAAGAGCCCTCTAGGAGCTGGGCCTCTCCAGTGTTTAGAATTCAGCTCTCCTCAGGCCATCTTTATTTACCCACCAGTGCTCTCCATGACCCAATGAGTGTTGGATCTTCAGTGTCATTACATCAATTAAGCCCTACACTCCCAAGCCCATTTTGGATGAAACATTGACAGTCACCTGTCTACATGTTTTGTTTTATTGTCTGTCTCCCCCTTCTAGACTGAGACAATCCTTTACCCCTCTAGCCTGGGTCCTGGCAGCCAGCTAATGAGCATCTTCCTACTAATTCCAAAGAAAAGGACAGGGTTTTGTTTCCCGGAGAAGAAGGGAGAGAGGCCTAGAGAAAAGAATACAGGCCTGGGGGTCAGAAGACCTGAGTTCTAATCCTTTGTCTGCTGTGTGACTTTGAACAAGTCACTTGACTTCTCTGTACTTCAGCTTCCTCATCTGAAAAATGGGGATTAAATCCTACTCCCTCCTATTTAGACTGAACCCCACATGAGACAGGAACTGTGTTCAACCTATCTTGCATGTACCCCAGAGCTTAGTACAGTGCTTGGCATAAAGTAAGCACTTAAAAAGAACCGTACTAGAAATTAAAAAAAAACATACTGGGAATTGTGGTTCTCTGGGTGAGAATCAGGGCTCTGGGTGAGAATCAGGGGAGTGGGAAGGCAGAATGGTCAGGTAGCGGAGGAGCGGAGTAAAGTTTCCTTAATATGATGGTCCGGGGGATGGATCAGGGATAAGGAGGTGGGGGGGGGGGGGAACAGAAATGTTTCACCTGAGCGTTGTGTCCTTTTCCTTGCAGGATGCCGGGTGGCTGATAGGAGTGAAGGAGTCCGACTGGATCCAATTCAGGGACATTGCAGCCTACAAGGGCCTTTTCCCCGAGAATTTCACCCGACGCCTGGACTAGCTCTCGGCTTGGGCAAGGCGATCTGACAGGAAGTTCGGTCAAAGATTTCCAGACCCTCTGGGAAACCCGGGTGCCCCCTTTTCTAGACACCCTGTTAACAGTTTTACAGACTGTTGCCAGACTGTTGGAGAAACATTTCTGAAGGAGCATGTAGTGCAGAAATAGAGAAGGAACAGGCAGCATTGAAGAAGTAGGCTAGCCTCTTCTGAAAGAAAACAGAAAAAAAAATATTCCTATGTGTTCGCCCGTGTGCGGCAACAGGTTTGTTTGTGCTTTGTCAGAGCTGTGGTGAAACTTGTACTTAACCCTTCCCCACAATGTCTAAATTAGCCTCCTCAAACCAGAACCTTAATTTCTCTGCACTGAGTGTATTGTATTGAGTTGCAGCACTGCAGGATGAATAATATATAGTAGTGACTTCTCTCTCTCTCTCTCCCCTCCCTCTCTCATGTTTTGTTTTACTCTGTGCCTGACCTTTTTTCTTCTCCCTCTATCCCATTTGTTCTCTCTTTTTCTCTTCCCTCTTCTGTGTTCAAAAACAAAACGGCTGCAGATGTTTTCAGTGTTCTTTTCAGAAATCTATATAACCCGCACATGTCCTGTTTCCCGCCTCCCTCACATCAGGATATATGTGTATGCTCATGGCTGCATAGGCATATTCAAAGCCTTTACCCTTCATTAGAGTTCTTTGCCCCTAGAGGGATTGATCCAGGAATTGCTCTTTCCCTGTCTGGCATTATAGTACGTAGTTTTGTCTCTGAGCAAAACTAGCTGCTCCGTTGCCAAAATGTTAGACAGTATCTGTGTTTGTAATGTGGAACCTTCATTTGACGGCAATTGACAGCAATCGAAAGCTGCTAAAACCTGGGGAAGGCACAGGTCAAGAGCGCCAAGACATCCGGCTTTGGGAGTTAGAGACGAGCTAGTCCGGATGGAGTGGAGAATGTTATTCTAGTCTTTTTTATTTCATTGGCTGGATGAGTGGAAACAAACCCACAAAGACTCTATTAAAAAAGAAAGCCCCCATATATTTTCACCCTATTTATGCAGCTCACCTTCACAGATTCTTAAAAATAAGATATATGATGTATTCCGTATCAAGAAGTCATCTGTAACGATTATGTTTTTCAGTGTTAAATCATTATGAATAAACCTCTGATCATCTCCAGAAAACGGCCTAGTTCCTTCAAAGGAGTGTTTTTCCAGTAACACTCTCCGTAGCCTTCCTACCAGTATATAAAATGTGGTGGATATTTGGGGAAATTTCTCCCCTGAGGGGAACTGTACTCCCAGGTTACTTCAGTCGATTGAGTCCTTACTGGTCTCTGAGCCCCTTGGGCAGATTGGAGACCCCAAGTTCCTGTATCACTGAAAATCAGTTTTTATTGCTTTCATAATCAGCAGTTCCTCCTCACAGCCTCATTTCTTGCTCGCATTTCCTTTCTAGCATTTTTATGTTGACAGCCCTATAATATATATTATCCTGGTGGCTCTATAATATATATTATAACAGAAGCCAAGTTAAATGAGTAGATGACATGAATTGGGGAAGTCGTGTGTTGGCTGGCTGACTGACTGCTGAAGATGACTCTTAGCTGAAGCTTGACAGGACTTTCTTTAATACCTCTGTGATTTAATACCTCTTGTATGAATCTAATAAGATTCTGCTGGGATTCATGTTAATCAACAATCTGTGTTTGCTAGCTACTTATTTTGTATACTTTTTTGATGAATGAGCTGAAGCCACCCTGGCAAGTTACTGACTAATGTCACCTGGTATCCGTTATTGGTTATAAATTCCTCGAAGGACTGATTTATGGAAGAACTAAAGAATCCCAGATGCTGATTCTGGGAAAAGATAATGACATACTTCAACATCAGAATGCAATTTCCAATTCTGCCTCAAACCAATCCGGGAGATTTATGCGAGAACAGAGGCCTTAAAAGACAGGATTGAATAATTAGCTAGAATAACAGAGAACTGCTTTGGAGTGAGGTGTACAGAATTCACTTTCCTACTCCTCTCCGTCTTTCAGAGACTTTCCGATCTACAAGGTGGCCGTCTGTCCAGGTGAGTACTTTTCCAAGAGAAGGCAACCATTCTTGGATGAACTGAGCAGATTTTTTGTAAAACAGGGAAATCTGAGGCAGCCCCTGTGTCCTCCCTGCTTCCTTTTGGGGTCCACGCGTCCTTTGATCAGGGGGGCACAGATGCCAACTCCATGAGGTCGATGGAAACAGTTGCCCCCACAGTGTTTTAAACCAGCATCCCCCATCTGGTCTCGTCAGGCCTGAAAAGATTCAAAATGGCAGGTTAGCTCTTTGAAGGCCATCTCCTCCATTTTGCCATCCCCCACTAAGATCCCTGTCCTCTTTATGCTCCTGAATTAAAAATGGCAAGTTGGGGATTGAGTTTAAGTGCTGCTCTTGTTGGAAGATGGCTAAAGACTCCTGAAGATAATTCTGAATCATGGCTCCCCATCACTCCAAATTCCACCCACATGGCACTTCCCAGCCCATTAGCCCTGGTTCTCTGGCTACCATAGCTTATAGTTGGTGGGGCTCTCCATGCTGGGGGAAGAGATGGGCAATATTGATAGCTGAAAGACCTCACATCTTGCACTTAACTTCGTTTTGCCTCACTTACTTCATCTGTAAAATGGAGATTACTACTGTGAGCCCCATGGGGATCAGGGACTGTGTCCAACCCTATTATCTTGTATCTACCAGTGCTTAGTACAGTGCCTGGCACATAGTAAGCATTTAACAAATACCAATTAAAAAAAAAATCACGCAATAATGGCCAGACTCAAGGCCCTGTCTCAGGCCTTCTCCTAGACAGAAGAGTCCTTGTGCTTTCAATCAATCGATCAATTAATGGTATTTATTGAACATTTACTATGCACTGAGTGGTATTCTAAGCACTTGGGAGAGCACAATATAACAGTATGGCTCTTCCAGCTTTTTTTTTTTTTAATGGTATTTGTTAAATGTTTACTACGTGCCTTGGCACTGTACTAAATGCTGGACTAGATATAAGATAGAGAAGCAGCGTGGCTCAGTGGAAAGAGCACAGGCTTTGGAGTCAGAGGTCTTGGGTTCAAATCCTTGCTCCGCCAGTTGTCAGCTGTGTGACTTTGGGCAAGTCACTTAACTTCTCTGTGCCTCAGTTACCTCATCTGGAAAATGGGAATTAAGACTGTGAGCCTCCCGTGGGACAACCTGATCACCTTGTATCCTCCCCAGTGCTTAGAACAGTGCTTTGCAGATAGTAAGCACTTAATAAATGTCATTATTACTATTATTATTATAATACAAGCTAATTGGGTTGGACATAGCTCATGTTCCACATGAGGCTCAAAGCCTTAAACCCCATTTTACAGATGACATCACTGAGGCAGAGAAGTTAAGTGACTTGCCCAAGGTCACGCAGCACACTGTAAACTCATGGTGGGCAGGGAACGTTTCTGCTAATTTCATCGTATTGTGTTCTCTCAAGCGCTTAGATCAGCTCTCTCCACATAGTAAATACTCAATAAATATGAATGATTGACTGATTGACAAGTGGTGGAGTAGGGATTAGAACCCAGGTCCTCTGATTCCCATGTCCGTGCCTTGTCCAGTAGGTCACGCTGCTTCCCCTCTCCAAAAGCTAGAGAGCACAAGGCCCCACCCCTCAGCTTTGGCCAGTCTGTGGATTTCTTTGGCCTTGTCTGGAGGGCCTATCTCTTCCATCATCATCATCAATCATATTTATTGAGCGCTTACTATGTGCAGAGCACTGTACTAAGCGCTTGGGAATAATAACAATGATGGCATTTATTAAGCGCTTACTATGTGCAATGCATTGTTCTAAGCATTGGGGAGGTTACAAGGTGATCAGGTTGTCCCACGGGGGGCTCACAGTCTTAATCCCCATTTTTTAGATGAGGGAACTGAGGCCCAGAGAAGTGAAGTGACTTGCCCAAAGTCACCCAGCTGACAACTGGCGGAGCCGGAATTTGAACCCATGACCTCTGACTCCAAAGCCCGGGCTCTTTTCCAGCCTTGTGATTCTTAGCTCCCTGGGCATCAATCAATCAATTGTATTTATTGAGCGTTTACTGTGTGCAGAGCACTGTACTAAGAGCTTGGGAAGTACAAGTTGGCAACACAACTTGTTGCCATCAGCAGGAGTTGTTTCCACTGGGCAACATGCACAGCAAATAATGCAGTCAGGAGGGGAAATCCACAGAGGAGGCAGAGCAGGGACAACACTCAATAATGCCTCTAGCATCGTTGGGAGCAGAAAGCATGTCTGTTAACTCTGCTGTACTCTCCCAAGAGCTTAGTACAGTGGTCTGAATATAGTAAGCGTTCAGTAAATACCATTGATTTCTTTAAGCCAGCCTACTGAAGAGGCCTTGACTTTCTAACCTTCAAATAGTTCTTAAGCGTCCAATCTTTGATGAGTTCTGGAATCCACTAGATTGTAAGTTCCTCCATTAGATGGAAAGCTTCTTGATGGCAGGGGTCATGTCTGCCAACTCAATGTATTCTCCCATGCGCTTAGTAATAATAATAATCGTGGTATTTCTTAAGCGCTTACTATGTGCCAGGCACTGTACTAAGTGCTGGGGGAGATGTAAGCAAATCGGGTTGGACACAGTCCCTGTCCCACGTGGGGCTCAAGGTCTCAGTCCCCATTTTACAGATGAGGTAACTGAGGCCCAGAGAAGTAAAGTGACTTGCTCAAGGTCACACAGTAGATGAGTGGCAGAGCTGGAATTAGAATCCATGGCCTTCTGACCCCCAGGCCTGTGCTCTATCCATTATACTATGCTGCTTCTCCAGGTTGTTCTGCACCCAGTGAGAGGTCAATAAATGCCACTGATGAATTGAACCTGCACTTTGGGCCATATAAACAGGGTAGAAGATTTGAATCTTCATTAGTACAGTGCTCTGCACACAGTAAGTGCTCAATAAATAAGATTGAAAGAATGAATGAATCCCTACCCTCAAGGAGTTTACATTCTAAAGGGAGAGAGAGGGTAAATGTACAAATATCAGTTGAGATACGGTCACCTCTTCTTAGAGCGTAGCCTAGTGGATAGAGCACGGGTCATGGGAATCAGAAGGACCTGTGTTCTAATTCCAGCTCCACCACTTGTCTGCTGTGTGACCTTGGGCAAGTCACTTCTCTGGGCCTCAGTTACCTCATCTGTAAATTGGGGATTAAGACTGTGAGCCCCACGTGGGACAACCCTATCCCGGAGAAATGGATAGGGACAACAACAGGGACTGTGTCCAATTTGATTAGCTTGTATCTACCGCAGCACTTAGAACATTGCTTGACACACGGTAAGCACTTCGCAAATACCATCATTATTATTAAATGACACCTTGGTACCTCTTTGTTTTTCAGCTTTTCAAAAGGTCTTTAACTATGTTCCTAAAGTGAAGGGGATCTCATTGCAATAAGGCAAATTTTCAGAGCACCAAATCTCAGGCCAATTTCAGAAGCAGTTCATAAAAAATGAAACAGAGCCTCAGCAATAATTCTGTACCACGTTTGCCCGACCTACAGGGCACTAATCATGTGTTCATGGAGGGGGCTAGGACTAGGCTGTTACTGAAGGAGAGATCTAAAAAAGGTCTGTGGAACAGAAGAATCTTGTCTTAAGGCTTTGAGAAGGACACATGAGTGGCTCAGCAGAGGAATGGGAGGAGGTCCCGGAGGGTGCCAATGAGAGGTGGGCTGTCCAGGGGCTGGATGGAGAAAGAACGAAGGTTATGGGTAGTAATCATGCTACCGCAGGTAATAATAATAATTGTGGTATTTACTAAGTGATTACTATGTGCCAGGCACTATATTAAGTATTGTGGAGTAGATACAAGCTCATTTATTCATTCATTCAATAGTATTTTTTGAGCACTTACTGTGTGCAGAGCACTATACTAAGCGCTTGGGAAGTACAAGTCTCGGCTCTGCCACTTGTCAGCTGTGTGACTTTAGGCAAGTCACTTAACTTCTCTGTGCCTCAGTTACCTCATCTGTAAAATGGGGATTAAGACTGTGAGCCCCACATGGGACAACCTGATCACCTTGTAACCTCCCCAGTGCTTAGAACAGTGCTTTGCACATAGTAAGCACTTAATAAATGCCATTATTATTATTATTATTAAAACTTGGCAACATATAGAGAAGGTCCCTACCCAACAATTAGTCTAGAAGACTAATCATGTTAGACACAGTCCCTGTCCCACATAAGGCTCACAGTCCTTGTTTTCCAGATGAGGTAACTGAGTCCCAGAGATGTGAAATGACTTGCCCAAGGTCACACAGCAGACAAGTGGTGGAGCTGGGATTAAAATGCAGGTCCTTCTAACCTCCCGGCCCACGCTCTATCCACCAGACCGTGCTGCTTCTCTATCAAATCAGAGAGCAAAGCCAGACACAAGAGAGTGTCCAACTTGATTATCTATCAATCTTATTTATCAAGTACTTATTGTGTTCAGAGCACTGTACTAAGCACTTGGGAGAGCACAATATAGTAGAGTTGGCAGACACATTCCCTGCCCACAACGAGCTTACAGTCTAGAGAATATCTAGAGATGTCTTGTATCTATCCCAGTACTTAGTACAGTGCTTGACACATAATAAGCCCTTAATCAATCAATCATATTTATTGAGCACTTACTGTGTGCAGAACACTGTACTAAGCACTTGGGAAGTACAAGCTGGCAACATATAGAGACAGTCCCTACCCAACAGTGGGCTCACAGTCTAGAAGGGGGAGACAGAGAACAAAACCAAACATATTAACAAAACAAAATAAATAGAATAGATATGTACAAGTAAAATAAATACATAAATAGAGTAATAAATATGTACAAACATATATACATATATACAGGTGCTGTGGGGAAGGGAAGGAGGTAAGATGGGGGAAGGAGAGGGCTTAGTCTGAGAAGGCCTCCTGGAGGAGGTGAGCTCTCAGTAGGGCCTTAAACACCACAATTATTAAGACCCCATGTGTCACAAATTCTCCAAGAGCCTCTGTCCCTGAACACAATCAAATCCTCCACCATTCATTCATTCAATTGTATCTTCCCGTGGGCAGAGCATTGTACTAAGTGCCTGGAAACACCAATGACTTGAGGTCAATTGCTCCTCAATGCTTAGAACAGACCCTGTTGAGTCAGGAGAAAGGGTTCACTCAGATCGTGTCTCCCTACACTATTGAGCTCTCCCAAGCACTTAGTTCAGTGCTCTGCATTCAGTAAGTACTCAATAAATACCACTAATTGATTGATTGACTCAAGGAGCCTGCCCCAGTAGAAGACCAAAGGTCTGTGAGTTAGGAGACCTGGGTTGTAGTTTCACTTCTACCCCCAGCCTCCTGTATGACCTTAGTCAAGTTTTTGAGGGGGTTTTTGTTGTTTTTTTTCGTTGGGGGGTAGTTATGTTATTTTTTAAATGCTTATTAAGTGCCTGGTACTATACTAAGTTTGGGCGGTAGATACAAGCTAATCAAGTGGGACACAGTCCATGTCCCTCATGGGGCTCATACTCTTAATTCCCATTTTACAAATGAGATAACAAAGGCCCAGAGAAGTTAAGTGACTTACCCAAAGTCAAACAGCAGACAAGGGGTGGAGCCAGAATTATAACCCAGGTCCTTCTGACTCCCAGGACTGTGCTCTCCCCACTAGGCCATGCTGCTTCTCAAGTTGTTTAACCTCTCCGGTTCTCTAATAATCCATTTCTCAGGGATAATGTGAGGTTAAAAAGAGCTAAAGTGAGATTCCCTCTGGAAAGATTAAAATTACTCTATAATCTCAGGATATTAGGATATTATATGTAATCAATTCTGTGTGCTGCACAACCCCTGGTGTATCCACCCCTGGTGGATTTTAATCCTGAACAGAAAGTATTGCTAGACTTGGATTATCCTAAAACCCTGCCAAAAAGGCACATCTTCAATTCCTCCTTTCTTGGCATAGAACATGAGAGACATGAGAAGCAGAGTGGCTTAGTGGATAGAGCACTGGCCTTGGATTCAAGAGAACCCGAGTTCTAATCTCGGCTCTGTCACTTGTCTGCTGTGTTACCTTAACCAAGTCACTTAACTTCTCTGTGCCTTAGTTACCTCATCTGTAAAATGGGGATTGAGACTGTGAGCCCCATGTAGGACAGGGATTGTGTCCAACCCGATTTGCTTGTATCCACCCCAGCACTTAGTACGGTCCCTAGCACATAGTAGGTGCTTAACAAATGCCATAATTATTTATTCTCTGTGCCTCAGGAACCTCACCTTTAAAATGGGGATTAAGATTATGATCCCCATGTGGGACGCGGACTGTGTCCAACCTGATTAGCTTGTACCTTCCCCAGAGTTTAGTGCAGGGCCTGGTACATTGTAAGAGTTTAACAAATACCAATGGGGGGAAAAAAAGAGCTATTCTGGTCCTGATGTATTCTTGCTCCTGATATATTCTTGCTCCTTAGCTAGTATATCGTGCTACTTGCCGGACCACAGAGGGCGCTAAGAGATTATGTTTTCAGACAATAAATGAAAACTTCCAGTATCCAAAAGGGAATGTTAGAGAAATCACAGGATTTATGGAAGGGGTCGGAAAAGAGCAAACGCGTAGGTTAGACCCGCCTATTCGATCACTGCAGCAAACAACAACACAGAAATCAGGAAAAGCACCTAAACACCCAAGCATCTGCTCTTCATTAAATGGCATCAAGTGCTAGCACAGATTCTCCGTATACTTCCAAAATAGTGCCTTTACCTTCCATTTTAATCAGTCAGTCAATTGTATTTATTGAGCATTTACTGTATGCAGAGCACCGTACTATCATCTGACTGATAATGCTGCTTTTCAGAAATTTAGAGGTCCTGGTGCATATTTTCTGGGGAGGGAACGGGACATGATAGATGGGCCATTCAGGGCGACCTGTTGTTTTGGCTTCCTCTAAGTTGCTGCTGTATTTTCAGTTCCCAGAGCCATGAGGAAAGCTAATGTGTTCTCCCAAGAGCTTAGTACAGTGCTCTGCGCCCAGGAAGTGCTCAATAAATACCGGTGACCTGCTCATCAAACAGAAACTCCTTGCCTTTGGCTTTAAAGCACCAATCACCTTGCCCCCTCCTACCTACCCTCTTATTCTCCCACTACAACCCAGCCCACACATTTTGCTCCTCTAATGGTCCTCCGCACACTTTACTGGACCTCAGACTCGTCCATCTCACTGCCAGCCTCTCGTCCACAACCTGCCTCTGGCCAGGAACGCCCTCCCTCCTCATATCCAACAGACACTTACTGTCCCCCCACTTCAAAGCCTTATTGAAAGCATATCTCCTCCAAAAGGCTTTCCCTAAGCCCTCCCACTCCACTTCTGTGTCACCCTGACATGCTCCCTTTATTCATCCCTCTTCCCAGCCCCACAGCACTTATGTACATATTTTTAGAATTTATTTATTTATATTAATGTCTGTCTCCTCTAAACTGCAAGCTCGTCGTACGCAGGAAATATGTCTGTTATATTGTTATATTGTACTCTTCCAAGTGCTCAGTAGAGTACTCTGCAAACAGTCAGCACTCAATAACTATGATTGACTGACTGACTGACAGGAAGAACCTCTTCGCGTAGCATTAGAGAATAGATACGGAAGCAGAATTGATTTTGGCTTGCCAAATGCCATTTTTCTCACCTTCTTTGGAATCAAAAGGTGACATTCCTACACAAAGTGAGTCAGATCCTTAGATCTCGCTGACTTCTGGAGAGGACCAAATTGGGTTCTGGGTGAGCCCCGGGCTCTTCCTTGTTTCAGGGTGGTTTGGTCGGTCATACCTAGCAGATTCCATGACACAGAGGTGGCCCGAAGCCCCCACAACGTCTTTGATGAACCATGGGAGTTTTGTGTGCCCTTCAGCATTGGCTTCCTCAGCATCTTCGCACTGAAGTGTTTCTCATGAATTTTAACTTCTGTTCCTCTTTACCTGTCTGGAGTCCAGACTTAAGCTTCTTTAACTTGAGAAGCCACATGATCTGGTGGAAAGAGGGATCTGGGATCAGAGGACCTGGGTTCTAATCCTGACTCTGCCACGTGACTGCTGTGTGACCTTAGGCAAATCAGTTCACTTCTCTCTGCCTCAGCTCATCTAAAAAATGGGGTTTCAATGTGTGTTCTTCTTCCTACTTAGATTGAGAGCCCTGTGTGGGACAGGCACTGTCTGACCTGATTGTCATATCTTCCCCAGTGCTTGACACATAGTAAGCACTTAACAAATATTATTATCATTAATATTAATAATTCTCCCCTTTCTGCACATTTTTAGCCCTGTCATCATCAGCCATTGCCCTATACCATGTCTGATTTGGGATTTTTGCCTAAATGGTCCTCAGCTCTCCATCATATCTTTTCTTAGGGTTTAGGTCAGTTGGTTTAGTTATGGTCTGTTGTGTTTTCTGAGTGGAGTCCATCAGTCAATCAATCAATGCTATCTATTGAGCACTTGTGTGCAGAGCACTGTACTAAAACTCTTGAGAAAGTAAAAAGCAACGGAGTTGGTAGACACAGTCCCTGCTCACAAGCTTATAACCTACAGAGGGAAACAGACATTAAAATAGATTAGAGATGGGGAAAATAGTAGAGTATAAGAATTTTTAAGTAGTGGGTATCAAATGCTTAAATGTTCTAGATTTGTGAGCAAGAAATGTATGTTATATTATTAGATTGTACTCTCCCAAACGCTTAGTACAGGGCTCAGCACACAGCAAGTGTTCAATAAATACAATTGATTGATTAAGGGGTACACCATTTCCCCTGAAACACCTGGGTAAATCTAGAAGACTTGTTCTCCCAGCCAATATTCCTGGTCTTCTGGGCTGTGTTTAGCTTTGATAAATTTTCTTTAAAAAGGGCAGAGAGCAGCTTCTTCTGCACTAATTTTCCTCCACCCCTGATTAACTTCATCTCCCTAATTCCTGCCCTCTATAGCTTCCTGGGTTCACCTGTCTGCCTATCAGGGTAAAAAGTCAATGTTTATCAAACAAAAGTACTATTTGCTTTGGCTAGGCCCTGATCTGTTATTAATCCCTCTTTGGAAGAAAACGATTTTGAATATTTCTGCCCAGTTACTGTCTTATTGATGTCTTGATTTGCCATCTACTTCTTAAATGTTCATAATTGTGTGTACATCTGGGAGGACTTGGGTGTCCTATGAAAAAATGGCATTGATGGATAAAGTACTTTAATGAAGGACTATGGTATTTGTTAAGTGTTTACTATGTGCCAAGCTCTGTACTAAGGGCTGGGGTAAATACACAATCATCCAGGCTCCTCTACTTGTCTGCTGTGTGACCTTGGAAAAGTCACATCACTTCTCTGTGCCTCACTTATCTCATCGGTAAAATGGGGGTTATTACTGTGAACCCCTGATTAGCTTGTATCTTCCCCAGTGCTTAGTACAGTGCCTGGCACATAATAAGCGCTTAACAAACACCATTCTTTTTTTTAAAAAAAAAAGGTCTCACATGGAGCTCACAGTCTACGTAGGAGGGAGAACAGGTATTGAATCCCCATTTTGCAGATGAGAGACCTGAGGCACAGAGAAGTTAAGTGACTTGCCCAAAATAGAAAGCCCTTGTATTTTATCTATTTATGCTCTCCTTGTCATTGATGAAGCACAGGGAATGATACTTCTTTTTCATACACAAAAGATAAGGCAAAAAGAGATCAATCCATTTGGGCCTGGACCAGTTTCCCAAAGATCCTTGCTGGAACCCTCCAGACTTCCAATAGTTGAAAAACCTGATCACCTTGTAACCTCCCCAGAACTTAGAACAGTGCTTTGCACATAGTAAGCACTTAACAAATGCCATCATTATTATTATTAAAATGTCTCCCTTGTGGAGATTAAAGAGAGTGTTCTTCTCCTATAGTTTTCCCAGAAGTCCTTTGTTGTGCAGCCTATTCTAGTTGGAAATAGCTTTCTGTTTATCTCCCTCATTAGAGTGAAAGCTCCTTGTGGGCAAGGAACGTGCCACTTTGTTATTCATTCAATCATATTTATTGAGCGCTTACTATGTGCAGAACACTATGATCTAAGACAATGCACTACACCCAATGAGTTCTCAATAAACGCTATTTATCACTACTCAGAGAGCAGTTCAGCTTGGCGTGTGAAGAGACAATCATGAATTTTCTTTGTGTTCACTTTTTTAAATCTTTCAATATTCCACACCAAGAGACCAAAGTGACATATGATTCTAACTGGATCTTTGCTCCGGTTCTCCTCTTTCACATGCCTGGGGGGCAGAATCATGTGATCTCTTTGGAGTTTCCCAGTCTTTTCCTTCCCTCAGACGTAAGGTTAGAACCGGAGCCAATCAGCAGCATTGAGATCTTGGTGCCTCACCTGGTCCAACCCAGCCACCCTTCCTGCCCCCACTTTAAAACACCTGGGTCTCAGGGGCAGGTGGCTGCCACCATCCTCTCCTCCCCAGAGTCCCAAGCGCTGCAGGCAGAGACATGTTGGGGTCTGTCACCCTCCTTCTAACTGCCCTATTCCACAGTAAGTAGGCTGCTTTAATCCTGGGTTAGCTTCTTCTTGGGCTTCTTCCTCCATCCCATCCTCTTTTTCCTCCTCTTTCTCCTCCTCATCTTCTCCTTCTCATCTTCCTCCTCCTCTTTGTCCTCACCTCAGCCATTTACTTTCTGCCCCCATCTCAACTGGCCAGGCGGCACTCCCCCTGGACCAGCCACTGGCCACCGGGGAAGTTCGTCACCCTTGTCTGCAGGTTTTCTGGCTGAAAATTGAGCTCCAACCACTGGTATCATCACCGGGATGGGAAGGCCCCCCCAGCACCTGATCTACTTCCTCCTGGCCAAGTCTCAAGCTGTGTTGGCTCCGGGATTCACCTCGGACAAAATCCACATTTAATACGACAGATGCTACCAGCTGCACTCTTGTGGTCCAGGATCTGGATGCAAGTGATGCTCGCATCTACTGCTGCGCCAGCTGGGACTCAGCACATTGCCACAGGCTTGTCTCCTTTCTGCACAGAATATTCATTCATTCATTCAGTCGTATTTATTGAGCGCTTACTGTGTGCAGAGCACTGTACTAAGCGCTTGGGAAGTACAAGTTGGCAACATATAGAGACGGTCCCTACCCAACAGTGGGCTCATCGGTGGCAAACGGGAGAGGGGTCTGCTTCACCCACTGAACCATCCCCTTCTAGAATCACACCGACTGCAGCTGCTAAGCATGGCCTAATAGAAAGAGCACAGGTTTGGGTTCTAATCCTGACTCCACCATTCATTCATTCATTCAATCGTATTTATTGAGCATTTACTGTGTGCAGAGCACTGTACTAAGCACTTGGGAAGTACAAGTTGGCAACATATTGTCACCTGTGTGACTCCAGGCACACTTCTCTGTATCACAGTTTCCTCTTTTGTAAAATAATAATAATATTAATAATGGCATTTGTTATTAGAGAAACAGTGTGGCTCAGTGGAAACAGCATGGGCTTTGGAGTCAGAGGTCATGGGTTCTAGTCCCGCCTCCGCCGCTTGTCAGCTGTGTGACTTTGGGCAAGTCACTTAACTTCTCTGTGCCTCAGTTAACTCATCTGTAAAATGGGGATTAAGACTGTGAGCCCCACGTGGGACAACCTGATCACCTTGTAACCTCCCCAGCGCTTAGAACACTCCTTTGCACCTAGTAAGCACTTATAATAATAATTATTATTATTATATTTGTTAAGCACTTACTATGTGCCGTGCACTGTTTGGGGATTAAGACTGTGATCCCATGTGGGACAGGCATTGTGTCCAACCTGATTACCTTGTATCTACTCCAACACTTAGAATGTGCTTGACAAATTGTAAGTGCTTAACGAATACCATTATTATTATTATGATTATTATTATTATTATTATTAAGGGGATTAAATATCTGTTGCCCTTCCTACTTAGACTGTGAGCCTCATGTGGGACTGGGACTGTGTCCAACCTGATTAATTTATATCTACCCCAGAGGCTTCAGTGGCAGAGGCCAGATTAGAAAGCAGTTCCTTCTAACTCCCGAACCTATGTTTATTCACTCAGCTATGCTGCTTCACGAAGGGGTGGAGTTCAGGACATCTCCCCCTAACCTCTGTCAGCATCAAACAAGCACTGAAGAGAAGCAAACCGAGGGGTTAAAAGTCTAAGAGCCCACCCGGAACTCAATGAAAGGAATAAGACTTGAGTCACTTGTTCTCTTCTCATTAGTTATATTCCAATATTTGTTATAGTCTTTATATTCTTTGACTAGTTCTCTATCCAGCATTAAATCCACCCACCTGATGATAAACTCCTTAAGGCCAAGGTCTGTGTCTTTCAGTCCTATTGTCCTCTCACTTAGTACAGTGCCCTGAAGGCATTCAGTACACGTTCACTCATTCATAATAATAATAATAATAATAATAATAATAATATTTGTTAAGCACTTACTATGTGCCCAGCAATGTTCTAAGCACTCGGGTAGATACAAGGTAATCAGGTTGTCTCACGTGGGGCTCACAGTCTTAATCCCCATTTTACAGATGAGGTAACTGACACAGAGAAGTTAGGTGACTTGCCCAAGGTCACACAGCAGACAAGTGGTGGAGCCAGGAGTAAAACCCACATCCTCTGACTCCCAAGCTCATGCTCTTTCCACTGAGCCATGTTGCACTTACTGTGTACGGAGCACTGTACTAAGCCCTTGGGAAAGAACAGTACAACAATAATCAGTGACAATCCCTGCCCAAAATGAACTGACTGACATTTCAATGCAGTGCAGACAAGATAATAATAATAATAATAATAATAATAATAATAATAGTATTTGTTAATCGCTTACTATGTGCCAGGCACTGTTCTAAGCACTGGGTGGAGTGGGGGGATACAAGGTTATCAGATTGTCCCATGTGGGGCTCACAGTCAATCCCCCTTTTACAGATGAGGTAACTGAGGCACAAAGAAGTTAAGTGACTTGCCCAAAGTCACACAGCTGACAGGTGGCAGAGCCAGGATTAGAACCCATGACTTCTGACTCCCAATAATAATAATAATAATGATAATAATTATTATTATGGCATTTATTAAGCACTTACTATGTGCAAAGCACTGTTCTAAGCGCTGGGGAGGTTACAAGGTGATCAGGTTGTCCCACAGGGAACTCAAAGTCTTAGTCCCCATTTTCCAGATGAGGTAACTGAGGCCCAGAGAAGTGAAGTGACTTGCCCAAAGTCACACAGCTGACAATTGGCAGAGCCGGGATTTGAACCCACCACCTCTGACTCCAAAGCCCGGGCTCTTTCCACCGAGCCACGCTGTCATTTCTTTCAGGATTGCTCAAGAAGCCTACGGCGGAGTGTGACAGGGTCACTCTGCTGCCCCTTCCATTGCTCTGTTTCTCTGATGTGCCTCGTCTCTTTCTCCTCCCAGCTTTCCCTGGCAGAGAGCACATAATGACCGTGTGACCACATTTGGAAACCCAATCACCTCTTTCCTCCAACCCCCATCAAAAGACAAGAAACCCAGACACTCAACAGAGGGGAGAGCTTGGTGACTTACTGTTCCAACTTCAGGGTTCCAGGCCCCACTTTGAACTACATGGGATTCAGGGAAAGGTGGAAACCACCATTGTTTCCTCCTCGCCTCTTTCCCAGAGACCCAAGAGCTGCAGGCAGAGACATGCTCGGGTCTGTCACCCTCCTTCTTGCCACCCTGATCCCTGGTAAGTCAGCTGCTTTCGCCCCAGGTTAGCTCTCTGTAAAACTGGCCCCCTCTTCCTTTTTCTTCTCTTCCTCTTCCCCCTGCTCCTCCTCACCATGGCTGTTTGCTTTCTGCCCCCCATCAAGCTGTCCAGACGGCACTCCTCCTGGACCAGCCCATGTTTTCCATCACCAAAAAGACTGGGATGCCCGCAACGATCCCCTGCAGGTTTTCCGGAAAAAAGATCACGTACATCCACTGTTATCACCAGCAGTCTGGGAAAGCTCCCTAGTGCCTGCTCTACTATGATCTGGCCAGCTCACAAACTACGTCGGATTCAAGATTCAGCTCAAAGAATATCTTGGCTTACAAGTACCAAGATGGAAGCTGCACACTGGTGGTTGATAAACTGGGTATGAGTGATGCTGGCATCTATTACTGTGCCAGCTGGGACTCCACAGTGACACAGCTCCCTTCATCTCCTATACAAAAAAAATCACTCCCTGTGGTCACCAGGAACAAGGCCTCTGCCCCTCACAGATCTGGGCATTGAATCTCACTCCCTGCTTCAGGCTCTTGGACAAACCCCAGCTGGGTTTCTGGAGGAAACAGGTGACAGCAAGGCCTAGTAGAAAGAGTACAGGCCTGGGAGCCAAAGGATTTGGGTCCTAATCCTGATTCCACCACGTACCTGCTGTGAGATCCTAGGCAAACTCAACTTCTCTGTGCCTCAGTTACCTCATCTGTAAAATGAGAATTAGGATTGTGAGCCTTACGTGGGACAGGGACTGTGTCCAATCCTACTATCCTGTATCTGCCCCAAGGCTTAGTACGGTGCCTGGCACATAGTAAGTGCTTAACAAATACCATTAGAAACAAAAAAAACAAAACAAACAAACAAAAAACCCCACAGAGGTCCAAACTGCAGCTTCTTCTCTGGAGAATAACGTCTGTGGCCTCACCCACCTTAGCCAGAG
Source organism: Tachyglossus aculeatus (assembly GCF_015852505.1). Lineage (NCBI taxonomy): Eukaryota > Metazoa > Chordata > Mammalia > Monotremata > Tachyglossidae > Tachyglossus > Tachyglossus aculeatus. The sequence goes on along the minus strand of NC_052067.1, from coordinate 39,513,489 downwards.
TTTTGGCCCAGAGCACAATTCCTACTGTCCCTTTCTGGTGGCCTGAGTCTTGTTGTCTCAGAGCAGTTGCCACCTACTCTCCAAGGGGAGGGATGTGTGGAAGGATACTGTGGCTGTCATGTGGAAGGATACTGTGGCTGTCATGTTCCATGGGCTCTGGGAATACCCAACATCCTCTCCAAACCCCATTCACTAGGCAGTGTGGTCTAGTGGAAAGAGCCCAGGCCTGGAGTCAGAAGAACTGGGTTCTAAATCCAGTTCTGGAGCTTGTCTGCTCTGCAATCAATCCCTAGCACGCACTTAACTTCTCTGGGCCTTAGTTCCCTCATCTGAAAAATGTAGATTCATTACCTATTTCCAATTTAGACTGTGAGCATCATGTGGGACAGTGACTGTGAGCAACCTGATGAGCTGACAGTGCTCTGGCACATAGTTAGCACTTAAGAAATACCAAATGCCATCCACCCACCCAGGGATCATTCTAAGGCTTAAACTGGTAAACTGACAACTGACAACCTTGTGAAGCAGCATAGCCCAGTGGAAAGAGCATGTATCTGTTGTGTGACCATGGACAAGTCACTTCACTTTGCAGTGCCTTAGCTACCTCATCTGTTAAATGGAGATTAAAATTGTAAGCCCAATTCTGGGACAGGGACTTTGTCCACCCTGATTATATTACATCTACCCTAGCTCTTAGTACAGTGCCTGCCACACTGTAAGGGCTTAACAAATGAAAAAAAAAAAAAACTGGGGTAACCTCCCATCTATGTTTCCATGTTGCCTATTCTGGGGACCCTAGAACTATGGGTCAAAGGATGGACAAACTATCTCCCACTATGTCCCCAGGCTACCCTAAAAACCACTCCTTTCTCCTTTCTCCTCATCAGTCAATCAATCACTGGTAATTATTGAACAGTTACAGTGTGTAGAACACTGAACTAAGCTTTTGGCAGTGTATGGTATAGTAGACAGGCACAATCCCTGTGCTAGTGTAGCTCATAGTCAAGTAGGGGAGACGGAAACAAAAATAAATTATAAGTAAGGAGAAACAACTGAGAATAAAAATGTGTACATAATAATAATGGCATTTGTTAAGCACTTACTACAAGCAAAACACTGTACTAAGTGCCAGGGAGGATATAAGGTGATCAGGTTGTCCCACTTGGGGCTCAGAGTCTTAATCCTCATTTTACAGATGAGGTAACTGAGGCCCAGAGAAGTTAAGTGCCTTGCCCAAAGTCACACAGCTGACAATTGGCAGAGCCGGGATTCGAACCGACGACCTCTGACTCCCAAGCCTGGGCTCTTTCCACTGAGCCACGCTGCTTCTCTAATTGCTGTGGCATTGGGGTGGGGTGGTATAAGAGTGCTAGGGGTGAACAGACCCAAGTGCATAGGGGATACAGAAGGGAAACAGAATAAGGAGGGAGAATTGTGATTAGTCTGGGAGAAAGTGTGATTTTTATTAAGGCTTTAAAGATAGGGAGAGCGGCGTTCTGCTGGATATGAAGGGGGAAGCATTTCCAGGCACTCAAGAGTGCACAAACACAAAAAGTGGATGACGAGAGAGATGTGATCAAGGCATAGTGTCAGCAGAGTGAAGTGTGTGGGCTGCATTGAGGTGGGAGAAGAACGAGGGTCAGCTGGTGGAACAGAACTCTCTAAGGTCCTGCCTGCGACAGTTGGGAAATCTTACCGGCTCTTCCGTCTCGTCTCTAGGTTCACTTCCGAAGAGATGGGGTGGTGGAGCCAGACCAGAGCACTGGCCTCTGGTGATGGGTTTCTTCCACCTGCACTGAGCCCCCATAGGCCCCACGTGGGGGTCATTAATATCCCGAGCTGGTGGCCTGAATCCAGAAGCTCCAAGCATCCGAGTCTGACTCGGTGCCCCCTGCCCACATGCCCTGGTGACTGGGTGCTGATACGCTCAACTCCCGGCTCCACCACTTGTCTGCTGTGTGGCCTTGGGTGAGCCACTTCACTTCTCTGTGCCTCAGCTGCCTCATCTGTAAAATGGGGATTAAGACTGTAAGCCCCATGCAGGTTAAGGACTGTATCCAACCCCATTTCCCTGGATCCACCCCAGTGCTTAGTACAGTGCCTGTCACATAGTGCGTGCTTAATACCAAAATTATCATTATTATTACTCTGCTGCACAAATCACTGAACAACAAAAACATTCAGTCCCTGTCTCCCCGATCCTCAAGAAGAGTCCAGCTAGAAGGATCAAGGCTTGAAAGTGGCCAACATAACTTATTCTATTTCTCTGCAATCACTCAGCTAATCCATAGTACCTACTGAGGGTCTACAGAGCAATGTATTAAGCACTGTGCTTCTCCCCAGTCCTCTTCTCCCCCTACCCATCTCTAGTACCCTGTGCTATCTGTGCCTCCAAAATGGGAAATGGGGGAAAATGGGAAGAAAAATGGTTCGAAAGTATTCTAGGAGTGGAGGGGTGGCAGAGGGAATTGAGGTGGATGTGAAAACTCTTCCTTCTCCCTGGCAGCCAATAAGCATTCAATCACCATGTGACCACACTCTAGTACCCCGTCAGCTTATCTTCCACCACTCCAAACCCAGAGCCCCAGAGTCACCGGTCCTATTTCAAACCACTTGGGGCTCAGAGACAGGTGGGAACCCCCATCCTCTCCTCTTTGCCTCCTCCCCAGAGCCCCAAGTGCTGCAGGCAGAGACATGCTGGGATCCATCACCCTCCTACTCGCCTCCCTGCTCCCTGGTAAGTCAGCTGCTTCCACGCGGGGTTAGTTCTCTTTGGACCTATGTCCTCCTCCTCCTCATCATCATTACAGACTTCTACTTTTGGTCCTCATCACAGCTGGACAGACGGCTCTCTCCCTGAACCAGCCAACAGTCTCCATCACCAGACAGTATGGGAAGCCCGCAACGATTCTCTGTGAGTTTTCTGACAGTAGGATCACGTACATCCACTGGTATCTCCAGCAGCCCGGGAAGGCTCCCCAGCGCCTGCTCTACTTTAACATGGCCACGTCGCTAACCACGATGGATTCAGGATTTAGCTCCTGGAAATTCCAAGCTGACAAGATTGATGATCAAAGCTGCACCCTGATGATCAGGGACCTGGGGTGGAGTGATGCTGGCATCTATTACTGTGCCAGCTGGGACTCCATGGTGACACAGATCCCTCTGCCCTTCACACAAAAACTCACTCTGTGGTGACCGGGGGCAGGGCCTGCCTTCTACCATTCCAGGAATGAATTTCACCCCCTGTTTCAGACTCCTTGGCAAAGTAGCAGGGCTGGGGTTAATTTCTGGAGGAAACAGGTCCAAACTGTAGAAAAATCACAAAGTCCCCACCGACATTAACCAGAGGTTGGGCATAGAGCACAATTCCCACCATCCCCTTCCCAGACACATAGAAGCAGCGCGGCTCAGTGGAAAGAGCCTGGGCTTGGAAGCCTGAGGTCGTGGTTTCTATCCCAGCTCCACCACTTGTCAGCTGTGTGACTTTGGGCAAATCGTTTAACTTCTCTGTGCTTCGGTGACCTCATCTGTAAAATGGGGATGAAGACTGTGAGCCCCGTGTGGGATGACCTGATTATCTTTTATCTACCCCAGTGCTTAGAACAGTGCTCGGCACATAGTAAGCGCTTAACAAATACCATCATCATCATCAACATTATAAACTCCTTCAAGTCAGGGTCATTCATTCATTCAATCATATTTATTGAGTGCTTACTATGAGCAAAGTACTGTACTAAGTGCTTAGTACATGTCACTGTATGCTGTTTTACTCTCACCTGAGACAGTGTTCTGAACACAGTAGGTGTTCAGTACGTACTATTGACTGCCTGCAACTGACAGCTCCACAAGTAGAAAGTGCTCAATAAATACCATTGATGGATTGATAGACTGATATTTCATTATAGTGCAGACAAGATGATGCCATTTGTCTTGGAATTGCTCAAGAAGGCTGGAGTGGAGTATAAAACTCCACTGCCCCTGCCATCATTCTGCCTCCCTAACGTGCCTCACCTCTTCCTCCTCCCAACTCTCCCCCACGGTCCACAAACACATAAAGACTATGTGAGTTGCCCTAAAAAACCTCTTCTCTCCACCCCACAAAACCAGTCAAAAGAAAGAGAAGCAGCGTGGCTCAGTGGAAAGAGCATGGGCTTTGGAGTCAGAGGTCATGGGTTCAAATCCTGGCTCCGCCAACTGTCAACTGTGTGACTTTGGGCAGAGCCCGGGCTTTGGAGTCAGAGGTCGTGGGTTCAAATCCCAGCTCTGCCACTTGTCAGCTGTGTGACTTTGGGCAAGTCACTTAACTTCTCTGGGCCTCAGTTCCCTCATCTGTAAAATGGGGATGAAGACTATGAGCCCCACGTGGGACAACCTGATTACCTTGTATCTACCCCAGCGCTTAGAACAGTGCATTGCACATAGTAAGCGCTTAACAAATACCAACATTATTATTATTATTATTAAGTCACTTAACTTCTCTGGGTTTCAGTTACCTCACCTGGAAAATGGGGATTAAGACTGTGAGCCCCCGGTGGGACAACCTGATCACCTTGTAACCTCCCCAGTGCTTAGAACAGTGCTTTGCACATAGTGCTTAATAAGTGCCATCATTATTATTACTATTATTAAAGAAGCCCAGCCAATCAGCAGAGAGGAGACCTCAGTGACTCACCACTCCAACCACAAAGTCCCCGGTCCCACTTCAGAAAACTTAAGGCACAGGTATAGGTGGGAACCACCATCCTCTCTTCCTTATCTCCTTCCCAGATCCCTGAGCACTGCAGGTGGAGATATGCTGGGGCCTATCACCCTCCTTCTCAACACCCTGCTTCCTGGCAAGTTGACTGCTTTCATCCTGGTTAGCTCCCTCTGGAGCTATGTCCTCCTCCTCCTCCTCCTCACCACAGATGTTTACTTTCAGTCTCCATCTCAGCCGGACAGATGGCCCTTACCGTGGTTCAGCCAATAGTCTCCATTATTAAACACCCAGGAAATTATGCTGAGTTTCTTTGTGAGTTTTCCAACAAAAGCATCACGTACATTCACCGGTATCGCCAGCAGCCTGGGAAGGCTCCTCAGCACCTGCTCTACTATCACCTGGCCGCTGCCGAACACACACTGGAGCCAGGGTTCAGTTTGGAGAAAATCTATGCTTACAAGATCAAAGATCAAAGATCAAAGCTGCACGCTGTTGGTCAGGAAACTGGGTGTGAGTGACACTGGCATCTATTACTGTGCCAGCTGGGACTCCATGGTGACACTAGTCCCTCCGCTCCCCATACAAAAAGTCACTGTCTGTGGTCACCAGGAGAAAGGCCTGCCTCCCACAGCTCTGGCACTGAATTTCATCCCTGATTCAGTCTTCTGGGCAAGGTAATGGTGCTCTCATAATAGTTTCTGGAGCAAACAGGTCCAAACTGCAGTTCTTTCTCTGATGAATAATCTCAGAGGCCCCACCTACCCTAGCCAGATGTTGGGCACAGAGCACAATTCCCATCCCTTCTCAGACGCTGGTGGCCCCCCACTCGTGTAGAGCAGATGCCACCGTCATCTCCAAGGGTCAGTGTTTGTGGATCAAATGTCCTATGGGCTCCGGGACAACCCAGCATCCTCCCTGAGCCCCATTCACTCATCCAGGGGTCACTCTGGGGCCTAAACCAGTAAACGGACATCAGACAAGCTGGCTGGATCCACCCACTCGGCAACCTTTCACAGAAACTTTCCAGGGATCTTAAAAATATGAATCAAAGGGTAGGCAAATTTCCCATTACCAAGCCCTTGTTCTGTCCTGAAAACCATTTCCCCTTTCCTTGCCCCATCCATCAATCCATCACCAGTAGTTAGGGAGCCCTTACCGTGTGCAGAACACTGAATTATGCATTTGGGAGAGTACAATACAGCCAACAGACACAGTCCCTGCCATAAAAGATCTTACAGGGTATGGTGGAAGCAGACTCTGAGAGTATAGGATTTGTATGTAAGTGCTTTGGGACTGTGAGAGGGGTGAATGCCAAAGTGCTTAGAGAGCAGAGACTAAAGTGTCTAGAAGACACAAAAGGGAGGAAAAATAGGGTGAGGAGATGAGTCATGGAAGGCCTCCTGGAGGAGGTGTGATTTTATTTGGCCTTTGAGAATCAGGAGAATGGTAGTCTGCCGATGTAAAAGAGGAGGCATTTCCAGGCAGGACAGAGTATGTGAGCAAGAGGTGGACAACGAGAGAGATGATTTCAAGGCACTGAGAGTAGGTTTGTGTTAGCAGAGCAAAGTGTGTGGACTAGGCTGTAGTGTGAGAGGAGAGGGGATCTGTAAGAGGAGCAGAGCTGATCAAACTCCTCTAAGTCCCAGCCTGTAGCTGACAGGAAGTCTTAGTGATGCCTCTACCTTCTCCCTGGTTCACTTCCAAGGAGACAGGGTGGCGGGGCCAGAGCAGAGCACTGTTCTCTGGCAATCAGTGTCATATGTAACTCTGTTATATTGTACTCTCCCAAGCATTTAGCAGAGTGCTCTGCACACAGAAAGAGCTCAATAAATGTGGTTGATTTGATATGCCCACGTTGAGCCTCCTAGGGCCTCATGTGGAGGGAGTCAGTAACACTCAGAACTGGTGTCCCATGGCCTGCCCATATCCTCTGGGGTTCTGGCACCTGGAGACAAGAGGACTAGAGACCAGCCTAGGATGGAGGTTTGAAAACGACCAACCTAACCTGGTCTGGTCATTTCTCCACAATCAATCATTCCACCAACTGATAGTAACTACTGAGCGCCTATGGTGCACAAAATACTGTAATACATGCCGTGTTTCTCCCGAATCTTTCTGTCCCCCACCTCATCCCCAAACCCCTACGCTAATTTTGCCCCCAAAACAAGAAAAACAAGAGAAAATGAGATGAATAGACGGGAGTCCTGAAGTTGTGAGGAGAGAGAAATGAGACAATCACCTCATCTCTTTCTCCTCTTAGCCCTCCCCTGCAGCAACAAGCCCATAATAATAATAATAATAATTATGGTATTTGTTAAGTGTTTACTTTGTGCCAGGCAAAGTAAATCGGGTTAGACACAGTCCCTGTCCTATGTGGGGCTTACAGTTTCAATCCCCATTTTATAGATGAGTTAACTCAGACCCAGAGAAGTGAAGTGACTTACCCAAGGTCACACAGCAGACAAGCATCAGAGCCCATAGCAACCATGTGACCACACCCTGGTACCCCAGTCACCTCTACTCTCTTCTCCCCCCATCCTAGCCACAAGGCAAGAAGCCCAGCTAATCACAAGAGGTAAAACTTCAGGGACTCACCACTCCAACCCCAGAGTCCAGGCCCCACTTCAATCCAGCCCAGTGGGGCTCAGATAGTGGCAACCACTATCGTCTCCTCCTTGTCACCTCTCCAGAGCTCCAAGCATCATACAAGGAGACATGCTGGGGTCTGTCACCCTCCTTCTCTCTGCCCTGCTCCCTGGTAAGTTGACTGCTTTCACCCTGAGTTAGCTTCTCATTGAGCTATTCTTTTCCTCCTCCTCTTCCTTCTCCTGCTCCTCTTCGTCCTCCTTCTCCTCACCATCACACTTGTTTGCTTTCTGTCCCTATAACAGCCGTCCAGACGGCACTCACCATGGACCAGCCGATGGTCTCCATCACCAAACAGGCCGGGACAACGGCATCGTTTCTCTGCAAGTTTTCCGGTCAAATCATCAACTCCATCCACTGGTATCGCCAGCAGCCTGGGAAGGGTCCCCAGCGCCTGCTCTACTATAACCTGGCCATGTCTCAACCCACGCTGGATTCAGGATTCAGCTCAGATAAAATCTATGTTTACAAGGGCAAAGATCAAAGCTCCACCTTGGTTGTAAGGAATCTGGGTGAGAGTGATGTCGGCAGCTATTACTGTGCCAGCTGGGACTCCACGATGACACAGGTCCCTCCACCCCTTGTACAAAAAAATCAGTTTGTGGTCCCCAGGAGCAGGGCCCGCCCCCGACAATTCCGGCACTTAATCTCACCCTTTGTTTTGTTCTCCTCAATGAACTAAGAGAGGCTTCAGTTTGGTTTCTGGAACAGATAGGTCCATCCTGCTGCTCTTTCTCCAGGGAATTAACCCAGCAGCCCCACCCACCTTAGCCAGTGGTTGGAGAAAGAGCACAGTTCCCACCTGTCCCATTCTCAGATGCAGGTGGCCTCCTAGTCCTGCTCTACCTAAGCAGATGCCACCTCTTAGTGGCTCTTCTGTCTTCTCCCCAGGTTCACTTTGGAGGAGATTGGGTGGTTGAGTCATAGCAGAGTACTGTTCTCTGGTGATGGGGTCCTATTTCTGTGCTGAGGGGTCATTAACATGGGGGTCATTAACTCCCAGAGCCGGTGCCCCTGTGCCAGCAAGCTCCAAGAGTGTAGGGCCCACTTTATGCTCTCTGCCCACATGCCCTGATTTCCAGGCTCTGACACACTCATCCCGGCTTCGACCAAAGAGGACTAACAATAATAATAATAACAACTGAGGTATTTGTAAAGTGCTTACTATGTGCCAGGCACTAAGCGTTAGGGTACGTACAAGATAATCAGGTTGGACACAGTCCCTGTATCACACAGGACTCACTGCCTTAATCCTTATTTTATCGATGATGTAACAGGCACAGAGAAGTAAAGTGACTTGCCCACAGCAGATGAATGGCAGAGCCAGGACTAGAACCCAGGTCCTCTGATTCCCAAGCCCATGCTCTTTCCACTAGGCCATGCTGCTAGAGGCCAGTTTGAAGGTTGGAGATTTTAAAGTGCCCTGCCCAACCCAACATGTTCGGAGCATTTTTCTGCCATCAATCAATCCACTGTTTGATAAAATGTACATAGGGCCTGTGGTACAAAGAGCATTGTACTAAACTCTGTGCTTCTCCCCTACCCTTCTCCCCTGCCCTTCTTCCCACCTCTGCCACTTGTCAGCTGCGTGACTTTGGGCAAGACACAACTTCTCTGGGCCTCAGTTCCCTCATCTGTAAAATGGGGATGAAGACTGTGAGCCCCCCGTGGGACAACCTGATCACCTTGTAACCTCCCCAGCGCTTAGAACAGTGCTTTGCACATCGTAAGCACTTAATAAATGCCATCATCATCATCAACCCTCCTCTCTCCAACCATCCATCCCCAAACCCTTGAGCTATTTTGTGACTGCAAAACATGAAAACTGAGGTAAAATTGGGAAAGTTGCTCTGAAAGGCATCTTGTAGTGGAAGATGGCAAGAGAAAGGAGATGGATGTCTCATTTCTTTCTCCTCCCAGCTATCCCTCAGAGCAAATCAGCATTCAGCTACCATGTGACTGCATCTTGGTTCCCCGTCACCTCTCCCATTCATCTCCCATCCCAGTCAAAAGCCAAGAAGGCCGCCCCACCAAACGGCAGAGTGGAGACCTCAGTGACTCACCAGTTTAACCCTCAGGGTCCCAGGCCCGCTTCAAACCACTGGGGGCTCAGGTACAGGTGGAAGCCACCACTGCCTCCACCTCAGATCCCCGAGTCCTGCAGGCCAAAATATGCTTGGGTCTGTCACCCTCTTTCTTGCTGCCCTGCTCCCTGGTAAGTTGGTTGTTTTCACCCCAAGTTAGCTCCATATGAATTTGCCTCCTCTTCTCTTTTTTCTTCTCCTCCTCCTTTTCCTACTCTTTCTCTTTGCTCCCTCTTCTTCTAGTCTCCCACCTCACCATGGCTGTTTGCTTTGTCCCCGCTTCACAGTGGGCCAGACAGCCCTCACCCTAGAACAGCCCATGCTTACCATTACCAGAAAGACCAGGAGCACTGCAACGTTTCTCTGCAAGTTCTCTGAGACAAAGATCATGTACATCCACTGGTATCGCCAGCAGCCTGGGAAGGCTCCCCGGCGCCTGCTCTACTATAAACTGGCCGACTCACAACCCAAACTGGATACAGGATTCAACTCTAACAAAATCCATGCCTACAAGATTAATGATCAAAGCTGTAGCCTGGAAGTTCAGAAGCTGGACGTTAGTGATGCCGGCACCTATTACTGTGCCAGCTGGGACTCCACGGTAACACAGTTCCCTCCACCTCCAAAACAAAAAACTGCTCTCTGTGGTCACCAGAAACAGGGCCTGCCAGCAGCAGCTCCAACAGTGAACCTCACCCCCTGTTTCAGTTTTGTGGTCAACCTAAGCAGGGCCTCAGATTGGCTTCTGGCACAAACAGTTCCAAACTGCAGCTCTTTCTCTGGATATCAATCCTAGCAGCCCCACCTTAGCCGGAGGTTGGGCACAGAGCAGAATTCCCACCGTTTCCTTCTCAGAAGCTGGTGGCCTCCCAGTCCTGCTCTGCCTTAGCAGACACCCAACCTCATCTCCAAGGGTCAGGGTCTGCAACCTGAGCAGATGCCACCATCACCTCCAAGGATCAGGGGCTGCACTATGTCTCTCATATTCCATGAGCTCTGGGACCACACAGCATCCTCTTTGAGCCCCACTCACCCACCCAGGGATCGCACTGGGGCCTAAGCCTATAAATGGACAACCTGGCTGGGACCACCCATTCAGTCACTTTACAGGTGACCCTAGATCGATGGGTCAAAATGCGAGCCAACCACCTCTCTTATGCCCCCAGACTAGCCTGAAAAACACTTCCATCTCCTTTCCCCATCACTCAATCAATGAATCAATTAATCACTGGTAGTTATTGACCACTTATGTGCAGAACACTGAATTAAATGCTTGGGACACTGTATTTCAAAAGACCGACACAACCCATCCCTTGAGGACCTGCCGAGCTAGCAGGGGACACGGACACTAAAATAAAGTACCGATAAACAAATGGCAGAGTCTGGGATGGGGATTGGGTCATCTCTGTCTTCTATCTACCCCAGTGCTGGGCGCTTGGCCCATAGCAAGCTCTCAACAAATCTCTCAATTATTAATATTATCATTATGTAGACTGGGAGTCCTTCCTGCCCATAGATATAAGAGGAAGGCAGAGAGTTGGGCTGATATTCAAGCACGCACACTTTCCAAGGACCAATCGAGCATTGGAAAGGAGCAAACTGGAGGGTCACAAGTCTCAAAGTCCGGCTGCAATTGGATGAAAAGAGGAAAACCTCAGTTATTAGTTATATTATGTTACTGGTTCTCCATCCTGCAGTAGTTTCACCCCACCCCAACTGCAAACCCCTGTGACTTTGAGATTCATGTTGTTCAGTCTTTTTGTCCTCTCTCAATTCAGTGCTCTGTACACAGTAGGTGTTGAATCCATATTGTTGACTGACTGATACTTTAAGGCAGTACAGATGATATCTTGTCATTTCTCTGAGGACTGCTCAAGAAGACTGCAGTGGCATATGATGGGGTCTCTCTGTTGCCTCTGCCACCCCTCTGCCTCTCTGATGTGCCTCATCTCTTTCTCCTCACAGCACTCCACCATGGTCGACAAGCATTCAGCCACGATGTCATCACACTTTAATCAATCAATCAATCAATCGTATTTATTGAGCGCTTACTATGTGCAGAGCACTGTACTAAGCGCTTGGGAAGTACAAATTGGCAACATATAGAGACAGTCCCTACCCAACAGTGGGCTCACAGTCTAAAAGGGGGAGACAGAGAACAAAACCAAACATACTAACAAAATAAATAGAATAGATATGTACAAGTAAAATAAATAAATAAATAAATAGTAATAAATATGTACAAACATATATACATATATACAGGTGCTGTGGGGAAGGGAAGGAGGTAAAATGGTGGGGATGGAGAGGGGGAGGAGGGGGAGAGGAAGGAAGGGGCTCAGTCTGGGAAGGCCTCTTGGAGGAGGTGAGCTCTCAGCAGGGCCTTGAGGAAGAGAGCTAGCTTGGCGGATGGGCAGAGGGAGGGCATTCCAGGCCCGGGGGATGACGTGGGCCGGGGGTCGATGGCGGGACAGACGAGAACGAGGTACGGTGAGGAGATTAGCGGCGGAGGAGCGGAGGGTGTGGGCTGGGCTGTAGAAGGAGAGAAAGGAGGTGAGGTAGGAGGGGGCGAGGTGATGGACAGCCTTGAAGCCCAGGGTGAGGAGTTTCGGCCTGATGCGCAGATTGATTGGTAGCCACTGGAGATTTTTGAGGAGGGGAGTAATATGCCCAGAGCGTTTCTGGACAAAGATAATCCGGGCAGCAGCATGAAGTATGGATTGAAGTGGAGAGAGACACAAGGATGGGAGATCAGAGAGAAGGCTGATGCAGTAGTCCAGACTTTAGTACACCTTTTACGTCTCCCCTCTGTTCCCCAGCCCAGTAAAAAGACAAGACCCCAGCCAATTAATAGGGTGTAGATCTTGGTGACTCACTGCACCAATCACCACGACCCTGGCCCCACTTCAGACCACTTGGGGCTCAGAGTCAGGTGGGAACTAAGGTCGTCTCCTCCCAGGAATCCTGAGCACTACAGACAGACACATGCTGGTGTCTATTGCCCTCCTTCTCACTGCCCTGCTCCCTGGTAAGTCAGCTGCTTTCACTGCCCTCTAGACTGTAAGATCATTCTGGGCAGGGAATCTGTTTACTCTCTCAAGTGTTTAGTACAGTGCCCTGCACACAGTAAGCACTCAATAAATACGCTTGAATGAATGAAAGTTAGCTCTAATTGGAGTTGCATTTTTCTCCTCTGATGCTCCTTCTCCTCCTCCTCACCATGGTCATTTACTTTCTTTCCCCACCGCAGCCAGACAGACAGCCCTCACCCTGGATCAGCCATTCAGTTCCATCACTTAAAAGTCAGGGAGTTATGCAAAATTTCTCTCTGAGTTTTCTGGCAAAAGTATCACATACATCCACTGGTATCGCCAGCAGCCTGGGAAGGCTCCCCAGTGCCTGCTCTACTATCATTTGGACACGTCTGCGTCTACACCAGAATTGGGATTTACCTCAGACAAAATCTACGCTTATAAGACCAAAGATCAATGTTGAACATTGGTGGTCGAGAAACTCGGTGTGCGTGATGCTGGCAACTATTGCTGTGCCAGCTGGAACTCCAAGGTAACATAGATCCCTCTGTTTCTCCTACAAAAAACACTATCTGTGGTCACGAGGAGCAAGACCTGTCCCCCGTAGCTCCCACAATGAATCTCACTCTCTATTTCAGGCCCCTTGGCAAGCTAAGTGGGGCCTCAGATTGGTTTCTGGAGCAAACAGTTTTGAAATGTTGTGAGAAGTGCAAGGATCAGGAGGAGAGGAAGAGCTGATTCTTTCTCTCTCAGTTTCTGACTGCAACAGGTATGAAATCTTAGTGACTCCTCTGCCTTCTCCCCAGGTTCACTTGTGAGAAGACTAAGTGCAGGAGCCAGAGAAGAGAACTGTTCTCTGCTGCTGGGTTTCTTATACCTGCACTGAGCCACCATGAGCCCCATGTCAGGTTCATTAACATCCAGAGCTGGTGCTCTGTTCCAGGAAGCTATATGGGTTCAAGTCTCTCTTGGTGCCCCCTGCCCACATGCCCAGGGGTCTAGGCACCAATACACTCATCCTGGCTTTGAACGAAGACGACCAGATTCCAGCCTGAAGGATAGAGGTTTGAAAGTGGCCACTTAACATTCTGGTCATTTCCCCACAATCAATCAATCCACAAATTGAGAGAATCTACTGGGTGTCTATGGTTCACAAAGCATTGTACTAAGCACTGGGCTTCTCCCCCATCCTCCTCTCTCCAACCACCCATCCCTGATCCCCTTAGCTTTTTTGTGCCAGCAAAACATGAAAATTGGGGTAAAACTGGGAAGAAAGGATGTTCTGAAGGGTGTCTCATAGTGGAAGGTGGCAAGGAAAAGGAGATGGATGTCTCACCTTTTTCTCCTCCTAGCTCTCCCTCAGAGCCAACTAGCATTCAGCTACCATGTGCCCGCCTCTTGGTTCCCCAATCACCTCTTCCTTCTATCTTCCATCCCAGTCAAAACCAAGAAGCCCCGCCAATCAGCAGAGCAGAGACCTCAGTGATTCACCAGTCCAACCCTCAGGGCCCCAAGCCCACTTCAGACCACTGGGGGCTCAGGGACAGGTGGGACCACCACCGTCTTTTCCTCAGAGACCCGAGAGCTGCAGGCAGAGACATGTTGGGATCTGTTACCCTCTTTCTTTCTTCCTTGCTCCCTGGTAAGTTCAATACTTTCATCCCCATTAGCTCCATCAGGAGCCGCCTCCTCTCCTCTCCTCTTCCTTCTTCTTCTCCTTCTCCTCCACCTCCTCTTTCTTCTCCCCCCTCTCCTTCTAGTCCTCCACCTCACCATAGCCGTTGGCTTTGTCCCCGCTTCACAGTGGCCCAGACAGCCCTCACCCTGGACCAGCCCCTGGTCTCCATCACCAAAAAGATGGGGAGTGCTGCTACATTTCTCTGCAAGTTGTCTGACACAAAGATCAAGTACATCCACTGGTATCGCCAGCAGCTTGGGAAGGCTCCCCAGCACCTGTTCTACTATAACTTGGCCACGTCTCAAGCCACACTGGATGCAGGACTCAGCTCAGAAAAAATTACCACTTTCAAGACCAGAGACCAAGGCTGCAGCTTGGTGGTATGGAAACTGGTTATGAGTGATGCTGGCACCTATTACTGTGCCACCTGGGACTCCGCAGTGAAACAGGATACTCCGTTCCTCATACAAAAAGGAGAAAGGCCTGTCCGCCCCCCGCAGCTCTGGCACTGAATCTCACCCCCAATTTCAGGCTCCTTGGCAAACTGACAGGGGCCCCAGTTTGGTTTTTGGAGGAAGCAGGCCAAAATTGCATGCAGCTCTTTCTCTGGAAAGCAATCTCAGCAGCCCTACTCAGCTTATCCAGAGGTTGGGCACAGAGTACAATTCCCACCATCCCCTTCTCAGGTACCAGTGGCCTCCCAGTCAGCTTCACTCTGCTTGAACAAATGCCACCATAGTCTCCGACCGATGGTCTGTGGAAGGACACTCTGGCTCCCTTGTCCCGTAGACTCTGGGACAACCCACCCACACACTCAGGAACCACTCTGGGGTCTAAACTTGCAAAATGACAAATGACATCCTGGCTGTGACCACGCACTCAGCCACATTTCCATGACAACTACTCCAGGGACCCTAGAACTATGGCAGAATGGTGGCCCAATAGCCCCTCCTTATGCCCCCAGGGTATTCTGAGAACCACTTCTCTTTCCTTCCCCTATCAATTGATTAATCACTGGTAATTACTGAACACTTACTCTGTGTAAAACATTGAACCAAGTGTTTAAAAATGTATAATACCTGCCTTCAAGGAGCTTACAGTCTGGACAAAAAAATTCTACGTAGTGGGAAGCAACAGGGTATAAGAATACATACAAAAGTGTTGTGGCATGGTGAGGTGAGTATCAAAGTACTTAAGGGGAACAAACCCAAGTGCAGTTGACTCAGAAGGGAGGGTGAGGGGGATGAGAGATTAGTTAGGAAAGGCTTCCTGGAGGAGGTGTGATTTTACTGGGACTTTGAAGGAGGGGAGAGCGGTGGTCTGACGGATATGAAGAGGGAGACAATTCCAGGCAAGAGGAAGGACATGAGCAGTAGGTGGATGATGAGGGAGATGAGGTCGAGGCAAAGGATGTAGGTTTTAGGTTGCTGTTAGCGGAATGAAGTGTGTGGACTAGGTTGTAGTGGGAAAAGAGAGGATGAGCAGGAGGAATGGAAGTGATCTACCCCTCCAAGATCCTGGCTACAACCCAAAGAAAATCTTAGCAGCTTCTCTGCCTTCTCCCCAGATTCACTTCTGAGAAGTCTTGGTGGTGGAGCTGTAGCAGAGCCGTGTTCTCTGGTGGTGGGTTTCATATGCCTGTGCTGAGCCTCAATGGGGCACATGTGGGCATCATTAACACCCAAACCTGATGCCCTGTTCCAGGAAGCTTCAAGAGTCCAGATCTCACTTGGTGTCACTTCCCACATGCCCCGGAATCCAGGCACTGTCTTGCTCGTCTCAGCCCCGAAGTAAGAGGACCAGAGTCCAGTCTGAAAGACAGAGGTCCAAAAATGGCCACCTAAATGCTTTTCCTCATTTCTTCACAACAAATCCACCAATTGATAGTAACTACTGAGAGTCTACAGTGTACTAAGTGCTGTGTTTCTCCCTAGCCATCCTCTTCCCTGATTCATTCCCAATACCCTGTGTATCTGTGCCCCCAAAACAAGAAAACCAGGGAAAAATGGAAGAAAAGATGGTCTAAAGATATTCTGGAAATTGAGGGATGGTGGAGGGAAGTGAGACAGATATTTCCTCTCTTCCTCCTCCCAGCTCTCCCCGGTGGCCAATAATTTATCAGCCACCATGTGATCACACCCTGGTACCCCAATCTCCTGTCCCCTTTGTCCCTCCACCACAGTAGAAAAGCAAGAGATCCCACCAATCACTTGAGCGGATGCCTCGGTGACTTACGGCTCCAACCCCAGTGGGTCCTCAGACCCACTTCAGACCACTTGGGGCTCAGAGACAGGTGGGAACTACAACCCTCTCCTCCTTGTCTCCTCCCCTGAGCTCCGAGAGCTGCAGAAGGAGACATGCTGGGGTCTGTCACACTTATTCTTGCCACCCTGCTCCCTGGTAAGTTGGCTGCTTTCACCCCAAGTTGGCTGCTTTCACCCCGAGTTAGCTCTTTATGTAGCTGCTGCCTCCTCCTCCTCCTCCTATGTCTTCACCTTCTTCTTCTTGTTTTCATCCACATTCTCCTCCTCCTCCTTGTCCCTATCCCTCTCCTAATCCTCCTCCTTCTCTTCTCCTCCTCACTCTGCTTTTCATCCACATCCTCCTCCTTTTCCTCCTCCTAATCTTCCTCCTTCTTTTCCACCTCCTCCTCCCTCTCCTTTCCCTCTTCTTTTCCATGACCAATTTCTGCCCTCATTGCAGCTGGACAGATGGTGCTATACCTGGACCAGCCC
Source organism: Tachyglossus aculeatus (assembly GCF_015852505.1). Lineage (NCBI taxonomy): Eukaryota > Metazoa > Chordata > Mammalia > Monotremata > Tachyglossidae > Tachyglossus > Tachyglossus aculeatus. Next base: position 39,496,612 of record NC_052067.1, on the reverse strand, counting down.
ATGGTCACCATTACCAGAAAGACCAGGAGTGTTGCAACGTTTATTTGTGAGTTTTCTGACAAAAACATCAAGTACATCCACTGGTATCGCCAGCAACAAGGGAGGGCTCCCCAGCGCCTACTCTACTATAACCTGGTCAACTCTCAACCCAACCTGGATACAGGATTCAACTCTAACAAAATCCATGCCTACAAGATTAATGATCGAAGCTGTACCCTGAAAGTGCAAAACCTGGACGTGAATGATGCCGGCACCTATTACTGTGCCAGCTGGGACTCCACGGTGACACAGTTTCTTCCACCTCCAAACAAAAAACTGCTGTCTGTGGTCACCAGGGGCAGGGTCTGTCTGCAACATCTCCAACAGTGAACCTCACCCCCTGTTTCGGTTTTGTGGTCAAACTAAGCAGGGCCTCGGATTGGTTTCTGGCAAAAACAGTTCTAAACCACAGCTCTTTCTCCAGAGATCAATCCTAGCAGCCCCACCTTAGCATAGAGCGCAATTCCCACCATCCCCTTTTCAGAAGCTGGTGGCCTTCCAGTCCTGCTCTGTCTCACCACCCTCATCTCCAAGGGTCAGGGTCTGCACTATGTCTTTCATATTTCATGGGCTCTGGAACCACACGGCATCCTCCCTGAGCCCCCTCCACACACCCAGGGATCGCTCTGGGACCGAAACCTATAAACAGACAAGCTGGCTGGGACAACACACTCTGTCACTTTACATGACACCTGTCCTGGGGAACTTATATTCGTGTTTCAAAATGTGAGCCAACCACCTCTCTTATGCCCCCAGGCTATCCTGAAAACCACCTCTCATTCATTCATTCATTCATTCAATCAATCATATTTACTGAGCATTTATTGTGTGTACAGCACTGTACTAAGCATTTGGAAAATACAGTTCGGCAACAGATAGAGACAATCCCTACCCAACAATGGGCTCACAGTCTAGAACGGGCTCACACGGGCTCTCCTCTCCCCATCACTCAATCAGCCAATCACTGGTAGTTACTGAGCACTTACCATGTGCAGAACAGTGAATTAAATGCTTGGGACAGTATAATTCAAAAGGCCAACCCAATCTCAGCCCTCGAGGTCCTGCCATTCTAGTGGGGGACACAGACACTAAAATAAATTACCAATAATCAAATGGCAGAGTCTGGAATAGGGATTGGGTCATCTCTGTCTTCTATCTGTCCCAGTGCTGAGTGCTCGGCCCATAACAACTTCTTAACAAATACCTCCATTATTAGTATTATCACTATGTAGATGGGGAGTCCTTCCTGCCCATAGATATAAGAGGAGGGCAGGGAGTAGGACTGATACTCAGAAGATACTCAGAAACGCACACTTTCCCAGAACCAATCGAGCACTGGAAAGGAGCAAACTGGAGAGTCACGAGTCTCAAAGTCCAACTGCAATTTGGTGAAAAGAGAAAAACCTCAGTCTTTAGTTATACTATGTTGCTGGTTCTCCATCCAACAGCAGATTCACCCCACCCCAACTGCAAACCCTGTTGATGTCGAGATTCATGTTGTTCAGTCCTTTTGTCCTTTCTTGGTTCAGTGCTCTGAACACAGTAGGTGTTGAGTCTGTATTATTGACTGATACTTAAAGGCAGTACGGATGAGATCATGTCATTTCTCTCAGAATTGCTCAAGAGGACTGCAGTGGCATATGATGGGGTCTCTCTGCTGCCTCTGCCATCCCCCTGCCTCTCTGATGTGCCTCATCTCTTTCTCTTCACAGCTCTCCACCATGGCCAACAAGCATTCAGCCATGATGTGATCGCACTTTAGTACACCTTTCACGTCTCCTCTATGTTCCAGTCCAGTAAAAAAACAAGAACCCCAGCCAATCAACAGGGTGTAGATCTTGGTGACTCACTGCACCAATCACCATGACCTTGGCCCCACTTCAGACCACTTGGGACAGAGACAGATGGGAACTAAGATCGTCTCCTCCCAGGAGTCCCGAGCACTACAGAGACATGCTGGTGTCAATTGTCCTCCTTCTCACTGCCCTGCTCCACGGTAAGTCTCCTGCTTTCACTCCCCTCTAGACTGTAAGATCACCATGGACACGGAATCTGTCTGTTTATTCTTGCATTGTACTCTCCCAAGTGTTTAGTGCAGTACTCTGCACACAGTAAGCACTCAATAAGTACAACTGAATGAATGAATGAAAGTTAGTTCCGACTGGAGTTGCATTTTTCTCCTGCTGCTGCTCCTTCTCCTCACCATGGTCATTTACTTTCTTTCTCTACCATAGCCGGACAGACAGCCCTCACCCTGGATCAGCCATTCAGTTCCATCACTAAAAAGTCAGGGAGTTATGCAAAATTTCTCTGCGTGTTTTCTGACAAAAGCATCACGTACATCCATTGGTATCACCAGCAGCCTGGGAAGGCTCCCCAGTGCCTGCTCTACTATCACCTGGACACGTCTGCATCTACACCAGAATCGGGATTTACCTCGGACAAAATCTATCCTTATAAGACCAAAGATCAAGGCTGCACATCGGTGGTCGAGAAACTCAGTGTGAGCTATGCTGGCGTCTATTGCTGTGCCAGCTGGGACTCCATGGTGACGCAGGTCCCTCTGTTCCTCCTACAAAAAAACACTGTCGTGGTCACCGTGAGCAGGGCCTGTCCCTCACAGCTCCCACAATGACTCTCACTCTCTATTTCAGGCCCCTTGGCAAGCTAAGTGGGGCCTCAGATTGGTTTCTGGAGCAAACAGTTTTAAATTGTTATGAGAGGGGCAAGGATCAGGAGGAGAGGAAGAGCTGATTCATTCTCTCAGTTTCTGACTGCAACAGATATGAAATCTTAGTGACTCTTCTGCCTTCTCCCCAGGTTCACTTGTGAGGAGACTAAGTGGTGGAGCCAGAGAAGAGAGTTGTTCTCTGCTGTTGGGTTTTTTATGCCTGCACTGAGCCACCATGAACCCCATGTTGGGTTCATTAACATCCAGAGCTGGTGCTCTGTTCCAGGAAGCTACATGGGTTCAAGTCTCTCTTGGTGCCCCCTGCCCACATGCCCAAGGATCTAGGCACCAATACACTCATCCTGGCTTTGAATGAAGAAGACTAGATTCCAGCCTGAAGGATAGAGGTTTGAAAGTGGCCACTTAACATTCTGGTCATTTCCCCACAATCAATCAGTCTCCAAATTGAGAGAATCTACTGGGTGTGTATGGTTCACAGAGCATTGTACTAAGCACTGGGCTTCTCCCTCATCTTCCTCTCTCCAACCACCCATCCCCAATCCCCTGAGTTACTTTGTGCCAGCTAAACATGAAAACTGGGGTAAAACTGGGAAGAAAGAATGTCCTGAAGCGTGTCTCATAGTGGAAGGTAGCTCTCCCTCAGTGCCAACCAGTATTCAGCTACCATGAGACCACATCTTGGTTCCCCAGTCACCTCCCCTTTCTATCTTCCAACCCAGTCAAAACCAAGAAGCCCCACCAGTCAGTGGAGTGGAGACATCAGTGACTCAGCAGCCCAATCCTCAGGGCCCCAAGCCCACTTCAGACCACTGGGGGCTCAGGGACTGGTGGGAACCACCACCGTCTCTTCCTCAGAGCCCCAAGCACTGCAGGCAGAGACATGTTGGGATCTGGGGCCTAAACTTGTAAACTGACAAACAGCAATTTGGCTGAGTCCACCTACTCAGTCACATTTCCACAACACTACTCTGAGAACCCTAGAACTATGGTTAAAATGGGAGGCAAATGCCTCTTACTGAGAGTCTGTGCCTGCCTGAAAACCTCTGTCCTCTCAGCCCCTCCTCAATCAATATACCAATCAAAAACTGGGAAATTTTGAGGATTTTCTGTGTGCAGAACACTGAACTAAGTGCTAAGAAGAGTACCACACAGTTGGTGTACGCAATCCTAGAGTTTACAGTCTAGCAGGGGAGACAGGCACTAACATTAATTATACAAAGGGGGAAAGGAGCAGGGTATAAGTGTTTGTACACAAGTGTTGTGGGGTGTGTATCAAAGTACTTAAGGGGAACAGACCCAAGTGCACAGGTGAAACAGAGGGGAGGCCGAGTAGGAGAAAGAGATGAGTGATTAGTCAGAGAAGACTTCCTGGAGAGGGTGTGTCTTTATTAGAGTCCAAAATACGGGGAGAATGGTGGTCTGAAGGGAGTGAAGGGGCAGGTACTTCTGGATAGGAGGGATTGTGTGAGTAAGAAGTGGATGATGAAGGAAATGTGATCAAAGCACAGGGATTAAGAAGGTGTTAGCAGAGCAAAGTGTGTGCTGGATTGTAATGGGAGAGGAGCAAGGATGAAAGGTAGGGCAGAGTGGATCAATCCCCTCTAAGATCCTGGCTGCCAACCCATAGAAAACTCAGTGACTGCTCTCTGCCTTCTCCCTGGCTCTTTCTTCTTTCTTTCTTTCTTCCCAGTTTTACCCCAATTTTCCTTCTCTCTGCCTCCTCCTTCTAGGAGGGTGGGTGGTAGAGTCGGAGCAGAGCACCATTCTCTGATAATGGGTTTCATATGAAGCCTGCACTGAGTCCCCAACATGGGGGTCAATAATACGAAGAACGGGTGCCCTAAGTCAGGAGCGCCAAGGTTTGAGATCTCATTTGGTGCCCCCTGCCCATATGTCCCAGAGTCTGGGCACCTATATGCTCATCCCAGCCTCAAAAGAAGTAGAATCCAGCCTATGGGATGGAGGTTTGCAAGTGGTCAACTGAAGCTGCTCTGGTCTTTTATCCACACTCAATCCATCAATCAGAAGTATCAACAGAACACCTATGGTGCGCAGGACAGTGCACTAAGCACGGTGTTTCTCCCCAGCCTTCCTTGTTCCCATATCCCTACCTTAACTGGGCCCACAAAACAAGAAAACTGGGAGAAAATGACAACCAAAGACAGTGTGAAAGGTGTCTTGAATTGTTGGGGGAAATGAGTGAGATAGATGCATCTTCTCTTTCTCCTCCCAGCCCTTCCCCATGTCCAATAAGCATGTAGTTACTATGTGATAGCACCCTGGTTTACCCCAATCATCTTTCCCCTCAGTCCCCTCATTCCGGTCACAAGGAGCCCAGCCAGTCAACAGAGTGGAGACCTCGGTGACTCACCTCTCCAAACCCAGGGCCTCGGCCTGACTTCAGAACACTTGAGGCTCAGTACAGGTGGGAACCACCATCGTCCCCTCCTTGTCTTCTCCCCAGAGCCCCAAGCTCTACAGACGGAGAAATGCTGGGTTATGTCACCTTTGTCCTCGCTGCCCTGCTCCCTGGTAAGTCAGCTACTTTCATCCTGGGTTAGCTCAGTTTAGAATTGTCTCCTTAATCTCTTACTCCTCCTCCCTGTCCTCACCATAGTGATTTACCATCTGTTCCCATTGCAGCTGGCCAGACAGCGCTCATCATAGACCAGCCAATGGTCTCCCACACCAAACGGGCTGGGTCATCGGCATCATTTCTCTGCAAGCCTTCTGGCCAAAGCATCACCTACATCCACTGGTACCGCCAACAGCCCAGGAAGTCTCCCCAGCGCCTGCTCTACTGTAGCGTGGCCACATCTCAATCCAGGCTGGATGCAGGATTCAGCTCCGATAAATATTCTACTTACCAGAGCACAGATCATAGCTGTACCCTGAAAGTACGGAAACTGAGCACGAGTGATACCGGCACCTATTACTGTGCCAGCTGGGACTCCACGGTGACAGAGTTCCCTCCGTGCCTCATACAAAAAACCACCACCTGTGGTCACCAGGAGACATGGTCACAGGAGACAATCAATCCTTTATTCCAGAGTATCAACAGAACACCTATGGTGCACAAGACACTGCACTAAGCATGGTGCTTCTCCCCAGTCTTCCTTGTCCTCATTTCCCTAGCCTAACTGGGACCATAAAACAAGAAAACTGGGAGAAAATGACAAGCAAAGACAGTATGAAAGGGGTCTTGAGCCGGTGGGGAAAACAAATGAGATAGATGCAGCTTCCCTTTCTCCTCCCATCCCCCCCCCCCCACCCCCCATAGCCAATAAGCATGGAGTTACCATGTGATAACACCCGGGTTACCCCAGTCACCTTTCCCCTCCAACACCTCATTCCTGTGACAAGAAGACAAGCCAATCAACAGAGTGGAGACCTAAGAGACTCACCACTCCAACCCCAGGGTGCCAGAGCCCATTTCAGAAACACTTGGGGCTCAGGGTCAGGTGGAAACCAGTCAGGTGGAAACCACCATCCTCTCTGCCTTGCTTCCTCCCCAAAACCCTGAGTGCTGCAGGAGGAGACATGCTGAGTTCTATCACCCTCCTTCTCACCATCCTGTTCCCTGGTAAGTCTGCTGCTTTCTTCCTGGGTTAGCTCAGCCTAGAATTGTCTCTGCCACCTCATCCTCCTCCTCCCCATCCTCACTATAATGATTTTCTTTCTTCCCCCATTGCAGCTGGTCAGAAAGCACTCACCATGGACCAGCCAATGATCTCCATCACCAAACAGACAGGGAAAATAGCATCATTTTTCTGCAAGTTTTCTGACGAAAGGATCACGTACATCCACTGGTATTGGCAGCAGCATGGAAAGTCTCCTCAGCGCCTGCTCTACTATAATCTGGCCACGTCTCAACCCAGGCTGGATGCAGGTTTCAGCTCAGAAAAATTCAGTGTTTTCCAGAGCAAAGATCAAAGCTGCATCCTGAATATAAGGAAAGTGGAAATGAGTGATGCTGGTACCTATTACTGTGCCAGCTGGGACTCCACAGCGACACAGGTCTCTCTACTCCCCACACAAAAATATCACCACCTGTAGTTCTCAAGAGCAGGGTCTGCCTTCCGTAGCTCCAGAAGTGAATCACACCCATTGTTTCAGCCTCCTCGGCAAACTATGGGAGGCCCCTGAGGGGTAAACAGATATATCCTGCAGTTCTTTCTCTGGTAAACAATTCCAGCAACCCCACCCACCTTAGCCAGAGGTTGGGCACAGAGCACAGTTCCCACCATTCCCTTCTCAGAAAGTGGTGGACTCCCACTCTTTCTCTGCCTTAACAGATGCCACCATCGTCTCCATGCAGGCATAGTACAGTGCTCAGTAAGCACTCAGTAAATATGATTGAATGGATGAATGAATATGACATTGGCAATGAGTTCATTAGCAAAGAACTGTGCTCTAGTCTGGCTCTATCATCCACGCTCCTCGGTGGCAACCAGGACAATAGAGGGAATTGATCTGCTAATCCCCACCTTCCATCTTCACTTTTCTGCCAGTACAGCCCAGCACACTCAACTCACTCTGCTAACAGCATTCTACTCACTGGGCCTTGATCTCATCTCCCTCGTCATCCACTACTTACTCTTGCAAATCCTTTCATCCAGGAAGTGCCTTCCCCTTCCCACCACTCTCCTCAACTTTTAAGCTCTAATAAAATCCCACCTTCTCCAGGAGGTCTTCCCTGACCAATCTCTCACCTCCTTCCCCTACTCTCTCTCCGTTCTGTGTCACCAGTGACCTTGGGTCTGTCCCCTCTAACTACTTTGATAATCACAAACAGCACAGTACTTATGTGCATATTCTTAAAGCCCATTCCTACCCTCTCTAAGTCATTTTAATGTACACTCTGACTCTCACGTCCCTTGGGCTCTGGGACAACCCACCATCCTTCCTGAGCCTCACCCAGCCCCAGACTGATCCCAGGGTAGCTGGATAGAACACAGAACACAGATATTTCCAGATATCTGAGAACTAAGGGCCAAAGCATGGAGCAACTGCCCCTCACTGTGAGCCTGGGAACTCCTGAAACCCTTTACTCTCTCAGACCTTCCTCAATCAATCAATCACTGGTAGTTATTGAGCATTTTCTCTGTGCAAAACACTGAACTAAGGGCCAGGGAGAATGTCATATAGTGGGTGGAAACAAATCCCAACCCTCACAGTTCACAATCCAGCAAAAGAGACAGACATTAAAATGACTTAATTGAGAGGGAAGGAGTGGGGCATAAGAATATGCACATAAGTGTTGTGGTGTTTGTAGGTGGGGTGAGTATCAAAGTAGTTAGGGGGAACAGACCCAAGGTCACTGGTGACACAGAAGGAAGAGAGAGTAGGGGAAAGAGGTGAGATTGGTCAGGGAAGACCTCCTGGAGAAGATGGGATTTTATTAGGGTTTTAAAGCTGGGGAGAGTGTTGTCTGATGGAGGGGAGGGGAAGGCACTTCCTGGATAAAAGGATTTGCAAGAGCAAGTGGTGGATGATGAGGGAGATGAGATCAAGGCCCAGTGAGTAGAATGGTGTTAGCAGAGTGAGTTGAGTATGCTGGGCTGTAGTGGCAGAGGAGTGAGGACTGAAACTGGGGATTAGCAGATCAATCCCCTGTACTGTCCTGGTTGCCACGGAAGAGCATGGGTGATAGAGCCAGAGTAGAGCACTGTTCTCTAATAATGAACTCATTGCCAGTGCCTTATTCATTCATTCATTTAATCATATTTATTGAGTACTTACTGTGTGCAGAGCACTATACTATGCCTGCATAGTATAGTATGTGCCTGCACTGACCCCCCATGAGCACAACATGGGGGTCAATAACAACCAGAGTTGGTGCCCTAGACCAGGAGCTCCAAGGTTCGAGATCTCACTTGATTGCTCCCTGCCCACATGTCTCCAGGGACCGTCCTGGAGCTCATCCATAAGCGCATCCTGGTCTCGAAAGAAGTAGAGTCCTGACTGAGGGATGGAGGTTTGCAAGCAGTCAACCAAAACTGTTCTGGTCTTTTATCCACAATCAATTCATCAATCAAAAGTATCAACAGAATGCCTATGGTGCACAGGACACTGTACTAAGCACGGTGATTCTCCCCAACCTTTCTCCAAACCTCCTCGTTCCTAAGTCCTTACGCTGCCTGTGCCGCCAAAATGAGAAAACTGGAAGAAAATGAGAAGAAAGGATCTTGTGAGAGAAGTCTTGAATTGGTTGGGGAGGGAATATGAGACAGATGCATCTTTCCTTACTCCTCCCAGCCTTCCACCAAAGCCAATGAGCATGGGGTTACCATGTGCTAGCACCCGGGTTACACCAATCACCTTTCCCCTCTATCCCCTCATTCACACCTCAAGAAGCCCAGCCAAACAGCAGAGTAGAGACCTCAGTGACTCACGGATCCAACCCTAGGGTCCCATCAGAACACTGGGGGCCTAGGGTCATGTGGGAACCACCATCATCTCTTCCTTGCCTCCTCCCCCGAGTCCCAAGTGCTGCAGGCAGAGACATGCTGGGTTATATCACCCTACTTCTCGCCATCCAGCTCCCTGGTAAGTTGGCTGCTCTCATCCCAGGTTAGCCCAGTCTACAATTGTCTGCTCCAACTCCTCCGGCTCCTCCCCATGCTCACCATGGTGATTTGCTTTCTGCCCCCATTGCAGCTGGTCAGGCAGCGGTCTCCGTGGAGCAGCCGATGGTCTCCATCACCAAACGGACTGGGAAAATAGCAACATTTCCCTGTGAGTTTCCCGGCCAAAGCAACATGTACATCCACTGGTATCGCCAGCAGCCCGGCAAAGCTCCCCAGCGCCTGCTTTACTTCAACCTGGCCACATCTCAACCCAAGCTGGATGCGGGATTCAGCTCAGACAAATTCTATGCTTACAAGACCAAAGATCAAAGCTGCACTCTGAGTGTAAGGAAACTGGAAATGAGTGATGCGGGCACCTATTACTGTGCCAGCTGGGACTCCACAGTGACACAGGTCCCTCAACCGTCCTTTCAAAAATATCACTGCCTGTAGTTACCGAGGGCAGGCTCCAACAGTGAATCTCACCCATTGTTTCAGGCTCCTTGACAAATTGTGGGGGGCCCTGAGGGGTAAACAGTTCTGTCCTGCAACTCTTCCATCTCAGCAACCCCACCCACCTTAGCCAGAGGTTGGCCACAGAGCACAATTCCCACCATTCCTTTCTCAGACACTGGTTGCTTCCTAGTCCTGCTCTGCCTTAACAGATGCAACCAAAGTCTCCAAGCAATGAGAATGTGGAAGGACACTCTTGTTCTCATGTCCTGTGGGCTCTAGGATGATGATGATGATGGCATTTGTTAAGCGCTTATTATGTGCCAGGCACTGTACTAAGCACTGGTGTGAATACAAGCAAATTGGGTTGGACCCAGTCCCCGTCCCACCTGGGGGTCATAGTCTCAGTCCCCATTGTACAGATGAGACACCTGAGGCCCAGAGAAGTGAAGTGACTTGCCCAAGGTCAAAAGCATACAAGTAGCAGAGCAGAATTAGAACCCATGACCTTCCGACTCCCAGGACCGTGCTCTAGCCACTACTCTATGCTGCTTCTCTACTATGTGAAGAGCACTGTGGGTAGTGAGTGTGCCTTGCTAATTCTGTTGTATTGTACTCTCCTGAGCACTTACTACAAAATAATGGTGGTATTTGTTAAGCGCTTACTATATGCCAAGCACTGTTCTAAGCGCTGGGATAGATACAAGGTTATCAGGTTGTCCCACGTGGGGCTCACAGTCTTAATACCCACTTTGCAGATGAGGTAACTGAGGCACAGAGAAGTTAAGTGACTTACCCAAAGTCACACAGCTGACAAGTGGCAGAGCCGGGATTAGAACTCATGACCTCTGACTCCCAAGCCCATGCTCTTTCCACTAAGCCGTGCTGCTTTTCTAAACCCAGAATCCTCCCTGAGCCTTCTCCACCCACCGAGGAATCATTCTGGGGCCTAAACCCATAAATTGACAACTGATAACCTAGTTGGGTGCATCCAGGCAAACCTAGTCCAGAGAGCCTAGAACTAAGGGCCTCTCACTTTGGGCCTGGGCCCTCCTGAAAGCCTCTACTCTCTAAACCCTTCCTCCATCAATCAATCAATTAATCTCTGGTAGATATTGAGCACTTTCTGTGTGCAGAACAATGAACTAAGCACTATGGAGAGTACTACATAGGGGTGGACACAATCCCGACCCTCACAGAGTTTACAGTCCAGCAGGGGAAACAGATACAAAAAATAAGTACACATAGAGGGAAAGAGCAGCGTATAAGGCAATGTACATAGGTGCTGTGGCATTTTGGGGGTGGGGTGAGTATCAAAGTGCTTAGGGGGATCAGGCCGAAGTTCACTGTTGACACACAAGGGAGGGAAAGTATGGGGAAGACCTCCTGGAAAAGGTGTAATTTCATTAGGGGTTGAAAGATGGAGAGAGTGGTGGTGTGATGGATAAGAAGGGACAGACCCTCCCAGGCAGGAAGGATTGTGTGAGCAAGAAGTGGATAATAATAATAATAATAGCATTTGTTAAGCGCTTACTATGTGCAAAGCACTGTTCTAAGCGCTGGGGGGATACAAGGTGATCAGGTTGTCCCACGTGGGGCTCACAGTCTTAATCCTCATTTTACAGATGAGGTAACTGAGGCTCAGAGAAGTTAAGTGACTTGCCCAAGGTCATACATGGATGATGAGGGAGTTGAAATTAAGGGCCAGTGGGTAGGATGGTGTTTGCAGAGTGAAGTTTGTGGGCTGGGCTGTACTGGGAAAGGAACGAGGATGGAAGATGGGTCAGAGCAAATTGATCCTCTCTAATGCCCTGGCTGCTACATTTTGGTCATCTTAGTGATTCCACTGCCTTCTCCCCAGACTCACTTGAGAGGAGCCTGGGTGATGGAGCCAGAACAGAGCACTGTTCTCTGGTGAAAGGTTTCATATACCTGTACTGAGTGCCCATGGGCACAAGGAGGGGAAATTAACACTCAGAGCTGGTGAATTAAATCAGGAAAGCCAAAATTTGAGGTCACACTTGATGCCCCCTGCTCACGTATCTCAGGGCCCAGTCACTGATACACTCATCCAGGCCTCCAAAAAAATAGAGTACAGACTGAGGGACAGAGATTCGCAAGTGGCCAACTGAATCTCTTCTGGTCTTCAATCCATAATCAGTCAATCCAACAATAAAGAGTATCAACAGAATGCCTGTGGCACACAGACCACTATATTAAGCACGGTGCTTCTACCCAACCTTTCTCTCCAACTCTTCTTTCCCATTTCCCTATGCTCCCTGTGCCCCCTAAACAAGAAAACTCGGAGAAATGAAAACTAAAGATGATGTGAAAGGAATCTTGACTTAGTAGGGGAGGGAAATGATATAGATGCATCTTCCCTTTCTCCTCCCAGCCCTCACCCATGGCCAATAAGTATGTAGTTACCATGGGATCGCACCCAGTTACCCCAATCACCTTTCCCCTCCATCCCCTCATTCGAGTCACAAGAAGCCAAGCCAATCAGCAGAATGGAGACCTCGGTGACTCACCGCTCCAACCCTAGGGCCCCGGCCGCACTTCAGAACACTTGGGGATCAGGACAGGTGGGAACCACCATCATCTCCTCCTTGCCTCCTCCCCAGATCCCTGAGTGCTACAGTCAGAGACATGCTGGGGTCTGTCACCCTCCTTCTCGCCACCCTGATCCCTGGTAAGTCACCTGCTTTAATACTGGGTTAGCTCAGCCTAAAATTAATCTCCTACTCCTCCTTCCCCATCTTCACCACAGTGATTTACTTTCTGCCTCCATTGCAGCTGGCCAGACAGTGCTCACCATGGACCAGCCAATGGTCTCCACCACCAAACAGGCTGGGACATCGGCATCCTTTCCCTGCAAGTTTTCTGGACAAAGCATCACGTACATCCACTGGTATCGCCAGCAGCCTGGGAAGGCTCCCCAGCGCCTGCTCTACTGTTACCTGGCCTCGTCTCAACACACTCTGGATTCAGGGTTCAGCTCAGACAAATTCTTCACTTACAAGAGCAATGATCTGAGCTGTACCCTGAAAGTAAGGAAACTGAGCATGAGTGACGTTGGCACCTATTACTGTGCCAGCTGGGACTCCACAGTGACACAGTTCCCTCCACCTCTCATACAAAAAACTGCCAACTCTGGTCACCAGGAGCAGGGCCTTCCCCCAACAGCTCCAATAGTGAATCTCACCCACTGCTTCAGTCTCCTTGGCAAACTATGGGGGCCTCCAGATGCAGACAGATGTGTCCTGCAGCTTTTTCCCCGAAGAACAATTCCAGCAGCTCCGCCCACATTAGCCAGAGGTTGAGCACAGAGCACAGTTCCCACCAACCCCTTCTTAGACACTGGTGGCCTCCCATTTGGGCTGTGCTTTAACAGAAGCCTCCTTCATCTCCAAGCAGCAAGATCGTGGAAGGACACTCTGGCTCTCATGTCCCATGGACTCTGGGACAATCCAGCATCATCCCTGAGCCCCACCCACCCACCCAGGGATCACTCTGAGGCCTAAACTTGTAAAATGGCAAACAACCACCTGGCTGAGACCACCCATTCAGTCACATTTCCAGGGGACCTAATCCACAGAGCCAAGAACTAAGGACCAAAGGGTGGAGCAACTCCCCCTCAATGTGAGCCTGGCCCCTCCTGAAACCTTCTACTCTCTTAGTCCCTCCTCCATCAGTCAATCAATCACTGGTAGTTATTGAGGACTTTCTGTGTGCAGAACACCAAACTAAGTACTATGGAGAATACTATACAGGAAATGGACACAGTTCCAACCCTCATTGAGTTTACAGCCCAGCAGGAGAGACAAACACTAAAATTAAGTGCACATAGAGGGAAGGAGCAGGGTATAAGGTTATGTACATAGGTGCTGTGGCATTTTCGGGATGGGGTGAGTATCGAAGTGCTTAGAGGGATCAGACCCAAGTTCACTGTTGTCACACAAGGGAGGAAAAGTAGGGGAAGGAGATTAGAGATTGGTCAGAGATGACGTCTTGGTTATGGTGTGATTTCATTAGGGGTTGAAAGATGGAGAGAGTGCTGGTCCGGTGGATGAGAAGGGACAGGCCCTTTCAGGCAGGAAGGACTGTGTGAGCAAGAAGTGGATGACGAGGGAGTTGAGATTAAGGGCCATAAGAAGCCAAGCCAATCAGCAGAATGGAGACCTTGGTGACTCACAGCTCCAACCCCAGGGCCCCGGCCACACTTCAGAACACTTAGGGATCAGAACAGGTGGGAACCACCATCATCTCCTCCTCGCCTCCTCCCCAGAGCCCTGAGCGCTACAGTCAGAGACATGCTGGGGTCTGTCACCCTCCTCCTTCTCGCCACCTTGATCCCTGGTAAGTCACCTGCTTTAATCCTGGGTTAGCTCAGCCTAAAATTAATCTCCTCCTCCTCCTCCCCGTCTTCACCACAGTGATTTACTTTCTGCCCCCATTGCAGCTGCCCAGATAGTGCTCACCATGGAGCAGCCAATATCTCCACCACCAAACAGGCCAGGACATCGGCATCACTTCCCTGCAAGTTTTCTGGACAAAGCATCCCGTACATCCACTGGTATCACCAGCAGCCTGGGAAGGCTCCCCAGCGCCTCCTCTACTGTAACCTGGCCTTGTCTCAACACACTCTGGATTCAGGATTCAGCTCAGATAAATTCTACACTTACAAGAGCAACGATTTAAGCTTTAACCTGAAAGTTTGGAAGCTGAGTATGAGTGATGTTGGCACCTATTACTGTGCCAGCTGGGACTCCACAGTGACACAGTTCCCTCCACCCCTCATACAAAAAACTGCCAACTCCAATCCCCAGGAGGAGGGCCTCCCCCTAACAGCTCCAACAGTGAATCTCACCATCTGTTTCAGGCTCCTTGGCAAGCTAAATTGGGCCTCAGTTTGTTTTCTGGAGCAAACAGGTGTGTTCTGAAGATCTTTCTGTGGCGAACAATCTCAGTGGCCCCACCATCCCTTTCTCATATGCCCGAGGTTGGGTACAGAGTACAATTCCCACCATCCCCTTTTCAGACACTGGTGGCCTCCCAGTCTGGCTATGGCTTTACAGAAGCCTCCAACATCTCTGAGCAGCAAGATTATGGAAGGACACACTGTCTCTCATGTTCTGTGGGCTCTGTGACCACCCAGACTCCTCCTTGAGATCCATCCACCCACCCACTCAAGGATTGTTCTGGGGTCTAAAAAATGTAAACTCACAACAAGACTACCTGGCTGGTACTTCCCCGTACAGATAGCTTTTCTATGGACCTTATTCTGGAGAACTGAGAACTAGGGGCCAAAGGGTGAACCAACTGGGCCCTACTGAAACCCTGTAATCTCTCAGTCCCTCCTGCATCGATCAATCACTGGCAATTACTGAGCAGTTCCTCTGTACCGAACATTGAACAAAGCGACTGAGAGAGTATCATTCAGTAGGTGGACACAATCCCAACCCCCACAGAACTTACTATCAGGAGAGACAGACACTAAAATAAATTACAAATAGTGGGAAGGAGTAGGGTTTAAGGATATGTGCATAAGTGCTGTGGTGCTAGAGGGTGGGGTGAGTATCTAAGTGCTTAGTGGAAACAGGACCAAGCTCATAGGTGACACAGAGGGGAGAGTAGGGGAAGGTAATGAGAGATGAATTAGGGAAGACCTGGAGAAGGTGTAATTTAATAAGGCTTGATAAATAGGGAGAGCAATGGTCTGATGGATGGGATGGGACAGGAACTTCCAGGCAGGATTGATTGTGTGAGCAAAAAGTGGATGAGGGAGATGAGTTGGAGGCCCAGTGAGGAGGACGGTGTTACCAGAGCAAAATGTGTGAGCTGGGCTGTAGTGGGAGAGGAGTGAGGATGGAAGGTGGGGCAGAATGGATTAATCCCTCCAATGTCCTGGCTGCCACGTATGTGTCATTTTAGTGATTGATTCCTCGGTCTTCTGCTCAGGTACACTTCAGAGGAGACTGGGTGGTGGAGCCATAACAGAGCACTGTTCTCTGGTGATGAACAGTCTGTGCTGAGCGTCCATGGGCAAAATGTGGCAGTCAATAACACCAGTAATGCCAAGATTTGGGGTCACATTTGGTGCCCTCTTCCCACATGCCCCAGGGTCTGAGCACAGATATGCTCATCCTGGCCTTGAAAGAAATAGAGTTCAGCCCGAAAGACAGAGGTTTGCAAGTGACCAATGGGACCTGTTCTGGTCTTTTATGCACAATCAATCCATCAACCAATACAATTGACAGAATGCCTGTGGTGCACAGGATACTGTATTAAGCAAAGTGCTTCACCCTAGTGTTTCTCTCCACCACCTTATTTTATCTTCTTATGCAACCTGAGCCCTCAAAACAGGAAAACTAAGAGACAGTGACAAGCAAAGACAGTGTGAAAGGTGTCTTGAACTGGTTGGGGAGAGAAATGAGATAGATGCATCTTTCTATCACCTCCCCGCTTTCCCCCATAGCCAATATTGTGGAGTTACCATGTGATAGCACCCGGGTTACAACAACCACCTTTCTGCTCAGTTCCGTCAATCTGGTCAAAAGGAGCCCAGCCAATCAGCAGAATGGAAGCCTCCGTGACTCAACCCTCCAAATCCAAGGCCCCCAGGCCCACTTCAAAACACTTGGGGCTCAGGGATAGGTGGGAACCATCATCCTCTCCTCTTTGTCTCCTCCACAGAGCCCTGAGCACTGAGGCGGAGACATGCTGGGGTCTGTCACTCTCCTTCTTGCCACCCTGCTCCCTGGTAAGTTGACTGCTTTCACCACCCTTTAGTCCTGTCTGGAGGCTGCGTTCTTTCCCTCCTTCTCTTCCTCTTCCTCCTCCTATTCATCATCAAAGGCATTAACTTTCTGTCCCCATCGCAGCCGGACAGGCGGCACTCTCCCTCGACCAGCCAGCGGTCTCCATCACCAGAGAGGCCAGGAAGTCCACAAAGATCTCCTGTGACTTTTCTCAGAAAAGCATCACATACATCCACTGGTATCGCCAGCAGCCTGGGAAGGCTCCTCAGCACCTGCTCTACTATAACATGGCCACAGCTAAACAGACGATGAATGCAGGATTCAGTTCAGACAAATTCTATGCCTACAAGAGGAAAGACCAAAGCTACACCCTGGAGGTCCAGAACCTGGGCACGAGTGATGCTGGCATCTATTACTGTGCCAGCTGGGACCCCACAGTGACACAGGTCCCTTTGCTCTCTGTACAAAAATATCACTCTCTGTTGTTCCAGCAACAAGGCCTGCCCTCCATAGCTCCAATAGTGAATCTCACCCTTTGTTTCAGTCTTCTTGGCAGACTATGGGGTCCTCCGGAAGCAAACAGATGTGTCCTATAGCTCTTTCTCTGGACTACTATCCCAGCAGCCTCATCCACCTTAGCCAGAAGTTGGGCACAGAGCACAATTCCCACCATCCCCTCCTCAGACACTCACAGCCCTACTCTGCCTTAACAGAAGCCTCCATCATCTCCAAACAGCGGATTCATGGAAGGACACTCAGACCCTTATGTCCTGTGAGCTCTGGAACAAGCCAGCATCCTCCCTTAGCCCCCCCAGGGATCGCTCTGGGGCCTAAACCTGTAAAATGACAGCAACAACCTGGCTGGGCTCACTCACGCAGCCATCTTTTCTCAGAACCTATTTAAAGAGCCAATGAAAATGAGAAGAAAAAACAGTGTGGAAAAAGTCTTGAAATGGTGGGAGAGAGAAATGAGATAGAGGCATCTTCCCTTTCCCCTCCCAACCCTCCCCCATGGCCAATAAATATGCAGTTATCATGTGATAGCAACCAGATTACCCCAATCACCTTTCCCCTCCGTCCCCTCATTCCAGTCACAAGCAGCCCAGCCAATTAGCAGAGGGGAGACCTTGGTGACTCACCACTCCAACCCTAGGGTCCCCAGCCCCTCTTCAGACCACTGAACGGGAACCATCATTCTCTCTTCCTTGCCCCTTCCCCAGAGCCCCAAGTATTTCAAGAGGAGACATGCTGGGCTTAGTCACCCTCCTCCTCGCCTCCCTGTTCCCTGGTAAGTCTGCTGCTTCTGTCCTGGGTTAACTCAGCCTAGAATTGTCTCCTCCACCTCCTCCGGGTCCTCACCATGGCAATTTGCTTTCTGCCCCCACTGCAGCTGGGCAGACTGCTCTCACCATGGACCAGCCGATTGTCTCCATCACCAAAAAGGCTGGAACACTAGCTTCAGTTCTCTGCGAGTTTTCCAACAAGGCTACCTATGTCCATTGGTATCGCCAGCAGCCTGGGAAGGCTCCCCAGCGCCTACTCTACTTTGACCAGGCCACGTCTCAACCCAAGCTGGATGCCGGATTCAGCTCAGACAAATTCTATGCTTACGAGAGCAAAGATCAAAGCTGCACCCTGAGTATAAGGAAACTGGAACTGAGTGATGCTGGCATCTATTACTGTGCCATCTGGGACTCCACAGTGACACAGGTCCCTCTACTCTCCATACAAAAATATCACCATCTGTAGCTATCAAGAGCAGGGTCTGCCCTCCATAGCTCCAGAAGTGAATCACAACCATTGTTTCAGGCTCCTTGACAAACTCTGTGGGGCTCTTGAGGGGTAAGCAAGCAAAAACTCCTCACTCTCAGCTTCAAGTCTCTCCATCACTTCACCTCCTCCTACCTCACCTCCCTTCTCTCCTTCTCCAGCCCAGCCCACACCCTCCACTCCTCTGCCGCTAACCTCCTCACTGTACCTCGTTCTCGCCTGTCCCGCCGTCGACCCCCGGCCCATGTCCTTCCCCTGGCCTGGAATGCCCTCCCTCCCCACATCAGCCAAACTAGCTCTCTTCCTCCCTTCTAAGCTCTACTGAGAGCTCACCTCCTCCAGGAGGCCTTCCCAGACTGATACCCCATTTTCCTCTCCTCCTCCCCTCCCCATCACCCCGCCTCCCTCTGCCCTACCTCCTTCCCATCCCCACAGCGCTTGTATATGTTTGTACATATTTATTACTCTATTTATTTTACTTGTACATATTTACTACTCTATTTTATTAATGATGTGCATATAGCTATAATTCTGTTTATTCAACAGTTTTGACACCTGTCTACATGTTTTGTTTTGTTGTCCATCTCCCCCCTCTAGACTGTGAGCCCATTGTTAGGTAGGGACCATCTCTATGTGTTGCCGATTTGTACTTCCCAAGTGCTTAGTACAGTGCTCTGTACAAAGTAAGTGCTCAAAAAATGCAATTGAATGAATGAACAAACAGATCTGTCTTGCAGCTCTTCCTCTGGAGTACAATCCCAACAACCCCACCCACTTTAGCCAGAGGTAGGGCACAGAGCACAATTCCCACCATTCCCTTCTCAGACAGGGGTGGCCTCCCACTCTTTATCTTAGATGCTACCATTGTCCCCAAGCAGTGAAATCATACAAGGGCACTCTGGCTCTCGTGTCCCTTGGGCTCTGGGACAATCTATCATCCTCCCTGAGCCTCACCTAGCTACCCAGGGATCACCCTGGGATCTAAACCCGTAAACTGACAACTGACAACCTGGCTGGGCCCACCCATGCAGCCATCTTTCCACAGAACCTAATCCAGGAAATTGAGAACTAAGGGCCAAAGAGTGGAGTAACTGCCCCTCACTGAGAGCCTGGACCCCCCTGTAACCCTCTAATCTCTCAGGCCCTCCTCCATCTATCAACCAATCAATCATTGGTAGCTACTAAGCACTTTCTGTGTGCAGGACACTGAACTAAGCCCTAGGTAGGTGGACATAATCCTGACCCCCATGGAGTTTACAGTCTAATAGGAGAGACAGACACTAAGATGAATTACACATATGGGGAAGGAGTTGGGTATAAGGTTATGTACATAAGTACATACGTGTTCTAGACTGTGAGCCCACTGGTGGGTAGGGACCATCTGTATATGTTGCCAACTTGTACTTCCCAAGTGCTTAGTACAGTGCTCTGCACACAGTAAGCTCTCAATAAATACGATTGAATGAATGAAAGTGTTGTGGCATTATGGGGGTGGGATGAATATCAAAGTGCTTAGGGGGAAAAGATCCAAGTCAGTTGGTGACAGATTCAGGAGGGAGGGGGGAAAGGAGATGAGAGATTATTCAAAGAACACCTCCTGGAAAAGATGTGATTTTATTAGGGCTTTAAAGTTGGGAAGAGTGATGGTCTGATGGATGGGAAAGGGAGGGCATTTACAGGCAGAAGGAATTGCATTGGCAAGAAGTGGATGACGAAGGACACGAGATTGAGGCCCAGGGAGTAGGGCGATGTTTGCAGAGCAAAGTTTCTGGGCTGGGCTTTAATGGGAAAGGAGTGAGAATGGAAGGTGGGGCAGAGCGGATCAATCCCCTCTAAGATCCTGGCCATGAACCAATAGGGAATCTCACTGACTCCCTCTACCTTCTCCCCAGTTTCACTTGCAAGGATACTGGGTGGTGGAGCCCAAGCAGGGCACTGTTCTCTGGCGATGGGTTTCACACACCTGTCCTGAGCCTTTGTGGACCCCACCTGAGAGTCAGGGACACCCAGACTCAGTGCCCTAATCCAGGACTGCCAAGGTTCTAGCTCTCACTTGTGCTCTCTATGCGCATGTCTCAGGATCTGGACATCTAGCTCTCACTTGTGCTCTCTATGCGCTTGTCCTTGTCCTTGTCCTCGTCCTCCTCCTTGTCTTCTCCCCAGAGCCCCAAGCTCTACAGACAGAGATGCTGGGTTATGTCACCTTTGTCCTCGCTGCCCTGCTCAAAAGAAGCAGAGTCCAGTTTGAGGGACGAAGGTTTGTAAGTGGCCAGCAGAACCTGTTCTGGTCTTTCTTCCACAATCAATTCCAGTGGCTACCAATCAACCTACGCATCAGGCAGAAACTCGTCACCCTCGGCTTTAAGGCTGTCCATCACCTTGCCCCCTCCTACCTCACCTCCCTTCTCTCCTTCTCCAGCCCAGCCCGCACCCTCCGCTCCTCTGCCGCTAATCTCCTCACCGTGCCTCATTCTCGCCTGTCCTGCGGTCGACCCCGGGCTCACGTCATCCCCCTGGCCTGGAATGCCCTCCCTCCCCACATCCGCCAAACTAGCTCTCTTCCTCCCTTCAAAGCCCTACTGAGAGCTCACCTCCTCCAGGAGGTCTTCCCAGACTGAGCCCCCTCCTTCTTCTCCCCCTCCTCCCCTTCCCCATCCCCCCCACCTTACCTCCTTCCCCTCCCCACAGCACCTGTATATATGTATATATGTTTGTATGCATTTATTACTCTATTTAATTTGTACACATTTATTCTATTTATTTTGTTTTGTTAATATGTTTTGTTTTGTTCTCTGTCTCCCCCTTCTAGACTGTGAGCCCACTGTTGGGTAGGGACCGTCTCTGTATGTTGCCAACTTGTACTTCCCAAGTGCTTAGTACAGTGTTCTGCACACAGTAAACACTCAATAAATATGATTGAATGAATCAATCAAGAACATCAACAGAATACATATGGAGCACAAGAAACTGTACTAAGCATGGTTCTTCTCCCCAACTTTTCTCTCCACCTCCTCCTTCACATTTTTCTATGCAACCTGTGCCCCCAGAACAAGAAAACTGAGAGAAAATGAGAAGAAAAGATGGGGTAAAAGGAGCCTTGAGTGGGGGAATGAAATGATATACATGCATCTTCTCTTTCTCCTTCCAGCCCTCCCCCATGTCCAATAAGCATGTAGTTACTATGTGACAGCACCCTGGTTTACCCCAATCATCTTTACCCTCAGTTCCCTCATTCCAGTCACAAGGAGCCCAGCCAATCAATAGAGCGGAGACCTTGTTGACTCCAGGCTCCAACCCCAGGGCCTCAGCCCGACTTCAGAACATCTGAGGCTCAGTACAGGTGGGAACCTCCTTGTCTTCTCCCCAGAGCCCCAAGCTCTACAGACAGAGAAATGCTGGGTTATGTCACCTTTGTCCTCGCTGCCCTGCTCCCTGGTAAGTCAGCTACTTTCATCCTGGGTTAGCTCAGTTTAGAATTGTCTCCTTTATCTCCTACTCCTCCTCCCTGTCCTCACCATAGTGATTTACTGTCTGCTCCCATTGCAGCTAGCCAGACAGCGCTCACCATGGACCAGCCAATGGTCTCCCATACCAAACGGGCTGGGTCAATGGCATCATTTCTCTGCAAACCTTCTGGCCAAAGCACCACCTACATCCACTGGTATCGCCAGCAGCCCGGTAAAGCTCCCCAACGTCTCCTCTACTGTAACCCAGCCTCACCTCAACCCAAGTTGGATGCAGGATTCAGCTCTGATAAATTTTCTACTTACAAGACCATGAATCATAGCTGTACCCTGAAAGTACAGAAACTGAGCATGAGTGATACGGGCATCTATTACTGTGCCGGCTGGGATTCCACAGTGACATAGTTCCCTCTGCCCCTCATACAAAAAACCACCATCTGGGGTCACCAGGAACCAGTCCCCTTCTAGACTGAGCTCACTGTTGGGTAGGGACTGTCTCTATATGTTGCCAACTTGTACTTCCCAAGCGCTTAGTACAGTGCTCGGCACACAGTAAGCGCTCAATAAATATGATTGATTGACCTGCTCCCCACAGCTCCAGCAGTGATTCTCACCCGCTGTTTCAGGCTCTTTGGCACGGTAAATTAGACCCCAACTTGGTTTCTGGAGCAAACAGGTCTGTCTTGCAGCTTTTTCCATAGAAAGAGAATTATCTCAGCGGCCCCACCATCCCTTCCTCAGATGCCAGAGGTTGGGCACAGAGCACATTTCCCACCATCCCAGAGGCTGGGGGCCTCCCAGTCTTCCTCTGCCAGAGCAGACGCCACAGTCATCTCCAAGGAATGGTGTCTGTGGAAGGACGCGCTGGTTTTCATATCACCCAGCATCCTTCCTGAACTCCATCCACCCTCCCAGCAACCGGATGGCAATCACTGCCGCTACCCACTCTGGGGCCTAAACCTGAAGACTGACAACTAACAGTCCAGTTAGGCCCACTTATTGGCTCCCAGTTCTCAGAACTTATTCCAGAAACCATAGAACCATGATCAACAGATGGACTAATTGACCCTCATCCCTCACTAGATCCCCAGGCTTTCCTGAAAAACACCCCGCTTTCCTTGCCACATCCACCAATTAATCACTGGTAGTTATGGAGCACTTACTGTGGTACAGAATGCCAAACTAAATGTTTGATAGAGTTCAATGTAGTAAACAGGGCACAATCCAGGCCCTGAAGGAACTTGAAGTCCATAAAGGGGAGACAGACATTTAAATAAATTACAGATAAGAAAAATGAGAAGATGTGGGAAAGGGATTGTGTCACACCTGCTTGTATTTTATCCACCCTAGCACTCTATACAGTCCTTGGCACATAGTAAACTCTTAGCAAACACCACCATTATTATGTAATAAAAATAATAATGATAGCATTTGTTAAGTGCTTACTATGTGCAAAACACTGTTTTAAGTGCTGGGGAGGACACAAAGTGATCAGGTTGTCCCACGGGGGGCTCACAGTCTTAATCCCCATTTTACAGATGAGGGAACTGAGGCCCAGAGAAGTGAAGTCCTTCATGGACATAGATGGGAGGGGGAGGGCAGGAAGTGGGGTTGGAGCTCAGAGTTCCACAACCTCTCCCAAAGCAAATCAAGCCCTAGAGAGAAGCAAGCAGGTGAGAGAAGTAAGCGGGAGAGTCACGACTCTCACAGCCTGCCAGGGCCTGAATAAAAGGAGAAAGGCCTGAGTCCCTGTTTCTCTCCTCCTTAGTTACATTCTCTGACTAATTCTCCAACCAGTATTAGATTCACCCCACCCTATTATAAACTCCTTCAAGTCAAGGTCCATATGTTTCTCTCCTCTTTTACTCTTACCTGGTAGTCCTGTGAACACAGTAGGCATTCAGTACATACTACTGACTGATATTTCAGTGTAGTGCAGGCAAGAGCATTTCATTTCTCTCAGGATTGCTCGAGTAACCTGCTGTGGCATGTGATGGGATCTCCCTGCTGCCCCTACCCACCCTATGCCTCTCTGATGTGCCTCTTCTCTTTCTCCTCCAACCTCTCCCCGGTGGCCAACAAGCATGTAGTAAGCATGTGAATGCAATCTGGTAGCCCAATCACCTCTCCTTTACACACATCTATCCCAGTCAAAAGGCAAGAAGCCCAGCCAATCAACAAAGTGGAGACCTCTGTGACTCATCTCTCCAACGCCAGTGCCCAGAGCTCAATTAAGAACACCTGGGGCTCAGGCATAGGTGGAAACCACAGTCCTCTCCTTCCCGGAGACCCGGGGCTTGCAGACAAAGACATGCTGGGCTGCATCACCCTCCTTGTCACTGCCTTGCTCCCTGGTAAGTCAGCTGCTTTAGCCCTGGATTACCCCTGTCTGGAGCTGCGGACTCCTCCTGCTTCTCCCTCCTCCTCTCCCTGCTCCTCCTCTTAACCAAAGACTTCTACTTTTTGTCCCCAACACAGCGGCCCAAACGGCGCTCACCATGGACCAGCCAATGGTCTCCATCACCAAACAGGCTGGGAAATCCGCAAGGATCCACTGCGAATTTCCTCAGAAAAGCATCACCTACATCCACTGGTATCGTCAGCAGCCTGGGAAGGCTCCCCAGCGCCTGCTCTACTATAACCTCGACACATCGAAACAGACGTTGGATTCAGGATTCAGTTCAGACAAATTCTCTGCTTACCAAAAAAAATATCAAAACTGCATCCTGGAGATTGAGAAACTGGGCACGAGTGATGCTGGCACCTATTACTGTGCCAGCTGGGATTCCACAGTGACACAGCTCCCTCTACTCCCTGTACAAAAAAAGTCACTGTCTCCCACACCTCCCGCAGTGATAAATATCACCCATTGTTTCAGTCTACTTAGCAAACAATGTGGTGGGGGGCGGCCCATTTAGCAAACATCAGTCTTGTCACTCTTTCTCTGGAGAATCCCAGCAGCCCCACCCACCTTATCCAGAGGTTGGGAGCAGAGCACAATTCCCACAGTTTCCTTCTCAGACACTGGTGGCCTCTCAGTCCTGTTCTGCCTTAACAGATTACACTATCATTTCCAAATAATAGGTTTTCATGTCCTGTGGACTCTGGGATCACCCAGCATCCTCCCTGAGCCCCATTCACTAGCCCAGGGATTGCTCTGGGGCCTAAATCTGTAAAATGACAATCAACAACCTGGTTGGGCCCCACCCTCCCGTGCAGATAGCTTTCCACTGAACCTATTTCAGGGAGTCAAGAACTAAGGGACAACTGCCCCTCACTGTGAGCTTGGGCCCTCCTGAAAATCTCTACTCTCTCAGTCCCTCCTCCAACGATCAATCAGTCAATTACTGGTAGTTACTGAGCACTTTCTGTGTGCAGAACACTGAACTAAACCCTAGGGAGAGCACCATATAGGAGGTGGACATAATCCTGACTCACAGAGTTTACAGTCTAGCAGGAGAGACAGACACAAAAATGTATTACACACATGGGGAAGAATAAAGGTATAAAGATATGTAATAATATTGATGGTATTTAAGTGCTTACTATGTGCAAAGCACTGTTCTAAGCACTGGGGAGGTTACAAGGTGATCAGGTTGTCCCAAGGGGGGCTCACAGTTTTTAATCCCTATTTTACAAATGAGGTAAATGAGGCACAGAGAAGTTAAATGACTTGCCCCAAGTCTCACAGCTGACAGTTGGTGGAGTTGGGATTTGAACCCATGACCTCTGGCTCCAAAGCCGTGCTCTTTCCATTGAGCCACGGAAATCAGTTCCTGCTTCTTCCCTTCTAGGTCCAAGTGCTATGGCATTGTGGGGATGGGATGATTAGGGGGAAAAGACCCAAATGCCTAGGTGACACAAAAAGGGGAATAGGGAAAGGAGATGAGAGATTAGTCAGGGAAGACCTCCTGGAGAAGGTGTGATATTATTAGAACTTAATAGATGGGGAGAGTGCTGCTCTGGTGGAGGTAAGGGGCGGGCACAACCAGACAGGAGGGGTGGAGTGAGCAAAAAGTGGATGATGAGGAAGATGAGATCAAGACACAGTGAGTAGGATGGTGTTAGCAGAGCGAAGTGTATGGGCTGGGTTATAGTGGGAGAGCAGCAAAGATGAAAGGTGAGTCAGAGTGGATCGAACCCCTCTAGGATCCTGGCTGCCAACTGCTAGGAAATATTAGTGAATCATCCATCCTCTCCCCAGGTTCTCTTCTGAGGAGCCTGGATGGTGGACCCAGAGCAGAGCACTGTTCTCTAGCAATGGGTTTCATATGCCTGTACTGAGCCCTCCATGGGCACAGCATGGGGGTCAATAACACTAAGAGCTGGTGCGCTAAACTAGGAACGCCAAGATTCGTGGTCACACTTAGTGCCCCCTGCTCACACGTCCCATGGTCTAGGCACCAATACGTTCATACCTGACTCTAAAGAAATAGAGCCCAGCCTGAAGGACACAAGTTTGCAAGGGGTCAACCAAACCCGTTCTGGTCTTTTGTCCACACTCAAGTATCAACAGGACACATAGATGCACGGGACGCTGTACTAAGCACAGTTCTTTTCCCAAACCTATATCCCAACCCCCTCATTCCCATTTCCCTTTGCTACCTGTGCCTCTAGAGCAAGAAAATTGGGAGAAAATGAGAAGAATAGACAGTGTGAAAGAGACTTGAATTTGTAGGGGAGAGAAATGAGATAGATGCATCTTCTCTTGCTCCTCCCAGCCCTGCCCCATGGCCAATAACAATGTAGTTACCATGTGATAACACCCGGGTTACCCCAATCACCTTTCACCTCCGTCCCCTCATTCAAGTCACAAGGAGCCCAGCCAATCAGCAGCATGGAGACTTTGGTGGCTCACGGCTCCAACCACAAGTTCCTTGGCCCCTCTTCAGATCACCCGGGGCTCAGGACAGGTGAGAACCACCATACTCTCCTCCTTACCTCCTTCCCAGAGCCCCAGGTGCTGCAGGCAGAGACATGCTGGGGTCTGTCACCCTCCTTCTTGCCGCCCTGCTCCCTGGTAAGTTGGCTGTTTTCATCCCGGGTTAGCTCAGCCTAGAATTTTCTCTTTAATCTCCTCCCCATCCTCACCACAGTGATTTACTTTCTGCTCCCATCACAGCTGGCCAGAGAGCACTAACCATGGACCAGCCAATGGTCTCCATCACCAAACAGGCCGGGGCATTGGCATCATTTCTCTGTGAGCTGTCCAACAAAAGCATCACTTACGTCCACTGGTATCGCCAGCAGCCTGCAAGGTCTCCCCAGCGCCTGCTCTATTGTAACATGGCCACGTCTCAACCCACGCTGGATGCAGGATTCAGCTCAGATAAATTCTACACATACAAGAGCAAAGATCATAGCTGTTACCTGAGGATATGGAAACTGGACAAGAGTGATGTTGGCACCTATTACTGTGCCAGCTGGGACTCCACAGTGACACAGGTCCCTCTGCCCCTCATACAAAAAACGCTGCCTGTTTCACCAAGAGCAAGGCCTTCTCCCACACAGCTACAGCAGGGCCTTCGCCCACACAGCTCCAGCAGTGAATCTCACCGTTGGTTTCAGACTCCTTGGCAAACTAAGTTGGGCCCTGTTGTGGTTTCTGGAACAAACCTTTCTGTCCTGTAGCTCTTTCTGTCCCTGGCAGCCCCATCCACCTTAGCCAGAAGTTGGGCAGAGCACAATTCCCACCACCCCTTCTCAGACTCTTGTGGACTCCCAAGTCTTGCTCTGCCAAGGGATGGGGGTCTGTGGAAGGACACTCTGGCTCTCATGTCCCGTGGGCTCAGAGACAATCTAACATCCTCCCTGAAATCCATCCACCTACCCAGTGATGGGATGGCAGTCACCACCACTGCCTACTCTGGGATATAAGCCTGAAGACTGACAATTGACAGCCCAGCTGGGCCCATCTATTTAGCTCCCTTTGCTCGGAATTTATTCCAGAGACCCTAGAACTCTGGTCAAAGGATGGACCAATTGCCCCTCACTAGGCCCACAGGCTGTCCTGAAAACTACTCCTCTCCCTTCCCCACATCAATCAGTCAATCAATCACTGGTAGGTATTGAGCACTTCCTGCATGCAGAACACTAATTAAATGTTTGGGAGGGCACAATACAGTAGATGGACACAATTCTGGGCTGAAAGGAGGTTGCGGTCCAGAAAGAGGAGTCAGTCATTAAAAAAAATTACAGATAAGAAACATGGCAGTATGTGGGACAGGGATTGAGTCAGATGTGATTGTATTTTATCCACCCCAGACATTAATCTAGTGCTTGTCACATAGCAAACACTAAGCAAACACCACTATTATTATTATTATTATTAAGTAGCCAGGAAGGCTTTCATGGTCAGAGTTGGGAAGGGGAGGGCAGGAAGAGACCTCCCACCTCTCCCAGAACCAATCGAGCCCAGTAGAGACGAGTGGGCAGGAGGCTCACAACTTTCACAGCCTACATGGGACTGGATGAAAGGAGAAAGATCTGAGTCTCTGTTTCTCTCCCCATTTGTTATATTCCCTGACTGATTTTCCAACCAGCAGCAAATTCAGCTCACCCAATTATAAATTCCTTCAAGTCAGGGTCCATGTCTTTCCATCCTCTTACTTTTTCCCGGTACAGTGCTCTGAACTCAGCAGGCATTCAGTACGTATTATTTACTGTCCGATTTTATTTTCATGGCACTTAAGTGATTATTCTGTGTCAGATACTGGGATAGATATAAGTGAATCCAGCTGGACACACTATATCTCCCACATGGTGCTCACAGTCGTAACCCCTATTTTACAGATGAGATAACTGAGGCCCAGAGGAGCGAAGTGACTTCCCCACACAACAGTCAAGTGGCAGAGCCAGGATTAAACCCCAGGTCCTTCTGACTCTCAGGCCTCTGCTTTATCCACTAGGTCATCCTGCTTCTCACTGCAGTGCAGACAAGATCATGTCATTTCTCTCAGAATTGCGGAAGAAGCCTGCAGTGGCGTATGATGGGGTCTCTCTGCTGCCCCTGCCATCCCTCTGCCTCCCTGATGTTCCTCTTCTCTTTCTCTTCCCATCTCTCCCCAGTGGCCAACAAGCATGTAGGGAACGTGTAAGTGCTCCCTGCTACCCCATCACCTCTTGGCTCCACCTTGCAAAAGAAAGAAACCCAGCCAATCAGCACAGCAGAGACTTCAGTGACTCACTGCTCCAACCCCACAGCCCGGACTCCACTTCAGACCACTGCGGGCTCAGGGACAGGTGGGAACCACCGTTCTCTCCTCCCTAGAGCCCCAAGTGCTGCAGGCAGAGACATGCTAGGGTCTGTCACCCTCCTTCTTGCTGCCCTGCTCCCTGGTAAGTTGGCTGCTATTGCCACACATTAGCCCTGTCTGGAGCTACGTTCTTCTCCTCCTTTACTTCCACCTCCTCCTCCTCCTCCTCTTGATCACTAAAGACATTTACTTTCTGTCCCCACTGCAGTTGTTCAAACAGCACTCTCCCTGTACCAGCCAATGGTCTCCATTGCCAGGCAGACTGGGAACACCATAAAGATCCACTGCGAAGTTTCTCACAAAAGCATCATGTACATCCACTGGTATCGGCAGCAGCGTGGAAAGGCTCCCCAGCGCCTACTCTATTATAACCTGAACACATTGAAACAGGCGATGACTGCAGGATTCGATTCAAACAGATTCTATGCTTACAAAAGAAAAGATCAAAGCTGCACCCTGGAGATCCAGAAACTGAGCACGACTGATGCTGGCACCTATTACTGTGCCAGCTGGGACTCCACAGTGATGCAGATCCCTTTGCACTCCTTACAAAAAAGTCACTGATACAGTTACCAGGAGCAAGGCCTGCCCCCAGTAGCTCTAGCAGTGAATTTCACCCCCTGCTTCACTGTCCTCCATAACTTTGAGGGGCCCTGGATGCAAATGGATAATAATAATAATAATAATAATAATAATAATGGCATTTATTAAGTGCTTACTATGTGCAAAGCACTGTTCTAGGCACTGGGGAGGTTACAAAGTGATCAGGTTGTCCCACAGGGGGCTCACAGTCTTAATCCCCATTTTACAGATGAGGTAATTGAGGCCCAGAGAAGTTAAGGGACTTGCCTAAAGTCACACAGCTGACAAGTGGCGGGGCCGGGATTTGAACCACTGACCTCCACCTCCAAAGCCCGGGCTCTTTCCATTGAGCCACACTGCCACGCTGCTTCTCCAAGCTGATCTGACCTGAAGCTCTTTCTCTGGAGAACAATCGCTATGACCCCACCCACCTTAATCAGATCAATTCCTACAATCCCCTTTTCAGACACTGGTAGCCTCCCAATCCCACTCTGCCTTAGATGCCACCATTATCTCCAAGCAGTGAGATTGTGGAAGGGCAATCTGGCTCTTGTGTCCTCTGGGCACTAGCACAACCCAGCATCCCCCCTGAGCCATCTCCACCCACCCAGGGATAGCTGTGGTTCCTAAACCTGTAAACTGACAACTGACAATCTAGCTACCCATGCAGCCATCATTCCACAGAGCCTATTCCAGAGAAACAAAGGGCCGAGCAACTGAGCCTCACTGAGAGCCTGGGCCCTCCTGAAACCCTCTACTCTCTCAGACACTCCTCAATCGATCAATCAATCAATAACTGGTAGTTACTGAACACTCTCTCTGTGCAGAACACTGAACTAAGGGCCAGGGAGAATATCCTATAGTAGGTGAACACAATGCCAACCCTCACAGTTTACAATCAAGCAAGATAGACAGACATTAAAATGACTTATACAAAGAGGGAAGGAGTGGGGTATAAGAATATGCACATAAGTACTGTGATGTTGCTGGGGTGGGGTGAGTATCAGAGTAGTTGGGGGAACAGACCCAAGTTCACTGGTGACAGAGAGGGGAGAGAGAGTAGGGGAAGGAGATGAGAGATTGGTCAGGGAAGACCTCCTGGAGAAGGTGGGATTTTATTAGGGCTTAAAAGTTGAGGAGAGTGGTGGTCTGATAAAGTGAAAAGGGTAGTCACTTCCTGGGGGTGGGGGGGGAGGTTTCATGAGGAAGAAGTGGATGACAAGGGAGATGAGATCAAGGCTCAGGGAGTACAAATGGTATTAGCAGAGTGAGGTGGATGTGCTGGGCTGTAGTGGCAGAGGAGTGAGGATGGAAGATGGGGAATAGCAGATCGAGCCCCTCTACTGTCCTGGTAGCCACCTAGAAGCTGGGTGATAGAGCCAGAGTAGAGCACTGTTCTCTGATGATGAACCCATTGCCGGTGCTATCTAACTGCACTGACTCACCATGGGCACAACATGGGGGTCAATAACACCAAGTTGGTTCCCTAGACCAGGAATGCCAAAGTACGAGATCTCACTTGGTGCTCCCTGCCCACATGTCTCAGGGTCCAGGGACAGATAAGCTCATCCTGGCCTTGAAAGAAGTAGAGTCCAGACTGAAGGGTGGAGGTCGGCAAGCAGCCAGCCAAACCTGTTCTGGTATTTTAGCCACATTCAATCAATCCATCAATCAAGAATATCGACAGCATGCCTATGGTGCACAGGACACTGTATTAAACACGGTGATTCTCCCCAACCTTACTCCAAACCTCCTCACTTCTAAGTTCTTATGCTACCTGTGTCCCCAGAACAAGAAAACTGGAAGAAAATGAGAAGAAAAGACAATGTGAAAGGAGTCTTGAATTGGTGGGGGTGGGAATATGAGATAAATGCACCTTCCCTTACTCCTCCCAGCCTTCACCAAGGCCAATGAGCATGGGCTTACCATGTGCTAACACCCGGGTTACACCAATCACCTTTTCCCTCTAACCCCTCATTCACAACTCAAGAAGCCCAGCCAAACAGCAGAATTGGAGACCTCGGTGACTACGATCCAACCTTAAGGTCCCCAGTCCCATTTCAGAACACCCGGGCTCAGGGACAGGTGGGAACCAACATCACCTTCCCCTTGCCTCCTCGCCAGAGTCCCGAGCGCTGCAGGCAGAGACATGCTGGGTTATATCACCCTACTTCTCACCATCCTGCTCCCAGGTAAGTTGGCTGCTCTCATCCCAGGTTAGCTCAGCCTACAATTGTCTCCTTCAATTCCACCACCTCCTCCCATCCTCACCACGGTGATTTATTTCTGCCCCAATTGCAGCAGTACAGACAGCGCTCACCATGGACCAGCCGGTGGTCTCCATCACCAAACAGACGGGGAAAACAGCATCACTTCCCTGTGAGTTTTCTGGCCAAAGCATCACCTACATCCACTGGTATCGCCAGCAGCCTGGGAAGGCTCCCCAGCGCCTGCTTTACTGTAAGATGGCCACATCTCAACCCACTCTGGATTCAGGATTCAGCTCAGGCAAATTCTCTACTTACAAGGCCAAAGATCAAAGCTGCACTCTGAGTGTAAGGAAACTAGAAGTGAATGATGCGGGCACCTATTACTGTGCCAGCTGGGACTCCACAGTGACACAGGTCCCTCAACCGTCCTTTCAAAAATATTACTGTCTGTAGTCATCAGGACCAGGGTCTGCCCTCTGTAGCTCTAACAGTGAATCTCTCCCATTGTTTCAAGCAATGGAGGGCCCTGAGGGGTAATCAGATCTTGTCCTGCAGCTCTTTTCTCTGGAGAACAATCTCAGTGGCCCATCCACCTTAGCCAGAAGTTGGGCACAGAGCAAAATTCCCACCATCCCCTTCTTCGTCAGTAGTGGCCTTCCACTCTTTCTCTGCCTTAACAGATGCCACCATCGTCTCCAAGCAGCTGGAGTGTGGAAGGACACTCTGGCTCTCATGTTCTGTGGGCTCTGGGACAACCCAGCATCCTCCCTGATCCCCCTCCACCCACCCAGGAGTTTACAGGAGCTTAAACCTGTAAACTGACAGTAGACAACCTGTCTCGGACAACTCATGCAGCCATCTTTCCATGGAACCTGTTCCTGAGAGCCGAGAAATAAGAGCCAAAGGGTTGAGCAGCTGCCCCTCACTGTGAGCCTGGGCTCTCCTGAAAGCCTCTACTCTCTCATTTCTTCGTCCATCAATCAATCAATAAAACATCCGTAGTTTTTGAGCGCATTCTGTGTGCAGGACACTGAACTAAGCACAGTGGAGAGTACTATACAGTAGGGAGACACAATCCCTACCCTCCCAGAGTTTACAGCCCAGCAGGAGAGACAGACACTAAAATTAAGTACGCCTTCTAGGCTGTGAGCCCCTTGTTGGGTAGGGACCGTCTCTATATGTTGCTGACTTGTACTGCCCAAGTGCTTAGTACGGTGCCCTGCACACAGTAAGTGCTCAATAAATATGATTGAATGAATGACAAGTAGGGTATAAGGATAAGTATGTAAGTGCTGTGGCATTGCAGGGATGGAGCTAGTATCAAAGTGCTTGGGGGAACAGACGCAAGTTCACTGGTGACACAGAAGGGAGGGAGAATAGGGGAAGGAGGTGAGAGATTAGTGAAGGTAAACTTCCTGGAGAAAGTGTGATTTTATTGAAGAGTAAAAGATGGCGAGAGTTTTGGTCTGGTGGATGGGACGGGGCAGACTCTCTCAGGTAGGAGGGATTGGTGAGCAAGAAGTGGATGATGAGGGAGCTGAAATCACTTTCCAATGAGGAGGATGAGGTTAGCAGAGTGAATTTTGTGGGCTGGGCTATACTGGGAGAGGAGCTTGGATGGAAAGTGGGTTTGAACAGATCGATCCTCTCTTATGTCCTGGATGCCACATATTGATCATCTTAGTGATTCCTCTGCATTCTCCCCAGGTTCACTTGAGGGGAGTCGGAGTGGTGGAGCCAGAACAGAGCACTGTTCTCTGGTGAAGGGTTTCATATGCCTGCACTGAGCTTGCTTGGGCACAAAGTGGGGATCAAAAACACTCAGAGCTAGTGCCTTTATACCAGGAAGGCCAAAGTTGGAGGGCTCACTTGGTGCCCCCTTCCCACATGCCTCAGGGTCTGGGCACAGATAAGCGTCCTCATCCCGGCCTCAAAAGAAGTAGAGTCCGGACTGTGGGACAGAGGTTTGCAGGCAGCCAACCAAATCTGTTCTGGTCCTTCATCCACAATCAATCAGTCCACCAATCAAGAATATCAACAGAATGCCTATGGTGCACAGAATACTGTACTATGCATGGTGTTTCTTCCAAGATTTTCTCTCTAGCTCCTTTTCCCCATTTCTCTGTGCTACCTGGGCCCCCAAAGCAAGAAAACAAGGAGAAAATGAGAAGAAAGGATGGTGCGAAAGCAGTTTTAACTTAGTGGGGGGAGAAAAAATGAGATCGATACACTTGGCCTTTCTCCTTCCAGCCCTCCCCCAAGGCCTACCTACCTACTTACACCTGCCTCTCTGACGTGTCTCATCTCTTTCTCCTCCCAGCTCTCCCCCATGGCCAACAAGCATTTAGTGACCATATGAAAGCTCTCTGGTACCCCAGTCACCTCTCTCTCCACCCCCGTAAACCAGTTAAGAGAAAGAAGCCCAGCCAAATATCAGAGCAGAGACCTCAGTGACTCACTACTCCAATCCCAGGGCCTCAGACCCCACTTCAGACCACTGGGGCTCAGGGACAGGAAGGAACCACCATCCTCTACTCCTTGCCTTCTCTTCAGAGCCCCGAGTGCTGCAGGCAGAGACATGCTGGTTTCTGTCACCCTCCTCCTTGCCTCCCTGTTCCCTGGTAAGTCGGCTGCTTTCATCCTGGGTTAGTTTAACCTAGAATTGTCTCCTTATTCTCCAACTCCTCCTCTCCATCCTCACCATGGTGATTTACCTTCTGCTTCCATTGCAGCAGGCCAGACAGAGGTCACTATGGACAAGCCAATGGTCTCCATCACCAAACGGACTGGAACATTAGCATCATTTTTCTGTGAGTTTTCCAAAGAAGGCATCAGCTACATCCACTGGTATCTCCAGCAGCCTGGGAAGGCTCCCCAGCGCCTGCTCTACTGTAACACAGCCACATCTCAACCCACGCTGGATGCAGGATTCAGCGCCAGTAAATTTTCTACTTTCAAGAGCAATGATCCAAGCTGTACCCTGAAAGTACGGAAAGTGAGCATTAGTGAAGCCGGCATCTATTACTGTGCCAGCTGGGACTCCACAGTGACACAGGTCCCTCTGCCCCTCACACAACAAATCACTGTGTAGTCACCAGGAGCAGGGCCTGCCCCCCACAGCTCTGGCAGTGAATCTCCCTCTCTGTTTCAGGCTCCTTGGCAAGCTAAGCTTGGCCCCAGTTTGTTTTTTGGAGCAAACAGGTCCATCCTGCAGCTCTTCAGGTGGGAAAAATCCCAGCAGCTCCATCCACCTAAGCCACAGGTTGGACACAGAGCACAATTCCCACCATTCCTTTCTTAGACATTGGTGGCCTCCCACTCTGCTCTCCCTTAACAGACACCACCATCATCTCCAAGCTCTGAGATTGTGGAAATACACTGTCTCTCATGACCCTTGGGCTCTGGGACAACCCAGCATCTTCTCTGAGCCCTATCCACCTATCCAGGGATTGCTCTGGGACCTACACCTGTAAACTGACAACTGACAACCTGTCTGGAACCTCCCACAAAGATAACTTTCCACAGAACCTATTCCACAGAGCTAAGAACTAAGGGCCAAAGGGTGGAACAACTGCCCCTCACTGTGAGCTTGGGCCCTCCTGAAAACCTCTACTCTCTCAGTCCCTCCCCAATCAATCAATCCATCACTGGAAGTTATTGAGCACTTTCTGTGTGCTGAACATTGAACTTTGGAAAGTACCATAAAGTAAGTGGGCACAGTCAGTAGGAGAGATGGACACTAAAATGAAATACACATATGGGAAAAGAGCAGGGTATGAGAATAAGTACATCGATGCTGTGGTGTTGTGGAGTGATTATTATCAAAGTGCTTAGGGGGAAAAGACCCACATGCATAGATGACATAGAAGGGAGAGTAGGGAAAGGAGATGAGAGATTAGTCAGGGAAAACCTCCTGGAGAATATGTGATTTTATTAGAGCTTAAAAGATGGAGAGAGCTGTGGCCCCGTGGATGGGAAGGCACAGACATATCCACGCAGGAGGGATTGAATGGGAAAGAAGTGGAAGATAAAGGAGATGAGATCAAGGCAAGTAAGTAGGATGGTGTTAGAAGAGTGGTCTGGGCTGAAGAGGGAGAGCAGCGAAGATGAGCAGTGGGGAAGAGTGGATCGATCCCCTCTAAGAACCTGGCTATCAACTGATAGGCAATTTTAGTAAATCCTGTCTTCTCTGCAGGTTCACTTGGTTTGTTGCTATACTGTATTCTCCCAAGTGCTTTGTACAGTGCTCTGTACACAGTAAGTGCTCAATAAATGTGATTGAATGAATGAATGAGCACCCTGGAAGGTGGAGCAAGAGCAGAGCACTGATAGAGAAGCAGCGTGGCTCAGTGGAAAGAACACGGGCTTTGGAGTCAGAGGTCGCAGGTTCAAATGCCGGCTCTGCCAATTGTCAGCTGTGTGACTTTGGGCAAGTCACTTAACTTCTCTGTGCCTCAGTTACCTCATCTGTAAAATGGGGATTAAGACTGTGAGCCCCCTGTGGGACAACCTGATCACCTTGTAACCTCCCCAGCGCTTAGAACAGTGCTTTCCACATAGTAAGCGCTTAATAAATGCCATCATTATTACTATTATTATTATCTCTGCCAATGGGTTTCATGTGCATCCACTTAGCCCCCGCAGACACGTCAATAACACCAAGAGTGGGTGCCCTAAACCAGGAATGCCCAGGTTAGAGGTCACACTTGGAGCCCACTGTGCACTTGTTTCAGGATCCAGGCACTGATAGGCTCATCCGGGTCTCAAAAGTAGAATCCAAGCTGAGCGACAGAGGTTTGCAAGGGACCAACCGAACCTGTTCTGGTCTGTCATCCACACTTAATCAATACATCACTGAAGAGTATCAACAGAACACCTATGGTGCACAGGACAATGTACTAAGCACTGTGCTTCTCCCCAACCTTTCCCTCTTCCTGCTCATTCTCATTTCCCTATGCTACTTGTGCCCCCGAAACAAAAAAACTGGGAGAAAATGACGGAAAAAGATGGTGTGATAGGAGTTTTGACTTAGTGGGAAAAAGAAATAAGATAGATATATCTTCTTTTTCTCCTCCCAACCCTCCCCCATGGCCAATAAGCAGGCAGTTATCATGGGATAGCATCTCGATTACCCCAATCACCTTTCCCCTCTGTCCCTTCATTCCAGTCACAAGAAGCCCAGCCAATCAGCAGAGTGAAGAGCTCGGTGATTTACCGCTCCAACCCCAGGGCCCCGGCCGCACTTCAAAACACATGGTACTCAGGAAAGGTGGGAACCACCATCATCTCCTCCGTTCCTGCTCTCCAAGAGCCCCAATTGTTTCAGGAGAAGATATGCTGGGATCTGTCACCCTTCTTCTCACCGTCCTGCTTCCTGGTAAGTCAGCTGCTCTCATCCTGGGTTAGTCAGTTTAGAATTGTCTTCTTAATCTCCTACTCCACATCCTCACCATGGTGCTTTTCTTTCTGCCTCCATTGCAGCTGGCCAGACAGCGCTCACCATTGACCAGCCAATGGTCTCCCTGACCAAAAGGACAAGGGCGTCGGCATCATTTCTCTGCAAGCTTTCCGACAAAAACATCGGGCACATCCACTGGTATCGCCAGCAGCCCGGGAAGGCTCCCCAGCGCCTGCTCTACTGTGAAATGGCCACATCTCAACCCAGCCTGGATGCAGGATTCAGCTCCGATCAATTTTCTACTTACAAGAACATAGATTATACCTGTATCCTGAAAGTACGGATGCTGAGCATTAGTGATGCTGGTACCTATTACTGCGCCAGCTGGGACTCCACAGTGATACAGGTCCCTCCACCCTTCATACAAAAAAACCACTGTCTGTGGTCACGAGGAGCAAGGCCTCCCCCGCAACAGTTCTGGCAGTGAATCTCACCCTCTGTTTCAAGTTTCTTGGAAGGATAAGCTTGGCTCCAATTTGGTTCCTGGAACAAACAGTTCTGCCCTGCAGTTTTCTCTGCAGAGAACTATCTCTGGGACCCCATCCACCTTAGCCAGAGGTTGGGCACAGAGCACAATTCCTAGCACTCCATTCTCAGACATCAATGGCCTCGTAGTCCTCCTCTGCCTTAGCAGACACCACCATTGCCTCCAAGCTGTGGGATCATGGAAGAACACTGTCTTTTTGTCCTGTGGGCTCTAGGACAACTTAGCATCTTTCCCAAGCCACAATCACCTATCCAGGGATAGCTCTGGGGCTTAAACCTGTAAACTGACAAATGACAATCTGGGTGGGCTCTCCCACGCAGAAAATTTTCCTTGGAACCTAGTTCAGAAGGCTGAGAACTATGAGTAAAATGGTGGTCAACTGCCCCTCACTGTGAGCCTAGGCCCTCCTGAAACTCTCTACTCTCTCAGTTCTTCCTCCACTAATCAATCCATCACTGGAAATTATTGAACACTTTCTGCATGCAAGAACACTGAACTAAGTGTTTGGGAGAGTATTATAAAGTAGGTAGACACAATACTGACCCTTATGGACCTAAAAATCTACCAGGAGGGACAGACACTAAAATGAATTACACATATGGGGAAAGAGCAGGTATGAGGATATGTTCATAAGTGCTGTGCTGTTAGGGGCTGGGGGCGAGTGAGTATCAGAATGTTTAAGGGGAAAAGACTCAAATGCATAGATGATACAGAAGGGAAAGTGGGGAAAGGAGATAAAAGATTAATCAGGGAAGACCTCCTGGAGAAAGTGTGGTTTTCTTAGAGTGTAAAAGATAGCAGAGGTCTAGTGGATGGGAAGGGGCAGGCACATCTAGGCAGGAGGGATTACTTGAGCAAGAAATGGATGATGAGGGAGATAAGATAAAGGCCCAGTGAGTGGGATGGTGTTAGCAGAATGAAGTGTGTGGGCTGAGCTGTAGTGGGAAAGGAGTGAGGATGAAAGGGGGGGCACAGTGAATCGATTCCCTTCTAAGATCTTGGCTGTCATCTGTTAGGAAATCTTAGTGATTCCTCTGTCTTCTCTGCGTGTTAATTGGCGAGCAGCCTTAATGATGGAACCAGAGTAGAGCACCGTTCTCCGGCTATGGGTTTCATATGCCTGCACTGAGCCCCCATAGACACAACGTGAGGGTCAATAACCCCCAGAGTGGGTGATCTAAACAAGGAATGCCAAAGTTTGAGGTCTCACTTGGTACTCCCTTGCCCACATACCTGTACCCTGAAAGTACAGAATCTGAGAAAAAGTGATGCTGGCACCTATTACTCTGCCAGCTGGGACTTCACAATGGCAAAGGTTCCTCTGCCCCACATACAAAAAAATCACCGTCTCTGATCACCAAGAGCAGGCTCTGCCTCCTCACCAGGTCTGGCACCGAATCTTACTTCCTGCTTCAGTCTCCTTGGCAAACCAAGTTGGGCCCTGATTTGGTTTCTGGTCCTTCCCGCAGATCTTTTTCTGCACTCCAACCCCATTAGACCCATCCACCTTAGCCAGGGGTTGGGCACAGAGCACAATTCCCACTGTCCCCCTCTCAAACACTGGTGGCATCCCAGGTTTGCTGTGGCAGAGCAAACACCACCATCATCTCCAAGGGATGGGTTCTGTGAAAGGACATTCTGGCTCTCATATCCGGTGGACTCGGAGACAACTCAATATCCTCCCTGAACCCCATCCAACCACCCAGTACTCAGTCACTGCCACTGCCCACTCTGAGGCCAAAACCTGAAGACTGACAACTGACAACCCAGCTGGGCCCACTGACTTCACTCCAGCATTAGTTCAGAATTTATTCCAGAGACCCTAGAACTGTGGTCAAAAGATGGACCAATTGCCCCTCACTAGGCTTCCAGGCTGTCTGGAAAACCTGTTCTCATCCCCTCCCCACATCAATCTATCAATCAGTCACTGGAAGCTATTGAGCACTTACTGTGTGTAGAATAATAAATGTTTGGGAGAGTACAATACAGTAGACAGACACAATCCCAGCCCAGAAGGAACTTGCAGTCCAGAAAGGGAAGACAGACATTAAAATAAATTACAGATAAGGAAAGTGGCAGAATGTGGGACAGGGATTGTATCAGAAGTGACTGCGTTTTATCCCCCTCAGCAGGTCAGTACAGTGCTTGGCACATAGATCTTAACAAACACCACCATCATTATTATTGTTGTTATTACATAACCTGGGAGTCTTTCATGGTCAGAGATGGAAAGGGCAGGGAGTTAAGCTGGAGCTGAGGGCCTCGCACCTCTCCCAAACCAACTGAGCCCAGTACAGAGGAGCAAGCAGGAGGGTAACAACTCTTACAGCCCACGTGGGATTGAGTCCGTTTCTCGTCTCATTGGTTATATTTTCCGACAGATTCACCATCCAGCTTCAGATTCACCTCACCCGATTATAAACTTCTTCATGTCAGGGTCCATGTCTTTCTGTCCTCTTCTACTCTCAGCTGGTACAGTGCTCTGAACACAGCAGACATTCATTCAGTACAAGTATTGACTGACTGACATTTTTTATGGCATTTGTTTAGTGCTAATTATGTACCAGACACTGTACTGGATTGGATAAAACTGAGTCTGGCTGGACACAGTCCATGTCCCACATGGGGCTCACAGTCTTAATCTCTATTTTACAGTTGGGATAACTGAGGCACGGAGAAGTGAAGTGACTTGCCTAAGGCCACACAGTTGTCAAGTGGTGGAGCCGGGATTAGAAACCAGGTCCTTCTGATTCCCAGGCCCCTGCTCTAACCACTAGGCATACTACTTCTCAGTGAAGTGCAGAAAAGATGATGTCATTTCTCTCAGGATTGCTCAAGAAGGCTGCAGTGGCATATAACAGGGTCTCTCTGTTCCCCCTGCCATCTCTCTGCCTCTCTGATGTGACTCATCTCTTTCTCCTCACAGCTCTCCCCGACAACCAGCATGCACCTAATGACAATGTGAATGCAGTCTGGATTCCAAATCACCTCTTCTCTTCACTCCACCAAACCAGTCCAAAGCCAAGAAGCCCAGCCAATCAGCAGAGCGGAGACCTCGGTGACTAACTGCTCCAACCCCAGGGCCTGGACCCCATTTCAGGCCACTGGGGGCTCAGGAACAGGTGGGAACCACCATCCTCTCCTCCCCAGAACCCAAGCACTGCAGGTGGAGACATGCTGGGGTCTGTCACCCTCCTTCTCACCACCCTGCTCCCTGGTAAGTCGACTGCTTTTGCTCCACGTTAGCCCTGTCTGGAACTGCCTTCTTCTCCTCCTTCTCCTCCTCATCTTCCTCCTCATCATAGACATTTACTTTCTGTCCCCATCCCAGCTGGACAGACGGCACTCACCCTGGACCAGCCAATGGTCTCCATCACCAGACAGGCCAGGATGATCGCAAAGATCCCCTGCGAGTTTTCTGACAAGAGCATCAGGTACATCCATTGGTATCGCCAGCAGCCTGGGAAAGCTCCCCAGCGCCTACTCTACTATAACCTGGCCACATCTCAACCCACACAGGATGCAGGATTCAGTTCTGACAAATTCCATGCTTACAAGAGCAAAGAACAAAGCTGCATCCTGCAGGTCCAGAAATTGGGCACGAGTGATGCTGGCATATATTACTGCGCCAGCTGGGACTCCACGGTGACACAGGTCCCCTTGATATTCATACAAAAAGTCACTGTCCGCAGTTACCAGGAGCAAGGTCTGCCCCCAGCAGCTCCAGCCGTGACTCTCATCCCCTACTTCAGTCTTCTTGATAAACTATGAGGGCCCCCCGCTGTGAAAAGTTCTGTCCTGCCGCTCTTTTTCCAGAGAACAATCCCAGCGGCCCCACCAGTTTTAGCCAGAGGTTGGACACAGAGCACATTTCCAACTGTGCCTTTCTGAGACACTGGTGGCCTCCCAGTCCTGCTCTGCCTTAATAGATACCACCATCATCTCCGAGTAGTGGAATCATAGAAGGACACTCTATTTCTCATGTCATGTGGGCTCTGGAACAACCCAGCATCCTTCCTGAACCTCAATCACTCACCCAGGAACGCTCTGGGGCCTACATCTATAAGCTGAAAAACAACAACCACACTCAAATAGCTTTCCAAAGAACCTATTCCAGAGAGCGGAGAACTAAGGGTCAAAGGGTGGAGCAACTGCCCCTCACTGTGAACCTGGGCCCTCCTGAAACCCTCTACTCTCTCAGTTCCTCCTCCAACGATCAATCAATCAATCACCAGTAGTTACTAAGCACTTTCTGTGTGCGGAACACTGAACTACGTCCTAGGGAGAGTACCATATAGAAAGTGGACACAATTTTGCCCTTCACATAGACACTAAATGTAATTATTCATATGGAGAAGTGGCAGGGTATAAGTATATGTACATAAGTGCTTTGGTTTTAGGGGGTTGGAAGCGTATCAGAGTGCTTAGGGGAACAAACCCAAGTTCACTGGTCACACAGAAGGGAGGGAGAGTAGGGGAAGGAGATGAGGGATTTATCAGGGAAGACCTTCTGTAGAAAGTGCAGTTTTATTAGATCTTAAAAGATGGGGAGATTGGTGGTCTGATGAACAAGAAAGGGCAGGCAATTCCAGTCAGGAGAGATTGCATGAGCAAGTGGATGATGAGGGACATGAAATCAGGAACTAGTGAGTAGGATGGTGTTTGCAGAGGGAAGTGTGGGGGTTTGGCACTTATTGGGAGTGGAGTGAGGATGGAAGGTCTGGCAGAACGGATAGATTCCATCTAATGTTGGCATTTATTAAGTGCTTACTATGTGCAAAGCACTGTTCTAAGCACTGGGGAGCTTACAAGGTGATCAGGTTGTCCCATGGGGGGCTCACAGTTTTAATCCCCATTTTACAGATGAGGTAACTGATGTTCAGAGAAGTTAAGTCACTTGCCCAAAGTCACACAGCTGACAAGTGGCAGAGCCAGGATTTGAACCCATTTCCTCTCAGCCCATGCTCTTTCCACTGAGCCACGCTGCTTATCATAATCTAATTTCTAATTGTCAGTTATGACCCATCTCAGTAATTCCTCTGGCTTCTCCCCAGGTTCACATGCGAGGAGCCTGGGTGGTGGAGACAGAGATACTGTTCTCTGGCTTGGAATGCCCTGCCTCCTCAAATATGACAGACATCACTCTCTCCCCCTTCAAAGCCTTATTGAAGGCACATCTCCTCCAAGAGGCCTTCCCTGACTAAGTACACTCATTCCTCTCCTCCCACTCCCTTCTGGGTCACCCTGCCTTGCTCCCTTTGTTCTTCCCCCCTCGCAGCCCCAAAGCACTTTTGTACATATCTGTAATTTATTTATTTATGTTAATATTTGTCTCCCCCTCAAGACTGTAAGCTCATTATGGGCAGAGATTGTGTCTGTTTATTGTTGTAGTGTACTCTCCCAGGTGCTTAGTGCTCTGCACACAGTAGGTGCTCAATAAGTACGAGATTGAATAAATATGCCTGCACTGGACCTTCATGAGTACAACTTGGGTGTCAATAAAACCCAGAGTTGGTGCCCCAAACTATGAGGGCCAAGGTTCGAGGTCTCTTTGTTGTTCCCTCCCACAAGTCCCAGGGTCCTGGCATTGATACACTCAACCCTGCCTGGAAAAAAGTTGAATGCAGCCTGAAGGATGGAGCTTTGCAAGTGGCCAGCTGAACCTTTTCTGGTCTTTTATCCACAATCAATCAATCCATCAAGCAATAGAATTGACAGAATGCCTACAGCGCATAGGCATATTAAGCACGGTGCTTCTCCCTAACCTTTGCCTCCACCTCCTCCTTCCCACCTGTGCTACCTATGCTACCTGTTCCACAAAAACAAGAAAACGGGGAGAAAATGCAAAGAACAGATGGTGTAAAAAGAGTCTTAAATTGGTGGGGGAGAGAAATGAGATAGATGCAGCTTCCCTTCCTCCTCCCAGCCCTCCCCCAAGGCCAATAAGCATGGAGTTACCATGTGATAGCACCCAGGTTACCTCAATCACCTTTCCCCTCCGCCCCCTCTTTCCAGTAACAAGAAGCCAAGTCAATCAGCCGAGTGGAGATCTTGGTGACTCACCAATCCAACCTCAAGGCCCCGGCCACACTACAGAACACTTGGGGATCAGAACAGGTGGGAACCACCATCATCTCCTCTTCACTTCCTCTTCAGAGCCCCAAGCACTGCAAGCGGAGACATGCTGGGGTCTGTCACCCTCCTTCTCGCCACCCTGCTCCCTGGTAAGTCGCCTGCTTTAATCCTGGGTTATCTCAGCCTAAAATTGTCTCTTTAATCTCCTACTCCTCCTCTCCGTCCTCACCACAGTGATTTGTTTTCTGCTCCCACTGCAGCTGGCCAGACAGCGCTCACCATGGACCAGCCAATGATTTCTGTCACAGGACAGGCCAGGTCAGTAGCATCATTTCTCTGTGAGTTTTCCAACCGAAGGACCTCCTACATCCACTGGTATCGCCAGCAGCCTGGGAAGGCTCCCCAGCGCCTGCTCTACTATAACATGGATACGTCTCAACACAAGCTGGATGCGGGATTCAGCTCAGACAAATTCTATGTGGACAAGAGTAAAGATCAAAAATGTTCCCTGAGGGTACGGAAATTGGAAATGAATGATGCTGGCACCTATTACTGTGCTAGCTGGGACTCCACAGTGACACAGGTCCCTCTGCCTCTCATACAAAAAACTGCTGTCTGTGGTCTCCAGTGGCAAGTTGTGCCTCTGCAAAGCTCCAGCACTGAATCTCACCCTCTACTTCAGTCTTCTTGACATCCTAAGTTGGGCCCCGATTTTGTTTCTGGAGCAAACCGTTCCATCCAGCAGCTCTTTCTCTGCAGACAAACCCCAGCAGCCCCATGCATCTTAGCCAGAGGTTGGGCACAGAGCACAGTTTCCACCATCCTCTTTGTAGTTGTTGGTGACCTCCTAGTCTTTCTCTGCCAGAGCAGATACCATCAACATCTCCAAGGGATGGGGTCTGCAGAAGTACAATCCGGCTCTCATGTTCCGAGGGCTCGGAGACAACCCACCATTCTCCCTGAACCCCACTTACCCACTCAGTCACTGCTCTTGCTAGCCATGGGGCCTAAACCTGAAGACTGACAGTAGACAACTCAGCTGGGCCCACCTACTCAGCTGCCTTTGCTCGGAATTTATTCTAGAGACCCT
The DNA here is from genome assembly GCF_015852505.1 of Tachyglossus aculeatus. Taxonomy (NCBI): domain Eukaryota; kingdom Metazoa; phylum Chordata; class Mammalia; order Monotremata; family Tachyglossidae; genus Tachyglossus; species Tachyglossus aculeatus. The sequence continues at coordinate 39,451,706 of NC_052067.1, read as the reverse complement.
ACAACTATGGTCAAAGGTTGGTCCCTCACTAGGCCCCCAGGGTGTCACAAAAAACCACTCCTCTCTCCTCCCCCATCAATCAATCAATAAAATTATTGAGCACTTAGTGTGTGCAGAACACTGAAATAAATGCTTGGGGGAGTATAATACAGTGGACAGGCATAATCTGGGCCCTCATGGGGCTTCCTGTACAGAAAGGGGAGACAGACATTAAGGTAAATTACAGCCAGGGAAATGGCAGAATGTTAGACAGGAATTTTGTCACAGTTTCTGTATTTTAACCACCCCAGTGCTCAGTACAGTAGTGGCACATAATAAGCTCTGAAAAAACACCACCACTATTTCATTTCTCTCAGGATTGCTCAAGAAGCCCGCAGTGACTTGTGTTGGGATCTCTTTGCTATCCCCGCCATCCCTCTATTTCTCTGAAGTGCCTCATCTCTTTCTCCTCCCAGCTCTCCCAGATGGCCAATAAGCACGTAGTGACCACGTGAACGCACTCTGGTACCCCCGTCACCTTTCTTCTGCACCCTTCCTTTACCACCCAAAAGAATAAAGCTCGGCCAATCAGCAGAGCAGAGACCTCAGTGACTCACTTCTCCAAACCCAGAGTACCCCATTCCACTTCAGAACACTTGGGGATTAGGAGCAGGTGGGAATCATCCTCCTCTCCTGCCCCGAACCCCAAGCACTGCAGGCGGAGACATGCTGGGTTATGTCCCCCTACTTCTCGCAGCCCTGCTCCCTGGTAAGTCGGCTACTTTCACCCTGGGTTAGCCTGGTCTTGAACTGCATTTCTTCCTTTTTGTCCTTCTCCAATGCCTCCTTTTCCTTCTCTTCCTGCTGCTCCTCATCCTCCTGCTCCTCCTCACCCAGACTTTTATTTTCTGTCACCATCACAGCAGGGCAAACGGCGATCACCATGGTGCAACCTGTGGTCTCCATCACCAGACAAGCCAGGAAGAGTGCAAAGATCCCTTGCGAGTTTTCTCAGAAAAGCATCACGTACATCCACTGGTATCATCAGCAGCCTGGGAAGGCTCTCCAGCGCCTGCTCTACTATCACCTGGACTCGTCTAAACAGACGATGAATGCAGGATTCAGTTCGAACAAATTCTATGCTTACATGAGCAAAGATCAAAGCTGCACCTTGGAGGTCCAGAACCTGGTCATGAGTGATGCTGGCATCTATTACTGTGCCAGCTGGGACTCCACAGTGATACAGGTCTCTCTGCTCTCCGTACAAAAATATCACTGTTGGTAGTTACCAGGAGCAAGACCTGCTCTCCACATCCCCCGCAGTGAATCTCTCCCCCTGCTTCAGTCTCCTTGGCAAACTATGAGGCCCAGGTGCAAATAGATTTGCCCTGCAGCTCTTTCTCTGGAGAACAATCCCATCAGCCCCCACCCACCTTAACCAGCGATTGAGCACAGAGCACAATTCCCACCTTCCCCTTCTCAAATATTGGTGGCCTCTCAGGCCCTCTCTGACTGAACAATGCTATAATTGTCTCCAAGCTGTAGGATCATGGAAGGACACTGTGGCTCTCATGACCTGTGGATTCTGGTGCAACCTAGCATTCTCCATGAGTCCCATCTACCCACCCAGGGATCACTCTGGGGCCTAAACTTGTAAACTGACAACCGATAACCTGGCTGGCACCCCACCACCACCCCATCCTACGCAGCCACAACTCCACGGTATCTATTCCAGGGACTCCAGAACTATGGGGAAAATGGTTGCTCAGTTGCCCTTTGCTGTGAGCCTGGGCCCTCTTGAAAACCTCTACTCTCTAGAACCCTCCTCAATCAGTCAATCAATCAATCAATACATCACTGGTAGTTAACACTTTCTTTATGCAGAACACTAATCTAAGCACTTGGAAGAGTACCATACAGTAGGTGGACACAATCCAGACCCTCACAGAGCTTAGTCTAGCAGGAGAGACAGAAAGGAAAATAAATTACACATAGTGGAAGGAATAGGCTATAAGGATATGTACAAAAGTACATAAGTTCTGTAGTGTTAGGGGGTGGGGTGAGTATCAAAGTGCTTAGTGAGAACAGACTCAAGTGCAGAGGTGACCGAGAAGGGAGGGAGAGTAGGGGAAGAAGATGAGAGATTAGTGAGGGCGGACTTCCTGGAGAAGGTATGATTTCATCGGGGCTTGAAAAATGGGGAGAGTGGTGACCTGATGGATGGGAAGGGACAGGCCCTTCCAGGCAGGAGAGATTGCATGAGCAGGAAGTGGTTGATGAGGTAGATGAGACTGAGGACTAGTGGGGATGATGGGGTTAGCAAAGCAAAGTGTGTGGTCTGGGCTGTAGTGGGAGAGGAGCGGAGGATGGAAGGTGAGGCAGAGAAAATCGATCTCCACTAATGTTCTGGCTGATATTTATGGGTCATCTTAGTGATTACTCTGTCTTCTCCCCAGGTTCACTAGCGAGGAGCCTGGGTTATGTAGCCAGAGCAGAGCACTGTTTTCTGGTGATGGGCTTCAGATACCCACACTGAGCTCCCATGGGCACAATATGGTGGCAATACCATCCAGACTTGGTGAATTAAACCAGAAATGCCAAGATTCGAGGTCACACTTGGTGCTTCCTGCCCACATGTCCCAGGCTTTGGGCAGAGATAAGCTCATGCTGGCCTCTAACCTGAAGGAAGGAGGTTTCCAATCAATCAATCAATCCATCAAGCAATATTATTGACAGAATGCTTATGGTGCACAGGTCACTGTACTAAGCACAGTGTTTCACCCCAACTTTTCCCTCCATATTCTCATTCCCATTTCCCTATGTTACCTGTGCTCCCAAAGCAAGAAAGCTTGGAGACGATGAGAAGAAAAGACAGTGTGAAAGAGGTCTTGAATTGGTGGTAGAGAGAAATGAGATAGATTCATTTTCCCTTTCTCTTCCCAGTCTTCCCCTGTGACCAGTAAGCATGTAGTTACCATGTGATAGCACCCGAGTTACCGCAAACACCTTTCCCATCTGTCCCCTCATTCAAGTCACAAAGAGTCCAGCCAATCAGCAGAGAGGATATGTCAGTGACTCATCCCATCAAACCCATGCACCTTAGTTAGAGGTTGGGCATAGAGCATAGAGCACATTTGCCACCACCTCCTCCTCAGCTGCTGGTGGCCTCCAAGTCTTGCTATTCCAGAGTGTACACCACAGTCATCTCCAAGGGATAGGGCCTGTGGAAAGGCTCTCTGGTTCTCATATCCCCTGGGCTCAAATACATCTGTGAAACTCATCCACCCACTCAGTGATGGGGTGGCAATTACTGCTACTGCCCATTTTGGGCCCTAAACCTGAAGACTGACAACCTACAGCACGCTGGGCTCACCTATTTTGCTCCCTTTGCTTGGAACCTATTCCAGAGACCCTAGAAGTTTGGTCAAAGGACGGACAAATTGCCCCTCACTAGGCCCTCAGGCTACCCCCAAAAGCAATCCTCTCTCCTTCCCACATCAATCAGTCAATCAGTTATTCACTGGTAGATACTGAGCATTTACTGTATGCAGAACACTGAACTAAATGACTGGGAGAGTACAGTAGACAAACACAATCCTGGCCCTCAAAGGAACTAGCAACCCAGAAAGGGGAGACAGATCTTAAAATGAAGATACAAATACAGATAAGGAAAATGGCAGAATACGGGACAGGGATTTTTTTCACACCTGATCAAGTTTAATCCACCCCTGCAGTCAATTCAGTGATTGGCACATAGTAAGCTCTTAACAAACACCACCATTGTTACCATATTATCCTTATTATTTTCACTGGGAGTCCTTCATGTCCAGAGATGGGAGGGGGAGGGCAAGGAAAGGTTGGACCTCAAGATCCCCCACTCTCTTTCAAAACACATCAAGCACTGGAGAGAATTAAGTAGGAGAGTCTGACTCTCACAACCCACCTGGAACTGGATGAAATGAGAAAGTTCTGAGTCCCTGTTTCTCTCCTCAATAGTTCTATTTTCTAATTCTCCATCCAGCATTAGATTCACCACACCACACCCTCCCTTCAAAAAACTTCTTCAAATCACTGTCCGTGTCTTTCTGTATTCTTTATCTCTCACCGAGTACAGAGCTCTGAAAATGTAGGCATTTATATTGATGTTATTGTAGCCTGTTATTTGTTTTGATGTCTGCCTCCCCTCTTCTAGACTGTAAGCCTGTTTTGGGCAGGGCTTGTCTCTATTGATGAATTGTACTTTCCAAGCTCTTAGTACAGTGCTGTACACACAGTAAGTGCTCAATAAATACAGTTGAATGAATAAATTCAGTACATACTATTGACTGACTTACATTTCAGTGGAGTGTAGATAAAATCTTGTCATTTCTCTCAGGATTGCTAAAGAAGCCTACAGTAGTATATGATGGGATCTCTCTGCCTCTCTGCCATGCCTCATCTCTTTCCCCTCCCAGCACCCTCCATGGCCAACAAGCGTTCAGTCATAATGTGATCGCACTTCAATATACCAATCACATCTCCCCTCTGGCCTCCAGCCCGGTCAAAAGAAAGAAGCCCAGCCTATCAGCAGAGCGAATACCATGGTGACTCACCTCTCCAACCCGAGGGTCTCCGATCTTACTTCAGAACACTTGGGACTCAGGGTCAGGTGGGAACCATCATCCTCTTCTCCTTGACTCCTATTCGAAGCCCCAAAAGTGGCAGGCAGAAACATGCTGGGATCTATCACTCTCCTTCTTGCCGCCCTGCTCCCTGGTAAGTTGGCTGCTTTCACCATGAGTTAGTCTACCTAGAGCTGCATTGTCCTCCTCCTTCTCCTGCTCCATCTCCTCCTATTCCTCTTTCTCCTCCTCCTCCTTCTCACCACAGACATATCCTTTCTGTCTTCATCCCAGCAGGCCAGACAGCACTCACCATGGACCAGCCAATGGTCTCCATCACCAGACAGGCCAGGAAGTCTGCAAAAATCCCCTGCGAGCTTTCTCAGAAAAGCATCACATACATCCACTGGTATCGCCAGCAGCCTGGGAAGGCTCCCCAGCGCCTGCTCTACTATGACCTGGCCACATCGAAACAGACGTTGGATGCGGGATTCAGTTCAGACAAATTCCATGCTTACAAGACTAAAGATCAAAGCTGCACCCTGATGATTGAGAAACTGGGCACGAATGATGCTGGCATCTATTACTGCGCCAGCTGGGACTCCACGGTGACACAGGTCCCTCAATTTCCCGTACAAAAAATCACAGTCTGTCGTCACTAGGAGCAAGGCCTGCTCCTGACAGCTCCAGTAGTGAACCTCAGCCCCTCTTCGGTAACCTATGAGGATCTCCTGGGGCAAACAGATCAGTCCTGCATTTTTTTTTCTAGAGAACAATCCCAGCAGCCTCACCCATGTTAACCAGGGGTTGGGCACAGGGCACAGTTCTGACTGTGCCTTTGTCAGACATCGGTGGCCTCCAAGGCCTGCTCTCCTTAACAGATGCCACCATTATCTCCAAGCAGTGGGATTGTGAAAGAGCATTATCTCTCATGTCCTGTGGGCTCTGGACAATTCAGCATCCTTCCTGAGTCCCAACGATCCATCCAAGGATCACTCTAGAGCCTAAACCTGTAAACTCCTGTCTGGTACCTCCCACACAGCCATCTTTCCACGGAACCTATTCCAGAGAGCCAAGAACTAAGGGTCAAAGGGAGGAGCAGCTGCCCCTCTCTGTGAGGTTCGTTCAGTTTTCAATTGGCTTCTCCACCTCCTACTCTTCCTCCCCATCCTCCCCATGGTGATTTACTTTCTGCCCCCACTGCAACTGGCCAGACAGTGCTCCACATGGACCAGCCAATGCTCTCCATCACCCAACAGCCTGGATCATTGGCATTTTTTTCTCTTCAAGTTTTCTGATCCAAAGACAGTCTACATCCACAGGTATCACCAAGAGCCTGGAAAGGCTCCCCAGCGACTGCTCTATATGAACCTGGCCACATCTCAACGTGCAATGGAGGCAGGATTCAGTCGTACAAATTCTATGCTTACAAGGCCAAAGATCAAACCTGTACCCTGCGGCTAAAGAAACTGGACTTGAGCGATGCTGGAATCTATTATTGTGCAAACTGGAACTCCCCAGTGGCACAGGTCCCTCTGCCCCTCCTACAAAGAGTCACTGTCTCTGATCACCAAAGAGCAGGCCCTGCCCCCCATCACAGCTCCAGCACTGAATCTCACCCTCTTCTTCAGCCTCTTTGGCAAACTAAGTTTAGTCCGATTTGGTTGCTGGAGCAAACTACTCCATTCTGCAGCTCTTTCTCTGCAGACCAACCTCAGCAGCCCCAGCCAGCTTAGTCAGAGGTTGGGCACAGAACACAATTCCCACTCTTCCCTTCTCAGATGCTGGTGACCTCCCAGTCTTGCTCTGGCAGTGCAGACACCATAATCTTATTCAAGGTTTGGGGTCTGTGGAAGGATCATATTTGGTGGTCTTGGAGACAACCCATTATCCTCCCAGAACCCCAAGGGCAGTCACTGCTGTTGCCCGCTCTGGGACCTAAACCTGAAGACTGACAATCAAAGGCCCAGCTGGACTGAGCTACTTGGCTCCCTTTGCTCAGAATTTATTCCGGAGACTCTAGAACACTGGTCAAAGTGTGGACCAATTGCCCCTCATTAGGTCCCCAGGCTATCCCAAAAAAGCACTCCTCTCCCCTTCCCACATCAATCAGTCATTGAGCACTTACTGTGGGCTGTTATTGAGTTGTTGGTAGTTATTGAGCACTTACCGTGGGCAGAAAACTGAACTAAATGCTTAGTATGCTACACAAACCCAACTCTGGTCCTCCAGGAGCTTGAAGTCCACATCGGGGAGACAGACATTAAAATAAATTACAGATAAGGAAAATGGCAGAATACGGAATATGGGACAGGGATTTGTCACACCTGTTCTTATTTTATCCACCACCGTGCTCGATAAAGTCCTTGGCACATGGTAAGCTCTTAACAAACATTACCATTATTACCATTATTAGTAGTAGACTGAGACCCCTTACTGGCCACTGATGGGAGGAGAAGGCCAAGAAATGGGGTTGGAGCTCAGGAGCTCCCAACCTCTCCCAGAACCAATCAAGCCCTGCAGAGAAGCAAGAGGGAGATTCACGACTCTCACAGCCCACCTGGAACTGGATGAAAGGAGAAAGATCTGAGACTCCATTTCTTTTGTCATTAGTTATATTCTCTGACTGATTCTCCATCCAGCATTGGCTTGACCCCACCCAATTATAAATTCCTTCAACTCAAGATCCGTGTTCCTTCAACACGGTTTTCAGTCCTCTTTTAGGCTCACCCAGTACAGTGCTCTGAACACAGCAGGCATTGAGTACATACTATTGACTGACTGACATTTCAGTGAAGTGCAGACAAGATCAAGTCACTTCTTCCAGGATTGCTCAATAAGCCTGCAGTGGCGTGTGACGGGTTCTCTCTGCTGCTCCTGCTATCTCTCTGCCATGCCTCATCTCTTTCTCCTCCCAGTTCTTCCCCGTGGCCAACAAGCATTCAGCCATGATGTGATCACACTTCCATACACCAATCACATCTCCCCTCTGTCCCCACAGCCCAGTAAAAAAAAAAGTGCAGCCAGTCAGTGGAACAGGTGCCTTGTTGACTCACCTCTCCAACCCTAGGGTCCCTGGTCCCACTTCAGAACAATTGGGAACCAGAGTCAGGTAGGACCTTGCTTCCTCCACAGAGCCCTGAGCGCTACAGGTGGAATCATGCTGGGGTCTGTCACCCTCCTTCTCGCCATCCTGCTCCCTGGTAAGTCGGCTGCTTTTGCCACAGATTAGCTCTATCTGGAGCTACGGTCTCCTCTTCCTTCTCCTGCTCCATCTTCTCCTATTCATCCTCTTCCTTCTCCTCCTCCTCCTCCTCACCATAGACTTTTACTTTCTGCCCCCATCACAGCAGGCCAGACAGCGCTCACCGTGGACCAGCCAATGGTCTCCATCACCAGACAGGCCGGGAAGTCTGCAAAAATCCCCTGCGAGCTTTCTCAGAAAAGCATCACATACATCCACTGGTATCGCCAGCAGCCTGGGAAGGCTCCCCAGCGCCTGCTCTACTATAACCTGGGCATATCAAAACAGACGTTGGATGCAGGATTCAGTTCGGACAAATTCTATGCTTACAAGAACAATGAACAAAGCTGTATTCTGGTGGTCCAGAAACTGGGCATGAGTGATACTGGCATCTATTACTGTGCCAGCTGGGACTCCACGGTGACACAGCTGCCTCTATTCCCCGTACAAAAAAGTCACAGTCTGTGGTCACCAGGAGCAACTTCTGGCCCCGACGGATCCAGCAGTGAACAACAGCCCCTGCTTCAGTCTCCTTGGTAAACTATGATGCATTCCCCAGGACAAACAGATCTATCCTGAAGGTCTTTCCATGCAGACTTTCCCTAACCCCAGCAGACCCAATCACTTTAGCCAGAGGTTGGGCACAGAGTACAATTCCCACCACGCCTTTCTCAGACATGGATGGCCTCTCAGTCCTGCTGTGCCTTAACAGTCACCACCATTGTCTATAAGCAGAAGGATCATGGTAGGACAATCTGGCTCTCATGTCCTGTGGACTCTGGGGCAAACCAGCATCCTCCCTGAGCCCCCTCCACCCACCCAGGGATCGTTCTGGAGTCTGGAGTCTAAACCTGTAAACTGACAGCAACAACCTGGCTGGGACCACCCATGCGGCCATCCTTCCATGGAACCTATTCCAGAGAGCCTAGAATTAAGGACCAAAGTGTGGGCCTTCCCGTAATCCTGTAATCTCTCAATCCTTCCTCAATCAATCGATCATTCCCAATAGCCATTGAGCGATTTCTGTGTGCAGAACGCTGAAGTAAGCACATGAGAGAGTACCATACAGTAGGTGGACACAATACCAACCCCGAGAGAGTTTACAGTCTAGCAATAGAGATAGATGTTGAAATGAATTAAACATATGGAGATGGAGCAGGGTATAAGTGCTGTGGTGTTTGGGGTTGAGGTGAGTACCAAAGTGCTTAGGCAGAAGAGACCCAAGTTCATTGGTGACACAGAAGGAAGGAGAGTAGGAGAAAAAGATGCGAGATTAGTCAGGAAAGACCTCCTGGAGAAGGCGGGCTTTTTTTAGGGCTTAAACGTTGGGGAAAGTGGTGGTCTAAGGGATAAGAAGGGGCAGGCATTTCCAGGAAGGAGGCATTGGTGAGCAAGAAATTGCTTGGCACATAGTAAGTGCTTAACAAATACCATTAAAAAAAAATAAATGGATGATGAGGGAGATGAGATCGAGGCCCAGTGAGTAGGATGATGTTATCAGAGTGAATAATAATAATAATGATGGCATTTGTTAAGTGCTTACTATGTGCAAAGCACTGTTCTAAGCACTGGGGTAGATACAAGGTTAGCAGGTTGTCCCACGTGGGGCTCACAGTCTTAGTCCCCATTTTACAGATGAGGTAACTGAGGCACAGAGAAGTTAAGTAACTTGCCCAAAGCATACGGCTGACCAATGGTGGAGCCAGGATTCGAACCCATGACCTCTGACTCCAGAGTCCATGCTCTTTCCACTAAGCCACGCTGCTTCTCTGGGCTGTAGTGGAAGAGGAGCGAGGATGCAAGTTGGGGCAGAGCAGATCAATCCCCTCTAATGTCCCTGCTGCCATTTAAGAGTCATCTCAGGGATTCCTCTGCCTTCTACCCAGGTTCACTGGGTGGTGAAGCCAGAGCAGAGCACTGTTCTCTGGTGATGGATTTCAAAAGCCTACACTGAGCCCCCATGGGCATAACTTGGGGGTTAATAACACCCAGAGCTAGTACACTAAACCAGAAATGCCAATGATCAAGGTCTAATTTGGTGCCTCCTGTCCACATGTTCCAGGGTCTGGGCATCGATACCCTCATCCCGTTCCCAAAAGAAGTACAGTCCAGACTAAGGGATGGCGGTTTGCAAGTGGCCAACTGAACCTGTTCTGCTCTTTCATCTGCTGTCAATCAATCCATCCAGTAGTACTAACAACAGAACACCTACTGGGGCACAGGACACTGTACTAACCTTTCTCTCCACCTTCTCATTCCCATTTCCCTCTATTACCTGTGCCCTGAAAACAAGAAAATTGGGAGAAAATGAGTAGAAATGACATTGTGAATGCAGGCTTGAATTGGTGGTGAAGAGAAATGAAATAGATGCATCTCCCCTTTCTCTTTCCAGCTCTCCTCCATGCCCAATAAGCATGTAGTTACCATGTGATAGCACCCAGGTTACCCCAATCACCTTTCCCCTCTGTCCCCTCATTCTAGTCACAAGAAGTTCAGCCAATCAGCACAGTGAAGACCTTGGTGACTCAGTGCTCCAACCCCAGGGTCCGCGGCCATACTACAGAACCTTTCAGAAGCAGGTCCTTTCCTCCCCAGAGCCCCCAAAACTGCAGGCGGAGACATGCTGGGCTCTGTCACCCTCCTTCTCACCGCCCTGTTCCCTGGTAAGTCAGCTACTTTCATCCTGGGTTAGCTCAGCTAACAATTGACTCCTCCACCTCCTATTCCTCCTCCTTGCCCTCATCACTGTGATTTGTTTTTTGCCCCCATTGCAGCTGGCCAGACAGCGCTCACCATGGACCAGCTGATGGTCTCCAACACCAAACAGGCCGGGTCAGTAGCATCATTTGTCTGTGAGCTTTCTGACCAAACTATCACCTCCATCCACTGGTATCGCCAGCAGCGTGGGAAGGGTCCCCAGCGACTGCTCTACTGTAACCTGGCCACATCTCAACCCACTCTGGATGGAGGATTCAGTGTCGATAAATTCTCTTCTTACAAGAGCAAAGATCATCAGTGTATCCTGAAAGTACGGAAGCTGAGCATGAGTGATGCCGGCACGTATTACTGTGCTGGGTGGGACTCCACAGTGCCACAAGTCCCTCCTCCCCTCATACAAAAAGTCACTGTCTATATTCACCAGGAGAAGGGCCTGCCCCCTGCACAGCGCCAGCACTGAATCTCGGCCTCTGTTTCAGGCTCCTTGGCAAGCTAAGCTTGTTCCCAGTTGGATTTCTGGTTCAAACAGGTCCGTTCTGCAGCTTTTCATGTGGGAAAAGTCTCAGCAGCCACACCCACCTTAGCCAGAGGTTGGGCACAAAGCACAATTCCCACCATCTGCTTCTCAGATGTTGATGGATTCCCAGTCTTGCTCTGGCAGAGCAGACACCACGATCATCTCCAAGGGATGGGTCGGTGAAAGGATATTCTGACTCATATCCCTTGGGCTCGGAGACATCCCAGTATCCTAAAGTGAATGCCATCCACTGCCCGCTCCAGGGCCTAAACCTGAAGAGTGCCAACCAACAACCCAGCTGGGCCCATCGACTCATCTCCCTTGGCTTGGAACTTATTCCAGAGGCTCTAGAAATCTGGTCAAAGGATGGACCAATTGTCCCTCACTAGGCCCCCAGGCTGTTCTGAAAACCACTCCTCTCTCCTTCCCACATCAATTGATCAATCGATCACTGGTAGTTCTTGAACACTTACTGTGTGCAGAACACTGAAATAAATGCTTGAGGAAGTTCAGTACAGCAGAGAGGCACAACCCCAGCCCTCAAGTAGCTTGCAGTCTAGTAAAGGGGATACAGACATTTAAATACATTACAGATAAGGAAAATGGCAGAATGTGGGACAGGGATTCTGTCACACCTGATTGTATTTAATCCACCTCAGCAGTCAATTTAATGCTTGGCACAAAGTGTGCTCTTATCAAACAACCCCATTATTACTACTATTATTAAGTACACTGGGAGTCCTTCATATCTGTAAATGGGACAGGGAGGGCAGGAAGTAAGCGGGCGAGTCACAACTCCCACAGACCACCGTTCATAGTCATTGTTGGCCTCCCAGTCTTGCTCTTAACAGACACTATCATCTTCTCCAAGCTGTCTCTTACTGCCCTGTGGGCTCTGGGACAACTCAGTATCCTCCCTGAGCCCCATCCACCTACCAAGGGATTGCTCTGGGCCTAAATTTATAAACTCACAACCTACAACCTGGTGGGGCCCAAACACATGGCCATCTTCCCCCAGAACCTATTCAAGAGACCCTAGAACAAAGGGTGAAGCAACTGACCCTTACTGTGAGCCTTGTCCCTCCTGAAAACCTCTACTCTCTCATCCCTCCTCCATCAATCAATCAATCACTGGTACTTATTGAGCAATTTCTATGTGCAGAACACTGAAGAAAGCACTTGGGAGAGTATAGACGCTTACAGTATAGTAAGAGGCACAACACTAAAATTAATTTCACACACAGAGAAGGAGCAGAGTATAAGGACATGTACACAAAGTGCGGTTGCATTGAGAGGTGAATGAGTATCAAAGTGCTTAGGGGGAAAAGACCCAAGTGCATAGGTTGCACAGGAGGGAGGGGACAGGAAGGAGAGGATAAGTTAGGAAGACCTCCTGGAGAAGGTGTGATTTTATTAGGGCATAAAAAATGGTAGAGTGGTGGTCTGATAGATAGGTCAGGGTGAGCACTCCCAGACAGGAGTGATTGGTGAGCAAGAAGTGGTTGATGAGGGAGATGAGATCAAGTCCTAGTGTTAGCAGAGTGAAGTGTGTTGGCTGGGCTGTAACGGGAGAGCAGCAAGGATAGAAGGAGGGGCAGAATGGATCGATCCCCTCTAATTCCTGACTTCCACTTATATGGATCATCTTAGTGATGCCTCTGCTTTCTCCCCAGGTTAACCTGCCAGGAGCCTGGTTGGAGGAACCGGAACAGAGCACTGTTCTCTGGTGATGGATTTATGGTCTCACTTGATTGCCCCTGCACACTTGTCTCAGGGTTTGGGCACTGATATGCTCATACCAACCTCAAAAGAAGTAGAGTTCAGCCTGAGGGATGGAGGTTTGCAAGTGGCCAGCCGAACCTGTTCTGGTCTTCCATCCATATCAATTAATCCATAAATCAAGTATATCAGCAGAAAGCATATGGTGCACAGGACACTGTACTGAGCAAGGCGCTTCTCCCTAACCTTTCTCTCCGCCTCCTCCTTCCCAATTTCCTATGCTATCTGTGTCCCCTAAAGCTAGAAACCCGGGAGAAAATGAGAAGAAAAACGGTGTGACAGAAGTCCTGAACTGGCTAGAGAGAGAAATGAGATAGATGCATCTTCCCTTTCTCCTCCCAGTCCTTTCCCATGGCCCATTAGCATCAAGTCACTATGTGATAGCACCCGGGTTACCCCAATCACCTTTCCCGTCCATTCCCTCATTCCAGTCACTAGAAGCCCAGCCAATTGGCAGAGTGGAGACCTCAGTGACTAGGGTCCCCGGGCCCATTTCAGACTACCTGGGGCTCAGGTACAGGTAGGAACCACCATCACCTCCTCATCATTCCTTCCCCAGAGCCCTGAGCATTGCAGGCAGAGACATGCTGGGTTATGTTACCCTCTTTCTCACCGCTCTGCTCCCTGGTAAGTCAGCTGCTTTCATCCCGGGTTAGCTCAGCCTAGAATTGTCTCCTCAATCTCCTAATCCTCCCCATCCTCACCACAGTGATTCTCTTTCTGCCCACTTTGCAGCTGGCCAGACAGCACTCACCATGGACCAGCCAATGATCTCCATCACCAAACGAGTCGGATTTTAGTATCACTTTTCTGCAAGTTTTCCGATCAAAGCATCACTCACATCCACTGGTATCATCAGCAGAAGGGAAAGGCTCCCCAGAGCCTGCTGTACCATAACCTGGCCAAGTCTGAAGTAACCCTGGAATCAGGATTCAACTCAAACAAAATTCATGCTTACAAATCAGAGGATCGAAGCTGTTTCCTGTTGATACAGAAAGTGGACACGAGTAAGGCTGGCACCTATTATTGTACCAGCTGGGACTCCATGGTGACATAAGTCTCTGTGCCCCTCACACACAAAGTCACTGTCTGTGGTCACCAGGAGCAGGGCCTGCTCCCAACAGCTCCGCCACTGAATCTCACTCCTTGTTTCAGAGTACCTGGCAAATTAATGATGGCCCAGCTTGGTTTCTGGGTGAAACAGGTTCAAACCACAACTCTTTTTCTGAGAACCATCCCAGAGGTCACACCCACTTTAGCCAGAGGTTGGGCATAGAGCACAATTCCCACCATTCCCTCTTCAGACATCAGTGTCCTCCTAGTCCTTCTCTGCCTTAAGAGATGTCGTCATCAACTCTAAGTAGTGGGATTGTGGAAGAACAATGACTCTCATGTCCCGTGGGCTCTGGGACAAACTAGCATCTTCCCTGAGCCCCCTCCGTACACCCAAGGATTGCTCTGGGGCCTAAACCAGTAAACCGAGAGAAGTCTATGAAGGCAAGGATTTTTAAGTGAAGGGATTGGCTTTAGAAAAGTCCCATCCACCCAAAGGAAGAAATATTTATGTTGCAGGCTCCAGGAGGGACTGTTATTTCTGTCATTCAGTATTTCCTGAGTTTTGAGGAAGAAAATAAGATATGAGTCCATTTTCTAGTTTTTACAACTCTATCATTTGAGGCTCTGTCATTCCATTAGGTGAACAAGTTTAACTTAGTAGTCTTTACAGCATTATCTTCAAACCCAGCAGGTTTTTCCTGGGGTCCCTCCTGCTCTCTCTATATGCTCCTGACTTATGTCCAACTGTCTCCCCTATTAGATTGCTAATTCCTCAGGGGCAGAAATCAGTCTTTTCCCTCCCACGTATACTCCAAAGAACTTAATTCAGTGCTCTGCACATGGCAGGCACTGATAAATAATAATAATAATAATGGCATTTATTAAGCACTTACTATGTGCAAAGCACTGTTCTAAGCGCTGGGGAGGTTACAAGGTGATCAGGTTGCTCATTCATTCATTCATTCGTATTTATTGAGCACTTACTGCGTGCAGAGCACTGTACTAAGCACCTGGGAAGTACAAGTTGGCAACATATAGAGATGGTCCCTACCCAATAGTGGGCTCACAGTCTAGAAGGGGGAGACAGAGAACAAAACAAAGCATATTAACAAAATAAAATCAGTAGAATAAATATGTACAAGTAAAATAAATAGAGTAATAAATACTTACAAACATATATACATATATACAGGTGCTGTGGGGAAGGGAAGGAGGTAAGGCAGAGGGGATGGAGAGGGGGAGGAGGGGGAGAGGAAGGAGGGAGCTCAGTCTGGGAAGGCCTCCTGGAGGAGGTGAGCTCAGGGTGTCCCACGTGGGGCTCACAGTCTTAATCCCCATTTGACAGATGAGGGAACTGAGGTACAGAGAAGTTAAGTGACTTGCCCAAAGTCACACAGCTGACAATTGGTGGAGCCAGGATTTGAACCCCTGACCTCTGACTCCAAAGCCTGTGCTCTTTCCACTGAGCCATGCATGATTGTATGAGTTTTCTGGCCCCTAGAAGGTCCCGGTGATTCTCAGCTCAGTCAGAACCAGAAACCAAAAAGTAATGAGCACCAAACATGCAAATGAACAGCATGAGTTTAGGATCAAATTAAGAAGCTAGTGAAACACCAACACATTTAGAGTTTTCAAGTGTTCCTTAAGTGGAAGCAAACTCAAAGCACATGCTCATATTCCCCTAGCTCACCTGGCTCTCCGCATTTTCATTCCCTGCTGGTACAGGGACTGTCACAACTTCTCTAATGCCAACCTACTCAGCTCATCCTCCAGTTCATCCTTCTTGCCACTGACCACTTGCCCGTGTCCTGCCTCTGGCTTGGAACTCCCTCCCCCATCATATTCATTCAATCAGAGATTAAGCACTGTTTTTCCCCCATCATATTCATTCAATCATAGATTAAGCACTGTTTTAAGCACTTTGGAAACTACATTACAACAATAAACAGACATTTTCCCTGCTCACAGCAAGTCATATCCAACAGATGATCGTTCTCCCGATCTTCAAAATCGTTTAAAACCACATCTCTGCCTGGAGCCCTTCCCTAATGCCTCAGTTCCTCTGCTTCCACTCCCTTCTGTGTCACCCTTGCACTTGGATTCACATCCTTTATACACTAATGTACAAGTTTGTAATGTATTTATTTACATTAATGTCTGATTCACCTCTAGGCTGTTAGCTCCTTGTGGACAGGGAACGTGTTTACCTGCTGTTATATTGTACTCTCCCAAATGTTAGTACAGTGCTCTGCATACAATAAGCACTCAATAAATACGATTGAATGATTCATTGATTCCTCTCTTGTGCTCTCTTAAGATGAATCTCTCCAGTTTCACCTGCCCCCTATGGCGAGCCACAAACCTGTCCGGCCCCAGTGATCTCTCAGCACCTCCCACACCCTGTACAACATAGTGTGTAGCGGAGTGTCCAGAGAGCACAACCACTGAGCAACCAACATCATCTCTCTTACAACTAGAGCTCTGGTACAGTTGCAGAGGATCAAAACCCCTTTCAGCTCCTCCTTCCCTGCTGCAGAGAAGCCCAGTCCATGGTGAGGCATCTCACCCTCCTCTCAGCCTTCCTGGAGGCCTGGCAGAATATCGCCTTGGCCCCGGTGGTCCGCAGGGAGCATGGGGTTGTCTTGGAGAGAAGCTGGTCCTCTCTGCTGTTACTGTGTGCCCTCGTGGCCACTGGAGATGCTATGGTCACCTTGGACCAGGGCCTGGTCTCCTTCACTATCCAGCAGGGTAGAACTGCACATCTCTTCTGTAAGAGCACCAACAAGTTCCCAAGCTACATCCACTGGTATCGCTTACAGCCCGGGAAACCCCCGCAGCGCCTCCTCTACTTCTCCACAACCAAGAACAAGGCCAACTGGGATGAGGGTTTCAAGGCAGAAAAATTCCAGAGCAGCGAGGACCGTGACAACAAAAATAGCTGCAAACTGATAGTGTTCCAGGTGGAGGCAAGTGATGCTGGCATGTATTACTGTGCCAGTTGGGACTTCCCACAGTGCTCCAGGACACCCCGCTCCCTGTACAAAAGTGTGCTGCAGAGCTGCTCCCACCAAGCCTCCATCTCACCCCTCCTTCTACCATACCCACCCTAGCTACAAAAGCAGACTGAACTCCATTTACTTACCCTTGGAGGGACCCAGCTGGTGGGATCACATGCCAGGAATGATCCAGGCACCAGTCCTGGTGCAGGCTCCCAGTGCCTGAATGTAGACCAGCTTCCCTATTAATCTTGTAAAACTCTAAGGGGCAGGGATTGCCATGTCTCTGTGCCCTGGGAGGCCCTGGCCCCTAGTAAGGGCCCAGAGGCAGGTGCCCTCAGTGAAGTAGTAATAGTATTTATTGATGCCCTCTGGGTGCCAAGCACTGCACTCTACTAAGCACGTGGGAGAGCAGAACACAAAGAGTGACATGATCCCTAGGACAGGAAATGCCTTTGGAGGGTTTGGTGAAATCTCCCTTGCAACTGTGACAACACAGAATGGCAGTTACAGTAACTGTTGTTCTGGTTAATTCTGTCCATTATCACATAATGTGCGGGAACTTTCTGGGTAACTTTCTGGGTATTAGGAGCTACCAGAAGGGAGGAAATTCCCAGAAAGGGGCAAAGACCTTAATTCTGGCAAAAAGGCCCCACAAAGGTGCAAATTGCACTGGGTTTCCTGGGGAGAGGAAATTTGTCGTAACAACAGTTTGGCTGGTCTGAACCAACTGCTCAAGGAGGCTTGGGCTGGACCTCTCCCAGCTGCAATAAGGAATTCTGTGAGGGCAATTTAAGAGCCATGATAATAATATCCATGTTCACTTAACTAAGTCCCCAGCTTAAGAGGAATTCGAGAAAGCCTAGAACAAGCTTCTGAATGACCTGTATTTCTCAGGGCAATATGAGATACCAAAGGGAACAACTAAAGACCGATCCAAAAAGAGAAATGAGTTGTTGAAGAAGGGTTATCTTCATCCTTTGCCCAAGAGAAGTCCAAGAAAGACTATTAAAGCTTTCAAGGATTTTATGAATGGTTGATCCAGGATAAAAAAGAGTAAACTCAAAACTCCCACAAAAATATATCAGGGAACCCAACTCGGGAATGTTTGATTTTGTTAAAACTGCAGGAGCAATCAATAAATCAATCATTGGAATTTCTTGAATGCTTACTGTGGCCCAGTGGAAATAATATGGGCCTGGAGAATCAGAGGACCTGGGTTCTAATCTTGGCTCTGCTATTTTCCTGCTTTGTGACTTTGGGCAAGTCACTTAAATTATCTGGGCCTCAGTTCCCTCATCTGCAAAAATGGGGATCTAATACCTGTTCTCCCTCCTACCTAGACTGTGAGCCTCATATGAGACCTGATTATCTAGTATTTACCCTAGCACTTAGTACAGTGCTTGACACATAGTAAGTGCTTTAACAAATACCACAATTATTCATTATTAAAAACCATCACTGTACTAAAGCCTTGAGAGAGTACAATAGAGTTAGCATGAATGACCTCTGCTCTCGAGAAGCTTATACTCTATCAGGGGAAGACAGACACTAAAATAAATTACAGATGGGAAAATCAACTGATTTTGAAGATATGTAAGGAAGCGCTATGGGGATGAGAGAGGAGTGGGTACCTAATCAATCTATCAGTCATATTGATCAAGCTCTTAATGAGAGCAGGACACTATACTAATCATTTGGGAGAGTACAACACAAAAATTCAAAACCAAAAAACAAACCCTGCCCACAATGAGCTTACAGTCTTGAGGGACCTAAGTGCTTAGGGGTTACGGACTCAAGTGCACAGTTGATGCAGTAAAGGGGAAATAGGGTGAATCATTGGAGAAGCTCAACTTTGAACTATCCCCAACCTGATGCCTTTCTCAAAAATGAAATCAGTTTAGCGTTGGTGAATGACATCTGTAGTACCAGCAGGTGCAATTGAGGTAGGGAACAGGAAATTTGGATTTGGAGCCTCAACATTTAGATGATGGCAGTTAAGCCACACCATGGGAGTCACTGTAGGAAAAAATAACATGACTTCATTACAGGGGTTGCATTTTTTTTTAACAAACCACAAGTTTCATGTGAAATTCATGGCAGCGGCTGGGGTTAGGGTGTGAGAGCAGTTCTCCAGAAAGGTTCTCAGCCGTTCCTCCTCCAGCTCCACTTTTACTGCTTAGACAAAATCCAGTCAAGGATTCTCATATGGAAAAAAACAACTCTGAGGTGGCCAGGGCCCGAGCTGGCAGAGCCCGGTGGAGTGGAAACTTGCAGCCTCTTAGCCCCCACCTGCCTCAGTGGCCTCCATCCCCAGCGTCGGGGGCGGGGTGCTGGAAATGCAGCAGTCTCAATCATCATCAATCGTATTTATTGAGCACTTACTATGTGCAGAGCACTGTACTAAGCGCTTGGGAAGTACAAATTGGCAACATATAGAGACAGTCCCTACCCAACAGTGGGCTCACAGTCTAAAAGGGGGAGACAGAGAACAAAACAAAACATACTAACAAAATAAAATAAATAGAATAGATATGTACAAGTAAAATAAATAAATAAATAGAGTAATAAATATGTACAAACATATATACATATATACACGTGCTGTGGAGAAGGGAAGGAGGTAAGATGGGGGGATGGAGAGGGGGACGAGGGGGAGAGGAAGGAAGGGGCTCAGTCTGGGAAGGCCTCCTGGAGGAGGGACCATGTCTAGTATTTCTGCTGTACTATTCCAATAGTTTCGGTGCTCTGTGCAGAGTAATTGCTCAATAAACTTGTCTACATCCCTATATTTTCCCTTGGGTAACCCATTATTAACCATCTACCTGCACAACTTTCTGTGGGAATGATTTCCATAAGCCTAACCTCCGCTGAATGCCTTTGGTCGGTGAGGGGGCAGAGGAAGGGAACTCAGTATACAATTCTGACCCCTAAAAACCACCTCTAGTCCCAAAACGTGTCCCAATATAGCACCCGGAGTGATCTCACTCCCCTCACTGGCCCTAGCCCCCTTCTGCTTCCTCTCTCTGATAATTCTTGTGACTAGCTCTCACACTGGCATGTTTGTTGGTGATGAATACCTGTTTGTCTGCCTCGATTTCTCTTTTAATAAGCTCCTTGAGGGCTCATATTTCTTCTCTAACACCTACCCAAGAAACTTCTACTCTGGTAGCTACAAACTCCAAAGACACCTGAGAAATTCTTGTGGAATGACTCACTGACTGACTGATTAGGAAACAGCCTTGTCCTAGAGGAAAATTAACCATTTAGAAGAGACAAATTCTACAAACTCCAAAGACACCTGAGAAATTCTTGTGGAATGACTCACTGACTGACTGATTGGGAAACAGCCTTCTCCTAGAGGAAAATTAACCATTTAGAAGAGACAAATTCTGAAGTGACTTTTGTCTTAACTGCAGTGGAGGTTGTGGATCTCCCCAGTCTGGGAGGAAAAGAATCCAGGGGAAAATAAGATTCACCCCTCAGAAACAAAATTGCCCAGTGTGCATATTAACTATGCCATTTTTAGTATGGGTACAATCTCACTGCTAGTAGTACTATCTTTTCAAACAAAGTAGAGCTCAGTAAATATTTTACTTAAAACCAGTGTTCAGTAATGGCTGGCAGATAGGCTACAAGACCATTACCATTTTCACACAGACACTGGTTTTGCTTGGGGAAAAAGAAGATCCGTTGCTAAAAGAAAAGCCTTCCAAGATCTGCGCATCATTTGGTCTTCCCAGCCACTGACTGACAAGTCAATCTCCTTGGAGAGGGCAATGTTCATTGAAGGTTTTTCTTCTGACAGACCTCACCCTAACAGGCCCATGATAACGAATCAACAATCCTTTCCCTCCTCTGGGAATCTGTCTTTTTCCCCCTCAAATCCCACTCTCGCTCCTGTGCGCAGAGTGGAAATATCTCCTCCCCTCAGAGCTTGTCAGTGTGGGAGGCCAGGGGAAGAGGGAGACAGATATCAACCCTGGTAATTATCACCTGCACAGTCAGTCTATAATGAGATCCTATAGTATGCAGAGCCCTGAGCTCGGCACTAAGGAACATGCCTTGAGAGTAAATGACATGGTTCCTACCCTCCGGTTGCTTATGATTTAGTGAAAGTCCAAAACTTTCTGTCTGATATTTGTTTACTAAAACCAGTGGAATTTCCTGTTTCTTCTCTCTCTCTCTCTCACTTTTTATCTGTCTCTCTTGTTCTTTCTCTCTCTCTTTCTGCTCATTTGCACAAAGTCATATATGCACAGTCTTGTCTTGGGTCCAGATTTCCCCCCGAATTCCTTGAAATTCTCTTCTCTGAGACAGAGAGGGCCTTTAGTTCCTCTATCTTAACTTGGAAACCAGGGCACCAGTAGAGAAAGGGAAAACCCGGCTTCAGTGTCAGACCCTAAGAGATGAGAGGGAGAGGAGGTCAAGCTGCCTGAGTCTTCCCTGAAGCCCTCCCCCACCCACCATCATCAGTGAGGAAGGAGCACACTTCTCTTCTGGATGGCCCATTCTGGTCCTGGTCCCCTGGCTCACTCCATCGTGGTTGAACATTTGATGACGTTGATTCCGATTCCACTGCTTGGGAATATTTCTTTGCCAGCTCCCCCATGGACGTGTAAGCTCTTTGTGGGTAGGGAGGTTGACAACGGCCTGTGTTTCTGAGGTACATCTCAAGTGCTTAATACAGTACACGGTGCTCAGGAAGCGATGAGCGATGCTGTTACTCCGCTACTACTAGTGAGGACTACAGGCTCGGTTGGGTTTCCGGGGCTTGGGCCTAGTTGCGCTCGGGGTTCCCAGCAACCTGTGGTCCTCGTGGCTGCCTGCAGGCTCAGGGCTTGGGCAGGCCATGCGCCTTGCACGCGCTGGAGCTCTAGCTGGGGTTGCTGGGGTGTCAATGGGGTACGACCACAGCCCCTACTGCACGCCTGATACCTATCATGGGCGCCCGCCTGCTCTGCCGGGTTTCCATTAGCTGCGGCCAGGCCCGGGACCCAGCTCTGCCTGTGGGCTAACTGTTCTCACTTCATCGCACAAACAGCCCAGCCCCCTCCCGGAGCCCTAACCGGTTCGGGCCGGTTTCACTGAGAACGTTTCCCCCCTACCCGACCGCAGGCTAACAAAAACAAAACAATACAAGAGGGGCCCGAGAAGAAAACAGTCACCCTCCTGGCACCCGCAGTTCGACCCCGGCTGGGGTGAGCCGGGGGGTGGGGGAGGACCAGAACAGAGGTAGGGGATGGCTAGCCGGGGTGCTCCTTTTCCAATGAACCGAAGAAACTTCCCTGAGCATGGGGATTTCCATATTTAGCAACTTCAGGATTTCCAGCATGGTCAGGACTGTTAGTCACTGGTGGCAGTCTGATGTGATGGCTCACGGGGCTCTTAGCTACTGGTGGCCCATGGGTGGTAGCCCAGGCATCTGCCTCCACAGTCCAGGAGAAAGTGGCCAGATGGACAGCGAGGGCAAAAGCGCACTGGACTTTGTTTCTGACCCTATTCCTGGGCTCCTGGGGCCTGGTTTGGGAGGAACCAGGGGAGGGATAGAGGGCACTGAGGGGCCCACATTGCTTGAGAGAGCAGGAGCAGACAGGGCAATGGCCAAGCTGGGGGCTGCTGAGACTAGGTGGTCTCCATCCCTTATTAATATCACATCTCCAAGAGATATTCCCTGACTAAGCCCTCATTTCCTCAACTCCATCTCCCTCTGCAATGCCTCTGCAGTTGGAATCACATCCTTATTAATAATAATAATAATAATAATATTTATTAAGTGTTTACTATGTGCAAAGCACTGTTCTAAGTGCTGGGGAGGTTACAAGGTGATCAGGTTGTCCC
This sequence comes from Tachyglossus aculeatus, assembly GCF_015852505.1. Lineage (NCBI taxonomy): Eukaryota > Metazoa > Chordata > Mammalia > Monotremata > Tachyglossidae > Tachyglossus > Tachyglossus aculeatus. Next base: position 39,428,975 of record NC_052067.1, on the reverse strand, counting down.
ACGGGGGGCTCACAGCCTTAATCCCCATTTTACAGATGAGGTAACTGAGGCACAGAGAAGTTAAGTGACTTGCCCAAAGTCACACAGCTGGCAATTGGTGGAAGCGGGATTTGAACCCATGACCTCTGACTCCCAAGCCCGTGCTCTTTCCACTGAGCCAAGCTGCTTTTCACCCCACCCTCACCCTCACCCTCACCCTCATCCCCACAACACATTTGTACATCTCCATAATTTATTTATTTATATTAATGTCTGTCCCCCCCACTAGACTGTAAACTCATTGTGGGCAAGGAAACTGTCTGTACCATCATAATAATGATGGTATTTGTTAAGCGCTTACTATGTGCCAAGCACTGTTCTAGGCACTGGGGTAGCTACAAGGTAATCAGGTTGTCCTACGTAGGGTTCACAGCCTTAACCCCCATTTTACAAATGAAGTAACTGAGACACAGAAAAGTTAAGTGGTTTGCCCAAGATCTCACAGCAGGCAAGTGATGGATCCGGGATTAGAACCCACGTCCTCTGATTCCGAAGCCCGTGCTCTTTCCACTGAACCACACTGCTTCCCTATTTACACTGTACCCTTCCAAGAGCTTAGTACAGTGCTCTGCACACAGTAAGGAGCTCATTAAAATATGAGCCCACATCCTCCCCCTGGCCTGGAATGCCCTCCCTCTGCACATCCACCAAGCTAGCTCTCTTCCTCCCTTCAAGCCCTACTGAGAGCTCACCTCCTCCAGGAGGCCTTCCCAGACTGATCCTCCTCCTTCCTCTCCCCCTCCTCCCCATCCCCACCCCCCATCTTACCTTCTTCCCCTCCCCACAGCACCTATATATATGTATATATGTTTATACATATTTATTACTCTATTTTATTTGTACATTTATATTCTATTTATTTTATTTTGTTAATGTTTTGTTTTGTTGTCTGTCTTCCCCTTCTAGACTGTGAGCCCACTGTTGGGTAGGGACCGTCTCTATATGTTGCCAACTTGGACTTCCCAAGCACTTAGTACAGTGCTCTGCACACAGTAAGCGCTCAATAAATACGATTGATGATAAACACGATTGATGAATGAATGATTGAGCAATGGCTGAGCTGATGGAACAGACAGGCCCAAGGGCAGGTGCTGGGCCATGGTGGGGCCCAAACCCCAGGAGTCGTTGGTACAGTGGAGCCATTCATCGGCCTTTAACCTTGCACTGGGTCAACTCTCTGACTGATCCCATTCACCAGTTTCCAGCAGAGTCCAGCTGTCCAGAGACACTGTGCTCCCCTAGAAAAGCAGTCCATGTTTCTCTTTCACAGCCTGTGGAGACTTTGGGGTGACCGGCTTGGTGAAGGGAAAGTGAGGCAGGTGATTTACGGCTCAGAAATTGGACAGCCTAGAGTCTTTGCCAGGGGTTCAAGCAATGTATCAAATTAACAGGTTGGGAGAAACGCATTAACATCACGAAACACAGTTTTAAAAATTAATTTTCTCATTGTTTTTGTTGGTGAACCGTTTCGTGGGTGCTAATTCACTGTCATCTCTAGAGCAGCTCAGAAACCTTCTCATATCTTTTATCAGCAGTGACAAAAATGTACAGAAATTCTTGAGGTAAATACCCCGCCCGGTGCTTCGACTGACCCTGAATACTACTGGATTAACAAAGACCGACACAGAGTAGAGATCATAGTTCTGGGGTTGTAATAATGTTGTGCCAACATGTTACCAAGTACTTGTTCTAATTCTTTTCACCTCACAGTCAATTCAAAATAAAAAGCAGACCAAGAGCAGCCTCTTGGCCACCAAACCCCAACCTCTGACTTAAACATCCTGCTTTGGTGGGAATTCACATCAAGTCTGTCCAGGGTCTCAGCATCCTTGATAACCTCACTCTGCCATTCTCTTCCAGCAAATGGCCACAACCTTTGCCTTTAAGCAAACACTCTTGAGGCTACTGGCAAGGTTTTTGTTTCATTTTTGCATCCAGTTGAAGGACATGACCTTGGTTTGGCTGTTTGATTGTTCATTTGGAAGATTATTTAAAAAAAATGTACTCGTTAAATGCTTACTCTGTGCCAGGAACTGTATTAAGCTCCGGAGTAGATACGAGATAATCAGGTTGGATACAGTCTATGCCCCACATGGGCTCACAGTATTAATCCCCATTTTACAGATGAGATAACTGAGGCACAGAGAAGTTAAGTGTAACTGTCCAAGTTCATACAGCAGACATGTGGTGGAGCTGGGATTAGAAGTCAGTTCCTTCTGATTCCCAGGCCCATGCTCTATATATTAGGCCACACTGCTTTTCTTAAGAGATGATATGATTAAATATTTAGCTCCCCTTTGGGTCACCCCTTCTGGTCCAGGTCCCCTGGCTGGTCCCTAGACTGTAAGCTCGGGTGGGCAGGGAACATGTCTACAATCTCTGTTGTGTTATATTCTCCCAAACCTTAATAGAGTCTTCTTTCCCCATTAAGTGCTCAATAAAATAAATATATTGATGATGATGATGAAACATTTCCTGACGTATTGTTTGGGATGTAAATGAGTCAGGTTGGGAAACTTTATTAAGAGAGTCACCTCTTAATAATCGTAAATTTAATGATATACAGAAAATTAGAATTGTTTACAAAGGACAGAATTACTCTTGAAAGCCCCTTTTATTTCCTTTTATTTAAGGATCTGTCAGTGTCTTCTATTAGTATAAGCAATTCTTAATAATTGTCAGTGTAATGACATATATAGAAGTTAGGCTTGATTTCAAAATACAGAATTACTTTGAAGAGCCCCAGGCATACCCTTATGTTGATGATATGGTTGTGCCTTTTATTAACCCTGAATGACTTTGATGTTAAATAGATAAAACGTGTAAGAGAGGATTGTGGTGATTCAAAATATAAAATGTCTCTTTTTCATTCATTCATTCAATCGTATTTAATGAGTGCTTACTGTGTGCAGAGCACTGTACTAAGCGCTTGGGAAGAACCCAACTTGTGCAATTTATCTGTTCTCCCTCCTGCTTAGACTGTGTTCCCAAGGTACTGTGTCCATCCTGATGTTTTATCTATCCCAGTATTTAGTACAATGCTTGGGACATAGTAAACATTTAACAAATACCACTATTATTGTTATCATACTTCTGTGTATGTATTAAGTGCTTGCTATGTGCCAAGCACTGTACTAAGCAAATAGATACATGTTAATCAGGTTGGACACAGTTCCTGTCCCACGTAGGCCTCATAGTCTAAGTAGGGGAGAGTAGGATTTAATCCCTATTATAGAGCTGAGAAAACTGAGGTAAAGAGAAGTTAGGTGACTTAAAGTCACACAGCAGGCAATGACACACCAGGCATCAGATCTCAAATCCTCTGATTTCTGGGCCTGAGTTCTTTTCACTAGGTCAAACTGTTTCTCTATTATTATCATTATCAACATCATTATTATTATATTAGGGGAAGCAGCGTGGCTCAGTGGAAAGAACCCGGGCTTTGGAGTCAGAGGTCAGGGGTTCAAATCCCGGCTCCATCAGTTGTCAACTGTGTGACTTTGGGCCAGTCACTGAACTTCTCTGTGCCTCAGTGACCTCATCTATAAAATGGGGATTAAGACTGTGAGCCCCCCGTGGGGCAACCTGACCACCTTGTAACCTTCCCAGTGCTTAGAACAGTGCTTTGCACATAGTAAGCGCTTAATAAATGCCATTATTAATTAATTAATTAATTATTAATAATAATGAATAAACTGACGGCTTTTCTGTACTATCTGAAAACAGTAGAGGATTGTGATACAGTAGAAAAGTCTGCTAAATCCAGATAAAATCCCTGCCCTTCTAATGCACCCCGATTCTGTGCTGCTTTTAGATGAAGCAGAGAAAGCCCCATTCCCCTATGTTGGAGAAGGAGAAGGAGGAGGAGACGGAAAAGTAGGAAGTTATCCTGGCCCCTGCTAAGGCTAAAATCTGAGCACTACTGGTGACCCTGATCTTGGGATCAATTTTCAAGAAAAAAGATGCACTTTTAAGAAATGACTGATGCCAGGTGACCACGATAGAGGAGTTCAAAGGCGGAAAGAGATGTTTGGAAGGACTTAATCAATGACAAGGTGCTTTATGAAGAAAAGAAGGATGCTGCAGTTCAGCATAAATCAGACACATTTTTTACAAAAATTGAAGTATCACAGCCACAGTCATAAGAGTAAGCTTCTACTTCCTCAGCCTTCTGCAAAGGCTAAGAACCATATTGAACCTCTGTATTTCATTACCATTGGGATGTTATGATTTGAATTTCTTTAAGTAGGGAATAAATAGAAGTTTAGTGATCTTTTTACAGAATATTGCATGTCAAGAAATTTCATATTATTTTTCCAGAGGTTCTGGAATGGATTCCAATCTATAACACATAGGTCTAAGGGAAAACATCCCCCAGAACTGAACCAATTATGATTCAAACATCTTTTGAAACAACATATTACGACTGTATCGTGGGGAATGCTAATAGCACTTTTCATTTCCATAGTCTGTTCGCATAGAGAGATCTCACTCTATCCCCCTACCCCTTGTCCTCCTGACCCTAGTGAATTTTACCCTGGGTGGTGAAAAAAAATCAGCATTTAGTGTTAGCCCCATTTTACAGATGAATTTGGGGTCTAGAGATGCAAGAGGATCTGTCCAAAGTCATCCAGCCGAGCTGTTAGAACCAGATCTACAGCCGAAATCTCCGAAACTGCCAGCTCTATTCTCCTTCCACTACATCCCCCTGGCTTCCTCAGCCTTAAGAAGAATTTTATAAAAATAAAATTAATCATCATCAAATGTGGAGGTTTTTCAATCAATACCATTTATTGAGCGCTTATCATAGGGAGTCATCAATACAACTGAAAGACACAGTCCCTGCCCTGAGGAATTTAATAATGATCATGCTACTAACAATAATAATCATACTACTAATAATAATAATTGTGGTATTTGTTAAGTGCCAAACACTGCATTAAGAACTGGGGTAAATGCAACAGATTAGACACAATTACTGCCCCAACTAGCTCCCAGGTTAAGGATTGGGGGTGGGAATTTACAATCCAATGGTGGAGACAAGCAAACACAAATTATTTACTGGTGAGAACAGGAGAAAGAACAATTCCACAACTGTTAGTAGCAGGAATGGTGGTGCTTTTATTTTTGTGAATAAACAGACTGATAAAGAAAATGAGAAATAAGTCTAAAACTAAGCCCAGAATATAAAAAACAATATCAATGAAAGAGTGTTTGTTACAACCTCATTTTTCTCTACAGTTCAAAAGTAAAATTAGAAAATAAACCTCTGCCTGGTGATTACTTAGAAGAATTACTTGTAATTGCAACAAAAATAACACATATCAAACATCCATGTACCACTGTGCCCCTCGTGTGCAGGTCTGGAGGGAAGCCGTGCATGTGGTCTTGGAAAATCCCGTTGGCCCCCATACATTTCTCCGGAGATGTCAATGGGCCGAACCTCTACCCCTCTAACTGGACATGGTCCTTTTGTACGTGAAGAACAACATGACGACGCAATACATGGTGCTCTTGAGCAGAAGGATGGTGTAGGTGTAAAAAGCAGTTGTGTTCACGAACTGCACATCTTGTTTAACTGAAATAAAAACATTGAACATGAACAAAGCCAGATCAGTGTCAGACCAGTGGACCCCTTCCCTGGAACTCTGACACTGGCAGCAGCGATGGGGCCCAACGGTGACGGGATGCTCGGAGGAACAGTTTGATGGTGGCTTCCTGAATGATTCCTGTAAGCTTCTTGAGGGCAGGGATCACATCTATTAATTCTATTGTACTCTCCCAAGTGTTTTCCAGGCTCAATAAATAACATTGATTGATAGAGGGAGCTTGAGGGAGGTTTTTTACCTACCTCACAGGGTTGTTGTGAGGGCAAAATTAAGAAAAGTAATTGAGAGCACTTTGGGCATAGAAGTGCTAGACAAAACCCAAGGGTTTTTTTTTTGGTATTTGTTAAGTGCTTACTTTGTGCCAAGCACTGTTCTAAGCACCAGGGTAGATACAACGTAATCAGTTTGTCCCATCTAGGCCTCACAGTCTTCATCCCCATTTTACAGATGAGGGATCTGAGGCACAGAGAAGTTAAGTGGCTTGCCCGCATTCAAGTGGCAGAGCCGGGATTAGAACCCACGTCTTCTGACTCTCAAGCCCGTGTTCTTTCCACTAAGCCATGTTGCTTCTCAGGTATAAAGAAACTTACTAACTGATTGCTGACATTGTTAACAAGACTGTTGTGAAGAAGTGTTCCATTTGGCTTGTTTTAAACCTGCCTCCAACAAGCTTCCATGGTCACCCCCTTGGCCTAGTTGTGTGGGATTTGATTAATAAGAAGACGTTTGGCCAGAATCATATATTCCAAGGGAGAAAGAGTTTCAGGGACTCAGCCCCAAGATCATGATGTGAGAGCCTCCTTGGTAAGAGAGGACTCCCCTTCTCAGCCCTTAGATGTGTGGACATATTCAATTGTACATTTAATTATTAGATCTGATTCCATTCTTGATAAATATTCCTGTGTCTGTCTCTCCCATCAGCGAAAACTCCTTATAGATACAAAACCTGTTATATGTGTCGTTTCGCTTTTCCAAATGCTTAGTACAGTGCAATTTACTCAGTTGGTGCTCAATAAATACCATTACAACTATAACAGGTTGGACTTCCATGGACAGCACAGTTGAGAAATTCTTGGGGATTTTTCTTTTGCATTTGTAACCCCAGAAAAGGGAGGGAATTTCCAAGCAGCCCCCGGGGAGCAAATTTGGTCCTACAAAGGTGGAACCCCACAGGCTGTCCTGCCACATTCTGGCCTCTGATGACCCCCACTTCTGCCTCGGCCAGAGATTCCCCACCTCCCCCAGTCCCGTTCCAGGTGGCAGTTCCATTCCATCACTGCCTCTGGACAACCACTGGTCACTCTGCCCCCGGGATTTCCTGAGAGCCCACGAAGCTCTGCATCAGGCCTAGGGGAGTCAAAAACACAAGACCCAGCCTTTATACTGGCCCTGCAGGGTGTGGAGATCAGGGGGAGTGACCAGTAGACATCCCCTATTTCCCCTAGCTCACCCTACTAAGCTGGCAAGAAGATTTGGGAGGCTTGGGGCAAACTGATTCTAGGAGACTTAGGGTGTGTGCTGTAAATGTTTTTATTCCAGCCTTGTTGGGCAACAGCTCCAAATGGGCAGGGAACAAGTCACTTCTTTATCCTGGTCTTCTCAAGCACCATCTAGTCACTCAGCTGTTACTACTACTAGTAGACTACGATTGCAATGACTAGTAATAATGATGGCATTTGTTAAGTGCTTACTATGTGCCAAGCACTGTTCACTTCTCTCCTTAAAGATGATACTTTGGTGAATGGCCTGAACATTTGTGCTGATAAGGAGCTACAGGATGTCTTATTCTGATACTCATATCGAGGGGATAAAAATGATTTCAGTTAAGGAAAGGGTCCCTTAAAGGAAGGGCCCTCTCTTCTCCTCCCCTGGGCCCCCACCCTGACTATCTTCCTCAGGAGACTGGAAAACCAGTGCTGGCCCCTCTGGGCCCAGATTAGCTACCATCCTGGGAACCCATGGGATGAATTCTCAAGAAAAGCACGCTGGACTAGTGGAAAGAACTCAAGTCTGGGTGTCAGTGATATTGGGCAAATCACTTAATTTCTCTGTGCCTCATTTCTCCTGTTCTCCTTCCTACTTAGACTGTGAGCCCCATGCGGAACAGGGACTGCGTCTAACCTAATTAACTTGCATTTACCCCAGCACTTAGAACAGTGTTTGACACATAGCCCTTAACAAATATCATAAAAAAAGGTGGCCCTCTCCTGCTCTTAATCCACTTAAATTACTAAGCATGGCTCAGTGGAAAGAGCCCGGGCTTGGGAGTCAGAGGTCATGGGTTCAAATCCCGGCTCCGCAACTTGTCAGCTGCGTGACTTTGGGCAAGCCACTTCACTTCTCTGTGCCTCAGCTACCTCATCTGTAAAATGGGGATTAAGACTGTGAGCCCCCCTCGGGACAACCTGATCACCTTGTGACCTCCCCAGCACTTAGAACAGTGCTTTGCACATAGTAAGCGCTTAATAAATGCCATTATTATTGTTATTATTATTATTAAATGGAGGTTGAGGTACCAGTTGCACAAGGTTCAGAGGGTTGTTGGGGGGCAACCATAACCCTGTCCATCCTAGAGCACAGAATCACACAGCCCTGGCTACGAGCCGGAGGGGCAACGGCTTCCAAATCTCATAGCCCAGGAGGCAGAGCCAGCCAGGAAAGTGTAGCCAAGGGACCCAAGAAGGAGGAGAGGAGAACGAAGAAGAACTGGAGGAGGCGGAGGCAGCCGAGAGGATTTGAGGAGAGGGGCCCAGAAACCCACAGGGGATACTGGTTGACTGGGACAGTTTTATTCCCAGGAGCGGCTCTAACCTGTGGCCTCACAGCCAGCCCTCCCCCGGAGCCCAGATCCCCTGCTCTAACCACCCATTGACTCCCAGCAATGGGCAGGGAAGCCCAGGCATCAGAGCACTGCCCTTCCCAAGGGACCTGCCAGTTTCTCCCACGAATGATGGGCTGGGCAGCTCGGCCCTTCCCACCTCGAGCTGGTGACGGTCATGAGGAGAAAAGGCCCTTTACCTGAGCCACAGCTCAGAGCAGAGAGAGACTTACCCCCGGGGATGTGATCTGGAACAGTGGTGCAGTCTTCCTTGGCTGTAGGGGCAACGGTGGGACGATGAGCTAGGGGAAGCAAAAACAAGAATTAGAGTTATTTCCAGGTCAATTAAGCACAAACCCACATAGTCAACACTATAGAAAGACATGTTACAACTCCATGCAGAAAAATAGTCACAGATTCCTGAGCTCCAACCAAATGTTTGTACGTCAGTGTAGGGTGACTTTACATGAATGCATAAAAGCCAAACATTCATCTCCTATACAATAAAGCATGCATCTGTACTTGAAAGGAGAATATTCCATTGGGAAGAAAAGTCTTCCGCACACAGAATAATAATAATAATAATGGCATTTATTAAGCACTTACTATGTGGAAAGCACTGTTCTAAGTGCTGGGGAGGTTACAAGGTTATCAGGTTGTCCCACGTGGGGCTCACAGCCTTCACCCCCATTTTACAGATGAGGTAACTGAGGCCCAGAGAAGTTAAGTGACTTGCCTGAAGTCACACAGCTGACAAGTGGTGGAGCCGGAATTCGAACCCATGACCTTTAACTCCAAAGTCCGTGCTCTTTCCACTGAGCCATGGACATGAGGGTTGAGATGAAGAAATAAACTTGTTCCCTGGAATTCTCCCCCTCAGGTGAGAGAGAAAGGAGCCTTTCCTTGTACCAAAAAGAGTTGCCTGGAAGTATCAGCTCTCTAAATTTGGAATTTTGTTTTTCACCACAAAATTCAGTGGAGGGAAATGTTTATGTATTTGAGAGAAGCCTAATGAGTAGAAACATTAAGTAGGAGAAAGAAAGTTGGAGTGCTTATTAAGTGAATGTTATTTTTATTAGTAATAGTAATAATAATGTTAGCATATTAATGGTATTTGTTAAGTGATTACTATGTGCCAGACACTGTACTGAGCCCTGGGGTAGATATAAGCTAATCAAGGTGGACACATTCCCTGTCTCACACGGGGGTTCATAGTCAATCCCCATTTTGCGGATGAGGAAATTGAGCCACAGAGAAGTTAAGTGACTTGCCCAAGGTCATGCAGCAGACATGTGGCATAGCTGGGATTAGAACTCAGATCCTCTGAATCCCAGGCTTGTCCCCTTTCTATTAGGCCATGCTGCTTCTCATTTCTTCAACAATTACTAAGCTGGGAAAAGGAACTATCTTCCTATGAGCATGGGAAAGCCAAGGATGAGGAAGTCACCATTCCCTAAACTGCAGCCAAAACAAAGAGAGACTTACTTTTGACCGTATTAGAGGCTTTTGTAGCAGTGATGGAGACAGGAGCTAGAAGAAACAAACACAAGAATTAGAGCTGTTTTCAAGCCAGTTCAGTGGAAATATCCGCATTGATCCCTACAGAAAGGCCTGCTAAACTTCCACTGAGAAAAAAATCGCCATCAACTCCACTGTGATTATCTCATGCTTAATGACTTTCAGCTCAAACCAAATGCCTGCATATCAGCATGTAATGGTTTCAATCTTAAACAAAAACCAAAGATTTATGACTTGCCCAGATGCATGAACATAATAGGAAAAGAGGAGAGGATTTCTCCAGGAAGAAATCTCTGCCCTCCTCACTGGTCGTTGGGCTGAAGACATGAAAGTGTTTCCTAGAGTTCTCCCCATCAAGTGAAAGGAAAAGAGATCTTTTATTTTGGAATCGACAAGCATTTTCTGGTTGATAGCAGTCCCGGCATTCAGAAATTCTTCTTTTCCCAAAGTTGAGAGAAAATACAGAGGAATGTTTGTGTCATTGGGGAAACTAAACAAATCAATCAGTTAATCAATCAGTGGTATTTACTGAACACTTACTCTGTGCAGAGCACTGTAGTAAGCACTCGGGAGAGTGCAAGAAAGTTGAGTTGGTAGACATGATCTCTATGTTTAAAAAGCTTACAATCTAATGGGGGGAATGCTATGAGGAAGAGAGATGGTCTGAAATGCAGAGCCTGAGTCGACTTGTACTTATTGGAGAAAAGATACAGTGGACAAACACTTTTCCACTAAAATGCCACAAAACTGGACATGTCCCAGGCTTTTGGCTACTCAGAGTCTCTTGGCTTTGCTCCTAAATGCTTAGTATAGTGCTCTGCACACAATAAATGCTCAATATATACCACTGATTAATTTTCTTAAGGTTAGTTTGTTCTTCCTAAAACATGAAATTCATATTGATGAAGTGCAAAGTGTGCAAAATGAATTAAGTGCAAATTATCTGTAAAATGGGGATTAAGACTGTGAGCCCCATGTGGGACACCTGATCACCTTGTATCCCCCCAGCACTTAGAACAGTGCTTTGCACATAGTAAGCGCTTAACAAATGTCATTATTATTATTATTATTATTATTATTATTATTATTATTAAGTGCAAGAAATGAAAAGCTCAGAAATTTGGTCTTTAATAATAATAATAATAATAATGGCATTTATTAAGCACTTACTATGTGCAAAGCACTGTTCTAAGCACTGGGGAGGTTACAAGGCAATCAGGTTGTCCCACGGGGGGCTCACAGTCTTCATTCCCATTTTACAGATGAGGTCACTGAGGCACAGAGAAGTGAAGTGACTTGCCCAAAGTCACACAGCTGACAATTGGCGGAGCTGGGATTTGAACCCATGAACTCCGACTCCAAAGCCCGTGCTCTTTCCATTGAGCCACGTTGCTTTAAGTAGAAGTAAACATACTAAAAAAAGAAAAATAAGTTTAGGGACAAGAGTTTTTTTCATTTTTTTAAAATGCTATATGTTAAGTGCTCACTATGTGCCAGGCGATTACCTATGCACTGGGGTAGATACAAGCTAGTCAGGTTGGACACAGACCCTGTCCCACATGCAGCTCACAATCTTAATCCCCATTTTATAGATGAGATAACTGAGGCATAGAGAGGTGAAGTGACTCACCCAAGGTTAAACAGACGCATGGCAGAACCCAGATTAGATGTCAGGGTTCTATCGTGACAGCAAAATTCTCTTTGTTCCTTCGAAAGAGAACCTGACCGTTGGCATTTGGGTTTCAAATCATTAGCAATATCGAAGTGTCATTAGTTCTGCATCTATGAGCAAACCCTACCTGGTGCTGGGAAAAGCACTTCCTTTTCTTCCCGACCAGTCTTCTCATGTTTGTATATCAATTTGTAAATCTTTCCTGGTGATGATTTCTTAACGGTCAACCAGCTCATCTGCCAGTACTTGTCCTCCTTTAGGAATGGGTCCCCTTGCTGGGACTCCAGGATCTTATCACTCCCCTCTTCCTTCCAGTGCATTCTGATAACATCAGGGTAAAAATCCTTGAAGAGGCAAACATAGGTTTCTGTATTTTGTTGTTTCTGCTCTAGTGAAGATGGGAAAAACTTGATGGGTTCACTCAATTGTGGGGTAGCATCTTTCTCTGAGAATAAAAAATAAAAATAAAAGACAAAATGTTCAGAGATCTGAGTTCCACCACTGCATGGCAATTACAACAAGCCTGAAAAAAAAGGAAAGGAAATAAAGCACATAAGAGGGTTGAAATTTGTCAGCATCAATAATTAATCAATCTATCATATTTACTGAATGCCTACTGAGTGAAGAGCACTGTACTAAGCACTTGGGAGGGCACATTGTTAAAGAATGGTAGACAAGTTCCCTGCTGACAAAGAGCTTATTCCCTAGAGGGAGTCTAGTGGACACAGTTTCAGAGCCCCAAACCTCCATGAACACTTAACTCGTAGCACTGGGAATTCACGTCACTGAGATAATAATAATAATAATAATAATAATAATAATGGCACTTATTAAGCGTTTATTATGTGCAAAGCACTGTTCTAAGTGCTGGGGAGGATACAAGGTGATCAGGTGGTCTCATGGGGGGCTCACAGTTTTCATCCCCATTTTGCAGATGGGGTAACTGAAGCACAGAGAAGTTAAGTGACTTGCCCAAAGTCACACAGCTGACAACTGGGATGCAGTTGTCAATTAGTAAAGAGCAGATTTGCACATCTGGTATTTTTAGAATTTCTGTTGTGGAATGAACCCATTTTCATCCTAAATTACTCTATGGAAGAAAAGGCACCCAAAGGCATCTTAGCCACAGAATCACTCAAACTCAAGTCTTCTTTATTTTCTACACTCCAGGATCAAAGGCAAATATTTTATCAATGAATAAGATCCTGACAATTTTGGGAATCCCACACTGATGTGCCAGTGAAATCAATCAGAGAATCATGCAGAGGAGTAGCATGGTCTAATGGAAAGTGGACAGGCCTGGGATTCAGAGGACCTGGGTTCTAATCCCAGCTCTGCCTCAACTGCTGTGTGACCTTGAGCAACTCACTTAACAGCTCTGTGACTCAGTTTCCTCATCTGCAAAATGGGGAGTCAATGTCCATTCTCCTTCCAACTCAAACTAAGAGCTCCCTGTGGGACAGGGACTGTGTCCGACCCGATTACCTTGTATCTACCCAAGCGCTTAGTGCCGTGTTTTGTACATAGTAAGTGCTTAACAAATACCATTATTAATCCAACTGGAGCAAGTCTCCCACAATTTAGTATTCTTCTTCTTCTTTACTACATTAGATTCTGGTCCATTTTACATTTTTAATAGCTTCACGTTAATTCATTTTGCCTATCTCAAACCATTCTGCCGAACCAACATAGAACCCCATTAGGATACTCAGTGTTTCTCATGTTTGGCAGACAGAAAGCCAAAGACTATGCCACACTCTCTCACTTCCAGAATTTACCACATCATCTGATCATAAAAAAGAATGAATCTTTGGACATTTCACCTTCATTCCCCCACTCTAGGGCTCCATTTGTTTTGGAGTTCTCAGGGGTTGCACTTACCAGTAGCAGCAAGCCTTGTGCCTGCCCCGAAAATTTTGATACCTCCTACACAGTTGCAATTAGGGTCATTTTGCCCTCAAAATTTAATTGAAGGTTTTCCATCCCCCTGCTGCTTTCCAATCCTAGTATTTCACCTCATGATCCTTCATGGAATTTATCTAGCTTGTAGGTGCAGCCTACACATTCAAACATTTTTTAAGAGCACATATGTCATAAATCTTTCTTCTATCAATCAATCCTATTTACTGAGCACTTACTATATGTGCAGAGCACTGTACTAAATGCTTGGGAGAGTACACTATAATAGACGTGGTAGACACACACGCTTATTATCTACCCACAACAAGCTTATTATCTAAAGGGTCTTTAGCTATCTAAGGAAACTATTGATCAAAATGCTTTCATTAAAATTCATTAATCAATGATGTGTCATGTAGAGGCAATTTCAATAAAATGTAAAGTAGTGGAAAGCATGCTGAATGGTCAGTTTTTTTTGTTATTTTGCTTTTTTTTTAATTATTATTTGTTAGGTACTTATTATGTGCCAGACACTGTACTAAGAGCTGGGGTAGTTACAAGCTAATCAGGTTGGACACAGTCCATATCCCACATGGGGCTCACAGTTTTAATCCCCATTTTAAAAGCTGTGGTCTCTGAAGGTAAGTGACTTATCCACACAGGAGACAAGTGTTGAATCACAAATCCAAACATCAATCTATTTGGAGGATAAATGAGTTTACTCTTTTCAGATCTCCTCAGCATTATTTAAATAATTTATTTGAATAGTCTCATAGAGGAAACTGGAATTTTTAATGTGAATGTTCATAAAAAGGAGAAAAAGAAAGTTATTGGTACACTTTGTTGTGGAACCCCCAAGATTTGTGTTAACCTTGTAAACCGCCAGGATCCTTGTCCTCATCAGAACATATAAATGTTCATGATGATCGCTTTAGCTGGTGAATGGCTAAATTTAGTTAATCTGTTTCTCAGCATTTGGAATTCTGACTAGTTTTCCTGGTAAGTCAAAGTGGAATCCTACTGATTCATTGCTGAAGCCTTCCTCTGCCCATTTGACCATTAGACTGGAGTTGGATGGGTTTTATTGTAACTTTGCACATATGCGATCAGAAGTCTGTAAGTAAGCTCCTTGTGGGCAGGTATCAGGTCTACTCTCCCAAGCCGTGAAAGTAGTGCTCTTCACACAGTAAGGGCTATACAAATGCCTTTGATTGATTAATTGATACAATGCCTCCCTTGGTCATTTTTCACAAGAACTGTATTGGGTTCATTTATGGAAGGCGTTCTAAAGCCATCACCTTTGAAAAGTTCTGCAGATAAAAGGGAGTCTCCAAACCACCCAATATTTTAGCCCCTTGGAAAGGAGAACTCAGAACCAAATGAATTCCCAATTCCCGGTGACTTCAACAATGATACCTAACCAAGCCATCATTAAACACCCTTAGAAATACAAGCCGTCATTTTTGGCATCATTCAAAGCATCCACAGGTAACATTGGCTACTTTGGCCATCTTTGGGTGGCCTGAACAGCCAACATTTCAATTCAAATGCCATACCTGTTACGATGAGCTTCGTCCCAGTTCCGAAGACTTTCACCAACCCCACAGTATGATACAGAGTTACAAAAACTGCCGTCAAAGTCTTAGAGAGGGCAATCAATCAATAGTACTTACTAAATGCTAACTATGTGCAGAGCACTGTACTAGCGCCTGGGAAAGTACAGTACAAGAAAACTGGCAATCATGCTCCCTCCCCCATCACTAGTTTTCAGTCTATAATTGAATCACAGATTCACAGATTTAAGCCACATTAGTGGATTCTACTATTTGACTTCTCCTGTTGGCGGCATCAGAAAAAGATTCTTACTGGTGCTCAAAAGGGCCCCAGACTCCCAAGTGGAAGAAACTTCTGCAATGAAATCACCATTCAGGGCCAATCTTTCCTGCCAAATTTCCCAGTTTAAGCTACACAGTTATGGTATTTTAAGTGCTTAGTGTCTGTGTGAAGAAGCGTGCTAGGAGCTTGAGTAGAGGTAAATCGGGCACAGTAAAGGTGTCTTGGTTGGGGCAGTCAGGAGGCCCCAGAATGTCATAGCTAACCCCTCTGGGAGACCCCATTTAGAAAGTTTTCTGGGGGTTCTTGGCATCGGGGCCCATCTAGATCCTAATCTCTACAGAAAGAATTACCTCCATACTTACCATTTACGACGATGAGTTTGGTGCCGGAACCGAACACTTTAGTATAAACACCACTCTGGAAGGCACAGTGCCTGAGCGCTTTACACGAATGTAGGCACGGAACACTATACAAAGGTTCAGCTTAGCACTGAGTTCCAGATGGATATCAGTGTACCATGGCAAATCCAACTCTGCCGTCTCTTTTTCTCCTGCAAACCCTCTCATCAACCTCCCTGATCCCTCCTAAAATGTCTACCTACCTCTCCTGGATGATTTGGAAGTTCTTCCTGTTCTAGGAATACTCACAGGTGATTATAAGTGTTATTCCATCACCAAACCATTTTCCATAAAAAGGATCATAATAATTGGGTCCTTAAATAAAAGCCTGAAATAATTGTTTTCCCTCATCCCTTGTCCCCTGAGATGGCAATGTTGCTCGGCAATGATTCTTTGTGTTCCCAATAGTGCAGCAATATCCAAAGGACAAAACATGGGGCTGTTATAGTGGATATTTCATTGTCCCTTTTCCATTCTATCCTTGCCACATAAAGGCTTGAACTTTCAAAGCCCTCACACACTCACCACCTAAAGGGGATTCCCACCAGAACAAGAATGGATTTCCAAATCTCCCTTTGCTGTCTTCCTTGTGCCTAGCTGTATTTGACTCCAAAGATATCTGATCTCTCCACAAATCCGATCTTATGGAAACCAGAAATCAATGTTACCCATTCAGGTAGCTCAGAGTTTAGTCCCTCCTGCTCCCTTACTCCCAAGCACTCAGCTGGGTGATCATACTTGATTTGTTGACCCAGTGGTACCTGCATCTTCATCTTTCATTACTTTAATTTCCTCAACAATGTTCCCCCAGATCTTGAGAGACAGACCTGGAGCTGGAAGATGGGATTATCCTCCCTTGAGTGGCGAGGAAATTAGGGATTGGGCCAGGTAAGAGACAAAAGAACTAATGGTTGGGAAGGACGCTAGATATAGACCCTTGTCCTGAATCCCAGCTCCCAGGGACCTCCTGTGACACCAAGAGGAAAATTCCAGATGTCTCCCTCCTGCATCAAGCCCCCTGTTTGTGTACTGCTTCCCAGAAACAGGGCACCAGAGACCCCTTGGATGAAGGAGATGGAATCCTGGTCCCTGGCCTCTTTGAGAAGCTTAGGAAATATTTTACTCTAGGGCAGGTTCATCATCTGTGAGCCCCGAGACAGGATGGGTCACTGACATTATGTGCAGCTCACTCTCCAGAGAGGGTTCAATATTTCTTTCTCCCCTTTGACCCAAACCCTCATCTTCTCCCTGAAGGTCCAAAGTCCTGGTCAATCAATCACCAATCCTTCGTATTTAATGAGCACTTAGTATGGGCAGAGCACAGTACTAAGTACTTGGGAGAGTGCAATATAACAGAGTTGGTCTCCACCACCTCCCAGGAGCCCAAAGCTCAAGGGATTCTCTCTGAACCTTCTCTGAGCTCCCCTGGGGCCCAGAAAGGCAGAGCACTTCCCTACTGTCTCTCATCTCCCCTCTGAGCACCTCAATCGAGTCTGCATCTAATTTCCACACTGCCCTACGGCCAAGAACACTCACCTATTACCTTGTCCTGGCTTTCCCAGTTGCTGTAAATAAGACAGAGTTCTGGAATAGTACAGCACCTTCAACCCTGGAGTGGACATCCAACTAAACCCATTTCCCAAGAGCTGCATAGACTTGATCTAAACCACTCCATTGATTAAAAACAGTTTAGAACCCTCAAACTGGACCGTTTCATTCAACTACTATGAGCTTTCCTCAACTTACCTGTGACTATCAGTTTAGTTCCTGTGCCGAAGTACTTCACTCCTGACACGGTGCTAACTCCTTTTACAGAAACCTCCCAGCAGCTTAACTGAAAGCCCTGGATCCAGCGGAGCAAAGCTCTGGCTCCTTTGATGGTTTTCCTCCAAGAGAGGGGTTGGAGGTTGGAGGCTCCTCCCTGAGCCCCACCCATACACCCAGGGAGCCCCCTAGGGCCTAAATCTGTAATGTGACAGCCAGGACCACCAACTCAGCCACCTTTCCACAGCACCTATTCCAGGGATCCAAAAACTATGGGCCGAAGGATAGAACAACTGCCCATCACTGTCCCCCTGGGCTATCCTGAAAGCCACTCTGCCTTTCATTCTTCCCCCATCCCTCACTGGTCTTTAATAGGATCAGGTGGGAACCACTGTTGTCTCCTCTTTCTCTCCTCCCCAGAGCCCCGACTGCTGCAGGTGGAGACATGCTGGAGTCTGTCACCCTCCTTCTTGCTGCCCTGCTCCCTGGTAAGTCTGCTGCTTTCACCTTGGGTTAGCTCTCTCTGGAGCTGCTTGCGTCTCCTCCTCCTCCTCCTCCTCCTCCTGGTCCTTTTCCTCCTCATCCTCTTCCTCCTCCTCATCACAGCATTTACTTTCTGCCCCCATCACAGCAGGCCACACAGCGCTCACCCTGGACCAGTCAATGATCTCCATCACTAAACAGGCCGGCAACATTCCTCTGCAAGTTTTCTGACAAAAGCATCACCTACATCCACTGGCATTGCCAGCAACTTGGGAAAGCTCCTCAACGCCTGCTCTACTATGACCTGGACACAGCCCAGCCGAATCTGGATCCAGTATTCGACTCAAAGAAAGTCTACATTCACAAAAGCAAAGAACAAAGCAGCACCCTGGTGATCCAGAACCTGGGCATGAGTGATGCTGGCATCTATTACTGTGCTAGCTGGTACTCCATGGTGACATAGCTCCCCCCTCCTCTCATACAAAAAAATTGCTGTCCATGGTCACCGGGAGCAGAACCAACCCTTCACAGTTCTAGCACTGAATCTCATCCCCTGTTCAAATCTCCTTGGCAAACTAAGAGGGACTTCAGGATAGTTTCTGTTGCAGACAGCTCTGAATTGCGGCTCTTCCCTGGGAACAAAGCCAGGAACCCCATAATAATAATAATGATGGTATTTGTTAAGCGCTTACTACGTGCAAAGCACTGTTCTAAGCGCTGGGGAGGTTACAAGGTGATCAGGTTGTCCCAAGGGGGGCTCACAGTTTTAATCCCCATTTTACAGATGAGGGAACTGAGGCCCAGAGAAGTGAAGTGACTTGCCCAAAGTCACACAGCTGACAGTTGGCGGAGCTGGGATTTGAACCCGTGACCTCTGACTCCAAAGCCCGGGCTCTTTTCACTGAACCACGCTGCTTCTCCAACCCCATGAAGCAGCATGGCATAGTGGTTAGAGCATGAGCATGGAAGTCAGAAGGTCATGGGTTCTAATCCTGTCTCTGCCACTTGTCTGCTGTGTGACCTTGGGCAAATCGCTTCACTTCTCTGTGCCTCAGTTACCTCATCTACAACATGAGGATTGAGACTGTGAGCCCCCTGTGGACAGGGACTGTGTCCAACCTGATTTTCTGGTTTCCACTCCATTGCTCAGTATAGTGCCTGGCACATAGTGAGCACTTAACAAGTACTAGTATTATTATTATTATTATAATCCACTTTAGCCAGAGGTTGGGCACAGGGCATAATTCCCACCCATCCCCTTCTCCGACACCATTGGCCTTCCAGCCCTGCTCTGCCTGCCAAGATAACAACATCGCCTCTGAGGATTGGAAGCTGTAGAAAGACGTTTTGGCTCTCATGTGCCGTGGACTCTGGGATAATCCAGCATCCTCCCTGAACCTCATCCACTCACCCAGGGATCGCTGTAGTACAGTAAACTGGCAAAGACAACGTGTCTGGCACCACCCTCTCAGCGATGTTTCCATGGAAAATATTCCAAAGGCCCTAGACCTAAGCGTCAAAGGGTGGACCAACTGCACCTCACTATGCCCCTAGCATTGAGCACTTGCTGGGTTACAGGACACTGAACTAAGCCATTAGGAGACTACAATAAAATAGACAGGCTCAATCCCTGCCCTCAACGAGCTTGCAGGCTAGCTGGGGAGACAGACATTAAAGTTATATGTTAGAGGAAGCAGTGACACTTAAACAGTGCTCAATAAATACTATTGAATGAATGGATACATATGGACACAAGTGTTGCAGACATTAAAGTTATATGTTAGAGGAAGCAGTGGCATTTTAACAGTGCTCAATAAATACGATTGAATAAATGGATACATTCGGACACAAGTGTTGTGAGGGTGGGGTGAGTGTCAGAGAGTTTATGGGGAACAGACCCCAACACATAGACAATGCAGAAGGGAGGGAGAATCCGGCGAAGAGATGAGAGATTAGTTTGGAAAGGCTTCCTGGAGGAGGTGTCATTTTAATAGGGCTTTGAAGATGGGGAGAGCAGTGGTCTGCCACTTGGGAAGTGGGAGGCGCTTCCAGTCAGGAGGGAGGATATGAGCAATAGGAGGATGACAAGAATGGTGAGATTGAGACACAGTGGGCAGCTGGTGTTTGAGAAGAGAAGTGTGTGGGCTGGTCTGTGGTGGGAGAGGAGCGAGGATCGACACAGAGCTGATTGATCTCCTCTAAAAACCTGGTTGCCGAATGACAGGACATCTTAGTGACTCCTCTGCCTTCTCCCTGGGTTCGTTTCTGAGGAGGCCAGGTGGCGGAGCCAGAGCAAACACTCTTCTCTGGATCTGGAAGTGGAGGAGTGGTGAAGGGAAGTGAGAAGGATATTTCCTTTTCCTCCTAACTCTTCATTCATTCATTCATTCGTATTTATTGAACACTTACCGTGTGCAGGGCACTGTACTAAGCACTTGGGAAGTACAAGTTGGCAACATATAGAGACGTTCCCTACCCAACAGTGGGCTCACAGTCTTCCTAGGGGGCCGACAAGCATTCAGCCACCATGTGATCATATCTCTCTACTCCCACTCCCAGTCAAAAGGCAAGAAGCCCAGCTAATCAGCAGAGTGGAGATCTGGGTGACTCACTGACTCGCTCCAACCCTTGGGCCCAGGCCCCACTTCAGACAACTTGATGCTCAGGTTCAGGTGGGAACCACTATCCTCTCCTTCTTTTCTCTTCTCCAAAACCCTAAGCGCTGCAGGCAGACACAAGCTGGGAGTCTGTCACCCTCCTTCTCACCACCCTGCTTCCTGGTAATTCAGCTGCTCTTACCCTGGAATGGTTCCCTCCTCCTTACTCTTCTCCTCCTCCTCCTCATTCTCCTTCTCATTCTTCTCCTCATTCTCTTTCTCCTTCTCCTCCTTGTCGTCCTCCTCCTGTTTCCTCACCTCCTATTCATCTTCCTCTCTTCTTCCTCCTTCTCCTTCTCCTCCTCTTTCTTCACCTCCTTCTCCTCATCCTCCTCCTATTCCTCAAGGACATTTTCTTTCCTCCCCCATCACAGTAGGCTACACAGTGCTCACCCTGGACCAGTCATTGATCTCCGTCACCAAACAGGCAGGGAAGTCAATGATATTTCTCTGTGAATTTTCCAACACAATGATCATGTACATTCACTGGTATGGCCAACTGCATGGGAAGGCTGCCCAGTGCCTGCTCTACTATAACCTGGCCATGTCTCAACCCAAGCTAGAATCATGGTTCAACTCAAAGAAAATCCATGCTTACAAGTCAAGTGATCAAAGCTGCACCCTGGTGGTTCAGAAACTGGGTAGGAGTGATGCTGGCACCTATTTTTGCACCACCTGGGACTCCACGATGACACGGGTCCCTCCGCCCCTCTTATAAAAGTCACTATCTGTGGTTCCCAGGAGCAGGACCTTCCCTCTACAGCTCTGGCACTGAATCTCACCCCCTGTTTCAGGATCCTTGGCAAACTAAGCCAGGCCCCTAGCTTGGTTTCTGGAGCCAGGATATCTGACCTGCAGTTCTTTTTCCGGAGAACAATCCCTGCCATCCCACTGGTCTTAACCAGAGGTTGGGCACAGAGCACAATTTCCAGTGTCCCCTTCTCAGATGCTGGTGGCCTCCCATTCCTGCCTTACTTGAGCAGATGCCACCGTTGTCTCTGAGGGTTTGGGGTGGTCTGAGGAAGGACACTCTGGCTCACCTGTCCTGTGGGCTCTGGGACAACCCAAAATCCTCCCCGAGCCTCATTCACTCACCCAGGAATCGCTCTAGGGCCTAAACCTGTAAACTGACAATCAGGATGGGCCTATTCACCCTGCAACCAGCCCATGGCACCTATTCCAGGGGCCCTAGAACTGCTGCTCACTGTGACCGCAGGCCATCCTGAAAACTTCTTTCCTCTACTTCCCCATCAGTTAATCTATCACTGGGATTTATTGAGCATTCACTGTGTGTAAACCAGTAAACTAAAATAATTGCTTGGGAGATTGCAATACAGTAGAGTGACACAATTTATGCCCTCAAGGAGCTTATAGAAAAAAAAGGGAGACAGATAATAATACTAATAATAATAATAATAATGCTGGTATTTGTTAAGTGCTTACTATGTGCCAAGCACTGTTATAAGAGCTGGGAGGGATACAAGGTAATCAAGATTGTCCCCTGTGGGGCTCACAATCTTAATCCCCATTTTACAGATGAGGGAACTGAGGTCCAGAGAAGTGAAGTGACTTGCCCAAAGTCACACAGCTGACAAGTGGAAGGGTCGGGATTAGAACCCATGACCTCTGACTCCCAAACCCAGGCTCTTTCCACTGAGCCAAGGTGCTTCTCTGACAAAATCAAACATATGAGGGGGGAGATCATCAAAGTATGCATATGTATTTTTTAAGTGCTTTGAGTGTATGGGCAGCGTGAATAGCAAAGTGCCTCGGGGGAGAAACCCAAGTCCCTAGATGAGAACAGAAGGAAAAGAGAATTGGGTGATATAATTGGGTGAGATGCAAGATTAGCCAGGGAAGAATTCCTGGAGAAGGTGTGATTTTATTAGGGCTTAAAAGATGGGTAGAGAGGTAGTCTGATGGATGGAAAGGGGCCGCACTTCTGGGCAGGAGAGATCGTGTGAGCAGAAAGTGGACGATGAGGGAGATGAGATTGAGGCCCAGTGAGTAAAATGGTGTTTGCAGAGTGAAGTCTGTGGGCTGGGCTGAAGTGGGAGAGAAGCAAGGATGGCAGGTGGCACAGAGTGGATCGATCCCCTCTAATGTCCTGACTGCCACTTATGGGTCAGCTCAGTGATTCCTCGACTTTCTCCCCAGATTGACTTGAGAGGTGCCTGGGTTGTGGAAAAAGAGCAACAGGGCACTGTTTTCTGGTGAAGCATTTCATATTCCTGCACTGAGCCCCCAAAGACACAATATGGGGGTCAACAACACCCAGACCTGTTGCCCTAAACCAGGAATGCCAAGTTTCGAGGTCTCACTTGGTGTCCCCTGCCCACATGCCCTAAGGTCCGGGCACCAGCCTTGAAGGAAGAAGATAGAGTCCAGCCTGAAGGATGGAGCTTTTAAAATGGTCACCTCACTTGTTCTGGTCATTTCTTTGCAATCAATCCAATTGATTACCAACAATGCACAGAGCCCTGTTCTCCCCATCCCAACCCTCCCTCCAGAGCCCCTAATGTGCTGTGCTACCCGTCTCCCCCTAAAAAAAAGAAGAAAAGATGGTGTGAAAGGGGTTTGGAGGTTGAGGGGGGAGGAAAGTGAGATGGATGCCTCATCCATCTTCAAATACGATCGAATGAATCTCTTTATTCTTCTCTTTTGACCTATCAGCTTGTATCTACACCAGTACTTAGAACAGTGCTTAGCATCCAGGAAGCTCTTAATAAATGACATGATCACCCTTATCATCATCCTCCCAGCTCCTCCTCGTGGCCAATATGGAAGCGGCATGGCTTAGTGGGAAGACCACGGGCCTGCAAGTCAGAGGACCTTCGCTCATTCAGTCTTTATTGAGCATTTACTGTATGCAGAGCACTGTACTAAGCGCTTGGCAAAGTACCTGAGTTCTAATTGAAGCTCCACCACTTATCTGCTGTGGGACCTTTGATAAGTCACTTACTATCGCTGTACCTCCGTTCCCTCATACATAAAATGGGGACTTAATACCTCTTGTCCCCCCTTCTTAGACTGACTGTGCGCCTGATTGCCTTGTTTCTACCCCAGTGCTTAGTACAGAGTTTGGGATTGGTATTTGTTACTGACACCTGTCTACTTGTTTTGTTTTGTTGTCTGTCTCCCCCTTCAAGAATGTGAGCCCATTATTGGGTAGGGACCGTCTCTATATGTTGCCGAGTTGTACTTCCCAAGTGCTTATTAGAGTGCTCTGCACACAGTAAGCTCTCAATAAATACGATTGAATGAATGAATGAATGAATGAATGAATGAATATACTAAGCACTTAACGAAAACCATGGTAATAATTATTAGTAAGAATTCAGCCACCCTATGATCACTCCTGGACACCCCAGTCACTTCTCCCCGCCGTTTCCCCCATCTCAGTCAAAAAGCAAGAAACCCAGCCAGTCAGCAGAGTGGAGACTTCAGTGACTCACCGCTCCAACCCCAGGGTCCCCAGCCCCACCATCGTCTCCTCCTTACCTCCTCCCTATCGAGTGCCACAGGTAGAAATATGCTGGGGTCTGTCACCCTACTTCTCTCCACCCTGCTCCCTTGACACCTGGCCACATGTTTTGTTTCATTGTCTGTCTCCCCCTTCCAGACTGTGAACCCGTTGTTGGGTAGGGACCGTCTTTATATGTTGCTGACTTGTACTTCCCAAGCGCTTAGTACAGTGCTCTGCACACAGTAAGTGCTCAATAAATAAGATTGATTGAATGAATGAATGAAGTCAGCTCCCAGGCTAACTTCTTCGGGAATGATCTCTTCCTCCTTCTTCTCTTCCTATGTTTCATCTTTATCCTTGCCCTCCTCCTGCTCCTTTTTCTTTTCCTCCTCCTCCTCCTCCTCCTCATTCTCCTTCCTCTCCTCATACTCCTCATTCTCCTTCCCCTCCTCATCGTCCTCCTCAATGTGGCTGTTTGCTTTCTGCCCCCATTGCAGTTGGTCAGACAACACTCACCCTGGACCAGCCATTGGTCTCAGTCACCGAAAAGGCGGGGGCTTCCACAACGTTTTCCTGTGAGTTTTCCAACAAAAGGATCAAGTACATTCACTGGTATCACCAGCAGCCTGAGAAGGATCCCCAGCGACTGCTCTACTATAACCTGGCCAAGTCTGAACTCACCCTGGAATCCGGATTCACCTCAAACAAAATCCACGATTACATGGCAAGTGATCAAAGCTGCTCCCTGTTGGGCCAGAAACTGGACGAGAGTGATGCTGGCATCTATTGCTGTGCCAGCTGGGACTCCTTGATGACACAGGTGCCTCAACCCCTCATACAAAAAGTCACTGTCTGTAATCACGAGGAACAGGGCCTGAACCTTCACAGCTCTGGAACTGATTCTCTGGTTCAAGGTCTTTGGCAAACTAATGGTGACTCCAGCTTGATTTCTGGAGGAAACAGGTCCAAACTGCAGCTCTTGCTCTGAGAACAATCCCAGAGGCTCCACTCACTTTAGCCAGAGATTGGGCATACATCACAATTCCCGCCAATACCTTCTCAGAACCTGGCAGGCTCCCATTCTTGCTTTTCTAGACTGTGAGCCCGCTTCTAGACTGTGAACCCACTGCTGGGTAGGGACCGTCTCTACATGTTACCAGCTTGTATTTCCCAAACGCTTAGTACAGTGCTCTGCACACAGTAAGCACTCAATAAATACGACTGAATGAATGAATTCTTGCTCTGCCTTAACAGACGCCACCATCATCTCCAAGCAGCAGGATTGAGGAAGAGCACTGTCTTTGGGACACCCATTCAGGGATCTCTGTGGGGCTTAAACCTGTGAACTGAGAAAAGTCTTTAAAGACAAGGATTCTTAAGCAAATGGCTCAGCTTTAGAAAAAGTCCCATCCATACAGAGAAAGAAAAGCTCAGGCTGCAGGATCCAGGAAGGACTATTACTTTTGTAATACAGTAATAATAATAATGATGATGGCATTTATGAAGTGCTTACTATGTGCAAAGCACTGTTCTAAGAGCTGGGGTGGTTACAACGTGATCAGGTTGTCCCACAGGGGGCTCACAGTCTTAATCCTCATTTTACAGACAAGGTAACTGAGGCACAGAGAAGTTAAGTGGTTTGCCCAAAGGAACACAGCTGACAATTGGTGGAGCCGGGATTTGAACCCGTGACCTCTGACTCCAAAGCCCGGGTCCTTTCCACTGAGCCAGTATTCCATCTTTTATGAGGAAGAAAATGAGATATGAGTCCATTTCCTAGTTTTTTTTCAGCTCTATTGTTTGAGGCTTTGTCATTCCAATAGTTGAACAAGTTTATCTAAATAGTCTTCTCAAAGGTATCATCAACCTGATCAGGTTTTTCCTGGGGACCCAGTGTGTGATGACACAGGGGTTCATCATAAAGTTACAGCAAAGACTGGATTCCCCAATTCATTTTTATCACCCACCTAGCAAGTGCCTTTGTGCTTCATTCATTCATTCAATCTCATTTATTGAGCAATTACTGTGTGCAGAGCACTGTACTAAGCGCTTGGGAAGTACAAGTTTCCAGTACTTCCCATAAGTACTTACATAAATGATAACAATAACCCACTGTTGGGTAGGGACCGTCTCTATTTGTTGCCAACTTGTATTTCCCAAGCGCTTAGTACAGTGCTCTGCACACAGTAAGCGCTCAATAAATATGATTGAATGAATGAATGAAAATAACAATAATATTATTTATTGTATGCTTACTATGCCTCAGGCACTGTCCTAAATGTTGGAATAGATTCAAGTTAATCAGTCCAGACATGTGGTTCTCACAGTCTAGAGGAGAGGGAGAAAAAGTATTTAATCCCTGTTTTACAGATGGGGTAACTAACTGAGATGCAGAGAAGTTAAATGATTTGCCATGGTCACACAGGCGGAAAAGTAGCCAACCAGGGGATTAGAACCCAAGTCTAGTGCTTTTTCCACTAGGTGAGGCTGCTTCCAATGTACACATTCCATTAATTCATTAAATTCTTTAGTTTTCACACTCTTGCTGGTTCAAGTTGCATCTTTATTGTTCTTCCTGTTCTCTCTAAATGCTTCTGATTTACATCCACCCATCTACCCGGTTAGATTGTTAATTCTTTGAGAGCAGAAACTGGCCTTTTCCTCCCACACACACTCTGAAGCATTTAAGTCAGTGCCGTACACATGGTAGGCACTGATTTTATACCGTTGATTGAATGATTGCATGATTGGATGAGTTTCTGGTCTCTAGAAGGTCCCAGTGATTCTCAGCTCATCCAGAACAGAAAACCAGGAAAGCACTTAGCACCAAACATGCAAATAAATAGCATGAGCTTAGGTTCAACCACAGAAGACACTGTAACACCATTTGGTTTTTTCAATCGTTCTCTTAGAGAGAGTGAATCAGATTCCCCTACCCCTTTGGCTCTCTGCATTTTCATTCAGTCTGTGGACAACACCTGTCTCAACTTCCCCCTTCTAATGCCAACCTTCTCGCTGTTCCTTGATCTCATCTATCTCGCCGCCGACTCCTCTCGCCCACATCCTGCCTCTGGTCTGGAACTCCGTCCCCCTTCATATACAACTGATAATCACTCTCTCCATCTTCAAACTTCCATTAAAATCACATCTCTGCTGAGAGACTTTCCCCCGACTAAGCCCTCATTTCCTCTTCTCCCACTCCCTTTTGGGTCCCCAATGCACTTGGATTTCATTCATTCATTCATATTTATTGAGGGCTTACTGTGTGCAGAGTACTGTACTAAGCGTTTGGGAAGTACAAGACGGCAACATATAGAGATGGTCCCTACCCAACAATGGGCTCACACTCTAGAAGGGGGAGACAGACAACAAAACAAAACATGTAGATACACTTACATACATATGTGCAATATGTTTACTAATATTAATGCCTTTTCCCCTCTCTAGCCTGTAAGCTCCTTGTGGGCAGAGAATGAATCTACCAACTCTGCTATACTGTACTCTCCAAGTGATTAATACAGTCCACACAGTAAGTGCTCAATAAATACAGTTGATTGATTCATCTCATATACTCTCTTAATAACTTCAAGAATCTCTCCAATTTCACCTGTCCCCTGTGGAGAGACACAAACCTGTCCCACCCCAGTGTACCCACAGCACCGCCTATATCCCGCACTACACGGTGCTCAACCACTGAGCACCCAATATCTTCTCTCCCGCAGCTAGAGCTCTGGTGCAGCTGCAGAGTATCGAAGCCCCTTTCAGTGCCTCGCTCCTTATGGCAGAGAAGCCCAGACCATGGTGGGGCATCTCATCCTCCTTTCAGAGCTACATGTTTTGTTTTGTTGTCTGTCTCCCCCTTCTAGACTGTGAGCCCGTTGTTGGGTAAGGGCCGTCTCTATATGTTGCCGACTTGTTCTTCCCAAGCACTTAGTACAGTGCTCTGCACACAGTAAGCGCCCAATAAATATGATTGAATGATTGAATGAATTCCCTGGAGGCCTGAGTGAATGTCACTTCAGCCCCAGTGGTCCGGAGGGAATGTGAGGTTGTCTCGGGGAGGGGCTGGTCCTCTCTGCAGCTACTGTGGGTCCTCATGGCTTCCAAGGACACGATGGTCACCCTGAAACAGGGCCTGGTCTCCATCACCATCCAGAAGGGCAAAAACATGGGCCTCTTCTGTAAGAGTGCTGGCAAGTTCATGAGCTACATCCACTGGAACCGTTCACAGCCAGGAAAGCCCCAGCAGCACCTCCTCTACGTCTCCACAACCAGGAATAAGGTCAATTGGGATAAGGCAGAAAGCATCAAGGACCATAACTACAAAAGCGGCTCCAAGCTGTTGGTGTTCCAAGTGGAGGTGAGCAATGCCAGCTTTCATTCATTCATTCATTCAATCGTATTTACTGATTGCTTACTGTGTGCAGAGCACTGTACTAAGTGCTTGGGAAGTACAAGTCGCCAACATATAGAGATGGCCCCTACCCAACAGCGGGCTCACAGTCTAGAAGGGGGAGACAGACAACAAAACAAAACATATTAACAAAATAAAATAAATAGAATAAATATGTACAAGTAAAATAAATAAATAAATAGAGTAATAAATATGTACAAACATATATACAGGTGCTGTAGGGAGGGGAAGCAGGTAAGGTGGGGGGAATGGGGAGGGGGAGAGGAAGGAGGGGGCTCAGTCTGGGAAGGCCTCCTGGAAGAGGTGAGCTTGTATTATTGTGTCAGGTGGGACCTTCCACAGTGCTCCAGGACAACCCGCTCCGTGCAGCGCTGGCTACCACCACACTTCCGTACCCACCTGAGTTTCACCCCTCTTCTACCTTACCCACCCTAGCTGACAAGGCTGACTTACCCCTGGAAAGGCCCAGCTGGTGGGACCACATGCCAGGAACTATCCAGGCACCGGTCCCAGCTCCCACTGCCCGAATGGGGGCCGGCTTCCCGAGTCATCATGTCAACCTCCAAAGGGGAAGGGGTTGCCAAATTTCTCTGTGCCCTGTGGGGCCCTGGCCCAGAGTCTGGCCCGGTTTGGGGGTGGGAGGGTACTAAGCATGTGGGAAAGTAGAACACAGGCTGCGACATGATCCCTGGCACAGGAAATACTCTTGGAGGGTTTGGTGAGATCCCCCTTGCAGCTGTGATGACACAAATCCAGTATCTGTGGTTCTTGGTAATTCCAAGCTCTGGTGCAGCTCTGCCCACTATCAGAGAGAGTGTGGGAACTTTCTTGGTATTAGGAGCTCCCGGGGGGGTGGAAGTTCTCCCAAAGGGGTAGACAAAGGCCTTAATTCTGCAAAAAGACCCCGCAAAGGAGCTAAGCAGTGGCGGGCTTGCTGGAGAGAGAAAATCTTCCATCAGAACAGTTTGGCTGGGCTGAACGAATGGCTCAAGGTGGCTTGGGCTGGAACTCTCTCAGGAGCAATAAAGAAGTCTGTAACGGCAGTCGGAGAGCCAGGAGAATAATATTCATTCAATCGTATTTATTGAGCGCTTACTGTGTGCAGAGCACTGTACTAAGCGCTTGGGAAGTACAAGTTGGCAACATAGAGAGACTGTCCCTACCCAACAGTGGGCTCACAGTCTAGAAGGGGGAGACAGAGAACAAAACAAAACATATTAACAAAATAAAATAGAATAAATATGTACAAATAAAATAAAATAAATAAAATAAAATCATATCCATGTTCACTTTAACTAAGCCCCCTACTTAGGAGGAATTAGGAATAACTTCAAACAAGCTTGAATAGCCTGTGTTTCTCAGGGCAATGCGAGAGATTAACAGCAACTGAAGACTGATCTGTAAAGAGAAATGAGTCATTGAAGAAGAAGGGTTATCCTCATCCTTTGCCCTAGAAAAGCCCAAGAGAAGACATTAAAGTCTTCAATGAATTTATCAGTGGTTGATTCAGGGAAATAAAGAGCAAACTCAAAATTCCTACAAGAATGGATCAGGGAACATAATTCAGGAATGTTTGTTTTTGTTTAAACTGCAAGATCAATCAATCAATCATTGGCATTTCTTGAACATTTACTGTGACCTGGTGGAAAGAGAATGGGCCTGGGGAGTCAGAGGACATGGGTTCTAATTCTGGCTCCACTATTTATCTGTTCTGTGACCTTGGACAAGTCACTTAACTTCTCTGCACCATACTTTCCTCATCTGCACAAATGGGTTTCCAATACCTGTTCTCCCTCCTACCCCGACTACGAGCCCCATGTGTGACCTGATGATTTTGTATCTTCCCCAGCACAGAGAGAGCACAATAGAATGAGTAAACATGATCTCTCTCTGCAAGGAGCTTACAGCTTAGCAAGGAAGACAGACACTAAAATAAACTGCAATTGGGGGAAATCAACTGAGTTTGAAGACATGTACATGAGTGCTGAGGGGAGGGTAAGGTGGAGTGGGTACCTAATCAATCAATCAATATTTTTCAGTGAGGACTTACTGTGGGCAGGGCATTGTACAGAGTGCTAGCTCTTGAGAGAGTATGACACAAAAATGTAACAGATGCAGTTCCTGCCCAGAATGAGTTTACAGTTTAGAGGGGTCCAAGTGCATAGATGTTGCAGTAAGGGGGAAGAAGAGCGAATCACTGAAGAAACTCAACTTTAAACTATCCCTTACCTAATAATAATAATAATGACGGCATTTGTTAAGCGCTTACTATGTGCAAAGCACTGTTCTAAGCGCTGGGGGGATACAAGGTGATCAGGTTGTCCCACGTGGGGCTCACAGTCTTAATCCCTGTTTTACAGATGAGGGAACTGAGGCTCAGAGAAGTTAAGTGACTTGCCCAAGGTCACACAGCAGACTGCCTTTCTCAAAAATGAAATCAGTCTTTCGTTGGTGAAAAACATCTGCCAGCAGGGGCAATACGAATTAGGGAACAGGAAATTTGGATCTGGGGCCTCAAATACATATGAGGGCAGTTAAGCCACACCGCGGGAGTTGTTGGATGTAAAAACCAAGACTTCATCCCGTGGGCTGTATTTTTTTGAGTAAACCACAGGTTTCGTGTGAAATTCATGGCAGCAGCCGCAGTTAGGGTGTGAGAGCGGTTCCCCAGGAAGGTTCTCAACCATTCCTTCTCCAGCCCCACTTTCACTGCTTGGACAAAATCCGGTCAGGTGTTCTCATGGGGAAAAACCAACTCTGAGGTGGCCGGGGCCCAAGCTGGTGGAGCCCAGCGGAGCAGAGGCCTGTAACCTCTGGATTTCCTCCAGCCCCAATGGCCTCCAGCCCAAAGCCGGGCTGGTGTTGGAAACGCAGTAATCTCAGTGCCCGTGGTAATGAGGAGGAAGAAAAAGGGGATGCAGCATTCAATTCTGACTCCTTAAGCCCTCTTGCGTCCCCAGAACTTGTCCCAATATGGCAACCGGAGTGATCTAACTCCCCTCACCTGCCCTGACACTTTCTGCTCCCTCTCTCAGATCATTCTTCGGATCAGTCCTCTCGCTGGTGTGTGTTGGGGATGATTACCAGTTTGTCTGCCTCGACTTCCCTTTTAATAAGTTCCTTGAGGGTGCAGATCTCTTCTCCAACACCTACCCAAACACCTTCTACATTGGTAGTTATAGAGCCCAAAGACAGTCGAAAAATTCTTGTGGCCTGACTGACTGATAGGAGAAGCGACTTCCTCTAGAGAAAAATGTCCTTAGAAAACACAGATTCTGAAGTGGCTTTTGTCTTAACTGCATTGGAGGAAAGAGTTTGCCCCAGTCTAGGAGGAAAAGAAACCAGAGAAAAACGAGGCTCAACCCTCAAAAACAAAATCATCCCTAGTGAATATAAGCTATATCATTTTTCATATGGCTAGATCTCACTGCTACTAGTATTATCTTTTCACACAAAGGAGAGCTCAATTAATATTTTACTTAAAATCAGTATTCTTATTAAGAAACTGTTATAAAGTTATTGTTTTAACCACCGTCCAATGGTTCCTACCTTCAGGTTACTTAAGATCTAAGGAAAACCAGGACTTTGTTGTCTGGTGTTTGTTTGCTAAACTCAACGGAATTTCCTGTTCTTCAGCTGTCTTGAGATAACAAGAAATTTCTCTCTCTCTCTTATCTATCTATCTACCTCTAAGTTAGTTTACCATGCTAGAACAGTGTTTTTTCCCTTCCTCTCATGTGGTCTCACCCAAATATGCACTCACATACAGTTGTGCTCACTTGCACAGTCATGTTTGCACAGTATGTCCCTGGGCCAAGACTTCCCCCACAATTGCCTGCAACCCTGCTCTCTGAGTGATAGTGAGGCCTTTAATTCCTTTGACTTAACTTGGAAATCAGGGCGCCAGTAGAGAAAGGAAAAAACTGGCTCCTATGTCAGACTCTAAGGGCAGCAGATAGAAGGTAGAAGGGGCTTAGCTGACCGAGGCTTCTCTGAAGTCCTCCCTGATGCACCATCGTCAGTGAGGAAGAATCACTGCTGTCCCCTCTCCCTTCTGGCTGGCCCATTCTGGTCCAGGTCCCCTGGCTCAGCTTATTGCTGTGGAATATTCGATTGTATTGATTTTTATTCCACTGCTTGGGAATTTTTCTTTGCCATCTCACCCATGGGCACATAAGCTCTATGGGGGTAGAGGAGGTTGACAAGAGTTTGTGTTTCAGCAGTACCTCCCAAGCCCTTAGTACAGTGCACTGTGCTCAGGAAGCCATCAGTGATGCTGTTATTCCACTACTGCTAGTGAGGCCTGCAGGCTCGGGTGGATTTCCAGAGCTTGGGCTTGGTCGAGCTCGGGGTTCGCAACAGCGCATGATGCCACAGCGGTCTGCGGGCTCCAGGCTTGGGTGGGCCACGTGTCTTGCATGAGCTGGAGCTCTAGGTGGGTGCGCCGGGGTGTCGATGAGGGACGGGGACAACCACAGCCCCCGCTGCACTCCCGATGCCTATCTCGGGCGGGTGCCTGCTCTGACGGGTTTCCTTTAGCTGCGGCCAGGCCCGGGGACCAGCGCTGCCAGTGGGTTAACTGTTTTCTCGCTTTGTCGCACAAACAGCCCTGCCTCCTCCAGAACCCTAACAGGTTCAAGCCAGTTTCACTAAGAGTGTTTCTCCCCTCCGCTCAGGCTAACAAAAAACAAAATAACACAACAGAGGCCCAAGGAGAAAACAGCCACACTCCCAGTACTCACTGTTGAACCACATCTGTGGTGAGCGGGGGGGCAGGGGAAGCCCATTTTAGCGGGGGAAGGGAGGCGGGGAGGGGAAGCCAGGGGGCTTCCGATCCAGTAAAATCAGCATTTAGTGTTAGCCCCATTTTACAGAGGGGAAAATTGAAGTTTAGAGAGGAAAGGGAATTCATTCATTCATTCAATCGTATTTATTGAGCGCTTACTGTGTGCAGAGCACTGTATTAAGCACTTGGGAATCTGTCCAAAGTCATCCAGCAGAGCTGGGTCAAACCTGATCGAGATCCATGATCTCCCGACTGCCAACTCTACCCTCCTTCCACTACGCCCCACTGCCTTCCTCAGCCTGGTGAAGAATTTTATCAAAATAAAGTAAATTGTGTTCAAATGTGGAGGTTTTTCAATCAATACTTTTTATTGAGTGCCTATCGTAGAAGCTTATTGAGTGCCTATCATAGAAGCCATCAGTATAAATGAAAAACAGTCCCAGACACAAGGCTCTTAATAATGATGAAGCTAATAATAATTGTGGCATTTCTAAAGTGCCAGCACTGTACTAAACACTGAGGTAAATAAAACAGATCAGACACAATCCCTGCCCCTACCTGGGGCTCACAGGCTAAGGATTCGGGGTGGAAATTTACAATCCCATGGGGGAGACAAGCATTTACAAATCAATTATTGATGGGAGCGAGAGAAGAACAGTTCCACAACTTTTGATAGCACGGGTAGTGGTGCTTTCATTTATGTGACTAGATCGACTGACGAAGAATATAAGAGATAAATCTAAAACTAAGCCCAGAACATAAAAGCAAAATCAATGAAAGAGGGCTTGTTAAAACCACACACTTTCTTCTACAGTTTAAAAATAAAATCATAAAATAAAGCTCTGCCTGGTGATTACATAGAAGAACTGCTTGTAACTGCAATAACGATAACACGTCAAACAGCCTTGTGCCGCTCTGCTCCTTGTGTGCAGATCCGAAGAGAAGTTGTGAGTGTGGTCCAGGAAAATTCTGTTGGCCCTCACACATTTCTCTGGAGATGGCAACTGGCCAGTTCTCTCCACTTGCCACTGGCCATGTTTCTTTTATAAATAAGGAACAGCATGAAGATGCAGTATGTGGTGCTCTTGAGCAGAAGGATGGTGTAGGTGTAATAGGCATACGTGTTCACCGACTGGAGAACTTGTTTAACTGAAATAAAAACATCAAACGTGAGCAATGCAAAACCAATGCCAGACCAGTGTTCCCCCTCCCTGGAACTCTGACAGTGGCAATGCCAGCAGGATGCTGGGAGGAACGACTTGATGGTGGCCTCCTGAATATCTTCCCTGTCTAGTTGGGCCATCTAACACCCCAACTTCACCTGCAACATCCCTGTAACCCACTGTGGACTGATCGTCCGTGAATCTGTCCAAATCCCTCCTGAAGTTACTTTATCGTAAGTGTCTTTAGGGCAGGGATCTGTCCTCTACCTCTACTGTACTCTCTCAAGTGCTTTGCTCAGGGCTTTGCACACTGTGTAAGCTCAGGGATTGATTGATCGATTGTCCGTGAAAGTGTCCAGACTCCTCTTGTATCTGCTTGATTGTCCCCTGCTAGATTGAAAGCTTCTTGAAGGCAGGGATCATATCTACTGATTCTATTGAACTCTCAGATGTTCGGTACAGTGCTCTCCACACTGTAGGTGCTCAATAACGAACACTGTTTTAAAGAGAAGCAGATTGGCATAGTATATCGAGCACGGGCCTAGGAGCCAGAAGGTCATGGGTTCTAATTCTGGCTCTGCCACTGTCCCTGCCCCAAGGAACTTAATAATAATAGTAACTAGGGTAGGATTAGGGGACCCGGGCTCTCAGATGTTCAGTACAGTGTTCTCCACACTGTAGGTGCTCAATAAAAAACACCGTTTTAAAGAGAAACAGATTGGCATAGTGTATTGAGCACGGGCCTAGGAGCCAGAAGGTCATGGGTTCTGATTCTGGCTCTGCCACTGTCCCTGCCCCAAGGAGCTTAATAATAATAGTAACTAGGGTTAGGATTAGGGGACCCGGGCTTCGGGGGAGGGCTGGCTGTTGGGCCACGGGGCAGAGCCTCTCTCGGGAATAAAGCCCTTCCCATCAACCAGCATCCCCAGTGGGTTTCCGGGCCCCTCCACTCCTTTCTGGGGTTACAGATACAAAAGAAAAATCCTCAGAACTGCACAACTAAGCTGTCTGTGCAAGTCCAATTTGTATTTGTTTAGCAATTTTATTTCCAAAGCACTCTCACATTACTTTTTTAAACTTTTCCCTTGCAAAAACCCTGTGAGATAGGTAAAAAAAAAAAAAAACCTAGGTCAGAGCAGTGTTTTTTATTGAGCGCTTACTGTGTGGAAAACGCTGTAGGGAACATTTGGGAGAGTACAGTAGAATTAGTTGATGTGATCTCTGCCCTCAAGAAGCTTACAATTTAGCAGGGGAGGGTCGCACAGATACAAGAGGAGTTTGGGCACTTTCATGGACTCATGAGTTATCCTTCACCAGAACGCCTCCCCTCCTGAGGGAACTGTCCATTTTATCCATGAGAGATGGGCTGGGAAGCTCAACCCATCCCACCACTAGCTGATGATGACCATGGAACAGAAAGGGCCCTTTACCTGAGCCATAGCTCAGAGCAGAGAGAGACTTATCCCTGTGTTCTTTACCTGGACCAGTGGTGCAGGCCTCCCTGGCTGGAGGGGAAAGTGTGGAGCGAAGAGCTAGAGGAAGTGAAGACAAGAATTAGAGCTCTTTTCAGGTCAATCAAGTGCAAACTTTCACATCTACCACTGTAGAAAGACACTTTACAGGACTACTCAATAGTCATGGACTTTTGAGCTCCAACCAAATGTTAGTATGTCAGTGTAGGATGACTTTACATAAATGCATGAAAGCCAAACATTCATTCCCTGGACTGAAGCACACATCTGTATATGAGAAGAGAATATCCAGCCAAGAAATAAACTCTTCCAGACACACGAGGGTCCGTGTGAAGGAATAAACTTATTCCCCAGAATTCTCCCCATCAGGTGAGAGGAAGAGGGGCCTTTCCTCTGACCAAAAAGAATTTCCTGGAGGTGTCAGCTCCCTACATTTGGAATTTTGTTATTCCCCACAACTCTTGTGAATAGGAACATAAAGGAAAAAGAAAGTCGGGGTTCTTATGAAGTGAATCTAATTAATGTGAATAACAGTAATAATAATAATAATAATAATCACATTTTAATGCCATTTCTTAAGTGCTTACTATGTGCCAGGCACTATACTAAGCCCTGGGGTAGAGACAAGCTAATCAGAGTGGACACATTCTCTGCCCCACATGAGGGCTCACCGTCTTACTCCCCATTTTACTGATGAGGTCATTGAGGCAGAGAAAAGTGAATTGACTTGCCCAAGGTCACAAAGCAGACATGTGGTGGAACCTGTATTAGAACCCAGGTCTTCCCAGGTGAGTACTCTTTCCACTAGACCATGAAGTTTCTAAAGGAAGAACACATTTCCCAGATGCAGGATAGGACTTAACCCAAGGTTCCCAGGTAGGCTGGTTTCCCTGCAGGGAGTAGGATGGTCAATTCCTTGGGAACCTTTCTTATTTCTTCTACAGTTACTTAGCTGGGAAAATGTTCTATCTCTATCTCTATCTCTGAGCATGGGAAGGCCGAGGATGGAGATGTCACCATTCCCTAGACTGCAGCCAAAACAAAAAGAGACTTACTTTCAATCATAGTAGAGGCTTCTGGAGAAGTCGTGGTGGGGACAGAAGCTAGAAGGAACAAACATGACAATTAGAGTTGTTTCTAAGCCAGTTCTTTGGAAATATCCACATTCATCCCTACAGAAAGACCTGCTAAAATTCCACTGAGAAATATCACCATAAACCCATCAGTGATAATGTCATTCTTCATAACTTCCTGCTCAAACCAAATGCCTGCATGTAATGGCTTCGGTTTTTGCGCATAGATGAATTAAGTGCAATAATCAAATGGCTCAGAAATTTGATAAGTAAAAGTAAATCAAACATACTGAAAGAAGAAAAATAAGGAGGTTAAGTACTTCTCAAGAGGTCTTTTTATGGTACTTGTTAAGCACTTACTATGTGCCAAGCACTGTACTAAGCCCTGGGCTAGAAACAAGCTAATCAGGTTGGATGCATTCCCTGTCCACAAGTGGGCTCACAGTCTTCTTCTCCATTTTACAGATGAAGTAATTGAGGCACAGAGAAGTGAAGTGGTGTGCCCAAGGTCACACAGCAGACATGTGATGGAACTGGGATTAGAGCCCAGGTCTTCCCAGTCTGACACTCTTTGACTAGGCCACACAATTTCTAATGGATGGACCATTTCCCAGATAATAATAATAATAATAGTAATAATGACATTTATTAAGCACTTACTATGTGCAAAGCACTGTTCTAAGCTCTGGGGAGGTTACAAGGTGATCAGGTTGTCCCACAGAGGACTCACAGTCTTAATCCCCATTTTACAGATGAGGTAACTGAGGCACAGAGAAGTTAAGTGATTTGCCCAAGGTCACACAGCTGACAATTGGCAGAGCCGAGATGTGAACCCATGACCTCTGACTCCAAAGCCCGGGCTCTTTCCATTGAAAGTCTTCTGAACTGTGAGCCCACTGTTGGGTAGGGACCCTCTCTGTATGCTGCCAACTTGTACTTCCCAAGCACTTAGTACAGTGCTTTGCACACAGTAAGCGCTCAATAAATACAATTGAATGAATGAATGAATGAATGAATTGAGCCATGCTGCTTCTCAGGATGTATCTCATCTCATTATGAGATACAGGATGAGACTTAACCCAAGGTTCCCAGGTTGGTTGGGGGTCCTGATAGAGGAACAGGGAGTAGGAGGGCCAATTCCTTGGGAACTTTTCTTATTTCTTCTACAGTCACTAAGCTGGGAAAAGGTTCTATCTCTCTCTGAGCATGGGAAGGCCAAGGATGGAGATGTCACCATTCCCTAGACTGCAGCCAAAACAGACAGACTTACTTTCAACTGTAGTAGAATGTTCTGTAGAAATGGTGGTGGGGACAGAAGCTAGAAGGAACAAACACGACAATTAGAGCTATTTTTAAGCCAGTTCTGTGGAAATACCCACATTCATCCCTACAGAAAGACCTGCTAGAATTCCACTGAGAAAAATCACCATAAGTCCCTCAGTGATAATCTCCTTCTTCATAATTTCCAGCTCAAAACCAAATGCCTGCATATCTGCATGGAATTACTTCAAACTTGATTAAAAAACAAACATTTATGTCTTGCACAGAAGCAGCCCTATAATGGAATAAGAAGAGAGGCTTTCCCCATGAAGAAATCCCTGCCAACTGCAGCAGTGCCAGGATGAAGACATGAAAGGGTTTCCCAGAGTCCTCCCATCAAGTGAAAGGAAAAGCACCCTCTTATTTTAGAATCAAAAGAGTTTCCTGGACAATAGCAGTCCCTGCATTCAGAATACCTCTTTTCCCAAAAATAGTCAAGAAGGAAATAGGGAGAAGTTTTTGTGTCCTTGGGGAAGCTAAACAAATCAATCAACCAATCAATCCATGGTATTTACTGAATATTTATTGTGTGCAGAGCACTGTTGGAAGCATTTGGTAGAGTAGAAGATACTAGAGGTGGTAGACGTGATCACTACCCTCAAGGAGCTTACAATCTAGTGGGGGAAATGTTACAAAGAAGAGAAAAGATCTGAAAGACAGAGCCTGAGCCAACTCGTCCTTGCTGGGGAGAAGATCCAGTGGACAAGCACTTTTCCCCTAAAACTCCCCATGACTGGATATGCCCCTGGCTTTTGGCTACTCAGTCTCTTTGCTTTTCTCCCAAGTGCTTAGTACAGTGCTCTGTGCACAATAAACTCACAATAAATAGCAATGATTGATTGATTTTCTTAAGGTCAGTTTGTTCTTACCAAAATGCAGTCACACAGGTTTTTGCATATAGATGAATGAAGCGAAAGAAACAAATAGCTCAGAAATTTGTAAAATAGAAGCAAGGCAAACACATTGAAACAAGAAACATAAGGAGTTTCAGTGCTTCTCAAGAGGTATTTATGGTATTAATTAATTTCTGACTATATACCAAGCACTGTACTAAGTCCTGGCGTAGACACAAGCTAATCAGGTTGGACACAATCCCTGTCCCACATGGGGGATCACAATCTTAATCCCCATTTTACATATGAGGTAATTGAGGCACAGAGAAGTGAAGTGACTTACCCAACATCACACAGCAGACGTGCGATACAGCCAGGATCAGAACCTAGGTCTTCCCAGTCCGGCGAACTTTCCACTAGGTTACACTGCTTCTAATGGGTGAACACTTTTCCCAGATATGGGATGGGACTTAACCCAAGGTTCCCAGGTAGGCTGGGGATCCTGACAGAGGAGCAGAGAATAGGAGGGCCAGGTCTTTGGAAACCTTTCTTATTCTTTCTACAGTCACTGAGCTGAGGAAAAGTGAGGAAAAGTCCTATCTCCCAATGAGCATGGGAAGGCCATGAATGGAGATGTCACCATTCCCTAGACTATAACCAAATCAGGGGAAGACTTACTTTCAACCATAGTAGAGGCTTCTGTAGAAGTGGTGGTGGGGACAGAAGCTAGAAGTAATAAACACAAGAATTAGAGCTGCTTTTAAGCCAGTTCAGTGAAAATATCCATCTGCATACCTAAAGAAACACCAATTAAAATTCCACTGAGAAAAACTGCAATAAGCTCCATAGTGATAATTGTATTCTTCATAACCTCTGGCTCAAACCAAATGTCTGCATATAACCATGGAATGTCTTCAATCTTAAATTAAAATCAAACATTTATGTCCTGCACAGAAACATGCACATAACAGCATGAGAAGAGAGGATTTCCCCAAGAAGAAATCCCTGCCATCTGCCCTGTTGTCGGGATGAAGGCATGAATGAGTTTCCTAGAGTCCTCCCATAAGGTGAAAGGAAAAGAAGTCTTTTATTTTGGAATCAACAGAGTTTCCTGGACAATAGCAGTCCCAGCATTCAGAAATTCTTCTTTTTTCCCCAGAAAAGTCGAGGGGAAAAAGGGAAAAATGTTCGTCTTTGGGGAAACCACACCAATCAGTCAATCAGTCAATGATATATACTGAACAGTAACTCTGTGCAGAGCACTGTAGTAAGCAGTTGGGAGAGTACATGGGTTGGTAGACATGATCCTTACCCTCAAGGAACTTACAATCTAGTGGGAGAAATGTTATAAAGAAGAGGGACAGTCTGAAAGACAGTGTATGAGCCAACTCATCCTTGTTGCAGAGAAGATCCAATGAATAAACATTTTTCCACTAAAATGCCACAGGTCTGGACCTGCCCCAGGCTTTTGGCTACTCAGTCCCTTTGCTTTTCTCTGAAGTTCTCAGTATAGTGCTCTGCACACAATAAACACTCAGTAAATACCACTGTTAACTGATTTTCTTAAGGTCCATCAGTTCTGCCAAATGCAATCACATATTAAGTGCAAGAAACAAATGGCTCAGAAATCCTTTAAGTAGAAGTAAAGCAAATACACTGAAACAAGAAAAATAAGGAGTATAAGTGCTTCTCGAGGGTTTTTTTGTGATATTTTTAAGCACATACTATGTGCCAGGAACTGTACTAAGAACTGGGGTAGTTACAGATTAATTAGGTTAAACCAGTCCCTGTTCCACATGGGGGCTTACAGTATTAAACCTCATTTTAAAGATGAGGAAATTGAGGCACTAGAAAGTTAAGTGACTCGCCCAATGGTATACAGCCAACATATGGCAGAAGCAGGATTAGAACCCAGGTTTTCTTAGTCCGGCACTCTTTCCACTAGACCACGCAGCTTCTATTGGATGAACACTTCTCCCGGATACAGAATGGGATTTAACCCAAGGTCCTCAGGTAGGCTGAGGGCCCTGACAGAGGAAATGGGGGTAGAAAAGCCAGATCCTTCGGAGTCTCTCATTTTTTCTACAGACACTAAGTTGGGAAAGAGTCCTATCTCTCTACAAGCACCAAAGGCCAAAAATGGAGATGTCACCATTCCCTCGACTTCAGCCAAAACAAAGAGAGACTTACTTTCAATCACAGTAGAGGCTTTTGTAGAAGTGGTGGTGGGGACAGAAGCTAGGAGGAAAAACACAAGAATTAGAGCTGTTTTTAAGCCGGTTCAGTGGAAATATCCATGATCATCTCCACAGAGAGACCTGTTAATATTCCACTTAGAAAAATCTCCATAAACCCCACAGTGATAATTGAATCCTTCATAACCTCCAGCTCAAACCAAATGCATGCATGTCAGCATGTAATGGCTTTGATCTTAAATAAAAACCAAACATTTTATGCCCTGTACAGACGCATATACAAAACAGCATGAGAAAAGAGGAATTCCCCTGGAAGAAATCCATGCCATCTGCACTAGTGTTGGGATGAAGGCATGAAATGGTTTCCTAGAATCCTCCCCTTCAGGTGAAAGGAAAAGAAGTCTTTTATTTTTGAATCACCAGAGTTTCCTGGACAATAGAAGACCCAGAATTCAGAAATTCTTTTTTTTCCCAAAAAAGTCAAGAAGGAAAATAGGGAAAAACATTTGCATCTTTGGGGAAACCACACCAATCAACCAATAAGTCAATGGCATTTACTCTTTGCAGAGCACTATAGTAAGCACTTGGGAGATGGGAGAAGACAGGAGAATAGAGTTGGTAGACATGATTCCTACCCTCAGAGAGCTTACAATCAAATGGGGGAAATGTTATGAAGTAGACAGATGGTCTGAAAGGCAGAGCCTGAGCCTACTCATCCTTATCAGGGAGAAGATCCAGGGGACAAAAACTCTGTCACTAAAATGCCACAGGATTGGACTGAGCCCCCTCCTTCCTCTCCCCCTCCTCCAACTCCCCATCCCCCCCACCTTACCTCCTTCCCCTCCCCACAGCACCTGTATATATGTATATATGTCTGTATTTATTACTCTATTTATTCATTTATTTTATTTGTACATACTTATTCTATTTATTTTATTTTGTTAATATGTTTTGTTTTGTTGTCTGTCTCCCCCTTCTAGACT
This sequence comes from Tachyglossus aculeatus, assembly GCF_015852505.1. Lineage (NCBI taxonomy): Eukaryota > Metazoa > Chordata > Mammalia > Monotremata > Tachyglossidae > Tachyglossus > Tachyglossus aculeatus. Next base: position 39,386,577 of record NC_052067.1, on the reverse strand, counting down.
GTGAGCGCGCTGTTGGGTAGGGACCATCTCTATATGTTGCCAACTTGTACTTCCCCAGTGCTTGGTACAGTGCTCTGCACACAGTAAGCACTCAATAAATATAATTGAATGAATGAATGAATGAATGGGAAAGGGTGCTATCTCCTAGCAAGTACTGAAGGCCAAGGAAAGAGACATCACCATTCCCTAGACTGCAGCCAAGACAAAGAGAGACTTACTTTCAACTGTCGTAGAGGCTTTTGTAGAAATGGTGGTGGGGACAGAAGCTAGAAGGAACAAACACAATAATTAGAGCTGTTCTTAAGCCAGTTCAGTGGAAATATCCACAGTCATGCCCACAGAAAGACCTGCTAAAATTCCACTTAGAAAAATCACCATAAACTCCGCAGTGATAACTGAATTCTTCATAACCTCCAGCTCAAACAAAATGCCTGCATAATGGCATATAATGGCTTCGATCTTAAATAAAAACCAAACATTTATGTACTGCACGGACACATACACAAAGCAGCATGAGAAGAGAGGAATTCCCCAGGAAGAAACCCCTTCCATCTGCACTAGTGTTGGGATCAATGCATGAAATGGTCTCCTAGAGTCTTCCTCATCAGGTGAAAGGAAAGTCTTTTATTTTGGAATCAACAGAGTTTCCTGAAAAAATAGCATTCCCAGCATTCAGAAAATATTTTTTTTTCTCAAAGTAGACAAGAGGGAAAATAAGGAGAAGTGTTTGGGTCCTTTTAGAAGCTACATCAATCAATCAATCGGTGTTATTTTAGGAACACTTACTGTATGCAGAGCACTAATGGAAACACTTGGGAAAGTACAAGAAAATAGAGTTAGTAGTAATGATCATAACACTCTAGGAATTTACAGTCTAGTGGGAGAATTGTTATAAAGAAGAGAGACAGTCTCAAAGGCAGAGCCTGAGCCGACTCATCCTTTTTGGGGACAAGATCCAGTGGAAAAACATTTTTCTGCTTAAACACCATGGTCTGGGACTGGCCCCAGGCTTGTGGCTACACAAAATCTCTCAGCTTTTCTATCAAGCGTTTAGTACACTGCTCTGCACACAATAGATGCTCAATAAACACCACAGATGGATTGATTTTCTTAAAGTCAGTTTGTTCTGCCAAAATGCAATTGCACTGTTTTTTGCATATAGGTGAGTTGCAAGAAACAGGTGCAAGAAGGGCAAGAAACAAATAGCTCAGAAATTTGTTAAGTAGCAGTAAAGCAAACACACAAGAAAAGTAAGGAGTGTCCGTGCTTCTGAAGAGTTTTTTGTGCTTTTTATGGTATTTGTTAAGCACTTACTTTGTGCCAGGCACTGTACTCAACAATGGGGTAGCCACAGGCGAATCAGGTTGGACACAATCCCTGTCCCAAATGGGGGAATCACAATTTTAATCCCCATTTTACAGATGAGGTCACTGAGGCACAGAAAGGTGAAGTGAATTACCCAAGGTCACAGAGCAGACATGTGGTGCAGCCAGGATTAGAACCTACGTCTTCACGATCTGGCACTCTTTCCACTAGGCCACACTGCTTCGAATAGAGGAACACTTTTCCCGATACAGAATGGGATTTAACCCAAGGTTTCCAGGTAGGCCGGGGGTACTGACATAGGAACAGGGAACAGGAGGGCCAAATCCTTGGGAATGTTTCATGTTCTTTCTACAGTCACTAAGCTGGGAAAAGGTCCTATCTCCCAATGAGCATGGGAAGGCCATGAATGGAGATGTAACCATTCCCTAGACTATAGCCAAAACAAAGAGAGACTTACTTTCAACTGTAGTAGAGGCTTCTGTAGAAGTGGTGGTGGGAACAGAAGCTAGAAGGAACAAACACAAGAATTAGAGCTGTTTTTAAGCCAGGTCAGTGGAAATACCACATGCATCCCTACAGAAAGAACTGCTAGAATTCCACTGAGAAAAATTGCAATAAGCTCCATAATGATAATCATATTCTTCATAACCTCTGGCTCAAAACAAATGCCCGCGTATCAGCATGTAATGTCTTCTATCTTAAATTCTTTCTACATTCAATAAGCTGGGAAGTCTTAACAAGCACTGAAGGTCAAGGACAGAGATGTCACCATTCCCTAGACTCTAGCCATAATGAAGGGAGACTTACTTTCAACCGTAGTAGAGGTTTCTGTAGAAGTGGTGGTGGGGACAGAGGCTAAATGGAGCAAACACAAGAATTAGAGCTGTTTTTAAGCCAGGTCAGTTGAAATATCCACATTCATCCCTACAGAAAGAACTGTTAAAATTCCACTGAGAAAAATTGCATTAAGCTCCATAATAATAATCATATTCTTCATAAATTCTGGCTCAAACCAGATGTCTGCATATAAGCATGCAATGTCTGATATCTTAAATTCTTTCTACATTCAATAAGCTGGGAAGTCCTAACAAGTATTGAAGGCCAAGGACAGAGATGTCACCATTCCCTAGACTGCAGCCATAGCAAAGGGAGACTTACTTTCAACTGTAGTAGAGGCTTCTGTAGAAGTGGTGGTGGGGACAGAAGCTAGAAGGAACAAACAAAAGAATTAGAGCTGTTTTTATGCCAGGTCAGTCGAAGTATCCGCGTGCAACCCTACAGAAAGAACTGCTAGAATTCCACTGAGAAAAATTGCAATAAGCTCCATAATGATAATCATATTCTTCATAACCTCTGGCTCAAAACAAATGCCTGCATATCAGCATGTAATGTCTTCTATCTTAAACTCTTTCTACATTCAATAAGCTGGGAAGTCTTAACAAGCACTGAAGGTCAAGGACAGAGATGTCACCATTCCCTAGACTGCAGCCATAACAAAGGGAGACTTACTTTCAACCGTAGTAGAGGCTTCTGTGGAAGTGGTGGTGGGGACAGAAGCTAAATGGAGCAAACACAAGAATTAGAGCTCCATGACAATAATTATATTATTCCACTGAGAAAAATTGCAATAAGCTCCATAATAATAATTATGTTCTTCATAAATTCTGGCTCAAACCAAATGCCTGCATATAAGCATGTAATGTCTTATATCTTAAATTCTTTCTACATTCGCTAAGCTGGGAAGTCCTAACAAGTACTGAAGGTCAAGGACAGAGATGTCACCATTCCCTAGACTGCAGCCATAATGAAGGGAGACTTACTTTTAACTGTAGTAGAGGCTTCTGTAGAAGTGGTGGTGGGGACAGAAGCTAGAAGGAACAAACACAAGAATTAGAGCTGTTTTTATTCCAGGTCAGTCAAAATATCCATGTTCATCCCTACAGAAAGAACTACTAGAATTCCACTGAGAAAAATTGCAATAAGCTCCATAATGATAATCATATTCTTCATAAACTCTGGCTCAAAACAAATGCCTGCATATCAGCATGTAATGTCTTCTATCTTAAATTCCTTCTACATTCAATAAGCTGGGAAGTCCTAACAAGCACTGAAGGTCAAGGACAGAGATGTCACCATTCCCTAGACTGCAGCCATAAAAAAGGGGGACTTACTTTCAACCGTAGTAGAGGCTTCTGTAGAAGTGGTGGTGGGGACAGAAGCTAAATGGAGCAAACACAATAATTAGAGCTGTTTTTAAGCCAGGTCAGTTGAAATATCCACATTCACCCCCTACAGAAAGAACTGTTAAAATTCCACTGAGAAAAATTGCATTAAGCTCCATAATGATAATCATATTCTTCATAAATTCTGGCTCAAACCAAATGCCTGCATATAAGCATGTAATGTCTTCTATCTTAAATTCTTTCTACATTCAATAAGCTGGGAAGTCCTAACAAATACTGAAGGCCAAGGACAGAGATGTCACCATTCCCTAGACTGCCGCCATAGCAAAGGGAGACTTACTTTCAACTGTAGTAGAGGCTTCTGTAGAAGTGGTGGTGGGGACAGAAGCTGAATGGAGCAAACAAAAGAATTAGAGCTGTTTTTAAGCCAGGTCAGTCAAAATATCCACGTGCATCCCTACAGAAAGAACTGCTAGAATTCCACTGAGAAAAATTGCAATAAGCTCCATAATGATAATCATATTCTTTATAAACTCTGGCTCAAAACAAATGCCTGCATATCAGCATGTAATGTCTTCTATCTTAAATTCTTTCTACATTCAATAAGCTGGGAATTCCTAACAAGCACTGAAGGTCAAGGACAGAGATGTCACCATTCCCTAGACTGCAGCCATAACAAAGGGAGACTTACTTTCAACTGTAGTAGAGGCTTCTGTAGAAGTGGTGGTGGGGACAGAAGCTAAATGGAGCAAACAAAAAAATTAGAGCTGTTTTTAAGGCAGGACAGTTGAAATATCCACATTCACCCCTACAGAAAGAACTGTTAAAATTCCACTGAGAAAAATTGCATTAAGCTCCATAATGATAATCATATTCTTCATAAACTCTGGCTCAAAACAAATGCCTGCATATCAGTATGTAATGTCTTCAATCTTAAATTCTTTCTACAATCAATAAGCTGGGAAATCCTAACAAGCACTGAAGGCCAAGGACAGAGATGTCACCATTCCCTAGACTGAAGCCATAACAAAGAAAGACTTACTTTCAACTGTAGTAGAGGCTTCTGTGGAAGTGGTAGTGGGGACGGATGCTAGAAGGAACAAACACAAGAATTTGAGCTGTTTTTAAGCCAGGTCAGCGGAAATACCCACATGCATCCCTAAAGAAAGACCAACTAAAATTCCACTGAGAAAAATTGCAATAAGCACCACAGTGATAATCATATTCTTCATAACCTCTGGCACAAAACAAATGCCTGCATATCAGCGTGTAATGTCTTCGATCTTAAATTCCTTCTATATTCAATAAGCTGGGAAGTCTTAACAAGCACTCAAGGCCAAGGACAGAGACATCACCATTCCCTAGACTGCAGCTATAACAAACGAAGACTTACTTTCAACCGTAGTAAAGGCTTCTGTAGAAGTGGTGGTGGGGACAGAAGCTAAGTGGAACAAACACAAGAATTAGAGCTGTTTCTAAGCCAGGTCAGTCGAAATATCTACATTCATCCCTACAGAAAGAACTGCTACAATTCCACTGAGAAAAATGGCACAAATCCCACAGTGATAATTGAAATGTTCATAACCTCTGGCTCAAACAAAATGCCTGCATATTGGCATGTAATGACTTCTATCTTAAATAAAGCCTGAACATTTATGCCTTGCACAGACACATGCACATAACGGCATGGGAAGAGAGGAGTTCCCCAGGAAGAAATCCCTGCCATCCTCACTGGTGTTGGGATGAAGGCATGAAAGGCATGAGAGTCCTCACAGGCAGGTGAAAGGAAAGAAAGTCTTTTATTTTGGAATCAGCAGAGTTTCCTGCAAAATAGCATTCCCAGCATTCAGAAATTCTTTTTTTCCCATAATAGACAAGAGGGTAAATAAGGAGAAGTGTTTGTGTCCTTTTAGAAGCTACATCAATCAATCAATCAGTGGTATTTTAGGAACACTTACTGTGTGCCGAGCACTGTCGGAAACACTTGGGAGAGTACAAGAAAATAGAGTTAGTAGTCCTGATCATAACACTCTAGGAATTTACAGTCTAGTGGGAGAAATGTTGTAAAGAAGCGAGACAGTCTCAAAGGCAGAGCCTGAGCCAACTCATCCCTTTTGGGGACAAGATCCAGTGGAAAAACATTTTTCTGCTAAAACACCATGGGTCTGGACGGGCCCCAGGCTTTTGGCTACACAGTCTCTTGGCTTTTCTCCCAAGCTTTTAGTACAGTGCTCTGCACACAATAGATGCTCAATAAACACCACAGATGGATTGATTTTCTTAAAGTCAGTTTGTTCTGCCAAAATGCAATTGCACTGTTTTTTGCATATAGGTGAATTGCAAGAAACAGGTGTAAGAAGGGCAAGAAACAAATAGCTCGGAAATTTGTTAAGTAGCAGTAAAGCAAACATACAAGAAGGGTAAGGAGCATCAGTGCTTCTCAAGAGTTTTTTGTGCTTTTTATGGTATTTGTTAAGCACTTACTTTGTGCCAGGCACTGTACTAAATCATGGGGTAGCCACAGGAGAAACAGGTTGGACACAATCCCTGTCCCAAATGGGGGATCGCAGTCTTAATCCCCGTTTTACAGATGAAGTCACTGAAGCACAGAGAGGTGAAGTGAATTACCCAAAGTCACAGAGCAGACATGTAGTCCAGCTGGTATTAGAACCCACATCTTCACAGTCTGGCACTCTTTCCACTTGGCCACACTGCTTCTAAGAGCTGAACACTTCTCTCAATACAGAATGGGACTTAACCCAAGGTAGGCTGGGGGTCCTGACAAAGGAGAAGGGAATAGGAGGGCCAGATCTTTGGGAATCTTTCCCATTCTTTCTACAGTCACTAAACTGGGGAAAGGTCCTGTGTCCCATACATCATGGGAAGGCCATGAATGGAGATGTCACCATTCCCTAGAGTATGGCCAAAACAAAGAGAGACTTACTTTCAACCATAGTAGAGGCTGCTGGAGAAGTGGTGGTGGGGACAGAAGCTAGAAGGAACAAACACAAGGATTAGAGCAGTTTTTAAGCCAGTCCTATAGAAATATCCATATTCATCCCTACAGAAAGACCTGCTAAAATTCCACTGAGAAAAATTGAAATAAGCCCTGCAGTGATAATCTCATTCTTCATAATTTCCTGCTCAAACCCAATGCCTGCATGACGGCACGTGATGGCTTCCATCTTAAATAAAAACCAAATATTTATGGCTTGCACAGACACTTGTACGTAATAATACGAGAAGAAAGGATTTCCTCACAAAGAAGCCCCTGCCATTTGCATCGCTGTCTGGATGAAGGCATGAAGGGTTTTCTAGAGTCCTACCAGTCAGGTGAAAGGAAAGGAAGTCTTTTATTTTAGAACCAAAAGATTTTCCTGGACAATAGCAGTCTCGGCATTCAGAGATTCTTCTTTTCCCAAAAAGTCAAGATGGAATATATGGAAAAATGTTTGTGTCCTTGGGGAAGGTACACTGATCAATCAATCAATCAATCAATTGTATTTACTGTACACTTACCGAATCCAGAGCACTGTAGAAAATACTTAGGAAAGTACACAAAAATAGAATTGGAAGACATGATTCCTACCCTTAAGCCACTTACAGTCTAATGAAGGAAATGTTGTAATGAAGAGAGACAGTCTGAAAGGCAGGGCCTGAACCAACTCATCCTTGTTGGGGAGAAGATCCAGTGTTCAACACTTATCCACTAAAACATCACAGGACTGGACCTGCCCCAGGCTTTTGGCTGCTCTGAGTCTCTTGGCTTTTCTCTCGAGCCCTTAATAGAGTGCTCTGCACACAATAAATGCTCAGTAAATACCACCAATTGATTGATTTTCTTGGGGTCAGTTTGTTATTGCCAAAATGCAATCAAACAGGTTTTTGCATATAAATGTGTTAAGTGCAAGAAACAAATAGCTCAGAAATTATTTAAGTACAAGTAAAGCAAACAAACTGAAACAAGACAAAAAAGGAGTTTAGGGCCTTCTCAAGACAGCAAGGGTTGACTTTGGGTGGATGGGTATGGTATTTGTTTAGCACTTAGGGAGTTTAGGGGCATCTCAAGGATTTTTTTTTTCTTTTTTTATGATATTTGTTAAGTGTTTATTATGTGCCAGGCATTGCAATAAATACCAAAACACTGGGGTAGATATGAGTTAGGTTGGACACAGACTCTGTTTCACATGCAGCTCACGTTCTTAATCCCCGTTTTATAGATGAGGTAACTGAGTCACAGAGAGGTGAAGTTACTTGCCCAGGGTCACGAAGTAGATAAGTGGAAGAGCCAGGATTAGAACACAGGGTTAGATCATGCCAGTAAAATTATCTGTGTCACTTCAAAGTAGATCCTGACTGTTGTCTACTTGGGTTTCAAATCATCAACCACATCAAAGTGTCAGTAGTTCTCCATCTGCGAGCAAGACCTACCTGGTGCCGGAAACAGCTCTTCGTTTTCTACCCGACCAGTCTTCTCATGTCGGTATATCAATTTGTAAATTTTCCCCGGGGACGATTTAGTAACAGTCAACCAGCTCAACTGCCAGTACTTGTCCTTCACCTGGAATGGGTCACTCTGCTGGGACTCCAAGATCTTATCGCTCCCCTCTTCCTTCCAATGCATTCTGATAACATCGGGGTAAAAATCCTTTAAGAGGCAAATGTAAGTTTCCGTCTCTTGCTTTTCCTGCTCTAGTGAAGATGGGAAAAACTTGATGGGTTCAGGAGCTTTTGGGGTAGCAGCTCCCTCTGGGAATAAAATAAAATAGAAGACAAAATTTCGGAGATCTGAATTCCACCACTGCATGACAATTACAACAAACCTGAAAGAAATGGAATCGGGTGAATGATATCACATAACAGGGTTCAAATTCGTTCATTCATTCATTCAATCATATTTATTGAGCGCTTACTGTGTGCAGAGCACTGTACTAACCACTTGGGAAGTGCAAGTTGGCAACGTAGAGACGGTCCTTACCCAACAACGGGCTAACAGTCTAGAAGGGGGAGACAGACAACAGAACAAAATGAGTAGACAGGTGTCAAAACCACCAGAATAAATAGAATTAATCATCAATCAATTGGTGGTATTTAATGAGTGCAGAGCACTATAGTAAGCACTTGGGAGAGTACAATATAACAGAATTGGAGTTATCTTCCCTCAAGGAGCTTACAGACTTGAGGGAGTCTAGTCGACATAATTTCAGAACCCCAAACTTCCATAAACACCCAACTTGTAGCACTGAGAATTCAGCGTGGCTTAGTGGAAAGAACACGGGTTTGGGAATCAGAGGTCATGGGTTCTAATCCTGGCTCCACCACTTGTCAGCTGTGTGACTTTGGGCAAGTCACTTAACTTTTCGGTGCTTCAGTTACCTCATCTGTAAAATGGGGATTGAGACTGTGAGCCCCACGTGGGACAACCTGATTACCCTGTATTACCCAGCGCTTAGAACAGTGCTCAGCACATAGTAAACACTTAACAAATACCAACATTATTATTATTATTATTTAGAAGAGAGCAGCTTTGCACATTCATTCAATTGTATTTATTGAGAGCTTACTGTGCGCACAGCACTGTACTAAGCGCTTGGAGAGTACAATTCAGCGATAGAGACAGTCCCTACCCAACAATGGGCTCACAGTTTTTTTAGAATTTCTGTTGTGAAATGAACCAAATTTTCATCCTAAATTATAGAAGAAAAAGCCCTTCATATTCTTGGTGGGCATCCAAAGACATCTTAGCCTCAAGATACCTCAAATTCAAACCTGCTTTACTTTCTGTGCTCCTTGATGAAAGTCATTTTTTTTATCAATGAATAAGGTCTTGACATTTTGATGAATCCCACATTGATATGCCAATGAAATCAATCAGATAATCAACTGGAGAAGTAGCATGGCCTAATGCAAAGGGGAAGGGCCAGGGAATCAGAAGACCTGAGTTCTAATCCCAGTTCTTCCACTTACCTGTTGTATAATCTTGGGCAAGTCACTTAATTTCTCTGTGACTCAGTTGCCTCATCTGCGAAATGGAGATTCAATGTGTATTCTCCCTCCAACTTATATTAATGCTTGTTTACTTGCTTTGATGTGGCTATATCTAGAATTCTATTTATTTATATTGATGCCTGTTTACTTGTTTTGATGCCTGTCTCTCCCCTTCTGGACTGTAAGCCTGGTGTGGGCCGGGATTGTCTCTCTTTATTGCTGAATTGTACTCTCCAAGCACTTAGTACGGTGCTCTGCACACAGTAAGTGCTCAATAAATACGATTGAATGAATGAACTAGGAGCCCCCTGTGGGACAGGGACAGTGCCTAACCTGATTACCATGTATCTACCCAAGTGCTTAGTATGGTGCATGACCCATAGAAAGTGCTAAACAAATACTATAATCATCATTATTATTATCATTATTATTGATCAAATGGGGCGTCTCCCACCATTTAATATTCTTGTTCTCTATATGACTAGATTCTCATTCATTTTTAGTAGTTTCATACTAATTTCTTTTGACTATCCCTTATGTCTGACCCAATATAGAACCTCATTAAGGAATTCCGTGTGTCTCGTGTTTGGCAGACAAAAACCCAAGAACCATGCCAAGCTCTCTTTCTTCCACTTATCATGAATCAGTCTTCTCTTAATCGATCCTGTTTATTGAGTATTTACTGACTGTGCAGAGCATTGTACTGAATGCTTGGGAGAATATACTATAACAGAGGTGGTAGAACAGTTCCTTCCCACAACAAGCTTTTCCCACAACAAACTTACACTACTTGTAAGCTTTAAAGGATCTTTAAAGAAACTATTGATCAAAATGCTTTCATTAAAATGTCATTAATCAGTGATGTGTCATGTAGAGGGAATTTCAAAAAATATGAAAGTATGTTGATTAGTCAGGGTGGTTTTTTGGTTATTTTTTAATGGTATTCATTAATCACTTTCTATGTGCCAGGCAGTGTACTAAGTGCTGAGATTAGAACAAGTTAATCAGGCTAAACACAGTCAAAGATCCACATTGGACTCACAGTCTCAATCCTGATTTTGCAGTTGAGGTACGTGATGTTAAGTGACTTGCCCAAGATCACACAGCAGACAAATGTTGAATCATACTACTGAATCATAGTCTGAACAAATATCTATTCAGATGCATGAACAAGTGTACTCATTTCAGATCTCCTCAGCATTATTTAAATAATTTATTTGAATACTTTCATAGAGGAAATTAGAATGTTGAATGTGAATTTTCATAAAGTAAAGAAAAAGACAGTTATTGGTATTGATTTGTGTTCACCTCCAGGAGGCCAATCCACGTCAGAACATAAAATTGTTCACGATCATTGCTTTAGCAGGTGAACGGCTAAATTTCCTTTAATCCATTTCTCAGCATTTGGGATTCTGGCTAGTTTTCCTGGTAAGTTAAAGTGGAATCCTTCTGATTCATTGCTGAAGCCTCCCTCTGCACATTTAACCCTTGGACCAGAGTTCAATGGGCTTTAGGGTAACCTTGCACAGATATTAACAATAATAATAGCATTTATTAAGCACTCACTATGTGCAAAGCACTGTTCTAAGCACTGGGGAGGTTACAAGGTTATCAGGTTGTCCCATGGGGGGCTCACAGTCTTAATCCCCATTTTCACAGATGAGGTAACTGAGGCACAGAGAAGTTAAGTGACTTGCCCAAAGTCACACGGCTGACAATTGGCCGAGCCAGAATTTGAACCCATGACCTCTGACTCCAAAGCCCAGGCTCTTTCCACGAGTCACGCTGCTTCTCTATGCGATCAGATGTGATCAGAAGTCTGTAAGTTAGCTCCTCGCCAGCTGGCATTGGTTCTACCTATTCTATTATACTGTACTTTCCCAAGCGCTCAGTACAGTGCTCTTCACACAATAAGCACTCAATAAATACCCTTGACTGATTGATTAATACAATGTCCTCCTTGGTCATTTTTCACTAGAACTGTATTGATTTCATTTAAGGAAGGCATTCTAACACCATCACCTTTGAAAAGTTCTACAGAGACCAGAATGCCTCCAAACCATCCTATATCTTAGGCCCTTAGCAAGGAGAACTCAGAACCAGATGAATTCCCAATTCCCAGGGCCTTCAGCCATGGTACCTAACCAACCATTAAAGACCCTTAGAAATACAAGCCATCCTTTTTGGCATATTCAAAGCATCCACAAGTCACATTGGCTACTTTAGCCGTCTTTCAGTGGCCTGAACAGCGAACATGTCAATCCGAACGCCGTTTCTGTTACACCAAGCTTCGTGCCAGTTCCAGAGACTTTCCCCAGCCTCATAGTATGATACAGAGTTACAAAAACTGCCACTGAAGTCTTAGAGAGGGCAATCAATCGATGGTATTTATTGAGTGCTAACTTTGTGCATACCACTGTACTAAGTACTTGGAAGAGTGCAGGACAACAGAATTGGCAGGCACATTCCCTCACCATAATGAGCTTTAAGTCTAGAATTGAATCATAGATTTAAGCCGCACTCGTGGATTCTATTATTTGAGTTTTCCTGTAGGCGGCACCTGAAAAAGTTTCACTTTGGTTCTCAAAAGGGCATAAGACTCCCAGGAGGAAGAAACTTCTCCTGGGAAATCACCTTTCAGGGCTGATCGTTCCTGCCAAAATTTCCCAGTGTTAGCTACACGGTGATAGTATTTTAAGTGCTTAGTGCATGCGAAGCACTGTGCAAAGACCTGGGGAAGATGTAAATCAGGCCACAGTAAAGATGTCTTGGTTGGGGTAGTTAGGGAGCCCCTGTTTGGGAAGCTTTCTAGGGGCTTTCAGCATCGGGGCCCGGCTGGACCCTAATCTCTACAGAAGGAATTCCCTCCATACCTACCAACGACGATGAGCTTGGTGCTGGAACTGAACACTTTAGTATAATCGCTGCACTGGAGAGCACGGTGCCTGAAACCTTTACACAACCGTAGTCACGAGGATACTATACTACAGAAGCAGCATGGCCTAGTGGATAGAGCACAGGCTTGGGAGTCAGAAGGTCATGGGTTCTTACCCCGGCTTTGCCACTTGCCTGCTGTGTGACCTTGGGAAAGTCACTTCATTTCTATGTATCTCAGTTACCTCATCTGTAAAATGGGGATTACGACTGTGAGCCCCACATGGGACAGGAATTCTTTCTGACTTGCCTTACTCTTATTCGCCCCAGTACTTAGCACAGTGCCTGACATATAGTAAGCACTTAAGAAATACCATAATTATTACTGTGGTAAACTGAGCTCTCGTGAGAGTACAAATAAATTATAAAGACACAAACCAACCCTCGAGAAAGTGACAATCTAGTGGTGGAGACAGATCTTAAAATACGTTAAGGGAAATGCTTCATTTCTGATCCTTAGGTGCTTGGATAACTCACCTGAGCCCCACAATACACATATAAACATTCTTACTCTCAGCTCTGTCCTATTATGACAGTGGTGGTGTTTATTTAGCACTAAGCACACAGTAAGCATGAAGTACATACCACTGATTGATTAGCTGATTGATTGGTAGGGTGTGACGGATTGTGGTAGTCCTGATAATATCTACCCCAGTATTCAGTACTGTGCTTGGCATATAAGAAACTTTTAACAAATGCCACCACTATTGCTATTATCATTACATAGATTGAGAGTTCCCTCGTGATCGTGGATGGAGGTGGGCAAAGAGTTGGGCAGGTATTCAAGACCCCACACCTCTTCCCAGGACCAATCGAACACAGGACAGGAGCAAGGAGAAAGATATGAGTCACTTGCTCTCTCCTTATTAGTTATAGCAATTTATTGAGTAATAAGTGCATTTTGGCAATCTATTAAGTGCTTGGGAGAATGCAATATAACAAATTTGATAGCTATGTTCCCTGCCCACAAGGAACTTATAGTCTTACTTAAAGTTATACTAGTTGATTGTTTCTCTCTCCAGCATTAGATCCACTCTGCCTGACTGCACAGCCCTGGAGGTCAGTGTCTGAGTTTATCAGTCCAAGTGACCTCTCGCCTGGTACACTATAGGAGGCGTTCAGTACATACTATTGACTGACTGGCATTTCAATGCAGTACAGACCCGATCATAGCATTCCTGAGAGAAATAGTAGCCAAGAGTGGTGTTATCATCAGGTCTTTTCTATCTCTTCTATCCTACTGCCTCTCTGAAGTACATAACCTCTTTTTTCCTTCCAAGTCTCCCCCACAGCCAACAAGCAAATAGTGACCATGTAATCACATCCTGGTACCTCAATCATCACTCTTTTCCCAGTTGAGAGAAAGAAGCCCAACCAAACAGTTGAGTGGATTTCTTGGTGACTCACTGCTCCAAACCCAGGGTCCCCAAGCCAATTTCAGCCTATTTGGGGCCCAGAGACAGGTGGGAACCACCATCATCGCCTCTTTCTCTCTTCCCCAGAGCCCCGACTGCTGCAGGCGGAGACATGCTGGAGCCTGTCACCCTCTTTCTTGCTGCCCTGTTCCCTGGTAAGTCTGATGCTTTTGCCCTGGGTTAGCTCCCTCTGGAGCTGCTTGTGTCTCCTCCTCCTCCTCCTCTTCCTCCTCATCACAGCATTTACCTCCTGCCCCCATCACAACAGGCCACACAGGGCTCACCCTGGACCAGCCAATGATCTCCATCACTGAACAGGCTGGGAAGCCAGAGACATTCCTTTGCAAGTTTTCTGACAAAAGCATCACCTACATCTACTGGTATCACCAGAAACTTGGGAACGCTCCTCAGCACCTGCTCTACTATGACCTGGACACATCCTGACCCAAGTTGGATCCAGGATTCAAGTCAAAGAACATCTACGTGTACAGAAGCAAAAACCAAAGCAGCACCTTGTAGATCCAGAACCAGAGAAGCAACGTGGCTCAGTGGAAAGAGGCTGGGCTTGGGAGTCAGAGGTCATGGGTTCAAATCCCGGCTCCGCCACTTGTCAGCGGTGTGACTTTGGGCAAGTCACTTAACTTCTCTGGGCCTCAGTTTCCTCATCTGTAAAATGGGGATTAAGACTGTGAGCCCTCCATGGGACAACCTCATCAATCAATCAATCGTATTTATTTAGCGCTTACTGTGTGCAGAGCACTGTACTAAGCTCTTGGGAAGTACAAGTTGGCAACATATATCCACCTTGTAACCTCCCCAGCGCTTAGAACAGTGCTTTGCACAAGTAAGCACTTAATAAATGCTATTATTATAATTAAGCTGGCACCTATTACTGTGCCAGCTGGGACTGTGCGGTAACATAAATTCCTCCTCTCCTCATACAAAAATTTGCTGTCTGTGGTCACCAGGGGCACAGCCTAACTCTCACAGCTTTGGCACTGAATTTTACCTGCCGTTTAAATCTCCCTGGCAAACGAAGAGGGGCTTCAGAATAGTTTCTGGTGCAAACAGTTCTGAACTGCAGCTCTGTTCTTGGGAACAAAGTCTGGAGCCCCATCCACAGGTTGGGCACAGAGCACAGTTCCCCTCATCCCCTTCTCGGACACAAGTGTCTTCCCAGCCCTGCTGTCTGAGCAGATGACCCCATCATCTCCCAGGGTCAGCGGCTGTAGAAGGACACTCTGACTTTCATGTCCCCGGGGTTCTGAGACAATCCAACATCTTTCCTGAGCCCCATCCACCCACCCAGGGTCGCTTTAGAGCCTAAACCTGTAAACTAGCAATGACAACCTGTCTGGGACCACCCACTCAGCAACTTTCATTCCAAAGATCCTACAGGGTGGACCAAATGCCCCTCACTATGCCCCCAGGCTATACTAAAAATCTCCCCTCTCCTTCCCTAATCAATCGGTCTCTCACTGATAGTTACTGAAAACTTGCTGGGTTACAGGACACTGAACTAAGCGATTAGGAGACTAAAATAGAGTAGACAGACAAAATCCCTGCCTTCAAAGAGCATACAGACTAGCAGGGGAGACAGACATTAAAGTTATATGTAAGGGGAAGCAGTGAAGTTTAAGGATATGGAGGTAAGTGTTGTGGGGGAGGGTGGGGTGAGTATCCGGGGACCAGATCCAAGTACAAAGACAATGCAGAAGGGAGGGAGAATCAGGTGAAGAGTTGAGAGATTAGTTTGGGAAGGCTTCCTGGAGGAGGTTTCATTTCAATGGGGCTTCAAAGTTGGGGAGAGCAGGGGTCTGAAATTTGTGAAGTGGGAGATGCTTCCCGGCAGGAGGAAGGACATGAGCAATAGCTGGATGATGAGAACAGTGAGACTGAGGCACAGCGAGGAGGTTGGTGATCAAGGAGAAAAGTGTGTGCACTGGATTGTGGTGGGAAAGGAGCGAGGATCGGCACAGAGCTGATCGATCTCCTCTAAGACTCTGGCTGCCACCTGATAGAGAAGAAACGTGGCTCAGTGGAAAGAGCCTGGGCTTTGGAGTCAGAGGTCATGGGTTCAAATTCCAGCTCCGCCAACTGTCAGCTGTGTGACACTGGGCAAGTCACTTAACTTCTCTGTGCCTCAGTTACTTCATCTGTAAAATGGGGATTAAAACTGTGAGCCCCCCGTGGGACAACCTGATCACCTTGTAACCTCCCCAGTGCTTAGAACAGTGCTGTGCACACAGTAAGTGCTTAACAAATACCATTGTTATTATTATGATAGAAAATCTTAGTGATTCCTCAGCTTTTTCCCCAGCTTCATTCTGAGAAGACCAGATGGTGGAGCCAGAGCAGAGCACTGTTCTCTGGTGATGGTTTTCATATGCCTGCTCTGAACCACCATGAACTCCATTGATCTGGAATTGGAAGGTGGTGAAGGGAAGCGAGACACATAATTCATCTCTTTCTCCCCCCCACCCCAATATTCCCTGGGGGCCGACAAGCATTCGGCCACCAAGCAATTGTACCCTCCACCCTCAATCCCAGTCAAAAGGCAAGAAGCCCAGCCAGTCAGCAGAGCGGAGACCTCGGCAACTCACTGCTCCAACCCGAAGGCCCAGGCTCCACTTCAGACCAGTTGGTGCTCAGGTTCAGCTGGGAGCTACCATCTTCTCCTCCTTGTCTCCTCTCCAGAGCCGGAACACTGCAGGTAGAGACATGCTGAGGTCTGTCACTCTCCTTCTCTCTGCCCTGCTCCCTGGTAAGTCAGCTGCTTTCATGGCAAAGTGGTTTCCTCCTCCTCATTCTTCTCCTCTTCACTCTCCTCCTCCTCTTTCTTGTTCTCCTTCTTATTCTCCTCTTTGTTGTCTTCCTTCTGTTCCCTCCACCTCCTATTCAGCTCCCTCTCTTATTCCTCCTCCTCCTCCTTTTCTTCCTCCTTCTTCTCCTCCTCCCTTTCCCTCTCTTCCTGGGCCCTCTGCCCATCCGCCAAGCTAACTCTCTTCCTCTCTTCAAGGCCCTACTGAGAGCTGACCTCCCCCAGGAGGCCTTCCCAGACTGAGCCCCCTCCTTCCTCTCCCCCTCACCCCCCTCTGCATCCCCCCGTCTTACCTCTTTCCCTTCCCCACAGCACCTGTATATATGTATATATCTTTGTACATATTTATTACTCTATTTATTTATTTATTTATTTTGCTTGTACATATCTATTCTATTTATTTTATTTTGTTAGTATGTTTGGTTTTGTTCTCTGTCTCCCCCTCCTAGACTGTGAGCCCACTGTTGGGTAGGGACTGTCTCTATATGTTGCCAACTTGTACTTCCCAAGCGCTTAGTACAGTGCCCTGCACACAGTAAGCGCTCAATAAATACGATTGATTGATTGATTCCTTCTCCTCATCCTCCTCCTTTTCCTCCTTCTTCTCCACACAGCCATTTTCTTTCATCCCTCATCATAGCAGGCCACATGATCCTCCCCCTGGAGGATCCATCACCAAACAGGCAGAGAAGCCGGCGACATTCCCCCGTAAGTTTTCTGACAAAAGCATCATGTACATCCACTGGTATTGCCAGCAGCTTGGGAAGGCTCCCCAGCACCTGCTCTACTATAACCTAGCCATGTCTAAACCCACACTAGAATCAGGATTCAACTCAAAGAAAATCCATGCTTACAAGTCAAATGATCAAAGCTGCACCCTGATGGTCCAGAAACTGGATGTGAGTGATGCTGGCACCTATTACTGCAACAGCTGGGACTTCAAACTGATACAAGTCCCTCCGCCCCTTTTATAAAAAGTCACTGTCTGTGGTTCCCAAAAGCAGGGCCTGCCCCCTACAGCTCTGGCACTTAATCTTACCCCCTGTTTCAGGCTCCTGAGCAAATTAAGCTGGGTCCCGAGCTTGACTTCTGGAGCCAGCATGTCTAATCTGCAGTTCTTTCTCCGGAGAACAATAATAATAATAATAATAATAATAATAATAATAGCATGTGTTAAGTGCTTACTTTGTGCAAAGCACTGTTCTAAGCGCTGGGGAGGATACAAGGTGATCAGGTTGTCCCATCGGGGGCTCACAGTCTTAATCCCCATTTTCCAGATGAGGTTACTGAGGCTTAGAGAAGTAAAGTGACTTGCCCAAGGTCACACAGCAGACATGTGGGAGAGCCGGAATTAGAACCCATGACCTCTGACTCCCAAGCCTGGGCTCTTTCCACTGAGCCACGCTGCTTCTCTCAGCAGCCGCACCGATGTTAGCCAGAGATTGGCCACAGAGCACAATTCCCAGTGTCCCCTTCTCAGGCACTGGTGGCCTTCCATTTCTGCTCTACTTTAGAAGATACCACCATTGTCTCTGGGGGTCAGGGTCTGTGGAAGGACATCCTGGCTCGGGTGTCCCGTGGGTTCTGGGACAACCCAGCATCATCCCTGAGCCCCATCCACCCACCCAGGAATTGCTCTGGGGCCTAAACCTGTTAACTGACAATCAGGATGGGCCTATTCACTCTGCAACCACCCCATGGCACCTATTCCAGGGCCCTAGAACTGCTCCTCACTATGACCCCAGGCTGCCCTGAAAACTACTTTCCTCTCCTTCCCCATCAATCAATCAGTCAATCACTGGCATTTATTGAGCAGCGATTCCTCAGTCGTCTATCCAGGTTCATTTGAGAGGTACCTCAGTGGAGGAGACAGAGCAGAGCACTGTTCTCTGGTGAAGCATTTCATATCCCTGCACTGAGCCCCCATGAACACAACATGGGGTTCAATAACATTCAGAGCTGGAGCCCAGGAATGCCAAGGTTCGCGGTCTCACTTGGTACCCCCTGCCCACATGTCCTAAGGTTCGGGCACCACTTGAAGGAAGAGGATAGAGTTCAGCCTGAAGGATGGAGTTTTCAAAGTGGTGCACAGAACCCTGTCCTAAGTACTGTGTTCCTCCTCAAGCTGACCCTCCCGCCGTGCCCCTAATGTGCTGTGCTATATCTCTCCCCCTAAACAAGAAAACCGGGGGAAAATTACAAGAAAAGATAGTGTGAAAGGAGTCTGGATGTAGTGGGGGAAGGGATGTGAGATGGATGTCTCATCTCTTTCTTCTCTTCTGACCTGATCATCTTGCATTTACCCCGGCACTTAGCACAGTGTTTAGCTCCCGGGAAGCTCTCAAAAAATACCAGTATCAACGTTATCATCATCCTTCTAGCTCCCACTTGTGACCAAAAAGGAAGCAGTGTGGCCTAGTAGGAAGACCACGGGCCAGCGAGTCAGAGGATCTTTTTTCATTCAGTTGTATTTATTGAGCACTTACTATGTGCAAAGCACTGTACTAAGTGGGAGAGTACCTGCATTCTAATCATTGTCCCACAGCTTGTCCACTGTGTGATCTTCAACAGGTATCTTAATGTCTCTGTATCTCAGTCTCCTCACCCATAAAATGGGGATATCATTCAGTCATTCATCCATTCATTCGTATTTATTGAGTGCTTACTGTGTGCAAAGAACTATACTACACGCTTGGGAGAATACAATATAACAATAAACAGACATTCCTGTCCACAATAAGCTCACAGCCTAGAGGGGATTAATTACCTGTTGTCCCTCCTTCTTAGCTTGTGAGCCCAATGTGAGACCTAATGGTCTTGTTTCTACCCGGTGCTTAGTACAGTGCTTGGGGTATGCTAAGTGCTTAACAAATATCACAATAACAATTATTAATAAGAATTCAGTCACCTATGATCATTTCTGGGCATCCCAATCACTCCTCCCCTCCATTTCTCCCATCCCAGTCAAAAGCCACAAAGCCCAGCCAATCAGCAGAGCGGAGATCTCGGTGATTCACTGCTCCAACCCCAGGGTCCCGGCTCTATTTCTGACCACCTGGGGCTCAGAGACAGGTGGGAACCACAGTCTTCTCCTCCTTGTCTCCTCACCAGAGCCCTGAACACTGCAGGCGGAGACATGCTGGGTTTTATCACCCTCCTTCTCACCACCCTGCTCCCTAGTAAGTCAAGTGCTTTCCCCCCAGGTTAGCTCCCTCTGGAGTTGTCTCTTCCTCCTTTTCATCTTTATCCTTGCCCTCCTCCTCCTTCTTCTTTTCCTCCCCCTCTTCCTCATTCTCCATCGCCTCCTCCTCCTCACTACAGCTGTTTGCTTTCTGCCTCCATCACAGCTGTCCAGACTGCACTCATTCTGGACCAGCCCATGCTCTCCATCACCCAAAAGGCTGGAACTTCTGCAACATTTCCCTGTGAGCTTTCTGACAGAAGCTTCAGGTACATCCACTGGTATCGTCAGCAGCCTGGGAAAGCTCCCCAGCGCCTTCTATACTGTAACATGGACACGTCTGCAGTCACCCTGGAATCAGGATTCAACATAAACAAAATCCACGCTTACAAGTCAAGTGATCAAAGCTGCTACCTGTTGGTCCAGAAACTGGACAGGAATGACGCCGGCTTCTATTACTGTGCCAGCTGGGTCTCCACGGTGACACAGTCTCCTCCGCCCCTCGTACAAAAAGTCACTGTCCTTAGTCACGAGGAACAGGGTCTGAATCCCCACAGCTCCAGCATTGAATCTCACCTCCTTTTTCAGGCTCCCTGGCAAACTAATGGTGGCCACCACATGTCCAAACTGCAGCTCTTTCTCTGAGAACAATCCCAGAGGCTCCACCCATGAGGCTCCAGAGGCTCTCTCATGTCCCTGCGACAGCCCTGCATCCTCCCTGAGCCCCATCCACCCACTCATGGATCACTCTGGGGCCTAAACCTGCAAACTGAGAAAAATATTTGAAGACAAGAATTTTTAATCAAGTGGCTCAGCTTTAAAAAAAGTCCCATCCAACCAAAGAAAGAAGTGCTCAGGCAGAAGGCTCCTTGAAGGACTATTATTTCTGTAATTCAGCATTCCTTCTGTTTTGAGGAAGAAAATGAGATATGAGTCCATTTTCTAGTGTTTTTCAGCTGTATTGTTTGAGGCTCTCTCATGCCATTAGGTGAACAAGTTTAACTTAGTCTTTTCAAGGTTATCGTCAACCTGACCAGGTGTTTCCTGGGGTCCCCGTGTTAGATGGCACTGGGGATGGTGATAGAGTTACAGCAAAGACCGGAATCCCCACATCATTTTAATCACCCACTTCATCCCAGCAAGAACCTTTTTACTTACATAAATGATAATCATTATTATGATAATAATGGAATTTACTATATGCTAACTATGTGTTAAATAGTGTCCCAAGTCTTGGAGTAGATTCAAGCTGATCAGGCCGGACACATGGGGCTCACAGTCTAGAGGAGAGGAAGAACAGGTATTTAATCCCCATTTTACAGATGAGGTAACTGAGGCAGAGAACTTAAATGATTTGACAGATTCAGGCAGGCAGAAAAGTGGCCAAATGGGGATTAGAACCCAAGTCTACAGCTTCCTAGGCCAGTGCTTTTTCCAGTAGGTGAGACTACTTCCAATGTACACATTCCATTCATTTATTAATATCCTCAGTTTTCGTACTCTTACTGGTACCGGTTCTATCTTTATTTTTCCTTCTGTTCATTCTACATGCTTCTGATTTATGTCCACCCATGTACCCTGTGACACTGTTAATTCCTGGAGGGCAAAAACTGTCTTTTCCCTCCCGTCTACACTCTGAAGCACTTAATTCAGTGCTCTACACATGGTAGGTACTGATTTAATATTGTTGATTGAATGAGCTTGTGACTGGATGAGTTTCTGACCTCTAGAAGGTCCCAGTGACTCTGAGCTCATCCGGAACAGAAAACCAGGAAAGCACTGAACAACAAACATGCAAACAAACGGCATGAGCTTAGGTTCAAATGCAGAAGACACTTAATGCCAACATGTTTAGAGTTTGCAAGCGTTCTCTTAGGGGGAGCAACCCAAAGCACATGCTCAGATTTCGCTAGCTCACCGGCTTTCCGCATTTTCATTCAGTTCGTGAACAGGGCCTGTCCTAACTTCCCCCCTTGTTTTTTTAATGGTATTTGTTAAGCGCTTACTATGTGCCAAGCCCTGTTCTAAGTGCTGGAGAACTGTTCGAAGTACGGGATGCCAACCTTCTCACTGTTCCTCAATCTCATCTAACTCGCCACCGACCTCTCGCCCTCATCCTGCCTCTAGCCTGGAATTCCCTCCCCCTACATAATAATTCATTCTCTCCACCTTCAAACTTTCATTCAAATCACATCTCTGCCTAGAGGCTTTCCCTGACGAAGCCCTCATTTCCTCTTTTTCTACCCCCTTCTGTGTCAACAATGCACTTGGATTCACACCCTTTATACATGTATATGTGCAATATGTTTACTAATATTAATGCCTGCTTTCCCCTCTAGACTGTAAGATCCTTGTGGACAGGGAATGAGTCTACCAACTCTGCTATACTGTATCCTCACAAGTGATTAGTACAGTGCTTTCGACCCAGTAACCGCTCAATGGATATGATTGATTGATTGACTGATTGGTTCCGCTCTTGTACTGTCTTAAAACCTCCATCTGGTGTAACCTACCTCCTGTGGAGAGACACAAACCTGTCCCACCCCAGTGATCCCACAGCACTGCCCAAACCCCTCATAACTCGGTGCTCAGCAGAGTGTCCAGAGAGCACAACCACTGAGTGTCAAACATCTTCTCTCCCATAGCTAGGCCTCCAGTGCAGTCTCAGAGGATCGAAGCCCCTTTCAGCACCTCCTTCCCTGCGGCAAAGAAGCCCAGACCATAGTGGGGCATCTCACCCTCCTCTCAGCCTCCCAGGAGGTCAGGACGCATGTCACCTCGGCCTCGGTGGTCCGATGGGAGTGTGGGGTTGTCTTGGGGAGGGGCTGGTCCTCTCTGCTGCAACTGTGTGTCCTTGTGGCCTCCAGGGACGCGGTGGTCACCCTGAAGCAGGGGCTGGTGTCCGTCACTATCCAGAAGGGCAAAAATGTGGACCTCTTCTGTAAAGCACGGGCAAGCTCTAGAGCTATGTCCACTGGTCCCCCCTCACAGTGCCCGATACATAGTAAGCACTTAACAAATACTATCACTATGACTTAATTAAGCCCCCAGTTTAAAAGGAATTTGGGATAGACTCAAACAAGCATCTTCTGAAAAGCCTGCATTTCTCAGGGCAATGTGAGAGACCAACAATAGCAATTGAAGAGTGATTTGTAAAGAGAAATGAGTCATTGAAGAAAAAGCGGTATCTTCATCCTTTCCCCAGGAGAAGCCCAAGAGAAGACATAAAAGTCTTCACTGATTTTATCAATGGTTGGCCCAAGGAAATAAAGAGCAAACTCAAAACTCCCACAAGAATGAATCAGGGAACCCAATTCAAGAATGTTTATTTTGTTTAAACTGCAAGATTGGTCAATCAATCACATTTCTTGAAGTGGAAAGAGTATGTCCTAGGGAGTCAGAGGACCTGGGTTCTAATACTAGCTCTGCTGTTTATCTTTTGTGTCCTTGGGCCAATCACTTAACTTCTCTTTACCTTACCTCATCTGCAAGAATGGGTTTCCAATTCCTGTTCTCCCTCTTATCTACACTGCAAGCCCCGTGGGAGACCTGATTATCTTCTATCTTCCCAGCACTTAGAGAGTGCTTGACTCATAGTAAGCATTAGACAAATACCACAAGTGTTACTAATTAGTAATTAACATCACTGTACTAACGACTTGAGAGAGTACAACAGAGGTAGTAAACATTATCTCTGCTCTCAAGGAGCTTACAACCCAGCAGGGGAGACAGACACTAAAATGAGGGTGGGGTGGGTAATTAAGTGCTTAGGGAATACTGACTCAAGTGAAAAGGTGATGTGGTAGAGGGGAGATAGGGTGAATCATTAGAGAAGTTCAACTTTGAACTATCCTCCACCCATGCCTCTATAAAATGAAATCAGTCTATCATTGGTGAATAACAACTGCAGTACCCGCAGGTGTAATACAGTTAGGGAACAGGAAATTTGGATTTGGGGCCTCAAGTACTTATGAGAGCAGTTAAGCCACACCACTGGAGTCGTTGGATAAAAAAAAAAAAAAAACAAAGACTCCATCCCGTGGGTTGTAGTTTTTTGAACAAACCGCAGGTTTCATGTGAAATTCATGGCAGGAGGCGGGGGGGGGGGGGGGGGGGGGGGGGTTTGGGTGTGTGAGTGGTTCCCCAGGAAGGTTCTCAGCCGTTTTTCCTCCCGCTCCACTTTCACTGCTTGGACAAAATCCAGTCAGGGATTCTCATAGGGAAACACCAACTCTGTAATGGCCATCATCATCATCAATCGTATTTATTGAGCGCTTACTGTGTGCAGAGCACTGTACTAAGCGCTTGAGAATGACAAGTTGGCAACATATAGAGACAGTCCCTACCCAATAGTGGGCTCACAGTCTAAAAGGGGGAGACAGAGCTGGTGGAGGCTGGAGGAGCGGAGCCCTGAGGCCTCTGGATCCCGAACTGCCCCAGTGTCCTCCGGCCCTAGAGCTGGGCAGGTGTTGGAAACACAGGAATCTCAGTGCCTGTGGTCAGCGATGGGGCAGAGGAAGGGGATGCAACGTTCAATTCTGACCCCTAAATCCCTCCCCAGAACTTGCCCCATTATGGCAGCCAGGGTGAACTGTACCCTCACTGGTCCTGATGCTTTCTGCTCCCTCTCTCAGCTCACTCTTGTGCTTATCCCTCTCCCCTGTGAGTGCTGGGGTTGATTACCAGTTTGTCTGCCTTGACTGCCCTTTTAATAAGCTCCTTGAGGGTGCAGATCTCTTCTCTAACACACACCCAACCACCTTCTACACTGATGACTAAAAACCCCAAAGACACTCAAGAAATTCAGGTGAACTGACTGACTGAGGAACAGCTTTTCCCTAGAGGAAAATGAACCATTTAGAAGACGGATTCTAAGCCACTTTTGTCTTAGCACTGGAAGAAAGAGTTAATAATAATAATAATAATAATAATGGCATTTATTAAGCACTTACTATATGCAAAACACTGTTCTAAGCGCTGGGGAGGTTACAAGGTGATCAGGTTGTCCCACAGGGGGCTCACAGTTTTAATCCCCATATTACAATGAGGGAACTGAGGGCCAGAGAAGTTAAGTGATTTGCCCAAGGTCACACAGCTGACAATTGGTGGAGCCTGGATTTGAACCCATGACCTCTGACTCCAAAGCCTGTGCTCTTTTCCACTGAGCCACGGAAGAATCCAGGTAAAAATAAGACTCACCCCGCAAAAACAAAATCATCCCTGTGCATATTAACTATAGCATTTTTCATATGGATATGTTCTTACAGCTAGTCATATTTTTTTCACACAAAGGAGGGCTCAATAAATAATTTACTTAAAATCAGTCTTCTCATTAATAAATAGTTATACATTTATTGCTTTAATGGTCATCTGATGGTTCCTATCCTCTTGTTGCTTACGAGCTAATGAAACTTCGTCATCTGATGTTCATTAATGAAACCCAGTGGAATTTCCTGTTCTTCAGTTGTCTTAAAGAGATGGTGAAGAATTTCTCTCTTTCTCTCTCTCACTCTCTCTCTCATCTATCAGTCTATATAACTATCTCTAAGTTAGTTTACCCTGAATTGAAAAGTGTCTTTTCCCTTCCACTCCGGTGGTCTCCCCCAGTTATGCACTCACATACAGATGCACTCACTTGGACACAGTCATGTGTGCCAAATCTCACCCTGGGCCAAGACTTACCCCACTATTCCCTGCAACCCTGCTCTCTGAGTCAGAGGGGGCCTTTAATTCCTGGATACCAGGGTACGGATAAAGAAAGGGAAAACCTAGCTCCCATTTCAGTCCCTAAGGTCAGCGGATGGGAGAAAGAGGAGACCAAGCTGACCGAGACTTCCCTTAAGCCTTCTCCCACCCAACATCGTCAGTGAAGAAGGGTCACCACGGATCCCTCTCCCTTCTGGATAATAAATAATAATGAGAATAATTATAGAGAAGCAGCATGGCTCAGTGGAAAGAGCGTGGGCTTTGGAGTTAGAGGTCATGGGTTCAAATTCCAGCTCTGCCACTTGTCAGCTGTGTGACTTTGGGCAAGTCACTTAACTTCTCTGGGCCTCAGTTACATCATCCATAAGATGGGGACTGTGAGCCCCATGTGGGACAACCTGGTCACTTTGTAACCTCCCCAGCATTTAGGACTAAGCGCTTAGTACAGTGCTCTACACATAGCAAGCGCTCAATAAATACGATTGATTGATTGATTGACTATGCTTTACACATAGTAAATGCTTAATAAATGCCATTATTATTATTATTATTCATTCATTCAATTGTATTTATTGAGCGCTTGCTATGTGTAGAGCACTGTACTAAGCGCTTGGGAAGTACAAGTTGGCAACATATAGAGACGGTCCCTACCCAACAGTGGGCTCACAGTCTCTAGTTCAAATCCTCTGGCTTACCCTATCACAGTTGAACATTTGATTGTATTGATTTTAATTCCACACTTAGGAATATTTCTTTGCCATCTCCCCCATGGGCATGTAAGCTTTTTCTATTTATGGTATTTGTTAAACATTTACTACATGCCAGATGCTGTTCGGGACACTGGGGTAGATAGAAGGTAATCGGGTTGGACACATTCCCTGTAACACATGGGGCTCACAGTCTTAATCCCCATTTTACAGATGACGTAACTGAGGAGCGGAAAAGTGAAGTAACTTGCCCAAGGTCACACAGCTGAGAAATGGTGGAGCTGATACTAGAACCCAGGTCCTTCTGACTCCCAAGCCCACGCTCTACCCACTAGGCTACATTGCTTCTCAAGCTCGATGTGGGGAGGGAAAGTTGACAAGAGTTGGGTTTCTGCGGCATGTCCCAAGTGCTTAGTACGGTTCCCTGCACCCAGAAAGCCGTCAGTGTTGCTCTTTCTCCACTTCTGCTAGTGAGGCCAGCAGGCCTGGATCATCATCATCATCAATCGTATTTATTGAGCGCTTACTGTGTGCAGAGCACTGTACTAAGCGCTTGGGAAGTACAATTTGGCAACATATAGAGATAGTCCCTACCCAACAGTGGGCTCACACTCTAAAAGGGGGAGACTTCCGGGGCCTGGGCCTGGTCGCACTTGGGGTTCCCGGCAGCGCGTGGTCCCCACAGCTGCCTGTGGTCTCTGGGCCTGGATGGGCCATGTGCTTTCCACGTGCTGGGGGGTCCCAGGGTGTCAATGGAGCGTGGGGGCAACCACAGCCCCCTTGCACGCCTGATATCTATCTTGGGTGGGCGCCCGCTCTGGTGGGTTTCCATTAGCTGCGGCCGGGCCCAAAGCCTAGTGATGCCTGTGGGTTAACTGTTCTCGATTTGTCGCACAAACAGCCCTGCCCACTCCAGTAACCCTAACCAGTTCAAGCCAGTTTCACTGAGAGCATTTCTCCCCTCCCCAAAGGCTTATAGAAACGAAACAACGCAACAGGGGCCCAAGGAGAAAACAACCTCACCCGCAGGTACCCGCTGTTCGACCACAGCTGAGGTGAGCCGGGGGGCGGGGGAAGCCCAGGACTGGGGCAGGGGGAAGCTAGGGGGTCCAATAGAATCAGCATTTAGTGTTAGCTCCATTTTACAGATGAGAAAATTGAAACTTAGAGAGGCAGGGGAATCTGTCCAAAGTCATCCAGCAGAGCCGAGTCAGAACCAGCTCTAGAACTGACACCTCCCGACTGCCAACTCTACCCTCCTTCCACTACACCCCTCAGCCTCCCTCAGCCTGATGAAAAATGTTATCAAAATAAAGTAAACCATGTTCAAATGTGGAGGTTTTTCAATCAGTACCATTTATTGAGGGCCTATCATAGGAGCCTTGAGTACAAGTGAAAGACAGTCGCTGCCACAAGGAGCTTAATAATGACGAAGCTAATAATAATTGCGGTACTTGTTAAGTACCAAGCACTGTACTAAGCGCTGAGATAAATACAGTATATGGGACAGAATTCCTGCCCCACCTGGGGTTACCAGGCTAAGAATTTGGGGAGGGAATTAACAATCCCATGGGGGAGACAAGCAGGCACAAATTATTGAGTGGTGGGAGCAGGAGAAAGAACAGCTCCACAACTACTGACGGCAAGGATGGCAATGCTTTCATTTATATGACTAGTTAGAGTAATGGAGAAAATGACGGATAAGTCTAAAACTAAGCCTGGAACATAAAAAACAATATCAATGAAAGAATGCTTGTTACAACCTCACATGTTTTTCTTCAGTTTAAAAATAAAATCATAAAATAAACCTCTGCCCGGTGATTACATAGAACTACTTGTAATTGCAACAAAAATAACACTTAGCAAACATCCATATGCCACTCTGCTCCTCTTGTGCAGGTTGGAAGAGAAGTCATGCGTGTGGTCCAGGAAAATTCTGTTGGCCCTCTCACATTTTCCCAGAGATGTCAACTAGCCAGTTCTCCCACTTGCCACTGGCCACATTTCTTTTGTAAATGAGGAACAGCATGAAGACACAGTACGTGGTGCTCTTGAGCAGAAGGATGGCGTAGGTGTAATAGGCATACGTGTTCACCGACTGGAAAACTAGTTCAACTGAAATAAAAACATCAAATGTGAGCAATGCAAGAGCAATGCCAGACCAGTGTTTCCAACAACCCGGAACTCTGACAGTGGCAGCAGTGAGAGAACACAATAGTGACAAGAGGATGCTTGGAGGAACGGTTTGATGGCAACCTCCTGAATGTTTTCACTTTCTGGATGGGCCATCTAACACCCCAACTTCACCTGCAACATCCCTGTAACCCACTGAGGACCGATAATCAGTGAATCTGTCCAAATTCCTCCTGAAGCTACTTTATTGTAAGTTTCTTTAGGGCAGGGATCTGTCCACTACCTCCGTTGTACTCTCTCAAGTGTCTTCCTTAGAGCTTGCACACCTTGGAAGCTCAGTAAATATAATTGACTGTTTGATCGCCCGTGAAAGCGTCCAAATTCCTCTTGTATCCGCTCAAACTTCCCCTGCTAGACTGCAAGCTTCTTGAAGGCAGGGATCACATCTACTAATTCTATTGTATTCTCTCAAGTGTTTGGTATAGAGTTCTCTACACAGTAAGTGCTCAGGACATAACGCTGAATGATTTAAGGGAGATTTTTTTACCTACTTCACAGGGTTGTTGTGAGGGCAAAATTGAGAAAAGTAACATGAGAGTGCTTTGGAAAAAATAGTGCTAGACAAATACCAGTTGGACTTGCACTGACAGTGCAGTTGTGCAGTTCTTGGGGATTTTTCTTTCACAGAGAAGCAGCGTGGTTCATTGGAAAGAGCACGGGCTTTGGAGTCAGAGGTCATGGGTTCAACTCCCAGCTCCGCCAATTAGCTGTGTGACTTTGGGCAAGTCACTTAACTTCTCTATGCCTCAGTTACCTCATCTGTAAAATGGGGGTTAAGACTGGGAGCCCCCCATCAGACAACCTGATCACCTTGTAACCTCCCCAGCTGTAACCTCCCCAGTGCTTAGAACAGTGCTTAGAGCAATCACCTTGCCTCTTCCAACTTTACTGTCCTAATATCCTACTGCAATCCAGCGCACGCATTTTGCTCCTGCAATGCTAACCTACTTATTACACCTCTTTCTCGTCTGTCTCACCATCATTCCCTTGTCCATGCCCTGACTTTGGCCTGGAACTCTCTCCCGCCTTCATATCTGACAGACAATCACCCTCTTCACCTTAAAAGCCTTAGTTAAAGCACATCTACTCCAATTATTGGATCATTCAATGGTGTAAGGATAGAAGACCGAGAGTTTCCTCCAATCCTCCTCCAATTTAAAGCACAATTCCTCCAAGAGGCCTTACCTGACTAAGCCCACATTTCCTCTTCTCCCACTCCTTTTTGCACCAGCCTTGGACTTGGATTTGCAAACTTTATTGATTCCTCCCTCAATCCCACAGCACTTATGTACACATCTGTAATTTATTTACATTTACGTAAATAACTTGTTGGGTAGGGACCATCTCTATATGTTGCCAACTTGTACTTCCCAAGCGCTTAGTCCAGTGCTCTGCACACAGTAAGTGCTCAATAAATACGATTGAATGAACGAATGAATGAATAGTAAGCACTTAATAAATGCCATCATTATTATTATACATCAGTAACCTCACAACAGGGAAGGAATGTCCAAGCAGTTCCCAGGGAGCCAATTTGGGTACCCCCAAGGTGTGACCCAGCTTTCCTGCCCCTGGTGACCCCTACTTCTACCTCCCCCCATCCTATTCTGGTTGGCAGTTCCACCCCCATCACCACCCCTGCACCACTACCAGTAACTCTGCCCGCAGGACTTGCTGAGCGCCCACAAAACTCTGCCCAGGGGAGTCAATAAAACAAGATCCAGCCTCGATACCAACCCCATGGGGGTGGGGAGAGCAGAAGGAAACTTCCATTTCCCCCAGCTCACCGCAACAGCTGGCATGAAGAGATAGGAGTCTTGGGGAAAACCAGTTCCGGGAGACTGAGAACATATGTTGTAAATGTTTTTATTCCTTCCATGCTGGACAACAGCCCTTAGTGGACATGTCTGGGTGTCAGTCACCTTTCCAGGAACCCAAGGAATGAATTCCCAAGAGAAGCAGCATGGACTAGTGGAAAGAGTATGAGTCTGGGAATCAGAGGATCCGGGTTCTAATCCAGGATCTGCCAAATGCTTGCTGTGTGACCTTGGGCAAGTCACTTAACTTATCTGTGCCTCATTTCTCTGGTTCTCCCTCCTACTTAGAGTGTGAGCCCCATGCGGGAGAGGGACTGTGTCCAACGCAATGAACTTGTATCTACACCAGCACTTTGACCAGGGTTTGACATATAGTTAGTGCTTAACAAATGCCATAAAAAAAAGTTAGCTCTCTCCTGCTATTAATGCACCTGAATGGAGGTTGAGCTACCAGTTCCACGAGGTTCAGGGGGATTTGGGGGGCTACCAGCATAGCTCAGTGGAAAGAGCTCGGGCTTTGGAGTCAGAGGTAATGGGTTCAAATCCCAGCTCCACCACTTGTCAGCTGTGTGACTTTGGGCAAGTCACTTCACTTCTCTGTGCCTTAGTTCCCTCATCTGGAAAATGGAGATTAAGACTGTGAGCCCCATGTGGGACAACCTGATCACTTTGTAACCTCCCCAGTGCTTAGAACAGTGCTTTGCACATAGTAAGCGCTTAATAAATGCCATTATTATTATTATTATTACTATCATTACCATGACCCTATCCATCCTAGGGCCCAGAGTCATCGAGCCCCAGCCATGAGCCGGCGGGGTGACAGCTTCCAGATCCCATAACCCAGCAGGTAGGGTCAGCCAGAAGTGTGGCTGAAGTAACTGAGGAGGAGGAGGAGGAGGAGAAGGAGGAGAAGGAGGACGAAGAAGAAGTGGAGGAGGAGGAGGCAGATGAGGGGATTTGAGGAAAGATGCTTCTGATGGTGGTGTTTCTGGGAGGGGCCTGGAAATCCACCAGGGATGCTGGTTTATTCCCATAAGCAGCTCTGCCTCACGGCCTCACGGCTAGCACTCCCCTAGAGCCAAGGTCCCAATGCTAACCACCCAGTAAATCCCAGTGATGGGCGGGGGAGGCTCTGGCGGGATACTGGAGATGCCTTGGGTCATCCCCTCATCAGAGCACCTCTCTTCCTGAGGGACCTGCAGGTTTATACTATGATCAATGGGCTGGGAAGCTCGGCCCTTCGTTCCGTGAGCTGATGATGACCATGGAGGAGAAAGGGCCCTTTACCTGGGCTGCAGCTCAGAGCAGAGCGAGACTTACCCCTTTGTTGTTTATCTGAACCACGGGTGCAGACTTCCCTGGCTGTAGGGGCAAGCGTGGGGCGAAGAGCTGGGGAAGCAAAAACAAAAATTAGAGCGATTTTCAGGTGCAAACATCCACAATTCTCCACTGTAGAAAGACATGTTACAGTACGACTCCATTACGACTCCATCAAGAAAAATAGTCATGGACTCCTGAGCTCCAACCAAATGTTAGTATGTCAGTCTAGGATGACTTTACATAAATGCGTAAAAGCCAAACCAACCCCTGTACTGAAGCACACGTCTGGACATGAGAAGAGAATAGTCCACCAAAAGAAAACTCTTCTGGAAACACAACGGTGAGGGTGAAGTAATAAACTCATTCCCCGGAATTCTCCCTATCAGGTGAGAGGAAAAGGGGCCTTTCCTTGTACCAAAAATAATTTCCTGGAGGTGGAGGCTCCCTAAATTTGGAATTACATTTTTCCCCAGAAAATTCATGGAGAGAAATGTATATATCCTTGAGAGAAGCCTTGTGAATAGAAACATAAAGGAAAAAAAAGTTGGGGTTCTTATAAAGTGAATGCTATTAATATCAATAATAGTAACAATAATAATAATAACATAGTGGAATTTCTTAAGTGCTTACTATGTGCCAGGAACTTTACTAAGCCCCCGGATACATATAAGTTAATTGGGGTGGACACATTTCCTGTTCCACATAGGGGCTCACAGCCTTAATCACCATTTAACAGATGAGGCAACTGAGACACAGAGAAGAGAAGTGACTTGCTCAAGGTCACACAGCAGACATGCGGCAGAGCCGGTATTAGAAACCAATTCTCCCCAGTCCAGTGCTCTTTCCACTAGAGCAAGCTGCTTCTAATGGATGAACACTTTTACCAGATACAGGGTGGGACTTAACCCAAGAATCCACGTAGGCTGGGGGCCCTGACAGCGGATCAGGGAGGAGGAGGACCAAATCCTAGGAAACCTTTCTTATTTCTTCCACAGTCACTAAGATGGGAAAGAGTCCTAGCTCCCTAATGAGCAACAAAGGCCAAGGATGGGATATCACCATTCCCTAGACTGTAGCCAAAACAAAGAGAGATTTACTTTTAACTGTAGTAGAGGCTTTTGTAGAAGTGGTGGTGGGGATAGAAGCTAGAAGGCAGAAACACAAGGATTAGAGCTGTTTTCAAGCCATTTCTGTAGAAATATCCACATTCGTCCCTACCAAAAGACCTACTAAAATTGCACGGAGAAAAATCGTCATAAGCCCTGCAATGATAATTCCATTCTTCATAAGCTCTGGTTCAAGCCAAATGTCTGCATATTGGCGTGTAATTGCTTCGATCTTAAATAAAAACCAAACACATTACTTTCTCAGACACATGTACATATTGTCAGGAGAAGAGAGGATTTCCCTAGGAAGAAAACCCTGCCATCTTCACTGGTGTGGGAATGAAGTCGTGAAGGGATTTCCTGGAGTCCTCCCCACCAAGTGAAAGGGAAAGAAGTCTCTGATGATGGAATCAACAGAGTTTCCTGGACCATAGCAGTCCTGGCATTCAGAAATTCTTTTTCCCAAAAAAGTCAAGAGGAAAAATACAGAGAAATGTTTGTGTCCTTGGGGAAACTACACCAATTGATGAATCCATCAATAGTATTTACTAATCACTGAGTGCAGAACTTTATAATAGGCACTTGGGAGAGTACAAGAAAATAGAGTTGGTAAATATGATCATTACCCTCAAGGAGCTTACAATCTAAATGGGAGAATGTTTATAAAGAGAGGAAGTCGAAAGGCAGAGCCTGAGTCTACTCATCCTTGTTGGGGAGAAGATCCAGTGGACAAACAGTTTTCCACTAAAACGCCACATGCCTGGACCTGCACCAGGCTTTTGGCTACTCAGAGTCTCTTGGCTTTTCTCCCAAGTGCTTAGTACAGTGTTCTGTACACAATGAATGCTCAATAAATAGCACTGGTTGATTGAAATTCTTAGGGCCAGTTCTTGCCAAAATAAAATCACACAGGTTTTTTGCATATAGATAAATTAAGTGCAAAACCAAATAGCTCAGAAATTTGTTGAGTAGAAGCAAGGCAAACACACTGAAACAAGAAAAATGAGGAGTTCCAGTGCTTCTCAAGGGGGTTTTTATGGTATTTTTAAGTGTTAACTGTGTGCCAGGGACAGTACTAAGCCCTCGTGTAGACACAAGCTAATCAGGTTGGACACGCTCCCTCTCCCACTGGGGTCTCCCAGTTTTAATCCCCATTTTACAGATGAGGTAACCGAGGCGCAGAGAAGTGAATTGACGTGCCCAACATCACACAGCAGACATGCGGCAGAGCCGGGATTAGAAACCAAGTCTCCCCGGTCTGGCGCTCTTTCCACTAGGGCATGATGCTTCTAATGGATGAACACTTTTCCCAGATACAGGATAGGACTTATCCCAAGAATCCCACGTAGGCTGGGGGCCCTGACAGAGGAACAGGGAGTAGGTGGACCAGATCCTTCGGAACCTCTCTCATTTATTTACAGTCACTAAGCTGGGAAAGGATTCTAGCTAGCTATGAGCATCGGAGGCCAAGAATGGGGATGTCACTGCGGCAAAAACAAAGAGAGACTTACTTTCAACCGTAGTAGAGGCTTTTGTAGAAGTGGTGGTGGGGGCAGAAGCTAGAAGGAACAAACATAAGAATTAGAGTTGCTTCAAGCCATTTCTGTATAAATATCCATATGAATCCTTACAGAAAGACCTACTAAAATTCTTCCGAGAAAAATCGCCATTAACCTCACAGTGATAATTCTATTCTTCATAACCTTCTGCTCAACTAAATGCCTGCATATCTGCTTGTAACAGCTTTGATCTTAAATAAAAACCAAACAATTACGTCTTGCACAGACGCATGCACATACAGAATAGGAAGAGAGGATTTCCCCACGAAGAAAACCCTGCCATCTGCACCAGTGTCAGGATGAAGGCATGAAAGGGTTTCCTGGAGTCCTCCCCATCAGGTGAAAGGAAAAGAAGTCTTTTATTTTGGAATCAAAAGAGTTTCCTGGACCATATCAGTCCCAGAATTCAGAAATTCACACAATAAATGCTCAATAAATACCACTGATTTTCTTAAGGTCAATTTGCTTTTGCCAAAATGCAATAACACATATTTTTGCAAATAGATGAATTAAGTGCAAGAAACAAATAGCTCAGCTATTGTTAAGTAGAAGTAAGATAAACACACTGAAACAAGAAAAGTAAGGAGTTTCAGTGCTTCTAAAGAGTTTTTCTATTGTATTTGTTAAGCGCTTACTGTGTGCCAGGCACTGTATTAAGCACTGGGGTAGATACAATCAGGAAGGGCAAAATATCTGTCCCACACGGGGTCTCACAATCTTAATACCCATTTTGCAGATGAGGTAATTGAGGCACAGAGAAGTAAAGTGACTTGCCCAAGGTCACACAGCAGACATAATAACCACAGAGCCAGAATTAGAACACAGATCTCCCCAATCCGGTGCTCTTTCCAATACACCACATTGCTTCTACGTGGCTCAGTGGAAAGAGCACGGGCTTTGGAGCCAGAGGTCATGGGTTCAGATCCTGGCTCTGCCAATTATCAGCAGTGTGACTTTGGGCAAGTTTCTTAACTTCTCTGTGCCTCAGTTACCTCATCTGTAAAATGGGGATTAAGACTGTGAGCCTCCCATAGGACATCCTGATCACCTTGTAACCTCTCCAGCGCTTAGAACAGTGCTTTGCACATAGTAAGCACTTAATAAATGTCATTATTATTATTATCATTATTATGAACACTTTTCCCAGATGAAAGAAGAGACTTAACCCTGAGTTCCCAGGGAGGCTGGGGGGTCCTGACAGAGGAGCAGGGAATAGAAGGGCCAGATCCTAGGAAACCTTTCTTATTTCTTCCACAGTCACTAAGCTGGGAAAGTGTCCTAGTTCCCTATGAGTATCAAAGACCAAGGATAGGAATATCACTATTCCCTAGACTGTAGCCAAAACAAAGAGAGACTTACTTTCAACCGTAGTAGTGGGTTTAGTAGAAGTGGTGGTGGGGGCAGAAGCTAGAAGGTACAAACACAAGAATTAGAGTTGCTTCAAGCCATTTCTGTATAAATATCCATATGAATCCTTACAGAAAGACCTACTAAAATTCTTCTGAGAAAAATGGCCATTAACCTCACAGTGATAATTCTATTCTTCATAACCTTCTGCTCAACTAAATGCCTGCATATCTGCATTTAACAGCTTTGATCTTAAATAAAAACCAAACAATTACGTCTTGCACAGATTAATGCACATACAGAATAGGAAGAGAGGATTTCCCCACGAAGAAAACCCTGCCATCTGCACCAGTGTCAGGATGAAGGCATGAAAGGGTTTCCCGGAGTCCTCCCCATCAGGTGAAAGGAAAAGAAGTCTTTTATTTTGGAATCAAAAGAGTTTCCTGGACCATATCAGTCCCAGAATTCAGAAATTCACACAATAAATGCTCAATAAATACCACTGATTTTCTTAAGGTCAATTTGCTTTTGCCAAAATGCAATAACACATATTTTTGCAAATAGATGAATTAAGTGCAAGAAACAAATAGCTCAGATATTGTTAAGTAGAAGTAAGATAAACACACTGAAACAAGAAAAGTAAGGAGTTTCAGTGCTTCTAAAGAGTTTTTTTATTGTATTTGTTAAGCACTTACTGTGTGTCAGGCACTGTATTAAGCACTGGGGTAGATACAATCAGGAAGGGCAAAATATCTGTCCCACACGGGGTCTCACAATCTTATTACCCATTTTGCAGATGAGGTAATTGAGGCACAGAGAAGTAAAGTGACTTGCCCAAGGTCACACAGCAGACATAATTACAACAGAGCCAGAATTAGAACACAGATCTCCCCAATCTGGTGCTCTTTCCAATAGAACACACTGCTTCTACATGGCTCAGTGGAAAGAGCACGGGCTTTGGAGTCAGAGGTCATGGGTTCAGATCCCGGCTCTGCCAATTATCAGCTGACTTTGGGCAAGTCTCAACTTCTCTGTGCCTTAATTACCTCATCTGTAAAATGGGGATTAAGATTATGAGCCTCCCATAGGACAACCTGATCACCTTGCAACTTCTCCAGTACATAGAACAGTGCTTTGCACATAGTAAGCGCTTAATAAATGCCATCGTTATTATTATTATTATGAACACTTTTCCCAGATGAAAGAAGGGACTTAACCCAGAGTTCCCAGGGAGGCTGGGGGGGTCCTGACAGAGGAGCAGGGAATAGAAGGGCCAGATTTTAGGAAACCTTTCTTATTTCTTCCACAGTCACTAAGCTGGGAAAGTGTCCTAGTTCCCTATGAGTATCAAAGACCAAGGATAGGAATATCACCATTCCTTAGACTGTAGCCAAAACAAAGAGAGACTTACTTTCAACCGTAGTAGTGGGTTTTGTAGAACTGGTGGTGGGGACAGAAGCTAGAAGGCACAAATACAAGGATTAGAGCTATTTTCAAGCCATTTCTGTAGAAATATCCACATTCATCCCTACCAAAAGACCTACTAAAATTCCACTGAGAAAAATTGCCATAAACCCTGCAATGATAATTGCATTCTTTATAAGATCTGGCTTAAACCAGATGCCTGAATATCAGCACGTAATGGTTTTGATCTTAAATATAAACCGAACATTTATTACTTTCTCAGACACATGCACATAGTGGCAGGAGAAGAGAGGATTTCCCTAGGAAGAAAACCCTGCCATCTTCACTGGTGTGGGAATGAAGTCATGAAGGAATTTCCTGGAGACCTCCCTGCCAAGTGAAAGGGAAAGAAGTCTCTGACGATGGAATCAACAGAGTTTCCTGGACCATAGCAGTCCTGGCATTCAGAAATTCTTTTTCCCAAAAAAGTCCAGAGGAAAAATACAGAGAAATGTTTTTGACCTTGGGGAAACTACACCAATTGATGAATCAATCCATAGTATTTACTAATCACTGAGTGCAGAACATTATAATAGGCACTTGGGAGAGTACAAGAAAATAGAGTTGGTAAATATGATCACTATCCTCAAGGAGCTTACAATCTAAACGGGTGAATGTTCATAAAGAGAGGCAGTCGAAAGGCAGAGCCTGAGTCTACTCATCCTTGCTGGGGAGAAGATCCAGTGGACAAACAGTTTACCACTAAAACGCCGCATGCCTGGACCTGCACCAGGCTTTTGGCTACTCAGAGTCTCTTGGCTTTTCTCCCAAGTGCTTAGTACAGTGTTCTATACACAATAAATGCTCAATAAATAGCACTGGTTGACTGATTTTCTTAAGGCCAGTTAGTTCTTGCCAAAATAAAATCACACAGGTCTTTTGCATATAGATGAATTAAGTGCAAAACCAAATAGCTCAGAAATTTGTTGAGTAGAAGCAAGGCAAACACACTGAAACAAGAAAAATGAGGAGTTCCAGTGCTTCTCAAGAGGGTTTTTATGGTATTTTTAAGTTTTTACTGTGTGCCAGGGACAGTACTAAGCCCTCGTGTAGACACAAGCTAATCAGGTTGGACACGCTCCCTCTCCCACTGGGGTCTCCCAGTTTTAATCCCCATTTTACAGATGAGGTAACCGAGGCGCAGAGAAGTGAATTGATGTGCCCAACATCACACAGCAGACATGCGACGGAGCCGGGATTAGAACCCAAGTCTCCCCAGTCTGGCGCTTTTTCCACTAGGGCATGATGCTTCTAATGGATGAACACTTTTCCCAGATACAGGATAGGACTTATCCCAAGAATCCCATGTAGGCTGGGGGCCCTGACAGAGGAAGAGGGAGTAGGTGGACCAGATCCTTCGGAACCTCTCTCATTTATTTACAGTCACTAAGCTGGGAAAGGATCCTAGCTAGCTACGAGCATCGGAGGCCAAGGATGGGGATGTCACTGCGGCGAAAACAAAGAGAGACTTACTTTCAACTGTAGTAGAGGCTTTTGTAGAAGTGGTGGTGGGGGCAGAAGCTAGAAGGAATAAACACAAGAATTAGAGTTGCTTCAAGCCATTTCTGTATAAATATCCAGATGAATCCTTACAGAAAGACCTACTAAAATTCTTCTGAGAAAAATGGCCATTAACCTCACAGTGATAATTCTATTCTTCATAACCTCCTGCTCAACTAAATGCCTGCATATCTGCAGGTAACAGCTTTGATCTTAAATAAAAACCAAACAATTGAGTCTTGCACAGATGCATGCACATACAGAATAGGAAGAGAGGATTTCCCCATGAAGAAAACCCTGCCATCCGCAACAGTGTCAGGATGAAGGCATGAAAGAGTTTCCCAGAGTCCTCCCCATCAGGTGAAAGGAAAAGAAGTCTTTTATTTTGGAATCAAAAGAGTTTCCTGGACCATATCAGTCCCAGAATTCAGAAATTCACACAGTAAATGCTCAATAAATACCACTGATTTTCTTAAGGTCAGTTTGCTTTTGCCAAAATACAATAACACATATTTTTGCAAATAGATGAATCAAGTGCAAGAAACAAATAGCTCAGATATTGTTAAGTAGAAGTAAGATAAACACATTGAAACAAGAAAAGTAAGGAGTTTCAGTGCTTCTAAAGAGCTTTTTTATTGTATTTGTTAAGCGCTTCCTGTGTGCCCCACACTGTATTAAGCACTGGGGTAGATACAATCAGGTAGGGCAAAATACCTGTCCCACATGGGGTCTCACAATCTTAATACCCATTTTGCAGATGAGGTAATTGAGGCACAGAGAAGTAAAGTGACTTTGCCAAGGTCACACAGCAGACATAATTACAACAGAGCCAGAATTAGAACACAGATCTCCGCAATCTGGTGCTCTTTCCAATAGAACATACTGCTTCTCCGTGGCTCAGTGGAAAGAGCACGGGCTTTGGAGTCAGAGGTCATGGGTTCAGATCCTGGCTCTGCCAATTATCAGCTGTGTGATTTTGGGCAAGTCTCTTAACTTCTCTGTGCCTCAGTTACCTCATCTGTAAAATGGGGATTAAGACTGTGAGCCTCCCATAGGACAACCTGATCACCTTGTAACCTCTCCAGCACTTAGAACAGTGCTTTGCACATAGTAAGCACTTAATAAATGCCATCGTCATTATTATTATTATTATGAACACTTTTCCCAGATGAAAGAAGGGACTAAACCCAGAGTTCCCAGGGAGGCTGGGGGGTCCTGACAGAGGAGCAGGGAATAGAAGGGCCGGATCCTAGGAAACCTTTATTTCTTCCACAGTCACTAAGCTGGGAAAGTGTCCTAGCTCCCTATGAGTGTCAAAGACCAAGGATAGGAATATCACTATTCCCTAGACTGTAGCCAAAACAAAGAGAGACTTACTTTCAACCGTAGTAGAGGCTTTTGTAGAAGTGGTGGTGGGGACAGAAGCTAGAAGGCACAAATACAAGGATTAGAGCTATTTTCAAGCCATTTCTGTAGAAATATCCACATTCATCCCTACCAAAAGACCTACTAAAATTCCACTGAGAAAAATTGCCATAAGCCATGCAATGATAATTGCATTCTTTATAAGATCTG
Source organism: Tachyglossus aculeatus (assembly GCF_015852505.1). Taxonomy (NCBI): domain Eukaryota; kingdom Metazoa; phylum Chordata; class Mammalia; order Monotremata; family Tachyglossidae; genus Tachyglossus; species Tachyglossus aculeatus. The sequence continues at coordinate 39,346,435 of NC_052067.1, read as the reverse complement.
ACTTAAACCAGATGCCTGAATATCAGCACGTAATGGTTTTGATCTTAAATATAAACCGAACATTTATTACTTTCTCAGACACATGCACATAGTGGCAGGAGAAGAGAGGATTTCCCTAGGAAGAAAACCCTGCCATCTTCACTGGTGTGGGAATGAAGTCATGAAGGAATTTCCTGGAGACCTCCCTGCCAAGTGAAAGGGAAAGAAGTCTCTGATGATGGAATCAACAGAGTTTCCTGGACCATAGCAGTCCTGGCATTCAGAAATTCTTTTTCCCAAAACAGTCCAGAGGAAAAATACAGAGAAATGTTTTTGTCCTCGGGGAAACTACACCAATTGATGAATCAGTCAATAGTATTTACTAATCACTGAGTGCAGAACATTATAATAGGCACTTGGGAGAGTACAAGAAAATAGAGTTGGTAAATATGATCACTATCCTCAAGGAGCTTACAATCTAAACGGGTGAATGTTCATAAAGAGAGGCAGTCGAAAGGCAGAGCCTGAGTCTACTCATCCTTGTTGGGGAGAAGATCCAGTGGACAAACAGTTTACCACTAAAACGCCGCATGCCTGGACCTGCACCAGGCTTTTGGCTACTCAGAGTCTCTTGGCTTTTCTCCCAAGTGCTTAGTACAGTGTTCTATACACAATAAATGCTCAATAAATAGTACTGGTTGACTGATTTTCTTAAGGCCAGTTAGTTCTTGCCAAAATAAAATCACACAGGTCTTTTGCATATAGATGAATTAAGTGCAAAACCAAATAGCTCAGAAATTTGTTGAGTAGAATCAAGGCAAACACACTGAAACAAGAAAAATGAGGAGTTCCAGTGCTTCTCAAGAGGGTTTTTATGGTATTTTTAAGTTTTTACTGTGTGCCGGGGACAGTACTAAGCCCTCGTGTAGACACAAGCTAATCAGGTTGGACACGCTCCCTCTCCCACTGGGGTCTCCCAGTTTTAATCCCCATTTTACAGATGAGGTAACCGAGGCACAGAGAAGTGAATTGATGTGCCCAACATCACACAGCAGACATGCGACGGAGCCGGGATTAGAACCCAAGTCTCCCCAGTCTGGCGCTTTTTCCACTAGGGCATGATGCTTCTAATGGATGAACACTTTTCCCAGATACAGGATAGGACTTATCCCAAGAATCCCATGTAGGCTGGGGGCCCTGACAGAGGAACAGGGAGTAGGTGGACCAGATCCTTTGGAACCTCTCTCATTTATTTACAGTCACTAAGCTGGGAAAGGGTCCTAGCTAGCTACGAGCATCGGAGGCCAAGGATGGGGATGTCACTGTGGCGAAAACAAAGAGAGACTTACTTTCAACCGTCGTAGAGGCTTTTGTAGAAGTGGTGGTGGGGGCAGAAGCTAGAAGGAACAAACACAAGAATTAGAGTTGCTTCAAGCCATTTCTGTATAAATATCCATATGCATCCTTACAGAAAGACCTACTAAAATTCTTCTGAGAAAAATCGCCATTAACCTCACAGTGATAGTTCTAGTCTTCATAACCTTCTGCTCAACTAAATGCTTGCATATCTGCATATAGCAGCTTTGATCTGAAATAAAAACCAAACAATTGTGTCTTGCACAGACGCATGCACATACAGAATAGGAAGAGAGGATTTCCCCAAGAAGAAAACCCTGCCATCCGCACCAGTGTCAGGATGAAGGCATGAAAGGGTTTCCCAGAGTCGTCCCCATCAGGTGAAAGGAAAAGAAGTCTTTTATTTTGGAATCAAAAGAGTTTCCTGGACCACATCAGTCCCAGAATTCAGAAATTCACACAATAAATGCTCAATAAATACCACTGATTTTCTTAAGGTCAGTTTGCTTTTGCCAAAATGCAATTAAACATATTTTTGCAAATAGATGAATTAAGTGCAAGAAGCAAATAGCTCAGATATTGTTAAGTAGAAGTAAGATAAACACACTGAAACAAGAAAAGTAAGGAGTTTCAGTGCTTCTAAAGAGTTTTTTTATTGTATTTGTTAAGCACTTACTGTGTGCCAGGCACTGTATTAAGCACTGGGGTAGATACAATCAGGAAAGGCAAAATATCTGTCCCACACGGGGTCTCACAATCTTAATACCCATTTTGCAGATGAGGTAATTGAGGCACAGAGAAGTAAAGTGACTTTGCCAAGGTCACACAGCAGACATAATTACAACAGAGCCAGAATTAGAACACAGATCTCCCCAATCCGGTGCTCTTTCCAATAGACCACACTGCTTCTACGTGGCTCAGTGGAAAGAGCACGGGCTTTGGAGCCAGAGGTCATGGGTTCAGATCCCGGCTCTGCCAATTATCAGCAGTATGACTTTGGGCAAGTCTCTTAACTTCTCTGTGCCTCAGTTACCTCATCTGTAAAATGGGGATTAAGACTGTGAGCCTCCCATAGGACAACCTGATCACCTTGTAACATCTCCAGCGCTTAGAACAGTGCTTTGCACATAGTAAGCACTTAATAAATGCCATCATCATTTTTATTATTATGAACACTTTTCCCAGATGGAAGAAGGGACTTAACCCAGAGTTCCCAGGGAAGCTGGGGGGTCCTGACAGAGGAGCAGGGAATAGGAGGGCCAGATCCTAGGAAACCTTTCTTATTTCTTCCAAGCTGGGAAAGTGTCCTAGTTCCCTATGAGTATCAAAGACCAGGGATAGGAAAATCACCATTCCCTAGACTGTAGCCAAAACAAAGGGAGACTTACTTTTAACCGTAGTAGTGGCTTTTGTAGAAGTGGTGGTGGGGACAGAAGCTAGAAGACACAAATACGAGGATTAGAGCTATTTTCAAGCCATTTCTGTAGAAATATCCACATTCATCCCTACCAAAAGACCTGCTAAAATTCCACTGAGAAAAATTGCCACAGGCCCTGCAATGATAATTGCATTCTTTATAAGGTCTGGCTTAAACCAAATGCCTGCATATCAGCATGTAAAGGTTTTGATCTTAAATATAAACTGAACATTTATTACTTTCTCGGACACATGCACATAGTGGCAGGAGAAGAGAGGATTTCCCTAGGAAAAAATCCCTGCCATCTTCACCAGTGTGGGGATGAAGTCATGAAAGGATTTCCTGGAGTCATCCCGCCAAGTGAAAGGAAAAGAAGTCTTTGATTATAGAATCAACAGAATTTCCTGGACCATAGTAGTCCTAGCATTCAGAAATTCTTTTTCCCAAAGCAGTCAAGAGGAAAAATACAGAGAAATGTTTGTGTCCTCAGGGAAACTACGCCAGTTGATGAATCAATCAATGGTATTTACTAAACACTGAGTGTAGAGCATTGTAATAGGCACTTGGGAGAGTACAAGAAAATAGAGTTGGTAAATATGATCACTACCCTCAAGGAGCTTACAATCTAAACGGGGAAATGTTTATAAAGAGAGACAGTCTGAGAGGCGGAGCCTGAGTCAACTCGTCCTTGTTGGGAAGAAGATCCAGTGGGCAGACACTTTTCCACCAAAATACCACAGGTCTGGACATGCCCCAGGCTTTTAGCAACTCAGAGTCTCTTGGCTTTTCTCCCAGTTGCTTAATACAGCACTCGGCACACAATAGACACTCAGTAAATACCACTGATTGATTGGGTTTTTAAGGTCTGCTTGTTCTTCCCAAAATGCAATCACACAGGTTTTCGCATACAGATGAATTAAATGCACGAAACAAATAGCTCAGAAATTTGTTAAGTAGAAGTAAGGCAAAGACACTAAAACAATAAAAAATAAGGAGTTCCGGTGCTTCTCAAGAGTTTTTTTATGTTTTTTTAAGTGCTTACTATTTGCGAGGCACATAGATAGATACGAGTGTATCTGTTGGACACAGTCCCTGTCCCACATGGGACTTTATCCCATTTCAGGGATGAGGTAATTGAGGCACAGAGCAGTAAAGTGGTTTCCTCAAGGTCACACAGCAGACAAGTGGCAGAACCAGGATTAGAACTCAGGGTTACATCATGCTAGCGAAATTCTCTGGCTCACTTCAAAGGAGATCCCGACCTTTGTCCACTTGTGTTTCAATTTGTTAACTAGATCAAACTGTCAACAGTTCCGGATCAATAAGGCTTACCTGGTGCTGTGAATAGCTCTTCCTTTTCTACCCGACCGGTCTTCTCATGTTTGTATATCAATCTGTAAATCTTCCCCGGTGACGATTTAGTAACAGTCAACCAGCTCAACTGCCAGTACTTGTCCTTCACTTGGATTGGGTCACTCTGCTGGGACTCCAGGATCTTACCATTCCCCTCTTCCTTCCAATGCATTCTGATAACATCGGGGTAAAAATCCTTCAAGAGGCAAATGTAGGTTTCCGTATTCTGTTTTTCCTGCTCTAGTGAAGATGGGAAAAACTTGATGAGGTCAGGAGCTTTGGGGGTAACATCTGCCGTTGGGAATAAAATAAAATAGAAGACAATATGTTCAGAGATCTGAATTCCACTGCTGCTTGACAGTTACAACAAGCTTGAAAGAAACTGAATCAAAACACAGATGAATGATATCGTGACAAGGGTTCAAATTTCTTGGTATTTATTTATTGTATTGATATTTACTGTGTGCAGAGAACTGTACTAAGAACTCGGGAGAGTACAATATAACAGAATTGGAGTTCTCTTCTCTCAAGGATCTTACAGTCTTATATAATTCCAGTGCCCAAGCCTCCATGAACACCCAACTCATAGCACTGGTAATTCAAGCCACTGAGAGGAATTTGCCATTTAGAAGATAGCAGATTTGCACATCTGATGTTTTTAGAATTTCTGTTATAAAACGAAAGCAGTTTTCATCCCAAATTACTCTATGGAAGAAAAGTCCCTTCATATTACTGATGGGCAACCCAAAGACATCTTAGCCACAGGATCACTCAAATTCAAATCTGCTTTTATTTTCTACACTCCTTGAAGAAAGTCATTTATTTTATCAATGAATAAGGTCCTGACATTTTGGTAAATCCCGTGCTGATGTGCCAGTGAAATAAATCAGAGAATCAATCAGAGAAGTAGCATGGCCTATGGAAAGTGGAAAGGCCTGAGAATCAGAAGGCCTGAGTTCTAATCCCAGCTCTGCTGTAACCTTGGCCAAGTCAATTACTTTCTCTGTGACTCAGTCACCTCATCTGCAAAATGGGGATTCAATGCCATTCTCCCTCCAACTTAGACAAGAAGCCCCCGTGGGACAGGGACTGCATCCAACCTACCTTGTATCTACCCAGGTGTTTAGTACAGTGCTTGACACAAAGTAAATTCTTGACAAATACCATAATTATTATTATTGTTATTATCACCATTATTAATCAAATTGGGACAAGTCTTCCACTATTTAATTTTCTTCTTCTTCTCTATTACACTAGATTCTGGTCACATTTTAAGTTTTCAGTAGTTTCATGCTAATTCATTTTGACTATCCTTCTGCCTGATCCAAGATAGAACCCCATTAAAGTATTCCATGTTTGGCAGAAAGTATTCCATGTTTGGCAGACAAAAAGTCAAGAACAATGCCATACTCTCTGTCTTCCAGAATTTACCACATCTTCTGATCACAAAGAAGAATGAATTTTTGCATTCCTCCCCCTCACTCAACTACCCTAGGGCTCAGTTTGTTTTGGCGCTCCTAGGACTTGCACTTAGTAACAGCAAGCCTTGTGCCAGCCCCCAAAACTTTGATACCTCATACACCTTTCTATTGCTCATTGCAAAAAAGATAATTTTCATCTGGAAATTTAACAGAAGATTATTCATCTCCCTGCTCTCCAGTCCCAGTATTTCACAGCTTGATTCTTGGTGGAATTTACCTAGCTTGTAGGAGAATCCTATACAATCAAGCATCTTTTAAGAGTAAATTTATCATGAATCTTTCTCCTACCAATCCAACCTATTTACTGAGTTTTTACTGTGTATACAGAGCACTGTACTAAGTGCTTGGGAGAGTACAATATAACAGAATTGCTAAACACATTCTCTGCCCAGAATTCAGCTTTACCCAGTCATGTAGCTCAAAGATTAGTTCTTTCCTGCTCCCTTTCTCCCAAGCACTCAGCCAGATGATGTTACTTGGTTGGTTGACCAAGGGTTGCCTGTTTCACCACTTTATCTCCTCAATGGTGTTCCTAACACCTTGAGACACGGCTCTGGAGCTGGGACATGGAATAATCTTCCCTTCAGTGATGAGGAAATTGGGGATTGAGCCAGGTAAGAGACTCAAGAATGACTGACTAGTCAGGAAAGAGGTTAGACACAGACTCACGTGTCCTGAATCCCAGCCCACAAGGGCCTACTGCGACATAGAGAGGAAAATTCCAGATGTCTCTCTCCTACAGCAATCCCTCTGTCTGTGTGCTGTTTCCCATAAGCAGGGAACCAAAGACCCCTTGGGTGAAAGGAGATGGAGCCCTGGTTCCTGGCCCCTTTGAGAAGCTCAGGAAATACTTTACTCTAGGGCAGGTCCATTACCTGTGTCCTCTGAGATAGGTTGAGCCACTGACATAAAACCCAACTTGATCGCCAAAGATGGTGCAATCTTTCTTTCTCCCCTGTGACCTAAAGCCTCATCTCTCTCTCTCTGAAGACCACAGTTCAGCATCCTGGTCAATTAATCTTCAATCATTCATATTTAATGAGTGCTCACTATATGCAGAGCACTGAACTAAGCTTGGGAGAGCACAATATAACAGAGTCAGTCTCCACCATCTCAAAGGAGCCCAGAGTTACTCATGGGCATCTAAGTGAAACTTCTCTGAGCTCTACTGGGCCCCAGAAGGGCAGGAAATTTTCACCCAGTCTCACAGCTTCCACTCTGGGTACCTCAATCTAGGCTATGTCTAATTTCCACCCTGCCCTATTTTCAAGAACACTCTTCCATTACAATATGTAGCCTCTCCTGGTTTCTATGAATAAGACAGTGTTCTGGCAACTCCTTCAACTCTGATGTGGGCAACCAGCTGAACCCATTTCTAATAGAGGCATGGATTGGTCTAAACCAGTTCATTGATTAAATACAGTGTAGAACAATCAAACTGGGTCATTTCATTCAGATACTATGAGCCTTCCTAAATTGACCTGTGACTATCAGTTTAGCTCCTGTGCTGAAGTATTTCAGTCTTGACATAGTACCAATGCCCTTTGCAGAAATCTCTCAGTGCCTTATCTTAAAGGACTCAACCACAGTGAAGCCCCTTTGATGGTTTCCCTTCAAGACGGTGGTCAGACCACTTCTTGGGAAGGTGGATTTGGGATGAGACCATGGGAACCTTTTGAATCCTTGGCTGGTCCAGGCTACCAGGGTCTTTTTCAATCCCACTGAGGTTTGTTAATTGGCAATTTTGATTCCTGTTTCAGCCCTGGTCTTGGCTATAAACATCCTTAGGTGAAGATGGGAATGGTCAGTGCTGCCCGCTCAGTGAAATTAGGAGTGGCTCATGTCTGTGGTAAGTGCCACAGTAGTGCATCTTCCTCCCTCTCCCAGTTTCCCTCTTCAGCTGGCACTCCCAGGGCCCTGCTGGACTACAAACTGACTTGCAACCTTTCCTACTACCTGCTCAGAACTGTGAAGGAGATGGAAAACCATCTTCTCCTGTTCCCAGCCTGCCCAGAACCGCTACGAAAATGACTTCAAAAGAGAAAAAGAGAGCAGGCCACCTGGCTTACCTCTCCTTCTAATCTTCCCGTCCTGGGCCTCCTCTTCCTGCCTCTCGGTGGAAAGCAAAACTCCAGAGGGTAGGAATAAGTATCCCAAAGAGGTTATGGTCTCTAGCTGGTCATCCTTCACCTGATCCCCCTGACTAGATCATGTAGAAGATTGGGGCATCCTGTTGGACATGCTGTTTGTTTGGCAAGAAATTCTATAAAGCCTCTTCCAAACCTCCCCTCATCGCCTTGGCTCTTCAAACCTCCTCCCACCTCTCTTCCCATGGCTCTGTATTTGGTTCTGTCTCCAGGAACAATCCCAAACACTTCCTCTCCATGGATTCTTTTTTTCTCAGCTTCCCAAGGGACGCTCTCAGATCCTACCAGCCCCTAGGTTAGCCCCCTTTATTCTCAGGGGAAGGAAAGTTAAACACAAAAAGTTAAACACAAAAAAGTTAAACAAAGTTAAACACAAAAAGTTAACACTTTTAACTTTGTTAACAAAGTTAAACACATGCTTTGTGGAAGAAAAACCACATACCTGCCACCACAAGTCTTGTTCTTTTTAAAAAAAAAAAACTTTTTTTAAATGATGTTTGTTAAATGCTTACTATGTGCCAAATACTATTCTAAATCCTGGGGTAAGTACAAGTTAATTAGGTTGGACATAGTCCCTGTTCTGTGTGGGGTTCACAGTTTAAGTAAGAGGGAGAACAGGAAAACTGAGGCACAGAGAATTTAAGTGACTTGTCCCAGGCCATGCAATAAGCAAAAATAGCAGAGACGTTTTAAGAACCCAGGTCCTCGGACTTCCAGGCTGGTGGTCTTTCCACTAGGCTCATTGCTTCTCAATACAATCTAATAATAATAATTTTTGTAGTTGTTAAGCACTTACTCTGTGTCAAACACTGTACTAAGCTTTGGGGTAGATACAAGACAATTGCATTGGACACCATCCCTACCCCACATAGGGCTCACAGTCTTAATCCCCATTTTACAGATGAGGTAACTGAAGCACAGAGAAGTGAAATGACTTTCCCAAGGTCACACAGCAGACATGTGGCAGAGCCAGGATTAAAGCCCAGGTCCGTCTGACTCGCAGCCTGAGCTCTATGCACTAGGCCACACTGCTTCTCAGCTGCCTGAAGCCTATTCCCTGTAACCTGTTTCTGGAATTGGGGCTGGAACCCACCCTCAGCCCTTCAACATTGCTACTGCTCTGTGGCGATTCATCATGAAGGTAATGCTTCCAGCCTCCTGGGCCAGACTATGTTGACCCCTCACATCCAAGCCGTGACCAAAACCTGCCGGTCTCAGCTCCACAACATTGCCAAGATCCGCCCTTTCCTCTCCATCCCAACCGCTACCCTGCTCATTCAAGCTCTCATCCTATCCTATCTGGACTACTGCATCAGCCTTCTCTCTGATCTCCCATCCTCGTGTCTCTCTCCACTTCAATCCATACTTCATGCTGCTGCCCGGATTATCTTTGTCCAGAAATGCTCTGGGCATATCACTCCCCTCCTCAAAAATCTCCAGTGGCTACCAATCAATCTGCGCATCAGGCAGAAACTCCTCACCCTGGGCTTCAAGGCTCTCCATCACCTCGCCCCCTCCTACCTCACTTCCCTTCTCTCCTTCTACTGCCCAGTCCGCACCCTCCGCTCCTCCACCGCTGATCTCCTCACCGTACCTCGCTCTCGCCTGTCCCGCCATCGACCCCCGGCCCACGTCATCCCCCGGGCCTGGAATGCCCTCCCTCTGCCCATCCGCCAAGCTAGCTCTCTTCCTCCCTTCAAGGCCCTGCTGAGAGCTCACCTCCTCCAGGAGGCCTTTCCAGACTGAGCCCCTTCCTTCCTCTCCCCCTCGTCCCCCTCTCCATCCCCCCATCTTACCTCCCTCCCTTCCCCACAGCACCTGTATATATGTATATATGTTTGTACATATTTTTATACTCTATTTATTTATTTAATTTATTTGTACATATCTATTCTATTTGTTTTATTTTGTTAGTATGTTTGGTTTTGTTCTCTGTCTCCCCGCTTTTTAGACTGTGAGCCCACTGTTGGGTAGGGACTTTCTCTATATGTTCCCAATTTGTACTTCCCAAGCGCTTAGTACAGTGCTATGCACATAGTAAGCGCTCAATAAATACGATTGATGATGATGATGATGATGACCACCTTATTTAAAATGAAATCCCTTCAAATCTACCCTCTTCATCATCTCTGGATATTCAGAATCTTTGTGGACTGGGCCCACTCCTTCCATCCAACTTGGGCTATCAGCTGGAAGATGTGTTCAGGGGTGTTTCATTGATAGGATCCTCAAATGTCATTCAGAGGCTGAATTGTGTCTGGCCCCACCAGATCCTACTCCATTTCCTTTGCAAGAAAAGGGGGCAGGAAAGACAAGGGGAGATTTTGTGGGAAATGAGAAATGGATAATGTCTCTCCTCAAGCGCAGGATTCATTCATTCATTCAATCGCATTTATTGAGCGCTTACTGTGTGCAGAGCACTGTACTAAGCGCTTGGGCAAATTAATGAAAATTGCAAATTAATAATAATAATGGCATTTATTAATTTCTTACTATGTGCAAAGCACTGTTCTAAGCGCTGGGGGAGATACAAGGTGATCAGGTTGTCCCACGGGGGGCTTACAGTCTTAATCCCCATTCTACAGATGAGGGAACTGAGGCCCAGAGAAGTGAAGTGACTTGCCCAAAGTCACACAGCTGACAAGTGGCAGAGCCAGGATTTGAACCCACGCCTCTGACTCCAAAGCCCAGGCACTTTCCACTGAGCCACGCTGCTTCTCACCAAATTAGCACCAAGAGGGACTCGCTCCCTCTCATGAGGCCAACATGTGAGGCTTTCCTGTCTTGGGGTCCGGGCAGAGTGGGAACAGGATCTTGTTGGGTGGACAGAGGTCACTGAAGCAGTTTATTGGGGATCCACAATGGGAACTACTACCCACTGGGATAAGTGATAAGCTTTAGCCTGGTTCTCCGGGGAGAGGTAAAGGAAGGCCCTAGTCTAAGGATAGCAATCCCAGCCATTCTAACATGACATGAAAAACATGAGTTTTCCCCTCTGGCCTGGAGTCTAACCCCTGCAGCCTGTATCTGGAGATAGGCCTGGGCCGCCACCCTTATCCCGCCACCCACCCGCCAACACCAATTCTAGAAAAGGCAGCATAGCCTAGTGGAAAGAGCAGAGGCTTGGGAGGGAGGGGACGTGGGTTCTAATCCCGGCTCTGCCACATGTCAGCAGTGCGACTTTGAATAAGTCACTTAACTTCTCTGTGCCTCAGTTCCCTCATCTGTAAAATGGGGATTAAGGCTGTGAGTCCCTGTGGGACAAACCTGATAACCTTGTATCTATCCCAGGGCTTAGAACAGTGCTTGGCACATAGTAAGCGCTTAACAAATGCCATCGTTATTATTTATTATTATTTGGGCAAGTCACTTAACTTTTCTGGGCCTCAGTTACCTCATCTATAAAATGGGGATTAAGACTGTGAACCCCTGTGAGACAACCTGATCAGGCTTGGGAGGCAGGGGACATGGGTTCTAATCCCGGCTCCACCACATGTCAGCAGTGTGACTTTGAATAAGTCACTTTAACTTCTCTGTGCCTCAGTTACCTCATCTGTAAAATGGGGATTAAGACCATGAGCCCCAAGTAAGACAGAGACTGTATCCAGCTCGATTAGCTTGTATCTACCCCAGCGCTTAGAACAGTGCTTGGTGCACAGAAAGCACTTAACAAACACCATTATCATTATTAGTATTATCATTATTACTAATTATAATAATAATGATGATGGCATTTATTAAGCACTTACTATGTGCAAAGCACTGTTCTAAGCCCTGGGGAGGTCACAAGGAGATCAGGTTGTCCCACTGGGTCTCACAGTCTTAATCCCCATTTTACAGATGAGGGAACTGAGGCACAGAGAAGTTAAGTGACTTGCCCAAAGTCACACAGCTACTGTTAGCCCTATACAGGGACTGTGTCCAACCCGACTACCTTGTATAATAATTACTGCTCTGTGGCAATAATAATTATAATGATGATGGTATCTGTTAAGCACTTACAATGTGCCAAACACTGCTCTAAGCTCTGGGGTAGATACAAGCTAATCAGGTCATCCCATGTAGGGCTCACAGTCTCAATCCCCATTTTACAGATGAGGTGACTGAGGCACAGAGAAGTCAAGTGACTTGCCTGAAGTCCCAAGGCTGATAAGTGGCAGAGCCAGGATTAGAACCCATGACCTCTGACTCCCAATGCCCCGCTCTTGCCACTAAGCCATGCTCTTCAACTAGGTCATCATCATCATCATCATCAATCGTATTTATTGAGCGCTTACTATGTGCAGAGCACTGTACTAAGCGCTTGGGAAGTACAAATTGGCAACACATAGAGACAGTCCCTACCCAACAGTGGGCTCACAGTCTAAAAGGGGGAGACAGAGAACAAAACCAAACATACGAACAAAATAAAATAAAGGTTCTAGATGCAACTAGAACCTCTTTGCTCCTTACCTGTTGGTCTATTACATGGTCCCACTGATGGAATCAACTTAGTCCAGTCCCAGCGGGAAGAACCATCACTTACCTGGACACCATTGACTTCTTGTCCTACCCTGGTCTCCTGGACCTGGTGGCAGCGAGGACCGAGGCCCAGAGGGTGAACCCCATGGGGAGGACGATGTTATTCTTAATTAGTTCACCCATGACTTTTTTCTCTTAAAAAAATTTGGGGGGGATATTTCATGCTAAAACCGTGAAGACAAGCCAGGAAGATACTTACCGGTAACCACTAGCTTGGTTCCTCCTCCGAAATATTTGATCCATGCTGTTGTATCACGGTGATTTCCCTGCTTACAAGAAGTCACATGACGTTCCCTGGGGTCCTACCTTGACCAGCATTTACTCGTGAATGTTCCAAAAATAAATACCTTTACCCCACAGTCTTGACTTCTTGGTTCCCTGCGAAGATCCAGAAAGGTGATATTTTGAAGAATTTATCCACCGGCAGATCAGTCTTCCTCTGATGGATCGAGGCTATCACACACTTTCCAAATCCCCCCAGGCTCCCAACTGCAGAAGCTGGCTGAGGGATTGTCTCCATGATGACAGGCAGGCTTCAGTTGGGCCAGGACTTGAATTGGCTACCAAACAAGTCTGTCCATTGACTAGCTTTACACCCTGCAGTTTCATATCAGACACCAAGCTCTCCATGGGGCTTTATGTGCACCCTATGTGAACTTAGGTGTGTGAAAGAGGGAGAAGAGGGGGAGTTTTTCCACTTCTGGTGAATCACGGAGGAAACAGATTGGCTGTGACATCAAAGGCAGACACCCTGGACTCTGAAGCCCTGCAGCCACAGAGGTGCAGTGGGAGGAACAAATCCCTTGCTCCTGGCTCAGTTCTTGCCCTGTCCGTGTGACAGGGTGGGAAAGGGTGGGAAGTCAATCAATCGGGGATATTTATTGAGTGTTCACTGTGTGCAGAGTACTGTACTAAGTGCTTGGGAAAGTACAATAGGATTAGCTGACACGTTTCCTGCCTATAATGAGGTTACATTCTAGAGCAGAGGGCCATGATCCCAGCGGATGGGGATCATTTTTCCCCATTTGCCTTGAGCCACAATCCGTGGTCAAATTCATTGTGAATGGACAGAGATGCCCAGTGGTACCCTGACTCTAGTGCCAGTTTTGTCGTTCCTGTTCCACAAAATACTCCAGGGCTTAGAACAGTGATCCACACATAAGGAATGCCATAGATCATAAACATTGAGGGAACCGTGGAAAAACAACCAGAAAAGAATTGGAGAGAGCATTGGTGCCATCTAATGACAAGGTGAAGCTCCTCTTAGTTTCCAGTCTCTTAAGAGACATTTCCTCTGGTGGTTGACCTCCCTGACTCTTGCTTGTATCCACCCAGCGCTTAGTACAGTGTCTGGCACATAGCAGGCACTTAGCAAATGCCATTATTATTATTGTTGTTATTATCCCCCTTTGTCATTTCTGCTCAGAACCATTTCTGCACAGCTCACTAGAAAAACGATCCAGGCAGCAGAGTGGAGAGAGGCTGGGGAGGAAAGAGACTAGAGGCAAGGAGACCAGTACGGAGACGAGAGTTGAGTTGGGACAAAAGACTGGACCTGTGTGCTGGCCATTTAGTTCCCCACAGCACCTGTATATATGTATATATGTTTGTACATATTTGTTACTCTATTTATTTATTTATTTTACTTGTACATATCTATTCTATTTATTTTATTTTGTTCGTATGTTTGGTTTTGTTCTCTGTCTCCCCCTTTTAGACTGTGAGCCCACTGTTGGGTAGGGACTGTCTCTGTATGTTGCCAACTTGTACTTCCCAAGCGCTTAGTACAGTGCTCTGCACACAGTAAGCCCTCAATAAATATGATTGATGATGATGATGATGATGATAAAGAAGGAGGGGCGGATTCTGGGAGGGTAAGCAGTGAACCAGCAGGATTTGGCAACAGGCTGTGGGTTTCAGAGAGGGGAGGATGGTGAGGTGGTCAACAGTGATGGGAAAGTCAGGGGGAAGAGAGGATTTGGGAGGGAAAATGAGTTATTGCTTCATCGCACAGATGTGAACCCAGGCCAGATTAATTCAGGGGCTTCAGCAGGCCTCTGGCCCTTGGAGAAAGGGGTGGCCCCCAATTGCCTCTACAAAGCCATGCTACTCTAGTCACTTCAAAAGGTAACCATCCGTCTCCTGCCCCACCGACGTGGCTATCACTTCAGATATTAGGAAGATGATGCCTGAAGTAAACCATTCTAAGACGGCCACTGCATATGTGCAGCAGCAGAAAGAGCAGGGGGTGTTCTTGCATCAGGAGCACAGGTTCTTCTCCCAGCACTGCCCATGCACAGATGCCATTTTCAATTTGTCCTGTCCACCAATCATTCAATTGTATTTGTTGAGCACTTACTGCGTGCAGAGCACTGTACAAAGCGCTTGGGAGATTACAATATAACAGAGTTGGTAGACACCTTCCCTGGTGTGGGGAGTGAAGGGAACTTCAATCTCGAAGTTCAGCTTCAGTCCCCCTAGATAGTACCCCCTGAGTCTGCCCCTCCCTCTATATCCTCCCAGACAAGCAGAGTCTCATTCATTCATTCAATCGTATTTATTGAGCACTTAATATGTGCAAAGTACTGTATTAAGCATTTAAGATAATACAATATAATAATAAACAGACACATTCTCTGCCCACAATTAGCTTACAAGTATACTGCTACTGCTAGCACTACTGTTACTACTACTACTTCTACTATAATTACTACTTACCGCTACTACAGCGTGGCTCAGTGGAAAGAGACGGGGCTTTAGAGTCAGAAGTCATGGGTTCGAATCCCGGCTCCACCACATGTCTGCTGTGTGACCTTGGGCAAGTCACTTAACTTCTCAGAGCCTCAGTGACCTCATCTGTAGAATGGAGATGATGACTGTGAGCCCCATGTGGGACAACCTGATCACCTTCTATCCCCCCCAGCGCTTAGAACAGTGCTTTGCACATAGTGAGCACCTGACAAATGCCATCATTATTCATTACCACTACTCCTAAAAAATAATAAGAAGAATAGTAATAACAATAATAGCAATTATGACATTTAAGTGCTTACTCTGAGCCAAGTACTGTTCTAAGCCCTGGATAGATGATGATTATGGTATTTGTTAAGCATTTACTATTTAGAGTGCTTGACAAGATAATCAGGTCAGGCGCAGTTCCTGTCCCACATAGGGCTCAAAGTCTTAATTCTCATTTTACGGATGAGGTAACTGAGGCACAGAGAAATTAAGTGACTTGTCCAGAGTCACACAGAAGACAAGTGTAGGAGACAGAATTAGAACCCAGGTCCTTCTGTCTCCCAGGCCCAAGCTGTAACTACTAGACCACATTGACTAATATAACTTGTCACTGTAGATGGACAATAATAGAGCACAATAATAGGTCAGAACATCAGTGACTTTTAGGTTGACAATCTCTAAACATGCAGATGTTTTATCATGGAAAAAGACATATTTCTTTCTTGGAAATCTTGTATCATAGAAAGTGCTTAAAATATAATAATACAGCATCTGCTTCAGAGCTTTGCCATCTTTCTGTCAATACCAGTGGAAGTTAAAAGAAGTTAAAGAAATTCCTTAATGTTTTAAAAAAAATCCATGCTGTAGAGGTAGGAAGTCAAAGAAATTCCTTAATTTTTTTAAAAGTATCCATGCTGTAGAGGTTGGCATCTGAACTTTAAATGACGGGGTTTGAGGGAATTAAATCTGGGCACATCCACCCGGAGCAAAGAGAAGAGGAGAACAATGCAGTCTCCCTATCTGCAAGGAACCAACGAGGAGATGCTGTTCTCCGCTTTACCTTACCTTGCCTTCAGTAGAAGGACAAAAATCAATCAATCAATAAATCAGTGGTATTTATTGAGCACTTACTGTGTGCAGAGCATGTACTAAGCTCTTGGGAGAGTACAACAGAATTGGTAGATGCATTCCCTGCCCACAACAGGCTTACAGCCGAGAGGGGGAGACAGACATTAATATAAATACTTACAAACCCAGAGAGAAGCCAACATGAGCCATCGGAGAGTTTCCATCCTCCTCACTGCTCAGTAAAACGTGCAGCAGAGGCCCGGAGAACAGAGGAGGACCAGAGTGTAGAGAAGACAGGGAGAAAGTGATTCATTTTTTAGTAGCAGCCAATTCTCCTTCCACCTCTGTTCCTGAGGTCACTGGTTCCTTTAAACCCCTGTTCCGACCTCCAGTTTTCTCCTCCCTCTCTCCACTGACAGATTCCTCTCCTGACTGTTCAAAGCTACGGGCAGCAGGAGTTTGGTCCAAGGAGACTGGACCATATAGTCTTGGAAAAAGGGGTGGGAGGCTTTGTGGTCCTTGCAACAAAAAGGGGGCGGGGAGAGAGAGAGAACGAGAGAGAAGACCTAAGGACAAGCTTCTCAACTGAACTAGACACACAGTAAGAGCTTAATAATAATAATAGTACTAGTTAAGTGCTTACTATGTGCCCGGCACTGTACTAAGCACTGGGGTGGATACAAGCAAGTAGAGTTGGACACAGTCCTTGTCCCACTTCGGGCTCACAGTATCAATCTCCGTTTTACAGATGAGGTAACTGAGGCCCAGAGAAGTGAAGTGGCCACACAGTAGACAAGGAGCAGAGCTGGGGTTAGAACCCAGGTCCTTCTGACTCCCAAACCCATGGTCTATCCACTATGCCATGCTGTTTCAATCACAAATATGATCGATTGATTGATAAGGATGGCAACCAAATCAACAAGAGCTTCAGTAAATTACAGTGATAGGCAGTGTGGCCTAGTGGAAAGAGCACAGGCCTGAGAGTCAGAGGACCCGAGTTTAAATCCCGGTTCTGCCACTTATCTGTTGTATAATAATAATAATAATAATGGCATTCATTAAGCACTTACTATGTGCAAAGCACTGTTGTAAGCACTGGGGAGGTTACAAGGTGATCAAGTTGTCCCATGGGGGGGGCTCACAGTCTTAATCCCCATTTTCCCAATGAGGTAACTGAGGCACAGAGAAGTTAAGTGACTAGCCCAAAGTCACACAGCTGACAAGCAGCGGAGCTGGGATTTGAATCCATGATCTCTGACTCCAAAGCCCATGCTCTTTCCACTGAGCCACGCCGCTTCTCTGGGCCACAGTATGTATGACCTTGGACAAGTCACTTCACTTCTCTGGGCCTCAGTTCCCTCATCTGTAAAATGGGGAAGAAAACTGGAGCCCTATGTGGAACATTAATTGTGTCCAACCTGCTTATCTTGTATCTATCCCAGCCCTTAGAACAGTGGCTGGCACAGTATAAATGATTAACAAATATGATTTAAAAAATTGGGAAATGCAGGACTCCAGGAGAGTCAAGGGTTGGGTTCAAGGTTGGACAAAGACTCTGGCTGGCCCACAGAGGAGCCAATCAATCAATCATTAGATTGTATTTATTGAGCACTTACTATGTGTGCAGAGCACTGTACTAAGCGCTTTGGAAGGTATGATACAACAGAATCAGCAGACATGTTACCTGCCCACAATGAGCTTACAGTCTAGAGACCGTTCTTACAGTCCAAAGAGTGAGGAACCAAAACTGGGGAGGGGCAGGGAGGAGAAGTGAGGAAACCTGATAACAGAGACATAAGGAGAGAATGACCATGAAAAAATATAAAGCAAAAAGAAGAAATTGGCACAAGCTCCCTCTAGACCATACGCTCACTGTGAGCAAGGAACATGTCTACCAGCTCTATTATATTGTTTTATTGTACTCTCCCAAGCCCTTAGTACAGTGTTCTGCACACAGTGAATGCTCAGTTAATATGACTGAATGACTTTTCTGGCAAGGAGAGGAAACAAATCAGTAAGAGCTTCGGTAAATTAGGTAAGTAGTGTGAGAAGCAGTGGGGCCTAATGGAAAGATCAAGGGCCCGGGATTAAAAGGACCTGTGTTCTACTACCGACACTGCCAGTTTTCTGGTGGGTCATCTTGGGAAAGTCACTTAACATCTCTGTGTCTCAATTTCCTCCCTGTAAAATGGGGATTCAGTACCTGTTATTTTGTTAATATGTTTGGTTTTGTTCTCTGTCTCCCCCTTCTAGACTGTGAGCCCACTGTTGGGTACGGACTGTCTCTATATGTTGCCAACTTGTACTTCTGAGGTGCTTAGTACAGTGCTCTGCACACAGTAAGAGCTCAATAAATACGATTGATTGATTGATTGTTCTCCCTCTTACTTAGACTGTGAGACTCACGTAGGACTGTGTCCAACCTGAATAACTTGTATCTACCCTAGTACTTAGAACAGTGCTTGGCACATAGTAAGTGCTTAAACAATACCACAATTGTTAGTTATAGAAGGAGTTTCCAAGTTTGAGACTGCTCATTCAGGGCTAATACCAATTCGACAGTCACCTCTTTCCAATGGCTGCAATTGGAAAAGTAAGCTAGAGCATCTTCCAAAGTGACCAGCAACTGACTCTCTTGCACCTAATATGATTTTTACGGTATTTGTTAAGTGTTTACTGTGTGTTAAGCACTCTTCTATGTACTGGGGTAGAAACAAAATTGTTGTCTGTCTCCTCCTTCTAGACTGTTAGCCCGTTGTTGGGTAGGAACCATCTCTATATGTTGCCAATTTGTACTTCCCAAGCACTTAGTACAGTGCTCTGCACACAGTAAGTGCTCAATAAATATGATTGAATGAATGAATGAATGAATAATCGGGTCAAATGCAATCCCTGTCACACATGGGGCTCAGCGTGGCTTAGTGGATAGAGCACGGGCCTGGGATTCAGAAGGACCTGGTTTCTAATCCTGGCTCTGCCACATGTCTGCTATGTGACCTTGGGCAAGTCACTTAACTTCTCTGTGCCTCAGGTACCTCATCTGTAAAATGGGGATAAGAGTGTGAGCCCCATGTGGGACAGGAATTGTGTCTGACCTGATTAACTTGTACATATCCCAGTGCTTAGAACAGTGCTTGACACATAGTAAATGCTTAGCAAGTACCATTATTATTAAAGGAGAACATATATTGAATTCCCGTTTTAGAGAAGCAGCTTGGCCTATTGAGTACAGCACAGGTCTAAGAGTCAGAATGACCTGGCTTCTAATCCCATCTCAGCCACTTACCTGCTGTGTGACCTTGGGCAAGTCACTTCACTTCTCTGTGCCTCAGTTGCCTCATCTGCAAAATGGAGATTAATACTGTGAGCCCCATGTGGGATATGGACTGTGGCCAACCTGATTAGCTTGTATCTTCACCAATGCTTAGTACAGTGGCCGGCACATGGTAAACTGCTTAACAAATACCAAAAGAAAAAAAAATGCAGGTGCAGAAACGGAGACACCGAGAAGTAAAGTGATTTGCCCAAGGTCGCACAGCAGGCAAATGGCAGAGCCTGGATTATTCATTCAGTTATTCATTCATTCCATCGTGTTTGTATTTCCATACTTCACGCCGCTGCCCGGATTGTCTTTGTCCAGAAACGCTCTGGGCATGTTACTCCCCTCCTCAAAAATCTCCAGTGGCTACCAATCAACCTACGCATCAGGCAGAAACTCCTCACCCTCAGCTTCAAGGCTGTCCATCACCTCACCCCCTCCTACCTCACCTCCCTTCTCTCCTTCTCCAGCCCAGCCTGCACCCTACGCTCCTCTGCTGCTAACCTCCTCACCATACCTTGTTCTCGCCTGTCCCGCCATCGACCCTTGGCCCACATCATCCCCCGGCCTGGAACGCCCTCCCTCCCAACATCCGCCAAGCTAGCTCTCTTCCTCCCTTCAAAGCCCTACTGAGAGCTCACCGCCTCCAGGAGGCCTTCCCAGACTGAGCCCCCTCCTTCCTCTCCCCCTCCTCCCCTTCTTCATCCCACCCGCCTTACCTCCTTCCCTTCCCCACAGCACCTGTATATATGTATATATGTTTGTACGTATTTATTACTCTATTTGTATTTATTTTATTTGTACATATTCATTCTATTCATTTTATTCTGTTAATATGTTTTGTTTTGTTCTCTGTCTCCCTCTTCTAGACTGTGAGCCCACTGTTGGGTAGGGACCATCTCTATATGTTGCCAACTGGTACTTTCCAAGCACTTAGTACAGTGCTCTGCACACAGTAAGCGCTCAATAAATATGATTGAATGAATGTTGAATGCTTACTTTGGGCAGAGCACTGTATTAAGCGCTTGGAAAGTACAATACAGCAATAAAGAGAGCCAACCCCTGCCCACAATGGGCTTACAGTATAGCGATTAGAACGCAGGTCCTCTGATTCCGAGGCCTGTGCTCTTTACAACTGGCCACATGGCTTCTAGCTGGCTGGCTGGCAACTTCCACCATAGGAGCTCAGTTTGTGTTCTCCCCTCTTCCCAAGCTAATTCATATGCCACCTGCTCTATCAACTATCAAGCCCAAAGACCTTTGCTCACCCATTGCCCCCATCTAGAATGCTCCTCCCTCCCCCGCGGCCCTCAATTTTAACATGCTACTTCCCTTCTGTCCACTAAGATCCTGATAAAACCCACTTTACTCAACAAAAACTTTCCTGGCTAAGTCCCAATTGTCCTGGTTGTGCACTGACTAAATCTTCAGCTGCTTTGTGACTATCCACAAGGTTTTGTGCATCTTTTTGATACTTATGTTCTTACAGTTCAACAGTTTGTTGACAATCTCACGTTTGCTTGTCCCTCACACTGGACTGGAATTTCTTTGATATCAGAGACCTGGCCTTATATCAGTTTTCTCCTCAGTGCTATGGTTGTGCCCGGCCTAAGGCCCAATCTCCATCGATCTTGCCAGTGACACCAGTGATTTGGGGGAGCTGAAGAAAGTCCCTGAAAACTTGAGGTTCTAGTTCTGCTGAGCACCCTAAGAGAGTCAGACAATATATTTTCAGTAAGGGCAAGGCAGAGTCAGGGACAGAGCAGGGAGAGGGAGTCATTAGCATGAGTCAGGACAGCGATGCTGGGGAGAGGAGTTGAAAGAAGACCTAACACAAGGAATGAGATCCCACCCAGAGGTATCACTTTCCAGAGGCTGAACATGGACTCACAGAGTGGGCTTGGGAGCAGGGAAAAGCTCAAAGCCAAAAAGAGCAAGGTTGGGAGAGTTCGATTCTCCTTAATGCAGAGGAGAAGCAGAGTTGCCTAATGGACAGAGCACAGGCCTGGGAGGGAGATGGGTTTGGGTGTCAAAAGGACCTGGGTTCTAATCCTAACTCTGCGACTTTTCTGCCATGTGACCTTGGCCAACTCACTTCACTTCTCTGTGTTTCAGTTAACTAATCTGTAAAGTGTGGATCGATACTGTGAGCCCCACGTGGGACATGGACTGTGTCCAACCTTATTTTCTTCTATCTACCTCAGCACTTAGTACAGCTCCTGGCACTTAGTAAGGGATTAACAGATACGATTACAAAAAAAAAAAGATGGTAATGTTGATGAGCGGGTTAAATTGTTTTAAAAAGAAGTAGTGTGGCCTTGGGGATAGAGCATAGGCTTGAAAGTCAGAAGGTCCCGAGTTCTAATACGAGCTCCACCACTTGTCTGCTGTGTGACCTTGGGGCAGTCACTTGATTTCACTGCACCTCAGTCACCTCAACTGTAAAATGGGAATTCCAACTTGAAGCCCCATATGGGACCTGGACTGTGTCCAACAGCTTGTCTCTACCCCAGAACTTAATACAGTGCCTGGCATATAGTAAGGGCTTAACAAACACTACTTTAAAAAAAAGTAGGAAAATGTTGATGAGGGGGTTAAACCGTTTTTTAAGACCCTTTGATGAGGCGTTTTCAAGCAGACTCCATAAACCGTAAAACATTTGAAAGCAGGTTCCTCTGAATTGGATCTGTGTTTAGAACATCTTTTCACTGGCAAGAGACCCTGGTGGAAAGTCGTTGAAGGTCTCAAGTGAGAACGGATGTGGGCACAGGGGCAAGGGACGGGATTTTGTGCAGGCTGCCTGCGAGCTGCTGTTACTGTGGGTATCCCAGCAGGCACAATAGTACGTGGCCGCATCACTGCTCTCTGCACTGTAGATCGTTAGGGTGGAGGTGGACGACTGAGTTTTCTTATCCACCTCAAACTTGTTCTTGTCAACACCTGAATCATAGTAAATATTGCTTGCCGATGAGATATAGAGCAGCCTCTCCAAAGCCTGCCCCGATCTCTGTCGGTACCAGTGTATGAAAGCATAAGAAAATGTAACCCCGGTCACCACACAGTTGATCCGGACTGTCTTTCCGCGTAATTTGGTGATGGATAGTTCTGTTTGCTCCAGTTTCACCGCTCTGGATCCAGCTGGAAAGGAAGGAAAAGAGAGAGAATCACTGGAAAGGATGAAGTGAGAGAAAATGGAGAGAATCCCCCCCGTTCTCTAGCTGAGAGACAGGGTGGAAAGTCTCTTACCTGCGAACAGGGCAGCCAGGGCAAGCACACACAGTGGTGACATCCTCTCAGGTGGGACGTGGCCTATGGCCTACGGGAGGGAGACTCAGCACCAGAGGAGATCCCCAGCCAGGGATTGAGGAGGAAATGACCCAGGGGGACCCTGTCCAAGCGTCTGTGTCCCGGCTACACTTCAGCTATTTCAACGCACCGCTGATTTGCTGTTAACTTCAGGCCACAGATGCCGTCATCCTCCCTCTCCTGGGGTTTGCAGATGGAGGATGACTTTGCAGCTACCGTGGCAGCGATTGGCTGTAAACTCTCCTGCCAGTTCACACGTCTTCACAGCAGGGACAAGAAACTTGCTGACCTTTGGCCTGAAGCCCTTTATGGCAAAGCTTGGCCTAACTATTGATTGTGAATTTTAAATAGCCTGTGCTCAAGGCCAGTCACCCCACCCAAGGTGCACTGGAGTCCGAGAGTGTGCTAGAAAGAAACACAAACAAATCTACCCTCTGCACCGTGCCTCATCTCCTCTTGCACTGGCTAAGGTGTCACTTTATAAACCTCAAAGTCCTCCATCAGATCAATATTTGCCTACACGGACTTACCTTAGTGAGATTAGTTCTGCAGTTATTCATCACTCAGCCCCCATAAGAAAGCACAGAGGTACTGAACATTTCACCAGGGGGATAGTGGATGACATGTTGATGCTACCTCTAGAACTGTGACCTCATTGTGGTGAGGGAATGTGTCTGTTTACTGTTATATTAAAACTCGCCCAAGAGCTTAATACAGTACTTTGCACCCAGTTAGCCTCATTAAATACGATTGAACTGAATATTATCCCCCTCCACACAGATAATATCACCAGGTTGGAAATCAATCTGCAATGGTCAAGAGGAGTTTAGAAGATGTGGAAGAGAACTGGCACAAAACATTTTTCTTCCATTGGATTTAGTACTTGGAAATTCACCCTCAGCCTCATCCTTATCCTCAACATCATGGCACTGGTTTAGGCACTGTACACAGCCAGGTAAACAGACATGATTCCTGCCTTCAGGAAGCTCACAATCTAAGATGGCCAGACTTTGATTCAGACTTTGAGCACAGAGAGGCAGAACTTTACAGACCTTGGAGAGAAGGAGAAACACGAAAACACAATCTAAATAGTTAATGAACTATATGACAATGCTAAGGGAGATCTGAATATGGAAAAGTGCAAAAGGCCCCCAAATAATTGATGATCTTATCTTTTTACCTAATGGGAAGAACAATCAGAAAATTTACTCTATAAAATTTGATGTTCCATTTTTCTTAAGCCTCTAGGACCAAATGTCCTTTCATTCTGAGTTTTATTTTTCCAAAGTCATCAAAAAATTTCACTTTGATAAAGACGGACTAGAATATTTATGTGTGCTGAGATTAAATAATGAAGTTCTGGAACATAGTCTCCTAACATTGATACTATACTCACCTCAACACATCTACATTGGGTGCAACATGTGAGGAAAATGAACAGCAGCAAGCGACACAGACCACCATTGCATGGAGAGCTGAAATTAGGAAATTGAAAGTAAGGAGAGAAGAGGGAATGCTTTAAGGCCACAGTAAGCCCAAGTCTCAGGTACTATTGCATCCCAGCTGAAAACCGGGAGTCAGTTGCCAAGGAGAGACCAGGATGACATACTACCAGAGAGAAAGGAGAGGCTCTTTTAGAGGAAAAGCTTTGTAAGGAATGAGAGACAAGAAAGCAAGAGCACAGAGAGCCAAGGGTTTCGTACATTGAACATGGAAACACAACAAGAGGCAGACTTTTTTTGTACACCTTGTAGCGGGGACCATGTCAGTCAGACTCACGTGTTTCTGAGGGGTTTTCTTCTAATGTGAAGGGCAACTGTGTATGTGGATAATGATATGCTACCCGTGCTTTTTCGCCATTCAGCCTGAAAGGATTAAAACCACAAGATGGAGGCTGTGCCGACGGGGATTTTCTAGTGACTGAGGCCCAAGGTCAGATCCCTCAGAATTCAGTTAGTCAACAATCTGTCTACCTAGGAGGGTTAAAAGAGCTTCCAGTCTTTAGTTTGGTAGCCCGATCAGTAGCCCTGTTTGAGCTGCTGTCACCAGTTCAACATTAATTCAGATTATAGTGCCTTAGTCAATCAATTTTTTTTCATTTCACTCTCTAGGAAATTTGGAATCATATTCAGTTTGTCTCTGGAGCAGGTTGCATGCAACCATTTTGATAACTGGAGGCATATTGAATACTGAACTCCAGACAGGCTTGCATTCTTTTTTATTGGAAAAAGGGGCTGATGTATTACTTGCTCGTATCTACTGAGTGTTTCATTGTAGCCTCATGGAAATAGCAAGGGCCTGGGGGGACAAAGAATCTGGGTTCTAGCCTGACTCTGCCACTTTCCTGCTGTGTGACCTTGGGTAAATCACTAAACTTCTCTGTGCTTCAGGCTCCTAATTTGTAAAATGGGGATTCAATGCCTATTCTCCTTCCTACTTAGATGGTGAACCTCAAGTAGAGCAGAGACTGTGTCTGTCCTGATTGTTTTGTATCTACACATTGCTTAGCACTGTGCTTGGCACATAGTAAGCACTTAACCAACACCACAATTATCCTTATGTTTTGCATTGCTCTGTGTCTTTATGGTTTCATCCTTCCTAATGTGTCTACTATCTATCTCCTCTTAGATTTGAGCCTGTAAAGGATCAGAGACCATGTCTGGATTTCACCTGTGTATGTTTCCACCAAATAAGCACTTAATAACAACCATTATTGCTACTCTTACTAATTCTTCTTTGTGTCAAACAGAGACATCTTCATGAGCATTGATGAGGTTTATTCATATAAGGTGGTAAACAGAAAAAAAAAAAACAATTGAAAGAGGGTCCCCTAGGGTTGGATTTGTGCTTAGAACATCCTTTGAACTGGAAAGAGATGGTGGTAAAAGAGTCGTTGCGGGCTCCGGTGTGGAAGGATGTGGGCAGAGGGGCGAATGGAGGGATTCTGTGCAGGTTGTCTGTGACTGGTTGTGGCCGTGGAAATCCCAGCAAGCACAGTAGTAGGTGGCCGCATCTCCTTCCTCTAAGTTGACGATTGTTAGGGTGGAGGTGGAGGTCTTTATGTTGTTTTCTACCCAAAACCTTTTCTTATCCGTGCCCGGGTCGTGTTGAACTGTGCCCGTCGACGACAAATAGAGGAGCCGCTTGAAAGCCTGCCCCGATTTCTGTTGGTACCAGTGCATGGTGGTGGCAGACAACGAAACGCCAGACACCCCACAATTCACACGGACTGTTTTTGTGCGTGACCTGGTGATGGATAGCTCTCTTTGCTCCAGTTTCACCGCCATGGATCCAGCTGGAAAGGAAGGAAAAGAGAGAAAATCGCTAAGGAGCGTGAATTGGAACAAAATGGAGAGAATCCTCGGTTCGCTTCCCTGGCTGGGGGACTGGGTAGAAAGACACTTACCGATGCACAGGACGAGCACGGTGAGGACAGATAGCAGTGACATCCTTTCAGCTGGGATGCGCCCTGTGGCGTGGCTGGGGGATCACAGAGGGAATGACCCGTGGAGACCTAGGTCGAGGGTCAGGATTCCAGTTGCAGTCCAGCCCTTCCGACGCGGCGCCAATTAGATGCAAACTCCAGACATCGGACGCTATCCTTCTCACTATCCCTGGGCTCGTGACTGTGGTCCCGGCTCCTTCTCACCTACGAAGGAGGAGCTTATGGATATCACGGCAGCAATTGGCTGCAAACCCTCCTGCTGACTTCTTCTCAAGATGCCAGCACTGACTCAGATGCATGATACAAACCTAAAAGAGACATAGAGACAAAAACCAACAATAAAGAAGACACAATCTGAATGCCTAAGTGTACAATACATCACTGTCATGGACAAGCAAAGGAACACATGAATATTTAGCGACAGACAAAATCCAAAAGGCACAAATAATTTATTATCTTGTTTTATTGTCTAATGTACAAAATCAATACTTTGAGTTTAAAAATAGACTCCAGAAAGTTTGATTTTCTCAGTATCTAGGGATGTGATTCGCATCTTCTTGGACTTGTGTGGCTTTTCTGCGTTTTCCAAATAATCAATAATTTTACTTTCTAAAACAGGCTCCCTTAAATATATAAACAGATTAGGAGGTGGAGTTAATATGTCTGTTTCTACCACACTATGGTATTTCACTGTATTCTGTAAAATTCCTCTCTCTGTCTCTCCCTCAATCTGTCTCTCTCTCTCTTCACCACTGGAACAAGAGCTGGTTGACCTTTGACCCCTACTCTGATGGTCAAGAGGGAATGGCCCAACCCGGGGGTCTTCAGTTGACATTGACATTTAATCACCAGCAATTTGTACCTGGGGAAGGAGTATGGTCTAATAGAAAGAGCCCGGGCCAGGGAGCAAGATAACCTGGGTTCTAATCCTTTGACAGAGAGTAACTGAAGCAGAGAGATGTTAAGTGACTTCCCCAAGGTCACACAGCAGGCTAGTGGCAGAGCTGGGATTAGAACTCAGGTCCCGACTCCCGGACTTGGTATCGCACTCTCCCAGGCACTTAGTAGAGTAAGCGCTCAATAAACATGATGGTTGTGCCACTTTCCTGCTGTGGGAGCTTGGGCACTTTACCTCAGTTTTCTCATCTGTAAAATGGAATTAAACTCCCTCCTACTTAGAGTATAAATCCCACATGGAACAGAAACTGAGTCCGACCTGATTATCTTGCATATACCCCAGCACTTAGTATGGTTTTTGGCACTTTGTAAGGGCTTATAATAAGCATCACAATTATTATTATTAATATTATCATTGATCATTATTTGACCCATCTGTGTTTCACTGAGGTGTGAGCATGAGGGAATTACTACAAAGAAGCAAAAACAGATCTACTCTATGCTAAATGCGTGTGAATTTGACTTTGTCATAAACCCTGGTGTCCTCTAAGGAACTGATGTTTGTCTACACAGAGGGACATAGTCCATGAAATATTTAATCATTAACAACTTGTACTTGGAGAAATAGTGTGGCCTAGTGGATAGAGCATGGGCCTGGGGGTCAGAAGGACTTGGGTTTTAGTCTGCTGTGTGACCTGGGGCAAGTTACTTCATTTCTCTGTGCCTCGGTTACCTCATCTGAAAAATGGAGATTAAGATTGTGAGCCCCATGTGGGACATGGACTGTGTCCAATCTGATTAGCTGGTACCTACCCCAGCACTTAGAACAGTGCTGGCACATAGTAATAATAACAATAATAATAATAATAAATATGGTATTTGTTAAGCACTTACTATGTGCCAGGCACTCAGCGTGGCTCAGTGGAAAGAGCACAGGCTTGGGAGTCAGAGGTCATGGGTTCAAATCCCAGTACTGCCCCTTGTCAGTAGTGTGACTTTGGGCAAGTCACTTAACATCTCTGTGCCTCAGTTCCCTCATCTGTAAAATGGGGATTTAGACTGTGAGCCCCATGTGGGACAACCTGATCACCTTGTATCCTCCTCAGTGTTTAGAACAGTGTCTTGCACATAGTAAGTGCTTAACAAATGCCATCATTATTATTATTACTAAGCACTGGGGTGGACACAAACAAATTGGGTTGGACCCAGTCCCTGCCCCACTTGGGGCTCACAAGTTCAATCCCTATTTTACAGGTGAAAGCCCTTAACAAATACTATAAAAAAAACCCGCAGGATTTTGTTCTTTGAATATGTGGTTTTATCATGAATGGCTCTACCGGGGGTGACTATAATAATGATAGCATTGATTAAGCACTTACTATGTGCAAAGCACTGTTCTAAGCGCTGGGGAGGTTACAAGATGATCAGGTTGTCCCATGGGGGGCTCACAGTCTTAATTCCCATTTTACAGATGAGGTAACTGAGGCACAGAGAAGTTAAGTGATTTGCCCAAAGTCACGCAGCTGACAATTGGCGGAGCCGGAATTTGAACCTATGACCTCTGACTCCAAAGTCCAGGCTCTTTCCACAAGCCACACTGCTTCTCAATATGTGGTTGTATTATGAAATGTTCCAACATGGGGTAACTTTTTGCATAGTTTTATGCATTATAAATTAGAATCTGTTTGAGAAGCTCTGGAGAAATTAATATGAAATTCCTTTACTACCTATATAGTGTAACAATAAACATATTATGATCATGAGTCTTTACAGGATGCTGCAGAGATAGAAGTTGTTGGTGCTGACTGAAGCAGAGCTACTTTCTTCTTCATTCAAGGACTTGTCCAGTAGACTCAACAACGGTGTTCTCATCTTCACTAAGTACCTTGCAGCAGGATAACATCTTCACAACATTTGAGATCCCCTAGGGTCTTTTTCTTTTTCAATCACTTTCATAAATGCATCCACTTAATCTCCAAATTTTAGCTGATAGTGGAGAGGCCTAACTCCTGCAACTTGTTTGATATTTTTAACGATGTGTTGGATTTTCAATGGGCTTGGATTAGGACGATTCCTCCAGTGAGATGCGATTGATTCATTGAAGTCTGCTTCATCCACTGTTCAGTTAAATAGCTTCTTTAGCTACCTGCTCAGAGGACTCCCTTATTCCTTGAAAATCAGACACCGACTGAACTTTCTCTGAACGCCAGGCTTTGCTGATTGCTTAAGGAATCAGCCCAGGGAATGAGGAGTTGGGGAGGGATTTACATACCCGTAGCGTTCAGCAGGAATGGTAGGGAGGTCAGGCTTTTGGGTGGAGTAAGGCAATAGACAATATAGGCTGCATCCCGAGGAAGAAGTAACATAAGTGTTGCAACCCTGTCTAAATTTCATATCAAACAATTTCTGCTCTTTCCCCAGGTTGTATTTGGCTTTAAAGCACTCAATCACTTTGCCCCCTCCTACCTTACCTTGCTGATTTCTTACTATAACCCAGCCTGAACACTTTACTGCCTCTGTATCTCGGTCTCATCTATCTCACCTCTGATCTCTTAGTTGCTTACCCCTTAAACATTCTGATACCCATCCCTGCCCCAGAGGACCTATGTACCTCCTATTTCCCCTACCTGTAATTTATCTTAATGTCAGTCTCCCTCTGTAGACTGAAAGCTCCCGGCTCCTCCAATTGTCAGCTGTGTGACTTTAAGCAAGTCACTTCACTTCTCTGGGCCTCAGTTCCCTCAGCTGTAAAATGGGGATTAAGACTGTGAGCTCCCCATGGGACAACCTGATCACCTTGTAACCTCCCCAGTGCTTAAACAGTGCTTTGCACATAGTAAGCACTTAATAAATGTCATTATTAGTAGTAGCAGTAGTAGTAGTAACAATAATTAAAACAATCAAACAATAACACCCTATTGCTAGAACTGTAAGCTCTTTGTGGGAAGGGAATGTATCTATTTATTGTTGTATTGCACTCTCCCATGTGCTTAGTACAGGGCCCTGCCCAGAGTAAGTACTCAATAAATACGATTGACTGACTGATTAGGATTAGACCAAAGGAGCAATAGTAGAGGGAAAACCAATCCCACAGCTCAGCGGGAAGGGAGAAACATGTGATCTCCTGCACACCTCGATTTACTGCTCTGAACCTAGCTGGCTCAGCGACCACTCCCCAACATATCCCTCCTCCCCACACCCCCACGTCCACCGAACTGGCAGCGATAATGCATATAAGCCACATCCCAGAGTTGAACACATTCCGTTCATTCCCCTCCCTTTCAAGGGAGAGATGTTTCATCCACTTCCTTTGTGTTTTTTAAAGTTGATTGGAAGTCGGGCTCCTTGTGAAAATGAACCTCCATGGAGACGGATTGAGACTTCAGGCAGTTCCTGGACGTCTCCCGCTGGGTAAATCAGTCAGGATGCTACACATTCCCCACCAGCACTGCCAGCTCACAGCTCTGAGCACAAGCTGAGGCTGAAGTTGGCCTCATGAAAGTCCTACATGTTGGCCAGAAGAGAAGAGGCAGAGAAACAAGAGGAAAGACATGTGAATGAAGGAAACCTGAAGTGGCCAATTAGCAAAACCACAGGGAGTAAATACTAGGGGAAGGGACTTTTTATGCTATTATTACTTTGTTCTAGGCACTGTACTAAGCACTGAGGTAGAGACGAGCTAATCAGTTTGGACACAGTCCGTGTCCCATGTGGGCCTCACCATCTTAATCCCCATTTTACAGGTGAGGTAAATGAGACACAGAGAAGTGAAGTGACTTGCACAAGGTCACACAGAAGATAAGTGGCGGAGTCACATTAGAACCCAGGTCCTTCTGATTTCCAGGCCCGTGCTCTATCCACTTAACGTGCTGCTTTCCTTGGGACTTGTTCTTGGGTCAAGATGTCGTCAAGTTGTTGAGAAGCAGTCTGGCTTAGTGGAAAGAGCAAGGGCTTGGGAGTCAGAGGTTATGGGTTCTAATCCCGGCTCCACCACTTGTCAGCTGTGTGACTTTGGGCAAGTCGCTTCGCTTCTCTGTGTCTCAATTACCTCATCTGTAAAATGGGGAGTAAGACTGTGAGCCCTATGTGGGACAACCTGATAACTTTGTATCTACCCTAGTGCTTAGAACAGGGCTTGGCACCTAGTAAGTTCTTAAGAAATATCATCATTATTATTATTATTATCAGCTCCCTGACTCCCAGCTGGACCTCCAGAAACCCTAGAACTTCAGACAGCAACAGCCCCCAGCCTGGCCAAGGCAGTGCTCTGGAAATGCTCCAAAACAGTTTGGTGATTGCTACCTTCATAACTACTGAGAGCCCAGAGGGGGACTCTCACCCAGCAGGCGAGAAAGCACTTACAAGCCTGTCCTTCTGGGCTCTGATAAGGCAGTCTCTCAAACAGTCAAGCAATCAATCACATTTATTGTGTGCTTACTCTGTGCAGAGCACTGTACAAAGCACTTGGGAGGGCACAATAGAATTAGTAGACTCAAGTCCCGCTCTGAAGGAGCTTACAGTTTAGCAGGGGAAACAGAGATGCTAAAATAAGCACTCAATCTCCTTGCCCCCTCCTACCTCACCTTGCTGCTCTCTTACTACACCAGAGACTGCTCACTTTGCTCCTCTAACGTTAACCTTCTCTAATCTCACCTATCTCGCTGCTGACCTCTCACCCATGTCAATCAATCAATCAATCAATCAATCAATTGTATTTATTGAGCGCTTCATGTGTGCAGAACACTATACTAAGCGCTTGGGAAGTACAAGTTGGCAACATGAAGAGGCAGTCCCTACCCAACAGTGGGCTCACAGTCTAAAAGGGGGAGACAGAGAATAAAACCAAACATACTAACAAAATAAAATAAATAGGATAGATATGTACAAGTAAAATGAATAAATAAATAGAGTAATAAATATGTACAAATATATATACATGTCCTACCTCTGGCTTGAAATGTCCTTCCTCTTTATATCTGACAATTACTCTCCCTCACCTTTAAAGCCTTAAAGAAGGTACATCTCCTCCAAGAGGATTTCCCTGACTAAGCCCTCTCCAACTCCCTTTTGCATCACCCTGATTTGCTTCCTTTATTCACCCTTCCTTCAGCCCCACAGCACTTATGTACATATCCATAATTTATTTATTTATATTAATGTCTGTGTCCCCCTCTGGACTGTGAACTAGTTATAGCCGAGAATGTGTCTATCATGTGCTTCTATTGTTCTCTCCCAAGCACTTAGAACAGCGTGGCTTAGTGGAAAGAACCCGGGCTTGGGAGTCAGAGGATGTGGGTTCTAATCCCGGCTCTATGCCTTGTCTGTTGTGTGACCTTGGGCAAGTCACTTAACTTCTCTGTTCCTCAGCTACCTCATCTGTAAAATGGGGATGAAGACTGAACCCCACGTGGGACAACCTGACTACCTTGGAACTACCCCAGGGCTTAGAACAGTGCTTGGCACATAGTAAGCGCTTAACAAATACCATAATCATCATAGTAAGCACTCAACAAATAGGATTGGTTGATAAGGCAGTCAATCAATCAATCATATTTATATGGTGCCTAGTCCATGCAGAGCACTGTACAAAATACTTGGAGGAGGACAATAGAATTAATAGACATGAGTCCTGCCCTCAAGGAGTTTACAGTTTAGTGGGGAAAGATGCTTAAATACATTACAGTTAGCGGGAAGCAATAGTGTAGTGTAGAAAGATAGGTACATAAACTCTACAGGGCACTGGCAGGTGAGGGGGAATAACCAAGGGCTGAGATGATGAATCAGTCAGACAGTCAGTCAATAGAGGAAGTGCGAAGGTGGCAGTAGATGGCATTTATTAAGCACTTACTATGTGCAAAGCACTGTTCTAAGTGCTGGGGAGGTTACAAAGTGATCAGGTTGTCCCATGAAAGCCTCACAGTCTTAATCCCCATTTTACAGATGAGGGAACTGAGGCCCAGAGAAGTTAAGTGACTTGCCCAAAGTCACACAGCTGACAATTGGCGGAGCCGGGATTTGAACCCATGACCTCTGACTCCAAAGCCCGTGCTCTTTCCACTGAGCCACGCTGCTTCTCATAAGGAAGCATAGAACCTATCTCATAGTAGATAGGGAGAGAGTCCTGTGATCTGGCTGCCCTTCCTGGACTGGAAAGTGGGGAAGGAACTTCCCAGGAAAGAAACAGTGAGGCTTTCACTCCAGCCAAAGGGTGACAGGCCTGGGAGCCAGACACTCAGGATTGGGGGTTGAAATCCCTCAGGGGGGCTCTGAAAACGTCAGACCTGATTTTTGACTTCCGCAAAAGAGATGCGACAAAACGAGAATGACAGAATTGAGAATGAACAGCCGATAACCAGGACGCTGAAAAAAGGGGAAATTATCCTAGTGGGAGGGGGAAGGGTGTATGTGACGACACTTGATTTGCCCAGGTAGCCTCTCTAAGCATTCTGGGGCTATGTGGGCATCCATATCTGCCAAATCCTAGTAGATAGGACCTGGGTTCTAATCCTGTCTCTGGCACTTGTCTGCTGTGTGACCTTGTGCGAGTCATTTAACGTCCCTGCGCCTCAGCTACCTCATCTGTAAAATGGGGATTTAGGCCGTGAGCCCAGCGTGGGAAGTGAAGTGTGTCTGGCACGTGGAAAGCATTTAAACAAACACCTCAAAAATAAAAAAACCTCCTCCAGGACTTTGGAGCAGTTCTTGGAGAGCAGTTCTTGGAGTTACTGGAGAGCAGAGACAGTGTCTTCTCCGGTTTTGGAGGGTACACAACCCACAGTATGACACAGGGGGGAGCTCTGGAAATGCTCTAAAAGTCTACAAAAGTCATCCTTAATCAAAAAGCACAGCTTCAGAAAGGCTTAATCCATACAGCCAATCAATGTTTTCAGAACTTACTAGGTGCAGAGCACTGTACTAAGCGCTTGGGAGCACACAGTACAACAGAAACAAATGCTCAGGCTACAAGCTGCAGGCTCCAGGCTGGACCATTATTTCTGTTAGTATTTCCAAGTTCTGAATAAAAGAAAAAGATTGAGTCCATATTCTTGTTTTCACTATCTCTAGATTTTGACTTTCTATCTTCCCAACAGTGAATGAGTTCACCTTTATCATTTATACATTATCAGCAACATCACCAAGGGCACTGGAGTTGACTACGAAGTTTAATCAAAGGAAGATTCCCCAACCTATTTCCCCCACCCCTGATCATATCATCCCAACACCGTGGCTCAGCGGAAAAAGCGCGGAGGAAAGTCACGGAGCCGGGAATCAGAGGATCTGGGTTCTAATCTCAGTTCCACCACTTGCCTGTTGTGATACCTTGGGCAAGTCACAACATCTCTGTGCCTCAGTTACCCCATCTGTAAAATGAGGATTAAGAGTGTGAGCCTTGTGAGCTCTGCGTGGGCCAGGGACCGTGTCCAACCTGATTATCTACCTCACTGTGTAGTACAGTGTCTAGCACCTAGTAAGCTCTTAATAAATACCATTTGAAAAACCCTCAGTATTAATTTGCACGATGCACATACTCCTTTTAATTATTAATTTGTTTTTTCATTTATTCAGTTTTTTCGTACCCTTACTACTACTTCTTGAGTCCATCCATCTTTTTCCTACTGCCTGCACTAGATAAATATGATTTATGGCTGTCTGCCTCCCTCATCAAATAGTTGACTCTTCAAGGGCAGGGATCATGTTTATTAATTTATTGTATTACTTACTTCTATTGTCTTTTGTTTCTTTTGTGCTCCCCCCAGGTTCAAGGTAAGTGTCTCTGAACATTACTGTTGGATTGATGGATAGATCCATTTAGGTTGAATGAGTTCCCTGCTGCTTAGTAAGCCCCATTTACATATAGATAGATAGATAGATAGA
The DNA here is from genome assembly GCF_015852505.1 of Tachyglossus aculeatus. Classification (NCBI taxonomy): domain Eukaryota; kingdom Metazoa; phylum Chordata; class Mammalia; order Monotremata; family Tachyglossidae; genus Tachyglossus; species Tachyglossus aculeatus. The sequence continues at coordinate 39,311,532 of NC_052067.1, read as the reverse complement.
TAGATAGATAGATAGATAGATAGATATAGATACGTATTTGTTAAACGCTGACTATCTCAGGAACTTTACTACACAATGCAGGTAGATATACAAGCTAATCAGGTTGAACACATTCCATGTCCCAAACTGGGCTCACAGTATTAATCCTCATTTTACAGATGAGGTAACTGAGGCACAGAGAAGTGAACTGACTTGCCCATTGACTCCAACTCGCCCCGAACCAAAGAGCAGCAAAGTCCTGAGCATAAAACACAAAAGCTTAGATAGCCTCAAACAGGGCAGGCAGGCTCAAATAAAAAGGACCTCAAATGGCAATATATTTAGAGTTTCCATAAGTTATTTAAGAGGGAGCAAACCCAAAACTCCCACTGAGATCTTCCTATCTCACCTGGTTCCTTGAATTTTCCATCTATGCCATGTAGTCTTGGCCCTCTGTCCTTTCCCAGATTCTTCTATTGAGCGGTGGCACTTACTGAGCACCTACTTTGGGAACAGCACTGTACTAAGCGCTTGGGAGAGTACATTAGAGTTGGTAGACATAATCTCTGCCCTCAAGGAGCAGTTTTTGTGCTCTCTTAAGACCTTCATTCATTCATTCATTCAATCGTATTTATTGAGCGCTTACTGTGTGCAGAGCACTGTACTAAGCACTTGGGAAGTACAAGTCGGCAACATATAGAGACGGTCCCTGCCCAACAATGGGCTCACAGTCTAGAAGGGGGAGACAGACAACAAAACAAAACATGTAGTCAGGTGTCAAAGTCGTCAGAACAAATAGAATTAAACTATATGCACATCATTAACAAAATAAATAGAATAGTAAATATGTACACATAAAATAGAGTAATAAATCTGTACAAATATATATACAAGTGCTGTGGGGAGGGGAAGGAGGTAGGGCAGGGGGGATGGGGAAGAGGAGAGGAAAAAGGGGGCTCAGTCTGGGAAGGCCTCTTGGAGGAGGTGAGCTCTCAGTAGGGCTTTGAAGGGAGGAAGAGAGCTAACCTTCATGAATCTCCCTTGTGTTATCTGCCTCTTGTAGGAGACACACAAACTGTCTGGCCCCAGTGATCCCAAAGCATCGCCCACAACCCCACATAAAATGGTGCTCTAGGGAGCATAACTATGGAGCACCCAACATTTCCTCTCCTACAGCTAGCGCTCCAGTGCAGCCACAGAGAATTGAAGCCACTTTCAGCACCTCCTTAACTGTGCAGAGAAGCCCGGACCATGGTGGGCCATCTCACCCTCCTTTCACCCTTCCTGGAGGCCTGGGCGAATGTGACCTGGGCCCCGGTGGTCTGGTGGAAGCCTGGAGTTGTCTTGGGAAAAAACTGGTCCTTCCTACTGCTGTTGTGTGTCCTCGTGGCTGCCGGGGATGCGATGGTCACCCTGGAGCAGGGGCTGGTCTCCGTCACCATCAAGAAGAGCCGAAATGTGGAGCTCTTCTGTAAGAGCACCGGCAAGCTCCCAAGCTACGTCCACTGGGACCGTTCACAGCCCGGGAAGCCCCCGCAGCGCCTCCTCTACTTCTCCACAACCAAGAACAACGTCAACTGGGATGAGGGCTTCAAGGATGAAAAATTCCACAGCATCAAGGAAGGTCTTCCAGGTGGAGAGCGACGCCGGCATGTATTATTGTGCCACCTGAGACCTCCTACAGTGCTCCAGGACACCCCACTCCCTGCACAAAATTGGGCTGCTGAGCTCGCTACCACCGTGCTTCTCTACCCGCTGGAGACTCAATCTCTTTTTCAGGCTCCAGAACTACCTTCCAAACCCTCAATTTTCCCGGGTTCGGGGGTACAGGAAGGCTCAGCTGGTGGGGCCTCATGCAGGAAAAGTTTCCAAGCTAAGGTGCCTCCCCTTCCCCCACCACCGCACCAAGTCTGAACATCCCCAGTGGACAGTCCATAAAGTCCATAAAGAACCTGAATCATATTCATTCATTCAATTGCATTTATTGAGCACTTACTGTGTGCAGAGCATTGTACTAAGCGCTTGGGAAGTCCAAGTTGGCAACATATAGAGACGGTCCCTACCCAACAGCGGGCCCACAGTCTAGAAGGGGGAGACAGACAACAAAACAAAACATATTAACAAAATAAAATAAATAGAATAAATACGTACAAATGACATAAATAAATAGAGTAATAAATGCTTACAAACATATATACATATATACAGGTGCTGTGGGGAGGGGAAGAAGGTAAGGTAGAGGGGAGGAGGGGGAGAGGAAGGAGGGGGCTCAGTCTGGGAAGGCCTCCTGGATGAGGAGAGCTCTCAGTAGGGCTTTGAAGGGAGGAAGAGAGCTAGCTTGGCAGATGTGCAGAGGGAGGGTATTCCAGGCCAGGGGGAGGACTAAACTCCTCCAGGGGCAGGGACTAGCGTGTCTCTGTACCCTGGAAGGAGCCTGGCCTAGACTGTGAGCCCGTTGTTGGGTAGGGACTGTCTCTATATGTTGCTAATTTCTACTTCCCAAGTGCTTAGTACAGTTCTCTGCACACAGTAAGTGCTCAATAAATATGATTGAATGAATGAATGAATAGTGAGCCCAAGGGCGTGGGTCAGGGAAGTAGCATGGCCTAGTGGACAGAGTACAGGCCCAGGAGTCAGAAGGACCTGGGTTCTAATCCTGACTCTACCACTTGTCTGCTCTGTGACCTTGGGCAAATCACGTAACTTCTCTGAGCCTCAGATCTGTAAAATGGGGATTAAGACGGTGAGCCCCATGTGGGATAAGGACTGTGTCCAACCTGATTAACATGTATCTACCCCAGACCTTAGAGCTGTGCTTGACACTTAGCAAGTGCTTAACAAATACGATTATTATTATTCTCTTGAAAGGGTTTGGTGAGATCTCCCTGCACAGCTGCAAAAACCCTGAATGGCAATCTCAGCACCTGAAAGGATGGATCATTCTGTTCTCTGACACATAATATGTTGGAGCAAGAAAGGCAGAGTCAGGGTAAAAGAAGCTGAGAAGAAACTCTAATCGACACAGGAGAGAAAGAGGTTGCAAGCCCAGAGATGCCTGGGCTTTATTGCTCTCTGAGAGCCTGGCTAGAGTCTGCCATCTTCTGGGAAGAGGACTGAGAGGAGAGGGATGTGGTTTGGTGAAGCTGAGATGGGGAGGGTGCTCCAGGCCAGGGGATGTAGTGAATGTAGGAGGGCAGAGACCTTGTGGACATTCCAACCGGTTGCACAGGATGCTACTGGGGTGGCTGTTCTCTCTGGCCTTGGTCTGGGCTGGTAAGTGATTCTCCAATCTCTTCAGTCCTGGGAAGAGAAGGGAGAGATCCTCTCCATTTGGGCCACATCCTCAATTCCCTCTAATTCCCATCCCTTTGATTCATAGCTGGACTTGAAGCCATTCAACCTAAGCTATCCATCGCCAAGACAAAATCAAAAACAGTCCACATCAACTGCAAGTTGGCCGGTGTCCAGTTGTCAGCCGCTAGCATCCACTGGTACTGACAGAGACCGGAGCAGGCCCTGCAGTGGCTGCTATATAGCCAATAATAATAATAATAATAATAATGGCATTTATTAAGTGCTTACTATGTGCCAAGCGCTGTTCTAAGAACTGGGGAGGTTACAAGGTGATCAGGTTTCCCACGGGGGGCTCACATTAATCCCCATTTTACAGATGAAGGAACTGAGGCCCAGAGAAGTTGTGACTTGCCCAAAGTCACACAGCTGACAACTGGCAGAGCCGGGACGATGGGCACCACTAGATACGACCCGGACACTGACAACAACAAGTTTGAGGTGGACAAGAGACCAAAGTCCTCCACCTCCATCCTAATGATTAACAGCTTAGAGAACGCTGACGCAGCCACCTACTACTGTGCCTGCTGGGATTCCCACGGTAACACCCGCTCACAGACGGCCTGTACAGAATCCTTCCTTCGTCCCTCGGCCTACATCAGTTCTCACCCAGGACCCATAATGATGGTTAAAATCCAGTGTGAGCTTCTAGAGAGAGCAGGAAGGTCTGGTTCTTTGCAGAAGGGGAAGCCCGGTATTGGCTTCACACGAGAGGGCAACACAGCTGCCTCTACATGTCCAGCGCTGACTGGCTGTTCCCTCAGTGAGTCACTTCCCCCCGTCAGTAAGGCCTCAGCCTAACCCACCGTTAAATCCCCCATCCGACGGCTCACACCTCACGCGTCCTGCCAAGATGGTCCTGCCGCAGCTCATCGTCGTGGTTTCCCTCTGGGCTGGTAAGTTCCATTCACGCCAATTCTTCGGTTCATCCCAGGTAACAGAAATCACACCTTCTATTCGGATGCTTTCCAGTCCGGGAACCAAACCTTTATTTCTCTTTGTTTGATCCCAGGGACCCATGGAGGAATAGTGCTGACGCAACCCGAACCAGTCGTGGTTAAGGAGAAAGGCAGAACGGTAACTCTAGACTGCAAAGTAGAGGGAGCTTCTTCCTTTGACAGTCTGTTCATTCACTGGTACCGGCAGAAACCCGGGGAGACGCTGGAACGAACTGTGCACTTCTCTACAAAGACGAATGCAGTTCACGAAAAAGACATTGATTCGAATCGATTTAAAGTGGAAAAGAGGCTTGCTGATTCCTCTTCCAGTTTAAAGATACACAAATCTGTTGAAGAGGATGCGGCAACGTACTACTGTGCCTGCTGGGATGACACAGTGAAAAGAAACCCAGGGAGACCGTACAAAAACAGCTTTCGGTGTCTCTGCACACAGATACCAGGGTAGTAACAAATGCTGCCTCTTCGGTTCCTCCTCAGAGACATAGACGTCCACCCGGGCTTGGTTTGGTGGTGGTCCTGGCTTCTGTCTGGATGGCTGCCCTATCGGGGAATTCTCTTTCTTCCTCCCAGCAGTGATTGGAATCTTAAAATCCTGATCACCCTGTCCTATTCCCTTTCTTCCTCCACCAATTATCTGTGGCAGCACCTGACATTGCCATACACAGTCCCAGACACCAGCAAACATTATGGGCAGGTCTAGAGTCCAGTCACCCCTTTGAGGGAGGTCTTGACCAGACCAAGAACAAACTATAGTACTCAATCATGCCCCTACCCCAGAGAAGTGGGGGGGTCAAACACTTGTGAAAAGTAAATTAAACACAGGTTTCATTTACAAAACTGTACCAAGGAACTATTCTCTAGTGCATCTAACTTTTGCCCCCAGCTTTCTGACCAGATTTCAATCAAGAATGCCCCGAGTCACGCACCACCTGCCCCTAACGGCTGGGGGAAATGCCAACTGCAGGGAGTGGATGGGACCCAAGTGAATTCTTCAGACAACATTTCCTAGTAGGATCCCACTCTTTTCAATCAGTCATTCAGTCAGTCAACCCTACCAAGTGAGCACTTTCTATGTACAAAGCACTGTACTAAGATCTTGGGGAAGTACAGTACAACAGAGTTGATGCTGCCTACAAGGAGCTTGGAGTCTCCACGGGTAGGTAACAATGAAAGTAATCTACAAATATGGGAAATAGTAGAGGGTGAGAATATATACCTAAGTTCTGGGAGGGGTATTCAACAGTTAAGGGGTACCCAGACAAGTGTATAGTCACCCCGGACGTGAGGGCAGAAAGGGGGAAATGAGGGTCTAGTCAGGGAAGGCCTCTTGGACAACCTCTTGGGTTCTAATTCCTGCTCTGCCACTTGTCTGCTGTGCGACCTTGAGCAAGTCACTTCCCTTCTCTGAGCCTCAGTTACCTCACCTGCAAAATCGGGATTAACACTGTGAGCCCCATGTGGGCAGGGACTGTGTCCAACCTGATTAGCTTAATAATAATGATAATAATTATAAAAGTATTTGTTAAGTCCTTACTATTTGTCAAGCACCTTTCTAAGTGCTGGGGTAGATACAAGCTAATCAGATTGGACACAGTCCTTGTCCCACAAGGGGCTCACGGTCTTAAACCCCATTTTATAAATGAAGCAACTGAAGCACAGAGAAGGTCATTCATTCACTCATTCACTCGTATTTATTGAGTACTTACTGTGTGCAGAGCACTCTACTAAGCGCTTGGGAAATCCAAGTTGGCAACATATAGAGACAGTCCCTACCCAACAGTGGGCTCACAGTCTAGAAGGGGGAGACAGAGAACAAAACAAAACATATTAACAGAATAAAATAAATAGAATAAATATGTACAAGCAAAATAAATAAATAAATAAAGTAATAAATATGTACATATATATATATATACATATATATATATATACAGGTGCTGTGGGGAAGGGAAGGAGATAAGGTGGGGGGATGGAGAAGGGGAGGAGGGGGAGAGGAAGGAGGGGGCTCAGTCTGGGAAGGCCTCCTAGAGGAAGTCAGCTCTCAGTAGGGCCTTGAGTGAAGTGACTTGCCCAAGGTCACACAGTAGACAAGAGATGGAGGCAAGATTAGAACCCAGGTCCTCCTGTCTCCTAGGCCTGTGCTGTATCCACTATGCCAAAGTGCTTAGTGCAATGGCTGGCACATTCATTCATTCATTCAATCGTATTTACTGAGCTCTTACTGTGTGCAGAACACTGTACTAAGCGCTTGGGAAGTACAAATTGGCAACATATAGAGACGGTCCCTACTCAACAGTGGGCTCACAGGCACATAATAAATGCGTAACAAAAAAACACTGAAAAAAAACCCAAAGATCTGCGAGGTACTGAAGGAGGGAGAGATCTGACAGAGCATGTTAAAGTAGTTAGTGAGGAGTTTCCTTTTGATGCAGAGATGGATGGGCAACCGTTAGAGATTTCTGAGGAACGGGGAGATACGGAGTGAGCATATTTTCAGAGAAATAATCTAGGCACTGGAGTGAAGTATGAACAGAGAGGTCAGTGACTAGAATCTGCACAAAGAAAACCTCAAACCCCCGGACCGAAGTATGGTCTTCAGCGATTGGCCCAGGCTAAGAAATACTCCTATTCTGGGCTACCTGATATCAGTTTTGAGCATACACAGGACCCAGATGCCAGAGACATGGGCTGCAATCCAGCTTCTCCTGTCCTCTTCCCCTGCTGAGAGGCAAGGCCTATGGCAGCGACACTTTCCCTCTACACACACCTTTCTGGGATACCGGGAGAAGCCAATTAAATAAATAACAATCCTGAATTTTCCTAACTGATCGGATTTTCAGTCACAGGTAGTCGAAAACAAAACCCAACTCCGATAGCATTATGTATCTACCCCAGTGCTTAGAACAGTGCTTGACTCATCATAAGCACATAACAACCACAATCATTATCCTGAGAAGCGGCGTGGCTCAGTGGAAAGAGCCCGGGCTTTGGAGTCAGACGTCACGGGTTCAAACCCCGGCTCTGCCAACTGTCAGCTGTGTGACTTTGGGCAAGTCACTTCACTTCTCCGTGCCTCGGTTACCTCATCTGTAAAATGGGGATGAAGACTGTGAGCCCCCTGTGGGACAACCTGATCACCTTGTAACCTCCCCAGCGCTTAGAACAGTGCTTTGTACATAGTAAGCGCTTAGTAAATGCCATGATATGATCATTATAAGTAAAATGGCCATTCCTCTGTTTTTATACCAGCAGGTTGATTTTCAGCTAGCAACACCCAGTCACAACCTGCACAGAATCCCTGTCCTCACTCCTCTACCTACATCCGCCTACAGCCGGGACGCGTAACAGTGGTTAAAATCCAATGTGAGCTTTTAGAGAGAGGCCTGGTTTTGTGCTGCTGTGGGAGCTGGATGTTGCCAAAGACCACTCCTTCAACTCAGATAACAACACAGCTGCGGCCACACGTCCTACGCAGGCTGGTTCTTCCTTCAGTGAGTCGCTTCACTGGCTCCAGTGAGACATCAGCCTCACCCACAGTTAAACCTCCCGTCTGACAGTCCAGAGCCCACAGGTCCTGCTGGGATGATCCTGCCTCAGCTCATCATAGTGGTTTCCCTTTGGGCTGGTAAGTTCGATTCACGCCGATTCTTCCTCTTCCTTCCGTCCCAGGTAACAGAAATCACACCTTCCATTCAAATACCTTCCAGTCCGTGACCCAAACTTCGATTTTTCTTTGTTTGATCCCAGGGACACAGGGAGGAATAGTGCTGATGCAACCCGAACCGGTCATCGTTAAAGAGAAAGGCAAAATGGCATTTCTGGACTGCAAAGTGAAGGGAGCTTCCTCCTTCAGTAGTCTGTACATCCACTGGTACCTGCAGAGACCGGGGAAAACGCTGGAACGAATTGTGTATTCCTCTACGAAGACAAACGCTGTTTACGAAAAAGACATTGATCCAAATCGATTTAAAGTGGAAAAGAGGCTTGCTGATTCCTCTTCCAATCTAATGATACACAAGCTTGTTGAAGAGGATGCGGCAACATACTACTGTGCCTGCTGGGATGACACAGTGAAAAGAAACCCAGACGGATTGTACAAAAACAGCTTTCAGTGTCTCTGCGCACATATACCAGGGTAGTAAAAATTGCTGCCCCCTCGGCTCCTCCTCAGAAACACAGACTTCCAAATGGGCCTGGTTGGGTGGTGGTCATTCATTCATTCATTCAATCGTATTTATTGAGTGCTTACTGTGTGCAGAGCACCGTACTAAGCGCTTGGGAAGTACAAGTTGGCAACATATAGAGACGGTCCCTACCCAACAGTGGGCTCACAGTCTAGGAATAAAACAAAATAAAACCTGGCTACTCTCTGGAGGGTCTCCCGAACAGAAGGCCTAGGGGTTTTCTCCGTCTTCTGCCCAGAAGCGATTGGAAACCTGCTCTCTCTGTCCTGCTCCCCGGGTCCCTCCAAAAAGGTGGAGGTGCCTGACATTGCCATTCATGGTTCTCTATCTCATGTCCAGCAGTGATTGCAAACTTGATCTCCCTGTCCTACTCCCCCAATTCTTCCACAAAGTGGCAGTGCCCAACGTTGTCATACATGGTCCCAGGCCCAAGCAAGCATTATGGATAGGTCTGGAGTTCAATCACCCAAGAGGTCTCCCCCTGACTAAGCCCTCCTTTCCTTTTCTCATTCATTCAGTCATTCAATTGTATTTATTGAGCACTTACTGTGGCAGAGCACCGTACTAAGTGTTTGGAAAGTACAATTCAGCAACAATATTCATTCATTCATTCAATCATATTTATTGAGCGTTTACTGTGTGCAGAGCACTGTACTAAGCACTTGGGAAGTACAATAAATCAATCAATCAATCATATTTATTGAGCGCTTACTGTGTGCAGAGCACTGTACTAAGCGCTTGGGAAGTACAAGTTGGCAACATATAAAGACGGTCCCTACCCAACAGTGGGCTCCCAGTCTAGAAGGGGGGTTGAGAAGGATTATTTCCTAGGAATAATCCCAAAGCAAGCCCTCGCCCACGGTACCTGGTAAAGTGGATTGATTATGACCAACCCAATGTTATACATTTGGGCTTTTGTACATCTCAGAGCTTTTCTTCCTCACTCCTGGTTTGGTGGCTTTGTGGAAAGATCTCGGGCTTGGGAGTCGGAGGATGTGGGTTCTAATCCCAGCTCTGCCACTTGTCTGCTGTGTAACCTTGAGCAAATCACTTAACTTCTCTGGGCTTCAGTTACCTCATCTGTAAAATGGGGACTAAAAGTGTGAGCCTCACGTGGGACAACCTGATTACCCTGTATCTACCCTAGTGCTTAAAACAGTGCTTGGCACATAGTAAGCACTTAACAAAAACCGTAATTATTATAGGTCAAATGAAATTGAACCTTAACAACAAAAATAGCATCTTCACTGTAACATCCATAATCACCGAGGGATTATGGAGGTGGTGGACCTATGTGAGCAGCCTGGTGCTAAATGTCATCCTTCTACCCAGACAGCAACAGCTGCAACCACATGTTCAATACCAACTGGCTGTTCCCTCAGAGAGTCACTTCCTCCGCCACTAGTGAAGCTTCCACATCATTTACAGTTAAACTTTCCATTCAACAGTCCAGAGCCCACAGGTGCTGCCACGGCTCATCATCATCATGGTTTCCCCTTGGGCTGGCAAATTGGAATCACTCCAATTCTATCTCATCCACTGGGACCAGGAAACAGAAAATATGTCTTTCATTCAATTCACCAAATGCCTGTTTTTTCTTTCCTTGTTCCCAGATACAAATGGGCAAAGAGGGCAGAATCAACTTGGCACAGTGGTCAGCAAGAATAAGGGCAACTCGGTTTTTGCAACCTGCCAAATGGATTTGACGAATAAGGACACAGTATATTTACTGGTACCGCCAGAGAGCTGGCAGAGCCCCTGAGCGGATTCTTATCTAAAAGATAACGAAGCTTCTGATCAAAAAAAGGATGAAACTAAATTTGTTGCCCAAAGAAAAGGTTCCTCCTGTCATCTCAGAATACACAAGCTTGTTGAAAAGGATGTGGGGATGTACTACTGTGCCTACTGGGTTGACACAGTGACAGAAAGTCCAGATTGACCTCACAAAAACACCCTTTTTGTTCTCCACCTATAAGCACCGGGGCACCGTAACCCTCTCCTCGGTTTTGCCTCAGTCAAACAGTGCATCAATTGATGGTATTTAGTGAGTGCTTACTTAGTGGACAGGGATAGCATCCACTGACTCTGTTTTGTTGCATTTTCCCAAGTGCTTAGTACAGTGCTCTGCACTCATTAAGCACTCAATAACTACCATTGATTGATTGCAATACAGTTGGTAGACACGATCCCTGCCCTCAAAGAGCTTACAGTCTAATGGGAGACATTAAAATTAAATAAACGTGAGGGAATTGATTAAGTATAAGGATATGTACCTTATTGCTGTGGGGTTAGGGAGAGTACCAAAGTGCTTAAAGGGTGGTGAGGGGACTAAGAGCATGGGTGATGCAAGAGGAAGGGAAAAGTGTGGGGGAATGGAAACTCAGTCAGGGAAGTCTTCTTGGAGGAGATATGATTGTAGTAGGGTTTTGATGATAGGGAGAGTGCTGAACTATTGGATATGTAGAGGGAGAGAGTTCCAGGCAGGGCGAAGTGAATGAGCAAGACACAACCCAACTTTTGTAGCAGGCTGAGGATCTCAAATTGGGCCTGGTTTTGTGATGGTCCTAGCTTCCGTCTAGTTGGCCACCCGACCAGGAGGCCCAGGGGGATTCTCCGCCTTTTGTCCAGTAGCGAATGAAAATCTGCTCTCCCTGTCCTGCTCTCCTGGCCTCTGTCCCACTCCCCCAGGTACTTCCACAGAGTGGTAGTACCCAACATTGCCATACAGCAAGAAGCAGCCTGGCTCAGTGGAAAGAGCAAGGGCTTTGGAGTCAGAGGTCATGGATTCAAATTCTGGTTCTGCCAACTCTCAGCTGTGTGACTTTGGGCAAGTCACTTAACTTCTCTGCACCTCAGTTACCTCATCTGTAAAATGGGGGTGAAAACTGTGAGCCCCCCGTGGGACAACCTGATCACCTTGTAACCTCCCCAGCACTTAGAACAGTGCTTTGCATATAGTAAGCGCTTAACAAATACCATCATTATTGTACATGGTCCCAGGCAACAGCAGGCATTATGGACAGGTCTGGAGTCCAATCACTCCATTGAAGGCTGTTTTGACCAGCCCCGGACCAGATTACAGTCCTCAATCATGCCCCACCACCCGACCCACAGGATCTGTGGATTCAAACACTTGGATAAAGTAAATTGAACATGGAGAAAGAAAGGAAAACTGAGCCTTACCAAACTGCATCCGGGAACTATTCTCTTGTACATCTATTTTTGCCACCAAATTTCGGAGCAGATTTCAGTCAAGTATCCTCCCAGCCAAACACAACCTGCCCTGAACGGTTAGGGGAAATGCCAACTGCAGGGAGGTGGGCGGGGAGGACACTGACCCAAGTGAATTCTTTAGACAACATTTTCTAGTAGAACCCCCTCATTTCAATTAATTCATGGTATTCACAATACAACAGAGTTGGTAGATATGATCCCTGCCCACCTGGGGAGGTAGATGTTAAAACAAATTGTATATAAGAGTAGTCGAGCATAAATATATATGCATAACAATAATAATAATCATAAATATGGTATTTGTTAAGCGCTTACTATGTTCCAAGCACTGTTCTAAACACTGGGGTAGATACAAGGTAATCAGGTTGTCCCACGTAGGGCTCACAGTCTTAATCCCCATTCTACAGATGAGCTAACTGAGGCACAGAGAAATTAAGTGACTTGTCCAAGTTCTCACAACAGACAAGTGGCAGAGCCGGGATTAGAACCCCCATCCTCTGACTCCCAACACCCTCCTTTTTCCACAGAGCCATGCTGCTTCTCTAAGAGAAGCATAGGAGCTGTAGGGCTGACGATAATCGACTACAGCATTACACGGTTGGACTTTTGCACATCACAGAGACTTTCTTCCTTACTCCTAAATTGGCAAAATCAAACAAAATTGAGCTCTATTGAAGAAAATGACATAATAACAATAATAATAATGGCATTTAATAAGTGCTTACTATGTGCAAAGCACTGTTCTAAGCGCTAGGGAGGATACAAGGTGATCAGGTTGTCCCACTTGGGGCTCACGGTCTTCATCCCCATTTTACAGATGAGGTAACTGAGGCCCAGAGAAGTTAAGTGACTTGCCCAAAGTCACACAGCTGACAATTGGCGGAGCCGGGATTTGAACCCATGAGCTCTGACTCCCAAGCCCGTCCTCGTTCCTTCACCCTAATGTCCACAATCACCCAGGGGGCTTGTGGAGGGAGTTGGGGATCCTGTGTTTGCAATCTGGTCCTAAACATCATCCTTCAACCCGGAAAGCAACACAGCTGCAGCCACATGCCCAGTACCGATTGGGCGTCCTCTCAGCGAGTCACTTCCCCCATCCCACTGAGGCCTCAGTTTCTCCCACAGTTGAACCTCCCATCCAACTGCCCGGAGCTCACTGGTCCTGCCGGGATGATCCTGCCTCCGCTCATCATTTTGGTTTCCCTTTGTGCTGGTAAATTCCATTCACGCCAATTCCATCTCATCCAATGAGTCCCGGTAACAGAAACCACGCCTTTCGTTCAATTCAACAAATATCTGTTTTTCTTCATTCTCAGGTGCAAATGGACAAAGAGTGCAGAATCAACTTGATACGGAGATCAGCAGGAAAATGGGAAAACGGTCAGTATTGACTGCAAAGCGGATCTAATTTTAGGAGTAATTATATTCACTGGTACCACCAGAGAGCTGACCAAGCCCCAGAGCGGATTCTCTAAGTCTCAGAAGACAATAAGGTTTCTTTTGATCGAGAAAAGAGTAAAAATAAATATGAGACCCAAAAGAAAGATTTCTCTTATCATTTAAGAGTACACAAGCTTGTTGAAGAGGATGCGGGGATGTACTACTGTGCCTACTGGGATGTCACAGTGACAGGATTCCCAGATAGAGTGAACAAAAACACTTTGCCATGTGTCTGCCCACATTCAGATGGTTCACCACAGTTTCCATCTCTGCTCTGCCACAGGGATTTAACACTGCTGTAGCTGCAGGCTTAGGGCTTGGTTCATTTCTGGCTCCTTTTTGGCTGCCTCTGGGGCTCAAGGGGCAAATTTGGACATTAATATCATTAATAATAATAATAATAACTATGGTATTGTTAAGTGTTTATTATGTGCCAAACAGTGTACTAACCCCGGGGGCAAGATACAAGATAAACAGGTCCCATATCGGGCTCACAACCTAAGCAGGAGGGAGCACAGGTATTGAATCCCCTTTCGGCTGATGAGGCAACAGAGGCACAGAGAAGTTAAGTCATTTGCTCAAAGTCACACAGCAGAAAAGTGGCGGAGCAGGATTAAAACCTAAATCCTCTTACTCCCAGGCCTGCGCTCTTTCCACTGGGCCACTCTGGCATTGTTCTTAGTGGACATGGTAAACTAAACTGTAAGCTGCTTGTTGGCAGGAAACGTGTCTCTTAGCTATGTTGTAGTGTAGCCTCCCGAGTGCTAGGTACGGTGCTCTGACCACAGAAAGCGCTCAATAAATATGATTGATTAATTCACCAGCCCATTCCTCAGAGCCTGTAAGAAGTATCCGTGTAAACACACACTGTAGTCATTCATGGACGCAGCCACAGTTGGTGCAGTGGGCAAGATTGAGGTAAAGTCACCCGGATCTGGGAAATGAATTCCATATTCCTCAGGGAATGCTGACAGAAAGCTCTGGGGAACCATGTGTCCAAACAGTGATGGAGAAAATTTAAAATGGAGGAAAGCCGAACTTTATTTTACTGATCCAAGGGACGCTTCTCTACGGGCTTTCCTTTCACTCCCAAACTCCTGAACCAAATTCAATTCCGACTTTCTCTCAGGCACACAAACCCTGAGAAAATAGCAAACACAAACGGGTGCATTTTCGCATGGCATTTTCTAGAAAAACATCCGTCTTTTGACCTAAATCCGCACAAAGGAATCCCCAGAGGAAACCTTCTGAGAAAAGGTCCCGTGAATCGCTCAGACCAGGGGACGATCCGAGCAAATACGATGTTGTCATCAAGTGGTTAAGTAATTCCAAAAATGCAGCAGCAAAATGTTACACAAAACTAAATGGACTAAAACAAAAATTCCAAGAGTACCAGGAGTAAATAAAATAAGCACCTACATTGTACTCTCCCAAGCACATAGCATACTTCTTTGCACACAGTCAGTGCTCAATAAATACAATTGATTGATAGAAAATTCAGTAACAAAAATTTTCTTGATCTCCTTCCCAGATTGCTACATTGAAACGTTACTGGTTTGGTCTGCCTATTCAAGACTTGGTAAAATAGAGGAATGAGCAATCATCTAAATCATTTTTTCTGTGGAAAAAAACAACAACTAGATAATTCTGGACAACTGACTGACTCTGGAGATTGAATCATCCATTTGGACTCTCTCCAGGAAACAAATCAACTGGATAGTTCCTCCATGCTCCACAGGCCGTGGGTTAGGTGGTTCCAGACATACTAGCCAGCCAACCAAAAGCCACAAAATATTCTTCCAATGTTTCCAATCACCTAGTTAAATTTGGATGGCACTGGGCCAATGACAATTTCTCCTCTCTGACTCTCCCCACCAAGCCAGGTGTGATCACGGCAGACTGTTTCCTGTAAAAAATCCAGAGCCAAACAACCCCTTAGGCGGCCCTTCGACGGTAGCACCCGATAAAGTGGATTCGTGATCAACCAACCGCAATATTACGTGACTGGACTTTTGCACATCACAAAGCTTGTCTTTCTCACTCCTAGCTTGGAAAAAATCAAATGAAATTGAACCCCATTGAAGAAAATGGCATTTTCACCCTAATATCCAAAATCACTCAGGGGACTTGCAGAGGGAGCTGAGAGTCCTGTGTGTGCAGCCTTGTGCTAAACATCATCCCTTCAACACAAACGGTAACATAGCCGCTGCCGCATGTCCGATACCAATTGGCTGTTCTCTCAGCGAGTCACTTCCCCCACTGTAGTGAGGCCTTGCAAGTTTAAATTTCCCATTTGACCGCCAAGAGCTCTCAGGTCCTGGTAGTATGTTCCTGCCGCATCTCATCATCGTGGTTTCCCTTTGGCCTCGTAAGTTCTACTCACACCAATTTCATCTCATCCTTTGGACTGAGGTAACAGAAAACTCATATTTCATTCAAATTCCTTCCATTGCTTTCACCAAATGCTTATAATTCTTTGTTCCCAGGGGCAAATGGACAAATAGAGGTGAAGCAACCAACCCCGGTGATCGTTCCGAATGAGTACAACATTGCCTATCTTGACTGTGAAGTGAAGGAGAATGGGTTTTGGTATGAAAATATTCACTGGTACCGCCAGAGAGCCGACGAAGCCCCTGAGTGGATTCTCAGTTTCCCATCAGATACTGGGGTTTCTAACCAGTTGGAAGAAGATAAAAGTAAATTTAAGGTCCAAAAATCACCTACTGGTTCTTTCTATTATCTGAGAATAAACAATCCTGATGAAAAGGATGCAGGGATGTACTACTGTGCCTCCTGGTATGGCACAGTCACTGGAAACCCAGAGCGACCATACAAAAACACCTTGCTTTTCTGTCCTTATGCACCTGGGACACTGTAGACACCTCCTCAGTGATACACCGTGGCCCTGCTACCTCAGGTTTGGTTCTGGCTCCCGTGCGGTTAGCTTGATTTCCCCAGCCCACTTCTTGGGCCCCCAAAGAACTATCTGCATGGACGCACCCTGTTGTCATTCATCAACACTGTCAAAGATGGCACTGTGGATATTTAAAGTAAAATCTCCCTGATAAGTGCAATTCCTCATGAGTTCACAGGCCCAACTACGATAATCCAGGAAAATCTGACAAACACTGTGTCAGAACCCTTTGAACGAATGAATTAAAAATGGAAAGTGGAGGAAAGCTGAACCTCACTTAACTGCTCCAAGAGACTTTCTCCCCTGACTTTTGTTTCACTTCCAAAGTCCTGAACCAAATTCAATCCAGACTTTTTCTCAGCCTGCCAGGAGTGGCCTGTCAACCACAGAGAAGAAGATCTGCATAGAGCCAGGGATGTTTTTGAATGGGAATTCTGATTCATGCATCCTTCATTTAACCCAAATCTGCACACATTGAAACCCCAGACCTTCTCAGTTAAGGTCCTTTATAACTGCCAAGGAAGGTACAAGCAAATATGAGACTGCCATCAAGCAGTTTAATAAGCTTCCAAAGTATAAATAGTAGAAGGATACACAAAAGATAACCGTCTAAAGAAGGAAGACACATCAACAAAAACAAACAGAAGGGGCATATAGAATAGCCACCCTAGTTAACTGTTTTAACTAATTTTTCTAGATATTCCTCCCACATTCTTGTATTAAAACATTACTAGCTTGAACTGCTTATTGAACACCTCCTGAAAGAAAGGAATGAGCAAGGAGCATTTGCTCTATGTAAAAAATGTTTCACTCCAGAGCTTGAATCACCTCGTTAAGCTGTCTCCATGGGAAAAATCAGCTAGATTGTTCTATCCTCCCCTGGTCTTATACTAGGTGGATCCAGATATGTAGCCTGCCATCCAGCAACCATGAAATGTTCTCCCAAGGTTTCCAGTCACCCACACAGACAGATCTGCAAGACTGCAATCGTTGTAGACCACTTTCAAGAAATAATCCAAAACCAAGCCCTTGCCCACAGTACCTGATGAAGTGGATTGGTGATGACCAACCCACTCAGAGCTTTTCTTCTTCACTCTTGGTTTGGATAGATCAAATCAATCAATCAATCAATCGTATTTATCGAGCACTTACTGTGTGCAGAGCACTGTACTAAGCGCTTGGGAAGGACAAGTTGGCAACATATAGAGACAGTCCCTACCCAACAGTGGGCTCACAGTCTAGAAGGGGGAGACAGAGAACAAAACATATTAACAAAATAAAATAAATAGAATAGATATGTACAAGTAAAATCAATCAATCATATTTATTGAGCGCTACTGTGTGCAGAGCACTGGACTAAGCGCTTGGGAAGGACAAGTTGGCACCATATAGAGACAGTCCCTACCCAACGGTGGGCTCACAGTCTAGAAGGGGGAGGCAGAGAACAAAACATATTAACAAAATAAAATAGAATAGATATGTACAAGTAAAATCAATCGTATTTACTGAGCGCTTATTGTGTGCAGAGCACTGGACTAAGCACTTGGGAAGGACAAGTTGGCAACATATAGAGACAGTCCCTACCCAACGGTGGGTTCAAATGAAATTGAACCCTGTTGACAAAAATGGCATCTTTCATTCATTCATTCAATCGTATTTATTGAATGCTTACTATGTGCAGAGCACTGTAATAAGTGCTTGGAAAGTACAAGTTAGCAACATATAGAGACGGTTCCTACCCAACAGCGGCATCTTCACCATAACATCCATAATCACTAAGGGATTATGGAGGAGGTGGACCTATGTGAGCAGCCTGGTGCTAAACATCATCCTTCTACCCAGACAGCGACAACTGCAACCACATGTTCAATGTCAATTGGTTGTTCCCTCAACGAGTCACTTCTTCCGCCACCATTGAGGCTTCAGCATCATTTACATTAAACCTTCCTTTAGACAGTCGAGAGCCCACAGGTCCTGCCAGGATGATCCTGCCACATCTCATCTTCGTGGCTTCCCTTTGGGCTGGTAAGTTGGAATCACTCCAATTCTATCTCATCCACTGGGACCAGGGAACAGAAAACATGTCTTTCATTCAATTCACCAAATGCTGGTTTTTCTTTCTTTGTTCCCAGATGCAAATGGACAACGAGGGCAGAATCAACTTGGCACAGTGGTCAGCAAGAATAAAGGCAACTCAGTTTTTGTTTACTGCCAAATGGATTTGACTAATAAGGATACTACATATATTCACTGGTACCGCCAGAGAACTGACCAAGCCCCAGAGCGGATTCTTTATATTTCTAAAGATAACAAGGTTTCTTTTGATCAAAAAAAGTTTGAAAATAAATTTGTTGCCCAAAAGAAAGATTCCTCCTATATTCTTAGAATACCCAAGCTTGATGAAGAGGATGCAGGGATGTACTACTGCGCCTGCTGGGATGACACAGTGACTGGAAGTCCACAACGACTGCACAAAAACACCTTTTCCTTCTTCACCCTTATACACCTAGAACACTGAAGCCCCTTCCTCGGCTCTGCCATAATCAATTAATCAATTAATGGTATTTACTGAGTGCCAACTGTGTTTTGTATTCTCCGGAGAGCTTAATACAGTGCCCTCCACACATCAAGCACTCAATAACTACCACCGACTGATTGCAATACAACTGGTAAAGATCCCTGCCCTCAAGGAGCCTACAGTCTAAAGGGAGACATTAAAATTAAATAAATGCAAGGGGATTGATTGAGTAAAAGAATGTGTACCTTACTGCTGTACCTTACTATTATTGGAGAAAGAGTCGTGTGAGAAGCAGGTTGAGAAAAATTACATTTCAGCACAGACTCATGAGAGAAGGGGGTTTACTTAGTTTGACTATGCTTTTGGTATTATTTATATGTAAGAGTAATGCATATTGGCTGGCACTAAATTTCTTTGGTTTTTCAACTTTTAAGTGATTTTTATGTAGAGCGGGTGGCAGACATTAATATAAATAAATTAATTAATATTTATTAATTTATTCACAAATTAACTAATAAATCAATGTCTGTCTCCCCCTCTAGAATGTAAGCTCACTATGGGCAGGGAATTAGTCTGTTTATTGTTACATTGTACTCTCGCACTTAGTACACCATGGCTCAGTGGAAATAGCCCGGGCTTTGGAGTCAGAGTTCATGGGTTCAAATCCTGGCTCCTCCAGTTGTCAGCTGTGTGACTTTGGGCAAGTCACTTAACTTCTCTGGACCTCAGTTACCTCATCTGTAAAATGGGGATGAAAACTGTGAGCCCCACGTGGGACAACCTGATCACCTTGTAACCTCCCCAGTGCTTAGAACAGTGCTTTGCACATAGTAAGTGCTTAATAAATGCCATCATTATTATTATTATTATTATTATTATTATTACAGTGCTCTGCACACAGTAAGCCCTCAATAAATGATAAATACTATTGAATGAATGAATGAAATGATCGAATAATAATATGAATGAATGACTGTCAGTGACTGCAACCTACGGTTTAGATACACTAATCAAGCCAGCATATTAATAACTGAGAATACCATTCAGAGTCATTTGGGTAAAAATGGGGTATCTAGCATAAACTCAGTAGCTAGTCTCCCATTTATGACTTTATTCCCATAAGAAAATTGGTTCTGAGTGTCAAGATTTTGGCTTCATGCAATTTTGGGGAACCAATCATGAAATAAGCCTGTGAAAATGGAGCTCTACACCGCAGCATGGTGTAGTGGAAAGAGCATGGGCATGGACGTCAGGGGTCATGGGTTCTAATCCCAGT
Organism: Tachyglossus aculeatus; assembly: GCF_015852505.1. NCBI lineage: Eukaryota > Metazoa > Chordata > Mammalia > Monotremata > Tachyglossidae > Tachyglossus > Tachyglossus aculeatus. The sequence goes on along the minus strand of NC_052067.1, from coordinate 39,291,677 downwards.
TCTGCCACATGTCTGCTGTGTGACCATGGGCAAGTCACTTCACTTCTCTGGGCCTCAGTTACCTCATCTGTAAAATGGGAATTGAGACTGGGAGCCCCACGTGGGACAGGGACTGTGTCCAACCCAATTTGCTTGCATCCACCACAGAGCTTGGTATAGTACCTGGCACATAGTAGATGCTTAACAAATACCACTATTATTATTATAAGGGAAGTAGCATGGTCTGTTGCAAAAAGTATGAGCCTGCCAACCAAGAACCCAGTGCTCGTTTGCCCCTAGATTGCTCTCTGTCCTCAGGAAAGTGACTAACCCCTTCTGGGCTTCGGTTTCCTCACCTGAAAAATAGGATAAAAATCTTCATTCCTCATCACCCCCACCCCATGTCAAAAAGCATTTTCAAAATAAGAATCTTATGTTGAATTAACAATTTTAGTTTTCCAAGGCACTTTAACATCAGTTACTGTATTTTAACCTCAAAACATCCCTGTGAAATCAGAAAATATATATTTAGGACTTACTAGCATTTATTTATAATTCTCAGTTTGTATTAGCCCCATCATGTCATTTCTTTTAGTCAAGTACTACATCATTTGTTTGAGCCACTTAAATAAATGTGTGTGAGAGAGTATCTAAATAGACCTAGATTATCAAAGGATTTTAGTTTCATTTGCAAACCAGAGAAGCAGCATAGTCAAGTGGATAGAGCATGGGCCTGCGTGTCAGAAGGACCTGAGTTCTAATCCCACCTCCACCACTTTCTGTTGTATGATCTTAGGCAAGTCACAACTTCTCATTGCTTCAGTTACTTCATCTGTAAAATGGGGATTAAGACTGTGAGCCCCACGTGGGACATGGACTGTGTCCAACTTGATTACCTTGTAACAGTGCCTAGCACATAGTACGCCCTTAAAAATACCCTTAAAAAAATTTACAAGGGACATAGTTATATCCCAACCCAAATCTACCTGCCTTGCAACATTTACCTTTTCAATGGACTTCTTTGAAAAGCTGGGGGGAAAAAAATCCATATCTTTCAGGTAGCAAAGGCAGGCAACTGAACCTTGATTTCAATTCACCTGGTTCAGAAAATCAAATGCCCATAACTTCCCCATAAAATGCTCAGCTAGGAAGAGTGGATGTAAACAAACACTGAGACAACTGTCAATTATCCAGAGGCTTAGGAATGTACTTTTAAAACTAACTTCTTGGTTTTAAAGCCACATGATCTTCGAAGTCCAAGAAAATTAGACAACGAAGCTTTCCAGAGTAAATCTTCTAATGTTGTTTTTTATGGTGCTTGCTTGTTGGATATTAAAAGAAAATCATGGATTGCTTGTAAATGTTTTGCAGTTTTTCCTCTGTGGAATATGCATGTCTCCCTTTGCTCACCAGTGACTTTGATACATCCTTCACTTATCTACTCAGATTGCCTCCTTGTCATGTGTCTCTATAATAATTAATAATAATGGTATTTGTTAAGTGCTTACTATGTGCCAAGCACTGTTCTAAGCACTAGCTAGATAAAAGGTAATCAGGTTGTCCCATCTGGGGCTCACAGTCTTCATCCCCATTTTTTAGATGAGGTAACTGAGGCACAGAGAAGTTCAGCGACTTGCCCAAAGTCACACAGCGGCCAAGTGGCGGAGTCGAGATTAGAACCCATGACCTCTGACTCCCAAGCCCGTCCTGTTTCCATGAAGTGCTTCTCTATGTCTAGACTGTAAACTCACTGTGGGCAGGGAACATGTCTACCAACTGTAATACTGCTATATTATACTCTTCCAAGCACTCAGTACTTAATACTTAGCACTTAACACACAGTACGCACTCAATAATTATGACTAACTTATTGATATGTCTTGCACAGGTTGATCTGTTTGCAGTGTAAATCTGAATCACTCCCTAGTGGCTATTTTGGACTGTGATTTCCCCAGAGCAGAGACCGTGTTTGGTTACTGAGCTCGGCAAAGGCCTAAACCACTGACTAGATGTTTGAGGACTTTGTCAAAGGGACGAGGCTGGGGTGAATTTCAGTGAATCATTCATTCGTCTGGAAGAAAAATAATTATTACTCTGAGCTTTTCACATGCTTCAAAAGAAGCCCTGACTGTTGTGGATGGGATTCCACCTGGAGAAGTTTTCTGCATGGATGGGATTAGGACTGTAATCCCATCCATTTCAGAGGGGCAAAAATCCCTTTGTTTTCTAATGCAAATCCCAAAGATCAGTTTTATTGAATTGAAGTGAGAAAGAACCTTGCCCTGTGCCCAGAAGGTTTCAGGCACTCTACCTAAGTGTGAGGGTTTGGGGGTCTAATCAATCAATAAATCAATCAGTTGTATTCACTGAGCACTTATTAAATCCAGAACACTGTACTAAGCACTTGGAAGAGCACCTGTATATATGTTTGTACATATTTATTACTCTATTTATTTATTTATTTATTTTACTTGTACATATCTATTCTATTTATTTTATTTTGTTAGTATGTTTGGTTTTGTTCTCTGTCTCCCCCTTTTAGACTGTGAGCCCACTGTTGGGTAGAGACTGTCTCTATATGTTGCCAATTTGTACTTCCCAAGCACTTAGTACAGTGCTCTGCACATAGTAAGCGCTCAATAAATACGATTGATGATGATGATGATGATACAATATAACAGAGCTGGGTGGCTCATTCCCTGTCCACAGAGAGCTTACAGTCTACAGAGATTCCTAAACCACCATTGTCCCCAGAGTAGATAATAATAATAATAATAATAATAATAATAATAATAATGGCATTTGTTAAGCGCTTACTGTGTGCAAAGCACTGTTCTAAGCGCTGCCATCAGTCAATATCAATTTATTAAGCACTTATTCCGTACAGAGCACTATACTAACTGCTTGAGAGAGTACAAGCTAACACCACTATATAGTTTCTGGTAGGCTGAAAGCAAAGTAAGTTGGATGGAGAAAGATTTATAAAAATATTTACCATGGAACTGATGCCACTGGACTAAGTATATGAAGACAAGCATCTGTCCTTTAGAGAACAAGCAAAATGTAAGGAGATACCAGGCAGTTTAGAAGAGTGTGGAATAATCTGTGTTTCTCCTCAGCAATTCTCTCCGGCTCGTATCCCAGTGTAACACAGGTGGCACAATCAGCCGGGATAGAAGCTGCCGATACTTAAATGTCAGTGCTTCAGGAGAACCGAGCCTGTGATCTGCCCTCTGGGACCAATATATTGTACTGAGCTCTTGGAATATACAACAAAAGCACAAGAGAAACAGCGTGGCTCAGAGGAAAGAGGAGTCAGAGCTTTGGAGCTTTGGAGGCAGAGGTCACGGGTTCAAATCCAGACTCTGACAATTGTCAGCTGTGTGACTTTGGGCAAGTCACAACTTCTCTGTGCCTCAGTTCCCTCATCTGTAAAATGGGGATTGACTGTGACCCCCTGTGGGATAACCTGATCACCTTGTAACCTCCCCAGCGCTTAGAACAGTGCTTTGCACATAGTAAGCACTTAATAAATGCCATCATTATTATTATTATCTCTGCCCCCAAGGAGCTTACACTCTCATAGAGGGTTTATAGCCGATAGCTGCCGTGATATCTATAAGCTCCTCCTCCGTGGGTGAGAGGAACCGGGTCAACAGTCACGAGCCCAGGGAGAGTGAGAGCGACAGAGTCCGTGAACTGAAGTTTGCAGAGAATCAGCACCGTGTTGGAAGGTCCGAACTGCAGCCGGGATCGTGACCCCCTGACGGAGGTCTTCCCAGGTCATTCCCTCGGAGACCCCCAGCCGGTGCGGGTCCCCTCTGACACTGCCCCGTGACCTCCGCCAACACATCTCCCTCCGGCCCCCAGCATCCACGCCACAGGCCGCGTCCCAGCTGAGAGGATGTCACTGCTGTCTGTGCTTGCCGTGCTCACCCTATGCACCAGTAAGGTCTTTCCACCCTGCCCCCGGCCTGGGAAGAGATCCGAGGATTCTCTCCTTTTAGTCCCAATTCACGCTGTCTAGGGATTTTCTCTCTTTTCCTATTCCCAGTTGGATCCAGGGCGGTGAAACTGGAGCAAGAAGAACCGTACATCATCAGGCCACTCACAAAAACAGTCCGCGTGAAATGTGAGGTGTCCGAAGTTGAGTTTTCTACTGCTGTCATACACTGGTACCAGCAGAAACCAGGGGAGGCTCTGAAGTGGCTGCTCTTCGTCTCTTCAGCAGGCACCACTCAACATGACCCAAACACTGATAAGAAAAAGTTTGGGGCAGATAAGAGAACTCCATCCTCCAACTCCATCCTAACAATTAACAACATAGAGAGCAATGATGTGGCCACCTACTACTGTGCCTGCTGGCTTACCCACAGAAACATGCGCCCTCAGACAGTCCACACAAAATCCCTCCCCTCACCCCTCTGCCCGCATCCGTTCTTGCCTGGAATCCTCAACGACTTTCGACCTCGATCTCTTCCTGGCAAAAGGATCTTTAAAAAAACAAGCACAGAGACAGCAGTGTGGCCTAAAGGAAAGAAATTGGGTCTGGGAGTTAGAGGACCTGGGTTCTAATCCCCGCTCTGCCCCTTGTCTGTTGTGTGACCTTGGGCAAATCATTTTACATCTCTGTGCCTCAGTTTCCTCATCCGTAAAATGGGGATTAAATCCAACTCCCTCTTCTTAGACTGTGAGCCAGGGACTGTATCCAATCTGAATACCTCGTATCTACCCAAGCACTTAGTACAGTGCTTGGCACACAGTAACCACTTAACAAATACCATTCTTATTACTGTTGTTACTATTATTACTATTTTTAAATCCAATTCAGAGGAACCAGCTGGTGTTGCTTTTTTCCATGATCAGGTTTGCACACAAAGGCCTCAACAAAGGACCTGTAAAACAATTTAACCCCTTTATAAGCTGTTTCCTGCTTTGAACTAAGAGGAATTGATGTCACCAATTCCTAGTCTTTCCCTAATCCCACTTCCCCTACCCCACGAGCCCAGGCTGTTCACATACAACATCCGAACTGTGAATCCTCAAGGTCTCCATTGGGAACACCAGTGTCCTGCCATATACAGAGATTTGGCCAAACTTTTCTACCCTGCCCCATTCCCTACTCTCTGGCACCCTCAGATCTGGAATGAAAATCGACTGTGTCTGAGCCAGGAGGCCTGTAACTCTAGATTCTCAAGATTTCAGCAACCTTGTTGTGCCGCATTGAAACCTCATTGTCGTAATCGCCATGACGGACAGGATGTCACTGACAGGACAGAATGAGGGCTTCAGTGAACAGCACCACAGTCAAAAGTGCTGTGGGGAGGCATGTGACAAGTGTAAGGCAGGTCACTTCAATCAAAGAGCTTCCATTCCAATGGGAGAGACTAAGAAACATAAGAATGCCAACTACACTGGTGAACAGCGAAGTGCAGGAAGAGTAGAAAAATACCTAAGAACTTACTGTAAAAAGGGGGGAGGCACTTTCTCTAAAATTGACTAAGCAGTAGTTCAAAGAGTATGAGAGTGAATACAAATAATGAACACAAGAGAAAAAAGCAATGTCATGAAGCTCCTCTTTATATTCCTTTCAAATTGACACCCTCCCTCTTCATATCCGACAGACGATTACCGTCCCCTCCTTCTAAGCCCTATTGAAGGCACATCTCCTCCAGGAGGCCTTCCCTGACTAAGCCCTCCTTTCCTCTTCTCCCTACTCCCTTCTTTGCTGCCTTGATTTGCTCCCTTTATTCATCCCCGCTCCCAGCCCCACAGCACTTATGTACATCTCTGTAATTTTATTTATTTATATTATCTGTCTCCCACTCTAAGACTGTCAGCTCGTTGTGGGCAGGGAGTGTGTCTATTATATTAGTATATATAATACTGGACTTTCCCAAGTGCTTAATAATACAGTGCTCTGCACACAGTAAGCATTCAATAAATATGATTAACTGAATGACTGACGTTACTGGCTGGGGCAATGAAGGGGAAATCTGAGCGGTTATGCAGATGGTTTGATCTGTAGAAAGAGCTCAGTTAGATTATGCAAGTCACTATAGCCGCTCTGTTGATTAACTCAACAAGTTGGGCTGTCTCCCTGAAGCAAATCAACTGAATAATTGCTCCACAGGACTTGCCCTGGGCAGACCCAGCCACTGTAGCTCACCACTCAGTGACTAAGAAATGTCCTTCACAACTAGATCTGAGAGGAGTTTACAGTAATAATAATGATGGCATCTATTAAGCACTTACTACGTGCAAAGCACTGTTCTAGTTTAAAGAAGCAGCATGCATGGCCTCCTTAATGGAGCGAGCATGGATTTGGGAGTCAGAAGGACCTGGGTACTAATCCTGGCTCTGCCACTTGTCTGCTGTGTGACCTTGGGCAGATCACATCACTTCCCAATGCCTCAGTTACCTCATCTGTAAAATGGGGACAAAGACTCACATGGAATACGTCCCACCTGATTAGCGTGTATCTGCCCCAGTGCTTAGTACAGTGCCTGGCATATAGCAAGCACTTAAACACCATTAAAAAAAAATTAGTTTTCAACCCATCACCAAAGTCCTACTAAAAGTATATCTCCTCCAGGAAGCCTTCCCTGACTAATCTTTCATCCCAACACCCTTACTACATCACCAAAGCAGTGTGGCTCAGTGGAAAGAACCCGGGCTTTGGAGTCAGAGGTCGTGGGCTCAAATCCTGGCTCCACCACTTGTCAGCTGTGTGACTTTGGGCAAGTCATTTAACTTCTCTGGGCCTCAGTTACCTCATCTGTAAAATGGGGGATTAATACTGTGAGCCCCCCATGGGACAACCTGATTACCTTGTAACCTCCCCAGTGCTTAGAACAGTGCTTTGCACACAGTAAGTGCTTAATAAATGCCATAAAAAAGCACATGAGTTTTACCCTAAGCACTTAAATAGTCACCTCACCCTCTACCTAAACAATACTAATATTCTCTTTTCCTTCCCCTACCTGTAATATATTTTAATGTCTGCCTCCCTCACTAGATTGTAAACTCCTTGAGAATAAGAATTGTTTCTACACTATTGTATTCTCCCAAGGGCTTAGTACAGTGCTCTGCACTGTGGTCTAGTGGAAAGAGTAATTAATGGCTTTGGGAGTCAAGGACTTGGGTTCTAGTCCCGGCTCTGCCATTTGCCTTCTGTGTGATCTTGGGCAAGTCACAACTTCTCTGTGCCATCTGTAAAATGGGGATTAAATCCTATTCCCTTCTACTTAGACAAGGAGCCCAACATGGAACAGGGACCGTGTCCAACCTGCTTATCTCATATCTACCCCAGTGCTCAGCAGTGAGTTTGGCACGGGGTAAGTGTTTAAAAAGTACCATAAAAAACAGTACATGCTCAATAAATATCAATGATTGATCAATCGATTGAGCCGAACTGGTGACATCCGCTCCTTTCTGCCTCTCACCACCAAGCAAGGCCACGAACTCCACAGACCATCTTCTATAACTATCCTAACTCCAGTGACCCCAAGTAAAGCCGGACCCCCACAAAACCTGATCGAGTGAGATGGCAACCGACAAAAGCGGGGCGTTATTGGGTTGCTGCAAAACGCGGAGTTTTCTTCCTCACACTCGCATCAAAAGAAATTGAACTGCAGTACAGAAAACGACCTCCTCACCCTAAAATCCACAGTAATCTAGAGATATTATTAGATCAATCAACCAGTTGTATTTATTGAGCAGTTTCTGGGTGTAGAGCACTGTACTAAGCAATTGGGAGAGTACAGAGTTGGTAGACACGTTCTCTGTCACAACGATCTTACAGTCTAGAGAGAACTGGGAAGATAGTGTGAATAACGTGTTGCTAAAAATCACTCTTTAGCAGAGCAGAGGCAAACCTGCAGCCACACGTGTGACATGGATTGGCCGTTCTCTTAGAGAGTCACTTCCCCGTCCCCAGTAAGGCGTCAGCCTCCCCGCACCGTTCAACCTCCCATCCAACGGCCCAGAGCCCACAGGTCCTGCCAGGATGATCCTGCCCCTGCCCATCATCGTGGTTTCCCTTTGGGCTCGTAAGTTCAGCTCACGCCAATTCTCCCTCCTCCGTTCAGGCCAAGAGGCAGAAAGCCCACCTTTCGCTTAAATCCCTTCCTCTCCACATAGCAAGCATCTTCTTGCTTCTTGCTATTTCTTACAAAAAGAAATTTTGTTTGTTTGCAGGCACCAATGGTCAGACAGAACTGCAGCAATCCAAAGCCTCCACGGCCAAGAAAAAGGGCGGCACAGCCTACCTCGACTGCAAAGTGCGGGCAACTAATTTTGCCAGTGCTTACATTCACTGGTACCGCCTGAGAGCCAACCAGGCCCCCGAGCGGATCCTTTATCTCTCATCAAATGACGAAGTTGTTCTTGAGCAACAGCAGTATAAACGGAAGTTTGAAGCCACCAAAAAGAATAGCGATTCCACTTGTACCCTAAGAATTCATAAACTTGACAAGGAGGATGTGGGGACATACTATTGTGCCAGCTGGAAACACAGTGTCAGAAAGCCCGGATCTGTATTTTGCTGTACAAAATAACCTTCTTGTGTCTCTGCCTATTGGCACCTGGCATCCAAAGCCACCACCTCAGCCCCTCCACCACTTCAGCTCAGGACTGGTTGGGGTCTCTACCTCCTGACTATGTGGCTGCCATAGAGAGCACACAGGGAAGACCCTCTCTGTCATATTGTATTTTTTCATCATCATCATTATTATTATTATTGTACTTAAGTGCTTACTATGTGCCAAGCACTGTTCTGAGCACTGGGAACACAGGGAAGACCCTCTCTGTCATATTGTGTTTTTTCATCATCATTATGATTATTATTATTATTGTACTTGTTAAATGCTTATTATGTGCCAAGCACTGTTCCAAGAACTGGGATAGATACAAGTTAATCAGGTTGGAAACAGTCCCTGTCCCACATGGAGCTCACAGTCTTAATCTCGATTTGACGTATGAGGGAACTGAGGCCCAGAGAAGTGAAGTCATTTGCCCCAGGTCACACAGGGGACAAGCGGAGGCATGCTATTAATGCCTGTCTATTTGTTTTGTTTTGTTGTCTGTCTCCCACTTCTAGACTGTGAGCCCGTTGTTGGGTAGGGATTGTCTCTATCTGTTGCCAAATTGTACTTCCCAAGCGCTTAGGACCGTGCTCTGCACACAGTAAGCGCTTAATAAATACGACTGAATGAATGAATGAAGCGGAGGAGTCGGGATTAGAACCCAGGCCCTCCTGACTCACAGGCCTGTGCTTTTCCGCTAAGACACGCTACTTCCCTATACTCTGCCAAGCACTTAGTACAGTGCTCCTCACACAGTAAGCACTCAATAAATATGATTGACTGATTGACTAACTGACTACCCAGCAGGTAAGAGAAATTGATCCCATAACCTGCTCCCTCACCCTCCCAGGATGCATTTGTGCTGATGCATGATTTTTTTTTAAACAGGCAAGCCCACCAGATGATTGTAATTATCACTATTACAATTAAAGATCAATTGTAATTGAGAAGCAGTGTGGCCTAGTGGATAGAAAATGGCCCTTGGAGTCAGGAGGACCTGGGTTCTAATCCCGGCTCCACCACTTGGTTTGACCCAGTAATAGCACTGCTCCCTAACTGCTCCCTAACTGAGCTCCTTTGACACCATCAAAGATGAGATTGACAAAACAGCGTAGCTCAGTGGATCTAGCACAAGCCTGGGAGTCAGAAAGACGTGGGTCTTAATCCCGACTCTGCTACTTGTCCGCTGTGTGACCTTGGGCAAGTCAATTAACTTCTCCGTGCCTCAGTTACCTCATACGGAAAATGGGAATTAAGACTATGAGCCTCATGTGGGACATGGACTGTGTCAACTTGATTACTAATCACTACCCCAGTGATAAGTACAGTGCCTGGCATGTAGTAAGCACTTAGTAAATATCATTAAAAGAGAGAGAGAGAGAGAGACAGGAATCCAGCAATCTGGGGATAAGTAGACTCCTGCAGGGGTGAGGCTCAAGGGCTTCCATCCTACACATTTTATCTTTTCTTGCTGAATGGGAAAAAACCCCACAAGTAGCAAATCCCCCTTTGACACTGACTGGTGAATCAGAAATTGTGAGGGTCATTAAGACTCAGGAAGGTTCTACAAAAACTTTCCGCTCTAATGTTAGATTTGCCCCATGCAGACAAGGCAGTGGTGTCAGGACTATGATCACCCAAATATCGCAGAACGCGCATATGAAATAAAGGATGCTGTTCTAAACACAGGCCTCTTTCTGTTTCTATAGTGCTTGACTGCATAGTCCGGTTGGAGATGCCCCGTCTAGTGCTACTGGAAAGAACAGTCATTGGATTTGACCTCCACTAGCCATCTCCTCCTCCACCTACAACCCCAACCTGCTCCATCTCCCTTCTCGTTACCGATACCTCAGGTCTTCAGGTCCAAGACCGCCATGTCCGGTTTGATGCTCACCCTGGTAGTATTCACTGACGCTCGGGTTGGGGCCTGTAGGTTTGCTCTTCTCCTGACTTTCCCATCGTTGTGGAGTCAGCAGTGATGGTAAAAATCACTCCCAGGTGTTTCCACTTCACATGGATAACAGCTCTCGGCTTTGCCTTGCCAGCGTATGATCACGCTGGTACTGCCCATCTCCCAGGAAGTGGACAAAACCACCCTGGTAGCCTGTAAGCCATCTGACACTTCATTCAGCAGTGGCAAAGTTTCCTGGTATCCTCAGAGACGGCGTAAGGGTCTTCCCTATCTCGTCTCTGTCGGTTTGCCTCAGAACCAGCTGCGATTCGAGGCATCATCACCTTAATCATTAACAACTTTTCCAAGATTGATGTGGGCACGTACTTTTGTGCCTGCTGGTTATCTCATGGGGTCCAAACCCGGTGAGGACCGTGTGAAGGAAAAAACCCTGCTGCGGTTGCTGCCAATCAAACCACAGCAACCTCTTTGCCGCTGTTTCCCAGCCTTTGCCACTTGCCCTCATTCTTTGCCAGAGGAAGACAGCTGCGGTACAGTTCCTGCAAACATCTTGCTGCCGCTGTTGGAAAAGGAACATTGGGCTTGGTGGGCCTTTGGTCTAACCTAAGATGGCATGGCTCAGGGCCTTAGGAATTGATGGTCACTCTGTACAAAACCCTGCACTTAGTAAGCGCTTAGGAAATGTCTTGTGAACTGGCAAAAGGCAAAGCAGCATCTGTGGAGTCTTGGATTCAGACACTTTGGTGACGTCTAGAAACGGTGCACCCCCTGTTTTGACAGTGAGAGCAATCAATCGTTCAATGGTATTTATTGAGCGCTTTAAGTGTGCAGAGCAGTGTATTAAGGGCTTGGGAGAATGCAATTCAACAGAGATGGTAGACACGTTCCCTGCCCACAAGACAGGACAGAGGCATGCTGGAGAGATCTAGGCATTCAGCATACACGGATGAAGGATTGGTCTGACAGAAGGTCCCTTGTGGGAGACCTTCCTCCAGAGGCAATCCTGGGAGAACCTGCAGCAACTAATCAGGAAATGGTTGGGTTAGCTTTAGGCACCAAGTATTCATAAAGAGAAGCAGCACGGTCTAGTGGAAAGTCAGAGGATCTGGGTTCTAATCTCAGCTCCACCAATTTTCTGTTGTGTGACCTTGGACAAGTCCACTTCTCTGTACCTTGGTTCTCTCATCTGCAATATGGAGATTCAATACCTATTCCTCCTCTTACTCAGACTATAAGCTCCATGTAAGATGCAATTATCCAGTATATACCCCAGGCTCAGTACATTGTTTGACACAAAGTAAGCACTTAGCAAATACCCCAATTATTATTAGTAGTAGTAATAGTAGTAGTATTCGTGTTATTCATATTATTACTGCAAAGGGGGTGGGAAGGTATGGTCTCTTCATTGATCTGAGATGATGTATGGGGTTGTGATTCTGGAGAAAAGGAATCTGACAGGACATTGAAGTCTTCGGTATTGATTCTCTGGTTGATCTTTAATCAATCAATCAATCAATCGTATTTATTGAGCGCTTACTTTGTGCAGAGCACTGTATTAAGTGCTTGGGAAGTACAAGTTGGCAACATATGGAGACAGTCCCTACCCAACAGTGGGCTCACAGTCTGAAAAAGGGGGAGACAGAGAACAAAACCGAACATACTAACAAAATAAAATAAATAGAATAGATATGTACAAGTAAAATAAATAAATAAATAGAGTAATAAATATGTACAAACATATATACATATATACAGGTGCTGTGGGGAAGGGAAGGCATTTAATTGATTTGCCTCCATTTTTCATCATGTGTACCCATACTCTAATGCTTTGACATTTTGCATGTTTGCTAATTGTATCTGTTTGGGTCCCTCACTAGATTGCAAGGGCTGGGACTCTGCTTTTTCAATCCATCAGTGGTATTTTTTGAGTAGCTACTGAGTGCAGAGCACAGTACTGAGAACTTTGAGATTAAACAGAAAGCAAAATACACATTCCCCACCCTCGAGGAGCTTCCAAGACATTACTTCCGATATATATTCACAAGTGTCCAAAAGAGTGTTCTGCACCCAGTAGACATCCAATAAAGTGCTACGGCAAAAACTTACTGGGCACGGATGATATTGGTGATGATGATGATGATGGTGGTGATGGTGAATGCTCTGCACATAGTAAGCATTTAATAAATGCCATTATATATATATATACATATATATAATATACATACATGTATATATATATATATATATATATACATATATATATAAATACTTCAGGTTTATTTCTGAGAGCGATCATCTACAGAGGCTTAGGTTAAAACTGGCCGGAATTCAATAAATGATTCTCTGCTTATCCTGTAACTCACTTTCATTCACTCATATTTATCCGATCATATTTATTTATTTATATATATATTTATGGGGAGATGGAGGATGGGTGACGGGTAGAGGGGGGGGAAACAGCAGGTAGTCGAAACCGAGATGCTTCAGTGGTGACTTCAAGAGGGCTGGCCCAGGTACCCAGAATTAGCAGAGGAAGATTGAATAATGTTGACTAACTGTGGCTGCTCCCTTCACACTCCCCTACTCCATCTCCATGAGTATTTATTGAGTGGGCACCCTGTGCAGAGCACTATACCATCACTTGAGAGCATTCAATAGACATAAAAGACACAGCCCTGCCTTTAAGTACCTTGCACTCTAACAGAAGAGATAAGTAGGAAGCAACTGGTTACAAAGAATGGGAGCAGGAGGTAAAAATAGTTAATAATAATAATAATAATGGCATTCGTTGAATGCTTACTATGTGCCAGACACTGTGCTGGGGTGGATATAAGCAAATCAAGTTGGATACAGTCTCTGTCTCGCATAGGGCTCACACTCTTAATCCCCATTTTACAGATGAGGAAACTGAGGCCCAGAGACGTGAGGTGACTTGCCCAAGGCCACTCTGTAGACAAGTGGTGGATCCAGGATGACCCTCTGACTCCCAAGCCCTGCTATATCCACTATACTATGCCGCTTGCCTCATCTTGGTGAAATGTCATAAATAAACAAATAATAAACAAACAAACCTAAAGACATAATCTATGGGTCTCTTGAGACTGTAAAGTTGTTGTGGGGAGGGAATGTGTCTGCCGAATATAGTTTTTTTGTTGTTGTTCGGGTTTTTATGGTATTTGTTAAGCCCTTACTATGTGCCAGGAACTGTACTAAGCACTGGGGTAGATAAAAAAATAGTGGGGTAGATAAAAGCTAATCAAGATGGAAATAGTTCATGTCCCACATGGGGCTCCCAGTCTTAATCCTCATTTTACAGATGGGGTAACTGAGGCATGGAGAATAATAATAATAATGCTGATATTTGTTAAGTACTTACTATGTGCCAAGCACTGTTCTAAGCACTGGGGTAGATACAAGGTAATCAGGTTGTCCCACATGGGGCTCACAGTCTCCATCCCCGTTGTACAGATGAGGTAACTGAGGCACGGAGAAGTGAAGTGACTTGCCCAAGGTAACTCAGCAGACAAGCGGTGGAGCCGGGATTCGAACCCAGGTCCTTTGATTCCCAGGCCCATGCTCTAGCCATGCTTCTCTGTTGTATTGTACTCCCCTAAGTATTGGTACAGTGCTCTGCACTGCACTGCACACAATAAATCCTCAATCAATCAATATGATCAATTGAGAAGCACACATTCATGGTTCAGGGGCCTTTTTTTGTTTTTTTTTGGTGTATGTAAGTGTGTAGTGATTTGAAGCAACTAATAGTAGCATTTAAATTTGGGTCTTTGGGTTTTTGTCATTCTTTTGGTTTGAATGAGTGTGGCTTTGGGGTGTATAGTCACACCCAAATCCTCACTGAGGAATCTCCAGGCCTATGTGGAGGCTCAGCAGCCCTGCATTGCTCCACTCAGGCCTCAGTTTCCTCATCTGTAAAATGGGGATTAAGAGTGTGAGCCCTATGCGAGACAGGGACTGTGTCCAACCTGATTTGCTTATATCCACCCCAGCATTTAGTACGGTGTCTGGCACATAGTAACTGGTGATGGTCCAGATAACCTCAATTGTAGGTGAGGTTAGAGACTGGCCAGAGAAAAGAGACACCCTCCTCTGGAAAAGTGCAAAAAAATACAGCTTTCTGCACAGACCCGCAGGCCCCTGGGGGGAGAAGTCCAATCCTGCCTGTGAGAGGAGGCTATTATCATCGTCGTCATCATCATCCTCATCATCGGTAGTATAGCTTGTAGTCTAGAAGGGGAGACAGACACTAATATACATCAATAAATTACGGATCTGTACATAAATGCTCTGGAGCTGAGGGAGGGGTGAATAAAGGGAGGAAATCCAAGTGCAAGGGTGATGCAGAAGACAGTGGGAGAAGAGGAAATGAGAGCTAAGTCAGGGAAGTCTTCTTGGAAGAGATGAAGCAGTGTAGCCTAGTAGAAAGAGCATAGGCCCGAGGGTCAGAGGACCTGGGTTCTAATCTTGGCTCCGCCACTTACCTGCTATGTGACCTTGGACGGGCCACTTAACGCATCATCATCATTTACTGAGCACCTTCTGTGTGCAGAGCAAGATCAGACGGAGGCTGGAGAGTCCAAGGAGCACCGCTTCCCCCATGGAGTGCGTGCAAAATCCAACTCCCTTGTTGTGCCTGGGCTTCTTAATGTACACAGGAACCAACCGGAGACTAAGATTTGGGTTCAGTAGCACGGAACCAGGAAAAAGTGTTGTAAAGATGAGAGAGGAAAAGAAATCCGGGTTCTGAGGAGGAAAAACCCAGCTGTTGCGGATGGTATGCTTTGAAATGTTGGAGAGAACTGTGGGTCAGAGAAGTGAAGGGCGAAACTCTGTGTGTGTGTATGTGTGTGTGTGTGTGTGTGTGTGTGTGTGTGTGTGTAACTGTCAGTCTTGAGGACTTAGTTCAGGAGGAATCAATCAATCAATCAATTGTATTTACTGAACACTTACTGGGTGCAGAGCACTCTACTAAGTGCTTCGGAAAGCACAATATTAACAGAGTTCGCAGGTACGATCTCTGCCCTCAGTGAATTTATAGTCTAGAAGGGGAGGCAGACACTAATATACATCAATAAATTACAGATCTGTACATAAATGCTCTGGAGCTGAGGGAGGGGTGAATTGAGGGAGGAAATCCAAGTGCAAGGGTGATGCAGAAGAGAGTGGGAGAAGAGGAAATGAGAGCTAAGTCAGGGAAGCCTTCGTGGAAGAGATGAAGCAGTGTAGCCTAGTAGAAAGAGCATAGGCCTGAGGGTCAGAGGACCTGGGTTCTAATCTTGGCTCCGCCACTTACCTGCTATGTGAACTTATGAGCCACTTAGCTTCTCTGTGCCTCAATTCCCTCATCTGCAAAATGGGGATTCAAAGCTGTGCTCCTTCCTACCTAGAATGTGACCCTCATGTGGGACCTGATTACCTTGTATCTACACCAGAGTTTAGTACAGTGCTTGGCACACAGTAAGCACCCAACAAATGTAGTTCTTATCAATGGCAGCAACAATTTTTTATAGTATTTGTTAAGCACTTACTACGTGCCAGGCATTGTTGTAAGAGCTGGAGTAGAAACAAGCTAATCAGGTTGGACACAGTCCGTATCTCACTTGGGGCTCACGGTCTTAATCCCCATTTTACAGACGAGGGAACTGAGGCACAGAGAAGGCCTCAGGTCACCCAGCAGCCAAGTTGGGAGTCAGGATTAGAACCCAGGTCCTTCTGACTCCAAGACTCTTGCTCTATCCATGAGGTCATGCTGCTTCACATAATTATTACAATTATATGAAGAATATGTTTCTTCTAGCTCTGCCACCCCTGTTTCATCATCATCATCATCATCATCGTTAATGGTACTTCTTGAGCACTTACTATGTGCCGAGCACCATACTAAGCACTTGTATCGTACAACAAAGTTGGCAGACACAGGGCCTGCCCACAGTGAGTTTTCAATCTAGAGGGAGATGCGAACATTAATACAGCTTTACCATCCACAGTAGGACTTCAGCAATGACTCCTCTAGCTTCATTTCCCCAAGAAACCATGCTGCAGAAAATAACCATCGTTTCCACCAAGATTTGGGTAAATTCATGGAGGAAACATCCACAATGGGTTATTAGAGGGATGGAGAGGGAAGGCAAAGGAAAGCTGGGGGATTTTGGAAGGTCCTCCCCTAAACCGTTCCCCATCTCTTCTGTAAACTTTTTTTATGGTATTTGTTAAGCACTTACTGTGCACCAGGCACTATACTGAATGGGCAGGGATGGCGCCTAATTAATCTATTGCATCGTACTCACCCAAAAGCTTAGTACAGTGCTCTGCCCACTGAAATCGCTCAATAAAAACCATTGGTTGATTGATGATTGGACATAAGGAGGGCAGCCATCCTTTGCTTCTTTAATGCCACTGTCAAAGACAGACACTGGGATGGATCCTTGGTCTGCCTGATGATCAGTGAAGTCACCTGTGTTCTTATGTTCCAACTCCCAGCCCCAAGAGCCACTGAGGCACCAGTCCGGGAGAACACTCAAGGATTGCTTGTCCAATGCCACACACGGATTCATTTGTTGTCACTATGTAAGGGCTCAGCGGCAGTCAACACTTGGAGAACTTCCATTGGCAGTTATCAAAATGAGTCACTTCCTCCCAGTCTTTGCGCCCTGTTCCTACCCAGTTGGGTCAAAATCCCCCGTTCTCTGGGCTTCCACAGCACGCTGTACCATACAGTGAGGAAGATGGAAGCTCTCTGGGGTTGCTTGCTGGCTTCTCTCTGGGTTTGTAAGTGCTTTTTTACCCTTCTCCTGAACCCAAGGGCAGGGTAAGTGGAGAACCGCTTCTCCACGCCGGTTCCTTGCAGATGGAGTGACTGCGTTGTTTTACCTCTTCTCTTTGCTCCAGGTGGATTTGCCGAAAATCAACTTGCAGATAGAGTGACTGAATTGTTTTACCTCTTCTCTTTGCTCCAGGTGGATTTGCCGAAAATCGACTGCTTCAAGACCCATCAATGTCTCAGCAGCTAGGCCGTACAGCACGAATACCTTGTACAGTTGAAGGATATTCCATCAGTAACCTCCACTGGTATCAACAGAAAGAGGGAGAAGCTCTGCAGCGGGTGTTGTATTATTATCAGTCCAAGGTTTTTCCTGAGTCGGGATTCCCAAAAGAAAAATTTTTTCACTCTCTTAGCGGAACGAAGTCTTCCTTAACAATCTACAAGCTAGAGGTCAAGGATGCTGCGACCTACTATTGTGCTCTCTGGGACTCCACAGTGACAAACAGTGTTAGGCAGCCTGACACAAAACCCTCTGTCAGCTCAAACCACATCCTTTCAAACAAAGAAGCAGAAATGAAACACTTTCTCCTCTTTCCTTTAACTGTGAACATTTTATTGTCTTCAGAAAACAGCAGTATTCAATAGTAGTAGCAGTAGCAGTAAGTACTAGTAGCAGCAGCCTCTAGACTGCAAGCTCACTGTGGGCAGGGGATGTGTCCATTAAATTGTTATATTGGACCCTCCCAAGCACTTATCATGGCTCAGTGGAAAGAGCACGGGCTTTGGAGTCAGAGGACAGGGGTTCAAATCCCGGCTCCACCGATTGTCAGCTGTGTGACTTTGGGCAAGTCGTTTAACTTCTCTGTGCCCCAGTTCCCTCATCTGTAAAATGGGGATTAAGACTGTGAGCCCCCCGTGGGACAACCTGATCACCTTGTAACCTCCCCAGCGCTTAGAACAGTGCTTTGCACATAGTAAGCACTTAATAAATGCCATCATTATTATTATTATTATTACTCTGCAACTTGCAAATGCTCAATAAATTCAACTGACTGACAGGAGTTGTCGCAGGAATGGTAGTATTAGTAGCAAGAGGAGGAGGAGCTGTAGGTAGCATAGTAATAGTACCCATAGTACTATTAATAATAATAATAAGTGTGGCATTTGTTGAGTGCTTACTTTGTGCTAGGCACTGTACTATGCACTGGGATGGATATAAGCAAATCGGGTTGGCTACAGTCCCTGTCCCACATGGGGCACTGAGTCTCAGCCCCCATTTTACAGACGAGGTAACTGAGGCACAGAGAAGTGAAGCGACTTGCCCAAGGTCACAGAGCAGACAGTGGCAGAGCTGGGATTAGAACCCATGACCTTCTGACTCCGAGGCTCGTGCTCTATCCACTATGTAGTAGTAGTAGTTGTAGCAGTAGTAGTAACAGTAATAGTAGTTGTATCAATCAATCAATCAATGTCATATTTATTGAGTGCTTATTGTGTGCAGAGCACTGTACTAAGTGCTCGGGAGTGTACAGTATTACAAAACAACAGTGTTGGTAGACACATTCCCTGCATACAATGAGTTTATAGTCTAGAGGTGGAGATGGACATTAATATAAATAAATAAATTACAGATATATACATAATTATGGTACTTGTTAAGCACTTACTCTGTGCCAAACACTGTTCTAAGCACTGGGATAGATACAAGTTAATCAGGTTGGACACAATCCCTCTCCCACAGGAGTCTCACGCCCTTAATCGCCATTTTGCGGATGAGGTAACTGAGGCGCAGAGAGGTGACTTGTCCAGAGTCACAAACCGGAGCCGAGATTAGAACCCAGGGCCTTCAGACCCCCAGGCCCGTGGTCTGTCCACTAAACCAGGCTGCTGGGGGGCTGGGAGGCAGGGTGGTGAGTAAAGGGAGCGAATCAGGCAATGCAGAAGGAAGTTCATTCATTCAATCATATTTATTAACCGCTTACCCTGTGCAAAGCAGTTGGAGAAGAAGAAACAGGTTTATAATAACAATGATGGCATTTGTTAAGCACTTACTATGTGCAAAGAACTGTTCTAAGCGTTTATAGTCAGGGCAGTCTTCTTGGAGGAGATATGCCTAGTATTAGTAGAGGTAGGATTAGCAGAACTATCAATCAATGGTATTTACTGAGCAATCACTGTGTGCAGAGCACTGTACTAAGCACTTGGGAGAGTACAATAGAACAGATTTGGCAGGAGCTTACAAGGCACTTACAGTCTAAAGAGGTAGCAGTACTAGTAATATTAGGAGGAGGAGGAGAAGCAGCAGCAGTAGTAGTATAGATGTAGTACTAGTAGCAGTATTAGTTGTAGCAGTTGTAGTAGTAGCAGCAATTTTTATTGAGAATTTGTTCATTCAATAGAATTTATTGAGCGCTAACTGTGTGAAGAGCACTGTACTAAGCGCTTGGAAAGTACAGTTCAGCAACAGAGACAATCCCTACCAAACAACGGGCTCACAGTCTAGAAGGTGAGGTGATAATAATGGTATTTGTTAAGCGCTTACTCTGTGCCAAGCACTGTTCTAAGCCCTGGGGGAGAGATACAAGGTTATCAGTTTGTCCCACAGTCTTAATCCCCATTTTACAGATGAGGTAACTGAGGCACAGAGAAGATAAGTGGCTTGCCCGAAGTTACACAGCTGATAAGTGGCGGAGCCGGGATTAGAACCCACGACCTCTAACTCCCAAGTCCGTGTTCTTGCCACTAGGCCATGCTGCTTCTCTGTCCTAGAAGCCCTGTTCTAGTCTCTTGGGGATTACAGAGAATGAGGAAATGATATGTTCCCTGCCTTCCAGGAGCTTACATTCCAACAGGGGAGACAAATATAAAAATATTTACTACTAAAGTGGTCGAAATAAATAATGGAGTAATGGAGGATAGGTATGAATATGTTCATACGTGCAAGACTTGGCTGAGGGAACTTAAAGGCTCTGGCTGCTGGGAAATGAATCAGGGAAGGCTTTCTGGAAGGAGGTGAGATTTTAAGGGGGATTTGAATATGGGAAGAATGGCAGTATGTCTGATGTGGGGAGAGAGGGAGTTCCAAGCCAGGGGAATAGCGTGAGTGAGAGGAGGGAGGTGGGAGAGTCATGACCGAGGCACGGCTGGAAAGTTGGCATGACAGGAACCATGACAGTGTTCATACAACAGCCAAATGCATCCAATAATAGTTTTGAAGTTTAATTATCAAAGGCTACCATTAGCCTTTCCCTTTCCCTTTTTTTCTTTTTGGTATTTGTTAAGCCCTTACTACTTGCCAGGCACTGTACTAAGCTCTGCAAGCTAATCAAGTTGGACGCAGTCTGTGCCCTGTATGAGGGTCACAGTTAAAATCCCCATTTTACAGAGGAGGTAACTGAGGCATAGAGAAGTTAAGTGACTTACCCAAGGTCACACAACAGACAAATGGCAGAGCTAGGATTAGAGCCCAGGTCCCTCTGGGCCAGTGCCCTATTCCCTAGGCCACACTGCTTCTCCCTGCATCATCTGGGGTGAAACTACACCTCTGTCTTTCTATGTAAAGTGAATACTGTACAGAAGGAATTATTTGAATATTTCAGGCTAAAAAAAAAATCCTGTCTGATGTGTCCTGTAAAATCCTTTACCTTTCCTCAAGGCATCTTCTTAAACTCTTCAACATTACGTCTTGTCTTGTCTTATGCTGTCGAGTTGTTTCCGACCCATAGCGACACCACGGTTCCATCTCTCCCAGGATGCCCCGCTCTCCGTCTGCAGTCATTCTGGTAGTGTATCCATAGAGTTTTCTTGGTAAAAATATGGAAGTGGTTTATCATTGCCTCTTTCCGCACAGTTAACTTGAGTGTCCGCCCTCGACTCTCCCTCCTTGCTGCTGCCCAGCACAGGTGAGTTTTGATTTGTGGCAGATTGCCTTCCACTCGCTAGCCACTTACCAAGCTAGGAATGGAATGGGTAGGCCTCCGCTTGACTCTCCCTCCCATAGCCGAGACTGGTAAACTACTGGAAACTCTCCCGATGTGACCCCGAGAGGGTCAACTTTACGTGTTTATCTGTTTATTTATTTTTCTTTTTGTCATTAATTTACGTTGGCTTGTCCGCCCTAGTAAATTGTACATAGTAGTAGCTGCAAGAGTAGTATTTACCAAGTACCTACTGTGTGAGAAGCAGTAGGAAAAGTACAGTGGGGAGAATTAGACTCGGGATCAATCAATCAGTCAATCAATCAGTAGTATTTATTGAGTACTTACCAAGTGCGTGGGAGAATACAACAGATTGTGTCTGTTTATTGTTTTAATCTACTCTCTCAAGTGCTTAGTACAGTGCTCTGCACAAGTAAGCGCTCAATAAATACAATTGAATGAAAGAATGAATGAATGAATGAATATGGCAGAGTTGGTAGTCATGTTCCTCTCCTTTTCCTTTTTCCTCTCCTCCTCCCCATCCCCTTGCCCTACCTCCTTCCCCTCTCCACACTTGTATATATTTGTACAGATTTATTACTCTATTTTATTTGTACATATTTACTATTCTATTTATTTTGTTATGATATGCATAGAGCTTTAATTCTATTTGTTCTGACGATTTTGACACCTGTCTACATGTTTTGTTTTGTTGTCCATCTCCCCCTTCTAGACTGTAAGCATTTTGTTGGGTAGGGACTGTCTCTATATGCTGCCGACTTGTACTTCCCAAGCACTTAGTACAGTGCTCTGAACAAGTAAACGCTCAATAAATACGATTGAATGAATGAATGAATGTTCCCTGGCCACAGTGACCTTACAAGTCTGGAGGGATCAAAGAATAAAGGGGAGGGCTTGAGTTTGTCAGCAGACACATAAGGAAAGATGAAGGAATAAAAACACCAAAACAACAGAAAGGACAAGCACAATAATAAGAATGGTAGCAGCAATAAGGTGCCATTGTGTTGCCGACTTGTACTTCCCAAGCGCTTAGTACAGTGCTCTGCACACAGTAAGCGCTCAATAAATACGATTGATTGATTGATTGTAGACGAGCAGATTTACGGGATCTTTTAATAATAATAATGATGATATTTATTAAGCTCTTACTATGTGCAATGCACGGTTCTAAGTGCTGGGGAGGTTACAAGGTGATCAGGTTGTCCCACGGGGGGCTCACAGTCTTCATCCCCATTTTACAGATGAGGTAACTGAGGCACAGAGAAGTGAAGTGACTTGCCCAAAGTCACACAGCTGACAATTGGCGGAGCCAGGATTTGAACCCATGACCTCTGACTCCAAAGCCCATGCTCTTTCCACTGAATTACATTGCTGAGCCTGACAGGGCCAGTGGAAAAGGCCTCAGCAGTGGCCTGGCAGTGATGTGGCCTGGGTTGATCAATCTCCCATCACATGATTCAGGATCCCAGGATTCTGGAATTTATGGATTCTTCACTGCCACAGCTTAACCCTTTCACAGTCCCACAGGAGCAGGCCAACACTGTGGCCTAGTGGAAAGAACCCGGCCCTGGGGGTCGGCAGATCTGGATTCTAATCCCAGCTCCGTCATTTGCCCCTTTGCTACTGTGTCATCTTGGACAATTCGCTTAACCTCTCAGGGCCTCAGTTTCCTCCCTTGAGCATTCCTGGGATGTTATATAATCTAGGCTTTGTTATCTGGCATGCTGTTTGCCCACGCCTCCCATTCAATCAATCATCAGTCAATCCATCATATTTATTGGGCACTTACTACGTGCAGAGCACTGTGCTGTGCTTATGAGAGTACAATACAACAGTGTTGGTAGACACGTTCCCGGCCCATTTGCCTAGAATATGGGCAACTCAGAGCGGAAGGTTGCTGCGTGGGAAGCCATAGCCACAAAGAACTAATCCACGGTAACCCAAATGGGGTACAGAGTGTAAGCGTGGATACTCAAAACCTTGCAAACCAGGAGCAAGTCATCCTCATATCAACATCCTCATGTCCCCCATCTTCTCCCACTCATCAACAGGTGACCCATCTCTAGCTTGGGGAGAACAAGCATCGTCCTTCAGCAAAGGCTCTATGTTCCCCACACTTGGCGGCGTCACAAAAACTAAATCCAGTGGAAACAGAAGAGAAATTAGGCATTTACCCCATCCCACTGGCCCATTCTTGACTCGGGTTGGGCCCTGAAAGACTATGGTAACTGGCTAATTGAGTGAGCAGGTAAAGAGTCCTAGAGTCCTGGAAGGAACCTGGAACAGGTCATCTGGTCCAGCCCCCTGTCTCCAGATATATGATGATATAAGATGGAGACTCCATAACCTATGACCATCAGATGTTCTTTATGCCAACCGAAGTCTCTTGTGTTTTAGTTTCCACCTATTCTCTCTTGATCGGCCTCAGTCAGCAAAATCCCTGAGAGTATCTTGTCTTATGCTGTCGAGTCATCTCCGACCCATAGCAACGCCGTGGGCACATCTCTCCCAGAATGTCCCACCTCCATCTGCAATCGTTCTGGTACTGTATCCAGACAGTTTTCTTGGTACAAATATGGAAGTGGTTTACCGCTGTCTCCTTCTGCACAGTAAGCTCAAGTCTCCGCCTTCAACTCTCTCCCATGCTGCCGCTGCCCAGTACAGATGAGTTTTGAGTTGTAGCAGATTATCTTCAACCCGCTAGCCATTGCCCAAGCCAGGAATGGAATGGGTAGGCCTCCGCTTGACTCTTCCTCCCCTAGTCAAGACTGGTAGAGGACTCTAAGGGTTAGGGGGTGGGAGGCAGAGGAGGAGCCCGTGAAGGAGACTGAGAACAAATGGCCAGAGAGATAAGAGGAGAACCAGGAGAGGACAGAGTCAGTGAAGCCAAGATTGGATATCATTTCCAGGAGAAGGGGTGGTCCACAGTGTCAAAGGCAGCTGAGAGGTCAAGGAGGCTTAAGATGGAGAAGAAGCAGTTGGATTTGGCAAGGAGATCATTGGTGACCTTTGAGATGGCGGTTTCAATGGAATGAAAGGGATGGAAGCCAGATTGGAGGGGGTTCAGGAGAAAATTGGAGGAGAGGAATTTGACAGTGGGTGCAGATGACTCACTCGAGGAGTTTGGAGAGGAATTGTAGAAGGGAGAAGGGGCAATAACTGGAGGGAGCTGTGGGGTCAAGGGATTTTTTTTAGGATGGGGAGACATGGGCGTGTTTGAAGGCAGTGGGGAGGAAGCTATTGGAGAGTGAACTGTTGAAGATGGCTGTTACGGAGGGAAGAAGGAAGGGTGGCGAGAGTTTTGATAAGGTGCAAAGGATAAGGTGCCCCAGACTGAGCCCCCTTTTTCCTCTCCTCCTCTCCATTCCCCCCGCCCTACCTCCTTCCCCTCCCCACAGCACCTGTATATATGTTTGTACAGATTTATTTTATTTGTACATATTTACTATTCTATTTATTTTGTTAATGATGTGTATTTAGCTTTAATTCTATTTGTTCTGTCGCCTTGACACCTGTCCACATGTTTTGTCTTGTTGTCTGTCTCCCCCTTTCTAGACTGTGAGCCCGTTGTTGGGTAGGGTCTCCCTCTATATGTTGCCACCATGTACTTCCCAAGCGCATAGTACAGTGCTCTGCACACAGTGAGCTCTCAATAAATACGATTGAAAGAATGAATGAATGAATGAATGAATGAATGAATGAGGTCTGATACACATGTGGAAGGGTTGGCATTTGAAAGGAGGTAGGAGATCTCCTCTGGAGTTGCTGCTGGAAAGGATGGGAAAGTCATTTGAATGAATGAAAGAATGAAGAGGAAGCTAGGATGGGGAGGGACTCAAGACGGGGAGGGGAGACTTTAGGGACCTGATTATCTTATATCTACCCCAGCACTCCGTACAGTGCTTGACACATAATAAGTGCTTAAGAAACACCATTATAATTGCTAATAAGAATAACTGGCATTAGTCACTGCACCCTTGAGCAGATTTGCCCATTTATAGTGGCCTTGACCATGGATTCCAGCTCAAGACAGGGAGGAAAAATGGCTCCCGCCTGCTGGGATCATGGCCCTCACCTCTGACCTCTTACCAGGCATAACTTTCCAACTCCTCACACAGACAGGGCAAGGTCTGAGCCAAGAACAAGGGATCTGCTTCTCCCAACCTGTACCTCTGCTGCCTCAGGGCTTCAGAGCATCAAAGACATCTACCTTTGATGTCACAGCCAATCTGTTTCCTCCATGATTCATCAGCAGTGGAAAAACTCCGGCCCCCTCCCGCCTCTCCTCCCTCTGCCACACACCTAAGTTAATTTAAGGTGCACACAAAGAGCTTGGTGGGCTAATATGAAACTGCATAGAGTAAAAATGGACAGGCTTGTTCAGAAGCTTAACGAGGGCCTGTTCTCTCTCTGCCCCAGCTAAAGCCCGTCTGTCACCATGGAGCCAATCTCTCATCCCGGCTTCTGCATGTAGGAGCTCATTGAGACTTGGAAAGCTTGTGATAGCCTCGAATCAACAGAGAAAGACTGACCTTCCAGTGGATAAATGCTTCAAAATGTCATCTTTCTGGATTTCCACAGCTGACCAAGAAGTCGAGATTAGGGTAAAGGTGTTTACTCCTGGAATGTTCACAAATTAATTTTGGTCAAGGTAGGACCCCAGGGATTGTCGTCTGACTTTTCGTAAGCAGGCAAATCACCGTGATACTACAACAGCTATAAAGTATTTCGGAGCAGGAACCAAGCTGGTGATTTACGGTAAGTACTCTTCTGTCTTGCCTTCATGGTTTATGATGGAGCAACCCCAAAAATTTTTTTAAAAGAAAAAAGTCGTGGATGACGTGGTTAAGAATAACATTGTCCTTCCCATGGGTTTTGCCCTGTGGGCCTGCCTGCCACCAGGTCAAGGACCCAGGGTAGGGTAGGAAGGCATCGATGCACAAATAAGTGATGGTTCTCCCTGCTGGGGCTGGACTAAGGGGTCTCCATCAGCAGGACCAGGTAATAGAGCAACGAGTAAGGAGAAAAGAGGTCACAACTGTATCAACACAGAGAGGTAGCAGTGGGGATGGGGAGGATGATGGAGGGCATCCAACCCCATCTCCAGATACAGGGTTAGACTCCAGGACAGAGGGTACAACTCACATTCTTTGTGTCAGGTTAGAATGGCTAGGCTAGACTCTCTTCTACTTCTCCCTGGAGAATCATGCTAAAGCTTATCACATCACAATTGAGTTCCCATCCAAGAAGCTACACCTCAGTGACCCCTGTCCACCCCACAAGATCCTGTTCCCACTCTGTCCTGACCCAAGACAGAAGAGCCATGTGTCGGTCCCTTGAGAGGGGGAGAGTCCCTCGGTGCTAACTTGGGTCCTGAGTTTGAGAGATAATAGTCTTTGCCCATTTCCCATTTCCCTTAAAATCTCCCCTCACCTTCCCTGCCCCCCTTATCTGCAAACACAGCAGGATCCAGTGGGTCCAGACATGGTTCAGCCCCTGAATAATGATTGGGGACCCTGTCCATGGGGGACCCCTGAACATGTCTGCCGGCTCTTGGCCAAGATTGGGGTGGAGAGTGCCGGCCCAGTTCACAGCTGGAGACTGTAACCTCATCAGGATCCTTATTCCTGCCATCTGGAGTTCTCCTCTCTGTGCATTTGGGGGGGAACAACAAGTCAGCATCAATGAGAGGCAGGAAGAGGGGGCCCGGAGGGGAAGGTTTGTGGGAGAAGTGAGCCAGGTGGCCTGCTCTTCATTTCTCTTTTGAAGTAGTTTTAGTAGCGGTTCAGGGTGGGCTGGGAACAGGAGAAGATGGTTTTGCATCTTCTTCACTGTTCTGAGGAGTCCCTAGAAAAGGTCACAAGTCAGTTTGTAGCCCAACAGGGCCCTGGGAGTTCCCAGCTGCAAGAGAAAGGACACACTACTGTGGCACATGGCCCATTTGCCATAGGCATGAGCCACTCCTGACTGCACTGAGGGGGAGCACTGACCACTGACTACTGAACTGAGGATGTTCATAGCCAAGACCTGAACTGAAACAGGAAGCAAAATGGCAAATTAGCAAACTAAATGAAATAGAAAAAGACCTTTGAAAAAGACCAGCCTAGGATTCAAGGGGCTCCCACCACCTCATCCCAAATCCACACTCCTGAAAAGTGGCCCAACCGCCGTCTTGGAGAAAAACCATCGAAGGGGTACGAGCTTTGTTGTGTTGGAGGTGGTCCTTAAGCCAAAGTGCTGGGTGGTTTCCGTAAAAGGAGTTAGCACCGTGTCTGGAGTGAAGTACTTCGGCACAGGAACTAAACTGATAGTCACAGGTAAGTTTTAAACGGCTCGGAGTAGTTGAATGAAATGATCCAGTTGGAAGGCTCTAAACTGCGTTTAACAGCAGACAAGGTTAGACCAAGGTCAGCAAGCAGGTGTAGGATGGTGTAAAGTGCTGTACCAGTCTTGAACCCAATCTTATTCATAATAATAATAATAACAGTGGCATTTATTAAGCGCTTACTATGAGCAAAGCACTGTTCTAAGCACTGGGGAGGTTACAAGGTGATCAGGTTGTCATTCATTCAATCATTCGATAGTATTTATTGAGCACTTACTGTGTGCAGAGCACTCTACTAAGCGCTTGTCCCACAGGGGACTCACAGTCTTAATCCCCATTTTACAGATGCGGTAAATGAGGCACAGAGAAGTGAAGTAAATGGCCTAAAGTCACACAGCTGACAATTGGCAGAGCGGGGATTTGAACCCATGACCTCTGACTCCAAAGCCCGGGCTCTTTCCACTGAGCCACGCTGCTTCTCATTCATAGCAACTGGGAGAGACCGTGTATTGTAACAGATCTGTGCTTTCAGCGATGGTCAGTATAGAAATTAGCTGCAGAAGAGGAACAGCCCAAGAAACTCATTTTGGGGAGAATGTCCTGAGGACTTGGTAAGGATGTGGACCTATGTGTAACCAAGCTTTTCATTTGAAAGTGTTGAAGGGCATCTCTTACCAAAGAGAAAAAATTGGATGAAGGTGACTGAATTACCCCCAGTCCCCAGAAAACTACATTCTGAATCTGAGGCACAGACCAGTCAAACCCCAGGAAATAGCAAAGACTGGAATGAAACTCAGCCATGGATCGACCCACCCAGACTTTTGCCCATAGGGTCAGCCCAATGTTAAACCCCTGGGTCAGACCCTTGGACCCGACCAGGTTTTGGTCTTTCCCTGTTTGGAAACTCAGTGCTTCTATTTTCCGCCTTATGGGTATTTACCTCTGCTGTTTCAGAAGTGATGTTTGCCAGGAAACAGAAGTGAGTCTGTGGCCAAACGCCCCTGTGAATCATGTAAAGGAGAATCTGGCCCTTTAGGGACTGCAGAGATGCTTCTCCCCTGCAGTGGAAAGAGTTTTCAATTCCCCAGCTTAGGACCCTACCAGAGGAATGTCAAAAAATTACATGATGGAGCATTTCAGTTACTATTATTGTGATGGGACTTATGTAGGACAGGGGCTGTGTCTGATCTGCTTATAGCTACCCCAGTTCTTAGTTCGGTAATTGGCACATAACAAGCACTTAACAAACACTGTAATTATTATTATTCCATCTGATGTGACTTGAGCTCGTTGTGGGCAGAGAATGTGTCTGTTTACTGTTATATTGTAGTCACCCAAGCACTCAGTGCTTTGCACCACAATAAGCACTTAATAAATACAGATGAATGAATGAATGACAAGAAACTCTGAAGAAAGAAGTGAGCCAGCAAGCTAAATTCCAGGGGACATTGAGTTTAGGATTCAGCTCTGACCATGGAGCCAGGACTTATTTTAGAACAGGTGGACCAAATAAGCAGGAAACCGGAATCGAGTTCCTTGAGGGCAGGGAACATGTCTACCAATTCTACTGTATTGGACGCTCTTCATGGGCAGGGAATGTGTCTATCAACTGTGTTACACTGTACTCTCCCAAGCCGTTAGCTCCGTGCTCTGCACTCAGTAGGCGATCAGTAAATACGATTGATTGATTGATATATTATTCTCCCAAGTGCTCAGTTACAGCACTCGGCATACATTAAGCTCTCACTAGATACCACTGATTGATTCAAAGAAAGCTGAGGCAGAGGGTACTCTGGAATGAAACTCTAGGGCTGGGTTGGTATGGACTTTGTTCTAACTTAGTCTATCTGCAAAGAAAAGGCAGGAGAATGTACGCACACACACAGAACCATCTGTAGCCTCCAAGCATGTGGCTGGAGAGATTTCTATAAAGGGGTGACAGACTGTGGGACATCTGATGACTCCTTAATCAAAGTGTTTGGGTCCGGAACAAAGCTCATCATTTCAGGTAAAAGTTTCCATAAATTTAACTCGGCAAAGGGAACCAGACAACCGGGGGGCAGGCTTAGTGGTGGTACTACTTGGCAAGGGGCTCAGAGCAGAGGCCACTGCACTGGGGGAAAATCCCCTGCCTTTTTGAGGCTAAAGAGTGCTCAGAGAAAGCTCAGGGTGATGCCCATGAGTAGCTCTGGGTTCCTGAGAGGCCGGTGCTGCCAGATCAGGACAAAGAATGGTCATTCCTTTGGCCCTTTGATCCCTTTAATCTCATTCCCTGTGTCTTGAAAAGTGGGTTCAAAGGAGGCAAAGGAAGACTGAACCCTCTCTGGAGATCAAGTACTTAGTGTCGGGTCCCAGCCCATCTTGGGAAACACAGATGATGGACCCACCCTAGAATAAAGTATTTCCTGAGCTTCTCAAAGGGGCTGGAGAGCAGGGCTCCATCTCCTTCACCCAGTGGGTCTCTGGTGCCCCACTCCTGGGAAGCAGCCCACAAATAAAAGGTTTGCTGCAGGAGGGAGACATATGGACTTTTCCTCTCTGTGTCACAGGAAGCCCCTGGGGGCTAGGATTCAGGACACTAGGGTCTGTGTTTAATGCCTTCCCGACTAACAGTTTGTTTTTGAATCACTTACCTGGCCAAATCCCCAATTTCCTCACCACTGAAGGGAAGATCATCCCATCTCCCAGCTCCAGATCTGTCTCAAGGTTGGGGGAACACCGCTGAGGAGAAAAAAATCATAAAAGACTAAGAAGCTTTATTGGATCAATAAAGCTGGTGTGATCACCCAGATGAGTGTCTGGGAGAAAGGGAGCCAGAAGGAACAAATCTTTGAGCTACATGAATGGGTAGCGCTGAATTCTGGTTTCTCTAAGACTGTTATTTATGGGGAGATTAGACATCAACGGAGACAAATGCAACCGGCCACAGGGACTATAGGGAAGGGAGATTTGGAAATCCATCTCTGGGGTGATGGAAATCCCCATTGGCTGGGTGGTGGTTGGGGTGTCTGGGGGCTCTGAAAATTTAAAACTTTATATGACAAGGATGGAAAGGAAAAGGGAAAATGAAATGCCCTTTGTAACTGTCCCATGTTTTGTCTGATAAATATACTTGCACCATTAGCAACGTGCAGCAGCAGAGAAGCAGCGTGGCTCAGTGGAAAGAGCACGGGCTTTGGAGTCAGAAGTCATGGGTTCAAATCCCGACTCCACCAATTGTCAGCTGTGTGACTTTGGGCAAGTCATTTAACTTCTCTGTGCCTCAGTTCCCTCATCTGTAAAATGGGAATTAAGACTGTGAGCCCCATGTGGGACAATCTGATCACCTTGTATCCCCCCAGCGCTTAGAACAGTGCTTTGCACATAGTAAGCACTTAATAAATACCATCATTGTTATTATTATTATTATTGTTAAAAACACAAGCAGCATGAGAAACATCATGGCCCGGTGGAAAGACAGTGGTCCTGAAACACCCAGCTTCCAGATCACCCAGGAGAGGGAGGTGGCCATTTTAGGAGGAGTCTGGGAGGCTGATGAGAGGATCTGCAGGAAGAAAGGAAACCGCAGAGGTGGATTAGCCCCGGTGCACTGATTTCCCTCTGGAACTCAGCACTCACAAACTCTTGCATAGTGTCCCATGGCTACGTTTGTGTAAAGGGTTCGGGCACCGTGCCATCCAGAGCGGTGCTTATATTAAAGTGTTCGGTTCCGGCACCAAGCTCATCGTAAGTGGTAAGTATGGAGGTAATTCCTTCTGCAGAGATGAGGGTCCCGGTGCTGAGAGACCCCAGAAAACTTTCCAAATAGGGGCTCCTAGAGGGATTAGCTATGACACTCTGGGACCTCCTGACCACCCTAACCAAGACACCTTAGCTTTGGCTTGATTTACCTCTACCCCAACCCTTAGCACAGTGCTTTGCACTGAGTAAGCACTCAATAATACCATAACTAAGTAAATAACATTGGGTAGTTTGGCAGGAAAGAGCATCCCTGAAGGGTGACTTCATTGCCGAAGTTTCTTCCTCCTGGGAGTCTGATGCCCTTCCTTCTGAGTCCCAAGGAGAATCTTTTTGTGCCTCCAGGAAAAACAAAATAGTAAAACCCACTAGTATGGCTTAAATGCATATTTCAACTCTGCATTTGCTATCTTTAAGGACTTTGGAGGGTTTTTCGTAGTTCTGTGTCATACTGTGGGACTGGGGAAAGTCTTCGGAACTGGGACAAAGCTCATCGTAACTGGTAACGGAGTTTGGATTGACATGTTCGCTGTTTAGGCCATCCATAGACAGCCAACGTAGCCACTGTGACCTGTGGATGCTTTGAATGAAGCCAGAGATGATGGCTTGCATGTCTAAGGGTGTTTAAAAATGGCTTAGCGAGATTTCATTGCAGAAGTAATTGGGTATCGGGAATTCATTTGGTCCTTGAGTCCTCCTTGCCAGGGGACTAAGAAATAGGATGGTTTGGAGACTCCCTAGTCTCTGTAGAACTTTTCAAAGGTGATCAATCTATCGTATTTATTGAAAGCTTACCGGGTACAGAGCACTGTACTAAGTTCTTGGGAGAGTAGAATACAACAGAGTTGGTAGTCATGTTCCCTGCCTACAACGAGTTTGGTCTAGAGATGATGGCGTTAGAACGCCTTTCGTAAATAAACCCGATACAGTTCTGGGGAAAAATGGCCAAGCACGGGCACTCTATCACTCAATCTATCAATTAAAGGTATTTACTGGGTGCTTACTTTGTGAAGAGCACTGTACCGAGTGCTTGGGAGAGTACAATAGATTAGGTAGACCTGATACCTCCCCACGAGGAGCTTACTTACAGGCTTCTGATGGCATATGTGCAAAGTGATCCTAAATCCCATCGAACTCCTGTCCGGAGGTCAAATGTGCAGTGGAAGGCTTCGGCAATGAACCAGTAGGATTTCAATTGGACTTTCCAGAAAACCAGACAGACCCAAATGCTGAGAAACAGATTAAGCAAATTTAGCCATTCACTCACTAAAGCAATGATATGAACATTTATATGGTCTGACAGGGATTAAGCTCTTAGCAGTTTACAAAGTTAACACAGACCCAAATGCTGAGAAGCAGATTAAGCAAATTTAGCCATTCACTCACTAAAGCAGTGATATGAACATTTATATGGTCTGATGGGGATTAGGCTCTTAGCAGTTTACAAAGTTAACACAGATCGTGGAAGTTCCACAGCAAATTGTACCGATAACTGTCTTTTTTCATTTTTATGAAAAGTCACATTCAAAATGCAAATTTCCTCTAGGAAAACATTCAAATAAATTCCTTAAATAATACTAAGGAGAGCTGAAAAGAGTAGATCTGTTTATACATCAGAATAGATATGTGTTTGGATTTATTCTTTTCATGGCATTTGTTAAACACTTACTATGCATCAAGCAGTGTTCTAAGCACTGGGATAGATACAAGTTAACTAGGTCGGACACAATCCCTGCCCCACATTTAATAATTCAATATTAACTGACCATTCAACATGAATTATACCGGTTACTGTTTTTTTGAAATTGGTGCTAGAAATTCCATCATGGATTAATGGCATTTTGTGAAAAACATTATGATGAATATTGTCTTTCTAAAAATAGAATAATTCAAATCATTCAATCGTATATTTTGAACACCTACTGTGTGCAGAGCACTGAGTTAAGCGCTTAGGAGAGTACACTATAACAATGTAACAGAGTTGGTAGACACATTCCCTGTCCACATCGAGCTTACAGTCTGGAGGATTTATGATATATGTACTCTCAAAAGATGCTTAAATGTGTGGGGTGCACATATGAGCTTGGTAAATTCCACCAAGGATCACGCTGTGAAATTCTGGGACTGGAAGGAAGGGAGATGGATAGCTTTCAGTTAAAATTCTAGGAGAAAATGATCTTTTTTGCAAAGGGTAAAAACGTGGTGCAGGAGATATCAAAGCGTTTGGGCCAGGAACAAGGCTAACTGTTTATGGTAAGTGCAACCCCTAGGAATCCCAAAATAAACCGAGCCCTAGGGTGGGGGAATGAAGGGGAAATGTCCAAAGATTCATTCCTTTTGATGATCATTAGATGTGCTAAATTAATTAATCAATCAGTGTTATTTATTGAACACTTACTCTGTGCAAACCACTGTCATAAGTAAGCACTTGGGAGAGTACAATGCAAGAGTTGTTAGACATGTTCCCTCCCCACAAGGAGTTTACAAACTTGAGGGGGAGATAGACATTAAAATAAATGAATTACAGATATGTTGTGCTGTGAGGCTGAGGGCGAGTAAATATCAAGAGCTTAAAGGATACAGAGCCAAGTGCATAGGTGACCGCAGAAAGTAGAGGGAGTAGGGGAGAAGAGGGTTTCTGGACTGTAAGCCCATTGTGGGCAGCGACTGTCTATTGCTGAATTGTACTTTCCAAGCACTTAGTACAGTGCTCTGCACACAGGCAGCGTTCAATAAATACGGCTGAATGAGTGACTGGACGAGAGAGATGATGTGACATGGTTCTTGGCTTTTCATCTACGAAACTCAAGGCATGGGCTAGCTCGGTGGAGTTTTACTTTGGGTCAGGCAGAAGGGTCTGGGAGAGTTAAAGGAATTAGTATGAAACTACTAAAAATTAAAAATTTCACAGGAAGCCAGTGTAATAGCGAACCTTCTAAAATAGAATAATAAATGGTGGGAGATGGTTCCCAATTTGATTGATTCAATGGCACATCAATGTGGTGCCTATCTGTGGTGGGACATTACTCATCGATAAAATATTTGCCTTTGATCAGAAGTGAAGAAAATTAAGTAGGTTGACGTTTCAGTGCTCATCAAAAATGTCTTTGGGTGCCCATCGATGATAATATGCTATGAGTCTTTTCTTCCATAGGGTGAAAGGATAAAAATTGGGTTTAGGTTTTTGCGGGAGGGGGGTTGTGATATTTGTTAAGCACTTATTATGTGTCAGGCACTGTACTAAGCGCTGGGGTAGATACAAGCTTATGAGGAAGGATACAGTCCATGTCCCATATGGGGCTCACAGTCTTGATCCCCATTTTACAGATGAGGTAACCGAGGCACAGAGAAATTGCGTTTTATTGCATAGTCTGTTGTATTGGACTGTGTCCAAACTGATTTGCTTGTATCTACCCCAGGGTTTAGTACAGTGCTTTGCACATAGTAAGAGCTTAACAAATACCACCATTATTATTATCATTATTGCACTCTCCCAGGTGCCTAGTAAAGGGGTCTGCACACAGTAAGAACTCAATAAAGACCACTGACTGCGATACAAGCTTATCAGAAAGGATACAGTCCATGTCCCATATGGGGCTCACAGTCTTGATCCCCATTTTACAGATGAGGTAACTGAGGCGCAGAGAAATTGTGTTTTATTGCATAGTCTGTTGTATTGGACTGATTTGCTTGTAAGAGCTTAACAAATACCATTATTATTATGATCATAATTGCACTCTCCCAAGTGCCTAGTAAAGGGCTCTGCACACAGTCAATAAAGACCACTGACTGATTGATTGATTAAGTGATGGCCCAAGATCACACAGTAGACTTTGGCAGAGCTGGGATTAGAACCCAGGTCCTCTGACTTCTATGCCCATACTCTTCCCACTAGGCCACACTGTTTCCCGCTGTTCATTTCAGAACAGAAATTTTGCAAATCTACTCTCTTCTAAATGGCAATTGCCTCCCAGTGGCTTAAATTCCCAAGTTCAATGTGTTGGGTATCCATGGAGGTTTGAGCTCCCGAAATTGTACCACCAAACTTGAATCTCATAATGGGATACAAATCACCCATGTTTATAATCCATTTTTTTCAGGTCCGGCACTTTTTATTCATCAGTCTTAGTAAAAGTTGAATCTCTAAAAACGTTTTATGTTAATTTTCTCCCCAGAGGGTGCCACAAAAGTACCCAAACCAATCATGTTTCGTCCTCCATCTGAGCTGAAAAAAAGGAATGAAGGAATATACATTTGCCTCCTCGAGGATTTTTACCCTGAGTTCGTCACAATGACATGGCAGGAACAGGGGAGCACTACTGCTCTGCCCTCGTACCAGAGTGCCATAGAAAAGATGAATGAAGACAAAAAAACATTTTGGGCGTTCAGCTGGCTGCTTGTTAATAAAACAACGCAGGACAAGGTGTATGAATTCGTATTCAGTCATGAGCCAAGTAAAGAGAAAAATATTGTAGAATTTCCAGAAGCCGACTCAGGTAAGGTCAAAGTCACAGACTGCTCTATTGCTTTGGTTTAGTAAATGAGCAGAAACCTAAGAGATATTCATCCCCGCCTCTGAGCCCCAAGGCACTTATGTATGTATCTATTATTTATTTATTTATTATTTTTATTTACTATTTTTATCTATTTATTTATTTATTTATCTATCTATCTATCTATCTATCTATCTATCTATCTATTTATTTATTTATTTATTTATTTATTTATGTGTGTTAATGCCTGTCTTCCCCTCTTAACTGCAAGCTCTTTGTGGGCAGGAAATGTGTCTGTTTATTGTGATAGTGCACTCTCCCAAGCACTTAGTACAGTGCTTTGCACACAGTAAGTGCTCAATAAATACAATTGAGTGAATGAATGAACGTTCAACTTTTTGGAGATTTTTTCGTTCCATGGTAGTTGTTTAAGTGTGTACTATGTGCCAGGCACTGTACTAAGCTTTGGGGTAGATACAAGTTAATCAGGTTGAACATAGTCCAACAGTTCCTTTGGAGAGACACAGCAAGCTTACCTCTTCCCTATTTGCTGTGGCCAAATACCCTGTGAAAAGCTCCAAGCCCTTTCAGTTCTTGGATTGGGGTGTTTGCTTTATTTTTATCTGAAAGTGCTTAATTCAGTGTTCTGCACCCAGTAGGCACTCAAAAAATACTATTGATTGACTGACTGAAAGAATGAAATTACCAAGTTATTTGTTTCGTTTTGGGTTTTTTTTAACAGCAGTTGTTAAGCGCTTATTGTGGGCCAGGCACTGTGCTGAGCACCGGGGTAGACACCAGCTGATCAGGTTGGACATAGTCCCTGTCCCAAGAGTCTCACAGTCCTAATACTCATTTTATAGAAGAAATAACTGAGACACAGAAGAGTGAAGTGACTTGCCCAAAGTCACAGAAAAAACCTACTATTGCATCCTCTAAATAACTCGCTTCTTTGACGGATAATTTTTTTTATCACTGTCACTCTGTACTCTCTTCCATTTCTGCCCTTTTAGACTGTGAGCCCACTGTTGGGTAGGGGCCGTCTCTATATGTTGCCAATTTGTACTTCCCAAGCGCTTAGTACAGTGCTCTGCACATAGTAAGCGCTCAATAAATACGATTGATGATGATGTCCACTCCCTTAAGGGCTTAGTACAGTGCTCCGCACATAGTAAGCGCGCAATAAATACGATTGAATGAATGAATGAACAGACAAGTGGCAGAGTCAGGATTAGAACCCAGGTCCTTCTAACTCCCAGGCCTGGGCTCTATCCACATTTCTTGCACTTCACCGATGTATAAAAACCTTGCCTGCTTTGTGTCTTGGCGGGAACAAACTGACACTAGGAAATGCCGTCTTGAGGTCTCCGATGCAGTTCCGGTCCTGTGACAATTTTGGGAAAAGGTGTTCATCTTCTTCACCATCTCTCCAGCCTCTACCGTACAGACCATCTCTTCTTTATAACATTCCTAGTGACGGTCTCTATATGTTGCCAACTTGTACTTCCCAAGCGCTTAGTACAGTGCTCTGCGCACAGTAAGCGCTCAATAAATACGATTGATTGATTGATTCCTGTTGACGTGTCCTTCCCAAAGATGCAACCACTT
Source organism: Tachyglossus aculeatus (assembly GCF_015852505.1). Lineage (NCBI taxonomy): Eukaryota > Metazoa > Chordata > Mammalia > Monotremata > Tachyglossidae > Tachyglossus > Tachyglossus aculeatus. Next base: position 39,254,318 of record NC_052067.1, on the reverse strand, counting down.
TTCTCTATTCTTCCTCCTGACTTTTATGAAACAAAGAATTTCTGAATGTTGGGTCCAGCACCAGGAATCTCTGTTTGTTCTGTTACCTTTTAATCAATCAGTCAATCAATCAATCAATCAGTCAACTAATGATAATTATTGACTGCTTTCTGTGTGCAGAACACACATGATACTAAGCGCTTTCACCCGAGGGTGAAGATGCCAGGAAACCCACTCATTCTTCATCATGACCGTGTAGATTGTAAGCACCCTGTGGGCAGGGATCATGTCTACCAACTGTTATTTTTTACTTTCCCAAGTGTTTAGTACAGAAGGTCATGGGCTCTAATCCCGGCTCTGCCATTTGTTTACCGTGTGACCTTGGGCAAGTCACTTCACCTTTCTGGGACTCAGTTACTTCATCTATAAAATGAGGATTGAGACTGTGAGCCCCATGTGGGACAGGGACTGAGTCCAACCTGATTTGTCTGAATCCACCCCCACGCTTAGTACAGTTCCAGGCACATAGTAATCACTTAACAAATACCACTATTACCATTATTATTATTATTACAGTGTTCTGCACAATGTAGGTGCCCAATAAATACCATTGATGGATTGATTGCAATAATAATAATAATAATGGTATTTGTTAAGCACTTAATACATGCAAAGCACTGTTCTAAGCGCTGGGGAGGATACAGGGTGATCAGGTTGTCTCAGGTGGGGCTCACAGTCTTAATCCCCATTTTACAGATGAGGTAACTGAGGCACAGAGAAGTGAAGTGACTTGCCCAAAGTCACACAGCTGACAAATGGTGGAGCCGGGGTTTGACTTCGAAGCCCGAGCTCTTAGTGAAGGGCTCCATACACAGTATGTGCTCAATAAATACCATTAATCAATTGACTGATCGTATTAGTACAGTGCTCTGCACACAGAGAGTGCTCAGTAAATACCCTAGATTGATTGATTGTACTCTCCCAAGTGCTTGGTTCAGGGCTCTGCACATGATGAGCACTCAATAATTCATTCATTCAGTCAGTCAGTCATATTTATTGAGCACTTACTGTGTGCAAAGCACTGTACTAAGCGCTTGGGAGAGTTCAGTTTAACAATGAACAGACACATTCCCTGTCCACACGAGCTTACAGTCAAGAGGGGGAATAAATAAATATCACCAATTGATTGATTGCTTGATTGACCCTTGTGTGCCTAGCAGAATTTTTTGGGGGGGGGAAATATTCTCTTCCCATGCTGGGACATGAATGTCTGTGGGCCAAAGATTAATGTCTGGGTTTTAATGCAAAGATCAAAGATGTCATGTGCAGGTACGTGGGGTCTTGGTTTGAGCTGGAGAGCTACAAAGAACGAGGTTAGTGATGTAGGGTTTATTGGTCATTTTTCCCACTCGGAGTAGTAACATGTCTTTCTTCAGGGGTGAATGGGGATGTTTGTACTTAACTGACCTGAAAATAGCTCTAATTTTTGTTTTTGCTTCCCCTAGCTCTTCACCCCACCACTACCCCTACAGGAAAAATTCCTTGCACCGTCGGCCCAGATCACCATCCCGGGGGTAAGTCTCTCTCTGCTCTGAGCTGCGACCCAGGTAAAGGGCCCTTTCTGCTCTGTGGCCATTACCAGCTGGTGGCAGGAAGGGCCGAGCTTCTCAGCCCATAGCTTGTGGGAGAACGGACAGGTCTCTCGGAAAGGAAGGAGCTCTGATTCATTCGTTCATTCATTCAATTGTATTTATTGAGCACTTACTGTGTGCAGGGCACTGTACTAAGCACTTGGGAAGTACAAGTTGGCAACATATAGAGACAGTCCCTACTCAACAGTGGGCTCACAGTCTAGATGAGGGATGACCCATATGGAGGACTCCCCTGACCGTCACTGGAAGTTGCTGGGTGGCTAGAAGAGAGCTGGGGTCCAGGGCAGGGCCGGCTGTGAGGTCGCGGGGCATAACCACTCACGGAAATAAAACTCTCCCCATCAAGCAGCATTCCCAGTGGGTTTCCGGGCCCCTCTCAGAAACACCACCATCAGGACCTTCTCTCCTCAAATCCCCTCAGCTGCCTTCTCCTCCTCTTCCTCCTTCTCCTCGGTTGCCTTGTCCACATTCATTCATTCATTCAATCATATTTATTGAGCGCTTACTATGTGCAGAGCACTGTACTAAGTGCTCGGGAAGTACAAGTTGGCAACATATAGAGACGGTCCCTACCCAACAGTGGGCTCACAGTCTAGAAATCCCTCCACGTCTGGCTCTGCCGGTGGGGCTCTGGGTTCTGGACATCATTGCCCGCTTGGCTCGAAGCCCACAGTCCTGGACAGGGCTGGGTGACTCTATGCCCTAGAACTCTGGGGGTCCCAGTAGCCCCCCGCAACTCCCTGACCAGTCGCTCCATGTAACTGCTACCTCACCCTCCTTTCAGGTTGGGTAAGAGCAGGAGAGCTCTAACTCATCCCCCAGATAACTGGGAAGGTAGCCTGTCCCATGTCCCATGACATCTTTTAGACTGTGAGCCCACTGTTGGGTAGGGACTGTCTCTATATGTTGCCAACTTGTACTTCCCAAGCGCTTAGTACAGTGCTCTGCACACAGTAAGCACTCAATAAATACGATTGTTGATGATGATGATGATCCTGCTACCTTATTGAAGACCCGAGGTCTGGTCGGAGGTTCTGGATCCATGACCAGGGCAGCTGAAGGACTCTGGTTCCTCAGCAGCGTCTCACGGGGTGGATCAGATTTTTTTTATGGCATTTGTAAAGTGCTTACTATAAGCTGAGCACTGCGCGCCAGGGTGGACACAAACTAATCACGTCAGACACAGTCCATGTCCCAAGTGGGGCTCATAGTCCTAATCCCCATTTTACAGATGAGTTAACTTAGGCCCAGAGAAGTGAAGTGATTTCCCCAAGGTCACACAGCAGACACGTGGCAGAGCCCGGATTAGAACCCAGGTCCTTCTGACTCCCATGCCCGTGCACTAATCCCCTAAGCCATGTTGCTTCTCATATCCAATGGGGGCTTGGTTGTCTTTCCCCGTACCGGTTACCCGCAGCCAGCTGGAGACTGGAAGCTGCAGTGAGGAGGCGACTCTCCTGATAGAGGGAATATCTCTGTCCTCATTTTGGGATTGCCCCAGGCCTAGCTTCCAGTGGCCCTGGTTCCCCTCCAGCCCAAACTGAGGGAGGGATGGTGGACACCAGGAGAGTGTGCTGGTTTACATTTAGATGGGATGACCTGGAGGATTGGGTGTGCTGGACCCCTAATAATGACGGCATTTATTAAGCACTTACTACGTACAAAGCACTGTTCTAAGCAGTGGGGAGGTTACAAGGACATCAGGTTGTCCCACAGTGGGCTCACAGTCTTAATCCCCATTTTCCAAATGAGGGAACTGAGGCACAGAGAAGTTAAGTGACTTGCCCAAAGTCACACAGCTGACACTTGGCAGAGCCGGGATTCGAACCTCTCTCTCTCTCTCCTTGTGGAAAGGTCCCTGGCCTCAGGGTCAGAGTGAAAGCCAGGGCCCAGAAGCCTCTGTCTAGGGTTGGGATTGAGTTTCGGTAGGTGAAGGAGAGCTCCTAGCAGGGGAACCCCTAGGGCTGAATTTCTTTCTAAACCTTGTAAGTTCCTCCCATTTGCTCAGGTCGAGAGTTCAGGAGATCTGAGCTCCAGTGTCTCCCATCAATCAATCAATCAGTCATGTTTACTGAGTGTTTTCTGTGGCGATGGGGTGGAACTTCCAAACAGAATGGGATCAGGGGAAGAAGGTACTTCCCTGCCTGATGCCAAGTAAGAAGCAGCTTGGCACTGTACTAGACACTTGGGAGAGTACAATATAATAGAGTTCGTAGATATGTTCCCCGCCCATAACGAGCCTATAGTTTAGAGGGGGGAGATGGACATTAATACAAATGAATAAATTACATATATGTACATAAGAGCTGTGGGGCTTCACAGTGAGGGTGGGGAGGGTGGTGAATAAAGGGAGCAAATCCAAATACGGGGAGGGCAGTGAATAAAGGGAGCAAATCCAAATACAGGGACAATGCAGGAAGGAGAGGGAGAAGAGGAAATGAGGGCTTACTCAGGGAAGCCTTCTTGGAAAACACGTGCCTTCAATAAGGTTTTCAGGTGAGTTAAAAATTGTCTGTCAGATATGAAGAAGGAGGGTGTTTCAGGCCAGAGGCAGGATGAGGGCAAGAGGTGGGTGGCAAGATGGATGAGATTGAGGTACAGTGAACAGGGTGACATTAGAGGAGCAAAATACGTGGGCTAGTAGAAGAAGAAGCAGTGAGTAGTAGAAGAGCAGTGAGATTAGGTAGGAGGGGGCAAGATGATTGAGTGCTTTAAAGCCGATGGTAAGAAGTTTCTGTTCAATGCGGAGGTGGATGGGCAACCACTGGAGGTTCTTGAGGAGTGGGGAAACATGGACTGAATGTTTTCATAGAAAAATGATCCAGGCAGTAGAGTGAAGTATGGACTGACATGGTGAGAGACAGTTGGTAGGGAGGCCAGCAAGGAAGCTGATACAGTAATCAAGTACTTAAATCTCCACTTCCTCAGCGAATGACTAACTCCCTGTGTGACCCTGGGCAAGTCCCATAACTTCTGTGGGTTCGGGGTTTCAAGAGGGAGAGTCCTTTCTCACATGCCCAGGCCTGAGAGAAGTGTCAAGTCCTGAAATCTGGAGAGACGGCGCAGGGTTGGTCAAGGCCAGCACAGTTTTCCAGACACCTGAGAAAGATGGTCATGGTGGGGGTCTAGGGGAGGTGAAGCGAGGACTCCGGTAGGCTGTGAGACTCAATAAGATATATAAATGAATGAAGAGACCCTGGGTCAAAAGCATTTCTAGCCCTTCATCGTGGGAAGCAGAGCAAGACTTTCATGGACAATCAATCCAGTGCTCAGAACAGTTCCTGGCACATAAATACTTAACAAATACCATTAAAAAAAACCCAACTCAGCCACTGGAGAACCACCTTGAACAAGGGGTAACAAGCACCCTAAGTTACACCTGAGAAACTCATCGCCAGCCTCCCATTCATTCAATCATATTTATTGAGCACTTACTGTGTGCAGAGCACTGTACTAAGCTCTTGGGAAGTACAAGTTGGCAACATACGGAGACGGACCCTACCCAACAACAGGCTCACAGTCTAGAAGAAAATTTTATCTCGCACTCCTAGATGATTCATAATTAACCCTCCAGTATATTTGCAATTTTTTTTAACTATCATACCAGAGAGGGGATTAGAATCTAGGCCTCCAGGCTTCCACGGCTGTTACCTTTCCTCTAGGCCACTGCAGGCCTCACAACTACCCCCCACCTCCCACAAGAATGGTAGCAAGTCTGAGTCTTCTGATAGTGCTTAATTAATTGATTAACTAACTGATTGATTGACTGATGCTTTCCCTCACGGGATACTCCAGGAGTGAGCTGGGATGGTCCAGGGGTGGCGATGGGGTGGAACTTCCAAACGGAATGGGATCAGGAGAAGCAGGTACTTCTCTGCCTGATGCCAAGTAAGAAGCAGCTTGGCCTAGTGGAAATAGCGTGGGGCTGGGAGTCAGAAGGACCTCGTTCTAATCCCCGCTCCGCCATTTGTCTGTTGTGTGACCTTGGACAAGTCACTTCAACTCCTCTGTGTTTTGTTATCTCATCTGTAAAATGGCGATTAAGACTCTGAGCCCCATGTGGGTGGGTCTTGTGGGTTCTAATCCCGGCTCTGCCACTTGTCAGCTGGGCGACTTTGGGCAAGTCACCTAACTTCTCTGGGCCTCAGTTACCTCATCTGGAAAATGGGGATGAAGACTGTGAGCTCCAAGTGGGACAATCTGATTACCTTGTATCTCCCCCAGCGCTTAGAATAGTGCTTGACACATAGTGCTTAACAAATACCATTATTATTTATTATTATGTGGAACAGGGACTGTGTTTGAACAGGGACATCCTGTCCAACTCAATTAGCTTATGTCTGCCCCAGTGCTTAGTACAGTGCCTGGTACATAGTAACAAATAGCACAATTAAGTTACGTGAGGGCAGGGAGTATGGCAGGATGGCCCTGTTGGGATCCCCAACTTGGTAGCACCCAAATTTGCACTCTGGGCACCTCTTGGGCATTGCCTCCCCTTTCTGGGGTTAAAAATGCAAAATAAAAATCCCCAAGAACAGCACAACTATGTTGTCTGTGCAAGTCCAACTTGTTGTAGTCTTAATGGCATTTTTTGAGCACCTGCTGTGTGAAGTACACTGTACTAAACAGTTGGAAAAGTAAAACAAGCAGTACACGACAGGTTCTACGTCTATAAGGAGTTCATACTCTAATAAGGGAGAAAGAGATGGAAGTATTTACCAAGGGTGGAATCAGATCTAATAACTGAATGTGCGCTTGAAAATGTCCATACACCCAAGAGCTGAGAAGGGCTAAGGCTCTCACTTTACTTTTCTCATTTTTATCCACGGAGCAACCCCGTGAGGTACGTAGAAAACTTCCCTCAAATCAACTAATCGGTGGTATTTATTGAGCTCCTACTGAAGGAAGAGCACTGTACTGAGCACTTGGGAGAGCACAATAGAATTAGTAGATAGGATCCCCGCCCTCAAGAAGCTTGCAATCTAGCAGATACAAGAGGAGTTTGAACAGATTCATGGACAACAATAGTATTTACCGAGCTTCCACTGTGTGTGCAAAGCACTGAGCGAGGCACTTGGGTGAGTACAGTAGAGTTAGTGGGCAGATCCCTGCCCTAAAGGCACTTACAATTAAGTCGCTTCAAAAGAAGATTTGGACAGATTCACAGATAAGTGGTCCTCAGTGCGTGACCAGAGGCCAAGATAGGGACGTCACAGGTGAAGCTGGGGTGTTAGATGGCCCATCCGGACGGAGATATGTTCAGGAGGCCACCATCAAACCATTCCTCTGAACATCCTGTTTTTTGCTGTTGGATCTCGTCGTCCCTGCCACTGTCAGGGTTCCGGTTAACGGGGGGCCGCTGGTCTGGCGTTGACCTGGCATTGCTCACGTGTGATGTTTCTATTCCAGTCAAGCAAGACGTGCAGTTCATGAACACGTCCGCCTATTACACCTACACCATCCTGCTGCTCAAGAGCACCATGTATTGTGTCATCATGCTGTTCTTCGTGTACAAAAGGACCACGACCAGCGGCAAGGGGAGATGATCAGCCCGTTGACATCTCCAGAGAAACGTGTGGCAGCCAACGGGATTTTCCGGGACCATGCGCCAGGCTTCTCTCCGGACCTGCACGCGAGAAGCAGAGCGGCACATGGAAGTTGATATGTGTTATTTCTGTCACAATTACAAGCGTTTCTTTGTAATCACCGGGCAGAAGTTCATTTTATCATTTCATTTTTAAACTGTAACAAACCCTCTTTCATTGATGTGTTCTTTTTATTCTATTTTCTGGGATTATTTTAAACGTCTCACGTATTCTCTGCATCAATCTATCTGGTCACATAAATAAAAGCCCCACACCTACCTGCGATGTGTGTTATTTCTGTCGCAATTACAAGCGTTTCTTCTTTGTAATCACCGGGCAGAAGTTCATTTTATAATTTCATTTTTAAACTGTAAGAAACCCTCTTTCATTGATGTGTTCTTTTTATTCTATTTTCTGGGATTATTTTAAACGTCTCAATTTATTCTCTGCATCAATCTATCTGGTCACATAAATAAAAGCCCCACACCTACCTGCGATGTGTGTTATTTCTGTCGCAATTACAAGCGTTTCTTCTTTGTAATCACCGGGCAGAAGTTCATTTTATAATTTCAGTTTTAAACTGTAACAAACCCTCTTTCATTGATGTGTTCTTTTTATTCTATTTCCTGGGATTATTTTAAACTTCTCACGTATTCTCTGCATCAATCTATCTGGTCACATAAATAAAAGCCCCACACCCACCTGCGATGAAAAGTTGTTCTTTCGCTTGCTTCCACTACTTGTAAATAATTCATGTCTGTTTGTCTTCCCCATTAGATTGCAAGTTCTTTCCCCACGTAGGCTGGGAGCTTCATAATGGGCAGGAACTGTTGTATTTACCTCAGCACTTAGTACAGTGCTTGGCACAGAGTGAGCACTTAACAAATATTATTATTATTGCTATTGGTATTGGTATTATTATTATCCTTGCAGCAGGGACTGTCACTTTTATTGGTGGCTTCCTATTACCTAATACAATAGGAACTCAATAAACGGTATTGATTGAAAAATCTCCACCTTTGAACACTTTTTATTTCATTTTGACAAAATCAACCAAATTCTGCACAGCACTGAGGATCTAGTGGGGAGTAGAGGAAAGGGCGTAGAGTTGGCAGGAGGGAAATCTAGGTTCTAGTTATGGCTCTTCCCTGGCTCCTCTCGGTGACCTTGGACAAGTCCCTTTGCTTCTGTGGACCTCTATTTTCTCATCTGTACAATGGGGCTAACACTACATGCTGATTTTTTACCACTCAATGTAAAAATCACTGGGGTGGGGAGAGAAGGTTAAGGACTGAAATTACTCTATGCAAATAGAGAAGTAGCATGGTCTGGTGGAAAGACCACAGGCCTGGGTGTTAGAAGGACCTGAGTTATAATCCCAGCTCCATCACTTGAGAAGCAGTGTGGCTCAGTGGAAAGAGCACGGGCTTTGGAGTCAGAGGTCATGGGTTCAAATCCCGGCTCTGCCAATTGTCAGCTGTGTGACTTTGGGCAAGTCACTTAACTTCTCTGGGCTTCAGTTCCCTCATCTTAAAATGGGGATTCAGACTGTGAGCCCCCCGTGGAACAACCTGATCACCTTGTAACCTCCCCAGTGCTTAGAACAGTGCTTTGCACATAGTAAGCCCCTAATAAAATGCCATCATCATTATTATTATTATTGTCTGCTGTGTGATATTGGACAAGTCACCTAGCTTCTCTATGCCTCAGCTACCTCATCTGTGAAATGAGGAATAAGATTGTGAGAGCAATGTGGGACAGGGACCTTGTCCAACCTGAGCATCGTGTATCTACCCCAGCATTTGGTACAGTAACTGGCACATACTTAACAAATACCATTAAAAAAAATGGCTTTGGAAATGAAAAATACTACTGGCATTCCCCGTGACACAGTCATTCATTCATTCATTCAATCGTATTTATTGAGCGCTTACTGTGTGCAGACCACTGCACTAAGCGCTTGGGAAGTCCAAGTTGGCAACATCTAGAGACGGTCCCGACCCAACAGCGGGCTCACAGTCTAGAAGGGGGAGACAGACAACAAAACAGAACATATTAACAAAATAAAATAAATAGAATAAATATGTACAAATAAAATAGAGTAATAAACACGTACAAACATATGTACATATATACAGGTGCTGTGGGGAGGGGAAGGAGGTAAGGCGGGGGGATGGGGAGGGGGCAGTCAGCATATACTTATCAAGAAGATGGTTGAATCACAACCGGCTCAGCTATGTGGGGGACGTTTTCCCACAGAGCTACATACTATAAAACCTTGCAGAACCTCTGGAAAAAAATATGAAATTCCTTGACATGCAGTATTATGTAACATCTACCACTAAACTATTATTTATTCTCTACTAAAGAAATTCAGAGCATAGCATCACAATGGTAATAAAATAGGGAGCTGTAATATGATGTAATGTATAATATTAGTCTTTGCAGGAGGCAGTGGAAGTAAAAGCTTACTCTGCTAACTGAAGGTGTGATATTTCCGCTTCAGTGAAAAATTTGTCCAATTTAGGTTCAACAGCCTCCTCCTTTTATTCATAAGACACCTTGTAGTTGTAAAATCCTGATGAATAGCTCTGCCTACCTTTGAACTCCTCTATCAGGGTCTTTTTCGATCATTTCTAAAAGTCCATCTGATTCCTTAAAAATTGATACCAGACTCCTTTTTTTATGGTATTTATTAAGTGCTTACTATGAGTCAAGCACCGTTCTAAATGCCGGTATAGATACAAATCAATGGGGTCGGGCACAGTCCCTTTCTCACATGGGGCTCACAGTCTAAGTAGAAGGAAGACAAGGCATTGAATCTCCATTTTACAGTTGAGGAAACTGAGGCACGGAAAGGTTAAGTGACTTGCCCGAGATCACACAGCAGACAAGTGGCGAAGCCAAGATTAGAACCCAGGTCCTCTGACTCCAAGGCTTGGGCTTGTTCCATTAGGCCATGCTGCTTCCCAAGAAAATGGCCTGCCGTGAAACTCAGATTCTTACCTTGGTGGCAGCCATGGCACCCTCTTTCTTCTCCATCTCTTCCTCCTCCTCTGCCACCACAGAGGAATGGGGCTTCCTCCTTTTCACCCTAAAGCAACACAGAATTGGGGTGCAGTAGAAGGGCAGATATTTTCAATCAAAGGTCTTTATTGAGCACTTACTATGCACAGAGCATTCATTCATTCAATCGTATTTCTTGAGCACTTACAGTGTGCAGAGCACTGTAATAAGCGCTTGGGAAGTACAAGAGAGCACTAGATTAAGCGCTTGGGAGAGTACAACACAACAGAATAAGTGGACATGTTCCCTGCCCAGAACGAGCTCACAGTCTGGAGGGAATTTAGAAGATGGTTCTACTATGCCACAATTCTCTACCATTTTCAGATAGATCAGGGAAGCTAGCAGCTGTCGGTTTATTAATCAACAGTAATAATGAAAATAATGGTACTTGTAGAGTACTTACTATGTGCCAAGTACTAACCGCCAGCTTGGCTCAGTGGAAAGAGCACGGGCTTTGGAGCCAGAGGTCATGGGTTCAAATCCCGGACTCCGCCACTTGACAGCTGTGTGACTTTGGGCAAGTCACTTAACTTCTCTGGGCCTCAGTTATCTCACCTGTAAAATGGGGATTAAGTCTGTGAGCGCCACGTGGGACAACTTGATTACCTTGTATCTACCCCAGCGCTTAGAACAGTGCTTTGCACATAGTAAGCGCTTAATAAATGCCATCATTATTATTATCAGGTCAGACACACTTGACTCACTATGTAGGCGGGAGAACAGATACAGAATCACCATTTTAAAGATGAAGGAACAGAGTTACAGAGAAGTTAAGTGACTTTCCATGATCACCCAGAGGGAAAGTCCAGTCAGTCGATCGTATTTATTGAGCGCTTACTGTATGCAGAGCACTGTACTGAGTGCTTGGGAGAGGACGAAATAACAATTAACAGACACATTCCCCACCCACAAGGAGCTTACAATCTAGAAGGGGAGACAGACGCTAACATAAATAAATTACAAGTATGTACAAAAGTGCTGGGGACTGGAAGGAGGGGATGAATAAAGGGAGCAAGTCAGGGTGATGCAGAAGGACGTGGGAGAAGAGGAAATGAGGGCTTAGTCAGGGAAGGCCTCTTGGAGGAGATGTGCCTTCGATAAGGCACTGACGTCGGGGGGAGAGTCCCGTGAGATGAGAAGCCAGACTCAGAGGCAGCTGCTACACCAGCAGCAGGGCAGAAGGAGCCTTAGCTACGACCTCATAATCTTTGCATGCTCAATGGCCTGGCTGAATCAGCTGTGAGATCAGTCATTCACTCATCCATTCACTCATCCATTCACTCAAATACATTTACTGAGCTCTTACCGTGTGCAGAGCACTGTACTAAGTGCTTGGGAGAATACAAAATAACAACAAACGGACACATTCCCCGCTGAGCAAAATGAGAAGCGGTGCGGCTCAGTGGAAAGAGCCCGGGCTTTGGAGTCAGAGGTCATTGGTTCAAATCCAGGCTCCGCCACTTGTCGGCTGTGTGACTTTGGGCAAGTCACTTCAATCAAATCAATCAATCAATCGTATTTATTGAGCGCTGTGTGCAGAGCACTGTACTAAGCGCTTGGGAAGTACAAGTTGGCGACATATAGAGACAGTCCCTACCCAACAGTGGGCTCACAGTCTAAAAGGGGGAGGCAGAGAACAAAACCAAACATACTAACAAAATAAAATAAATAGAATAGATATGCACAAGTAAATAAATAAATAAATAAATAGAGTAATAAATATGTACAAACATATATACATATATACAGATGCTGTGGGGAAGGGAAGGAGGTAAGATGAGGGGGATGGAGAGGGGGACGAGGGGGAGAGGAAGGAAGGGGCTCAGTCTGGGAAGGCCTCCTGGAAGAAGTGAGCTCTCAGTAGGGCCTTGAAGGGACTTCACTTCACTTCTCTGGGCCTCAGTTCCTTCATCTGTAAAATGGGGATTAAGACTGTGAGCCCCATGTGGGACAACCTGATCACCTTGTATCCTCCCTGGTGCTTAGAACAGTGCTTTGCACATAGTAAGCGCTTAATAAATGCCATCATTATCATTATTATTACAGTCTAGAGATCCATTCCGCTTCACTTCAGGGACGCCCCCTCCTCCACCTCCACCGGCCCAATGGCCTGTGATTTTACAATGCCAGCACTGACCTGAGGGGAAAAAAATCCTGTAGGAAAGATTTAACACTAAGACTCCACACGCCTTGTATTTCCTGGAGATGTCCAGCTTTCTGTTTCATTCAGTTGATGGGGGAGGGAGGGAGAGATGTTTTGAGGAAGACTGGGAAAAGGAGATATTTTATATTCTGAATCACTAAGGCTCTCTCTTACTAGTTTTATCTAGCAAATACCAAAGTCATTGGTTGCTAAAGAAAGGCACAGCCCCATCATCAAATATAACAGTATTTTAAGAGCTTGGGGCTTCTAAGAGTAGTGCTGTACTTTGAAAACAAGTCTAATTTATATTTATGTTTTATCTATATACATATACACATATATATCACTACGCTGACGGTTATTCATTGCTAATAGAAGGCAGGGTCAGATCACTAAATAAAAAGTTATAAATGGGGGTTTAAATAGTCGTTCAGTCCATTGAAAACAACAATTCTAATTTTTTAAATATCATTTCATTTACAATTATTAAGAAGTGGCTCTTTTGATAACGTTTCCCAACCTACTTCTCCTACATGCCAAACAATTCATCAGAAAGTGTTCCCAACTAAATACTCAATCGCATCATCTCCAGAGTGTACAAACGGCCAAACCAAGGACACATCCTTCAACTAGACCCAAAAATGAAACAAACACCTCACCGGCAGCCTCAAGATGGTTTGCTTAAATGCAAGCGTCGTGGCTGTGTGCTGGCGGAAAACGGCCAGCTGAGGATGCTTAGTCCCTGGACGGACTTGGCGTGGATTCCCACCAATGCAGGGATGTTAATCAATAATCAATCAATCAATGGTATTTATTGAATGCTTCCTATGTGCAGAGCATTGTACATGACAACAGAATTAGTGGTCACGATCCCTGCCATGACAAGGTTACGGTCTAGAGGGGCAGATGAGCTTTAATATAAATCTTCTTCAAATGCCGTCGAGTCGTTTCCGACCCGTAGCGACTCCAAGGACACCCCCTCTTCAGAAGGTACCATCTTCTGTCATAAGTTTGTTCTGGTGTGTGTATCCATAGAGTTTTAGTATATAGTATAATAGCTGTAGAGTTAATATAATGTATAATATGCAATTTAAAGATATGTACAGAAGTGTTGCGGGGCTGAGGGTGGGGCAAACAGCAAATGTCCAAAGGTCAGTGATCTGAGCGCAAAGTTATAGAGGTGGGGGATTGGTGGCAAAGAAGCTGCCCCTGGCCTGCTTTCTATTTTGAGCTGATTGTGAATTGAAAAGAATTCGAACAAGAGGTTGGTAATGTGTTGCCACAATAATGTTACAACTGCAGAACTATGCTCCGTTCTTTGTGCTGGTATTTATTAATCCTATAGTGTTCAACGACCAGCGAGGCACAGGGCGGTGCATTTACTTCAAGAATTTCTGCATTTTTAGGTCAGTGCAGTTAAGACATATGACTAGGTTTCTGGGCTGCCCTAGGGATGACAGCGTTTTAGCACACAGGAAATGGTTCCCTCTATAAAAATGCTAAGAAAATTCATTTTTTAAAATGAGTTGCTGGATGTTAATGCGTTTCTCAATCAATCATATTTATTTACTATGTGATGGGCACTTGAGAGAGTACAGTTGGTAGATCCATTACCTGCCCAAGAGGAGCTTACAGTCTAGAGGGAGAGACGGACATTAACATGTCCACGCTCTCTCCTGGGCCATGTATGCACTTGGATCTGTGACTTTTGGACACTTGATAATAATAACAATAATGATGGCATTTATTAAGTGCTTACTATGTGCAAAGCACTTTTCTAAGCGCCAGGGAGGCTACAAGGTGATCAAGTTGTCTCATGGGGGGCTCCATTTTCCAGATAAGGTAACTGAGGCACAGGGAAGTTAAGTGACTTGCCCAAAGTCACACAGCTGACAATTGGCGGAGCCGTGATTTGAACCCATGACCTTTGACTCCTAAGCCCGGGCTCTTTCCACTGAGCCACGCTGCTTCTCCGATCACCCTACCTCCAACCCCACAACACATCATCATCATCATCATCATCAATCGTATTTATTGAGCGCTTACTATGTGCAGAGCACTGTACTAAGCGCTTGGGAAGTACAAATTGGCAACATATAGAGACAGTCCCTACCCAACAGTGGGCTCACAGTCTAAAAGGGGGAGACAGAGAACAAAACCAAACATACTAACAAAATCTCTAAATTACATGTTATAAATTGTTTATTTACATTAATGTCTGTATCCCCATCTAGACTATAAGCTTGTAATGGGCTGGGAACATGTCCACCTATTCTGTTTGTATCGTACCAAGTGCTTAGTACGGTGCTCTGCAAATAGTGAGTGCTCAACAAATATCACTGATTGATTGATTCATATAAATGAATAAATAAAATACGGGTATGTATACAAGTCCCTGGGGCTGAAGGTGGGGTGATTTAGGAGGGAAATTCTGTGCAAAAGTGATGCATAAGGGGGTGGGAGTTGAGGAAATAAGGGCTTCGTTGGAGAAGTGATGTTAATAAGGCATGGAGACTACCAAGGCCCAGCCTCCAGCTCAACCATTGGTCCCTCTGCTCCTGCTCCACAGGGTAACGCGGACCCCCGCGTCCTCTGCCCCCTTCCTGGTCCTCCCAAACCGGACCCCAGGAGCCCAGCAGCAGGAACAAAACTAAAGCTCGCTCTTGTCCTCACTGTCCATCTAGCCTGGGATGCCTGGGCTAACGCCTGCGGACCTCCGGTAGCCAAGCGGCCCACGAGCCGTCGCGACGGACCGGCACAGACGTCCGACGGTCCTGACCGTGCCGGGAACCCTGGAGTGAGGAAATACGGAAGTCCTCGTGCTCAGAGAGGTTTTTCGGGTTCGCTGGGATGGGAGCACCCCAGTTCCCCCTTCCACACTCCCGTCCTGGGCCGCGGTCCAACAGCGGGTGTTGCGGGGGCGGCTGTTTTCTCCTCGGACCCCAGTTGTGTTGTTTTGTTTTCATCAGCCTGCGGTCGGGGAGGAGGGAAATGCACTCGGTGGAAACCGGCCCAAACCGGTTAGGGATCCGGGAGGGGGCTGGGCTGTTTGCGAGTCGGAGCGAGGACAGTTAACCCACAGGCAGCTCTGGGCCCCGGACCCGGCCGCAAGCTAATGGAAACGCGGAAGAGCGGCGGCCCGCCCCAGATAGACATCAGGCGTGCGAGGGGGGCTGCGGTTGTCCCCGTGCCTCATCAACACCCCGGCACCCCAAACTACAGCTTCAGCGCATGCAAGACGCATGGCTCGTCCAGGCCTGGAGTCCGCAGGCAGCCATGGCGCGACCTATCCGGGCCTGTAGGCCTCAGTCACTCAGTCAGTCAATTGCATTTATTGAGCATTTACTGTGTGCAGAGCACCGTATTAAATGCTTGGGAGAGTACACTATAACAACATAGTCCCTGCCCACAACGAGCTTACAGTTCAGAGGCCTCACTAGCTGTAACAATAATAACTATTATTGTGGTACCTGTTAAGCACTTACTATGTGCCAAGCACCGTTCTAAGCGCTGGGGTAGATCCAAGTGAATCCGATTGGACACAGTCCCTGTCCCACATCATTTTACAGATGAGGTAGACTGTGAGCCCACTGTTGGGTAGGGACGGTCTCTATATGTTGCCAATTTGTACTTCCCAAGCGCTTAGTACAGTGCTCTGCACATAGTAAGCGCTCAATAAATACGATTGATGATGATGACGATGAGGTAGCTGAGGCCCCGAGAGAGAAGCACTTGCCCAAAGTCACCCAGCAGACGAGTGGCGGAGCTGGGATTAGAACCCACGACCTCCGCCTCCCAAGCCCGGGCTCTTTCCGCTAGGCCACACTGCTTCCCCAACTTGCCCAGGGTCACACAGCAGACAAGTGGTAGAGCCAGGATTCGAACCCAGGTCCTTCTGATTCCCAGGCCTGTGTGCGCTATCCATTAAGCTCTATCCATTGGGTAAGTCACTAAACTTCTCTGAGCCTCAGTTTATCATCTGTAAAATGGGGATTAAGACTGTGAGCCCCACAAGGGACAAACTCATTACCTTGTTTCCCCTCCCCAGCGCTTAGAACAGTGCTTTGCACATAGTAAGTGCTTAACAAATGCCATTATTATTATTATTATTATTATTATTATTATTATTATTAAGCCATGCTGCTTCTCCATGCTGTAGGGGAGTAACAGCATCATCTGTGCTCGGGACATACCACAGAAATGGCTTTTGTCAACTTTCCCTAACCACAAGGAGCGTACGCATCCATGGGGGAGACAGCAAAGAAAAATCACCAAGAAGTGGAACCTGAATCAATACAATCAAACACACTTTCCCAAGCGCTTAGTACAGCGCTCTGCACACAGTAAACTCTCGGGAAATACGACTGAACGAACGAGTGAATGATCAACCATAATAGGCTGAGCCGGGAGATTCATTCATTCATTCACTCAATCGTATTTACTGAGTGCTTACTGTGTGCAGAGCACTGTACTAAGCGCTTGGGAAGTACAAGCTGGCAACATATAGAGACAGTCCCTACCCAACAGCGGGCTCACAGTCTAGAAGGGGGAGATCGCATTTATTGAGCGCTTACTGTGTGCAGAGCACTGTGCTAAGCGCTTGGGAAGTACAAGTTGGCAACATATAGAGACAGTCCCTACCCAACAGTGGGCTCACAGTCTAAAAGGGGGAGACAGCGAACAAAACCAAACATACTAACAAAATTAAATAGAATAGATCATCATCGATCATCAATCGTATTTATTGAGCGCTTACTATGTGCAGAGCACTGTACTAAGCGCTTGGGAAGTACAAATTGGCAACATATAGAGACGGTCCCTACCCAACAGTGGGCTCACAGTCTAAAAGGGGGAGACAGCGAACAAAACCAAACATACTAACAAAATTAAATAGAATAGATCATCATCGATCATCAATCGTATTTATTGAGCCCTTACTATGTGCAGAGCACTGTACTAAGCGCTTGGGAAGTACAAATTGGCAACATATAGAGACGGTCCCTACCCAACAGTGGGCTCACAGTCTAAAAGGGGGAGACGGAGAACAAAACCAAACATACTAACAAAATTAAATAGAATAGATATGTACAAGTAAAATAAATAGAGTAATAAATATGTACAAACATATATACATATATAGAGAAGGGAGAGGGGGCAGCAGTGACCTTTCCTCACTGATGACGGTGAGTGGGGGCGGACTTCGGGGAAGTCACAGTCAGGTTGGCCTCCTCTCCCTCCAAACCACTTGCCATTAGGTCTGAAATGGGAGCCGGGTTTTCCCTTTCTCTACTGGTGCCCTGGTTTCCAATTTAAGACGAAGGAAATAACGGCCCCCACTTTGATTCAGAGAACGGGGTTGCGGGGAACTGTGGGAGAAGTCTTGGCCCAGGATGAGAGTTTGCAAACGTGAACTGGGTTCAAGTGGGCACGTCTGTGAGGCAGTGCAACTTGGGGTTAGAACCCGGGAAAGGAAGAAAAAAGACACTTTTTCACAGAGCGGGAGAGAAGCAACGTTGCCTAACTGATAGAGCACAGATATGTTGCCAATTTGTACTTCCCAAGTGCTTAGTACAGTGCTCTGCACATAGTAAGCGCTCAATAAATACGATTGATGATGATGATGAGAAGGACTTGGGTTCTAATCCCAGCTCCGCCACTTGTCCGCGGGTCACTTTAGGCTGTGAGCCCCACATGGGACAACTTAATCATCTTGTTACCCCCCAGTGCTTAGAACAGTGCTTTGCACATAGCGAGCGCTTAACAAATGCCATCACTATTATTTAGGCGAGTCCCTTCACTTCGCTGTTCCTCAGTTACCTCATCCATAAAACGGGCATTAAGACTGTGAGCCCTATGCAGGACACGAACTGTAACCAACCTGATTAGCTTACCCCAGCGCTTAGTACGGCGCAGGCACATAGTAAGTGCTTAAATATCGTAAAGAAAAGAAAAAACTAACTTTGAGAGAGAAAGCATGATCTCTCCGACCCAGTTGAACAGGAAATTTACCTAATTATAGCAACATCAGATAACAAAATCTAGCGTGATTCATTAGATTATAAACTAGAAGGTAGCAGCTGCGTCTTTTACTTCTCTTATGCTCCCAAGAGCCTAGTTCAGTGCTTTGCACCCAGATAATAATAATAATAATAATAATAATGATGATGGTATTTGTTAAGCGCTTACTATGTGGCCGAGCATTGTTCTAAGCGCTGCGGGGGATACAAGGTCATTAGGCTGCCCCACGTGGAGCTGTTTTCATCCCCATTGTACAGATGAGGGAACTGAGGCCCAGAGAAGTGAAGTGACTTGCCCAAAGTCACACAGCTGACAAGTGGCGGAGCTGGGATTAGAACCCATGACCTCTGACTCCCAAACCCGGCCTATTTCCACTGAGCTACGCTGCTTCTCTAATAGCCAACATATACTGAAGATAATAGGGCATCAGCAGTTTGAATATGTCGCAAAGTTGGCCGATGTTTTCCAAAAGGAACCACGGCTATTTTACACTGTTTTCCAGAACTGCAGGAGGACTTAGTGGCAGACTCTCTCCCTTGAGGCATGAAGCAGCAGGGAGTTTCCCTGAGGCTGACAGGAGGCACATTAGGGTGCACGTTAGATGGCTCCGCATCTAGAACCGTTCTCCAGCATTCAGCACAGTGCCAAGCTCTCTGTGGGCACTCAATAGATGACCAGGACTTACATCTGTCTCCCTCTCCCCACCCCTCCCACAGTGCCAGGCTCTCGTGGGATATCTTTCCATTCTGCTCACAGGAATGATAGTGGGATCTGAGGGGGAGAGAAGGGAAAGGATTGCTGATCAGTTACCACACGCCTTACTTAGGCTGAGATCTGTCAGAAGAAAAGATGCCAATGGGCACTGCCCTCTTCAAGGAGACGGACTCTGCTGGGAAGACCAAGTGATGCATAAAGCCTGGAGACTTTCCTTTTAGCAACAGCTCTTCATTTTCCCAAGCAAGCACGGCTGGGTCTGTCCAGCCACCGGGAAGCAGGGTGGGAAAAATCTCTGGACTCTTCCCGGGGACACGAATGCTGACACCGTCTGACTTACCGGCTAGCACAAGGAGATTTGCTCTTCAGTGTTCTTTACTGAGCCTTTACTATGTGCAGAGCACTGTACTAAGCGCTTGGGAGAGCACAATACACCAGAATTAGCAGACACATTCCCGGCCCCTAACAAGCTCATGACTTCATTCATTCAATTGTATTTATTGAGCGCTTACTGTGTGCAGAGCACTGTACTAAGCGCTTGGGAAGTACAAGCTGGCAACATACAGAGACGGCCCCTACCCAACAACGAGCTCACAGTCTAGAAGACTTTAGGTTGCAATCTAGCTCTCAGAAGGTGGTGCTGGAGCAGACGGCGAGTTCTCTCATTTGTCACAAGTCTTCTAGACTGTGAGCCCACTGTTGGGGAGGAACCATCTCTATATGTTGCCAACTTGTACTTCCCAAGCACTTAGTACAGTGCTCGGCACACAGTAAGCACTCCATAAATGATTGATTGATTGATTGATCGTGTCCTGAGGGCCGCTACGTGGCTGGGTAACCAAGGGGGCTACTGGCTGGAGCTCGAGGACTTGCCTGCCCGCCCGGGGAATTCCTCCCCAAGGTCTCCCAAGACTGAGGCATGGAGAGAGGTCAGCGAGGCTAGGGCAGCGGTGAGACTAGAAGGCTGCCTCTCTGTCTATTAGGCCCCAGGATATTGTCTGAGTCCTGGAACTGGCTTGGAGGAGGGGGCTAGTGGCTATAAAACTGTTGGCCGACTTGCACGGCGATTTCAAAAGACTCATCGGGTCCGAGCTGAGTGTCACGTTCATCTTCCAAAAGCTTGAGCCCTAGATAGATTCTCTCTCAAAATTCTCTTCCAGTCTCTTCTAGACTGTGAGCCCACTGGTGGGTAGGGACCGTCTCTATATGTTGCCGACTTGGACTTCCCAAGCGCTTAGTACAGTGCTCTGCACACAGTAAGCGCTCAATAAATACGATTGAATGAATGAATGAAAATGAGGATGCCCCGTGCAGGCCTGGTGGACCCTAAGTGAATAACTGGAGCATTTGTTAAGTCAATCAAGGGTAGGTTAAGTGTTTACTATGTACCAAGTGCTGTGCTAAATCCTGGGACTGCTAGCACTTAGTACAGTGCTCTGCACACAGTAAGCGCTCAATAAATACGATTGAATGAATGAATGAAAATGTGGATGCCCTGTGCAGGCCTGGTGGACCCTAAGTGAATAACTGGAGCATCTGTTAAGTCAATCAAGGGTAGGTTAAGTGTTTACTATGTACCAAGTGCTGTTCTAAATCCTGGGACTGCTAGCGCTTAGTACAGTGCTCTGCACACAGTAAGCGCTCAATAAATACGATTGAATGAATGAATGAATGAAAATGTGGATGCCCCGTGCAGGCCTGGAGGACCCTAAGTGAATAACTGGAGCATTTGTTCAGTCAATCAAGGGTAGGTTAAATGTCTACTATGTACCAAGCGCTGTGCTAAATCCTGGGACTGCTAGCGCTTAGTACAGTGCTCTGCACACAGTAAGCGCTCAATAAATACGATTGAATGAATGAATGAATGAATGAAAATGTGGATGCCCCGTGCAGGCCTGGAGGACCCTAAGTGAATAACTGGAGCATCTGTTAAGTCAATCAAGGGTAGGTTAAGTGTTTACTATGTACCAAGCGCTGTGCTAAATCCTGGGACTGCTACTACACAATCGGTTTGGACACAGTCCCTGTCCACACGGTCTAAGCGGGAGGGAGAGCAGGTATTCCATCCCCATACTGCAGAAGAGGAAACTGGGGCACAGAGAAGTCAAGTGATTAGCCAAAAGTCCCCCAGCAGATGGGAAAGTAGAGAAGTCATCTGACTCCCACTGGGCCACGCTGCTTCTCATCATCATGTGGCGAATGCAGAACAGGACACGGTGAACTCAATCCCACCTTGATATGTTGTCGTTTATTCACTTTTTACAACTGTACAAAGAGCAAGTCGGAATAAAAAACACAAATGGGGGAAATGAGGGGAGTTAAAAAAAGAAAATCAAAAGTACGCGAGTCATGAATTAAAACAATTCCATTTAGTGAACCCCAGGACGTAGCACACGCACCTGCATGTTACTGAAGAAGTGTTACTTCGCTATATTACTGGGCCTATTAAGCAGGAGGACAGCACGAGACTTTCCAGTCATTAGACGATCAGATTCAGCGTCGCTGAACAGAGAATGGACCGTGACATTATCTCCCCAGCCACAGCCAGGCTAATATACATACGTGGACGTGGTAAAGAATCCGTGAGGTAATACAATAAATAAGTTCTCGATGAGCAGCTCCGCCAGTTTACCCTCAATCGGTGCCGTTTCACTTCTCCCTTATTCCACTCCTTCCCATCCGGTCTCCGGCGTGGGTTTTCGCTCTGCGAGAGAAACCCGAGGAGAGGATGAAGGGAGGCTTAAGGGTCGGACGGAAACAAAAATCGCACAGGCTCTGAAGCAATGTTCCTGCGGTCAGCTTTCTCTGCCCCTAGCAGAAAACACCCATTCCTTCATCGGCAGCAATCAATCGTATTTATTGAACGCTTACTGTGTGCAGAGCACTGTACTAAGCGCTTGGGAAGTACAAGTTGGCAACATATAGAGACGGTCCCTACCCAACGGTGGGCTCACAATCTAAAAGTGGCATCAGCCACGGACGGATGTGTGGGGTTGGTCAGCGGCTTTAAGGCTTTATTGACTTCCCCTGGCTGAGTGAAGTTTGGTTTTACCAAGAATCGCTGGGACTAATCAAACTCTCCTTCCCACTAATGTCACCGGAAAGCCTCGTTCAGTAGGTGACAAGACTCTGAAACGGGGTTTCTTTTGTGATTCTGGAGACTAGAAGAATGTTATTATTGGAAGCGGTGCGGCCTAATGGAAAAAGGCCCTGGCGGGACGTGGGTTCTTATCCCAGCACTGCCACTTGCCTGCTGTGTGAACTAGGACGAGTCACTTAACTGCTCTGTGCCTCAGTTTCCTCATCTAAAAAATGGAGAGTCAATATCTGATCTCCCTCCTTAGACTGCAAGCCCCACGTGGGCCAGGGACTGTGTCCAACCTGATTAACTTGTACCTACAAAAATACAGAGATGCAGCGTGGCTCAGTGGAAAGAGCCCAGGCTTTGGAGTCAGAGGTCGTGGGTTCTAATCCCGGCTCCACCAATTGTCGGCTGTGTGATTTTGGGCAAGTCACTTAACTTCTCTGTGCCTCAGTTACCTCATCTGTAAAATGGGGATTAAAACTGTGAGCCCCCCGTGGGACAACCTGATCACCTTGTAACCTCCCCAGCGCTTAGAACAGTGCTTTGCACATAGTAAGCGCTTAACAAATCCCATCGTTATTATTATTATTATTATTAAAATGGAGATTAAGACTGTGAGCCCCCCATGGGACAACCTGATCACCTTGTAACCTCCCCAGTGTTTAGAACAGTGCTTTGCACATCGTAAGTGCTTAATAAATGCCATCATTGTTATTATTATCTGCCCCAGCACTTAATACAGTACTTAGCACACAGTAAGCACTTAAAATGCCATAAATGTTATTATTCATATTTTTGGAATCGAATGAAGAATACCATAGAGAAAGATAACATCTTCTAGACTGTGAGCCCACTGTTGGGTAGGGACTGTCTCTATATATTGCCAACTTGTACTTCCCAAGCGCTTAGTACCGTGCTCTGCACACAGTAAGTGCTCAATAAATATGATTGATTGATTGATTGATTGATTGGTAACATCTTACCATATAGAAGGCTAAGGCATACAACAACAATAGCCTACTTTTCCTTTTTTTGGTGCTTTTCCCCTTATCAGCCCATGGACTGTGACCATTAGCCTGTATCTACTAAGCTCTGGGGTAGATGCAAACTAATCAGGTTGGACACAGTCCATGTCCTGTATGAGGCTCACAGTCTTAATGCCTGTTTTACAGATGAGGTACCTGAGGCACAAAGAAGTCAAGTCATTTTCCCAAGGTCACACAGCCGACAAGTGGCGGAGCTGGGATTAGAACCCAGGTCCTTCTGACTCCATTAGGCCACTTTGCTTCCCACCTACTTCACTAGGCCATTCTGCTTCACTATTGTAAATAACGTGTCTGTCTGTCTTCCCGATTAGACTGTAAATTCCCTAAAGACGGGGACATCTCTTTACCTTGGCTGCCTTTTCCCAAACGCTTAGCCTAGTTCTCTTCACACAGGAGGTGCCCAATAAGTACTACTGATGGATGGACTCCTTAAAAGTCCTCTTACTTCAGCTATGAGCCCCATGTGGGACAGGGTGTGTGTGCAACCTTATAATCTGGCTTGGCACACAGCAAGCACTTCAGTACCATTCATTCATTCATTCAATCGTATTTACTGAGCACTTACTGTGTGCAGAGCACTGTACTAAGCGCTTGGGAAGTACAAGTTGACAACACATAGAGACGGTCCCTACCCAACAGTGGGCTCACAGTCTAGAAGGAGGAGACAGACAACAAAACAAAACATATTAACAAAATAAAATGAATAGAATAGTAAATATGTACAAGTAAAATAGAGTAATAATAGAGTACCACAACTAATAATGATAATAATAATAGGAGTATTTGTTAAGCGCTTACTTTATGCCAAGCACTGTGCTATTTCCTGGGGTAGATACAAGATAATCAGGTCTCATATGGGGGTCATAGTCTAAGTAGGAGTGGGAGCCGGTACTGAATCCCCATTTTTTAAATGGTAGTTGTTAAGCGCTTACTACATGTCAAACGGTGTTCTAAGTGCTGGGGTAGTTACAAGTTAATTAGGTCAAACACAGTTCTTGTCACACATGGGAATCACAATCTAAGTAGCAAGTAAAACAGGTGCTGAATCCCCGCTTTCCCACACCCACGCTCTTTCATCTAGGCCTTGTTGCCTCTCATATTGCATCCCCATTTTACAGATGAGGAAACTGAGGCCCAGAGAAGTAATGTGACTTGCCCAAAGTCACATAGCAGACAAGTGGCAGAGCCAGGATTAGAACCCAGGTCTTCTGACTCCCGGGCCATGCTGCTTCTCCTGAGTTGCTGGATACCATAATTATTATATTGTAGCATATAAAATAATAATTTCTCTTATATCTTAGCAACTCAGGATGGCTTCCTGATGGCAGGAGGACAAGACATATCCTGCTAACCACCCTAGGGCTTGCCCTTTCGGTTTCAACACTTACTTTTATTAATTAAGAGCACGCACGATTCACAGAATGTCACAGGACTGGCTTTTCACTATCCTGCTTTTCTTCAGATTCTTCATCAGATCCTACAATACAAAATCAGTGAGCAAATGATAAATCTGTTTGGCCTAAATATCAGTTGCCATTAAAGCAGAATAACTTTCTTAATAGTGCTACTCAGACATAAGCAAAAACATTTATCAGTCAGTTGTAATTATAGAGCGCTGATTGTGTGCAGAGCACTATAACTTACTTGTACTCACTTGGGAGAGTACAATGTAACAATATAACAGACACACTCCCTGCCCACAACGAGCTTACAGTCTACAGGAAGAGACAGACATTAATATAAATAAATTAGTGATTTTATCGAGGATTGTTTGCATTAGAAAGTAATGCGACTGGCGGTGAGAGTTCACCAGTACTGAAAAATGCCATAATTACCACATGCACAGGAGACAATTTTGTTTTCGAGGGATGGGTCTTATTTTTCTCTGGATTCTCTTCCTCCCAGACTAGGGAGAACCATATCCTCCAGGGCGGTTAAGACAAAAGTCGCTTCAGAATCCGTCTCTTCTAAATAGCTCATTTTCCTCTAGAGAAGGGCTGGTTCCTCAGTTCGTCAGTAAGTCAGTCGGTCATTCCACAAGAATTTCTCAAGCGTCTTCAGGGTTTATAGCTTCCACTGTAGAAGCTGCTTGGGTAGGTGCTAGGGAAGAGAACTGCACCCTGAAGAAGTTTATTAAAAGGGAATTTGAGGCAGACAAATAGGTAATCATCACCAACACACACAGGTGTGAGGGCTAGTCGCCAGAATAATCTGAGAGACGGGGCAGAGGGGGTCAGGGCCAGGGAAGGGAGTGAGATCATCATCATCATCATCATCAATCGTATTTATTGAGCGCTTACTATGTGCAGAGCACTGTACTAAGCGCTTGGGAAGTACAAATTGGCAACATATAGAGACAGTCCCTACCCAACAGTGGGCTCACAGTCTAAAAGGGGGAGACAGAGAACAAAACCAAACATACTAACAAAATAAAATAAATAGAATAGATATGTACAAATAAAATAGAGTAATAAATATGTACAAGCATATATACATATATACAGGTGCTGTGGGGAAGGGAAGGAGGTAAGATGGGGGGGATGGAGAGGGGGACGAGGGGGAGAGGAAGGAAGGGGCTCAGTCTGGGAAGGCCTCCTGGAGGAGGTGAGCTCTCAGCAGGGCCTTGAAGGGAGGAAGAGAGCTAGCTTGGCGGATGGGCAGAGATCCCCCTGGGTGCCATATCTGGACACGTTCTGGGAACCCAAGAGGGCTTTAAGGGTCAGAATTGAACCCTGCACTGCTGTACATCTCTGTAATTTATTTATATTCATGCCTGTCTCCCCCACTAGACTGCAAGCCCGTTGTGGGCACGGAATGTGTCTGTTATATTGTACTCTCCTAAACGTTTAGGACAGCACTCATTAAATACGATTGACTGACTGACTTCCCCCTCGCCAAACACCGGCACTGGGTTTACTGCATTTCCAACACCCACCCGGAGCTGGGGCCGGAGGTGGCTGAGAGGCCGCAGGGAGCCCGGAGGGCAGGGCGAAGCTCCCCTCAGAAGGCAGTGCCACCCCGCTGGGCTCCTTCGGCTCGGGCCCGGCCACCTGAGGATTGCTTTTCCCTACCAGAATCCCCAACTGGATTATGGCCAAGCAACGGTGGAGGAGTAATGGCTGAGAACCTCGCCGGGGATGCAATCTCACACTCCAACCCCAGCTGTTGCCATGAATTCCACACGAAACTTGCGGTTTGCCCAAAACGGTGCAACCTACGGGATGAAGTCGTGGTGTTTCGTTTTGTGTTTTCCACCAGACGACTCCCATGGTGTGGCTTAACTGCCCTCATACGTATTTTGAGGCCCCAAATCCAGATTTCCTGTTTCCTACCTCATAATGCACCTGCTGCTGCCGCAGATGTTATTCACCGACATGAAATGATTTTGTTTTCGAGAAAGGCCTGGGGGAGGGGGACAGTTCAGAGTCGAGCCTCTCAACTGCAGTGATCCGATTCCTCCTGCAGTTTCAGCACAATCAAATGTTCCTGAGTTGGGTTTTCAAAAATGTTCTTGGAGTCAGTGTTTGCGCGTATTTAGCTCTCCATTCACTGCGTTTCTCTTAAGCTGACGGCTTATAAGACCAGTTAAGATTTTATTGGCAGAGGTTGTTCCTCTACAATTTACTTGTTTCTCTTTATGGGTCAGTCTTCGGTTCCCATCTTCAACCTCCCCCGTTGTCCTGAGAAATGCAGAATATTAAGAAGCAGGGACCAGGTCTACAGCAGCTCAGGGATTGCGGCTTCATGGAAACAGCACAGGCTTGGGATGGGTTCTGACCTCAGTTCCATCACTCACCTGCTCTCTGACCATAACCAAGTCACTTTTTTGTACCTCAGTTTCCCCATCTGTAAAACGGGGATTAATACACGTTCTCCCTCTCCCCTAGACTTCGAGTTCTGTGCAAGACAGGGGCTATGTCTGACTCGATTATCTCCTATCTACCCCTGGAGATTGGTACACTGTTTGGCACATAGTAACAGCTTAGAGATTAGTACACTGTTTGGCACATAGTAACAGCTTAACAAATACCACGATTATTACGGTTATGTCGATGGATGATGATATAGAGGTCAAGAGAGTTGTGGTGAGCCAGGGCAACCAGGCCCAAGAGTTCCATAAGGCTAAGGCGTCAGGCAGGGGGAGGCAAATGGAGATGGAGAAAGAGGAATAACCAAAGGGGAAGAGAATCCAGAGGGACAGGAGTAATGGGAGAACAGAGGGAGAGATTTAGGATGAGCAAAGCAGAGGGATGGGCAGGGAAAAGCTGGACTGGGAGACAGAGAAAGGAGAAGGAAGGGACAGACAAGGAAAAGCACAACCAGCGAGTAAATGAAAGAAGTAGAGTAAGCAGGGAGATGGGAAGGCAACAATTTATTATTGTCCAATTTTTATGCTTTCTGGTTTTATATTTCAATCTTTCCTTACGTACCCACTGCCAACCCACTGTCCTCCAAACCCACCTTATTCTTAGCCTAATAGCTCCTACGGGGCCAGGGACCTTGTTTAATTCTATATTTTTGCTCTACTTTTTCCCATTATAGAAAAAATTCTATATTGTTTCCCAGGGTTTGGTACAGTCCTCGGTACCCAGTATGTGGTCAGTAAATACCACTGAGTGGAGAAGACAGAGGAGAGCTAAAAGGAAATGAGAACTGGTCTCATTTTGGGGGAGTGGAAGTGATAAAGCCTAGAGAGACAAAAGGGTTCCAGCTGGAGACGGAAATACAAAAATTCCGTGACTGTCATCGACTTTGGCTATTTCTTAAGTTCGAGAGCCCCCAAGTGGAACTTTGCTAACACTAGATTTTCTCCTCAGTCTTGAACAAACACTATGTGGAACCAAAGGTGCCATAATGAGCAAAGTATCATCATCATCATCAATCGTATTTATTGAGCGCTTACTATGTGCAGAGCACTGTACTAACCGCTTGGAAAGTACAAATTGGCAACATATAGAGACAGTCCCTACCCAATAGTGGGCTCACAGTCTAAAAGGGGGAGACAGAACAAAACCAAACATACTAACAAAATAAAATAAATAGAATAGATATGTACCAATAAAATAAATAAATAAATAAATAGAGTAATAAATATGTACAAACATATATACATATATACAGGTGCTGTGGGGAAGGGAAGGAGGTAAGATGGGGGGGATGGAGAGGGGGACGAGGGGGAGAGGAAGGAAGGGGCTCAGTCTGGGAAGGTCTCCTGGAGGAGGTGAGCTCTCAGCAGGGCCTTGAAGGGAGGAAGAGAGCTAGCTTGGCAGATGTAGTGACTGCAATCAATAATAATAGTGGCATTTATTAAGCGCTTATTATGTGCCAGACCCTGTACTAAGTTCTGGGGTAGATACAAGCTTATCAGGTTGGACACCGTCCCTGTCCCACATGGGGCTCCCAGTCTCAATCCCCACTTTACAGACGAGGGAACTGAGGCACAGAGAATCAATCAATCAATCAATCGTATTTATTGAGCGCTTACTCTGTGCAGAGCACTGTTCTAAGCGCTTGGGAAGTACAAGTTGGCAACAGATAGAGACGGTCCCTACCCAACAGTGGGCTCACAGTCTAGAAGGGGGAGACAGAGAACAAAACAAAACAGATTAACAAAATAAAATAATTAGAATAGCTATGTACAAGTAAAATAAATAAATAAATAGAGCAATAAATACATACAAACATATATACATATATACAGGCGCTGTGGGGAAGGGAAGGAGGTAAGGCGGGGGAGATAGAGAGGGGGAGGATGGGGAGAGGAAGGAGAATCAATCAATCGTATTTATTGAGCGCTTACTGTGTGCAGAGCACTGCACTAAGCGCTTGGGAAGTACAAGTTGGCAACATATAGAGACAGTCCCAAGGAGAAGTGAAGTGAAGTGACTTGCCCAAGGTCACACAGCAGACAAGTAGCAAAGCCGGGATTAGAACCTATGACTCCCACGCCAGTGCTCTATCCACTAGGCCAGGCTGCTTCTTAACCCACCGACCCACAAAGAAGACGACTGAAAAAAGAGGTTAAAATCCTTATTTTCCATTAGGCCTCCTAGGTTCAGTGTGAGCTTCCTTTTTACCTGGGCAGCTCAATGGGAGAGGCAACCATCACTGCTCAACAGGAAGCTCAAACAAGATTAAAAGCACCTTAACTAGACTGTAAATCAATCAATCAATCAATCAATCGTATTTATTGAGCGCTTACTGTGTGCAGAGCACTGTACTAAGCGCTTGGGAAGTACAAGTTGGCAACATATAGAGACAGTCCCTACCCAAAGTGGGCTCACAGTCTAAAAATCACTCCCACTAGGCTGAAATTCTGCCTTTACAATGTAAGCGCCCCAGGTAGATTTTAAGTCCCTCACAAAATTGTAAGCTCCCTCACCAGACTGAAAGTTCCCCCAGTAGATTGTAAACTCCCCCATGAAACTGTAGGCTCTTCCACTTCACTGGAAAGTAAAATCTCCCACTACCTTGTAAGCTCCTCCACTACAGTAGAAGCTCTCTCACTAGATTTCTAGGTTCTTAGCGGGCAAGGATCGTGTCTACCAACTCTGCTGCACTGAACTCTCCGAAGCATTCAGCACAATGCTTTACACCCAATAAAAATAATAATGATGATGGCATTTGTTAAGCACTTACTATGTGCAAAGCATTGTTCTAAGCACCTTGTAACCTCCCCAGCGCTTAGAACAGTGCCTTGCACATAGTATAGTAAGCGCTTAATAAATGCCATTATTATTACTACAAGGTGATCAGGTTGTCCCACGTGGGGCTCACAATCTTAATCCACGTTTTACAGAGGAGGTAACTGAGGCCCAGAGAAGTTAAGTGCCTTGCCCAATGTCGCACAGCTGACCAGCGGTGGAGCCGGGATTTGAACCCATGACCTCTGACTCCCAAGCCCGTGCTCTTTCCACTGAGCCACGCTGCTTGACTGACTATGGTCAAACATCATTCCGGTCCCTTGCAGATTTCCTGAAGGAGATCAGGTGGGATGATGCAAACAAGGCTCCTCCCTCTCTGACCGAGGAATCCGCAGCATTGCCCTACTGTGTCATGTCTTGTCGTTCACTGCTGCATCAGCACGCATTTGGGTCTGCATAATGCATATTTGGTGTTTTGGTTCAAACGCTTTTGGGAAATTAGGGCATGATCTGACAACCCAAGTCTATTTGGATACACCAGGCTGCCGTGCTGGGCCTATCTGGATACATCAGGTCTAAGTGGTGTAAGAAACGGCCTACACACGTGTGCAGCAGCATCAGACACAGGGTGACTACTCCGGTGTGAGTTTCTCTCAAGGTGAGGCTTGGCCAACTCCTGGGTTTGTTCTTGAAGTCCTCCCTCGGGGAAAAAGGTAGCGGTGGCGGGCCGAAGATTGGAGTCTTACCTGCTTCAGACTCAGGAGGGGAATAAAACTGTCCGTCGGAGAGCACTCCAGGCTGGATAAGAACTGCCCGCTCTGAAGCGTCCTGAACTATCAAGAGCCCTGGAAGAGAAGGGAAACAGACACCAGTAAATGTGTGGTCATCGGAAGTCCCTCCGAAGAAAGGGCTGGCAAAGAGGGTTACAAATATGTAACCGGACAGAACGTAATCATGCAAGCCTAAAGAGGTAATGGGATTGGACTTTGAAATGTTTGGGACTTTCTTCCCTTCAAAACAAGATCCCACCAAAAACTCCCTCTTACATATTTGACTAATTCATAATAACTGAATCGGGCCTCATTAATTCAAGAATGCAAGCTCCTCCTGCCATTTGGTGGGATGGCTTGTAGGGTCCTGAGATCTATAATTATTATTGGTATTTGTTAACAGTTTACCACGTGTCAAACCCTAAACATGGGGGAAAGCACATGCTAATCACATCAGACACTGGCCTTGTCCCACAGGAGGTTCTCAATCTAACTGTAAGAGAAAAGGGATTTTTTTTAATGGCATTTGTTAAGCACTTACTATGTGCCAGGCACTGTACTAAGCCCTGGGGTAGATACAAGTTAATAATAATGATAATGATAATAATGGTATTTGTTAAGCGCTTACTATGTGCAAAGCACTGTTCTAAGCGCTGGGGAGGTTACAAGGTGATCAGGTACCCACGGGGGGCTCCCAGTTTTAATCCCTATTTTACAGATGAGGTCACTGAGGCCCAGAGAAGTGAAGTGACTTGCCCAAAGTCACACAGCTGATAGTTGGCGGAGCGGGGATTTGAACCCATGACCTCTGACTCCAAAGCCTAAACAGGTTGGACACAGTCCATTTCCTACAAGGGGCTCACAGCCTTAATCCCCATTTTACCAATGAGAGAACGGAGGCCCAGAGAAGTGAAGTGACTTGCACACTGCAGATAAGTGGCAGAGTCAGGATTAGAATCCAAGTCCTTCTGATTTCTGGGTCCGGGCTCTATCCACTAGGCCAAGTGACTTGCCCAAAGTCACACAGCAGGCAACTCAGAGACCTGGGCTTAGATCCTGGGTCCTCGGACTCACAGGCCAGTGCTTTTTCTACTCAGCTACACTGTTCCTCAGTGGATCCCCGATAAGCAGCCGAAATGTACGTGAACCAAGCAGAGGGGCCTCAGAGGAACTCAAATATTGGTCTAGTTTCCCTAATGGAGCCTCACAAAAGGCTGGGAAACTCCTGAGAGCTCATCGGAACTCTTTGAGAGTTGTGTTGCCCAAGACTCCTTACTGAATTGAGGCTGAAACCCGAAGGGGAATACTGTTGAAAAGCCCCGTAAAAATCAAACAATCATCGTGGACACTCCACATTACTATTCCGAAGTGGTTTCTGGAGTGGTGAGTGGAATCAAGAAATGCACAAGTATATCCAATAAAGGGATGAGAGGGGGAGGGAAGGAGGTAGCCCGGGGGAGGCCTGGTCTAGCAAAAATAACACTGAACTAAGAAAAAGGGGCTGTGGATTATGCCCCCCAACCCAGCTTTTTAGCCACCTGAATCTGGGGAAGTCAATGACAAGGCCTCAATTTCCCTAACTGTAAAATGGGGATAAAGCCCCCCGTCCGCCCTACTTTACAAGCGGCATGCCCTACTGGAAAGAGCACAAGCCTGGGAGCCAGAGGACTTGGGTTCTAATCCCGGCTCGGCCACTTGTCCGCTGTGATTTCCTGGGCAAGTCACTTCACTTTGCTTTAGTTACCTCATCCAGAAAACGGGGATTAAATCCCCATTAGGGAAGCAGCGTGGCTCAGTGGAAAGAGCCCGGGCTTTGGAGTCAAAGGTTGTGGGTTCAAATCCCGGCTCCGCCACTTGTCAGCTGTGTGACTTTGGGCAAGTCACTTCACTTCTCTGGGCCTCAGTTCCCTCATCTATAAATGAGGATTAAGACTGTGAGCTCCCCGTGGGACAACCTCATCACCTTGTAAACTCCCCAGCGCTTAGAACAGTGCTTTGCACATAGTAAGCACTTAATAAATGCCATTATTAATTAATTAGTTAATTAAATCCTCCTCCCTCCGACTCAGACTGCGAGCCAAATGTAAGTCAGGGATTGTGTCCAACTTGATTCTCTTGTTTCTACAACCAGCACTTAGTACAGTGCCTGTCACATAGCAAGTACTTAACATGCACCATAAAAAAGATTGATATGAGGATAAAATGAGTTACTGAATGATAAGGGCTTTGAGTTATCAATCAATCAGTGGTATTTATTAATAATAATGATAGCATTTATTAAGCGCTTACTATGTGCAAAGCACTGTTCTAAGCGCTGGGGAGGTTAACAAGGTGATCAGGTTGTCCCACGGGGGGCTCACAGTCTTCATCCCCATTTTACAGATGAGGTAACTGAGGCCCAGAGGTTAAGTGACTTGCCCAAAGTCACACAGCTGACAACTGGCAGACCCGGGATTTGAACTCATGACCTCTGACTCCAAAGCCCGTGCTCTTTCCACTGAGCCACGCTGCTTCTCTCAAGTGCTATTAAGCACTTAATATGTGCAGAACACTAATTACTCAGAAGATTACAACACAAAAGTATTAGCAGACACTAATTAAGCGCTTAATATGTGCAGAACACTAATTACTCAGAAGATTACAACACAAAAGTATTAGCAGACGCGGACCCTGCCCCTAGCAAGCTTACAGCCTACTAGGGGAGACAGGAATTAATATTCATTCATTCATTCACTCAATCATATTTATTGACAAGCTGGGCTGGAGAAGGAGAGAAGGGAGGTGAGGTAGGAGGAGGCGAGGTGATGGACAGCCTTGAAGCCGAGGGTGAGGAGTTTTTAATATGAATTTGAGTATATAAGTAATTTATAATTTAAAGATATGTAAGTGCTGAGTAAGAAGCCACGGAAAATTAAGACAATTCCATATATTTTTTTGAATCATGAAGTACTGAGAAACCCCAACTGTTTGCATTCTGAACTTAAACGCTGGAAGCCCATTTCCCTCAGGGCCTGAAGTTACTTCCTGACCAAACACTGAGCACTTTGGGAGAAGAGCAAGCTCATCGGGCTATTACAGGGCCAGGTGCTGCACGCAGGGAGCAGACACTGCTTCAACGCCCTGCACGGTCATTCATTCAATCGTATTTATTGAGCACTTACTGTGTGCAGAGCACTGTACTAAGTGCTTGGAAAAGTACAACAATAAACAGACTCAGTCCCTGCCCACAACGAGATTACAGTTGGGGAGGGGGGGAAGACATTAATATAAATAAATATAGATGTGTACATAAATTCTGTGGGGCTGCGTAGGGACCGTCTTTATATGTTACCAACTTGTACTCCCCAAGCGCTTAGTACAGTGCTCTGCACACAGTAAGCGCTCAATAAATACAATCATTTAATCGTATTTATTGAGCGCTACTGTGTGCAGAGTGCTGTACTAAGCACTTAGAAAATCCCTGCATTGGCCGAGAATTGAACTCGGGTCTCCCGCGTGGGAGGCGAGAATTCTACCACTGAACCACCAATGCTCACATAACCATTCATTCCTTCATTCAATCCTATCTATTGAGCGCTTACTGTGTGCAGAGCACTGCAGTAAGCGCTTGGGAAGTCCAAGTTGGCAACATATAGAGACGGTCCCTACCCAACAGTGGGCTCACAGTCTAGAACCACCAATGCTCTGAAGGGAGAAGAACAAAGGGAGCAAGTCAGGACAACGCAGGAGGGAGTGGGAGAAGAGGAAAGGGGGGCTTAGTCAGGGAAGGCTTCTTGGAGGAGATGAGCCTTCAATAAAGCTTTGAAGGAGGGGACAGTAACTGTCAGGTTTGAGGAGAGAGGCAGGATGGGGGCGAGGGGTCGGCGGCGAGACAGACAAAATCGAGGCACAGTGAGAAGGTTAGTATTAAAGGAGTGAAGTCTGTGGGCCGGGTTGTAGTATGAAAGTAGCAAGGTGAGGTTCCTACTAGACCAGTGACAACAGCCCAGGCTTGAGAGTCAAAGGACATGGGTTCTAATCCCGGCTCCGCCACTTGTCTGCTGAGTGACCTTGGGAAGTCCCTTAACCTCTCTGTGCCTGTTTTACTTCACCTGTAAAATGGGCATTAAGACTGTGAGCCCCACGTGGGACAACCTGATTACCTTGCATCTACCCCAGCACTTAGAACAGTGTTCAGCGCGTAGTAAGTATTCAAGCGCTTAGTACAGTGCTCTGCACATAGTAAGCACTCAATAAATACGACTGGAGGCCTTCCCAGACTGAGCCCCTTCCTTCCTCCCCCCCTCGTCCCCCTCTCCACCCCCCCATCTTACCTCCTTCCCTTCCCCACAGCACCTGTATATATGTATATATGTTTGTACATATTTATTACTCTACTTATTTATTTATTTATTTATTTTATTTGTACATATCTATTCTATTTATTTTATTTTGTTAGTATGTTTGGTTTTGTTCTCTGTCTCCCCCTTTTAGACTGTGAGCCCACTGTTGGGTAGGGACTGTCTCTATATGTTGCCAACTTGTACTTCCCAAGTGCTTAGTACAGTGCTCTGCACACAGTAAGCGCTCAATAAATACGATTGATTGATTGATTGATTGACTGAATTAATTTAAGGTAGTCCCATCCCCAGGTCCCACACTGGGTGGAACACACAACCAGGAAAAAACTTTACACCCTGCAAGAGCCAGGACCTTTATTCCCAGGCTCCTTCTCCAGTCTTTGAGAGAAAAGGTTTACTTTCAGAAATCTGCAAACATTCTCACTGCAACTTAGCATAGAAACGGCACAGTCTAGTGGATAGAACACAGGCCTAATCCCGCCTCCACCACTTCTCTGGGCCTCTGTTAACTCATCTGTAAAATGGGACAGGGACTGTATCCAACCTGATTAGCTTGTATCTATCCCAGAGCTTAGTACAGTGCCTGGCCCATAGTAAGTGCTTTATTTTATTTTGTTAGTATGTTTGGTTTGGTTTTTGTTCTCTGTCTCCCCCTTTTAGACTGTGAGCCCACTGTTGGGTAGGGACTGTCTCTATATGTTGCCAATTTGTACTTCCCAAGCGCTTAGTACAGTGCTCTGCACATAGTAAGCGCTCAATAAATACGATTGATGATGATGATGAAGTGCTTAACAAGTACCAGAAAACAAAAAAATTGGGAAAAAAAAACCCCCACCAAATTGCCAAAATAAGAAGCAGAAAACAAGCTCGGTATTAAATTGCATAAAAGTGACTGAGCAAGGGTTTCTAGAGCATCATCATCATCATCATCATCAATCGTATTTATTGAGCGCTTACTATCTGCAGAGCACTGTACTAAGCGCTTGGGAAATACAAATTGGCAACATATAGAGACAGTCCCTACCCAACAGTGGGCTCACAGTCTAAAAAGGGGAGACAGAGAACAAAACCAAACATACTAACAAAATAAAATAGAATAGATATGTACAAGTAAAATAAATAGAGTAATAAATATGTACAAACATATATACATATATACAGGTGCTGTGGGGAAGGGAAGGAGGTAAGATGGGGGGGATGGAGAGGGGGAAGAGGCAGGAGAATATCTGTTCCCTTCAGAAAATTTTATTGGTAATGAACACTGACCTGCTGCAACTGGTTGCAAAGAAAGCCTTCACTTTGGTATGTCACTTAGCTTTAACATTATCGGTAACAGGACGGAGCAGTTCCCAGGATGAAACAGTTCCCTCAGATGCTATTTAAAGGCTTGCTTTCATCGCGTACCAAAGATCTTCTGGGTCTGGGGTCCATGAGTTTTTCTTAAGATGTTCTAAGCCTCAAGGGATCATCATCAATCGTATTTATTGAGCGCTTACTATGTGCAGAGCACTGTACTAAGCGCTTGGGAAGTACAAATTGGCAACATATAGAGACAGTCCCTACCCAAGTTTCCCAAGCAACAGGCACGAGACCAAATTTCTATTCGATGTTCTTTCCCATCCTCCGTCAGTCTCACCAACATCTACAATATTTTGCCTCACACGGCACTATAAGAGTCGGAGTCATCTGACCGCTCGACTCTCGGTTCTCCTTTTCCCTGTGTCTGTGGTCCAGCTGCTGACTAGAAATTGTTTAGGCAGCTCAGAACGAGTTATTGTCAGTCTCTCTCTCCCAGCCACGAACCGCCCTTAGAAATCCCAGAGATGTCACAGAGTAAAAGCCGAAGGGGAGGGCCGTCCCCCTGGCCAATATTTCTTCTCCCGCCTAACGTTTTGTTCGAGATTCCTTCATGAAACTGGAGCCACACCAGACCGAAGCCATGCCACAAAGACATTTTTATTCTCCGTCATGTTCTCTGGAGGTGAAACGGCCCCGTTTGAGTTCTTGGCCCAAAGCTAATTGTAGATCCTGGATTCAACAGGATTCTTATTGCAACATGGTTCAAGGGATTGGGAAACTAAGGGCTCTCTAGAAGACTGTTACTCAAAAAAAAGAGAGATAACATCCCATAGCTAGATGAAAGAAGATGAGGGATGGCCTGATAAGGGTGAGTCACCATGAACTTAAGAGAAGCAGCGTGGCTTAGTGGAAAGAGCCCGGGCTTGGGAGTCAGAGGACATGGGTTCTAATTCCGCCTCTGCCACTTGCATGGTGTGTGACTCTGGGCAAGTCACTTCACTTCTCTGGGCCTCAGTGACCTCATGTGAAAATGGGGATTAGGACTGTGAGCCCCACATGGGACAATCTGATTACCCTATATCTACCCCAGTGCTTTGAACAGTGCTTGGCACATAGTAAGCGCTTAACACATACTATCATTATTATTATTATTATTATTATAACTTGGCCATGTAACGCTCTGATACTCACCCCAGTCCCACAGCACGCTACATACCACCTCCCTCTCTGTCTGCCCACTTCTGTTCTCACACTGAAGCTCAACGTAAGAAACATCCTACTGGGAATTTTCACGGTTTTGCCATATTGCAGATATTTTCCCAAGCCGGTATCCTATCAATTCTGTGTGTTTTTTCTCCACTTCTTCTAAGGAGCTGCCAGTATGAAAAGTAGCATGGCCTAGTGGAAAGAGCATGGTCCTGGGAGTCAGAGGACCTGGATTCGAATCCCAGCTCTGCCGCTTCTCTGCCGTGTCGCTTAACTTCGATGTGCCCCCGTTCCTTTATCTGCAAAATGAGCCCCCTTTTTCCTCTCCTCCTCCCCATCCCCCCCGCCCTACCTCCTTCCCCTCCCCACGGCACCTGTATATATGTTTGTACAGATTTATTACTCGATTTTACTTGTACATATTTACTATTCTATTTATTTTACTTTGTTAACATGTTTTGTTTGGTTGTCTGTCTCCCCCTTCTAGACTGTGAGCCCACTGGTGGGTAGGGACCATCTCTATATGTTGCCAACGTGTACTTCCCAGGCGCTTAGTACAGTGTTCTGCACACAGTAAGTGCTCAATAAATACGATTGAGTGAATGAATGAATGAAAAAATGGAGACTCAATACCTATTTTCCCTCCTACTTAGACTGGGAGCCCTACGTGGGGCCTGATTATCTTGTATCTTCCCTAGAGCTTAGTACAGTACTTGACACATAGTAAGTGCCTTCCTGCCCTGCTAGGCATAGCAACATGTCACCCAGTCAATGCTCCAAGATTGGGTCTTTACCAGAATTCAGAGCAGACTGGCAACTCCTCCAAAGGTCACAGAGAGAACCACCCCTCAGCTCCCCACAACCTAACCCGGTCACTTATACCTCTGAGGCAGAAGAAATCGCTCTCCAGTAGCTACCTTGGAGAAGCAAATGGTAGCCCAATAGTGAACTTTTACTAGCCTTGATCTTTGGCTAGTCCCTCTCCTATAGCCTCAAGCCAATTTGGCCATTTCGTGTTTTCCCTTATCATCAATGGGGTTGATAACCCTGAAATAGTGAACTGTTTAGACTGCTACCCCCAAGCTTGGTAAGTAGGCATAAGTCACTGACTTGCCCCTGAGTATGTTTTCTTAGTCTTCCTTCCTGCCCATGAGCATACAAGTAGAAAAATTAGGAAAGTCATACTTAACTGGTACTTGCCTCAGGAGAGCCGGTTATTAGTCATCTTCAGATCCCACTGTCTACTGGAGCAGGTGAGTCTTACCGAAATAAGCATCTACGTCTTGGAAGCTAAATCACAGGGATCCTGAAATTCTGATCCACTAGGCACTGTGCCCTATTCATTTTTGGTCTTATTTTGTGTATTTGTCCTTTTCTGTTGTTTTAGTGCTTCATTGCTCCTTATAGGCCTGTAAACAATCCCCTCTCCCCTTTTCTAGTCTTAGATTGTGAACCTCTTAAGGTCAAGGACCTGTGTCTGACTCCCTTCTGTATATTCTTTCCAAGCATTTGGCATTGTGCTCTGCAAACAGCAAGAACTTCAGAATTATTATTGCTACTACCACCATCATTGGTATTTATTGAGCGCTTACTGTATGCAGAGCCTTGTACTAAGCGTTTGAGAGAGTACAACAGAATCGCTAGACAGTGTTTGCTGCCCAAGGTGAGCTTACAGTCTAGAGGGGGAGAAAGACACTATGATTATTACTACAACTACTACTACCCCATTGACTCTTCCTTCAATCTCCAATTGTATCTTCCCTTACAGGTTACCTAACAGCTTTCGCTATTTGAGGGGTTCTCTGAGAATAAAGGGGATAAGTCTCCTTCCACTGTGGAACCCCAATGAAACAGCTGTGATCACTGATCACTGAGGAGGCTATGATGATGGTAGATGAACTTACTGTTTTCTTCCTCAGCTTCCTGCGGCAAGACTTTGAAGTCCAGAAACCAGGTTTCGATCCAGGCCAGGATGAATGAAATGATGGGCAGCACATATCCAAAAGCACCTTGGGAGAAGAGCTTTAAAAAAAAAAAAAATCAAAGACAGGTAAAACCCTTTAACCCAGAAAGCAGATTTTTCTAAGAACCAAAGGCAAATTCATTTTAAAAATGGAATTTATGAGACTGCTCCTGCACCTACCTTGGAAAGAATTACTTTTGCTAACAAAAAGGCACTGGTCACTGCTGTCGTCAACTAAAAGAAAAGGGACTGAGTTCAGTTTAAACCAGATTTGACATAACAGCAATTGCATAACCAAAGTAAACTCAAACCATGTAAATAATTAATATGTGCATTCCAGGGTCAAGAATACAAGTAAGGCTGCGTTCGGGTTAATGGTTCACCCAGCCCACTATTCTTTCTTGAACGGGGCAGCAGGGATCGACCCTTACTGTTTCCCACTGCTCTCCTTGGCTACAGACCTTCCATCCATGAATTCCTCGAAACTCTTCTGGAACTTATTCAATATTTGCCACCCGGCAACTGCCATCTGCCATCTGGTCGCTGTGAACCTCCCACCTCCCACCTCTTTCCCTCACAGCCCTGGTCCCTAAAAATGAGAAGGGAGGAGACCCTCCCCTTTCCCCCACACAAGGTTGAAAATCTGGGGCGCAAAATGATCCATCCTGAATCCCAGGAGGGTGGCCCGACTAACGACCGCACATCTGGCCAGGCCCAACCTCTTTCCTTGCACTGAGACTTGTAGTCTCCCTGGGGACCCGGGAACTTCTGCACATGTGAGACTCACTGCACAAATACAACCTCCTCCAGGAGGCCTTCCCAGACTGAGCCCCCTTTTCCCTCACCTCCTCCCCATCCCCCCCGCCCTCCCTCCTTCCCCTCCCCACAGCACCTGTATGTATATGTGTACAGATTTATTACTCTATTTATTTTACTTGGACATATTTACTATTCTATTTATTTTGTTAAGGATGTGCATCTAGCTTTAATTCTATTTGTTCTGACTATTTTGACACCTGTCGACATGTTTGGTTTGTTGTCTGCCTCCCCCTTCTAGACTGTGAGCCCGTTGTTGGGTAGGGACCGTCTCTTTATGTTGCCGACTTGTACTTCCCAAGCGCTTAGTACAGTGCTCTGCACACAGTAAGCGCTCAATAAATACGATTGAATGAATGAACAAGACCGGTCACTTGCTAGCCAGAGGCCACGGTACTCATTCATTCAATCGTATTTATTGAGCGCTTACTGTGTGCAGAGCACTGTACTAAGCGCTTGGGAAGTACAAGTCGGCAACATATAGAGACGGTCCCTGCCCAACAGTGGGCTCAACAGTCTAGACCCAGCCCAAAATGTGAAAAGTCTTGAGATCTTGATCAAATCGCACTGACCCAGGTAACACGGTTTTCCAAAACCCAGTTTTCCAAGAATGTGACTACGGTGGTGTACACACTTACCGCTATTGCCCACCAATGGCGCAATTTGCACAGTGCATATGCAAATATTAACACTTTAAATCGGAAAACGGCCAAAAGCTGTAAAAACAATGAAATTCATTTCTCAGAAGAGTAATAAAGTTGTGGATCATAATTAATCTAGATTTTCTGTGTCTCTGGGGACATATTCATGTAAGATGTACCTAATCAGATACAGAACCATATTTAAACATTGGCAAACACACACACACACCCCCAACCCACTACATCAACCCAGAAGAATTTAGTTTGAGAAAAATGTTCAGCAGAAGAATGCAGAGACCATATTCCATTATCCAGGTGTAAAATCTAACAGTAGGACTTATAAGTAGTTTCTCTCTCTCCCTCTCTGTCTCACAGTCTCGTTCTTTGTCTCTCTCACAGGCTGCATATGTATCTCTCTGACATTTATTTTATTTGTACATATTTATTCTATTTATTTTATTTTGTTAATATGCTTTGTTTTATTCT
The DNA here is from genome assembly GCF_015852505.1 of Tachyglossus aculeatus. Lineage (NCBI taxonomy): Eukaryota > Metazoa > Chordata > Mammalia > Monotremata > Tachyglossidae > Tachyglossus > Tachyglossus aculeatus. Next base: position 39,212,865 of record NC_052067.1, on the reverse strand, counting down.
GTCTCCCCCTTCTAGACTGTGAGCCCGCTGTTGGGTAGGGACCGTCTCTATAAGTTGCCAACTTGTACTTCCCAAGCGCTTAGTACAGTGCTCTGCACACTGTCAGCGCTCAATAAATACGACCGAATGAATTTGGGGGTCTTTGAGAGGTTCAAGCAGAGAGGGCACTGTGAGGGCACTGCGGGGGCCCACCGCTGCTTTCCATCTATACTGCAGCCAGCAATTAAAATGTAATTTTGGGTTCAGCCCCCTCTAGACTGTAAGCTCGTTATGGGCAGGGAACGTGTCCGCTAAGTCTGTCGCATTATACTCTCCCAAGCACTTAGTATTGTGTTCTGCACATTGTAAGTGCTCAATAAATACCACTGATTGATTCACATTTCTGGGAAAAAACCAGATATCATCTTAGCCGTACATCTGAGGGTCTGATAGAGACTGCCATCCAAGGGAAAGTGCTGCATCGGATCATGTCTGCTGCTAATTCTGTTGTACTCTCCCGAGTGCTTAGTAGGTTACTCCGCCCATAATAAGCACTCAATAAATACCATCAATCACTTGATCAATGCAGAGTGACCCGGCAGGAATCCCCCACCCTTTGAATTCCCTGAGATCACGTCTTTCGCTCCAGGAAACTCTGCTCTGCATGCAGTCATGACCGCTAGCTTGCTCCTTTGGGAGATCAGGGCTCTATTTACAGGTTCTCCAAACCAGAAACGTCCCCAGAGTGGTGAGAAGTCACCTGGGAAATGTCTTCTCCCACTTATTCATGAAGGAAATGGGGCAGGGGCTGGGTTGTAATGCTGGATTATTCCAATTTGATGGCATTTTCATTAATATTAACATTCCTCTAGACTGTAAACTCGTTGTGGGCAGGGACCACGTCTACCAACTCTTATACTGTGCTCTCCCAAGCATTTAGTACAGCGCTCTGCGCACAGTAAGTGCTAAATAAATGCTATTGCTTGAAACATTTCTCTTCCTAAATTGCCCATGGTACAATTTTGATGTATCTTCTAATCTGCAGCATTTTACAGTCCAATAACCTCAGTAACTTATTCTTGCCATATGAACCTCCAGTAGCTGTTCCTGCCGGTTGGTAATTTGCAAGGAGAGCATTTTAGGGAATTCTGTTGTATTGTACTCTCCCGAGTGCTTAGTACAGTGCTTTGCACAGAGTAAGCATTCAATAAATAGACTAAGTAAATTGGTTCCATACACAAATGCCAACTTTAAGAAGTCGAAGTCATAAAGTGGCATATACCAGTTTGGGCAACCTAGGTTCCTTTATTGCCCTGCAACAAGAAGGGGTTTTTCCAAGTCTCCCATCTCAATCCCTAGAGTACAGACACCACTTGGAAAACCTACCGGAACTCACTGATCTCATTACTGATCATTCCTACCATTCTCCCCACATAACTACTAGCCAATGCCCTAGCGGAATGGGAGTCTTCTCAAACAGAAAGAGCAGCATGTGGCTCAGATAAATGCAATGAGGATGTGGGATTGATTAAAGTAAGCCCCCTGTTATTTCAGGAAAAAGGGAACGTGAGGATGGAATGGAAAGCTATTTGAAAAAAGGGTAGCTTCTTGTTTCATCTCAATGCCTTAGGAAATGAAAAATGGCAAATACTTACAAATATATCAAAATAAGAAGAAGAGTAGTCATAATGTAAAACTTCCTTCTCTAAAGTGGTCTCGATACCCCCATTCACCTAGGAGTGGGGAAAAAAAGGCGATGAGAGGAGAAGAGTTAAGGCTGCAAACACAAGTGGCGAAATAGATTTTTTCAAAAGCATTTTTTCACTTACCTCACCTGACCGGAATGCTGAAGAGGGGGGAAGCGATGGATTATAGCTAGCATTAAGGATTAAAAAGGCTTCGAAACAGAAGGACAATGATCTAAATCTTTCTAGTAAAAACACCTGGAACAGAGGTTAGTTCAGGGAGCCAAAACTAATATTATTGAGCTGCCTACAGAAAATGTGTGTCAATTTTGTTCCGTTCTTTGACCATTTAAATTAGCCTGAGTTCAGATAACTCGTTGGCTGGAAGGCTGGCATTTGGGTGACAGACTTTCCACTTGTACAGTATTGGATTCTCTTGGGTTGGGAAGTTACATCAGACCCCTCATCAGTAATTTCCTGTGAAAGGTATCAATTTATGGTATCCACCTAGCTTAAGTCATCTTTACGGTCCCTCCAGCCCAAAGATCCCTGTATCATGCAAAGAATCAATCAATCAATCAATCGTATTTATTGAGCACTTACTGTGTGCAGAGCACTGTACTAAGCGCTTGGGAAGTACAAGTTGGGAACAGTTAGAGTGACTTATCGACATCTGCCATTTGTGGGAACCCAACCCAATACACCTTAGGACCGTCCTGGCTTAACTCATAGGACTTAACTCATCTTCTAAGCCTTCCTTCCTTCCTTCCTTCCTTCATTCAATCGTATTTATTGAGCGCTTACTATGTGCAGAGCACTGTACTAATCGCTTGGGAAGTACAAATCGGCAACATAACCATTCCCTAGTAAATTTCAACCTCCTCAGATCACGTCAGCCAACAGCCACCCTCCTCACTTTACCTCCTCCACTTATATATTCATCTCCTTACCTCCCCATTAGATTAAAAACTCTTTGAGAAAAGAGATCGTCTTTTCTGTCTTCTGTATTCTCCCACGCATTGCCTGTGGTAGGCGCCCAATAAATACTACTAATTGATCGGGAAGTAATTTCAGCAAAACACACACACACGACAATCCTAATTCAAATTCAAACAGAAAAGAAGTTAACTGTGAGTGAGAGGGCCCATAGATTCTTTGTATCGAGAGGTGTGAGAGTGAGAGCCCCGTTTAAAATCTGGCTACAACAGTCCAGTGCATATTAACGTATCTACTACACTAGTAGTGCCCTTGGGGAAAGTGCATTTAAATGGAAGTGCCGGTTCCCAAGAATCTCCCTGGCACACTTCTGGAAATTCCGTTCACACGAGAAGTTTTTCGAAAAACAGAATGAACCTCCTCTAAGGAGAAAAGATTGAAATGGTTCACTTTTTCCCCTCCCTGACTTTTGGTTTCAGAGATGATGATGACGCTGGTGGTGAGATTTTTATCTGCGTGGATAAATACGGCTGAGTGCAAACTCCACAGTCCCATCCAGTTTGAATGCACACACACTGACCCTTGGTGCATTTGCAGAAGATCTCATGCGGTGATCTTCTCGAGTCGTCTGCTCCAAGGATCACCTCGTTTCTGATGGTTAGATATCTGATGACCGCATCACCTGAGGTTCAGCTTGATCCAATATTCTGGCCTCTTTGTTCAGTCTCTCCCACTTCAGCTCATGTTGCACCAAGTCTTGGGCATCCTACGGGCAGCAAATCTGCGATTCAGTGGGCACTGCCTTGATGCTGGCAGATTGTGTTAAAGTACTTGTTGATTGTACTCCCTTTTTCTAAAAATGCTGTTGGTTAAGCACTTTCTATAAGGCCAAGCACTATACAAAGGACTAGGGTAGATGCATTGTTATCAGATTGGTCACAGTCCCACGTGGGCTTATAGTCTAAGGGGGAAGGAAGGGAGAACAGGTATTTCATCCCCTTTTAACAGATGAGGTAACTGAGGCACAGAGGGAGAACAAGTCTACATCCTCCCCCTCTAGACTGCAAGCTCCTTGTGAGCAGGGAATGTGTCTGTTGTATTGTTATAATGTATTCTCCCAAGCGCTCCGTAAAGTGCTCTGCAAACAACAAGTGCTCAATAAATACCACTGATTGTTCAGCTGATCTGCTTGATCCCATTAATGACTGGGAAAGGGGTGGATAAGGTGCTCTTTGACCATGGCTTGCGTCCTATCAATGAGGGGTAACCCTAGGCTCTTGACTCACTCTTCAAGTCAGCCGATCTAGTTCGGCAGTTCCGTGAGCTCAGAGGTCAGTCTGCTGTTGCCGTCAAAAGTTTTTATGTCGTCTAGAAACACCGTGTCCAGGTCTTGACGATGACTCCTACACTTCTCCTTGGTGTCAAAAGCAGCAAAGACCACATCTGCAGTGCTCTGGAGACACACTGTAAATCCAGGAGTGAGCAGATTTTATGTTCTTCGACATCTGGCTGGAATCCTGTGAGCCCTAAAGACCAGGGAGACATTTCCACACTCTGCTCTCTGCTTTCTTTTTGAAGGTGGGATTAATGGGATCATCTTTTACACCTTTTCTCAGCAGTGCCTTTATTGAAAAAGAACCTACGCAGGTGAGTGAGTGGACTGCAACCCCATAAACGTGAACTCCGCTTGTAGATCTTGCCAGATAAACCAGAGCTAGGATCTTTGCCAGGTAACTTTATTAAGCATTGGAGTGATGGCCAAGTTTTCACATGTTACGAGCTCTGCACTCTTTAGAGGGCCTCATGAGTGCTAGCAGGTGATGTGTTGAAGGAAGAATGAAGAACTGACCTATTCTTTTTAAGATTCCCTCCTTTTCTGTAACGAGGTTAGTGCCATGTACTCTTCAGGGATACACAGAAATCCTCAAAGCACTGAACCTACGGATACCTCTAAAAATAGTCCTTGGTACTCTTGGTTCTCTTCAGCTAGGGTGACCCCATCTGTCATGTACGTTTCTTTGAATGCTCTGGACTCCATGCTGTAGGCTTTGAGAATGCTGATCTAGAGCAAGGTGCCTCTAATGAAAATATGACTGAAAGCTCATTTTCAAATTTTAATCCCGATCCTCCTAAAACAAAGCGCAAAACCACCAAAACTTGGCAGCCTCGACTCTCCCTGCCCTTCTTCCATTTCTATTCTCAGATGTCTGTGGCCACAGCTTCCTCCCAATGTCCTGGGCAGCTGGTAGGAGCTGGCCGGGAGGAAAATCTGCCAACTGGAATAACGCCAGCAGGCAGTGCCCAAGCGAGAACTGTGGAATGCTTGACTGCCATTTCCTACCTGTTTGGGGGTGAGATCCAGCTCACCCCAAATCTACTGGGGTGACTAGAGTTCCCCAGACATGGTTCTGTAGGTCCAGATGGATCATGGGTCCCTGAACCAGCAGACCAGCCCTCGGGGATTTACCATATCTCTGAGCCTTCAGGTCCCTTGAAAGGGACACCTAACTAAAAGTGATGGTGAGTCCTACGCCCACCTTTCAAAAACATTCTCGAATCCCTGAGGTTTGGGGTCTCCCAAGCCATCTGCGTTCCCAGGGGAGCCCTAGGCCAATCTGGTTCCACCCAACTACCCAATCCCAGTGGATCTTACATCACAAGAAGGAAAACGGTCGGGCAATAAAGAGTTGGTCAGCTTCCCAGGCCTATCTTCCCTGGATTGGAGGTCCATCCAGCAACTTGAGACAATAATGGACCAAACCGCAGGCCTCCAAGAGACTTGACTGGATGAGAGATATAAGGTCAACCAACGGGGCCATAGGACACGAAAAAAGTCTGGGAAAGTCATGGCCAACGCGGCTAAGCCACTTTGACAAATGAGGCAAGCGGAACCCTGGGTGCAGCTTCTCCCCTAGCCCAGACTACTAATCCTATTCCAAGAAGCCCAAGCCAAATGAAAACCTTTAGCCAAAAAGGTTAAAAAAATAAATAAACGTAAAGCAGAGACAATAGAACCACATTTAAGTTCCCAGCTATTTTGATGTGGTAAATGATCACTAATTCAAAAGCCAAAGGACACATAAAAAAAGGACCTTAGGTTGAACTGGGGTGGGATTAACCAAGATGTTTTAAATCAGAGAATTAGGGCATTCAATTGAAACTGAAAGCAATTCTTAACACAAAGGCCGTGAACTAGAATCTGTGGGAAAAAAGATCATTTCTTCCCACTGATCATTCAGGAATCGGAGACTCAAGTAGAAAATTGTATCCGCGGGAAAGCCAAACTTACATTTAACTCTATTATCCACAGCAGAGTGACAAATAAGAGGTCAAAGGTGACGAACAGGCAGAAAGTCCTCCTGACATCCGATATGCCCTTCTTTTCCCGGCCTTCGTACGACTCGATCCTGGCCATCAGCTGGGTTGGGTTGATGGTGTGGACATCCCGCAAGGACGCGTGGGAGACCTGGCTACTGCTGAGGACGTTTTCCACATCCTCTGGCAGGTGATTCATCCTGTGAGCGGTTTAAAGGAGCCTCTTCCTGGCTTTACCATCACTAGCAGCCAGATCCATAGAGAAGAGAGACCTGAGGCAAGGGGAAAAGAAACAAGTGAACAAAATCAATCGCCACTTAGGGAGGGCGGTGAGGTCCGCACAGCCACGTTTGCCACGGGGCAACCGAGAATCTGGGGTCAGTGGAAAGCTATAGCACCACATCTAGCCAAGTGGAGACTCAAACCCTTTTAGGTCTAGAAACCTTCCACAGGGAGTAAAATAATGAATTTGCTCCAAGAAGACTGTTGTACCAAAGAAGACACAGGAAAAAGGGAAAACCAGGGGCTGGGGCGTGAGGCGGTGTCATTTGGAAACTCTGAATGAAACAGAATGGAGTTGATCAACCTACAGTAAAACCATGTCCCTCTATTTCCACCCAAGGGAGGCCCTGAAAAGCCATAAGAAGAAGAAGAAGAAGGATGATGGCATTTATTAAGCACTTACTATGTGCAAAGCACTGTTCTAAGCACTGGGGAGGTTACAAGGTGATCGGGTTGTCCCATGGGGGGTTCACGGTCTTAATCCCCATTTTACAGGTGAGGGAACAGAAGCACAGAGAAGTTAAGTGACTTGCCCAAAGTCACACAGCTGACAATTGGTGGAGTTGGGATTTGAACCCATGACCTCTGACTCCAAAGCCCGGGCTCTTTCCACTGAGCCAAGCTGCTTCATAGTCAGTGGAAGTACTCCCTGGACCCACTCAAAGCATGCCATGACAGACTTGGCTTTGAGCCATCAGCAGCAGCTCATTTACTAAGTGCCTGGATGCAACACGCTTGTAGAATAATAATAATAATAATAATGGCATTTATTCAGCGCTTACTATGTGCAAAGCACTGTTCTAAGCGCTGGGGAGGTTACAAGGTGATCAGGTTGTCCCACGTGGGGCTCACAGTCTTCATCCCCATTTTACAGATGAGGTCACTGAGGCCCAGAGAAGTGAAGTGACTTGCCCAAAGTCACACAGCTGACAATTGGCGGAGCCAGGGTTTGAACCCATGACCTCCGACTCCAAAGCCCGGGCTCTTTTCCACTGAGCCAAGCTACTGAAGATAAAGACAGGGCAACAAACTAGCATTTGAGCGGAAGTTAAGAGTGCTAGGTACAAATACTAAACCCAAGTGGATAAATAAATAACAACTACTGTAATGAGTATGTCGATTAGGACGTAGGAGAGCTGAGGTGGTTGAGGGAATGGTGAGACAGTGAAGGTGGGGCAGAGTTATCAGGGAATTCTTCCTGGAGGAGGTGGCTTTTTTTTTAAAGGACTTTGAAGAATGGGAAGGTCATGTTTGGCCCAGCTGAAAAAAAAAGAGCTTTCCAGTCTGGGGGAAAGGCACAAGTAAATGGGTCCAGGGTGGTAAGAGTTGAGAACAAACGACAGTTCATCTCGTGGAATAACTGGGCTCCTACCAGTGATTTTCAGGGGATGTCAAGCAGTCGATATAAGTGGGGTGTCAAGCAGTCGATATAAGTGGGGTCTGTTCTTGAGCCGGAATTCTAGCACATCCTAATTCTGATTAGAAACTCCTTCCTCACTGCAAGCATGTTCTGCATACAGTACGTACTCACTAAATACCAATACCATTGAGATTGAGATCTCACAAACCTGAACTAGTGAAATTTTGTACCTCGATCTCCTCTATCCCACTGCTGACCCCTGGCCCTCATCGTCTCTTGGGTCTGGAACTCCCTCTCTGTTCATATCTGAAAATCCACCATTTCCCCTGTCTTCAAACCCCTCCTAAAATCACATCTAAAATCGCATCTCCCCCCACAGCACCTGTATATATGTATATATGTTTGTACATATTTATTACTCTATTTATTTTACTTGTACATATCTATTCTATTTATTTTATTTTGTTAATATGTTTTGTTCTCTGTCTCCCCCTTCTAGACTGTGAGCCCACTGTTGGGTAGGGACCGTCTCTATGTGTTGCCAACTTGTGCTTCCCAAGCGCTTAGTACAGTGCTCTGCACACAATAAGTGCTCAATAAATACGATTGATTGATTGATTGATTGATCTCCTTCAAGTGGCTTTCTTGGCTAAGCTCTCCCCTATCTATTCTCCCCTCTGGATCGATTATGCACTTGGCTGTGTTAAATCAACCAATCAATCAATCGTATTTATTGAGCGCTTACTATGTGCAGAGCACTGTACTAAGCGCTTAGCACTGTACTAAACACTGTACTAAACAAAGTTAAACACTTTGATAGTCTCCCCAGCCCCACAGGAATTAGGTACATATCCTTACATTCCACTATTTTCCCTAACTATATTATAAGATCTGTCTCCCCCTGTAGACTGTGACCTCTTTGTGGGCAGGGATCGTGACTGCCAACTCTGTTGTACTGTACTTTCCCAAGTGTTTAGTACAGTGCTCTGCACACAGTAAGCACGCAATAAATATGTTTGATTGATTCCAGCAGCTCCTTGTGGGAAAATTCCCATTCTCGATTCACTCTGCCACCACTCAAAGCCAGCAATTTTGCCATGGCAAGAGAGCTGGGTTCTAATCCCACTCATTCCCTGACTCTGAACTGTTGCAATCGGTGCTTCCAATTCCTTGACTGAAAAACAACTCCACCTGCTGAGAATGGGCACATTTACCCATCTGATCTGCATTAGACTTTTAGACTGTGAGCCCACTGGTGGGTAGGGACTGTCTCTATATGTTGCCAATTTGTACTTCCCAAGCGCTTAGTACAGTGCTCTGCACGTAGTAAGCGCTCAATAAATACGATTGATTGATTAGTTGGCTCTGCCTCTCAATTTTACGGCAGCTACCACACCTAAGGGATGAATGGAATATCAATCGTTGGGGAAACAATATAGTTTACCTCCTTATCTCCGGAAGGAGTGTGATAATTAATAAGCTTTTTGGAAAGCATTGTGACAGGGATTTACTATTTGAAAACAATGGGAAGAAAGGCTTACTGGAATGAGCCCGGGCTTTGGAGTCAGAGGTCATGGGTTCAAATCCCAACTCCACCAATTGTCAGCTGTGTGACTTTGGGCAAGTCACTTCACTTCTCTGGGCCTCAGTTACCTCAGCTGTAAAATGGGGGTTAAGACTGTGAGCCCCATGTGGGACAATCTGATCACCTTGTAACCTCCCCAGCGCTTAGAATGCTTTGCACATAGTAAGCGCTTAATAAATGCCATTATTATTATTATTATTATTATTAAAGGCAGCCTAGTGGAAAGAGCCCAAGCCTGGGAGTCAAAGGACTTGGGTTCTAACTCTGGTTCTGCCAGTTGCCTGTCGTGTGACCTTGGGCCAGTCACTTAACTTCTCTGAGCCTCTGTTTCCTCATCTGTAAAAGGGGGATTCAGTACCTGTTCTCCCTCCTATTTGGACCATGAGCCCCATGTAGGACAGGAACTGTATCCGACCTGATTAATTTGTCATCTACACTCGTGCTTAGTTCTGTGGTTGGCACACAGAAAGCGTTTAACAAATATCACAATTATTATTTTTTTTTCATATGACAGAGCCATAGACAGCTGGGAGACAGGAGGGGAGAACAGACTGGCCTGGCAAGCAACATTAGAAATGAGATTATGTCTTAAAATGGAGGATTGGATAAAATTGTGGCATGAAGAGGGAAAAAAAAAACGAATGCAGAACCAGGCTTCATGGGAAGTAAATGTAACAGTGTCACAAGAAACAGTCCTTTATATGTATCTAATGTGGAAATAATAAAATAATATTTTGGATTTATACAATGCTTCTGTATAGATTGCTTCTCTTTTTCCAGCAGTTACCTCCTTTTGGCCTCATGACACCCCTTTGTAGTAAGGAGGGGCAAGCATTACCATCCCCATTTTACAGATGAGGAAGCTGAGGTACAAAGAGTTAAGTGACTTGCCCACACTCATCCAGCAGGCCAAGGGCAGCAGGGAAACAAAAACCAAAGGTCTTATCAGGAATCCTTCTATACACAGATAAAGTGGGCAGGGAACATAACCGACTCTGCTATATTGTTCTCTCCCAAGAGCTTAGTACAGTGCTCTGCACACAGTACGTGCTCAATAAATACCACTGACTAATCAATTTATAAAACCTCACAAAAGCATCATTTTGGTCTTTAAAGAAGAGCAATCAATATACCACTCAAAAAACCATAAAGATTGTCAGATTGGTAAAACAACTAAAATGTTTCCTGGGAGACAAAAGGATAGCAATGTTTTTTCTCCATAACCAATTCTGTGACTAGAATTTGCCACAACCTTCGAGAGTAGAGAATCCTCGGTGGGCTTTAAAGAAAAAAGTAGTATTTAAGCCCTTACTATATTCCAGGCACTGTACTAAGTACTGGGGTAGATACACAATAATCAGGTTGGTCACAATCCCTGTCTCACATGGGGCTCACAGTCTTAGTGCCCATTTTTACAGATGAGGTAACTGAGGCGTAGAAAAGTTAAGTGACTTGCCCAAGGTCACATACTGCAGACGCGTGGCAGTTCAGACCAGTCAACCCCAAACCTGATCACCTTGTAACCTCCCCAGTGCTTAGAACAGTGCTTTGCACATAGTAAGCGCTTAATAAATGCCATTATTATTATTATTATTATTATTATAAACCTGGTGACACACCATCAACATAAGGCTTTTTAAAAAGTCTGACCTTCCGTCATTTCCCATGGCATCCTTTCCAAACTCGCTGCATGGGAACAGCCATCTGTTTGCTGAATTTAAATAAGCCAGTCATTGAAATGCATTTTGGAGATAATATATACATACATTCTAAAACGGGCATACAAACGCTCCGTCATTTTTTCTTCAGAACTTGTTTTTTTCTTGCCTTTGTGAAACAATGTTTTTGAAAGAACCCAGCGTTTTTTGCAGATAAACCACGAGCCCTTTCCCCTGCATTTAACGGGGGGTGGGGAGAGTGCTGAAAAGCACTTCTGCTTTTAGACTGTGAGCCCACTGTTGGGTAGAGACTGTCTCTAGATGTTGCCAACTTGTACTTCTCAAGCGCTTAGTACAGTGCTCTGCAAACAGTAAGCGCTCAATAAATACGATTGATTGACTGATTCTGCAGAGGCTGTTCCGGCTGGTGTTAGGTTTGGCTTTAATCCTTCCTCAGCTGACAGAGTCATATGCGGGATGGCAGTTGGGTAAGTAAAAATGCTCTCTCAGAGTCAGCAAGTTTAAGATTTAAAAAAATCCAACGGAGCATTAGCCAAAAATTCCACCCCCGAACCACCTGGGCCTTTGGGGAGATGAGATGTGGGCAGTGCCAGCAGAATACCAAGTGGGTCACCGGGCCAGTTGCTAAAGTTGAGGTCACAAGACCCCAGAGACATCTGTCAGAAAACCAGGAGTTCATTCCGCAATCCTAAAGCAAATCCGGGTGCAAACGATTCCATCTGGTGGGAACAAATTCGCCAAGATGGCTTTAAGCGGGGGGGAAAAAAAAGGTTGAGAAACGCTCTGATGCCGCACTCCTATTCATAGTGGAAATTAAATTAACACTAGTCCCAGGGGGTGGTAGCTGGTGAGTTGGAGGTGTCAGCCACGGTGATGATGGTGGAAACTCTGATGAGGATGGGGCATAGCCAGCTTTGGGGAGAGGACAAGATAGAAGGCCGATGTGATGACAGCAACGAGGGAGAAACGGGTTCTATAATCTCACCTGGAATGGGCAATAGTACAGTAACCGATTGATTAGAAATCCCCCCATGTCAGTACAGGAATCAATCATATTTATTGAACGCTTACTGGGTGCAAAGCACTCCCCATCACCCTGACTCACTCCCCCTCCCCGCCCCACAGCACTTGTGCAAATATGTACATATTTATCATTATAATTCTATTTATTTTTACTAATGATGTGCATATATCAATAATTCCATTTATTTACAATGATGCTACTGATGCTTGTTAACTCGTTTTGATGTCTGTCACCCCCTGTCTAGAATGTGAGCCCATGATGGGTAGGGACTGTCTCTGTTGCTGAACTGTACTTTCCAAGCGCTTAATACAGTACTCTGCACATAGTAAGCGCTCAATAAATACGACTGAACGAATGAATGGTACTGTGTCCAACCCGACTACCTTGTATTTACCTCAGTGCTCAGAACGGTGCCTGGCACATGGTAGGTGATTAACAAATATCATTAAAAAAAGAAATATTCCCTGCCCACAAGGAGCTTCCACTGTAACAGAGGAGACGAGTACAGAAATAATACTGTGCAGTGGAATCAGAAGAAATAGAGTTGAATATTTGATCAAGTATCACATATATCCAGTTGCTTGAAGAGGGGCATAAATAATTTGATGTTCAAGTGCGAAAGGTGACTGGAGGGCTGATGAGATTCCTAGGGGAATAAACCCCCTTCCTCCCCCTCCCCATCTCCCCCGCCTTACTTCCTTCCCCTCCCCACAGCACCTGTATATATATATATATATGTTTGTACATATTTATTACTCTATTTATTTTACTTGTACATATTTATTCTATTTATTTGATTTTGTTAATATGTTCTGTTCTGTTGTCTGTCTCCCCCTTCTAGACTGTGAGCCCGCTGTGGGGTAGGGACCATCTCTATATGTTGCCAACTTGTACTTCCCAAGCGCTTAGTACAGTGCTCTGTACACAGTAAGCGCTCAATAAATACGATTGAATGACTGACTGACTGAATGAATACTAAGCGCTTGGGAGAGTACAATATAACAGGCACATTCTGGCCCACAACAAGCCCACAGACCAGAGAGGGTGGCAGACATTAATATAAACAAGCAAATAAATATATCAAATAATTAAATTACCGATCTCTACATATGTGCTGTGGGGACGGGAGGGAGGATGAATGAAGCAGCAGGTAAGAGTGGTACAGGGTTGAAGTCAGGGAGGGCTTCTTGAAGGAGATGTGCCTTCAATAAGGCTTTGAAGTGGGGGCGACCAATTATCTGTCTGATAATGAGGACGGGGGGCGTTCCAGGCCGTAGGTAGGATGTGGGCAAGAGGTCAGTATTAATAATAATAACAACAATTAGCAATACTAATATTACCATTAATAATACTGTTATTAATAAATAATAGCATTTGTTAAGTGCTTAGCATGTGCCAACCACTGTACTAAGCACTGGACCAAGCACTGTTCTAAGCCCTGGGGTAGACACAAGGTGGTCAAGTTGTCCCATGTGGGGCTCACGGTCTTAATCCCCATTTTACAGATGAGGTAACTGAGGCGCAGAGAAGTTAAGTGACTTGCCCAAAGTCAACTGAAAGTGAAAGTCAAGTGAAAGTCAAAGTCAAAGTGAACTAAGCACTGGAGTAAGTACAAGATAATCAGGTCAGATAGGGTCCCTGTCCCACTTGGGCTTCGCAGTCCAAGGGGTGGGAGAACAAGTACTGAAGCCCCATTTTACAAGTGAGGAAACTGAGGCACAAAGAAGTGAAGTGACTTGCCCAAGGTCCCAGAGCAGGCAAGAGGCGGGCTCTTTCCGTTAAGCTATGCTGCGCAGCCGGCTGGGTGGCAATGATATAAAAAATTATCATCACGCCTATCTTTGCTGTTGGCTTTGTTCAAGCCTTTGGCTGTTCAAAAGCAGTGGCCCTCCATGGTGAAGAATTAATACTGCACAAATGCATACACAGATGCTTCCTGTCAAATTGTGTCCATTCCTGCTCAAGACTGCTCCTTTAAAACCTTATCACCCACCCCCAACCTGAACTCCCAAGGAAGTACAAGCCTGTTTTGGCCTGCTCCTTACATAATCAATCAATGGTATTTACTGAATGCTTACCGTGCGCAGAGCACTGTACTAAGCACTTGGGAGAGTATAACAGCAGCATGGATAAGTGGAAAGAACACAGGTTTGGGAGTCAGAGGTCATGGGTTCTAATCCTGGCTCCGCCACCTAACAGCTGTGTGACTGGGCAAGTCACTTAACTTCTCTGTGCCTCAGTTACCTCATCTGCAAAATGGGGATTAAGACTGTGAGCCCCACATGGGACAGCTTGACTACCTTGTATCTCCCCCAGGGCTTAGAACAGTGCTTGGCACATAGTAACAAATACCATCATTATTATTATTACAACAGAATTAAGCAGATGCGTTCCCTGCCCATAACGAACTTCCAGTCTAGCCTGGAAACTCCCTTTAGACTGTAAGCTTATTGTAGGTGGGGAATGTGTCTGTCCTATTGTTGTGTTGTACACTTCCAAGTACTTAGTTCAGTGTCCTGCACACAGTAAACGCTCAATCAACACGGTTGACTGATAGAGGGTCAGACAATGATGGATTCCCTAGAACCCAACTTTAGTAGAAATGACCAGACCAGTAAGGGTCTTAGTTTATATTAGCCACCTTTTAAGCCTGAGAAAGGCTCCATTAGACAGTAATTTCCTTAAGGGCAGGGATGGGGTCTTTTAATCCTTTGGTAAACTCCACAGGGGGACTACTGTACAGTACCCTGATACTGATGGAAAAGGTCCAGGAGCCCTGAAACCTTGCTTTCCATAGCTAAAGGGAGATGAGGTGTTTTTATTGTTGTGTGTTGATGACTGTGGCCCCTGGGAACTGTCACCTTGGACAGCTTGTTGTCAACCACAGACCCAGCGATGACTCTTCTTAAGGCACCTGTGTTTCGGTAGTTTATTAGTCAGTCGTATCCGACTGCTCGGAAACCGAGGTGAGCTTCTGGGCTATTCCTAGGCCCGGGAACAAAAGAGTGGTCGTCAAATTCATTCATTCAATCGTATTTATTGAGCGCTTACTGTGTGCAGCGCACTGGAAGTACAAATGCCAGTGGGAGCAATTGTGCTCAAACACTGTCTCCCGATGGGGTGTAGAGAGCTAAGTCTCCTCTCTTCTGGCTCTGGTCCAGAAAAAGGTGTGGAGGCCTGATAATTTTTTTTTAACAGTATTTGTTCAATTCTTATCATAAGAATTATCACACAGCTACACTAGCAACCTTGATCACAGCAACAGTTGGTTGCCCCCATCCTGCCCTAGCCCGTCCATTGCCACGGAGGGGTATGGGGGGGAGGCAGGGTTACCAGCGGGGAAGCAGAAGGGGGACAGTACCCCAAACGGGGCTGGGGGCTGCGGCTCCAGTGCCCGGCTTGAGGAAGCAGCCGTCGGCGTCACTAGGACTAGCTTTCCAAAAGGAAACGAAATACGAGCGCCTGTGGCTGAGAAGTCAGTGAAGGGTCCAGTTTGGGGTGTACGAGGAAAGCTACAGGGGACAGGGGAGAGCGGGAAAGAAGCGGGGGAAGGGGACAGGGAGGGATTCACTCACTGACAGTGACTGCACCTTGTGTCAAAAGCAGAGTTTCTGGATGCTGTCTATGGTCAATCAACAAATATTTTGTTGTCTGTCTCCCCCTTCCAGACTGTGAGCCCGCTGTTGGGTAGGGACCGTCTCTATATGTTGCCACCTTGGACTTCCCAAGCGCTTAGTACAGTGCTCTGCACACAGTGAGCGCTCAATAAATATGACTGAATGAATGAATGAAATAGTGTAGACAGTATCCCTGGGCCACACATACTATAAAGTGGCTGTTATCCAGGCCAGGCCTGGAATACTGTATTAGTGCTTATTCAGTAGTATTTATTGAACACGTACTGTGTGCAAACAACTGTACTAATCACTTACCAAATCGCCAGTCATCCCCTACCAAATCAGGTTTCAGAAGCTGGACAAGTGGATCCCAATTTTTTTGGGGGGGGGGGGGGGGGGGTACTGGGGCACCCCTTTTATTTTAATGGTATTTGTTAAGCGCTATGTGCCAGGCACTGTGCGAAGCTCTCCATCCCCCCCGTCTTATCTCCTTCCCTTCCCCACAACACCTGTATATATCTATATATATATCATATATATATGATATCTATATATCATATATCATATATCAATGATATCATATATATGATATATAGATATCATATGTGTATATGTTTGTACGTATTTATTACTCTATTTATTTATTTTACTTGTACATATTTATTCTACTTATTTTACTTTGTTAATAAGTTTTGTTTTGCTCCTTGTCTTCCCCTTCTAGACTGTGAGCCCACTGTTGGGTAGGGACCGTCTCTATATGTTGCCAACTTGGACTTCCCAAGCGCTTAGTACAGTGCTCTACACACAGTGAGCGCTCAATAAATATGACTGAATGAATGAATGAAATAGTGTAGACAGTATCCCTGGGCCACACATACTATAAAGTGGCTGTTATCCAGGCCAGGCCTGGAATACTGTATTAGTGCTTATTCAGTAGTATTTATTGAACACGTACTGTGTGCAAACAACTGTACTAATCACTTACCAAATCGCCAGTCATCCCCTACCAAATCAGGTTTCAGAAGCTGGACAAGTGGATCCCAATTTTTTTTTTTTGGGGGGGGGGGTACTGGGGCACCCCTTTTATTTTAATGGTATTTGTTAAGCGCTATGTGCCAGGCACTGTGCGAAGCTCTCCATCCCCCCCGTCTTATCTCCTTCCCTTCCCCACAACACCTGTATATATCTATATATATATATATCATATATATGATATCTATATATCATATATCATATATCAATGATATCATATATATGATATATAGATATCATATGTGTATATGTTTGTACATATTTATTACTCTATTTATTTATTTTACTTGTACATATTTATTCTACTTATTTTACTTTGTTAATAAGTTTTGTTTTGCTCCTTGTCTTCCCCTTCTAGACTGTGAGCCCACTGTTGGGTAGGGACCATCTCTATATGTTGCCAACTTGTACTTCCCAAGCGCTCAGTACAGTGCTCTGCACACAGTACGCGCTCAATAAATATGATTGAATGAATAAATGAAATAATATAGACAGTATCCCTGGGCCACACATACTATAAAGAGGCTGTTATCCAGGCCAGGCCTGCAATACTGTATTAGTGCTTATTCAGTTGTATTTATTGAGCACGTACTGTGTGCAAACCACTGTACTAATCACTTACCAAATCGCCAGTCATCCCCTACCAAATCAGGTTTCAGAAGCTGGACAAGTGGATCCCAATTTTTTTTTGGGGGGGTACTGGGGCACCTCTTTTATTTTAATGGTATTTGTTAAGCGCTATGTGCCAGGCACTGTGCGAAGCTCTCCATCCCCCCCGCCTTACCTCCTTCCCTTCCCCACAACACCTGTATATATCAATATATATATCATATATGATATCTATATGATATCTATATATCATATAGATATATATAGATATATAGATATCATATATATATATCATGATATATATCATATATATGTATATATGTATCATATATATGTGTATGATATATCATATATATGTATATGTATCATATATATGTATATATGTTTGTGCGTATTCATTACTCTATTTATTTATTTTACTTGTACATATTTACTCTACTTATTTTACTTTGTTAATATGTTTTGTTTTGCTCTCTGTCTCCCCCTTCTAGACTGTGAGCCCACTGTTGGGTAGGGACCGTCTCTAGATGTTGCCAACTTGTACTTCCCAAGTGCTTAGTACAGTGCTCTGCACACAGTAAGCGCTCAATAAATACGATTGAATGAATGAATGAATGAAGAGCTGGGACATATATAAGCTAATCAGTCCCACATGGGGCCTCAAGGCTTAAACCCCATTTTACAGATGAGGTAACTGAGCCACAGAGAAGTGAAGTTGTGGGCAGGATACTTGTCTGCTGTATTGTTATGCTATATTCTCCCTAGCACTTTGAACAGTGCTCCACACACAGTAAGCGCTCAATAAATACAACTGATTGACTGATTAAAGTGACTTGCCCAAGATCACACAGCAGATAAGTGGCGGAGTCAGAACTAGAACCCAGATCCTTCTAAGTCCCAGGCTTGTGCTCTATCCATTTGGCCATGCTGTTTCATTTTTAAAACGTTTCCCCAGCATCTGTCCTCCAGCCACCCAGACAGCTACATCAGAAAGGTGACAGATTGTGAAGGTAAACTGTTCCAGGCTCAAATTTACAACTCAATTTAGTTATGGATTCTAATTCATTTCAATTAAAATAATGAAATTAGTGGCAAATTTTATTGCTGAGAGTCAACATTTGGAAATCAATGAAAGCCGATTAGTTCCTCTTTCTCAGACAAGGGGTTAAGATTCAAAGATGACCTTTAGCCAGAAAGGTGACAGATTGTGAAGGTAAACTGCTCAAATCTACATCTCAATTTATAGATTCTAATTTATTTCAATTAAAATATTGAAATAAATGGCAAATTGTATTGTTGAGAATCAACATTCAGAAAACAATGAAAGCCAATTAATTCCTCTTTCTCAGACAAGGCGCTAAGATTCAGAGATGACCTTTAGCTTAACTCTGCTTATTTTCCTTCAACTACCATTTTATCTTCCCTGTAGTTTAAACTGAAGAGACTTATAAGCTCATTTTTTAATATCACTCAGAGGAACAAAAGAGAACTACCCTAGAAGATCTGACAGGTTCTGACATCTTCTTTGAAAAGAAACTTCCCTGGGGGGAAAAAAAAAGCCTCTTCCTTAGAGAAGCAGCGTGGCTCAGTAGAAAGAGCGCGGGCTTTGGAGTCAGAGGTCATGGGTTCAAATCCTGGCTCCGCCACCTATCAGCTGCGTGACTTTGGGCAAGTCATTGGGCAAGTCAACTTCTCTGGGCCTCAGTTCCCTCATCTGTAAAATGGGGGTGAAGACTGTGACCCCCCCCGTGGGACAACCTCATCACCTTGTAACCTCCCCAGGACTTAGAACAGTGCTTTGCACACAGTAAGCGCTTAATAAATGCTATCATTATTATTACTATTATTATTAGTCTCTTTAAATTGCTTATTTCACTCCCTAATTAGCTTTTCGACACTCTGTTAGGGAAAGCACTCCCCTAGGTCGGAGGTTAGTGAGATTTTTACTAAATCATGCAACTAAACAAATTGATCCAGTCAATCAATGGCATTTATTGAGTGCTCACTGAGTGCAGAGCACTGTTCTCAGCACTTGGGAGCATACACTATAGCAGAGCTGGTAGAAACACTCCCTAGCCACAATGAGCTTACAGTCTAAAGACAAGCTTAAGACCGCACTAACCATCCTGCAGGACGCTGACACTCTCTCCCATCAGATGAAGCTTTTGAGCTCATTTGTAAAAGCTATTTAGTGAACAGGAGGACAGGGAAATGGAAGAGGCAGAGCCAGAGGAAGTGACAGGTGAAGAGAGCGGCATTCTAGTTTCCTACGCTTAGAGAAGTACCAGAACTGAAGTACTGCAGGAAAGCAAAACAAAACGCAAGGCCACGCATCTTTATTTGACATCTGAAGATATGCCTTCCGGCTCAAAATGCTACTAGCTTCTTTCCCGCTCTACGTCTGCCAAGATGAATAGTTCGATGACTAACCTCCAACCCAAATCATTTCTGAGCTTTCCAGGATCTTCAGGTGAATTTTCTATTGCCTCAGCCAGGTTTGGTAAGGAGAACGCTTTTTTAATTTAAACAGTGGAAAAGTACAGCAGCAACCCGGAGCGCCAGCATTATCGGAGTACAATCGGCCTACTTCATAAAATACGGGGCAAACATCAATGACCCATGTGTTTGGTGGAAATAGATACCAAATGTCACTTACACCAGCCGAGCACACTGTGGGCGCTCAATAACACTAACTGCACTGACTAAACAGGCTTTCACACAGGTTCGAGAAACATCAATCAGCAAAAATGTTTGCCAGCCCTGCCTACGGTCACTGGTTCTCTGAGTCCTCATTTCTCCTATCTGCCCTCCCCTCCGCATCCACTGTGTATTTGGCTGTGTATCCCTGAAGCACAATAATACCCACCCCCCGTTATGTAAATATCCCCATCCACAATATATTTTAATATCTGTCTCCCCCCCGGAAGACTGTAAACTCCTTGTGGGCAAGGACCGTGTCAACTGACTCTGTTGCACCATACTTTAAGTACAGTCTTCTAGACTGTAAGCTCCTTCTAGGTAGGGAAGGTGTCTCCCAATTCTGCTATACTGTACTCTCCCCAGCGCTTAGTACAGTGCTCTGCACAGAGTAGACGCTCAATAAAATACCACCGATTGACTGATTGATCAATTGATTGATCTACCTACAGGGAGTGCCAATGCCCTGCAGAAGGGTAGGATGTGCACATGAACTGTTCTTCCAGAAAGAGTGAGGAATTCTTTGAGCCATCCCAATCAATCAATCGTACTTAGTGAGTGCAGCACTGTGTGCAGAACACTGTGTGCTTGGGAGAGCACAACAGTTGGCACCAGGATAGTAAATCGCAGGTGTTTCACAATTTCCCTGCCAAGTTCCTTCAGAGGTGTTAAAGCAGAGGTTGCTCAGATGATCCTAAAATTTCCTGCACGGTTACCTCAGTTTTAATCAGAGGCTTCAAGGAAATCCAAAATCCAGGAGGCAGAATCAAAATGCCGGAGGAAGCTTGTATAGGACAAGTTCATTATGCACAATGTGCAGAAGGGATTGACAGTTACGTGGCGGCCTTTTTAATGGCATTCAACCCGCGGATAAAATCTCCCCACGAGTGGTGTCTTCTCCAAAATACTGAGGACAGTTGCCTGTGTACGGGCACCTCTCTGTTCATACAAATGGATTTGTACTGGAATGTTCCCCAACCAAACATTAACTTGTGGGAATCTGTGCTTAATAAACAGTATTATTGTTATGATTAGTATCAGTATTCATTCAATACTATTTTTCGAGGGGCTTACTGCGTGCAGATCAGCGCTTGGGAGAGTATAACAGAACAATAAACAGACACATTCCCTGCCCACGGCGAGCTTAGTATTTGTATTATTATCATCAGCACAGGCCTCGGAGTCAGTTCTAATCCCAGCTCTGCCACTTTGCTGTGTGACCTTAGGCAAATCAATTCTCTGGGCTCAGTTACCTCATCTGTAAAATGGGGATTAAATGCTCCTCCCTCCAAACGTGAGCCCCATGTGGGACAGACACTGGGTCCAAACTGATTGCCTTAAATCTACCCCAGTGTTTAGTATAGCGCCTGACACGAGAAGGCACTTAACACGTACCACAAAAAAAAAAACCCAAAAAACTGATGAGTTCAGTGTTGGCATTGTCATAATAATAATGATGGCATTTATTAAGCGCTTACTATGCGCAGAGCACTGCTCTAAGCACTGGGGAGGTTACAAGGTGATCAGGTTGTCCCACTGGGGGCTCACAGTCTTAATCCCCATTTTCCAGATGAGGTAACTGAGGCCCAGAGAAGTGAAGTGACTTGCCCAAAGTCACAAAGCTGACAATTGGCCAAGCAGGGATTTGAACCCATGACCTCTGACTCCAAAGCCCGTGCTCTTTCCACTGAGCCACGCTGCTTTTTGTCATACACTGAGGATAATGGTTTCATCATCCACTATACCATCAGGGCTTCTATCAGGCTACAGATCAACTTGATTGGGCTTTGAAACTGCAAGCAGTACAACAACTACTAGCAGATTCATTCAATTGAATGTATTAAGCGCTTACTATGCGCAGAGCACTGTACTACGCGCTTGGGAAAGTACAACAATAAAGAGTGACAATCCCTGCCCACAGCAAGCTCACAGTCTAGAGGGGAGGAGATCCAAGACATGAGGTTCATGTGAAAAAGCAGTACTGCCCTGAGGAGCTGAGGAAGCAGGCTAGCTGTCTTTACATCTGGAAAACCATTCTCCCAGTTTAAAATATTAAAAATATGGAACTGCTTAAAAACCCCGGAACTGCTTAAAAACCCCAGGTGAAGAATCATCTCATACTCAAGATTCATATTCCTCCATACCCTGACTGGAGCTCTCCTCGACACAGGGCAAATGTGGTACATGCAGTCTGCCCAGAAACTTACTCACAGTTGCTGCCAAACTTGAACTGTTAAATTTAGGTACAGATGAACCGGAAAACTTTTGTTTCCTGGGAACTGGAAAACTTTTCTTTCCTGGGAAATTTGAAGTTGTTTCTCATCAGGACCTACATTCTCTACTATTTAGTTTTACGCAAGAACAGAAAAGCCTCAGAATGAAGCTTTAGGGAGACCCCCGCTGTAGTGAGAGGATGAGAAGAGGAAGAAGCAGCACTTAATTAATCAATCTTATTGAGTGCTTACTGTGTGCAAAGCACTATACTGAGCTCTTGGGAGAGTAAAACACAACAATATAGGGACACATTCCCTGCCCACAGTGAGCTTACTGTCTAGAGGGGGAGACAGATATTACTATGAACAAATAAGTTACAGATATGTACATAAATGCTGTAGGGCTGGGGTCGGGGGATGACTAAAGGGAGCAAGTCAGGGCAATGCAGAAGGGAGTGGGAGAAAAGAAAATGAGGACTCAGTCAGGGAAGGCCTCTTGGAAGAGATGTGCCTTCAGTAAGGTTTTGAAGAAGGAGGACAGTAGCTCTCTGTTAGATATGGGTTGTGGTGGGGTGGGGTGTGACCTCCCCCAGCAAAGATAATAATAATAATAATAATAATAATAATAATAATAATAATAATGTTGGCATTTGTTAAGCACTTACTATGTGCAAAGCACTGTTCTAAGCGCTGGGGGGGTACAAAGTGATCAGGTTGTCCCACGTGGGGCTCGCAGTCTTAATCCCCATTTTACAGATGAGGTAACTGAGGCTCAGAGAAGTTATGTGACTTGCCCAAGGTCACACAGCAGACATGTGGCGGAGCCGGGATTCAAACCCATGACCTCTGACTCCAAAGCCCGTGCTCTTCCCACTGAGCCACGAGATAACATACCATACCCCTTCTAGACGGTGAGCCCGTTGTTGGGTAGGGACCGTCTCTATATGTTGCTTGGACTTCCCAAGCGCTTAGTCCAGTGCTCTGCACACAGTAAGCGCTCAATAAATACGATTGATTGAATGAATGAATAAAACTAGAAAGTAATGAAGAGAGCTGCTATTTGTGAGGCCAATACATAAACACAACAATAGCTTTCTTTTGTTCTGAGCCCACTTTCACTGCAACTGACTGAACAACAAGAGCAAAAAAAGGCTCCAAATGATAGCTCAAATGTTGCGGTAAACAAGACAATTACCAATTTAGCCAGGCAAGCTGCCTGTTCCAGATTCCCAAGCTGTGTTAGATGTCCTCCTACTTTGCCGAGAAGTGTGATAAATAATTTTCACTGAAGGGATCCGAGGTTGACAACAGAAGATAGAGATCAAAGCAAGAGACCTTGAGTGGATGAGGGAAGGTAGGTGATGGAATTAATCAATCAATAAATCAATCAATCGTATTTATTGAGCGCTTACTGTGTGCAGAGCACTGTACTAAGCGCTTGGGAAGTACAAGTTGGCAACATATAGAGACAGTCCCTACCCAGCAGTGGGGAATTAATGTCTCAGATGCAATTACTTTGAATAAAATGTAGTCACAATCTAAGAGGGAAGTGGACCTCAGTTCCAATCCCGGCTCCGCCACTTGTCGGCTGTGTGACCTTGGGCAAGTCACTTCACTACTCTGTGCCTGAGTTACCTCATCTGTAAAATGGGGATTAAGACCGTGAGCCTCACAGGGGACGGAGATTGGGTCCAACCTGATTATCTAGCAACCAGCGTTTAGAGCAATGCCTGGCACATAGCAAGCACTTAGCAGATACCATTAAAAAAATAAAATAACACAGAAGTCGGGCCAGAAATTCAACTGGGAAAGTCTCAAGCCCATGGAGAGGTCTGAAGTGAACCCGTGGACAGTTTGGGAGTCAGAAAGCATCCCTCTACGTCTAAACTTAAGACATGAAGACACGTGAGCCCCACGTGGGACATGGACTATGTCCACCCTGATGATCCTGTATCTGCCCCAGTGCTTAGTACAGTGCCCGGCATATAGTAAGCACTTAGCAAATATAACATCATCATCATCAATCTTATTTACTGAGCGCTTACTGTGTGCAGAGCACTGTACTAAGCGCTTGGGAAGTACAAATTGGGAACATATAGAGACAGTCCCTACCCAACAGTGGGCTCACAGTCTAAAAGGGGGAATATAATAATAATAATAATAATAATAATAATAACATAATAATAACATGAAAAGAAACAGCCTCAGTAGCATTTTACTGGAATATTATTAAGAGCAACCTAATGATATGCCCATGAAATGCTACCAGTTAACTCATCTGCAAGATGGGGATAAAACAAACACCTATTCTCCCTCCTTCTTAGACTGTGACCTGTGGGACAGGGACTGTGTCCGATCCGGAGTACTACACCAGTGCTTAGCACAGAGATTGGCACATAGTAAGTGCTTAACAAATACCATTATTAATACTATTACGGAATAATGTAGGGATGGGAGGGCCCCAGCGGCCTGGGACCTCTGCCCTACGTCTCCACTAGTTCCCTTCCGCCTATGGCCGTGGTTTGAGCCCCACCTGGGAAACCTCCCTCCTCACGGGTCCTGTCATCCCCTGACCCTTGAAGGAGAGAAGCAGCATGGCTACGTGGTCAGGGCATGGGCCTGGGATCCAGAAAGACCTGGGTTCTAATCCCAGCTCCGCCACTTGCCTGCTACCTGAACCCTGGACACTTCTCCATGCCTCAGTTACCTCACTTACAAAATGAGGATTAAGACAACGCACCTCATGTGGAACATGGACTGTGTCCAACCTGATAATCTGTATCTAGCCCAGCACTTAGAACTCTGCTTGGAATATACTAAGTGCTTGACAAATACCATTTTTTTTTTAAAAAAAGACTCCAGCAGCCTACTTCAGCCTCCCCTTGGCAGCTCAGGAACTGAAGAGATCTTCGATGGCATCTATGGGGAGGAGGCCATGGGAGGGAGATTCTCCCAATCAAACCCGTCCCACAAAAATCTTTCCACAGCTAAGCCCACTGCTCCCCTCACTACCCCTCAATGTGTCTGCTTATTGTTACATTATGCTCTCCCAAGCAGTTAGTACAGTGCTTTGCATACAGTAAGAGCTCAATTAATATGAATGAATGAATCTGCCACCACACCAGAGTGACTCCCCCAGCCCTTCGATTCTCCCCTCAAAGAAATCCCGGGCCATGCCTAACACCTTGGCTTGGTGGTTGGGGGCTGAAAGCCACCCTCTCACCCCATATAAAGCCACAGATACTTCACTTCCCTCCACGAACTCTCACTACACTGACGCATGGACAGACTGCACACAAACAGGAAAATGCAAAGGTTATAAGGAAGCCTACACTTGAGGCAGAAACCGAGGCCTCAAGTTGTGACACACACAGGACAAAAAGGCGGCACTGGAGCAAAGAAAGGCTCTGACAACTGCAGCAGAGAACCCCGGGGCAAAGTAGGGAGAGGAAAAGAAAGGCAAAAATAAGTTCATTTGCCCCTCTAAACCAGACTGACCCTGGGTATTTCTGCAGGTGGGTCAGAGCTAGGGAACTGTATCCTTTATTAGCTCTCCCGCTCCGGCCCATGGCAGCATGGATCCAGCAGGTCCTTGGACTGACCCCATGTCCCTCGCCCTTCCCCTAAGCCAGGGAGATGAGGGGATTTAGAGGGACGATCCCAGCCTTACCTCAATGTGTGAGCCTGGAGCAGTCCCTTGATTTTAGCAAGGTGCTGCCTTTGGGGAGGTGCCGGCTCTTTTCAGGGAGCAGCTGGGATCTGGCACCATTGGAAGGTGCCAGAAACAGAGCAGGAACTACACAGGCACACACGCTTGCGTGCATGGATACATCCACCCACACTCTCTCTCCCTCTCTCTCTCTCTCAGGTGAAAGCTTCCTGGAGCAGAGAAGGTCAGGGAGACAGACGGAGAACAAAACCAAGCATACTGGCAAAGTAAAGTGGATGGAGTGGATATGCACAAAGAAAATAAATAAATGGAGTAATAAGTATGTACAAACATATATACATATATATCCCTACCCAACTGCGGGGCTCACAGTCAAGAAGGAGGAGACAGACAACAAAACATTTAAAACAAATAAATAAAAAATAAATAGAATATGTACAAGTAAAATAGAGTAATAAATATGCACAAACACATATATATAAGCGCTTAACAAATACTGTTATTATTATTTGTTCACCACAGGTCCATGGTATTAAGAAGGCAAGGCCTCCCAGCACCTGGGGGGCTGGAGGTCTGATGAGTTATATATATGTGTATATGTTTGTACATATTTATTACTCTATTTATTTATTTATTTTACTTGTGCATATCTGTTCTATTTGTTTTGTTTTGTTAGTGTGCTTGGTTTTGTTCTCTGTCTCCCCGTTTTGGACTGTGAGCCCACTGTTGGGTAGGGACTGTCTCTATGTGTTGCCAATTTGTACTTCCCAAGCGCTTAGTCCAGTGCTCTGCACACAGTAAGCGCTCAATAAATACGATTGATGATGATGATCTTTACCTACAGTAAAGCCCTCTAAGCTATGAACCAAAAAGAAGAGTCGGTCCCCCTCTTTGTGGGCAGGGAATGTGTCAACCAACCCTATTATACTGTACTCTTCTAAGAACTTAGTACAGTGCTCTGCACACAGAAAGTGTTCAACATTCATTCAATCGTATTTATTGAGCGCTTACTGTGTGCAGAGCACTGGACTAAGCGCTTGAACAAAGCACTTCAACAAAGAAGCAGCTTGGCCTGGTGGATACAGCACGGGCCAGAGAGTCAGAAAGACCTGGGCTCTAAACCCGGCTCTGCCACTTCATTCATTCAATCATATTTATTGAGCGCTTACTGTGTGCAGAGCACTGTACTAAGCGCTTGGGAAGTCCAAGTTGGCAACATATAGAGACGGTCCCTACCCAACAACGGGCTCACAGTCTAGAAGGGGAAGACAGACAACAAAACAAAACATGTAGACAGGTGCCAGATCGTCAGAACAAATAGAATTAAAGCTAAATGCACATCATTAACAAAATAAATAGAACAGTAAATATGTACCAGTAAAATAAACAGAGTGATAAATCTGTACAAACATATATACAGGTGCTGTGGGGAGGGGAAGGAGGTAGGGCGGGAGGGATGGGGAGGAGGAGTTGTCTGCTGTGTGACTTTGGGCAAGTGACTTCACTCCTCTGGGCCTCCGTTCCCTCATCTGTAAAATGGGGATTAAGACTGAGCCCCACATGGAGAACATGGACTGTGTCCAACCTGATAAGCTTGTATCTACCCCAGCACTTAGTTCAGTGCCTGGCACCTAGTAAGCGCTTAACAAATACTATAAAAAAAATGTTTTAAAATGACTGATTAATTGATCCTTGTTCCTGAGTGTGAAAGGTCTTCCCTTTCAATCAATCAATCGTATTTACTGAGCGCTTACTGTGTGCAGAGCACTGTACTAATCAATCGACCATATTTACTGAGCGCTTACTATGTGCAGAGCACAGTACTAATCGCTTGGGAAGTCCAAGTTGGCAACATATAGAGACGGTCCCTACCCAACAGTGGGCTCAGAGTCTAGAAGGGGGAGACAGAGAACAAAACCAAACGTATTAACAAAATAAAATAAATAGGATATGTACAAGTAAAATAAATAGCCCCTAGGGTGGCTATTCATTGGGTTTTACACCCGAGAGTTTGATCTTCTTCAGTGGCCGGTCCGCAGCAGCCTGGCGCTGCTATGGTGATGACCACTTTTAAGCAAAGGGTCTTTACCGTAAGCATCCGACCTCTCACTGAGCCCCAAAGTTCAGACACAGCGCCCGCACTCCCAGGGACCTGGGAGGGGAACGTGATGACTGCAATAAGGCAGGAGGTCAAAGGTCAAAGGCAGGAAGTCTTAAATTATTAGACTGGGAGCCCACTGTTGGGTAGGGACTGTCTCTATATGTTGCCAACTTGTACTTCCCAAGTGCTTAGTACAGTGCTCTG
The DNA here is from genome assembly GCF_015852505.1 of Tachyglossus aculeatus. Taxonomy (NCBI): domain Eukaryota; kingdom Metazoa; phylum Chordata; class Mammalia; order Monotremata; family Tachyglossidae; genus Tachyglossus; species Tachyglossus aculeatus. The sequence continues at coordinate 39,184,877 of NC_052067.1, read as the reverse complement.
CACACAGTAAGCACTCAATAAATATGACTGATTGACTGATTGATGTCACTTCATCTATAGACCATTCAGATGGAACTTACCTATCTGCTTTTTCGAGATCAGTAAAATATATATCTATAATTCTATTTATTTATATTGACGCTACGGACGCCCGTTTACTTGTTTTGATGCCTGTCTCCCCGCCTCTAGACTATGAGCCTAGTGTGGGCAGGGATTGTCTGTCTTTGTTGCTGAATCGTACCTTACAAGCACTTGGTAAAGTGCTCTGCACCCAGTAAGCACTCAATAAATATGATTAAATGAATGCTTAGTGCATTGCTCTGCACATAGTAAGCACTGAAATATCATGAGAGATATGAAACATCATGAGAGAAGCAGCGTGGCTCAGTGGAAAGAGCACGGGCTTTGGAGTCAGAGGTCATGGGTTCGAACCCTGGCTCCACCACAAGTCTGCTGTGTGACTTTGGGCAAGTTACTTAACTTCTTTGAGCCTCAGTTACCTCATCTGTAAAAATGGGGATTAAGACTGTGAGCCCCACGTGGGACAACTTGATCACACTGTATCCCCCCCAGCGCTTAGAACAGTGCTTTGCACATAGTAAGCGCTTAACAAATGCCATCATTATTATTATTATGGATTGGCATTTTCAGGTGTCATCAGCGGCCACTCTAACCCACATCCTCTCTCCTGTGCAAGAGCTTGGAAGCAGTGATAGAATAATAATGATGACGGTATTTGTTAAGCGCTTACTATGTGCCAGGCACTGTACTAAGCGCTGGAGTAGATACAAGCTTATCAGGTTGGACACAGGCCATGTCCCACATGGGGCTCACAGTCTTAATTCCCATTTTACAGATGAGGGAACGGAGGCCCAGAGGAGTGAAGTCACTTGCCCAAAGTCACACAGCAAACAAGTCACCGAGCTGGGATTAGAATCCATGTTCTTATTGAAATTCCCTGCATTTATTGAGCACTTTCATCTTTTTGAAAAAGGAGGGCAAATGGAATAGATACTAGGAGTTAACCTAAGTAATGTCTACCAACAAATATACCAACTCTGCTGTTGTCTACTTTCCGAAGCACTTGGCACAGTGCTCTGCCCACACTGAGTGCTCAATAAATACCAATGATTGATTAATAATTGTGACATCACTGAATAGGGTCTAGTGGAAGAACAAGGGTTAAGAATCAGGAGACCTGGATTTTAGTTCCAGCTCCATATTGGCCTGCTGTGGGACCTTGGGCAAGTCACTTAACCTCATCGGTAAGATGGGAAAAGTAATCTGTCTCCTTCCCTCATAGGGATAAGGTAGGACAAAATGAGATAACTTCTTTGAAAGCACTTGGAAAAAATTAAACAGCACTCTGCTGATTCGAGGTACTTAGTTTTGCCTTTTGGGTCACATTTTCTAAGGAACTTCAACACTTCTCCAATGAAGACAGTATCTTTTCCTCTGGCCACTGCACAAAAAAATTTTCCTGCCACATCAGGGAAATATGTTTTTTTAAGTCACTGTCTTCAGGAGGAAGCAAACCATCGGCTAAGCAAGGGAGAAATACATTCAGTTCCTATATTCCCGGGTGGCCCCTATTTCAGCCAGACACACAGATACATAAACCCTGCAGGGGAGTCCTTATGCTACAATCAGAAGCATTAATTGGGCACTTACTCTGAGTCAAGCACTGTACTAAGTCCTTAACCACACAGTAGGGTTGGTAGACATGATCCCTGCTCTCAAAGGGCTTACGGTTCAGCAGCAGAATCCTCCAGAAGGCTCCAAGAGGGACAGCCCACAAACCTTCTTCCTCCCATCCTTCAAATCCCAATTGAAAACTCACCTGCTCAGATAACATAATTGTCCCTTCAACTCAATATACTGGGATCTATGTGTCCATCTTCATTTGCCCCTGGTCCATGTAATAATAATCATTATCATTATTATTATTGCACTCCTAAGCACTCATTATGTGCCAAGCACTGTTCTTAGCCCTGGGGTGGATACTAGGTAATCAGGTTGGACACGATCCCTGTCCCCCGTGGGTATCACAGTCTTAATCCCCATTTTACAGACGAGGAAACTGGGGCATGGAGAAGTGACTTGCCCAGGGTCAACGAGCAGACAAGTGGCAGGGCTGGAATTAAAACCCAGGTCCTCTGACTCGCAGGCCTGTGCTTTTTCCACTAGACCCAACGGACGGTCCTGCAGGAAAAAACTCATTCTTGAACGCAATCGGCATGTGGAGGCAGGTCCTGAAGGAAGAGGGGCAGCCAGAAAGCAACGAAGGGGCCGAGTCAAGGAGAACAAGAGGGATGGAGGAAGGGAATGAGGGAACCGGGAGAAAGGGATTTGAAGGGACAGAGTAGAAGAGGTGCAGGCTCTGTCGCATTGGATGACCTTGGACAAGTCACTTTACTTCTCTGGGCTTCAAGCACCTCATTTGTAAAATGTGGATTAAGATGATGAGCCCTACCTGGGATGGGGACTGTGTCCAACCTGATTAGCTTGTATATACCCCAGCGCTTTGTATAATTAAAGCGCTTAACGAATACCACACACCAAAAAAGGGAAAAAAGACAAAGACAGTCCAAAGAGAGGACAGGGAGACGCAAGGCCTACTGGAAATCAGGACACCCAGCTTCTACTCCCTGCTCTGACACTGACCAGCTGTGTGACCTTGAGCAAGTTAAATCTCTCAGCCTTTCTCGGACTCTACTGCGTAATCTGTACAATGGGGAGGAGATGCCTTTTCACCCTACCTCTTAAACTGTGAGCCCTGCTAGGGACAGGGACTGTAGCTGCCCCAGTGCTTAGCACACAGGACTCGACAAACGCAACACAAATAATAACAGAACACAGAAGAATAGATTAAGAGAGTACAAAGAAAAACAATCCACAGGGACCCAGGGGGGAGTAAAATGTGAAGGGAGGGAGGGAGAAAGAGGAAGAGGAGGAAGAGATGAAGAGAAAAAGACAGGAGAAGAGCGGCAGAAAGAAACTAAGAGAGCGGGTAAAATTAGAAAAAAACAGGAAGTGAGTGAAAAGCTCAGAGAGCACAGTATAAACACATAAGGAGGAAACCCAGAGAGAGGATAGAAAGAAATACTAAAATCCCAAATACATTCCTCGGGCGTTCGCTAGTTTTTGAACTAGGTATCCAAGACTGTCCAGCCTCCTCTCTCTACGCTGGAAAATGTAAGAGAAGAACCACTTTCAACCCTGCCTCCTCCCATAGCAATGAGATCTGCATTCTAGTCCCACAAAGACACTGTTCACTGCAACGCACCGTTAGCTTTTCTTAAAAGAATGGCTCAAGAAGAAGCTTTCCCCTCCCTCACACAACTACTTTTCACTACCTTTCCTCCTGGACCCATTTTCTAACCTGCTTCAGGGACCCGGGGTTTAAACTCCCATGCACAATGATTTTTTTTTTTCTCATTTCAGCTATTCCAGACTCACTGTTTTGCCCTTTACCGTCCTGGGAAAGCCAGCGTTTCCTCTGTGCGCAATCTGCCTCCACCAACCCGCGGCTTCATTCTGGGCACGGGCCACAGATAGAAAGAAGAACCGTCTCTGTCCGGTCACGGCCTCTGGGCAGGCAATGGAAACCGGGTGGTGATTGGTTGGAAGAGAGCAGGAACTAATGGAGACGTACTGGCCACAGGGAAGGGAAGAGAAGGGAAGCAGCAGAGAAGAAAGGGAGGAAGCTTGGGAGACAGGAGGGTTGGGGCCTGGGACCGTCGGGACGGACTGAAAAACAATATCGGCTTCCATGTCGGGGGAAAGGCCAGGGCACAGAGAGGGGAAAGGACTACTGTTGGGCCACGTACAAGGCTAGGAGCAGGAGGAACAGTGACTATGGTCTAAATGATCCAGGGGGAGGGCCTCCTCCGCCTTCTCCTTCCTCCTCACGCTCCCAGGAGCTATCCCGCCCATTCCCGCTGCAGCTGCCTTTCCCAAGCCCACTCTGACCTCTCATATCCTGGCTCCTGCCTCCCATCACCCCCCCAGTCTGAGCACTGGAATAATCATTCTTCATGGAAAAAGTGAAAAAAAGGAAAAGAAATTCCTCCGAGGAAAGAACAGGGAAGAAGTCGGTGTCCCAGGGGCAGACTGGGAATTTCTGCCGGTCACAAGTGGAAAGAAACACTCCTGGAGACCTGTCCAATCACTTCCCTCTGGCTGAAAATGAACCACGGGGGTGAGTCTTGGGTTTGGAAATAATCGAACCTACTTGATTTTGAGATAAAAGCTCGATCCTGCAGGGCTAGTCAAGGTTTCCCTGACTACTGGGTAAATGGGAGTTTTCCATTTCTCGATTTTGCCATATAACTGCCGCAATCAACCCTGCCTGCTTATTTTGAGCAGGGAGGCCAACTTGGGGCAGAGGATTTAGGGGTGATGCACTAAGATGGAACAAAAGGCGGGGAGGGAGGAGACAGGACAGGAAAGACGAGGAAGAGAGGAGAAAGAAAGGGAAGAGAGAGAAGATGAAGAGGAAGAGGAAAGGGGCGCGGGAAAGGAAGGAAATGGATTTCTCATCACTCAATCAATGGCATTTATGGAGTGCTTACTGTGTGTAGAGTAATAATATAATAATAATGATGGCATTTGTTAAGCGCTTACTATGTGCCAAGCACCGTTCGAGGCGCTGGGGGATACAAGGTAATCAGGTTGTCCCACATGGGGCTCACAGTCTTAATCCCCATTTTCCAGATGAGGGAACTGAGGCACAGAGATGTTAAGTGTCTTGCCCAAAGTCACACCGCTGACAAGTGGCAGGGCTGGGATTAGAACCCATGACCTCTGCAAGCCCATGCTCTGTCCTCTGAGCCACACTTGGGAGGGTACGGTACAGCGGAGTTGGTCAACATGTTCCCTGCCCATGCGGAGCTTAAAGTCTGGAGAGGGAGACAGATATTGACACACATAAATAAAATATGGATATGTACGTGCGTGCTGTGGGGCTGAGGGTGGGGTGAATAAAGGGTGCAAATCTAAGTGCAAGGGTGACACCGAAGGGAGTGGGAGAAGAGGAAATTACTCTATTTTACTTGTACGTATTTACTATAATTATTTTGTTAATGATGTGCATCTAGCTATAATTCTACTTGTTCTGACGATTTTGACACCTGTCTCCATGTTTTGTTTTGTTGTCTGTCTCCCCCTTCTCGACTGTGAGCCCGTCGTTGGGTGGGGACCGTCTCTATATGTTGCCGACTTGTAATTCCCAAGCGCTTAGTACAGTGCTCTGCACACAGTAAGCACTCAATAAATACGACTGAATGAATGAATGAATGAAATGAGGGCTTTAGTTGGACAAGGCCTCTCACTAAGCCATAAATGAGGTCCAGAGAAGTGAAATGACTCGCTCAAAGTCGCACAGCAGACAAATGGCCGAGGTGGGATTAGAATCCAGGCCCTCTGACTCCCACGCCTTTGCTCTGCCCATCAAGCCATGCTGCTGCTCAGCGGCCCGCTGGTCCTAATAATAATAATAATAATGTTGGTATTTTTTAAGCGCTTACTATGTGCCAAGCACTGTTCTAAGCACTGGGGGGGATACAAGGTCATCAGGTTGTCCCACGTGGGGCTCACAGTCTTAATCCCCATTTTCCAGATGATGGAACTGAGGCCCAGAGAAGTGAAGTGACTTGCCCAAAGTCACACAGCTGACGAGTGGCAGAGCCGGGATTAGAATCCAGGACCTCTGACTCCCAAGCCTGGGCTCTTTCCACTGAGCCACGCTGCTTCTCTACCATTCAGGTGCTACCACTGACTAGACCGTAAGCTTGTCCACTAGACTGTAAACTCACTGTGGGCAGGGAACGTGTCTGTCTGTTGTTATATCATCACAGCGTGGCTCAGTGGAAAGAGCATGGGCTTTGGAGTCAGAGGTCATGGGTTCAAATCCCGGCTCCGCCAACTGTCAGCTGTGTGACTTTGGGCAAGTCACTTAACTTCTCTGGGCCTCAGTTACCTCATCTGTAAAATAAGGAATAAAACTGTGAGCCCCCCGTGGGACAGCCTGATCACCTTGTAACCTCCCCGGGGCTTAGAACAGTGCTTTGCACATAGTAAGCGCTTAACAGATACCATCATTATTACTAACAAATGCTCCAATCGTAATTATTATAAGCAACGAGAAAGCATGAACTATAAGAAGAGAAGCAATGTGGCCTAGTGGAAAGAGCACAGACCCGGGAGTGAGACCATCTGGGATCTAATCCAGGCTCTGCCATTTGTCCACTGTTTAACCTTGGGCCAGTCATTTAATTTCTCTGTGACTCAGTATCCTCATCTGTAAAACAGGGATTAACACTGTGAGCCCTGAGACAGGGACTGCGTCCAACCTGATTAGCTTGTGTCTACCCCGGTTCACAGTACAGTGCCTGGAAAATAATAAGCGCTTAACAAATACCTAAGTACTTTGGTAGGCATCTATCTATCTAGTGGTATTTGTTGATACCATTAAATACCATTAAATACATATGTATATAAAATTCAAAGGGAGAGAAGGAAGATTGCATCTTTTGAGAACACATTTTGGGTATTAGCACTTTTCTTTTTACAGATTGTGGTAAATCAATCAATCAATCAATCGTATTTATTGAGCGCTTACTGTGTGCAGAGCACTGTACTAAGCGCTTGGGAAGAACAAGTTGGCAACATATAGAGACAGTCCCTACCCAACAGTGGGCTCACAGTCTAGAAGATAATAATAATAATAATAATGATGACGGCATTTATTAATCGCTTATTAGGTGCGAAGCACTCTTCCAAGCGCCGGGGAGGTCACAAGGTGAACAGGCCATCCCACGGGGGGCCCACAAGTCCTCACCCCCATTTCCCAGAGGAGGGAACCGAGGCCCAGTAAAGACAATCAATCAATGGTCTTTGTTGAGCACTTACTCTGTTGAGCACAAAACTGTGCAGAGCACTGTAGTAAGTGCTTGGGAGAGTACAACACAGTGTCGGTACACGTGTTCCCAGCTCACAAGGCGCCTACAACCAACCAATCAATGGCATTTATTGAGCGCTTGCTACATGCGGAGCACTTGGGAGGAGTTCATTCATTCACTAAATCGTACTTATTAAGCACATAGTGTGTGCACAGCATTGTACTAAGCGCTTGGGAAAGTACAACACAGCAATAAAGAGTGACAAACTCTGTCTGTCTGAGGGGAGGTGGAAACATCCCCTGCCCACAACGCTCTTTCACACTCCCTGTGCTCCTAGGGCCAAAGCCCCAGGCTTCAAGGAATTTGTCATCCTAAGGAGAAAGCAAGCCCATGAAATATAAATGCAAAAAGGAAAAAAAAAACGGAGATGTGCACTAATTAAACTCAAAATAATTCATCTATATAATGATCTATCTATCCAGAGTGGAGGAGAATATGTGTTGGAGTTCACTCTAGGACAAAACTTGCTGCATAATTCACCTAAATCTAAAGATGAATGCAGGAGAAGTGCCTGCCAGGCTGAGGTGGGGGTAAAATTCAGAAAGCTGAATTTTACAGGACTTTTAATTGCGACTCTTTCACGTCAATGACCTCAATCACTCACATCACCTCGTTTTGAAGTGGGAAAAGCTCCAGACACTTGGTCGCTTAAAGAAAATCTTTCCCTTTGGGGTTAATTAGGTTAAGTCTGGGTTCAATCAATCATATTTATTGAGCGCTTACAGTGCGCAGACCACTGAATTAAGTGCTTGGAAGAGTACAACAGAACAAAGTTGGTAAACACGGTCCTTGCCCACAACAGGCTTACAGTCCGGAAATTCAGTCAGTTGCTGGATGTTGGTTGAGTGGGTGTGAAATTCATTCTTATTCATTTATATTCAGATCCGTTTCCCTCTTTAAACTCTAAGCTCACTGGGGCCAGGGAACGCATCTACCAACTCTGTTACAATGTCCTCTCCCAAGTACAGGGCTCTGCACACAGTAATTAATAAGTAATTCATACCATTGATTGATTCTTGAAAATCCAGCTTCTTGAACTCAGGAATCTTGTCTTCTCTACATTCTCTACTATAAAGTGCTTAGAGCAGACGTAGAGCAATGCCTGTACATAGTGACACTCATAAATATTATTGGGTGTCAGTGAGATTTATAAATTTGTCCCAAGGGTAGGGGGCAGAGAATTAGGGTAGGGGTTTGGTGGCCTGGTTTGGACAATCTAATACATTTTATGCTTTCCAATCCTCACTGAATGGAAAATGACTTTAATCTTCCAGTCACACAACTGTAGTTATTCCCATCCTTTGTGCTCCTCTAGATTAATATTTGGCGTTTGCCATTTGTACTCTTTTCTCATTCACAAACATACGTTTCTGCCATCTGTCTTGTGTCTACTGGGTGAGGCCATTTATGCTTGTCTATTTTTTTTAAAATCCTGACTCCCTCAAAAGACGTCAAGCGCCTTGAGAGGCAGTAATCAATCAGCTGTATTGATTAAGCACTTACTGTGTGCAGAGCACTGTACTAAGTGCTTGGGAGAGTACAACACAACAGTATAACTGACACATTGCTGTGCACCAAGTGCTCAATAAATATAATTGAATTCCCTGCCCATAATAAGCTTACAGTCCAGAGGAAGAGACGGACATTAATCTAAACAAATACATTTTAGAAATGTACATAAGTGCTATGGGGGTGGGATGAATAATGGGAGCAAGTCAGGGTGACGCAGAAGGGAGTGGGAAAAGAAGAAATGAGGGCTTAGTCAGGGAAGGCCTCTTGAGGAGATGTGTCTTCAATAAGGCTTTGAAGGAATGAGGTCGTCTTTAAAATCCCCCCTGCATAGACTGTAGGGTCCCACTAGGCCCTCTGTAAAATATGGTATTAACTTCTAAACTACGAATCCTCCCTATTTCTCAAAGCATCTGAGGGGTTTTTTTTTAATGATATCTGTTAAGTGCTTACTACGTTCCAGCACTGTACTTTGTGCTGGGCTAGGTTGGGCCAAATTCCACGGGGCTCGCGGTCCTAATCCCCATTTTCCAGGTGAGGTAACTGAGGCCCAGAAAAGAGAAGTGACTTGTCCAAGGTCACGCAGCAGACAAGAGGCAGGATTGGAACCCAGGTCCTTCTGATTCCCAGGCCCTTGCTCTATCCACTAGGCCATGCTGCTTCTCTTAGGCCACACTGCTCTTCTTGGGTGATGTCTTTTTACGATCCTGGGCCCACGCATGCTGAGGGGGGTCTCCACAGTGACAGGTAGGAGCCCCCTTCTCCCGTCTCCCCAGCTCCCGTCGACCCAAGTTAAAATTTCTAGGACCCTGCTGAAACAAACCAATCCAGATTTTCCGGTACCGCAGAGCTTTCTCCCTTTGAAACGCAAACACGTTATGGTCACCTGACGGATCGACTGCTAATAAAAGGGACGGACTTGTGAGGAAATACGAGAAAGAGAACAAACCTTCCAGAGAAAAATGAATGCCACCCTTCCTCTGCTTGGTATATAGACTTTCGTGAGCCCTATCATAATTTCACAGGTTGCACAAAGTCACTATTTTTCATTCTTTGAAGATAAAGCACAATTCTCAACTACGTCGTCGTTACAGACTAAATGACTTCATCTTATGATGTATCTCTCAGAATCGGACGAGGCTCAAGGATGTAACCTAAGTGCTTTCTTGATTACAGGGGGGAAAAGAGCATGAGCTAATTCCCAAAGTGAACCAGCTACTCCTGGCTGGTGTCCAAGCAGGCACCATACCATTAGAGAGGATGACGGGGCAGCGTTATTACAAGCAAATTTCCCTCAGCTAGGGACTTTTCATCTAAACTCCATGTCGGCTCTGTTTTTGAGCACTTTCCTAACCTTTCAAAACCTAATCCATTAAAATAATAAATAAAAAAAGAGACAAAAATAGCATCCAGCTCCAGACATTTTGACACTGAAATTTAGGTTTTAGTTATGATGCTGAGACCACAAGTTGTCTCCTTAGGTCTACAATCAATTGTATTTACTGAGTGCTTATTGTGTGCACCGCACTAAGCGTTTAAAAGAGTACAATATAGCTGAGTTGGTAGACGCATTCCCTGTCCACAAGAGCTTACAGTCTAGAGAGGAAGACAGGCATTAATATCAATAAAGAAAATTACAGATGTGTACATTAGTGCTGTGGGACTGAGGAAGAGGTGAATAAAGGGGGCAAATCCAAAGGCAAGTGTGACGCATGAGTGGGAGAAGATGAAGTGAAGGCCTCTTGAAAATGTGTTTTTAATAAGGCTTTGGAAGTGCGGAGAGTGATCGTCTGTCAGCTATGAAGAGGGAGGGCGTTTTGGGCTAGAGGCAGGATGTGGATGAGAGGTTGGCGGCGAGATAGATGAGATCAAGGCACAGGGAATAGGCTGGAATTAGAGGAGTGAAGTGTGTGGGTTGGGTTGTAATAGGAAATCAATAAGGTAAGGTAGGTAAGTCCCTTCTAGACTGTGAGCCCGCTGTTGGGTAGGGACCGTCCCTATATGTTGCCGACCTGTACTTCCCAAGCGCTTAGTACAGTGCTCTGCACATAGTATGCACTCAATAAATATGACTGAATGAATAGGAGCGGGGCATTCTGTTTGAGTGCTTTAAAGTTTATGATAAGGAGTTTCTGTTTGATGGAGGCGGATGGGCAACCACTGGTGGTTCTGGAGGACTGGGGAAATTATGGCCTGAACGGTTTGGGTCAGAGAAGCAGCATGGCTCAGTGGAAAGAGCACGGGCTTTGGAGTCAGAGTTCATGGGTTCAAATCCCGACTCCGCCAGTTGCTAGCTGTGTGACTTTGGGCAGGTCACTTCACTTCTCTGTGCCTCAGTTACCTCACCTGTAAAATGGGGATGAAGACTGTGAGCCCCCCAGGGGACAACCTGATCACCTTGTAACCTCCCCAGCGCTTAGAACAGTGCTTTGCACATAGTAAGCGCTTAATAAATGCTATCATTATTATTATTATTATTTGGGTAGAAAAATGAGCCAGGCAGCAGAATGAAGTATTTGGCCAGAGAGGGGAGGGACAGGAGGCAAGGAGGTCAGCAAGGAGGCTGATGCAGTAATCAAGGTTGGATTAGGATAAATGCATGGATTAACGTGGTAGCAGCTTGGAGAGGAAAGGGCAGATTTTAGCATTGTTGTGAAGGCTGAACCCACAGAATTTGGTGACAGATTGAATATGTGGGTCCAATGGAGAGGTGAGTCGAGGAAAACGCCAGAGTTATGAGTTTGTGAAACAGGGAGGATGGTGCTGTCCTCAGTGATGCGAAGGTCAGAGCGAAGACAGGGTTTGGGCTGGTTGTGGGCAGGGAATGTGTCTGTTTATGGTTGGATTGTACTCTCCCAAGCTCTCAGTACACTGCTCTGCACACAGTAAGCGCTGAATAAAAATGATTGAATGAAATGGGAAGACAAGGAGTTGTGTTTTGGCCTTCGGCGTACATTATGGAATGGATAGAAAGCTAGAATCCTCCAGAAGTGGCTACGGAACCCCTATCTCGTCCCCTGCCCCTCCTTCAGAGACCCTCCTACCCGAGGGAAGGCTTATTTCTCTGCTGAGGCACCTCGCCTGTCCCTCTGGTACTCCCCAAGAAGAGCCAAAGACGTCCGGGCAGAAGCAGAACCTTCTCAGCCGTCCCCAAGGTCATTCTGTCCGTCTCAGAGGACTCGGTAGACTATGCAGAAAACTTAGGTGAAAGGGAAGGAAAAAGACTGAAGGGAAAGGGAAGGAAAAAGATGAGGCAGAAACCGCAGCGGACTTTTCAAAAATTGGATCTTCCAGGAGGTCAAGTGCCAAAGACGCTGCTGGGGAGAGGAAAGGATGACAGGAAAGGAAGGCGTCAGCAGACTCTGCAGGCTACGGGGGTTGAAGTGTTCGGAGCCAGAAAGAGAAAGTGTAAGTCCTCAAATGTTAGAGAGAGGAACAAAGCAGAGATGAAAGAGAAACTTGGAAGGAAAAATAGAAAGGGAGTGTTAGCAACAGAATCAGTGGTCCAGGCGCACCTTAGTATGGTGGCCTAGTGGAAAGAGCACAGGCCTGAAAGTCAGGGGATCTGGGTTCAAGTTCCGGTTCTGCCACTTCCCTGTTATGTGGCCTTGGGCAGCAAGTCACCTCCCTTCATCATTCGTGGTATTTATTGAGCACTTACTGCATGCAGATCACTCCACTAAGCGCTTGGGAGAGTACAGTAATAACAGAGTTGACAGACAGCTTCCCTGCCCACAAAGAGATTATAGTCTAGAGACGAGTTTACTTCTCTGTGGCTGTTTCCTCATCTGTAAAATGGGAATTCAACACCTGTTCTTCCCCCTATTGAAACAGTAGGCCCCATGAGGGACACAGATTGTGTTCACTCTGATTATTTTATATCTCCCCCTGTACTTAGTACAGTGCTTGGCACATAGCATGTGCTTAAATACCACAACTGAATTCAGCACAGGTCACTAGTGAACCACTGCAGCACGCGGCGGTGAGAGGAAAAACAGGGATGCTTTCTGAGCATTTAAATTTAATAAGAAGAACAAAAATACCTTGACTCAAAGCTTCAGAGAGATGGGCCATACTTTGGATTTTACCAATGAGACTCTGAAGAGGTTTAATGTGGTCTCGTATGGCTTCACCGCAACAGGCCGTTTGGCACAATACGGTGTGCGACTGCATTCATTCATTCGATCGTATTTATTGAGCACTTACTATGTGCAGAGCACTGTACTAAGCGCTTAGCACCGTACCAAGTGTCCAGGGCAGCCTACAGAGCTGGGGAGCCCAACATCCCAGGCTCCGGCAGGCTACTCACTACTGAAGCCGATGGGTCTGCGTGTTTTTATCCGAGTGGATGTGATGATAATAATAATAATAATACTAATGATGGTATTTGTTAAGCGCTTACTATGTGCCAAGCACTGTTCTGAGCACTGGGTAGATGCAAGCTAATTGGGTTGGACACAGTCCCTGTCACACACGGGGCTCCTAGTCTTAATCTCGATTTTACAGAAGAGGGGACTGAGGCACAGAGAAGTTAAGTGACTCAACCAAGGTCACACGGTTGGCAAGTGGAGGATCCACGATGAGAACCTGGGTCCTTCTGACTCCCGGGCCTGAGCTCTATCCACTAGGCTAGGCTGTGCACGCCTGTGTGTGAGAATCTGTGAGTGAATGTGTACGGGGCTACTGAGGCGGCTACTCCGGTACCTGCCTGCTGGTCCATGGCACGGCACTGACGCCAAGCCACAGTCGGTTTGGCCGCAAGTGGCTTGTGGGCATAAAATGACGGTGAGCATCTCGCAATGCCCTTGCCGACCTACTCATCCGTGGCCCGGCAGGAACAGGAAAGAGTGTGAGTTGCGTTATGCAAACCTCTAGCACCCTAATCAATTTCTTAAAATCAATCAATCGTATGTATTGAGCGCTTACTGTGTGCAGAGCACTGTACTAAGCGCTTGGGAAGTCCAAGTCGGCAACATCTAGAGACGGTCCCTACCCAACAGTGGGCTCACAGTCTAGAAGGGGGAGACAGAGAACAAAACCGAACATATTAACAAAATAAAATAGAATAGATATGTACAAGTAAAATAAATAAGCACAGAAGCACAGAGAAGTGAAGCGACTCGCCCAAAGTCACACAGCGGACAGGTGGAAGAGCAGGGATTAGAACCCAGGTCTACTATCAGGCCCGGCCTCCTCCCACTAGGTCCGTGCTGTGATAGATGAGCAAGGACCTTAGGTTCTTTGGCTCTGCCCGCCAGTCTGTTCATTCATTCATTCATTCATTCAATTGTATTTATTGAGCGCTTACTGTGTGCAGAGCACTGTACTAAGCGCTTGGGAAGTCCAAGTTGGCAACATCTAGAGATGGTCCCTACCCAACAGTGGGCTCACAGTCTAGAAGGTCTCTCATTTCCCCACCTAATCCTAATCTCCCCAGGTGTTGTACAGATTTACTACTTTACTTTGTTAATATGTTTTGTTTTGTTGTCGGTCTCCCCCTTCTAGGCTGTGAGCCCGCCTTTGGGTAGGGACCGTCTCTGTATGTTGCCAACTTGGACTTCCCAAGCGCTTAGTACAGTGCTCTGCACACAGTAAGCGCTCAATAAATACCATTGAATGAATGAATGAATGCTCTTCTTCCCTTCTGAGTCACCTCTGTACCTGAATTCGTACCCCCTAAGCACTTTCATTCATTCATTCAATCGTCTTTACTGAGCACTTCCTGTGCGCAGAGCACTGTAACGATGGCATTTATTAAGCACTTACTATGTGCAAAGCACTGTTCTAGCGCTTCCCGCAGGTTCTCGGTTCCAGAGTCTTTGTGATTGGACCGAGGCTCACCCGACCTTTACGATTCTCCGTCTCCCCCTTTTAGACTGTGAGCCCACTGTTGGGTAGGGACTGTCTCTATATGTTGCCAATTTGTACTTCCCAAGCGCTTAGTACAGTGCTCTGCACATAGTAAGCGCTCAATAAATACGATTGATGATTGATAGCAGACTCCATCACCTGGATGGGCGTGCCAGGGAGAGGCCAGCCCTGCAGTGGGCTGGTTCCTCAGGGGGGTGAGAGGAGGGAGAGCCTCCTCCCACCTCCCATTTCCCCTCAACCTTCCTGGACGGTCCTTGTCCTTCTGTCCTATCCCACCGTCGTCTCTGTCCTAGTAAATCGTGTCCGCTTCCTCTACCGTGCTGAGAACGCGGGAGACTTGATGCTCCTTGAGGGCAGGGATTACGTCTATTTCATCTACTGTACTTTCCCAAATGCTTTGTGCACAGTAAGTTTCCTGAGGGCAGGGATGGTGTCTGCTGTACTGCATTCTCTCAAGTGTTTAGGACACTGCTTTGCACAGAGTAAACATTCAAAAAATACTGCCGACTGACTGATTCTGGCCCTCGCTGACCTGCCCTGCCTAGGTAGGAACTAGGCCACCTCAATATCCCCACAGTCTCTAGCCTGACCTGTTTATAGCCACCACCTGCCATCGCTCGCAGAATTCAAGCCTGCTGTGGTGGCTTGGTTTCCCCAGTAATACCTTCCATTTTCCCCAACCCCGCACGTTCGCTCCATTTTCCCCAACGCTCCTTCCATTTTCCCCACACTCCTTCCACTTTCCCCAACCACCTGCTATCGCTTGCAGAATTCAAGCCTGCTGTGGTGGCTTGGTTTCCCCAGTAATACCTTCCATTTTCCCCAACCCCGCACACTCGCTCTCTCTCAATCGCTCTCTCTGCGGCCAATCTGCCTTCTGCGTCCGGTCAACGTACCCATAATTTCCTTCCTGATTACCCCTTGGTCTGTTTTTCAGACCCCAAACTTTTCTCTAGGCACGTGACTCAACCTCCCTGGCTTCAGGACATGTGATCTGGATGATGTGGCCTGGTGTCTAATTTTTGATCCTTGAAATATCAAGCTCTTGAAGGGTATGCAATAGAACTCCTCACCTCAGGTCTGGACAAATATTCAGAAAAAATCCTCGGGGCCAGGAAATCATTTTGAAAGTTATCATTTCCCCTCTAGACCGAAAGCTCGCTTTGGGGCAGGGAACGTGACCGCTGATTCTGTTGTATCGTACTCTCCCGAGCTCCTCAAGAGTACGTGCTCAATAAATACCACTGATTGATGGATTGTTTGATTCCAGAGCAACAAAATTTCTCATTAATCAACCTGATTAACGTGTATCTACCCCAGTGCTGAGAACAGGGCTTGGCACATAGTAAGCACTTGGGCTAGTACATTCACCTCCTCCAATCCAAAAACATTAGCTGACAGCCGTATTACTCCTTGCCTGGGTCAGAAACGAGACGCAGAGGGGCTGTCGGCTTCTACCCATTCTCGGCTCCGGTGGGCAGATAGACCTTCAGAGCTGCCTCAGAGGGGTGGGATGATGAGGAGGGACCTGAGGCCAAATTTTTAGGCGCCCAGATAGACTTTAGTCTCACCGACAAGCGAGTCCCCCAATAATTTTTCACCCCTCTTTCAGCCCCAGTAATTTCCACTTTTTGTCACTGGAGACCGGGTATCTGTTTTAAGATTACTGGGGTTTTACCATCATATACGTCACCTGCTAAATCGCTGCCCAAGCAACACAGACGACCGTGAGACCCCCGACCCCCAGCCACCCTTGCCTGCCGCTGGCTCCGGGAGTCTTGGGGGTGTGGCCTTTCATTCATTCAATCGTATTTATTGAGCGCTTACCGTGTTTAGAGCACTATACTAAGCGCTTGGGAAGTACAAGTTGGCAACAAGTTGGCCTTGGGCAAGTCACTTCACTTCTCTGGGCCCCGTTCCCTCGTGTAAAATGGGGATTAAGAATTTGAGCCCCAAGTGGGACAGCGACTGTTAAGTGCTTGGTACAGTGCTTTGCACACAGTAAGTGCTCAATAAACGTTTGAGTGAATGAATGAACCTGACTAACTTGTATCTATCCCAGCGATTAGAACAGTAAGCACTTAACAAGTACCACTACTACTAATATTATTAAGACCCCCAGGGCTAACTGTTGAGGCAGTAAAAAAAAAAACATTTTTCAGCACCATTAGCCATGTGAGAAACCAGGTGGTTGAGAGGTCTAAGCAACTAAGACTTAATCCCGATGTATCATTTACTTTCTTTGTGACCTTTGACTGGTTACTTAACCCGACCGTGCCTCTATTTTCACACCTATAAAATGGAGATTGAGAAATCCTGTCTACCTAAAAAGCTTGTAATGAAAACTAATAAAAAGGTTACAGACCACGATGCTCTCTGCTTTCGGCTGACTGCTGTCTGAGTTTTAAGACCGAACTCCCTATATTAAGCTTTCTTGAAGTTGGGCCAAGAAAAATGCATCGGATGAGTCAGACTGATTTACATTCGCCAGACAATGACTCTTCAGAATCACAGCGGGGTCTAAAATACCGTCCTTCACAAAAGCACCCTGCCCTATGTACACTTCACACAGGGGCAAAGCTGCCCCTTCCTCAAATAAGATGTCTTTCTTGCTGCAAATGAATTCTCCCAGCATTTCATCCACTGATGCCTTCCTCTATTCATCTATCAAGAACCACGACAGGACTGCGAGCCTTTGATTTCTAAAATCTTAATCTAATCACCATCATCGTCAGTAGTATTTACTGAGGTGCTACTTGGTAGAGAGCTCCTCACTCGGCATTTAGGAGAGTACAGTGCAAACTGAAGGCTCAGTCCCTTCCCTCCTGTAACTTACCCTCTAATGGGATGGTGATTTGGTCTGCTCAATTTCTTAAATGAGAACTGCTGATTTAAACATTGAAATCGGCAAAAGTTTCCTTTATGTTACTTACAATACGGACTACTGATTTACTGTGGGGGCATCCAGTGATTTTTCCTTTTGAATTCATCCTCATCAACACTACGTATTGAGTGGCTCACGACCCCTCTCGCTAACCCCCTCCGTTGCAGAGTCCCAACCCACATCTCAAGGGGCAGTGGGGTAAAACAATGAATCCATCAGCGGCATTTATTTGCCACTTACTGTATGTGCAGAGCTTGGGAGCGGGCACTTGGGAGAATAAACTAAGCACTCGAGAGTACACGACGATACATCTGGAAGACATGAAAGTAGCCTGAAAGAGGGGCGTGCTTGTTGGGTATACGCCACTGATGGTGAAAGTTTCTATCAATCCACCAATCAGTCGTATTTATTGAGCGCTTACTGCGTGCCGAGCATTGGGAGACTACAATAACAGTTGGTAGACACGTTCCCTGTCCACAGCAAGCTTCGGTAAACCAAAGAACCACCTTGGGGATCTGGGGTTGTAAACAGATTCAGCAGGAATCCCACAGATAGCTGGTTAACATGGGCGGCAAAGATGACAGTGGCTTCCCACGAGGCCGCCCTGGCAACCATCTGCTGATCTATAATGCCTTAGCCACTTGGCCATGGACGGGTTTAGTATATAAAATTCTTGCTTGCACTGCCTAGTTAATCTGCCACCCCTGCTCACGCGCCGTCCCAGCAGGAACACAATTAGCCGGGAGAAAAGACGTGGGGAGGAGAACCGTGGGAAATTACCAAATAAGAAGTGGGTCATGTCCCTCTTCTCAAGGACTTTGCCATCTGATTGTGGAATTTATCATCTAACGGTTCGGCACCCTTCCTGCTACTACCTTGGTGGTAGCGTTCTGAACGTAAAAGTCGGTCAGAAGGTAAGAGTACTGCTTCAGGCAATCCTCAACTCCAGAGGCTGCGAGTAAAGAAGAGCCTGTTTCACTTTAAAACACTAATCTCCTTTATGGCACTAGCACCCGGGACAGGGGAAAATGAAGGAAGAATTTTAAAAACCAAGCGGGGTGGGGAGAAAAGAGTGGGAGAGGCCTGGGAAAGAGGAAAGGGGGAGGTTACTGATTGCCAAGCAAAGTCACCAAGGAGGGTCAAAATGTTCATATTTTCTCCCAAAGAAGTGAAAGTCTGCCACTCTGTTCTGGAACTTCTCTGACTCACTATAAATCCATCAATGTAACTAGGAGACTCATCTAGCCTTGACAGAGTACACAATCCTGGGTAATTTCATAAAAATAAAAATATAATTTTTTAAAAAAATAGAGTATCCAGTTAAAATCGAGTATCCAATCTTGGGTCAGTACGCAATTCCACATATATAAAGTCGTTTCTGACCTATGTTTCTCTTAACGACCCAGTTTTCAGGAACGGATTTTGTTGTAATTCCAAGGACCACCAATACTGGATTCAAACTGTGGTCCTATAAGATCATGGTTTTATTTCCTACTGGTTCGATAGGATGCTTGGAGAAACAGTGGGATGGCTACGTTTCCTGACAGCCATCCCCATGGGTAGATACCATGGTTAATAAAGCTAACACTTCCCTGTGAACCTCTAATCTTCCCTTTAGAGACCTGTTATGCACCTCCAGATTTTGAAATTACCCAAATCCCTCTCCAACCTACTGATATTTTCAGCCAGCACAATTTCCTCTATAACTAATCTCATCTTTATGTTGATAAATTACCCAATTGAGGTAATGTGCCTGAATAAAGAATACGTCTTGTCCAGTGTAGACATTCCTCCACCCTTGGAGAAGTTGGCAAAGCAGACCCTCCCGGACCGTCAGAGAGCAGGGAACGTGCCTACCAACTCTGTTGCACTGTACTCTCCTAAGCGCTTAGTACAGCTCTACCCACAATAAGCGCTCGATAAATGCCTTGATTGATTGGCCGGCAAGGAACGTGTCTGTTTATTATTGTATTCTGCTCCCCTAAGCGCTTAGTACAGTGCTCTGCACATAGTAAGCGCTCAGTAGATACCACTGAATGATGGCGAACTTTCAGCCCCACAGAGAGCAAAGCAATAATGATAATAATAATAATGATGGCATTTATTAAGCACTCACTATGTGCAAAGCACTATTCTAAGCGCTGGGGAGGTTATAAGGTGATCAGGTTGTCCCACGGCGGGCTCACAGTCTCCATCCCCGTTTTCCAGATGAGGTAACTGAGGCACAGAGAAGTTAAGTGACTTGCCCAAAGTCACACAGCTGACAACTGGCGGAGCCGGCATTTGAACCCATGACCTCTAACTCCAAAGCCCGTGCTCTTCCACCGAACCACGCTGCTTCTCAACAGAAAAATCTTAGATTAAAACCCCACCAGCAGACTATCAAGAGGCAGGCTGCCCCAGATCTCCGGCCCCAGAGTGGTTTCTTAATTATGGTATTTGTTCAGTGCTTGCTAAGAACTTGAAAGGCTGTGAGCCCGTTGTTGGGCAGGGACCGTCTCTATATGTTGCCGACTTGTCCTTCCCAAGCGCTTAGTACAGTGTTCTGCACACAGTAAGCGCCCAATACGATCTCCCCCTTCTAGACTGTGAGCCCACTGCTGGGCAGGGACTGTCTCTATATGTTGCCAACTTGTACTTCCCAAGCGCTTAGTACAGTGCTCTGCACATAGTAAGCACTCAGTAAATACGATTGATGATGATTGATTGAATGAATGAATGAAGAACGATTTCATCATCTTCTCAAGTGAAGGCTGATCAACCTGAATCCAGACAGCAGAGTAACAGGAAGGTGGAGTAAGAAATATTACGGAAGAAGTTACCCTTCAGTTTCCGATTTCCCTGTATGTAGTTGACCAATTGCTCCGGTTCGCTCAACCCTGCTAAATCCTGCTGGTTCTTCCTAATGTGACATTTCCTGATTCTGACCCTTCCTTTCCATCCGAACGGCTACCACCCTGGTCCAAATTCTTGTCAGATCAAAGCTACACTATTTTATCAGCCTCCTCATTGGTTTCCCTGCCTCCACCCTCTCCACCGCTTTTCGAAAACTGACGGCCGACCATTTCCTTCTTCATCAAGCAAAAACTTCTCACAATTAGCTTCAAGGCTCTCCTTGAACGTCGGCATGCACATTTTTTCTTTGGATTTGTGTATTCTATTACCTGTTCCGCTACTTCATTCTGATATAACCGAACCACTCTGGGCTCTATCTTCCTACGCACACTACTTGAAATAGTTTTTGTCACTTCATCTCCTTAAGATAGTGAGTTTCTTAAAGGCACGGAACCTATGATTGGCTTCTGCAGGAGACTCCCGAGTGCTTTGGACGGTGCTTTTCACATGCTAGGCACTCAGTGATTACACCCGTTGGGTGATGATTGATTTACAGTGCTCTGCACACAGTAAGTGCTCAATAAATACAATTGAATTTATTTCAAATAAGGCCACTCAGAAAAATAAGGGTTGGGTTTTTTTTCCATATATTCAGGAGGTCTGAAAGATTTCAAACCCTAGCTCTTTAACTAAATCGTAAGCTCCTTGAGGGCAGGGATCATGTCTACCAACTCCATTGTACTGCACTCTCCCAAGCGTTTACTACAGCGCTCTGCACTCAGACTGCTCAAAAAACAACAGGCCACGAAAAAATACGGCATATTCTTAGATCATCAGCAGATTTCTTAAAATACTGCCTCCTCAGCACTTGACAACAACTAATTTTCAGCAATCCTTAAACTACCTAATCCTTTTTACTAGCACATTCAAATAATCAAGGAGAGGCCTCACTGACGGTTTGGGCACATCCTAAGGTCTCCACAGCCAGGGCGTGATCGATCCAAACCAGAAACCGAAAGGTCACTGCTTTCAGAAAAAAGCAAAAACCTAACTGACCCCCAACCTGGTTTTCAAGGGGATACCTGAACTACCCAGACCCAAATCCTCCCGCATTAAGTAATGGAGAATTTAGATTTCAGCCTGCTCAACTGAAATTATCACAGAGGTCTGGAATGATCTTCCCATTTGACGGCAAGATGGTGCGGTAACTTCTCCGCTCACTCCTGACATCATCCCGGTGCTTTTTCACTGAGTCAGACGGAGCATTCCCTGGAACCCACAAACACCATATCCTGGGAAAACCGGCATTTCCCAGAGTTGAGGTGCCTGGCAGTGGGAGATAGGCAGTACCATCAAACCTCTGCATCTTCTAGACTGTGAGCCCGCTGTTGGGTAGGGACCGTCTCTATATGTTGCCGACTTGTACTTCCCAAGCGCCTAGTACAGTGCTCTGCACACAGTAAGTGCTCAATAAATACGATTGAATGAATGAATGAATGAATGAATGCATGCACAGGTAGCTCCGCCTTCTGTTTAAGCCCAGAGTCTGAAATTACATGACTAGGCTGACAACCTACTTAATGCAAGATTGTTCTTTCCTTGAGGGCAGAGATCATTCCACCGCTTCTACTGTATTGTCCTCTGCCACGTGCTTCGTATCTGCCACGCAGACAGTGAGCATTCAATAAATACCGGCTGATTGATCAGAACAGATACAGCTCCTCCAGTCAGGAAGCACTTGGGGTCACAAACAATTCAGATGGGTCCCTGGGAGAGAATGTTTTGGGAAACATCATTAAATAACATCAACAAGCCAAGTAGGAGCAAACAGCACAACAAAAAGAGAAGCAAGAGCTCACTGACTGACTCTGACCTCGATTGTTTAATTCCTAGGGTTCTTCAATTGCCAGGGCCTCTGGAGCACTGGACCCTAACAAGAGAGGCAGGTTGGGAAGGGGGTTTATTCATTCATTCATTCAATCGTATTTATTGAGCGCTTACTGTGTGCAGAGCACTGTACTAGGCGCTTGGGAAGTACAAGTTGGCAACACAGAGACGGTCCCTACCCAACCGAAGGCCATTTCAACGTATCACGCGTTTAGGTAAAATACTCTACTTTGTCAATTATTTATTCATTCATTCATTCATTCATTCATTCAATTGTATTAGTCCCGGGGCCCCCAGGATCCCTAAATGGGTGGATTCCTCAACATTTAAAAGAATGAAAGGGGTCAGAGGAATGACAACGCAGATGGGGATGGTCAGGAAACAGCAAGAAGACGGGGGTGCGGGGAGCAACAGGTGAAGCAATAAGGTAAAGGGCAATGTGGGAGTGGGGTGGCAAAACAAAAATACCACAGGTGAGGAGCCGGGATTCATTCATTCATTCATTCAGTCGTATTTATTGAGCGCTTACTGTGTGCGGAGCACTGTACTAATCGCTTGGGAAGTCCAAGTTGGCAACATCTAGAGACGGTCCCTACCCAACGACGGGCTCACAGTCTAGAAGGGGGAGACGGAGAACAAACCATATTAACAAAATAAAATAAATAGAATAAATATGTACAAATAAAATAAATAAATAAATAGAATAATAGTGTTAGCATGGGGGTGGAGAGGAATTCATTCGCATTTACCGAGTGCTTACTGCGTGCGGAGCACCGTATTACGTGCTTACGGGAGTGGAAGAGCGACGCATTAAAAAAGCGTTGGTCAGGGAAACGAGTTTAGAGGACACGATGGTAGGTATTTTATTATAATTATTATTATTACTGAAGCAGCTTGGCTTAGTGGAAAGAGTATGGGTTTGGGAGTCAGAGGATGTGGGTTCTAATTCCACTCCACCACTTGTCTGCTATGTGCCCTTGGGCAAGCCACTTAACTTCTCTGGGCCTCAGTTACCTCATCTGTAAAATGGGGATTAAGACCATGAGCCCCACGTGGGACAACCTGATGACCCTGTATCTACTCCTGGGCTCAGAACAGTGCTTGGCGCACAGTAAGCGCTTAAAAAATACCATTATTATTTGGGGAGGGCTGGCCGCACTGGACGTGATGCATAGGATGGGATGAGAGGACGGGTTAGGGCGAAAGGAACACGTAGCTGGGACATAATAATAATAATAATAATAATAATAATAATGGCTGGTATTTGTTAATTGCATCCTCCGCGCCAGGCACCGTACTAAGCGCCGGGATGGATCCAAGCAAATCGGGATGGACCCAGCCCCCGTCCCCCATTGGGCTCTGGGTCTCAAATCCCCATTTTCCGGATGAGGGGACTGAGGCCCAGAGAAGCGAAGTGACGTGGCTCAGTGGAAAAGGCACGGGCTTGGGAATCAGAGGTCACGGGTTCTAATCCCACGCTTGTTGGCTGGGTGACTTTGGGCAAGTCACTTGACTTCTCTGTGCCTCAGTTCCCTCATCTGTAAAACGGGGATTCAGCCTGTGAGCCCCAGGGGGACAACCTGATCACCCTGTATCCTCCCCAGCGCTTAGAACGGTGCTTTGCACAGAGTAAGCGCTTAACAAATGCCATTATCATCATTATTATTATTATTATTTAGCCAAGATCACGCAGCCGGCATGGGCCGCATGAACCTGGGCCCTGGGGATTAATAGAGTGCTCTGTACACAGTATGCGCTCAATAAATACGAACGAATAAATGAATGAATTCCACGACTGACCAGGCCATGCGGCTTCTCCGGGGAAAGAAGGGGCCGGGAGGGAACGGAAGAAGGGATGGGAAGGGAAGAAGGGAAGGGAGGAAGGGAACGGACTGGGAGGGGAGCGAAGGGAGGAAGGGAAGAAGGCTGGGGAAGAAGGGATGGGAAGGGAAGATGGGAAGGGCACGGACAGGGAGGGGACCGAAGGGAGGAAGGGAAGAAGGCTGGGGAAGAAGGGATGGGAAGGGAAGATGGGAAGGGGGGAAGATGGGGGATGATGGGAAGGGGGGATGATGGGAAGGGGGGAAGATGGGAAGGGGGGAAGATGGGAAGGGGGAAGATGGGAAGGGGGGAAGATGGGAAGGGGGGAAGATGGGAAGGGGGAAGATGGGAAGGGGGGAAGATGGGAAGGGGGAAGATGGGAAGGGGGGAAGATGGGAAGGGGGGAAGATGGGAAGGGGGGAAGATGGGAAGGGGGGAAGATGGGAAGGGGGGAAGATGGGAAGGGGGGAAGATGGGAAGGGGGGAAGATGGGAAGGGGGGAAGGGAACGGACAGGGAGGGGAGCGAAGGGAAGCAGGGGAGGGAAGGGTAGAAAGGAATGGGAGGGGAGCAAAGGGGAGGAAGGAAAGGGAGGGAGGAAAGGGAAGGGAGGGGGGAAGGGAAGAAGGGAATGGAAGGGGAGGGGAGCAAAGGGGATGAAGGGAAGGGGGAAGGGAAGAAGAGTAGGGAAGGGAAGAAGGGAATGGAAGGGGGGAGCAAAGGGGAGGAAGGGAAGGGAGGGAGGAAGAAGGGTAGGGAAGGGAAGAAGGGAACGGAAGGAAAGAAGGGAATTGAAGGGGAAGGGAGCCAAGGGGAGGAAGGGAAGGGAAGGAGGAAGAAGGGTAAGGAAGGGAAGAAGGGGAGGGAAGGAAAGGGCAGGGAGGGAGGGAAGAAGGGGAGGGAAGGGAAGGGGAGGGGGGGAAGGGGAGGGAGGGAAGGAGGGGAGGGCAGGGCAGGGCAGGGCGGGTGTCGGCGTTGGGGATTTTACGGGCGGCCCCGGAGGCCCCGGCAGCGGCAGCAGCAGCAGGAGGCGGAGGCCCGGGCCGGGGCCGGGGCCGGGGCGTCTCCCGGAGGCGGGGGGGGAGAAGGCGGCGGGCCGGGAAAATGGGAAAGGGGCCGGGAAAACGGGAAAGGGGCCGGGAAGATGGGAAAGGGAAAGGGAGGGGAGCGGCGGCTCTTACCCGGGAGGCGGCGGCGGGTCCGGCTGGTCCTGGGCCCGGTCCCGGGCCCCTCGTCCCCCGGGGGGTCAGGGGCGGGGGGCGGGTCCCGGATCCCGGTCGGCGGGGCTGCCGCAGGGAGCCCGGGGAGCCGGGGACGAGACGGCGCCGGAGGAGACGGAGGCGGCGGCACAGGGGGCGGAGTCCGGGCGGGCGGAGGGGGGGACGGAGGGAGGGAAGGGGCGGGAGGGGAACGCCTGCCTGCCTGCCTTCCTGCCTTCCTTCCTTTCCACACTGAGCGCACGCACCCCCGCCCCGACGCATAATAATAATGATAATAATAATAATGGCATTTATTATCAATCAATCAATCACATTTATTGAGCGCTTACTATGTGCAGAGCACTGTACTAAGCGCTTGGGAAGTCCAAGTTGGCAACATAGAGAGACGGTCCCTACCCAACAGTGGGCTCACAGTCTAGAAGGGGGAGACAGAGAACAAAACCAAACGTGCTAACAAAATAAAATAAATAGATTAGATATGGACAAGTAAAATAAATAAATAGATAAAGAGTAATAAATATGTACAAACATATATACATATATACAGGTGGATATTAAGCGCTTACTATGCGCAAAGCACCATTCTAAGCGCCGGGGAGGTTACAGGGTGATCAGGGCGTCCCACGGGGTGGGGCTCCCGGTCTTCATCCCCATTTTCCAGATGAGGTCACTGAGGCCCAGAGAAGTGAAGCTGCTTGCCCCGAGTCACACAGCCGGCCGTTGGCGGGGGCGGGATTCGAACCCATGACCTCCGACTCCAAAGCCCGGGCTCTTTCCACCGGGCCGCGCGGAGCCTGGAGGGGCGGGGCCTACTGGGGGCGGGGCCTAAGGACGGTGGGCGGGGCCTAAGGACGGTGGGCGGTGCTTGTGCGCATGGGCGGGGCCGCGCGGGTGCGATGAGGGGGCGTGGCCTGCGGGGCTGTGGGCGGGGCCTGTGACGCGTGGGCGGGGCCCGCCGTGGGTGGGCGGGGCCTGTTGGGGGGGGTTGTCTCCCCCTTCTAGACCGTAAGCCCGCTGTTCATCATCATCATCATCATCATCAATCGTATTTATTGAGCGCTTACTATGTGCAGAGCACTGTACTAAGCGCTTGGGAAGTCCAAGTTGGCAACATAGAGAGACGGTCCCTACCCAACAGTGGGCTCACAGTCTAAAAGGGGGAGACGGAGAACAAGACCAAACGTACTAACAAAATAAAATAAATAGGATAGATATGTACAAGTAAAATAAATAGAGTAATAAATCAATCAATCAATCAATCAATCGTATTTATTGAGCGCTTACTATGTGCAGAGCACTGGACTAAGCGCTTGGGAAGTACAAATTGGCAACACATAGAGACGGTCCCTACCCAACAGTGGGCTCACAGTCTAAAAGGGGGAGACAGAGAACAGAACCAAACATACCAACAAAATAAGATAAATAGGAAAGAAATGTACAAGTAAAATAAATAAATAAATAAATAGAGTAATAAATATGTACAACCATATATACATGTATACAGGTGCTGTGGGGAAGGGAAGGAGGTAAGACGGGGGGGATGGAGGGGGGGGGCGAGGGGGAGAGGACGGAAGGGGCTCAGTGTGGGAAGGCCTCCTGGAGGAGGTGAGCTCTCAGCAGGGCCTTGAAGGGAGGAAGAGAGCTAGCTTGGCGGATGGGCGGAGGGAGGGCATTCCGGGCCCCGGGGGAGGACGTGGGCCGGGGGTCGATGGCGGGACAGGCGAGAACGAGGGAGGGTGAGGAGATTAGCAGCGGAGGGTGCGGGCTGGGCTGGAGAAGGAGAGAAGGGAGGTGAGGTAGGAGGGGGTGAGGTGATGGATGGACAGCCTTGAAGCCCAGGGTGAGGAGTTTCTGCCTGATGCACAGATTGATTGGTAGCCACTGGAGATTTTTGAGGAGGGACACTGTTGGGTAGGGACCGTCTCTAGGTGGTGCCGACTTGGACTTCCCAAGCGCTTGGTCCGGTGCTCTGCACACAGGGAGCGCTCAATAGACACGACTGATTGATTGATTGGGGCGGGGCCTAAGGAGTGTGGGCGGGGCCTGGTGGCGCGCGGGGGCGGGGCCACCCCGCCTCCCATTGATTGATTCATCGGGTCGGGTCGCCGTAGGAGAGCAGCGAGCGACGGGACCCACTGACCGACCGACCGACCGACCGACCGACCAACTGACTGACTGACTGAGACTGACTGACCGAGACTGAGTGACCGAGACTGAGACTGACCGACTGAGACTGACTGACCGACTGACTGACCAACCAAATGACTGACCGAGACTGACCGAGACTGAGTGACCAACTGAGACTGACCGACTGAGACTGACCGACCAACTGACTGACCGACTGAGACTGACTGAGACTGACCGACCGACTGAGTGACCAAGTGAGACTGACTGACTGAGACTGACTGACCAACAGACTGACCAACTGACTGAGACTGATCGACTGAGACTGACTCACCAACTGAGACTGACTGACTGACCGAGACTGACTGACTGACCGACCAACTGACTGAGACTGACTGACCGAGACTTATTGACCGAGACTGACTGGCCGACCAACTGACTGACTGAGTGACTGACCAACAGACTGACCAACTGACTGAGACTGATCGACTGAGACTGACTCACCAACTGAGACTGACCGACTGAGACTGACTGACCGACCAACTGACTGAGACTGACTGACCGAGACTTATTGACCAAGACTGACTGACCAACCAACTGACTGACTGAGACTGACTGACCGACCGACTGACTGACCAACTGAGACTCACTGACTGACCAACTGAGTGACCGACTGAGACTGACTGACCGAGTGACCAACTGTGACTGACTGACTGAGACTGACTGACCAACTGACTGACCGACTGAGATTGACTGACCAAGACTGACTGACCGACCAACTGACTGACCAAGACTGACTGATGGACCAACTGAGACTGACTGACCGACCAACTGACTGACCAACTGAGACTGACTGACCGAGTGACCAACTGAGACTGACTGACTGAGACTGACTGACCGGCTGAGACTGACTGACCAAGACTGACTGACCAACCAACTGACTAAGAGTGACTGATGGACCAACTGAGACTGACTGAGACTGATCAACTGACTGAGGCTGACTGACCAACTGACCAAGACTGACTGACCAGCTGACTGACCGACAGACCAACTGATTGACCAACTGAGACTGACTGACTGACCGAGACTGACTGACCAACTGGCTGACCGACCAACCGACTGACTGCTCTAAAGCAGAGGGTCCCGACAGTCCCCTTTTAGACTGTGAGCCCACTGTTGGGTAGGGACTGTCTCTATATGTTGCCAACTTGTACTTCCCAATCGCTTAGTACAGTGCTCTGCACACAGTAAGCGCTCAATAAATACGATTGATTGATTGATTGACTTTCGGGTTGATGATGAGGCGGGGGGGGCAGTAACCACTGCACAGTCTTCAGGAGGTGCACAGTTGGGGGGGGGGGGCTGGACTCAACTGTTTGCAGGACCTTGGTGTGCTAATAATAATAATCATAGTAGTAGTACTCATTCAGTAGAAGCATTGAGGCACTGAGAAGTTGGGTGACTTGCCCAAAGTCACACAGCTGACAGTTGGCGGAGGCTGGATTTGAACCCATGACTTCCGACTCCAAAGCCCGGGCTCTTTTCCACTGAGCCACGCGGCTCCATGATGTGTGTAGAGCTCTAATTCTATTTGTTCTGACGGTTTGGACACCTGTCCACATGTTCTGTATTGTTGTCTGTCTCCCCCTTCTCCACTGGGAGCCCACTGTTGGGTAGGGACTATCTCTATATGGTGCCAGCTTTGGACTTCCCAAGCGCTTAGTACAGTGCTCCGCACACAGTAAGCACTCAATAAATATGATTGAATGAATGCCATTGAATGAATGAATACACACACATACACACACACACACACACACACACGTGAAGAAAGACATTCAGACAGAGAGAAAGGCAGAGAGATGCATAAAAGTGTCACATATACATATACACACACACAGAAAGATTGAGAAACAGGTAGAGAGATGCATAGAGTAACACAAACACAGGGAGAAAGACATTCAGACTTTGGGCCGGCTGTTTCTAGACGACTGTGAGCCCGCCGTTGGGTAGGGACCGTCTGTATATGTTGCCAACTTGTACTTCCCAAGCGCTTAGTACAGTGCTCTGCACACAGTAAGCGCTCAATAAATCCGATCGATGATGATGATGATAAATACGATTGAATTCATTCAGAGATCTATACAAGATCTTCAGATCAGAGCACAATCCCTGCCCCTCACCCAGCTCATGATATGAGAGGGATAGAGAGCTCATTTTACAGTTGAGAAAACTGAGGGCCCCGAGAGGGGAAGTGACTCTTCCAGGGTCACACAGCAGACCAATAATAATAATAATGGCATTTGTTAAGCGCTTACAATGTGCCGAGCACCGTTCTAAGCACTGGGGAGGATACAGGGTGATCAGCTCGTCCCACGCGGGGCTCACAGTCTTCACCCCCATTTTACAGATGAGGGAACTGAGGCACAGAGAATAATAATGATGGCATTTATTAAGTGCTTACTATGTGCAAAGCACTGTTCTAAGCGCTGGGGAGGTTACAAGATGATCAGATTGTCCCAAGGGGGGCTCACAGTCTTAATCCCTGTTTTACAGATGAGGTAACAGGCCCAGAGAAGTTAAGTGACTTGCCCAAAGTCACACAGCTGGCAATTGGCCGAGCCTGGATTTGAACCCACAACCTCTGACTCCAAAGCCCCAGCTCTTTCCACTGAAGTGACTTGCCCAAAGTCACCCAGCTGACAATTGGCAGAGCTGGGATTTGAACCCACCTTAGCTCCTTCCCCTCCCCACAGCACCTGTATATATGTTTATACGTATTTATTACTCTATTTTATTTGTACATGTTTATTCTATTTTATTTTGTTAATGGTTTGTTCTGTCTCCCCCTTCTAGACTGTGAGCCCACTGTTGGGTAGGGACCGTCTCTATATGTTGCCAAATCGTATCATCATCATCAATCGTATTTATTGAGCGCTTACTGTGTGCAGAGCACTGTGCTAAGCGCTTGGGAAGTACAGGTTGGCAACAAGGCTCAATAAATACGATTGAATGAATGAATCGGGGCATTTGCTGCGCAAATTTGGAGACAGAGAAGCAGCTTCGTGGCACAAAGGGCCCGTACGGGGCAGCTGCTGCAGCGTAAATAGCAGCCCAGATGTCACAAGGGTCCCCGTCGGGGCTGTTCATCATTCTGGAAGGGACCCAGGGAGACTGTAACACCCCCTAAAATGTGGATTTACCACTTTCTCCTCCTCCCCGACCGTAGGCCATGAAGCTGCTGCTCACCCTGCGCCGCTCAATTCTCCCTAGGATGTTGATGTGAATCTGAGGCTTTGTTCCTCAACAAAAAAAGCCAGGTTTGGGGACAGACGGTGCGTGTGGCTCAGGATTTTGTGCCGCCGTAATGTCTACGCTCTTCTCCTCCTCTGCCCCTGCCCACTTAATAACTGGGGTACTTATTAAGCACGTACTACTTCCTTAATAAGCGCGATAATTAAGCGTTAGGGTGGATGCAAGATAATGAGATGGGACACAGTCCCAGGTGGGGAGCTCCCTGGCTCCTCTTTTCCCTCCGCTTGTTCTCCACCCCCCACCATGCCCTTCTTGCCAATTCATTCATTCAATCGTATTTATTGAGCGCTTACTGTGTGCAGAGCACTGTACTAAGCGCTTGGGAAGTCTAAATTGGCAACATATAGAGACGGTCCCTACCCAGCAGCGGGCTCCCAGTCTAGAAGGGGGAGACACACAACACCACCAAACAAAAACCATCAGAACAAGTAGAATTCGAGAAGCAGTGCGGCCAAGTGGATAAAGCCCAGGCCCGGGAGTCAGAAGGGCCTGGGTTCTAATCCCAGCTCCGCCACTCAGCCGCTGTGTGACCTTGGTCAAGTCACTTCACTTCCCCGTGCCTGTTACCTCTTCTGTAAAAGGGGGATTAAGACTGTGAGCCCCGTGCGGGACAGCCTGATTACCTTGTATCTACAGGTACCTAAGGCACAGAAAAGTGATTAGTCAAAGGTCACACAGCAGGCAAGGGGTGGAGCCAGAATTAGAACCCATGACCTTCTAATAATAATGATGGTATTTGTTAAGTGCTTACTATGTTCTAAGCACCGGGGGGGATACAAGGTAATCAGCTTGTCTCACGTGGGGCTCAGTCTTCATTCCCATTTTACAGATGAGGGAACTGAGGCACAGAGAAGTGACTTGCCCAAAGTCACACAGCTAAGCGGTGGAGCCAGGATTAGAACCCATGACCTGACTCTTCAAGGCCCTGCTGAGAGCTCACCTCCTCCAGGAGGCCTTCCCAGACTGAGCCCCTTCCTTCCTCTCCCCCTCGTCCCCCTCTCCATCCCATCTTACCTCCTTCCCTTCCCCACAGCACCTGTATATATGTTTGTACATATTTTTTACTCCATTTATTTTATTTGTACATATCTATTCATTTTATTTTGTTAGTATGTTTGGTTTTGTTCTCTGTCTCCCCCTTTTAGACTGTGAGCCCACTGTTGGTTAGGGACTGTCTCTATATGTTGCCAATTTGTACTTCCCAAGCGCTTAGTACAGTGCTCTGCACATAGTAAGCGCTCAATAAATACGATTGATGATGATGACTCCCAAGCCAGTGCTCTTTCCATTAATCAATCATATTTATTGATTGAGCCACTAAGCCACACTACTTCTCATATCCACTATGCCATGATGCTTACAGATTACAGACGAGGTAAGAGGGGCAAAGAGGAGTTAAGTGACTTGACCAGGGTCACACAGCAGACGAGGGGAAGAGCTGGGATTAGAACCCAGGTCCTTTCGACTTCCAGGCCCGTGCTGTCCACTAGGCTAAGCAGCTTCCATCATCATCAATCGCATTTATTGAGCGCTTACTATGCACAGAGCACTGTACTAAGCGCTTGGAAAGTACAAATTGGCAACATATACAGTCCCTACCCAACAGTGGGCTCACAGTCTAAAAGATGATAACAGCATTTACTAAGCGCTTACTATGTGCAAAGCCCTGTTCTAAGTGCTGGGGTGGTTACAAGGTGATCAGGTTATCCCTCGTGGGGCTCACAGATTTAATCCCCATTTTCCAGATGAGGTAACTGAGGCCCAGAGAAGTGACTTGCCCAATGTCACACAGCTGACAATTGGTGGAGCTGGGATTTGAACCCATGACCTGACTCCAAAACCTGTGCTCTTTCCTACTGAGCCACGCTGCTTCCATGTTTCACGTGTCTTCCAACTGTTACATTGTACTCGCCCAAGTACTTAGCACGGTGCTCTGCACAGTGTAAGCGCTCAGTAAATATGACTGATGGGCAAATGAAATTGGAATCACCCCCAACCACCATTTTAAGAGATCAGTTTCAATGTAAGAGTTTAGTTTCAAACCTCCCTGTCCAGAGATGTTAACAAGTGTTAGGTTTGGTAATCCCTCCCTTCTGTTCCTTGTTCTTTGAGGGAGCAGCAGTGACAAAGCATCAGGGGAGAGGAGGGGAAAAGGAGAAATGAGGGCACAGATAACCCCCTGACTGTATAATCAGTCAGACAACTGACAACCCAAATCAGACAACACCATAGCCACTCAGGGGACTGAGAATCCACACAGGGCCACCAGCAATCTTGGCAGCCTTGCCTTTAAGCTAACATAGCGGTGAAAGAGGAATAAAATAAGGAGACCCCTCTACTCTTCTTGAGAAAGAGGACAAAAGGTGAAGGACACATTTTAAATCAAATAGGCATCTTATTACACCCATGTGTCTGGACCCCGTAGGCACTTCATAGTCACCCAACTTTCAGCCCCACAGCACTTGTGTGCATAGCCCTCATTTTTTTTAATTTAACCATCTCCCCCTCTAGAATGTGAGCTCCCTTTGGGAAGGGAATATATCTGCCAAGTATTTGTACTCTCCCTAGTGCTCAGTACAGTGCTCTGCACAGTAAGCACTCAATGCATACCACTGATGGATAAGGCATCCTATATGTAAGTCTATAATGAGGTTGTGGGTAATAATGATACCATTTATTAAGCGCTTACTATGTGCAAAGCACTGTTCTAAGTACTGGGGAGGTTACAAGGTGACCAGGTTGTCCCACGTGGGGCTCACAGTCTTCATCCCCATTTTACAGATGAGGTTAACAGGCACAGAGAAGTGAAGTGACTTGCCCAAAGTCACACAGCTCACAACTGGCAGAGCCAGGATTTGAACCCACGACCTCTGACTCCAAAGCACGTGCTCTTTCCACTGAGCCACGCTGCTTAGATGATCTTCCCCCTGAGGGTACTCAGTAAGTCCTAGCTGACAGCATCATCCTCCCTGCCTCTCCCACCTGCCAACATCCTTGACTCTTCCTTCTTCCAACCCCAATGCAGCGTGGGGAGGTTGTTATCCCATCCCCGCCCTCTGGCATTCCCAAGTCCTTTGACGCTAGCCTTGTCAACGGAGACTTGAGAGCCCGTTGTTGGGTAGGGACCGTCTCTAGATGTTGCCAACTTGTACTTCCCAAGCGCTTAGTACAGTGCTCTGCACACTGTAAGCGCTCGATGAACGAATGAATGTGCCAGGCACCGTACTAAGCACCATGGTAGGTACAAGGTAATTGCATCAGGATGCAAATTCCTGCCCCATAGGGATGTCTTAATCCCCATTTTAGAAATGAGGGAACTGAGACAGAGGGAAGTGACCGAGCCAAGGTCACCCAGGAGCCGAGTGGAGGAGCCAGGACAAGCCGCTGCTTGACTTTTGCAGTCCTTCCAAATGAGCTGAGTAACCCAGTGACTGCAGGAACGTGACGGGAAATGGCGAGAACTATCACAGAACCCAAAATAGCATCGGTTTTAAGCTTCCAGGGGCCACCTATTCAGAATTGATGCCGGCAAGAGGGGAACCAGCTCCTCTGCTAGCCCCTTCCACGTTCTTCTGGACCACGTCTATGCAGAGCGGCTATCAGTACCTGCTGCAGTCCTGCACGGCAGCGGAAAGGACCGAAGCTTTTCGGTGACGTCTGCAATCCAGGAGGGAGGCAGGCAGGCACATTTTGTTAGCCAGGACGCACTTTTACGCACTCCACGGCTTGCTAGTCTTCAAGTCGCAGCAAAGACGCTGTGTTTCCAATGAGGGTTAGAGTCTCCCCCAAAATGGTGGCCTTCTGGCCCGTTAGGTAAGCCGGTCCTCTCCTCACCGCTCTGCGGGTACCAAATCGGGGCGGACTTTCCACAAAGGGCTCAGCAGCCCGTGGATGACAAGAATTACGGGAAGACAAAACCGGTTGATTCGGCACCGCACCCACCCCCATCGACCTAGTGCTGGCACTGGATAGGTGATAAACTCCATCAACTATGTCAACACGATTACCCCTGAATAAAGCTCAGTATATATATATATATATATATACACACATATATATATACACACGCAGCATATCTATACACACACACTGCATCTATATATACACACACACTGCATCTATATACACACACACTGCATCTATATACACACACACTGCATCTATATACACACACACTGCATCTATATACACACACACACAGCATATACACACACACAGCATATATATATACACACACAGCATATATATATACACACACAGCAGATATATATACACACACACAGCATATATACATACACACACAGCAGATATATACATACACACACACAGCATATATACATACACACACACAGAGCATACACACACACACACACAGAGCATATATACACACACACACACAGCGTATATACATACACACACAGCGTATATACATACACACACACAGCATATATATATACACACACACACAGCATATATATATACACACACACAGCATATAAATACACACACACACACAGCATATATATACACACACAGCGTATATATACACACACAGCGTATATATATACACACACACAGCGCATATATATATATACACACACACAGCGTATATATATATATACACACACACACAGCGTATATATATACACACACACAGCGTATATATATACACACACACAGCGTATATATATATACACACACACAGCATATATCTACACACACACAGCATATATCTATACACACAGCATATATATACACACCACATATATACACACACAGCATATATATATATATACATAGTATATATGCATATATACAGCGTATATATATATATACACACACAGCGTATATATATATATACACACACAGCGTATATATATATACACACACAGCATATATATATACACACACAGCATATATCTACACACACACAGCATATATCTACACACACACAGCATATATCTACACACACACAGCATATATCTATACACACAGCATATATATACACACCACATATATACACACACAGCATATATATATACACATAGTATATATGCATATATACAGTGTATATATATATATATACAGTATATATACACAGTGTATATATATATACACACACACAGTATATATATATATAAACAGTATATATATACACACTATACTACACACACCCACACACACACCATCCTTGCATTTTTCCCCACAACCACAGGGATAGCTCAGATACTCTGGGCCAAGGGGAAGGCTTCCTATAGCTCTGAGGGTACTTCACACCTGAAAAAAATCAGTTCTCACACCCCTAAGCACTTTGGGTTCTTGAACTCCCAAAGCACTTAAAGCAGTGCCATATAATGGAGTCTACACTCATTATTGGAAATTCTGGGACAAGTGGCTGCTGAGCCACCAGTGAAGGGAGGAGGACTCCCACCTCCACGGCAACTTGGAGATGAAAGAATTCAGTCAATAGGAACCTATGAAGGGATCCAAACTCTGACCTAAAAAATAAAGGTGATCAATCTCATTGTGCTTGAATTAGGAAAAATCCTCAATACCAGTAGGAGCTGTAGATGGAGAGTAGAGTTCATTCAATCGTACTTGAGCGCTTACTGTGCACAGCACTGTACTAAAAGTCGGCGACATAGAGACAGTCCTTACCCAACAACAGGTTCCCAGTCTGGACGAGTCGGTGGCAGTGGTCCCTAAGTTAACTTAAAAACCGAGTACAAAGGAAATAACAAAATCTAAAACCGGCACTAGGACTGGGAATACCCGAAAACGAATCAATTTTGGATCCCACCTGTGCGAAAACAAAAGGAGCTCAGAGAGAGAAATCGAGGGATAAGAAACGGGATTTTTTAATTTTCCTTTTTCCATGGCACTCTAGGGCACTCCGCTGAAGAGCGAGAGGTGGTTTCCACTCAGGACCACTCGGTGGTAGTTCCCACCCATTCGGTGGCCTGGGCCGTGGGAGCGGCGGACCAATCTTCCGTGGCGGGCTGAGCGCTCCAGTCTTCTGAGAAGAATAACATACAGGCATCAGTTCTGCTCCCCAAAAACCAATTCAACGTGCCACCCTAGTCCTCCCTCCCCACAGCTCCACCCTCCACAGCAAGTCGCTACGAATAACCCTAAACCGTACCAGTAGGGAACTGCTGAATGGGCACGGACGGCACCTGCACTCCCTCGGACCAGTCGGCCACCTCGGGCTGGGCGGCGGTGAACTCCGGGGCCGGCGCGGTCCATTCTCCCTGGAACTCCTCCTTGGTCACGGCCTTCTCGGCTGCTGCCTGTTCTTCCTTCTCGATCTGGAGAACGCAAGATAAACACAAAAGGAAGGGTCACTCGAGACGTCCAGTACGGCGGCCACGTTTATTGGGAGAAAACACGCTCCACGAGACACAAACGCTACGTTTCTGACGCTTCCGCAACGACGGTATTGACGGGGCACCGGCTGGAGAACCCCTGCTTCAAACAGAGGGACGCAAAAGAGACTCGATGGATATTTGGATGGATGGCTGTGACAGTTGTTCTGAATGTCACCATGGTGAGCGCTGCCTAAGGTGACAAGCTAGGTGGAAGAGGGAATTCCAGGTGGGAAGAAGGGTGCAAGTAAGGGGGAAGCACGGAGATCAGTTTGAGTGGACCCAAGAGGGCTAGCTGGGGTGTAGTGGGGAAAACAGGGTGGATAAGAAGGGCTGGACACTTGCTTGAGGCCAAAAGGAACGTATAACCAGTGAAGGATCAAGTCGGGAGGTGATAATGATAATGATAATGGTATTTGTTAAGCGCTTACTACGTGCAAAGCACTGCTCTAAGAGCTGGGGAGGTTCCAAGGTGAGCAGGTTGTCCCACGGGGGGCTCACAGTCTTCACCTCCATTTTACAGATGAGGTAACAGAGAAGTCACACGGCTGACAGTTGGCGGAGCCAGGATTTGAACCCATGACACCTGACGCCGAAGTCCACTGTGCCACGCTGCTTCTCAGCGTGATGCTTTAGAAACGTTCTAGGTGGCAAAGTGGGCTGGAGGCAGGGGGATCGGTGGAGGCATTTGGGATAGGAGTGATCGGACCAGGTGGTGGTTGTCATCTGCACGGAGTGGAAACTCCACCACAACGCTCCCCACTTCGCTTACCTCCTCGGGATCCCTGTAGAAGTAGAGATCCGGCATGACCTCCCACGGGTGCTCGCGGGAGATTGTGCCGCGCATGCGCAGGACTTCACGGGCCAGCATCCACCACATCAGACCGACGGAGTGGGCCCCCTAAACGGGAAGATAAAAGGGCGATTCATTGCAAGCGCAAGGCTCTCTCCTTTCCTCACGCTGGCATCAATTACGTTTACTGAGCGCTTACTCTGTGCACAGCACTATAATAATCACCTGGGAGAATACAAGAGTCGATAGACCAACTCCCTGTCCACAAGGTCACGTCTAAAGCGGGAAAAAGACATTAGGTAAGCAGAACTGTAATAATCACTTGGGAGAACACAAGAGTCGATAGACCAATTCCCTGTCCACAAGGTCACGTCTAAAGGGGGAAACAGACATTAGGTAAGAAGCACTGTAATAATCACTTGGGAGAATACGAGAGTCGATAGACCAACTCCCTGCCCACAACGTCACGTCTAGAGGGGGAAACAGACATTAGGTAAGCAGCACTGTAATAATCACTTGGGAGAATACAAGAGTCGATAGACCAACTCCCTGCCCAAGGTCACGTCTAGAGGGGGAAACAGACATTAGGTAAGCAGCACTGTAATAATCACTTGGGAGAATACAAGAGTCGATAGACCAACTCCCTGCCCACAGGGTCACGTCTAGAGGGGGAAACAGACATTAGGCAAGTGCCATGGGGTTGAGGGAATAAAGGGTGCAAATCCAAGCGGAAAGGCAACAGAAGGGAGTGGGAGGAAAAGAAATGAGGGCTTACTCAGGGAAGGCCCAGAATTAAGGTACAGCACCTCCTTCAGCTTCAGCATTCCTCACAGCTCCTTAATTACCAGTTTTCATTAGGCATTGAGGCTTTTTAAAGAAAATCTGTAGCAAATACGCCTACTGTAATTCACTCACGGGGGCAAAAAGGCCGACCGCGTTGCCCTATCACACCCCGACTGCGGTAGTTCGATGGCCGGACACCGGCCTCAGCTCTAAACGTTCCCAGTCACGCTCCCGACGCTCTCCCCCGCCGGGAAGCCCACACACCTTGTTGTTGCACGGGATGGCGATGTCCACGTAGCGCAGGGGGGAGTCCGTGTTGCACAGGGCGATGGTGGGGAGGTTGACGTAGGAGGCCTCCGTCAGAGGCTGGTGGTCGGCCCGGGGGTCCGTCACCACCAAGAGGCGCGGCTCCCGGAAGGCCGCCTGGATCTGGTTGGTGAAGGTGCCCGGGGTGAAGCGCCCGGCGATGGGGGTGGCGCCGGTGGCCGCGGCGAATTTCAGCACGGCGCGCTGAGGGGGGGATTGACCGTTACAAGGAGGGGAAGGCGGCGCAGAGACAAAAAAACCAGACACGCTTCCTTTCAGTTGACAGAGCCTGAAACCAATTAAGAAAGGACGAAAAAGTGGAAGGAATGGGGGGGGGGGGTGGGGGGACGGAAGCCTATGCTTAACGTGTGCCGCCCCAGGCCCAACCGTGCAAACACCTCTACGCAGGGGGACAACGGGAAAAGCAGCAGGGCCTAGTGGAGCCAGGAAGACCTGAGTTCTAATCAATCGTATTTACTGAGCGCTTACTGTGTGCAGAGCACTGTACTAAGCGCTTGGGAAGTACAAATTGGCAATATATAGAGACAGTCCCTACCCAACAGTGGGCTCACTCCCAGCTCCACCTGAATCTGCCGTGTGACTTCGGGCAAGTCACTTAACTTCTTGTGCAGAGAGGCTCCAAGTGGCCCATCCTTCACCTGTTGCCCCTCACGCACCCCGAGCTCGAGGCCTGCCAGCTGTCCTGCTCCCATGGAGGGCTGGGCTTCCCAGGCTGGACAGCTGTCCCAACCCAACCAATCCTCCCTTTTCATTCCCTGTTTTCAAAGTCCCAACCCAACCAATCCTCCTTCTCACTCCCCCGTTTTCCAAGTCCTCACAGGGCACCGCGAGTTTAAAAGTCTTGTGGCAGATGTTACCATCAAACTCCACTCATCGGACCACAAAGGCCCTTGTGGCGTTAGCGAAAAAACCCGCCGCCCTTCGCTGTAGCACACAACCTACACTCGGTAGCTCATCGGCCGGTAACCGGCCTCAGCTCCAAGCTCTAACGGTGTGCAGACTGTCCGACTGTCCCGCGTTAATCCGGTAACTCCGCTTTCTACGGCGACTTCGGCAGCAGGTTTCCTTACTCCACCCGGCGCGGCAGGGAGTTTACCACGCACCGGCCCGGACTTGAGAACCCAAACACGACCAACCCGCTGCTGACTGAAATTATCCACATTCGTTCATTCAATCGTATTTATTGAGCGCTTCCTGTGTGCAGAGCACTGTACTAAGCGCTTGGGAAGTCCAAGTCGGCAACAGAGAGAGACGGTCCCTACCCAACAACGGGCTCACAGTCTAGAAGGGGGAGACGGACAACAGAACAGAACACGTGGACAGGTGTCAAGTCACCAGAATCAATAAAAATAAAGCTAGATGTCCTGCCCGAGGAGAAACTCTCCTTGCCAAAAGACTCTAAGCTCCCATATATACATATCTATATCTATATCTATCTATATCTATATATCTATATCTATATATCCATATATCTATATCTATATATATATCTCTATATATATATAGATAGATATATATATCTCTCTCTATATATATAGAGATATATATATCTCTCTCTATATATATAGATACATATATATATATCTCTCTCTATATATATAGATATATATCTATATATCTATATCTATATCTATATATATATACACACACCTTGTACCACAGCCTACATACTATGTAGGGGCGAGAATAGGTATTCAATCCCCCTTTTAGAGTTGAGGAAATAGAGGCAGAGAAGAGATCAATGACTTACCCAAGGTCTTTCAGCAGCCAAGTGGCTGAGCCAGAATTAGGACCCCAGTTCATTCAGTCGTATTTATTAATTTATTATCAATTAATTTATTAATAACACCACATCCCGAGGGCTGAGCCAAGCCCTGGCCCAGAGCAGCGCGGCCACCCCCACCTCTTTCCCCCACCCCCGGCCAGGTGAGCACCAGGCAACAAGGCCCAGGGGACCATCCTCCTCTTGGGCCGCCCCCCGCTCCAGGACGAGGGACGACGCGGGGACTTAGGGGTCAAACCTTCACGACTCTTATCCCACCAGGGCACTTACCTGCCCGGTGTTCCTAGAAGAGATGACACTGACGTCGGCGGGGTTTTCAATGGCAACGATAGCCCGGGCGGCCAGCACAAGCTTCTCCCACGTCCTCTTCAGATTTATGATGTAGATCCCTTAACGGACAGGAGAAATCACTGACGGCCCACCCAACGTACGGGCCGGGCAGCCCCTCCTAAAAGCCGGGAGCATGTGGCAGCGAGTACTATCAAACCCCAGTCACAGAGGCAAGCTCTCCTGGTGTTAGCGAAAATCCTGCCCGTTTTACTGTGGCACACTTCCGACACTCATGAGTTCATAGGCCCAGAACCGGCCTCAACTCTGAGCTTTAATAGTGTGCGGGACTCAAACACAAGAAGAAACATTTCCTTTCAATCACCCCTCCTTTTGTGCTCTAGTTTACCCATCACAACCATCATTAAACATAGGCATCAGGAAGGTGGGGGGGCCGGGGAGAAAGAGAGGACGACAAAACACTGAAATGAACTACCAGGGGAAGTTGGAGGTCTTCTAAGAAGGGGAAGGACAGAATGGTCAACCATCTACCCGGGGCGGTTTAGTTATTCACCTGCCTGAGGGCAGGGAGTTCCAGGTCCCTCCCAGCTCTGGGACGCTAGATTTCTTTCTGGCTTATGTCACACATTGCCTGCTACTCTGGTATATACTGTTGGCCGGGGTCTTGGGTATTTCATAAAGTGCCTGAAATAGACAGAAAAACCTGCTTCAGGAAATTTCAGAGTACAGAGAAGCACTCACTGAACTAAAATCCCCAAGGGAGAAACTGGACAGTGCTCGGCACATAGTCGGCGCTTAATAAATGCCATTATGATGAGAAAGCGGGCCTTAATTCTCAAAACAGTCTGCCCAGTATTTATCACTTTATCCGATCACTTAAGAGATACTAAACTGACCGTGGACTTTTAAATTGAGTAGAATTCAAAGTTTTTGGAAAATGGCTCCATTCAATTAAACACCAAATGGATTTAGTACCCCTCCCTTACTCAATTCTGGCCATGTGGCATACATAAAGAGTATCAAGCCCTAACTAGCCCCGGGACTTATACACATCAGAGATTAAATTAATCCAGGCTGTAACTGTGGGCATGTTTACCAGCGGTTATACATGTTGCACTCCCAAGCGCTAGTACAGTGCTCTGCACAGAGTAAGCACTCAAATACGATGTCAATCCAGAATTAACCCTTCTGACTGCAACTTTCCAAAGACCTAAGTGCGGTTTAGCCCCTATATGGATTGATGCTAACAGCATTTGGTCCCTAACTGGCCGACACTTAGCTGCAAGCCAGATGCAATTGGCATTTAAACGAGGGAAGCATCAACGCTCAAGGCACTTTGAAGACTCACCATCACTCTTCCTCTTGTAAATATACTGTTCCATCTGGAAGTCAAGGTTGGTGCCACCCAAGTGGGTTCCTGCGGCGAGAAATTTGAGGACATCCTCCTCCTTCATCTGCAGGACATCGAGGCCTCCGGACATCGTGAAAGTTTCCCTTGAAAGTTACGACGGGAACCTGGAAGGGTAAGGTAAGTCACGTTGGTGCGCCACATCCTATGTGCTCCCGGTGAAATCACTAGCAGTGCAAGGCACCGTTATTTTCGTCCCATCAACGTAGTCGATTAGTCACAAAACACTGTACTAAGCACCGGGGGGTATGAATGGTGGGAACAATCCCCGCCCCGAGGACCTTAAACTGAGCCTTAAATCTTGCGTGAAACAAGGATGGGCCAACTTGCCTCTTTTTGCATCCATTTCTGATAGGGCATCTTTAAACAGATAAATTGACAAGTCACCCAACTTCTCTGTGCCCTCACCTGTAAAATGGGGATCGAATACCCGCTCTCCCTCCTACTTAGACTGTGACCTCCCACCACGTGACACCTGATTATCTTGCATCTATCTCAGCTTCAGTACAGTAAGCTTGGCACTTAGTAAACGATCAACAAAGCGCAATTATTATTCCTGTTAACTGAAGTGGGGTGCTCTTCTCAGGGTACCCCGCAAGGTAAATGATAAATCGGGGATTCCCTCTCCCACCTGGAGTTGGAAACCGCTATCAATCCAGGTGAAGCAGTTTGGCCAGGTGGAAAGAGCCTGGGGACCTGATATTTAATCCAGGCTCTGCCACTTGCCTGCTGTCCTTTGGACTGTAAGTTCGTTGTGGGCAGGGATTGTACCAGTTTAATAATAATAATAATAATAATAATAATAATAATAATAATAACAAGTGCTTAGAACAGTGCTTTGCACATAGCACATAGTAAGCGCTTAACAAATGCCAATTATTATTATTATTATAATGATGGCATTTGTTAAGCGCTTACTATGTGCAAAGCACTGTTCTAAGCGCTGGGGGGATACAATGTGATCAAGTTGTCCCACGTAGGGCTCACAGTCTTAATCCCCATTTTTACAGATGAGGCAACTGAGGCTCAGAGAAGTTAAGTGACTTGCCCAAGGTCACACAGCAGACTTGGGGTGGTGTTGTACTGTCCTCTCCCAAGAGCTTAGTACAAAGTTCTGTACACAGTAGACGGACAATAAATACAAATGAATGAATGCTGTGTGACCTTGGATAAGTCACTTCTCTGTGCCTCAGTTTCCTCATCTGCGAAACGGAGATTAAGTCTGTCCAACCCGATTCACTTGTACCCACCACATGGCCTGGCACCCAGTGATGATGACATCTGTTGAGTGCTTATTATGTGCCAGGCCCTATATTAAGCGCTACAGTGGACACACTCTAGTAATGGTATTTGTTAAGCACTTACTATGTGCCAAGCAATGAGGGAGACGCAAGGTCATCAGCTTGTCCCACGTGGGGCTCACAGTCTTAATCCCCATTTTACAGATGAGGGAACTGAGGCACAGAAGTTAAGGGACTTGCCCAAGGTCACACAGCAAACAAGTGGCAGAGTCAGCATTAGAATCTACGACCTCTGACTCCCAAGCCCGGGCTCTCTCCACTGAGCCATGCTGCTTCGCTTTGCACATAATAAGCGTTTAATAAATGCCATTATCATCATTATTCTCAAATCGAGCTGGACCAAGGCCCCTGCCCTATGTGGGGCTCCCAGTCTCAAGCCCCATCTTACAAATGATGTACCCAAGGCCCAGATAAGTGACTCGTCCAAGATAATAATAATAATCATATTTGTTAAGCACTTACTATGTGCAAAGCACTGTTCTAAGCACTGGGGAGGTTACAAGGTGACGACTGTCCCACGGGGGACTCACAGCCTTAATCCCCATTTTACAGGTGAGGGAACTGAGGCACAGAAAAGTGACTTGCCCAGTCACACAGCTGGCAATTGGCAGAGCCGGGATTAGAACCCATGACCTCTGACTCCCGAGCCCATGCTCTTTACATCACAGTGTGGCTTTGCGGCAATAACCTGGGTTTGGGTGCCGGAGGTCTTGGGTTCTAATTCCAGCTCCGCCACTTAACGGCTGTGACCTTGGGCAAGTCACTTCACTTCTCTGTGCC
This sequence comes from Tachyglossus aculeatus, assembly GCF_015852505.1. Lineage (NCBI taxonomy): Eukaryota > Metazoa > Chordata > Mammalia > Monotremata > Tachyglossidae > Tachyglossus > Tachyglossus aculeatus. Next base: position 39,140,622 of record NC_052067.1, on the reverse strand, counting down.
TCAGTTCCCTCATCTGTAAAATGGGGACGAAGACTGAGAGCCCCCTGTGGGACAACCTGATCACCCTGTATCGTCCCTAGCGCTTAACATATGCCACCATTATTATTATTAGTGCTTACCGCGTGCCTGGTACTGTACTAGACACTGGAGTGGATACAAGCGAACTGGATCAGACACAGTCCCCATCTGACATGGAGCTCTGAGTCTGTAAAATGGGGAGGAAGCCTGGGAGCCCCACAGAGGACAACCTGATCACTTTGTATTCATTCAATCATATTTGAGCAATTACTGTGTGCACAGCACTTTACTAAGCGCTTGGGAAGTCCAAGATGGCAACATATACAGACAGGTCTCTACAAAACAAATTAACAAGATAAAATAAATAGAATATGTACAAATAAAATAAATGGAGTAATAAATATGTACAAACATATATACATGTGCTGTGGGGAGGGGAAGGAGGTAAGGCGGGGGGATGGGATCCCGGGGATTCACTCATTCAATCATATTTGAGCACTTACTGTATGCAGAGAACTGTACTGTACAAATATGCACACATATACATACACACAAACGTACATGTTTATGCATATACATAAACAAACATACATGTTTACACACAAATATACATGTATGCAGGTGCCGTGGGGAGGGAAAGGAAGTTGGGGGGGGGGGGGGGGAGAGGATCCTCCCCAGTGCTTAGAAGAGTGCTTTTTGCACATAGTAAGCGCTTAATACCATCATCATTATTGTTCTTCTCTAGGCCTCAGTGCCGTCATCTGTCAAATGGGGATGAAGACTGTGAGCCCCACGTGGGACAACCTGATTGCCCTGTCCCTTGGAGTCAGAGGTCATGAGTTCAACATATTTGTACAGATTTATTCTACTCATTTTATTTTGTTAATATGTTTTGTTTTGTTGTCTGTCTCCCCCTTCGAGACTGTGAGCCCGTTGTTGGGTAGGGACCGTCTCTAGATGTTGCCAACTTGGACTTCCCAAGTGCTCCGCACACAGTAAGCGCTCAATAAATACGACTGAATGAATGAATGAATCCCAGCTCCGCCAATTGTCCGCTGTGTGGCTTTGGGCAAGTCCCTTCACTGTGCCTCAGTGACCTCACCTGGAAAATGGGGATTAAGACTTTAAGCCCCCCGTGGGACAAGTTGCTGATTACCTTGTAACCTCCCCAGCGTTTAGAACGGTGCTTGGCACAAAGTAAGCGCTTAAGAAATGCCATCATTATTATTATTATTAGAACAGTGCTTGGCACATAGTAAGCGCTTAAGAAATGCCATCATTATTATTATTAGAACAGTGCTTGGCACATAGTAAGCGCTTAATAAATGCCATCATTATTATTATTAGAACAGTGCTTGGCACATAGCAAGCGCTTAATAAATGCCATCATTATTATTATTATAACAGTGCTTGGCACATAGTAAGCGCTTAAGAAATACCATCATTGTTATTATTATTAGAACAGTGCTTGGCACATAGTAAGTGCCTTATAAATGCCATCAGTATTATTAGAACAGCAGTTGGCACATAGTAGGCGCTTAACAAATACCATCATTATTATTATTATTAGAACAGTGCTTGGCACATGGTAAGTGCTTAATAAATGCCATCATTGTTATTATTATTAGAACAGTGCTTGGCATATAGTAAGCGCTTTATAAATGCTATCATTATTATTAGAACAGCGGTTGGCACATAGTAGGCGCTTAACAAATACCATCATTATTATTATTAGAACAGTGCTTGGCACATAGTAAGCGCTTAATAAATGCCATCATTATCATTATTAGAACAGTGCTTGGCACAAAGCAAGCGCTTAATAAATGCAGTCATCATTATTATTATTAGAACAGTGCTTGGCACATAGTAAGCGCTTAATAAATGCCATCATTATTATTAGAACAGTGCTTGGCACATAGTAAGCGCTTAATAAATGCCATCATTATTATTATTATTAGAACAGTGCTTGGCACCTAGTAAGCACTTAATAAATGCCATCATTATTGTTAGTATTAGAACTGCTTGGCACACAGTAAGCGCTTAATAAATGCCATCATTGTTATTATTATTAGAACAGTACTTGGCATATAGTAAGCGCTTTATAAATGTCATCATTATTAGAACAGCGGTTGGCACATAGTAGGCGCTTAACAAATACCATCATTATTATTATTATTAGAACAGTGCTTGGCACACAGTAAGCGCTTAGTAAATGCCATAGTTGTTATTATTATCAGAACAGTGATTGGCATATAGTGAGTGCTTTATAAAAGCCATCATTATAACAGTGGCTGGCACATAGTAGGCGCTGAACACATACCATTATCACATCCCAGGCAAGTGGGAGAGGCGGGATTAGCACCCACGACCCGCCTCCCAAGCCCGTGCTCCATGTTTCTGTTTCTGAAATAAGGGCCAAGGACCAGTTTTGACGAGGGGGAAGGAGAACGAGGAAGGTGACCCTTAGGCCCAAGGCGCCATTTTCCCTCCTCGAGCAGGGCCTGGTACTCTCTCCCCAGGCGCATCTGCGCACGCGCAGAGCACGGACGTGCGCCGCCGCGTGCGCCCAATTCCACGCGTGCGCAGTACTGTCCGGGAAGCGTGCGTCCCCTTCCACGCGTGCGCAGTACAAACCGGGGGGGGCTCGCGCCTGTCTCTCCCCCCCCCCCCTCCACGCATGCGCACTCCGGCCGGGGCGCTCCCCGAAGCCGCGCCGTACCGCCGCCGCGTGCGCCGGACAAACCGGGGCAAGTGCGTCCCCTTCCACGCGTGCGCAGTACAATCCGGGGCAAGTGCGTCCCCGGCCTGCCGCCTTCTACGCTGTGAGCCCACTGTTGGGTAGGGGCCGTCTCTATACGTTGCCAACTTGTAGTTACCAAACGCTTAATACAGTGCTCTGCACACAGTAAGCGTTCAGTAAATACGATTGAATGAACGAATGCCAACGCGTGCGCCCGCTTCCACACGTGCGTCCCCTCCCACGCGTGCGCAGTACGAACCGGGGCGCGCTTGTGCCCCTTTACACGCGTGCGCAGTACAAACCGGGGCGCGCGCGCCTCCTTCTACGCGTGCGCAGTACAAACTGGGCACGTGCGTCCCCTTCCACCCGTGCGCACTACAAAGCGGGAAGCACGTGTCCCTTTCCATTGGTGCGCCGTACAAAGCGGGGCGCGTGCGTCCCCTTCCATGCGTGCAGTCCTGGCCGGGGAGCTCCCCGAAGCCACCCCCTTCTAGACTGTGAGCCCACTGTTGGGTAGGGGCCGTCTCTATACGTGGCCAACTCGTAGGTACCAAGCGCTTAGTACAGTGCTCTGCACACAGTAACCGCTCAGCACACAACGGGGCAATCGCGTCCCCTTCTACGCGTGCGCAAAACAATCCGGGGTCCGTGCGTCTCCTTCCACTTGTGCGCAGTACAAACCGGGGCGCGCTCGCGTCCCCTTCCACGTGTACGCAGTTCAAAGCAGGGAGCGTGCGTGCCCTTCCACGCGTGCAGTCCTGGCCGGGGCGCTCCCCGAAGCCTCCCCCTTCTAGACTGTAAGCCCACTGTTGGGTAGGGGCCGTCTCTATATGTTGCCAGCTTGTACTTCCCAAGCAATTAGTACAGTGCTCCGCACACAGTAGGTGCTCAGTAAGTGCGATTGAATGAAAGAATGCCGCCGCGTGCACCCGCTTCCACACGTGCACAGTACGCACAGGAGCAATCGCGTCCCCTTTCACGCGTGCGCAGTACAAACCGCGGCCTGTTCGTCTCCTTCCACGCGTGCGCAGTACAAGCCGGAGCTCGCGCTTCTCCTTCAACGCGTGCGCAGTACAAACTGAGACACGTGCGCCCGCTTTTACGCGTGCGCAGTTCGAAGCAGGGAGCGCGCGCCGCCTTTCACGCGTGCGCAGTACAAACCGGGGCGCTCTCGCACTCCTTCCACGCGTGCGTAGTTCAAAGCGGGGAGAGCGCGCGTCCCCTTCCACGCGTGCGCAGTCCTGGCCGGGGCGCTCCCCGAAGCCGCCCCGGCCTGCCGCCTTCTAGACTGTGAGCCCACTGTTGGGTAGGGACCAACCCTCTATGTTGCCACCTTGTACTTCCCAAGCGCTTAGTACAGTGCTCCGCACAGTAAGCGTTCAGTAAATTTGATTGAATGAACTGATGACGCCGCGTGCACCCGCTCCCACACGTGCACAGTACACACCTGGGCAATCGCGTCCCCTTCCACGCGTGCGCAGTACAAACCGGGGGGGGCCGTGCGTCTCCTTCCACGCGTGCGCAGTACAGGCCTGGGCGCGCGCGCCGTACAAACTGAGACACGTGCGTCCGCTTCCACTCGTGCGCAGCTCGAAGCGGGGAGCGCGCGCCACCTTCCACGCGTGCGCAATAGAAGGCGGGGCTAGCGCGCCTCCTACGCGTGCGCAGTTCAAATTGGGGAGCGCGCGCGCGCGTCCCCTTCCACGCGTGCGCAGTCCTGGCCGGGGCCCCGGCCTGCCGCCTTCTACACTGTGAGCCCACTGTTGGGTAGGGACCAACCCTCTATGTTGCCACCTTGTACTTCCCAAGCGCTTAGTACAGTGCTCCGCACAGTAAGCGTTCAGTAAATTTGATTGAATGAACGAATGCCGCCGCGTGCACCTGCTTCCACACGTGCACAGTACAAACCGGGGACCGTGCGTCTCCCTCCACGCGTGCGCAGTACAACCCTGGGACCGTGAGTCTCCTTCCACGCGTGCGCAGTGCAGGCCGCAGCGCCCGCGCGCCTCCTTCTACGCGTGCGCAGTACAAACTAAGACCCGTGCGTCCGCTTCCACGCGTGCGCAGTTCGGAGCGGGGAGCGCGCGCCACCTTTCACGCGTGCGCAGTTCAAAGCGGGGAGAGCGCGTCCCCTTCCACGCGTGCGCAGTTCAAAGCGGGGAGAGCGCGCGTCCCTTCCACGCGTGCGCAGGCCGGGCCGGGGCGCTGCCCGAAGCCTTGCCGGCCTGCAGCCGGGCCTGTCGGCGTCGGATCCCCCGCGTTGCTGCTGCTGCTGCTGCTTTGGCCGCCGCCGCCCCCCGCCCCGACTCACCGGCTACGACGCCGTATGGACGCCACGGTGGGTATCGCGGAAAGAGGCCGGGCCCGCGGAAGTGACGTCCCTTTATAGCCCCGCGCCAGCCAATGGCCGCCGCGGCCCGGGCCGAGGGGGCGGGGCTTCCGCCGGCGCCGCGGAAGTGACGTCGCTTTATAGCCCCGCGCCAGCCAATGGCAGCCGCGTCCCGGGCCTAGGGGGCGGGGCTTCCGCCGGCGCCCGCCGCTCGGGCGCCCCCTGCCGGGCCGCCCCGAACCACCCCGCCCGACGGGTCTTCAGAAATTCATTCATTCATTCATTCATTCATTCATTCAATCGTATTTATTGAGCGCTTACTATGTGCAGAGCACTGTACTAAGCGCTTGGGAAGGACAAATTGGCAACACAGAGAGACAGTCCCCACCCAACAGTGGGCTCACAGTCTAAAAGGGGGAGACAAGACCAAAGATACTAACAAAATAAAATAAACAGAATAGATATGTACAAATAAAATAAATAAATAAATCATCATCATCATCAATCGTATTTATTGAGCGCTTACTATGTGCAGAGCACTGGACTAAGCGCTTGGGAAGTACAAATTGGCAACATCTAGAGACAGTCCCTACCCAACAGTGGGCTCACAGTCTAAAAGGGGGAGACAGAGAACAAAACCAAACATACTAACAAAATAAATAGAATAGATATGTACAAATAAAATAAATAAATAAATAGAGTAATAAATATGTACAAACATATATAATAATAATAATAATAATGGCATTTATTAAGCGCTTACTATGTGCAAAGCACTGTTCTAAGCGCTGGGGGGATACAAGGTCATGAGGTTGTCCCACGGGGGGCTCACAGCCTTCATCCCCATTTTACAGATGAGGGAACTGAGGCCCAGAGAAGCGAAGTGACTTGCCCAAAGTCACACAGCTGACAAGTGGCGGAGCCGGGATTTGAACCCACAACCTTTGACTCCAAAGCCCGGGCTCTTTTCCACTGAGCCACGCTGCTTCTCCTATAATGATAGCATTTATTAAGCGCTTACTGTGTGCCAAGCATTGTTCTAAGCGCTGGGGAGGTTACAAGGTGATCAGGCTGTCCCACGGGGGGCTCACAGGCTTTATCCCCATTTTACAGTTGAGGGAACTGAGGCCCAGAGAAGCTAAGTGACTTGCCCAAAGTCACACAGCTGACAAGTGGTGGAGCCGGGATTTGAACCTATGACCTCTGACTCCAAAGCCCGGGCTCTTTCCACTGAGCCACGCTGCTTCTCTAATATATATATATATATGTATATATGTATATACATATATATGTATATATGTATATATATGTATGTATATATGTACAGATATATGTATATATATGTATATATATATACATATATACATATATACAGGTCAGTCAATCGTGTTTATTGAGCGCTTACTGTGTGCAGGGCACTGTACTAAGCGCTTGGGAAGGACAAGTTGGCAACGTATAGAAACGGTCCCTACTCAGTTCCCTCATCTGTAAAATGGGGATGAAGACTGTGAGCCCCCCGTGGGACAACCTGATCACCTTGTAGCCTCCCCAGCGCTTAGAACAGTGCTTACCTCCTTCCCTTCCCCACTGCACCTGTATATATGTATATATGTTTGTACATATTTATTACTGTATTTATTATTTATTTTACTTGTACATATCTATTCTATTTATTTTATTTTGTTAGTATGCTTGGTTTTGTTGTCCGTCTCCCCCCTTTTAGACTGTGAGCCCACTGTTGGGTAGGGACCGTCTCTAGATGTTGCCAACTTGGACTTCCCAAGCGCTTAGTCCAGTGCTCTGCACACAGTAAGCGCTCAATAAATACGACTGATTGACTGATTGATATAGAGACAGTCCCTACCCAACAGTCATTCATCTGTAAAATGGGGATGAAGACTGTGAGCCCCCCCGTGGGACAACCTGATCACCTTGTCACCTCCCCAGCGCTTAGAACAGTGCCTTGCACATAGTAAGCGCTTAATAAATGCCATTATTATTATTATTATTATTATTATTATTGTTCATTCAGTCGTATTTATTGAGCGCTTACTGCGTGCGGAGCACTGTAATAAGCGCCTGGGAAGGACAAGTTGGCAACATATAGAAACGGTCCCTACCCAACAGTCATTCATTCATTCAATCGTATTTATTGAGCGCTTACTGTGTGCAGAGCACTGGACTAAGCGCTTGGGAAGGACAAGTTGGCAACATAGAGAGACGGTCCCTACCCAACATTCATTCATTCATTCAGTCGTATTTATTGAGCGCTTACTGTGTGCAGGGCACTGTACTAAGCGCTTGGGAAGGACAAGTTGGCAACATATAGAGATGGTCCCTACCCAACAGTCATTCATTCATTCATTCGTACTTATTGAGCGCCTACTGTGTGCGGAGCCCTGTACTAAGTGGCTAGAACAGGGCTCGGCACATAGTAAGCGCTTAACCAATGCCATTATTATTATCATTATGATGATGATGATGATGAGCCCAGCGTCTAGAACAGGGCTGGGCACATAGTAAGCGCTTAACCAATACCATGATGATGATGATGATGATGATGATGATGATGATGATCCCAGCGATTAGAACAGGGCTCAGCACATAGTAAGCGCTTAACCAGTACCGTGATGATTATTATTATGAGCCCAGCGGTTAGGACAGGGCTGGGCACATAGTAAGCACTTAGCCAATACCGTTATGATGATGATGATGATGAGGCCAGCGGTTAGAACAGGGCTCAGCACATAGTAAGTGCTTAACCAATGCCCAGCACTTATTACAGTGCTTTGCACATAGTAAGCGCTTAATAAATGCCATCGTTATTATTATTATTATTATTATTATTATTATTATTATTATTATTATTATTATTAGCCCAGCAGTTAGAACAGGGCTCGGCACATAGTAAGTGCTTAACCAGTATTATTATTATTATTATTATTATTATTATTATTATTATTAGCCCAGCAGTTAGAACAGGGCTGGGCACATAGTAAGCGCTCAACCAGTACCATGATGATGATGATGATGATAATGATGATGATGATGATGATGATGATGTGCCCAGCGGTTAGAACAGGGCTCGGCACATAGTAAGTGCTTAACCAATACTATTATTATTATTATTATTATTATTATTATTATTATTATCATTATTATGAGCCCAGCGTTTACAACGGGGCTCGGCACATAGTAAGCGCTTAACCGGTACTATTATTATTATTATTATTGTTATTATTGGAGCAGGGCTTGGCACATAGTAAGCGCTTAACCAATACCATTATTATTATTATTATTATTATTATTATTATGAGCCCATCGGTTAGAACAGGGCTCGGCACATAGTAAGCACTTGAGCAGTACTATTATTATTATTATTATTATTGTTATTATTATTATTATTATGAGCCCAGCGGTTAGAACAGGGCTCGGCACATGGTAAGCACTTAAGCAGTATTATTATTATTATTATTATTGTTATTATTATTATTATTATGAGCCCAGCGGTTAGAACAGGGCTCGGCACATAGTAAGCACTTAAGCAGCACTATTATTATTATTATTATTAATTATTATTATTATGAGCCCAGCGGTTAGAACAGGGCTCGGCACATAGTAAGCACTTAAGCAGTACCATTATTATTATTATTATGAGCCCAGCGGTTAGAACAGGGCTCGGCACATAGTAAGCACTTAAGCAGTACCATTATTATTATTATTAATTATTATTATTATGAGCCCAGCGGTTAGAACAGGGCTCGGCACATAGTAAGCGCTTAAGCAGTACCATCATTATTATTATTATTATTATGAGCCCAGCGGTTAGAACAGGGCTCGGCACATAGTAAGCGCTTAAGCAGTACCATTATTATTATTATTATGAGCCCAGCGGTTAGAACAGGGCTCGGCACATAGTAAGCGCTTAAGCAGCACTATTATTATTATTATTAATTATTGTTATTATGAGCCCAGCGGTTAGAACAGGGCTCGCCACATAGTAAGCACTGAAGCAGCACTATTATTATTATTATTATTAATTATTGTTATTATGAGCCCAGCGGTTAGAACAGGGCTCGGCACATAGTAAGCACTTAAGCAGTACCATTATTATTATTATTATTATTATGAGCCCAGCGGTTAGAACAGGGCTCGGCACATAGTAAGCACTTAAGCAGTACCATTATTATTATTATTATGAGCCCAGCGGTTAGAACAGGGCTCGGCACATAGTAAGCACTTAAGCAGCACTATTATTATTATTATTATTAATTATTATTATGAGCCCAGCGGTTAGAACAGGGCTCGGCACATGGTAAGCGCTTAACCAATACTATTATTATTATTATTATTATTATTATTATTATTATTATTATTATTATTATGAGCCCATTGGTTAGAACAGGGCTGGGCACATAGTAAGCACTTAACCAATACCATTATTATTATTATTATTATTATTATGAGCCCAGCGGTTAGAACAGGGCTGGGCACATAGTAAGCGCTTAACCAATGCCATTATGATGATGATGATGATGATGATGATGAGCCCGGCGGTTAGAACAGGGCTGGGCACATAGTAAGCGCTTAACCAATACCGTTACGATTATTATGACTATCATTCGGAATAACAGTAATAATTAGCAACCATTATTATTACTATTATGAGTATGAGCCCAGCGGTTAGAGCAGTGCTGGGCCCGTAGTAAGAAGCGGTTGAGCAGTGGGGTGATGCTGGTGGTGGTTGTGGTTGCTGTTGTTGTTGTTGTGAGTGTCGTTGTGATGATGGTTGTTGTTGTTGTTGCTGTTGTTGTTGTTGTGAGTGTGGTTGCGGTGAAGGGCGGGGCGGGGCCCGGGGCGGGGCCTGGGGGCCGGGCCCTCCGGGGGCCTTTCCCTTTCCCCCTTTTTCCCTTTCCCTCTTTCCCTTTCCCCTTCCCCCTTTTTCCCTTTTTCCCTTTCTCCTTCCTTCCTTCCCCCCCCGGGAGCAGGAAGGCCGGGAGCGGAGGAGCGCGGGCCCATGATCCCCAAGCGGCGGCCCCCGCTGCTGGCCCGCCCCGAGGCCGCGGAGCAGGCCGCAACGCACAGGGTGAGCACCCGACCCCTTGGGGAGGCGTCTACTAGGTGCCCGGCACCGCTCTGAGCGACGGGGACCAAGGGGGTGGGGTGGGGATACAGCCTCATCCCCCTTTCCCAGGTGAGGGCACTGAGGCCCACCCAGAGAATCAGCAGCAGCAGCATCATGATCATGGTATTTGGGAAGCGCTTACTATGTGCCCAGCACTGGGGACCGGGGGGCAGGGGGATACAGCCTCATGAAGGGGGACGGTCTTCATCCCCCTTTCCCAGATGAGGGCACTGAGGCCCACCCAGAGAATCAGCAGCAGCAGCAGCAGCATCATGGTATTTGGGAAGCGCTTACTATATGTGCCCAGCACCGCTCTGAGCGCCGGGGATACAGCCTCATCAAGGGGGGATGCTCTTCATCCCCGTTTTCCAGATGAGGGCACTGAGGCCCACCCAGAGAATCAGTAGCAGCATCATCATAATCATGGTAGTTGGGAAGCGCTTACTATATGTGCCCAGCACCGCTCTGAGCGCCGGGGATGCAGCCTCATCAGGGAGGACGGTCCTCATCCCCGTTTTCCAGATGAGGCCAGAGAATCGTCATCATCATAATCATAGTATTTGGGAAGCGCTTACTATGTGCCCAGCACCGGAGACCCGGGGGCGGGGGGAGACAGCCTCATCAAGGGGGACTGTCTTCATCCCCGTTTTCCAGATGAGGGCACTGAGGCCCGCCCAGAGAATCAGCAGCAGCAGCATCATAATCGTGGTATTTGGGAAGCGCTTACTATATGTGCCCAGCACCGCTCTAAGTGCCGGGGATGCAGCCTCATCCGGGGGGACTGTCTTCATCCCCATTTTCCAGATGAGGGCACTGAGGCCCACTCAGAGAATCAGCAGCAGCATCATCATAGTATTTGGGAAGCGCTTACTATATGTGCCCAGCACTGCTCTGAGCACCGGGGATGCAGCCTCGTCAGGGGGGACGGTCCTCATCCCCGTTTTCCAGATGAGGCCAGAGAATCATCATCATCATAATCATAGTATTTGGGAAGCGCTTACTATGTGCCCAGCACCGGGGACCGGGGGGCGGGGGGATACAGCCTCATCAAGGGGGACGGTCTTCATCCCCCTTTCCCAGATGAGAGCACTGAGGCCCACCCAGAGAATCAGCAGCAGCAGCATCATAATCATGGTATTTGGGAAGCGCTTACTATATGTGCCCAACACCGCTCTGAGCGCCGGGGATGCAGCCTCATCCGGGGGGACGGTCTTCATCCCCATTTTCCAGATGAGGGCACTGAGGCCCACCCAGAGAATCAGCAGCAGCAGCATCATAGTATTTGGGAAGCGCTTACTATATGTGCCCAGCACTGCTCTGAGCGCCGGGGATGCAGCCTCGTCAGGGGGGACGGTCCTCATCCCCGTTTTCCAGATGAGGCCAGAGAATCATCATCATCATCATAATCATAGTATTTGGGAAGCGCTTACTATGTGCCCAGCACCGGGGACCGGGGGGCGGGGGGGATACAGCCTCATCAAGGGGGACGCTCTTCATCCCCGTTTCCCAGATGAGGGCACTGAGGCCCACCCAGAGAATCAGCAGCAGCAGCAGCAGCAGCATAATCATGGTATTTGGGAAGCGCTTACTATATGTGCCCAGCACCGCTCTGAGCGCCGGGGATGCAGCCTCATCTGGGGGGACGGTCCTCATCCCCGTTTTCCAGATGAGGGCACTGAGGCCCACCCAGAGAATCAGCAGCAGCAGCAGCATCATAATCATGGTATTTGGGAAGCGCTTACTATATGTCCCCAGCACCGCTCTGAGCACCGGGGATACAGCCTCATCAAGGGGGGACTGTCTTCATCCCCCTTTCCCAGATGAGGGCACTGAGGCCCACCCAGAGAATCAGCAGCAGCAGCATCATCATCATGGTATTTGGGAAGCGCTTACTATATGTGCCCAGCACCGCTCTGAGCGCCGGGGATGCAGCCTCATCAATCAATCAATCAATCAATCATATTTATTGAGCGCTTTCTGTGTGCAGAGCACTGTACTAAGCACTTGGGAAGCCCAAGTTGGCAACAAAGAGAGACAGTCCCTACCCAACAGTGGGCTCACAGTCTAGAAGGGGGAGACAGAGAACAAAACCAAACATACTAACAAGATAAAATAAATAGAATAGATATGTACAAGTAAAATAAATAAATAAATAGAGTAATAAGTATGTACAGACATATATACAGGGTCATCTGGGGGACGGGCCTCATCCCCGTTTTCCAGATGAGGCCAGAGAATCATCATCATCATAATCATAGTATTTGGGAAGCGCTTACTATGTGCCCAGCACCGGGGACCGGGGGGATGCAGCCTCATCAAGGGGGACGGTCTTCATCCCCATTTTCCAGATGAGGGCACTGAGGCCCACCCAGAGAAACAGCAGCAGCATCATCATCATCATAGTATTTGGGAAGCGCTTACTATATGTGCCCAGCACCTATCTGAGCGCCGGGGATGCAGCCTCATCAAGGGGGGACGGTCCTCATCCCCGTTTTCCAGATGAGGGCACTGAGGCCCACCCAGAGAATCAACAGCATCATAGTATTTGGGAAGTGCTTACTATGTGCCCAGCACTGCTCTGAGCGCCGGGTACCTGGGGACACAGCCTCATCCCCATTTTCCAGATGAGGGCACTGAGGCCCACGCACAGAATCAGCATCAGCATCATCATAATCATAGTATTTGGGAAGCGCTTACTATGTGCCCAGCACTGCTCTGAGCGCCAGGGACGGGGGTGGGGGGTGGGGATACAGCCTCATCGGGGGGATGGGCCTCATCCTCATCCTGAGAAGCAGCGTGGCTCAGTGGAAAGAGCACGGACTTTGGAGTCAGAGGTCGTGGGTTCGAATCCTGGCTCCGCCACATGTCTGCTGTGTGACCTTGGGCAAGTCACTTCACTTCTCTGAGCCTCAGTTCCCTCCTCTGTAAAATGGGGATTAAGACTGTGAGCCCCACGTGGGACAACCTGATGACCTTGTATCCACCCCCAGCGCTTAGAACAGTGCTTTGCACATAGTAAGCGTTTAACAAATGCCAACATTATTATTATTATTATTAAATGCTACAGTTATTATCGTTATTATTATTATTGTTGTCGTTCAATGTAGGCCTCTCCCGGGTCGGGCGCGCCTCCCGAGCGCCCCCCTTAACGACCGCCCTGCCTCCTGATTGGCCGCGGCGGCGGCGGCCGGCCGGCTGCATCCTGATTGGCCGCGGCGGCGGCCGGCTACCTTCTGATTGGCCGCGGCGGCGGCCGGCTACCTCCTGATTGGTCGCGGCGGCGACCGGCCGGCTGCCTCCTAATTGGTCGCGGCGGCGGCGGCCGGCCGGCTGGCTGCCTCCTGATTGGCCGCGGCGGCGGCCGGCCGTCTGCCTCCTGATTGGCCGCGGCGGCGGTCGGCCGTCTGCCTCCTGATTGGCCTCGGCGGCGACCGGCTGCCTCCTGATTGGCCGCGGCGGCAGCCGGCTGCCTCCTGATTGGCCGTCCTGGAGGCGTGGGCGGGGCCTGCCGGCTTTCTGCTCCGCCCCCCGGCGCCATGGTCCTAGCAGAGCCGTTACCCGGGGTGGGTCGAGGGCGACCCCTGGCGGCGGCCCCTGGCGGGCGGCCCCATCAGTCACTGCTATTTATTGAACGCCTCTTAGGTGCACAGCACTTTCCCGGACCCAGAGAAGCAGCGGGGCCCAGTGGAAAGAGCCCCGGCTTGGGAGTCAGAGGTCATGGGTTCGAAAAATAATAATAATAATGATAATGATAATAATAATAATAATAATAACAACATTTATTAAGCGCCTACTCTGTGCAAAGCACTGTTTTAAGCGCTGTGGAGGTTACAAGGTGATCAGGTTGTCCCACATGGGGCCTCCCAGTCTTCATCCCCATTTTACAGATGAGGGAACTGAGGCCCAGAGAAGTCAAGTGACTTGCCCAAAGTCACACAGCTGACAGTTGGCGGAGCCGGGATTTGAACCCCTGACCTCTGACTCCAAAGCCCGGGCTCCTTCCACTGAGCCACGCCGCTTCTCCGTTAATGATGACATTTATTAAGCGCTTACTATGTGCCAAGCACTATTAATTAATTAATGATGACATTTATTAAGCGCTTACTATGTGCAAAGCACCGTTCTAAGCGCTGGGGAGGCTACAAGGTGATCAGGTTGTCCCACATGGGGCTCACAGTCTTCATCCCCATTTTACAGAGGAGGGAACTGAGGCCCAGAGAAGTCAAGTGACTTGCCCAGAGAAGTCAAGTGACTTGCCCAAAGTCACGCAGCTGACAGTTGGCGGAGCCGGGATTTGAACCCCTGACCTCTGACTTCAAAGCCTGGGCTCTTTCCACTGAGCCACGCCACTTCTCCGTTAATGATGACATTTATTAAGCGCTTACTATGTGCCAAGCACTGTTAATTAATTAATTATGGCATTTATTAAGCGCTTACTATGTGCAAAGCACCGTTCTAAGCGCTGGGGAGTCTACAAGGTGATCAGGTTGTCCCACATGGGGCTCACAGTCTTCATCCCCATTTTACAGATGAGGGAACTGAGGCCCAGAGAAGTCAAGTGACTTGCCCAGAGAAGTCAAGTGACTTGCCCAAAGTCACGCAGCTGACAGTTGGCGGAGCCGGGATTTGAACCCCTGACCTCTGACTCCAAAGCCCGGGCTCTTTCCACTGAGCCACGCCACTTCTCCGTTAATGATGACATTTATTAAGCGCTTACTATGTGCCAAGCACTGTTAATTAATTAATTATGGCATTTATTAAGCGCTTACTATGTGCAAAGCACCGTTCTAAGCGCTGGGGAGTCTACAAGGTGATCAGGTTGTCCCACATGGGGCTCACAGTCTTCATCCCCATTTTACAGAGGAGGGAACTGAGGCCCAGAGAAGTCAAGTGACTTGCCCAGAGAAGTCAAGTGACTTGCCCAAAGTCACGCAGCTGACAGTTGGCGGAGCCGGGATTTGAACCCCTGACCTCTGACTCCAAAGCCCGGGCTCTTTCCACTGAGCCACGCCGCTTCTCCGTTAATGATGACATTTATTAAGCGCTTACTATGTGCCAAGCACTGTTAATTAATTAATTATGGCATTTATTAAGTGCTTACTATGTGCAAAGCACTGGGGAGGCTACAAGGTTGTCCCACGGGAGGCTCACGTGGGACAACCTGATTACCTTGTATCCCCCCAGCGCTTAGAGCAGTTTAAGAAAGGCCATCGTTGTTATTATTATTATTGTTCTCTGGGCCTCAGTTACCTCACCTTTAAAGTGGGGATTAAGACTGTGAGCCCCATGAGGGACAACCTGATTATCTTGTATTCTCCCCCAGTTCTTAGAACAGTGCTTGGCA
Organism: Tachyglossus aculeatus; assembly: GCF_015852505.1. Classification (NCBI taxonomy): domain Eukaryota; kingdom Metazoa; phylum Chordata; class Mammalia; order Monotremata; family Tachyglossidae; genus Tachyglossus; species Tachyglossus aculeatus. The sequence goes on along the minus strand of NC_052067.1, from coordinate 39,125,066 downwards.
CATAGTAAGCGCTTAACAAATACCGTCATTATTATTATTATTATTAGGAGAGGAGCAGGGCATTAGCCAACACGTTCCCTGCCCCAAACGAGCTTCCAGTCTAGAGCATCCTCGGAGATGGTCCTGCCCTCTGTCCCCGGGGTGCCCTGGCCTCTCTCCCTAGGGTTAATCATCATCATCATCATCAATCGTATTTATTGAGCGCTTACTGTGTGCAGAGCACTGTACTAAGCGCTGGCGGGCAGATGCCCCGACCCCCACCGCCCGCCTTCCCCTTCGTGCCCCCCGCTCCAGTCACCAGGAGCCCCCCAGGACCCCGCCAACCCGGCGGGACCCCAATTTCAAGCCGATTTCCCCCGTCCTGCCTCTGGTCTCCCAAAACAGGAATGGGATCAAACAAAACCGATCCCCAGAGGGTCAGTGAATTACCGGGTTAACTGTAGAGGGATTTATCAATCAATCAATCAATCAATCGTATTTATTGAGCGCTTACTATGTGCAGAGCACTGTACTAAGCGCTTGGGAAGTACAAATTGGCATCACATAGAGACAGTCCCTACCCAACAGTGGGCTCACAGTCTAAAAGGGGGAGACAGAGAACAGAACCAAACATACCAACAAAATGAAATAAGTAGGATAGAAATGTACAAGTAAAATAAATAAATAAATAGAGTAATAAATATGTACAACCATATATACATATATACAGGTGCTGTGGGGAAGGGAAGGAGGTAAGACGTGGGGATGGAGAGGGGGACGAGGGGGAGAGGAAAGAAGGGGCTCAGTCTGGGAAGGCCTCCTGGAGGAGGTGAGCTCTCAGCAGGATTTGACCGGAGCCCCATCAGGATGCCAAATTCATTTCAAAATGCAATCGTATTTCAGTTCCATCCAGCAATAAAGGCCTTTGTGTGTGGTTCCATCAGTGGGACTTGCTCCACTCTCCTCTTTCAGCCACTGGACCTCCTTAAAACCCGACTGCAGACCCTCCAGCCTTCTGCCCATGGGTAGGTACTCAACAGCTGCCATCCGCCTGTCACATTCTCCGTCTCTACCTCCTGCTTGCTTCATTCACAATCAATCAATCAATCAGTCGTATTTATCGAACGCTGACTGTGTGCAGAGCACTGGACTAAGCGCTTGGGAAGTACAAGTTGGCAACAGTGGGCTCACAGTTCTGAATGAAGGTTAAGGAGAAACTAATCACACTGACGATCAGCTCCTCTCCTGTCCCTGGGCGTTACGGTAGCTTGAATCCGCCCTGGTAATATTTAATTTACCCCAATCCGTCTTGGGTTTTCTTTATCATTACTTCTGGAACGGAAATCTTCACGTCCAGTGAATTGTGGCAGTCGCTGGCATTTATTGGGCCCCTACTGTGTGCAGAGTGCCATATATTATATATTATTTGGGAGAGTATGACAGGAGTGAAAGACATTCCTTGCCCTCGAGGAGATTAAAGTCTGGTGGGAGGCTGGAGAAGTCTGATGATTTCTTAACAGCATCCAACACTCTTGTTTATTGTGGAACGGAAACCTTATATTATAATCATTATAATATTATATTATATATTATTTGGGAGAGTATGACAGGAGTGAAAGACATTCCTTGCCCTCGAGGAGATTAAAGTCTGGTGGGAGGCTGGAGAAGTCTGATGATTTCTTCACAGCATCCAACACTCTTGTTTATTGTGGAACAGAAACCTTATATTATAATAATTATAATATTATATATTATTTGGGAGAGTATGACAGGAGTGAAAGACATTCCTTGCCCTCGAGGAGATTAAAGTCTGGTGGGAGGCTGGAGAAGTCTGATGATTCCTTAACAGCATCCAACACTCTTGTTTATTGTGGAACGGAAACCTTATATTATAATAATTATAATATTATATATTATTTGGGAGAGTATGACAGGAGTGAAAGACATTCCTTGCCCTCGAGGAGATTAAAATCTGGTGGGAGGCTGGAGAAGTCTGATGATTTCTTAACAGCATCCAACACTCTTGCTTATTGTGGAACAGAAACCTTTAGGCCACCACACTCTGTTGCTTAATAAATGCCATCATTATTATTATTATTATTATAGGCATAATTGTGTTATCGCAAATGGCAGTCTTAGGGAAGGGCTGGTGCTTGGCTATATAGATGCCTCTGAAATTCATTCATCCAGTCGTATTTATGGAGGGCTCACTGTGTGCAGAGCACTGTACTAAGCGCTTGGGAAGTCCAAGTTGGCAACATATAGAGCCGGTCCCTACCCAACAGCGGGCTCACAGTCTAGAAGATGTCACGCTTAGGAAGGGAGGGTGAAATCTACCTAAACGTTGCATTTCATTTTCTCCCTCTCGCTTTTTCTCTTCCAGATCGGGACGGGTTGGAATGGTCGCCCTGTTCGTTAGAGTTGTTCGCACAGAAAGCCTGTGGGGACTTTGGAAGGGAATCTCTCCAGTAAGCAACCCTCAGATCTATCCCCTACCATCGGGAGTATTGGCATTGCTTAGAAGCTGTAGCCGTTATTAGTGACCGCTGCCAGCTTTTGAATCGGAGAAGCAAGATAGGGTCTGTTTTTCCAGACTCTTTCTCTCGGCATTCTAGGCTCCAGATGAGGAGAGAAAGCCTCTTATCCCCCAGTTTCATCATCATCATCGTCATCAATCGTATTTATTGAGCGCTTACCATGTGCAGAGCACTGTACTAAGCGCTTGGGAAGTACAAATTGGCAACATCTAGAGGCAGTCCCTCCCCAGCAGTGGGCTCACAGTCTAAAAGGGGGAGACAGAGAACAAACCAAACATACTAACAAAATAAAATAAATAGAAATGTACAAATAAAATAAATAAATAAATATATAGAGTAATAAATACGTACAAACATATATACATCCCAGATTCTGAGCCGCCCGAATAGAGCTAGTGTATGCGTCCGGGGTGAATCGGGTGACCCCTGCGCCGCACCCGGCTCTCATTTCCTCTCCTTCTCTCCGCAGTCCATAGTGAGATGCGTCCCCGGGGTCGGGATCTACTTCGGGACCCTCTACTCCATGAAGCAGCACTTCCTGGTCGGCCGGCCTCCCACGGCCCTGGAGTCTGTCATGCTGGGGGTCGGCTCCAGGGCCGTCGCGGGGGTCTGCCTGCTGCCCATCACGGTGGTCAAAACCCGCTACGAGGTGAGTCTGGCGGCCTCCGGACCGGCCACAGCGGAGACTTCCACGAACTCTAGTTGACGGGTTTTGCCGTTTCGTCCGTGGGGCAAATTGGAAAGAAGTGAAGTAAGCGTGATTTCATTAGCTCCGCAACTGGCTCACTAGTGTGAGGAACAATTAAAATTAGGAAATGCTTCATAGAGGATCGTGTTTTAAAAGCATTTTATGCGTGATGAGCCAAGCTTAGTGGGCAGGGCTCTTCGGAGACCGAGATCTCTAATCTCCAGCTCCCCAGCTCGGAAGAGCTTGAGGGGCTGATATTAAACAGACCAACATCTCTAATGCTGATCCGATCTCCAGCTCCCCAGCTCGGAAGAGCTTGAGGGGCTGATATTAAACAGACCAAGCTCTCTAATGCCGATCCGATCTCCAGCTCCCCAGCTCGGACGAGCTTGAGGGGCTGATATTAAACAGACCAAGCTCTCTAATGCCGATCCGATCTCCAGCTCCCCAGCTCGGAAGAGCTTGAGGGGCTGATATTCAACCTCCCAAAGGACAGGATTGTTGACTGCAGGGCACAGGTGATAGACCGGATGAAGAAAAACCCGAAACTAAGCGCTTCCTGACCCGTACGTGCCGTACTGCTGTATCAACGAGGGGCCCACGGTCGTAGGACCCAGTTTAAAACAAAACTAGAGAAAGGGTCACCGCCACGCGTGAGGTATTTGTGGAGTTGTGAGCCACACAGACCCAGAAGGTGGGACGTGTGACCTTGGTTTTGCCTGCATCCCGCAGAGCGGAAAGTTTGGCTACGAGAGCGTGATCGGCGCCTTGAAGAGCATCTACCGGACAGAAGGGCACCGGGGCCTGTTCAGTGGACTGACAGCAACACTCCTGCGAGATGCCCCTTTTTCTGGCATCTACTTGATGTTTTACAACCAAACCAAGAAAGCCGTAGCCCACGGTAAGGCTCAAGGCGTGGACGTTTGACCCAGGGGAAAGGTCTGTTTCCTCTTATCGATTTCGGTGGGCTGTTAGTTTTGATTCAGGAGTGGGGTTAGAGCAAGGGTGAAACGTTTGGGTAAGCGGACACTTGCAGCTTTGAGGGAGCTCTAAGAATGGCTAAGAAGTTTGAGGTCGGGGAAGCGAAGGAGGGAATAAAATTAGCCATCGGCCTGGAGGGCACGAGTGGTAGGGTGCATTTCAGGCGGCAGTGTCCCTTCTCGCATCTCTCACCCGTGTCTAATCTTGTAATGGTGTTGGGGAAGCTCAGTATTCATGTTAGCTGGGGAAGTGCTCTTCTGTCAGTCAGTCTGTGGTACTTAGTGAGCACTTACTGTGTGCAGAGCACTGTACTAAGTCATCAATCGTATTTATTGAGCGCTTACTATGTGCAGAGCACTGTGCTTCGGAGAGTGCAGTCCAAGAGATTTGGTAGATACAATCCCTGCCCTCAAGGAGCTCACGGTCGGCGACAAAAAGTATTCCAAAAGTCACTCGAGACGGTGAGGATACGATCACTTAAAATTTCTGTAGTGCCTCTCTCCCGGAGAGGCTGTTTGGATCTTGTTAAGCCTCGCAGCTCCTCTGGGAACAAATCATTCTCAAATAGTTGATCTGCTACGCAGGGTGGGAAATAAAACATCAAGACATTTTATATGCCCTCCCCGCACCATTTCTGATCTGACTTGAACAAATTGCATTTATATCAGAAGGGGTAAATGTTGTGTCATGGCTAAAGCAGCGTGGCTCATTGGAAAGAGCCCGGGCTTTGGAGTCAGAGGTCATGGGTTCGAATCCCGGCTCCGCCACATGTCTGCTGTGTGACCTTGGGCAAGTCACTTCACTTCTCTGAGCCTCAGTTCCCTCATCTGTAAAATGGGGATTAAGACTGTGAGCCCCACGTGGGACAACTTGATCACCTTGTATCCCCCCCAGCGCTTAGAACAGTGCTCTGCACGTAGTAAGCGCTTAACAAATGCCATCATTATTATTATTATTATTATTATTATTAAAGGCTGGGCCTATTTAACGGCGGCTGGCCTGACGCTCGGAGAGAGTTTCCGTATCGGTCTGTCTGCGTCTGTTTCAGATCAGTTGGACCCAGCCGTCACGCCCTTAGCCAACTTCGCTTGTGGGATCTTCGCTGGTGTTCTGGCATCCGTGGCAACCCAACCCGCGGACGTCATCAAGACCCACATGCAGCTGTCGACTGTGAAGTATCGGCGGTTAGGCCAAGCGATTGCTCTCATCTTCAAGGTAAGGCGGAGGCGGTTGTGATTGACCAGGCTCAGCCGGTGTGCGCTCTGCCTGACTCACTCCAGTGAAAAGCTCCACGCCAGCTTTTACTGTTTCTGGGTGGGGGGGGGCAGGTCTTCAGCTTACAGGGATGCCCATTCCACATCCTTCTTTTAAAAGCCCGGATCAGGAATCTCCAGGATCCACCCCGCTGTTTAGCCATCGAAGGCTCGTGTGGTAGGTGGATCGGCAGCCACTGACTCGCTTCCAGCACCCCATCTCTCGGGCCTCTCCATATACAGGCACCCTCCCCTTGAGTGGCACCTATACTACCTGCTCAGTTCACCTCATCTGTGGTTGGGGGCTCAGTGCCGATTGCGTACGGCACAGAGGGGGAGATGCCACCCGAAGCATCTGAGTGAAAATTTCAGCCGCCCTATCTTGAGGGGCAGCCCTGACTCCTAAAAATTGAATCCCCAGGAGTTGAAATACTCATTTCCACGCAAGGACTTTCACCCCGCAAAATCCAGGAAAGGGCATACCGGCCAGTCTTGCATTTGTCTGCCCTCTTTAGAGCCACAGGACATTAGTTCAGTGCTGGTCTTGGTAAGCTGGACTTTCACAATTATAAATAATAATAATAATAATAATGATGGTATTTGTTAAGCGCTTACTATGTGCAAAGCACTGTTCTAAGCGCTGGGGGGATACAAGGTGATCAGTTGTCCCACGGGGGCTCATAGTCTTCATTTACAGATGAGGGAACTGAGGCACAGAGAAGTTAAGTGACTTGCCTAAAGTCACACAACTGACAATTGGCAGAGCCGGGATTTGAACCCACAACCTCTGACTCCAAAGCCCGGACTCTTTCCACTGAGCCACGCGCCCTAGGGACACCGTTCTGGCTCCACTCCACCTCCCCAGTTTAACCCTCCCGTAGCTCTCCAGCCTCCACACGAAGCCCTCTTGTTTTTATACAGATTTCCATCGCCGATCGCAGGGGTCAGGCTTAGGAGCAAAAAGTGGGGGACTGCTCAGCTTCAGTCGTGCCGGGTGAAATTCAAGAAGGTCTGTGGAAATCAGCAGACCAAAAAAAGCTACTTCTAATCGTGGGACCCACCCAGGCTTCTCTGCTTCACCTCACTGTATCACTGTAATGCTGTTCATGAGAATGAAGCGGGGAACTTAATCGGGACCACATAAAATTCAGTGCCGTCCCAGGTTCAGCAAGCGGGCCCTGTCAGGCACTGTTACCAAAGTGGCCAAAACTATGCACTGAGAAGCAGCGTGGCTCAGTGGAAAGATCCTGGGCTTTGGAATCAGAGGTCATGGGTTCAAATCCCGGCTTCGCCACTTGTCAGCTGTGTGACTGTGGGCAAGTCACTTAACTTCTCTGGGCCTCAGTTACCTCATCAGTAAAATGGGGATTAAGACTGTGAGCCCCCCATGGGACAGCGTGATCACCTTGTAGCTTCCCCAGCACTTAGAACAGTGCTTTGCACAGAGTAAGTGCTTAATAAATGCCATCATCATCATCATCATCACTGAGAGAGTCAAAATGCCATACACTGAACAGGGAACAGCATGGGCCGAAGAGTCGGAGGAGCTGGGTTCTCAGTCTCAGCTCTGCCACTTGTCTGCTGTATGACCTGGGGCATGTCACTTAACTTCTCTGTGCATTGTATCTCTAATTTATTATATCGAATGGATCATATCTGTGATTTATATTTACATTCATGCCTGTCTCCCCCTCTGGATTGTAAGCTCATTGTGGATTGTTGGACTCTTCCGAGCACTTAGTACAGTGCTCTGCCCGCAGTCAGTGCTCAATAAATACGACTGGTTGATCGGTTACCTCACCTGTCAAATGGGGATTAAACCTATCTCCCCCTTCCAACTTAGACTGTGAGCTCTATGTGATTATCATGTGTCTACCCCAGCACTTTGAACAGCACCTGGCACAAAGCAAGCACTTAAAAAATACCATTAAATAATAATAATAATAATAACGGCATTTATTAAGCACTTACTATGTGCAAAGAACTGTTCCAAGCGCTGGGGAGGTTACAAGGTGATCAGGTTGTCCCTCGGGGGGCTCACAGTCTTAATCCCCATTTTACAGATGAGGTAACTGAATTTATAATAATAATAATAATAATGACATTTATTAAGCGCTTACTATGTGCAAAGCAGTGTTCCAAGCGCTGAGGAGGTTACAGGGTGATCAGGTTGTCCCTCGGGGGGCTCACAGTCTTAATCCCCATTTTGCAGATGAGGTAACTGAGGCACAGGGAAGTGAAGTGACTTGTCCAAAGCCACACAGCTAACAATTGGCGGAGCCGGGATCTGAACCCATGACCTCTGACTCCGAAGCCGGTGCTCTGTCCGCTGAGCCACGCTGCTTCGCTATCCAAATACCATTTGGAGACTCAAAAACTGCAGTTGAGAAGGGCAAGTTATATTTTCAAAATTTCCAAGGTCACCCAGGCCTGAGACTACTGAACATGGTGGAAGCAGAATGAGGAGAAAAGGATGTTGCAAGTGGGGGCTCCCCAGTGAGTGGTTTTTGCGGGGGCATCAGCCGGCTGCCAGTAAGCTTCTTGGGGAATCTGGCCTTAATAATAATAATAATAATGGCATTTATTAAGCACTTACTATGTGCAAAGCACTGTTCTAAGCGCTGGGGGAGGTTACAAGGTGATCAGGTTGTCCCACGTGGGGCTCACAGTCTGAGGCCTTGCCTCAGGTCTCTGGCAGACTCCTGTCCTGAAAGGAAACAGGTAATCCTAGACTGCTCATGTATTGGCAGAGGTGATGTCGGATTCCTAGACTGGGCAATCCGCTAGTTCTGCTAGTAGGTGGCACGAGCACCCACCTTGCAGCAGAACAGACCTCTTCCGAAGGAATCAAGTTGATCTGAGGAGTATATACAGCGAAGGGCAGCTGAAATAATCAGCGGACCGCAACTGCTTTGAGACCAGAACATGACAAAGACAGGCAGAGGTTGAGAAGAAATAATGGAAGTTTGCAAAAAAGGATGTGGACAGGGTGCCTGCGGAATTGTTTAGCAAATTCCACCCAACCAGAGCAAGGAGAGACCCCCGGAAGCTGGATGGTCGCTAGTTCCAACGAACAGTTCTTCACCCAGCCTGTGAAGAACGTAGAATTTGTCCACTGCAGGAAGTCTCAGAAACTCTGAGGTCTAAGAAGGGTTTGAATAAATTCACGGATGGGTTGCGGGGTTCACGGCAGGTTATTAGGAGGCCAAAGTTAACCTAGTTGGTCCATCCTCAAAGTATGAGGAGCTTGAGAAAGATAACCATCACATGGGTCCTTCAGGGATCCTTTGATGGAGACAGAATATTGGACTGGACGGACTATTGCTGTGATCCATTCTGGCACTCGTGGTTCTTTCCATCTTAATGACAAGGTTTCTTGGCATAAAATGAGTGCTGTTTCTCAAGATAATCAGTCGTATTTATTGAGCACTTCTGTGTGCACAGCACTGTACCCAGCACTTGGGAGAGTACAGTATAACAATAGACCAGAGTGGTAGACATTTCCTACCCACAAGGAACTTACGGTCTAGAGGAGACTGAGTTTGGGAGCCGAGCTCTTCCCAAACTGCTGCAAAGCTTAAGCATTCTAATTATTATGTATCTGGACCACAATTCCCCCATTTTAGGGCAATTTGAGCCTCTTCTTTGTCTGGCAAGTTTTGCAAGAGAAGATATTCCTATAAAGGGTTTTCTTTTTCCACTGTTTTTATGACTTCCTTTCATTGGCAGGACTTTGGGCTGCTCGGCTTTTTCCACGGCGGCGTGCCCCGTGCCCTTCGCCGAACTCTGATGGCGGCGATGGCCTGGACAGTCTATGAGGAGATGATGGCCAAAATGGGGCTGAAGTGGTGAAGGGTTTACGATCTCCACCTGTTCGTTCCCTCCCACCCCTCCCGAGATGGCGAGACCCAGCTGGTTGCCTCATCGCTACCTTGTCCCCACCAGACAGTGTCTCGGTCCGACGAGGGGATTGGGGATGAGGGAGGAACGTTGGGAACTCTAATATAGGGGACCAGGCAAAGATGTTTTATTTCCCGGAAACGGGAAAGCAGTGAATGTGTTCTTTGCTATCGGAAGCATTCTGAGCGATCTGTAACCCCGCAGGACTTGCCTTGGCGAATCCAGGTGTCCAGTAAAACCCCCGAGGGGTAATTCTGTTTTAGCCATGAACTTGCGTCGGGTCCTCTCGTAGGACAAACCTGTTGAGCAAGAAACTGAGACACTGGACGTCAATATGCCAGTTGCTGGGAGAAAAATCACGGGGTTAGCTACAGCCACCTGTTTGAGCGGTGACCTGATATTCTGTCAACAGACAGAATTTTAGAGGAGTGGGAAATTTCCTTTCGCCTATTTCAGGGCACATTTGTGGTGGCTTTTGGTTTTTCTGATCCCCCAGGACAGCCGTTGCTAAAGGGGTTCAGCCCTTCTGAGCAGGTAGCTTTCCACACTTTAATCGTCTCCCACGTTGTTGACTTGTGTTGCGTTTACAGAAAAACACAGTGCTACCTTTGGCCTGCAGCCTATTTTACCAAGAGCATCCACAGGAACTAGAGTTACGGGAAATAAGCAATGCTATGATCGCTTGGCTTTCTGCAGAATGTGGCCCATGAATCATCAGTCATATCCGTATTATATTGAAGGTTGCCTATCCCATTTGCCCCAGTATAATGTCTTAGAGACTCTCTTTCACCTGCAGCTAAGATCGCCTGTTGGGCCATGCATTTGGCAAAGCTATAAATTCTCAATCAGTGAGGTCATCCTCTGCCTAGAAACCAAGCATCTTCATGTAAGACTCCTCCTGGGAAATCTTGCACCTAGAAATAGCGGGACCTGAATACAGTAGCAAGTGAGCCCCGTTTAAAGAATAAAGACTTCCTTCTTCAGGGTCAGCTTCAGACTCTCCAGCGATCCGGTCCCCGAAGAGTCACCAAGTCCTGGGGAGGTTTTCAGGCCATTGGTGTTAAAAAAAAAAAAAAAGCCAGTTCGTTTCCTTAAATTATTTATAGAAACATAAAATTGTGTTATTTTAAGATTGAGAGTAAACCGTCTTTCCCGGTTAAGAACCTTCTGTGAGTGGAGTGGGGGAGACCCTTTATTTTGTTAAATTCATCTCTATTAAATTATTTTCTGTTTTACCCCGATTTCAGGAGCATGAGCCCCTGGAGTTGTGTTTGTAACTGTGTGTGTGCGCTTGCGGGGAGGGGGCGTTGTGTGTGCGGGCGCGCACACAAGTGCTAGAGAACATTAGTACAGTGCTAAGCGCTTAGTACAGTGCTCTGCACACAGTAAGCGCTCAATAAATACCATTGAATGAATGAATTAAAGGAGAAAGTGCTTAGTTCCGGTCAGCCAGTGTATTAAACTGTGACAGCCACTGAGGAAATGTAAAAAGAGTGATGGGAAGGGGAGGGGGAGCTTCTTTTAAAGGCCCTTTTTTGGTGGCACTTTCAGGACTTTGAGAAGCTCTTTGAGCAGCAGTGGATTCAGCACGGGCCTGGCAGAAGACCCTGGGTTCCGATCCCCGCTCCATCACTTGTCTGCTGTGTGACCTTGGGTAGGTCACTTCACTTCTCTACCTCAGTTTCCTCAACTGTAAAATGGGGATTAAAACTGTGAGTCCCCCGTGGGACACGGACTGTGCCAGGGCTTAGTAAAGTACCTACCTCCAGCGGCATCCTTCCCACTGACCTCCTGCTGAAATCGGGCCTCCTTACAGTGCAGCGGGCAGAGCTTGAGAGTAGGAATCAGTAACTCCCTCCTCTCGGCCTCCAAGGTATCATAAGCGCTTAGTACAGTGCTCTGCACACAGTAAGCGCTCAATAAATACGATAGATTGATTAGAGCCCCGGGCCTGTTTGGTTTCAGTTTCTTAGCTGAAGAGATTGCAGCCCAGAGTGTGTTTCATGTTACCTCTAGTGCTCTTCAACAGCACTCTCCCCTTTCCATCGGATCCAAGCTGGTTTCCTAGGAATCCTGAAAATTCATTTCACACATTGAATGCCACATATTATTCAGCAAAAAGGATCCTGGAAACGTTAACTCCCAGCCTGCTGTTAAGAGCAAGGAGAAGGCAGGGAGAGTTTCTTCAATCATCTTGTGCTGTTACTCACCCTGGTAGGCTCTAACTTCTTGGCGGTTGATGGGAAAAGCAGCTAGTTAAAAAAACAAAACTTTTTCTCTCCTTGTGGCTTTTCTCACCAGCTGGTGACTGTTCACATTCATGGGGCACAACCACTCTGTGCTCCTGGACCACAGAAGAAAGGGAATCCTTGCGTTCCTTCCTAATGTGGAATATATGGTGAAACGTCCAGCGTGTTCCCTGTGTTAATTGCCTAGAGAAAACTGGTGTAAGGGAGCCAGGAGCTCCATTTTATTCAAGAAAGGAAACTCCAGCTGAGGCTAGCTCAAATATAGCCGCTCAGTGAGTTAGACATTCGCTTACAGGTATTTCCCTTTAGCTCGTCCTTTGTTCTCTTCCATTTCTTTGTTACTTCGTTTTCTAAGAACAGGAGATCGTGGGAATGCCACTTCTGGGTTAGATAAATGATCCATTCAGTCAATCAATCAATCAATCGTATTTATTGAGCGCTTACTGTGTGCAGAGCACTGTACTAAGCGCTTGGGAAGTACAAGTTGGCAACATATAGAGACAGTCTGAAAGTCCAGTACTGCCTCTGACAGGGGAACTCACTACGTGATAGTCGTCCTCCTTAACCCTCACCTTTATATTTCAAGATGGGCTATCTTGGCTTACGCTGTTGAGTCGCTTCTGACCCAATCTTCCTCTATTCGAAAGCCCACTGGGGCATTTGTGAAACACTTACTATGGGGTAGATGCAAAATAATCAGGTAGGACAACGGGGTCACTTGGGGATCACAGTCTGAGTAGGAAGGAGAACGGGTATTTAATCCCCGTTTTGCAGATACGGAAACCGGGGTCTGAGGGGAGGGGGCGCGGATAGAGGTCGGGGCTGGATGGGAAACGCCGGGGTGGTTCAGGGTTTGAGGGGAAGGGGAGAGTAAAGAGTGCTGAGCCTGTTTTGCTACTCTGCCAGAGATCTGCCAGAATATTGGACTGGACGGACTACCAGAGATCTGCATATTGGTGATTGGAGAATGCCAGGGTGGAGGCTTGTAATCTCCCTCCTTCAGCAGGCTCCTGGCCCGGGATCTGGGGGCCCAGCCAAATCTACCAGGAGAGAAGGTGCCATCTGGGAGCTAGGGAAACGATTTGAGGCTGGTTTTATTGTCCCTCTTGTTGTGCCGAGAATCAGCGAGTGAGACCCAGGTAGTAATTTAGAAGTGGATTTTATTAGCGCGCGGCTGCAAGGGGCCAGGACCCCAGATCAAGCAGCCCCGGTCCCATTCTCACTGTGTCTTTTACTGAGTTACAGCAACATGGGAGGGAGAATTTAGGAATTTCAGGAATCCAATTGGGACCGACAGGATGCTGTAAATTCTCTGTTTTTACTGCCTTGTAAAGGTTGGCCCTATGGCCTTGTATAAATAGGTGTGTAAATTCTGTTATCTTCTGTTGCCACTGTCTTGTCAGGATGTCATCTGACCTAGGACCTTACATAGATAAGTGTTACTTGTTAATGGCCTTGAAGGCATCTGTTGCAGACAAAAAGGAGTTGGTCTCTCAGCCTGCACAAAATGGAGGGTTCCTGTCAGCATCCACAAAATGGAGTCAGTCATGTCAAGTCCGCTAGTGGACAACAGGGATGGCTTTTGTCAGGCAGGTCAGGGTGGGGGAGGCCTTTGTTAGGCAGGTTTTGTGGAAAGGGAAGTTTTGGCGGGCATTCTTCTTCCATGAAGAAGGGTGTACAGAGGGATGGGAGGAAGGGATGGGAAAACAAAATGGAGATCAGACAAACCCCATCACAACACTCTCTCCTCCGTTTTCCCAGGAAACTGGGAAGAAAATGGTCTCCCGAGCAAGTTAGGAGCAAGGAAAGGAAGACGGCTTGAGGCCCGATCCACGCTCTGCAGCTGAATTCTCCCCAGAGCATAGTATAGTGTTAGAGTGGATAGTGTTAGAAAAGCAGCATGGTTCAGTGGAAAGAGCCCGGGCTAGGGGGTCAGAGGTCATGGGTTCAAATTCCGGCTCCGCCGCCTGTCTGCTGTGGGACTTGGGGCAAGTCACTTCACTTCTCGGGGCCTCAGTTACCTCATCTGGAAAATGGGGATGAAGACTGTGAGCCCCACGTGGGAAAGCCTGATCACCCTGTATCCTCCCCAGCGCTTAGAACGGTGCTTTGCACGTAGTAAGCGCTTAACAAATGCCATCATTATTATGGACAGAGAAGCAGCGTGGCTCAGTGGAAAGAGCCCGGGCTTGGGAGTCAGAGGCCATGGGTTCTAATCCCGCCTCCCCCACTTGTTAGCTGTGTGACTTTGGGCAAGTCGCTTCACTTCAAGCGCTTAGTACAGTGCTCTGCACACAGTAAGCGCTCAACAAATACGATTGATGACTTCACTTCTCTGTGCCTCAGTTTCCTCATATGTAAACCGGGGATTAAGACTGGGAGCCCCACGTGGGACAACCTTGATTACCTTAGATCCTCCCCAGCGCTTAGAACAGTGTTTGGCACATAGTAAGCGTTTAACAAATACCACTATCATTATTATGACAGAACATCAAGAAGAGATACCGAGCAAAGAAGTGAGGAAAAAATTCATGGTACTTACAGGCCTTCTCAAATAATCCAAGAAACTCTCCTGAATAAAAGTCTAGGTTTTATGCCCAAAGAGTGAAAAGGGAGATGGAAACCAAGTTCTTACACTTCACTAATCAACAAAGTTGCAGTACTTACCCCAACATCATTAATTAACCCAGCTTTTGTAGTCAAATAAGCCTTCTTGGGCCCCATTGTGTGCTTGGGTCCCTATTCCCTGTTTTTAGTCACATGAAGGTAGACAACAGCAGGAAGAGGGCAAAAGACACTCCTCCCCAGCGCTCAGAACAGTGCTTTGCACATAGTAAGCGCTTAATAAATGCCATCATTATTATTACAGGGAATGGCTCTACCAACTCCGTTATATCATACTCTCCTAAGCGTTTACTACAGTGCTCTGCATAGAGTAAGCCCTCAATAAATACCATTGATTTAATTAATAATCAGCCACACTCACAGACTTTAATGGGATTTCACTGTCTATTGGGCCTTTCAGAAATGAAGAACTGCTGTGTATACGAGAAGCAGCGTGGCTCAATGGAAAGAGCCCGGGCTTTGGAGTCAGAGGTCAGGGGTTCAAATCCCAGCTCGCCACTTAGCTGTGTGACTTTGGACAAGTCACTTCACTTCTCTGGGCCTCCGTTCCCTCATCTGGAAAATGGGGATTAAGACTGTGAGCCCCCCGTGGGACAACCTGATCACCTTGTATCCCCCCAGCGCTTAGAACAGTGCTTTGCACATAGTAAGTGCTTAACAAACGCCATCATTATCATTATTATACTTCTTGAAGTGAGCCCGCTGTTGGGTAGGGACTGTCTCTATATGTTGCCACTTTGTACTTCCCAAGCGCTTAGTACAGTGCTCTGCACATAGGAAGCGCTCAATAAATACGATTGATGAAGTGGAGGATAATAAGGAGTGCACCTCAGCGATCGATCAGAGAAGCAACGTGGCTCGGTGGAAGGAGCCCGGGCTTTGGAGCCAGAGGTCCTGGGTTCAAATCCCGGCTCCACCACATGTCCGCTGTGTGACCTTGGGCAAGTCACTTAGCTTCTCGGCGCCTCAGTGACCTCATCTGTTAAATGGGGATTAAGACTGTGAGCCCCATGTGGGACCACCTGATCACCTTGTATCCCCCCCAGCGCTTAGAACAGTGCTTTGCACATAGTAAGTGCTTAACAAATGCCATCATTATTATTATTATCGATGGTATTTATTGAGTGCTTAATCTATACAGAGCACTGTACTAGGCACTTGGGAGAGTACAATACGGTCGGTCCCTCAGGGAGCTGACAACAGAACAGTACAGAAAGCCTGTCTGGACTACATCCAATATTACTCTATTTATTTATTTACTTATTTTACTTGTACATATCTATTCTATTTATTTTATTTTGTTAGTATGTTTGGGTTTTTTTGTTTTTTTTTTCTCTGTCTCCCCCTTTTAGACTGTGAGCCCAATGTTGGGTAGGGACTGTCTCTATATGTTGCCAATTTGTACTTCCCAAGCGCTTAGTACAGTGCTCTGCACATAGTAAGCGCTCGATAAATATGATTGATTGATTGATCGATCCGAGTTACCGGTCTCATTAGACCGAAAAGTCCAAGTCATTGGGAGATCCACTCCCACCACGGGCTTGGCAATCACAAAGAGCTGCAAAATTAGGACGTTGGATAGAGGAGAGAGCAGGGAAGAGGAGCTCACTGCCCTGTTGAACCCTGACTGTGCATTGGCAAGGGTCTGGCATGGTGGGGGAAGCAGACCCCAGCCTTCCATCATCATCATCAATCGTATTTATTGATCATCAATCAGATTTATTCCACCCCCAACACCTCAGCCTGAAGCTGCTGCTGGAGGGAAGACCCCCTGTTAATCCCCTTAACACCCATGCCGATGCTTGCCTCCAATTTTTAGCTTCGGGAGGGCAGGCTCGCGTCTGCCAACTCCATTGCACGGACAAACGCCACCAGGAATCATTACTCTCCCAAGCTGGTGCAGTGCTCTGCGTAGGGTGAGTGCTCGATAAATACCGCTGATTGATAAGCAGCGTGGCTCAATGGGAAGAGCCGGGGCTATGGAGTCAGAGGTCATGGGTTCGAATCCCGGCTCTGCCAAGTGTCAGCTGTGTGACTTTGGCTACTTAACTTCTCTGTGCCTCAGTTCCCTCATCTGGAAAATGGGGATTAAGACTGGGAGCCCCAAGTGGGACAACCTGATCCCCCTGTAACCTCCCCAGCGCTTAGAACAGTGCTTTGCACATAGTAAGCGCTTCCTAAATGCCATTATTATTGATTAATTTATAAGGATTCCTGGGGAGCGTGCCACAACTCGCCTTTGCCCATCCTCCTTCCGACGAGTCCCGATCATTGTACGATGTACCCTCCCCATCCCAAGACTGTTATCTATTGGAGGTGTGGTTTTTTTTTAATGATATTTGTTAAGCGCTAAGTGTTCCACCCTGTTCTGAGTTTTTTAATGATATTTGTTAAGCGCTAAGCGTTCCACCCCGTTCTGAGTGCTGGAGTAGGTACAAATCAACTGGGGCGACACAGCCCCCGTCCCCCACGGGGCTCACAGTCTAAGTAGGAGGGGATTTGACACGGGATCCCCATTTTACAGTTCAGGGAACCTGAGGCACAGAGAAGTGAAGCGATCTGCCCAAGGTCACCCAGCAAACAGCTGGTGGAGCCGGAATTAGAACCCGGGTCCTTCCGACTCCCAAGCCCGTGCTCTATCCACATGAGAAGGAGTGTTGCCCAGTGGAAAGAGCACGGGCTTGGGAGTCGGCGGTCGTGGGTTCTAATCCCGGCTTTGCCACTTGTCAGCTGTGGGACTGGGGGCAAGTCACAACTTCTCTGGGCCTCAGTTACCTCATCTGTACAATGGGGATTAAGACTGTGAGCCCCACGTGAGACAACCTGATTACCCTGTATCTACCTCAGTGCTTAGAACAGCGCTTGGCACATAGTAAGCACTTAACAAACACCATCATTTGTTTTTCTCAGGCCAGGTTGAGTCTATAATACTGTCAGAGATAAAAAAAAGTGAGCCTACTACCAACTTAGTTCCCCTCGAGGAAGGGCTGTGAACTTTTACTTGATCCCATCATTTCTTTTCCCCCCTGCTTCATCTCTTCCCCTTATACTGGATGGCTTAAATCGCTAGAAAATATTCATCAGACTGGAGGTTCCTTAAGGGCAGGGATCAAGTCTTCATCTCCATTGTTTTTCCACTTAGTGGAGCACTCTGTTTCCAGCAGGTGTTCAATAAATACAATTAATTGATATAATTTAAATGTAACAGGACTCCTTTAATAAACTGCCTTGCTTTTCAATGTACTTCCCAACAAAGAGCGCCTTTTCTACACATCCGAGAACGTTTAAAATAACTTGGCATAAAAAAAAACCCAAACCCAGATTCTGCATTCTGTACACTATTCCCCTTCGTTTTATCAAGGCTCATTAATGCAGGAAAATTTTATTGTAGTTCTCTTTTTTGATGTATTACAACCCACTTTTTGGTAGTGGCTGTAGAGGGCCTACTATTTACTCAAAATATGAAATACTGAACACATACCTCCAAATGGCATGGTAACATTCACATGTTTAATTCCCTTATTTGTGGTAACTCTCTTAGGATACAGAAAATGGTCCATTCGGTCCACAATTTTCAGATTCCACTGTAGTCACTCAGTCTACTGCCTTAAGATACATTCAAACAAAAAGATACTTAGGTTATTCGCAAGGAGTGCACACATACAACAGCGAGTCAAGCTGAGACGTACTTTACTAAAACACTTTTAAGTCCGCGGAATAAATAAAAGTCTGAAAACACGGGTCGTGCTTAACGTGTCCTCTCAAAAAACACCTTTAGTGTCCATAGCACACACACACACACGTACTTCACTCCTACCATCCTCTCTTGGGTCACGTAAGTGGAGGTGACGTTTTTACTTCTAAAAGAAACGATCAGTGCTAATCGCTTAGTAACAGTCGGGTACGAAGGGCACCTGAATCCAGGGTGAGGGGTGATTGTAATAAATAAACCGGCTGCTGGCTTTTTGAAGCCAAGAGCTAAACGTTTGTGAAGGAAGGGCAGGGTGGGGACTTCTAAAACGTGGCTAGAAACCAAAGCACAAAAATCGTCTATACCAGTTAGGACCTTCCTGGACGACGCCGATTCTTTCAAGTCCTTCTTGAGCTTGCTGTAAGAACCAAGCACGGATGACGATGAAGAACAAAAACAATGAAAACACCCCACGGCGGACAGGTCTGACCGAAACCATCGTCTCCCAATAAAGGGGCCAGATTGGACCACGCGCTCATCATTCGATCTGCGAACGCCCAGATGCAAAACGAGTGGCAATTCTCGCACTCTGGGCCAAATCAAAACCCATACGTGACGGTAAACCCAAGGAAGGCTATTAGCCACTGGGCTTGCTGGATAATGCACCCAGAGGGGAACTGAACGGGAAGCTCAGAGTTCGAGCCGTTGCTTCCCTTCGTCCCTACATCATCCTATCCCAACAGTCGGCCGCGGTTCTCTCCTCCGCGACCCGGCACCGCGTTCGTTTTAAAATTTCGGCCGGCCGCCTGTTCTCGCCTGTGATCTTTGGCGCAAGTCTTCACCCGTCCGCTTAGAGGCTTTGGCTTCCGGAAGGCTGCTGTCCTTTTACTTTATGGAGACAAAGGAGATCGGTTGAGGGTGGTGGCCGTGAAGCTTGTGTTTCAGTGCTATGACAAGAAAATACAGTATCGAACTGCCACCGCTGGTCAGTGGCATATATAGATAGATAGATATTTATATAAAAAAAGAAAGATGTTCCCCCCACCGCAAACCAAACACAACATCCCTGTGCTGGTTGGTGACCCGTGGGAACGAAGCGGGAACAGAGAATCATTCTCTGCCCCTCCGGCCAACCGGGCTGACTGCCGATGACATCGCACCGGGTTTCGGGTTTGATACACGGAGGGCACGATCTTGCCATCCCAGGCTCCGTGACCATTCACTTGGGCAGAGGGGCAAAAGGTTCTGGGTGTGCTAGGTCCCTCCCCACAGCAAAATAAACCAAAGACCAAGTTGGCCGCTCCACCTGGTATCGAAGAAAGGATGAAGACTCTCCCAGTCTTTAAGGAGCCAGCGTCTGCTTGTCCCAACGAAGGCCCAGACGTTTCACGATCCACATCACCTAGCAGCCTTCCGTTGTCCAGGGCAACGCCCGGGATCCCATTTCCACCAGACTTGGAATTCCCTTTTTTCTATCCACGGGATAACGGAGTGTTTTCTATTTTCAGCGCACCTTAAGATGAAAAGGCCGGGGGCAAGGGAGGGAGGGGACAACCTTTGAGAAGGTTGGCTAGTTAAATTCTTCACAGGGCCGTTACGGCAAAGGAACAGCTCAACCAACCTCAAGGTCTCTGGTCCGTATTTACACATTCTGCAAAGGGTACGCTTCTCCCAATTAGGCACAAGGTTGATCTGTCAGATTCGGGAGCGTACGGAAGGAGCAGGGGAGGGAGAGCTGGGGGGTGGGGGGAAAAGCAGGGTGGGAGAGGGGGATCTTAGAGGGACGAGTCCCGCCCCCCCTTCATCGTAGGCTTGTCTGCTTGGGGAGCTTGGCTCCCATCAGGATGCCGGAGGTGAGGGTCACGGGGGCCTTCATCTGCATGCTGGACCCCACCATGGTGGGGAAGCTACGGTTCCTGCGGATGCCGGCGTTGAGCTGCAGGCCGCCGAGGGCGGGCGGGACGGCGGGGCGGCCCAAGGGGGGGCCCTCCGGGCCCAGGCTGCCCACCACGGGGGCCATCCCGTCCCCCGCCGCGGCCGGGGCCCGGGCCGGCCCCGCGCTCACCACCCTGGCGAGGCCGAACCGCTTGACTTTGTCCACGAGGTTGAGGTTGGAGACGGACACGTCGGTCTGGCTCTCGCTGCTCCGGGTGCTCCTGCTCTCCCTCACCTCCCTCAGGATGGAGCTGGCCGGCTTCGACGCCAGGAAGGTGTCGTACGGGGGACTGGTGCACTTGAACTCGAACGAGGGCGGGGGCGACGCGGGCGTCTGCATAGGCGAGTTGGGCGGGGTGGAGGGGATGGCGGCCATCCCGGGCAGGAAGGGGGTCAGCAGGGCGCCCCGGCCGGCCCGGTCCCGGCTCTGGGGGTCGTACACGGCCGCCGAGATCCCCCTCTCCTTCAGCAGGCGGACCAGCCCCAGGGACGTGCTCGTGGTGGTGGTGGACTCCCGGAGGTTGGTGAAGGACTCGGCCAGGCTGAGGCGGCGAGGCGTGCACGGCGTGCCCACCGGCGTGGGCTTCGAGCTGCCGGCGCTGCCGCAGGCCGGAGAAGGGACGGAGTTAAGGCTGCGAGGGAGAGAGGGGCCTGGTCAGTTATTCGGACAATCCGCCGATGGGGTTTACTGAGCGCTTACTGCCTGCAGAGCAATGCACTAAGCGCTTTGGGAGAGTACGCCGGAACAGTAGTCACCGGGGGGGCACGCGGAAAACCGGGGAGCCGCTGTGAGGGCTCGCTTTCCCGGGAGCCATTCGGTCTGCAGGTTTGATAGTTGGGGGGCTGCTGGGGTTGAGGGGGTGCAGAGGGGCCTTCCCCAGAGCAGCCCACCCGCCCTGACCGCTGACGTGCTGCTTCTCAGCTCCTTGCCAGGCCAGGAAACCCAATGAAAACAGGACTTTCCCCCCCACCCCATCCCCTTTTGGTATTTGTTAAGTGCTTACTATGCATCAGGTACTGAACTAAGCGCTGATGTAGATACAACCTAATCAGGTTGGTCACATCCCTGTCCCCCAAGAGGCCTTCCCACACTGAGCCCCCTTTTTCCTCTCCTCCTCCCCAACCCCCCCACCCTACCTCCTTCCCCTCCCCACAGCACCTTGTATATACGTTTGTACAGTCATTACTTATTTTACTTGTACATATCACTATTCTATTTATTTTGTCAATGTTGTGCATTTAGCTTTAATTCTGTTTGTTCTGATGACTTGACACCTGTCCACATGTTCTGTTTTGTTGTCTGTCTCCCCCTCCTAGACCTGTGAGCCCGTTGTTGGGTTGGGACCGTTTCTATATGTTGCCAACTTGTATCATCATCATCATCATCAATCGTATTTATTGAGCGCTTACTGTGTGCAGAGCACTGTACTAAGCGCTTGGGAAGTACAATTTGGCAACATATAGAGACAGTCCCTACCCAACAGTGGGCTCACAGTCTAAAAGGGGGAGACAGAGAACAAAACCAAACATACTAACAAAATAAAATAAATAGAATAGATATGTACAAGTAAAATAGAGTAACTTGTACTTCCCAAGTGCTTAGTCCAGTGCTCTGCACACGGTAAGCGCTCAATAAATACGATTGAATGAATGAATGAATGACTCCCCATTTCACAGACGAGGTAACAGGCACAGAGGAATTAAGTGACTGGCCCAAGGTCACACAGCAGATAAGGCGTGGAGCTGAGATTAGAACCCAAGTCATTCTTACTCCTAGGCAACACTGCTTCTCAACTATGCTGTTTCTTTTAAATAAGAGTGAAACATGGCCTGCTGCCGCCTTCTCAGGATCTGCACAGCCTCCTCCTGTTCAGTGCCCGTGAAGAGGCCCCATGGCCCACCTGAGCAGGGTGGGCAATGCTAAGCCACAAGCAGCCCCCACAGTCCCGGGAGACACTTTGGGGATCAGTTCACCATGGGGGAGGCTGAAACCAGCCACCGGCCATTTGTGGCTGGTGATCCTGTGCCCTGCCGTTGGGCTGAAGTCAATCACTGAGGCCTTCAGCCCATGGTTTGAGCGGGGATGGCAATAATAATAATAATAATAATAATAATAATAATAATAACAACTGTGGTGTTTTGAACCTGGTGAGCCCCCCCGCCACTCCCACTGGAAGCTCCTTCCCTAGATTGTGGACTCCTTGAGGAAAGGGATTGCCCCTACTTACTCTCCTCGGGCTTAGTACTGTGCTCTGTATACTGTAAGCGCTCAGTAAATACTATTGATTGGTCAAGGTAATAGTTGCTCTGAAACAATCCTAACCAGGATGTGGAGGAGTAAAGAGGGAGACGGGGAGAAGCCAGAGTCGGAAGTTTTCAGCAAACCTGTGGTGTTCCAGAGTGGGAGACAGAGTTGCCGACTGTACTTTCAATGAGGGGGTGAGAAGGGGTTTTGCGTGGAAGGAAGAACGAGGTTTGGGGCTTGGGAGGAATAGAGTCAACAATTTGGGATTTAGTAATAGTTGTTCTGAAACAATCCTAACCAGGATGTGGAGGAGTAAAGAGGGAGACGGGAAGAAGCCAGAGTCGGAAGTTTTCAGCAAACCTGTGGTGTTCCAGAGTGGGAGACAGAGTTGCCGACTGTACTTTCAATGAGGGGGTGAGAAGGGGTTTTGGGTGGAAGGAAGAACGAGGTTTGGGGCTCGGGAGGAATAGAGTCAACAATTGGGGTTTTTCAACCCCACTTAAATGCTCTGACTCCTTCTGCTGGAATGGTCTCCACTGGCCCCAGGGAGCCAGACCCCACAGCAGGGGATGCTCACTCCCGTCCTCCCCGTTCCCCACCCCTCCGACATTGCTCTTGGGATAGAGTGCTGCTGGAGAACGCGGAAACGTTCTCCCGACAACGTGCATTCACCAACGCAACATCCAGAGAGATGTCCGTGAGTGCGTGTGTGTTTGTGGGATGCAGTGGTTTGGGTGCGAGAACCGTCACGCTAGTTCCCCTTAGCTTGGGCTTTGACAAGAACATAACCCTCGCGTTGCAGGACAACTGAGTGAATCTTTTGGGGGACAGTATAGGGAAAATCGAAAGCCTATTAAAACTAGAAAAGTTAATGGGGAAGCTTAAAACTACTGAACGCCCCTGGACTATAAACTCGTCATGGACAGTTTACATGTACTCTCCCAGGCACTCAGTACGGTGTTTGGCACACAGTAAGCGCTCAATAAATATAATCGATGGATTGAATGCCCAGTACAGGTCTCTCCTCATTCTTTCTTTGGGATCCTGAGGAAATTCCGTCTTGCAGCAGCCGAAGGCTCTCAGAACCCAGGCGCCCGGGCCCAGCTGGGGTAGTAAGGTGCCCCTCTAGAATAGGATCCCATTACAGTAGAGCTTCCTTCCACCATCTGATGAGCTAAATGGAAACTGCAGAAGCTGCCTCCATTATCAGCAGTGGGAGCCAGCAGCCAGGGCTCTGGGCTTGCTCCACTGGGGAAGGGGCTTTTTAACGGTTACGGTAACCAGGAGGCAAGGGGAGAGAAACCCCCACCCCCCGCGACCCCCGAGTCATGCTCAAGCAGGAAGCAGGCACCGGGAAGAGGATGGAGTTAGCGGAGACGCTCTTAGGGCAAGGGCATAAAATGGGCCAAAGTCAAAGCTCCAAACTATTATAAGCAACACTCTTCTAATTAAAGCCAAGTGACCTTTGCCGGATTAGTGTGTGGGGGGAAGAAAATTCAACGGAAACAGGCAACCCGAACCTCAAACAACTTCAAAGGCATGACTGGGAGGGGAGTAAATGTAGCCCACTGAAACACCCAGGATGGAGAACAAAAGTTGAGGCTGCCGTCTAAGGGGGGAGCTCAGTTTTTGGAACAATTCGGGTGGAATTCTGTAAGCTCTTTCATAAGCAAGGGGAGCAGCCTTTTATGGGATGGGTAATAGTTGGCTTTGGGGGAAAAAATGATCACTCCTGAGCCGTGCTGAACCATCTGTCTCTGAATAAGCTGTTCTGGGCACTCTTGGCTCTGTTGCATTCTTCCTTCTGAATTAACGGCCCAGCTCGTGGAGGGCGGGCCTTTCGCCGCTCTCCCTGTGGAACGGTAGAGCACTAGAAGAGGTTTCTAATCACCACGGCTCCTGGGCCAGGCTGATCTGCTCAGCTGGCTTTGTGGAGGCAGAGTCTGTGGCATAGGGAAATTTTTCCCGCCCTGAGTGTCCTTCAGTTTCTTTTCATCGAAGTGTTGCAAGGAACTTAAAAAGGGGAAAGGAGAAAACGAAGGAGGAGGAGGAGGAAGAGGAGAGACAGAGAAAGAGAAAGAGAGAGCAGAAGGCAAAAGAGAAAGGGCAGAGAGAGAAAGAGAGGAAGAGATGGAGAAGAGGGCAGACAGTTGAGGAGAGTGGGCAGAAAGGGACTGTGAAAGCACAACTTCCCCCCTCTCCATCCCCCTCATCTTACCTCCTTCCCTTCCCCACAGCACCTGTATATATGTATATATGTTTGTACATATTTATTACTCTATTTACTTATTTATTTTACTTGTACATATCTATTCTATTTATTTTATTTTGTTAGTATGTTTGGTTTTGTTCTCTGTCCCCCCCTTCTAGACTGTGAGCCCACTGTTGGGTAGGGACTGTCTCTATATGTTGCCAACTTGTACTTCCCAAGCGCTTAGTCCAGTGCTCTGCACACAGTCAGCGCTCAATAAATACGATTGATTGATTGATTTAATTACAGCGTTACATCATTAATAAGTCAACAGCTACATAGAATTTAGACAGATTAGGAACGCCGTTAACCTGAGTTAAAACGTTAGCCCGGGTGAAGTGTCAGCGTCTGGGATCTTCAGGTTAGTCTGTGTGGGAGCCACACAAGCATGCTCACACACAAAGGGTCCCGCTCCCGGACCCTGCCGGGCCGGGCACGGCAGGCAGCATGGCTCACCGCGCCTGCCCACCTCGGTCAGTCACACAGTCTGCCCTACGTCTCCTCTCAGCACAACGGCACCTAAGGCTGTTCCATCGGCCTCCTCATCAGACCTGTGGAGAATGATTGAGCGTTTACGGAGCTTCTCAGGGTCGGAGGGGTATGGGAAGGGGGCAATCACTTCCACTGAGGCACTTCCTCCCCGTCCCACCCTACTGTCCAAACTTCTCGTGATGGACCAGATGGGCAGCCCCCTCTGCTAATGGGATGCTGGAAGCTTCCGATGGCAGCCCATCTGTCATGTCACAGATGAACTTCAAGACGACGCTTCTGTCCTGCTCTCTCCTAACTCCTAATGTCCTAATGAGGAAAGAGGCAGTTAAAATCCACTCTTGATGCCTGAGGGACTGAGGATTCAGAGTAGAACTGATCTGGGGCATTTGCTGCTCACCACACCTTCTGTTCCCTGAAAATAGAGGCTCAAAGTCCTCCCCTTTTGGTTACAATAAGGGACTTCGAAAGCTGAGTCCACTACTGAGTGCCTTAATGGTCTGTGAAACAGAAAATCCTCAGTAGCACTTAAGTTTTAGACCAACACATACATTAACTCAACCCACTCTACACTTTGAGGTTCTCAAACTGGGCAGAGGCAGGGAGAGGAGATGAACCCGGACTCCAGTCATTCTAGTCCTTGTTTGGAGCTCTAGTAATAATAATAATAATAATGATGGCATTTATTAAGCGCTTACTATGTGCAAAGCACTATTCTAAGCGCTGAGGAGGTTACAAGGTGATCAGGTTGCCCCACAGGGGGCTCACAGTCTTAATCCCCATTTTACAGATGAGGGAACTGAGGCCCAGAGAAGTTAAGTGACTTGTCCAAAGTCACACAGCTGACAATTGGCGGAGCGGGGATTTGAACCCATGACCTCTGACTCCAAAGCCCGTGCTCTTTCCACTGAGCCACGCTGCTTCAAAGTAAAAGATTTGGGAGGAAGAATGTGGAAACCACTGGATGGCCTGTGGACTGCAATTCTCTGTTGTGCCTGTCCCAATATCCGTGAAAAACTGAGAGTTAGCCCAAGTGGCATTTTGTAAGAAGGAATTAATCATTACAATGAAAACCTAAAGTTACACTAACCGATTTTTCCTCCAGAGGCTCTTTTTGCCTTTGAGATTCTTTCCTGAACTGGTCTGATGTGGCCACGTGTCAGCCTAAGCTTGACATCTACACTTTGGCCTTCCCAGAGGGATCCGTTGCCCTGCTCTAGAAAAGGAACAGTTTCTTCTATGAATCTGATAATAAAGGAGGCACGTGTGAGGCACCAGGAATGGTTTAATCACTGGCCTCTCTACTCCAACTTCCAAAAGCATAAATTAATTACGTAAATGTTACGGGCCTGAGGAGCCTGGCTGCCCATCCATCAGGAAATGCCTGGAGATCGGATTTATTTTAGAGCCCTGACCTCTCTTTGGAAGACTAGCTATGTTCTGAGCATTTCTAGCCAGAGCACCAGGACGGATTTGAAAAGCATATGCTCGGGTCCAATCAGCCCAGTGATTACCGAGGCAACCGGCTGCTGGGTTTTTTTTTCCCATGGTATTTGTTAAGCACTTACTACGTGCCAGGCACTGTACTAAGCACCGGGGTAGATACAAGTTAATCAGGTTGGACCCAGTCCATGTCCCACACGGGGCTCACAGTCTTAATCCCTCAATTGCAGATGAAGTAACTGAAGCACAGAGAAGTCACTTGCCCAAGGTCACACAGCAGACAAGCGGTGGAGTCAGGATTAGAACCCAGGTCCTTCTCACTCCCAGGCCCGTGCTCTATCCACTAGGTCACGCTGCTTCTCGGCGTGGACCTCAAATCCCTGGAGGTTCTGACAATGTTCTGCACCCCTTTCCCACCTACTTGCTCACCGGTGTCCCCGAGGGAACACCACCGGCTGGGAGGAGACGATGAGAGTCGGTGCTGAGCAAATCACGACCATGACCATCAAGTCCTTTGTGCCCATTCTCCATTCCAGCGGATCCCATCATCTCCCCATCAGTATAAGATGGAGCCCCTTGTGTAAGTGAGGGACAATGAGAAAACTAACTGGGTGTCACGGGGAAGAAAAGGCAACCTTTAGTGGGAGGAGCAGGCAATGCCTGGGGGGGCAGGGGGTGCTCGCCCATTCTGGATGTGCCAACTGCCGGCACGCCCCGCTCCCTCACCAGGCTCGAACCCCTTACCTTGGGGTGACTCGGGTGAGCTCGTCGGAAGGGTGCAGGATGCGGCAGGTGGTGAAGGTGAAAGTGGAGTTGGTCTGTGACATGCACTTCCCGGGATGATGGGCTGCATTTAACAAGAAAAACAAGCGGATTTATCGGGCCGATACTAGCGTGATAATAAAGAACACCTACCCTGGTCCTCGACAGACGCAAAAAGGAATGTGATGCCTCTGCTGGATCTGCATATGGAAGCTGACACCCAGACTTTTTTATTTTTTAATGGCATTTGTTAAGCGCTTCCTAGGTGCTAGGCACTGTACGAAGCGCTAGGGTAGATGCAAATTGATCAGACCGGACACGTTCCACGTCCCACATGGGGCTCACAGTCTGAATCCCCATTTTACAGATGAGGGAACCGAGACACAGAGAAGTCAGTTGCCCAGGGTTACGGAGCAGATAAGTGGCAAAGCCAGGTTTTCTGGGTCGCAGATGGGCCCTCTAAAATGCCCACAGTTGGAAGAAAAAGCTGAAGAGTGCTCTGACTGGGTAGTCCCCCTAGTCTCCATTCTGATCTAGGCAAAGGCAACCCATGTCCTGGTTTATTCAGTCAGTAGTGGACTCAGCTTCTGAGGAAAGCACAGGACACCAATGTGGAACTTGAAGGTTTTGAAGGGCACACGACAGAGTTCTTTAGAACCCTGTAGACTTGGGAGCTCCCTAAAATTAACTCTATTCATCGCCCCCAACCTTCCACCCCCGTGAAAAATTGGTTCCCCCTCTTTGGTTACAAAAGGGGATGTGGAAAGCTGAGTCACTACTGTCTGAGCGCTTTAATATTTTGTGAAATAGAAAATCCTCAGTAGCACTTAACAACAACTTTTAGACCAACACATGCATTAACTTAACCCACCCTAGAAATGCAAAAGATGTTTAGTAGAGTAGCGGGTCGGAATTACGTTTGCTCGCCTGGCCTTTCTTCAGAAATGATAATCTGAATTATGAAAGGCAATATGCCTGGCAGGAAAATATTTGCCAGTTTATCTCCCCCTTTCCCTTTCTTTTTAAAAGTTGTTGTAAGTGGCACTGTGGGCTTTTGTGATGTAAATCAGAAGCCATGCATGACAATTTGCTGCTGGAAGAAGTTGAATACTAGATCAAAGATATCATGATTGCATAGGATTGCTCCAGGGGTCATAAATCAGTTTTGTTTTTTTAAATGGAGACTGCTCCACATGCAGAAACACCGACATTTAACACCCATTCCTCAGCCCTCAGAGACTTCCGGTGAGTAGACTAAATTCAGAATCACGTCTCCTTTTTTGAAGACTCAGAGGTGTGTAGGTGTCTTTCAAAGGCAATACTCCAGAGACCTTCTTTGTTCCAATTCAGGATACTTGATCCCTGTGATGGATGCACTCCCTCTTTGATTTGGAAGGGAAAAACAAACATTAAGCAAAACAGATTCTGAAAGCATACTAACTTGGGGGCAGCAGATCAAACCCTGAAAAGAAACTTGGAAATTAATGGAGAAAAAAAAAATGTGCGACACACACACACCATGGAGGGGTGAGGGGTGGGTGGAGTCAGAGCACAAAGATTGAAGTGAGTGGAGAGTCAGTATGACACTTATTTTCTCAGATATTTTAGAATACAACATGTTTTAATTGGCACACTGCGGCTCAGGGGAAAAAAAACGGAATCATGTAAGAATCGAGAAAAAATTAAAAAGAGGCATACATATATTATTACATCTACTTAACCTTCTTTCTCAATGACTAAATTAAATGCTCGGGGAGTTCAGGTTATTTGGGAAAAACTCCAAACGTACGTTGTGGGGAAAGTTTTGAAGCCAGCCTAGCAATCATGATTCTCTTACTGTGGCATGGGAAAAAAAAATAAAGAGCGCAGCAGAAGAAAGGCACCCCAAAATCAGGCATGAAACGTTATCTGGGAGTGAGAAAAGAAAATGCAGTTGTAAGAGAAAGATGAGAAACAGTTCTTTGTTAGAAGACACACAGAAGAGGACAAAGCAGGGCTGTATTTAAATTGCACATCAACCCTCTTAGCCCAAGGTGAAAAACCAGACTGCAAAGCCACCTCCGGCCCTCCCCGCTTCACCCGTTATATATTACATCTCAAATCGCAACATTTATTTTGAAGTGGGCATTTTTAAGACGTAGCTGCATTAGCAGAAGCAAAACCCATCGCTGACGAATGGGTTTCTGGGACAGGAAAAGGCTGCTAAGAGTACAGAAGTCATCATTTTCCAAAGCAATGGCTAAAATTAGGAGAACCAGGAGATCGATCAGGTTTCAGAGCCAGAAATGCAACCCCTCCAAAGAAAAACCTGAGCCAGGGTCCCGCTCCTTCAGTCAATACAGGCTGCCGTGACGCTGAAGCACTTTCCTTCCTTGAGACACAACATAAAAACGATGAGTGCTCACTCTGGAGCGGACCCTGAGATACCTTTGGAGGGTACATCAAATGGAAGCAACAGGGTTATCACTCAATCAATCAATCAATCGTATTTATTGAGCGCTTACTGTGTGCAGAGCACTGGAAAAAGTGCTTGGGAGCGTACACTATTACAGAGTTGGTTGAGGTGTTCCTTGTCCACAATGAGCTTACAGTCTAGAGGGCTACTCCTAAAGTTCAAAATTTCAACAGAGGATGCCTGCTGGCACACACGAGGAATATCTGATTTTTACTTTCCTTATCTGAAAACAAAGATTTGTTTTCCTTTAGGTCTTTCCAGAAACCCACGTCATACTAATAATGATAATGATGAGAATAATGATGATAATGGCATTTGTTGAGTACTTTGCGCCAAGCTCTGTACTAAGTGTTGGGGTATATTCAAGATCAAGACGGTCACAATCCCTGCCCCATATGGGGCTTGCAGTCTAAGTAGGAGGGAGAATAGGTAGTGAATCCTTATTTTTTACAGATGAGGAAACTGAGGCACAGAGAAGTTAAGCAACTCGCCCAAGGTCACGCAGCAGGTAAACGGAGAAGCTGGGATAAGAACCCCAGTCCTCTGACTTCGAGGTCCATGGTCTTTCCAACTAGGCCTCAGTGCTTTCATGGAAGCCCTGCTTTAACTGGTAATAAACTTTTGTAACACTGAGAGATGTTGCAACTTAATCATTATCAGAGCTACCGTGAGGATAAATGAGGCTTACTAAATAAATAAATGGTGGCATTTGTTAAGCGCTTACTATGTGCAAAGCACTGTTCTAAGTGCTAGGAAGGATACAAGGTGATCAGGTTGCCCCATGTGGGGCTCACAGTCTTAGTCCCCATTTTACAGATGAGGTAACTGAGGCACAGAGAAGTGACTTGCCCAAAATCACACAGCTGACAATTGGCGGAGCCGGGATTTGAACCCATGACCTCTGACTCCCAAGTCCGTGCTCGTTCCACTGAGCCACACTGCTATAACTTCCTGGCTTTATGGCATATCTGAGGAAGGAGGGCTGATCTACTTGTGCAAAAAGGTGGCTTGCCTGTACTCTGGGCCTGCATCTGAGTAAATCACAATAGGCTAGATGTATTCCAGATGTAATAAGAACAATAATTGTAGTATTTGCCAAGCACTTACTAAGCACCAAGACCGTATTAAACACTGGGGTACGTATAGAGTCCCACGTGCCTGTGTCTGACCTGATTAACTTGTATCTACCTCAGTGCTTTAGAAGAATGTTTGACACATAGCAAATGCTTAATAAATACCAGGACAGTAAAAAACGATAATCCGGTCAGACACAGTCCCTGTCCCGCGTGGGGAAAAAAGAAATCAACGGTATTACTGAGTATTTACTGTGTGCAGAGCACTGTACCAAGCCCCTGAGAGAGTACAATAACAGAGAAGGTACTGAAAACTAGTGCGGTGATTCCAATGTCGGTCAAAAGTTTTAGCAGTTATTAGATGTTCACATGGCACTCGAAGAAATGGCTTTAGAAGAATCGTCGGCTCTTATTTTTTAAAGTCAAGCACCCACTCCCCTTCCCCAGTTGCAGATTCTGATGTATAATCCCGATCTTTCTGTCACAGAGACAACTTGAAGGATAATTTGTTCTTAGTTATTTATTACCTTTTCAAAATAAGGAGTGGATCCTTTACCCGCAGAGATGGGCCATGTTGGAAAGCTGATTAATAAAGCTCGTGGCTCAGTGGAAAGAGCCCGGGCTCGGGAGTCAAAGGTCATGGGTTCTAATCCCGGCTCCGCTACACGTCTGCTGCGTGACCTTGGGGAAGTCACTTCACTTCTCTGAGCCTCAGTGACCTCATCTGTAAAATGGGGATTAAGACTGTGAGCCCCACGTGGGACAACCTGATCACCCCAGCACTTAGAACAGTGCTTTGCGCATAGTAAGCGCATAACAAATACCATCATCATTATTAGTATTAAAACACTCGGCTAAAGTGAAATAAGCAAAAACCGCAAGAGGAAGAAGTGTTGACAATTCTGTCTTTCAATGACCTACACATCTGCACAGTTGATTCCTAATTCTAAGTGTTTGCAAGCATACTTACGGTGGAACAATCTGGGGTGATTATCCTGAGTGCTTACTGTCGGTAGAGCACTGTACTAAGCCCATCGGAGAGTCCAACAGAGTTGGCAGACACGATCCCTACCCTGAAGGAACTTAAAATCCAGTGAAAGAAAACAAATTACAGCTAGGGGAAGCAGCGGAGTATAAGGATAAGTACGGCGTCCTAATCTTAATACTTTCTCAGTTCCATGTTGGCTTTTTAAAATAACAGCACCACACGTTGTTAACTCATCTTAATTTTGAGGACAACCCTCACTTCCAGTTCTTAGTCCCTGTAGACTGTAAGCTCCTTCTGGGCAGGGATAGCTCTAACAACTATTGCACTGTACTTTCCCGAGTGCTTAGAACAGTTGTCGGCACAGTGTAAGCGCTCAGTGCTCAATAAATGCCATTGATTTATTGATTTTCTTCAGAACTTCTCCTAAAACGCCTTTCTCCAGCCGCTGTTTATGTTAGTTTTTAACCCTTATGCCATATCTTGTGCCTGCCTCCAAAGAACTTCACCCTGTTTTTGTAAACACCTGCCTAACTAGTCCTGTCAGGGACTGTCTTATGGGACTGAAGCAAAAGCCTTCCTCAAAGCTATTTAGTTAGTCTGCTTTTAGTCAGACACATTGCTGCCTCTGTTTGTTCACCTGTGATACACCCTGCCTCCCTCTCACAGCCCAAGCCCTCCACCCTCCAGTGTGAAAACGTGTCTGAAACACCACCAGGGACTGGGTGAGTAGTAGTAGTAGTAAGCCTCTTTACTGAGCGCTTACTGTCCGCGGAGCACTGTGCTAAGCCCTGGGACGACTTGCCGCCTGTCCACATGTTTTGTTTTGTTGTCTGTCTCCCCCTTCTAGACAGTGAGCCCATTGTTGGGTAGGGACCGTCCCTATATGCTGCCAACTTGTGCTTTCCAAGAGCTTAGTACAGTGCTCTACACACAGTAAGTGCTCAATAAATACGACTGAATGAATGAATGGGAGAGAAGAAGCTTTGCCAACGTCTTGATACCTGCCCCCCCCACCCAAAATGAACCACGACTTATAGCAGCCTTCCCCTGCTCCCGCTAAAACAGCCCCCGGGAGATCATGCACCTATTAACTGAACAGAGATCGGTTAGCAAGAGGAGGTTTTCTGAGTTGGAGTGTTAGAAATCAACAAATGGGAATGCTTTTAATCATCATCCGCACAACCGTGCTGAAGTTACACAGAAAGCGCCACTATGGACGATGCTCTGAAAAGATGGGAGGATGGCCCAGTATTTAACATCCTGTAAAGATGCCTGGTTTACAGGACTTAATGCAGTTCCCTCACCGGACCCCTCCTCCTCCTCCTCATCATCACCACCAGCACTGGCTGCCGTCGGCTCCTGCATCTCCTCTGTGAATGCCTGAGAGCGGGTCGGGAGGCTCTCGCGGGCTGAAACCGTCCCTTGTGCTTGTGACCTCTCACCTGAGGTCTCTGAGTGCTGAACGGGTGTCGAGGTAGTTAGGCCCTTGTAAGAAATGTCACCTGACTCATCTTCTTCAAAATCGTTAAGGCAGTACACTTCGTCCTGATCGACATCCAGCGTCCGAAACCCCTTGGTCACGACACCGGGCCGGGGGTCTAGGATGCCCCCGAGGTGAGGCTGGGCCAGCTGCTGCCAGTGGTGAAGGGTCACGGAACCTGGACGGGGGAAGACAAGAGGCAGAGAAAGCGGGGGGAAGAAGGAAGGAAGGGATAAAGAAGGGGAAGAAAAGGAGGAGGAGAAGGAAGGAAAGGAGGAGAAGGAAGGAAAGGAGGAGAAGGAAGGAAAGGAGGAGAAGGAAGGAAGGGAAAAAGGAGGTGGAAGGAACGATGGGAAAAAAGAAGGGGAAAGGAGGGAAAAAAGGAGGGGAAAGGAGGGAAAAAAGGAGGGGAAAGGAGGGAAAAAAGGAGGGGAAGGGAGGGAAAAAAGGAGGGGAAAGGAGGGAAAAAAGGAGGGGAAAGGAGGGGAAAAAAGGAGGGGAAGGGAGGGAAAAAAAGGAGGGGAAAGGAGGGAAAAAAGGAGGGGAAAGGAGGGAAAAAAGGAGGGGAAGGGAGGGAAAAAAGGAGGGGAAGGGAGGGAAAAAAGGAGGGGAAAGGAGGGAAAAAAGGAGGGGAAAGGAGGGGAAAAAAGGAGGGGAAAGGAGGGGAAAAAAGGAGGGGAAGGGAGGGAAAAAAGGAGGGGAAAGGAGGGAAAAAAGGAGGTGAAAGGAGGGAAAAAGGAGGGGAAAGGAGGGAAAAAAGGAGGGGAAAGGAGGGAAAAAAGGAGGGGAAGGGAGGGAAAAAAGGAGGGGAAAGGAGGGAAAAAAGGAGGGGAAAGGAGGGAAAAAAGGAGGGGGAGGGAGGAAAAAAGGAGGGGAAGGAAGGGAATGAAGAAGGGAAAGGAAGGGAATGAAGAAGGGAAAGGAAGGGAAAAAAGGAGAAGGAAGGAGGGGGAAAAGAAGATAGAAGAGGAAGAAAGGGA
The DNA here is from genome assembly GCF_015852505.1 of Tachyglossus aculeatus. NCBI lineage: Eukaryota > Metazoa > Chordata > Mammalia > Monotremata > Tachyglossidae > Tachyglossus > Tachyglossus aculeatus. The sequence goes on along the minus strand of NC_052067.1, from coordinate 39,091,062 downwards.
AAAAAGAAGGGGAAAGGAGGGAAAAAAGGAGGGGAAAGGAGGGAAAAAAGGAGGGGGAGGGAGGGAAAAAAGGAGGGGGAGGAAGGGAATGAAGAAGGGAAAGGAAGGGAATGAAGAAGGGAAAGGAAGGGAAAAAAGAAGGAAGGAGGGGGAAAAGAAGATAGAAGAGGAAGAAAGGGAAAAAAGAAGGGGAAGGTTAGGAAGGAAAAGAGGAAAAGGAGGGAAAAAAGAAAGAGAAAGTGAGAGAGAGAAAAAGGAGAAATAAGTCACCATGCAATTCTTGATGTGTGTCCCCAACATCTTAGTTCAAAATCTGAGTGACTTGTTCTAGGTAATGCAATTCAATTATATCAGTTTCAGCTTTGGTGCTCAAGAGACTGAAATCACTACATCACTGGAGTATGACACATCACCTTATATACCAACCCAGGACAGGTCTTTGAAATTAAAGAATCAAAAGTTATTGGTCTAATCAATCAGCTGTATTTATCGACTGTTTACTGTGTGCAGGGTACTGCATTATGCTTTTGGGAGAGTACAATATAACAGAGTTGGTACAAACAATCCCTGCCCAGAACAAGTTTACAGACTAGAGGGGGAGACAGATATTATATTAATACAAAATATGGATATGTACATAAGTGTTGTGGGCTGAGGCAGGGGTGAATAAAGGGTATAAATCCAAGTGCAAGGGTGATGCAGAAAGAAGTGGGAGAAAAGGAAATGAGGGAAGGGCTCCTATAGATGTACTTTTACTATGACTGAGAAGGTCGTTTAAAAACAAAAAACAAACTCACCATAGTATGACCTGGTTATTTGGTCACATATACATCTACAAAGGTTTTGCTCTAGTTCTTTCCTCTGTACACTACGATTGCTCTTTCTTTGCCCTCCCAGGGTTAAATTCATACTAACTACTCAGAAACGCCGTACTTTAAGTTTGTTAAAAAGAAGAAAAAAAAAGGTAACAGAATATCATGCCAAGAACTGCAATGGCAGAATCTTTTTAAAAACACATTGCCGGGCAAGAATCAAATCACCACAGCAACAAAATACCAAGAAACTGCCAGACATGAGAATGCACATGTAAAGTGAAGAATGTCAAATAAATGTAAATAATTTAGAGGATAAGTTTAAAAGAAAGTAAAGCAAGTTAAAGGGGAGCATCTGTGGAATGCATATGGTGGTCACATACTCTACCGCATCTTTCCCTCTATCCTCAGGAGCCTGATGTTTCAGGGAGGGTGGTGGTGGGGAGACAGAGGGGAGGAGGAGATGAAGTAAGTGTGGCAAAGAGGGTAATTCTAGCCAATGCACCAAAGCAGAAAAGACAATTTACCGGGTGACACGTGAACCCAGGGATTCAGATAGTATCATACATGGTTTGTAATAACATCTGAGTCCAGAGATAACCCAATCAATCTTCACCCATTACTCATTTATGTTAAAAGGAAATAAGTCCTGATGGCAGCACTTAGGCACTGCTAAGTCCTTCAACATCACTCAGTCCAATTCTGATAGGACACAGAGGCCCAGATGTTGGAGAGTTTCACTTCCCCGCAGCCACCCTGAAATGTCTTTTACACACAGAAGCTGCAATCATCTTAGCTCAAAACCTGAGTGACTTGTTTTGGATCATGCAACTTAATTACGTCGATCTTGGCTTTGGTGCTCAAGCGACCGGTCACTATGTCACTGGAGTATGCCACATTTTACATAGAAGCCCTGGACAAATCTTTGAAATGAAGGAATCAAAAGTTGTTGTTTTAATGAATCAATCAATGGAATTTATTTATCTTTGGAAATCTGGGGTAAGCCAAGCTTTTGGTGGGATGGTTTGGATTATTAAATGGCAGAGCACCTAACACTTTCACAGCTCTGTCTTGGGCTGTGGGCTTCACGATTTCATAGGTGCCTGCAGAGTCAGATGCTGTAATGGTTTAGAGTCTGAAATCTGGACCTCATCCAATGGAGAGGAGCAAAATTTGGATTAAGGAGACTGTCTGTTTCAGGCCGGGGTGAGGGAGACATGGAGAGAGCTGGGAGGATGAGCAGGGCGAGCAGCACGCAGCCAGTGACAGTCCTGTCGGGAGTCGGAGCTCGATTTCCAGGCTCATGAAGGGCTCTACAATGGCAGTGGTTTCCCACACAGACTAGTCTTAGTGGCCTGAACTGTCAGTGCCTTTTTGGTGGGCTGCTGCTGCTTCTTTCAGAAGAAATAGAATAATGATATTGACAATAATAAGTACAGTAGTTGTTAAGTGCTTACTCTGTGCCAAGCACTGTTCAAAGCCCTGGGGTATCTATAAGGTTTTGAGTTTGGACACAGTCTCTGCCCTACAAGGGGCTCACAGTCTAGGAAGGAAGGAATAATCTTGGCCAGATCATATGGCCAATGCCCCTGATTTGAGAAAACAACTCAGGATCTTCATGACCCGCTTCAGCCCGAGGGCTATCTAGGGGGCAGAGCCTGGAGTGGATGGCCTGAATTTGAGTCCCAATTCAGAGACCGACTCACTTGGGTAAGTCAGAGAGATTGCGTGTAGTCCCAAGGTAAACCCGTGTCAGCACTAGCTTCCTCCCAGGTGAAGATAGATGCTAGGATACAGGACAATTCTCTCTGTCTCCATCCAAGGCGTTATCACTATTGTGATTCAAGAAATGCCCTTCCAACAGTCCAGGAGCCTTCTCGGGCCATTTCAGCAGGGGCTCCTGAGGCAGATCCCAGCCAACTACCATCAATTCTCTGAAGCGTTTTGGATTTTTCCCCCATCAGGCTTTCCCCAAGCAATATTGACCTGACCTAAACCTGCTTGATCGGGGAAACCTGGTGATAGTTACAATTCAAGCTCGGCATGTAAACTTCACAGACGAGACCTGATGGAGTAGACCCCGGTTCCCAGGCCTCTCACCCTGTCCCATCCCCTGCTGGGTGACGTTTCTCTCATCAACGAGAAGCTCAGCTAATAAAGTACCCCATCTCCATGGTGAAAAGTGTGTAAAAGCCTTTTAGACTTTATATAACTTACTAGGAACAGTATTTATTAAGCTTACTGTGTACTGTGTACTTAACAAATGCTGTCATTATTATTATTACTGAGTGCTGGGAAAGAACAGGCAGGTGGTAGTTGGACACGGTTCTGGTCTCTCAGGGGGTTCACAAACTAAAGAGGGAGAGAGGGGACTCTATAAATGCAGTAAATCCCAAGCAATGGGGATACTCCATTATCACTTTCACTACTGACAATAATAATAATAATAACAACGATAATAATTTGTTAAGTGCTTACTCTGTGCCAAGTATTGTTCTAAGCACTGGGGCAGATACAAGGTAATCAGGTTGTCTCACTTGGGGCTCACAGCCTTAATCCCCATTTTACAGATGAGGAAACTGAGGGACAGAGAATAATAATAATCATGATGGCATTTATTAAGCGCTTACTATGTGCAAAGCACTGTTCTAAGCGCTGGGGAGGTTACAAGGTGATGAGGTTGTCCCACGGGGGGGGCTCACAGTCTTCATCCCCATTTTCCAGATGAGGTAACTGAGGCACAGAGAAGTGAAGTGACTTGCCCAAAGTCACATAGCTGTCAAGTGGCGGAGCCTGGGATTAGAACCCACAACCTTCCGACTCCCAAGCCAGTGCTCTTGCTACTAAGCCACACTGCTTCTCTACCATACAGGCAGACAATACTGGGCACTTTAAGCAACTGGTCAGAATTTTAGGCATAAAAGATAGCTTAGGGTCACAGGGGCAGTGGGGAGCCGGAATCTCACCCTCTTCATTTCTCACTGCCACTGGAGAAAACCATATAGAAAAAGCTCTCTGTCCTCAGGTTTCCTTTAACACCCCCTCCTCCCTTTTCTTTCCTTCCAGGTCCCAGTGTTTAAATCGACATGTTCTCCCAGCAGAAGCTAAGCAACAGACTTTGCACAACTCATTTCAACCATTCAAAATTCAAGCCTTCTGTTTCCTGTAGTACTGAGCCGGAAGGAATGTACCACTTGCTGGTAATCAATCAATCAACGGTATTTATTGAGAGGTTCCCGCGCACTGTACTATGTGCTTGGGAGAATACAATATAACAGAGTTGGTAGACACGTTCCCTGTCCACAACAAGCTTAATGAAAGGCTTAGCACAGTGCTCTGCACAAAACGAGCACAGACGAATCTACAGGATGGCCTCTTTTCAGAAGGAACGAGTTAACCGTTCAAACACGTCAGTCCAGTCCAGTTGGCCTGTTTCAATTGCTTGGTTGCCTCCAGAGCATCAATCCTCACTCAATCCTCACAGAGCTACCTGCATGATGTGTAGGACATACAGGAACGTGGACTTTCCAGCAAGGAGGGTTGATAAAGTGGCGAAGGGGCTGAGGGAGGGACAGAAGGTGGGGGCAGGGAAGCAGCATCTCCAAGAAACACTGCCTTTTAAATTAGCCTGTTCAACGTGATTCACTGGCTCCGGGCAACCAAGTTAGCTTTAAAAGCTGCTGCCTGCATTTCCTGTCTGTCACAGCATATCCTCTGTAACTAGTCAAGGGCAAGCCAGCCCAAGCCCATAGAGAAACCTCTGCTTTGAGGTTTTTCTAGGTCCCCTCTAGACTGAAAGTTTGTTGTGGGCAGGGAACATGTCTATCTACCCTGTTATTACTCTCCCAAGAGCTCAGTTACAGTTGGTACAAGAAGAGCTTGGTTAATACAATTGATTAGAGATGCTACTGATCCTCTGCTTCTCCCCACCATCATTACGGGGCTTCATTCAGGTTGTAGGGGCTTATGCTGCAGCAATTTGGAAAAACCCTGGGGATAACAGCATCAGTCCCTGCTACCTCACGGGTGAGGCACGATGAGAGGTCACAGCCAAAATCCCTTTAAAGCCCTTCCCAAAAAAACAAGTCCTTCTCTAAACCATAAGATCTTTGTGGGCAGGGAACGTGTCTGCTCCTTGTACTCTCCTTAGCACTTAGTGCAGTGCTCTGCACACAAGAAGCACTTAATAAATACCACTTATTGACTGATCGAAAGTGTCCAGCCAAGATATCGTCAGGACTGTTACATAGGGAAAAGCACTTCTCCTGCCCTGGACTTCCATCCAGACTGGGGTCCCTCACTCGGGGCGAGGGGCGTGAGGACAGGGGAGTCATGGGTGGCAGCTGTGGATAGGGGAAGGATTGGTGAGCAAACAAGTCTCCATGAGCAGCTTCTCTGCTGGAGCACGAAGCTGCCGATCCGGGACTGGTATGGATCATATCCCCTTGGCTGGCGCTCAATCCCCTCTTCCCAGAGGCTGGACGGGAGACTCCGCAATCCAGAGAGACGAGAATATACTGGTATTCCAAACTACAAAGCTGAGAAACTGGAAGACTGATGGCCCAAAGATCCCTGTAATGTGAGAATCCTCCAGAGAGCTACGTTACCGCACTGGACACTTCCATGAGCCAGCTGCCCACGTGCACAGAGGAGCCGGGACGAGTGAAAAAGGTCCAAGAGATGAAAGCAGATCTAGTAGCGGCTTTTCACCTCAGCCAGCCACAAAACTACTGCCTTTGGCCCGGGCAGAGGCGTGAGACCAAAGGCAAAATGGATCATTTTGGGTGACGGTATTTCATGAATTAAGAAAACAAGAAAAATCAGCAATTTGGATGTGTTTGAATCTGGAGAGCGCACAATAAAAAGCCACCTAAATGTGCCAAGAGCCAAATATAGACTATGGAGAAGCAAAGTCCTCTGATGATGATAACCCCGTGAGAAACAAGAAGCTGAGAGATGAAAGAAGAGAGACAGGTGGAAAGATTTATGGAAACTGAATGATTTTATTGAAAGCAAACACAAAAAAATGAGAGGTGAGAAACTCACAATGTTCGCAACCAATAAACGAGATAACTGAAATCAGAACTCCCTCTTCTGATCTCTAACACTTTCCGGCTGTGTGACCAAGTCTCTTCACTTCTCTATGCCTCAGTTTCCTCAACTCTAAAATGGGGCCTCAATACTTGTTCTCCCTCTCCCTTAGACTGTAAGCATCATGCGGAACAAGGACTGCACCTAACCTGATCAGGTTGTATCTACCCCAGCGCTTAGTGCAGTGCTTGGCAAATGTCACAATTATAATTATTGTTAAATGTTTAAAATAACTTTAAATTGAATACAGGAGAATCACATTGAAGAGGAAACGCCTTCCCTATACAAGTAGGGCCCCTTAAAGTACTCTTCCCCCTCTGAAAAAGCCCCCATCTTTAATTAATGCTGAAAATGATGTGTGTCTTTAAATATCAGTTGGTATAGAAAGTGCATGCTGGCTGATGAATGCAAATCACCTCATGAAGTTATAAAGTGCCAAAGGAAGAATTGGGTTAAGAGTCGGAAAGAAGAATGCTATCAATTCCCGCGTGGAGTGGGAAGAAGAAGACAATAAACTACAACACAAAGGGGCATTTTTGGGGTGGTAAAATGGAATTTGTGTTTTTACTCCCTCAGTGGTTTTAGTAATACTCCTGAAACTGAGGATTTGCAGCCGTTGGAAAATCTGACCCTTTTTGTAGTACAGCAATTCACACGCTTCCATTCCCCACCTCCCCTTCCTAAGCAACACCTGCTCTGTTGGTTCAGAGCCTAGTCAGTTCGCCTCATTCCTCTTTGGCAAGCTGACTCCACCCATTTTGAAGAAAGACAAACACAACCTGACAGGGGGATCAAGTCAGGCAAGAAGAGAGCCGAGCCAGATGGCTTCCAGACACCTCACTCCCCACCCCGGACTCTTTCCTGAGAGGTGTCAGACTCTGCACTGACCCACTGACTCCTCCTGGTTCCCCAAAACACATACAGGTACTTTATCAACCACTCTTACTCTCTTCGGATTCTAGACTGTAAGCTCGCGGTGGGCAGCGAAAATGGCTACCTACTCTGCTGTACTGTACTCTCCCGAGGGCTGAGTACAGTGCTCTGCACACACACGGTAAATGTTCAATAAATACCACGGATGGATAAAATTCTAGACGCAAAGCAAAGGGGATTAATAAATCAACAGCAAACTAGCGGAAAGGACACAAGACTGGGAGTCAAAAAGACCCAGGTTCTAATCCCGCCTCTGCCACTCTCCTGAGAAGCAGCGTGGCTCAGTGGAAAAAGCCTGGGCTTTGGAGTCAGAGGACATGGGTTCAAATCCCGGCTCTGCCAGTTGTCAGCTGTGTGACTTTGGGCAAGTCACTTCACTTCTCTGTGTCTCAGTGACCTCACCTGTCAAATGGGGATTAAGACTGTGAGCCCCCCCATGGGACAACCTGATCACCTTGTAACCTCCTCAGCGCTTAGAACAGTGCTTTGCACATAGTAAGCGCTTAATAAATGCCATTATTATTATTATTATTGAGCTCTCTATGCCTCGGTTTCATCCTCTGTCAAATGGGAATTATCTATTCTCCCTCCTGCTTACACTCTGAGCAACATGTGGGACGGGGCGACGGGCAACCTGATCATCTTACATCTATCCCAGTGCTTGTCACAGAGTAAGCGCTTAACAAATACTACAAATATTAACAGCGGATGCATTGAAATGCCAAAACAACATCTCCCCTACTGCGCTCTCAGTTTCATTCTGCCCCCTCAACTGGTAAGATTAAGCGACGGTCTTACGGAGCACGGACCAGATTACCCTAAAAAGATTTCGAACCAGCACCGGGGGTGGCTATCTCTAAAGTAAAAAGAATAAGCGTTGCAGAGGTTGCCCGCTTTCCGGTGGTGGATGAGGGACCACAGGGAGTCACTCAGTATGACCGAGAGGGGCCGGGGCACGCTGCTATCACCTTCCAAGGGCTTCACGATCTGCAGCTTCTCCGGCAGGTAGGAGCGGCTGCTGATGGACATGCCGGAAAAGCCGGTGAACTCGGAGAACCGGGAGTGGGTGCCGAGGGACATGATGCTCTCCGTGGGGGTCAGGGAGCCGCTGTGAAGCTCGCCTTTCTCCGCCAGTTCCCGCAGCTTCCTCTCCTGCTCCTCCTCGAAAAACCTCCGCTCCGAGAGGTAGTTCTCTCGGCGGAGAGACAACCGGCGCAGCGCCGTCTCCAAGTCGTTAGAGCCCGGCGTCCCTGGGGTGCCCGGTTTCTTGTTTTTGTCTTCACTGCTGCAGGGAAAAAGAGAAAACAAGGAGTCACGCCCGAGAGGCAAGACAGACAGAGGCTTGGCGCCTGGTTAGAAGAGGGATCGCTTCCTGGTCATTCCAGGAAAAGGGATCTCTAGACAGGAAATTGAGCGAGACATGTCAGGAGTTGAGTGGTGAGTCATGGAGATGAGGACGAGAGGTGACAGAGGGAAATAATTCGATTCCGCAATGGAGAGGATGGATTCCGCGCCGCCCACTATCAGACTTCCTTTCCTTTGTAGATGTCCACACAACCATTTGACACCCTGTGGGTTGGGAATCGGTACATAATAAGACGTTCACATACCACTGAACTTTCGCCTTTTTGGTCACACTGTTTCGCTTTCCAAATATGCTTGATTTGGGCACTTTGGGGTCCTGCCAGTACTCTGCTGGCAGAAATGAAAGGAAGAGATACATTTCTCCATCTAGTTGGGAAGACCCCCTGTTTGCTCAAAAGGTCATTTGTTTCCTCTGTAGGGTGGCCAGAGATATTTTGATAGAATGCTGGGGCAAATAAACAAATTCTGCATGGGGTAAAAGGACCTGGTGGTGGCATTAAGGACAAAGCGTGGCTGTGGAATCTAAAACCACGGGAAACCTAGAAGCTATACAGGTGTCCGGTTCTCCCTGACATTGGAGCAGATGTCTGACACAGGACTGCCAACATAGATTTCAAATCTAGGGCTCAAATCACAAGAGACATTCATCTACCGTCTTTCAGAACTCTGAGCAGGCAATGTCTACAGGACTGATTCATCCAAATACTCGGCGCATTCAGGGAGGAAACTGTACTCTCATAAGATAAACTGGAGAAGGCAAAATTGTGTATTTTTAGCATCTGAGTTCAAGCATTTCCTCTTCACACCACGTCGTACTACTCTAGAGCTTAGGATCAAAGCTCTAGCTTTGAGTGATCGGAGGCATTAAAGAGCGGCAAGTTAGCAAGCTGAACAGGTGGGAAATGCTTGTAGATAACCCAAACTTGTTCATGCCATGCTGAGAAATGGCGTTGGAATAGTGGAAAGAGAACGTGGCTGAGAATCAGGGGACCTGGCTTCTAAGCCCCATTCTGTAACTTGCCTGTTGTACGGCTTTGGGCACGTCACTTAACTTCTCTATGCCTCAGTTTCCTTATCTATAAAATGGAGATTAAATACCCGTCCTCTCTCCTCTGACTGTGATTCCCACGTGAGACGTGAACTATGTCCGTCCTGATTATCTTCTATCCATCCCAGTGCTTGGTATATAGAAGAATAATAATAACTGTAATGATAATATTTGTTAAGCACTTACTATGAGGCAAGCACTGTTCTAAGCGCTGGGGTAGATACAAAGTAATCAGGTTGTCCCCCGTGGGGCTCACAGTCTTTAATCCCCATTTTTCAGAAGAGGGAACTGAGGCACGAAGAAGTTAATCAATCAGTCGTATTTATTGAGAGCTTACTGCGTGCAGAGCACTGTACCAAGCGCTTGGGAAGTACAAGTTAAGTGACTTGCCCAAGGTCACACAACAGAAAGAGATGAGAACACCCATCCTCTGACTCCCAAGCCTGTGCTCTTCCCTCTAAGCCACGCTGCTTCTCATAGAAAGCACCTTTCCAACCTCTCCTTGGGAGACGAGGGGGCCGTGGGGGAGGGATGTCACTGAAGGAGCTGTTGGTTCAACGCAATGTCCCGCCGAAAAAGAATGCCGGGGCTTACAGACCCTGTGTCTGACGATTCGGTTTCCAGGATGATGCTGTTGGTCTTGTTGTCGATCACGATGTTGGTGATGTCTCCCCCGTAGAGGCTGGAGCGGGGAGTGCTGACGCAACTGGAAATGATGGAGTTCATGGCCGAGGACTGATTGGAACCAGGGATGTTCATGGGCGATGGCGTCAGGGACCGCTGCTTGACCACTTGGTTGACATTCCGCACCGTCTCAAAAACACGTTTCTGATAGCTGGACGCGCGCACACACACACACACACACACACACACATTAGACTTTAGTGGCCTCTGAGAGAAAGCAGCAGTAATCATAATAATAATGATGGCATTTATTAAGTGCTCACTATGTGCAAAGCACTGTTCTAAGAGCTGGGGTGGTTGCAAGGTGATCAGGTTGTCCCATGGGGGGCTCACAGTCTTAATCCCCATTTTACAGATGAGGGAACTGAGGCCCAGGGAAGCGAAGTGACTTGCCCAAAGTCACACAGCTGACAAGTGGCAGAGGTGGGATTTGAACCCATGACCTCTGACTCCAAAGCCCGCGCTCTTTCCACTGAGCCACGCTGCTTCTTGGGATAATAACACAACCACCTTCCAGAAGCCCGGTATCCCTCACTCAATGGCATTAATCGAGTGCTTATGGTGTGAAGAGCCCTGCACTCAGCACTTGTGCCTGCTGGGGATCGAGGCCGAAAGATGTTAAAATGTGGCAGATAACTGAAGAAGTTTAATTCTGCAGTTAAATGCTCTAGGGAGCTTGACCAATAGCTGACGATCTTGTTCCATGTAGGTTGAGTCCCCTTTATAGGGAATTGATTCCAATTTTCTGTCCTTAAGTTGTTTTAAGCAGCGTGTCCTAGAGGAAAGAGCCCGGACCTAGAAGTCAAAGGACAATAATATTCTAATAATAATAATAATGATGGCATTTGTTAAGCGCTTACTATGTGCAAAGCTAACTGTTCTAAGCACTGGGGGGATACAAGGTGATCAGGTTGTTCCACGGGGGGCTCACAGTCTTTATCCTCCTTTTACAGATGAGGTAACTGAGGCTCAGAGAAGTTAAGTGACTAGCCCAAGGTCACACAGCAGACACGTGGCAGAGCCGGGATTCAAACCCATGACCTCTGACTCCAAAGCACGTGCTCTTTCCACTGAGCCATGCTGCTTCTCTGCTAATCTCAGTTTCACCGCTTGTCTACTGTGGGACCTTAGATAAATTGCAACTTCTGGGCCTCAGCTTCCTCATCTGTAAAATGGGGATTGAGACTGGGAGCCCCACCCGGGACAGGGACCGTGTCCAACCCCATTTGCTTGTATCCCCCCCAGCACTTAGTACAGTGCCTCGCACATCATCATCATCAATCATCAATCGTATTTATTGAGCGCTTACTATGTGCAGAGCACTGTACTAAGCGCTTGGGAAGTACAAATTGGCAACATATAGAGACAGTCCCTACCCAACAGTGGGCTCACAGTCTAAAAGGGGGAGACAGAGAATAAAACCAAACATACTAACAAAATAAAATAAATAGAATAGATATGTACAAGTAAAATAAATAAATAAATAGAGTAATAAATATGTACAAACATATATACATATATACAGGTGCTGTGGGGAAGGGAAGGAGGTAAGATGGGGGGGATGGAGAGGGGGACGAAGGGGAGAGGAAGGAAGGGGAAGTAAGAGCTTAACAAATCCCATATTTATTATTTAAATCCTACAGTCCTACTTAGACTGTCAGCCACATGTGGGACAAGGGAATGTGTCCAACTGAGTTATCTTGTATCTACCCCAGCTCTTAATACAGTGAGTGCCTACTAAATAATAAGCTAATAACAAGTACCATAATTATTAGTAGTGGTAATAGTAACCCAAGGATGTTTTCACACCAGAGGCGAAATATGCTTGGAAACCAATTGATCTTCCTAACACATGCCCTTATCTGAAGTAAAATTGTACTTCTTTTGAAGGGCAGGCCATATCTTGCACTGCCTGAATCAAATCACGAGGCCCTGAGGATAGAGTTATGGTTTCAATAAGACATAATATAAAGAAATCCATTATCTACTACTAATAAGCTACGTTGTTTGGCTTCCCAAGTTCGACTGTTACTTCTGGTGTGCTTTGATAGATAACTCTAATTAACCCAACCACTTTTGGGCATTAGCTTTTAGGCTAGATCTGCAATCCGGGAATAGAATTGTTGCTGTTTTTGTTTGGGTTAGGGTAAGGTTGCATACATTATCATCATCAATCGTATTTATTGAGCGCTTACTGTGTGCAGAGCACTGTACTAAGCGCTTGGGAAATACAAGTTGGCAACATATAGAGACAGTCCCTACCCAACTGTGGGCTCACAGTCTAAAAGACGTAATGACTGCTGATATTTGTCAATATCAATACTGCATTAGCTGCCAGACTGAATTGGTCTTTAGGAGAAATTCTTTGGGTCGGGTTTACACTCCTTTCAACCCATATGTTGAGAGATAAAGAACCTTGCCAACTCTCCAGGGCCATCAACTGCTTGCATCAGGTCATCAGCCTGGGTCACTCACTGGATGACTAAGAACCAGCTCCAGACAACAATGTCCCTCATTTTACTGGAACTGAAACCACCTCAGCTCTTCCCGGGTGTTCTCGAAATGAAGGAAAATGGGTCCAACGCAAGTAAAAAGGATGCCCCATGGACAATTTGCTCTCATCTGCCAGGGATCTATCCCTTCAAAACAGCTGTGTACTATTTCTGCAGATCATCAGCTCCTGTTGAAAGGTGCTGGAATTTGTATAGCCATGTTGGAAGGCTGTTTCTGGCAATCAAATAAAGCTGTCATTATCAAAGGCTGTCTTGGTCCTTTAAAGCAAGGAGATGCTTATTGCAGCAGACACCTGGAATTTAGGTCAGGTCTGAGGATCCATGCTACTATCTGCATAAAACCCAAATGAACATAGTGGGCTTCATAATAATAATAATAATTATGGTATTTAAGAGCTTACTTTGCGCCAGACACCGTACTAAGCACTGGCATGAACACAAGCAAATTGGGTTGGACACAGTATATTCACTTTAATGCCACTAAACTTAGAAAAAGCACACTCTAAGCAGGCAAGCAAGGATGAAAAATTACCCAAAGTTGCCCTTAAACCAAAAAGTGTGCATTTAAAAATCTAAATATATTAATTTGATGCACAGTGAACACATATTCTGCCTTGTTGATCATGGAAACTGGGAACTTCCGTTTCAGAATCAAGTGCTGTAAATAAATGCCTCTCACCCTGAGAAATCCTTTTAAAGCTGAAAAACCTAAGAGAAAACTATGCAGCCACCCTCAAGAATTACGAAAGGCCAAAGCCAATGAAAGAGCACCACAAACATTAATTTTCCTGGCTCGAGGCACAATGCCATTTGTAAAGCAAGCTCAGTTACTGCTTTAACTGAATTTCAAAGTCACATCCATTGCCACTCCCTTACATAAGAAGTCACCAAGACAACATGGCATAGGCAGTGCGATTGATTCATTGATCATTTGAGAAGCAGCGTGACCTAGGGAAAAGAGCACAGGCCTGGGTGTCAGAGGACCCGGGGTCTAATCCCAACTCCGCCACTTATCTGCTGTGTGACCTTGGACAAGTCGCTTAATTTCTCTGTGCCTCAGTTCCTTCATATGCACTAAAGGGATTCAATACCTGTTCAGCTTCCTACTTAGCCTGTGAGCCCCGTGTGGGACCTGATTATCTACCCCAGTGCTTAGTACAGTGCTTGGCACATAGTAGGGGTCTAACTACTACTACTACTACTATTATTAGTGGTTGGGGCTTGGTATTACCGTTGGTTGTTCATCCCAAGCCAAAGCTCGGGAACCAGAAAGACCTGGGTTCTAATCCCATCTCTGCCACTTATCAGCTGTGTGACCCTGGGCAAGTCACTTCACTTCTCCGGGCCTCAGTTACCTCACCTGTAAATGGGGATTAAAACCGGGAGCCTTATTTGGGACAGGGACTGTATCCAACCTGATTAGCTTGTATCTTCCCCAGCACTTAGAACGATGCCTGGCACAGAGTAAGAACTCAACAAATACTATAAACAAAGAAATAAATAAAAGCTGACTCCAAATCCCCCTCTAAACTGAGAGCTCACTCTGGGCAGGGAATGTGTCTGTTGTTGTATTGTACTTTCCCAAGCACTTGGTACAATGCTTTGCACATAGTAATTGGTCAATAAATACAATTGAATGAATGAATGAAATGCCCAATCATCCCTTCCTGTGGAGCAGAAAGGCTCTCTGACAGGTCCAGCCCATCTCTTTGTCCTCTATATCACTCTCAACACCCTCGTTTAATGCCATCCCGGTTGCCTGGGTATTTAATTTAATACACCCACTGGCGAGACTCCTTCGAAACAAAATAAAAATCAATGGTTCTTCCCAAGCACGTCATCTCTGAGTCACCAAATATCGTCGACCCCCTGTATGTGCATGTGAATGTTCGGTATGAAATGCGCCTGGCCTTACGTAATGTCAGGAGATTCAGGCTCTTCCATCTGCAGTTCTTTCCGCATTGACCCTTCTATTTCCGCTGCCAGGGAGTCCTGGAAAAAAACAAGCAGGGCAATCAAATCATCCAACGACACAAGGGCCGGTGGCGTAGGTCTGTGGGCATCGGCAGAGTCCTAACCAGGCCAGACGTTGGGGTGGGTGGGGTAGCACCAACAGGAGACAAGGACGATCACAGGCCCTAAGAGAAGTTAGGCATCAGGTCTAAGAAACAGAACAGTAAAGTCCTCTTCTGCTTTCAGGTTTCTTCATAATAACAATGATAGTGGTGTGGTAAGTTGTCTATGCCAAGCTTTGGGGTAGGGATAAGATAATCAGGTTGGCCACAGTCCCTGTCTGTCTCTCTCTCTTTTATTTACTGATATTTATGTGCTTACTATGTGCCAGGCACTGTTCTAAGCACTGGGGTAGATACAAGGTAATCAGGGTGAACCCATTCCATGTCCTATATAGGGCTCACAGTCTAAGGGGGAGGGAGAATGGATATTTCATTCCCATTTTACACATGAGGAAACTGAGGTACAGAAATGTTAGGTGAATCATCCAAGGCCATACAGCAGACAAGAGGTGGGGCCATATGCCTTGACTCCACTAGACCACGCTGCTTCTTAGGATGTAATAATAATAATAATGATATTTGTTAAGCGTTTACTCTGTGCCAGACACTATACTAAAGTGCTGGGGCACTGTACTAAGCATGTAATAATAATAATAATGATATTTGTTAAGCGTTTACTATGTGCCAGACACTATACTAAGTGCTGGGGCACTGGACTAAGCACTGGCATTGGTGGATGGATTTAATACAGGCAGATACTCATATTCTCTTAACAAAGAGATCTGGGGAACCAGGTGGGATGGGGAGACGGAGAAGAGGAGGATGGGTTCCAGATGGTGGAAACCCATATTCCTGGGACAGATGGATTTTGAGGACCAGAAGGTCCTCCGCTGCTGCCAGGTCCTACAGGCCAGCTGTCCTACCGTCCAAGTTGGCACTAACGTGGCCTGCCTCTCGTCTGGGAGATAGGATCTGCTGCCCTCACTGCCAAGGCTTTTGGCGAGGACATGGTGAGAGAACCGCAGGAGTCTAGACTGACCTTTCCGACACTTGGGCCTGAATGGCTGCTGAGGGCAGCCCGTCTGTTGGGGACCTTGGGGCTGCTTCCGAATCCTGGCCACTCGCCATTTGGCTAAATCTGGGCAAGCTGGTGCACAGTTACCCAGGAGCTAAAGTCTGGCTCTTCAAAAGCTTGGTTTGACTTCTCTGAGGCCCTGGTCTGACCCCTGGAAGGGTAGGGGGAGCGGGAAGAGGAGGAATCAATCAATCCTATTTATTGAGTGCTTACTGGGTGCAAAGCACTGTACTAAGCACTTGGGAGAGTACACTATATCAGAGGTGGTAGACATATCTGGAAGCCCTCCCATTTGTCCAGGAACCCCTCGAGTCTCGCAAGAGTTCCAGCCCCACAGCACTTAAGTACATAGCCTTAATTTATTTATATTAATGGCTGTCACCCCTTCTTGACTGTAAGCTCGTTGTGGGCAGGGAATATGTCTGCTATATGGCTGTGCTGTACTCTCCCAAGCAGTTAGTACAGTGCTCCGCACCCAATAAGGGCTCAATAAACACGATTGATTGATTCCCGGGGCAACCTCAGCCATGCAAATCAGCACGGACCCTTAAAGCCCAGGACCGCTAAGGAATCAGATCATGACTAAAATAAATCAGGCAGGTGGCAAGCAAGGATCAGACTAAATTTAAAGAATACAATACCCAGCAATATTTTTAAACTTCTAGCTTCTGATGCCCCTGGCCATCAGGTGCTTGGATGTAAGGAAATGTATGAAACTTTTAGCCCAATAAATTACGGCTGTGTTTCAGAAAAAGAACATTTTACAGGTAAGATCATTTCTAATCTTCCTTTGGAGCTCCATAACCTTGATCAAACTGGTCTGCAGAGACTTCGAGTTCCAAATCCTCCAGTCTAATTGGGGTTCTCGTATCCCTTCTGAACGCATTATTTGGGGGCAGGAAAGGGAGGCCCAAGAAGAAAAATTCAGGATGGTTAGATGGATGGATGGATGGATAGATGGATGGATGATATATGGAACATTCTGTCCAAGCAGCGAGCTTGGAGCTGCCTCCGTTCTTACACTTTTGAGCTCCTCTTGGCTATCATTTCCCTGATACTTCAGCACATTTGGGCTTCCTATCTGGCTCCAAGCCACAAACTTCCAAAGGTGCTAGGGTGAGATCTCAGAGGGTCTCCATTCCACAACCTTTCCTTTAGATCTGGAATGGTTTCCAGAGAAAAGTGCGGCGGATGGGGAGGGGGTGCACAGCAAGGAGGCTCTGACAACGACAGTGCTGGGAATCTTCCTGATACAGGGTGGCTGGTGGAAGTGGGGAGGACGCCTGGAGCTGGGATAGAGATGCTTTGTTCCCAATTGTATTTTCCCGGCCCACTTTGTGGGCAGAGAGGTGGGTGTGCCCATCGGTCAGGGACTCTGCTCACCATGGGGAAGAGGCCCAGGGAGTGGTAGCGCCGGGAGATGGTATTCGGCATTGTTTTGTTGCGAAGGTTTTTCAGCTCTTCCTGCGCCTCATGAAGCATTTCCATGCACTCTGCATACTTGTCCTCCAGCTCCCGTAACTGTAAAGGGCAACAGAGACCCCAGAGCATTAGGGGTGACAGCCACGGTGGCTGCCCAGACGGGTCAATGGGACTTTGGGAAATAAACTAGAGCTAACGTGACAACCGACTGCGATGTGGGAGGCGAGCCTGGGCTGGAGCAGGGCAAGGACACTTGCAGACAAAATCTCAACAGCAACAACCGTTTTTCCCTTTGTTTCTGTAGTAGGGATTCAACCGGCCTGGCTCTAAAAATACCTCCCTCTGCCCCTCAACAAATCACTGCATTGAGATAAAAGGCATTAAAAAAACTGAATAAAATTTCGCCTTTTGGTCCAAGGCCTCATGTCAAGGCACATTCATTAAATGCTTTGCGTGGGTTGTGTGTACTGGGAAGTAAGAAAATGGTTTTGGGGACAAAAAAAAAACCAAAACCAAAAGGAGATGCAGTGAGAAAATACAAATGATGGTGTCCTGAAGCAAATTTGGACACCTCTAATTTGCTGTGATGTATTTGTCAGAATACATCAGAGGGCAGGAGGAGCCTGAAAACATCCTCAGCTAATCTCCAAGTTCATAACCAAGAGAGGCTCTCAGTCCACTTACCTCAGCCGTGAGCTGTCTTTGGGCATCTTTGGCGGCTCCCAAATGCTGGACAAGTTCTTCATTTTCCACTGCACACTGAAACGAGTCAGAGAACGTGAAACTGTGAGCTTTGCTCAATATTTGTTGAATGACTGACTTGCTAAATGCCCAGTGGATTTTAAATAACTAGGGTTAGATGAACCCCCCACCACTACCTCCCTTCCCTATCTCCCAAGAGTATAACTTGCTTTCAAAGCGACTCTGCTGATCAGAGTACGAGTTTTATGAGGCTGTTTCACAAATGAATTAATGGAAAAGAAACTTATCTAGGTTTGAGAACAAAGCAATGAAAACACCCTTATTCCCACTCCCAGTAGAGGAGAAATTGTGACTCAATTTTTGGTAGCATCTCAGGCAAAAATCCAAACTTCAGACTGATGTAAGCTCTTCAGAGATATTTTTCCTACTTCACATTGATGACTGAAGAGATGGTAATAGCATTCATTATTAAATGGAAAAACTGAAAAAGAATAATTCTTTGAGTTTTTGTGGAGTCCACTAGGATCCTAAAGCCCTTTTACTTCATACAACATTCTTGTGAGGTAAGGTGGGAAAAGATATTACGGCTTTTGAGACCATAAGATGGGGAAAGTAATGAAGAGAAAATTCCAGTGACACATCTAAAACTATTCAATGAATCTGGGCCTAGCCAGACATGGACAAGGACATGTGTGACTCACAAGCTGTTCTACCTCCAAAGGAGGAAGCAAAATGGCCTATAACTAGGGAAGATTTTCCTGCAGGGCAACAGAAACAAACATATCTGGCTTGTGCTTCAGCTTAACGAAGCTTTTTCTGAGCAGGGAAAATGTAAATGTCTTACAGCTTTTGCCTTCTTTTGCAGATCAACTATTTGAGAAAGAAGGTGGGTGATTTCTTCTTGCTGTCGAGCTGCGTCTTCAGTTTTTTTAGCTAGTTCCTCCGTTATACTGGCAATTTGGACATTGGCATCCCCTTAGAAGATAAAATGATAATTAGAACTAGCAGTCATCAAAACATTCAAACCCTGCCCACTACTATAGCCACCAACAGAATGCGTAGATATCACGGCAAGTTCCCCATGATCAAGAGCCAAAATATATACGCTTTTCAAAGTTATGTTGGCTTTTTTTTCCCCCCAGATAAACACAAAATCCTTTACATATACATGTATGGCAAGTAGCTTAGCCTAGAGGCAAGAGGGCCTGGGTGTCCTTTCAGAGTTTCCTCGTCTGTAAAATGGGCATGCAATACTTGTTCTCCCTCCCACTCAGACTCCGAGTTCCATGAGGAACAGGGACTGTGTCCAACCTGATTGACTTGTATCTACCCTAGCGCTTAGTACAGTGCTTGGCACAAATAGCATGGGGTTTGCCAGTGTTCAGTGCTCTCTGCTCTGTGCTCAGTGGAGTGCTCTTTGGCCTGTTCCAGCCAACAGGGCATGTGATTGCTGTAGCAGTTCTGGCTCACCAGAGGAACGTGGGCCAAGAGCCAGAATTCTCGAGTTCTCTCGGAAACCTACAAACCGTGGATCTGCAAGATGAGGGAACTCTTTCTCAGGCAGAAACTCCTCACCCCGGGCTTCAAGGCTGTCCATCACCTCGCCCCCTCCTACCACACCTCCCTTCTCTCCTTCTCCAGCCCAGCCCGCACCCTCCGCTCCTCTGCTGCTAATCTCCTCACCGTGCCTCGTTCTCACCTGTCCCGCCATCGACCCCCGGCCCACATCATCCCCCGGGCCTGGAATGCCCTCCCTCTGCCCATCGGCCAAGCTAGCTCTCTTCCTCCCTTCAAGGCCCAACTGAGAGCTCACCTCCTCCAGGAGGCCTTCCCAGACTGAGCCGCTTCCTTCCTCTCCCCCTTGCCCCCCTCTCCATCCCCCATCTTACCTCCTTCCCTTCCCCACAGCACCTGTATATATGTATATGTGTTTGTACATATTTATTACTCTATTTATCTCACTTGTACCTATCTATTCTATTTATTTTATTTTGTTAGTATGTTTGGTTTTGTTCTCTGTCTCCCTCTTCTAGACTGTGAGCCCACTGTTGGGTAGGGACTGTCTCTATATGTTGCCAACTTGTACTTCCCAAGCGCTTAGTACAGTGCTCTGCACACAGTAAGCGCTCAATAAATATGATTGATTGATTGAGGGTGTTCTTGAGGCACATCTCCTCCAAGAAGCCTTCCCTGACTAAGCCCTCCATTCCTCCTCCCCACTCCCTTCAGCATCACCCTGACTTCCTCTCTTTATTCACCCCACCTATCCCAGTCCCACAGCACTTATGTCCATAACTGTCATTGATTTATATTAGCATGTGTCTCCCCCTCTAGACTGTAAGCTCACTGTGGGTAGGGAATGTGTCATATTGTTATATTATACTCTCCCGAGTTCTTAGTACAGTGCTCTGGACGCAGTAAGTGCTAAACAAAAATGACTGAATGAATGAAAATACCATCATTATTATTACTGAATAACTTCATCACACCTCCAGGATCCCCAGCTGAATAACAGAGAAGCCGAGGCATGAGGAGTTTATACTATTTCAAAGTCAACGGTGGAACCAGGAAGAGCCCAGACACCTTCAACTCTGTGGCTAGAGCTCTCCTAATCACCTAATGCCATCCATTATGGGTAGAATGATTGCTGAGACCAAACCCATGGCAGAACTGCCTCTTGAAAAGCAGCAAAACATTTCGGCACCATACAGGAGGCGACACTAAATAAGAAAGCCTAAATTTGACACCCAACTCAAAACCCTTCATGCAGGCAAAGGAATGTAGCTATTTACAGAAAAGTCTTCAGAAGGTGGACACTGTATTTCCATTACTATGAAGAGATTTTTCAAAACCTCAACCCATTCTGTTAGGATTGAGGAAGGACGGTACATCTATCTTATCCGACATATTTTTCTTGGAAGAAATTCTCAGTTTCAAATTGACTTTTGCCCAGATTCTGTACGGAGCAAACTGCAATTCCAAAAAATAATAAGGAATATTTGTCAAGGAGAGACCAGTCTCATTATTACAAACTGCACAACTCTCAGCAACTGCTATCATCACACCTGATGTTACTACGTTGACCTGACCCCAAATACTTCAGGTTTTGCTTGTACTAAGCCCCCTGCCAGCTGGAAGGCCTCAGGGATTTTCCCGAAGTCCAGAAAGCTGGTGGAGGGAGGGGGTAGAAGGGCACGGCTATCACACATCTGTCAATCATGGAGAATCTTGAACCAATCAGGAAATATGCACTAAGAAACACCGCCACAGACCAACTACTTTGTCTCCAAAAATCCAAAGAGCAAATTCTATGCAAACCAGGCTGAATTATAGAGAAGCAGTGTGGCTCAATGGAAAGAGCACGGGCTTGGGAGTCAGATGTCATAGGTTCAAATCCCGGCTCCGCCAAATGTCGGCTGTGTGACCTTAGGCAAGTCACTTAACTTCTCTGTGCCTCAGTTACCTCATCTGTAAAATGGGGATTAAGACTGTGAGCCCCATGTGGGACAACCTGATCACCTTGATATCCTCCCCAGCGCTTACAACAGTGCTTTGCACATAGTAAGTGCTTAACAAATGCCATTATTATTATTATTATTTGCAGCAGGAGGCCCCAGTGAAGAATATTTTGGGTTGAAAGTGAATTGTCAAGTGGTTCAGAAGTGGAGGGGACCCATTCACACTCCTTCTGCCCCCCTGAGCCATACAGATCACCTGACAGAGACTATGATACTCTTTTTTAATACCTGTTTGTTTTTCAATGGAAAATCAAAATCAGTAAGGAAGGTGGCTAAGGATTCTGCAAAATCAAAAGGTCTGAATCTGAGCCCGCTGCTGGGTAGGGACCGTCTCTATATGTTGCCAACGTGTACTTCCCAAGTGCTTAGTACAATGCTCTGCACACAGTAAGCGCTCAATAAATACGATTGAATGAATAAATGAATGAATGAATCACACAGGCACCCAAACAGAAAATTGCTTAAAACTAGAGTGTGGCTTGTTCTGTTCCTAATGAAGACACTTTGGCCACTAAGCTTGATTATCAAGCTACTTTTTATTCAAAGGCTTCACAACACAGGTGACATCCATAAAGCTGAGAAAGGAATCAATTAGAATTTAGATGTCACTAATTGACCCTATTAGATGCAAACATGCATGATCTCCCCTCACCCTAGTTCTTGGGATGCGTAAGATGGGCTCTCACAAAAAAATGGGTCAATACTCAACTCAAATGCCTGGGAGGTGAAAAATAAGAGAAGAGAGAGAGGAAGAGAATGGAAAGAGGATGTGTGAGGGGAAATGACTCACTAGAGTCTATACATCTTGCTGCAAATGTCAGATACAAAGTAATAAGGGATGAAGGGTAAAATACATACTCAGTTCCTTCACGCAGTCGTTGACGAGCTGCTGCTCTTTCTCTTCAAAGGTGATTGTTTCGGTCTTCAGCTGAGAGGCCTAAATAAAAAAGGTCAGATCAAATACCCCATGCTTAAGGCTGCTAGGAAGAGCGTTACTCAGGTCAATCTGATTTGGGATGACAAAGAGAACGCACACACATGCACACATGTACGCACACACATACCCCCGCCCCCTTTTGCCCCTCTCCACCACGCATCCATTTTGGGGTCCTTCAGAGAAGGGGTTCGGCAAAAGCCCCCTTGTTGATGGGATTTGGATGCAGGATTTGGATCCCTCCTGTGTCACAAGCCCGCAACCTTAGTGTCATCCTTGACTCCGCTCTCTCATTCACCCAACATAACCCATCCGTCACCAAAACCTGCTGGTCTCACCTTCACAACATTGCCAAGATCTGCCCTTTCCTCTCCATCCAAGCCACTACCTTGTTAATATAATCATTCATCATATTCCAACTGGATAACTGCATCAGCCTCCTTTCTGACCTCCCAATCTCCTGTCTCTTCCCCACTTCAGTCTATACTTCACTTTGCTGCCCGGATTATCTTTTTATAGAAACTCTCTGGGCATGTCACCCCGCTTCTCAAAAATCTCCAGTGGTTGCCTATCAAGCTTCGTATCAAGCAAAAACTCCTCACTCTCGGCTTCAAGGCTTTCCATCACCTCGCCGCCTCCTACCTCAACTCCCTTCTCTCTTCCTACAGCCCAGCCCGCACCCTCTGCTCCTCTGCCGCCACTAACCTCCTCACTGTGCCTCGTTCTCACTTGTCCCGCCATTGACCCCTGGCCCATGTTCTACCTCTGGCCTGGAATGCCCTCCCTCCTCACATCCACCAAACTAGTTCTCTTCCCCCCTTCAAAGCCCTACTGAGAGCACACCTCCTCCAGGAAGCCTTCCCAGCCTGAGCCCCCCTTTTCCTCTGCTCCTCCTCCACTTCCTATCACCCCTACTCCCACCCTCTACTCTATCCCCCTCCCCACCCCACAACATTTGTGCATATCTGTACATATTTATTATTCTGTTTTATTAATGATGTGTATATATCTATAATTCTATTTATTTAAATTGACGCTACTGATGCCTGTCTATTTGTTTTGTTGTCAGCCTCCCCACTTTTAGACTGTGAGCCTGTTGTTGGATAGGGTTTGTCTTTGTTGTCGAATTGCACTTTCCAAGCGCTCGATACAGTGCTCTGCCTACAGTAAGTGCTCAATAAATACGATTGAATGAATGAAGGAAGTAATCGAGCTTAGCATGTCACCTCCCAGGAGTCATCATAATCTTGGAAAAATCACAGGTGCTTCAAAGACTATTCAGGAGATCTACTTGGGTTCTGTTCCGGCTGGTGCTCTCTCTTCTTTCCCTAAGAGGTCTGTTCCCCTCAACTCTGTCAGACAATAACTATTTGAGGAAAAGCAGACATAGTTCCTCATTCCACAAACCACACTGGAGTTCATTATTTCAAAAATAAGTTTGAGGTGACGTGAGCAATCCATACTCCTACTGGGATATAAAACTTGCATGACCAGCATGCCTTTTACAAGCCAACTCTTTATCCTCTTCTTCTTAAACTATTCCATTCGATATTGACTGAACCACTAAAAAAACGAACTACACCACAATGCCTCTTAGAAGCAGTGTGGCTTAGCGGAAAGAGAGCACAGGCTTGGGAGTCAGAGGTTGTGGGTTCTAATCCTGACTCCGCCACTTGTCAGCTGTATGACTTTAGACAAGTCACTTAATTTCTCTGTGCCTCAGTTACCTCATCTGGAAAATGGGGATTAAGACTGTGAGTCCCACTTGGGACAACCTGATGACCTTATATCTCCCCCAGCGCTTAGAACAATGCTTGTCACATAATAATAATAATAATAATGGCATTTATTAAGCGCTTACTATGTGCAAAGCACTGTAAGTGCTGGGCAGGTTACAAGGTGATCAAGTTGTGCCACAGGGGGCTCACAGTCTTAATCGCCATTTTACAAATGAGGTAACTGTGGCACAGAGAAGTTAAGCGACTTGCCCAAAGTCACACAGCTGACAATTGGCAGAGCCAGGATCTGAACCCATGACCTCTGACTCCAAAGCCCGGGCTCTTTCCAATGAGCCACGCTGCTTCTCTATAAGTGCTTAACAAATATCATCATTATTCTCCCTTTCTCAGCCTGCTGTGGGCAGGGATTACCTCTCTGTTGCTGAATTGTACTTTCCAAGCGCTTAGTACGGTGCTCTGCACACAGTAAGCGCTTAATAAATACGATTGAATGAATGAATGAATGAATATACCTAGCACCCCCTTTTCCACAAGTGTGGATAAGTTTTTACAATACAATAGCTGAGGCTCTCACCACCACAAGGTAAAATCTAGTTAAGGTGAAGTGTGCTCAATTTGCAGTTTTTTACTACTGGCTCAACAGCACTCCATTTTCCACCAAGATGATGACGGGCGAGCACAGGAGAGTTGCACGTGGAACGGCACAAACCACTAGAGCTACTGTCAATTTTTCTGCATGGATTCTCGGTCCTGAAATCTCAAGCCCAAAGCTCATCCATCATTCCCAATTGGAAACGCCAACACACAGCTGACCAGGTGATAGTAAGTCAAAACCAGGACAACAATGGTAGGTTTTTGTCACCTGGGCAGGAAATGTGTTTACTAACTCTGTTATATTGTTTGATTGCACTCTCCCAATCACTTAGAAATGTGTTCTGCACACAGTAAGAGCTCAGTAAATACGATGGATTGATTGATTGACTTTCAGGCAACTTGAGGGGTTTAGGCACTTTCTCGAGTGTATTTTTTCAAATAAGTATTTCTACCATTTAAAGCGGACTGATCCTAAAAAATTACCCAAGTAATTTAGGCTCTGAAGTGAAGTTTAGTCTCAAATATTCAAACATATAGAAGTTTGATACCTCAGAGTGTCTTTTATTTATTTTGGCTTTTTTTAGGGCAAAAGCATTTAGTCCTATTAGTCTTTACTAAATCAGAAAATCAGAGCTGCTAGTGTATACCTGACCTTCATGCTTCCTTTAAAAATAGCTTTGGAGCCAGTTATTATAGTAATTACTGGAATTAGTAACTATAGTGACTAAATTGGAATAGTACCTATTACCTTGGTACCATTTCTCCCAAGATAAGGGAAGCAAAGTTCCCACCCGTTTAAAATGAGATGAGGAGTGAGTCCTTCTCTGAGTTGTGTCACCCTTGCACTTGTATATTTTTACCCATATTCACCCATACTACAGTCCCACAAAAATTCTGTACAGATCCATAACTTATTTTAATGCCTGTCCCCTCCCCGCTAGACTGGACACCTGTCCACATGTTTTGTTTTGTTGTCTGTCTCCCCCTTCTAGACTGTGAGCCCGTTGTTGGGTAGGGACCGTCTCTATATGTTGCCAACTTGTACTTCCCAAGCACTTAGTACAGTGCTCTGCACACCGTAAACACTCAATAAATAAGGCTGAATGAATGAATGGAAGCTCCTTGTGGGAAGGGAATGTTTCTACCAGCTCTGTTAGACCGTGTTCTCCCAAGAGCTTAGTACAGTGTTCTGCACCCTGTAAGCACTCAATAAATAATATTGATTGATTAAGAGCCTCACCTCTGATCTAAGTACAACATTCTCTTCTTCAAGGTCCTTTAGTTTCTTCTGAAGAGTATCCAAGTGAAAGTAGTTCTGGACAGAGGAGGAAGACTCGTTCCTCTTCAGCCTGGCAAAAAATACACATTGAGATTTTCAAGGCCTTTTAGACACACAAACACACACACACACAGCCGCCCCCATGTCCAACATCAGTGGAGATGCAAACCAAGAAGTCGCAAAAACCTTTTAAATCACTCCAGTTTATCTGCATTTCATGGAGTTGTGCCAATGTATCAACACCAAAGTGGCTGTGAGGACAGTTTACATGATCCTCTCTAAACGGTAAGCTCCTTGGGGGAGGGAACATATCTACCAATTTGGTTATATTGTACTTTCCCAAGCACTCAGTCCAGTGCTTTGCACCCAGGACATTCTCAATAAATGATCGATTGCTGGCATTCATTCATTCAATCGTATTTATTGAGCGTTTACTGTGTGAAGAGCACTGTACTAAGCGCTTGAGAAGTACAAGTCGGCAACATATAGAGACGGTCCCTACCCAACAACGGGCTCGCAGTTTAGAAGGGGGAGATGGACAACAATACAGAACATGTAGACAGGTGTCAAAATCGTCAGAACAAATAGAATTATAGCTATAATGCACATCATTAACAAAATAGAATAGTAAATATGTATAAGTAAAATAAATAGAGTAATAAATCAGTACAAATATATACAAGTGTTGTGGGGAGGGGGGGATGGGGAGGAGAGGAAAAAGGGGGCTCAGTCTGAGAAGGCCTCCTGGAGGAGGTGAGCTCCCAGTAGGGCTTTGAAGGGAGGACGAGAGCTAGCTTGGCGGATGTGTGGAGGGAGGGCATTCAGGCCAGGGGAAGGACATGGGCTGGGGTCGACGGCGGAACAGGCGAGAACGAGGTACATGAACCATGTTCTAGCTTTAGATCACCATTGGGTCCCCAACTTTAAACATTTCAGGGATACAGAATCTCCAAAAGAGTTGTCCGCAGAATGGACAGCGTTTCTGGAACAACATTTCCCAGAAAGCTTTATTACTTACGAAGCCTTCCTTTCTCGTGACCCCACTCTCAAACACTGGGCCCCCCGCCCCTTCCTCTGATGAAAGCCCCGGTCGAAATCCACGCCTTCATGAAATGATCAGAAGTGAAAATGGCTAATGCCCTTCCCCTGTGCAAAACTAGGAAGTGCCAAAGGACCCGTTTAAGGGGGAAGTCTTCCAAACCTGCAAACATCTAAGTCAAACTACACCCCATGGGCCAGAGCTCCACTGTGTGATTGCTCCATGGATACACTTGAAATAAAAGCTATTCCACAATCCTGAGTCACGTCGGTCAATGCTCAAATGGCAGGCAGCACGGGGATAGGAGGAAACCTCTCCTACTGACCAGAGGATGATAATGATAACAATACTAACAATAATAATAATAATGATGGCATTTATTAAGCGCTTCCTATGTGCCATGCACCGTACTAAGCGCTGAGGTCAATACAAGTCCCACCTGTGAGCCCACTGTTGGGTAGGGACTGTCTCTATATGTTGCCAACTTGTACTTCCCAAGCGCTTAGTACAGTGCTCTGCACACAGTAAGCGCTCAATAAATACGATTGATGATGATGATGATGACGGGGCTCACAGTCTAAGTAGGAGGGAGAACTACTTAGGAGGGAGAACTTCCCTAAAGAAGGAGTCACTTCCTTAGGAGGGAAGCAGCGTGGCTTAGTAGAAAGAGCACAGGCTTGGGAGTCAGAGGACATGGGTTCTAATCGTGGCTCCGCCACTTGCCTGCTGTGTGGTCTTGGGCAAGCCAAACTTCTCTGTGCCTCAGTTGCCTCATCTGTAAAATGGGGATTAAAACTGTGAGCCTCACATGGGACAACCTGATTACTTTGTACCTACCCCAGAGCTTGGAACAGTGCTTGGCACATAGTAAGCGCTTAACAAATACCATAAAAAAAACTGGTACCGAATCCCTGTTTTGCAGATGATGGACTGGATCCCTTGAGAAGCAGTACGGCATGGTGGATGGAACACGGGCCTAGGAGTCAGAAGGTCATGGGTTCTAATTCTGGCTCTGCCACTTGCCTGCTCTGTGGCCTTGGGCAAGTCGATTCTTTTCTCTGTGCCTCAGTTATCTCATCTGTAAAACGGGGACTGAGACTGTGAGTCCCACATGGGACAGGGACTGTGTCCAACTTGATTTGCTTGTATCCTTCCTTCCTCTCCCCCTCGTCCCCTTCTCCATCCCCTCACCTCACCTCCTTCCCTTCCCCACAGCACCTGTATATATGTATATATGTTTGTACATATTTATTACTCTATTTATTTATTTTACTTGTACATATCTATTCCATTCTATTTTGTAGTATGTTTGGTTTTGTCTCCCCCTTTTAGACTGTGAGCCCACTGTTGGGTAGGGACTGTCTCTATATGTTGCCAGCTTGTACTTCCCAAGCGCTTAGTACAGTGCTCTGCACACAGTAAGCGCTCAATAAATACAATTGATGATGATGATGATGATCCACCCCAATGATTAGTTCAGTGCCTAGCATCATAGTAAGCACCAAACAAATACCATTATTATTACTATTATTATCCCTTCTAGATGGCCACCAATCGGACACATCCCAGAATCAAATTGTTTCCCCCCACCCCACTGACCACCGATGGGCTGGACTGGCCAACGATTTTCAAGAGAATGAATACGCATATTGATGCTCAGGGGAGAAATGAGATTTGTAATTCTGTCTCCTCCAACAAATATCCATTTTTTAAATGGTATCCGTTAAGCGCTTACTCTGTTCCAGGCACTGTACTAAGTACTGGCGTAGAAACCAGTTAATCAGGTTGGACACGGTCCCTGTCTCACAATCTTAATCGCCGTTTTCCAGATGAGGTAACTGAGGCACGGAGAAGTTAACTGCCTTGCCCAAGGTCATGCAGCGAACAAGTGGTGGAGGTCTTTCTGATTCTCAGTCCCAATCTTTATATCCACTAGGCTACGCTCCCCTTTTCTTGGGCCTTGAATCCACTCCATCAACTCTGACCTAGAGGCCAACAAGAAGAGGTGAGAAAAGTGGCCACTGATAGCTAGCCCCGTCACATAATGTTCCTCTTTTGGCTCAGGCGGTTTTGCCCAACTGTCCTGAAAACACCTGTCAACAAACCCTCTCTTCTCTGGCTTTTGGGAAGAGGTGACTCCTCTGGGACTTACGGGGTGGAGCAGACGGACTCTGGCTCACTCTCCTCAGCAGCACTGGTGTAGAACTGGAGCAGCTCATCCTTCATGGACAACTCATGGCGCAGCTGACTCACCTGATGGGAGACAGAGCACGGCCTCAACATTTATTTTCCTGAAGGAGCCTTAGCAGCCAACCCATCCCAGCACTTGAAACCAGCTTTTATCATCAAACACCACCAAAACCCCAACGCTGAACGATCCTAAGTGCCTTGCCATCTGTTCTGGGGATAAGGAATTGATCGTCAGAGGGGAAAGGAGGCAGTGGGAAGGAAAGAGGTTTGTCTCGCTTAAGAAAAACAATCCAACGTGCTTCGGCATGAGTTTCCCCGCCTCGGCTGATTCTCCTCTTTGTTCTGGGAAAGAGGCGGTGGCCGGGAGAGGAGAGGTTCTCGAATGGATGTCTTGTTCACTCCTCAAAGCGTCTGTCTCCCAATCTCTTGTAATCAAACAGCACCGGGCCTTTAGAAATGTACAGATGGACAAGCGGGGACCACTGCCAGACAAGCAGGTCATATTGCAGGGTGAAAGAAGAGGCCATTTCACTCCTCCGGAAATCAACTCCCATCTAAAAACGAGTGGTAGCTGTGCCAACTCCAGGTGGGACACAACGGGCACCATGACTGCACGCAGCCTCCTGCCTGCACAACCTTTGCTCTCTCTGCCAAACAGCCGAGGCAGCTTCAAACTAGCCGGTGCTCCAGGAAAAGCTTGCTTGCTCACGGTCCAGTCTACATTTGCTATAATAATAATAATAATGGCATTTATTAAGCACTTAATAAATGCTATTATTATTATTATTATTATTACAAGGTGATCAGGTTGTCCCACGGGGGGCTCACAGTCTTAATCCTCATTTTACAGATGAGGTACTGAGGCACAGAGAAGTTAAGTGACTTGCCCAAAGTCACACAGCTGACAGTTGGAGGAGCCGGGGTTTGAGCCCATGACCTCTGACTCCAAAGCCCGTGCTCTTTCCACTGAGCCACGCTGCTTCCCTTCTTCTTCACATACACACAAGTAAACACACACTCAATAAGCTATAAGCACTCCCATGTGATGTGCACGAAATCCCAGTGTGAGGATGGGATTTGAGGGCAGGATTCTGCCCCCTTTCCTTCCCCGCCTCCCTGTCGACACCCCTTGGTAGGAAGGAAAAGGGAGTGGGGGGGCCTTATGAGGGTTGTCTAGGCATAGTAAGCGCTTAATAAATGCCATTATTATTATTATTATTATCGAGCACTTTCTTCTGTCCAGGGTATAGGAGGGACTTGGGCACTGCGAGGCAGAGTGTATCACTGCTGGTGGGCCATGTCACATAAGACCCTGGAGAAAGGCATACAAATCACAGGAGAAAGCTTACGGTTTTCCTGACGCCCCTGGTCTCCCCACCGCAACACCCACCCAAGGCGCACCCCCAAAGGAGAATGCTAGGGAGGACAGGGGGTGGGAATATGGGGCTGGAACAGCAGTTTAAGTCTTTTGAGTTCTGGTGGCATGGCAGTTTGTAGGGATATAGGAACCAAGCAACTTGCTGAGCCCCCCACACTCATTTTAGGGCCAGGGTTGACACCCCCACCCACACTTTATCCAGATTTACAGTGAGCGCATTCAACACCACATACACACAAGTAAACACACACTCAATAATAATAATAATAACAATAATGATGGCATTTGTTAAGCGCTTACTATGTGCAAAGCACTGTTCTAAGCACTGGGGAGGCTACAAGGTGATCAGGTTGTCCCACAGGGGGCTCACAGTCTTAATCCCCATTTTACAGATGAGGAAACTGAGGCCCAGAGAAGTGAAGTGACTTGCCCAAGGTCACACAGCTGACAATTGGCAGAGCCGGGATTTGAACCCATGACCTGACTCCCAAGCCCGTGCTCTTTCCATTGAGCCACGATGCCCCTACTGTGTGCAGAGCATTCTTCATGGTGTATTGGGGACATTCAAAAGAAACAAGAGATCTCTGTCCTCTAAGAGTTTGCAAGTGTGTGTGTGTGCACACACACATACTCACACACACACTCACACACACACAATCTCAAATACACACTGCAAACTCCTTCACTTTTTCATCTTACACGCCCCAATGTCATAACTGAGATGCATTAGTTCCCAGAGACCCAGAAACCTGCCCTCAATTTCAAAGAGGCATTGTCACTCAGTTGTCTTTACTTGAAAAAAGTTGGGTGTTTCTTTTTTGATTATCGAGAGGCGAGAAGATTGGAGACGTAGCTGGCTCTCTCCTGTGATCCCACACAGGGATGTTTAGGGTGCCGTCTGTTTCCAAGGAAAGCCCTTGTTGTTGATCTTTCTGAATACTGCCGTGATGACTGACTTGGGGTTTTGGAAGGCTTTCACTGTTTTCCTTTCGAAAACATTGTACTTTCGAGGGTGTGCGCATGGATGTGTAATTTGTAGAAATATCTAGCGATTTGAATAGACAAATGTTCTGATTGAACAAAAACAGACCTAACTAGCCTTAGGGGATTTAAGCAGGGTCATTTCATCTCTTCAAACATAACCTTACCAGACAAAGGTCCTGTGTTTGATGGGGGAAGGAGGAGGGAAGGAACAAAGGGGAAGAAAGGAGAAAGGGAGAGAGGGGTGGGGGGACTAGGGAATAAAGCCAGATGGGAGGGTGGGATTATGACTGGAGAAGAAAGTTGAAAAACCCTCCTGTTCTAACAACCACCACCAGATTCTTGCCCCTCCAGGCTGAGTCCTGGAGAAATAAGTCAGCTGATTAAGGCTAAATGCAGATGTTCTGTACCTTTTGTCTTAACTGTCACAGTGGCTAAGAAGGCATTGATGCAGTATCTCAGAACAAAGAGAGCTGAGCCAGACTGACTAAATCTCTGTCCTTTCGCCCAGACTGGGCCCAGCGCTTAGAATAGTGCTTTGTACATAGTAAGCGCTTAACAAATGCCATCATTATTATAGCCTCCTCATTCTATCTCTAAGAAGCTTAATGCTAATGCAACCCCCTTGCACCCCAAACGATTCCACTCTCCAGCAAACTCCTGTAAATATTGCACTTACCTAAACAGATTTAATTGTGCTGTAATGCATTACCGTTGATTAAAAATTTGTGCTTTTAACTTCTTCTCAGGTTTTTGAACTCCTCGAGGGCTGGGCAACTTCTAATTATTAAAACATAACTCAACACCTTGTGTTCTGATAGTTGGGTAAGTCAGTCTAAAAGACCTATTTCTGGAACTTAAGACACTCTGGTAACGCACTGACTTGCCTGGGGGTAAGCAACAAAGAGGAGATGCAGAAAGGAGGGAGCCACCACATCCATCAATCAATCAATCGTATTTATTGAGCGCTTACTGTGTGCAGAGCACTGTACTAAGCGCTTGGGAAGTACAAGTTGGCAACATATAGAGACAGTCCCTACCCAACAGTGGGCTCACACCACATGATGAGAAGCAGTGTGGCTCAGTGGAAAGAGCACGGGCTTGGGAATCAGAGGTCGAGGATTCTAATCCTGGCTCCGCCACTTGTCAGCTGTGTGACTTTAGGAAAGTCACTTCACTTCTCTGAGCCTCAGTTACTTCACCTGTAAAATGGGGATTAAGATGGGGTTTACAATCTTAATCCCTGTGTGGGACAGGGACTGTGTCCAATTTCATGGGGCTCATAGTCTAGGTAGGCAGGTAACAGGAATTTAACTCCTTCTCAGGTTTTTGAACTCCTCGAGGGCTGGGCAACTTCTAATTATTAAAACATAACTCAACACCTTGTAGTCTGATAGTTGGGCAAGTCAGTCAACAAGACCTGTCTCTGGAATTTAAGACACTCTGGTAACGCAAAGAGGAGATGCAGAAAGGAGGGAGCCTGATAGGGGATCTGATGGAGACAATTTCTCTGGGGCTGCTTTTTTTTTTTTTTTTAACGACGCATAGAAAGCTTCTGTTTGCTATATCTAAAGAACTCCCAAAATCCAATTTGGGGGGTTAAACAAAGGAAATAAGAGAAATAGATCTGAGTTTTGTTGCAACATCTCTCACTGTTTTCCATTTTACATTTTACAGTTCAGGGAATTTGAGGCACAGAGAAGTGACTTCCCCAAGGTCACACAGCAAGCAATTGGCAGAGCTGGAATTAGAACCCAGGTCCTTCTGATTCCCAGTCCTGTGCTCTATCCACCTGAAAAGCAGTGTGGCTTATTGGAAAGAGCATGGGCTTGGGAGTCAGAGGTCGTGAATTCTAATCCCAGGCCCCACCACTTGTCAGCTATGTGACTTTGGGCATGTCACTTAACTTTTCTGTTCCTCACTTACCTCATCTGTAAAATGGGGATGAAGTCTGTGAGCCCCACATGGGGCAACTTGATTACCTTGTATCTATCCCAGAGCTTAGAAAAGTGCTTGGCACATAGTAAGCGCTTAACAAATACCACCATTATTATTATTATTATGATGCCACTTTTGACAGTAGGTCACAAGGCTTCTTCCATTATATCCAAGCAATAGCCTCCTCGCTTCTCACCCTCAGAAGACCCGGCTCTCTTGTTTTAGCCATCTTTCCTGCCCAACATCCACGAAAACCACAAACCTCCGCTTCGAGGCCCCTAAACCTCATGGGGGGCTGTGACCAAAGGAGTTTTCGGTAATCTGAGAACTCTTACCTCTTCCCTGATATGCTCGACTTGTTCCTCAAGCAGTTCGTTCCTCTCCGTTAGGGTTTTGTTCTTCTTCAACAACGACTGGCCGATCCGAGCAGCTAATTCTAAATCCCGCTCTTTCTGTCAGAGGAAAAAAACAGAGTTTCAAACAGGTTCCTATGGCAGGCTCCCGCAGGCGGAAGTAGTGAAAACGGAGCAAGAAGAAAGAAGAGTTTTTAAAAACAAAGGAATTAATCATTTGTCTCTCATTTTAATGCTAATGACCTGATTAACAGCAGATAAAACAGTTTGTGACACAGTAAGTGCTTAACAAACATCATAATGATAATAATGGTAATAGGGGTTTCAGCTGTGTCTACCTATATTTTGAACAGTTGTCTTTTAGTATTTATTGAGTGCTATGTGCAGAGCACTGTACTATGCGCTTGGGAGAGTACAGTGTTCTGCACATAGTAAGCGCTCAATAAATACTATTGATTGATTGGGGATCTGATGGAGACAATTTCTCTGGGGCTGCTTTTTAACTTTTTTTTTTAACGACACATAGAAAGCTAAGAGTTCTATATCTAAAGAACTCTCAAAATCCAATTTGGGGGGTTACACAAAGGAAATAAGAGAAATAGATCTGAGTTTTGTTGCAACATCTCTCACTGTTTTCCATCCACTGTCACCCCGATTGAAATGAAAATGGACAGTTAATCTGGAGCTAACCACCCTCAGCCAATACATGATGTGTAGTGGGGGAGCAGCGTGGCTCAGTGGAAAGAGCACGGGCTTTGGAGTCAGAGGTCATGGGTTCAAATCCCGGCTCCGCCACTTGTCAGCTGTGTGACTTTGGGCAAGTCACTTCACTTCCCTGGGCCTCAGTTCCCTCATTTGTAAAATGGGGATGAAGACTGTGAGCCCCATGTGGGACAACCTGATTACCTTGTATCTACCCCAACGCTAAGAACAGTGCTTTGCACATAGTAAGCGCTCAACAAATACCAACATTATCATTATTATTATTATGTGTGTTAGAAATCCTTGGGCATTTTGGGACAAGGAGAAGCAAAAGTGTAAATCAATCAATCAATCAATCAATCGTATTTATTGAGCGCTTACTATGTGCAGAGCACTACGTGTAAAGATCCTGATAGGACATCCCCACAGTTTACAGGCGAAGCAATGTAACAGAATACCATTACTTCAGCTCACTCGGCCACTTAGAGCTGACCATGCTGGTCCAGGAATGTACAAAATGAAACCAAGCCACCCTTGCTCTTTCCAGAAATAAAAATGCCAACTAATGCACTGATAGCATGCAGAGGCTAAAATCTTATTGATCCCATCTAGAGGAGCGCTTAAAGCAAGGCAGGCATCCCATTTCACCCCAATGCAGGGTAACAAGGTCTCAAACTACTATGTGGCCCAAGGGCCAGAGTCAAAAGAGGTTATTTTAGGACAGGTAGTGAATTCTGATTGAAGATACACCACTCCGGGATGGATTTATTTTCATCTTGGCCTCACCCATTCTTCCCTTCCAAATGAAAAAAAAAAACCACATTCTCTTTGGAACAAATTTTACTAACTACATGGAAATTTTTAAAGTGCAAAAGAGCCCATACCCCCATCAGATAATTTCCTGAAATCTGACGACTCTGTTCTTGGCTAATCAAAAGGAGTTCAGCTGCAATTTAGGCATTCCTATCCACACCCTGCATGTCCATTGTTCCCATTTCAGTGAGAAAAAGTGTGCTTTTGTGACAAGAGTTTTGGATTAGCACCTGGGAGTCTTTTACTTACTCAGCTAAGTCATTTAACCCTCTCTGAGAGTCAGCCTTTCCCAGCTAAAAATCCAGTGCAACATCAACAGCCCCATCACCTGCCTCACCAGGTTACCACTTAATTTCTCTGTCCCTCAGTTTCCTCATCTGTAAAATGGGGACTAAGACTATGAGCTCCATCAGTTACCTCATCCGTAAAATGGGGATTAAGACTGTGAGCCCCATGTGGGACAGCCTGATAACCTTGTAACCTCCCCAGTGCTTAGAACAGTGCTTTGCACATAGTAAGCGCTTAATAAATGCCATAGTAATAATAATAATAATAATAATAATCTACCCCAGTGCTTAGAACAGTGCTTGGCACATAGTAAGCACTTAACAAATACCATCATTATTATTATTATATGGGACATGGAGTGTGTCCACACTGATTATCTTGTATCTCCTCCAGTGATTAGAACAGTGCCTGGCACATAGTTAGCACTTAAATATCGTAAAATAAAAAATTAAAAGTGGCGGAACCCAAGCCCCCACAGTCCCAGGCCCATGCTCTTTCCACTGGGCCAACCTGTTCTCCATCCTTGTCCCAGGAACAAAACCACTGCTCCTAGCAAATAGTAGTTATACAGGCAATGTGATCCATAGCTAAGATTCCTTCTGCCTTCTACAGATTCCTCAAGGTCCCTGCTTGACTACAGTAACTCCACTTTGGTGGCTGGGGAAGTTGGGAGGGGGTAGGATCCAGCTGGGTCTACTGCGAACCAAGGTGATGGAACAGAGGAAGCCACAGAGTTTAATTCTCTTATAAGAAAGGGGTATCAAACTCATGGCTATGTCAGAACCAATGTCCGGATGTCCCTTAAGGGCTCTACCAGTAGTGATGCGGGATATATCCAGTGCTATAAACTAACTGCAAGTTCTTCTCTCTAGAGTAATAATCACAGAAGCAGCGTGGCTCAGTGGAAAGAGTCCGGGCTTTGGAGTCGGAGGTCATGGGTTCGAATCCCCGCTCCGCCGCTCGTCGGCTGGGTGACTTGGGGCAAGTCACTTCGCTTCTCTGGGCCTCAGTTCCCTCATCCCCTTTTACACTCCCCTTTTAGACTCCCCCCTTTTAGACTGTGAGCCCACTGTTAGGTAGGGACTGTCTCTATATGTTGCCAACTTGTACTTCCCAAGCGCTTAGTACAGTGCTCTGCACACAGTAAGCGCTCAATAAATATGATTGATTGATTGATAGAGTGTAAGTTCTTTGCGGGGAGGGAATGTGTCTGCTGTATTGTGTTCTCTCGCATGCACTTAGTACAGTGTTCTGCACACAATAAGTGCTCAATAAATATGATTGACTGAACAAGAAGAAGCAATGAATAGCCAAGGTGATAATGCTATTTTTCCTTTTCATGACAAAATATCTGACTTTGACTAGCAGACCTTGATCTGTTTCTGGGACCACCCTTCAGGTTCAGAATCTGTGGCTTTAGACCCACAGAATGTCAGGTTTTTGAAACGGCCTACCACAATTCCGGCTCCAGCTGAAGGAGTCTGCAGGAATCAGAGTTTCCGGTTCTTTAGCCGATTTTCACCGGCAGAGGCGATTTTTGCTTTCCCTACATGACTCAGGACTTTCTACCCTACATTCAAGGTTAGATAATAATAATAATGATGGCATTTATTAAGCACTTACTATGTGCAAAGCACTGTTCTAAGCGCTGGGGAGGTTACAAGGTGATCGGGTTGTCCCGCGGGGGGCTCACAGTCTTAATCCCCATTTCACAGATGAGGTCACTGAAGCATAGAGGAGTTAAGTGACTTGCCCAAAGTCACACAGCTGACAATTGGCAGAGCTGGGATTCGAACCCATGACCTCTGACTCATTCATTCATTCAATCATATTTATTGAGCGCTTACCGTGTGCAGAGCACTGTACTAAGCGCTTGGGAAGTACAAGTTGGCAACATATAGAGACGGTCCCTACCCAACAGCGGTCTCACAGTCTAGAAGGGGGAGACGGACAACAGAACAAAACATACTAACAAAATAAAATAGATTCCAAAGCCCGTGATGTAAAATCTTCCCCAGAATAAAGTATATCGACTGCTTGTTTCTCTCATTAATGCTCATTCCATTCCTAAAGGTTCAACACTAACCTGATCCTGGGAATATCTGAGTGCCTTCAGATCTTGCGGGCAGACATTCGAGCAAGATGTAGATAGTGGAATAGGCAATTAAATGAATGGCAATCAGCTCCACTTTGCATCTTGCATTCCCCCCGGAGAAGATGTTCTCTCAAGACTTATCTGCCGAATCGTTTTTCCATCATAATGAACTGTGTCTGGGGGCCCCCTTTTTCACTGGGAGCAAGATGCTGGGACACACCTAATGACCATCTCCAGATCATCTATTTAATAGACACCATGTTGACAGAATGGACCACCAGTCATCCTTAGGAACTAGAAGCCAGGAACCAGGCCCAGGCCCATGTTCAAAGCCTCCTCCTCACTGCCCTCAGCCTCAGTCTGCCCTGGGAGCACTCAGGCCCATTGAAGAGCTGGCCCCCATCACAAATGACAAGTCTCTCTGGATCTATTGCGAGTTGATGTGTTATCATGACTGTGTTTTTTAGACTGTGAGCCCACTGTTGGGTAGGGACTGTCTCTATATGTTGCCAACTTGTACTTCCCAAGCGCTTAGTACAGTGCTCTGCACACAGTAAGCGCTCAATAAATACGATTGATCGATTATCATGTTGGTTGAGCTCTCTGTGGGCAGGAATCATGCCTATCAATTTGATTGTACTTTTCCAAGAGCGTAGTACAGTGCTCTGCACACAGTAAGCGCTCAATAAATACGATTGATCGATTATCATGTTGGTTGAGCTCTCTGTGGGCAGGAATCATGCCTATCAATTTGATTGTACTTTTCCAAGAGCGTAGTACAGTGCTCTGCTCACAGTAAGCACTCAATAAATACAATTGAATGGCTGATTGGTCCACAAGAGTACTTAGTCTAGTGCTCCATATGCAGTAAGTGCTCAATAAATATGATTGATTTATAACTGGGAAAAGACTGTCTACTCTTGTAAACTCATGGTGGACACTGAACATTTCTATCAACTCCACTGCACTGTGCTGTCCCAAGCACTTAGTGCAGTG
This sequence comes from Tachyglossus aculeatus, assembly GCF_015852505.1. Taxonomy (NCBI): domain Eukaryota; kingdom Metazoa; phylum Chordata; class Mammalia; order Monotremata; family Tachyglossidae; genus Tachyglossus; species Tachyglossus aculeatus. Next base: position 39,052,565 of record NC_052067.1, on the reverse strand, counting down.
CTCTGCATATAGTAAGTGCTCAATAAATGCCACTGGTTGACTGATTAACCTACTCAATGAATTACCAGGAGCAACGCTCAAGTAAGCTCTCAATAAATGCAACTGATTGATTGATTAATCTACTCAAAGAATTACCAGGAGCAATGATCGGAACAACACAGTTTTGCCACCAGAAAACTTTGGACCTTTCTAGTCATTCCTTTTATCATCAATGACTCACTAATGAGACAAATAACTACTTTTGGGTTGGCATTTTGCACCTCAGGTCCAGGGGATGTAATAAATACTTGTAAGCTGATTACTCAAGCAAAGAAGAAAGGTACCCAAATAGCGACAAGTCTGTGTAATCTCCCAGGCTCTCAACATTATAAGCCATGCGCTTAGTACAGTGCTCTGCACACAGTAAGCGTTCAATAAATACAATTGAATGAATTATGAGTGGCTTCAGGTGGTAGTGGCCTAATCAATCGTATTTATTGAGCACTGTACTAAGCACTTGGGAGAGTACAGTACAAACAATATAACAGAGTCGGTAGACACATTTCTGCCCACAATGAGCTTACAGTCTAGAAGGACGATTTTATAGTCTTGACTGTGAGTCACTTAGATTCACACACCTGTTATCCTCTACATAATCCAGTTTCAGAACCTGACTCAGACTCAAGGCTATGTCTCATGCTATGTCTCACCCTAATCTATCTCTGCAACCTTAGGGAAGTCTGTCTGGGAGGCCTCATAAAAAAAACATTCACCAGGGAGTTCCTGCCATGTAGGATTGAGTGTCACAATAAATCAATCCTCAAAGAGAAGCAGTGTGGCTCAGTGGAAAGAGCCTGGGCTTAGGAGTCAGGGGTTGTGGGTTCTAATCCCGACTCCGCCACTCGTCAGCTGGGTGACTTTGGGCAAGTCACTTCACTTCTCTGTGCCTCAGTTCCCTCATCTGTAAAATGGGGATGAAGACTGTGAGCTCCACGTGGGACAACCTTGATTACCTTCTAATCCCCCTGTGCTTAGAACAGTGCTTGGCACATAGTAAGCGCTTAACAAATACCAACATTATTATTATTATTATTATAGCAAGTTCCCCACCTAGAATACAAAAAAAGAAAAACAAAAAAAAAACAACCCAAAAGGCCCATCCCCTTGAATTTCAACCCAAAACTATGCATGCATTCCTCCTGACTCTCTCTTCCAGTATAAAAGCCTTCTTTGCTGAGAGATGTGGGCTTTCTTTTCCCCAACCAAGGCCCTATTTCTTTGGCTAAGTCATATCTATGAACTTGGCAAATGATGGAAGACATTAGGCACCCTTTTCCTAGAAATAATTGGCCTGGTGGGCACCTCTAATGAGATGGAAGACCCCGCTTCCAACCTATCAGCATTTATTGAGCTCTGACTGTGTGCAGAGCTCTGTACTAAGCATTTGGGAGAGTAGCATACAATAAGAGGTGGTAGACATGACCTCTGCCCTCAACGAGTTTACAGTCTACCATATAACAAGTAGGGCCTAATTCTTCCTCTACCAGCAGGCCAGTGACAGGGACTATTTTACCTGCAGCAAAACAAAAAGGATGAAGTCTGATGAGGAGGAAAGGAGGAAAGCCATCATCTCCACCTTCAAAATATCTGGGGGATGAGTTAATGCTTTGGTCTCTCAATGCCAATTCCTCCAGAGCAGCATCCCCCTTCCCCAGACCCCTCCACTCCCTTTCCATTCCCTCTCACAGTACCTTTGTTCTAGACCTCTCTTATTCTTCTAAACAAAATGTCACGTTTACCTGCCCTTTGAGTAAAAAAACTACTAGTCTGCCCCGTGACTAGAAAAAAACAAAGAAAAACCAAATGTCTCTTGTAACTGTGGTCTGATATTTTCTCAATTACGATAGAGTATTAAGCTGTGCCTTAATTATAGTAATCTACAGAAAACATCAGACAGCTCAAATCTGACAAATCAAGAACAGCTTTGAAAAAGTGCCCATATACCCCAAAAGCCACATTCCAAAAATCACTTATGTAGAGTAAAGGCAACTTTATACAGTCAACTCTGCGAGAAGCAGAATTGACAGGCTTTCAGGTTTTAGTGCCTCCTTATCTCCTCTATTCAACTTCTGTCTGAACATAGTAAAATGAGAGGTAAGAATATTAGAAAGCAGTAGCAGTATCAAGGGACAAGAAAAATACAAACTGGAGAATTATCCTCTGAATAATTAAAGGCTAACCATACCCATTTCAGGATCTGACTGAACCCCTGTTTTGTTGACTAAATGCACTGAACAGGATTGTTATTCACCCAGTGAAACTTATTTTCCGTTATTCTCTGAGCATAAAACACTCTAGAAGCCTGAAAAGGTTAAAGAACTTCCCTAAAGGACCAATTGTCAAATGACCAACTGTCAGAAATTAAATTGATAGTCAAGCATGGAGGTGACCACTTCACTGACATGTGTCAACCAGAAAATCCAACTGTCAACAAAAAGCAACAAAAAACCACATTGGGGTTGGGATTAATACTTGAACATAAGGAAGCCAGTTTTGTGTGGCAACAGACTTAAAAATTTCTGATTTTAGAGGAATTAAGGCTCCAGCTTAAAGAAATGGTCAGGAAGAACCAAAAATCTGAATGTCTATTGGACTGCACAGCCAGTAAATAACTAAACCTGGAAAGAGTCTAATCTCAGTGGATTTGTTGGTGGCTTGAAAAATACTAATTTAGGAAAGGTATGAGACATCAAATCTTAAACCTATATGAAGAGTAAAGATCTTGATATGTTGGGCCGAGGGCTAGAGAGGCCAAGTGCAACAATTAGTTCGCTCACCTTTTGAAATGTCAGTGGATTTAAGATTTGATACTTGGATATGACAGCACTTTGCTGCTGGCTATGTGCTTGTCTGTGGTTCGTATAGCAATGATCCAATTTCCTCTATACTGTGAGCTCACTGTAGTGTAAACTCTGTTGTAGTGTACTCTCCCAAACACTTAGACAGTGCTCGGCACATAGTAAGCGCTCAATAAATACTATTATTGATAATGATGATCCAAGAACACTGAATGAGTTCAAGATACCTTTTCTGGCCCTTTGTTTGAAAAACACATTTATTTCTGTTTCAGGGAGAAATAAATACTAGGTCAGAGGTGCAAAAGAGTGCCGAACCTCTGTATCCTATTTTGGAGCATAAAGTAAACCATATTTGGGGAAATGAACTATCTATTTCTAAGTCTTGAATTCAGTTTGAAAGTGACCCCATTTCAGGTTCATTAGAGAAGACTGAGCAAAAGGAGAATTTATCCACAGATATAAACTGGAAAGTCTAGTAGGAGTTACGAAGTTGTGCAAATTCTCCAGAGCTCTAGAAGACAGTTTCAGGTTCAGGCCGCTCATTCTCCATGTTCACCATGGGTGGGGATTAGGGGAGTGACAAGCAGCGTGGCCTCATGGACAGAGCACAGGCCTGGGAGACAGAAGGACCTGGGTTCTAATTCCAGCTCTACTGTTTTGTTGGGAGACCTTGGGCAGGTCACTTCACTTCTCTGTGCTTCAGTTCCTTCATCTGCAAAATGGGAATGAAGACCGTGAGCCCCATCAGGGACAGGGACTGGGTCCAATCTGATTAGCTTGCATTTACTATTGTACCGTACCTGACACTTAGTACGGCACATTGTACAGTACCTGACACTTAATAAATACTATAAAAAAGGGTGGGGTAAAACAAAAACCTGGAACTCCTGGCCTCAGTCATTTGGGGACTAGATTATGGGCTTCGGAGGCTACCAAATTCTCAGTGCACGTGCCCCAATACCCCAAAATTGGGCTGTTTTCAGAGCCACTCAATGTTCAGGCTAGGCAAAATGGCAGACATTCCCACAGACTAAAGTTCATTTTAAATTTATTTTATTTTGTTAGTATGTTTGGTTTTGTTCTCTGTCTCCCCCTTTTAGACTGTGAGCCCACTGTTGGGTAGGGACTGTCTCTATATGTTGCCAACTTGTACTTCCCAAGCGCTTAGTACAGTGCTTTGCACACAGTAAGTGCTCAATAAATATGATTGATTGATTGATTGATTGACTGGACAACCCTTTAAGGTCTCAGGCAGTAACAGCAGAGTTACTGCTTAGTAGTTCCAGCTCTACTTTTATAACCTAAATGAAGTTCCCAAATTTATGATCATGGGAATCAACACTTCTTGGACAACTGATATTTTTAGACACACCATCAACAAGACCGCTTTTTTATAATGTCGTTGTTGCAAACAATCATATTTCCTCTTCGAGACAGGCTTACCTCCTCTAGAAGACGTGTAACAGCATCTATGTCATTGTATGTTTTAGTCATCTGGCCCACTCTTTCGGCGCATAAAACTGTAAGAAAGCAAATATAACAATAATGAAGACATATTTGGAAAAACACTAAATGATTTCTCAAAAACGGGGACGGAGGCTCTACACATATAGAACACACCATTCATTTTGGCAGTTTGTTAACCTTGACTTGAGTTAACCAGACTTAGACGCATCATTTTCTCACTTGTCTCAATTCAGTCTTTCCAAATAGAGGATACCGAAGCTTCTTCCTCACAGAGCAGGTGTTTGAAAATTGATTAAGTGTAGAGCAAGCAGTGCTACCAGATGGACTGAATTAGTAAAATTTCATCGTACAAAACCATGGGAAAAGAATAAAGTCAATAAAACGATCCTGATCATCAATGCAAGGATCTCTATAAATTATCTCAGTAAGAGTTAAAGCATAAATAGAGGGTGGTCTGAAAGTGACCCTAACTTTTGGAAAGCATTCTGCATAGAATGCTTAAATGTATTTTTTTTTACAGTATATGTATTTTTTTCCAATGGGAAAATTAACTGGAGATTGGAAAAAAAAGTGGGACTGGTTTTAATCTTAAAAAGGCTAGTTTCTTTAAATCAACTGGATTTCTTTGGCTAAATTTAGAGACAAGTGATTGATTTGCAGGGTCTGGCCTCCCTCCCCTCCAGCTTCTTTTGTGGACATCATTTCCCTACAAAGAAAGGAAGGACGAAAGGGTGCATTCTGTCACTCACTTGAACGTTAACTTAATAAGTGGCCAGATCGACTACAGCACAACTAATGCTTATTGTACACTCCCAAGCACCTAGGACGCTATTCTGCACAGAGTAAACACTCAATCAATACTATTGATTAGGGCTCTGCTCAATTTTTCTGAGCAGTCTGATGCAGAGATAGCTCATATTATGTAACTGGAGGACATCCCTGACTCTAACTGCAAAATGTTTAACTGAAATAAGACAGGCTCCAGCTACATTTTGTATTATATGCAAGTGATGCTATCATCAGAACAAACAACATGGGAGAAAGGTGAGCTAGTGGAATTATTTGTAAACCTTGGAAGAAAGGGCGGCCCTTGCTTTTCGAGTCTTGCTTGCCAAGACTTGGCAAAGTTTCGAGTCTTGCTTGCTTGCTTGCTTGCCTCCTGCTTGACAAATCCACCGGCTCATACTCTATCCTAATCCTCCTCCAGCTCTCAGCTGCCTTCGATACTGTGGACCACCCTCTTCTCCTCAACACACGATCCAACCTTGGCTTCACTGACTCCGTCCTCTCCTGGTTCTCCTCTTATCTCTCCGGTCGTTCATTCTCAGTCTCTTTTGCAGGCTCCTCCTCCCTCTCCCATCCCCTTACTGTGGGGGTTCCCCAAGGTTCAGTTCTTGGTCCCCTTCTGTTCTCGATCTACACACACTCCCTTGGTGACCTCATTCCCTCCCATGGCTTCAACTATCATCTCCACGCTGATGACACCCAAATCTACATCTCTGCCCCTGCTCTCTCCCCCTCCCTCCAGGCTCGCATCTCCTCCTGCCTTCAAGACATCTCCATCTGGATGTCTGCCCGCCACCTAAAACTCAACATGTCCAAGACTGAACTCCTTGTCTTCCCTCCCAAACCCTGCCCTCTCCCTGACTTTCCCATCACTGTTGACGGCACTACCATCCTTCCTGTCTCACAAGCCTGCAACCTTGGTGTCATCCTCGACTCCGCTCTCTCGTTCACCCCTCACATCCAAGCCATCACCAAAACCTGCCGGTCTCAGCTCCGCAACATTGCCAAGATCCGCCCTTTCCTCTCCATCCAAACCGCTACCCTGCTCGTTCAAGCTCTCATCCTATCCCATCTGGACTACTGTATCAGCCTCCTCTCCGATCTCCCATCTTCGTGTCTCTCCCCGCTTCAATCCATACTTCACGCCGCTGCCCGGATTGTCTTTGTCCAGAAACACTCTGGGCATGTTACTCCCCTCCTCAAAAACCTCCAGTGGCTACCAATCAACCTACGCATCAGGCAGAAACTCCTCACCCTGGGCTTCAAGGCTGTCCATCACCTCGCCCCCTCCTACCTCACCTCCCTTCTCTCCTTCTCCAGCCCAGCCCGCACCCTCTGCTCCTCTGCCGCTAATCTCCTCACCGTTAGGCCTCGTTCTCACCTGTCCCGCCATCGACCCCCGGCCCATGTCATCCCCCTGGCCTGGAATGCCCTCCCTCTGCCCCTCCGCCAAGCTAGCTCTCTTCCTCCCTTCAAGGCCCTGCTGAGAGCTCACCTCCTCCAGGAGGCCTTCCCACACTGAGCCCCCTCCTTCCTCTCTCCATCCTCCCCCTCTCCGTCCCCCCCTTACTTCCTTCCCTTCCCCACAGCACCTGTATATATGTATATATTTGTATGTATTTATTACTCTATTTATTTATTTATTTTACTTGTACATATCTATTCTATTTATTTTATTTTGTTAATATGTTTGGTTTTGTTGTCTGTCTCCCCCTTCTAGACTGTGAGCCCACTGTTGGGTAGGGACCGTCTCTATATGTTGCCAACTTGTACTTCCCAAGTACAGTGCTCTGCACACAGTAAGCACTCAATAAATACGATTGATTGATTGATTGATTGGAGTGAGTAGCCTCAGATAATGCTTTCCTGCTTTGCCATGCAGTGGAGCAATGGGATGATGTCACACAGTACACAAATCATGACATCATCAACTAACTTGAAAGGTGCAGAAAGAAGAGGAAGTCCATGGAGACATTAAGGAAAGGAGTGAGGAAGAAAAAACAATAAAACAGCTCTTAAGGTTTTTTTTCCTTTATGCGACTAAGCGCTTACTTTGTGTCACACACTGTTTTACGCGCTGAGGTAGATACAAGTTAAATAGGTTGGATAGAATCCCTGCTCCACAAGGGACTGACGGTCTAAATAGGAGGTAGAACAGGCACAGAGAAGTCAAGTTACTTGTCCAAGGTCACACAGCAAGCAACTGGTAGAGCTGGGATTAGAACCCAGGTTCTCTGACTCCCAGGCATGTGCTCTTTCCATTAGGCCATGTTGCTTCTATTGTGTGTGTTTCATGAATTCTGTCTACAGAAGCACTGTGGCTCAGTGGAAAGAGCCCGGGCTTGGGAGTCAGAGGTCATGGGTTTGAATCCTGGCTCTACCACTTGCCACCTAAGTCACTCGGCAAGTCACTTAACTTCTCTGTGCCTCCGTTCCCTCATCTGTAAAATGGGGATTAAAGCTGTGAGCCCCACGTGGGACAATCTCATCACCCTGTATCCCCCAGCGCTTAGAACAGTGCTTTGCACATAGTAAGTGCTTAAATACCATCATTATTATTATTATTCTTTGGACTGAAATGTGAGGGAGGGACTGACCTGCCAATTCACACAGTGATACATGACTCTCTCAGTTCTTGTTGCTATTGTGCGTGAACAAGGCAACTTATCCCCTCCTTAGAAATGGAATTCATTTAAATAAAACAAAAACAAATCAACAGTCCAACACATCCACAGATACCTGGATTAGAAAAAGCAACCATATACAAAGTCACCCTCTGTTGAAGTGTAAATTTCCTCCAAATTGCCACACCACCTTTGGACGGAGAGTTATCGCCTCATTATCTAGAGCTAAGTCAATGCCAACAGAGATACAAATGTCATGAGGCAACTAGACATAAAAACATGCAAGGTGACGCCTTTAAGGAATTTCCTTGAGAAAAGGGTGTGGAAGGGGAAGCAGGGAATGAAGGGGCCTATCTATGCAATTTTTAGATAGGTTCTGGACTACAGTAAATGAGCAAATTGGACTAAAAATCAGAGTTTATTTTGGGAAGTAGTAATCTGGATGACTCAAACCAACGCTCAAGACAAGAAACAGATGTGTAATGTGAATGTGAACAAATACAGGGAGAGAAGCCACTGAGTAGAGGGGTTTCAAGAACCATTTGAAATGACTAACCCCAAAATCTAAGATTTGGGCATTAGAAATAGAGACTGTGGCTGTAAGAATTAAACCCTAGGAAAACAGTACGGCAGAAGCCAAGATAAAGGTAGACAAGTGAGGTCGGCAAGGGAGGAAGAAGGAGAGATTCTTCTGGAAGTGGTAAAGAAGAGAAGTCATATAATAATAATAATAATGTTGGTATTTGTTAAGCGCTTACTATGTGCCAAGCACTGCTCTACGCGCTGGAGTAGATACAAGGTAATCAGGTTATCCCACATGGGGCTCACAGTCTTCATCCCCATTTTACAGATGAGGGAACTGAGGCCCAGAGAAGTTAAGTGACTTGTCCAAGGTGACACAGCTGACAAGTGGCGGGGCCAAGATTAGAACCCACGACCTCTGACTCTTCAGCCCATGCTCTTTCCACTGAGCCATGCTGCTATGATTCATTCATTCAATCGCATTTATTGAGTGCTTACTGTGCGCAGAGCACTGTACTAAGTGCCTGGGAAGTACAAGTCGGCAACATATAGAGACAGTCCCTACCCAACAACGGGCTCACAGTCTAGAAGTCTAGAGTCTGTGATGCTTCAGAAACTGGAGATTCTAGAAATGTCAACCAGATTCTCACATCATCTTCACAAATCTACCTTTCATTTTATCATATAAAACTGAGTTCACTTTACTCAGTCTTTTCTCAGAACCTGTGCCCAGTAGAAAGCACCTGGCTACTAGAGGTGCACAAAACCAACAATTTTGCATTGTCATTGAATAATCAATCAATAATCGAAAAATAGATGATACCACCCTACAATTGCTGGAGTTAAATAACCATAGGCAGTTGTATTCTTAAAGTAAATAAAATGAAGACATTAGCTTCCATATTCCTGAAACAAAAGAATAATTTCATTTCTACTTCTGTCAAAAGGTTAGCAAAAAGATAACTCTGCCTCTCCAGACTGCCATAAGTCACACATTCCCAAATCTAGAAAAGGGGAAACCTCATGATCATCCTCATGAATATTTACTGAGCACCAAAATGGCAGAGCAATGTACTGGGGGCTTAGAGAATGTACAATCAGTTTTCCGGATCTACCTTCACATCATCGCTAAAATCCACCTTTTCCTCTCCATCCAGACTGCTACCGTGCTGATTTAAGAAGTTATCCTGTCCTGACTAACCTCCCTGCTTTCCTGTCTCTCCCTACCCGAGTCCATACATCACTCTGCTGTCTGGATCACTTTTCCAAAAAAAAAAAACATTCAGCCCATGCTTCCCCAATCCTTAAGAACCCCCAGTGGCTACCAATCCACCTCAGCACAAGAGAGAGATTCCTTACCTTAGGCTTTAAAGCATTCAATCACCTTGTACACTTTTACCTTTCCTTGCTGATGTCCTACTACTACTACTACTATTATTAATAATAATAATAATAATAATAATGGCATTTGTTAAGCACTTACTATGTGCAAAGCACTGTTCTAAGCGCTGGGGGGATACAAGGTGATCAGGTTGTCCCACGTGGGGCTCACAGTCTTAATCCCCATTTTACAGATGAGGGAACTGAGGCACAGAGAAGTTAAATGACTTGCCCAAAGTCACACAGCTGACAATTGGCGGAGTCGGGATATGAACCCAAGACCTCTGACCCCAAAGCTCATGCTCTTTCCACTGAGCAACGCTGCTTCTCTGTGTGTACAATAAAAGGTGCACTTTTGCACCTTAAAGAAAAAGATAGTAGCAATACATGTGTGGAGGGGGAGAGGGACATGGATGGGAAGGGCCGAAAAGAACTGATAAAACAAACACCAGCACACCTTACTGCTTAAATACGTGGCAGGTGAGTACATTTAAAGAGAGACTGCATATGTCCAATGAACAAATGCAGGCAAGCACACACCCCAAAGAGCTGGCCGCAACCTAACAGAGGAACAGGAAGAGATTTTCTTTTCTCTATGAAAATAGCAACACAATACACAATGTGGTTTGAACAGCCCCCAGTTCTGTTCCATGGAATTCCGATCCAACTGAAGGAATGACCACAGGATTACTCAAGGGCAGAAAGTAACTCCTAGGATAGCACCAAGCTGCTGTCTTAAGAACAGGAAGCACCGTGATCTAGGGGGAAAAGCACAGGCCTAGGAGATAGGGGACCTACATTCTAATCCTGGCTCCACTACTTGTCTGCTGTGTGACCTTGGGGAAGTCATGTAACTTCCCTATGCCAGTTTCCTCATCTGTAAAATGGGAATTTAATAGCTGTTCTCCTCCTACTGACACTGGGAGCCCCATGTGGGTCAGGGATGGATCTTGTATCTCTCCCAGTGATTAACAGAGTTCTTGGCACATCTACCTGCTTAACAGATATTAAAAATGACTAATTATTAATTAGCAAGCCACCCCAGCATTGTCCTTTCCAGGATAGATAGGATAGAAGTTCCACCCTTTCCTACTTTGTTCTGCCTTTAGACATTCCTACCTAAACCATAACAGGATGGTAGGGGATTTCCTGAAAGATAGCCTGCAGAAATCAAATACTGTAAAAGGATTACCACAGACTAAAACACAAGCTGACAACTTCATTAGTAAATCTACCTGCTTCAGGTAGCTGAGCCCAGTCCTCGGCAGAAGTCTTTCCCTTCTCCTACTGCTAGCTGCAAACTGTTGAAACTGACCAACCCTCCTCGCTTCACCAGTAATTTTGCATTTTCTTCAAGACATGTGGAACCCAAGTTACCTTGAGCCCAGTTGCAACCATCTTTGAGAGGCCACAGGTGAAATTCAAAGTCCCTAGAGTCCAATACTGAATAGGAGAATTCCACAACAACGCTCTTCTTGACAGCCAGGAAAAAGCAAGTATGATATTACTACATGTAACATCACTAGCTTCTGATGCTAATAGTTACCCCATCCCCAAAACAGTTAGTGGGTTTACTGTCAGAAGGAGGAGGTTGGGTGCAGAAAGGAAGAATTGCCACTATTAATCTCATTTAGTTTATAAAATGCTACCAGCATCATAAGGTCTGCTGAGAGCTCACCTCCTCCAGGAGGCCTTCCCAGACTGAGCCCCTTCCTTCCTCTCCCCCTCTCCCCCCCTCCATCCCCCCATCTTACCTCCTTCCCTTCCCCACAGCACCTGTATATATGTATATATGTTTGTACATATTTATTACTCTATTTATTTATTTATTTATTTTATTTGTACATATCTATTCTATTTATTTTATTTTGTTAGTATGTTTGGTTTTTTTCTCTGTCTCCCCCTTTTAGACTGTGAGCCCACTGTTGGGTAGGGACTTTCTCTATATGTTGCCAATTTGTACTTCCCAAGTGCTTAGTACAGTGCTCTGCACATAGTAAGCGCTCAATAAATACGATTGATGATGATGATGATAAGGTCAAAAATACCCAATAGTTTACTGGCCTGTATTCTTGAAAATGCTTACTCTGAGCATTTTTTAAAATTTAGCAACTACATCTCTTTTCCCTTCATTTGGAGTCCAAGAATAGAATGGTTATGTAGATACTCTAATTTCAGAATTAAGCAAGTGAGTTCAGTTTCTACCATTCTGCCCGCTTCACATTGCACTCAGTCAATCTCTACAAAATCAGCTAAAGACTGGGGGATTAAAGTACCCCAAATCCCTTCTCTAAAAATGTTCTTTTCCCCTTATACCTATAAGTACCATGGGGGCCTGGGACCTGTCCTATATATTGAAGCCTGTGATACCTGACATCAGAAAAAGCCATTCTAAATGCTGATTCTGTGTTATTCACATTCACATCATCAGAGAAGAGGTTGACAGTCTGAGATTAAATAAGGAAATGGGAAAAATGATCCAGATTCTTGATTCTCTTTATTTTCCCCTAAGGATGGTCTACTGGCCACCCTTGAGGATACCAGTCACAGAGTGAAGCTTAGCTTTCTCCCTTTGTTACACCTACCCACTATGGCTTCTCCTCCCCGCTTCAGGCTACTGAATGAATACAGGTTGTGAAGCCTATAGTTGCTACAGCCTCTATCAAAGCCTAGAACCAGTTCGTACTCGCTGTAAGTCTACAACCAAGAAAAAAAAATCAGTTGCCCTGGTAATTATTTTCAACCTCTAGGAATTGTTTTCTTTATACTCCCTGACATGCTCAACTCCAGAACCTAGACAGCAGCACAGTGTGAATGGCCAGTATACTCTATCAACCCACTTAGCCTGTTCATTCCAATGTACTCTCCCAAGTACTTAGTACAGTGTTTTGCACAAAGCACTCAATAAATACAACTGGATGAATGAATGAATGAATGTTTAACTGGACAAAAGACCCTTTTCCCAAGGAAATCGGGCCCTTCCTTAATATAACTAATGATGCTGAAGGCTTTCACTCTCTAGAGCTGGCCAGTGTTGTCATAAATAAAAGCTAGAGCTGTTCAGTTTCTACTGTCTTATAGGAAAATGACCCTCTGAGGGAGCTGAAATTGGCAATTAAGCATTTTCCCACCTAAAGATGGGTATAGTGATGGGAACAATAAGCAGCTGAACTGAAACTGTATTTTTTTCCATCGAGACCCCAAATGAATGCAAAATACTGACACATCCCAATTTTTTTTTCAAAAAAGAGAGATAACTGCCACATGTATTACTGAAATCTTAAGTGGCTATGTATTCCATAGCTCTGGTGACCCAAGACATTACCTCTCCATTCAAATAAAGTGTCACTCCATCCCCAAGGCCCTTATGGAGAGTTTCTCACAGTTAATATAATCACCTTTGAATACAAAGGGCAGATTATATATACTTATAATATATATATATACACCTATACATTTGTATTTATATAAATATATATGTGCATGTATGCACAGAGAGAGAGAGAAAGAGACAGAGAGAGGGAGAGAGAGGACAGAGGAAAAGGAGAGGAGATGATGGAGGGGGAGGAGTGAAAAGGGAGGGAAAGGATAGGCCTCTAGTTTCACTTTTAAAAGCAGGGAAGGGATATATTGCAAAAATATCAATTCCCCCTGTCCCCAAGCCTCAATAAAAAGCCCCCTAAAAGAATCTTTGATGATGAGGAATCGATGGGAGTATCCTTACTTTTTTTTGGACTGAATCAATCTGTGATGGTGAGGAGAGACATTCCAGTTCCTACAGAACCCTAATTCCCAAACCTGGTTATTCCTTCTTCTTGGAGTGCTTTGCTAGCATGCTTCTAGGCTAGGAGCAAAGCTCTGAGTTCCTCCTAATGCTTCTCAGCCCTGTCATGCCTGGTGTCTGCTAGAGCCGAAAACACGCTTGGCTTCCGATAACCTGACATGACAAGAACCCGAGTGAGTTAAACGGAGTACAGTGGCACCCGGTAACAGTCCTTACACAGCAGGGTGGGGCTCGCTCAATTCTTAATAACAAAAGGTCTCTCTCTCTCTGGACAAACTAGTCCTCCCTGTTCTTTGACCGATCCATCCCCTCCGCACCACCACGCCATCCCACCCTTCAATGCAGGACACCTACGGGGAGAGGGAAGAGCAAGGTTAGGGAAGAAGGAGAACTGCTGATGGGAGAAGAAGAATTAGAGAAGCATATGGCCTTGTAGATAGAGCACGGATTCTAATCCCAACTCTGCCACTTGTCTGCTGAATGACCTTGGGCAAGTCACTTCACTTCTCTGTGTCTCAGTTACCTCATCTGTAAAATGGGGCTTAATACTGTGAGCCCCACATGGGGCAAAGACTGTGTCCAACTTGATTGGCTTGTATCTTCCCCAGTGTTTCATAGAGTGTCTGGCACATAGTAAGCACTCAACAAATGCCATTAAAAAATAAGGAATATGCCTAAACAGGGAGAAGACATCTTGACAAGTCTTAAGGAAACTAAGAGGGTGGGAGGAGAGAGGAAAGGGGGAAGGAAGACATTTAGTGAAGAGAAAGAATAGGGAGAAAGTAGCAAAAATACAATTACTGCAATACAGATTTGGTATTAATTCGACAGCTCTGCTATAGCTCCTTTTTCCAAATAACTTAATGCTTAGACAGACAGGGTGGGCAGGGCATTATCCGCATTTCATAGAGATAGGAAACAGGGGCAGAAAGGTTCAGTGACTCAGCCAAATCCAGAGAAAGTCAGAATCCAAACTAATTGCAGACCTCTCATCTTTCAGGTCCAGCACTGGAACTTTAGCATAACTACTTTATGCAAGTTTGCCCCTGCTTAATTTCAGATGAAATCCCAAGCACTGTACACATAAGAATGTCAAGGACATTTGATTTTTTCCTGTTTTGAGGATCAGAAAGCTGGGAGATAGGCAAGAGAGCCAAATAACCTTGAACTGCATACCACTGAGGACCTGTTAGGGTAAGTGTGAGCCCACTGTTGGGTAGGGACCGTCTCTATATGTTGCCAACTTGTACTTCCCAAGCGCTTAGTACAGTGCTCAGCACACAGTAAGTGCTCAATAAATATGATTAAATGAAGGAATGAATAAGTGAATTTAGACAAACGTTTTATTCTAAACCAGGCAGGTGTGATTTTTTTGGAGTATTTCCCATGCCACAAGTATAAATGTCTGAAAAACATTTTGGGATCCAGAAAGATTTTATTTAAAAGTTTCGTCCACAGTAGAAATCCTGCAACTTAGAGTGAAACTAGTCTTTGCTGTAGCATGCAGTAATCTTCCAGCCTAGGACTTCTGTTTGGAAAAGATTTCTGCCACTTGTCTAAAGCCAGCATACAATCAGGGCTCAGTAAGTACAATTGATTGATATAGTCAAATCTGAACTATCATAATTTTCCAATACAGAAATCGCCTTTAAGCTCCTTACATAAAACTCTTTCTGCCTCCCAACTAAACCCCTGTCTTGGCCATGATTTAAGACCTAGGCGGGTGGTGGTGGAACTGTTCCTTTCCTCTCCCAAGACCGGCTTAAGCCCTTCCCAGCCCAGGAGAAATCCAGGCTCCAAAAGCAGGTTCTTCTGTATGGTGAAGCATTCAGGACCTGAGGTTTTCACCTCAGATCACAACCTTTCACAGCCACTCTCCTCTCTTGCACTAGCGTTTTTCCCTTTCCCTCCTATCAAATCGGCACTGCTTAAAATAGGCATCGAGATTTAAAAATTTACTGAAAACATAAAACACAACATTTGGTCAGGATGCCCCTGATTGTTTGATTGGATGGATGGGGTAGCCAGAAAGAGAACAGGTTCACATTTATAAAATGACCCACCAGACGCCCTTCTATTAAGTTTAGAAAATCTAGTTCACGTAGTCCATGATCCCCTTACCCCGATACAGTGAAAATCATACAAACCTAATTCTTACTTTTTAAAAGCCATGAAAAAATTCCTGAGTGTTAAAACAGGAAACTAGGTCTCCATTTGTTCTTTGGTGGAGAAAAACACAACTTGGAAAAGAATAGATGAAATCAAGAGACACAAGCAGGTGCTGTGCTAAAAACTCATCTACTCATACGCTAAACCCCCAACAGCCAGCAAAGACCCTGGAGGTTCACCCAATTTGGCGAAATGGCCAAGCCTGTTTGTCCTTTAGCCCGAGAAAAGAGAGGATAGAATTTACCCTCTTCCAAGAAGTCCAGGCTTTCATGGTAAACACTGCAAGTTTTCGGCTGTTCATTCTCATAGTCAAACTCGAAGCACTCCTCTTCATTTTCATTTTCTTTTAATGACATCGCTGAAGTCACTCCAAAGCCAGGACATTATCTTATACTCTACGGAGTGGGGTGAGCCCCGGATACTTCTTTGGCCATGACCCGGGGACTCTTCCCACAGCCTGGATATCATCACCGGTAGCTAGCATGCCTCAACTAAACCCTTGGATGCTTATTTGTGTATAGAGCCATTAACACCACAACTCAGCAAAGGAGGGGACAGGGCGAGGAAGAGGAGGGAGGGCGGAAGGGGTGGCTGGAAGGGATGAGGAAAAAGAAGGAAATAATCACCTCATCCAAGATTTCGTATAAAAGAATGGCTCCCCACTGGCTGTGCTGGTTGTCAGGTGCACATTTTAAACCAAAAAAAGCTTCGTTCATTTTAAAGTTTTCCACATCTGTTTTACTGTCACACACCCTCTCTCCCCTGTGAGCCACCTAGAAATGGTAGCTTCCTCCAAGTTTCATAGCAACTGCAAGCGGAAATGCAGACCGATACTTAAATTACTACACACCTGTTTGAAGGCGGAGAGCCAGCTGGCGGGTTTCCTCGGTAAATTATTGCCTAATCTACAGAAACCACCGATTTCCAAGGAAGTCCGCCCACCTTTATTTTGGAATTTTAAGGAAATCTGATTTGGGGAACAAAGAGGACAAAGGGTGCAAAGAGCCTTCTGACCTGAAATTTAAAATGGAGCAACTGAAGAAACTCCAACTCTATCTTAGCTGAACTTGATTCCCATCATTTTCCTGCAACTGTATGTTGCAACTGCCTCATTCGTCCATTTGTTTTCTACACTACCCCTGGGACGACCATGACCTCGAATCTTTGCTCCTCTCTCCGACTATTTCAATAGACGGCCCTGGGATTAAAACACCAAAATCATGTGAGTTTTATCTAGTGCCAGAGAAAAATGAATGCCATGGCCAAGAGGATCTTTGTCAAACAAAATGCAAATGAACTTCCACTCCCCACCAAACACCCTCTACTTCAAATTCCATTTAGTTTAATTGAACTACCCTTTCTAAACTTCCATTCCAACAACATTTCCCCTGGACAGCAAGAGCTTTCATTAAACAGATGGAAAGCCTCTTGAACTTCAAGGAAAATCCACAGCTGATACTGTATATTGTGACTTCTTTATAAGTCATTCTTTTTAGTGAGTCATAGCGGATCACTCTGTCCCTAACGGCATCACCCTAGGGGACCCATTTTCCCAACTTTTAAGGAGGGATATCAGGGTCATCAACAGCTTGAATTCTGCTAGAATCCCTGCTAGTCACCAAGATGGAAGAATCTTACAAAAGGCAAAACACATGTGACCACAAAAGAAACTAGAAATGATGAAGGTTTTCAGTACTACAAAAATCCACAATGGCTTCAAATGATTCTTTCAACTAGAAAAATCAGGCTGTAACACAACTTGTCTGCTAAATGTTTAATGCTACAAGCATTTGAGTTGATTTTTTTTTTTTTTTGGTAACTGAATATAAGGGTCATCGTGGAACAACTCAAGACCAAAGCATTCTAAAAAGTTTCCGGAGGAAAATAAAACAGCCAGGACCCTAATGACTGTTCTTTGTAGGAGATAACAGCAAAGGGCAAAACAGCGCAAGTTTAAGTAACCATGCTTTATTCCTGAACATAACACCACTGATAGAAAGATCCTATCCATATGTGCAAGGGTGGATAGAAAGACGGACACGTGACCAGCACATCCTGTCACTCTGCACTTAATAAACCCTTGCTACATCATCGGGTTGTTCAGTATTTCTGTTTTGGAGCCTGCCTCTATGTATCCTGATCTTCTCAAAACCTTTTCTCAAGGAGAACAAGCTCTCTCCTGATTACTGTATGCTGGGCTGCTCTATCCCCTGCAGTGGTCTCCCAGCAGTCTGCTGCATAACCACACTATTTAAGACTGAACTTCACTGTACTTACACTGTTTATTTTCATTCATTCAATTGTATTTATTGCGTGCTTACTGTGTGCAGAGCACTGTACTGTGTTTATTTTGCCCTCTGGCCTTGCATGTGCCTCAGTTCGTTCACATGAGTTGGTGAGTTGAGAAATTCCTGGGTCTACATAGGAATTTCTGCCCAATCAGGAACCTGCTCTAGCTTCTCTGAGTGAAAGGAGTTGGAGAAACAGACTCAAGGAGGAACATTTAGCCAGGGAAAGGGAGAGAAATTTGGGTGTGCGGAGCTAGCTGTTTCAATTTTTTTTTTAATGGCATTTATTAAGAGCTTACTATGTGCAAAGCACTGTTCTAAGCGCTGAGCACTGCTCTAGGTTCTTCAGCCTTCCTTACTCCATTCAGTAAGGAGGGCATGCAGAGCAGCATGGTGTAGCAGAATAGCATGGCGCAGTGGATAGAGCATAAGCCTGGGAGTGAGAAGGTCCTGGGTGTTAATCCCGGCTGTGCCACATGTCTGCAGTGTGACCTTGGACAAGTCACTTAACTTCTCTGTGCCTCAGTTCCCTCATCTGTAAAATGCGGATTGAGAATGTGAGCCCCATGTGGGACAGGGACTGTGTCCAACCTCATTTGCTTGTATCCACCCCAGCACTTAGTATAATGCTTGGCAGATAGTAAGCGCTTAACAAATACCGCAATTACTATTATTATTATGCCTCCCACCCCAATGACAGTTGTCTTGGACCACACTTTAATTCCTCATGCCTGTTCCACAGCACAAATCCCTGCTTCCTCCTGCGTTCCCTAGCTCACCCTCCCACCAATCACTTCCAAATCAAGTGCGAGTCCTCTCCCTCTTCCTTGGATGCGGGCATTTGTTGTCCATGTATAATAAAGGCAATGATTGCATACCTTTGGATCAATAGAATGGGTGCAAATTTTAGTCCCTGAACTGACTCACGCTAAGATTCACCCATGGCAATAAAATGCTCTCCCTCTTTCCTGTAATTATTTTATTGCCGGTTAGGATCACTAAGTAAAAGCCTTGGTAAAAACCTAGAAACAAACTAGGTCTTCTACTAATCACGTGGAAAGAATGACATGGTATGCTAGGCTATAAAAAAATATCGACAACAGCTGACCCACAAACATACAGACCATTCAGTGTGTACTGTCTCTGAGTTTGACGAAGCAAGGCTAGGGAATAACAACAATAATCCAATAGAACAATAGTTTGTGCAGATACTGGCTTCTTCTCACATGGAGTTCTAGAAAAAGTGTTAGACACACAAGGAGAAATACAATATCCTTTCTCCAGAAATCCCAATAGGAGCAGATTCAGTATAAAATGTGCCATTCTTTTTTTAATGGTATTTGTTATGCACTCTATATGTTGCCAACTTGTACTTCCCAAGTGCTTAGTACACTGTACTGTGTACAGTGCTCTGCACACAGTAAGCGCTCAATAAATATGATTGAATGAACTTACTAGCATGGCCTAGTGGAAAGAGTATGGGTCAGAAGGACCTGGATTCTAATCCCAGCTCTGCCACTTGTCTGTTGTGTGACCCTGGGAAAGTCACTTAACTTCTCCGGGTCTCAGTCCCCTCATCCATGCCAGAACAATGCCTGGCACAAAATAAGCATTTAAGCAATACCACAATTGTGCCAGGCACTGTACTAAGCACAGGGGTAGATGCAAGCTAATCAGGTCAGACATAGTACTGACATTTGAGGTGTAAAACTACTGCATTCCAAAGCCACTTACCTACCTCTGTTTATTACACAAAGAGTGACAGCAGGTTGTTTCTGTATCATCAGATGTCCCCCTTCAAAAGTCATGTGAAGGACAGGCTTGCTTAGCTGGATTAGAAATCAACTACTGTTAGCTGTAATGATGATAATAGAGCCTTCAATCAATAGTGATGGCCTCAGTCTTATAATAATAGTAATAATACTAAGAGGAAGGGTATTTATGAAGCGTCTGCTTTGGACCAAACACTGTACTTACTAAGTGCTGGGGAAGAAACAGGATAATCAAGGTGGACGCGGCACCTGTCCTACAAGGGGCTCATGGTCTAAGGGGGAGGGAGAGCAGGTATTGACTAAAAGTTCTGAGGACCAAGAGGTTGGTCGGCCTAGTGAACAGAGCACTGGGAGTCAGAAGGACCTGGGTTCTAATCCCGGCTCTGACACTTGTCTGCTGTGTGACCTTAGGCAAATTCACTTCACTTCCCTGTGCCTCAGTGACCTCATCAGTAAAATTGGGATTAAGATTGTGAGTCCCATGTGGCACAGGGACTGTGCCCAACCTGATTAACTTGTATCTACCCCAGCACTTGTAAGCACTTACAAATGCTATTATTATTATTATTTTACTAATGACAGTGCTTTGTACAATCACTCATCCTCTATCACCCAGGCCTCTCCCATTCAAAGGGTATTTTTTTTCTACTTGGAAGACTCATTTATGGCTGAAGTGACCCCCCCACCCCCGCCCTTGAATAGTTCCAGTGCTGCCCCACAGCATCATAACTTGTACTTCCCAAGCGCTAAGTACAGTGCTCTGCACACGGTAAGCGCTCAATAAATACGATTGAATGAATGAATGAATAACCCAGCGGGCAGTTGCCTTGGTAGATATTTTGGTCTCTGCCACCCACATCAGCCAGATAGTTTTCATGATTCCTGCTGGCCTTGCCACCTTGTAGAATTCTCTTGGTGGTTCTTTATTTTAATGTCTACCTCACCCTGTAGACTGTAAAGTCCTTGGGATCAGGGGGATCGTATCTACCAACTCTAATACATGCATATTTTAAATTGCATTTATTAAGTGCTTACTATGTGCCAGACACAGGAAGCACTGGAGTAGATACAAGATAATCAGCTTGAACACAGTCCCTGTTCCACACAGGGCTCACAGTCTTAATCCCCATTTCACAGATGAGGCAAATGAGGCATAGAGAAGCTAAAACACTTGCCCATTGTGAGCTCATTGTCTCTAGACTGTGAGCTCATTGGGGGCAGGAATGTGTCTGCTGTTATATTGTCTCCCAGGCCCATTTTATTTCTACTAGTGGCTTTTTATTACATTGTGCTTTCCCAAGAGCTTAATACAGTGCTTTGCACATAGTAAGTGTTCAATAAATACCACTGGAAGCCTCCATTGATGGCCTTGCCTCAGCAGACATTTC
This sequence comes from Tachyglossus aculeatus, assembly GCF_015852505.1. Classification (NCBI taxonomy): domain Eukaryota; kingdom Metazoa; phylum Chordata; class Mammalia; order Monotremata; family Tachyglossidae; genus Tachyglossus; species Tachyglossus aculeatus. The sequence continues at coordinate 39,031,548 of NC_052067.1, read as the reverse complement.
CTTAGTTGCAGAGCTGGGACTAGACCCTAGTTTGCTGGGTTTTTTTAAATGGCATTTGTTAAGCACTTACTATGTGCCAGGCCCTGTACTAACTGCTGGGGTACATACAGGATAATCTGGTTAGACGTAGTTCCTGTTCCACATAGAGCTCACAGTCTTAATCCCCATTTTACAGATTAGGTAACTAAGGCACAGAAAAGTGAAGTGACTTGCCCAAGGTCACACAGCAGACAAGTAGAGGAGCCAGGATAAGAATCTGGGTTTTCTGTCTCTTGGTTCCTAAACAGCAGGGTTTTGCTGTAATAATGGCTCTGCGAAAAAAGTATCTATTATTTTATTTGTTTATGGCCAAATACAGGTGGACAGGTCCCAAAGGGAACTGTGCAGAATAGATGTCAGCAAAACATTCTGGGTTTTTCAAAATCTGTAACCTTCAAGGAGCTTTTGCTTTCTATTTGGAGGATTTAACAAAACCTAATCAGAGGACCCGGGAAGAAGAGCGGAGAGGAAATTAATCTTTATAATCTGCATCCTGAGAGTCTAAAAAGAATACAAAGCACACCATTTCCTTCAAGGACAAAAATCAGAAAATTCCAAAACTAGCCAAAGTGTCTTTTTTTACGACCATCACCAGTGCCCAAAATCAAACTCCAAAAGGGATGTGTGGCACCTGCTGGGACCATGCACTGACATCACAACACACACATAGCCTAAAATCAAGCTCTGCTAGAAATGTGCAGGGGCTTAATCATAGCTGTTGCTGGCAGGTAGCTGCCTCTTTTCTGCATAATCCCTTAGCAGGCTGTGTGTATCTTCCTTTTAAATTAATCACCTTTTCAAAAGCTTAAGAGAGTCTCTCTTGCTAAAGAATTAGGGAAAAGCACTGTGAAAGGAAGCCTTCCCTTATCAACTGCCCCCTTATCTGTTGGCATATTTCCCTGGGCACCGGGGCTGCTTTGAGACTGTTTATACAGATTGTTTTTTCAATTTTCCCTCTCAAAAAACAAAACCAAACCAGCCCCCATTCCTAAAATTACAAAAACTATTAACACAGCCTCAACCTAATAAGGTTCTGTTTCAAAGACAGAATGGGGACCCGATTTGCTTGTCATTGAGATTTTAAAAACTACAAATCTCTTGCCATCTCCAAGTATTTCTGCTTTTCCCAAAGAATACCCCAAGTTAGACTGTAAACTCCTCGCTACTTTATTGTAATAATAATAATAATTATGGTATTTGTTAAGCGCTTACTATGTGCCAAGCACTGTTCTAAGTGCTGGGGGAGATACAAGTTTATCAGGTTGTCCCAAGTGGGGTTCACAGTCTTAATCCCCATTTTACAAGATGAGGTAACTGAAGCAAAGAGAAGTGAAGTGACTTGCTCAAGGTCAAACAACAGACATGTGGGAGAGCCAGAATTAGAACCCATGACCTTCTGACTCTCAGGCCCGGGCTCTTTCCACTAAGCCACGCTGCTTCTCAAATTGTACTCACCCAAGTGTTTAGTACAGTGCTCTGCATACAGCAAGAGCTCAGTAAATACCACTGATTAACTGATTGCTTGCTCTTCTGCAAGGGAGTATTCGTCACTATTTATTTTGCAATCCACATAAATCAATATTTTAACACACCTCAAGTAATTTCTTTTCGTGGGAAATAACCAGGTACTAACAGCCCCAATACTCTTCTGGAAATATATTATGATTTGCCTTGTGAGAGCAATGTTTCAAATTCTGGAAGCGACGTGGCTTAGTGGATAGAGCACAGGCCTAAGGGTCAGAGGAACCTGAGTTCTAATCCACTAATCCAATCAAACTAATCTAATCCCAGTTCTTCCACTTGTCTACTGTATGCAAATCACTTAATTTATCTGTGCCTCAGTTACCTCACCTGTGAAATGGGGATTGAGACTGTGAGCCCCATGTGGGACATGGACTATGTCCAACTTGATTTGCTTTGTATCTCCCTGAGCACTTAGTACAGTGCCTGACACTCAGTAAACCCTTGACAAATACCATTAAAAAAATTCAGTAAAAAGTTCCACTCATCTATGATTCAAAAAGCAGGCAGAGAAGAATAGCATCCACTAGCTACTCCTACTTATTAAGGACACTATTAATATCTTCCACCAAAATTCTCTAGTAAATCAACTTACTTCAGGGTTAGAATTATGAAATATTATAATCATTAAATGGATTTGCACACTTTTCTGAACTAAAGTCACGGTGAATTTGGAGCTCCGTTCTGATCTAAGAAGCAGTAGGGCCTAGTGGACACAGCACAAGCCTGGGTGTCAGAAGGCTCCCCAACTGTCTGCTATATAACCTTGGGCAAGTCACTTCACTAGGCCTCGGTTACCTCATCTGTAAAATGGGGATTAAGACTGTGATCCCCACGTGGGACACGGACTGTGTAACCTGATTGCCTTTTATCTACCCCAGCAATTAGTACAGATCCTGCTTAACATAGTAAATGCTTAACAAATGTTTTAAAAAACCCAACAAACTTGTCACAGTGGCCGCCTTCGTCCGCATCCGGTGACCAAGGAAGAAGTTAAAGTGACAGCTTGCCACTAATTTGTGGTATTTAACCACGGCAAGCCCACACTAAGTTCTAATCTGCATTTCCCTGTCCCTAAGGGACCGGCAAACTATTTTACAATTTTATAGGAGGATTTTCATTTCCCAGCAAAGGAAGATTAAAGGATCAACCGAGAAACTCACAGAAGTACAATGCGTGGCTTCCTAATTGAGTGCATCGCTTTTAAGCCCTTCTTTATCGGCTGCGTTCGGTGCAACAGAAAGATGCAGAGGTGGCCACTTCAGAGGGGCGGTGGCCCTGGCAGCTCCCTGAGCTGGATTTGCAGACTCATTCACCACAGGTCTCTGACAAGAAGTGCCAGTTGCTAATCAGGACCCCCAAATCCCCAAAATGGTGGCTCTCTGCCCTCAACTCTCTCTAAGATGCCAGCTGTCTTCTGGCCCCCACACTCACAAAGCAGCAGAGTCAGCTCCTCTGAAGAGATGAATCCTTGACGTTTGTTCTCTCAGAGAACAGTAGCGCATCCGAAACCCAAGTCCCTTTGCCACGGTTTCAGAATTTCTCATTACGTGCTTTGTGATCTAAAAATATCTCCCAGCTCCAAAAGCACCTCTCCCCTTCCCGACATAACAACTGGCAGCGAGCGCTCGATTCCGGCCAGATTCCCTCTTTGAAAAATCATCTGGTTACTTTTCCCCGGTGGCAGGGCCAGGGCCGAAGTGGAAAAAGCCGACAGGGGAGTTCTATGTCGACTCCATAGGAAGCCTCCTCTTTCGCAGCAGGGCTGGATGACTGAGACAAGTGGTTTCCTCAGCCATGGGGCAAGGGGTGGGGACAACTGAGTTCTAGAAATATTTGGGTAAAGGTGGCAAGAAAACCTTGCCACACACCCTTCTGCTCCAGTTCTAAGCCCACAGACCTCTCCACCACCTCCATTTAACCGCCCATTGACTATTATAATTTCTCCTTCCCGGGATGGGATTGATTTGTCCTATTACTCACTTGCCCTAATCACCACCAATTAATTCAGTCACACGCAGTTCACAGAGGGGAAAAGGAAGGGGCCTGATAAATGAACCTCCCCAAAACATTAGATGTTTAGTAGGGTAGGAGTTTCTCAACAACTCTCTATGTCTTTTAACCACACCCTGGACTTCCCCCAAATTTCCATAAACTTCCTACTTGGTTGGTTGCCCCAAAGGAAGAGCAAAAAGCAGACTGGCTCCAAAAGATTGGAACTCAAGGGAAACTTTCCAGACTCCAGCAACACATATCAAATTCAGTGATTAGACTGCTTAATAGATATACCTTCCTCTCTCCACTCTCCAACACCGTCACCTCCAAAGATTTTATAAGCCCTCAAACCCTCAAACCTATGCACAGAACAGTTAAGGGGGAATAGTCTACTGGCCTAATCTGTGCAGCACTGGTCACTCTGATTGGAATTACAGAAGAAATTTAAGTGTGTCATACCTCCAGTACCAGAAACCCTCCTGGGTCTTTTTCCTTTCAGAGATATTTGTGGCTGAATTCAGTCGAGAAAAAGAGATAATGATTGTTCTCATTCTCCAGCTTGCTAACCAGGTCAGCTCAGACCATTGCATCATTCAGGCTAAGAAAATGTCTCAGCACTTGAGACATCTGAAAATGGCAAGTCATACGATATCGTTGGAAGTACAATCACGACCCCTAAATCCTGCATCTGTGCAGGGGAAAGCACTTTCCTTAAACATCTGGAGGTGATCCAGGCACTTTAAAATAACAAAAAATTTCCATGTTGAGATTTGGGAATCCTGCTGCTGAGGAGCAGTGTGGCCTAGTGGAGAAAGCATGGGCGTGGGAATCAGAAAGACCTGGGTTCTAACCACTTAACTTATCTATGGCTCAGTTTCCTTAATGTGAAATGGGGATATCTGTTCTTCCTCCTACTTTTTTTTTAAATGGCATTTGTTAAGCGCTTACTATGTGCAAAGCACTATTCTAAGTGCTGGGGGGGATACAAGGTGATCAGGTTGTCCCACGGTGGGGCTCACACTCTTCATCTCCATTTTACAGATGAGGTAACTGAGGCTCCAAAAAGTTAAGTGACTTGCCCAAGGTCACACAGCAGACATGTGATGGAGCTGGGATTTACTTGTGCTATAAGCCCCATGGGGGACAGGGACCGTGCCTGATCTAATTAATTTGTAACTGCCCCAGCACTTAAAACAGCATTTGACTATGTGCTTAAAGTAAGTGCTTAAAAAACACCATAAAAAACCCAAGAGTCATTACCAGAAAATAAATCAATGAAGATTCCAGGTAATGTATGGCAATGCATCATTTTGCTGTTTAGCATTCTGGTATTAAAGCTAACCTGCAAAAGAAACTTCTTAAATCACTTTGAGCTGCTTCCCAAATCTATTACAAAATGTTTCCACTGAGATCTCTTTTCCTAAGCTCTCTTCCTTCAGCCTGGGGTCATGGAAGTCCTGTCATTCTCTGGAATACACCTCACCCACATTCTTTAGCCTGAAAATCCTGAAGGAGATGTCCGCGTGATGTTACTGTTCCAAATGACAGCATGCCAACCGGTAAGTACCTGGCCCAGGTTCAGATTGTGAGAGAGAGGCCATTTGAACAACCCGCCAAGTGAGTGATATAGCTTCTGGTATGTGTGTGTATGTGTGTATTTGTGTTTTATGTGTGTGTTTCCCCCTGCTACCCACACCACCAGTTGCCTTCAGAATGAACCCATTCTAGGCAGGGAGAAAAAGCAAATTTTTCTAGGCTTAGAGTTGATGCTCAGGAACGAGATGGAGGCAGCCGTTTAACATAATGCACTACATGCTGTCAACTCGTCAGTAGCACATAGTGCAGGTTTTAGTTTAGGTAAATTCCAGGTACAATGCCAATCCAGGTTACATTTGCTGACTGTAGCAGGCTAGGCTAATTATAAAACCACACAATAATATTCATGTGACAGGCATTATACAACCACTTCTGCTGAGCAAATGTTCAAATATCTGAATTGGGCTCAACCACCGCATAACTCCGTGGACTGCAGGCATCTGAGAGAGGTTTACAAAAGACATTCAAATTTACAGGATAAGTACCTCGGCTGCACCAGCCCCAATGCCTCTACCTCTAACCAGTTTCCTTCTAAAGAACACAGACCCACCCATTAACAATGCATCTACATCCCGCCGTTAGACTATGAAAGGCCATAATTACCATCTGTACATTCTTCATAATACCAATCCAGTTCATAATAATCTGCTTCGATAAATTTCTGCATAGTCAGTATCCTTCGGGAGAGTAGAACCGATTTCACAGTGTTGCTGAGGTCAAGTAAAACGCAGCCATGCCTCCCTGCCCTTACAATACGTTAAACTGAAAAGCAGCCAACGAAACCCTGAATTCGAGCTACACATTCTCAATGGCAGGCTGCAGCCTTTTCCCACCCCCGCCCCCCCAAAAAAAAAAACCTAAAAAAAAAAAGAGAGAAAGAGAAATAAGGAAAAGAAAGGAAAAAAGATGAGAAGGCAAAAAAGCAAGGGAGGGAATGCTGATGTTCTGGCAGCCCGCTCTAATAAAGAAGCTCTGTACAGGAGCCTTGAATGGGAGTTGACTAAACCGTCCTATCGAGAGCCCGATCTGGTGACGTCAGGGACACACACCACCACTTGGTTTTTCTAACTCTATCCTCTCCTCCCTGTTCTCCACACATCTTTCAATCTAGCATGTTGCCATGGAGACCGGCTGGCTCTGAAAGCGATGCGGGGATGCAGGAAATGTCTTCCGTGGATGCTGGATCAGAAGCCTAAGGGTATCTTGCAGGGAGAAGGTGAGTGGAGTTTAGCCAAGTGCTAACACAAAATTGCACAGAATGTAAAAGTATCCGTAGGTTCATTTTGTCTCCTTGATTTTAGATATGTTTTGAACATACATTATACATTTCAATTAATATATATTCTCTTTAAATTAACGTATTCTGAGCCTGGGAAAAAATATGTTATGAATACTGAGTAGCCCAAATTTTTTGTTTTGGAAATTGGCTTTATAAATATAACTGAAACAGCAAGCTCTCCTTTGCACTATTTTCCCAAAAGAAACAAATTGAAAAAACAATGGAAAATGGAATTATACTTGAGCCTCGGAACCAAGCTTAGCCAGTTCTTGGCTCCCCATTTTCCAAATGCCAGTGACCAGCTTACTCCTCAACTTCTGTTTTCTTATTCTACATTTAACTTCTGGTTTCAATAATTTCCCTGCAGATGATTAGCAGTTTTCCACTCAAACCTATTCAAGTCGATGCTGGATGACTTTAAGGCTGTATGTGAAGTACTCTAAAAGAGTCTGCCACTTGGGGAATGTAAGTTTCTCTTTCTCCCCTGTCTCTTAATTCAGAAACTCTGAGAGCTCCATGCAAAGATTTAAATAAGAGCCGTGTACACCATTCAATCACCCTGTATTAGTCTAAGAGAAGGCAACCATAACTGAATTAAAGTTATATAGTTATAAATATCTAACTATACATACACAGTTTACATTATACAGTTTAATAGCATTCTATGCATTCTATGCATTCTAAGTCCTTTGCCATTTTCCAAAATTAGGAAAATGAAGTCCAGATAGGCCCTGCTTCTCCTCTGTTTTACTACAGACCAGATTTAGTTTTTCCAAGGAAAAGACCAAGTTCAATTATCACAAGGTCTTCATGCGCGGAAGAAATTCTTAGTGAGGGATTTAGGTGGGGGGCTGACTAAAGGAAGAGTCATGATGTAACATTTGGAGGTGGCAGCATGGGCTAGTGGAAAGAGCACAGGCCTGGGAATCAGAGGCCTTGGGTTCTAATTCCAGCTCTGCCACTTGCCGGCTGGGAGACCTTTGACAAGTAAAATGGATATTCAGGATCTGTTCTTCCTCCTCCTTAGGTTTTGAGCCCCATATAATAATTATGGAATTTTTTTAAGTGCTTACTACGTGCCAGGCGCTATACTAAGCGCTAGGGGAATACAAGCAAATTGGATTGGACACAGTCCTTGTCCCACCTCGGGCTCACAGTCTGAATCCCCATTTTCCAGATGAGGAAAGTGAGGCACAGAGAAGTGAAGTGACTTGCCCAAGATCACACAGCAGACAAGTAGCAGACCTGGGACAAGAACCCATGACCTTCTGACTCTGGGACTATGTTCTATCTGATTATCTTTTATCTACCACAGCACTTAGTGCTTGGTGCATAGTAAGCACTGACAAATACCACAATTATTACTATTATTATTATATTATCATATTTTTGAGGGACAGGTTACAGGGGCTTGCAGACTGTATGACCTTGGGCAAGCCACTTAACTTCTCTGTGACTCCGTTACCTCATCTGTAAAATGCGGAGTAAGACTGTGAGCCCCACATGGGACAACCCGATCACCTTGCATCCCCCGAGAGCTTAGAACAGTGCTTTGCACACAGTAAGTGCTTAACAAAACCCATCATCATCATTATTATTATTATTTCTTGATACTACAAGGAAAAGATCCAGGGAGGGACTGATGATCACAAACTGGTAAACAAACATGGGCCATGATGAGACATGAAGGGCGGGGACATTAGATAACTAAAAATGGATTTTAACAATTCTAAAGTTCAATCTGATGGCAGAGGACAGTCAAAAAAATCTGGGAATCACTGCACCACAAAAGACTATTTTTCTGAAATCAGGACACGCTGTTTGTTCAGAGTACTCATTAGGGCTTCACAAGTGCTGGCTAATCAATCCATCATATTTATTGAGCGCTTACTGTGTGCAGAGCACTGTACTAAGCACTTGGGAAGTACAAGTTGGCAACATACAGAGACAGTCCCTACCCAACAGTGGGCTCACAGGGAAACTAGTACACTGCAAATGAGACATTTTAGGCTAGCAGAAAGGGTGCAGGCCAGGGATTCATAAGAATTGGGCGTAGTCCCACCTCTGCCAATGGCTAGCTGTGGGACTTTGGACGAGCCACCTAACTTCTCTGGACTTCAGTTCCCTCATCTGTAAAGTAGGCATAATAATAGCGTGCCTCATATAGCCACACAAGATTGTTGTGAGGGTAAAATGAGATAACTACTTAAAAGCACTTTGGAAAAAAAATCAACACCGGCTCAAAGTATTATTATTTTCAAATGGGCAAGGCTCAAAGTATTATTATTTTCAAATGGGCAAGGCTCTTCAACTGGAGACTGGTGGTTTCCAAGGATTCATCTGAAAACCCAAGGCCTCGCCAACTATATACAAATGGTATTATCCTCCAAGAGGAATGGAAGATAAAAGAGAAGTTCTCTTAATGTAGGCCTGCTCTTTGATGGGGTCAAATGGATACTTAAAACATTTGGTAAATATTCAAGGAGACTGTGTTGCTTACCCTTTGCTTAAGGCAGCAGAAACCTACAGCGATTCTCTCTGAGCTGAGCTATGTATCAATCGATGTCTACTGATTCTCCCATTAGATTGCAAATTTAAGGGCAGGGACCATGTCTTCAACTTCTTTTGTAGGCTCCCCAGGTGCCTAATATACTTGATATTATAGTTTTTCCCAACCCCCATATTTGTTAAGCTCTTACCCTGTGCCGGGCACCATACCGAGCTCTGGAGTAGATACAAGCAAATCAAGTTGGATCCAATCCACGTCCCACATGGGGCTCACAGTCATAATCTCCATTTTACAGATGAGGTAACCGAGGCGCAGAGAAGTGAAGTGATTTGCCCAAGGTCCCATAGACAAGTGGCAGAGCCAGAACTAGAACCCAGGTTCTTCTGACTCCCAAGTCCGGGTTCTTATCCACTAGGCCACGCTGCTTCTCAATGATAATTCTGATATCCACTTGCAGCCAACTGGGAAATAGATTAACATTTTGCATAGTGCTTACTACATGCAAAGCACTGTACTAAGCACTCAGCCCTGCTTCACATGAGCATTATGACTAATATCAGGATACCTAAGCATCTGCTGAATGGTGAACAGAAATAGGGCATGAACAAGTTGGAAGAGCAGAACAAATGCTTTGAATTCATCATGGGGAACAGACTCGAACAAGTGATGTTATCAGAGGGCCATGGGGGGAAAAGGAGCAGCGGACAAATCAGCTCGGTGAGAGGCAATCTGGGACTGAGAATCAGAGGACTTAGATTCGAGTCCCGACTCCGCCACTGACCTACTGTGTAACCTTGGGTTTGTCACTTGGGCCCCAGTTTCTCATCTGCAAAATGGGGATGGTAGATTGTTAGCACTGCTTGGGACAGGGACTGTGTCCTCTCTGATAATCGGCATCTGCTCTAGCTCTAAGCACACAGTAAGTTCTGGATAAATGCCCTTATTATTATAACCACATAAGGCAATCTGCATGGAAAGCCAACCCAAACCCCACCCTCCCTGGGACTTATTCAGATTATTCTAGGTCGAGAAAGGAGGTGGGAAAAGCTCCTACACCTCTGAAATGTAAGCCTCCAGAGGACAAAGATCATGTCTGCAAACTCTGTTGTAATATACTCTCCATGTGCTTAATTCAGTGCTTAATACATATCAATCAATCATATTTATTAAGCACTTACTATGTTCAGAGCACAGTTATAAGCACTTGGGAGAGCATTAGAATTGGGAGAGCAACAAAATTGGTATACTTGTTCTCCGCCCACAACAAGCTTACACTCTAGAGGGGGAGACAGACATTAATATGAATAAATCAGTAATTTATAATATATAATTTAAAGATATGCACATAAGTGCTGTAGGGTTGGGGAAGGGCAAATATCAAATGTCCAAAGGTCATTCGGACATTTAGCACTCAAATACTATATACTAAATAGAAATACTAAGTACAAATACTATATACTAAATACTATAGTATTTAGCAATACAGCTAAATACTATACTATTAAGGAGAAGCAGCATGGCTCAGTGGAAACAGCACGGGTTTTGGAGTCAGAGGTCATGGGTTCGAATCCCGGCTCCACCACATGTCTGCTGTGTGACCTTGGGCAAGTCACTTAACTTCTCTGAGCCTCAGTTCCCTCATCTGTAAAATGGGGATTAAGACTGTGAAGCCCCATGTGGGACAAACTGATCACCTTGTATCCCCCCAGTGCTTAAAACAGTGCTTTGCACATAGTAAGCACTTAACAAATGCCATCATTATTATTATTATTATTGACGATTGAACGAAGTAATCTCAGGTCAGAAGAACTTTCAGATCTAGAGAGTGCCAGGATATGTTCACTCTCTGCAACCAGTATTTTATTATCTGTCTTAATGATGGGCAGCTACTAGAACCATAGGATATACATTATTTATTTACATTAGTGTCTGTCTCCCCCTCTAGACTGTAAGCCTGCTGTGGGCAGGGAATGTGTCTGTTAATTCTGTTGAATTGTACTCTTCCAAACACTTAGAACAGTATACTGAAGATAGAAAGCAGCATGGCATAATGGATAGAACATGGTCTTTGGAGATAGAAGGTCATGAGTTCTAATCCTGGCTGTGCCACTTGTCTGCTGTGCAACCTTAAGCAAGTCACTTCACTTCTCTGTGCCTCAGTTACCTCATCTGTAAAATGGGAATGGAGACTGTGAGCCCCACATGGGACAGGGACTACATCCAACCTGATTTGCTTATATCCACCCCAGTGCTTAGTACAGTGCTGGCACAAGAGTAAGTGCTTAACAAATACCATTATTATTACTACAATTATTTTTTATATTGATGTCTGCTTACTTGTATTAACTGTTTGTCTTCCCCTCTAGAATGTGAGCTCATTGTGGGCAGGGATTGTTTCTCTCTACTGCTGTATTGTACTTCCCCAAGCACTTAGCACAGTGCTCTGCACACAGTAAGCATTCAATAAATATGACTGAATGAATGAATGATGTGTTCAATAAATACCATTGATTGATTGATAGAAGAAACTGTAAAACACAACAGACTGTCTTGTTCAAATCGCTGTGCTCTGACCGCTGCCCCTAAAGCATTAGGGGCCCTTCCTTCCTCTCCCCCTCGCCCCCCTCTGCATCCCCCCCGTCTTACCTCCTTCCCTTCCCCACAGCACCTGTATATATGTATATACGTTTGTACATATTTATTACTCTATTTATTTATTTATTTTACTTGTACATATCTATTCTATTTATTTTATTTTGTTAATATGTTTGGTTTTGTTCTCTGTCTCCCCCTTCTAGACTGAGCCCACTCTTGGGTAGGGACTGTATATGTTGCCAACTTGTACTTCCCAAGCGCTTAGTACAGTGCTCTGCACACAGTAAGCGCTCAATAAATACGATTGATTGATTGATTGATGAGTCCGAGCCCACTCTTCTGGAGCAAATAGATTCTGGGTAGGCTGGACTAGAATCTGGTGCATCTCGCTCCTGAAATGGGGTTAGCTTTGCACTTCACTTTTCTTGCAAAAAGAGAAACTGTCAGTGATGTCTAAGCTCTCTCCCCACCACACCTACACAGGTTCCTCTTTTTAAGGAAAGAAAATTCCACTGGCGTGTATTGTCTGAACGGGATAACAACAGGCTAGGTGTGAGGTCCTGGCGTATGACTGGTGTGACTGGGCATTATCATCATCAATCGTATTTATTGAGCGCTTACTATGTGCAGAGCACTGTACTAAGCGCTTGGGAAGTACAAATTGGCAACATATAGAGACAGTCCCTACCCAACAGTGGGCTCACAGTCTAAAAGCATTACTGCTGAGCGGCTGTGGGTGGAGATCAGCAGAGAGGCTACAGGGCAGTCAGGCAAATAGTTAGCAATTATTTATCCTCCTGCCACTTTTGGCACTGCCCACCCAGTTGGCGAGGGGAGAATGAGGCAGCAGCTGTTATCCACACTGGAAAATGGGGGGTGGGGAAAGAAAAGCTCAGGTCAAACTCTTGTCCAGTACCTCCTTTTCCGCATGTCCAAGAGATGGCTATGGGGCTGAGTAGCCAATGGCCCAGCAACCTTTCCTCAGGGCGAGCTGATGTTCTCTAACGAAGCTGGAGGCCACACTCATTGAAAGTGCATGCCAAGTAGACAGTCCCACACCTTCTGTGGGGAACCAAATGTCACTCACTGCCTAAGCTATTTCTGGGGACCAAAACGATCCCTTTACCCTCAGCCTACTCTTCACCGCTAAACTTTACATTATTCAGTTTCATGGGGGCTGGAATGGGGAAGGAATGCTAGAACAACAGTAAATGGAGCGAAGCAGCAAATTTAACAGAACTCCAATTTTTAGAAATTGGCCCAATTCATCCATCTCCTAGGTGACTTGAATCCTTATATTACATTTGAAGTTATGCAATGAATTTTACGCAATGAATTTGAGGCACCACCACCTTAGAGATCTTCACATACAAGTCACTCATCTTTCATATTTCACAGAATTATATCTTGACAATAATTCCACTTGACAGCTAAAGGGTAAATCTATTACACCCTTTTAAGCAACCAGAAAAAAATGAAATGAAAGTAAATCCGTATGGACCTTAATTCTACATTTCACGATGCCTAGTGACACAAAAGGCAGACAGGTTCTACCCCAAAGGTGCTTCTTAATTCTAGCTCTGGCTTCACAGACTATTTTTTAAATGGCATTTATTAAGCACTTACTATGTACCAGGCACTGTACTGAGTGTTGGGGGTAGATACAAGTTAATCAGGTTGGACATAGTCCGCGTCCCATATGGGGTCACAGACTTAATCCCCATTTTACAGATGAGGTAACAAACAGAAGCCAAGTGCCCAAGATCACAAGGCAGGCAAGTGGCGGAGCTGGATTAAGAACCCAGGTCTTTGTGACTTCCAAATCTGTGCTCTACCCACTAAGCCACGCTGCTTATTTGTTTTAAACATAAATTCCCTGAGGGCCAGATGAGGATGAGCACTCTCAGAAGAACTCTTTTAGAATTTCTGATCTTGACTGGATTGTTTCTGGGACAGGGACAGGTTGACTTGAAGTGATAATACATGGCTCTTGAGTGCAGGGGAGACAGGAGACTTCACAAGACCCCTGGAGCCCACCAAAGACCCAGAAATGGAAGTCCGTCGGTAGCCACCGCCCACCCCCTCTCCGATACCACTGCAGAGTGGCCCACCTCGACTGACTATATTTTATACGTGATATTTGTTAAGCCACTTACTGTGTGCCAAGCACTGTACTGAAAATAAACCTCAGATTCAAGAACTCTCATTGCTTTTGCTGCTTCCCACATAGCAACATCACTGATGGCTTGGAAAAGGCATGTAATTCATAATTGTTTTTAGGAAACTCTCACTTCAAGTTGTCCTACACAGTGCCTTCGTATTTTTAGGATCTGCCTTGTACATCTAAAATTTTCCGGGTCTCGCATGAGAGAAAATGCTGCTAAAAAAATGCTTAGAGTACGACTCCTTGAAAAATATGAGAGAAGCAGCATGGCTTAGTGGAAAGAGCACAGGCCTAGAAGTCAGAGGACCTGGGTTCTGATCGTTTGCCTGCTGGGTAACCTTGGGAAAGTCACTTCACTTCTCTGTGCTTTTGGTTTCCTCATCTGTAAAATGGGGCTTCAATACTGTTCTACTCCTACTTACACAGTGAGTCCTCTGGGCAACAGGGACTGTTTCCAACGTGATCATTTTGAATCTACCCCAGAACTTTATTATTATTGATAATAATAATACTTATGTTAATATACTCCACGGGCAAGGCTCTTTACATTCCCCAGGGGAGTCCCTTTGAAAATCTGCACTATCATCGACGGTATTTACTGCGTGTTTACAATGTGCAGAGCACTGTACCAAGCACTTGGGTGAGTACAATTCTAGAGAGTTGGTAGACCCGTTTCCTGCCTGCAATGAGCTTACAGTCTACCAGAGCTACCATCTTTCAGAGCAGCTCCAGGTGGAATGGTGGGATGGTACATGCACTTTAAGCACCAAGAAATGTCCTTAAAGCCAATGACCCTAATTTAGTTCTCTGCTAAAAACTGTTTTCTTCATTGGAAAATGATGATTTAGTAGAGTCTGGCCATGAGCACAAAGCTTGGTTGATCCCCTGTGGGTACCTGGACAATCAGAGGAAGTGTGATCCGGGAAGGGGCTAAGTCCAGAGGAATTCTGTAAATGATTCATGTGAGCGATGTTAGAGACCTTTGGGCCACTATAGCAGGACCTCACTTGCATATGCACTTTTGCAGTCAATCAATCGCATTTATTGAATGCTTAATGTGTGCAGAGCACTGTATTAAGTGCTTGGGAGAGTACAACATACCAGACACATTCCCTGCCCACAAGAGTATACAATCTAGATGGAGAGAGAGGTGAAAAGTCCACATGTACCTAAGTGCTATGGGTATTTGAGCATGCAAAAGTACTCGAGAATACTGAATTCACTGCAATCCTTGCCAAGAGTTTGCTGAATTTCAGAAAAAGTCCTAAAATATATTAACCTGTCAGCATTCACCATTGCTGAAAGTAGCAGAATTACTTAAAATCAGCTGAAAAATTATGTGTGTGTGTGCTCTTTACTTAAATACTGGAATTAATATAAGCCAAGGAATAACAAAAAGCCAAATTAACAGAATATGAATTTCTCATGGTGATCCCGAAACCAGCTGGAAAAATCCATGAGACTCCAGAGGGAGGGAGATTCAGCTCTTCTAATTACTACACAGCTGAGTTTCAAATGAGTAAAGAAATGTGAACATCAACCTTTCTTTTGGTACTTTTCTTTTTTGGCAGGAATATCATTCAAAGGAAAAGCTCTATTTCAACTCAGGAAACAAAACTAAGCGAGTAATGATGCAGAATCACCATAACAAGTGTGCTAAAGCAGTCCATTAATCCATAACTTGAACCCAGAGCTGCCAACTGAGAAACATGTTTCTCCTGGAGTAGAACCATCTCCAGATTTTATTTTCACTCTAAAAAGGCCACTTACGAACATAAGAAATAACAACTAAATTAATTTTCTAAAAGCAACTCCCTTCAGAGAATTGAGTGGGATTCGTCTCCATTTCAGTTTGGGGGGTATTTTTAGAGGCAATGAGTAAATCTGTGTCACTTGGCTAAAGCCAAGTCCAGTTTACAGAGCCAGATTCTTGGGAAGCAAAGATGTAAGGATATGACTCAGGATTCTGGATGAATAATAATAATAATATTTGTGGTATTTGTTGAGTGTTTACTACATGCCAGGCACTGGTCTAAGCGCTGGGGTAGGTGCAAGCTAAACAGCTAACAATCAACACCGTAAATAATCTTCTCTAATGTTGCAAGTTTTGGCCTTCACTCTTCTAGTCATCATCTGTGGTCCTTTTCAATTGAACTTCTCTGAAGCTATTTCATCAAGGGGGTGACCAATTTGATACCTTTCTCCTAAACACTGTTAAAGAATATTCTTTCCAGAAAACTACACAGGTGGTCTGTTCCCTAAGTCACATATGAATGTTCACCTTTTCTGCTAGTTACTGTCCAATGACACCAACATTATGGGGGAATTCAGTCCTGGAGAGAAAAACTACCAACTGGGGTGGCTTCAAGAAAACTAACTGACCTGAGGTGGGGAAAAATTTACATCTCCTTCAATTCCACATGACGTCACACGTGATATTTTGCAGAATAATTGTTTCATGGTATTTAAGGGCTTACTATGTGCCAGGCACAATACTAAGTGCTGGGATGATACAAGCTAATCACGTTAGATACAGTTCATGCGACACATGAGGCTCACAGTCTTAATTCCCATTTTATAGATGAGGAAACTGAGGCACGGAGAAGTTAAGTGACTTTCCCAAGTCACTCAGCAGATTAGCGGCAGAGCTGGGATTAAAACCCAAATCCTTCTGACTACAAAGCCCATGTTCTATCCACTAAGCCATGCTACTTCTGCCGGACTTCTCCTTCTTCTCCTTGATTGAGTTCCCTGCTCGTTTGTTTTTTAATAGTATTTGCTAAAGCACTTACTACGTGCCAGGCACTGTACTAAGTGCTGGGGTATATACACGCTAATCAGGTTAGGCACAGTCTATGTCCCACATGGGGCTCACAATCTTAATCCCCCTTTTACAGATGAGGTAACTCAGACTGACAAAAATTGACTGGCCCAAGTCACAAAGCAGACAAGTGGCCGAGCCAGGATTAGAACCCAAGTCCTTCTGACTCCCAGAATGATGATCTATCTGCTCGGCCGTGCTGCTTCAAACTCTCTTCTGCCCTCAGAACTGAGGACAGTTCTGGTCTGATGTCTGCCCTGCTAATGCACCGGTTCCATCCTGTGCAACATACACAACCCCGATGCCACCATGCTAGAGACATGAAGCCCTTATTTCTGCCATCTGCCATCACACCGGGCTGCCCTTTCCTCACTCCACCACAGTGCCCCGAGGGTGGTTCCTTACATCCCGTACTGTCTAGAGCTGGCCCGACTACCAGACAACCTGCAGGTTTAACACCAAGCTGTCTCTAAATTCCCCAAAGTGGTACTATGTTTGTGGAGTTATATTTAATTAGGAGATGTCACATCATAGTACTTTATGTCAGCCTTTTCATCATCATCAATCGTATTTATTGAGCCCTTACTGTGTGCAGAGCACTGTACTAAGCGCTTGGGAAGTACAAGTTGGCAACATATAGAGACAGTCCCTACCCAGCAGTGGGCTCACAGTCTAAAAGATGGCCTTTTCCATCATTCATTGGGTGGCAATGTAAGCAAGTTGGCAGCAGAAAACCAGGTTCGAGCTATTTAATAACATATTTGTTTGGGGAAGAAAACCTTGAAGGCAACGACTTTCCAGTTAGAGCTGGAGGTGGAGCTTTGCGGAGTGGGGAGAGGGAGAGGAAAGAGGAAAGAGGTAGGACAGGAAGAGGACAGAGAAAGCAGCAGGACAAGCAGTGGGTAGAAAATGAGGCTAACCTCCTCTTCTTCAACCACTACCGCTTTGGTCTTCACTTGGCATCGGGGCTGGGTATAATTAGGGGCAAGGTACAAGCATCTCCCTCACTCCTGCCCCAAAGCCTCTGGGAAGGAGCCATGTACCTGCTTGCCTTGCCCCTACCTGGAAGCCCTGGGATCCACCAAGTAGGCAGCTCACTACCCACTGACCACCCACAGACCTACTGGGCAGCCAGTCAATCGTATTTATTGTGTGTTTACAGTGTGCAGAGCACTGTATCAAGTGCACCCCCACACAAACACTGCTGCTCTCAGGCCAGTCAGTCCATTGTATTTACTGAGTGCTTACTGTGGGCCGAATATATATATTCAAATATATATATTCAAATATATATATATATTCAATAAGCAACACTTTGGGGAGAAAAGGCATTGGGAGATTTAACAAGGCGAGATGGGGAGAGAGAGTAAACTGGATTCCGGTTTCATATACTCAGCCATTTTATAGGATCCTGCATCCTTGCCATTTGGAAGGACTTCTAAAAAGCATTTCTTGATGCCATTAAGGTGTTCTCTGCTACACATAATATCTGGTTTGTAAAGCAGAAAAGCACCTTCAATTTAATGTTCAATGTCTTCCACTCGCTGGAAAAAATGGTCCTAGACATCCCAGGTACCTCTTGGTAATTAAATCTCTTCATTACAGGGCTTGCTGAGGTTTAGCACTGCACTGGAGTTACAAATCATACTGTGAAGCCCAACCCTTACAGTCAGCAAGAAAAGGAAACTCAATTAGCTCTTTTTGCACCCTGGAAACCTGTTTACCAGATTTATTTGTTGGCATTCCTTGGGGCTGGGTGTCAGGAAGGTTTTGCTGGAATTGAGCTCCATGACACTGGGCCAGGGCCACAGTCATCATCATCATCATCAATCGTATTTATTGAGCGCTTACTGTGTGCAGAGCACTGTACTAAGCGCTTGGGAAGTACAAAATGACGGCAAAAGGAAATGGCATGTTCAGTATGGGAGGCATTTATTGAAGGGGCGTCCTCGCGGGCTTTTGACTTAGGTGGAAAGGGCAGATGGAAGTTCTTTCTTTGATTTTAACTGGTGCCCAAGAGCCTAACTATGACTCGTTTCTAGAGCAGCAAGTATTAGATTGGACGATTCAGGTAGCCGTGTCAAAAATAAATGTTTTAGGGTAGAAGTGACTTTTGGGGCATTTTGGCTTTTTTTTTTTTGCTTTACTTTGTGCTTTTCAGGCTTGGGATGGAAAACCACAAGCTACGTCTGACTGACTCCAATGACCAATGGTCACTCAGCCCAGTTCACACAGTGGCACTCCCCTCCCCACCCGTTCCCTCTTTCAGCTCATTTATGGCACCACAAACAGCAAACGTGCGTTTGGCTTAGGACAGTCAGGCCGTATGTGCACTCATGGTGTGGGAAAGGCGGCATGACCACTAGACTGTAAGGTCCTTGACATCAGGAATCGTGGATTGTACGTTCCCTAGTGCTCACTGCAGTGCTCTGTACTCAGTAATTGCTCAATAAATACCTAGATTGATTGAGTGACCTGTTCTGCATCTGCCTTTGCAGCCACACCACACCCAAAAGTAAACAAAGGACAGTGACTTCAGCTTCAAATATGAGGGATAACTAGGTACAATGAAGGCTTTGTTAGAAGGTTGGAGAAAGGGAGTGGTTGGTTAGTTAAAAAAGCAGGTCCACTAACTAGCACTTGGGGTGGGCCAGCAGAAAGTGCTGAACACAAGACCCTCCAGAAGCTCTGAGAGACAGAGAGACAGAGAGAATGAACACGAGAGAGAGAGAGAGCGTGAGCTTGTACACACCTGGCATATCCAAGAGGAAATGCAGACACTGTAAACTCCTTCTACCCAAGGGACCTAAAGACCCAATTTATTCAAAAATGGATTCTCAGAAACAGTGTTTTTTTAAAGCCACTGACCATTGAAACAAAGCTCCACAGCACAATCACGTGTGTTGGGTATATGGATACACACACGTATGCATGAATAAACATATATGGACTTTCCATCTCTTCGGAGGTTTCTTTTCTGAAAGTTCCTGGCTTGGAAAATGTGAGTTGGGAAAAAGAGATGGATTTTAGAAGAAATGTATCACAATGAAAAGCAACTTCCTTCTAAGAAGCTGAAGAGAAAAGCCCCAATTTTTGTTTCCACAAAAGATAGGGCAGAGCCTGGAATATATATCTGTTTCAGAATCTCCTGCCCTGTTTCCAGATGGAGGAATTTATTGACCAGAAGAGAAGAAACTTTCAGGGAGAGTGTTACTCAACAGATCACCACAGCTGTTGAGACACAGGGGTTTTTGTTGTAGGCATAGATTTTATTTTGGAGTGACATATGGTAAACAGAGCTTTGGTTTTTGAGAGGAAGATATTAGGGTGTGGTTGAAAGAGCCGAATTTACAGATAACAGAGGAATCTTTTCCTGGGCCATTAACGAAAAGGAACACAACCAGAGAAGTCCTGCACCACCCATGAACACCATCACCAGACAGGGGCATCCACACCAATCTAGCTTTCTTCCCCACAATCTCTACCCAGTATTAGGTAAGCATAGCCTGTGGAAGCCAAGAATGGTGAATGAGGAAGCAGCAGAGAGCTAAACCTAGCTTGGCAAATTGACTCTGGTGATTAGAACAGTGCTTTGCACATAGTAAGCGCTTAATAAATGCCATTATTATTATTATTACTATTATCTGGCACTACTCAGAAAGACCAATGGCAGCTTGGAGAAGTGCTCAGACTTGACTGAATTCCTGCATGCCCCAAAGTGGATTCTTGAAAGTTGGGAATGTAATGAGAAAATGTTTTTTATTTTTAATGGTATTTGTTAAGCCCTAACGATGTGCCAGGCAGTGGTACTAAGCGCTGGAGTAGATACAAGCTAATCAGGTAGGACACAGTCTATGTCCCAGTGGGACTCACAGTCGTAATCCCCATTTTACAGATGAGATAAACCGAGGCAAGGAGAAGTTAAGTGTCTTGCTCAAGGTCACGTGGCGGAGCAAGGATTAGAACCCAGGTCCTTCTGGCTTCCAGGCCCATGCTTGTGGCTGTCCTTGTGCGCAGGAATTGTGCTTACTCTACTGTCTTGTATTTTCCCAAGCGCTTAGTACAGTGCTCTGCCCCCAGTAAGTGCTCAGTAAATACCACTGATGGACTGACTGGTGGATAGTAGATTTATGATGAATTATTTCAGGGAAAAGTAGACAGGTTTGGATGGTCCACCCTTACTCATCCCATGGTTCTTAACCCAAATCCATCCAGGGTCGTACTCTGGTTTCCCCAAACTATGCCAGGTTAACTGTTTGTCATATTCAAATGCTCAGGAACAGCGCCATCGCTTTGACATAGCCGTGACCAAGCGGAAAGACCACAGGCCTGGGACTGAGGCCCTGGGTTCTAATCCCGGCTCGGCCACTTGCCTGGTGAGTGACCTTGGGCAAGTCACTTAAAATCTCTGTGCCTCAGTTTACTCAACTGCAGAATGGGGATTCAACACCTGTTCCCCCTTCTACTTAGACTGCAAGCCCCATGTGGGACCGGATCCAAACTGATTAGCTTGTATCTGTCCCAGTACTTACCACAGCGCTTGACATATAGTAGCATGTGCGTAACCAATATCAAAATTATTATTGCCTTCCAGATGAGCCAATTTCCGGCTAGCAGGTCAAAGGAATTCCCATGACAGCCTCGGTCTGACTGTGGAACCAAATATCTTCAACGGTCCTCTTCCATGCGGATCCAAAAAATCCATATCCTCGCTGCATCCATAACATTCTAGCTCCCACCTCCTGCCCCAACACCCTCCACTGGGACCAGTCAAAGTAAGGAATATTCCTGGAATTTTACACTCAACGCACATGTCCCTTTATCCATTTCATCACCAACCCCTCACACAGAGGTCGTGTTTCCTGTCTGAACACCCCGTCTATTCTTCCAAGAGGAGCATGTCTCCTCGGTGGGAGTCTGGGACCGGCGGGGGAAAAGCCACGATGGCCCGGCCAAAAAGGAGGGATGACTCACGGAAGTATTTCAGCGTCTCTTCTATCTGTTCGGTGGTTAAGTCGATGGTGGCATCGGGAGAGATGAGGGGAGTGTGCAGCCAGTCGTCGTGGTCATAACCGTAGATCGTATCGGCCCTTAGCTTGTAATGAGGGAGCTGTTCCTCCAGCAGGCTGATGATTTCAACTTCCGGAAGGTCGGTACTGTTGCACACATCTGACAAGAGAAGAGCCACAACCGTGTCGTTAATGCCTCAAAACAGAGGCACGTCAGGGAGGGCCTGGTAGATCGGTGAGCCCCTGGCATAAGCTTCGCCATCCAGCTCGTTTCTCCCAGTGTACCAGGCTGGGGATTGAGCGGAAAACAAGAGGTCAGCTTGCTTGGGATGACTGACAAAACATTTCTATGAGCCCTTCAACTATACATTTCAAACAATCAATAGTATTCATTGAGCATTTACTCTGTGCAGACTACTGGACAACGTGCTTGGGAAAGTACAATAAATGCTTAGTACAGTGCAGTAAACGCTCAATAAATACAATTGAATGAATCAATGAACAGACACGATCCCTGCCCTTAAAGGAGCTTACGATCTAGAAGGAGAAAGACACTAAAATACAGATAGGGGAAGCACTGGCGTATAAAGACATGCATGTAGGTGTACATATCTATTCTATTTATTTTATTTTGTTAGTATGTTTGGTTTTGGTTTTGTCTCCCCCTTTTAGACTGTGAGCCCACTGTTGGGTAGGGACTGTCTCTAGATGTTGCCAATTTGTACTTTCCAAGCACTTAGTACAGTGCTCTGCACATAGTAAGTGCTCAATAAATACGATTGATGATGATGATGATGATGATGTAGGTGCTGAGGGGAGAGAGAGTTCTTCCCAAAATGCCCTCAAAACTGTGACTATAGTTGATTCAAGTATCCAAATGAGAAACAGAAATTTGCTCCAGATCAGAGATCTAAGTTTTAGTCTCTCACCGTCCCACTGAATCATGTCACCTCAACAAAATGATGGCCTTAGTTGATTCTACTAGTCAGATCACTACATAACCTTGCCCAACAAGAACCCATACTAAACCCTGAATTTTAAAGACATAATTACAAGAACTCAGGGCTAATGGGCAAGATTGACTCCAAAGGACACTTGTCTGAGTGATAGCAAGCCCTCTCTAGAATGCAAGCTCCTTGTGAGAAGAAAACATGTCTAACAACTCTGAAGCACTTAAATACAGTGCTCTGCATGCAATAAGCACTCAATAACTACCACTGAATGAATCAAACAGACTCCCCCGAGAGTCTCTTCCCTTGGGTAGGATTCTGCAGAATGTTATAGGTCAGCAACAAGATGATTTGGCAAAGATGGAAGGCAGAAGTCCTGGGTTCTAATCCCAGTTCTGCCATTTATCTGCTGTGTGGCCTTGGGCAAGTGACTCTACTTCTCTGTGCCTGTTACCTCATCTGTAAAATGGGGAGAAAGACTGTGAGCCCCGATGTGGACAGGGGCTCTGTTAACCAGATTTGCTTTTATTCATCCCGGCACTTAGTATAGTTCCTGGCACATAGTAAGCACTTAAATACCACAATTATTATTATTTTTATTATTATATTTTCTGCAGGAGATTCTACAACCTTCCTAAGCCATCGCAGTGCTCTTCACCATGAATAAACTGCCTTTCAAATACACTCCCTGGATCTTGCATTGCTACCTCAATACTGACAAGTCCAGCAAAAAGGATGGCTATCCATTTACAGGGGTAATTTGGTCTACGATACTAATTTTCAGAAAATCAGTAAGCTGCAGCTTTGAGTGTAAAATATTCTGAAAGCCGGGTGGAAACTTACATGAGAAAGGAAGAAGCTTAAGAATAAATATGACCATCTGCCAAGCAATAAACACAACTCCCATCTTAAAGTGGCTGACTCTACCTAACATGGGAAATGTCACAATGACTGAAATTTGGCATTTCTAAAATAACAAATTTAAAATCTGCACTGGGCTTTTATCTCTTGCTGAAAAGGGCTTCCCAGGACAGATGTGACACAAACAGGCTAAACTAGGAAGCTTGCTATTTCCCTTGCCCTCCAATTCTACAACCAAATACCCCTTCAACAGAGCTAAATATGTGACCCAAAATGAACAGCACACTACTTTCTACAAAACACAATAATATTAGTAGCAGTGTGGCTCAGAGGAAAGAGCACGGGCTTGGGAGTCAGAGGTCATGGGTTCTAATCCTGGCTCCGCCACTTGTCAGCTGTGTGACTTTGGGCAAGTCACTTAACTTCTCTGGGCCTCAGTTTCCTCATTTGTAAAATGGGGATTAAGACTATGAGCCCCACGTGGGACAACCTTGATTATCTTGTATCCTCCTCAGCACTTAGAACAGTGCTTGGCACATAGTAAGCACTTAAATACCAACATTATTATTAGTAGACTTCTTCTACTTCCCAGACTGAGCCCCTTCCTTCCTCTCCCTCTCGTCCCCCTCTCCATCCCCCCATCTTACCTCCTTCCCTTCCCCACAGCACCTGTATATATGTATATATGTTTGTACGTATTTGTTACTCTATTTATTTATTGATTTTACTTGTACATATCTATTCTATTTATTTTATTTTGTTAATATGTTTGGTTTTGTTCACTGTCTCCCCCTTCTAGACTGTGAGCCCACTGTTGGGTAGGGACTGTCTCTATATGTTGCCAACTTGTACTTCCCAAGCGCTTAGTACAGTGCTCTGCACACAGTAAGCGCTCAATAAATACGATTGATTGATTCTACCAGACTTCTTCTTCTAGACTGTGAGCTCATTGTTGGGTAGGGACCGTCTCTATATGTTGCCAACTGGAACTTCCCAAGCGCCTAGTACAGTGCTCTGCACACAGTAGGCACTCAATAAATACGATTGAATGAATGAATGAATTAGTAGTATTTATTAGGCATCTCCTATGTGCCAAGCACTGTGTTCAGCACTAGGGTAGATACCAAATATGCAGACCAGACAGTTCCTATCCCTCACAGGTATAGAGGGGGAACAGATACTGCATCCCTATTTTACAGACGAGGAAACTGAAGCAGGCAGAGGTTAAGTAACTTGCCCAAGGTCTCAGATCAAGTAGGAAAACCACAACTCCAGACTCCTAATTCCATGTTCTTTCAACCAAGCAATTTTCTCAGTTCCTTTCTTCTTCCCCCGCTAAATATTATCTTTCTGCTTTCCTCCTCCCCACTGAGAGAGACAGCCATTCACTGTACGGCGGCTTCCGAAACTAGCACACACGTGCTACTGGAAGGCGTGAAGAGCGATCATCAGTCTGAATTTCTTGGTTAATCATAGATTCGGAAAAACCAGGCTTCTAATCGGGCAAGCTGCTCCATCACTTTAGCGCTCTTAAATATGGCCTCCCCAAAGCACTGACTGTCTCTGTCACTAACAGACAGAAAACTTGCAGACACATTTTCTTGTAAAAAGCATAATGCTAACAAACTATGTATTTTTTTTTTTTGTTTCATTTTCTTCATTTTATTTTGGTTCCTTCTGACTAGCTGAATGTCACATGCTGGCACATGATTAGCTGGGGAAGTGTCTTATGTACAGAGCAAAGCTCTGTCAGACACGGCTGGTGTTTGATTTGCCCTTCCACATATCCAAAACCTGAAAGGTCAAATTATTTACTGAACAAGTTCCTGGACCAAATAGATATAGCTTATGCTAACATATGCGATGCTTGGGGAGATAAAGTATCACAAAGCAAGGTGGTACCAAATTATCTTTTTTCGCATTTGCTTTTTCACTAATAATAACGATGGTATTTGTTAAGTGTTTTACTATGTGCCAGGCACTGTACTAAGTTGCCAACTTGTAATTCCCAAGCGCTTAGTACAGTGCTTTGCACACAGTAAGCGCTCAATAAATATGATTGACTGATTGATTGATTGGGGTAGATACAAGCAAACTGAGTTGGTTCAGTGGCTGCTTCTAAGATACAGACCATAAGCTTGTGGGCAGGGAATTCATTCATTCATTCAATCGTATTTATTGAGAGATTACTGTGTGCAGAGCACTGTACTAAGTGCCTGGGAAGTCCAAGTTGGCAACACATAGAGACAGTCCCTATCCAACAACGGGCTCAGGGAATGTGTCTACCAACTCTATTTTACCATAATAATAACAATTGTGGTATTTGTTAAGCATTTACTATGTGCCAGGCACTATACTAAGCACTGCGGTGGATACAACAATAATAATAATGATAATAATAATAATAATAATAATAATAATAATAATGGTATTTGTTGAGTGCTCACTATGTGTAAAGCACTGTTCTAAGTGCTGGGGAGCTTACAAGGTGATCAGGTTGTCCCATGGGGGGCTCACAGTTTTAATCCCCATTTTACAGATGAGGGAACTGGGGCCCGGAGAAGTTAAGTGACTTGCCCAAAGTCACACAGCTGAAAGTTGGCGGAGCCGGGATATGAACCCATGACCTCTGACTCCAAAGCCCGGGCTCTTTCCACTGAGCCACGCTGCTCCTGTCCCATGTGGGGCTCACAGTCTCAATCCCCATTTGATAGATGAGGTAACAGGCACAGAGAAGTAGAGTGACTTGTTCAAGGTCACACAGCAGACAAGTGGCAGGCGTAGGATTAGAACTCATGACCTTATCACTTCCAGGCCCTTGTTCTATCCACCGCACCATGCTACTTCTCCCAAGCGCTACTCTCCCAAGCAATAAGTACGGTGCTCTGCACACAGTAAGTGTTCAGTAAATACCACTGACTGATTGATGCAGGCTTGCAGTATGACAGCAATGTATTCTTCAGGGGAGAAAGGGAAGAAGATTCCTTCAATCAATCCATTAACCAATGGTATAATAATAACCAATGGTATAATAATAATAATGATAATAATGATAGCATTTATTAAGCGCTTACTATGTGCAACGCACTGTTCTAAGCGCTGGGGAGGTTACAAGCTGATCAGGTTGTCCCACAGGGGTCTCACAGTCTTCATCCCCACTTTACAGATGAGGTAACTGAGGCGCAGAGAAGTTAAGTGACTTGCCCAAAGTCACACAGCTGACAAGTGGGGGAGCCAGGATTTGAACCCATGACCTCTGACTCCAAAGCCCGGGCTCTTTCCACTGAGCCACGCTGCTTCGTGAGTACTTACTCTGTGCAGAGCACTGTACTAAGCACTTGGGAGAGTCCAAAACAGAGTTGGTAGATGTGACACCTGTCCGTAAGAAGCTTACAGTTTACAGGGAGAGACAGACAGGAAAATAAATTACAGGGAGGGAAAATAGTAGACAATATTCATTCATTCAATCGTATTCATTAAACGCTTACTGTGTGCAGAGTACTGTACTAGGAACTTGGTAATAAACAATTTTACAGATGTCATAAACAGTGACATTCCCTGCTCACAGCAAGCTCACAGTCTAGGGCGGGGAGACAGACAATAATACAAATAAATAAAATATGTATAGAAATATTTTATAGAGATATATACATATATAGAAGTGCAATGGAGTGGGAAGGGGAGGGAAGAGTAAAGAGAGCAAGTCAGGGTGATGCAGAAGGGAGTGGGAGATGAGGAAAAGTGGGGCTTAGTCTGGGGCAACCATTGGAGATTTTTTAGCAGGGGTGGTTGGGGGCAGAGGGAGGATGTGTCCTGAACGTTTCTGCAGAAAAATGATCCGGGCAGTGGAGTGACGTATGGACTGGAGTGGGGAGAGACAGTAGGTTGGGAGGTCAGCAAGGAGACTGATACAGTAATCTAGGCGGGATACGAAGAGTGATTGTATTAATGTGCAGTTCAGATGAAAAGGAAAGGATGGATTTTAGCAATGTGTACACAAGTGCAGGGGCTCCGAGACAGTGGGAAGTCCAGTACAGTGTCCACAATTGGAAGTAGATGACACCAATTATGGCAGAGTGGCTTAGTGCCAAAAATAAAAACCCGACAAACACATCTGGTAGGGGAACTGGACAAGCCAGCTGAACACTGGACAACTGGCCACTCCTAGCAGCATCCCATTTCTTCAGGAGTTTCTCCTAAATGCCTAGTGCCTATATGACACCCAAGGCAACCTGAGGTCAAATCAAGGTCCCTGGGGGCCTGGGGGACATGGGAGGGACACCAAATGATTGCCGGCCCTCGGCTGGACTTGAGGCAGAATTCACCAGGTGAGGCCACTGACATGGTGAACCCCGATCAAAGGGGCGCAGAGTAGACGAACAAGAGACGGAAAACATCCTCGGTGTTCAGAGTTAAGACGCACGGGCTGTGGACCATGGGCAAGGGAGGACAGCCAACCTTCCAGCAGCGTGGCTCAGTGGAAAGAGCCTGGGCTTTGGAGTCAGAGGTCATGGGTTCGAATCCCGACTCCACCACATGTCTGCTGTGTGATCTTGGGCAAGTCACTTAACTTCTCTGGGCCTGTTACCTCATCTGTAAAATGGGGATTAAGACTATGAGCCCCACGTGGGACAATCTGATCACCCTGTATCCTCCCCAGCGCTTAGAATGGTGCTTTCCACATAGTAAGCGCTTAACAAATGCCAATTATTATTATTATTATTCCAAAGTGGTAGACTTGGGCCACTGGACGGAGGGAGGTAGGGGCGTATCATAGGTGCCATTATGGGAAGAGTCAACCAAAACACCTAAAAGGAACAAGGAAGGGACATCGCACTAGCTGAGCTATCTGCGGACACAGAAGCCTAGTCACAGGATAGGCTCGCCAGGGAGGGAAAAGGAGAATTCCCAGGATAAGAGCTGGCTTCTGTGATTGAGAAAGACAGAAGACTCTTCCCACTGCAGGTGCTGGAAATATTTTGGTACCAATCGAGCAATCAATCATACTGGGCACTTACTGTGTGCTGAGCACTGTACAAGGTGCATAGGAGAAGCAGCGTGGCTCAGTGGAAAGAGCACAGGCTTTGGAATCAGAGGTCATGGGTTCAAATCCCAGCTCTGCCAACTTTGGGCAAGTCACTTAACTTCTCTGTGCCTCACTTACCTCATCTGTAAAATGGGGATTAAGACTGTGAGCCCCACATGGGATAACCTGATGACCTTGTAACCTCCCCAGCTCTTAGAGCAATGCTTTGCACATAGTAAGCGCTTAACAAATATCATCATCATCATCTGTAAAATGGGGATTAAGACTGTGAGCCCCCCATGGGACAACCTGCCCACCCTGTAATCTCCCCGAATTTAGAACAGTGCTTTGCACATAGTTAACAAATACCATCATTATTATCATTATTATTATTATTATTATTATTAAGAGAGAACACTAGAACAGAGTTGGTAGATGCATTGCCTGTCCGCGAGCCCTGTTGCTTCCAACAGCAGTTGACAAAGATCATGACAAAGAAAGACTTCTGGAAGCTCCATGAGCAAAGAAATCCTAGTTGTCATTTGTCCAGCTCCCTTTCTGGGATGGACAGAGATGAGTTATGCCCATGTGACCCATCGGGGCAGCTAGAAACACGCAGTTACAAGTATGACACCCTGCATAAATGCTTCTCCGTCTGCCTCTGCCTGACACATCGCGCTGCAACTGCCACTGCTCAGAGGGCAAACCACCCAGGCTTTACAGAAGTGTGGCCCAGTGGAAAGAGCACAGGCCTGGGAGCCAGAGGACCTGGGTTCTAATTCCAGCTCTAACACTTGTCTGTTGTGTGACCTTGGCCAAGTAACTCCACTTCTCTGTGCCTGTTACCTCGCCTGTAAAATGGGGATTAAGACTGTGAGCCCCATGTGGGACACTGAATGCATCCAACCGGATTATTTTGTATCCACCCCAGTGTTTAGAACAGTGCCTGGCACAAAGTAAGCGGTGAACGAATACCATTTTAAGCACTTGGTACAGTGCTCTGAACATAATAAACTCTCAATAAATACCACTGATTATCCAGATTGGGAATGCTTTTTCTCTGAGGCCCCCATAAAGCCTAATAATAATGATAATTGCGGTATTTGTTATCCAGATTGGGAATGCTTTTTCTCGGAGACCCCCATAAATCCTAATAATAATGATAATTGTGGTATTTGTTAAGCACTTGCTATATGCCAAGAACTGTACTAAGCACTGGGGCAGATCCAAGATGATCAGGTCTCACATGGGGCTCACATTCTAAAGTATCAGGTCAAACAGGTATTGAATTACCATTTTGCAGATGAGGGAACTGAGGCACAGAAATGAGGTGACATGCCCAAGGTTACACAGAAGGTAAGTGGCAGAGCTTGGTCTAGAACCCAGGTCCCCTGATTCCCAGGTCCATGCTCTTTCCTCTGTGCCTTGCTGCTTTTCAGGAAAATTGAATTTCCTCCAATACACATTTTTTTTTAATAGCATTTGTTAAGCACTGGGGTAGATACATACAAATCAGTTTGGATGCAGTCCCTGTCCCACATAGGGATCACAATTTTAATTCCTAGTTTACAGATGAGGTAAACTGAAGCCACGTCACATAGCAGATTAGCTACGGAGCCGGGATTAGAACCCAGGTCCTTCTGACTCCCAGCTCATGCTCTACCCACTAGACACACTGCCCTTAATAATAATAATAATAATGGCATTTATTAAGCGCTTACTATGTGCAAAGCACTGTTCTTTCCTATCCCAAATAAATACTCCCCTCCGGATGAACTTTTCTGGGGTTGGGATTTGCAAAGAAGCACAAACAGGAAAAATGAGTTCCAGGGGTCAAAATGGGCTCTCTGACCCTAACCTCTTCACCCCAGCTCTGGCTCGGGGCAAACTAGGTTGAAAGCCAAGGGGCAGTCAGCCTGTTGGCCTTCTCCTGCTTTGCCCAGCCGTCTCCACTCTCTCAGGCTAAAACACACTTTGTGTGTGTGCATGTGCACGCATGCACCCATTTATTTTAACCACTCGAGTTGTAAAAAAAAAAAAATGTTATGTTCAACTCCTGTGTTAGAGTGTGAGCTCCATGTGGGCAGGAATGTGTCATTTCTTTATCCTGCACTTCCCAAGTCTCTCATCCTATCCCGACTGGATTACTGCATCAGCCTCCTCTCTGATCTCCCATCCTCGCGTCTCTCCTCATTTCAATCGATACTTCATGCCGCTGCCCGGATCATCTTTGTGCAGAAACGCTCTGGGCATGTTACTCCCCGCCTCAAAAATCTCCAGTGGCTACCAATCAATCTGTGCATCAGGCAGAAACTCCTCACCCTGGGCTTCAAGGCTGTCCATCCCCTCGCCCCCTCCTACCTCACCTCCCCTTCTCTCCTTCTGCAGCCCAGCCCGCACCCTCCGCTCCTCCGCCGCTAATCTCCTCCCCGTGCCTCGTTCTCGCCTGTCCCGCCATCGACCCCCGGCCCACATCCTCCCCCTGGCCTGGAATGCCCTCCCTCTGCCCATCCGCCAAGCTGGCTCTCTTCCTCCCTTCAAAGCCCTACTGAGAGCTCACCTCCTCCAGGAGGCCTTCCCAGACTGAGCCCCCTCCTTCCTCTCCCCCTCCCCATCCCCCCCGCCCTACCTCCTTCCCCTCCCCACAGCACCTGTATATATGTTTATACAGTTTCATTACTCTATTTTACTTGCACATATTTACTATTCTATTTATTTTGTTAATGATATGCATCTTGCTTTACTTCTATTTATTCTGAAGACTTGACACCTGTCCACATGTTTTGTTTTGTTGTCTGTCTCCCCCTTCTAGACTGTGAGCCCGTTGTTGGGTAGGGACCATCTCTATATGTTGCCAACTTGTACTTCCCAAGCGCTTAGTACAGTGCTCTGCACACAGTAAGCGCTCAATAAATACGACTGACTGACTGAACGAATGAATACTGTGCCCGGTTGGTGCTCAATAAATTCCACACCATCCTCAACTATCTGCACAGTCCAGAGGGATAATTAGGGTCACTGAGGGAGGGGAACCAACACCTGTTCTAGGCCGGAATGAGACCCTCCCACCTGAATTGAGTCTTGAAGAAAACAATTTGGCTGGAAAAGTCAGCTCTATCTGCCAAATGCCCCAGAATTCTGAGTTAAAAGCTTCCTCAGATTTCTCTTGCAGTCAAATTTTAGAAGCTATAATGGGGCAGGAGACAAGGTCTAAACAAGTGGGTGGAATAGGCAGAGGTATTGTAAGAGCAGCAAAAACCTGCTTTGAAGCCCATCAGTCGCATATAGTTTACATCTCATTCTTCTATTTAAAACACTCATTAAAAATAGGCAAAGAAGAGGATCTGGATCATCAAACACAAAGCTGAAATGAAAGAAGAGCTATCGAAAAAACCCAAAAACACAGATGTCACTTAAAATAGAGCTAGGAATCTGATATTATGTGGGACAGGGAAAATTGCTACCGAAGGAGATGGCAAAGCTTTGGGAACAAGAGTGTTCAGATCATGGAAGACATGGAAGAGCGCCAATGGCCAAGAAATTCTGCTCTAGAGAGCTAGTTCTAAGTCCAGCTTCACAAGCCAGGAGAAATTCCTACTAAAAATGTTTTTGAGGACAAGGGTGCAATGTCTGCTTTACTCATGCTTGACCAATGAAGCCACTGGAACTGCAACTTTCTTTCCTCTTTTGATCGAATTCGGCCCTGAGCCTGCTGAGGGGAGAAAAATGTGGAACGGAGGTCATAGGCTACAGGAGAAGACTAAAATAGAACCCTAAAAAAACACTCCAGCTCTTTTATTCACATTCGTGATTAAATTTTGTCTCCCTCTCTGGACTGTAAACTCATTTGGGGCACGGAACACAACTGCTAACTCTGTTGTACTCTCCCAAGTGCTTAGTATTGTGCTTTGCATGTAGTAAGCACTCAATAAAAACCACTGAATGAATGGACTTTGCTAATTGATTTCAATGAGAACCAACACAGGGAAAACATCTAATAAAGAATGAACAACTCTTTTGCTTTGACGGCAATTTCACCGGCATATTATTTATCCTTAATACGAGTCCTGCTGTTATAAAGCTCCCAGGACCCTCTACTCAGATTCTAAATGGCCCCTCTCCTTTACAGTGGCCTTACTGTCAGTAGCTGAACGGATGTATGTTATGATGAAAAACCGAAGTGTAAGGCATTGATCTGCTGGTTCATAGGGAAGAATCAAGATTCAAGGCCCTCGCCTACCCTGCTCTATGGCACTCAAACAATTAAGTGGCATTTGGAAATAACATATTTGCAAATCCCTGCCAAAAGATTTGATTCTGCAAACTGTATTAACAACTGCATCTAGTTTTTTTTACAAAATGGAGACATCTAGTGCCTCCTACCACGAAAGAGTTATGATTTAATATTCATTATATTGGGAAGCAGCATGGCCTAATGTATAAATCACGGGTATGGGAGCCAACGCTCCTGGCTCCGCCATCAGCCTGCTGTGTGGCCTTGGGCAAATCACTTAACTTCTCTGTGCTTCTGTTTTCTCAACCACAAAATGGAGATTGAAAACCTGTTCTTCCTCTACTTGGACTGTGAGCCCTAAGTGGGACAGGGACATTATCTGGCCTGATTAACCTGTATCTGCCCAGCACAGAGAACAGTGAAGGCACATAGTAAGCGCTTATATAGTATAAAAAATTATATCGGTGATATTTGTTGAGTGCCTATACTGCAGATGTTAATAAAATTTATGGAAAACATCAGTCTCTGCTCTCAAGGAACTTACAGAGTAGAGGAAACACAGCAAGCAAAAGATAATGAACACAATTAGTTAAAAGCGCACACACATACGCAAGTGAATAAATAAGTATGGAGACAAGGTCCTGCTCCATATTATGTTGGCTGTAGGGGTTAGCTAAGAAATGGCTTCTCTCATATCACCAGAACAAATAGTAATGCTCTTAAGATGGGATAAGACAGACCAAAATGAAAGATTAAGATGTGTTTCTAAGGGAACGATCCATTACGTTGCCCTCCTTCCCCACTTTCTCTGCAGCCTTTTGCTAGCAAGCCCATTAGCAAAAGTTTTCTTTGGGGACAGAAAAGGGAATTTTGGCAAAGTGAATCCATCAACCGTATTTAACGAGCGCTTCACTATGCGCAGAGCACTCTTGGGACAGTACAACACAGAGTTGGTAGACACATTCTCTGCCCGCAATGAGCTAGGAGTCTGGAGGGGAATTTGCGCATTTCTCCGACATCTTCCCAGAAACACTAATTGAATCCCGTCCTAGAGGGGAGAAGTTTTCCATGATTTTTTCACTGAGCATTTCAAGTCAGAGAGTCTTAACACAATGGCACGGCAGTAGATGCTGCCATCTAGTGAATCACAGGGCTCTGAAACAAGATAAAGTGATGAAAAAGAAAAAGAGGACCGGTATCTGCCCACATTTTCTATAATTCTACCCTCATAGATGCAGGCTCACGGTCGACAGCATCACCGTCACCCTGAAGGCCAACTCTACACGTGAAAAGCATTCATTTCATTATTCTTTCCCAAGTGTTCCTGCACACCACAATAAGCGTTAGATAAATACCATTAACTGATTAAAACCAAAAAGTCCTCAGTGGAGGGAAATCAAAGGGCCCACTGTTGCTCTCCCAAAATTATTCCACAGGTGCTTGGACGAATCAGTAGCAGTGTCACTGACAGTCTTCAGCCTTCCCCGAAGAGCAGAATATAGGAGAGAGGTTTTCCCCCACATCTTACCTCCTTCCCTTCCCCACAGCACCTGTATATATGTATATATGTTTGTACATATTTATTACTCTATTTATTTATTCATCTTACTTGTACATATCTATTCTATTTATCTTATTTTGTTAGTATGTTTGGTTTTGTTCTCCGTCTCCCCCTTCTAGACTGTGAGCCCACTGTTGGGTAGGGACTGTCTCCATATGTTGCCAACTTGTTCTTCCCAAGCGCTTAGTACAGTGCTCTGCACACAGTAAGTGCTCAATAAATACGATTGATTGATTGGTTGATTGATTGAGACAAGATGACTGAGGTACAGAAATGAGCCGCTCTTTGGTTCTTGAGCCAGTATTGGATCTCGAAGTGGAAATGGGACTTAAACTCAATCACACCAGCAGAGCAAATCCTCTGCCTCTTTTCTCTGTGTTCCTCTATCAGGCATCCTAGATCCCACAACTTGTTTCCTCTCCTTACTGTTCTTTTTCTACCCTAGCCATCAATCCATCATTCACCAGTATTTATTGAGCACTTACGGTATGCAGAGCACTGCATTACACACTTGGTAGAGTATAATACAGGAAAGTTCACAGACACACACTCACTGCCCAAAAAGAGCTTAAAGTCTAGAGGGGGAGAAAGGAAATATAAATAAGTTACAGATATGCACGTAAGCCCTGAGGGGCTGAGGGTGGTGTGATTATCAAATGTTTAAGGAGTACAGCTCCAAGTGCATAGGCAACTCAGAAAGGGAGGGAGAGGGCTTAATTGGGGAAGGCCTTTTAAAGGAGACGCAATTTTAATAAGGCTTTGAAGCTGGAGAGATTGTAAATCAATAGGTACAAAAAAAATGCCACAGTAGGTTGCAATTGCCTAAATGCTGAGGTGGTAGTGGGGAAGATGAAAAATTAATCCAGGACCATTTCCTAAAGGAGGTGGGATACAGGAGGGCTTTGAATATGGGGAAACCCATTGGCTTTAATACACTCTTTCAGCTCGTCCCATCCTACTTCACCTCGCTAATCTCCTCCTAGGGCCCAGCCCACACACTCCGCACCTCTAGCTCCAGCTTATTCATCGTGCCCTGACCTCATCTAGCTCATCACCAACCCCTTTCCCACATACCCCCATGGTCTAGAACTCCCTCCCCTCTATATATGCCAGACCACCACTCTCTCCACTTTCAAAGCATTATTAAGGTCACATCTCCTCCAAGAGGCCTTCCCCAATTAAGCCCTATTCCCAGCTTGCTCTCCCTCCGCACTGTCTACACACTCGGATCTGGGACCTTTGGACACTTGAGAAGCAGCATGACTTAGTGGAAAGAGCACGGGCTTGGGAATCAGAGGATGTGGGTTCTAATCCTGGCTCCACCACTTGTCTGCTGCGTGACTTGGGTAAGCCACTTAACTTCTCTGTGCCTCAGTTACTTCATCTGTAAAATGAGGATTAAGACTGTGAGCCCCACGTGGGACAACATGATTACCTTGTATCTATCCCAGTGCTTAACAAATACCAAATCATTATTTGATATTCACCCCACCTCCAACCCCACAGCATTTATGCTCACATCTTTCAATTATATATTACAATTTATTTATTTATTCATATTAATGTCTGTCCCCCCAGACTGTAATCTCATTATGCACAGGAGGCATATCTGCTAATTCTGTTGTACTGTACTCTCCCAAGCACTTAGTACAGTGTTCAGCAAAAAATAAGTCCTTAATACATAACATCGATTGAGTGATAGGGAGTATAAGGCAGGAGGAAAGGTGTGAGCTGGTAGGAAGCAGGAGAATTAAGAATGAAATGGTGAGCCTGGGAGGAAAAGAGTAGAAGCTGGGATGTAGTAGAAGAGAGTGGGCAGGTAAAATGGAGAGAGCTGAAGGGGTGTCTAAATAGCCAATGGTCAGGAATTTGTTTGATGAAGAGAGGAATGGACAGTCATTGATTACAAGGAGATGGTGTTTTGGAAAAATGATCCAAACTGCAGAATTTTGTGCCAACTGGAGGCTGGAGACAGAGAGTCCAGTGAGGAGACAAAAGAAGAAGGACCAGTGAGAGGGATCAATGTGTCTTCAAAGTGGAAAGCAAACCCTATAGACATGAGATTGCAGACGTTCAAAGGAAGTAATTATTGTTTTTGAAAACAGACTGTTTCAGTAAATCCGTAGCAAAATCACACCTGTGAAGACTACTGAGCAACCTGACATCATTAATTTCTTTCTTCTAATTATCATCTGGAGATTGACATTTAGCTTTGTGAAATTCAAAAAGTCTACTGAACTGGTCTGTGCAACACAGAAAAATGACAAGAAAATCAGGAGACCATATGGTGGAACAAGAGACCCACAGATTCTAAATTTATCTTTCCTCCCCAGAAACAATAGTTCCATTCTTCTCCAAATGACAATGTTTTAAGCCAGCAGACAACAAAGGTCTGTTTCTAATATTTCCAGACCAGATTTAAAGCTAAACCACTGAAACGTTCAATTTACCAAAATAAAAGGCAGTAGTGACACACATACCCAGATCCTTAGTAAAAGAAATCAAGTTCAGGAACAGTGTATTGTAATTGTTATACATAAAGCTCACCCCTCCTTGAAATTCTATCTGGTCCTCCAAAAACAGATTTGGTGTCAATAGGGAAACTTTCCCAGTGAGACCACGCTTCTTCTCTGCCAAATTTTAGCCAGCTATTCCAGAATCCTGGAATTCAATGGCACCTGATCATTCTGACCCTTCCTAACTCTGGCTCAAAGGGAGGGGAGATGGGTCTTACCACTCCAAATGAATAGTAACTCCAGAATTTTCTAAGGGATTACCTCTTCCCAATCTATAATCTGGAGCTGCCTCATATAACTGGTAATAATAATAATTGTTATTGTGGTATTTGTTAAGTGCTTACTGTGTTCCAAGCATGGTGCCAAGCACTGGGGTAGATACAACACAATCACATCCCTTCACCCACGGAGCTCACAGTCTAAGGGAGAGGGAAAACAGGTATTTAGTCCCCATTTTACACCTTGGTCTCTCTCCCACATAACTTAAATTACTCCTGAATGCAATGGCTCTGCTACCTATCTACTGTGTGACCTTGGGCAAGTCACTTAACTTCTCTGGGCCTCAGTGACCTCATCTGTAAAGTGGAGATTAAGACTGTGAACCCCACGTGGGACATGGACTGCGTCCAACCTAATTATCTTGTATTTACCCGCGGCTTAGTACAACGTCTGGCATGTAGTAAGTGCTTAACAAATACCACTAACGAAAAAACACACAGAAATAAAGAGAAGGCTGATACAAATTACTCAATACAGGCACTTATAACAGGGTGCTTTGTAATGAGTTATGGGTACAGGATAGGTGGGTAATGTCTCAATTTGGCCCAAGGCTCGGGGACAGCTCCAGTAGCTTGTAAATAAATGAATAATGATGATAACAATAATAATAAGGGTATCTTAAGCACTTACTATGTACCAAGCACTGCAGTAAGTGCTTGGGTATATTACAAGATAATCAGGCCCCATATGGGGTTTCACAGTCTAAGTAGAAGGGAGACCAGGTATTGAACCCCCATTTTATAGATAAGGGAACTGAGGCACAGAGAAGTGTTAAGTGACTTGCCCAGGGTCACATAGTGGGTAAATGGCAGAGCCAGAATTAGAACCCAGGTCCTCTAACTCCCACGCCGGTGCTCTTTCCACTAGGACATGCTGTTTCTAAGAGGAGGGACACGAGACAGAGATCTGCCAAACATACTGTATCCCTTATTTTATCACTTTGTCCTGCATCAACTCTTGATAGCAAATTGGACGCAGAATATTCTTTTACGCTAGGTACTTGGGAACACACCAAAAGGAGCAAAAGTCTTGCAAAATTGGCCTGTATTTGAATGAGACAAGCCCGACTCCCTAAAGGAGCAGAGAATCAGTGCCAGGGAAACTCAGTCCGAGTCCTGATTTCCAATTGCTCATAATTGAGATCTGTCAGCCACGGATAAGGAATCAATCAATAGTATTTATTGAGCATTTACTATACGTAGAGCACTGTACTAAACGCTAGGAAGAGTACAATGCAATAGAATTAGCAGACATGTTCCCTGCCCGTAACGAGTTTACAGTCTAGAAGGGGAGACAGACATTAATGTAAATAAGTGGAAGCAGCGTGGCATAGCAGACAGAGCATGGGGCTAGGAGTCAAAGGGTCATGGGTTCTAATCCCGGCTTTGCCACTTGTCTGCTGTGTGACCTTGGGAAAGTCACTTAACTTCTCTGTGCCTCAGTTACCTCATCTGTAAAATGGGGATTCAGACAGTGAGCCCCATGTGGGACAGGGACTCTGTTCAACTTGATTTGCTTATAGCCACTCCCAACGTTTAGCACAGTGCCTGGCACATAGTAAGTGCTTAAACACCATAATTGCTAAAATTAAATAATTATATATTATTATTATATGATACTAATAAGTAGTCATATTTATAAAAGACTGGAAGGTGAGAAGGGAGGGAAGCAGCAGGAGGAGGGGAAGAGAGAGCAGGGTCCTGTTGTGTGGCTTCTGAAGAGATAAATTTCTTGTGTCCTAGAGAAGTAGCGTGTCAGAGCAAAGCCTGGGATTCAGAGGACATGGGTTCTAATCCCAGCTCTGCTACTTACCGGCTGTGTAACTTTGGGCAAGTCACTTAACTTCTCTGTGCCTCAGTTCCCCCATCTGCAAAATAGGGATTCAATTCCTGTTCTCCCTCCTACTTAACTGTGAGCCCCACGGGGGAATTGATTATCTTTCATCTGCCCCAGGGCTTAGTACAGTGCTTGGCACATAGTAAGTCAATCA
Source organism: Tachyglossus aculeatus (assembly GCF_015852505.1). Taxonomy (NCBI): domain Eukaryota; kingdom Metazoa; phylum Chordata; class Mammalia; order Monotremata; family Tachyglossidae; genus Tachyglossus; species Tachyglossus aculeatus. The sequence continues at coordinate 38,992,603 of NC_052067.1, read as the reverse complement.
ATCAATCAATCGCATTTATTGAGTGCTTACTGTGTGCAGATCACTGTACTAAGCGCTTGGGAAGTACAAGTTGGCAACATATAGAGACGGTCCCTACCCAACAGTGGGCTCACAGTCTAGAAGGGGGAGACAGAGAACAAAACCAAACATATCAACAAAATAAAATAAAGAGAATAGATATGTACAAGTAAAATAGAGTAATAAATATGTACAAACAAATATACATATATACAGGTGCTGTGGGGAAGGGAAGGAGGTAAGACGGGGGGGATGGAGGGGGGACGAGGGGGTGAGGAAGGAAGGGGCCCAGACTGGGAAGGCCTCCTGGAGGAGGTGAGCTCTCAGTAGGGCCTTGAAGGGAGGAAGAGAGCTAGCTTGGCGGATGGGCAGAGGGAGGGCATTCCAGGCCCGGGGGAAGTGCAAAACAAATGCCACAAATGCCTTCAGCCCCACAAATGTCTCTTTGGCTCTTCCACGTCAACCAAGCACTTGGGTAGTCACACCCATCTACCTCTCCCTGCTATACTATAAGCTCCTTGAAGACAGAGAACATGTCCACCAATTCCACTGTACACATAGTAGGTGCCCATTAGGAGGCCTTCCCAGACTGAGCCCCCTCCTTCCTCTCCCTCTCCTCCCCTTTCCCATCCCGCCCGCCTTACCTCCTTCCCCTCCCCACAGCACCTGTATATATGTATATGTTTGTACGTATTTATTACTCTATTTATTTATTTTATTTGTACATATTTATTCTATTTTTTTTTGTTAATATGTTTTGTTGTCTGTCTCCCCCTTCTAGACTGTGAGCCCGCTGTTGGGTAGGGACCGTCTCTGTATGTTCCCAACTTGTACTTCCCAAGCGCTTAGTACAGTGCTCTGCACACAGTAAACGCTCAATAAATACGATTGATTGAATGAATTGAATGAATGAATAATTACTATTCTATTCATTTTATTTTGTTAATATGTTTTGTTTTGTTGTCTGTCTCCCCCTTCTAGACTGTGAGCCCGTTGTTGGGTAGGGACCGTCTCTGTATGTTGCCAACTTGTACTTCCCAAGCGCTTAGTACAGTGCTCTGCACACAAACGCTCAATAAATACAATTGATTGAATGAATTGAATGAACGAATATTTACTATTCTATTTATTTTATTTTGTTAATATGTTTTGTTTTGTTATCTGTCTCCCCCTTCTAGACTATGAGCCCATTGTTGGGTAGGGACCGTCTCTATATGTTGCCAACTTGTACTTCCCAACCGCTTAGTACAGTGCTCTGCACACAGTGAGCACTCAACAAATACGATTGAATGAATGAATAAATAATGTTTGATCGACTGCTTCGGATTTGTTAAAATGAGTGGCAGGACACAAAAAGCTGAAGAGCAGTAACGGGAGGGAGGTAAGGTTGGGCAGGTTTCAGGTATAAACTTGCCTTCCTCTTTCTCGTCCCTTCCGCAAGTTCCTAGCAATCCTTTTCTGGCTGTCCCCACTGTCTTAATAATAATAATAAACATAATAAACATAATAATAATAATAACAATAATAATAATAAACATAATAATAATAATAATGGCATTTATTAAGCACTTACTATGTGCAAAGCACTGTTCTAAGCACTGGGGAAGTTACAAGGTGATCAGGTTGTCCCACGGGGGCTCACAGTCTTCATCCCCATTTTACAGATGAGGTAACTGAGGCCCAGAGAAGTGAAGTGACTTGCCCAAAGTCACACAGCTGACAATTGGTGGAGCCGGGATTTGAACCCATGACCTCTGACTCCAAAGCCCATGCTCTTTTCCACTGAGCCACGCTGCTTCTCTACAAAACCTTCTCTACAAAAGCTGCTTCTGCAAAACCTCACAGTTCCTCAATTGCTGCTGGATGGCAGGGTGGGGGATGGAGGTTGGCGAGGAAAGGAAGGGGGAGGGTAGCAGGGTGAAGATCGGCTGTCTGCCAGAAGGAAGCGGGTGATGGGTGCCGGTGTGGTAAAGTCCTGGGGGCAGTGGTTTGGACCCTAGGAAAGGGAAGCACAGGGAGCCCCGCTTGGGTTTGGGACAGTTTACCAATCCCGTACTCTTGGACAATGTAAGACCAGGTCAAAAGTCAAACCTGGCTAGGCTAGATTCTCCTTTAACTATAACCATCATGACATTTGGGCAGGGCAAGTGTCTTAACAACTCTCGTGTATTGTACTCTCCCAAGAGCTTAGTACAGTGCTCTGCACAGAACAAGCGCTCACTGAATAACAACGCTCAACAAGCGCTCAGAGAAGCAGTGCTCTGCACAGAACAAGCGCTCACTGAATAACAATGCTCAATAAGCGCTCAGAGAAGCAGCATAGCCTAGTGGCAAGAACATGGGCTTGGGAGACGGAGGATATGGGTTCTATAATAATAATAATAATAATGGCATTTATTAAGTGCTTACTACATGCAAAGCACTGTTCTAAGTGCTGTAATCCCAGCTTCTGCCAATTGTCTGCTGTCTCCCCCCCACCTTACCTCCTTCCCCTCCCCAGAGCACCTGTATATATGCTTGTATGTATTTATTACTCTATTTATTTATTTTATTTGTACATATTCATTCTATTTATTTTATTTTGTTAACGTGTTTTGTTCTCTGTCTCCCCCTTCTAGACCACGAGCCCACTGTTGGGTAGGGACCGTCTCTAGATGTTGCCAACTTGTACTTCCCAAGGGCTTAGTGCAGTGCTCTGCACACAGGAAGCGCTCAATAAATACGATTGAATGAATGAATGAATGTGACCATGGGCCAGTCACTTAACTTCTCTGTGCCTCAGTTACCTCATCTGTAAAATGGGGATTAAGACTGTGAGCCCCATGTACCTTGTATCTACCCCAGTGCTTAGAACTTGGCAGATAGTAAGCGCTTAAAAAATACCGTAATTATTACTATTGAATGTTGTTCATTGGTACAGTTTGTGCCCACACTGAGCTCACAGCCTGTCTTAACCCCATTTTACAGATGAGGAGGGGAGGGAACAAAGAGATTAAGTGACTTTCCAAGGTCCAAAAATAGGCTAGTGGCAGGTAGGACAAGAAACCAGATGTCCTGTCTCCCTGCCCAGTGATCTTTCCACTAACGCCACCTTCTCCTCTTTCTTTCTCCCTCCCCCAGCCCTCCTCCTGAAGCCTGCCCCTTTAGCCCTAGACAGAGGGTGAGGCAAAGATTTTGTTTCCTCATGGACCCGAATAGCTTGCTAATATTTACCCCAAGTATAGCACAGTAATTTACCTTTTTCATTCGAGCCACGTACGAGGCTGTTGTACAAGGATAACTGCACATGGGTGTAAACATCACCCCCCGCCCCAAGCAACTGAGAACAGCCAAGATGGAAGCGAGGGGGCATCGCCTCGGAAAAGCTCAAGCCTCAGAAACTGACTCTGCCCAAAAAGACTGAGTGAATTCATCCTGAGTTCAAAGTTGGCATTTCCCTCCAGTCTCATCAATCAATCAATCAATCAATCGTATTTATTGAGCGCTTACTATGTGCAGAGCACTGTACTAAGCGCTTGGGAAGTACTCATCTGTTGGAATAGCCCAGCACAGTCCCCACTTCAATCAACCCATCAGTTGTATTTATTGAGCGCTTACTATGTGCAGAGCACTGTAATTAGAGCTTGGGAGGGTTTAATAGAACAGTCTCTGTCCCACAGGAGGTATACATTCCTAATCCCCGTTTTACAGATAGGGTAACTGAGGCATGAAGAAGTGAAGCGATTTGCCCAAGGTCACACAGCAGACAAGTGGGATTAAAACCCAAGTCTTTCTGACACCCAGGCCAGTGCTCTAGCCACTAGGCCAGGCTGCTTCTCAAAATTCTCACTTCCCTGAATTCCCTAGGAATTTGGAAACTTCTAGGACATTCCTGGAATTTTCACTGTTGTAGTGGCAGTAGAATTTATTGATTTTTCACTTGAGATGTATAAAATAGCAAAGTGACACATTCCCTGCCCACAAGGAGCTGAGACTAACTAGATTTCTACTTTTTATTTACAAAAAGTGAGGTTAAAGAAAAAAAGAATCTACACTAGGTGGGTAAAGGCAGCATCCATTCTTTCCATTACACCAAAGCCTCGGTCCAATCCAGGGGGAGAAGACAGACCAAATCCAAATTCACAAGGCAATGAAAACACCCGGGATACGATGCCAATTTTTCCCATCACTAACTGTGCACGTAGGACCGAACTTTTCCCAGTTGCCCAGCAATACTGTAGACACTTGGGATTTCACACCGAGATTCCTTGCTAACGCAGCTTATACTCCCTAGGGGAATTCTCCGTCATTTTAAGCGCTGGGACAGCTGTTCTCTTGTGGCATCTGACTCGGGGCGAGTCACTTCACTTCTATATATAGTGTATATATGTGTGTGTATATATATATATATTATATATATATATGTACACTAGATATGTATGTATCTATATGCGCTGTATACACTATATATACTGTATATATGTTTGTACATATTTATTCCCTCATCTGTAAAATGGGAATGAAGACTGTGAGTCTCACATGGGACAACCTGATCACCTTGTATTTACCCCAGTGTTTAGAACAGTGCTTGGCACATAGTAAGCACTTAACAAATACCGACATCATTATTATTTTGTACATATTTATTACTCTATTTATTTATTTATTTATTTTACTTGTACATATCTATTCTATTTATTTTATTTTGTTAGTATGTTTGGTTTTGTTCTCTGTCTTCCCCTTTAAGACAGTGAGCCCACTGTTGGGTGGGGACTGTCTCTATATGTTGCCAATTTGTACTTCCCAAGCGCTTAGTACAGTGCTCTGCACATAGTTAGCGCTCAATAAATACGATTGATGATGATGATGATTACATATCTATTCTATTTATTTTATTTTGTTAATATGTTTGGTTTTGTTCTCTGTCTCCCCCTTCTAGACTGTGAGCCCACTTTTGGGTAGGGACCGTCTCTATGTGTTGCCAACTTGTACTTCCCAAGCGCTTAGTACAGTGCTCTGCACACAGTAAGTGCTCAATAAATACAATTGATTGATTGATTAAGCCTACTATCTCTCACCCCCTTGCCCTCACTCCGCCATGACCAAACTAGAAATCATCCCAAATTGAACCCAGCAACAAGTGGGTTCACATGCCAGTGATTTGCTTTAGTACAGAGCTCTAGACACAGTAAAAATGAATGAATTTGCTTAGGGTTCCCATGTATTTTGCTCACTTAGCTTGCCTAGCTTTGTCCTAAAATCCTTACATTTGGTTTGCATAGGTGCCCGCTCTATGCCTTGGCTTATAAACTCCAGCTTATGCTTCAAATTAAGCACTATTTCTGGTCTGTGGACATGATGCATCAAAGCTCTCAGAGAGTACTGCAGCCCCCTGAAAACTGGGAACCATCTACTGAGGCTAGACCAGCAGGCTAGCAATCAACCAACTGAGGCTAACATTCATTCGTTCATTCAATCATATTTATTGAGCGCTTACTGTGTGCAGAGCACTGTACTAAGCGCTTAGGAAGTGCAAGTCGGCAACATATAGAGACGGTCCCTACCCAACAACGGGCTCACAGTCTAGAAGGGGGAGACAGACAACAAAACAAAACATGCAGACAGGTGTCAAATAGAATCAAAGCTATATGCACATCATTAACAAAATAAATAGAATAGTACAATCAACCCATCAATTGTATTTATTGAGTGCTTACTGTATGCAGAACACTGTACTAAGTGCTTGGGAGGGCATTCATTCAATCAATCGTATTTATTGAGCGCTTACTGTGTGCAGAGCACTGTACTAAGCGCTTGGGAAGTACAAGTTCGCAATATCTAGAGATGGTCCTTACCCAACAGCGGGCTCACAGTCTAAAAGGGGAAGGCAGACAACAAAACAAAACATATTAACAAAATAAAATAGACTAAACATGTACAAGTAAAATAAATGGAGTAATTCATTCATTCAATCGTATTTATTGAGCGCTTACTGTGTGCAGAGCACTGTGCTAAGCGCTTGGGAAGTACAAGTTGGCAACATATAGAGACGGTCCCTACCCAACAGCGGGCTCACAGTCTAGAAGGGGGAGACAGACAAAACAAAACATATTAACAAAATAAAATAGACTAAATATATACAAGCAAAATAAATAAATAGAGTAATTCATTCATTCATTCATTCAATCAATCGTATTTATTGAGCGCTTACTGTGTGCAGAGCACTGTACTAAGCGCTTGGGAAGTACAAGTTGGCAACATACAGAGACGGTCCCTACCCAACAGCGGGCTCACAGTCTAGAATGGGGGGACAGAGAACAAAACAAAACATATTAACAAAATCAAATAAGTAGAATAAATATGTACAAGTAAAATAAATAAATAGAGTAATTCATTCATTCATTCATTCAATCGTATTTATTGAGGGCACAGTATCACAGAGTTGGTAGTTATGTTACCTGCCCACAAGGAGTTTGTAATCTTGAGGAAACAAAATAGAACAGGCTCCTTCTAGGTACGAGAAACATGGGGTCGACAAAGAAACTATTTCTTGGTGCTGCAAGCATCGAACATGACAACTTAACAATGGAACAGCCTTTGTGTGTGCAGTGTGGCTGGACGGATGGTTCCCACCTTGGGATTTTTAGACATAGACGCACGCACACACACACACACACACACACTCACTCTCTCTCTCCCCTCACAGTGAATTTCACAATCAGTGGTGTCTTCTTTGAATACAAATCTTAACCAGTCAGTCTGCCATTTCTTGCTAATATTTATCCTAGTTATTACGCAGCAATTTATCTTTATAATACTTAATACACTCCCAAGACACAACAACCTGACTTGCTCATTCTACAAAATTGGGGGCGGTAGGAAAAGTAGAAATAAATCTAGCTCCCTTTCTTTCTTGAGGCAGTCTGCCCCGGTCGGCCCACTTTTCTGAAATTTAAGTGCAGGGGCAGAGATGGCTAATGAAGAGAAAAGGGCAGAGAGAACACAGTATTATGTTGCAGAGTCTTTGATCTCATCTGCAGCCAGAATGGGATCGCTGGCCCAAATCAAATCACAACAGTGGAAGGCTCTAACAAAGTAAAACAGTCTTCTTCCCTCCCCCTAAACCAATCCCTTGGGCATCTCCTTAGAAAATAAGATAGCTGCTTTGTTCCACACCTTAGAAGGGACGTGGACTTCCATATGCCTGGGAAAACCAAGCAAAGGAAAAAGAAAAATTCACGAAGCCCTTAAACCTGGAAGAATGGTACTTTTCCCCTTGACTGGATATGAAAGGGGAATATCTTTGAAAACAAAATTGGAATTCCAATGTGAGGACAGAGAAAGTGAGACTTTTTGCTGATTAAAAACTTTTCTGATGTTAGACCTCCTGCAGTGAGTAAATTTTCTGGCAGTTAAAATCCCTCCAGAGAAGTTAAACTCCTGGAAAGTCTATTGTTTTCTGAGTGAGCCATATAGTGAAAAAGCATCAGAAAACTCTGATCGGAATGGTCATGTGCAAGTTTTACAAACTGCAATGTGGGACGTGATGTTGTTTCAGAAGAAATCTGGGATATTTTTATTAATATTAGTACTAGTATTATACCAAAGGAAAAAAATTAAACGGAATAATCCCATAAAAATGGGATGTCTGTTTTGTTAATATGTTTTGTTTTGTTGTCTGTCTCCCCCTTCTAGACTGTGAGCCCGCTGTTGGGTAGGGACCGTCTCTATATATTGCCAACTTGTACTTCCCAAACACTTAGTACAGTGCTCTGCACACACAGTAAGCACTCAATAAATACGATTGAATGAATACCCAGCTGAGGAAAGGAGGTAATTTAAAAAGCCTAAAACTTGAGCTGTGTACTGAACTCTCTGCATGGTTTCCAGCCTCACGTAGGAAGCAGCGTGACCCAGTGGAAAGAGCACAGGTCTGGGAGTGAGAAGACCTGGGTTCTAATCCCAGTTCCACTTGTCTTGGGCACCTCACTTAGCTGCTCTGTGCCTCTGTTTCCTCATCTCTCCCTCCCCACCGGATGGTGGGACAGAGACTACGTCTAACTTGGTTACCTTTTATCTACCCCGGCACTTAGTGCTACGTTTGGCACACAGAAAACATAGAAAGCAACGTGGCCCTGATGCAAAGTGCATGGGCCTGGGAATCAGAAGGGCCTGTGTTCAAATCCCAGCTCCGCCATTTGCCTGCTGTGTGACCTGGGGCAAGTCACTTCACTTCTCTGTGCCTCAGTTACCTATCTGTAAAATGTGGATTGAGACTGGGAGCCCCATGTGGGACATGGACCGTGTCCAACCTGAATAGCTTGTATCTACCCAGTGCTTAGTACAATACCTGGCACAGAGTATACACTTAACAAATCCATTAAAAAAAAAAACCCATCTCCACAGTTATTATGATATAATCAGACTAACCTTGGGGACACAAAGGGATAATTGCCCTCTCTACCCTGAGACTGCACTCTTTGGTACCCTCTTTGGGATGGGGACTGTGTCTGACCTGAATAATTTGTAACTACCCCAGTGCTTAGTACAGTGCTTGACACATAGTAAGCACTTTACAAATATAATCATTGTAATGATGATGATGATGATGATAATGGTGGGCAATCTCTTGAGGGGGCGTCTTGTTGCCCCAATCCAGTTCCAAAGTAAAAATGAAAATGAAGCAATTTACCTAAAACCCTGAGGGAAAATACCTAAAATCAAATATCTATCAAGTATCTAAAAATCATCAATCGTATTTATTGAGCGCTTACTGTGTGCAGAGCACACCTGGAATTTGCCTTGCTGCTAGCCAGAGAATCTCCCTTTCCTGATTTTTCAGGTACAAGGGACCTGGCTGGATTTTATAATGCTTCATGACTTTCATGAAGCATTAAAGGAGTGACACCAATCTCTGAGCATTGGTTTTTATGTATAATGCTGAGTTTTTGAACTGTTTCCCGTGGACTCCAAGTTTTAAAGGTCTCAGAAACCAGAACTAATGTGGTTTACCTTGGTGGTGCTTGAGACAAAGTGCTGCCTAAAAGGACAACAGGGCAGAATTGGGCAGGCCACAGTCTGTGCTGCTGATACACTCAGGAAAGAACGCTATGCCCCTCTTACACAGGGCAGTAGGTCCCCAGGTAAGACGCATCCACTCCCCGGGGGCATTTTAGAGTTTAATGGGATGGAAAGATTTTTTTCCTTTTTATGGTATTTGTTAGGCACTTACAAAGTGCCAGGCACTGTACGTTTAAGTAGAGGCAAGCTAATTAGGTTGGACAAAGTCCATGTCCCCACATGGGATTCACAGTCAATCCCAATTTTACAAAGGGGGTAACTGAGGCACAGAGAAGTGCCCCGCCCATGTCCTTCCCCGGCCTGGAATGCCCTCCCTCCACACATCCTTGTGACCTTGTGTGTGACCTTGGGCAAGTCACTTAACTTCTCTGAGCCTCAGTTACCTCATCTGTAAAATGGGGATTAAGACTGTGAGCCCCCCGTGGGACAACCTGATCACCTTGCATTTCCCCAGCGCTTAGAACAGTGCTTTGCACATAGTAAGCGCTTAACAAATGTCATTATTATTATTATTATTATTACATATCCACCAGATAAGCTAGCTCTCTTCTTCCTTTCAAAGCCCTACTGAGAGCTCACCTCCTCCAGGAGGCCCTCCCAGACTGAGTCCCTTTTTTCCTCTCCTCCTCCCCATCCCCCCGGCCCTACCTCCTTCCCCTCCCCACAGCACTTGTCTATATTTGTACAGATTTATTACTCTATTTTACTTGTACATATTTACTATTCTATTTATTTTGTTAATGACGTGCATATAACTATAATTCTATTCATTCTGACGATTTTGACACCTGTCTACATGCTTTGTTTTGTTGTCTGTCTCCTCCTTCTAGACTGTGAGCCCGTTGTTGGGTAGGGACTGTCTCTATATGTTGCCGTCTTGTACTGCCCAAGCGCTGAGTACAGTGCTCTGCACACAGTAAGTGCTCGATGAGCTGGGATTAGAACCCAGGTCCTTTGACTGCCAGGACCTTGCACTATCCACTAGGCAACACTGCTGCTCAGTGGAGCATGTTGCCATGGTGGCAAACCCATTTTAAAAGGCGACAAACAAAATGCAGAAGCCCATCTTCCTCCTCCCCCTGAGAGCTGAGGTGGGAGGGAGGGAGGGAGAAGGCTGTTTCTCTCTGTAGTTTTTCTTCCTTAACTCTCCTAGCATTAACGCTTAGATGACTTAACTTTATCCAAAACCCAGATGACTTTTCACTCCACAACAGTGTTCTCACATCTGACTGTTACCACTTTTGGGTAAACCTTCTACATCCCCCTGGATTGGCCCTACTTCTGGCCAGGATAAGCATAAAGACATTTAATTCAGGTGTTTATCTTCATTCAACATCCCCAGTTCAGATGTCAGAAAGAGAAGAGAGGGTTTCTGGCACATGGACAGATTCTCAACCTCCAGCCTGGAATTTAAAGACCTAGAAGGAAGAAGGATTCTGTTTTGGATGTGCCGTACTTTTGAATTAGAAGTCACAGGAAAGCACAAAGCCTTTGGTTTTAAAGTTATTCAGGGATCGTTTGGGGGTGATCTGATACATTCACCAGAGAGCACCAGGTTTTTCCATCTTGATCCCAAGAGCCAAAACACTGATTTGAGTTACCTGGGCCTGAATTTTCCACCAACGTTGTCATATTCCTCTTTTTGCACTACACCCAGGTCTGCCATTTTCAAAAGCAGCATGGCTCAGTGGAAAGAGCACGGGCTTTGGAGTCAGAGGTCATGGGTTCAAATCCCAGCTCTGCTGCGTGACTTTGGGCAAGTCACTTAATTTCTCCGTGCCTCAGTTACCTCATCTGTAAAATGGGGATTAAGACTGTGAGCCCCACGCGGGACAACCTGATCACCCTGTAATCTCCCCAGCACTTAGAACAGTGCTTTGCACATAGTAAGTGCATAATAAATGCCATTATTATTATTATTATTATTATTATTATTATTATTATTATTATTAAAAGCTGTTCCAATTCCCCATCTTTTTTCTCCTCCCAACATCCTCTTTCATTCAATCGTATTTATTGAGTGCTTACTGTGTGCAGAGCACTGTACTAAGCACTTAATCAGCTCTTCTGGCTGATTCCCCCTATTTTTGTCCTACCCATCCTTTTCCCAAGAACTTCTGGTGCGAGAACCTGGAGTAATGATCTCTGCTCATTCTACAGCGACAGATCCTAGACCATTCCCCTCAGCTCATAAACAGAAGGAGAGCATTTGAAAAAAAGCATAAAAAGGCTATACAAATAGGAACATAAAACCACTCCTTATGCTATTTTTAGCTAAATGCTACTTCCCCAAGCTTCAGCACCACACTCCTCTTGAAAAATCAGATACTAAATAAATATTTTCATTAGCATTGTGACATTTCTCTGAGTGAGAGAGCGTGAAAGAGAAGCAAGATTGTGTTTATGTTAATGTGTTGTGCTTTGGAGAATGATGCTTGCATTGGAGCCTCCTTAACCTCCTCTCTCCCAAGTGAAACGACGCCCCCCTGGTCCCACCCCGGAGCAGGGAGGGCAACAGCTAAGGAGACCTAAATTAAAGAAGAAAACCAACACTTAGCAGGGACTTGAGCTCAAACAGCAGACAAATCCTCTTCACTGGAGAGGCTGAACAGTTGCCTAAAGCAGATGAAGAAGCAAACAGATCTTCCTCATCCTCAAAAAAACAGCACACTTGAGGGGGTTAATGCAGGGTGTTATCTGACAGAAAATTACTCTCCCCACCTTCACATCCTTACTGAAGGTACATCTCCTCCAACAGACCTTCCCTGACTAAACCCTCATTTCCTCTTCTCTCACTCTCTTCTGCATCAACCTGATTTGCTCCTTTTATTCACCCCTGCCTCAGCCCCATAGCACTTAAATAAATATCCATAATGTATTTATATTAATGTCTGTCTTCCCTGTAGACTGTAAGCTCATTTGTGGGCAGGTAATGTATCTACCAACTCTGTTATATTGCACTCTGTCAAGCACTTAGTATAACACTCTGTCCACAATAAGTACTCAATAAATACCATCGATTGACTGACTGATGCAAGCAATTTGGATCCCAGCATTACCTAGGGAACAGCCAAGTGTTACTACACTTATAGGTATTACCTGTTGACAGCATCATTACGTCTGTAATTGAACAGCAACCCTGATCTAAATATCGCCTTTTTACCACACTCACATTTTCCAATTATTAACTAAGTGGTTTCAAAGTCAATGCAGAAAACTAATTACTCCCCTGATCTCTCAGGTTTACTTCTCCCAGCTGCACTAAATTCCTGCTCCTTATGCAGCAAAGATATGACCAAGAGAACACTGAATTTGAAATGAGTTTTTAAAATGGAAAAAACAGAATCCATCTATTTCACTTCATTCTGCTGCACCTTTCCCTTTTGCTTTGTGAAAAACGGGTAGCCAATTACGCTTGTAGCACAGTGCCTTCAAACACCAAGGAAAATGACAACACTGGGTCATAATCAATGGTTTAAACTACATGTTTCCACAGAGGGGGACTTACAACAACTCGGGAGAGAAACTGTGGACGTTTCTACCAATTACCCCTAGAAAACTGTTAAAAATGCCAGGACAAACCAAGACTTAAGAAATAGCTGATCATTCTCAACACGTGTCCTTTAAAAGAAGAGAACCATTAAAACATCCACAGTTCTAACACTTTCAGCATGTGTCCTTTAAGAGAAGAGACACATTAGAACATTTGCAGTTCACTTACCAGATTTGCTTCTCCAGGTGAATTTGGCTGGCTGGAATTTTAGAGCCGCCCCAGTCCCTACTGTCGGAGTCACCAAAGCCATAGTTTAAAAATGAAAACTGAGCAGCAATTCAGAAATAAGTGCAAAATCCTTCATCCCAGCCAAGCGACCCCCAAACACGGCCCAGCCAGCTCCATTCCTAGGGATGACGTGGCTCACCCTCCTCTCCACGTACTTTGAAGATTTTGTGCGCTGGGGTAAATTTTTAAGGTCTAAGATGAGAAGGACAAGAACCTATTTTGTAACTGAGAACTGCCTGCCCACATTCTTGCCACCTTCCTGTTAACTCACCCGTGGCAGAGAGAGATGATATAACTGGCAGAAAATGTACTCGCCTTTCAGCCGGGGGGTTTTGTTGGGTTTTGCATCTGTGCATTTCTAACTTGTCGCTTACTTCTTTGCTCACGGAGGACTTTGAGGATAAAAAGGTTTCCCCAGAGGCCAAATAGATTTTATCCTGGGCAGGGGCCCAGAGACCTAGAAGTTCCCATCCACTGCAGGATTTAAAGTTCTTTGCTTTACACTTATTAGCATATTACGGGGACCAGGGGCTCTTCTTTGAAGACAAAGAATAATCCTGTGTTAACAGTTCAAATCCAAAGGAGCGCACCACCCTTTATCCTTTGCTGCATAAGCCTGAGAGGACGCAATCCAGAGTCACATATATCTACAGCGCAATGGAAACATTAGGGTTACTCATTAAAACAGGAAGCCAAATGTCTTAAAACAGCACAGTCCAAACACAGCAGGGGTGACCTTGATATTCTGGAGAGGAGACCGGCAGGCACCCAAAGTCAAATGGCCCTGAATCCCTGCTAATATCGGTCACTCTCTGTAGCGGTGCTTCTTACGTGCTTACTATAGAGTCGCTATGGGTCGGAGACGACTTGACAGCATAAAACAAGACAATGTGTCAAGCACTGCTCTAAGTGCTGGGGTAGATGGAAAATAGTAAGGTTGGACATAGTCCCTGTCCCACGTGGAGCTCATGTGAACCCCCATTGGGCATATGAGGGAACTGAGGCATGAAGAAGAGTTACGTGACTTGCCCAAGGTCACACAGCAGATAAGTGGTGGAGTCAGAATTAGAACCCAGGTCCTGTGATTCCCAGGCCTGTCCTCGTTCCACTAATCCCCGCTGCTGCATAAGGTGACATTTCCCTTCTACCTCTCTAATACTCTCCCACGCATTTAGACTGTGGAGACTTATAGACTGTGAGCCCACTGTTGGGTAGGGACTGTCTCTATATGTTGCCAACTTGTACTTCCCAAGCGCTTAGTACAGTGCTCTGCACACAGTAAGCGCTCAATAAATACGATCGATTGATTGATTGATTTAGAACAGTGCTTGGTGCACAGTAGACAGGCAGTAAATACTATTCATTGCTGGCAAAGGAGTTGAGTAGCACTGGTGCAGAATGAAACTACTTCTTGGAGTGCTGGTTTATTTTTAGTTCTTTTCATAGTTTACCCCCTCTCCCCAAGGTAAAGCACTGGAAGTTACCGGTAATGGTGCAGGCATCTCGGTATTCTCTGAATTCTGGCACATCTTCCGCGGCTTCACTTACATAGTGCTCTTCGTGAATGCCCGGGCTGCAGGCTACAACTGCATGGTGGCAGGTCTCCGAGAGGGGCACGGTGGTGGCCAAAGTGTCGACGTGCAGAGCTGTGGCGTCCAGCTTGGCAGGTTTCACGGGGATATGCAATGTGCCATCGGGGGGACCCGAGCTGGAAACTGAGGCTGCAGGCAGAGAAGCCACTTGGACTCTGCCTCAGCCGTGACTCCAGAAGAGGGCTCTGAGGATCAAGCGGGACAAAGAGGAGCGTGGTTAGTCTTTCAGTTTTTGCCTAGGCACAGCAGACCCTCAGGGAAAAATGCTGGGCTCTCCTTCTCCAGCCCAGCCCACACCTCCTCTGCCGCTAACCTCCTCACTGTGCCGCATTCTCTCGCCTGTCCGCCATCGACTCCCGGCCCACATCCTTCCCCTGGCCTGGAATGCCCTCCTTCCACACATCTGCCTCCCTTCAAAGCCCTCCTGAGAGCTCACCTCCTCCAAGATGCCTTCCCAGACTGAGCTCCCTTTTTCCTCTCCTCCTCCCCATCCCCCCGCCCTACCTCCTTCCCCTCCCCACAGCACTTGTCTATATTTGTACAGATTTATTACTCTATTTATTTTACTTGTACATATTTACTATTCTATTTATTTTGTTAATGACGTGCATATAACTATAATTCTATTTGTTCTGACGATTTTGACACCTGTCTACATACTTTGTTTTGTTGTCTGTCTCCCCCTTCTAGACTGTGAGCCCTTTGTTGGGTAGGGACCATCTCTATATGCTGCCAACTTGTACTTCCCAAGGGCTTTACAGTGCTCCGCACACAGTAAGCGTTCAATAAATACGATTGAATGAATAAATGAAAAATGAGATTGACATCACCCATCATACTCAGAAAGCTTCTTAGCCAGAAATATTTGAATCTTTTTTTTCAAGTGATTTTTACCAGAGAAATCCCTTGCCCACATCCTCTCTCTGGCCAGGAACTCCACCCCACTTCATTTCCAACAGATTAATACTCTCCCCACACTCAAAGCCATCCTAAAATCACATCTCCTCCAAGAGACCTCTCTTGACTAAGTCCTCGTTTCCCCTCTTCACCCTCGCTTCTGCATCATTTGGATCTCTTCCCTTTAAGCACTTGATACTGATGCCACTACTAGCATCACAGAACTTAGGCACATATCCTATTCTCTACCATTTATGATATACGACATCATGTACGATAGTTCATTCATTCAATTGTATTTACTGAGCGCTTACTGTGTGCAGAGTACTGTACTAAGTGCTCGGGAAGTACAAGTTGGTAACAAATAGAGACGGTCCCTACCCAATAGTTATTTTAATGTCTATCACTCCTCTAGACTGTAAGCTTCCAGGGGGCAAGTTTACTGCATTGAACTCTCCCCAATGTTTTAGTAGAGTTCCTGCACACAGTAAGCACTCAATAAACACCACCGATTAACCCATCTATTAAAGCAGACTTCCTCAACTGAAGTTTTGGAAACCCCTACATTAATGCATTGCCAGAGGGTTTGCACAGTGTAGAACATAAGAGGTTGCTGTGAACCCCTGGGAGTATTGAGAAGCAGCATGGCTCAGTGCAAAGAGCCTGGGCTTTGGAGTCAGAGGTCATGGGTTCAAATCCCAGCTCCACCAATTGTCAGCTGTGTGACTTTGGACAAGTCACTTAATTTCTCTGTGCCTCAGCTACCTCACCTGTAAAATGGGGATGAAGACTCTGAGCCCCGCGTGGGACAACCTGATTACCTTGTATCCCTCCCAGCGCTTAGAATAGTACTTGGCACATAGTAAGCACTTAATAAGTGTCATCATCATTATTATTATTATTATTGCAAATCACTATTTGGAGGATAGTCATGGCACACATGGGGAGTGAATAATGAGAATGTTAGAGAGTCCAGCAAAAAGTTGCAGCAGAGGGAGTATCTAGCTTAGTGCTTCAAGCTAATGAGGCTTAAACGAGTCGTTTTATTTTGTCACCTGTCCAGGCTGCTGCTGATCTCTACTTAAAAAATAAAAAACTTAAATAAGATAGCTCAGCCCCGATGAGTGAAAATGTTTAAGAGAGGATGCGAGAAGTCGTCCACGAGGGTAGGAGCCTTGAATGTAGGAAGAAGGGAGCTACGTGAGGGGGGGAAACCTGTGTTGTGAATGGTACTTAACAAGCCTCAAGACCTGATTGGAAATTTTCCTTAAAAAAGCCTGAAAGGTCCTGCACTTAGCAGTCCCCTTGCCATCTAAAAGATTAAGAAGGAGTGTGACCCAACAGAAAGGGCACGGGCCTGGGAGTACGAGGACCTGAGTTCTAATCTCAGCACTGACACTCGCCTGTTGTGTGACCTGGAGCAAATCACTTAACTTCTCTGGGCCTCACTTGCCTCATCTGTAAAATGGGGATTCAATGTCCATTCTCCCTCCTACTTAATAATAATAATGATAGCATTTATTAAGCGCTTACTCTGTGCAAAGCACTGTTCTAAGCACTGGGGAGGTTACAAGGTGATCAGGTTGTCCCACAGGGGGCTCACAGTCTTAATCCTCATTTTACAGATGAGGTAACTGAGGCACTGAGAAGTTGAGTGACTTGCCCAAAGTCACACAGCTGGCAATTGGCGGAGCCGGAATTTGAACCCATGACCTCTGACTCCAAAGCCCGTGCTCTTTCCACTGAACCATACTGCTTCTTGCTTACTTAACTGTAAGTCCTGAGTCTGACCCAACTGTTTTGCATTTACTCCAGTGCTTGGCACACAGTAAGTGCTTTACAAATATTGATATTATTATTATTATTATTGATATTATTATTATTATTAGCCCATGTTTTCTCACATGGTGCTTCACATACTACCAGTGGGACCCCAGGCTTCAGGGGAAGGGTCACTGCAGCTGACTCCAAGCTCTCCTCTCCTGGGATCAAAGTCCTTAGAGCTTGGGATGGGGAGGAGCATCAGTGTGAAAGGAGATCCAGAGCCCCTTGGCTGGTTCCCTCCTCCCTCCCCACTTTTTCCCTCCAGGGAAAATGTGTAACCATTGGTAATCGGACTCAACAACAGTAACAACATGGACACAGATACATCCCTATTAATGGCTTCACCATATCTATTAAAGTTCTTGTTGACAGCAGAGCAAATTTCTCACCAGGCCTAAGAAAAATTCAGCAGCCTGTATTGTATGTACCAGCACTGAAGTTCAAAGTACACTTTTTTTTTGTACCCAGCAAATGACAATGAAACTACTGCTTTTTTTCCCCTGACATGACTAAATTTCTCTGGGTGTGTTCAGCTGTCATCTTTTTTTTTTTCTCCACAAAGGGAGGAAGGAAAGGGATTTGAAATTTGGTCCTTCCAAGATTGTTCTTCAAGTAAATCAACCAAAGCAATCACCCAAAGGAATACTTCCATTTGATCATTCCCAGCTCTACCTTTCAAACACCAGTGATCAGTACCAGTTCCCGTTTTGCCCAGTACCTCATCAGCCTTCGGATCACAAGCATTTGCTTATCAACAGACTTTAAATCTGAATTCTAAAATAGTTTTGAAATTTCTGCATTAACTACCCAGTATCCAGGTTTTTAGGACACTGTTAAAAACCTTGGGCATAACAATAATAACTGTATTTGTTAAGCACTATGTGTCCAGCATTGTACTATGCTCTCGGGTAGGTACAAAATGATCAGGGCCCATATACGTATATATGTTTGTACGTATTTATTACTCTATTCATTTATTAATTTATTTTACTTGTACATATCTTTTCTATTTATTTTATTTTGTTAGTATGCTTGGTTTTGTTCTCTGTCTCCCCCTTTTAGACTGTGAGCCCACTGTTGGGTAGGGACTGTCTCTATATGTTGCCAACTTGTACTTCCCAAGTGCTTAGTACAGTGCTCTGCACATAGTAAGCGCTCAATAAATGCGATTGATGATGATGATGATATGCAGCTCATGGTCTAAATAGGAGGGAGAAGAGGTACTGAATCCCCTTTCTGCAGATGAGGGAACTGAGTCACGGAGAAGTGACTTGCTTAAGGTTACACAGCACATAAATGGTGGATCTGGAATTAGAATGAACCCGCCCCCCACCAAAAAATCAATGCCAACCCAAAACTCAGATTGTGATAATTAGTGCCCATTTTGTTGCCAAACAATGGACTCAATTAACCTGGCCCTTAGGCTCAGTTACAATCAAGCCACGGGAGTGCATTCATTCATTCTATCATATTTATTGGGCACTTACAGTTTGCAGAGCACTGTACTAAGCGCTTGGGTGCCAACTTGTACTTCCCAAGCTCTTAATACAGTGCTCTGCACACAGTAAGCGCTCAATAAATACGATTGAATGAATGAATGAAATGAATACACTACAACAATAAACAGACACATTCCCTGCCCACAGTGAGCTTATATGTTTCTTGACGCTAGACCAGAGGAACAGAAATGTAGAAAATGCTTCCAGGGATTCCACTTTCTTTTTACCAATGCTCAGTTTTCATTTTGGGTAATTACAGCAGCTGGTATTGAACTGAAACAGAAACCTCAATCTCCCAGAAAGAGATAGCCCAATTTTTATAGATGTTCCCACAGTTCATCCAGGAAGCTTCGAGACAGAAGAAATGTTGACCCAGACAAAAAAGTTATGGACTCTTTCTTTCTTTTAGATCCAGTTAAGGAAAGAAGGCTGGACCATGCCTGTCATTTCAACACCCTTGTATAATTTTTCATTGCTGAGAAGGGAGAGAGTAGGAAAAAAAATGGAAAGGACAGAAGGAGAGGAGAAGGGAGAGAATTCAGTCCTGTTGCATTTCAGGCTGACTGCTAAGCACATCAATTAACACGATGGAAGAAATTTAATGATGATGTCACTCAATCACATTTACTGAGCACTTTCTGTGTGCAGAGAACTGTACTAAGAGCTTGGGAGAGTATGACATAATGATATAACAAAGCTGGTAGACACATTCCCTGCCCACAATCAATCAATCAATCGTATTTATTGAGCGCTTACTGTGTGCAGAGCACTGTACTAAGCGCTTGGGAAGTACAAATTGGCAACATATAGAGACAGTCCCTACCCGACAGTGGACTCACAGTCTAAGCTCACACTCCTTTCCACTTCTATCACCAGTTATAATCCCAAGGGAAACATCTTTAGGAATGTTTAAATGTCAAGATTCTCAGCATTATAACTGCCCAGCCCGATTCTGGCTTCACCACGTAGATTTTTATAAACATTTAAGATCACTACAGTATAGAAGTGAGAACAAAGGAAATTGAGTCATGGCTAAAACCAGAAATTACTGAAACCAAGTCCAAAAAGCAATTAACCTTCTAAGGGGGCTTGCCAAGAAAGCACTGGAGCATTAATGCTAATTTATAAAAAAACAAGACATAGGTTAAGAGAATGAAACAGCAATTTAAACACATACGTTCTTACTTGGAATGAGCTTATTTATGTCAGCCACCCAAACCACTGTTGTGGGCAGGGACTGTCTCTCTTTATTGCTGTACTGTACTTTTCAAGCGCTTAGTACAGTGCTCTGCATACAGTAAGCACTCAATAAATGTGACTGAATGAATGAATCGATGAATGAATGAACAGGGGCCACCAAGCAAACACTTTCTTAGCCACACAGACTAGCTTGAGATTTAAGTTAAATTTTCATAACACACTTAATCTTGCTAAGCACAAAGCAAACCATTTTAGCATGGAAAAGCAGAAGGGGGGCTTGAAACATCCTATAAAATATGTCCATAAAATAATAATAATGACGGCATTTATTAAGCACTTACTACGTGCAAAGCACTGTTCTAAGAGCTGGGGTGGTTACAAGGTGATCAGGTTGTCCCACGGGGGGCTCACAGTCTTAATCCCCATTTTACAGATGAGGTCACTGAGGCCCAGAGAAGTTAAGTCACTTGCCCAAAGTCACACAGCTGACAATTGGCCTAGCCGGGATTTGAACCCAGGACCTCTGACTCCAAATCCCGTGCTCTTTCCACTGAGCCACGCTGCTTCACGAAAATTAGCTTCCCATCCCAAAATCTACAGCTACACCCGGTGTCCATTCATCCTGGTTTTCCCAAGATAGTCCCGGATACGGAAACTTTCCACAAATCCCTTTTATGGATTTGTGGCAACTACACCAGATGGTCTCGGAGCAAATGCTCCTGGGATTCACAGTCTGAGCAACACTTCCTTATATTCAGGGCCTGCCCAGAGCCATGCATGAGACCGGGAGTGTCTGCGGGCAAAGGCTCTTGGAATAAGGCTCACCGAGACACGTGCGGATTAGGAATCTCCCGCTCCCACTCTCAACCCAGCTGGAGGGATAGAGCCACACCCAGAGCAAAATGCCCAGTCATTACCTCTGGACATTAAGATGGCTCAGTGGGATGATATTTTAGAAAATTCCAGGAGCTTGCATCCAAGTTCTCCTTTTCATTTTTATGGTATCTGTAAATATGCTTTAACATCTAATAATCCTACGCATTCCCTTTAAACAAAAGCACAATGCCACTACCTGGAGAAATCTCTGTCATGAATGGAGTCGGACTGTCGTGGGTTCAAATCCCAGGCTCAGACCACTGGTCTGCTGTGTGGCCTTAGGCAAACCACTTAACTTCTCTGTGCCTCAGTTTTCTCATCTGTATATGGGGATTAAGACTGTGAGCCTCATGTGGGACCTGATTACTTTGCATCTAGCCCAGCGCTTAGGACAGTGCTTGGCACACAGTAAGCATTAACAAATACATTATTATTATTATTGTTATTAAGTCACTTCACTTCTTTGTGCCTCAGTTCCCTCAACTGTAAAATGGGGATTAAGACAATGAGGCCCATGTGGGACAGGGACTATATCCACCTCAATTAGCTTGTATCCACTCCAGCGGTTAGCACAGTGCCTGGCACATAGTAAGTGCTTAATAAATACCACTATTATTATTATTATTATTTAAAGTGAAGCCTCAAGATCTCATTGGTAATGTTCCTAAAAAGGATTGAAAGCCACTGCACTTCACAGTCCCCTTGTGACCTAAGATTAAGAAGCAATAGAACAGTGCTTTGCACATAGTAAGCACTTAATAAGTGCCATTATTATCAAGCAGCGTGGCCTAGTGGAGATAGCCTGGGCCCGGGAGTCAGAGGACTTGGGTTCTAATCCTGTCTCCGCCACTTACCTGCAGTGTGACCTTAGGCAAGTCACTTCACTTCTCTGGGCCTTGGTTCCCTCATCTGCAAAAATGGGGATCCAGTACCTCTCCTCCTTCTTACTTATACTGTGAGCCCCACGTGAGGCTTGATTATCTACTATCTATGCCAGAGTTTAGAACAGTACTTGACACATAGTAAACGGTTAACAACTACCATAATTATTATTCAGGGCCTATGCCTGACTGGACATATATCATCCAAGGCCCTACTGAGAGCTCACCTCCTCCAGGAGGCCTTCCCAGACTGAGCCCCTTCCTTCCTCTCCCCCTCGTCCCCCTCTCCATCCCCCCATCTTACCTCCTTCCCTTCCCCACAGCACCTGTATATATGTATATATGCTTGTACATATTACTCTATTTATTTTACTTGTACATACCTATTCTATTTATTTTATTTTGTTAGTATGTTTGGTTTTGTTCTCTGTCTCCCCCTTTTCGATGTGAGCCCACTGTTGGGTAGGGACTGTCTCTATATGTTGCCAACTTGTACTTTCCAAGCGCTTAGTACAGTGCTCTGCACACAGTAAGCGCTCAATAAATACAATTGATTGATTGACTGATTGAAGAGGAAGAGTGAAAAAAAAATTGTGCAGAAACTTTAGTATGGCCTCATGCTGCAACAGGGCAGAGCCCAATGGTCTTCACCAGCCAAGAACCCTAAAAGAAATGCACACAACGGTAACACTTTGATACACAGAGCACAGTGGGCTTGAGCACTAATTAGACAAATTTGGGTACCCAAGTAAATTCTAATCATATGGCTGGTAGTGTCTGATAGGATGAAATCTTTTCCCCTGATCCATTCCTTATAGCCAATGCAGTTAAGCAAAACTGCCGAAATGTTGCCAACTTCCCAAGCGCTTAGTACAGTGCTCCGCACACAGTAAGCGCTCAATAAATACGATCGATTGATTGATTGATTGAAAACATCCCACCTTATTCCTGCCGGTTGAGGAATCAACAAGGAACATAGTGATAAGACGACACACTGGCTCTTCAGGGAGACTCTCAACAGGCAAAAGGAGATTCCTGAAAAAGTCTCAGACATTCATTTGGAAACTACTGCCCGCTGATGACTGCTGCAAAAGGTCACAAAAGGGGACTGGAAGGGGTGAGTACCGTATCAGGTGTCAGCAATGTCATAAACAGTTTCGGGGGCCAAAGGTTTCCATCAGCAATGTAGAGCTGAAAGCTGTCACCAAAATGCTGGCAGCTGGGAAGCACACTGTCCAAAGTCCCTCTCAGAGGAGGCCTGGTGAATTTAGAAGATGGTATTTTAAAAACAGCTATAGAAATATTATCACGATGGAGGGAGGGGAGAAGTCATGCAAAGGTGATAATGAGCCCGGGGTTCTCTTCAAGGCAATCTATTGCAATTTAAATGCATTTTATCTAGTAGATTTGCCCACATTAATTCATTCATTCATTCAATCATATTTATTGAGCGCTTACTGTGTGCAGAGCACTGAACTAAGCGTTTGGGAAGTACTAGTTGGCAACATATAGAGATGGTCCCTACCCAACAACGGGCTCAGTCTAGAAGGGGGAGACAGACAACAAAACAAAACATGTGGCCAGGTGATCCCACCCACCACTCCATCACTTTGAAACACATGCGATGACAGTCAAATTATCCATTTAAGGCACACAGAACAAATTTCCAGGACGCCAGGCTACAGGGCAGGTCTTCAATATGTCCTTTGTTTTTAAATGGACAAGGATTTTCAGCCTCCGAAACAGCTCACTAAAGCTTTACTAGCCTTCTCATTATCTAGAAATGAAGAAAACTACCTTTTTCACTACCTCCTAGCTAACCCCAACTCACTTCTGACATGTCCTCCTCCCTCATCCCCTTTCCTTCATCCCCCAGCCTCTCTCCATTCATTCAATCATATGTTTTGAGTGCTTACTGTGTGCAGAGCACTGTACTAAGTGTTTGGGAGAGTACAATACAACAATAAACAAACACATTCACATTTCCAGCTCATAACAAGCTTACAGTCTGGGGGGGGGACAGATAATACGCATAAATAACTTATAGTATACAATTCATAAAGCAGCGTGGCTCAGTGGGAAGAGCACGGGCTTGGGAGTCAGAGGTCATGGGTTCTAATCCCAGCTCCGTCACATGTCTGCTGTGTGACCTTGGGCGAGTCACTTAACTTCTCTGAGGCTGTTACCTCATCTGTAAAATGGGGATTAAGACTGTGAGCACCACTGGGGACAACCTGATCACCTTGTATCCCCCACTGCTCTCAGAACAGTGCTTTGCACACAGTAAGCGCTTAACAAATGCCATCATTATTATTATATATAGATGTGTGTGTGTGTGTACGAATATTCATTCATTCAATCGTATTTATTGAGCGCTTACTGTGTGCAGAGCACTGTACTATGCGCTTGGGAAGTACAATTTGGCAACATATAGAGATGGTCCCTACCCAACAGTGGGCTCACAGTCTAGAAGGAGCAGATCTGATTTTAGCAGAGTTTGAAAATGGGGAGACTGGCAGTCCATATGAAGGGAGAGAGAGTTGGGCAAGAAGTAGAATATGAGCAAGGTGACAGTTGCAAGAGATATGAGATAATAATAATAATAACGGTTACTATATGCCAAGCACTGTTCTAAGCACTGGCGTAGATACAAGGTAATCAGGTTGGACACAGTCCCTGTCCCACATAGGGCTCACAGTCTCAATCCCCATTTTACAGATGAGGTAACTGAGGCACAGAGAAGTGAAGTGACTTGCCCAAGGTCACACAGCAGACAAGTGGTGGAGCTGGGATTAGAACCCACAACCGCTGACTCCCAAGCCCGTGCTCTGCCTCACAAGAGATCCAAGGCACAGTGGGTAGGGACTGTCTCTATATGTTGCCAACTTGTACTTCCCAAGCGCTTAGTACAGTGCTCTGCACACAGTAAGCGCTCAATAAATACAATTGATTGATTGATTAAATAACTTAAAAGTCGAGTGAAATGTGTGGGCTGGGTGTTAGTGGGAGAGGAGCAAGGCAGGCTTGTCTAACTCTGGCGAAGGGAAAAGTCCCATTCCACTAATAGTCGCATTCCCAAGTTGAGGCATTTGTGCTTGTTACTGATATTTATTCTCCCCACACTCAGCCTTACGGCACTTGTGTACATATACACAGCTTATTTTAATGTCTGTCTCCCCCACTACATAGTAAGCTCCTTGTGGGCAGAGAACATGTCTACCAATTCGGTTGTACTGAACTCTCCCAAACGTTCAGTACAGTGTTCGGCACACAGGAAGCACTCAATAAATACCATGGAATGATGAATTCTCCCATCTTTTACTTGTGTATTTGTAACCATTTATGTCTGACTTCCCCATTCGACTGTAATTTAAGTGGACAGGTTACATCTCTCACTTCTTTTCCCAACTTCCTAATATTGCACAGTTGCTTTTTTCACAGCAGGAGTATGACCCATCCTGTCTTCGATGAGGATTGTGAAGGGGGCCTGAGAGGAACAAAGGTGGAAATGTCCAGCAGGCAGGACAAGAGATGATTACTCCTTTCTAGCTCCCATTGTCCTCCAAAAAAGGCTAAGACAAGGTAAAAACTTTCAAGGTCACCACTTTCAACAGACCTGAGCCATGACAAAAGAATCCTCCCCATCCCAACCCCCTCCCCCAACTCCCCTTTCCAATTCTCAGCGCTACATGAAGAATTTAGGAAAAATACATGAAAACTTTGGCAGGAAAAACCAAGGGATGCCAGCGGACCCATGAAAGATATTCTCTTTTATTTACATGTCAAGTTAAGTATAGTGTGTGCTTGTTACCTGATGCTTCAACAGTACTTGCAGTGGGCCTTAAAAATAAGTACTTTTGATACATCATAGAAAGGCCCACAAGAGACTCTGAACTAATGCCAAAGGTGCTTGTTTTTATGGGCCCAAATAGACAAATACAATTTGTAAGCAAGCAGCTGTGTTGAAAAGAACCACCAAGACAAAGTAGAAAACATTGATATTACCCACAAATTTGTATGTGTTTTTTTTCCTACCAACTACCTTCAGTTTAACCATAACATTGGTTTTCACTATGTATTTAGGATAGGCTGCAATAGCACAATTAGGGAACATTCTCCAACCCAAACTTTTTCCACGCATCTCTCTGGACATCTGAACTTTTGAGTGAATACCTTTGGTATTCACCCCACACTCAGTCCAACAGCACTTACGTACATATTTATAGATTATATATTATAAGCTACTTATTTATATTATTATTTATTTATTACTTATTTATATTAATGTTATTCTCCCCCTCTAGACTGTAAGCTTGTTGTGGGCAGGGAGCATGTCTACCAACTCTGTTGCTTCTGTCCTCTCCCAAGTGCTTAGTACAGTGCTGTGCACACACTAAGTGCTTGTTGGGTAGGGACTGGCTCTACATGTTGCCGACTTGTACTTCCCAAGCGCTTAGTACAGTGCTCTGCACACAGTAAGCGCTCAATAAATATGATTGAATGAGTGAATGAAATACCATTCATTGATTGAGAAGCAGCTTGGCTCAGTGGAAAGAGCACAGGCTTTGGAGTCAGAGGTCAGGGGTTCAAATCCTGGCTCCGCCAATTGTCAGCTGTGTGATTTTGGGCAAGTCACTTAACTTCTCGTGCCTCAGTTCCCTCATCTGTAAAGCGGGGATTAAGACTGTAAGCCCCACGTGGGACAACCTGATCACCTTGTATCCCCCCAGCACTTAGAACAGTGCTTTGCACATAGTAGGTGCTTAACAAATACCATCATTATTATTATGATTATTATTATTATTGATACAATGTGACAGTGTCAGGTTGTGTGTATGCGATGTATGTGTGTGGCATGAACATGACCCATGCACAAAACACAAGTTTTCCCTAATTTGGGGTTCCACAAGAACACAACCCCTGCATTCTAGGAGAACTGGGTGTATAATTTTTTTAAAATGATTAGAATAAACCTCCATTAAACCTCAAAAAAGCAAAAAAAATCCAAACTAAATTTGGATTTGCTCCTTTCACAATGAAGTAGCAATTCTAATTGAAATGAAACAATGGACCCATAAAGCAGTGGTCTAATGAATGGCAAAGCGGATACCTGGGTCAACATGGCCTAGTGGCAAGAGCAAGTCTTTGAGAGTCACTGGTCATGGGTTCTAATCCCAGCTCTGCTACTTGTCTGCTGTGTGCCCTTGGGCAACTCACTTAACTTCTCTGTGCCTCAGTGACCTCATCTGTAATATGGGGATTGAGACTGTGATCCCCATGTGGGACAGGGACTATGTCCAACTTGATTACTTCGTATCTATCCCAGCACTTGGAAGAGTGCTTGGCACATAGTAAGGGCCTAATAAACACCATAATTATTATTATTACTCTGGACTTTGATCTTTTCCAATCGAAAAGGTAACTGCTTTCTGTTTCTGTTTTGTGAAGGTAAACAAGCTTTTGAAAGGTAGTATATCATATTGCAGTTCTTGGGGACAGTCAACCTCTTTACTGTTTTAAAGATTACACTTCACACATCAGTAACACTCAAGCACCTTCCTTGATGGTTCAAAGCTTCAGGTTTACAATTGAGTAAAACTTTGGATTTTTGAATAAACCAAGGGGTCTCTAAAGACATAAACTTATTAACAGTCTAAATCAGCTTGACATAAATTTGAGACAGACTTCCTGGTAGCGAAGGACATGAAAAAGCCTATGCAGATTCTTCTGATATTGGATATCCTGTTGAAGGGTTTGAACGTATTCAACTTTAAACACTTCTACATTTTTCAAAAACTCATTCTCTTTGAAAAAGATCTGAAGCACCTGAAGCACTATGTTTGCCGATTGTAGTGATCTACTTCCAGTTGGAGTGACTGGCATTTAGGGTGTTTGCTTATGAACACTATTATCTGCAAGGTACCAACTTTACCGTATTGTTCCCTCTCAAGTACCTTGTTCAGTATTTGCCCCACAGTAAGCGCTCAATATATGTACCACCGATGGATTGATTTGTGAAAAGCATCATTTTGCATGTGTTCAGGTTGTCTGTCAATATCTAAAGTGGAACAAATGTCCTCCAAGTCCCTTTGATCTAATGTCACGGAGCTGTCGCCCAAGAGTGCACCATTCAGATGAATCTATATATTTGCTTAAAATCAACACCACTGCAGCTGTTGTCCATGGGCCTTCAAATAGAAAGTATATTTTTAAATGAATGTAGACCACTGCGCAAACACAGCTTTTACACAGTTCAAAAGAAACAAAGATAACCGGCCTTCCTCCTTAGAAAAGGGCTGTCAAACCAATTGTAGAAAATTGACAAATTGAGATTCACCACCTGGCGGGGTCTTTTTTTAAAAAACAACAATAATAATAATTGTGGCATTTAAGCAGTGTATTAAATACGGGGATAGATACAAGATAATCAAGTCAGACAAAGTCGCTGTTCCCCATGGACCTCACCGTATCAAATTCCCATTTTACAGATGAGGAAACTGAAGGACAGATATGTTAAGCTAGAAAAGCAGCATGGCCTAGTGGAAAGAACACAGGCCTGGGTGTCAGAATCCTAACTCCAGCTCCAAAACCTGTCTGCTGTGTGACCTTGGGCAAGTCACTTTACATCTCAGTACCTCAGTTACCTCAACGGTAAAATGGGGATTAAGACCCCATGTGGGATGTGGACTGTGTTCAATCTGGTTACCTTGTGTCCACCCTAGTGCTTAGTACTGTGCCTGGCCCATAGTAAGCACTTAACAAATACTATTTTTTAAAAAAAGGAAATGGATGGAAATGCAGGAAATTCTGGTTCATCATCATCATCATAATAATAATGGTATTTGTTAAGTGCTTACTATGTGCAAAGCACTGTTCTAAGCACTGGGGGGATATAAGCTGATCAGGTTGCCCCACGTGGGGCTCACAGTCTTAATTCCCATTTTACAGATGAGGTAACTGAGGCACAGAGAAGTTAAGTGACTTGCCCAAAGTCACACAGCCGATAAGTGGTGGAGCCGGGATTAGCACCCGTGATCTCTGGCTCCCAAACCCGTGCTCTTTCCACTGAGCCACGCTGCTTCTGTCATGGAAGACGAAGTGCTCCAAGAGGGTAAATTCAGTTGGTGAGGTGAGCATGGGAAAGAAAAGGGAAGAGAAGGAAGTTGCTAGGCTCTCCCCACAGCTCTCTAATCTTCCTGGACATCCCCACCCCTATTCGGGTAGAACCATTTTGAAAAAGAGGAGTCAATGAACAATGGTTTCTTCCTCTCCTATCACACATGTGCAGCACTGTCACTCATGGGACAACTGCATACGTGTGAAAACATCAGGTGCTACTATTGGCGGTGCCACCTGTAAGTGAACCCAAAGCTCCTGCTATTCCCAATAGGATCAAGACCAAACCGTACCCCTTCAGCCACTGTGAGATTCAGTTCGGGTGTGAAAATGTAGCTTATACAGGGATGAAACGGGATTGCGGGTGGCAACCAAATACATCTGCTACAAATAGGCAACCATCTTAAATGGCCTGGAGTTGGCAGACATGGCTAGTTTCACTGTACCTGTTGCCATTTAATATTGAGATTTACAGCTAAATATTTCTTGAGCAATCAGCCCTCGTTTCCTGTTTTGCCACTCCCTTCAGCATCACTGGAAATATCAGTAATTTATTTATTTACATTGTCTGTCTCTCCCTCTGGACCCTAAGCTCAATGAGGGCAGGGAATGTGTCTGTTATAATGGTGTTGGACTCTCCCAAGCACTTAAAACAATTCTTTGCACACAGTAAGCACTCAATAAATACGATTGATTATTGCACGTGCGTGCGCACACACCCCCTCCCCGAAGAAGCTCACAATCTATCAGGGGATAGGTAATATCATCATCATCACCATCAATCGTATTTATTGAGCGCTTACTATGTGCAGAGCACTGTACTAAGCGCTTGGGAAGTACAAATTGGCAACATATAGAGACAGTCCCTACCCAACAGTGGGCTCACAGTCTAAAAGGGGGAGACAGAGAACAAAACCAAACATACTAACAAAATAAAATAAATAGATATGTACAAATATGTTAATGATTATGTTTTATAATGGTATTTGTTAAGTACTTGCTATGTGTCAAGCACTGAGGGAGATATTTATTCAATCGTATTTACTGAGCGCTTACTGTGTGCAGAGCACTGTACTAAGCGCTTGGGAAGTACAAGTTGGATACAAGGTAATCAGGTTAGATGTAGTTCCTGCCCCACTTAGTCGCAGTCTAAGTAGGAGGGAGAAGAGGTAATGAAACCCATTTTACAGACAAGATGATCTATAGATGATTATAAAAAAGAGTGATGTTAGATGACAAGATAATTAAAAGATTAATTACACCATCAAGTATGAAAATGAAGAGGTTTCAATTATGGAAAGCTTCCTGAAGGAGGAGAAGGAGGCTAAGCCACATGTGAAGAGGAATGAAGTAAGCAGCAAGGCCTACTGGATAGAGCACAGGCTCGGAGTCAGAAGGACCTGGGTTCTAATCCAACTCTGCCTCTTGTCTGCTGAGAGAGCTTGAGCGAGTCAATTGACCGCCTCAGTTACCTCATCTGTAAAATGCAGATTAAAACCGTGAGCTCCACGTGGGACATGAATTGTGTCCAACCTGATTTAATTGTTATCTACCCCAGGGGTTAGTACAATACCTGGCACAGAATAAGCACTTAAATACCACTGGAAAAAAAAAAAGGTCAGAGCAATTCAGAGGAGACTCCGAAGTGGAACAGAGAGTACAGATTGCAGTGTACATAAAAGGGCAAACTTGGTTAGAAGGGCACTGCCAGGGTTATAGCAGGAAATGAGAGCAGGCACTGGGGCTGGAGGGCAACTTTGAAGGCCAGAAGCTTCCATTTGGAGCTTGAATTTATCTGGAGGCTGATGGGAAGCCACTGGAGAGATTATAAGTAGCAATGTGACAAGTTCCAAGTGAGAGGCATGGAAAATTATTTTAGCTGCAGTGCTAACAACATTTTGGAGAGGGTGGATACTGGTGACTGGAAGCCAGCGAGATTACATTAGGCTATGTATCAAGTGACCAGAGACTGGATAAGGGATTTGATGAGGGAGGAATGGTGAGATTTAAGCAAAAAGTCCTATCTTTTTCCTTCTCTCTGACATTGTCCCTTTCTCAATTGTCCAAATTCAGAACTTCATAAAGACCTCTATAATCTCTCAATGGTGCCACCATTCTATTCAAATCAAATACCTTGATAAAATAAACCTTAATAAACCAGACACCAGTTTCAAAAGCAAGGAACAAAACCATTTCCCCCTAGTTTTCTTTCATTACCTAAAAGCCAATAATAATAATAAAATAATGGTATTTGTTAGGCGCTTAGTATGTGCAAAGCACCGTTCTAAGCACTGGGGGGATACAAGGTGATCAGGTTGTCCCACGTGGGGCTCACAGTCTTAATTCCCATTTTACAGATGAGGGAACTGAGGCACAGAGAAGTTAAGCGACTTGCCCGAAGTCACACAGCTGACAAGTGGCGGAGCTGGGATTTGAACCCATGACCTCTGACTCCAAAGCCCGTGCTCTTTCCACTGAGCCATGCTGCTTCTCTAGAAGCAATAAGAAGCTGTCTACTGCTACACCCAGTTATAAATAAATATGGTCTAGAAGGGTTATGTCCCCAGTTTTTAAATGATATTTGTCAAGCACTTACTATGGGCCAGGAACTAATCTAAGTACTGGGGTAGATTCAAGGATGGGTGCAGTCCACATGGATGCAGGCTCACAGTCTCAATTCCAATTTTAGAGATGAGGAAACTGAGGCACAGAGAAGTTAAGTGACTTGCCCAAGGTCTTTTAGAAGATAAGTGGCAGATCCAGGATTAGAACCCAGGTCCTCCGACTCATAGGCCCATGTTCTTTCCACTAGGCCACACTTATCCCCAAGTATGTTTTCAAGCTTCAGGAGATAGCCATACTCTAAACAGTGATGTCCTTTACAGCATTTCTGAACCTGATGTCTGAAATTGACTCTTTTTAAGGCCACTTCTTGTTCTAGATGATCGACTTGGGGAAAGGAAGAGACATGAGAATGATGGGCAACTGAAACATTAAGAACACCATTTCGGTTCCTCGGTTGGGCTTCTTTACTGTACTTCCCAAACCACTAATGGTGGCGGAGTGTTTTGAGGTTTCAGGATGTTCAAAAATAAAGCACAGCAGTTGGGGAAAATCACTTTGCTCTTAGATCTAGTCAGATCATCATGCAAGAGAATTCTTCCAGCACCAGGGAAAAAATAAGCCTTAGGAGGAGTGATAATATATAAAGTCACTACGGGATTGAAAGGAAAAAATAAGCCTTAGGAGGAGTGATAATATATAAAGTCACTAGGGGATTGAAAGCTACTTGGTCTTTGGGCAAGTCACTTAACTTCTCTGCGCCTCAGTTCCCTCATCTGTAAAATGGGGATTAAGACTGTGAGTCCCCTGTGGGACAACCTGATCTCCTTGTAACCTCCCCAGCACTTAGAACAGTGCTTTGCACATAGTAAGCACTTAATAAATGCCATTATTATTATTATTATTATTATTATTATTTAACACCCCAAATTCTGCCTCAGGAGCGATCTTCTGTTTTTGAACTTGATGAATTTCTTTCTACCTTAGTGCTTAGAACAGTGCTTGGCACATAGTAATTGCTTAACAAGTACCATAATTATTATTTTAGGTCATCAGCCAAAGGTGAAACTACAAAATACAGACAGCCTAATGGATTTTCCAGAAAGGAAATGGCTACAAAAGGGAGAACAAGGGCAGCCTCCTTGGCTTTTAAATAGTAATCGATATTCACTGAAAGCTAATCCAAAATAAGAGAGAACTCAGGTGCTCAATCTTTTGGATTTGTACTTTTTACCCGCATCTCTCCTTAGCTTATTCCTCCACATTCCCCGTCGCTCATCACTGGAGTCGGGGACAGAAGGGGAGAGAGAGAGTGGTGTGCTGGTTTATGAGAAAGTCTTTGAAGCTGCACTCTCATAAGCGGACAAAAAAGAAGTCGTCCTCCCTGGGTCAAAAAGTTATGAAAAACTTCCAACACTTCCTCCTATGTGTTTGCTCACGGCGGCGAAAGCAAAGAGGGCAGAGGGAAGATATTCTTTTCAACCCTATTGACTCCCTCTCTCCACCCATCCCGTCTGGGTCTGGGTCTACCACCTTCTGTGCCCCATGAAAGACTTCCATCGGATCCTCAGGACTAGGCTCATTATTTGGCTGGCAGAGCCATTGTCCACAAACACAAAACAGTCTTTCCCAAGGGAACAGACGGACGTGCGGCCTCCACGCTGGGTTTCAGAAGCCCTAGCAGACAAAAGAGCAAGAAACAGGACTTCTGAGCCAAAGTCTGGGCCCCTGCACAGTGAAAGTGCTTGGCAGCCTCCAGTCTACACTGCTACCAGTCCCTTGCCCACCCCTCTCTTCCCTCTCCCCACGAGTTTACGGGTTTGCAGCGCGCACTCTGTCCAAAGCCATGATTTGTCCTTGGAGATTCTGAAAACCCAATTCCTTCCCAAGGAAGTTTTGTGATCTTCAGAGGCCTTTTCTTTGAATGGCTCCTTCAAGTCTCAAGAGCGGGTTTACTATATAAAACAAGCCAGAAGGAAAATCCATTACAAATACACAGCCACAGCTAACCCTTTCAGCCCTATGGGAGGCTAGATTCAAACTCTGTCCTCAAGCCCACCGTGTAACTGACCAACCCACGTTTCAATGTAACAAAAATTATGCAAAAAAGCAGAACAATTATGCGCGTAAATATGATACCTGCTGTGGGCTCACTCCGGATTGATGGATTAGAAGAAAATTTCCCACATGCTAGTTTTAGCGCATTCTTTAGTTCAACAGCCTACGAACGGTTGTATGACAGGCATTTGTTTTATCAGATCACTGTTTGTCTTCTAAAGAGAGATGAGTCCAGGCAAAATAGTTGCCCCTCCTTTGATAATGAAATGGAACCCTCATTCCTGAAGAGAGGCTAAAAAAATGGGACATTCCCATGCCTTCTGTAAAATTGTATTTCTCCTCCTCTTCCTACTCTCCTCTCTATCCTAAAGGCCACTCTGCAGGTCCAGGCACATGCCGTAGACCAGTCTAACTCCTGCATCAGCCTCCTTGCTGATTTCCCTACCTCCAGGCTAATCTGTCTGTAGTCCAACCTTCTCTCTGTTGTCCAGATCATTTTTAAAGCACTGTACTACATTTGTCTCCCTACAGCTCAGTGGAATGAGCACAGGCTTTGGAGTCAGAGGTCATGGGTTCAAATCCCAGCTCCACCAATTGTCAGCTGTGTGACTTTGGGCAAGTCACTTAACTTCTCTGTGCCTCAGTTACCTCATCTGTAAAATGGGGATTAAGACTGTGAGCCCCCCGTGGGCCAACCTGATCACCTTGTAACCTCCCCAGCGCTTAGAACAGTGCTTTGCACATAGTAAGCACTTAATAAATGCCATCATTATTATTATTATTACTCCTTAAAATCATCCAATGGTTCCTCTCCATATCAAGCATAAACTCCGGGCCATTCATTTTGAAGTACTCGATTTGCTCTTTGCCTCCTACTAATATGTTCTCTTCTCCCACTGCATCCCCAGCTCACAATTTTCATCCCTCTCCACCAACCCTACCCTTGTGTCTCATTCTCATCTTTCCCATCACTGACCTCTTGCTCACATCCTCCCCACTGTCGAGCACTCCCTCCCCCTTCCTATGTGCCAGACCACAGCCCTCCCCATCTTCCAAATCTATCTGAAATCGCATTTCTTCCAGGACTGCCTTTTCTGAGTCCTCATCTCCCCACTTAATCTCATCTCCCTACCTTATATCCCTCAATTGCCATTTCAGCCCTTTTGTGCCACCTAAGCATTTAAGGTACCCCTTATGAATATACACTATTATTCTCCCTTTCTGAAATCTAGTCAATACTACACTGCTACACTGTAAGATCCTTGAGGGCAGGGTTTGTGTTTTCTAACTCTTTTGTACATTCCCAAGTCCTTCGTACAGTATTCTGTACCCAGTTGGTGTCAATAAATGACTAGAAGATAGACTGTAAGCTCCCTGTAAGCAGGGATCTTGTCTACCATCTCCATGGTAGTGTACTCTCCCAAGCACTTAGTACAGTGCTCTGCACACAGCACCCGTTCAGTAAATGCCGCTGATTGACAAGGCATTTTAATCCAGCCTTCCAAAAGACAAGACAACTGGTCTCTGAGCCTAGGAAAGCCTGGTTGGGATTCTAAGTATTCAGGCGAAGATTGTTACTTTTAACAATCAAATTTGGTGGGGATAAGGGCTCATAAGAAGGAAAGCGTTTTACTGGGTCATTCTTTCCATCCTTAATGAAAGTGCACTGGGAGTATCACTCAATAAATCATACTTATTGAGCGCTTCTATTGGCAGAACACTATACTAAGTGCTTGGGAGAATACAGAACTAAAGAGTTAGCAGACATGTTCCCTGCCCATAACAAGGTTACATTCTAGAGAGGAAGACAGACATTAATATGAATATTAATATGAATAATTTATCATCTATAATTTAAAGATACAGGGCTGGGGAATGTACAAAGATCACAGATTGAAGTGCACAGGCAATGCAGAAGGGAGAGCGAGCCAGGGAAAAGAAGGCTTAATTGGGAAAGGCCTCTTGGAAGAGTTGTGACCTTAGTAATACTTTGAAGGTGGAATGAATGGTCACCTGGTGTATATGGAAGGGAGGAATTCCAGGCTAGGAGGAGGATGTGGGAAAGGGGTCGGCACTGAGATTGGGGCACAGTGAGTAAACTGGTGCTAAAAGAGTGGAGTGTGAGGGCTGGGCTGTAACAGATTAGTGAGGTGAGAGAGGAGAGGAGAGGGCGAGCTGATTGAGTGCTCTAAAGGCAATGGTAAGGAGTTTCTGTTTGATGCAGAGGTAGAATTTAAGTAGGTAGGACAGTATAAATGTTACATGGCCTAGAGGCATCATTTTCTCCAGTGGTGCTGTGCAAAGTTTTGATTGGCTTGTGGATTTTGGCAATTCTCTACAAGGCAGTCTTAGCCCAGCATGACCTCTTTTCTACTCCTTTTCTACCGGACTCCTTGGCAGCTAATGGAATACCACTACAGAAGGGCTGTCCCTGGCTTCCATTTCCATCTTATCTTTCTCCAGCCTCATGTAACCTTTTTGACACTTGCAACTCTGGCCTTTCACTTCTACTCAGCCAAAGCCTGAAATAATGGGCCTGTGGTTAAGAAGTGGAATATAAAGGACGTTTAGCCGCGAAAAGAACAAAAATGAACTATACGGCATTTAGAGAGGGCAAGGTAGGGAAGAAGACATAATCATGAATTTGAAATAGGTCTGGAAAAACATAAAAGCAGTGAGAAAAGTGATGGACTCTCAGCAGACGCATGTTTGTGCACACATGGTGGAGAAAAACAAAAATAATGGAAACAATAACTGAAAAAAGAAGGCAGATCAGGAAAGAATACTTTAAACAGAGTAAAAAAACCCCTCAGCTCAAATGAAGGAAGGAAAATTTGGGCTAGACTGAAAGAAAGAAAAAAAAAAACCCTGAACTTCAAGAAAAGCTTATAACCCTCACTAGTACAATAATAATGGGCCAAATTGCATAAGTGCAATTTTGCTGATTTCAGGAATAGAAATACCAGCAACAGCTACATTTGTTTCAAATGGAGGAGGCTGGAGAAAATAAAAAAAACAGGACTCAATTTATCCACAACAGACAATTTTTGTAGACTTCCCATTGAAAAAAAAAATCAACATATTCAACAATGCTTACTTCCTGTTCCTGATTTCTTTCTTTCTCAGAAAGCTTTTCTATTGTCCACTGTAAATTTACCTATACATGTGTATCACTTGTTGGTATAAATCATTTTCTGCAAATTTTAGGGAAGTGGGAAGGGGTAAATGAGGGGAAGAGGAGGAGAAAAGGATAAAGGCCCTCAACAAATCCCATTACTTTGAGGGAGTCAAAGTTCTCTTCTGTTACCCTGTACCTAATAGTAGGGTTTTCCTGTATCTATTTGTCAGCAGGACACGTAATAAATGATTCTGCTGCTTTAGGATTATTTGATCACCTGAATCAAAACAGCTGATTCACCTTAGGTGGTGATCCATTTCCTACTCAGAAATCCTAAATTGTTCCAAGCAAGCTCCTAAATGAACGACAGGAGACAATGAAATCTCAGGAACAGGAAAAAAGAGAGTGGCAGCCCCAAAAGCAAAATAAAAACACCTCCACACTTGGAAGAGTAACGACAAAAGCAAGGAGGATCACCCTCTAAGAGCCCCGACTTCTGATCCTCTGTGGAGGAAATGAGTTCCCAAAACCACAACGGAACAAGCTAGCTGTAGCACAAGTATGAAACAAAGCAGCGGTTAACTGTAACCCTACTCTAAATCTGCTGGTCCTATCACCGATTCATGCTTCTTTTCACCAACCCCCAAGTTAGAACATGCACAGACCTTTAATTTCTCATCAGCAGCATTACGCTGTAAGTGAAACAAAAAGCCACTTAATGGCTGATTTCTCACCAGCGAAACTTAATGTCATGTGTGAACATATCCCCGTTTCCCAAAGTATTCCAACCAAAGCAGGGACAAAAGGCAGCGACAGCAGTCCGCGCTTTCCATATGACCTTCGCTGTCACATATGTGGGAGAGAGAGAGGGGGAGGGAGAAAGAGAGAAAGAGAGAGAGAGAGAGAGAGAGAGAGAGAGAGAGAGAGAGAGAGAGAGAGAGAGAGAGAAAGGGCGTAATTGGGAGAGGAACAGAGCACACCGTCAGCTTTACGTAACACTTCCCTGCCTACTCTGGCTACTTGCTGTAGCTTTATGAGAACCTATAAATAGTTATTTTGCTTGGAGAAGGGAACCAGAGAGCTAGAAGGCTGCATTACCAAGCCCCAGAGAAACACTCTGCTTTCTTGCACTTCATGGAAACTATAAGTGCATTTTGGCACCAACAAAATGAATTTTAAAAGGGATGGGAATAAGAGAAAAACAAAGAGTGACACAGCCACAAAAGACACACACTACCTCACTGCTACCTGGGAGACAGACCTGCAGTGCCTGTCCGTCACAAAGCAGTAAGGGATTCTTGAGGGGCTCGAGGAATTTGAGGGTCCACCCTCAATGAAATCTCAAGAGATGCAAGAACCGTAGCCACGTGCATAAGGAGAGGAAAGGAAAATGCTTACATCAGTTTTACAGAAACAGCCTTAAAGGATGAAACAAAAGAACTCGTACGAGAAAATTAAATATTCACGGCTGAGAAAACCTGGAGGAGAAGGAAGAGGATGAAGGACGGGGTTCTTACTTAACCCAAGATTAACACCAAAGCATTCCCAATCTTTGCTGGATGCATTGCAGTAAATCAATCTGCAGGGTTTAAGCTAAAGGTGCACAGAAGCACTGGGGCTAGGAGGGACATGGTGACAGTCCTGTGATTGACTGCCCACATCCACCAGAGAAAAGCCAGAACCCCTCCTATGCACTCTGAACGTGCGGTAGCAAAAACCAGGGGGGGAAGCCATTCAAACAATCAGTCAGTCAAATTTATTGAATGCTTACTGTGTGCAGGGCACTGTACTAAGTGCCTTCCTGGAGAAGGAGAATGCCGGATAGCATGGTGCCCATTTAGAAAGCGCCTCCCTCAACGTTGCAGATGAAGGGATTTTTGCATCTCGGATGCAAGGAGAAGGTTTGTGGAAGGATGTGGGTGTGCTGGGAACTGTGGGGGAGGGAGGGACGGATGGAGGCCTGGGGAGGGAAAAGGAACCAGGGACCACAGTACAGTAGCAGCAGTGGGAGGTTGTCATACAGTAACAAACTAAACTTCATGGCTCGGCCACAGAGTGCTATCACAAATCAGTTCAAAACCAGGTCAAACAGAAGGGGACACTGCAGAACATTATACAATAGCTATCTAGAAACCCTGCCCCTCAGTGCAGACAGGTTAACCCCTACCTGAAACAAAAATCCCCATGGGAAAGAGCTAGTACTCACTGAAAGCATAGGGGAGGGAGAAGTGGATAGGTGTAGGTGTGGGAGGGAGACAAAACATGCGGGGGTATGGTTACCAGTGACCTTGCTTACTTTTGGATTTTAACTGCCTTGCTGCGGTAAATGGGAGACCAGTAAAAGGTGGCTTTTAAATGATCAATTGAGGTCTCAGGATGAACCGAACTAGTGCTGAATTGAAGATTAAATCTGCCTTTATGTGTAAGAGCCTACTCCTTGGGGGCAATGGGGGGCAAGAGACCCCAGAATTTTCTCATCTAGACTACCCAGACTTGCTCCTTCCCAGTCTCAAGACCTGAGCTTTCAATCAAGCCTGAAAAGGCCCAATATGGTAGCTTTGAAACCTGTGTCCTCCCAGGCCTCATCAATCAATCAATGATAATTATTCATTCAATCAGATTTATTGAGCTCTTACTCTGTGCAAAGCGCTTGGGGGAGCATAATACAAAAGAGTTGGTAGTCTCCTCATCTCCCATAAAATCCCGGCCCATTTTTTGCCTCTGTGCTCAAAATGAAAAGTTGGAACCTCCGTAGGTTTCTTTTGTACTTATCTTAATGTCTGTAAGCTCCTTGTGGGCATGGATTGCATCTTCCAATTCTATCATTCTGTAATCAATCATATTTATTGAACACTTACTGAATTCAGAGCACTATGCTAAGTGCTTGGGAGAGTACAATATAACAGTTGTACTCTCCCAAGCACTTAGTACTGTGCTCTGTACAAAGTAAACATTCAATAAATGCTACTGATTGACTGGCTGAATTCCTTTTCTCTGAGCATAGGAGAATTTTTCCCAGTCAGCTTTGGGTACCATGGACACATGTCCTGCTGAGACTTGTACAGGTCTTTTCCTTGAGCAGGTCATCAAAAGATAACCCTCCCTTGAACCCGAAAAAGGTAGGGCAATGTTTCTAATTGGGGAAAGCTTAATCAAGAGTATCTGACTTCAAGTTGATGATAAAGATATGTATATTTTAAGAAACCACAATTTAAGGTGGTTGAATTAAAAAGGAACACACCACCACTCCCAACTCTTACTGCCTTTGGCAAAGTTCATGCCTTATGCCCAACTGGATTAACAATGCTTAAGCATTTCTTCTACATATCTCTAGTTATTTTAAAATATGTATTTTTTAAAAAATATACAGTTAAAAAAAAGATATTTTTTCCATTAAGAGTTATTATTCCACAACTCTTTCCCCACCATCTCCCACTTCAGTCCAATAATCACCACTGCAAATTTGGCAGGGTAAGAGGGTGAGAAGACAATATCACAATAGGTTACTAGACAAGAAAAGGAGATTACTTCTACCAAAACACTGTATTCAGCTCACCTGACACATTTCCTTTTCTATTTTCCAACCTCTGTCCTTCTCTGCAATCGTATATTTCCCCCTGCCTTCAGAACACTTATACCTCGATGTCCTCCTTCTACCTGGATGTCCCACTGACACCTCAAACTTAACACGTCCTCATCATTTCATCCAAACTTTCTGTGACTGTCAACAACAACGCCATCCTCCATCTCATGAGCCTGAAGCCTTGGCATTATCCTCGACTCATATTCAGTTCTAGCTTCACAACATCTGTAGAATCCACCCCTTCCTTTCCACCCAAAGTGTCACCACTTTGCTCTGGGCACCTGTCATAACCTATCTCAACTACTGTATCAGCTGATCTCCTTACCTCCAGTTTTTCCTATCTCCAATTCAGGCTTCACTCTGCCATCCACATCATTTTTCTATAATACAGTTCTGCATATGTCTTCCCCACTCCTCCAAAACCTCCAATGGTTAGCCATCCATCTCTGCATCAAGCAGCAACTTCCCATCACCAGCATTAAATAACTCAATCAACTATCTTTCCTTGTTCCTCTCCCTCTACAACCCAGCCTGCACACTTCATTACTATTAAGCCAATAAGACTGCATGCTAGATCCACTAGATTGTAAACCCCTTGAGGGCAGATTCATATCCTCTAACTTTACTGTCCTTTTGAAGCACTTTGTCCAGTGCTCTGCACACAGTTGGTACTCAATAAACACTACTGATTGGTTAAGACAAATGGAAACTTCTCTCTTCCACTAACAACCCATCTCTTCATTTAAGGTATTGGTTAAATGTGTGTCTGACATAACTATTGAATCTGCACAACAAAAATTTGTAAAGGACTTACCTGTTC
Source organism: Tachyglossus aculeatus (assembly GCF_015852505.1). Taxonomy (NCBI): domain Eukaryota; kingdom Metazoa; phylum Chordata; class Mammalia; order Monotremata; family Tachyglossidae; genus Tachyglossus; species Tachyglossus aculeatus. The sequence goes on along the minus strand of NC_052067.1, from coordinate 38,951,718 downwards.
ATACCATAAGATAGCAGCTCAACATAAAGTAGACTTGTTTTAATACACTTCAAAAGTGTTTGCAGCCATAGAACTGAATTATAGAACTCCAGCATTGTTTTAAAGGACACATTAAGAGAGCTCACCAAAGAACAGATTAAACAAATACATTTTAAAAGGGAAAGATTTTTAAATCATTTTCTGATTTTACCAAACACATATGAAGAAAAGTCTCTTCTAGAACAGCATCTCTTCCAATTGAACTTGACAGTGAAATCATAGCCCTGTGTTTTCAAAAACAGAGTTTGCAACCATGGAAACAAAAGATGTCATTACATACTGACTTCCTTGCAGAATCAAATGAGAAAAGACATTCAGCTGGGAGAGGAAAAAATTTTCTGAAATAATACATGGATAAGACCAGTACAAGCATAAATGAAGAACAAAAAACCTGAAAAACAAGAGCCTAGTTCTTTCAGATAAATTTACTGGAAATATTCTCTGAACTTAAGGTCCTTCTTTAATACAATGCTTACTCGCATAAACTTTTATTCTATTAGCCGCATAAAAACTTCCAGTTTACAGTTTTCTCATTTTCAAATTAAATTATGTAGTACAAAATATTTGATGATGTCAGCTACTCTGATTTGCTGTGGAGCTACAGGTAAAAATCCATAGTATCTACGCAAACATTTAAGTACCTTGTGTGTGCGTACTGAGACCACTAGCACCAAAGCAATGTTCAATACACCGATCCTTAACTGGGAGGAACATGATCTAAGGTGTCTGCAAACAAATGTGACATGTTTTAAGGCACAGAATCAAAACCTTCAACAAGGTGATATAGTAGGGGTCAAAAACAGCCAGGAGCCAAGGAGATCAACCTGGGGCATAACAGCACTGAGAAATAATAATAATAATAATAATGATGATGGCATTTGTTAAGTGCTTACTATGTGCAAAGCACTGTTCTAAGCGCTGGGGAGGTTACAAGGTGATCAGGTTGTCCCATGGGGGGTTCACAGTTTTAATCCCCATTTTACAGATCAGGGAACTGAGGCCCAGAGAAGTTAAGTGACTTGCCCAAAGTCACACAGCTGACAGTTGGCGGAGCGGGATTTGAACCCATGACCTCTAACTCCAAAGCCCGTGCTCTTTCCACTTGAGCCATGCTCAGTGGCTCAGCTGAGATGGTGGAGTTGGAACAGAAATTTTAAGATCATGACATTGAGAAAGAAACAAAATCAATCAGTCGTATTCATTCAGTGCTTACTCTGTGCAGAGCACTGGACTAAGTTTGGGAGAGTACAATATAACAAGTTGGTAAACGTGTTCCCTGCCCACAGTGAGCTTAAATGTTGCCAGACCCAGCAGAAGAGTAAAAGGCAATCTTTATTCATACCAGTTGTAAGAGAGATCATCAGTCATGCCTTGTTCTCACTGGCTACGCTCTCACTCTTTGAAAAAAAAAAATCTCATGATCCATAGGTCCATCTTGGAACCCAAAGGACAGTTAGATGTATACATATATTTTGAGAGGATAGAAATCAATACTAGCTTGGCAAGGAAGGCAGCTCATTGCCTAAACTGACAATTGATTTAATATACATATTGAGAGAAAATAAGTCAGTATTAGCTTGGCAAGGAGACCAGCTCATTGAATTAATATTGAGTATCTTTTGCAAATACTGTTGAGAAAGAAAAGTGACTCCTCCAGTGCTCTTCAGTCAACAGAAATATAGTGACAGAAGTTTCTACTACCCTTCAAGCCCACAGTAGACAGAGCCAGAAAGTGCACCATTACCAAATCCCTGAGCTAAAAGCATGGCTAAAGTTGTGGCCAGTAAAAACGTTTGTGGGCTGATCGTAAATTCAACTGCCAAAGGGCAGCCAGCACCAATATCACAAAATCGTACGACCAATGGAAATGAGAAGAGAACTCTCCCCAATAAAGCTGCAGCCTGCAGATATTTCAGTAACCTCTACAGATGGAACATTCACCTTCTTGCCAAGAATGTGTCTGCTGTCCAACTGTCGTGTCTGTTCTTCCTCAGCTCAGCAACCAGGCTGATCCACTTGATTCCTTCTAGGCCCTATTGAAATGTGGGTCCTTACCCACATTCACCTTCAGTGATGTTTTTGTTGAGTAAAATTTCAGTTCTTAGCCGGTGGGATCATACTCTGAAAGTTGGCTGTCTTAGATATACTAGGTTACACTCAGAATCACTTGGATCTTTTCCCAAAAGATACCTCTTTTGACAAAGCAAAGACATGGGGTGGGGAACTGCGAGAACCAGTGTTGCCTAGTGGAAACAGCACAGGCCTAGAAGGCAAAATGACCTGGTTCTAATCGCATCTCCGCCACTTGCCTGCTGTGTGACCCTGGCCAAGTCACTTAACTTCTCTGAGCCTCAGTTACCTCACCTGTAAAACGAGACTGTGAGCCCCACATGGGACATGAACTGTGTCCAACTTGATTAACTTCTATCTACCCCAGGGCTTACCACAGTGCCTGGCACATAGTAAGCACTTAACAGATACCATCAAAAAAGTGTAAGACAGCCCATTTGCGAACTTTGGGGCTGGAATGGATGAGCTGCTACCTCATGAGGCAAGCAGGCCTTCTGCGTCCTGATTTTGCAATGAAAGCAATCCGTTTTCATAAAATTTAGTATTCTTCCAACTTTAATGACATCAGATAATTCCTGATCACCTTTGCAGATGACTTTCCGGATTGGATTTTTAGAAGACTTGACCCAAGGTGGCTGGCTCAAAGCAGTTGATCTCTGATTCAGTGAACTGGAATGCTCTTCAGGGCCGGACTAAGTGCCATGAGAGAGTTAAAAAAAAATATTGCAGGAGGAGTAGGTGACTGTATGGCCTGTGATTCAGGAAATCTTAGAGAGGATTCTGAGTTTTGCCATTTAACAGAAAAGCATCCTGGGTTCAGAGTAACAAGTAGCCGCATGTTTTAAAACACTGCCCCCATAGTTTTGGCAATACTGCACTTTTCCAGGACCTCTGATTAGGATCAAATGCATCAAATTACAAGGTAAAGTATTAGCAAAAGAAAATTCAAACACGAAGCTGTTCTTGAGCCTTGACCTCACCCTCAGGGCTAATTCATGTATAAGCCAGACTAACCCAGACATTTTAGGAAGGGTCAAAACTTGGCCCCACATGCAACTCTCCCAGGTTAGAGCTCATGAGCCTGGGGGACTCCTCAAAAACTACACCCCAGACTTCAACAGTTCACTGATTCAACATCCCACAATCCACCCTCAAAGTTGCCAGGAAATGACATGAAAAAGATCCTGCCAACGCAGGGAGTCAACTTTGGAACTCTCTAACTCATCAAGGTAACAAGACAGCCTTCACAAATAATATCCCTGTTTCCTGAAAAGATGTAAATGCAAACAGGCTGAATTCAGTATTTTGGAAAACAAGCTTGAAATGAACTTTACTCATTTGTTTTTATCTATAGAGTTTGCACAAAAAATCAAGTCTTGAACCTTCTACAATCTTGACATCCATGCCCATCCCTCAATAACCTGGCAGTTTTTCAGATCCCAAGTAGCATCTTGGTCACAATCACACAACCTCAGTTAAAAGATCTCAGGAATCCTCCCAAGTGGTTCTTTTAGCCATCTATTCACATTGCCTAGTTAATCTAATGGTTTATCTTGCACTTTTCCCTAAACCTCTATGGTCATAAAAATCTGAGACACAACCCCCAGTCATTCTGGGATATTCCCCCTATTATCATTTTGTCAGGTAAGTGTACAAGAGCTAAAAAATGACTCCCTTGATACCACTTCTGAAAAGTGAAGCTTTTCAGCTTCTACCAGCTGAAGAGTCACTGGTCAGCTCTTGATTCATATCCTGCAGTTGTGAGACCCCCATTTGCCAGTAACCATAGTCAGCCGCAAGGAACTGAAATAGCTTTATGAAGTGAGAAAATGCATGTCAACTCTTACTGTTTTCCTTCCCATCAAGGATAGAAATGCTAATGTCCCTTATTTGGCCCTGATGACTCCACAGTTAAAAGCTGTTCAATAGCAACTGGGAAAAAGTCCCCAACATCACCCTTCTGATATGTTAAACTATTTAAAATTACTTGGGGAGATGGGCAGGAAAGAGGAATAGAAATACTGGATTTCAAATAAACCTGGATGAACAGCAGGGCTATTTCCCTATTCCAGACTATGGATTCACTCTTAAGGTCCAATCTAGAACCGAATCCTCAGGCCTGGCCGGGGTCTAAACCATCCTGAACCAATATAGGAGCTTCCTTTGTCCTCAAGAAAGAAGATTGTAAGACCCACCTCAGGAATCCTACCACGATTGCTGTAGGTCTGACCTAAATTCCTCCTACTGCCACAGAAACCCATTTCCTTGATCTGTTTACAGAAGATCTGAAGACTAGCTGATTGCCCATCACCATGGGAAAATAGGAAAAATGTTCTCAAAGATTTACAAAAGGACTCACCACAGTTTTCTCCTCCGGGTTATATGAACCCTATTCTCTCAATGCATTCCATTCCTTATTGGTTCTGTTTCCTAATTCTTAGTCATCTTCATTTTCCTCCTCTGGAGTCTTTCCAAATCTCTCTCAAGCTCTGCACTACGCTCAGGACACTAATAAGGCCCAAACCAATGCTAAATTTAGCAAGAAGAATTATTTTCCCCAATTCTTCCCAAAACCTTGCTCCCCAAAACATGACACAAACATGATCATCTTTCATCCCGGATGCATTCAGTTTGGGACTTTAGACCCCTAGGTCTTTAACCTGCTATGCTTCCAAACAGTGAGTTCTTCTCCTTGGGTTTGTTCAGGGCCTTCCATACAGAAAATCTCTAACCAATGCATTTACTACAGTATTTCACCCTCATAATATCCACTGGTAAAAAGCAACTGTAGCAGTTCTTTGTTAAACTGTAAGCCCAATGGTGGACAGGGACTGTGTCCAACCTGAAAATCTTGTATCTTGCCCAGTGCAAAGAATAAGCACTTAGCAAGTACCACAAAAAAACAAAATACAGCTGCTCCAACAACGGCCAGAGGATCCTGGGGTTATAGGAGGAGACCCTTTGCTCACACCCTTCCTCCTGCCTGGATCTCCTTCCCCCTTCATATCTGAAAGCCTTACTAAAATCACCTCTTCCAGGAAGCCTTCCCCATCTAACCTCATTTCTCCTCCCTAAATGCCCTGCCTTCTGCAACATCTATGTACTTGGGTCTGAACCCCAAACACTTTGATACTCAACTCGCCCCTAGAGCACTAGTGTACGTACCCTTTTAATCTGTTGCTCTCCTGATCTGTAATTTCTTTTATTGTCTGTCTCTCCCACCAGACTGTAAGCTCCCTGGGGACAAGTAGCATATCTATCAACTATATTGTAATCAATCTATTGTATTTATTGACCTCTCACTGTGGGCAGAGGACTTTACTTAGCACTTGGGAGAGGACAATATAAGAGAGTTGATAGACATGTTCCCTGCCCACAACGAGTTAACAGTCTAGAGGGGGAAACAGACATTAATATAAGTAAATAAATTATGGATAGGTACATAAGTGCTGTGGATCTTGGGGAGGGTGAATAAAGTGGCTTCGTGGATAGAGCATGGGCCCAGGAGTCAGTAGGATCTGGGTTCTAATCCCAGCTCTGCTGGTGATCCCAGACAAGTCACTTCACTTCTCTGTGCCTCAGTTACCTCATCTGTAAAATGGAGATTAAGACTGTGAGCCTCACTTGGGACGCAACTGTCCAACCTAATTAGCTTGTATCTACCTCAGTGCTTGGAACAGTTCCTGGCACATAATAAGCATTTAAATACCATTAAAAATAAATACATACATGGTGCCAATCCAAGTGCAACGGCAACACAGAAGGGAGTGGGAGAAGAGGAAATGAGGGCTTTGCCTTCTCCCAAGGCACTTCATTCACTGCTCTGCACCCAGTTAAGTGCTCAATGAATACCACTGACTGATCAATCAAGACAATATCAGCACTTAGGTTTCCACTCTCTCAAAGAGTAACCTTCCCATGGTGCTGCCTTTTCTCCAACTCAAGATCCCAAAGCCTCCCACACCACAGAGTAGAAGCCCCAGCCCTTTCATGGGTAGGATTTCCCCTCATTCCAGCTGGACAGTAGATGCTGAAGCAGCTGTCTCTCTGCCTCCGCCCCAAAGGCAACTGGGGACGGTTAGGAGGTGGCATGGCATTCCGCAGGGAGGCTAGGTCCCAGCCCTGTCGGCTGATTATGTGGCGCCTGCGATGCCATTTGGACTGCGTATCTAAAGCCTGGGACGCGAACTGGAGTCCTTCCAGGAAAAAGCCCTGGGTCCACCTACCACTCGGCGAGATCAGCGGGTGGATTCATCCACCCTGCGTTATAAGCCAAACGGTTCACATTCTTTTCCTTTGATTCCTGATTTAAAAATCCACCGAAAGAAAACTGATTTGACTCGGCAGGCCCGGGTCCTGTAAATATAACCGGAATACTGTTATATCCATCCTGTGCAAGTTGGGATTGTCACATGGTAGCTAGGGTCTAGCTAAATTAAGTCACTTGGGGCAGTGTTCAACTAAATTAAGCTTGTGGCACGGAGTTCACATGACCGTCAAGGCTCATGAGGCAGCTGATTCTATTCTATTCTCACGATAGAGCCTGCTTTAGAGCGGAGAAGCAGCGTAGCTCAGTGGAAAGAGCATGGGCTTTGGAGTCAGAGGTCATGGGTTCAAATCCTAGCTCCATCAATTGTCCGCTGTGTGACTCTGGGCAAGTCACTTAACTTCTCTGGGCCTCAGTTACCTCATCTGTAAAATGGGGGGGGGGGGGGAGGGCAGGATACAAGATAATCAGGTTGTCCCACGTGGGACACGCTTCACATAATGCTTGCAACAACTTCACAATCATTAAACGAGTTATCAGGCTAATTATTGTACCTAATTATTACAGGAAAGCCCAGGAAGCTGATGCCCTGAAGCCACTGGGAAAAATAAGCAATCCTCTCCTTCCAAAAAAAGTTGGCAGTTGATACAATTTTTAAAGTTTCTTTTATCACTCAACCTGCTCTAAATGCAGCCACAAAGACACTGAAGATGAGCTACCTTTCTCAATGCAGCACCTGAAAACCTTTGTTTTACATGAAAACACTTAAAATCTAACCAAAAAACAAAAGGGCCACATGGAATAATGGAGCAAACATCCCAATTAATTCAATAGCTTTCTCTCTTCGACTATTTTGTATTTAAAATATTGTAGATAAATCTAGGTTGCTGGTTTACTGTGGGAAGGATGGATGCCCTGTGCCTATGAGAACTAAAATATGGAAGTTTATAACTTTAAAATGAATTTAAATTCTCCATATATGAATATGAGTCTAGAAATACCCTCTAATTGAGCTCTTTATCAACATCACATTATTTACTGCCTATACAGTAGAATTTTACTCAGCATCACAGATCTACCGTACCCAAAGAATCAGGCAAAGCAACTGAAACCAAGGAAAGTGCAGGCTCTGGCCTGTAACTAGAAAAGGCAAAACCTTCAGCCATCACTAATGGAAGATTAAATTATCTACCAAAATCTTAAAAATAGAAACCGCCAGGATGAATCTTGAAAAGCTGACAAAAATTAGACTACTTAAAAAGATACCTATTTGCTTCATAGATACTACTGGTTGGTTAACTGGGGAAGGAATGTGAGTTCTTATAACCAGAGTTGAATGCTGCTAACATATAGGAGTGTGGCCCAGGGGAAAGAGCACTGGCCTGGGAGTAAGAGACCTGGGTTCTAATTCCACTCCTATACTTACCTGCTGTGTGACCTTGGGCAAATCCCGTTATTTTTCTGGGCCTCAGTTTCTTAATCTGCAAAATGGTGATTCAATAACTGTTCTCCATGCTACTTAGACCGTGAACCCCATGAGGGAACTGTTCATCCCATATCTACTCCAGGGCTTAGTAGAATGCCTCGGAGCATACAGTAAGAGCTTAACAAAAAACACATCATTATTATTATTATTATTCACATAATTATTCTCATTATTCACATGAGAAGCAGCGTGGCTCAGTTGAAACAGCATGGGCTTTGGAGTCAGAGGTCATGGGTTCAAATCCTGGCTCCACCAGCTGTCAGCTGTGTGACTTTGGGCAAGTCACTTAACTTCTCTGTGCCTCAGTTACCTCATCTGTAAAATGGGGATTAAAACTGTGAGCCCCCCGTGGGACAACCTGATCACCTTGTAACCTCCCCAGTGCTTAGAGCAGTGCTTTGCACATAGTAAATGCTTAACAAATACCATCATCATCATCATAACCAGAATTAAATACCTGTGGCTCCCCAAATCGTGTTGACCCCTCTGATTGCAAGTCCTGGAGGGAAGCACAGTTGCTTGCAAGGCTGCTAATTATGTCCTCATCCTAACCCTCACGTACTTTTGATTTCCTTCACCTGACTCCGCACCTCAAGTCCCAAGATGACAACCTACTGGGCTTGCTCATCTCCCAGGCAGCTCCTGCTTGATGATTTCTCCCATCAGGTTTTACCCTGACTGCCCAATCTTTTACCAAAAAGTGGTGATCATTAAACTATGTTGAAAAGCCTTCCTTCACAACCCCTTCTTATCTAATCCTGGGAGAAGATCATCTGATCACTCCTCAGTACTCTCTGGTACACTCCCACAGTGCTTTGCCTACAGTAGGTAGTAAATAAATACCATTCAGTGAACTGAGTAGGTGAAAATGAGCTCAGTTTGTACATATTTCTATTTTGGCTTGTGTTCCATATCACAGCTTTACTGTATCACACAGATAGGTGTGAAGTCTTTACCTTACTGGCATGGCACTTACAAATTTCAAGAAATTAAGCTCAAAAATAGCACTTTTGCAATCTAAACTCCCTGGCTGATGACATTCCAATCCTAAATATTACTTACACTCCTTCAACGGGTAGGCAGTTACTTGATGAGTTTATTATTAGCAGAGGTTGCAGTAAATCGGGTGCCCTTCAAGCATACTCTGTTCTATCAATAGCTACTGTAGGTATATCACCTTACATGTTGGCTTAAATTCATTTATAATTGACTGGCTTTTTGCCTAGGGGAATTTTTGATAATTCAATCTCTCACACAGATTTTCATCTGCTTAAAAATCCACAGATTATGGCCGTCAAGAGCCCAGAAATGGGAAATTAAAAAAGAATAGTCATCACCTGCTGTGTGACCTTGGGCAAATCACTTAGCTTCTCTGTGCCTCAGTTACTTCATCTGTAAAATGAGGATTGAGAATGTGAGCCCTATGGGGGACATGGACTTTGTCTAACCAGATCAGTTTGCATCTACTCCAGCACTTGGTAGGGTGCCTGGTACATAGTAAGTGTTTAACAAATACCATTTAAAAAAAATTACCAACATACTAAACCTGGCCACTTTGGAAAAAGTTTCTGTGCCCTGGGAAACAAACATAGAGAAGTTAAATGATTTGCCCTAGGTCACATGAAAAGCAAGTGGCAGTGTCAGGATTAGAACCCACGTCTCCTGAACTCCAGTCCTGTGGTCTTTCCTCTAGGCCAAGCTAGTGAGTTCATTAAAAATTACTTTGTTGGAAATGAGAGACCTCAGAGCAAACCGCCTTAAAGAATGAGTAAAATGCAACCTGTTATTATTCAGTTCCTATATTAACTTCACACAAATAAAAAGGATTTCATTGTTTATTGCCAGTCTGGAAAGCTAATAAAAGAATCATTGTTTCAGGGAAAAGACTCAGCCAGCTTTATTTAATGAAGAAGATGAAAAAGCAACATTCAGCCAGTTTGCAGACTAAGGGACTCTAAATGTTAAATGGACTGGATCGCTTGATGCCTCTGCTTTTTCGCTGCCTTAAAAAGAACCCACACTTCAAGGTGATTTTGAGGCAGCAAAATACTATGTTAGAGTATGCTCAAAAACCACAGTGAGGGAAAAGTATCTCCTTGTGTGTAAAGACGAAACACCCTTGGGCCAGACACACAGACCATAATTCTGTCTAGACACAGAGTTTAATCACTTTTCACTGGCCACAAGAGTAATGGCAGGGTTCGAATCTCTGCCTCTTTTTGGTGTTAACCTGGGTTAGTAGCTGCTTTCTGAACACTTAGTCTGTTTATTCCCACCCACCCCAACTTTTACCCTTCAAACTTACACCACCGGCACTTTTTCTTGTTCCGTAGTTTCTGACTCCTACAAGGCTGTGGTTCAGAGTTTCAGCACATCCCTAGATGTTTGTCTCATGAGAAAAATACACAGTCCTGTAGACAAGGCATCAGCAATGTTTTCATTGTGCCGATCGCCAGGGTGGTCTGGGGAAAATGGGTGGGCTCAGCAGGTGCTGGGCTGCCCCACCACTGCCACTCTGGCATCATTCACTGTGGTTGCTGCTTACCATTATTCCCCTACCCCAGTGCCTTGCTGCCTGAGTGGTGGCAAGCAGTGGGCGGGACGAGAAGAGCAGGGGCTCAATGTGACTCCAGATTGGCAGCTCTGAACTGAACTAAATATCTATTGACATTATTGTCTGTCTCCCCCTCTAGACTGTAAACTCACTGTGGTGTGGATAAGGGAGCGTGTCTATCAATTCTGTTATATTATACTTCCCCAAGCGCTTAGTACAGTGCTCTGCAGACAGTAAGCGCTCAATAAATTCGACTGGTTGATAGAGCTGGGACTTGCTGACCAAACATCTTCTCTCAATTAGTTCAGCTGGCAGAAAGCCTGAGCAGTGCTGGGATGGGGAGAGTTAAAGAAGAGAGGAGAAAAAAAATAAATTTCTGGACTGTCCCCTGACCACAGAGAAGGGAACAGATCAGAAAGAGACCCAGGCTTACTTCCATTTTTCCATCAATTACAACTAAAAAGGTTTCATGGGCTGCTTATCCAGTTCCCTTCCCCTTCTCTAATACCAGTGAATATCTGATTTTCATTTTCACACTGTTCACTAGTTGTAACACAAGTAGCTATCTAGAGGGAATCAAAAGAAAATGCTCCAGTAATGTTCCCAACCTTCTTTCCCACTAACCCATGGACTAAAATGGGATTTGGGTTTTAATCTCCACCCATTCATTCCCTGTCCCCCAATTAGCACAGACAAGCAAGAATAGGTTACTAACAGGCATTCCATTTTCTTCTTAAATTGAAAACCTTGTCAGTGTATTCCAGTCCTACACTCTTCAGGCAGGAAGATTAAGACCCCAATAGATGAAGACCCCAAAAGGCCAGAATTTCTCTTTGATCAGCTAAGGAAAAATTATTGGGGGTAAAAAGGGGAAAGAATAAAAAACTGGGGTGAGAAACAACTGCTTAATTGAACATATCCAATCAATAACTGAAGACCCATACATTCCAAATGCTATAAAGTGCTGTTACCAGGATCTCATTTCAATGTTTGGCTATGGATTACGGCCGTGTAGTTAAAAAAGAAAAGTGTTGTTACCAGGATCTCATTTCAATGTTTGGCTAAGGATCACTACCATGAAGTTAAAAAAGGGATTTTTTTTTCCCCTCAGAATAATCGATGTGGTTTTGAATCCTGACTTGATTGAACTGGGTGAAAAAGCCCCAGCTAAGACTTCCCTCTACAGCCATCTGGGATCACATCATTATACCAGCTTTAACAGATCATAACCAAGGAAGCTAGTCAACTGAAGATTTTTTTTTCCAATGACACCCACAAAACAAAATGTCTGCAATTCAGTATGCTAAATGCCACGTGAAGATGAATCAAAACCTGTTTTCTCAGCAAAGGAAGCACTGAAGCTTCAAGAGACATGAATGATGGTGCACCCTCAACCCCCACCATCTTTTCAACGTCAGACTTTTCTTTCTGAAAAGAAATTTCTCTAGTGAAACCAAAGTGACCTTGACCTGAGAGTGGCAAAACACCAAGTCAGCTAGATGACCCTTACTACCCAGAAGCTGGAGACCATCACGAATTGTAATGCAAATGTAACGTCTTTGCCTGCACATTCTGCATATCTTCTCCTCTCTCCTAATATTTACCGCAAAGTCAGGATCTGACTGTAAATCAGGAGATAGAGCCTACCAGAGATTGCACTCTATTTGTTAAAATTAGTTTTTAAAAAGCCATTTGACTGAAATGAAGCCACCAAAACCTGTTTCCTGCTTAATCCTCACATATTTTAGCTGCTGATATTTGTGACATTTAATTTTAACACTTTATCTTGTTTTGATTACAACATTATTGTTCCTTATGTTTGTCCTATTCCGGTTTAGCTTCCATCCCCCCAAAAGGGAAAAACAGGAATCAAAAGAACAACTTCAGAGCAAAGAACATTATGAAGCTTACTCTCTCCATTTATTTACATAACTTTTCTTCTGAATAACTGAAAACAGGGTTGTCAGGTTTCTTCAACAGACACTGGCCACAGTTGGCCTTGCCCACCTCCTCTTTTCAAGAAAGGCTGAATTTATGTCTTGTTCTCTTCTCAACAGATCCTTCCAGGGAAACAAGAACAAATGTAATAAAATACAGGGACAACCTTTTTGTATGGAAGCTCTTACCTCCTAAAAACACAACACTTTCCGGAGATCTTGTTGATCATGCCAAAAGTCAATCAATCCCCAAATACTGTGCCATCCCTGATTTTTAAATCCAGAACACTGGGGTGCGTAGAGTTACCCCAAGGTTGTAACAGTGCCAGGGCTAGAATTCAAATCTAGATCTTAGAACTCACAATCCAGTGACATAAATAATGAAGTTAGATCCCTCCTAAATGTAACCTTTCCTAAGATACCCAGCATGTACCCTCTCCAAGAACAGAATGATCCTTCAACACCTGAAAACCCAATTTAGAAATTAAATTACTCTTTGCAAAGATTTAAAAGTGCTCCAAGTTACTGCCTTTATTTTCAACAGAGGATTTAAACTAGCCAAATATCTCCTCTGAAAAAATTAATCACAATTTAGCACTAGAGAGCACTTGAGTTAGTAAATGTATGATGTGGGAGTATATACACTAAAAAACATGGTATGTACTAGCAGTCATTATCCCAATCTCCTCCTCACCCTACCCAAACTCACTGATAAAATTTCAGAAGGAAGGCAGTGGGGCAGGTAATGATTGCCACTTCTGTTAAAGAAATTTAAATTTCCATCACTTTAATTTCTTAAACAGAAATGCTGAAAAATTATTCTCTCCATGGAGAGGGAATAAATGAAAAAAAAAGATGAAATCAAAGAGCAAAGACTAGCTAGCAAGCTATCAACACCTTTCACTATGCCTGTTTTATGGTAGTAACAGATCCCTCTACCTAGCTTTATTCAACCCATGGAAACTTAAGGCACCAAACTAAGAGGGAAAATTGAAATGGTGTCTTTTCCTCCCACACTGTTATTTCAGAGCCATGGATAGAAGCAATGGAAAGTATCCACAGTACTGCTTTAAATCTCACAGAGAATGTAATCAGCACTCTTGTAAGAAGCAAATAAACTGTTCTGAATCAGTCCGACAAAATTCTTCCAACAATATTCCTGACACTAAAATTCCAAAATAAAAAAAAACACACAAAAATGAATCCAGAAACAGATGCATTCAAACATCCAAAGGGAGATTTCTTGTTTTCAAGTTAGTGGTTAAAGAATTCTTTACTGTCTCAGCTTGTCAAGATAAGTATATGCTTAGGGTACCACACTTACCATTTTGTGACACTGACATTACCATTTTCCTTCTCTAGACTGTGAGCTCGCTTTGGGCAAGAAAATTGTGTTTGTTGTTGTATTGTACAATCCCAGGCAGTTAGTGGAGTACTTTGCACATTGTAAGCACTCAATAAATGTGATTGAATTGATCTGCTTTGGAGCCATTTGCCCAAATATTTCTGAAGTTCGAGAATCTCGATGATACACCTAAGATTTTGGAATTCCTACTTCCAACTGGTATTAATAAAGAAAGAACAAATCTCAAATAACCTTAGCAGCACAGCCTTTCCTTGGAAAAACAATCACAGTGGAATTCCTATTGGGAGGAAAGGAAAGCTAAAAACATGGTAGCATGCTCAGGAAAAATGTGCCTTTTGAATATATTTATCGAACTTTATACTTTCAACTGTGTCTAACAGTATCCCTCTGATTCGGGCAAGAGCTCATTATTTGGCTTGCAGGTAATTTTTTAAATGGTATTTGTTAACCACTTACTGTGTGCCAGGCACTGAACTAAGCAACAGTGCTTCGCACATAGTAAGCGCTTAACAAATAACATCAAAAAAATGGGGTGGATGCAAGTTAATCAGGTTGGATGCGGTCCATGTCCCACATAGGGCTCGCAGTGTTAATACCCATTTTACAAGTGAGGCAATTGAGGCAGAGAAATTAAGTGACTTGCTCAAGGTCACAGAGCAGAGAAGTGGCAGAGCACGGATTAGAACCTAGATCCTCTGCCTTTCAGGACTGCGCTCTACCCATTAGGCCACAATGCTTCTTCCCCCTGCTTAAGGGGAGAGAGAGGCAATGCTACCTCTTCCCTGCTTAATATGTAACCCAACATCCAAGAAGCAGAGGGTCAAAATGAAGTCAAGGTACAAAAGACATACAAGAAACTCACTGGGTTTACATTTGCCTCAGCAGATACTACTATCACCTTTCCATAATCTTGGGTAGAGGACTCAGTTGGTGAATTAATCTGGCCACTTGTCTTTCTGTCACCTACTTGCTTTGCCCCCATTTAAACAACGACACTTTTCATTTTTGCCTAAAGAAAAAAATCTTTGAGTATCAAATTCATTCACCAACTCTGTTACACCGCAGTCTCCCAAGCACTTAGTGCAATGCTCTGCACACACTAAGCTTTCAATAAATACGATTGATCAATTGCAGTCTCTGACCACTACATACTCAGTTGCTAAATTAGCACTGTTCAAAATTATCAATCAATAGTATTTATTGAGCATTTACTCTACAAAGAGCACTATACTAAGCTCTTGGGTCAGTACAAGAGTTGGTAGAGGCGATCCCTACCTTCAAGGAGCTTACTCTACGAGCTTTTCAATGTCCTTTAATGTGCTGTATGGATTTTAAAGATTAGTTTATTAGTGTGTTCAACTACTTAACAGATGGATTCATGAGTATTAGCTATAATGGTTTCCCAAGAGAAGGCCATTTTAAAAAATCGAAATAGAAAGAATGATAGATACTAGCCTCAGTTGGTCCAGAAAAATAACAGGCACAGCTACCAGTCAAAGTACCATTTTTCTTCTCCTCTTTCTGTAGTCATTGACCCAAATATTTACTGGAGTCCAAGATTTCAGTCTTGAAACTACACACAAGGTCCTGGATGCACAATATGTACAATAATAATAAAAATAAATAAATGTGGCATTTGTTAAGCACGTACCGTGCCCTGAGCACTGTACTAAGTGCCGGGAACATGCAGAATAATGAAGTCGGACACAACCCTTACCCCACACTGAGTTCAGTCTAAGGGGCAAGTGAAGAGGTATTTAATCCTCATTTTACCAAGCGGAAAACTGAGGTACAGAGAAGTGGATTGTCCAAGTTCACACTACAGGCAGGTGCAAGAACCAGGATTAGAACCTAGGTCATCTGGCTCCCAGGCCCGGGCTCTTTCCGCTAGACCACACCGCTTCAATGTATATTCAAATGTGCATACATACAGACATTAGATCAGGGATTTTCAAAAGTGTTCCACCACTAAATTGGGAGGCTATCATCCCTAACATTAGTCAAATCAAAATCGGCGGCCTCAACCGCAGCACAATATTCTTTGGAAACCACCGGCACAAAGAAATATTTTTATGGCACAACAACTCTAGCATCAAATAATGAACATATAGCCCAACAAATTTAATTCCTTCACACCTGTAACAGAACATGTTATAAATGAGGAAATACTTTAGTTCCCCATGCCAAATGGAGACAAGAGTACTTTGATGAAAACTCGTATTCAATCCCCCTGCTGATACAGTTCTGTTCCCACAGTGGACTTTATGACACTGCATTTGAGGAAAATATTTAAAGATGATCTGGGTAGGGGTTTCCCCAGGGAATAAACTGTCTACATTATTGTAAAAATTTTCCAGGGCTAGTCTAACTTTTCAAATAACCCCATACGCAGCGACTTCGCTGGTGGCTGTTACTCTCAGAAAACCAGCCCTTTTAACACAAGGCCAAAGCTGACTACATTATTTATGCTCTGGAAATCCTATTAATTCATATAACTACTCTCCAATAGCCCTACAAGTTTGAGTTTTGATGGTATGGGAGCACCCTAATTACGACTCAGATCATCTCCAGGAAAGAACAGAACAATTACCAGCCTTTTGCGATGTAATGAGCAGTCAGTGGTGAACATGCTTACTGTACTTATTAAATCAGTAGGCAACAGTAATTATCAGTGGCCCATTAAAAAAAGAGAGAGGAATCCTGTTAGTGCAACTTGGCTGCACAAGGTAGCTTGGCAATGGCAAAAGGAAAGTTTTCAAATACCAGTTTAGAAAGATTACTCTTCACAGCTTGGGATTTTATACTCTTTAATGTTCGAAAGATGTCACTGGAGAGTAGCTCAGTGTGAATAAGGCAAAATCCAAATATGTAATACAAAGCTATTTCAGAATTTATGGTAATAGCAAGTACAGGTTTATTGGAAGAGGCATAGTGCACATGCATTTCTCTTTAATTTTTAACAGCAGGGGCTCATAGGCCCTTCTAGACTGTGAGCCCACTGCTGGGTAGGGACCGTCTCTATAAGTTGCCAACTTGTCCTTCCCAAGCGCTTAGTACAGTCCTCTGCACACAGTAAGCGCTCAATAAATACGATTGAATGAATGAATACAGAATGAGCAAAATAATTTCTATCAGAGTTCTATGATTTGGGGATGAAAAGAGGAAGGGGAGGGGGAAGGAAGGGACCAGCGTGGCTTTAGTGTGAAGAACACAGGCCTGAGAGTCGGGAGATCTGGGATCTAATCCCAGCTCTGCCATTTGCCCGCTGGGTGACCTTGGGCAAATCACTCGACCTCTGTGCCCCAGTTTACTCATACTCATCTGTAAAATGAATATTGACTCCATACCTGTCCTCTCTTCTAGACTATGAACCCCATGAGGAACAGGGACTGTCCCTCCTGATTATCTTGTATCTACCCTGGTGCTTAAATACCACAATTGTCATCATTATTGTTACATTGTTATATTGTACTCTCCTAAGTGTTTAGTACAGTGCTCTGCACACAATAAGCCCTGAAATATGATTGACTGACCGACTCATCATTAGCATTAGAGTCATCACTTACCAAATGAAGTGACTCCCTCCCACACCCAGACACTACCTATGAGGGGATAACCTGAGACAGGCAGAAATCTTTGTTCCCAACTTCCAGAACGATGGGAACATTTAGACCTTGGTAATAATAATAATAAGAATAGTATTTGTTAAGTGCTTACTAAGTGTCAGGCGCTATACTAAGCACTTGGTTGGGTACAAGCAAATCGGGTTGGACACAGTCCCTGTCCCATATGGGGCTCCCAGTCTTAATCCCCGTTTTACAGATGAGGGAACTGAGGCACAGAGAAGTTAAGAGACTTGCCCTAGATCATCCAGTAGACAATCCCTCCTGAAGCAGTAAGAGACACCAGGGTTACTCTTCCCCAGCAGTAATGTACTACCACTTTTGTTGGGGTAAAGTTGTTGTTTTTGCCAAATTTACTCAGTTGGTTCTTTCAGTGTCTGACTGCCTCTTAGATTGTGAGCCTCCTGTAATAATAATAATAATAATGATATTTGTTAAGCACTTACTATGTGCCATTCATTCAATCGTATT
Source organism: Tachyglossus aculeatus (assembly GCF_015852505.1). NCBI lineage: Eukaryota > Metazoa > Chordata > Mammalia > Monotremata > Tachyglossidae > Tachyglossus > Tachyglossus aculeatus. The sequence continues at coordinate 38,933,905 of NC_052067.1, read as the reverse complement.
TATTGAGCGCTTACTGTGTGCAGAGCACTGTACTAAGCGCTTGGGAAGTACAAGTTGGCAACATATAGAGACAGTCCCTACCCAACAACGGGCTCACAGTCTAGAAGGGGGAAACAGACAACAAAACAAAATATATTGACAAAATAAAATACATAGAATAGTAAATATGTACAAGTAAAATAGAGTAATAAATCTGTACAAACATACATACAGGTGCTGTGGGGAGGGGAAGGAGGTAGGGCGTGGGGGATGGGGAGGGGGAGAGGACGGAGGGGGCTTAGTCTGGGTAGGCCTCCTGGAGGAGGTGAGCTCTCAGTAGGGCTTTGAAGGGAGGAAGAGAGCTAGCTTGGTGGATGTGCGGAGGGAGGGCATGCCAGGCCAGGGGGAGGAGGTGGGCCGGGGGTCGACGGCGGGACAGGTGAGAATGAGGCACAGTGAGGAGGTTAGTGGCAGAGGAGCGGAGGGTGTGGGCTGGGCTGTAGAAGGAAAGTAGGGAGGTGAGGTAGGAGGGGGCGAGGTGATGGACAGCCTTGAAGCCAAGAGTGAGGAGTTTTTGCCTGATGCGTAGGTTGACTGGTAGCCACTGAAGATTTTTGAGGAGGGGAGTAACATGTCCAGAGCGTTTCTGCACAAAGATGATCCGGGCAGCGGCATGAAGTACAGATTGAAATGGGGAGAGACAGGAGGATGGGAGATCAGAGAGGAGGCTGATGCAGTAATCCAGTCGGGAGAGGATGAGAGATTGAACCAGCAGGGTAGTGGTTTGGACGGAGAGCAAAGGGCAGATCTTGGCTTGTTGTGCAGGTGAGACCTGCAGTTTTTGGTGACGGACTGGATGTGAGGGGTGAACGAGAGAGCAGAGTCGAGGATGACACCAAAGTTGCGGGCTTGTGAGACGGGAAGGATGGTAGTGCCGTCAACAGTGATGGGAAAGTCAGGGAGAGGGCAGGGTTTGGGAGGGAAGATAAAGAGTTCAGTCATCTTATACTTTCTGTACATCAGAAACTCTGTTAAAATCATTATCCTGGGACATTTGCCAGCATTTAATATCAATCCTCCCTATCTCACAAACCCATAATGTGGCATTATTCTCAATTTCTCTCCTTTATTCAACCTGCATATTCTGTCATCAAATCCTATCAATTCTACCTTCACATCATCTCTAGAATCTGCCCCTGCCTCCCCACCCAAACTGCTATAACCCTGTCAAGACTACAGCATCAGCTTCCTCACTGACCTCCCTGCCTCTCCCCTCGCCAGTCCACATTTCACTCTGCTGCCTGGATCATTTTTCTTAAAAATACAAAACAAACAAAGAAAAAAAACATTCAGTCCATACCTTCCCTCTCCTCAAAAACTTCCAAGGGTTTCCCGTCCAACTCTGCATCAAACTCCTTACCATCAGTTTTAAGACACTCAGACACCTCCTCCAAGAGGTCTTCCCTAAGCCCTCTTTTCCTTTTCTTCAACTCCCTTCTGCATCACCTTCACTTGCTCCTCTTATTCATCCCCCATCCCAGTCCCACAGCACTTATGTACATATCTGTAATTTATTTATTTATATTAATGTCTAGACTGTAAGCTTGCTTTGGGCAGGGAATGTGTCTGTTATACTGTACTCTCCAGAGCTCAGTATTTTGCTCCGCACACAGTAAGCACTTAATAAATACAACTGACTGACCTTGCCCACTCCTATCTTACCACACAGATTTCTTATTACAACCCAGCCCACTGACTTCACTCCTCTATACCCAGTGTACTTACTGTACCTCAGTCCCTTCTATTGCACTTATGACCCCTTGCCATCATCCTCCCCTTGGCCTCACACTGCCTCCTTCCCTCTTCATATCCTACAGACCATCACTCTCCCCACCTTCAAAGCCCCCCTAAAAATCACATCACCAAGTGACCATCCTCAACTAAGCTCGCATTTTTCCTATCCACCCTCCCCTCTGTATCACCTATGCACCTAGATCTGTACCAGAGAAGAAGAGAAGCAGCATGGCTACAGAGAAGCAGCATGGCTTATTGGAAAGAGCACGGGCCCTGAAGTCAGAGGACATGGGTTCTAATCCCGCCTCTACCACTTGTCTGCTTTGTGACCTTGGCCAAGTCACTTCACTTCTCTGGGCCTCAATTCCCTCATCTGTAAAATGGGGATTAAGACTGTGAGCCCCACGTGGGACAATCTGATTACCATGTATCTAACCCAGTGCTTAGGACAGTGCTTGGCACCTAGTAAGCACTTAATAAATACCATCATTATTATTATTATTACATCTTAACCCCTTAATATTCACCCATCCTCAGTTCCACAGCACTTATTTACAGTCATCTGTAGTTTCTTTTAATGTTTGTCTCCCGGTCTAGACTGAAGGCTCCTTAAGGGCAGGGATCATGTCTTCCTACTCCGTTATATTGTTCTCTCCCAAGCGTTCAGTACAGTCCTCTGCATAGGGTAAGTGCTCGATACACATTTCACATTTTAGACTGTGAGCCCACTGTTGGGTAGGGACTGTCTCTATATGTTGCCAACTTGTACTTCCCAAGCGCTTAGTACAGTGCTCTGCACACAGTTAGTGCTCAATAAATACGATTGATGATGATGATTGATGATACACACCACTGAGTGATTAAAGGGTATTTATTAAGCACATAGTTTGTGTCGAGCACTGTGCTAAGTAATTGGGAGAGTACAGTACAACAGAGTCAGCGGACATGATCAGTGCCCTCAAAGAGTTTACAATCAAGTCCGGGAGACAGACACCAAAATAAATTAAAAATAGGGTGCAGCAACAGATTTTAAAGGTATATAAATGTTAAAGGAGGTTGGTGGGTAGGGTGGGGAAGTACCCAAGCCCTAATGCTAGTGTGTAAAGGTGCAGTAGGGAGAGCAAATTGGGTGGGTGGAGAGATGAGAGGTTAATCAGAGAAGCCCTCTCAACGGAGATGTCATTTCAGAAGGTCCTTGAATACGGGGGAAAGCAGTGGCCTGCTGAATGTGACAGGGAGGGAGGGAGGGAATGAGCGAGAAATCGTTGGCACAAGAGATGAGAATGAAGAACAGTGAGTCGTATCGTGCTTCTCACAAAGTAAGGGCTTAACATATAAACAAAAGAAATTCAAATCAAATACATCAGGGCAATATTTTTGAAGAAACACTCAGGGATCAGGCAAGTAAGAAGCTTAACAAACACTGAAAATATGACAGTAAGGCCATATTTCTTAAGGCTGAGGCTCTTAGAAGCATCTCCATGTTGACACGATGGAAAAGGGGAGGGGGGAGAGTTTATGAGCTGGGAAAATTGTTTGTGGACAGATAGGCTGTATAAACATATTGCTACATGGTTTGTTCTTTAGCAAAATTGTATCAGCAGGAATGTGAGGCTATAAATAGTATTGCATAACTATTTGATGAGGAGAAGAGAAGCAAAGCTTTAACTCTATTGTATCCTCCCAAGCCTTTAGTATGGGCTCTGCACACTGTAAGGGCTAAATAAATGTGAGTGATTTTGAACTGTCATAAGGAGAAGTTTCTGTAGGCACCTTAAGGTTGGTGCGTATTTAAAAGTACTATATAAAATCCAAAAGTTTAAACATTTGCTTACCCACTCTATGACCCCCAGATAATCAAATTGGTTAACTAGGTCTGTCCTATGTGCAAACAACCTATAATGCAAGACAGCATTTTCATCCTATTACATTTCTGCTCTCCAAATATTTTAGATTCCAAGAACACATAAGCTCAGACCTCTTTCGAAACAAGAACGGTCAGCTCTCCAGGAGATGCTTTCAGAATGACGTTTGGCCGATTTCTTCTGGGACAGTGCCTGCTGCCTTTAAGATTCACTCAGGCAGTTTCAGTAGATGAAATGCAATTGTTAAGCCAGAAAGCGACACACTCTCTTTGCCAATGGTTCACTGTTAAGGGAACTTAAAATCATCAAGGTTACACATTTTTTTTATCTCTTTCAGTTTTACAGGGGCAAAATGATTTTCAATCCTTTCAGTTAAGTTAGCAGGGTAAATCAAACAGACACTTAGAACTTTAATCTAGTTATCTTCTCCCAGGTCTCAAATTCTGATCACAAAAAGCTGTGTTGTTCATCTCTTGGGAACTGACCGATGAAAGAATGAACTTCCCAGCAAACACCACTCTGGATTCGAATACAGCAAAAACATAATCTAGCCTAAGAAGACATAGTATTGATTCAGCCCGGAAAGACCTCAAAAACTATTTTATTGCACCTGAAAGAGGCATTTAGTTTTACCAGAATCCATTTACACACGGAAACATGTTAGTATTCATATGCATACCACTCCTTTGGGACTGGTTCAGAAAGTCCCCCCCATCAACCCAACAGTTTGGGATAGTGCCTAGTTTAATTAACACTTCCAACCCCCAAGCTGCCAATGTACCAAGAATAGACTAGCAAAAATAGTGCCTTTTTCTTTCCTCCTTTTCATTTCTGATTTTACTGCTTAGAACAACACCTTACCTTAGAAGTGGCTGAGATACCTTTAAAAAATACATTTAACCCTGGCATAAATTCAAACATAGTTCCTAAAGAGTCCCTGAACCATTAACACTCTGGGGCTCTAAAGCAGTGGAACTAGTGGGCCATGATGTAATTTATTATAAATAGAAAGAGAGTAAGCAAAGCATCTGTTAATGAAATCCAAGGCCTCAATGAGCTGTGGATGGAGCCTAGTTAACAATAAAAACGAATGATGGGCAAAAATAATTAGCAGATATTTGACTAATCTTATTCCAAGATAGCACAAGCGTACATTTGAATGCAGTGAGCTAAATTAGGTCTCTAAATCACCTGCAACTTTTTCAGCATTTCAATTGACAAGTCTGCAAATGCGCCTAAAGCAGAAAAATATTTCTCCATTGTTTTTTTTTTGCCCTTTCTACATAATAGCCAATTTTAAATCCACCTAATTTCCTTGTATTTCCTGTACTTTGCTCATGAAACTCCCCAAACCCATGTTTTTACTTAAGACCGATTCCCTCCTTTCAATTTAAAACATCCATGCATTTGGATTTGTTAAATCCGTACAGCGTTACCTAGACACACACACAAAAAAGCCATACATGGGAAAACACTGGTTTGGTTCATGGAAAAGCTATTTGACAAAAAGTGTCTCTCTTTCCATGTACAGCATCATGCCATATGCTGGAAGTGAACAAGGCTGGGATCCAGGCGAGGAACATCTGCCACAGACTTTAAAATCCCTAATAATAGCACAGCTGGTGTCCCCAGGCTAATGACCTCACCATCCCATCACATGATTTCAGTTTCTCCACAATCTCGAAGCGGCAGTCCCTTCCAGAGAAGAGGGAGAGGCACCCAAGCAGTGCTTCCTTCTCAGCTTCCCTTCAACCAGTCTCATTTATTGAGCCCTTACTGTGTGCAGAGCACAGTGCTAAGCACTCCGGAGGGTACGAGCTGATGGAGCTGATATAAGAGCTGATGGACATGTTCCCTGCCCACAGTGTGCTTGCAGTCTAAAGGGGGAAACAGGCATTGATATAAATAAGTTATGGAGATGTACATAAGTGTTATGGGCCTGATGGAGGGGTGAAAAAAAGGGGCAAAACCAAGTGCAAGGGCGACGCAGAGAGGAGTAGAAGAGGAAATGAGGACTTAGGGAAGACCTCTTGGGAGAGATGTGCCGTCAATAAGGCTTTGAAGGTGGAGAAAATAATTGTCTGTCCAATAGGAAATGAAAGGGAGGGTGTTCCAGTTCATTCCCACTTTAGAAATGAGTAGCAAAAAAGCGACATGCCTTCTCTAGGAAGAATGGCTCAACACAATTTCTGTTTCTACCAGTACAGCATATTTACTTAAAGCCTGCTTTGACCTGGGCATGCCCCATTGACTAGCTGCATAACAGACTATTTCTCTTCCCAAGTACCTGCTATGCCTCTTTTTATGTGATTCTCCTATCACCTCTTTACCCTCCTAAAGAGAGCATTTAGCAAGGGATTCCCTTCCCAGAGAAGGCCTAGCATTTAAATAGTCCACTAAATAGCAGGATAGGCTAGTGGGGCGACTTTAGAACAAACACGGAATATTTCAGCAGGCAATCCATTATGAATCATGGTCTGGCACCAAAGGTCTTTGTAGAAGAGTAGCCTTTTAGCCGCATTACATTGGGTGTTGCTATGAGAAACCAGGCTCCTCTATCCCACAGAAAAGAAGGCCTGAGAACAAAGGCGTGAAGCTGGTTGGGAAAAGGCAGAGTTCTCATTCCCTCCAACTTATTATGCAGGCTTCAATTCTTTGACAACCTTTAACCCTGGCTGGTATTGGTTCCGATCACAAAGCCACCCCAGGAAATGAATGCTGCTCATTCTGGTTGGGAGCTCCTCTTTTTCAACCAAAAGAATAATTTAACCATTCTGCGAAATAATTTCTCTGAACTAGGAAGGAAGAAAGCAAACTTCTCTATCAAGATTGTCACTTCAAGAAGGGCAACAACAAGGACATTTTTCCTGTTTCCAAACTAATATGTGAATGAGTAGGGAGATCTGGTATACCCCACACATCAATTTCCAAGGACTGTATTGGTCAAAGCTACTGCCTAAGCAGAGGAGAGAGATTCCTACCAGCATAGATTAAAAATAAATATTGACTTGGTTAATACATTACAATTTGAATGTGCTCCTCCTACAATCCGATCAAAAAGCAAGAAACACTTAAAATGAATTTGCAAGACAACATGCCATCAATCAATGGTATTTAGGGAGTGCTTACTTTGTGCAGAGCACTGTATTAACACTTGGGAAAGTACAATACCATAGAACTAGCAGACATGTTCCTCCTCCTGGTTATATTATAAAAACACCATGTAATTTGATCACCTCTGCCTGTACAGCAGAAACACAGGCAAACATTAACTTATTCAACTGCTGAGGATACTTGTAATTCTAGCAGCCAACATTTTACTTTGCCCCTTTTCATCATCATCATCATGTTTACTGAGCGTTCACTCTGCAGAATACTGTACTAAGTGCTTGGAAGAGTATAATACACAGTTGTTCATTACCATAATTATATGAGCAGGTCCTCATAAGCACCTGCTCATTTTCACTAGTATGAATAATAACTGTAGTGAATTCTATCATATAGAGCTTCTCTCATTCATTTTTTTAAATGCACATACCGTCAAGATGGATAATTTTAGCTTTAAAAATTCCTAAGCCAAATAAGGAAAAAATACTAGTACGATTTCTGTCTTGAAATTTAACTAAAAACCAAAAACACAACAAAGCCAAAAGTACCGGTTCTTGTTATGGAATTAAGAGCTAGTGGTTCATCGGTTCAGAAAGATCACTGGAGCGACTAATAAAAATATTAACTAAAGAAGTCAAAACTAAGGGAACTGAAGGGAAGTTGAAAAGGGAACTGAAGCACAGAAGTGACTTGCCCAAGGTCACACAGCAGACGAGTTGGGGAGCCAGGATTAGAACCCAGGTCCTCTGACTCTTAGGCCCATGCTCTTTCCACTAGGCCATGCTGCTTCTCTTTATCCTCCTGGTTTGGATCTTTGGGGGTCTACACTGATGTTACACCAGTGAAGATGGAGCTAGAGGAATTTCTCAGTAGGTTGGAAGGAACCAATCCAAGATCTCACGTCCACGTGAAAGCAAGCATGGCCCGTGCTTTTTCCACTCAGCCATGTTGCTTGGTTAGCTCTCTGAAAAACAGTTTGCTTTTGTAAAAACAGATTTTAAAAGGATGTGAAAAGTCCACGAGGCCTGAACACCTGTTGGCCTCTTGGAAGTTAAGAAGGGTCACAGGGCAGGTTGCACTATCTGCTCAACTTAGAAGTACAAGATTCAGGAGCATCTGGGTATGACGGCCATCCCCGGCCCCCAAATCGAGCTCTGATAAAGAGCAGAGCAAACCTCAAAAGCTCATCTAACCCACCCGCTGCTTGCAGGTAAGTACCACTTGTTCCTTTGAGGAAATCCCTCCTTATATCTTCCTCAAATAAAATGGCTGGGAAGAATCAGGGTGAGATGTGAAGACAGATGCCATTTATACTACTCTGAACAGCCTAACCCTGAATTGTCACCAAATATTATCTCCACACTGATGTGTAAATTACCTGCAAAGTTTAGAACTGTCCACCATCAAGGCTCGAGAAAGATTATTCATTTAGTATACTTACAGAATTACTAGTAGCTTAATTCCTCAAATGTAAATGCCCTGTCGGGTAGGAAGAATAGTTCACATCCCATAAACTTCCGAATCAGGCCCAAAAGTAAACTGCAGCGGCAGGTGAAGTTTTCCAAATGTAGAGAAATGATCCAGTCCCTCACTTTAACCTTTCAAAGATAAAAGGAAAGAGAATCACCAGTTGAACAAATACTTTTTATTAATAATAATCATAATAATGGTAGTTGTTAAGTGCCTACTATGTGCCAAGCATGATTCTAAGCGCTGTAGTACATACAAGATAATCAGGTTGGACCTAGTTCCCATACCACATGAAGCTCAGTCAATCCCCATTTTACACATGTGGTAACTGAGGCACAGAGAAGCTAAACGGCTTGCCTAAGGTCACAAAGCAGATTAGTGGTGGAGTCAGGATTAGAACCCACATCCTGTGACTCCCAAGCATATTCTTGCCACTAGGCCATGCTGCTTCTCACTGGGCCATGCTGCTTTTATATCATGTTGGCACACACCATGCAGTTCAGAATTTCGTAACTATTCACTAACCCATTTTGACACACTTCCTCATTTTTCCCACTTTGCCATTCTTTGATGGATCTGAGGATTCATTTACAGAGGAAACATTTCTTCATTTAACGAGTCAAGCTACATAAAATTTGACACACTACCAGAATTTTGCCCAGATTAAGGAACTTACATTTTGTTTCTATTCGTTAATCATCAGCACTGACCACCCTAACTTTGCTTCCTGTTTCAAGTGAAAGATGAATGACTCAACCCATCGAGAAAACAGCTCATTTCCTTTAAAAAAAAAAAAAACCCACAAAGTGCACATTCACACCACACGAGTTTTCTCTCTTCTGGAACCTGCTGCAAGTCTCTTCATAGCTGATAATCTATTCTCCCTCCTACTTAGACTGTGAGCACCAGACAGAGCAAGAAATATCATCGACATGATTATTTTATATGTACCAGCACTTAGGACAGTGTGTAAGTGCTTAAATACTGCAGTCATTATTATTATTTTAGTATCTGTCTCCCTATCGAGATTTTAATGTCCTTGATGGCAAGGATCACATGCAGTGAATTTATTGCACTTTTCCAAACTCCTGGTCCTCTCTTTATACAGGAGGTGCTCAATAAATACTAATAATTAATAATCACAGCATTTGTTAAGTGCTTACTGTGTGCCAGGCACTGTACTAAGCACTGGGGTGGATACAAGCAAATTGGGTTGGGCCTGGTCCCTGTCCCACACAGGGCTCATAGTCTCAATCCCCATTTTCCAGATGAGGTCACTGAAGCACAGAGAAGTGAAGTGACTTACCCAAGGTTACACTGCAGACAAAATGCAGAGCCGGAATTAGAACCCATTACCTTCTGACTCCCAGGGCCACGCTCTATCCACTACACCACGTTGCTTCAGATTAATTGATATACCTCCTCTAAAAGTCAAGCTTTGATGAGGAGTTGCCACCCAACTGCTGTGGTACTTCACTGTATGTGAGCAAACTCGTTGCACATCAAAATCCGTGGTATCCGTTGAGTACTTTCTGTGTGTAGAGCGTTGTACTTAATAAATGCTTGAGAGAGTACAGTACAACAGAGCTGGCAGACACGCTCCCTGTCCACAACGAGCTTACAGCACAGTTTCCAAAGGTAAATATCATCAATCGTATTTACTGAGCGCTTACTATGTGCAGAGCACTGTACTAAGCGCTTGGGAAGTACAAATTGGCAACATATAGAGACAGTCCCTACCCAACAGTGGGCTCACAGTCTAAAAATATCTGAAGAAAATTCATGCAACATGTATCATGACCTACAACCCTAATCAAACATAGCAAATTTACCTTTCAAGTGTAAATACAGGCAGTTGAGACCAGTCTTCTTTGCCTTAAAATTCCAAGTCACATCAACTAGCCGGTCACAGGGGAATTCACGTGAGTGCTGGCGAAAAGGCCAGGGATGATTCTGCATCTCTTTCCGAATATCCTACACGCCTTTAAGAACATCTCAGCTAATGTACTTAATCCCATAACCAAGTAACCTTCCTTTCTGCTTTGACCAATTAAATCAATCAATCCTATTTATTGAGCACTTACTGGGTGCAGAGCACTTTACTGAGCACTTGGAAGAGTACAACATAACAGAGTTGGTAGACATGCTCCCTGCCCCCAATAAGCTTACAGTCTAGAGAGGGAGAAAGACGTTACTATAAATAAATTACGGATATGTGATTATTGTAGGTGTTGTGGGCTGAGTTCCCTGCCCTGAAAGGATGCACCCAGACACTGACAGACAAATCATACCCCATGTTTACTTGGTTCAATCACCAGCCAACCCTTCCAAGCTGGTCTTTTCACTTGCATCTGTACCCTTTGTTTACACCACCTCTCCCAACTCAGCCAAAACAACTCTCCCAAACTCTGAACACAGTGCTCTGAACACAGTGAGCACTCAATAAATACCACTGATTGGTTGATTGATCCGAGTTCTAGGAAGCTTGTCTTGCATTGGTAACATAGGTAACAAAGTGTTAAGGGACTACTGCCTTTTGAGTTGTCTCCCACCAGCAGACGGTACAATTCACACCACTGGTAAATCTTGAAAAACTACTTACATCAGGCTATTATGAATTTTGCATAACAGCAGAGAGCAGTTTCCAATTAAGCCTGTTGTGTCAGCTATCTCTGTTGTATTGTACAATTCTGTAGAAAAATGAGGAGATGCAGGAGATGCGAGACTGGAAAGAGGGAGAGAGATCAGGACTGGAAATGTATATTTGGGTATCATCCGCATAGAGGTGGTAGCTGAAACAGTGGGAGTGAATGATTCTCCAAGGAAATGGGTGTAGATGGAGAATAGAAGGGAATTATGTACACTTATGTACATATCTATAATTTATTTATATTAACATCTGCCTCCCCCTCTAGACTGTAGGCTCATTGTGGTTAGGGAATGTATCTGTTTATTGTTATATTGTACTCTCTCAAGCACTTAGTACAGTGCTCTGCACACAGTAAGCACTCAATAAATGAGACAATGAATGAAATAACTTTTTTTAAATGTCTCCACTAAACTGTTTTTCCCCCACTCTGAAACCCACTTTACCTATTTTCCATAGAAATGATAAGCCAGACAGGCAGGCATAATACAAATGAGTCATTTACATAGGCTTACAAATTGCTCATTTTCCCTTCCTCCTGATTTATCCTGCTTTGTTCCTTTTCTGTACAGCCCTTCTAGACTGTAAACTCGTGGTGAGCAGGGAACAACTCTCCCAACTCTGTATACTGTATGTACTCTCCCAAACAGTACAGTATTCTACACATAGTTATCACTCAATAAATACAATTGATTGATCTTTTTAACCAATCTTCTCTTACGCTTTTGTTTGGTGATCAGCTTAAAGTGTCTCTCTTAGTTAATAAGGGAAAGAGGGAGTTAACAATGATTAAATTCATATTAGGTCTCTTCTGATTGCACAGACCCTCAACTAGATCCATTACCGGGGTAAAGAGGGAAAGGCAATGTGGATAAGTGCTCAACATACAAGAGATATCTGCTCCACCATGGACTCTGGGTGCCACTAAGGAAATTCAGTGGTATTTGCTGAGTGCCTGCTTACTCTGTGTGGAGCGCATCAAAGAGTACAATACAGTTGGTCAGTTTCCCAGCTGGGTATTCTTTATGACCACTGCTGGTTTTCCTTTCCCACATCGGAAACAGCACGTGGGAGACAGAGAAGCAACATGGCATGGTGCATAGAGCACAGGCTTGGGTGTCAGTTCTGCCACTTCCCCGCTGTGTGACCTTTGGCAAGTTACTTCTTTTCTCTGTGCCTCAGTTACCTCACCTGTAAAATGGGGATTGAGACTGTGAGCCCCACATGGAACAGGGACTGTGTCCAATTCGATTTGCTTTTATCCTCCTCAGTGCTTAGTACAGTTCCTGGCACAAAGTAAGCGCTTAAAAAATATCATTATTATTATTCAACACTTAAGAAAGGGACATTTCAAAGATACCCACATGCATTCTGCCAAACTGTTACATTTTTTTTACATTTTTTGTTAAGTGCCTACTATGGGCCAGGACTGTACTAAGAGCTAGGGTAGACACCCTAATAAGATCGTAACAAGTCCCACATGAGGCTCACAGTCTTAAATCCCATTTTACAGATGAGGTTGCTGAGACACAAAAGTTAAGCGACTTGTCCAGAGTCACAAAGCATACAAGTAGCAGAGCTGGGATTAGAACCCAGGTCCTTCAGACTCCCAGGCTCTTTCTCTATCCATCAGCCCATGATGCTTCTAGATCAATGTTCTAAAAAATACTTCACAAGATGTAGTTACACCTCGCACTTCTGAAATAGTTGTGGCAGCTGAAATACGCACTGACTGACTGTTATTCCAGTGGGGCTACCCTATGGGGTTGCTTTTCTCGTGAACCACTTTAGAAGCCACCTAAAGCTAGTTTATTCACCCTTTCTCCAGACCCACAGCACTTGTGTGCATATCCTTATTCTCTGCTGCTTCCCCTATCTATAATTTATTTTATATGTCTGCCTCCTCCACTAGATTATAAACTCCTGAGGGCAGGAACTGTATATACTAATGATACTGTACTGGACACACCCAAGTGCTTAGTACAGCACTCTGCACATAGCTAGCAATTGTGCGAATACCTGCACAACATCTCTACCCTCAACTACCTTCTGAATGCAGATGATTTACAAATATACATCTCATTCATTCATTCATTCAACCGTATTTATTGAGCGCTTACTGAGTGCACAGCACTGTACTAAACTCTTGGGAAGTACAAGTTGGGAACATATAGAGACGGTCCCTACCCAACAGCGGGCTCCCAGTCTAGAAGGGGGAGACAGACAACAAAACAAAACATATTAACAAAATAAAATAAATAGAATAAATATGTACAAATAAAATAAATAGAGTAATAAATACGTACAAACATATATACATATATACAGGTGCTGTGGGGAGGGGAAGGAGGTAAGGCGGAGGGGATGGGGAGGAGGATGAGGGGGAGAGATCTCCAGCTCTGATCTCTCTCCTTCCCTGCAATCTCGTATTTCCTCCTGCTTTCAGACATTTCTTGCTGGATTTCCATCAACACCTCAAACTAAACACGTCCAAAACTGAACTTCTCAAACTAAACACGTCCAAAACCGAACTCCTAATCTTCCCACCCAAACCCAAGGGCTGGGGGAGCCCTTCTGCAACTTAAATAGGTGTTCTCTAGACTGTAAACTCATTGTGGGCAGAGAACATCTCTACCAACTCTGCTGTATTGTAATAATAATAATAATGGCATTTGTTAAGCACTTACTATGTGCAAAGCACTGTTCTAAGCGTTGGGGAGGATACAAGGTGATCACGCTGTCCCATGTGGGGCTCACAGTCTTAATCCCCATTTTACAGATGCGGTAACTGAGGCACAGAGAAGTTAAGTGACTTGCCCAAAGTCACACAGCTGATAAGCGGTGGAGGCAGGATTAGAACCCATGACCTCTGACTCCCAAGCCTGGGCTCTTTCCACTGAGCCACGCTGCTGTACTCTCCCAAGTGTTTAGTACAGTACTCTGCACACATTAGGTGCTCCTCACCTAGCATTGGTTAATTAAATGGGGTCTGCTGGTAGAGGCCCAGCCGGAGAAACTGAACAGGAAAATCTCGTTCCGTGCCTTCAGCCTGCAGAGAGGCTGAGAAAGATTCAGAAACTGAGGCTAAAGCCGAGCCTCCTCATTGACCCGGTAGATACCCACTTTCAAAAAGTTCAAATTGTACCCACTCTATCACCTCACGTATCTTCGGGACCCACAATTTCCCTCTGAAATTAAGCCAGGAAAAGAAGCAGGAAGAGATGCAAGCAGTGGGTGCCAACAAGCAACACAAGCTGCCCTGACCCTGGGCGATTTAGTTACAGTTTTAATGTGTATGAGAAACAAATTAACAGTGAATTCCAAATTGATCCTCCTAATTTAGTGGCTTCTGTAGCCAGACAACACTCTGCATGGTTGGCACATTTTAAAATTGGCTTATAGCCATTCAAAAATAGAAATTATTTCCAATTGAAGCCAAGGAGCTTAATAAAAAGGGGCAAAATTGTGCTAGAGTCTTGTTTCACACTCTGATAAAACAGTTTCTCCTGGATCCCAAACCTAAACTAAGTCTTCTAGTGTTATTAGAATTAAATACTCCAATTTCCTTTTCATTATTGTAAGACTATGAAAATGTCCCCCATATGCTGTAAATCCAGAAGACTATTTTCTCCAAAACTACCAGAAAGGAAAACAAACAGCCACACACAACACTCCATTGTAGTTAGCAGCAAATACAAGAAAAACAAATACGTCCTTCTCTACATAATTGAGTCTAAGAATTACTTGGGAAGCTAATCTCTTTGGTATCAATAAGCCTCTTTGCAGGATGAGCATAAGCAGGTTGACTTTCTGCAGCCTTTTTGCAATGTAATTCATTCATTCAATCGTATTTATTGAGCACTCACTGTGTGCAGAGCACTGTACTAAGCGCTTGGGAAGTACAAATTGGGAACATACAGAGACGGTCCCTACCCAACAACGGGCTACTGACAAGTAATTAAAAATATTGTTTCTCCAACAGTGCTGAAGTTTGCCTTTAGAAAAGCCAGAATTCACCCCGATCACAAGCTGGGTAGCAAATGGCCTAGTGGACAAAGCACAAGCTTGGGAGTCAGAGGACCTGGGTTCTAACTCCAGCTCTGCCACTTATCTGCTGTGTGACCTTGGGTGAGTCACTTAACCTCTCTATGCCTAAATTAACTCGTGTAAAATGGAGATTGAGACTGTGAGCCCCATGGGGAGCATGGGCTGTGCCCAACCTGATTAGCTTCTAACTACCCCTGCAACTTAATACAGTTCCTAGCATGACGTACGCTCTTAAAATAAAAATCACTTCCCAAATACAACTTCTTCAAAAGCCCCAAGAAGAGCTAGAATATTACCCCCAGGCCTGAACACCAATGTCAGCGTTTACATACATCTCATATTTGTAGAGTCTCCCCAATGGAGTTCCATTTTCTAAGAGATGTAAATCAACCTGTTCAGACCCTGAAGCATTCCTTCATAGAATGGCTGAACACATCACCAAAACAGGATTTTAAAAACAAGCTAGTCAACTATTCTTCCATCTCAGGTGACCCAGACAGGCAGCTCATAATTGAGTTCGGCTTCAGGATTATCACACACTTTAACAACTGAGTAGATTCATTATGGTGCCTTTGTTTCCTACGTATTGCTTAGAAGCATCTATACTTCTTTGAAGATTATTATTAATGGTTTCACCACAAAACTTTTGTGTTATCCGTAGTTGGCTTTAAGATATATTCCATTTTTAGGATCCTGAAAAACACATCCATATAATACTTTGAGAAGCGGCATGGCATAGTGGATTGAACCTGGTGAATCAGAAGGTCATGGGTTCTCATCCCAGCTCTGCTATTTGTCTGCTGTGTGATCCTGGGCAAGTCACTTCACTTATCTGGGCCTCAGTTACCTCATCTATAAAATGGGGATTGAGACTATGAGCCCTCTTGTGGGGCAGGGACTGTGTCCAACTTTATTACCTCATAGAGAAGCAGCATGGCTCAGTGGAAAGAGCCCGGGCTTTGGAGTCGGAGGTCATGGGTTCAAATCCCGGCTCCGCCAACTGTCAGCACTTGACTTCTCTGTGCCTCAGTTACCTCAACTGTAAAATGGGGATTAAAACTGTGAGCTCCCCCTGGGACAACCTGATAACCTTGTAACCTCCCCAGTGCTTAGAACAGTGCTTTGCACATAGTAAGTGCTTAAAACAAATACCATCTTTATTATTACTATTATTATATCTATCCCAGCACTTGAAGAGTGCTTGGCATGTAGTTAGTGCCTAATAAATACCATACTTATTATTATTATTACTCTGGACTTTGATTCAGCGTGGCTCAGTGGAAAGAGTCCGGGCTTTGGAGTCTGAGGTCGTGGGTTCAAATCCTGCCTCTGCCAATTGTCAGCTGTGCGACTTTGGGCAAGTCACTTAGCTTCTCTGGGCCTCAGTTCCCTCATCTGTAAAATGGGGATGAAGACTGTGAGTCCCACGTGGGACAACCTGATTACCTTGTATCTACCCCAGAGCTTAGAACAGTGCCTTGCACATAGTAAGTGCTTAACAAATACCAACATTATTATTATTATTATTATCTTTTCCCATCGAAAAGGTGTTTAATCCCCTCCCTCCACTTTCCAGTAATTCCATCCCATTGACCACTCTGATAAATCCATGAGTCCCAATGCATCCACCATTTATTTGCTTGTGTTCCCTAATTTCATTTATGTCTATTGCTTCTTATTTTGTAAATTCTAGGGCAGAGATGGCTTTCTGTCAGGTGAGACAGGGACTGTGTCCAACCCAATTAACTTGTACCTACACCAATGCTTAGAACAGAGTTTGACACCTAGTAAATGTGTAAGAAATGCCCGGAAAGACAACGGAAGCACATGATGATGATGACCATGACTGTAGTATTTGTGCCAGGCACTGTACTAAGCGCTGGGGTAGGTAGAAGCTTATCAGATCAGACACAGTCCCCGTCCCACATGGGGCTCATGGTCTTAATCCCCATTTTACAGATGAGATAACTGAGGCACAGAGAAGTGAAATGACTTGCCCAAGGTCACACAGCAGACAAGGGGCAGAGCTGGGATTAGAACCCAGGTCCTTCTGATTTATAGGCCCCAGCTCTAACTACTAGGCCACGCTGCTTCTCAATCATGACCCAATTCCCGCAAACAAGGGGAAAATAAGGACAGACGGAGGAGCGAGAAGACCGTAGGAAAGTTTACCATAGAGTTTGGGAAGGAAAAAAGAAAAAGGAAAACCACAGAAATACCCAGGAAAGAGAGTCGTGACAACAGTAGGGAACTGGAGATGGGAAACCAAATTCTGTTTTGCTCCCTAAGGTACCAAACAGGATATTCTATTCATGCTGACGCCAGAATAAAATCTCACTCTGCCAAAGTTTAGTGATATTTCTATCTACTTGGAGGCTAATGAATATCTTGCCTTTACAGAGAATGCCTCTAAGTACTCAGGAGAGCTTTAAACTAGGGCTCCAGTGTGACAAACCCTTAGGTCAACAGCAACAACAAAAACTCACATCAGTTTATCTTCCATGTTACCTCTGCAACTGAGCTTGAAACAAATCCATAACTGCCCTTCTTTTAAACACAATCCACTTCTGAATGGACTGAGAAGCATCCTCTATATGGCCAGGAGAAAAGGCCTGCTGTGAAACCTTCCACGAGTCACTTAACTTTTCTGGGCCTGTTTCCCCATCAGTAAAACAGGGATAAAATATCTGTTTATTTTCCCTCTCTCCTAGAGGGTGAAACCCTAGATAGGAGAAGGATAGCTGATGTGTTTATCCTGTATCCACCCCAGGGTTTAGCACATGTTTGGCATCTGCTAAATGTTTTAATATGTACCATTATTATCATAACCACTACTCAAATAAAAGTCAGTTCTGGGTTTTTTTTTCCCCACTAGCTACTTATCCAGGGGGTTGATTATCTAGGCCCTGAATGTCCTTTCCAAGCCAGTCTACCTATCATTCTCTCCCACCTCCACTGCTTCACTCCCACTGTTTTCCATCTTGGAACGACAGACCTCAGCTGTCTATAAAGCCCTCCTAAATCCCACCTCTTCCAACAAACGCTCCCCAATCCACCTCCCAGCACCTTACACTGTATAAGCAACTCAGGTACTTATTAATTTATTTACACCCATCCTCAGCACTCTTGTATAAGTTTTTTTCAATTGTACAATCAATTCTTTTACGGTATTTGGTACGCCCTTACTATGTGTCAAGCACCATTCTAAGCTCTGGGGTGGATACAAGGTCGGACACAGTCCCTGTCCCGCTATTTTGACTTCTTCTGTAGGCTCCTGTGGTTTTTTAATGTTTGTCTCCGCCATTAGTGTTCAAACTCCTTGTGGTCAAGGGGACACGTCACTTCTTTTTCTGAACTTCCCAAACTTCTAGTACAATGCGAAACACCAAGTGGGTTTTCAATAAACACATTACTTGTTTTGTTTTGTTGTCTGTCTCCCCCTTCTAGACTGTGAGCCT
The DNA here is from genome assembly GCF_015852505.1 of Tachyglossus aculeatus. Lineage (NCBI taxonomy): Eukaryota > Metazoa > Chordata > Mammalia > Monotremata > Tachyglossidae > Tachyglossus > Tachyglossus aculeatus. The sequence goes on along the minus strand of NC_052067.1, from coordinate 38,915,537 downwards.
GTTGTTGGGTAGGGACCGTCTCTATATGTTGCTAATTTGTACTTCCCAAGCGCTTAGTACAGTGCTGTCCACACAGTAAGCGCTCAATAAATACGATTGAATGAATGAATGAATGAACTACTACTACTACTACTACTACTACTACTACTACTACTACTACTTCTACTACTACCACTACTCTGCCTGGCCAAACACGAGTTTGTCCACCAGAGTGTGAGAAAGATGACAAAATTCAAAAATCAGCCACTTTTTCATTCGTCATTTATTAAGGCACATAAAAATTTGGTGTGAAAAGATGTTTGTAGACTATCCAGGCTCGGGCTCATCCCATCCTAGATAATAAAAAGCAAGCGAAACAGTGTGGCCTAGAGGAAAGAGCACAGGCCTGGAAGTCAAAGGACCTGGGTTCTAATCCTGCCTCCTCCACATGCCTCCTGTGTGACTTTGGGCAAGTCACCGAACTACTCTGAGCCCCAGTTACCTCATCTGTGAAACGGGAATTAAGCTTGACTCTACCCCAGAGCTTAGAACAGCGCTTGGCACACAATAAGCGACTAAAAAAATACCATGACACAAGAGCCTACTGTCTAGAGGTGCCCCACCTCTGCAGGTAAAGCTCTTCCTAGGAGGTCCTGAGGATTTGGGGGTGGGTGGAAATAATAATAATTATAATAATGATGATATTTTGTTAAGTGCTTACTCTGTGCCAGGCACATAGTGCTGTACTAAGCACTGGGGGCTGAGAAGCAGCATGGCTTAGTGTTAAGAGCCCGGGCTTGGGAGTCAGAGGTCATGGGTTCTAATCCCTACTCTGCCACTTTTTTTTTGATGGCATTTATTAAGCGCGTACTATGTGCAAAGCACTGTTCTAAGCGCTGGGAAGGTTACAAGGTGATCAGGTGGTCCCTCGTGGGGCTCACAGTCTTAATCCCCATTTTACAGATGAGGTAACTGAGGCACAGAGAAGTTGGGTGACTTGCCCAAAGTCACACAGCTCACAATTGGCGGAGCCGGAATTTGAACCCATGACCTCTGACTCCAAAGCCCGTGCTCTTTCCACCGAGCCACGCTGCTTCTCCCTTGTCTGCTGTGTGACTTTGGGCCAGTCACTGCAGCGTGGCTCAGTGGAAAGAGCCCAGGCTTGGGAGTCAGAGGTCATGGGTTCTAATCCTGGCTCCACCGCTTGTCAGCTGTGTGACTTTGGGCAAGTCACTTCACTTCTCTGGGCCTCAGTTACCTTATCTGTAAGGTATCATTAAGACTGTGAGCCCCACGTGGGACAACCTGATTACCTTGTATCCACCACAGTGCTTAGAACAGTATTTGCATACTAAGTGCTTAACAAATACCATTACTATTATTATTATCATTATTAGTATTATTCTCTATGCCTCAGTCACCTCATCTGTAAAGACTGAGCCCCACGCGAGACAGCCTGACAACCTTGTATCTCCCCCAGCGCTTAGAACAGTGCTTGGCACATAGTAAGCGCTTAACAAATATCATTATTATATAAGCAAATAGGGCTGGACACAGTCCTTGTCATTCATTCTTTCATATTTACCGAGCGTTTACCGTGTGCAGAGCACTGTAGTAAGCGCTTGGAAAGTACAAGGCAATAAAGAGAGACAATCCCTGCCCACAGCAAGGGATCACGGTCTAGAGGAGGGGGAGAGACATCAATACAGATAAACAGGTGTCAATAGAAATAAACAGAATTATAATACTAATAATAGTGACGGTATTTGTTAAGCGCTTACTATGTGTCAAGCACTGTTCTAAGCGCTGAGGGAGATACAAGGGGATCAGGTTGTCCCATGTGGGGCTCACAGTCTTTAATCCCCATTTTACAGATGAGGCAACTGAGGCCCAGAGAAGTTAAGTGACGTACCCAAAGTCACACAGCTGACAAGTGGGGGAGCCAGGATTAGAACCCATGACCCCTGACTCCTAAATCCGTGCTCTTTCCACTGAGCCAATTATAGATAATAATAATAATGATGATTACATTTATTAAGCGCTTACTATGTGCAAAGCACTGTTCTAAATGATGGGGAAGTTACAAGGTGATCAGGTTTTCCCATGGAGGGCTCACAGTCTTAATCCCCATTTTACAGATGAAGTAACAGGCACAGCGAAGTTAAGTGACTTGCCCAAAGTCATACAGCTGACAATTGGTGGAGCCGGGATTTGAACCCATGACCTCTGACTCCAAAGCCCATGCTCTTTTCCACTGAGCCATGCTGCTTCTCTGATATATACATAAGTGCTATATATACATAGGTGCCATATATACATGTGCTATATATACGTAGGTGCCAGGTGGGGATCACGGTCTCACTCCCCCTTTGACAGATGAGGAAACTGAGGCCCAGAGAAGTGAAGTGACTTGCCCAAGGTCACCCAGCAGCCCCGGGGCAGAGGCGGGATTAGAACCCAGGCCCTTCCAGCTCCCTGGCACTACCCACTAGACCACGCCGCTTCTCGGGAAGCATGGTGGCTTAGTGGCAAGAGCCTGGGCTTGGGAGTCAGAGGTCGTGGGTTCTAATCCCGGCTCCTCCACTTGTCTGCTGTGTGACCTTGGGCAAGTCACTTCACTGGCCCTCAGTGACCTCATCTGTAAAATGGGGATGAAGACTGTGAGCCCCACGTGGGACAACCTGATTACCTGGTATCTTCCCCACTCAGCCGCATGCCAGCTCTGTGACCTTAACTTCTCTGTGCCTCAGTGGCCTCATCTGTAAAATGGGGATGAAGACTGGGAGCCCCACGTGGGACAACCTGATTGCCTTGTATCCTCCCCCAGCGCTTAGAACGGTGCTTTGCAAATCATCATCGTCATCAATCGTATTTATTGAGCGCTTACTGTGTGCAGAGCACTGTAGTAAGCGCTTGGGAAGTACAAGTTGGCAACATATAGAGACAGTCCCTACCCAACAGTGGGCTCACAGTAAGCGCTTAACAAATACCATCATTATTATTATTATTACCCCAGCGCTTAGACCAGTGCTTGCATAGTAAGCACTTAAGAAATACCTTCATTATTATTATTATGATGCCCTATGCCTCAGTTATTTCAACTGTAAAGACTGTGAGCCCCACGTGCAACAGCTTGCCAACCTTGTATCTCCCCCAGCGCTTAGAACAGTGCTTGGCGCATAGTGAATGCTTAACAAATACCATCATCATTATTATCATTAGTAATAATAACAATAATAATGGCATTTATCAATCAATCAATCGTATTTATTGAGCGCTTACTGTGTGCAGAGCACTGTACTAAGCGCTTGGGAAGTACAAGACGGCAACATATAGAGACAGTCCCTACCCAACAGTGGGCTCATTTATTAAGCGCTTACTATGTGCAAAGCACTGTTCTAGTAGTAGTAGTAGTAGTAGTAGTATTGTCCCCGTCCCGCCAACCTAACAACCAGAGAAAATCTGATGCTTAATAAAAACAAAAAAAGAAGAAAGACAGCAGAGAGGAGAAGGCCGGGGTGCCCCCTGGCTCCGCTAAGCACTGTGCAGTCCGGGGCAGGGCGAGGAAGGAAGAGATGAAACTTACCCAGGGCCAGAGCAGAGCGATGCCCGGTGCTGCGGGGGCCGGTGCCCGGTGTCCAGAGCAGGGGGCAGCCCTGACAGCACCTTGGTCCCTACCCAGGCGGAGACCCCACCTGCCCCTGCTGCTGCCCAGGAGGTGATTACTTGCTGCCCCCCTCCTGCTGCCCGGTCCCTGGAGGTGATGGCTTGCTGCCCACCTGCTGCCGGTCCTGGAGGTGATGGCCTTAAGTGCCTTGGGGCTGCCCTCCTGCTGCCTGGGAGGTGATCACTTGCTGCCCACCTGCTGCCCCTGCTGATCCTGGAGGCGATGGCCTTTAGTACCCTGGGGTTGCCCTCCTGCTGCAGCAACTGCTCCGGGAGGTGATGGCTTGCTGCCCTCCTGCTGCCCCTGCTGCTGCTGGTCCTGGAGGCGATGGCCTTTAGTACCCTGGGGTTGCCCTCCTGCTGCAGCAACTGCTCCGGGAGGTGATGGCTTGCTGCCCTTCTGCTGCTACTGGTCCTGGAGGTGATGGCCTTAAGTGCCTTGGGGCTGCCCTCCTGCTGCCTGGGAGGTGATCACTTGCTGCCCTCCTGCTGCTGCTGGTCCCTGGAGGTGACGGCTTGCTGCCCACCTGCTGCCCCTGCTGATCCTGGAGGCGATGGCCTTTAGTACCCTGGGGTTGCCCTCCTGCTGCAGCAACTGCTCCGGGAGGTGATGGCTTGCTGCCCTCCTGCTGCCCCTGCTGCTGCTGGTCCTGGAGGCGATGGCCTTTAGTACCCTGGGGTTGCCCTCCTGCTGCAGCAACTGCTCCGGGAGGTGATGGCTTGCTGCCCTTCTGCTGCTACTGGTCCTGGAGGCGATGGCCTTTAGTGCCCTGGGTTCTGCCCTCCTGCTGTCCCTGCTGATCCTGGAAGCGATGGCCTTTAGTGCCCTGGGGTTGCCCTGCTGCTGCCCTGGAGGTGATGGCTTGCTGCCCTCCTGCTGCCTGGGAGGTGATCACTTGCTGCCCTCCTCCTGCTGCCAGTCCCTGGAGGTGATGGCTTGCTGCCCTCCTCCTGCTGCCAGTCCCTGGAGGTGTTGGCTTGCCGCCCTCCTGCTGCCCCGAGAGGTGATCACTTGCTGCCCTCCTCCTGCTGCCGGTCCCTGGAGGTGTTGGCTTGCTGCCCTCCTGCTGCCCCGAGAGGTGATCACTTGCTGCCCTCCTCCTGCTGCCAGTCCCTGGAGATGATGGCTTGCTGCCCTCCTGCTGCTGCTTCTGTTCCTGGAGGCGACGGCCTTTAGTGACCTGGGGCTGCCCTCCTCTTGCTGCTGCTCTAGAGGTGATGGCTTCCTGCCCTCCTGCTGCCCCGAGAGGTGATCACTTGCTGCCCTCCTGCTGCCCCGAGAGGTGATCACTTGCTGCCCTCCTGCTGCTGCTGCTGCCCGGTCCCTGGAGGTGATGGCTTGCTGCCCTCCCGCTGCCCCGAGAGGTGATCACTTGCTGCCCTCCTGCTGCTGCTGCTGCCCGGTCCCTGGAGGTGATGGCTTGCTGCCCTCCTGCTGCCCCGAGAGGTGATCGCTTGCTGCCCTCCTGCTGCTGCTGCCCGGTCCTTGGAGGTGATAGCTTGCTGCCCTCCCGCTGCAGCTTCTGTTCCTGGAGGCGATGGCCTTTAGTGCCTTGGCTGCTGCCCGGGAGGTGATAGCTTGCTGCCCTCCTGCTGCTGCAGCTGGAGGTGAGGGGCTGCAGCCTTCCCCCTGCTGCTGCTGCTGCTAGTCCCTGGAGGTGCTGGCTCCTGGTCCTGGAGGCGATGGCCTTTAGTGCCCTGGGGCTGCCTTTCCTCCCTCCCTCCCTCCCTCCCTCCCGCTGCTGCTGCTGCTGGAGGTGATGTGTTGCAGGCCTCCCCCTCCTGCTGCTGCTGCCGCTGCCGGTCCCGGAGGCGCTGGCCTTCCTGGTGGCCCCGCTCGGGCCTCGGTGGCCTCCGGGCACGTGGGGAGGGAGGGCGCGGCCCGGCTCCCTCTGTCCGCCCGTCCCTCCGCCCGCCCGCCCGCCCTCCCGCCCGTCCCGCCGGGGCGAGGGGGGGTCGGAGCACGGCTGGGTCCCTTGGGCTCGGCCCCCGGCCGGTCCCCGCTTCTCGCTGGGTCGGTCGGTGGGTCGGTCGGTCGGTGGGTGGGTCCGTCCCCGGGCGGGAGGCTCGGCCCCCCGGCTGGCCCTGGCTCTCTCCGCCCGCCCGCCCGCCCGTCCTCCCTTCCTCCCTTCCTCCCTTCCCTGGGCCTTAGGCGGGGCCCCGGGCAGGCTGCCTCCCGCCCCGCCCTCTGACGTCACCCGCCGGGCGGGGCCTGGACCGCCCGGGATCTCCCTCCTCCTCCTCCTCCTCCTCCTCCCCCCGGCCTCTGACGTCACCCGCCCCTGACGTCACTGGGGGCCCTGGACCGCCCGGGATCTCCCTCCTCCCCCTCCCCCCCGGCCTCTGACGTCACCCGCCCCCTGACGTCACTGGGGGCCCTGGACCGCCCGGGATCTCCCTCCTCCCCGCGGCCTCTGACGTCACCCGCCCTCTGACGTCACCCGCGGGGCGGGCCCTGGACCGCCCGGGCTCTCCCTCCTCCCCCCGGCCTCTGACGTCACTGGGGGTCCCGGACCGCCCGGGATCTCCCTCCTCCCCCCGCCCCCTGACGTCACTGGGGGCCCTGGACCGCCCGGGCTCTCCCCCTCCCCTGCCCTCTGACGTCACCCGCCCTCTGACGTCACCCGTCGGGCGGGGCCTGGACCGCCCGGGATCTCCCTCCTCTCCCCCCCCGCCTCTGACGTCACTCGCCCCCTGACGTCACTGGGAGCCCTGGACCGCCCGGGGTCTCCCTCCTCCCCCAGCCTCTGACGTCACCCGCCCTCTGACGTCACCCGCCGGGCGGGGCCTGGACCACTCGGATTCTCCCTCCTCCCCCGAACTCTGATGTCATCCACCCTCTGATGTCACTAGGGGCCCTGGACCGCCCGGGATCTCCCTCCTCCCCGAACTCTGACGTCACCGCCCTCTCTCTGACGTCACCCTCTGGGCGGGTCCTGGACCGCCCGGGTTCTCCCTCCTCCCCCGGCCTCTGACGTCGCCCACCCTCTCTCTGACGTCACCCTCCGGACGGGTCCCTCCCTCCCCCGAACTCTGACGTCACCCGTCCTCCGACGTCACCCACTGGACGGGGGCTGGACCACCCGGGGTCTCCCTCCTCCCCCCCACCCTCTGACGTCACCCGCCCTCTAACGTCCCTGGGGGCCCTGGACTGCCCTCCCTGCTCTCCCAGACTCTGACGTCACCCGTCCACTGACACCATAATAATTCAATCATTCATTCAGTCGTATTTATTGAGCGCTTGTTGTGTGCAGAGCACTGGACTAAGCGCTTGGGAAGTACAAGTTGGCAACACATATAGAGACAGTCCCTAACCAACAGTGGCTCACAGTCTAGAAGGGGGGAGACAGACAACAAAAAAAAACGTGTAAACAGGTGTCAACACTGTCAGAATAAATGGAATTATAGCTATTATTAAATAATAACAATAATAGTAGCATTTATTAAGCGCTTACTATGTGCAAAGCACGGTTCTAAGCACTGTGGAGGTTACCAGCTGATCAGGTTGTCCCACGGTGGGGCCTCACAGTCTTCATCCCCATTTTACAGATGAGGGAACTGAGGCCCAGAGAAGTGAACTGAGTTGCCCAAAGTCACACAGCTGGCAGTTGGCGGAGCCGGGATTTGAACTCATGACATCACCCTGGGGGGCTCCTGGACTGCCCAGGGTCTCCCTCCTCTCCCGGTCTCTGACGTCACACGTACTCTGACATCACTGGGGGCCCCCTGGACCACTGGGGATCTCCATTCATTCATTGATTCATTCAATCGTATTTATTGAGCGCTTACTGTGTGCAGAGCACTGTACTAAGCGCTTGGGAAGTCCAAGTTGGCAACATATATCGACGGTATCTCCCCAACGTCACCCGGACTCTGACATAATAATAATGATAGCATTTATTAAGCACTTACTACGTGCAAAGCACTGTTCTAAGCGCTAGGGAGGTTACAAGGTGATCAGGTTGTCCCACGGAGGGGCTCACAGTCTTCATCCCCATTTTACAGATGAGGGAACTGAGGCCCAGAGAAGTGAAGTGACCTGCCCAAAGTCACAGGAGCTCTGACACTGGAAACAGGCTGAAATTGCAGTTGGAGAAACTTGGGCTAGCTCAAAGGAACACTCTTCCAAGTCAGTGTGGGCTGGTGGGCATTAGGGTGAGCACATTTGGGGATACTGTTTTTAATAGGATAATTCTCACCTAAAGAAGACAAGAAGAGGACTCATCCCTCAAATCCTTCCTAATGCCAGGAGATGCTCTAGGTAAATACTATTTCATTAATGCCTCAGGGAAGCTTGTGTCATCAGTGGTGTTTGGAGCTGAGGCCAATTTCTCACCCCAATCCTGCCCCTCATCATCATCATCATCATCATCAATTGTATTTATTGAGCACTTACTGTGTGCAGAGCACTGTACTAAGCACTTGGGAAGTATAAGTTGGCAACATATAGAGACAGTCCCTACCCAACAGTGGGCTCACAGTCTAAAAGGGGGAGACAGAGAACAAAACCAAACATACTAACAAAATAAAATAAATAGAATAGGTATGTACAAGTAAAATAAATAAATAAATAAATAGAGTAACAAATATGTACAAACATATATACATATATACAGGTGCTGTGGGGAAGGAAAGGAGATAAGATGGGGGGATGGAGAGGGGGACGAGGGGGAGAGGAAGGAAGGGGCTCAGTCTGGGAAGGCCTCCTGGAGGAGGTGAGCTCTCAGTAGGGCCTTGAAGGGAGGAAGAGAGCTAGCTGGGCGGATGGGCAGAGGGAGGGCATTCCAGGCCCGGGGGATGACGTGGGCCGGGGGTCGATGGCGGGACAGGCGAGAACGAGGGACGGTGAGGAGATTAGCGGCAGAGGAGCGGAGGGTGCGGGCTGGGCTGGAGAAGGAGAGAAGGGAGGTGAGGTAGGAGGGGGCGAGGGGATGGACAGCCTTGAGGCCCAGTGGGAGGGGGGATACTTTTTGCCACTTGCTTCCAGTAACAGCAGGCAGATGCCAGTTCTTTCTGGTCCCTTGGGAGGGCTTGTGTCTTCCCCCCTCTCTTCTCTTTCCAATAATCCTGGCTTGCTGGGCCAGATGGAAGGCCTGCCTCATCCAACACCTTGGTTTTGGGCTCTGTTGTCTGTAATCTGCATGAGGCAGCTACTGGCCTCCACTTGCTTAATAGCAGGGAAGGAAAGCAGACATACAACTAACAACAGCAGCATATCCTAGGTTCCAGAGCATTTCATTGCCTCCAATTTATTCTACTTCACTAGTTCATTCATTCATTTAATCAAATTTATTGAGCACTTATTGTGTGCAGAGCACTGTACTAAGCGCTTGGGAAGTACAAATCGGCAACATATAGAGACGGTCCATACCCAACAACAGGCTCACAGTCTAGAAGGGAGAGACAAACAACAAAACAAAACTTCTTTTTCTTTCTCTTTTTTTCTTTCTTTCTCTCTCTATCACACTCTTTCTATCCCTCTTGTTCCTTCAAGCAAGGTGCCCATTACCTATACAACTATTGCCAAATTTTTGCCACCTGCTCCCTACCCCACTCCCAGCCCCACTTCAACGCTAAAGGTCTCTTCTCCCCGTCCTCTTCCCCTGCGAGGCTGTCAGTGGATATGTTGGCAGGGCTAGCAGTGAATGAAAAATACAGGATCCTCTCCTTAATTTTTCTTAAAAGTTTGGAAATGCTCATTTTGGAAAAGTGAATTCAAACCTGTCAGCTTACAGGTCTAAAATTCCTTAGGGTCAGGACATCTTAAAAAAAAAATACCTTAACTACTCAAGGACCAAATTTTCCCAGTATTTTATTGAATTTAATGTGGATGAGAATGCAGGGATGGTTCGGAGACTCCAGTTGCCAGGAGTATCTTGAAAGTTAGCGTTTTGTAGGGGATTGGGGTGGGGAGTGATTGCTGTTTAGATTGTTGGTGAGGTGGAGGAGAAAGCAAGAGGTGATTAAAAAAACCCTTTTAACTGGGTTCCAAACTACTTGGATTATCTCTGGCATTAGTTTCCTACTAAATCCTGATTTAGTATGAAACGTCTTAGCTGATTATATTGTACCTACCCCAGTGCTTGGCACATAGTAAGCACTTACCAAATCCCATTATTATTCTTTGTAAAAATAATAATAATGATAATAATAAAATCCAACACAGTTTGCTAGTGTTCAGGGACTTTATAGATGTTCTAGAGCTTTTATGAATGACAGTATGTAATAATAATAATGGCATTTGTTAAGCGCTTACTATGTGCAGAGCACTGTTCTAAGTGCTGGGGGTGGATACAAGGTGATCAAGTTGTCCCACGTGGGGCTTACAGTCTTAAGCCCCATTTTACAGATGAGGTAACTGAGGCTCAGAGAAGTTAAGTGATTTGCCCAAGGTCACACAGCAGACATGCGGTGGAGCCAGGATTAGAACTCGTGATCTCTGACTCCCAAGCCCGTGCTCTTTCTTCATAAATAGACTATAGGAATTTTAGAAATTTTGACATAAAAATGGAATAAAGGGGCACTAGTAGTGTTTAGAAGAAAATTGTACATGGAACATGCTGAAAGCATTGTTGGGTAGGGACTGTCTCCATATGTTGCCGACTTGCACTTCCCAAGTGCTTAGTAATAATAATAATAATAATAATAATAATAATAATAATAATAGCATTCGTTAAGCGCTTACTATGTGCAGAGCACTGTTCTAAGCGCTGGGGGTGGATTCAAGGTGATCATGTTGTCCCACATGGGGCTTACAGTCTTAATCTCCATTTTACAGATGAGGTAACTAAGGTTCAGAGAAGTTAAGTGACTTGCCCAAGGTCACACAGCAGACATGCGGCGGAGCCAGGATTTGAACCCATGACCTCTGACTCCAAAGCCCGGGCTCTTTTCTAGACTGTGTACTGACCTTCTTCCTGAAATTTCTTATAACTCTTTGTCTAAGGGGATGAAAGGCAGGAATCAAGGAAAAGGGGGGCCATGAGGGTTGGGGGACAGCAGGGGAAGGGGAGCCAAAAGGAATGGAACTACAAGAAGCCCCCCAAATAAGTCTTGCCCTAAAGTAGAGGAAGCAACATGGCCTAATGCAAAGAGCACAGGCCTAGGTGTCAGAGGACCTGGGTTCTAATCCCAGGTCTGCCATGTGCCTGCTGTAATGACCTTGGACGAGTCACTTAACTTCTCTGTGCTTCCATTTCACCATCTGTAAAAGGGGGATTTGATCCCTGTTCTCCCTCCCTCTTAGACTGTGAGCGCATTAAGACAGGGTCTGTGTCCCACCTGTTTATCCTTCATTTTCCCCAACGCTTAGTACAGTGTTTGACCCAGAGTAAGTGCCTCAATCCTTATTAAATATTTAAGACAGTATGGCTCAAGGAAGTTCTCAGAATCCTGGCAGACTGACAGCAGGGTGAGGGAATGAGCTCAGGCTCACCCATAAAACTGGGCTGTCAGTCAAGCCCCCTCACAGGCTAATCAATCAATCAATCAATCAGTTGTATTTATTGAGGACTTACTGTGTGCAGAGCACTGTACTAAGCGCTTGGGAAGTACAAGTTGGCAACATATAGACACAGTCCCTACCCAACAGTGGGCTCACAGTCTAAAAGGGGGAGACGGAGAACAAAGCCAAACATACGAACAAAATAAAATAAATAGAATAGATATGTACAAGTAAAATAAATAGAGTAATAAATATGTACAAACATATATACATATATACAGGTGCTGTGGGGAAGGGCTAATCAGGAGGAGTACAAAAGGAAGCAATCCCTCAGCCACCCTCCTCCATCTTCATGAGCACACATCCTAGCATTTCCCTTCCCTGCCATGCTGAGCTGGACAAAAAGAACCAGCTGCCAAGTCCCTTTTAGTTGACTGGTTCAAAAGTCAGGTCATGTTGGTGCTACTGAGAAACAAGAAGAATTTGTGTGTTTCTTTTAATCTGGCAACAGGCCTGCCCTGGGTCGATAAGAGCTTGGTCTGCCTGAAGTTCACAGTGTAAGGAGTAGGAGGAGGAGGATAGATGAAAAAAAAAAAAGAGAAAAAATGATTTAAAAAACAAGAACAGTTAAAAAATTGTGTGGGGGGCAGCCTTAGGGTTGTCTGACTGCATGTTTTTGTTGGGTTTTTAAAATAGCATTTGTTAAGAGTTTAGTATGTGCCAGGCACCGTTCTAAACGCTGGTGGAGGTACATGATAATCAGGTTAAACACAGTCTATGTCCCACATGGGGTTCACAGTTTTAATCCCCGTTTTACAAATGAGGTAACTGAGGCACAGAGAAGCTAAATGACTTGCCTAAGGTCCTACAGAATACAAGCGGCAAAGCTGGGATTAAATCCCAGATCCTCTGACTCCCGGGCCTATGCTCTTTCCCCTAGACTAAACTACTTCTTAGGAGCAGAGGGAGGTTCTAGGCTTCTGTCCTCCCTCTGCTCCTTCAGGTGAATAGGCATCATTCCCTCCAAGGTTGGTGGGATCAGGAAGGTTAATTTATTCTCGGGAGAGCAACCTCAAATCCAATGCAATATTTAATATTATTAATATTCGCAGGGCATAAAGCAATTTAAATTCCCAGTTTCTTCTGACATCAATTTTCTGCCTCAGTTTTCTCACCAGTAAAATGGGGTTAAAATATTTGCTCTTCCTACCTCTTCAACTGTGGGACCTAATTTCTGATCTGATTGTCTCATCAATCAATCAATTGTATTTATTGAGTGCTTACTGTGTGCAGAGCACTGTACTAAGTGCTTGGGAATACAAGTTGGCAACGTATAGAGACAGTCCCTACCCAACAGTGGGCTCACAGTCTAGAAGACTATAATAATAATAATAATAATGGCATTTATTAAGTGCTTACTATGTGCAAAGCACTGTTCTAAGCGCTGGGGAGGTTACAAGGTGATCAGGTTGTCCCACGGGGGGCTCCCAGTCTTAATCCCCATTTTACAGATGAGGTAATTTAGACACAGAGAAGTTAAGTGACTTGCTCAAAGTCACACAGCTGACAACTGGCGGAGCTGGGATTTGAACCCATGACCTGTGACTCCAAAGCCCATGCTCTTTGCACTGAGCCATGCTGCTTCTATCCCAAGGTTTGTCATATTGCTTAGTACATAATTAAGTGCTTAATAAATACCATAAAATGACCTTAAACATTTTTGTAAGGTCATTTATGATATATATACACAAAAATGGTTAAAGAATGGTATTTTTATATATATGTATAATAATAATAATAATAATAATGATAGCATTTGCTAAGTGCTTACTATTTGCAAAGCACTGTTCTAAGCACTGGGGGGGATAAAAGGTGATCAGGTTGTCCCATGTGGGGCTCACAGTCTTAATCCCCATTTTATAGATGAAGTAACTGAGGCCCAGAGAAGTTAAGTGACTTACCCAAAGTCACACAGCTAAGTGGCGGAGCCGGGATTAGAACCCACGACCTCTGACTCCCAAGCCCGCACTCTTTCCATGGAGTCACGCTGTATAAGGAGGGAGGGGAGGGAGAGAGAGAGACAGAGAAAGAGAGAGACAGAGAGACAGAGAGAGAGAGAGTGAGAGAGAGAGCGTTTATATTTTGTTTTTATGGCTTTACTGTCCTGGTCTTGGAGAAATAAAGTACTAATGGAGCAGTGAAATAAGGTTCATCCTGAGCAAGAATGTAGACGAATTGGTCAATCAATCAATCATATTTATGAGCACTTACTGGATGCAGAGTATGATACTAAGTGCTTGGGAGAGTAATAATAATAGCATTTATTAAGCGCTTACTATGTGCAAAGCACTGTTCTAAGCTCTGGGGAGGTTACAAGGTGACCAGGTTGTCTCCCGCGGGGCTCACAGTCTTCATCCCCATTTTACGGGTGAGGTAACTGAGGCACAGAGAAGTGAAGTTACTTGCCCAAAGTCACACAACTGACAAGCAGTGGAGCTGGGATTTGAACCCATGACCTCTGACTCCAAAGCCCGGGCTCTTTCCACTGAGCCACGCTACAGTACCACAGAATTGGTAGACACGTTCCCTGCCTATAATGAATCATCTCACGTCTTTAAAAATCAACTCAAACAAATGCCAGTTATCTAAAATACCTGGTTGCTAATTTACAATGCAATGAACAAAACTCCCAAGAATGTGATGATAAAATTCTGTGGTCACAGATTTGAAATGGTGGATGGTATTATCGCTGCTCCGCTATTTTCAGTGCCCTGGTCTGTAACTTTACTGGCTAAACAAAGTGCTGTCTTTCTCAGCATTTTCCTAAATAGGGCACTTTGTTAGGCCATACCACCTACTGCATTTTTTAAACACAACAAACACTGAGCATTCTGTGGCTTTTCATCCCAACCCGAAAAGCTCACTGGAAATGATAAGCTTCTGCAATTGGTCTGAGAACATGCTTAGACAGACTTCAATAATTTATTTCACCTAGAGGCAGGGATGGTGACACTTTAGATGATATTATCATTCAGCATTGAAAGGAATCACACTGGTGTAACGAGAAGCCAAAGCCTAAAGACACAATCCTTGCTCTCAGGAGGATATTGTCACAAATCATTTTCCATGCGTGTATCATGATGGGGTATTGAAAAGAAGCAATACCAGAACTTGATTTTTTCCATACAAGACAAATTCTAGCAGCTATTACAACCTTACTAACAACATTTTGGTTATGAAAGTTTTATAGATGTGGGTGCTTCTTGCATTTTGTCTGTAAAATCATTTTTGAAATTTCAAATAAGTATATGAGAGAAGTATAAGACTAAGTATATGTATAAGAAGTATAAGTATAAGAATAAGTATATGAGAAGCAGCGTGGCTCAGTGGAAAGAGCCCGGGCTTTGGATTCAGAGATCATGGGTTCAAATCCCAACTCCACCACTTGTCAGCTGTGTGACTTTGGGCAAGTCACTTAACTTCTCTGTGCCTCAGTTCCCTCATCTGTAAAATGGGGATCAATACTGTGAGCCCCCCGTGGGACAACCTGATCACCTTGTAACCTCCCCAGCACTTAGAACAGTGCTTTGCACATAGTAAGCACTTAATAAATGCCATTATTATTATTATTATTATACACCATTAAAGAACAAGTTAAAACAGCTAACATATTCAGTAAATAAATGGAGGTCGTGAGGAACGTTTTAAGCTTAAAAACCAAAGCCTATTTCCATGTAATGAACTCTTCCATCAGGTATCAGAGTTGTGAGTACAATTACGTTATTCTTGTTTTCCAATTTTCATTGACTGTTTCAGTCGCCCAGAGCCTCACAGTCCAGCATATACACCAACTGGGGACTTTTCAAATCCGTAGCTATTGACCATTTCCAAATTTAGACAAATTTAGTCGTAATTTGGCTCAAAAGGCTGCACTGATGGTGACAGCAAAGCTTGGACTTTGACCTGCTTTAAAATGACAGATAAGCCAGACGTTGCTGTTGCCAACAGTCCTTTGATTGCTGCATGTCCCAGAAAGGAATAGTTGATCAACCACTTACTCTAGAGTTTGCCAGAAAAGTCACAGTGAGGAATTTCAGTTATTCACAAGAGACTAGCAATATGGCTTTCATATCAACCACATACAGACCAGTCAATTGGTAGTATTCATTGAGTGCCGACCATTTGCAGAGCACCTTACTAAGTGCTTGGGAGAGTGTAATATAGACACTAGACATGATCCCTGCCCTTACAAAGTTTACGACCTAGAAGGGGACACAGAGGCAGAAGTAGAAGGAAAACAGAAAAAGGGATATGCATGAACTTCAATGCTCCCAGGGGTTGTAAGAACAAAAATACTGGGGTGCAGAAATGTTAAAATGGCAGTTAAACGTTAAGGCAGATATGCTCTGGGAGAATAAAGATTAATCAGGGAAGGCCTCCTGGAAAAGATGTGATTCTGGGAGGGCTTTAAATGCAGGGAAAAAGAAGTCCGCTGGATTTGAAATGGAAGGGAGTTCTAGCTAGGGGGAGAAGGTGGGAGCAAGAAGTCCATGGTGGGAAGAGATGGGAAAGAAGCCGAGCGTGTAGATGAGCTTGAGGGGAGCAAAGAATGTGAGCTGAGTTGTGGAGCGAGAAGAGAACAGATAGTAGGGAGGGGAGAGCTGACTGAGTGCTTTAAATCAACCTGAGATCAACCTTCTCCTTACAGTCAGAGTTTGAGAGCATGCTTACAAAACATGGTTTCCCTGTTTTTACATAAACCCAAAATATTGGGCTTCTCCAACATACATAACAAAAACACCATGCTCTCCAGTATTTGTTTAATTTATACCATCCTTTATAAAGGTAAGAGTGTTGGGGGTTCATTTTTACCAACGCCCTTTCTAAAATAATTTGAAAATCAGCCTCCTTACCTATTTAAGCATATTGCTGAAATTTGAAATTAATCCTTTTTAAGCATGTCATCGTTACACAGCATTTTTAACGCAAGCAATATACAACAAAATGCAATTTACAAATGCATCAGGATGTCAAAGTGAAAAATAAAATGCGAATGGCAAAACAGCTGTAAAAATAGCAGGTGTCTCCAATTTCTATGTCTGTGGGTATGTGGTTTGTATTTTTCATGGCTGGAGAAACAGTGTGGCTCAGTGGAAAGAGCACAGGCTTTGGAGTCAGAGGTCATGGGTTCAAATCCTGCCTCCACCACTTGTCAGCTGTGTGACTTTGGACAAGTCACTTAACTTCTCTGTGCCTCAGCTCCCTCATCTGTAAAAATGGGGATTAAGACTGTGAGCCTCCCATGGAACAACCCAATCACCTTGTAACCTCCCCAGCGCTTAGAACAGTGCTTTGCACATAGTAAGCGCTTAATAAATGCCATCATTATTATTATTATTATTATTATTATTACTAGGTGGGATGTCAGCTAGTATTCCCAGCCTTAGGAGAAGGATGGCCTCTGAGAGTATTCAACCCACTGCCAGTCTGGAGGTAATAGATGGTTTTTTTATGGTATCTGTTAAGTGCTTACTACACTAACCGCTGGGGTGGATACAAGGTAATCAGACTGGACAGAGCCCATATCCCACAGTCTTAATCCCCTTTTTCCAGAAGAGGTAACTGAGGCACAAAGATGTGAAGTTACTTGCCCATGCCACACAGCAGACAAGTGGCGAAGCCGGGATTAGGAACGAGGCCCTTCTGAGTCCCAGGCCCATGCTCTACTCACTGGGCCATGGTACTTCGTTATGTAATGCACATTACCCAACTTAACATAATCACTTTAAGGGGTACCTTTAGCTAAAGTAGATGGCACTTTAAACGATGTCACTGGTTGGGCCCCTGGCTAGGATGGCCATCTGGCTGGTTTTCAGCTGCCCTGCTCTTGTCTGGTCCCTCCTCCTCTCCCAACTCCTTCCCTCCTCCTTTCCCATCTCCTTCCCTCCTTCTTTCCCATCTCCTTCCCTCCTCCTTCCCCATCTCCTTCCCTCCTCCTTTCCCATCTCCTTTCCTCCTCCTTTCCCATCTTCTTTCCTCCTCCTTTCCCATCTTCTTTCCTCCTCCTTTCCCATCTTCTTTCCTCCTCCTTTCCCATCTCCTTCCCTTCTCCTTCCCCATCTCCTTCCTTCCTCCTTCCCCATCTCTTTCCCTCCTCCTTCCCCATCTCCTTCCCTCCTCCTTCCCCATCTCCTTCCCTCCTCCTTTCCTTTCTCCTTCCCTCCGCCTTTCCTCCTCCTTTCCCATCTCTTTTAGACTGTGAGCCCACTGTTGGGTAGGGACCATCTCTATATGTTGCCAACTTGTACTTCCCAAGCGCTTAGTACAGTGCTCTGCACACAGTAAGCGCTCTATAAATACGATTGATTGATTGGTAGTACAGTGTTAAGTGCTTAGTATAGTGCTTTGCACACAGTGAGTGCTCAACACATATGATCGAATCAATATTGATACGGAACATTCTTATTATGCCTGTTGAAAAAATTTCACCACAGAATTTCCCTCTTCCACTGCTCCAGCAACCAGGTTCCACTGCTTGGATGCGGCTCTAGAGTTCACGCAAAACTGAAAGGACTCTGGAGGGAGTGTGGAAGTGGGGTTAAGGGGCCCTTTTTATGGTATTTGTTAATTGCTCACTCTGTATCAAGCACTGTTCTAAGCGCTGGGGTAGATATAAGCTAGTTAGGTTGTCCCTGTCTCACATGGGACTCACGGGTAGGCAGTGGGTCTGCTAGTTCATTCATTCATTCATTCAATCGTATTTATTGAGCACTTGCTGTGTGCAGAACACTGTACTAAGCGCTTGGGAAGTACAAGTTGGCAACTTATAGAGACGGTCCCTACCTAGCAATGGGCTCACAGTCTAGAAGGGGGAGACAGACAACAAAACAAAACATGTGGACAGGTGTCAAGTTCTGTAGTAATGTACTCTTCCAAGTTCTTAGTTCAGTGCTCTGCACATAGTAAGTGCTCAGTAAATGTCACTGATTGATTAAGAAGGAGGGAGAACAGGTATTGAATCCCTATTTTGAAGCAGTGGAAACTGAGGCACAGAGAAGTTAGGTGACTTGCCTAAGGTCACACAGCAGGCAACTGGGGGAGAAGGGATTAGAACCCAGGTCCTTTAGCTCCCAGGCCCATGCTGTAGCTACAAGGCCATGCTACTTCCCTTGGACAGAAATGGCCAGCATGATGCAAAACTGCAAATGTGCAGCATTCTTTGCATTTCCTTGTGTGCAATCGTGAGGGCCGCCATGGTTAGGAAAGTACTCTGCACACAGTAACTACTCAGTAAGTATGATTGATTGAATTCCATCCCAACTTACCCAATCACCAACTTGGACAAATACTCTATCTCATCATCTCTAGTCACTGCACAATCTTTACCCTCACCAATTCTGAATCCTCTCTATCCGACCACAACCGCCTCACCTGCCTTCTCTCCCACACACTTTCTCCCCGAAAATCAGTGCTGTTCCACCACAGAGACCTCCGACCTTTTGACCCCATCCAGTTTTCTCAAGTCATCATGCCCCATTTAGCCTCCATACCCAAACTACCTTCCCTTGATGACTAAACTGACAGTCTCAAAACCACCATCTCTATTGAATTCAACTCATTCGTTCCCCTATCCCTTCTTTGATCTCATACCATTAACCCACAACCCTGGATCACCCTCCACAGTCCACCCCCTTCACTCTTGTGAGTGAGCCACAGAGTGCTGCTGGCGGAAATCCAGACATCAGGCCGACTCCATCCACTTCAAGTTAATCCTTGTGTGCTTTAACTCTGCCCTCTCTTCTGCCCAGAAAAATCATTTCTCCCTTCTTATTGACCCCCATGCCCATAGCTCTCTCCAGTTGTTCCAGACTTTTAACTTCTTCCTCCAGCCTCCTCCTCCCCCCTTCCCCCCTTGCCCCCACCTCCCCCATCCCTTATTCCTAATGTCCTGGCCATGTACTTTATTGAGAAAATTGACACTCTCAGGTGTGACCTCCCTAAAATTTCCCCTGCCCCTCCCCAGTCCCTCCCCACTCCTGCCCCTTCTTCAACTTTCCCATCTTTCCCAGCAGCATCTCTACAGGAAATCTCCAGCTTTCTCTGAAAATCCATCTGCACATCCAACCCCATTCCTTCAAACATCATCAAAACACTCGCCTTCTCCCTTCTTCCCTCCCTAACCGCCATCTTCAACGGCTTCTTTCCCACGTCTTTCAAACGTCCCCATGTCTTCCCTATCCTAAAAAAAAACCCTCCCTCGACCCAACGGCTCCCTCCAGTTCTCACCCCATCTCTCTCCTACCTTTCTTCTCCAAATCCTTGAGCGAGTTGTCTATTCCCACTGTCTCAAGTTCCTCTCCTCCAGTTCACTGCTTGAGCCCCTCCAATCTGGCTTCGGTCCCCTCCAATCCATAGAAACCACCCTCTCAAAGGTCACCAGTGATCTCCTTCTTGCCAAATCCAATGGCCTCTACTCCATCCTAATCCTCTTCGACCACTCAGCTGCCTTCAACTGTCGACCATCCCCTTCTCCTGGAAACACTAGATTGGCCGCTCAGTCTCATTCTCTTTCGTGGACTCCTCCTCTGCCTCCCACCCCCAAACTGTGGGGGTCCCTCAGGGTTCAGTTCAGGGTCCCCTTCTATTCTCCACCTACAACCACTCCCTTGGAAAACTCATTCGCTCCCATGGCTTCAACCGCCACCTCTAAGCAGATGATACCCAAATCTACATCTCCAACCCTGATCTCTCCCGCTCTCTCCAGTCTCACATTTCCTCCTGCCTTCAAGACATCACTACTTGGATGTCCTCCCGTCACCTCAAACTTAATTTGTCCAAAACAGAGCTCCTTATCTTCCCACCCAAACCCAGCCCTCTCCGTGACTTTCCCATCACTGGAGATGATACCATTACCCTATCTTTCCTGCCTCACAAGTCCATGAGGTCTTATCCTTGACTCCTCTATAATAATAATAATGATGATGGCATTTATTAAGCGCTTACCATGTGCAAAGCACTGTTCTAAATGCAGGGGTGATTATAAGGTGAGCAGGTTGTCCCACGGGGGGGCTCACAATCCCCATTCTACAGATGAGGTAACTGAGGCACAGAGAAGTCAAATGACTTGCCCAAAGTCACACAGCTGACAATTGGTGGAGATTTGAACCCATGACCTCTGACTCCAAAGTCCGTGCTCTTTCCACTGAGCCATGCTGCTTCTCTATCTCATGCAGCCCACGTATTCAATCCACCACTAAATCCCGTCAGTTCAACCTTCACAACCATCGCTAAAATCCACCCTTTCCTCTCCATCCAAACTGCCACCATGTTAATACAGTTGCTTATCCTATTCCACTTGGATTATTATATCAGCCTCCCTGCTGACCTTCCAGCCTCCTGTCTCTCCCAACTTCAGTGCATACTTCACTCTGCTGTCCAGATCATTTTTCTACAGAAACTTTCAGACCATGTTATTCCACTTTGATTATTGTATCAGCCTCCCTGCTGACCTTCCAGCCTCCTGTCTCGCCCAACTTCAGTGCATACTTCACTCTGCTGTCCAGATCATTTTTCTACAGAAACTTTTAGACCATGTTATTCCACTTTGATTATTGTATCAGCCTCCCTGCTGACCTTCCAGCCTCCTGTCTCGCCCAACTTCAGTGCATACTTCACTCTGCTGTCCAGATCGTTTTTCTACAGAAACTTTCAGACCATGTTATTCCACTTTGATTATTGTATCGGCCTCCTCACTGACCTTCCAGCCTCCTGTCTCGCCCAACTTCAGTGCATACTTCACTCTGCTGTCCAGATCATTTTTCTACAGAAACTTTCAGACCACGTTTCCCCACTCCTCAAGAACCTCCAGTGGTTGCCCATCCATTCCCGCATCAAACAGAAACACTTTACTATAGACTTCAAAGCAGTCAATTTCCTTACTCCCTCCTACCTCACATCACTGCTGTCCAACTACAACCCAACCGGCACACTTCACTCCTTTAATACCAACCTTCTTAATGGACATTAATCTCGCCTGTCTCACCGCCAACCTCTCGCCTACGTCCTGCCTGTGGCCTGGAACATTCTAAGCGCTTAGTACAGTGCTCTGCACATAGTAAGCGCTCAATAAATACGATTGATGATGGAACACCCTTTCTCCTCATATCCGACAGTGATTCTCCCCACTCTTCGAAGCCTTTCTGAAGGCAAATCACCTCCGAGAGGCCTTCCCTGACTGCCTTCCTTTCCTTCTCTCCCACTCCCTTCTGCATCGCCTTGACTTACTCCCATTATTCATCCCACTTTTAGACTCTGAGCCCACTGTTGGGTAGGGACTGTCTCTATATGTTGCCAACTTGTACTTCCCAAGCGCTTAGTACAGTGCTCTGCACACAGTAAGTGCTTAATAAATACAATTGATTGATTGACTGATCCCCCCTCCCAGCCCCACAGCATTTACGTACGTATCTGTAATATATTGATTGGTATTGATGTCTGTCTCCCCCTCTAGATTGCAAGCTCATTGTAGGCAGGGAATGTGTCTCTTCTAATGTTATAGTGCTTAGTCCAAGTGCTTAGTACAGTGCTCTGCACACAGTAAGCGCTCAATAACTACTGACTGACCCTATCTCTCTCCTCCTTTGCTCCAATTTTATGACTTTCCCCTTTTCATTCATTCAATCGTATTTATTGAGCGCTTAATGTGTCTGTTCTAATGTTATAGTGCTTAGTCCAAGTGCTTAGTACAGTGCTCTGCACACAGTAAGCGCTCAATAACTACTGACTGACCCTATCTCTCTCCTCCTTTGCTCCAGTTTTATGACTTTCCCCTTTTCATTCATTCGATCGTATTTACTGAGTGCTTAATGTGTCTGTTCTAATGTTATAGTGCTTAGTCCAAGTGCTTAGTACAGTGCTCTGCACACAGTAAGCGCTCAATAACTACTGACTGACCCTATCTCTCTCCTCCTTTGCTCCAATTTTATGACTTTCCCCTTTTCATTCATTCAATCGTATTTATTGAGCGCTTAATGTGTCTGTTCTAATGTTATAGTGCTTAGTCCAAGTGCTTAGTACAGTGCTCTGCACACAGTAAGCGCTCAATAAATACTGACTGACCCTATCTCTCTCCTCCTTTTCTCCAATTTTATGACTTTCCCCTTTTCATTCATTCAGTCGTATTTATTGAGTGCTTAGTGTGTCTGTTCTAATGTTATAGTGCTTAGTCCAAGTGCTTAGTACAGTGCTCTGCACACAGTAAGCGCTCAATAACTACTGACTGACTCTATCTCTCTCCTCCTTTGCTCCAGTTTTATGACTTTCCCCTTTTCATTCATTCAATCGTATTTATTGAGTGCTTAATGTGTGCAGAGCACTGTACTAAGCGCTTGCAAAGTATAATACAGCAATGAAGAGAGACAATCCTTGCCCACAATGGGCTTACACTTCCATGCTTGGGAGCACAGACATAAAGGCATTTGAAGGCATACCCCTATCAGAGAGGGGACAGACAGTTGGACTTAATTGTCCAGACTGTCTCCCCCGTTCTAGACTGTGAGCCTGTTGTGGGCAGGGATTGTCTCTATTTGTTACTGAATTGTACGTGGCTCAGGGGAAAGAGCCCAGGCTTGGGAGTCGGAGGTCATGGGTTCTAATGCCGGCTCCGCCACATGTCTGCTGTGTGACCTTGAGCAACTCACTTAACTTCTCTGAGCCTCAGTTCCCTCATCTGTCAAATGGGGATTAAGACTGTGAGCCTCATGTGGGACGACCTGATCACCTTGAATCCTCCCCCAGTGCTTAGAACAGTGCTTTGCACATAGTAAGCGCTTAACAAAAGCCATCATCATTCTCTGAGCCTCAGTTACCTCATCTGTCAAATGGGGATTAAGACTGTGAGCCTCACGTGGGTTGACCTGATCACCTTGAATCCCCCCCAGTGCTTAGAACAGTACCTTGCACATAGTAAGCGCTTAACAAAAACCATCATCATTCTCTGAGCCTCAGTTACCTCATCTGTCAAATGGGGATTAAGACTGTGAGCCCCCCATGGTACAACCTGATCACCTTGTATCCCCCCAGAGCTTAGAACAGTGCTTTGCACATAGTAAGCGCTTAACAAAATCCATCATCACCATTCTCTGAGCCTCAGTTACCTCATCTGTCAAATGGGGATTAAGACTGTGAGCCCCACGTGGGACAACCTGATCACCTTGTATCCCCCAGTGCTTAGAACAGTGCTTTGCACATAGTAAGCATGTAACAAATGCCATCATTATCATTATTATTTCCAAACATTTAGTAGAGTGCTCTGCACACAGTAAGCATTCAATAAATACTTATGAATGAATGGATGGATAACTTCTCTGTGCCTCAGTTACCTCATCTGTACCTCAGAGAAGCAGCATGGCTCAGTGGAAAGAGCACGGGCTTTGGAGTCAGAGGTCATGGGTTCAAATCCCGACTCTGCCACATGTCTGCTGTGTGATCTTGGGCAAGTCACTTAACTTCTCTGGGCCTCAGTTCCCTCATCTGTAAAATGGGGATGAAGACTGTGAGCCCTACGTGGGACAACCCGATCACCTTCTAGACTGTGAGCCCACTGTTGGGTAGGGACCGTCTCTATATGTTGCCAACTTGTACTTCCCAAGCGCTTAGTACAGTGCTCTGCACACAGTAAGCGTTCAATAAATATGATTGAGTGAATGAATGAATGAATCACCTTGTATCCCCCAGCACTTAGAACAGTGCTTTGCACATAGTAAGCGCTTAACAAGTACCATCATTATTATTATCTGTAAAATGGGGATGAAGACTGTGAGCCCCCCGTGGGCCAATCTGATCACTTTGTAACCTGCCCAGTGCTTAGAACAGTGCTTTGCACAAAGAAGCAGTGTGGCTCAGTGGAAAGAGCACGGGCTTTGGAGTCAGAGGTCATGGGTTCAAATCCCGACTCTGCCACATGTCTGCTGTGTGATCTTGGGCAAGTCACTTAACTTCTCTGGGCCTCAGTTCCCTCATCTGTAAAATGGGGATGAAGACTGTGAGCCCTACGTGGGACAACCCGATCACCTTCTAGACTGTGAGCCCACTGTTGGGTAGGGACCGTCTCTATATGTTGCCAACTTGTACTTCCCAAGCGCTTAGTACAGTGCTCTGCACACAGTAAGCGTTCAATAAATATGATTGAGTGAATGAATGAATGAATCACCTTGTATCCCCCAGCACTTAGAACAGTGCTTTGCACATAGTAAGCGCTTAACAAGTACCATCATTATTATTATCTGTAAAATGGGGATGAAGACTGTGAGCCCCCCGTGGGCCAATCTGATCACTTTGTAACCTGCCCAGTGCTTAGAACAGTGCTTTGCACAAAGAAGCAGTGTGGCTCAGTGGAAAGAGCACGGGCTTTGGAGTCAGGGGTCAGGGGTTCGAATCCCGACTCTGCCACATGTCTGCTGTGTGATCTTGGGCAAGTCACTTAACTTCTCTGGGCCTCAGTTACCTCATCTGTAAAATGGGGATTAGGACTGCGAGCCCCATGTGGGACAACCTGATCACCCTGTATCCTCCCCAGCGCTTAGAACAGTGCTTTGCACATAGTAAGCGCTTAACAAATGCCAACTATTATTATTAGTAGTAGTAAGTGCTTAATAAATGTCATCATTCATTCATTCATTCATTCAGTAGTATTTATTGAGCGCTTACTGTGTGGAGAGCACTGTACTAAGCGCTTGGGAAGTCCAAGTTGGCAACATATATCGATGGTATCTCCCCAACGTCACCCGGATTCTGACATTAGAATAATGATAGCATTTATTAAGCACTTACTATGTGCAAAGCACTGTTCTAAGCACTAGGGAGGTTACAAGGTGATCAGGTTGTCCCACGGAGGGGCTCACAGTCTTCATCCCCATTTCACAGATGAGGGAACTGAGGCCCAGAGAAGTGAAGTGACATGCCCACTTGTGACCGTAGAGACGGTCCCTACCCAACAGCGGGCTCACAGTCTAGAAGTCATCATCATTATTATTATGATGATGGATGGATGGATGAGTGGATGGATGAATGAATGAATGGATGGATGGATGGATGGATGGATGGATGAATGAATGAATGGTTGGCTGGATGGCTGAATGAATGAATGGATGGATGGATGAATGAATGGATGGATGGATGAATGAATGAATGAATGAATGAATGAACAAAACGTGTCGAAGCGTCACCGTGCACGAGGATGGCAGGTGGGCGGAGCCGGGCTTGGCGGTTGGTCGCTAACGTCGGGGAAAGGCCCCGCCCCTCCCGGCCTCGGCCAATCAGCATCGCCGCCGCTGAGCCAATCGCGTCCCCGCCCTCCTTCCGGCGTCCAGCGGGCTGCCATGGCAACGGAGTGGACCGGTCCAAACGCGAAGGTGGGGGGGTTCCTTCGAGGCCGGCGTGCTCCTCCCCGTCGAACCCACGGCCGACGCGAGGCTCCTCCCAGCCGTTCTCCCCTCCCAACCTCGGGAGTGGACCGGTCTTAGGCGGGGTGGGAGGGGGGAGTTGGGGACGCGCAGGCGCAGTGTGTCCTTGGCCGCCCGGGATGCTCCGCCGACGGTTAGTGCGCTTAGCGGGCCCGGGGGGTCCTGGGTTCTAATCCCGCGCCTCCCGGGTGACCTTGGGCACGTCACTGCTCCGGACCGCAGTTCCCCCGCCTGCCCGGTGGGGATGAAGCGCGGGCGCCCCCCGTGTACCCGCCCCCAGCGCTTAGTACGGTGCCCGGCCCACAGTAAGCGTGGACGAGCTGCCGGCACGGTTCGGATTTCGGATTGGGGCCCCCCCCCTCCTCCTCCTTCTCCTCTTCCTCCTCCTCCTCCTCCTCCTTCTCCCGTCCTGCGCGTGGCCGCGGCGCGCCGCCGTCTCCGGTTGCCATGGTTGCAGCCACGCTACGCCCCTTCCACACGTGCAACTCTGGCCCCCGGGCTGCTCAGACCTCCCTTTCTCTCTTCCTCCCTCTTCTTTTTTACTTCCTCCTTCTCTTCTTTCTCTTCTTTTTCTCTCTCCTTTCTCCTCCTCTTCTTCCTCTTCCTCTCTCTCTTCTTCCTCTTCCTCTCTCTCTTCTTCTTCCTCCTCCGCTTCTCTTCTTCTTCTTCTTCCTCCTCCTCTCTCTTCTTCTCTCTTCCTGTCCTTCCTCCTCTCTCTTCCTCTCCTTCCTCCTCGCTCTTCCTCTCCTTCTTCCTCCTCCTCTCTCTCTTCCTCTCCTTCTTCCTCCTCCTCTCTCTCTTCCTCTCCTTCTTCCTCCTCTCTTCCTCTCCTTCTTCCTCCTCTCTTCCTCTCCTTCTTCCTCCTCTCTCTCTTCCTCTCCTTCTTCCTCCTCTCTCTCTTCCTCTCCTTCTTCCTCCTCTCTTCCTCTTCTTCCTCCTCTCTCTTCCTCTCCTTCCTTCTCCTCTCTCTCTCCTAATTTCTCCTGTCCCTCTTCCTCTCCTTCTTCCTCCTCCCTCTCTTCCTCTCCTTCTTCTCTTCCTCTCTTCCTCTCCTTCCTCCTCCTCTCTCTTCCTCTCCTAATTCCTCCTCTCTTCCTCTCCTTCTTCCCCTTCCCTTCCTCTCGTTCCTCCTCCTCTCTCTTCCTCTCCTTCTTCCTCCTCCTCTCTCTTCCTCTCCTTCCTCCTCCTCCTCTCTCTCTTCCTCTCCTTCCTCCTCCTCTCTCTCTTCCTCTCCTTCTTCCTCCTTTCTCTCTTCCTCTCCTTCCTCCTCCTCCTCCCTCTCTTCCTCTCCCTCTTCCTCCTCCTCCCTCTCTTCCCTCCTCCTCCTCTCTCTTCCTTTCTTCTACTTCCTCCTCCTTTTCTTCTCCCTCCTCTCTTCCTCTCTCTTCCTTTCTCCTCTGCCTCTCTCTTCCTCTTCTGCTTCCTCTGCTTCCTCTCTTCTTCTTCCTCCTTTCATTCAGTCATTCGTTCAATCGTATTTACCGAGCGCTTACTGTGTGCAGAGCACTGGACTAAGCGCTTGGGAAGTACAAGTTGGCAACATATAGAGACGGTCCCTACCCAACAGCGGGCTCACAGTCTAGAAGACTCTTTCTCTTTCTAGAAGACTCTCCTGTTTCTCTTCCTCTCTCTTCTTCTTCCCCCTCCTCTCCCCCCTCACTTTCTCTTCCTCCTCCTCTGCCTCTATTTCTTCCACTACTCTTGTCTTCTTTCTCCTCCTCTTCCTCCTCCTCTTCTTGGCTCAGTGGCTACAGCCCGGGCCTGGGAGTAAGAAGGTCATGGGTTCTAATCCCTTGTCTGCCACTTATCTGCTGTGTGACCTTAGGCAAGTCACTTCACTTTTTTGGGCCTCAGTTCCCTAGTCTGTAAAATGGGGATTCAGACTGTGAGCCCTATGTGGGACATGGACTTGGTCCAACCCAATTTGCTTATAACCACCCCAGCGCTTAGTACAGTGCCTGGCACATAGTAATTGCTTAACCAGTACCACAATTATTTTTATTCCTTCTTTTCCTCCTCCTTCTCTTCCTCCTCTTCCTATTCATTTATATTGATGTCTGTTTATTTATATTGATGTTTGTCTCCCCCCATCCTCCTAAACTGTGAACTCGTTGTGAGCAGGGATTGTCTCTCTTCATTGCCATATTGTACTTTTCCAAGTGCTTAGTACAGTGGTCTGCACGCAGTAAGCACTTAATAAATGTGATTGAAGAAATGAATCTTCCTCCTCTCCCTCCTCTTCCTTCCCTTCCCCCTTCCCCTCTCGGTATGGGGATCCGTTTTCTTGCTGAGGAGAGACCATAAAGTCGTTATGGGCAGGAACTGTGTCCCTTATATCTTCCTCTTCCAAGTGCTCTGCACACAGTAAGCGCTCAAAAAATACCGTTAACTTGACTGACACTGCCTGGGACTCAGAAGGACCTGGGTTCTAATCATAGCTCTGCCACTTGTCTGCTGTGTGACCTTGGGCAAGGCATTTCACCTCTCTGGGCCTCTTATCTTCCCTTATCTGTGAATGGGGATTAAGACTGTGAGCCCACGTGGGACGGGGACGGTGTCCAACTTGATTTGTTTGTATCCACCCCAGTGCTTTAGAATAATAATAATAATTTTAATAATGGCATTTATTAAGCGCTTACTATGTGCAAAGCACTGTTATAAGCGCTGGGGAGGTTACAAGGTGATGAGGTGGTCCCATGGCGGGCTCACAGTCTTCATCCCCATTTTACAGAAGAGGGAACTGAGGCCCAGAGAAGTGAAGTGACTTGCCCAAAGTCACACAGCTGACAAGTGGCGGAGCCGGGATTTGAACCCATGACCTCTGACTCCAAAGCCCGGGCTCTTCCCACTGAGCCACGCTGCTTCCCCTGCTTAGAACAGTGCTTGGCATATTATAGGTACTTAATAAATACCATAATTATTATTAGTGAGTGGCAAAAGCGGCATGGCCTAGGGGATAGAGCCTTGTCTGTTGTGTGACCTTGGGCTAGTCACTTCAGTGGTCCTCAGTTTTCTCATCTTTAAAATGGGGCTTGAGACTGTGTCCCCCACGTGGGACAGAGACTGTGTCCGACCCGATTTGCTCGAATCCACCCCCCAGCGCTTAGTACAGTGCCTGGCACATAGCAAGTGTTTCACAAATACCGTTATCATCGCTATTAATATCATCATCATCATCAATCGTATTTATTGAGCGCTCACTATGTGCAGAGCACTGTACTAAGCGCTTGGGAAGTACAAATTGGCAACACATAGAGACAGTCCCTACCCAACAGCGGGCTCACAGTCTAAAAGGGGGAGACAGAGAACAAAACCAAACATACTAACAAAATAAAATAAATAGGATAGGTATGTACAAGGAAGCTGGTTGTGGGCTGGGAATGTGTCTTTATTGTTACAGTGTATTCTCCCAACCGCTTAGTACAGGCCGTTGCACTTGGGAAGCGCTCAATGAATGCGATCAAGTTATTTTTAAAAGCCTGCAGGTGCTCACGGATTAAACCACCTGCACTTGTAGAGGCTGGGGAGGGGTCTTGGCAGGTGTGATGCCCCCCGGCCTGATTGCCCTTCAAGCCCCGTGGGATTTATTACCAGCCAAGGGCTCATCGCTTTAGCTTCAGGCTCACTATTTCCTCCTTTTCAAGCTATTATCTAATTTATTACGGATTTGGACGTTGACCGGTTTTGGAATCGTTGCCTTTGTTATATCTTCTTACCTCCTTCCCTTCCCCACAGCACCTGTATATATGGTTTCCTACCTCCTTCCCTTCCCCACAGCACCTGTATATATGTATATATGGTTGTACATATTTATTACTCTATTTATTTATTCATTTATTTATTTTACTTGTACATTTCTATCCTATTTATTTTATTTTGTTGGTCTGTTTGGTTCTGTTCTCTGTCTCCCCCTTTTAGACTGTGAGCCCACTGTTGGGTAGGGACTGTCTCTATGTGTTGCCAATTTGTACTTCCCAAGCGCTTAGTACAGTGCTGTGCACATAGTAAGCGCTCAATAAATACGATTGATTGATTGATTGATTTGTTGACTTGTGTTGTTTGTGGTCCATTGTTTTCAGCTTGCCTCTGAAGTGGGAGTCCTGGGTGGAGCTGTGTTTTGTCTCCTTTTGTCTTTTATCTGCTCAATAATCCCTACTCAATCAATGGTATTAATTGAGCACTGATTGTATGCAGAGCTCTGTGCTTGGGGGAGAACTGTATAATGGGGGAAATAATAATAATAACAATGGCATTTGTTAAGCGTTTACTATGTGCAAAGCACTGTTCTAAGCGCTGGGGGGGATACAATGTGATCAAGTTGTCCCACGTGGGGCTCACAGTCTTAATCTCCATTTTTACAGATGAGGTAACTGAGGCTCAGAGAAGTTAAGTGACTTGCCCAAGGTCACACAGCTGACTTGTGGTGGAGCCGGGATTCGAACCCATGACCTCTGACTCCAAAGCCCGGGCTCTTTCCACTGAGCCACGCTGCCTCCCCTGCTTAGAACAGTGCTTGGGCATATTATAGGTACTTAATAAATACCATTATTATTAGTAACTGGCAAAAGCGGCATGGCCTAGGGGATAGATCGATCAATCTATCAAAGTATTGAGCACTTACTGTGTTCAGAGCACTGTACTAAGCGCTTGGGAAGTACAAGTTGGAGCGCTTGTGAAGTAATAATAATGATGATGGCATTTATTAAGCGCTTACTTTGTGCAAAGCACTGTTCTAAGCGCTGGAGAGGTTACAGGGTGATCAGGTTGTCCCACATGGGGCTCACAGTCTTAATCTCCATTTTTACAGATGAGGTAACTGAGGCACAGAGAAGTGAAGTGACTTGCCCAAAGTCACACAGCTGACAAGTGGCGGAGCCGGGATTTGTGCAATTTGGGAGATGCTGTACTACAACAAGCTTTGTTTTCCCGAGGGCTTAGTTTGGGTCCGGCACTGGGCTAAACGCTGGGGAGTAGGGTGAAGTGGCCGCAAGGTTTATCCTGGAGGATTTTTACAGTCTAGCAGGGGACGTGGAGTTTATAACAGACTGCGGGCAGGGACGGAGATTAATGGTTTGTGCTTGAATTTTGTGGTCGGGAGGGATTGGGGAGAGTTCTGAAGCCATTAGAGGTGGAGAGGTTGAGGGAGGAGAAGGTGAAGGGTGGAGGGGAGAGATGAGAAATTGGGGTTTCCAGAAAGAGGAGTGATTTTAGAAGGGCTTTAGCACCCAGTTGAGTAAATCGGTAACACGGCGACTTTTGTAAACCAGCTGTTTTAATCTTTTTATGGTAGTTGTTAAGCGCTGACTCTGTGCCAGGCCCTGTTCCAAATGCTGGTTGGACACAATCCATGTACCACAGAGGGCTCTTAGTCTAATCCCCATTTTACAGATGAGGCTCAGAGAAGTTAATGACTTGCCTAAGGTCACACAGCAGGCAGACAAGTGGTGGAGCCGGAATTAGAACCCTGGTCCTGCAGACTGAGGTTGGTCCTCTGTACACTAATAATAATGATGATGATGGTATTTGCTAAGCGCTTACTGTATGCCAAGCACTTTTCTAAGCACTGGGGTAGATACAAGGTAGTCAGGTTGTCCCACGTGGGGCTCACAGTCTTCATCCCCCTTTTACAGATGAGGTAACTGAGGCACAGAGAAGTTAAGCGATCTGCCCAAAGTCATACAGCTGACAAGTGGCGGAGTAGGGATTAGAACCCAGATCCTTCTGAGTCCCAAACTCGGGCTCTTTCCACTAAGCCATGCTTTGGGGCAGTGGTTGTGGTCAGTTATTTATTATATCACTGACCTACCCTGGCCTCCTGTTTCATATTTGAAGATAAGCAGTATTAATTAATGCTTATGCCAGAAGCAGCGTGGCTCAGTGGAAAGGGCCCGGGTTTGAGAGTCAGAGGTGGTGGGTTCGAATGCCAGCTCCACCACTTGTCAGCTGTGTGTCTTTGGGCAAATCACTTCACTTCTCTGTTCCTCAGTTACTTCATCTGTAAAATGGGGATGAAGACTGTGAACCCCACGTGGGACAAACTGATTATCTTGTATCTCCCCCAGCGCTTAAAACAGTGTTTGACACATAGTAAGCACTTAAATGCTGTTATTATTATTATTATTATTATTATTATTACCTGCCCTGGCCTCCTATTTCATATTTGAAGATGAACAGTGCTAATTGCTTTTTTTGGTTTATGATGCCCTGTGCAAATACTGGGAGAATGCTTTGCCAAAATGTCTAAGTGTGAATTTAAAAAACCTAGATTTTTCTTTTCCTTTTGTTCTAAGGTGGTGGGAGTAAATTTCAATGAACACACATCATTTATGGGATGTAAATTTATTTGAAGATGGACAACTTTATTCTTTATGAAGAGATTGGAAGAGGAAGCAAGACCACTGTATACAAAGGACGGCGGAAAGGCACCATTGATTTTGTGGCCATTCTTTGCTCTGATAAAAGCAAAAGAGCTGAACTAACTAATTGGGTAAGAAAAAAGTACACTTATATTCTCTGGTAAAGATGGATTATAAAACTAGTTTTAAACTAGTGGCATTGAACTTTTCCAATCCAAGCTCCATACTTTAAATGGTTTCTTTTTCCAGGTGTGAAGATGAAAACTCCTAATTTTCACCTTTGATTTTACTTGAAGAGTGAATATTTGCAGAGTTAGGAGAGGAATTCAGTAATTCAATCAGCCACATTTATTGAGTGCTTACTGTGAATTTATCTGTGGGGCTGGGAAGTATTATTATAATCCCAGGATAGAGCCAGCCTCATCTTTAACATTGAAGAACAATTTTAAAACGATTTACACGATTGTATTAATCCAGCCTCACACATAAATTAAAAAAGATCTTCAGGTTGCTGCTCACAAAATTGGCATCACCCTTATTCATATCCTTTATTCCCCTGCTCACTGCAGTCAAGTGATCTTGATAAATTAAGAAAGCACAACTATTTCCCCTTTAATATTTTAGATTATCAACACTAGACCCCATATAAATTAAAAACTGAGTAAATTTAATCTTCCTGCCTGATTTTTTTCACCTCCTGATTTAAGCACGGAGCATGCAAGTGTATAACTTTCCCAAGCTCTGCAAACAGTAAGCACTCAAATACCACTGGTTAAGCAGGGAATTTGTCAAAGTAAATCCTTCCTGCTTCAGTGAACTTGCTGTCTGGGCAGATGAAAGACTTTTGCAGAGGAAGTCTCAAGTCAGACCTGAGAGAGTCAAAGCCAGAGTATTTGGGCACATACATGTGGAGCTGTAGCTTTAAATAGTTGCCCTTCATAGCAAGTTTGGAATTTTTAATTTTTCAGGCTTTAGACTATGATGCGCCTTTCAATCTTTACCCCACATGTTCATTCTCCTAATGCATTCTTTTGGTACTTAAAAAAAATCAAGTTCCTTTTGTTAAGGACAGTGGTTCACTGGTCTTGCACGGTCACTCAGAATTTTAAGTGAATACTTTAAAAATACTTAAATGATATTGGCACTTCCTAT
Organism: Tachyglossus aculeatus; assembly: GCF_015852505.1. NCBI lineage: Eukaryota > Metazoa > Chordata > Mammalia > Monotremata > Tachyglossidae > Tachyglossus > Tachyglossus aculeatus. The sequence goes on along the minus strand of NC_052067.1, from coordinate 38,882,478 downwards.
GTGTCCGTGTCTCACAAGGGGTCCACAGTGTTAATTTCCACTTTACAAATGAGGTAACTGAGGTACAGCGAAATGGAGTTGCTCAGTGTCCCACAACAGACAAGTGGGAGAGTCTGGATTAGAACCCAGGTCCTTCTGACTTTATGCAATAGGCCATGCTGCTTCTCCACAACTCCTTAAGAGCAGAAGAAATGAGAAGGCGTCCGACTATTTTCTCGTATGCTACATGTGAAAGCTTCAAATTGTGACTACATCAAGCAGTGTAGCTCTGGAAGAGGACACACCGTAAGCTCCTTGTGGGCAGGAATCAGGTCTTCCAACTCTGTTGTACTTGCCCAAGTGCTTAGTACAGTCCTCAGCACTTACTAAGTGCTCAGCAAATACCATCGCCTGACTGACTGTGGTCTAATCAGGCATGGGAGACCTGTAATCTAATTCTGGCACCACCACTTGCATGTCATTTGAATTTAGACAAGTCATTAAACTTTTCTGTTCTTCTGTTTTCTCATCTGTAAAAATGGCTCTCTCAGATTGTGAGCCCAGTGTTGGACAGGGACTATATCCAGTCTCTGTATATTGAATCTACCCATCACTTAGCACAGTGCTTGGCACATAGTAAATGCTCATTAAATACCATCGTTATTGTTACTATTAACACATTTTCCAGTGGAACCTATTGATTTTTTTCTGGTTAATTATGGGAAATTCAATGCAGTTTTTATCAACTTTTCAAAACTAATTACAAGTGCCGTTATGGCAACTGTGGATAAATATAAAAGAACTTCATGCCTGTAAAACTTGGCACTCTTACCACTCAGGCATACTGGTCCCATCTCTTCCTCTCTTAACCCCTATCTGTCATTCCCTTCTTTAGAACAAACGTATACAAGGGTCTGTTTAAGAATGTACACCTGGTCCTCTTGCAATACGCTTTCATTAAACTTGAGTTAATAAGGACTAGAATATCAAATGATCCTCTAGACCGTGGGCACGGAATGTGACTACCAATTCTGTTATGTTGAACTCTCTGCAGTAAATGTTCAATAAATACGATTGATTTAATTTCTTTTAAACCTACTCCCTGACTTTCCACTAAGGTCACCTCGACTGAAACTCTGGTGTTGAAATGAGCTTGACTCATTTTAGGTTTTGCTATGTAAGCAGTCAGTTGTATTGATTTGTACTGTGGCTCAGTGGAAAGAGCACGGGTTTTGGAGTCAGAGGTCATGGGTTCAAATTCCGGCTCCGCCAGTTGTAAGCTGGTGTGACTTTGGGCAAGTCACTTTACTTCTCTGTGCCTGTTACCTCATCTGTAAAATGGAGATTAAGACTGTGAGCCCCCCGTCGGACAACCTGGTCACCTTGTAACCTCCGCAGCGCTTAGAACAGTGCTTTGCACATAGTAAGTGCTTAATATACGCCATCATTATTTTATTATTATTTTTTATTTTCAGGTTGTCTGGTGTGCATGACTCGTTTTGCCCAATGAAAGGTTAAGGTGGTGACATGTCACAAAGGAACGAGCTTCCAAGGGTGACCTGTTCCCCTATAACTGACATCTAACTGATGCACTTTAACTGCCTTCATCTTCATTTTCCTCATACAAAGGCATTATGATTATTATGTCCTCCATTGAATGTTGATAAATACCCTCGGGGAAGTCATCAAATGAATCAGGAGGCTGCCCGGAGAGAGGAACTTTCTGGCATTATTAGACTTGACTCTGCCCCCAGTAAACTGCTTTCCCTATTCCTGCAGTGCCCGGGGACTTCTTGGGAAGCTCAAGCCAGAGAATCCTTACTGCTGTGGGCCTGGTTTCCCTAGGGATTTCTCGCACCTGCCCCTCATTTCCCCTTCCACTTTTCCAAAAGAATCCTGTGCCCCTAGGTACCAGCTGTTTATTTGTGGAATGGAGTAGGGGCAAGGCTTTGAAGGGTTAGTTTCCTAGGAGGTGGTACTTTGAGGGTTTGGGAGCAGAAAGGGCAGCCCTCTCAGCCCCTGGTGATGGCGCGAAGCGTAATGTCCAGCCATTCTGCCCATCTAGACTCCTGAGCTTTCCCCGTCCTGCTCAATTTCATCTATTTTTATTTGATCCTCCCTTACTATATTTTATCCAGAGAGATTTGATCTGACGGATAAAATTAAACGTTCAGTCAATCGTATTTATTGAGCGCTTACTGTGTGAACTTGGAAATGACAATAAACAATAACAATGAACACACAATCCCTGCCTCCAGTGAGCTGACAGTCTAGAAGGGGGAGACAGACATTAATCCAAATAAATTACAGATATGTACGTAAGTGCTGTGGGGCTGGGAGAGGGAAAGAACAAACTCCTCATCTTTGGTGTTCTTTTTTAAAGGGGAGTTTCATCCGTTGTTGGGAACTTGATCTTTTCCAAGCTCATTTTTGGATGCATTTCTGTTTGAATGTATAGCAAGATAAATCAGTGGAATAAATCATCTTAGAACTTATCCCCCTGACTGTCTTCAGAGTCACCATTACCACCCACAAAAGATGTGGGTACCTATCCAGGGATGGACTCTACTTTTAGAAGCAGCGTGGCCTAGTGGATAGAGCATGGGTCTCAGAGTCAGAAGGATCTGGGTTCTAGTCCTGACTCTGCCACCTGTCTGCTGCGTGACCTTGGGCAAGTCACTTAATTTCTCTGTACCTCAGTTATCTCATCTGTAAAACAGGTTAAAACAGTGAGCCCCATGTGAAATAGAGACTTTGTCCAACCTGATTAGCTTGTAATTACCCCAGTGCTTAGTACATAGTAAAAGCTTAACAAATACCATAAAAAGTTGTGTATTGAACTGTTAAATCAGTTTTGCAGTGCAGTATCTCTCTTTTTAGGTGTAATTTCCACATTTTGGTTTGTGAAGCTTACATCTCCGTAATATATCCTTCAGCTGTTTTAAATATTATTTAGTTTGGGGATATCTGCTAACCATTTGATATTTGAATAAAGGGTCTCATTAACTTTATTCTGAAATTCAGCCCACCCTGAGAATTGGCACCCAAACCTTTCTTTGTTTCCCAACACCTGTTGTGGGTTTAGGTGCATCTTGTTAGGCCACACTAACTGCGATTTTCTTTTGAATTCTCTTTCCTACTTAAAAGATGAAAAGAAGACATTTTCTTCAAATAACATGTTTTTTTAGACCTTTCTTGTGACCATTGTTAGGTGTTGGTTTATTGTCTTTAAGGTTTATTTAGTGTGTGTTTCCATAAATATTCGTAGGTATATGAAGTTCATTTTTAAATGGTTTTTTGGAACAACTTTCCTTGAGAGAATATGAACTGATAATTTGAATAATAATGATAGTAATTCTAGTACTTTAACACTTTGTGCCCAGCACTGTGCCTGTGTCTTATGGCTCTCATAGGCTAAGTAGGAAAACAGATATTGAATCCCCATTTTATAGATGAGGGAATTGAGACACAGAGAAGTTTGGTGACTTGTCCAAGGTCACACAGCAAGCAAGTGGCAGAGCCAGGATTATAAACCAGGTCCTCTAACTCAATCAATGCTATTTATTGACCATTTACTGTGTGCAGAGTTCTGTACTTTTTCCACTTAGCCATACTGCTTTCCTAGGTGTGAGCTCCCTGTGTGGGGAGAAAACAGTGGATGTCATAGAACTAGTTGAGCAAATGAGCAGTAGTAGAATTTACTTGAAATTTAAGAGGGGAGAGAGTAATGATACTTTCTCAGGTTAAAGGATTTTATAATTGCTCAATTTTATGGTATGACATCCGTACAATAAATATCATTTTGTTACAGGTTCGTCTTACCCATGAAATTAAACACAAGAATATAGTAACTTTTCATGAATGGTATGAAACCAGCAACCACCTCTGGATGGTACTGGAGCTGTGCACAGGTAAAGGCAATCCATCAGTGGGATTTATTGAGTGCTTACTGTAGGCAGAGCACTATTTTCAGCACTTGGGAGAGCACAAAATAAATGTTATTGTAAAAAATCTTGGTTTTTTTTTTTAAAAAAGCTTAGATTAGTGGTTCCCAAGCTATTTGATGAGGTCGCACCACCCTATTTGCAACAATAGTAATATGTAATATTTGAATAATGTTTTTATTTTTCCAAAGAACTTTTTCACATTATCTCATTTTAATCCTTGCAGCTCTTACAGAGAAGCAGCGTGGCTCAATGGAAAGAGCCCGGGCTTTGGAGTCAGAAGCTCATGGGTTCAAATCCCGGCTCCACCACTTGTCAGCTGTGTGACTTTGGGCAAGTCACTTCACTTCTCTGGGCCTCAGTTACCTCATCTGTAAAATGGGGATTAAGACTGTGAACCCCCCCATGGGACAACGTGATCACCTTGTCACCTCCCCAGCGCTTAGAACAGTGCTTTGCACATAGTAAGCGCTTAATAAATGCCATCATCATCATTATAGGGAAAGGGTCTTCTTATCCCCATTTTGTCGTTGAGAAAAGTGAGGCAGAGGGCAATAAGCCACTTGCCCAAAGTCACACAGCTGGGTGGTGGTAAGGTTGGGACTAAATTCCAGGTCTTCCAGACCTGTTCTCTTCCTACTAGACTCCATTGCCTCACCCTCAGAGTTTGGACACATATAAATCATAACTTGAAACTCTGGGGATGGGTGGAGGATTCTGTGGCTTGGTGGTGGAAAGGGAGTTTGTAGCTCTGAAATGATCACACAGGAAGGCCGGGGCATAAGAACTCACAAGCTCCGGATCTCAAGTTGGGAATGGCCCCAAATTGCCCCCCAGTGGATCTCAAGTTGGGAATGGCCCCAAATTGCCCCCCAATGTCTGTCCCTACAGAGGGTTCATCTCCATCTTGAAAGGCCTAAAGCATTCTCTAGTGCTGCAGGTGTCTGTTTAGCAAACTTGGTGTGCATGATCTTGTTACACGTTGTAGGGATGTTAATTGCAAGTGGCAAAGTAATTGGGATAGAGTCACAGACAAGGGGGAACCATTACATCAGATGATGGATTAAAATCCCCTTTTAAGTCATCCATTTATTCACTCCAGTCTATAAAATTAATTTATCCGAACAATGTGTTCTGAGTTGACCAGATTAGATTCTGTGAAGGTCTTCTGGCCTTTGCATTTCTGGCCTCGCTAATCATCATGAAATAAAATAATTAACTTTAGCTTGGAAGTAGCTATTCCATTGGCATTTCTACATTCACTTTCTACTTTAAGAGACTAGTGTCAAAAAAGGATCAGGAAATAAGAGGTTTATGGTTATTTGGGGTTTTCAAATTTCTTACTTAAATTACTTAGACATTTAGAATATAGTGCCTTGTAGCTGGGTTGAGTCCATTTGCATTTTCTTTTCCTCAGTTGAGATAAGGCAGTCTTGAGCAGAATCAATCAAGGAAACATTTCGGCTAACTATTTGCAACTAGTCCAAATCCAGTGTTGGGGAAATTTACATTTTTCCATTAATATTTATTAATCTGAAATTAATAATAAAGCTTTGCCTAAATTATCTCCAATTTCTGTGATAAATTATTCCTTGCAATCTGGGATTAGAAAGTCAGTTCTAAATGAATACATTTTTTTAAGGACTTTATTCAGTCATAAATGTCTCCAAAGAGTCAATCTTCTTATCCCCAAATAAAAGCCCAGCTTTTAATTAAAAGTATAAGCGTCCACACAATCTTATCTCTTCTTCCAAGGCCCTTTGGGGAACAAGAAAATAAATTTGGAGCCATAAAATGGGTGGCAATTTCAGAGGAAACATTCTTGGAGAGATAATGAACTACCCAAATGAGCATGCTGCCAAAAGCAGAAGCCAGGGTAAATTGACAGAATTTTGGTGAAATAATGGCGATAAGACATGAGATAAAAATTCATGGAAGACATCAAGGGGAACAAAATAATTTGAAACGTCTATTCTAATGTTTTCTATAGGTTTTTTTCAAATCCTAGAAAATTGGTAGCTATGCCCTCAGACTAGACGTGAAGCAGAGGTGGCTACTATGTCCAGGACCCTAAGCTTCTCTGTATTCTCCTGGACATCTGATTAAAGTGCCCAGTCAGTGGTATTTATTGAGTGATTACTGTGTTCAGGACACTGTACAAAGCCCTTGGGAGAGTAGAGTACAACAGAGTTGATAGCCCAGCGCTTAGAACAGTGACCAGTGCTTAAAACAGTGCTCTGCACATAGTAAGCGCTTAATAAATGCCATTATTATTATTATTATTATTATTATAGACACTTTCCCTGCTCACAGTGAGCCCAACAGACCTAGCAGTTTGGGGGCGGTCCGTAGCAGAATTCCACTTTGCCATCAGGGAGCTGACCCCCTTAGTATGTTGTAGAGCAACAGGAGTGGCAGTGCTTGTGGCTCTCCTCTCCCCTTATTGTTCAGGAGAGAGAGTCTGGTGGAATACACCATGACTTGAGAAAGTCATTGTGTTCTTTGGCTCACCAATTCTTCCTGCTCGTAATGTTGGTCAAATGCCATTAAAAAAAAAAATACATTTTCCTTTCTCAGATGACCCTTCCAGTTGGTAAAGAAACTCTGCCTAAACAAAATGTCCAAAGGTTTGGTGTAATACTAATAATAATGATGGTATTTGTTAGACACTTACTACGTGCCAAGCGCTGTTCTAAGCGCTAGCTTTGTGACGTTATCTCCAGAATAATTTCATTTATTTTTTTTTTGTACGCCATTCGGTCAGTTGTATTTGAGTGCTTACTGTGTAGAAAGCAGCGTGGCTCAATGGAAAGAGAACGGGCTTGGGAGCCAGAGGTCACGGGTTCAAATCCCAGCTCCGCCAATTGTCAGATGTGTGACTTTGGACAAGTCACTTAATCAATCAATCAATCGTATTTATTGAGCGCTTACTGTGTGCAGAGCACTGTACTAAGCGCTTGGGAAGTACAAGTTGGCAACATATAGACCATCACCCCCATCTTACCTCCTTCCCTTCCCCACAGCACCTGTATATATGTATATATATTTGTACATATTTATTACTCTTTTTATTTTACTTGTACATATCTATCCTATTTATTTTATTTTGTTAGTATGTTTGGTTTTGTTCTCTGTCTCCCCCTTTTAGACTGTGAGCCCACTGTTGGGTAGGGACTGTCTCTATATGTTGCCAATTTGTACTTCCCAAGCGCTTAGTACAGTGCTCTGCACATAGTAAGCGCTCAATAAATACGATTGATTGATTGATTGATATAGAGACAGTCCCTACCCAACAGTGGGCTCGTACCTCATCTGTAAAATGGCGATGAAGACTGTGAGCCCCACATGGGACAATCTGATCATCTTGTATCCTCCCCAGCACTTAGAACAGTGCTATGCACATAGTAAGCGCTTAACAAATGCCATTATTATTATTATAAAGCACTTTACTAAGTGCTTTGGAGAGTAAAATATAACAATAAACGGACACATTTCCTGCCCACAATGAGCTGACTTTCTAGAGGGGGACAGGAATTAATATAAATAAATCACAGATTTGTACATAAGTGCCCTGGGGCTGGGGGCTGTGTGCAGGGAATGAATAAGGGAGCAAGTCAGGGCAATGCGGAAGGGACGGGGAGAAGAGGAAAGGAAGGCTTAGTCAGGGAAGGTCGCTTGGAGATGTGCCTTCAATAAGGCTTTGAATGTGGGGTGAGTAATTATCTGTCGAATATGAGGAGGGAGGACATTCTATCGTATTTATTGAGTGTTTACTGGGGGCAGAGCACTGTATTAAGCACTTGGGAGAGTACAATACAACAGGCCATGGTGCAGGACGTGGGCCAGAGGTCAGTGGTGAGTTAGATGAGATTGAGGTCCAGTGAGAAGGTTAGCATTAGAGGAGAGTTGTATTTGCCAAATTCAGAAAATATACTTGTTGTCTCTCTGCACTTGTAAGAGTAGCATGGCAGCCATCGTTCTTTCCATTCTTACTTTATTATTTATTCATCAGGAATGATTCTTATTCATATATTGTAGGTGGTTCCTTAGAAATGGTTATTGCTCAAGATGAACACCTCCCTGAAGATGTAGTAAGAAAGTTTGGTATTGATTTGGTTACTGGGCTACATCACATTCATGACCATGGAATTCTTTTTTGTGATATTTCACCCGGAAAGGTAATCAAAGCATTGGTTTTCTTGTTTCTATATTAGTATGTGATGTTCTCTGAGTTCCCTTTGAGATATTCTAATGATTGTGAAACATAACAGTACCTTCAGTCCTTCATTTCTGCAGGGTATTTTAAAATTCTAGGAACTATTGAAAACCATATCTGTAACATATGTATGATCATGTGTGTCTCTCCCTCTCAACTGTAGGCTCCTTGTGGTCAGGGAGCATACCTACCAACTCTGTATTCTCTCAAGCACTTAGTACAGTGCACTGCCCACAGTAAGCACTCAATAAATAAGACTGATTAATAAAACCACTTGATTAATCAGAATTGAAATTAAATTAACCCATATAGGTAACTATTAGAGCATAAAACAAGTTCTCCCTCCTTTCCGAGCTCTTATAGTAATTTCTTTATATAGCTCCTAGTTAAGGCCCGAAAGGTAAATGTAATAGAGGAAATAAGATTACACAATATATTTTTAACCTCCTGAGCAATATTGAATGCAGAACACAATTGGCTTTATTCATCATATGAAGGCATTCTTTTTCCTTCATTAGTGTTTGTGAATTTAGGATTTAGGTCTGTCCTGATACATGAGTTTTCAGGAATTAATCTTTGTCCTGGTTAATTCTAGGGCAGAGTAACCCAAACTAAGTCTCTCTGACTTCATGGGGAAAAAACATGGTGGGTAATGGGTTAATTTTTTTGTGAATATAGGTAGCTGAACTAGATAATTCCTCAGGTCTTCCAAAAACTTTCGCATCAATAACAGGATTTTTTTGAATTGATTGTCCTCAGCGGTATGTGGAAGCCACAGTGATACATGGGGTACTTAGGATGCTCATTAATCTGATGTCATGTGAATCACTAGAAAGTAATTATGATATTTGAGTGCTTACTGTATGCAGAGCACTGTACTAAGTACTTGGGAGAGTATGATATAACAGAGTTCATAGACACATTCCCTGCCCACAATGAGCTTACAGTCTAAAGTGGAAGACAGACATTAATATAAATAAATAACAGATATGTACATAACTACTGTAGGGCTGAGGGAGGGGTGAATAAAGGGAGCAAATCTGTGTTCCTTTGGAAAGTCGTGAAACTCTTAAGCAATGGTAATATATAATCTCATAGTCATCAACATTTGTTGACCATCTATTTACAGAGCACTGTACTGGGCACGTGGGGAAAATACAGTAGAATTTAAGACATGGTCTTTGCCCTTGCCTTTAGGGGAAATAAGCAGATATAAATTGCAAACATAATGAAAACAAGAATAAGAGCATTAATACTAATGATAAACACAGAAGCAGGCAAATCAAATAGATACACATGAGACTGTAGTCGTTATGGGCAGGGAACGTATCAGGTGTATTTGAGTGCTTCCTGTGTGCAGAGCATCATCATCATCATCAATCGTATTGAGCGCTTACTATGTGCAGAGCACTGTACTAAGCGCTTGGGAAGTACAAATTGGCAACATATATTGGCAACAGAGCATTGTACAAAGGACTTGGGAGAGTACAGTATAACAGAGTTAGCAGACACATTTCCTACACACAACAAATTTACAGTCTAGAGGACTGTATGATGTCTGCTGTCTGTCCTATTGTACTGTTCCAAGAGCTTAGTACAGTGCTGTGCACATAGAAAGCGCCCTGGAAATACCACTGATAGACTTGACCCAGATCCCCTTCTCCATCAGATGACCGTCTCCACTGCAGCTCTCAGGATCTGTTGCCAGCATGCCCTGGCCATTGCAGGCTGCCCACATGGACTTGCTTGCTTCTTGGTATTTGAAGAAGAACCCACCCTTGGCAGTGAAGTTCTTCTCTGAGTGTAAAAGGCCAATGTGGGAGCCACAGCCTCAACCCTGTTGGGTGCACAAAAAGGGCTGTTTCTTGTGTTGGCCTTAATATTTGTAATGCCTGGGCCGGTTTTCTCTGTTGAATTCAGTCATCAAGATACAACCTTAAGTACATCTGTCCTCGTGATTTTTTTTCCAGGTTTAAGTGAGGTGTTTAATTGTGACTTCATTTCCACAATTTAATGTGTCCCAGCTTTAATGATAAAAGTAACTCAGGGAATTATAATTAGTAAAAAAAATTGTAGTTTAAATATTCCATATACCAATTTAGTTGAAATTGAAAAAATTTTATCCTTGGAATGAATTGAATATTTCAGGGGTGCTTGTTTTTCATACCCATAGATACTCTTGGAAGGGCATGGTGCATTGAAATTCAGTAATTTTTGCTTGGCTAGAGCAGAAGGTGAGAATTTGGAAGAGTTCTTTGCTTTAATTACCACAGAAGAGGGAGGAGGTGATTGCGGTGAGAACACTTCCCAGAAGAACCTAAAAAATAAAACTAAAGGTAAGTTGTTGTTATGGCGTTCAAGGTAATCGAAGCTATGTACAGATCAGACTAAAGGTAACTCAGCAAATAATGTGCTGTACTTAGAGTGCATTGGAGTCTGACTAGTAGAAAATATGGAAATAATAGCTCCCGGAATTAAATCTGTAAGACGGGTGAACTATTTAATTTGTCCTGTAATATACTTCTCCTAGGAAGAATTTAAATATGCAAGTAAAGGTAAAGTGTTTAGAAAATATCTTCAAGTAATAGGCTGGAAAGCAAGTGCTGAGAAATGACTAAGTGGAAAATCCTATTTATTTGAAGCCACTGGTCAGTGGAACTAAGGCTAGTTAGAATATTCCCCTCCCCCCAAAATCCAGATAACTTCACATGATTGACTTGAGTTTAAAGTAGGTTATCCAGACTCTGAATGATCTAAACTATCATTTGTCCCAATTAGTTTGGATAATCTGTGTTCTATTGTATGTAGAAATGAAAGCTTTATTCTAACTGAATGTATTTGAAACAACACAATTCAGGGCTCAAAATATCTCTTTAAATGAGTGACTATAACAATTTTATAAAATGGCAAGCATTTCCTTGTTAAACTTAATGTGGATTATGGTTTATCAGGAATTTTAGTTGCCTAAGTATTTCATTATCCAGTTAAGTACTGTACTAAGTTCTGGGGAGTTTAAATACCAGGGTATTGATACAGTCATGGTCTTTGGCCCATGTTACACTTACAGTCTTCAAGGTTGGCTGGAGAAGAGCACTTGGAAAGAAACCAAGCTGCTTGAGAGCGGGGTACAGCTACCTTGCTTCTGTTCTAGTCTCCTAGGTACTTAATACAATGCTTGGGCCATTGTGTTTCATTGTATGTAGAAATGAAAGTTTTATTCTAACAATGTATTTGAAACAACACAATTCAGGGCTCAAAATATCTCTTTAAATGAGTGACTATAACAGTTTTATAAAATGGCAAGCATTTCCTTGTTAAACTTAATATGGATTATGGTTTATCAGGAATTTTAGTTGCCTAAGTATTTCATTATCCAGTTAAGTACTGTACTAAGTTCTGGGGAGTTTAAATACCAGGGTATTGATACAGTCATGGTCTTTGGCCCATGTTACACTTACAGTCCTCAAGGTTGGCTGGAGAAGAGCACTTGGAAAGAAACCAAGCTTCTTGAGAGCAGGGTACGGCTACCTTGCTTCTGTCCTAGTCTCCTAGGTACTTAATACAATGCTTGGGCCATTGTGTTCCATTGTATGTAGAAATGAAAGTTTTATTCTAACTGAATGTATTTGAAACAACACAATTCAGGGCTCAAAATATCTCTTTAAATGAGTGACTATAACAATTTTATAAAATGGCAAGCTTTTCCTTGTTAAATTTAATATGGATTATGGTTTATCAGGAATTTTAGTTGCCTAAGTATTTCATTATCCAGTTAAGTACTGTATTTAAGTTCTGGGGAGTTTAAATACCAGGGTATTGATACAGTCATGGTCTTTGGCCTATGTTACATTTACAGTCCTCAAGGTTGGCTGGAGAAGAGCACTTGGAAAGAAACCAAGCTTCTTGAGAGCAGGGTACGGCAACCTTGCTTCTGTTCTAGTCTCCTAGGTACTTAATACAATTCTTGGGCCATTGTGTTCCATTGTATGTAGAAATGAAAGTTTTATTCTAACAATGTATTTGAAACAACACAATTCAGGGCTCAAAATATCTCTTTAAATGAGTGACTATAACAATTTTATAAAATGGCAAGCATTTCCTTGTTAAACTTAATATGGATTATGGTTTATCAGGAATTGTAGTTGCCTAAGTATTTCATTATCCAGTTAAGTACTGTACTAAGTTCTGGGGAGGTTAAATACCAGGGTATTGATGCAGTCATGGTCTTTGGCCTATGTTACATTTACAGTCCTCAAGGTTGGCTGGAGAAGAGCACTTGGAAAGAAACCAAGCTTCTTGAGAGCAGGGTACGGCTACCTTGCTTCTGTTCTAGTCTCCTAGGTACTTAATACAATGCTTGGGCCATTGTGTTCCATTATATGTAGAAATGAAAGTTTTATTCTAACTGAATGTATTTGAAACAACACAATTCAGGGCTCAAAATATCTCTTTAAATGAGTGACTATAACAATTTTATAAAGTGGCAAGCATTTCCTTGTTAAACTTAATATGGATTATGGTTTATCAGGAATTTTAGTTGCCTATTTCATTATCCAGTTAAGTACTGTATTAAGTTCTGGGGAGTTTAAATACCAGGGTATTGATACAGTCATGGTCTTTGGCCCGTGTTACACATGCAGTCCTTAAGGTTGGCTGGAGAAGAGCACTTGGAAAGAAACCAAGCTTCTTGAGAGCAGGGTACGGCTACCTTGCTTCTGTTCAACTCTCCTAAGTACTTAATACAATGCTTGGGCCACCCAAAGTGCTCAGTATCGTGAACTGAAAAAACAGTTCACCTCTGATGAAAGCAACAGGCAGAGAGGGAACCGTCCTCAGATCTTCATCACTTCATCTTGGGGCAAATTGCCCTAATTGTACAGCTTGATGGGGTGCCCTACCTGGACCTCTGCCAGTTTGCTGAGGGAGTTGCTGGTCGTCTGGCACACTGCAGGCTGGCCCTGTTCTGCAGCCTTGGGCTTAGGCCTGTGGTGCCGCCTACTCATTGACCCACAGCCCAGAAAAGGACAGCCCACTCCACCTTGCCGTGGTCCACGCTTGGCTTGGCTTCATAAAAAAATGCTCCCCCTTCCCCTGAAAAGTCTGCTTTGAAATAATTCCACCCAGGTCTGGCTCTCTAGCCCTTCTCCTTTTGCTGGTGCTCTGTTCTGAACCATTTCATTGTATTTTTTTTGGGTGGGTGGGGGGGGATTTAAGCGCTTTCCATGTGCCACACACTATACAAGGGTAGATACAAGCAAATCAGGTTGGATACGGTCCATGTCCCACATGGGGCTCACGTTCTTCATCCCATGAAGCAGCGTGGCTCAGTGGAAAGAGCATGGGTTTTGGGAGTCAGAGGTCGTGGGTTCTAATCCTGGCTTTGCCACTTAGCTGTGTGACTCTGGGCAAGTCGCTTAATTTCTCTGTGCCTCAGTTCTCTCATCTGTAAAATGGGGATTGACTGTGAGCTCCATGTGGGACAACCTGATTTCCTTATATCCCCCACCCCCAGTGCTTAGAACAGTGCTTGACACAAAGTAAGTGCCGAACAAATACCATCATTATTATTAATCCCCATTTTACAGATGAGGTAACTGAGGCACAGAGACATGAAGTGACTTGCCCAGGGTCACGCACAATAGAGAAGTGGCGGAGCCAGGATTAGAACTCAGGTCCTTCTGAGTCCCAGACCCATGCTGTATTCATTAGGCCAAACCGCTTCCACACGTGCAGTTGTCCCAACAATTGAACATGCTGCCAAGGTGTGCTTGTGCCTTGCCTGATCTGGCTTCACCCTGTCAGTGGCAAAAGGGGGGCTTCAGGTGTCAGGAGCCTCCCCCTCTCCCTCTCGAGGCCTGATGTCGAAGGAACAAGTCAGAATACTTAACTGCAGGTTCTACTGCCCCATGACTTTTCATAATATTGGGTAAGCAGTGGGCATTTAAAATTTTCAACCCAGGTGACACATTGATGATCTTTCTACAGGTTTTTGGTGAGGAAAAAATGATCTGTCGTGGGTTGAATATGAATAAGTAATTTAAAAAATAAAGATATGTACATAAGTGTGGTGGGGAGAAATATCAAATGTCCAAAGGTCACAGATCCAAGTGCACAGATAACACAGAAGGCAGAGCGAACTGGGGAAAAAGAGGGCTTCAATGGGGAAGGTCTCTTGGAGGAGATGTGATCTTTGAAGGTGGAGAGAGTGGTGGTCTGGTGCATATGGGGCAGGAGGAGAGAGGTTGTGAGAAAAGGGTCAGCGATGAGATAGATGAGACTGGGGCACAGCGAGTAAACTGGCAGTAGAGGAGGACAGTGAAGTGAGGTAGGGTGGGGTGAGATGATTGAATGTGTTAAAGGCAGTGGTAAGGAGTTGGATACAGAGCTGGATAGGCAGTCCTTGGAAGTTTTTGAGGAGTGGGGAGATATGGACTGAAAATTTTTGTTGAAAAATGATCTGTGCAGCAGAGATTTGAGTCGGGGGAGAGAGGCAGACGGGAGATTAGTGAGGAGGCTGATGTAGTCATCAAGGTGGGTTAGAGTAAATGCTCGGATCAGCATGGTAGCAGTTTGGAGAGGAAAGGGAGGATTTTTAGCCACGTTGTGAAGGTAGAACTGACAGGATTTAGTGGTAGATGTAGGTATGTGGGTGGAATGAGAGCTGAGCTGAGGACTACTCCAAGGTTATGGGCTTGTGAGATAGGAAGTTTACAGTGATGGGAAAGACAAGGGGAGGACAGGGCTTGGGTGGGAAGATTAGGAGTTCCGTTTTGAACATGTTTAATATGAGGTGTTGGGAGGTCGTCCAGGTAGATATGTCCTGAAGACAAGAAGAAATGTGAGACTGCAGGGAAGGAGAGAGGTCAGGCCTGGAGATGTAGATTTGTTCTACCTGCTCCTTGAACTCGTGTTCCTTGAGAGGAACAAGAATATGTCTGTCTGGTAGGAATAATTAACGATCCCTCAACATTTCCAAAAAATAGATTCCCGAATTAATTCTTTAATATGAAAATTTTAATTTCAAAATGAGAAATGAGATGGCATAACAAGCAACCATACTCTACATTTATCTTTAGTGCCATTATTTTTAAGTATAGGCATTAGTCCATACCAGTGCTCTTCTAGAGCATTTTCTTACTGAAAAACCTCCCAAGAAACACCGCAAATTGAAGCTAGCGAACACACGAGGATTTTGGCAGCATAACTTTCCACTTCACTATTTCCTCCAAGCCAACTTTAAATGGAACTAGTAAAATGCCTGTGTCTAATACAGTTATAATTATAGTATGTGTGTTTTATTGTAGGAGTGTCGGTGTATACGGCTCCAGAAATTGTGACAGGAACTGATTTCTCCATAGCTAGTGATTTGTGGTCTTTAGGCTGTTTGCTCTATGAAATGTTTTCAGGTAACTCCTTTCTCTTTAAATTTATAATTAAGATAAGGAAAAAGCATTGATTTTTTTGTTAGTATTCATTACTGCATGAGTTTTTGCATTTTACTGAATTGTGAACTTAATCGGTTAGAGACTGGTGTGTATATTTTTGTATACCATATCTGTTTAGAAAGACCCTTTGTTCAATCAATAGTATAGAGTGTTTACTGTGTGCAGAACACTATTAAGTGGTTGAGAAACTACAGTACAACAATCACGAACAGTTGACTTTTTATTTGTGCCATGCTGTGATGGGTTGCATTTATTAATGTTGACTCTGGAAACGGAGCTGGAGAGGCTTATATGATGCTTAAGCCAGAACAGGTTATAAAAAAAACTCCAAAAAACAAAATGTCCTTTCCTCTTTTCTGAGTTTGAGCTTATTCTCCTGATCTCATCTTGGTGTTTGCAAAGAACTTTTTCCACAGGAAAAAAGGCTTCACTGTAAATGTTGAAAAATAAATACAATTTTAATCAGTCTTGAGCTTTAGGGGCTCTGAGAGCAATAAATTACTACCCTGAAGATATATTCATATACCTTAAAATAGTAAAAATACAAAATTAAAAAGAAGTTTTCCATAACAGAAAATTTGGTACTATATAATTAACTTATTGGATTGTATGTATTTGCTCAAAATTACATTATTATAGAAAACTGTAGTTACAGTTTTTCACTGAATTATGTGATAAGTGCCACAGGGTGAGACTGGGCATTTTTGGCCCACAGCTTATCAAGAATTGAGTAGCACTGATTTAGATAAGTTCAACCAATATTTATTTTATAACATTGGGAGACAGTAGAATATTGCTTAACTTGACAAAGAACTTTTTATTTTTTAGGAAGACCTCCCTTCTTTTCAGAAAGCTTATTGGAATTAATTGAACAGATTTTGTGTCAAGATCCTCCACCCCCTTTGGCAAAAGGTAAAATTTCTACAGAACAGATGACTTTTTTACACTAAGCAAATGAATGATCCTGGAATTCTTATTAGAGGCACCTGAGCCTGATCTTTTTGAAGCTTCAAATTTTCCATGGACTCAGATATTTCACCCCTGACTTTTCAGGAATTTGTACATAATGAAAGTGGAAGTATCCTACTTGAAGCGATTTAGAGATGTTGTAAAACTTCTGTGTAGCCACTGTGTAAACACAGCTAAGGAGCTCACATCTTTTGCCTAGCTTCACTTTTTTTTTTGTTGAAGTTCTAGGATGATGTCACTGTCATGTTCATTAATCTAATAATTAATGAGCTTTATTTGAGCTTTAGGGGGCTCTGAGAGCAATAAATTACTACCCTGAAGATATATTCATATGCTTTAAAATAGTAAAAGTAAAATAGTACAAAATTAATCTTTATTAGTCTGTCTAATGACACATGTGACAGAGCTTTCTAGCTCTGCCACTTTTCTGTGTGACCTTGGGTAAGTCACTTCTCTGTGCCTTAGTTATCTGTAAAACAGGGATTAAGATTGCATGTTCCATGTGGGAATATGGACTGGGTCCAACCTGATTAGTTTGTATTTAGAGACAAAGCATGGCTTAGTGGACAGAGCACAGGCCTTAGACTCAGAAGGACCTGGGTTTTATCCTACCTCTGCCCAATGTCTGCTATGTGTTCTTGGGCAAGTCATTTAACTTCTCTGTGCCTCAGTTACCTCATCTGTAAAATGGAGATTAAGTCTGTGAGGCCCATGTGAGACAGAGACTGTGTCCAACCCGATTTACTTGTATCTACCCCAGTAATAAGGGCTTAACAAGTATCGTTTAAAAAAAAGAAAAGAAAAAAGTTTCTGGCTCTGAGGAGGCATAGTAGAGCTCTATATAGTAGGTCCTTTAGGTCAGTAGGAACCAACCATGTCAGAATAGGTTGCCCAGAATAGGGCCAAACCAAGCCCAACCCAAATTTGGCTGGGGAAGCACCCTTCCTTGTGTATTCCTGTTGCCTAAATTCAACACTTAAGGATATGCAAGGAAGAGGGGGGGGATAGTGCAATTTACATGCATTTTTGCTCTAATTTGATCTCCTCTGATAGGAGCAGGGTACAACTGAGTATTTTACTCTCCATCCAAGTTGTGGCCGCCGGGGCTTTCCTCCAGAGTTGCCCGCCTCATTTTGGGAATGCCATAGAAAATCAATCAACCAACCAATTAACTTACGATATACAGAGTACTGTAGTCACCATTTGGGAGAGTACAGTGCAGTTGGCATGTGACCCTTGTATGGCTTTTTGTTTCTTTCTGGTTTCATTCTTTAGCAAAAAATCAGGTTTTGGAAAGAACAGGGGTCTGGGAGCTGGGGGAACTGGGTCTAGCCCCTGCTCTGCCATTGTCCGTTAAAAATAAAAACTCCTCACCATTGGCTTTTAAGCACTCAGTCCCCTTGCCCCCTCCTACGTCACTGCTGCTCCCCTACTACAACCCAGCCCACACACTTCCCTCCTGTGATGCTAACCTTCTCACTGTGCCTCTGTTTCTCCACATCTGCCTCTGGCCTGGATCACCTTTCCTCCTCATATCTAACAGACAATTCCTCTCCCCCCTTACTCTTAGTATCTGACTCTCCCCCCTGCCACACCCCCACAGACTGTAAACTCGTTGTGGGCAACGACTGTGTTTATTGCTTAGTACAGTGCTCTGCACAAAGTGAGTGCTCAATGAGTATGATTGAATGAATAATCAATGGTATTTATTGAGTGCTTATATGTAGAGAACTATATTAAACACCTGGGGGAGTACGCTACAACAGAATTAGCGGATACATTCCGCCCATGAGTTTACAGTCTGGAGAAGCCACTTGATCTTTTTGTTCCTCAGTTTCCTCATCTGTAAAATGGGGATAATAATACCTACTTCTTCCTGCTCCACTGGGAGGTAGATAGTTGACGTGAAAGTGCTTTTGAAAATAAAAAGTCCTTAACAAATTCAAGGTTCTAGCATTTTTATTTTTCCTCTTTGTCTTAATTATTTTGTTGATTGACTGAAGGCAGAAATCAATCAATCAATCAGTCGTATTTATTGAGCGCTTACTGTGTGCAGAGCACCGTACTAAGCGCTTGGGAAGTACAAGAAATGAATAACTACCTTCACTGGATGTTTTGAAGACTGTGTTGGTATTTTTAAAGCATTTTGGACCCTTTTGCCTGAGAGGTGTATGTAAAGAATGATTAAAGTGGCTTTTTAAAAATTACTGAAATGTAGTACTTTCACTTTTCAAATTTTAACATTTATTTTTGCACATTTAGGTTCCTCTGCTTTGAAAGCATCTTCAGAATTGGTTAATTTGCTCAATGGCTTACTTCAAAAAGACCCTCAGAAAAGGTAGAGATTTCCAAAAATAATGATTTAAAAACATGTTTTTGTATGTAGCTTACCTTTCAACTATGCCCTGCTCTTGACTCACTTCTTAGTTATTTCTGGGTGTTGATTTTAAAGGAAGGCCTATTACCTTTGTCCAGGAGGATGTTATTACTGAAATTGAGGTAAATTGGATGTAGTGATGAAGTTGGAATAATCAATCATATTTGAGTGTCTCCCCCTTCTAATAATAATAATAATAGTAATAATGATGGCATTTATGAAGCGCTTACTATGTGCAAAGCACTGTTCTAAGCACTGGAGAGGTTACAACGTGATCAGGTTGTCCCACAGGGGGCTCACAGTCTTAATCCCCATTTTATAGATGAGGTCACTGAGGCACAGAGAAGTTAAGTGACTTGCCCAAAGTCACGCAGCTGACAATTGATGGAGCTAGAATTTGAACCCATGACCTCTGACTCCAAAGCCTGTACTCTTTCCACTGAGCCACGCTGTAGATCAGCGAGCTGATTGAGTGCTTAAAAGCCAATAGTAAGAAATTGGCTCCTTCCCAATGATGAGAGTACAAAACTGAAAAAATACTTTTCTTATAGGATCTTTAAATATATATTTTTTTCTCAGTTGTAATTTATCTGAAAGCCAAAAGGATTTTAATATGGTCAGAATCCTCTCCTGAACATAAAATTAGTGTGAAACAGTGCCAAACATGAAGGCCCAAACTTGTTTCTAAATGAGCAATAGAACACTTGTTGCATCACTGTACCAGAAGTTTTGAATTATTTTAAAATTAGCTATCCACTTCATTTTTTTCTTAAAATGACATCTTTATTGTATCTACCCCAACACTTAAACAGAGCTTGTCACCTAGTAAGCACTTAACAAGTGCCATAATTATTGCAGAATGTAGAGGCAACAGCAGCCGGAGCTTTTCATACTTGCTTCTGCCTCTGCTGCTCTGCTTTCCAGGTTCAGTGGAGGTGAGGTTCCCTGGGAACTCTTCAAGAAGCTGAGGGGCAGGAACTCCTGCTGGCCCTGCAATCATCAGTGTTGCTGTGGTTCTCCGCCAGAGGAGAACATTTTGCCCCTTTAAGGCCCTTAGAAACTAGGACCCTTGGAGCTATACAGAGTTAGCCCTCTCCCAGCCCCTTAGCCTGGCTCGTACCCCTCCCTCCTCTCTCTGGGCTTCAGTGGCTTTTAGGCATTTTGGACTCTCTTCTTCTTCTGCCCCTGCCCCAATCCTGGACATGTTCCCTACTTCTCAGAAAAACCTCCAGTGTTTACTCACTCCTCAGCATTTCACCTTTGGCTTTGAAGGATTTAATCAGCTCTCCCTGTCCCGCCTTTCTACTCTTTTTCCACAACACCCGAGCTCATGTTCTTTGTTCTTCCCAAGCTAACCTACCCCCCACCCCTGCCTGCTTTCTTCTCCTCTCCTCTGTTGCCAACCTTGCCTTCCCCCTCCTACTTGGAATTCCTCCCCAGTCCAGATATGACAGAGCACATCTTTAAAGCTTTTTGGAAATCACATCTCCAGGAAATCTTCCCCAATTAATCTCTAATTTCCCGTGGCCCACCTCAGAGCTTCTGTGCCATCTAAGTGCTGGTGAACTCATGCCCGTAGAACTTACGTATTTATCTTGCATGCTCTAGTAAGTACTCATTAACTCACATATTTATCTCCTTTTCCTTATTCCTCCTATCTGTAAATTACTTTAGTGTCTGTTTCCTCTTTAGAGCTCTCCCAAGCACTTAGTACAGTGTTCTGTCCACTGTAGGTGCTCAGTAAATATTTATTCCCAAATTTATTTTTATAGATCTTTTTCTACAGCTCCAATATGTTGGACCTTGTGTCTGCTATTATTACCCCAGCAAATTCTGTGTCTGATGATCCCAGCTTTCTGGAATGGCAGAGCTGGGGGACCTTGGCCCCTGGTTTCACCCTGGCCGTCCCCAGCCACCTGACTTTGCAGTCCAGAAGGCAGGTACCACTGGACACAGAATGAGCCTGGAAGAGAACATCCTCAGAAATGAGGTCAGTCGCCTTGGAGCAATAGAAGAATGAATTCTAAAATGACTTAGAAAAGAGAGCAGGGCAAGGTACAAGGGAGACAGGGGGATAATCTTGGTGTTCAGGGAGATGGGAACCAGGAAACCCACAGGAAGGGCTGAGATACAAAGGACGGAATGGGACTGCTTCCCTGGAGAATTGGCTGAAGCTAAGACTTAATTAGCTCTCATTTTGAGAAGTGATTCTGCCTGGCTATTGAGGAACCAGCTTTTTGTCATGGCAGCTGTGATGGTTGTGGTGACAGCATCCAGTAGTTTCTGGCCTTAACTGTTCCTTTTTTTTTTTCTTGACATACGATGTCAGCTTTGGTAAATGGCCCTCTGCCTTCATATGCCTTTCCCTGTCTGTGCCTCTTTAATTCAGGGAAAAATGTGGGTAGTGTTTCTTTTGGGGGGTGGGGGGGGAATATAAAAAAAAATTCAATCATGATATTCATTAATTTAATCATATTTATTGAGTGCTTACTGTGTGCAGAGCACTGTACTAAGCGCTTGGGAAGTACAAATTGGCAACATATAGAGATGGTCCCTACCCAACAATGGGCTGGGATTTAAAAATGTTTACTTTCTTATTTCATAAAGATTGACCTGGATAGATTTGCTACAGCATCCATTCTGGAAAGAGGCTTTCAGCAATATTGATGGTGTGTCTGTAACCACTCAAGAAGCCAAATTCAGGTAAATTTATTTTTAATGACATTAATTCTTCATAATGTGCGGTAGAAATTTTTAAAAGCAATTGGGATATTATTTTTGGGGTGATTCGTTTTATGTTCATTTTGGAAAGTAATTTTAATTTGACATGACTCCTTGTCATTCATTAATAACTTTTATTAAGTGTTTACAATGTGTAAAGTACCGTATTAAGCGCAGGAAAGAATATATGGATGTTGATTTAAACATGGCCTCTTGCTCGAAAGAGCTTCACTCTTTAAAGTACAATAAGATACAGATACGAAACAAACCAGATTAAATTCACAAGGGCTGTCTTTCTGAAAGAATACCCAGAAATGTTGTCCTGACATCCCTCTAGTGATTGAGGGGAAAAGAACATGTAGGTGTTCTACATAGAGTTAACAGCAACTAAATCTTGTTGGTTACACCTTTATAACATCACTAAAATCCACCCTTTCCTCTTCATCACTCATTCAATCGTATTTATTGAGCACTTACTGTGTGCAGAGCACTGTACTAAGTGCTTACTCCATCCAAACTGCTACAGCATTAATACAGTCACTTATCGTATCCCACTTTGATTACTGTATCAACCTCCTTGCTGATCTCTCAGCCTCTTGTCTCTCCCTACTCCAATCCACACTTCACTCTGCTGCTCGAATCAGTTTCCTACAAAACTGTTCAGGACATTTTTTCCCCCACTCAAGAAACTCCAGTGGTTGCCCATCCAACTCCACATCAAACAAAAACCTCTCACCATTTCCTTTAAAGTTAGGTGAAGAAAGAGGATTTGGGAAGGAAAATGAGTTCGGTGTTGAGATTGAGGTGCTGGCGGGACATCCAAGTGGACTGGTGATATCCTGGAGGCATTTGGAGATGTGAAATTATAGGTTAGATCAAGATCCAGGGCTAGAGAAGTTGATTGCTTAGGGGTGGTCTTTCTGATCTCCTCACTCATTTTCTCCCCCATCCCACTTCCTGGGCTGACAACCACTTTCAGATATGAAAGTCAGTACTGCTACAAAAAAATTTTAGTTAAACAAAAGGCTTGTTTATGTATTGTTATGTAATATGTTGATACAAATTTCACGTCCTCTATTCAATTCCAGCTTTACTCTTTTATTCATAATGTATGACATGCTTTGCCAATGACTTTTGGGAATTTTAAGTCTAAGCATTTCAACTTTCAGATTAAACCCCTATGTGCATGACTGTGTATACTTACCTGGCAGGGGCAGTACCATGGTCAGATAAGTGTTTTTCCCAGGGTGAGGCTGATCCATTCCACTCTGGTTGTGCTGGTCCCTGCCATTTCCACAAATGGAGGACACACAACTACATAATTTGTGGTAATGGGGGACAGCATTCACTCTGTCCTCTGACATTTTGTTATAAGAGTAGAGTTTCTAATAGGTAGGTTTTGTGTACCCATATTTAGGGGTTTGTTTTAAGGGAAAGACCTTGATAACTGAGTTAGCTCCCTCATTCCAATTCTGAGTAGTAGGCCACAGTCTGCTGTTCTGTTTGTCTTTCAGTTAGGAACCAAATATTTTTCATTCAGTCAGTCATAATTTTTGAGCACTTACTGTATGCAGAGCACTGTACTAAGCACTTGGAAAGTACAATACAGCAATAAAAAGAGATAATCCCTGCCCACAATGCGCTTACAGTCGGGGCGGGGCGGGGGAGGGGAGTTTTTCCCCTAATTAATTGAGCTAGACAATTTGTCCAACTTGATTATAAATTTTGTGTGTGTGTGTTTACTGTGGACTGAGCATGTGCCAGGGTATTTATATTAATGCCTGTCTCCCCATCTAGACTCTAAGCTCACTGTGGGCAGAGAATGTATCTACCAACAACCCCCTTCTAGACTGTGAGCCCGCTGTTGGGTAGGGACCGTCTCTATATGTTGCCAATTTGTACTTCCCAAGCACTTGGTACAGTGCTCTGCACACAGTAAGCGCTCAATAAATATGATCGATTGAATGAATGAATATTGTACTCTCACAAGCACTTAGTACAGTGCTTTGTGCTCAGCACTCACTACATTGGGATGATGATATGCCAGGTGTATGAATGTCTGCTTTAGGGGTACCCCAGGTCCTGAGCAACTGTAATAAAGTCCAGCAGTAATGCCATGCATTTATTGCCAATGTATCTAGGATGCATAAGCTGTGCCCCTGACCTTATGTCTAATCGTTGCAAGGAAGTCAATTCTTTCTCCACCCTTTCCTCCCTTTGTCGTCCCTCCTCCTCCGCCCGCCCCCAAGTTCCACCCCTTCCCCAGTTACTGACCTGAGCCCAGTTTTCCACTTTGGCTGGGCTTGCAGGGCGGAGGCAGCACAGATGTGACAGGATGGAAGGGAAAGAGGTTTAAGTCTGACTCTGGCTTCCCTTTTTACCCTGTCCCTATCTGGGCTGCCTTTGGCCAAAGTGGCAAAATCACCACTCACCTCCCCATCCTCTCCCCCACCCCAAAGCATCTGCTGCTTCCTAAATACTAGCTTGAATCCGAGCTCCTCAGGGTTGGAAGGGGCAGCGGAGGAGGGAGAAGCACCTTGGGAGGGGATTTCTGCTCCTTTGTCTCTTGGCTCACTTTTGGTTCCTACAGATTACTCATTTCTTGGCTGTGCGTTATGGCCCCGGCAGGGATACTAGAAACAACAGGCTTCTGTTTTCTAGGAAATGAGGGAGGTGTATGCAGGAATGGGTTGGAGAAGGTGGGGGCTGAGTCAAACTGAGCTGGCAGGGAGTCCCTTGGGACAGGGAGGAGAGCCTGGAAACTAGATGTCTGGCCATTGGGTGGTGTTTGGACCCTGGTAATATCCCTTCCAGCTAGTGAGTGAAGCTTGAATGGGGCAACACATGACTCGATTAAAAAATAACAGCAAAATACCACCTTGTCATATGCTGTTGAGTCATCTCCGACCCATAGCGACTCTATGGGCACATCTCTCCCAGAACGCTCCATCTGCAGTCGTTCCGGTAGTGTATCCACAGAGTTTTCTTGGTCAAAATATGGCAGTGGGTTACCATTGCCTTCTTCCGCGCAGTAAACTTGAGTCTCCACCCTTGACTCTCTCCCTTACTGCTGCTGCCCAGCATAGGGGAGTTTTGACTTGTCTTCCACTCACTAGCCAGTGCCCAAGCTAGGAATGGAATGGGTTTGCCTCTGCTTGACTCTCCCTCCCATAGTCGAGACTGGGAGAGTACTGGAAACTCTCCAGGTGTCATCCTGAGAGGTTTCCTCCCCTTGGCCACCCCACTCCACCCTCTCCCCCAAAAGAAAAAAAAATATTGGCTGTGGAGGGGATCAAGTTTGGACTGCATGGGGATTGGAGACCTCTAGGAACAGGGGAGGTGGAAGGGAAGATGGGATGGGAGGAGAGCGAGGGATCTACAGTGTAAATTGTACTTGCCTTTAGGATTTGGCCAAGATGTTGGAGCTGGTTCTGGAATGGAACGTAACATATCCCAGAACCCAGCTGTGCATGACGCACTCACTGTGGAGGAACATATTACAGACAGGGTTACAGCTGTGTGTAAAATATTCTTCAGACCCTCTTATATGCTGCAGTCTTTGTTTCAACTCAAATGATTGTTACCTTTGATTTATGGTAAATATCAGGCTGGTTCAAGTTTATATAAATAGACACTACAATAGGAGGAGGAGCGTGGCTTAGTGGCAAGAGCAGGGGCTTGAGAGTCAAGAGGACAGGGGTTCTAATTCCGGCTCCGCCACTTGTCTGCTGTGTGACCTTGGGTAAGTCACTTACCTTCTCTGTGTCTGTTACCTCATCTGTAAAATGGGGATTGAGATTGAGTCCCACGTGGGACAACCTGATTACATTCTATCTACCCCAGCACTTAGAACAGTGCTTGACACATAGTAAGTGCCTAACAAATTCCATTATTATTATTATTTTCTAAAATGCTTAGAAAAATCTTTTTGATATCTGAACCTTCCAAGTTGGATTTTCCATCATTTTTAAATTTTGGAAAGACATGTTTCCCATGAAGGCCAGACTGGTTTTTAATTGCTCTAGATAGTAGGGTCTCCATGGTTCTTCCTGCTAATTCCTTCTGCTAACGCTCAGCATACATATGTGAATAAATTTACTACATGATTCTGATGATCGGCTTCACTTAATTTATATTCTGCTTGCTCGGATGGCTTTGACTGTAATTGAGGTGGAAAGAACCAAACACGGTGTAGCTGGAAGCCAACTCTGTTGTCATCCCTGTCGAGGCAGGAGAACAATTACCCTGAGAAATCAACTTGCAAAGTGACGGTTTGAGGGATATGAAACAGATTGTGTTGTTTTCCCAGGTTGTTATTCCTTGGATTCTTGCCTGTTCTAAGGCATTGCAAATGTCTTTTTTATCTCATGAAAGTGTTTGAAAATAAATTACATCTCATTAAGAAAGCCAAGGGATAGCATGCCCAATTCATGACTGCTTCCACTCTTCCATCCTTCAAAGCACTGTTCTAACCAAAGCATATATGCCGTGAAGCTGGGAATGCTGTGAAAGTGTGAAATGATGAAAGCGGATATAAATTAGAATGAAATACCAGAATATTGTTGTCATTCATTGGCATTTAATACGCTCTTAGTTAAAGGTACTGTATTAAGTGCTTAGCAAGAGTAAAAGGAGAATAATTCAAACGGCCCTTGGGCTACTGGAGGCTCATTGCCTAAAAATGGGGGTTGTTTGTAGGGCTGGAAGCTGCTGACACGCAGGGAAAGTAACAACAGAGCGAATTCAGCAGAAACAATGAGTTGGCAACAACAAAAGCAACAGTCGGATTTTTGCTGGGTGAGCCTTTTAAATCATCCTTAGTCCTCAACTTTTGAAAGTGAAAAATCAATATTCCCGTAGTTGAACAGTTTTTATAATTTAAGAAACATCGAGTATTGCCAGTTCTTAAATGATTGGCTTCCCTTTTTGCAGAGTTCTCACTTAAATAATTTCACATTTTTCACTCCTGTTGATTATATTTGAAGTGTTTTTTATAGCTTATCTTTTAAAAATGCTTTAAGAGGATGTCATTAATAATAATATAGCAGTAATGGTAGTAGAGAAGCAGCGTGGCTCAGTAGAAAGAGCCTGGGCTTGGGAGTCAGAGGTCATGGGTTCCAATCCTGGCTGTCAGCTTGTGACTTTAGGCAAGTCACTTAACTTCTCTGTGCCTCAGTTACCTCATCTGTCAAATGGGGATTGATTGTGAGCCCCACATGGGACAACCTGATCACCTTGTATCCTCCCCAGCACTTAGAACAGTGCTTTGCACATAGCAAGGGCTTAACCAATACCAAAATTATTATTATTATTATTTGTCCCTACTATGTGCCAAGCACTGGGCTAAGCCCTGGAAGAGACTCACTGTAATCAGGAGAGACACAGTCCCTGTCCCAAGTAGGGTGTACAGCCTAGTGGAGAGGGAGACAATTATTTAATCCCTATTTTACAGATGAAGAAACAGAGGTTCAGGGAGGTTGTGACTTGTCCACGGTTGCACATTAGGCAATTGGCAGATCTGGGATTAGATCCCAGGCCCCCTCCCAGATTTGTTTTCCTTTTACTAGGTCATGCTTTTTCTTTTTAGGTTTTTTTTTTCTATATTGCTTTCATACAAGGTGATTTTTTTTTAACAAAGGGGCCTTTTTTACATCATTATCCTGCCCTAAAGGAGTTTTACGGAGTGCCTCTGGCAAGGTCTTGCATCCAGAGGGCCCTCAGATATAAGTTATTGGCTATCATGATGCTGACTTAACTATAGTCCTAAAAGATTAAAAATGTTCTGTTTTCATAAACAATATATGATGGTAGTTATGCGCTTACTGTGTGTCAAGCACTGTTCTGAGCACTGGGATAAATGCAATTTAATCAGGTTGGACACAATCCCTGTCCCACATGGGGCGCACAGTCTTTATCCCCATTTTACAGATGAGGCAACTGAGGCACAGAAAAGTGAAGTGACTTCCCCAAGGTCACACAGCAGACAAGTAGCAGAGCCGGGATTAGAACCCACATCCTCTGATTCCCAAGCCCGTACTCTATTCACTAAGCTTCGCTGCTTCTCTATCAACCAACATAATTGCATTTGGTAGCTTTCCTTACAGTAAATCTGTATTTATTGAGCACTTACTGTGTGTGGAGCACTGTATTGTGTGCAGAGCACTGAGAAGCAGTGTGGCTTAGTGGAAAGAGCACAGGCTTGGGAATCAGAGGACTTGGGTACTAATCCCGGCTCTGCTACTTCTCTGCTGAGTGACCTTGGGGAAGTCACTTAACTTCTCTGTGCCTCAGTTACCTCATCTGTAAAATGGGGATAAAGACTGTGAGCCCCACGTGGGGCAATCTGATTACCTTGTATGTACCCCAGCATTTAGAACAATGCTTGGCACATAGTAAGCACTTAACAAATACCATTATTATTGTTACTAAGAATTTGGGAGAGTACAGCACCACAGCCTTGGTAGACACGTTTCCTGCCCATCATGAGCCTACATTCTTGAGGGCAAAACAGATATTAACATAATTATATAATTTATAGATATGTACATAAATGCTGTGGGCTTGAGGGTGGGGTGGATACCAAATGCCCAAAGGGTACAGATCCAAGTGCATAGGTGAGAAGGAGTAGGGGGAAAAAGGGCTTAATCCTCTTGGAGGAGATGCGAAGTTAATGAGGCTTTGAAGGTGAGGAGAGTGGTTGTGTGGCAGATATGCAGTACAGGGTATTCTAGGCCAGTGGGTTAAGGGCACTTATCGAGAACAAGCATTTATATCAATTAGCAAATGTTAATAGGCTTACTACTCCTGTAATCCTAAACCAATTTCAGTGAGTGCTTAGGCAAAAGCTAAATTCTCCCTGCCATATTCTAAAGGCAATTGCTAATACCATACGAAGAGGTAAGATGGACAGAGAGTAGCTGCTGATCACCAGGTAGGAGGAAAGCAGTGGATACTTTGGAAAAACGACTGGAAGAAGAAAGCATGAAAAGAGGAGACAGGCCCATTTTACCCTTTACCTACCTCATTTTACCTTCTCTTTGCTAATGCTCTCTTCTTGATTTTACCCACTTTCTGCCTGGTCAACTGACTTCTACTCTTATCCAAATCAGGACACCAAGTGGTCCCCTCTCCATCCCAGTATTATACAATTCCGTGCCCTGGATAAAATTATGTTAACTGGTCCACTCATCTTCCTCCCTCCACTCTTTTAATCTTCCCATTCCTTCTCAGTTTCTACTAATCCTCCCTAGTAAAAGTCTCTTTCCTCCACATTTTTGCAGTTTAGCCAGTCTCCTGACCCCATAGCTCCCCTTGCACTGTGGCACTGGTATTATGGGGCTAGTATCCAATTTTTAATCGAACCACTTTCTTCCCCTTGACTCCCTATTTCTATATAGTCTTGAGCCTTTCTTAAGGATTTGTTGATCTCCTCCCTTGGGGTCACAGCCATAGTAATAAGTAGTAGCAGCATTAGCATCGTAAGTGTCCACTTGGTGCGATGCATTATAGTAGGCAATTGGAACGTGTTGAATAAAAAAACGACTAGTTCACTGCCCACAAGGAGCTTATGCTCCAGTGGATGAGGTGAGGTGTGTGTGGGGGGGTGGGGGGGATGAAATATATGCACATATTTGACTAGAGAGGTCAAAAATAATGTAATAAACGTATGAATGCAAAGGTGAGTGCAGATAGTGCTAGAAATAGCTGAAGAGGAGATATGTCCCATGTGGGACAACCTGCTTACCTTGTATCTACCCCAGTGCTTAGAACAGTGCTTGGCACATATTAAGCACTCAACAAATACCATAAGTATTATTATCAGAACAGTGCTCTGCATATAGAAAGTGCAAAGTAAAACCACTGATTGATTATAGAGGGATTTCTGTCATATGGGAATTTCATTCCGAAAGACTAGATATGTGATATCAGAGTGACCATGGAAAATCCATTTTCCCTTTGGCACTTTGGCTTCTCCTCTTGGTTTGTGGGAGAGTGGTCTGAAGTGATGGCTGGGGATTTTGTGAATACTGAGAAGTACTTTATGTTTTTATCAGGGTTTTTGTTTTCTTTTTCCTTTTATTTTCGTGGCGTTTTCCATGAGGGCCTTAACTGGCTGCTTGGTATGGAAGATTTACTCTTGATATGGGCACTTGGAAACCACGGGCTTGCCCAGCCTTTAGTACTGCTTCAGGGGTTTGAGACTTTTGATTCTGAGGAAAAAGAGGTATAAGTAGAAGGAGATTATTTTTCTCTCTATAGCCCTAGAATTGTTGTTCCCAGTGTTTCTATTTATTCCCCATTTCAGTGGCTGACAGGAACCCCAACCTACGATTGAAATCCTATTCCTGCATGGATTTTGAGTTAAAACGAGGAAGCATCCCAGTTTTGCCATTAGTTCACTCTGAGTCTCTTAAACAGTTTCCCTGTCTGCGTTTTAAGAATGATAATGTACAGCCAGGCCAGCTACTTGGGTCAGATTGAGAATGAACCGATGGTATTTCTTGAGTGCTTGTACGCTGAGCGTGGTACTAAACACTTGGGAGAGTACAACACAACAGAGCTGATGGATGCATTCCTTGCCCACAACAAGCTTACACTCTAAAGGGGGAGAAATAAGTTAATGCCATTTGAGCTGGAGGAGGAAGGTATTTCAAGAATACAAACCCATATGGGTCATTATTTTGATATGTTTTTTTAAAGATAAAATCCAAGTCTTGTTCATTAACTATGCATTTTTTTGTTCCATTCCTAGTTGGAAAGGATATACAATTACAATACAATGGTTTTAATTAAATACAGTGGTTTTTAAATGAATCTTAAGTAAAGATGAATATTCATTTCAAATATTTGAAAAAGTCTTCTTTTCTAAATTAGAAAATCTTTTCTAAATTAGGAATTTGTCCGCCGAATGGTGGGCATTGATAGCACCTTTTTAAACGTTTGTTCTGCCTTTGTAGTGCTCTGAATTAAAAGTAGAAAACAGATAATGAATGGCTTTCTTTTTCTGAAAAGCCAGGAAACTGCAGTGTGCACAAGGCCTCAAGACTCTGAGGAACTGTTGGACAGCCAAAGAAGCCCTCAGGATGCACAGTCTACCAGGCTGAAGAACAGTCAGCAATTTAACCGCTCTTTCAAATTAGGTAAGGCTTTGTACAAGTAATTGTTAATTCTAAGAATGACTATTGCTAAATGTCTCCTATAACAGGGCTGTGACCCCACCGTGCCTCCTTTTATGATGATTTTGGTAGCTTTTGTAGTCAGTACTAGTAATATGCCACTTCTTGTCTCAGAAAATCCAGCGGAACTGCGGCCGAAAAGTGCCCTTGGTGGTGAGGTTCTTGAATCTATGTTTCTACTCAGGTATGTAAAGTGAAAGATTTTACTTGCCTTTTTTATGGTATTTAATATCATAAATACGATTCGAGCATGGTTCTAAGTGCCGGGGTAGGTACGAGTTTATTGGCTTGGACATGGTCCCTGGCCCCCATGGGGCTCACAGTCTTAATAGGAGGGAGAACAGGAATCCCTCATTTTATGGTCAAAGAACCTGAAGCACAGAGAAGCAAGTGACTTTCCCAGGGTTAAACAGCAGGCAAGTGGCTGAGCTGGGATTAGACCCCAGGTCCTCTGGGTTGTGTATTTTTTAAGAGTCAGAAAGTGCCGACCGCTCTTGTGACTAAGAATGTCACACAGATTTCTTTTTGTTACTGCCAGGCTCCCAGGGAATCACAGATATGATTTTTAGGATTAGAAACACTGTCTGATCTTGGCTTTACTGACACTGTGCTTTCCAGGTTCTCCTCCTATCTTTTTGGTTGCTTACTCTATCTTGTTTTCTTGAGCTTCTCTTCTCCCTATCACCCTCTAACTGAGGGAATCTCAAGGCTCACTTCTGGGTCCTATGCTATTCTCCATCTACACCCACCCCCTTGGGGAACTCGTTTGCTTCCGTGGCTTCAACTACTACTATATGCAGATGATTCCCAAATCTACATCTCCAGCCCTGAACTTTCTCCTTCTCTGCAGTCTTGCGTTTCCTCCTGTTCTTAGGACATCTTTACTTGGATGTCTCACTGACATCTCAAACTTGTCCAAAGTAGAACTCCTCATGTTCCCACCCAAACTCTGTCCTCCTCCTGACTTTCCCATCAATATAGAAAGCGTCGTCATCCACCCTGGCGTTATCCCAGACTCACCTTTCTCATTCAACCCTCATATTCAATCTTTCACCAAATCCTTCCAGTTCTACCTTCACAAAATCATTAAAATTCACCCTTTCCTCTCCATTCAAACTGATACTACACTGATCCGAGCGCTTGCCATATTGCTTTAGCTTGGCCCTTCAGATCTTAGCTCTCTAATTTCCTACTACAAGCCACGCTGCTCACTTCGCTCCTCAAATGCCAACCTACTCACTGTACCTCAAGCTTGTCTATCTCACCGCTGACCCCTCACCCACATCCTGCCTCTAGCCTGAAACTCCTTCCCCTTCATATTCAACAGACCACCCTTCTCCCCACCTTCAAAGCCTTATTAAAATCACATCTCTTCCAAGAGGTCTTCCCCAACCAAGGACTCATTTTCCCCTACTCCCCCTCCCTTCTGTGTCACCCTTGCACTTGGATTTGTACCCTTTTAGCCCTTAATATTTAACCCACCCTCAGTCTTACAGCACTTAGGTACATATCCACGATTTTATTTTAATATCTAGGCTGTAAGGTTCTTGTGGCTAGGGAACATGTCTGTTAACTTTGTTATACTGTACTCTCCCAAGCACTTACTACAGTGCTTTGCACACGGTAAGTGCTCAGTACATGCCATTGATAAGGATTGATAGGCTTAGTAGTTAAGGGAGATTAGATTATTGAGAAGCAGCGTGGCTTAGTGACAAGAGCCAGGGCTTGGGAATCAGAGGTCGTGGGTTCTAATTCCGGCTCCACTACTTGTCTGCTTTGTGACTTTGGGAAAGTCACTTAATTTCTCTGTGTCTGTTCCCTCACCTGTCAAATGTGGATGAAGACTGTGAGCCCCATATGGGGCAACCTGATTGCCTTGTATCTACCCCAGCGCTTAGAACAGTGCTTGTCACATAGTAAGCGCTTAACAAATGCCAACATTTTTATTTAGAAAAACTAAACATATGTTGAGATTTTTTAGTGTAAAGAGACTGTGGCTCTTCCCCTGAACCACTGTTAAAGTTGTTTAAACCTAAACTTTCCACGAGTAATAGGAGTTCTTAACTTGAAATGCCAATTTCTTGATCTTGATCACCAGTGGGTAACCAGTTCAAGTATGAACTGAATTGCAGTCACAAAACATTATCACTTTTGCTGTGTCATTTCTTGAAGGTGGTTTCATTCATTCATTTATTTGTATTTATTGAATGCTTACTGTGTGCAGAGCACTGTACTAAGTGCTTGGAAAATACAATTCAGCAACAGAGACAATCCCTACCCAACAACGGGCTCACAATCCCGCAGGGGAGAGACAGACAACAAAACAAGTAGACAAGCATCAATAACACCAAAATAGATTAATAGAATTATAGATATATACACCTCTATGGTTTAGCGCATAGAAGATGGCTATAAGAATCCCATTATATGAGGGATATTATGAAAGTTTAATAACTGACACAGTTACAGTTTTTCCGGTTTACTGAAATGAACACCAATAATGTGTGCAGATGACTGATAAACCTTAGTGTTTGTGTTTTGGTAGTGAGGGGTCAGTCTTTTTTAAAAAAATAATTTTCATAGCACTTTTGAAGTAATTCATTATTAATGTTATATTTGGGGTGAAAGTTCATCTGGGAATTATTTTGGATAAGATCAGAGTCCATTTTGTACTTTAACCTGGTTCCAGTGAGGGGGTTCGACCTGCACGTTGAACTTGCTGATGGCTGCTGCTACAACACCAAACCTTGTGTATTAGGCATTTGCCCCATCAAATAATCTTTTTATGTTGCTGAATCCAAGCAGCACTGTTGTTTGGCTTACCAGAATGTGTTTGTCAGACATTCATTGTAGTAGTTTATTGAATGTAAAGTTATGGCAGAACAAGTTATTGTTTGTGCCGTCAGAATTTCCCATGCATTTTCTAAATGTCTCTCACTGGCAGGCCTGTGGAAACAATGCTGTGTAGACTTTATTTTTTCAAAAAAGGTTTCCTTCATCAGAATCTACCTGTTAAAACATCTGTTGTTCATTTGCTGTTGGAGACAAGATCAATTAGTAAAACTGAGGGTGGAAAAGATGAGGATTAAATTAGTTTAATGTGTATCATTTTCCAATTTGAAGGCACCCTCTGCCCCTGAAGTGGGATTTTTTTTTAGTCTGAAACTGATTATCTTAAAAATATTGAACTTATGAATGAGTAGATAGAGAATATAAGTGTTGAGAAATATGATTTTGGGTGATTACTTTCAGTTCCCGGCCCACTCCTAGAACAAGTTGTACAGTGATGATGAACCATGGTAATGGAAAAACTCAGCAATCAGCCCCAGAAGCTTCTCATCTGGCAAGGGTGAGTAGATAATCGAGGGAAACTTGATTTTTGCCTAGGAACTTTGAAGAAGTGCAATTAAGAATTGATTTTTAATTATCTTCATTCACTGTTCATCATTCATATGGTAACATATTGGTAATTATGGGTGATAAAACTAAGTTATAGTCCCGGGTACATGTTTATTCTGCTAATAAACACATCAAGGAGAGTAATAGCTCCCTGTTGCTTTGTAGATATATTGGATGCCCAGTCTTATAAACCAACCCCTCATAAAAGGAAAGAGTGGATTAGTGAGCTCTTTAGAATGTGTAAAATAACTGAAGCAACCTTTAGTTTATAAATGCAATTGCAGTTGCTTTTGATGGGTTTGTTTTCACCCTTATATATTTTGCAAATAGCTTAACTTTATATTTGGTGGTTACATTAGATGTGCTGTAGTTTTAGAACTCAGGTGAGAATCAAGTCTTCCTATGCCAAACTTTTGGTGAGTACAATTTTTTGCATAGGCCTACACTAATTCTGTAAATTAAATTTGATTCATAAATGAATGTCATCAGTTTATATTTACATTGCTCCCTAGTTATGCACATACATGTTCATTTTAATGTTATCACTTTAGAAATGTCATTTTATTTCATTTCAGGAGCACTTTACCTGATTTTTCTCTACAAAATGCCTTTTTATAACCAGGGAACACATAAGCAACCATACTGAAATAGTTCTGTGTATATTAGTGCTCTTATAGGTTCTGAATTTATTGGTTCTTTGTAAAATAAGTAGAAAGTGTGACTTAAAAAGCAAATATTGTATTTCATTTTTAAACTAGCTATTGTAGCCTTTTCTCTCTATGGTATTTTAAAACACCTATTACCTGTGGTGCTTTCACTGTGTTTTGGCTAGAACACTGAAAGGAAACAAGGGTATGTTCTTCTTTAGTACTTGTGTGTATGGATAGGACATCTTTTAGTTTCAGAGTAGGTGGCTGTGTGCAGCCGTTGTGGTGCCAATAAAGGTATGAGTTGTCTTTCATGCAGACTTTAAGAGCATTGCTCCATCACTATTCAAGAACTGAGGGTGCTTTTAAATCAAACCATGAAGAGGAATCCTTAATAGGTGCCAAGTTTGTGGTGGTTATGTATGGAAAGAAACTTAACGGAAGAAATGAACCCCTTTTGAGTAGATCTACTGATAGATCCCTCCCCTTCTTAGGGGACGTAGCCCTCACTCTTGACTCTCCCACCTCTGTCCCCTAGTTCACATTGTTCCATCAGCTTGTAACTTCCTTGATCCTATATCAGGCCGATTTGCTGCCGATTTGTACTTCCTAAGCACTTAGTACAGTGCTCTGCACACAGTAAGCGCTCAATAAATACGATTGAATGAATTAATGAATCAGGCAGATCACAGTTCTCCCCACATTTAAACCCCTCTTTAAATTGCACCTCTTCCTCCACCTCTTCCTCCTCCTCCTCCTCCAACAAGCCTTCCCTAACATTTTCTAGCACTCTAAACCATATCAACCTGCAGCCAACTCTGGCACTTAGGAACGGATTTGCACCCACTTATGTCTCTGCTTTCCGAGGTTTTATCTATTTGTAAATATTTTTCTTTGTCTCCCCCACTAGGGTGTAAACTCCCTGTAGGCAGGAAATGTATCATTTTGTTATTCTGTACTTCCCAAGTGCCAAGTATGGCACGTTGCACCAAGTGAACATCGAATAAATGTCACTACTGCTGCAGACATTGTGAAATCATTTTCATTCTCAGAAATGTAGCACCATATAGCACCCGAATATTGAATTTTTCTTCAGTTCTACAAGTTAGTAGGGGAAGATCCATGGAGTAAGAAATAAAATGGACAGTTAGAATAAGGTCTTGGCTTTATATTGGCCAGTTGATTATGACTTAGGAACTTTGTATTTATGGCGACTGTCTCGTGGGTTGCTCTTTAATGTTTGTTGTTTTGCTGGGCACCTTCAGGTTGGCCCAGTTCAGGGCTCCCACACCTATGTACAGTGGAGAAGAGGGAGGGTAGTGCTGTTTCATTAAAGATGTGGTTTTCAACTTCTGACTCCAAAACAGTACGAAGGGAGAATTGTGGGTACCTCCATGAAGCGTATAAAATTGGTCCAGTGTCAATGCAGAGTACTTGTATCATTCATGTATTCAGTAGCATTTATTGAGGGCCTACTGTGTATAAAACACTTTATTAAATGTGGGGGGAAAGGACAAGGATGTGAATTAGATATGGTCTCTGGCTCTTAAGAGTCATGATTTAAGAATAAGGTGGGGAGAATGGGGTTGACTATGATCCTATAAGGAAAGATGAAAAACAGAACCCCACAAAACCAACATAAAAATAGGACACATATTAAAAGAACTTTGAGGTTGGAGGAGCAGAGTTTCAGATCACTTGCCACTCAGGGCTGTTCAGAGTCCAGCAGTATGGTTCCTGCAGTATTGTTTAAACTGATATTTCTGGGAGAGCTTTTAAGTGCTTTTTTATTAGAATTTTGCATTAATTAAATTTTGATGCTTGATCCAGGTTAAAGATACTCATTGTAGTCAGCAAGACGTGAAATCCAAGATGAAGGAGCTCGTCTACACAGACTCTGACCTGATTGTGACCTATATTATTGACAATCCAAAGGTATGGAAAGATGAAATAAGTTTGAAATACGGTCTGACATTGATTGCTGTAAATCTCAATATTTGTTATGGAAACAGCTCGTTATTAGAACTAATCTGGTCAACAAGCAGTTATCTAAATGTAAGCATACCCTGGCTTCACTTTGCCTGGCAGGCCATCCTGTGCTTCCAATAGGGCCCTACTTGAACCCCCTGGGTGATTATACGCGACCTCATAAATCCTGTCAGGGTTCTGCTCTCGGGATAATGTGATTAGGAAATAGTCCCCTCGAACCTGTTGCAGGCCTTTCTGTGTAATTATAAAAAACCTACTGGGCACCCTTGACTCTTTAGACAATTTGAAGTTTGAATTAACTGGTTTCTCTCATTGGCTAAGTGTGCCAGGTAGCAAAATCACCCAAAATAGACTGTTAACAAAGTCTGTATTTGATGGATTCAGTGGTGTTGACTTCAATAATGGGTTCAACACAAAGGCAACATGAAACAAAAATGTCTTCGACTATATTTTAACACAGCAGCATTCTGTTTTCGTTTTGAATCTAGTTGACTACTGCTGTCTGAAACATTTTGTCAAAATATTTCTCTACAGATAATCAAACAGCCGTCAATAAGATTTGACCCCAAAATATTGTCTTTACCAGCACATTCAGGTATGGTCCTGGAATTATTGCTAATTAGTCTAAATACTGAGTAAATTTGTGCTCCATTGTAGTCATCTGTCTAATTTTAACACAACTTCAGTTATGTTAAAGGCAGTTATTGCAGAGTTGATTGTTCGAAGATAGAGGTAAGCGTAAAACTTCTAATTATTGTATAACACTAGGTATCCATCAAGTGGCAGAGCTGCAGTAATCAATGTTCATTAAAAGAAAGACAGCAAATTAAGGTTTGAACTGCTTTACCTGAAAAACTTTGCTCCAATAAAATATATATATATATTTTTAATAGATTAACCTTTCTTGGAATCCTAATGAAACTCCTCCCAAGTGCCTTTTGGGTTAAAATTGGGGATGATTTTGCAAGGAAGTCCTGTTTTCTTTGAAATATGCTTTTCAAAGATTATCCATACTACACAGTGTCTAGAGACACTGAAAATTGAGGATTAACTGAATCCTTGAATGAGCCAGTCAACCCTTCTGCTTTAATGTTTCATTTTTTGGATTATGAGGAACTTTAATATATGGAAGGATAGAAATGCATTTTCAATCCTTTTTCTACAAAAATGGAAAATATTTTTGCTTTAGTGTTCTTTTCAAATTTTGTCAGGCTACTAAAGTAATAATTATGGTATTTGTTAGTGCTTGGCACATAGTAAGCACTTGTTCCAAGTGCTGGGTTAGGTACAAGGTAATCAGGTTGTCCCATATGGGGCTCACAGTCTTCAACCTCATTTTACAGATGTGGTAACTGAGGCACAGAGAAGTTCAGTGGCTTGCTCAAGGTCACACAGCAGACAAGTGGCAGCATCCGGATTAGAACTCATGTCCTCTGACTCCTAAACCCATTTTCTTTCCCCTAAGCCACGCTGCTTCTCTGATACGCAAATACCTTTTCATTCAGTATAATGCAAGTAAAGTGATCTTTCCTCCATCATCAATGGCATTTACAATGCAAGCAGAGAGTACAATACAGTGGAGTTGTTAGAATTCAGTGCTGTTTGTTTTCTAGTGACATGATGATATACCTATCATCCTTCCTCAGTG
Source organism: Tachyglossus aculeatus (assembly GCF_015852505.1). Classification (NCBI taxonomy): domain Eukaryota; kingdom Metazoa; phylum Chordata; class Mammalia; order Monotremata; family Tachyglossidae; genus Tachyglossus; species Tachyglossus aculeatus. Next base: position 38,843,968 of record NC_052067.1, on the reverse strand, counting down.
GCAAGAAAATAACACTATTTGAACCTGACGTTCCCTTTCATGCAAAGAGTTTTGTGTCAAATGAATTGGCCTGTGTGGTGCAGAGGTGCCCAGGAATAAAAATGCAACCATTTTAGGCATAATGTGTATTTTAGTTTTTAGCTCTCACCAGTGGTTCCTAAATTTTGTTTCCCAAAATGGAAGATAGTTGGGTAAGAAGAATACCAAAGGGAGGAGTGAATGATGACTCAGGTTAGAGAACCTGCCACCCAGGCATCATAGATTACTACCTTAAGTATTAAATGAAAGGGTGTGAAGTTATGCCATGCCTTTACTTTGGTATCCTCTGGTCCTATTTTCTTAATATCTTGGAAACGTTCTCTCTCACAAACTTTCTCTTTTTCTCTAAATACGATGTCACATATAGTATTATTCACTCTGTATGTAGTGGATCGTCGATCTATTATATCTATGGATCGCTTACTATGTGCAGAGCACTGTTCTAAGGGCTTGGGAGAGTGCAATACAAGATAAATTAGAAGACATGTTCCCTGTCCATAGTGAACTTAAAATCTAGAGGGCTCATGTAGCCTTATAATAATAATAATAATAATAATAATAACTATTATTATTATGATATTTGTTAAACACTGTGTGTGAGGCACAGTACTAAGCGCTGGGGAAGATACAAGCAAATTGGGTTGGACGCAGTCCCTGTTCCACATGGGGCTCAGTCTCAATCCCCATTTTATAGATGAGGTAACTGAGGCACAGAGAAGTGAAGTGACTTGGCCGAAGTTACACAGCAGACAAGTGGCAAAGTTGGGATTAGAACCCGTGACTTTGATTCCTAGGCCCATGCTCTATCCACTATGCCTTGCTGCTTCTCAGGAAATTCACCTCACTTTTTTCAAACTTTTACTATTATGTGTTTACATGTAATTCATTCTTTGCAGCGGACAAGCTAGAATTTCTGCAAGACCGAGACTGGGATGCCTTTTTGCAGCAGTTATGTCTATTAACTGAATCCACTGAGAAGAGTACAAGGATTTTGAGAGCAAAATTGAACCTGTTTAGCTACTTGTGCACTGTGGCTAACCATAAAGGAGTAGCAACCAGGTTAATCGGCTCACAACTGGTAAGTGATAAAATTCAGTTTATGAAGATGTTGGCTCCACCGTTAGTATTTATTGAGCACCCACTGTGCAAAACACTGTACCTAACACTTGGAAGAGTAGAGCATGACCTGACCGGAAAGAGCACAGGCCTGAAAGTCAGAGGGCCTGTGTTCTAATTTGCCACTTCCTTGCTGTGTGAACCTGGGCCAATTGCTTAACTTCCCTGTGCCTCAGTTTCCACATCTGTGAAATGGTGAGCCAATACCCCGTCTCCCTCCTAGAAATTAGTCTGTGAGCCCCGTGTGTGATAGTTCAGATTCGTGTATGTACTTCAGCACGTAGCACTGTAGGTCATGGGTTCAAACCCTGGCTCCTCCAACTGTCAGCTCTGTGGCTTTGGGCAAGTCACTTAACTTCTCTGTGCCTCAGTTACCTCGTCTGTAAAATGGGGATTAAAACTGTGAGCCCCCCATGGGACAACCTGATCACCTTGTAACCACCCCAGCACTTAGAACAGTGCTTTGCACATAGTAAGTGCTTAACAAACACCATCATATTATTAGTATTATTACTTAAAATAATATAATATATAATATTCATATACATCATTGTGGACATCCCCAGCGTCCTCCTTGTCTCATTAGCCCATATCCTAGGCATTGTTCTTGACTCATCTCTCTTTCAAGCGACGTATTCAATCTATCACCAATCCTGTCTGCTCTATCTTCTCCATATCACTAAAATTCACCCATTCCTTTCCATCCAAACTGCTACTATGCTGATCCAAGCACTTATCATATCCCGCCTAGACTGCTGCCTCAGCCTCCTTGCTGACTTTCCTGCTTCCTGTCTCTCCCCTCTCAAGTCCTTACTTTACTCTCCTGTCCCGATCATTTTTGCAAAACAAGTTCAATATATGTCTTAGTGTGCCTCATGAATCTCCAGTGTTTGCCCACCCACCTCCGCATCAAATAGAAACTCCTTACAGTTGGTTTTAAAGCACTCAATCAGCGCTCCCTTCTGTCTTATCTCACCGATTTCCTACTACAGTCACTTCACTCCTTAAATGCCAATTTATTCGCAATACCTCGATCCCATCTAGCTGAAGATCCCTCGCGCACATCCTCCCTCTAATAATAATAATAATGATAATGATGGCATTTATTAAGCGCTTACTATGTGCAAATCACTGTTCTAAGCGCTGGGAGGATACAAGGTGATCAGGTTGTCCCACAGGGGCTCACAATCTTAATCCCCATTTTACAGATGAGGTAACAGGCACAGAGAAGTTAAGTGACTTGCTCAAAGTCACACAACTGACAAGTGGTGGAGCCGGGATTTGAACCCATGACCTCTGACTCCAAAGCCCGTACATTTTTCACTGAGCCACGCGGCTTCTATAGCCTGGGATTCTCTCCCCCTTTATGTATGACAGACCACCACTCTCCCCACCTTCAAAGTCTTATTAAAATCACGCCTCCAAGAAGCCTTCTCTGACTAAACCCTCTTTTCCCTACTCCCTTCTGTGTAGCCTAGGCAACTTGCATCTGGACTCTTCAATCAATCAATCAATCAATCGTATTTATTGAGCGCTTACTATGTGCAGAGCACTGTACTAAGCTCTTGGGAAGGACAAGTTGGCAACATATAGAGACAGTCCCTACCCAACAGTGGGCTCAAGCACTTAACATTTCACACCGCCACTCCCCCCCACCCCAACCACTTCAGCCCCACAGCATTTATATACATACCTGTAATTTATTGTAATGTTTGTTTCCTCCTCTGGACTGTAAACTCCTTGTGAGCAGGAAATGTCTACCAACTCTCTGTATAGTACTCTAGCAGCTGCTTAGTGCAGGGCTCTGCACACAGTAAGTCCTCAGTAAATGCCATTGATTAATTGGCACATAGCAAATCCTAGTAAAGCCACAATTATTATTAATAAACCGTAGCAGTCCCCTCCCTTGTGGTTAAAAAAATGACAGCTACTGACTTGTTACGTGAACTTGCTTTGGGCAACAAACCCCACTTTTTGTTTATGCTGTTTTAAAGTGCTTACTGTGTGCCAAGCACTGTACTAAGCACTGGGGTAGATAGTAGATACAGGCTAATCAGGTTGGACGCAGACACTGCCCCGCAAGGGGCTCACAGTTTTAATCCCCATTTTACAAGTAATATATGATATTGAGCACTTTCTATGTCCAGAGCACTGTACTAAGCACTTGGGAGGGCACAAGACATTAGAATTAAGTAAGTGAGTGATTAAGTGATGCCTGTTTACTTGTTTTGATGTGTATATATCTAGAACTCTGTGTTGATGCCTGTTTACTTGTTTTGATGTCTGTCTCCTCCCTTCCAGACTGTAAGCCCAGTGTGGGCAGCGATTGTTTCTCCTTATTGCTGAATTGTACTTTCCAAGTGCTTAGTACAGTGCTCTGCACACAGTAAGTCCCCCTCGTCCCCCCTCCATCCCCCCATCTTACCTCCTTCCCTTCCCCACAGCACCTGTATATATGTTTGTACATATTTATTACTCTATTTATTTATTTATTTATTTATTTTATTTGTACATATCTATTCTATTTATTTTATTTTGTTAGTATGTTTGGTTTTGTTCTCTGTCTCCCCCTTTTAGACTGTGAGCCCACTGTTGGGTAGGGACTGTCTCTATATGTTGCCAATTTGTACTTCCCAAGCGCTTAGTACAGTGCTCTGCACATAGTAAGTGTTCAGTAAATACAATTGATGATGATGATGATGAGTAAGCGCTCAATAATGATTGAATGAATGAATGATTTAGCAGGCACGTTCTCTGCCCATAGTAAGCTTACAGTCCAGATAAGGTAATTGAGGCACAGAGAATTTAAGTGACTTGCCCAAGGTCACGCAGACAAGTGGCAGAGCTGGGATTAGAACCCTTCTAGTCTACTTCCAAAGACTAGAATAGTAGACTAGAAATACATACGTGGATGGAGCCAGGCACAGCTATCGTCAATGCTGGGTATTTAAGAGCATAGTATTTAGACAAGGAAGCCCAGGGAGTTGGTAGAGGCAGGGAAAGCTATCCAGAAATGTGATGGTAAGTCTGTTATCGTAATGGTAGGCACGTTATGGAAACTGCTCTAAAAATTGTTGGGCATTATCTGTATTAGTGTTGGGCATTATCTGTATCACATCCAAGCCGTCACCAAAACCTGCCGGTCTCAGCTCCGCAACATTGCCAAGATCCGCCCTTTCCTCTCCATCCATACCACTACCCTGCTCGTTCAAGCTCTCATCCTATCCCGTCTGGACTACTGCACCAGCCTTCTCTCTGATCTCCCATCCTCGTGTCTCTCTCCACTTCAATCCATACTTCATGCTGCTGCCCGGATTATCTTTGTCCAGAAACGCTCTGGGCATATTATTCCCCTCCTCAAAAACCTCCAGTGGCTACCGATCAATCTGCGCATCAGGCAGAAACTCCTCACCCTGGGCTTCAAGGCTCTCCATCCCCTCGCCCCCTCCTACCTCACCTCCCTTCTCTCCTTCTCCAGCCCAGCCCGCACCCTCCGCTCCTCCGCCGCTAATCTCCTCACCGTACCTCGTTCTCGCCTATCCCGCCATCGACCCCCGGCCCACGTCCTCCCCCGGGCCTGGAATGCCCTCCCTCTGCCCATCCGCCAAGCTAGCTCTCTTCCTCCCTTCAAGGCCCTGCTGAGAGCTCACCTCCTCCAGGAGGCCTTCCCAGACTGAGCCCCTTCCTTCCTCTCCCCCTCGTCCCCCTCTCCATCCCCCCCATCTTACCCCCTTCCCCACAGCACCTGTATATATGTATATATGGTTGTACATATTACTCTGTTTATTTATTTATTTATTTTACTTGTACATATCTATCCTATTTATTTTATTTTGTTAGTATGTTTGGTTTTGTTCTCTGTCTCCCCCTTTTAGACTGTGAGCCCACTATTGGGTAGGGACTGTCTCTATATGGTGCCAATTTGTACTTCCCAAGCGCTTAGTACAGTGCTCTGCACATAGTAAGCGCTCAATAAATACGATTGATGATGATGATGATGATTAGTGGGAATCTGTAAGAAGTCATACTACTCTTGGGGAATAAAATTCCGGTTTCCACTGTTTCATACACGGTTCAAGAGTCAAGGGTAAAGTGTGTTTTAATTTTTCTTATTTTTTTAAATTCTAGTTCCCATTGTTAATCCAGCAGTTGCGAGGAGCTTCAAATTGGGACTTGTAAGTAACAGTTGCCTTTCCTAGCACAATGTTTCTCAGTTTTCTCATCATGATCAAGTCTCACTTTGTAGGAATTATTGATAGTGAGTACATACTTTAGGTCTGCAGAGCACTTTACTAGGGACTTGAGAATATAGATAGAAGTAATAGACTCCATCTCCGCCCTCAAGGATTTTTTTCCTCTATTGAAGGAGGCAAGCACACAGACTGCCAACATTCAACAGGGAAACAATTAAGAGCATAAATACAAATTAAATGGAATAAAAAATAAAAGGAAATAGATGTATTCCCCTGAGTGGTAAAATTTGTATTTTGGGAGTCATAAGAGGCATTGTGGTCAGGGAATTTGTCTACTACCTTTTCTGTAGTATTGAAATTGGAAGTATTAGAAGCAGCGTGGCTCAGTGGAAAGAGCACGGGCTTGGGAGTCAGAGGTCATGAGTTCTAATCCCGGCTCTGCCACTAGTCAGCTGTGTGACTTTGGGCAAGTCACTTAACTTCTCTGTGCCTCAGTTCCCTCATCTGTAAAATGGGGATTAAGACTGTGAGCCCCAGGTGGAACAACCTGATAACCTTGTATCTATCCCTGCGCTTAGAACAGTGCTTGGCTCGTAGTAAGTGCTTAACAAATACCATCGTTATTATTATTATTATTATTGCGCACTCTGTAGCGCTTAGTACAGTGTTCTGCCTATGGTCAGCAAGCAATAAATGCCTTTGAGTTGTCTCTAGGTTTCAAGCAATTTGGCCTCAGGCAGTTCAGTATTACTAAATTTACATATTCTTTACAATATGAAAGAATTAGGCTCGGTGCTACACAGACTTTTAGTACCTGTTCTGTTTTCTCATAGTGCTTACTCTTTTGGTAATATTTTATAAAGGATTTCATACTTACAAATGTTCTGCTGTGCTTTGAAATTATAAATTGATGAAGAATGGACTATTTATAAACATCGTAGTTTGAGATTATAGGCTATAGATTTTGGTTAGCAGTAATAATAGTATTAAGTGCTTACTGTGTGCAGAGCTCTTTACCAAGCGCTACACATGTGGAAATTAAACATGGTTCCGTCCCTTTGTGGACTCACAATCTAAGATAGCATTTTAGAATTAACTTTGCAAACTTGGTGTTTTTCTTGTTTAATGAACCAGATTGTGTGTGATCTATTTTAATCTGTAAATTAGGCACTACAGAAATAGCATAACTCTTTTAGACCATTATTATAGCATCGAATAACTTATTCTTTCAAAATTCCCATAGCCTGCAAGAATTAATGCAGTTCCCAAAAGTGTCTAATTTACTCCTGCAGTAGTTTACCTATGAGAAGAGTGCCTCTTTTTGTGTTACTCTATTGGAAGTGTAGGGTAAAATGCAAGTGATGTGATATACAGAGATATTTTCCTCCCCAAAGTTGTACTTCCTCCAAAGTATGTCTTTTGATACAATATGAGAGATGAACGTCTCAAAAATACTTGGGGGCCAGCAAAACAGCAGTAGGAAGAGCAATAATTTATTGGCTTTTTTGTGGTATTTATAATTGCCAACTCTGTGCTAGGTACTATACTAACCAGCGCTTAGAACAGTGCTTTGCACATAGTAAGCGCTTAACAAATGCCAATTATTATTATTATTAACTGGTACTAGCCAGGTACTACCCCCAGGGTAGATACAAGCTAATGAGGTTAGACACAGTCTTTATCCCACATGGGGCTCGCAATCTCAATCTCCATTTTACAGATGAGGTGACTGAGGCCCAGAGAAGTCACACAGCAGCCAAGTGGAGAGCTGGGATTAGAACCCAGGTCCTTTTGACTCCTATGCCCTATCCCAAAGGCCGCACCCCTTCCCTTTTTGCAGCTTTAATAAGCAAAAACGGCTTCAGCCTAAATTCCATGTATCTTTTAGTTTTAGTAAAGGAAGTTTTACTTTGCTAGAACCTTTTCAATGTTTCAAATTTTGACTTGTGACTTTTGAGCTAGTCAGTAGTCAGATTGAAGTAAAAATGATGCTATAATTTCCACGCTTTGATTAATTTAAAAATATACTGAATGTAAAGAAGTGAACACTGATCTCAAATGTTATCTAATAAAGCAAAGTGTAGTCGTCTTTCCTGAACCTGGAAGAGACCGTATAAAATAGAGCCGTCTGCTGGATTTTTAATAGACACATTTCTCTAGATTCCTTGTAGAAGGTTGTTACAGAGGCTGTTTGTTAATTAGGGGCCTGGGAACCACTGGTCCCTTGAGAATCATTAAAAGGGAATACTGCCAATATAGCAGTAAATAGGGAGAGGTAGTAGATGAAGGGCGGTATATGTGGTGTGCGATGGCTGGCACATGGGGAGAACATAAATGAATAGGTGGTTGGTACTTCAGCTGAAACCTTGAAACTGCAAGGGTACAGTTTCTTTAATGGTAATAAACTTTTACTTTATTATAATCCCAGTTTGACTTCCTTAGGTATACTGTAAATTAGGCCATGATTTGCATTGTCATGTTTGTTTTTAATAAGTATACTCTTTCCACTGATATTTACAGGATGCAATAAATTACTCTCACTGTACTATAATAATAATAATGATGATGGCATTTATTAAGCGTTTCCTCTGTGCAAAGCACTGTTCTAAGTGCTGGGAAGGTTACAAGGTGATCAGGTTGTCCCATGGGGGGCTCACAGTCTTAATCCCCATTTTACAGATGAGGTAACTGAAGTCCAGAGAAGTGAAGTGAGTTGCCCAAAGTCACACAGCTGACAGGTGACGGAGTGAGATTTGAACCCACAACCTCTGACTCCAAAGCCCGGGCTCTTTCCACTGAGCTACGCTGCTTCTCAGCGTGTATTTATCACAGTCCTTGTTTCATGATATTATTTCATCCTTATCTTTCACCACCCACTCACTTTCTCTTATTCATAGTCAATCAATCAATTAATCAGTCAATCGTATTTATTGAGCGCTTACTGTGTGCAGAGCACTGTACTAAGCGCTTGGGAAGTACAAGTTGGCAACATATAGAGGCAGTCCCTACCCAACAGTGGGCTCACAGCCTAAAAGGGGGAGACAGAGAACAAAACCAAACATATTAACAAAATAAAATAAATGGAGTAATAAATATGTACAAACATATATACAGGTGCTGTGGGGAAGGGAAGGAGGTAAGACGGGGGGATGGAGAGGAGGACGAGGGGGAGAGGAAGGAGGGGGCTCAGTGTGGGAAGGCCTCCTGGAGGAGGTGAGCTCTCAGTAGGGATTTGAAGGGAGGAAGAGAGCTAGCTTGGCGGATGGGCAGAGGGAGGGCATTCCAGGCCAGGGGGATTATGTGGGCCGGGGGTCGATGATCTCACCCGGACATTTAATGAATACTATTATTATTACTAGGTGTTTTTTTCCAGAGGTTAACTGATTTCTTTTAATTTCCAGACGGTCCAAAGTTGCTCGGGTGATTGGTTTGCTGGCGTCACGTACAACAGAACTTAATGAAAATGTACCGGTTATTGAGGTAATTTTTATTACATTTAAGTGTTGTGAAAAGTGAAAGTATTCTGATTAACAGCCTCCGAGGTTTACACAGCTTTATTTTTCTTCAAGTTGTTGTGGAAAAGATTAATGAAATAATCAGAAGCCTATACGCTGGAAGCACAGATCCATATTGAAATATTGATCACTAAAAATCTAGCCATTGTTAAAAGTATTCTTGGTAGAATTATGAGACTCACATTGCTTTGACCAAAGTTGTTTTCATTTTTTAGAAGGATAACTTCATTATTGTTCTCATAGGAATAATTTTGGGGAGAAAATGATATCAGAAATTTGGATTTTGGCATTTATTGTTATTATTATTTAAGTGCTTATGTGTCACGCTCTGTACAAAAAGCTAAGGCATCTACAAGATAATCAGGTTGTCACAGTGTCTATCCCCCATGTGGCTCACAGTCTAAGTGGGAGGGAGAACAGGTATTTAATCCCCATTTTACAGATGAGGAAATTGAGGCACAGAGAAGGTAAGTTACTGCCCAAAATGACATAGGCAGGTAGTAGAGCTGGGATTAAGTCCCCTGACTCTAAGGACCATGCTCTTTCCACTAAGCCATGTTGCATTACAGAAAAAAAAAAATTAGCAAAAATCGCTTTTGATTTTGATTTGAGGGTAGTTTTCATCCTCTCCAGTTGTTACGCAGTTATCTGCGGGCACAGAAACATTAGAGAAACATTCAGACCAGTCAGATTGCATGAATTTTACATCTTAATTCTAAGAAATTATTTGCTGTTTTGTTGCTGGAGTGCATTTTCCATTGATTTAATCCAGATGTCAGTGATTTCAGTTATTCCATGGTGACAAGTTGAGTTTTCTGTCTAGTAGAACAGTAGCATATAGATTTCTTGTTGCAAATGCTCTAAAGAGCTGAGTAAAGCAGTTGAAGTTGAGGCCTAAATCTCTAAGAGGGCGTGTTTCCAGCTATGTAGTCCTGAATGGGCGCCTGTAATCTCCTTCTCACTGATCTTCCTTTTTTCATACTGGTTCACTCCAATTAAATGTGTACTCTCTACAACCATTTCTCTTGATAACCACTGTAATGTCCCTCCATCTGCTTAGAGTCAGCTTCCTAGACACCAGCAGCATGCCTTGTGAAATGGTTGGTTCGGGTATGGGAGCAATTTGTGACCATAGAACAGTGTATCCCTACCTGCCTTCAAGCAGCAGACTTTGCTGTGACTTTACTCGACTCAAATACCGTTGTGGAGTGAGCCACTCAAGTCCTGCCGAAACAATCGTTGAGGTCTTTAGGAAATCAGGTATGGGCTGTGGCCATGGAACAGAATATAATAATAATTGGCATTTGTTAAGCACTTACTATGTGCAAAGCACTGTTGTAAGCGCTGGGGAGGATACAGGGTGATCAGGTTGTCCCACGTGGGGCTCACAGTCTTAATCCCCATTTAACTGAGGCCCAGAGAAGTTAAGTGACTTGCCTAAGATCACACAGCAGACATGTGGCAGAGTCGGGATTCGAACCCGTGACCTCTGACTCCAAAGCCCTGGCTCTTTCCACTGAGCCACGCTGCTTCTCTATGTGCCCTCTCCACAGCAGACCCTACTGTTGCTCAAACTGACCTGTATGAAGGATTGGAGATCCAATAATAATAATAATAATGGCATTTGTTAAGCGCTTACTATGTGCACCACACTGTTCTAAGCGCTGGGGGGATACAATGTGATTAGGCTGCCCCACGTGGGGCACACAGTCAGTCCCCACTTTACAGATGAGTTAACTGAAGCTCAGAGAAGTTAAGTGACTTGCCCAAGGTCACACAGAAGACATGTGGCGGAGCCGGGATTCAAACCCATGACCTCTGACTCCAAAGCCCGTGCTCTTTCCACTGAGCCATGCTGCTTCTCAATAGTTATAGAATGTGAGAATTTTCTTTGTATTGGAAAGTTTTTTTATTTTTATTTTTTAATGGTATTTAAGCACTGACTTGTTCTAAACTTTGGGGACGATAGAGGTTAATGATGATGATGGTGGTATTTGTTAAGTGTTTACTAAGTGCCAAGCACTCACTGTTCTGAGCACTGGAGTAGATACAAGGTAATTAGGTTGTCCCATGTGCGGCTCACAGTCTTAATCTCCATTTTACAGATGAGGTAACTGAGGCACAGAGAAATTAAGTGACTTGCCCAAAGTCACACAGTTGATAAGTGGCGCAGCCAGGATTAGAACCCACAACTTCCGAGCCCCAAGCCTGGACACAGTCCCTGTTCCACATGGGGCCCACAGCTGAGTATGAGGGAGAACAGATATTGAATCCCCATTTTTCAGTTGAAGAAACTGAGGCCCAGAGAAGTTATGTGACTTGCCCAAGGTCACTTAGCAGGTTAGCGGTGGAGCTGGTCCTCTGACTGCCATGCTCCTCTTTCACTAGGTCACACTGAGTGATATCAGGGAGTTGATACATCAGCCCAGAGTCGACACTTAGAAAACAACTCACTCAACTTCATTAACGACTTAGCACCACTTTGGGCCAGGAGGCTGCTCCACCCCTCCGGGGTTACAGAAGCCAACTCAGAAAGAACACCAAGAAATACCGTATCAGCTCACCTAATTGTCCCACCCTGATTTTTGAGGTGAAAATAAGATTCTCGGTACCCCACAACTGCACGTGGTGATAGCAGTCTGTGCCGGACAAGGAGGAGGAGTAGGGTTCGAAAGCGCTAATGCAGCAGAGCTGGCTTATGCCAGGGGAGGAGAGTTATTTTGATATGGGTGATTTCTTGGGTGCTCTCTGGGGAGGAAGAGAAGGGAGGTGGGAGTTAATTGAGTTCCTATTGCTTGCAGCACTTGGGAGAGTGTAGTAGACGTAAGAGGTACAGTCTCAAGTGCCCTCATCTTTTTCTTCCTTCTCTCCTCCTTTCTTCCTCCAATTTCAATTATTGCTGGGCTTAATTTGCCCCATGTGGTGGTCCCACACTGTTATAATGTTACAAAAATTTTGCACAAGGTGGGGCACCAAAATGACCTAAACGAGACAAATGTCTGCTCTCCCTCTGGGCCTAGCTCTAAAGAGGGGACCCCAGAGCCTCTTGTATCCAGGTTCAAAGGCTCCATCTCCTACTGAGAACCATCACCTATCCATTGGTAAGAACCAGTCTGGGTTGACCCTTAGAATAAAGATTTCACCGAAATCTGCTGATGGCTTAATTTGGTCAGGAGGCCTCTGACTCGTCCTGAGCCAAACAGAGAGAGAACCAAAGAAATAAGGAGATGGTCTAAAAAGGAGGAATGGTGATTATGGTCTAACTAGAATGAGGAGGGATAGATATCCAGGAGGCCAAGAAGAGAACAGCGTCTTAGTGGAAAGATCCCGGGCTTGGGAGTCAGAGGTCATGGGTTCTAATCCCACTCCACCACTTGTCAGCTTTGTGACTCTGGTCAAGTCACTTCACTTCTCTGAGCCTCAGTTCCCTCATCTGTACAATGGGGATTAAGACTGTGAGCCCCACGTCGGACAACCTGATTACCTTGTATCTACCCCAGTGCTTAGAACAGTGCTTGGCACATACTAAGCGCTTAACAATGCCCTTATTATTATAAGAAAGAGTTGGTGGAGGAGTTATAATATGCCATTGGTAGACAGTGAAAGGGGAAAGACAGTCTGGTGAGTAGCAATGACGAGAAAGGCTGCTAGCCTTGGGCAGATTAGCTATGAAGAGGCAGTCTAGAAAACAGTGCTTTTAAGCGCTTAGTACAGTGCTCTGCACACAGTAAGCGCTCAATAAATACGATTGATGATGCTTTAAATTGCCCATAAGGAACTTGCCTAAATCCTCACTATGTGAAATGGATCGTGCATAGATCTTCTCAACCACATCCATAGCTAAGATCTTGCGTGCAGTGTTGTCATCTTCAAAAATGATGAAAAACATTGCCCTCAGTATGTTGACCTGTGTGATTTGAGCTCTACCACAGGTAATTCAGTGAGTAGCTTTAAATGGGAAGGATTGGAAAAAAATGGACTTGGATTTAGTGTTCAGAATACTCAAAGTTTTTGCTAACAATAGGGCATCTAATTGGTTGGGAAAAAGCAGTTATTTTGAGGGATGTCATTTGGAATAAAAACTGTATGTCAGTGGTATTTATTGAGCACTTACCTTGTACAGAGCAGTGTACTAAGTGCTTGGGAGAGTACAATATAGCAGAGTTGGCAGACATGTTACCTGCCCACAAGGAAGTTAGAGTATTCTATTATGTTAGTTTTCCTTGTTTGAATCAGCCAACATATAATCCTGCGCTTTTTAATTTTTCAGACCTCCTGGAGCAGCATTTATTGCTAATCCCTGTGGAATAATTGTCTATTTTAGGGAATGGGTGTGATCATTTGAGTAGCCAACAGAGGTCATTCAAACACCAAAAGCCACAAAATGCAAGCTGAAAGGCTTTTTCTTCTAAGCTTAAGTTCAAACAGCTAGTGCAGAAACTCAGCAGGCATTTGTTCCTCCGTGTCATCTTGAGTTTTAAAGGTTTAGTTGTGACTGAAAAGTAATTTTATTCCATTAGTACTTCATTATCTGGCCTCCACGAACAGGACTCTGTCAAGAAAAATGTCCTTATTAGTAACCATTGGGGTCTAACCGAGAAGATTCTTAATCTTTTTAAAGTGCTGAGTTAATTTAAAAATTCAATTACATGATTAGCTTTAATTCTCATAGTAAGGATACAGTATTGGACCTGAATGGTTGACAGCCAGGGAGATGAGACGTGTGGATGAAGAGGGAAGCGGTTCATTCTACATGCCAGGTTGTCATAGCTCCCACTGGAGTTCATAGGCCACGTGAAATGCTGCTCATAAAGCTATAGGTTGAGGACTTGATTAGCATTTAATGTATAAACATTTTTGCTGAAACTCAGTAATTGTGTTCCTGAAGAAACTCAATTTCGTGGAAAATCATAGTGCCGCTCGTGGTATTATAATAACCTGTTTACTACAAGGTCAATAGCTTGTGGGCAGGGACTTGTTTTTATACTTCTGTTGTACTTTTCTAAGTGTTTGGTATCATGTTTTGCAAACAAAATAGTTCAGTAAACACTATTGCTTGATAACCATGGATTCCACAGGAATTAATGCAATAGATGATTTGAGGATATCACTGCCATTTTTTCAGTCCAAATTCCTACAGTTTTCTGTTCACTGCTGTTAGCATGCTACACCCTTGCCACTTGTTTTTCTGTATTAAGTACTGTAAAGTTTCATAAGTACAAATACGAAGTACTGTGTGGTATTGTGCAGTAAGGCTGAATCTGGGAAGTGTAGCAGTTACCCCACCTTGAGTAATGCCATGCTCATGCAACTGGTAGTTCCTTCCCATACTGAGTCTACCTGCACCTCTGTGTGGACTGCGTTATACCAGAAGAGATCTGTCTGGAGGGAAGAACAATTTCTAACTCAAATCATGAAATGAAAATGTGTGTTGTAGCAGAGCTGATTACTAACCCGAGTCCCCACACCTCAATCATGTTAATTCCCTTGATCACCCAGAGGTGGGAAATTAGAAGTGTTGGGAACCATTTATTAATTTAAACTTTGAACCACACAGAATTGTAGTATAAAGGATCCCAATTCTTTGGATTTTTTGGGGGGTGGGAGGGTAGAAAAATGGTAGTGTAACCCCCTAAACCAGAACATTTGCAAAGTAAAAGGTACTTTTACTTGGCTTTAAACCAGACTTGATAGAGTGACAACTCTTCATAGTTACCTGTGCAGTAGTGTATTGGGGTTAGAGGGAGTTCTTTCTTAGTTCTTTTAGTTCTTCAGCCTTCACAAGATCTTACCTAAAATATGCTATATGTGTTTTTTAAGCACCTCTAGTGTAGAAGATTCAAAACCTTTCTTACTGATTGCACTTTAAGAAACCTTTCAAGTTTTTAATCTAAATTTTCCATCCAGTTCTTAAGTGCCAGCCTCCTTTTTCTGCTCTTTGTGGAAATCACCTTACTTCAAGCTCTCATCATTTCCCTGTTACACATTACTGAACAGCTTCCTCACTGTTCTCCTTGCCATTAAACTCTAAAAGGTTTGAGGGGACTCTTGGCTCTATGGTATACTCCACCACCTAGATTGTCTTTCCAAAATATCATCTGGAATATATCTCTTCACCCCCCCTAAACTCTCCAATGGCTACTGATTTCCCACAGCACTAGGCAAGAATTTCTGATGATTGGCTTCGAAACAGTCTGCCAGCTTTCACCATTTTTCAAAATTTGCTCTTTTCACCCACTAATCTAGAGCCCACCTGGAAAACATACCATAACAAGTAGAAGGGCCAGGGTCTTGAATCATGTGCTCTTAGCTAAAAGCTCCTCTCCTCTCCCCGTGCTTGCCTCCCCAGAGCAGGGAATTTATCTCCCAACTCTGTCGTGTTGCATTCTTCCAAGTGCTTAGTACAGTTCTCTGCACACAGTAAGTGCTCAATAAATACCATTAATTGATTGCTCCACCACTTTCCCTCCCTCACCCCTTAACAGAACAGAGGAGATGAAAAGGCCTCACAAATTTGAGGACCCTGGGGAAGCAGAGGCAGTTGGCAGCTCAACTGCCTGAGGGAAGATCTTGATCTTGAACTGGGTAGCCTATCCTCCTCACCCTTTCCCTCTCCTCTTTTCTCCAGATCCATGCTATTCCTTCCCAACACCTGTCACCCTTATACTCCCCACCTCCTGTTCTCCATTTCTGCCTTCCCCCCTTCCCACAATCTCACTCCACTGTGGGCAAACTTCCTGTCATTCATGACTGTTCCTTCCCAGCTTCCCTCCCCTCCTCATCACCACCAAGACTTGGCTTATGCCTGGTCACGGTCTCCTTTGTTTTCTCTCCCTCTCTCTTTTTCAAGAGACATTTCATATTCTCCCACTTCTCCCTTCTTATGGGGGAAAATGCCATTTTTTGCTCCATCTCACCCTCTCCTTTCCTTTCAAATCACACACCATCCATCTTTATCACCTTCTGCTGTTACTTCTTATCTAGGGCTCTCCTGGTTCCACCTCTAAATTTTGTATTTATTTTTGATGTTTTTCTCATCCTCCTCCTCTTGTCCCTTCTCTTAGGTAGATCCTAGGCCACTTCAACTTCAAACCGATGATCTTTCTGACTGTCCAGCCACCTGTTTCCTTTCACTTCCCAATTCTGCTGACCTTCTGCTCCGCCTATCCTCAGAGGCCCACTAGATCTAATCATCCTGAAGCACTATGCCATCTCTAGTTAACCACAACACTCTAACCCAACATTGTATCATCTCTCCCCCACACCACTGCCCCTTGGGCAAACTTATTCCTTCTTCTCCTTCTGCAGCCTAATACTCTGGGCCCACTTCTCATCACACCCATTCTGGAATCTTTGCCCACCTAACCCCTACTTTGATGTTGAAATATGGTGCTGTGAACTGGGCACCCTCCACTTTTGCCCTCTACCCCCACAGTCACCCCCGCAGTCTGCTTCCTCTGCCCCGTGTTTGAACAGTTGAATGCAAGATGACAGAAATCCAGGCACTTGCTTAAATGCCGACCACTTCAAGTTCAATGAGCCTTCCCAAAACTCCTCATAGAATCTCATACCCAGCACCTCCCTCCCTCCCAACCCCTGACAAGCCTGCTAAATTGGGAAATTTAAAACCTTCAGGGGAGAGCTTTCCAAAAGTTTCTCCATCAGTCAATCAGTGTATTTGAGTACTTACTGATTGCAAAGCCTTGTAATCAGGGCTTGAGAGAGTACCGCGCAATAGAATTGGGAGACACAAATTCTGACCTCAAGGACTTTACAATTTAATGGAGGAGATTGGCGTTAAAATAAATTACAGTTGGGAGAAAGAGCAGAGTATAAGGATATGTACTAAAGTGCTGTTGGGTTGGGATAACAAAGTCCTTAAAGGGTACAGACCTAAGTGCATATCTAATGCAGAGGGTAGCGCTAATACGGAGGGAAAATAATGGCTTAGTTGGGGAAAGCTGCTTGGAGGAGATATTTTAGTGAGACTTTCCAGATGAGATTTGTCTTTAAATAATAATAATAATAATGGCATTTATTAAGCACTTACTATGTGCAAAGCACTGTTCTAAGTGCTGGGGAGGTTACAAGGTGATCAGGTTGTCCCATGGGGGCTCACAGTCTTAATCCCCATTTTACAGATGAGGTAACTGAGGCCCAGAGAAGTGAAGTGACTTGCCCAAAGTCACACAGCTGACAATTAGCAGAGCTGGGGTTTGACCCCATGACCTCTGACTCCAAAACCCAGGCTCTTTCCACTGAGCCACGCTACTTGGTGGATATAAAGTGAGAGAGGATAACGGGAAGGGGGAGGGGAGCGGGAGAGCCAGAGGGAGGACATAAGGAAAGAATCGATGGTGAGAGAAATGAAAAGTAGATTGGCATTAGTGCAGTGAAGTGTGCAGGCTGGGTTGTAGTGGGAGATGAGGTATCCTAAGTGTGAAGGGGAGAACTGATTGAGTGCCATCCTGCCTCACCACTCTTCTACCCTCCCTTGATCTTTCTCTTGTTTTTTCAAGGTGGCGCTTCCAGTCTACTTTCTAAGTCCACCCTGTCTTCAACTTTCAAGGTTTTGCTTTGCTGACACAGTGATGACCTGGTTCTCCTCCTACCTCCGGCTGTTCCTACAGTTGCGTTCGCTGGCTCCTCTTCCACCTCTCATCCCTTAGCTGTCTGTTTCCTGTTCTTCTGTGTCAGCCTTTTCTTTTTGTTCTCTATCCACTCTCTCTGGGTGCTCATCTGTTTATAAGGCTGCAGCTACCACTTCAAAGTGGACGACTCAAGCCTGTAACCTTGGTGTTATCCTTGACTCCCCTCTCTCACTCAACCCATATATTCAATCGGTCACTAAATCATGTTGGCTCAACCTTCACAACATCACTAAAATCCACCCTTTCCTTTCCATCTAAACTGCTACCATGTATTAACATTACTCCCTGGGTCCCTCTACATTAAGCCCTTATCACTGTCACATAGATAATAATAATAATAATTAAGTGCTTACTATGTGCCGAGCACTGTTCTAAGCACTGGGGCGGTTACAGGGTGATCAGGTTGTCCCAGGTGGGGCTCACAGTCTTCATCCCCATTTTACAGATGAGGTAACTGAGGCACAGAGAAGTCAAGTGACTTGCCCAAAGTCACACAGCTGACAAGTGGTGGAGTCAGGATTTGAACCCATGACCCCTGACTCCAAATCTCGGGCTCTTTCTACTGAGCCATGCTGCTTTTACAGGGTGGGATATCAATCTAAACCCAAGGAAGTTTCCTGGACTATTCAATTCAGCCCTACTTCAGAAAGAATCTACAACTAGGAAGAATGAGCTAAAAGATAATAAGTGGAGAGAATTTCTGCCTCTTGTGCTCTAAGTATAATAATAACATTAATAATTGTGGTATTTAAGCACTTACTATGTGCCAGGCAATGTACTGAGCACTGGGGTAGAGACAAGATAATTTGGTTGGACAGGGACAGAGACCCACACAGGGCTCAAGGTCTTAATCCCCATTTTACAAATAAGGTAACTGAGGTCCAGAGAAGTGAAGTGATTTGCACAAGGTCACACAGGGGACAAGTGGGAGAGTCAGGATTAGAACTCAGGTCCCTCTGACACCCAGGCCCGTGCTCTATCCACTAGGCCATGCTCCCTCTCAACTCTTATGCCATAGGATTCTCTCTTGTGTTAAACACAAACCTGTCCTTGTACAAATAACATGAGAGCAAATCCTAAAATGCAAAACAGTCTACGATTTTATCTTTTTTGTTGTTGTTTGGGCTGGTATCAGTCCCAAGTTCAAGAACTTGACATTGATTAAAAACTTCAGTTTTATTTTCCTGACAAATTACAGGTTTTTTGTTTGTTTTTTTTTTGAAATCTCCAAAGAGTAACATTGAAACTAGCACAGTGGAAGAAAAGGATGAAATTTACAGTGAACCTATGTGGCTCTCCCAGAAAGGGTAGGCTTGAGAGAGGAATGATGTAGAGGGACTTACTAAGAGGGTAAAAAACACTTTAAATGGCAGATGAGGGACTTCATTAGGTCCTAAAAGCAGGACAGGAGTTAGATTTTTTTTTTTAAATCCAGGTCTCCTAATTCACCTTCCCTAGTATGCGTGTTTTTAAAAAACATATTTGTTCAGCGCTTACTATGTTTCAGGCACTGTACTAAGTGCTTAGGTAGATACAATCTATTCATTTGGACACAGTCCATGTTCTACATGGGGTTCAGTCCTAATCCCTACTTTTCAGATGAGGTAACAGGCACAGAGAAGTTAAGTAGCCTGTCCAAGGTCACACAGTAGACATGTGGCGGAGCTGGGATTAGAACCCAGGTCAATCAATCAATCGATTTGAGCGCTTGTTCTGTGCAGAGTATTGTACTAAATGCTTGGGAGAGTATAGAAAAACAGAGTTTTTAGACATGTTCCCTGCCGGTTCCTCCGACTCCTAGGCTCAGGCTCTTTCCACTAGGCCTTGCTGTTTTTCCAAAGCATAATTCCAGAGCTTCATCAGTGAGGTAACAAAGTGAATCATAATCTTTGTTTCCCCTAATTCAAATAATGAGTTTTCAGTTACTTAAAGGTCAAATTTTGAAAGATGGTACAGGTGACAAGTGGGATAAAGTTCTTGGGACCACTAATTTCCGGTTGATGTGCCCAATGTTGACACTTTTCCACATCAAATTTATTTATTTTATTTTGTTAGTATGTTTGGTTTTGTTCTCTGTCTGTCCCTTTTAGACTGTGAGCCCACTGTTGGGTAGGGACTGTCTCTATATGTTGCCAACTTGTACTTCCCAAGCGCTTAGTACAGTGCTCTGCACATAGTAAGCGCTCAATAAATACGATTGATGATGATGATGATCAAATGTTAGAGAGTCTAGGTGGCACACTGCAATGAAAATGTTTTTGTACTATACGGTAAAGTTTAGTTAGCAAAAGGCCTGTTCCTTCTTTATATTAATGTAAGCCGAAAATTGCTTTTAAACACTTTCTGAGCCATTTAAATAAATACTACTATCTGAAAAGACTAAATATAAACCGGTCTTTCTGGATGGCCATAATTCACTGCATTTTAAATAATCATCCTTTTTTATTATAGGCTATGCTTACCACAGCAGGTAATGTGGCATTTAAAAGTCATTTTATGAGGCTTTGTATGAAAAAATGTAAAAGAGAAACAAAATTATTACCAAATTGCTTTGCTTTTTAGAAGGGCTTAAAATCCCCAGTGCCTTTTTTAATTCACTATGAGATAAATACACATTATATAAATGAATACTATCAAATGATCTGTAAATTAGGTTTTTTAATTATCAGACCTTCACGAGACATTTTAGTTGCATCCCTTCTTTCTATATAGTGTACATTTTTACATAAAATAATGTATTTAACAACTAATCAAATGTATTTTTTTCTCATACAAATTGATTCGGTTTATATTAATTTGGGAACTTCTAAATAGAATGAATTTCTAGTGACATTTAAAGCTGGTGCTTAGAACTGGTTGCAATCTGTTGTTGTTCCACTTTCCAGAACATTTAGCCAGAGCATAGATGGGACAAAAACCTTGCAATAAAGCATAGGTGTCTAGTCTTCGAGAAGAAATAACTAATGCAGAGAAGACCCTCAAAGATGGGTAAAGGGCTGTAAAATAAGACTTCTGAAGAAAGGTTTAAATAATTAGAGTTGTTTATCCTGGAGAAGAGTTGGGAAAAGGGCATATGATGTATATGAGAATACCTTATTAGAAACCTGTTGAGTAATTTAAAAAATTTGCATTTGTGCACTTAGAAGAAAGTGTATGTGGGGATAAGTGTTCATCTGGCTTTGGCTTTAGTGCCCCCCTCTTTTGGAATTTTGCAGTTAAACTTATACTTGTAGATTAGTTGTGAATATTTAGGGATTTCTAGTGAGACATGGCCTAGTGGCAAGAGCACAGGCCTGGGAGACGGAAGTTGTGGGTTCTAATCTCGGCTCTCCCACTTGTCTGCTGTGTGCCCTTGGGCAAGTTACTTTTTTTCTCTGCGCCTCAGTTCCTTCATCTGTAAAATGGGGATTGAGACCGTGAGTCCCACATGGGA
Organism: Tachyglossus aculeatus; assembly: GCF_015852505.1. NCBI lineage: Eukaryota > Metazoa > Chordata > Mammalia > Monotremata > Tachyglossidae > Tachyglossus > Tachyglossus aculeatus. The sequence continues at coordinate 38,823,021 of NC_052067.1, read as the reverse complement.
CGGGGATTGTGTCCAACCTGATCACCTTGAATCTACCCCAGCACTTAGAACAGTGTGTGGCACGTAGTCAGCGCTTAACCAATAACCATAATGAATTATTACCGTGAATTTCACTCGGGCTCCTCTCCCAGTATTCCTAATAAACCAACTGGCCTCAGAGCCTTCTGTATATCCACCGTGGTCCTGTAGTTAATGATCACAGGCCAAGACATCATGAAGGGCTCAAGCCCCAACAGCCCCAACCAGGTCTGGACAGGAACTCTCCTCCAGACAGAACTCAGTCTATGTGCTTACGCAAGCTCTCTTCTTTTAAGTACTGTGGCTTTAAAGCACTCAATCAGCACTCAAGAAGCAGTGTGGCTCAGTGGAGAAGAGCACGGGCTATGGAGTCACAGGTCATGGGTTCAAATTCCGGCTCTGCCAATTGTCAGCTGTGTGACTTTGGGAAAGTCACTTAACTTCTCTGTGCCTGTTACCTCATCTGTAAAATGGGGATTAAGACTGTGAGCCCCCCGTGGGATAACCTGATCACCTTGTAACCTCCCCAGTGCTTAGAACAGTGCTTTGCACATAGTAAGCGCTTAATAAATGCCATTATTATTATTATTATTAATCAGCTCACCTTTATCCTATCTCACTTCACTGATCTCCTACTACAGCTCAGCCCACACTCTCCACTCCGCTCCTCTGTCACCAGCTTACTCACTGTGCCACCATCTCATCTGTCTTAACGCCGACCCCTTTCCCTCATCCTTCCCCTAGCCTGGAACTCCCTCCCCGTCCTCATCCACCCAGCCGCCACTCTCCATCTTCAAAGCTTTATTATTAATAATAATAATAATGATGGCATTTATTAAGCCCTTACTATGTGCAAAGCACTGTTCTAAGCGCTGGGGAGGTTACAAGGTGATCAGGTTGTCCCACGGGGGGCTCACAGTCAATCCCCATTTTACAGATGAGGTAACTGAGGCACAGAGAAGTTAAGTGACTTGCCCAAAGTCACACAGCTGGCAATTGGCGGACCCGGGAATTTGAACTCATGACCACTGACTCCAAAGCCCGTGCTCTTTATAATAATAATGGCATTTTCCACTGAGCCATGCTGCTTCTCTAAAGCCACATCTCCTCCAAGAGACCTTCCAAGATTAAGCCCTCTAACCCAGCACACTCTCCTTTCTGCATCATCTGTACACTTGAATCTGTGACCTTTGAGCATTTGATATTTGCCCCAACCCCACAGCACTTACGTACATGTCTTTATATATTATAAATTACTTATATTAATGTCTGTTGCCCCCTCTAGACTGCGAGCTTGTTATGGGTGGGGAATGTGTCTGCTACTTCTGTTGTATTGTACTCTCCCAAGCTCATAGTACAGTGCCCTGCACAAAGTAAGTGCTCAATAAATACCATGGATTGATTGAAGTGGTACCGGGCCACTGGAGGATTTCCTCCACCATCATCAATCGTATTTATTGAGCACCAGGTGACACTAACTAATGGGAACTCTGTTCCAGGCAGAACGCTACCGTAATTCTCCATAGGTAGTATGGGTCCTATACCAAGAGTCTGTTGGGCGTATTCTTCCTCCTCTCCAGGCAAGAATAGCTCTCTGGCTTGACTCATAGAGGCTCAAACCTCCTAGGGCAACAGCATTTCCAGTGAGGAGAACATCATTTGGATTCTTTCCAGCCCTTGATCCTCCCAGGCGGTCAATCAATTGTGTTTATTGAGCAATTACCGTGTGCAGAACACTGCGCTAAACTCCTCAGAGAGTGCAGTGCAACAGATCCGGTAGTCATGACCCCTGCTCACAAGGATCTTACTTTCCACAGGGGAGGTAGGCATTAAAATAAATTACAGCTGTGTTCCTAAGCGTTGTTGGGCTGGGGTGAGCATCAGTGCTACAGGGATGCTTAGACAAACAGAGGGGAGGGGATACAGGGGGCATTAGGGCATAATTAGAGAAGGCCTCTTGGAGGAGATGTGACTTTGTGGGGGTGGTTCACCTTGTTTGAGTCCCCCAGTGAGGTCTATCCTAATCCTCCTCGATCTCTTCGGTGCCTTTGACACTGTGGACCATCCCCTTCTCCTCAACATGCTATCCAACCTTGGCTTCACAGACTCCATCCTCTCCTGGTTCTCCTCTTATATCTCTGGACGTTCATTTTCAGTCTCCTTCATAGGCTCCTCCTCCCCTTCCCATCCCCTTGCTGTAAGGGGTTCCTCAAGGGTCATTTCTTGGGCCCCTTCTGTTCTCCATCTATACTCTCTCCCTTGGTGAACTCTTTCGCTCCAACGACTTCAATTATCATCTCTACGCTGGTGACACCCCAATCTACATCTCCGCTCCTGTTCTCCCTCCCTCCAGGCTCTTATCTCCTCCTGCTTTCAAGACATCTCCATCTGGATGTCTGCCTGCCATCTAAAACTCAACATGTCCAAGATCGAGCTCCTTATCTTCCCTCCCAAGCCCTGTCTTCTCCCTGACTTCCCTGTCGCTGTAGACGGCACTACCATCCTTCTCATCTCACAAGCCTGCAACCTTGGTGTCATCCTCAACTCCGCTCTCTCGTTCACCCCTCACATCCAATCTGTCACCAAAACCTGCCGGTCTCACCTCCGCAATATTGCCAAGATCCGCCCTTTCCTCCCTCCAAACCGCTACCTTGCTGGTTCAATCTCTCATCCTATCCCGACTGGATTACTGCATCAGCCTCCTCTCTGATCTCCCATCCTCCTGTCTCTCGCCTCTTCAGTCTATACTTCACTCTGCTGCCTGGATTATCTTTGTACAGAAACGCTCTGGGCATGTCACTCCCCTCCTCAAAAATCTCCAGTGGTTGCCTACCAACCTTAGAATCAAGCAAAAACTCCTCACTCTCGGCTTCAAAGCTCTCCATCACCTCGCCCCCTCCTACCTCACCTCCCTTGTCTCCTTTTACAGCCCAGCCCATACACTCTGCTCCTCTGCCGTTAACCTCCTCACTGTGCCTCGTTCTCGCCTGTCCCGCCGTCATCCCCCGGCCCACGTCCTACCTCTGGCCTGGAATGCCCTCCCTCCACACATGCGCCAAACTCTCTTCCTCCTTTCAAAGCCCTACTGAAAGCTCACCTCCTTCAGGAGGCCTTCCCAGACTGGGCCCCCCCTTGATCCCCCCCCTCCTCCTCTTCCCCTCCCCATCGCCCCCCTTCCCCTCCCCACAGCACTTGTGTATATTTGTATATATTTATTACTGTATCTATTAATGATGTGTATATAGCTATAATTCTATTTATTCTGTTGGTATTGACACCTGTCTACGTGTTTTGTTTTGTAGCGTGTCTCCCCCTTCTAGACTGTGAGCCCGTTGTTGGGTAGGGACCGTCTCTATGTGTTGCTGATTTGTACTTCCCAAGAGCTTAGTATAGTGCTCTGCACACAGTAAACGCTCAATAAATACGACTGAGTGAAGGAATGAAAGTCGGTTGCTCATCAGATGTTTGAGAACTTGGTCTAACGTGCAGCCCTGGGAAGGACTCAGATTATTCACCAGATGGCAGCATATTCCCCCTGCATTTCTGCCAGTTAATTAAAATTGTGGAAGTTTCTGCCGCTTTGCTATGGGAGCAAGGGGTCCTTTTCCTCTTTTTAGTGTCCCCTTGGAAGACTAAATAATATCCAGGCGTTTTCTAGTGCACAATGAACTCGTTCCATGCTCCTGGAAGCTTTCTACAAAAAGCGGCATTGAATGAAAAACAAAAAGAGACGCTTGATCCATTTAAGAAATCAACAAAGTCATTACCTTTAAATCCCTTCTTGCTTTTAGAAAACCTGATTGACCTGAAGCCGATGCTGCTTTGGGACATTCGGAAGTACAGTAGATAAATAAAGCTGGTGTTAATTACCACCCTTGTTTGGCATTCTGCAACTCGAATCCATTAGGCGGGATTGATGAAGCTAAATGAGCCAGAGTGTTTTTGATACTGCTATAAAGAGTGTGTCTCCTATTATTTCAGTGGTTTGATGCCCTCTTCGTTTTACGTGTAATGTTGTTCATATTGATTTTACTTGGCCTAATGTTTTTGTTTGCTTCGCTGGAGTTATCTCTGCAAGATCACTCGAGAGCATGGTTGTTTGTAAGTCCCCTGAAGAGTCTCCATCTGGTCGCATGAATCTTGGAATTAGGCTTTCTTTCGATCATTATTTCTGTGTGACTTGGCAGTCCGTCATTTCAATTGCTGTAGTTGAATTACGAGATCGTTCTTAAATGTGACACATCTAAAAGATTCATCTTGAATCTGTGTGCCTTCAGTTCTGTGATATATGTGTGTGTGTGGGGGGGGGAGACAGGCTGCATTGTGGCACAACTTCGTAGTAGTCCTGGTGTCTAATACTATGGGCAAATGGATGCTTCTCACATACTACTACTTCTCACAAAATACTACTACAAACTTGATTTTTGAGAAATGGGGTGACATGTCCTGAACGTTTTTAAGATAGGAGGAAGCAAATCCTGACAGTGGGGGTTATTAGACATTGGAATAAGTTACTGAGAGGGGTTTTGAAGTCTTTCTCTAGAGGTCTATAGAAGGGAGGACAGATGCTCGTATCTCAGAGAGTTTAAGCGTAATTTTCCCTGAAAATGGGAGGTTGGGCTTAGTGTATCTTCCACCTATGTCATTCTGTAGCTTCTCAGAATAAGTGAGGAACATTTTGTTAGCCTAGGAATTTTAATGGTTTCTAAATCAATATTCCTCCCGTTTTTGTTTTTCGTTGCCTTATCAAGTTTGTCATAGTATTTTTGTAGCAGTATTTATCAGGCACTTACTGCATGCAGAACACCGAACTAAGTACTGGGAAAGCTTATATAGGTGGGCATTAGACACGGACCTCATCTCTTGAAGAGCGTACAGTCTATTAATAAAGGTGGGGAGGCCTGGAGACAATGGATGAATCAATCTATGGTACTAGCCATTTGTATCTGTTGAATGCTTACTTTGTACCAAGCACTGTACTAAGTACTTGGCAGAGTACAGTATAACAAACACATTTTCTGCCCACAACAGGTTTGGCACAGAGCACCATACTAGGCCCTTGGAGAGTACATTAATATAGAGATGCAAGACACATTCTCTGCCCATAAGTTTACAGTGTAGAAGGCGAGATGGACATTCCAGTAGGTTAAGGATATGTATATAAGTGCTGTGTTACTGAAGGTGAGTTGCTCAAAGGGTACAGATCCAAGTGCATAGACAATATAGAAGGGAGAGAGTGTCAGGGGAAGGATGGTTTAATTGGGGAAGGCCTCCGGGAAGAAATATGATTTTAATAGGGCTTTGAAAGTGGGGAGAGTGGTGAATTGTGGTATATCAGGGGGAAGGAGTTGCAGGCTGGAGGGGGGACATCATGGGTAAGGAGGTAGTGGCAAGATAGGTGTGATCAAGGTTATAGTGAGAGGAGCTGAGGGTGTGGTTGGGTTGTAGAAATCAGTGAGGTAAGGTAGATGGGGGAGAGCTGATTGAAAGAGTGTTTTAAAGCTAACTGTAAGGAGCTTTTTGCTTGAAGGTTCTTGAGGAGGGTGAAGACAAGGACTAAATTTTTTGTAGAAAAATGATCTGTAATGGAGACAGGCAGAGGTATCAGCAAGAAGGCTGTTGGAGTAGTCAAGGAGGGATACAAGTACTTGCATCAGCATAGTAGCAGGTTAGATGGAGAGGAAGGGTGGATTTTAACGTTGTGAGGGTAGAACTGACAAGATTTGGTGACAGACTGAATGTGTGGGTGGAATGAGAAATAAGGATAATGCCAGGGTTATAGGCTTGTGAGAGCGGGAAGACAGTGGTGGTGTTTACAATTATAGGAAAGACAGGGTTTGGGTGGGAAGATGAGTTCTGTTTTGGGCAGGTTCAGTGGGAGGTGTTTGGTGGGGGATAGCCAGTTAGAGATATCCTGAAGGAGGAGGAAATGAGAGCCGGAGAGAAGGAAGGACTGAAATATTAAAACATGAAAACAGCTTGAGGCAACGACAAATATGCGACACACAAAATAAAAAGCCAATAGGGAACTGCAACTAGAGGAGCAGAATATATCCTCGTGGTTGAGTACACAGTAATGGCTCTGCAGCCACTACCTGTCTCAGGGTTGTATGAGACCTTGTGCTGCAGGTGCTGTTCTCATTCCTGCCAGAGTGGTGGAAAGCAGGACGGGATGGGACCTCCTCGATGGGGCGGAGGGGGCCCATATCTGTAATTTATTTATATTAATGTCTGTCTCCCGCTGTAGACTGTAAGTTCACTGTGGACCTGGACCGTGTCTGTTATATTGTTATAGCGTGCTCTCCCAAGCACCAACGTGGCTCAGTGGAAAGAGCCCAGGCTTGGGAGTCAGAGATCATAGGTTCAAATCCTGGCTCCGCCTGTGTGACCTTGGCCAAGTCACTTCACTTCTCTGTGCCTCAGTTACCTCATCTGTAAAATGGGAATTAAGACTGTGAGCCCCACGTGGGACAACCTGATCACCTTGTTATCTACCCCAGTGCGTAGAACAGAGCCTTGCACATAGTAAGTGCTTAACAAATACCATTATTATTGAGAAGCAGCGTGGCTCAGTGGAAAGAGCCCAGGCTTTGGAGTCAGAGATCATGGGTTCAAATCCTGGCTCCACCAACTTGTCAGCTGTGTGACTTTGGGCAAGTCACTTAACTTCTCTGTGCTTGTAACCTCATCTGTAAAATGGGGATGCAGACTGTGAGCCCCACGTGGGACAACCTGATCACCTTGTAACCTCCCCAGCGCTTAGAACAGTGCTTTGCACATAGTAAGTGCTTAATAAATGCCATCATCATCATCATTTAGTACAGTGCTCTGCACACAGTAAGCGATCAATAAATATGATTGTGTGGGGCCGGCCCCAGGTGAGGAGAGAAGGCTGTTGGCTAGGCCACAGTGAGAGGGGCTGAGAGCGCTTAGAGAGGTGCGGCTGACAGTGCTGGATGTTTTATTTGAATAGCCCTAATAAAATGCACTTTGATTAGGTGGTTGATTCTGTGCATTCTGCAGGATTCTTGTGGGCAATAAAATACTATTTAGCAGCAAAGACTGAGCACAGTCAGGTCGGATCCATACGGTAGCCTCGAGGAGGATTGCGAGTCATTTATTGGCCTTTCCATTGCTACTTTTTGGGCATATTGCACATGTACCTTACTGTTAGGTCAGCGTCTCTTCTCCCATTTTAATACGCTTTGTGAGATACGGACTGGTTTGCAGTGATAAAAGCAAGAATCTAAAGCTATCAATTTTTGTGTGGCACGAAGAAGTTAAGGCATTTTGAATTACTTTTCTGGGTAAGGTTGGGATATTGAAGTGCAATTCAGGTGGGAAATGACTGCTTGAATTATGTATGCAAGTAACCTGTCTCACATCAGAATACTTTAAAAATATTCTGCCTAATTACTTAGAATGTTGCAAGTCTATTTACTGTCTTACCTGGTGCCTTGAAGAAAAATATTCATCTTATATTTTCTGTAATCACTGATTTTTTTCATTATGAATTATAACTAGTACACATGCATACCTTTGTACTATTTTTAGAGTACGAGTTCAGGGTTCTATTTACAACAAAATGTAATTTTGTGATCCATATGAAACTAGAAAGACATCACATTTAGTTTTCCGTGAGATGAAAGAACCAGAGAAATGGGAGACATGATGGAGAGAAATTATTTGAAACACAACTAACCAGAACCTTTCCCTGAAGTAGAAATGCAATTTAAAATTGGCTTTACTTGCACTTCTGCTATTTAAGAAATATTGAGTATGCACTTTTAAAATTATAGTAGCAAGTAAATTTAACTATTCTATATAAAACAAATTGAAGGTCTTTCTGTGATTATAGTCCTTTAATTACCTTAGGTTTGCAAAATATAGCCCTTGTGATAGCCTCACTAAGAGGAAGGTCCAGGGTCCGTTATCATAGTAGTTCCTCTTAAAAAAAAAAAAAAAAAAAAAAAAACCCACCCCCAAAAAAACTTGTGCCCCCAAACTGGGGTATTCATGTTTGTTTGTTTTTTTAATATAGTATTTGTTAAGCATTTACTATGTGCTAAGTGCTGGAGTAGATACAAGCTAATAAGATTGGACACAGTCCATGTCCCACATGGAGATCACAGTCTTAATTCCCAGTCTTAAAATGAGGTAACAGAGGCACAGAGAACTGACTTGCCCAAGGTCACACAGCAGACAAGTGGTAGAGTCAGGACTAGAACCCAGGTCTTTCTGACTCCCGGTCCCATGCTCTATCTACTCATCCACGCTGCTTCGAAGTCCTAAGGACTATTGAAAGTCCTTAGTGGACAAGCCTACTTTGTCAGAATTTCATCTCCCCCTTCTAGACTGTGAGCCCGTTGTTGGGGGACCATCTCTATATGTTGCCAACTTGTACTTCCCAAGCGCTTAGTACAGTGCTCTGCACACAGTAAGTGCTCAATAAATATGATTGAATGAATCCTTTTAAAACCTTATTTTGTAGGAGCAAAATTGCTATGGTCCATTTGGGAGCTCTCCGTTTATCAAATGATCCCACAGAGACTATCTCAGATACACAGCTTGGGGTAGCTTCATGTCCCTGTTAGGCAGAAATCTACGTATTCAGCATTTCCTCTAAAACTCACTACCAACAGATATCTGTTCAAAAATGGAAGGTCTGAACTGCTGTGGGTCTTTTTTTGCTGGTCTCAGGAGAGCTGGTTTCTATCGTGACTCTGCCACTTGTGTGCTGTGTGACCTTAGGCGAGTCACTTCACTTCTCTGTGCCCCAGTTGCCTCATCTGTAAAATGGGGATTGTGACTGTGAGCCCCACGTGGGACAAGGGTTGTGTCCACCTTGATTTGCTTGTATCCGCCCTGGCGCTTAGTTCAACTCCTGGCTCACAGTAAGCGCTTAACAAATATCATTATTACTGTAGTGTCGGCAGCTCTCTGGCAAGTAATGCTGGTTGTTGGGTCTATCACAGGTGTCTGAAGAAGTAGTAGTAATAATAATAATAATGATGGTGGTATTTAAGCGCTTACAATGTGCCAAGCACTGTTCTAAGCACTGGGGTAGGTACAAGGGAATCAGGTTGTCCCATGTGGGGCTCACATTCCTAATCCCCACTTTACAGATGAGGTAACTGAGGCCCAGAGAAGTTAAGTGACTTGCCCAAAGTCACACAGCTGATAAGTGGTAGAGCCAGGATTAGAACCCATGACCTCTGACTCCCAAGCCCGTGCTCTTTCCACTAAGCCACACTGCTTAGTAGTGGAAATTGCATTTATTGAGCACCCTCATGGTATGGTGGCTTGTTCTAGGTGCTGCGATAAAGTACAGGATAAAGAAGTGACGTATTCCCAGCCCACAAGTTTGTGCTCTAATGGGGAAGACAAACACAAAATAATTTACAAGCAGCACATCTTAGTGGAAAGATCGTGGGCCTGAGAGTCAGAGGACCTGAGTTCCAACTCCAGCTCTGCTTTGTGACCAAGGGCAAGTCACTTAACTTCTCTGTGCCTGTTAACCTCATCTGGAAAATTGGGATTAAAACTGTGAACCCCCTGTGGGATTTGGACTGTGTCCGTCCTGTTTAGCTTTTATCTATCGCAGCATTTAGACAGTTCCTGGCACATTGTAAGAACTTAACAAGTACCATGAAAGCCCCAAAACTTTAGTCAAAATAGAATGTGTGTGTGTGAGTGCTACAGTTCACTGAAGGGATCAGATGACTCAGGGAGACAAGTTGGGAAAAGTTGTCGGAGTTGGAATTTTAGGGGAGCTTTGAATGTGGGGTGAGTTGTGGTCCCCCTGATGCCGGGAGGAAGGGAGTTCCCAGTCAGGGGAATAGCACGAGTCGAGAGACGGAAGCAGGAGAGCTAGAAAGTTAGCTAGGGAGAAATGAAGGCGGTGAGGAGAGAGGGTGAAGAGAGCAGATAGGCAAGGTGAGGCCAATGGTTTGGAGGCTTGAGGCCAACTGTAGAAGATTTTGTTTGAAGGAGAGAAACACAGGAAGCCAGGTGCGTTTTGAGGAGAGACATCTTTTCAGTGCTTTGGGTAGGTGATTTGTGCAGCAACAGGTGTATAGATTGGAGAGGGGAGCCGGGAGATGGGGTGATAGCTGGAGTGGACTGTCAGGTAAAGAAAGGCCTTCTTCAAAATGAGGGAGAATTTCTTGCGTTGAAGACAGAGGGGAGGGAATAATTGGAGAGTGAAAGGTTGTCTGTGAGAGACTGTAAACTCATTGTGGGCAGGGAATTCATTCATTCATTCAATCGTATTTATTGAGCGTTTACTGTGTGCAGAACACTGTACTAAGCGCTTGGGAAGTACAAGTTGGCAACATATAGAGACGGTCCCTACCCAACATTGGGCTCACAGTCTAGAAGGGGGAGACAGAGAACAAAACATAACATATTAACAAAATAAAATAAATAGAATAAATATGTACAAATAAAATAAATAAATAGAGTAATAAACACATACAAACATATATACAGGTGCTGTGGGGAGGGGAAGGAGGTAAGGCACGGGGGATGGTGGGGGGGGAGAGGGAGGGGAGATGTATCTATCAACTCTGTTGTATTGTACTCTCCCAAGTGTGTGGTACAGACCTCTGCACACAGTAAGCACTTAAGCCTGCGAGTCAGAAGGACCTGGGTTCTAATCCTGGTTCCACCACTTGTCTGATGTGTGACCTTGGGCAAGTCACTTCTCTGTTCTCTGTTACCTCATTTACAAAATGGGGATGAAGACTGTGAGCCCCATGTGTGACAGGGAGTGCGTCCAACCTGATTAGCTTGTATCTATCCCAAAACCTAGAACAGTGGTCAACACATAGTAAGCGCTTAACAAATGCCATCATTATAAATACCATTGATTTATTGAAGAGATATGAGGGAAGGGAGGAGAGTAGGAATGCATAATTTTTAGGAGGTAAATTGTAAGCTCCCTGACGACAGGGATTGTATCTTAGTCTACTGTACACTCCCTAGCGATCAGTATGGTGCCCAGTATACAGTGGCTCTGCCATCTGCCCGCCGTGTAACCTTGGGGGAGTCCCTTAACTTCACTCGGTATCCATTTCATCATCTGTAAAGTGAGGATTTAATACTTGTTCTTCCTCATATTTAAACCATGAGCCCCATGTGGGACAGGGACTGCCTCTGGTCTAAGCCCCTGTGCTTAGTACAGAGCTTGGCACTTAGTAAGTGCTTAACAAATCTTATAATTATGGTGCTGCTGATGGTGATTACGAAATCCTCAATAAATACCATCGATCGAGGGGATAATGTCTGAGGTGAAGGTAGGAGGGGGTGAATTTATAGAGCCGACAGGAGATTTCCTGGGAGACCGCTGGGAAGCAGGAGTACAGTGTGGAAAGGGGTGGTGTGATGACTTTGGAAAGTTCATGCCTGATAATGATAGGGAATTTAAGTGCTTACTATGTGTTGAGCACTGTTCTAAGTGCTGAGGTAGGTGCAAGTTATTGAGGTCCGACACAGTCCCCGTCACACATGGGGCTCACCCTCTAAGAAGGGAGAACAAGTATTAGACCCCCATTTTATAGATGAGGAAATTGAGGCACAGAGAAGTTGTCACTTGCCCAAAGTCACACAGCAAAGTGGACAAGCTGGGATTAGAAACCAGGTCCTCAAAGTCCCTGGCCTGTGCTCTTTCCAATAGACCATGCTGCTCTTTTTGTTGATTTCACCAAGAGAGTAGTTCATTCATTCATTCAGTTGTATTTATTGAGCGCTTACTGTGTGTAGAGCACTGTACTAAGAGCTTGGGAAGTACAAGTTGGCAACATATAGAGACGGTCCCTACCCAACAGCGGCTCACAGTCTAGAAGGGGGAGACAGACAACAAAACAAAACATGTGAACAGGTGTCAAGTCATCAGAATAAATAGAAGTAAAGCTAGATGCACACCATTAACAAAATAAATAGAACAGTAAATACGTACAAGTAAAATCAATAGAGTAATAAATCTGTACAAACATATATACAGGTGCTGTGGGGAGGGGAAGGAGGTAGGGTGGGGGGGATGGGGAGGGGGAGAGGAAGGAGGGGGCTCAGTCTGGAAAGGCCTCCTGGAGGAGGTGAACTCTCAGTAGGGCTTTGAAGGGAGGAAGAGAGCTAGCTTGGCGGATGTGTGGAGGGAGGGTATTCCAATCAATCAATCAATCGTATTTATTGAGCGCTTACTGTGTGCAGAGCACTGTACTAAGCGCTTGGGAAGTACAAGCTGGCAACATATAGAGACAGTTCCTACCCAACAGTGGGCTAACAGTCTAGAAGGGGGAAACAGAGAACAAAACCAAACGTACTAACAAAATAAAATAAATAGAATAGATAGGTACAAGCAAAATAAATAAATAAATAAATACATAGAGTAATAAATATGTACAAACATATGTAATTCCACGCCAGGGGGAGGACATGGGACGGGTGTTGATGGCGGGACAGGCGAGAACGAGGCACAGTGAGGAGGTTAGCGGCAGAGGAGTGGAGGGTGCGGGCTGGGCTGGAGAAGGAAAGAAGCGAGGTGAGGTCGGAGGGGGCAAGATGATGGACAACCTGGAAGCCGAGAGTGAAGAATTTTGCCTGATGCGTAGGTTGACTGGTAGCCCCTGGAGATTTTTGAGGAGGGGAGTAACATGCCCAGAGCGTTTCTGCACAAAGATGATCCGGGCAGCAGCGTGACGTATAGACTGAAGTGGGGAGAGACAGGAGGATGAGAGATGAGAGGAGGCTGATGCAGTAATCCAGTTGGGATAGGATGAGAGTTGTTGAGGTCATTGTAATTAGAGGTCAGGCAAGGAGGTGGTGGGAGGATTCAATCAATTGTATTTATTGAGTGCTTACTGTGTGTAGTTCATCGTACTAAGCGTCTGGGAGAGTACAATATAGTGGAGTTGGTAGATCCATTCCCTGCCTATGGTGAGCTTTCAGTCTAGAGGAAGAGACAGCCATTAATAGAAATAATGGCTTAGTGGATAGAGCACGGGCCCGGGAGTCAGAAGGACCTGGGTTTTAATCCTGGCTCCACCACCTGTCTGCTGGGTGACCTTGGGCAAGTCACGAAGAAGAGGGGGCTGAAGGAGGGAGGGATTGGAGAGGAGCAGAGGAGATTTTAGGGAGTCCTGTAACTTTCCAAGAGAACCCATGGCCTAGTGGATCGAGCAAGGCGTGGGAGTCAGAAGGACCTGAGTTCTAAACCTGACTCTACCACTTGTCTGCTGTGTAACCTTGGGCAAGTCACCTCAGTTCTCTGTGCCTTGGTTACCTCATCTGTAAAATGAGGATGAAGACTATGAGCCTCAAGTGGGACAGGGACTGTTTCCAACCTGATTAACTTGTATGCACCCCAGTCCTTAATACAGTGGCTGGCACATAGCGCTTAACAAGTTCCACTTTGGGGAAAAAAAACAACACCTTAACTTGGCTTCGCACCTTACTACTGTGAAAGTAGTAAGGCCTTCCCAGACTGAGCCCCTTCCTTCCTCTCCCCCTCGTCCCCCTCTCCACCCCCCATCTTACCTCCTTCCCTTCCCCACAGCACCTGTATATATGTATATATGTTTGTGCATATTTGTTACTCTATTTATTTTACTTGTACATATCTATTCTATTTTATTTTGTTAGTATGTTTGGTTTTGTTCTCTGTCTCCCCCTTTCAGACTGGTGAGCCCACTGTTGGGTAGGGACTGTCTCCATATGTTGCCAACTTGTACTTCCCAAGCGCTTAGTACAGTGCTCTGCACACAGTCAACGCTCAATAAATACGATTGATGATGACTATTGATGATGAAAGTAGTAAACCAGCACCTTAGCCTACCTGAAGATTTAGTTCTCTCCTTTGCTTCCTGACAGCTCCCCTGATGCCTCTAGAGGGAACTCTGGCCAGATGTTTGGAAACCACACATCTCTCACCAAAGAATGATTGCTGTAGTGAACTGCAGTTTAGTCTATCATAATCTTCAGGGTCTAAATTCCTGACCCAAGAGCAACTCAGTTAGTGGCATTACTCACTATAGTCATTGATTAGGTGTTCTTAGTTTTATTCCATTTTTACCCCTATTTCCCCCTTCTAATTCATCTTATCCATTCAATCGTATTTATTGAGCACTTACTATGTGCAGAGCACTGTACTAGGCACTTGGGAAGTACAAATCGTCCTGATATAGGATCAAAGGAGTTACAAGCTGATGGAACAGTGTGAACTAGGGGACAGAGGTGGGAGAGTCAAGAGTGAGGGCCACATCCCCTAAGAAGGTTGGCCTATCAGTAGATCTATTTAAAAGGGGTTCATTTCTTCCGTTAAGTTTCTTTCCATACTTAACCACCACAAATTTATAAAAATTGGGGTAGTGGCTGAATAAACTGTAAGCTCCAGATTGTGTCTGCCTGTAGAACTCTTCTCAGCTTTGTGGTTTGCTTCCTGTTCCATGCTATATCTGCCACTTCTTTTTACTCTTTCTCTTACCACCTTTCCTGTCACCCGATTCCCAGTCAGCTGCATTGGCATGGTTTAGCATTTCGGAAGCGGACAGACAGCAGTGTTTCAGGGATAATTCTCAGAGGTGTTGGGATCATATGCCATGATCCTAAAGGGCTTCCTACCTGCTGGCCCAATCTTTACCCTGCCTCCTTGTGATTTTTAGTCCCCCAGAGTTGTAGTTTTTCAAACTACCAAGTCTTGGTCTAGAAACAGTTGAAGAAGTAGGTTGAGCCCTTTTGGGGCCACTCTAAGTTTTGTTATGCCTGAGTCCTATTAATCCATGCCTGTATGCCATAATAATAGACCTGACATATTCATTTTTGACCTAATTAAAATTTAAATGCCAACAATAGTTGCATTTTTATCAGAGAGGTCTGGACCCCTGAAGGCTTTTTACACAGTCAGAATATATCTGCAAACCTAGAGATGTCCTTTGCAAATAAGTGAAATTTGTTTCCTTTACTTTCACTATTTCTGATGGTGACCATTAGGTAACTTTGCACGTGCCTCACATTTCACACCTCATTTTCTTTTACACTGGCATAAAGGTCAATTCCTTTTAGTAATCTTTGGATATTTTATTGGGAATAATGTTAAATCATCATCCATGGTATTTATTGAGCCCCTAGGATGTGCAGAGCACTGTACTAAGTGCTTATGTAATACCTTTGACACTCCAGAGGTAAGTTTGGGTTATTGTACCATCATATCTTGAGGAGAAATAGTAACTTGAGTGGGTGATGGTAACAGTAGTAGTTGTAGTAACTAGTTATGCATCCCCTGAACAAAGCCCTACTACAGTCATACTTCATCTAGGGAACCTTCTCTGCCTATCCTTGTCCATTTCTGCATTAAACAGAAACTCCTTGCCATCGCTTTAAGGGACTCAATCAGTTCTCCCCCCCTCCTACCTAAAATTCACTTGTCTCCCATTACAACCCAGACTGCACATTTCACTCTTCTCACCCCAACCCATTTACCTTATCTCAGCCTCATCTCTTGCACCATCGACCCTTTGCTCAAGTCCTCTGTTCTGCCAGGAACCCCCTCCCGCTTTGAGTCCAACAGATCAAGTCCAGCAGATCACCGCTCTTCCCATCCCCAAAGCCCTTCGAAAATCATATCTCTTTCAAGAAGCCTTCCCCGACTAATCTCTCATCTCCCCAACCCCGCTCCCTTCTGCAGCATTTGGGCATTTGGGTCTGTACCCGCTAAACCCTTGAATCCTCATTCCACCCCTCCATCACCTAAATGCATATTCTTCTACTTTTCTTACCCGTAATTTTAGTGCCTATCTTCCTCATTGGTTGTAAGCTCTTGAGAGCAGACTGTCTACCAACTTTATAGCTAAGCATTTGAGAGAGTACAAGTGCACAGCACAGAGACACTCAGTAAATACAATCAGTTTAATATTTGAATGCCCCCTTGACATAGTCCACTGTACTAGCAACTTGAGATGTGTTCTATAAAGAAGTGACATGGTCTTTGCCCACCAGAATTTTACACTCTAATGGGGAGGCAGACATAAGCTATGTTGCCAACTTGTACCTTAGTACAGTGCTCTGCACACAGTAAGCGCTCAATAAATATGATTGAATGAATGAACTAGAATGGTTAAAATAAATGAGTGTATGCATATGAATCTATGCATATAGATATATATCTGCCCCACAGCACTGATGTATGTATCTATAAATTGTATATTATAAATTTTTTATATTGTCTGTCTCCCCCACTAGACTGTAAGCTCACTATGGGCAAGGAATGTGTCTACTAACTCTGTTGTACTGTCCCAAACATTCAGCACAGTGCCATTTCACACAATAGGCACTCACTATCTACCATTGATATTGATATAAGGGCTGAGTGTGGATATTAATACATTCATAAGTGCCAGAATTGACTGGTGGAATTCTATGGCTTAGGGTTCTGGGGGATTGCGGAAGGTTTGTGAGAAGAGGTGGGATTTTAGGAGGGCTTTGAATGTGGGGAGAGCAACAGTTTGTAGGATGAGGGGTGGGGTGTTCCAAGCTGTGTGCAACGCATAAATATGAAAATGAGGCAGGAGAGTTGAGAACAGCATACAGCTAGAAATTTGGCTTCGGAGGAATAAAGACAGTGAATTGGGGAATACCGGGTGAAGAGCTGAGACAGGTAAGGTGGGTTAAGTTGGCAGAGAGCTGTGAAGCCAGTTGTGAGGGAGGAGATCTTGTTGAATGGGATGGATGTTCCACTGAGACTTCCAACTTAGCATGTCCAAATCAGAACTCCTTATAATAATTGTGGAATTTAAGGGTACCAAGCACTGTACTAACCACTGCAGTAAAATACAAGATAATCAGGCCCCACAGGCTAAGTAGGAGTAAGAACAGGATTGAATTCCTTGTTCACGCCTTTCCTCTGACCTGGAACTCCCTCATCCTTTACATCCGACAAACCACTATTTTCCCCACCTTCAAAGCTTTATTAAAATCACTTCTCCTCCAAGAAGCCTTCATTTTCCCTACTCCCTCTTCCTTCTGAAAAGCTCTTGCACTTGTATTTGTACCCTTTAAGCACTCGACGTTCACTCCTCCCTCCACTGCACAACACTTACAAACATGTCCTTAATTTATTTTAATGTCTGTCTTCCTCTTTAGACTGTAAGCAACTCACGGGCAGGGAACCTGTCTGCTGACTCTGTTGTAGAGTACTCTCCCCAAGTGCTTAGGACACCATAAGGAGGAAGCAGTGTGGCCTAGTGGAAAGAGCACAGGCCTGGTAGAGGATTAAATTCTAATCACAGTTCTACCACTAGTCAGCTGTGTGACCTTGGGCAAGTCGTTTCACTTCTCTGCGCCTGTTTCCTCATCTGTAAAATGGGGATTAATTCTTTCTCTCTCTACTTAGACTGTGAGTCCCATGTGGGCCTGGGGCTGTGTCCAAATCGAACATCTTATATCTACCCCCAGTGCTCAGTACAGTGTGCGGCACATAGTAAGCACTTAACAAATACCATAATTATTAAAACTAAATACCACTGATTGGGCTGAGTGATGCTTCTTGAAGATGATTTGTGCAGCAGTATGTAGCATAGTTTGGGGTGGGGAGAGGCTGGAAGCTGGAAGACCAGCAAAGATGCTGATGGTACGGTAAAGTGTCAGGGCTGACACTATAGAGGTAGAAGTCTGGGTGGAGAAGGGACACATCCGAGAAACGTTATGCAGGCAGAGTTTCGCAGTAGACTGAATGACAGTGAAGGGTCAAGGAAGGCACCAAGGTTACGGACTTCTGAAGCAGGGTGACAAGTGATCTTGTCAACAGAGTTGGGAAATTTACAGGGAGGACTGAGGTTCAGGGATGAAAATGAGTTCATTCAATCATACTTGAGTGCTTACTGTGTGCAGAGCACTGTACTAAGCCCTTGGGAGAGTATAATAATAATAATAATAATGGCATTTATTAAGTGCTTACTAAGTGTAAAGCACTGTTCTAAGCGCTGGGGAGGTTACAGGGTAATCAGGTTGTCCCATGGGGGGCTCACAGTCTTCACCCCCATTTTACAGATGAGGTTACTGAGGCCCAGTGAAGTGACTTGCCTAAAGTCACACAGCTGACAAGTGGTGGAGCCGGGATTTGAACCCATGACCTCTGACTCCAAAGCCCGGGCTTTTTCCACTGAGCCATGCTGCTTCTCTCTAATAATAATGGCATTTATTAAATGCTTACTATGTGCAAAGCACTGTTCTAAGCGCTGGGGAGGTTGCAAGGTGATCAGGTTGTCCCACAGGGGAATCTCAGTCTTCATCCCCATTTTATAGATGAGGGAACTGAGGCCCAGAGAAGTTAAGCGACTTGCCCAAAGTCACAAAGCTGACAATTGGCAGAGCCGGGATTCGAACCCATTACCTCTGACTCCAAAGTGCGGGCTCTTTCCACTGAGCCACGCTGAGTTTGAGGTGCCAGTAGTTAAGATGTGGTATTGCCCTTGAGAGATCAGGGCTAGAGAGAGCGGTTAGAGAGTCATCCACATAGAGGTAGGAGTTGAAGCCATGTGAATGGATGAACTGTTTGCATCATTTGCATCATGTGTTGCCAACTTGTACTTCCCAAGCACTTAGTACAGTGCTCTGCACACAGTAAGCGCTCAATAAATGCGACTGATGATGATCATTTATAGAGCAGATGGGAGAAGGCAGCTGGGAAGCGGGAGAAAGATGAGGAAGCAGGAGTAGAGTGTTGAGGGAGCAATGGCGAGACTTTTTGGGAAGCTTACGCCTGATGGCTTTGATTTTGCCAAAAAAGTATTTGGTGAAGTCACTGGGGGTGGTGGAGGGCCTGGGAGGATAGGGGAGCATGTTGGAAGGCAGCGGGGAAGCAGCTTTCAGAGACTCGGCCGTTGAAGATGGCAGTTTGAGCAGGTAGAACTGGAGCTTTCTTCTTAGTCTTAGCGCCTGATTCGCCCTTCCTCATTCAGTGCTCAGCCAGTGATTCCAGGTTACAGAAACTTTGACGAGTAGTAGAGTGGAATTCTTGGAAACCACTGAATATTTTCAAATTGCATCTTTTCAATCAAGGAATTAGGTGGATACTCTTGAAATCACAAATGATGAAAAAATAGATATTTTTGCCAGTGGACAAATATTGACGTAGTGTTTAGAGTAGGTGCCAAGAGGCGAGGGGATTTCTTACCGCTTTCCCACCCTCAAACTTTGTCTTCCCTTTCTGTTTCCTCTATATTTATACTCTTAAACAGAGACTGTGTTTCCTTCTCAAATCCTGTTAGCACCCGTGTTACTTTGGGACAGGGTGAAGACAGAGCTCCTTGAGGAAGGCATAGAGCTCATATCCCAAGAATACAGTCAGTGGGGAGTGGAACTCTCTACTCTTACTCTCCAGGTTTTGGGGGGATTTTCAATGCTTACTGTGTGTCAAGCACCATTCTAGGTGCTGGAGTAGATGTAACTTAATCAGGCTTAAAATAGTCCCTGTACCACATGGGACTCACAGTCTAAGTAGGAGCAATGGGCTGGGAACACCCTCCCTCCTCATATCCAACAAAGCCTTCATATCCTTCAAAGCCTTAATGAAGGCACATCTCCTCCAAGAGGCCTTCCCTAAGCCCTCCTTTCCTCTTCTCCCACTCCCTTTGCATCACCCTGACTTGCTCCCCTTTCATTATTATTATTATTATTATTATTATTATTATTATTATTATTATCCCTGCTCCCAGCCCCACAGCCCTCATGTACATATCTATAACATTTATATTAATGTCTGTCTGCCCCTCTAGACTGTACTGTAAACTCATTGTGGGCAGGGATTGTGTCTATTGTTGTATTGTAATAATAATAATAATAATAATGACATTTATTAAGCGCTTACTATGTGCGAAGCACCATTCTAAGCGCTGGGGAGGTCACAAGGTGATCAGGTTGTCCCACGGGGGGGCTCACAGTCTTAATCCCCATTTTACGGATGATTTAACATTAATTCCTGTGGAGAATTACACTTTAAAGCTCTTTCACTTAACACTTATTCTCATGGAACAGATTGAAAACACTGCTTACTCTGTCCAGCTTGATTTGTATAAATCCATCTAGCAATCAATCAATCAATCGTATTGTACTCTCCCAAGCACTTAGTGCAGTGCTCTGTACACCGTAAGCGCTCAATAAATATGAATGAGTGAATGGGACTGAGGCACAGAGAAGTTATGTGACTTGCCCAAGGCCACACAGCAAACAAGTGGCTGAACTTGTGTCCTTTGATTCCAAGACCCACGCTTTATTCCCTAGACCATACTGCTTCCCACTTCCTGCTGTTGAGCCCTGAGGCTAGAGAAATTGCTTCAAGAAGTGGAGTTAGCAAGCATTTATTCCAGTTCCTGGATGCTGTTGAGACCCCACAGATCCTGGTCAAATGAGCAATTTAGATTAGCCTTCAGCCTTCTTCCTCATGTGAATGATCCTCTGCTACTTTTTTTCTTTAAAGTTTTATTTTTCATTTGAGGCTTATCAAAACTTTAAAACACTTCCTGAAAGGTAGCTTGGTATTTTATTTCCCTCTTTGATGCTTCCTCCCCCCCCCCCCAACTCCCCCTGCAAATTAAATCTTCTGTGAAGTTTAATTTTAAACTTGCGGAACCATTGTGTTGTCTGTCTTGTGGTTTGATAGAAATAGACAGATCTTTTTTTGTAACATGAAGCCATGCTTAGAAGCTTTTGATTGTTAGGTGAAGTAGGGAAGAAAATGTTTCACTGATTTCTGCACGTATCTTGTTGTGGATAGGTTTACAGAAATGTTCAGAGATAATAATAATAATGGCATTTATTAAGCCCTTACTATGTGCAAAGCACTGTTTTAAGTGCTGGGGAAGTTACAAGGTGATCAGGTTGTCCCACGTGGGGCTCACAACCTTAATCCCCATTTTACAGATGAGGTAACTGAGGCACAGAGAAGTGAAGTGACTTGCCCAAAGTCGCACAGCTGACAAGTGGCGGAGCCAGGATTTGAATCCATGACCTCTGACTCCAAAGCCCGTGCTCGATGTACAATGGGCATGAGAAATCTATTTTAAGGGAAAAAAACCCAAAAAAATTCCACTTAAGCAAAGACGTGTGACTATTTTACAGTGTAATACCTTTAAATAATTCTGTCCCTTTGAATTTTTTTTTACATCAGCCTCACCAGGTGAAAGTTGATTTCAGTTTGTTGGAAGTTTTGGAATGGGGACTGCTTTGAATAAAGTCAGCAGGAGGCAGAATCAGATTCCCACCCTAAACCTTGTCATCCTCTGTTGGAGTCATTCTCACAGTTACTCTACATGATCGGGAAGGAAAAAAAAATAAGCAATTTAGGCCAGTGCAAATGTAAGATCTGTAGTCTTCAAAGGTAGAAATGGGACTACTTTTTTTTGTCTTTGTGTCTTCCCTGCAATAAACCATAATAGTGATTCATCGAGGTGATTCTCCTGAGACGGACATTCCATTTGATTTTCAAGCCTCCCACAGTATTGTGAACTCGGACGGTCAGTAAGGGCCTGCTTCTATATATTGACGGTTACATAGGTGAATTTTTTTTATTTTTTAGAAAGGAGCAGATGACATTCATTTTTGGCAATGGCACCTGCTAATTTATTGCATTTAATGTGCTTATGAAGTGATTTTAGGGGACCCTACTTGTAACTTATTTTCTTGTCCATCTACTTTGCTACCTTGAGGGCAGGGAGCCTGTGTTCTTTACGGTACTCTCCCAATCAATCAATCAATCAATCAATCGTATTTATTGAGCGCTTCCTGTGTGCAGAGCACTGTACTAAGCGCTTGGGAAGCACAAATGGGCAATATATAGAGACAGTCCCTACCCAACAGTGGGCTCACAGTCTAAAAGGGGGAGACAGAGAACAAAACCAAACATACTAACAAAATAAAATAAATAGAATAGATATGTACAAATAAAAGAAATAAATAGAGTAATAAATATTTACAAACATATATACATATATACAGGTGCTGTGGGGAAGGGAAGGAGGTAAGAAGGGGGGGATGGAGAGGGGGACGAGGGGGAGAGGAAGCACTCTCCCAAGTGCTTAGGACAACTCTGCACACAGTAAGTACCCAATAATAACTACTGATTGATTGATAGGTCCCGAATTCTGTTCCTAGATGTCTCACAGGGGCAGTTACTATTGACTGTGGAGAAGTAGTAAAGCTGTGTTGAAATTTGACTTTTTTACAGTGTTTTCTAAACTATTAAAAATGCTGCTTCCGTAACTTAAATTTTGCAAAAATCAGCTCTAACTACCGCATACTGATAACATTTGGTACACTCTTTCACCCAAATCTTCTAAATATAAGAAGGCTAAAGACGTTTTCAAAGCTTACATTGAAGCATCACCTGAAAGAACAGCAGATTTGCATAACATGAGTTTTTGTTCCTCAAAAAAACAATTTGCCTTGTTCTCCTAGCTCCATTTAGTGTTGGCATTTTCAAATGCCAGTGTATCTAGGTCAGAGCAAACATCTTTCTCCCTTTGGATTGTATTAATGCATATTTTGAGATTCTTTAGCAGAAGCATGCAGTAGCTTTTCTTTTCACTATACACTCTACATCCATTTAAGTGTTTTAAAAAAAATAGCAAACGCATAATCTCTACAAATAATACTACCTAGACAGTTTCACTTATCAGTGCTAATTTTATACATAACTTTTGCACCCAAGCAAGGTGACTTTGGTTAAAGGAATGCGAAGTTGTTTTGGCATTACCTGCACACATTATATGATGTGAGTCTACTTAGAAAACAATGAGCTCTAAAGCAATTTTTATTTCCCTGGAGGCACCAACAATTTTATCTCCATAAGGGTCTGCAGCATTAAAATATGTTTTAATTCCCAGTAATACTTGCTGACACCAAAGGCTAATGGATTAAAAATAAATCCCTGCCACTAGTATCATAAGACAGTAAGCTAGATCTCATTTGTGAACAGACTGTGATTTCGACTTGTCTTTTGTAATATAAAATAAAGAATTCCTTCTGAAATACAAAGAATTTTTATGCAACCTAAGATGGGTTGAAATTCCAAGAAATAATTTTTAAAAGTTCATATGTTCTCACGGCATAAATGCAGCTAATGAATGCCTTTCAGATTTGAGTCTTGTATGTTCTCACTTTTAATGGAACTAGATCTATTATATCCATCTAACTTGACAGCTAATATAAAATGCCTAGTAAATGTATTAAATTGAAATGCTCTCCCAAGACATCGAGAGTGGTATTGTTCATTCCTGATTATAATATAGGGAAAAGGTGCATTGGGAAAGAAAAAAATATGCCAAATGTGGAAGAGTTCTTGGGTCTTGGCACATTTTAGATAATAGAAATATCTTTTGCTAGAAATTACTTTGACATTTTTGCTTTGTAAGTCAGTAATGCAAATTCTTCATTTTTAATTTACTGCCTTAATTTTTTACTTCACTTTAATTGCCCTTGAATGACAATGGCATCGCTGAGCTTTCTATGTGTGGTTCTCAAAGTTCAGGGGCAATAACCTTATTCCCCAAAGATAATTTACATTTCTTCTTTTACAATATGAAAGGCAAGTCTGATTCAAGGGACCTATCGGGGTTCCTTGGCTGTAGAAGCAGGGTCAGGAGCTTAAATGGGCATTTTGTGAGAGAAATTTAAATGTGCGTATAGCTGTGGTTATTCTGTAGGCATTTAATTGGGTTCCAGAAAGTGTGTAATTTTGTAGGGTGATGGTATTTGTGCCAGTGCAACTTAACAACTTTATTATTGTTGTTCCTTGAGTTCCTGAGGGTCACCTCTGTCACAGTTTGTCCTAGATCCAGCCACATAGGCCAGGATCACCTTCTGTGTTTCATCGAAGCACTACTGTTACCCTCTGTGGTGTGTATAGTTTTCCTTTGTACTTTAAAACACCTCTGAAGTACACCTATGGGTACAACTGTGGCCAAAAATGCCAATGTGTGACCTGCTGGGCACACAGACTGTCTTTTGTGGTGCTGTTGTGCTGTAATATTTGTTATTGCAGTACTTGGTGGCGTGTTCACTTTTCCCTCTTTGTCTTGTACTAGTGCAAGTGGGTAAAACAACACAAAGAAATATCTGCATCCTGTAACCTGAATTCTCACAACTGAGGAAAAGATATTGAGGGAGACTTTGGAAAGACCTCAGACTCTGATAGAAGGATTCAGTCTAGTAATGATAATTGTGTCGTTCAGCTCTTACTATGTGTCAAATGATTTATTTATATTAAGATATGTTTCCTCCCCCCTCCAAGACTGTCAGCTCATTGTGGGCAGGAAATGTCTACCAACTCTGTATTGTACAAACACTTAGTACAGTGCTCTGCATAAAGGAAGCACTCAATAAATATTAGTAATCATGAATTTAATCAGATTGATCACAGTCCCTGCCTCTATTTAATCCTCATTTTGCAGGTGAGGAAACTGAGGCCCTGAAAAGCTAGGTGACTTGCCCAGGACCACACAGCAGGCCAGTCTTATTCAGGAAAATGCTTCCAATACTTTCTACTTTGGGAAAACTGTGGGGAAACCTACTTTTTTCTCTTTATCTTCTGTCCTTTGCTCCTTTCTCTGTTCCCATTTTCCTTTCATCCCTTATAAAAACCTGGTACTTGTAGGGAAATGAGGAAGGAGGAGAAGAAAGGAATCAAAAGGCAAAGAAGTGGAAGAGAAGGAAAGAAAGAAAACAGCAAAGAAAGGGAAAAAAGAGGTAGAGAGAGGAGAAGGGCTGTGACTTTTTTTTTTCCCTCCAAGTCCAGAGTCAGAGGTACTTAAATGGGCCAAGAACTGAAAATAAGATGTTACTTGGGAAGCGGTAGGGCTGGTTTGTGATAAGAGAAAAATCATGGTGAGAACTAGGAGTAGGGCCGGTACGTAGGATGATAGTTTGGATACCAGAATTATCCTACCAGGTTTAGTGGGACTACTGCCTTCCCCTGCTGATTCTCCCAACTCTTGCCTCTCTTCACCTCCCTGCCCCAAGCAGGAGCAAGGACCAGAGCCCTTATGTACTACCAGTATTACTTTAAGTACTTTCCCTTACCAGTAATTAATTTTTTCTTCTCTTCTGGTTCGTAAGCCCCTTAAGGACAGATATCATGCCTATTAATTCTATAGTACTCTCCCAAGTGCTCAGTACAGTGCTCTGCCCAGAGTAAGTGCTCAGTAAGTACTATTGATTAGTTGAAATATGAAGATATGAGCTTCAGGAGAGAGGGAAAATGTTAGGAGTTGCAGCCTTACATATTGAGCATTCAGTTGGTGTGATAATAATAATAATAATAATAATAATAATAATAATGATGGCATTTGTTAAGCACTGGTTATGTACAAAGCACTGTTCTAAGTGCTGGGGGGGATACAAGGTGATCAGGTTGTCCTACATGGGGCTCACAGTCTTAATCCCCATTTTACAGATGAGGTAACTGAGGCTCAGAGAAGTTAAGTGACTTGCCCAAAGTCACACAGTTGACAAGTGGCAGAGCCGGGATTGGAACCCATGACCACTGACTCCCAAGCCTGGGCTTTTTCCACTGAGCCATGCTGCTTCTCCCAAATAATAATGATGACATTTGTTAAGCGCTTACTATGTGCCAAGCACTGTTCTAAATACTGGGGGAGATACAAGGTCATCAGGTTGTCCCGCGTGGGTCTCACGGTCTTAATCCCCATTTTACATATGAGGGAATTGAGGCACAGAAAAGTGAAGTGACTTTCCCAAAGTCATACAGTTGACAAGTGGCAGAGCTGGGATTGGAATCCATGACCTCTGACTCCCAAGCCTGGGCTCTTTCCACTGAGCCATGCTGCTTCTGCTGTGATGCCTTGTACTATGCACTTGGTAAGTGTGGCGTAACGATGTGGTGTGTTCTCAGCCCTCAAATAGCATGGGAGGAACAAGCATAAAGATATTTACAACCAGAGAGATTAAAAATAAAGCCAACATGTATTCAGGAGTACCAAGGAAGGCGGTGTCTGCTGTTTGGAAGATGAGGAGGAGGAGTGAATTTGTGGGAAAACAAGCTTAATGATCACTTCAAGTTCAAGATGGCGATGGGATGACCTTTTGAGTTGTCCCAGGAATGGGAAGAAATGCAAAATTCTCAGGCAGGTGGACGGTTGGGGCTACAGGAGATAGATTTTTAAGTCAGTTGCATAATCAATTTTCCAGAACGAATGGTGGCACTCTCTAAAACTGGCTGGACATGGAATTGTCATTGAAGGAAACTAGTATACCTGTTGAAGCACAGTTCTCAGAAACAAGTCCTTTAAATTCCTTCTTCCAGAGGGACTTCCCTTCTTTAGAGGGGCATAAGGTAGCTATTGAATTTGCAATCACACAGTCCTTAGTCTCTGGCTTCCCAAATCTGCCCAGAGGCATAAATGACCAACTAATGACCCCGTGCCTGACTGAAAAGCAGAAGCTCTTTGTGCTACTGTCATTAGCACATATACCCCAATGACAAATAGCAACCAAGAGAAAGATAAAATTCGATAAGGATTTGGAGGGACTCACTTTAGCAGCTCCAAAATCTGACAAGCTAATCATCCTGGGAGATTTCATTGCCTGAGTGGGTAGTGAGGTTGAAGCATGGAAAAAAGTAATCACCCCTCATGGGATTGGAAGGCTAATTAGAAGTAGTCTACTTCAGCTCAGCAAATGTGCCAAATGTCAGCTGGTGATCACCAAAACTATCTCCCACCTCCCAAATGAAAGAAAGACATAATGGAAAATGAGGTCTAAAGGATGGCATCCCTTAGATTTTTATCATTGCCAGTTGGATTTTATAACTAGCTCAGTGCAGTCGCGTGGAGCTTTGAGGACTAGCGGATCAACAGTGTGGTCCAAAGTCAAGCTATCAAGATAGCTAGGATATTGAAAAATAACATCTAATCCATCAGGAAGCACAGTGGCATAGGGGAAAGGGCTTGGATCTTAGAGTTGGAGGACCTAGATTCTAATCCTACCTCAGCCACTGGCCTACTGTGTGACTTTGAGCAATTCTAGGCCTCCGTTTCCTCATCTCTAGACTGTAAGCACAGTGTTGGCAGGGAACATGTCTGTGCTCAGCACAGTGCTCTGCACAGTGTTCAACAAATACCACTGATTGTTTTATAAAATGTGGATTCGATACCTGTTCTCCCTCCCGCTTAGACTGTTGAGTCCCATGCAGGACCGGGACTCTCAAATCTGATGAGCTTGTATTTACCAAGGTGCTTGGAACATAGTAATGGTTAACAAATACCATTTTCATCAAGAAAGATAAGTACCAAGCTCTTGAAGAATAAAAAAATAAGCAAAATGTCCTTTGACAAAGTGTAGGTCCAGCTAAAAGTAAATGGGCACTTCAAGTCAAACTATAAATAGTATTTAAGCACTGACTACACAGAGCACTGTATCAAGCACTTCAGAAAGCAAAATAGTTCATAGACACAATCCCTGCCCTCAGAGAGTTTACAACCTATCAGGCGACCATCAAGAATGTGGGTGTGACAAGAGAAATCACCAAAAATAGTTTGAAGATAATGACTCAGATGGAAAAAGCAAAGCAAGAAATTAATCAATACTTTGTATCTCCTCATGATTATAACAAAATGAAAGCTTATAAAAACCAATATGGGACATGCAGATCAAGCCCTAAAAATGTCATGATCAGTGGTGGGATGCCAAAGTTAAAGAGGTTCAGGAATATGTGGAATGACATTAAAGTAAGGACTTTTTAGACATCGCTGAAGAACCATAGGACCACATCTACATTACCACAACACCACTAATGAGTACAAATCCACCCTTCTCGCATACATAGTAGAAACCTTAGACAGAGGTCAAGAACACTTTGATTGTCTTCTGGACATGCCTGCTACCATCAAGAATGAGGCCCTTTGAAGCAAAGAATACAGGTCAAAATTTGAAAGTTGGACCTAGCTCCAACCATTGAGGAAGTAACACTTCAAGCCACAAAAAATGAAGTGCCAGGATCTGAAGGTATTTCCGCAAAAACGTGTCTGCCAGGAGGAGATCTGATCCTCCTACATGAGCATTTTCTTATTATAAATGACATGAGCATTTTCTTATTATAAGGAACATTGAATCAATCAATCATATTTATTGAGCACTTACTGTGTGCAGAGCAGCACTGTACCATACAACTTGAGATATCACCATAAGTCACCATTTTCAAGGAAAAAAATCTAAACTATTGGGACATCCGTGTTCTTTCTCAATAGCAAGATTTTATTCAAATCGTCTGAACAGGCTACTAAAAATATAGTCAGGCACCTTCTCCCTGAATTACAATGCCTTCATAACAAAATTAGAATAGCGGATAGGCCTTTAGAGGCATAAAAGAGATGGGGGGAAAATGTGGAGAGCAACACCAAGACCTTTAATTATTTCCATAGGCTTTGCAAAACCCGTTGAGGTCAGGACTTTGGAAACAGCTAAACAAATCTGTCTGCCCTCACTTTACCAAGACCATTAACCAGCTACATGATGGAATGATCTGTTATCAGAATAAAAGGTGCTCTGCCTGATCGCTCAAGGTCCTTAGCATTTATGTATTTGCATAAATATAATAATGGTACCTCTTAAGTGTTTACTATGTGCCAAGCGCCATTCTAAGCACTGGGGTAATACAAGATAATCGGGTTGGACACACACCCAGTCCCACATGGAGCTCCCACTCTTAATCCCCATTTTACAGATGAGGTAGCAGATGTCCAGAGAAGTTAAGTGACTTGTCCAAGGTCACACAGCAGACAGGTGGAGGAACCGGGATTAGAGCCTGTGCTCTATTCATGGAGCCACACTGCATCTCATTACTATGTAGATTACTGGCCGATTATATATGTTGCTTGTTTTTTCATCTTGCATCTCATTACTATGTAGATTACTGGCAGATTATATACATTGCTTGTTTTTTCATCTTGCCATACTCCTGCTAATTCCAATTTTATCAATTTTTTTCTCCCTTTATTTGTAAAAGAAAAATTTCTGTCTTTAGATTATTAATACCTTGTGGTCAGGGAATGTGCCTGTGACTCTCTTAGGAACTTAATGGTGAGCTCTGGACATATTAGGCACTCTAAAAATACCACTGATTAATTGACTGATTGGAATCTGCTACCTTTGTAGTATACTCTCTAGTGACACACAGATAGACCAAGAAGTAGAAAACAGAATCAAAAAGGGCACATAGTTTGGGAAAATTGAAGAGTTTGGGAATAGTGAAGTGTAAAGCTTCATTCAAAAACCAAAGAGCTCTAGGGCTATAATGGTATTCATCCTTAACTATAGCTGAGAGACCTTTTCAGAAGATGCTTTTGGTTCCTTGAAAAGTTTGACCAACATTAACCGTGAGCCAGACTCAGTATCACAGGTGGTAGGAGAAAATAACTGACAGGGAAGACTTGAAATTCAGCTCACTTTGTGCTGAAGCAGTACAGCAGCACCACTTGGGTGGGATATGGATAACAGGCTACCCATGGAGCTGTTGCATTATGAACTGAAAGGGGGTATATTCAAGCAAACCACTCGAAGACTTTGTGAACCATAGTTTCCCGTAAACTGATAAGGCAGTGGATTATTGGGCATGCCCTATAGCCAGCTGCTCAGACTGACGACAATCAGGAGGGCGTTATTCTTCAAAAATTACTTTTAAAATCAGACACAGGCCCTGAAGGGGACAAACACATTAGTACAGCAAGGAGTTCCTACATGTGTACATAGCGTGAAATATGGCTTCAATTACACATTGGTCTTTTTAGCTACACCCACATGTATGCATTGGATTTCGTCATCATTAGGGTCATCTTCAAACACAAAGGCTATCAAATGTGGGTTTAGTGTATACATTTATGAATGGCTTCAGTCCCATCAGTCAAAGCCACGTCCAGTGGTGTAATGATTGGTTTTTAGATGGGCTGGCATTAATTTTTATTTTTATTTTATTCCTTTGACTTTCTGACCTTGTTTTGACTATGCAGTATCTCAGATCTTTCTAAATGGTGTAATTTAGTGACAGAGAGTAGAGAGTAATAGAAAAGTCCCCTAGAAACTAATTGGTAGGTTATAGAAAAGGAGGGAGGCAGTTGAGTCTATCAACATTCCAACTGAACCTATGTTTTTACTGTCTTAAGATTAGAAGCATGCTCTAATTTCCACAGGTAACTTCTAGAGAGGCCTTTCTTTCAAAAGAGAGTTTGCATTCTGAAATTGACAAGGCAAATACCCAATATACCGTTGTGGAAGTGAGATTTATAACATTTTTTTACTTTGCATTTTCTCCCCTTTTTCTTTCTCTTGGAACAGATGATAGTAGGGAAAAGGTGAAAGATGAAAGGCAAAGCAAAATGATGAGGAGGATGGAAGTGGAGGGTGAGGAAAGACTATGGTGCTTAGTAGCAGCATATTGGTGTTAGGAATGAACAGAAGTAAAGGAAACGGGAAGAGTGATGAAACACATTGCCTCTAACATATATATATATATCTCAACAAATAGATATCTGTGACTGAGATTGGAAGAAAAGGCAGGGAGATGAGAGGGAAGACATTTATCAAGCACTTAGTGCAGTGCTCTGCACACAGTAGGTACTCAGTAAATACTGTTGATTGGCCGATTTAGTTATTGAAAGTATGCACCAGCATTTTCTGTTGCTACCTGCTCTGGTCTGGCTCTTGTGTCTCTCCTCCGCTCCTGTAAAGTGGTTCCTGGGAGAAGCTTAGGAACCGGGCCATGGGAGAGGATCGTAATTCTTCCCAGTTTTTATCTGTCCTTGTAGGCTGATGTCCTTTTTGATTTGATTGAATTTGACTGGCAACAAAATGACTTCCAGCAGCATCTACAACCGGTTAGCTTTATCAGAGTACAAACTGTGTTTTTACATAGGCTTGTAGAGCTTGATCATACTCTTCACTCCTCTCACTCAACTGTGTAATACTAATGTGATTGTAATATTGAAACTGCTCTCCGAAAACTAGAAAAAGACTTTCCCAAGGACATGAACTGTCCTTCTGAACTACGTATTCATGAACTGGATTTATTAGCAACAAAAGATCTAATGGACTGGAGCATTTTTTTGTGTGCAGTTTTCAAAGCCAATTTTATGCAACTGTGAACCTGTGATGATACACCTATAAAATGTGTTGTTGCAGTATTCCCCTCTGGACCCTCACAGTATATGAATCCAAATCAGTTTTTGTTTGAACACATTAGTAATTCTCTGTGAGAATTAACCCTTTTAGACTACAAAGGGCCATTTAATATACCAAGGTGTTTAATACTAAATATGAGTACTTTCATCCCAAAGTACCAACTTATTATCAATAACTAACTAAGGCACTGAGAGGAGCAGGCTCAGTATATGTGAAAGTATGTTTTGGGGGTTGTGTCTGACTCCCCATCTAGATTGTAAGCTCCCTGTGGGAAGGTATATGTCTACCAACTCTGTTGCATTGTACTCTACACACAGAAAGCACTCAATAAATACCATCAATCGACTGACAGTTTGCTTTCCAACAAAACCTGAAGGCATGTCCAAAACTGAACTACTCTTCATCTTACCTTCAAACCAACTTTTGAGAGTTGGTTTTACAGTATTCATTCTGCTCTTTCCCTCTTACCCACTCTCCTCTCCTACTACATCCCAACTTGCACCGTTTGCTCTTCTCAAAAGAAGCTATTCACTGTGCTTCATTCTCGTCTCTTGTCTCTCTTGCCACTGACCTCGTGCCCACTCCACACTGCTTCCCCATTCCTCTGACAGACCACAGCTCTCTCCATCTTCAGTGCCCTTCTGAAATCACGTGTCTTCCAGAGGCCTTCCCCAATTAATTTATTATCTCCCCACCCTTATGTCCCCCAACAGCCTTAAGAACTCACAACTCCTAACTATTCTACCTGCGATTTACTTTAATGCCTGATACCACCCCAACTCCCCAATATATTAACCAGTCAATAGTATTTATTGAGCACTTACTGTGTGCAGAGCATTATACTAAATGCTTGGGAGAGTGCAGTGCAGCAGAGTTGTAAACCCATTCCCTGCCCAGAAGGGCCTTACATTCGAGAGGGGAAGACAGATATTAAAATAAATGAATATAGATACTTATATACGTAAGTGCTGTGGGGCTGAGGATGGAATGAGTATCAAGTGCTGCTTAAAAGGTACATAAAATATACCAATGCTAATGCTTTGCAGTAATGAGAGAATGTAATTTATATATATATGTGTGTGTGTGATAGAATTTCTTTTTCATGTATATGCCTGTACTGAAAGAGCATGAGCCTGCAAGTTGGAGGACCTGGGTTCTAATCTTGTCTCTGTCACATGCCTGCCATGATATTGGGCAAGTCACTTAACTTCTCTGTGCCTCAGTTTCCTCAGCTTTAAATGAGTGTTAATTACCTGTTCTCCTCCCTACTTAGATCATAGGCCCCATCTTTGACAAAGGACTGTGTCTGATCTGATTATCTTATGTCTTCCTTAGTACTTTAGTACAGTGCTTGATGTTCAACAAATGCAGTTGTTATATATTGAAAATAACCATTCGGGAAAGAATTCTTGAAAGGAAAGTGAAATGTACATTATAACGTAATGTTATAACCTTACGAAGGGAAGATGTGCCAATGTATTCTTTTTCTTGTTTCAGGCAATCACTCTCTTAACTGAGCTAATTAAAGAAAACTTCAGGAACAGCAAATTGAAGCAGTGCCTTCTACCAACTCTTGGAGAGCTAATCTACCTGGTAGCTAGTCAGGTAAGATTGTCTGATTCATGTTATAACTTGGTTGAACAGGTTCTGAAAGATTTGCATCAGGGAAATGAGTACTTTATAAAAAAAATATTTTGGTTCTGTGCCCTCAGCATGTCTACAGAGTCTTCCTGGCTGTCAGTTTTATCCCTCAAGATCCATACATCATTTGCCTCACTGGGACTCCCTAGCATGATTAGCTTAAAGTTTGGGAGATTTCACAGGTGGAATTTTCACACTGTTGGACTCAGTTCCCCTCTCGCTTTCTAGGTTTTTCCATCTTTGACTCAAGTGAGGGAAGGACATACCCAGAGCCAGCATTAAAGCTCCATTTTGGTTTGAAGTAAATCCTTTTTATACTAATGAAGTTTTGAAAGTGGCCATGGGAATTTTTGGATACCATATTAGATTCCCATTTCAAACAATTCTGCCACCAAAAGCAGCAGAAGAACAGGTAGTGTTTTATTAACATGTTATTTGGCATATAATTGGATAGGTATTAAAAATTAGTTGGGGTGAGTCTGAAATAGTGCACTTTTTATGAGTTTTCAATAAGTCCTGGAAATGCACTGACAAATTAATTGCTACTCTTTGCTTTCTTACGGTCCTCACAATTGCTTAAAATAAGTCGGTGTGTTTAATTTTTCATCCCTTTAATTTTTTTCCTTTTTCTTCCTCAATAATCCTGACTTTCAGTTTGTTCCAAAGTAAAAACTAACTTGATACTTCGTGTCATTGTGTCAAACTTACTAATCGTTTGACCTTACAGCTCTTCTCTATGCTATCCTTATTGTGGTATTGTATGCTCCCAAGCACTTTGTACAGTGCTCAGCACACAGTAAGCACTCTAAAAACGGTTGACTGACTGCCTAATCCTCTTTGACTTCTTGGCAGCCGAGACCTTGGGCCACTCCCTTCTCCTAGAAATGTTCTCTTACCTTGGTTCTTCCAAAACAGTTCCCTTCTGCTTCTCCTCATAACACCCTGGATAAACTTTCTCAGTCTCTTTGGCAGGTTTTTCTTCGGTCTCCTACCCCTTCACTGTGGGTGTCCTCAAGGTTCCATTCTGAGTCCCCATATCTTCTCAAGTGGATAGAGGGTATCTCCTAGTGGATAAAGAATGGGCTTAGGAGTCAGAAGGACCTGGCTTTTAATCCCAGTTCCTCCTCTTGGGCAAGTCACCTTTCTTCTGTGTACCTCAGTTACCTCATCTGTATAATGGGTTTTCAGACTATGATCCCCAAGTGGGACATGGACAGTGGCCAACCCAAGTAACTTGTACCTATTCCAGTACTTAGTACAGTGTCTGACACATAATAAACACTTAAAAATACCATAAAAAATACCTTTACCCCTTTGGGGAGCTTATCCACTCATGGCTTCAGCTATCACCTCTACTTGAATGAATGGTCTCTCACTTCTGCATTTTTGTATTTCCTCTTGCCTCCCAGACATCTCCACTTAAGGTCAGTATGTCTAAGACTGAACTCCTCATCTTCCCTTTCCACCTGACTTTCCTTCCACCTGACTTTCTTATCACAATGGACTCCACCACCATACTGCTTCCTCTCTTTCAGGAGTCACAGTCAGTCTGTCACTAAATCCTGTCTGGTTTTCCTACACAGCATTTCCAGAACTGCCCCTTTTTTGACATCCAAACAGCCGTCATCCTCCTAACCTGGGCACTAGTTGTATCCCAACTAGACTTCTGTATCAGTTGTGTTACTGGTCTCCCTCCTTTCAGTCTCTATTCTTTCCAATCTGTACATCATTCTGCTCTTCAGTCTGTATATCATTCTGCATGATTCTCCCCACCCACCAGAATCCTCCAATGATTACCCATTCCTCTCTGCATCAAGCAGAAACACCTGACCATTGGCTTTGAGGCACCCACTCTTACTTGTCCATTGACTTCTCCCACTACGTCTCTGCTTGCATTCCTCCTCTTTCCTCTCAAGCCCCCCTTCTCACTGTGCTTTGTTCTTGACTCTGCTTCTGACGACTTGACATTCCCTCCTGTCTGCAACTTCCTGTCTCTTGAAATCAGCCAGACACACACACCTAACAAGGAATTTTTGGGACAGCAAAACACAGCGAAGGCGTCGAGGGTGACGCTAAAGGTTTTAGCGTCCTGGGACAGAGGGGTTGATTGTGTTTCTGTCTGAGATGGGAAAGTTAGGAGGGCGGATGAGATGTTCAGTTTTAGACATGTTCTGATTGAGGTGTCAGTGGAGATGCAAGAGAAGGAAACGCAATAGGCCAGGGCAAGAGAGGAAGATTGTGGAGTCATTCACGAAGACTTGAGTGGCCCCAGAAGTTAGGAGAGGTGGAAGGGGGAGGTGAAAGAGAAGGAAGAGCCAGTGAATGAAACTGAGAAGGGGCAATTAGAGAAGTGGGAGAATCAGGTGTTTACAATGTCGACAAAACCACCAGGACAGTCAATCAATCCATCAACGGTATTGTGCTTACTGTGTGCAGAGCACTATACTAAGTTCTTAGGAAAGTACAATATAATGGAGTTGGTAGACACACTCACTGCCCATAAGAAGCTTACAGTCTATGGGGGAGAGGGAAATTAAAATAAATTACAGATAGGGGAGAGTATAAAGATAATTACACAAGTGCTGAGGGGCTGGGGTATAAAGGGCTTAAGGGATACAGAGCCAAGTGTATAGTCGACTGCAGGAGGAGGACAGATGGACTTAATGAAGGCTTAATCAAGGAAGACCTCTTGGAGCAGAAAGATGGAGATATATATTAATATACATATTAATCAGTGGTCTTTAGAAGGAAAACAACTGAGTTCAACGGGACTAGAAATTAAGTTTAATCAGGAAAACAGATCTCAAATGACTATGCAAACCAAATACTTTTATGCAAATCCAGGAACTCCACTTATAAATTGAATTTTGAAATTTATGTTGATGCTTTTCTTGAAACTGTTTTTCCGAGAGTGCTACTGCATTTGCATGCGAAGAGGGGAACTTCTGTGACAGGAGAAAAAAGGACCAGCTACAAAAGAAAATGGTTTTAAAGACTGTAATTACCTTCTAATAGGAATAATTAAAAAGTACCCATTGTCAATATGTCAGGGTACAAATGAAGGGATGCTCCACAATTGTTTTAGGAAATTAGGTATCTTTTCATTCATAACTTTGGCTTTTTAATATTTTTACTTCCCTTTCCTGTGGCTTGCATGAAGTTGGTGGTATTCTGATCATGGGAAATACCACTAGCCTGAAGAAATCAATATGGACAATTCTGCAAATTGGGTTTTTGAACACAACTTTCCTGCCAGGATTTCATTACTAACTAAAGTGCAATTTAAATTCACTGATGGAGTGAGTGCCTGGCTCCTACAATTCCCAGTTCTCCTGTCAACTGGATTGGCACAACCTTTGTTGAAAGACTTATTAGTTTTAAGTTTAAAAAAGTTTCTTGAACTCGTGTGTGTGTGTGTGTGTGTGTTGTGTGCACGCGCCCACAGGACTGTGTGTATGATTCTCTACTTCCAGCAACGATTGGAGGAGGAGGAGCAGTGTATAAAATTACTTAATAAGGTTTCTGCTTCTTCACTTCTTATTTGGTGCCTCAGAAGTCGCTCAGCAATGGCCAGTGATGTTTTCCTGCTGCCACCCCAATAAGTCTCCTGTATTTGTTAGTGACCAGAACAGAACTCAGGGAAAGAGTATCCTCAGCTTTAAGTTTGAAACATCTAATTTGATAATGTGCATATTTTAAAAAATTTCTCAGAGCTCTGCATTGTTTGTATGTGTTTTATTCCCTGAAACATCATCCTGAGTTCATTTTCTCTTGGTGGGATAGGGATGGAGAGCAGAGGGGGGTCTGGAAATTGGGCATGCTGTAAAGTTGAAGAGAAATCATTTTATTGTAATTAGAATTCTCTTCAGGTTGGGCTGGCCCAAAAATCTCCCTTTTTCTTTCCCTATAAGAATTAGCATTCTTTTAAGTTATTTGAAAACTTAGCTTAGTTCCGGCTAAGAAGAAATCGACCATAAAGGCAATTATATACTTTACTCCTGTATTTTTCCCATGAGGCGTGCGTACTTCGTTCATCCACAGTTTCCCATATTAGCTTTCAAGTTTGCACCCAAGGTCATGTGCCTGAGGGTAAAAGACCAGAGTTGTCGATCTCTCAAGGATATTAACATTAGGGAACTCCAATTAGAGTTCCACAGTTTTCCTTTCCTTTGTTAAGAATGTGATGTTTAATTCTGTGGCATACGCGCAGTCAAGTTTATCCTTACAAGCGCCTAGTTGAGGCTCTTAAAACTGACGCTATGATGATTGACCAAGCAGCAGCCTTCATCTTTAGGTGGCAAGACCTTTCTAGTTCATGCTTAGGCTCTGGTTTTAATTTAACTGAAGGGACAGCTTCTCTTTCAAATTAAGGAGTTGATACTCTGAAACTGTGTAAGCAGCCACCTTCCATGATTGAACCATGGGAGAAACAGGATTCCACTGGAGGAATCTTTGTCTTCTCTGATTCATAAACTTCGACATCAGTTGCTTTTAAACTATTAAAGCTACACAGTTTTACCCTTTTCATTATTTTGATGATGGCCTTTTCCCTCAAGACGGATCCGTTGCCGGAACTTGAAGGTCTTTCCAATTCCAATATTGAAAACTGATATTTGACAGTTTCACTGTAAATGCCTAATGGGTGTACCACAATCCATGTAAAAATGATTTCTAGGAGGAATAATATGCTGTTTTGCTGCAGTTATGCTCTTAAGTGTTGCTTTCACTTATTATTTTATTTCTTTTTAAGTGTTCCCAATTCCAAAGAAGTTCTTCTTTCCCTATTGAATTTACTTCCTTGTTTTTGGCAGTGAAGTCAGATTTCTGTTTTGGTTAATTGACCTGGGGAGTTTTATTTCATTGATCACAGCCTACATGGTTTAAATCCCCTGCCTATTCAAAGACCATTTGCTTTCATCTCCCATTCTCTAGCAGTCAATACCTCTGTTGCCTTACTAAACAACAGATTGAAGTCAGATTACTTTAGCAAGTAAGTGAATTTGAGTGTCAATTTGCCTTGGTTGGAATTTAAAAGTTGAGAGCTAGGGTTAACTCCAGTTTTAATAAAATGCTTTTTACCCTTTTTTATATTGCAAAAAGAAATATCCATATATCTAGTATTCTGGATAACCTTATTTACAACCACATTATCAGTAGAGGGGCCAAAAAGGATATCAGGAAGAAAGCCATTTTTCAACAAAAGGACAGGATTTAGATGATTGAGCCCTAACTAATCCCATTGCCACTGTGGTGAATAATTTTCAAGACCCTGGAGAGTAGCCTGGAATATTTTGTAATCTCAGGGTGCTTTAGCTGGGAAATTCTCTGTAAAGTTGAGCGGAAAGCTGGGACTCATGAGTTAGGAAAGCCATATTTAATGCAGGTACAAATGAATACTCTTGGGGATTCAATTTAGAAGTCCCTGGGGGGAACAAGCCCACCGTATCGCCCGCTGGTTGGGTATTATGGGTGAACCTGCTCCCCGATGGGTTTGCTGTTTACCTATGACTAACACTTTTATGCAGAAAAGAGTAAGTGATCTCCAGCCATGGGTCATAGCCAGATGATCCAGCTAAACAATTTCTCATGATGAGTAGTGGTGATCCAACAAACCCTATGTCCCGAGTTCCTGGAGACATCCAATGCAGCCATTATATGAACTTCCCAACCCATTAAGGGGGCTAGGTGCTCCAGAAAGAGCACAATCTT
The DNA here is from genome assembly GCF_015852505.1 of Tachyglossus aculeatus. NCBI lineage: Eukaryota > Metazoa > Chordata > Mammalia > Monotremata > Tachyglossidae > Tachyglossus > Tachyglossus aculeatus. The sequence goes on along the minus strand of NC_052067.1, from coordinate 38,784,474 downwards.
TGAACATGATTTTTAGGTAAAATTTTGGAAATCCAGTTGTAAATCTGCAGGCATTCCCACTATTTGTCATCCATTAGTAATTACCTCAGACTTCTTCAGTCTTGTTGCACTGATTTATGTATATGTATGTATATATACATGTATGTATAAACTACATACTCCTTTCCTCCCTTCCTCTTAAAGACGCAGCATGGCTCAGTGAAAAGAGCACGGGCTTTGGAGTCAGAGGTCAGGGGTTCAAATTCCGGTTCCGCCAATTGTCAGCTGTGTGACTTTGGGCAAGTCACTTAACTTCTCTGTGCCTCAGTTCCCTCATCTGTAAAATAGGGATGAAGCCTGTGAGCCCCACGTGGGACACCTGATCACCTTGTATCCCCACAGGGCTTAGTGCTTTGCACATAGTAAGCACTTAACAAATACGATTATTATTATTATATCCTACAGGTGATCACTCTCCCTACCTTCAAAGCATTATCTAGGGCCTTCCCTAGAGAGCCTGACTAGGCCCTCATTTCCTCTTCTCCAACTTACTTGTGCATCGATCTTGTACCTCGATTTGCATCCTTTATTTATCCCTATATGTGTGAATCCTGAGTCATATATGGGATTCAGATCCAGTTGAAGTGATTGGTTTAAAGACCAGTAAAATCATTTGACTTGTTTATGATTGCGGCTTTTGATGTGCCGCATATCATATTCAGTTTCTTGATCAAGTTACTTGATCATATTCAGAGAAGCAGCGTGGCTCAGTGGAAAGAGCATGGGCTTTGGAGTCAGAGGTCATGGGTTCAAATTCCAGCTCTGCCAATTGTCAGCCGTGTGACTTTGGGCAAGTCACTTCACTTCTCTATTCCTCAGTTACCTCATCTGTAAAATGGGAATTAAGACTGTGACCCCCCTCGTGGGACAATCTGATCACCTTGTAACCTCCCCAGCGCTTAGAACAATGCTTTGCCGTAGTAAGCTCTTAATAAATGCCATAAAAAAGCCACAAATACTGGTAAATGACAAAACTGAGCTATGGAATAAAGACAGTCTTTTACTATTAAAGCCATGTTTGCTGCAACCAAGTTCTGCAGGGTTGAACATGGTGTAGCTGTGAATGAACGCCAACAAAATTAATAGTTTTGGTTCCCTGGATAGTTTTCTGCAAGCTCTTTCAGCCTCTAAAAGATATTCATTTTTGCTTCTGTGCTTCATGAACTTGAAAAAGGGAAACAAGAAGCTAGACCAAACACTTGCAATCTGATGAATTAAACACTTGCATAAAATCCCTAAACATCTGAAAGTACATCTACTTTAGTCATGTAGTCTTCTGGAGCAGCAGAAAAAGAGCTTTAATAAATAGGGTTAGAAGTATTTATGGTATGCAAAATTTATTTACAAATTCATATATCTGTACTAGTTAATTCATGAGATTAAGGCAGGAACTGGTACACTCCCCCTTTTCCTCTCCTCCTCCTTCCCTCCCCATCACCCCCCTCCCTCCCTCTGCCTTACCCCCTTCCCCAACCCACAACACTTGTGTTTATTTATGTACATATAGCCTTGTGTTCCTGACTACTGTTACTCGTACAAAGCTGGAGAATAAAATTCAGTATGTTTCATAGTAACCTGAAGAAAATATTAGGTTGCCTTTTGTATTCCTGATAGAAGTATATAAAGCATTCCTATGTAAATAAATGCTCACGTTGACTTGCTTGGAGGAGTATTTTCTTTGGAGCATCGTATTTTCTGCTTAGAGAGAACATACATTTATTTGCCAACTTAGCATTTGATTACCTTAGGGTGTCTCTACATGTCTAATACAAAATAAAGACCCAATCTGTGTTGAAAATTAGACATATTTTGCACTTAGTGAAGATGGTTAGCTCGTTCTACCAGTTTTGAAATCATGCAGTAGAATGTTGTTGTCTGAATGAGATTGATTTTAAAAGATGTTACTTATTTTCAGTGGCACAAAATATTCTCCTTCTATTCTTAGGGGTAGACGTCCTTTGGATTTGATTCCTGGAGGGCTTCATGGTTACCTACATCGAACAGCAACTCCTGACACTCCCTTTTACCTTCTCACTCTCTTCTCAATTCCCACCTCACTCTCTGTTTCTTGAAAGATCACCTGCTCAATGAACCTCATTCCTGACTCTCCCACTTCTGACCTTTGCCTGGAGCTTCCTCTTCCTTCAAATCAGTCAGAACTCAGCGTGTCCCATCATCAAAGCCCTTCTAAATAATTTCATTTCTTCCTAGATTACCAATTCACTAGTACCTCAGAAATCTTGCACTGCTTAGGACTTTTGCGCTCACAGCTTCCCATTGAACTTTTATGCAAATTAAAGAATTTCATCTAATCTGTACACTTATACCTCTCCACTAAAGTGTGCACTATATTGCACTACCTCTGCACTATATTATGCTCCTCAATCTAAATCCTAAATCACTGTCACTAAATCCTGACTTTTCATCATCCACATCACTAAAATCCACCCTTTCCTCACCATCCAGACTGCTACCATGTTAATCCAATCACTTGTCCTATTCCACCTTGATTACTGTATCATCCTCCTCACTAGCCTCCCAGCTTTCTCCCCACTCCAGTCCCTACTTCACACTGCTGCCCGGATCATTTTTCTGCAAAAAGTTCAGCCCATGTTTTCCCCTACTCCTCAAGAGCCTCCAGTGGTTGCCCTTCCACCTTCATATCAAACAGAAACTTCTCACCACTGACTTCAAGGCACTTAATCACCTTGTTCCCTCCAACACCTCGCTATTCTCCTTCTGCAGCCCAGCCTGCACACCTTGCTCCTGTACCTCGATCTTTGTACTGCACCCTGATAATAAAAATGATGGCATTTATTAAGTGCTTACTATGTGCAAAACACTGTTCTAAGTGCTGGGGAGGTTACAAGGTGATCAGGCTGTTCTTATCTATCTCACTGTGGCCTGACTTCTTGCCCAGGTACTAGCTCTGGCCTGGATTACCCTCCCTCCTAATATCGACAGGCAAGTACCCTCCCTGCATTCAAAGCCTTATCTCCTCCAAGAAGCCTTCCCTGAATAAGCCCTCTTTTCTTTTTCTTCAATTCCCTTTTGCATCACCCTGACTTGCTCCATTTATTCACCCACCTTTCCCAGCCCCACAGCCCTTATATAAATATCTGTAATTTTGTTATATTAATGTCTGTCTCCCCTTCTAGACAGTAAGATCATTGTGTGTGTGTGGGGGGGGGGGGGGAATGTTTCTTTTATATTGTTATATAGTACTCTGCCAAGCACTTAGTACAGTGCTCTGTACACAGTAAGCTCAATCATCATCATCATCATCAATCGTATTTATTGAGCGCTTACTATGTGCAGAGCACTGTACTAAGCGCTTGGGAAGTACAAATTGGCAACATATAGAGACAGTCCCTACCCAACAGTGGGCTCACAGTCTAAAAGGGGGAGACAGAGAACAAAACCAAACATACTAATAAAATAAATAGAATAGATATGTACAAGTAAAATAAATAAATAAATAGAATAATATGTACAAGCATATATACATATATACAGGAATACGACTAAATACGACTAAGGTGCTCAAAAAGGAATACTGATCAAATCCCGATTCTTTTCACTGTGCTATCCCTTTCTAGTGAAAGTGATGCTAGTCTGCTGTAGAAAAAAATCAGAACTTTTTAAAAAAACCTGTTTATATACTATACAGACATTGAAAGGAACAAAACTGTATTTCTCGACAGTTGGATAGCAGCAAGAAAATGGGATTGAAAGTTTAAATCAGGACTCTAATCTTTCTCAATGGAATTACTCTCAGTAGAATTAATTTAGTCTGAAGTTTCGGCTGTTTTTTGTTTGTTATGCGCCTAAACTTGAAGGGGTTAATGTCGTTTGAGCCGCTAGCTTCATTGCGATTCCTTTCACTTCATTTCAGGAAGAAAAAAAAGGACACCCCAGAGAATGCTCGGGCCTTCCCTTGGCTGCTTACACTGTGCTAATGAGGTGCCTTCGGGAAGGGGTAAGGTCCTTTTATTGTCCTCAGTAGAAATTCTCCATTGTAATAACCCTTCAGGCATGATGTGAGGATTGTAGCCTGAAGCAGTGCAGTATCTTGTCAACCCAGTATTGCTCCGGAATTTAAATAATCGTGACAAGACCATGACCCGCACAGGAGCATGGCGCAAAAATGAAATGTGGTTTTTTCTATCACTCAGCACCCATAAGTCGTCACACGGTCTCAAAAAGGAAGATAGTAAATAAAGAATTAGCTTGATGAGCTGATTTGTTCCCGGAATAGATTTCTTTTGATGGCAACCAGTTCAGCAGCATATGCTTATAGAGATTTTCTTTTCTGAGATTGATAAAGATAGTTGATGTTTACAAGCTTCCTACCCTCCACGATTATCTTGTCAGGTTAGAACTATTCTTTAGAGGTTTGAAAACAGTACATCTGAAGCCGTATAGATGGTATTGGAAGTAGCGCTCATTCTGCTGAAAGTTGTTTGATGGATAATTGAGCTCTTCCACCATCCCTATTCTGCCAATGTTAAATTGGAAGATTTTAAAAACTCCAAACAAAAGCATAACATTTTGGGAAAAAAATAAAAAAGGGATTTAGGAAGAGAAAATGGCTAAAAGCTTGGCATTTGCTGTTTATTTGAGACCACTCGATATGACTTTTACCTGGGGCAAAGCCAAAGGCTAAAAACATTCCTCACAGCTTGAAAGAAGAATATCAAGATAAACATCTTTCTTTTGAGCTCATTATTCATTACAGGAATAGAATAATGGAATAATTCCCTAGATACACAAAAATTATCTGCTTCTTTCACAGTGACCAGTTGCATTCAGTTGATATTGTGCTTTGGACCTTTTCCAACCAATAGTAATGGGTTCACAGTAAGTTGCCCTTCTCAGACGAATGAATCCAGTAAATGCATAATATTTGAGAAATAGTAGATTTGAATAGAGTGTTTTTATATGGTATTTAAGTGTTTACTATGTGTCAAGCGCTGCTCAAAGTGCCGGGGTCGATACAAGTTAATCAGGTTGGACAGAGCCCTTGTCCTATACAGGGCTCACAGTTTAATAAGGAGGGAGAACATCCCCATTTTATAGTTGTGGAAACCGAGGCACAGAGAAGTTAAGTGACTTTCCCAAGATCACACAGCAGGTAAGTGGCAGAGCCGAGATTAGAACCCAGGTTCTCTGATTCCCAGGCCTGAGCTCTTTCCACCAGTCCATGCTGCTGCATGTTGACAAGAGATTCCTTCTGACATCCACTGGAATTGGGTTCGATAGGACATTTAAAAAGAAAAGTGCACCCAGAAGTCGTTACTAAAAGGTTTTCAAAGTGAATGTTTGGTTTTAAAAGGCGGTTAATTCCTAACCCAAGGCTAATATCCTTGTCGTATAAGTTTTCCCATGCTGGGGTTAAAACCCAAGTCCTTCCGACTCTCAAGCCCATGCTCTCTCCAGTAGGCCACACTGCTTCTCAGCCACAGATAGGGTGGCCTTATCTTTGTTGGGCCTCCTCAGGCGTTCCATCATCATCATCAATCGTATTTATTGAGCACTTACTGTGTGCAGAGCACTGTACTAAGCGCTTGGGAAGTACAAGTTGGCAACATACAAAAGTCCAGAACTCAGGACTTCCTCGGTGCACCGTCTGACATGTACCTTATGATTCCCTAAGGTATCTGCATGTTGGATCAGTTACTGATCATTTGTGAGTAATTTGTATGTGAGGAAACCTGAAATTCTAAATGCAAATCCACTCCCTGTACTCTGTTCACATTCCACCCGACCTCACACACATCAGTTTGGGCCTAGAAGGGTCCTTGCCCATATAAAGATGGGTCTGGAGCTAGGACTGGGCTTGAGGTGAGGCAGAGTCTGGAATATTGACCCCAGGATTGCTGTACCTTTTTGACTTTGGGTGGTCTTAATGGTAATTTGACATGAGCAAGTTCTATTACCTAATTGAAAAGCAGTGTAGCCTAATGGGGAGTGCATGGGCCTGGGAATCAGAAGAACCTGGGTTCTAATCCCCATTCTGCTACATGTTTGCTGTGTGACCTTGGGCAAATCACTTCTCTGTGCCTCAGTCACCTCATCTGTAAAACGGGGATTATGGTGGTGAGCCCTTTGTGAGACAGGGACTGTGTCCGGACTGATTGGCTTATATCTGCCCCAGCACTTAATTACCATGCCTAACAGTACTTAACAAATACCATTTAAAACAAACAAACACACAAAAAACCTACTGGGAGAAATAATTTTGCAGGGCTGAGACTATTCTCTCATTCATTCAATTGTATTGAGCACTTACTGTGTGCAGAGCACTGTACTAAGCGCTTGGGAAGTACAAGCTGGCCACGTAGGAGGAGTAATAGTAGTAGTAATAGCAATAGTACTTATTAAATAGCAACTGTGTGTAGAGCTCTATAGTAAGCACTGGGGACAAATACACAAATGAGAGTTAGACATGATCCCTGGCCCTCCAGGGGCTCACAGTCTTAGAATAATAATAATAATAATGGTATTTGTTAAGCACTTACTATGTGCAAAGCACTGTTCCAAGCGCTGGGGAGGTTACAAGGTAATCAGGTTGTCCCATGGGGGGGGCTCACAGTTTTAATCCCCATTTTACAGATGAGGTAACTGAGGCACAGAGAAGTGAAGTGACTTGCTTAAAGTCACACAGCTGACATTTGGCGGAGCCGGGATTTGAACCCATGACCTCTGACTCCAAAGCCCGTGCTGTTTCCACTGAGCCACACTGCTTCCCAAGGATGGTAAGGATGAGGTGGTTTAAAAAAAAAAGAGGAAATCTGCATGTGGGTCATATTTCCTTTAACTCTTCAAATGTTCTCTTTGCAGGCCTTAAAGGCCATAGGTAGAGAAACAAATGAGTGGGGTTTTTTGGGTTTGTTTTTTTTTGTGGCGTGAACCGTATTAGTCTTTGTCCCTCATACACTGAATACACTGACTCTGCAGGTCTTGAAAAGTTTCTTGCAAAGGTGGCAGACATGAAAATCTGGTTAACACTCCCCTCCCAAGCCTTTGATACCTCTAATATTTTCACTGGAAGATTTGATTGAGCACTCTCTCATTATCCGTCTTCTCGTTTTCCTCACCTTTCTATCTGCAGTTTATTTTGTGTCTGTTTCTCCTGCTGGCTTTTATGCTTCTTCCGGGCAGGAATCGTGTCAACTAATTCCATTGTCCTGGGCAAATGCCTTGATTTCTGATCACTTTCTCTTGCCTGAAACTCCCTCCCTCTTCAAACCGGCCTGACTACAGCTCATCCTATCTTCTAAGCCTTCCTGAAATCCCACCTCCTCCAGGAAGCTTTCCTCAACTCAGTTCTACTATCCGTGGCCTTTTCCTTGCAGCAGCCTTCAGTAGTACTTCTGGATAAATTGCTTGCCTTTCTCCATTTATTTATTCAATTCTTAAATTCATTTCCATACTCTTGATCTGATTTGTTGGATCTCTGTTTTCCTTCCTGCTCCTAGTCTATGTATAAATTTAGGTCTGCCGGTATTCTTCACTGGGTTAAGAGTTCTTTGAGGAGGTCAAGGAAAGGATCTCTTTTTAATTGTACTCTTCTACATGCCCAAAACAGTGCTCTGCAAATTATGAGGTTCAATAAAAACTACTGAATGAATGAGAAATACCCCTGAACGAATGAATGAGAAATACCACTGAATGAGTGAATGAGCATAAAACACATGCTGAATGTCTGGAAAGAACTTCAAGGAGTTACCTAGTTCCTTTTTCCTTTTTAATTTCTCTGCTCTATTTCGGATTTCTGGGCATGTTATTTATTCAAACTCAATCTCATGATGTATTCATTTTAACATAGGATTTCTTCCAGGTTTGCGGGCCGACTATCGCCAGGGTTTTTCTTCTCTGCTATACGAGGTTATTGATTTCTAGTTTAGTTGCCAGCCGTTGGAGTGGTAGATGTGGTGGAGGTTTTGTGCAAAGAGGGTTTGTCGATGTGGTTTTAAATCTTCACTGTTCCTTCTAGCCTCCCAAATTCCTGACGCTTTAATGCCATCAGACTAATCATTGCGATGACACTGATCCACAAGATAAGGGTGACTGAAAGGTTATAGGCTCTTAAAATTTTTTGTGGGCTAGTATTTTTTGAACCAAGAGAAGGTAGAGTAATCTATATTTCTGACACTTTTTTCCCCTTGGGCAGAATGAGTAAGTTTTGCACAGTTTAAAATGGTGGCTTATGCTTGTCTACAGAAAAGTGATAGAATTCTATTTTAATAAAGCAGTTATCCTGTCATTTTTTTCTTTATGTGGTGAGGCTTTAATCCACAAATTTAATATTAAAAGGCACCTTGACTTTTATTTGGAACAAACTAGCATGCTTGGAACATCTTTCCTGTGGCTTGTTTAATTTGCACAGGAACATTAAGTAACATTGTGTGTGTAAATGGTCCTGTGATGCTTTTTCATATTTCTTCAGTAATGGGCCTCAGACTCCAAGGATACATTAATGCATATTTGATCTGAGGTATGGTGCTCTGTAGCAAGCCCCAATCAATCCCATGTCCAATAGCCCATGCGAAATTCAGGATCTAGTATCTCAGAGCATCATTGCTTTAAGTAATTCTTATAGTCTGCTACAAACCCTCTTTAAAACCTGCTTCTTTTACGAAGCCTTCCTATACTGACAGCACCTTGGTGTTTTCTTGTATTTATTAATTTTGTTCCAGTGTCTGAAGTTAGATCACTAGTTAGCATTTCAGGGCAGAGATCTTGCCTTTCTGTGACTTGCAATGCATCACCTGTTCCTCAAGGGCTCAAGAGGTAAGAATTAGTAGAATTTAGGAGAAATGTTTTTATTGTTTCACAAGCAGGCTCTTGGGCAAGTCATTTCACTTCTCAGTAACTCGGTTGCCTTATCACTAAAATGGGGATTGAATACCTTCTGTCCCTATTGGACTGTAAGCCCGCTCGTGGACAAGAACTGTCTCACCTGTTGGACTTGTATCTACCCCAGCACTTAGAATAGTGCTTGACACATAAGTAGTGCTGGAACAAAATACCATGAAGAAAAAATGAGAGTATAGGAGAACTGACTGGATTGAGATTAATAGAATTTAGGAGAAATGTTTTTATTGTTTCACAAGCAGGCTCTTGGGCAAGTCATTTAACTTCTCAGTAACTCAGCTGCCTTATCACTAAAATGGGGATTGAATACCTTCTGTCCCTATTGGACTGTAAGCCCGCTCGTGGACAAGAACTGTCTCACCTGTTGGACTTGTATCTACCCCAGCACTTAGAATAGTGCTTGACACATAAGTAGTGCTGGACAAAATACCATGAAGAAAAAATGAGAGTATAGGAGAACTGACTGGATTGAGATTAATAGAATTTAGGAGAAATGTTTTTATTGTTTCACAAGCAGGCTCTTGGGCAAGTCATTTCACTTCTCAGTAACTCAGTTGCCTTATCACTAAAATGGGGATTGAATACCTTCTGTCCCTATTGGACTGTAAGCCCGCTCGTGGACAAGAACTGTCTCACCTGTTGGACTTGTATCTACCCCAGCACTTAGAATAGTGCTTGACACATAAGTAGTGCTGGACAAAATACCATGAAGAAAAAATGAGAGTATAGGAGAACTGACTGGATTGAGATTAATAGAATTTAGGAGAAATGTTTTCATTGTTTCACAAGCAGGCTCTTGGGCAAGTCATTTCACTTCTCAGTAACTCAGTTGCCTTATCACTAAAATGGGGATTGAATACCTTCTGTCCCTATTGGACTGTAAGCCCGCTCGTGGACAAGAACTGTCTCACCTGTTGGACTTGTATCTACCCCAGCACTTAGAATAGTGCTTGACACATAAGTAGTGCTGGACAAAATACCATGAAGAAAAAATGAGAGTATAGGAGAACTGACTGGATTGAGATTAATAGAATTTAGGAGAAATGTTTTTATTGTTTCACAAGCAGGCTCTTCGGCAAGTCATTTCACTTCTCAGTAACTCAGTTGCCTTATCACTAAAATGGGGATTGAATACCTTCTGTCCCTATTGGACTGTAAGCCCGCTCGTGGACAAGAACTGTCTCACCTGTTGGACTTGTATCTACCCCAGCACTTAGAATAGTGCTTGACACATAAGTAGTGCTGAACAAAATACCATGAAGAAAAAATGAGAGTATAGGAGAACTGACTGGATTGAGATTAATAGAATTTAGGAGAAATGTTTTTATTGTTTCACAAGCAATCAATCAATCAATCAATCGTATTTATTGAGCGCTTACTATGTGCAGAGCACTGTACTAAGCGCTTGGGAAGTACAAATTGGCAACATATAGAGACAGTCCCTACCCAACAGTGGGCTCCCAGTCTAAAAGGGGGAGACAGAGAACAGAACCGAACATACTAACAAAATAAAATAAATAGAATAGATATGTACAAGTAAAATAAATAAATAAATAGAGTAATAAATATGTACAAACACATATACATATATACAGGTGCTGTGGGGAAGGGAAGGAGGTAAGATGGTGGGGATGGAGAGGGGGACGAGGGGGGAGAGGAAGGAAGGGGCTCAGTCTGGGAAGGCCTCTTGGAGGAGGTGAGCGAGGCCCGGCACGGGGCTGTAGTGCCCCCGTCACACTCTACAGAGAAGCAGCATGACCTAGTGGGAAGAGCATGGGCCCCGGGGTCGGTCGACCTGGGTTCTAATCCTGGCTTCACCTCCTGTCTGCCGGCTGATCCTGGGTCAAGCCGCTAAATTTCTCCGTGCCTCAGTTACCTTGGAGAAGCAGCGCGGCTCAGTGGAAAGAGCCCGGGCTTTGGAGTCAGAGGTCATGGGTTCGAAGCCCGGCTCCGCCAATTGTCAGCTGTGTGGCCTAGGGCAAGTCCCTTAACTTCTCTGGGCCTCAGCTGGAAAATGGGGATTAAAAGTGTGAGCCCCCCGTGGGACAACCTGATCACCTTGCAACCTCCCCAGCGCTTAGAACAGTGCTTTGCACATAGTAAGCGCTTAACAAATGCTATTATTATTATTATTATCTTGGGCAAGTCATTTAACTTCCCAGTAACTCAGTTGCCTTATCACTAAAATGGGGATTGAATACCTTCTGTCCCTATTGGACTGTAAGCCCACTCGTGGACAAGAACTGTCTCACCTGTTGGACTTGTATCTACCCCAGCACTTAGAATAGTGCTTGACACATAAGTAGTGCTGGAACAAAATACCATGAAGAAAAAATGAGAGTATAGGAGAACTGACTGGATTGAGAATACTGTCTCCTGAAAGGATATGCATTAGTATTAATATTAGCTCCTTCATTTCCTCTCTCCCTTCTCCTTTGTCTTCCTTGTCAGCTTGTTGTTCTCCCTGTGCCCCTCTGCCTGTGCTCTTATCTTTTAACTTTCCTGTCCCCCTCATACTTCCCTCTCCATGGCCTCTTCCTAATCTCCATGTCTCCATTCCTCCAGCATTCCTAGGGCCCCAGGGTTCTTGCTCTGCCACACCCTTCTCTCCTCACCAAACTCGCTGTAGCCAGGGGATGGGGTAATTCTCTTTATTTCCCAAGCAAGCGCTCAGTGCAGTGCATTGCAACTTGTAGGCCCTCAGCCGGTACCATTAGCACTCCTCCTCCTTTTGGGAGGGGATTTATCTCATTTTGAACCAAAATAAAGGAGCACATTTAAATGAGTATTTTGTTCCCTTCTTTCCCCTTATCCTTAATGCCCAGTTGAGGAAGGAATGGGAGATGAGTATTCCCACCTGGGCCCAACCAACTGGATTTGTTGCAGTGCTTGCAGCGTGCACTCAGAACTCTTGGGCAAAGAGTGACTGGGATTGGCAGATATTCATCAATATTTTATATCCCATCTACCCACATAGATAAAATTTCATTAATAGTAGTGTTATGTTGGGGCCTGGGCCTGGGAATTAGAAGGGTCTGGGGTCAAATCCTGCCTTTACCACTTGTCTGCTGTGTGACCTTGGACAAATCACTTAAATTCTCTGGGCCTCAGTTACCTCATCTGTAGAATGGGGATTAAGACTGTGAGCCCTGTGTGGGACAGGGACTGTGTCCAACCCAATTCTCTTGTGTCTACTCCAGTGTTTAATACAGTGCCTGGCATGTAGTAAGTGTTTAACAAATACCGCACTTATTATTATATTATTAAAACCTAAAGAGCAGCTTAGGTGAAAGATATATATATATATATATATATATATAGAGAGAGAGAGAGAGAGAGAGAGAGAGAGAGAGAGAGAGAGAGAGAGAGAGAGAGAGAGAGAGAGAGAGAGAGAGAGAGAGAGAGAGAGAGAGAGAGAGAGAAGCAGCATGGCTCAGTGGAAAGAACATGGGCTTTGGAGTTAGAGGTCATGGGTTCAAATCCCAGCTCTGCCAGTTGTCAGCTGTGTGACTTTGGGCAAGTCACTTCACTTCTCTGTGACTGTTACCTCATCTGTAAAATGGGGAATAAGACTGTGAGCCCCACGTGGGACAACCTGATCACCTTGTAACCTCCCCACTGTTTAGAACAGTGCTTTGCACATAGTAAGTGCTTAATAAATGCCATTATTATTATTATTATTATTATTTGCAGTTCACTTATACTTTCACCCTTTATTCATCCCTACCTTAGCCTCACAACACTTATGTACATAGTGGTAACCTATTTTTCTTAATATCTGTGTCCTCTCTGAACTGTATGCCCATTGTGGGCAGGAAACATTTCTACCAACTCTGTTATGTTGTATTCATTCATTCAGTTGTATTTATTGAGCGCTTCCTGTGTGCAGAGCACTGTACTAAGCACTTGGGAAAGTACAATATGGCAATAAAGAGAGACGATGGGAGGTGAGGTAGGAGGGGTAAGGTGATGGAGAACTTTAAAGCCAATGGTGAGGCATTTTAAAGATAAATAAAGAGAGACGATCCCTGCCCACATGAGCTCACAGTCTAGAGGGGGGAGACAGACATCAATACAAGATAAACAGACATCAATATAAATAAATAAAATTATGCATAAGTGCTGTGGAGCAGGGAAGCGGGGGAAGAGCAAAGGCAGTGAGTCAGGGTGATGTGGAACTACCACTACCATCCTTCCTGTCTCACAAGCCCGCAACCTTGGTGTCATCCTCGACTCCGCTCTCTCATTCACCCCTCACATCCAAGCCGTCACCAAAACCTGCCAGTCTCAGCTCCACAACATTGCCAAGATCCGCCCTTTCCTCTCCATCCCAACCGCTACCCTGCTCATTCAAGCTCTCATCCTATCCCGTCTGGACTACTGCATCAGCCTTCTCTCTGATCTCCCATCCTCGTGTCTCTCTCCACTTCAATCCATACTTCATGCTGCTGCCCGGATTATCTTTGTCCAGAAACGCTCTGGGCATATCACTCCACTCCTCAAAAATCTCCAGTGGCTACCAATCAATCTGCACATCAGGCAGAAACTCCTCACCCTGGGCTTCAAGGCTGTCCATCACCTCGCCCCCTCCTACCTCACCTCCCTTCTCTCCTTCTACAGCCCAGTCCTCACCCTCCGCTCCTCCACCGCTGATCTCCTCACCGTACCTCGCTCTCGCCTGTCCCGCCATCGACCTCCGGCCCACGTCCTCCCCTGGGCCTGGAATGCCCTCCCTCTGCCCATCCGCCAAGCTAGCTCTCTTCCTCCCTTCAAGGCCCTGCTGAGAGCTCACCTCCTCCAGGAAGCCTTCCCAGACTGAGCCCCTTCCTTCCTCTCCCCCTCGTCCCCCTCTCCATCCCCCCATCTTACCTCCCTCCCTTCCCCACAGCACCTGTATATATGTATATATGTTTGTACATATTTTTTTACTCTATTTAATTTATTTGTACATATCTATTCTATTTATTTTATTTTGTTAGTATGTTTGGTTTTGTTCTCTGTCTCCCCCTTTTAGACTGTGAGCCCACTGTTGGGTAGGGACTGTCTCTATATGTTGCCAATTTGTACTTCCCAAGCGCTTAGTACAGTGCTCTGCACATAGTAAGCGCTCAATAAATATGATTGATGATGATGATGATGATGATGTGGAAGGGAGTGGGAGAGGAGGAAAAGTGGGGTTAGCATCAGTGGAGTAAAGCATATGGGCTGGGTTGCAGAAGGAGAGATGGGAGGTGAGGTAGGAGGGGTAAGGTGATGGAGAACTTTAAAGCCAATGGTGAGGCATTTTAAAGATAAATAAAGAGAGACGATCCCTGCCCACATGAGCTCACAGTCTAGAGGGGGGAGACAGACATCAATACAAGATAAACAGACATCAGTATAAATAAATAAAATTACGCATAAGTGCTGTGGAGCAGGGAAGTAGGGGAAGAGCAAAGGCAGTGAGTCCGGGTGATGTGGAAGGGAGTGGGAGAGGAGGAAAAGTGGGGCTTAGTCTGGGAAGGGCTTTTGGAGATGTGCCTTCAGTAAGGCTTTGAAGTGGGGGAGAGTCATTGTCTGGTAGATTTGAGGAGGGAGGGGGTTCCAGGCCAGAGGTAGGACATGGGCCAGTGGTCAGCGGCAAGACAGGTGAGATGGAGGCACAGGGAGAAGGTTAGCATCAGTGGAGTAAAGTGTATGGGCTGGGTTGCAGAAGGAGAGATGGGAGGTGAGGTAGGAGGGGTAAGGTGATGGAGAACTTTAAAGCCAATGGTGAGGCATTTTTATATGCTATGGAGAGAAATAGGCAACCCCTGGTGATTTTTGAGGAGGGGGTGACATGCCCTGAACGCTTCTATAGAAAGATAATCTTTCCAGAGATGGGAAAGTCGGGGAGAGGGCAGGGTTCGGTAGGGAAGACAAGGAGTTCAGTCCTTCCCTTCCCCTCAGCACCTGTATATATGTTTGTACATATTTATTACTCTATTTATTTTACTTGTACATATCTATTCTATATATTTTATTTTGTTAGTATATTTGGTTTTGTTCTCTGTCTCCCCCCTTTAGACTGTGAGCCCACTGTTGGGTAGGGACTGTATATGTTGCCAACTTGTACTTCCCAAGCACTTAGTACAGTGCTCTGCACACAGTAAGCGCTCAATAAATACGATTGATTGATTGATTGATAATCTGGGCAGCTGAGTGAAGTATGGACTAGAGTGGGGAGAGGCAGGAGGTTGGGAGATAATAAAGGAGGCTGATACAGTAATCTGGGTGGGATAGGATGTGTGATTGTACTGACTTGGTAGTGGTTTGGATGGAGAGGAAAAGGCGGATTTTAGCAATCTTGTGAAGGTGTGATTGACAGGATTTGGTGATGGATTGGATATGTTGTACTCCCCCTCTTGCATAGTACAGTGCCCTGTACACTACAGGTGCTCAATATTAAGATTGATTTGTGGTCAGTTGGGATGAAGAAATTCCTCCGTTTTAAAGAGCAATTGATTGGAGAGAAATGGTGGAATGTTGAATATTTTCACCTTGGCTGTTACAGCACAGACTGTGAAAAGTATTTTGTAATAAACTCTTGGATGCGATGTTTACACTCCACCTCTGCAGATCCGTTAGTTTTTCTCTAGGCTCAGTAGAAAGTACCTGCATGCCCCCAGAAGGCTGTGTATTTTTTTTTTTTCTTTCTGGCAATAGTCTATAGAGAATTACAGCACATTTAAATGAGTAGATTAATGTATGCAACTGAATTTAATCAACCACTTCTCTTTTATAGCTTTCCTAATAGCCTGAATAATGATAAGATGTTGAACTGACTGTTGGCACACATTGAATTTCAAAATGTGAGGTTTGGAGAAATTGTTTTATGTATATATTTTCATACTGTGACGTTTGTAAGAGTTTTGATAAAGTTTATACTACCTAAAAACACTCCAGTTTTCATCTCTCATGCAAGGTGCTTTTCGTAAGGGATAAGTAGTACATTATTGCATTTGTGTATATTTTGGAGGCCAGGGTTTAAATCTGAGCTAAAGAAACCCTACATATAGATGCTAGCTATTTTTTATATTTAATTATTTCAGTTTTAAGATTCCAACCCTCCCAAACAAGAAAAAGTAGTTAGAAAGTCTCTGATTTTAGTTCCTGAAATGTAATTATAGATGGTTTCTAGTTGATGCTCCTTTTTCTTTTTTTTCCCCTCCAGTTTGTTAATACTACAAATAAACCTTATGCCACTTCATATAGTCACTTCTTCTTTCCTTGATCTCTGTTACGAAAGGAAATGAGCCAGAAGCCGCTGGTTGCAAATGCAGGAAAAAACACAGAACAACGAACTGTGTTTCTGGGACCTTGATTAGTCCCTAAAGGAAACAGTGCTGTAAATTTAGGTGGCAGTTTGAAGATCTAGGGGACGGTAGGAACTGAAGGGAAGGAAGGTAAAAAGCTGTGATAGTTATTATTCATTCATTTATTCAATTGTATTTATTGAACGCTTACTATGTGTGAAGCACTGTACTTCACACTTGGAAGAGTACAATGTAACAACAGATACATTCCTGCCCACAACGAGCTCATAGTCTAGAGGGGGAGAAGAGTCCCAAGTGGGTGATAGAAGTTACATGAGCATACAGGACTTTACTTTTTTTGTGAGGCAATTTTTGTATTTGGTTTAGGTAATGAAAGTGCCCATGTTCTTATTGCTTTTTATGTTGCCAAGTGTTAGATTGTCCAGGGTTAGATATGATCTAAATTTGGGCTTGTAATTCAATCAAAGGTCCCGCTCTATTCTCCCTCTACACCCTCTTCCTTGGAGAACTCACTCGCTCCCATGGATTCAATTACCAGCTCTATGAATTCCAAAATCTACATCTCCATCCCCGACCTTTCTCCTGCCTTGCAATCTCACATTTTCTCCTGCCTTCCAGACATCTCTATTTGGCTGTCCTGCCGATACCTCAAATTAAGAATGTCCAAAACTGAACTCGGTATCTTCCTACCCAAATGCTGTCCTTCCCCTATCTTTCCCATCACCATAGACAACACCACTGTCCTCCCTACCTCACAAGCCCCTAAACTTTGGCATTGTCCTCCAGTCATCTCTCTCATTCCACCCCCACATTCCATCTTCTAGACTGTGAACCCGCTGTTGGGTAGGGACCATCTCTATATGTTGCCAACTTGTACTTCCCAAGTGCTTAGTACAGTGCTGTGCACACAGTAAGCACTCAATAAATATGATTGAATGAATGAATCTGTCACCAGATCCTGTTCAGTCATTCATCCATTCGTATTTATTGAGCGCTTACTGTGTGCAGAGCACTGTACTAAGCACTTGGAAAGTACAATTCAGCAACAGAGACAATCCCTACCCAACAACGGGCTGTTCTACCTTCACAACACTGGTAAAATCCACCCTTTTCTCTCCTCCAAACTGCTACCATGCTAACCTAAGCACTTATTCGATCCCACCCTGCCTACTGCATGCATTAGAGAAGCAGCGTGGCTCAGTAGGAAAGAGCCCGGGCTTTGGAGTCAGAGGTCATGGGTTCAAATCCCGGCTCCGCCAATTGTCAGCTGTGTCACTTTGGGCAAGTCACTTAACTTCTCTGGGCCTCAGTGACCTCATCTGTATAATGGGGATTAAGACTGTGAGCCCCCCGTGGGACAACCTGATCACCTTGTAACCTCCCCAGCGCTTAGAACAGTGCTTTGCATATAGTAAGCGCTTAAGAAATGCCATCATTATTATTATTATTACTATTATTATGCATCTGCCTCCTAGCTGACCCCCCGGCCTCCTGTCTCTCCCCACTTCATACTTATCTTTGCTGCACAAATCAACAAAAAACATTCAGTTCATGTCTCCCCCACTCCTCAAAAACCTCCGATGGCTGCCCGTCCACCTCTGTATCAAACAAAAACTCCTTACCATGGCTTTAGAGTACTGTCAGCTCACCCCATCCTACACCGTGTCACTGATAACCTACTACAGCCCAGCCCCTGCACACTCTGCTCCTCTGGCACCATCTTACTCACTGATTTGCCCTGATCTTGTCTATCTTTCCACTAACCCCTTTCCCACATCCTCCCATTAGTCTGGAACTCCCCTCTCCTCCAGATGCCAGACCATCACTCTCTCCCCTGCAAAGCATGACTAAAGTCACATCTCCTCTAAGAAGCCTTCCCCAATTAAGCCCTCTTTTCCCTAACTCACTCTCTCTTCTGTGTCATCTATGCACTTTGATCTGTGACCTTTGGACACTTGCTATTTGCCCCACCCCAAAACCACAACACTTAGGTACATATTTTTAAATTATATATTATAAATCATTTATTTAATCATATTAATGTCTTTCTCCCCCTCTAGTCTGTAAGCTTGTTATGGGTAGGGAATGTGTTTGCTAATTCTATTGTATTGTACTCTCCCAAGTACTTAGTAGAGTTTTCTGCACATAGTAATCACTAAGAAAATATAATTGATTATATCCCTCAATCAGTCGTATTGAGCGTGTACATGGCCTAGTGGATAGAGTACAGACCAGGGAATAAGAAGGACCTGGGTTCTAACTCCAGCTCTGCCACTTATCTGCTGTGTGACCTTGGACAAGTCACTTAACTTCTCTGTGCCTCAGGTACCTCATCTGTAAAATGGGGATTGAGACTGGGAGCCCCAATCCCCCCATTCATGAAATCAGCACAGCAAAATTAACAAGGAAGGATGATAAAGCACTTAGATTTGAATTTATGCCTATCCAAATGTTTTCATAAGGATGCCTTGCCAGATAGATTTTTTTCCCCTCAGCATATGGAACATCTAGGAAATACTAAGCATTTCACCGTTATTACCATCTTCAAGAGGAAAGATGAGAAAGTTGACAACAGGCTCTGTTGTCAAAAATCTCAACCAGAGATAAGGGAAAGTGTCTAAGTGTTTAATAAATGCCATTATTATTCTTATTACTAACTCTGTTCTGTTGTACTCTCCCAAGTGCTTACTAAAATCCCCTGGACACAGTGAGCGCTGAATAAATACGATTGATTGGACTGATTAGTGAAAAATTTCATTAACCAGGTACTACCGGAATCACAGTGTGGCCTTAGGCCATAATGTGGTTCAGTAGACATAATCCTTGCAGTACATAAGATCTAGGATAATTACAGATAATAACATCAATACATCTACAAGGCTCTTCTCCTATTCCCTCTCCTCTTCTCCCACCCCTTTATGCATCGCTCTTATTGCTCCTTCATTCCCCCACAGCACCTATTTATATATCTGTATATATCTGTAATTTATTTATGTATATTAATGTTTGTCTCCCCCTCTAAACCGTGAGCTTGTTGTGGGCAGAGAATGTGTCTGTTGTTATATGGTGCTCTTCGAAGCCCTTAGTACAGTGCTTTGCACACGATTAACTTGCAATAAAAATGATTGAATGAATGAATTGTACACTCTACAAAAGCACTGAGTACCTTCAGTAGGTCTGTAGTCTAGTATGTACTAAAACTGACTGCTATGAGAAATTTATATTAGCTTAAAGGCTACATCAGTCGTGTCTAAGATGAAGTTGCCCATTCTGACCCTTAAAACATCACTATTTGAATTCATAATGATGATGAGAATAAAAACAGCGCTTAGTGCAGTGCTCTACACACAGTAAGCGCTCAATAAGTCCGACTGAATATTTAAGCAAGGTTGTGCCCAATCGTGTGCTATGGAGCCATGCCACAAGTTTCACAAGTATATAACTTGGTGTTAAAATGTGAAATATGAAATTGATATTTAAGCAAGGTTGTGCCCAGTCGTATGCTATGAAGCCATGCCTCAAGTTTCACAGGAAGTATATACCTTGGTGTTAAAATGTCATAATATGAAATTGATATTATGTAATTAATTCTCTGGAAAGAAATCAGGGGCTATATAGAAGTGTACACTGTTTCTGAATTCTGCAACCTAACAGCAAATCATTCAGAAACTCCTCACCATCAGGCAGAAACTCCTCACCCTGGGCTTCAAGGCTGTCCATCACCTCGCCCCCTCCTACCTCACCTCCCTTCTCTCTCTCCTTCTCCAGTCCAGCCGCACCCTCCTCTCCTCTGCCGCTAATCTCCTCACCGTACCTCGCTCTCGCCTGTCCCGCCATCGACCCCCGGCCCACGTCATCCCCCGGGCCTGGAATGCCCTCCCTCTGCCCATCCGCCAAGCTAGCTCTCTTCCTCCCTTCAAGGCCCTGCTGAGAGCTCACCTCCTCCAGGAGGCCTTCCCAGACTGAGCCCCTTCCTTCCTCTCCATCCCCCCATCTTACCTCCTTCCCTTCCCCACAGCAGCTGTATATATGTATGTATGTTTGTACATATTTATTACTCTATTTATTTATTTTATTTGTACATACCTATTCTATTTATTTTATTTTGTTAGTATGTTTGGTTTTGTTCTCTGTCCCCCCCTTTTAGACTGTGAGCCCACTGTTGGGTAGGGACTGTCTCTATATGTTGCCAATTTGTACTTCCCAAGCGCTTAGTACAGTGCTCTGCACATAGTAAGCACTCAGTAAATACGATTGATGATGATGATGATGATTCCTGGTTAGGTCAGGAAGAAAGGAAGAATCAAGATGGCCAGCACAAAGTAATAATAATTGTGGTGTTTGTTAAGTGCTTACTATGTGTCAAGCACTGTTCTAAGTGTTGGGATAAGTACAAGGTTTAGGAGAATGGCAGATGGCACCAGCAAATTCTCCACTAATTTGGCTTACCTAGTATTCACTTCCCCTCTCAAGGTCTCAATTGGAGAGTTTCTAATACTCTACCAGTCTCGACTATGGGAGGGAGAGTCAAACAGAGGCATACCCATTCCATTCCTAGCTTGGGCAGTGGCTAGCGAGTGGAAGGCAATCTGCTCTAAGTCAAAACTCACCCATGCTGGGCAGCAGTGCCTGTTACTTTTCTCAGCACACAATAAGCACTCAGCAAATATCATAGCTCTCTCTCCTATGACATGCCCACCTTATGGTCTCTAGTCTGCCCAAGTTGACTTCTTCGCCAACTATACACTAGACTTTTCTGAGAAACTCTATTCTATTGGAAGCCTAACAGTGAACATAATAATAATAATGATGGTATTTATTAAGCGCTTACTATGTGCAAAGGACTGTTCTAAGCGCTGGGGAATTTACAAAGTGATCAGGTTGTCCCACCTGGGGCTCACAGTCTTAATCCCCATTTTACAGATGAGGTAACTGAGGCACAGAGAAGTGAAGTGACTTGTCCCAAGTCACACAGCTGACAATTGTTGCAGCCGGGATTTGAACCCATGACCTCTGACTCCAAAGCCCGGGCTCTTTCCACTGAGCCACGCTGCTTCTCCTTAACATCAGGCTATCCTAGTGCAGCATCCCTAAGGCTGAAAATGTCTGTATAAATCCTGTTTTATTTTTGCCCGTCTTCCTCAATTAGACTGTAAGCTTCTTGTGTTTAGGGACTTTGCTATTCACTTGTAATTCCTATCAGCTTTACTTGTTGCCCCAAATATGCTCTAAGTAATTCTAAATAACATCAACTCTTCTTGTCATCTTTTCTGTTTCCTTGGTTTTCAACTTTAATTTCCATGTTTGAACATGATGCAATTCCATATGCGGTTCCTTATGTTCAAAGAAAAAAAGCAGACTATAAATCTGAGTAAATGGGATGTTCAAAAGTTTGAAAGGGAAAGTATCAGTTTTTAAAATATGAAATACCAAAATCCCCCAAATGAAAATTATAGTCTTTTGGCATATTTAGTCCTTAATTCCTTTTAATTTTTTTAACTCTAATCATAATAAAACTGATTTTTAAAGCCTTATACAGTCTATTAGCGGCAATCTCCTTCAGCACATTGTCATCTTTGTGAAGAGTGCATAATTTCAGCTGTTTTTATCCTTCCCTTGGCTAATATTTTATCACCTCTCTAACCCTTTTTCTGAAATTAACTAGAATCTGGGAAAACAAACAAAAACCCCATTCTTAAATCTCATCTTCTGTTAATGAAGCTATTACACGTTGGCTGAAAAAATGATCTATGAGGTTGTGATGCTGGTGAATGAAAACCTTTTAATCATATCTTGTGATCTTGTGAATCCATTTTCCCCCCAACTAAGATAGCTTCTCGTAACATGACAGGAATGCTCCTTCAGTTAAAAGGCCAAATATTAGTTTAGCTCCTGATTTCTTTCCAGAGAATTAATTAAGCAGAAAATGGTACAAGTCTTGTTGCTCGTAGTCTTCAAGAATAGATTCCAGAGGGGCTAAAATAGCCACTCTCCAGTGACAGCAAATTGAATTAGTGTGACAGCCTCATTGAGTTTATAGAACACTGTGACAAAACATGACCCTTTTCCAGCCAACTTGCTAAAATGACCGGTTTTCTGGCGCTATGTGTGACTCATCTCAGAACTGGGTGAGAATTTTGAAAGTACACCTTGAGGAATGAATTTTGCTAAATTGCAGCACAATAGTGGCATTCTTAATAATTGCTCCTTGGTGCATACACTTTGATTTTTGACTTGCTCATGGAATTTTAATCTATGTATTAAATGCATCGCTGCCTTTTCAGAGTGGTACAGGAGCCCCAATTAGTGCTTCTAATTACTAGTGATCTGCAAGCCACACATAATAGTGTGGTTAATCTTTTGAAGTTAGAAGGGGATTGGTGAACATCCCGTGAACATTCTGTAAAAGCATATGGTAGTGCCAGCAGTAATATTGTATTACGTTTTCATTACATTGCATTTTCAGCCACACAAGGAATCTGAACTACAAAAATCACTCGATCAATCATGTTTTTTGAGTGTTTTCTATGTACAGAACATGGTACTGAGTGCGTGGGAGAATACAATTTAACAGAGTTGGTAGACACGTTCCCTGCTCGCGAGGAGCTTACAGTTTAGAAATGCCAAGATGTTGATTGCTTGTTTGGTAAATGTAAGATTGTTCCTTAAATTCCTGATGTGCAGCCAAGAATATGTTGTTAAGAACGGAAATATTTGAACCTGTAACAGGCAAATGCCAAAGCAGTCAAGAGGCCAACTCATTTGTCTTGTGTTGTTGTCATCTCCGACCCATAATGACTCTCTCCCAAAACACCCCACCTCCATCTGCAGTCGTTCTGGTAGTGTATCCATAGAATTTTGTTCGTCAAAATATGGAAGTGGCTTACCATTGCCTTCTTCTGCGCAATAAACCTATCTCCACCCTCAACTCTCTTCCATGCTGCTGCTGCCCAGAACAGGTGAGTTTTGACTTGTAGCAGATTGCTTTCCACTCGCTAGCCACTGGCCAAGCTAGGAATGGAATGGGTATGTCTCTGCTTGACTCTCCTTCCCGTAGTTAAGACTGGTAGAGTCCTGGAAACTCTCCAGGTGCGATCCTGAGAGGGGAAAAGACCAACTACTGATCTGTTTTCTTTGGGAGAAACAACGTGAATTCTGAAAAGAAAAAGTGTGCTTCACTAATCTGCTGGGCTCATTTGAAGAGATCAACAAGCATTTTGATAGAGGGGAAACCCGTAGGTAATTTATTTAGAATTTCCAAAGGCCTTTGAGAAGGTCCTACACCAGAGGCTCTTGGAAGAACTGAGTAATCATGGAGTAGATAGAAAAATGACTGAACTTATAGGAAAAACAAGGGGGACGTGGTCCATCTTCAGGATTGCGTGCTAGATCTGGGAGCATGCAGTGAAATGTCCAAATTCCTAGCTGATGTTAACTTCTGGGTGATGAATTGCCTTAAAGATGGGGATAAACTTCAGGAGGACTTCAAAGTTTGTGTGAGTGGACTGAAAAATTCATTCATTCAGTCGTATTTATTGAGCACTTACTATGTGCAGAGCACTGTACTAAGCGCTTGGGAAGTACAAGTCGGCAACATATAGAGACGGTCCCTACCCAACAACGGGCTAACAGTCTAGAAGGGGGAGGCATATGAAAAATGGCATATGAATTTCATTGTGAGTACAGGGTAGTTGCACCTAGGAAAAGCAATCCAGATTTCAGCTATGTGAACTCTACAACTAAGGGAGGTGATCTTAGACATATTATTGGCTAGTCTTATAAGTTTTTGTTAAAATAATAATAAAGATAGTTATAATAATGATCATTATTATCATATCAATTAATATGCTCCAGTCACTGCACTAAGCACTGGGAAAGATGCCAGATAATCACGTCCCACATGGGGCTCAAAGTCTCAGTAGGAGGGAGCAGATGTATCAAATCCTCATTTTGCAGTTGAGGCATACAGAAGTTAAGTGATTTGCCTAAGGTCACAGGGCAGACATGCGGTAAAGCCAGGATTAGAACCCAGGTCCTCTGACTCCCAGGACCATGCTCTTTCCAATAGGCTATGCGGTTTCTTATATTAGCAGTGGCAACCAAAGGCCCAACCATAAAACTGTGGTATGCCCGCACCTGGAATTCAGCAGACAGTTCTGGGCACTGCATTTAGGGAAAAACATAATGGACTTGGAGGAGATACAGAGAAGAGCAACCAAGGTGATGTTCAGGATAGCAGAGAAGCTGTCTTTCGAGGGTAGACCTAAAGAATTAGGACTCTACAGTCTGGTTTCAAGATGTCATAATTCAAATCTATAAAATCAGGAAGGATGTGAACAGGGTGAAAATGGAATTGGTCATAAAATCTCATAACACCAGGACAGGCTTGTGTGATAGGTTCCAAACAAACAAGCATCCTTCTTCAATATTGTTTTCATCATCCTCACCAGCTTTTACTGAATGCAAAAGAAATACAAGACTGGTCCATGCCCTCGGAGTGCCCAAATGTCTTACGGCAGCCCTGGTTCAGATTTAGGAATAACATTGCTTAAGTTTTTATAAGGGATTGTAATAGCTTAGCTTCTTCTCAATTGTACCCCGACTCTCTTTACTTTCTGTAATTTTATGTTTAAAATCTTAAATATTGGACGTCTTCAGTTGACTGACAAGTAGCATGGTCTAGTGGGAAGAGCACAGGCCTGGGAGTTGGAGGACTTAGGTTCTAATTCTGGCTCTGCCGATTCTCTGCTGTGTGACCTTGGGCAAGTCACTTAGCATCTCTGTGCCTCAGGATGCTCATCTATAAAGTGAGCATTACATTCTATTCCCTCCTACCTATACTGTGAACCCTAAGTGGGACAGGGACTATATCCAGGCTGATGACCTTGTATCTAGCCCAGGGCTTAGTACAGTGCTTGACACATAGTAAGCACTTAAGAAATACCATAGTTAATGACTTAAGCTCCTAGAAAAGGAATATCAGATTTTGTACATTTTAAATCATGAGTAATTTATACTTTAAGAAATTTATCTTGTGATAGTTTTTGAAGGTGCTCGTTGTTATTCTGAGTTGGAGGTGGTGAAAACATAATATATATGTTAGGAACCTGGAAAATAAAGCAGTATTCAAATAAAATTGAGACTAACCTACAGAAGGAATCCGTGAAATAAGACCATTATTCTGTGTTATTAGTGAAAGAGGTGACTATATAAGTTGCAGTGCTGACAGATTAAATCCCTGGAATGTAGGGATTCCTTTTTCCTTTATTAAATTTATTGCTGGCCAAATCATGAGTGGCATGGGACTAAATCTAGAAAGACATTGTACATTTACCACCATACTGTACGAGAAGCTTTTTGTTGGTGGTGATTTGAGAATTAAATTTGAAGAGAGATATACCACGTTCCTACACTGAGTAGGTCTGCATTAGAAGAGTGAAATATGCGGGCTCGTTTGTAGATCAGTGAGTGAGGTAGGAGGAGGAGAGATGGATGTTTTAAAGCTGATAAGGGTTCCCGTTTGATGTAGAGATGGATAGGCAACTAGTAGAGGTTCTTGAGGCACGGGGGGAGATGTGAACTGACTCTATCATTTTCTCTTCCATACCTGAAGGGAAGCAGTTGACATTGTTGTTCAATTAATGTCTGAGTGCCTGAATAAACCTGAGCATCAGTGACATTCTACACACCTACTGTGCATGTAAAGGTACCCTTTGCTGCTGTAAGTCTGCTACTTGCAGGGAAGATCAGAAGCCTCTGCCATAGAGTGTTTTTCTGTAATTAATTTTTACAGAAGATGTTTTCTTCTGAGTGTGGTGTCTTGGAGATATCATAGGACTGGGAGTCAGGGGACCTAGGCTCCTACTGCAAAATCATCACTCTGTGGCTCTCAGTTCCAAAATCTGTAAAGTGAGGAAGATACCACTTCCTTCTCCCTCTATTATAGGGTTTTTGTGAAGATAAAATGAGGCAATTAATGTTAATTTGGTAAAATACAGAACTAAACAAAATTACGGCATAATTATATTCATTATACTCTTAACTACCTCTTGCTCCACCTTCTCCCATTCAACTTTCTACTCTCACGCATTGTCCCTCTCAACAAACTGTGAATTTTAGTGCTGGTTAAAATGCACTAATTAAACAGAATAAGGTTGCTTTTTGTTTTTTTGTTTCGTTTTGTTTTAACAGTGTATACTCTTTTCAGCTAGCAAGGGCATTTTCAGCCATTTTATATAACCCAGTTAGGAAAGAAGGTGATCGGAAAAACAATAAAAAAAGCTGTCACAAAATATAGAAACGTGTTGTTTGTAAAGATCTATTGCTGCTGTTAGCTCCATAAAATTCTTTGCCATTCTTTACAAGGAAAAAGGAGGCGTGAATTGATGAAAGATAAAATAGTAGCCAACCAAAGATGTTGTAATGACAAAGCACTGATGGTCATCCTTAAACAGCCATGTATTTTCATTTGCTTTTACAATCAGCATCACAGATTTAAAATGATAGCTATAGTCACTTAAACCTTTCTCCTCCTATCTTCTGTTGCCGAGGCCTTTCTGTTCCAGTCCTGTTATATTTCAGGGAGCTAATGTTCTGGGATCTTAGTGTCAGGGCTTAGTTGGGACTGGAAGAGATGCCCCTGAATTAGGTGCCGGTACCTCTCCCCATCTTCACCCTGGAATAAGCTTTCTCTTGGCTGCAAAGCTGAAGTTGTTTGGTGGGTGGGTATGGGAGGTGTTTGAAGAGCAGAAACTCCCCTCCAGGCCCACATGCTTTAGTTCCAGATTTTGGGTTGTCCTTTGTACTGGGCTTTGCACCTGTTATTCACCCCTCCCTCAATCACACAGCATTTACGTACATAGCCATCATTCATTTATTTATATTAATGCCTGTCTCCCCGTCTACACTGTAAATTTGCTATGGTCAGGGAACATGTCTGCCAACTCTGTTGTACTGCACTCTCCCAACCGCTTAGTACTGTGCTCTGCACACAGTAAGCACTCAATAAATACGACTGACTGACAGTAAGCGCTTAATAAATATGACCAATTGATTGACCAGAAGGAGCTAGGTTCTCACTTTACGCCAGCGGAGAAGGACATTCAGGGCTCAAGGTCTAAGTAGAAGGGAGTAGGATTTAATCCCCATTTTACAGATGAAGAAACAGAGGCACAGAGAGGTTAAGTGACATGCCCAAGGTCACGCATCAGGCAGGTGGCAGAGTGGAATTAGAACCCAGGTCCTTTGAGTCTCAGACCCGTGATCTTTCCACGTGCTGCTTGATTATAGTGTAGTAAGCGCTTATCATTTGGGGCTAAATCTAGGAAGGTATGAATGCCTTTGGTAGCAGGGATCCCCTCGTCTCTTGATGAGGACTCACTCTGGAGAGGTACTTAGGTCTGAGATATCCTGCAGGGACCCCAAGGTGACTTGTTCATTCATTCATTCATTCAATCGTATTAATTGAGCGCTTACTGTGTGCAGAGCACTGTTCTAAGCGCTTGGGAAGTACAAGTTGGCAACGTCTTCATTCATTCAATTGGATTTATTGAGTGCTTACTGTGTGCAGAGCACTGTACTAAGTGCCTGGGAAGTACAAGCTGGCAACATATAGAGATGGTCCCTACCCAACAGCGGGCTCACAGTCTAGTCCTCTCCTAGCTGTTTGCAAGTCTTTCCCCAAGCAGCACTCTCCTGATGAGCCCCCCTTAAAAACAGCTCAGCTCACAAGGGAGAGAAGTCACCATCATTCATTCATTCATTCAGTTGTATTTATTGAGCGCTTACTGTGTGCAGAGCACTGTACTAAGCGCTTGGGAATTACAAGCTGGCAACATATAGAGACGACTTGTTCTGATCCTAGTGGAGGTCTGGGCCAAAGAGAATGGACTAGGCTATATGTGTGGGCACAGTACCCCTTTTCTGGGCAAACTAGGTTAATGAATCTTGTTCGGGCTCCCCTAGCCCTCTTCATTTAAAGCAGAATTCAGGTCAAATACTAGCCAAGGGATCAGACCCGCACACACACACACACACACACACACACACACATCCAAGGCAGCTGGGCTTTGGTTATTGTTAGCACCGAGGCAACAACCTACTGTGCAGCTATGATAATCATGTCCTGCCTGTACCCCATTTGCCATTCATGGTGGCCTTGGATAAATGGCTTCAAACGTTAAGATTTTTTTTTTTTAGAGGGTACACAAAAGAGAATGGTATTCATTGCTACTTGTCAGTACCGAACAAGACCCGGAGAAAATATATTACATTTCCAAAAAGTATTAGAATGACTTTTGAGCCTCTCCCCCTCTAGACTGTAAGCTTGTTGTGGGCAGGGAATATGTCAGTTATATTGTGTTGTACTCTCCCAAGCACTTAGTACAGGGCCCTTCACAAAGTAAGTGTTTAATAAATATGACTGATTGAAATAGATCTTGATGGCTTTAAAAGACCTACTGCAGATTTGGCCACTATTCAGCTAAGTCCACCGGTCCAGTACAGTGAAGTGGTAATTTACTAAGCAGGATTGGGAAGACCTGAAAAGTGAGGGCAACTTAGCATCAGGAAGAATCTCTGGCCTTGAAAAATCGAGCTCAAAAGTCAGAAATCATGCTCTCTGGCTCCCTGGAAACCTCAGCGTTATTAAAGAAATGTTGCTCTTGTCCCTTCCTCCAGGAAGAGCTCTGCTGGCACTGCAGGCTGTCTTCATGTGGTAGTTTGGTTACTGCCTTTTTCCTAATGGATTGTGAAAATAAAATAAATCTCCCTGCAATTTGTTTTGTTTTGAAGTTACACTAAACTAGCGATCACAAAAGCAAATTTAATCTGTGTTAATTTTTGTGTATATACTTTGGTTTTTACATTTTGTGCTAATTTTGTATCAGAAGTTTAAGAGCCTTCATTCTAAATTCAGTTGTATTTATTGAGCACCCACTGTGTGCAGAACACTGTACTAAGCGCTTGGGAAGTACAAGTCGGCAACAAGCAGAGACAGCCTGCCGTGCCATCAGAGTTCTCCCTGGAGGAAGGGACAAGGGCAGCATCTCTTTAATAATGCTGAGGTTTCCAGGGAGCCGGACAGCATGATTTCTGACTTTTGAGCTCGATTTTCCAAGGCCTGAGTTTCTTCCCGATGCTAAGTTGCACTCACTTTTCAGGTCTTCCCAAGCCTGCTTTATTGAAGACATAGCTCTGATCAGCATTTAAGGAAGTACGATACCCCTCCGGGGTAATGATGTCAGAATGTTTGAAAGGAATAACAGACCTCTAACTTATATCAGGGCTTATTCATCTTTATGACTGGCCATGGGGTTTTTTGGGTTCAAATCATGAAGGAGAATGGTCAGTGTATTTTAATGTGAAATAATACTTTTTCTTGATTTTTTTTTTCCCCTTCGCTCTCTAGGAAGAACGGGTGGTGAATCACATGGCAGCAAAAATTATTGAGAATGTCTGCACTACAACCTCCTCCACTGCGCAGGGCTTTATTTCAGGAGAAATTGGACCAACTCTATGGTACCTGTTCACTCATTCCACCATAGATTCACTGAGAATAACGGCTATATCGGTAAGCTTAAACCAACTGAATTATGTAATTGTACATTCAAATCAGGCCTTCACGATGTCAGTTTTATGATTGAAGTTAATTGGGGGTTAGGGTATGTAGATCACGATGTAAGAGAGATATTATTTAAATTATTTAAAGGCGAAAGGGTATGTAGAACATGCAGCCTCTTCCACATGCTCCTGGTGGACAGGGAATGTGATTGCCAGGTCTGTGGTATTGTACTCTCCCAAGTGCTTAGTACAGTGCTTGGCACACAGTAAATGCTCAGTAGATGCCATTGATTGCAGAACAAATAGTTTCTCAAAAGTTCTGAATATAACTCTACTTGTTCTCCATGCCATTTTTTTCCTTATGTTTCCATTTGCCTATCTTCCTTTCCCTTTGGTTTCAGGGTTGATATCTTATTTTGGGTTTACCTAATTCTACTTGTTCTCCATGCCATTTTTTTCCTTATGTTTCCATTTGCATATCTTCCTTTCCCTTTGGTTTCAGGGTTGATATCTTATTTTGGGTTTACCTGGAAGTCTGAATGAGTTTCATGGTTTCATTTGTGTTCCTCACATTTTCAAATGTATTCATTTCATACATTTGTTTAAGGCTCTGACAGGCTAGGGCGCTGACCACTCAGGATCCCCCTTTTGTGACCACAGAACAATAAATTTAATCCCGAATCCAAGAAAATACTCCATTTTAGATATTTTTTTTACCTAAAAAGGTAACGTAACATCTGGCATTACCATCTGCTTTGGCTAACACAGCCAAGAATACATTTTCAAAAAACTATTACGGAGGTTGGAACATGCAGCATGCTGTGAAAATTCCTGTGGCATCAGGTTCCTGCGCAGGGATTTCTGGGGTTTTGAGGTTTTAGATGCAGTGCAGGGTTCGTGAGGGTGGGATTTCCTGGGATTAGTGACATCGTTGACCCTAGAGGGTATTCATTCTTTTGCCTGGTAGCTTGTGTTTGTGCAGGAATTGGACGAGCCTATTTTCAGCGTGACTCACACTCTCCCATCCTTCCCAGTGGTGTTCCCACAGTCCTTTTTCCCGCACTGCCCTTGTGGGAACACCACTGGATGGGGTGGGAGAGTGCAGATAGGGCGGTGTAACCACCAAGGACCTTTATTCACTTCTTTATATCCATTCTCTATCCTGACATCTTTGAGACTGGACCAAGACTCCTCCATAGTATATTGTGGGAGACTCCATTCCTATCCAGTTGCCCCAAGGCTCAGTGTAGCAGTGAAATGGCACTCCCCTTTTCCTGGTAGAAAAGAAATGGCTGACTCACCTCTTCTGGGCTTGTTTTCAATTACTGGACTCGATCCCCCTGGTATGAATTTCTTCATGGGTGAATGTAATTCTCAGTAAGAAGGCTTGGTGACATTGATGTTGTGTGAGGGTGATGCTAATGACAGTAGTGGTGGCTTGTCGTTACTGTATAGATTTAAGTGGCACAGGCTCACTCATGAGGGAAATCAAGCCATTTTCTAGGGGCATCTCCTTTCAGGAAATATCTTTAAGGATAGTAAGTTAAACTAGGGTTTTCAGATTTTAGAATAGAACAGATTTTGCTTGGTTTGTTTTTAGCATGTGGGAACATTGACAGCACAATTTCTCTGAACTGTTTGCAGAGTTAAATAGAAGCTGTGGCTTGGAATATCACAAAAACAAAGTTCTTTCTGCAGATTCAGGCTTATGCTTTTTTATACCAAAACTTGCCCGCCGTGGATGTAGAGGTATTTGAGTATCACAGAAGCTCAGGAACGGATTCTCTTCAAGCCTGAGGAGACTGAGTCAAGTTGGGTCCTTAGGCAATAGATGGATCAAGTACTTCTCCAACCGCTTGCTGTGTGTAAAGTGTTGTACTATACGCTTGGGAGAATACAATACAATAGATTTGGTAGGCATGATCTGTGATCTCAAGGAGCTTATAGTCTATGCCATTGTTCGCCTCCTGAGAAGGACTGAACAAGCAATGGGTATGACTGTGTAGAGCCTCTCAAAACCAGGGCCCAGACTCCAAGATGCAGCCAGAGAGAGCTCCTTTGTGGTATCCAGGAGACTGACCATTTCAGCTGAACTGAGTTCAGTCACATTCCCCTTTGGGCACCAAACATACTCTTTGGAAACAGGCTCTGCTTAACTTCACAAAGCCTGGGGAGATCTAGAAGGAAACATCCAGACTTGGGTGACTTGTCTAGGCTAGGAATAACCCAAGAAAGTTGGAACTTAATCCCTATTTCGTTCTCTAGAATTGGGCTCACTTGGTTAATTCTCCTTGTACTGCCTTTTTGCCAATGCAATCCCAGTATAAGTTTCAGGAGAGCTCTTCAAGCTTCTCTCGAGGAGGAATTGATTGCCTCTGGGTCTTTCTTTGGTCTAATTGTTCATAAGTCAGGAGAATTTGTGGGAGACTAACCTCACCTCGACTTAAGCTGGAGGCAGACAGGAATGGCCAAACCATGCAACCAAAAGCCAGTTCAGTTAAGGGTTGCAGATACTGGGGAGGTTCAACTCAGGCTTCAGAAGAGAACCACATTATTTGCAGAAGCGTTCATTTTCTCACTCTGGTATATGCCTTAAATTTAACTCCTGAAGTGACATTACAGAGGTTCAAGTAATCCACTAGAGTGTGCATACGGCTCTCTTTAATTCTATATCCTATTATATTTTATTCTAGTCCTCGCATTTTAAACACTTAAATCTTAACCGGACCTTCTTAATTGGGGCTTAATTGTGTAGGTGATAACTCACTTATATGTTCTTTGAAAATGCACCCTACTAGTCATTATTGATCCAGTTTTTTGCTGCCCATGGCAGATTTACATACCTACGGTATAAGAAAAGTAGTGACAACTGTGAGAATTATACCTCAGAGTTCCAATGGCTATTTTCCTCTGGGGAAATTTGAAATTGTTTCCTGAATGAGAACTGGCAGTTGAGTTTTGGTGTAATGAAAAACTTCAAAATAATATTAAATGGAAGTACTTCTGTAATATCGATGATGATGTTGATAATGGTATTTGTTAAAGCACTTATTATGCCTCAAACACTGTATTAAGCAATGGGGTAGCAACAAGATATAGTGGAAAAGTACGGGCCTGGGAATCAAAAGGTCATGGCTTCTAATCCTGCTCTGCCACTTTGCTGTATGATCTTGGACAAGTCACTTCACTTCTCTGTGTCTTAGTTACCTCATCTGTAAAAATGGGGATTGAGACTGTGAACCCCATGTGGGACAGGGACTGTGTCCAACCTGAGTAGCTTGTATCTACCCCAGTGCTCAGTGCGGTGCCTGGCATATAGTAAGTGCTTAATAAATACCATAAAAGCAGCAACAAAATTAAAAACAAAGATCAGCGGCAGAGCCAGGATTAGAATCCAGGTGCTTTGACTCCCCAGCCTGGGATATTTCCACTATTTTATTCAACAATTTTATATAGACAGATCACTCCCAACCTCTTATTTGTGTCCCCTCCTGCTTTCAGGACATTTCCACATGGTTGAGCTTTTAGCCCAAGACTGTAAACTCGTTGTGGACAGGGAACGTGTCTACCTCCTCTCTTGTACTGTACTCTCCTAAGCGCTTAATACAGTGCTCTGCATGTAGAAAGTGCTCAATAAATACCATTGATTATGTCAAAAATTGGAACTCCTCATCTTTCCCTTAAACCTACCCTTCCCAACTCTCCTGTTACCATCGACAGCACTTTCATCCTCTCTGTCACTGAAACTGGCAATCTTGGCATCAACTTTGAATCCTATCGGTCTCTTTTCCTCCCCCATTCAGTCTGTTTCTGTAGCCTGTTGGTTCTTCCTCTGCAATATCACCCCTTCCTCTTCACCCTTATGGTCAGCAGCCACCCTGAATGAAGCGGTTGTCATCTTACTGCTATCCATGCCTCCAGGCCCCTCTTGAGTTAATGATATAAAGAGATGTTTGGATCATCTACCTAAAAACTACTTAGAAGGCATCATCACTCCCTTGTCAAAAACTCATTTCTCACCCCCCAAAAACTCCTATCCATTTGCTTTGGGGCTCTTTCCCAACTGCTCTTCTCTTGCACATCATATCCCAGCTCATACTCTTCATTCTCCCTAAGCCAATCTTTTAATTATTCCTTGCTTGGCACTCCCATCTCTAACTCATTGCTCATGCAGTGATGGAGCAATTCCACCCATCCACAGCTCTTCGCGCCTTCAATATTCTCCAAAAAAGCAACCTCCTCCAAGAGGTGTGCCCTGATTGCATCCTCCTGACGACTACCTCTTAGCCCCTTTGGGCCAACACTGCACTTAAAGCACTCACAGCCATCTGTAGTACTTCTGTGTGTATACACAGGTACACACACATACGCACGAATTCTAGTGTGCTTAAAACCACAAACTCATTCACAGATCTATATTTCCATTCACCTTTTCTTCCTTTCTATAGTTATTTTGTGTTTGTCTCCCCAGCTAAATTGCTTGGGAGTCAGAGGTCATGGGTTCTAATCCTGGCTCTGCCGCTTGTCAGCTGTGTGACCTTGGGCAAGTCACTTAACTTCTCTGTGCCTCAGTTCCCTCATCTGTAAAATGGGGATGAAGACTGTGAGCCCTATGTGGAACAGCCTGATTACCTTGTATCTACCCCAGCGCTTAGAACAGTGCTTGGCACATATAAAGCGCTTAACAAATACCACTATTATTATTATTATTATTATTGTTAAACCCTTTGAAGGTAGTGGTTGTACCTTCTAAGTGTATTGTTCTCAGGTGCTTAGGGTAGCATTCTATGCAGTAGACACCCAGTACGTTTTATTGATTAGAGAATCACTGCCTCTCTGGTGATTACTCCTTTAGTTTCCTTTAGCACGCATGTGTATCTAATTCATTAAATTGCCTACTTTTGTTTATCATTGGTGTTTTCATGCTCTTACACTTGTATCTTCTATATTCTTGCAAGTTCTTACTAACTTGTTTCCCCTATAAAATTATAAGCTCTTTGAGAGAAGGGATCTTGCAGGGACCTTATCTTGAGAAGCAGGGTAGCCTAATGGAAAGAGCACAGCCTGGGAGTCGGAGGACCTGGGTTCTATTCCCAGCTCTGCCACTTGTCTGCTGTGTGACTTTGGGCAAGTCAGTTAACTTCTCTCTGCCTCAGTTTCCTCATTTGCAAAACGGGACTTCAATATCTGCTCTTCCTCCTACTTAGGCTGTAAGCCTCAGGTGGGACCTGATGATCTTATATCTTCCCCAATTTGACATATAATAAGCACTTAAATACCACAATTATCATTATTATTTTATTTTAAATCAGGATTCGGAAGTATTGTACTCTGTATGCAGAAGGCACTCCATAAACACTGATGATGATGCTGTCTGTGTTCATTTTTTGAATTAGGGACTGTGTTTTCTATGTGTTCTGCTTACATGAGTGTGAGCAGGTCTTAATGGATGACAATTGAAGTGGTGAATTTTTTTCTATTAGTTATATTTTTGATGGCCCGGTTGGTATTATCCCCTATCAAAGATTCTATGATCCACAGCAAATACCGGGAAGCTACTTTTCAATCCTGTCTCTTTGGTTCAGGAAAAGGACATCCATGTGCATTCTCACCTCTCACTGGTGCCTTTGAAGATTTACCTCTGAAAAATGGCATATTTATTTTATTCTTTATAGGGTAATAGAATCTCCTGTTTTCCTTTCCGAAGGTAGATAAAGATTTTCCTCTAAAATGGGGACTTAAAACTCAAAAGCAATCACTGAATTACAAATGTGTGACACACGATTGTGTCTTTCCTCCAGAAATTTTCTCAGCAATATATGAAAGGGATGGATGCTCCTTGCAAAATAGGATGAACAGATATATAGCTTAGCTTCTTAAAGGAAATTTAATGGGCCCGAACCAGTCCTTTTTAATGCTCATTCCATGTGAATAGACTTTTAGAGTCTTCCGGAAAAGATAAACTTACCTGGAGGATGGGAAATACTCTGGCAAGAAAAGAATCAAAAAGAGGTCGTTCAAACATCTTCTTGATGGCTCACGTGATCTCAGAAGATGATCTCAATATTAAACTTGCATCTGTTTCTCTACGTGTAGGAACCTGTTCATGGTTTTTAAGCCCTGGACAAATACATCTAGTAGAGCTGACCTAATTTTGGAGTAATTGCCAGGTTACAAGATGGGCCAATTAGGCTTTCTTGGGTTGGTGATTTGTGAATTAAATGAAGGAGGGACATCTGGGAATCCAGTTCCGGGACCATGGGGCCTACTGGCATTCAAATCATAGACTAGCCTTAGTTCCCACGGTTAAGTAATTTTTGTTCTTAACAAAATTTAAGTCATTATGCTGATCGCAATCAACTTCAGAAAGCTCAGCGATGCACTCACTGGCGCTGAGAAGGGAACATAGCTTCGCTGTGTATTCTCTTCAATTTTGTGCTTGATGCAGGCACAACCCTGCTTCAAGCACAAAAAGCTTCAGGGTTTGTGCTCCCTTTTCTATGCTCTGTAACATTACAGCCAATCTGGACCACATTTCTTCTGCCGACAGCAGCCTGGCTGGAGACCACTGGGCTGCCAGGGGGCTCGGAGTAGCCTCAAGGGATCCACAGGGTCAGAGAGTCCACATCACAAGGCATTGGGTTGGCTTGGGGGGTGGCCCATGCCTGCTGTATTTAGGCAACTGCTGTGCTGGAGACGCCTAGCCCTGTACTCAATTCCAAATGGGATAGTATGGCATGCCCCTCTTCTGCATGTGTGTAGATGGGTAGGATACACCACCATTGTTTTATAATAATAGCACTGATGATAATGATGGTGATGGTAATGGTATAAGCGCTTATGTGCCAAACACTGAGTTAAGTACTGGGGTCTATACAAGATAGTCATGTTAGAAACAGTTCCTGACTCACATGGATCTCACGGTCCGAGGAAGGAGATCAAGGATTTTGTTCCCATTTTACAGACGAGGAAAGTGAGGTATGCAATCTAAGTGCCTTGACCAAAAGTCATACAGTAGGCAAGTAGCAGATCTGGGACTAGAGCCCAGGTCTTCTGATTCCCAGTCCCATACCTTTCCCAGTCGGCCACAATGCCTGCTTTGCTCTGCTCTCCCCCTCACCCCCAGAGACTTCTTTTTAGTTGGTAGGTCATCTGTACAGTCTACAGCTTTGTTGATTCTTTGAGGAGAAGCATCAGAAATGATGTTATTTGCGAAGCACTAACCTAGGGACTTGGGAACATATATATAAAAGGCTTACTATATCCCTGTCCTTCCATTCATTCATTCAATCGTACTTATTGAGCACTTAGTGTGTGCAGAGCACTATACTAAGCGCTTAGAAAGTACAGTACAGCAATGAGAGACAATCCCTGCCCACAATGGGCTCACAGTCTAGAGGGGGAGACAGACATCAATACAAGGAGAATAGGCATCAATATAAAAAAAATAGAATTATAGACATATACATGTATGCACAAGTGATGTGGGGGGAGGAGCAAGGGGAGCGAGTCATGGTGACGCAGAAGGGAGTGGGAGCTGAGGAAAAATGGGGCTTAGTCTGGGAAGCCCTCCTGGAGGAGGTGTGCTTTCAATAGGGTTTTGAAGGGGGGAAGAGTGTCTGGGGAATTTGAGGAGGGAAGGTGTTCCAGGCCAGAGGTAGGATGTGGGCCAGGGGTCGATGGCAAGACAGGCGAGATTGAGTCATAGTGAGAAGGTTAGCACCAGAGGAGTGGAGTGTGCCGGAGGGGTTGTAGAAGGAGAGAAGGGAGGTGAGTAGGAGAGGGCAAGGTGATGAAAAGCTTTAAAGCCAATAGTGAGGAGTTTTTGTTTGATACGGAGGTTGATAGGCTACCACTGGAGATTTTTGAGGAGGGGGGTGACATGCCCTGAACGTTTCTGTAGAAAGATAATCCGGGCAGCGGAGCGAAGTACGGACTGAAGTGGGGAGAGGCAGGAGGTTGGGAGGTCAGAAAGAAGGCTGATGCAGTAATCTAGGTGAGATAGGATGAGTGATTGTACTAACATGGTTGTGGTTTGGGTGGAGACGAAAGATCAGATCTTGGTGATGTTGTGAAGGTGAGACTGGATTTGATGACGGATTGGATTGTGGGTTGAATGAGAGAGTGAAGTCAAGGATGACACCAAGGTTAAGAGGCTTGTGAGACAGGAAGGGTGATGGTGCTGTCTACAGTGATGGGAAAGTTTGGTAGAGGATTGGGTTTAGGAGGGAAGATAAGGAGTTCTGTTTTGGACATGTTGAGTTTGAGGTGGCGGGAGGACCTCCAAGTAGAGATGTCCTGAAGGCAGATGTCCTTGAAAAGTGTGCAATCTAATGGGGGAGTCTAGTGAACATAAATTGCCAAAGAGACAGTAAAAACAGTGTGAGCCAAGACACCAGTGATAAAAGCAAAAACAATCAATTAAGCAACGTGGCCTAGTGGAAAAAACACATGACTGGGAGTCAGGAGATCTGGGTCCTAATCCCAGCTCTGTCACTTGCCTGCTCTGTTACTTTGAGCAAGTTTGTGCCTCAGTTTCCTCATCTGTAAAAGGGGAATTAAATTCCGCTTCTCTCTCTCCCTCAGTCTGTTAGGACAGGGGCTATGTCTGATGTGATTGTATTTTATCTACTCCAGTGCTTTGTAAAGTTTTTGTCACATAGCATTTATAAAATACCACAATTATTCTGGTTAATAAAGCATATGTAAAAACATATGTGCTATGGTGATTAACTGGGGAGGGGAGGGTAAACCAGGAGTACCTCTTGGTAAAGGTGAGATTTAAGGAGTGCTTCGAAGGAGAGGAGGCAGATAAGATGGGAGGAAGTTGCATACAGAGGGAAAATTGAATGCAGTGTTTCAGACACACAGGAGTTGTGAGCACAGATCTGTGAGAGAGGTGCATCTGAAGAGCCTAGTGACTCTGCAGGAGACTCTGGTGTTTGCTTATACTTCCCAAGCGCTTAGTACAGTGCTCTGCACACAGTAAGCGCTCAATAAATGCTATTGAATGAATGAATGAATATTATTATTATTACTAATAATAAACTCAGTGTGGGCAGGAAGGTGTCCATAATAATAATGGCATTTAAGCACTTACTGTATGCAAAGCACTGTTCTAAGCGCTGATCAACCCTAAGCATTGTGGCTCAGCAGATAGAGCATGGGTTTGGGGAGTCAGAGGTTGTGGGTTCTAATCCCGTCGCCGTCCCTTGTCGGCTGGCTGACTTTGGGCAAGTCACTTCACTTCTCTGGGCCTCAGTTTACCTCATCTGTAATAATAATAATAATAATGGCATTTATCGATCGCTTACTATGCGCCAAGCACTATTCTAAGCACTGGGGAGGTTACAAGGTGATCAGGTTGTCCCATGGGGGGCCCACAGTCTTTATCCCCATTTTGCAGATGAGGGAACTGAGGCCCAGAGAAGTTAAATGACTTGCCCAAAGTCATGCAGCTGACGATTGGCGGAGTCGGGATTCGACCCCATGACCTCTGACTCCAAAGCCCGGGCTCTTTCCACTGAGCCACGCTGCTTCTCTAATGCCTCTTTTGCTGTCTGTCTCCCCTCTTCTAGACTGTGAGTCCACTGTGGGCAGGGAGGGTCTCTGTTGCTGAATTGTCCTTCCCAAGCGCTTAGTACAGTGCTCTGCACACAATAAGCGCTCAATAAATACGATAGAATGAATGAATGATTCATTAGGGCAGACCAGTGACTGGTGATTGCATGTAGCCAACCATAGCAGCATACTGGGAGACAGATTTGACTTTGCCGAGCTGTTCAGTCGGGCGTAGTCTCCGCCATTGCCATTCCTTAAGCTATTGCTCGCAGCGTTATTCATTTTTGTTTTTACAGGCATGCCCCATGATGCATGAGTTGTGGTCCTTGAAAATGGGGGTTCTACCGTGGGGTATGTTTTCCCATCGATTTCGGTGTTATAACTTGGGATCCATTCCAGAATGCTCTGGAAGAGTAATGTGAAAATCCCTTTATATGCAGTATACCCGCATGATAAATTTCATTAATGATCCATTTAATCTTTATTAAAGCAATTTAGAGAGTAACAGCACCGTTGGAAATAATTGAGGAGCTGAACGATTGAGTCTTTCAGATAGCGGTGGAAGCGTGTTCCGCTTCTGGTTGTGCTTGTGGTTTTTCAAGCTTGGCAAGGAATAAGTCCAACTTACATAGTAACTGTGGTATTTGTTAAGCTCTTATTGTGTGCCAAGCACTGCTCTCAGCACTGGGGAAGATACAAGGGAACCAGGTCAGACGCAATCCCTGCCCGCAGAGGGCTCACAGTCTAAATAGGAGGGGGAACGGAGGGCTTTCTCAATAGCCTGCTTTTCATCTTAAAGCACCTTGTAGCAGGCTGACTCTAAACATGCTTGCACACCTTCCAAACCCCTCTCTCCTTCAGAGTAATTGTCTTCAATCATATTTATATGTCTGCTTAAAAATTGACGCAAGAGGTGGAACTCCCTAACTCTCCAACTCCCCAAGCACTTAGTACAGTGCTTAGCACTGTAAGCACTCAATAAATACAATTGGTTGAATCTCTCCCTCTCTCCCCTCCCGGACATAAGATACATCATGGGATGTTCCCCTTCTCCACTCTATGTGCCTTGTCTTAAAGATCTTTCTTGTTGAGGGATGCGTGAAATGGTATTTCCCGTCGCAGTAGCTAAATTGGGCCAAAGAGGCTGGGGAAAAGATTAGCGGTTTTGTTTTTGCTGTATTGGAAATTAGTTGTTGGCATTGCTTCAGAGTTCGGTTTTGGAAGCTTTAAGTAGGAAAAATTCTGAGGTACAATACAATGGAACTAATGACAGCCTATAGAAAAACCTTTGTTACAGTAGCTATTTATTGATAGATATTATTTAGACCATTCTGTAAGCACTCAAGAAATACAATTGATTCTTCATGAAGATAGTGTATCTGTTACTGTAGTATCTGATCAAATTATCCAGATACCTTCCTGCTTTAGTAAATGTGAAGAGAATGATGCCTTTGAGAATTGTTTGAGATAATTCATTTGAGGGCTTTAGAAACATTTTCATTGTGATATCATTTTAGAAATTTTGAGGGACTGTAATTACCCTACTATTTCAGTTTGAGACAAAACTTGGGATTATTCCTATTTAATATTTCATACCAGTTGTTCAAAAATAGTGATTTTTGGCCCCTTATCTGAGTAGTTACATTTGTTATGTTTTAAAGCTCTTTTCTTTGGGAGACTGCCCATACTAAATTCATTTTGGGAAGAATACTAAATTCTAGAAATGATATCAGCTAGGGGAGCCATTCCTCCTTCAGAAATTAATTTGGTTTTAGAAATGGCTGGCCCGTTCTTTTTGGGTTCCCAACTCCTACCTGGATTTTTTTTTACCATAATTATATGATTTCCTATTGAGGGACAGTCGTGAGATATGATACCTTTTTTTTTTGATAATGAAATTACAAGCACTTAGGATATGGAGCCTTAAAAGCATGCTTTCAGTTGCTCTAAAGCCCTCAACAGTGTCTTTTGAGAGGTTATTTTCTATTAAATCTGAAGCCGCTACATGTTTTTCAAAATGGAAAAGTCTATGAAGCTTTCAAACACTTTTAAAGATGCAGCATTTTAGTCAACCCAAAACTGGCTTTGAATAGTCTGTTTACAAGTATACCAGAGAAACCTTTCATCAAGTAGTTCCTCCAATTTATTTGGACGGGGATTTTATGTCAATAGAAAGTCAAGTTTTGCTGTGCCAGCTGCTCCAGGAATCTTTACAATGCTAATGGGACTGATTGTTTCTCTCTGTTCAAATCACTCCTAATTTATTTGGAAACTTTCTGATGGTGTGATCCCCAGGGAATTCATTTATTTATTTATTTTTGGTCTGTGGGTCCAAATAGTCAGTTTCCCATTTTAATTCATTGAAAATTCCATTTTAAAAAGCTTTTGTAATTTCCTTCTTAAAGAAATTTACTGTAGACTTAGTTTAATCAGTCTAGTTAATTATTTGAACCTGTCCCTGGAAAGTGTTGTTACTACTTCACTACAGTAATTCCATTGTAATAATAATAATAATAATAATAATAATGGTATTGTTAAGCGCTTACTATGTGCAAAGCACTGTTCTAAGCACTGGGGTAGATACAAGGTGATCAGGTTGTCCCACGGGACAACCATGTACCATTGTACCATTGTACCATTTTTACTTTTTGTTTCTAAGAGCTTTTCTCCCATAATGATAATAATAGCATTTATTAAGCACTTACTATGTGCAAAGCACTGTTCTAAGCGCTGGGGAGGTTACAAGGTGATCAGGTTGTCCCATGGGGGGCTCACAGTCTTAATCCCCATTTTACAGATGAGGTAACTAAGGCCCAGAGAAGTTAAGTGACTTGCCCAAAGTCACACAGCTGACAATTGGCGGAGCAGGGATTTGAACCCATGACCTCTGACTCCAAAGCCCGTGCTCTTTCCACTGAGCCATGCTGCCTCCCGTGTCTGTTTTACCCTTCCTCTTCAATCTGTCAAGGTGGTTTGTCTCTGATCTACTCATCTCTAGATCCCATTTTGGCATTGGTTAGGTAGCAAGGGTGTTGTAAAAATCAATAAAATTGAACGGAAAATTAGCAAGCACTTAAACCCAAACATCTAACTGAATTTATTGAGCACCTCCTGGCTGTGCTTGCATGAGGCAAAACCCATGCTCTTTTTTAGTTTAAATCTTGAATCTGTATTTTTTTCTGTGGTATTTGTTAAGCACTTGCTATGTGCCAAGCACTGTACTCAGCACTTTGGTAGATACAAGCTAATCAGGTCAGACACGGTTCGCGTCCCTCATGGAGCTCAAAATCTTAACCCCCGTATTACAGTTGAGGTAACTGAGGCACACACAAGTTAAGTGACTTGGCAGGCTGACAGGTGACAGAGCTGGGATTAGAACTGCCATCCTTCCAAATCTTAGGCCCACGCTCTAACCACTTCTAGTGGCCTAGTGGAAAAAGCGTGGGGCTCAAAGTCAGAGTATTTTCCCTCTAATCTTAGCTCTGCCACTTGTCTGTTGTGTAGCCATGGGAAAGTCACTTGATGTTTTCCTGCCTGTCTCCTCATCTCTAAAATGGGAATTCCATGCCTGTTCTCCCTCCTAAAACTGTGAGTCCTATGTAGGGTAGGAATTGTGTTTGAACTAATTATCTTCTGTCTACATCAGTGCTTAATTCAGTGCTCTGCACTTAGTGCTTCACAAATGGTACAGTCATTATTACTGTTATTAGTTTTGGAAAAGAGATTTGATGGACAGTTAATATGGGGAACGTGAACAGGGTAGAAGTAAAGAAAGAGCTAGATCTTGGTAAATCAGAAAATACTGTTGTGGGTACCATATCTACAGTTGGGGCACATTAATTTTTTTTTTCAATTTTGGTTGGGGTAGGACCCGGGGAAATTATCTGAGTTGATTGCAAACTCACAAGGGGCTATAAAAATATTGATGGACCGTTGGTATTCACATGTAAATGTGACCCAGTTGCGGCCCAAGACAGGACGTTCTGAGGAAAATATATCCACAGGGTCACCATGAAGCGAAACGACTCGACACTTGATAATAATAATAGTAATAATAATAATAAATAGTCTTCTAGACTGTGAGCCCACTGTCTTCTAGACTGTGAGCCCACTGTTGGGTAGGGACCGTCTCTATATGTTGCCAACTTGGACTTCCCAAGAGCTTAGTACAGTGCTCTGCACACAGTAAGCGTTCAATAAATACAATTGAATGAATGAATGTAAATGAACTTTCCTCCGTAACAGGGGTGGGAAACCCTTTGAACCTAAGATCCAAACAGAACTACATCTGTAAGCTGAAGCACAACCATACTGTGGGCTAAGAGTAATGCACTTTCAAACTCTCTATTCAGATTGGGCAAGTGAATTGGAGTGCCACCAAGGAGGAACTACTCGTCCCAGGAGGCAAAGGGATTGTCTGCCAACAATTCCCAGCGGCCACTAGGGCTCTCCGGGAGGGATTTTCCTTCCTTTTCAAGAGGAAAACTATGCCCACTCCTTCATTCATTCATTCAATCGTATTTATTGAGCGCTTACTGTGCGTAGAGCACTGTACTAGGCGCTTGGAAAGTACAAGTCAGCAACAGATAGAGACAGTCCCTACCCAACAACGGGCTCACAGTCTAGAAGACTCCAGAAGACACTCCTCTGTTGGAGCTGAGCCTTTATCACTAAAGAGACTACAAAATATCTCTCTCTCTCTCTCTCTCTCTCTCTCTCTCTCTCTCTCTCTCTCTCTCTCTCTAAGACCTTGTCAATATTCCGTATGGTGAAGCAGCGTGTCTTAATGAAAAGAGCACCCGCCTGGGATACAGAGGACCTGGATTGTAATGCTGGCTCAACCCATTGTTTGCTGTGTTAACCTGGGCAAGTCACTTAACTTCTCTGTGCCTCAGTTACCCCCTCTGTAAAATGGGGATTAAATCCCCCTTTTAGACTGTGAGCCCACTGTTGGGTAGGGACTGTCTCTATGTGTTGCCAATTTGTACTTCCCAAGCGCTTAGTACAGTGCTCTGCACATAGTAAGCGCTCAATAAATACGATTGATTGATTGATCATGAGGTCTGAGTCCTATCCCCTCCTATTTAGACTGTGAACCCCATGTAGGACAGGGATTGTGGCCAAAGTGATTAACTTGTTTCTACGCTAGTGCTTAGAACAGTGCTTGGTACATAGTAAGCTCTTAAGAGATCAATCCATCGTATTTATTGAGCGCTTACTGTGTGCAGAGCACTGTACTAAGCGCTTGGGAAGTACAAGTCGGCAACACGTAGAGACAATCCCTACCCAACAGCGGGCTCACAGTCTAGAAGGGGGGCGTGGCTCAGTGGAAAGAGCATGGGCTTTGGAGTCAGGGGTCATGGGTTCGAATCCTGCCTCTGCCAATTGTCAGCTGTGTGACTTTGGGCAAGTCACTTCTCTGTGCCTCAGTTCCCTCATCTGTAAAATGGGGATTAAGACTGTGAGCCCCCCTTGGGACAACCTGATCTCCTTGTAACCTCCCCAGCGCTTAGAACAGTTCTTTGCACAA
The DNA here is from genome assembly GCF_015852505.1 of Tachyglossus aculeatus. Lineage (NCBI taxonomy): Eukaryota > Metazoa > Chordata > Mammalia > Monotremata > Tachyglossidae > Tachyglossus > Tachyglossus aculeatus. The sequence goes on along the minus strand of NC_052067.1, from coordinate 38,739,609 downwards.
AGTAAGCACTTAATAAATGCCATCATTATAATTATTTTCACAATTATTATCATTATTATTACTCTCTCTCTGCTTAAACAGTATTTAAGGTAAACAGTCCAGGGGCATAAGAACTGAATTTTGGGATATGTGTTTCCATCCCTTTTCAGAGTAAAAGTGTTAGAGTGCAGTGCACATGTGCTTTCAGGGGGAGGGAGGGTCTTGATCTGAGCACTAAGGCAGATGCTTTTTTAATCAGGCAATTGATCTCAGTCTGTGTGGTTGTAAATTTCCATATGGATATACTTTATGCCTTCTTTCCAATTGGAATATTGAGTAAACGTTGACTTTGGCCATTTTTCGGTACAGGAACTATGTTAGCTGTGATTCCTGGGTGTTTTGAAAAGTTCCCCTTCAAATCTTGGCCTGACTCTGTACCTGCTTTGTTCCTCTCGAGTGCCTGGGTGCAGAAAGGTTCAGTAATGTTCCTTTGTCTTCAGTGGGTGTCAACGAGGCAGTCCCAGGGTCAAAAATCTTGCATGACACAGTGTGATGGCTTCACCTATCAGCCGGTGCCCCAAAGCCATCACCATTTCCTTTTCCCAGCTCTCTCTCTCATGTCAGCTCATCCCTCTCCACCTCCCATCCCAAGCCCTAACCAGCAACGGGAAGGCAAAGGAGATGGCTGGAGTGGCGAGATGAGCTGGGACTGGCTTTTCTGTCCACAGCCACATCATCATCATCATCATCAATCGTATTTATTGAGCGCTTACTATGTGCAGAGCACTGTACTAAGCGCTTGGGAAGTACAAATTGGCAACATATAGAGACAGTCCCTACCCAACAGTGGGCTCACAAATTAAAAGGGGGAGACAGAGAACAAAACCAAACATACTAACAAAATAAAATAAATAGAATAGATATGTACAAATAAAATAAATAAATAAATAAAAAGAGTAATAAATATGTACAAACATATATACATATATACAGGTGCTGTGGGAAAGAGAAGGAGGTAAGATGGGGGGATGGAGAGGGGGAAGAGGGGGAGAGGGAGGGAGGAAGGGGCTCAGTCTGGGAAGGCCTCCTGGAGGAGGTGGGCTCTCAGTAGGGCCTTGAAGGGAGCTAACTTGCTCCCATCCTGACCTGCGCAGGCCAAGGTTAAGTAGAGAGTCCAAGTGGGCTATAACGATCTGGGATAAGTGGAGGGGATCTAGAGATCAGAGTCAACTTCTCTCCAGTGTTTTAGTACTTCATCATCATCATCATCAATCGTATTTATTGAGCGCTTACTATGTGCAGAGCACTGTACTAAGTGCTTGGGAAGTACAAATTGGCAACATATAGAGACAGTCCCTACCCAACAGTGGGCTCACAGTCTAAAAGGGGGAGACAGAGAACAAAACCAAACATACTAACAAAATAAAATAAATAGAATAGATATGTACAAATAAATAAATAAATAAATAAATACTTGCATGTATCTGTACCAGAGTGTATAGGTGAATAGGTGCATTTTTTGTTTAGATACACATTTTATTTTTTCAATGTGTCCCATTTTAGCAGTCAGTGAATGGTATTTATTGAGTGCTTCCTGTGAGCAGAGCACTGTACTAAGGACTTGGGAGAGTACGGTACTACAGAGTTTAGAACAGCCAGCGCTTAGAACAGTGCTTTGCACATAGTAAGCGCTTAATAACTGCCATTATTATTATTACAGAGTTTGTAGACACGTTCCCTGCCTTCAAAGAGATTACAGTCTACGTGGATCTATATTCATTACGTCTTCATTATTATAATGTAGGAAAGCAGAGATCTGTGTTTTCTCCTTCCTTTACAGTGCCTCACTTGATAAACTCTGTTGACTGACTGAGAGAGTATCATCCCGAGTACTGATTGTATTCCTTTAACACTCTTAGCTAAAGGGATGTGGATTTATATTCATTATGTCATCATTATTATAATGTAAGAAAGCAGAGATCTGTGTTTTCTCCTTCCTTTACAGTGCCTCACTTGATAAACTCTGTTGACTGACTGAGAGATTATCATCCCGAGTACTGATTGTATTCCTTTAACACTCTTAGCTAAAGGGATGTGGATTTATATTCATTATGTCATCATTATTATAATGTAAGAAAGCAGAGATCTGTGTTTTCTCCTTCCTTTACAGTGCCTCACTTGATAAACTCTGTTGACTGACTGAGAGATTATCATCGGGAGTACTGATTGTATGCCTTTAACGCTCTTAGCTAAAGGGATGTGGATTTATATTCATTATGTCTTCATTATTATAATGTAAGAAAGCAGAGATCCTGTTTTATCCTTCCTTTACAGTGCCCCACAGTGCACACAGCTGACACTTGATAAACTCTGTTGACTGACTGAGAGGTTATCATCCCGAGTACTGATTGGATTCCTTCAGCACTCTCAGCTAAAGGGAAGAGTTGAGGGGAAAAAAAGTCATTTCACTGCACATCCAACTCATGTCTCCACATGGTACGGTGGATGCGGATGAAGCAGGCAGAAATAGGGCAGCGCTTGCTGGGGCTAAGTCATCAGGGGGAGGCTTTCTGGCTGAAGAATCGCCTCCGGTGTCCTGCGTGGTGGGCAGGCCTATCAGCAATCCTGAAAAGAGCTAGCTGTCGTGGGCAGCGAAGACGGCAGTGACTACCCAGGCTGCTATCGTGGCCACCCCATGCAGCTCTTTGGCACCACGCCTCAGTGACAGAACTATTCTCTTGTCATTTGGGCCATAAATAGCCTTTTGTTTGTCAAATTTTTTTTAGTGGTATTCACTAAGCGCTTTCTATGTACCAAGGCACAGTATTAAGCACTTGGGAGATAGTTTTTTTTAGTGGTATTCGTTAAGCGCTTTCTGTGTGCCACACACTATACTAAGCACTGGGGAGATACAAGTTTTTTTTAGTGGCATTCATTAAGCGCTTTCTATGTACCAAGGCACAGTACTAAGCACTGGGGAGATACAAGTTTTTTTTAGTGGTTTTCATTAAGCGCTTTCTATGTGCCACACACTGTACTAAGCACTGGGGTAGATACAAGATAATCTGCTTGGACACATAATCCCTGTCCCAGGTAAGGTTTGCTGCCTTGCTGTCCATTTTACAGATGAGGTAACTGAGGCCCGGAGAAGTGAAGTGACTTGTCCAAGGTCACACTGCAAACTAGTGGCAGAGACAGGATTCAAACCCAGGTCGTTCTGAATCCCCGATCCATGGTCTATCCACTAGGCTACATTGCTTCTCAAATTCTCACATGGACTTGTCTGCATGCTGGATCATTGCCTGCCTTCTCACCTGTGGCCCCTATTTCTCCCCTGAGAACAGTGGTGGGAGAGACGAGAGAGCGTGTCATCGTCGTTGAAATCAAACTCATTCTGTGGGTTCTCAGTCTATATGAGGCTCCTCTGGGAGCATACCGTCATCTAGCAGAACAGTGTATTTGAGGGAATATAGCTATACCTAACAAAACATGTTGTCCTTTCCATACAGGCTTTATGCAGAATCACTCGCCATTCCCCTAGCGCTTTCCAGAACGTCATTGAAAAGGTGGGATTGCCTGCTTTAATCAATTCACTGGCATCTGCCATATGCAAAGTTCAACAGTATCTGCTGACCTTGTTCACGGCTCTGCTGTCACATGGAATTCATCTTCAGAGGCTCATTCAAGAAAAGGTTTGATGCATTTATTTTTTTAAATCTACCTTACCTTTGCTCTTCTCCTCCAGGACTTTTTCCTACTAATTGCTTGATAGACAGTAAGATTCAGCAACAGTAAGATTCAGAGAAGCGGCATAGCCTAGTGGCAAGAGCACGGCCTTGGGACTCAGAGGTCGTGTGTTCTAATCCCGGCTCCGCCACTTGTCTGCTGTGTGACCTTGGGCAAGCCACTTAACTTCTCTGGGCCTGTTACCTCATCTGTAAAAATGGGGATTAAGACTGTGAGCCCCACGTGGGACAACCTGATTACCTTGTATCTACCCTAGTGCTTAGTACAGTGCTTGGCACATAGTAAGCGCTTAACCAATACTGTAATTATTAATTATTATTATTATTAATTTCCACCAATGCTTTAAACTCTGAATTAGTAGGTTCATTGTTGTTGACTTCTGGCGTCAGCAACTAGTTTTACAAGGAAGATATTTTCTTTTGAAGGTGCTAATCTACCCTAACCCCCATTCAAGAACATGCTGTGCTCAATGCCTAGTCACTGGTCATGATTTTAGCCTGCCGATGGCTGATTTGGTTGGCCAGCCAGGCAGTTTTTTGGATAGATTGGAGGAAATCTCATGCGGAAAGTCTTCTTGGCTTGTGCCCCTAATCTGTCAGCTGATATCCAAGGCCACAGCAGTCCAGCTGCATACTCCACCTGTCATAGCAGGTGGGGCCCCGTTTTCGAAGAGGCCAGCCCAGTTCTGTACTCGAGGATTATCCTTCTGTACTTGGGGCCACCCATTCCCCAAATGCCACGCTCTTCCTGTCAACTGAGAGGTGGGCAGCTGTGGAAAGTGGGACCCTAGGGCTCTGTAAGGGCCATGGCCACCCTGTTTGAATGGCAGCTCCCAGGAGGGTCACTGCACTGCCCAACAGGACGACACTAAGGTTGCGGTGAAGGAGGAAGAGCTGCGGAAGAGTAACTGATGAAAGTATGATCAGAGGAGCCTTCCCTCCTCACCTTCCCCCAGTGACTTCCCCCTCTAAACCGTAAGCTTGTTCTGAGCAGGGAATGAATCTACCGAAATCTGTTGTATTGTACTCTCCCGAGTGCTTAGTACAATGCTCTGCACACAGTAAGCGCTCAATAAATGCCATTGGTATATTGATTGAAATATTTTGAGGCTTGCAACTACAGTTACTACTTCCAAACCCAGTCCAAGATCAAGAACTTTTGAAGGTGCTGGCTCCATTTCAAATCGACTTAGTTAACAAATTGGCCGGACTGGATTAATGCAGGGGCTTTAGCTCTGGGTGTGGGGGCAGAAGCAACTCTGGCTGGGCCAAAGAAATGTTGGCTCAAGCTGTTGCCACTTCAGATGACAGTCACACATCCCTTGACCATAATGCAAAGGCTACTTTGTGGGGCATTATGAAGATGGGGCCCGAGGTAGACCTTCGCAAAATGACCACCACACATTTGCAAAATTAGAAGGGACAGGGCAGCAATAGCATTAGCCTACAGTTTCCATACCCTCTTTCTCCTTCCCTTCCCTCCCCTCTTCTCTTGAATGTTGCACATGTCCCCTGGTCATCTGGGCAAGATCTATATCTGATGTCATCATCATAATGTTCCTAGTGGAAATAATAATAATAAAAATGGTCCTTGTTAAGCGCTTACACTGTGCCAAACACTGTTCTTAGCCATGGGGTAGAGACAATCAATTATATTTATTGAGCGCTTACTGTGTGCAGAGCACTGTACTAAGTGCTTGGGAAGTACAAGTTGGCAACATATAGAGACAGTCCCTACCCAACAGCGGGCTCACAGTCTAGAAGGGGGAGACAGAGAACAAAACCAAGCATATTAACAAAATAAAATAAATAGAATAGATATGTACAAGTAAGATATAGAGTAATAAATATGTACAAACATATATACATGTATACAGGTTATAAGTTAATCAGGTTGGGAACAGTCCCTTTCCCACATGGGGCTCACACTTTTCATCCCCATTTTACAGATGAGCTAACTGAGGCCCAGAGAAGTCAAGTGACTTGCCCAAGGTCACAATGCTGACAGGTGGCAGAGTTGGGATTAGAACCCAGGTCCTTCTCATTCACTCATTCATTCAGTCTCATTTATTGAGCACTTACTGTGTGCAGAGCACTGTACTAAGTGCTTGGGAAGTACAAGTTGGTAACATATAGAGACGGTCCCTACCCAACAGCGGGCTCACCGTCTAGAAGGGGGAGACAGAGAACAAAACCAAACATATTAACAAAATAAAATAAACAGAATAGATATGTACAAGTAAGATATAGAGTAATAAATATGTACAAACATATATACATATATACAGGTTATAAGTTTTCCCCCTTTTTCTCTCCCCCTTTTAGACTGTGAGCCCCCTGTTGGGTAGGGACTGTCTCTCGATGTTGCCAATTTGTACTTCCCAAGCACTTAGTACAGTGCTCTGCACATAGTAAGCGCTCAATAAATACGATTGATGATGATGATGATGAAGTTAATCAGATTGGGAACAGTCCCTTTCCCACATGGGGCTCACACTTTTCGTCCCCATTTTACAGGTGAGCTAACTGAGGCCCAGAGAAGTCAAGTGACTTGCCCAAGTTCACAATGCTGACAGGTGGCAGAGCTGGGATTAGAACCGAGTTCCTTTTCATTCATTCATTCATTCATTCAATCGCATTTATTGAGTGCTTACTGTGTGCAGAGCACTGTACTAAGTGCTTGGGGAGCACAAGTGGGCAACATCTAGAGACGGTCCCTACCCAACAGCGGGCTCACAGTCTAGAAAGGGGAGACAGAGAACAAAACATATTAACAAAATAAAATAAATAGATTAATATTAATAATAATAATAATAAATAAATAAGGTCCTTCTGACTCCCAGTCCCAGCTGTATCCACCAGACCGCACTGCCTTCCCGTGTTGGCCACGTTGGTAAGGTTAAGAGGCTGGCTCTGACAGAGCATCCTCCCTGCCAAGCACAGCACCAGGGGAAAGACTGCCCAAACCAGTCCGGTGTCATCATCATCATCATCATCATCGTATTTATTGAGTGCTTACTATGTGCAGAGCACTGTACTAAGCGCCCATGGCCTGAGCTGCTGACAGAGCCGCCTCGGAAAGTGGCTTAGCAGGACTCAATTGCAGGCCAAGATGTAGGCGGCCCGAGAGAGGAGCTGGCGCATCCTGGAACCAGCAGATGAGGTAGAACTGTAGGATTCCCTCTGCCACCCTTTCCCACCCCAGTTTCCTGGAAAATCTGTTGGGATGCTGGATATCTTATTAGGGTTGGTTTATGTGGTATCTCCCATATGCAGAGCACTTTCCTAAGTACTTGGGATAATACAATAAAGGTAAAAGACATAATCTCTGCCCTCAAGGAGATTACAGCCTAATGGGAGATGGGCATATGCAAAGGACATCAGACAAAAACTCCTGACCATGGCTTTAAGGCAGTCGATCAGTAGTTCTTTCTCCCCACTTATCACCCTCTTCTCCCGCTTTACTCCAATTTGAACACTTTGTTCCTCTCAAGCTGACCTACTCACAAGTCTGGTTTATATTTTCTCCTGCTGCCAATGTTCTGGTCACGCCTTTCATTCTGCTCCAACTCCCTCCCCCTTTCCTATGCAGAAAACCACTGTTCCCCCATCTTCAAAGCCCTTTGAATTCACATCTCACTGGGAGGCCTTTCCTGATTAATTTCTAACCTCCTCGCCCTCAGTGCCCTCCAAATGCCACTATAGCACTTCTGCCCTTCCTAAGCATACTCGTGTACATGTCTTTATATTCTGTTGCTTCCTCCTACCTGTAGTGTGTCTCTCTGCTCCACTGCAAGCTCCTTGAGGGCAAGGACCATCCCCCACACTGCCCTACCTCCTTCCCCTCCCCACAGCACTTGTATATATATTTATACAGATTTATTACTCTATTTATTTTACTTGTACATATTTACTGTTCTATTTGTTTTGTTACTGATGTGCATATAGCTTTAATTCTATTTGTTCTGAGGATTTTGACACCTGTCTACATGTTTTGCTGTCTGTCTCCCCCTTCTTGACTGTGAGCCCGTTGTTGGGTAGGGACCATCTCTATATGTTGCCGACTTGTACTTCCCAAGCGCTTAGTACAGTCCTCTGCACACAGTAAGCGCTCAGTAAATATGATTGAATGAATGAATTAAATCTCTTGTCCTCTCCCAAGTATTTAGTACAGTGCTTTTGCACAGATTACATGCAATACTCTCTTTTCTAGGAGAATGGAAAGATACATAGATGAATAAATAAGTGTGAATTAACATCAATTGAGATGTGCATACGTTTAAGGATACACCTAAAAGTGCCAAGGATGGCTGTTAGAGTGACGAGACCTGGGATGTCTCTTGGAGATGGGATTTCAGGAGCACCTGGAAGATGGAGAGTTGTGTAGTTTTTTTAAATGTATTTATTTTTTAATGGCACTTGTTAAGCACTTGCTATGTGCCAGGCACTGTACTGAGTGCCAGTATAGATATAAAATAAACGTGCTGGACAGGCTAAGATGGGGGAGAGAGTCCCAGGCCAGAGGAAGGGTGTGAGCAAGGAGTCAGAGGCCGGAGCATTGAGAGGAAGGCACAGCCAGGAGATTAGTAGTGAAGAATATGAGCTGGGGTGTGATGGGGTGATGAGAGCAGAAATTGGAGGAGGAAAGCTGGCAGAGTGCCTTGAAGCCAGTGATGCTTGATGAGAGAAATGAGTGATGGAGTTTTTGAAGAACCAAAAGATATATGCAGACCGTTTTAGGAAGATTATCTTGAATGCTACCTCCCCATTCAGGCGTGAAAATAAATCCAGTGTACTTGGAATTTGTGAGGGAGAATAAGAAGAGTATAAGCTCCAAATTCCATCAGTCAGTTTTTTAGTTTTAATTCCCCAAATGTCTTTTTCTTCACATGTACTTTTATTATCCTGCTTTATAATTTAAATGGTGGGAGACTGATAATTTGGAAGAATTCATAATTGTGTTGAGGAGAGACAATTTACTATAAAATTAGGTAGCCTCATTATAGTTTAATACAAGTCTCCTATTTGTTTTTGATCCACATCATTAACAAACATTGATTGAAGGTTTGCTGTGTTCAGTGATTTGAAGGTAACTTTAATTCCTGCCTACTGAATTGTTGGCTTCAAAAAACTATTGTTTTGGTGGGTTTTTTTTCCGTGCTGCAGTAGATACCAGTTAATCAGGTTGGCTACAGTTCCTGCCCCTGTCCCACATGGGGCTCACAGAATGTTTACGGGGGTTAAAAAAGTGACATGAATTAAATTTCGTAAAGGACCGAATCCTATTTGAGTGACTGTTCCAATAATAAGGCAAGATCTTTCTTTTCGGCTCTGCTATATTTTCCAAGCCCATGGATCCAATCCAGAAAATGACCTGGGCACTTTGGAGCCTAGGATAGGGAGACTGCACTTCTTTGGACATTCTGGTTATTGGTTGGCTTCTTGCTACAAGGAGAGAAGTGTGGATTTGTTCAGAGTTGGTCCGCTTAGCACTGGTGGTTGGTGTCTCCTGTAAGCGCTTAGTACAATGCTCTGCACACAGTAAGCACTAAATAAATATGATTGAATGAATAAATATAAGGCACAGGCAGTGGAGGCTGGGAAAAGGATGTTAGTAAAGGGGGAATGGGATGACACAGTGCCAGTGGGGTTTGTTCCTCCTGCATAGTGATGGACTATGAACTCCTTCTGGGCAGGAATTGCATCTACCAACTCTGTTTTATTGTACTTTCCCAAGTGCCTAGTTCAGAGCTCTGCAAAAAACAACCACTCAATAAATACCATTGTTTGGTTGATAGATTCCATGCAAGTGCTTCAGGCTCAATAGATCTGTGTGTTCAGATCAATCAGTGGTATTTATTGAACGCTTACTTTGTGCACAGCACACAGCTTGGGAGAGTACAATTAAACAACCTTAGCAGACACATCCCCCGCAGATCCATCAGGTAGATCCTTTTGGTTGGACATTTGAACATTTCTTAGTGCCACTCTGCCCCATAGAAAGGTGCAGGCCATTAGTAACAAGCTCGCGTGTTCAGAGAAACACAGGCATGTCTTCAGAAAATATTTTTTAACATTTCATAGTATTAAAAAATACTTAGTTTTTAGTTCTTTGTAGTTATTTATTAATCCCTCCAAATCTCTACAGACTGCACAATTTGTTTTTTGCATTTGATATATACTGAGAAGAAGGTAATAATTATCTTGCGATCATGCTCCATTTTCTTGTTTGAAAACAGGATTGAAGGGGCATATTGAAGTTCTCGTCCAATCTAACCATGGGCCGTAGTCCATTTAGTGGCCTTTAGTAATTTCTTGGAGTTTCTGACTAAGGAGCTAAATACCCAAGTTGCTATGCCAAGGGAGAACCTTAACTAGGAGCTGCCTAAAATACCACAGCTGCTGTTTCTTCCTCCTGCGGGGTTCATTCATCAATCAGTCAGTCAGTAGTATTTATTAAGCACTTACTGTGTGCAGAGTGCTGAACTAAGCACTTGGGAGAGTACAATACAGTAGAAAAGGTTGACAGAATCCCCGCCCTCAAGGAATGTACAATCTAGAGGGGGAGAACAGACTAGAATTGCATCCAGGCTATTGAGGGAAGTGAAATCAGAGGCTCTTATGGCATGCTAAAGTGGCAGAAGGATCAGCATACTACAACAGAGAAAACCCCTTCAAGAGCAGCTATTCATAATGAGAGTCGTCAAACAGGCGGATAAATGCAGCCTTATTTGTGTTACCCTAAGCTTTGCAATCCAAGAGGCAAAAAGGCAAATTGTCAGCAGTCTTCTAAGTAGACATTTCCCTGCAGTAAGGGCTTAATTGGGAGAATCTCTTCCATGGTGGGCAAGAGATTTCTCATGTCCGCACTTGTTTGTGCCTTGCACTGGGTAGTTTTCAGATTCCCTGAAGTCCCACAGTGAGTATTCATTCATTCATTCATTCATTCATTCATTCATTCAATCGTATTTATTGAGCGCTTGCTTACTGTGTGCAGAGCACTTTACTAAGCACTTGGGAAGTACAAGTTAGCAACATATAGAGACGGTCCCCACCCAACAGCGGGCTCACAGTCTAGAAGGGGGAGACAGACAACAAAACAAAAATACATATTAACAAAATAAAATAAATAGAATAAATATGTACAAATGAAATAAATAGAGTAATAAATACGTACAAACATATATACATATATACAGGTGCTGTGGGGAGGGGAAGGAGGTAAGTTGGGGGGGGAGGGGGAGAGGAAGGAGCGGGCTCAGTCTGGTATTCATGCATTTCTTCTGCCCAGTAGATATAGCTCAACAAATTGGCCAGGCCCAGGGTGGGTCAGGACCACTGGAGAGCATGATAGAAACTGGGGGTTCATTTACAAAAACGCTTTTGTCTCTTAAGGAGCCCCAAAATTCCTTAGTGCAGAACGACAGAGGTTGGATTGATTTCTGAGCCTCAGCTATAAAGTCAGCAGCTGCTTTCTACCTTTTGGGGGGTCTGTAACTTTCGGAGCTGCCAGAGCTTGGGATCCACAGATGATTCCTGTTGGGAAGGGTCATTAGGAAAGACTCCACAGGACCAGGATGTTACAGGATGTGAATACATTTGCCCAGCTAATTTCAAAACTAGTTCATATTATGAAAAATAGCACTGTTTTGAAACGACGGCCTCTTCAGAGTTTATAAAAATACCCTGGTTTCATCTCTGAGCTCTAATAGGCGGTGTCAGTAATATAGAGCACTGTGAGTGTATGCCTTTCAGGTTAGCCAGCAGTATCTTGGCTGAGAATGTATTAAATGCATGGTCACAACCCTGTCATTACCCACTGTGTAACTCAAGCTTTTTCTAACTCTTGAGCCATACCATACCTTAGCTTTATAGGCAAAGGAAAAGGGCCTCTGAGACCGCATTATAAATTTGTCTTTTTTCCCCCTCACCTCGTTTGCTCTTTATATTTTTTTAGCTCAGCAAACCGCAGTGAGTTATTTTTAGAGGTTGTTGAAAGCTGTGGCTTGTGAACTGGGCTGTTTATCTAAAGAATTATGCCGATTTGCAAATCTGCCCTGTGATTATGGAAACCAAGCATTTAAGTGGAAGTGACCCTTTTCATTGACTCTATCTTGATTTAAAAACCCTCTGGCAAGTGATCTAAAGCGGGACAACATCACTTTCTTAAAAATGATTGCCCCCTCCCCCCCCTTTCTTGATTACATGAATGAGAAAACCCTCCAATATGGGGACATTCCAACATTTTTTCTCTCTGGGGCCTTCATCTACTCCTTTTTACTTGGGTGCATCCCTTTGAGTACATGTAACTCCATCCACTGCTGTTGCTAGTGTGCCCAAGGAAGCAACATTTCATTACAGGGAAGTTTTACACTTATGCCCAAGGAAACAGCATTTCATTATAGGGAAATTTACACTTAATCTAGTAGGACCTTTATTCAGCCACTGGCATACCTCAGAGTTTCAGTATTATTCTGTATAACCAGACAAGGGAAAAATGAGGAAATGAAGGTATTAAGGGAATGGAAAAGGCTAGTATATACTGGGAATAGGGGAACAATATTTCTTAGGTGGGTAATTGGTTCTTTAATTCTGAATATCTGTTACCTTGGGAGTACCATCCTGAGACACATTGTTCTCCTATCCCCAGAGTATCTAATGTTAAGCATTATTTCACGTTTAACAAACAAAGATTTCTTGCCAGCAGACTACTTTAGGATTGGGAAAAAAACCCGAAACAATGATGTCTATCTTGATGGGGGTGAAGAGATGGAGTGTGAGTCTGTCTGTATTCATCAGAGTTAATCTTTACCTTACTTCAGGTTACGAGGCTGTCTGTAGCCCTGTTAGTAAGAGGTAGAATAGGATTTTTCTATTATTAGCCTTTTGTGACCCTCTCCTATTGTTACAAAACTTCCTTTCCAAAAACCTCTCTTTTAACCTGAAGTTCCTCATGGTTGGCCTTAGGCAAGAAAGGGGCATGGGGGGGGATGCTTGAAGTTAATTGGACCAACTATTATTGAGTAATGGTTCATAGAAAAATAGCCTCTTTCATTTTTGAAAAAGTATACCAATCGGTTTTTTTCCCTCCCCTTGGACTTAGGTAGTGCTGTTCTCTGAAATTCAAACAATTATATCCCGACACTGAGCTAGAACTCCGGTCCCTGTGGTGTGACAAAGTTTACTTTACAAATGGAAACAATGATCCGGGGCAGAGGTGTCTCCACTTTTGTAAGGTGCTTGATAAAAATGACACAGCCATTGGTGTTTCAGGAACATTTATAAAAATGGTAATTTCTGGATGACTTTTGGCCTGTGTCATCCAGGCAGCATTAATTTCACAGGCTGTATCTATGTCAGGTAATTTGAAGGATTCCATTGCTTAGACCTCTGAGGGAGAAGTTTTCCATTCCACTGTGGATTAGGTCCAAAATCCATCTCTTCTGCTTCAAAGCCTTTCACCAATTTACCCCAGAATTCCTCACTTCCATTATCTCTTTCTATCATTAAGCCCTCCCATTTCACTTCTGTCAGCCAGATTTGCTCAGTGCCCGATTTACTCATCCACTCATTACATTTCCACCTTTCCTAAATAATTGGAAGAAATTGCAAATTCTCCCAGCCTATTCATACTACAGCGAGGATTTTCTGTACATTTCCCACCTCACAATATGGATTTACTTTGTACGTGTTGCTAAATTTATTTATCTATTTAATGTATTTGTTCAAGGTATATGTTTAATTGCCTGTATTCTCCTTATCCGTCTGTCTGTAAGGGTGTTTGCTTGCCTTATACTGTAAATTTCTAAGAGGCAGGTGCAAGGCAACTCTTTGCAGAATCTGGCTTCATTGACTTTGGGGGTTCTTTCTCCCTTTCCCTTTGCCGAGTTGAACATAACTTTAACCCCCTCTACTCTTTGAAGTGATTTTGCAGGGAGGATGTGGGGAAGCTTAGAGCACACTTGTTTCCTCTTCCAGGTTGTATACTGAATTGGCAAGGGGTAGGCAGATTGGCGAGTGGTTGAAAGCAAGTGGGCAGCAAGGATAATGGTGCTCCCAAGGGTGGTGGGATGTAATAGGCATATCTTTATCTTCAGCACCTACTAATCTGAGGTTTGGGTGAAGGACCCTACTCACCCTGATCTTCACCCAGTCCTGTATAAGCTCAGTCCTTACTTCAGTCAAACTCTTTGAAGCATCGTCTCATTGAGTGGACGGCAGAAATTCTCATTGCATAACACCTAGCCGAGTGTTACTTGAAGACAGGGCATTGTAAACACTTATGTGAAACAAGATGACACATCGCAGATAGTAGTTTCCCTTTTCTTAGACAGTCATGTCCCTAATCAGATGGTATGGGCAGAAAGAGGAGCTGCAGTCGGATGACTCTGGGCACCCCCACCTCTGTCTCCCATCATTGGAATAATGAGACACGATGAGGGGAAGGTGGATCTGCAGCATATCTGCAATGATTGCTGGAAGAGTCTTGCCCTTTGGACCTGGAGTTGCCCTGCCAGATTGGTGAAGAGCTTGAAACTTCAACCTTAATGGACTGCACCTTTTATTGTTCTTAGTATTTTATTCATCTAGTTTATTTCTTTGCTTGTCTTTTGCCAGTTCGGTTGGTCTTCCCCTCCCTCTCTCCCCTATTCTTCTCCCCCTTACCCCTTTATTTAAGTTGAGGTAGGGCTAGGGACCTTGTCTGAAGTATTATTCTTGTATCTTTCCCTCCAGTGGTTTAATATGGTGCTTGAACAAAGAAAGCACTCACCATTGATAAACATAATAGAAAAGGTGAGATGATGGTGTGGAGACTCCCAATATAATTACTTACTGCCATATTTAGTTTATGTGGTAGGTAGTCACGTGGCTGTCTGTGGTTCCATAGGCCATTTTATATGTCTGTTAGCATTTCTGTATCTGTTGTCAGTTCTAAACTTAGCTAAGACAGAGAACATGTACAAGTTGCTCAATATTCCCAGCATATTGCAAACATTTGGGCCTTTTATAAATGCTTTTGATAATATGGTCAGGGATAAATACTTGACCAAAGGCGGTACAAAAAGTCCATGACTAAACTGGTATTAGAGTGTAAGGGCTTTTAATTGCTAGATTTAGTCATAGTCCACTGAGCTGTATTGACTCTAACCTGAATGCAGCAACTTACAATAGCTCATAAAAGTACACAGAATCCACCACTGATGCCAAATCATGCAATCTTTTGCTTGGGGCCTGTAACTCTGTGAAACCCACATTTCAAACTAGTGCTTGAAATGTGTTGTTAGCACTTATTGCTTGAGATAAAAACAAATCAATCAATAAAACCTTAAATTCCTCATTGTTATATCTGTTCCACATCTCACATGGGAACTTAAACATGCCCAGCAGAGGCACCCTCCCCTTCCATTCATCTCTGCCAAAAACTGGAGATTCTGTTTAATCTTGGGTATTTTTGAAGTCTTGATGAGGGAACTCTGTTATCCAGTGTAGTTTAGATTTATTTATTTATTTATTTTATTTGTACATATTTATTCTATTTATTTTATTTTGTTAGTATGTTTTGTTTTGTTGTCTGTCTCCCCCTTCTAGACTGTGAGCCCGCTGTTGGGTAGGGACCGTCTCTATATGTTGCCAACTTGTCCAAGTGCTTAGTACAGTGCTCTGCACACAGTAAGCGCTCAATAAATACGATTGAGTGAATGAATGAAAGGAGATGAGGGTGCTAACCTGCTCTACCACTTGCCCGTTCTGTGGCCTTAGGCAAGTAAGTTATGCTTGCTGGACCTCAATTTCCTCATCTGTAAAAGTGGGGATAATATACTCATTTTCCCTTCTTCTTAGAGTGTACAAGCCTGAATGGGACAAGGCCTATGTCTAATTATCGTTTATGTACCCCAGTGCTTAACACAATGTTTGACCCTTAATAAATACCATTGCTTACACCAACAGAAAGTTCGGAGGAAGACTCTCTCCTTTCTCTCCTGCAATGGAATTTCATGAATGAAACAAGGCAGATATTAATTTCTTCAAAATGTAATTGGTGTGGTTTCCTGGACCACAAATCCAGTAAGGCTATGACAATTAGTGTTTTACGAAACTTTATTTGGTAATTTCTTGAGTAGTTTTTGCAGCACTGCTGTTCAGTTTACACCTACAAGTAAACTGAGTTCATTTTTGGATTTTGATAGAATCCAAGTATTGACTTTAAAATCAGATTTGTCTTATACAAGTGGATGAACAGTTTATATCATTGCTAATCATATGTCTGAAATAGACTGAAATTAAATTTCACACATTAATCAGATTTCACAGTGATAGTTTTTGAATTTTGTTTAAAGTCTATCCGAGTTAATAAAAAGAAGAGTTCTGCAAGAAGCATTTCACTTACAAATTAGCTCAGGGTCCTTTATGGAGCATACAATCCAAGAACAGCTTTAGAGTCAATCAGTACATTCATTATCTTTCCTTTAAAATGTCTAAGGAAACTATGTTAAAGTAGTTGTCCTCATGCATTTCTCGTTGCTTTTCCTTGGGGCTATTATCAGTTGATGGCCAGGCTCAGCTCATCGAATTTTCGCTGTGGCAGGGAATCAGGAGCAGATCAATCTCACCTCTTGAGATTTGCAGGGGATCAATTCGGTGTTCTCATCCTCATTATTTTACACTTACTTATTTAACACATTCTGTTCTTGTGCTGTACACTGGAGGAATAGTTCTGTTCATCCTTTCCTGAAAGAGAAATCTGCTTTTTATTGTACTGAAGTAGGTATTAAGGAAGCTGGTTACTTCAAGCTAAATGTAGATGGGTAATAATTGGAGTTTTCTGTAGCTCTGTTTCACGTTTGCTCATAGCTGAAAATGGATAGAACTGACAGAGATGCCTTCCAAAATACCTATGGAAAGCCCACCCAGTCTGACTTCTAGCCTTCTTTATCTTATGTGCCAGGGAAAAACTCTTGGAGTGTAAAGTTCTGGGGGAGTCTCACCCTGACTTGGTCTGCATGTGTGCACAGTTTATCCTCTTCATTATGCTTCCCTCCTATCGCCCTTCCAAGTTTAGATTAGGTAGACTGGAACATTTGGCAAAGAGATGAATGTGAATCATAGCTGAGTGCACAGTGGACTGCAGGCTGAACTGTTTGTTCTCTAATTATACACACCTACTACTAATTCTTTGTTCAAAGGATATGAGCCTGAGTTGAGATTTCTGACCCACCAGCGGCTTAGTTAGGAGCCCTGCAGAAGAGTTCTCCAAAATTGGGTATTACTAGTGAGGAATGTGGCCTCGTTATTCTTCCCTTCCCTGCTGCCACTTTCCATCATCTAATGTCAAAGCATTTACTCCTTTCATTGTCTTCTCTGCGAATGTAGCCAGAATAGAATCCATCTAAGACTCTCTAGAGCAGCAGTATGTAACCTGAAATTGGACCCTAGATTATGGTGGTGTGTTTAATTTTTGTTTCGTTTTTCACTTGACTATGGATTCTCTTCTAGGTCAGGAATCCACACATGCTGAGACCCCATCATAACTGGGAGGACCAATTATAATGGGATTTAATTATAGCTGGTTACCCGTTAAAGAAACAACTACTAGCAGGGTACCCCACAGCTCAGGGATGTTCACCATGCTGTTGGGCAAGATATTCTGTGCATGCTATATTTCCCATTGAAATAATTGTTTCACTTTTTTTCCCCACTCCTGCCCCAATCAGTCATATCTGCAGAACACCGTACTAAATGTTTGGTAAAGAATAACAAAACAAAAGACATGGGACCTGTTCCCAAGGAGCTTAAATCCCCATTCCCCTGATCCTTAAAGTGCTGCTAGTGCTGCTTTTCTGTACCTGACCTCTTCTCCACCCTCTTTCCCCTCACCCCACACCCTCCCAACTCACTCCTTCCTTCTTCCTCCTTGGGGATGGCCCAATGCCTGAAACTGGCCCCGGCTTCTCTCTTTACTTGTAAATTTCTTTCATGGTATGGTGGAGCCCCACCACTGCACTCTTCACCTCACTGTCCCGTTTCCCCAGCTTGCAGCCCCTTGCCTCCTAGAACTGCCAAAGCCGGGGGAAGGGGACCGGCTTGGAGTGGAATAGGGTGAAAGGAAGGTGGAGGTAGGGGTGGAGGACTGGGAGGGTATTGCCTTCATCCGCCTTACCTCCATCCCCATAGCATTCTCACCCTGGATCCCTAGCATTGGAGGTCCCAGAAGATGTTTGCAAACTAGGAAGAAAAGATGGTTAGGGTTGCAAAAAGATAAAAAAAAAAAGTCAGGGCCAAATTCAGATGCTGGCCTGGTGGGATGAGAGTGGGCAAGTCTGGGAAGCAGGGACAGAGGATAAGAAAGCCATACTGGGGATGAGTTAAAGAATGTCAGGGGCAGGGCAAGGGGAGGCGGGGAGGGAAGGGTTAGGTATTTGGTCACAAGCTTTCTTGGAACGGTCCAAGACGACAGTGACCACGACTGCCCCTTTCCACTCCTGTCTTTGCCTCCCTCCACAAAACTAGACTCTGCATACTTATTCTCTTCCCTTCTTGTCTCAATTTCTTTCCTGCTGTTTCTTTTCTCAATAAACAAAATCCGGGATACTTGGAAAGTTACGTCCTTATAGTAAGCATATGTAGCTTACCTTTGTGTTGAAAATAGCAGTACTGCCAGTGGATTTGATCCATGTAGATACCCATAACCATGTAAGTTGCTTGTTAGTATCCTAGGTTCTTTTAGGAGGCTGCAAATTAGTTTATTTATGGTTTGCTTTCCTTTAATGCTTTGAAAAATTTTTTTTTTCTCTCTCTCTCTCTCTCTATATATATAATAGAGAGAGAGAAAGAGGTAGACATAGCTATAGAATTTGTCCACTGCCATCCATCTATGCTTAATACACCTCAGTTTGGAAAGATCCTCTGCAGTAAAATTCACTGGTTATGAGAGAAAGGTCCCTAATGACTTTTATCCCTTCTGATGTGTCTCCTCCAAACACATGCATACTTAACTACACCCACTTATGCAGCCACATGCACACATGCAAATGTAGGTAGGATAACATTCACATAAACCCATTAGTTATTTGCTAACACATTTCTTTGCACACATAAACCCACATACACTGAAGAAATGCCACATTACTATAATCACCGGTTAGAGACCACCTAGCTAAGGAAACTCTCCTAGGATCTCATTAACTACCCAGATCACATTGTGGCTTCAGATTACAACTCATCAGTATGACAGAATGATAGATAAAGAAGTTCAGGGGATAATAGCAAGGCTGCTAAATTGTTTTCATATGTCTTTTTCAAAACAGTTTGACACCAATTATAAAACTGGGCTCTGGCAAATACTAAGCTACTCCACTGAGGTGTGGCAGATGAGTCAGAGTTAAGAGTATCATATTCGATCTTCTCCCCACTAACATCCGAGTAAAGCAAGCCCAGGTGAATATTGGTTCCATCCTGTTTCAACTGTTCTGCCATCACGCTTAAGGATGTGCTGAGGTGCTTGGAAACTGGTGTCAGAATTCTCTTCCTCTCCACTGGGAAGCTCTATCAACTCGGGCTTTTGAGGATCATTGAAAAGTTTAGAGAGTCATTTAGTTACTGCTCTAACTCATGATATACCTCTTGAGGCACACAGGCAAGAAGACATATCAATGACTATGAATTACATGGCAAAATCAGTTCAGTAAAGTGGACTGACCATAAACCTGAAGAAACCCACCTTACTCGTGAGGTGCCCTACCCACAACAAAGATTTTCCTTAGCTCCATTGACTTTAGTGCTGTCACACAGTTCTGCCAGATAGGCAGAGCACTATTAACTGATGCATGGATACAAAGTAGAAAATAAAATTGAGTAGACTAGCATGGCCTCTGGGAGTTTGATGGGCAGAATTTAGTGGTAACAGGATATTGAGCCTTATTCCAAATAGAAATAAAAGTGATGATCAACCTTCTATATGGCTGTGACACCTGGCCTAACACAAAAGGCCTATTTGGCTTTTTCAGCAGTTTCACCATGACCCCTATGGGGTCAGTTTAACATCAAGTGGCAGAATAAAATAACCAAAAATGAGGTCCTCAAATGAAGTCAACTTCCCAGCACTGGGAGTGTTCCTTGCAATAGGACTCCATTGATTGGGTGGTGGAGATGAATGACTGTGGGCAGGATACCCAGAGCTGTTCTGTGATGAACTGAAAAAGTAAATGCAGGAGAAGAGGGGAGAATAAACTTTTTTAAGACCTCATTTCAAACAATGTGATATACAGAGGACCGTTGATAGACACCAGCAGCAGAAAGGCCGACCTGGAGAGTTACAACTGAGAGAAAGGTTGTGTTCCTTCACCGGAGTCTTCAGGAAGTTCAGCATAATAGCAGGCAGTCTTAAAAAACAGAACAAAAAAACCCAGAACTGATAAGTGGCCAACATAGCAGTTCAGCAAAGAACTATCTTTAGATCCTCACAACAATGGGTATGAGTCTTTTCAGCCACACATTCACATGTGGATACAGTCTCACTTCAGTAGCATCGTTTTAATATAGGACTCAGGTACCAGGGATTTAAGTGTTCCAACAGGCTAAGTCTTTCAAATCTTGATTTCCTCTCCAGAAGTTTCCCTTGTAGCCAGTGAGGCATATGTGTCTTTACAATGCTACAGCCAATCAATCAGTGGTATTTATTAAGTGTTTACTCTGCATATAGCGCTCTACTAAGAACTTGGAAAGAATACCATACAACAGAGGTGGTGGACAAGTAAGAGGGCTTAGTCAGGGGAGGCCTCTTAGAGGAGATTGTTTATTAACAAGTGTTAAATACCTATACCTGTGTAAAAAAAAAAAAAACAAGATAAAAGCATAAGCAAAAATAAAAAAAGGAAAATATACGGGATGCATAAGAATTTAGAATGATGAGTGAGACCAGATAAAGTAGGGGATGACTGGAAAAGAGTGGCTAAAGCGGTGGATTGGAGATGACAATATGTGGGTAGGAGAAAGTGGAGATCAAGTAGAAGAGGGTAACTGACTAGATGGATGAGAGATAATTGCCGAGGAGATGGGGCAGGTAGTCTGGAAAGTGACCATGGGATGTTTAGTATAAAAGGATTTTCTCAACTTTAAAATACTTGGAAGAAACAATTTTCCTAATTTATATAGCTGTTTACTGGGTATCCTTATTTTCCATTCTTTTTTTTTTTGCCAATTTATACATGTCCAATGCAGTAGACAATAACAGTAGGATTGCTTTATGCAATTTCTCTCAACATTGACAGTTTATTACGACCAGCTCCACAATTACACTGGTGTCTACTAGTAAATCAAGCACATACATGGATTATTTTTATTTGGACAAAACATCTGTGTTTTAAATGGATTTTTCCCTCTACATTAAGTGAAAAGTTTATTGTCTGTAACATAATGATTCTGGCTGCCATAATGCTAAATACTGTTATGGATCATTTCAAGAGAAGTCAAAACAGAGTAAAACACTAGTGGATTTAACATAAATTGTCACCAAATTGGATTTTAGGTTTCTTGCTGAGTTATCTTTCAACTATGTTGCAGTTTTCCAAGAATGAATTGCTGAGCATATTGAGCAAATGCTACACTGTCAGGCATTGATTTTTCAGTCACCTTGCTACAAAGAAATCAAATGATGACTGAGTGCTTTTATTGTCTCTTGATATCAAGGAGCCTAACTTACTGATTTTAGTGTTTGGGTTACTTAACTCATGTGCCATCCACTATAAAAAAATACATGAATAGTGGGTTTTATGACATCCATACCCTGTTATTTGTTTGAATGTTTGTTTTTCAGTAATGTGATTGCCATTAGGATTGAAAAAAAGAGATTCTACAAAACTCTTATTGGAACAGTCTTTGGAAAAGTTAGTGTTTTTTGAAGTGTGTGCATTCCTCTCTTTTTAGTCCAGTTATTTCAGCAACCCTTAAGACTTTGATGAGTATTTATAAATTGTGTTTACTGGTTCCTGTTAGTTTTTCTCATGTGTATTTACTATGTTTTCCCTTTTTTTTGTCATGTTCATTTTACAGACATTTAGATACTTAGGTACTTGAGCTTGTCCTGTACCTTCTTTTAGGTTGTGAATTTCTCCAGAATAAGATTGGGGCTATAGTCTTTGGTAATGCTTCAAAGCATCAAATGCAATCCTCTTCTTTCAGGCAGTGCTTAGTAAATGAGATTGGCTTATTAGTCTTAATAGCTAATGGAAAAATTGAGCTTCCAGTATTTAGTTTGGAAGCCTTATTTATTTTCGAAGAGTTTGTTGAATCAAGATACATTGCAAGACAAGACAAGAAAGCAGTTTTTTGAGTCGGTGATATTAAATAGCGTAATTTAAATCTTTACTTGAGAGTTCTGCAGATCTTGGCAACCTAGGTACAGCACAACGTCTGCATTTAATAACAAGAGTTTAGATTTGGCTTTAGTAGATGAGAAAATCAGCCTATAGTTCTCATTGCATTTAGCCCTGTCCTCAAAATATTTGAACATGATTCGAAGAGGTCAGGAAGAGCTTAGTTGGTCCCTTTAACTTTTGGGACATTCCAAGAGTAAAAGTAGTTTATTCTTCAGAGGGAAATGCCCCTTAATGTTTCAAAACATATTTGAATGTACAGATATGAAACATTCATTCCCGGTGATTTTCTTTGTTACAATAGTAATAATAATTATGGTACTTGTTAAGAGCTTACTATATATGAAGCACTGTTCTAAGCACTGGGGTAGATACAAGTTAATCAGGTTGGACACAGTCCCTGTTCCCCATGGGGCTCACACTCTTAATTCCCATTTTACAAATGAGGTAACTGAGGCCCAGAGAAGTTAAGTGGCTTGCCCAAGGTCACACAGCAGACATGTCGTGAAAGCAGAATTAGAACCCAGGTCCTTCTGACTCCCAGACTCATGCTCTATCCACTAAGCCACTCTGCTTCTCCTATTTGATTATTGGGTCTTTTAAGTTGGTGTGAAAGTCTTGAAAAACCAGTGCAAGAAATGAAAACATTTTCAAAGAAAAATCTTCAAAATTTTCAAAAGAGTTTACTGTACTAAACTCTTAATACTATACTAAAGCTGTACTAAATGCCAGAATTCACCTCTCCCACTCTCAGGTGTTAGGATATTTCTGTGCCCAGGAAGAAATCTCTGTCACCAGGATATATCCGAAGTCACAAAGTCTGGGTTAGTGGTATGGGGTTGCAACTATTGATATTAATCATTGTAATTGTGGTATTTGTTAAGCATTTACTCTGTGCCAAGCACTATGTTAAACTCTGGGGTAGTTATAATACAGTCTCAGAGATAGTCTCTGCCCCACATGGGGATCGCAGTCTAAGAAGGAGAAAGTACAGTTACTTAGTCCCCATTCTACAAATGAGGAAAGTGAGGCACTTTCTTAAATGACTTGCCCAAGGTCATATGTTAGACAAATGCCAGAGTGGAATTAATTAGAACCTAGGGGGTTCCATAGTGCTAGTGCTACCTTATTAAGAGTTTATATTAAAAAACATTAAAAAAAATAACCTTTATTGATTCTTTAGTATACACAACAGAGCCCTCTATTTTCCCTATGGGATATTAATGTTGATAGTAGGCTGGATGCAGAATACATACAGAAGAACTTTCAGGTAATATAAAGGCCATTAAACAGCAAAGCCAGTTTAGGCTGAATGTACTAACTCAGCTCTCTAAAAACCTCTATCTAATGTAGTGTATTTCAGTGAAATTGTAAGGCCTTTCTCAAACTCTATTTGTAGAGCTTTTAAATGAACTGAAAATATGAACATTTGCGAGAAAAAAAATCAAAGGTCTACAGCATCGGTCAAGTTGATAGGATTGCAGTGTTCAGAGTACCCAACCCTGCAGACCTTATTTATTTTATAATCCATAAGCATGGGAGAAGTTAAGTGAAGAATATCCCTATTTTGTGTGGTTTTTCCTACAGAGAACATTTGAAACTACTGAATAAATATCAGACACCTGAGAAAATTAATATACTCCCTTTTTTGCCTCACTGAATTGTGGTCTGTAAAAAAATCAAACAGACTTCTTTTACCTCCCGTCTCTCCAACCTAAAGATCTCAAAAAGCAGCTTTCATAAATCCCTTAACCTGTGAGTTCCATATGGATCAGGGACTCCGACCAAACTGGCTGTCTTGTATCTACTCCAGTGCTTAGTTCAGTGCTTGGCACATAATAAGTGCTGAACAAATACAAGTATTATTATCATTTCCACCACCATTTTGGAATGTGGGCGTGAAAAGGAAGAACAGATCAGAAAATAAGGTCTTTGAGAGATGAATGACTATTAGGTTAAAAAAAATGTATGTATGCTTCGGCTGGATAGTAGTGACTGACAGAGTGTGTGTTCCTCCAAAAGTGTGAATTTACAACTAAGCCTAATTGAGCCCACATAATAATAACAATGATAATGATGGCATTTATTAAGCCCTTACTGTGTGCAAAGCACTGTTCTAAGTGCTGGGGAGGTCGCGAGGTGATCAGGTTGTCCCACAGGGTGCTCACAGTCTTAATCCCCATTTTACAGATGAGGTAACTGAGGCACAGAGAAGTTAAGTGACTTGCCCAAAGTGACACAGTTGACAATTGGCAGAGCCGGGATTTGGACCCATGACCTCTGACTCCAAAGCCCAGGCTCTTTTCCACTGAGCCACGCTGCTTCTCATGTGGCAGAAGGAAGGAGAGATTAAAAAAAAAAATGTCTTCGGTACAGGGAAAATCTGTTGGGGAAGGTGCTCCTAAAATCCATCTGGGAGTTGTTTTCTTGAACCCATATTTCAGTGTGACTCTTATCCTTTAAACCACCACAGTTGAGTGGTGTGTTATCAAAGCATGCATTTCCTGATCAATCAGCTGGTGCCACTGGCAGCCCCTTTCTCTCTCAATCTGCTGCAGAGAGGAGAAAAGCGAAGGTCCGTGCTTGCACTGAGTTATTTTAACACAATATGTTCTAGAAATATAGCTCGTCATGCTGCATTAAAATAGCTTCACGTCTGCACAGATGGCACCTATTTACAGCCATTAAATCCAGAGGGCAGATTCCAACAATTGAGCACCTACTTCTCCAAAGCCTAGCTAAAGTGTGCTCAGACCTTTCCAGATTTTGTCTGGGTGTCCAATCAGTCAATCAATCAATCGTATTTATTGAGCGCTTACTATGTGCAGAGCACTGTACTAAGCACTTGGGAAGTACAAATTGGCAACACATAGAGACAGTCCCTACCCAACAGTGGGCTCACAGTCTAAAAGGGGGAGACAGAGAACAGAACCAAACATACCAACAAAATAAAATAAATAGGATAGAAATGTACAAGTAACATAAATAAATAAATAAATAGAGTAATAAATATGTACAACCATATATACATATATACAGGTGCTGTGGGGAAGGGAAGGAGGTAAGATGGGGGGATGGAGAGGGGGATAAGGGGGAGGGGTCCACCGCTGCCAGTGCCAGGAGACTGCTCTGCCCACAGCTCCCCAGGACGAGGAAGAGCATTGTCAGCCTAGAGCTAGGAGCAGTGTTGCCTAGTGGGTAGAACATGGGCCTGGGTGTCAGAAGGACCCAGCTCTACCACTTGTCTGCTGTGCGACCTTGGGCAAGTCGGTTCACTTCTCTGGGCCTCAGTGACCTCATCGGTAAAATGGGGTTTAAGACTGCGAGACCCATGCAGGGCATGATCTGCCACCTGATTACCTTATATCTACCCCAGCTCTTAAAATAGTGCCTGATACATAGTAAGTGCTTAACAAATACCATAAAAAAAGGCAGGGGATGAGAGTTGTGGGACAGTCTTTTTGGCTGCTTGTCTCTCCTACAACTGAGAACTGAAAGATCACTCTCACTTCTCGACAAACTATCGTCTCCCAACACCACTGACCAAAGCTTTCATCCTCAGCCAAGGCATTGCTACCTTCCACTCTTCTTCCCCACGTATAATACTATTTTGCTGCACCTTGTGGAACCTCTACTCTATCGTGGCCCAAAACCGATTTCTTGCCATGATCACTTGACCTTCTCGGCTTTACCGTTCTCACAATCCTAGTATTATAATGACCCTGATTCTCACCCCAGAGGAAATCTCATCTCTCATTTTCATGGGAAAAGGTGGTGCTTTCATTCTACTGCTTATTCCCCAATGTCCCTTCCAGGCCATCCAGACTTTTTTCAATAGCCTTCTCATATTGGAAGTCCTCCCCTTCGCTCACTATGACCATATTATTATCATTATTATTATTATTATTTTCATACTTGTTAAGTACCTATGTACCAAGCACTATTCTAAGCACTAGCCCAGATACAAGATCGTCAGGTTGGACACAGTCCTTGTCTCATAAGTGGCTCACAGTCTAAGTAGGAGGGAGTAGGACATATTCCCTTTTTTACAGATGAGGAAATTGAGGCATAGAGAAGTTGTGACTTGCCCAAGGTCACACAGCAGACCACTGGTGGATTCAGGATTAGAACCCAGGCCCTCCAACTCCCAAACCTGTGCTCTTTCCCCTAAGCCCACGCTGCTTCGCATACCCATGTCTACATTTCTGGATAGGTTTGCTATCTTTCTCATCTTTGCCCTTTCACCTCTGTCACATGAGTTGATTCTTATAAACTTCAACATCCAAGTTGATTGTGTATCTGATTTGTCTGGCCTCTTACTCCACTTACTACTCAATTATCCTGATTTTCTGCTCCACCACCTGTCATCAACACACCAATATACAGTCACCATCTTCTTTTCCTCTCAAAATCATTACTCCAACACCCTTTCCCTCTCATCGTTGTGTTCACCTTCTATCATCTAGGTCTTCCCTTTCTACTTTAAGACAAGCCTTTCCAAACTACTTGCAGTCTTCAGGTCTTTTCTTCCACATCTCTTCTTGATCACTTGCAATTTAAATTTCCTCTCCCCTTCACTTAGAGGCCACACTCTCAAAAATCTCCAACGGCCTCCTGGTTAAATCTAATGGATTCATGTATGTCATAATCCTCCTCTACGTTTCAGCTGCCATTGGCACCCTTGACCATCCTATCCTCTTGAAAACTATCTGCCCTTGATTTTAGTAAAATAGAAGTCCTGGTTCTCTTTCTAATCTAACTGTTCCTTTTCAGGTTTTCTAGCTGGTCCTTCATCCTCCACTCCACCTTAAGTATGGGTGTTCCTCTTGGTTTTGGTTGCTATACTTTTCTGGCCTTCTTCTCATTCTCTTGGAGGGCTCATTTGATCCCATAGTTTCACCTTCCACCTCTATGAAAGTGACTCCTAACTCTGCATCCCTAGCCCTGATCTCTCATTTCCTTTTCAAGCTTATATCTCCTACTGCACGGGGGAAGCAGCGTGGCTCAGTGGAAAAAGCACGGGCTTTGGAGTCAGAGGTCATGAGTTCAAATCCAGGCTCCACCACTTGTCAGCTGTGTGACTTTGGGCAAATCACTTAACTTCTCTGTGCCTGTTACCTCATCTGTAAAATGGGGATTAAGACTGTGAGCCCCCCATGGGGCAACCTGATCACCTTGTAACCTCCCCAGCACTTAGAACAGTGCTTTGCACATAGTAAGCGCTTAATAAATGCCAGTATTATTATTATTACTGCCTCTTGGAAGATCTCCACCTGGGTGATTTCACTGACACTTAAAATCAATGTGTCAGAAATTGAACTCCTCATCTTCCCTCCTAACTCTTCTTTTTATAACCTTCCCCCGTCTACTGTCAACCTCACCATCCTCCCATTGCAGATGTTCACAACCTTTCCATTATGTTTGGCTCCATTTTGTCATTTCAGCCTAGATTTAGCTGGTGGCTAAATCTTGCCGATTCTCCCTTTATAATAGTGTATCTTTTGATTCTTGTCCATCCTAATGGCGACCACTCTTATTCAGGCCTTAATCACTCCTACCTTAGGACAGTCCCTTCTTCAATCCCTACATTCAATCTCATGCATCATCTTTTGAAAAACATGTTTCTGTACACGTCACTCTCTTCTCTTGGTCCATCCCAGCTTTCATTCTTCCCAAGCAAGCCTTTCAACCATACTTCACTATTTTTGCTTCTCTCAGCCCTAACTCACTGGCCACATCTCTTCCCTTGAATGGAAACTCCTCTCCCCTTTCAAATCCATCAAGCTGTTTCACTCGCCTCTTTCAGAGTCCTGAGTATTAATCCCCTATCTTCTCTGTCATGTCACCCACGAGTCACCTAAGAAGTCATATATACCAGTGTGGCTCAGTGGAACGAGCACGGGCTTTGGAGTCAGAGGTCATGGGTTTGAATCCCGACTCCACCGCATGTCTGCTGTGTGATCTTGGGCAAGTCACTTAACTTCTCTGGACCTCAGTTACGTCATCTGTAAAATGGGGATTAAGACTGTGAGCCCCACGTGGGACAACCTGATCACCCTGTATCCTCCCCAGCACTTAGAACAGTGCTTTGCACGTAGTAAGCACTTAACAAATGCCAATTATTATTATTATTATTATTATTACATTTTCCATTTGTACCTATGCTATCTTTCACCTGTTGTATATTTGGCAATGTATGTTGTGAATCCATTAGATTGCAATCTTCTTGAAGGCAAGGAAAGCCTCTAACTCGTGTTACCTATTACTAAGTGCCTAGTGCAATGCTCTGTACTCAGTAGGAACTGAATAAACACTGCTGATAATATGATGATGAGGTAAATGTAGTGATGAGCCATTTTGTTATATTTAGCATTTTTTTCAGGTAATAGCGCCTATGAAGGAAGGCTTATCCTGGCACTGAGGCGGGTGCCACAGCTATTTTTTGGTCAGAAGATTCAGTCTTACACACTCTTAATCCCTAAACACATCTTAAAACCAGAAGAGCATCCTGAAAGGACACAGAATTCTTAGAAATGTAGATAGGCCGGGTGCACCTCCTGGGGGATGGCCCCAGTGAGAACAGTAAGACCATGAGGTCCGGTGACAAAATTGCTTTGCCTCTCGATCCCATGAGGAGATGTCGACAGTTGTCTGCATCATAGGGATTAGCAGCCTTTCAACTCCTCACTCAACTCCACGGGGTTTGAGGTTTCCCTCAGAACCATTGCCAATCTCTGTGCCAAACTTCTGCTCTGACATAAAATCTCAAGAAGCCAACATGCCTTATCGTTTAATAATAGATCTGTCTCCCTTGCAAAATAACAGAATACACATGTATTAGCAAATTAGAGAAGCAGCGTGGCTCGGTGGAAAGAGCCCGGGCTTTGGAGTCAGAGGTCATGGGTTCAAATCCTGGCTCTGCCACTTGTCAGCTGTGTAACTTTGGGCAAGTCACTTAACTTCTCTGAGCCTCAGTTCCCTCATCTGTAAAATGGGGATGAAGACTGTGAGCCCCACGTGGGACAACCTGATCGCCTTGTAACCTTCCCAGTGCTTAGAACAGTGCTTTGCACATAGTAAGCACTTAATAGATGCCATAAAAAAACCTAATGCATTCTGCATCGGGCCCTCTATTATATGGGGACTCCTTGATATAAATATAACTCCGAGAGCATGTGGAGAAGCAACTGGTGCCTTTCTGTGAGTCAGGTGCATTTTATGCATGTGGACACATTCATCACACTGTCACATGGGTATAGAGCTGCTGATTACTTGAGCGTGTCCCAAAAAGCAAGAAAACCAAAATCTCAGTGAGATCTGCGTTTGTACCTGGCACCTGTTATTCATTGTCATGTCATTATGCTTAGCTCATTTAGTGAATCAAAGACCATAATGCAGTTTATTTGAATTGGCTGGCTGTTGAGGCTTGCGGAATCTAAATTTAGATTTACCAGCTGTAGTTGGGTAGAGGGTGTGGCTCTCCATGAAATGCTAGCCCTGCAGATTATCTGTAATTTATTCATTTGGGGATGCAAGAGTGATACTGATGTAGTGAGGAATTCTATATTCTGAAACAGCAGGAAAACCCAAGTGAGTCTTTGGATAATTAAAGAGCCTGCTTAGGGGGTTGTGAAAATCCAAGAGTATTTTGCCTTTATTGTAAAATGAGATATTGGAACAATGTAACTTCATGACTTTGGTTTTTGTGCCCAAATTGATTTTTTTGATACTGAAGAACTTTAAAGATCCTCCAAAATACAGTTTTGTTTCAACAACCTAGGTAACATCATTTTTAAAGGAAGAAAAAACTGAAATGTTCAAACCATACATGGCTGGACCCAAGCAGCATCATTTTTTGGAGGTTCATTGTGGCTTCACTCCACTGTCATCTTGAGTTATTTAATGTCTTAATTACACTGTTGAGAAAGTACATGGTGAACTTAAATTGGTAGAGAGGACGTGGAGATGGATTTCTCTTAAAATCGGAATGCCCTTTCCAAAAATCTATACCTTCATATTAAATGGGTTAATAACATAAATAGGTGTAGGTTTATGTATTAGCATAGAAGACAGTGAATTGGAAGATTAGTCTGATCTTAAAAAATCTTAGAATTCCAAGTTCATTTATAAAAAAGGAAAAATCCTGTTACCTCTGTATAGTTTACTATTATCTAAGGGAACAAATTTCCCCAGTATGTATATGGAGCACTTAGTACAGAGCTTTGCACACAGTAAGTGCTCAATAAACATGAATGAATGAATGAATGTAGTTCGAAATAATTGGCAATGTCTACTTTAATTGGAGCTCAGTATTGTTCAGTTAAAAAAAAACACTTTTAATCTCTTAGGACACAGATGACCACAGCTACTGATCGGGTTTATAGGGTAATTTATCTGGAGATCAATGCCTTTTTGTGGTGGCTGAATCTAGTCAGATGTAAATATTATAATGGTTATACCAAATTTGAATGTAATTTCTATCGTGGTTCTGTTGGTCATGGACAATCTACTTCTACTAAAAGAAGAGGCTGGCTGGTCATTTTCTAATAAGTCTGATCAATTTTTTTTCTTTCCCACAGGGTTTTGTTACCACGATCATCCGTTTATTTGACAGTCCTTCAACTTCAATTCGAGCTAAAGCCTTTTTGGTCCTTTTACATGTTTTGATTCATAACCGAGAGATGCTGCTGCTTAGTTGCCAAGCAAGGTATGATTTGCTCTCTTGGTTTAATCAATATGTTTAAATCTATACTGTGAAACAAATCAAATTGTGGCATAAGCAGCACTTGAATCAAGTGCTTATATTACTATTACAGCCAGAGAATGTTCCTGAGTCAACTTTTCCAAAGTTGTTAGAAGTAGAGAAAAACAGATTTCTGTAGGTTTTCATCCAGATCTAACACTGACCTGTAATCTTACCGTTGTATGTCTGTAGTATGTTCCATGAAAGGCAGAGAGGTCAAAACATAAATCTTTTGGATATTGGCCAGGAGTCAAATGAATCAAGTCAACTTTGCAAAGTTAAAAAGACCCATCCACCACTATCTAATAGTGTTTAACAGGTGCCCAGTTCTGCATGGCTCTGTTAAAACTCTTCGATACTGTACATGCCTGGTCTTTTCAGAATTACTATGTGTCGTTAAAGTATAATTCTCAGAGATTACTCTTTATCCTTATTCCTGTCCTGTGGTAATCAGAGATACATGGGGTCATCAAGTAGAGGCTTCAGGAAGATACACCATGAGGATGAATCTAAAGTGGTGCCAAGTACTGCAAATAGCAATTGCAAATTCACAAGAAAGTATTTTCTTTATGTATGAACAATGTAGATGGTTCTGCCAATAACAAATCCATGTTTAGCCATCCACAGTAATGGATTAAGTACACAGTTGGTGGCATGATCTCAAGCATGAAAGACAGCTAAGCATTAAACACTCCCTTATTGTGTATATATATGGTCAAAGACATACTATATATTGCCATCCAAATTCTCACCTTCCTTGGCAGTTTCTTATAAATCCCTCGAGAGAGTCTTCTGAAGCAGATTTCCTACTTGCTTTAAGCAACTCTTCATTCATAAAAAGTGCACTGAGGAAGATATAAATGTGATCTTTTTATTCTGATTCCATATTTTTAGTGGCAATCCTGTGAATTTGAGCAATGATGAAAGGTACTACATTATCTTGATATGGAGGTTTTAGTGTTCATCCCTAAAATATAGCTTCAGTTGGAAATATCTTACATATATGCATAAATTTTTTTTTGTGGAAAGTCTGTGTCTCGGCCATATTGTAAATGCAAAGTAAATGTAATGATAATCCTTTGAATTTTGTAGAGAGCTTTAAAAATGCTTTTTCGAAAGCACTTTCACCTCCCTCATTTCCGCTGACAGTGCAGGCAGTATCCTCAAAGGTCCCAAATAATCAAAAGAAAAAGAAATGAAAGGCCGTGCTCATCCCTGCTCTGAGACCACTCTGTGGTTTTTATTTCCTTGCTTAGTTCTGTCTCTCCCTATCTGGAACAGAGATGTGATGTGTAACCTTTGATGAGATGCACTCTGTGCTTATTCATTTTGTGTTGCTGGAATGAACCTTTTTGGAGGGCTAGAAGCACACCGTCCAGCGATGGGTTCAACCCTTTCAGTGCCTAACTTCAGATACTCCCAGCTTTCATAGCCCGCTGACGTGGACTGGCCGAAGATGTCTGATCCTTCCTGATCTGTACCCAGTGATTTTTGCTTGCCTTTGGGAGACTGCACAGGGAGCCAGCCATAGGTTTGGGTCCACTCATGTAGAAGGATGAGTGAGCTCAGGCCCAGGCGGGACAGTTAGCTCCAAGGAGATTTTAGGTCTTGGAATCTGCTATGTTGACTGAGGGTGCACAGCTTGGGGCTGTACGGTTGTTCAGCAGTGTGCACCTCTGGCACTCCTGGAAACAACACACCTCAACTCATGTTGGCAGCCTTCAAAAATGATCTAGTTATCCTAGTGCAGGCGTACACTCTGCTTAGTATGCACACTGTTGGCTACTCATGGTTGTGAACACTATAGAGAAGCAGCGTGGCTTAGTGGAAAGAGCATGGGCTTGGGGGTCAGAGGACGTGAGTTCTAATCCCAGCTCCACTGCTTGTCTTCTGTGTGACCTTGGGCAAGCCACTTAACTTCTCTGTGCCTGTTACCTCATCTGTAAAATAGGGATTAAGACTGTGAGCCCCACGTGAGGCAACCTGATTACCTTATCTTTACCTCAGGGCTTAGAACGGTGCTTGGCACATAGTCAACACTTAACAAATACCGTTATTATTATATGATATTGGCTGTCCTCTGTTCCCCCTCCCTCCCAACCTCCTGCCCCGACACCCAATTGCCAGGACGCAGGATATTTAAAGATTAGTGGTGAGGAATGGAGAGGTCTCTAGAATAGGGTATAGGGTGAACATGAAGAGAGAAACATACATGGAAAGATTAATGGTGAGCTGGGCTGGAAGAAAAATTTGTTAGGGGTAGGGGCAAGGATTGCTGGGTGCTTGAAGTGGTCCATCTTTGCCCTTTCCTCTCCATCCAAACTGCTGCCATGTTAATCCAAGCATTTATCGTATCTCGCCTTGATTACTGCATCAGCCTCCTTGCTGACCTCCCTGCCTCCTTTCTCTCCTCTCCCTACTCCAATCCATACTTCACTCTGCTGCCCAGATGATTTTCTACAGAAACATTCAGTCCATGCTTCCCGACTCCTCAAGAATCTCCAACCACCTCTGCATCAAACAGAAGCTTCTTAGTATCAGCTTTATAGCACCTTCCCCACTCCTACCTTACCTCACTGTTTTCCTGTTTACAAGCTAACCTGCACACTTAAATCCTCTAATGCCAACCTCCTCACTACGTCAGTCTCATCTATCTGATGCCAACCTCTTATGCACCTCCTGCCTCTCGCATGGACCACTCTCCCACTTCATATCCAACAGATGATCATTCTTCCCACCTTCAAAGCCTTACTGAAGGCACATCTCCAAGAGGCCTTCCCCAACTGGGCCCTCATTTCCTCTTCTCCACTCCTTTCTGCATTGCTTTTGCACTTGGATTTGCACCTTTTATTCCCCTTTTCCTCAGCCCCACAACATTTATGTAAATATCCATAATTTGTTTATATCTGACTATTCCATCACTGTAGATGGCACCACTATCCTTTCTGTCTCACAAGCCCATAACCTTGGCATTATCCTTGTCTCCTCTCTCTCATTCAACCCAAATATTCAATCCATCACTAAGTCCCGTCAGTCCCACCTTCACAACATAGCTAAAATCTGCCCTCTCCTCTCTATACAAATTGCTCCCACATAAATAAAATCACTCATCCTATCCTGCCTGGATTAGTGCATCAGCCTCCTTGCTGACCTCCCAGCCTCCTGTCTCTCCCCACTCCAGTCCATATTTTACTCTGCTGCCCTGATCTTTTTTCTACAAAAACACTCAGGATATTGTCTCCCACTCCTCAAAAAAACTCCAGTGGTTGCCCATCCACCTCTCTATCAAACAAAAACTCCTCACCACTGGCTTTAAAGCACTCAATCACCTTGCCCCCTCCTACCTCATGTTGCTACTCTCCTACTACAACCGAGACCACACATTTCGCTTCTCTAATGCTTACCTTCTCACTGTGCTTCTTCCGTGTCTATCTTTTCACCGACTCCTAGCCCTTGCCCTGCTTCTGCCCTGGAACACCCTCCCTCCTCAAATCCAACAGACAATTACTCTCCCCACCTTCAAAAACTTATTGAAGGCACATTTCCTACAAGAGGCCTACCCTTACTAAGCCTCCCTTTCCTCTTCTCTCACTCCCTTCAGTGTCACCCTGACTTGCTCCCTTTTTTCTTCCCTCCTCCCAGTCCCATAGCACTTATTTATGTATCTGTAATTTATTTATATTAACGTCTGTCTCCCCCCCCTCCCCCTTTAGACTTTACACTCGTTGTGGGCAGGGAATGTGTCTGTTTATTGTTGTACTCTCCCAAGTGCTTAGTATCATTCTCTGCATGCAATAAGCCCTCAATAAATGCAATTGAATGAATGAATAAATATCCATCTCCGTGTCTAGGCTGTAAGCTCATCATGCGTGGGTAGTGAACATGTCTACCAACTCTGTTATACTTTCCCAAGTGCTTAGTACAGTGCTTTGCAAACACCATAAGTGCTCAGTAAATACGATTGATTGAATTTCTGTAGGGTGTGAAAGTTTGAGGATGGGGAAGTTGCAAGAATGGCAGTGAGAGACGTGGCAGAGGACAGGAGGGAGTTTGCTTAAGGAATTGAATTGGTAACATTTAATAAACTGTGATAGTGTATATTTTTCTAGTTTGAGGTTACATTTTATAATAGATGGAGGATTTTGAGTCATGTTTCTCCGTGGAGGAGATTATATCATTTGCATTTCTAAAAGAAGCATCTATTTGACAGAAATTGTGCCTTGAGGCTGTTTTAAATATCACACTAGTTGAAATATGAAAATACATAAAAATCCTTAGCAGAAGTGATTATTAAAACATGCAAATAAAGTCACACAACTTAATATAAAACAGCAGATCCATCACGCCGTATCATGGGGGAGAAGGTGGCTTATTCATAGATTCTCTGTATCACAGAGGACACCAAACTAGAACTGACCCAAAACAAAACAGGCAGGAAGACTTCTAGTTGATAATCCTCCATGAAATTGCTCTGCCTTCAGTACCCTGTAGTGAAAATTTGAGAACCGATGGCAGATTTGCTTCTATTAGCCTCAACTGTTTTGAAGGGTCGTTTTAAAGGAAAAGCACCCAGTGTTCACACTATAGAGGATCGGAGCTGCAACAAACATGGTCTGCATGGTCCTTGACAGTATGGCTTAAAGAAATTAAAGCTGCATGACATAATTCAAAGTTTATAGCCCTCTAGAATGTAAGCTTGGCTCTCTAGACTGTAAGCTTACTGTGGGCAGAGAAAGTGTCTGTCAACTCTGTTGTATTGTACCCTCTCAAGTACTTAGTACTCTGCACATAGTGAGCACTGTATAAATACCGATGACTACGATGATGAGGGTATCAAACAATACAGTAGATTACTGAGGACATTTTGGGAATTTCTTTCCCTGGAAATATAGACAGCCATTTGTTTGGAGGGTACCAATTTGGCTTGTTTCCTGGGTGAGGATGGACATAGGCAGACAATAGGGAAAACTCCTGAAGATGCTATGTCTACCTTTTTGTAGGTTCCTAAATTATCTACTTATGACGTTGTCTTAGTCCTCTGTTCACTGAGTTAGTTCAAAAGGAAATATGGCTAGAAATTTAAGGCACTGTAAGTTTCACTCTCAATTATGTCACTAAAACCGACTACATTGTCCTGGAAAAAAATATGTGAAATTCTCTGGACCTTAGTGTCTCTATCTGTAAAATGAGAGCCATGTTAAATTACCTCCTTTGGTTATGTTATGATCTATCACATTATGTAAAACACACATTTGAGTAAAAAATCTGTCCTTTGTGGTCCCAGGTGACACTGAGATGTTATTGATGAGTACAGGTATACTCAAAAACCTCCACAGGTGGCCCAGTTAATAATAATAATAATAATAATAATAATAATAATGATGATGATGGCATTTGTTGAGCACTTACAATGTGCAAAGCACTATTCACATCAATCAGGGGTTCCTGACCACTGGATTTAGAACACTCAGGCATCTCCTTACCTCCTTATCCTCTCTTCCCCCATTACACCCCAATTCGCAATCTTCGTTCCTAATAAACTAACCTCTCACTGTGCTCGTTCTCATTCTTAAGAAGCAGTGTGGCTCAGTGGAAAAGAGCACGGGCTTTGGATTCAGAGGTCATGGGTTCAAATCCTGGCTCCGCCAGTTGTCAGGTGTGTGACTTTGGGTGAGTCACTTCTCTGTGCCTCAGTTACCTCATCTGTAAAATGAGGATTATGACTGTGAGCCCCCCGTTGGACAACCTGATCACCTTGTAACCTCCCCAGTGCTTAGAACAGTGCTTTGCACATAGTAAGCGCTTAATGAATGTTATTATTATTATTATTATCATTATTATTATCCCTCCTGCTGCTGCCTTAAAAATCCGTCCCCTTTCATAGAACAGAACTCATCTCTCTCCATCTTCAATGCTCTTCCATTTCATGATATTTATTTAAAGAAGGAGTGTGGCTTAGTGGGTAGAGCATGGATCTGGGAGTCGAAAGGACCTGGGTTCTAATCCTGACTCTGCCATGTGTCTGCTGTGTGACCTTGGGCAAGTTACTTAACTTCTCTGTGTCTGTTACCTCATCTGTAAAATAGGGATCAAGAGTGTGAGCCCCATGTGGGACGGGGGCTGTGTCCAGTCTGATTAACTTGTATCTACTTAGGTGCTTAGAACAGTGTTTGGCACATAGTAAGCGCTTAATAAGTACCAAAATTATTATTGATCACTTACTCTGGACAGAGCTATCTCTTCCAGTCAGCCTTCTACGTCCTATGTAATCAATCAATCAGTTGTATATCCAGACCCCAGGTTAGTACTTTCATATCAGCACTTTCACACTACCTAAGCACTTAAGTTCCTACAGATCTATATCACTTAAATACATATTTTATGGAATAGTATTTAATGATTACTGTGTGCAAAGCACTCTACTAACGAATACGAAGTTGGGAAGTACTTATGGTTTCTGTTCCTTGTGGGCTCATTATATGAGTGTACACATTTTATATACTCTCTTAATCCCCATATCTGTAATTTTCTTAAGTTTCTGTCTACACTCCTAGGCCAGTAAGCTCCTTGAGAGCAAGGATTGTATCCTCTCCGATTTTTGTACCCTCCCACGCACTTAGTACAAGGTTCTCTATATAGTAGGTCCTCAATAAATGCTACTGATTGATTGAGGAGAAGCTGCAAGGTCTCAAAGATACTAACATCTCTATCTTCAAGAATAAAGATGAAGAGAAAAGTCAGGAGGCTGCAATTATCAAGGCATCCTCTCCATTGTCGACTGGATCAGAGTAGTCCTGTTAGCCAGAGTATTTCTGAATCAATTGCTGGAGAATATTGTCGACCAAATGCCGCTGGGGTTACTTTGTGACTTCAGCTCAAAATATGACCCAGAGGGCAAGATCTTTGCAGCATGTTAGGTCAATCAGTCAGTCCATTGTATTTCTTGAGCAATTACAGCGTACACAGCACCTACTGTGAGCAGGACACTTATTAATCACTTGGGAAAGTACGATACAGTATTAATAATAATAATTATGGTACTTAAGTGCTGACTGTGCACTAACATTATTTCAAGTGCTGGGGTAGATACAGGTTAATCAGGTTGGACACAATCCTTGTCCTACCTGGGGCTTACAGTCTTATCCCTAGTTTACAGATGAGGTAACTGAGGCCCAGGGAAGTGAAGTGACTTGCCCAAGGTCACAGAGCAGACATGTGGTGGAGTCAGGATTAGAACCCAGGTCCTTCTGACTGACAAGCTCGTGCTGTATCCACTAAGCCACAGAGTTGGTAGGTGCGCTCCATGCCCATAAAGAGCTTACAGTTTGCATTAGATGCAGGAAATTCACATAACATTATCATTCGTTCAGTTCATTCAGTCGTATTTATTGAGTGCTTACTGTGTGCAGAGCACGGTGCTGAATGCTTGAGAAGTACATCAGGACCTCGTTGTGGTTTTCATAGACTCCGTAAAAGCATTTGACACCATCAGTAGATGTTGACTCTGGAAACTGCATAGCAGATCTGGTTGCTTTGAAAAGTTCATTAAGATTCTGTGACTATTCACAGTGGCATGGCTCTCACCAAGCCAGAGCAGGGGTGTCCTTTTTTATGGTACTGAGCGCTTACTAGGTGTCAAGCACTGTTCTAAATGCTGGGTTAGATACAAGTTAATCAGGCTGGGTACAGTAGTGGAGCTCACGGTCTAGGAAAGGAGGAGAACAGGTATTGCATCTCCATTTTACAATGGAAGAAACTGAGGCACAGAGACGTTGTGACCTGCCCAACGTCACACAGCAGACAAGTGGCAGAACCAGGATTGGAAGTCAACTTGTCTGGCTCCCAGGACCATGCTTTATCCACTAGGCTACATTCTCCTGTCTGATCTAGTCTACATTTCCAGGGGGTTGTAGTGGGGATGCATGGTATTCAATTGATTCTACATAGCTGAGTCCACATTTCCAGGGGGTTGTAGTGGGGATGCATGGTATTCAACTGATTCTACATAGCTGTGCTGGGGATACAAGAAGAGAAGTGGGTGCAAGTATTAGAATATATTTCATCAATGGAATTTATTGAGGGCTTATTGGGTGCAGAACATTGGGAGAGTGCACTACAACAAAGTTGGCAGACACTGTCCATAATGAGCTTACAGGCTCTGCTCCCTTAGGGAACTCTTCCAATTCAGTAGACTTCAGGCATCATCCCAAGTCCTGAAACTGTCAGTTAAAAATTGCTGTCTGTAGATGACTGGTGCCCTAGGGGCACCTCTCTAAGAAGATAGCAAATGATCATAAACCTCAGGCTGCTGATAAACTTTAGATAAACATGAAGCAATCTGTTAAGCTGCAAGATTGTGTTGGAGACTGTATGCTGACTACGGGCAGGGAACGCATCTGCTAGTTCTGTTGTGTTGTACTGTCCCAAGCACTTAGACCAGTGCTCTGCACATAATGCTCAATAAATCAATATCATCGAGGGAAAATAACTGTACTTGTCATTGTCACAGGGGCATAATATAGGAGGTACAGTAGCAGTTTTACCTTCCAGCTACTGAAAAGTCTTTACAGAAGTCATTATCAAATGTTCCGATTTCTTTGCACCAAGTGAAAATTCTTTTTGTGACTAATGCTTTCTTAGGCTGATTGACCCTTAAATATTCTCTGGAATTCAGTCCGCTACATAGATGCACTGGGGAAATGGGTCATTATATGGAGATGCAGCTACTCTGATAGCATTTATGGATCCCAGGGGCATTTTATTTATCCCAGCAGTGACAATGGATGTTTTCTGAAGGCTTAACGGGTGTGCATTGATGTCCTTAGCTATTCGAGAGAATTGCTTGCCTTGAGAAAGTACTGTTAAGCCATCTCTGAACTCTTAAAATTAAACAACACTGAATAGTTTTAAGATGGGAAACATCATTTTATAAAGGATTTCATGTTTGAAAGATTACTAATGACATTGGGCCAAACTTGGGAAAATCTTATTAAAAATTTTTGTTTTGGGTTCTAAAGTTTTTTTTCAAGTAACATTTTGCTGAAGGTTAAAAAAAAACCATAGTCATTTCCTTTAGTACATATTATATTGCTTCTGCACTATAAAACCTAGAGATAAAAGACAATCAATACACAGGAATAGTTCAGCGTGAATTAGTTGAACCAGATGATACAGCCGCAAAAGTAATAACTATCCTGAGGCCACACAACATAGATCTCCACAGTGCAAGATAAATGTTTTTCCATTTGGTTGTGGACAGGATTTTATTTCAACCAAGGTATCAAGATTAATATCACTGTGGAGCTTTCTGTGAGTTGTTATTGTGAATCTGTAAAAACTGTAGTATGTGATTTGTATTTTTCATAAATTCAATAACTAAATTGGTCAGGATCTTCCAGGTCTGGTATCTTTTTTGAGGGTTTTTTTGGCAAATAGAAGAGCTGAGATTTTTACATTTGGTTGGAAAAAGTAAATCTAATGCTTCTTTACATTTTCAGTGTAAGCCCTGCATGCAAGGAGCCGACAAGGTAGAAGATGCAAATGTAAATTATTCATCATTGAATGGCAGATATTGGATGGACTAGGAAATTGTTAATAGGATATGGGGCATTTCATCTTGTGACTATAAAAAAGAACCCCTTCATTTCAGTTCAGTAGGAGTAATGTTTTTCAGAATATTTTGAAGGAACCAGAAAGAGGGTGTTTGAAATTGGCTATTTGATTTAGTTCACAACATCTATATCATAAAAACATATAACAGCACCACAGTGTGCTTATAACCCTCTGCTTGACAAATCTCATCCCTGGCAATAATCCCTTCTGAGTCTTGTTGGCAGAACATTAAAGGGCAGGGTTTATTGGCAGTTCACTACAGGACAACTTGCCCCCCTACTAACAGCAACAATAACTGGTTGAGACCAAAGAACAAAATAGTCACAGGATTTTAAAGTGGGGTGTGTTTGTTTCTTTTCATTAATTTTTCTTGACAGGGCTTTTTTTTTTGCATTCTCTACTTTTTTTACCTTTTTAAACACCTTTCATTTCCAGTCTACTTCTCTGATGAACTCTCTCTCTCTCTGGAGCACACACACTTCTCTCCCTCTCTCGTGCCCCCTTCCTCTCACTTGTTTTCTCTCCTCCTTATCTCATCCTTTATCTCCCTCTCCTCTCTCTTCTGTCGGTACAAATCTTTTGCCAGAGTGGACTTTCCCCTCAAGCAGGACTGTGGAGGCAGTGAAAATTCAATGCTCTTTTCATGCTGTTGTGAGAACATTCACTCTAGTGACTGTACAGTACTGGGTGAAGTGTGTAGAGGAGTCAAAAAGTTCAGGTCCCCCTGTAAGTTTGGTTCTAGCAAAGTCTGGGAAAACTTAAGGTTTCTTCTGGGTTTCCTGACAATTTTCAGTTCTTCCCACTGCCCCGACAGCACTGTATTTTCTGCTGTCTATCCCAGCCAGTTGGAGTCTCTTTCTCCTACCCAACTGGCTTTTTCTTCTCTGCTCCAGCCCTCCTACTTCCAGCAAAGCCCTCCACTTATCCAGTTTGGCTCACTTTCCATGTGTTGCTAGTTTGTGGGGCTGGGCCAGGTCAATACAAAGCTAAATTTGGTTCAGTAAGGCCAGATTCGAACGCCCCATCCAAGTCCCTGCAGATTTCTGAGTTTGTAACTGTGGCAGGAGATATTTTCTTTCATGCCTCCTTTGATGCCACTTTTAGAAAGAGAATTATTCAGGTTGGGTAGGTAGGTGATTGTTCTAACCTGCTATGCTGTTGCTTATGTTCCTATGAGTTGCTTTTTACACATGTTAAGTTGTTCTAATGGGCTACTGGGACAACTACCCTTGTGCAAAAACCCTCATGTATAAAACCACTTAAAGCTGAGCCCATCCATCATCATCAATGGTATTTATTGAGCACTTATTATATGCAGAGCACTGTACTAAGTGCTTTGGAGAATACAGTACAACAGAACTAGCAGGCATGTTCCCTGCCCATAATGAGCCTCTAGCCTAGTGATCACTTTTTCTCCAGCCCTTTCAACTTTGCTCATTGCTCAGATGCTGGGCTGCTATTGCAAGCCATGCAGTTACTGTTACTACTACTTACAGGGCATTCAAATATTTCTACTACTATTACTACTTCTCCTCCTCCTCCTCCTCCTCCTACTACTGATCATGGGCCAGAACCGGAGTTAGCCTTGTCTCAGATCTCCAGCCTAAACAGTCTCTTACCAGCTGGGCTCTGCCTTTCTCTCTGCCACCTTCCCATCTATTTATCTGTTGTATCATGCCTTCTCAGCTGTCTAATTCTTCTCCTTCTCTAGACAGCTAGATCTCTTTCTCTCTCGAATCATCTGTCCGTGCATATGCAGAGAAGCAGCTGCAAGCACATTTATGGGACAGATGCCCTATGAAGATAATATATAGGCATTAAGAACAATACTTTATATTAATCAAATACCTTATTGAAGGGTCTCAAAATACTTTAAAGACATTTGTAAAGACATTATTCTTACACCAGATATGCTTCATGCTACAGTGCTATTCTAAAAAGCTTCCTTCAGTTTCTTCGGTTTAACAACCTGGTATCTACCAAAAAGTTTCAGTGGCCCTTTTCTAAAAAGAAAGCAGATAGATTATTTAGTGTTTTTATTGCTTGATAATTTTTTTGTCATTTTCGGGGCATTTTAGAATTCAGTGAGCGATGGGGTTTGAAAAATGATGATTGAATTGAAAGTATTCATAATCTTTCCGTCCAAGTGCTGGATTATAGAAAAGAGCTTGTGACTTTCATAATTAATATATTGTGATGAGAATTTGGCACTAGATCTGTAATCTTTTTAGAACTTTGGGGGATATTGAATGAGCTCTAGCTCTCACCCCTATCTCCTTAAACTATTTTTACAGCTGATATTTTAAAATTCACAATAGTGTTCCCAAGACCATTCTTAGGATTTGATACAACAGATTCATCTGTTTCCTTTATATTTTTACAGTGATTATATTTTGTCCCACTGTCGTCATCTATGCTTTCTTTTTCAATGCAGTGAAGCAGTGTTTTGCTGTGGACTTGGAAGTTATGCCAGAGGAGCAGTGTCACATTATAAAACGTGGGGTGGGGGCACGTGTGTGTTTGTGTGTTTGTGTGTGTGTGACAGTTTTTCTTGACTTCCCTAAAGCAGCCCCAGAAACCACCATTGTCTTGATTGTAAATCTAAAGATGATGGCTACTGCGGCTAGTATCCTATTTGCATTCCCTACTGATCTTTTCTATAGCTACTCCTGTGCTTCCCCTAGATACAATCCAGCAATCATTGTCACATTTACTAAGCACCTACAGAGCACTGTACTAAGTGCTTAGGAGAGGACAATTCATGTCCTCAAGGAGCTTACAATCTAGCAGTAGGGGACAGATACAAAATAATTTACTGATAGGAATAAAAATAAAACATAACAGTGTTTAGGTGGATGGGTAAGAGTTTAAATAGGAGAGCATGTAAGTCAGTATTTACAGAAGCACAAGGGTGATTGTGAGTGTATATGTGCAGAGGTTCTGTAAAAATGTTGAAGTGGTAGTTGGGAGGAGATGACTTGCGGAGAAGAAAAATTAATTGGGGAAGGCTTCCTGGAGGAGCTCCAGGCTCTCTTGACCTTTGGGCTCCTCAGTCATTTACACAATTTCTGTGCATGCCCTAAGCTATTTAAATGCATGCAGCATGAGCGGAACTGTATTTCTAAAGGTAGATTTGACATCCCTTAAGAAAACAAGGTAATGTTGGAAGCATTAGGAAGGTATGCTTAGTTTGCTACCCACAATGGTATACTTCTGTTCCTG
Source organism: Tachyglossus aculeatus (assembly GCF_015852505.1). Classification (NCBI taxonomy): domain Eukaryota; kingdom Metazoa; phylum Chordata; class Mammalia; order Monotremata; family Tachyglossidae; genus Tachyglossus; species Tachyglossus aculeatus. Next base: position 38,695,936 of record NC_052067.1, on the reverse strand, counting down.
CAGCCTAAAGAAAGTAAGAGTACCGAATGCACATTTCAATAAAATGGACATTTTGTTGACTGTATTTAGAAAAGCAGCATGCCAGCGTGGAAAGAGAAGACGAATAAGGCCTAGGAGTCCTAGGTTTTAATCCCAGCTCCACTATGTCAATTTTGTGTGACCTTGGACAAGTCATTTATATGCTTTGTGATTGAGTTTTCTTGCCTGTAAAATAGAGATGAAATACCTGCTCTCCCTCCCGCTTAGACTGGGAACAGTGACTGTTGTCTGATCTAATTAAATTAAATCTGTACCATTGCTTATCACAGTGTTTAGCACATAGTGCTTAACAAATCTGTCTTATGCTGTCGAGTTGTGTCTCACCCATAGTGATGCCATGGACACATCTCTCCCGGAATGCCCCACCTCCATCTGCAGTCGTTTTGGTAATGAATCTATACGGTTTTCTTGGTAAAAATAGGGAAGCAGTTTACTTTTGCCTCCTCTTGTGCAGTAAAAAAACCTGAGTCTCCGTCCTTGACTCTTTACCATGCCGCTGCTGCCCAGCACAGGTGAGTTTTGACTTGGAGGAGATTGCTTTCCACTCGCTAGCCACTGCCCGACCTAGGAATGGAATGGGTAGGCCTCTGCTTGACTCTCCCTCCCTTAGTCGAGACTGGTAAAGTACTGGAAACTCTCCAGGTGGCTTAACAAATACTGTTATCATTATTATACTTCCACAATGAAGTAACCGTGTTCCTCTTTTTACTTTTCTTCCTTTCTTCTTCCTGCAGATCAATCAATCAATCAATCAGTCGTATTTATTGAGCGCTTACTGTGTGCAGAGTACTGTACTAAGCACTTGGGAAGTACAAGTTGGCAACATATAGAGACAGTCCCTACCCAACAGTGGGCTCACAGTCTAAAAGATATTTTGATATTTTGATATGCAGATATTTTGAGAATAAAATGACTCAGAAAGTAAAAAAAATTAGGGCATTTTTCATCATCAATCGTATTTATTGAGCGCTTACTATGTGCAGAGCACTGTACTAAGTGCTTGGGAAGTACAAATTGGCAACATATAGAGACAGTCCCTACCCAACAGTGGGCTCACAGTCTAAAAGGGCATTTTTGAGAATCAATATGGCCTTGTGGAAAGGGCATGGGATCCAGGGTTCTAGTCCCCATTATGTAATTTGCCTACAATTAACCTTAGGCAAGTCACTTAATTTCTCTGCTCCTTGGTTTCTGTATCTGTGAAATGAGGATAACATATTTGTTCTTCCTTCCTTGTTGACTACGAGTCCTGTGTGGGACTGGGACTCTGGCTAGTCTGCTTTCTTGTATGGACCACAGATCTTGACACAGACGTGCTTAATAAATACCCTTCTCATTGTGCTTTCCTTGAAAAAATGGACTGTAGAAAGCTAAGTACTACTTAAACTTTTCCCAGTATTTAAAAATAAAACAGTTGATAATTGGGGCTAGGCTATTCTCATTAGAGCAAACAATTCTTTAAAAAGTAATACATCCTTTCTTTGGTTTTTCTTCCCTTAGGAACTTGATGGCAATTTTAGTTTGTAATATACATTTCTTGTTCTATTTTACTATGGAGAATTCCTAAGAGCTAATACTACAACTTTCTATGGGAGGTGTTAGAGGCAAAAACTGTTCCTCCTCTTGCAGTGGTCTTTCCAGTGTTTGTGTTTTAAGTACAGAGGACTTTTGTACTTTTAACTCAGTTAACAGTTAGGTCGTGTGAATATTGATGCTCTAATCTCCATCCATCTGTTAATTTTTGCTGCAAGGCATGTTCCAAACTATATTGCTTCCAAACAAGTCAACCGTTTCATGGATTTTATTTTCCACATTTTTTAAGCTCTAGTCCCAAAATACTCTCGGCATCAAACCTAATTGCTGTTTGCATAGTTTAGGTTGCTCATCATTGATTTCAAACAAAGATAGTGTTAGAACTTGGGTACACCATGACCAGTCTGTGCCTTGAAACCCAAAGTGTGAAAACCACTGTGGGTAATTGTCATGGGTGCTTATTATGCCACAATTGGGAAAGTTGGCCTTTTGAACAGCGAAGAAAATCTGTGATCATCTGCATGTTAGCCACAGATTGAAGACAAGGAAAAAAAAAACTCTGTTGACCTAATTTCCTGCAAGTGAAGCAAACTATTAATGTATTTGACGCACACACAGGGTTTTTGCTTGCTGTTTGGGGATGGTACCTAAAAAAAATTGAAAAAGAATGTAGCCCTTTTGTGATCTTCACTGTTTTTGATTCTCTATGTTTGTCTACTTTCTGTGGAAAGGAAGCTTCTTAAAACGAAGCAATACATGATTATGCAGTGGTTTTATATGACCTGTGAGATGCCATTATTTAGATTTTTTTGTATGCATCTATAATGCCTGCTTTTATTTGGGTGGTGGAAATTACTGTTGACGATCAGAACTGAATTTCATAGCCTGGACTGAACAGACATAGACATTGCTCTTTAGCTTTCGGATCCCGTAAGGCCCAGTGAGATTCTGCCGTGCTCCAGCTACCTAAATTGTGATCTCCCATGATGATCTGTGTGTTAGATTTTCGAGCCACCTTATTGAGGTCCTCTAGATCCTGATGACTTCATTGCTGTGTATTACTGTGGGCATATACACTAATGAAGGTAGCAAGGGGCCTTTTGCTTTAAAGTCAGGCATAGGGTCATTGTTGGATCACGTATGCCTCTGGGCAGATTTAGGAGGCCAGAGACTAAGGATTGTCTAATTGCTAATCCAACACCTGAGGGATGCTGCTCTGAGGAGAGGGGACTTTTCCAGTAGAAGCAATATGTAGCATTTATTTCTGCAAACAGTCCTTTATCAGGCTGTGAACCTCACAGCTGGCCATTTATCCCCTAGACTGTAAACCCTCTAATTATTGCTGTGTACTCTCCCGAACCCTTAGTACAGTGCTCTGCACGCAGTAGGGGCTCAATAAATAGCACTGATTGATTGATTGAAGTGCCATTCTTCTTTGTGAGCAACACTTACCACTGTCACAAAGTCCTGATGTCCGTGAGGTGATGATTAGTTCCTTTTTCGTCATTCATTTTCTATTAGAGAACTGCAAATTAAAGTTCACTGGCTATGGTCCTGTGGTGAGCATGTTGGCATAGTGGATAGAGCACAGGATTGGGAGTCAGAAGGTCATGAGTTCTAATCCTGGCCCTGCCACTTGTCTGCCGTGTGACCTTGGGCAAGTCACTTCACTTCTCTGTACCTCAGTTTCCTCATCTGCAAAATGGGGATTGAGACTGTGAGCCCCAGGTGGGACAGGGAGCCCCACGTGGGACTGGGTCCAACCTGATTTGCTTGTATCCACCCTAGTGCTTAGTACAGTGCCTGTGTGATAGTATGTGCTTAACAAATACCATAATTATTATTCTTATATTTTGAATATGGAGAGATGACAGTTTCAGTAGGGTACCTTTTTATCCCCTTCCCCATTTAGGGTGACCCTGGAGTGTTCCCAAACACTACTGCGGCCTCATCACTTTCAACCAGTTAGCCAATATCATATAACTTGTGCATAGATAAGGCCTAAGTGCTGGCATGGCAGTAGTGGAGGGCCTAGGATGGGGAAATAAGAGTTTAATCAGAGAAGGCCTCTTAGAGGAGTTGTGTTCTGTGTAAATAGTGAACTCTCAATGAATAGCATAACTAGCTAGCCATCCTACACACCAGCCCAAAGCATCAGGCATTTTTATTTACCTCTAGCTTTAGGCAGGTCTAGGTGAAAGGGTCGGGGTTGGAGTGTCCTAAGCTATAGCAATGGGAAGCAAATATCTATCTTAGCTTCCACGAGTACCTCTTCTGGTAGCCCATAATAACCATTTCTAGTAAGAATTTTTCTCCCTTCCCATCACTTTCTTGCCATTCTTTAATTGTGCTAATATTATCTAATTCAATTTCAATGACAAGTTTTTGAATGGTCCAATTTTAACTAAATTCATTCCCGAGCCAAGAACAGTTAAGACAGCAGGTTTTTCTGAGTGCCATTATTATTTTTAATGAGAAATTAATGGGAATTGGCAATATCCTACTACCGCTTCTGAGAGTGATTGTAAAATGTGTCTTTTTTTGTATGCCACAGGCTAGTCGAGAACAGAGTTAGTCCCTAAAGAACAGGTACGGGAAAGTGCCGGCTTATATTTGTGTGTGCATGAAAAGATTTAAATGGATAGGTTCTCTAGTCTGGTGCAGGTTAAAGTAGGACTATTTTATTAAATTTTAGCTTCTTATCCTAAATTCCAAAACAGAATCACCTCTTCTTCCCGTAACCCCAAATTTACACCCGCACTATATATGCAAAAATTAGACCTTTGTTGCTGTCTCGCTTACTCTGGAGACCTCAAGTTTTAAAGTGCTGCCCCACCTAATATCTGATTATAAGGCTTGAAACAACAACACATACCACATCAGGCCCTTGGAACAGTTCCATCACTGTTATTTATAGGTCATGCTTAATATCTCTGTTAATCATTGGTGTCTGAGCAATGTTCCTCTGGAATGGCAAGGGGTTGGGAAAAGTGCACGATTTTATTTTCATGAGCACAGTGCAAATGCATTAGAGATTGTGTCTCAATGACAAGCGCACTCCTGGATACACCTTCTCCATCCTCTGTGTTGTGTTGGAACTGAAGGACACCTTTATCCTGCATTCTCACTGTCAATTGGCAATCCTCGATCCCAAACAATGAGTTGTGGGATGAAGTCAGATGGCTACAGCATTGAAGCTGTGCTCATCTCAACACACCTTCTTGATTGGACATGTGAGGAGAGTGGTTGACAGTAGAATACACCAACAGCTACTTTATGGCGAGCTGAAACAGGGGGACTGAAAGAAAGGGAGGAAAATGACATGCTTTAAGGATGTAGTAAAACACAGCCTCAGACAGTTCATGTCACAGCTGAATGTTGGAAATCAACTGTGGCAGATGAACCAGCTAATGTGCCGCAGTCAAGGAAGGAGTGACTCTCTGAGCGGAAACTCGAGAGATTCAGGAGACTAAGACAAAAACAAAAACAGCCCCAGGTGCTACAGACAGTCATGAGCACAAAAAGCAACTGCCTTTGTGGGTAGGTAGTGTGGTGTAGACTGTCAGCCTTTCATTGGCTTTTTTAGCCACAACTGCTCCCATAGGTAAAGCTTCACTATCAGTGGTGTCATCTTTGAACCAAAGAACAACTACACACACACTCTCTCTCTTTCTCTCTCACTCTCTCTTATTTCTGTTTTTCATCTGCCTTTCAGGTGCTATTTTTCCAAGTATATAAGCCTGGATAAGTGGAATTCCCCTTCTCAGCTTCATGTGAAGTTCTTTCTTCCCCCAAATCTTATGTTTTTACTGTAATGCGTGGCACTGGGCCACCAATATCCAGAAGTCTGAGTCCTAATCACATCACTTTAGTTTTTTGAAGATCACCTCATCAACAAATATCCAGATGAAATAATTTTTTCACTGATATCTTGTAGCCTCTTGCATTAATTAGCTAAATATTTTACCCCACATTTTTCCTCTTCTAGTTTTAACGGTAACATGCATTCAGTTCTAGGCCTTTAATTGTGACCTACTTCTTGAACTCTGGATTCCCATAATTCAGAGAGCTAAATGTAATATATTGGGCTTTTTTCGTCAAAACTAAGATGCCTCAATGTTAATTTTTTTTTTAAAAAAAGGCCAGAGACTGAAAATCACAAGCAAGGCCTCATAATTGAAGTGAATTCAACAAAACTGAGGCAGTCTATTGCCTGAGGAAATATGGGGGTTAGGAAAGAGGAGAACAGAACTTTCAGCGGTGTTTCCTATAAAGTGAAAAAAAATCCTCACATTTTGGGAAAATCTGTCAGACCCTAAGATCCATGTGGACAGGGATTGCATCTACCAACTCTGCTGTATTGTACTCTCCTAAGTGCTTAGTACAGTCCTCTACAATAGTAAGTGCTCAGTCAGTACATTGATTGAAAACAAATTTCTATTTTATACACAAAAAAGTAGCAAACCATATCAACTTCATATTCCAGTTGCCACTGCCCAGGATTGTCAACATGTTAGAGATCCAATTTAAATTAAATAAAGAATATATTCTTAAATAGTTGGCAAAATGGAAACAGGAGGGAACATGTAACTTCTGAAATAAAGATTAGTACATACCGTTCATTTTTGGGTTGGGTAGGTTATGATGTTGAAAGAGGGGCTATGCATTCTTTTCTTAAGAATAAGTTTAATCTCATGTTTTTGAAAGAATCTGCTTCTAATTCACAACTTTGGCCCAGGAAAGCCCAGTTTGGAAATTTCCTAAGGTGCACATGAAATCTTCTAAAGCCAGAGTGGTGAACTGTCTTATGTGGAGGGGGAAGGAATTCCGGACAAGAGGAAGGATGTGGGCAAAGGATAGACCTGAGTAGTGAGAGACTCAAAATGAAAAGTTGACAGCTCCGATGGAGGCCTGACTCAACATTAAAAAATCATGAGAGGATTAGATAAAGTGTCCATGGAATTGTTGTTAAACTATTGTCACAACACCAGAGCACAGGACAACCACTGAAGTTTAGAAGTAATGTATTCACGCACACTAAGAAGCGCTGCTTCATATAACTGATGGTAAGAAATTGGGATACATCACCACAGGAAGTTGGACAGGCAGAAACTCAAAATTCAAGAAGGGTTTGGATGAATTCAGGGACCACAGTTTCATGAGTGAGTTTACGTATGCATCCTTCACCATCAAGGTGGGTTTTTGGTGTGGGGTAGGGATGGGTGCGAGGGAGAGCAGTCACCACACTATATTCTGTTGTCTCAGCGGAAGACTGAATACTGAGCTGAATAGACTATTGACATTTTTTATATTAGCAGTATGGGAAACCTCAAGGAGTAACCAAAAGGCCAAATCAGTTTATGAGGGGATAGGGTTGATGGCAAGAAGAATTTGGAAAGAATTAGGATGTGGAGAAATAGTGAGTATCTATCAAAGGCTATTATTGAGTTCTTACTGTGTGCAGATTAGTGTACTAAGTGCTTGGGAGAGTACAATCCATGCCCTTAAAGAGCTTGGGGATAGGATGTTTTCTGGAAAACATTGCGTGACACAGTAGCAGCGTGGTTTAGTGGAAAAAGCCTGGATTTAGGAGTTGCAGGTCATGAGTTCTAATCCCCCCTCTACCACTTGTCAGCTGGGTGACTTTGGGCAAGTCACTTAACTTCTTGGTGCCTCAGTTACCTCACCTGTAAAATGGGGATTGTGACTGTCCTTCCCCCCCGCCTTACCTCCTTCCCCGCTCCACAGCACCTGTGTATATGTATATATGTTTGTACGTATTTATTACTCTATTTTATTTGTACATGTTTATTCTAATTATTTTATTTTGTTAATATGTTTTGTTTTGTTCTCTGTCTCCCCCTTCTAGACTGTGAGCCCACTGTTTGGTAGGGACCGTCTCTATATGTTGCCAACTTGTACTTCCCAAGCGCTTAGTACAGGGCTCTGCACACAGTAAGCGCTCAGTAAATACGATTGAATGAATGACTGTGAGCCCTTCGTGGGACAACCTTTTTACACTGTATCTACCCCAGCGCTTAGAACACTGCTTGGCACATAGTAAGCGCTTAACAAATACCGATATTATTATTATTAGTACTATTTTCCTGAACACTCAGTTCCCATATAGTGTGGGGATGATGAATTTTGATGAACTCTGTTGAGCAAAATCTGAATTCCTGCCTTCATTCCTTGATTGATGCCATAAACATGAGCACAGCCATTTCTTCCAACCTTTATTTGTTAAGCACTTGCTCTGTGTCAAGCACTGTTCTAAGCAGTGGTATAGATACAAGTTAATTAGGTTGGATCCAGTCCCTGACCCACATGGAGCTCACAGTCTAAGTAGGAGGGAGAACAGGAGAACTGAGGCACAGAAAAGTTACATGACTTGCCCAAGGTCACACAGCAAGCAATTGACAGCGCTGGGATTAGAAATATGATTGAAAAGAACCCAGGTCCTCTGATTCCCAGACCCACACTCCTTCCACCAGGCCATCCTGCTTCTATGCATCATGTTCTTTTCAGATAGACGTACATTGTTGGAAGAGTGTTCTTTAGCAGTATGCTAACCAAAATGTGTATTAAAGCACTATTGAACTTAACTTTCTAGATTATCCAGAGTTTCCTGTATTGGTGTATGGGCCCAGTTGATGTGGATATTAGAAGTAGTTTTAGGAATGGAAAATATCTGTTTTGAAATAAATAGTTCTTCTAGTCCTAAAATTTGTGACAGAAAGACTTAGAAAATTTAACCATGTGGTTGACACACGACTGCCTACCCAATGCCACAGCAAGATCCATTTGAATAATTTTCTTTTCGAGTGAATAAAAATTGTTTTTTCCTTTCTCCTCACGCTGAAATGTCTATGACAAGCTTCTACTACATCACCTAAATGTCACTTTGAATCTGTGCCCTGTGGAAATCCTGGCCTCAGTGGCATTTTTAGAGAGATGAGATCAGTTTTTGTCAAGAGAGATAATCTTTCTGCACTTGCTTATATGTAGACTGGTGATGTACATCGAAAGAGACAGCAGGAAGGCCACACCAGGAAAGGAGCAGCAAAGTGGCAATGAATACCTGTCAAAATGCCTGGATCTTCTCATCTATCACGTTGTGCAGGAGCTGCCAGGAATTCTAGGTAAATTGAGTAGACTGATGGTGAATGTCCTCCATTTCTCCCCGGAAGGCGCAGGAAAGTCACAAAGATGAGGGCTTTTACCCTTGACACTTACTGGAATTTATCTTTTCTCTATTTGGTAGGGCAGATTATGAATCTTACATCTTAACAGTAGGTCAATCACAGAGTTTAAGGGTTTTGATATCTAGGCTACTCTTAACATTTTTGTTTTCAATGATTTTACATTTTAAATGTTTTTTATACTCCAGGTACAAATGGTGGCTGATAGTAAAAGCAGCTGCAGAGGGAGGTAGTGATTAGGGACTGCTCAGAATTTTGGGAGGTGATTAAATTTAGAAACCCAGAATGTGATCTGTTTAGTTCTTTTTTGAGGATTCTTACTTGCTTTTAATAATAAAGTTTTTCTTCACCTTTCAACCCAGGCATTCTTCAGAGGTTCTCTATAAGTATGTGAGAATGAGGAACGGTGTTGCAGTTATTATGGCCTGGTGGAAAGAGCATGGGCTAGGAATCAGAAGGACCTGGGTTCTAATCCCTGCTCCTCCACTTGTCTGCTATGTGACCTTGGGCAAGTCACTTCTCTTCTCTGTGCTCAGTTACCTCATCTGTAAAATGGGGATTAACGGATTAAGAATGTAAACCCCTTGTGGAAAAGGGACCCTGTCCAACCTGATTAACTCATATCTACCCCAGGGTTTAGAACAGTGCTTGTCACGTAGTGAATGCTTAACAAATTCCATTGTTGTTATTATTATTATTTTCAAATTTCTTAGTGTTCAGAGTAGTGAAACTCCCTTTCAAATAATGAAGAAGAATTAGTAATGATTCATGTTAATATTCATATAAACGGGGCTCTCCTAACAACCATGGCAGTCAATTAAAAAATGAATCCAAATATCCATCTTGTTTTTAGGAGATATATTAGGGGAATTTCTTTTCGTTTTAGCTCTCCCTCTAATCCCATCATCTTCCAGCAGATGTAGCTAGAAACCAGATATGTGTAAAATTTGAAGTGAGTCATAATGATGAACCATAAAAAAAATCCATGGAAACTCAAGTCTTGCTAGGAAGGCATCCTTTTTTCTCAGTTAATATTTATCAAATGGTCATTTCTAATATGAAAGAACATATGTTTTTAACAAATTTACATAAATACTTAGTTGTCTGTGTATAGTTGTACATCAGGGTGGCCAAATTTAATGACTCTTCATAGTTCATGCAATAATCTTGAGAAGTTAGAGCACTCCAGAATATACATAACCTTCAGCTTATGTATCTCACAGCTCTATTATGTCTTTATCATCCTCAAAATTAACTAAGGTTCAACAATTTAAATGTAAAAATCCTAATTTCTTATGGTCACAAATGTGGTCTTTTTTTAGAGCTTCCTTCTTTTGTCCTTTTCCCCCAGTTTTCCTACCTCTCCTCTTTTTCCTTTCACACTTACCTAATCAGAGACATACACACAAATGTTCTTTATTGCAAGCTCTATTCTGACACCAACACAATGGCACACAATTTTTTCTCACACATTTTTACCTCAAGCACATGTTAACAGCAGGATGTCCATAGCTTCCAATTTCTTTCCCCACAGTAATTCTAATCTCAGTTGATATCAGTTCCTCAATAAAGAGATCTACAAACCCTATTTTTTACATTGGTTTGATGATTCATTGTTTCAGAAGTAGGCGTCCTGTTAAATCAGTGACTAACTTTTACCTTAAATCAGTTATGTTTCATTTCCTAAACTGTGTATGCCATGCTTTCAGATGACATTCTTCGAGTGTTGGAAAATGTTTCTGGACGTAAACATCCATCAACGATTCAAGCTAAGCAACTAAGAATATACCTTCCCATGATGCCAGTGGTGCTTCATCTTGTGACATCACAGGTATTATTTTTCATAAAAATCTAAGGGAAAAGGATTCATTTTCCGCCTTCAGGATTTCGGGAAGTCCACCAAAAATAAAGAATACATACTTTAAATTTCTTCCTCTCTCGGAAATATGTACACACTTTCATTATGTAATTTGGTACAACTTTTCTCAAACAGGTATTCCGCCCTCAAATTATAACAGAGGAGTTTCTTTTCAACTATGGAACTTTGCTTGTAAGTAACAATTTCAATTATTCAAGTGTCTATGCCTAAAAATATTTAAATGTAGTAAATACATTTTTGTGGGCAGAATGAGGCAGTTCCAAAATCTAAGTGGGTTTTCAGTTTTCTTTGGGAAAGAAACTTTTTTATCCTCTGGCTTTAATAAAGAGAATTCTTCTCCAGTAATTTATTTGCTCAGTAAACAGTTACAAATAGGGTGAATTTCTCCATAGAGACATGATTCCAGTATTTGATATTAAATATGAAAAATCTTTAAACAATAAAAGAGATGAAATCAGAATTTATAGGACACCTCATGTGTTGTATAGCAACACATAATTTCTTGTTTTTATTAACATTTAAAAATTGTGTGTGCTCTTGAATTAAACCCTATGAAACAGAAATGAAAGATTAACTATGACACCAGCTTTACTTTCAAAATGCCATTCAATAAAACAAATTCTCCCTTAGTTTAAGGATGTAACTCTTGTGAATTACGCTATCTTTTTCTCCTTGCCAGCACAGTTACACTATATTTAGTTGATGAAAAGCAGAGCCACATAAAGGAGAATTCGAAGACATTAGTCACATTCAGCATCTCCAGTAGTAGCTCTGATATGAACAATAAAAACTGTGCTGGGATTTCAAATGTGCCATAGAGTTATACAGTTAAAATGAAGTAGTACTCTTCAATTGTACTGTTAGTTCAGAGAATAAAACTGATTGTCACTGACAAGTGAAGAGGACCTTTCCGAGAAGTTCATTTCAGAGTGAAACATTATGTTTTGTAATGTACTTCGTCAGTGACGGCCCCTAATTTTAATGAAGCATGTCATGTATGCCTCTATCCAGTTTTATCTTTCCTAGCTGTTGTCCTGCTACATTTTAACTCATGCTTTCCACTTCAGTGTAGCCATCCTACTCACTGTCCCACACATATGCCTGCATACTACAGAGCTATTAGTCATGTCCTCTCTTCTTGGAATACTTTCCCACCTTCCACCTCCCTTCTTTGAGACTCTGCTCAAGATCTAGCACTTCCATGAGTCCTTTCCCAGATGAGGCCCTCCACCTTTGAACATTCCGATTACTCTAGCTACTCTAGCAGTTCTTGATCTCTGTAAATGGGGGGAAAATTAATCTCAATCTTTCTGCCCCTGCACTTATCCCAAACTCCCTCCTCCACCTCACCGTTCTGCTACCACTTCCTCCTCAGTCAAGCAATGGCATTAAATAAGCGCTTACTGTGTGCAGAGCACTGGACTAAGTGCTTGGGAGAGCACAGTACAATAGAGTTGGTGCACAAAATCTTTGCCCTAGAGGGATAGAGACTAAGGGAGAAAGGGAGAAACTGTTTTATCCCCATGGTAAAATCTGCTTTCCTTTCATAGCAGCGTGACCAACAGCACGGGCTTGGGAGTTAGAGGGCCTGGGCTCTAATCCTGGCTCTGTCATTTACCTTCTGTGTGACCTTGGGCCAGTCATTTAACTTCCCTGGGTTTCAGTATCCTCATTTGTGAAATGGGGATTCCATATCTATTCTTCCTCCTATAGAGACTGTGAGCCCCAACTGGGACAGGGACCCCACCCCAACCAGCCATCTTGCATCTCCCCCTAGCACCTAATACAGTGCTTGACACAAAGCACTGAACTCCTCTCTCCTCTTTTCCAGTTGCCTCTTAAGAAATCTTCTGCCTGTTTTCTAATTACTCTCATTTCTAAGTACTCACCCCTCCAACCTCATCCCTTCTCATTTCTTAAACACTCTTGCTCCCACTCTCCTCCTCCTCTCCCTTATTGGTATCTTCAAACTTTCACTCTTAGGTGACTCATTTCTTTGCCTTAAAATACATTGAAGTCTCATCTTTACTAAAATAGCCTTCTCTGGATCCCACAGTCCCCTCCAATTATTGCCCCATGTCCCTTCTTCCTTTCAATCAATCAGTCAATCAGTGGTATTTATGCTTACTGTGTGCAGAGCACTAAGTGCTAGGGAAAGTACAGTGCAACAATGTTTTGGTAGACACGTTCCCTGGCTCTAAGGAGCTTACATTCCACAGAGTTTCCGATCCAAGCTCTTTATCTACCCCTCTTCACTTCCTCTCGAGCTCTCTTCTTTACCTACCAGAGTCAGGTTTCATTCCCTTTACATGACCAAGATTGCCCTCTCCAAAGCCACCCACAGTCTTCTCTTAGCCAAGCCTAGTGGGCTGTGCTTTGTCCTAACCCTCCTTGACCTTCATTACCTCTGAGACTGTTGACCACCCTTCTCCTTGGAATATTATTAGGTTTTGGCATTACCAAAATGGTACTCTCCAGGTTGTCTTCCTGACTCCTTTTATCTGTTTCTTTTGCTAGCTCCTCTTCCATCTCTCATCCCCTAACTGAGGATGAACCCCAAATTCTGGGTCCACTCCTCTTTTTGCTCTGTGCTCACTTGCTCGGATAGCTTCAGCTGCCCCTTCTGTGGAAGATTCTCTGTAGCTTTTACCTGTCTGCCACTATTTAATGTCACATCTCCTCTTGCCTGCAGGCCGTCTTCACTTGCAGAGCACCTAAAACTCAAAAAACTGTCCAAAAGTGATTTTCCTTTTTCTTTTTTAGGGGCATTTGTTAAGCACTTACCATGTACCTGTCTCTGTTCTTAGTGCTGGTGGGATAGATACAAGATAATCGGGCTGGTCACAGTCCATGTCCTATATGGGGTTCACAGTCTTAATCCCCATTTTACAGTTGAGGAAACTGAGGTACAGAGAAGTTAAGTGACTTGCCCAAGGTCACATAGCAGACAAGTGGTGGAGCTGGGATTAGAACCCAGGTCCTCTGACTCCTAGGCCCGGGCTCTTTCCTCTAGGCTGCATTGCTTTTCATCTTCACTCCAAAACTATCCCCTCCTAACAACTTTCCCATATGCATCAATAAAATCACTCTTCTCCCTGCCCATGAAGCATCCAACCTTGATTTCTTCTTAGGCTCCTCACTTTCATTGAGCTTTCTAGTGCCACTTCCCTCTACAAAACTTCCCAAAATAATTCTCAGTAACTCAAGATGTATTACCCCAACAACCGCTTCTAACACTTACCTTGCTCAGTCATGGCTTGATTGAGGGTCCCTTGTGGTCTGCTCTTGTTGAGGTCTCAGAAGTATTGGATTTTGTGACCACAGGCTGCATCTGTTCTCTGGAACAGCTGTTTCACAGTATGTGCCAATGAGCAGAGGGAAATGGGGTAAGGGAATGTAGATGGTGAAGTGTGTATTATCACTACTCCTCACTGTTGGCTTCAAAGCGCTCCATCACCTTGCCCCCTCCTACCTCACCTCCCTTCTCTCCTTCTCCAGCCCAGGCCACACACTCCGCTCCTCTGCCGCTAACCTCCTCACTGTGCCTCATTCTTGCCTGTCCTGCCATTGACCCCTGGCCCACATCTTCCCCCTGGCCTGGAATGCCCTGCCTCCTCACATCTGCCAAACTAACTCACTTCCCCCCTTCAAAGCCTTACTGAAAGCTCACCTCCTCTAGCAGGCCTTCCCAGACTGAGCCCCCCTTTTTCTCTGCTCCTCCTTCCCTCCCTATTGCCCCTACTCCCTCCCTCTGCTCTACCCCCCCGCCCCACAGCACTTGTGTATATATTTATTATTCTATTTATTTTATTAATGATGTGTATATATCTATAGTTCTATTTATTTTGATGCTATTGAAATTGATGTCTGTCTACTTGTTTGGTTTTGTTGTCTGTCTCCCCCCTGCTAGACTATGAGCCTGTTGTTAGGTAGGGATTGTCTCTATCTGTTGCTGAATTGTAGTTTCCAAGCGCTTAGTACAGTGCTCTGCATACACTAAGCTCTCAATAAATATGATTGAATGAATGAATGAATGAGTACTGCTGCTAAAGCAATTTTACTGACAATAGGATGTATTTTTTGCTCCCCTAACCTCCCCTCAGCTGAATGACAAGGGACCTGAAAAGATGAACTGTTGTATTTTCAAGGATAAAGTGTATGGATGTAGTGTCATCATCTGGATAGTCATCTTTTCTCTGAAAGAGAGCTCTATTCCCATGGGCTGGGAGCTTGTGTTGTGCATCTGTTGTGCTTTCCAAGTGTTTAGAACAGGACATTGCACCCAGGTGCTTAATAAATACCATTACTACTAATACTACTTAGCTGTCCTTTTTATTCTTTTCTTCAGTACTGCCATTTTTATCCATTTGAGTGGTCCCACTTTTGTCTTTTTGACTATTCCAAATCATGTTTGGCCAATTAGAATCTAGGTCTTTGAAGGCAGGGACTTGGTTTGAGCTGCCACTCATTCTTGAAATACTCAGTCCAATGCTATGTAGATGGTGATTAATGATGGCATTTATTAAGCGCTTACTATGTGCAAAGCACTGTTCTAAGCGCTGGAGCACTGTTCTAAGCACTGGGCACTGCTCTAAGCGCTGGGTACTCAGGAACTGCTTGCTTGCTCGCTTTCTTTGCTATCTATTAAATGCTTACAAGGTGTAGTAGTAATAATAGCAGCAGCACTTTTGAAACATAGACTTGTTACATTGCACTGTATTAGGCACTTGGGAAGAATAGATGTGACACTTACCCTGCCCACAGTTGTAAATAATTTATGCTGGTTACTTAATGGTGGGGATAAACATAAAAAGAATTTACAACTTGGGTGGTCAAAGGGAATAATTGAATACACATGTATACATGAGTACCAAGAAATGTGTCAAGTTATTAGGTGCAAGCATTGGATGAAGCAATGCTGTGTGGTAAATCAATCGAGGAAATCCTATTGGAGGAGGTGGGATTTTAAGAGGGCTTTGAATGTAGGGACAGCTGTGGTCTGCATTCCTTCTTAGGCTCAAGACTCATTTCCTCCATGAAGGAGATACTTATCCTATCTGGTTAAAGACAGTTTAAGTACTATAGCAACTCCCACTGACGTTTTTCCTTCCCTTTTTCAGCTGTTCTCGCTTGTGAATATGTTCATTGGTTTCTGTCACTCAGTTTTCTGTTTTTATTAGTATGTTGTCTCCCTCCCATCGCTTGGTCAGCATTGTAGTGCCTCCTTCAATTATCTATCCATGGTAGGCCGTCAGTAAATTTCGGTGGGTTGACTGCTTCCCATACTCGAGATGTCAATTCCCTCAGACATAATCACCCAAATCATCATCAAAGACATGGCTTTTTTAGTTCATATGTGTAAAATATAATTCAAGACACTTTTGTGTTTCTTTGGGTAAATTAACTGTGCCACTTACTCATTCCCTCTGGTTGGATGGTAGTGAAATACGATTGAATGAATGAATGGAGGCTGTCTGAGATTGTCCAGTAGAGCCCTCTGGACCAACAGAAGGTAAAGGTGAGGAACAGGAAAAGAGCCTATGCAACGTTCCCCAGTGTTACATGGGCTCCTTCTGCAGAACGACTGATGCTCACATGACACTTGCTAGGATTAGTGATTTGTTTAGTTTATCCTAAAGAAATGTCCTCTTGCCTTTATGGATCTCCATGCAGTCCTCTGTGAATCTAAGTGTAAGTACAAGTAGACCTTGCTATTAGCTTGGCTATTTTTGTGGAATTTGGAGCTGTCTTGCTAACTAAAACCACCAACCACAAACAGTTTATAGTAACATGGGGTTAGGTTCCTGCTTTTGTTAGTTCTGGGTCTCCTAGCTGCAATCAGATAGTGAGCCTCTTAGCCATTTTTTGAGGTCCATATAGCTCTCTCTCCCACCATTATGTTCTTAAGGCTTTGAAGCAACCCCAGGCTCCCATAATAGGAGAACTACATTCTTACCTGGGGCAGGAAGAAGCAAGGAAGCCAAAACATGCAGGTCTCTAATCCTAGTTGTACAGTTGGTAGGAATTGCTCGCTATTTATGGTTTTTGCATTTTGTGCTGTGAATCAGAAATGAAATAATTCATGGGGACTCTGCAAACTTCAGAGCTACAACAGCAAAGACTACTTGTATAGGCATGTAGCATATGTGATGTATAAGTATGAACAAAGAGGAAAAGAAGTAAGAAAATTGCATTCCAGAAGATTTTGGAAGCATGTCAGGAATCATTTTATTATGGTGGTGTACCAGAAGTTCCAAGTCCCTTTCAAAGTATGCTTTGGTTACTATTAAAATTCACTATAAAATTGCTTCATTTATATCTGTGGTAACTTTGTCATTACTAATGGTCAGTTTGTACATTACTTTTTGTTTCTGCATTGAACTGAACTGTAAGGTTAAAATATGCAATATGTTTATAGATAACCTAGTTTTAATACTTAAGATCATCTGTGAATATGACAAAATTATAAGCATCTGCAATTTTTGTAGATTTTATTTAAACTTTTATTGTCTGTTTTATTTTTCACAGAATCATATTAAATCAATAGACTCACGAGAGACTAACATAGATGGAGCTTTGGGTAAGTAGTAGTGTTTATTAAATGTTTACTTTCATTCATTCATTCAGTCATATTTATTGAGTGCTTACTGTGTGCAGAGCACTGTACTAAGCGCTTGGGAAGTACAAGTTGGCAACATATAGAGACGGTCCCTATCCAACAACAGGCTCACAGTCTAAAACGGGGAGACAGACAACAAAACAAAACATGTGGACAGGTGTCAAGTCATCAGAATAGATTGAAGTAAAGCTAGAATGCACATCATTAACAAAATAAATAGAATATTAAATATGTACAAGTAAAATAAATAGAGTAATAAATCTGTAAAAGCATATATACAGGTGCTGTGGGGAGGGGAAGGAGGTAGGGCGGGGGGAATGGGGAGGAGGAGAGGAAAAAGGGGGCTCAGGTTCACTGTGTGCATAGCCCACAGTACTAAGCCTTAGAGACAAAATATATGTAAGAATGAGAATGAGATACCTCCTTGACCCCAAGGGGCTCTCAGTCTAAAAAATAAGGGAGTGGGGATTGGTATCAGACACACATAGAAAGATGAAGTAATAGAAGAGATGTAGATGGTGATAAATACAAGAATAGTAGGGCACTGTGACTATGGAAACAGGGTTTCAGGCTCCTCACGGCTCAGTCCAACTGTCCCAATAGCCACGGGCATGGTCTTTTCCAAGTTTAAAAACTTGAGAAACCTTTAATGGTGCACAGGAATTTCCTCTTCTGTCTCAGCCCGGAGCAGGGGCTGACAGGATTCCCGTTGGCAAGGAGCCGGGCAGCTTTTCTCCTGCATGGCAGGCCCTGGCAGTCAGCTCATCGAGCACTGGTCGGGAGCCCGCTGCCTGGACCAGCCCTTCCTCCTGAGTTACAGAACTTGGTAGAGAAATGGTGACTTTAAAATGGAGGTAGCTAACAATTATTTATTTTTAGGTCAAAGTGCATCAGAAGAATTAATTAACATCACTTTGTTGGCCTTGGAAGCGGTAACACAGCATCCAATCTTCTTGACACTCTTTCGCTCTACGGTCAGTCCCCTTGATGAAACCCTGGTTTATTTTGGGGGGGGAGTTCCTAACAATCAAAGGACTATTTCCAAGGGAGGCAAAAATCATTCATTGATTTCCCAAAGTCATGTTGTTCAGGATCGGTATGTTGCAGTTGCCAGCGCTTGAACCCAAAAAGTTGAGTATCGAGCGACAAAGCTGAGTATCGAAATCTTACTGTGCACCTACCCTAAACATGCCTTTTGGAATCCGTTTTGGGTAATGCTCCAATTTCAATTTCTGCCATTCTGAAGTTTTTTGGGGGTATAAAAATCCTAGTTGGTCTTTAAAGGTTAATGTCTTTTCAGTCTTTGCCTATATCCCCTGAGGAATTAGCATTATAAGATTAAAAAAGGGTACTGTTAGGATAAAAGTTTAAATTGGGGTGTTCTTTTTTTCTTTTGTTAGATCACCAAAATTGAAGAGGTATATGGAACTATTTAGCTTTGCCTAACAGTATGCAACATTTTGAAGGGCTGTACTAGTTGAAAAGGAAATAAGCTCCTCTCTCTTCTTCCTTTCCCCATCTTTGGAAGCTGAGGTTGTATTTTCCTCTCCAAGCAACCCTTTGTAGTGGTTATTGGATCAAAAAATAGTACCATGTCTGAGATTGGGAGAGATCCTCCTTGAGAGCAGGGAACATGTCTACCAACTCCATTATACTGTATTTTCCTAAGCGCTTAGTACAGTGCTCTGCACAAGGTAAATGCTCAATAAATGCCATCAATTGACCCCCACTGATTTAAGCCCTTCATTTAAAAATGAAGCTGATAAGACTGAGGAGTGTGAGCATGGGCTTGCAAATATGATGCTTTTATTAAATTGAGTATTTGCATTTATGCATTCGAGGGGCTAGGGTTCTCAGTGGGACCTTGTGCTTCACAAAACACATATATAATGCTAAAGGAATTTCACTCAAGAATGACATAAAAGAGTTAGAGAAAACCACAATGAATGAAAGAAAAAAAACCAGAACCATGATGAATTTCCTTTGGGACTTCAGGTGCTTGTTAGAACACCATATACATTTCATAATCTCTAGGATAGAAGAACAAATGGCACAGTCAGGTACTAGGATGAGAACCCCATATTCCAAAGAGTGAAGTAAAACTTTAATGGCTTCAATATTTCAGGTAGTAGAGAAGCAGCGTGGCTCAGTGGAAGGAGCACGGGCTTTAGAGTCAGAGGTCATGGGTTCAAATCCCAACTCCGCCAATTGTCAGCTGTGTGACTTTGGGCAAGTCACTTAACTTCTCTGTGCCTCAGTTACCTCACCTGTAAAATGGGGATTAAGACTGTGAGCCCCCCGTGGGACAACCTGATCACCTTGTAACCTCCCCAGCGCTGAGAACAGTGCTTTGCACATAGTACACGCTTAATAAATGCCATTATTATTATTATTATTTCAGGTAGTGTTCACTTTTTCAGATTCTCCCAGTTCTTTTTTAAAATTTTCACAGTGTCTGTGTATTGAGTTCATTCTGTCCTTTTCAGCTTCTCAGTCATTTGTTTTATTATATCAATGTTTTAATAAATGTTGGGCCTAGGCAGGATAATAATAGTAATAATGGTATTTAAGTGCTTACCCTTACACTGTCCTAAGCACTGGGGTAGATAATCAGGTTGGACACAGTCCCTGTCCCACATGGGGCTCACAGTCTTGATCCCCATTTTACAGATGAAGCAACTGATGCACAGAGAAGTTAAGTGACTTGTCTCACAGCAGACAAGTAGAAGAGCTGGGATTAGAACCCAGGTCCTGCTGACGCCCAGGCCCGTCCTGAATCCACTAGCCCATAAATGCTTCTCCATAAGTATCAAGTAATGAATTTCCAAAGAATCAAACAAATTCAGGTTTTGTGGAGTGAAAGTGTGAAATTTTCAAGGTTTATTAACATGTCTTAAGCATTGCTTAAGAAACACATTAACAGAAGACATCCAAATGGAATTTCTTATGTTTTTAAATTCTAGACATATGGAAGTAGCACAAAAATAGTGTTTCTATTTGGGGTTTTTCGTTTCTGGGCCAATCCATGGGAAAATGGCAAATAGAAAATGCATTGGCTTTTAATTACAACTTTTTTGGGTCCAAGCCAGTCAGTGCTTTCCAGTTAGTGGTCCATTAAAGGACTTAAGCTGCCTTACAACCATTGCATAATTAGTGTTGCAACAACTCTGCCTGCTGAGTTCTCATTAAAATGCTTAAGTTAAAACCATTTTACTAATTCATGTTTGCCTTTTGTAGCACTAATAGATTCATTTTACCATTAAAATGACTTAGTAAAAGGTTATTATTTTTCAGTTACTTCCACGAATTTCAAATAGTCACCCAGTTTGGAGTATTCTAACGTATTGTTTTAAGTGAGTGCTTTTGACCAGTCCAAAGGTGGTGGTATTTTATCTTACCAAAATTATCATACCAAACCTAGTATTTTTCTACTAAATCTCCCTTTGACTGGATAATAGTTGCACAATGCTTCGTCATTAAGTAGTGCATCTTTCCCAAATGTGAATTTCCCAGCCTTTTTCAGATTTGCTGAATATGTTCTATGATTTTAAAAATGATTGTTTTTCAGGGGAGGGAAATTCCAAAACTTTTCTCTGTTGACCTGCTCAGCAGAACTCCAGTTGATGATAATAATAATAATAATAATAATGATGATGATGATGGCATTTATTAAGTGCTTACTATGTGCAAAGCACTGTTCTAAGCACTGGAGCGGTTACAAGGTGATCAGGTTGTCCCACAGAGGGCTCACAGTCTTAATCCCCATTTTACAGATGAGATAACTGAGGCACAGAGAAGTTAAGTGACTTGCCCAAAGTCACATAGCTGACAATAGGAGGAGCCAGAATTTGAACCCATGACCTCTGGTTCTAAAGCCCGTGCTTTTTCCACTGTGCCATGCTGCTTCTCTAAGCAGCGGATATTTGATGGATAAGCTAATTGTCCGTCAAATCTATTGTCCTGATGAAAAGCATCTTTGGTGGTTCCATCACAAAAGGATGTTACTGTAACTATATCTTTCATCTGGGACACCAACATGCTAATTATTGGCTATACAGATGATAGTACTGTGGAGAAAAGTGCTACTTCATATTGCATGATGCAGGTGGAATATTTTTAGAAATTCTGTAACTCATGGGATAGCTTCTAATTACTTCTGGTTGTGCGTGACTGGAATTTATGAATATAAATACCCACACCCAAAGGAACTTAGTGCCGTTTGAAAAGTTAATGCAAGGCCTGTTCAAGGTTCCAGATCAATACTTCAAAGTATAAAGGTGGTTAAGAGGACATCCTTCTTCCTGACCAAAAAAGCTTACCTTAGATTAGACCCCAGTGAGTAGGACAGTTTAGCTACACAAATATGGCAATCATTAATATAGTGTAGAGGGGAATAAAGGGTATGAAATTGGTTTGGTTTATAGAGAGCCTTTGCTCCATTTTCTCAACACTTTTTTTTTTCTTTTCAAAAGAGCTTCAAAGGAAGAAAGAAATGTTTTCTTATGTAAAAGTCAGATCATTCAATTCAAAACCTGTTTCTACTACATTCCCAAGTTAAAACATAATAAATATTATAGAGGTAGATTTTTTTTAAAATAAATTAACTGAAAGCCTGGCCCTGGGATATATTACCTAGAACCAATGAATCATGGAATGATTAATGGGCCCTTGAGAAATCCTGTGGCCCAGCCCTCTGCCCCAGGACAGATGGTGGTGCCTTCCTTAGTAAAGACCCCAAATCTTCCCTCATTAGCCACTGTTTCGGTAGTGTCAAACAGTTTCTTCTTAAGTCCACCCCAAAATCTCTGTTGCTATAATGATCGTTTCCTCTTATTTGGTTCCTGGTGGACCTGGAGAATAACAGCTTACCACCCTCCCAGTAAAAACCTGTCAGAACTCCAAAGGTAATTATTAAATCACTCTGTAGCCATCTCTTTACCAGGTTGAGCAATCCTAATTCCTTCAATTTTTCCTCATAGGATTGATTTTGCATCCTTTAATTGTTTTTGTCATTCTTATTTGAATTTTCTCCAGCGTCTACATATCCATTTTGAAGTTTGACCAAAACCAAGCGTAATGCTCTATTAATACTCTATCAGTGCAGATTATAGGGAAAGAACAACTTGCTGGCTCCCTAATGCCGTATATCCCAATACTGGGTTGCTTTTTAAATCATGGCAACACATTGCTGACTCTCATTAACTTGCAGCAGACTGATTCTTCGTTCTTTCTGTTGTTTTTGTGCTTAGATTATCTCCCCATCCTGAATTTGCGGTATTTTGTTTCTGTTTAAAAGGGTATACATTTCATTTGTCCCTATGGGACATTATCCAGTTTATTCCTCTTATTTTCAATTTTATTCCAGGCTTCTAAAATATTAGCCAACTTGCTCAGTGCCATAGTTCTGCAAATTGGTGAAGATTTCCTCTGTTCTTTTATCCATATTACTGGTAAAGATGTTAACCAGGCATTATGGAAGTTTATTGGGGACTGACTGTGCTGGGGTAAATACAGGATAATTGAATCAGACATAGTTCCTCTCTCACCAGGGTTTATAATCTAAATAGGGCAAGGCGAGCACAAGAAAAACAGCAACAAATTGTGATTAATGGTAAGGGACAAAACCAACCAACCAAGATAGCAATGTTAAAATAAGTTTGAATAGGCAGGACAACGTGCGATGCACAGTTTCAGCCACATTGTGTGTACACAACTATGTTTTGTGTTGTTACCCAGCGTTTGGCACTGTTTTCTCTTTTGCCTTCTTGTCTCCTTTTCTTTATGAATTTTCTACTATTTCTTGATAACAGTGCACCACACTGGTTTATCCTCAGCAACTGACTCCCAGTTTTCAGTAGAGATGTGGCATCGGTTGAGAGTCCTTTCCACAGTGCCCTCGACACATTTCCCTTGCCCACCTTGCTTTGATTTCCCAGTCACAGCTCTCCATTCAGCAGCCGTGTGTGCATCCTGCCGCCGCTCATTCTCTTCCTATATTCCACCCAACGTGGCTGTGCGAAGCTGAGATTAGCTTGGGGGCTATCAGATCAGAACTAGATTGTTTGTGATGTTGTCTTGACAGCAGGGTTCAGGTCTCACAGCCGTGTAGAGACGGTTGGACCACACTACCACAATCCCCCTCTAGACTGTGAGCTTGTTGTGGGCAGGAATGTGTCTGTTGTTAATAATAATAATAATAATAATGGCATTTTATTAAGCACTTACTATGTGCAAAGCACTGTCCTAAGTGCTGGGGAGGTTACAAGGTGATCAGGTTGTCCCACAGGGGGCTCACAGTCTTAATCCCCATTTTACGGATGAGGTCACTGAGGCACAGAGAAGTTAAGTGACTTGCCCAAAGTCACACAGCTGACAATTGGCGGAGCTGGGATTTGAACCCCTGACCTCTGACTCCAAAGCCCATGCTCTTTCCACTGAGCCACGCTGCTTCCTGTTGTATTGTATATATTATAACAACAGCCACGCTGTTGTTATATTGTACTCTCCTTTGCGCTTAGCACACAGTAAGCGCTCAATAAAGGTGATTGAATGAATGAATGAATGCTGCTCTGTTGGCCTTTGGTTTGGTCCAGAGCCTGATTTCACACTACCCCTACACTCTTGTAAACACAAGCGATGCATCCGAGTATGCCATTCACTCAGTGGTCTTGTCAGCTATCCTTTCATTAAAGTCTTACCATAAACACCACCATCTTTCAAAACAAAAGAGAGCTAGTTAATACATGTGGCCTTTGAGGTCCAGAGCTCAGGCCCGGATGAATCTCCATGTTGTGTCTGCAGTGTTTAGTACAATGCTTCTCACCCAGCAAGTGCGTAGGTAACATTAATGGTGCTTTTAATCTATCGTTCTAGTGTGAGTGTAGCTCCAAGAACTAAGTTGTGTTGAACTGGGTAAATGCTGAACATTTGGAATCAGCAAATTTAAGCCCCAATCTTTGGAGGAAATGCTACTAAAACAAGTGAATTAGGGTTATTAGGCATGTCTAGTAAAGTCATAAGAAATGAGGCCCATTTAGATTTACTTAAACAGAAGCCGCAGGGAGATATTACCGAGGCAGGTGATCTATTTGAGCCCATAATCTCACTTAGTGTCAGCGTTCTGTTTGTAATAAAGGTTTTGTAGTTTGAGCTGTTCTGTGATGTAGGCAGGGTAGATGATCAGCTTACTTATTAACACCATCTTTTATGCTTTGTTCACTGTTATATTTAAAATTCCTAGTGTATTCATGTAATTTAAATTGGTTGTTTCCGTTTTCCACCCAGCAAGAGTCCTTTTTAAAGAATACTTTTAGTTTCCAACCTGCTAATACCTCATACCATAGAATGCCACATGACGGTGTCTCTCGTTGAGAATGGCGATGAGGCCTGCTCGACCCTGAGGCCTGAGAACCTGCACCGAGACATCGATTGTGGTGATAGTGGTTTGGGCAGAGCCCCTCAAGCATGCTCTAATCCCTGTTAGTCTTTTATTTTATGTGATGGTATTTGTTAAGCACTTACTCTGTGTCAAGCATTGTTTTACAAGCTAATCAGGTTGGACACAGCCCATGTCTCTCATGGGGCTCACAATCTTGTTACCGATTTTACAGGTGAGGAAACTGAGGCACAGAAAAGTGAAGTGACTTGCCCAAAGGTCACACAGCAGACATGTGGCAGAACCGGGATTAGATCACGACCACCGACTCCCAGGCTTGTGCCCTTTCTTCTAGGCCACCCTGCTTCTGGGTGAAGTGAAGTGACTTGCCCAGAGTCAGACATCTGACAAGTTTGCAAAAACCCATTTATGGCCCAAGGGCCAGAGATCAGCAGGCAGTTGGCCAGGGAAAGTCACCTTGGCAGTTGACACTCTTCCCCCTCAACTCTCCCCCTACCCCCATAGTGTAAGGTGGTTATTTTCCAGATTCCTGCCGAGTCTGAAACCTTCACCACTGGTGGCCCTTGCAGGAGGCTTCACTCCATCTCCATCTCCCCCAGTCGCAGTGAGCCATAGGTCAGACTGTGGAGTTACATCATACAGCATGTAGATCATAGAAAACATGACTTCCATATATGTGTTTTCACAGGGAAATAGACAGCCAAACGGTACTGTGATTATCTGACTTGGATCTTGCCCCAAATGCCTTGCCTTGAGAAACTGAAAACGCAGACTTGAAATATGGCTAGTTTGTCAGACATGGATAATGAGAAGCAAAGCATTATTCATGAATACAAAGAATAGTTGACACCCTATGTCAAAGTTAGAAAAGTGCTTTTCTGACACAATTTTGCCTACTCTATTTCCCATATTCTGTTTGGCTCATTAAGCATGTCAACTCCATCCTTGTGTTTTCCAACTTCATTTTCTGTTGGTTCCAACCTTGAAATCATACATATGAAGCTTCAGTAGGATTTTACTGCCTCGCACTAATTAAGAGACTCACTGTGGTAAACCAAAATTTGCAAAATCACCAATGACTGGAAGAATGAGATTTGATCAATGCTCTCTTCTTTTTTGAGACTGCCAAGTTTAATTTGGTTTTAATTATTCATCATTGTGCTGTGCTTCATTGACTAAGGATAATATGCTTAGGGTTTGGGTTTAGACCCATGGGATCCTGACGTATTCTACAATCGACCGGTCACACTACAGCCCTTTTGGACCATCTTTACCCTCCCACAAACATTCCTTCTTTCCCTGTAGCTCTCACCCCATCTCCCACATCAAGCAGTGCTTTCACTTGAAAGCATTAAGTTCACTGGCACCATTTTGGTGACTCCAATTCCTTATTAATTTTGAAAATTACTCAGGCGGATTTTAAAAATCATTCATCAGCCTTGCCTTTACTCTTTCAAGCATTTCAAGCTATTTTTTGCTAAAGCTAAAGTTTTTCTGTTCTTTTTCATGTCAAAAATATACCAAGATTCCCCCGCCCCCCAAACAACTCTCATTGAGAACTCAGGACTTACAGCTACTTTCTTCATTCAATCGTATTTTTTGAGCCCTTACTGAGGGCAGATCACTGTACTAAGTTCTTGGAAACTACAATTCAGCAATAAAGAGAGACAGTCCCTGCCCACACTGGGCTACGTAGTGGTTTTGGAGTTTATTCATGGGCATTTTATGCAGAATAAAAAGACCCAGTGCTTAGTGCTGTTCTCTGCCCGCTGAAAGTACTCAATAAATACCACTGATTATTCGTTGCCTTCATATTTGCAGAGGACAACACTAGCAAAATTCATCTAAGAGTGTATATGTGGCTGAAAGGCTAATGTGGGACCCTGTGTTTACAAAAAGACTATCCCTTGTTGTGGTGCTATATTTAGTGTTTTCAAGCAACTGGAAATGTCCTCTCTTCTGCTGCTTCCTCTTTTGTTCTTTATGAAGCTTTTACTTGAAAAGAGTTGCTCCTTTTGTGGTAGCAGTAAGCTATGCTGGTCTGGTCTCAGCAATTGAAACCCCGTTTTCAGCTGGGATTCAGAATTGTCTAAAGCTTTGTTTTACCTTGTTTTTCAAATATTTCCTCTGTGCTCTTTTCTGTGTCTTTCCAATCTTAGCTCTCCATTCGGTAGTTGTTTAGGTAGCCCTTTTTTGCTCATTCTCAGCAGAGTGAAGTATGGACTGGAGTGGGGAGAGACAGGATTCAGGGAGACCTGCAAGAAGGCTGATGCAGTGATCAAGGTGGGATAGGAAAAGTGTTTGGATTAACATGGTATCAGTTTGGAGGGAGAAGAAAAGGGCAGGTTTTAACGATGTTGGAAAGGTTGAACTGCTAGGATTTGGTAACAGATTGATATGTGGGTTGAATGAGAGATGAGTTGAGGAAAATAACAAATTTACGGGCTTATGAGACAAGAAGACTGGTGGTGCTGCAGTGATAGGATACTCAAGGGCAGGGCATGTTTTGTGCGAATATGAGAAGTTTTGTTTTGGACACGTTAAGTTTGAGGTGTCAGTGGGACGTCCAAGTAGAGATGTCCTGAAGGCAGGAGGAAGTACGAGACTGCAGAGTAGGAGACTGATCAGGACTCAGCCAAAGGAGCTGGGTGTTGTGTGTCTGTGGTGCTGAGGTATCCCAGCCGAAGAGAAGGTTAGGCGGTACATTTCTGTGGACCTTTCATTTGGTAGGCTGCTTCCATACTCTGTTCATTCATTCAATCATATTTACTAATAATTGTGGTATTTAAGTGCTTACTATGTGCCAGGCACTGTACTATGCACTGGGGTAGATACAAGTGAATCAGGTTAGACACAGTCCCTGTCCCACGTGGGGCTCACAGTCTCAATCCCCATTTTACAGGTGTGGTAACTGAGGCACAGAGAAGTGAAGTGACTTGTCCAAGGTCACACAGCAGATGAGTGGTGGAGCTGGAATTAGAACCCATGACCTCCTGACTCCTGGCCTGTGCTCTATCCACTACACCATTATTGAGCACTTATAGTGTGCAAAGCACTGTACTAAGCGCTTGGGAGAGTATAATACAACAACAGAGACATTCCCTGCCCACAACAAGCTCACAGTCTAAAGGAGGAGAAGTCTCCCAAAAGCTACGTTAGCCTCCTTGATTTGGTTTTCTACTTCACTGTGTCACTGGTTAGTGTGCTCTCTAGATAACAGAATTTGGTGACACCAGACCACCACTGTCTCCACCTTCAAAGAATTACAAAGATTACATTTCCTCCAAGAGGCCTTCCCCAATTAAGCCTTCTTTTTCCCAGCTTGCTCTCCTTTCCGGGTCATCTGTGCATGTCAATCTGTGACTTGATAGTTTCCCCAACCCCACAGCACTTCGTACATATCTTTTTATGTTATAAATTATTCCTATTAATGACCTGTGGACACTTGATATTCTCCCCAACCCCGCAGCACTTCGTACATATCTTTTTATGTTATAAATTACTCCTATTAATGTCTGTCTCCCCCTCTAGACTGTAAACTCATTATAGGGAGGGAACATGTCTGCTATTTCTCTTGTACTCTCTGAAGCACTTAGTGCAATGGTCTGCACATAGTAAGCGCTCAATAAATATGGTTGATTGATTGATTGACTGTGACAGCACTAAGCTCTGCTTGGCCAAAATACACTTTTGGTTTGGTGTATGGCTTCCCTGGTGCAGGCTGTACATCTCATTTGTTTCCTTTAGCCTTATCAGCCCAGGATGTTTGGCTGATAAACAAGTACCCCTACTTTACTCCCCTGGCAATAGTGAACGCATCAGACCAGGAACTCTTGGCTCTGACCTGAACAGCCAGGACATCATAAAGTAATTTCACCATGTTCATCAAAAATAAGACCATAAGCCATGCCATTACATGGTAGGCCAGTATTTGGTTTCCGGCAGTGATAACATAATAGTTATGAGAAGAATAATTATGAGAAGAAATAATAATAATAATAATTATGAGAAGAAATATAATGAGAAGCAGCGTGGCTCAGTGGAAAGAGCACGGGCTTTGGAGTCAGAGGTCATGGGTTCGAATCCCGGCTCTGCCACATGTCTGCTGTGTGACCTTGGGCAAGTCACTTAACTTCTCTGAGCCTCAGTTACCTCATCTGCAAAATGGGGATTAAGACTGTGAGCTCCACGTGGGACAACCTGATCACTTTGTATCCCCCCAAGCGCTTAGAACAGTGCTTTGCACATAGTAAGCGCTTAACAAATGCCAACATTATTATTATTATTATTAATTATGATTGTGATATATGTTAAGTGCTTACTGCATGTCCAGCACTGTACTAAGCACTGGGGCGGTACATGATAATCAGATTGGACACACTCTCTGTCCCCCATAGAGGTCACAGTCTAAACAGGAGGGAACAAAATCAATCAGTAGAATTTACTGAGCACTTACTGTGCAGGGTACAGTACTAAGTTCCTGGTAAGGTAAAGAGAAAGAAAGGTGGAAAGGTGCACAGGCCTGGGAATCAGAAGACCAGGGCTCCAACTTTGGCTTTGCTGCTTACCTGCCGTGTGACCTTGGGCAAGTCACTGACTTCTCCGGGCCTCAGTTCCTTTATTGGCAAAATGAGGCTGTCCTACCCCAGTTAGAACAGTGTTTGACACATTTGTTAAGCACTTAACAAATACCATTAAAAAGAGGATCATGCCAAGATTATGGGCTTGTGAGACAGGGAGGATGGCAGTGCTTTCTACAGTGATGGGAAAGTCGGGTGAGTTAGCCATGGTCCCATCCCTTAAGGAGCTTGTGGTCTAGCAGGGGAGATGATGGGAAAGGCAGGGGTGAGTTAGACATGGTCCCATCCCTTAAGGAGCTTGTGGTCTAGCAGAGGAGACATATTAAATTAAATTACAGGTAGAAAAAGCAGTGAAGTGTTGAATTATGTTTGTAAGAGTTATGTAGGTGGGGGGGATGTGAGTACCCTAATGATGTTGAAGTGGCAGCAATCAATCAAAGGTATTTATTTAGTGCTTACTGTGTGCAGAGCACTGTACAAAGCACTTGGGAGAGTACAGTAATGGAGAAATAGGTTGATGAGATGAAAGATTAAACAGGGATGGCCTCCTGGGGGGAGATGTGATTTCAGAAGGGCCATACAGATTGGAAAGAGCAGTGGTCTGCCATAATAATAATAATAATAATAATAATAATAATAATAATAATTACAGTATTTGTTAAGTGCTTACTGTGTGCCTAGTACCGTTCTAAGCTCTGGGGTAGGTACAAGGTAAGCAGGTTGTCCCACGTGGGGCTCACAGTCTTATTCCCCATTTTACAGATGAGGTAACTGAGGCACAGAGAAGTTGTGTCTTTCCTAAGGTCACACAGCAGACAAGTGGGAAAGATGGGATTAGAACCCACGTCCTCTGACTCCTAAACCCATGCTCTTTCCACTAAGCCACGCAACTTCTCTAAAGGAGAAAGGAGAGGGAGTTCAGTATAGAAGGTGAGGGCTTGAGTAAAAAGTCGGCAATGAGAGAGATGAGAACAGGGCATAGTGAGTTGGTGGGCTTGATCAGAGTGAAGTGGGAGAGGAGTGAGGAAAAGTAGAAGAGAGAATGCTCACCACCTTAAAGCCAATGACTGGGAGTTTCTACTTGTAGATGAATGGACAGCCATTGGAGGTTTAGGAGGCATGGGGAGAGGAGTGCGAAATTGTGTTTTAGAAAAAATGACATGAGCAGCAGAGTGAAGTATGGACTGGAACCTGGGAGGACACTGAGGAGGGTGTTGCAGGACCAGCGTAATGCCAGGATGTGGAGAAAGGAAGGGGTGGAGAGGTGAAGAAAATTCTAATATGATTTGGTGACTGACCAAATTTGGGGGTTGGAAGAGAGATGAGTCAAGGATAATGCAAGGTTGCAGACTTGAGAGTCTGGGATGATGGTGGAGTTGCCAGCAGTGTTCGGAAATTTAGATGGAAGAGAGGATATGGGAGGGAAGATGACAAATGAAAATAAAGTGAATGAATTTTGTAATTGGAGATACTCACCCTAGAGTTATTTCCCTTTTTACTTATCTTAACTATTGCTATTATGACCCTTAAAGTCAGTAGTCTAATAATCAGAGAAAAATAATAATATTTTGAAATATAGCATTCATCCTTTTATAACAAATCAGGCTATAACTGATTGTAGTTAGTGCAGATGTGATGTAAATAAAAGAGAATGAAAATGTCTTTTCAGTTGAGGGCTATCATCATAATAAAAATACAATTACCGAGCCACGACTTCAGTCATCACACTTAGTCACTGTGCTTCTGATGACAGCCTTAGTTCATTCATTCATTCAGTCATATTATTGAGTGCTTACTGTGTGCAGAGCACTGTACTAAGCACTTGGGAAGTACAAGTTGGCAACATATGGAGACGGTCCCTACCCAGAAGCAGGCTCACAGTCTAGAAGGGGACATCCTCAGTAGCCTGACGATGTCAAATGCAGTACATTCCTGATTGTCTGCAAACGGTCAATCAATCAATCAATCAATCTATTTATTGAGCGCTTACTATGTGCAGAGCACTGTACTAAGCGCTTGGGAAGTACAAATTGGCAACACATAGAGACAGTCCCTACCCAACAGTGGGCTCACAGTCTAAAAGGGGGAGACAGAAAACAGAACCAAACATACCAACAAAATTAAATAAATAGGATAGAAATGTACAAGTAAAATAAATAAATAAATAAATAGAGTAATGAATATGTACAACCGTATATACATATATACAGGTGCTGTGGGGAAGGGAAGGAGGTAAGGAGGGGGATGGAGAGGGGGACGAGGGGGAGAGGAAGGAAGGGGCTCAGTCTGGGAAGGCCTCCTGGAGGAGGTGAGCTCTCAGCAGGGCCTTGAAGGGAGGAAGAGAGCTAGCTTGGCGGAGGGGCAGAGGGAGGGCATTCCAGGCCCGGGGGATGACGTGGGCCGGGGGTCGACGGCGGGACAGGCAAGAACGAGGTACAGTGAGGAGATTAGCGGCAGAGGAGCGGAGGGTGCGGGCTGGGCAATAGAAGGAGAGAAGGGAGGTGAGGTAGGAGGGGGCGAGGTGATGGACAGCCTTGAAGCCCAGGGTGAGGAGTTTCTGCCTGATGCGCAGATTGATTGGTAGCCACTGGAGATTTTTGAGGAGGGGAGTAATATGCTCAGAGCGTTTCTGGACAAAGATAATCCGGGCAGCAGCATGAAGTATGGATTGAAGTGGAGAGAGACATGAGGATGGGAGATCAGAGAGAAGGCTGGTGCAGTAGTCCAGACGGGATAGGATGAGAGCTTGAATGAGCAGGGTAGCAGTTTGGATGGAGAGGAAAGGGCGGATCTTGGCAATGTTGCGGATTGTGTAGTCGATATACATTACAAATTATATACCTCAATCTGAGGAAGTTCTGCACTTCACCTATCTCAGCTTCCTTCGGCTTCCCTGTCTCACAGCTGGAAGCAAGGAGAGAAGTTATAGTAAATAATGGGTTATCGGTGCCACCCTTCTTATTAGAATGGATAATCAAGGGTATCTTTTTCTAGTGTGGATGGCAGCATTTACAATTTTTATTGACGTACTTGCCCTTTGTTTTGATTTTTTTCATACATAACTCGATTATGTTCAAGCCCTGGACTTCTTGGGCCTGTACTTGTTTCCATGGCTACTATGTAACATACCTTGAGAAAATATTAGCCTTCTGGGAATTGGAAGTCCAAAATAGAATCCTACTTATGCATCAATTTCATGCATCAGCATCTTCCATCTCTGACTCAGTGTGATGTTTCATTCCTTCTAATCAGAGTTCATCCACAGTTTAGCTGACATCAAATCTCCGAAAGCAAATTGTCCTTGTAAATTAATTTTAATTTGCCTGGGTAAAGGTCTTCTGTTGGAATATTTTCACTCAAGTATTTTTTTAAAGAAGTGGAAATTCCCTTTTTCACAGCTCCATGATTAATATGTTGGAGGAGTTGAAATAGATGACTTTACAAATCTGCAATTCCCTGGATTCATGTTTGCCCTTTCCCATTTTTCAATGTCCT
The DNA here is from genome assembly GCF_015852505.1 of Tachyglossus aculeatus. Taxonomy (NCBI): domain Eukaryota; kingdom Metazoa; phylum Chordata; class Mammalia; order Monotremata; family Tachyglossidae; genus Tachyglossus; species Tachyglossus aculeatus. The sequence goes on along the minus strand of NC_052067.1, from coordinate 38,663,193 downwards.
CCATGAGATTTCAGCAATAATTACTTATGGTCTCAATACATGTGCTTTTGTTTCTCTCCAGTGGAGGAGTTAGAGAAAGGACTGGGGATTACATCAACCCCTCTGCTGATTTAAGAACATTTACATTTTGAAGTATTCTTTCATTTGTTCCTTCATGATTTTGCCTTCTGAATTCCCTTCTTCATCAACTGCATTGCATTAATCCTCCTACTATGCTTTAGTGCTGCCAAGCAAAGTAGATATATAGAATATTTAAGCCCTTTCTTTCTCTGGCATGTCTTATTAACTGTTGTTTATTACCTTTTAAATGAGAAAAGCAATCCTTTTCTTCACTTCATGCATTTACAAAAAGTGTAAAGTTATGATTGCTCAACCTCCTAAAGTCATCCCAGTTTTGTGTCCTCTTTCGGGCATTGTTCCTGCATTTTCTTGTTATTATTTATAGTTTTTCCTTTAGGGTTAGAGATTTCATTTTTATGTTTCTCAAAAGCCCGTACTATAATACCTATAGCTCTTTCCTTTTCCCTCATCTGTTGCATTGGGTGGGTTTCCTGAATGATGCAGTAGCCTGAGAATAAAGTGGAATGTAATTGATCTTGAACCCATATAATCTGCTCACTCCCAAGCCAAAGAAAAAAAACCAAACTACAAATGCGAATCTTTGTACGCATATGAAATTACACATAGGTGTATTGCATATGTCTTTTTATTTACCTCTCAGAATTATTTTCTTAACCTTTACCTTCCTCCACATAGTTACTCCTACTTCGGCCATTAAAAGGAACCCCCCGAGGGCCACATTTAACCTCAGTGGTTGACTCCTTCCCTCCACTCAGTGCCTAAGGAGTGTGTAAACTACCTCAATGGAATGCTCCTTATTGCCTGTTTTGCCTTTTAAGGCTGAATATCAAGTTTAATCATGCTTCTCATACTTCCTTGCCTCCATCTTTCCCTATTGGGAAAATGGGCTTATCTGTGCTGCACTTTCTTCTGGGGGAGGCATGCTGGGGAGGTAAAGTGGTCCCCCCAAATCCATAACTATATAGATCATGAGAACATGCATTTAATTATTCATTATAGTTATCTGTTCCCTTTTCTTCATTATATCATCTTGTTGCCTATTCTACAGTCACAGTCATTTATTTTAATAGCAAGGATTATGGTACTTGTTAAGCGCTTACAATGTGTGAAGCACTGTTCTAAGCGCTGGGGTAGACACAAGATGCAAGGTAGGAGACATGGGACTCCCACCCTTTATCCTCATTTTCCAGATGAGGTAACTGAGGCACAGAGATGTGAAGTGACTTGTCCAAAGTCACATAGCATTCATTCAATCACATTTATTGAGCACTTACTGTGTGCAGTACAGAGCACTGTACTAAGCACTTGGGAAGTACTCATCGGCAACATATAAGAGATGGTCCCTACCCAACAACGGGCTCACAGTCTAGAAACAATGATGGTATTTAAGAACTTACTATGTACCAAGCACTGTTCTAAGTGCTGGGTTAGATACAAGGTAATCAGGTTGTCCCATGTGGGGCTCACAGTCTTACTCCCCATTTTCCAGATGAGGTAACTGAGGCACAGAGAAATTAAATGACTTGCCCAAAGTTACACAGCGGACAAGTGGTGGAGCTGGAATTAGAACTCAAGACCTGACTCCAGGCCCGGGCTCTTTTCACTAAGCCACACTGCTTCTCATAGCAGACAAGTAATGGAGCCAGGATTAGAACCCAGGTCCTTCTGACTCCCGGGCTTATGCCCTATCCACTATACCATACTGCTTCTCTCCATAGTATACCTGATTTTGAGATTGTCCTCAGTTATTATGCCTCTAAGGACATCACACCCTCCAGAGACCCTGCCCAGTGGTCTGAAAGGAAAATTTTCCCTGCCTTATTGGTCACCATAGTCCCACTGTGACACTAACCTTCTCAGTCTTTATTGAAATCTAGAGCAGTTCTGCCTCTTTAAGAGCTCTCTGCCCAGTCCCAGGAGAAAGGGGAGGGGCAGGGAGGGATGGAAGCAATTTTCAATCTGCTTATCAAAAGGGCTTAGTGTGCTCCATTAAGTATATCATCACATTTGGGCCAGAAGGCTTTTGACAGTAAGCTGTACCATTCTGGTGATAAAAAGCACCCTCATATTCAGGCTAATTTCAATTTATAAGCTGTCAACTATTCAAAACCATTTTTCTCTTCTATTTTAAGGCTTTGTGGCTTTACCAGTTGTCTTAAATGTGATCTTCCATACATGCCCCTTGAAGGCCATTATCCTCAGAAACTAAAGACAAATGACCTCTGAGATTTACAAGGCAAGGGCACCGTTTGAAACATTTTACTTTTTAAAATTTTATTTTGCCTTCATGTGCCTTCTGCCTGAAACCGTAGCCTAGATTAGCAGCAGTTTAATCAGTTTCTTTGCTTCAGTCTTTCAAGGAAATGCATTTTTGGAACCTCGTATTCGTCAATCTTCTAGCCAGAGCCACTCGTATTTTACCCTGTTAGTTTTAGGTATTTCTCTGTCTCTGGGTCACATTCTCAGTCTTTTAGAAGATGTGTTTAACCTGAAAGTCATTCATTATTTAGTTCTGATAATTATCTCGTGTGATTAAGTATTGATTTTTAACAGATTCATCTTGTATTAAGCAGCTTGCTATAGGTGCCAAGTGTTAGAATCCTTCTATATCTCATCTCACCTCTTGTTGATGTTATCCCTCTGACAAGGTGATCACTCAGTCACCCTTGTTACAATTTTTCAAGAAAGTCAGGTCACGGGGTGTTGCTCCCCTAATGTAAGGAAATTTCAGTGCATCAACTCTGTAGAATTTCAGGACACCTCTCATCATCATCAGTCATATTTATTGAGCGCTTACTATGTGCAGAGCACTGTACTAAGCGCTTGGGAAGTACAGATTGGCAACATATAGAGACAGTCCCTACCCAACAGTGGGCTCACAGTCTAAAAGGGGGAGATAGAGAACAAAACCAAACATACTAACAAAATAAAATAAATAGAATAGATATGTACAAGTAAAATAGAGTAATAAATCTGTACAAACATATATGCATATATACAGGTGCTGTGGGGAAGGGAAGGAGGTAAGATGGGGGGATGGAGAGGGGGACGAGGGGGAGAGGAAGGAAGGGGCTCAGTCTGGGAAGGCTCACCTTGGCTCACCTGAACTCTTACTAGCTTTCCCATACTTTTCAAAGCCATGCATTTTGTAGCCACTCCAACTTGCCAGCCGGATTATTCTGGAATACTCGGGTCCCAGCTTCCGTTCCTTCCATTCCTGTGGAGCCAGTTACTGCTGTCTTCAGCCCCTGCTGTTCTCCCTGTGATGCCCTTGGCCTCTGCCCCTTCCACCCAGTGAGCCTACTCCCTGGCCCTCCCTCTTTCAATGGTCCTATCTCATCAGAGCTCCTGCAGCTCTCCCCCCAACTCCCGCAACGCCCTCCTCCCTCGACTCTGGAATAGTGGTTCAGGATTAATCAGGGCACTTAAACCACAGCCTCAGCTTCCCTCCCCGGCCGGGGATGGAACAACTTACCTGTTGCAGCCTTTGCGTCCGAGATAGGGGAACCACCCACTTCCCCTTTTTCTTTCTTGTGCCCCTGTTCCCAGCTTGTGAATCCCATGGGCCTTCAGGTTCCCCCACTGATGTCCGGTTGCCCCTTCTGCCCCTCACCTTGCATCCCCTGGATTTCTTGCTCTCCACCCTGGTTTCAAATGGCGTATCTGGAGCTGCGTACCTGTTTGGCTTCAGGATGGGGGAAGGATGAAGGGAGTGGGGAGAGAAGAAAGTGAGGTCCTTTACATTCTCCCCTTCCCTACCTCCTGACCTCTTCCCCACTTCTCTCTCACTGTCTCGTTTCTTTTTTTCTTCCCTTCCCTTTTTATCTTCCCTCCCCCTCCCCTTTTTTGCCACTTCTCTCTCTTCTCTTCTCTCTTTCCTGCTCTAGCACCCTCCCCTTCTCTTCTTTGGTGTCATTTCCTTCTGCCCCCAATTGCTTGGCTTGGGAGAGGGGTTCAGGGGGCTGCTGCTTTAGAATTCGGTATCAGAACAAGGCAGGGAGGGAGTAACTATGGGTTTTATATAGCTCTGAGTTGTTCCCTTTGCCCCTCTGTCCCCCAGCACCTGGGTACGTTTCCATGCAGGGCTCTAACCCTGTTTACATAGCCCTTGGCATCATGTATCTGCTAGATTCCATAACTGTTGCCCAATTACCATTTTTCAGTCAATCAGTGGTTTTCATTGAGTGCTTATTGTATGCAGAACACTGTACTAAACACTTGGAAGAGTACGATACAACAGAGTTAGTAGAAATGTTCCCTGCCCACCAGGAGCTTACAGTCTACAGGGGAGGCAGACATTAAAATAAATTATAGCTATGTGCTTTCGGCCTGATGGCAGGGAGAATATCAAGCGTTTACAGGGTATAGATGCAAGGGTATTGATAATGCAGAAGGGAGCGGGAATAAGGGAAAAGAGGGCTTAGTTGGGGGAGGCCTTTTGGAGTCTGCACACTTCATTCCTCTAATGCTAACCTTCTCACTGTACCTCAGTCTCTCACCCACATCCTACCTCTGTCCTGGAATGCCCTCCCTCCTCATATCAGACAGATAATTGCTCTTCCCCACTTCAAAACCTGATTGACGATACATCTCCTCCAAGAAGCTCTCCGCTCCTCTCCTCCCACTCCCTTCTGCGCCATTCTTACTTGAGCCTTCATTCATCCTCCCACCCATCCCCACAGCGTATATGTGTATATCTGTATGTATCTGTAATTTATTTATATATCTATTTATTTACATTAATGTCTATCTCCCCCTCTAGACTGTGAGCTCATTGTGAGCAGGAATGTGTCTGTTGTTATACTGTTCTCTCCCAAGCACTTAGTACAGTGCTTTGCACACAGTAATGAATGAATAAATAAGGAGGGATAAGTGCTTGATTCAGCGTAGTTTGGACGGAGAAGAAATATACAATTATTTCACTAAGAAACCCTGAAAGTAAAATCTTTTTCATACTTTTTGTGAAAACCTTTCTCAGCAATTGGCAACTCTGGCATAAATGTGCTTTAGAGAAGCAGCGTGGCTCAGTGGAAAGAGCCCGGGCTTTGGAGTCAGGGGTCATGGGTTCAAATCCCGGCTCCGCCACTTCTCAGCTGTGTGACTTCGGGCAAGTCACTTAACTTCTCTGGGCCTCAGTTACCCCCTCTGTAAAATGGGGATGAAGACTGTGAGCCCCCCGTGAGACTACCTGATCACCTTGTAACCTCCCCAGCGCTTAGAACAGTGCTTTGCACATAGTAAGCGCTTAATAAATGCCATCATTACTATTACCATCACTATATAAATTCCAATTGCAAAAATGCATTCTTACAGCTTTTCTTTTGTATGTACTCCTTAGTAGGAAATTCTAATACCTGGGCTGGAAGGGAGGGGCCACAAGTGAATATAAATGGTGTTAGTTTTTTCTTAGCATTCTGCTTGGCTTGGGGAGTTGCTGCAAGAACCTTGTAGGCCCGTGTTGATAAGATGTACGACTGACAGACAGGCCCTTGTAGAACACAATGTTCAGCAGGGCATGGCAGTTTTGTAAGGGTTTAGGACATGAGATGAAGAGTATTCTTTTCAAGGACAATGGCAGAAAGAATCAAAATGTAGTTAACATGCAATACAAGAGGACCCATCTCATATCATGCTGAGAAGCAGTGTGGCGTAGTGGAAAGAGCACAGGCTTGGGAGCCAGAGGTCATAGGTTCTAATCCTGGCTCTGCCACTTATCAGCTGTGTGACTTTGGGCAAGTCACTTAACGGCTCTGTTCCTCAGTTACCTCATCTGTGAAATGGGGATTAAGATCGTGAGCCCCACGTGGGACAACCTGATTATCTTGTGACTACCCCGGTGCTTAGAATAGTGCTTGGCGAATAGTAAGTGCTTAATAAATACCATCATTATTTTATGAGGAGAGAGTATGCACTGCTTCAAATAGTATTTGATAGAAAAGAAGAAAGTCAGTCCTGAAAGTCAGTCCACTCTGCAAGGCAGTATCTTTCAAAATAGATGTAATTTTGGTTCTCTAGTCACACTAGATCTGAGTTTTTGCAAGCATAATGAAATAGTTTACAGGGTTGTTCCTGAGCATCACGTCCAGTTGAGATCATGAACTGACCTGTGGCCATTCACTAGCACCAAAAGCCCCCTGGAGCCCCCTGGAAGGGAGCACGGGTGAAACAATAAGTGCCGTTGTCTCGTTGTGTGGTATACATTATTTGAAAGAGCCTCCTGGGGTGGTGACGGAGGGAAAGCGTGCCCGGACTCATGCTGCTCCCACTCTGTCAGCTGGCAGGGCCTGGCCAGCAACTTCACTGGGCATCAAGGTGAGCTGGAGCAGCTCTTCCTGCCCATTCTTTCTCCCCACCTCCTCCTCCCTCCCTCCCTGTCCCACCATACAGAGCCTACTTGTCTGTCTCCTTGCCGTCTCTGACAGTTTTAGATACCATGTTCTCCCCCATTCCTCCACCTGCTCAATAACTGCTCTTACTGGGACGGCTAGGTATCGACCATGGCTACAGTGGCATTCTTCAATTCCTTGTCTTCCATCCACCCACCTCTTCCTCAGCCCACATGCAGACACACAATGCCCACTTGCTTTTCTGGTAAAGCCCTTTTTTTCCCACTTTTCCCGCAGGTTGTGACTATACTCAATGCTGGTAATGCCTGTTGCTACTGTAAATTATGGTCTGGGACTGCAGACCTTTTGACCAAGCTTTAGAAGACATGGGCATAAGGCACTGAATAAATTCTTGATAACATTTCTGGGATTGGGTAGTGATTCCATTGAGGGCCCCTATCCAAACTTGATTGTGCCCCAGTTAATTGAAATGATTTCAGCGTAAAGTTTATTTTATCTTCCAAAAATGACCGATGCCAATCAGAGGTAATTGTAGCAGTATGATTCCACTGTTGGGTCACTGTTTCTGTGGCTGACTTTGAGAAACAGCATGGCCTAATTGAAAGAGCATGGGCCTGCGAGTCCTGGGTTCTAATCCCACTTCTGCCACTTGTCTGCTGTGTGACCTTGGGCAAGTCACTTCACTTGCCTGGGCCTCAGTTCCCTCATCCATAAAATGGAGATTAAGACTGCAAGCCTTATGTGGGATAGGGGACTGTATCCAATCCGATTACCTTGTATCTACTCCAGTGCTTAATACAGTGTGTGGCACATAGAAAGCACTTCACAAATATCATTATTATTATCTTATTTTCCCCAGTTATAAAGGGGACTATCTTACACATGAAGTGTGAATCCTTATTTCATTAACTTGGAACCATAGCTTACATAAGCACAGGATCGTAAATTTTATGTATTCAGTTTTGGTGATGAATGCCCCATATCTTGGAACCTACTGTTTTGATTTAAACAGTGCCTCCAATGACCAGAGTGATTTTTCCAGGGCAAACTGAGTTTGATGGTCTAGTAAATGTGATTATAGTATGCATTTCTAGGATGGTTGAACTCTTTTAAATACTTCAGCATGGGAGTACCCATAGATTGTTCTATTTAAGTTCTATTTTTTCTTTGGAGAAATCTGATCCTTGTCTTTCTAAAACTCTCTTTTAGGTTGTGGACTCCATCCTCCCGCCCCTAGTTTCTTTGGTTCTCAGTCAAAATGGTAAGTGTAGCCGCATCAGCAAAAATTTTTTTGGGAATTCCACATTATGTTTTTATTAGACTTCAACGTGGTCACATTTTTGGCTCATCTTCTTTCAAGTGGAACGGAGGCTCTTCAGCTTGCGGTTGCTCTCAGAAACCACATCACTTCTTGTGAGCCACGAGGTCATGGCCGGGGAGAAAGAGGAGAGACTGGACTCGAACAACAAGCTTCTGTCTCTCGTTAGAGAGATATTACTTCCTCAGTAAGTACCTTAATCCCTCTGAAATGGGGAGTAATTGATGCTACCCAATACATTTCTGCCCAGTTGGCTTGTGATTTAGCCAGCACAAGAAAATGGTAATAATCATGGGGAAGGTAGTTTTTCTGCTGTTGCTCGTTATTGAAGAGTGCCCATTGTGTAGCAGGCATTGGAAATTATAATGATGGAAAATTGGGGTGAACATTATTATTATTGTTAACAATAATACTAATAATAACTGCAGTATTTGTTAAGTCCTTACTATGTGCAGGTACTGTACTAAGTGCTGGAGTGGATACAGGCACATCGGGTGGGATACAATCCCTGTCCCAAGTGGGGCTCACTGTCTCAATCCCCATTTTAGAGATGAGGTAATTGAGGCACAGAAAAGTGAAGTCACTTGCCCAAGGCCACACAGCAGACGAATGGCGGAGGCAGGATTAAAACCCATGACCCAGGCCTGTGCTTTATCCACTACGCCACTCTTTCTGGATTTTATTCCCTGATGATTTCACATGACACCTCTCTAAGGGGGAACAACCTCAGTGCCCCATCTGTAGTACAAAAGACATAGTAATAATAATAATGATGGCATTTATTAAGCGCTTACTATGTGCCAATCAGAGGTCAGGCAGGATTTGGTAAAAGGAACCAGTAATAATAATAATAAACAAATAAAAGGTCCCTTGTTTGGTCTGGGAGACCATCTGGTTGATAGCTGCTTCTTTGGGAGATAATTGCTCTCACCTAGCTGCTTCACCTCTGCCTTACTTATTCTTTGGGGAATTCCTTGACGTTTCCCAGTGGGGCAGTGGAGATGGAGGGTGATTGTCAGACATAAAGGATGCTACAAGTAGGGCTAGTAGTTGTTCAAACAGATTCAAATGATTTTTTTACCAAAATATTACCATCAAAAGAGTCCATCTTCCCCATTTAGAAATGATCAAGGTGTGTGTTATTTATATGCAGAATTTGACCTAAGACAATCCTAAAGTGAATCAGACCATATTGCTATTTTTGCCCTCCCACTGTGGCATTCCCATTTATTCTCTTTTACCACAGGGGTTTACTGAGGCACTGAGAGCCTGGATTTAGTGAAAATCATGTGAAATTACACAATTCTACTTTGCATATTCTTAAAGTTCTGTGAAATGTGATGTTCTCTGATAGGCAAAATAATAACTTGAGTCTAGTTTTACAAAATATATTTTGGGGTGGTGAGTCCCTTAAAGAGATATTTTTACATGAAATATGTGCTTATTGTTGATTGTGTTTCTGCTATCTGAATATAAATTGTAAAGTTCATTTCTGCCATGTTATCATTCTACACCTTCAAGGTAATGATTTACTTGCAGAGCTTTCTGCATTCTAGAGGTATTTAGCCAGCATGCACATCTAATGTATGGATCCAAGTATAAATTTGTGCACAAAGAAACTCTCTAGCTTTTGGAAAGTTCATAAAATGACAAAGTAAAGCCTGTGAAAATAACTGGTTTTACTGCAAAAACCAGAGTAAAGTGTATCCATATGCTTCAAACCAAAATTTTGATATTATAAGAGATGAGGTCATGAAGAATCAATTTCATTTTTTAAAATGCAAGAATGTAGGACTGCTATGTGAGCAGAACCTTTCAGTCCCCCACCAGATATCTGTTGGAATTCATTTGTGAGGATAGATTAGAAATTTCAGCAAAAATTGTGAAAAAAGGTGGAGAATGTTTGAGCCCATGGATGTATGTGTGTTTACTTCACACACTTGACATTATTAAATAGTAGAGAGGTAGCACCATCGGATACATAAAGGCCTACAACTGAATCAATACCAGTTTGGTGGAAATTATAGTACTACTAATAATAATGGTATTGTTAAGCACTTACTATGTGCCAAGCACTGTTCTAAGCACTGGGGGAGATACAGGGTTATCAGGTTGTCCCACGTGGGGCCCACAGTCTCAATTCCCATTTTACAGATGAGGTAAATGAGGCACAGAGAAGTTCAGTGACTTGCCCAAAGTCACACAGCTGACAAATGGCGGATCTGGGATTAGAACCCACGACCTCTGACTCCCGAGCCCGTGCTCTTTCCACTAAGCCAGGCTGCCCTGGACCAAATCATCTTTTCAGCCAACTCTAGGACTTATGAATTTATTTATGCCCTACTTAGGACTCCCTAGGAATTTATTTTTGACTTCTCTAGTTGTCAGTATTTTTTATGTTGGTTTACAATATAAGAATGCAAGCTCCTTGTGGGCTGGGAATGTGGCACTTTGTTATTCTGAACATACTTGGCACTTGACTACTACCAGCTATTCATGTCCTAACACACTGACCATCACATTTAGTTAAATTTCAAATTTAGACTATTTTTGTCATATTGATTTAGACTTCCTGAAGCACCGGAGTCGAATATGAGGTGAATGATATTTGATGTGTTTATGGTGGAGCACTTAGGTTGGTTTTTGAAAGGCAAGTTATTTCAGACTTAATCGTTGGACTCACAGTGTTTTCTCCCTAGCTCTTTGTTTACATGAAATTAAAGAGGGCTGACTGACTGACAAAGTATCTGGAGTGATTCATTGACAATCAATTAGGGAGGCTTTTTGTCTTGAAAAACAACACAACAGAAACAAAAGCTTGAAAATAAAGGTGAAAAGCAAGGGTAGGAGAGACCATTGCGAATATTAAGATGTTGCCACATAGTAAGGATAAGAACTGCCACCTGATGATTAACAATATTAGTAGAGTGAAACATCTAAAATTAAATTGAGTAGCTCATCGAAAAGTTATTAAGCTTTAATCAACCAGAGTTTGTCCAGCTAGAATCTGCCTCAGAGGAGTCTGACCGAGGGTTAGAGAGAAGATAAGCACTACAGACTCCTCCTGAGGTCACAAGTCTGACTGTACTGAGGGGCTAGAAGGAGCATGGGAACATGGGTCAAAATGAGTCAGAACATCAGGCAAAAACTCCTCACCCTGGGCTTCAAGGCTGTCCATCACCTTGCCCCCCTCCTACCTCACCTCCCTTCTCTCCTTCTACAGCCCAGCCCGCACCCTCCGCTCCTTTGTCGCTAATCTCCTCACTGTGCCTCATTCTCACCTGTCCCGCCATCGACCCCCGGCCCACATCATCCCCCTGGCCTGGAATGCCCTCCCTCGGCCCATCCGCCAAGCTAGCTCTCTTCCTCCCTTCAAAGCCCGACTGAGAGCTCACCTCCTCCAGGAGGCCTTCCCAAACTGAGCCCCCTCCTTCCTCTCCCCCTCCCCCTCCCCCCTGCCTTACCTCCTTCCCCTCCCCACAGCACCTGTATATATGTATATATGTTTGTACGTATTTATTACTCTATTTTATTTTGTTAATATGTTTTGTTCTGTTGCCTGTCTCCCCCTTCTAGACTGTGAGCCCGCTGTTGGGTAGGGACCGTCTCTATATGTTGCCAGCTTGTACTTCCCAAGCGCTTAGTCCAGTGCTCTGCACACAGTAAGTGCTCAATAAATACGATTGAATGAATGAATGAGTCCATTAATGGTATTTGTTGAGCACGCACTGTGCTCAAAGCCCTATTCTGGGCTCTTGAGAAAGCACAATATAGTAGAATTGGCAGACACAATCCCTGCCCACAAGGACTACAGTCTAGAGGTGACAGATACTGAAATAAATGATAGGGGAAATGGCAGAGAATAAGGACGTGTACATAAGTGCTGTGGGACAGGGGTGGGGGTATCAAAGCACTAAAGGGGTTACAGTTCTAGGTGCTTAGGTAATAGTATGGGAAAATGAGGGTGAATCAGGGAAAACCTTTAGGAGGAGCTTGGCCCCTAAACCTTAGAGATAAGGATAAATCAGCACCAGTGAAAAACCAGGATTGAATAATCCACTTTTTCCATTGTATCGGAAGTTTTCATGGGACTGGCTTGAATGAGCTTTCACAGATTTCTTTGGTGGTTGGTTAACTATTTCCTGAAAATCATTCTTCTTTAGAAATATTTGTGCGCACCAGTTTCCTTAACTGAGGAATCTCCTACTTATTTAAATGACAGAACAATCTAAGGAAAGTCAGGTTGAAGTCACATAATGCCCCTCTACACCAGAGCATTTGTGGTTTTGCGTGTGGAATTGGAGTTGCAAGTTGGCTTTGATATAGAATCACATTTCCAGTTTGATAAAAGCCTTTCATTCATTCATTCATTCATTCATTCAGTCGTATTTATTGAGCGCTTACTGTGTGCAAAGCACTGTACTAAGTGCTTGGGAAGTACAAGTCAGCAACATATAGAGACGGTCCCTACCCAACAACAGGCTCACAGTCTAGAAGGGGGAGACAGACAACAAAACGTGGACAGGTGTCAAGTCATCAGAATAAATAGAAATAAAGCTAGATGCACATCATTAACAAAATAAATAGAATAGTAAATATGTACAAGTAAAACAAATAGAGTAATAAGTCTGTACAAACATATATACAGGTGCTGTGGAGAGGGGAAGGAGGTAGGGCAGGGGGGATGGGGACGAGGAGAGGAAAAAGGGGGCTCAGTCTGGGAAGGCCTCCTTTCTCTCCCAGTTTATTTTAACATTTTATTTAACTTAAGGGCTTTTTCATTGGACTTTGGTATTGCAAATATGCTTTCAACTGTCTATTTTGTTTATCACTACTGTATTCAGTATATCTTGCTTATGAAAAATAATTATCTCCTTTATCTTTGTGCTTCTAGTATGACCCATACAGCCACCAGGGCCTTAATGACTTAATAAATTATTAAGTTTTTTGGGGGTATGAAAGAAATAAATATATTCAGTTCAAATGAGAAATTGTAGTCACTTTGATGAATTGAAATTGAGAAAGAGGGTCCATTATTGTTAGCATGGTATAGAGCTGCCTGGATATTTTAAAATAATGTCAGGCCAAAGAGATGAGTTGTTTTCCCTAACCCCTATGCTGGCAGGAATGATGAACACTCTGGTGATTCAGAGTAACTTGGTCTCAGTGAACAGTGACCATTTTCTATTAATTTAGGAATGACTTTAACCAGCAATGACTAGAATCCCAGATAGAGCTGGAAGTTAAGTCAGTTGATAAGTTCTTTCTTAAGATCATTTCTTCAAACCAGTGCACTCTGGAAGTATTCTGACACCCAGGAGGAATAAGCTTACAATTCTGTCCATTTTTCTTTATTATCAAATAGTTCACACCTTCTGATGTAAATGGGGTAAGATGACTATTGTCTGACAAATTGTGGTTTCAAGGTGAGGAGACAGCATGTTCCTGTGGAGAGAGAATGGAACTGGGAGTCAGGAGACCCAAGTTCTAATCTCAGCTCTGCCACTTGCCTGCTGTGTGACCTTGGGTGAGTCACTAAACTTCTCTGTGCCTCATCTGTTCAATGGGGATAAAGTCACTATTCTCCATCTTTCTTAAATTGATCCTTTTGTTGGATAAGGGACTGTGTCCAATTTGATTATCTACTTCACCACTTGGCACAGTGCTTGGCACATAGTAAGCACTTGATAAATGCCATCATCATGTGGAATTTACAGCCTCCTCTTATTGATGAGAAGTTTTACTATTAGGCAGAAAGGCGAATGATCTGTGTTTGCTCTCTCTAGGTCGAGGCTTTTCCGGCCCACCTTTGGTCAGTTTTCTTGTCACCTCTTTGAAATAAAAGAAAGGACAAACCTTGAGGGTCAGTGAACTGAAGTTCCTGATTCTGGAAATAAGGCTAGAGCAATCGTCCACATTTCACTGTTGGTTAGTCCTCTTTGGGGAAAAAAAAAACACTTTATAGAAGATCTGGTTGGAGATTGAAAAATAGAATCGTAGGCCTGGAAGGACTTGGGTAACACCAAGATATTCATAAAATTCAGATTTTTTTTTTTTTTTTCACGAGGTCCAAGATCAGGTAGAAACCTTGGTGCTGGAAAGGAACTCTAGAGGCCTCTGATTACAGACAGAGTCTCATTTAAGTTGGTAATTGGCTATCAGTGCTGTTCTTCAGATACCCAGAGAAGAAGTTTGTTTTAGACTTGAGCAACTTTCACTGATACAGTCTTCTTCCTGCTCTTTAACCTAAATTCCTCTTTCTTCAACTCGAACCTATTTTAGTTTATCCTGTTCTCCTTTAAGATACATTAGCACCCTCAAGGTGGCCCGTTGTTGGGTAGGGACGGTCTCTATATGATGCCGACTTGTACTTCCCAAGTGCTTAGTACAATGCTGTACACACCGTAAGCGCTCAATAAATACGATTGAATGAATGAATGAATGAGTGGTCTCCCAGAAGTTCTCCAGTCTGGGCCAGGGCATTTTCAGAACCCAGTGGGACCGCCAGAGACTTCTCTGACTTGAACCAGTTCAGGCTTCAGTTTTTGGTATTATATTCCGGAATGCTTATTGATGCTAAACTTCATTTCCTGTGAATGCTCTTGCTTTCTTCCCATCATCACAGTCACTCATTGGGTGCTTACACTGGATGAAACAGTGAACACAGTGCAGGAAGCCAGGGAGCCCATGGTCCCTTGCTCATATCGTAAAGAGGGAAGTCTTTTAAAATAACTAAAATATTATTTTTTAATTTTAATTAAAATCAATCAATTTTAATTTAATTAAAATTTAAATTCTAAGTGGTATTAATTATAACAATACAATTATTTTATTAAAATATTTCAAAATAATAAAATATTATTGATGATAACAATTTAAAATATTGAATTTTAATATTGTTAAAATTTGATTCAAAATTCAGCCCGTCAAGGTGGCAACTAATAAAGGTGCAGCAATCCAAAGATCCATCAGTAGAAGATTGGGTCACTCTTTATTGCATCCTTTATGGTGGTATAAAGGGAATCTCAGTCCTCAGGCTCTCCACCACTCCAGGAAGAGACAGCTCTGAGACTCCGGGTAAAACGGAGTTTTCTGTGGCACCATTCCACCCTTACATAAGAGTTAAGGTTCCTGTCCCCTCTCTGTCTCCGTGAGGGTTGTGACTTTGTCCTTGCAGTGGTTATGGGGGTGGAGGAGGAGCCTGCTGGTCTTCACCTGGGAATCCTGGAGCTCAGAAATGGGAAAGGTCAAGATCATGTGTTGCCAGTCTCCTGCTATCCTGGTTCTGTGTTTTGAGAAGAATTTTATGGGCCAGTCATTTGTTGCAGACATTTATTTCAAATCCTCAAAAACTTTGTATTGTTGTTTATTCCAGATGTGAACATATACTTCTGGAACCCGATCCGGTCCCTGCTTATGCCCTGAAACTTCTCGTCGCAATGACTGAACATAGCCCCATTTTTACCAGGTACTGCACTTTTAAATATTGTCTTCTGATCAAAAGTCTCCTCATTTTCATTCAATGATTTCATCTGTAAAGTGTTGAGAGTCTCGAGGTAAAGGTTTAAGCAGTGCAAATCGATACACTTCATGCTTTGTAATATCCATCAGTTTGGCTTCTTAGACTCTTAATTTTTACATTTCTATTTATTGCAGTTTGTACAATATTTAGTGTGGTTCATCCTGCTTTGAAATGATTTAAGAAAAAAAGAGTAATCCAAGGGATTTCTGAAAAAAATGCAGTGGACCCTTTGGCAAAAGTTTGTGATACTCAGTTTTGCCATAAAACACTAGAATACAGCAGAATTAGGAAACATTTTTCTGTCATTGTTCTTCTCTCTGGGTAAAGCATGATGTGATGATAAAAGAAAGGGTGGTTGGGCTCATGCGTCTGGTGGCAGATACTGGGTGACCATGCCAACGGGTTGTGTAAGATTGTGATGCAATATTCTCAATGAACTGGATGACCTTGGGTTTTCAGTTGTCAAGATTTTTGGTATGACTCCTATATTAGAAATGGTAAATATGGTAAATATACTAAAGGTCATCTTTATAAGCATTTGTCAATGTAGGGTTCTTGCTGGGCTATTTGAGCACTTCTGAAATGAATTGGCTCTGCACGCTCTGTGAACTACCCCTTGTTGTCCTCCTTTCCCCTGCTTGAAGGTACCATTAAACAAGTTAGGGCCACACTGGTGGGTTGGAAGTCGATGGAAAAGCTCCCTTCCACAACAACATACATCCTCTGCTCCCAAACCCCCTGACCCATGCCCTATTATAAGTCACTGAAAGGCCTTCGCTGATCCCCTTGCTTCTCCACCCTATTTTCCCTCCCGTCTGCATCACATATGCACTTGGTATGTACCCCTTCAGCATTTGATACCCCCACCCTCAGTCCCACAGCACTTGTGTACATATCCTTATGCTCTGCCTTTTCCCCCCAGTTGTAATTTATTTTAATGCCTGTCTCCTCTTCTAGACTGTAAGGTCCTTGTAAGCAGGGATCTTGTCTGCCAACTCTATTGTACTGTATTCTCCCTAGCAGTTAGTACACTTTTCTCCACATAGTAAGTGGTCAGTAAATGTCATTGATTGATTAATTTCCCATCAGGGCATTTCTGGGACCCCTGGTTTGTTTGGTTTTTTTAATAGAAATATCAGATCTGGCCAAGAGTTAAAATAGTCCATCACTAAAATCAGAATAATCTCACCTTATGCCCCTTAAAGACTTTCATTCCTTTAATTGTGGGCAATGTCTTAGCTGGTTTTAGGGCTGTAGTAATCAATGGCTGTTGGCAGCTTCTCAGGGATTTTGAAGTTACTGCACCAAAGAAAAGAGAAAAATTAGAGGCAAACAAAGGCCAAAATTGGAAGCAACAGTGGAGATTGAGGATGTGTTCACCAAGGGATAGTCATACAGTGGGAAGTGGAGCAAGTGATGCTCAGTGGCCCAGAACTCCAAGAAACAAAAGCATCAACCAAGAAGTTTGAACTGAGTTTTGCCTGATAAAAAGCCCAACAAGCACCAAAGCTGGACTGTTGAGGCAGTGAATTAAGTGCTCAGCAGAAATGAATTCACTGTTACTTGGAAATCATACAATTAGAAACTGAAATTCAGATATAGACAAGTCATGTTGAATTTTAGAGCCAAAATCCTTACTTAACAGTGAGGGCAACTATACAAAATGTAGCCATTATGGTAAGGAACTTGGTTTTGAAGATTGAAATTAATATTATCTGGCAGAAGGTCTCGGGACAATGGGAATTAACAGAAATGTGGATAAAGAGATCCTTGTAAATATAGATCAGATGATGGAGAGCTACTCCTAGGTGAAGAAGAATGAGAAGTGAAAGAAGAACCAACAGTAATTGTGAATAAAAGTCATGGAGTTTGATTAGTTAGAACTTCTGTAACAGGTCAAATTATGGTGCTGTTTCATAGCTGTTTCAGGTAGTTGAGTATCCGATACACACACTTAGAGGTACAGACAACCAGCAAGTTATCCATTTCTGAAAATGCCATCTAATGGGCTATCTATCTGCATAATCCATTTTGCCTCAGTATCTTAATGAGAAATATCAAACCTGAAATATGTGCATTATATAATGAACTGTGCAGCCGTCCCTGAAATAAGATCAGTCTATAAAGAACGCCAAAGCTTAACAATAAACAAGTCAACAAGGTGAAATGAGTCACCAGTGAAGATGCCTAGAAAAAAAATCCACTAATTTCAGTAAACATCTGAGGCTTAGCCAAAACAAAAAAAGGCAACTGATAAAAAAAATTGATCAAACTGCTTGGATAATCACTCTTCTTGCACTAAGTGTGAGCCCACTGTTGGGTAGAGACTGTCTCTATATGTTGCCAATTTGTACTTCCCAAGCGCTTAGTACAGTGCTCTGCACACAGTAAGCGCTCAATAAATATGATTGATTGGTTAAGCAAAGATAAATTAATTGAAATAATGAAAATTAGCTATTCAAATGGTTAGGAGGACAAAATTAAGAGTGAAAATAATCAAAATATGGGCTTCCCTACTAGTTAAAAAAATGTGTCAGTAGAGAATGAGAATATGAGAATGAATGACTATATACCAGTAGTTGAAGATGCAATGGAATTCAACTGAGGTTTATGAGGGAAATGCAGATACTACACTATAAGCAGTATGCTTGTGAAAGATAAGAGCGAACAGATGGAATCATGAACACGGGCCACCCTAAGATACAACAATGATGTGTTCCTCAAACATGGTTTTAGTTTGCAGACATTTGCAGATGCAGAAGAGAGCCTGGAAGCTGAAAGAGGGCTGTAAGAAGAAGGGGCAACAGTCCCTTCCTTTGCCACCTTTCCATTATCCCTACCCAACCGCTCCCAGTGATTTACAAGTCTAGGTCTCCCTTCACTTTGGAGAGGCTTCAAGTTGGAAAATGGTGGGCACGGTCAGTGGAGGTGGGAGGAGGGAGTGGCTGAACAAGGGTTTTTCTACTTTGCATAACAATGGCACAGAATTAGGGTGGGAGAGAAGGGGTGGCTTAAGTCAACTTAAGGCCTCTGCCTCATGCATTCCTTCCCCGTGTGTGCCGTCTCCCTCCTGAGGCCCTGGCTAAGACAGAGAACTCAGCCTGCAAATCACTGATTAGGAAGCGGTGGGGTAGTTATGGGGCAAGGAGAAGAATGACTGCAGAAAGTATCAACTTCCCAGCATTGACTGGACATCATGTCGGGGTAGGGCTGACTGATCCCGGGCTGCGTCAGCCCTCAGTGCGTGACATAGGTCTGGATTGTGGTCCCTTTCATTCATTCATTCAATCGTATTTATTGAGCGCTTACGGTGTGCAGAGCACTGTACTAAGTGCTTGGGAAGTTCAGTTCGGCAGCAGATAGATACCCAACAACAGGCTCACAGTCTAGAAGAGGGAGACAGACCACAGAACAAGTGGACAGGCATCCATGCCATCAAAATAGATAAACAGAATTAAAGTTATATGTGCATCATTAATAAAATAGAGTACTAAATATGTACAAATATACACAAGGGCTGTGGGGAGGGGAAGGGGGTAGAGCAGAGGGAGGGAGTAGGGGTGATGGGGAGGGGAGGAGGAGCAGAGGAACTGGGGGTGCACCTGTGCCTCAGTAATTGTCTCTGAAGATATTCCAATATGTGGCAAAGCAGCTATTAGTTGGAAAGCATCATAATTTGACTTGTTAAAGATCTGTCTCAAGTAGCTCATAATACCATACTTTATTGCAAGATATTTCTTACATATTGGCCATCGCCAAGAATAGCAGAATTTTCTCATTTCTGTAAGTGTTTTCCTTTGGCCAAAATATAAGATTAATTCAAGTCAAGTCAAGAACAGGCTGCTAGAAATGAAGGTCTACCATTGCCAAGGTAAGGAAAGCCATTTTGACAAAAAAGGAAAAATACTTTATGCATGTGTACACAGTGAAATGGTGGGAGTGGGTGGGATGTAGACATTGGAAGTACAGCTACTTCTGCCTGTGATGGCTCTAACCTGCCCAAGACCCCACAGGGAATAAATTCCTGGACTCCTGTCATGCCGCTTTCTCAGTAGTGCGAGACCAGTAGGCTCCTGAGTAGATCCGTGGCTACCAAGCTACTGATGAAGGAGCTACCGTGGGCCAGTGGCCCTCTGGAAGCAAGTCAAAAGGGGGTGGTGTGCAAGCTATATTGAGCCCATCCCATTATAGACTGTGATAATTACTTTATCTCAAACTTCTCAGAACAAAATCGGAGTAGACAATCTATCGTTTACAAAAACCTTACATTCAGGTCCTCAAACTTATAAAATAGAGGCTCTAAGTGTTAATAAGATTGAATCTTTGCTAGGTTTTTGCAGAATGAGTACTTGGTTACAATTCTCATGCATGGTAATCAAGTGAAAGGATTAGGAAATTAAAAGGAACACAGTATTCCTAAAATGCCAGAGTTCCAGTCTTGTGAGGACAATTCATGGTGTGGCGGTCATCAGTTTCTGGTGTTGCACTCTTGTATCATGTGTGTGTTCACAAGCTGTTTCTTCCAGCACCACAGAATTCTGTGTAAAGTCTTGCCTTGGTGGGCCAGTTTCTCCCAGTTCCTTCCAGTTCCATAACTTGATAGTCAAACACATAGTGAAAACATATGTTCCGGGAGAATTGGGTGTCTGCACATAGGAAGTGCTCAATAAATACGATTGATAATGATTTATGAAGTGAGAATATTTCAAGATGACTTGCTTAGCTCTATTCCTATTTTATTTGGGATTGAATCCCCTAAGCAGAAAATTAAACTGGAATTGGTGTTGAAAACAAAATACAATGATGACTATCGTATCATAAGCCATTTTCTCATACTTGGTTGCTTTGAACATCTATTAACTCTGAAACCTAGCTATCAAAATTTTAAAAATCCCTTAATCATGATATAAATTGGAATTTGACACATCAATTCAAATGGTGAAAGGACACTTAAGTATGATAGATTAGATCACTACCCATAAAGACCAAATTATTGAAGACCTACTCCAAGAGAAAGCCGAGGAAGATTTGGGTTTACTACACGTCAAAAGCAATAATCACATCACAATGCAAGAAAAGCTGAAGAAAATGGCTTGGTTTAATGTACGGAGGAAACATTAGTCACAAATGTATTTCCAGTACAGTTCTAAAGATTCTGACATTGTGGCACGTGGACGTATGGTTCTGTCTGCCTCACCATCAGTGGGCACGCGGGAAGTTGGGATGGGGATTAGGGAGGAAAAATCCCTGTCTCACTAAAGTTCATTGGAGTGTGGCTCAGTGGAAAGAGCCCGGGCTTTGGAGTCAGAGGTCATGGGTTCGAATCCTGGCTCCGCCACATGTCTGCTGTGTGACATTGGGCAAGTCACTTCACTTCTCTGGGCCTCAGTTACCTTATCTGTAAAATGGGGTTTAAAGATTGTGAGCCCCACGTGGGACAACCTGATCACCTTGTAATAAATACCAAAATTATAGAGAAGCAGCGTGGCTCAGTGGAGAAGAGCACGGGCTTTGGGGTCAGAGGTCATGGGTTCAAACCCCGGCTCTGCCAATTGTCAGCTGGGTGACTTTGGGCAAGTCACTTAACTTCTCTGGGCCTCAGTTGCCTCATCTGTAAAATAGGGATTGAGACTGTGAGCCCCACCTGGGACAACCTGATCACCTTGTAACCTCCCCAGCGCTTAGAACAGTGCTTTGCACATAGTAAGCGCTTAATAAATGCCATTAAAAAAAAGTGAGGAGTAGGCATAGTGGTAAACTAGAGAAAGATCAGTTGGATGTATTCCATTGCGCAAAAGCCACTACCTTGCCTTTTTGAGAAACTCATGGGGTTCCTGACATCATAATAATAATAATAATAATAATAATAATAATGGCATTTAATAATGGCAAAGCACTGTTCTAAGCGCTGGGGGGATACAAGGTGGTCAGGTTGTCCCACGGGGGATCACAGTCAGTCCCCATTTTACAGGTGAGGTAACTGAGGCACAGAGAAGTTGTGACTTGCCCAAGGTCACACAGCTGACAATTGGCGGAGCTGGGATTTGAACCCATGACCACTGACTCCAAAGCCCGGGCTCTTTCCACTGACATGCTCTTCTCCCATTTCTGCAAACAGCATTTTGCAGTTTTCCAGGGTGGATGCGGGAGGAGGCCATCACCCATAAGCTATTCAGGCATTATCTTTTTCTTCTGGTATTTGTTAAGCACTTACTATGTTTCAGGCACTGTTTTAAGTGCTGGGGTGGAATCAAGAGAATCAGGTTGGACACAGTCCCTGTGCCACATGGGGCTCACATTCTTAATCCCCATTTTAGAGATGAAATAACTGAGGCACAGAGGAAGGGAAATGACTTGTCTGAGGTCACACAGCAGACAAGGGGCAGAGCTGGGCTCAGAACCCAGGTCTTTCTGACTCCCAATCCCATTCTGTATCCATTAGACCATGAAGCTTCTGTAAACTAGGACTGAAGGGGCCACCAAAGCTGAAACACAAGCTGTAAAGCGTAGCACGTTATAATCTGAGTGTTGTTCTTGACTGTTGATCATAGTTTTACAAAACTAAAATTAGAGCATATGCAGTATGCTGCAGCAGCAAAGCTACAATTGAACATGAGGCTGAGATCTGGATATAAAAAATGTTGACCAGGACAACTCATCAGTTTTAACGAAATAGCATAGCCAAAACCATGGCAACTTCTGGAAGATTGAAGGCTTTAATATATGTTGTAGGGACTGATGGACCAGCTATAGCTGTCTGTGGTAGAACCGTTGGGAAGGAAAATCAGAGTAGCGTGGCTCAGTTGAAAGAGCATGGGCTTTGGAGTCAGAGGTCAGGGGTGCAAATCCCTGCTCTCCCAATTGTCATTCATTCATTCATTCAATCGCATTTATTGAGCACTTAGTGTGTGCAGAGCACTGTACTAAGCACTTAGGAAGTACAGGTTGGCACCATATAGAGACGGTCCCTACCCAACAACGGGCTCACAATCTAGAAGGGGGAGACAGACAACAAAGCAGAACATGTGAACAGGTGTCAAGTCATCAGAATAAATAGAAGTAAAGCTAGATGCACATCATTAACAAAATAAAATAAATAGAATAATAAATTCTATTAAATAGTAAATAGACTTGTCAGCTGTGTGACTTTTGGGCAAGTCACTTAACTTCTCTGTGCTTCAGTTAACCTCATCTGTAAAATAGGGATTAAGACTGTGAGCCCCCCCGGGACAACCCGATCACCTTGTAACTTCCCCAGTGCTTAGAACAGTGCTTTGCATATAGTAAGCACTTAATAAATGCCATTATTATTATTATAGAGTAGGTATGTACTAAAAAGGAATTCATTTGACAAGAGCAGATGATATGTTGTGACCCCGAAGGTATTGGATCGGGTACAATTGGAGTTTAATTGACAATAATAATATTAATAATCATGGTATTTGTTAAGCGCTTCCTGTGTGCCAGGCACTGTACTAAGCGCTGGGGTGCATGCAAGCAAATCTAGTTGGACACAGTCCCTCTTCCATCTGGGGCTCACAGCCTCAATCCCCGTTTTCCAGATAAGGAACTGAGGCCCAGAGAAGTGAAGTGACTTGCTCAAGGTCACACAGCAGACAAGTGGAGGAGCTGGGATTAGAACCCATCAATCAATCGTAGTTATTGAGCGCTTACTGTGTGCAGAGCACTGTACTAAGCACTTGGGAAGTACAAGTTGGCAACATAATAATACTAATACTAATAATGGTATTTGTTCAGCATTTACTATGTGCCAAGCGCTGGGGTAGTGATGAGGTAATCAGAGTGAGCCCACAGTCTTCATCCCCATTTTTCAGCTGAGGCCCAGAGAAATGAAGTGACTTGCCCAAGGTCACACAGCAGATAATTTAGTGCTTAGTACAGTGCTCTGCACAGAGTAAGCACTCAATAAATACAATTGAATGAATGAATAAGAGTGGCGGAGGTGGGATTAGAACCCACGACCTCTGGCTCCCAAGCCCACGCTCTTTCCACTAAGCCACGCCACTTAGGACCAGCCAAGGGGGAAACGACTTGGATTGCAGCAGGAGACTCCAGTCAGACCCACAGAAGAACTTCCTGGGGTCCAGAGGGAGACCCATGACCTTTTGTCTCCCAGGCCCATGTTCTATCCACTCCTCCATGACCTCTGTGTTGCTTAAAGTGTCTATCAATGGCAGGTCTACAGATTCAAATTATTGAAATTATGAAAACAGGAACATGTATAGAGACAGCTGGCAGAAGTTGCCTAAGAAGGAGCCACAATAATTCGCTCACACTTCCTCCCTTCCTGATTGCCATCTGCAGCCACTACTCCCTTGCTTTCAAACATGCCCATACCTCCCGTGTCCTAAGAACACCCTCTCTTGACCCCACAACCATCCATCCAACTATCACCCCATATCCCACCTACCATCTCCGTCCACACTCTCTGAGCAGGTTGTTTACATATACTGCCTCCATGTCCTCTTCTCTGCTCTCTCCAAAGACACCATTGATCTCCTCCTTGCCAAATCTAACAGACACTGTCTGTCCTAATCCACATCGTCTCTAGGCTGCCTTTCTCCTGGATATACAATCTAACCTTGGTTTCTCTGACACAGCCTTTCCTTTTTTCCCCTCCAAGTCTCTTCCACTGATTGTTCTACCCCCCCAACTTCCTAACTGTGGGAGCCCCTCAAAGCTCAGTTCTTGGTCCCCTTCAATTCTCCATTTACACTCACTGGCTTGGGAAACTCATATGCACCCTCTCAGCTTCTACTACTAATAATTATGGTATTTGTTAAGTGCAGACTATGTGTCAAGCTCTGTTGTAAGCACTGGAGTAGACACAAGTTAATCAGATTGGACCCAGTCCCTGTCCCACATGTGGCTCACACTCTAGGAGGGAGAACAGATATTTAATCCCAGTTTCCCGGGGGAGGAAATTGAGGCACCGAGAAGGTAAGCGACTTGCCCAAAGTAACAAAGCTGGCAATTGTCAGAGACAGGATTAGAAGTCAGGTCCTGTGACTCGCAGACACGAGCTCTTTCCACTCAGCCATACAGCTTCAACAAGCACCTCTATTATGGTTGACTCCCAAGTCAACCTCACTAGCCCTGATTGATCTCCTTGTCCACTGTCCTGCATCTCCTCCTGCTTCCAGGTCATTCTCTATATGGATGTCCAAATGGCAACTCAAGCTCAGTATGTCCTAAACTCTTCACCTACTTTTCCAAATCCTTTCTTGCATCTAACTTTTCCATCACTGCTCCCTGGTAGGCTTTCTAAACATTTTAGGGAACTAGGAATCTATTTGATACGGTGAACTTAATTCGAAAGGCAGTATTACTGGACACTTGTCAAGTTTTTTATTTCAAGAAAAGTTTTATTTCAAGAATGTATAGTGATCGTGTTTTTAACTAATTCCAATATTAAGATAATGTATAAAGATCAGATTAATCAGCAAAAAGAGAAGGAATAGTATTAATCATTTTAGATTTAAATAGCACCTTTCCTCCAAAATTACATTATTTCCACTCATTCTGTATGTAGCACTATTTGGCATTTAGTAAAGCATAGAATTGAAGTACGACGATAAAAGAATAATGCGAAATCCAAGGGCACAATTGTTCCTTCTTTACCCATTATTCTTGGCTAGCCTCCTCCGAACATTGTTGCTACTCTAGTTTTAAGATTGTTACAATTGTTCAAATGCCTGTGCTTTGGGGAGGTTTAAAAATAAATATTTGGGCTGCATTTAATATGAACTCAATTTCTACTGTTTGCGAAATAGTGCTTCTGAGAAGACTGTCATTTTCTGGGGTTGAACTAAATTTATCAAGTTTCTAAATCATTATGATAATTCTTATAATAAGGAGGTCTTCCCCAACTAAGCCCTCATTTCCCCTCCTCACTATCCCTTCTGCATTGCCTGTGCACTAGGATCTGTACCCATAAAAACACTTAACATTCACTCTACCTTCAGCCCCACAGCACTTAAATTGCATATCTGTAATTTATTTTAATATCTGTCTCCCTGTCTAGACCATATGCACCTGGTGGGCAGAGAATGTGTCTACCAACTCTG
Organism: Tachyglossus aculeatus; assembly: GCF_015852505.1. Classification (NCBI taxonomy): domain Eukaryota; kingdom Metazoa; phylum Chordata; class Mammalia; order Monotremata; family Tachyglossidae; genus Tachyglossus; species Tachyglossus aculeatus. The sequence continues at coordinate 38,637,837 of NC_052067.1, read as the reverse complement.
TTATATTGTACTCTTCCAAGCGCTTAGAGCAGTACTCTGTAGACAATGTGTCAAACACTACTGATTGATTTTTCCCCCCCTCCTTAATATTTAACTTATTTGTAGGAAATTACTTAGGTTTCTTGCTTGGCTCACCCCTGTGGTCTATTTTCAAGAGCAATATTCTTACATTTCAAAATTTGGAGTGACTCTGTGTTGCATCTCCTTTTAAAGTCTTTGTATTTTTAAAATCTAATCTTCTTGCATCCTCACAGCTGGTAATTGGAGAGGAGCCCACTAGATTTAAATAATAATGATAATTATGATGGTATTTGTTAAGCACTTACTATGTGCAAAGCATCGTTCTAAGTACTGGGGAGGAGTTAAGGTGATCAGGTTGTCCCAGGTGGGGATCACAGTCCATTTCCATTTTACAGATGAGGGAACGAGGCACAGAGAAGTGAAGTGACTTACCCAAGGTCACACAACTGACAGTTGGCGGAGCTGGGATTTGAACCCATGACCTCTGACTCCCGAGCCCATGCTCTTTCCACTAAGCCACGCTGCTTCTCTCCAGTGCTCAGATTGGGGTGGATCTACATTGCTTTAGGTGAAAATCCCCTTGTAGAGTCATTTTTTAAATAGAGAAGCTTCTGAAGACTTTTGAGTTCTTTCCAAAGTAGGTAGGGATCAAGTATCATTGGCAAATCCATCTTCAAAATGCAGTAGTGTGGGTCCTAGACACAAATCTTCCCCCCAACCTTCATCCTGCCTTACAAATTGCTCTTGCTGGGGAATGAAAACTCTTACTGGTGGAAGAGGTCAGTCTGGTCAGATCCTGCCCCATCTATTTTCTAAAGAGTCAAAGCACATCCCAGTCCGCATCAATGTGTATCTAACTGCCAAATACAGGCAGCTCAAGGGAGGTAGCAGCTGCTGCTGCCATGGGCCCTTCGGTTGAGATTCTTCATCTTGTCTCGCTGAATTCAGCTGCCAAACCTGCACAGAGCAACCCCTTCTCCAAAGTCATTTGTTGCTGTCTGTGTTAAATAGGTGATTAATAATTGGAGAACAAGAAGTCTGACGCTGGTTTAGTGGTGCTTTACTAAGCAAGCCTAGAAAAATCAGTCCTCCTAAGAAGCTGTGTTTTACACTGGGATCATCATCGTCATCATCAATCGTATTTATTGAGCGCTTACTGTGTGCAGAGCACTGTACTAAGCGCTTGGGAAGTACAAGTTGGCAACACATAGAGAGAGTCCCTACCCAACAGTGGGCTCACAGTCTAAAAGGGGGAGACAGAGAACAAAACCAAACATACTAACAAAATAAAATTAATAGAATAGAGGATGAATGTGAGGGTCTAGTGGGTGTTCAGTAAATACTACTGGTACTGATGCAGCTACCTCAGTTTACTGAATGGCCATCTTTTAGACTGTGAGCCCACTGTTGGGTAGGGACTGTCTCTATATGTTGCCAATTTGTACTTCCCAAGCGCTTAGTACAGTGCTCTGCACATAGTAAGCGCTCAATAAATACGATTGATGATGATGATCTCTGCTTAAAAGGAAGCTGTGCATATTCTATCTAGTGAGGTGCATGGTAAAAGCTATATTAGGGAAGTTTGCCTACTCTTCCTTGTCTGATTAAATCGCTCCTCTCTCTCCTTCAGGAACAGTAAATGCACTCATAATTTAAATCACAATAAGGACAATGGCTTTCTCCAGTTTATAAGGAGTTTTTGTGAGGAAAATCTTTTGAGTGCTTAATTAGAACAATTTACTCTATTGTGATATTGGTAATTATGTAGATTAGGCTGAGAAGCCTATAACAAGAAAAGTTGTGGACTAATGAAATTCATCTCAGAACAATTGAAAAATTGTTTTATGATAGATTCCACCCCCATCCCCTTTTTAATTACTTTTGAAAGATTGTACTTGCGAAATTGTTGGAGGAACTGAACTCATGAACTTCCATTGGGAACAAATGGTTGAAATATCCAATATATATATTACATATGTATAATTCTACCTATGTGAGGACTACAAGCCACTAGAACAACATAATTAGGTGTTTTATGTTTTGTCTGATTATGAATTAGATTTAATTCTCACAGAAGGGTTTAAAAATGTATAATTTAAATAAGCATTTTCCCAAATTCTTTTATGTTTTCACAGTATTATAATGATCTTGTATAAAATAATAAGAAATAATTATTCAGAGAGGATGGATTATTTGGTTGGGGTCTATAGCTATTTTTTAACAGATATTTTCTCCTAGGTTTTTATGTAGTTACAATTATAATTATCAATATTTCATTTCAGTAATTATGGCATTAATTGACATTATAAATAATAAGCCTTTTAAAGGGTGAACATATTTTACATTTATTACTTCCATCCATGTGATTGTTTTTCTGGAGCATTACGACCAAATACTTATTACCCATTTTTCTTCTCTTATGGTGATTCATATGCTATATGAATGTGCTGAGAACTGCTTTCTCATACAGATGAAGGCTTTCCTCTCCTGGTCTGGTATGCACAGTTGGCATGTGCTACTATAACAGGTCATCGACAATCAAAAGATAAATAGTTAACTAATGGCACTTCCAGGTAATAAAACTTGGCGTCAGCTTGCTGAACATGCAGGGCTGACTCCAGGAACCCTTGCGCTGGGAGGTGAGAAGCAAGTTCCCGCCTCCGCGCCGTAATCACATACCCTATTGATGGTATGTGTTGTTCCCTTTGTGGTATAATCATTTTGAACTACCTGTGTGGGAAAGTGTGGAGCACACGCAAGGGTCACAGGCTCTGGTTCTAGGTAGCAGCACCTAGCTTGCCTGCCGGGAGGTGAGGCATGCCTCCATCCCTTCAGTGCACCATTTTGAGGAACTCTTTACCTTGCTCACTGTCAAACCCAGTCTTATAAGCATCACCCAACCTAGTCACTAGTTAGAGCTGGAAGAGAAGGCATGATGATGCTTTCCAATTGAGAACTGACCCCTCAGAAGTCGCACATAGATCGGCTTCCTAACTCAGTTCCTAATTGTCCACCCGGAATGATCTTTGAAAAAGACCCTCTACCCATAATTTTGTACTCCTAACTCCCCTTCCCCCTTTCTTCTGCAGTCGAATCCTGATCAGCAATTCTCAAATTAGGTAGAAGTCATCTTCATCAAATTGGATACCGTCTCCATCCGCTCAGAGATCATATTTTGGGGGGCAGGTGAACCGGGTCCTGCTAAAGTGATTTTTATTTTTTATTTTTTACCTGCAAGTGATTTGTCATCAAGCGAATGTCAGATTTTGACATTGTGAGATGTTTTTGGTCTGACATAAATTCTGACAGTTTGTCAACAGCTAGTATGTTAGCGAGTGTGTTTTCCATATGCTGAGTGGTTGCTGGTTTCACTGTACATGTGCCCATGCAGCCAGAATGGAGAGGACACATATAGCCCACTCCCTCCAAGCCCAATGGACAGCTGCTGGATTGCTAGCCCATAGGCAAGCCTGATGGGGAGTGAAAAGTCAGAATGGGAGTAGATCTGAAAAGAGGCATAAAAAATGATAGTTCAAGCTAATAAGCCACAGAACGAAAAACTGCACGAAGAAGAAACAGTGCAAACAAAAAAGTGGAAAGGGAAGTTTTTTTAAAAGAGCTTACAAATGAGAAAATAGATTTTTTTTTTAAAAAAAAGCCAAAGAACAGTTTTGCTAAATGACATAAAAAAACAAACCTACCATGACTGCTAAGTAAATTGAAAATCTGAGTGGGGGAAAAGTACACATAAGGAAAATGGAAAACGTACTAGAAAAAACAGATAGAAAAAGTCAATTAAATGATTGAAAAACAAAGCCCAGATATATTCACAATATAATGAGTCCCAAAGAAAAGAGACAGTGAGTTTGAAATAAAGGAAAAGTAAACACTTTTGCTCCCTAGAAAGAGAAAAATAGTCCAAAAAATGAGAAGAAAACCCCCTAAAGCCTACTGGAACTTTTGAGAAAGTGAATGCCAATTGGTTCTTAAAAAAGACGGAAGAGGGAAAACTATGTAGCAGAAGAAAGATGAAAAGAAGATAGGGGAGAAACCACCAGAGGGGAAATTGGACTTCTTTATAGGACAGCGAGAAAGAGGACTGAAGAAGGAAACTGGAGAGAAGCAGCAGGGAGAGGAAACAATATTACCAGAGATACATGAAGAAAGAAAAGGAAGGAAAGTGAAAACCATGGTAAACACCTACTCAATATGTCTAAGGAATGATACCTCTGAAGAAATGACAAAACTGCTTTCCGAGATTTTCTAGATAAGTGGTAATGTTGAGGTTACAAAATGAGTATTCATCCCATTTGCTCATTCACCTTTATGGAATCTATTAGTCAATCAGAAATATTTATTGAGTGCTTCTGTATCCAGAATACTGTTCTAAGCACTTGGGAGAGTACTGTTCAATTGAGTTGGTAAACATATTCCCTGACTATATGTTGACAATTACTATCCCCACCTTCAAAGCCTTAATGAAGGCACCTATCTTCCAAGAGGCCTTCCCTGACTAAGCTTTCCTATCCTCTTCTCCCATTTCCACAGCTCTTCAATCAATCAATCAATCACATTTGTTGAATGATTATTGTATGCAGAGCATGGTGCTAAGTGCTTGGGAGAGTACAGTATACCAGACACATTCCCAGTGTACACATCAGCAATTTATTTATATTAATGTCTGTCTCCCCCTCTAGACTGTGTTTTTTGTGGGCAGAGAATGGGTCTGTCTGTTTTATTGTACTCTCCCAAGTGCTTAGAACAGTGCTCTGCACACTGTAAGTGCACAATAAATGCAATTAAATGAAGGACTTAGATATTGGAGGCTGTGAATAATCCCTATATATCAATCAATCAATCAATCGTATTTATTGAGCGCTTACTGTGTGCAGAGCACTGCACTAAGCGCTTGGGAAGTACAAGTTGGCAACACATAGAGACAGTCCCTACCCAACAGTGGGCTTACAGTCTAAAAGGGGGAGACAGAGAACAAAACCAAACATACAGCTGTGTGATCTTGGGCAAGTCACTTAACTTCTCCGGGCCTCAGTCCCCTCATCTATAAAATATCTGTAAAATATGCTCTTATACTTTCTCTTGATCACACATCTTCAGGTCAAGCCCACCTGTCCCAACTCTCCCATGATTGGTCTGTTGTGCTATGACACAGCATGAGCCTTTTATGCTTATCACTTTGGTTTTTAATGAGTTTTGTACATTAAATTATTTCATGCACTTTTCAATATTCCACACCCCTGCCTTTGTACTCACTTATTGCACCCATTGTCTCAGCAAGAAGATCACTGTCAGGACAAGATAATTCCTTCAGGCCGGCTCTCGGTCCAGAGGTCTTCAAGACTGGACTCTGGAGACGCGTACTGGAGTGACACAGCAGCAGCTCTGACCAAGCACCCTAAGAACTATGACAGGAGAATTTGGAAAATTGTCAGGGCTTTAATGGACATTTGAGTCTGTCCCAGGGCTCAGCTAGATAGTGGGGGAAGTCATTCAGAAACGGTGCACGAAGCACTTGAAAATCAATTACAGGGATAATATGCCATGCAGATAACTTATGTAGGGATAATTAGAAATGCACTGTATCCCCATTTCCATAGGATGTACACTTTTTAAACATAACCTTCATTTTTTGACACATCCTTTTTTTAATTGAAGTCCAAACCGAAAACTTTCTCAAGAAGTTTGATCAGCAGCGTGGCTCAGTGGAAAGAGCATGGGCTTTGGAGTCCGAGGTCATGGGTTCAAATCCTGACTCCACCAACTGTCAGCTGGGTGACTTTGGGCAAGTCACTTAACTTCCCTGTGCCTACCTCATCTGTAAAATGGGGATTAAAACTGTGAGCCCCCCGTGGGGCAACCTGATCACCTTGTAACCTCCCCAGTGCTTAGAACAGTGCTTTGCACATAGTACATGCTTAACAAATACCATCATCATCATTATTATTATTGAATACTTCTTGTGTATTTTTAGTTACAATTACGTGAGGGTAAAATGTCATTATAAAAAAAAGCGTGATTTAAGGAAAGTAATTTTAGAAAACTATTTCAAAAACCTCTGTAATCACATGTTTTAATCTCAGGAGCATTAAGGCTTTGATTAGCAAAGGTGAAGTGAAATGTTTTGCAGCTCTCTGGATGATTTGACGCTAGCCAACAACCTGTCAGGCAGACAGATTTTGGAGGAGTCTGATTTGCTTGGAATTGCTGTTATGACAGTCCTAAATTCACCAGATCATTGCTCAAACCTCTGCATTTTTGTGGACAGAGATCTGGCCAAAGACGTGGTCTTCTAATACCCTGGAACAGTCAGGGTGAACAAATGCAGTTGGGTTTTTTTTTATACTTTCAGAGAGTTATTTGCTCATGAGTAAGATCTGTCCTATTTCTCTATGTCCTGTGCTAAATGATCTGTCCTAAGCTCTATGTCAGCATTAAAACTGAAATTTCAATGCAGCAAAATCCATCTGCCTTCATCACCAAGGTGGCCAATAAACGGACACCTTCATAAGGTACTGTTTACTAGGTAGCCTTTGGGAATGACAAAAAAAAAAAACCCCACTGGGGCTGGCTTGAGGAGAATGGATCAGAGAGATACAGTGTAGGTCCTCATGAGACTGCACTCCTACTGAGAGCTCACCTCCTCTGAGAGGCCTTCCCAGACTGAGCCCCCTTTTTCCTCTCCTCCTCCCCATCCCCCCTCACCTCCTTCCCTTCCCCACGGCACCTGTGTATGTGTTTGTACAGATTTATTACTCTATTTTACTTGTAAATATTTACTATTCTATTTATTTTATTAATGATGTATATATAGCTATAATGCTATTTATTCTAATGGTATTGACACCTGTCTACTTGTTTTGTTGTTTGTCTCCCCCTTCTAGACTGTGAGCCCATTGTCAGGTAGGGACCGTCTCTATATATTGCCAACTTGTACTTCCCAAGCGCTTAGTACAGTGCTCTGCACACAGTAAGCGCTCAAGAAATATGATTGAATGAATGAATGACCCTAGACAAAAGGGGTGCTTTTCAAAGCCAGCTGGCTACTAGTAGCTATTGCTGGCTACTTAGTCTGAGCCTTTCCAGTTCACATTGGAGAAAAGAAGGACTGAAGTTTTAGATTCAATCATGTTTACCCCATAGTCATGCTCAGGAATGTAATAAGGAATCCTATAAATCAATGAATCAGTGGTATTTATTGATCACTTACTATGTAAGTACCAAGTGCTTGGGAGAGTACAAAGCTTGGAGGGCTCCTTCAACTCAGCAGACCAAGAGCATCATATATGAGCTTTGCATCAGTCATACAGAGTCCCCTCTGCCATGGTTATTGTGATCTAAAAGCACCACCCTAGGAAAACACAAAGAAAGCCATTGAGCAATGTGCTGCAGCAGCAGATGGGAGGGAGGAAAAGACTGGGCATTCATTCATTCAATTGTATTTATTGAGTGCTTCCTGTGTGCAGAGCACTGTACTATGCGCTTGGGAAGTACAAGTCGGCAACATATAGAGACGGTCCCTACCCAACAATGGGCTCACAGTCTAGAAGGGGGAGACAGACAACAAAACAAAACATGTAGACAGGTGTCAAAATCATCAAAGCAAATAGAATTAAAGCTGTATGCACATCATTAACAAAATAAATAGAACACTAAGTATGTACAAGTAAAATAGAGTGATAAATCTGTACAAATATACACAAGTGCTGTGGGGAGTGGAAGGAGGTAGGTTGGGGGGGACGGGGAGGAGGAGAGGAAAAAGGGAGCTCATTCTGGAAAGGCCTCCTGGAGGAGGTGAGCTCTCAGTAGGGCTTTGAAGGGAGGAAGAGAGCTAACTTGACGGATGTGTGGAGGAAGGGCATTCCATGACAGGGGAAGGACATGGGCTTGGGGTCGGTAGCGGGACAGGCGTGAATGAGGTACAGTGAGGAGGTTAGGCTCCTCAGGCCTTTCGGCTATATTTCTGGCTATATAAGGAGTGACATTTTTCAACATTGTGCTAGTGAAGGGCCAAAGGGAGAAGTGAAATCAGTTTTTACCAGTATCAATACCTGCTTCAGCATTTGTGGAGTATCCATGCCAAAAATTACTATCTATCTAACTGCTTGCTATCTTATGGGATCAGTGAACCCCATAGAATGCGCGCTCTCTCTCTCTCTCTCTCTCTCTCTCTCTCTCTCTCTCTCTCTCTCTCTCTTTCTCTCTTTCTCTTCCTGGACTCATGAAATACATACACTTTCACCCATCACTGTTATTTACATTCCATTTATTTTTCACTAGTTGACAGTGGATTTTGCTCATAGTTTTGCATCTGTGTCAAGTGGTGTAATTTTGGCAGGGTGAACCAGGCCCTGGGGAAACCCAGAAATACTTTCACAGCTTCAGCTTCCCGATCATGCTCCTGACTCTCTATGTGGGCTGGCAAGGTTCTGACGAACCCCAAGGGGCACATTCAAACAAAGGGCCATTGCTTAGTGAGAAGATGCATGGACAACAGCTCCAAGATGCAAAGTCCATCACATGAATCACCTCAGCATGAATGTGATGGTGTCATGTGAATATCCTATTTGTGGCAGCTCACTGGATTCCACCCTAATCTAGGGTGTGTTTTATTGGGCACCACAAACTCCCAATTTGCTTCAGAGCCATTATCCCTGTGAACACAGCCAGTGGTTCTGAGCCATGAAACTCACTGATAGGAAATTTGGTGCTGAAAATATAAATACCCTGCTAGGGCCTCTTTCCCAAGTGGTTTTATTTTAAAGCTTTTGATTTACTCAGTTCAGTGGTAGCTTTTTTTCCCCCCACTGCATCGATGTAAGGGGCTAGACCCTTTTTTTTTTTTAGCATTTTTCAAAAGGGTTTTCCAAATTCCTTTAATTGATAGTTTAATTAATCTTAAGGAATTTAAAGAACATATTAGGTGCATAAATAAGGGGAGAAAACAGTCAATTTAGATAATGGTAAAAGTGCTGTTTATTCATTCTTTCACATTGAGGACTCTGGCTTGTGGGAAATATCAAATAGTAAAATTATATAAAGAATCCTATTGAAAGCCCCTCTGTTAAATTATCATTTCGTGTGGATAAGAACCAAAGGATCAAACACTTAATTAGTCTCTGAATGTTGCATCTAGTCATTAATGTTATCTTTCCCCACTGGCTGGGTTTCTCTGATGGCTGTTTTAATGCTTGCTAGACTATTTTTAAAAGAAACAGCAGATTAAAGTAGCCCAGGCTTTCTCTAGAAGTGATGATCCCATGAATGACGAATTATAAAGCAAATAGATTAGGGACGTGTTCCGAATGTGCTGATAGAGCTAGTGACATTGGGGATGGAAGCTGGAGTTCTGCTAGAGGAGCCCAAATAAAGGCAGAAATAACAACTCTTTAAAGCTGCTCAGGAAGAATTAGGCCTAAAGGAGTTCTTGTCTTTTGACACTGAGCAGTGTTTTCTTGAAGGATGATTTCACTCCAAACATTGTAGGGTAGTGATGCTCTGTTCAGTTTGCTTTTATGTTTCCTCTGTAGTTAGACCCATTGCATTATTTCTGGGTTGCCACATTCCCAGGCCCTGGCTATTTTAACAAAATATGTACCTATGAGTACAGTTTTTTTTTAAATTTTTTTTAAATGGCATTTGTTCAGCACTTACTATATGACACGTGCTGTTCTAAGCTCTGGGGTGGATACAAGCTAATCAGGTTGGACTTAGTCCCTGTCCCAAAAGGGGCTCACAGTCTTAATCCCCATTTTAAAGATGAGGCACAGAGAAGTGAAGTGATTTGCCTAAGGTCATACAGCAGGCAAGTGGCAGATCCAGAACTGGAACCCAGAATTGGAACCCAGGGATTCTGACCGACACGTAACTATACCTGCAGATTTTGGAGCAACTCTTGCTGGAATATGATAGTCATCAAATAGAACTGATGCTAAATTTGAGGTACTTCTAATGACCGTGGCACCCAAGTCAGGTGCGCAGGACAGCAGATTGTGGGATGAGAGTGGGATCCCCTGCAGCAAAGTGAGAGGTCTGGAGTAGCTGGCTGCCTGTGATGTAATAAAAGAGGTGGGAATGTAATTGATGTTACTTTGTCATTACTTCCACTCTAATCCTTCTGTGTTCTTCAGTTTGCTATTTACCTGCTTCTGTTGTTATTAGAAAATTGTATAATGCCTAAATTCCTTGTCAGGCATTATACAGTTAAAATTACTAAAGGCACTGTTCTGTTCCAAAATTCATAGATTGGGCTGGTGAGGTAGATTTGAAAGTCGCCTACAGAGAGGTGGTAACTGCAGCCAGGTGAGCAAATGAACTCCCCAGAGAGTGAGGGTACCGGTCTGAATAGGGAATCCAAAACAGAGCCCTGACTTCACATTTCCTTTTAATGCATTTACATTTGCTCACATTTCGATGAATTGAGGAATTTGACTATCTCATTTTCTGGTGCTTGTTCCTTGAGTTGACAAAAGCAGTAGAAGAGTTTGCCTTTTTCTCATTAGAACTGAATGCAGATAACTTAATTGCTTTTGAATCTGAAAGTAAGGTCTTTAATGCACAAGTTCTATTGTCATTTGTAATGACTGCGATGGAAAAGAGAAGATTTAGATTACAAAACATCCCCGAATGCATCTACTTAATTTTCTTCTGAAGTGAATTAATGAATGTTTGTATAATTTATTGAAAAAACATTATGGGTAGTTTTAAAATGAATGGTTTTACACCAGTTTTATTTTAGTTTTTAGGGTTCTGCATGTAACAGGAAGAGTCTGAAACTAAACTTGAATTTTTGAGGGGTTTTCTACTCATTTTAATATTTTTAATATGTGTTGGAGGGGAGTTACCTAAAGTAATTATGAATGCTCCCCAGTAATGAGGAAATCTATCTTTTCCCACTCGTTGTTTAACCAGTAAGTCAACTATCATTAGCTAAAACTCTATAACCAGACTGTCATAGCATTGTAAACCTGGAAGGGCCCATGGGAGGTCATCATGAGTTTATCCCACTGGCTTCATATCCTGTTGTATAGATCTTGAATCAATCAATCAATCAGTGGTATTTATTGAGCACATAGTAACTGCACATTGCTGTATTAAGTGGTAGGGAAAATACAACAGAAGCAAAGAGTACCTATCCATTCCCTCATGAAGCTTACAATCAAATGGGAAAGACAGGCAGAAAAACAATTATTAAGAGGGTACAGGCAGAAGAATGAAGATATAGGTAGGGGTGTGAATGTCAGAACAAAGTAACAGAATGAATAATTGAATGTATGTGTATTCATAATTGTTGAGGAGGGGTATAAGTGCCTAAATGCTAAGAGTGATTGGGTTGATACCACTTGGGACTTTTGAAATCAATCACTGGTATTTGTTGAGGATTTACTGCATGCAGAACACTGTACTAAGTGGTTGGGAGAGTACAAGAAAACAGAGTTGGCAGACACATTGCCTACCCACAGCAAGGGAGACACAGACATTAATATAAATAAATAGTTTACAGAGTTGTACGTAAGTGCTGTGGTCCTGAGGGTAGGGAGAATACCAACTGCCTAAAGAGTACAGATCCAAGTTCAGTTAGGGAAGGAGGAGGAGTTGGGATTTTAGGAGGCTACTGAAGATGGTGAAGACTATAGTCTGTGGATCTGGGCATCAAGGGAGTTCCAGATCAGATGAACATTGTGAACAAGTGGTTGGAGGTGGAAGAGTAGAGAGAAAGGTACATCCTAACTGTCATCGACGTCTCAGCTGTCTTCGACACTGAGGACCATCTCTCCCTCAACCCTTTTTAATAGTATTTCTTTAAGCACTTACTATGTGCCAACCACTGTACTAAGTGCTGGGGTAGATACAAATTAGGTTGAACACAATCCCGGTCCCACATGGGCTCAGAATCGTAATCCCATTTTACAGATGAGGTTACAGGCACAGAGAAGTGAAATGAGTTGCTCAGGATCACACAGCAGACAAGTGGCAGAGGTGAGATAATAAATAATAGTAAATAATAAGTAATTATGGTATTTGTTAAGTGCTTACTGTGTGCCAGGCCCTATACTAAGCGCTGGGTGGATACAAGCAAATTGTGTTGGACACAGTCCCTGTCCCAGGTGGTGCTCACCGCCTCAATCCCCATTTTATAGATGAGGTAACTGAGGCACAGAGAAGTGAAGTGCCTTGCCCAAGGTCATACAGTAGACAAGTGGAAGAGCCAGGATTAGAGCCTTCTGACTCCCACGCCCACTGTGCCATGCTGTTTCCCATGATGGATTAGAATCCATGCCCTCCGACCCCAAGACCTTTGCTCTTTCGAGTAGGATGTGCTGATTCCCCTTCCCCTGAAAATATTTAACTTTGGCTTCACTGACACTGTCCTCTCCTCACTTTCCTGGTTCACCTCCTGTCTCTCTGACTGGTTCTTCTCAGTCCGTTTAACAGGCTCTTCTTCTGCCTCTCACCCTCTAGCTGTGGGAATGCTCAGTTCTGGGCCCCCTTCTATTCTCCATCTACATCCACTCCCTTGGGGAACTCATTTGCTCCCAAGGCTTCAACTAGCATCTCTCTGCAGATGATTCCCGAATCTCCATCTCCGACCCTGATCTTTCTCCAGACCTGTAATTCCTTTTGTTTTTTTAAAAAAAGGTATTTCTTAAGCACTATGTGCCAGGCACCGAACTAAGCACTAGGGATACAAGATAATCGGGATGGACACAGTGCCTGCCAATCATTCATTCAGTCAACTGTATTTATTGAGCTCTTACCATGTGCAGAGCATGGTTCTACGCTCTTGAGAGAGTGCAATACAAAAATAAACAGACCTAGTCCCTGGCCACAGCAAGTTTACAGTCTAGAGTGGGGAAGACAGACGTTAATAGAAAAAAATAAATTTTACAGATATGTACATAAGTGCTGTGGGGCCAGGAGTGGGGAAGAACAGAGGAAGCAAGTCAGGGCAACGCAGAAGGGAGTGGGAGAAGTCAGGGAAGACCTTCTGGAGGAGATAATGCCTTTAGTAAGGCTTTGAAGGAGGGGAGAGTAACTGTGTGTTGAATTTAAATAGGGAAGGCATTTCAGGCCAGAGGCAGGACATGGCTGAGGGGTCAGCGGCGAGACAGGCAAGATTGTTGATCAAAGGAGTATATTAGCTGTCCTGGCCTCCAGAGTTTTCCCTCATCTTCATTTAACAATATTTTGCTAAGAATCACGTCTCACAAAAAGCACCCTGCTAGTTTATTTCGCATAAAGGCTCCATGAACTGCCAGTAAAGCTTCCTTTTCCAACACACTAAACTTTAACTTTTTCACAGTTACTTTGGAGGAAGTGAAACTCCCCAAATGTTGCTTTAGTATTATCAAGAAAAAAAATAACTGAATATTATCACAAGGGCATAATAATATAAGCAATTCCAGTTCTGGACCAGACCAGTGATCCATCTAGACCAATATTATGTCTTAAAAAGAGCACCCAGCGCTTAGAACAGTGCTTGGCACATAGTAAGCGCTTAACAAATACAATAATAATAATAATAACTGGATGCTAGGAGCAACTAAACGTTACTTTATACTTGATGCAGAGGTTCATGTTGGTTTCTGTTTGAAGCAGAAGTGGATGGGCAATCACTGGAAGTTCTTGAGAATTAGGGAAACATGGACTGAATGTTTTTGTAGGTAAATGATCTGGACAGCAGAGTAAAGTGGGGAGAGACAGGAGGTAGGGAAGTCAGCAAGGGGGCTGATGCAGGAATCAAGGCAGAATAGTTTAACAGCCTGGATCAATGTGGTAACAGTTTGGATGAAAAGGAAAGGGCAGATTGTAGCAATGTTGTCAAGTTTGAACCAACAGGATTTAGTGACAGATTGACTATGAACATGGCCAAAAGTCATACCTTCGTTTTTTGGGATTTATTTTTTTTTCGGTTCAAGAAATTTGCTGGTGTTCTTTGGGCTCTGGGCTCAGAACATGGCCTACCTCATTAACTTTTCCTTTCTCTGACTGTCGAGAAGAGTCCTGTAAGGTGGAGAGGAACTACAATTTTAACTGGATTTTCATGTGGTTTTTTTTCTTTATAATTTATGGGACAGAGCTCTATGGCAGTGGAATGTTTTTATAAATCCAATAAATAATGCAAACTCTGAGTTGTTTGCAAACTGTGACTATCAACATTTTATAGCTCACTGAATTTTAAAAATGGAGAAAATTGTATTTGGTAGAAAGAGAAATACATCCCATTGGTGAGTAAATTACTTCCTGGATATAAATTACACTCTTTTTGGAGGAAAAGTGACCATTTTCAGGCTACTGGAACACAATTTAGCAAAATGGAAGGGCAATCGTATGGATTAGTGGATGCAATTCTTTGAGTTTCAGCGAACTGCTGAAGGTTGTACACTTAAACTGTTTGTTCATGATGCCTATCAATAAAATTGCTCTGGAATTTATCGTATAAAGAAACTTTATGCTATATCCCCACAGATTTTCCCACCCATTAGCATGTTTGTCCTTGAGAAAAGCTGTATCAGTAATATTGAATAGATCTTTACTTTTGTGAGCATAGCGTTAGATGGAGTCGAATCAATTCATTCATTCATTCAATAGTATTTATTGAGTGCTTACTGTGTGCAGAGCACTGTACTAAGCACTTGGGAAGTACAAGTTGGCAACATATAAAGAGTGTCTCTACCCAACAGTGGGCTCACAGTCTAGAAGGGGGAGACAGAGAACAAAACAAAACATATTAACAAAATAAAATAAATAGAATATGTACAAGTAAAATAAATAGAGTAATAAATACATATAAACATATATACATATATACAGGTGCTGTGGGGAAGGGAAAGAGGTAAGGCGGGGGCATGGAGAGGGGAAGGAGGGGGAGAGGAAGGAGGAGGCTCAGTCTGGGAAGGCCTCCTGGAAGAGGTGAGCTCTCAGTAGGGCCTTGAAGGGAGGAAGAGAGCTAGCTTGGCGGATGTGGGGTGGGAGGGCATTCCAGGCCAGGGGGAGGACGTGGGCCGGGGGTCGACGGCGGGACAGGTGAGAATGAGGCACGGTGAGGAGATTAGCGGCAGAGGAGCAGAGGGTGCGGGCTGGGCTGGAGAAGGAGAGAAGGGAAGTGAGGTAGGAGGGGGCGAGGGGATGGACAGCCTTGAAGCCGAAAGTGAGGAGTTTCTGCCTGATGCGTAGGTTGATTGATAGCCAATGGAGATTTTTGAGGAGGGGAGTAACATGCCCAGAGCGTTTCTGGACAAAGATAATCCGGGCAGCGGCATGAAGTATGGATTGAAGTGGGGAGAGACAGGAGGATGGGAGATCAGAGAGGAGGCTGATACAGTAATCCATATGGGATAGGATGAGAGCTTGAACGAGCAGGGTAGCGGTTTAGATGGAGAGGAAAGGGCGGATCTTGGGCAGTGTTGCGGGGGTGAGACCAGCAGGTTTTGGTGACAGTTTGGATGTGCTTGACGTGGCTTGCGTTAATAATGGCATTTATTAAGCACTTACTATGTGTATAACACTGTTCTAAGCACTGGGGAGGTTACAAGGTGATCAGGTTGTCCCACAGGGGGCTCACAGTCTAAATCCCCATTTTACAGATGAGGTAACTGAGGCACAGAGAAGTGAAGTGACTTGCCCAAAGTCACAAAGCTGGCAATTGGCGGAGCCGGGATTTGATCTCATGACCTCTGACTCCAAAGCCCATGCTCTTTTCCACTGAGCCACGCCGCTTCTCATGAATGCTTCTGTACAATGTTTTTACTATACTTTTCAGTAGAATTTCAATTATCCCCACCCTTCAGTATTTTCTGGAGAATCTGTAGAATCCTTTGCGTAAATTCTCCTATTTTTGCATATTCTAGCAAGCCTAGCACTCTAGAGTCAGTGAGTGACAGAAGCAGAACTGAGGTGAGTGAAGAGACGGGGTTTTTCTCCACAGTCAAACAAGAGTTCTGGACTGATGGAGAAATGCATGCCTCTTTTCGAAATTGCATGCTCTCAAAAAGCAGCCAAGAATCCTCTTGCAGCTGAACAAGAAGTGTTTCTCTTCTGCTGGAGAAATCCTTGCAATTATTTGAAAGTACCCAAATCCACAGAAAGCTTCTGAGAGGAGGTGAACAGGAGGAAGGGAGAGAGGGGTGCTGGTCCATTTAAAAATTCAGCCCTGGCTCCCGGTAAGGTAAGGAGGTCAGAGTTAGGTTCGAAGAATTGAAGGGAATTGAGATCTGAGGGTCTGGAGGGCTGAAGCTAGTGATAGTACAGTGCTCTGCACACAGTAAGTGCTCAATAAATATGATTGATTGATTGATTGATTGATAGTGGTCCAAAGCCTCATTTGAAAGCATCTTCAGAAGTTCAAGTGGACCAAAGGACTGTCTCCTGAGGGCCCAATTTTAGAGATTGAGCAGAACAATTTTTTTTTTTCCCCAAAAGGGTCTCGCAGCAGATGGTTACCTCATGTAGAGCTGAGGAAAATAAAGTACAAGTTGAGGGTAAATAGTTTATCCACTCTAGCATAGCATTATTGGGATACTAGCCAAGGTTCTGAGCCAAAAAGCTGACACCAGACTAGAAACAACATATTGGAGTATTCTAAAGTACCATTCGCTCACCTTAGAAACTTTGGCAGTTACTTTACCATAGCTGTATTTCCATTTCCAACCCCATCTCTCACTCCGCTACCATAACGATAATAGACTTAGGTTTTAAAGTATTTATCTTTAATTTCAATGTTTCAGTAAAAATGGATGTAAGTGTGTTACATTCATTTGAGAAAAACATTGAACTGGGAAACTTAAAATGGTCATTACAGTGGTCAACAGAGATTTTTCTTGGTTTGAAAGTACTTAATTTCTGGTTATTTACATAGCTACATAATAATAATCTACTTTTAGAACAAAATTACTTCTAAGTGGATATTGATCTTTGAACAGCTGTTCTGTAAGTTTTGTTGAATGTTGTTAATGTGCCACAAGCAATATCCTGATATTATAAGAATCTGTAGTCACATTCTGGCAAAAATATCAGAAGAATACATTTAGTGCTTGAGCCCTGACAACAAAAAAATAAACTTTAAGTGAATGTCTTGGAATTGTAAAGAGGACAAAATTTGCCAAACTTTCATCTGAACCACTTGCAAATTTTAGGCTTTGTAGGCATAAACTGAGGAATTTTATGGGACTGATAAAAAAGTGTTTTGAAGTAGAACGATGTGGAAAAGGAAAGCTTTTCTTTTCAACTTAATTCTCTAAATTTATGATATGGAGTTGAGGTTTATCAAAAGTTAATCACATTCTTGGTCATAATTTAAAAGTATGGTGCATTTTCTCTGCTGTTGAAGGCTCAAAAATACATACATGTGTGTTTGTGGATATTCCACAAAATTAATTTTGAAATACATTTCTTCAAAGAAAATCTGAATTAAATTTCCATATGCCACTATCTCACCATGGTTGAACCTGGATTATTATCATTCATATTGACTAACAGATTTTTAACAATTTTTGCCTTTGCACATGCAGAGGCTAAAGAGCAGTCTACAAAGTTTGCATTTTTATTGTTTTAGTACACATTCAATCTAAGTAAATTTGCTTGTTAGCAGTTCTTTGTGGGCAGGGAGCATATCTCTTCATTCTGTTGTACATTCCCTAGTGTTTAGTACAGTGCATTTTACCCCTTTGGTGCTCTCTCTGTAGGTACCATTACTACTACTAGTAATAAAATTGATCTTTGCAGCAAATGCATACATTTACTTTTAACTCAAAATTAGTATTGAAAAATGAGTCCATAAGAGTTGGTCCATAAAAAATGGTGTCCTTAACCCCTAAGTCTTGGGATAGCAAATTGGAGCAATTCCAAGTTGAACACAAGAATAGGAGTTATATGCTAATTACCCTGGCCTTGGTAAATGAGAAGTTCAGAGTAGGTGCAGAATTATCTTGCCTTTTCCTGAAGGAACACATCAAACAGGAGAGGAGTTAAAATCTAGACTGGATTGCCCCTCATCACTATTTCATTTCAATTGGTGCTCCTCTTAGAAATGAAGACAAAAATCCACCACAAGTTGTAAGGTTCCAGTTTTTACCTAATTTCCCTCGCTATACCATAGCTTGGCCCTAAAAAAGATATATTACAAAATATATCTAAAAGCATTATGGTTGTGTGATGTGCGTTTAAATCATACTTTGACTCTGAGTTCAGGAAGAAAGCTAACTGTTGGAGTTTTTGCAGGGAAATAAAAACACCTGAGTTCATAGACACGGAGAACTTTTTCCATGTTATTCTCTTGTCGCTCCTTTTTTTAAGTAGGGGTAGGTATTTACTTGAAAAGTGTCCCTTTTCAAAATCGTGTTTTTGATATTAAACCAAAAATCCTCAAACAAAAGAATCTGCACAAATTCTCAACTGGTAAAGATGCCTAACACCATCCTTGGACTAGCTTTTCATGGTTAGTTTCATTGTCCTTTTATCTTGCGTGACTCCAGCTGAAGAAGGCTAGTTGTATAATTTCATCCTAGATCATGATTGGCAACACCTCTGGGAGTTTTGACCATCGTATGTGGAGCAGGGTAGGAGCATTTTTCCCTCAAATACCAGTACTACTAATAATTATGCAGTTTGTTATGGGCTTACTGTGGATCAAGCACGGTTCTAATTGCTGGGGTAGATACAAGTTAATCAGGTCAAACAGTCCCTGGATCACAGGCTAAGTCGGAGGGAGAACAGGCATTGAATACCCATTTTACAGATGAGGAAACTGAGGCCCAGAGAAGTTGTGATTTAGGTCCATTGACTCCCAGACCTGTGCTTTTCCCCACCAAGCCACACTGCTCCTCCGCCATCTCCCAGGAACAGGTGCATAATATTGTCCCTATATAGCTCAGTGTCAATCTGGGTCAAATAGCCTCTAAAAGTGCCGCACAACTCACAATGTAACCTCTCAGAAATTAATTTTTCAGTGATCCACTACTGATTTCTAACATGCTGATTTTTCCCCCCACCTTTTAGTTCTTTCCCTTTTCCATTTTAGTGATTTACTGAGAAATTTTTCACCATTTTTCACAGGGCTGTGCGTATTATCAGTTTTTAATAAATGATAGTGTTTCAACCATCATTAGAGCCACAGATTGCTGTGCTTTTGTCAGTATTAAACTTAGATGCATTGCAAACTCTTCCAGGCACAGTGAAGCTAAATAAGGTCTAAGAAAAGATAGATGCTTTTGTCTTAAAGCTCTGTATTGTAAACAAGCCGAAAATAATCTATGCCCTTCTTCCTTTCTATGTACCTTACTACTTTTTCTTTTCCCTCCTGCGTTTCTGCACCGGCCTTTGACCCCCTCCTCCCCAAGTTTTCTCCTCTCTTTCCTTGCCAGTCTTCCGCATCCTTTCCCTTTCCCTGCCTCTTGTGTTTGTTCTCCGTTGCTGCTCCTGTCCAGTGGGCAGGGAACGTGGCTACTAACTCTGTTCTGTTGTACTCTCCCAAGCGCTTAGTACAGTGTTCTGCACACAGTAAGTGCTCAATAAATACCACTGATTGATACAGTGGCCCAGCCCCAACCCATCCCATTGAGAAGCTGCATAGTATATTGGGTAGAGCCCGGGCCTGGAGGTCAGAAGGTCATGGGTTCTAATCCTGGCTCTGCCACTTGTCTGCTGTGTAATCTTGGGCAAGTCACTTCACTTCTCTGGGCCTCAGTTACCTCATCTGTAAAATGGGGAATTAAGATTGTGAGCCCCACACAGGATGGAGACTTTGTCCAACCCAATTTACTTGTATCCACCCCAGCTCTTAGAACAGTGCCTGGCACATAGTAAGCGCTTAATACCATCATTATTATTACTACTATTGGTGATGTCTCTGAGTCCAGCTTGCAAGCTTGACTGGAGACCCAAGTAACCAAACTATGGCCCTTGATATGAACAGTGAATCCTCTTAAATCTGAGGCCACTGATCTAATAAAGTGAAATGGAGTACAAATGGCAAGTTACATCACAGCTCTGTTGTTCTTGATTTTTCTCTCCTTTTCCCTCTGCCTCCTTGCAGTGAACATCCTATGCTCTGCAAGGTGAATATCTTAGGAAAATCACATTTCATTCTTGGATTCACCTTCCATGAATTTGAAAGTTATCTGTAAGTGTGTTCTTAATACCTAAAGTTTTGAGCAGACCTTTGTCAGCTTTGCAGAAAAATGTACTCACCTAACAACTGAATGAAATGTAATGTGATACCTAAGGCACAAACTCTGAAGTCATTTTTCAGGTCTCCAAGCCAAATCTTCTTTCATATCTTGCACTGTGTGATTTTGTTAGATGGCACTTTCTGTTCAGTGCCCGTGGCTGTGTTTCCCCTGCAGATGGGGATATTTATGCTGCATAATGAGAGAGAACATGGACAACTAGACTAAACAGTAGTCTGTTTCAAAGTGTTTGGCGATTCCTTTGGCAAATTCTATTACAGGCACAACATGTGTTATTTTATTTTCTTTCAGTGGTGCATTATCCAGAGGGTGGAGAAATAACTGATGGTAATTTAGGCTAATCATTGCATCCTCATAATGAACTGTTAAAATTGTGTAGTAGATTTTTTCTGTTCAGCAGAGAGACTTAAATTCCATCTGCCTAATATAACAAGTAGAGTATGCAGCTATTTTGGCAACACCTTACTAGATAGGTTGAGGTCCTAAAGTAGGGGTTATGTCTAACTGATTGGAGTCCAAGACCCCCCGCATACATTGGTGTGGTAGACCTAAGCATTGTCGAGAAGCAGTATGGCTCAATGGAAAGAGCACGAGTCAGAAATCATGGGTTCAAATCCCAGCTCTGCCATTTGTCGGCTGTGTGACTTTGGGCAAGTCACTTAACTTCTCTGTGCCTCAGTTCCCTCATCTGTAAAATGGGGAGTAAGACTGTGAGCCCCCTGTGGGACAACCTGATCACCTTGCAACCTCCCCAGCTCTTAGAGCAGTGCTTTGCACATAGTAAGTGCTTAATAAATGTCATTATTATTATTATTATCTGCCAAGTGATGCCACCTCTCTGTATTGGTACCTAAATTCCAGTGGTCTATAAGCCTTCAGTTTGGCCAAGGGGGCATGTATATCTAACTCCCTAAATATATTGACCAATGGGAGGGGGCCCCAAAGCATCTTTTGTGACCATCAGGACTCCCCAAATGGCCTCTGCTACTCCAGTTTCTCCTAGGAGATTGGGGAAGCCAGAAAGGAAGATCCAAAATTATGGAAGTTGGGATGAGGATTTTTTTTGGTAGCTCAGGCCCCAATAATTCTGGCAACATAAAAAGTTTGGGGGATTCCCATTGGATTACTGCCATTCTAAGCACTCTCCCTACCCATCCCAGTCCTTGTGGCAGTCTTTCCCTCATGGTTGTCTCAGCGAAGATACTGGGGGAATCCATGAGCAACAGCTGCCATAATAACACTCTCCACCCCCTCCTTCCCTAACCAGACATGCCAAAGGCTAAAATAATTCCTAGTAAGTTCTCCGAGCCCCTCCCCGCAGCAATCCCTCCTTCAGAGCCTTATTGGAGGCACATCTCTTCCAAGGGGCCTTCCCTAAGCCCTCCTTTCCTTTTCTCCCAATCCCTTCTGCATCACCATGACTTGCTCCTTTATTCATTCTCCTTGCCATCCCCACAGCACTTATGTACATATCTGTAATTCTTTTTATTTATATTAATGTCTGTCTCCCCCTCTAGACTGTAGGCTTGTTGTGGGCAGGGAATGTGACTGTTCTATTGTACTCTCTGCATCTTGCAATGAGGGGCTAGGTTTGGACTCTTCTAGTCCCTTCTAGACTGTGAGCCCGTTGTTGGGTGGGGACCATCTCTATATGTTATCGATTTGTGCTTCCCAAGCGCTTAGTACAGTGCTCTGCACACAGTAAGTGCTCAATAAATACAATTGAATGAATGAATACACTTAATACAGTGATCTGCACACAGAAAGTGCTCAATACATGATTGAATGAGTGAATTAAGGCTGTGCCTCCAGCAGATGACCCAGTGACACCCTATATTGCTTCCCCCTCTGTGTGATTTTGTCATAAATGGCTTCTTTTTCATGTTCACATAGGTTCCTTTCTAAGGTTACCCAGGACTACATATTAAAGAGAAGCAGCGTGGCTTAGCGGAAAGAGCCTGGGCTTGAGAGTCAGAGATCGTGGGCTCGAATCCCGGCTCTGCCACTTGCCAACAGTGTGACTTTGGGCAAGTCACTTAACTTCTCTGTGCCTCAGTTACCTCATCTGTAAAATGGGGACTAAGACTGTGAGCCCCACGTGGGACAACCTGATTTCCCTGTATCTATTCCAGTGCTTGGAACAGAGCTTGGCACATAGTAAGCGCTTAACAAATGCCATTATTATTATATTAATATTTTCATATTAAACTCTTAAATGCAATTCCAAGACCAGTTTTCTATGTGGTAGGAAAAAAAATCCTCTTTTTTATCATTCTCAATCAGCAGTGCTGTTCAAATGAAATAACACATAGTACAGGGCAGGCTAGAGCAAGTATTTTAAGGAGAAATGTTGCTAACATTATTGAATACAAAGACATTACTGCTTCCAGTGTAGACATAATATTATACCGTAGCTAAACATTATGAAAGCAATGTTTTCAAAAACTGCCCCACTGATCCAATAAATTGCAATCCAACTTGGTTCTGCAGAACTTTAATTTAAAATGCCTGTCTTTGGCTCTCTGGACTGGTGAATTATGTAAACAGTCAGAAATGGAGATTCCTGTTTAGTGTTCATTTCTACACTAGGGCTACAGTTGGTTGTAGAACAAATAGTTTGTCTAAAATCCTACTGTGTGTTGTTCGAAAGCCAAGCCAGCATAATTTGCATTTTTTTCTTATTAGAAGTATGAAGTGTCATGCTGAATCAGGAGCACTGATAACTATCATTGGAGAGTGTTCTTCATGCTGTGGGAATCATAGAGCTGAGCGGGAAGTTTTGAGAGGTCATCCAGGCCATTCCCCTGCCTCTAAGCAGGATTTAATTTAAGACATTCCAATTGCATATTTTAATAGTAGAGAGATGTTTTGTTTATTTTAGGTCACATTTTTGTGATTGAGAGGCCTCTTCTATTCATTTGAGAATTTTTGTTCAGTATTTATTGGGAATTCACGAAACACTATACTTCAGAAAATGCATTCCGCATGGTTTTCGAGGCTTGCAGAGGTGGCATTGCCCAAGACTAACATATGCGGTAGATCGATACTACACAGCTATATGGAGCATATTGGTTTTTAATTTCGATTTATGTTTATTTCTCAAGGGCTTTTTTCTTATTTTTTAATAATCTTTTGTCTGTGAGTCTCAGAGATACCATAAGGAAGGGAAATTAATGGATTTTTAGGAAGGCTGAGGAAGCAAAGAATTACCTATTTCTGCAGTTTGGTTCTACATTTTGAAATGACTTTAGGAAGCTGTCATCCTATAGAGGAAAAACCCCAAGAAGAAACTGGCCTCAATGGGGAGATTCCCCAGAATTAACATTCAGTTTTGAGAAAACCCATGGGAAAACTGCTCTTCCCAAGTGTTCGCAGGATGGGGGCTCGGCTGGAGCATTGCTGGGAGAGGTGAGAGTGGGAATTTTGCCACAGGTCGCTCTTGCTCTCTTGCAGTGTCCTTGGAGCTGGCCTTTATACGTGTTGATTTTCATTAGAAAATCGTATTTGCCACCATCCAACTGTAAGCACGGCTGTGGTGGCAGTCAGGTAATTCTCCGAGGGGGCCTGGCTGTCTTGGAGAATCCAAGGAAGGAGAGGGAGGATCTCTCCTTCTCCTCGCATCCCAGGAGGGCACGTTGTCCCTCCCATCAATTGAACAGGAGAATTGAGCAGAATAATAACTCGTGGACATCTGTGTGGCTTCCAAGCCCTGGCCTCTAATCGTCTTGGCCCTGGACTTGGGTATCCAAGCTAAGCCCCCTTGGCACTGCTTCTGGATCAAACTGGAAATGGATCTGGATTCACATCCACATCTTAGAAGGGCCAACATGTGCTGAACTGGCACCTCAGCCTAGAGGTGCTATCTAGGTGAGGCCCACGCTCACATCTGGTTGAATGGCAACCCAGCCACCAAGCCATGTTGTCCTCTGCCTGAAAGGGATGCTGAGAAGGCCTAATGGCCTCTTGAGCCCCAGCTGGTTTGGCTTTGAGATGGCCTAGCCTGTTGGCCCCTTGGTCTAGGGGTTTGGTCCCTTGGAAGATCTCTGAGCTCCCATTTGTTTTCCTCTTTCTCTTCACAAATACCAAAGACAGGCACCATCATCTCACTTGTATTAGAAAGTTGAGTGCCAGAAATAGAGCTTGGTGTAAAGACGTGAGGAGATAAGTAGAGAGTTTGAAGCTTCATTTGAATCAATAACATTCTAATGGGATGTCTCCTTCAATCAAATATTTTTTGAAATCCAAACTAAGCATTTGTAGAAGCTTTGGTTGAACTGAGTAGTAGGTTGGACATTAGCGAAAATGGGTTCCCTGGGAATTTTCTAAAATTTTCTAAAATTCTCTTTGGGGGAGGAGATCATTGGAAAGTTAAAATCTGGAGTCTCAAGATTTTTAGGAACCCATTCAAGCAAAATGTGCTTTAAAAACTTGCCAATCCAAAGAATACTCTGAGTTTTGGGGGGAAAAAATACCCAAATCCCACACATACATTAAATCCCCACGAATCAGCAGAAACAAGACCTCACAAACAAAACTCGCTCACCACACAAAATCTCTTATTAAATTGTGCTATAAAAGCAACATTGCCGTCAAAGTAGTCATAGTAACTGTACTGTGGAATTATAGTACACTTCACTCAGCACGAGCACCCATCAGGAACTATTTAAACACAGCATGCTTCTGCAGCTCACATTTCTGAAGAAAATTATTAAACTGACTTGACTATAACCTAGTAGGCTTCTTAAAGTAATTTGAAGGTTGGGAGAATGTTTTAAAAGTTTATTATTAGTATTATTAATAATAATAGTAACAATGATAATTTAGTTATCAGTTCTGAATCCCCTTCTGTTCTCCATCTACACCCCCTCCCTTCAAGAACTCAATCGCCTCCTTGGTTTCAACTATCTATGCAGATGATTCCCAGATCTACCTCTCCAGTCATGACTGCTCTCCTTCTCTGTAGTCTCACCTATCCTTCTGTCTTCAGGGCATCTCTACTCAGATATCCCACCGACACGTCAAATTTAACATGTCCAAAACAGAACTCCTCATCATCCCAACCAAACCCTGTCCTCCCTCTGTCTTTCCCAACACTGTAGATAACCCCTCTATTCTCCCTATCTCACAAGCCCCTAACCTTGGCATTTCTCAATTCATCTCTCTCCTTCAGCCCATATAAGCAGCGTTCTGTTTTCACAACACTGCTAAACTCCACCTTTTCCTCTCCATCCAAACTGTTACCATGTATATCCCACTTAGAGAACTGCATCAAACTTCTCACCAAGCTCCCTGCTTTCTGTCTCTCCCCATTCTAGTTCTTACTTCACTCTGATGCCCAGATGATTTTATTAAAACACTGTTTAGTTCAGATAATCTTCTACTCTTCAAGAACTTCCAGTGTTTGCCAATCCACTGCCATATCAAATTGAATCTCCTTACCATTGAGTTTAAAGCACTCACTCAGCTCTCTTCTCTTCCTGTTTTACCTTGCTGATTTCCTACTACCACTGCTACTAATAATAATGATGGCATTTATTAAGCGCTTACTATGTGCAAAGCACTGTTCTAAGCACTGGGGAGGTTACAAGGTGATCAGGTTGTTTCAGGTGGGGCTCACAGTCTTAACCCCCATTTTACAGATGAGGTAACTGAGGCACACAGAAGTGAAGTGACTTGCCCAAAGTCACACAGCTGACAATTGGCAGAGCCGGGATTTGAACCCATGAACTCTGACTCCGAAGCCCGTGCTCTTTCCAGTGAGCCACGCAACCCAGCCCACATGCTTCACTCCTCTAACATCAGCTTATTCACTGTAGCTGGATCTCATCTATCTTACTGCCAGCCCCTTGTCCACATCCTCCATCTGGCCTGAAACTCCCTTCGTAGTTGACAGACCACCACTCCCCCCACCTTCAAAGCCTTATTAAAATCACATCTCCAAGAGGCCTTTCCCAACTAAGCCCTTTTTTCCCCTGCTCCCTCTATCTTATATGTTTTCTAGACACTTGGATCTGTACCTTCAGCCCCACAGCACTTATATACATATCCATAATTTATATTCATATCTGTCTCCCCCTCTTGACTATGAGCTCCTTGTGGGCAGGGAACATGTCTACCAACTCTGTTGTGCTCTCCCAAGCACATAATACAGTGTTATGTACATAATAGCAAGTGCTCAGTAAATGCCACTGACTGATTTGATAATAGCATTTAAGTGCTTAGTAGATGCCAACCTCTATAGTAAGCGCTGGGGTAGATACATGATTACCAGGTTGAGCACAGTCCCTGTCCCACATGGAGCTCGCTGTTTAAAAAGAGAGAACAGAAATTTAATCCCCATTTTACAGATGGGGAAATTGAAGCATAGAGAAGTTAGGCGACTGCCCAAGGTCACCCAGCAGGCAGGTGGCAGTTCCCAGATTAGAACGCAAGTCCTCCGATTCCCAGCCCCACACTTTCCACTTGACCATGCTGCTTCTCAAGTTCCTAGTACACATTTGGCTCAGGTTAAAAAAAGGTTCAGACAATTCTATCATTTATCCTTACCTTTTCAAAACTCACCAAAAGAGTATTCTTTTTGACATGAAAAGAATAGCCACAGGGAGTAAAATAATATTTGTATTTTAAAAATCATGGTGACCAAGCCTGCCATAAGATTAGAAAAAAATTCAGTGTCATTTTCGGCGTCATTTATTGTACAGACTGCTGCACTTAGCTGTTTAGGGTGCATAAACCAACTCTATTGCGTTATACTCTCTCAAGTGCTTAGTGTACAGTTCTGCACATATTAAGCACTTTTATTTACCGAGTGCATACTGTGTTCAGAACACTTTCCTAAGCACTTGGGAGAGTATAATACAACAGAGTTGGTTGGCACATTCCATGCTCAGAGTGAGCTTACAGTCTACATGGGGAGATGAAAGACCCAGTCCCTGCTCTTAAAGATCTTAGAGTCCAAAGATGGTGATGAACAAACAGAAATTGCCAAAACAAGAGTTAAAGAGTGACTGTAGTTTCCGGCCGTTGACACAAGTGAGGAAGTAAACCCAATAAACGTGTGAGTCCTAACTTAGCTCATGGGGTGGCATAGCCTGGAAGGAGGGGGCTTTAGGGAATGTTTAAACAGGAAGCACATTTGCTTTATCTCTTGCACTAATGTATTATGAAGATTTTAGTACTTTTGGGTTGATGAACAGGGCAAGATTTGGGATAATTGATGAAAAATGACAGGTCATTTGGTTTCTTTGCAATGAACGTTCTCAGAAAGATTTAGTGGACTGTTGGGAAAGACAAATGAGGATGTAAGAAGGTATCCAAGAGTCTTTTGTCTTTAGAAAAGGTAATTAAAGTAGATTTAAACTGCGTTAACACCAGTTCTGCCCACTTTGTGCAGAATGTTGGAATACTTATTGCTCCTGTTTGAAAATCTGCTCTTCTACTGGAGAGGTTCAGTTGTGAAATTAGACCAATGGTGTGTGTTATTATAATGATGTGATAATGCATTATACCATGTTGGACTGTAGATTCTTAAGGTCCTATTGCATATCATCATTGAAAATCATCATCTCTACAGATTTTAATCACATCTACTCTTCGCAAACTCAAGTAGACCATTGAAAAAAGTATCCATGTGATAAAAGAGAACACATCTGTCCAACTAATCTACTTCTTTCCGATATGAATGCAATCTCTATTTATTTCAGATCTCCAGTCACTATGTCGTGGTGTCAGGTGCCAAATTAAGCCAGAATCCAAAGTTTTCTTACAGAAAACAAGAGCATGACATGAAAATTTACTGTATGAATCCACATTATTTCCTACTTGCTGTCTTCACCTCTCATTTGAAGATTGCAGACTCCTTTGCAGCCAATGATGATTCTAGCAGTCTGGTCCTCTCTTTTGCAATGGAACTGACCCTGAAGGACTGCAGCCCCAAGGATGTATCTTCTAAGCTTTCTTCAGAGTCATTTTTCTCCCTGCGTGTTTGCTCTTGGGCACTGTGTTTGTGTGTGTGCGTGTATGTTTAGCAAACAGAATCTTCTGGTTCTTAGTATTTTCTTCATCTGTCCCTTTGTCTCACCTTTAAACCATCACCTTGTAAAACCATTGCTATAAGAGTCTCATTAGTCTTTCTGCCTCAAGCTTCTTCCCTCTTCACTCTGCCCTAACTACAGATGCACATGCCATCTTTGTAAAATGGCAGTTAGTATATACTTCTTTTATATACCCAAGTGTCTAGTGCAGTTCTCTGTGCTTTGTAGGCACAGAACATTGGTCTGCCCACACTGCTGTTCCCATTCCAGCTTGTTTAATTGTCAGATACATGGCTATAATTATGGTTTTCTATTGACCTCTGGGTTCAGAGAAAAGGACAGTGTTTCAATTCAAGGCCCCGATGACTGCACCAGGGCCTTTTGGGATGGACTGGAGGGTGCCAAGAAAAAATATTTGGGCAAAGGAGGTCAGAGGAGAATTAGAGCTTGAAAGGTGAGGCATGTGGAAGAGACTACCTTTTGTGCTTTTACCAGTTTTTGTCTCAGGTGCCTACATTCTCAGTGTTTTTCCAGCAGGGATCATTTTCCTCACAATAGAACCCCTGTTTTCTGTCACTTTAAATAATTCAAGAAGTAGAAAACTAATCTCTTTGGGGGTATGAATAAGTAGAAAATCCTGGTTTTTAGGATTGTTAATTTGTCACCTTCTAAGAATATTATGCTTACTAAAATGTTCAAGTATTTTGCTCATTGCCAACAAGCCACATGAGACATCCAATGGTAAAACAGCCTGGTGCAATCAATTATTGATTATGATTACTCTGCTGGTAAATGGATATATTCAGTCTGTCTCCTCTGCTAGAGGGTAAACTCACTTTTGGGCAAGGAACGTGTCTTGGGCTTCTGCTGTATTTTCCCCACCGCTTAGTATAGTATGTGCCACCCATTGGGAGCTCAATAAACGCCATTCCTACCAACAACAACCATCATTCCTTGCCTCCTTCTCTTCTGTCAGCTAATAGTGCTAATAATGATTGTGGTATTTAAGCACTGGTTAGAGCATGGGCCTGGAAATCAGAAGGACCTGATTTGAATCCCAACTCCACCACTTGTCTGCTGTGTGACCATAGACAAGTCACTTTGCTTTTCTGTGCCTCAGTTCCCTCATCTGTAAAATGGGGATTAAGACTGTGATCCCCGTGTGGGACAGGGGCTGTGTCAACCTGATTAGCTTGTATCTACCCCGGTGTTTCGAACAGTGCTCAGTGCAGAGTAAATGCTTAATAAGTGTTGGGATAGATGCAAGATAAGTAGACGCCCCGTGGGGCACACAGTCAAGTATGAGGGAGAATAGGTGTTGAATCCCCAATTTGCAGATGAGGGATCAGAGGCATAGAGAAGTTAAGTGACTAGCTCAAGGTCACACAGCCAGCATGTGGCAGAACTGGTATTAGAAGGTCACAGCGAGAGCAGTGTGTTTTAAAACCCTTTCCAGCACATCTAGCTAAAAGGCTGTCAAGAGAATTGCAGGGGAAGAAAGGGACAGATCGATGGACTCCGAAATCCATGGTGCAAAGAGGCTAATTTCCCTTACCCAGAAGCTATTGGGATATTCTGGGAAGAGTTTGGTGTCTCTGCTACTAGTAATGATAGTAACAGTGGTACTTGTTAAGCGCTTACTGTGTGTCAAGCACTGTTCTAAGCGCTGGAGTAGATACAAGCTGATCAGTTTGGACACAGTGGTTACAGGTTACCCTAGTGGAAGAGCTCCACCCCATCCTCCGTGGAGTGAAGTTTTCCACAGAAGGAATTTACCAAAAATCTTCAGTTTGTCTGGGACTCTGGTTCCTGTCTATTGCTGCCCTGGTATCTGGCTAGAAGAAGAGTTCATCATGGTGATGCATTTTCCTTTGCTTAAGCTCCGCCTGCAGTAAAGAAGAAAACCAGGTTGAGCTAATTGGGATTTATTTTAATCAAAAACTTCTTCTATCCCCTAACCCCAAGTGAAGCACATGGTGAGTGATTTCTGGTAATTAGTCAAGCTCTGCACTTGGAGCCTAAAATATCATTCTGTACAGAGCAATCTTCGTCTTTTGTTTTGCTATTCTGTCCAGTTTGCAATAGTGATTAAATCTTGACTTAGGCCATATTCCTGTTTGGGAATCTAGTTCCCCGTGATTCCTGTGAACTTCACGGAACTGTCAACAGGATCCTGGTCACAGAACTGTCAACAGGATCCTGGCTGGAATTTCTAATCCTGAATCTCCCCTTGGATTGCTCTGAATATGAAACAATCCATTTTCACCCTAGTTTGGTGTTATTCAGCAGAGGCCCCTGTCTCAAACCTGTGAATCTCTTGGTCTTGCACTCTTGCAATCCCTTGAATCTCTTGCAGTGTCTTACACTTGGATTTGCACCTTTTATTCACCCTTTCCTCAGCCCCACAGCACTTATGCACATATCCACAATTTATTTATATTAATATCTATCTACCTAGAATGTAAGCTAGTTATGGGAAGGGAATGTATCTACCACCTCTGTTATATTGTACTTTCCCGAGCACGCAGTACAGTGATCTGCACATATTAAGCACCCCATAAATAGTTTATTGATTGAGTGTGAAGCAGAAGCTTCTGAATTTAACCAGTCGGTCCTGAATTGAATGATGAAATTCAAAAAAGCAGCTGAGCATCATAAACTCTTATTCCCAAGAGCCCTCCAGAGGTGTCTCTTTCTCTACACAGCAGGTCTAGAATTGGTCACCTAACCTCATGAGGTGGCCCTCTACCCACCTTCGTGGTCAGGCTTTCACCAGTGCCCCTGGTTCTTTTTCTAGGCACCTATGAAGGAAGAGTAGGTGAGTGACTTTTTCATAATTGGCCTAATTGAGGTTTGGATAAATTAATCCACATACTATAAATGGTGTAACTGTGGTTAGAAACCTCTTCAGATCAGGTCATACTTAATATTCCATTTAAAAATGGAAATTTAATCCCCTACTTCTCATAATTTTTCCCCAAATGTACATCTTCCTTCTTGCCCCTGTACTTCCAGTAAAGTGGTTCTTACAAGATCATAAGGCTCCTTATTTACTTTGAGAAAGCCATTCAAAATTAAAATTTGGAGGAGGAGGAAGTTAGAATAGCAGTGTGACCAAGTAGAAAAAGCCCAGGGCTGGGAGTCCAAGGACCTAGGTTCTAATCCTGGCTCTGTCATTTGCCTGCTGTGTGACCTTGGGTGAGTTACTTAACTTCTCTGTGCTTCAGTTTCCTCATCTGTAAAATGGGTATTAAATACCTGTTTTCCATACTACTCAAACTGTGTGCCCCATGTGGGACCTCATTATCTCTTTTATCCGCTTAATAGTAATGATGGCATTTGTTAAGCGCTTACTATGTGCAAAGCACTGTACTAAGTGCTTGGGAGGTTACAAGGTGATCAGGTTGTCCCATGTGGGGCTCACAGTTTTAATCCCCATTTTACAGATGAGGTAACTGAGGCTCAGAGAAGTTAAGTGACTTGCCCAAAGTCACACAGCTGACAAGTGGTGGAGTCGGGATTAGAACCCATGACCTCTGGCTCCCAAGCCTGTGCTCTTTCCACTGAGCCACGCTGCTTCTCTTACTTGACATCTGTTCCTCCTCCCTCTTGGACTGTGAGCCCCATGTGAGATAGGGACTGTTTGAACTGATTATTTTGTATCTACCCCAGTACTTAGCACAGGGCTTTGCCTAGTCCTTAATAAATGCCACAATTATTATTATCATCATTATTGTTAAAGCAATGCCGATTCTTTGAGAGGCTACATTTTAAGTGTTGTAGTATGCTTGTATTAGAAACACCATTATTGGGTCAGACTAGCAATCTAACCAAGTCTACTATTTTGTCTCTGACAGTGATAGAAATGATTGCCTTCTTTGACGTTCATCTTAATGTTTAAGGATGTTTCATCTGAACCCCTAAGGGAAGGCAGCACTACCTAGTGGATCGAGCACGGGTCTGGGATTCAGAAGGACCTAGGTTTTAATCCTGGTTCCACTACTTCTCTGCTGCGTGACCTTGGGCATGTGATTTAACTTTTCTGTGTCTGTTACCTCAGCTGTACAATGGGGTTTCATACTGTAAGCCCCATGAGGGGCTTGGACTTTGTCCAACCTGATTACCCAGTGTCTACCCTAGTGCTTAGTACAGAGCCCGGCACATAGTAAGTGCTTCACTAATGCCATAAAAAGCCCCCTCCGCACCATTTTCCCTCTAGTAACCTAGAGCAGACCTCTGTCATGGACTGGTCCAGACCCCTCTTGAACCTGCTGATGTTTCCAGGCTGAACAGCCAATTCCATATGCTTATCACTTGCCATGTGAAGAAGTGTTTCCTTGATTTGCTTTGAACCTACCACTTTCAGACTTCACTGGGCATCCCATTGGCCTCATTGTTGTGGGGTTTGGTGAATAATTTCCTAATTCTGTAGACGTTAATCATGTCCTCTCTCAACTTTTCTCCCCACCCCCTTCAAAGCTTTATTGAAGGCACATTTCCTTCAAGAGGCCTTCCCTGACTAAGCCTTTGCTTCCCCTTCTCCCATTCTCTTCTGCATTTCCCAGACTTGCTCACTTTATTTTTGCCCCCTCCCAGGCCCACAGCACTTACATCCATATCTACAGTTTATTTACTGAATAATATTAATAACCATCTCCACCTCTAGACTGTGTTATTTGTGGGGAAGGATGTGACTGTGACTTCTAGACGGTGAGCCCACTGTTGGGTAGGGACTGTCTCTATATATTGCCAACTTGTACTTCCCAAGCGCTTAGTACAGTGCTCTGCACACCGTAAGCGCTCAATAAATTCAATTGACTGATTCCCAGACTGAAGAGTCCTAATCTCTTCAGTCTTTCCACTTAGGGTATCTTCTTCACCCAGATCCAGTCATGTTTTAGGTCCTTCTAGACAGGTAAGATATCTTGTGCTTTAGCTGCAATTCCCAAGCAATACTGTTACTACTGTTATTTCCTTGACAAGATGCAGTGACCAGAACTGTACAGACATATCTCAGGTGTGAATCTACCGTGTTTTTCATAGTGGCCACGTTATGCCTTTGTTTTATTTTCTATCCCCTCCTGATGCTATTTAGCCAAGTCAATCCATTTAAAAGAGTGCCCATTTTAGGACTATTATGATTTTCTTTCAAATAACTTGAGGAAAATTTTCCTGTTGTAATAGGTGGCAATTTAGATCTAGCTTTATGGGTGTAAATGCATAGAATCTACTGGATGAGCAGTGTCTGACTTTTTTTAAGCTAAAGATGCTGGATAGTCATTGTACATTAGTTCATTAATTTGGAAAAGATAGCTAAAGTGGCATACATAAAAAATGATGGGGAGGCATAATGGTAGCTTAACGGTATGCAGTGTGAGTTGTTCAAATTATTTCAGTCTACATTATATACTGTGATGATCCTTAATGATTTTTCTTCATTTTAATTCATTTCTCCATTTAAAAAATATTAATCTACCCGAGAGTTCCACTTTCTTGCTTTAGAACAGTAAGGCAGAGCAAGAGGTAATTTGCAAAGAAATCTTCTATTTCTTGTGCTGAATAGCTCTAGAGAAGCAGCGTGGTTCAGTGGAAAGAGCACGGGCTTTGGAGTCATAGGTCATGGGTTCAAATCCCAGCTTTGCCAATTGTCAGCTGTGTGACTTTGGGCAAGTCACTTAACTTCTCTGTGCCTCAGTTACCTCATCTGTAAAATGGGGATCGACAGTGAGCTCCCCGTGGGGCAACCTGATCACCTTGTATCCCCCCCAGTGCTTAGAACAGTGCTTTTCACATAGTAAGCACTTAATAAATGCCATTATTATTATTATTATTATCTAGTTGAGTGTATTAATGTGAACAGTCAATCAAAGGCTAAGTTTTGAGGTCATTGGTTTTAGCAACACAGGTTTTGTATAGCACTGTCCCATATCTAAGTGCAGTGTTCTAGGTTTTGGAAGATTTACTAAATACCTGAACTTAGAAAAGTTTTATAGAATTTTCTTTTTTTTTTTAACAGCCTCATGAAGGAAAGCAAGCTGGTTCCAGTTCTTTTTCAAGTTATTCTGGTAAGAAACTAAATCTGCATTTTAAACATAAGCAGTAAATCGAAGAAAGTATTGAATAGTATGTCTAGACGTGTATTTTATCATTTGCTCTCTCAGATTCCCTCTGACCTTTGGCTCTCCTTTGGAAAGCTTCACTATTTTATTGCTATTGCCAATCCTGCTCTTCCTTGGGTTAGTGCTCTTAATTGGCTCCATGATAAAAGTGGTGAATGAAAGAAGGCAAAATGAAGTCCAAGACCTAAAAAAAAAAGCAACCAAATCAATATACTATATTAAATGGTTATAAAAATAGTTATAAAGGAGTTATATTAATAGTCTGTAGTAATATAAAGCACTCAATCACTTTGCCTCCTGCTACCTCACCCTGCTGCTCTCCTACTGCAACCCAGCCTGCACTCTTCACTCCTCTATTGCTAACCTACTCACTGTACCTTGATCTCATCTATCTCACCACCAACCTCTAGCCCATGTCCTGCGTCAGGCCTGGAATACCCTCCCTCTTCATGTCCGACAGACAATTTCTCTCCCTGCCTTCAAAACCTAATTGAAGGCCCATCTCCTCCAAGAGGCCTTCCCTGACTAAGCCCTCTTTTCCTTTTCTTTCACTCCCTTCTGTGTCACCCTGACTTGTTCCCTTTAGTCACCCCCTTTCCCAGCCTCATAGCACTCATGTACGTGTCTGTAATTTATTTACTTGTGTAAATGTCTGTCTTACCCTCTAGACTGTAAGCTTGTTGTAGGCTGGGAATGTCTGTTATATTGCTATACTGTTCTCCCCCAAGAGCTCAGTACAATGCTCTGCACACAGTAAGTGCTCAATAAATATCATTGATTGATTGTCAAATAGTAAATATGAACCAATAATTAAATAGTTTTTCCACATTTACGTAAGTAAACATTTAATTTTCATAGGGTTATCTTTCACAAACTAGAAATCTATCATTATCTAGAACACTTAAAGAAGAGCAATATTATGCCAGACGGCTTCAGATCTCCTTTGGCATTCCAAATTGAATGAAGCTGGTGTTTTCTTCCCTAGGAGTAGAATAAAACTTTTCCACACCCTAGCCCGTCTCTCCCAGACCCAAGGAAAACACTAGGTACAGAACAGGACTATTTTTGGTTTAACTGATCAATAATTCTAGTCAGTGGAGTTTATTAAGGATTTACTGTGTGCATAGACCTGGATAAAGTGCTTAGGAGAGTACAGTATAACAGAGTTTGTAGACACGTTCTCTGCCCACAAGGAGCTTACAATCTAGGGACAGACATTAATATAAATTACAGAGGTGTACATTAGTGCAGTGAGGCTGAAGGTTAGATGAATATCAGGTGTTTACAGGATACAGAGTCAAGTGCATAGGTCGCACAAAAGGAATAGTGACTAGGGGAAATGAGGGCTTAGTCAGAAAGGCCTCTTGGAGGAGATGTGATTTTAATTAGGCTTTGAAGTTGTGTAAAGTAGTAGTCTGTCATATACGAAGTGGGAGGGAGAGAGTAGGTTGGTGTTAGAGGAGCAAAGCGTGTGGAATGAGTTGTAGTACCAGACATAGCCCTGTCTCAATACTTTTGTCTCTACAAGGCTTTCCTGGGTTGCAGAACTGAGGTCCTAGAAGCTCCATACTTAACCTAGGTAGATGAACAGAAGGAAAAAATTTCCTGATGCATTTTATTCAAATTTGAATCTTTGTATAATATGTTATGTAGCTATACAATATTTCAGTTGATGGAGGTTTTTTTAAACTAACCAAAAGTAATTGACCTGATACGCTTTGGAAAAACAAGACATTTCTGTGGTAGATTACTTCATTCCAACACAGTTTAATAATCAGTTGCACACATTTGCTTAAATGTGGCTCAGAATCAACCTTGTTTTTTTCTTAGGACTAAGAGTGTTTATCTTTTGCCCTTTCACTTCAGTAATTTATGTATTCTTTATCATGAATCACCTTACTCCCAAAGAATTTGAGTTCTATTTTGTTGGAAAAATGGTTAGGCCTGGCAGACTTTCCAGTAGCATCCTAAATACCGTGATGTTGTGGCATTTTATATGTATGTTCCTGAAGAAATTTTCATGGCAAACATTAACTGCAAATGAAGGACAGGCAACGTATTGGGTAGACACCTTAATTATTTTTGTAGTTCTGTGAAATTACAACTAAAGAAGATAATAGAATGGGCATGGTAGCCTTCATATTCTGGTGCTTATTTCCTCATTTTTCAAAGTGTTCACTTCCCTTCCCCAAATCATATCATTTTCACCAATGGGAAAACTGGGTAATACAGAGATAAAATAGCTTTCCAAAGCAGGTGTGAAAAGTTCCCAAGGTAGCAGAGAGTAAAAGTTATGATTCTTTACTCTGAAAACTTCAGCTGCTGGATTGTGCTCACTTAAATCTTCCTTGTTTTTCAGGAACCTATATAGTAATAATAATGATGGCCTTTATTAAGCACTTATTATGTGCAAAGCACTGTTCTAAGCGCTGGGGAGGTTACAAGGTGATCAGGTTGATCCCATGGGGGGCTTACAGTCTTCATTCCCATTTTACAGATGAGGTAACTTAGGCACAGGGAAGTGAAGTGACTTGCCCAAAGTCACACAGCTGACAGTTGGCGGAGCTGGGATTTAAACCCTTGACCTCTGACTCCAAAACCCGTGCTCTTTCCACTGAGCCACGCTGCTTCCCCTATATGTTTTTCTCTGAAGCAAAGAATTTGTGAAGCTTATTATATACTGAAATAGAGTTGTCAACAGAAAGTTTACTCTATTGGATTTCGGATTTTGATTAAGTATAACAATAAACCATCTATGGGCATCTAATTTCTATTGCTTTTTGTATTTGTTTTCTTGGGTGAACATAAAAAACTGAATTTATGCACCCAACCACAACTGCAAATGATTTCTCATATTTCTCTGGGAAGCTTGATAAACTAAAACCATTTTATGAATTTATGGAGTAAGTAGAAGTTTGCCAGGTGTGGGCTCATTCAAAGCTTTTGATTTCTTCAGGCTCAATGTTGCTCAAAGACCTCTTTGATATATTTTGTAAAAATATAAATTTAAAGCTAAATAAATAGTAGATGTATAGATGTGAAACAAGAATGTTTCGTACATATAGCCCAAAAGATCCCTCCACAACAGGGCTGTCTTCTAGTTTGTCAACAATATTCATTCATTCAATCGTATTTATTGAGTGCTTACTGTATGCAGAGCACTGTACTAAGCACTCGGGAAGTACAGTTTCAAAGAGCGTAAGTTAAAATAATGTTCCTTATTACAAAAATGCATCTTCTTTATAAATAATACTAACCTCTGATGAACTATTAAGGATTATTCTTAAAATTTCCTCTAAAATGTATCCACCTTTTGACAAATTTTTTTAGGGCATATGTTGCCTATTTTGAAATCAGCTTATCAACCCCATTTCTTGCCTCTTTCATGAACCGTTTATTTGGGTGCTTATGAAGATTTTTTTCTCTTGATTTTGTTGGTGATAAACTTTTGGAGTCTACTATTTTTACGGCTTTTAAAATGAAAAACAGCAAATTAAGTAAGTGACATGAATGGACAATGCAGCACAGCACATTCTTTGCAGAAGCAGCAACTAAGGTTAAATATAAAATCTGGCTTATTCTTTTTATTCCTCCTGCCTGCTAGTGTGCACTAATGTTGTTCCTATATGTTTGATGCCTGTTAAATTAAAATTCATGTTATGGCTGTTCCCTGAAATTAGTCAGTATGAGGACATTGTTCTATTATCTTTATTGTAATATAGCTTCTGTGTTTTCACCACTGAACTCTTCCTGCTGCATCTTATTAGTCTAGGGCAACTTCTAGATTTAGTTGTAAAAATGATTCATTTTCTTATCTGTGGCAGGTTTTCCTTTGAAATATATTACCCATGCACTTTAGGAGATTGCTCACATATGTCTCTCGGTCTGTTCTTCAATCTTGCCCTATACCTGTGGAATGCAAGGCGGTGTTACTATTACTTCACTCCAAAATGTTTTAGAGTTTCTTCCATAACTTCTGTTTTGCTGCTTTTGATAATATATTAGAAATTGTGATTTTGGAGTTATGTTTTAAAAAAAAATGAAAAGCACACATAGTTTTCCCACTTGATAGGATAAGTAAAATGGTGGTTGATGCTGTGGGTGGTTCTTACATTATTATCATAGTTTTATTTAGGCTCTGTGAGTAGTTTGCCTAAAAACAAAGAGGTAAAATGTACAGAGTGCAACATTATCATTAAAGAAGCATCGTGGCTCAGTGGAAAGAGCACAGGCTTTGGAGTCAGAGGTCATGGGTTCAAATCCTGGCTCCACCAATTGTCAGCTGTGTGACTTTGGGAAAGTCACTTAACTTCTCTGTGCCTCAGTTACCTCATCTGCAAAATGGGGGGGGATTAAGACTGTGAGCCCCCCGTGGGACAACCTGATCACCTTGTAACCTCTCCAGCACTTAGAACAGTGCTTTGCACATAGTAAGTGCTTAATAAATGCTATTATTATTATTATTATTATTATTATTATTAGGGATAGCCCTCCCAAGTCTCTTGGCAATATCACTGCCCTCCACCCTTATCCCTACCTTTTGCAAATATAAATCTCTTTATTCCCCCTGCCCATCTTTCCAGACCCTTAAGTCTTTCAAGCATCCTTCTCTCACTTGAAATTCCACACCACCTCTAGCCTGAATTCTGCTAACTGAAGCATCTCTCTAATGTAAAAGGTCTACAAATCCAGCAGAGAGGAGAGCCTTGTGCTTTTCTGCCCGTGAACATGCCTCTGTTCTGGCACAGTGGGACCTCCATTAACCAAATTCTGTGAGAATTTCTCTGAGAGCCCCAAATGAACTACAAATGTTAAAAAAAAAATGTCCTTGCCAGGAGCAGCATAATGCTGATAAATTTCCAGTTCTTCATGTACACCTACACTTTGGATTGCCAAGTCAAACTCGGCTAGAACGAAGACTTTAAACTTCTCTATTGGATGGTCCTGCATAAAAACTAATGTTTGGCCTTACGTTTTGAAAAATCATATTTATAAGAGAGTTCGGAACAATTCCCCAAGGTAATCTGTTTTGATGTTTTTTTAAGTGCTTTCTATGTGCCAAGCACTGAACTAAGTGCTGGGATAGATACAAGATAATCAGGTTAGACACAGTCCCTGTCCCACAAGGGACTCACAGTCTTTGTCCCCATTTTACAGATGAGGGAACGGAGGCATAGAGAAGTTAAGTGATTTGCCGGCTCCGCCAATTGTCAGCTGTGTGACTTTGGGCAAGTCACTTAACTTCTCTGGGCCTCAGTGACCTCATCTGTAAAATGGGGATTAAGACTGTGAGCCCCCCGTGGGACAACCTGATCACCTTGTAACCTCCCCATCGCTTAGAACAGTGCTTTGCACATTGTAAGTGCTTAATAAATGCCATTATTATTATTATTATTTGCCCAAGGTCACACAGCAGACATGCAGCAGAGCCGAGATTAGTACCCAGATCCTTCTGACTTCCGGGCCTGCGCTCTATCCACTAGACCATATTGTTTCTCTATTGAGTTTAGACTTTAGAATTAGATCTACAACCAGATTAGAAATCCCAGATGGAAGATTGTGATTTCTTAGTTGCGGTCCTGGTCTTCTTGGAACTGAATATCCCGATTGCCAGTAAGGATTTCCTCTCGGCTGAAAAGGGATCGATGAAGGAACGTTGGGAAGCAGCGTGGCTCAATGGAAAGAGTGCGGGCTTGGGAGTCAGAGATCCTGGGTTCAAATCCCGGCTCCGCCACTTGTCAGCTGTGTGACTTTGGGCAAGCCACTTAACTTCTCTGTGCCTGTTACCTCATCTGTAAAATGGGGATTAAGACTGTGAGCCCCAAGTGGGACAACCTGATCACCTTGTATCCCCCTCAGTGCTTAGAACAGTGCTTTGCACATAGTAAGCGCTAAACAAATTCCACTATTATTATTATTATTATTATTATTATTATTACAAGGTTTCCCCCCTTAATACACAGAAAAGCTAAAAGCGTGCCTGGTCACTCGGTAACTTACCAAGAGGTGCTGCCCATATTGAAAGCGTTGATCTGAGTCCACCCCAAAACTACATTTGAGGCATATTTGTAGGGGCATCTGGCCTCCAAACATCCCCAGCAAGATTGGGCTAGCTGGGATGACTTTGTTGGACAGTAGCAGAAAGCCAATTGGAACTGGAAAGAAGGGTTAACCCTTAATTCATTCATTCATTCATTCAATCGTATTTATTGAGTGCTTACTGTGTGCACAGCACTGTACTAAGCACTTGGGAAGTACAAGTTGGCAACGTATAGAGACGGTCCCTACCCAACAACAGGCTCACAGTCTATGACATCCAGTTAGTTCCACGTTCTTCTCCAGAAGGATGCAGCAAAAAAACAAACAAAAAGCCAAACCAACACCCAACTAAACAGTTCATGTATAGAAGGGTCACCCAGATGTAAAGCCTTTTAAAAAAAAACTTTTTTTTAATTGGTAAGACTGTATTTATTTACAGTTTCACAGTGCATGGGGCAGATGCCCGCCTGTTTATCTGCGTATGTCAGATAATTGAATGTAAGCACTCAGCCAAATATAGCCCAGTTGTTTCTCTGCATGCCCATTGAACTCAGACCCCTGGTGACCTCAACCATGTGGAACTATAAGGGACCCTCATTGAGTCCCATAAGAATTATTGTGTTGACCTTGAGTGAATATGGATTTTGCACAACTTTGTTTTTTGTTTGTTTTACTGGGATGTGTTAAGTGCTTACTATTTTCCAGGCTCTGTTCTAAGTGCTGGGGTAGATACAAAATAATCAGGTTGGGCACAGTCTCTGTCATACATGGTGCTCACAGACTTAATCCCTATTTTATAGAGAAGTGAATTGACACGCCCAAGGTCCCACAGTAGTCATGTGGCAGAGTTGGGATTAGGACCCGGGTCCTTCTGACTCCAAGGCTCATGCTTTAATAATAATAATGTTGTTATTTGTTAAGCGCTTACTATGTGCTGAGCACCGTTGTAAGCGCTGGGTTAGATACAGGGTAATCAGGTTATCCCACGTGGGGCTCACAGTCTCAATCCCCATTTTACAGATGAGGTAACGGAGGCACCGAGAAGTTAAGCGACTTGCCGAAGGTCACACAGCTGACAAGTGGCGGAGGCGGGATTAGAACCCACGACCTCTGACTCCTAAGCCAGGGCTCTTTCCACTAAGCCACGCTGCTTCTCTAGTCACTAGATGATGTTGCTTCCTTGCTATGGGAGGAGCAGTTAAACTTAATTCAGGCTGCATACTTTTGGGTTCACCAAGTGTCAGAGAGACAGTACCCTAGAAGGGACAGTGCTCTTGAGCCAGGGTAAAATCATTCATACAGCACATTAGAAAGAAGCATGATTACTGCTCTGATATCCCCGCTGCCCATTTCCAGATAACTGAGTTAACAGACTCTGTGTTAGAGAATATTTTCTGGGTTGGAAACTTCAGCATGATGAAGTGCCATATTTCAATGTTAGTAACAACACCACATTATTTAAGAAGGCCTTTAGATGGAAAAATAATTTATGGTTGTGCAGGTCACGAACATGTATAGGATGGCAAATTACAGGCCAAATGATGTAAAATAATTGGCAGTACTGGTGGTGGGGCCTACCAACCATAATGGTATGAAAACTTGATACACAAGACTCTGGTTGAAAGGTCAGCTCAATTCTCTGTTTTGGGCTATTTGCGCAATAGGTTGGGGTTGATGGAAAGACGAAGATAAATTCTAGGCTTCTTTGCCTAGTGGCAGATTTCACCTCCCTATACTGCAGATTTATGGTCGCGAATTGCAGCGGATATTATTTCGACAGAGATGAATTTGCTGTACAGTTAATTTTTCCTTATTGCAAGAGCTGATGGAATGTTTCAAATTTCAGCTAGACTAAATAGCAAAAGACAAACTAAGATGAGCCCTGTTTCTGACACTGAGAGGGTCTTTTGACAATTTTTTTCCCTAGGTAGCATTTCAGTCTAACCCATTTGTTCATCTAAAAACTAAAGCCAGTGTCCATGATCTCCAAGCCTGATTGAGATGGTATAAGATCTTTATCTGAAATGGTGAATGTATGATTGCCTTTTAATTTTAACCTTAACTGATTCTCACACTGTTTTTGTGAATTTAATATCGGTATCCTTACTCTGATATTGTCTCTTAGATATTGATATCCTTAGAGAAGCTTAGAGAAGCAGCGTGGCTCAGTGGAAGCAGCATGAACTTTGGAGTCAGAGGTCATGGGTTCAAATCCCGACTCCGCCACTTGTCAGCTGTGTGACTTTGGGCAAGTCACTTAACTTCTCTGTGCCTCAGTGACCTCATCTGTAAAATGGGGATGAAGACTGTGAGCCCCCCGTGGGACAGCCTGATCACCTTGTAACCTCTCCAGCACTTAGAACAGTGCTTTGCACATAGTAAGCGCTTAAAAAATGCTATCATTATTCATCATTATCCTCCCCAGCTCTTAGAACAGTGCTTTGCACTTAGTAAGCATTTAACAAATGCCATTATTATTATCATTATTATTATTATTAATATCTTATTGATATACTTATCTAATATTGATAATGACCCATATTCTCTAATTAAGGGTAAGTGGCTTTTTGGCTGTGGATAACTTTGACATCCAAAGTATTTTGTGAACTGATCCATGAACATATTTGATTTTTAATAAGTTCACCGGAGAGGAGTTATTACAAGACACATGACTCCTATAGGCATCTCTGATGAAGTAGATGGGCCCAGAGGGGTATCAAATATTAGTGTAGAAGAAAGATAGAGTGCTATTAAGACTTGCAGTTTACAGAAACTTTAGACTGCGCATACCTGCTCATTTCCAGGAAGTTGGCTCATTCAGCATCCTGGACAAGTTACCCTTATTACATTAATAATAATGATAATAATAACAATAATGATAATGGTGTTAGGAGATTTCTGTGTGCCCAGCACTGTACTAAGCCACTGGAGTTGATCCAAGATAATCAGGTTGGACATAGTCCTTGTCCACATAGAGCTCACAGTCTAAGTAGAAGCGAGTAGGATTTAATCCCCATTGCACAGATTAGTAAACTGAAGCACAGAGAAGTTGACTTGACCAAGACTGCACAGCAGAAAAGTGGCAGAGCTTGGATTAGAACCCAGGTCCTCTGATTCCCAATCCCTTAGTCAAGCACTGAATTAATTTATGAGCTGAAGGCAAGTGTTTGTTGCTGTAACATATGTTTGACAAGGAATGTGATGTTTAGGTGCCGTGGACTTCAAATTAGATTCTATTTTTATATGCCATAAAAGGGGACTTTGCTATCTTGTGATCATCATCCTTTGAAATAGGGAGCTGCTGACAAACCTTACCACAGAAGCAGGGCTATTTTAAAGAAAAGGATTCAGCTTGCTGATGAGTGGTGGTGTTTTTTTTTTTTAAAGACTCAGCTAGAGTTAAGTGGTCACTAAGAAGGTTAGGTAAACAGGAATAGTGAATAAGGGGAGAGCAGAATTTGTAATGTGAATGTTACAGGGAAGCCCTCTTGTCTCTGAGGATGCTATTTTCATAAGCCACTGTTAAGGGGCTTTTGGGAGTTAAAGCTTCCCTTTTGTGCTGGAAAAATCCCAGTGAACTGGGGAAGCATTTAGAATTGAGGCATCATTTGGATCTGGAAAAAAACCTGTGGTGAAAGATGGTTTGACCACTGACAGATGTTTTGCATTCAGCTACATGGTACTGATCTTGATTTTTCTTCTCCTTTTAGCAGAATATGCTTTCCTGTTCTAAGCCCCTTATTCAGATGATCTATTATGCTTCTAAATTGTCAGTTATTTTTCTTTAATAGGGCAGTTAAACCCTTACACAAGTAGATTTTGTGCCCCCAATT
The DNA here is from genome assembly GCF_015852505.1 of Tachyglossus aculeatus. Lineage (NCBI taxonomy): Eukaryota > Metazoa > Chordata > Mammalia > Monotremata > Tachyglossidae > Tachyglossus > Tachyglossus aculeatus. The sequence continues at coordinate 38,593,591 of NC_052067.1, read as the reverse complement.
CAGTTGATCTTCAGCCATGATACTACTGGATTGCCAGGCTTCAGAAATGTTCGCCGAACCTGCACAATACAACCTCCTCCACCCTTCCCTTGATAGTAGCTTGGTAATGGTATTTGGTAAGCACTTAGTATGTTCCAGGCTCTGTACTAAGAACTGGGGGAGACACAAACTAGTCAGGTTGAATTCAGTCCATGTCCCACTGGGGTTCACAGTCTTAATTCTCATTTTATGCATGATTACAAATTCAAGCCCAAGCAGGTTTTGTTTCTACCTGAAGATTCTCTTTAAAAAAGATACCTAGCCCAAATTGGTAGTTTCTACCTAAACATAAGAAAAAGATGAGAACCGTGGAAAATGCTAAAGGTGGAATTTATTTTTTTCTAAAAGCAAGTTGATTTTGAGGCCATACATGGTGTGACAAAAGATTAAAAACTGACTTGGAAGATGAAGTTTTCTTTTCAGCATGGCTTCAGTTACTGCTGTCTGCGGAGGCAGTAAGATGGTTTGTGTTCTCTAACACTCATAAGCACACATAAACACTAAGGAAAGATAGATATGAAAGCAGAACTGTACTGCAGTGTGACTCAGGATTTGGGCTGGATGAGATAGCATCTCAGAATTGCCGTTTTAACATGTTAAAAAAGAAGAGGCTGGATAGCATATGCTCAGTTTGCATTGGGTTATAATATGGCCCTGTGCCTTTTCTCCCACCTCCCCGAGAAGTCAGGTTGAAGCTTATTTTTGTTCCATAAATAATAGCAGTGTGTTCTTTACTGCTACTTACAGGCTTGTTTCTAATACACTGTGTGTGAACGTCCCTTATATGACCAAAGACCTTTGATGGATTTTTTTTTTAAATAAATTTGCTCTTGACATGACTTCAGGATTTTTGAGTTCTTAAGTAATTAGCTCTCATTTGCAGACTTAAACCTTTCTACTTTAACTTTTGAAAAGGCAAAAACTTTAATTTTTTTTAGAAATGAAAGTGCTTCATTTCTTCCTAGAAGCAATCATTGAATATAATTCCCCAATATTTATATGAACTCACATTTTATAAGTAGATAAAATCACAGTGCCTGAAAAATGAAAATTAAGCTACTGCTTTTCATTACAATTAGCCACATTATTTTATAAAGATGTGGGTTTTCATATATATAATTTTCCAAAAAATAAAAGTTTGAGTTTGCATACCAACATAGGATGGGCTGAACTTCATTGTAGCATCCCAATCCAATACTGAAGTATTGTTAGGAAAGAGATCTTTGAAGTGAGCTTAAAACTTGAAATGACACAACTTTGAGGAGAAAACCAACTTACTTTCCCCCCCATCCCAGATGACTTGAGACCTAATCTTGAGGCTTTTTTTGCACCTTAAAAATGATTTTGATTGGACCAGGAAAACAAAGTGTGATATTATCTACCTTGCTGTATCTTATATCGAGCCTGAAAAAGTTTCTAGTGATTTATATATACATATATATATTTATAACTGAAGATAGATTCATTATACTTTTTGACACTCTATTACCTGTTAAGGTAGTCTTCTTAACTGTATACTGCCTTTCTCTCTAGCCATTACTAAAGGGACTGGGGTCATTTTTATGATGGGTCCTCTTTATTAAAGGGCATCAGTAGCCCAGTGTCTGCTGTGGGCAGGGATTGTTTCTGTTGCTGAATTGTGTTTTCCAAGTGCTTAGTACAGTGCTCAATAAATGTGATTGAATGAATGAATGTGCCAGTGTGCACCGTCCCAGCATAATCTGGTAGATGCACTCTTTTGAAGTGGAAGCTTGTCCCCATTGTATCCTGAGAAACCCAAATTACCAACTGCTTCCCCTAACTTCTCCCTTTAGTTCCCAGTTCATAAGAGAGTCCCACTTGATGATCAAGTTCATTTTTTGATGATTTTATGGGAACATCTTTTTTTGGCACAGTGGGGGGAGATCTTTTTTTTTTAATTTTGGCAAGTGGGAACCCTTGAGAAAATCCCTATGTCTAGTGATTCAAGTAGTTCTGGCCCCTTCTTCTTTTGATGCTAATATACAGGAACACTGTAGGCAAGAGATCATTGATTTGATGATGGCATGCATGAATCCGGAAGAAGAAGGTGCTGCTGTTTCTGGAAGCCCTTCTTTCAGGACTGACTTGTTCCAAAGAAGACCAAACTACCTGTCCTGTGTGATGCAGTCTTGGTGTGCTGCCTTGCTGCTGTTACTTATTCTACAGCCAGCACACTGCAGCTGTTCAATCAATTTATCATATTTATTGAATGCTTACTGTGTTCTGAGCACTCTACTAAGCACTTGGGAGAGTATTCTATATCAAGTTGATAGACACGTTCCCTGTCCACGTGAGCTAACTCCCACTGGACCATTGGCTATATTTTCTACCTCTACTTTCACTCTCAGAGATGGACACCATATTACTTTAATCTGCTAGCTTTTTTTGGTTTAGAGAAATCCGATTTTCAGGATGGAATTTGGAGTTTATGCATAAACTCTCCATGGTCTTTGACCTTCCAATTACTGTTGGGAGTTTAAATCTGGGGGACCTTATTTAATTGTATTCATTGATCAAATTTGCTCTTTAGTCAATTTAAACAATGATGTTTCCTATGTAATAATGGCATCTGTTGAGGGCTTACTATGTGTCAAGTACTGTTCTTAAGCACCAGAGTAGATACAAGCTAATCAGGTCAGACACAGTTCCGGTCCCCATGGGGCTCAAAGACTAAGTTGCAGAGAGAACGAGTATTTAATCCCCATTTTACAGATGAGGCCCAGAGAAGTGAAGTCACCTGCCCAAAGTCACAAAGCAGACAAGTGACAGATCTGAGATTAGAACCCAGGTCTTCTGCCCCCCGGGCCCATGCCCTTTCCACTAGGCCATCCTGCTTCTATGTAAATAAATAATATATAATACATTATGTAATTTATTTAAGGACTAAGCTTACTAAGGTCTAAGCACAGTCTTTATTGCTTCAGTTTACTGCCTTCCCTTTTCCAAAGTTTTAATATTTGCAGGAACACTTATTTTGACCAGTCATTACAACAATCACATTCTGAACACTCTCTGTGTACCATTCGCCATAAGTGGCCATACTTAACGATCCCCAAATTCCCCATAAATTGTGTTTTTATAGCTTCATGTATCCTTAGATTGTTGTGGTGAGACTTGAACTAGATTTTTAAGTGTGCTCAGAGATAGGGCATTGGAGCCATTTATGTGGTCATCTTTTCAGCCCAGAAACTTTTTCATCTTGACGCTTTGGGAAGCAAATAGACGTTGAAGAGATTTCTAAAATGACATCTCTGTATATTGACAGTTCCTTCTGTTCCTGCAGAGAGCCAAGGATTACAACCCAATTTGCTTGTTACTGTACTGTGTGATGTTCCTTATCTGTGTGCTCTGTGACAATTTCTTGGATGGTTTTCTAAATTCACCAAACGTAGCAATCTTCAGGATTCACATCTGGATGGCATTGCAGGAGCATATTGCTGAAAGAAAAAGACTAGCAGTTTTGATCAATAACAACGGAGTCTCTGAAAACACTCTAGGCCTGAATAAGATTCCATTAAAAAAAGAGGGAGGGCAAAGAGAGAGACTGTGAATCAGGAAAGAGAAGTTGTTTAATGCAGTCCATTTAATGTAGGACTCTCCAGAGAATCAAGTAGGGATTATTACTGCTGCCCTTGCTATTAAAGCTGGAACACAAAATGCTTACTGGTTGAATGTCATCTCCATAGCATACGCTCTATTACTAGTGAATAAGATTCTAATTATGCCTTAATGATTTCAATACAAATAGCAAAACACCATCTTCATCTATGCGAATGGCTTCATTCATGGCTGCAAGATGGGCAAAATTTTAGATTGTCCATCTCTTTTCCCTAATCCCGGGGGGCTTTATTGTAAAAAAAAGAGACTTGTTTATGGTAGAGAATCAAATTGCTGTAAAAGGTTATTTCAATAGATAGTAGGGAAATCATAATAAAATAATTTCGTGAAAATAGGACCTGAAGTAAGCTTAATGGAACATGATTAGATTTAATTTCCTTACCATTTCAGTCATTAAAGGTACATTATCCTTTCGGAGACCTCATTTCGGCTCCCTGCCACAAAGCCGTTCAGAGAAACTTACATAGGAGAGGATACTGAGAGTTGTAAGTTCCATTAGCAAATGAAAATAGCTAATAATAGACCACCCTTTCATTTTTCCTGGATGTTATTGCTGCCTTTCACCCATCTTTTAGATATTTTCTTCTTTCTCCCCTCACTTTTTAAACTGTAATGATCATCAAATACAATGAAAAGATACGTTCCACAGACTAGAATATTGTCAAATATCAGCAATCAGGAAAGACACGTTTGTTTCTTTGGTCCACCACGAAGCCCAGTGTTGCAAAATTATAGGATTGGAAGGTGGGTTAGGAAATGGAATCTTTCGCTCTGCCTGCAGGATGGTCATACCTAAAGCACCTGGTTAATGATAATCTGCTCAACCTCATTTCATCTGTAATTTAAGTTTAGAAATGCCATTCTCTGAAGGAATCTAGAAGTTGAAAAATCGTATTTAAGTTTTAGCTTCTCGTCCTATTGGAGGCCAAGAACATTGAATTCCTTTAGAAACTCCTCTGAAATTACAGTATAAAAGGGCATCATGAGGATATTGTGTCATTCATTGGAATCATTACATTGATTTCTAACTTTTCAAAATGCTGCTATATTTAAAGATGATTAAGGAAATTGAAAATCCACCACAAATAAAGGCTTTGCCATTTTTAGAAAAAAAAAAAGAGCCAGGTACAAACTGAGAGTAAATTAGGCACCCTGGGAAGGGAGAGAAACTTTTTAGACCAAGAGAGGGTTATTTGGTGCCTTGAGTCAATAATTCATTGTGGCCTCCTGGTGATCTGAAAGAAGGAATGCAAACTGCCAAATCTTTGTGATGTAATTTACCCTTTAAAGAAAAGCAAGTCAGCCTGGTATAACGTGGGAGTGTGTCTGGAAAACTGAAATATTGTAACAACTAAGACAATGGAAGGGACAGGGAAAGGAGAGACACAAAGGCTGGGGGTGGGGGGGAGCTGAATATTTTTTAAAATCCCACCCATATGTCAGATGTGTCCTTTACATACGTGCGATCCGAAGTAGGTTGGAGCTGTGACATGTTTTCCCCAACTACTGGCTTTATGCTGCAGTTAGAAAATTGGTTTTCTTGCATCTCTGTAGTATGTAAAAAAAAAAAGCAACAAAAAACTTGCATATATTCTGTTGCAGAATGAATTGTTCTGTCTTCTTTTGGAAGTGGGAAGAAGGATATCCACATAATCACATATGAGAGACTTCCAAGGATATCTGAATGTAACAGCCTTTCAGGTTCAAATATGAGAATACTGAGGTTGTTTTTTTTTAATCAGTGTGTTCATGTGTCCAATGGGACTGATGAGTGACAGACAAGTCTTTCCCCTATCATGGACATATGAAGACTGCCTGATTTCACACTGTGGCGTTTTCTTCCTTCAATGTCTGGTGCCACTTTTATTTCTCTTTGGGTCACAGTCTTTCCCAAACAGGTGTTTTAAAGTAGTCACCCCGTTTTCTGATTGTTCTCTCCCAGGCTGATCTGTGTTCTGTTGCTTCCTCCCAGCCACCCACAACTATGCCACCTGGTTTGCGTTCCTTAAGGATTATTTTCTGTCCCCTTTTTAGTCTCCTCATTTCGAACATATGGCAGCCCTTTAGTTTTCTGCTATTATCCATTCTGTTACCAGCAAAAAGCGCTAACCCACAGCCGCCAACAGTGTCACCCCATTTATCTTATGTGTCTCATCTGGCAGAAGTGGGAGGTGATGAGCATTTCTGCAGGGATGGCTGACTGACTGTGATTAAGGACTTCATTCTTTGTGATCTTATCACAATCTTTGATGATCAGCATTATATGGCAAGCCTTGCTTTAGATTCAGTGGACATCTATTTCTCTGTAAAATGGGAACTTCCTTATTGAAGGCACATCTCCTTCAAAAAGTCTTCCCTGCCTAAGCCCTCCTCTCCTCTTCTCCCACTCCCTTCTGCGCCTCTCTTAATTGCTCCTTCATTCATCCTCCCTCCCACCCCGGCAGTACATATGTATATATCTTTATACATCTGTTATTAATTAACGTATCTACTTATTTATTCATTTATATTAATGTCTGTTCCCCCTCTAGACTGTGAGCTTGTTGTGGGCAGGAAAGTGTCTGTTGTTATATTGTACTCTCCCAAGCACTTTGTATAGTCCTTTGCACACAGTAAACAATCAACAAATACGATTGAATGAATGACTTTATACCTGTTCTCCCTCCTACTTAAACTGTGAGCTCCTTGTGAGAGGAGGGACTGTGTCCAACCTGATAAACTTATATATCGACCCCAGTGCAGAGAACAGTGCTTGACACATGGTAAGCGCTAAACAAATACCAATTTTTAAACAATCTGGCCTGGGTTGTAGTCTCAGTTCTGACAAAGGGGCTATGCCACCAATGTGGAAGATTTCTGACTAGAGAATCACCTAGAGCATTTTGGAAGATGGATAGGCCCAACAGGAATTCGGAAACAAAAGTTGCTGGACAACACGGTTGGCAGGGATGTGGTGGCTATCAACCTGATCAAAGCACTACAGCACAGCCTCAACATCATGCTGCGCTCACTTTAGCAGCAAATGGGTCCTAAGTAAATAAAAACCGTCACATCTACTTCAAAATATGCTGCAAGCCTGCCTGCTCAGTAGTACTAATGCTAGGACTTCCCTCTCTATCCAAACTGCCATGTTAATACAATCACTCATCCTGTCCCTCCTGGATTACTGCATCAGCTTCTTGCTGATCTCCCAGCCTCCAGTCTCTCCATACTTCACTCTGCTGCCCAGATCATTTTTGCCCCAAAACGTTCAGGACATGTCATCCCATTCCTCAAAAAACTCTAGTAGTTGCTGATCCACCTCTGCATCAAACAAAAACTCCTCACCTTTGGCTTTAAAGCACTCCACCACCTTGCCCCTTCCTACATCACCTCACTTCTCTCCTATAACCCAGCCCACACACTTCACTACTCTAGTGCTAACATTTTCACTGTGCCTCCATCTCAACTATCTCACCACTGAACCCTAGCCCACATTCTGCCTCGAGCTTGGAACACCCTCCCTTCTCAAATCTGACAGATAATTACTCTTCCCCCCTTCAAAGCCTTATTGAAGGCAAATCTCATCCAAGAGGCTTTCCCAGACTAAGCCCCACTTTTCCTCATCTCCCACTCCCTTCTGCGTCACCCTGAATTGCTCTCTTTGCTCTTCCCCCCATCCCAACCCCACAGCACTTACGTATATATCTGTAATTTTATTTTTTTGTATTCATGTCTGTCTCTCCCCACCACCCTCCCCAAGACTGTAAGCTCATTGTTGGCAGGGAATGTGTCTGTATTATTGTACTCTCCCAAGCAGTTGGTTCAGTTCTCTGCAAACAGTAAGTTCCTCAATAAATATGATTGAATGAATAGATAGTTATTAAGCACTTACGAAGGGCTGGAGAAAAAATACACAGGTGAAAATTAGATGTAGATCCTGGTCCTCACAATCTAAGAATCTCATTGCACACTAATCTGGTCTCTCATTGTCCTCTGGGCTTCTGCAGGAACTTACCCGACAGGGAGGAGAGAATGTGAGTGGTACTGTGTATTTACTGTTCTAAAATATGAGATAGACACCATCATCATCATTATGTAGTGCCTTTGTTTAGCTCAGCGTGGCTTAGCAGAAAGAGCATGAGCCTGGGAATCAGAGGACTGGGATTCTAAAGCCAACTCTATCACTTGTCTGCTGTGTGACTTGGGCAAGTCATTCCACTTCTCTGTGCCTCAGTTACCACATCTGTAAAATGCGGTTGAGCTCCGTTTTGGACATGGACTGTGTGCAACCTCACATCTATCCCAAAACTTAGTATAGTGTGTGGCACATACTGCTGAACAAATGCCATTAAAAACAACAACTCTATAAGTCATATGTGGTATCTGTAGTGCTTTCAAGTCTTACCAACTTCTAGAATATTGGGCATGACAACTGGTGTTTTGATCTTCCATTACAGCTAAATCTTGATATAATAATAATAATAATGGTATTTGTTAAGCACTTACTATGTGCAAAGCACTGTTCTAAGCGCTGGGGGATACAAGCTGATCAAGTTGTCCCACTGGGGGCTCACAGTCTTCATCCCCATTTTACAGATGAGGGAACGGAGGCACAGAGAAGTGAAGTGACTTGCCCAAAGTCACACAGCTGACAATTGATGGAGCCAGGATTTGAACCCATGACCTCTGACTCCAAAGCCCGGGCTCTTTCCACTGAGCCACACTGCTTCTCTAATATGATATCATATTGGCATGGCAGTTTTTCTTCATCACCCAAAAGAACATTAGTTACCTTAATTGTTTTTTGCCTCTTTGTTGCTCCCTGTATCAGTGGTCAGTGGGCTGTCCAAGCAATAGTATTAAGGGATGGCACTTAGTTGTCTTTGGGCCATTGGAGATCATTAGCCATTTGAAAGTTGTCAAGGTACATAACCTTGGATTTCATCTGGTTCATTGTCAGGCCATACCACTTTGCTGACTCTAAAATGGGCTCATAATCATGTGTGTATCTTTGTATATATTTGCTTCTAGAGCATAGTTCTCAGCTTATAAAAGTTCTTGCATGAATGATTCAGGAACTTTAGATGATTCTTTCAGTCTGTTGATGTAGCTTCCCAGAGGATTAGACTCATATTCTGACCCCAACATCTAGAATCCTGTTGTGATTCTGAGTGGCTATAAAAAATAAGTTGAACCTTGCTGGAAGTAATGTACAGCACTGTTTTACTCTATTGATGATGGGATAATGACCAGAGAAGGTCTTCCCTTCATATAATTATCATATCTTGGAATAATTGTAGAATGTTGATCAACTTTTCAGGGTAATCAGTGTTTCAGCAATTGCCAGAGCCCCAGTTTACCAATGCTGTCAAATGCTTTTATGAGGTCTGCAAACACCATATAGTGGGCTTAATGTTATTCCCCACACTTCTGGTGTGTAATGAAGGTCACTGCCGTTGTGCCTTCCTGTGGTCTGAAATTGCATTGAAATTCTGTGAACACCTGGTTAACCATGTTTTCCAGTGGTTCCTCCGGGTAGAATCTTGCTGGCAATGGACAGCAATGAGATTTCCCTGATGGTTCCCACAGTCAGCTCTCTTGCTTTCGCTAATTCCAGTGAAAGATTGTGACATTTCTGAATTACCTAGCCCCCTTGTTTCCCCTACTTTGTGAGGAAAGGGAAAAGCAATGAAAATCAAATTCATCAACAGTAGGTATTGATTACTGAATCTGTCATCAGTCACATTACCACACTTATTCGTTTGGGCACATTTCAGGGTGACTTAATGGAACAGGATGTGTGTATTCTGACTAGAGGTTCCTATTGAACAATAATATGTTTCCTATAAAATAATTTACTCAAGTGTGGATTTCTCCATGCACTCAACTAGTAATTTCAGTGGAAATTATAGTATGTTTGTGAATTGAATATGAGTATTTTTTCAATTTTATGTGGTTTGGGGTAATACTGGCCAAGAACTACTTCTTCTAAAAAAGAAAAATCAACCGAAGGGATTTATTTTGGTCATTCCCATTTTACAAATGACTAGATATTTAAGCACAAGCACCCCAATATATTTAATTTTCTCTCTAGTAGTTTTGCACTTAGGGCCTTTAAAAGAGTTATTGAACTGAAAATATGGGGGAAAAATTCCTCTGGAGCCACAAGCATCAGGTAGTTGAGGCTATAATTATCTGTCTTACAGGATTTCAGGAAACTGATCTTCAGGTTACTTTTTCAAAGCAGGAGGAAGAGAGAATTGGGACACACCATTAAAAGGGCACATTTTTATAGGAATAGTCACATATCCCTAGGATTCTAATCCCTGCTCTGTCACTGACCTGCTGTGTGACCTTGGGCAAGTCACTTGTCCTGTCTGTGCTTCAATTTTCTCATATGTAAAATGGGGGTAGTAAACTGCTTGTGGGCAAGGAATGTGTCTTTCTACTCTGTCTTACTCTCCCAAACCTTTAATACCTTGCTCTGCACACCATAAACACTCAGTAAATACCTCTCATTGATTGGGGATAAAATGCCTTCTCTTTCAGTTGTAAATCCTGATACTATCAAGGACTGTCTCTAATCTAATGATCCTTGATCTGCCCTAGATTTTCACACAATACTTGATCCATAGCAAAAGCATAATAAACGTTCATAATGAAAAAATTAGGGTTTTAGGACAATTTTAAAAAGATAAACTGTGCTCCAATATTGGAACTATCATGACTCAATTTATCAGCCTGCCTTTCACCTATTCCTAGCTATTTTTGCTCAATTGAAATGCCTAAGCTTCCACACCTGGGCAGCAACATGCACAATACATTCTCATTTTAGGTCCTACAGTATTCTAGGATTTATAATATGCTATCCTAGGGGACAGTAATCCCAAAGTACTCCACTCTTCAAGGTCCATTGTTTATTAAGAGGGGGTTGGAGAGCATTCAAACTAGATAAGATGCCCCAATATTCTAGTCTTAACAAAAATAACGTATTCAACTCATTAACAGTAGCATCAATAGTTGGAACTTCTTAGACAATTTAGAAACAAATTTCTTAGAGTCTCTTGGGACATCTCAGAAGCACCATTTATGACAAGCAAGGTTTTCCATTTTGGAGAGTACCTGGAGAAGTGCAGAGGTATTGCAACAAATGGTATTTGTGTTGGTGAAAGGCAAACAACTTCAGATCATTGGAATTTACCAAGCTGTAGAACATGCCATTAGCCGACCACACTAGTCTCAAGATTAATTTCTAGCAAGCATTTCAATTACTTCTGACAAGGAATATTCATTATTACACCCAGGCTGTGTCAAATTCATCAGCAGTTTAGTTTTTTTGGTTGGGTATTCACCATTTGCAGGTTCTCATGCATACTGGCCTCTTGCAGGATCAGAAAAGTGTTAATTGATATTGTTGATGCTTTTTTTTTAGAAATCTAGATCAATCTCCCTTCTGTGATTCACTCATCCATCACTTTATATGAATTTGATTCCCTGTGTAGCATAGATTACAAGCACCTAGGGCAGACAGATATTCATTTGTGAAATTCTGGGGAATATTTCTGAATACTCTTTGCATATACCTTAGTTAAACCAAGAACTCTCAGTAATCAAGTGCCAAACTGTAAAGATCATCTCTTCAAAAATCATTTTAATTTGCCTTAAATAGTACTGAGACAAAGCCCTATTCTTAGACTGAAATTATCTCTAGTAGCAGAAAAATCCAATATATAGAGATGAAAAGGTATAAACTCCTTTTATCCTTCAGTATGCATGAATACATTATAATTTTACCCCATAAAGTAGTGTTTTGATAAAGTAGACATGATCTAATTTTTTCAGGGGATCACACCTGGGAAAACATTAGCTATTGTTTAAATGCAAGCAAAATGTGAGTGTGGGATTAGAGGCTGTGTCTGATATAAGAATAATAATAATTGCATTTATTAAGCACTTACTATGTGCAAAGCACTGTTCGAAGCACTGGGGAGGTTACAGGAGAACAGGTTGTCCCACAGGGGGCTCACAGTCTTAATCCCCACTTTACAGATGAGGGAACTGAGGCACAGATAAATTGTGATATGATTATCTGCCTACCCCAGCACTTAGCAATCAATCAATTGTGTTTATTCAGTACTTTGTGCAGGGCGCTGTACTGAGCACTTATACAACAGACACATTCCCTCCCCAAAACGAGCTTAGAGACTTGTGGGGTTGGGGAGAGACAGACATTAAGATAAATAAATTACATTTATGTACATAAGTGCTGTGGGGCTGGAGTTGGGGATGATAAATAAAGGGGGCAAGTCAGAGAGATGCAGAAGGGAGTGGGAAAAGGGGACATGAGGGCTTAGTTGGGGGAAGGCTTATTGGAGGAACTGTGGATTTGAAGGCAGGGACAGTAATTGTTGGATATGAAAAGGAGGGCATTCAAGGCCAGAGGCGGGAGGTGGGTGAAAGGTCTGCAGCAAGAGAGATGAGATGGAGGTACAGTGAATAGGTTAGCATTAGAGGAGTCAAATGTGCAGGCTGGGTTATAGTAGGAGACTAGCAAGGTGAGGTTAGCACATAAAAGGAAGGACATAGTAAGAAAGTTAGCTCATACTAAATTTCTTAATAAATTCTATTATTATTATAGGTTCTATGGCTTCTTTGGGCATATGATCTTGTGGCATATGAAGTCACATCCCGAGTGATTATTGACTGATGAATTAATCAGTCAATAATTAATGGTATTTATTGCATGCAGAATAGTGTACTAAGTGCTTGGGAAAGTACAATTCCACTGAGTTGGTAGATGTGATCCCTGCCCTCAAAGAGCGATTAAAAGATTAAAATGGGAAAACATTTCTGGGGAGCATTAGTGAAGTTTTAATGTAATTAGATTGAGCAAACTAGCTAAAATTGGGGTTGGGACTTTTGAATTTCATTTTTAACTTTATGACCAATTTGTATTCCAAGTTAAATAAAAGTCACTTAACTTCTCTGTGCCCCAGTTACCTCATCTGTAAAATGGGGATTAAGGCTCTGTGGGACAACCTGATCACCTTGTAACCTCCCCAGCGTTTAGAACAGTGCTTTGCACATAGTAGGTGCTTAATAAATGCCATCATCATCATCAAACAGTCCCTGTGTATGGAGACTTGGAACTCTAGGTGTGTGGTCATGCATAAAATGTTAACAGTGCAAGCAGCCTTAAGCCATTGATTTTTGAACACTCCACATTCAGGCTTTCCATTACTCTAATGGCTGAAATGTTACATGATCAGAATAGTATATAAGAAAAAGTATGTTCTCTTTTAAAAACCTGAACTATGACCAACTATGTGCACTGTGAGATAGCAAAGCCCGTGGAGGCATCCTCTCTGCTACTGAAACAAGCTGATTAATCCTATTAGATTCAGAAAACGTTTGGTTTTGGGGGCCAGCCAGCATTATTATGAGATTTTTCCCATTTTCCCAAGAGTAACTCACTTGACACTCCGATAGAAGAGCTGACCGCACCAGACGAGGCTTAAGAGTTGAACCAAAGCTACAGCTGTAGGGAACAATATTATGAAGCATTAATTCCACTGTTGCTTAAGGAATTGTTTAGAAAGAAGGTAGGGAAACTGCCTAAAAGCAGCCATCAATTTCATCAATAGCCTCTGATTAACAAGAAAGCTCTCCAATATCACTCTTCACGTGTATGCATTTTTGAGCCTCACAGTTTTCCTTTGAGGTAGGGAAGATAAGCATTAATAGTCTTATTTTACAGAAAAAGAATCAAAAGCACAGAGGGTAATAAATTTGAACAGGACCATCCAGTAGGCGATGACCTACTGGTCATAAAAGATCACCCAAATCTCTTGATTCTTAGAGCAGCATTTTAGTCCCTAGAATTGTTGCCCAAATTACATTCTCCCTGCTTGTGGCAGTTTTTGGTTTTTCTCTCCTTTGGAAAGCTTAAGTGCAGTCCTGTCTAGCTGTAAGAAGCATCATTGCTTCCAGCTCCGAAGAGGGAAAGTTACTTAGCAAATGGTTTGTGAAAAGCAGAGCAAATGAAGAGAAGTTCTTTGGTTTTGCCATTCTGTTTTTGAAAAAACCTCTCCCCCTCTCATAATAGCAGCTCCTCACTACAGAGAGAGCTGTGCTGAGAAAGATGCCTAAAGAAATAGGCACTCCTTATAATGAAGCTTTTACTATGAGATCTAGGGAAATCTGGATAACTGGATATTCTGAATCCTTGAGTCCTCTGTATTGCCACAGAAGTGATCAATCTGGAGTTGCTGTGACAAGTTGACTTTCAGCAAATTTAGCCCTCCTGCCGATATTGCTGTTAGTACTCTGGAAAGTTGAATTTTGGAACATGGGAGTATTACTGAACTATTTAGGAGGAGTAGATCCTTTCGAAGGGAAGATTATGCCTCCGGGTTAAATGAATTAGAAAGATCCCTGAAGCTTTCTAAAAAAAAAAAAACCAAACATATTTTTATGAAAACCACCAAAATAAGAGTCTGAGTGGCAGTGGTTCTCACCTCTCTTCATTTGTTTCTCAGGGGAAACAGGTGAAACAGCTTATATGGCCACGTGCACAATAAAGCATTAAAGTGCCCAAGAGTGCCCCACCCCCTTAATAGGAAGAGGAAGGACTTTTCTTCAGAGTTGATTTGGATTTTATTAGTGTTTAAACGTATGTTTTCATTCAGTCATTATTCAGATTACCATTTGGGTTTGTCACCAAACCCCTACATTGAAACTGAAAAAAAACCCCAAGTGTCTGCCTTCTTTCAGTGAGATAAGATAGTGGTTTGAAATAGTGAGTTCTCCTATTAAGACATATTTGGTCATTAATGAAGCCTTAATGATAGAATCAGATTATTAATAAGGAATATGACATTTTCTTCTCATAAATTTAAGGCAATATTATTGAACAATTAACACCTTCATTATGAAATTCTTTGACCCATTTTTTTTCCTCAGTCCCACATCATCTCCGAAATTGTAATTGCGTTTACAGATTAAAGATCCTCCCCTAAGCATTGTGATCCCAATTACAAGGCAATTTAGGAGTAATAATGACTTATTGAGTCCCCAGTGGGTGCAGTACATTTGAAGTAAGCACTTAAAAAACGTATTAAAGAGGATCCCTCCCTTTATCAAAAGTATTTTCTTCAAGTCTTTACTTCAGCCAATTAAGCTATAGGCTATGTGAGATGACAACCTTCATATAGAGAGCTTAAATGCTGTTTGAAAACAAAAGTGGCATATTCTTGGATCTGCCAAGGTACTTTGTCCATCACTGGATACTTTGATAGAAGCAGTTCTTTATGTACAGCTTAATTTGTTCCTCAGTAAATACTCAGGGCATGGCACTGAGAGGAAGGGGAGAGAAGAAACAAAATCAAGACAACAGACGTCATCAAAAATATAAGGAAAACTTTGCTTTCATGGTGGTAGATGAACTTTCCATTATCTTCTTGTTTTGCCCCGTTGGCTACTAATTTTAGTATAAGATTCCTGTAGCAATATCAGTTGGGCAGGATAAATGTTATAATTCATCACCCCATCACCTGGGCTAGGCTCATCAACAAGGCTTCAGAATCAGTCCCACCTGCCAAAGGACAGGTACGTGGGGTTTCAAAGTGGCACAGCTGCTGGTGGTTGAGTTGATTGGCAGAGCAGAACTTGAGGTAATGACAAGTTTGGAGCAACATCTAAACTGTCTCTGAGGAGAGAGACCTGCAGTCCCTGCCGTGCATGTCTATAAAAAGGGGGGACAATGAGATTTATTTTCTGGGTTAATGTTGCCCATTTACCTCTACGTAGCTGACTGGTGAGTCAGGAAACAAGTCAGAATCTCCTCTGAGGTTATCTGAGCTCTGCTGTTTTTCCATGTCCTCTAACTTCCGAATCAAGTGGGGCTGAAGATCATGTCTATCCATGCATGGAGCAAGGCCATTTGTCGGACTAACCTGGTAAGAGGGAGGAATTAAAGAAGATGGAAAAAGGAAATGAAAAATGATTGATGAATATTTTTATTTGGATTTTAGATGCCTCATTGCCCAGTCTCTATGTACTTCCTTAGAATGTACTAGCACCAGTACTGTTGTTCTGCCTGGATTTGGAAGATGTAGTGGTTCTGTCACTCCCCTTTTTACCTTTTCCCTCCCTTCTCTCCTGTAATTATCTCTTTGCTACTTCTTTTTGTCTGCTCCTCTCCTTGCCCTTACTGAGCTGGAAGACGTGGGACCCAGACAGGTAGGCTTTAGGGAGTGGGTAAGCCTAGTTTTTAAAAAGTGCAGCTATTATTGGTGGTAATTTTATTTTAAGAACTACATTTTTTAAGGTGTAGGGGAAATGTGGGAGTGTGTCCTCTACAGTTTGGGCACGTTATGAATAACAAAGAGTAACAGAAGAGGAGTGAGGTTGCAAAATTTCCATTAAAAGTAAAGCCACTGAATTTCTTAAATCACGCTTGACTCAAAAAGAAATGTGTGGGTGAGTAATGTTGTGGAAGCTACTTTCTCACACCTAATGGGTGCATTTGTTGGGAGGGTGTTTCTGGGCTGAGAGGTTTGCAACCAATCAGTTATTGATCATGGTTTTTCACTTGTGTATTCTAGTAATAAAGTGTTCTCATTTGTCCTCTCATTTTCTGACTGGCTCAAGTAGCACAGGCAGAGTGTGTTCCAAACAGATTGGCTTGTCTTTCAGTGCTCAGGGCAGGCACATAAAAGGGTTGAACTCAGTCTCGGAGGACAATAGCGCTGGCTACATTTCTCTTCAGCGCTTCTGCCAACTGATTCATCAAGGAGCATTACTGGCTCCATCCCACCACTCCTGCCTTGAGGCATGAGGCCTCTATAGCAGCCAACCGAAAATGTAGCTTCCTGCTAGAACAATAAATAATGTGCAGGGACAGGGTTGGAAAATTCAAGTGGTAAAATTAAATGGCCAGAAGTACATACATCATAGGTATAGTATTCAGTTGTCTTTCGGTTAGAAGACAGTGTGACAGGTGGTGAGATTTTATCCATGTGTCTTAGTGTCACAGATAACCTCTTACATACTTTTACACCATGTCCGTGGAAATGAAGTGGCACACCTTTCATGGCACCTGGCCATTTGGGGAGAACATTGATCAGGCCCCAGGCATTAATAGGGGAAAGGTATGTCCTACTGCCAGCAGGATACGTGCTTGAGTTGTTTTTGCAGGAGATTCAGTGGTTTGTGTTTAACCAGCCCCGTTCTGTTGCCCAATTCCTGTGTGTCCAGTGGCAGTCAAAGGGAATACTGAAAGAGAAATCCAGCGTTCTGATTGGCACATTTGTTCCAAAATATCTTCCATATATCAACTGGGACATGATTACATAATCACTATATTTGGCTGATGCTTAAGGACTCTAAGATCCCAGGTAGCCAAAATATATGAAGATTTTTAAGCCGTTTTTCTCAAAGTACAAACAATTTTTACCATCCAATCATTTGGGATTCTTAAAAATAGAGCGATAAATCATAATTAAAAAATGTCTTCAGAAGGTTACCAGCATTGCAATGTAGACTCCATCCGAGGTGGGAGTATTAAGTGAGGAGAATTTCAGATTGGCTTTGACGGTATGGAAACTCCCTTTGAGGGGCTCAGAACGAGCCCAATCTCCCAGTGGATATCTGGAACACCAGGAGTGAGCCCCGACTTGGGCTGGCTCCCTAGAAGTTGTTCTAGATGAGAATGAGCCCCTAAATCCAACCAAGAATTAACCAGTGGGAGCAGAACCAGTCTGAGTCTTGGGGCGCGCTCACCCAAGTGTGTCATGGGCTATAGAATGGCAGTTTTCCTTTCAAAATCACTGTCTTTTCGTCCTGCTATGCAGCCAACAAGGACGACCTATATTCTTCCAAAATCAAGACCTGAATAAGTTACCCGTGTTTTCCCACCTGGAACACTGTGGAGGACTGTGTCCAACCTGATTTGCTTGTATCCACTCCAGTGCTTAGTACAGTGCCTGGCACATAGTAAGCGCTTAAGAAATGCCACTGTTATTACTTGAAGGCATGACCTCTTTTTAGTAGTAATAGTATTTAGTGGTTATGGCATGCAAGAAATGAACTAAATGCTGGGTGAGAATTAGTTGAATCCATCCCTTCAACTCCATCATGAAATCCAGGGTCCTCCAGGGCCTGTTTACTACTTCTGCCCTTCTGAAGTCAGTGCTGTCTCTGCTAGTGAAGTGACCTTGTCTTGTCATGCCTCCAGAATATGTAACATGTCCATCTTCTTCCATTCTTGGGAGAGGTCTGTAAGTGTAACTCACTTTCAAAGACTGTGTGTGGCATGATGAAAGCCCACTTTGCTCTCCATCCCTAAAATAAACTTGTAGCACATTTTTAGGCTATTTTCTCTGTCTTCCATCCAATATGTTTCTCCTGTGCTCAAATGGAGCCAAGCAGATCTAAGTGTTAAAAGGAACACATATGTGCCCCAATGATGTCATTAAATGAAGAGAAATCCCTTCAATATTATCACCCAACTTTTCTTCTGTAGTAGACTTGAAGTTATGAGCGTGGCAGTCTGGGTGGGGCCTGTGAGAAACCAAGTTCATCACTTGGGACTGAAATTTGTGGTTCCATAAAAACAAAAAACTACATTTGAGCCTAGTTAGAACTAACCATGTCAATCATAAATTGTTGCCTGTCCTCTGATATGGTGGCTTTTGTGGACACACCCTTTTCTTTACTGCCATCCAAATGAAAACCTGGGAGAGTGTGGAATGGGAATGCATATATGCAAGTGGATGTATTTGTGTAGGTATGGCTGTGCAGTGTACTGATACAAACAGTATACACATCCACCTCTCCGAGCTGCAGGTGTTTTCCAATCTGTAGACTGTTTACGTGGCTTGCAGATACATCCTTAGGCTGTTATTTGGCATTATTTATGATCCACTTCAGGAAAGAATGTAGTACTGCTGTAATTCACCCTGCTCTGTTGCAGAAAATCACATTCTCACCTTGCTAATTTGGAACAACTTACCTAACTTGTTTAAACAAAAATTTGAGTCATATCTTTCATTAACACACAACCCTTCAAATTTAGAATAAAAAGTTTAATGGCCTATATACAGTGAAGTCGCTTTGAAAAGCTGATTTCTTTTTTTTTGAAAACCCGTTTTTCCTTGTTATGCCCTTGGTATTTCATAGCTGTCCTGTTTAAGCACTGAAGCAATTAGTTTTGAGAAGGCTGATTCTTCAGGGTCCAGTGCTTTCCTGCCTTTCATTTGCCGAAGCTGTACATTTTAATGAAGTTGTTTCATCTATGTTGCCAAACACTAGAATTTTGCTGCTTCAATTCTAATTATCTCGGCTGGCGAATGCTATGTTTTATTAAAGCTGTCAAGTGCACTGTTCATTAAATGTCCACAGTCTGTGGTGTCGTGCACACAAATTAGATCAGCTTTGCTCATTGATGGATTACGCGGAAGTTAAGTATTTTCTTCATAAACCTTTAAAATGAAATGCAGCAGCCATTCATGGCATCTTGGGGTAATCTGTGCACACTTTTGGATTAGCCAGATTTAATATATTTTAACAATCAGCAAATGCTAAAATCTAAGCTATTTAACAAAATCGCCTTGCAGTAAATAGGTTCCCTATAGTATTTATTTTGTTCCTTCGGAGAGCACATTTCTTCCTTTCCTGCAGCTACTTCATATTATTTACCGAAGTTTAGAATTGTGCATCTCGTAGTATATTGAGTTGCATTATGGTGCCCTTTTAATACAAGTGTAAGTACCTCCTTGAAAAACTCTGACTAGAGGCTTACATAGCCATTGATTTATAATGAAGAAATCATTGGCATCGTTTAAATAGCCTTAATTTTGTGCCCAAGGGACACAGTATACTTTGAAATTGCCCTCTTCTTTATTAGTGTAGCCATAATAAAAGGGTGAATTTGGTCATTAAAATATTCATTAGCAGTAAAATATTCATTAACACAGCAGGATCGGTGGTTGATTATTAGGAATCTCCTGTTTGCACAGCCCAAGTTTCTGAACAAATCATGCCATCCTATTGCTCATCTTCTTTCTTTTTACCCCTCTTTCCCCCCAAAAAATGGCAGGTCTGGGAAGAGGTGGCTCAGAGGAGCAGGGTAGCCCTAGTGGAAAGAGTATGGGCCTGGGGGTTAGAGGATCTGAGTTCTAATTTCGGCTCTATCAGGTCCATGCTACTTAACCTTTGGTAGGTCGCTAAATTAATTGTATTTATTGAGTGCTTACTGGGTGCAGAGCACTGTACTAAGTGTTTGGGAGAGTACAAGCAGCATGGTTTAGTGGATAGAGCACTGGCCCTGGGAGTCAGAAGGTCATGGGTTCTAATCCCAGCCCTGCCGCTTGTCTACTGTGTGACCTTGGGCAAGTCACTTCACTTCTCTAAATTACCTCATTTGTGAAGTGGGGATTGAGACTGTGAGCTCTATGTGGGACAGGGATTGTGTCCAACCCGATTTGCTTATGATAGTGCCTGGCACATAGCAAGCACTTAACAAATGCCATAATTATTAATATTACAGCATAACAATATAAAAGAGTTGGTAGACTCGCTCCCTGCCCACAGTGAGCTTAGTCTAGTGGGAAAGACAGACACTAATATAAATAAATAAATTACAGATATGTACATAAGTGCCGGCCCTCTTAGGGCCACATCTGGAGAGTTTCCACTAGTCTACCAGTCTTGACTTTGGGAGGGAGAGTCAAGCAGAGGCATATCCACTCCATTCCTAGCTTGGGCAGTGGCTGGCAATCTGCTACAAGTGAAAACACACCTGTACTGGGTAGCAGCGGCATGGAAGAGGGTCAAGAGTGGAAATTCAAGTTTAGTGCGCAAAAGGAGGCAATGGTAAACCAACTCCATATTTTTACCAGGAAAACCCTAAGGATACACCAATTGCAGATGGGGGTGGGGTGTTCTGGGAGCGATGTGTCCATGGTGTAGCTATGGGTCGGAGATGACTCGACGGCATAAGACAAGACATAAGTGCCGTGGAGTTAATGGAGCGGTGGATCGAGGGAGCAACTCCAAGTGCTTAACTTCTTTGTGCCTTAATTTCTTAATCAGTAAAATGGGGATTTAATGCCTGTTCTCCCCCCGACTTAGACTGAGAGCCCCGTGTGGTAGTGTGTCCGAACTGATTCATTTATATCTACCCTAGTGCTTAGAACAGTGCTTGATGCTTAGCAAGCTCTTAACTACAATAATAATAATTATGAGGATCACAGGGGTTGGGTCTGTCCCAGGCCCTTGGACCTCTCCGCGAGATCACCTAGGCTACCTGACTGCTAGTTCCCCTGGCACTCTTCGGCCCTCACCACTACTGCAACAGTGTCAGGTGTCAGAGCTCTTAGACTGGTATCAAATGATGGATCTCTCCAGTGAGAATTTTTTATTCCCTGAGAGATGGGAGATTGTGCAAAGAGTGTCATGTGCCATTATGTTAAATGGAGAGATTCACTTGTTTCACATTTTTATTTTTTACAAGAATAGGTTTCCTATGTATCATTAGTTACTTTGTCATGAAAAACACGGACTGCTATCCTGGTGCTTATTAATTGATCGCCCTTCAAACCAGCCTTAGGAGAATTAATTGGATTTAAACTGGAAGCAGACATCAGATCTGCATTTTTTGAGCCGAAGTTGATGTGAATCCTAAAACCCCGTCACCTCCTACAAAGGCATCTTTGGTCTTGGGAGCAAATCGATTTTCTGCATCTGTGTATGTCGAAGGCTCTGGTAGTTTCCATCCCATTTGGACACGGCAGGAAATCTGAGGGCAGAGATTCAGATTCCTGCTGTTGTCACTGAAGTTAACAAGGACTATTTCAGGGCAAGGGAGGTAGTAACTATTTTATTTTCATTTGTATCTGTAGTGGGCTGAGACTTTTCCTGTCCAGCTCTGCTCATCAGCTCCTAGGTCTAAACTAGTAGAACTAGATGATGGTGGTTAGAGTATTAGAATCTTTGATTTTTTTCAGGACCTTTCCCCCTCTGCAAAGAAAACAACTCATTTATAGACAGAAGAAAAATCATCTTAATGGCTGTTTGCAAAGATGGAGGAGGAAGAATCAACATTAAAGTTCAATTAGAAGGTGATAGTGGGAGCAACAAAGGGTGAGAACTGGAAAGTAGTGGGTAAAGAGATCCAGTACTTAAGACAGGGATAGATGGCACTTTGTATATCTGTGATTTATTTATTTATTTGGCATGCATCTCTCCACCCCTCAAAGCTCAGCTTGCTGTCCATCAACCAAAATTTCTTAGAATTGGTTTCAAGGCTCTCCTCCATTCATTTGATTGCTTACTGTGTGCAAATCACTGTACTAAGCGCTTAGGAGAGTACACTATAACAATAAGCAGAAACACTCCCTGCCCACAACGAGTTCACAGTCTGGGGGGGAGACAGACATTAATATACATAAATAGATACAGAAATAAGTTACAGATATATACAGAAGTGCCATCTATCCCTGTCCTAAATACTGGATCTCTTTACCAGTTCTCACCTTTGGTTGCTCCCATGGTCACCTTCTAATTGAACTTTACTGTCGACTCTTCTACCTCCATCTCCTCTCTCATGCTGTTCCCCCAATCTGGAATTTCCTCCCCTCTCCCCACATCTTCCAGACCACAACTCTTCCCATCTATGAAGCCATCCTCAAATCCCACCTTCTTTAGGAAGGCATCCCTGAAAAATTCTCAACTTCCTAGTTATCAATCAATCAGTGGTATTGGAGTGCTTACTGTCTGCAGATCACTGTATGCTGATCACTGCAGATCACTTAGGAGAGTTCAATACAGTAGAGTTGGTAGACATGATCACTACCCCCAAGGAGCTTACAGTTTAAAGGGGGAAGCAGATATTAAAATAAATTACAGATGGGGGAAATGACAGAGTTAAAGGATATGTTCATAAGTGCTGGGGACTGGAGTGAGTAATGAAGTGTTTAAGGGGTATACACTCAAGAGCATAGACAGCACAGGGAGGCGAGTGAATTGAGTGGGAAGTAAAGGATTAGTCAGGGAATATATGAATATATGAATATATATCATATGATATATGATTTTAGTAGAGCTCTGAACATGAGGAGAGTGGTCTTCTATCAGATATGAAGGTGGAGGGTCTTCCAGGCCAAAAGGAGGGCTAGGGGTTGGCAGCGAAACTGAGATCAAGGTGAGCTCAAGACACATTAGAAGGAGCATGTCCAGATGGATAAAGCATGTGCCTAGGAGTCAGAAGGACCTGGGTTCTAATCCCCGTTCTGCCACTTGTCTGCTGTGTGACCTTGAGCAAGTCACTTCTTCTCTGGGCCTCAGTTACCTCATGTGTAGAATGGGGATTATTCATGTATTTGTATAGGACAATTTTGTCAGAATTTCAATTTTCATGTTCATGTTTACCCTCTAGGTTTTTTTTTTTCTGCTTTGAATCTTTGGCTGTCTTTGCTGTTTAATTAGACAGTATGACTGCTTATCGATCAAATTCAGATGTGCAGTATCTCTTATAATAAATATCTCCTATACTGCAACATTACCATGTTTCTTGGGGAACAATTTGCAAAGGCTAAGAAAAGTGCCAGTGGAAGTGTGGTGTTAGTGGGAGATTATCCGTCTGGAAGTCGAATTTATTTTGTTAGTATGTTTGGTTTTGTTCTCTGTCTCCCCCTTTTAGACTGTGAGCCCAATGTTGGGTAGGGACTGTCTCTATATGTTGCCAATTTGTACTTCCCAAGCGCTTAGTACAGTGCTCTGCACATAGTAAGCGCTCAATAAATATGATTGATTGATTGATTAAGAATGTGAGCCCCATGTGGGACATGGGCCGTGTCCAACCAAGCACTAGGGAGCTTAGTACATTGTCTGGCGTATAGTTATCTCTTAAATACCATTAAAAGTAATTGAGATACTGAATAATCCTTAATAATAATAATAATGGTATTTAAGCGCTTACTATGTGCCAGTCATTGTTCTAAGCACTGGGGTAGATACAGAATAATCAGGTTGGACACACTCCCTGTCCCACATAGTTCTCACAGTCTTGGCTCAGTGGAAAGAGCCCGGGCTTTGGAATCAGAGGTCATGGGTTCTAATCCTGGCTCCACCACTTGTCAGCTGTGTGACTTTGGGCAAGTCACTTAACTTCTCTGGGCCTCAGTTACCTCATCTGTAAAATGGGGATGAAGACTTCTGAGCCCCACGTGGGACAACCTGATCACCTTATAACCTCCCCAGCGCTTAGAACAGTGCTTTGCACATAGTAAGTGCTTAATAAATGCCATTATTATTATTATTATTATTCCCGTTTTACAGATGAGGGAACTGAGGTACAGAGAAGTTAAGTGACTTGCCTGAGGTCACACAGCAGACAACTGACGGAGTTAGGATTAGAACCCATGACCTTCTGACTCCCAGGACCATGCTCTTTCCGCTGAGCCGTGTTAGAGGAGTGAACTATGTGGCCTGGTTTGTAGTGGGAGATTAATGAGGCAGGTGCATCGTGGCTCAGTGGAAAGAGCCCGGGCTTTGGAGTCGGAGGTCATGGGTTCAAATCCCGGCTCCACCAACTGTCAGCTGTGTGACTTTGGGCAAGTCACTTAACTTCTCTGTGCCTCAGTTACCTCATCTGGAAAATGGGGATTAAAACTGTGAGCTCCCTGTGGGACAACCTGATCACCTCGTAACCTCCCCAGCGCTTAGAACAGTGCTTTGAACATAGTAAGTGCTTAACAAATACCATTATTATTATTAGGTGTACCAGTGTGAAAGCTGACGAATGCCTTAAAGTCTGTAATAAGGAGGGGTTTTTTGTGGAGGTGGTTGGGCAAGAGAGTGAGGATGAAGTAATCAAGGTGGAATATAACTGTTTGGTTCAGTTTAGTCAACTCTTTTTTTAATGTTGTTTGTTAAGCACTTACTATGTGCCAGTCCCTGTAGTAAGAGCTGGAGTAGATGCAAGGTTGGCCACAGTCCATCTCCCACATGAGGCTCACATTCTTAATCCCCATTTTACAGATGAGGTTTATTTTACTTGTACATATTTACTATTCTATTTATTTTATTTTGTTAATATGTTTTGTTGTCTATCTCCCCCTTCTAGACTGTGAGCCCGCTGTTGGGTAGGGACTGTCTTTATATGTTGCCAACTTGTACTTCCCAAGCGCTTAGTACAGTGCTCTGCACACAGTAAGCGCTCAATAAATACGATTGAATGAATGAGGTAACTGAGGCACAGAGAAGTGAAGTGACTTACCCAAGGTCATACAGCAGACAAGTAGTGGAGCCGGCATTAGAACCCAGGTCCTTCTCACTCCCAGGCCTGTGGTCTTTCCACTAGACCACACTGCTTCTCCAGGAGCCATAGCACTTACGTATTTCATTTTATTTCCTATCAGCGTCTACCTATCAATGGACATTTTTATTTGGATTTTCACTTGTTTATTCAATTATTTACTATGCTAGATGCAGGCTGAGTTTGGCCAAACTGACCTAGGTAGCAGAATTTAACGACCGGCGGAATTTGCTGGCAAAATTCAGTTCTGTGCGCTGATGAAAAGTCTTTGGTCATTTATAGAGTTTTCCAGGTGGAGACTAGTCTTAACCTTGCTTTCTTTGGGCTGTGAGTGCATAGCCCTGTGCTGACACTGCAGAGTGGCTTATAATCATCTGCAGACCTTCTCTCTTCATCCCTCCAGGGTCCCATCAGTTGCATAAAGCAGCTTCTGGATGATTGTCTCAAGGACATTCATTCTGTGGTGCACTGCAGCAGCATTGAGCTCTGCCTGGGCCTGGAAGAATTTGGCCCCAGCTGAGTCCCAAGCAGCATGCCCTCTTCTATCAATCAATCAATCAATCAATCAATCATATTTATTGAACGCTTACTGTGTGCAGAGCACTGTACTAAGCGCTTGGGAAGTCCAAGTTGGCAACATATAGAGACAGTCCCTACCCAACAGTGGGCTCACAGTCCAAAAGGGGGAGACGGAGAACAAAACCAAACATACTAACAAAATAAAATAAATAGAAAAGATATGTACAAGTAAGATAAATAGAGTAATAAATATGTACAAACATATATACATATATACAAGTGCTGTGGGGAAGGGAAGGAGGTAAGATGGGGGGAATGGAGAGGGGGACGAGGGGGAGAGGAAGGAAGGGGCTCAGTCTGGGAAGGCCTCCTGGAGGAGGTGAGCTCTCAGTAGGGTCTTCTAGACTGTGAGCCCACTGTTGGGTAGGGACCGTCTCTATATGTCGCCAACTTGTACTTCCCAAGCGCTTAGTACAGTGCTCTGCACACAGTAAGCACTCAATAAATACGATTGATTGAGAGCATGGGACTTGGAGTCAGAGGTCCCGGGTTCAAATCCTGGCTCCGCCAATTTCAGCTGTGTGACTTTGGACAAGTCACTTGACTTCTCTGGGCCTCAGTTCCCTCATCTGTAAAATGGGGGTGAAGACGGTGAGCCCTCCGTGGGACAACCTGATTGCCTTGTAACCTCTCCAGCTCTTAGAACAGTGCTTTGCACGTAGTAAGCACTTAATAAATGCCATTATTATTATTGTTATTCTCTGTGTCTCAGCTACCTCCTTGTTAAATGGGGATTAAGACTGTGAGTCCTATGCAGGGCAGGGACTGTGTCTAACTTCATCAATCATCAATCGTATTTATTGAGCGCTTACTATGTGCAGAGCACTGTACTAAGCGCTTGGCACTGTACTAAGCATTGCTGAGTACAGTGCCTGGCACATTGTAAGCACTTCTCAAATGCATCTAAAAAAACAAAAAAAGAAAAACCCAGGCCAAGGTCAGTGAAGGTCTGCCGGTGAAGTGCAGTCATACATATGCTCCTTCTTTTCTGTCGCAACAGGGATTCATTTCTGGGCAGTGTGAATGCACCAAGCAAGTGGCCGAATATCTCATCTACTGCTACCTTTCCTCACTGTCCCCCCTCCAACTCCCAGGCCACCCAAACCTGTTCTAATCAATCAATCGTATTTATTGAGCGCTTACTGTGTGCAGAGCACTGTACTAAGCGCTTAGCCCAAGATTGTTCTGTGGGGCAATGGTCCTGCAGTGGCCAGAGAGTGTAACTTTCCATTAGGATGAGAGCCAAGCACCTGGGAAAATCTGGCTCATTAAGTTTCAAATGCTGATAATTGAACTGTGAAAGGGGAAAAAAAAGTTGGGCAAGAACATTTGCTCATTCATCTTTCTTAGTAACATGATTTGAGTGGGCATGATCGTGATGCTAATGATTATCTATTGCAGAAACACCAGGACAGCGTGCTGGGTAATACTATGTGGAATGTCATCGCCTTACTCAACAATTTGATTGCCTCTAAAGATTTGGAAATGAAGTTACTTTATGAACAAGGTAAGAATTCCTTTGCGTTGATCTCTGCCTCATTCCTCCGATTCTATTTCAGAAATTGATCTTCAGTTGCTTAAACTATCCTAGTCACTGCCCTGATTTTGATATAATATTTATCTCTTTGTTGACATATTGACTGCAGTTAACTTCAGTGTTGGCATTGATCTTCATTTCTGATTCCTCTGTATTATTGTTTCTGAATTGTCTACTCTGTCCTTTTTTAGAATTAACTGCTCAGGCCTAATTAGGGTTCTTTGGGTACTGGAAAGTTACTTAGCTATAAGCTTACAATGATCTATGGGACTTGGAGAGGTTTCAAAGCTTAAGGAAGGGCTTAATTTTAAATCTTTACCCTGTCAAATCTTCCAGACTCCTAATTATTTAAAATAGAGAGGAAAAAGGCTGAGAGGTGACTTTGTAAACAGATGTAAAGTATGTGAAAAACCACTTTTGGGAGGATGGTAAACAGATTTTCCCCTGCCTTTACTGTGATGAGAACAAATGCCACCCCTTTCACATGCACATTGGACCCCATTCCTCCACACCCTATCAAAACTGTCGCCCCTTCCCTCCTTCCCTCCCTTCCCCAGCCGTCTTCAACTGTTTACTCTCCAATGGCTTCTTCCCCACTGCCTTAAACATGCCCATGTCTCCTCTATCCTAAACGCCCCCACCTTGACCCCACAGCTCCCTCCAGTTATTACCCCATCTCCCTCCTACCATTCCTCTCCAAACCCCTTGAGTGAGTCATCTACACCCGTTGCCTCAAATTCCTCTCCTCCAATTCTCTCCTGGACCCCCTCCAATCTGGCTTCCGTCCACTTCAGTCCACAGAAACTGAAAGGTCACCAATGATCTCCTTTTTTGCCAAATCCAAGGGCCTCTACTCCATCTTAATCCTCCTCAACCTCTTGGCTGCCTTCCACACTGTGGGCCACCCCCTTCTGGAAACGATATCCAACCTTGGCTTCACTGACCCTGTCCTCTCCTGATTCTCATCTTATATCTCTGCCCACTCATTCTCAGTCGCTTCATGGGCTTCTCCTCTGCCTCCCACTCCCTAACTGTGGGGGTCCCTCAAGGTTCAGTTCTGGGTCCTCTTCTATTCTTCATCTATACTCATGCCCGTGGAGAACTCATTTGCTCCCTTGGCTTCAACTACCATTTCTATACAGATGATACCCAAATCTATATCTCCTCCCCTGATCTCTCTCCCTCTCTCCAGGCTTGCATCTCTTCTTACCTTCAAGACATCTCTGCTTTGATGTCCTCCCATCACCTAGAACTTAACATATCCAAAGCAGAGCTCCGTATCTTCCCACCCAAACCCTGTCCTCTTTCTGACTTACCCGTTACTGTAAATGGCACCACCATCCTTCCCATCTCACAAGCCCATAACCCTGGCATTATCCTTGACTCCTCTCTCTCATTCAACCCACGTATTCAATCCATCACCAAATCCTGTCAGTCCCACCTTCACAACATCTCTAAAAACTGCCCTTTTCTTTCCCTCCAAACTACTGCCACGTTAATGCAGTCTTTCATCCTATCCCGCCTAGATTACTGCATCAGCCTCCTTTCTGACCTCCTGACCTCCTGTCTCTCCCCACTCCAGTCCGTACTTCACTCCGCTGTCTGGATCATCTTTTTACAGAAACATTCAGGACATGTCACCTCCCTCCTCAGAAATCTCCAGTGGTTGTCCATCCACCTCCGTATCACAGAAGAACTCCTCTCCATTGGCTTTAAAGCACTCCATCACCTTGCCCCCTCCTACCTCACCTCACTTCTCTCCTTCTACAACCCAGGCCACATACTTTGCTCCTCCAGTACTAACCTTCTCACTGTGCCCCTATCTTGCCTGTCTCGCCACTGACCCCTGACCCCTTACCTTCCTGCCCTTGGCTTGGAAGACCCTCCCTCAAATCAGACAGACAATTACTCTCCCCCACTTCAAAGCCTTATTGAAGGCACATCTCCTCCAAGAGGCCTTCCCAGGCTAAGCCCTATTTTTCTTCAACTCCCACTGCCTTCTGCATCACCCTGACTCACTCCCTTTGCTCCTTTTCCCCTCCTGCCACAGCCCCACAGAACTTATGTACATATCTGTAATTTTATTTATTTGTTTGGATGTCTGTTTCCCCCATTCTAGACTGTGAGCTCATTGTAGGCAGGGAATGTACAAGGGAGTTTTTTTTAATGCTGATATTTCATTCATTCATTTATTCATTCAACAGTAAGCCCTTAATAAATACTGCTGAATGAATAAATGAATGGATGAATGAAATCTCAGCATAAAAAAAATCTCCCTTGTAAAACAGCAGTGTATTCCTGAGGGTTGTTATGGAATTTTCTACCCTAACTTCAGTTAGGATAGATTTACTGGCTTGAAGGGTAATACATCATATATGTAAAAGCAAGGAAGTAGACGTTTATTGCTCTGATTTTATGGATAAGTTTTAAACGACTTTCTTATAAACCTTTGTATAAAATCAAATGCAATTCTTATTGACTAATCATTGGACAACCACACCTAAATGCAAAGAGATTTCATTTGTAAAACTTTTGGGTAAAAATTCCACTTATGAAGGAATGTGTGTGTATGAAAGCTCCCTTGAATGTTGTTTATAACTACTTTTAAAGAGTCAAGTCAATGATTGGCCATGCTTATTTACATATATCATTATCAAGATTTTAAGTGAAGAGCCATTGACTAAATCTAACATAAAACTGAATTTTAAAGTTCATTTCATGGCACAATTTTAATGGTGTAGAACATTTTTATTTTTAAATGAAAGATTTTGTGGAAAAAGCATTCGTAGCAAGAAGACCTTTTGTTTGTTTATAGATTTTAAAAATAACTGAATTATTAACATTTAAAAGCTGGCTGCTGTTGAGTGCATGTGCACTGACCTTTATATAATGGATATTAATGCAAGTTTCTGTATTATCAACATGACTGTCTGAATGATAGATTTACATGACAAACAAAAACAATCCAGTAGATAAGAGTGTCTCCAAAGGAGTATTTAAAGAAATTAGCTATGCTCTCAACAACTCATAATAGCCCAGTTTAACTGTGGGCTTATTACAAGATTGCCCAAAATGTACATCTATCTGTATATATTTACCCAAGAGACCAGAAAAAATCGCAGTGGGTACCACTTTGGCGTTATGCGTCAATACCTTATTCTTTATAATTTGGTGAGAAACCTTTCCTCAGAATAAAATTTGAACTAATGTTTTAAATTAACATTCACTCGAATGCACGGATTCTGCAGGTATGTTTTGCCTCTTTCAGGCTAAGCATTAGTAAGAGTAAGTAATAATTTCAGTCAAAAGATCTTCGTCCGCCGTAACAAAAGTATTTTGTGCCCTTTAGGCAGAATTTTGTATTAAATACTGAGACGCCCAGAACTTTGTATTTTTAACTAATATTCATTAAAATCTTTAGAGTGTAGCTTTTGCTTTCACACTGGTACAGGTGAAAAGAGGAAAGCAGTCCTAAAGTGAACTTGAAAACAGTAAATAAATATGGAGGTGGTTGAGCAGAATAAAATCTACAAATAAGCTTCAAAATAATGGTACTGTAATGATGGCCTGAGGAAAGGAGAGATTAGCAAGAGGGGCCATTGACCCCTGCTTCCAAATCAATCAGTAGTATTTGTTGAGTGTCTCCTGGGTGCAGAGCGCTGTAATGAGCACTTGGCAGAGGACAGTAAAGTGAATAGAGATGATCCCTGCCCTTGAGGAGCTTATACTCTAGCAGGGGAGATAGACCCTAAAACAATTTACAACTAGTAAGAAGGAAAATGGATATTTCAGTGAGTGAAGGCTTAAGTAATAGGACATGTGCAAAAGTTGTTCAAGTGGATGAGTACGTGAATGTGTGGTTGGTGCAAACTGCTGGGCTGGAAGTTGGAGAGGATAAAACAGTGGGAGAGGAGGCCAGGCATAATAATAATAATAATAATAATAATGGCATTTATTAAGCGCTTACTATGTGCAAAGCACTGTTCTAAGCACTGGGGAGGTTACAAGGTGATCAGGTTGTCCCATGTGGTGCTCACAGTATTAATTCCCATTTTCCAGATGAGGTAACTGAGGCACAGAGAAGTTAAGTGATTTGCCCAAACTCACACAGCTGACCATTGGCAGAGCTGGGACTTGAACCTATGACCTCTGACTCCAAAGCCCATGCTCTTTCCACTGAGCCATGCTGCTTCTCAGGCATCTAATCCATTATGTGAGGAAGTGATTGGGAGCGTTGGAGGCTTCCAGATGAAGGCAGACTCTGGAACCATGGTAGCTGCATATCCCTCTTCTGGGAGCATCTTTCCCCCACCACATCTCCTGATAGCTAAGGGGGTGAGTCGTGTGCCCCCGGCCCCTTCAAGTATAGATGGCTACATTTTTTGATGCAGACTCCTTTATTACTGTTATATCCACCCCTCTTAGAATGCTCCCCACCCACGTACTCATTTTCAATTTACTGTATCAAATACTCAAAGTTGTGGAAGCACAGCACAAGAGGGAAAATCTGGGAAGTGACCCCATGCCTTGACTTACACTGTGCAGGTACATACCATTTCTTCCTAAAAAACGAATCTTCAGCCATGTCACGTGTTGTGCTACTACCAGAACATTCTCGTGTTGAAGAAAGAATGTTCCCTAATTCGTCCATCACATCATAGCCAAACTGTGTAATTGAAACATAAATCGGAGCAGAGCTGGGTGTACATGCCTAGGTAGGTGTGCCGTGAGGGCAGACGCTGTAGGGTAGTGGAGAAGACCTGGGAAAAGGAAGAGACTGACTGCAAAGTGATTTTTTTTGGAATAGTACCTTCTGTAGCCCTCTCTAGATCGGTCATGGGTTTACTTTTCAGTGTGCGGATTATCCAGGTTCTTTGTTTCTTTTCATGCTCCTCCTGCTGCTTGCCTTGTGGGCATTTCACTACTCGTTGTCACCGGTTCTCTCTGTCAATTCCATAAAACTCAATAATATGTTCCCCCAGATTGTGGGTGGAGAGACTAGAAAGTAGCGGAGTAATGCCCGAGCAAACAGAAGGATCTTAAAGTGTGCCTTGAAGAGAAAAGCTAGATTTTTTTTTGAGGCAGCAGGGGGGTAAATTAAAGAGCCTTCTCTAAGACCTCTTCTCCTGCAAGAAGTTCAAACCAGGAGGGAGCTTCGAGCGAGAGTGCCTCAGTTTGTTCCCAGCCACCATGATGAGGGACGTTAGGTAAAGAAATGGTCTCTGAGGTAATCTGGCCCTAACCCACTGAGAGCTTTATAGATCAAAGTCTGTACTTTGACTGCCCCCCTCTCCCCTGCCACCCAACCCCCAGGAAACAAATTGGTTGCTAAAGGCAGACTATGAAGAAATAGGTGTTTGATGCTCCCTTCAGTTGAGACTCGAAGGCACACAAGCCTCTGCACAGAGCATGAGCAGAAGTTTCAAGAGTAACCCCAAGTAAAGTGCTTTGCAATAATCCAATCTGAAGGTTACAAAGGGGCCCAGATAACTGTTGAGAGGTCTAAGTCTGTGAGGAGAGATAAGTGCCAACACTACAGAGGAAAAGGAAAGGGCATACATGATCACCACTGCAAACTCTGATTTCAGGAGCACATGGGGAGGCACAGAGCCCTATGGGTCTCAAGTCTTTGTAGCTAATGAAACTTCAACCCTTTCAACACAGGAGGTCCCCGAGCCCTGCTACTTTCCCTGGATACCTTCTTCAATTTACCAGTGTGATTTCATTTCTATCCAACTCAGGATGTTTATCTCCAGGTGAACATTTGAACATCCCTATTCTACACATCGGCCACAGTCTTGGACCATGTTCAGTGTCTTTGTTTTGCTTTCTCTTCGGGGACAATCATTTCACCTCTCCTGAGCAAGTTCCTGGCAGTTATCTGCTTTTACATATTTAGGGTCATCAGTGGGGAAATCCAGTGGGGAGCGACAAATCTCAGCAAAATAAATCATTTAAAAATTTGAAATAACATTTAAACAATTCCATTTGGCATTTTCACTGTATTTGGTGACTGACTTAAAGCGATGAGATTTCGCTCTTCGGGTCACCTGGTTCCTGAACCTTCCTACTATCCCATGCCATAAAACCCTCTATAATAGATCATGGCTGTTTCATATTTTTCTTCTTATTCCCAAACTTTCATATTTTATGAACAGTCTCATTTTATCCAAAGCAAAATTTAAAATGGCAAATGAAAATTATGAGGAGGCAGTAATTCAGCACTAGTCGCTGAGGTGCGAAGAGTACCGAAGCCTAGACATTTATTGTGAAAGCTAAAACTTTCAAATACAGCTGTAAACCATGGATATTCCATAAGAACAGCAAATCTTAGAACAGAAAACTTTAGAAGGATGTGGCATGAGAATTGCTTGATTTGTTTAGCCCATAGTGGGTAAAATACGATACCCATGATTTGATTCACTCCAGTCCAAAGAGTGAATGAGTTGAGAGGCCAAAGTGGCCTTGCTTCTGCTCACAGTGATGCTTAATGGTCTCCAAGCCTTCCACTGATGCTGTCAGCTGCATGCAATGTTATCAGTTGATGGCATTCATTTACTGTATGCAGGGCAATGTACTAAGCGCTTTAGAGTGTACAGTATAACTGAGTTGGTAGACATGTTTCCTGCCCACACTGAGCTTACAGTCTAGAGGAGGAGATGGACTTTAAAATAAAGTATCGATACAGATGGAAGTGCTGTGGGGCTGAGGGTCGGGTGATTATCAAGTGCTTAAAGGGTACAGATCTCAAAGTGTAGGCTACTCAGAAGGGAGCAGGAGTAGGGGAAATGGGAGTTTAATAGAAAAAGGCCTCTTGGAGGAGATGTGATTTTAATAAGACTTTGAAAGTAGGGAGAGTGATTGTCAGATGTGAAGAGGGAGGGAGTTCCAGGCCAGAGGTAGAATGTAAGAAAGGGGTTGTGAACAAGAGAGACAAGATCAAGGTACAGTGACTAAGTGCATTAGAGGAGTACATTGTCCAGGATGGATTGTAGTAGGAAATCAGTGAGGTCAGGTGGGAGGGGGAGAGTGGACTGAATGCTTTAAAGCTGATGGTAGGGAGTTTTTGCTTGATGCAGAGGAGGATGGATAGCAACTGGAGGTTCTTGAGGAGGGGGGAGCTGTGGACTGAATGTTGTTTGAGAAAAATGATCCAGAGTAGCAGAGTGAAGGACTGGAGAG
Organism: Tachyglossus aculeatus; assembly: GCF_015852505.1. Taxonomy (NCBI): domain Eukaryota; kingdom Metazoa; phylum Chordata; class Mammalia; order Monotremata; family Tachyglossidae; genus Tachyglossus; species Tachyglossus aculeatus. The sequence goes on along the minus strand of NC_052067.1, from coordinate 38,559,314 downwards.
GGGAGAAACAGAGAGGTCAATGAGGAGGTTGTTGCAGTAGCCACGGTGGGGTAGAATAAGCACTTAGATCAGTGTGGTTGCAGTTTAGCTGGAGAGGAAAGACTGGATTTTTGCAGTTTTGTGAAAGTAGAACCGACCGGTTTTGGTGACAGACTGGGTTGAATGAGAGAGATGAATCAAAGATAATGCCAAGGTTATGGTCTTGTGGGACAGGGAAGGTGGTGGGTTGTCTGCAGCGATGATAAAGAAAGAAGAAGGACAGGGCTTGGGCAGGAAGATGAAGCAGCGTGGCTCAGTGGAAAGAGCCCGGGCTTGGGAGTCAGAGGTCATGGGTTCTAATCCCAGCTTCACCACTTACTGGCTGTGTGACTTTGGGCAAGTCACTTCACTTCTCTGTGCCTCAGTGACCTCATCTGTAAAATGGGGATGAAGACTGTGAGCCCCACGTGGGACAACCTGATCATCTTGAATCCTCCCCAGCGCTTAGAACAGTGCTTTGCACATATTAAGTGCTTAACAAATACCATTATTATTATTATTATTATTATTATGAAGAGTTCTGTTTTGGACATGTGAAGTTCAAGGTCATTGGCAGGGCATCAGAGTAGAAGATGTCCTGATGTCCTGAAATGTGAGACTGAAGAGAAGAGGAGCTTTGGGGGCTGGAGAAGTAGATTTGGGAATCATCCACATGGAGATGGCAGTTGAAACAGTGGGAGAAAGTGAGTCCTCCAAGGGAGTGGGTGTAAATGAAGATTAGAAGGGGACACAGAACTGAACCTTGAGGGACCCCCACAGTTAAACGTTGGGAGGCAGAAGAGAAGCCTGAGAAAGAGACTGAAAAGGAGCAGAGAGGGAGACAGAATCAGGAGAGGGCAGTGTTAGTGAAGCCCATGTTGGATGATAATAATAATAATATCATTTATTAAGCGCTTACTATGTGCAAAGCACTGTTCTAAGCACTGGGGAGGTTACAAGGTGATCAGGTTGTCCCGTGGGGGGCTCACAGTCTTAATCGCCATTTTACAGATGAGGCAACTGAGGCACAGAGAAATTAAGTGATTTACCCAAAGTCACCCAGCTGACAATTGGCAGAGCCAGGATTTGTTTCCGGGACAAAGGGGTGGATTATGGGGTGGAAGGAAGCTGAGAGGCCAAGGAGGGTTAGGAGGGAGAAGATCAAGCAGATCAAGACAGACGGCGTGTGCGGTTGCCGCATGCATTTGCAGCACACTCAACCATAATTTGGTCCTGCTTAGGGCATGATCACAGAGAAGCAGCATGGTTTAGTGGAAAGAGCACAGATTTGGGAGTCAGAGGTCATGGGTTCTAATCCTGGCTCTGCTACCTGTCAGCTCTGTGACTTTGGGTAAGTCACTTAACTTCTCTGTGCCTCAGTTACCTCATCTGTAAAATGGGGATTAAGACTCTGAGCCCCACCTGGGACAACCTGATTACCTTGTATCTCCCCCGGCGCTTAGAACAGTATTGGCACATAAGAAGCGCTTAACAAATACCATCATCATTATTATTATTCTGTCTCCTAACCAGGCCCCACTCTCTCTCAGCCCATTCATCACCTTGAGATATATGGCCCTCAACAAAAATCATCTCGTTAAGTGGCACACAGAACAAATCATTTGCCCACCCCAGATTTAACCATTTCACAAATGATACCAAAGGTTAATACCTGCAAAAATGTAAGAGGTTCATAGGCTAGAGGTACTGAGAAGTACTACTTCTCTAGGGTAGATTTCCAGCCCCCACAACTTGTTGCTTAAACTGCTTTCTTTGATCCTTTAAGCTACTGCTCTGGTAAGCTGAACTGAGTTAAAACTTTCCCAGAGGCTGAGGAAAAGGCAGAGGAAAACACCTCCAGACTCTCAGAAAACACATTCTCTTTGGTGTAATAAAAAAGCAGAGCTATCTTTAGAAAGTCGTGCTTTATTCGAGCTCTTAGAACTCTTTAAGAATTCTAGGTAAAAGCCATAGTTCAAGCAAAAATTCATTGTACCTGCCTTTGAAGCAATATAGATGAGCTTATTGCCCATGACGTGTAGTGTCAGCTAGGAGTGTGTGTACCATCTGTTTGAAGATGATGTTATAAATGGTGACTGGTGTATGCAAGTGTGGCTGATGAGACCAGTACGTGACTGGCAATCCTATCCACATCATGTTTATGCAATAACTGCCCTTTGCTGCACTTTTTGTCCACAGTGCTTGGTGCTGTTTTTGCTTCTTCCTTTTGATCAATCAGTCGTATTTATTGAGCACTTACTGTGTGCAGAGCACTATACTAAGCGCGTGGGAAGTACAAGTTGGCAACATATAGAGACAGTCCCTACCCAACAGTGGGCTCACAGTCTAGAATAAGTTTTGATGAAACTAAAGCTCTACTCCAAGGCAGTCTCCCCTCTTAGGAGCAATATATGCCAGGCTGATGGAGCTCTGACTGACAGCTCCCCGTTGTCCACGACTATGCATATAATTTGAGATTTTGCTTCATTTGTTTTTAAAATGCTTCTTATGTCCACCATATTTCCATTTGCCCCATTTTACCGCACCATAGAGCAATAGCTGTTTGGGAACTGGTTCTAAATCGTATTCCTCCCCTTCACTGCCAAGTGAAGGCATAGGGTGCTTCTTTCCTGGATTCCAGGACCTTATTGTGATGGTGTTTTACCATTTGATTTTACACTTTGCTTGCAGGAGGCAGGCATTGTTGGAACTGTTCTAGAAGTTGAATATGGTATATGTAAAAAGTCGAAGTACCATAGCCATAAGGGAAGCAGCGTGGCTTAGTGTAAAGACCACAGGCTTGGGTGTCAGAGGTCATGAGTTCTAATCCTGGCTCCGCCACTTGTCAGCTGTGTGACTTTGGGCAAGTCACTTAACTTCTCTGGGCCTCAGTTCCCTCATCTGTAAAGTGGGGATTAAGACTGTGAGCCCCACTTGGGACAACCTGATTATCTTGTATCTACCCCAGCACTTAGAACAGTGCTTTGCACATAGTAAATGCTTAACAAATGCTATTATTATTATTACTATTATTATTTTAAGGGGCCATGAAATTCCATTTTCATCTGAATCCTGATTCTATGTTGGTTTCTTATGTCACTCTCTCTCAGAGCATAATAATAATATTTATGACATTGAGTGCTTTTTACATGCTAAGCACTGGGTAGATACAAAGGTTGTCAGATCTGTCCCTGTCTCACATGGGGCTCACAATCTATCTTATTCCCATTTTAGAGGTGAGAAAACTGAGGCCCAAAAGAGCTTAATTATCTTGTCCAAAGTCATAGCAGACCAGTGGTAGAGATGGGTTCAGAATCTGGGTCTACTAACTCCCAGCTGTGTGCTCTTTTCCCAAAACAACCCTGCTTGATTCTATTTTTGACCTCCTTTTCCATCTTTAAATCACTAGACTCTGCTGCCCAGGTAGTCAAGTTCATTGAAAGTCTACAGCTCTGTGTCACCAATAGAGAATGGTATCAAGTATGGGCTGGTAATTATCCCTGCTTTTCTTCACACTTAATGTCAATCGAGAGCCTTTTTCTGAATGCTTTAGATCAAGAAAATGTCATCTTGGGTGTGTACCTGCAAAACATAGCCAGGAGTATAGAGAAGCCTCCGGTATGAGTGATTCATAGATAGTTGATGATGCTTTTATCCTGTTTAGTGGGAAGGGTTTCCCAGAGGATCAGAATTGTGTTCTGGCATCAGCTTCCAGATTCCTCATTACCGCCTTCTATCTAACTGCATACAATAGGTTGCAAAAAAATGGGACTTGGTACACAACCCTGTTTTACTCCATTGGTGATGGAAAAATAATCAGACAAGCTCCCTTCAATTCTGACGCAACCAGTCATTCTATGGAGTGTTTATCAGATCTCGATTAACTCAAAAAGGTAGCCAAAATTGAAATGACAAACATTTACAGTAAAAAAACCTTTCTGTCTCTACCATTGTGATCAGCAACTGGGTGTCACTTGAGGGTGTTTTCTACCAGGAAGCATTTAAAACTGGGAGCACTGGTAGAAGGACTGGTTTGGTGGACATAACTCTATCAGAGATTGATTTGCCGCAAAGCAGAAAAAGCACAGGAATCTGAGGACCTGGATTCTGATCTCAGCTTCACCATTTGCCTGCTGTGTGACCTTGGACAAGTCACTTCACTTCTCTATATCTCAGTTTCCTTTTCTGTAAAATGAGGATTCAGTACTGTTCTCCCTCCTGTTCAGACTGTGAGCCCCATGAGAGTGACTGTAAGCCAACAGGGATGGTGTCCAACCTGATTATCTTGAATCTACCACTGTCCTTCCTTCCTTCCTCCCTTCCTTCCTTCCTTCCTCCCTTCCTCCCTTCCTCCCTTCCTCCCTTTCTTCCTTTCCCCTGCCCACAGCGGCTTACAGTCTGTTGGGGAAGACAGACATCAATCAAGTAAACAGGCATCAATATAAATAGAATTTATTGATATATACATATATATGTAAGTGCTGTGGGGTGGGGGGGAGAGAAAAGGGAGTGCATCAGGGTGACGCTGAAGTGAGTGGGAGCTGAGGAAAAGTGGGGAAAAGGAAAAGGAAGGCCGCATGGAAGAGGTGCACCTTTATGAGGGGTTTGAAGGAGGGGAAGAGTGATTGTCCCAACTTGTATTTCCCGAGTGCTTAGTACAGTGCTCTGCACACAGTAAGTGCTCAATAAATACTATTGAATGAATGAATGACTAGCGGATTGGAGGAGGAAGGGTATTCCAGGCCAGATGTTGGACGTGGGCCAGAGGTCAATAAATCCGATTGATTGATTGATTACTGCTACTTGTGGAAGTGTTGCCCAAAGGTGCTTTTACCTTGATCCTTCCTTCTCTTATCCTGTGTCAGACTGTCTGGATTCTATAACTCATCCTCAGATCTCCCTGGTGGCAGTGTGGTGGGGAGAATTAGAGCTGGGGTTTGGAAAAAACCCAAATTCAGGGAATAACTTAGATCAAGGTGTGCTGAATAGGGCAAGTTCTGAGGCAGGAATAGTAGTATGTGATGCCACAGACAGTCCCATCTGTGTAGCATGATTCCCCTGCAAATGTGAGGCTGGAATCTGATATTATGTTTGCCCTGTGCAGGTTGAGTAGTGGAAATGAAATTTTCTACAGAAAAGTTTTTGAAACTGTTTCAGTTTAATGCAGTCTCAGCAGCGTGGCTCAGGGGAAAGAGCATGAGCTTTGGAGTTAGACGTCATGGGTTCGAATTCTGGCTCTGCCACATGTCTGCTATGTGACCTTGGGCAAGTCACTTAACTTCTCGGAGCCTCAGTTACCTCATCTGTAAAATGGGGATGAAGACTGTGAGCCCCACATGGGACAACCTGATCACCTTGTATCCCCTCCAGTGCTTAGAAGAGTACATTGCACATTGTAAGCACTTAACAAATGCCATTATTATTATTATTAAGGAACTGATTCCTACTCCTGGTTCTGCCCCAATTTACTATATGACCTTGGGCAAGTTTGATGGTTACCTACTTGTAAAGTAGTTATTATACTTATCTCCTTCACACAAGTGCTGGGAAGCCTAATTAATTAATGTCAAAGACTGTTTTGCGATTTCAAGTGGAAGGCACTGTGGCAGAGCATTTTTTGTCTTATGACAGCTCCTATTGTTAGGATTTTATCTCCTCAACCCTTCTTATGAAATTCTGCAAAACCAGACATTATTAAAGGCAAGTGTATTTTTTTCAGGCATTGTTAATTTCCAGTTGATTAATAGGGTTAGGAACAGTCATTACAGTGTAAGAATGTTTACTATCAATACCTCTTTCTTAAGCTATCCAGTTATTTTATTGTGTATCATTGCTGTTACAATTGAAGGATTGAATCTTATTTTCCTCAGGCCTAAGTCTCTAACCTGATCATTTAATTTAGTAATTATGGTTAGATTAATCTCCAAATCTTTAAAACAACTCTTGAAGCTCCATTTTCTTTGGGGGAAACAAAACCTGGGATTTCTAGAGATTTAATCACAACTGGCATTCATCATTCCACCCAGCTACCTTCCTTTGTGCTTTTTTTGGGACTAGCATTGAAACCACACTTCACGGGAAGTTATTTTTTCACAGTTCAAATGAAAGACGTAAACCGCTTCCTGTTCTATATTTGCAACTCCCTCTTCCACAGCCAAAAAATATTTTTGAAAGTAGATTAGCAATTGCAGTTTGTTAGTTCAATTTTCTCTTTTGGTCTATGTTCCCAGCTGTTGTTCATCCCCTTTACAGAGTTGTGATGGATGGTGTTTAAACGCTAGCTATATGCTAAGGGCTGGGGTAATTTCAAGATAATCGGTTCAGACTCAGTCCCTGTCCTACATGGGGGACACAGTCTAAGGGAGAGGGGGAATGGGTATTGATTTAATCTCCATTTTACAGGAGAGAAAGCAGGCACAGAGAAGTGAAGTGATTACCCAAGCTGACCCAACAGGCAAGTTGGGGTTAGACCCAGGTCTATGAGCCAGGCACCGTACTAAGCACTGAGGTAGATTCGACCTAATCAAGTTAGCCACAGTCCATATCCCATGTGGGGCTCACAGTCTTGATTCCCATTTTGCAGGTGAGGTATATGAGACACAGAGAAGTAAAGTGACTTGCCTGAGGTCACACAGCAGACAAGCAGTGGAGCTGGAATTAGAACCGGTCCTTCTGACTGTCAGCCCTGTGCTCCTTCCATTAGGCCACACTGTTTCTCAGCAGTAGCTCTTGGATTTTGAATATGTCAGAGTTGTGACTACCACATTAACACTTTTCCCCTATATTATTCTGGATTGTTAAGTCAGTTTTAATAATAATAATAATAATGACAGCATTTATTAAGCACTTACTATGTGCAAAGCCCTGTTCTGAGCACTGGGGAGGTTACAATGTGATCAGGTTGTCCCAAGGGGGGCTCACAGTCAATCCCCATTTTACAGATGAGGTAACAGGCACAGAGAAGTTAAGTGACTTGCCCAAAGTCACACAGCTGACAATTGGCGGAGCGGGGATTTGAATCCATGACCCCTGACTCCAAAGCCCATTCTCTTTCCACTGACCCACGCTGCTTCAGTGTTCTTACTTTTGTGTTTTGCTTTTTTAAATATGTCCTCCCGAGTACCTGTAATTTGGGGGCTGTCCTCCAAGAGCATAGATATAGTAAAAAGACATGACCAATATAGTGTCATTCAATCGTCAATCAATCAGTCGTGTGGGTAGAGCATGGGCCTGGGAGTAAGAAGAGCAGGGGTTCTGATCCCAGCTCTGCCACTTGCCCACTGTGTGACCTTGGCCAAGTCACTTCTCTGTCCCTCAGTTACCTCATCTGTAAAAGGGGGGTTGAGACCGTGAGCCCCATGGGGACAGGGACTGTGCCCAACCCAATTTGCTTATATCCTCCCCAGTGTTTGGCACAATGTAAGCGCTTAAAGGCCATCATTATTTATTGAGTGCTTACTTGTGCAGAGCACTGTACTAAGCTCTTGGGAGACTACAGTATCACAAAGTGGGTAGACATGTTCCCTGCCCACGAGGAGTTTACAGTCCTAGAGGGCTGCTCAATCTGAAGCATTAAAGTGGGAAAATGGATCCCCATAGACCCTCTCTGGGGCAGAGAAAGATGATGGAGGGGGTTGGGGGTGTTTCCTTTCTATTTCCAGTTGTGCTGGGACTCTGCTTCCACCTGCCTCCCTGAGCACATGCATTTTTTAGGAAGAGCATTCAGCAGAAGCCCCATCCTAGAAATAATGCTGGAAGGATTTTGCCAGCCGCACTATTCAGAGAAGGGGTTAGGAGTTGAGGAAAGGCCACCAGGAGTTGTCCCTCCTCCTATGGTGAAAATTTTCAGCCACAGAGGCAGCATTCTGGCTCCAAGCCATCTGGAGGTGGGTCATGACTAACCAATTTAACACAGCAGCTTGGCCTTCTGAATCTGCTGCTACTGTACAGTGTTGCTTTCATTGCCACACAACTTCTTGAACATGAAAATTTAAGTGGCCCCTTTCATGATCACTGATTAGGCAGGAAAACCTCATCCACAGATGAAGCCCAGCCAACTTCCAGTCATGGAAGCATAACAGTAGAATTTAGGAAAGAAAGGAAAGATATATGAACAGGCCTCACTTGGATCCTTGACCTTTGGACATTTAAGAGCCCGGGCTTTGGAGTCAGAGGTCATGGGTTCGAATCCCGACTCCGCCACATGTCTGCTGTGTGATCTTGGGCAAGTCACTTAACTTCTCTGAGCCTCAGTTACCACATCTGTAAAATGGGGATTAAGACTGTGAGCCCCACGTGGGACAACTTGATCACCTTGTATCCCCCCCAGCGCTTAGAACATTGCTCTGCACATAGTAAGCGCTTAACAAATGCCATTAGTATTATTATTATTATTTCCTGGTCAGTGGCTCATTGTGCAGGAAAGTAGATTTTATTTGGTGCACAAGCCAACTCCTAAGCCTCTTGCTTTCCTTCTCTTCCCCAGTTCTGATGGTGCAAGAACATTCAGATGAGGACAGGTCCTATCCCTGAAGCTCTGGGACCCAAGAAATTAAGTTCCACTACACTGAAGAGCCTTAGGCTCTGGCTTATATACACAAAATGGTCCAGTCAATTTCCAGCAGTAGGAATTGAAATGGTGATGGTTGCATTCCTTGGCATCTGTCTTATGATTAGGGGTTATTGTCCAGGTCCTTAACTCCCTCTACATCCTTCTCTTTCCCTGTAGTATCCCATTATGGCTTTCTCATCCATGATTTTATCCAAACACCTCTTGAACATCCCACTTGTCACATATTGCTGATCATTGGAGACCAGTGAGCCTGTTTTTGACAGCTGCTTCCTGTCTCCAGGCTCAAATTTATCGTCATCAGCCATGAGCTAAGCTCTCTAATTTCAAGATTTATTTACAAAATATGGAAATTCTAAGCAAATATAACAAGAGGTAGACTATCCTGACAAGCTGGAATCTGGCTACAATAAGCATAGAAAGAAGGAAGTAGAAAACCAAAATCAACAATCAGTTGTATTTGTTAAGCATTTACAATATGCTAGGCACTATACTAAGCAGTGGGGTAGATACAAGTTAATCAGGTTACATATACTTCATGTCCCTCATGGGGCTCACAGTCTTAAACTCCATTTTGCAGAAGAGGTAACTGAGGCCCAGAGAAGTGAAGTGACTTGTCCAAGGTCACACAGCAGACAAGCAGCAGAAATGGGATTAGAGAGGGTCCTCCTGACTTGAAGGCCTGTGCTCTGTCCATTTGGCCACACTGCTTCTCAGGCCATGATACTTCTCATGCACATGCATCATCTGGCTTGTTATCACTTTCTGTGCCCTCTCAAATGCCTCCATATTGGCGTTTTTATTTTGGACATATTGCTGACTTTTCCCCTGCAGTCCAATGGAGCAAAGTGTGGTATTTGAGGATGGAAAGGAAGATGTCAGCTGTTGGAAAAAGAGAGAAAACTGGCCAGAAAAATTGGGTGGCTGTAGGCAAGTCACTTAACTTTTTTGTGCCTTGATTTCCTCAAATGTGAAATAGGGATTAAATACCTGTTCTTCCCCCGGTGGGACAGGAACTGGGTCCAACCTGATTATCCTGTAGCTACTCTAGTGCTTAGTATTGTACTTGGCTTGTAGTAGCTGCTTAACCAATACCATTATTGTTTTCTTGTTACATAGCAGTAGTAATAATAGTAAATACTTACGTTGTGCAGAGCATTGCTCCAAGCTCTGGGGAAAAAAAAATATGCAGGCAAAAATTAGAAGCGGTTCCTGGCCCTCAAGGACTTCACCAGCTAAGACTAAGGGAGGGAAGACAGGATAGACATCCCATAGAAAGGATGAAAAAGTGAAAACCCTTCAGTCTGAGTTTATTCTGAACTTTTTAAAAAATGCTATTTAAGTGCTTATTGTGTGCGAGGCACTGTACTAAGCACTGGGGTAGATTCAAGCTATTTAGATTCAAGCTAATCAATCAATCAATCGTATTTATTGAATGCTTACTGTGTGCAGAGCACTGTACTAAGCGCTTGGGAAGTACAAGTTGGCAACATATAGAGATGGTCCCTACCCAACAGTGGGCTCACAGTCTAGAAGGGGGAATCAGGTTGGATATAGTCCATTTCCCAAATGGGGCTCACAGTCTTAACCCCCATTTTACAGATGAGGGAACTGAGGCACAGAGAAGTTAAGTGACTTGACCAAAGTCACAGAGCAGACAAGTGGCAGAGCCAGGATTAGAACCCAGGTCCTCCTGACTCCCAGGCCTGACTTCTAGTCACTCGGCCATGCTGCTTCTCCAATCTAAATTAAACTAACAATTAACGGCAATACTTTCAGTAGTTAGCTCAAATTCTCCTCCTCTCCCTTCCGTCTTCATTCCCCACTCTTCCCTGACCCCTGCTTTTACCCCCTCCCCACCTCCTTCACTCCCTGGGTTGCATAGTGCCCAACATCAAATGGAAGCCAAAGCTCCCTGAAAATGTTTCCAAAAAAAAAATCCTTTTTCTTGTCATATTTCCCAAATTATGGGAATCCGCAGGAGTAAGCACCAAAATGGAGACGAGGAAATAAATTAATGTAATGGAAAGATATTCAGATGTATTTCATAAAATGTTCCTACAACGTATCAAAGCATCCATCCTCTTTTATTCTGTTCAAGCTGCAGACATTCAGGGACTGTAGCTAAAGATGGTGGTGCCATAAAGATGGTTATGATAGCCAACTTATGGCTCCTTCTGGGCAGGGATCATGATTCCTACTCTCTTGTACTCACCCAAGCACTTAGTACAGTTTCTCTGCATGCAGTAAGCACTCAGTAAATACTACCGATTGATCACTATGGCTGTTATGAAAGGTTAAGTTCTGGTGGATCCAGGACAGCCGAGTCTTTGGTGAAACTGAGGATGTGAAGGAAAAATCGTAGAAGAAACAAAGAAGGAACCTGGCAGTGGGCTCACATCACATCCACTACCGCTGTTAAGGAAGGCCTGGAACACTTAAAATGAATATAGTTATTAAAAGGAGAGGAGCTGCAATAAAACTCTGTTGAAGGATCTTAGTAACTCATTTGCACCTCATGAAAAAAGATAATAGTCAACCTTCATGGGTGAGGTATCCAATTCATCTTGTGGTCCACCGCTTTGACTTTTAGTCAAATGTCAAGAGATTAATTAGATTTCAAATGCCTTTATGTGTGTCTCAGTGTTGAAGTCTGCTGAATCTCCCACACTTAAAAAGTGACTCCCCAAAGAGTAGCAATCTAGCATTAACATTTTTAATAAAAAAGGTCATGTGTCAGCCCTTCGCATTTACAGATGTGTAAATGTGATAGGCAAACTATAAAATGTTCTTTCCTTTGGATAAGCCCCCAAACATTTGGACTATATCCAGACCTTTTAAGGTTATCCTCTTCCTTTCCCTCCCCCTACATATCATTCTCTTACCTAACTGTAAAATTCTGTTGTCCTTCCCCTCACCATCAATCTGTCAATCATTTTTATTGAGTGCTTACTGTGTGCAGGGCACCATACTAAGCGCTTGAGAGAGTACAATACAACAGAGTTGATAAGACCCATTCCGTACCCACATTCCACACCCTTTTAACAACTTTTTGATAAGAATGATGCCCTATCGTTTCCCTCCCTAACACTCCAGCCACAATCCATCAGTTAACAAACCCCTAGACAAATTCACTTCTGCAAAATTGTTTGACTTATTCCTTTTCCTTTTCTCACTCCCCTCCACAGTGTTTGGACAGAGTTTTACAGCTTTCAACCCATACTGTGGGATGTTAGAACAGCTACCCGGAAATTTGTTTTTAAGAGCAAGACACTGGGGAAGAATAAGGGCAAAGATGTACTTTAGAGAAAGCAGAATTCAGAAAAGAAGTAATCAGCAAGACCATGTGAATTTACTTATCAGTGCCTATTTCTTCATAAGCCCTGAATCAGACATTAAAAGTTTGAGCAGACTTGTGTTTTATAGGTCCATCAGCTTCAACTACAGAACTAATGTGATTACCAGTAGTGAAATGTGAAATCATTCAGTTTCCATTCCATGCCCTTATGCCGAATTCAAACCAATTTTCAGATATTACAGTGAATAGATAAAGATAGTGGTTTATGATTATGGTTAAGCCTGATTCATAAACTCATCAAAAACTGCATCAGGTAATCCAGCCATTGTCCTGAGGTCTAATATTTGTGGATCAAATGTTGGAGTGGAAGTCATCTCTTCACATTGAGCGATTAGCTTTTCTTTGTAGAACATAGTTTTCGATGGTGAAATGTGTGTTAATGAAGTTGCTGGAATGACCCCTCGTTGTGATTCCCTCTTTATCTGTGATGACAGTGAAGCCATTTCTCCCGAGTGGTGCCCTGGTAGACTGAATGGGTACAATTACCCTCTTCAGAAGTACATAGAAGTCCAGGTTAGGATTCTGTGTGACTAGTCTCTTCAGACCAAAGTAGAACACACAGCAAACGTGATTTCTGCTGCAAGTCAGGTATGGGAGAAGTTCAGGCACCTTCATCGAGCACCCTACTAAGTGTTGATTAACTTTAGAGAATTGATACCATCAGCAGATCTGGGCCCTGGCAGCTATTTAAAAAAGGTTGACTGCCCTGAAAAGACCATCGAGATCCTAAGGTGACTCCATGCTGATGTGCCTGTCTGCTCCTTTCCCCATATCACATACAGAGCAAAGCCGGATTGGGTATTAAATTCAATCCTGTCAACCATCCTTGAGGATGCAGTCAGGAACCTGATTCCGGAATGTAATTCCGGTCTTATGGAAAACTTTCAGCTAACCAGGTTGACCACATTATCCAGTGTTCTTGAATCATATGTAGGTAGATCTGGTCTAACTCACCACTGAACTCTTGTTCACATCTTGCCCCTGTTCTGGAACACCCTCCCTGTTCATATCTGACAGTTACCCTCTCCACTCTCAAGGCATGATTGAAGGCACATTCATTCAGTTGTATTTATTGAGTGCTTACTGTCTACAAAGCACTGTACTAAGCGCTTGGGAGAGTACAGTATAACAATAAACAGTCAGATTCCCAGCCCACAGCTCAGTCAACTAGCTCAGTCACATAACAGAAGCAGCATGGCTCAGTGGAAAGAACACGGGCTTTGGAGTCAGAGGTCATGGGTTCAAACCCTGATTCCGCCAACTGTCAGCTGTGTGACTTTGGGCAAGTCACTTAACTTCTCTATGCCTCAGTTACCTCATCTGTAAAATGGGGATTAAGACTGTGAGCCCCCGTGGGACAACCTTATCACCTTTTAGCCTCCCCAGTGCTTAGACCAGTGCTATGCACATAGTAAGTGCTTAATAAATGCCATTATTATTATTTATCTCTTCTAAGAGGCCTTCCCTGACTAAGCTCTCGTTCCCACTTCTCCCACTCCCTTCTGCATTGTCCTAATTTGCTCCCTTTATTCACCTCTTACCTCACCCCCACAGCACTTGTGTACATATCCACAATTTATTTATATTAATGTCTGTCCCCCACTCTACACTATAATCTTGTTTTGGGCGGGGAACATGTCTTCCAACTCTGCTATTGTACTCTCCCAAGTGCTTAGTACAGTGCTCTGCACATAGGAAACACTCAATAAATATGATTTGTTTGATTCATCTACTGAGCAGTTGTAGCACCTGAGCTGCTTTATCCTGTGAGACACAGACCAATCATGGATGCAGTATCCAATTCCTAGAAAAGTTCCACTGATGTAGTGTATGCCATACTTAACCTGAAGTAAGACCAGTTCACAAGTCAATAGGTTTCTGGAACAGAGTATGTTTATAAGGATCAAAGCACTGTTATCGTATCACACCTTTACTGGACAGGAGATATGAAGAATAATAGCCACTCCACTCCAACTTAATGCTCTTTATTTCTCCCAAGATAGCCTTTCTCAGGGCCTCATTCTCAATTGTCCCACTTCTGAAGCCTTGCTTACACTCTTCCTCTTGCCTGGAACTCTTTCCCTCACAGAATTCCCCATCTTCAAAGACAGAATAATAATTGTGGTATTTGTGAAGCACGTACTATGTGCTAAGCACTGTACCGAGTGCTGGGCCAAATAGAAGATAATCTGGTCAGACATAGTCCCTCACCCACGTGGGTCTCACAGTGTAAGAAAGGGAACAGCTATTGAATCCCCATTTTACAGATGAAGAAAATGAGGCACAGAGAAGTTAAGGATTTGTCCAAGGTCAGCAGCAGGCCAGTGGCAGAGGTGGGGTTTGAACCCAGGACCTCCAGCTCCCCAGGCCTGTGCTCTTTCCACTAAGCTGTGCTGCTTCTCAAAGTCCTCCTGAAATCCCATTTTTCTTTTTCCCCCCAGTTATAGCACCCTAACTCCCTCCTTTCCCCCTTAATACTTATGAATTCACAGCTGCCCATGGCACTGTTACACTTCTCAGTTCATGAACTGTACTGTTTAAGCACTTATCCACCAATTCAACTTTCCATTCCCTTTTTTCCCCTATTGTGTCTTTCTCTCCCCTATTAGATACTAAGCTCCTCTAGGGTAGGGACTGTATGTTGTCCTAACTCATTAAGAGAACTTTTTTATTATTATTATTGGTAATTAATAGTGATCACCATCATCATCATCATAATTTTGGTGTGTAAGTCCTTGCTCTGTGTTGAGCACTGTTTTAAGCACTGGGGAGCATAAAAGATAATCAGGTCAGACACAGTCCCTGTCCCACACAGGGTGCTTTGTCTAACTAGAAGGGAGAACAGGTATTGTATCCCCATTTTACAGATGAGGTAACTGAGACACAGAGAAGTTAAGCGAGTTGCCCAAAGCCACACAGCAGGCACAAGGCGAAGCCTGGGTTCTAGCTCGGATTAGAACCCAGATCACCCAACTCCCAGGCCTGGGCTCTTTCTACTAGGCCACACTGCACCTCTTTAAGCTGGTGTCAGAATATGCTTTCGATCACTGGGAAAATATTCCAGCTGAACAGGTGGAGCATCATCAGAATCTTTCAGACCATGATTCAGGAACTGCTGTATGCCGATGGCTGTTCTGTAGAGGCATATACAGAAGCAGACATGCAAGTAACTTGAATCACCTGGCAGATGCAATACAGTGCTGTAATCTGACAATGACTCGAGGAAGCAGAATTCTTGTATCTGCCTATACTCAGGAAACCTAAAACAAAATCAAAGGGTTTTTTTTATTTGCAATACAGAACTTAAAGCCTTTACTAAATTGTGCTACCCAGGCCATAGGGTTTCCTCCCGTGCATGAAGAATAGAGATAGAAAACAGAATCACAAACATTGTCAGTGACCTCGGGCAGACTGAGGTCTGAGGGCAGGGATCCTGTCGACCTATTTTATCATATTATTCTTTCTCAAGCCCTGAGTTCAGTATTTCCAGCTGGCTGGGAGTCCCAACTCCGGCCAACTCAGCTCAGGAGGCCCCAATCTCAGCTTTGGGAAACCATGGAGAGGAGAGAGAGTCTCCAGATACTAAAGGAGAGAAGGGTGATCACCCCCTTACCTGCCCTTTCCACTCATTCCCCTGTTTCCAAAACTCTTGACAGGTTTCCTGTCCAAAAGAAGACTTTAGGCCTCCTGCCATTGGGAGGCAGAAAATGATTTATGAGTTTGAATTGTCCACTGTCTCCAAGGGGGGAAATAGGGCCTGGGGAGAGGCAGGTGACTCCAGCCTCTGGAGGCTTGGAAGACGCAGGAGTTGCTTGCTCTGCTCTCTGAGGGTGCTAAACTAAATAAGAACAATAGGCCTCATATATATGTTTACATGGTCCTCTTTAACTGTGGTGGTTCATCCTGAAATTTACCCAGAAAATGAATGGTTTCTTCTAAATTAATCAGTATGTGAAAATAAGGACATGTAGATTGAGATAACCATACACCTCTGGCAGAGAACATGGCTCTGAGAGATTTTGCCTAAAGCACCAAGTTCAGTTCACCAAGGAAGAGAACTGTCTTCCCTGAAGGATGTTATTCAATTTGCACAACTGCTAATCAGATGGTGCGGGGTTTTATTAGTGAGAACAGAATGAGGGTCCGTAGCAGAGGAGGAAGTGTTGAACCTTACACATACACTCCTGAAGCATTTATGTTGAAGTTGTGTCAGGGTCTGACGTTAACAAGACTGTGTTTGTGTCAATAGCCGTTTATTTTGCAGTACACTGTCATATGGCTAATGATGTACTACTCTCAATGTTGGGGGAAAAAACGCCTATCTCTAGCTATAAGTATCTTTATAATTGCCAAATCATTCAGTGAAGAAAAGAAACCCACCCTACATGTTTTATCACCTTTTCAGCTCTAAAGTTATCTCCAAGCAAGAGAACACATGTTAATCAGTCAAGCAATCATATTTATTAAATGTACACTACACCCTACATGTTTTATTACCTTTTCAGCTCTAAAGTTATCTCCAAGCAAGAGAACACATGTTAATCAGTCAAGCAATCATATTTATTAAATGTACACTACATGTAGAGCACTGTAGTAAGCACTTGGGAGAGTACAATGTAACAGAGTTGGTAGACTTTTTTAATGATTTTTTTAATGGTATGTTCCCTGCCCACAACAAGCTTACAGCCTAGAGTGAGACAGACATTAATATAAATAAATAAATTACAGATATGTACAGAAATGTTGTGGGGCTGAGGGAGGGCTGAATAAAAGGTGTAAATCCAAATTAAAGGTTGATGCAACATGGAGTGGGAGAAGAGGAAGTGAAGACTTAATCAGGGAAGTCTTCATGGAGGAGATGTGCCTCTAAAGCATCATGGCTCAGTGGAAAGAGCATGGGCTCTGGAGTCAGAGGCCATGGGTTCAAATCCTGGCTCCACCACTTGTCAGCTGTGTGACTTTGGGCAAGTCACTTAACTTCTCTGTGCCTCAGTTACCTCATCTGTAAAATGGGGATTAAGACTGTGAGCCCCCCATGGCACAATCTGATCACCTTGTAACCTCCCCAGCGCTTAGTATAGTGCTTTGCACATAGTAAGCGCTTAGTAAATGCCATTATTATTATTATTATCTGTAAAACGGGGATGAAGACTGCCAGCCTCCTGTGGGACAACCTGATTACCTTGTATTTCTCCCAGCATGTAGAAGCACATAGTAAGCGCTTAATAAATGCCATCATTATTATTATTAATGAGGCTATGAAGGTGGGGAGAGTGATCACCTGTCAGATATGAAAAGGGTTTCCAGGCCAAAGGCAGGGCATGGGCAAAACTTCAGTGGTGAGATAGAAGAGGTGGAGGAACAAGGACTAGGTTGGCACTAGAGGAGTGAAGTGTTGGAGTGAAGGAGAGAGTTGTAGAAGGAAATCAAGGAGGTGTGGTAGGAGGGGGCAAGGTGATTGCTTAAAAGCCTATGGTAAGGAGATTTTGTTTGATATCAAAGTGGATGGGCAACTACTGGGGGTTCTTGAAGAGTAGGGAAACATGGACTGAATGCTTTTGTAGAAATATGATCTAGACAGCAGAGTGAAGTATAGCCTGGGGAGTGGAAGAGACAGGAGCCAGGGAGGTTAGCAAGGAGGAGATATATACTGTATATAACATTTAGAATATCATATTAGTAGAGCATTGAGCATCCACTGGGCTAAGTAGATTATACTGAGCATTTGAGAAAAGTACAACTGAATGAAAAAATATATTCCCTGCTCACAAGGAGTTTGCATTCCTATAAAACAGAAAATATTGACAGAGTAAATCATAAATAACTGTGTACAATTAAGTATATATATATATTTATATACATGCTGAGGATGGGAATAGAGAGAGAAGCTCTAGACAGGGCTGGTGAGATTATATGATTTGGGGTGTTCGGATTTAATCAGGGATAGCTTGTCATATTTAGGTTGTCCTTCAGTTACTTCAATTCTAGTCATTGTAGTAATGCCTTCCATTTTCTTCATTTTTTAAAAAATGACATTTGTTTATTCATTCAATCATAATTATTGAGTGCTTACTGTGTGCAGAGCATGGTACTAAGCACTTGGAAAGTACAATTCAGCAATAGACACAATCCCTGTCCACACTGGGCTTACAGTCTAGAAGCGGGGAGACAGACATCAAAACAAGTGAACAGGTAAGTATAGCACTTACTATATGCCAGGCACAGTACTGAATGTGTATACAAGCTAATCAGACTGGACATATTCCATGTCCCACATGGAGCTCACAGACATAATCCCCATTTTAAAGATGAGATAACTGAGGCACAGAGAAGTTGTGACTTGCCCAAAGTCACACAGCAAATGAGTGGTGGAGCTGTTAGCAATGAGAAGAGACCGTAAGCCTGTAGTTGGGTAGGGACTGTCTCTATATGTTGTCAATTTGTACTTCCCAAGCGCTTAGTACAGTGCTCTGCCCACAATAAGCGCTCAATAAATACGATTGAATGAATGAATGAATATCGAACCCCCTAAGTTGGTCCTTGGCTCTTGTTATATTTTTGAAGGCATCGTAATTTACATTCAGACCACAAAAGCACTATTTGAAGTTCCATCTTTTTTGTGTGTGTCTTACTTTTTATTCATCTGACAATACAACACAGGATAGCCTTTTTGTGTACCTCATGTGGCTGGTATTCTGGTCTCATTTTGGCCTTTCAGTCCCACGGGAATTCAGTATTGAACTTCAGGATCAGTGTGGTGTCTCACTTTGAATATGATGGATAAGTACAGTGCTCTGTACATAGTAAGCATTCAGTAAATATGATTGAATGAATGAACCATGTATATATATATATACACACACACATGCCCTTTACTCTTCAAGACCCTAGAATTCATTTTCAAGAAAAAAACCACTTGTTAAACCCAGGCAAGTCCATTGTCATAAAAATTGGTATTTGTGAAATCATTGTTCTTTTCTCTTTGTTCCTGGAATTTTTATAATATTATGGTATTAGAATAATAGTTGTTATTCAAACAGGTGTTACCTGTAGAAAGTTTAAAAAAAAAAAAACGCCCAGGCCTATTGAGGAAGCAGAGAAACCCGACAGGTTTTTCTCCTGTATCCATTTAAAGGTAGACATGGTTTGTCAGCTTTTTCCCTGGTTAAGAGCACTTATGAATCCCCAGCCAAGGAAGGGCAGATTGGAGTAGGATCATTAATAACTAAGCTATCAAGGTGGGAATAATTTTGCTGGGCAGAATTTGAGCAGGCAGGTGAGTTTTGTGAATGTAATTTCAAGACTGTTTTAGCGGTTTCTGTAAGTAAAATTGCAGTACAATTTATTAGTTACCATTGATTGCTTGAGTAGTTCCAACAAGGGATCCTAATAAATCTCTGAAAGGGGCCTGAGATTCAACCCAAACAAATTATGTCAAGGCTCTCCTGTGTATTACCCAAAATATGGTTTTGTTGTTGTTGGAGATTCATTTTGAGGCAGGGAGAGCTTTAGTTTTTTCAGGCATACTTTTTTTCAGGCAGATTTCTTCAAAGTAGCCCATTGAATGTGACTCAGAAGTCAGAGGCATCATATTGTTGGAGGCCTTATTGAATAAGTGGAACATCTTCATAATTTTCACATGGATCGAACTGAATTTTAAAGCACTGCTTATCTCCTTTCTAGAACTGAGATGATTTATATTTATGTGAATTTTTTTTTAAGGGAGATGATGGCCTAAGGAGATCATAACAGAAAAGTAAATAAAACTGAAAGAGTCTTAGAATGCTCACTATATGTACTGAAGAATACTGCATAGGTATATGTATTATGCCAATCAATCAATGGTAATTACTGAGTGCTTATTGTGTGCAGAGCACTGTACTATGCATTTGGGAGGGTTCAATACAACAGAGTTTGTGGACACATTCTCTGCACACAGGAGGTAAGACTATGATCATTTTTATTTTGTATATAACATTGAGTACATAGCATCTAATGCTTGTGGGAGCTCGAGATAAACTACAATAAAATGGTGTAAGCTTAATCTTGACTTTTGCCCTTTTGCAAATAATCTTTTGCCATTTCTTCTTCTTAATGACTATCATTGTATGTCCATATTGACGTGAGCTGTCGCTTTATAAAGTCAACTTCTTTTAAGTGGCTGGAACTCAGATTTTGGTCATTTATTTTCTCCACGACTTCTGTCCTAAACTTGAAAATAAAATCTGTTCCCTATTGATTTTGTTTTTCCCTCGAGTTGAATGTGTAATATAGCATTGCATTCTCTGTGAAATAAGCTGGAATGCACATACTTGGGAGTGGCATATTAATAAACAGATGCCATTTCCAAGTATGTGTCGTAAGAGAGTGGTTCCCTAATTTTTTCCCCTAGTGACCCACTCCCCCTCCTCCAGACTCCCAGGAATCCTCTGGCCCACAGTATTCTTCCACAAAAAGGCCAAAGATGTAGAGAACAGGGCTAATAGCTTTTTTCCCATTTCTTGTCCAGATAAATATTCATGCTAATGAATTGTCATGAACTATGCCCCTGGTCAATGCACCTTTGGAAGAGTAGTCTGGGGAAAAATATCACTTGTCTAGGAGAAAATAAGGAGGGAGAAGAAGGAGTTTTGGGAAGAGCCCTTTGTTCCTAGGGCCCCAGTTCTGGTCACTAGGTTCCTCCTAGTTCTGGACTTCCTTACTGTCTCCAGATGGAAAAACCCAAGATTCGTAACAATCAGTTGCCTGGAGATTTGCAATTTAAAATGTTACCACCAGACTGATGAACCTGTAGGAAAGCAAGTGTGAGCAAGGAAAGACAGGAAGAATTTGAGGTTTTCTATTTTTATGGATTAGGGGTTTCTTGGGGATCTCCCCCGTCAGCAGATTTTCCCCAGGGCAGAAGATCTGTGGCAAACAAGATCTCCAGAACAACACCCTGTTAGGAATCCTGGTAGAATCACAGCCTTGCATAGCATGTAAATGCTGAAATCATTTTTGAGAAATACAAGTAAAGATAAGTACTTTCAAATAGGAGGCATTGACACCAAGATGGTTTTTCGTTAGTATTGTATTTCTGGGTGACCAATGGCCGATAAAGGTCTTATTATTACAGGTAGAAGTTATTGGCTTGCGTTGAGCCGTGATGTTTAGTCGTCCTGACCCAGGATCACTCCTGATGTCATTTTATAGGCAGTTATCTCAGTATGTGAGTTAGCATGAAGAATGGAACTATTGCTACACGATTAATCTCTCCTAGTTGATTGGCTTGAAGGTTACTGATTTTTTGCTTTTAAGCCAATCAGAATGAATTTCATAAATGCACTTCCCAATATGTGCACAGTGTGTCTATAAACATCATGATCTCTGAATAGCGGAAATTATACTTTCAGGCCTTTGTCTTGGGGAAACAGTCTCTCATTTATCAACTTTATTGGCTGGTCCAGATTGCATTTATTGAAATAGTGGATTCTGTGGTCTGAATGGCTTAAACAGTTCTCAAGGAGTACAGCATTAAAAATGAACTACTGTATTTGCGGGATTTTATTGTAGACCTGATCCAGAGCAAAGTGAAAGGGCCAGAATTGGAAAATAATAAATGTTTTTTATCTCTCTCCAACGAAAGAGTGTATGACCTTTCAAGAACAGATACATAGATTTCTGTGCACATATTCTTTACTAGCTGTGAAATTGTGTGAGTACCCTTCAATTTCTACCTCAGAGTCAGCTCTTAAATCCATTGAGGGGTCTTGGAAACTGAGGCTTTGTCATTTCTTATCATTTTCAGTCCAAAAACTCCCGAGACCCAGGCTATAGCAATTAGCCTGGTAACTTTCCTCAAAGCCTCTGAACACTGCATTGAGCTGTGACAGCTTATGACAAATAGTTTAACTAAGTATCCAGCCATATTGCTCGGATCTGAGTTTAATAGATTTTATCCAAGAAGCGACTTCCCAAGTTTGAGTGTACTTACACATTTGGGAGAAAAGAAAGTAATGCAAAACTAGATTTATATGCAGCTTTTAAAGGCAGATAATCCAGGATTTTTCGTATACGGCAGGTATATGTGCTCAAAACGACGTTACTGGGTCTCTTCCATTAGAATGTAAGCTCCTTGTGCGTAGGGAACTTGGTCGCTTCATTATTCTGTACTTCCCACTTGCCCACTACTGCACCAAGTGAGTGCTCAATCAGTCGATCCATCAGTAGTACTTATTGAGCACTTACTGTGAGCAGAGCACTCTACAAAGTACTTGGGAGAGAAATAATAATGAATAATTGTGGTATTTGTTAAGCACTTACTGTGTTCCAGACACTGTAGTAAGCACTGAGGTAGAGACAAGATAATCATGTTGGACACAGTCCCTGTCCCACATAGGGCTCCCAGTCTCAATCCCCATTTTACAGATGAGATAACTGAGGCACAGAGAAGTTAAGTGACTTGTCACACAACAGACAAGTGGCAGAGCCGGGATTAGAACCCAAGTCCTTCTGATTTCCAAGCCAGTATGCTATGCAGAAGGCCACGCTGCTGTTAGACACAGGCATTATAATACTGTAATTTTCTGTACTTCTGTATCTGATGCGCCTTTAAGAGCATGCCCACTGTAGCACACCATGGTCTAAAGCCACAGTGTGATTCTGGGGTTAGCAGTGTGGCTCAGTAGAAAGAGCAAGGACTTTGGAGTCAGAGGTCATGGGTTCGAATTCCGACTCCGCCACTTATCAGCTGTGTGACTTTGGGCAAGTCACTTCTCTGGGCCTCAGTTCTCTCATCTGTAAAATGGGGATTAAGACTGTGCGCCCCCCTGTGGGACAACCTGATCACCTTGTAACCTCCCCAGTACTTAGAACAGTGCTTTGCACATAGTAAGTGCTTAACAAATACCATTATTATTATTATTAATGTTGATGTATTTCATTATTGGGCCAAGAAGCACTCTAGGTAAGATTTTTTTTTTCCAAGCCCGTTATAACAGAGTTGGTAGACACACTTCCTGTCCACAATGAGTTGAAGTGCTACTACTGTGGTAATATTTATCCAGGTGTGACTGAAAAGGCATATTGGCAACCAACAACCCTTTCATTTATTCTGACCTTGCTTATAATCCTTTGTCCTTCCTCCTCCTTCCTCTTTCCCTCTCCACCCCCCTTGCAGACAATCATTCAGGCGAGTTTTGGGGATCTTGTCGTCCATTCTCTTTTCACATGCCCCACCAGTGACACTGAAGCATGACGATCATTTCTTCCCTCCTGTCGGACTGATTGTGTTCTAAGACCTCATTGCATGTGATCCCATATTTTCATTTGATTTTAAATAAGACAACTGTTTAGTTGTCATTGAGGAAACTGTCCAGTTAGTAATCTGTGATGTCTGATAGGGCCAGGTTTCTCGGCCAGGTAGATGACTGCTTTGTAGATCCTAAAATATATATATATATATATATATATATATATATATATATATATATATATATATATATATATATATATATATATATATATATATATATATTAGTACAGTGCTCTGCACACAGTAAGCGCTCAATAAATACGATTGATGATATGAAGTTTAATAGTACTCTTCTTCACTGTCAGTCTCCCACAAAACAGGCTGACTTTCTGGTCTGGATTTCATACTTATTTGTCCATTATATTTGAAGTCTGTTGAGTTTGAAGTTTCCCAGAGGATGGGGGGCATTCTCTTACACTGTCTTCCACTTTTCATGTTGCATACTCAAAAACTGCATCATAATAATAATAATTATATTAAGTGCTTACTATGTGCCAGGTACTATACTAGGTACTGGGGTAGATACAAGCAAGTCTGGTTGGAAGCAGTCCCTGTCCCATGTGGGGCTCCTTGTCTCGACCCTCATTTTACAGATGAGGTAATTAGGGCACAGAGAAGTTAAGTGACTTGCCCGGGGTCACACAGCAGACAAGTGGTGAAGCCGGGATTAGAACTCTTGACCTTCTGACTCCCAAGCCTGTGCTCTGTCCATTACACCATGCTGCTTCTCCAGAACGGTTTGAGCCCGTTGTTGGGTAGGGACCGTCTCTATATGTTGCCGATTTGTACTTCCCAAGGGCTTAGTACAGTGCACTGCACACAGTAGGCGCTCAATAAATACGAGTGAATGAATGAGCAAGATTGAATGCATTACATAAAACATCTTTTCGGCATTCCTATTAGTAATGGAGAAAAGGATCTGACTAGGCCCCTCTGACATGACTAGTTATGATAATATTATTATCACATTGCAATTACAGTATCATGATGCATATTGTGGATTTGTTTTAAGATTCTTGATAAATTTCATGCCTGTGAACTTGTTCATTAGCTACCAAAACTGAGCAGACTTATGGTGTCCAAAACTGGAGAGGGCTTCTAGACTGTGAGCCCACTGTTGGGTAGGGACCGTCTCTATATGTTGCCAACTTGTACTTCCCAAGCGCTTAGTACAGTGCTCTGCACACAGTAAGCGCTCAATAAATACGATTGATTGATTGATTGTTGCTGTTTTCTGTACTTCTGTATGTGACATGCCTGTAAGAGCATGCCCGCATGCCCACTGTAGCACACCATGGTCTAAAGCCACAGTGTGATTCTGGGGTTAGCAGTGTAGCTCAGTAGAAAGGGCACGGGCTTTGGAGTCAGAGGTCATGGGTTTGAATTCCGCTCTGCCACTTATCAGATATGTGACTTTGGGCAAGTCACTTCACTTCTCTGGGCCTCAGTTCCCTCATCTGTAAAATGGGGATTAAGACTGTGAGCCCCCCGTGGGACAACCTGATCACCTTGTAACCCCCCAGTACTTAGAACAGTGCTTTGCACATAGTAAGTGCTTAACAAATACCATTATTATTATTATTATTATTAATGTTGATGTATTTCATTATTGGGCCAAGAAGCACTCTAGGTAAGATTTTTTTTTCCAGCGATTGAGAACTGTGAGATCAATCAATCCCTCAGTGGTATTTATTGAGCATTTGGTACAGAGCTCTTGGGAGAATATAGTACAGTGGAGTTGGTAGACACATTCCCTGACCACAGTGAGCTTACAGTCTAGAGGAAGACAGACATTAAGTAAATAAATAAATTACAGATGAGTGCTATGGGCCTGAGGGTGGGGAGACTATCAAGTGCTCCAAGGGTACAGATCCAAGTGTATAATAATAAGAATAATGGCATTTTTTATTAAGCACTTACTATGTGCAAAGCACTGTTCTAAGCGCTGGGGAGGTTCCAAGGTGATCAGGTTGTCCCACGGGAGGGCTAACAGTCTTAATCCCCATTTTACAGATGAGGTGACTGAGGCACAGAGAAGTGAAGTGACTTGCCCAAAGTCACACAGCTGACAATTGGCGGAGCCAGGATTTGAACCCCTGACCTCTGACTCCAAAGCCGGGGCTCTTTCCACTGAGCCACGCTGCTTCTCATGGATGATTCAGTAGGGAAAGGGAGTTGGGGAAGAGAGGGCTTAATCAGGGAAGGCCTCTTGGAAGAGATGTGGCCTTGATGAGGCTTTGAAGGTTGGGTGAGTGATGATTTGGTGTATGTGGAGTGGGAGGGAATTCCAGGCCAGAGGAAGGGCGTGGGAAAGGGGTCAATCAATCAATCAATCATATTTATTGAGCGCTTACTATGTGCAGAGCACTGTACTAAGCACTTGGGAAGTACAAATTGGCAACATATAGAGACAGTCCCTACCCAACAGTGGGCTCACAGTCTAAAAGGGGGAGACAGAGAACAAAACCAAACATACTAACAAAATAAAATAAACAGAATAGATATGTACAAGTAAAATAAATAAATAAATAAATAGAGTCATAAATATGTACAAACATATATACATCTATACAGGTGCTGTGGGGAAGGGAAGGAGGTAAGATGGGGGGGATGGAGAGGGGGACGAGGGGGAGAGGAAGGAAGGGGCTCAGTCTTGGGAAGGCCTCATGGAGAAGGTGAGCTCTCAGCAGGGCCTTGAAGGGAGGAAGAGAGCTAGCTTGGCGGATGGGCAGAGGGAGGGCATTCCAGGCCCGGGGGATGACGTGGGCCGGGGGTCGATGGCGGGACAGGCGAGAACGAGGCACAGTGAGGAGATTAGCGACAGAGGAGCGGAGGGTGCGGGCTGGGCTGGAGAAGGAGAGAAGGGAGGTGAGGTAGGAGGGGGCGAGGTGATGGACAGCCTTGAAGCCCAGGGTGAGGAGTTTCTGCCTGATGCGCAGATTGATTGGTAGCCACTGGAGATTTTTGAGGAGGGGAGTAATATGCCCAGAGCATTTCTGGACAAAGATAATCCGGGTCGGCAGCGAGATAGAGTAGAATGAGGTATAGTGAATGAGATGGCACCAAGAGGAGTGAAGTGTTCTTGGCCAGACTGTAGTAATAATAATATAATAATGATGGCATTTGTTAAGCACTTACTATGTGCAAAGCACTGTTCTAAGCTCTGGGAGTGATACCAGGTGATCGGGTTGTTCCACGTGGGTCTCACAATCTTATTCCCCATTTTACAGATGAGGTAACTGAAGCCCAGAGAAGTTGTGACTTGCTCAGAGTCACACAGCTGACAAGTGACAGAGCCGGGATTAGATCCCCTGACCTCTGGTTCCCAAGCCCGGGCTTTTCCCACTGAGCCACGCTGCTTCTCTCATTGAAGCAGAAAGTAGAAAGTCACTGAGGTAGGGTAGGAGGGGACACACTCATTGAGTGCTTTAAAGTTGATGGTTCATTTCTGTTTGGTGCAGAGGTAGATAAGGAGCCACTGGAGTTTCTTGAGTGGGGAGGCTTGGACTGAATTTTTTTCTTTTTTTAAAGAAAATGATCTGCCCAGCGTTGTGAGGTTTAGACTGGAGTGGGGAGAGACGGGAGGCAGGGAGGTCAGCGAGGAGGCAGGTAAATGATGATGGCATTTGTGAAGTACTTACTATGTGCCAAGAACTGTACTAAGCGCTGGGGCGGATACAAGCAAATTGAGGTGGACACAGTCTCTATCCCATGTGGGACTCATAGTCTCAATTGCCAGGTGAGGTAACTGAGGCCCAGAGAAGTAAAGTGACTCATCCAAGGTCACACAGCAAACAAGTGGTGGAGCCAGCATTAGAACCCATGACCTACTGACTCTCAGGCCCGAGCTCTCTCCACTATGTGGTTATCGAGGTGGGCTAAGATAAGTGCTTTGAATAATGTGGTAGCCATTTGGATGGAGAAGAAAGGGCAGATTTTAGTGATATTTTAAAGGTAGAATCGACAGGATTTACTGACGGATGAAATGTGTGGGTTGAATGAGATATGAGTCAAGGATAATGCCAAGATTGTGGGCTTGTGGGATGGGGGGATGTTAGTATTGTCTACAGTGTTGGGAAGGTCAGGGGAGTGTAGGGTTTGGACACGTTTGAGGTGTTCGTGGGTCATGCAGGTAAAGATGTCCTGAAGGCAGTAGGAAATGCGAGGCTGCAGAGAAGGGAAAAGGTAGATTTGGAAATCATCTGTGTAATGAAGATAGCTGTAACTATGGCAGTGAATGGGTTCTCCAAGAGAATGGGTGTAGATGGTGAATAGAAGGGGACCCAGAACTGAGCCTTGAAGTATTCCCAAAATTAGAGGGTGGGAGGTAGAGGAGGAGCCTGTGAAAGAAACTGAGAAGGGGTGATTAGAGTGACCGGAGAACCAAGAGAGGACAGTGTCAGTGAAGCCAAGGTTGGATGAAGTTTCAAGGAGAAGGAGGTGGTCCACAGTGGTTGAATAATAATAATAATAATGGTATTTGTTAAGCACTTACTATGTGCAAAGCACTGTTCTAAGTGCTGGGGAAGTTACAAGGTGATCAGGTTGTCCCACGGGGGGCTCACAGTTTTAATCCCCATTTTACAGATGAGGTAACTGAGGCACAGATACGTTAAGTGACTTGCCCAAAGTCACACAGCTGACAGTTGGCGGAGCTGGGATTTGAACCCATGACCTCTGACTCCAAAGCCCGGGCTCTTTCCACTGAGCCACGAGGCAGCCGAGAGGTCTAGAATGATTTTGATGGAGTAGAGGCTATAGAATGTGGCTACAAATAGTATCCACAGTCAGCCTTCACACCTATTTCTTTCTGAAAATGATGGTAACGTTGGCATCTTTGAAATTCTGTGGCATTCCTCAGTGTTTTTGATGAAGAGCCTGTGCAGGTAAATCCCCTGCTTGCTTATAGATACCGATAA
The DNA here is from genome assembly GCF_015852505.1 of Tachyglossus aculeatus. Classification (NCBI taxonomy): domain Eukaryota; kingdom Metazoa; phylum Chordata; class Mammalia; order Monotremata; family Tachyglossidae; genus Tachyglossus; species Tachyglossus aculeatus. The sequence goes on along the minus strand of NC_052067.1, from coordinate 38,531,157 downwards.
GTTTGCCATCAGAGTCTGGGCTTTGTGTGACAGAGAGCTTATCATTAAGTGCAGGTCCCCTTAGAGAAAGTACTGGTTGTAAATTAAAGCTGCGCTTCAAAGGGGCACGGGCATATTCTATTTCACGGCTCCAAACTGCACCTGTAGTTCTAATCGATCCCCTAGCAAAGACTATTATTGGTCACCGGTAGATCGGGCGAGAGAATGGAGCTGCTCAGTGCAAATCATAACCACTGCTGGAAAAATAATTCAGCCAGTGTTCTTCTGGCAGTGGGATAGCACCACAAATGAGGAGGGGCTAGAGAAGTTGTCCTAACCATTGCCATTCTCCAAACTAGCTCCCAAGAAGGAATATTCCAGGTAATCTTTAACCTAGTGATGCAGTAGTGAATAGAGCGAGAGCTGAGGTTGAAAATGAACGGGATGTATGAGACAAACTTTTTAGCACAGTCCTCACGGGAGAACAACACAGAAGAAAGTATGTAGCACAGCAGTCCTTTCAGCCACTCTCAGCCGTCAGCATCATCTTCGAAGACGAAACAACTGTTTATAAATGTATATACACAGAAGGTGAGTGAGAAATTAATTGTTTAAAATCCGCAATAATATCAGGGAGGTCTGAGCAATCTGTCACTTAACTGCTTGTTGCCTTGGGCAAGTCACTAAGCTTCTCTAAGCTCCTTGTGGGCAGAGAGTTTGTTATATTGTTGGGTTATCCTTCCCAAGTGCTTAGTACAGTGCCCTGCACACAGTGAGTGCTCAATAAATACAATTGAGTGTGCCTCAGTTTCCTCATCTGTAAAATGGGAATTACAAACCAGTTCTCTCTTCTACTTAGTCTGTGAGCCTTGGGTGGGACAGGGGCTGTGTCTGACACGATGATCTTGTATCTTCCCCAGTACTTAGTACAGTGCTTGCTGCATAGTAAGTGTTTAACAGGTGTTGTTATTATTATTGGTGTTACTGTTATTATTGTACTCATTTAGCCTCAAAGGTCCTGGGAAGGAATGTTTTTCTCTGCTCATTTGAAAGGTATATTCTTTAATAATAACAATAATAATAATAAGAATAATGGCATCTGTTAAGCACTTACTATGTGCAAAGCACTGTTCTAAGCGCTAGGGAGGTTACAAGGTGATCAGGTTGTCCCACGTGGGACTCATAGTCTTAATTCCCATTTTACAGATGAGGTAACTGAGGCACAGAGAAGTTAATAATAATGATGGCATTTAAGCGCTTACTGTGTGTAAAGCACTGTTCTAAGCGCTGGTTAAGTGACTTGCCCAAAGTCACACAGCTGACAAGCGGTGGAGCAGGGATTTGAACCCATGACCTCTGACTCCCAAACCCGTGCTCTTTCCACTGACCCACGCTGCTTCTCTTCCATGCCTTTGAATTGACCAACCATAGTTTGGTTCCCATGCCTACTGATATCGGGTAGTGAGAGTGGGGACAAACTGGTAAATTCCATATCAAAATTGAGAGTGTACACCTTAGTAAAGAACTGAGACCTTTAAAGAAGCCGAAGCAGAAGAACCAAGATTTCACCGACCACGGTCCTCATCTAAGTAAAGGGAGGAGCATGCCTCATTTGAATTCTGAGGAAGGGCTCCCTTGACAAGGAAAGTATAAGGGCAAGACCGTTCCTCACTGAAAGGAAAATTCCAAGCATCAGTTGTTCATGGGCTGGATGCCTGAATATATTCCTGAAAGAAGAGAATAAATTCTCACTCACCTTTGGTGTACGGCTGATTGGGAGGGGAGGTCCTACAGAGCTTTTCTCTGCCAGATTGCTATATTGTCTGACAGTACATTTTCATTACTGGGAAAACTGTAGAATCTGGCTGAGAACATGATATACTGAGAGCTCACCTCCTCCAGGAGGCCTTCCCAGACTAAGCCCCTTCCTTCCTCTCCCCCTCGTCCCCCTCTCCATCCCCCCATCTTACCTCCTTCCCTTCCCCACAGCACCTGTATATATGTATATATGTTTGTATGTATTTATTACTCTATTTATTTATTTATTTATTTATTTTACTTGTACATATCTATTCTATTTATTTTATTTTGTTAGTATGTTTGGTTTTGTTCTCTGTCTCCCCCTTTTAGACTGTGAGCCCACTGTTGGGTAGGGACTGTCTCTATATGTTGCCAATTTGTACTTCCCAAGCGCTTAGTCCAGTGCTCTGCACATAGTAAGCGCTCAATAAATACGATTGATGATGATGATGATGATGATATGGGAATCTCAGATATAGAGGAATAATGCTGGAATCAGTTAGAATACATGGACCCCTGAGTATTGGTCCCCTGAGGACTACTTAAGTAAACAACCAGTAAATAACAGAGATTGCTTGGTTTAGCATCCACTGGTTTTTTGGCAGGATCGTGAGGCCAGGTTGTGAGGTGCTTGGAACTGGGATTCTTCATTCTTCAAAGTCTTAAAAATGTCCTTTCAACAAAGTAGTTATCCATTTGCTGTTAGGATATCTCGTAAACAACAAATAGCGTGCTATATTTAAAATTGAATTTTACAAATATGATGTGAAATATGGCATAATCCATATTCATGCTATTCATATATTTTCTTCAGAATGAAAAACAGATGATAATACCTCACTGTGACACAGAAAGGCCTAATGAAAACCGGTAAAAGGGGGTTTTGTGATTCATAGTTGAAAGGACAGGGTACAAGCATCAGTGATGAAGGTAGTAGGGATTTATTATGAAGCAGGTCAGTGGAGAAATGTACAGTATGTTGTGTTAAAGGAATGACATGGAGTCGTCAGAGATTTTGGAGAATCAGGAAATTTAATTACGTGAACCTCCGTGTTCTTTTTTCTGCTACCTTGTGTTAAAGGTGACCATAACAATGCTTCAAATCTGTAAGAATATTTAGCCACAAGAAATACTGAGGTCCCATTATTTCTGAAAGAGGGAATCCAGTGAAGGAGAAGATCTGACAGGGTGTTTTTCAATCCAGATGTTCTCCAGTTAACTCACATTCCGATTCTGACAAATCAGTCTTGACATGATTGTCTTCTATTTTATTTGCTGGGGTGGGGCTTGGGGGTTGGTATAGAAGGGAGATTTTAACCCATCTTGGGAGTAACATGTGTCACCCTTAGAAACCAGAAACCTGCCAGGTAGGGAAAACTAGAAAATGCTCAGCTTTCTTCCTTTGCTATTCATTCTTCTGATCCTGTCTCTCTAGTAATGTCTTTTCGTTCATTCATTGTCGTATTTATTTAGCACTTACTGCGTGCAAGAGTACTGTACTAAGCACTTGGGAGAATGCAATACAACAACAAACAGACACATTCCCTGCCCACAGTGAGCTTATGAGCGAGACAGGGAGAGACAGGCATTAATGTAAATTAATTACAGATATGTACTTAAGTACTGTGGGGCTTGGAAAGGGGGAGAATAAACTAAGTCAGGGTGATGCAGAAGGGAGTGGGAGAAGGCGGGGGGAGCTTAGTCACGGAAGGCCTCCTGTAGGAGATGTACCTTCAGTAAGGCTTTGAAGCAGTGGGAGAGTAATTGTCTGTCAGATTTGAGGAGATAGTGTGTTCCAGGCCAGAGGCTGGACTTGGGAGAGGGGTAGATGGTGGGATAGGTGAGATCGAGACACAGTGAGAAGGTTAACATTAGAGAAGCCAAGTGTGCGGGCTGGGTTATAGTAGGAGAGAAGTGAGGTAGGTGAGGGCAAGGTGATTGAGTGCTTTAAAACCAATGGTGAGGAGTTTTTGTTTGATGCAGAGGTGGATGGGCAACCACTGGAGTTTTTTTGAGGAGTGTGGTGTCATTTTTGTAGAGAAATGATCCAGGCAACAAAGTATGGATGGAGTGGGGGAGAGGCAAGAGGCTGGAAGGCCAGCAAGGAGCCTGATGCAGTAATCCAGGCAGGATAGGATGTGATTGTATTACCGTGGCAGCAGTTTGGATGGAGAGGAAAGGGTGGATTTTCTATTTATCCTTTTCACTCTCTGTTACCCACTAATGAATGAGGAAGCACACTGCCACACTGGACTGTTGTCAGGGCAGGCCTGGATATGTGAATCTGTTCCAGGGTTCTGACTGAAAACCATAATGAACATCCCAGAATCAGAGATGAAACCTAGATATCACCTGACTCTGTTGCAACCATGAAACCCAAGTAGTAAACTGGCTATTTGGACTCCCTTCCCACCTCATGTTCATGGCTGCAAAGGGAGTCCAGAGACTCCCGGGTCCCATTTCCAGCCCTGAATGGGAAGGACTCACTGGGTCATGAGAAAACAGCTCTTGGACTCCTCTTGAAATTGACTCCCATCATTGTCACATCTTAAAAAAATGATGTGGCCAACCAAGTTTTCAAATGAGGTTGTACAGTGCCCAAAGTCTTCAGGAGCCCCACTTAATCACTCAATCATATTTATTGAGCACTTACGGTTTGCAGAGCACTATACTAAACACTTGGGAGAGTACAGTGTAACAGAGTTGGTAGACCCATTCCTTCCCACAGGGGCATGGAGAAGCAGCGAGTTCTAGTGGAAAGAGCACGAGCCTGGGAGTGAGAGGACCTCGGTTCTAATCTTGACTCTGCTATTTTTCAGCTTTGTGACTTTGGGCAACTCCTAACTTCTCTATACCTCAGTTACCTAATCTGTAAAATAGGGATTCACTATCTGCGCTTGCTCCTACTTAGAATGTGAGCTCCTTGTGGTACCTGATTATCTTGCATCTACCCCAGCGCTTAGTACAGTGCCTGCTCCCCTCTAGACTGTAAGCTCATTACGGGCAGGGAATATGTCTGTTATATTGTACTCTCCCAGGCGCTTAGTACAGTGCTCTGCACACAGTAAGCGGTTAATACATACAATTGACTGACTGACTCATAGTAAGCGCTTAACAAATACCATTAAAAAAAGAGCTTACAGTTGAGAAAGACACTAATATAAATAAATAACTTACAGATAGATATATATATATATATACAGATATATATATATATATATATATAGTGCTCTGGGGCTGAGGAAGGGGTGATTAAAGGGTGTGAACTGAAGTGCCAGTATGACACAGAAGTGAGTGTGGAGGAAGAGGAAATGAGGGCTTAGTCATGGAAGGCCTCTTGGAGGAGATGTGCTTTTAATAAGGCTTTGGAGGTGGGGTGTCGGATATGAAAAGGGAGGTTGTTCCAGGCCAGAGGGAGGATGTGGGCAAGGTTTTGACAATGAGATAAGTGAGAGCTAGGTATAGTGAGTAGGTTGGCATTAGCGGAGTGATGTGTGTGGGTGTAATAGGAAATCAGGGAATTATGGTGGGAGGGGGCAAGGTGATTGAGGGCTTTAAAGACTATGATAAGCAGTCTCCAGCTGATGTGGAAGTGGATGGGCAACCACAGAGCTTCTTGAGGAGTGGAGAAACATGGGCTGGACAGTTTTGTACAAAAAAATGATCTGGGCAGCAGAGTGAAGTATGGACTGAAGTCGGGAAGAGACAGGAGGCAGGAAGGTCAGCAAGGAGGCTGATGCAGTAATCAAGTCTCAGGATAAGATAAATACTTGGAATAATGCGGTAGCAGTTGGAATGGAGAGGAAGGGCAGATATTTAGTGATGTCATTAAGGTCGAACTGACAGGATTTGGTGACAGATTGATATGTGGGTTGAATGAGAGCGATGATTTGATAACGCCAAGGTTTTGGGCTTGCGAGACAGAAAGGATGATGGTGCTGTTTACAGTGATGGGAGAGTCAGGGGGAGGACAGGGTCCCCCCACCCCAGACTGTGAGCCCATTGTTGGGTAGGAATCATCTCTGTATGTTGCCGATTTGCACTTCCCAAGAGCTTAGTAGAGTGCTCTGCACACAGTAAGCACTCAATAAGTACGAATGAATGACTGAATGAAATGTGAACAGTAATTTAAAAAAATAGCCTCACTCCAGGTAATGGAACACCATTTGGGAGAATTTCCTGCCTTTCCCTGGGGAAAGGCATGAAATGGGCATCCCATGATACCCATTGCCAGGAAGCAGTAAGTGTTGTCCTTCTTGGAGTCCCATAATCACAGACCAGTTTCCTCTAATGCTGCAGGACACCTGGGCTGGAAGCCCCCATCTTTGCATGGAAGGGGGTGGGCAGCCACTGAGTCACGCTTGGTCCCAAGACCCTTTAATACCTGGGCTCCAAGGTCAGCAGGGGCCTCCTCATCAGCTCTCCCAGTGGCCCAGGATAGGGGAAGATGACTTTTACAGCCTTTTGAAGCCTGGGAAATTCTGAGGACCACATCTCCAAGATCTCTTCTGTTTGCTTGTCTTGACATTCTCGTAGCTTTTTAACTCCTGCTTCTTGTTGTTGCCACCCATTATTATCTGTCTACCCTTGCATCTGTTATGAACCTCAGATGGGGCAGGTACTTACGTGTGTGATCTGTTATGTTTCTATCTGCCTTATTGCTCGGTGTTAGTAGGTGTTTAATAAATATCACAATTAACTAAGCACAGTGGAGCACTGGAGCTCTCTTCCAGAACTCTGATTCTGGACTCTTTCTTTGCTTTACAATCTAAAATTGCTGAGCACGCAGGACGAATATGCTTACCCGGGTGTATAGCTCATGGGTATTAAATTGCATTTTCATTCATTCATTCAATTGTATTTACTGAGCGCTTACTATGTGCAGAGCACTGTACTAAGCGCTTGGGAAGTACAAGTTGGCAACATATAGAGACGGTCCCTACCCAACAACGGACTCACAGTCTAGAAGAGATGTCTCCCAGAGAGGCTTTTGCCAGCTTTGCCCATCAAGCAGAGGGATTGTTTGTTTGTCTTGATTGTTGAGGGTATATGAAATTACGCCAAATGACTCATTCAACTGATGTCGTGACTAGTGGGGAAATATTTAACAATAGGAGTAGGAATAGATTGTACTTAGGCATCTCCTGCTGGCTCTTGCCCTTTGATACATACCTGTCTTTGTGAGGGTGTTTAAATTAAATATATCATTCGTTATAACAAAGATCATCAGTTTTGTCTTGCATGGCTCTGCTACTAAGTTTGGAGGTAGAAGGGAAGCCCCTAGGTGACAGTGGTGATGTTACACAAATGTACCCCAGGTTATGGTATCTTTTTTAAATGCTGCATTCAAAATTACTAATAATGTTTTTAGAAAAGCCAGAGAGGTGAATAAATTGAGTAAATATTTTTTGAAATTATTTTTAGTGTGTGTCCTTAGTTGAAATAGAGCTAAGACATTCAAACTTTAGCCTGGCACTTGGTTTGTAACTCAAGCCATTGTGGAAAAAGTAATAAGTATGCAATTCTATGAACTGAGAACAGCTTTACATATTAATATTGAATGTACTGGATGGTGGGTGTTACATCTTTTAAAAGAGCTCTTTAAATTTGGCTAGCTGCTGGGCTTTGCCAGACAGGGATATGGAAAAAAAAAATCAAAACCTTTTTCTTGGAAGTTTTGTGTAATACTATTTGGTTGCTCTCCCTTTTTCCAAGGAAATAATGATAGTTCTACCAAAACTTTAATTTCTTAGAATAATACATTCTAGAGCTCTTCTCTGAGCTTTTTTTTTCCAGGTAGTATCTATCAAGGCCCTACTGAGAGCTCACCTCCTCCAGGAGGCCTTCCCAGACTGAGCCCCTTCCTTCCTCTCCCCCTCGTCCCCCTCTCCATCCCCCCCATCTTACCTCCTTCCCTTCCCCACAGCACCTGTATATATGTATATATGTTTGTACATATTTATTACTCTATTTATTTTACTTGTACATATCTATTCTATTTATTTTATTTTGTTAGTATGTTTGGTTTTGTTCTCTGTCTCCCCCTTTTAGACTGTGAGCCCACTGTTGGGTAGGGACTGTCTCTATATGTTGCCAATTTGTACTTCCCAAGCGCTTAGTCCAGTGCTCTGCACATAGTAAGCGCTCAATAAATACGATTGATGATAGCAATTCCTCACTAATTCCCAGTAGGTTAGATATGGATAGGTATTATCGCCTTCCTTTGTAGATGAGAAACCAAGTCACAGAGAAGATTAGACTTCAACCACATCCCCTCTCAGTCTCTCCTTTCCAGACTGAAGCATCCTAATCTTTTGAGACTGTCCTCATTCAGAAGATTCTCAAAGGATCATTACTTGCCCTTCTCTGGCGATTTTCAGCTCTGTTCTGCCCTTCCTAAGATGTGGTGACCAGAATTGCCAGCAGTTTTGCAGGTGAAATTGGAGCCAGACCTCTTAGTGCCCACCCACCCTCAGCCTCACTGCCTCAGGATGGCCTAGCTCCTTCCCCTCCCCACTCCCTTTCTCCACAAAGACAAAGAATGGTGTCTGTGCCCCTAACTGCTTGTGGACTTCAGGGCCTACACACTAGCTATTATTTACTGAGATTGTTTGCCCTAGCTAACCAGTTGCTAGTTGCATTCAACTCAGTCAATCGGATTTATTGAGTGCTTACTGTGTGCACAGCACTGTACTAAGAGCTTAGGAGAGTAAAGTATAACAATATGATGGACACAGTCCCTGACCACATGAGCTTACAGTCTAGAGGGGGAGAAGTCCCTGACCACATGAGTCTAGAGGGGGAGACAGACATTAATATAAATAAATAAATTACAGATATGTACATACAGCCGTAAGGCTAATTAATGATATACATTTTACTGAGAAAAATCACATCCTTCCTGTCAAACTGGCTCTCGCTTGCTTACTTCACAGCAGGACTTATAGAGCCATTGTCCATCCTTACTCACCTCTTGATTCTCTTATCCATATTTCTGTTCTCCTCTTCTCCTATCTGTAATTTATTTTGTGTCTTACTCCCTTTCTAAATTATAAAGTCCTTGAAGACAGGGATTATGTCTTCTAATTCTCTGGTCCTCTCCAAAGCACTTAGTGCAGTAGGTGCTCAATGAATATTATTGATTGGTTGATGGATTGGTCTTCAAACACGTTTTATGTATCAGAATTTGGAGATTTATTTTGTCATTTTTTGCTCCCTCAGGACTGGTCTCTCACGTCTGTCACCTCTTAACTGAAGCTGCAGCAGCGTACCTGGATACGGACAATAAAAACAGAATCAAGACGGCAAATACACTGCTGCTTTCTCTGCTTGACACTTTACACTGCATGCTAACTTATACCTCCAACATTGTCCGGCTGGCTTTACAGGTAAGGAATCTGTTTTCCAGTCCAGTGAACTTCACAACAGCCATGCCATGCTCCTCCCTAATCTTACCCTTATTTAAGAATCTTTGATAATGTATATCAATTTAAATGAAAAAATGTACTATGAAAGAGAGCGAGAGAGGAAAAAAGAGGAAGCACACAACTAAGCTTGACAACAGAAAAAGAAGATCCGACCAGGGCCTTGCTAAGGCACCTCTGATCTTCCCAAATCTCCAGCCTTAAGGGCCATGGAAGAGTGCCTCATTCACTGGGGGCTTCTCCAAGGTGGATTTCAGGCATTGCAAGGCTGTGGGTCTGCTACATTTGTGTGTGCATGTCTGTGTGTGTACTGGCCATCTGGAATGGCTTGAAAGGCTGTTTATTTGTGGGATTTTTCTTTATGGTATTTGTTAAGCACTTACTGTGTGCCAGGCACTATTCTGAGCACTGGGCTAGATACAAAGTAATCAAGTTGGACGCAGTCCATGTCCCATATGGGGCTCACAGTCTTAATCCCCCTTTCACCAATGACATAACTGAGGCACAGAGAAGTGAAGTGACTTGCCCAAGTCCCCAAAGCAGGTGGAGCCAGGATTAAAACCCAGGTTCTTCTGGCTCCCAGGCCTGTGTTTTATCCACTAGACCAAACTGCTAACTGTGTTTCTATTACAAGACTATCATTTGAAATTTTTGAGTACCTGTAAGAACTAAAATGTCCTGTGGAGTATTTCGTCGGAGTGATAGTCCCTCTCCTTTGGGCACTACCAGATGTAGTTTGAAAATTCAGAATTTCATTAATCTAGGAGCATTTCACTAATGAGGCATGGAATGTGTATTTCAGCCATGGTTACCCTCTACTGAAATCCTTGAATAGTTACCTTGAACTGTCTGTTTAGATGTTCTGAAAGAGGTGAGACACTTAGGTTCTACATTCCCTCTACATACTAGGTCTGTAAAGAAATACCTAGCAAGAATCAGCTAGAAGTCAGAAAATTTCTGCTAATCAGTCAATCAATCAATAATATTCATAGAGTGCTTACTGTGTGCAGAGCACTGTAATAAGATTAATTTAATTTAATGATGGCATTTGTTAAGTGCTTACTATGTGCAAAGCACTGTTCTAAGTGCTGGGGGATACAAGGTGATCAGGTTGCCCATGTGGAGTTCAAGTCTTAATCCCCATTTTACAGATGAGAGAACTGAGGCTCAGAGAAGTTAAGTGACTTGCCCAGTGTCACACAGCAGACATGTGGCGGAGCTGGGATTCAAACCCATGACCATGGATCTTTGGAGAGCACCATATAACAGTATAACAGAGTTGGTAGACACATCCCCTGCCCACAGTGAGCTGAAATTTGCCACTTAAAATAGAAAGAGTTTAGTAAAATCAAGTTGTAAAATGTTCTAAGATCTAAATTTTCTCATTGCATAACACACCTGGCTGTAGTTTGGGGTCAAAATGTTGGAATTGTTAATAGGATTTTATCAGTGCAGCTGATATGTGAGCAACAGTCCTTTCCTCATTGTGTACCCTTATCAATTGACCCTTATAAATAATATTTGTTATATTTAAGTGCTTACTGTGTGCCAAGCACTGTATTAAGTGCTGGGGTAGATACAAGATAATCAGGCTCCAAATGGGGTTCAGAGGCCGAATAGGAGGGAGAATAGGTATTGAATCTCCATTTTGTAGATGAGGGAACTGAGGCACAGAAAAGTTAAGTGACTTTCCCAAGGTCACATAGGTACATGGCCAAGCTGGGATTAGAACCCAGGATCCCTGATTCCCAGGCCCATGTTCTTTTCAATGGGCCAAGTGATTATTTGCTATCCCCCCTGCCTGAAGGCACTGATATCATTTATGCTTTTGATGTAATGATTTTGAAGAACTACTGTCCAGAAATTCACCCTGTTTTTAATGTCTGTATTCCAGGCTAGACTGCCTTTTGTTGCAGACTCCCATTTATCTACTGCTATGCCATAAATTTTCAGATTTAGGATCATAGTGTTTTTAAAATGTTGCTTCTGCCTATTTGTTTCTGTTCTGCCACTTTCAGGATATCATTCAGCATGTTTGGACAGTCCATTTTTATCCATTCTCTAGCCTGTTTTCTTCAATAATTTTTACTGAACAGAATTCTGTTTGAATAGCTTGAGTATCATACCAAAGAAAAAGACACAATCCCTGCTCTTAAATGGGGAATGCAGACATAAATTGACAAATGCACAATAGAAGGTAACTTTATGTCATCAACACTGATAAGTAAATCAGTAACAAATAAATAATCACGAAGGTCTAGAGGGCTGGCCCAGAGCACCTCTGGACCAAAATATACTTCCCAGATAACGCTTGTTCATTCAATCGTATTCATTGAGGGTTACTATGTGCAAAGTTTGTTCTTGTCTTGGACCACTTAGTGAAGATATGATGCTGTGAACGTTATTCTTGACTCGCCTTTAGACTGTAAGATCCTTGTGGGCAGGGAAAGTGTCGACCAGATTCGTTGAATTCTTCTCAAGTGCTTAGTACAATGCTCTGCACACAGTAACCGCTCAATGTATACTATTGATTGATTGACTGTTGTGTTTCTCACCTGCCATTTGATGCTAAGAATATTTGGTGGAACTGCTGGATTGATTGACTTCTTCTGGAATACAGATGTGGTATGTGAGAAGTCCAGGAATGAACACCTAAATTGTTTTACCTTCCACAGTTTTGTAGAAAAGTTATCGAGAAGCTTGTTGATCAGTCTCCCAAAGAACATGCTGACCTCCTTGATTTTGTTTTCTGTTTGCCTTTTCATGATCTGTTGACTGCCCAGATAAGAGTTCAGTGACAGCAATGAGTTCTGTGATTTCCTTGGGAAAACTGATAAGTACCTGGATTTATTTAGGCTTATTGTCAGTCTATAGCACTGCAGCAACACAGTTCAAAATCACATACAGGTCTTCTGGTATGTTTGTCTCCAGAAAGCAGTCAGTTATTGGTATTTGAGCACTAACTGTGCAGAACACGGTACTAAGTGCCTGGGAGAGGACAACAAAGTAGACACATCCCTTCCCCTTTAAAAACTTACAATTTAGCCAAGGTGTCTGACATTAAATTCTGGGTAGTGTAAAGTGTAGGCTGAGTACCTACGTGCTTAGGAGGCATGGGCTCAAGTGCTTAGGTGACACAGTAGGGAAGGAAAATATGATGGGGAGCAGAAAAATTATTCAGGGAAAGCAACCTGGAGAAGATGTCATTTTAGTAGGCCTTAGTTGCTGCTAGATAATGGTCTCAAACATTTTGATGATACTTTTAGCCTTTTTAGTTGCAAGAGTTTCTTGTTGGATTGAGAGCACATTCTGAGAGCTTTCCAAGTTCCTCCTTAATTTCTCAAACATGGAAACTTAGAGTTGTTGGTGCTCTCTCTCTCTCTCTCTCTCTCTCTCTCTCTCTCTCTCTCTCTCTCTCTCTCTCTCTCTCACACACACACACACACACACACACACAGAGTAAGCACTCAATAAATACAATTGAATGAATAAAGTGGCTAGGCAGGGAAACTTCTAGGCTGTAAGCTCATTGTGGGCAAGGAACAGCTCTATGAACTCTGTTGTACTATACTCTCCCAACCACTTAGTACAGTGCTCTGCCCACAGTAAGCAGTCAATAAATATCATCGATTGATTAATTCTTCCTCAACACTGACTTGATTCATCCAGGTTCTTAGTACGGTGCTCTCTGTACGCAATAGGCACAAAATAAATTCTTTTAATGATAAAGATGCAGTGATCAGTGAGGGATCCTGGTTCTTTCCACCAGCACCTCTCTACCGCTCCATCCAAACTGCTACTACGTTAATCCAAGCATTTATCCTGTCATGCCTGTCTCTCCCCACTCCAGTCCATACTTCACTCATTTTTCTACAGAAATGTTCAGGCCATGTTTCTCCAGTCCTCAAGAACCTCCAGTGGTTGCCCATCCACCTGCACATCAAACAGAAACTCCTTACCATCGGCTTTAAAGTGCTCAGTCACTTTGCCCCCTCTTACCTCACCTCGCTGCTCTCCTACTACAGCCCAGTCCACACACTTCGCTCCTCTGTCAACCTACTCACTTTATCTTGATCTCATCCATCTCATCACTGATCTCTCACCCACATCCTGCCTCTGGCCTGGAATGCCCTCCCTCTTCAAATCCGACAGAAAATTACTCACCCCTCCTTCAAAGCCTTATTGAAGGCCCATCTCCTCCAAGAGGCCTTCCCTGCCTAAGCCCTCCTTTCACCTTCTCCCGTTCCTTTCTGTGTCACCTTGACTTGCTCCCTTCATTCATCCCCGCTCCCAGCCCCACAACACTTAAGGACATATCTGTAATTTCATTTATATTAGTATCTTTCTCCCCCCTCTAGATTGTGAGTGCATTGTGGGCTGGGAATGTGTCTGTTATATTGTTGTGTTGTTCTCTCTCAAGGGCTCGGTACAGTGCGCTACACACAGTAAGTGTTGACTAAATATGATTGACCGACTGACTTCTTGTCGACATACTCTAGAGTTCTTTGGTATTTCTTTAGTATTTCATAAGTTAAGGAATAGCCTGTGTTGCCATCTGATGCTCACTCAGTCCCCTAGACCGACCACAGGGGCCCGGGTGGTTTCTCCAGTGATTTGAAAAGGACCAGATGGAAGAATAGGGTTGCCATAATGAGCTGTGAATTGGTTATAATGTCTACCACTCTGCCAGGATTGCCTGCTTACCATAATGAGCTGTGAATTGGCTATAATATGATGGGACTCTGCCAAGATTGCCTGCCTAGCCTAATGAGCTGTGAATTGGTTATAATGCAATTCAACTCTGCCAGGATTGCCTGTTATAAAGCTCGTTTCAAGCAGATGACAGAATCAGGGTGACAAGCTAATGAAAGACTTGTGTCCCACAACCATCTTGAATTTCACCTGGTCGGGTAGAAGCCTTATACTGTTTCAATTGCTTTCAAGCCATCTTTCCGCATTCCCTTATTTACCATTGAAAGAGTGGGACAAACCCGGGAATTAGTTGACCTGGGTTCTAATTCTGGGTCTGCCACTTGTCTGCTGTGTGTTTCTGTTCCCTTATCTGTAAAATGGGGATCAAATCCTACTCCTTCTACTTCGACTGTGAGCCCCACGGGCAGAAAAATTATCTGTTTATTGGTGTACTGTACTCTCCAAGTGCTTAGTTGAGTGCTCTGCACACAGTAAGCGCTCAAATAAATATGATTGAATGAATAAATGTGGGACAGGTACTGTATCCAACCTGAGTATCTTGTATCTACCACAGTGTTTGGCACATAACATGCACTTAAATATTATTCATTCATTCATTCATTCAGTCGTATTTATTGAGCGCTTACTGTGTGCCGAACACTGTACTAAGCGCTTGGGAAGTACAAGTTGGCAACATATAGAGATGGTCCATACCCAACAACGGGCTCACAGTCTAGAAGGGGGAGACAGACAACAAAACAAAACATATTAACAAAATAAAATAAATAGAATAGTAAATAAGTAGAATAGAGTAAATAAATAAGTAAAATAAATAGAGTAATAGATCTGTACAAACGTATATACAGGTGCTGTGGGGAGGGGAAGGAGGTAGGGCGGGAGGGATGGAGAAGGGGAGAGGAAGGAGGGGGCTCAGTCTGGGAAGGCCTCCTGGAGGAGGTGAGCTCTCATTATCAATATTATTATTATTATTTTCCAACGGGATGTTTTGAAAACATGAAGGCATTCGAGCATTGACTGCTGTTTGGTAGCAAGAATACCTGTACTCGGCATCAGTGTGTTCATGGAGGCCGTGGAACACAGACAGCTCAACAGTATCGAGTCAGTGCTCAGCTCAAACAACTTTATCCGGCAGGGAACAAGAGAAGAGTGAAAGCTAGTTTCAGGCCTAACCTGCGAGTGTTGAACTGAAAGGGAGAACCAGCCAACAAGAAGGGCAGAAAAAAGGGTTTTAAAAACCATGATGCCCAGCCCAAACAGTATGGTGTTCCATGGGCGTTTCAGGTAGTGACCCCAGTGGACCAGCAGTAATCAGTACAACTCAGCCTGCATACTTTCTCCTCTAACGCCAACCTACGAGCCCGGGCTTTGGAGTCAGAGGTCATGGGTTTGAATTCCAGCTCCGCCACATGTCTGCTCTGTGACCTTGGGCAAGTCACTTAACTTCTCTGAGCCTCAGTTCCCTCATCTGTAAAATGGGGATTAAGACTGTGAGCCCCACGTGGGGCAACTTGATCACCTTGTATCCCCCCCAGCGCTTAGAACAGTGCTGTGCACATAGTAAGTGCTTAACAAATGCCATCATTATTATTATTATTATTATACCTTGATCTCGCCTCTCTTGCTTCTGACCCCCCGTCTACATCCTGCTTATAGCCTGAAACTCCCTCCCCCTTCATATTCAAACAGACCGTCCCTCTCCCAGCTTTCCTAGCCTTATTAAAAGCACATCTCCTCCAAGACTTCCCTGACTAAGCCCTCATTTCGCCTACTTCTACTCTGTTTTGCATCACCCTTGCACTTGGCTTCATACCCTTTTATCACCCCAGCCTCAACCCCAGAGCACTTATGTACAGATCCATTATTTATTTATATTAATATCTGTCTCCCCCTCTAGAGAAACAGTGACCCAGTGGAAAGAGCAAGGACCTGGGAATCCGAGGACCTGGGTCCTAATCCTGACTCTGCCCCGGATCTGCTGTGTGACTTTGGGCAAGTTACTTCACTTGTCTGTACTTCAAGTACCTCATCTGTAAAATGAGATTTAACCCTACTCCTTCCTACTTAGAAAGTGAGCCCCATGTCTGATCTGATTAACTGTATGTACCTCAGTGCCTAGGAACTCTGCCTGGCACATAGAAAGCACTTAACAAATACCAAAGTAGTTATTAGACTATAAACTCCTTCTATCAGTCAGTCAATTGTATTTATTAAATGCTTACTACGTGAAGAGCACTGTACTAAGCGTTTGGGAGAGTACAAAGCAACAGAATTAGCAGATACATTCCCTGCCCACAATGAGTTTACAATCTAGAGAGGGAGACAGACATTTATGGGCAGGGAATTTACCAACTCTGATATATTGTACACTCCCAAGTGCTTAGTACAGAGCTGTGCACACAGGAAGTGCCCAGTAAATGAGATTGATTGATTTTACTGATTTCATCAGAGGCTTTGAGAAGTTTGGGATCCCAAGGGGCTGTCTTGAAAAGAAACCCTTCAGATGGCAAATGCAACAGTTCTTCTAAGAACTATCTTTTTCCATGCTCATCCTGAGGAACGGACTGTGGGTTGTAAATAAGTATTAGCAACATCAACGTCTTCTCTCAAAATATATCTTGGGGGAAACAGGTAGCAAATGCTAGTATTCTATTTTATATGTTGACATATTAACATCAGAATAATATGGCCTACTAAGAAGTGTGTGGCTTAGTGGAAAGAACAAAGGCCTGGTAAATCAGAAGGACCTGGGTTCCAATCCTGGCTCTTTGTGGCCTTGGGGAAGTCACTTAACTTCTCTATGCTTCAGTTACCTCATCCATAAAATGAGGATTAAATTCTCCTCTCTCCAAATTAGACTGTGAGCCCTCACGTGGGACAGGGACTGTGTCCAACCTGATTATCTTGTACCTACCCCAGTGCTTAATACAGTGTCTGGCAAATAGTAAGCACTTAAGTTCCACTGAAAAAATAGCAAAAGCAACAAATAATGAGAGTAAGGCACTTCAGAAAGACCATGGTGGCGTAGAAAAAATCAGATCCAAAAATATATTAGCCATCATCTGTAAATCAGTCAGTGGTATTTATTGAGCACTTAACCGCATGCCGAGCATTGTACAGAATGCTTGGGAAAGTACAATACAGCAGAGTTGGTGCACACGTTCCCTGCCCACAAGGAGCTAAACCTAAAAGGATGATAGCATTTTTTAGATTTCATTTTGCACTGACAGCTTGTATGATAATTGAATGAGGTGGTTTTACAGACATCTTCCCAAGTTTGTTTAAGTTAATACCAAAGGTGCTTCCTGATGTCGGATCAAATTGTGCTGTCCATCAATCAATGGTATTTATTGAACGCTTACTATGTGCAGAGCACTATACTGAGTGCTTGGGAGAGCACAATATAATGGAATTTGCAGACAAGTTCCCTGCCCATAAGAAGCTGGCTCTCTAGAGGAAAAACCAGCGAATGGAAATAAACCTCAAAGCCCCATCTTTCAGATGGTCTGCAGAGCCCCCAGAAGAGCAAACTGTATCAGGGTTGTCAAGTTCTCATGAAATCGTGAGCTTATATTGTCTTTTCCTTTATTACATGTCATGAGAGAAGAATGAAAAGTCTCTATTTCTTATGAGTGTTTCACTCCTTATTACCTATTCCACAGTGGAGGTTATAATTCTCCGTGATACAAAAGATAGTTACTGTCAAGAAAGTCTTTGCTGCTCCAGAGAAAGATCATTGGTGGTAGATTGACGCTATAAAAGGTTCAGGGGCTGAAGAGCTACAGAATCCTCTTCCAGGAGTGGTCAGAATGACAGAAAGAAGCAAAACCCAGTAGTTGATAGTTTTTCTCAAAAGTTCATATTTCCACTCTTTGGTGATTTTGAAGTGTTACTGATAGCCTCAGATCTCTTCTTCTCACCTCTTCACCTCCCTCTTCTTCCAGGATCAGTGATCAGTGCCTTTGATTGCTATTCACAGCCAGGCATCCTGGCTGTGGTGTGGGTCAAAGGAGCCTGGAAATATCCTGGCAAGCAGGAGTGAAAAGGGGAATATGTGCACCAAAAAGATATGATAACAATAATGATGGTATTTGTTAAGCGCTTATGGGCTTGGGAGTCAGAGGTTGTGGGTTCTAATGCCGGCACCGCCACTTGTTAGCTGTGTGACTTTGGGCAAGTCACTTAACTTCTCTGTGCCCCAGTTACCTCATCTGTAAAATGGGGATTAAGACTGTAAACCCTGCATGGGACAACCTGATTACCTTGTATCTACCCCAGCACTTAGAACAGTGCTTGGCACATAGTAAGCACTTAACAAATATCATCATCATTATTATTATTATTACCATGTCCCAGGCACTATACTAAGCACCAGGGTGATTACAAGCAAATTGGGTTGGACACAGTCCCTGTCCCACATAGGGCTCACGTCTCAGTCCCCATTTTACAGATGGGGGAACTGAGGCACAGAAAAGTGCAGTGACTTGCCCAAGATCACACAGCAGACAAGTGGCAGAGCCAGGATTAGAACCCATGACCCTCTGACTGCCAAGCCCATGCTATATTCATTACACCATGCTGCTTTTCTGAACCCCAAACCTGGACCTACAAGTCGTCATTCTTTTCAACTCTCTTGAACATAAACATCCACACAGACTTTGTAGGCTGTTCCTAAAAATTAACATTTGTGATTTATGAAAGGAGAGATGCTTGTTATATTGTACTCTGCCAAGCGCTCTGCATACAGTAAGCGCTCGATAAATTCATTCATACATTCAATCGTATTTACTGAGCGCTTACTGTGTACAGAGCACTGTACTAAGTGCTTGGGAAGTACAAGTCGGCAACATATGTATAGGATTGAACGAAGAAATGGAAAGTGAAATGAAAACAAGACTACTGATGGTGGAATTTTCTCAGTGCATATTGGGTATGACTGATAAGACAAAGGAGTACAGATTGACCCAGACTCCCATCCTCACTGGGTGCCTTGTGGCTCTCTCTTGCTTGCATCTGTTACCCTCACTAACAATTCTGGATATTTAGGGACTGCAAGGTGTTGGAAATTCATCACTGGCTTTTTGGCAAGGTAGCCCCTGTTTGCTGAG
Source organism: Tachyglossus aculeatus (assembly GCF_015852505.1). Classification (NCBI taxonomy): domain Eukaryota; kingdom Metazoa; phylum Chordata; class Mammalia; order Monotremata; family Tachyglossidae; genus Tachyglossus; species Tachyglossus aculeatus. The sequence continues at coordinate 38,512,136 of NC_052067.1, read as the reverse complement.
CCATTCGTGAACCTGTCTTACTGGCACCATTTTATGTCACTTTTAAAGTCTCTGGAGACCACATCTGTCTTGATAAAGAGGGGAAATGGGATCGCAGGAATGGCTTGGCTTGATGCAACGTGGCTCAGTGGAAATAAATAATAAATAATAATAGCATTTATTAAGCGCTTACTATGTGCAAGGCACTGTTCTAAGCTCTAGGGAAGTTACAAGGTGATCAGGTTGTCCCACGGGGTGTCACAGTCTTCATCCCCATTTTACAGATGAGGTAACTGAGAGAAGTGAAGTGACTTGCCCAAAGTCACACAGCTGACAAGTGGTGGAGCCGGGATTTGAACCCATGACCTCTGACTCCAAAGCCCATGCTCTTTCCACTGAGCCATGCTGCTGGGCTGGGGAGCCAGAGGTCATGGGTTCTAATCTCGGCTCCGCCACTTGTCAGCTGTGTGACCTTGGGCAAGTCACTTAACTTCTCTGGGCCTCAGTTCCCTCATCTGTAAAATGGGGATGAAGACTGCGAGCCCCACGTGGGATAACCTGATTACCTTGTATCTACCCCAGTGCTTAGAACAGTGCTTGGCGCATAGTAAGCGCTTACAAAAATACCAACATTCTTCTAGACTGTGAGCCCATTGTTGGGTAGGGACCGTGTCTATATGTTGCCGCCTTGTACTTCCCAAGTGCTTAGTACAGTGCTCTGCACACAGTAAGCGCTCAATAAATACGATTGAATGAATGAATGAAAGGGGTTAATTTTCCATTTTGCCATTTAATGGGATTTCCTAGTCTGGCAGACCTTAAAGTGGTCTGGGAAGTAGCCCGAGAGGGTCGAGGGGCTGGGAAGATGGAACTGGCCTGAACTAGAACACCAGTGACTGCCAAAACAGGGCCCATTCCTCTAAATTTCATGGCACTTCTGGCTAGATGGACATAGAAATGAACTGCAAATGGAGGAGTCATTGTCACTATGTGTGTACAGAGGATATGCGAGCATCAGGAATGCACTGCCCATTGGCTATCCCGGTCTTTTAAAGCCAATCAGAGTTTATGCGCATATCCAGTTCAAGTGATTATCTCATAAACTTCCCCTGTTCCTTTTCAAAACTAGTATTATGTTTTCCAAGAAGGAAGCTTGCTCACTGATAAGAGGGAAAAGGATATTAAAGTCAAAAGAAAAAAAATACTTTTAGATTGATGACCTGTCACACCTCCTGCTTCAGGGATTAGGAAATCACTAGTTTGGAACTGAAAGGGCTTGCTCTTCTAAGAGAACACTGCAACTGTTACTTTTGTGGGGAATTTTCCCCTTCTTATTGCAACACTCAATATAAGCTACCAGAAAGAGAGAATACCAGTGAAAAGTCCAGAAGAATACCCGTTTAGTCTTCAGGAATAGATGAACCATGTTCTGAGAGGACCAGTTATTTTAAAGCAGGTTAATGTTAATGATCAAAGAGTCCTCTGACAAAAAAAAAAGGAGAGGGGGACCTATAAAAAATATTCTGGTGATTGAACTCAAACTTGCTGGGGGAAGGAATCTCTGGTCCTCCCTGAGAGGAGAAGCAAAGACTAATGTACATAGTTACATTAGAGTTAGCGTAATGTGTTAATGTACATATGTAGGTGGGAAGTATAGGGGAATTTGTTACCTCAAGAAGTTGGGGAGGGTGCAGGTATCAGAGGTTCAAATTAAGGATGTTGGATGGTTCATTCGTAACTATTAGGGTTGAGGTCAAGGAGAGCAACCATTAAATGGTATTCCGAGCCCCCTGCTGCATTTTTGGAAACCAAATAGTCAACTCTCTTAAAACATGGAAGCAGTATTCTTAAGGATCCCCACATTCAGGAAAATTTATGTTATACTCACACTCACTGACACTAGTCATTTCTTCCATCATTGCAACCCGTTCTCTCCAGATAGATGGCTGTTATTGGAAGAATATTCCCTAATTCCCCCACAGTCTTTTATCAAAAATGCATTGTGAAAACATACATTATGGGAGAACTGAGAATACTGAGCTGAAGGAGCATAGGTCTAAGCTGGTAATGGCTTTTCTTTCATTCTTCTGAATGAAATGTATACCTACCAAAGATTCTGTAACAATATTCCTTCTCTCCTAAATCATTCAGGCTTTGAAATAGTAATTTTAGTTGGCTATTCATCATAGAACTCCTGTGAGAATATGGTCCTAAAATATAGATCTATTTTATTTCCCTTGTTTCAGGTTTAGCATAAATGCATACTGGCCTCGTGTTTCAAGACTATCAGTGCAATTATATTCAGTAATGTTACCTATATACAACTCATGCCTAGGTGGCATAGGTAGATAGATATATTGGTGTGAATGTTCTTGGAATGCTTTCGAATAAATAGCTTCCATTCTCAATTTTTTTTTAACATCGAAATGAGTGTTGTGACGTGACTGTGTGAATGGATGTTCTTGCATCTTGAGCTTGTATGAGACAACAACTGCTTGTTTGGGGGCGCGAGGGGGGTCTCCATTTTCTCAAGCATCAGAGTAAATAGAAATGCATCTCTTTCCCTCATTTATATTTACCCCACCTAATGGATGCAGTGTGCCATTCCAAAATGAACATTCTCACTGTGAGTCTTTTTCTTTCTGCTTTCTCATTTAAGGCCCAGAAGTCTGGGACAGGAGGGGACACTCAGGCTGCTGAAGACCTTCTGCTTATCAATAAACCCCTGACCGACCTAATTAGCTTGCTTATTCAGCTGGTAAGAATTTTCTTGTTTGTATGTCTGTTGGAATATTGCTGATGTTGAAATTCCTCATTTGAATTTCACATCTCTCAATGCTCAGTGCTGGATTTTCATTTGTTTTAGGGGCTTTAGCGGAGAGATGTTGCTAAAGGACTGCTTACTGAAGAATATCAGAAATTTTCCAGTATTTTTCAGACCAGGGTCAATACAAAGATAGGGCTAAATTCCAGTAGGTTCTCAATCCAGTACCTTTTTGGTGGGCTTGGGAAGAAGTAGGAAATTAGAAAACCTGGCTAACCTAACTGGGAAGGGGAAGCCAGCGCTTCTTAAATAGGTACATACTGTACTCTTCTATAGGCCTGGTCAAATAGTGAGAGAATGAGGACAAACATTGTGAGAATGTGGGCAAACATTGTGGAGGAGGCAGTGAAGTTGTAATTGGAGAAAAGAGTAGCCCAAGGGAGGTTGATGGTGGAGAAAGGACAAGGGGAGTCAGTGAGGGACCTTTCCGTGGGAAACCTGGCTTGGCTAGCCTACCCTCAGCCCTCTCTCCCCCAACCTCTGCTCTTCTGCTCCTCCCTGAAACACTCTCAGGGACAGCTCTCTCTTTGGTGTTTCTGCTTCGCCTCGGAAATGGGGATAGGATGGATGGTGATCAGTCAGATGCTCTTAATATTTATTCGGTTCGGAGTTTTTGATAACTGGCCAACATCCTTGCCGCATTAATACTGTGGTTAGAAAATCTTTACTGTAAAGAAATGACTCTTGCGTTTTCAGAAAATGCAAACTAAAGTAGGTTTAATGCTTTTTGTACTTAATAATGTTATCAAATTGGTCTTTCCTTTGGCAGGATTAAAATTGACTTTTCAACTCTATTGCTGATCTAATAATCTGTGTCTCAGAGGGTTTAGTACTTCCTTCCAAAGTGGAATTATTTACCATCAGGTTACCTAGCAATAAGTAGCCTCATCTAGGGTGGTTGTTACTTATTTTGGATTGTTTTATCAGAATATCCAAGTTGAAGGGAATCATAAAGTGATCATTAAATCAATAAAATAGTATTTTTTGAGAGCTTACTGTGTACAGAGCACTACACTAAACGCTTGGGAAAGTACCGGACAATAAGTAGGTAAGCATGATTTCTGCCCACAGGCTGCTTACAGACAAAAGAGGGAGACAGGCATTTAAGCAAAATTTCAGATGACTATGTATGTAATTGCTTTGGATTTGGAATGAAAATCAATGGGCTTAAGGATTAGAGACCCAAGCGCTTAGTTGATGCAGAAGGAAGGATGATTAGAGAAAATGAGGGCGTAGTCAAGGAAGGCCTATTGGCGAGGACATGATTTTAGTAGAGCTTTGAAGCTGGGGAGAATGGTTGTCTGTAAGATATGAATGGGGAGGGATGACAAGCCAGAGGGATGACAGCCAGAGGGTTGAAATAGGTAAGGGGTCAGCCGTGGAAAAAAAAAGGAGGCCACGGTACCGTGAGTAGATTGGCATGATGGGAGTGAAATATGTGGGCTGGGTTGTAGTAGGAGATCAACAAGATAGAATAAGAAGTGATAGGAACTGATCGGTAGGATGTCTATTTTGTTGCCCTTGCAGGAAAGCAAATGGGTAACTTCTTACTTGAAAGGCCTGCTTGCCTTACAAACAAACCTTGTTTTTGAGTTGCTCCTCTCAGAAAATCAAGGGAAGGGAAGCAGCATGGCCTAGTGAATAGAACACAGGAGTCAGAAGGACCTGGGTTCTAATCCTGACTCCACCACTTGTCTGCTCTGTGACCTTGGGCAAATCACTTAACTTCTCTGAGCCTCAAATCTGTAAAATGGGGATTAAGACGGTGAGCCCCCTGTGGGATATGGACTATGTCCAAAATGATTAGCTTGTATTTACCCCAGCGCTTAGAACAGTACTTGACAAGTAGTATCTAACAAATGCCATTATTAAAAAATAAAAACACCATTTAAACAAATACTTGGGAGTTTAGAAGGACAACTTTCCCCATTTTCATGTTGGGGAAGAAGAATCACAATAGGAAAGGTGCCACTAATGGAAAAAATAGGTAGAATTTCTCACTTCACAAAGCTTCTCTTTTTCAGGAAGGAAAAGGAAGGCAGTTATTTTACTTATCCCCATCACGTAGTAATATTCAATCCCTTAACAACTTAAGATATAGCACTAATGAAGACAGTCCTGAAGAATGCCCTCGTGGCAGCATAAATGTCTCTGATGAGCCTCTGTTTGATTACAGTATTTGTGCCTGTCACCCTCTTGGCCTTGTTTGTTGACAGTGTGGCAGGTTTCAGCTCAAGGCTCTAAAAGAAGCAGACTACCCTAGCTCTGTCTCCCTCCCTGCAGAAATATAGGAGGATCAGCCTCTTTCAGAATTGTTTGTTGAGCATGTTTCTGTCCCAGTAAACCCAACTACTGTAACAGACCATTAATGGGAAAAAAAAAATTCTGGCAATAGTGCAATTGTTAGAACTTGAAATGGAGTTTCGATTCTATACCCTGAAGCGGAACATGTGCTGCGTTGGGAGTCAGCTTGATAGTCCTAAAGTAGATGAGGAATATAGACACAAGACTGTCATTTTTGGAGAGCCTGGAGCCGACGGGCTTGTCTGCACAGGAAGATATTATTTGTTAAACAGATGCATACACTTCTACCAAAGTCGAAATCCGGCGTCAGTCGACTGACTTTAGGTACGCAACGGGTCCAAGCGGTTGTCTTTGAACGGAGATGGTGGATATGATATTTCTGTTTAAAGATTTACTGGGCTGTATTCTAAATAAGCCACTAATTGACAGAGCTTAGCATCTTTCCTTCTGAACTTCATCCATTCTTCTTATGCAGTATTAATCATCAGCATCAGTAGACAGTCACCACCATTTTTTTCAGAATTGTTTGATGGTCGCTCATCACTGACTTTGGTTGCATCCTCTCCTTTTCGCTCACAGCTGGGCAGGTCAGGCCATTTATTACCTTATACCATCTTCCAAATGCAGCCTTTCCTTTTTCTCCAGTAGCTTAGGTATTGACTTTTGGCTTGAGTAGGCCCCCGGTGAGTCCCAGCATGCATGAACCAGAATGGTACTTCAAGACATTCTAGCTTGCTGTATCCTTGGTTCTGGCATGGGAATCAGAGCTTTTCCGATTTCAAGAACCATCCACACAAACACGCCCAGCCTTTTGATGTCATACCTTCTGCCACTGTCTCGTCCGATGATGCCTTGACTCAGGGGCAGAAGCCCCAGGGAACACTGTGGACCAGTAGCAGAATGGAACTGAAGCAAGCAAAAGTGCTTCAAAAATCTACTAACTCTGAAGAGTCTCTCTGGGGGCAGCTTGCTCCCCACTCCCTTCCCCTTCAAATTCCCCAGGCATCATCCACCCCCTGGCACCAAAACTGGGAAAAGAAAAATTTGTGCTAGTCATTGCATTGGTCCTCCTTTTTACATTGCTATCTCCTACATTATAAACTTGCAATGCCACTTCTAAGGGCATTTTCCTGTTCTCCTGTCTCCCCCTTCTAGACTGTGAGCCCGTTGTTGGGTAGGGACCATCTCTATATGTTGCCCGACTTGTACTTCCCAAGCGCTTAGTACAGTGCTCTGCACACAGTAAGCGCTCAATAAATACAATTGAATGAATGAATGAATGACCTTCTGAATCCCAGGCCTGTGCTCTATTATGCCATGCAGCTTCTCATCTGACTTGTTATCCCTGTAGCCATTAACTTTTAAAGTCAAGGTTAAGTCTTTTACTATATTTTCCCACCTGAACAGAGTAGCAAGCATGTATGGCTACATATTATTAATAATTATAATAGGCAATTGTGAGAAATATCAGTGCTAAAGATGAAATTCATAGAGATTTTTGAACAGGTTTTGTAAGAAACATGTGGAATCTCTTTTCATGAGGGTGTTGGATTAGAATATACAAAACATTATTTTCAGTGTGGGATGAGATCAGTGAAGTTCCTTACTGAAGCTCCTGCATCCTGACTAGAAGTATCGTAAGAACCACTCTAGCCCTCGGATGCAATGAAATCTCTTTATGCCACTTAAGTGTGAATTCTGTGTATAGTTGTAAAGTACACTGATATATCAAAGGACCTCTTCGTTTAAAATGTCATTTTCCCCTGAAAAGTAAGAGCTAAGGCAATCATTTAGATAGAAATATGTGACACACATTATCTCCCTAAAAAATAGGAAATTAAGAATGCAATATGGTTTAGTTGGTAGTACAGGGGCCTGAGTGAGTGCTAATCCCAACTCCGCCACTTGCCTGCTCTGTGACCTTGGATGAGCCAATTAACTTTTTTATGCCTCAATTTCCTCATTTGTCAAATGGGAATTCAATATTTGTTATCCCTTCTATGTAGACTCTGAGCCCCATGTTGAAAAGGGACTTTGTTTGCCCCAATTATGATGTATCACCCAGCACTTTGTACCTTGTTGGACAAATAGTAAGTGCTTAAGAAATAGCATGAATATTATTATCATTATTAATATTAATAATAATAATGGCATTTGTTAAGTGCTTACTATGTGCAAAGCACTCTTCTAAGTGCTGGGGAAGATACAAGGTGATCAGGTTGTACGTGGGGCTCACAGTCTCAATCCCCATTTTACGGATGAGGGAACTGAAGCACAGAGAAGTGAATTGACTTGCCCAAAGTCACACAGCTGACAACTGGCAGAGCTGGGATTTAAACCCATGACCTCTGACTCCCAAGCCTGTGCTCTTTCCACTGAGCCACACTGCTTCTCTTTATAACAATGATGGCATTTATTAAGCGCTTACTATGTGCAAAGCACTGTTCTAAGCAGTGGGGAGGTTACAAGGTGATCCGGTTGTCCCAAAGGGGGCTCACAGTCTTAATCCCCATTTTACAGATGAGGTAACTGAGGCCCAGAGAAGTTAAGTGACTTGCCCAAAGTTACACAGCTGACAACTGGTGGAGCTGGGATTTGAACCCATTACCTCTGACTCCAAAGCTCATGCTCTTTCCACTGAGCCACACTGCTTCTCTATTATTATTATTATTATTACTGGCTTGCTCTTATTACTGTACATTTAATGATACAAGAGAGTGCAAGAGCTGGCTACCTTGTCTCAAAAAACTTTTGACTTCAGTTATGCAGAACATAATCTGTTTTTCTTTTTTCTGCATGTAATCTGTTGATGTTGAAGGTGTTCGCCACCCTATAATATTTTGTTTTGGTCTTTTGGTTTTGATTTTGAGGCCTACTTATTTCGTGCTTCCTCCTTTAGGAAAGGTACACCGTCCCCTCTTATGATATATATATGAATATACTAGTTCCTAGCATTCTATCGAAATAGCAACCACTCTTTCTACGAGATGACTAAAGGGCTGAAACAACCTCTGCCAGTTCTTTCATTCTTCTGCTAAGCACTTTTCTGCTTTTGTCAATGATCGTGTCATTTATCTGCTCTCATTACTGAGATCATAATTTCTGTTTAGAAAAAAACTGTGGAAAATTAAGCTGCCAAAACCAGTTAATAAGTGCAGTCAAAATTGATTTCGTTGTGCTCTTTTCTATTTTCTTTAAGTTATTAATTTAGAAGATGTTTTGCAGAGCAAGAAATTTTCTCCCACACTATCTAATGTGTACGTGATAATTACCTATCATAAGTGAGTGCATGTTTCTGTCCTGGTAATGGAAATTTTTCTTTGTGCCATTTCTCAAATTATTATGTATTGGGTATAGCTCTCCTCGCTGGTGGGAATGAAAATCATTTTCTCTAGGCTCTCCATTTTATTAATCATTTACATTTTGTAAATTTGGATTCTGCTAGAAGCGGGAGCTTTCAGAATTAAGTTTGCATTTGTTCCACATTATTTCAACCCCTGCTTTTCCATGGTCTTACTGTGTGGATGTCCAAGACAATTAGTCTTTTTAATAATCAGTGGTATTTATTGAGCACTTACTGTGTGCAGAATCCTGTATTAAGCACTTGGGAGAGTACAACCGAATAAATAGATGCAATCTCTGCCCTCAAGGAGCTTAAAATCTAATGGAATTTTAACCACAGACAATAGGAGCCCTTACACTCTTCCATGCTTTTAAAACTGAGGTCCAGGACTTTTACTCCTGAGAAGCAGCGTGGCTCAGTGGAAAAAGCCCGGGCTTGGGAGTCAGAGGTCATGGGTTTGAATTCTGCTCCACCACTTAGCTGTGTGACCTTGGACAAGTCAATTAACTTCTCTGAGCCTCATCTGTAAAATGGGGATGAAGACTGTGAGCCCCACATGGGACAACCTGATCACCTTGTATCCCCCCCACCCCAGCGCTTAGAGCAGTGCTTCGCATATAGTAAGCGCTTAACAAATACCATCCTCATTATTATTATTAATATTCCCTTAATTTTTTTTATGGTATTTGTTAACCTTTGGGCCAGGCATGGTACTACGTGCTGGGGCAGGTGCAGGTTAATCAGGTTGGCACAGTCCCTGTCCCGCATAGGACTCACAGTCTTAATCTCTAGTTTACAGATGAGGTAACTGAGGCACAGAGAAGTTGCCCAATGACTTGCCCAAGGTCTCACAGCAGATAAGTGGCAGAGCAGGTCCTTCTGACCCATGCGCTGACCTCTATGCTATGCTGCTTCTCCAACTTGTACCTAACTCTAACTTCCCTAGCTTCTCTTAACTTGTAAGGTTAAGAATCGTATTATGCGAATGCCTGATACATGTACTTTTTTAAATAGTTCATGAATAAATCTTTGATTGAAAAGGCATATGATTATACCTAGAGCTGTGTGTTCATCATCCTAAGCTTGATAAAAGAAATAGATGAAATAAGGTGGCCACTATATATTTCACATACCTTGGAAAAAACCGTGACGAGGAGAATATATTTGGGATTATAATTTCCAAAATGCTAATTTTGTTTAAGGTCACTGGGAAGGTAATGACGGCTCCTTCTGGAGGTCAGGGGATGTTGAGGAGGATGCCTTACGAGCTCTTTTCACGGCCTTATTCTGTCGCAACTCTTTTGGGGAAAAATACAATTTCACCAGTTTTCTTCTTTCCTTAGCAGTGATCACTCATGTTCCCCACAAAGCTCGTCCCTCAGGTTCTCCCTCCTTTCCAAAAATAAAGCCATCTGGCTCTTTACATCACGCTAGCACTGGGGCCGACCTCTCCTTGTCTGTCCATGCTGTAGCCAGTAATTTTTTTCAGCTAGATTTACAGCAGACCTTCTTGATTCCAGTGAAAGTTTGCTGGAGAATCTGTGCATCTGCTAGTCAGGCATTCGGACCTCCGTGCTGGGCAGGATTTGAGCCATTTAGCATGCAAACCACTGATGTGGATCTTCCTATGAAGTGTGGTTATAAATCTCTAAGGGTTTGTTCCCTAAAATGTAATTGGGTCTAGAGATTTACCTCATAGAGCCCCAGATTTCTGTGCCTCTTTCTGTTGATTCAGTCAGTAGACTGGCTGTCCATAACTAACCACCAACAGTTTTGCAAACTCCATTTGGTTTATAAAAACTGAATTTGTATTCATTGGCTCCAGCTTTGTAAAAGCTTTGTTTTTGATGCTGAAATTCACCAATTTATGTGTTTTGTTATTCATTTAGCAACCACTTTTATTCAAAAACTTGGGACTCTGCTGATTAATTTGAGGCTAACATGAGATTTTCCCCCTAAGGAGCTCTTCCTAAAGGAGGACCTGCCCCTATCATTGCAGATGGCAGTTTACAGGATGGCCTTTATGTTAGTCTTCTCTCCATACATCCTGATCAAAATGAAAATGAGAGGTCCAGGCCTTCAAAGTCTCACCAGTCTGTAAACAGCTTAAAGAACGTTTTAACCAGGATTTAGTCAGTCAGTGTTCCCTGAGTAAATTTTGCCCATATCGAGATTGAAGGAACCGTATAGATTATCAAGATTTTGGATTGAAGGAAGAACTGTCCTCCCTTTGCAGACGATGAAACTGTGCACGACCTACAACATTCATACATTTATTTAATGACAGAAGCAGCATGGTCTAGCAGAAAAAGCACAGAACTGGAAGGCAGAGGACCTGGGTTCCAATTCCAGCTCCACCCCATGCCTGCCAGGGACTGTGCAGGACCTGATTGCCTTGAATCCACCCCAGCAATAAACCCAGAGCTTGGTTCATAATAAGCACTTAATAAATACCACAATTATTATTAATTCCTATTGAGCTCATTACATTGTTATACCAAAGAATTTCCAAGCACCAGTTCAGTACAAGAATAGAACTGGTGATGGGCACTTTTTGTAAGAGCTTAGCTCTGGTTCATAGCTACATCTCTGTTGTTGCCACTATTGTACTGCTTTTCATCAATCCATGGTCTTGAGCACTCACTATGTGCAGAGCACTGTGTTAATAAGCACTTGGCAGAGTACAATGGATTTTATAGATGTTATCCCTCCCCTCTAGGAGTTGACAGTCTAGTGGTGGGAGACAGATATTAAAATAATGTTACATAGGGGAAGCAGCAAGATATAAGGCTAAGTACATAAGTAAGAGAAGCAGCATGGCTTGGTGGGAAGAGCAAGGGCTTGGAAGCCAGAGGTCATGGGTTCTGATCCTGGCTCCACCACTTGCCAGCTCTGTGACTTTGGGCAAGTCACTTAACTTCTCTGAGCCTCAGTTACCTCATCTGTAAAATGGGGATTAAGACTGTGAGCCCCACGTGGGACAACCTGATCACCTTGTATCCCCCCAGCGCTTAGAACAGTGCTTTGCACATGGTAAGCGCTTAACAAATACCATTATTATTATTATTATATTACAACAAACTCTTCTTCAGGGAGGCAGCCACATCTTTGTGACAGACTAGAGAGGTGTTGAGGGTACATGAAGTGTGTGATGGGCTCTGGATTTCCCCATCCCACTCTGAATTACCCCTCTGATTTCCAATTTGACTTCCACTTTTCATGTTCAGAGAGTTAACTGGCATTGGAGCGTATGATCGGAATAAAATGGCAGAATGCAGTCAAAGCTAAAATGGCTGATGTCCCTGCCTCCAGTCTCTCCCCTCTCCAGTCCACATTTCATTCACTCTGCTGCTTGGACTTTTCTAAAAATATCATTCTGCACACATCTCCCCATTCAACACAACCCACCAATGGTTGCCTGTCTATCTTTACATCAGATAGAAATTCCTCGCTATCGTCTTTAAGGCACTAAATCAGCTCTCTTCCTGACCTTACTCCTCTTCCTCTATGACACGGCCTAAACAATTTGCTCCTCTAATACCAATGTACTTATTATACCTTGATCTTGTCTCTCTTGTCATTGACCCCTTGCTCACTCATGCCCCTTCATAACCAGCACTCTCCCCATCTTCTTGCTCTTTCCACTGAGCCACGCTGCTTCTACTATTGGAAAAAAAATTATTCTTCAAGGAAGTCCTTGAAGAAATTACTAACTAAAGAACATCCTCCCTGTTCAGTCAGAAATGGTAGTATTCTAAATCCAGTTGTACTTAATGCCTCGCCATGCACTTGGATGGGCTCACTGGTCTCCCTGGGGAATTAAAGCCTTCAGGAGAAATTAGTCAGCAGAAGTAGTCGTCTACCTGGTCTTCTTGGTGTTGTATAGATTACACCTGCTAAAATTCCAGAAGTATTACTTGACTCTATCTTAATTATTTGAAAATGAAAAGATAGTAGAGGGAGGTCCCTGCTTGATATTTCTTTTTTTAATAGCTGTCTCTTGGCCAGATATATAAAAGAAGGTTTGTGACTTTTAAAGTCTGGGATTAGAATCCCGATCATCAAACTCATGATAATTTGAAATTCCAGTTGATTTTCTTACCCAATTTTGCATTCAAAACAACTCAAAATTTCAAAATTTAACCTGAGGGCATACACCAGGCCTCTATGAAAGATTCAAAGCCCCCAGTCAATTAATAGTATTCATTGAGCCCATACTATGTGCCGAGCACTGTAATAAAGTACTTGAGAGAGAATAGTAGGGGTAAAAATAATAATAATAATAATAATAGTGGCATTTGTTAAGCGCTTACTATGTGCCAAGCACTGTTCTAAGTGCTGGGGGAGATACAAGATAATCAAGTTGTCCAACATGGGGCTCACATTCTTAATCCCCATTTTACAGATGAGGTAACTGAGGCACAGAGAAGTTAAGTGACTAGCCCAAAGTCACACAGCTGACAAGTGCCAGAGCTGGGATTAGAACCCACAACCTCTGACTCCCAAGCATGAGCTCTTTCCACTGAGCCACACTGCTTCTCTGGCGCTATCCCTGCCCTCAAGGAGTTTACAATCTGCAGGGGGAGACAGAAGCCAAGTGTTACGCAGATGAGAGGAAGAAGAGACTGAAAGGTAGATATATGAAAAATCAAGAGTTTGAATTGCGGAGTATGTTATGGGGTGGGAGGTGGAAGCGGGGTTAGCAAAAGAGACTGAGAAAGTGGCAGAAACGTAGGGGAACTGAGTCGATAAAATCAAGGTGGTAGTCTTTCCAGAAGAAGGGAGTGTTTTAGCATTTCAAAGTCATCTGAGAAGTTAAGGAAGATGAGGAGTGAGTAGAGTCTATTAGACTTGGTACCAAGTGAACCTTGGAGAGTGCAGTCTCAGTGGAGTGAAAGTGCCACACACCAGATGGGAGTGGATTAAGAAGGGGTTTGCAGAAGGGGAAATGGAGGCAGTCCTTTCAAGGATTTTGGGCAGGAATAGGAGTAGGAAGATAGGATACTACTTGGAGGGTGAAGTATTCTCTTCCCTCTCTGCCTTGCATATTGGAGGCTCTCAATAAATAATCAACCACAGAATTGTTGTGTTGTGCACATTGTCATCATCAATCGTATTTATTGAGCGCTTACTATGTGCAGAGCACTGTACTATGCGCTTGGGAAGTACAAGTTTGCCACCAGCAATGAAAAAAATGTTCCCCAGTTCAGATGACAGTTCTCTTGATTGCAGAATAAGAAAGGCTAGGCACTCATCCATAGTGCTGCAGTACTAGAATAAAACTTGTTTTGGTCACCAAATAAGCAGCTATGACTCAACAGCCTCCAAAACAGGTATGTTGAATAAGAGACTGTAAGCCCGTTATTGGGTGGGGATTGTCTCTATTTGTTGCCAAATTGTACTGTCCAAGCGCTTAGTATGGTGCTCTGCACACAGTAAGCGCTCAATAAATATGATTGAATGAATGAGTGAATATCACTCTTAAAGTCTGATTTTCTGGCTACAGCTAAGACTGCGTTCAACTATGTACTTGCCTAATCACCCACATTTTGCCTTGCAACCCCCAAGAAGGACAAGAATCATTAGGCTTTTTTGAAAGCGTTTATTTTGTGAATCTATCTCTTGTGACATTCACTAGTACCAATTCATAATACCTGCTTGAGGACAAGGCGGCTGACTTTTAGGACTTTTGAAAAGTCCCCACTTTTTAGACAGCTATAATTCACTTCATATACAGTAAAAAAGCATTTCAGCACACAATGAACATGACCATTTGAGATGGGCTTCCATTTTTACAAACTATACACGATTTCCTTATTCTCTGGCACATTTCTGAGTTTTGTTTATCTGCTGAATTTCACAGGTATTTCAAATGTTTATCTCTCTTATGCCCCTAAAATTGGAAAACTGGATTAAATCTGGACACCCTCTTATCCCAAGCTTGGCATGTGTTTTAGCCTCACCCAGGAATGAATGCCGCTTGAGGCCAGGGGAAAGAAACTTTGAGTGCCATTCCCTAAGACAGTGGGAGCATGTTAGTGTACTTGTATCGAAGGCATGTTTGTTTTGTTTTATGACACCGTATACATTTTTGAGGCCTAGAGTATCAGAGGAAAAAAATAAATTGGTCTAGCCTCATTTTGAAATTTAACAGGACAAAGCATGAAAATAAAAAATAAAAAAACATTTCCTTAGCGGTATTGGAATTATGGTGGCCCCATTTTAGCATTTTGATTATTATAGTATGGTAGTACAGTGAGAGATTGAAGGGAAGGACCTAAGAAGCAGAAAGGTGAGATGCCTTGCAAAATAGATGTGGTTACTCCATTCCCCAGGAAAGAAGGCCTGGGGGGGATTTATTTTGTCATGATCAAGCTATTCTATTATTGCCTGTTATTTAAATGTTGAAATGTCAGTAGATAATTTAAAAATAAAATTGAGTTTATTTTAAACTATAATATGACTTTTTAACGAAAAGGGGATCACAAAATCCTCTGCATATATGCTTATTAATTGAGGCTTAATAATTTCTAGGGAAGACCACATAGTGAGAACTTAACAATAGCATATTGTCCATATTACCAAAGAGTAAATTTGTTTGCTGGTGAATCAATCAATCAATCGTATTTATTGAGCACTTACTGTGTGCAGAGCACTGTACTAAGCGCTTGGGAAGTACAAGTTGGCAACATATAGAGACGGTCCCTACCTAACAGTGGGCTCACAGTGAAGTCATCCCTATCATAATTGTTTGGCCAAGATGCCCCTGTTCTATTCTTATCTTCCTTTTACTCAGTGTGAGTAGAAGAAAATTTAAAAAGTGAATAATTTTTTGATAATTGTGGTTCAGCCCATCAATAAAGACACAGATGAAGCAAAGTAGGGAACTGAGATTGCATGTAAATGAGACTGCAAAGCTCTTAAGAATATGGAAACAGATAATTACAAAATCCATCATGCTGAAACACTGTAAATACCAAAAATTTAATATTTAATCCACTGATCGGTATTTCCCTTAATTTATCACTCAGCGCAAAATGCATTTTTAATTAATCAATTATTTATTTACTTAGTGGTATTTGCTAAGCACTTACTATGGGTCAGACACTGTGCTAAGCACTAGGATAGGTACAAGATAACTAGGCTGGACACAATCCCTGTCCCACACAGCCTAAGAGGGAATATGATTTAATCTCCATTTTACAGATGTGGTAACTGAGGCACGGGGAAATTAAGTGACTTGCCCAAGGCCACATAGCAGACAAGTGGCAGAGCCGGGATTTGAGCCCCATATTCTCTGACTCTCAACCTCGTACTCTCTCCTCTAGGCCACCCTGCTTCCCACTGAGTAAGTGATGCTAGATTCTTCTTGGAAAGTATTGTTTAATAACAGATTGCATCAGTGTATTTTGGTCATTAATGCAAGCATTTGCTAAATACAAAAGTGCCACGCAACTTGAATAATTAATAAAAGATATCAGGAATGATTAAATGGTGCATGTTTACCACATGGAATGTGGGAATATTTGTAGAAGATCTCAAACACAAAGTATTATGGAAGGAATGTTAACTGTGCATTTTCCAGCGTGTGGTGCTTATGCAAGCACTGTGTCTTGGAATTTTGTATATTTTGCGTAGGAAAGAAGATGGGAAATAGGTTAACATATTTTATACTAATGTGAGTTGTGAGCTCTTGAGTTAAAGTTGATGTATCTTTCGGAAACTTTTCCATGTAGCCACAACTGAGAAGTGAGATTGTCACAGTCTGTGCACTCTAAAGCAATGGAGCTTTGTGATGGCTACTAATTCCGAGTCGTGGTTATAATAAAGGAACTTGTTTATTTCCCCAATGACTTAGACAGAGCAGGCTTTTCTTTCAGCATGTGCAATACTCCAGAGAGAGTGCCCTTTTCAGGAAGGACTGATTTCCCTCGAGTCTTCCGTACTGTTCCTCACCACTCGTTCATTGCTAGTAAATGGGACAGGACGAAGACATATTACAGTATATTGTTTGGATTGGAAGCTGGGGGAAGCAAAGTCCTCTTTAAGATTGAACTGTCAAAAAACAATAGATAATGTCCATGTTCTGTAGTTTTTTCTAATGCTTTTGGGTCACTTGATCTCATGTTCACATGTTCAGTAAATAACAGAATTTGGTATCTCAAGCTCCTTTGTGGAGAAGCACCAGAAGTAGGTGGTGTGACAGAAGCCACTTTAGGGTTTAGGGTAATGCTAGGTGGGTAGGGAAAGTTCTTTTTTTAATCAGTCTTCAGTAATTCCTGATTCTTGTTGTGCGTAAACTGATATCGTCACACATTGCAGTAAGTTTCTATTTGAATATCTCCCTCCATTGATTTGTCTCAGTGGGCATTTCTTTGTGTATCTAAAGGGACAACTACCTGCCCTATTAGATGGGCCAGAGAAGATGCGCACTTTTTCTGAAATGTCAAGCATGAAAATAAGGCCCTTGCTTTCTTGGTAATTAGACCGTGTTTAAGATGAAGAGCACAGCTCCTCAGTTTTTTAAGATCATCATCATCAATCGTATTTATTGAGCGCTCACTGTGTGCAGAGCACTGTACTAAGAGCTTGGGAAGTACAAGTTGGCAACATATGGAGACAGTCCCTACCCAACAGTGGGCTCACAGTCTAAAAGAAAAATGGCATTTATTAAGTGCTTACTATGTGCAAAGCACTGTTCTAAGTGCTGGGGAGGTTACAAGGTGATCAGGTTGTCCCACGGGGGGGCTCACAGTCTTCATACCCGTTTTACAGATGAGGGAACTGAGGCACAGAGAAGTTAAGTGACTTGCCCAAAGTCACACAGCTGACAATCAGCAGAGCGGGATTCGAACCCATGACCTCTGACTCCAAAGCCCGCACTCTTTCCTCTGAGCCACACCTTGTAGAGGACTAGACCATCCTCTTAAAGCCAGAAACTGCTGTTAGGCATTCTTTGAAGGAATCTCATCTGACAATGCAGTGATTACTATTAACAAGAATATAGTAAAGTTAGGAGTTTGAATAATGATGTTTCGCTTTTGTATTTTGTTTAGTGTTTGCAAAATTGTCTTGTCTATGGCTCCCAAAGGCCCCTTCTAGTTTGGCATATTCTGTAATCATATTACTGATCTAATGAGCATCAGTCCTTTATTATAATAAACTCTCTTTGTGAATAACCTTATTAATTTCCTGAAATAATGCACCCATGGGGTGTTCCAGTCAATTCCACTGTAGTTCCAAACTGAGATGCCCTAAACAACTCCATCTATGTGAAGCATTTCAGCTGAAATGATCACACATATTTTTCAATGCTTTGTGGTTCATGAACACTGATAGAATAGAGCTCAAAATTAAATTACTTTGAATGCCTTGGGTTGTGAAAGTGCAGAAGTTCAAACAAACTGTCTTTTATTTGAACCTGGCATAATTTCAACAAACAGATGATGTGTTAGACTGTACAGCTGAAAAAGACTTTATTCAACTTTGGTAAATTTCCAGCCAGTAAATGTCTGCATGGTCCAGTATTGTTTTTTATTTTTCATTCCCCATTCCGTCAAGTAAAATTTGCAATATTTTGCGTAATTTCAGGGAGTTTCTCTCCTTTTTATTTGAAAAATCCTACCTACTTCATAACGTGAATTTTCCTATTCCTTTTTGGGTCTCTGTATTTTTGTCCTGAGTTTACTGAAAGCAATCTTAGAAATGAACTTGGATGAACTTAGATATGAAAAGAGGGATTTTATTAGATTCATGGTATAAGTGTTTGCACTGTTCAGGATGAGTATATATCAGTACAGCAACTGATGATAGAGAATTTTCCAAAACATACAATTCTAAAGTACACTTCTGAACTGCAGTAGGGGAATCTGGTATTTCGGAATTTCTGTGCTCATCGGTTGATAGTCATAACAGACAATCGATCAGTGGTATTTATCGAGTGCTTCTTGTGGGCAGAGCACTCTCCTTTGGGAGAGTACAGTACAACACTGTGGTTAGGCATGTACCCTGCCTACAAGAAGCAGCATGGTCTAGTTGATAGAGCACAGGCTTGGGTGTCAGAAGGACCCGACTTCTAGCATGGACTGAGTGAAGCGTGGACTGGAGTGGGGAGAGACGGGAGGCAGGGAGATCAGCAAGAAGGCGGATACAGTAATCAAAGTGGATTAGGTTAAGTGCTTGGATTAATGTGGTAACAGGATGGAGAAGAAAGAGTGAATATTGCATTGTTGTGAAGGTTGAACTGACAGGATTTAATAATAGATTGAGTATGTGGGTTGAATAAGAGAGAGAAGTCAAGGATAGCACCAAGGGTACAGGCTTGTGAGACAGGAAGGATAGTGATGCCGTCTACAGTGATGGGAAAGTCATTAGGAGGACAAGGTTTGGGTGGAAGATATGGAGTTTTGTCTGTGACATGTTATGTTTGCGGTGATGGCAGGACACCCAAGTAGAGAAGACTTGAAGATGGGAGGAAATGTGAGACTGCACAGAAAGAGAAAGATCTGGGCTGGAGTTGTAGATTTGGGAATCATCCGAGTAGAGGTGGTAGTTGAAGCCATGTAAGCGAATGAGTTCTCCAAGGGAGTGGATGTAGATGGAGAATAGAAGGGGACCCAAAGCTGAACCTTGAGGGATGCCCACAGTTAGGGGTTGGGAGACAGAGGAGGAGCCCACGAAAGAGACTGAGAAGAAGTGGCCAGAGAGATAGGAGGAGAACCAAGAGAGGCCAGAGAAGATGAGGCCAGAGAAGATGAGGTTGGATAATGTTTCCAGGAGAAGGGGGTGGTCGACAGTGTCAAAGGCAGCTGAAAGGTTGTGGAGGATTAAGATGGAGTAGAGGCTGTTCGATTGGGCAAGAAGGAGATCATTTGTGACCTTTGAGGGAGCGGTTTCTGTGGAGTAAAGAGGACAGAAGCCAGACTGGAGGGTGTCAAGGAGAAAATTGGAGGAGAGGAATTTGAGGCAGCAGGTGTAGACAAGTTGATCAAGGAACTTGGAGAGGAATGGTAGGAGGGAGGTAGGGTGAGAACTGGTGGAAGCCATGGTTTCATAGGAGGCTCTTTTTAGGGTAGGGGAGACATGAGCATGATTGAAAGCAGTGGGGAAGAAGCCTTTGGAGAGTGAACAGTTGAAGATGACGGTCAGGGAGGGAAGAAAGAAGTGGGCAAGTGTTTTGGTAAGGTGTGAAGGAATGGAACCAGGTGTTCACATGAATTTTGAGAGAAGGCAGGAGATCGGCTCTTGAGATATTGCTGGGAAGGATGGAAGAGTTGAAGGAGGGACTGAAGAGGAGCAGGGGAAATTTTAGAGAGATCATGCTTGAAAGATTAAATTTTCTCAATAAAGTAGTTAGCCAGATCATTAGGGGCAAGGGATAAGGGAGGTTTGGGGGGAAGGGGTTTGAGGAGGCAGTTAATCTACGGAACAGCTGGTGATGGCAATAGGCATGGGTTTTAATAAGATGGAGAAATAATTTTGCCAGACAGAGAAGAGGGCAGAGTTAAAAGCACACAAGGATAACTCGAGGTGGAAGAGGTCGGCCTGATGCCTAGATTTCTGCCAGAATTTTCCTTTCTAAATTTCATTCTAATGCTGACTCTATAAGATTGCATTTGTAATTCCTTAATTGAGTTTGTGAACATAGGACTATCCTCCAGATTTAACAGATTTGATCTGAGGGAAGGAAAGGTGGGATAAGAAAGAGTGAAAAAAATACACTCCTATGGCATCTAAACAACTAGTCCAAAGTAAGAAGCAAGGAAAAAAAATACCTTTTTTCTTGGAAGCTGCATTTCTCTATCTTTAAGAGTTGTCGCATATCTTGTTTGTCCAGGGGCTGGATGTTTATTTCATTCTATATTGACTCTGATGATGATTTTTATTTTTAATAAGCTTTGTTGCATTCTTCCGCTGTGACTAAGAAAAAGACCATTTCATGATCCTGGTACACAACTGAGGAAATTGTTAGTATATTTGTTAACTGCTTACTATGTGCCAGGCACTGTACTAAATGCTGGAGTAGATGAATGTTAATCCAGTTGGACACAGTCCAACATGGGGCTCACAATCTTAATCCCCATTTTACAGATGAGGTAACTGAGTCACATGAAATGACTTGCCCAAGGTCAAAGCAGACACGTATCAGAGCTGGGATTAGAGCCAAGGATCTTCTGACTCCCGGGCCTCTGCTCTATCCATTAGGCCCCCGTGATCTTTGATAAGTGGATCAGCACTATCAGTAGTTTGAAAAGTACTAATTTTAAATTTCTCAGTATTATGGAAAACTACATAATGATGATGGTATAATGCTAATAATAATTATGGTATTTGTTAAGCGCTTACTGTGTGCCAGGCACTGAACTAAGCACTGGGGTGGATACAAGCAAATCAGGTTGGACACAGTCCCTGTCCCACATGGGGCTCACAGTCTCAATCCCCATTTTACAGATGAGGTAACTGAGGCACAGAGAAATGAAGTGACTTGCCCAAGGTCACCCAGGAGACAAGTGGCGGAACCAGGCCCATGCTCTACCCACTCCACCATTCTGACCTCTTGGGCATGTTTAAGAAGTTAGGATAGTCCAGGGATAAGAAGACTTATTTTATCCTTCCAATGACTTTCTAAAATGTTTCCTTATATTTCCTTCTTAATACTCCCTGATAGTATATGGATTGGGTCAACTGGATCGATAAATGAATTGGCAGAGTCTCTTCTTATAAAATCCAGTGTCATGGAGTCCCTTGAGGCTTGGGTGTGTCCTTATTTCTCAAGATACGGGGATAGTGTCAAAGCCAAAGGCAGTAAAGTACTTTATTCAGCTAGATTGCCTAGAAGTAGCACCATTCATCACCCTATGGCTAGTTAATGTCATTTTATTTCTGCTTTTTCAGCAAAGTTTAGTGAGTAAGGATGTGAGCAAATCTAAGGGAACAGTGATTGACAGAGTCGAATTTGAAAGCCTTGTAACTTGTCAGTGATGTCCCAACAATGAGGAGGAAAGCTTTTATAAAAGAGATGCCAACAGGCCGTGTAGGGACAAAATTTAGTTTTCAGCAAATGACAGTCTAAAGCTTCATATTAGCATATGTGTTTTGTGACTTTTTAATGCAATTTAAATTTAAATCTTCTATTATTTGGATTCAAGTGTAGTAATACATAATCCTTTAGTGTTTGCTCCCAAGCAGGTTGCTAGTTCCATAAACTGACAGTAAGCAAGAATGATTCAGATTCTGCCTTGATTTTTATTGTCTAAATTGAATGACGAGAAGGAAGTAAACAAAGCAGCGAAAATGGTGAAAAGGAAATTAGATTTTGAAATTTCAATTCTCAGTGGAAATGTAAGGGACACAAGTTTTGTTTCTGCTCTTCAAGACCTCTGCCTGACAGTTTTCTTTTAGTATGAGTAGCCCTAGAGTGGTAGAGATCGGAAGAACCTCAGAAATCAGAGAATGCATCACTTTGTTTCCCAGGGAAGACCTCTCCCCTCCTAACAATCCATTTATGCTACTTTCTAAAGATCTCCACATTATCCCTCAGTAACCTGTTCCCTTCCATTGAAATATAAAACTTGTTTCAGAAGCACTGACTTCCAAAAAGTGTTTGATTGCATTATTTACAATCCTTATATTCCAAAAACCAGGAGAGACTCATGCAAGATTTATGGGATTTCTCTTCCCCAGTGTCGTTATGTTTCCTATTCCTTCTGTGTCTTTTTCCTTTTCTTCCTAGTTGCTCTTATGGTTTCCACTCTCCTGGGCCCTTTCCTACTCCTGAGGCCTTCAATTCACAGTTATCTCATGTGTATGTGTGTATTGGGTTTTGTTGGTCCCTATTTACATTTGTGTGGGTGCTCACATGTATTTTAATTTGCCTGTGGCCTTATTTGTGTTAGTTAATCATATTGAGCACTTACTGTGTGCAATGAACTGTACTAAGCGCTTGGGAGAATACAGTATAACAATATAACATATACATTCCCTGTCCACAAGGAGCTTACAATCTAGATGGGGAGACAGATATTAATATAAATAAATAAATTATAGATATGAACATAAGTGCTGCGGGGCTGGGAGGGGGGATGAATAAAGGGAGCAAGTCAGGATCATACAGAAGGGAGTGGGAGAAGAGGAAAGTCAGGGAAGTCCTCTCGGAGGAGATGTGCCTTCAATTCCTTATATGGGTGTGGAGAGAAGCGTGTGTTTTCATTCATTCAGTCGTGTTTTTTGAACGCTTACTGTGTGCAGAGCACTGTGTACTAAGCGCTTGGGAAAGTACAGTACAGCAATAGTGACAGTCCCTGCCCACAATGATCTCACAGTATTGAGGGGGGGAGACAGACATCAATACAAATGAACAGACATCAGTACAAATAAATAATATTATAGATATGTACATAAGTGCTCTGGGGCAGGGGGTTGGGGGAAAGAACAAAGGGAGCAAGTCAGGTTGATGCAGAAGGGAGTGGGAGATGAGGAAAAGTGGGGCTTAGTTTGGGAAGCCCTCTTGGTGGAGATATGCCTTCAGTAAGGCTTTGAAGGGGGGCAAAGTAATTATCTGGTGTGTTTGAGAAGGGAAGGTGTTCCAGGTCAATGGTGAGTTATTGTATTAATATGGTAGCAGTTTGGATGGAGAGGAAAGGATGGATTTTAGCAATGCTGTGAAGGTGGAACTAACAGGATTTGGTGACGGATCTAGTATGTGTGTTAAATGACAGAAGAGTCAAGGATCAAGGTTCTCTTGCTTCCCAGACATGTGGTCTTTCCACTAGTCCAGGCTGCTTCGACATCATATCCAACACTCACCTTCAGCAGCCCCTTGCCTAATCCCACTTCAGTCTTGGGAAAAATCTCATCATTTCCTCGTGAAGACAAAGAGAATGCAGCATGGTAGCATTTTGGTCTGGTGGAAGGAGCCCAGGCCTAAGAAGCAGAGGACCTGAGTTCTAATACCAGCTCTGCCACTTTCCTACGTGACATTGGACACATCACTTAACTTCTCTGGCCCTCAATTTTCTCATCTGTAAAGTGTTCCTTGTGTGAACCTGTGTGTATCTGTTTCCCATTGTTTCTGAAATGGGGCCTCTGGGCCCTGAATGCCTTTATCCACGTGGGCAAGGGTGTCTGAAAAGATCAGTCCACCACTACCAGCAGACTTTTTCTCTTTGCATAAGTTTGTGGCCAAGGATCATCCCCAAGAAGCCCTACAGGGGCCACGGTGGTAACTTCATGTGTGGGCCAAAATGAAATGTGGATTAGGTACCGTCTGCAATTCCACAAGACTACAGTGCCCTTCCCTTAAGTCCTTCAAACTGGCACCGTCAACAAACAAATGGCCTAATAGGCAATTAACTATCAAAAGCATAGATGCTTCTCATATAGGGATAAAACAAATCTGAAGATTATAACTGAACTGATGAATTGAGTTCTATGAACTATTTTTCATAACTTCTAGTTCACTGTGTGCCAAATCCTCTCTTCAAAAAAAAAAAACAAAACAAAATCCTCATTTGGTTTGAAAAGTCATATGCATGTACCTATGTACCTAAGTAGCTATGTACCTATGTACCTACCTATGTACCTAGGTACCTATGTACCTAAACGCGTGTACCAGCACTTAGAACAGTGCTTTGCACATAGTAAGTGCTTAATAAATGCCATCATTATTACCTGGATAAAGACAGATTTTAAAGAGTTTAGGAGAAGGGAAGGCAATTTGACAAATCCTGTACTTTTGTTACTGAAACAAGTATAAAGCAAGTTTAAAATGTGCACTGAAAAGCCAGGAAATCAGAATTCCTAATTTGTATTGTTGTATCTACTTTCTGAGAGTCATGGGGCATATGAAGTCATCCATTGTTCTGAAGTCTCTTGGTAGATCCTGCATCCTTTTTGTGCAATTCTTAAGTGAGAGTAACAAGTTGGCATGCCAGCCATTTATGCAAATTTTTTGACATTTCCTTGATAGTGTAACATTCTATTTTTAGTGCAGACGCCTGAGAAAAATAAAAGGTTAATCAGCAGACCAGAAGAGAAAAACGCACTTTGATCATTTTGCTGGACCCCCAAATCAGCCTGAAATCCATCACCCACCACTATTCCTAGAGCAGTTCAACCTTAGAGTGAAGAGTAACTTATAGTATGGTGCTAAAGCACTAGAGCAGATATAAGATAATCAGATAAAACACAATCTCTGCCTTAAATAGGGTTTACGTAGTCTATAAAGTAGAGAGAGCCGGTATTTGATTACCTGCTAGGAAAATTGGGGCCCAGAGAAGCTCAATGACTTACCCAAGTTCCCTCAGCAGGGCCAGTGACAGAGGTGGGGTTAGAACCGTGGTCTTCTAATGCCCAGTCCCATGGTCTTTCCACTAGATCATACTGCTTTCTTTTCTCCTGCTCTGTGATACTTTTCATGGTCTGAGAGAACTCTGTGCTGCTGTGAAAGAAAGTTGCAGGGCAGAAGGCCTTGCCAAAATGGAGAAAACACAAAAACTCCCTACCTGAGTAGAGGCCATAAGTACTTTGTTCCAGGTAGGGAGTTATTCTGTTTTAATGAACAGAGTTTTTCCTAAAAATGCAATAATTGCCGTCTAATGGCAAGGATGATAATGATGATGAAATGTTATAAAGTCTGTCAAATGATACTAAGTTGCATAGGAATAGGAATGAAATTCCTAATGTTAATGCACTGTTTTAAAAGTGTCCCACCCAAACTTGATGAAATTTAATAAGGAAAGATTGTGGGAAGTAACCTTCGAAGGAATCAACAAACGAAACAAATACAGGACGAGGAAAGATTTACTAGGCTCAGGTACACCAAAAAAAGTCCAGAGAGCCTAAAATCTATCACTCAGCACCTGATGTGAATGAGCGGTGTAGAACCAGCCTGGTATTCAAATTGGCTGTATGAGCTTGAGTATGATCTTGTCTAATCCTGAAAACTGGTTTATCCACATCCTTTTTAATACATGGGTATCATAACTGGGCGCAATACTAAAAACAAAGAAGTAGCTCTCTGGTTTCAGTTATGTAGAATTGCAGAACTCGAAGGGACTTTTGAGAGATCATCGAGGCAGACTCTTGCCTTGAGGAAGAGATAGAGCACCAGGGAGTCATGTATTTACCAGCCAGGCCCAAAAAACCTGGAAAACATCCAGGAGAGAACATTAAACAGTATTAGAAGGATGGGAAATAATCCTAAAAAGTTAGGATTATTTAGCATGGGAATGAGATGGGTAAAACCTTCATATTCTTGAAGATAGTTATTGAGGAAAGAGCTGACTGTTTGTTCTCCATGAACCCAGAGTACTGACAAGGGGAAATGAGCAAGACAGAGTTTGGTCAGACTTCTTGATTATCAGCGTGATGAAACACTTAGGTTATCAAGGGGATTTCCAGCCAGGGAGATGTTTGAAATGGAGAACGTTCTATCCTTGTCATTTGCCGGTCTGAAAATGAGACTCAATCAGACAGTCTCATAAGGTCCCTTCCATGTCTATGATTCCATAGCTTTATGATAGAGCTAATGGCACTGAAGATCCATCCAGGTTTCAGATAGCCATACAACAAACATAGTTATCCTGCTAAAGAGCAAAGACACCAGCAAGGTAAGAATGTTCATGGTAACATTTATACCCAGTTCCTCTTAGTTAAATGTGGATCAACTTGGAATATGGCAGGAGAGGTGATAGGGAATGGTATAAAGGGAGTGCTAGCATTTCTACCAGATATCTTCTGTGGAATAAAACTGTGATGTTCCACTTTTTATTTTTAGCTTCCTAGTGAGGACCCTGAAATATTCGAAAATTCATCAAGGTGCTTGTCAATACTGGTTCAACTGTATGGCGGAGACAACCCAGACAGCATGTCTCCAGAAAATATTGGGAACTTTTCTAAGGTACTGAAGACCAAGAAGCCAAAGGAACAGAAGCTGTTGTTGAGAATCATGAAGAGACTGGTGAGTGAAGTGCATGTCTCTATTTTGTACAACAGTAAGTTTATGCTCATTTAAATAGAAAAGATGCACTTGGTTTAAAAATGAATTTCTAGTTACCTGCTTGTTTGCTACCCAAGAAAGAGTTTGGCTAGAATATTGATATATATTATCCTGAACATCTACAAAACTAGGTCTTGAGCATGCAGTTTTTATCAGGTTTAGAGTCAGTACAAAGAAATGCAAGTGTCCTTTTCCATAGTTCTCCTTTCTTTCCAGTCTTTTGTCTCAGCCCTATAGAGTCACCAAATTACAGTGGTAGCATGAGCTCAGCTATTTAAAACTGGATTCCAGCTGTTGACTTTACTGTTCAATAGGAAACTCCTTTGTAATCTGCATGAATGTGATCTCATTCATTCTTGTTCACAGTAATTATTCACTTGTATTGTTCAACTGACATTATATGCTTGTGTTTAGCATCAGGCTAAATAGTCTAAAAAAGAATGATTTGTTCCATTTCAAGAAATCAATATGAAGGAGATGTCTTTTATAGGGCAGCATTCTTTTCGATAATCTATGTTTAGAAAATTCCAGAGTGGGAGGAGTATTGGATTTTCTGTTCTGATTTGTCAGAAAATTGGAATTTGTTTTATACTTTTACTTGGTCTTCTATCATATCAAATGCAAAGGAAAATTCTCCACTGGATTTCCATGTTTGCCAAGAGACTAAACTTGCAATCTTTGGATAGCGATAAATTTTCCATAGTAGTGATTGTGGGCTTTTAAGAATGACCAGTTTCTTACAATCCTGTTGATTACACAGGATTTGTGGTTGAAATGGGCTTGGACCAGTGCTATTGACTATTCTTTCGCTTCATATGGGGGGAAATGATTATAGTATAGATCCTGCGCAAACGAAAATCACTCAATCACTTCAGTTTAAGATCTCGAAAAGTCACTGATGTATTGTGGCTTCCAAACCTCTTGTTTCGTCTTAACACAGAGAGAAGGCTGCTTCTTTGAGCGGGATTAATATTATTGATCTGTCTAGGATATTTCTCTCCCCACTATCCTTCTCTGCTTTAGGAGATCTCTTGATGTTTGGTAAATTCTGTTGTGCTCAACCCCTTTCCATTTCACATTATCTCAAAGATACATTGGCCTGAGCAGAAGTCAGCTTTTCTTGATACCAGATATGGCTCCCTAGCCTACGTACCCACTCTGCGGCAGCTTGGGCCCCACGAACTCAGCCTCATGTGGACAACACCTTTAGCTTTACCCCCAAAACTTTGGGGCAGGAAGTAATTGCACCACCCCAGCCCTTGGAGCCAGAAAGGGTGCAAGTGGAGCCAAGATGGAAACTCCACCCCCTTTCCTCTGTTGGCAGAATGTGACCCTGCTTGGCCAGGGGACTGGTTGGATTTCCATCAGTCTCACCAGACATCATAAGTCCCTGACTCTGAGCTACCCCTCCTGTGCTGCTCACTCACCCGCCTGATGCTGCTATTGGCAAGCAGCATCAGTACCAAGGCCGGCTAGCCAAACTGGGCAGCAAGGGGATTGTTCACCTCCCCAGATTGCAGGAAGAAAGGCTAAGAAAGTCTCATGGGTGTGCCACATTCCTACAATGCAGTCTCTTTAGCCTGTGTCCCTCCATGCCCTCCTCCCTGTCCCCCATGGTTTAAAAACCCTGCACCTCATACCCCTCCCCCAGGCTGAAAGCCAACAGACTTTCTATCTGTCCAACTTGAATTAAGGCTAGCACCCTTTAGCAAAGTGTGTATAATGTGTTAGCAGGGGGCTTTGTGGCTCTGGCATCCCAACTGCCCCCTTCCTGAAAAGGAAACTTCATTTTCTCTCTTCCTGTCTTTCCCCTTTCTCCTCTCCTTTGCTATCTTCCCCCCCTTTATTATTATTTCATAATTACACCTCTACACTGAAGTAAGCTACCTTTAAGTCAATTTAATGTGTGTTTAATTCTTATGACTGGTTCTCTGCATGTCTCCTGCTCAAAGATTTCATTTCATTTGTCTCTCTTCTTCATGAAAAGATTACAGACCCCTGGACTAGACCCTTGCTGTTAAAAGAGGAGTACAGTGCCCTCCATTTCCTCTAGTTTAGGGTGTCTTCCTCTTTCTTTAGAGTTCCAGGTTTAAAAGAACCCGAAGAACACTATGGAGAAAATTAGGATTTTATGAGAAAATTATTTTCCTTTCCATTTCCTGATCACCAAAAAAAGTAATATCTCTTGAGGTGCTTCAGGAAAATAACCTCCAAAACCTCTTCTACTCTCCAATAACAGATCCTTCTGACAATAATAGTAATGATGGCAGTGTTAATTAAGCACTTATTTATGAAGATACGAGATAAGCAAGTCAATGTTATTAATTGAGCATTTTCTGTATGCTGAACACTTTACTAAAATTGGACCGTTGCTATCTCATACAGGGCTCATAGTCTAAGAGGGAGGAAGAACAGGTTGTTTAATCTCCATTTTGTAGATGAGGAAACTGAGGCACAGAAAAGTTAAGTGACTTACCCAGAGTCACACCATAGGCAAGAGGTAGAGTTGGAAGTTCAGCTGTTGGCCTCCTGACTCTTGAGCCTTTGCTCTTTTTTCAGGGCAACACTGCTTCTTTGATATTTCAGGATCACCTTGTAGGAAATAGATGTGGTATAAATGATTGAAAAGGAGTGAAATACTCAGGAAGCTCTAGAAAGAGCAAAACAGGAGGTGCTGTGGTGATTGACTATTTAAAAATGGATAGATTGGCATAAAATGAGTGTTGTTCATTAAGTAATTCTAAGAAGACTCAGAGAATACTTTCACTAGATCAACAAGAATGTCTTCTTTCATTAAATCCACGTAAAACTATATGTTCATGAGAGTAAGCAGTATCCAGCTACACTGTGGATTCAGAATTTACCCAGAGGGTTTGCCACTACTCTAGATGATTTTGTTGCATCCTTCCTACTCTCTATATATAGGCTCCAGCGAGAAATTTCTCTAGAGATTTTAATATAGGCAGCCTCTGGAGGCAAATACTCCAGAGATGTTGATCTTTGTGATGACAAGCCAGTAACATATTCCCCAAATTAATAGGGTGGGTATTACTTCACGCCACCCCTAGCTCCCGAGTGAATAATACTTCCAGGAACCATTTTTGAAACTGACTACTTGTTTTAATCAAAATTGAAAACTGAAAAATTACCTGTGAAAAGACACTGGAAGGGAAATGAATCAGCAGTGAGCCATGCCTGGTAGGAACAACATTTAGGTAAAGACAAAAAGTGATGTCCCCAAATTTAATCGTGTCCAAAAGGTCCAACAACAACAACAAAAAAAAATCCAGGAATTGGTGTCCTTGAAATTTCAGCCAATCTTTTCTCTTCCTAATTTTTCAGTGGAATATCTACTCACTCTGATAAAGGGAAAAATCTCCAGAGAATGGTGAGCCTCTTGTCGCAATGCATTTGCCTTCCTTTGTAGCCTTAAGCAGGATGCACTATCCGTGTCTGAGTTAGAACCAAAAAGGAAGGTCCCTATAATTAGGAAAGGTAAAGTACATTTTATAGGTTAGCTAATTTGATAGATATTTTTTGTACTTTCTGCTACCCTTAAAAATTCTTATTCTCAAGCTCTTGTAATCCTGCCTGATTTAGATGATGATGATGATGGTGTTTGTTCAGCACTTTACTATGTGCCAAGCACTGTTCTAAGCGCTGAGGGAGATACAAGGTTATCAGGTTGTCCCACTTGGGGCTCACAGTCTTAATCCCCATTTTACAGATGAGGGAACTGAGGCACAGAGAAGTTAAGTGACTTGCCCAAAGTCGCACAGCTGATAAATGGCGGAGCTGGGATTAGAACCTACAACCTCTGACTCCAAAGCCCGGGCTCTTTCCACTAAGCCACACTGCTTCTCTAACTTTAGAGTAACTGTAAATCGCGGAAATGAAATCAGATGTATTTAAGATGATTCCGACTAATTTGCTTCTATTCTTCCACTTGGAATTGTGACCTTGGGACATTTGATATTCGCCCCCCCCCCCCCGCCCCACTTATGTACAGATCTTTAAATTCTGTATTATAAATTATTCACTTATATTTGTATCTGTCTTCCCCTCTAGACTGTAAACTTGTTTTGGGTAGGGAACATGTCTGCTAATTCTGTTGTACTGTACTCTTCCAAGTGCTTAGTACAGTGCTCTGCACTCAATAAATACCATTGACCTTTGATTATTCTTAGTGAACATTTTAACCCCAGTTTGCTGAGATCATTAGCTACATTGGGGCTACCAATGCTAGACAACAAACTCATTTGCTAATCAGGAATTTCATCAATTGGTTCTCCAATACTGATTTTCTTCCCTCTTAAAATGAATTCCTGTTAGAAATGTGTTTAAACATTAGCGACAGATAGTTGACTTCCATGAGATCTGGACAAGGGGGATGATCTTTTAGGCCTGGCCTTTTCTAATGAACTTTAGTCTAATCTATTTTTATTACTTCAGAAACATTTTTAAACCCTATATTTTATAAAAGAAAACAAATTCTTCCAGAAAATCTGTTTAATGAAAGCCTTCATCAGGCTTGGAAAAGTGTATATGCCAAAGGGCTTTATTTTTATTAAAAAAAAACCACAAAGCACAGTCTCAAAATGGCCTAGGGAAGAAAAATGTCCTTCCCTTTGCAATTTTAAAATGTTTATCTGAAAGTGGTTTTCAGTTTCATGCTGTTAGACACCTTGCATTTAAAGAAGCAGTCTGACCTGCTTTTTTTTTATCAAGCCTGAATTTGAAATGCAGACCAGAGGACTGCAAATTATTTGACTAAATTGATTTAATGAAATATTATCAGGCACCTGGACGTTTTAGAGAGTCACCACCAGGGTAGGGCTATGTAAATGGATAGAATTGTCTTAAAGCTTAAGCATTATTTTTTTGTTTTGACTTTTTTCCTTTCAAGTCAAAAAGTCTATGTGGGAAGTGTTGTCAAGGCATAGGGGCCAGCACCTCTGCTTTACTATTTGCAAAGATGCCAGCAGTGTTGCAGCAGTATGCTGGAGAAATGTTATTTTTGATAATATCACACCCAGCAGTTGTATTGAGATACTTAGCATGGAGAACGAATGAGGTTCTTATTACAAAAACTATCAATTTCCACCACCGCTATTCCCTTTGCATGTTTATGCATAAAGCACTTTCATATTTTCCTTAAAGTGCCAAGTCTAATAACATTTTATACCAGGTGCTAAATAGTTTTATGTGGTATCAAGGGAAAACTGAGTCTTCTCATGTAAACCTAATCAATACTGAGTCACATTATGTGTATCACTAAATGAGAACTGTTTATCTGAAATATTGGGTTGCAGATGTAAAAGTCTCGGTTTCACTTTATCCCTTCCTATTGTGTCAGAAAAGCTCTCAAGCTGTTTATAAACATCACATGGGCCTTTTGTATAATAGTTATGGACAGGTTTTAATGAAATTTGAGAGTCTCTAGAGATCACAGATACGGAGGCCTTTAACTCTGTGGTGTTGCTTAGCAACCTTAAGCCATTACATTTCCGAGCTCTGTAATAACATGATATACTGCTCTTCTACCAGTCCCTGATGAAAATGTAATGGAAATAATCCCATTCTAAAGGTTGTACTCCATGAGCATTTAGGTGGAGAAATAGAATTTTTTCCCCCCCTCATCACAGCTAGGCCAGGTTTTAATCCAGTTCACAAAGTGAGGCAAAGTATTGTTTTCTGAATACTGCCTGTGTCCTTATGAAATGCACCTTAAGAGGATAGCTTTTAAAAGCAAGACATAATACTCTGGAAGAATACTTGGAAATAGCACTGAAACTAGTTGTACAATTTGAGATATCCACAACCTACCTTTGTGCTGTAGTATCAAAATCCAGCACTCTGCAAGAAGAATTGTAGATTAGAAGAGGTAGTAATTGCATTTATTGAGTGCCCGCTGGATGCATTGCATTGTACTAAGTGCTTGGGAAGTGAAAAACAAAGTGAACCATTCCCTGCCCACAAGGAGCTTCCACAAGCCTTCATTATCCTTTGCTTTCTATTCTCTGTCTCCCAGAGATCTATAGGTCTCATTAACATAATGGGGTTAATCTTTAGGCCCACAAAACTCATGAATTCAATTTCCAATTTGAAACCTCAATAAATATGTACGTGCATGTGGTAACTCATTGATGATAGGGAAAGGATTGGGTCTGATCAGATTATCTTGTGGTCACACCAGGATATTGCACAGTGCTTGGTGTAAAGCAGTCATTTCGTAAATACCATAAGTCCGTACACGCTAAATTTTACTCTTAGCATTTCCTTTCAATGTAACTGGACAGTAATCCTAAACTATGGGGGATTTTTCATTGAAAAGGCATGTAGCTGCCTTTCTCACTGGCCTAAGAAACCTCGAATCAAAACTGCTGTGCATTGCCTTTCCTGAGTTCTATTTTCAGAGGCTGTATTTAAGCAGAGATGAGGGCCATGGTCGACATCATGAAAAGCAGGAATTCTTGAAATGCTTTTGGCTTGGCAGCAGCAGAAAGCAACCCTTGTAGCACATTAAGAATCATACTCTAGACCTTGGTTTGTGGTAGGTTATGTTTGCTGAGTGTTCAAATGAACCTAAGTGGGTTCCTTTACTGAATCACACATATTTTGAGACATTAGATTATGCCCTTTGAATGTTTTCCCAGCTGGGTCACCCCTGTGCTAGATGAGCAGGCCAAAATGCTTGCAGTTGAAGATGGATTTTTCCATTGCATCAGCATTTGAAATTGGTAGTGGACTTTATTTGTCTCAGAGGGTGGCATATGGAGGAAAGGCCATTCATACCTCATGCTTGATGAAGTTGTCTCATCATCTTGGTGCACTTAACTACCTGTAACCTCTAGAAGCTCATTAGCTGATCAAGGTGACACTGGTTTGATTGGAAGAATGTCTCATGGGGGCTTTGGGAAGTAGGTTGTATCAGTGTTGAAACTATGAATGAGTCCCTTCCTGTTGGTCTCAGTAACGTATACTAAAGGTAAGCTTCAGAGCATGAAATGTTCTTTCCCATTTACCTCAAGAGCCTGCAACCCTGCTTTGCTCCATCTGGTGCCGGCACAATGGAGCCATCCGTTCCATTCTATTGTACCAATCTCTGCATCTTTTAGAGCTTGAGGATTAAGAATGTTCTGCCATACAGCCTAAGTAATTAACTGATGTCTATCTCTGGTGATTGCTGCACCAAAAGTTTCATAATCAATTCAGTTTATAATGCATGGTGACACAAATAAGTGCAAGATGTCCTACTTAAATATCCAAAGCCTACTTTGGACATATTCCCTCCTCTCAACTAGCTGACAGTCTCGGGGTGGATGAGGAAGCTTACAGGAGTACATTATACTTCTTGAATGCTTAGTACAGTCCAAGTGAGCATTCAATAAATGGTACTAAAATACTAATAATAGTGTTTTTCTTGAGTGCTTACTATGTGCCAAGCACTGTACTAAGAACTAGGGTAGATACAAGGTAATCAGGTCCCACATGGGGCTCACAGTCTAAGTAGGAAGGAGGACAGGTATGAAATCCCCATTTTGCAAATGAGGGAACTGAGGCACAGAGAAGTTAAGTAACTTGCCCAGAGTCACACTGCAGAGTTGTGGCAGAGCTGGGATTAGAACTCAGGTCCTCTGACTCCCAGGGTCGTGCTCTTTCCGCTAGGCAGGGCTGCTTCTTGTAAAAATTTGTAGATAAAATATTTTTCTAACACCAAAATTTTTAGCATTGGGAAGTCAGCTTAAGTCAAGCTTTACTTGATGAGACCCCATTCATTTTCTTTAAAACCCAGTTCCTATCAGACATAGGAGAGGAGTAGAAGGTTGATTACCTGATGCTGTTTTTTTGTGGTCAGATCCATGTGAGACTGGTGCAAAAGGGGCATGGTGACTGGCAAAGATAAAGATGTTACACTTCTTCCATAGCCTGGCCTACTTCCTTGTTCATTCAATTGTATTTATTGAGCGCTTACTGTGTGCAGAGCACTGTACTAAGCACTTGGGAAGTACAAGTTGGCAACATATAGAGACGGTCCCTACCCAACATTGGGCTCACAGTCTAGAAGTTATCTCCCACTCTCAGGATTTAAGCATACCTTTTTAAAATTTTGTAAGAAATAAAGTCCTGCCAATTCCCCTGTGTTTTCAGTGTCAAAAAGTAAAAATGAACCAGGCTAAGTTCTCTTCATCATCTTTCTTCTCAGTGATTTCAGTGCCACCTTCCACCTCCATTTCAGTAACAGAATTGGCGCTGAAAAGTGTGCCGATGTTGTTGACACTGTATTAGGACAGCAGATTTCATAGCAATAATGGAGTCTGTACCACTTGCCTTCATTTCCTATTATTTTCTGTGTCTGTGTTCATGACAGGCTGCCACATATTGTGAAACTCTTTTTATAAGTCTTTTACCTCCTTGTCGTTTAGTACAAAATATATTAGTATTTAACCTAACCTGCTTCTCATACTTCTGGTAAAAAAAAGAAAAAAAAATCGTAAGGTCGGGGGGAATTATAGAGGCTTCACTGTGTCTTTGATTTCTTGGGCCTCTTTTAAAGGTGACTTCTGGTCCGACAGACTCCATTTCCAGCATCTGTTTCATCAGTAGTTCTCTATATTGGCCTTTCTGGGTTTGGCTGGGCCAAGAAAGCCTACACATTCCAGGAAGGGAGATATCAGTCTAACATGTGCTCTTTGATTCAGATATTTCTGGAAGCCTATTTGCTGTCTTTTTAGCATTTGGCCCAGAGAACATTCCTCATCTTAACAAAAATGTCCATGTTTGTGTTTGAGCCATGTATGTTGCTTGGACCTGGGAGTGACACATCCGTCATAGTGGAAGGTGAGTTGATCAGATTTCTGTTTCCGGCATCCAGGTCCAGTTTAAGATTCCGGTGAGCAGAGACAGCCTGCGTGGTCTCTCCAGGTCAATGCTTGCTCCCTTTGACCATCCCCAGAGCATCAACGTCCTTGCCTCTTCATGTTTTGGGTTTTTTATGTTGGTGTTGCAGTTTTTCTTCCTCCCCAACCCTGCCAGGGCTATTTTGAATGCAGAGTAGTGACTGAGATAAGAGTAGATGGTGAAAGGTTAGGTCCTGCACTGGGAACAGTGGGCCTTGAGGATGGCTGCCGCTTGGACCCAGGGCTGAGGTGGGATCTCCTGAGGCTGTGGCCCACGGTAAGGGTAGGGTAAGGTAAGATTTGCCCAGAGGCTGAAGCAACCCTTTGGGCACCCTAGGATCCGGTTAGAGATCTCAGGATAACCAGGCCAGGTGCACCTTCAGCTTCGCTTGTGGGGCGATAAAATATCGGCTGAGAATCCAGATAAAATTACTGTGTGAACCCAGGATGCTGGTAAGAGGAGAAGGCTGGATGCAGGGGTCAGGCGCTGCCGAATACTAAAGCAGGCTAAGAGAAGGAGCCATATACTTGGGCTCTAGCTAGTTCTGATGGGGATGTTTACTTTGAAAATCAAATTTATCTGCCCCAAATATATAGGTTCTGAGCAACCCCTTGCATGATAAATTCCTCAAGGGAAAGCCCAAGGCTTCGGTTTCTTTCATTCATTCATTCATTCATTCAATCGTATTTATTGAGTGCTTACTGTGTGCAGAGCACTGTACTAAGCGCTTGGGAAGTACAAGTGATTTCTGATTCCCAAGTCCCTAGAACAGTTCTTTGCACTCAGTAACTACTCAGTGAGTACTCTTGTCAATGATAGCATCTTTCAGAAGTGACATCAGCCTTTCTTTTTTTTTTATCCTCGGATATTTCCTTATTTCCTTGACAGAGGAAAACGTGTGTGTGTGTGTGTATGTGTGTGGACACACATAGCTACTCAAATATGGGCCATTTAGGTTATTTCAGCAGAGATTTAGCACTAGGTGGCCAGAGAAAAGTCACTTGCACTAGACAGCATACATTGTTATATCATGTTTCAGCCATGAGCTAAAGATCTAAAGTCAGCCTTGGGGTGAGCCAGAATATGAAATGGAGAGGCAAGACTGTTTCAGCGGCAGTTCCCACCAGGACAAAGGAGGCTTCTGTCGGCCTATAGCCCAGAAACCACGGACCAGCTTCTTTGTGTCTCAATCGAGATAGAGCCAAACAGTAAATAGAATGCCTCATGACTTATGCATGAAAATGGGTTATCCCATCTGGCCTCACCCGGGTCTCCTGACCCTTCCCTAACACGTTCCCTGCTGCCAGCATTTAATCCCCATCCTCTGGAGAGTCAGGTGCCTGGTTCCAATTACTGGAGGTAGCTCTACATTCCCCCCAGGAGTGTCTGTTGTCTTGTTAGGCCTAATTGCTTGACCACTGAAGACTAGAGCCTCAGGTAGCAATCCCATCAGTGGTTCTTGGACTTTCTGGTCTCCTTACACAGCTCTTAGCCTCCTGTTACCAGACTTCCTCCCTATCCTGAAACTCCCTCTCGGGCAGACCTCTATTCTCCCCTTCTTCAAAGCCTGGCTAAACTCTTATCTCCTCCAGGAAGCCTTCCCTGACTAATCTCTCATCTCCCCTTCTCCCCACTTCATTCCCCTCCCTACTGCATCACTCGGCACTAAAATAGTCCCCTCTCCCCACCCAACAGCATATATGTGCATATCTTTAAAGTGTCTGTCACTTTGCCTCCCCTCCCAATACAAACACACACATTGTAAACTTTTTAAGGGCAGGGATCTTGTCTACTAATTCTATTGTTCTCACTCAAGGACTTACTAAGGTGCTTTGCACAGAGAAAGCAGTCAATAAATACTATTGACTGATGGAAAAATCTTCAGAAGAGAGAAGCTGGGTGTGTGGTGGATTTTAGTCAGCATCAAAAATCTCACTGCAATTATGAGGTGATAGCAAAGAATTAAATGGATGTTAACCCATTCGATTTGTTTCTGGAGAATCTTTGAAGGTTAATTTTGGCATACAGAGCGATAAGCGCTACTGAGAACCAATTAATCAGAAGTATTGGCCAACATTTGGGACTCAACAAATGTAAACGTGGCTTTGATGTGGGTTTTTTTTTTGTAATTCCTACTCATAACAGGCTTTTTGACTGGCACCTCTTCTTCAGCCTCTCACCTCCTCTGGGAATCCCTCTGGGCTTTGTTCTTTGTC
This sequence comes from Tachyglossus aculeatus, assembly GCF_015852505.1. Lineage (NCBI taxonomy): Eukaryota > Metazoa > Chordata > Mammalia > Monotremata > Tachyglossidae > Tachyglossus > Tachyglossus aculeatus. The sequence goes on along the minus strand of NC_052067.1, from coordinate 38,474,571 downwards.
TCCTCCACTTCTCACTGGACATTCACTCCAGTCCCATGGTTCTAGCTACCTCCTCTTATGTGGGATGACCCCCAAGTCTGTCTCACTAACCCAGCTCAATATCCCCTCTGAAATCTCACAAATCTCCTCCTCCCTCCAGGAAATCTCCACATATATGACCCACTGTCATCTTAAGCTTTAGCTTAATCAGTGTTATTTAATGAGTACCTCCTCTGCAGTGCACTGTACTGAGTGCTTGGGAAAGAATACAGTAGAGCTAGTAGGCATGATCCATGCCCTCAAAAAGTTTGTAGTCAATTGAGGGAAACAGACATGAAAATAAATGCAATAATCATGGAATGGAAAAATAAATAATCAGATAGAATAATAATAATAATGGTATTTGTTAAGTGCTTACTATGTGCCAAGCACTGTTCTAAGCACTGACAGAAGTAATAGAGTTAAAGTGCTTTGAATGGTGTGAGTACCCAAGTGCTAAGGTGATGTGGAAGTTCAGTGATGAGAGTTAGTGGAGAGAGGAGAGATTAATCAGTGAAAGTCTCCTGGAGAAGGTGGGATTTTAGACCCTCCCAAGTCCACTCCTCCACCTAAATTTCCCAGAATAGTTGACACCACCATCATCTTCCCTAACTCCAAGACCTACAATCTAGATACTGTCCTTGACTTCCCATTTTCTTTCACCTCTTACATTGTCTATCGCAAAATCCCGTCTACTTTTTTTTTTAAGTGCTGGGATAGATACAAGTTAATCAGATTGGACACAGTCCCTGTCCCACATGGAGCTCACAGTCTTAATCCCCATTTTATAGACGAGGTAACTGAGGCACGGAGAAGTGAAGTGACCTGCTCAAGGTCACACAGCAGACAAGTGGTGGAGTCAGGATTAGAACTAAGGTCCTTCTGACCCCCATGTCCATGCTGTATCCACTAGGCCACGCTGCTTCTCTACAACATTTTTCCTCCACAGCATTTCCCAGAACCATCCTTTTATCACCATCCAAACAACCACCATGCTGTTTCAGTTGCTTGTCATATCCCACCTATCAGTCAGTCAATCAGTAGTATTGAGTGCTTACTGTGTGTAGATCACTATAGTAAGCACTTGGGAGAGTACAGTACAACAGAGTTGGTAGACCCATTCCCTGTCCACAACAAGCTTAGAGTCTAAAGGGGGCGGCAGACATTAATATACATTATTTAATGTAATTGTGTGATATATTAATGTTAGGGATCTATAAGATGAATAAATAATTTGTAGAGATACATGTAAGTGCTGTGGGGCTGAAGTTGGGATGCATGCCAAATTCCCAACTGGGAAAATGTGTCAGCCTTCTCATTAGCTCCTTGCCTCCAAAACAGCCCCAGTCCAGTCCATACTTCACCCTCCTGCCCAGATTATTTTTCTAAAATGTCATCTTCCCACTCTCAAAAACCTGGATGACTATCCATTCCTCAGCCCCATCAAGCAGGAATTCCTGACCATCGGCTTTTAAGGCACCACATCAGCACTCTCCGTCTTATCCACCTTCTTCTCCAATTATACCTGTAAGCCACTCACACACTTTTGTACTCACAAACTCCTGTTGTGCTGAAGTAAATATCTTATTACTGAAGCACTAACTCCTAAATATATCCCCTCTTGCTCCTTTCTCCCCTCTGCAAATCATTTTAGTGTCTGTCTTCCCTGATAGATTGCAAGCTTTGAGAGCAAGAAACATGTCCACTAATTCAGTGCTCAATAAATACCATCGATTAGTTGATTGACTTTGAAACTGTAGTTATTCGGGGAGGCTCTTGCTTCCTCTTTTCTCCATCAGAAACAGAATAGTAGTTTCTCACGTGCATGATTTGTGTTTACCTTGAAACATTACATTTACCTTGAAACATTACCCTTCTTCAAGAGCAAGAAGTAGGGAAGCAGTGTGTGACCTAGTGGAATGGAAAAAGCAAGGACCTGTGTTACAAACCCAGATCTGCCACTTGCTTGCTGTGTGGCTTTGGGCAAGTCACTTAACTTCTCCATTAACTTCTCCGTCCCTCAGTTTCCTCATCTGTAAAATTCATTCATTCTATCAATGGTATTTATCGAGTGCTTACTATGTGCAAAGTACTCTACTAAGTAATTGGAAAGTACTATATAGCAAATTCATTCAATCGTATTTATTGAACGCTTACTGTGTGCAGAGCACTGTACTAAGGTCTTCAATAACAAGAGACAATCCCTTCCTACAGCGGGCTCAGTCTAGAGGAGTTTAGAGGAGGATTCTAAACCTGTCCTCCCTCCTACTTAGACTGTGAGCCTCATGTGGGACAGGAACTGTGTCTGACCTGATACAGTGTTTGTAACATAGTGTTTAACAATACCGCAGCTATTATTATTATTAATTTTCTGGAACATGCAGGCAGATAGAGAAACTTTTTAAATATCAGTCCACATACGCTAGCATCATCAATTCAGCAGGTCTTCTTGCTACTCCTACCTCTATCCAGTGATGAAAAGCCAGAGAAAATGCATTTTACAAAGCTCTACCATCCCACCCCAGCCAATCTAAAGGAGGACTAAATCTGTGTCCAACCCGATTTGCTTGCAGTAATAATAATAATTTTATTTAAGTGCTTACAGTGTGCCAGGCACTGTACTAAGTGCTGGAGTGGATACAAGCAAATCGGGTTGGACACAGTACCTGTCCCATGTGGGGCTCACAGTCTCAATCCACATTTTACAGATGAGGTAACTGAGGCCCAGAGAAGTGAAGTGACTTGCCCAAGGTCACACAGCAGTCAAGTGGCAGAGCCGGGATAAGAAGCCATGACCTTCTAATTCTCAGGCATGTGCTCTATCCATGACACCATGCTGCTTCTCTAGAACTATAAAGGACCTTTTAGCCAAATTTAAACCAGTCACCTGAGGATGTCTAAGAATTCAGTAGTTCAGTCCTCCATTCTACCAGCTGAGCTATCGAAGGCCCACATCCACCCCAGCGCTTGGTACAGTGCCTGGCACATAGCGCTTATCAAATACCACAATCATTATCATTAATCATTATTATTATTATTAAAGGGAAGTTAGACAGCCTGTCACTGTTCAGCATGATCGACACAGTCTCCGCTCACTCCCCCAATATTCTTCTTCCCTTTCGTAGTTGTTGATGATGATTCCCCTACCACAGTTGGTCCCTTGAACTGGTCATTGTAATAACAGAGGATTTAAGATGCTTCTTGAAAATAATATACTGCCTCTGTGAAAGACTTGCAGCTGTATTTTTAAAGTAAGAAGTTAAGAGGAAGCCCATTGGGACCTGATACAACTCAGTCTGCTGTGTAGTTTTACATTTTATCCTGAACAAATCTATAACATAAATTTCAAGCTTTTCCATTTCTACAGTTGCAAGGTATTAATCAGAATGGATGCCATTGTCTAGTTTTTTATTTGGTAAGTGAAATGAACCAGAAATGCTAAATTGCAAATACCCTTCCTGGCATTTTCCTTTTTGCCAAAATTCCTTTAGTGTTTTACAATGTCTTTAGTTTAGGTGAAGCAATGTGTCACATTTTAGACTTCTAAGGATGAAATGGTAAGTGTTTTTATTTGGTGTATTCTAGAGTCAATCTGAAGCTTTTTAAGGTGAAAAAAATTTAATTCCAATGTGAATCAAGCATTAGATGTCAAAATTAGTATGTAAGCCAGTTAAATATCCTCATTAAGTACTGCCGTGTTTCTAATTCATTCAATCGTATTTATTGAGCATTTACTGTGGGTAGAGCACTGTACTAAGTGCTTGGGAAGTACAAGTTGGCAACATATAGCGATGATCCCTACCCAACAACGGGCTCACAGTCTAGAAGGGGGAGACAGACAAAACAAAACACATAGACAGGTGTCAAAATCGTCAGAACAAATAGAATTAAAGCTAAATGCATATCATTAACAAAATAAATAGAATATTAAATATGTACAAGTAAAGTAAATAGAGTAATAAATCTGTACAAATATATACGAGTGCTGTGGGGAGGGGAAGGAGGTAGGGCAGGGGGGTGGGGAGGAGGAGAGGAAAAAGGGGGCTCAGTCTGGGAGGGCCTCCTGGAGAGGTGAGCTCTCAGTAGGGCTTTGAAGGGAGGAAGAGAGCTAGCTTGGTGGAAGTGTGGAGGGAGGACATTCCAGGCCAGGGATAGGACTTGGGCCGGGGATCGACAGCGGGACAGGCGAGAACGAGGCACAGTGAGGAGGTTAGCGGCAGAGGAGTGGAGGATGCAGATTGGGCTGTAGGAGAGAAGGGAAGTGAGATAGGAGGGGGCGAGGTGATGGAGAGCCTTGAAGCCGAGAGGGAGGAGTTTTTGCCTGATTCGTAGGTTGACAGGCAGCCACTGGAGATTTTTGAGGAGGGGAGTAACATGCCCAGAGCATTTCTGCACAGAGATGATCCAGGCAGCAGTGTGATACAGACTGAAGAGGGGAGAGACAGGAGAATGGGAGATCAGAGGGGAGGCTGATGCAGTAATCTAGTCGGGATAGGATGAGAGATTGAACCAGCAAGGTAGCGGTTTGGATGGAGAGGAAAGGGCAGATCTTGGCGATGTTGTGGAGGTGAGACCGGCAGGTTTTGATGACGGATTGGATGTGTGGGGTGAACATGAGAGTGGAGTTGAGGATGACACCAAGGTTGCGGACTTGTGAGACGGAAAGGATGGTAGTGCCTTCTACGGTGACAGGAAAGTCAGGGAGAGGGAAGAGTTTGGGAGGAAAGATAAGGAGTTCAGTCTTGAACATATTGAGTTTTAGATGGCGGGCAGACATCCAGATGGAGATGTCCTGAAGGCAGGAGGAGATACGAGCCTGGAGGGAGGGAGAGAGAGCAGGGGCCGAGATGTAGATTTTGGTGTCATCAGTGTAGAGATGATAGTTGAAGCTGTGGGAGCGAATGAGTTCACTGAAGGAGTGAGTGTAGATAGAGAACAGAAGGGGACCAAGAACTGACCCTTGAGGAACCCCTACAGTAAGGGGATGGGAGGGGGAGGAGGAGCCCACAAAGGAGACTGAGAATGAATGGCCGGAGAGATAAGACGAGAACCAGGAGAGGACGGAGTCTGTGAAGCCAAGGGTGGATAGCAGTTGAGGAGAAGGGGGTGATCCACGGTGTCAAAGGCAGCTGAGAGGTCGAGGAGGACTAGGATAGAGTAGGAGCCGTTGGATTTGGCAAGAAGGTGGTCATTGGTGACCTTTGAGTCTTCAGTGTCTTCTAATAGTATTAGAAATACTCTGATCTAATTACAAAAAAGATCCTTATTTTGTTTTCACTTCCACTTTACTATGATGGTCTTTTTCCCATAGAATTCTGCTTCCTTTTCTATCTCAGTCTCTCGATAGAGTTGATTTGCCTGTTCCATTTTTGAGCAAAATCTCTATCATTTTTAAAATCCGGAATTTCCAGTTTGCTTCCTACACTTTATCTCATTTATTAAATGACAAATTTTATTAGGTGGAAAAGAGTTTATGGGATTCAAATTTCTTGGCATTAAAAGGCAAGCTATAAATAAATATGTTTTAAATCACTCTCCAAGATGTTGAATAACTAGTCACACTAATAGATAGTCTAAGGTTTTCACTTAATATCCGTTAGTCACATTTTTTCCATATTCCTTCTTCTTGTCTTTTGTATACGTGAAGTAGAGAACTATATCCTATTTCCTTGTCAATTTCCTTGTGGGGGGGTGTTTGTTTCTCCTCCTCCCTTAACTTTCTGATATCTTATTACCACCCAGCTGACACACTTTGCTGTTCTAATGCCGACATACTCCCAGCTCCGCCACATGTCTGCTGTGTGACCTTGGGCAAGTCACTTAACTTCTCTGAGCCTCTGTTACCTCATCTGTAAAATGGGGATTAAAACTGTGAGCCCCCCCGTGGGACAACCTGATCACCTTGTAACCTCCCCAGCGCTTAGAACAGTGATTACCCTCCCCATCTTCAAAGCCTTATTAAAAGCACATCTCTTCCAAGAGGCGTTCCCCGAATAAACTCTCATTTCCTCTTCTCCCACTCCCTTCTCTGTCTCCCTTGCATTTAGATTTGCACCCGGTATTCATCCCACCCTCACTCCACAGCACTTATGTCCAAATCTGAAATTTATTTATATTAATGACTGTCTCACTCTGTAGACAGTAAGCGCAGTCGGCAGGAAACGTGTCTACCAACTCCGTTGTATATGACTCTCCCAAGAGCTTACTACAACACTCTGCGCACAGTAATAAATACGATTGATTGATTGATTGATTGCTTCTGCTGGTTTTGGTAGTGGTTTGGCAATGTGTCTAGTGGAAAGAGCATGGGCCTGGGAATCAGAAGGACCTGGGTTATAATTCCAGCTCCACCACATGTTTGCTATGTGACCTTGGGCAAGTCACACTTCACTTCCCTGTACCTTAGTTACCTCATCTGGAAAATGGGGATCAAGACTGTGAGCCCCATGTGGGACAGGTCCCATATCCAACCTGATACCTTGTACCCTAGCACGTAGAACAGTGCCCAACACATAGTAAGCACTTAAACACCATTAACAAGAACACTACCTGCATATGTGACCGCTCTTCAAATTTTTGATGCCTCCTTGTTTCCAAGACCACTGTCTGGTTCTGTAATGTAGCCCTGGTCCTATCTGTGCAGTTGCATTTCATAGTTTTGTTGCTGATCTAAAATTTTTCAGAAATGACTGAACAGCAAGACTGCTTTTAAACCTAAACACTGACTGCTTTAGTATCCAAACATATCAGAAGTCTAATGAAAGATCCATTTTTGGAAATCAGTTATTTCACACATAGATTTAAAATTCTAGTGAAATAAAGGGAATTGTGCTAAAAAATGCACTTTTTAACAAATATCACAACATTGTCCATCTTCCTACTATAGCTTTATAGGTAATTGGCAAATACGTGAAATCCACAGGGGCCACCTTGCCATTTCAGCGTGGCTCAGTGGAAAGAGCACGAGCTTTGGAGTCAGAGGTCATGGGTTCAAATTCCAGCTCTGCCAATTGTCAGCTGTGTGACTTTGGGCTAGTCACTCAACTTCTCTGTGCCTCAGTTACCTCATCTGTAAAATGGGGATTAAGACTGTGAGCCCCCTGTGGGACAACCTGATCACCTTGTAACCTCCCCAGTGCTTAGAACAGTGCTTTGCACATAGTAAGCGCTTAATAAAATGCCATCATTATTATTATTATTATCATCTGGTGGACCACAAAATTCTGCTGTATTACCTTAACCTGTACAGGATACCACCAGTATCCTGCCCTCTCCCGGCCTGGGGTCCTCTCCAGACAACTTGTCCTATTTCCCCGTGTGTAAAGCATCTCTGGAGAAGGAAAGAGGCCCCCTTCCCCCCGCCCCCAACCCTCTCCTTTATTGTCATAATCATCTCTTGACATTTCAGAGTCATGAGGAGAATCAGAACCAAAATTTCTATTTGTACCATGTGTTGATTTTTTACTTTGGTAAAGCTCAGTGGCTCAGTGTGTTGATTTTTGCCATGAAGAAGCTCTAGGCTGTTCAGCAGGTGAGTCTAGAAATTCCTCTCAGCATCACCTTTTTGTTTCAGAAACTGATCACTACATTTATTGTTAATTCCATTTCCCTGCTTATTTTTGTTGCACCTGCTGAACTTCCTCAGATTCCATAAACTAATCATAATAGCCATAATTCCAGAAGACTGCTCTCGCTGTAGGGAGAGAGAGCTAAATAATAGCTCCATAAAGGATCGAAATGGAAGGCACCAGAGTGAGAAAGTAGGGGATCCTTGTCTTTTTTTCCTCCTCCATTTTATTAAGGAAATGTGAAGGAGTCATTTTCTTCTCCTGCCTTCTTTCCCTTGGCTCAATCAACTTCAGATTACCAGCTGTTTCTTTGACATATCCTTGTGACGACTTCTTCTAAATGTCAATTTGCTGAAGTCTGGATTTCCCCTAGGGAAACTAATTTTTCTACTGAGAAAAACAGGTTAGAAGTGTGGTCAGAAACTTGATGGTCAGAAGGTGTATGAAAGGGTCATAAAGTTGGATGAAGACCTAGCCTGAAGAGAAGGTTAAGGGAGTTCTGTGTCATTCATCTTAAACAGGAGATGGTGAGCAGTTATTCTCCACCTCTACTTAAAAGAAAGAATCAATAAATAGTATATTTTGAGCATTTAATATGTGCAGACTACTATATAAACAGTTGTCAGAGTACAATAGCTTGTAGTCATTGTTCCTCCCCTAATCAATCAGTGGGATTTATTGAGTGCATACTGTGTAGTGAGCACTTGGGAGAATACAATACAACATATCATAGATAAAGTCGTGGCCCACAAGGAGCTTACTGTCCAGAAGAGATTTCAGTGTAGAGTCCCAGAGGAGCCTATGATCAAGTAGAATAAGAGGGAATGAGGTTAATATGCACAATGAGAGAATTAGGTTAGGTATAGAGAAAAGCTTCCTGTCAGTGAAGATTGTTAAGTATTTGAATGAACTACTAAAGAAAGCTGGCCTCATTTTTTGGAGAGTAAATTCTCATTTGTCTGGGGTGGTTCAACAGTGATGTCCTACAACTATAGGGGAATAAATCTCTTCATGGCCAGTCCAACTATGGGATTCTACTATGGAGACTGCAAGGTTTTATGTTTCTTGGGAGTTAGGATTGGTTGGCTAAAATTCTACATGGATCCAGACCTTATGTTTTAAGGGTGTTGATTCTTTCTTTTTAAAGCTCAGTCCTTCATTTAAGCATTTCCTATGATAAAATGAACAACATTTGAATTATGAGGCAATGCTAGTTAAACATTTATAGAAGCCCAATCCTGTCATTTCCTGAAACTATTAAAATGTGATGTTTTTATATGAACATCATTATAAATTTATAACAAATGGAATCTGTAGTGATGTACTGTTCTATGGACTGTGAATTATTTTCCTAAATTTAGCATGGCAGATGCTGTCTCCGAGTCGTGGTGCTTAGTTGATTAGTTCAGGTGATGCAATATAAGAATATATCTCCTCATTTGCATACAAGCACTGCAATGATTATGCTCTTTCATTTGCAATCTTATAAAATATGTTTTAAAACTCACTTTATCAATGGAAGTTGACTGCAGTACTCTGAATGCTATTCCAAAATTGACCTGCCTGAAAACCTTCTTATGAAACAGGCTTCATTCAAAGAGAGGGATGACCCACTTTAAAAGGACCCCAATTAAAACCTCAATAAATTAAGTGTAGCACTTTGCACATGCTAAGATAAGCACTAGAAGGCATAAATTTTTTCGATGACTGGCATCAAATGTTGTCCCCTGTAAAGGTTACCTTTAAAAATGTCAGCTGAGAATCACATGTTGTAGGAGAGCATGTTGAAAATCAGGCTCCACGCTTCCGAGGGGCTTAATGGTGTCCTCTGCTTTTAGCCTTTAGAATATAGTGTTTGGAGGTGAATGAGAGGAACTTTATCAACTGAGCAATGACTTGGAGGAGCTGAAGGAGGCAGGGCATAGCAGAGGAGAGGAGGAGTATCAAGTGGCATTCTGGAATTGTGTTGCATTGTTTATTTCCTTTTTGTTCATAGTGACCTAAGAGAATGACTAACTGGACATTAGTAAGCACAAAATAATAATTCTGAAGTTCTTGTCTTTCCAAGGAGCATAATCTCCGCTTCTCTTTTCCTTATTTCCTGAGTTTTGTTTCTCCAGTTTCTTTATTCCCTTTTCCCTTGCCATTCCTGCATTCTAGAAAGAATGATCTAGCCTTGCTAAATTGGAATACCATTCTCACTGCTTGGGGTTTTCTGACCACTGGTCAGGAAGAAGAGAAAATCCTCTCTCAAACACAACTTTGCTACTAATATGAAGATAAAAGTAAGTTAACGAAGATTATCAAAACCATTTATAGCCCAGGGCCACAAGTAAGTGTGTTCTTGAGAGACAGGGAAAGAGAGAAAGTTATAACTACAAAAACTTTTTTTTCTCTCTGCTTATCTTTATCTTCTAAGCTTCTACAAGAAAATGTTCTATATGATGAATAGCAGGTTAGTATGAAGAATGGGAAAAGATTTGTATTAGTGAAGAATTGATCTTTGCAACTCTCATTTATCATGAGAACTTTTGAATTATAAAAATGTTTATATTCATGGTATGAACGGGATTATATCTGGAATGGCATTCAAAATTTATATCAATGTTTAGTAATGGCAAGATGGCCAAAGTAATCTGTCTCGTTCTTCATTATGATATGTGGCCTTAGTGGTACACACACACACACACACACACACACACACACATCTATTTACAATTTTCTCAAAGTAAAATATATAAACATATTTTTGCTTCAAGGGAAAATATTATTACTTAATGAAAAATTATGACAGTTAAATGAATAATATACCTTAGGTTCCACAATTTCACCAGGAGACCCTAGGAAGAAAAACTCCTGAAAAACCCCTATGATTTATTTGTGTGACCAGAACTCAGGGAGGAAATCAGAGGTCTCTCTTTGTATAAGATGACCATTGTTTTTGAAGTCCAAACTAGGACTCTCATCTCCTCATCATGGACACCCTTTCTTCCTCTTCTCTCCATGAGATTCTTTTGGCTTTCAAGGCTACTCCATCTCTCACTGATTCCTCCTTCCCTCTTCTAAGAAGGGCCCAATCCACAGCTAAACAGATATGGAGCTTGTGGAGCTGCAGTATTATGTCTACAACAGAGGCAAAAGGTTGCATGAAGGATCCATGTGGTAGTTATTCCTATTGACTTCCATTCTCATGGTTGGGGATGGACCATCTAATATCACAAAGCCTTAACTTTACCTCTAGTAAATACTAAAGGATGGACTACTTCATCATTAATGTATCCAAAGCACCTTTTAATCTGTTAGTATATTTGTCCCGTTCAATATCCTGTCTTGTCTTATGCTGTCAAGTCGTTTCTGACCCATAGCGACTCCATGGGCACATCTCTCCCAGAGTGCCCCACCTCCAGCAGCAATCATTTTGATAGTGTATCCATAGAGTTTTCTTGGTAAAAACACAGAAGAGGTTTACCATTGCCTTCGTTCATGCAGTAAGCTTAAGTTTCCTCCCTTGAGTCTCACCCATGCCTCTGCTGCCCTGCACAGGTGAATTTTGACTTTTAGCAGATGGCCTTCCACTTTCTAGCCACTGGCCAAGCAGGAATGGAAGGGGTAGGCCTCTGCTTGACTCTCCCTCCCGAAGCTGAGACTGGTGGAGTACTGGAAACTCTTCAGCCATGATCCTAAAAGGTGTTCAGTATCCTGTCGCACATGCGTATCACAAATTGGGTAAAGAAGGGTTTCCTATTCTATTTTTTTCAGCTACCACCCTCAGCCTTCAATAGATGTCCCCTTGTCCTCTTATTGTGGGATTTGGTGAGCAGCAGTTCGGTGTGTGTTCTATCTGTACCCTTCAGTTTTTTTGTAGGCTTCATTCATGTCATCTCTCAACTTTCATCTTCTCAGGCTGGAGAGTTTTAATTTTTTCAAAATTTCTCCCCATTAGCTTCAAGGCTCTCCACCAACTCACTCTTCCACAGTAATTTGTTCTCTTACTCCACTACTCTCCAACCAGCTCTCTCCATTCCTCCCCAGCTAGTTTTCTGAGTACCTGACTCTTGACTGTCTCACTTCATTCCCCCACTCCCTTTGTTTTTCTGCTTTGGAACTCCCTCCCTCCCCAATTCTGTCAGGCCATATCCCTTGCCAGGTTCCAAGCCCTCCTGGAAGACCACCTCCACTAACCTACCCACCCTGGTTAATTATCAGTACGTGGAATTACTCCATCATGTCATCACTCTGTATTTCCCCTGTACTTCATACAGTGAGTTGCCCCTAGTAGGTGCTCAATTTATCAGAGTAGTCCTACTACTCATATACTTGTTCAGGGTAGGGAAAAACTAGTCTACATTTTCAAAGATCAATTTCAGAATCAAAATTGCAATTAAGCCAGTTTTCTTGGCCGCTTTTCAGATGAATTGTGATGAATCTGTGAAATCCTCTGCAAGTTTGCTTGCAAGTTTGGGAAGCTTGGGAAGTTTGGGAAGCTTGCAAGTTTGGGAAGCAGCGTGGCTCAGTGGAAAGAGCATGGGCTTTGGAGTCAGACTTCATGGGTTTGAATCCCGGCTCCGCCACGTGTCTGCTGTGTGACCTTGGGCAAGTCACTTAACTTCTCGGAGCCTCAGTTGCCTCATCTGTAAAATGGGGATGGAGACTGTGAGCCCCACGTGGGACAACCTGATCACCTTGTATCCCCCCAGCGCTTAGAACAGTGCATTGCACATAGTAAGCGCTTAACAAATGCCATCATCATCATCATCATCATCAGTCAGCTGGTTGCACAAAAATATGAACTCTCAATTTAAAGCCTGGGACATTCCAGTGATGCAATAAGTACCTTTGATTGATTGATGCATGTATTCTTTGGGTTTGGCCATCAGCTCTCTTCTTTTGGTGAGTTTACCTGCAAAGTAGATTGAGTACATTTTGAAGTGTTAGGGGAGTGTTTTGTATGTCTAGTAGATGAGTCGTTTTAAATTATGATATTGGTATTGAATATGTTCAAAATAGAAGGGCTTTTTTACTTTATCTTCTTAATATGCCTACAAATGTTATATTTCAGTGTCAGGAAATTGGAATGATGCAGTAAGGATTGGTTGAATTTAGTGAGTTCATTTTACTTAGCTTTTACCTGATCTTCCTTGTAGAAAAGAACTTTAAAGTTAATGAAACAGCATTGAAATCAGGTTGCAATCACTGTGGAACTTTTATTTTACTTCTCTGAAGAGAAGAATAGATCTTTACTTTGGGACTGGTGTTCTTTTTCAGCATTTTGCCAGGCATTAGAAAAAGCTCCAATTAGAGACAGTTGCAATTGGAGTTCTTTGAAGATAAATTCAGAGTATTGGTTCCTGTGTAAATTTTACATGTGGGGCTTTGTGAACTTATTAATCTTGGAAAAATTTGGAGCTCATCAGAGAAAAAGTTTGGTGTGTGTGTATGTATACTTGTCTATCTTTAAACATACTCTCAACTAGAAGTAAGAGGATGGTTTAGAAAGTGATAATCTGAAAAAAGCAAAGGTCCAAGTTGTCTGATTACTTGTGTATTTTGGAATTTTTTTTACTTGCAAGTTTAAAATATTTTCTCTTAGTGGAGTTTTTTTTAATTTGTTCTTCAGTTGGTCATGTATAGTAGACACTATTCAAAATACTGGCAGTTCATGGATCCACAACAGAGTTGGTTCCTGAACAACAGTGCTTTATGTCAAAACACTGGGTATAAATCAGAACCAATTTTCTCATAAAATAATATTGTATTGGAGGATTGGTTAGTTGAACGAAGAGAAGCAGCGTGGCACAGTGGAAAGAGCTTGGGCTTTGGAGTCAGAGGTCATGGGTTCAAATCCCGGCTCTACCAATTGTCAGCTGTGTGACTTTGGGCAAGTCACTTCACTTCTCTGGGCCTCAGTTACCGCATCTGTAAAATGGGGATTAAGACCGTGAGCCCCCCCCCCCCCCCCCCATGGGACAACCTGATCACCTTGTAACCTCCCCAGCGCTTAGTACAGTGTTCTGCACATAGTAAGCGCTGAATAAATGCCATCTTTTTTTAATAACCTATTTTTACCAAAATTATTCAGAATTTTGTTCCCAGTCAATTATTAGTTAGAAATATGGCTTCATTAATGTATTTATGTGACAGTGACGTTTTGTTGTTTTGGTTTTTGTTTTGTTTTGGGGGTTTTTAATGGTGTCTGTTAAGCACTCACTGTGTGTCAGGTTACTGTACTAAGGACCGAGGTAGATCCTTGGTAGATAATCAGGGTGGGTTCAGTTCCTATCCCACATAGGCCTTGCAGTCTTAATCCCCATTTTACTGATGAGGTATCGGAGATAACAGAGAAGCTAAATGATTTGCCCAAGGTCACACAGCCAGGATTAGGATTCAAGTCCTCTGACTCTAAGGCCCATGCTCTTTCATAGAGTAGTGGACTTCACCATCATTGAAAATGAAATAAATGTGTCAGTACTCCATGGTAACCTCCCTCCTCCCCATCCTCAGTCTCTCCAAGTCCATGCCCACCCTGCACTCCTTAAACTATCCCTTGTTTCTCCCCGCAATTCTGACTGTTCAATCAATAATATTTATTGAGCACCTGTTGTATGCAGAGCACTGAACTAAGCACTTGACACCATCCCTGGGCACAGGGATCTTTTAATCTAACTGGTGAAAAAAATATCAAATAATTTGCAAAGAGGAAGTGCCTCAGATAGTGCGGTATGTAAAATGACATGTACAAAATTGCTGTAGAAAGCGAGTGGTGCAAAAAGGCTGAGATAATAGAAGAGAGGGTGTGCGTTGGGGGAAGATGGGAGCTCAGAAGGGTTTCGTAGATGGGTAGAGCTGTTTTGTCTTGAAGCATACAAGGGGTAGGAAGTCACATGCAGAAAGAAGAGTGAAAGCCCAGGCATCATAGTTGGCAAATTTGAGAATGAGGTACAGTGTTGAGATTGAGAGGAATGGTGATTGCAAGTTGAGCTTCTGTGGGAGAAGAGAATGGCTAGCTAATAGGGAAGAAATAATGGAGTCCCATAGAGGCAATAATCAGGAGTTTCTGCTTGATGTTGAGAGGAAAGTTTTTGAGCCTGGGGAGATGGGTACAGAATGATGTTTTAGAAAGATGAGCTGATCAATAGAGGGAAATATAGACTGGAAGAAGGAGAGGTTGGAAGATGGGAGACCATGGAGGAGACTGATTCAGGAGTCAAGCTGGGGTATGCTGAACATCCGGACCATGGTGGAGATGGTGGTGGTGGTGGTGGTTTGAATGGTCAGAAAAAAGCAATTTCAGGAAATGAGGAAGAACTGACAGCATTTAGTAAAAGACTGGATAAGAGAGTTGAAAGAAAGTTGGACACCTGTCTACATGTTTTGTTTTGTTGTCTGTCTCCCCCTTCTAGACTGTGAGCCTGTTGTTGGGTAGGGACCGTCTCTATATGTTGCCGACTAGTACTTCCCAAGCGCTTAGTACAGTGCTCTGAACACAGTAAGCGCTCAATAAATATGACTGAATGAATGAAGATAATGCCATGGTTCTGGTCTGACAGGGAGGGTGAAGAGGGGGTAGGGAAAGGAAGTCAACTTTGTCGGGGAAATTTTGTGGAAAAAATGGATTTGGGAGGGAAGATGAGTTCATCTTTTGCAAGGGGCTCTTTTGGGGGTTCGTAGTAGCAGTCCAATAAAGACCTCTAGACTGTAAGCTTGTTATGGGCAGGAAGCATATCTGCTAATTCTGTTGTATTGTACTCTCCCAAGTACTTTGTACAATGCTCTGCACCTAGTAAGCACTCAATAAATATCACTGATATATTGGAAGTGGAAGAAAGAAGAGGAGGCTGAGAGTGTGTCATTTTTAGCCAGTCAGTTGTATTTACTGAGCGCTTATTGTTTGCAGAGAACTGTACTAAGCACTTTTTTAAATTACCTCTAGGGCTAGATCATGTCGGCCTGGTTCCAGAATGGGGCCTCATTGAATTTAAGTCTCTGAGAAACCAGACTCTGCTATAGGACAATTCACAGTATTTCTGGGCTTTTGAGGAACATATTAAGGATGTATCTTGTAAAGAAGCAGCTGCGAGAAGCAGCATGGCCTAGTGGGTTAGAGCACCAACCTGGGAGTCAGAAGGACTCAGATTTTAGAAGAACTTAGGTTTTAGTCCCATCTCTGCCACGTGCCTGCAGTGTCGTCTTGGGCAAGTCACATCACTTCTTTGGGCCTCAGTTACCTCATCTATAAAAAGAGGATTAAAATTGTGAGCTCCATGGGAAGCATGGACTGTGTCCAACTGATTAGCTTGTATCTACCCCGGCGCTTAGTATCTGCTACATAGTAAGCACTTAACAAATACCATAAAAAGGAAGTATATAAGTGGTAGAGATGACTGATCCATTTTTAGGAATTGGGATGCTAGGAATTAATCAGAGAAGGCTTGCTGGGGTGAGTGGGATTTTGGGGGGGCTTTTAATATGAGGAGGGGGGAGAGCTGTGGCCTGTAGGATTTGGGGAAGAAGGGACTTCCAAGCTGGAGGACCAGTGTAAGCTAGGGGACAGAGGCAGGATTGTTGAGAGTTGGGAACAGCGAGATAGGTACATTGTAAGGCTATTGTTTTTTGCGCTGTCACATCTGCCATTCACTGCACCCAATGCAGTATTAGTTTGGCTTCCTTGTCTCGTGAATGTTTCCAAATATCTGCTCCCAAAGAACTGCTCTTTTCTCGGTTTGCAAGTT
This sequence comes from Tachyglossus aculeatus, assembly GCF_015852505.1. Taxonomy (NCBI): domain Eukaryota; kingdom Metazoa; phylum Chordata; class Mammalia; order Monotremata; family Tachyglossidae; genus Tachyglossus; species Tachyglossus aculeatus. The sequence goes on along the minus strand of NC_052067.1, from coordinate 38,458,256 downwards.
CCATGCTGGCCTCTCTGCCGCAGTTATCTCCCAGTTCTTGATTGAGATGTAGTATCATCTGCAGGTCCTCTGCCAACCACTCTATCAGTGGAATTTATTGAGTGCTTACTGTAAGCCAAGTTGGTAGACACATTCCCTGCTGACAACAAGCTGTCCCCCTTTCTTTGAATGTCCCAGTTTAAGCTCACCATACAGGAGCTGTTTAAGTATCCTACCATCAGCTGTTGTCTTTCACATATCCTACCCAGCTTAGCTGTAAGGGCTGAAGTGGCATTTGGGGGATATAAAGCGGAGAGATTAGCGATTACTCAGGGAAGGGCTCCTGGAGGAGATGAGATGAAGAGAGACCATATTCCCCCTTTAGCAGAATTCCACATGGACTTGGTTCCTCCTCAGGGATGATCGCATGAAGATGCCAGTAGTTGTGTTTAAGTAGTGGAGAGAACATTATTTGGGGAGGCAAGGAATCTGGCTTTGCTCTCTGCTCTTTTGTTGATTTTCTACAGAACACAATTTCCTCATCTGTAAAATGGAGATCAAACCTACCACCTCCTCCCTTCCTCCTAGGAGGGCAGAGAGGGTGAATTTGTGAGTTGTCTTGAGGTTCTTTGAAGAAATGTGGTGGGAAAATTAAAAGTATATTATAATCAGTATTCTGTTAATGAATTTTCAGAAGTGAGAACTGACACTAATCAAGAGTTAGTGTGACTTAAATGTCAAGTATGCCTTCCCTCGGTGTTGATAAAATAATGATGACTGAAATGAAATCTGTGAAAAGGAAACAGCACTAAAATCTTTATACAAGGTATAAAAATAATCTCAAACTATTGCACATGAAGTCATGTGATTGTTAGTGTCTCTTAAGTGGGTTATAATGCCTTTCATTTAAAGCTTGTAAAGTGAAATTGAAGACTGCGTAAAAATTCATCTAGTTTGCAGAACCCATTCTTTTCAGTGGATTTTTTTTTTCCTGACAGTAATCTTTTCTTAAAGAATGTAGTTGAAAACAGAATGAAAATTAGCATTCGCTCTTTGAGAAGATGCAAGTGACAGAGGCTTATTTATTGTTATGTGCAATTAAAATGTGATGTGAACTCATGAGGATTCAAATTAAAAGAAGACAACAGCTTGTCAGTAGCTTTCTTTTTGTTGACTTTACTTTTTATTAGGCCATAGCTGCTTATGTACTTTTTTATGCTACTTTAACTTTCTAATAACAGTAGCAATATCTCAATTATTGGACATCTCTAAGCCAGCTTCGATTGTGAAATAGAGAGAAGGAACCCATTAGCAACTTGACATGTAATGGCAATAGAAGATCTTGATATGAGGTTATAAACACCTCCTGGTCAGCTATTTCTTTCAAAATATGCTGAGCTCTATGCCATTGTAGCAAAAAGGATAAAGACTGTTTGTAAGACTTGGCAGGGAGATCTAGAAACTTTGACACAAACCAGAGTTGGAAGAGATCGAGTTTTAGCAGGGAACATGTCTACGAACATTTTTTAATGGTATTTGTTCAGTGCTTATTTTGTGCCAGACACTGTACTAACCACTGTGGTAGATACATGACAGGAAGGTTAGGCACAGTCCTTGCCCCACATGGGGCTCACAGTCTTAATCCCCATTTTACAGGTGAGGTAACTGAGGCCCAGAGAAGTGAAGTGACTTGTCCAGGGTCACATAGACAAGTGGCAGAGCTGGGATTAGAACCCAGGTCCTTCTGACCTCAGGCCCATGCTCTTTCCACTAATTTTGTTGTAGTATACTCTCCCAAGAGCTTAATACAGTGCTACTCTAAGTGCTCAATAAATATCATTTATTGATTAATGATTCCCTAGCTCTTTAATTTCCCCATATAAATCTCACCAAATGTTTTGAGAGGGTTTCCACAGCCCACTGTCCCACTTTATTCCAGTTCATAATTATCCTGCAAAAGATTGTCTCTTGCCTAGTCCAAAGTGTACTTAGAAATTAATATTTTTTATGATATTTATTAACCACTTACTATGTGCCAGGAACTGTTCTAAGCACTGGAGTAGATACAAGCTAATCAGGTTGGACACAGTCCATGCTCCACATGGGGCTCATAGTCTTAGTCCCCATTGTGCAGTTGAGGTAACTGAAGCACAGGAAAGTTAAGCGACTTGCCCAGAGTCGCACAGCCAACTAGTGGAATATATATATTCCATTGTATATATGTTTGTACATATTTTTTACTCTATTTATTTATTTATTTTATTTGTACATATCTATTCTATTTATTTTATTTTGTTAGTATGTTTGGTTTTGTTCTCTCTCTCCCCCTTTTAGACTGTGAGCCCACTGTTGGGTAGGGACTGTCTCTATATGTTGCCAATTTGTACTTCCCAAGCGCTTAGTACAGTGCTCTGCACATGGTAAGCGCTCAATAAATACGATTGATGATGATGATGATGATGGAAGAGCCAGGATTCGAGCCAGGTCCTTCTGACTCCCGAGTCTGTGTTCTATCCACTAGGCCATGCTGATTTTCCCATTATATCCAACAAATGATCGATTAATCGCACCTGCTGAGATTAGGGACTGTACTTTCTTTTTCACACTTTGGTGGCTTGTTCATACTTAGCTCAGTGATCTGCTTTCTAATTTGCAAGCCAATTTACACAAACAGTGTCCGCCGCTTGGTAGCGTAAAGGAAGGACACGGATCAGAAACACGTTAATTGCATGAGTTTATTTCTCATTGTTGGTGAACACGGGCACCGTAATCATCGTAATAGTAATGGTACTTAGTGAGTGACTCCTGGGTGCATGGCACTGAAACAAGCTCTTGAGAAATACAGCAGAAGCACAGGGCCTGTTCCCTGACTCCAAGGAGCTTATATTCCTGCACGGAAGGCAAGCACAGAAATATTCACAAGCAGTGAGGCGTTTACGTTGAGCATGGGCCAAACGAATGCATAAATGCAAGTGGCACCATTGTAGTTGTTGCCCTTCAGTTTGAGGTTGATACTGCCATCTGTGATACTGCATCCTCCTCAAGCGTGATTATCTTTCAGGGAAAGTCTCTGGCACACTTGCACACTTTGTCCATGAAAATATGGTAGTGCATTATTTTCTGGTCCCTCATCATTAGGGTGAACAGTATTCAAACACCAGCCTAGACATATGCCTAGGTTCCATGCTCTGAGTATATTTTACACAGGCTCAGATGGAAATAGCCTGAACATTAATGATAGAAGAAAAAATTGTGTCAGCCTTTGTATACTACCTGGAAGGAAAACTGAATTGAACCTTGTGATATACAGGTGTCTTTACTCTTGGTAAGGCATCTTGTTTTCAGAAAACCAGTTGAGAAGGTTTTTGGATGACAGGTAACTTAATAATAATAACAATAATGGCATTTATTAAGTGCTTACAATGTGCAAAGCACTGTTCTAAGCGCTGGGGAGGTTACAAGGTGATCAGGTTGTCCCATGGGGGGCTCACAGTCTTAATCCCCATTTTACAGATGAGGGAACTGAGGCACAGAGAAGTTAAGTGACTTGCCCAAAGTCACACAGCTGACAATTGGTGGAGCCGGGGTTTGAACCTATGACCTCTGACTCCAAAGCCTGTGCTCTTTCCACTAAGCCACACTGCTTCTCGACTTAACAGACTCCCGTTGCCCATCAACTCAGTTATTTTGGGCGTGCTTATCATGTTTGTCAATGATCAAGGCCCCTTTATATTCTTCTTTTTCCCTCCTGCTTTTCACATTTTGTTCCTTGTTTACCTGTCAGCCATGGACAGCAAGGGTGGAGGACATTGAACTTCTTAACAGACAACGTTGCATCCACTTAGCAATGCAGCCAAAGTTTCTCAGTGTGGGCAGGGAATGTGTCTGTTTATTGTTATACTGAACTCTCCTAAGTGCTTAGTACAGTGCTTTGCACACAGCAAGTGCTCAATAAATACCATTGAGTGAATGAATGAATTCACAGGTTAGATAATTGAATATAGAGGCTAGAGTGAAGTTTGCGAATAGTCTGGGAATTTCACTTATTCATATTGCCATTTTCCCTCCAACATGGATAACTGAAGTCCCTACAATAAAAAGTAAAAGATCAATAGAATGCTTTCTTGCATTAGTGAATGGGAAATGTGTTTGTAGTACGTTCTGTCTCATTCAGTCATTTATTAATTATTAATATTTATTGAGCAGTGGTGAGCATAGAGGAAGGGGGTTGCCCATTTTGGTTTTGGGGTTTTTTTTAGTATTTACTCCAAGATGAAGTAATATATGGAAGTCACATGAGCAACAAAGAATGGGGAAAGAATGCTTCCACTTTTGCTGTTCTCAAGGATTTGAACATTAGAAATACAATCAAACATCAAAGAACTTTAACACAGTAGAAATAATGTACTTTCCATCCCAATTAAAACACATGCTCCTAGCAATATAATTATGTAAATGTGACAAAAAACCAATGATGCTGTGTTAAGGGGAAAATGAGAAGATTATTAAGCTAAACCCTGCCCCGACACTTTTCTTTTATTATTTTTCACGCAAAAATGATGTTGATTTTCATGCAATATTTGGGTGAATACTTAATTTTTTGAGGCGCAACTGTGAAAGTGTAAACTTACAGTAATGAAATCCTCTCCGTGCCCATCAGTGTGACTGAAAATACAGGTGTGCGATTGACGCTCTTCTAGATTGTGTGCATCTATAGAGCTTTGTTGGCCCAAGAGCCTTGCCCTATCAAAGGCTCTTCTTGCTTTCCAGTCTACTGCTTGACCTCTTGATATTGCAGAAGGCTCCAGGAAAGGAGAACCATGTGCCAATTGCTGCTTGCTAAGCTGGTTAGTTTGCTGCAGAGGTCTCGTACTACACTACTATATAGCAGTGCTTGACACTCCACTTCACTATGTCTTTAAAAAGTTGGACTCCCTTTCAGTTCACCATACAGCGGCTGCTTAAATATTCCACTAGCATCTATTCTTGTGTCTCCTTCCTAGCTTGTGGCTATTAAGACTTGCTCGATGTGGGTCTTTGCCTTGAATGACCTTGGTGTTAGCCTAGTTTTTAATGGCATTTGTTAAGTGCTGTGCTAAGCACTGGGGTAGATACAAGCTAAACAGATTGGACACAGTCCAAGTCCCATGTGGGACTCACAGCCTTAATCCCCATTGTGCAGATAAGGTAACTGAGGCCCAGAGAAGTTAAGGGACTTCCCCAAGATCCCACAGCAGACGAGTGACAGCCAGGATTGGAACCCAGGTCCTTCTGACACCCAGGCCTATGCTGTATCCACTAGGCTACACTGCCTCTCTTGCTTCTCTCGCCCTGCCACATCGTGGTGTTTGACTTATGGGTGATGCTGGGGAAATAGCTCAGGTAGCTGGATGTGTTTCTGTAGTAGATCTGTATAGAGAAGGTTGAGCCCACTGTTGGGTAGGGACTGTCTCTATATGTTGCCAATTTGTACTTCCCAAGTGCTTAGTACAGTGCTCTGCACATAGTAAGCGCTCAATAAATACGATTGATGATGATGATGGGTACTGTTAAGAGTTAGAAACCTTCAAGTTGGCATGGTGCCTGATGCTCCGTGGTCCTCCAGTTCTTGAATGCCTCCCCCCAAATCGTCTTAGTCTTTTTTGCTGTGTTTTATACTTCTTTGTCTGCCGGAATATCACTGGATTAGTGTTCTGCCTTGGGTGAATAGTATTTGATGTAGTTCTTGGCTGCCAATGAAAACGTGTGCTAGGGCTTAAATACACACTGGATTACGTGTGCATATTATTTGAGTTCCTAGTGCTGTGCTGACTCTGTGAAGTGGCTCGTTGTCCCTTACATATCTTCTTTTGCTAACACCTCAAGAGTACACTCATCTACGGACCGCGATTTCTGGATCGCTGTCACAAAGTCATTTGATGATGCCTTGTGAGTCGAAATATTTTTTTAATGGGTCGAACTCCTACCTCCAGAACCCTCACAGCATCCTCAAGAAAGGAAGGCTGGAATAGACCTGCTTTATGCGATTGGGTGAGAGGGAAGGAGTCGGACTGGACACCATAACTCAGATTTGATAAAACCATGCCGGTGTTAAGCAGGTCCCAGAATTCAGGTGTAATGATGAAATTAAATGGCTTTGTCCGGTCTTCAAAAGCAGTGTAGTGGTTTTGATGTGTCCTGCTCTTTGTCCATATCTTGCTTGGTCAACCAGTCAAGCAGTGAAATATTTTTGAGCACTTTCTGGTTGTAGAGCACTGTACTAAGCACTTGGGAGAGAACAGTACAGTTAGTAGACACAATCCCTTCTCTTGAGGATCTTACAATCTAGCGGGGGAGACCAACATCAAAATAAATTACAGGTAGGGAAAGAAACTGAGTGTAAAGATCTGTACATAAATGCTGCTGGGGGGCAGGGGGGATGAGCAACTATGTGCTTAAGTCATCAGATGTAAGCTCACGGTTGATGTGATGGGGAGATGAGAGATTAGTCAGGGAAGGCTTCGTGAAGGAGAAATGATTTTAGTAGGGTTTTCAAGTTAGGTAAAGTATGGTCTCTTGGATGACAAGAAAAGGTCTTCCAGGCAAGAGGGAGGAAGTGAGCAAGGGGTTAATGCCTAGAGAAGTGAGAATGAGACAGCATGAGTAGGTAGGTATTAGAGGAGCAAAGTCTAGGAGCTGAGTTGTAGTGGAAAAGGAGTGAAGTTAGGTAGGGGGAAGAGAGCCTTAAAGCCTAGAGTGAGGAGTGGTGTCTACTTGATTACGCTTATATCCAGTGTTCTCAGATATATCCAGTGTGCTGTGTTTTGGTCTGAAGCCACATATGTACTGGACTGAATCGGTTCGACTATATTCTTCAGAAGCCTGGCCAAAAGGATTCTTGCTAGTTTCGTGTAGGCCGTGGAAAGCAGTAAAATGCCTCAGTAGTTTCCACCACTCACTCACTTTCTCCATGAAGATGGTGATTTTTTGGAGGCACCAAGGAAATCAGATGGTATTTCTTCAGATATTAAACATTAGGTGTCCTCCGTGTGTGAAGATTTGTGCAGGAATGCCATCAAACCTGGGTGCGTTTACCACCTTTCACGGCTTTGACTGCAAAAGTTACTTGCAGATTTTGGCCAGTTTTGCCATTTGCTGAATGTAATTGATGTCTGGGGCAATGACAAAGAAGTTAGGTCAGAAGCACGTAAGTTGGCAAGCTCTCCTCATCCTGCTGCTTGTGCTGGCTCAAATGCCGAGGGAGAGATTCATTCCAGAGCAGCCCCAATGGACCCTGGAGACATCAACTGGGCAGTTTACTTTGGGGTTGTTTTGGAATTCAGTCATTCCGCTGGGCTTACTGTGTGCACAGCACTGTTCTAAGTGCTTGGGAGAGTACAATATAACAATAGAAAGACAGATTCATTGTCCATAATGAGCTTTTAGTCTAGAGAGGGAGACAGACATGAAACTGCACCCATATTAGAGGCAGCATGAGAATCTGGGTGAGAAGGGCTTGCCAACTCTCTGTGAGCTCCTTGAGAGCAGGGATTGTGTCTTCCCTCTGGATTGTGTTTTCCCTCTGGATTGTGTTCTGCCAACCACGTAGTATAGTGTTCTGCACAAAGTTCTCAATGAATACCATTGATTGATCAGAGAGAGAATCAGAAATTGATCCCTGATTGTTTCCGTGCTCCTCTTATGCCACTGCTCATCTTCGCTGCTTTAAGTTGATAGGGGGTACCATTAGTATGTCAATAATCAATTTATTGAGGGTCTATTGTGTGCAGACCACAGTACTAAATAAGTACTGTGGAGAATGCTACAAAATTGGGAAACATGATCACTGCCTGCAAAGAGTTCACAGTCCAGTGATGGAGACACACTAAAATCAATTACAGGTAAGGGAGAAGAAGGAGTTGTATTTTTAATTGGTGTTCCGTACTCAGAAGAATGTAATCGAGGATGTAGCTTGGCTTAGTGGAAACAGCATAGGCCTGGGAGCCAGAGGGCCTGGGTTCTAATTCTGCCTCTGCCACTTGTGTACTGTGTGACCTTGGGCAAGTCACTTAACTTCTCTGTACCTCAGGTATCTGTCAAATGAGGAATAAATCCTCCTCCCTCCGACTTAGACTCTGAGCCCCATGTGGGACAGGGACTGTGTCCAACCTAGTTATCTGGACCCCACCTCAGTAATCAATCAATCAATCATATTTATTAAGCGCTTACTGTGTGCAGAGCACTGTACTAAGCGCTTGGGAAGTACAAGTTGGCAACATATACAGTCCCTACCCAACGGTACTTAGAGAAGCAGTGTGGCTTAGTGGAAAGAGCACGGGCTTTGGAGTCAGAGGTCCTGGGTTTGAATCCCAGCTCCGCCACTTGTCAGCTGCGTGACTTTGAGCAAGTCACTTAACTTCTCTGTGCCTCAGTTACCTCATCTGTAAAATGGGGACTAAGACTGTGCGCCCACGTGGGACAAGCTGATAACCTTGTATCTACCCCAGTGCTTAGAACAGTGCTTTGCGCATAGTAAGCGCTTAACAAATACCATTATTATTATTATTGCTTAGTACAGTGCCTGGCACATAGTAAGTGCATAACAAATGCTATTTGTGTTAAAAATGTGTAAATTTGAAGTGCCACTACAGTGCTTAAATTACTAAGACCCTGGTAGTTTGTATCATATTTTGTTTGGCATTGTGATTTTTTCCAGTCTGTTCTTTATTTGGCAGTTAAAAACTTTATACTTTTTTATGGTACCTGTTAATCACTTACTATGTACCAGGTGCTGTACTGGGATAGATACAAGCTAGTCAGATTGGGCATAGTCCAAGTCCCCCATTTCTTAATCCCCGTTTTACAGAGGCACAGAGAATTTAAGTAACTTGTCCAAGATCACACAACAGACAAGTGATGGAGGTGGGATTAGAACCCAGGTCCTTCGGACACACAGGCCTATGCTCTTTCCTCTAGGCCACACTGCTTCTCTTCAAAAAATCTGAAATTTTTTTAAATTCTGAGAAAAGCAATATTCATGCCTATATGTCCAGAGGCTCTGCATCTTTTTATGACATTGTTTTCACCATTGACGTTTTAAAAGAGGCAATTTAAGAACTTCTGAGTTTCTGGTCTATTAGAACTTTCAACATCAATAAGATATGTTCAGATCTATGTTTTCTAATCATTAAAAATAACAATTTACCCATTTCTACTTAACAAATTTTCTGGGTTTTTCATTATTGGTGCTGATGATTCTTCTTCAGGGGAAAAGTATTTTTATAAGTAACAAAACAGTTGGGTATGTCTGTTTCATTTTTCTTAGATATGTTCTGTTGCCATAGTGCTAAATTATTTCCCAATGACAGTAATTTACTTTGGGCATATATTTTAATAGTTTCCAGCTCTACATTGTTCATAATATTAAATGGAAAGAGATTCTTGTATGCATAATACAAGTACATATACACAGCATTATTGGTACCTACTAGTGCCAGTTACACGGTTCTGTGTTTTACTATATTTTATGGAAAAATATACCATAAAACATGGCTCCTTACATTTGAACCAACCTTGTTATAAAGCTATCATTAATCAACATTAAATAACGTGGTATTTCACATTGCCATACTTGCTAGCTCAAGTGAAATTAACTAAAACTTCACTTTAAATGAAAAAACTTGAGCATTTATATCCTCCTATGTGGGTCTAAAAGAACCCTCTTAAGGAATGGGCATTTACTGTACCTTAAGGCACTTTATTCTATTTTCCATTGTGGCAGCTTCAGTTTCTTTGCTGAATGTAATTGATGTATCAGGCAACAGACATGGACGTTCTTGTTTTTCATTGAGCTCAGTGAAATCTCCGGTACACCATTAGCTCCCTTGAAATATCGGTTCCAACTTAATAAGGTGAAATATCTTAAAGCAGACTTTGAATGGCCATCCTGCTAATTTCTCAAATGTCCCCTGAAAATGACCTGCAATTTTAGAACCATCCCTCTTCTCCCACTGACCCCTTACGTTTAATCAATCAATGGTATTTATTGAGCACTGTACTAAGTGCTTGGGAGACTACAATATAACAGAGTTCCTAGACAGGTTCCCTGCTCCTTATGAGCTAGAGTCAACTTTGACCGCCTTTCCTTGTTTCCCATTTCTTCATCCCTATCTCTTTTTGTCTTCTTTCCCCGCACTGATGAATAAAAACACAAGAAAATGAAAACCTGCAAAGTAGAAAACAGGTTTACTGTATCTGATGGTTTTCCTGAATGTAATTAATGTCGCTATCCTAATAAGCATGTGTATTTTTGCAATATCAAAGGATCATATGTGCTTAGAGGGCTAAGGCCCCTGCCTTCCTTTTAGATGGTCTCTAGCACAGCCCTATTTCAATAATGGTGCTTAATTAAAATGATTAAATAATAGTAAACATATTCATCCTTCCCCTCATAGTGAAATAGGTCCTTCCACTGGGGAAGCAGGGTGACCCTGTGGGAATAGCATGGGTCTGAGTGTCAGAAGACCTGGGTTCTAATGCTGACACTTCCTCCGGCCTGCAGTGTGACCTTGAGAGCTTAACAAATATTGCAATTATCATTAGTAGGGGTGAAGAGAAGTTAAGAAATGTCATCCTCATCCAGACCCAATAGTCTGCTCAGGCCAGTATTCATCTCTGGTAGTGGCTAAAGGATGCTCAAAAAAACCAACAGCCATATGATAGATTCCCTCTTTGACACTCATTTTCATCTATCCCTAACTTTTTGGTATGAAAAAGGAATTCCGATGGTTAGAACTCTATCTTTTGGCCCGTGAATAACAAGTCCTTTAATATTGCTGCAGTTAAATGTAGATCTTGCTGTTTCGGGTTACCCCATTAACTGCCACAAATGCTGTGGTAATCAATTTGCATTAGCTAGAGAATTGCTAGGGCTGTCTGGTTTCATCTGCTCAAGTAGTTCCATTCAGTGCCACTCCATAAAATATCATCAATACGTGATGTTCCTCAAGGCCTGTTCTGTTTTTGATACTCATCTACAACGCTGCCTTTGGGAAAGATTCTTTTGGCGATATCACGGCCGTGAATATTTTTCTGCCTCTCTAGTCTTAGCACAGTTTCCAGGGCTTGAAGCAGTGCTTTTCAGAAACTCTAGGTAGAGTGACTACAGCTGATTTGGTATGGCTGGGAGCTGCTTCAGGAAGTCATTGCTGAATGCTAATTGGCCATAAGTTGTGGAGTCTTTGTTCAATTCTTGGATACTTTGTATCATTTCAGGAATTTTCTGTGAGGTTCAAACTTATCCCTATCCTCAGAATTGGGCTAAATCATAGTAATTGTATTTGTTAAGCACTTATTGTGTACCAAGCACTGTGCTAAGCCAAGGGGTAATTACAGTCAGATCAGACACAGTCCCTGTCCAATACGGAGCTCACCATCTAAGGGGGAAAGAGAACAAGTATTTAATCTCCATTTTATAGATGAGGAAATAGAGGCCAGAGGTGTTGTGACTTGCAGAAGGTCACACAGCAGGCAAGTGGCAGAGCCAGGATTAGAACCTAGGCCTTTTGACTCTGTCCTGTCCACTAAGCCACACTGGTTCTTGTGGTTGGCCTGGTACCCACTGACAAGGACTTGGACCTTTTCTTGACCATTGGTGTAGCATAGAAGCTGAGTTCTATTTTCTTTTCCTTTGTCATTTAGCTACCAGTATCTGAATGCAGTGGCAGCTTGTTATATCTTCTTATGCAAACTACTGTACCATGCAATCAATGGGTACTCTGTGGTCATAGCTAGACTTTAAATGGGACGCTGCCAAGCATTCTTGATATTTACATTTATGTAACTTAAAACTTACTTTCATTTTTACATATAGTCCTCTTGCATCCTTACTTTCATTTTTACACATAGTCGTCTTGCATCCTTACTTTCATTTTTTACGTATAATCCTCTTGCATCCTTACTTTCATTTTTACATATAGTCCTCTTGCATCCTTACTTTCATTTTTACACATAGTTGTCTTGCATCCTTACTTTCATTTTTTACGTATAATCCTCTTGCATCCTTACTTTCATTTTTACATATAGTCCTCTTGCATCCTTACTCTCATTTTTACATATAGTCCTCTGGCATCTCTCTCTGAGTGAGACACAGACTGATATTAACTTCAGCGTTTACCCAGTATGTTTTTTCAGGAGACCAAGAGGAAAAAGTAAATGCCAAAAGCATTATGCTTTCTGGCCACTAAATGGCATTTTAATTTTTAAACATTTCCTTCTAGAAAATGTTAAGTTTGGGAATGACAATGTAATGTGGCTACACCATGGAGCTCCCTATGCAGTATCTTGTACAGTGATATTTAGAGTAAATAGAAAGATAGAGCTTTGGGAGATTCCTAAAGGCATAGTTAGTCTTATATTTATGAACCTTCTTCCAAGGATCATAAATCACTATTCCAATCTTAAGACCATCATTTTTATATAGTACTAGCAAGGTTATCCCAGCTTCTCTCCCAAAGAGAAGATTGGTAAATGTAAAAGTCATTGTTAAAAGACTTAAGTCTGACATCAAATTTATTTAACCTTAGATGTCTATTTCCCCAGTTTTGCTGAATGGAGAGTAACAACATTATGACTTTCTAAGTGTGGACAAAAATGCTGCTGAAATAGACTGACCGTACGCTTTTTTTCCAAGCAAACCAGGATCCTGGGTGGGGATTTCAGAGGGCAGGACTTTGAAATGGCCTATCCCAACCCCTGCAATTTCAGCAAGTTTCCCTGAAATTCAATAAGGCGAGGTAACTAAAGGGTTTATTTTCCTATATTTTTCAAAACCACCCATAGTCCTTGCTATTCTCTGTCCCTAAATTCTTCTTCCATGTCTTTGCCCTCTTCAGTAAAATCGTGCTGTTTTCTTAACGATATTTTGTTCATCTCTGAGCTAAACTGTGAGCTCTGCCTTTATCCTGTACCTTTTTGTTTTGTTTAGTGTTTTGTGGGGGCTGTGAAACCTTCTGGGGCTACCCTGGTCCGGGACCGGAGTGGCCCAGTGGTAAGCCTTCTTGGTAGCCAGTGCCCTTGAAGATCGGTAAGAATTTCAGAGGCAGGTCAGTCCCGGTCTGTTACCACTCTGCCTCTGACACTCTCCCATCTATCAACACAGATTTGTCTGCTACCCGGTCATTAAACCAGCCTCCTTGGGATGGTCTTTTCCAGCTATTCACCACAGCCCAAGAAATCTACCTCACTGGCAGGTTTGGGGCCTACTATTCTTCTATTTTCTCTCTGTCAACCTTTAGGCTTCTTTTTAAAATGGTGTTGTGTTTAGAAAGTTACGGGGCTAAGGTGGTTAGGCTACTGTTTTTGTAACTGGGCTCTCTTCTCCCCGGCCCCTATTCTTCACTCTTCTCCTGTCCCCTCCCTTCTATTCCTTTCCCTCACCCTCATCTCCCTTACCTGTCCTGTGGCCTTCTCCCTTGCCCAGTCCCCTGGCTATGTGATTAGGTCCAGACTGGAAAACCCCAGAAGTTGGACTGCTGGTGTAGTTGCTGCTTCCTGCCCAGAGTCTGGGGTAATGCGTCTCAGGCCTTCAAAGGCAAAAGAGTGCCATGGGATGTAGTTGAGTGCTGAAGTGGAGGTGAGAGTTGGGTTTTTGCAGTGGCAGCCAGGAAATTGGATTCCTATGGTTGTTGGTTGATGTTGGGGTAGAAACATGCTGGATAATTCTATTTCCCGGAAGGAGGAAGATGAGAGAGTGGGGCATCAGAAGTGTGGTGGGCATTGGGAGGGAGATGGAGTAAAAAGGGGTCTAAGGGAAACATGGAGGTGGGGTATAACAGGGGCTTCAGGGGCAGTGTCTGCGTCCTTTCCCACAGATTAGTGGGATTTCTATTACTCTTTGAGTTAGCGATCACTCAAAGTGGGAAGACTGATACCATGAGAAAGGGGGAGGGAAGTGGACAGTGGAACTTCTACTCTACGGCAGGGCATTTTCAAGTAGCCAGAAACCCAGCTGAACTTGGATAGGTAAACCTTTGCTAAAACACAGTCCCTAGCTATATAATTGTACTTCCCAAGCGCTTAGTACAGTGCTCTGCACACAGTAAGTGCTCAATAAATACGATTAAATGAATATAATTATCTGGCAACAAGGGGTCCCCAAATACCATGTTGATGTAGGGTACTCCAGGGTGGCTGGAGCGGCCTCAGAGATTTTGCTTCAAAATCATAGCCTCTGAGGAGGAGCGAGACTGGAGACATCTAGGACAGGACAGATTCAGGGTCGTCCAGCTCATAGATTTCTGATGGGCTGAAAAGGAAAATTATGGGGTTCCCAGTTTTGTCCTGACCAACCTAAGCCCATCAGAGACTCCGAAGGTGCTGTTGTTTGGGAATCTCTGAGTTTCTGATGGGTTTGGATGTGCCATGAACCTCCCCATAAACTGGCTCAAGTCCTGATAGTCCTGTTTGGCTTCCTAAAACCAATGTGGTAAATGGCCACTTTCCATCCTGTTGAGAACTAGAATGGCAGAACAGTAGTATGAAATAATAGTGTTGTTCCACTACTTCTCCAAGTCCCGTATTACTTTGCTGTAAGAACTCAGCTGTTGAACAGTAGAAATCTTCGGGACTCAATGTGGATGATCCTGACAAATGTAGGCCACACGAGTCAGGGTAATTATCCTTATTAATTAGCAAGTGTGGCCAACAATAATAATAATCATGATATTTGTTAAGTCATGGTATTTGTTAAGCGCTTACTATGCGCCAAGCACTGTTCTAAGCACTGGAATAGATACAAGGTAATCAGGTCATCCCACGTGGGGCTCACAGTCTTAATCCCCATTTTACAGATGAGGTGACTGAGGCACAGAGAAGTTAAGTGACTTGCCCAAAGCCGCACAGCCAACAAGAGGCGGGGCCGGGATTCAAACCCACGACCTCTGACTCCAGATATGTTCAGGCCAGAAATGTTCAGGCACTTTGGGAGAGGTGGGAAGATGGCTAAATAATATGGTTTTCACAGAACTAGGTTATTGTGAAGACGTTTACGAAAACCAGTATATATTACTCATTTCTCTTATAGTGCAGGGGCTACATTCTTGATGAACTCCAGATTAAGGAAGACTTGTGTTTTGTTGTGTGAGCCCTTATCTTCATCACAGCTGTTTCTTCTGTCACCACATCACATTCTATCTAGAAAGAAGTGAGTTATTGGAAGCACATTCCTTAGTTCTCTTAACAATGTTCTGTCCTAAATTCAGAGTGAGACATGCATTCTGGAAAAATGGAGTGCATTGTAATTGGTATCTTTATGAAGGGTTTAGTGTGGCCTTAAAACCTCTTTTCTCTTTCCCACGGAGAACCCCAGGGTAGTACCTTCCATTTTCATTATATCTGGGTTCATATTAAGTTAAAAAAAACTGTTCAGGGAAATATACTGCCCTTTAATGGTTACTATGATTCATCCCAAGCTTGCATCCCCACAAAGAGGTGGGAACTTAAAACTTCACTTGTAACATGTCCACTTTTTCCATTCCTACTGTTTCCCTGGCCCGTTCCTTCCTTTGTCCCTCATTCCCTAATGAACCAAAATCTTGGCCTGTCCTCTTGGTTCATCTCTGAACTCCATTTCACCAAAAGAATTTGGTATCAACTGAACTCCTCTCTCCATCATACTTCATCTGTTAGATGACTTATTTGTTGGAGTCAACTCTTTGGCTTGACATTTGGGTTTGTTCAAGTGTCAACTTACTGTGTGATTCATTCGTTCATTCAATTGTATTTATTGAGCGCTTACTGTGTGCAGAGCACTGTACTAAGCGCTTGGGAAGTACAAGTTGGCAACATATAGAGATGGTCCCTACCCAACAGTGGGTGTATGATGCATCTCCAGTCCCTTTTGCATCATCAGTTTGCTCTATTTCCTGCTAGGAAGAATTTCTGCCAATGAAGGCCATTCCCTCCTTCATCAATCAATCAGTTGGGCAATCAGTGGTATTTATTGAGTGTTTACTGTGTGCAGAGCATTGTACTTAATGCTCGGGAGAGTATAATTCAACGGCATTGGTAGACACGTTCATTACCCGTGAGGAGTTTACAGTCTAGATACAGATATCATGCAAACAGTCTTAATTTTGGGGCTCCCCATAGCTCTGCTTTCCTATGAGGGAGTTTCCTGAACATCATGCTTAGGATTGGACTTTGAGTGCCCATTGCATCTGGGAGTTTAGTTGGTACTAGCAGACACTTTATGCAGAAATAACAGCAAAGCAAGCGTTTTCAACTGGAAAGATAAATTCAATGAGAGAGGGTGTGCATTTTCAGATGGTCAGATGGTTTTTGACATCTAGATAAAGAAACCAATAAATAGTTGCTACCATTGAAAAGTAAGTATAATGCTGAAATCCACTGAGCTGATAGTGAAGGAGCCTTAAATTTATTGATGAAAGATTAAACAAGAACAACCCAGAAGAAGAGGTAGTCAGAGCGAGATAGAGGAGCAGTGAGATTGTCTCAGGTCAGGTTTACTACAAACTGTATTTTGATCCACAAGTCCAGGGAAGTAAGAAAGCTCATCAGTAACATAGCAAGATTTATCATCAAGAAACAGCTTTTTGCTGCAAGGGAGAGAGACGTTTAACTGTCTGGAAGGAAACCACAGAGCTTGTGTAGGTAAGGCTAATTAATGTGATACCAATCTAAAACTTATTCATGTTAGTACAAGCTAGGGAACTGTGATTTTTGCATTTATAGCCAAATAAACCATTTATTTCTCCTATTTTTTAATCCTGCATATTTCTTTTATTATGTCTTAATGTACTATAGTTTGGCAAATCCAACAAATTTTTAAGAACCAACCAAGGAGCTTCCTTAGGAGGAGAGATCCATGTTTTTCATTCAGATAATTTAAAAAATCAACAGAGGGGTAGGTGATCTGATTGTTCCAAACTGGATTCTCTGTCTCTCACAGTAAGCCAAGCACCTATGGAAACATGAAAAATCAGGGAATAGCCAGAGGTGTTCGATACAATACCACTGATTGATTGTTTGATAGACTCATGATGATTCCTGCTCTCCACCTCCCAGCAAGTTGTCATTGGCCTGAGCCATATTGCACTTGAGGAAGGGAAATCCTGTTCCCGGAAAATGGTGACTGATTGCCACTGCTTATTAATAATAATAATAATAATAATAATAATAATAGTATTTGTTAAGTGCTTACTGTATGTCAAGCACTGTTCTAAGCGCTGGGGTAGATACAATAGGTTGGACACAGTCCCTGTCCCACATGGAGCTCACAGTTTTAATCCCCATTTTACAGATGAGGGAACTGAGACTCAGAGAAGTGAAGTGACTTGCCCAAGATCACACAGCAGAAAAGTGGCGGAGCCGGGATTAGAACCCAGGTCCTTCTGACGCCCAAGCCCATGCCCTATCCACTAGGACATGCTGCATCCCTCATGTTGCTTGGCAACTAAGGCATCCATTTGCCGGTTTCAGTTCCACCTCAAATGAATAGCATCTTTGGGGAAGTATCTTATAATGAGCGTTTTTTTTTTTAATGCTGAAGAGGCATAAATAGTTTGTGACTCGAGGAGTTCAGCACAATCCATCAGTGGTGTTTCTGAGTGCCCACTTTTTCCAGAGCGCTCAACTAAGACCCAGCTCCTGCCCTCGAGAAACCGTAATCTGAGGGAGACATTAGCAGCGGAAGCAAGAGCGAAAACATAAATAAAACTGATTATAAAAAGAGACTGGCAAGATGAATAAGTGAATACGTAGTGGAGTATTTTAAACAAAATAAAGGGCAGTGGACTCAAAGAGACGTTTTAGATGTGAAGTCAGAGTTCCTTCCCCTGAGGCGAGGGAATGCCTAATCAAGGTGGCATTTCTTGCCCCAGCAACTGATTTTCTATCCGAAATGCCATATTTGCCACCCAGAAGATGTTAAACCTTCTTTTAAAGTTCCCTGTGCACCTCTCCTCTCACTTTGAAAAAGATTCTGTGTGATTTTGGGGAGGTGCAAGTGTTGTGTCGATTTTTCCATCTATCAAAAGCTGATGTTAATTGTATGGTTTTGTGCTGTTCTCAGGATGCTGTGGCTGTTTGGCGCCACATTAAGTAGAATAAATCATCACTGTTATTATTATTACCTCCCAGTGAGGTTAGCTGGATCCGTTGGCCCTTTCGCTTTGGCGAGCACTAGAGTTGTGTAATTATAAAATAACTAAACATCTGGTTATGTCTCTACCTTAATTGCTACACTTGAAAGGTGACTACTAGCTTACTCTAATACAAAAAGGCGTTAATTATGATAATAATCAGGGAATTTATACCTGCATAGCCCAGAGCCCATTGTTGGGTAGGGACCGTCTCTGTATGTTGCCAACTTGTACTTTTCAAGCACTTAGTACAGTGCTCTGCACACAGTAAGTGCTCAATAAATATGATTGAATGAATGAAAAGGGGCAACTAAATAATTGTGCTGAATGATGTCGAATTTAGTGGACTGTAGAGCAAGCCAGTGCCTACTAGAAATCAAGGGATGAAAAGTTACACAAAGGGAGTCACAATATGTAAGGGCATAATGCCAGGGTGATTTTAAAAACTGGAAGTTATAAATGTCCACTGAGGCAATTTGTTGGGTAATTCCGAAAGCATTTTGTTTGTGATGACAAAAAAGGCATAATGAATTGGAAAGTAGTCTGGTATAAATGCTATTTGACTCCTTCTCCTGTATATCAAGGGCTTTGCATTAGAATCTTCCCAAGGAATAAAGAGACTTGGGGGTTTTTTAACGAGAAATATCAGAGGGTTTCATTCCTCCCGCGGTCCCACAGCACTTATATGCATATACATAATTTCTTTGTTTATGTTAATGCCTGTCTCCCCTTCTAGACTGTAAGCTCACTGTGGGCAGGGAATGTGTACCATCTCCATTATATTGCACTCTCCCAAGTGGTTAGTACAGTGCTCAGTACACAGTAAGTGCTCAATAAATATGGTTGATTGATTGTTCCCTTCGGTAACAGCTGAACTTCTCCGCTCCTGCTCTTGGTGCCTACCAAAAAACAATACCACCTTCGCTGTCCTGAGACCCTCCATTTCTAAGCTCAGGCTGACGAGCCTAAAGGTTGAATTACAATGAAGGGGAATTCTGCTCTCTAATTATGAAATGATTCCTCAATTTGATATCGTCTATAGCAAAGAGATAGCAAATGTCATGCTGAGATTCCACGAGATTCCCTCACACAGGTGAGAAAATAGGGGTTGGAAGTTTCCCCCTGTGCTAACATAGGTTGGTGTAGTCCCACATTCTGTTGACATAAAGGTGCCTTAGATGACAAGTGTGATGGTTTTGATGGAGTCGCCTGTCAAGAACAATGAACTAGCCTCCGTCTCAAGATTTCAGGACTGAGAAGATGTGCAGAGAAATTGATTTTAGAGCAACCAATTTTAAGGACAGCTGCCCTATCACTCTGGCTTTTATTCCCCACACTTTACAAACATCCACCCCCAAAAATCTACAAAACTTTCCAACAGCAAAATGAATGCACTTGCTTCTTATATTTCCTTAGCATTTGAAGTATTTACTGTGAATAAATCTGCCTTCCCTCCTCGGCTTCGCAGCTCTTTCACCTTCAGAAAGAACTGCCTAGTAATGAAGGAGGGAAAGGCACTCTATTTTATGTGGATTTACACACAGTCCTGCGGGCACGCACGCGCGTACACACAACACACACACACACACACACACACACGAGCTCAAGAAACTTTTTTAAACTTAAAACTAATGAGTCTTTCAACAAAGGTTGTGCCAATCCAGTTGACAAGGAGAACTGGGAATTGTAGGAGCCAGGCACTCACCCCATCAGTGAATCTAAATTGCACTTTAGTTAGTAATGAAATCCTGGCAGGAAAGTTGTGTTCAAAAACCCAATTTGAAGACTTGTCCAAATTGATTTCTTCAGGCTAGTGGTATTTCCCATGATCAGAATACCACCAACTTCATGCAAGCCAAAGGAAAGGGAAGTATAAATATTAGAAAGCCAAAGTTATGAATGAAAAGATACCTAATTTCCTAAAACAATTGTGGAGCATCCCTTCATTTGTACCCTGACGTATTGACAATGGGTACTTTTTAATTATTCCTATTTGAAGGTAATTACAGTCTTTAAAACCATTTTCTTTTGTAGCTGGTCCTTTTTTCTCCTGTCACAGAAGTTCCCCTCTTTGCAGGCAAATGCAGTAGCACTCTGAAAAACATTTTCAAGGAAAGCATCAACATAAATTTCAAAATTCAATTTATAAGTGGTTTGCATAAAAGTATTTGGTTTGCATAGTCATTTGAGATCTGTTTTCCTGATTAAACTTAATTTCTAGTCCCGTTGAACTCAGTTCTTTTACTTCTAAAGACCACTGATTAATATGTATATTAATATATATCCTCCATCTTTCTGCTCCAAGACTGTGAGCCCACTGTTTGGTAGGGACTGTCTCTATATGTTGCCAACTTGTACTTCCCAAGCGCTTAGTACAGTGCTCTGCACACAGTAAGCGCTCAGTAAATACGATTGATCATCATCAATCGTATTTATTGAGTCCATCTGTTCTCCTCCTGCAGTCGACTATACACTTGGCTCTGTACCCCTTAAGCCCTTTATACCCCAGCCTCCTCAGTACTTGTGTAATTATCCTTATACTCTCCCCTAGCTGTAATTTATTTTAATTTCCATCTCCCCCATAGACTGTAAGCTTCTTATGGGCAGGGATTGTGTCTACCAACTCCATTATATTGTACTTTCCTAAGAACTTAGTATAGTGCTCTGCACACAGTAAGCACAATACCGTTGATGGATTGATTGACTGTCCTTGTGGTTTTGTCAACATAGTAAACACCTGATTCTCCCATTTCTCTAATTGCCCCTTCTCAGTTTCATTCACTGAAACTCATTCATTCATTCATTCACTCCTTCTCTTTCACCTCCCCCTTCCACCTCTCCTAATTTCCGGGGCCACTCAAGTCTTCGTGAATGACTCCGCAAGCTTCCTCTCTTGCCCTGGCCTATTGCGTTTCCTTCTCTTGCATCTCCACTGACCCCTCAATCAGAACATGTCTAAAACTGAACGTCTCATCCTCCCTCCTAAACCCACCTGCCCTCCTAACTGTCCCATCTCAGACAGAAACACAATCAACCCTAAAACCTTTAGCGTCACCCTCGACGCCTTCGCCGTGTTTGGCTGTCCCATTCAGTCAACTTCAAACCCTGCCAGCTCTTCTTCCACGATACTTCCCGGATCTTCCCATTCCTCTCCACCCTTCCCTGCCTCTTCACCCGAGCAGCCCTCAACCTGATTCAAGCTGTCATCTGTCATATCACGATTAGATTTCTGGGCTGACTTCCTCACTCGTCTCCCAGGCTCCAGCCTGTTCCCCACTTCAGTCTATAATGCATGCAGCTGCCTGGTGGTTTCCTTCTTTAAATGCTGCTTAGTAATAATAATAATAATGGCATTTATTAAGCGCTTACTATGTGCAAAGCACTGTTCTAAGTGCTGCGGAGGTTACAAGGTGATCAGGTTGTCCCACAGGACGCTCACAGTCTTCATCCCCATTTTACAGATGAGGGAACTGAGGCACAGAGAAGTTAAGAGACTTGCCCAAAGTCACACAGCTGACAATTGGCGGAGCCAGGATTTGAACCCATGACCTCTGACTCCAAAGCCCGGGCTGTTTCCACTGTGCCACACTGCTTCTCTACACCTTTACGCTCTTATGAGAGTTTTCCAGTGGCTTCCTACACTCTTTACTCCTCCCAAATTCACCTTCCAACTGCACCTAGCTCTCAACTCTTCCACTTCCAGTCCCTCACTTGTGCTGTTCCCTCTACCTGAAACTGCTGCCCACTGCAAATATGCCTAGTGGATAGAGCACAGGCCTGGAAGTTGGAAGGTCCTGGGTTCTAATCCCAGCTCCGCCGCTTATCTGCTGCGTGACCTCAGACAAGTCACTTGACTTCTCTGTGCCTCAGTTACCTCATGTGTAAAATGGGGATTAAAACGGTGAGCCCCATGTGGAACAGGGACTGTGTCCAACCTGATTGGCTTGTATCTACCCCAGAACTTAGAAAACTGCTTGACACGTAGTAAGCACTTAACAAATAGCATTATTATTATTAAAATCCCATCTTTTCCACCCCAATAAATTCCTAAACTCCAAGTTGCATCAATCATACAGCCACACGTAACATCTCCAAATTTATCTGCATCCTCAGTACTTACATTTTAAAGTCATTTAACAATAACTTTAGCCTGGCTGTTAATCCAGTTGATGGAATACAGTTCTAGGTAACAGGAAACCTGGATTCGAGTCCCAGGTTTTGCTGGCTAATGTGGGCAAAGACCATGCTCACACTTTGTAACCTGCTGCACCCTCGCCTGCCTACTCTCTCTGTGTGCTCTGTACCTCAGTGGGACTACCACTGGCAAGGAAGAGAGAACGTAAAGGGAGCTGCATAAACCACTAGCACTGGAATCAATCCCTCTGTGCAAGTTCTCCATTCTGAATTCTCAGGACCAAGGCTTATCTGCCATTCCTGCCAGAAGAGTCCGTCATATTCAGTTGCTCATCCGATGTTTCCCCCTCACACATTTGTAGCACCAGTAGTTAATATCTTTGTTCTTCATCCTGCTCCTACTATTTGTAAAAAAAAACAAACCGAAAAAAAGCCCACCAAAAAAAATGGTCCGTACACCCCATTAGATTGCAAGCCCTTGGAAGACATAGTCTGTGTCTTCTGGTGTAGTCTCTCATGTACTTAGTACTCTGCTTTGTATACAGTAGGCACTTATGCCATTTATTGAGTCCTGAAATTCCTTGTTTTTCCTCTCTCCCACTCCAATGCCTCCGTAGTTTCTTTTTTCTTTTTTTTTTTAAGTCTAACTGAGGGCAAATCCAGTAGTCATTGTGTTCAGGTGGGTTTATAGAGAGCACTTCACTAAGATAGATGTTACTTTCTTCAAAAAGCCATTTAACTGAGAAATTTTCTAGGCTCATATGTTACAGCAGGATCTAAAACTTAATCCAACAGTCCTTGGGGACTAGGTATGCATGGCCAAACCACACTTAATGAAAAACTTACCATCTAAATAGAAAATTGTAGGTTATAATTTGGAAAAAAAAAAGGCAGCATTAATGTAACTGTTGTAAGCTCCATTGAGTCTCAGCTTTTTTCTTATCTCCACAACAGACACTATCATTTTGCTGGGTAATTGCCTCTTCGGAATAGATGGTCATTTCTTTTTAGCCAGCTGCCATTAATATTTTTTTCACTATAATGTTTTGAAAGAACAGCAATCCCCTGTGTATGAGTTGCACATGTGTAGTTTGAATGGAAATGCTGGTTTCACAGATAAGTTACCATAGTGGAATCCCACAGCCATTGTGATGTAAGAGATAGTGCTGTGTCCCCACAAACATTAAGATGTTAGATGCTCTATGGGCTCCTGGCTAGGAAAATAATTTAAGAGAAACAGAGAGAGAATAAATGGCAGGGAACTGCATTAATGAAACACATTCAGCAATGTCTCTCATGCATTATGTTGAGTTGCCGCGTCTAACCTATTTAAGATGCCTAGTAAATCCTGAAAGAAAAGAGACCAAGGTTAGGTCGTCCTAGTCTTCCCTCCCAATTAGAGAAGGCAAGGTGTGATTGAATGAGGGTTAACTTAGAAGGCCTGCAATGAGGTTTGTGCCCTCAGTTTGGCATCTGATTTTCTGTTTCTCTGGTCAAATTAGTTACTTCTTTGTATCTTGTTCCCTACTGGTAAAGTGGCGACACTCTGAGATAATTTGTAAATGGATCCTAGTGATTTGAAAGTAAGATGGTAGTGCCAATCCCCTATTACATAGCGATAGATAAGAGAAAATTGCCAAAGATGTGATGACAGCAGTTGTTCTTAATACTTTTCAAGGGGTCAGAAATATTTTCTTGGAAAAAGAGGTTGGATTTTTCAAAGGACAGGAAATTTAACAAGAATGGCAACGATAACGCTAGCCATGAATGGTTCATTCCAGCCTGCCACTTTGTAAGAACAGTGGTGCAGTTTATTTAAGATGTAAAATGATGGGTGTGGTCCTTGATTCCACAAAGGTGCTCCCCTTTTCATTCAAATGAAAATCTCTTTGCTGCTCTGGAATTATATTACTTAATTTCAAGTACTAGCTGGGTAGATATAGGCTTGCTTTTAGAAGAGGGATGTTCAGATAGACTAATCCCACTCAGCAGGCTGATCAAATTCCTGGGATACCAGGCCACTGACTGGATGTCAGGATTTACTTAATAATAATAATAATAATGTTGGCATTTGTTAAGTGCTTACTATGTGCAAAGCACTCTTCTAAGCGCTTGGGGGGATGCAAAGTGATCAGGTTGTCCCACGTGGGGCTCACAGTCTTAATCCCCATTTTACAGATGAGGTAACTGAGGCTCAGAGAAGTTAAGTGACTTGCCCAAGGTCACAAAGCGGACATGTACTACACACTTGGGAGGGTACAGTACAATAATAAGTATGGTATTTGTTAAGTGCTTACTATGTGCCAGGCACAGTACTAAACTCTAGGGTGAAAACAAATTGGGCTGGACACATGGGGCTCACAGTCTCAATCCCCATTTTACAGATGAGGTAACTGAGGCCCAGGGAAGTTGTGACTTGCCCAAGGTCACACAGTAGACAAGAGGCTGAGCCGGTATTAGAACCCATGTCCTTCAACTCCCAGGCCCGTGCTCTATCCACCTGTCCATGCTGCTTCTCGAACAGAGTAAGCAGTCACATTCCCTGCCCATAGTGAGTTTACAGTCAAGAGGAGTTGAAGAGGATAAGGACAGAGTAGAGTCCATTAGATTTGGCAAGGTTCAAGAAAGGTAGTGGTGGAGCAAGTGTGTGGCAATATCTGGATGTTGCAACGGGATCAGGAGAAGAGCTTTGTTTTGTTTTTTAGTCATGGAATGTATCTGCAAATTTTTAAAATATAAACTCCTTACCAGCTTACTGAACCACGTACAATGCTTAAAACAATGGGAAAATTTAGAAAATAAAAAAAATGATAATTGAGCATTTCATTGCAACAAGTGGGCAGGTGTCAATGCCATCAGAATAAATAGAATTATAGCTATATACGCATCATTAATAGAGTAATAAATATGTACAAATATACACAAGTGCTGTGGGGAGGGGACAGAGGGGGAGGGGGTTATGGGGAGGGGAGGAGGAGGAAGTGGGGGAAAAGTGGGGGCTCAGTCTGGGAAGGCCTCCTGGAGAAGGTGAGCTCTCAATAGGGTTTTGCAGGGAGGAAGAGAGCTAGTTTGGGGGATGTGTGGAGGGAGGACATTCCAGACCACGGGGAGGACGAGGGCCCGGGGTCGACGGCGGGACAGACGGGAATGAGGCACAGTGAGGAGGTTAGCAGCAGAGGAGCAGAGTGTGATGGCTGGGCTGAGAAGGAGAGCAGGGAGGTGAAGTAGGAGGGGGCGAGGTGATGGAGAGCTTTGAAGCCGAGAGTGAGGAGTTTTTACTTGATTCGAAGGTTGATAGACGACAACTGGAGATTTTTGAGGAGGAGAGTGACGTGCCCAGACTGTTTGTTAGCAGAGATTTGTTCTGTGAAACAATAGCAACAAAAATCCTAGGTTAAAAGTATATAAGTAAAAGGAAGAATTATATTAAAGTGTTTTCTAATCAAAGTGGTGATGGCCATATTCATAGAAGGAACTGTTGGCCACTTAAATCTGACATTATGAGGCAGCAAACTCCATTTACAAGTGGAATCTGTGGGGAAGAAAAGCTTTTATTTGAAAGAGTTTGTTAAATTTTTTATGCCACCTAGTCCTTTTCACACTACTGCTGAATTTCCTACCATCTCTCAAGTCTTCCAAGATGAGGAAAGGTGTTTCTGTGGCCATTACCACTCTAATTAACACCTCTCCTCCTCTTTGAAAGGAACCCATGGGGTAGTTAATGGAGCTGTGAGAGCTTGGGGAAAAACCCTCCTGGAGAGCAAGCTTGGGGTGTGAAAGATAAAAATAATAAGAGCAGAAAAACTAAATTAAAGCCCTTGGAAAATCTTATACCCTGGAAAAAAAACCAGACAGGAATAAATAGTTACATTAAAATACTAAATCTTGAACCCTAGCAATCTGATGTTAGAAGATGGGTTATCTCAGGACAGGGACAGGGTGGATGGCTAGAATTTAAAGCAGTTGCTCGGCAGGCAGGAGACTTCTCATGACCTCCCACGCTTACTATCTCAGTTTGTCATCTGTCCGGATTTCACAAGCTCAGCAATATCAGGGCTCTGTAGGAGACAGCCAGGCGTCACTCAAAGTAGGTGTTGCTTTTGCTTAATAACCAAATTCGTAGATGGCCTTTAACATCTCTCTGCTGAGTTTCAGCCCTGCATCAAGGCTGGGGGAACTGTTTTCTGACAAGGGTATTAAGCTCAGGTTGCACCATTTGTGATCATGTTGAATCTGGGCTTGGAAGACACTTTAATAATAATAATAATAATGGTAATAATGGCAATAATAATGGCATTAAGTGCCTACTGTGTGCCAGGCACTGTATTAAATGCTGGGCTAGATACAAGTTCATCAGGCCGCATACAGTCCCAATCCCACACAGGGCTCACAGTCAGGTAGGATGGAGCACAGCTATTGAATTCCCATTTTGCAGTCGAGGGAACTGAGGCACAGAGAAGTGACTTGTCCAAGGTCTCACAGTAGACAAGATGCAGAACCAGGATTAGAACCAGAACCAGCGCTTAGTACAGTGCTCTGCACACAGTGAGCACTCAATAAATACGATTGATTGATTAGAACCCGGGTCCCCTTACACCCAGGCCTGTGCTCTTTCCACTAGGAAACATTGCTTAAAATGTGCAAAACACGGAACTAAGTGCCAGAAAAAATATCTGGATATGATATCTGCTAGACTGTAAAATCCTTGAAGGCAGGGATCATGAATATTCATTTTATTTTACCCTCCCAAGCACCTAGTGCTGTGTTCTCCACACAGTAAGCATTCAATAAATGCTGTTGTTTAATGAAGGCTAGGAAGGCACAAATGACACTCAAAACTATTAGGCAGAAAGAGGCATGTCTGTCCACGATGTGACCTTGGGCAAGTCACTTCAATTCTCCGCACCTCAGTGACCTCATCTGTAAAATGGGGATTAAGAGTGTGAGCCCCATGTGGGACAGGGACTGTGTCCAACCTGGTTAACTTGACTCTACCCAGGGCTTTGAACAGTGCTTGGCACGTAGTAAGCACTTAAGTACTATTATTATTATCATCATTATCCACATGGCATCCACATGGCACATAGTAAGCACTTAAGTACTATTATTATTATTATTATCATCATTATCCACATGGCATCATCTGTGAAACACTGAGCACAGATTGGAATGGTATCAAACCACTATCAATCAATTGTATTTATTGAATGCTTACCGCTTTCCAGAAGTTTGCCGAGTTAACCTGAATCTAGAGCATTTCTCCAAAGGGGACCCCATCACCAGAAACTTTGAGTTCAACTCCCTCTAGACTGTACACTCACTGTGGGCGGGGAACGTGACTACCATCTCTGTTATATTGTACTTTCCCAAGTGCTTAGTACAGTGTTCTGCGCACAGTAAGTGCTCAATAAATACCATTATTGGTTGGTCTCCCAGTTACCTGTTAACCCATGCATTATTTCAGAGAACCTGGAGTCGGGAGCCATGGAAGAGGGAGTCTGGATGCTGAAAATGTAAATACTGGATCAAAAGGCATCTAGGGCTATAATCACATCAAGCGGGGACAGATCAGCAGAAAACCAGACTGCCTGGTGTAAAACCAGAAGGCACTCTCTCAGAATCCTAAATGGGAGAAGGGAGACTGAAACTTTTGGAAAAGTAAAAAGAAAATTACGGAAGTATACAAATTTACCCCAGGCACCTGATGAAACTAGCCATCGTTTTCCCTTTCGTCATGTGGTCCCTAGATCTGTGTTACACAACAGTAGATACCAGGGCATCATTACTTAATTAAACCCAGGAAATCATCATGAACTAATGATGCCACAGAGTCTTTAGCTCGGGCCTGTTTTGATTTCACAATGCAGTTCATTTATCAATTCTGCCATCTCAGCAAAGTGGATAATATTAAATATCCTAAGTGATTTTTAATAGGTGGTGGTAAAATCTGCATTTCTGTAGTGGTAATTGGATATACTACACACTTACGATGCCCAGTATACTATGCCCACTATACTGAGTGCCGGGAAAGCCCTCAAGGAGCTCACAAACCAGCACTCAATACAATTTTATTTCACATCTTTAAGCCCAACCATTAAAGGGCAGAACATGCATGATTATGATATCTAGAAATCAGTGAAAAGGGTTAGCTTGGTGAGAAATTACCCAAGATGTGTCCTATAAACTGCAGTTTCACTACTCTCCTGCCTGGTTTGCCCACCTTAACTTCTCTGTGCCTCAGTTACCTCATCTGTAAAATGGGATTTAAAACTGTGAGCCCTATGTGGGGCATGAACTGTGTCCAACCTCATTAGCTTGCATCTACCCAGCACTTAGTACTGTGCCTGGCACATAGTAAGTGGTTAACAAATACCATTAAAAAACAAAACAAAACCAGGGAGGAGCTTTGGTCCAGAGTGAGAATAAGTAATTCAGGTTCTAGTTCCATTCAGGATTGAATGAACACCAAAGGGCCCCTTCAAGCAATTTTGATTTGATATCTTGGCAGTAAATGTTTATCGTGTGGGCCTTTTGCAGTTTGTGGTAATATATTTTGACTGGGAGTCTCTTTACTCACAGGATACTGGTAAAAATCTATTCCTAAAGGCAAAAGGCATAATAAGGTATCGATTGTTGAATGCCACTGTCAACTCCTTAGCCTTTCAATTTCAATACATTCAGATGTTTTTGCAATATTATAAAAACTAATTTTCAAAAAGAAAGATAATCTGCGTAGTTGCTCTATATGTCTGTTTCTTTATAGAATCTGTGTAGTGTGGGAGCAAGGCGGCTTAGTGGAAAGGGTGCAGACCTGGGCGTTAGAGGACCTGGATTCTAATCCTGGCTCTTACACTTACCCTCTGTGTGACCTTGGGCAAGTCAGTTCTCTTCTCTGTGCCTCACTTCCCTCAGCTGCAACATGGGGATTCAATATGTATTGACCAACTCTGTTATACTGTACTCTTCAATTGCTTAGTACAGTTCTCTTCACATAGTAAGTGCTCAATAACAGCCATTGATTGATTCTTGTTCCTCCTACATAGACGGTGAGCCCCGCGTAGGGCCTGATTATCTTGTATCTACCCCAACACTTAGTATATTGCCAGGCACATAGTAAGTGCTTAACAAATTCCTTTATTAATAGTTTTATTATTAGAGTTAATGAGGCTGGATTCTATTTGAAGAATCTAGACCATCCTTAGGTTAAATTGGGAGTACAGTTTTCCTTGGGTGGGAATGTCTAATTAGGAATGTCCAATTTCAGTCTTTGTTTTTTTTCCCCAGAAATTTATGGTATGCGTTAGCCTGTTCGAGCACTATTTGAAGAACTTAGGATCAGGTTTCTTTGCTTCTAAGTAAGCCCGTTGAGGACAGGGACCATTTCTATTTTACTGTGTGTACTACCCTTCTCTCCACCCAAGACCCCAGCTATTGTGCCTTGCCTGCAGTAAGCAGTAAAATGGTCATTTGTTCCTTCATTCAATCGTGTTCATTGAGCGCTTACTGTGTGCAAAGTACTGTACTAAGTGTTTTGTCAATGATGGCTATCATAAACAAGTCTCTTCTCAAAAACAATGGATGAGCATTGGGCCTGAGATTTCAGGCCATTGAACCCGTCTGAAGCAGTTGGTGGTCGTGGTAATGCTCTGTGCAGTGTCATTCGCACTCTTGTCGCTGCCAGTTGTGTTCCCTTTGGGTCAAAGGGTGCAACAAGTGAGTCAGTGGGAAGGAGTGCATCTGGGGCATTAGAGAAGTTAATGGAAATTGTAAAAGATACAGTCCATGCTTCAAGACCTGAGCCTACATAGGGTAAAGGGAGGGAGAAAATTTTCAAAAACAATCAATAGAAATAAACACCACAGGAGCCCAAGTGTCCAACAGCCCAAGGAGTAAAATTACAGTCGTTTAGCACCCAAAACTTGAAGATCCTCCAGACTAGAGACTCAGCAACTCAGAGTTCTGGCTGCCTCATTTTCCTTGAAGGATTGGGGTTTAGGTACTGCTGACTGGATAGAAAGAGGGGGAAGGAACCCCTTGATGCCTGGGTGGTTTCCCAAAGACCCTGAGGATTGGCCCCAGAAACCCCAGGAGCTGGGGAACCCCCAAGCAACATGGCATTGACATCTGTCAGCCAACCATTTCTACCATGACTTGATTCTCACTGTCCTAATAATGGTCTTGCAACAAAGCACAAAGCTTCACCCAATTCCGTGCATTTGTGTGAATTTGTCTCTGGCTTCCCTTTATGGCTTGTAATGCCGAAAGAATGACAGAACTCAGAATGTACTGCATTTTAGCACACATTCTTCTCTCATCCCTCCGTCCCCCATTAGAATCCCCGTGGGAGAAGGGGAAAAGTTGAGAGCTACTGTTTCCATTGAATTCATAAATAATTCACCCTGAGCCCTGTAACAAGAGTACCGGCTACAACCTATTACAGGGAAGTGACAGTAACAGTGTCTCCCTATGGGAGGAGAGAGGCAGAGGAGGCTGTTGTAACTAATTTTCTTCAATCACAGTAAGATTACTGTAAACAGATATAAAAGAGGAGTAGCTGGCTTCTACTTTCTCAACTTTTGAACTAGGAAATAAATCTGCACACAGGCTGCAGTAATTGGAATTCATTTTGGCATGTTGAGGAACACCAATATGTAGGTTGAATAGCACTGTGCTGTGAGATAAATCAAAACATCCACTAAAATATTTTATTAAATTTTCATCTTCCAAATTGCAGCTCCACTCAGTCAGTCATTCATCCTGATGTTCACACCATAATAAAATCAGTAATTTGTTGTTTAGGGGAACAAATGACTTGACTAAGGAAAAAGAGTTGCTGCAGTTTGCTTATTCTACATATTGGAGGAAAGAAAGTAGCCCACCCAATTGTATTTATTGAGCACTTACTGTGTGCAGAGTGCTGTACTAAGCGCTTGGGAGAGTACAGTACAATAATAGACATGTTCCCTGACCGCAGCATGCTTACAGTGTAGAGAGGGGAAGACAGACATCAATACAAATAAATAAACTACAGATATATACCTAAGTGTCATCGGTCTTTGAGGGGGGAAGAAACAAGGGAGCAGGTCAAGGCGACACAGAAGGCAGTGGGAGAAGAGGAAAGGAGGGGCCAAGTCTGGGAAGACCTCTTGGTGGAGATGTGCCTTCAGTAGGCTTTGAAATAAGGGAGAGTAATTGTCTGTTGGATTTGAGGAGGGAGGGCGTTCCAGGCCAGAGGCAGGATGTGGGCAAGGGGTCGGTGGCAAGTTAGGTGAGATTGAGGCACAGTGAGAAGGTGAGCATTAGAGGAGCAAAGTGTACAGACTGGGTTGTAGATGGAGAATGGCGAGGTGAGGTAGGAGGGGACAAGGTGATGGAGTGCTTGAAAGCCTATTGTGAGGACTTTTTGTCTGTTACAGAGGTGGATGGGCAACCACCGGAGTTTTTTGAGGAGCAGGGTGACAGTCCTGAACTTTTTTGTAGAAAAATGATCCGGGCAGCTGAGTAAAGTATGGACTAGAGTGGGGAGACACAGGGGACTGGCAGGTCAACAAGGAGGCTGGATCCTATCCCCTAATCCAGGCAGGATAGGATGAGTGATTATATTAATATGGTAGCAGGTTGGATGGAGAGGAAAGGGCAGATTTTTAGTGATGTTGCAAAGGTGGGACTGACAGGATTTAGTGATGGATTTAATATGTGGGGTGAGTGAGAGAGAGGAGTCAAGGATCACATCAAAGTTACAGGCTTATTAGACAGGAAAGATGGTGGTGCCATCTACAGTGATGGGAAAGTCAGGGAGAGGACAGGGTTTGGGTGAAAAGATAAGGAGTTCTGTAAAGCTTGAGATGATGCGAGAACATCAGGCAGAGATGTCTTGAAGGCAAGAGGAAATGTGAATCTGCAGAGAGGGAGAGAGATCAGGACTGGAGATGTAGATTTGGGTATCACCCACATAGCACTGGTAGTTGAAGCCCTGGGAGCGAATGAGTTCTCCAGGGGGGTGGGTGTAGATGGAGAAGGAGGAGCCTGTGAAGGAGACTGAGAATGAATGGCCAGAAAGATAACAGGAGAACCAGGAGAGGACAGAGTCAGTGAAGCCAAGATTGGATAATGTTTCCAGGAGAAGGGCGTGGACCACAGTGTTGAAAGCAGCTAAGAGGTCGAGGAGGATTAGGATGGAGTAGAGGCCGTTGGATTTGGCAAGAAGTAGATCATTGATGATCTTTGAGAGGGCAGTTTCTGTGGAGTCAAGGGGACAGAAGCCAGATTGGAGGGGGTCCAGGAGAGAATTGGAGGAGAGGGATTTGAGACAGCAGGTATAGGCAACTCGCTCAAGGAGTTTGGAGAGGAATGGTAGGAATGTAAATCAAATGGCATGTGAATTCTCTTTTTTTAAGTAAAAATTTGCAGCTGCCGTAACCAGCTCTGTTATGTGGAACTTATATAAAAAATGTAGAGTTTAAAAAAGTTTTTAAGTCTAAATACCTTTTCTCTTTCCTACACCAAGTATGGTTCCAGTGTGGTAGTGACCGTTTTAAAATTCTAGCCCTGTTTCACTTTGTGAAAAAAACACATTTTATTCAGTTTTGATTATTGTCACAATTCCTGAATTAAGTGACTTCAACTGTATAGTTTTCACAAAGCTTTTTTGACCCCACCCATCTACTTTTGGCTCGTATTTCTTTAAGGGAGAGAGTACAGGATATGACCGTTAGTATGGTGCTCTTGGCAAATATTCATCCTTTTCTGAGTCTCACATACCAAATTATTAAGTAGTCTCCTCTGACCTGGCTATTAGCATCCAAGGTTTGCATCTCAAAAGTACAACTGGACTAAACTGGACTAAATATTTTTCAAACAGATTATAGGCCTCTTAAATTGCCCTTCCCTGTCTGATAATGCACCAAGTGAAAATTATACACATAAGTTCACGTAAATATCCGAAAAGTCTAGAAGACAATTTCCTTATACTTAGCATTCCTGTGGATAGTGTTTATTTTGGAAAAAATTGTGACATAGCATATTGATTCTGCATCAGTACAATAGGAAATGGGAGTTTAGTGATATCCCTAACTGGGAATTTTCATTCTATAGTATCCTGGCGCTTGAGCTGTGCTTTTGTATGCTTTTCTGTCTACACGTATATGTCCAGTCTTCCATGCCTCAAGTAAATTTGTTGAAATCCGATGCTTTAGTTTACACTAAATTATTGGACAAAAATAGCTTACCTTTGGAAATAGCTAATTTCTTACTGTGTCAGATCGTTTATTCCAAAATATTCAATGGATGGTCTGAAAATTATGGTTTTAACTAGCTTCCATTAGGGTTCTTAGAAGGTGAGATTTAGGAATAGTCTCTGGGCTTATTGCATTTTTATTTGATTATGAGGTAGATACATTTTTATCATCATTAATCCTGCCTCAATATGGTATTTTGTTTTGCTATAGTTTAAGGATTAGTGGGCATATAATGCAGCTTCCCATGCTTAAATGATCACTTTCAGGTTTGTTATTTCCAGTGAAATATGGTCTTGTGCTTGCTGACACATTTTTAGTGTTTGATTATGGACAGAATGTTAGTGTTTTTCCACCAATTTGAGCTTTTCCTTCAGTGTAGCGCCTCCTTTTTCTTTTTTGAAGCCATTGGCCACTTTTGTTGGAACAAATCTCACAACATCTTAAAAAATATGATAGATTTCACCTACTTCCTTACAGCCCCAGTGGGCTAGTCAAATACCAGTAGAAGCAGCATGGCCTTGTGGAAAGAGCATAAGGCTGGGAGTCAGAGGACTTGGTTTCTAATCCTGTCTCCTCCATTTAACCTGCTCTGTGACCTTGGGCAAGCTGCTTAACTCTCCCGTGCCTCAGTTCCCTCATCTGCAAAATACCTGTGTTCCCTCCTACTTAGATTGTGGGACCTGATTATCTTGTATCTACCCCAGCACTAAATCCAGTTCTTGGCATGTAGTACATGCTTAACAAATACCACAATTATCATTATTATTGCCATTAGGGGATCTGATACTCATATTTGTGGTTTGCTCTTCAGTGGTTAATTAAAATTCTGGTATTTGTTAAATGCGCACTGTGTGCCAAGCACTTTTCTAAGTGCTGGGGTCTTCTTCTTCAAATGCTGTTGAGTTGTTTCTGACCCATAGCCCCTGCATGGATTCACCCTCTTCAGAACATCCCATCTTCTGTCATAAGGTCCTTCTGTTATGTATATCCAAAGAGTTTTCTTGGTAATGATATGGAAGTGGTTTACCATTGCCTTCTTCTGCACAGTAAAAATTTGAGCCTCTGCCGTTGTCTTTGATCAATGTTTTGATCACTTTGACATTTCGGCTTAGACCTTTCGGTTCTGCGAAGCCCTATAGGGCATAGCCCTAAGCTCCATCAGCATACGCGAACTCTCCTGCCACAATAAGGTGTCAATTCATAGGGGTACTGGGGTAGATACAAGTTAATCAGGTCTAACAGAGACCCTGTCCCATATGGGGCTCAGAGTCTAAATAGGAGGGAAAACAGAAATACTATCCTCTCTTTCTTCATGATGCTTCCTGATAGGTCTGGGAGTTGCCCGATTGACAGGAGCAATGGCAATTCTCCACTCACCCTCATCTCCTCGAGCCTACCTGGATCCTTGGTCTATCTTAGGGTCCCCAAACTCTGTTACCTTTTTCTCACTATTAACTTTAGAATGCTTCAATCTGCATATACATCTCCATGCTCACTTTCTATTGTAAGCTCTTTGAAGGCTAGGATGGTGTCTTTTCAATCAATTATTGCTATTTATTGGACACTTCCTTCTTTTGTGTGCTCCCCAAGCTTCTAGAACAGTGCTTCCTACACAGTAGGTGCTCAGCGAGTATTATTGATGCTGGTTCTGCCTTTAATGGGGAAGCAGCATGGCTCAGTGGCTAGAGCACAGGCCTGGACGCCAGAAAGACCTGGGTTCTGATCCCGGCTTGCCACGTGTCTGCCGTGTGACCTTGGTCAAGTCACTTCCCTGGGCCCAGTTATCTCATCTGTAAAATGGGGATTGAGTGTGAGCCCCACATGGGACAGGGACTGTGTCCAACCCAATTTGCTTATATCCATCGCAGTACTTAATACAGTACCTGGCACATAGTAAGTGCTTGACAAATGGGCAATTATTATTATTAATTATTAATTATGGTGAGATTTGTGGTGCAGTTCTACAAACGTGCCGGTCTTGTTTATTCGGAGCAAACTCCACCAACATGAGCTTGGCACTAAACTTACGATTTGCCCTTTGCAGAGTCAGTACAAAAATATACACCTGTTTTATGCAGACACAGCCACTGTCCTCTTGGTGTGCAAATGTATTTAAATAACTCCATAGCAAATGGCATCTATTGGAAAGAGAATTGCATTTCAAGATGCAGACCGACTAACCTCAAAAACTTTAACAAAAACTTGTCACACACTCAAAATCACTACTCTTTGATTAAAAAAAAAAGCTCCTGGAATTTTCATGAAAGTTGATGTTTTCTGCATATGCTAGATGGATTTTTATGTTCCATAGATGCCTTTACCCTATTCAATTTCAGTTATTGTAGCAATATGTGAACTTTCCAAGAGTAGAATTGTATTATCACCCAACCCAACAGCATTGCCCAGGATTTATTCTAAATACAATGCCTTTTTTCTTCATTGTGTTTCAGCACAATACTCTTCCCCTTCTCTTTCCTCTCCCTGGGACCCTCCCCTACACCAACCACACTAATAGCAAGTTTTACTATTTGTCATTCTTTTCATTCCCTCACTGCGCTGCCAGTTGTATAATGGAAGAGTCCTCGACAGTCTGAAATGATAGTGATTCAGTTATGTTCCCTGAGGATCTGTTTCATTCTTCCCTTCTTTCCGCTCTTGGCCAGTTGTTCAACTTTTCTTGGCCTGCAACCTTCCCAACGCCATTTACTAATGGTCAGAAATATTCCCATTCCTTCTGCTGTGCTCCTGGTACTCCAGTTCCTTCCATTCTCATTTTCTCCACTGCTGAGTGTCTGCATTACATTGAGGCAAGGACCCGGGCCTCTAGATGTGGAATGAGAGCTTTCTGTGGGGCAAGAACAGAACTGGCTTGGTGGAGAGAAGTGCATTCTGTGCTCTGGTTTAATTTTTATTATTATTATTATTATTATCATATTTGTTTAGCACTTACTATGCACCAGGCACTGTACTAAGCACTGGGGTAGATACAGTTTGGGTACAGTCCATGTCTCACATGGGGCTCACAGTCTTAATCTCCATTTTACAGATGAGGCACAGGGAAGTGAAGTGACTTTCTCAAGGTCACCAAGCCGGGATTAGAACCCAGGTCCTCCGACTCCCAAGCCTGTGCTCTTTCTACTAGGCCACGCTGCTCTGGGCCATCAAGATTTTTCCCATTATTCCAGAGGCCATCTGTCTCAGATTTTAAATGTGTGGTCCCGCCTCGGGGAAGATGATCTACTCTGCAGAGCTCTTCCAATCCTGTGACCCAGGAGCCAGATTTTCCCCGCACCTAGGCCACTTGTGTTAGGTATAGGTTAGTTGCCAAGGAAACAAATCAAGCCTGTGGAGGCTAAAACCTTTCTTTCATTAAGGTATCTCTCTTAAGCTCCTAACTACATGGTTCTTCATGACTGTCCATCAGGAGAAGAGGTCCAGAGGTCAATATGGTAACTTAATTTCTCATGGAGTAGGCCGGATATGGAATTCAAACCCAAAGGCCAGCAGGCTGAAGCCTATAAATAATGCTGCACATATATCTGTCACCCAGAATAAGGCTTCAGCAATAGATGTGTTTCATGAGAGCTCTGAAGATAGGTCAGAGGGTATATTTCTTCAGCCACTTCATCTACTCCAACTTAATTATACCCAAATGACAAGAGATAATTTAAGAATACCTTTGCCCATGAAAAGAGAAGCCATGTTGTCAGGTGTTTAGAGCAGGTCTGGGAGACAGAAGGACCCGGGTTCTAATTTTGGCTCCACCAGTTGTCTGCTGCGTGACCTTGGGCAAGTCACTTAACTGCTCTGTGCCTCAGTTACCTCATCTGTAAAATAGGGATTAAGACTGTGGCCCATGTGGGACAAGGATTTGTGTCCAACCTGATCAGTTTGTATCTACCCCAGTCCTTAGAACAGTGCCTGGCACATAGTAAGTGCTTAACAAATAGCATGAAAAAAAACCACAGGCAATATGACCAGATTTGCCCAGTTTTCCAGAACAAACCTTCTTTACTATTACTCTGAGCAGTCATCTTGGGTTGGAAGGGAAAGGTACCTAGCATGAATGACTCGGGATCCCATCTGCCTTTTAATCCTTACGTCCCCTCCCATGAGCTCTTACCATTTTCTGTTTTGGGGGGGGGGGGGGGGGGCACGCTACTGCATTCCCTCTCCCCCACAACTCTTGATGCCTGTATATTCCTGTCAGTGTGGACAAGAAAGTTTTATCTTTTTAGACATCGAGGATGGACTTTACATCTGGATGCACTAGTGTAATTTTGGGAAAGTTATCATTAAAGCTTGATTTTTGTCATGCAGAGAGTGAAGAATATGAAATCCAATGTTGTACAATGTTATAAATTACTTACTTTTATCAAATCCATCATAGCCCAACTTGATCATATTACCAAGTCAGACATCAGATATTTGTCTTATAAACACTGAACTTGCTATTGATGTTCCCAAGTGTCAGACAGTTTTCAATCTTGCTGGAAGACCTGGATAAAAATCTTAATAGCATCATATTTGAACCCAAAGGGCAGCTTTACATGGTTCCCTACTGGACTCTCATTAAGAAAGCTAAACCTCACTTAGGACTGTAATTAAAGCTCTGAAAAAGTCACACCTTATGGAGTAGCGTCTTTTAAAATATTGTCAGTGAAAACCCAGATTTTTACTGTTTTAATATTTTGACAAGTATGTATTTAGAATGGTTATTACTCACACTATCTTGAATCTCTATTTTCATTCTTCCATTTTAATACTGTGATCATTTTACTAATAATAAGCATGTGGCACAAACCTGAAAAAGCAGTTAGTATGGTACAAATAAATGTATCTTGAGAAATGAACCTGAAGGACTAATGGTGACATTGGTGAAGCTACTGGCAGTAATTATCTAATGAAGTATTACCGAAATTGCTGGAAGCGAGTGTAAACCAAACTTGCAAGGTTGGTTTACACTGAGCTAGTCCTCCTGTTGAGTAAAATCCAGGTTTCCATTAAGGCTTGGCCTCGTTCCTCATTTAGCTAAAATTGGGCTTGTCAAACCAAATCTTACCAGGGTCAAGTTAGTGCATCTCTTGGGTCGCTTAACCATCTAGGAGAGCCTTGAAGAATTCCAGCTTTTAATGAAAGAAACCCTCCAACCCAGTGAATTGCAGTGTTAATGGAAATATTGCTGAAGGATTTGAACTCCCATAATTCTCAGTCAATCAATCAATTATATTTATTGAGCACTTGCTGTATGCCGAGCACTGTACTAAACTCTTGGTAAAGTACAACTGCTCGCAAGGAGCTTATAGTCTAGGGGGGAGACAGATGTAAAGGGAAGCAGCGAGGCATAATGGATAGAGCATGGGCTTGGGATGATATAGAAGCTCGTGGGTTCTAATTCCAGGTTCACCACTTGTCTGCTGTGTGAGCTTGGGCCAGTCACTTCACTTCTCTGAACCTCCGTTACCCCATCGGTAAAGAGGCAATTGGGACTTTGAGCCCCATGTGGGACAGGGAGTGTGCCCAACTCGATGTGCAAGTATCCCCCCAGCATTTAGTACAGTGAGCACTGAACAAATACTACTATTGTTACTGTTGTGATTCTCATTACATAAATTATGGTTGTGTACTTGAGCCCTGCGGGGCTGAAGGTATGGTAACGTCAATGTTTAAAACATTTGGGAGTTCCAAATAAATGCCTAAACTGTTATCTTAGTGCCCGTGATTACAAAATAATTCTTGCAACATGCCAGTGGTCATCCCACTGGGGAAGCAGCATGGCTCAGTGGAAAGAGCCTGGGCTTGGGAGTTAGAGGTCATGGGTTTGAATCCCAGCTCCTCCCCTTGTCAGCTGTGTGACTTTGGGCAAGTCACTTAGCTTCTCTGGGCCTCAGTTACCTCATCTGTAAAATGGGGATGAAGACTGTGAGCCCCCCTTGGGACAACCTGATCACCTTGTATCCTCCCCAGCGCTTAGAACAGTGCTTTGCACATAGTGAGCGCTTAACAAATGCCATTATTATCATTATTATTGTTATTATTATCCCCTCTTCTGGATACCAAGCTAAAGAAAGTCAGGTTTTGGGGTTAAATGATTCATTTTGAACAACAGAGGGCGTGAGTGTCATAGCGGAGCCTTGAACTCATGATTGTCTGACCCGAATCCCACTCAGACTGGGTATTTATTTCTCTAGGGCAATTTGTGACTTCAAAAAAAAAAAAAAAAGGGAGGGCCCTAAATTCCCAGACAGAGCTAATCCTCTCTAAACCAGGTTCAAATAAATCAAAAAAAAAAATTTAAAATCAGAAAAAGCACTTATGGACATAGAAGAGTATCTTAGTAAAACATTTAAATCTTTCTACCATACCTGACCAACATTCAGGCTTAGTAGAGGTCCAAATGGTTGTCTTCTTGCTCCTGGAGGAAGCTGGTATTTTTATCAGTACAGTTCCAATGCTGGGTTGTTGTTTTGTCTGTTCTCATCAACAGAAAGACTGAAATTCAGGCACTCGATTTTCAGGAGAATCTAAACCCGAGCCTTTTTTTTTTTTTTTTTAATGTGTATCTCAGTAGTTCTGGGGGTTTTGGTTTTTTTCTGTTGGGCATTAACCCGAGTATTAGGCCTGCAGTCAAGTATAAAATTATTACAGTTATTAGTTACAGTTTTGTTGGAGGTTATGTACTTGCTAATGATAGTTTAAATTTGCTTATTCCCTATAGACATATATGAAAACCAGAGTATTTTGGAATGATCTGGCAAGTTAAAATTTATTGCTTACTGATTCATAGTAATTACTGTTTATAGCTTAGGCATTAAAGGTATTGAAACTGTTAGCATCACATTGCAAGTATTGTTCATTACCCTGAGCAATCTTCCTGATTTATGCATTCATCTATTATGACGGTATGAAATAACGTATCTGATCGTCAGAAAATTCGGCATGCCCTGTTGATCATTCAATAATAATAATAATAATAATAATGGCATTTATTAAGCATTTACTACGTGCAAAGCAATGTTCTAAGCCCTGGGGAGGTTACAAGGTGACCAGGTTGTCCCACGGGGGGCTCACAGTCTCAATCCCCATTTTACAGATGAGGTAACTGAGGGACAGAGAAGTGAAGTGACTTGCCCAAAGTCACACAACTGACAATTGGTGGAGCTGGGATTTGAACCCTTGACCTCTGACTCCAAAGCCCATGCTCTTTCCATTGAGCCACGATGCTTCTCTACACTCCCAAACACTCAACATTGAACACTCTCGAATGATGTCCAAGCCATGTCACTGCAGAACAGTAGCTCTTGCGATGAAAATACCCAGGCGGTTGGAGGGCAGGGCAGTGTTAGATGGGTGAGAAGCCGCTAGGCCATATGGCTGCTGTTGCTTCACTTCTTGTCTCTTTTGCTCTCATGGGGCTTGACTTGATTGCCAGCTCTGAGGAGGGTGTGTGGGCAGGAATGATGTCTCTCCTTGATGATGATGATGGCATTTATTAAGTGCTTACTATGTGCAAAGCACTGTTCTAAGCACTGGGGAGGTTACAACGTGATCAGGTTGTCCCATGGGGGGCTCACAGTCTTAATCCCCATTTTACAGATGAGCTAATTGAGGCACAGAGAAGTTGTGACTTGCCCAATGTCACACAGCTGACAATTGGCAGGGCCAGGATTTGAACCCATGACCTCTGACTCCAAAGCCCAGGCTCTTTTCATTGAGCCACGCTGCTTCTCCTTATATCCAAGGGCTCCAGTGAAGGAGAGGCTCCCACGCCATGAGGCTTTCTACCTATCCAGCTCCAGTGGGGGATGACCCTGAATCATTAAACTCAGTGCTTCACCCTATGATGGCATTTAAGTGCTTACTATGTGCAAAGCACTGTTCTTAGCTCTGAGGGGGGATACAAGGTGATCAGGTTGTCCCACGTGGGGCTCACCGTCTTAATCCCCATTTTCCAGATGAGGGAACTGAGGCTTAGAGAAGTTAAGTGACTTGCCCATGGTCACACAGCAGACATGTGGCAGAGCTGAGATTCGAACCTGTGACCTCTGACTCCAAAGCCCATGCCCTTTCCACTGAGCCACGCTGCTTCTCTACTATCAATCAATCAATCAATCGTATTTATTGAGCGCTTACTATGTGCAGAGCACTGTACTAAGCGCTTGGGAAGTACAAATTGGCAACACATAGAGACAGTCCCTACCCAACAGTGGGCTCACGGTCTAAAAAGGGGAGACAGAGAACAGAACCAAACATACCAACAAAATAAAATAAATAGGATAGAAATGTACAAGTAAAATAAATAAATAAATAAATAAATAGAGTAATAAATATGTACAACCATATATACATATATACAGGTGCTGTGGGGAAGCGAAGGAGGTAAGATGGGGGGATGGAGAGGGGGATGAGGGGGAGAGGAAGGAAGGGGCTCAGTCTGGGAAGGCCTCCTGGAGGAGGTGAGCTCTCAGCAGGGCCTTGAAGGGAGGAAGAGAGCTAGCTTGGCGGATGGGCAGAGGGAGGGCATTCCAGGCCCGGGGGATGACGTGGGCCGGGGGTCGACGGCGGGACAGGCGAGAACGAGGTACAGTGAGGAGATTAGCGGTGGAGGAGCGGAGGTTGCGGGCTGGGCAGTAGAAGGAGAGAAGGGAGGTGAGGTAGGAGGGGGCGAGGTGATGGACAGCCTTGAAGCCCAGGGTGAGGAGTTTCTGCCTGATGCACAGATTGATCGGTAGCCACTGGAGATTTTTGAGAAGGGGAGTAATATGCCCAGAGCGTTTCTGGACAAAGATAATCCGGGCAGCAGCATGAAGTATGGATTGAAGTGGAGAGAGACACGAGGATGGGAGATCAGAGAGAAGGCTGGTGCAGTAGTCCAGACGGGATAGGATGAGAGCTTGAATGAGCGGGGTAGCGGTTTGGATGGAGAGGAAAGGGCGGATTTTGGCAATGTTGCGGAGCTGAGACCGGCAGGTTTTGGTGACGGCTTGGATGTGAGGGGTGAATGAGAGAGCGGAGCCGAGGATGACACCAAGGTACTCCTCCTCCTAATAATAATAATAATAATAATAATAATAATAATAATAATAATGGCGGTATTTGTTAGGCACTTACTATATGTCAAGCACTGTTCTAAGCGCTGGGGTAGATACAAGCTAATCAGGTTGGACACGGACCCTGTCCCAAAGGGGGGGCCCACAGTCTTAATCACCATCTTACAGATGAGGTAACTGAGGCAGGGACTTAACCAAGATCACACAGCAGACTAGTGACAGAGTGAGGATTCGAACCCAGGCCGTCCCAACTCCCAGGCCCGCGTGCTGCTTCCCACTTGACTCACTTCAGTTGGTTCGCATCTGTGCATAGACTCTCATGGGTCTACACTTATCCCATCAGGCGCTTAGGACCATATTTCGTTGTCCCTTTGGAAGACAGTCCTCCAAGCTCGGAATGTGGCTCGCCTAGTCAATTGCTATGTTGCATCCCATATTCTTCCTCAGCCATCATTCCCGCCTCTGAGGCGGGGAGGAAAATGGTATTTATCCTTGTGGCATATCAAAGGTGAATTGTTATGTATGTACATTTTTATTTAAATCAACTCAGCACTCCTCTGCAGCCCCCGTGACACCACCGCCGCCACCACCAGATGCAGGTGTCCATGTTTCTTTCTTTAGAATAACTACATCACACCGGCTCTCCCCAAGCCCTGCAACCTCCGCAAGTTCCCAATCTGATTCTTTTCAATTTTTTTTTTTGTCACGGTTTCAATTGATCAAATGAGCATATTCACTTTAGCCCCCAGGTAACATTTACATCAAAAACAAGTTGTGATCAAACCATCCCTTCTTCCCAGGGCCAACTCCTCCACGGTGTGGTTTCCCCTGCTTCCCAACCCAAGGGCACTTCCTCTATCATGTAATAATAATAATAATGATGGTGTTTGTTAAGCACTTACTATGTGCCAAGGACTCCAGCTGAGCCTTCAATTGCCCAAACCCTCCCATACCTAGATGATGATCCCCTCCTCCCCCTACACCTCCACTCTTTAGAGGCCACAGCAAAGTCACTGCCCTGGAGGGACCACATACAGACCACATACCCCATGGGCTAACTGCTCAGACAATTGGGAGAGGAAATGCAATTTGGAACTTCCTGTGATGGTAATAATGGCAATTAATAATTGTGGTTTTGTTCCGTACTTAATTGTGTGTAAAGCACTGTGCTGAACTTTGGGGTGGGTACAATGCAATCAGATCAGACACAGGCCCTGCCTCCCGTGGGGCTCCTAGCCTAAGGGGGAGGGAAAATAAGTATTTAATCCCCATAGTACAGATGAGGAAACTGAGTGCCAAAGGAGGTTGTAACGTGCTCAGGATCATACTGCTGACAAACGGTGGAGCTATTGTGATATGCTGTGTCTGGCTTGCTCTCCTGAGACCAGCAGGAAGAAATTCCATAATAATAATGATGGCATTTGTTAAGCACTTACTATGTGCAAAGCACTGTTCTAAGCGCTGGGGGGATACAAGGTGATCAGGTTGTCCCACGTGGGGCTCACAGTCTTAATCCCCATTTTACAGATGAGGTAACTGAGGCTCAGAGAAATTAAGTGACTTGCCCAAGGTCATACAGCAGACATGTGGCGGAGCCGGGATTAGAACCCGTGACCTCTGACTCCCAAGCCCAGGATCTTTCCACTGAGCCACACTGCAATAGTAATAATAATATTATTACTATTAACAAATTACTATTACTACTATTACAAATATTATTACTATTAACAAACTAGTAACAAATTGCTATTAACAAAGTTAAACCCTTACTATGTATCAAGCACTGTAAAAGCACTGGGGTAGATACAAGATAATCGGGTCCCACTTGGGGCTCCTAGTCTAAGAGGGAGGAAGACCAGGTATTGAATCCCCATTTCGCATATGAAGGAACTGAGGCACAACAAAGTTAAGTGACTTACCCAAGGCCACACAGCAGACGAGCGACAGAGCTGGGATTAGAACCCAAGCCTGTGCTCTGTCCACTAGACCACACTGCTTCTTCATGTGATAAAATATTTCTGCTTACTCTACCTGGGTTTAAAGGGAAGCTAGGGCAAGCAAATTTGGAGATTATTTTAAATTAAACTCCTCTCCCATCTCCTTCTCCAAGCATAGACTCTAGATGTCCAAGACCCATTGATGTCTGAGCTCTGTTCATCAGATCCCCAAATTGGCCCTCACATTT
Organism: Tachyglossus aculeatus; assembly: GCF_015852505.1. Lineage (NCBI taxonomy): Eukaryota > Metazoa > Chordata > Mammalia > Monotremata > Tachyglossidae > Tachyglossus > Tachyglossus aculeatus. The sequence continues at coordinate 38,413,531 of NC_052067.1, read as the reverse complement.
TGGATTTCATCACCTTTGAATATTACCTTGTTAACCTCCACGATGGTATTTTCTACTGTTATCCTCTCCAATTTGTGGTTCTGATTAAATTCTGACTTCAGTCATTGCCATGTTTGGGAATATCAACTGTGGTCCCTCAGGCCTTCTAAACTGGGCCCTGGCTGGAGCTTTTAATTACATATTTTCCTTGGATGGCCCTAAAGGCAGGATAGCTAATTCTGATCCTAGTTTGAGGTTGATTAAACAACCAAGTGGCCCCAATTTCCATCTCAAGAGGCCAGAGCCTCTGAGTCTAATATCAGCAATTCATTGCTGATCCCACTGATATATCTTGGGATTGTGTGGAAGATAGCCTAATGTTTTATTCAAAACATTGTCACTAAGTAAGCCACTGGCTTACTGGAACTGTTTAAATGCTAGTTAAAAAGTGTAGTTGTCCCACTAGTTCAGGTCATTTCTGAGCCTACTATACAAATACTCTTACTTAGGTCACATAAATTATTGATCTCTTTTTCTCAAATAATCAATGGTATTTATTGAGCACTTACTGTGTGCAGAGCACTGTACTAAGCACTTTGAAGAGTGCAATGCAACAGAGTTGGTAGACACATTCCCCTCCCACAGTGAGTCTGCAGTCAAGGGGAGTCTAAGTCTCCATTCATTCATTCATTCAATCGTATTTATTGAGCGCTTACGGTGTGCAGAGCACTATACTAAGCGCTTGGGAAGTACAATTTGGCAATAAATAGAGACAATCCCTACCCAACAATGGACTCACCATCTAGACAGACACACACAGACACGCAAACACTCACTCTCTCTCTCTCTCTCTCTCTCTCTCTCTCTCTCTCTCTCTCTCTCTCTCACCACAGACAGACGGAGATAGACAAAACGAGTTTCCATGGCTCCATCAACTCTTCACTGTTTGCCCTTGGGCAAATCACTTCAGTTCTCTGGGCCCCGGTTTCACATCATTCATTGATTCGATCGTATTTATTGAGCGCTTACTGTGTGCAGAGCACTGGACTAAGCACTTGGGAAGTACAATTTGGCAACAAATAGAGACAATCCCTACCCAACAATGGACTCACCATCTCGACAGACACACACAGACACACAAACACACTCTGTCTCTCGCCACAGACAGACGGAGATAGACAAAACAAGTTTCCATGGCTCCATCATTTCCTATCCCCCAATAGCAAAAATGTAGCTTAGCTTCCTTAAGCACTGTTCAGGTTAGTTCTTCCACAAAACTTAAACACATTTATTTGTCTTATGGTACTCGTTAAGCACTTACAATATGCCAGGCACTGTACTAAATTACGGAATAGACACAAACTTATCGGGTTGGACAAAGTCTGTGTCCCACGTAGGGCTCACAGTCTTAATCTCCATTTTACAAATAAGGTAACTGAGGCCCAGAGAAGTGAAATGACTTGCCCAAGGTCACACAACAGACAAGTGGCAGAGCCGGGATTAGAACTCAGGTCCTCTGACTCCCAGGGCCCTGCTCTATTCACTAAACCTTACTGCTTTTAACCAATCTTTTAATCAAGGATTGCTGTATTTTGTATCATTTTTTTACCGTCCTTTTATTTACCTCTTGGAATTTTTATAGTTGACAAAACTCTACCACATCCTGAGATTTCCTGTATGGGTTTTTCCGCTTCTGTGTCTTACTATTTATGATTTCAAGCTTTAGAAACAGTTTGGTCTAATGGATAGAGCAAGGGGCTGGGAGTCACAAGGACCTGGGTTCTAATCCCAGCTCTGCCACTTTTCTGCTGTGTGTAACCTTGGGCAAGTCACTTCACTTCTCTGTGCCTCAGTTACCTCATCTGGAAAATGGGGATTAGGACTGTGAGCCCCAGGTGGGACAGGGACTGTGTCCAACCTGATTAGCTTGTATTTACCCCAGTGTTTAGTACAGTGCCTGACACAAACAAATACCAAAAAAAAAAAACAAAACATGGAAACAAACAAATCAGTCAGTGGTATTGAGTGCTTACTATGTGTAGAGCACTCTACTAAGAACAGGAGAGAAGACATTATAGTAAATTGTCCTTGCCTTTCAAGGAGCTTGAAATCTAACCAGGGACAAAGACATTAAAATAAATTAAAGGTAGGGGAATCAACCAAGTTTAAGAATATACTATATATTCTATATATACTATATATTCTATATATAGTCTGTATATACTAGTATATATACTATATATACATATATATGCTACTACAAATCTACTATATGTATATACATAGTATACTATGTATATATATATATATGTGTTGTGGCTGGGGATTATCCTAAAATGCCTAGGGGGTGTGAACTCAAGTAAATTGGTGATAAAGAGGGAGGGGAAATAGGGGAAATAGGGTAGGGAGACCAGTGATTAATCTGGGAAGGCATTAACACAATAATAATACTACTAATGGTGTTTGTTAAGTGCTTACTATGTGCCAAGCACTGTTCTAACTGCTGGGGGGATACAAGGTAATCGAGTTGTCCCAGATGGGACTCACAGTCTTAATCTCCATTTTACAGATGAGGTAACTGAGGCCCAGAGAAGTTAAGTGATTTGCCCAAAGTCACTCAGCTGACAAGTGGCAGAGCCAGAATTAGAACCCATGACCTCTGACTCCCAAGCCCATGTTCTTTCCACTGAGCCACGCTGCTTCTCATAGAAGAGGTCTGATTTTAGTAGGACTTTCTAAATATGGAACACTTCATGAATTTTCATATCACCTAATATTTATATATTATATAATATTGTATAATATTATATAATATTGTATAATATTAATATTGCATGTTATGATATTATAATATAATATTTATTTATATTTATTTATATTAGCATTTATAAATGCTAATATTTACTGTATTGTTCCAGTTTTAGTATATGTGCAGTCGAGGATATCAAAACTTTCTTTGAAACTCCTTTAGTAATAGAAATAATCATAACAGTGGTATTCAAGAGCTTATTATGTGCCAAGCATTGTACAGTCAACTTAAGTTAAATATAGTCTCTGTCCCACAGGATGCTCATAGTCTAAATAGAAGGGAGAACAAGCATTCAAGTATGAGGAAACAGATGCAGAGAAGTTAAGTGACTTGCCTGAAGTCACACAGCAGGCAATGGAGCGGTGTGGGAGTTAGAACCCAGGATCTCTGACACCCAGGCCCAAGCCCTCTCCATTAGGCCACACTGTTCCTTTTAAATGCCTTTTGTGTCCTTTTTGGTTCCAGGCATCTTGGTAGGCAATTGCCATGCTCCTTACTCTTCCACATAATGTAATAATAATGGCATTTGTTAAGCACTTACTATGTGCAAAGCACTGTTCTAAGCGCTGGGGGGGATACAAGGTGATCAGGTTGTCCCACGTAGGGCTCACAGTCTTAATCCCCATTTTACAAATGAGGGAACTGAGGCTCAGAGAAGTTATGTGACTTGCCCAAGGTCACACAGCAGACATGTGGCAGAGCCGGGATTCAAACCCATGACCACACAGGGTTATTACACAGAGCACTCACATATTCAAATCCCTGTTTAAAATCCATAAAAATGTAGTCCTATTAGCACTCTGGGGATTGGAGGGGGAAAAAAAATGAATCACGGTTCAAGGAATTCCATGCAAATATAAGGCCTTTACAACCCATTTTTTCCCCAGTGTTGGGGTACCCTTTTGTCAATTGTTGACATTGCTGTGAGGGGTTTTTTTTATCATTGGAGGAGTTTACGGACACACTTTTTCCCAACCAACTGTTCTGCTCTATCGTCCCCTTCCTGGATCCCACTAACCCAACTTGGGAAAGAAAGTAACCTTTCTTTAGAAGATGTAGGCCATTTGGCCTAGCTGCTGAACTTTGGTGCCAGTGGGTAACAGTATATCCAGCTTCTAAGACTAGCCCAGCAGCTGGTATGAAGAAGATTCAATGTCAAATTTCCTCATACCACCACCCAGTTTGGTCTCTTTCTCCGGTCCATTACCGGATCATTTTCTCTTCACTCACATGCTGCTTGGGAGGCTTGACTTAATAATCTTACCCTTCCGAGTTCTTGTCCAGATTTTGGAGTACCTCTTGAAAGATAATTTTTTATGAAGAATGGGATTCTTGAGTGAACTGTGAACAGTAGCCAAAGAACCTAAAGGTAGGAGCCAGAAAGATTCAGCTGAGAATATAATAATAATATCTCATATTTATGTGCATATATTTATTAGCTCCCTAAGGAGTTTAGAACACTATGCGACCGTCTCATTAATCATCACAGGTTATTATTGAAAGCCTTTTTCTGGGGTGTCATTCAAATGGGGGAGGGAGGGGGTTCATTTATAAGCATGTTAAATGACAGTTGCAAAAACCTACTCTGTATTCTGACCTTTGGATGGTTTCCTTTTTCAATCAGAATCTATTTATTTTTACACATCTCATTTTAAAAGCTGCTAATGTGAAAGAGTATCTGAATATAGATTTTCTGCTCCAGGGAGAGTGTCTACCTACCTTTTTGTAATTTACTCTCCCAAGCTCTTAGCCCAGTGCACTGCACACAGTAAGTACTCAATAAATGCCACTGATTGATTGATTATCCTACCACACGTTTCTTCTCTTTCTCATGTCCCATTTTCTTCCCGCTTTTGTTGTTCCTCTCTTTTTAACAGCCTTATCGCCTGTCTCTCCTCCAATTCTCTCCTTAACCCCCTCCAATCTGTGTTCTTCCTCCTCCACTCCACAGAAACTACCCTCTCAATCAATCGTATTTATTGAGCACTTACTGTGTGCAGAGCCCTTTACTAAGCACTTGGGAAGTACAAGTCGGCAACATATAGAGATGGTCCCTACCCAACAACGGGCTCACAGTCTAGAAGGGGGAGACAGACAACAAAGCAAAACATGTAGACAGGTGTCAAAGTCATCAGAACAAACAGAATTAAAGCTATATGCACATCATTAACAAAATCAGTAGTAAATATGTACAAGTAAAATAAATAGAGTGATAAAGCTGTACAAATATATATACAGGTGCTGTGGGGAGGGGGGAGATCATCGGTGATCTCCTTCTTACCACATCTAATGACCACTACTCCATCGTAATCTTCCTCTACCTTTCAGCTGTCTTTGACACTGTGGACCACCCCAACTCCTGGAAACATCTCCTATCTCTCTGGCTGCTCATTCTAGGGCTATTTCATGAGCTCCTTCTCTGCCTCCCACCCCCTAACTGTTGGGATCGCCTTCTATTCTCCGTCTACACCTACTCCCTTGGAGAAGTTGTTCAGTCCTATGGGTCCAACTACCATCTCTATGTGGATAATTCCCAAATCAACATCTCCAGCCTTGATCTCCCTCCTTCTCTGCTGTCTTGTATTTCCTTCTGCCTTCAGGACATCTCTACATAGATGTCCCACTGATACCTCAAACTTAACAAGTCCACAAGAGAACGTCTCATCTTCCTACTCAAATCCTGTCTTCCTGCTGACTTTCCCATCACTATAGACAGCACCACCATCCTCCCTGTTTCACCAGCCAGTAACCTTGACAATATCCTCATCTCATCTCTCTCATATATTCAGTCTGTCACCGAATCCTGTCAGTTCTACTTTCACAACATAGCTAAAATCCACTCTTTCCTCTCCATCCAAACTGCAGCCACATTGATCCAAGCACTTATCCTACCCTGCCTTGATTACTCCATCAGCCTCCTTTCGAACCTCCCTACCTTCTGTCTCTCCCACTCCAGTCCATACTTCATTCTGCTGCCCAGATCATTTTTCTAAAAGAAAACTGTTCAATCTGTGTTTCCCCACTCCTCATGAACCGCCTGGGGTTGCCTATCCACCTCTGCATCAAACAGAAACTCCTTTCCATTGTCTCTAAAGGTCTCTATCACCTTGCCTGCTCCTATCTTCACTGATTTCCTTCTACAACACAGCATGCTCACTTTGTTCCTCTAATGCCAAATTATGCACTGTACCTCGATTTTGTCTATCTCACCGCCCACTCCTCACCCATGCCCTGCTTTAGCATTAAACTCTCTCCCCCTTCCTATCTGACAGACCATCACTCTCCCCACCTCCAAAGCCATATTAAAATCACATCACCTTCAAGAGGCCTTCCCTGACTAAGCCCTCATTTCCACTACTCCCTTCCCACTCCGTGTCACATTTGCACTTGGATTTGTACCCTTTATTTACCCCCATAGCATTTATGTACATATCTGTAATTTATTTTAATGTCTGTCACCCCTCTAGGCTATAAGTGCCTGTGGGCAGGGAACTTGTCTACCAACTCTGTTGCACTGTACTTTCCCAAGCTCTTAGTTCAGTATTATGCACACAGTAAGTGCTCAATAAATGCTATTGATTGATTGATAATTAGTGCTTTTTGACAATGCTTTTATTGTCTTTCAGTTTGTAAAATATTCACTATTGTGATTACCCTTTAACACTCTATTTTCCATCCTCACCTTCCCTCACCTTTTCACATAGTTCTTATGACCTTCCCTAATAATAATAATAGTAATGGCATTAAGCACTTACTATGTGCAAAGCACTGTTCTAAATGCTGGGGAGGTTACAAGGTGATCAGGTTGTCCCACGTGGGGATCACAGTCTTCATCCCCATTTTACAGATGAGGTAACTGAGGCACAGAGAAGTTAAGTGACTTGCCCAAAGTCACACAGCTGACAAGTGGCAGAGCCAGGATTTGAACCCATGACCTCTGACTCCAAAGCCAGTGCTGTTTCCACTGAGCCACGCTGCTTCCCAATCCCAATACCGAGCACACTTAGATCTGTAGCATTCATTCTGCCTCTTCTTCTGGTTGCTTCCCAAAAAAGTTCTTGGTATGGGTTGAGGACCACCAAGTGCTCTTTCATTCCTTCTTCTAGCCATGGAGTAGGCTTGTTTCTTAGCCTCTCAAATTCCATATCTCCCTTAATGAGCAATTTCCCACATTTTATTTCTCTGGCAGTTTGATGTACTTAAAATTCTGCTTTACATTTATCCTTCGTCCCCCAAGTAAATCCATAAAAGCAGCATGGCTTAGTGGATAGAGCCCGGGCCTAGAAGTGAGAAGGACCTGGGTTCTGATCCCAGCTCCTCCACTTGTCTGCTGTGTGACCTTGGGTGAATTCCTTAACTTCTCTGTGTCTCAGTTCCCTCATCTATAAAATGGGGATTAAGAGTGTGAGCCCTATGTGGGGCAGAGACTGTGTCCAACCTGATTAGCTTGTATGTACCCCAACACTTAGAACAGTGCTTGGCACATCTTAAGCACTTAAGTGCCATAATTATTATTACAATCATAAACTATTTGTGGATCTTCCATCTTCATTCTTTGAGGTTCTCCTTTTTTTTTTTTGTATTTTCTTCCCCTACTCTGATCACCTGTATTTCTTTCCATTAGTTCTGAACCCGAATAGTTAATGTTACTTAGGATAGAATTAAAGTAGCAGTGCACCTCCTCCTTATCAGAAGTCTTATCTGAGTACACGGGAAGGTGGGAACATGGTGAAGCCGTGGGAGACGAAGGCATGTGTACTGATGTGCCTCCAGTGTGTGACAGCCCCTCTGCAGACAGGACATCAAGTCCCCTTTCCTCCCAGGTCAGTGCTGGGCCAGGGTTGTCACCACATTCCTAAGGCTCAGCTCGCCCAAGGCCAGGTTGAGCCAGGGAAGTCTTCGTTTCTTACCAACGCAAGGGTTTTGTGTGCATAAGGGACTAAGTGCTTGCAAGAACAGGAAAGCTCTTTTAAAAAATGCCTCCTTCCTCCTTCCCTCCAGTGTTTACTCCCCTGCCCTTTTACTATTTGCCATTCATTGATCACCTACTGTTTCTCTGTCACCTCCTTCTTTAACAGAGGGACCACAGTTTCTTCCTTGCTTTCTTCAGACCACGAACCAGTAAACACAGTCTATCCTCGGCTGAGGGAGAAGAGTAAGGGGGCGATTGGTTTGGTGGGGGAACAGGAGGGTTGGCAGCAAGACCTTTGCAAAGTAATAGTCAATTTGTGGATGGGAAGTGGGAAAAACTTGGCCCAAGGGTGGAGCTGGAAGAGGCGAGGAAACCAGAAGATGCACCAAAGTCTCTATTCCCAGCTCACTTTCAGGTGTTTGGGGCTGTTGGGAATTTTAATAGAGGTGCTTGAGAGCCTACTGCAGACACAAAACGTTCTCCTACCTCTAGAATGGCTTTAGCATTCCAGCTGGGGAAATAGTTGATTTCAAGAAAGAGAACAAGCGGTAGGTTGAGAAAAAAATTCTAAACTCTGAAGACAGCTCTCATTCTGAAGTGGGAGGATTTTTTTTCCTTCAGAGAAAGAAATCTTTCATAATTAAAATTATGGTAAAGATTGGCAGGAAAGATGACCTCTCTCAGTAAATACTTACAATTGAAACTCTGAGTTCATCCCAATAAAACGGCTTTTGGTCTGTGATACAATATAATAAAAACACTGATACTATGTCCAGTGTTTACAAAGCTCTTTTAATAGGAGGACCTCAAAGCACTTTAAGAAATGCCATAAGTAATTAATGATAATAACAATCCTGTAAGGCAAGCAGCATTATTTTCCCCATTGTCCATGTGGAGGGACTGGTTTTCAGAAAAGTTAAATGATTTTGCCAGCATCATTCAGTGATAGAGTGAAAATGTTTCATTAAACCTGGGTTGCTTTGGCAGTGTCTGCCAGAAAGCAAATGTTTATCACTGTCTTCATTGGCAACCCTTGGGAATATGCAGGGGCCTCATTTCCTTTCACACTGCCTAAGACAACAAACTCACATGGCATTATGGAATCATAAAATTGGCAGGGCTTTCAAATGGCCATTCATATCACTCTGTGCCCTCCAAATAAGTCTGCACCTAAACCTGACAAGTCTAAATCTAAATCATCCTAGGCAGAAAGCCACCCAGCATCTTCTTCAAAATATCCAGGAATTACATTTTCTAGTCATCTCTTGGTAGCCTGTTCAGTGTATAATTACCGTTACTGTTTGAATGGTCTTCTTTACCCTGGAAATTCTTTCTGTATATGGTGTTGATGATGATATTATTGTGATGATGATGATGTTAGTATTGAGTAAACACTTACAGTGTGCCAAGATCTGTATAGATACAAGATAATCAGATTAGAAACAGCACTTGTTCCTGTCCTTCACAGTCTAAGTAGGAAGGAAATCAGGTATTTTTATCTGTATTTACAGATGAGGAAACTGAGGCACAGAGAAGTGAAGTGAGTTGCTTAAGTTCATGCAGGTGGCTCCTTTCTCGTCAGTCCTTGTGCTCTTTAATGTACTGTGAAGTGGTTGCTTTTCCCACAGAGTTTAATCTTTTCACACACATGTGAAAAATCTTTTTAGTGATTTTGGTGATCATCTCAGGCTTAAGCTTGCTAGAATAACCAATGAGAGCAGTTAGCCCAGCCTTGCAAATTAAAAGGGGCTCACAGGTCCAAAGCCTAAAAGAAACTTAGCCAAATTGTACAATTGAATAAAATCAGAGATTGTGCCCCAGCAAAAGTGCTGAACATCAAGTATCCAATTCTCATTGTTTTCAGATGCATCATTTTGAAAATAATGAGAATATTGAAGTTTCCAGTGAACAATTTATAAATTTATTTTCAAGGCTGAGTTAGCCCATTATGATATTTTTCATCAGGACTGTGGATTAACAAATCAGATTCAGGAAGCTTCAGTACAATCCCAAACAAGTGCTGGGACTTTAGATCAGACTATTTGGTTAATAATAATAATGATAATAATAATAATAATGGTATTTGTTGAGCACTTCTTATGTGCAAAGCACTGTTCTAAGCGCTGGGGGAGATACAAGGTTATCAGGTTGTCCCATGTGGGGCTAACAGTCTTAGTCCCCATTTTACAGATGAGGTAACTGAGGCACAGAGAAGTTAAGTGACTTGTCCAAAGTCACACAGCTGACAAGTGGCAGAGCTGGGATTCGAACCCCTGACCTCTGACTCCAAAGCCCATGCTCTTTCCACTAAGCCACACGAACAGTTTAATTCCCTTCAGGTTCTTTAATTCCCTTCAGGTTCAGAACTTATTCCTGGAAGTCAGCTAAATGCTTCTCTCCTCAAGAACCCAGCTGTTTGAATGACACCAGGAAGTCTGGAGGTGTCACAGTGGAAGGAATTGTGTAAACTTTTTCTTTCCTTAATACATACCTCTATGTAGTATTCTGAAAAGCAAAGTTAGTTACACCATAAAATTTTACCCTTCTGACTCCCAATTTGGGTTTTATTTGCAAAGGGATTTTAGTTCAAGAAAAAAATGTATTTAAGGAAACTGTAATTATCCTTCAACCACAGTCCAAATTCCTATCTCTGGGGGAAAAAATGAGCAGTACATAATATCATTTCCCTTTGTCATTCTATTCCCTAACCAGAAACCAACTGGATCTCTCTTTCAGCCCTTTACCCTCCTCTTTTTCTCCTTTTGACTTCTTCCATTTCTTCTGTCATTAAAACAGAAATGGCATAGCCTAGTGGATAGAGCGTGAGCCTGGGAGTTAGAAGGATCTAGGTTCTAATCCCAACTCTGCTAGTTGTCTGCTGTGTGACCTTGGGCAAGACACTTCACTTCGTGTCTGTTACCTCATTTGTAGAGTAGGGTTTAAGACGGGGAGCTCCATGTGGGATATTGACTGTGTCAGACCTCATTAGCTTGTATATAGCCCAGCTCTTAGAATGGGTAAGTGTTTAATGAATAATATTAAAAAACAAACAGACAAAAAAGTATGTAGAAGGGAACAGCACTTTCTAATTGTAAAAAGAAATCAATTTTAGCCAGTTCTTTTCTATGTTAGTCTTTTAGTTACCAGTATCCTTTGGATTATTTCAATGCAATTCCTTATTCATCTTCACTTACCAGCCCCCCTCTCTTTCTCTCTGAAATGTAAGGCAAACCGCACCTCTTAGTCGCCCATCGACACATACTTTTTGCTGCTTCTCCTAGTTGTCCCCACCTACTTATATTTCTCACAGAACTATTTTTGTTTACTCCTTTGTTGTAATTGCTATAGTTTGCATTATATTCATATGATCAATGCATTATACATTAAAATTACCTCTGTGATTTCCCTCAAGGCCATCCTTACCTCTCCAATACGCAAAGCCTTTTAGAAAACAAAGGAATCTAGGATCCTAGTGTGTGTCCGGAGTTGCAGCAAAATAATGCTTTGGAGTCGTAACTGATTGGTAATGTTCAAGGGGAAGGAAGGGAGGGAGAAGAGATAAGTGGATTTTGCCACAGGTTAAAACCCCTAAATCAGAAAGTGATAGAGATGGCGGGGAGTTTGATATGGTAATGGTGGCCCACTGAGTCAGTGGAATTAAAGACTCTTGATTCCTGCCTTCAGACATAACCACTTGGAGAATGAATAAATGATCTCTCTACCCACACTCTACCTATATATTTTGCTGTACTCTGCTTTTTTCAATGTCTTTTTCCATTTTTTCTCCTAATTGCAAACAGAGATTTCTGCTTCCATCTTTCCTTGCTTTTTCCTTATACTTCATTCTTTCCCTCTTCCTTTGCTATGCCCTCTTCACATTCCTCCTCCGCCCAACTCTTAGTATCAGAGTTACCAAGTTGGAGTGGCTTAAAATTGTCTTCTACTCTACTGTAAGCTCATTTTGGGCAGGGAACATGTCTGCTAATTCAGTTGTATTGTACACTTCTAAGTGCTTAGTACAGTGCTCTTCATGTAGTAAGTGCTCAATAAATATCACTGATTGATTGATTCTAGCCTATCCTCCCTACCTGCAGGTAGGACTGGGCCTAAGCCTTCTGGCAAAGGAAATTTCATATTTTCCTCTGGTAATTTTCTTTAGCATTTCAGCTTTTTCCCAATGCCATAGTCGATCTATCAATGAATTATGAATATTTATTGAGCACCTACTGTGTGCATGGTACTAAGCACTTAGGAGAGTACAACGGAGTAAAGAGACATGATCACTTCCCTCAGTGAACATGCAATCTAGTGGAAAAGATAGATATTAAATAACATGTAGGGAAAGCAATTGAGTTGAAAGATGGGTACATAAGTGCTTGTAGGTTTGGGGGGCATGGTGATACCTATGTACTTAGCGGGTACAGACTGAAGTGTATATGTGATGCAGTGGGGAAGGAAAATCAGATGGGGAGAGGAGAAATTAGTAAAGAAAGGCTACCTGGAGATGTAATTTTAGTAGGGCTTTGAAGGTGGAGAGAGTAGTCATTTGTTGGATGTGAGAAGGGAAGGAGTTGCCAAGCAAGGAGGGAGGAGGTGAGCAAGGGGTGGATGGTGAGAGAGATGACAGTGAGGCAACTGGAGTAGGTGTTAGAGGAGTGAAGTGAGTGGGCTGAGTTGAAGTGCACGAGGAGCAAGGATAAGTAGCGGGGAAAGTGCCGATTGAAGGCCTTAAAACTGATGATGCATTTCTACCTGAGGCGGGGATGGATGGGCAACCATTGGAGATTTTTGAGGAGCAGGGAGATGTGCACAGAATGATGTTTTAGAAAAATGATCTGGGCAGCAGAGTGAAGTATAGACTGGAAAGTGGCAAGGCCGGAGGCAGGGAGGTCAGCGAGGAGGCTGTTGCAGTAGTTGAGTTGGGATATAGTAAAAGTTTGGGCCAACACCTTTCACTGAAAGCTCTTTGCTACATCTAAGTTCTCTAAACAAAGGTCATGACAGAAGACCTACTGAATGAATGACTAATGGTAGTAGAAAAGGTTTCCCCAAATCCGCCTGGATCTTAATAGCCCTAATAATCCCTCATTTATTATCCAGCTGTAGAGTTTGAAGGAAGTATATGTCTACCAACTCTGTTATATTGTCCTCTCCTAAGCGCTTTGTCCAATGGTCTGCACACAGAAAGCACTCAATAAACACCACTGATGGATTGAATGATTGATTCAGAGCCAGGAGACCTGATCTGTGTGTGACCTTGGGCAAGCCACGTAACTTCTCCGTTCCTCTGTGTCCTCTTCTGTAAAATGTGAGCCTCATGTGAGACAGGGACTGTGTCCAATCTTATTGTCTATTTCTACCACAGTGCTCTGGCTCCTGGCTCATTCTGTGCACAGCCCGGTAAGATTCAAAACTGGTTATTTAGGTTGGGCAGACTCATGAGATAATTCCTTCATTCCTGTTCACCAGATTAAAAATTGCTGTATGGAATTATAAGTGGCTCAAATGGCCACATTGGGGACTACGAAACTGCCCATTTGCTGGCCCCCATGCTGTTGTCCAGGTTCCCCTGGCTGGAGTTGCAGACAAGACCCATGGACCAAAAACATGACTGCCAACTCCATTGCCCCAACCCTGCCGAACATTAGCACGGCACCTAATTTGAAGTTTGCCCCAAATAGATTCAAAGAACAAAAATTATGGAGAGGAATATTCTATTTTAAATATATGCCTTCTTAGAGAGGCAAGGTTTTTTCATCTTAGCAGCCTTTTGACCCTAGAAACACTGCCAGGGTTTTCCAGCCTATAGCTCAGCTCAGTCTAGGAAAGAAAAAGACAAAAAAGGGAAAAAAGAGAAGCACAGTGATGTAGTGGATAGAGCATGGGCCTGGGAGTTAAAAGGACTTGGGTTCTAATCCTAGCCTGCCTCTTGCCTGCCATGTGACTTAACTAGTCACTCAACGTCTCTGTGCTTCAGTTACCTCATCTGTAAAACGGGGATTCATATTTTGAGCTCCTTTAGGGTCGTGGACTCTCTCCAACCTGATTAACATATATTTACCCAAGTACTTAGTACAGTGCCTGGCACAGTGTAAGTGCTTAACCTTAAAAAAATCATCATCCAGGATTTGGGTATCTACCCTGACATATGAATTGCATGGTATCATAGCAGGGAGATGGTATCCCAGGCAGATCTCAGCCTGCCTATCAAGGCAAAGACCCCAAAGGAAGTCACTTTCTAGATGGATAGAGAAAACATGAATTCCACATCTGGGAAGGATTCTGCCCAATCTGTGAGGAAAACACAATCCTGGAGGTTTTGTGTTGGAAGACTTTCCTTTTAATCCCATTTCTCTGGGCAGTTTTTTTTTTTTTTTTTTTTTACCTCTGGGACTATTAAGACTTCTGAATAATCGGGAAGACGTTCCATTTTTATACCCTCTGAGCACCTTTCCATTTTGAACAAAATGGTACATTCTTGGCTAGTGGAGACCACCAGACATGAATAGCTAAAGTACTCTCCGATGTCCCATCATGCAGGATTTACATTCCTGAGGAGCCCTGCACTGTGTCCATCAGCAAACGCATGTGCACCATCATTGCATCGTACTGCAGTTTTTTTCCAAATAAACGAGTGCTGTCAGAAGAGCATTCCAATTGCCTAACATCGTCCTGACCAAAGCCATCACCCATCTCTTGCACATGTAGATTTATCTTTCCCTATCATGCAGCTATATCTTTTGATTACTCTATTTGTAAATATTTTCTTGTCTGTCTTCCCCATTGGAGCACAAGCTGTCATTGCTTTGTTTTGCCCCTTAGGTCAGTTCAGTGGGTGTTCACTAAATGCTGTTACTATTCATTCATTCATTCCTTCATTCATTCAATCGTGTTTATTGAGCACTTACTGTGTGCAGAGCACTGTACTAAGCGCTTGGGAAGTACAAGTAGGCAACATACAGAGTTGGTCTTGCTACCTACAGCTGCCTGGCTAGGTGGGCTATCGGAGTGGAAGGTGGAGGAGGAAAGCCTGAATCAACCAACCTATCAGTGGTATTTATTGAACACTTACCACGTGCAGAGCACTGGACTAAATGCTTGGGAGAGTACAATGCAATAGAGTCTCATGGGGGACACAGACATTAAAGGAAACTACAGGTGGATATATGTACAAAAGTGCTGTGGGGCTGGGTGTGGCATGAATCTTTCTGCCCACAGGAAATGTTCGCTAAAATAGCAAGGCAGCAGATGTGGAGGAATATTTATGAACCGGCTCCGCATTGAGCCAGAATTGAATGGAGACTACCAGTTCAGTTTGTTCTATTTTGAACTTTTAGGCATCCATCAAGTGGCAACAACTTTGAACTGGCAGTTGAGAAGCACTGTAAAACACCTTGTATCTGCAAGCCACCCACCCTTTGGCTGTTCTCTTGAGCCCTATTCCAGTCTTCCTTTGAAAGTGGCATTTCCTGAAAGAAATGTTTCTGCTAGTCACTTCAGCAAGAGGAGCAGATGAACAAGAGGCTTTGATCTTCCCCGGATTCTTTTTAAGTTTGATCTAGTGATTTCTATACTTTGTTTTCATATTCTTGGTAGTTTGCCCCCAAATAATCTAATTATTAGGTCAAATAAGACAAATGACTTCAAAGGCAAAACTCATTCTCAAGTTTGATTTTTAACACCCGACTAAGTTAAACCCTTAAACTGTTTTCTTAATGTAGCAAATTATTTCTAACCTGTCAAAAAGGAAAATAAATCCTCTAGATACATTAACTCTAAGGAAAAGGATCACAGACTTGATAAGATCACAAATCTCCTTTAAATTGCAAATTAGGAATCAGGAACTATTCTTTGAAACTCTTGTCATTTTCTTTTTAGAAATAAGTGGAGCTATCTGATTACAAGTGTACTAAGTAGTAATTATGAAGCCCCATTTATCATCTTGTCCTCTTAAACCCATTTATTTAAATACATGTAAGGACAGTATGTGATCCTCCTGTTTCCCTTGGCCTTCTTAACAAAATCATTATTTGGAGGCATTGTCTTCCTCCTGCCTCTTGAAACTTTGCCCAATTGTCTTGTGTCCATGTAACAAGTTTTCTCCTATTTTTAAACCACCTCTCTCATCCTTCCTTCATATTATAGCCCCAACACCTGGTCCCTTTCCCAGGTTAATACAGTTTTCCAGCCCACCAGCCTAATCAGACCTTACAGCGCATCCTAGACCACTGTAGCACACTATGCTAGTTAAAGATGTCAGTTCTGGTGGTCTTGCCTCCCCTATTTATGTAAGCTCCTTGAGGGCTTACTAGCACATACTCTCGCAGCGTGGCTCAGTGGAAAGAGCCCGGGCTTGGGAGCCAGAGGTCATGGGTTCTAATCCCGGCTCTGCCACTTGTCAGCTGTGTGACTTGGGGTAAGTCACTTGACTTCTCTGTGCCTCAGTTACCTCATCTGTAAAATGGGGATTAAGACGGTGAGCCCCAAGTGGGACAATCTGATCACCTTGTATCCCCTCCAGTGCTTAGAACAGTGCATCTCACATAGTAAGCACTTAACGAATACCATAATAATTATTATTATTATCCTACATGCTTAATAAAGTTCTGCACCGCACCATGTAGCCACTCAAAAAAGTAAATGGGCGTGAAAAGGTTTGGGGCAAATGTGTTAGTGGTGGGCATGAGGTTCGTGGCACCCCGAGGTTGTAAATTGCATTCCCTTTCCCCTGCCATTTTCCAACAACTCAGTGGCCCGAGCCACGTTGCTAGAGAAGTACTTGGGAGTGGTGTCAAGCTCCTGCCCATCCCTGATGGCTGATTGTTTTGATGCAAATCCCTCCCAACCTAGTTCACATGGACCTGCCCAGCCTCAAGGGAGCACCCCTTGTGCAGATATTCCCTGGCCTCCATGTCCAGAGGCAAGGAGAGCTCATAATAGTCTCCCTGCCCTTCAGTGAGAGTCCTTGATAGCTCCCCTCTCCCTACGGAGAAAAATTTGGTGAATATAATTAGTTGACAGAATTTGCTCATGTTGATTTTAATGGGATGTTGCTTGTCACAACATTTGAAGCCAAGGACCAGACTTATAGACAAAATGTGGCCCCTTTCCATACTCGAGCAAAATATGGCCGCTTTATTCATTCAGTCATATTAAGTGCTTACTGTGTGCAAAGCACTGTACTTTATTAGGCCACATAGAGTGTCTTAAAGGAAGTCTTTGCCTACTCTTAATAGAAATTTTAGTGTTTTCCAAAAAGAATAAAATTATGTACAGTATCAGTTAGTATTGGGTACCTGATATCTTAAGACTTTTTTTTAATGGTCTTTGTTAAGTGCATATTAAGTGCCAGGTACTGTACTAAGCACTGGGGCAGGTACAGGGTAATCAGGTTGGATAGGCCCCTGACCCACACAGGACTCACATTCTTAATCTCCATTTTACAGATGAGGTAACGGAAGCACAGAGAAGTCAAGTGACTTGTTCAAGGTCACCCCACGGATAAGTGGTGGAGTAGGGTTTAGAACCCAGATCCTCTGAGTCCTAGGCCCCTGCTTTTTCCACTAGACCACAGAGCTTCATTATTGAAAGACTCCTTTTCAGTTTTAGCTGATTCCCTCTATGCCTAACTTGGACATCTCCTTTCTTGATATTCAAGCACTGTGCAAAACGTGACTGAGCAATCTGTTATCGCTACTGAAATATATTCATGTTTGAGTTTAAATTAACAACACAGTTGGGGTAGCTGATTTTACCCTCCATTTCCAGGAAACACCCTGTCTGTGATGACTGTACTCTAAATACAAAATAATGAGGCAGCGTGTCATCAGAAATGACTTCAGATTGAGAATCTCTTCTCAAGTTTGTACAAAAATATTTTTACAGGATGATAAAGCTTAGCATCCGATTTAAGTAGGTCATCTGCAAAAATGATATGTTTGGGGTAAGCCAAACTCCTGCTGGCTCTAAACACCAAATGGGTAGTTCTCCACCCAGGAGAAGCCCCAGGACTGGAATTAGCAGGAGATGATTGGGGGCCTCAGCTGCTTAATTCTGCAAAGCAAGTCTTCTGCTGGATTGGTGGCAGCTGCTGTAGCTGAGTGCTGCAAAGTCTCCGCTTGTAAATCTCTGCCAGATAGGCTATGTTGGTGAAGAGGTGGCCTGGAAGGAGATTTGAGGGCAAAACTGCACCAGGTCTGTCAGCAGAGTTTCTGGCTCAGGACAAAGCTGCCGGAGCCTTTCACGGACAAAAAGAGAAAAGACCAAGCATCATAGAAGGCAAACCATTTCCATAAGTGAGCATCGAATGTCGGGAGGAAGACATTAGTCAAGAGCCCGGATTAACCTGGTGACCCTTTAGATGGAGTGGGAAGGGCAGATCCTGGAAATGCTGTGGAGGAAGTAATGACAGGATTTGGCAACAGGCTATGCAGATTGCAAGAGAGGGAGGACTCAAGGATAATGCCACAGTCACAGGGTTGAGAGATGGGGAGGATGCTGGTATTGTCAACCGCGATGGGAAACTCCAACTGCGACGGAGGAGAGGATTTGGAGGGAAGATGAGGGGGCTGAGTTTGGCATATACCGAGCTTGAGGTGCCAGTGGGACATCCCTATAGAGATGTCCTGGATGCAGGAGGAAATGCGAGATGTCAGAGCAGGCTAGGTAGATTTAGGAGTCATCCTCACAGAGTGGTAGTTGAAGCCATTGGAGCCAGTGTAGACTGAAAAGAGAAAGGGACCCAGAACAGAGCCTTGAGGGACACCCACAATTAGGGATTGGGAGGCAGAGGGAGAAACAGATTGGCCAGAGAGGTATCTATTAATCAGTTGATTGAGTGCCGTCTGTATGCAAAGCACAGTACTAAGCACTTGGGAAAATAAAATACAGCAGAGTTGGTAGATGCAGTCCCTTCCCACAAGGAGCTTACCACCTACAGTGGGGGACAGGCATTAAAATGGATTCGGGATAGGAGAAATAGTAGAATATAAGAATAGAGAAGCAGCGTGGCTCAGTGGAATGAGCACGGGCTTTGGAGTCAGAGGTCATGGGTTCAAATCCTGGCTCCACCACTTGTCAGCTGTGTGACTTTGGGCAAGTCACTTAACTTCTCCGCGCCTCAGTTACCCCATCTGTAAAATGGGGATTAAGACTGTGAGCCCCACGTGGGACAACCTGATCACCTTGTAACCTCCCCAGGGCTTAGAACAGTGCCTTGCAGATAGTAAGCACTTAATAAATGCCATTATTATTATTATTATTATTAACATAAGTACTGTATGGGGCTGGGGTGAGAATCAAAGTGCCTGAAGGGTACACAGCCAATGCTTATTTGACACAGAGTGAAGAAGGAGGACCCTCTAGGCTGTGCACTTGTCATGAGCAGGAATGTGTCTGTTGTTATATTGTACTCTCCCAAGCACTTAGTTACAGTGCTTTGCACACAGTAAATGCTCAATAAATACGATTAAATGAGTGAATGAACCAGAAGAGGAATCATTTCAGAAAAACCAAGGTCACATGATGTTTCCAGAAGGGAGTGGCCCAACCAACCACTGGTATTTATTGAGTGCTTACTATGTGCAGAGCACTGTACTCAGCGGTTGGGAGACAACAATACAACAGATCTGATAGACATTCATTCATTCAGTTGTATTTATTGAATGCTTACTGTGTGCAGAGCACTGTACTAAAGCACTTGGGAGAGTATAATGCAACAATAAACAGACACATTCCCTGTCCACGATGAGCTTACAGTCTAGAGAGGGAGACAGACATTAATAAATTATGGATATGTACAGAAGTGCTGTGGGACTGAGGGTAGGGTGAATATCAAGTGCTTAAAGGGTACAGATCCAAGGACTTGGGTGACACAGAAGGGAGAGGGAGTTGGGGAAAAGAGGGCTTAACCAGGGAAGGCCCCTTGGAGGAGATGTGATTTTCAAAAAGGGGGAAGAGTGATGTTCTGTTGAATTTGCAGAAGATGTGGGCAATGGGCCAGGGGTAGGATAGAAGAGGTCGAGTCAGCTGGAATTAGAGGAATGAATGGGCAGACTGGATTGTGGTAGGAAATCAGCGAGGTAAGGTAGGAGGGACAGAGCTGATTGAGTCCTTTAAAGCCGATGGTAAGGAGCGTCTGTTTGATGTAGAAGTGGTCGGGTAACCACTGAAGAGTCTTGAGGGGTTGGGAGACATGGACTGAACTTTTTTTAGAAAAACTATCTGAGCAGCAGAGTGAGGAGAGAAGGGAGGTGGGGAGATCAGCAAGGAGGCTTGAAACAGTAATGAAGGTGGGATATAAGTGCTTGGACCATATGGAGAGGAAAGGTCAGATTTCAGCAATGTTGTAAAGTTAGAACTGACAGGATTTGGTGACATTGAATATGTGGGTTGACTAATCCCAAGGTTATGGGTGGGTGAGATAGAGAGGTTAATAGTGTTGTCGACAGTGATGGTAAAGCTGAGGGAGGATAGAGTTTGGGTGGGACTGTGAGGCCCACAAAGTCAAAGGCAGACAAGAGGTAAAGGAGGAGTAGGATGCAGTAAGAAGTTGACGGTGAGCTCGGTGGAGGTAAAAGGGACCAAAACTGGATTGTGGAGGGTCAAGAAAAGTATTGGAGGAGAAGTGGAGGCAGCAGGTATATAAAACCCATCCAAGGAATTTGGACGAGAGACGGAAGAGAGAAATGGGGCAATAGATGGGAAGTGCAGTGGGGACGTGGAGAAGCATTTTTTTAGGATAAGGGAGACATGAGAGTATTTGAAGACAGAGGGTAAGGAGTCATCAGAAAGTGAGGAGATGAAGATGGCAGTCAGGGAGCAACAGAGAGTGAGAGGCAAGTAATTTAATAAAGTGGTGTACTCCCCCAAGCACTTAGCACGTTGTTCTGAATCCTGTAAGCTCTCAGTAAATACCACTGATTGATAAAATTGTGAAGTGATGGGGAGTCCTAAGCACAGATGGAGGGGTGATAGTATATAATACAAGAAGGCATCCTAGCATGTCTCAGCAAGCACTTGATGACAAAAAAGAAGTAATAAAAAGTATCCCAAAGCCAGTGAACAAAAGGCTGCAAAAACAAGCAGAAGATCATCTCTTGAGAAACATCCCAGAAGAGTATCACAGTATTTGGAGAGGTAGAAAGGAATGGAGAAGTGATTTTGCTCTCAAAGAAGTTGGCAAAGTCATCAAAGGCAAGATAGGAGGAGAAGGAGGCTTTGGTTGTTCAAGAAGGATTTGAATGTCTGGTATAGTTGGTGGGATAAAGGAACGTGGAAGTTGAGGGAGGGGATGTAGCATTGTTGAGTGAGGAGAGGGCCGAGGAATAGCAGGTGAGGATGTTTGTAATGAACGAAATTGATCTGGTGTTTGGATTTCTGCCAATGGCTCTGACCATCATAAGTGCAGATGAGGAACAACAGTATTGAAGAGGTGGTCCAGAGCTGGGTATTGGTGGTGCAAGAGTGGAAGAGGAGTAGGGGCAAAGTGAATAGAGTTTGGCAGAGAGAGCAGAAATGAAGTCATCAATTTATGCTACAATAGAAGAAAGGTTGGGGAGGGAGTTCAAATAGGATAAGTGAAGGGGGGTAAAACATAAGAGGTTTTTATTGGGGGAGAATATTGCCCAACAAATAATAGTAAATGTGGTATTTATTAAGCACTTAGTATGTGCCAATCATTGTACTAAGACTCAAGATAATCAGGTCCCACATGGAGTTTACAGTCTAAGCAGGAGAAAGTACAGGTATTGAATCCCCATTTTGTAGATGAGGGACCTGAAACACAGAGAAGTTGTGACATGCCCAAGGTCACACAGAAATTAAGTGGCAGAGCTGGGATAAGAACCCAGGTCCTCTGGCTCCCAGGCCTGTGCTCTTTTCACTAGGCCACACTGCTCCTCAATACTATTGATTGATTGAGGGGGTCCGTGGGAGAGAAGGCTAGGTAGGAGTTTGTGGTTGGAGAGTGGGATTTCAGGTTTGGAGAGGTTAGAAATAGTACAATAATTAGTAATGCTGCGATCCAGTGTTGTGTTCAGGTCGGTGAGTGGGTGAGGTGGGGTGGAGGAGGAGGCGGGTGGAAAGACAACATAATAAATAGTACAAGAAGGCATCCCAGCATGTCTCAGCAAAGTGCTTGATGACAAAAAAGAAGTAATAAAAAGTATCCCAAAGCCAGTGAACAAAAGGCGGCAGCTGCTGGACTCATGTTTTATTAGCTTTTTCACAGTGACTTAACCCATACTCTTACTTATTAGGTCCTTTAATGCCACCTCAGGAGAATCAGAATTCTAAGTTGGATTTCCATGGCAGTTGTCAATTTAAGGATGTATGTAATGTCTGCAGGCTGTGGCGTGTTTTTAGTATTCCTGGGGGACCCGGAGAAAGGGTTCAGGAACAGCCTGCATTTCAGGAAACATATGCATTTGTGTAGGTATGCCAGCAGGGTGGAATTGGTGGGATGATCAGAACCAGTTGTCCAGACATAAAACAAGGAGAGCTCCTTCTCCTACTCACTCAAATCACCCTCTAGTTCACCTGCCAAGGCCTGCTCCCCACTTACCTCCCTTATGAGAAAGGTATGTCCCTCTCCTAGGGGAAGGAACAGAACTTCTAGAATGTGAGCCCGTTGTTGGGTAGGGACTGTTTCTATATGTTGCTAACTTGTACTTCCCAAGCACTCTGCACACAAGTGCTCAATAAATACGATTGAATGAATGAATGAAACTGTTTCTAACAGAGATCTCCCTCCCCACAGGAGAATTCTGGAGGGGTCCGCTTCCCTGTGTGAGTTAAACAAGGAGAGTCTTTTTCCACAAAGTGGAAAAGCCACTCAGGCCCAGTCTGATACCTAAGAGGGCTCAACCTGATTTCTTTGCAGCGTGTTTATGAGTGTCCAGTTGTCTTTGTAGTCCAGATTTATAATCCCAGCAGCCCCTAAGGGTCCACTGGTCATGTGCACCTGAATGTTAGCAGCATTACCACTGGGCTTGCCAGGACCCTTGGCTTCTCCTCATGTTAGGGTGTGCAAGCCTTGGAGGAGAGCGATTATTGGCCTCAGCATGATCCAGGCCCAAATATCCTTTTTACAGCCTAGCCAGCCCAAGACTCTAGTTGATGGGATCTAGTTGATGTAATTCTTTCTCCTTTGGTTTTGCCCTTAGCCCACATCTGAACAAAGATGCCTGATATAGGGGAGCCTGGGAAGCTGAGAGAATATACTGAGTTGGAAAAGAGCCTTCTGGTCACCCTCTCTCTCGCCTAATGAAAAGAGGAAATTCCAAAATGATCCCACCCTCCATCAAAAATACTGTCCCAGAATGAATCCCAGGATGTAATATTCACATGAATCTTTCTTGGAAGATAAAGATAGGCTAAGATTGCTGTCAGGCCAAGGCAGGCAGAAATGTAGACCCTCTCTTTAACTTGTATCAAGGTATTGGCTGTCAGGTGGAAACTTTGTCAACTTTGTCTTATGAGCCTGAAAAATGCTATGGCCTCTTCCATCATCTTTCTTTTCCAACCAAAAGTGGGAGATTACTGGGCCCTGGAATGAGGGGTGATTTGTCTTCCTTGCCCTTCCAGTAATTATGCAGACCACATTTCCTCCAGCCCCAGCTGCTAGCTCGAGCCAGATCACTCCATCTATACTGTCAGCAAGACATATCAGGTACTCCTATTTCTCCTTAAGCAGAGCGAGGCTTTGGTCTTTCAGGCCTTGTTTTATTGACAGGAACTTGGTCACTTGCAGTCCTACCTCTAGCACACGCCATCTGTATGGTATCACATCCCTCTTTTATATTTGGGTTTTCTTCTGATGGAATGTGGTGAAGGGTAAGGCAGAGGTCCTTGACCTTTCTTTCTACCGTGATCTAGCTATAGTATTTGTAAGAAGAGGGAGGGAGAGAGAGAAATAGAGAGAGGTAAAAGGACAGAATTTCATTATACGCATTACCTACGAAGAGAGAGGGCTGTTTGGGTGATGTACTGTCATTACAAGTCACTGTTGTAAATCATTTAACCTCATCTTTTAGCCCTTCTGTTTGTGCATTTGCAGCAGAGAAACTCTGCAGTGCTCGCTTTCATTTGCTTCACTTGTGCCTTCAATAGGACTATGAAGAGCAGTAAAAGCAGCGCGGCTCAGTGGAAAGAGCACGGGCTTGGGAGTCAGAGGTCATGGGTTCTAATCCTGGCTCCGCCACATGTCAGCTCTGTGACCTTGGGCAAGTCACTTAACTTCTCTGAGCCTCAGTTACCTCATCTGTAAAATGGGGATTAAGACGGTGAGCCCCACGTGGGACAACCTGATCACCTTGTATCCCCCCCCAGTGCTTAGAACAGTGCTCTGCACATACTAAGCACTTAACAAATGCCATCATTATTAGAGAAGCAGTGTGGCTCAGTGGAAAGATCCCAGGCTTAGGAGTCAGAGGTCATGGGTCCTAATCCCGGCTCCACTGCTTGTCAGCTGTGTGACTTTGGGCAAGTCACTTTGCTTCTCTGGGCCTCAGTTCCCTCATCTGTAAAATGGGGATTAAGACTGTGAGCCCCACATGGAACAACCTGATCACCTTGTATCCTCCCCAGCACTTAGAACAGTGCTTTGCACATAGTAAGCGCTTAACAAATGCCATTATTATTATTATGGCAGGGATAGCTACAGGAGTCTGTTGCACTGAGAGTTGTTTGAATCTGGAATTCAGCTAATTGATGGAAGCCCCCCAAACTATGAGCAAGGAACTATGAGTAAGTGAGCTGAAGGAACTTTTCACTGGGTGGCTGGAGAGGTTCAGTGGAAGTAAATTTGTCTGTGGAGTTATAAAATCATTATCTGTTTCCTGACATTAAGGCAACCAATGAGATGGGAGCCTCTGAGGTCAGCAACACTAATGGTGTAGATGGTAATTCTGATGAGATCCTAAGTTAGAACTTTCCATCTTTCCTCGTATGCCTAGATTTATCTTACTTTAACAAGGCATATCTGCAAGCATCTCTCTAGGGGTAGTTGCCCCTTGAGGGCCAGGATCACACCCACCGAGTCTTTTGTATTACAGTCGCCCGAGTGCTTAGAACAGGGCCCTGCGCAAAGTAAGTGCTTAATAAATACCAGCAATTAATTGAATGATTGATGAGCTGATGAAGGCAGGGGTGCCTATAGGTGGCATGGAGCAAAAGTCACAGATTTTGAAAACTGCTCCAAGGCCTCAGTAAAGGCTGCCTTTCAGTCGTTGATGCTAATGCTGTAGTCTGTGCGTTAAAATAAACATCTGCTTGTGGGGGAGTAAAAACAACGTCCACATGTCTCATCTTCACAAATGCTTGCAGGCTCATTTTTAACCACACAAGAGGAATTTTTAGAACTAAGGGCTTTGGCCACAAGTTGGCAAAAAATAACTGAAATCTGTTTGTTGAGGTATTACGGGCAGGCTTTTTTCTTCCTGTGAGATTGTGAACTCGTGGGTGGTTCCTGGTTGGCCTGGATATCTGCCTAATGGGGAGCTGCAGAGTCAACCTCACCATTCATTCATTCATTCATTCAATTGTATTTATTGAGCGCTTACTGTGTGCAGAGCACTGTACTAAGCGCTTGTGAAGTACAAGCCGGCACCACCATCCTCTCTGTCCCAGAAACCTACAACCTGGGTATTAGTCTTTTATCCTCTCTCACTGTTTCAACTCTCATCATTCAGCCTGTCACAGATTCTGCAATTTTTTCCTTCAGAATATTTCCTGGTTCCCCCCTTCATCTCCATCCAAACAGCTACTACTCTGGTCCAGGTAATCAGCCTGTCCTGGCCCTACTCCCGTATCAACCTTTCCCATAGCTAGCTCTCTTCCTCCCTTCAAGGCCCTGCTGAGAGCTCACCTCCTCCAGGAGGCCTTCCCAGACTGAGCCCCTTCCTCTCCTCCTTGTCCCCCTCTCCATCCCCCCCATCTTACCTCCTTCCCTTCCCCACAGCACCTGTATATATGTATATATGTTTGTACATATTTATTACTCTATTTATTTATTTATTTATTTATTTTACTTGTACATATCTATCCTATTTATTTTATTTTGTTAGTATGTTTGGTTTTGTTCTCTGTCTCCCCCTTTTAGACTGTGAGCCCACTGTTGGGTAGGGACTGTCTCTATATGTTGCCAATTTGTACTTCCCAAGCGCTTAGTACAGTGCTCTGCACATAGTAAGTGCTCAATAAATACGATTGATGATGATGATGATCAACCTCCTTACTGGTCTCCCTGCCTTCAGCCTTCCCCCTCTCCAGCCCACTCTGGTGCCTGGGTCATTTTTTTTAAGTGTCATTCCAAACAAGTCTCCTCACTCATCCCTTCCACAGCAAACAGAAATTCCCGGGCAGTGATTTTAACCACTTCTTCAGTTCTCTTCCTCTTATCAGTTCTTCTTCCACCCCATCCCAGCTCACAGTCTTCATTTCTCCTAAAACCATCTTCTCTTTGCATCTCTGAACTCTCTCATTTCTGATTCTTTGCTGACACCCATCTTCCTGCCTGGAACCATCTCCCCCTTCAGATCCAGCAGACCACAGCTCTCTGCATCTTAAAAGCCCTTCTGAAATCCCACCTCCTCTAGGTAGCCTTTCCCAATTAATTTTCTTCTCTTCTCAATACCACCTCAGCATGTAGGCACCCAGAGCCACCGTTACTACTTAAACCTCATTTATCTATCTATCCATCTTTCTATTCTCTTTTTTTCTATCAATAATTTAGTCTGTGACTGTCTACCCTTTTAGAGTTTATCTTCCAAAGGGGCAAGGATTGTGTCTTTGACCTCTACTTGTTTCAGTGTTCTGCACAGGGTAGGTATACAAAAAGTATTAGTGATAAGTTGAAGTGCTTTTCCTTTGGTTCTTGATTGCACAGTAAACACTCAGTAGATATGATTGAATGAATGAAAGGTATTTAATCCGTATTTTACAGTTGGGGAAAGTTAGGCACTATAATAATAATAATTATAATAATGGCATTTATTAAGCACTTACTACGTGCACAGCACTGTTCTAAGTGCTGGGGAGGTTACAAGGTGATCAGGTTGTCCCACAGGGGGCTCACAGTCTTAATCCCCATTTTACAGATGAGATAACTGAGGCACAGAGAAGTTAAGTGACTTGCCCAAAGTCACACAGCTAATTGAAGTTAATTGACTTACCTAAGGTCACACAGCAAGCATTGGAAGATCTTTGATTAGAACTCAGACCCCCTGACTCCCAAGCTCATGATCTTTCCATTAGGCCTTGCTGCTTCTCTTAGGGCACAAACCACACCAATAGTTCTGCTGCCAGGAAGATGGCTGATAAATTCCCAGGCAGTTTTCCCCTCTGTCCCCCTGGGTCGAACGCAAAGAACAAGGCCAGCAGCAAAAGAGAGAAGCTGGGAGAAGTGACAACTGGACCAGGTGCAAACCTAGAGACAAATTTTTCTCCAAGGTGGGAGTGACTTTTTTTTTATATGCCCACAAGACCAGTTCTGGCCAGTGAGAGCTCGGAGGGGTGAGCAGCAGGAACAGCTTGATGGGGAGGAGAAGGAAACAGATAGAAGCAAGGGCAGCCAGACACTAATGCAGGAAGCTCTACTCCAAGCGTGGATGAATGTTTAGTACTGACAGCAGAGAGATTTCAGCTGAAACTAATCCAGAATACTTCCTTCCACCCTGGGCCAGGGGAAAGGGGAAAATACACTCTAAATTCCTGAGGCCCGAGGGAGGAAGTCCAAGAAGATAAGATGTGGAGTGGAGGGCCTTTGAAAGAGAGTGTGACATTTTGGCATTAGCCATTATTCTCCTTGATGTTTCATCTGTCAGGGCTGAATAGGTAGCCCCTGGCCACCTGAACTACAAATGCACTGCCACTGGAGGGGCCTGCTGACTTTTGGTCCCAATGTTCTCCGGTTGGTTTCAACTCGCTGGGTTGACGGTGAATGTCCGATTCATTCATTCAATCAATTGTATTTATTGAGCACTTTGTGCAAAGCACTGTACTAAGAGCTTGAGTGGGTCCAGTATAACAATAAACAGAAATATTCCTGCCCACAACAAGCTAGTGTGCCAGACAGAAGGTTTAAAGTGGAACTGGCTGTAGATGGTTCCAAGAGTCCCTAGATCTTCTCTATTCTTGTCACATGATATACACGCAGGCAGGGAGCATCATGGTGGTCCATGGCGCTGTAGAGAAGCAGCATGGCTCAGTGGAAAGAGCCCGGGCTTGGGAGTCAGAGGTTGTGGGTTGTAATCCCGATTCTGCCACTTTTCTGCTGTGTGACTTTGGGCCAGTCACTTAACTTCTCTGTGCCTCAGTTACCCCATCTGGAAAATGGGGGTTAAGACTGTGAGCCCCATGTGGGACAACCTGATTACCTTGTATCTCCCCCAGATCTTAGAACAGTGCTCAGCACATAGTAAGTGCTTAACGAATACCATCATTATTATTATTATTAGTAGTAGTAGTAGTAGTATCTAGAGGGGGTGTGGACATCCTCCAGAATCCCACATTCATCCCGGGGGCTGCTGTAGTGACTCTGAGCCACGAGGAGCCTGAAGTTATTCTCCCCAAGGCACAGCAGCCTAATAATAATGATAATTGTGCTATTTAAGTGCTTACTATATGACAAGCACAGTACTAAGCACTGGGGTAGGTACAAGTTATTCATGTCAGACACTGACCCTTTGTCACATGGGGCTTATATTATAAGTAGGAGAGAGAACAGATATTTAACCCCTATTTTACAGGTGAGGAAACTGAGGCACAGAGAATTTAAGTGAGTTGCCTAAGATCATACTGTAGGCCAATGGCAGAGCTGAGATGAGAACCCAGGGCTTTTAACTCCCAGGCCTGTGCTCTTTCCACTAGGCCTTGCTGCTTCCCTACTGATTTTTGTTTTTATTTTGTACATTTGTCCTTGTCTTTTATGTCATTTTACTGTTTTATTGTTTCAACACTCCTTATATGTTTGCCTCCAATCCCTGCTCCCTACCCTTAATAGAGTTTAACAAATACCATTAGAAAAGATAAGAAAAAAACCCACCTTTGATGGCTAGGGACCATGTCCAATTTTCACCTGTGTACCTTCCCAATGCTTACAACACAGTAAACTATTATTTCTGCTACTACTACTGTCCTTCATATTCAAAGACATCACTGACAATGATAATGCCCAGTGAATAAGTCGGTGGCTGAAAAGGCCAATGGTGGAACCACAGTCCCAACCACATTTGTTTGTGGTATGTGTTAAGCTCTAACTATGTGCCAGGCATTGTACTAAGTGCCGGGGGGTAGATACAAGATAATCAGGTTGAACACAGTCCAGGTCCCTACATGGGGCTCCCAGTCTGAATTCCCATTTTACAGATGAGGTAACTGAGGGGTAACTGAGGTAACATAGCACTTACTATGTGCCGAGCACTGTTCTAAGCGCTGGGGGAGATACAAGGTAATCAGGTTGTCCCACATGGGGCTCACAGTCTTAACCCCCACTTTCCAGATGGGGTAACTGAGGCACAGAGAAGTTAAGTGACTCGCCCAAGTAGCTTGCCCAAGGTCACACAACACACAAGCGGTGGACCCAGTAATAGGTCCCTAGCTACACATCATGCCCATAAAAGATCTGTCCCTTATATTGTCATTCATAACGTTTGCAACGCCTGACAATTTCCCCTTCACCATCTCTTCTCTTTTTCCCTCCAAAGCTTTTGCTCGATGAGAGCCACTCCTTTCTTGATAGCAGTATGCCATGCTGGTCTGTCCTCAACAATTGACTCCAATTTCAGCTGGGATGCAGCTTTATCATAGGATTTGTTTTATCATGTCCTTAAAACATTTCCTCTGCCCTCCTTGCTTTGAGTTTCCCAATTCCAGCTCTCCGTACTGCAGCCGTTGGGGTTGGCTTGCTGTCGCATATTTTCTTTCCACATCCCACCCAGTAGAGCGGTGCTAAAATGGGCATAGCCCGGATGCTAGGAGACCGATGGATTTCCAGAACCTTACTATCCATGATCCTGTCGAATTTATTTATCAAGCGCTTCCTGCATGCGGAGCATTGAACTAAACGCTTGGAAGAGTATGATATGGCAGAGGTAGACATGTTCCTTGCCCACAATGAGTCTTTCCATTTGATCTTGCGTTTGGAAGCACTGTCACCTCAGAGACTCCTTTCAGTCTTTTGTGTTGGACAGTCCAATCCTCTCCTATCTTGTTCTCCCAGGGAACCGCATAATTATAAAGCAAACTAGCCGGGGACCCCCTGAGGTAAATGGATTTGGGAAAAAGAGCTTGGGGCTGAGAATCCAGGTATTCCTGGATTCTAGTTCTAGCCTTGCCACCAGTCTGCTGTGTGACTGAGGGCAAATCACTAAACCTCTCTTTGTTGGTTTTTAGAACAGTGCTTTGCACATAGTAAGCGCTTAACAAATGCCATCGTTATTATTATTATTGGTTTTCTCATAGTATGGGGATAATAGTATCTGCCTCACAGGGCTATAGTGAGGATAAAGTGAGATAATCAATGTGAAAGCACTTTGGAAAAAGCAAGTCACTAACATATACAACATGGTATAGCCTATATTATACTGAGTGCCTCTCTGGGATACCGCACAACTTCCTGTATTGTATTGTCTTTCATTTCCATAGGAAACTAAATTCTTTATGCCAAATCAAAATGTTCCTATCGGGGCGGTTGGTTAGAGCAGTTATAAGCAGATTTTCCAAACCAACTCTATTATGTTCTGCACTTTTACCTCACTGGCTATAATGAACTGAAAGTGGTTCACTTATGGTACATTTTACGGGTAATAAATACATTGGGAGAGCCCTGGATTGAACATTGAAAATTGGCTGGCTGGAAACAAAAGGCAGGTAATTATAGATATTTTTCTCTTACCAGACAATATCTTTGATTAAAGTCAGTAATGCCATGCCCTGTAGCAAACCAGACTTCCATTAAGTAGTTATGTACCCTATCCAGTGACTGTGGTTATAGGTGTAGTCTTTTCAGGCAAGTAGGTGGACCAGGTTGATTTGTGCAGGGCCACAGAAGGAGGAGAGTTGATATTTGTATTTTTCCTGCAAACAAAGGTCTGGGTCTGTTGATGGCTGGGTCCTCAGTGATGTTAAGTGATGACAGGAGGAGGGTGGTTCTTTAAATAACTTCTTCCCTCCCCTCATCTTTCACTAACAGCAATTTGCACTCTTGCTGTTGACTTGCATTGAGCACCTATGCTATTTGTTTTCTGGCACTTACTGTATGCCAGGCACTGTACTGAGCACTGGAATAGATATGAGATAATTGGGTAGGACAAAGTCCCTGTTGCACACAGGGCTCGGTCTTAATGCTAATTTTACAGATGAGGTAACTGAAGCACAGGGAAGATAAGGGACCTGCCCAAGGTCACACAGCAAGCAAATGGCAGAGCTGGGATTAGAACTCAGGCTCTTTCCACTAGGTCTCACTGCTTCTTGGCATTGTTGTACAAGAACCAGAACTCCATTCCTGGGCATCCTGCTAAACATGGAGAGCCCTGGGATGTACATCTGTGAATTCATTCAATTCATTCAATCATATTTATTGAGCGCTTACTGTGTGCTAAGCGCTTGGGAAGTCCAAGTTGGCAACATATAGAGACGGTCCCTACCCAACAACAGGCTCACAGTCTAGAAGGGGGAGACAGACAACAAAACAAAACACATTAACAAAATAAAATAAATAGAACAAATATGTACAAGTAAAATAAATAGAGTAATAAATACGTACAAACATATATGCATATATACAGGTGCTGTGGGGTGGGGAAGGAGGTAAGGCGGGGGGATGGGGATGGGGATGGGGATGGGGAGGGATGAGTTCGAAAGATTGAACCAGTCTCTCCCTATGAACTGATCAGAAAAATGACCTAGTTGCCTTTTTGAATGTCAAAGTAGCCATCCTTTCACATTTTCTCATTCTCCAAATTCCCAATCCATTAAGAGGTGAGAAAAATGGGCCCAAACTGTAGACTCACAGGATCTTTGGTTCTGAGCAGGTATGCCACATCTGCTTCCTCTTCCAGGCCATGGCACCAACGCTGGCTGGGAATGCCATCCCTGACACCTGGAAACGCTGCTTCCTTGCCACCAAAATAATAAGTGACTGCTCGATAGGACCTGGCCAGCCATGCAGCCAAGAGCATGTGTTTGAGATGAAAATGCTAGTGACATTTCCATGGAACAAATCAGTCAGTCAGTCAGTGGTTTTGTTGAGCACTCACTGTGCAGAACACTCTTTGAAACCCGTGGGAGAGTACAGTTTTTTTGTGTAAATATGACCCCTGCCCTCAAGGAGCATACTGTCTAACGTGGTCAGGCAGCCTAAAAGAGGACTTGTCCAACATGTTTGGGCAAGGATTTCCCAGAGATCGGATGGTCTCTCAATAGCAGGTGTAGCTATCTGCCTGCTTCACATTATTGTTAATGTTCTCTGTAACTGTTTCCATTAGAGAAGCACCATGGCCTAGTGAATAGAGCATGGGCCTAGGATTCAGAAGGACCTGAGTTCTAATCCCAGCTCTGCCACTTGTCTGCTATGTGACCTTGGACAAGTCACTTCACTTCTCTGTAGCTCAGTTCTCTCATTTGAAAAATGGGGATTAAGACTGTGAGCCCTATGTGGGACAGGGACTGAGTCCAACCCAATTATCGTTTATCTACCCCAGTGCTTAGTACAATGCCTATCACATAGTAAATGCTTAACAAATACCGCAATTATTAATAATAACGATAATAATGATGGCATTTGTGAAGCGCTTGCTGTGTGTCAAACACCGTTCTGACAGCTAGGATCGATACAAACTAATCAGGTTGGACACAGATTGACCATGGGGCTCCATTTTACAGATGATATAACTGAGCCATGGGGAAATGAAGTGGTCATGAGCCCTTGTGAAAGCCCAGGAGATGGGAGACAGTGGACTGAGGAAATGGAAACTGGTGTTCACTTAGCATTATCATTATTATTATTGGAGATGGCAGGGTCAGGGAGAGAGGGTTTGTGAGAGGGCAAGGAAAGAGGGTAAGGAGGTGGCCCTTTAAGAAAAGTTCATCCGGCAAAATAATATCCACAGATGGTAAATGTAAAAGTTGCAAAGACTCTGGTAAATAGCAGTGGTCAGAAATGAGGAAACTAATACCATAAGTAATATTTGAAGGGACAGATGGAATTGTTAAATTTATTCTAGGTGTGGTACAGATACCATAACGCATTGCGTCTTGGGAGCACTGGAAGCACTGCCTGAAGGGATAGATAAAAAACTCAGACATTATCATTGGGAAAGAGCCATCAATCAATCAATAGTATTCATTGAATGCTTACTGTGTGCAGAGCATTTACTAATTGCTTGGGAGAGTACAGTACAACAGAGTTGGTTCACCTGTTCCCTGTCCATAAGGACCTCACGGTCTAAAGGGGGAGAGAGGTATTAAAATAAGTTGCGGCTCTGTACATAAGAGCTGTGGGTCTGAGGGTGGGGTGAATATCAAATGCTTAAAGGACACAGGTCCAAATGCATAGACTTAACAATAGGGAAAGGATTAGGGGAAATGGGGGTTTAGCTGGGGAAAGCTTCTTGGAGGAGATGGGATTTTATTTTGACTTTTAAAGATGGGGAGAGTTGTGGTTTGTTGGATATGAAGTGGGAGGGAGTTCCCGGCCAGAAGGGGGACATGGACAAGGGATCAGCGTGGCCTAGTGGAAAAAGCATGGTCCTAGGAGTCAGAGGACTTGGGTTCTAATCCTGACTCTGCCACTTGCCTGTTGTGTGACTTTGAGCAAGTCACTTCACTTCTTTGTGCCTCAACCGTAAAATGGGGATCCAGTTCTTAGACTGTGAGCCCCATGTGGGACAGGGGCTGTGTCCAACCTGATTTCCTTGTATCTACCTCAGCGTTTAGAACAGTGCACACATAGAAGGGCTCAATGAATACAATAAACAGGGGGTTGGCGATCAGATAGATGAGATGGAGCTCCAGTGAGTAGGTTGGAGTTGGCGGAGCAAAGTGCAGGCTGAATGGTAGTAGGAAATCAGCGAGGTGAGATAAGTGGGGGAGAGCTGATTGAGTACGTTAAAGCTGACTGTAAGGAGTTTCTATTTGATAGGGACATAGATTCATTCATTCAATCGTATTTATTGAGCGCTTACTGTGTGCAGAGCACTGTACTAAGCGCTTGGGAAGTATATATACAGCCCCTACCCAACAGTGGGCTCATAGATGGACAACTACTCGAGGTTCATGAAGAGTGGGGAGAAATGGACTGAACTTTTTTTTAGAAAAATGATCCGGGCAACAGAGTGAATAAAAGACTGGACTTGGGAGAGACAGGAAACAGGGAGGCTGTTGCAGCAGCGAAGGTGAGATATGACAAGTGCTTGGATCCCTGTGGTAGCAATTTAGATGGAGAAGAAAGGGCAGATTTTAGCAATGTCGTGAAGGTGGAACTGACAGGATTTGCTGAGCGATTGAATAAGTGAGTTGAATGAGACAAGAGTCGAAGATAATGCCAAGTTTACTGGCTTGTGAGAAAGGAACTGTAGTGGTATTGTCTAGAGTGATGATGAAGTCAGTGGGAGGACAGGATTTGGGTGGGAAGATGAAGAGTTCTATTTTAGACAAATTAACTTTGAGGCATGGGTGGGACACCCAAGTAGAAATGTCCCGAAGGCAAGAGGAAATGGGAGACTGTAGAGAAGGAGGGAAGTGGGGCTGGAGAGGCAGGTGTGTTCATTCTTCAGGGTTCTACCCCAAGGCCAAGCATTCTGACTTAAGTGTGAGGAAGACTGTACAACATTTTTCAATTCATTCACTCATTCATATTTATTGAGTGGTTACTGTGTGCTGAGCACTGTACTAGGCACTTGGGAAAGTACAATACAACAATACACGGTCACATTCCCTTCCCACAATGAGCTTATTGTCTAGGGATGGGGAGGCAGATATCAATACAAACAAATAAAATAACAGATACAAGTGCTGTGGGGCTGGGAGGGGGGAAGAGCAAAGGGAGCAAGTCAGGGTGATGCAGAAGCGGGTGGGAGATGACGAAAAGTGGGGCTTAGTCTCTGTCCACTGAGGTGGACAGTTTGAACACTGCAAAAAATTTCTTAAGAGATAAAGGAAGGTCAAGCCCCCCTCTCAAACATTATGTAGTAACTAGAGGTCAGATGTCCAAATGCCATCCCCGTGGCCAAAGGTTTTACCTCTGGAATACAGCCTGCCTTTTAAGATGCAAGAGAGCTGGTATGTCTCAACAAGCTGCTAGCAGAAATTTCTTTGAACTAATAATAAACATGAAAAAAAAAACAGCTGAAGAAGAAGCAAAGTATACATTGAGAGAGAAAAATAGAGGGGCTGGACAGATAGGTTTAGTTCTTGAAATTTAAGCTCTCTGAAGTAGATTTGTTGTCATGGTTACCTGCTTGTTTTTACATGTATTTATGAGATCTGAAGGCTGCAGATTTTAAGTAATCCTGGGGTGTATGAAATGTATATCTATAATGACACTTGCCAAAGCACACCTGGAACACCCCTGCTTATCCCACTTTCTTCTCATGTTTTTACGGTCCATCAGTGTTGCCCAGGCCTGTTGGAGGGGTTTGTGATTGGAGATGTAAAGTTAACGTGCCTTTCCTTTACCACGCACACAGACACACATTTGCAAACTCCGGAACTATTTATAGCAACAGGCCTTCACAGAAGACAGAAAGAATAAATACTTGAATGCTACTAGAAAAGGAAATGGCCAAATTATATTTACAAGTTTTAAAATGTCTCATTTGTGAAGCAGTGTTGCCTAGTGGAAAGAGCTTGGGCCTGGGTTCTAATCCTAGCTCCGCCACTTGTCTGCTGTGTGTCCTTGGGCAAGTCACTTAACATCTCTGTGCCTGAGTTACCTCATCAGTGTCTGTTCTCTCTCCTACTTAGATGGTGAGCCCCATGTGGGACAGGAACTATAAATGTCCCAATTACCTTATATTAACCCCAGCCCTGTTAGAGTGCTAGGCATATTGTAAGTGCTTAACAAATACCACAATTATTATTATTATGAATGAGCCACTGTAATTTTAAAAATGAAAGTCATAGACTGCTGAAAGAAAGGGACTTGAGGAGATTATACTCTTTAGGCAGATAAATGACCAAACCATGCAAGACAGATGCCCATATCGAGCTTACATTGCCGATGCATCCTGTCTTTGTTTTCATATGTCGTTTTGTTATTATTGGGCAGGTCACTTACTCCTCTGTGCCTCAGTTTCTTCAACTGTAAAAGGGGATTAAATACCTGTTTTCCCCCCTACATAGACTGTGAGCCCTATGCAGCACGGGAACTCTGTCTGTCCTAGTTGACTTGGGCCTACCCCACTGCTTAGAATGTATTGACACATAGTAAGTGCTTAGAGAAGCAGTGTGGCTCAGTGGAAGGAGCATGGGCTTGGGAGTCAGAGGTCATGGGTTCTAATCCCAGCTCTGCCACTTGTCAGCTGTGTGACTTCGGGCAAGTCACTTAACTTCTCTGTGCCTCAGGTATCTCGTCTGTAAAATGGGGATTAAGGCTGTGAGCCCCACGTGGGACAACCTGATCACCTTGTATCCTCCCCAGCACTTAGAACAGTGCTTGGCACTTAGTAAGAGCTTAACAATTACCATCATTATTATTAATAGTAGTAGTAACAAAAACCATTTTTTTAAAATGTCTGACCCAGTAAAGACATTCATTTCTTTTTGGTTTTATTATTTTGTACATAGATGCTTTTTCTTTTACTTATAGTACGTTCGGTGATGTGCTTGTCCACCTCATTAGATTGTAAGATCCTTGAAGCTCTGTGTTTTACAGCCAGGTATTACATATTCCCTAAGTACCTAGTAAAGCATGCCAAACACAATAGCACTCTAACATGGCCAATTCGGGTTGGACACAGTCCCTGTCCCACATTGGGCTCACACTCTTAATCCCCATTTTTTTACGTATGAAGTAACCGAGACACAGAGAACTGAAGTGACTTGCCCAAGGTCACACAGCAGACAAGTGGTGGAGCTGGGGTTAGAACTCATGACCTTCTGATTCCCAGGCCCGTGCTCTATCCACTGCACCACACTGTTTCTCAGCCTCTTGGAGCTTTTCCACATCCATTTTAAAGTGCTGTGATCCGAATGAATTTGGGGCAAAATATAGGAGAATTACTTCCTGACTCTCGCACACATTACTCCTGTTAAAAGGTAGCTCAGTATTATATATATGAGCTTGTATCTTTACATAGCCCTACACTGCCAACTCACTGAGCTTATATTCGACTCTGATCCCAGGCCTTTTTCAGCCAAAATTGAACCTAACCGCACTTTCCCCATCTTCAATTTGTATTTTTGGTTTTTGTGTAATCTCCTGCCCTTCCCCTGCTGAATCTCATCTGGTTTTCTAGAGCCATTTTACCATCTTATTAAGGTAACCTTGAATTGTATTCCTGTCTTCCAAAAATGACTAGCAACCCTGAAGACCTCGGGTCCAGCCTTAGTCATTGCATTTTGAAAGGATGTGGAAAACTGAAAAGCAACAAAAATGATTAAGGAGAAGGAAGATGGTTCCATTCTGTCCTCAGGAAAGATTTTGAAAAGATCTTGGCTCAGAATTAATCCCTGTGAGATGCGATTGAGTCCTTCCATACAAGCTGATACTGAGCTCATGGTGACCAGTGGCTGCCCTCAAGCTAGTTGTGCAGACACCAAATACCAGCCCAGTTTACTCCAGGCTTTTGTACCTGGTCATTGAGAATGGCAGGGGGAAAGGGATCAAAGGCCTTACTGAAGTCTAGATTATTTGCACTTATTTCTTCCCTCTTGTCTACCTGACTTGTCACTCTACCACAGATGGACATTAAATTGACATGGCCTGATTGCTTTTCATTAAGTTAAAATGGTCGTTTCTTGGAATCTTATGCTCTCCTAGTTGGTGCAAATTGATTGCTTGGTTATTCTAGTGTCATCCCAGGTATCAATGGTAAATGAACTGAACTGTAATTGTTATTCACATCCTCTCCCCCTGCCCCCTGCTTTTTTTTTTTTAAAGGCCACTGCATTTGTCTTGTTCATTTTTCGGGGACTTCTGTCCTCTGGGAACTCTCAAAAAAATAGCTAGTAGTCCTATAGTAACACCTGTCCATTCCTCAAAAACCCTAAAATCCATTTTTATCAGGTCCTACTTATATAGTTCCCAAAGGAAGTGAATTCATGAAGCAAAACCTCAATGTGGTTGACACCCCTCACTTCTAGAGAGACAGGGAGACTCCCTGGATAAGGCACTTTTCACATTCAGTCAAAGCCCTCCATTTGTCCAGAGCCCTTCCAAGGAAAGCAGCTTTTGATCTCCCACAAGAAGCTTTAGCTCTGCACTATGATTAACAAAAGCCTCAGTTAAATGCATTATTCCAGTTGTGCAGAAGGGCAGGGAACAGTAGCAGGCTCAGGACAAGATAAGGCAGCATTTCCCGTTTTCTCTGTGTTCAGGTTTAAAGAGACAGTCAGAAAAAGAGACAAGGAAGAAGAAATATGGCAAGAGTAACACTTAAGTCAGCCTACAAGACAGTTTCCTTCTAATAGAGAGAACCATCACATGACATTTTTCTGTCTGATTTTTAATCTTTAAGCACTTTCCTTTCCTGTTTTAGTTTGGCTTTCTTGCCTCCCATCAAAAATAGTGGATTGTTTCTATTTTGTGGGAATACATATCCAACCTATCTCTTCACTTTGAAATTTTTCAGACTTAAGGATTGCCAGCTCACTTTTGTAACTTCAAAGTTATGAAAGGCTAGGAGGCAAATGGCACACCAATATTAGCATTGCTGCGTCGTATTCAGTGAAATTGAGAGCCCACCCAGTGAGTCAGGGGAGAATGGATTAGGGTTAAAGTCATATTTTCTCCCTGAGTCATTCTGCTGTTCCTTTAGTCGGTGATGCTGTGAGTGTGTGTGTATGTTTATCTTTGTGCATATTTGTACAGACGGTTATTAATGTTTCACCATCATCCCCATCTGTATTAAGTGTCTATTGAGCACATAACCCTTTTAGTAGGCTCTTGGGAACATAAAGTAATTCCTGCTACAATGTGTTGATTGTGTTCCTGAAAAACTCCACATTATTAAAAAAAAGGTAGTCAGTCAGTCGTAATTATTGAATGCTTACTGTGTGCAGAGCACTGTACTAAGCACTTTTAACATTCTGGCAATCATGGAGATGGGAAACTCAAAGGGTCAATCTTCTGAATTAATCCATCAGACCAACAGTATCAGCTGGCACTTTTGGCTTAGGATCTGTGAAAGGCAGAAAGCTGCTACTTTCCCTGCGGCTTTCCTTAGCTAGAACCACCATGTGCTGATTAATCAGCAGACAGAAGATGTGAGATGGGCAGCCCCTTGGATGGGAATGTTTAACAACCAAGTGCATTTGAGCTGAAAGAAGTAACTTTAATATCAATTACACCTTAAACCAATGGCTGTGTTGACCATTGTTTCAATGAGAAAGAGAGGGTTGAGGAAAGATGATTCAAAAATCCCAGCATTCACCATCAAGAGAGAAGAAAACCAAGGTGGAGAAGTAGAGAAGGTGGGCTTGTGGAAGGCAGTACCTTTTCCAACAATTTATTTGTTAAAAAAAATAGCTTCAATAGTTATAATCTACAAACTTTCAGACCTATACGTTTGTAACCACTTATAAAACGTTACCTAAACATCATCAAGCAAATCTTCTCTTGTTTGGCAGCTTTAATTTTATTCTGTAGGAGTTCCGTGCAAGGGGTCGAAGAACTTTTCACTCCAGTTATTTGGCCACTGCTGTCATGTTCCTCTGACTTAATTCCTCTTCTATTTGCTGAAGCATCGTGGCTCAGTGGAAAGAGCACGGGCTTTGGAGTCAGAGGTCATGGGTTCAAATCCCGGCTCCGCCAATTGTCAGCTGTGTGACTTTGGGCAAGTCACTTTACTTCTCTGTGCCTCAGTTACCTCATCTGTAAAATGGGGATTAAGACTGTGAGCCCCCCCGTGGGACAACCTGATCACCTTGTAACCTCCCCAGCGCTTAGAACAGTGCCTTGCACATAGTAAGTGCTTAATAAATGTCATTATTATTATTATTTGCTGCAAAGATGGTAACAGAACAGCTTTGTTCAGCTACATCTCCCTCGGTGACACACTCTGATTCACCTCCCCAACCAGCGGAAACACCTTTTTTTTCTTTTTAATGGTACTTGTTATAGGCACTGTACTAAGTGCTGGGGTAGATACAAGAGAACCACGACAAGTCCGCCGTGCAGGAGCCCAGCCCGCACCCTCCGCTCCTCCGCCGCTAATCTCCTCACCGTACCTCGTTCTCGCCTGTCCCACCATCGACCCCTGGCCCACGCCCTCCCCCTGGCCCGGAATGCCCTCCCTCTGCCCACCTGCCAAGCTAGCTCTCTTCCTCCCTTCAAGGCCCTGCTGAGAGCTCACCTCCTCCAGGAGGCCTTCCCAAGCTGAGCCCCTTCCTTCCTCTCCTCCTCGTCCCCCTCTCCATCCCCCCCATCTTACCTCCTTCCCTTCCCCACAGCACCTGTATATATGTATATATGTTTGTACATATTTATTACTCTATTTATTTATTTATTTTACTTGTACATATCTATCCTATTTATTTTATTTTGTTAGTATGTTTGGTTTTGTTCTCTGTCTCCCCCTTTTAGACTGTGAGCCATCTGTTGGGTAGGGACTGTCTCTATATGTTGCCAATTTGTACTTCCCAAGCGCTTAGTACAGTGCTCTGCACATAGTAAGCGCTCAATAAATACTACTGATTGATTGATTGATTGATAATCATGTTGGACCCAGGTCCTGTCCAACGTGGGGCTCACAATCTCAGTACATGGGAGTAGGATTTAATCCCCACTTTGCCAATGAGATGACTGAAGTGCAGAGAAATTGTGACTTGCCCAAGTCACCCAGCAGACAAGTGGTGGAACCTAAGAGAACCTAAGTCCTCTGAGTCCCAGATCTGTGCTCTCTTCATTGGGTCATGCTGCCCACTCCTCTCTCTGGCAATCCAGCAGCACCTCAATGTCAGCATCATTCCCCTCCTCTGACCAAGCAACACACTGGGACAGGAGCCTCCTCAGCAGAGCAGACTGCTCATCGAACCCCTGAAAGCCGTTCAGCGCATGTGTGTTGCTTGGCAGCAGGGTGCACCACACAGCGTTTGAGCACGATGCCCTAACAGCTGCACGTACCAGAGCAATGATGTCAGTGACATCCTTGTTGCTAAGCTTTCCCCGTAACTCCTTAACACTTGATTTGCCCTCCTCATCCGTCATCTGTTAGCGTTGCAATTGT
Source organism: Tachyglossus aculeatus (assembly GCF_015852505.1). Lineage (NCBI taxonomy): Eukaryota > Metazoa > Chordata > Mammalia > Monotremata > Tachyglossidae > Tachyglossus > Tachyglossus aculeatus. Next base: position 38,372,445 of record NC_052067.1, on the reverse strand, counting down.
CCCAGATAGCTGGTAAGTCTGGAAGGCAGAAAAAAGACTTTGGTCCGTTGGCTGAAGCAGCAAAGTCATGTTTAGAGGTTGAGAAACAACTTGACCATCTCTGACAATCCCATAATGCACACCAACTTGTACTTCCCAAGTGCTTAGTACAGTGCTCTGCACACAGTAAGCGCTCAATAAATATGATTGATTGATTGGGGCATTGTCAATAATCAGGAGACTCTTGAGTGCTTCATTTCCTGCCGTTAGGTCCTTGGCTCATCATCATCATAATAATAATGACATTTGTTAAGCGTTTACTATGTGCAAGGCACTGGTCTAAGTGCTGGGGAGGTTACAAGGTGATCAGGTTGTCCCACAGAGGGCTCACAGTCTTAATCCCCATTTTACAGATGAGGTAACTGAGGTCCAGAGAAGTGACTTGACCAAAGTCACACAGCTGACAACTGGCAGAGCCGGGGTTTGAACCCACGTCCTCTGACTCCAAAGCCAATGCTGGCTCAGAAAAATCTTGAAGAAAAATTCCTCCTGTGACCCCCTGTTGCTTGAATAACAATGTTCGGGGAGTTGGAGCTTTGCTGATCCATTCAGGGCTCAGGGAGTGGTAGCAGGGTAGGTCAAGCCGGCTTCCAGATCCCAGCCACCTTCGATATCAGCCGCAACATAATAATAATAATAATAACAATGGCATTTGTTAAGTGCTTACTACGTGCAAAGCACTGTTCTAAGCACTGGGGAGGATACAAGGTGATCAACTCGTCCCACTGGGTCTCACAGTCTTAATCCCCATTTTACAGATGAGGTAGCTGAGGCACAGAGAAGTTAAATGGCTTGCCCAAAGTCACACAGCTGACAGTTGGCAGAGCTGGGATTTGAACCCATGACCTCGGACTCCCAAGCCCATGCTCTTTCCACTAAGCCACGCTGCTTCTCTGCCACATGAAGATGCTCGATCCTGAGCCACCTTGAACCCCAAAGCGGAGGCCTGTTTTTTGTTTTTTTTTCAATAGCATTTTGTTAGGCACGTTCGTTCATTCATTCATTCAATCGTATTTATTGAGCGCTTACTGTGTGCAGAGCACTGTACTAAGCGCTTGGGAAGTACAAGTTGGCAACATATAGAGACGGTCCCTACCCAACAGCGGGCTTACAGTCAAGAAGGCACTTACTATATGCCAGTCACTGTACTAACCACTGGGGTAGATACAAGTTCATCAGGTTGGACACAGTCCATGATCCACATGGGGCTCACAGTCTTAATCCCCATTTTACAGATGAGGTAACTGGGGCACAGAGAAGTGAAGCGATTTGCCCGAGGTCACACAGCAGACAAGTGACCGAGCCTGCATTAGAGGTCCTTCTCTATCCAGGCCTGTTCTCTATCCTCTAGGCTATGCTGCTTCTCTTTTGAAATACATCTGCAGACTGGCTTTCTCTCTCTCTAAAGAGGCTGGACTCCTGTTATTTAAAGTTTTGCTCTGGAAACACTCTCTTCTTCCCCCTCTTCCACAGTTTCCTTTGACACTACAGGGAAGCTTGCAGCTGTGGCTTCATGCACACTGGAAGTTTCACCCATCAGTTTAACACTAGGCAGGTTAAACCTATTCTTAAATCCAGCAAACCACCCACCACTGGTGCTGAATTTCTTCATTTCCTCATTTATCTGATAAGTGGTTTTTTCTTTGTGGTGAAGAATGGGGTTCTTGATTGTCTCCTGGTTTGTCACTGAACCCAAGTGTCTGGGGTTTTTTCCAACTGCTCAATCATGCCATTGCTCTTGCGCTGACCTGAATAGCCATTAGTGGTATTTATTGAGCGCTTACTTTGTGCAGAGCACTGTACTAAGTGCTTGGGAGAGTACAACAAATGGGCACATTCCCTTCCCACAACAAGCTTTACACATCTCAACTTCCTTTCATTTTCTCAGCCTTTGCACAGATGGTGTGCTGCTTGGATTCAGTTCATTTCATTGCTGTGATATTTCAGGTTCTTTTGTTCCTAACAGAACGCTTCATCACATCAAGGTAATTGTGTTTCTCTTCTCCATTTCACGGGCACCAGGCTTCACACGCTTCCCGCTCATTGCTAGTAGAGAATCCTTATAAAGCAATCTTTTCATGAGAAGCACAAGTTTCCTCTGGGTGTCAGGGAGCTGGTGGGGAGTTTCGAAGCCAGTGGTCAGGGATTTCTATGTGTTTCATAGAGAAAGAGTAGCCATCGGAGGGGTTTGAATGGCATTCTAGAAAGGTGAGAATTGGGCGGCTGAATCTGGGATTGGCAGGAGAAGGGACAAATTTGGGGCAAGAAGGTAGTTAAGGTGGTTGAAGGCATTGCAGAGCCAGGCTGTGATGAAAACCTGAACTGAGGTGATGCATATAAAGTGGAGAGGAGACTGCAGGCTCCAGACTTCATCTTAATGAAGAGTCTGGCCTCTGATTAGGAAGTGAACCATTCGCATAGCTTTTGTCATGGAAAAACAAGTCCAGCCCACCTACAAAGACCTATTTGAATCTCATAGATTGTGCTTAAATGACAGAGGGCAGAATCCTTAAAGAGTTGCTTAGAGAAGGCAGGGCTAGAAGAGATATATTGATCAAAAATGTGTGGCTTGTGTTTTAATTTTCTAATTTTCACATTTTGTCGGATGGGGTACAGTGACTCCGGTAGCGTTTCGTGGTTGCTTAATGCTAATATGAAAAAATGAAATTGCATTTTCTTGTCCTGGAAAAATCGAGAGTAGGTGTAAGTAGAGACGGTGGGGGAAAAGAATATTAGATTCAGCCTTTTGTTCAGTTTGATTAGAGTTGAAGTGATAATAATCTCTAGACTGTAGGCTCCTTGTAGGCAGGGAAAGTGTCCACCTACTCTGTTACACTGTTCTCTCCCAAGTGCTTAGTTCAGGGCTCTGCACATAGTAAGCGCTCAATAAATGCCACTGATTGATTGATTAATAATCCGGCTGTTGAGGAATCTCCAAGTATCAAGCCCAGAATTAAACCATAGTGGGGCTCATCCTTAACGGAAGATGTGTTCAAACTTTCTCAGCAGCTTGCATCTGTAATTTACAAAAAAACAAAAAACCCAACAAAATTTATGCAAACTTCAGGTCAAAAAAAAAATGTAGTTGTCTCTTTTGAAAAGAGCCATTATCTAATGGGCAAGCTTTGAGGTCCAAAGAATTCCCCATGAATTGATGTGCCCAAGCTTTGAGGAGCAGTGTGTGTTATCCTACAGATCGAGCTCCTGCTCAGATGGAAGATTCCAACTCGTTTTTACAGCCCTTAATAAGGGAAGAAGAAACTATATTCTTTGGGGGTGTCAGTGTGAGTCACTCCTCAAGTTCAGTGACTGCAGACATTTGAAAATTTTGAATCACCAACAGTGACTGACTATAGGAAAAAGTTTAGTTTCGCAGTGCCAGGGAACTTGAGGAAACATTGAGCCTCCTTATCTTTCCTGAGAGTTCTCAGACCAAATTTTGCTCTTATCCCATCTTAAGAATCCATGTTTTATCAAATTCTAGATTCCGTTTATCTCATTAGCACTGAAATAAAGTGCTTTCTGTGAGTTTTTCATCTTTTCATTTTTTTCTGCTCATTTAATGTATTTGCAATTAGTATCACCATATTACCTGAACAGCTAGCTAGTCTATAGTTTGGGAAATAATGGTATTTATATATCAATTATGCTTTTCCTTATGACTCATCCTAGCCTACTATAATTGAACAGAAGAAAGTTGCCATGTGGTTATTAGCTTCATAAAGAAAAATCATTTTGAAATGTTAAATCGCAAGGAAATTGCCACTAAACTGAGTTTTAATTACTTTTTTAATTAAAGGACCAGTTACTGGTGGTAAGTCACTGAGCACATGTTGTAAACCTACGGCAATATATCAACATTATGATCAGAGTTTTCTAAACGATCTGGGAGCAACATAGTGGAACTCCCAAACCGTGAAAGAGTGAAGTAATGACCCCTTTGCCCATCTGCATAGTATAAATATTCTAAGCTAGCTGAGTATTTGAGTGTAATAAGTACATTTTTATCAGTTATCTAACAATCTAATTGTTTGTGTTCAGCACCCAAATTGAAGTTAGTGCTGTTATAGTTGCTCCCTGGCTTAGCAGTGTGCAGTGAATGAATGCTTAAAAAAGGTGGTCATCTGTCTACTCCGGTTGGAGTAGAGATTCCTGAAATCCCCCAAAACATATCTCATTTCCATTTTGATGAAAAGAACTGTCAGCCAAATCAGATTATTGTATTATGTACACATATTCATCAGATTTTAATGTGATGTTCCTCCTGAGGCCTCAAAATGCTGAACGTAATAGACCTTTCTAGACATCCACACTGGTCCAGGGTATATTTATCAGTTTCTTGCTACCATCCCCACTTTTCGATTGTTAGCACCTTGAGAGCAGGGATTTTTTTTTTTTAATGGTATTTGTTTAGCGCTTACTATGTGCCAGGCACTGTACTGAGCACTGGGGTTGATAGAAGCTAATCAGTCCATGTCAGTCAGTCAGTCATATTTATTGAGCGCTTACTGTACTAAGCACTTGGGAAAGTACAATATAACAGTCTAACAGACTCATTCCCTGCCTATAGCGAATTTACGGTTTAGAGGAGGGAACAGACATTAATATAAATAAAATTACAGAGGCATACATAAGTGCTGTGAGGCTGAGGGGGGGCGATGAATAAAGTGATCACGTCAAACCGTCATAGAAGAGAGTGGGAGAAGAGGAAAGGAAGGTTTAGCTAAGGCCTTCTGAAGAAGGCCTCATATCCCACATGAGGCTCACAGTCTTAATCCCTAATTTACAGGTTATGTAACTGAAGCCCAGAGAACTGAAGTGACTTGTCCAAGTTCACACAGCAGACAAGTGACAGAACTGGGGTTAGAACCCTGATCCTTCTGGCTCCCAGGCCCTTGTTCTGTATAATAATAATAATAATAATTTTTTGTTAAGTGCTTACTATGTGCCAAGCACTGTTTTAAGTGCTGGGGTATATACAGGTTAATCAGGTTGTCCCACGTGGGGCTCACAGTCTTAACCCCTATTTTACAGATGAGGTCACTGAGGCCCAGAGAAGTCAAGTGGCTTGCCCAAAGTCACACAGCTGACAAGTGGCAGAGGCGGGATTAGAACCCACGACTTCTGACTCCCAAGCCCGTGCTCTTTCCACTAAGCCACGCTGCTTCTCCCATTAGGACACACTGCTTCTCCATCCCATCTTTACTTTTACAAGGGCCTAGGACAGTAGTCTCTCCCCATTACTCCCTAAAAACTCTCCTTTCAGAGTTTTGGCTCAACTTTCCCACCACTGCCATCAGCGAAAGGGGCTTGGCTTAATAGTGGATGTACCTCCCCTCACCTGAAATTTCACCCCTTGCTGAGGTTTGAGAAAGCGTCTTCTTGGAAGATGGATAGCCACGTGGCTTTGTGTAAAGAAGTCACAGGTTACCCAAGGAAGACCTCACTCAATCAGTGGCATTTATTGAGCACTTAAATTTTTGTCAGCTCCAGCCACCACTCTGAACCAAAAGATGGAGGAATCGGCCAAGCCTTCCTCGAAAGCCAGGCATGACTGCCAGCCATGTCATTTAACATTCTCAGAGGGCCCAAACTCACTGGGCCTATGACAGAAGAATAGAGATGAAACTTAATAGCGGCTGACTTAACAAGGTGGATTCACATCAGGAAGCATTGTAGGTTTAGATGCAGCTGCTTTGAGGATTTTTTTTTTTTAAGTTTCAGTCCAGGGTGGGATAGTAAAGGCCAACTCCTAACAAATGCATTTCTAAAAGAATAAAACTCTGTTCACCCCAGACTTCATCCACAGGAACGAGTTTTTTGGACAGGTCATTTCTAGAGGGTGTAAGGTGTATCAATTCTAATTAGCAAACTTGTTATACTGAATACTCCCTCGAGGTTGTTTTAATAAGTTCCCCAGAAAGTGTAAGTCTTAACATTCTTGGTAGAGGCAATGATGGTAATAAAAATCTCTATTTATGTAGTGCGTTGCGAGGGAATCTAAACATTACTGTATTCATTTTTGCGTGTTATTTCTCTGTGGAGTAAATCGGTTGACAGTGTGATTAACCTCATTTTGTAAATGGGGATTCCCTACTGTTGAGCCGTGGGCAGGATTCTTCTCCATAATGTCCTGATTCGTACCCTTTTATGTCTGCCCAGAGGCAGATAGATTCCATTTGCAAGAAAAACGCTTAGCAATATCCGAAGGCACAAAATCCATCTTTAAGTTTGGCTACTTTATATAGGCTTCTCTATTTAGCCGTCTTTTCATCTGGATTTCTATTTCTTGGGAAGCCTCCATACTTCAGAACAGCACAGCAGTGACAAGCCAGGCTGTGGATGGCTTGATTCAGGATGCAGACTGCTTCTAACAGCTTCTAACCCTCACCTGTTCTTCAGAAATGATGGCCACTGTCTGTCTCATCATTTCTCAGCTTCTGGAGGAACGCTTTTCACCTGGGTTACCTCCCAGGTGGAGAGAAATTAATTTCAGGGTTTTTTAAAAAAATTATTTTATAACCAGGCTGTAGTGGGCAAAGGTGGACATGGAGTTTGCTCGTAACGGTCTGCTCTTTCTATTGTGATCCTGTTGGATTTTACTCTCCCAAATGCTTAGGAGAGTGTTCTGCACATAATAGTGCTCAATAAATGCCGTGGATTGATTTATCAGTCTGGTGACCCTTTTCCCTTTTCGCCCTTTCTCGGGCAAGTGAAAATAGCTCAGGTCTCAGCAGGAGATCTTTCTTCCATGAGAATTCCAAAAGGGGCCAACAGCCCAAGTCATGAGTGTCACAGGTAATGCTGTCTAGGTGGCTCCTTATAATCACAGAGAATTTGGAAATTACCAATGCATTTCTACTTGGAGGAAAAAAACAAAGCCACTGTAGGAATCGTAATGATTTGGGTATGTATTAAGCCTTTACTCCATGTCGAATCCTGTGCTAAACAATGGGAGAGGTACTAGTTAATCAGATCAGAGTGATCAGATACCAGTTAATCAGGAGAAGCAGCGTGGCTCAGTGGATAGAGCATGGGCTTTGGAGTCAGAGTTCGTGGGTTCAAATCCCGGCTCCGCCAATTGTCAGCTGTGTGACTTTGGGCAAGTCACTTCACTTCTCTGGGCCTCAGTTACCTCATCTGTAAAATGGGGATAAAGACTGTGAGCCCCCCGTGGGACAACCTGATCACCTTGTAACCTCTCCAGCGCTTAGAACAGTGCTTTGCACAAAGTAAACGCTTAATAAATGCCGTTATTATTAGTATTATTATCAGAGTCTGTGTCTTGGCTTGGGCTCCCAATCTGAGCGGTGGGGAGAGCAGGTATAACCTCATTTTGCAGATGAAGAAGCTGAGACACAGAGAAGTTAGATGACTTGCCCCTGGTCACCCAACATCCAGTGGCAAAGCTGGAATTAAAACCCAATCTCCTGCTTCCCAAGCCTGTGCTCTTTCCACTAGACCATGCTTGTCTCCAACAAAGAGAAACTGTTACCTAAATCTCCTTTTCCCACCATGTTGGCTGGGTCCTGCATTCTCTCCATGGACTGCTGTTTGCCTCTCCTGCCCTGACCCCAATAAAGAAGCAGCGTGGCTGAGTGGAAAGAGCATGGGCTTGGAAGTCAGAGGACATGGATTCTAATCCTGGCTCTGCCACTTGTCTGCTGTGTGACCTTGGACAAGTCACTTAACTTCTCTGTGCCTCTGTTACCTCATCTGTAAAATGGGGATTAAAAGTGTGAGCCCCACGTGGGTCAACCTGATTACCCTGTATCTACCCCAGTGCTTAGAACAGCGCTTGGCGCATAGTAAACGCTTAACAAATACCATAATTATTTTATTATTATTTACTGAAACATCCAGGGCTTTCAGAAGACAGAATCTCTGGTCTTTTCCCTGATGCTGTTTTGGGGCACACAGACCAGAGGGATCAGTGGCCAGAGTTTGGAATCAGGAGCTCCGTGGGATTCATTCATTCAGTCGTATTTATTGAGCACTTAATGTGTGCTGAGCACCGTATTAAGTGCTTGGGAGAGTACAATATAATATAACAGACACATTCCCTGCCCACAATGAGCTTACAGTCTAGAGGGGGTCTCCACACTCAGTCCATGGGCCCACTGACCATCAGGAAGCATTTCTGGGACCACTACTCTCCTTTAAAAAGGACCCATTAAATCTTTGGCCAAATGCCCTCAAAGCATGCCAGATTCTTTAATTACAATGAAAAAAAAAATTCCATTTTCTTGAAAAAAGCAGAGAATGTAGACCAGCTTTCTTCAGTACATATTCTCCCCTCGCCATCTGGACTGGATTTGCACCTGACTTTCTAGGACAGCTCATTTTGAATGAGGGAGCAGGATTTGAAAAATCAGGTGCAGACCCTGTCTGAAATAGCACCCAACTTTTGGAGTGTTCCTTCAGAATGGATTTGTACTTCAAAACATCAAACGTGACTTCGTAATTGCGCTGGATCTGACATTTCCAAATGGCACTACCTTGAACTCATCAAGTTGGGTGTAATTTCAGATTGAATTTGCGTGTCTGGCTTTTTAAAGTGCAAATCTCTGCTGAAATCGCAACTCACTTCCTGGGAGCAATTGGATTGAACTAGAAATCGGTCAGTGTGGTCCCCTCAGAAAGATGAATTTGGAGCCACGCGGAGAGGCGAATTTATGCAGATGCACTTCCGAGTGCCCGACTTGGTTTTCATTTCACCTCTGACTTTCCTTTTCAGTGTTCAGCCTCTCAAAATATACTGGGTCAGATGGTTGTGATCAACCGAAAAGAAGAGGCTGTCAAAGTCCATGGGTCATCAGTGGACATCACTGACCTCTTATGTAAGCGTGGGTTCAACCTGTCTTCCATGTTGAATCGATTGTACCCTCCCAAACATTTAGTACAGTGCTCTGCCCATAGTAAGTATTCAATGAATACCACTGATTGATTGATTTGGAGAACTAGAATGGCATCTTATAAAAGGTCAGAAGTCTCACTTCTTGCCCTGCAGGCAAGGGCATTCCCAGTTTTGTCTTCCCATTCTTTGAAATGAATCTGGGAAATGAATTGTTTCATTGTCTGACTCAGCGATCAGTCAGAATAGCATTTCTTATTGAGCATCTACTGTGTGCTGTACTAACATTTGGGATAGTACAGTAGAGTCATTTGACACAATTTCTGCTTCCAAGGAGGTTACAATTTATCAGACTGAGACAGGTACTAAGATAACTTACAGACAGGAGGAAGAAGGAAAAGGGGTTTTGTACATGACTTAATGGTTACATAGTAGGGTATGTAAGGTAAGTAGGTAAGTACTACAGGAGATTGTGAGTTCCTGAGAGGTCATATGCCACCATAGTATTGAAGTGAAGTGAGAAGCAACATGGCATAATGGATAGAGCACAGGCCTGAGTGTCAGGAGGACCTGAGTTCTAATCACTACTCCATCACTTGTCTGCTGTGTGACCTTGGGCAAATCACTTGACTTTTCTGGGCCTCATTTACCTCATCTGGAAAATGGGGATTAAGACTGTGAGCCCCATGTGGGACACGGACTCTGTCCAACCTGATTAGCTTGTATCTACCCCAGTGCTTAGAACAGTGCCTGGCACATAGTAAGGGCTGAACAAATACCATTAAAAAAAGAGGTGGGGCGGGGGGGGGATATCTCCCAGGGAAGGCCTCACGAAATAGATGTGATTACAGGAGGGCTGTGAAGAGGAGAGCAATACTCTTGTCAGATGTGAAGGGGAAAGGGAAGTCAAGGCAGGGGGAAGGATGTGGGTAAGGGGATTGATGGCAGGATAGGTGAGAACAAGGCCCAGTGAGTAGGTTAGATTGAGAGGAGTGAAAAGTATGAGCTGGGGTGGAGTGGGAGAGTGAATAAGTAGGAACGAGAAACCTGATTGAGTGCCTTAAAGCCAATGGTTAAACATTTCTGCCTGATGTGAAAAGGAGTGAATAGGCATTGGAGGTTCTTGAAGATTGGGGAACATGTGCAGAACAGTGTTTTAGAAAAGTGATCGGAACAGCAGAGTGAAATATGGGTTGAAGAGGGATGCAACTGGAAGCAGGGAGAAATGGGATCAATCAGTGGTATTTATTGAGTGTGAAGCACTCAAAAGTATACAATACAATAGAGTCGGGTGACATGATCCCTGTCCACAAGGAGCTTACAATGTAGAGGGAGAGAAAGTCATTAAAATAACTTTCAAATAGGGGAAAAGGCAGATTGTAAAGATATGTACCTAATGGAGTCAGGGATGGGACATCAAAGTGCTTAAGGAGTTCACACCCAAGTACATAGGTGCTGTATAGGGAATGGAAAATTCGGATGGGGAAATGAGGAGCTAGTCAGGGAAGGCCTCTTGGAGGAGGTGTGATTTTTGTAAAGCTTTAAAGCTGCGTAGAGAGATGGTCTGCCAGATATGAAAGGGAAGGGAGTTCCAAGCCTAAGGGAGGATGTGGGTAAGGGGTCGGAGATGAGATTGAGGTACAATGAGTAGGTTGATTCATTCATTCATTCATTCAATCATATTTATTGAGTGCTTACTGTGTGCAGAGCACTGTACTAAGCGCTTGGGAAGTAGAGTGAATTATGTGGGTTGCATTGTAGTGGGAAATCAGTTAAGTGATATAGAAAAGGGAGAGCTGATTGAGTGCCTTAAAGCTGATGGTAAGGAGTTTCCATTTGATATGGAGTTAGATGGGAAACTAATGGAGGTTTTTGAGGAGTGGGAAAACATGGACTGAATTTTTTTTTTTTTTGAAAAATGATCTGGTCAGCAGAATGTTCTATGGATTAAAGTAGGGAGAGACAGGAGGCAGGGAGGTCAGCGAGTTTTTTCCAGCTGAAAACAAACAAGGCACCTTTTCCCCCTGGTTTTCCCAATAGTCAAGGTGGGATAGGGTAAGTGCTTGAATCAATGAGGTAGTGTTGTCAACCATAATGGAAAAGTTAGGTGAAGGAGAAGAGTTGAGGGGGTAAAATAAGGTGTTTACATGAGGGAAATATAACTTGTGAAAATTTTTCCAGCCCGAGAATATGGTTTCGATCAGAATCTGCAGAAGGTGAAACCTACCATCAGAAGGTTGTGGCAGTTCATTCAATCGAATTTATTGAGTGCTTGCTGTGTGCAGAGCACTGTACTAAGCAATGTGGAGGAAGCTAATGATTTGGCAACTTCCTCATCGCTTTCTCCAGTAACCTTGCTGTCAGGCACCAGGGGAGGTGTGGGCATGTCTGCCTGGCTTATGCACTCCCACCCAGCCCAGGCTCCAGCCCACGTTGCTGCCCGGGGAGTACTGAAGAAAGGAAATGCCCTGTCAAATCAAGAATGCAAGCAGAGTTTCAGAGAACTCTTAATTGCCAAACTTGCTTGCCTGCTGTTTATGAAAAGGGAGAAGGAGCTGAATGACCTCTGGGAAGAGAGTTTTTTCCAGCTGGAAACAAACAAGGCAGCTTTTCCCCCTGGTTTTCCCAATAGTTACGGGCCTGCCAAGCAATTACAGTTAGCACCTCCTCAGAACGGGCTGTGTGTCAGTCTAGCAGACTCTGGGGTCAACCAGGATGTGTGGTATTTGTTAAGTGCTTACTGTTTTCCAGGCACTGTACAAAGCACTGGGGCAGATACAAGTTAATCAGGTTGGACACAGTCCCTGTCCCACACAGGGCTCACAGTCTTAATCCCCATTTTACAGATGAGGTAACCCTGGCACGGAGAAGTAGTGTGCCTTAAATCACATGGCAGGCACGTGGCAGCCGGGATTAGAACCCAAGTCCCCTGACTCCCAAGCCTATCCTTTCTCCATTAGGCCACGTTACTTCTCTAGACTTAAAAGACACAAAAAGCAAGGCCCGGTCCCTCAAACTAATAGACTTCAGCTGATCCATAAACATTTCCATGGAAAGAAAAACTGGCAAATCCCCTTTTAGTTACCTTAAAAATGAGACCGTTGTGTATATGCTGCTAACCAAAGCGTATACTACTGAAATGAACCCGTGTTAGTTTTCTCCAGTCGGACTCACTCATCCCAAAACGAGAGTCACTCTTCCTCAGCAAGGGCAGCTGGGCCTGAGACACCCGGGTTCAAATCCTGGCTCCGCCAATTGTCAGCTGTGTGACTTTGGGCAAGTCACTTCACTTCTCTGGGCCTCAGTTCCCGCATCTGTAAAATGGGGATTAAGCCTGTGAGCCCCACGTGGGACAATCTGATCACCTTGTATCCCCCCAGCACTTAGAACAGTGCTTTGCGTATAGTAAGCGCTTAACAAATACCATCATTATTAATAATAATTATAACAACAGTATAACAATAATATATTATTATATCATATTATTATCATATTATATAATTATTATTATATTGTTACATATAATATATCATTATATTTCATTATATTATTATGATCATTCTCATAATATTATAATTATATTATATTATATATTATATATTACATATTATCATAATATATCATATTAATATATATCGTTATAATACATTATATTATATTATATCATATTATATCATATTATATCATATTATGTTATATTTTATTATATTATATTATATCATGCACAATATTATTATATCATATATTATCATTACATTATTGTTACTTTATTATATAATAATATATTATTGTATATAATAACAATGATATTATATGTATAGTATATCATATTGTAATTATTATATTATTATAATAATATAATTATGTTATATAATATTATTATTAGCAGTGATGATAATTAATAATAATCATCATTATTGATAACAGTGATGGTATTTGAATAATAATGATGGTATTTGAATAATAATGATGGTAGATTACGGGCAGATTACGATTCTCGGGAAGGTGAAAGGCTCATCGGTGTCACCGCTGTTTTCTCCTCCCTCCCTCCCTGAAGCAGGGACCCCCGTTGGGTGGTTGTGTGAGGGTGTGGAGGCCAGTTGAAGCCTGCCCATAGCTGCGTGGACGGCTTCCAGAATCACTTGTGCCTTGGTGTGAATTCTTGTGTATCCCTTCACAGGGACAACTGCTTATCCCCCTGCTTCCCCACCCCCAACCCCCCTCCTATGCCAAGGGCCCTTTCTGAAGTCGTTGCCAGATGACTTTCTCTGTAGCCTTCCCATCCCTCTCACTGCTCTTGGGGGAGGATTGCGGGTGGGAGTTGAGGAAGCTCCTGAGGGACATCCATGGTTGATGGCAGGAACTTCCATTTCCCTTTCTTGAAAAGGTCAAGCACACTGGGATTTCGCTTATATATATATACACATATATATTATATATATAATATATATTAGTATATATAGTATTAGTATATATATAGTATATATTATATACATTTCGCTGTATATATATATATATGTTTGTACATATTTATTACTCTATTTTACTTGCACATATCTATTCTATTTATTTTATTTTGTTAGTATGTTTGGTTTTGTTCTCTGTCTCCCCCTTTTAGACTGTGAGCCCACTGTTGGGTAGGGACCGTCTCTATATGTTGCCAATTTGTACTTCCCAAGCGCTTAGTACAGTGCTCTGCACACAGTAAGCGCTCAATAAATATGATTGATTGATTGATTGATTATACACAACTCGGCCCACCGAACCCCAAGGCGTGCAGAGGGATCTCAGACTGCAAGCAGCATGGCCTAGAGGCGGGACCCGGGTTCTAATCCTGCCTCCACCGCTTGCCTGCTGTGTGACCTGGGGCAAGTCACTTCGCTTTTCTGCGCCTCACTTGTAAAGTGGGGCTTAAAACCGTTAAGCCCTGTGTTGGACGTGGACTTTTTCCAACCTGATTAGCTTGTAGCTATCCCAGCGCTTAGGACAGTGCCTGGCGCATAGTAAGCACTTAACAAATGCCATTAAAAAGAAGTAGGGATCTCGGCAGTGGCATACAAGAATTCCCTGGGACCCAAGATCAGGCTGGGAGAGGGGGAGCATGCCTCCCCCCTGCTCTGCCCCAGGAACACCAGCCTTCCTTTCTTTTTGGCAAGGCCAGCAATGGAAGCCCTGGCCCAGAGCAAAGCCTGAGCCCTCTCCGAGGTTATCACGGCTCTCGTTACTTACCCGCCGCCAAAACGGAAGCGTTAGGGCCTCAGTGACTCACTTTGGACAAATCTTCATCCTCACAAGCACTTAAGGAGTACTTATTACGAGAGAAGCAGCGTGGCTTAGTGGAGAGCCTGGGCTTGGGAGTCGGACGTTGTGGGTTCTAATCCCGACTCCGCCCTTATCATCTGTGTGAATTTGAGCAAGTCACTTCACTTCTCTGTTCCGCAATTACCTCATCTGTAAAATGGAGATTGTCTGTGAGCTCCACATGGGACAACTTCATCGTCATCATTATTGAGCGCTTAGTATGTGCAGAGCACTGTACTAAGCACTTGGGAAGTACAAATTGGCAATATATAGAGACAGTCCCTACCCAACAGTGGGCTCACAGTCAAAAACTTGATTACCTTATGTCCACCCCAGCGCTTAGAACAGTTCTTGGCACATAGTAAGTGCTTAACAAATACCATCATCATCATCATTATTATTATTATTCCATTCTTCTAGACTAAACCTTGTTGGGGTTAGGTGATGTGTGTTTTTTGTTATTTTGCACTCTTCCAAGTGCTTAATACAGTGCTCTGCATACAGTAGGCGCTCCGTAAATACAACTGACTAGACTAAACCTTGTTGGGGCTAGGTGATGTGTGTTTTTTGTTATTTTGCACTCTTCCAAGTGCTTAGTACAGTTCTCTGCGTACAGTAGGCACTCAATAAATACAACTGACTAGACTAAACCTTGTTGGGGTTAGGTGATGTGTGTTTTTTGTTACTTTGCAATCTTCCAAGCGCTTAGTACAGTGCTCTGCATACAGTAAGCGCTCAATAAATGCAACTGACTAGACTAAGCCTTGTTGGGGTTAGGTGATGTGTGTTTTTTGTTATTTTGCACTCTTCCAAGTGCTTAGTACAGTGCTCTGCATACAGTAAGCACTCAATAAATACAACTGACTAGACTAAACCTTGTTGGGGGTAGGTGATGTGTGTTTTTTGTTACTTTGCAATCTTCCAAGTGCTTAATACAGTGCTCTGCATACAGTAAGCTCTCAATAAATGCAACTGACTAGACTAAACCTTGTTGGGGTTAGGTGATGTGTGTTTTTTGTTACTTTGCAATCTTCCAAGCGCTTAATACAGTGCTCTGCATACAGTAAGTGCTCAATAAATGCAACTGACTAGACTACACCTTGTTGGGGCTAGGTGATGTGTGTTTTTTGTTATTTTGCACTCTTCCAAGCGCTTAGTACAGTGCTCTGCATACAGTAAGCGCTCAATAAATGCAACTGACTAGACTAAACCTTGTTGGGGTTAGGTGATGTGTGTTTTTTGTTATTTTGCACTCTTCCAAGTGCTTAGTACAGTGCTCTGCATACAGTAAGCGCTCAATAAATACAAATGACGACTAAACCTTCTTGGGGTTAGGTGATGTGTGTTTTTTGTTATTTTGCACTCTTCCAAGTGCTTAGTACAGTGCTCTGCATACAGTAAGCGCTCAATAAATGCAACTGACTAGACTAAACCTTGTTGGGGTTAGGTGATGTGTGTTTTTTTGTTATTTTGCACTCTTCCAAGCGCTTAGTACAGTGCTCTGCATACAGTAAGCGCTCAATAAATACAACTGACTAGACTAAACCTTGTTGGGGTTAGGTGATGTGTGTTTTTTGTTATTTTGCACTCTTCCAAGCGCTTAGTACAGTGCTCTGCATATAGTAAGCGCTCAATAAATACAACTGACTAGACTAAACCTTGTTGGGGTTAGGTGATGTGTGTTTTTTGTTATTTTGCACTCTTCCAAGTGCTTAGTACAGTGCTCTGCATACAGTAAGCACTCAATAAATAAGATTAACTGACTGGAAGCCCTGTACTGAACACCCATGAGGAAAGATCAGTGAAAAAGACACCACCCATGAAGGAATGAAAAGTTTAGCAGACAGAAAAAATTAAACAGTTCACAAACTTTCAGCAGCTCTCCAGTAAACAATTAAGATGACACATGAGCCCAGCTGTCCAGGAACCTTCCGAACAGGTGGAGAGGTTTCTCGTGTTTCAGATACCTCACAAGAAGGGGCATCTTAATGGAGCCCCATGGGGGACACGGACTGTGCCCAACCTGATTTCCTTGTATCAACCCCAGCGCTTATTACAGTGTCTGCCACATAGTAAGTGCGTAACAAATACCATAAAAATTAAGGCTGGGGGGTTTGGGAAGGGCAAATCTCTGATGCCCCTGGGAGCCCCAGTTGATTTTATTTTTATGGTATTTGTTAAGCACTTTCTATGTGTTAAAAACTGTTCTAAGCACTGGGGTAGAGACCAGTTGGATCCTGTCCCTGTCCCTCATGGGGCTCACGATGTAAATTGGAGGGAGGAGAATGTTGAGGTAATAAAAGGGGAGGGTTTGTGGAGTCCCTAGAACCTCTGGCAGGGGCTGAGTCCCAGTCAAGCAGTGGTATTTACTGAGTGCTTACTGCGTGCAGAGCACTGTACTAATTGCTTGGGAGAGTACAATACAACAGAATTGGTAGGCACATTCCCTGCCCACAACGAGCTTACAGTCTTGCGGGGAAGACGGACATCAAGATACAAAAATAATTTTTGAACACGTACAAAAGTGCCATGGAGCTGAGGGTGAGGTGAATATCAAATAACTGAAGGCTACAGATCCAAGTGCATAGAACACCTCACCGGGCCTCGTTCTCGCCTGTCCCGCCGTCGACCCCCGGCTCACATCATCCCCCGGGCCTGGAATGCCCTCCCTCTGCCCATCCGCCAAGCTAGCTCTCTTCCTCCCTTCAAGGCCCTACTGAGAGCTCACCTCCTCCAGGAGGCCTTCCCAGACTGAGCCCCCTCCTTCCTCTCCCCCTCCTTCCCTCTCCATCTCCCCCACCTTACCTCCTTCCCTTCCCCACAGCACCTGTATATATGTATATTTGTACGTATTTATTACTCTATTTATTTTACTTGTACATGTCTATTCTATTTTATTCTGTTAATATGTTTGGTTTTGTTCTCTGTCTCCCCCTTCTAGACTGTGAGCCCACTGTTGGGTAGGGACTGTCTCTATATCTTGCCAACTTGTACTTCCCAAGAGCTTAGTACAGTGCTCTGCACACAGTAAGCGCTCAATAAATACGATTGATTGATAAAGGAGAGGGAGTTGGGGAAAAGGGGGCTTGATTGGGGAAGGCCTCTTGGAGGAGATGTGCTCTTAATAATAATGATGGCATTTATTAAGCGCTTACTATGTGCAAAGCACTATTCTAAGCACTGAGGAGGTTCCAAGGAGATCAGGTTGTCCCACGGGGGGCTCACAGTTTTAATCCCCATTTTACAGATGAGGGAACTGAGGCACAGAGAAGTTAAGTGACTTGCCCAAAGTCACACAGCTGACAACTGGCAGAGCTGGGATACGAACCCATGACCCCTGACTCCAAAGCCCGGGCTCTTTCCACTGAGCCATGCTGCTTCTCTGCACTTAGGTATGTCTCTCCAATGCCATACCTCTTAATGAGGCTTTGAAGGTGGGTAGGGTGGTGGTCTGGCATATATGCATGGGGAGGGAGTTCCCAGGCTGCTGAGCTGCTTTTGTCTGGGCATTGCTTGGACTCATCCCTTTTAGACTGTGAGCCCACTGTTGGGTAGGGACTGTCTCTATATGTTGCCAACTTGTACTTCCCAAGCGCTTCGTACAGTGCTCTGCACATAGTAAGCGCTCAATAGATACGATTGATGATCCCACAGGAGTCAGGGGAAGGAAGGGGGAACCCGGGCAGTGTCCCCTTGACAGCCAGCCATTGTCCTTTGGAGCCCCAGGGGTGGAAATCCATGGACCCCGCCTCCCCACATCCCTCCCAGAGGCTAGAAGAGGCGCCTCTCACAATGGAGGGGCCAACCTTACCTACCCCTCACCCCTCCCTGCCTGGCCCCGCACCCCAGTGCCCATCTGGTGATCTGAGGGCTGATGGGGGAGGAACTGGGGAAGGGGGAACCAAGATCCGGCTCTCCTGCCCTTCCTCCTCCCTACTCCACATGCTCCAAGTATTTGTGTTTGGCCTCAGATGTTTTTTCCAGAATTTCAGGCCCAGTCAGCAAAACCATTTCAGCTGTGTGTTTTCCCCCCAATCCGAAGCTGGGAATCATTCTGGCAACAGTGTGTCTCTCGCTGTGGCGCACACATCCCCACCCACACACACCGTGATCAAGGGCAAGAATCCATCCCTGCTCCGTATTAAGAGCTGAGCTCACCTCCTCCAAGAGGCCTTCCCAGACTGAGCCCCGTTTCTCCTCTCCTCCTCCCCTTCCCCCGCCCTACCTCCTTCCTCTCCCCACAGCACCTGGTATATATGTTTGTACAAATTTATTACTCTATTTTACTTGTACATATTTACTAATCTATTTATTTTGTCAATGATGTGCATTTAGCTTTAATTTGTTCTGACGACTTGGCACCTGTCCACATGTTTTGTTGTCTGTCTCCCCCTTTTAGACTGTGAGGCCGTTGTTGGGTAGGACCATCCCTATATGTTGCCAACTTGGACTTCCCAAGCACTTAGTACATTGCTCTGCACACAGTAAGCGCTCAGTAAATACAATTGAATGAATGAATGAAGGCAGCATTGTATTAAGGCAGCTAATTCAGCTCTTTCCCAGGAAAAGTGGGCTGAGTCCCGATTCCCTGAGCATGGCCAGAGTGTGCTTGTTCAAGGCATGGACGCTGCCCTCTGGGCCAGGCCCTCTGAGCCTTAGGTCTGTGTCCTGTGCCACCAAAGTGAACTATCCACTAGTTCCCACTGCTGCTGCAACATTGTCTCTTCCCTCTGCCTCCAGTCTGGTCACTGGAGCGGCCTCTCCTTCTTCCGTTACTCCCTTTCTGGCTACCTCTGTCTCATCTCAGCCATTGTTTTACCTTTGTTTCTTTCCAACTTCTTTAAATATCCATATTTAGGTCCCAAAACACCTTCACGCACCTGTCTAATGTCACAGCCTCCCTTGTCCTCTTTGACATGGCCACACAGTGTCAGACATTTCCCTTCTGCAGTTTGGATAGTTGGTCATCGCTTGAGTCGGTCCCTTGTGTGGTTCAGGTGGACATGTGAGAGCTACCTCTCTTCCTCCCCTCAAGGCCCTACTGAGAGCTCACCTCCTCCAGGAGGCCTTCCCAGACTGAGCCCCTTCCTTCCTCTCCCCCTCGTCCCCCTCTCCATCCCCCCATCTTACCTCATTCCCTTCCCCACAACACCTGTATATATGTATATATGCTTGTACATATTTATTACTCTATTTATTTATTTATTTATTTTACCTGTACATATCTATTCTATTTTATTTTGTTAGTATGTTTGGTTTTGTTCTCTGTCTCCCCCTTTTAGACTGTGAGCCCACTGTTGGGTAGGGACTGTCTCTATATGTTGCCAACTTGTACTTCCCAAGCGCTTAGTACAGTGCTCTGCACACAGTAAGCGCTCAATAAATACGATTGACGACATGTGACCAACGCCTGGACAATCCCTCTGGGTGACAGCGGTCTCTTTAACAGAGACAGAGACTGTCTGGTGGGCCGCAGGTCAGGGTTTGTATGTCCAGGACAGTAAGAACCCAATGCTCCTTGAGGGGAAAAGTGTCCCTTCGACTACTGCTTCACCTTTACACCCACGACAGTGTCCAGGGAACTTTACATTTGAGCAGCCCCAGTACCCAGGCCCTGTGGTCCCACAGAAACTACTCTTCTCTCTCACTTGGACAAATTCAGGTTCGGTGTCCAGCCAACGACATTCCTTTTTTTGGTGTACTGTTTCCTTAACTGCCTCTAGCCCTTTCCCCCGTGATGTCCTGCCTTTTGGAGTTCTCCTCCGTCCAGAATAGAAGCCCGGGCCTGCCAGGGCCAGATTTTGTGGGGGGCCTGGGGAGGGAGAGGGGATGCTGGATAGGCAGAGGCTAGAAGTATGTGTCACATAAGCCGCCGGACCCCTTGCGGAGAAGGCCTGGGCTTGATGAGGGGTTCACAGGGTGGGCACTGATCCGGTGGGCAGCAGTGGATTTGCGCTGGAGGTCCGACCTGGCCCACTGAACATCCAGTCCCTTGGCCTGGTAGCTGGAGGGCAGAGTCATGATTTGGGTCTCGGGGGCCACAGACAGATAATAATAATAATAATGATGATGTTTGTTAAGCACTTACTATGTGCCAAGCACTGTTCTAAGCACTGGGGTAGATACAAGGTAATCAGGTTGTCCCACATGGGGCTCACAGTCTTAATCCCCATTTTACGGATGAGGTAACTGAGGCACAGAGAAGTTAAGTGATTGGCCCAAAGTCACACAGCTGCTAAGTGGCAGAGTTGGGATTAGAACCCATGACCTCTGACTCCCAAATCCGTGCTCTTTCCACTAGGCCACGCTACCAGGCCGGGCTTGAAACCTGGAAGAGAATGAATACCCCTGGGTTAACCCAAGTCACTCGGGTGGGAGCTGAGCCTTCTTCCAGGCCCGGCAACGTGCCTGGGGGTTGGGGACGTGGCTGTGACAATGAGAGGGGTAGTCGGGAGGCAGGAGGAGAGGGAGACAGTAGGGCCGTGGACTCCTGAATCCCTCAGAGCCATTCTGCTGTGCTGGGGACTCGCTGCCTCAAGGGTTCCTGCCAGGAGTGGGAAGGGCGAGGAGGAGGAAACGGAGCTGGGCTTCTCTCATCTGTTGCTGCTTTAATTTTACATTCCACTGAGTAGCGCAGCCATTGCCATAACTTGTTTCCTTCTCTTCCTTCCCCTCCCTCCTTCCTCCTTCCCAAGAAAAGCACAGACTGCTCTGCCTTTCATAACTCTTCCCTTTCATTCCAGATCACTTCAAACAAGCAGCACTTGGAGAGTCTGAGGAATGATGGAGGAATTCTCATCCAAGCCCTGGAGGAAATGGCCCCGACTGCCAGGTGAGCCTCCTCAGGCTCCGGGAATTTCCTGGGACCCACACTGTGCTCCCCTCGCGCCCCCCCCCTCCCGCCATCTCCCACTCCCCCTCCGCCCACCCCCCACCCAACAGGGAACCGAGAGCATGCCCCAGCTTCGCGGCCCCCCAAGCACTACAAGCTTCTCCAATTACCTTTCCTGTTTCCCAGCCGCCTCTCTCCACACAACGCCCTCCATTCAGAGCTTTCCAGTGCTGGGCTGGAGCGGCTGCAGGGTCCTTTGATCCTCTGATGAGAAAATCGGCAAACCTACTTCTTTAGTTCCCTCAGACTCTGATACTGGACCATTGTTCCCCCGTGTGCTGACAGCCAAGTGTGCTGCCGCCTTCCTCCCAGTAATGGCGATGGTGCTGTTGTCCGGTCAATTCGCATGAAAACCATATGGTTTTTACTTCTGGATTGGGTTCCATTTTTCTTTCTTTTTTCGGGTGTTAATTTAGATGTTAGGGCTTCTAGAAGCAGAGCCAGAATGTTACTCATTCCAGCTGGGGGAAGGAGAATGGGGGGGAAGAGAAGGCTCTGGGGACCTCCGTCTCCCTCCACCCCAAGCTTCAGGTCACCCCAGTTCAGAGGATCCCGGGAGGCTGGTTAATTTGGGGGCCAGGATGGGGTCCCGTCTCGGGGAGAGCCGGGATTGTGAATCAGTCCGAGGTTACTCTGCTTCTGCCACCCCCATCAGCCAGGAATTCTCCCCCACCTTCTTCGGAAATAAGGGCCTCCCTAAGGTGACTCCAAGCCAGAATGTCCTGTCATTTCCCCGCCATTGCCTCCCGGGCCGCGGGATTTGGTTTGGGAAATCCCAAACCGGGGATTTGGTTTGGGAAGCTGTTTGCTGGGCTGTTCACTCTCTGACCAAGTGGCCAAGGCTGTGCTGGGGGTGGGGATAGGGGTGGGATGAAGGTGAAGAGTGCAACCCACTTTGGCTAGCACAGACATTAGAGCATAGCCTCTGGCTGCCCTGAACTGACCAGGGAAATCGGACTAACACCCGCTCTTTCTAAACATGGAGGTGGAGATCCTGGCTGTTTCCAAACAGGGCACGTAGCCGTGCTGCCTTAGGAGCAGAAGAGGAAGACACCTAAAGGGATTTCATTTTGGGGGACGTTTATATCTTCGAAACCACTGATTCAGAAATCTGGGAGCCTCTTAAATCTGGTTCAAAATGCAGTTAAAATGGTAACCGGAGAACCACAGAAAGGGTCTCTGGTTATTATTTTAGCTCCCACTGTCCCGCTTGTTTGAATGAACTTGGTCTATCCCAGCTCTCCGTTCCCCCGTAGCATTGTAGGCGGTGAGCCCAAAGCTAGTCCCGGACGGGCCGGGCTCAAGCGGTAGAACTCATCTTTCAGATGTACAGCTGCTAGATTCACCCTCAGATTCACAGCTGACATCCTCCTTTCTCTGCTGCAGTTGGGTGCCACTTGCTGGCACAGAAGCGGGACAGGTAGCAGACAGTGTGTCACAGAAGCACATTTCCCCCTCTGACGCCCTTCCATAAAAGGCTGCCCGACATGGGAAGGAATTATTCCTCATTTCAAGAAGCCCCTGAATCTAGAGCGGAGGAGAGAGCACCAAGGCTGAGATTGCTCCCTTTTACCCCGACTCCCGCAGGGAGACACCAAACCAGAGAAGCGAGAAAGGCAGGTAGGGTCCCCTGTCACAGGGCTGCGTCGGCCCCAGCCTAGTCTCTGGCGGGCCACCAGGCACAATATTCCGCCCGAATGTGACATCAGGAAAGATTTTTTCAGTGGCTTTCGTTTCCCTCGGTCCCAAAAGGCCGGGCTCGTGTCCGCCGCCGCCCCGAGGGGCCGCACGGGCACGCGGGGCCCGGGGTAGATCAGCCAGGAAGGATCCTCAGACTAGGTCTTCTCAGAAGCGCGATCACAAACCAGTTTCTCACTCTTCCAAGCCGTCAGGCCACTTTGTCTTGAGTGGCTTGGGTCGACGTGGGGCTGAGCCGCGATGAGGACTGAAGGGGAAATACGATTTCTAGCCCTTGAGATCTCCAGGTCTCCCTTCCGCTCCTCATTATAACCACATCATGTGGTAGGGGCAGGGATTCTCCCAGGTATATCTGCTTTTTTGGCTATCAGTTCAGTAGAGTGAAAGAAACCATGCTGTACTTACCAGGCAGTACTTAAATTCCCAGCAGTGATCAGGGAATTCAATAAGGGAATGGCCCGGCCCCTTCGGGGTTTGAACCGGGGTTAGTGCTGTCTTGCCGAAAGTATGTTTCTCCTGAATAAAGCCACCGTAAACACTCAGCTGTAGGCAGCTGAGAGAACAGGCCACATCCTTTGTAGGGTGAGTGTGTGTCTAGGCGTAAGTATCGAATTGTTCCCGTTCACCTTTCTGTTCTGCTGGAGAGGCCTGGCAGGCTTCCAGCCCTTTCCTGGAGTTCGGATTACAGAACGAGCCACAGTTCCAGCTGAGAAATGTGGTCCGTCCCCCTAACTAACCCCGTCTTTCTAACCAGCGAGCAGGCAGGCTCCCTTCAGAGACATTCCTGCTGTCGCTCAGGAACTTGGGCAGGCGGAGCAAGAATGGCGGATGCCCTTTCCTCTGCCAACTCACCCATTCAAGACCGAGGGCCTTTTATGTAGCTTGCATCTCGCTTTTATTTGTTAACTGCTCTATTTTTGTGAAGTCCGAGGGTGCCATGGACTAATTTTATACTTCAAGGCTCAGGGCTATTTGATCTTCGTTCTTTCTTTGATAACAGTTGTCAGGGCAGGAGCTTGAATCGGTTTCAGACAATGAGCTCAAATAACGAGGTTGCCGTTAGAAGCTGCTCATCCCAAACATACACCGGACGGGAAGCCAAGGGCCAAAAGGCTCGTGACTGAGTTGGGAAATGCCGGAAGCCGGGACCCACTGCTGGCTCAGCGTTTTCCAACCCAGCAGCCGGGGCAGGACTCGACTCCAGCAGGTTCCCCGCCAGGCAGGCACCCATCCAGGTCCGGGTCTTGGGGCCTGGGATCCGGAATAAGTCGCCGTCAGACAGAATTCCCGTGCAGGTTCGCTCCTGAGCGAGGATTTGTGTTGCAGTTGTAGCTCTCAGAGAAAAGGGGTGCTCGTCTCCACCCCCTCACCGCGCCCAGCAGGCAGCAGCAGCTGGAAATTGCGAACACAAGATTGGCTACACATTACCAATAATAATATGAATTATGCCGCCTATTTTGTGCATCCTAAAAGGTCCCCACTCTCAGCAGCTGCTTTTCAGCCAGTGGTGTGTAGGCACATGGGAAGGGTTCAGATCAGACCCTGTGGATAACAAGATGGAGAATTGGAAACGGGACATTCAGCCCTAAAGACGCTTAAACCTTGCTTCTGTTTTTGTTTTTCTTGAACAGCGGTGCTGCTGACACTATTGCTTCCTTGGCTTCTGAGATTCTCCAATCGATCAGATGCTAGAGAGATCAAGGGCCGCTTAAGCGTCTCGGTTTGCGCATCCCAGCCCTGGCTGTGGACGGGAGCCCCCCCTCTGAATACTGGGAAAGCAAAGAGCAGCAGCTTTGGAAGCCGAGGGACGTTTCGGTAGCCGTTTCCTGCGGGGGAACGCTTTCTAGCTTTCGAGCCGGGCCACCCCGACTCAACTTCGGCATGGGCTAGTTTCGGTGCCTGTGGTCACGCTGAATTCACCTCAGTTTGTCTTTCCGAAGGCTAGAGTGGGAGAGCGGCCCCATTGTTTGTCTCACGCTGGCCAGGACACTGGGCCTTGCCCAAATGGGATCGAGTTGCAAATAAAGGGTTGAATGGGAATGGAAATTCCTCGGTTCTCCATTTCTCAGATCACCTTCCTGTCGGAGGCAGGGAGTATAGAAACGGGGCCAGCTGCCGATGGAGGGAATGCTTTTTGAAGCTCAGTTTAGCCTCTAATCCTCCTCCCACTTCACCTGCCTTTCTTGTTTTCCTTTGGGGTATAAACTGACACCAGGAATGCTCAGCCGAACTGTAACCGACATCACTGAAAGGCAGAGGTAGCGGGGACCCTTGTCTCGGGGAAAGCAAAATTCCTCCAGGGAAGGCTTGTTTGCTTCAAGTCCTGCCCATCTAGATAAGACGACGGCTTAAAAGCCAAATCTTCTCAGCCCTTGGGACCTTTCCTCCCCGCTTCTTAAAAAAAAAATGCCTGTGTGCAAAATGGCCTGGAAGGAGCTGAGATCCAAGGAAAACGTTTTTTAGGGTCCGGGGTAGGATCCGGTTACTGCAGGATGATCCGGTCAGTTAAACTGAGGAGGAGCCTTGCGGTTTTGCCCTGGACTTGAGGATCCCACCCTCAATCCAAAGAAGAAAACTGAAAAGTAAGCACTAAAGTCGTAGCAGCCTCCTTTTGCCCTTCGAGATCTAGGGGACTCTCGGCTCTTCTCCATTTTGCCATGGCTGCGGAGTCCAGCCCAGGACCGGTTGGGTTGGGGGTCCCAAAGGGAGGCCGGGGGCTTGCTACAGTCTGCCCCCTTTGCCCCACCTCCCTCCCACAGGGCAACCTTCTCATCCAGTGCACAGCAAATTGGTGGCTTCCTGGTGAGATTTCCTGGGCGGCCTCGGCGGGACTTCGGGTGGGAAGCGGGAGCGGTCCTCCTTTCTGCGGCTGGGGATGAGAGAGGACGAGGGGGGTCTCGGACAGAGCCGAGGAGCTGGGGTCGGGACCGTTGGTTAGAGCTGGGCAGAGAGGAGGCTCTGCCGGACAAACAGGAAAGCTTTGAACGCTGGCTGATTTTTGGCTTGCCTGGAGGCACTGGCTATTTGAACTTGAGAAGCAGAGCGAGACACCCCAGACAAGACTGAAGTGGGTATTGACAAGCTCCGTCGGGCGGCTGAAAGGCCTCTCCCAATCAAGGGCGGCGGGGCAGTGGCAACCTCCTCTCTTGGTTAATGATGGTGTTCGTTAAGCGCTTACTATGGGCAATGCGAGATGTCAGAGCAGGCTAGGTAGATTTAGGAGTCATCCTCAGAGTGGTAGTTGAATAATAATCATAATAATGGTATTTATTAAGCGCTTACTATGTGCAAAGCACTGTTCTAGGCGCTGGGGAGGTTACAAGGTGATCAGGTTGCCCCACGGGGGGCTCACTGTCTTAATCCCCATTTTACAGGTGAGGTAACTGGGGCACAGAGAAGTTAAGTGACTTGCCCAAAGTGACACAGCTGACAGGTGGCGGAGTCGGGATGTGAACCCATGACCTCTGACTCCAAAGCCCGGGCTCTTTCCACTGAGCCGCGCTGCTTCTCGGTTGTGCCTGACTCATGAAAAGAAACTGAGGACTGACTGCAAGCCTCAGTCTGGCCTGTACTAGAGCACTGAGTTGGGCCTGAGGCTCTGCCATTGAGCCAGGGAATCAATCAGTCGTATTAATTGAGCGCTTACTGTGTGCAGAGCACTGCACTAAGTGCTTGGGAAGTACAAGTTGGCAACATATAGGGACGGTCCCTACCCAACAGTGGGCTCACAGGGAAGAAAAGTGGAAGTGATTCAAGGTGAGAAGTAGGACCTCGGCTGGGCTCGAGGCCGACTTGCAGAATCCACTACCACCTTGTTGTAGTATTTGAGGTGTTTGGAGGGCACTCTACCGCCCTTCACCTGACAGGCTAGATCTCTGGGTTTCCACTCTCCCTTCCTTTTCTCTTCCCCCCCTTCCGATTCTTCAGACCAGCCACAGTCATGCGGCGGAGGAAGAGAGGCTAGATGGCACGGGGGCATTTGTGTCTGGAAGCAAGGGGCAGCGGGCTCTACGGAGAGCCCGGTGAACGGGGTTATCGGTCAGATATGATTGTGCCTGCCTGCCTAACCTCCCAGCTGCCCTGGCCTCTTTTTCAGAGAAAATAAAAACAAAAGCCACGGCTCATTGCCAACGGTCCGCCTTAAAAGAGTCTTCTTTTCCACACGCTTTCAAATAATTCATTTACCCCAGTTGAAGAAGTAGGCCGTGCCATGCCCTCCATTGTGGTGGAAAAGCAGTCTCCTTCCCAAAGCATCCAGCCACACACAGGGCAGTCGGCTCGATTAGATGGAACTTGTCAGAGAGTCTTCTCAGGCCGGTCCCGGGAACAAACGGGTGCCCACTGGCCTTCCTTCCCCCTCCTGCCCTGGACTGCCAACTGCCTTCCCGCCAGCCAGCACCTTCCCAAGGAACGACACCTCGGCCGCTACCCAAGGAACGACACAGCAGCCGTAAACCTGAATTCAACAGCCTGTGCTGAGATACCCTCCAGCTCCTTCGGATGAAATGCGACCGAGGAAGCAGGAAAGAGAACTCTGACCGTTTTCGAAAGTAAGTTTCTCCTGACACTTGAAGTCATTTCAAGACTTTTTATGGTATTGGTGAAGCACTTTACTATATGCCAGGCACTGTCCTAAGCGCTGGGGTAGATACAAGCTAATCAGGTTGGACACAGTCCAGGTTCCAGTCTTAATCTCTGTTTTACAGATGAAGTAACTGAGAAACAGAGCAGACAAGTGGTGGAGGCAGGATTAGAACCCAAGGCCCGTGCTCTATCCGCTAGGCCAGAGTGCTTCTCTCCATGGGTGTGTTGGGGAGGGGTTTACTACCATGGCAAGAAAAGGTTAGTTATTGCTTGCTTCTGAAACCCTGAGGGGGGTATGTCTGGCGCTTTAAGAACAGGTTTCGACTTGAAATTCCATGCTCCACCTCTCCTCCACTGCAGACATTTTGGTCTCTTTTGTTACTTCCGATTCCTGCAGACTTGGCCCGTGGAAAGGAATTGGAGACCTTTGGAATTCTGCTGGGTCAAGTTACTCTGTCACTGAATTTTTCCCACAAGGAAAAAGAAAGGGAGGGAGGGGAACAAAAGTGATGGCTACAACAAAAATCCTTGGTCACAATTCTCTGACCACGTAAAACATCACGGCAGTTGTTACTAAAGTTTTCTATTACAGAGCTCCTTCAGAGCCACGAGCAAAATTCCAGTGCAGGTAAGGTTGTCACCATTCTTGAAAAGTATAGTGCTCTGCACACAGTAAGCGCTCAGCATGGCTCAATGGAAAGAGCATGGGCTTTGGAGTCAGAGGTCATGGGTTCAAATCCCAGCTCTGCCAATTGTCAGCTGTGTGACTTCGGGCAAGTCACTTCACGTCTCTGGGCCTCAGTCACCTCAACTGTAAAATGGGGATTAAGATTGTGAGCCCCACGCGGGGCAACCTGATCGCCTTGTATCCCCCCCAGCGCTTAGAACAGTGCTTTGCACATAGTAAGCGCTTAACAAATACCATCATTATTATTATTATCAAGTACCATGTTGAAAAACCAATGTAAAACAATTCTGTTTGTCAGAAGGTTTTTGTAATTTTTTTTAATCCAGTGGTTTGCCAAATTCCATTTTGGCAATAGCTCTAGTGACTAGTACATTTGGGGGGGGGGGGGGGGGGGGGGGGGCAGAGGGACCAGCAGCTCTACTATAAAGATGATTTTTTTTTAAATGGTATTAAGTGCTTTTAATGATGACAAGCTATCCAGGTTGGACACCATCCATGTCCCACATGAGTTCTATCTTAATCCCTATTTTACTGATGAGGTAACTGAGGCAGAGAAGTGACTGGCCCAAGGTCCCACAGCAGAAAAGCGGCAGAGCCAGGATTATAGACCACACTGCTCCCCTCTCTGTAAAAGGAAAGCTTGATGTATTGTGAAGAGAACAGTTAAAGCAGACACAGAGCAAAATGACCGCCATTTATTTGGATTTTATATTGAGCATGTGTATCCAGGTATTTTTTTTTTTTAATTAAACTTTGATTACATTGCTAAAGACTTGGCTGAAGACTCCGTAAGGACCCAAGGGAGTGAGCAGACAGACTGGGAGGCCCAGCAGTGAGTATAAAAGGGGACCAAGTAATGGGCGAATAATGCTTCTTACTGTTATTTTTTCTGATGTATGAAGTCCCTCTTAGACAAGGGGTAGCAGAAGTTGATTGCTTTAAAAATTAAGGTTTAGGGCAGCCCGGCCTCCCACCATGCCTAAGTTTTTCATGAAAGAAAATCTTGGCAAATGTGTTAGTTACAGAGGATATGATAAATATCCCTTAAAACTAGGTTCTTGTTCCAAACTGTCACTTCCTCTGCACTTTTCTCTACCCAAACACACCCAGTTTCTATGTGGTGCACTTGCAAAACCCTGGGCTAAGGACATGCGTGTTGGTTTCTTCCAACACGATGTCGGTCAAAAATGCCCCAGTAGGGCTCTAGTCAAAAATGTGTAGCGAAATCACATGTGATGGCAGAACTGCGTGTACTTAAATATTTTTTCCCCTGGCTTGAATTCTTAGCTCACCCTCACTTCTCTTTGAACCAAAACAATTCCTAAAACAGTTTCCAGCTTTAAACAAGCATCTGGTATTCAATGGATGAACTATCAGTCAGTCTGCGAGAGGCTTGCTTGGTAATTCTGTTCTTAAGCTGGTATTTTTTTATTTATTCATTTATTTATTTTTATTATTTATTTTTATTTTATTTATTTAATTTATTTATTTACTTATATGCTGCAATTATTTTTCCCAGGAGTTCCGGCAGCGTTGGTCCTGTCAGGAGGAAAAGGCCGTAGTCCTGGCCCACGGAGCCGCTAGCCTCCCACTAGGAGATGGATGGGCTCCTTCTCCCAATCTTCTGGGGAAAATGTTTATGTAAGTATCAAGGCTTTGGTTCCTTCAAACTTGAGGCTCCAAACCAGAGGTTAATCAATCAATCGTATTTATTTATTGAGCGCTTACTGTGTGCAGAGCACTATACTAAGCACTTGGGTACAGTGCTCTGCACATAGTAAGCGCTCAATAAATACGATTGATTGATTGGGGAAGTACAAGTTGGCAACATATAGAGACAGTCCCTACCCAACAGTGGGCTCAGTCTAAAAGGGGGAAGACAGAGAACAGAACCAAACATACTAACAAAATGAAATAAATAGAATAGATATGTACAAGTAAAATAAATAAATAAATAGGTTAATGTTGAATAATATTCTGTTTTTCCATGTTCTGTAAAGCTAACTAACCTATTTGGCATCATCTTAAATCTAGGGAAGCTGCCATTCAGGCTGGACCAGTTCATGGAGCCTGTGTGCAACCAAAGGTGTAATTATTAACCCCTGGGAACACAAGCAGCCCCATCGGACAAGGCCAGTTTTATGCCAGCGCCTGGATCTCAAGGTGAGTGGCGATATGAAAACCGACAGCTTTACTACTTCATCCTAAATGCGCTCCCATTTAGTCTTTAACTAGACCTGAACTACCCCCGGCTTCAAATTTTGAAAAGAAACAAGTGACGCAGCTGAATGAATTAAAAGTTTACTCTTTAATTCTGAACCATTTTTATAACTGCATTTTCTCATGAAGCTTCTGTATCACAGCAGGTTACAACAACTTTGGGATAAAAGGCAACTGGTAAACTGTCCAATACAAGGTTCCAAATAACAGTTCTGACTGGCCCCCACCCAGACATATCCCAGATAAAGTTTTTTGATCAAAAACATGAAATAGATCCACCTGCTTATTTTAAGCATATTAAAAAGGAAACTAATTGGACCATTTCTATTTGTCTATTTTATACAAAAAGGCTACACAATGTTACACTTTATTCAGAATACAATTAGAGTGATTATGAATTAGTTAGTGTTCTACACTGTTATTCGATCCTTTAAAATTAGAAACTGCTGTAGCAATAATCACTATAACTTAACACTACGAGAGACTTAAAAAACTAACAGTTACTGCAAAAAAAAGGCTACTTTCAAAGCAAGCAAAGTCAGTACCATTACAGAGATTTAAAAAAAAAAAAAAATTAACAAGCAAGGCTAGGGTTTGATAAATTCCATCTTGTGATCCAGTCTTGTGCACTCTTCATTTCTTGAGTCACGCCCAAAATCCATTTGTATTGTTACTCCTCGACCAAAAAGGACCAGAACAAAAAAGTTTACTTCAATTGTTCCCATAGGAAACTCAGCTTGGTTAGTGTGTCAGGCACTTTCTGAGCTACTAGCCCACCCCTCGAGCCCTCTCAGCAACTCTACAGGCCAATCACAATGCAAGTTCATTCAGACAATACAGCTGTATAAAAAGAGAAAGGCTGCTATTAATTTTTTAAAAACAGCAAATGTTACCCAGAAGAGTCTTAAAACACGCAAAAAAGCTGTAGCACACAACATTGAAGTTGATAACTTCCACACACAACCAGAAAACCGAGAACTTTTGGAGACGAATCTCCGCCAAACACCTACACCGGCCCAGCCCCTCCTCGCCAACCAAGTCCTCTCAGAGTTCTGTGGTTGAGTACGGTATTTTTACCCCCGTTTTGAACTTCTTACCTAAAAGATGATTTTACAGGTCAGTATCGAACCAGGCCAACTGATTACTATCGCCCGGAGGAAGCCCATCCATGAGATCCTGGGCGTGGCCCAGGTCCGGCAGCCCGTCGACTGGGTAATCGGCCCCAGGGTGGTGGCCCCCCATTTCATGCTCCATCATGGGGTCCATCCCCAAGGCATCTTGGCCGTAGCCGCCAGAGTGGAAGGAACGATAGCTAGGATCTAGGGAGGGGTAAAGGGAGAGAAAACAGAACACGATACCCTTTACGCTACTGTTAAAAGTATCACGCTTCGAGCTTCTTGTAACTTTGACAATGCAGTGGCTTTTTTGTGTGTTTTTTGTTTTTAAACAACTAGTTGTCCCCTCCTGCTGGATCTGCCCCCCTCCACCGTGGCCGGACAAAAGCGGGGACTATTCATGGTAAGTGGATGGATTTTTCAAGCAGTATTTCAAAACAGAGCGGCCTAAACCCCTGGGGTCTGCCGTGCTGCAGAGGCCCCTTTAAACGTAGAGTCAGCATCACCTACCATCTTGACGGTATCCCAGGGGTTCACCTTGGGCAGCAATATCAAGTCCGAGATCTGCAGTCTAGAAGAGGATATAGGTAAGAGGAGAAAACAGATTAGCATTTACGTTTCCAAATACCTGGTGCTCAGAGGAGGAGTGACTACTCTCTGCTTCAGGTTGCTGAGCCAAGCAGGCTAGGGAAGAGTGGGACATTATAACCCAGGGGTTGCCCTGTTAACACAGAACCACCCCGCTACTCCAGGCCTTACAACAGTTTGCCCTCCAATCGGCCAATCATATCTGATTGTACGTGAGGGGGCTGGTAAGTTTGTGTGTGCAGAGCACTGTACTAAGCCCTGGGGAGACTAACAGAGCGATAAACACGTTCCCTGCTCACAAGGAGCTGACTGCCTAGAAGGGAGACAGACATTAACATACATTACCAGTATGTATATAAGTGTTTCAGGTTGAGGGTGGGGTGAATAAAGGGTGCAGGAAGGGAGAGTTCCAGACCAGAGGGCAGGATGTGGGTGAAGAGATCAAGGTACAGTGAGTAGGTTGGCGCAAAGTGAGCATGTTGGATTGTAGTAGGAAATTGGCAAGATAAGATAGACGGGAGCAGGGACGGTGAATGAGTACTTTAAAGCCCAATGGTTAGGAGTCTGTTTGACGCAGAGGTCTTGAGGGGTGAGCAGAGGCGGAGAGGTCAACAAGGAGGCTGATGGAATAGTCAAGGTGGGATCGGAAAAAGTGCTCGGATCAATCGAAGTAGTTGCTACTTCTATGCTGAAGGTTATGCCGTTTCATTAGGCTTTGAAAGATTTCCTCCCTACCTCATTCCAAGCCATTGGTTCGGTTCTGAAGAGCGAGCTTGTCAGCTCAACTGAAAGGCGTTTTTTGTAATCCTGCGGTTTGTCCTCAGACATTCGGAATAATACTGCAGCAGCGTATGTTGCTGAAAGGGGAAACGCGGGTTAAGATGAGAGGCCGAGACTTCACTGAAACCGTGCTCCCTGTCCCGTTTCCCCCGCTTACCAACACCCTCATTCCTCGAGTGAAGCAACTCCGTCAGGGGAGCAGTGGCTCCTTCTGCTTCGATAGCTTCCGCGGCTTCCTTGTCCTGCGCCAGTTCACAGAGCACCCCGGCAGCTACTCTCTGGATGTTCTCGATGGGAGAATACAGCAACTGAGGAGGAAAAAAATATTTTCAGGAATGGTAGAGAACTACAGGCGAAGAGCAGCCAGGAACGATCCTTGACCAGGCCAAGACTCTAGGGTCCAAGATGAAATCTCACCTACCTGCACGAACAGCGGAATGGTATTTAGGCCCCTGATTACAATTCGGTTGTGGACATCGCGCGCCAGGATATGGAGGGCTCCAGTGCAGCCTTCAACGATTTCTTCCATACGTACGCCCTCCTGAAAGAGACAAAAAATGACGGTCAGTTCCATGTCATTTCACATGGCCATATAGGAGATTGGAGTGCTGGCTGGCTGTGCTAGTGTAGGAAGAAGCAAGTTAGTTAAGGAGCAAGCACTGTGGAAGCTCAGTCACCTGGAGCAGGTTAGGTTAGGGAGCCTTTGCCTTGGTAGGTAAGGCAAAGGGGGACTACAAATGTCAAAGGGAACCAAGTTCAATAATTAAAGTTGGCCCATCCCATTTAGTACAGTGCTCTGCACACAGTAAGCGCTCAATGAATACGATTGATTGATTTACTCTTTGGGTCCCCCGTCATCGGGCAGCCCTCCAGTTTGTCAACTTGATTCTTCAAGGTCTGTGCCTGTCCCTGAGAAGCAGCGTGCCTTAGCGGAAAGATTGGAAATCAGAGGTCATGGGTTCTAATGCCAGCTCCGCCACTTGTCAGCTGTGTGACTTTAGGCAAGTCACTTACCTTCTCTGTGCCTTAGCTACCTCATCTGTAAAATGGGGATTAAGACTTTGAGCCCCATGTGGGACAACCTAATTACCTTGTATCTACCCCAGCGCTTAAAACAGTGCTTGGCACACAGTAAGCGCTTAAATACCATCATCATTATTATTATTATTATTTCCCTTTCCTTCGGTCCACTGACTTGTGTATTTCTACTTTTCTTCCAGGGGAGGTTCCAACAGACTGTTCTGTGAATCGGTGGCCACTCCTGAGCCAGCAATGTGCTCACACACATACTTGGCTAATAGGTATGTATCAGTGTTCAGGACCGTCATCCACAGAGAATGAGGAGGGCTTTCAGAAAACAGACACAGACAAAGAAATTCATCTCTGGCAAAGCCTACCCTGAGCTACTCTTGCTCAACAAATACCTTAGTAAGAGAGCGGTTTAGCACCTGCTCTCTATCTTATGGGGCAATAGACGTTCACAATCACTTTCTGGCCAATCCAGCTCAATCACTTTTCTTTTAATGCTCTTTGAATTGATGCTACTGAGTCACTGTAAGAAATACGGGCATTAGGTCTCAGAAGTGTTTTTATGGTTCTTTCACCAAGCACTCTGAGGAAAAAAAAATGCCTTTGAAATATTTTTGACTAACAGCCCATTTTAATTTAGCATTACACAATAACAAGATCCCTAATTTAGCACAGGGTGTCCTTTTGCCCCATAAAAAATTAACAGTATATACTGCATGGCTATTTGATTGTGAAGCTATTGGTTGCACCCACGGCCCCAGTGGGAACAATCCCATCAGACCACATAAGGGGATCATAATTGTGTGCCCATGTCCATGAAAACAGCAACAAAAGACTCCAGGGACCCAAGGAGTCATCTTATTTACATTTTTAAAATGGTACTTGTTAAGTGCTTCCTATGTGTTAAACACTGTTCTACACGCTGGGGTAAGTACCTGTTAATTACGACAGACACAGTCCCTGTCTCACATGGGGCTCAGAGTTGAAGTAGGAGGGAGAATAGGTATTAACTCCTTCCCTCAGTGGAAAAATGGAGGTTCAAGTGACTTGCAAGGTCACACAGCAAGCAATTGGCAAAACGAGAATTAGAACCCAGGTCCTCTGACTCCGGGGCCCATGCTCTTTCCACTAGGCTTCTAGGGAGCCAAGGGGGAAGAAAGATATTCTGGAAATGACTGTCTAAATTTCCCCAATTAATACTGTCATATTACCTGGATTCCTTCCAGAGTAAGCTCAACTGTGGGCAGGAAACATGCCTACTAATTATGGTGTACCGTAAGCGTTCAATACATGCCAATGACTGATGATCCAAAGGCAGGTTCCCCCCCCCAACCAACTGAATCATGCTGGACTTGCCCACTTCTGCACCTGGAACTCACGGTGGCCAAGACAAAATTAACCCAGACCAAGTCGGATCTTTTTAGTTTTCCTTATCAAGGGGTACATACCACAAACTGCTGTTGTGTCCCACCCATCGATGTACGACGCTGGGTGTCTTGATGCGCTCTCACCAGCAGCTGAACTAACCGTGGAATGGCACCTTGTTCACGCAGGGGAGCGTGATTGGCCGGACAGAGGGCAAGGTTACGGATGAGACCGACAGTAGCCTGTAGAAAGGAAGAGAATTAATCTATGCCTTCCCGCTAGACTGCAACACCCTCCCCCAATTCTGCCAGATCCACTAGCACCATCTTCCACCGATCGGTACACACGTTTACGTGATTTCAGACTGTGCTTTCTCCCCCGTCTACTCTCACCCACTGCTAAACCTAGTGGCTGGCTAACTGACCGACCGACTGAATGTTCCTGAGCCACAGCAACAAAACATTCTCACTTGCACTCTGGCCTGACTTTACAGACACTTACCTTGATCAGAGGCCAATGAGACGGTGGGTGGAGAAGTTTCACCACAACGGGAAGTCCATAATGAAGGCGGACGGCGTTTTGAGCCATCTCCGCTTCCTGGTGCCTGCTGGTCAAATGGCGAAGGGCACAGATAGCAGGCTCGGTGATATCCTCCCTGTCACCAGCACGCAGCACGGTACGCACCAGCGCTTCGATGCCCCCAACCTGACACACCATCATCTTGTTCTTGTAATTATTGCAAGTGAGGTTGGACAGGATCCCGGCGGCACAAGTGACGACGTTGATGTCATCTGAACCTAGAAGTTGGACGAGAGTCCCTAGCAGTCCTTCCATTCCTTCCTGTGGAGAGACGCACATTTAGAAAAGTATTTCAGTTCAGGAATCAGAGCCTGCCTGATGGGGGATCCTGGGCAAGTTACTTAATGTCTCTGCCTCCATCTATAAAATGTGGATTAAAAAACTATTACTATGCTGTTCGTTAAGCACTTCTGTTCTGACTGGGTATAT
Source organism: Tachyglossus aculeatus (assembly GCF_015852505.1). Classification (NCBI taxonomy): domain Eukaryota; kingdom Metazoa; phylum Chordata; class Mammalia; order Monotremata; family Tachyglossidae; genus Tachyglossus; species Tachyglossus aculeatus. Next base: position 38,336,284 of record NC_052067.1, on the reverse strand, counting down.
ATGTTTGTACATATTTATTACTCTATTTTTTACTTGTCCATATCTATTCTATTTATTTAATTTTGTTAGTATGTTTGGTTTTGTTCTCTGTCTCCCCCTTTTAGACTGTGAGCCCACTGTTGGGTAGGGACTGTATATGTTGCCAACCTGTACTTCCCAAGTGCTTAGTACAGTGCTCTGCACAAAGTAAGCACTCAATAAATACGATTGATTGATTGATTGGGTAGATAAAAGATAATCAGGTCAGGCGGTCCCTGTCCCACATGGGGTTCATAGTTTAAGTAGGAGGGAAATCAGGTATTGAAGCCCCATTTTATAGATGAGAAAACTGAGGCACAGGGGCAAGTGGCAGAGCTAGGATTAGAATCCAGTTCCTCTGACTCCCAGGCTGATGCTCTTTCCACTAGGCAAGCTGCTCCTCCAACTCCAAGGTGCTTCCCCCTCCTACCTGGACTGTGAGCCCCATGTGGGACAGCAACCATGTCTGACCTGATTATCTTGTATCTACCTCAGTGCTTGGCACACAATCCTAAGTGTGCCACAACTATCAACAGAACTTTTTCTTTTGACCCTTTCTTGGCTCAGAACATTTACCTGTTTAGTCGCAGCATCTGAAAGGTTCCTTAGAGTCCAGAGGCAGTTCTGCACAAGACGCTGGCTTGGATCTGTGAGATGAAGGCCTAGAGCTTGCATTCCACCTGGAAAAATGTTAGAGAGGTTTTTAACCATTCATACAGCATTTTCACATTGAATGTTCCACCTTGAACCGGACCCCTGCCACCTCTCTAATCTAGTTGAACATAAGTCACTGTTAGCTGGAGTCTGTTGCTTACAGGTGTTATAGATTCATCTGTACTGTCACCCCAGAGAATACTCCTCCTCCGCCCCAACAAATCCACATCTCTGCAGTTTGTGCGACAAGAAGTCAAGGTTCCAACAGAACTTTTACATTAGTTTTGAGAACCAACCCCTGCTCTGTTGGCAAAGGAAATTATAACTTTCCAGGAACATTTTCTGGTAGCTCGAGAGACACTGATTGTGTTGGATCACACTAAGCTATAGGGCAGATTTTAGGAGTACGAGTCCTAGTAACACATGGAAACATCATACAGCATGCAGTTATGATTATCTAAGGACATGCATGTAGACTCTAAGCTCGTTGGGAGCAGGGACCGTGTCCGTTTTAGTGTTGTATTGTACTCTCCCAAGCTTTTAGTACAATCCTTTGCACACAGTAAGCACTCAATAAATACGATTAACTGACTTGTAAGCATGGATCTTATCTACCAACTCTTGTGTTATACCCTCCCAGGTGCTTAATACAGTGCTTCGTACACCCAGTAAACACTCAATAAATATAACTGACTAAGGCAAGACACTTACCTGCTTCGACAATGGCCGGCTTGTTACTAGAGCAGACTGACAACACCTTCAGTACTCTACTTGTGGTCCAAAGTAGTTTTTCATAGGTATAAGTCCTCATTATATTTACTAGTGCCTGAGGTCCTCCACTGGCCAGAATGATCAGCTACAAAAAGGTAATTAGTTTCTTTTAATATATTTTGGATTAATTCTACAGTTAATAAAATGCCAAAGGAGAAACATATCAACTCTTTGTTCAGTGGCTAACTGAAGGATAAAAGGCAGATGTTACCTTTACCTGGGTATCAATCATCTTTAATAACTACCGTGGACCCCACCTGTGTCTATTTCCTCCCTGGACAGCCCTACCTGTCTTCCTTTTGTCCTGACATGGCTCAATTCAGGAAAAAAAATACAATTAAACAAAATAAATGATCCATGTATACATATACATACACACGTAGAGACTTCACATTTTTAGTAATGTGAGGTGCAAACTGTTTCCTTATGGAGCTGTTCTGGAGCGACCTAACATCCACTACAGAACATATTAATCTACTCAACAGCATGCCTGCACTATACATAAAAAAACAAAACCCAAAACTGACCCTGACACCCACTCAACTAAGCCCTCTCTTGTCATGACAACAGGCCAGAGCAAACAATCCCCCTGCTCCTTCCCACCCACCCAATTATACAGAAGGACCAGAAACATGGGTGCCCAAAGGACCACAGCTATTTTGGGATTAGGGGACAGTGTTGGAATTGCATTCAAAAAAGCCAAGGACTTTCCAAATGAATGGTAGTTCATGCATTTATGAACATAATAATTATTATAATACATACAAATGAAAGAACTATTTCACCAGGCTTGGCAGGGGGCTAAACCTTTCCCTTTCAGTTTAGTGAATCTATTCACTCCCATTGGTGATCACAATCTTTGGTAGGAGAGCTACTGACAGGGAGGTCTGCCCTCCTCAAATAAATCCAATCAATTCCATTCTTAAAACACACATCTGAGTAGACAGACAGCCCTTCTGTGACTCAGGCCCTATACGGACCTTGTGTCAATCACGGTCGTCTCAGTACCATTTGAGACCAGGTTTCCCAGAACAAAGCACTGCACAGACAGACTTACCTTGCTTTCTTGATTGCCATAAGCTAAAATCTGAAGGCAGTCTGTTGTGATAGCCAAGAACTTAACGTTTGTTTTGTTGAGCAAGGCAACCATTTTCTGCAGCCCACCCGCTAGACGCACTGCCATTTTAGCTCCTTCTTGATGCAATAAAAGGTTGTGAAGAGTAGTAATGGCATAGAACAATACAGAGTCCACTGGTGACCTAGAAACAAGAGACCAGTTCTAGTCAGCACCTCCCACCGGCACACCCGAGACAGCGATCGTTTTCACACTAGAAGTTAACATACCCAAGCATTTTCACCAGAGCGGGGATGCCTCCAGATTTGAAGATGGCCAATAAGCCTTCCCGGTGATGAGAAAGATTATGCAAAGTCCCAGCAGTGCAACGGGCTGTTTCCACATCATTTGTATTTTGCATGGTACGTACAATAGCGGACACCATCTGAGGAGAGCGCATGATGGCATGTCTGGAGGCTTCCTTTTTAGATAGCTGATGGACCATAACCGCAGCCTTATTAACCACCACCTGTGAAGGATGAAAGTTTCAGAATACTTTTTAGAAATGGGATACGGGCTAGGCATTAGGAGCCCCCATGTCAAGAAAGGAGCGGTTCTCTTGAGAAAAGTCTTCACAGGAATGAGATGAGGAAGCAAAGGGGAAAAGAGCACCAGACACGGCAAACATTAAGCCTGTCAATATAACAAGGAACGGTCTGCTTTTGCGTGCACAGCATGGCTGAGGCTGTGGTCAGAGTGTATGCAGTGCAAGGTGAACTTCACCATCAGTCGTGTCTCTCTGAATATGAAGGGCAACTAATATATATAAGATATATTATTAATATATATTAATTATGTATATATTTTAGTTGCCCTTCATATATAAAGAGCCTAAAAGTCTAAGTCCAGTAGTTAGTCACAAGGATATACAGCCTCCCAGATCTTATTAGGACAATGTCATCCTATCTCTAAACCGTAGGCTCGTTGTGGTCAGGGAATGTCGGCTTATGGTTGTACTCTACTTTCCCAAGAGCTCAGAACAGTGCTCTGCACATGGTAGGCGCACAATAAATAAAACTGATTGAATGACTCAGGAAGGTCTCTGGAACTTTACCTGGTCCTCGTCATTAAGCAGTTTGGTCAGTTCAGGGATGGCACGAGTGGCAAGTTCGGCATCATCTTGGTAGTTAATCAAGTTTACCACTGCATGTTTCAGCATCTGAGAAGGTTCGGCCAAACGCTGCACGTTGGTTGGGTGAGCTGCATCAAACTGAGTAGATGGGATCTGCATGCCCTCGTCCAGAGTTTCCGGGAACATGGCAGCACGCACTCTCTGGGCTCTGGTCATTGCATATTGTCCATCGATATCTGCAAGTTATAAATCTGAAGTCAAAAAATTACCATAAACTGCTCAAAATTTTAACTGCCTGATTGCAAGCCTAAAAGCTGACAAGCAGAAAGGGATTTGATGGATAATTCACTTCCCATTACTGTGGTACTGCAAGTTACTCAACGTCCTATTCCATAGTGATTAGCTGACCGCTCTCCTTACCTGCCACTTGTTCCTGGGTAAAGGACTGAGAGAATCCCTGCTCCCACTCATACAAGACTTGGGTGGTGTCGACATCTTCCTCCTCGGGATTCCCCTTGCCACTCAGGGATGGAGCTGTGGTTGTGGCCCCAGAATGGATTCCAGAGTCCAGATATGATTGTTGCTGCCAGTGACTGACAGCTGCTTTTCTATCTGGTTCCATCGCCATGTCCAGCTCCATCAAATCAGCTGAAACAGAATATGCACATAAAAGCATTAGCATTCAAGAAACCAAGCAACACTAACAACCAACACTATATCCCACCTAGGAGTTTTAGACAGAATAGCAAAGGATGCAAGGAGGAAGTGTGACGACTATCCTCCTATACACCCTTGCCTTGAGGCTGTCACCTAACTTTTTTCCGCCAGCAGATTCATGGACATTTTAGGTCAAAGACGTACCACCTGAAGAGCCTTCCAACTTTTCCCTTTTATTTTGAACCAATCAAGGGAAGTTTCTCCACTACAGTCAAATTGAAATGGCTTTATAAATACTAAAGTCTGGTCCAAAAAATAACCAGAGAAAACGTGATGGCCAGAAGCAGCTTAGCAATCACATAATTATGTTTTGGGGGTGGGGTAGATGGCCACTATACAGTTACTTACTGAATCAATAGGAAAAAAAAAAAAAGGCTGTGCTCTTGCTGGTGGCTACTTGTTTGCTATTTAACGAAGCCATTAAGTAGTGGTCATCAGAAAATAAGGTAAAAGGCAGCCTGACAAATAAGCAAGGAGAAAGAGGAAAGCAAGGGGGTCAGGGCCAGACAGACTGGGTTTGATGCCAATGAAGAAGACCCAAATTCAAGAGTGCTTGAAAAATCTATGATACCAACCTTGGGTAGCCATGGCCCTTGCTGTGTTTCCAGAACTGTCACCAACTCTGTTTCAGGGACCTTAAAGAAAGTTAAGTGGAATCTATTAGTTATGTAAAGTGTTGGCAAGCTTGCATCTAAGTATTTTTCACTAGTCAGCTGGTAGGGCTTTTGCACCTGGAACTTCTTAAAGAAGGTTTTGACAATGGGGTCCTGCTGCTGAAGAGACTAAATAACAGAAAATTGGAGCTGCACCTAGTAGTCGCACCATTTTATTGTGTGCTCACTTGATGGGATGCACTGTACATTAGAGGCAAAATAATTACAACAAGGAGCTTACACTCTAAGGGGAGAAGAAAATTCAAAATACTTATAACCTGAGGCATCAAAATAAATGAATACACATATTAAAAAAAAACAAACACATGAGGGCTAAGGACTAGGTCAATAAATTCATATGTCCTCCAGCTGAATGACTGGCACAGGGTGCTGGGAAACCTTCAACACCAAGTCCCAGTTTCACTAGCTGCTAAGAGCTTTTAAGTGAAAACTAATCTTTAACATGACCTCCTTTCCTAAATTTTACTCATCCTATTCATGAGATGCTCGAAACAGAAATTTTGACTCCCAGAGGCACTTCGGATGAGAAAACTAAATAAAAAGAAAAGGCAAATCACTTACACAGTAAGGTAAGTGGTCTCTGCCACAAAAGTAAAGTTAAATAATTCTGAGGGTCAGCTGTTCTATGCATTTTACATTTAACATTTTCTAAAATTAGCTTCCAACTTCCACTGCATTTAAATCAGTCAAGATAACACTCCAGCATTCAAACTATTCAAAGAATTTCAAGGAGACCTTGCCAAATCTTCAGCTTATTTCCTCGTTCTAGCTACATCCAACTCCATATACTAGAAGCATAAGGCTTGTGATACAGTCAGACTCTCTCTACACACAAGGTAGAAGTGTTTGCCAGTGAACTTCTTCGTTTAAACAGCATTGAAGTTCTACTTCATCAAGCCCAAATCAAAAGTTGTATGAAGTGATGAGCACCTGGGAAATAATAGCTGTGAATTAAGCATTAAAGCAGCCTGGCAGCTTAAAGAAAATTCAACCATGCCTACATTCTATAGAAGTAATCCAGCAATATCCATTTTCTACCCCAGGAACTCAGGTTGAATCTGAATTGAATACAATTCAGCAGTAAACCAGTTATGATTGTTTTACTCAAAAGGTTAGAAGCAACCCTCCAAGTTAGACTTGAAATAAAAGTTCACAGACTTAATTATGTTTTTGTTAATCATGTCATACATTGTTCGGAATAACTTTCTAAAAATGATTTAAATCTTCCCAAAGCAACTGCTTACCTTCTGAACATTAATCCTAAATCTCCATTTTCAAAGCTTATGGTCGCTAAAACTAAGTTTACACAGCAAAAGATATTTCCCAAAAAAATATTTACTTGTTTCTAATTTATTACATGGCTCTTAATGTCAAATTGATGTTAACTGGCTATGTAAGATCAAGCAAAACTTTAGACGCTTTAAAAAAGTATCTGCCTCTGTTCCAGAGCAGAAGAGCAAGTTAGAGCAACGTGCAAAGCATCTAGAGACTCAGAAAGTGTCAACACTGAAACCGATGAGTCAAATTAGTTTTTTGTGATCAAGTTAGGATTTTGTGGCAATCTTGATTTATTCAAACACTCGCTATACCCATTTGATATTATCTTGTATCATTTTCAGTTGCCACAGAACATTTAAGAAACTGATCCTTTAGCAAGGCATGTATAAATATCTATGTACAGGAACATCCATTGCACAATGGGAAGCAGTGTGGCTCAGTGGAAAGAGCACAGGCCTGTAAGTTAAAGCAGCTTCTAATCCCAGCTCCGCTACTTGCCTGCTATGTTACCTTAACTTCTCTGTGCCCCTTCCTCATCTGTAAAATGGGGATTCTATATCCTATCCCCTTCCTACTTAGTTTAAACCGTGAGCCTGTGGGACAGGAACTGTGTCTGATCAGATTAATTTGCATCTTTCTCAGTGCTAAGAGCAGTGCCTGACATATAAGCACTTAAATAAATTATTATTATTATTGTCCATTTTAAAAACTGGCCCATTCTTTTGGGAACTATAAATTCAGCTTTGCTGATTAAAATAAAGTCATCTCCTCCCCACTGCATTCCTCTTTTGCCCCTGTATTTTCCCCAATGTTACTCATTTTCTCCCCCTACCCCTTCCCAAGCTCTTCACCTTCTCCAAAGGGGCAGAGTGGGGAGAGAAGAGATGACTTGGGTTGGTAATAAACAATGGGGAATGACTCTTGGTTGCATGAACCCCAAAATGATTATAGTTCTCCAAATCCAGACTTCTCTCTGCCTCAGTTCCCTCATCTGTAAAATGGGGATTAAACACCAATTCTCCCTCCTAGTTCCAAGGGGAGCCCCAGGTAGACAGGGACTGTAGCTGACCTAATTGCCTTGTATGTACCCTAGCACTTAGTACAGTGCTTGACACATAACCAGTGCTGAACAAATACCACACCTTTCACATGAAGTGGTTGTTCTTCATGCTGTTGATGCTCACTGTCGATTGAGCCTAACAAGTTCTGAATAAATCATTGGATCTTCATTCTTTAGAAGAGGAATTTTAAAAAATTACACAAAAACATTATCTGCACCAAGTTGGGTTGATCTACTTCTTTACTTCACTCTCCCAGGCTTGCAGGGGAAGACTAAAAATTTTTCCACGCCTGGAGGTTTCTTTACACATTAGTAGCTTCCTCACTTCAATTTCCCCCTCCTTTTAAATGTAGGCACCTCACTGACACTTTTCCCTGTCTCTGCAGCCCAGCTCTCTGAAAACTCAGAAATACAACTTCCCTCTAACACCATCCAGGTTGCAGTCCTTTTTTTTTTTTTTTGGGAGGGGGGGCGGGCGGCAAAAGGGAAAAATAGTGAGAGCCAAAAAGGACGAGGTCTGCTTTTCCCTTCCCATCCGAAGTGCTAGCTTTCTCTTGGTTCTTTTGTTTTACTACTGTGCTCCCATTTATCAATCCTATCAATTGTAAAGCAATGTCTCCTTTGTACTTTACGATTTTACCTTTAAAAACTTTACTCTTCCTTGGCAATTGGATCTACCTGTAACTTTCTAGGCATCCCCACTGTGTATGAACAGTAAACCCCATATAAATATTATGGTTTAACACAGCCATAAAGTGTTAGATTGAGTCATTCTTGTCACAGTGTGGGGCACACAAATCTATTGGTACAGGCATCTCCCTCCGGCTTTATACACCTGGTTGCTTTATTTCATTCCAAGTACAGAAGCTAAGATTCTATTTTACATTCTTTAAGTTAAGAAATTCTAGCAATTCCCCTGATCTTAAGAAGGTTGCATTAAAGAGCCAATTTAAATTGCACTATATCTAATTCCCTTACCCCCCCAAAAAAATACTTAAATAGCTTTCAGATCTCACCAATTTAGGATTACTTTTGGTACATAAAATAAAACTAATGTGCCATAAAACTGCTTCCTAATTAAGGCTTTTGCAGACTTATTGCAGTGATCTGTCAGTTCATGTAAATATTTAGTTTCATTTGAGAATTCTGATGTGGAAGAACGAAAGAGGGGAAATGACTCAATTCTTACTGAGCCTACCCAAAAGGAGTGAAATAAAACTAGTTCATTTCAAGAGTATGGGTTAGGTGTGTAACAACGGACTATTTGACAACAAAGCACTTATTTACCAAGATGAAGAAATTAATATCTCCCTGTGTTGAGACACAATGGGAGTCAAATGCACTAACAACTCCTTGTGACAAATGCAGTCATAACAATAAACCCTTTGCCCTCTGAGACACATCATTTTTAGTCTCCTATAACAATAATATTAAGCTTTCTTGACGGATTTCATGATTAGATTTAAACCTTGTACTTTCATTTCTGCATTTTAGAAAATATACACAGTTGGACAAATAACTATAAACTCACTGGGTTGCCGCACTAGGATTTAACAGTTTAAAAAACAGCAACTGCAGCCTTACAACCTAACATGGAGAAGCAGCATGGCTTAGTGGAGAGAGGATGGGCTTGGCAGTCAGAGGTCGTGGGTTTGAATCCTGACTCTGCCACTTGTCAGCTGTGAGACTTTGGGCAAGTCACAACTTCTCTGCCTCAATTACCTCATCTGTAAAATGGGGACTAACACTGTGAGCCCCATGAGGAACAACCTGATAACTTTTTATCTACCCCAGTGGTTAGAACAGTGCTTGGCACATAGTATGTGCTTAACAAATACCATCATCATCACCATTCCCAATTTAGTAATGCGTTAATCAACTTCATACAGTAAATTACAGCAAATTAAAAAGCGTTATCCTTCTGATTCTTGCTCCAAAATTTAGATGGATTAACCCCTGCTGCCTTTACTACTTTAACTTTTATGAATCAGCATGGCTCAGTGGAAAGAGCACAGGCTTGGGAGTCTGAGGCCATGAGTTCTAATCTCGGCTCCGCCACTTGTCAGCTGTGTGACTTTGGGCAAGTCACTTCATTTCTCTGTGCCTCAGTTACTTCATTGGTAAAATGGGGATTAAGACTGTGAGCCCCATGAGGGACATCCTGATTACCTTTGTACCCCCCCAATGCTTAGAACAGTGCTTGGCACATAGTAAGCGCTTAACACATATCATCACTATATTATTATTATTAATAATTATTACTACTAAACCCAGATCTAGTTATCATAAAAGATTCTCATAAAAGGGAGAAATAGGGGCTAGAGACTATGCTCTCCCTTCTCTCCTTCCACATCCCAGCCGACACACTCCGGTCCTCTGGTGGTAACCTTTTCAATGGGCCTCCATCCCTCCTGTCTTGCAGACCCCCTGGCCCTCATCCTACCTCTGGCCTGGAATGCCCTCCCTCATCAAAACCGCCAATCACTCTTCCTCCCTTCAAAGCCCTACTGAAGGTGCACCTCCTCCAGGAGGCCTTCCCAGACTAAGCCCCCTTTCCCTCAGCTTCCCCTCCCTTTTGCATCACACCCACTTGTTCCCTTTGCTATCCCCCCTTCCCAGCTCCACACCACTTACATATGTATATATCTGTAATTTTACACACACACACACACACACACACACACACACACACGTTTACCTGTTTTGATATCTGTCTCACCCCTCTAGCCTGTAAGCCCACTGGGGGTAGGGACGGTCTCTACTGCTGTATTGTACTTTCGTAGCGCTTAGTACAGTGTTCTGCACACAGTAAGCACTCAATAAATACGACAATGAATACACAGACTCTCCCTCCAGCAACAATAAACTGTGGTTCTAAGACTCAGGACTGCGAACCAGCATACCAAAAATGTATACTAAAATTTCCATGGATTAAAAAAAAAAAAGCCCCACACTGGTAAACAAACTTACTTGAATATACAACCTTAATTTTAATGTGCAAATGGGTAAATATGAAGTTCTTTGGAGGAATTGACATCATATAATGCCGTGAGAATTCTTTAGTTTGGCCAGTTAACACTATGCCATTTCATTAGTTTATTTCTCCAGTTCCTAAGGTTATCGAGTGCTGTGTTGTTTTCAGTCCAATTAAGCACACCAGTCAGAATTAGCTGCAAGTCTTTTTTAAAAACTTCTTCAATTCAAAAGGTGAGCCCAGTAAACTGAGCATCACTTTGAAGGTGCACACTAAATTCTGCCATCACTTGGACTTTCACAGTGCATTTTCGTTAAAACGCTGCCAGGAAATTTGGGAACATTCTTTAGATAATGTGTTAGCTGTGTTGGAACACTTGTGTGCTCTCACCCAGCAATCACTGCAGGTATTACAAGTTTTTCCAAACGTGGGGTTTTGCAAAGACCCAGTACCCACGTTATAGGAGAACTTGGTATATGTACTACAAAGTTTAATTTAAACTGATCGCTAGAGGTTAAGCATTGATTTTTTTGTGTTTGATGATGCGTCTAACTTTGAAGATGATCACAAACATTAAAACAATCTACATCGCCAACTTTTGATTCAAAATAAAAACAAAAAACCCCAAAACTTCAAAAATGGGTGGGGCAAGTTCAGTGAGCAGAGGTGAGAGGGAGGAAATGAACCAGGGAGGTGAGCAAATCCTGGATAAGGGGCTGGGGGCGAGGGAGGGTGGGCATGCAGGGAAGGAGGAATAAATCTCTTTAATGTCCCGCTCTAACCCTCACCAAAGCCTCTGCACATGTTCAAAGAACACCCAGGTCACAGTAATAGAATAGACTGTTCTAGAGTGCTGGCGTGCTCTGAATGTCTAAACTGTTCTGATGCTTTAAACTTTGAAGATCAAGTGACAAACGAACCCATTGTATTCATAAGAAAGAGTTGCCTATGCTTTCTCCTAAAGGCTATGCCTCTGTGTCGTGGGGAGAGTACCTGCTAAACATGTTCAAATAAACTTGACATTTCTCCATCTCTACCATATACCATCAGCCACTGCTTTTATTACTGCAAATCTAAACTGACAACAACGAGAGCTATCTTCCACTCAGAATACCTTTCAGAGCTTGTAAGCAGCTCCTTAAAAACTGTGGCTGCCCGGTCCACAAACCCATCGCCTAAAAAAAATCAAAATTTTAGCCACCTCTAAGACAACGGATTGGAGCTCAATGGCTCCCTGACAGTCAGTGCCTGGGAGAGGAAGAGACAAAGGGAATGGAAGAGGAGCAGGGATTAGGAATACAGAAAAATCAGGAAAAAGGAAGTTTTGGGTGCAAGTTACCAAGCCTTGGAAGATAAGTTCAGCTACAGGGAACAGGACCAAGGGCACCCAGACATTTCTGGTAATGTTTTTGAAAACCATGTATTCTCTGAAAAAGTCCAACATCAAAGTGATCTCTTCTGAACAGAGTATAAAAACCACAGCTGTACATTAAGAAAGTAATTTTCAAATTCTAATAAATCCCAAGCCAGTTCTGCTTTCTAATCAAGTGACTGAGAACCTTCACAGCAAAAGTGCATTTGTAAAGAATAGCTCCATGTTAGTCATATTTTTATTTTTAATAATGTGTCACTTGAAAGTCTTAGATCAATGGCTCTTATGTGACCAATAAAGTAAACTCAAACTTAATAAAACCACAGAAAAAACAAAATCCTTAATCCGTTATTTACCTCGATACTTCCATTTCAAAACCATTTATCATGTTTAACTTATTTTGTTTTAATGTGCTGCCAGGGCAAAATATTATTTGAAAACCACTGCTCTATTTTTCTACAATTAAGCAGGATTTCAAAATGTTATCCTTTGAGATTTAGCCTACTGCTGATCTAGCAGTAAAGGACCACACTTTACCAATACTTTGAGAAGCATTTTTGAGGAGCTTTGAGGCAGGATATGAATTAGTTTTGTCATTTCAAAAGTATTTCCTTTCCTGTTTATCACTGACAGTTAAAGGGCATCATTATGACAAAAGAAATGGCTGACAATGACAATTCAAATTCTATTTAAAGCGGTATTTAATGATATTAAAGCAATTTTGATTTCTAACAGACAAAATGCCAAATCAGAAATTGCAGAACGAGGATTAAGATGTCATCTGCAAGTTGAACTCAAAAACACCACCTGAGAAAGCCTTGATGGGGGGACTACTGCCTAACTTCAAACCATAGTTTTATAAGCAGCATGACCTCTTCTTCATTCACCTTTATTTTTCTCCCTATTAAAGATCAATTCCATAAATGGAATTATTTGTGCTTTGGACTTTATTATACTAAAATTGCCTTTAAAAATTATCTTATATGTCCCTATTCCAATTCCATAATAAATGGAATATGTGTCAATCCCAGCATAGTTGCTAAAGTGGCCAACATGATTTACTAATCTAGCGTTTCTGGTTAAACAATGGGGTGGGGGGGGGGGGGAACTAAAGTGACTGATGTTCTGGAAAGCAGGATTTATGAGAAGGTCAAGGAATTATTATACTGTCAACACTATAAAATACAGTGTAAGGGTATTTCACATACATAAAACTGAAGTCTTCCAGAATGTCTGAGTTGACATAATCCCAAAATGAAATATGGTTGCCAGGAGGGTCCACTGACCACAGCTCTACAACCCATCAGTCAGAGGGGCGGGGAAGGACAAGACTAGAAGGATTAGAAGTCCAGATAGACAGGCTCTCTGCATGAAGCCACTGGGAGGGGAACTCACTGGCCGCGAGTTAACCCACTCAACTCCCCTCCAGCATGAGGGGAGGAGGGTCTCAGCAGGACACAGCATCAGCACTCCCTAGCACACTGACTGGGCATCTCCATTCTCCAGAACGGATCTCTTCTGGGAATAAAGGGGGAGGGAAGTGGAAAGGAGTTTCATTAAAAGTATACGTCTAACATATGTCAAACTATATGAAGCTGAAACATTCAAGTCAGTTTACAAGCTCTGGTAGATAGCATTTTAAACCCCACTGGAACCCCAGCACTTAGAACAGTGCTTGGCACATAGTAAGTGCTTAACAAATACCATTATTATTATTATTACTGTTATTATTATGAACCTACAGTAAAACTATTACATTCAGATTCCAAATTTAGGAATTCATTATATAATTTGGACCTGGTGCTACCTCCAGCATCATTCTTCTTTGTCCAAGGAAAGTAGGTTTTTCTCTTAAGAAGGAAGCTTTTGTCCTAAACTGTGGAAGACTCTCTCTCTCTGTCTCTCTCTCTCTCTCCTAACCTGCCTAATGTGAGTGTATTCAGTGGCATTCGGCATTCCTGCCCTTCAAACTTAAAAACACAAGAGACATAAACATCAACCACAATGCTGTACTAAAATTGCCTTTAAAAACAATCTAAGTGCTTACTGTGTCCACAGCATGAGCTAAGCACTGGGACAGATATAAAACTATCAGACTGGACACAATCCCTGACTCGCACGGATCTCTCAATCTAAGAGGGAGAACAAGCATTCTATTACCATTTTGCCATTTTATAAATGAGGAAACTGAGGCACAGAGAAGGCACAAGGCAGAACCACACTTAGAACCCAGAACCTGGACTCCCAGTATCATGCTCTCAAATGTTTCACTGATTCAGACTGGATGTAGTCCCTTTTCATACAAAGTTAGGTTTTACTGTAGTTTCAAGAATCCCCCATTTGGTCTTTTACCAGCACTTAAAACAAAGTAGGACAATTGGTTGAGTGATCACTTTTGCTCACTCACCTTCTGATGGAAGTGCTGAGGAGCAACAAGCAGAGGTAGTTTTCCTATCATATCTGTCCAGTGAGCTCTGCAAAGCATAAATGCCAACATTTCCACCTTTCCTCATCCTAGATAATGCCATTGCTCTTAGCCTGGAAAATGCCAAAGTTGGAAGAGGGTCAATCCTCAGGGATCTCACCTACACTGGGCTCTCCTACCCTGAGTCCTACCCTACACCCCCAGTAGTTATCACTTTCAAGTTTCCTATGTCCACGTGAAGCAGCACTAGGCTAGTCCCAGAAATCTCTCCAAACCAACCACCCCGAGGTCCTGAATTTAGGAATTGGTGGTGCTGCTACCATTGATTCCTGCCTCTCTTGCCACTGCTTATAGCTGAGGTTCCCCTCATTGAGCTGCTACTCAAGTCAGTGTAAGAGAAAATGGAGATGAAAGAGTACCGTGAGTCACTTTCCAGAAAGTTTTCCTCAATTCCCACACTTGTGCCATCAGTGTATCTATCAAACCTGGTCTGGTCCAGATCAGGAACTGTGTATCAGAAACAGGAGTAGCTCAGAAACTGCCCAAGCAGATGATTCACAGCCTTCCCAGCACCACCACTTGAGTCCAACTAAACTCACCCAACTGAATTAATTCCCAAGTTCCCCTCCTGTTTGCTGCCCTACACCCTCGTCACATGCATATAAAATGTGTTTTGTTTGGCTCTCAAAAGTCTTCTCTTTACGATTGATTATTCACAGCTTTAAATTAGTAGTATTATAGTGAAACATTGCTATGTTTTGCATATAAGCATAACCATAAAGCAGGTGTATTTCGAATTTTAACGAGTCCCTGCCATTTTCAAAAAACACTTTGCAGGGGAGAGAGCAAAGAAGTCTTCAGCCAAGAGAGAGTAGGGGGAAAGAGGATGAGTAAGGCCTAAGACCTAAGCCTCTTTGGTTGGATGCCAACTGGAGGAGACTTTTTTTCCCTTGCACCACTCTGAGAAACCTGCCTTTTAATCAAAGAACCAGAGGCCCTTGGGGTGGCAGTCTGCCCTGGAAAAGGTATCTTTTTTTTGAAATTCTTTACCAGCTGTATGTACTGCACTATTAATTGTAATGAGTAGGTTTTATTAAAGGGTTGGAACTTTTCACATGCTTATTTTAAAATGAGACAAACTTACTATTTTTATTGTCCAATATAGTAAACTTCATAAACAGTGATGTTATCGTCATGTACTTGGATCTATAGCCTTTGGGCATTTGATATCTGCCCCACTTTCAACCCCACAGTACTTATGCACACATCTGCATTTATTCATTCAATCATTTATTGAGCGCCTACTGTGTGCAGAGCACTGTACTAAGCACTTGGGAAGTACAAGTTGGCAACATATAGAGACGGTCCCTTCCCAACAAGGGGCTCACAGTCTAGAAGGGGGTATAAATTGTTCATATTAACGTCTGTCTCAAATTCGGCTGTACTGTTCTCTAAGCACTTAGTACAGTGCTCTGTACACAGTAAGCACTTAGTACCATTGATGATGTATATTTAGTTTACATTTCTCCTAGTGCTATGAAAGTATTTGCCATACTGCAGTGTTTTAATAAAGATCTGTAATGATGATAGAGACCATGAGTGATCTTTTAAAAAAAACCCAATCAAATTACTTGTAATTTCAATTCAGGTTGCTTGGAAAATGCAATAATCTGACTGATTTATACCAGACAGAATCAAGCTGAGAGAGAAAATACCTTCAACTCATTTAGATTAAACCAAAATGGCAAAAAAAATCAAGTGCACCCACAGCAAAACTGGAGAACCAATTATCCCAAGTTGTACGGCAAACTTACAACATATAATAACTTGAAGAAACAGCCCTTCCCACTCATTTTGTCCCACAATACTAGTGGCATCTTCTGAGACTAAGGGTTCTGATCTGAAACACTTGTTTGGAACGTGAAACAGCTTGGCCCAGTGGAAAGAGCATGGGCCTTGGGTTCTAATTCCAACTCCATCACCTGTCTGCTGTGTAAGCTTGGGCAAGTCACAACTTCTCAGTGCCTCAGTTACCTCATGTAAAATGGGGAGGTTTAGACTGTGAGTCCTATGGGGGATTTGGACTGTATCCAACCTGATTAGCTTGTATTTACCCCAGCATTTAGTACTATAGGAAAAAAAAAAAGGTTCAGATTCAGAAGTACTTGCTGATGGGATCAGAGAAACTGAAAGGGTATATAGAATAAAATTCAGTGCTGCCCTCAAGAAACATTCTCTCTGTATTTAGTTCAGGTAGCACTA
Source organism: Tachyglossus aculeatus (assembly GCF_015852505.1). Lineage (NCBI taxonomy): Eukaryota > Metazoa > Chordata > Mammalia > Monotremata > Tachyglossidae > Tachyglossus > Tachyglossus aculeatus. The sequence continues at coordinate 38,319,893 of NC_052067.1, read as the reverse complement.
TTCTCTGCGTACAGGTCAGGAGGTAGGCAACAAGTTTCTTATCCAAGATTGTTCAGCAAGGAAGTGAAGATAACAGGACAGGAAGTCTACCAGTGGTTTTTCAAATTGAAAACCGAAATCTTTCCACATTATTTTCCATAACACAAAATCTTAAACTTCTATGCAAGGCATCTGAAGACAAAGTACAATAAATATCATGGTTTTTTGTCAAAGAAACCCCTAGAAATTGTAGTAGTTTTAAGATGCAAACAACCACTCCAGATTTTTCTTCCTCTCAAAAGGTAGTTTAAAAAAATAGATTTTCAGTGGCTCAACTGCTTCGGCCAATTTTTTTTTACAATAGAAAGAAATAACAAGCAGCATTCATATTCCCTTCTATTTGTCACTCCCATAGCAATTATGATACTAGATGTCACTCAAGTATGAGTGGAAGAAACTTCAGAGGAAGAAACTGAGGCACACAGAAGTTAAGTGAACTGCCCATTGTCACAGCAGGCAGGGTACTCAAGGTTTTGGCTAGAACACTGTTAGGGAATTAAAGGGTACTTTTCCCTCAAGTCTGTTTTGGTTGTAATGCTGAGGAGAGCCCTATAGATCCAATTCTCCTTAGGGCAGGATCTTGCAAGAACGTATCACGCAAACCATAGGAGAACATGGTACAGTTGACTTGCAAAGAGAGAAAACTGATCTTTCATTCCTTATGTATTTAGTGATCAGGAAGATTATTCTGACTTCACTGCTCATGTCCAGTTTTATGCCTATCTGAGCTAATTAAGCTGTGGAAGTAAAATTAAACTGCTGCATTTTTTCAGTAGTTGGGAGGAATTTCTCATTTGCGTACTTCAGCACTTTCCTACAGTGCAGGGGACTGGAACTCCACTTGGAAGGCTGCAAAGATAGTTTGAATGCAACTTTTTTTTCCAAGACTCCCTTGTTCCTTGCTCATACATGTGGAATTCATCTAGCAAATTGAGAACTTCAAAGTAAAACAGCTTTCCCATTCCCAACAACTTCACAATTACATTGTTTTTTTTTAAAGTATCAGGCACAGCTCAAGTCTGTTTACTTGCTGCAAGACATTTGGCAGTTTGTAACAATTATCCCCTCAATCCAACAAATTACAACCATCAATACTGTCTTCCATTAGCCTACCCATGGAAACTTCACCAAAACATTTCTAATCTTTGATTGGTTAGCATTCACCTCTGAGTTTAAACATGCTATACACCTTATTGCAGAAATCATACAATAAGTTTACCTGCCAGTATATTTTATCAAATGAGCTTGAGAATTAGATACACAAAATAAGAGGAACAAATGATCCTTAATCAACAAATGCAAAACCTAATACTTCAACAGATTTAGCTGCAGAGACCCAGTCACATTAACTGTTCTAGCTAGCCAAACACCTATTATAATAATAATTGTTATTATTAAGCACTTACTATGTGCAAAGCACTGTACTAAGCTCTGGGGTAGATAAAGGCTAATTGGACAGTCCCATGTGGCTCACAGTCAATCCCCATTTTACAGCTGAGGAAACTGAGGCACAGAGAAGTGAAGTGATTTGTCCAAGGTCACACAGGAGACAAGTGACAGAACCAGCATTAGAACCCAGGTCCTTCTGACACCATGGCCCAGACTCTATCCACTAGATCATGCTGCTTCTCAGACAAACGAGCACAGACAGGAGAGTGTAAGATAAATGTCTGTTGAATGGTCAGGCCCCCCTCTGACATGCAGGAATCTGACTGCCAGCCAACATCCTTGTTGTGTAAACATAGTAGATAAATGCTCTTCAAGAAAGGACAGGTAACAGAAGTCATCCTAATAAGGTAGTCAGTCAGTTTACCCTGCCCCGGTATTTCAGGCATCTCACACATACTCAGAGCTACTGTGCAGCAAAAGCAATGGATTCCTCAATGTTAAGTCCCATTCCTAACTTTAGTAGATAGTTAACATTCATACTGCCTTTAGCCAAACAGTCCTTCTCAAGGCAAGGAAGCCAGTCACAGAGCACCACAGCTACTTGTTGGATCACTAGAAGTCACCCCTAAAGCTCACCAAATCCCTTCATTTTGTTCTGAAAGTATGGAAAATGCTGCTGACACACTAGTCAACAGGGTTTCCAAAAGGAGAATCAGCTTCCCTTTACTGCAGGACACCTGCTGAAATAAAAAGCACGGGTGGCAACATTGTTCATGTAGCACTGTGAGTCTCTTTAGGCTTGGAAACCTCTTTATTTCAGGGGGCTCCACTCTGTAGACCAGAGGGGAAGACTGAGCAGGAGGGGGATTTGAGAAGCTGCCCAGGGACCTGAGGGAGTTCTACTTTAACCCTAATTCCTTTCCCATGCCTCTCCCCGCTCACAAGGCAATCAATCCTCATAGATCCCTGAGGGTTAATGGACAACCTAGTTTCTGCCCCTCAAGTGTCCTCTACCTAGCCAGAGGACATTCTGGTTCTTGTTTTGTTTGTTCTTTAATTTGTGTGGTTCTCTTTTGCTCAGGTTTAACCAAAAAAAGGCCTCTGAATAAACTAAACCATGTTTACTGACAATAGGAGAATGACAGATAATCTAACTAAACTGTACCTAATTCCCTTGCCTAGAAATTGAAGTCATTCCCTTGTGCTAGATCCCAATCTCCAGATGAGGATTTTGTCTCCACCAGTAAACTGGTATCTTGAAACCCTTCCTAATTAAACACAGCATCATCACCAGTCAAGTGCGAAGCAAGGAAAGGAGCACTCGACAGACATTTTTAACAAAAGCAGTTGCTATATAAAAGTTTCCATCATGTTTATTTCTTAATTCGGCCCAAAAAGTACATGCCAAATCAAGAATCCCCAAGGACAAATGCCTTTAAAAGAACCATTAAACTTCCTCACCAAATTATCAGTACACCTCTTTACTGGGTGGGAAAGTCTGGCACATTCTTAAAATGCCAAATTCCCCTTTAGTGTTTCCAGGGTTAATGACAAATCTGTTTGTGGCCCAGGGGCAAGAGAATTCTGAAGTTTAAAGATGTGCCCGTAAGCTCACTGAGGGCAGGAAATGTCTGTTATAGTGTTGTGTTGTACTCTCCCAGGCACTTGGTACAGTGTCCTGAGCAGAGTAAGCTCTCAATAAATACAACTGTCTGATCTGCCTAAGTAATTTCTACCTGTAAAGGCCTCATTTCACACAACCTCTTAAGGAAAACGAAAGCAGCAGAATAAACTTTATGGCTCAAGATTCCTTTGGTCACCTCACAGTTTTTTTGAAGACTGGAGGGATTTGTTAAAATTTGAAACCTAGACCTCCATGTTGGAAGGTCAAGCACTTTCTGAAAAATGCTGTTACATTTTAAGAAATAGTCTGCTCATTTCTTGGAATGGGCAGCATGGACAGCATCTTAATAACAATGAGCAAAACAATGATATGGTATTAGTTTAGAGCTTACTATATGTAATGTAATGTAATAATGGCATTTGTTAAGCACTTACTTTGTGCAAAGCACTGTTCTAAGTGCTGGGGGGGATACAAGGTGATCAGGTTGTCCCACGTGGGGCTCACAGTCTTAATCCCCATTTTACAGATGAGGGAACTGAGGCTCACAGAAGTTAAGTGACTTGCCCAAGGTCACACAGCTGACAATTGGTGGAGCACTGTACTAAGCACAGGGTTAGATACAAGACATTCAAGTCATCCATATTTCCCTGTCCCACATGAGGTTCACAGTCTATGAGAGAGGGAAAACAGGAACTGAATTCTCATTTTACAGGTGAGGAAAGAGGCTAGCCCACGGTCACACAGCAGGCAAGTGACAAAGCCAGGATTATTCATTCATTCAACTGTACTTATTGAGCACTTACTATGTGCACAGCACTATACTAAGTGCTTGGAAAGTACAATTTAGCAGTAAAGAGAGACAATCCCTGTCCACAAGGGGCTCGGATTACAACCCAGTCCTTTGATTCCCAGGGTCCATGCTGCTCTTTCAAATCAGTGACTTTTTTTTTATAGCGTTTGTTAAGTGCTCACTATGTGCCAAACAGTGTTCTAAGCACTGGGGTAAATACAAGGTAATCAGGTTGGACACAGTCCCTATCCCACATGGGGCTCACACTCAATCTCCATTTTACAGATGAGGTACAGATGAGGCCCAGAGAAGTTAAGTGACTTGCTCAAAGTCACACAAGTGGCACGTGGTGGAGCCGGGATTAGATCCCTTGTCCTCTGGCTCCCAAGTCCTTGGTCTTCCCACTAGGCCATGCTGTTTCTTATTGGGCACCTATTGTGTGCAGAGTACTGTACTAAGCATTTGGGAAAGTATAACCTAAAAGTTGGTAGACATGATCCCTGCCCATATGGAGTTTACAGCCTACAGGGGGGAGACAAATATTAAAGTGGATTACAGTTAGGGGAAACAGAATATAAGAATATTTACAGTTTGGCCTTTCCACTAGGCCATGCGACTTCTCTACAGGCCAGCCCAGACAGCCAGGTAATGGTGATCCAGCCAGAGTCTAAGAAATGGGAAGTACAGAATGGACTGTTTTAGACACAGTTCACTGATTTCACATCTAGCCCATCTTTGGAGAACTAGAAATGATTTCTGGGCTCCCAAAGGAGGGAACAAAATACTTACATTTAAATACCTGGGAGCTTTAAAAATTATTCAAGGTTTGTAAGCAACGACCCCCCTGCCCAGTCACCCTTGCTCCTATCTCAACCACAATGGCAGAAATCATTGGAAGCAGCAATGGCCTAGTGAAAAATGCAGTCCTGAGAAACAGGATACCTAGGTTCTACTCCCTGATCTGAGACTTACCTGCTGTGTGACCTTTGGCAAATCACAACTTCTCTATGCCTCAGTTTCCTTAACTGCAAAATGGGGATTCAATACCTGTTCTCCCTCCTATGTAGACCTTGAGTTCTGTGTGACAGAGACTGTGTCCAACCTGATTATTTTATATCTACCCCAGTGCTTAGCACATGGTAGCAGTAATAATTATGGCATTTGTTAAGCACTTACTCTATGCCAGGCACTGTACTAAACGCTGGGGTGGATACAAGCAAATCCTGTTGGACACAGTCCCTGTCCCACATGGGGCTCACAGTTTCAATCTCCATTTTGCAGATGAGATCACTGGGGCACAAAGTGAAGTGACTTGCCCAAGGTCACACAGCTTACCAGTGGCAGAGCCGGGATTAGAACCACTACACCATGCTCCTCCTCATCATTATTATTATTACCATTAACATAATTCCACATCTGACGGAACAAGGAAGGTGAAAAACATCACCCACCTTCAGAAACTACAAGACAGTTTAGCCTCGATAGAACCATATGAAAAATTTTAAGTGTTCAATGGACCTGGCTGGGAGGATATTACCGTGCAGATTTTCCACTCAAAACTTAATTACTAACAAAACATTTTAAGGTATTGAAGCTTCGCTGTGCGTTCAGATCAATTCACCTCAAGGGCAGAAGCCGCAACTCATTTCTTCCTAATTTTCCAAGTACGTAGCATAGTACTCTGCAGGGTGGGTAATGCAACTGACCCACATCTTATTGCGGTGGTGGTCATGGAAGGGAGGGAGGTGGGGAGTCAGAAATAGAGGAGGGAGGGAGAGAGGTGGGGAGCCAGAAAGAGAGGAAGAGCTGTTGGGCTATGCCATTGGTGGTGGTTTCTGACTTAAAAACCGCCTAGGGCATTGCTCAAGGTCAACAGACCTAGCAGCAATCCTGAAAATTGGGTGCTAAAGACTGTAGCAGCTACTAAAGGGATTGCCTGCTGGGTTAGGGTGCTAAAGTACAGCATCGACACTGTGCTGAAGTCACTATATATAAATATATCTATATAAGCTCAAAGAATGATCTTTAGGTTCCTTTAAAAAAAAAAAGGCTACGAAAGTTCAGGTTTAAATTTCAAATTTTGGCTTTTTATTTGAATTTTTAATTCATCTAGCAACCCCTCTAGGGCCAGTGTTTCTTTAGTAATATTACTCCTTTCTGGCATTTGCACATTATGCCAACAGTAAGAACACTTGACATCCCAGCTACCAGTTGGCATACCTAGCAATACTTAAAATAACACTACTTTAAACTTAGGGTAGTGAACACGGCTGTCAATCAAAACTTACCAACTACATACTAATTTGAAATGAGACTCTGCTACATTGAAGAACCCTCGCACAAATGACCACAGAGGCCTTCAGAAATGTGGGAAGGAAACCCATGCTCTCTCAGGGGGGACCAAGAAAAGAAAAACCAATCAATTTTGAAAGTGATGTCTTCCACTTAACATACACATATCCTCTACAGTTGGTAGAAATAAGTAGACAATTCACCAAAAAGGCACTAAATTGGCTTTATCCACCAAAATAATATTCTTAAATTTGCTTATTTCCACTGGGAGTAAAAGAAATTAAAAGCAAATTTGGGGGTTAACCCTAACTTAAAAAAAAAAAAAAGGACTTATGGAGTACAAATTGGTTTAAGTTGAAATCTCCCCCAAAATCTACACCCAAGTTACAGAATACTTCATATTTTTCTCTTGGAATGGAGGCAGTGACTGTCAAAAAGGAGCCTCTCAGGCTGAGCCACAAACTGCAAATGCCTTCATTAGAAAATTTTCACCCAAGAAATAAGGTAACAAGGCTATGGGTGAAAGTCATTCAAGGCTGAGCCTCATCGAAGGAGGGCAAGGTCTCTGCTCATTCTCCAGTGACGTTTTTGTTGTATTTCCACACTCTTTCAACCACTTTGTACACTGCCCCTCAAATACTATTTGGGCTTGTGAGAAAACAATGTGTTTGCTGAAGGCAGGATGCATAGTGTTATGGGTGGGATTGACAAAGCAAGGAAGGGAAGGAAAGCACAATATGATCAGGTTCTCCTTTAACAAAAGTGTTAGTTGCCTGCTGTTGGTTCTGTGGAAAGAGCAGAGCTCTGGACACTGGGCGACCTAGATTCTAAGACTGGCTCTGCAGGTAGGGATATGTCCTTTGGGTCACCCGTGACACTCCACGAGGTCTCAATGAATCCTGAAAAATAGCTGGCTGACATAGGTAATGGAGCCCATCTGCTGGGTTACAGTGATGTGGCACAGCAAAGACACAAAGCTGCCATCAAGTCAGCCATACTAAATGGGTCCTGCACATCAGCCTGCCTGCCTACTTGCTTGTTGCCCTCCACGCCCAAGCAGCAACGTGACTGGCAGAGACAAGTGCCAGTGGCACTGGCCAAATGGCTGTCACTTTAATCAATTCCTTTATCCAAATTCCTGGTCCTGAAAGTCTCGGGGCTGAAAACTGTCAGTTGTTCTCAACTGCTGTGTGATCTTCGACAAGTCACTTAACTTCTCTGGGCCTCAGCTACCTCATCTGTAAAATGGGGGTTAAGAATGTGAGCCCCATGCGAAATGTGGACTGCATCCAACCTGATTAGCTTGAACCTCCTCCAGCACACCTAGTACTGTGCTTAGCACATAGTAAGTGCTTAACAAATACCATTAAAAAAAACCCAAAACAGATTCCTAGCAAACCTCATAGTAAATAAAACTTATGAGATGGTACACAATTATCATATAGTGTACTGCCCAAAACATTCAGTAAGAACACCTGCTACAGAAGAAATGGGTAAATGATAAATGGGACCCAGCAGACATATCCCTATTTGCAGAGCCAGGCTTAGAATCTAGGTCGCCCAGTGTCCAGGGCTCTGCTCTTTCCACGGAACCAACATAGCAAGAATTATCCTGAAGATGAGATCTGTAGTTTGATTTAACATCATCCATCCCTACAAGAGGATGGCTGGCTGGAGGCAGGGCCTGCCCAGGGGAGCTTCAGCAGGGGTACCAGGTGGTTTACCCCCAACCTCTCCTTTCCCTAAACCTCCCGACACACCACCTAGTTTGGTGGAGGCATTAGATTACTACAAATTTAAGAATAAGGTATTCAAATTCTTTTGGAACTGTGCTGCGATATACTGGAGACAAACTGATTCAAAAGCTACCTTAGTTCTCATCTAAAAACCATAATGAAATACTAACCTCTCTCAAACAAGAACACTGTTGATAGTAATAATCTCCCAGGAGGAGGAAAATCCCTGATCTGCTGAAGCCTCACCTTCAGCTATTCCGGTTGGTTACAGCTCACCTCTCAACATAGTGCTAAAGACATTAAACGAAGACTTCCTTGTTCAGGTAGTCTTGATGCACATTCAAGACCTGTCTAAGCATGTCTGAAAGATAACTGCCTTCAACCAGGACTTGCCTGTCTAATCTACCAAACAGGATCAGATAAGTCAAAGGAGTGGTCATGAAAGTATTAGAATCCAAAAGCGAACAAAGGATCCAAGGAAGTTTTTTGTTTGTTTGCTTTTTGTTGTTCTTTTGCTCTAACTGCAGCAACCCAGGCCAAAACAACAAACAAGCTTTCAGGAATTTATAATGCATGCTACTCTGCTGTTTTGATTTGCCCAAATTGTGGAAACAACAGTTGCTAAAAACGAAAGAGTGTAGTGTGCAATTGTTGCCCAATTTCAGTAAATTCAAATCCTCTGTTCCACGTACATAAGCCATAGCTTTTGCACCTAATTTGGCACCCATACCTTAGTTTTAATTTTTAGATTTAAATTAATGAAAACTAAAGTTTAGGTGAAACTTCTCTAAGTCCTAAATCAAAAGTAAGCACACTAAAATACTGTAGGTGCAATACTTTGAGTACGTGAGCAATAGCAACTCATGAAAATAGCTTTTTTTTTGGTTTCATTCACTCAATCGTATTTACTGAGCCCTTACTGCATGCCAAGCAGTGTCCTGGACCTAATATTCCTTCTCATAGTATATGGACTACAGAAGAAACCTACTCCAGTGCTCTGGGACCTTAGGTTCTCTTTTGGAAGCATTAGATCATTTCCCAAATAAAGTGACCTCCAAACATCAAATGACTTGTACAAAACTATCCCCAAAACACTCTTGAGATTTGTCATTCAAGGATTCCTTCAAAACTGCATTTACACAGAGACAACCTTTTACTTCCACCAGAAATTTCGCTTCAGCATGTTGGCTGTCAGTCCCTTGTCCCGCTATCCTTCCTCATTACTTTCCCTAAACTCCCACACTTTCCCAAAGGTATTATGTGAGTAGGTTGATAATGAGTGCCTACACAAGGTCACAGGGCAAAATTACGAATCTGTTTCAGTGTATCAAAGACACTTTCCAATCACTAGGAAGGTTATTTCGGTGCCATTTCCCCCAGCCCTCCACAGATGAGGAAAACAGCCTTCTCAATTTCAAATGACTCTGCCTTTTTCTACAGTATACATAATTAAGCTTTTTATTACATGACAATACAAGATGGAAAATTTACATTACAAAGAGTTACATCGGAATATCGATTTATGGGTTAATTGCTGTTCCCTATTTATCTGGTAAACTGCAGGTCACACTCCATAGTGAAGATACTTCTGTAACTGGTTATTTTTCCTGCTTCTTTAGATTTTGTGATGCAATTTTAAAAGTGCTGTACGCACTCTAAGCTTTCAGAAGGTAAGGGACTGAGGTATTTCCTCTATATAGTTCCATCGACACAAGTATGGACAATGATGATGGTGATAACAGTATGCTTCCCCATCCCCCAAAGAAACAACAAAAAAACACACACAAGGTTAGGATTGACTTTAAAATTCAGACGAGAATTGCCCAGCCAGAGGTTCCAACTGGGCTAACAATTCATGGTATTTGTTCTGGAACAGATCCTTCCAGAATTGTTTTCTAAACGTTATACTGTCACTTCAATTTTTTTTTAAAAACTTAGGTACTTCACTAACCAAAAAAGAAAAAAGTGAGTTACAATTATTACATTTAAAACTTGGCTAATTGGGGAACACCCAGGATTATTTGACACATACAGAGGTTACGTGCCTCTCCCTACCTTGCAGGGAATGATGTGACGATAAATAGGTAATGGATGTCAAAAGGTTATTTGGGAAATAAAAATGTCATTCAAACTCAAAGTATTATAGACAGTCAGTCATTGGATTTACAAACACACTTGGTTCCTAAAAAGACCACGTTAAGGGAGCCCAATTTTCTCATAGAAACACTGTTCAAGGTGGGGGACTGGTTCCTGAACTCACGATCAGCTATCCTAATAAACAAAATTACATGTTCAACTATCTGAGTGACATACCTACATTTATGTATTTTTGAATCAAAGCAGTTCCACAACAGGGTAGCTTGACTTACTTCATCTGAGGTAAAATGGACATGTTGACCCTTTAGGCTCAGTGTTCCCCTTCCCCCCGACACTGTAGCTTCTAAAATTATTTTTCCATTTCCCACCACTCTGGTTTTCCTCCCTAAGTCCCCCCTTTGCAACACCCCTCCACACACATACACCAGCTAGTGCCACAAAGGAAAGCCAAGACTAGGCATCCGTTTACAAATGTTTTAAGTGCCATTTGTCTTGAATCAAGGAACAACCTGTACTGGTGACGGATTGTATGTAGAACTGCTATGAAAGGCCGTAACATTATAATTTTTTGGCAGCATATCACAGTTCAAAGTTCAAGTTGTATTTACCGTGTACTTCTATGTGCAAATGATCCTGTACCAAAGTGAGCATTCATTTTTCCAGAGACTAAATAATTTATATCTTAACTACTCTAAAATGTTTCAATGCGGCTTGCCCAGAGATAAGGATATCTCTGATTTTTTATTTAAGATGAACTTTGGAATAGTTTCTCATACCTCCTAGAATCGATACTCACAGGAGGGAGGAATTTGGTTAGGCGGTAGAAGTGGGTCGCTTAAATAACCCACAAGTCTCAAATGTCTTAGTGGGAAGGCTAAAAAAGGCCATGATTTAAGGAAAAAAAAATGAATAAATGATATCAAAGCTACAAAGTATTTTCAGAAAACTACCTGAAAATTCCATTTTGGTCCGTGGGTGGTTTTTCACAGTAATCTTTATAAACAGACTTTTAATATTTTGGTTTGTCTACAAGAATGAAAAGCTTGCTGATGAGGTGTTCAACAAATTGTTAAAGGTATGACAAATTATGCCTAAATGCTAACGGAAAGCATTCAAACACTAATATCAAGTGCTCAACAGATGTCACAATTATTCTATTATGGAGGGGTTATTCAAGACAGTTGCAAAATCTTGCCCAGCGCTAGTTAGCACGTGTTTAGCATTATTTTGGCCACTGGAGGGCACCCACATTGGTCAAAGAAAAAAAATAGAAATATGCCCCACAACTCATTTTCTTTCACCTCAGGTAGTTTCAAGCAATCCACAACAAACAATACACATCATTAACCCATCTACCTTTCCTCAGGAAAAAAGAAATGATCAACTTAAAAGCTTAATAACAGCTGCACACAACTTCTGATAGTTACCCTCCTTTAACCTAAGAATGTGGTTAATAAGGATTCAAGCTTCCCTAAGGCTGGATCCTTTGAAAAACGCCTGATACGAAATACCATAACACAAAATTAAAATAAACTATGGATGATGTACTATCGGGTATTATCAGGCTGAATCTTGTAGGAACTACCAAGAAAACATCTAAGCACTGCAACAGCTTTATTCAGGTTACTTTGGGAAAGTTAGAACTCTATCCTTAAAACTAAGATGATTAAATACAGTTTAGTCAAAAAAGTCTCACTGACTTTCAAGCTCATAAATGAGCAGCAGTTTCCTAATTGAATCTCTTATCTTCCTCAGGTTCTCTCTCAAGGTAACCCAACTTGATTAAAAAAAATATATATTTGTGACTCTAATGAGAGTGCACTGTTACTTTGGGATGCTACCAAGTGATGGTGAGAGCAGAACTTGGCTGTGCAGTGCCCTGGGACCCATGAAAGGCTGCTACTACCCCAAACGTCTGAACCAAGCAGCTCTCCTCTGGTCCCTCTGCAATTTCTTTGGGGGAATCGAGAGGGAAGGCGAAGAGGAAGAATGAACGCAGTGCAGACTGCTTGCCTGATGTATTCGCAGGAACTTCAGATAATCAAGCATCCTCACTGTACGGAGGTAGAAAGGCCCACTACAAATACTCCAAATTATGCTTAGAATTACAACCACACTACATAGCTGATCTCTGTAGTGTGATCATTTCTCAAAACCAAACTGGTAGACTTTCGGGGCATTCACCTCCCACGGGTCACACTGATCCCAGGAAGTGAACAACAAGGCTCCGGGGGAACGGTGAAATTAATAACAGCATTAAGAATTATAAAAGTGTTGTACTAGCCTGTTACAAGACAAATGCCAATGCTTTACACAGACGTCATACAATTTAAAATCCAATGTCATTAAGTCTTGATTTCATACATGACAACTGATTAAATGAAGCACAACTTCAATTAAGTTACTGTAAAAATTTTGCCAAAACTCTTATACCTAATAGAACATCCTACTTGGTTGTAAGCCATATCATGCAATGGTTTTTAATTATAAGGAGGGTTTTTCATGTTTATTTTACTAAGTTGGAATTTGGCTGACAATGAAACGAGGTAGTTTTTGAGTCAAATCAATGTGACATTTGCAATTTCTCCCCTCATCTTTACTGTCCACCTGAAAAAACACATGCAATTTTAGTGCATTTTAAAAGCAGTTAGCTCTTTTTTAAACAAAACCTTGAACACATTTGCCAGGACAATTACAAAAATGCACTAAGTCGGAGCACAAGTTTCAAAACCCTACTTATTTACTTGCTCGTTTAAATCATGAAGTACTGTACTCTGCACAAATGCCCCATTATATGCACACTCCCGAAACAAGTATCGTAATCTACATCTTTTGAACAAATGTTAGTTCACTCTGACTTCAATTTCAATAGACTGCTCCTTTCCTGTGCCTTTAGTTAAAAATGCCACTTACTGCCGAACGTTGGTATATAGGGGTTTCAAGAGAGGTTATTCCTACCAGAGAGTACCGACTGTCGCAGAGCAGAGCAAATATTTTAGATGCGATTAAATCCCGAGCACAGCTTATTAGTTAAGTGAACAAGCCAAATACTGAGGAGTCATTTTAGTTAATTCTACACTCCCAACAAACCACAAAAACTACAACAGTCTGGATAGGTTACCAGTCTTTGAAGACTGGAAAGTTTCAGTACTACAAACTTGGTTTCACTCTCAAATCTCAAAGTTTCTTCGAAAGTTCCAGCCTTAAGTAACCTATGCAATCTGAGGAACGCTTTCTTGTTTTCAAAAGCCTTCACTTGCCGCTTTAACACATTTGGGATCAGTTATTGTAGCCTCGCACACGCAAATCACCGAAGCATCTATGCCCTCGTTTTAAAGATGCTAATAACAACCTAACTGGGGAAAATTACCACTGAATCTCCGGACGCTTTTACTGTGGGGATAGGTCAACAGGCGATAGAAGTAACTACCCAATCCAATGTAGGAAAAATCCGGTCGACACCGCATAAAACGGGATGGCGAGCACAAAATATTTAATGTCAGCCAGAGTAAAAGTAAAGTCTCTTGAAAAGGAGATGGTGAGGAAGGGGGAAAGGAAGCGAGGGGGAAGAAATCCATCAACTGCTTGGTACTGAAAACGTATTTTGAAGGGATCGGATAAAGGCACAACGATAGTTCTCATCAAGCAATCCAAAGAAAAAAAATACATGTTGCATTAAAACTGGATCCATCGCATCGGAGGAAATCCTCCAAGTCAGTCTAGCCTGGGCCCTTACTATTCATGACACAAAGCTCCCATTTCACTAAAACTCCTCCTCGATTTCCTTCTGCCGACCTCTGCATACCAACAGCCCGGCCTCTCTCCATTCACCGCTCACATTCTTTGGGGGAGGGGAGACCAAGGATGCCTGGGTTAAAACTAGCAGAAAGGTTGCACAAAAATGGGAAAAGGGGGGGGAAGAGTAAAGGGGGATTTGGGGAGGGGACGGGGACACGGGACGAGAGAGCTGTAGATCTACAAGTGGGGGAGTTTCAGGAAAAATCTGGGAAGAAAACAGTCTCCCCTACACACACACACACACACACACACAAAAAAAAAAAAGCACTCGAGGCTGCAGCCCGGTATCGAGTTTCACTTATTTAGCACGGAAATCGACGAGACACAAAAGAGCTTTCCAAAGTTTCCCAGCCACTAACGGCGGACCACGGCGAATACCGGGTGGGGAAGACGCTTTTAAGAGAGGAAGCGCCGTGGAAAGAGCACGAGCTTTGGAGTCGGCGGTCGCGGGTTCAAATCCCGGCTCTGCCAATTGTCAGCTGTGTGACTTTGGGCCAGTCGCAACTTCTCTGGGCCTCAGTGGCCTCATCTGGAAGATGGGGATGAAGACTGTGAGCTCCCCGCGGGACAACCTGATCCCCTTGTAACCTCCCCAGCGCTTAGAACGGTGCTTTGCACAGAGTAAGTGCTTAATAAATTCTATTTTTTTAAAAAAAAAAAACAACTCCAAGTCGGGTGGGAAAAGCGTGCAGGACCAGAAGGGCTGCCCCTGCCCGTGCAGCACGAGAAGCGACACGACTCTCCCAACTGTAGCCCACCCCTTGAAGTCTGATAACAATAACAATGATGACGGCATTTATTAAGCGCTTACTATGTGCCAAGTACTGTTCTAAGCGCTGGGGAGGTTACAAGGTGATCAGGCTGTCCCACGGGGGGGAGGGACTCAGTCTTAATCCTCATTTTCCAGATGAAGTCACTGAAGCCCCCCCTTCTCGACTGTGAGCCCGCTGTTGGGTAGGGACCGTCTACTATATGTTGCCAGCTTGGACTTCCCAAGCGCTTAGTACAGTGCTCTGCACACAGTAAGCGCTCGATAAATACGATTGAATGAATGAACGAGGCCCAAAGAAGTGAAGTGACTTGCCCCAAGTCACACAGCTGACCACTGGGATTTGAACCCACGACCTCTGACTCCAAAGCCCGGGCTCTTTCCACTGAGCCACGCTGTTTCTCCTGATTGGGGAGATATAATTTAATTCAATCGTATTTACCGAGCGCTTACTGTGTGCAGAGCACTGTACTAAGCGCTTGGAAAGTACAAGTTGGCAACATACAGAGACAGTCCCTACCCAACAGTGGGCTCAGTTTAGAAGACAGAGACGGTCCCGAGAAGCAGCGTGGCTCAGTGGAAAGAGCCCGGGCTTTGGAGTCGGAGGTCATGGGTTCGAATCCTGACTCCGCCACACGTCTGCTGTGTGACCTTGGGCAAGTCACTAACTTCTCTGAGCCTCAGTGACCTCGCCTGCAAAATGGGGATTAAGACTGTGAACCCCACATGGGACAACCTGGTCACTTTGTATTCCCCCCCCCCCCCCGGCGCTTAGAACAGTGCTTTGCACAAAGTAAGCGCTTAACAAATGCCAACATTATTACTCATTCAATCGCATTTATTGAGCGCTGTGTGCAGAGCACTGTACTAAGCGCTTGGGAAGTACATTCAATAATATTTATTGAGCGCTTACTGTGTGCCCTGTACTAAGTCCAAGTTGGCAACATAGAGAGACGGTCCCTACCCAACAGTGGGTTCACAGTCTAGAAGGGGGAGACAGACAACAAAACATATTAACAAAGTAAAATAAACAGAATATGTACAAATAAAATAGAGTAACAAATACGTATAAACAGAGTCTTGAAGGGGGAGACAGACAACAAAGCATATTAACAAAATAAAATGAATAGAATAAATATGTACAAGTAAAATAGAGTAACAAATACATGCAAACAGTCTTGAAGGGGGAGCCAGACAACAAAACACATTAACAAAATAAAATGAATAGAATATGTACAAATAAAATAAACAGAGTAACAAATACGTGCAAACACAGTCTTGAAGGGGGAGACAGACAACAAAACATATTAACAAAATAAAATAAATAGAATATGTACAAATAAAAAAAGCAGAGTAACAAATACGTACAAACAGTCTTGAAGGGGGAGCCAGACAACACAACATATTAACAAAATAAAATAAATAGAATATGTACAAATAAAAAAAACAGAGTAACAAATACGTACAAACACAGTCTTGAAGGGGGGGCCAGACAACAAAACATATTAACAAAAGGAATAGAATATGTACAAATAAAATAAACAGAGTAACAAATACGTACAAACACAGTCTTGAAGGGGGAGCCAGACAACAAAACATATCAACAAAATAAAAGGAATAGAATATGTACAAATAAAATAAACAGTAACAAATACGTACAAACACAGTCTTGAAGGGGGAGCCAGACAACAAAACATATAAATATGTACAAATAAAATAAACAGAGTAACAAATACGTACAAACACAATCTTGAAGGGGGAGCCAGACAACAAAACACATTAACAAAATAAAATGAATAGAATAAATAGGTGCAAATAAAATAAACAGAGTAACAAACACGTACAGACATATACACAGGTGCTGTGGGGAGGGGAAGGAGACGGAGAGGGACAAGCCACGTAACTTCTCCGGGCCTCGGTTCCCTCATCTGTAAAATGGGGTTGAAGACTGTGGGCCCCCTGGCTGTGCCCCGCTCACTCCAGCGCTTAGTACAGAGTCGGCGCTTAAAAAATACCAGCCTCACCCCAAGTGGGCCTCAAAAGGGCCCTCCCTCCGTTGGCTGGCACCAACTTCTAGACTGTGAGCCCGTTGTTGGGTAGGCACCGTCCTCTCTAGGTTGCCCACTTGGACTTCCCAAGCGCTTAGTCCCGCTCACTTGGCCTGGATCCACCGCAGCGCTTAGTACAGAGTCAAAACTACCAGCCTCACCCCCAGTGGGCCTCAAAAGGGGGCCCCCCTCCCGTTGGTTGGCACCAACTTCTAAGAGTGTGAAGTAGGGACCGTCCTCTATGTTGCCCACTGGGGCTTCCCAGGCGCTTAGTACAGTGCTGTGCACACAATAAGCGCTTAATACGAATAAAGTGATGGGATGGCAGGGATCATCATCATCATCAATCGTATTTATTGAGCGCTTACTATGTGCAGAGCACTGTACTAAGCGCTTGGGAAGTACAAATTGGCAACATAGAGAGACAGTCCCTACCCAACAGTGGGCTTACAGTCTAAAAGGGGGAGACAGAGAACAAAACCAAACATACTAACAACATAAAATAAATAGAATGGGGGTCAGGCCTGGGCCTCGCCCAACCCGGGCCTCCTTCATTCATATTTATTGAGGCGCTTACTTTGTGCAGGGCACTGTACTGAGCGCTCGGGAAGCCCAAGTGGGCACCATCTAGGGCCGGCCCCTACCCAACAACGGGCTCCCAGTCGAGAAGGGGGAGACGGACGACGAAAAAAGAACATGGGGACGGGTGTCGGGATAAACAGAAATAAAGCTAGATTCATTCCTTCGTATTTACTGAGCGCTCACCGCGTGCGGGGCACTGTACTGAGCGCTTGGGAAGGACAGGCTGGCAATAGAGAGATGGTCTCACAGCTCCTATAAAAGTGGGTCACAACACACTATTAACTAAATAACTAAATAATAAAATAAATAGAATATCTTCCCCCCTCCTTCCCTGAGGAAGTTTCGGTCTCACCCTCCGCCTGGGGCCACGGTCCGTCGGCCTGTCGGTCCGCCCTCCGGCCCGCCACCCACCGACAGCCTTAAAATGGCGCCGCGCAACCCGCTCTTATAAGCGCCGCGCCGCCGGATCCTGCCGCCGCCGCCGGCGCGGAGCGATCTACTGAGCGCGCGCGCGCGAGGACGAGAGGACGGAAAGTAGTCCCCAGGCGGCGCGCGCCCCTTCCCTCACGCGGTGGGGGGGGGGGGGGGGGGGGGGGGGAGGAGCGCGCGCCCCTTCCCTCACGCGGAGGGGGCGGAGGGGGGGGAGTGATGCGGCCCGCGCGGGCGGTGATGAGGCCCTGCGGCCTCCTCTTCCCTTCCTCAGGCCTGCTGAGGAAAACCCCCCTCCCCACCGCTTAGCACAGTGCCTTGCACGTAGTAAGCGCCTAATAAACGCCATTCTGAACAAAAGCTGCAGCCCTGTAGCAGTGTTTACCAGAAGTTTAGTTCATTCATTCATTCGCTCGGTCGTACCTCCTCCAGGAGGCCTTCCCAGACTGAGCCCCTTCCTTCCTCTCCCCATCTTACCTCCTTCCCTTCCCCACAGCACCTGTATAGATGTATATATGTTTGTACATATTTATTACTCTATTTATTTTATTTGTACATATCTATTCTATTTATTTTATTTTGTTTGTGTGTTTGGTTTTGTTCTCTGTCTCCCCCTTTTAGACTGTGAGCCCACTGTTGGGTAGGGACTGTCTCTAGATGTTGCCAACTTGTACTTCCCAAGCGCTTAGTACAGTGCTCTGCACATAGTAAGCGCTCAATAAATACGATTGATGACGATGATGACTGTCTCTATATGTTGCCAATTTGTACTTCCCAAGCGCTTAGTACAGTGCTCTGCACATAGTAAGCGCTCAATAAATACGATTGATGATGATGATGATGATTCCCTTCCCCACAGCACCTGTATATATGTATATATGCTTGTACATATTTATTACTCTATTTTATTTGTACATATCTATTCTATTTATTTTATTTTGTTAGTGTGTTTGGTTTTGTTCTCTGTCTCCCCCTTTTAGACTGTGAGCCCACTGTTGGGTAGGGACTGTCTCTATATGTTGCCAATTTGTACTTCCCAAGCGCTTAGTACAGTGCTCTGCACATAGTAAGCGCTCAATAAATATGATTGATGATGATGATGATGATGATTCTATTTATTTTATTTTGTTAGTGTGTTTGGTTTTGTTCTCTGTCTCCCCCTTTTAGACTGTGAGCCCACTGTTGGGTAGGGACTGTCTCTAGATGTTGCCAATTTGTACTTCCCAAGTGCTTAGTACAGTGCTCT
Source organism: Tachyglossus aculeatus (assembly GCF_015852505.1). Taxonomy (NCBI): domain Eukaryota; kingdom Metazoa; phylum Chordata; class Mammalia; order Monotremata; family Tachyglossidae; genus Tachyglossus; species Tachyglossus aculeatus. The sequence continues at coordinate 38,301,054 of NC_052067.1, read as the reverse complement.
GCACATAGTAAGCGCTCAATAAATACGATTGATGGTGATGATATTCTATTTATTTTATTTTGTTAGTATGTTTGGTTTTGTTCTCTGTCTCCCCATTTTAGACTGTGAGCCCACTGTTGGGTAGGGACTGTCTCTAGATGTTGCCAATTTGTACTTCCCAAGCGCTTAGTACAGTGCTGTGCACATAGTAAGCGCTCAGTAAATACGATTGATGATGATGATGATGATTCCCTTCCCCACAGCACCTGTATATATGTATATATGTTTGTACATATTTATTACTCTATTTTATTTGTACATATCTATTCTATTTATTTTATTTTGTTAGTGTGTTTGGTTTTGTTCTCTGTCTCCCCCTTTTAAACTGTGAGCCCACTGTTGGGTAGGGACTGTCTCTAATGTTGCCAATTTGTACTTCCCAAGCGCTTAGTACAGTGCTCTGCACATAGTAAGCGCTCAATAAATACGATTGATGGTGATGATATTCTATTTATTTTATTTTGTTAGTATGTTTGGTTTTGTTCTCTGTCTCCCCCTTTTAGACTGTGAGCCCACTGTTGGGTAGGGACCGTCTCTAGATGTTGCCAATTTGTACTTCCCAAGCGCTTAGTACAGTGCTCTGCACATAGTAAGCGCTCAATACGATTGATGATGATGATGATTCCCTTCCCCACAGCACCTGTATATATGTATATATGTTTGTACATATTTATTACTCTATTTATTTATTTTACTTGTACATATCTATTCTATTTATTTTATTTTGTTAGTAGGTTTGGTTTTGTTCTCTGTCTCCCCCTTTTAGACTGTGAGCCCACTGTTGGGTAGGGACTGTCTCTAGATGTTGCCAATTTGTACTTCCCAATCGCTTAGTACAGTGCTCTGCACATAGTAAGCGCTCAATAAATACGATTGATGATGATGATATTCTATTTATTTTATTTTGTTAGTATGTTTGGTTTTGTTCTCTGTCTCCCCCTTTTAGACTGTGAGCCCACGGTTGGGTAGGGACTGTCTCTAGATGTTGCCAATTTGTACTTTCCAAGCGCTTAGTACAGTGCTCTGCACATAGTAAGCGCTCAATAAATACGATTGATGATGATGACGATGATGATTTACTGAGCGCTTACTGGGTGCAGAGCGCTGTACTGGCGTATCATTCCTTCAGTCGTATTTCTTGAGCGCTTACTACTACTAAGCGCTTGGGAAGTCCGAGTTGGCAACATATTCGATCGTATTGATTGAGCGCTTACTACGTGCAGAGCGCCGTACTAAGTGCTTGGGAAGTCCAAGTTGGCAACCTATTCATTCCATCGTATTTCTGTATATATGCTTGTACATATTTATTACTCTATTTTACTTGTACATATCTATTCTATTTATTTTATTTTGTTGGTATGTTTGGTTTTGTTCTCTGTCTCCCCCTTTTAGACTGTGAGCCCACTGTTGGGTAGGGACAGTCTCTAGATGTTGCCAACTTGGACTTCCCAAGCGCTTAGTACAGCGCTCTGCACGCAGTAAGTGCTCAATAAATACGATTGATTGATTCTTGGGCGCTTACTGCGTGCAATGTCGTATTTATTGAGCGCTTACTGCGTGCAGAGCGCTGTACTAAGCGCTTGGAAAGGACAAGTTGGCAACATGTTCATTCATTCACTGAATCATATTTATTGAGCACTTACTGCGTGCAGAGCGCTGTACTAAGTGCTCGGGAAGTCCAGGTTGGCAACATATTCATTCAGTCGTATTTATTGAGCGCTTACGGAGTGCAGAGCGCTGTACTAAGCGCCTGGGAAGTCCAAGTTGGCAACATATTCATTCAGTCGTATTTATTGAGCGCTTACGGAGTGCAGAGTGCCGTACTAAGCGCTTGGGAAGTCCAAGTTGGCAACCTATTCATTCCATTGTATTCCTTGAGCGCTTACTGCGTGCAATCAATCGTATTTGTTGAGCGCTTACTGCGTGCAGAGCGCTGTACTAAGCGATTGGAAAGGACAAGTTGGCAACATGTTCATTCATTCATTGAATCGTATTTACTGAGCGCTTACGGCGTGCAGAGCGCCATACTAAGCGCCTGGGAAGTCCAAGTTGGCAACATATTCGTTCAATCGTATTTCTTGAGCGCTTACTGCGTGCAATCATCAATCGTATTTATTGAGCGCTTACTGCATGCAGAGCGCTGTGCTAAGCGCTTGGAAAGGACAAGTTGGCAACATATTCAAACATTCATTCAATCATATTTATTGAGCGCTTACTGTGTGCAGAGTGTTGTACTAAGCGCTTGGGAAGTCCAAGTTGGCAACCTATTCATTCCATCGTATTTCTTGAGCGCTTACTGTGTGCAATCAATCATCAATCGTATTTATTGAGCACTTACTGCGTGCAGAGCGCTGTACTAAGCACTTGGAAAGGACAAGTTGGCAACATATTCATTCATTCATTCATTCAATCGTATTTATTGAGCACTTACTGTGTGCAGAGCACTGTACTAAGCGCTTGGGAAGTCCAAGTTGGCAACATATTCATTCATTCATTCAAGCGTATTTATTGAGCGCTTACTGTGTACAGAGCACTGTACTAAGCGCTTGGGACGTACAAGTTGGCAACGCATAGAGATGGTCCCTACCCAACAGTGGGCTCACAGTCTAGAACGCGGAGACAGAGAACAAAACATATTAACAGAATAAAATAAATAGAATAAATATGTACAAGTAAAATAAATAAATAGAATAATAAATATGTACAAACATATTCATTCATTCAATCGTATGTATTGAGCACTTACTGTGTGCAGAGCGCTGTACTAAGTACTTGGGAAGTCCAAGTTGGCAACATATTCATTCATTCATTCAATCGTATTTATTGAGCACTTACTGTGTGCAGAGCGCTGTACTAAGCGCTTGGGAAATACAAGTTGGCAACATATAGAGACGGTCCCTACCCAACAGTGGGCTCATTCATTCAATCGTATTTATTGAGCGCTTACTGTGTGCAGAGCACTGTACTACTAAGTGCTTGGGAAGCCCAAGTTGGCAACATATTCATTCATTCATTCATTCAATTGTATTTATTGAGCGCTTACTGTGTGCAGAGCACTGTACAAAGCGCTTGGGAAGTCCAAGTTGGCAACATATAATAATAATGATGATGGCATTTATTAAGCGCTTACTATATGCTAAGCACTGTTCTAAGCGCTGGAGAGGTTACAAGGTGACCAGGTTGGCCCACAGGGGGCTCACAGTCAACCCCCATTTTCCAGATGAGGTAACTGAGGCGCAGAGAAGTGAAGTGACTTGCCCAAAGTCACCCAGCTGACAAGTGAGCCCACTGTTGGGACGGGACCATCTCCATATGTTGCCAACTTGTACTTCCCAAGCGCTTAGTCCAGTGCTCTGCACACAGTAAGTGCTCAACAAATACGATTGAATGAATGAAAGTGGCGGGGCTGGGATTTGAACCCATGACCACTGGCGCCAAAGCCCGGGCTCTTTCCACTGAGCCACACTGCTTCTCTGCCAGGCACTGTACATTCATTCATTCAATCGTATTTATTGAGCACTTACTGTGTGCAGAGCACTGGACTAAGCGTTTGGGAAGTCCAAGTTGGCAGCACAGAGAGACGGTCCCTACCCAACAGTGGGCTCACAGTCTAGAAGGGGGAGACAGGCATCAAAACAAAACATATAAACCAAATAAAATAAATTCATTCATTCATTCAATCACATTTATTGAGCGCTTACTGTGTGCAGAGCACTGGAGTAAGCGCTTGGGAAGTCCAAGTTGGCAACATATAGGGACGGTCCCTACCCAACAACGGGCTCACAGTCTAGAAGGGGGAGACAGACGACAAAACAAAACCTATTAACAAAATAAAATAAACGGAATAAATATGTACAAGTAAAATAGGGTAATAAATTCATTCATTCATTCAATCGCATTTATTGAGCGCTTACTGTGAACAGAGCACTGTACTAAGCGCTTGGGAAGTCCAAGTTGGCAACATATAGGAACGGTCCCTACCCAACAGAGGGCTCACAGTCTAGAAGGGGGAGACAGACGACAAAACAAAACATATAAACCAAATAAAATAAATAGAATATGTACAAGTAAAATAGGGTAATATGTACAAACATATATACATGTGCTGTGGGGAGGGGAAGGAGGTGAGGCAGGGCGGGGGGGAGAGGAAGGACGCCCGTGGTGGGGGTCTTCATTCATTCATTCAATCGTATTTATTCATCCATTCATTCAATCGTATTTATTGAGCGCTTACTATGTGCAGAGCACTGTACTAAGCACTTGGGAAGTCCTAGCTGGCAACACAGAGAGACGGTCCCTACCCAACAGCGGGCTCACAGTCTAGAAGGGGGAAACAGACAACAAAACAAAACATATTAACAAAATAAAATATGTACAAGTAAAATAAAGAGTAATAAATACGTACAAACATATTCATTCATTCATTCAATCGTATTTATTGAGCGCTTACTGTGCGCAGAGCACTGTACTAAGCGCTTGGGAAGTCCAAGTTGGCAACATAAAGAGACGGTCTCTACCCAACAGCGGGCTCACAGTCTAGAAGGGGGAGACAGACAACAAAACAAAACATATTAACAAAATAAAATAAATAGAATATGTACAAATAAAATAGAGTAATAAATCCATACAAACATATATACATATATACAGGTGCTGTGGGGAGGGGAAGGAGGTGAGGTGGGGGGGGCGGGATGGGGAGGGGGAGAGGAAGGAGGGGGCTCAGTCTGGGAAGGCCTCCTGGAGGAGGTGAGCTCTCATTAGGGCTTTCTCTGGGCCTCAGTCCCCTCACCTGGAAAATGGGGATGGAGACTGGGTGCCCCACATGGGACAAGGGAGCAGCGTGGCTCAATGGAAAGAGCGCGGGCTTTGGAGTCAGAGGTCATGGGTTCAAATCCCAGCTCTGCCCATTGTCAGCTGGGTGACTTGGGGCAAGTCACTTCACTTCTCTGGGCCTCAATGACCTCATCTGTAAAAGGGGGATGAAGACTGTGAGCCCCACGTGGGACCACCTGATCACCTTGTATCCTCCCCAGCGCTTAGAACAGTGCTTTGCACATAGTAAGCGCTTAACAGATGCCATCATCATCATCATCACCATCAAGAGCCCGGGCTTTGGAGTCAGAGGTCACGGGTTCAAATCCCGGCTCCGCCCATTGTCAGCTGGGTGACTTGGGGCAAGTCACTTCACTTCTCTGGGCCTCTGTGACCTCATCTGTAAACTGGGGATGAAGACTGTGAGCCCCACGTGGGACAACCTGATCACCTTGTAACCTCCCCAGCGCTTAGAGCAGTGCTTTGCACAGAGTAAGCTTTTAACAAATACCATTATTATTATTATTATTATTATTATCACCTTGTAACCTCCCCAGCGCTTAGAACAGTGCTTTGCACATAGTAAGTGCTTAATAAATGCCATAAAAAAAGGGATTGTGCCCAACCCGATTTGCTTGTATCCATCCCCAGCGTTTAGAACGGTGCCTGGCACTTAGTAAGCGCTGAACAAATACGATTATTATTATTATTATTATTATTATTATTATTATCCGAATCCATCCACCTTTTCCCGGCCGTCTCTGCAGAGGCCAATAAAGGCTTGCAGATGTTTGAGGACTTGGGGAGGGGCGGGGGAAGAACATAGTAAGCGCTTAACAAATACCATCATTATTATTATTATTTTGGGGAAGTGTTGGTGGGAGGGGAGTGGTGGAGGTCTCTGTCTCTGTGTCTCCATCCCCCGCGGCCCAAGCACGGGGAATTAGGATCGGAGGGGGTCCGGCAGCCTGCGGCTGAAAAAAAGAGACTGAGAAAATCATGCAATCGGCTCAAAGCCTCCTGTTCATTGCATCCTCTGCCTGTTTTACAGATAATCACTTATTAAATGAGAACGTCCACGGTCTACAAGTCTCATCTCTTGGTTCACTTTCGGGGGGTTGCACGGGAAGCGACTCCTTTCCTGGAAACACAGGTTCCAAAATCCAAAACCCTTTTCAGCCCAAATCTTACTTTATCACATTATGTCCCTCCAAAGGCTCAATCTTATTTAAAGCATCCAGGCAGGCGGGGAGAGGTGTTCATTCCCTCCCCCGCCCACCCCTCAACCTCTCCTTTGGTAATCATTTCTAGATATGAACTTCTGGGGCAGCTGATGCAATTTTGATTGGCAAGTCTTTTAATGTCCTTGAATTTTTATGCTTTTTTATTTCTCGCGGCTTAAACACAATGGAGAAAGTACAAAAAGAGACAGGAGAAAGTTATCTTGGCTCCTACAATGTAGGTCTATAATTAATACATTCGCAAACAATAGGTCATTGCCTACAGGTATTGCATACCAAATCTAGTTATTCACTTCAGGAAGGATTCAGGGCGTGGTATTTGGAGTTTTGGAGAGGGTTTAGGGCTGCTATGTTCAATAAATGAATTTACTGGGGTCTATTTTAAAGGGAATTTTGCCCCTTGGTAAGAAAATCTGCTCCAGCACATGTATTTCCCTGAGCCATACAGACTGCTGGCAAAATATTCCAATGCAGAAGCCCGATTTTGTAATCTTGGTTTTATTTGATACCGTTGGCAGTAATGCCTTAGGATCCACTTACATACAGTGCTCTGCACATAGTAAGCGCTCAATAAATACGATTGATGATGATCATAAACGATAGAGGATAAATAATAGTAATAATAATAATAATGACTATGCATAAATCACAAACTAACCATCTCCAACATACTTCTTTTAAGGAACATGGCATAAATAACAAGTATTCAATATACGGTAAATTCAAAGTAGAATGAACAATATAAGATGAATCAAAGGACTATTCTCAAATCTTTGATCTCAAATTCAGAGCTAAAAGGATACAAGTAATTTGCTTCAAGCCATACACATTTTAAAAACTGATTACCAAATCAATACTAAACATTTTTAGAATTCTGGCGTTTCTACTTACAGTTTGTCATTCTTAAATACAGCTCGCTGTGGCACCAAAAGAACAATGCATTTCTATTGTAAAATGTATAGGTTAAAATGCCCCTTTGAACTCTACCATTTATGTGAATACGTGAAATGCATGAATAAAACTCTTGCACAGTTTATGCATTTTAGTCTGCTTATGTGACTTAAGATCTAGAATACCTGCGACCCAAGTAGGGATGGCCTTTACTAAATAAATTAATATTAGTTGAAGTAAAGCTTTCTACTCTATAATATCGTGGGATCACAAAGCAGGCTAGCTGGATGTGACTTGCGGCAGTTGAATGGCGTAGAGATGAAATAGTTAAATATGAATCTAAGACAAAAGTGAGGCTCACAGCCAGAAGGAGACTATGTAAGATCTATTGACTCTTAAGGCTAATCATAAGCTGGGTTATAAGAAATTCAAGAGGCTTACGAATGTTTTAAATTAAAAAAGCCACCCTAGTCCCAAAGGACACGTGAGGGGCTGTGACTGTTGATCAAATATAGCGATAAGTTTACAAAATATATTGCCCTAATGAAATTCATATAATTAGAAGGATATTCCATGAAATGCTAAGGATAAAAAAAAGATGTGCAGATTGCTGTTTGTTGGGGTCTCTAACTGCTGGGTGGTAAAGATTGGGATTTACCTTTACAGAGGTTCAGGGGAAAATGAGTTTAACAGACCTGAATCTTTGGGGTTCACCTTGTGGAGTCTCTTCACAGGGCAGCAAGATAGAAGCAGCTTCTCCTCCGGGGGCTGTTTGAACGATCCCGGCAGGCTCCCTGACTAGAGGCTGGCCGGGTCCCTCCAGGAGTCCCTTGGGCAGAAAAAAACCTTAAACAGGGTGAGAACCATCACATCCTCCTAGTCTTAATCTATTTGCACCCTTTATTCACCCCACCCTCAGCCCCTTAGCACTGATAATGTATTTATAATAATGCCTGATGTACATATCCATAATGTATTTATAATAATGGCTGTCCCCCTTCTAGCGTGGCTCTGTGGAAAGAGCCCGGGCTTTGGAGTCTGAGGTCATGGGTTCAAATCCCGGCTCCGCCCATTGTCAGCTGGGTGACTTGGGGCAAGTCACTTCACTTCTCTGAGCCTCAGTTAGCTCATCTGTAAAATGGGGATTAAGACTGTGAGCCTGACCACCTTGTAACCTCCCCAGCGCTTTGAACAGTGCTTTGCACATAGCAAGCGCTTAATAAATGCCATCATCATCATTATTATTATTATTATTATGAATTGTGCGCTTCTTGTGGGCATGGAGTGTGTCTACCAATTCTAATGTATTGTATTCTCCCAATCCTTTAGTACAGTGCCTCTGCACATAGTAAGCGCTCAATTAATACCATTGATTGACCGATTCATTGTCTAAAGGGGTAGAGAGTCCACTATTAGATTAGACAGGCTATTTTCTATAGGATAAGCAGCTCCTTAATGAGGAGGGAGACACTGTGACCTTCTTTCTCAGCAGAGTGGCCCCGGGTGAAACGAGAGAGCCCAACCCAGCAGAGAAGTTCCTGATGGACTCGGACAATCCCCCTCCTGCCCCAACACCCCAAAACATTTTCTACAAGTGTTTCATGCCCCTCGCAAGCCGAGTTGTTCCAATTGATTTGTGAAAAGTACAAGCTACATGAACACTATAAAACAGTCTTACCAGAGCACAAAAAGTTGGAGTTAAAAACATGACATTAGTTGGTTAGCTTAATGGTGTAAAATACCATGATTGTTTTTCTCTTAAATAATTCGAATCATTAAAACGCCGATATCCTTTTCATGGATCCCTTGCATTCTAGAACATCTGATATCTGTCTCAGACCAATTCATTCAGTTTATGAAATCGCGACAGCAGTTTAGTCTTAGGTTTCAGGTTTGTTTATAGAGTACAGATACAGTATCCAACTGACAATAGATGTTTTACTTATCACAGGACTTCTTTCTCTGAACAGGAACAGTGGAATCGGAGTAGAAGAGTTTCAGTTACCAAAACACATGTTTTTAAATGTCAAATTAGTAAATAGCCAGATTGTTTTGTATTTACGAAAGAAATGCTAATCACGCGTTTTGTGAGTGAGGCCTGTCCTCTTTTTGGCCCGCTTCCTCCCTTTGAGAAGTTAACTCTCACAAATCCCATAGGAAAAAAAGGGTTGTGTCTATGTAAAGACAATTAAGCCTGACTCCCTCTGATTACATCCCTTGGCTTTTCAGCTAAATCAATCTGTGATTGCAGTCAGCTTTGCTTCAAAAAAAAAAAAATAACACCAAACTGCAGACAAACAAAAACAATAGCAATGAATGCAGAGGTGTGACCTCCTCTCTCTCCAACACTGTCCTTCTGTTCATGGAGACATTGATTTCCCATTCCTGTGTAACACTTTAAGTATTGATAATATCGAAGGGGAAGAAAGCTGCAGAACAGCCAGCACAGTGGAAAGGCAAAACACTGGCTTTGCCAATAGGAACCCGAATCCCCATTTTCCCTGCCAACTGCCCTTTCCTTATGACAACCCGAAAACCTTTAGCAGTGGGACCAGCTATTCATTTAACAGATCACCGAGTGAGCTATTTATGGATTGGGACTCTTGATTTGCAATACATCATCTCATAGCTCAGTTTAATCTTTTGATTTCTTTCCAGCTGAACGGACTACGTAGTTGTACATACCTCTTGTCAAACTAGAAGGTTAGCTACGCGCATACCCATAAGTAATCTAAGACACCGTTGGGAAAATTCAATGGGAGTTGCTGTGAAACTTTGGAGGTCTGCGTTGTAGTACCGTGGTAGAGATAGTAGTGGTAGAAGTAATCCGAGTAGAAGTCGTTGTACTCGTTGATAGGAACACGGCAATTATACCAAGAAAACCTTGCCTATTTCTCCGGTTTACGCTCTCAGTCCCTTAGCAGTTAGAAATAACAATTCTGAGCATACTGGAGGAGTAAATATTCCTGGCCACCATTGAGAGTGGAGCAGAAGCGACGGAGAGCATCGCCTGAGAAACTCAAATGACACAAAGTGTTCATGGTGGCTTTTTCAGTGTTCTCTAAATGCAGAGCAAATATCATCCCATTCTTTAGAAATCATCATTTCAAAATGGTTGCAGATTTTTCATTCACGAAAAGGTTAAAGGCGTTTCCCCATCGCAAGAAGGATTATCTTACCAGAGGATTCTGGGACTGCAGATGTATACTGCGGCAAAATCCTAAATTCATCGAAAAAAATCATTTCTAGACTCCAGCTGCTAAAAATAATAGAATTATAGTAAATCATTGATAAGATTAAAACATCAAGCCATTTTTACATTCCAAAGTGGTTCTAAAACATGATTCTTTTCTTTTAATTCATTTCTTAAACAATGCAAATTTTAAAGTAGCTTTTCTATCCCAAGCACGCAGCGCCATGAAATCGATAATTTTTGATCTTTCGGTTAGTAGGCAACATGGTGAGCTATTGCAGTGACTGCAGGCAGCAGACATGTTCTTGTCAGCTAAAAATTTTCATATTGTTTTTGAGTCCATTGAGATTTGTAGATGAGATATCACCGGTTTTAGTTTCAGCTCGCCCTTTGCTATGGGGACATAAAACCACATAGTTTATCGACATATACATGTGTATGTCTATCACGCTATATGTTTTAAAAACAAGGAGTCTTACTGGATCTGAAACAAAAAATTATGTAAAAGGAGTGGCTGGTGTGATTATAATCACATCATGCAGGGTCCACGGTTTCCATTTAGTGAAATTTCGCAGAGGGCAACTTCTTAAGAACATCCCTGCTGTGCAGAGTGAAAAGCATGAACAAACCAAAGACAGAATTCATCTGTGTTTATATTTTACAAACAATGAAAAACCTACTCTTTGTATGCCTTTTTTTTTTCCACCTTATTATTTCATGAAAACTGCAGCATTTTCCCCGCCCCCCATCCGAACACTCACCGCCCTAGCACTGCGGTGTTTCGCTGCTTCTTTTTCTTCTTCTTCTTCTTCTTCTTCTTCTCCTTTTTCGCTTTCACAAATTCTGCACGCGCCATCTTTGTGTGGGGGTATTCTTTTCTAATTTCACTTACCCATTCTCTTTCAAATCAGTTAATAAATAGAAAATTAGAGTATTGTCCGCTACTGATTTGTTTACATTTCTTTCAGTTTCCACTTCTGACTTGGAAAAATTGAGAACAATTTTTAAAAAACTCCAAATAGTCCTAGTATTAGCATAACCTGTTGTATACAGTGGTGATAAAAAATATTATTAACATAATAGCAACAGCTGCAGCCTAAATAGAAGCTATGAGATAATTAATGTGCTACAACAAATTAATTTGCTGCAGGTGTGCTTGTGCTCTGAACTGCATAACCCAAGCCATTTCAAGTCTGAATACAATTATTATTCCCCCCACATGCTAAAACAAAACGCAGAGCGAAATGTCCTGTTATAATAAATATTCTGTGTGCCTATTGTCCAAACCATTCTCACCCACAAGTGTCTTAGTCATTAACAGGTAGGTGTGGAGCCGAGGTTTTTAAAATGATAGAACTATAAGGCATTTTTAAAACATTTTAGTTTCTACAGTATGTCCAACTTCAAAAATATAGTCTATCTGGAAATTGCTCTTAGTTCATTGACACTGACCTACTAGACTTAAGGTTTTCTTTATAAAAATATTAAAAGTATTCTTAAGTGTTTGTGTGCATAACTGGTGGGGGTGGGTGGGCGGGAAACCATGTCGAACAGTAAGTGATCTGAATTTGTGTATTTTGGGATCATCTATTCATTTATAGCTGTGGGAAAAATGTATTTATAGGTTAGTCAGTTTTCATTGGAGTGAATGGAAACATGCACTCTTTCCTGCTGACAAATTTTAGTGTTTATGGGCTTGACAACTGGTTTAATGGCTCCTCTATATGCCCAGAACACCTAGACAGCATGTGAAGCAGACTAATAAGAGCAGAGATGGCGTGAAGTCAAAGTGCCCAGAAGTCACTGTCCATTTATTACCTTTGAGCCCTTGGAAAAAATAATTGTGTGCATGTGAAAAAGGAAAGAACTTAAAGGTTCGTATTTCCAAAATCCATCCGGAGAAGGGTTTTAGGCTTTGGTTGGACTGATTTTTCCCAATTAACATCCTTAACTCTGAGAGTAGGTAAATTAGTCTCCAGCACAGACACGTGAACTAGCTTATTAGTGGAATCTAAGAATAGTGAAATGTATCATTAAATCAATACGTTTTTTCAAGATTATTGACATTTCATTTCATTCAGTACTCTTAAAAACAAAGTTTGTGCCTCGAGCAAAAACATAAGATACAGTTCTGGTACAACTGCTCAAACTTACACCATTGTTTGATTTAATTTCACTATAATTTTAGAATGAGAGGGATGAACAATTGTGCGGAATTCTCCTTACGTTGCATGATTGCTAGGAGATTCAACGAAAAGGGAACCCATTAAAACTGAATTCCTATTTCATTAAGTTCTTTCAAATGTTGAGAAAAGCTCAAAGATAGCAGTATTTCCTCAATTTAAAAGCCGTACATTTCTTGAAACGATCCTCATATATTTAGTGACACATATTCTACTGTATATTTCCTTTGTTTTTTAGATTTTTCCTCAATCTATTTTCAAACCCGCTTTCTTTTTAAATTTATTACCAGGAAAATTTAGAGTGGAAAAAAATCAGGAAGAGACCATAAATACTCCTCTGAAATGTACTGTTGTAAGAGAGCCTTTTAGACCAAGAGAATGTGGAAACATTAGACTCTTGGAAAAAAATACCAAAGTTGACATGGATATGATTTGCACATCTTTTCCCACATCGCCTTTATTTGTGATATCCCAATTATTTTTGTGACAGCTGATTGTGACGTCTCATATAAATAAAAGATTATCGCTCAACTTACTAAAAGCAGGTATAGGGAATAAAGTCATAGGGAAAAACAGAGAATGCCTTTTTTTGTTGTGGTTTTTTTTTTTTCAAAATGCATGCCATTCTCAACCCTTTTCTCCCTCCACAGGAAATTAGATAGTAAGAGATGAAAGACAAAAGATTCAGCCATATGTCTGGATGAGCATAGCTCCATAAAAGGGTTGGGTACCATCTCTGAGATTGTAAGACTCATTTGAATTGTTTGCAAGAAAAAAGAAAGTAGGTGGAAGCTTTCATAATCATTAATAAAAAGGAGTGGTTTTCCTCTTACCTCCCAAAGGGTTATATAGGATGAAACTCTGCCTCGGGATACATCTAAGAAAGACATAAAGAGGTAAAAAGTGGGGTGACAGAATGCCTGGTGATGAGGGAACAGCTATAAACATAATGCATTACTGAAATGTAACACAGGCGAGAATTTTTGTGGATTACAATGAGGAAAGTTCAGGCAAACTGTACATGCTGAACTTTCGTCAGTCCTTTTAGAATAATAAACCTTGGATTTCCCAGCCTTGCAAAATCCACCCTGTGTAAAAAATTCTGTGGCTGTCTTTCACATCATTTTGTGGTTGCTGCCTAATCCATATTTAGGCTTAGTTATGATGGACAAGGGAAACACGGATAATTAAAAGCCACTGATAATCCCGAACCTCATTATAGCCATTACTATAATTGCAAACCTTTCCATCACTAAATCTTTTCTGGAGTTGCTAGCAAGTAGAAAAATAGATTGGGGATTCATCTACTTTCCTAGACACTGCTCCAGAACTTGGCATGGGTGGCCAGAATTCTCTACCCTGCCATGGCCCCAATTCTTATCCAGCACGGCTGAAATGGAGGTCTGGACTGCAACGTCAAACTACAGTTCAGTCTAACCCTGCCTAGAAGCAGCCCAGGCAACCCTTCCAGTGATTGCTGGGAAATACTTAGGATTGGCTTCAGGTTTCAGGAATTTTCCCTTATGGCAGTATTCTGAGGTACCCATAAGTGTTGTGAGGCTCCTGAATAATCAATCAATCAAACAGCCAATCAGTGGTACTTATTGAGTGCTGTGTGTAGAGCCCTGTTTTATGTGTGTGAGAGAGAATTGTATGATAATAATAATAATGTTGGTATTTGTTAAGCGCTTACTATGTGCCAAGCACTGTTCTAAGTGCTGGGGTAGATACAGGGCAATCGGGTTGTCTCACGTAGGGATCACAGTCTCAATCCCCATTTTACAGATGAGGTAACTGAGGCACCGAGAAGTTCAGTGACTTGCCCAAAGGCACACAGCTGACAAGTGGTGGAAGTGAAATTAGAACCCACGACCTCTGACTCCTAAGCCCGGACTCTTTCCACTAAGCAACACTGCACGATCCCTGCCCACAAGGATTTTACAGTCTAGAGGAGCTGAATAACGTAGCCATTGGAGAGCACACTGGTTCTGAGCTCAGTTTTAGGGGAGAGAGGAGAGGAAAGAAGCTATAAGAAGGGAAACAATTTACAAATAGAGTTATTCTGCTCCCTAAACTCCTCCCTTTCCTCCCAGCCCTTTGAGACTGAACCCATGAGCCAGTGGTTCCAGAGAATGATTTGGTTCCACATTATTATTATTATTAATAATAATAGTAACGATATTTGTTAAGCACATAGTTAAGCCAAGCACTATACTAAGCATTGGAGGGGATACAAGCAAATCGGGTTGGACACAGTCCCTGTTCCACGTGGGGCCCACAATCTCAATCCCCATTTTACAGATGAGGAAACTGAGGCCCAGAGAAGTGAAGTGACTTGCCCAAGATCCCAAACCGGGATTAGAACCCATGACCTTCTGATTCCCAGGCCCATGCTCTATCCACTAAGCCAAGCTGCTTCTTTACATTAGCCACTGTAAGCCTGGTTCTGCAGGGACACACAGGGGGCCTGGAAATCTGGGACCCCTGAAGCACAGGGCCTGGAGCAACTGTCTCAACTAACCCTGCCCTAGGGATGCTATTGGTTATGTCAACATCTAACTTGAATCAATCAATCAATCAATGGTATTTACTGAGCACTTCCTATGTGCAGAACACTGTACTAAGCACTTGGGAGAGTTCCATACAACAGAGTTAGCAGCTACGTTCCCAGCCCACAATGAGTTTACAGACTAGAGGGGGAGACAAAAATTAATGTAAGTAATTTACAATATATAATTTAAAGATATGTACAGATATGTAAAGATATGCAGAAGCAGCGTGGCTTAGCAGCGAGAGCACGGGTTTAGGGGGGTCAGAAGATGTGGGTTCTAATCCCAGCTCTGCCACTTGTCTGCTGTGTGTCCTTGGGCAAGCTGCTTAACTTCTCTGTGCCTCTGTTATCTCATCTGTAAAATGGGGATTAAGAGTGTGAGCCCCAAGTGGGACAACCTGATTACCTTGTATCTCTCCCAGCGCTTAGAACAGTGCTTGGCACATAGTAAGTGCTTAACAAATACCAAAACTACTATTACATAAGTGCTGTAAGATTGAGGGTGGGGCAAATATCAAATGCCCAGAGGTCATAGATTCAAGAGTATAGTTGACACAAAAGGGAGAGAAAGCTGGGGAAAAGAGTGCTTAATTGGGGAAGGCCTCTTGGAGGAAATGTGACTTTAATAATGCTCTGAAGGTGGGAAGAGGGGTGATCTGGGGAATATGGAGAGGGAGGGAGTTTTAGGCTAGGGAGAGGAAATAGGAAAGGTGTTGGCAGTGAGATAGACGAGATCCGGGCACAGAGAGTAAGGAGGCACTAGAGGAGCAAAGAGTGTGGGCTGGGCTATAGCAGATCAGTGAGGTGAGTTAGTATGAGGGGAGCCTATTGAGTGCTTTAAAGCCGATGGAAAAGAGATTCTGTTTGATGTGGAGGTGCATAGGTGGCTATTGGAGGCTCTTGAGGAGATGTGGACTGAACTTTTTTCAGAAAAATGATCCAGAGTGAAATATGGACTGGAATGGGGAGAAACACGAGGCGGTAAGGTCAGCGAGGAGATATGCTTGGATCGGTGTGGTAGCAGTTTGGATGGAGAGGAAAGTGGATTTTTTTCAATGTTGTAAAGGTAAAACCTGCAGGATTTGGTGACAGATTGATTATGTGGAAAGAAGGAGAGAGATGAGTCGAGGACAAGACCAAGAACATGGGCTTGTGAGACAAGGAGGGTAGTAATATCATCTACAATGATGGAACTCTCATTCCCCTCTCATCCCACCTCAATTCAGCCTTTTGGTCTCAAGTTGTTACGAGTTTCTGCACCAGGGTTTGGCATCTAGCTCTGCTGAAAATCGTACCCATAATATTTCTTGTTCAAGCTATTCTAACTCAGCCCACAGTGAATTTAATGGACAGGTCTCTAGACTCCAGATACTACATCATCATCATCAATCGTATTTATTGAGCACTTACTGTGTGCAGAGCACACTAAGTACTGCAGTACTAAGCGCTTGGGAAGTACAAGTTGGCAACATATAGAGACAGTCCCTACCCAGCAGTGGGCTCACAGTCTAAAAGGGGGGATTACTGCTATTATTTTGCAACATGAAAAGTCTAGTTGGCAAAAATACCAAGGGTCTTCAAATTATGTAAGGAATATGCTGAAATTCAAAATTAAGCAACATCATTATCTCCAACATCCTGGACTTCACTAATTTTCTTTCTCTTTCAGTATTGAGGTGAAAACTGCCATGAAAGCAATCTGTGTTTTTTCCCTTTACAGGCTAAGTTGTGGTCTTGTGCTTTTTTATTTTTCCTGTGGTCTTGTACTACTTTTTTTATTAGGGTAAGTACCTCCTGTTTTGTGGTTTCTTTATCTGCAATAGCTTCCCTATATCTTTTTGCTTTCTCGAGCCCACATTTTATCTCAGCTGAAAACCTATCTTTTTTTCCATGACCCATAAATCTTCATTTCTCCTTTCCTCTGTTAATATGAGAGTAACTCAGATGGTGGGTCTTTTTCATTAAGGATAGCACATCATATAAAGTTTAAGCATTTCATCAAGAGTTGGACAGTTATTTAATTCTGAGGCACAAAATACTAAAAAATGAAAAGTGTTGATCTGAATTTTTCTAGCAAACAAAGAAATGTAAGAGGGCCAACAGTCATTTTGTCAAATTCTTTACATAGCCCAGCAGATTCTTTCTGTTGCTCACCACATTTGAATGTGATTTGCATACTTAACACGAGTTCCTGTACTGCAGTTTTTAAACATTGCCAGAAAAAATAATTTTCTCATCCACCAAACTCATAAAATGAGCAAAAACATGAACATTATTCCGTTGGTAGAATGTTCAACTTCAATCTTCGTATTAGTGAGATCAAACTCTACGGCCATCTCTGCTTTCAGCCAGGTTTTTAATTTTGGTTTTGGAACTGTACAAGATGCAAGTCCACGTTTGGCCCAAGACTGCCAAAAACACACCTAGTTTTAGGGACCAACCCAACGAAACCTGAATATGCACTTATCAGAAAGAGTTAATGTTTTTAGATCCACTAGAATCCGCCTTCAATCTTCACTTCAGCACATCTGGCTGATTGGCAGACTGCACTTCAGATTTTCCCTGAAAATCTGCTTCTGGAGAAACAGTGTGGCTCAGTGGAAAGAGCACGGGCTTGGGAGCCAGAGGTCATGGGTTCTAATCCCGGCTCCGTCAATTGTCAGCTGTGTGACTTTGGGCAAGTCACTTAACTTCTCTGGGCCTCAGTTACCTCATCTGTAAAATGGGGATTAAGACTGTGAGCCCCACGTGGGACAACCTGATCACCTTGTATCTCCCCCAGCACTTAGAACAGTGTTTCGCACATAGCACTTAACAAATGCCATTATTATTATTATTATTCTCATTACCCCTATTTCACTGACACCCTCGGTGGTCACAGGACAGTCCCCATACCTTCAGAAGGCTGGTGGAAGGGTAAAGGGGAAGTGTAGGACTTTCACATCCCCTAAACCGCTTTGGCTAATTAAGTTGATTTCTAGGCCAATCACAAGGCCCACAGGAGGAGAAAATTTCACTCACAAGGAAAATGGCTGTTGACGTGACTTTAATACTTTCTCAGTCTTTGAACTCTGAACTGGGGCCAGAAAGTAATAGTATTAAATTCCCTTATCTTCACCTAGGTTACAAGTCAATTGTTAGGGCTACTAATAAATACAAAGATCCTATAAAATGTTTTCATCCTAGAACCACTGCTCCCAAGATTTATAAGTAATTTTCTAGCTTGGTGATATGGACAAGTCTGAATCTGAGAGTTGGAAGATCAGGTTCCATTTTTACTTCTGTCGCTTGCCTGCTGTGTGACTCATGCCTTGGTTTCCCAATCCACAAAATGGGGATTAAAACACGCCTGTCTTTCCCTACCTCGGGATATCCCGAGGACAAAAATGACTTAAGTAATGTAAAAATATTTTTGAAATAAAAGTGCCGCTTAAAATAATGGAATTAGTATTACTATTATCATATTGTAAGATGCTTTTGGACAGGGAACATGTGTTTTGCCTCTGTTGTGTTTTCTTGAGTACTCAGTACAGGGTTTTACACTCAAGAGGAGCTCAATAAATGCTATCAGTACGAGTTTTTGACCCTCTACAATCCAGTTTCTGCTCTCTTCACTTCACTGACACTACCCTCTCTAAGGTCACCAATGACCTGTTTCATGCCAAATCTAATAAGCTCTTCTCTGAGAAGCAGCACAGCCCAGTGGAAAGATCACAGACTTGGGAGTCAGAGGACCTGATTTCTGATCCCGGCTCCACCACTTGTCTGCTACGTGACCTAAGGCAAGTCACTTCATTTCCTTGTGCCTCAGTTCCCTCATCTGCAAACTCGGGATTCTATATCTGTTTTCCTTCCTACATATACTGTGGGACCTGATTATCTTGTATCTACCCTAGCGCTCAGTACAGTACTTGGCACACAGTAAGTACTTAAAAAATATTATCATTATTATTATTATCCTCTATCCTCATTCTCCTTCATGTATAAGCTGCATTTGACACTGAGGATCATTCTCTTCTCGTGGAAACTTGATCTAACTTTGGTTTTACTGGCACAGTTCTCTCCTGGCTTTCCTTTACCTCTTTGGCCAGTTCTTCTCAGTCTCTTTTGCCAACTCATTCTCTGTTTCCCACCCCCTAAATGTGGGTGTGTCCCTTGCAAGACTCCATTCTGGGTCCCCTTTGCCTCTCACTTTGCACTCATCCACTTCCATGACTTCAACTAATACCTTAATGTAGATTACTTCAAAATGTATCTCACTAACCCTGGCCTTTCTTCCTTCTTGGGTTCTCACATTTCCTCCTTATTTCAGAACATTTCTACATTGGTGTTCTGCCAGCAACTCAAGCTCAGTAAATCCAAAACTGGGCTTATCTTCTTACCTCAAATCCTGTTCTTCACCTAACTTTCCCATAACAACCGCTGCTGCTAATCTCCTCACCGTGCCTTGTTCTCGCCTGTCCTGCCGTCGACCCCCGGCCCACGTCATCCCCCTGGCCCGGAATGCCCTCCCTCCCAACATCCGCCAAGCTAGCTCTCTTCCTCCCTTCAAGGGCCTACTGAGAGTTCACCTCCTCCAGGAGGCCTTCCCAGACTGAGCCCCCTCCTTCCTCTCTCTCTCCTCCCCCTCCCCATCCCCCCGCCTTACCTCCTTCCCCTCCCCACAGCACCTGTATATATGTTTGTATGTATTTATTACTCTATTTTATTTGTACATATTTATTCTATTTATTTTATTTTGTTAATATGTTTTGTTTTGTTCTCTGTCTCCCCCTTCTAAACTGTGAGCCTGCTGTTGGGTAGGGACTGTCTCTATATGTTGCCAACTTGTACTTCCCAAGCGCTTAGTACAGTGCTCTGCACACAATAAGTGCTCAATAAATATGATAGAATGAATAACAACTGTGACATTATCCTTGACTCCTCCCTCTTTCAACCCCCACATTCAGTCTTTCACCAAATCCAACTGGTTTCTCTTTCAGATCTTATCCAGAATTCACCTTTCACCATATTGGTCCAGGAAACTGTCATATCCCAGCTTGACTAATGCATCAGCCTCCCCACTGGACTCTCTGCCTCCGGGCTCACTCTCCTCCAGGCGATATCTCTGCTGCTTAGATTATTCTTCTCAAACATCATTCTGCACTCTTCCCATTCCTCAGAAACTTCTAATGATTATCCATGCCCCTTCAGCAGAAATTCCTCAATCAACTCTCTCCCTCCTACTTATCCTCTGCCTTCTCCCATTATACTCCAGTTCATTCTCTGAGTTCTTCTCAAACTAATTTACTCATTGTAATCCATGCTTGTCTCTCTCACTGCTGACCTTTTGCTCACGTCCTCTCCGTTACTTCCCCACTGCAAAGCCCTTCTGAAATCACATCTTCCCCAGCAGGCCTTTCCAGCTTAATTTCCAATATTCCCAGTTTATGTCCCTCCAATGTCACCCAGAATTCCAGAAGCACTTTTTCATCCATCTTACACAAGCTATCACTTAAGTCATAACAAGCATATATTTCCTTCTCTTCAAAATTCATTTTCGTATCTGTGTCCTCCTCTAGATGGCTAACTCCTTCTAATTCTATTGTGCTCTCCCACGGATTTAACATAATGTTCTGTACACAGTAGGTGCTTGATGAATGCTATCGACTGATTAATTGATTGACCGATTAATTGATTACTGTAGGTTGGACTCACACAGCCAACTGTCTAGGGCTTTCTTCTATTAGTTAAATAGTAAACCCAAAATTCCTAGCCTCCTCTCCTGGTACTACATAGCGCTGCAATAATAATGATGGCATTTACTAAGCGCTTACTATGTGCAAAGCACTGTTCTAAGCGCTGGGAAGGTTACAAGGTCATCAGGTTGTCCCACGGGGGACTCACAGTCTTAATCCCCATTTACAGATGAGGTAACTGAGGCCCAGAGAAGTTAAGTGACTTGTCCAAAGTCACAGAGCTGACAATTGGCAGAGCTGGGATTTGAACCCATGACCTCTGACTCCAAAGCCTGTGCTCTTTTCCACTGAGCCATGCTGTATGCCACTAAACAAGGCCCTGTAGCCGGCATTGGTTAAGGAACCAGTCAGTCAGTCAATCATATGTACTGAGCACTTGCTGTGTGCGTAGTACTGTACTAAGTGCTTGGGAGAGTACAATCCTACCATATTCATTCATTCAATCATATTTACTGAGCGCTTACTGTGTTCAAAGCACTGTACTTACCGTTACAGACACATTCAGTGCCCATGACGAATTTACAGTCTGAAAGGATAGACATACATTAACAGTCATTGAGCTGTCAGGCCAAGTTAGATGAAGGGAGTCTGAGAGAGGATGGTTCCTTTTAATACTCTAGCCCTTTCTTTCCATCTCCCCACTGCACTTTATTTTTTTAAGCCTCCACATCCAGGCTGACCACATCCCACCTCAGCACCTAGACGGGGGCTCCCGCCACCCCTATTAACTCCTGGGTACAACTTAAAATTACTGAGAGTCTTGCCACCGCTCCCCCTCCCCCAATAACCTTCTATCAAAAGTGGGGAAGGGGAAGGCAGAAGAAAGTCTGTGGTGACGAAGTGTCTTGAAAGCTTTGTCCCTGGGGTTAAGAAAGGGATCTACCTTATTGACTGCCTCTTCTCTCCACACTCCATCCACTCTCCCCAGATTCCATACTATAATCACTCACAATATCTATTACTTGGGTGCTGCAGAACATTTTTTTTCCACCATGCTGGCTATATCTGATGGCCTTTCCACCTCTTGTGCAACATTTTATGCTATGCTCTATTGTGACAAGAAACAGACGACACATAAACCTACTCCAGTAAAATATCCAGTGTCAGGGCAAGTCATGATTCTTGTCTCTCCTGACCCTTCTGTGTAACTTGCACATCTCTATGAGGGATCAGGATTTCCAAGAAAACAACCTGGAGTGAAGAGATAATTGTTTTTCTCCCCTGCCTCCATATCCACCTCCTATCTCCAACTGTTCTTCACATTCGACTGCCAAATACAGATCTTAATAACTCAGGAACTCTTCATCCTGAGAGATTCCGTAGGTGCATTCCACCCTCCTCATCACAATACTCTCTCTCGAGTGTCAACTAACTGCAGGATCGTATAAGATATTATTAAAATCAGGGTGACTATGGTAGATCTTAAAGTAACTGAGCTCTGAAGTAAAGGAGCGGTGCATCAGAGAGAGTCGGAGCTAAGAGACTGATAATGAGGGTGGAGAGTACTTTTTCTGCTTATGGGTGGAAAGGCAGAGGCGTCTCTGTTTGAAGACAAAGCACATAATAATGTGATCACAGAAATATCCTAATAGGGGCTATATGATGTACCATAAATGTATTCCTTTCACTGCATTATGCTTATGGTCCTTGGAGTGTAGTTTCTTTAAAAAAGTGTTTACTCAGAGTAGCTAATGTAGTGCCTGGATAGCTGATCTGCTTATTGTATAAAGCAAAGTTATATAATTGTGTTTAATTGTATGCATTAAAAAAACAGATCAAAAATGTGACTTTCTCTAGATTGGGGGAAGGAAAAGTGATTTTGGAAAAGAAACCCATTGGTAGTCTCTTGCTTTCTCACTGAAAGACCCTGTTAAATGCACTGAGAGAACACCGCCGCCTTTTCACCTCCTAGCCCATTAGATGGCTTTTATGGAAGCATGTAAATTGTATTTTCAGCTTCAGTTTCTTCTGAAGCTAATTAATTCTCGTTTCAAAGTCTTTCTCTGGGAATGTACTATTTCTCTAGGGTCGCAGCCTTCTGATCAGTGATCAGGAGGAAAAACCAGCTTTCTCTCTTCTCCCTTCTTTTCTACCTTCTCTCAAACCTGCTTCTTTTGGAACTGTATCTCAGTCAGTGGAAGGAAATGCAAATACCTGAGTTCCTATTTCTATAGGAACAGTGAAACAGAGGACCAGATTCATTAAGGCTGCTAAACTAAGTTGATATGACCTTTTCCTTTCTATTTGTTCTTCTCTTGATTCAGGCAAAGTAGGACTGGCCCTTTAGGACGATGCTTTAAATTTTGAATTCCTTAAGCAAATGTTGATGTTCAGAAGGTTTCTGATAGGTCTGGTATTTCCACATCAGCTCCTTAGCTTTCTCAAAACTTCATTTACTTGGCAGTTTTGCTTTCTGTTATGACAATAGGTGATGTATTAAGGAATGTTTCCTAAGAGAGCCAAGATAGCATTTGAGGTGCTCTCTTCAGATATTTCAGAGATCAGAGATGCAGGTGCTTAATCCTAGAATGGAGGAGGGATGATTCACAGTTTCATTTTTAGTCTTGGATAATAGTTCTGCTGCTGTTACTTTACCAATTAGTAATATTTTGAATTTAAATAGCGTACTCCCAATCCCTCAAAATACTTTCTATCCAATGATTTATTTGTCCCCACATCCCACCTAAAAGGTGAGAGTACAGATGACATTTTTCTCAATAGACGGAAAAAGAGAATTCCCCCAAGGTCCTTACCTAGGCAAAGGCAGAACGCAGGTTTCCTGATTCCTGGTTCATTACTTTTCCTCATGAACCATCCTGCCTCCTTTTGCCCCGGCCATCTGAGAAAGAGCAACAGAATTCCCATATGGATCATGGCAGCTAATTAACTTTCACTATTCAAAAATATTCCAAGAAGGTCAACAAAATAACATTTCTTGCCTTTGTTTTCATCCAGTTCACCACATCCCTATTCCGCAATGTCAATTTTCTCCACATATGTCAGGAGAAAGGGGCCACTTTGGGGGTCCCAAGCCTCATATTAAAGACATATTTTATCATTGCCTCTCACTACGAGTCCCTGCTGGTGCAGATGGGAGCTTCGTTCAAAGAAGGAAAAAGAAATGCAACCCTGAGTTGTGAAATGCTTTCCTGAAGCAAGGTGGAGAGAAGATGTTACTGTTACCGGATGCTATTTGTGGCCACAAAGCCGGTTCTACATTGTTGTTGCAGCTGGCCGGTAATAAGTCTATTTCTATGCAGAAGATATTATTGCTAATACTTTTTATGCCAGCTTTCAGCCTATTCATGAAACACTTTTTTAAAAAATCAGGTGCTAACAAAATAAGGAAGAAAAAAAAGTACAGAGTCAGTAATTACCAGCTAGCTCCCTTTGATGAATCCATCCTGGAATTTATTATCTCCAGCCCGATGTAAAAAATGCATTCACTTTTATTAGGAATTAATGTATTGGGATTTCACGATACCTCTGGGATGTGCAGAGAATCAGTATTCATAAATAACAACATTTCCAGCTATTTGTACCTGGTCTTCAATTCATTTATTTCAGAGGTGAGGTCAGGATACAGAAGATGAATGTCACATAACTGAAAGGGAATTTAGAACATCTGATAGGAAATTAAAGACATTCTGCGGGAACTTAGTGTTCCAAGGTACAATCTTACCACGTTAAAAGTCGGTGGCCATAAACGGGGATATGACATAATCAGGAAGGCCACAAATCTGTTTGCATAAAAACTGCATGAAGTTTGTGCTAGTCTTGCATTTGCAGCCTAGACTGCTTGCTCTCAGACCCTTACCCGTTAAAATGGTATTATTGCCTTCCTCAAGGCTGTCATTTATTGATTTTTCCTTTCACTTCCTCCTCTCCCGCCAACCATCACTGACCCAAATCCTCTACCCTAGAAGTATACAGAAATAGTAAGGGTCGCCCAGAAGCAGAACTGTTTCATCTTGCCTTACTAGGATGCTAATAAACTCCAAGGACCCATCAGTTTTAGGACAATCCACCCAAAACTCTTGCCAGGCCACTAATGATCGAGCGATCTGTGGGCCACAAATTTAGTGCATGGTTTTAAGTCCTTGTGCTGCACCAAAAAATGTGACTTCATTTTTGCTGGAGAAATAATAACCAAACAAGGAAAAAAGAAAAGTTTTGAAAATTAGGCTTAGGCAATAGAGCCTGAGTGCCTTTTCCACTACCCAAAACAGCCCCCTAACATTCCTGTTCTAAACTTACTACTTTCCTAAGACATTAAAAGTTCCATTTTCAATGCTAGAGGCTCCTGTTTCCACATAGTTCGTGGGCCAGGGTCTGTGTCCAACCTGATTAGTTTGCATCTAGCCCAGCTCTTAGAACAGTGCTTGACACATAGTAACAATACCATCATCATCAAATCAATCAATCAGTTATATTCCCTGAGCATTACTTGGTGCAGAGCACTGTACTAAGTGCTTGGGAGAGTCCAGTACAGTTGGCAGATATGATCCCTGCCCTTAAGAAGCTTACAGTCCAGTGGGTTGTACGGCATTACACGCTTACAGGTCCAAGGGTGAAGGCCAGGAAGATGAGTGCATCAACTGCACAGCAGAAATGCAAGAGCCTCTTTTTATAGAGAAGCAGTGTGGCCTAATGGAAAGAGCATGCGCCTGGAAGCCAGAGGACCTCAGTTCTAGTTCCGGAGTTCTAGTCCTGGCTCTGCCACTTACCTGCTGTGTGAACTCAGGCAGGCCACTTAACTGCTCCGTGCCTCAGTTTCCTCATCTGTAAACAGGTAATGTTCTCCCTCCTACATAGACTGTGAGTCCCATATGGGACAGGGATTGGGGCTGCACTGATTATCTTGTATCTACGCCAGTGAGCCCACTGTTGGTAGGGACTGTCTCTATATGTAGCCAACTTGTACTTCCCAAGCACTTAGTACAGTGCTCTGCACACAGTAAGTGCTCAATAAATATGATTGATTGATTCATTTATTGAACAGTGTCTGGCACACTGTACTGTCTTTAGCTGTCGAGTCATTTCCAACCCATAGCGACGCCATGGACACAGCTCTGCCAGAACACCCCACTCCCCATCTGCAATCGTTCTGGTAGTGTAGCCTTAGAGTTTTCTTGGTAAAAATATGGAAGTGGTTTACCATTAACTCCTTCTGCGCAGTAAATTTGAGTCTCCTCCCTGGACTCTTTCCCAC
Source organism: Tachyglossus aculeatus (assembly GCF_015852505.1). Lineage (NCBI taxonomy): Eukaryota > Metazoa > Chordata > Mammalia > Monotremata > Tachyglossidae > Tachyglossus > Tachyglossus aculeatus. The sequence goes on along the minus strand of NC_052067.1, from coordinate 38,275,194 downwards.
ACCACAGCCTGCCCAGCACAGATAAGTTTTGACGTTTAGCAGATTGCCTTCCACTCGCTAGCCACTGCCAAGGTAGGAATGGAATGGGTTTGCCTTTGATTGACTCTCCCTACCGTAGTCAAAACTGGTGGAAACTCTCCAGGTGGGACCCTGCAAGGGTCTTGGCACAAAGTAAGTGCTAAACAAACATAACAATTATCATTATTATTTCTCTTTCAGATTCTGGAGCAGCCTGAGAAAGCCCCGAGAGAGTTGAAATAGCTATGTGATGCTACCCGCGATCTCCAATGCACTTTCTCTTCTTGTTCTCTCCAGTGGCCATCTGGTCTAAACCAAGAAGGTGTAGGTTGGGAGGAGGGGAAGGGAAAAGAGAGTGGAGAGGAGGTAGAGGACCAGAATGGTGATGATCATGTACTGAAAAGTGATGGATCAGAGCAGCAGGGTCTAGTGGATAGAGAACAGGCCTGGGAGTTAAGATGACCTGGGTTCTAACCCCAGCTCCGCCACTTGTCTGCTGTGTGACCTTGAGCAAGTCATTTCACTTCCCTGTGCCTCGGTTACCTCATCTACAAAACGGGGATTGAGACTGTGAGCCCCATGTGGGACAGGGTCTGCATCCAATCCAATTTGCTCGTTTCCACCCCAGCACTTAGTACAGTGCTTGGCATATAGTAAGTGCTTAACAAATACCACAATTATTATTAGTATTGTTACTTTACACTTTCTCTTTCCCTCCCTCTGCACCTGGTAGTCATTTCTCCCATTATGTTGTCTTCCCTCACCAGGCTATAGGAAAACAAAATAATGAAAGGATTTGCAGTAGTTGATTTTGTTCAAATGTATATAGACGGGAAGGTGTTTATTATTATTAAGTATATATAATATACTAAAAATTATAATTGTGGTATGTGCCAAGTACTGTACTAAGCACTGGGGTAGATACAACTCAAGTAGACTCGATACAGTGTCTGTCCCACATGGGACTAAAGGAGAGGAAGAGAGGAAGAACAGATATTCGTGGCTTAGTGGAAAGAGCACAGGCTTGGGAGTCAGAGGACGTAGGTTATAATCCCAGTTCTGCCACTTGTCTGCTGTGTGACCTTGGGTAAGTCACTTAACTTCTTTGTGCCTCAGTTACTTCACCTGTAAAATGAGGATTAAAAGTGTGAGCCCCACGTGGGACAAGCTGATTACCCTGTGTCTACCCAAGTGCTTAGAACAGTGGTTGACACATAGTAAGCGCTTAACAAATACCATTATTATTATTATTATTTGCAGATGAGGCACCTGAAGCACAAAGAAGTTAAATGACTTGCACAAGGTCACTCAGCATTCATTCATTTAATCATATTTACTGAGCACTTACTGTGTGCAGAGCACTGTGCTTGGGAAGTACAAGTTGGCAACATATAGAGAGGGTCCCTACCCAACAATGGGCTCACAGTATAGAAGGCAATGGTGGGGCCAGGATTAGAACTCAGGTCTCCTGACTCCCAGTCTCATGCTCTTTCCACTGGGCCATGCTGCTTCTATTTATTTTGGGCAGGCCGACAAGGATTTATTTTTATGAGATTGAATCCTCAGGCTTGGTTTCAGATTGGCTCAGTAATTGGCCGATTGGCAGTTGTTGCTCAGAGTAACTGTCTCTATCTCTGTCTCTCTTTAGAAAAGGATATGTGGCAAAATTAGAATTGTATTAGTTTTATTCTTATTACGTAAAAAATGCAATCAATTTATTTCTCTGAGACTCCATATCCAAAGATAGTAAGAATGGTAAATGCAAATTGCAAAGCTAGGATGTGAAGTTTTGCATGACAAATACGGGGTACTGAATTACTTTGGGATTCAAAAAGTGGGTAAATTTCTTACTTGCGTTCTAGATGTTTTCCCCTCCAGGGACAACATTCATCCTTGTTGTGTTACACCCTTTCTCGCCCTTATAGACCTTTTTTTTTCCACTTCCCTCACCTTTCTTCCTACTTGCTCTTTTCCCTTCTCCCTGGTGAGTTCAAAGCTCCTGGCCACTGCATCAAAAGAGGAAGGGAAGAGGGGGAATGGGAGGTAGGGGAAAAGACAGAAACGGAGAAAAAGTAACAAAAACAGAACCACCTCCTCACCAACCAGCCTGCACCCTCTGCTCTTCTGCCACTAACCTCCTCACTATACCTCGTTCTCGCCTGTTCTGCCGTCGACCCCCGGCCCATGTCTTCCCCCTGACCTGGAATGCCCTCCCTCCACACATCCACCAAGCAAGCTCTCTTCCTCCCTTCAAAGTCCTACTGAAAGCTCACTTCCTCCAGGAGGCCTTCCCAGACTGAGCCCCCTCCTTCCTCTCCCCATCCCCATCCTCCCCGCCCTACCTCCTTCCCCTCCCCACAGCACCTGTATATATGTTTGTACAGATTTATTACTCTATTCATTTTACTTGTACATATTTACTATTCTATTTATTTTGTTAATGATGTGCATTTAGCTTTAATTCTATTTGTTCTGACAACTTGACACCTGTCCACATGTTTTGTTGTCTGTCTCCCCCTTCTAGACTGTGAGCCCACTGTTGGGTAGGGACTGTCTCTATATGTTGCCAACTTGTACTTCCCAAGCGCTTAGTCCAGTGCTCTGCACACAGTAAGTGCTCAATAAATACAATTGAATGAATGAATGAATGAATGAGTGAATGAATGAACCAGAGGCTTGATAGGACTGGGCCACGTGCGAAACCCACCTGTTGGATGTGGAAAATGACCATTCATTCATTCATTCAATCGTATTTATTGAGCGCTTACTGTGTGCAGAGTACACCAGAAGTATGCGTAGTCAGACTATCATTCTAGAGGGTATCCTAAAGTTGGGGTTCTAAGGGTTTTATTTTCTAGACCGCAAACTAGTTGCGGGTGGGTAATATGTCTACTAACTCTGTTGTATTATTACGATGCTCTGCATATAGTTGGATTTTAGTACCCGCTGTTGATGATGTTGAGGATGATGATTGATGATGATGTTGGTGGAGTGCACTGTGAGACAGGAGAAGAGGTACAGTACTCCAAAACGTTATTTTTTGCTTGTGAGACACAACCTCCACAAGCATTCATTTAGCAGTTAGTATTAGCTTTCTCCTGTTAAAATTGACATGTTCAGAAAAAGCAGCTAAAAGCAGCAGGACCTAATGGATAGAACAGAGGCCTAGGATTCAGAAGAACCTGGGTTCTAATCCCAGCTCATCCACTTGTCGGCTGTGTGACCCTGAGCAAGTCACTTAACTTCTCTGAGCCTCAGTTACCTCACCTGGAAAATGGGAATTCAGACTGTGCACAACCTGATCAGCTTATATCTACCCCAAGCAGCGTGGCTCAGTGAAAAGAGCCCAGGCTTTCGAGTCAGACGTCATGGGTTCAAATTCCGGCCCTGCCAATTGTCAGCTGTGTGACTTTGGGCAAGTCACTTCACTTCTCTGTGCCTCAGTTCCCTCACCTGTAAAATGGGGATTAAGACTGTGAGCCCCCCGTGGGACAACCTGATCACCTTGTAACCTCCCCAGCACTTAGAACAGTGCTGTGCACATAGTAAGCAGAGAAGCAGCGTGGCTCAGTGGAAAGAGCCCGGGCTTTGGAGTCAGAGGTCTTGGGTTTGAATCCTGGCTCTGCCACGTCTGCTGTGTGACCTTGGGCAAGTCACTTAACTTCTCTGAGCCTCAGTTACCTCATCTGTAAATTGGGGATTGACTGTGAGCCCCACGTGGGACAACCTGATCACGTTGTATCCCCCCAGCGCTTAGAACAGTGCTTTGCACATAGTAAACGCTTAACAAATGCCATCATTATTATTAAGTGCTTAATAGATGCTATTATTATTATTATTATTATTATTACTACTACAGGATAGTAAATGCTTAAGAAATGCTATTAAAAAATCATCTCAGAAAGGATGCTGGCTCCATGCAGATGCGGTCAAAGTGAATCACTGACAGGGGCCAGGGTACTGAGAGGTCCAGATGAAAGGTGCCATTTCCTTTTCAACATCAAGTGCTGTTATTCATCTGGCAGGGGGCACACAGTAAGGAGGAGTCTGCTTTCTATTTATTTTATTTTGTTAGTATGTTTGGTTTTGTTCTCTGTCTCTCCCTTTTAGACTGTGAGCCCACTGTTGGGTAGGGACTGTCTCTATATGTTGCCAACTTGTACTTCCCAAGCGCTTAGTACAGTGCTCTGCACACAGTAAGCGCTCAATAAATACGATTGATTGATTGATTGATTTCAGAAGGACTGCACAGCACGGTGATCACACCAAGCGGCATGTTCCCAGCCAGCGGCCCAAAGCTAGCGCCTGACGGGTGAGAAGTTGGGTGGATACAACATAATCTGATTTACCATCTGGGTTGTCATCCTGCTTTGGGTCTTTCATTTCAGCCGATGCACCAGAAGCCCCACAGAGTGAGTGTTCAGGGCTGGATTTCTGGTGAATTTGAATCCCTAGATGCCAGGTAAAATGGCCCACTAGGAGAACAGGCTGGATGACATCAGGCCCCCTATCCTTACCACCAATTCCTGAATTCTCAGTGAGACTGGTGAGGAGTGACCTAAATTGAGAGTTGCATTGCTATCCTTCCCGGCAACCAAAATGATCCAGCCTCCTTCTACATTTAACAAAGTGATCATGTCACTATCTGGACAGCCAAAAATTGGGCCCATTGATATTTTGGCTACAGCCTTCAAAATAACAAATTCTTGGGTCTCAGGGAGTTAGCATTCTTCTACCTCACAACAGAAGCAAACACTCCAAACACCCAAAGTAGGATGGCCTAGTGGATACAGCACAGGTTGGAGTCAGAAGGACTTGAGTTCTAATCCTGGTTCTGCCACATGTCTGCTGTGTGATCTTGGGCAAGTCACTTAACTTCTCTGTGCCTCAGTTACCTCATCTGTGAAATGGGGATTAAGACTGTGAGCCCCATGTGGGGCAGGGACTGTGTCCAACCTGATTAACTCATACCTACCATAGTACAGTGCCTGGCACATAGTAAGTGCTTAACAAATGCCGTTAGAAAAAAAATTCAAACCATGAACCTCTTGAGACTGTTTTGTAAAGGGAGAGAAAACTTCATTTGTTGGATTATTGTACTCCCCCAAGTGCTTAGTACAGTGCTCTGCAGAGGGTAAGCACTCAATAAATGTGATTGATTTATTGACTGATTGTTCCTTCAAGAAACGGCACCATCCTGCAATGGCCGTTCTTGAATAACTACATTTGTGCATTTCCATTGACCTCAAAAATAGAACAAGGAGTGTTAAAGAAAATAGCTGTGGATCTGAGAAAGGCAGTTTCCTGGATGCCACTCTGTTTTTCTGTGGTGGATAGACCATGCCTTGGAAACATGAACATGGATGCATATGTTTATGTTCTAACAATCCCAACTCTTCATTGAGTGCCTCTCCAATCTCTTCAACAAACATGATCCCGCTGTGAGGTAGGTGATAATGACTTTTTCTCAGCTAATGGGTCTCCTGAGGGGTCACCCAAGTTCAGTGATGAAGCTGAAGCCATACCCAGGATTCTCCATATCTGTTCTTCGAGTTTGATCTTAGCTAAAACTCTTCCAGCCAGTATGAACCCAGGCATTTCTAAACCTTTGGCAAGACCATAATTCTTAGTCTCCCCCTAATCTCCGGGGCCCTTATCACATTCACTAGCATTTATTTTAAAGAACTCCACTCACAGGGCCTCACTCCCAGGCCTTTACCACCTTTTCTACATGTCCCTGTCAGCTTCGGATGGATCCTGAAGGAGGGTCAAACAGAACAGCACAATCCCACCTCATAGAAGAAACCTAATTTAAGACTAACTTTCATTTCCATAGCATAGATTATCCTAGGATATGTCAAGATACCACAAATAGTTTTTCATAGTATTTTCAATATCTAAACAAGCTGTGAATTGGAGATTTTTTTATTTCCAAACCCAGCTCTGGGGATGATAAGGCATCTCAGAGCATGTTTACCCTTCAGAAATTCTCCAAAGAATTCAGCTGCATCCTAGCAGAATTTATGTGCCTCCGGAGAATTTAGTGAAGAAGAAGGAAGAAAAAGGTTGGAGAGCTTCTGCGGGTGAACCTTCTTAAGGGAAATTTTCCTGAAGACTTAAGTCAACTAAAGCCTGGGCCAAAACTGAACATTATACACTAGACCAACCCCCCCCCCCCCACATCTGTCTCACTCTCCTGCTCCTCAACTACAGTCTTTCATCAATTAAAACCTCTTAGAGGGTTTTTCTCCTCTTCCTCCTCCCTCTCCTTCACAATGCCCTATTATCCTCATCCTCCTGCAATCACATAAGAGAGACCTTGTATAGTGGAGTTGTTTCCTTCGGAGAAACATCATTATCAGTCACCAATCCTATAAAAGAGACACAACACTGCTGCATTATGCCTTCAGCAAACCCATCCTTAATGTAGGCCTGATCCTGTGGCATTTCAACGAAGTCTTGCCTTGTCTTACGTTGTCAAGTCATTTCTGACCCACAGTGGCTCCATGGCCATATCGCTCCCAGAACCCTACCTCCATCTGCAACCATTCTGTTAGTGTATGTTCGTTTGTTTTTTTTCATAAAAATATGGAAGTGGTTTATTATTGCCTTCTTCCGGGCAGTCAACTTGAATCTCTCTCCCCTTGACTCTCTCCCACACCACAGCTGCCCAGCACAGGTGAGTTTTGACTTGTAGCAGATTGCCTTCCACTCACTAGCCACTGCCCAAACTGGGAATGGAATGGATATGCTTCTGCTTGACTCTCCCTCCCATAGTCGAGACTGGTAGAGCACTAGAAACTCTCCAGGTGTGATCTTGAGAGGAGTTCAGTGAAGTACCAATAGCTTTTTTTTCAGAACCTGTCATCTTGGTTTCTCAGGAGCTTCGTCTGTGCCATGGAAACCAAACAATCGTATCTGCAGAGGATGGAGTGTTCTGTTTACGTTTTGTTACTTTGGAATACGATTTTGGGAGAGGCTTGCTCCCCAGGCTCCACGGAAAGCACACAGAAGTCATATGGTTTTCCCTCCAGCAGAAAATTTAAATACATTTAGATGTCATGACACTCATTTCACACTTACTTAAGGGGGCAGAAAGAGGGCTGACCACAGGGTCCTTTGAGGTTAAAGCAGTTCATTTGTTAGCTAATAGTTTATCCCTGTGGACTTCCTCTTTCAGAAACAGCTTCTTTTAATTGCATTACTCCTTCCTACAGAACTGCATCTCTGGGGCTTGATAGGAGAAAAGGGCTTTGCAAAACTTCCGGAGAGTTCAGCTTCAAGGAATCAGAGCTTTTCATGTGTTCTAGAATCTGTCATCGTGTTCTCTGAAAACAAGAATCAGGGGCACAGATTTGTTTAGTTAACCACTCGGCAGATTCTAGCACAGAGAACCCAAGCTCAAAGAGTTTCCTTCCAATGTGGAATATAAAAAAGGTCACTCCCCAAGGCTTCCTTCCTCAGCTACTCTGTTTTGAACATTTGCATCTTGTACAATTATGGAATTCCTTTAGCATAAAGGAATGCCAGGAATTATAAAAGGTGAATGTTCTTTATACATTCAGCCCATTTCTCTTTCTTGTACATGGAGGAGGGTGGAGATTGAAATTGGGGCATTAAAGATATTTAAGCAAGGGGAGAGCATGCAGAAGGGTAGAGTGATCCAGACACCCTCTCCTTCAGAGTGGAGAGGAGAGATTAGAGCCTGCTTTTCCATTCCTAACAGGGCATTTTGATCTTCATTTCATCATCATCATCATCATCAATGGTACTTACTGAGCACTTATATGCAGAGCACTATTCAAAGCGTTTAGAAGCGCGCAAAATTTAGATGAAATGCTTGCTTTTACTGAACAACTTGACACTCAAACCATTGGCTACAATCTCATTCTTAGCAGTGCTATCTTTGAACCAATAAACAGCTTTACTATTCAAAGGAGTCATTTACTGAGAGTTGGTGTGATTAAGGAGCTAAAGGTCTGTTTGGTTTTTTAGTGGAAGAGAGCCTTATTCCTACTTTACAGCTGGGGCAACTGAGGCCAGAAGGGATTGGTGATTTTCCCAAAATGCCCAGCAAATCAGGGGAAAAAGCCAGAATTGTCAGTCTGAACTGCTGCAGAATCAACAGTTGTCACCTGGTTATAGTACAAGCTGGGAAACAAAGCTGGGGTATACTGCTTCCAAAGAGGCCTTCTGTAAAGATTAGAGTAACTGTTCAAAGGACCCAAATTAAGCCACAGGGCAAACCTACCCAATTCCAGGACCAACTGGGTCATGGTAGAGAGCCTCTTGTTAGTTGCTTCACCCCTATTACCACCTGGAGAGAGGGAGCAATTTTTGCCTGCATCATGTAAGACTTTCAATATGCTATAATAGAGCACTCCAGGTCAATAACTTAGTGATGTCTGAATTTATTTAGTAATACCAGAATTCACTACCATACAGGTAATGTAGGTAGGCCTAGGTTTGAGGTTTATATTTCTATGACAATACAATTCTATAAGGTCACCAGGACAACTTGACATTGGCCTAATCTGGAGGCCACCCAACTGACCAATGGGGGAGAGGTTACACAGTTTTCAGTCCTCCCACTCCTCCCTACAAAACTATTGTGTTTTCTCTTCTGCCCCTGTTTTCCTTGCCACTCATCATGCTCCTCCCCTCCCCATGTAGCAGGCAGGAACTACATGGCAAAGGCACTTGAACTCCAATTAGGCTCCCTATTGCTTTGCCGCCCAACTCTTCCTCCCCTTTTAGTTTTCCCTCTCTGGTTTTCCTCTCGCTCTTCCTTCCTCCTCAATCTCCACAGGCCCTGACTCTTAGCCTTCTGTTGCTGGGTTCGTGAGGGATATTGTGTTGGAAGTTAGGAGTCCTTTTTTCAGCACTTTGAACTCTTCAAAATCGATCAATCAGTAGTGTTTATTGAGTACCGGCTGTGTGCAGAGAACTATACTAAGACCTTGCGTGAGTAGAGTTAGAAGACATGATTCCTGCCCTTAAAGATCTTACAATCTAATAGGGGGAACAGTCACAAGATGAATTATGAACAAAAAGAAGAGAATTGAGTGATGAATTTGTGTATGAACAATAGTTTAAATAGTAGAGAATCTAAGTTAATATGTACAGAACCGCTATGGGTGGAAAGCTGCATAAATGCAAAGATGATGCAAAAGTCCTGGAGTGTTAGTCAAGCGACTAAGACCTGGGGAAAGAAAATGTAATTGGGAAATGCCTCCTGGAGTTGCAGAGAGGCTTTGAGGAAAAATTTTGGAAAGGAGCTTTGAAAAGGAAAGTTGTTTCAATGTTACCTTTTAAAAAGTATAAATTAACAAATGCACACATACAAACATCAGCACTTGGAGAAGAAGCCAGTCTAATGGAAGTGAGGTCGCCCTTACCCCAGCAATAAGATGCACAGAAGGCTCAAAAGATTTTTCCCAGATTCATAAATATCTAACAGGTCACCACTACAAACAAAACAGGAGGAGAAAAAAGTGGTAGGCCAGTCTATTTTTACTGTGGCATTTCAGAGTGAAATAAACGCTTTGAGATTTCTCCTTCCAACTTTGTCTGCCAAGGGTGCATTCCTAGTGTCTTCCTCCATGTCCATCTACACAGGATCAGAAGAAAGATCTTATGTAGTGAGATCACAATTGATTTATGTGGTGTTTTTTGCAGAATATATTGATCGCAGCCAAATTCTCTGCATCTCCTGAGCACTTAGTACAATGCTTTACATACAGGAGACACTCAATAAATACTATGGTTGATTGATGTCTACTTTTTTCTAGACTGTAAGCCTTCTGGGGTAGGGAATGTCTCCACCAACTCTGTTGAATTCTACTCTTCAAAACACCTAGTGTAGTACTTTGCACACAGTAAGCATTCAATAAATACCATTAATTGATTGATTAGTAAAAGAGAAAGAACCACTGAGTGCTGAGCCTGTTATAGACACATATACCTCCTTTACTTTCCTTGGTAACATCACAACTGAAAAATCTGAAGAGAAAAAGTTTGTGTAACTCCTTGAAAGACACATATTTCTTTATATTCTTCTGTAACATGTGAAATTGAATGCAATATTTTCAGGAATATGCTGCTTCTTGCATTTCCACTACATTGTCTTAAAGATCTAATTAGCCTTCAAGAACCTTGACCTAAAGCCTCCTTTGGCTTCTTTTTCTTTTCCTGTGTGTTTGGGGTGGGGAGTGGATTTGTTTTTTTCCCACTGACCTTTGCAAATTCCTGTCTCGATAATTGGCGATGACTTTTAAAATGACAATTTAGCTTTCAAATGTTTCAACAAATGTAAGATTAAAGCAAGCACTAGAATTTCGAAAAATAAACAGTGACTTCCACTGAAAAAGAAAATGGCTCTTTTCTAAAAGCACCAGTTAATTGCTGCTTAGAAAAAAAAGAAAATTTTAAAAAAAAAAGGTTTAGAGACAAACCTATTTCCCTATTGGGGGAAAATATTCCAAAATATTACACTGTGGAATCCTTTTTTTCCCCTATCCTCACCCTGCTCCTTAAGTATCCTAAAAGAGTTAAAGAACTGCATTTAAAACGTTTAAGGAAAATGTCTGGAAAGACTGGAATTTCAAATAGAGACAAGAGCAATATTGGTTGAAGATGACCACAATCACAATATTCTTCTAAAGAAAAGTTCTATGACTACAGGTTGGGGGGCACTAAAGGAAGCTTGAAGGTGAATAATTCAAAAGAACCAAAGAAAAGTCTTTTTCGTATTGTGGATAAACATATGGAATTCATTACCATAGGAAGCTGGGTAGTCAGAAATCATCAGCAGATTCTTAGCCAAATTTTTGGTAAAGCAGTCCATAAAGAACTGTTAGAGGGAACGTTAGAGATTCTAGAAGCAATAGGAAGCAGGGTGGCTTAGTGGAAAGAGGATCTGGGTTCTAATCCCAGCTCCACCACTTACCTGTTGTGTGACTTTGGGCAAGTCATTTAAAGTCTCTGTGCTTCAGTTCCTCCATCTGCAAAATGGGGATTCAGTACCTGTTCTCCCTCCTAGTTAGAATGTGAGCTCTGTGTAGGACCTGATTATCTTATATCTACCCCAGCACTTAGTACAGTGCTTGGCACACACAAAATGCAAGAGAAGTAGCATGGCCAACTGGAAAGACCACGGGCCTGGGAGTTAGGAGACTTGGGTTCTAATCCCAGCTCTGCCAATTACTTGCTGGGTGATCTTGGTCAAGTCATTTGACTTTTATGTGCCTCAGTTTCCTCAACTGTAGAATGGGGATTAACACCTGTTCTTCCTCCTATTTTGACTGTGAGCCGCGTGAGGGAAAAGGACTATGTCTGACCTAATTTACTTGTACCTAACCCAGCACTTAGAATGGTGTTTGACATAAAGTAAATGCTTAATAAATACATTAAAAAGTACCATTATTATTATTATTATTATTATTATTATCAGAAGGCTCAAAAAGAAAACCCAAAACTCAAACAGGAAAGCTAGATTTACAGAAGACTGGTCCCTGATGGGGTATTAGAAGGAGAAGTTAAGGATGGTAGATAGTCCATCCACACCATGGGAAAGGACAACCATCACCCTGTTCCTCCTGCGATGGCCTGTTGCCTCAGCTTGAACAGAAAGTGCTTCAAATAAAAACACTTTCCCGTATGAGCACAGAAGTCTCCATCTCTCAAGGAGAGTCTGGGTCTCCAGTCTGGACCTCCTCTCCTGCTCAAACCCAGAGGGTCTAAGCAGGTTACAGATTGACTGGGATCAGTTTCAGAGCGAGCTGGGCCAGAGACTTAGAGTTTCCACAAGGCAATCTAACAAATCTAACAAATCATCTAAAATTATCGAGTAAGCTTGCATCAAAACATCACTCGACCCAGCTAGAATCCTCTTTCCTAGCCTGAGGAGGCTGCACCAGTTGATACCTTTTCTGTTCAAAAAGAAGGGGCTGCAGCAGACTGCACCTGGTCCATGGGCCTGGAGGCCACCTGGGGGAAGGGCCCAAGAGAAAGGTTGATGTGTGATCACCTGTGGCACTAATATGCGGGTGGGAAAAGGATTCCCTCTGCTCCAGTGGACAGAGATTAGATGGGAAATATAGCCTCCTTCTCTACAATGGCGAAAGTTATTCCAATTAGAACAGTTTCTTCCCTACCAACAGGCATAACAAACAATCGTGGTATTTGTAAGCACTCACTATGTACCAAACACTGAACTAAGTACTTAGGGTTGGACTCCAGATGCAGAGTGACTCAGTGGAAAGAGCATGGGCTTTGGGGTCAGAGGTCATGGGTTCGAATTCCAGCTCCACCAATTGTCAGCTGTGTGACTTTGGGCAAGCCACTTAACTTCTCTGTGCCTCAGTTCCCTCATCTGTGAAATGGGGATGATGACTGTGAGCCCGCTGAGGGACAACCTGATCACCTTGTAACCTCCCCAGTGCATACAACAGTGCTTTGCACATAGTAAGCGCTTAACAAATGGCATCAATATTATTATTATTATTATATACAGTCCCTAACACAGAGCTCACAGTGGAAGTGGGAGGGAGAACAGGTATTATACCTCTATTTTACAGGTGAGAAAACTGAGGCACAGAGATGTTAAGTGACTGTAGACTGTAAGCACCTGTAGACTCTAAGCTCTTCATAGGGAAACTAATTCTGTTGTTTTGTACTCTCCCAAGTGCTTTGTACAGTGCTCTGCACACAGTTAAGTGCTTAATAAATACCATTGATTGATTGTTTGATTGATAAGTGACTTGCCCAGGGTCACCCAGAAGGTAAATGGTGGAACCAGGATTAAAACCCAGGTCCTGTGACCCCCAGGCCTCTTCCCATTAGGCCACCTGCACACAGGTAGACTGTACTAATCTGGTACATTTTTATACTGGGTTGGACAACTTATATTACCTGACGATTTGTAAACCCGGGACCATTTTATGTATAATTTTAGGCAAGTTGTTTTAGCACCTTTAGGACTTTCTACAAATCTAACCCAGTATTTGCCAAGCAATCCACACAGAATTGCTAGAAAAATACCTATTATTTAAATAGCTAGTATTTACTGAGTGCCTATTGTGGACAACGCACTGCACTGAATGTTTGGGAGAGTAAAATAGAGTTAGAAAACATTTTCCCCATTCTCAAGCAGCTCACAATCTAGTGGGGGAAACAGACACCCAGTAAGTTTGTGGAAGAAAGAAATGACCAGAGAGATGGATACTAGTTACTAAATTACCTCTCATTCAATTGTAAATTGTGCTGAGAAGAAAGAGGTGCAAGCCACACAATTTCTTTTAATATTACCTCTCATTTATTTCATGTGGACAAGCATTTTCAAGTTGGGTTTTTTGGAAAGGTGCCACCATGAAATTGCTGAACTAGTGAACTTGTCAGATTAGTTTGGAACCTTGCTTTGAGCTCAGGCCCTGGATAACCCACTGGTTGTGTGATGCTATTTTCAGTTGAATTTTCCAGGAGAAGTTTCCATGTAAAGCATGCTTGTAACTACCCAGCGCTTAGAACAGTGCTTTGCACATAGAAAGTGCTTAACAAATGCCATCATTATTATTACCTGCCCAATGTTAGCCATACCCTGGATGAAGGTTTTGGGGCAATGCTCACTCAACTCTCCATTAAGGAAGTTCCCACTACTAATCTCACCTTTGGGCCTATATCAGGAATTCTGTCCTACTTGAATGCATTGAGCTGTACTAAGCACTTGGGGCATACAACAGAAGAGCCAGATACGTTCTATGCCCATAGGGAGCTTACACTCTAATGGGGGAAGGCAGACATAGATAGATTCAAAAATAGTGAAAACAATATATAACACTGAATAATCAATCAATCAATGAGTGATATTTATTAAGCACTTACTGTGTGCAGAGCACGGGCCTAAGCACTTGGGAGAATACAATACTACAGAGTTGGTTCAAACAAATCTCACAAATGCTGAGGAGGAGCATAAATAAATAAATTCCAAAGTGCAAGAGGTGGCCGAAAGGTTGATAAGAGGCCAGAATATTCCCCTAAACCCAGGAAGGAAGGTAGCAGAGTTAGGGGGAGAGACCAAGCCACAAGATTAAACAGACCTCAGGGAAAATCTTACATCCTGAATGGCTGCCTCTCTCCATATGCTCACTCTGCTTCTAGCATAGGGAACTGTTCTAAATTGTGACAGAAATATTCGTTACCAACTCCCTCTTTCACTGGGTTGAAAATGAGTCTGTGAGCACAGTGGCTATTAATAAGCAGGCAACAGTCACTCAGATTTCTTATATTTCTTCAGCTTCTGTGGAGTTTTCAGCCCCAGTTTTTTAAAAAATTAATTTTCACACTGTTCATCTCCTGTAGACACAGTCACTGTTTCTGCTTCCCTAATGGCAAAGAGAACTAAAAAATAAGCACCAGCCTTCACAGGGCCATTCTAAAGCTCTAGGAATTTATTTGGGTTTTGAAAATGCTTTAATAGAGCTGAATGAAAGGCATAGAACAAGTACAAAACATGAGGTGGTTTGGAACATTTTACCAAGGTTTAATTGGGTTTTTGAAATCCACCAAAAGCTAGCTTGTTGTTTTTGTTGTAAATAAAGTTGTTTGCAAAGCTAAGAAAAAGTAGACTCTCAAAGCCATATGGAAGAGACACCTCTCCTCCTTGCCCTCTGGTAAGGTGGAAGAGAAGGAAGGTGAGTAATCAAATCCTTGGGTACCTTTTTACCTCAGCTGATAATTCAAGTGTAATGTCTATGAGCTATCACAAGAAATAGCATCAGGGAGTTTGTTTTTTGGTGGGAAAAGGAGATTGGAGGGTGTGGAGAAAGGTTTCTGACAATCACATGTTTCTAAGCAATGCAGTATCCTAGCTGTTTTATCACATTTTTCTTGTCAGCATCAGGGCTTCTCTGCACTGGATTTCCTAAACCCTTGAATATATCTTGAATATAATGGGCATATGGGGAAGACGTTGGAGAATGTGCCCTTGGTTTGTCTCTAGACACAACAAAGTAAAGTGGAGAATTGAGATAAGTTTCTTGACAATTCAAGGCTCCAAACACTTTCTCACGAAAGAGCTAGACAATTGAGGCCAAAGTATGTGTTATCAACCAACACTCCAATCTGTATATCATGGATGGCAAATCTTCCTTGTTTCTTCAAAGTTCTTGGCCCAGTAGCAAAACTCCCTAATCTAACGGCCTTTACTCCATCCTCTCCCATTCTTGAAACATTGTCCAACCTTGGCTTCACTGACGCTGTTCTCTCCAGGTTCTCCTATCTCTCTGACTGCTCCTTCTCAGCCTTTTTCACAGGCTCCCCCTCTGTCTCCCACCCTCTGACAGTGGGGAGTCCCTCAAAGGTCAGGTCTGAGTCCCCTTTTATTCTCCATCTACATCCACTCTCTTGGAGAAGTCAATCATTCCCATGACATTAACTACCAGTGGATGATTCCCATATCTACATCTCCAAGGCCTGATCTATCTCCTTCTCTGCAGTCTCACATCTCCTCCTGCCTTCAGGAAATCTCTATTTGGATGTTCTGCCAATACATCAAACTAAACCAATACAAAACAGAACTCCTCATCCTCCCATCCAAACCCTGTCCTTCCCCCATCTTTCCCATCACTGCAGACAATACCGCTATCCTCCCTATCTCACAAGCCTGGGACCTTGGCATTATCCTCAAATCATCTCACGCATATATATTCAATCTGTCACCAAATCTTGTTGGTTCTACCTTCACATTACTAAAATCCACCCTTTCTTCTTTATTCTAACTGCTAGTATGCTTAGTCAAGCACTTATCATAGCCCACCTTGACTACTGCATCAGCCCCCTTGCTGACCTCCCTGCTTCTTGTCTCTCCCCACTCCAGTCCACACTTCACTCTGCTGCATGGATCATTTTTCTAAAAAAAAATTCAGTCCATGCTTCCCTACTCCTCTCAGCCTCCGGTGGTTGCCCATCCGCCTCCACATAAAACAAAAACTCCTTGCTTAAAACACTCAATCAGCTCACCCCCTCCTTGGTTTCCTCACTAATTTCATTCAATCGTATTTATTGAGCACTTACTGTGTGCAGGGCATTGTACTAAGTGCTTAATTTCCTACTATAACCCAGCCCACACAATTTGCTCATCCAACTCCAACTAATTTACTGTACCTTGATCTCCCATGCTGACCCCTTGCCTACGTCAATCAGTCGATCAATTGCATTTATCGAGTGTTAACTATGTACAGTGCATTGTACTAAGTGCTTGGGGGACTACAATATAACAGAGTTGGTAGACACTTTCCCTGCCCACAGTGAGCTTACAGTTTTGAGGGAGACACATCCTCTGACCTACTCCCTCCCCGTTTATATACAACAGACTACCTTCGAAGTCTTTTAAAGTCACATCTCCTCCAGGAGGCCTTCCCCAATTAAGCCCTCTTTTCACCTACTCCCTCTCCCTCCTGCATTGCCTATGAATTTGGATCTGTATCCTTTGAGCACTTGATATTCATTCTACCTGCAGCCCCACTACACTTAAGTACATATCTGTCATTTATTTAAATTAATGTCTTTCTCCCCCTTTAGCCTGCAAGCTCCTTACTTCTCCAAGCACTTACTACAGTGCTCTGTATACAAATAGCACTCAACAAATACCACTGACTGATTGATTTTGCTGAAACAAATCCATGATGCTTCCCTCTTCCTCGGGCGTTCACTGTCGAATATGTTGACCACTTTCATTTCTTGGCTGAGGTTAATGTGGTTTGTCACTTCTTCAATTTCTTGCCTTTAAAACCCTCAAAAACAATCATGAGTTTCTAAAAGAAGGGCCAATCACCACGGAAAATATATCCAGTCATTTAGAGAACTCTTAATTGAAATTGGAATAGGAGCCCTCTTATTTAGCAACTGACACCCACACCTCAGGCCCACTTGGGCATCTAAATGGAAAATACCAATATGTGAGTCAAATACATGGATTTCAAGAGCACCAAAGGATTTACTCTGAAAAATATCAGGAAGGAGCCTTAAAGCGTGTGACAAACAGGGGACTTTCCTTCCCATTTTCTTTCAGAGGTTGCTCAAGTCTACAGTCGTATATCTAAATTTTAGTTTAGGAATGGAGCAAAATCTCCTTCCTCAGTTCAAATTTCACGAGGCTTTTATTGTAGCAGAGGGTGTATTCTTTCATGAACTAGGGTGAAACTGGGGCGGGGTGGGAGGGGAGAGAAATATTGAACCCTCCAGTCTGAAGAACTCTTGCCTTAGCTCCATCCTCATGATTTACCAGTGACACAACCAGAGTTCCCACAGCAAAGGGTTTCATTCTTAGTAATGCTGGCGGGGGAAGCCGGATCAGGGACTTCTTCTCAGACTGCCTCAAGGTTAATTTCATTTCCTGGGGTAAGCTTTAACTATAGTAGAATCATCCATCCCTACTTTCTAGTCCAGGACAGCCTGTTCTCTGGTGGATCACCCTTTTTATGCACCCATTAGAAACAGAAAAAAAGATTTCATTGATTCAGTCCACTGAAACCTTATCTCCTTCCCCACCCACTTGTATGGGCATGATTTAAGGATCCCACTAGTGAAGTGTTAATTGGTATAATGATTCCAACTAAAAGATTGTGGTGCACCTTGCCTGGTGTTCTGTTCAGTGGCTGAACTTGGCTTTATTGTTCATAGAATATTGCCTGTTTACTTCTTTTGATGCTGGTTTACTTGTTTTGATGAGTATATATCTATAATTCTATTTATTTATATTGATGCTATTTATGCCTGTTACTTGCTTTGATGTCTGTCTCCCCCTTTCTAGACTGTACGCCTGTTGTGGGCAGGGATTGTCTCTATTGCTGAATAGTGCTTTCCGAGCACTTAGTAAGGTGCTCTGCACACAGTAAGAACTCAATAAATACGATTGAATGAATGAATGAATAGAAATTTAAAATTGCAGGGGACCACTAAGCACCTGGCTTGCCATCTGCCAAAAATGGCTACAAGACACTGGCACTGAGTCTACATCAGTCAGGGGTGGAGAATCTGGTCATCTCTGGAACCGTTCAAGGGGAAGACTCACGGATACCACCATCAACAGAAGGATCTCTCAAGGAAAGGATTCCCATTAAAGGAGAAGGGGTCAGAATTGCTTACATCATCAGAAGAGGAATTTCTATGGAGAAAGGGTTTCCACATGTTCCCGCCTATTGTCAACTAAAGAAAGGAGGAATCTGTTCATCATGTGGGACTCTTTGTTGGACTGGGGACTAAGGAGGGGAGTCTGGGATGCATTTGGGAGTTTGCAACCTTTTAGCTACATGAGGCAAGTTGTGTGTCTACCAGATTAAACTGGGATGGTGCAGCCTGGTATGCGGGGCCAGTTGGTCTCTTCAATAAAGAGGATTTGTGATCTTGATGTGTGACCCTATCAGTAATGATTACCTAGTGGGACAGTCCTGTTACCCTAGAGGGTCAGTGGTGATAACCTCCAGGTAGATTAGTAATTAACCTCTTGACCAATTAATCAATCAATGGTATTTATTGAGCACTTACTGTGTTCAGAGCACTGTACTAAGCACTTGGTATACTGGGTATACTGCAACAAAATTGGTATGCATGTTCTCTGCTCATAAAAAGCTTACAATCTAGAATGGGGAGACTGCCTGCCTACATCAATCAATTGATCAACTGCATTTATCGAGTGTTAACTATGTGCAGTGCACTGTACTTAAGTGCTTGGGGGACTTGTCTGCCTACAATATTAATGTACTCAGAAATTGTCAGCCCTGGATTTATGATGATCCCCTTAAAACAGGACACTTAAGAGTGGAAAAATAGTTTACTTTTCCATTCACCTTTCTCCTTTCATCATCCTTATTTCCTGTCTCTTTAAGTTCACTCTCCCTGCACCTTCCCCACTATTTTCTTTAATTGAAAATCTACACATTTTAAAAAATCACACTTGTTTGCAATCATCAGAGCAGAAAGCCAGTGGTGGCAAAACTTCAGGCCTCAGGAGGTGAGAGCTCTCAAACACACACACACACACACACACACAAAACATACATAGCCACATAGAGGGAAGATTGAGGTACAGTAGAAGCGAAAAGCAAAGAAACATTTATAGTGTTATTTGTCTATGATATCTTTTGGGAGTAATTGAATTGACCTATGTTCTTGTTTTTGGATGGCCTGCACAGTAATTCGATTGGGTTTGTATTCTTCAGTGTAGAATCATATGGCAAGAGTGGATTTTGAGAAGTCAGGATCCCTCCCTCCCCCTCCTTACCTCCTTCCCCTCCCCACAGCACCTGTATATATGTATATATGTTTGTACGTATTTATCACTCTATTTATTTATTTTATTTGTACATATTTATTCTATTTATTTTATTTTGTTAATATGTTTTGTTCTGTTGTCTGTCTCCCCCTTCTAGACTGTGAGCCCGCTGTTGGGTAGGGGCCGTCTCTCTATGTTGCCGACTTGGACTTCCCAAGCGCTTAGTACAGTGCTTTGCACACAGTAAGCACTCAATAAATACGATTGAATGAATGAATGAATGAATCCCTCTGCTTGAAGGCAGGATTGTGCCTAAGCCATTCTGGATAAAAGCAGCATGGCATAATGGATAGAGCATGGGCCTGGGAATCAGAAGGTCATGCATTGTAATCCCAGTTCTGGCACTTAATAATAATAATGATAATAATGGCATTTATTAAGCACTTACTATGTGCAAAGCACTGTTCTAAGCACTGGGGAGGTTACAAGGTTATCAGGTTGTCCCACGGAGGGTTCACAGTCTTAATCCCCATTTTACAGATGAGGTCACGGAAGCACAGAGAAGCTAAGTGACTTGCCCAAAGTCACACAGCTGACAATTGGCGGAGCTAGGATTTGAACCAGTGACCTCTGACTCCAAAGCCTGTGCTCCTTCCACTGAGCCACACTGCTTCTCTGGTTTGCTGTGTGACTGTGTGCTTTGGGCAAGTCACTTCTCTGTGCCTCAGTTACGTCATCTGCATAATGGGGAATGAGACTGTGAGCCCCACACGGGACAGGGACTGTGTTCAACCCAATTTGTTTGTATGCACCCCAGCGCTTAGTACAGTGCCTGGCACATAGTAAGTGCTTAACAAATACCATAATAATAATGATAATTATTATTATATTCTATTGCTTTTCAACAAAATTTGGCACTTGGGTACACTATGGAAATCCTCCTTTAACGCACTGTTCGTCCTTGGACTCCAGCTGTCAGAAGCCTTCAATTTAGAAGTTTCCCTGCCACCAAAGGAGAAGCAGTGTGGCTCAGTGGAAAGAGCCCAGGCTTTGGAGTCAGAGGTTATGGGTTCAAATCCCTACTCCGCCAATTGTCAGCTGTGTGACTTTGGGCAAGTCACTTAACTTCTCTGCGCCTCAGTTACCTCATCTGTAAAATGGGGATTAAGACTGTGAGCCCCCCGTGGGACAACCTGATTACCTTGTAACCTCCCCAGCACTTAGAACAGTGCTTTGCACATAGTAAGCGCTTAATAAATGCTATTATCATTATTATTATTATAAATTGTCAAATTGGAATGGACAACTCCTCTAGTGGCTGGTTTCCCCTCTCACCTTTCATCTCCATCAGAACAGCAACCCAGAGTTTCTTTACTTGAGAAAGCACATTTGTTTGCTACCTGCAGATATGCTTGGACACAAGGGGACTAACATAAAGAGAGGAAAGACTGGACAGTTTCTGCAGTTACTGATTGAAGCAGCATGGCTCAGTGGAAAGAGCCTGGGCTTTGGAGTCAGAGGTCACGGGTTCAAATCCCAGCTCCACCACTTGTCAGCTGTGTGACTTAGGGCAAGTCACTTCACTTCTCTGGGCCCCAGTTACCTCATCTGTAAAATGGGGATGAAGACTGTGAGCACCCTGTGGGACAACCTCATCACCTTGTAACCTCCCCAGAGCTTAGAACAGTGCTTTGCATATAGTAAGCACTTAATAAATGCCACCATTATTATTATTATTGAGCTTTCTGGAACGTGAGACAGGACCTATGTGCGCATCTGTTTCTACATGGTTGTGGGACTAACCACGTTTGTTTCTAAAGGTTGCTTTACATCATTACTCTTTATTACCAGCAGAACTCCCATCTAGGTTGGCCCTAAATGCCTTACGCCACATGAGCTAATTAAGCGTGCATTAAGAGAAGCAGCCACACATTTCTGGGCAATAGCTGCCAAAAGATATCCCAACCCAAGCCAGGAATTTTCATTCAGGTCAAACATTCTGAAGCTATATCATCACAGTCTGCAGTCATCTTAATTAAGAAGTAAACAGTCCCACTGCAAAAAGTGTGTACTTTATATAAATGCTGCAAGTTTTCTCTATTCCCCTGATTTTAAATAATGAGAAGTCTTTCACTCACAGCTGTTAGCTCATCCGTAACTCAGTAACAGTGCAGCAGAGTAAAAGAGGTAAATCGTGGCGTGGATTTAAAAATTCCACCTGGATGAGCTGTTTCTAGCCTTGTGATGGTCCCTCTCAATACACCCTTCCTTGGCAGATTTACTCCGGTGTGCACTTGGTGGCTTTAACAGTAACAGTCTGGCCACACTTTAACACTCACGTGCCCGATCTCTCCAGTGCTGGCCCTCTCATTTCCCCAAGGTTTTCCTTTGTCTCTATGGCATTAATTCAGCATGCAATTAGGGATCTAATAAAGCAAACATAATGCAACTGTAGGAGAAGTCTGATCCTGGGATAGAGTAGAATGGGTTTTGTGGAGCCTGAATTGGGGAGCCCAAGCTTGTGTGTAAAAATGTTGGCAATAAATCATGCCCAGGTAGCAAATGATGGCCATGGGGGCATGAACTGAGGATGCATTTTCACAATAAAGAGAGACCGGATGTGTACAAGAAATGGAAGGAAATGAGTTTGGGGCCTTACTGAGTTATCATTCTGATTTAAGACCTGCACACACAAACATCAACCCCTTCATCATTTCAATGATGAAATGGTTCACATGGTAGAATTATCCAACAAAACCATTAAACCGAACCAAATTCAGAGAAAACCAACACTGTATTTGCTTCCAAATGAATATGGCAAGTGCAACAAGCATTTAGGATGTGAAATCAGCTTTTATGGGTGCGATAAGTCTTTGAGCGAGAGATAGCACAAGGCACTTGCTCTAATGAAGGCCTCTCCACTCTCGCTTGATAAGAGATCACACAGACCTTTGGTACGACCTGGTAGGCTGACTGAAAATATTTCTGCCAAGCCCGACGAAATTCCCACTAAAGATCTGGAGGAAGATGAATGGTACTTAAGCAACACAAAGACCGTGAAATCAAACCATTAGAAAACAATCTCTGAACCAGTCAGTTTCTTTCACCTTCTTTTCACAATGACAAAGCCCCTAGAAAGGCATTGAACGTTTCCTTTAATCTTTTCCCCATGCCGATGTGTTGAATTTCATACCCGTTTTATTATGGGCCCAGTGAGGGTTCTTACCAATTTGGAAATACCGTCCTGCCTTTCTCTCTCCACTCTTTCTTAGGATATCGCCGTCTTGAAGAAACATAGTGGATTTGGAGGAGGGGAAACTAATGGTAGAAATGAGTTGTATCCCAAAATGCAGAGGCAGTAAGCCCTACTTGGGTTGTTCTGGAATTTCACATGGAGCCAGAGTGGGGGATTTGAACGGCTGGCCAGCTGACAGTTAGTCGCTACATTGTACTCTCCCAAGTGCTTAGTACAGTGCTTTGCACACAGTAAGAGCTCAATAAATATGACTGAATAATCCTACAGGCCACCTTGGTTTTGGGTCAGTCCTGGGAAGTGAGGGAAGTTCTGAACCGGTCATCAATCAATCGTATTTATTTATGAACTGTGGTCATCCACAGTTTTGGTAAAGTTTTGCACAAGAAGACAAAAGTCAGTATTCATGTCAGGCCTAACCTGTCCCAGCCTATCCATCCCCAGTTCCAGCGCAGTGAGCACTGAACTGGGTAAAAAGTTCAGGTCAAACCAGAAGCTGCTCGCTTCTGGAAAGTGCCACCATTCATATGACATAGGCCTTGGAGCTTCTGGAAGTTGGAGTTCCAGCAGCTGAGGAGACAACTGGACATAAGTGACGTGGAATTACAACACATGCATATCCCAAACTCTATGCTGCTGTTGACCCCCCAACTTAAAACCTTTAAGATGGAGGTGTTGTGGCGGACCACAGTCACCCAAACTTAACTGGACTTGGCTTGGTGTTGTTCTAATTAGACTTAATAGAATTCAAACCTCTGGGCCTACAGGAAGTACTTTAGGTGATCAATCAATCACTCGTATTTCTTGAGTGCTTACTCTTTCCAGAGCACTGTACTAAGCACTTGGGCGAGTACAATATAAAAGAGTTGGTAGACACGTTCCCTGCCCACAGTGAGCTTACAATCTAGTGGATGAGCTTACAGTCTAGAGGATGGAACTGAACCACTTTAACTTGTGTTAAGACTAGGATCCTTGGGACCTTCCTCAGGGCAGTCAATGATTATTTCCTTGGCAGTTCTGAGCACTCGGTGTTGACTGATAATGATCACGATCTTTCGAGGACTGGCAGGACTGCAATGCTGAAGGATGCAAACAGTAGTAGTACAAAAGAAGTCCTTGCTTTTGTCACAGCTACTTTATTGGCCTGATCCAAGTGCACTGTGTTCTTGGCTTGCAGACTCAGATGCAGGTCACTAAAAAGGACAAGGATGTAGGAACATAACTAGTCTCCCAGCTTTTTTCAACCTTCTTTGCGTTAATCTAGAAATGGGGAGAGCCAAGCCCACTGATGTCTAAGGAGTCGGTTTAGGCTAGGGGGGAATGCCATGACAAAATTCTTTGCGGGGAAGGAAAGTGTTTTATCTTCTGAAGAGCAGACCTGGTCTCACATAGTTGTTGTGGCCCCACCCAAGGCCACAGAGGGTTCCTGCAGTTGCTACCTTTAGCATTGTACTGCTGGCTCCTCTTTTTTAAAAAAATGTGGTATTTATTAAGCACTTACTATGTGCCAGGCACTGTTCTAAGCACTGGGGTAGCTACAAGCTAATCAAGTTGGACATAGTCCTTGTCCCATATAGGGCTGACTGTCTTAACCCCCATTTTACAGGTGAGGTAACTGAAGCAGAGAGACGTGAAGTGACTTGCCCAGAGACCCACAAGTGATGGAGCCGGGATTAGAAACCAAGGCCTTCTGTCAGGCCAGTGCTCTATCCACTAGGCCATGCTGCAACTGCCCGAGATGGAGTAGGAAAGAAAAAGGACATGTATAGAGATTGGGTAAGGTCAAAATGTATTCTTCTGTTCCAATCCTGAGCCCAATTACTGCTTGAAAAGTACAATTTGTTTATCTATTTGCTTGCTTTTGTCTTATTATTTGTATTTATGCTTTCACTTTTTTCCCTATTATATATTTAGAAATTTAATTCTGACAGTCTCCCTTATTAGATCATCAGCCCCTGGGAGCAGGGATTGTTTCTTTGGGAACAGTGCTATTCACACAGTAGGTGCTGATGATCATCATCACCTTCATCATCGTCGGTATTTATTGAGATATGGGGACAAACGTTGAAAAATAAAAAGGGTTAGAATGGGCCCAAGAGTAAAAATAACCAGGTCTAATTCTGGAGTGAGAAATTTTTGTTTGGGTATCACCTCATTCCATTCCTGAGCAAACCACCGGGCAGTGATGCCATCAGGTTTTAGAGTAGATGGCCTCCATTCTCACCACCGACCGTTGCATCCTATATTCTTGGGTCAGTTCTCTCCAGTTCCCAAGAGTCACTTGCGGAGTTCCCTCAAGTATGTCCTGAAAACTCATTTCTTCAAATCCATCTCCTGTCGAGAACCATTCCCGGCAAAAGCTCTTATTCTTAATTTGGAAGCCTCCCTTCTCTTACCTGACCTACTGAAACTATTTCCTATTGGTTTACAGGCCCTATCCAGGAAACAGACTCTCATCCATAGCAATACACTAATTAATCAGCAGGACCAGAATTTGCCACCACCTAGGGACACTGAACAATTAAAGCAATAAAGATGATAATAATAATAGCCGCCCCACTTCAAATTTTCTAAATGGAATGTTTTCTTTTAAGGAATGCCAATGACTTTACATTTGTAGCTCTCATTTTCCTGTGAGAAATAGTGAATAATCTGGAATGTGGGGCCAAGGCCATATCTAATTCCCACTTATGTATTCTCTTCCAGTGCTTAGTACAGTGTTCTGAACACAGTAAGCTCTCAACAGATACTATTACTACTACAACCACCACCACCAACATCAAGATAGCTTAAAAGGGCCACCTGGGTTCTGAAAATCCTGTTAATTTTACTTGCTCTGCTTTAGGTGGCATATGAGCCAGGGGAGTTAAAAGGGGACTGGGGAAACAATATATGCCATATATACAAAAATATGCAATAATAGATGCAAAGGGAGAAAAGACATTTACTCCCAAATACCCCATCCCCACCCACGGCTCTGAGAAGCCAGGGAGAGCATATAGGCTCACACAACACTATTTTGGGCCAGTACTTTGATCATTCTTATCTGAAAGGGTGGATTCAGATCTTTGGAGTGATCTTGCCAGACCATATGGGGTTTGCTAAGCAGAGACAGTTTTTGGGCTACTGCTTAAATTTTTTTATGGCATTTGTTAAGTGCTTACTATGTGTCAAACACAGTTCTAAGCACTGAGGTAGATACAAGTGAATTAGGCTGGACACAGTCCCCGTCCCACACAGAGCTCAAGTTCTCATTAGGGGGGAGAACAGAAGAACTGAGGCATGGAGGAGGTAAGTGACTTACCCAAGTAACACAGTAAGCATTTGCTAGAGCCAGGATTAGAACCCAGGTCCTCTAACTCCC
The DNA here is from genome assembly GCF_015852505.1 of Tachyglossus aculeatus. NCBI lineage: Eukaryota > Metazoa > Chordata > Mammalia > Monotremata > Tachyglossidae > Tachyglossus > Tachyglossus aculeatus. The sequence goes on along the minus strand of NC_052067.1, from coordinate 38,249,289 downwards.
AGGCCTGTGCTCTTTCCACTAGGCCATGCTGTTTCTGTATCCTTAAGCCCGTCGGAGGCAAGTGTTATACTAAATAGGACTGCAGTTGCTTCTGCCAGAGATTATCGCAGGGACCTTGGAATGCATCTTCCCATGAGGTGCCCTGCTTTGCAGGACAATTTGCACCCCTTTAGGAATGGACTTTACGCTGCAAAGAATAGCCTTGTAGTCTTCAACCCCTGATTCCCGACATATCTCAGGAGTAGAGTTGATGCCAGAGGTCGAAAGGTGAAGCCAAAAATCTCCTTTCATCTATTTCATTCACCTCACCTGCTTCCCATCCCATCTGGCCACATATTCATCATCATTTCATGGAGGCAAGCCCAGGATGAGGGTCCTTACTGAGGCAGGAAATAAGGCCCTGGAGAGGAAGACACCCAGCTTCCTGGTCTTGCTCTGTAAAGCACTCTGGGCTTGGAATCCAGGGCCTGTTGGAATAAATGACCCTCTGTGCTGCAGCCAAGCCTGGAAGAGTGTTTGCTTTATTTTAATACAATACCTTGGACTTATTACCTAGTACCTTGTTTCCCCAGAGCTTCAATACTCCCTACACAGGGTCTCCTTGACCCTTAGAGTCAGGGTTGGACTAACCAGCTGCATAGTCCTAGCAAATTCTGCCCAAAGGAGGCCCGGCATGGGCTCAGATCAGGTTTTGAACCGGATCAGATCAAGTCCAAAAACAGGAGGCAGGATGGCTAGTGCCTCTAGGGCCTCTGAAGTTGGAAGTGGCCCCCAAAATGGTAGCCAAGGGGGCCAGGTCGATGTTTGTTGACTCTATGAATCTTGAAGACACAATAGCCCAGAAAAACAACTACTCAATGCTCTCCTCTCCTAGAAGTAAGGTTGGGTGAGTGGGGGGCAGAATGAGGGGGTTCTGCTTAAGGTGTGTCCAGGGCAGCCCTATATTTCTCAGCCAATGAAGGGCCAGTCCACTCAGAGACCCAGCAGAGTGAAAATCTGCCCCTCCTGCCTTTATCATCCCTTGGAAGAAGGGGCAGGATTATTCCTACACGGGAAAACAAAGGCCCAGGCAAAGCCAAACCTGACCTGAGAACATCCAGGCTGCCTAGATTAGACAGGGGGTTGTCTCCTCAGGGACATTTATCCTGATTCATCCATCTCCATTCATCTTTACGATGGCAAGATCCCCTTGCAGAAAATGTCTAAACTCCCCCAGAGAGTTAAGCATACACTAACTCTTGAAACCACTCCCTAAAAACATGGAGGAAGAAAGAGGTGGGTTCAGCAGAGTGCCTGTAATATTTATGCTGAGCACAAGATGCACTTCTGCAATGGGGCTTCCTGCGGTTTCAACAACATTCCTCGTTCCCCCTCCTCCTCCTCTTCAGTCCCCTCCCTTTCCAGCGGATACTCCAGAGGCCGCCAAAACAAACATAGCACGTGGGAAACAGTCAGTAAATCCAAAACAAAGGAGGATTTCTTTTATCAGCTGTTTCCTGTTGTCAGAGAATAAATTACCAGCTTTAACCTGGAAAAAAAAAAAGAGGAGCTGTGCTGTGTGGAAACGAAATAGATGGAGTAATAGTGTGATGTACCTGAGTTTTCTTCATTCAGCTCTGTTGGGAAGGTGAAACCTGGGAAGCTTCTTTCAGGCTGAGGATACAGCTCAGAGGTGGAGCAGGAATGAGGGTAGAGGTGGAGCCCAGACAGCCTTAGATTTCCCTGCCTAGAAGAAGGGGAAAGGACTTGATGACTTCTGGTCCCTCATTCATTCATCCTGGACAGAGGTCTTATGTTAAAGGACCTGGGTACAAGACTTGCTTCCTGTGTGATCTTGGGCAAGTCTCTTAACTTCTCTGTGCTTCTCATCTGCAAAATGGTTCAATACCCTCCCTATGGGGGGGTCCACTGTAGCAAGCATAAGTAACATAATTTAACAAATCAATCCATCAATCCATGGTATTTCTGGAGCATTTACTATGCACAGAGCACTCTACTGAGTACTTGGCAGACTACAACAGAATTCGTGGGTACGTTCCCTGCCTATAACAAATTTACAGTCAGGAGGACTGTACAAATACCACAGTTATAGTGGGTTGTCTGCTGTGTGAACTTGGGCAAGTCACTTAACTTCTCTGTGCCTCAGTTACCTCAATAAAATGGGGATTAAGACTATGTGCCTTATGGGGGATAGGAACTGTGTTCAACCTGATTAGTTTGTATCTACCCCAGAGCTTAGTACGGTGCCTGGGTCACAGTAAATACCTAGCAAATACCAGAATCTTTCTAAAAATGGGATTTTGAGGCTTCTTTGAAAGGCAAGGCAGGGGGCAGAAAATGTATCTTAAATTGTCGTTCAGTTCCATAATCAATCAATGGTATTTATTGAGCACTTATTCTGTGCAGAGCCCTACACTAAGTGCTTGGGTGAAAATACTAGAGTAAGCAAACATGGCCCCTGCCTTCAAGGTATTTACAATCTAGGCAAAGAGACAGACATCAAAATCAATTCCATAGACCTCCTTACTTTCGTACCCTTGTCCTGGAAATACATTTTGTATTCCTGGCCACCCACCAGAAAATTCACTCTCTGTACCTAATCTGATTATTTGACATCCACCCCAGTGCTTCGTTCAGTGCTTGGCAGAGTGTAATTTTATCATTCGTATTCATATTTTAAGTTCCAGCAGGTCTCTGCTCTGGCATGTTTCTCGGGGTTGGGGGTGGGAGGCACCACTCCCAGGAGTCAGGCCAGGCTTTGAGATCTTTCTGTGACCTCTGAGCCAGGGAAAGCTGGGGACATGCCCAAGAAATTCAGGGACATTTGCCAACATAGCAGGTGAAAGCTTCCAGCGATGCCACTAAACCAACCTGGGGCACAAGGGCAAGACTGGTGTTAGCCCTTCCACGGCCTCTGGCAACCTGGCATTGGCTGGGCTGGGGCCAGGGCAGGGTTTAAAACATGGAACTTTCTGCCACTTTACTGGTTGTGCTCTTTGAACCACACCCAACTACCTTAGGACTCAGGAGGCTTTGGCTCTGGGTTTTTACACTGTCCCAGGCTGGATCTGGGAGGGGGGAATTTAGGGAAGTGAACTACTGGAGTAATTCCAATTCTTAAATCCCCATCCCTGTCCAATCCAGGGTCATGAAATCCCGTCTTTTGGGGGGCTACCAGAGCCTTCTCCTCAGGGTGGGGAGGGGCCTAAGAGAAGCTCTGCTGGTTTACAGGGAGGGGTGGAGCGCAGAAGCAGCCACCCCCTTCAACCACCGGCTTCGCCTGCTCCTAAAACTGATTCTGGTCAAAGGGTGATGAGCTTTCTTCCAAATGACTTGGAATCCCACAGGCCTTCTTCCCCCAAGTTGGGCTCAGCCCACAGAGCTGAGGTTTGAGATTCTCCCGCCGCTCTGGCAGCAGACCTGTTCCTTTTGAGTCGGAGGGCTCCCGCAACTCTCATCCCAGCAGGGGTGGGCTCCTCGCACACGCTGAAAGGCATCCAGTAGATGAAAGGGGCCGATTTAACACTGCTGGGAAGACGGCTCTTGGGCTGCCTGGCTCTCGCTGAGGCCTGCCGGTGCCTTTGACTTCCCAGCAGTGACATAACCAACTTACTCCGGCCCCTCCCCTACTACAGAGTTTTCTCACGTCCCCCCGCTCCTCCTGCTACCCTTACTCTAGGTTCTCTCCCTCTTCTCCTTTTCGTTCTCCCCACTTACTCGCCCTTCTCCCTGTTCTCCTTGCTTGATTTCCTGGTTCAGTCCGGAGTACACATCGGGGAGAGCAGAGTGGGGTGGCTGGGTTCCTTCTGGCTCCAGACTGAAGCTGACCGCTTGACCCGGAGATGCCTCTAGCAGGTCTGATTTGGGCAGCCAGGGCCTGCTTAGCCATTGCCTGCTGGGCTTGGGGATGAGCCTCCTCTCTTTGCCGCAGCTCAAGAAGCAGGCTGGCGTGTCTGACTGGAGTGTCCTGCCCCAGAGACTCTATAGCAATACCATCTGTTACTACAGTGAGTCTGGCATGGCTCCGGGTGGAGCGTGGGGGCTCCTGGACTGCTCTGAGGTAGGGGGATGGAGGGAATTCTGGCTCCCGTTCCCACTGCTCCAGATCTTCCGCCATCAGGGTGCTGTCCTAGACATGGCGCAGGGACCTGTGAGGTTCCCATCACACAGCAGGGTGAGATGGAGCAACTCTGGTGCTACTCCTGCTTGCCTACTCTCTGCAGCCATGGTTTCAAATGCTTTGCCCTTACCCCTCACCCACAACGCCCACTTGCTATTCCAGTAAAATACATTTTTGGCTTTCACCCCTGAAAATGAGCCTGCTATAACAAGACTGGAAGAGTTTCAGAAGGAAGAACAGAGTATCTGGGCTCCTCTTAGGGCCAATAAGAGAAACTTCTGAATTAGGGACTGTTTAAGGATAACTGGATGGGCCCCGTGGGGAGTTGAAGGTGATAGGAATAGGGCCAGACCCACACCACAATCAGCATCCCTGCCACTGCACACTTCGAAGAAGAGGTAAACTTGCTTGGTTTGGGCACAGAGCTCTTCCAGTATCTCTGCCAGAATCAACAGTTCTAATTGATTATCTATTGTGGCCAGAATAGCGGTTTAAGTGCTCAGCGAATCCACTAGAGATGGAAAAGACATTGTTCCAGTAGATGTAAACTCAGTCAATAGTACTTATTTAATGTTTACCATACTAAGCACTTGAGTGATTACAATATTAGGAGTAGCGGAGTCTTATTTTATATGCCTTTAGACAGAAGAGCTGAAAATGAGAAAAGAAATATAAATAACAGGTACAAGTGGATAACCAGGTACATAGATGAATGCTGAGGTGGTTGAAGGGATGGCTTAACTGGGACTAGGGTGAAGGGGGTATCTATCACCTGGAGGAGGTGACTTTTTACCAAGGCTTTGAAAGAAAGTTTATGCCAGTTCATGGTATATGTTAAGCATTTACTATGTTGCAAACACTGTTGTTGAAGCTGAAGGAAGAAGTCATCCCAGAAGAGGCGGGGGAAGGCTTGTATGACGGGTTGGAGGTGAGAGGATCAAGAGCAAGGAATATGTACATACTTTTGGATGACTGTATGACATCTAGCATAGCATTATGCCAATGGGTTTAATAATATTCTGAATGGTATTTGGATTGAGTGGGGTTACCATTGGATTTGGAGGAAAACAACCTTTTGTGAAGCCCATTTTCTTCCAGAAAAGGTCTAAACTGCAGATATAAAAGGCAAAAGTATACATACCTATGTATATGTATATATACATATTCCTTGCTTTTATATAAATGTGTACACACATAAATACACACACACATATATATACACATATATGTGTGCGTACACATTTATATATACAGAGAGAGACAGAGACAGAGAGAAAGGCAGGCAGAGGCATTCCTCGGGAGCATTAAAGGCCTGCTGGCAGTTGACAAAAGTGGAAGTTTGTGTTCTCCAGCATGCAATAAAGATGCAAACGGAAGCCTCTTCCAGTGGGTACTGAGGACCTCATCTCTTTCCTTCCCCTCACTGTAGCCCCATCCTCATTCCCCAGTTCCCTGCTGACCAAAGGGTTGCCTCATTTAATCAGGACAGACTGTTGTGGAGCGATTCCCATTGTCCACCATCCCTCCTGGTGCCCTAGTTCATCATCTCCATGAGTTACTGCAGCAGGTCTCCTGCCGTGTTGCGGACTACCTCTGCTGGGCCCTGTCCCACCTGGGAAATGCCCTGGTTATCCTCAATTGAATATGCCCGCCATCCAGATTTGGAAACTTTGCAATATCACGCAATATCTCCCCATATTCCACATATCCACAGTTTTGACTAGTTAGAGCTGAAGAAGTGGTGATCTTAACTCTCTTCCCCTTTCTAACAAGGCGCTCATGCTCCACAAACTCCTATTTGCACTGAAAAATGATTGCGGTATTCTCTCTGTCTCTCATTTAATAACCTAGTGGTGTTTGAACTATTGCTATTTTGTAATGTTGGTCTGTATTGAAATACTTAGGTTTAATAGATCCTGGAAAGCAGGAATGGGTCTACCTTGGTTTGTACATTCCCAGCTGAACATAGGCGGATATTTCATATGTCCTCTTTGATGAAGCCTAGCTTTAGACAGCTGGGAGACAGTACCAGAAGGCAGACCAGCCTGGGGTACAGCAATTAGAAGCGGGGTAACTCTCCTGGAACAAGGAGTTCAAGACAATCGTGACACAAAGAGAGAGGAACAAAAATGGTGCCAGATTCTGTCGAGGGGGGCAAAGGAAACACGTGCAACACGGCGTGAGCTTTATGTGTGCAGAGTGTGGAAGGGATTGTTGTTTCGGCATTTGTCTTACCAGTTATACCCACACCCATAAATAAAACACTCACTATTAGTTTTTATAATCTTTGAACCTAAAGGAAATTGATCTATCTGTGTTATCTCTCTATCTTATCTGATGACAATGATAAGGATTACTGCCTAATTTTGGTGAAGAGAGACAGCGTATGGGGTTTTCCTGGAAAAATCTCAGCTTCTAGTTGCCACTGAATTTTTAAAAACAAACAAAACAACTTTATGCATTATGGAGAAAAAGTGAAACCACTTAAAATTTCTTTACTGAAATTCATATTTGGATGAAGTTTTAGGCAAAAGTTTAGGCCAAATTTATTTTATGGGTACCTCCTCGCCCATCCCTACCAATAATGCTATTTGAATCTTTCCATGTAATTAGTGAGTGAGGGTAATTAATGCCTAGGAGAATTTGGCTGAACATATCTTTGGATGCATGAGCATTTTTAAATAGACCAGAAGGTAGTAAAGTACATGCTTCTACTTGCTGACAGTGAAAATGTCTAGTCAGAATTAAGGTGTTATTTCCACATGCCAATCTGCACACCATTTATATGCTTCTTAGGTGGACCTAGTCTGTTGGTGGAAAAGAAAGGAGTTTATCGGGAGCTCTGAATAGTGTGGCATGGCATTTGGAGTAAGGTGGAAAAAGGTGGGTGATGGGAAAGTGGTAGTTTCTCAGTTGATTGGTCATAGTAGTATCTATTTGCTTGTACATATCTGTTGTTAGCCCACAGCAAAGAGCTCACTGGTCATTTGGTTAATCAGTCACTAATGAGCACCCACGGAGGGCAGAGCCCTGTAACTGTGTGATGGAAGCATTTTCATAGGTTGGAAGGAGGGGAAGGCTTCTAGAGGCCTTTTATATCTGCAGTTTAGACCTTTTCTGGAAGAAAACGGGCTTTGCAGAAGGTTGTTTTCCTCCAAATCCAATGGTAACCCCACTCAATCCAAATACCATTCAAAACATTATTAAATCCATTGGCATAATGCTATTCTAGATGCCACACAGTCGTCCAAAAGACCTTGAGAAACTCACTTTCTAAGGAAAAGCCAGCAAAGCCAAGGAGAAATTCAAAACTGAACCTTCCCTGACTAGGCCAGGCAGGCAGTTGCTATACTGGTTTTGACAGACCACTACCCTTTCTCAAATGAGGCCTTAGGTTCTGGTTTGAAACAATTATCATCATTCACACGAAGCACTTAAATTCCCATTTCATATTGTGCGGAGATAAAGACTGAGAATTCATGTCTCTGAAGGTCTGGTACAAATGAGTGAAAATAAAACATCTCCAGACCTCCCCCTCAAAGACACAGACTTTATTTATTTTCCTCAGGAGTGGAGTGCCTAGTAATAGGTACCCTTTTCAATTCTTTTTTTTTTTTGGTTTAGTAGGGCATAAAATTTAGGGAGGCAGGCAGCTGGACTATACTTAATCTTTATTTAAATTTGGAGCTTGTTGGGTGTAGTCACAGCTCAATTAACCAGAATGCATGGAGCCTAGCAGAGTGTAGACAGTGCGATGTGCTGGATAGGGGTTTATCTAGGTTTATGTGCTGTAACTGACTGTGAGCCCAATGTTGGGTAGGGACTGTCTCTATATGTTGCCAATTTGTACTTCCCAAGCGCTTAGTACAGTGCTCTGCACATAGTAAGCGCTCAATAAATATGATTGATGATGATGATGATAACTGAGGTGCAGGGGCACTACTAGATTTACTACAGGTTCTCTTCCAAATAGGAGGCTTGTGGGGCTACAATACTGCTACTGCAGGGCCCTTGCGGAGGGCAGCTGCATGCTTCTTTGTCAGAAACAGCATGGCCTAGTGAAAAGAGCCCATGCCAGACTGTCAGGATGCCTGGATTCTAATAATAATAATAATAGTGGTATTTGTGAAGTATTTACTATGTGCCAGGCACTGTACTAAGCACTGGGGTAGGTACAAGATAATTGGGTTAGACACAGTCTCTGTCCCACACGGGGCTCACAGTCTTAATCCTCATTTTACAGATGAGGGAAACTGAGACCCAGAGAAGTTAAGTGACTTGCCTGAGGTCACACAGCAGACATGTGTTGGAGCCAGAATTAGAACCCAGGTCCTCTGACTCCCAAGCCTGTGATTTTCCACGAGGCCATGCTGCTTCTAATCCTGGCTCTGCCACTTGCCTCCTGTCTGACCTTGGGCAAATCCCTGGACTTAATTGTAACTTGGTTTCCTCCTCTATAAAATGTGAATGAAATACTTTTTCTCTTATTGTACTTTCCCAAGGGCTAAATACAATGCTGTGCTCACAGTAAGCACTCAATAACTACATTGATCATTTGATTTTTCCCCCCATTCCCCCTCTTAGACTTGAGCCCAATGTGGGACTGGGACTGTTTCTGATTTTCTTGCAACTACCCCAGCATTTAGGATAGTGCCTGGCACAAGATAAGTGTAACTATTATTATCATTATTAATAAATCTCCATGGGGTCTCTGGGGCCACAGTATTTTTCCATCTTTCATGCTACGATAACACAGGTTTGGAGAGACTGAAATGCTGAGATCTCTGGATATGTGGAGTCAAGACTGTAAGCTCCCGCTAGACGGTAAGCTCATTGTGGGCAGGTAATGTGTCTTTTTATTATTATATTGTACTCGCCTAAGTGCTTAGCACAGTGCTCTGCAAACAGTAAGTGCCCAATAAATATGACTGATTGAGTGAATGGGCATGATTACTTTCGTTAGACTATATGGCATGAAAAAGCACACCGTCACTTGATCCTAATGCCTGGATATAAGAATAAGAGACTTGAGGTGCTAGCTTTTTTTGGGGTTTTTTATGGTATTTGGTAAGCACTTACTATGTTCCAGGCACTGTACTAAGTGCAGGAGTAGATACAAGCTAATTAGGTTGGACACAGTCCATGTCCCACAGTCTTAATCCCCATTTTACAGGTGAGGGAACTGAGGCACAGAGAAGTTAAGTGACTTGCCCAAGGTCACACCGCAGACAAGGCATGGAGTCAGGATTAGAATACAGGTCCTTCTGACTTCCAGGGCTGTGCTTTAATTACTAGGCCTTGTTACTTCTCATTTTGTAGCAATGGCCGTCCATCCACATCCCAAACTCTGGCTCAAGAAACAAGGTTGCGGGAGCACAGTCCTTCACCTGAGAGATCCACAGTGACACCGAGGATTGCTATCATATTCTCCTTTCTAGCATCCTTTGCTGTGACGGTCGGAGAAAGAATCCCAGGATGAAGAGACCATTGGTCTGGCCCATAATGGCACTCCTTTTGGTCTTATTCTTATCAGAGACCGAAGAGAACTGTGGCTCTTGATTCTGCAGATCAGACCTCAGGGACCATGGCCATGGCTGGATATTTGTTAACACCGGTCTGGTTCTGAGGGAGACAGGCCAGCTCAAGGATTACAAATGAAACCAGAAAAAAAAAATGTACGTTCAGTTGAAAACAAACAACATTTAGGAATAAACATGGTTGCTCACCAAGATGTTTGCGACTGGGAGACCTTTGTAGGTCAGGGCATGTGTCAAATCTGATTATCTTGCATTTATCCCAGTGCTTAGTACAGTGCCTGGCACATAGTAAGTGCTTAACAAATACCATTAAAAAACAGACGGCCCTTGTAATTGAAATACTGTAATTACAGCCAAAGAAAGAGGATGACTGAAAAGGAGATGTAGAAGGAAGGACATAAATGTATAGCACAAGGATAGAAGGCAAAGAGAGAGGGGCTGAGAAAATACATAACAAGAGAACAGAATAAATGAGAAAGGATACAAGATGAAATAAGCAAATGAAAATCAATCAATCATATTTATTGAGTGCTTACTGTGTGCACAGCACTGTACTGAGCGCTTGGGAAGTACAAGTTGGCAACATATAGAGACAGTCCCTACCCAACAGTGGGCTCACAGTCTAGAAGGGGGAGACAGAGAACAAAACCAAACATATTAACAAAATAAAATAAATGGAATAGATATGTACAGGTAAAATAAATAGAGTAATAAATATGTACAAACATATATACATATATACAGGTGCTGTGGGGAAGGGAAGGAGGTAAGACAGGGCTTAAGGGAGCAGAGGACCAAAAAAAAAATGAAAATGCAAATATATAAAGGGGAGGTAGAAAAGCAATGAGAGATGCATCCATTTCACCAGGAGGTTTATGGGGGACAAGGCAGTGAGAACTCCTGGAAAGGGTGAAAAGAAAGCCCAGGGGCAGGAGATAAAGTAAAAATGAAATATCGATGGAAAGGAGCACGGGAAACAATAATAAGCACAAATCTTGTTATGAGAAAATACAAAAATAAGGAAGCAGAGAAAAAGATAAATGAATGGAAACTTTCCAAAAGATGGTTTATTAGGGGCTTTTCTTCATTAAAATGAAACTATATCTTATTAGAGAACACGAGTTGTATGCATCTCAGCCCAGGCTAACACATCTTTAGGTATGTTGCTCTCTTTTGACAGTTAAGGTTTATGGAAAGGTGCCTGGTAATCTGAAATTAATCTTCTAGATCAATTAGAAGACTGAAGGAAATGACCGGCTCACTCAGGGAAGCTGAGATAATAATAATAATAATAATAATAATAATAATAATAATAATAATAATAATGTTGGCATTTATTAAGCGCTTACTATGTGCAGAGCACTGTTTTAAGCGCTGGGGAGGCACAAGGTGATCAGGTTGTCCCACAGGGGGCTCACAGTCTTAATCCCCATTTTACAGATGAGGTAACTGAGGCACAGAGAAGTTAAGTGACTTGCCCAAAGTCACACAGGTGACAGTTGGTGGAGCCTGGATTTGAACCCATAACCTCTGACTCCAAAGCCCGTGCTCTTTCCACTGAGCCATGCTGCTTCTTTGCAAGCAAGCTGGAAGAAGGCAAGAGGAAGAGGTAAATAAGTTGCTTCGAGAGTTAATGTTAGGGCAAGTTGGTAAGGATGCCAGCTTTCCCTAAGGGGTGCTCTTGCTCTTTTTTGTGTAGATAAATTACTTTGCTTTGGAACATTTCCTTCTGGCATAGGAATGTCCATGGCCAGATTGCTTCTCCCTACAGGCCTATTGAAGGAATGAGGACCTAAGAATGCAACATAGGTGAATAGAAAATAAGAGGGTAGGGATTGTGTCCACCAATTGTATTGTACTCTCCCAACTACTTAGTACAGTGCTCTGCACACAATAAGCACTCAATAAATATCTTTGATTGATGGACTGAGTATGAAAAAACTTGAAACAGAAGGTTTAGCAGGAAGAGGAAAATGAAAACCTATGAACAAGGAGGTGGAGAAAGAACAAGAAAGTGCCAACATAACTATTATGAGAAAGGAGTTCGTGATAAATTCAAAAAGGAGGTATTGAAAGAGTCAAGGAAAGAATGGAAAAGGAAGAATAGAACAGATTTGCAGATGGGTTAAAAAAATCTACTTCACATTTTCTCTAGTTCTGCCCGTTTTTCACAGTATCACAGAAATGAAGTACCTGATTGGTGAAAGTCAGCATCAGGAACCTACCAAAGCATCTTGCTAATATTTTGGCTAATGCTTTCCACTATTTTTCACATTTTTCTGACTCATAGCCTATTATTTTTTAAAGTCTTGAGGTAATGAATCAGTGCCAATTCTTATGGCTATTCTGTGGTCATAGGTCAAATCAGACAGTATTTGCAAACCTGTAGAAATTTTCCTTAGAGAGGGGATATTGCAAGAAAAAAAGCCAGTACTCATTAGATGACAGGGTCATTAAGATTCCTCAGATTTAATCCCATACAATTGAGGTGTGGTTCATTTCAGAGAATGAAGTATATCTTGTTAAAAGTTCATTTGCGATATACAATATATGTGTTGCCTTCAAGGATCCCTGAGGGGGAGAAAGGATGAGTTATCTTCTCTCCAGATTCTCTGTCTACTAAAATTTCCCAAGTAAGTGGTAGGAATATCCAAGTGAGTGTGTAGAAAATACAGAGTCCAGCAATAGACTGGCTTTCTGTCCACTTATTTTGCACTCCTGGATACAAGAATTATTGGACCCAAGATCTTGGCTGGGAAAAGATCACGGCTACATTCTGTGGGAATGCTACAATGCAAAATTTCTAACTCTCCAAGTCACCAACCCTGCTGAAAAAGCAAGTCAGCAGAAGGCTCCAACTTAGAGGGCGGAAAAAGAAATCCAATTTTCAACACTGCCTTGGCCCAGAGGCTCATTATACAGGCATCTTTATCTTTCTGTAGTCCTGCATCTTTCTGTAGTCCTATTCAACTGAAACTGGACCAGAATTTGCAGTGTCCTTCACTGACCTCATTGTCAATTGGACTGCTGTGTCAATGCCCATGGCCCTGGCTTGGTCTCAGATCACCTTCCTCACAGCCTTTTTTGTTTTAATGGTACTTGTTGAGCGCTCAGTAGGTGCCAGGCATTGTACTAAGCCCTGGGGTCGATACAAGCTTGGACCCAATCTCTGTTCCACATGAATCTCACTGTCTTAATCCCCGTTCTACAGATGAGGCAAATGAGGCCCAGAGAAGTCAAGTGACCCAATGTCACACAGCAGACTGGTGGCAGAGCCGGGATTAGAACTCCAGTCCTTCTGATTCCCAGCCATACTCTATCCACTAAGCCATGCTGCTTCTCTGAGCCTTTTCCTCCCTGGCTTCACTGTCCACCATCAGCATTTCCTTTCTCCCACTTGCTAGACAAATCTGCTTTACTCGCCACAACAAAATAACTGTTGCCCCGGTTCCTTTTCCTTCAGAGTGTACCCTATAGAAACTATGCCTTATCCTTCCAGTTCTTAAGGACTCCCCTACCAATCGAGGTCAGCCAAGGGGAAAAGACTATCCCCCAGGGACACTATGGTCTCAAGCAACATTTGGCATGTTTTGAGCAGGGGAAGTGAAGAAAGCTAGCAGTTACCCAGGTTAAGGGGGAGGCGGTTTGGGAATGAGGCTGAAAAAGACCAAAGGCTCTTTTGAGGCTGACAGCCCTACTTGAGATGGATCCGGCTAAGGATGGGTGGGGGGGGCGGTGGCAATGGGGTCCCTCCTACGGTAGTTGTCTAGAATTCAGCTGGCCTCTCCCCTGTCTGGATCTGATATGGCGCAAGACACTTTAATGTGCAATTTAAAACATCTTCCCTCTTCTGTGGCTCACACATGGTGGCAGATAGGTCACTCGGTCATGGGAAGGAAACACAGAGACTCTGGAGAAAATGGGGATAGCAAAGGCACGGCATGGCCTAGTGGACAAAGTAAGTGCCTGGGAGACAGAGGACCTGGATTCTAATTCCAGCCCTGCCAATTACCTGCTGGGTGACCTTGGACAAGTCACTTAGCTTCTCTGTGCCTCAGTTTTTTCATTTGTAAAATGGGGATTGAGTACCTGTTCTCCCTCCTACTTAGACTGTGAGTCCCATGTGGGACAGGGACTGTTGTCTAAGCTGAGCACTTAGAATAGTACTTGACTCACTGATTTCTTACTTCAACCCAGCACGTTCACTTCACTCCTCTAACACCAACCTACTCACTGTACCTCAATCTTGTATATCTTACCGCCAACCCCTTGCCCGTGTTCTGCCTCTGTCCTGGAAATCCTTCCCCCTTCATATATGACAGCTGATTATTCTCCCTACCTTCAAAGCCTTATTAAAATCACATCTCTTCCAAGAAGCCTTCCCCGACTAAGCCCTCATTTCCCTCTTCTGCCTCTTCTTTCAGCATCACCCTTGCATTTGTACTCTTTATTCACTCCACCAACACCCCCACAGCACTTATGTCTGTCTCCCCTTATAATAATAATAATAATTGTGGTATTTGTTAAGCACTTATTGTATGCCAGGAACTGTACAAAGTGCTGGAATGGATACAAGCAAATCAGGTTGGACACAGTCTCTGTCCCACATGGGGCTCATAGTCTCAATCCCTATTTTACAGATAAACTAACTGAGGCACAGAAAAGTGAAGTGACTTGCCCAAGGTCACGCAACAGACTAGTGGCAGAGCCAGGATTAGAACCCATGACCTACACTGTAAGCTCCTTGTGGGCAGGGCATGTGTCTACCAAGTCTCCCGAGGGCTTAGTACAGTGCTCTGCACATAGTGAGGGCTCAATAAGAATGAATGATTGATACATAGTAAGCACTTAAATACTATAATAATAATAATAATAATCAGAGGTCAAGAGAAATGTCTCTAATTTTGCAAAACTGGCATTCAGTGCACTGTACTAAGCTCTTGGGGGAGTACAAGAATTGATAGACACATTCCCCACAAGGAGCTTTCAATCTAGAGAGGGAAACAGACATCAAAACGTTCGCCATATTGTTTGGTTATAAATCATCACATTGCACTGCATGCCCACTGTAACACATATATTGTCATGTATGTCTTCTTATCCAGTTTTTGGGAGGGCTATCCATGCCACTCTAGTCCTTGCATGTATTAAGAATTGGTGACAGCACTATATTGATTATGGTGCCACACTCCAAGTGAGTTCAATTCCAGTTAGGGCTGGGACAGAGACCTCGGGACCACCTCTAAATTTCAGGGGGTCTGGAGTGAGAATATTTGCTGACACCTCACTGAAATACTATTGTTTGGCCCCCAAAACCCTCAGGTGGGGGAGGTACCAACAGTGGATTGGGTGAAAGGGGATTCTGGCCCCCAAACTCCAGATTGGTGGAGGAGCCTGGCAGAGGGACCGGTGTGGAGTTAGGGGTGGGAGTTGGGCTTGGGGGCTCTTTAAGGAGCTGACAGGGGGGCTACCACAGCGCTGAGGGAGGGAGGGAGAGAAGAAGGGAGGGAGGGAGGTCAATTGTATAGTTTAGATGGGGGAGAGACAGGCTCTCCTCAAAGATGGCTGCTGACACTAAGACCAGCCAACAGCAGCAAGAGGTGATACTGGGCTGAAATGAGAACTAGCTGGAGGCAGCACCCAGTTCAAGCCAGGTGCCAAATGGAAATGTTCCTTTGCCCTTCTTATGGATGGCTTTGCCATTATTGGCAGCAGAGTCCCTGGGCATGTGGTCAGCAGTGACTTCAAGATCCACTAGACTGTAAACTCCTCAAGGGCAGGGATCATGTCTACCACCTCTACTGTACTTTCCCAAGGACTCGGTACAGTGCTCTGCTCACAGAAGCACTCAAGAAATACAATTGATTGATCGCTCTGAATGTCTGCCTCAAAGGAGAATCCCTGTCCTTCATCCCCAAAAGAGAAAAGAGTCAGGCTGAAGGAGAAGCATAGTGATCAGAAGAGCCACCTCCTCACTAGGGAACCGCAGCAAGGACCTCCCAAAGGGGGGGACCCAAACAGTTTTGGGGGACTGAGGGCAATTCCTGCCCCAGGACATGGTTTATGGGTGGGCTGGTCCGTGGGCAGGGAAAACCCGTTGCTAAAGAGTTACAGCTGGGAAAGCAATAACTCATTTCCCCTTTTCCTCTACCCCCCACAAATAGGATGTGATGGAATATGGGTGGGAAGAAGAGGATTGGGAAACCAGCTGTGTAGCTTCTTCAGGAAGCTTCCATACAATAATGCTGGCAGCAAGATGTTTGCATGACTCCTGTTCAACAGGTTCAGCTCATTCTCTACTGCCAATAAGATGTTAACCTTCAGAAACTGAATTTGTGAAAATGGCACTTCTTTATGCCCCTTGAGAAGGTGCCTCATTTTCAGGAAGATGTCAGGACTCCACGGAAATCTTACTATCCAAACCCAATAAAAAACCCAAGTGCAGGGTTTTGTTTGGATGAACTGAGCTATCAGGCTAGAGAACCCATTTTTCAATGCTGTCACACCTCTGTTGGAGTCCCACGATGACTCAAAATGAGCTGGCAGATGACTGGAAGGTTCTGTCTGGAATCCAGTTTATGAGAGGCTGACGGATAACAGCGACCCAGTGAACTGGAATCTTTTGATAGGGCATATACTGCTTGGTGACCATCCACGCTGCACACCATCAATCATATTTATTGGGCACGTACTAAGTGCAGAACACTGTACTAAGCACTTGGGAGAGTACAATACAACAGAATTAGCAGATGCATTCCCTGCCCGTAATGAGCCTAGAGTCTAGAGGGAGTTTATAGTCTAGAGGGCCTGTAAGACAGTCAATGATCATTGACCTTTAATGATGGAAGTGGTCAGGTCCAATTAGCTGTCCTGTCAACTTATTCTAATCTTTAGTGTCTCAAAAACCCATTTTAAAAATTGTGTGCAATATGCTTTCTTCTTAAAATAAACTGAAAGGCCCTCAAAATACCATCTCCTTCCTACCCACTTCCTCCCTTTTCTCCCTCTCCCTTCAGGTGCATTCAAGCACATCATCATTAGAGAGAAGCAGTGTGGCCTAATGGATAGAACACGGGCTTGAGAATCAGAAGGACCTGATCCTAGCTCTGTCACTTGTCTGCTGTGTGACCTTGGGCAAATCAGTTCACTTCTCTGGGCTTTAGTTACCTCATCTGTAAATGGAGATTAAGACTGTGAGCCCCATGTGGGATGTGGACTGCGCCCAACCTGATTAGCTTGTATCTGCCCCAGGACTTAGTACAGGGCCTGGCACATAGTAAGAACTTAACAAATACCACTAAAAAAATCAACATTCAACATCAATAACATTTATCAACTACCTGTTGTGTGCAGAGCACTGTCCTAAGCACTTGGGAGAGGACAATAGAGTTAGCAGATATGATCACTGCCCTTAAGGACTTTTCAATTGAGTGGGGAAGTTGGACTCTAAAATAAATTACAGGTAGGGGGAAACAACAGACTTTAAAGGCATATATATAACGGCTATTGAGAATGTGAAGGGGTAGGGAGATCCAGGCAGGTGGGAGGATATAAGCAAGTGGTCTACAGTGAGAGAGACGAGAACAAGACACAATGAATAGGTTGGTTTTAGAGCACTGGAGTCACAGCATTTCATTTTCAGCTGCGGTGACTAGGGGTGGTTATGAAAGCTTCCATTTTCACCCGATTCATTAAACACCCACAGTGGGCTATAGTCGGACGATGCAAAGGATTTAATGAGGCAAGTGATCTTTTTTCCTGATGGCCTGGGCCTTCCACCCCTTGAAAAACCACTCAGATCAGTCCCAGAACCACCTGGTCTCCTGAGGTTCCTCTGGACTGGACAAAGACTCAGAGATGTTGAGGATGACAGGATCCAAGCAGAAAGAAGAGAAAGGAGGAGGAAAGGGAGAATACAAGAAAGGAGAAACAGAATGAAGGTTAGAAGAGAGAAGCTACTGGCTTTCCCAACTCAGCTCCTTTGGAAAAATGTCATATCCTCCAGGGGTGAAGTGTCAGAGCATCGGGGAGAACTGTATTTTGTATTTGACTGCTGAGGCCCTAGGCCCGGAAAAACCAGAGTTTCTTTAAGGGTTTGGTCAAGCCTGTAGCCCACATCTCTTCATCCTTCCCACAGACAGATCTCGCAACGCCCCAGGGTTTCGGCACACAGATTGTGTTGGTTTCCTTCTGCTGTTGCAACAAGAGCTTTGGAAGCAGAGCAGCTGCCCTTGGTAATGAGCCAAGGAATGAAGAGAGGAAAAGCTCTTAGAAGGAGACAAAGTGGATCAATCATGTGAGGTTTATCGATCCTGCTTGAGTCGGTCAAGGGTTCTGTTCACTACACCCTCTTTCCTTGACACGGGGCGAGAAATCACAAAGATTGTGAGCAAATAAAGAATTGTTAATAAATGTGGATGCCCACAGTCCTAAATGAGGATAACATCATCATCATCATCAATCATATTTATTGAGCGCTTACTGTGTGCAGAGCACTGTACTAAGCGCTTGGGAAGTACAAGTTGGCAACATATAGAGACAGTCCCTACCCAACAGTGGGCTCACAGTCTAACAGTACTGAATGCTCCAAGTGGGCAGGGATCATGTCTACCAACTCTACTATATTGTACTTTCCCAAACACTGAGTATAGAACTACTCACAGTAAGCATTCAGTAAGTGCCATTGATTGATTAACCTCCTACCAAGACAGTAAGGCCATAGATTTGAGGAAACTTAGAATTTTAGGAATAAGGATAATTCAAAAACCTAAATGTTATTATATACAAAATAATATTAATCTCAATTAGCTTGCTACTTCCTACCTGCCCTCACTCTTCTCCCACTATAACCCAGTCAGCATACTTTGATCCTCTAACAGCGGCCTACTTTAAGTACTTCGATACCTTCTTTCTTGCCTTGATCCGTGGCTCACACCCTCCCTCCTTCCTGGAACTTTCTTCCCCTTCCTATTCAACAGACTATCACTCTCCCCATTTTCAAATCATATCTCCTCCAAGAAGCCTTCCCTGACTAATCTTTCATCTTCCAACCTTATTCTTCCTTCCTTCTGAATCACCTATGCATTTGGATCCTTACCTCCTAAGCATTTCAACACTCCCCTGATGCCCACACACTTATATACATATCCTTATATTCTATTTTTCCCTCATCTGTAATTTATTTTAAGGCCTCTCTCCCTCACTAGATGGTAAAACTCCTTGTGAGCAGGGATCATGTCTCAACAACTCTACTGTTCTCTCAGTGCTCAGTATAATGCTTTGCAAACAGTAAGCACTTAAAAGACATCACTGGCTGGATTAATGATTTAATCTCAGGCTTCTTTTAGACTACAGGTGCTTACTGTTCTCAGATGCATCATCCCTTTGACACAGCAAAAGTGGGAATAATAATAACAACAATGTTGGTATTTGTTAAGCACTTACTATGTAGCAAGCACTGTTCTAAGCACTGGGGAGGATACAAGGTAATCAAGGTTGTCCCACGTGGGGCTCACATTCTTCATCCCCATTTTTACAGATGAGGGAACTGAGGCCCAGAGAAGTTAAGTGACTTGCCCAAAGTCACACAGCTGACAAGTGGCAGAGCCGGGATTAGACCAATGTCACTTTCCCTATCTTTTTCTGGTGGTTGACAGGTTTTAAGACCCATACTGCCAAGCCAAGGTAACCAACTTGTGTGTAGTCCTTGAGCTTCACAACCTAATGGACAGTGTCAGTGAAAAATAGCCAGACCAGTCTGCATGGAAGCATGCATCCACGTTCTCTGAAGGGATACCAGGAGACCTGTATAAGGCTAACCCCTCTAGGGAAGGTAAGTGAGACCGAAACATCATTCTGAATGATATGACGAACTAGAACATCACTGCTCTAGAAGTGACAAGAATTTTGTCTCTTTGGGTGCAGGGTTTGTGAGTTGGACCCAGAGAGATGGTGTGAGCATCTAGTGCTGAAGGACTGACTTGGGAAGATGGGCAGCTGAGAATCTAACATTTGACTTGACCCGCCCACCATGCTCTCTCAATATGGTCATACCTGGCATCTGGCTCGGGCTAGACTCTGGGGTAAGTGAAAGGAAAAGTCTTGAGGGAGAGAGAGTCCAATGGGTTAGAGATGCCCAGTGGAAAGAGCACTGCTCTGGGGATTCAGGGAACCTGGGTTTTAGCTCCAGGTCTGCCTGTAGCTGGCTCGCATGGGTGAAAGACGACACATAAAATTTGCAGTGTGCTGCGGCCCTACCCATCTACTTGGGTGTTGCCTTCTGTGCCCCGTTGAGAACTGACTGGCAGGGAGAAGAGAATGAGAGCAACACTGCTCAAGCAACTGCCACTATCATCCATTCCTCTAAGCAAGTCTCTGTCCTTGAAGAGTCAAGACCAAGACTCAGCCATGGTCGCAGGCGGGGAAAGGCAGACTTCATTTCACCCCTTTGGTTTCTCTCTTACTGATGAGACTAATCATCGTTAGCATTACTGTTCCTTCCTGAGCGAGGATTCATGGCAGACCTGTTCAGAACGTGGAATTAAATGTGACCTGGGGGCCACTGGACTCCATTCTTCATAAGGATTTCTGGAGTGACCTTATTGCCCTCTGCACTTAATACCCAGACGTGGAGGGATAAGTCACGGCTCATTGGGGTTTGCTCGATTCAGCTGGACCCCATGGGGTCCTCTTTAGACCCGTAAAATGATGGGGAAGGGAATAAAAAACTGGGGTCTGGCGCGTGAATTCCTAAAGGCTCCTGCTTTGTCTGCTAGATTATTGATGTTTGCTTAGGTGATCTTTGCAACAATATCCGTGTAATTAAATTGCCAAAATAGACATTTTCTGCTAATATGGACATAGGCAACAATATAGTTACTGATTAAATTATGTAGTCCTATGGTGTAGCAGAGTGAAAAATTATTTGAATTTACTCAGGCATAATAATATCAATTTTCATCTTTTAAGTAACTATAGGAGTGATCTTTCTTCACTAATGACAAGCTGTGAATTATTTAAGATATTCCATAGGGGACCTGTATTTTGACACAAGGGTAAACAGTTCACTAAGCCTGGGATGACTGGTGGAAAAAACCTTCCCAACTTCTTCAGCTGTTCCTGGATTTTTATCAGGTGACTGTCCCCCATCAATTGTGGTGGCTCCCTGATATTCCTTAAGGCTTGTGCAGGATACTGTACTTCTAACAAGCTTGGTATTATGGCAAGATGGGCTATTGGTGGAGCAGCTAAGTGGGATATGTTTATTTTAAACAGTTTGGGGACACCCTTGAGTGCTCCATTTCCACTGGAATGTGTCATAATGTTGCCGGATGGGTTTTGCAGACCTGATTCCCAACCAACTCCTTCTCGGTTTAGGGAATTATCCTGCATAGGTGAGTTGTGCTCCACTTCTTAGGGCTATCATTCAGGACAGGCTCTCCTCCTCCACCCTCATTTCTGCTTTGTTATTTCCTTCCTTTCCCTCCCTCTGCAGTTAACCTGTGCAGGGAAGGATTTAGTACTTAGCAAAGAATACTTTTCTTTTCCTCTTGCAGTAGGTCTAGAAACAGCCCCTTTCTTAAATATGTCACTTTATAGAAGGAGTAAGCAATTTGTTCATAAATTCCTCCACCAGGTCATAAGCTCCCTGAGGGCAGGGATGGTGTCTCCCCTCTCTTCACCACCGCTTATTGAAACAGCCAGTAATTGCAGTCTCACCTCACCATGGCTGAGGAACTCTCTGTGCACCCCAGGCCCAGTATAAAAGCCTGGAAAGATCACAACCCTGGGAGCCAGAGGACTTGGGTTCTAATCTTGATACTGCCACTTGCCTGTTATTTGACTTTGGATAAGTCACTTAACCTCCCTGTACTTCAGTTTCCTCATCTGTAATTTAATATGAATTAAGTATCTATTATTAATAATAATAACAATAATAATAATTGTGGCATTTGTTAAGCTCTTACTATGTGCCAGGCACTGTATTAAGCACTGGAATGGATACAAGCAAATGGGTTGGACACAGTCCCTGTTCCACATGGGGCTCACGGTCTTAATCCCCATTTTACAGATAGGGTAACTGAGGCACGGAAAAGTGAAGTGACTTGCCCAAGGTCACACAGCAGACAAGAGGCAGAGCCAGGATCAGAACCCAGGTCCTTTTTGACTCCGAGGCCCATGCTCTATCCACTAGGCCATGCTACTGTGAGGTCCTTATGAGACAGCGATTACATCTGACCTCATAATCTTGTACCTACTCCAGGGCTTAGTTCAGTGCTTGGCATATAGTAGGCACTTACCAAATACTACAATTGCTGTTTTATTATTATGATGATGATGATTATCATCATCATCATCATCTAAAAACCATACAAATGACTGGATCTCTGTCAAGGCCTTGAAGGGCTTTCCCTCCTTTTCAGTCTTGACCATTAGGGGCTATGAAGGAAACAGGTTTGGGCAGTAGCAGGACTGAAGCAGGCTAAGCAAATTTTCGGGATACCTGGCCACCTGGTGGGGCATGGTTTTGGGGTGGGGCTTTCAATTGCCTAATTCATACCGTAAAAATTAAATAGACCAGAACACCTCCAAGCCACCAAAATTATAGCCTTCCTACTCTTAAAAACCACCTCTCTCCCCCAGCCAACTACCACTGCAAACTCTTCCCAATCCCCTGTGAGTCAGCCTCTCCTAAGCCTTGGCTTTGTAGAAGGCTCCATCCCCACCAGACAGGTGCCGTGGCCCAAAGATTGCAGGATCAGGCACAAAGGACGCTCCACCCTCAAACAGAACTTAATTGAAGCAGCTCTACTGAACTGGCTTACTTCTTTTACCCAGACAGCCAAAAAGGCACCCACAATGGCCTATACCCCTTTTCTGGGGTTCAGGCTCTGTGCTTGGCTCTCTGTTTCTGTCTCCTCTCAATTCACATCACTTTTTATTTGCTTCCATTTCTCCATCTCCTCTCTCCTTTTTTTCTCTCTCGCATTCATTAAATCATATTTACTGAACGCTTACTCTGTGCAGAGCACTGTACTAAGCACTTAGGAGAGTACACTATAACAATAAACACATTCCTGCCCACAACGAGCTCACAGTCAGCTCACAGTCTTAGAGGGGGAGACAGACATTAATATAAATAGATAAATTACAGATAGGTGCATATGTGCTGTGGGGATGGGAGGGAGGATGATTGAAGGAGCAAGTAAGAGCGGCACAAAAGGGAGTAGAAGAAGAGGAGATGAGGGATTAGTGAGGAAACGTTTCTTGGAGAAGATGTGCCTTCAATAAGGTTTTGAAGTGGGGGAAAGCAATTATCTGTCTGATGTGAGGAGGGAGGGCATTCCAGGCCAGGGGTAGGCTGTGGGCGAGAGGTCTTTGGTGAGACAGATGAGATTGAGGTACAGTGAGAAGGTTAGCATTAGAGGAATTAAGTATGCAGGCTAGGTTATACTACGAGAGTAGTGAGGTGATGTAGGAGGGGGGCAAGGTGATTAAGCACTTTAAAGCCAATGGTGAGGAGTTTTTGTCTGATGTGGAAGTGGATGGGCAACCACCGGAGTTTCTTGAGGAGTGGGGAAGCATGGTCTGAACGTTTTTGAAGGAAAATGATTTGGGCAGCAGAATGGAGTATGGACCAAAGTGGGGAGAGACAGGAGGCAGGGAGGTCAGCAAGGAGGCTGATACAATAATCAAGGAGGGCTAGGATAAGTCCCTCAATCAAGGGAGCCTTTCTGACTTGTAAACATCTATGGTTCCTGTGTGCAATCTTGGGAGAGGTTTTAGGGCACCACTCCCTCTTCCCCTGGATCTACCCCAGGGTTATAAATGGCACCTGGACATCTTAGACTCCCCTCCCACTGGGCTGCATGGAAGTCCAATACATTTCCATTTCTGCCCCTAGGGTGGATTCCAGGAAGTTCGTTCTAATTCAGAAATACACCATCTATAATGTGGAGAAGGTAGGGTTTCCTCATAGCACCTGGAGACCTCTCACCATCCTCTTTCCACACAGGTAAGTCTCGCCTGCAGGCTCACAAGCCCTGGAGACCCAGCAGGCCAAGATCTTCCCAGGTTACCATGGAGCTCTCACAGCTACACCAAAGAGGTCCCAGGGGGCCTCGGCCAGGACACCAGTGATGTCATGTGGCCCACCACAAGACCTCTTGTGAAGCAGCGTGGTTCAGTGGAAAGAGCACGGGCTTGGGAGTCAGAGGTCATGGGTTCAAATCCTGGGCTCTGCCAATAGTCAGCTGTGTGACTTTGGGCAAGTCACTTCACTTCTCTGTGCCTCAGTTCCCTCATCTGTAAAATGGGGATTAAGACTGTGAGCCCCATGTGGGACAACCTGATCACCTTGTATCCTCCCCAGTGCTTAGAACAGTACTTTGCACATAGTATGTGCTTAACAAATGTCATTATTATTATTATTATTATCATCTCTTCAGGGGGCAGGGCTGGGGCACTAATGCAGTATCAGCATGGGGGAAGAGCTGAGCCCAGTTCAGTTGCCAGTCCATCTGTGCTGTCTGGTATCTCTTGTTTTCCTAGACCAAATGCTTAGGGAACCCCAAGTGGAACAGGGAATGCCAATTTTTAAAAAATGCTATTTGTTAAGCGCTTAGTACAGTGCTCTGCACACAGTAAGCGCTCAATAAATATTCTCGAATGAATGTTAAGCGCTTACTATATGTCAAGCACTATTCTAAGCACTGGGGTGGGTACAAGTTTATCAGGTTGGACACAGCCCCTGTCCCACATGGGGCACTCAGTCTAATTTGGAGAGAGGGGGATTTAATCTTTATTTTACAGATGAGGTAATTGGCTGAGTTGAGGTTAGAATGCAGGTCCTTTGACTCTCAGGCCTGTGTCCTTTCCATTAAGCCATGCTGCTTCTCTAATAATCTTGTAGCTACCTCTTCATTTAGCATAGTGTTTAGCTCATAGTAAGCACTTTAACAGATACCACAATCACTACTATCTTCATCTACTGGGAAAATTCAGTCTGGGAGGAGTAGCCTTCCTTTTCCGCTGTATCTTCTGATATTGCTGTCCACTGGCGGAGGCAAGACACTGAACCCAAGGACCTTTGCTGCAATCAGCCATAAGTTGTTTCTGGTGAGGAGCAGCTGGGTTTTGGCTTCAACTCTGAAGTTCGGGTGAATCCTATGGGATAACCCTGTATCTTGCCGCCAAAGGGAGTCTTGAACAAGTTCAGCCAAAGGGGAGGGATTTGGGATTTTGGATCCCCTCAAAACCCAACCCTGTTTGAGGAAGGGCACGGGTCTGCTGTGTGACCTTGGGCAAGTCACTTAACTTCTCTGTGCCTTAGTTCCTTTATCTGCAAAATGGGGATTCACTATGTGTTCTCCTTCCTACTTAGACTGTGAGCCTCATGAGGGACTTGATCATCTTGTATCTACGCAGCAATGTGGCTCAGTGGAAAGAGCACGGGCTTTGGAGTCAGGGGTCAAGTGTTCGAATTCCGGCTCTGCCAATTGTCAGCTGTGTGACTTTGGGCAAGTCACTTAACTTCTCTATGCCTCAGTTCCCTCATCTGTAAAATGGGGATTAAGACTGTGAGCACCCTGTGGGACAATCTGATCTCCTCGTAACCTCCCCAGCGCTTAGAACAGTGCTTTGCACATAGTAAGCGCTTAATACATGCCATCATTACTATTATCATTATTATTACCCCAGTGGTTAATACAGTAACACAATACAGCACATACTAAGTGCTGAACAAATACCGTTACAGAGCTCCAGCTGGCCCAGAGTACCCCACAAGTATGGACTGCACAAGGAAGTTGCTCGTCTTCTATACCAAGGAAACTAAGGGCATAGAGGGCAGTTCCTTCTTGGAACTGAATTCCACAATTTTCCAGGGAGGTTGAGCTGTTTATGGAGAGCAATGTCCTTCTATACACTGTTCCAGGTGACACTGCTCCAGGTGAGAGGGTCACCTGCTGTGAATGGAATTATCTGGGTCCAGCCACTTTGTAGTTCAGGTTAATGTTTAGCTATGTAGAGGCTGGAAGAGCAAAACTCCTCAGTGAGGTGATTTGCAAAGGTCCATTAAATAGTTAAGTATAGGTTTCCTCTTTCTTAGGCAATTCCGTGTTA
This sequence comes from Tachyglossus aculeatus, assembly GCF_015852505.1. Lineage (NCBI taxonomy): Eukaryota > Metazoa > Chordata > Mammalia > Monotremata > Tachyglossidae > Tachyglossus > Tachyglossus aculeatus. The sequence goes on along the minus strand of NC_052067.1, from coordinate 38,223,510 downwards.
ACCATGAAGTTTAAACAGATGGAACAGAGAGGGCCCTACTGGCCTTTCTCATCCTGCACTTCGGTTTCAACATGACTCTTGAAAGAGAAATAGGAGCCAATCCAAACCAACCTTTTGGCTAAGCTTGGAGTGTTGAGCTTAAAACCAGCTTCTTCTGGCAGGAGGCCCAGAAACAAAAGTTGGTATCTTGGTGGGGATCCAGTGCACATTATGAAGGCTTCCTGGACTAGGTGACTTTAGAAGTGCTAACCCCCCTCAGAGATCACTGACTGAGTCGCAATTAATTTGTCCCAAGATACCCTCTTCAACAACAACAGCTAGGAAAGAGAGATGGAAATGAAAGGTTGGGAGACCTGGACAAAGCTAGCCAGTAAGAGGAATCTGCTCATGCAGTGATATTTATGGACAGCACATCAGTTGGAAACGGCCCGTCATTCAAGCAAACATTGATTCACAGGCTAAGCCAGTATAGAACGGGGGCCAGGCTCAGGTCGATTCTCCCCTTCTAGCCAAGAGGGGGATTTTAACAATGTGCCCTCCCAAGTGGAAACCAGAAAAACCTTCCTCTGCCTCCCAGTGGAATATGCATCACCTGATTGAAAATACATTTTCAAGAGCCAACCAGCCAGATTATTGCTCCCTGGTTCCTGTCATCATCATCACCATCATCAGTAGTATTTATTGAGTACTTACTTTATGCAGAGCACAGTACTAAGCGTTTGGGAGAGTACAGTACAACAGAGTTGGCAGGCGTGTTCCCTGCCCACGATAAGCTTACAGTCAAGAGCAGCCCCTCTCTTCCAGAGCCTGGAGGAGCCAATCGACTTCCCCCTCCATCACTTCTCCTTTCTGGCCATGCCCATCGGCACCATCATAGAGGTGGATTTCCATTCCCACCGATATCCCAATCCTCTCAATGTCCCCTAATGCCCAGAACATAATCAATGCTCCACAACTGTATAATGAAGGGGAAACAGCTAGCACTGTACAGTCAGTGCTATTAAACTAAATTTAGAAATACTCTCAGTTTTTGGAAGGCTGAAACCGAACACATGCATTTTTAAAGATAAAGATCTTAGGACTGCAAATCAGCCCTCAAGTCAATTGGACAATTTGCATTTAAATCCTAAATTGTGTTATCTGGGATGCAAGACATGCTGCCATCAAGGAGGTATTGGGAAGCAAGCACTTGGCAGGGTACACAGAGTGCAGAGACAGATCTGCATTTCCATTTTCTGATGTGCCACCTTAATCCCTTGATTTTTATCTGTGACACATTATCACACTGCAGCCTACGAGATCACATCAGAGATCGAGTTTAGGCAGGGGCGGCTTAAAATAGGCAAATCTTGCAAGGAAGGAATGCTCTAGCTCATTCATTTGTCTTTTTCCTGTAAATAGCAAAAAACAGCTTGCCTTTTTAACTTCAGGGGGATCACTGGGACATTTACAATTTGGGGTATTTTTTCAGAGCTTAATAGAAAATGTGATGCACTTGGAGAGACACCAGAGTCAGAGGCAGAATGGCAGCTTGGAGACTGTCAGAGGCGGTAACAAGTTGCTAGGAATATTAAAGATTAACACTGAATACTTTGTTGCTATTTAACTCCGGGATGTTTCATGTCGCTGAAGCAGAAACAGACCATTTTTCCCCCTCCCTCCCATTTGCAGAACAGAGGAGCAAAGGAACAGATTCAGGAGCCAAGGATGTCAGATGCCAACTCCTGAAGGGTTGAAATGGCTTTATATAACCAACAGAGAGGGGGAGCTTACAAAATGAAGAAAAGAATCAAATTCAGTACTCCAGCTGAAAGTGTGAACTGAATATGGGAGAGGAAAATTTCTTAAAAATAGTTCACCCAGGAAGAAGAATGCAGCTTGTCTCACAGTGACAGCACAACCCTTGGGTGAATTATAGGAACCTGCTGAAGCCCTTTTGCATTCTTTTTTGAAATGTTGATTACAGTTTGAATTTAAGCCTGCCGTTGGCTGACACATTATTCAGTCCCAGGCAATGAATGGGACTGTCAGAACTCCATCTGCCTTCTGCACGTGCACCATGTCACTGGGATATTTTCCATTCCATTCCATTCATTATTTATGCAGCGCTAATCAGGTTGGAGCCTAAACCCTGACAGAAAGTAATACATCCAAATATTGCACGGGATCAGGGTAGGGAGGGTGGAGGGAAGGAGTTGGTGAACTGAAGACATATCGGGATGGAGGTCATGATAAAGGCAGAGAAAGGGAGAAGAGGGTTGGAGAAAAGAGGGGAGAATGAAAACAGAAAGGGACCCACCAAGAGGGTTGGAGGAAAGACGAGGGGAGAATGAAGACAGAAAGAGACCTACCAAGAGGGTTGGAGGAAAGACGAGGGGAGAAGTACAGTGCTCTGCACACAGTAAGCACTCAATAAATACGATTGACTGATTTATTGACAGAAAGAGAGCCACCAAGGGAATGAAGGGAGAAGCAAATGCCAAGAGAGAAAACAGGAAGATTTTTCTGCTTCTGGCATCTGTACGGACTTGCCTGTCCAGTGCTAAATGGGAGCTGGTTGAACAGGTTAGGGTTTCCCACACTCTGCTCCTGCCATAGAGTGATGGTAGATGGTTGTAACCAGTCTCTTCCCCCACCACTTTTGAACTCTTCCCTTCAGTCTTTTAAAATAAGAAACTTGTCCGCTTTTATCATCTTATTTTATCCCTGCATTTTGTTTGCTGTTGTCAATAATCAAAGAGATGACAGATTGTTTTCTGGGCCATTTTTATAGCTAAAAAGTGCCTCTGGCTTAGGACAAAGTCCTCATGGGCTATACTTCTGGCAAATGGTGATACTTTACATTTAAATACCTTTATATTCATCGCATAACCAGTTTTTGTGCATTTTTCTTTCCTGGCTGATGGTTTCCATTTGATTTGAGGATACCACTGTACAAGTCACCCAATCCTCACGTTTTCAGTCAGCCTGAAAACTGGGTGCCTGCCCATTTTTCCATCAGTGGGATGCAGGGACCCAGATTGCCTCAATTATCCATTCTGGCTTAGGTGCTCCAGCACAGGAAAAGCAATTTGTTGAGAGAGGCCCCAAATAGTTCATCCCAAAGGGTCTCAGAGCCTTAACCGCAATACAGTCTTGCAAATCTTAACAATTCCAAGAGGGACAAGGAGGGCATGACTGGCAGCATTTTTTGCAGCGCCAACGACTAGTGTCATGTGGCCGGGAACATTCTCCCACATTTTTGCATCCGATTACTCAGCTAAAGTTACCACTTCTCATCTGGGTTGCCCCAACCAAATACCTAAGAAGATGTGGCTGGAGCCCTGGACAGTCTCCATGGCAACTACCAGAGAGCTGCCTCAGTTCTGACGGCACAGGACATATTTTCTCACAGGACTCATTCTGGGGTTCAGAGGAACTCTGCAGTTCGCTGGACACCCTGGGAGACTCCAACCAGGGTTAGAGAGTTGCAATCAGGCCCTTGGAATATGCAGTCAGTCAGTCAACAATTATAGATTGCTTTGCACCCAAAGGTCACTCATTGTGTTAGGCCCTGGGGATACATGTTCCAGAACCTAGATGGGAACTGCTCTTAACAAGCTTGAAACCTAAGACCAAACAGACCAGACCACTCTGTCCATATAAATATAATCATTCTGCAAGCTCTCTTCTAAACGCTCAATTTTTGCAAATTTGAATGTTGTCATAAAGAGTGAGCCTGCCTGAATTTCTCTCCTTCCTCCTCCTCTTCCTCATTCTCCTCTTCTGAAATAAGCCTCTTATATCTCTGGGTTGTTCAGGAGAAGAAACACTGGAGAAAGCAATACTGTGTCTGGGAACAAGCTTTTCTTCTCTAGTAATGCAAGTCATCATCTGGGTCTGTGAGAGACTTAAAGAAAAAGTCAATGATTGCTTCGGTCTCGGATGCAGTTTGGCCTTACCGCATATGTAAGCCAGTCTTGTGTTTGTGGTCTTGGGAAAGAGACATAAAGACTTGAATGGCTTTAAACGTTAGTTAAACATGCCTTTTGGAGCAAGCGATCCATTTCAGGAGTACACATTACAAGGCTGTCCTTGAAGCCTTGACCCCCAGCCAAGCACACCACAAAGGGAAGTTGTTGTCTTTAACTGCAGCGGAGGCTGGGTGGATGGGTGTGGTGTTGGAGGGGGGGAGGTGCGTCAGCAGCAGTATGAATACAGCACTACTAGTGCCATTTCCTCTCCTCCACTTCCTTGCTTTCTCTCCACTCCCCTGCTGAGAAAATCCCAAATGATTCCACGACAAAAAGGAAATGTCAGAGTTAAAGTACCCCTTCCCCCCCTATTTATGTAACAGGAAATGTAAGAAGGTTGTATTAATGCCTACAATAATTTCTCTGGTCAAAAACCAAGCAATTACCCCTGCAATCGACTTCGGCAAGGCCACTGATTTGCAATAGCATTAGGATCGCTTTGTAAAGATCCCGGGCATAACTCAAGAGGAGAAATACTTCCTTCCCATTCACAGCTAGAGGTTTTTTGGGTTTTTAAAAATCTTTTGTCAAAGCTGATTTCAGGGATTGAGTCTGATGCTGGTTATGGAGAAGGGAAAGCCATCTAAGGGCGCTGCCAATTCTCTTCTGGTCCAGGAAATCGGAACATCTGACACGTATTGTGCTTCTAGGTAGGGTCCTATTCCAGAAGAAGTGGAAGGAAGAGAGGAAGGGAGGGGAAGGGGGCTAATGAGAAAGTGAGGCAAAAGCATATCGGGTAAGGAACTTCATTAAAACTCACAGAGAAATGGAATCTAAAGGTATGTGGCATGTTAATGGGCCCCTACACTTTATCCCCCAGGCCCCTAGTACATAGAATGATATTCATAATGCCTAAAAAACTCTTTGCATTACTATTTAGCTTGGTGTAGAAGTGGCAGACTCACCACAACAAACTTGGCAGAAAATAATAATGCAATACCTAGGAGAGTCAGTACAATTTACTATTATTAAATTTGTCAACCATCGAGAATTGACTCTGACAGGCAGGAAATCAAGAGGTTTGTGTCTGAGCAGAAAGAGTTCTGAAGGTCTGAGGATGTGGAGGGTGCAAGGCCTGCTGTGTGGCTGTGTTTTTCTCACCTTATTATGCCAATATATTCAATTGGTCAATCAATCATCCAATGGTATTCACTGAGTGCTTACTATGTGCAGAGCACTGTACTAAGCCCGTGCGAGAGTACAATGTAACAGAGTTAGTAGACATGTTCCCTATGCACAACAAGCTTACAGTCTACAGGAGAGGACAAACATTAACATAAATAAATTACGGATATGAACCTAAGTGCTGTAGGGCAGAGGGAGGGGTGAATAAAGGGTGCAAATCCAAGTGCAAGGGTGACCCAGAAAGGAGTGGGAGAAGGCTTAGTTGGGGAAGTCTTCTTGGAGGAGATGTGCTTTTAGTAAGGTTTTGAAGGTGGAGAAAGTGATTGTCTGTTGGATATGAAGAGGGAGGGCATTCCAGTCCAGAGGCCCGAGGTGGATGAGGGGTTGGCAGTGATATAGACGAGCTGGAGGTATTAGTGAGTAGGTTGGCATTAGAGGACTGAAGTGCACAGGCTGGTTTGTAGTAAGAAATCAGTGAGATAAGGTAAGAGGGGGCAAGGTGATTGGGTGTTTTAAAGCTGATTGGCTAGGAGTTTCTATTTGATGCAGAGGTAGATTGGAGGTTTTCGAGGAGAGAGGAAACATGGACTGAACAGTTTTGCAGAAAAATGATCTGATACCATAGTTAAGTATGGACTGGAGTGGAGATAGGTAGGGAGATCAGCAAGGGATGAAAATAGGATAGGATAAGTGCTTGGATTAATGTGGTAGCAGCTTGGATGGAGAGGAAAGGGTGGATTTTAGTGACGTTGTGAAGGTTGAACTGATAGGATTTAGTGACAGATTGAATATGTGGGTTGAATGAGAGAGAGGAGTCAAGGACGATGCCAAGGTTATGGGGCTTGTGAGACACGAAGGAGAGTGGTGCTGTCTACAGGAATAGGAAGTCAGAGGGAGGACAGGGTTTGGGTGGGAAGGTAAAGGGTTTTGTTTTGGACACGTTAAGTTTGAGGTGTCATACCCCCTTCTAGACTGTGAGCCCGTTGTTGGGTAGGGACCGTCTCTATATGTTGCCAACTTGTACTTCCCAAGTGCTTAGTACAGTGCTCTGCACACAGTAAGCGCTCAATAAATATGACTGAATGAATGAATTCCTGGAAGGAAGTCATATGCCGGGGATACTGGGTGCAGAGGCTGCTGCCAGAAATTTGCAAACAGCCCTCCTCTTTGTTCCTCTTCTAGCCCCATCTCCACCTGTACAGTTGCCAAGAACTGTGCTAAACACTGGGGCAGCTACATCATCACTTTAGACATGGTCCTCCTCCTACTGGGGGTTCACAGTCCAGGATGTAGGGGAAGCAGTTATCTCATTTCCATTTTACAGCTAGACTGAGTAGTTTAATCTGGAAACTTCATTTATGGGAATTGAAGACCATGAAAATCTGGAAATCTCCCCGCTGAATCTGGATGAATGGCCAGCCTAAAGTTAGAGAATTATGTTGGGAGCCCAAAGTAGTGGGTTACATTCCTGGCAATGACAATAATCTGCCAGGAACACTGAGCAATGGAGTCTCAATCAATCAATCAATCAGTGGTATTTATTGAATGCTTACTATGTGCAGAACACTTTACTAAATGCTTGGGAAAACACTATATAAGAGAGTTAGTAGAGACAATCCCTGCTCACAAAAAGCTTACAGTCAACAGCGTGCTCGTTGTTGGGTAGGGACCAGCTCTATATGTTGCCGAGTTGTACTTCCCAAGCGCTTAGTACAGTGCTCTGCACACAGCAAGCGCTCAATAAATACGATTGAATGAATGAATGAACTGGGGGAGACAGATATTAGATTAGATTATGGATCATAACAGTGAGCCTCAGTCCTGACACTTCAGGACCAAGAACCTGTGTGGAAGAATTCGTTGGAGTGCAGTCTCAGCTAGTCGTGGGCATGGAACATGTCTATCAAATCTGTTCTATTATACTCCCCCAAGCACTTAGTACAGTGCTCTGCAGATAGTAAGTGCTCAGTAAGTATGATTGATTGATGGTTTGCCCAGCGCCAACATAAGATGCTCTTAAGCAGTTGTGTTCCCACTGGGAAAGCAATGACCATGTAGACAGGCAAGAGTTCAGCACACTGTGAAGAGTACACAACAGGTTTTTGTGTGTGTTTCCGGTACCCATTTATGGTCAAAGGGATGGTGGCATAGTGCTTGGTTGCCTTGGTAATCACTGTAGTCTTCACTGCCAAAGTTAACCAGAAATTGAGGAGATTTCTACTGGGCCTGTCTATCTCACAGAATGGTTTAATTAATTCTTTGGTTATCAATCTTCATCATTTATGACTTAGTCCCAATAGGCTTTTCCATACTTGCAGAGCTGAGTGAGACTAGAACCCAGGTGTCTAGATTTCCAGAGCTTTGTTCTTTCCACTTCAATCAATCAATCGTATTTATTGAGCGCTTACTGTGTGCAGAGCACTGTACTAAGCACTTAGGAAGTACAAGTTGGCAACATATAGAGACAGTCCCTACCCAACAGTGGGCTTACAGTCTAGAAGGGGGAGACAGAAAACAAAACCAAACATACTAACAAAATAAAATAAATAGAATAGATATGTACAAGTAAAATAAATAGAGTAGTAAATATGTACAAACATATATACATATATATAGGTGCTGTGGGGAAGGGAAGGAGGTAAGACGGGGGATGGAGGGGGGACGAGGGGGAGAGGAAGGAGGGGGCTCAGTCTGGGAAGGCCTCCTGGAGGAGGTGAGCTCTCAGTAGGGCCTTGAAGGGAGGAAGAGAGCTAGCAGGGCTGGAACATTAAATAGCTGTCAACTCAACATGTCCAAAACTGCATGTCTCATCTTCCCTTCTCCTAACTTTCCCATCTCCATCAGTAACACCACTATCCTCCCTGTCCCCGAAGTCCATAACCTTGATGTCATCCTCCACTCTTCACTGTCATTCCCCTCTCACATTCAACCAATTGCTAAATCCTGGTGCTTTCTCCAAAACATTTTCTGGCTCTGCTCTTTATTCTCCACACAAGCAGCCACCACCTTAGTTCAAACATTTGTCACATCATGGTTAGATTACTGTACCAACCTCCTCCATATCAGACCCTAATCAATTAATCAATTGTATTTATTGAGAGCTTCCTGTGTACAGAGCACTGTACTAAATGCTTGGGAGAGTACAACATGACAACCCAACAGATGCATTCCCTGCCCACAGTAAGCTTACAGTGCCTCCCTTCTTCAGGCCACACTTCTGAGTCCATACTCCTGCCCAAATCATCTACCTGAAATTTTCCTCAGCTAATGTCTTTTCACTCCTCAAAATCTTCCAGTGGTTGTTCAACTCCCTTTGCATTAAAGAAAAGATTCCTTGCCACTGGTTCAAGACTCTCTACTAGTTCTCTTCTCACTTATCTTCTCACACATACTGAGAGCTCACCTCCTCCAGGAGGCCTTCCCAGACTGAGCCCCTTTTTTCCTCTCCTCCTCCCCATCTCCCACGCCCTACCTCCTTCCCCTCCCCACAGCACCTGTATATATGTTTGTACAGATTTATTACTCTATTTATTTTACTTGTACATATTTACTATTCTATTTATTTTGTTACTGATGTGCATCTAGCTTTACTTCTATTTATTCTGATGACTTGACACCTGTCCACATGTTTTGTTTTGTTGTCTGTCTCCCCCTTCTAGACTGTGAGCCCGTTGTTGGGTAGGGACCGCCTCTATATGTTGCCAACTTGTACTTCCAAAGCGCTTAGTACAGTGCTCTGCACACAGTAAGTGCTCAATAAATACAATTGAAAGAATGAATGAATGAACATCAGTTCTCTACATCTGCTAAACCTCTTCACCTGCTAATCCTCTGCTCATCCTTTTCTAAGTCTATTTTCTAACCGTACCTCACTCGGGACTCTCCTGACCCCTTGTTCATGTTGTTCCCCAAGCCTGGAACTCCCCCTCACCAAATCTTCCTGACCTCAGTCCTCCCACTTACAAAGTCCCCATAAAAATCCCACCTCCTCCAGGAAGTCTTCCCCAATTAATTCCCAACATCCCAATTCTCAGGATTTATGACAATATGATTTTCGATAATTCTGATATTTCATCCTAGCATATTTTTTCTACTCTTTATCTGATTCTCATTTTTCCTATTGCTCCCATTACTTATAAATGTTTTGGAAGTCTCTCTTTCCCCCTTAGATAGTAAGGTTCTCGTGAGAAGAGAATGGTTTTTTTTAGCTTCTGTTGTACTTTCCCAAGTGTTTAAGACAGTGTGTTGAACTCACTGGGTGTTCAATAAATACCACCACTATTACTATTACTTCTGCCACAACCTCTCTCACCAATTTCCTCGCCCAGTTGAGGAAATCTGCATTGGATGCCTGCATTTTTCTAGGCCACTCATTTGTGGAAGAAGCATGTGCTGGGTTTGTGTTTTTCTTTTCGACAAAATTGCCTTCAGGTAAATAATTTTAGGGCTATCTGCACTGAACTAACTGGGTCATTTGAATTCCTTCTCTGTGAAATAATTATGGCCTTTGGGAAATGTAATGAGTAATACAGTTTTATGATTGGAAACCAAATGACAGCCTCTCTCTCCCTAGACCCCCTTTCTTGCCTTATCTAGATGAACTATGAAAAGTCAAATTAGCAGGGTCTTACACTTCTGGAGGCAAGCACTGCTCTGAATTACACTGTGGAAAAAACTCAGGGAACAAGGACAGCCATGGTGCACAATGGTGAAATCACATTCCCCCTACCTCCTTTGTCTTTGCCTGACCACTCACAATAATAAACATTATTTCATGGACACCTCTGCTCTCCCTCCCTGCACACCATACAAACACACATTCTACCTTTGTGAGGTGTGCCTGGTCATTACCATGATGTATACTGTTTGTTGGGTAAACAGAGGGTCAGAGAAGTGAAATTCCTTTCCCACTAAGCTCCTTCCCTGGAAAAAGCGGCTCATGATCAGGTAACGTTTACCAATTTATGGTAAATTGACAAGTTTCTCAATGATCCTCCCCTGACTCTAATCTGAGAGTAGCTTTACTGTTCCTTTCTGGATAATGTATTTTCCCACTGTCCCCTGACATTAAGTCAAAAGACTCCTCCACAAGACCATTTCCTTCTTTTCCCCTCCAAGGAGAAGTCTGGCAAAGTCAAGAATTAGAAGGAAAATTTCTCTGCTAGAGGCTTTGCGCAAGCATTTTCATTCATTCAATCGTATTTACTGAGCGCTTACTGGGAGCAGAGCACTGTACTGTGCTTGATTGGTGGATGTTTATTGAGACATCCTAAAGTTTAATATCTCAAGACATCGCAGAGACTGATACATTTTACCTAGTTTTAGAATAACGGGACCCTCTCAATGATTCCAAAAATGTTAAGCATTTTAGAGAATTGTGAAGACCTGCGTGGTCAAAAGACAGGACATCGGGTCAATCAATCAATGGTGATTTATTGAGAGCTTACTGTGTGGAGAACATTGTACCTAGCACTTGATAGAGTACAACAGAATTGGTAGAAATGATCCCTGCCCACGAGGAGTTTACAATCTAGTGGGGTTGGAGATGATGAAGGGGAGAAAGAGAAAGGGAGAGACGGGAACTTCTGGGGAAATTATTTTTCTTCTATTTCTAGGATGACAGATCTCATGGTGGCAAAATGTTATTCTGTGAATACAAGAAGTGCTCTAATGAGAGCAAATTAGCTTAACTCTCCAAACTCCTTAAAAGAACATTCTCTAAGTACAGTGAATCCTTATTTACACTTGCTGTCAACTCAGCTGGGAACTCTGCAGCCTCTCCTGACCTCTCTCTCAGGCTCCATCTGTCAGAATCTGAGCCCTGCGGCAGAAAGACTCTCCACCAGGAGCCCAAACTCAATTAGGGACACTGACACTGCCTCTCCGCACTCTATTTGATTTTCCTTTTTAAAAAAAAAAAATTGGTATTAAGCGCTTACTATGTGACAGGCACTGTACTAGTCTTCTAGACTGTGAGCCCGCTGTTGGGTAGGGACCGTCTCTATATGTTGCCAACCTGTACTTTCCAAGCGCTTAGTACAGTGCTCTGCACACAGTAAGCGCTCAATAAATACCATTGAATGAATGAATGAATACTAAGCACTGCGATAGATACAAGCTAATCAGTTGGACATAGTCTCTGTCCCACATGAGGCTCACAATCTTAATCCCCATTTTACAAATGAGTAATTGAGGATCAGAGAAGTAAAGTGACCTGCCTGAAGTCACACAGTAGACAAGTGGTGGAGCTGGGATTAAAATCTAGGTCTTTCTGAGTCCCTGGCCCATCGCTTAACTTCTCAATGCCTCAGTTTCCTCATCTGTAAAATGGAGATTAAATACAGCCTCTAATTCTCTCAAACTGAGCCCTCCGTGGCTCAGACCATGTGTACTGATTGTACTGAATCAATTCATCAAGCAATCAATGGCATTTGAGCACTTACTGGGGAAGCAGCATGGCTCGGTGGAAAGAGCATGGGCTTTGGAGCTGGAGGCCGTGGGTTCAAATCCCGGCTCCACCACTTGTCAGCTGTGTGACTTTGGGCAAGTCACTTCACTTCTCTAGGCCTCAGTTCCCTCGTCTGTAAAATGGGGATGAAGACTGTGAGTCCCTCGTGGGGCAACCTGATTACCTTGTATCTACCCCAGCGCTTAGAACAGTGCTTTGCACAAAGTAAGCGTTTAACAAATACCAACATTATTATTATTATTATTACTGTGTGCAGAGCACTGTACTGAGCACTTGGATCTAGAATCTAGCACAGTGCTTGGCACATAGCAAGCACTTCAACAAATACCATGATTATGATTATTCTGAGGCCATTTCAAAGTTCCATAGTGGGTATAGTCATTATGACAGAAAGAACAGCAGCTCCTGCCCCACTGTCCTGCCATGCCTTGAGCAGATGCAGTTGGAAGAGGTGAGAAAAGAAACGGTTCCTGTTGCCATTGCTCCCAACTCTGGACAGACTGTGCCTCTGCCAGGAGCACAGCAGGAAGCCGGCTCACAGCCCCAGAGGGATCAGTACAGTGCCTGGCACATAGTAAGTGCTTAAATACCATAATTATTATTTCTATTATCAGCTTTGGGGAGTCAGGGACAGTACGGGAGCAATTTCTCTGCCCACCTGGCTTTACATGCTGCACTGCTCCCACGGCTGTGAGGAGCCAGTGAGTGTTCCTCTTTGTGAGAGAGGCTGGGGAGGGGAGGGATACCTGAAGACTGCAGTGGTATCTCCCTCAAGGAGGATTTCAAACCTGGGCTCTAGCCCATTCCCCCGCCCCTTAGGCGGGACCATACCCACACCACCTCAGATAGATGGGAATCTCTTTCAGTCTTTTAAAGGATCCAGATAAAGAGATTCCATTCCAATGTCAACAACCCTAGTGTCAGGAAATTGCTACTTAACGGCTAACCTGAATCCCACTTGCTGTTGTTTAATTCCTTTTATTCTGTCCTCGGTGGAGATTGAGGATAGTTGATTGCTATCCTTGAAACATTATCATTAAACCACTTCAGACGTCTCTTCTACAGGCTAAATCATCCTACTTCCTCTAGTCGGTCCTCATAGCATGTATTTACCAACTCTTTTTTCATGTGGGTTGAACTCCGGAACCATTTCCCAGTTCCTTTTATAACCGCTGACCTGGGAGCTAATTTATATAATCTCAGCTGGTCCCAGGATCCCTGCTCTTAAGGTTGTGCCAGTCACATTTAGAGGGGGAAGGGTGGGGCCAGGAGAGGAGAAAGAGAAAGGGAGAATTTTCTGTAAGAAAGTGAGATTTTGAGGAAAAATTAGGAGAACTGATTTTGCTGTGACTCAGGGCAAGTATGGCCAAATAGCTTTAAAGACAAAATGATGGAAAATGCTAAACATCAAATGCTTTATGCTATAACATAACTTGTCTCTAAAATTCTGAACCGAGGCTATGCTGAGGCGTGTGTGTGTGCGCGCACAGGGGACAGAGGATAAGAGGGTTAGCTTGGGAAATCCAAACTGATGCCAATAAAACTTTGGGAGACAGATGCCTTACAGACATGGTGGAGAGGAAAGCTGATGCAATATATTTTTAAAAATTTTATGTTGACTTTGACCACAGTGATGGAGGGGATGTTGGAAGAATTTCTGCTCAAGCCACCCCAAGGCCTGAACTCTGGTCAGCTGCTCCCTTCCTTCTGTGGGGAGGTATTATTTTGAAAGACGCATTTTGTGGGTGACATCTTCATTTTAAAGAGTCTGGCTATGGTCACTAAAGTGAAAATATGTGTCAGTTTACCATCTATATTTCAGTTGAAAATGCACAGTCTGTCACAGTGCATTTCCATCAGCCTTAGCAGGTTGGATTTTTAATTTGCAAATCAACTCTCCATCTTCGGTTTGAGAAACACTCAAGGGTAATAAATCAGCGTGAGCTTGTTGGAAAAACAACTAAATAACCATGGATATCTTTGAGAGATATAAACAAAGTAGAGAAACAGGCTACAGTATGTGTAATAATATGTTGACAAAGTACTTCGTGAAATCATCCTTCTGATAAAGCCCCTTAATTAGGACTACCAAGGGGGGACCAGTCTGAATTAGTGAAAGGCTGTCTCTACTAGCTGCCCAGCGTGGGAATGTGTAAGTCAGCTTTTCCCACTATGGAGGATGGGACGATTGACTTTGAGAGCAGGGAATCAAGACCAGTCTGTTCTCCCACAGCACCCACTTTTACTAGGCATTTTGGTTAGGACACTGTTGGGGAGCTATGGCATGCTCTTCGGACAATGAGCACACATTTGATGAGAGCACGATTATAACGTGAGGCGAAACGGTTGCGTGTACGCACATGGCATCACGGGGTTGGTCAAGTTGTGTGTCCTATGATGCGAGTTTTCCTTAGAGCAGGGTTTGTCAAGAATTTGATAACTGGATTGTAAGGGAACTTGAAGAGGGAAAGGCTAACAAAAGGGTTGGTTACCTACGCCTTGGGAGCCATAGCTGACTCTTCTTGGAATCTAATGTGTCAAGCCAGAATGGCAGGGTGAGGGATTTAAAACTGCCACCCACAGCTTTTGGCAAAGGTGGGGGCCCCTGATGAATACCCCAAAATGCACTGTGTTGTGACCCTAAACAGCACTACTGCCAGAAGTTACAGGAAAGTCAAGAGGCAGATAGTATAGGGGAACTAGGCTCTGTCCAGCTAACTGCTGCAGGAGCAGGAGGGCAAAGGAAGTCAAAAACAGGCAACCTCACCAACCCAAGAATCTGTCAGCATCAAACAGTTCTTTCAGAATTCCTCATCCAGCAGAAGTGGGGGTGAGTGCTGACCCTTAGAAGGTCACAGACCCAGTCCCCCCAACTTCGTGGTGGGGGAGGGTGGCCGCTTGGGTCACTCAGCCTATATCATTGCGACTGGGGAATCCACATCTCATTCTGACCAGGGAAGAGATTCCCAACCCCTCGTGGATGGGATCCCATCCATTCTGAGTCTCTCACAGGCTCAGTGGCTCTTTGGAGCTGGGAGAGAAGGAGGAAGGCAGTGTCAGGTAGGCAGGAGAAGGAAGTGGGGCAGGAGCAGAACTTAGACATCCAATGACTGGCCTCAGGAAGACCTTATTCCACCTCGCAATCAAGTAGAGCAAAAACTCCTCACTCTCGGGTTCAAGGCTGTCCATCATCTCGCCCCCTCCTACCTCACCTCCCTTCTCTCCTTCTTCAGCCCAGCCCGCACCCTCTGCTCCTCTGCCGCTAACCTCCTCACTGTACCTTGTTCTCGCCTGTCCCGCCGTGGACCCCCGGCCCATGTCCTCCCCCTGGCCTGGAATGCCCTCCCTCCACACATCCGCCAAGCTAGCTCTCTTCCTCCCTTCAAAGTCCTACTGAGAGCTCACCTCTTCCAAAAGGCCTTCCCAGACTGAACCCCCTTTTTCCTCTCCTCCTCCCCATCGCCCCCTGCCCTATCTCCTTCCCCTCCCCATAGCACCTGTATATTCATTCACTCATTCAATCGTATTCATTGAGCGCTTACTGTAAGCAGAGCACTGTACTAAGCGCTTGGGAAGTACAAGTTGGCAACAAATAGAGATGGTCCCTACCCAACAGTGGGCTCACAGTCTAGAAGGGGGAGACAGACAACAAAACAAAACATATTAACAAAATAAAATAAATAGAATAAATATGTACAAATAAAATAGAGTAATAAATGTTTGAACAGATTTATTTCTCTATTCGTTTTACTTGTACATATCTACTAGTCTATTTATATTGTTAATGATGTGCATCTAGCTTTAATTCTATTTGTTCTGACGACTTGATACCTGTCCACACGTTTTGTTTTGTTGTCTGTCTCCCCCTTCTAGACTGTGAGCCTGTTGTTGGGTAGGGACCGTCTCTACACGTTGCCAACCTGTACTTCCCAAGAGCTTAGTACAGTGCTATGCACACAGTAAGCGCTCAATAAATATGATTGAATGAATGAAAAAGTAGAGTCCCAGGATCAGCAAGTCTGGAAGGCCAACTTAGAAAACTGTGAGGGTGCCATCGCATCACGGGGAGTCGGAATCGGCATGGAGTTGGCAACTCTGAGCTTTGGAGGCTCCCAAGGCTCCAGGGAATTCACTGGGACCCTCCTCTCTACAGCTTTTTGACTAGGTCATTCCTATTCAGACTCAGGGATGGATTAGTTCTTGTCAAGTACTAGGGTAGAGGGTTTGGAAAAATGCCATTTGGGATGTAGTGTGGGTGCAGAAACATGACTGCTGATGAAAACATCAACTTGCTTGTATAAGCTGTGCTATCCTGCTCAGACTACAGTTCACATCTAGGACCTTCTCCCAGGATCTTTGGGACAGAACCCATTCTGGGCTCTGGAAAGGAGGACTGGGACAAAGAAAGAGGGAGATGGGTATTCTGGGCCTTGGTGTTTTTTTTCTAAAACTCCAGCAGAAGTTACATTAATATGATGTTCATTCTTGGTAGCTCAGTGCCAGCTGCCAATTCAGGAAACAGCAAAAATTAAGTAAATAACTTACTAAATGGCTCAGTGCTCCCCTGATGTAGGAAGATTAAAACCTGGAATATCCCTATCCGTCCCCCATGGTTAAAAGGTAATAAAGAGTGGATGTGAGAACACTGGTGAGGCGGAGACCGCAGGAAAGGAGAAAATTTTTTATCATTGGGAACCATGGGGTGAAATCAGAAAAGATAAAGGGATAAAATCCAGGAGTTGGATAACCCGAAACATTTCCTAGCATGATATCAATGTAGGGGTTAGTGGACTGGAAAGATAGGGGAATATTCTATTAGTGGCAGCAGTCAAAATTAGACTGGCCAATGCTCTGCACACTCTCCTGTAGGAGGTCTTGTGTAGTTGGGGGGAGACGGACAGGGTTTACCACTGCTTTTTATAGGCCACATACTAACCTTGATCCATGCAAAAAAAATCCTCATAAAAGTTAATGGGGAGTTCTCTATAAAGTCAGAGAGGAGACTATGGCTTGATGAATCTATATGACTATTCCATAAAGCTTTTCTGAGATAAATAAGGCCCTTAATAGACTTGTTTATTGGTGAGCCGTTTACATCAACGTACGTACGTACTATCAGTCGGAATGCAATAGACAATCACAGAGAATAATGCCTGGAAACAATTACAGCATTTGGCTCTGGAAAATGCTCACCCCGTGGGAATGCAACAAATAACTGCCAAATTACAAAGATTATAAATCGCAGCACTGGGCACGGTGTTCCAGAGAGCCAAAAATCAGCATTTGCCCACACCCGACCCTTATTTTCCACACGCACTAAATCCGCATCTGTGCCGGGGCAAGTGGCACAGATGCCTGAGGAGGACGATTCCATGTGTAGGGACTATATCTCTCTTCACCTTCAGAGCCAGGCCCAAATTAATCATTTCAACATCTCTGGGAGAGAGTTAAGGAGAACAATCCTATAGTCCACTGGGAAGTATGAGACTTGCTCAAGGTCACGCAAAAAGTTTGCCAGGCAGCCCACACCTACTATCAAGAGTGCCTAATTTCCTTCCCTGAGCTTCTGCCTCTTGCCAAGTCGCGTTTTCCTTCTCCTGCTCAAACACTGCTGCCTGCCCTGGATATAAGAGTGACCTTTAGAGTTAAAAGCTACTGCCACATGGCCATCTCCAGATGGTAATCTACTTCAGCTGCTTTTTTAGAAGTAAAGAAAAGGTATGTAGAATAAGACTCTAGACTGTAAACTCAATGAGAGCAGGGGACGTGTCTATTGACACTGCTATACTGCACTGTCCCAAGTGCTTAGTACAGTGCTCCGCACATAGTAAGTGCTTCAATAAATATGATTGATTGAAAGAATAAGTAAACAATATTTGCTACATCTTGCTCAAGTGCTTTAGATTCTTCTGGGTGGCTGCCTACAAGACATTCTCAGATGTTTTCACTTCTTCTGACTCCTTTTTGTGTTTCCTGTGCTCTATGTCCCTTCAAGATCAAGGCCATAGACATCCACTAAAAAGTGACTGAAGTTCCAGAAGCTGAGGACCAGACTTCTCATGTCTATACATGGTCCTTCGGAAACTGGAATGACAATAAATTTCCTATCTTCCAGGGGCATTTTTGTGAGGAAAAACAAGAACAAGAAAACCTCCTTCCCTTCCCCACAGCACCTGTATATATGTATATATGTTTGTACATATTTATTACTCTATTTATTTATTTTACTTGTACATATCTATTCTATTTATTTTATTTTGTTAATATGTTTGATTTTGTTTTCTGTCTCCCCTTCTAGACTGTGAGCCCACTGTTGGGTAGGGACTGTCTCTATATGTTGCCAACTTGTACTTCCCAAGCGCTTAGTACAGTGCTCTGCACACAGTAAGCACTCAATAAATACGATTGATTGATTGATTGATTGAGGAGGAGGAAAAGGAGGAGGAGGAAGAGGAGGAGGAGAAGGAGGAGGAGAAGGAGTAATGGTATTTATTGGTTACTGACTGGGTGAACAGCACTTTTCAGAGCTCTTGGGAAAGTTACAACAAAAACACAAGGCACACTCCCTGGGTGAGAGAACTGGATGAGATGTCTGGTGGTTTCCCTGCTCTACAGTCCTCCTCAAGGCAAAACCCACTTTGGATTTATTAGGGGCTTTCTCTGAAAAGAGAAGAGCAGGCAGAACAGAAATAATCCTGAAGAGGCACTGCACAACCATGGTTCAAATCAAAATTGATCTGATAGGCTGAGCACCAGTGCTTAGCTCACATAAAAGTGTAAGAATAGAAGAAATGCTATTTCTGAGTCAGACTGATGGTCTATCCAGCCAGGTAGTCCATATCTGACTGTGGCAATAGGACACTGGGAGGAACTGGGTGATGGCATCCGTCCTTATTCGCATCCATCCTCTCCATTACACAGGCACCACCTCATAACCCCAACACCCCTGACTTTCTCTCTTGTCAACCATTATGGCCTTCTCATCCCAGATTTGTCCAACCCTCAGCAGTGTGGTGTAGTAGAAGCAGGGCCTTGGAGTTAGAAGGTCACGGGTTCTAATTCCAGCTCTGCCATTTGTTGGCTGTGTAACCTTGGGCAAATCACTTCACCTCTCTGTGCCTCAGTTACCTCAACTGTAAAATGATGATGATGGCATTTATTAAGCGCTTAACTATGTGCAAAGCACTGTTCTAAGCGCTGGGGAGGTTACAAGGTGATCAGGTTGTCCCACAGGGGGCTCAAGTCTTAATCCCCATTTTACAGATGAGGTAACTGAGGCAAAGAGAATCCCCATCCTCCCGCCTTTCCTCCTTCCCCTCCCCACAGCACCTGTATATATGTTTGTATGTATTTATTACTCTATTTATTTATTTATTTTATTTGTACATATTTATTCTATTTTATTTTGTTAATATGTTTTGTTTTGTTCTCTGTCTCCCCCTTCTAGACTGTGAGCCCACTGTTGGGTAGGGACCGTCTCTATATGTTGCCAACTTGTACTTCCCAAGCGCTTAGTACAGTGCTCTGCACACAGTAAGCGCTCAATAAATATGATTGATTGAATGAAATGAGTGAATGAATAAGTGACTTGCCCAAAGTCACACGGCTGACAATTGGCGAAGCCGGGATTTGAACCCATGACCTCCGACTCCAAAGCCCGTGCTCTTTCCACTGAGCCACGCTGCTTCTCTACGGGGCTTGAGACCGTGAGCCCGAAGTGGGACAGGGACTGTGTCCAATCCAATTTGTTTGTATCCACCGCAGTGCTTAGTACAGTGCTCGGCACACAGTAAGCACTCAATAAATACGATTGACTAGGGCTTGGCACATAGTAAGCGCTTAAATACCCCAGTTATTATTATTATTATTATTTGGATAATTTCACTGTAGTAATAAATCCCATAGTTTACAAACCACAGAATGGAGAAGCGATTCCTTCCCTTTTATTTTGACCTTAGCATCATCAGGCTACAATACTGTGGGATTTGCTCAGGATTTTGGAGACTCCAATCAGGTCCTCTCTCAGCCCACATCTTTCCAGGTGAGGAAAGAAACTTCTCGACTTGCATCGATCACTTTGGCCACCCTTTTCAGATGCTATCCTGTCCTCCCTAAGGTGCAGCAACCAGAGCTGCGTAGTGTATTCCAGGTGGGGTCCAACCATGGTTTATAGAATAGCAAAACTGTGCACTTTGTTTTCTACATCCCTTCTGATGGCACTCTACCCCTTTCTCCCAACATATTTGCATTGAAAACACACAAAGAAGCAGTGTGGCATAGTGGATAGAGCACAGGCTTGGGAGTCAGAAGGACCTAGGTCTGCGGTATGACTTAACTTCTCTGGGCCTCAGTTATCTCATCTGTAAAATGGGGACTAAGAATGTGAGCCCCAACTGGGACAGGGACTGAGTCCAACCTGATTAATTTGTATCTACCCCAGGGCTTAGAAAAGTGCTTGGCACATAGTAAGCACTTAACAAGAACCATAATTATTATTACACAGATTGGAAGAGGGCACAAAATCCTAAATTGCAAATGGCAATAGCATTAGTCTACCCACCAAAGTCAGAAAGGAATGGAATGACAGAGATGTATTGCAGGAGCGATCGGACTAAGAAGCTTTCTTCGGCGGCAGGGTCGTAGTGTTTGTTCCACCTTTAGGAATGTGGCCATGAACTTGGCAAACCTCCTCCCTCTTTGTGCTGGCAATACAGTGTTTAGTAAATTTCTTCCTGTTTTTAAGCCCAGAATTGATTGTGTTGGTGGCCAGAGCAAATATTTTTCTAACAAAACAAAGTGGGCTGATGGAAAATGCTTTCAGTATTTGCAGCAACCTCCCCGCCCGCCCCCCCAAAAAAACTCTACACGGCTAAACGTAAAACAGAAAATTTCAGAGCAATCACCCCCATATTTATAAGTAATCTGACAAAGTGTTGAAAGAACCATTTGGCATTCAACGGCACTCATGGAAGTGAATGTAATAGTTAAGGCTGAAGTGCTTCTTTCATAAACTCATATTCCCAGGGTTATCACTTTCTATAACATGATCTCTAGCAATGGAAAATATCTACGTTTCATTCAGCCCCAGAGAAAATGGAGAGGGAAAAAGCCGGGCTCAATTGATCAAGGCATTTCTGGGCCAAGCCAAGGAGAACTAAGTGCAGGCCTGTCCCTACAACAGGGTAGATCTAATTCTGGATCGTGGACTCCACTCCAGGGTTGTTTTTTTTGTTGTTGTTTGTTTTTTAAATGGTATTTGTTGAGCACTTATGCCAGGCACTATACTAAGCGCAGGGGTAGATACAAGCTAATCAGGTTGGACACACTCCCTCTTCCACATGGGGTTCACGCTCTTAATCCCCACTTTACAGATAAGGTAACTGAGGCCCAGAGAAGTGAAGTGACATGCCCAGGGTCACATAGCAGACAAGTGGCAGAGCCAGGATTAGATCCCAGGTCCTTCTGACTCTCGGGCCCCGGGCTTCACCCATTAGGCCACACAGCTCCTCTTGACCCACGCCCCTCAGAAAAGTCCTCTGGGCACAAGTGCAGTGGCAGAAGGAAGGTGGGAGCACCGAGCGCTTCCTCACTCCTCCTTTGTTCTTCCCTTGCTCTCTCCTCCTCTAGGAACCCCATCTAATGGCAGCTCTTTAGATCCCTACACCCTAGATGCCAGGTACAGTAGGATTGGGAATGGCTGGAAGGTGCTGCCTCCATTCCACTCCTGGCAATACCTAGGAAAGTCCAGGGCCAGCACCAAAAGGGACCTCTGCACCCCAAGCTCTCAGAGATGCTGGGGCATCACTGGGGTGTCAGGAGACTCCAACTTTGGGTTGTCCAGTGTACACTGTGGGGGCACTTGCTGAAGGCACACCTCCTCCAAGAGGCCTTCCCTCACTAAGCCCTACTTTCCTCTTCTCCCACTCCCCTCTGCATCACCTTGACTAGCTCCCTTTATTCATCCCCACTCCCAGCCCCACAGTCCTTATATACATATTTTAGACTGTGAGCCCACTGTTGGGTAGGGACTGTCTCTATATGTTGCCAATGTGTACTTCCCAAGTGCTTAGTACAGTGCTGTGCACATAGTAAGCGCTCAATAAATACGATTGATGATGATGATACATATCTGTCATTTCATTTATTTCTATTAATGTCTGATTCTCCCTCTAGACTGTAAGCTCACTGTGGGCAGGGAATGTGTCTGTTATACTGTACTCTCCCAAAGGCTTAGTACAGTCCTCTGCACACAGTAAGCGCTCAGTAAATACAATTGATTGACGATGCGGTAGAGCAACAGGTGCAGGGGTGGGCCACCAGCAAATTTCTGCCCTTTAAATATCTCCCTCCCTGAAAGATGGGACCCTCCTGCACCACACCAGGGACAGCATGAAGCTGAGGAACCACGACTGTGACAGAGTTTAGATTACAGAAATGAAGTTTAGATTTCATTACAACGGGGACCATGTGACAAAAAAGCAGGGAATTCTGTCCATACATCAAAGAGGAGACAGCTGGGATACCTTTTTGATTTTTGTTTCAGCACTGGGTAATTCCACCTCAAAATTCCTGAGGGGTACCAGAAAACCATAAACAAAATTTAAAAAGATCTAAATTTCATTATGATCGAGCTAGATGCAAAGGGGGTGTGGGGAATATGCAATGAGGGAGCATACCCTGGTGGTGACATAGGCTGTGGCTTCCTAAAGAAGCTTGTATCCTAACCACTTAGTCACCAATTCATCACCCTGTCTGTCCAAGCTGTATGGAGATTACTCCATCTTAAAATGAGGTGGGGATGGTTAGGTGCTAACCTCCCAACTCAGTCTTAATTGCACTAAATTTTCAAACTGGATCAGGTTTTATTTGACTGCAGAGTCAACTTCTACCTTAACTGTTGTTTACAGTCTCTTCCTTAAGCACTGCAATAAGGGCTTGGATCAGAAAATATTTCCTGCATTGAAAATCGGTGCTTGAGTTATTGTTCATCCTTATTTCCTGATTTTTATATGACCAGTGCTCCTCAAGATGTGTGATGAGCGTTCCACATTTGTGCCAATGGTTCCCTCTGACCAGCAGAGGACAGATGTTTGGCTGTTTGTGATCTGCAGTGAATCACTTACATAAAAAAATGCTGAAAACCACAGACCTTTATGACTTTCCCACAAAGATTTTTAATTGTCCTTCATTTTGAAAAATGCTGGCCTAATTTCCCACATTCATCCTCAATTACTATTTACTGAGTGCTCCCGATGCATCAGACTCTGAGTGGAAGAGATGAGTGAGATGCAGCCCTGTGGCTCCGTGGCAAGAGCCAGGGCTTGAGAGTCAGAGGTCATGGGTTCAAATCCCGCCTCTGCCACTAGTCAGCTGTGTGATCTTGGGTAAGTCACTTCACTTCTCTGTGCCTCAGTGACCTCATCTGTCAAATGGGGAATAAGACTGTGAGCCCCATGTGGAACAACCTGACTACCTTGTATCTACTCCAGGGCTTAGAATAGTGTTTGGCATATACGAAGCACTTAACAAATACCATTATTATTATTATTAATGAGAACAAAGCCAACAACCCATATCCTCTTCACAATCTTTTAATTTTGCCCTTCCCTTCCAAGGGGGCATTTTTCTCTGAAACAGGAAAATGCATACATTTCCACTGAGGGAAGTCTTTGTAGAGAAATTTGGATTTTAGGTGGGTTCTAAAAGGAAGGAAGCTTGGCAGACATTGAGTGTGGAGGTTGTGACCAACAGAGAGAGTAGGATGGTACTGGGAATGCAAGGGGCAGATGAAGGAGGCTGACAAAAAAGTGAGGTACTTTGGAATCGAGTGAGCCAGCGGAGGAGTATGGTGGGAGAAGGAAAATGATGCAAAATGAGACAAGTTAAAAGGAACTACGATGCCAGGAGGAAGGTGTTTGGTTTTGATGCCAAAGGTAATGGAAATCCTGAGTGACCTTTGAGGAGAGATAGGACATCGTCAAAGCAATGAGGCTTTGAGAAAAAGAGTTTCGGAGAATACTTGGAAGCAAGCAAACTTACAAGTAGAGAAGTGGGATAAAGACTTAGTAGTGAGGAGGGAGGGATAAGGGGCCAATCCAAGGGAGAGCCTAAAGAAAGAAACAGTAGAATTTGGTGACAGATTGAGTGTTGGGAGATAAGAGTATGAGGCTGAAATGCTGCCAAGTTCCTATGTTTGGGAAGAGGATATGGCTGGCATGAGCTGGCCAGTTTGGTTCAGTCTAAGCCAAGCCTGAACCCAATGGTTAGTTTCTTATGCTCATTTTTCAGCATCTGCTACGTGTCAAGCCCAGTACACTGTACAAAGCACTAGAGTACAAGATAGTAGTTATAATTATAATTATGGTATTTGTTAAGCTCTAACTGTATGCCAGGCACTGCACTAAGCGCTGGGGTGGATACAAGCCAATTGGGTTGGACACAGACCCTGTCCCAAATGGGGCTCACACTTTTAATCCTCATTTTACAGATGTGGTAGAGGCGCAAAGTTAAGTGATTTGCCCGAGATCACACAGCAGACTCTGAAGCCCGTGCTCTATCCACTATGCCATGCTGCTTCTCATAATCAGACCAGACCACGTTTCTGACTCTATTCATAATTGTAATTGTGGCATTTGTTAAGCATTTTCTCTGTGCCAAACTCTGTACTAAGCATTGGGGTAGATACAAGATCATCACATCCCACATGAGGCTCCCAGTCTAAGTAGGAGGGACAACGGGTACTGACTCCTCATTTCATAGATGAAGAACTGAGGCACAGAGAAATTAAGTGGCTTGACCAAGGTAACACAGCAGACATGTGGTAGAGAGAGGATTAGAACCCACATCCCCTGACTGCCAGACTCATGCTCTTTCAAATAGGCTACACTGCTTCTCATGGAGTTCACAGTCTAAGAAGTAGGGAGCAGGTATCATATCCCCATTTTCCAGATGGTGAAACTAAGATGAAAAGAAATTAAATGACTTGCTCACTGTCATGCAACAGGCCAGTGGTAGGACTGGGACTGGAACCTGGGTCTTCCGATTCCAAGCACCTGAAAGGCTGCTGTCTCCCAGTAAGTATCTCAGCATGGTACCAGCCCCAGACCAACACCTGTTTATTCTCAGCCCAACTGGATTCCCTCACTTTTCCCCTTCGCCCAACTCACCCTGGAGCCTGAAGCAATATTGGCTCCTGGGTCTGGAGCCGGAATACAGCAGTAGCTCCCTCGTTCCCCCGCAGCGCTCTCCTTTCCTGCTAAAGAGTTTCATGACTTTGCTTAAGGTCCTAACCAGAAATTCAAGAAGAGATTTCCTAAGAGAGGACAGTGTGGAATATCACTTTGAACTGGGGTCCCTTTGTAACAGAACAGAAAAAAAACCCCACACTGTTCTGTGTAAAGATTTGAACTGTGCCTCTATAATTCTGATGGAATGTCACTGTCCTCCACATTGCATGAGGGAGAGTGGTAATTAAACATGGAAATTCCATTCCCTGGAAATTAGTATACTCCCTGTACTTTACTACAATAAAACCCTGCACACAGACCTCCCCATATTCAAGGGAGAACTCTCAGCCTGCTTTTGATTCTATCTTTTCTTTCAAGAACTAAAGACCAAACCTAATACTATAGTACATTATGAAGGCTTCCATTCTTCCTAAGCAATTTTCCCTCCTAATAAACTGACGAATCGTATGTCTTGCTCTTACGTTAGGAACTTCATTTAACAAATGACCTAAGTGTAACTGGATTCAAACCATTCCTAGAAGTACCTAGATTTTATTTAGCTGTGCAGGAGGGAGTTCTAAGCATTTAGTCTAAGAATGGGGCCTTCCCTTGGGACATGGCATTGCATTTGATGCACTCAGTCAGGGCCTTGGTGAATCAGAAAGCCTGTTGCCCTGGGATGCTGACTAGCCCCATCCCTAGTCAAGGAGCCACAGCAGTAGACAGGGATTTAAATAAATTATTAAGGGAAGGGAGGGGTACCCTAGGCAGTTTACCATTCTTGTGGGAACTGAGAAATGGAAAGTTCATCCCTGCCTGCCTCTACACTTCGGGCACATGCCTCTAGCTTCATGTGTGCCAGAGCTATTTTGGATTTATGCTCGGGAGTACTGGGTTCTAATCCCGGCTCCGCCACTTATAAGCTGTGTGACTTTGGGCAAGTCACTTCACTTCTCTGTGCCTCAGTTACCTCATCTGGAAAATGGGGATTAATACTGTGAGCCCCATGTGGGACAACCTGATTACCTTGTATCTCCCCCAGTGCTTACAACAGTGCTTGGCACATAGTAAGTGCTTAACAAATACCACAATTACTATTATTATTACTGGGGAGGAAATAGTGGGGGTGGCATAATATGCATATTGTCAAATTGCCCCCAGTGAGTCCCCTTATGGTCAAAGGAGGGTAAGGAGAGGGTCTATATAATAATAATAATAATAATGGCATTTGATAAGCGCTTACTATGTGCCAAGCACTGTTCTAAGCACTGGGGGGGATACAAGGTGATCAGGTTGTCCCACGTGGGGCTCACAGTCGTAATCCCCATTTTACAGATGAGGTAACTGAGGCCCAGAGAAGTGAAGTGACTTGCCCAAAGTCACATAGCTGACAAGTGGCGGAGCCAGGATAAGAAGCCATGACTTCTGGCTCCCAAGCCTGTGCTCTTTCCACTGAACCATGCTGCTTTTATATGCGGGGAGCCCTGAGCAGTGGTTGGGTCAGTTTGCCCAATAGGGAAACTGAGCAAATGCTCCATTTGCTTATTGGACAAACTGGAGATGACTGTGGCTAGGTCTGCTTGAGGCAGGGCCTATTTTGGGGAAAAAAAAAATTTATCCTTGGAAACATACATTTTTGACAAATATATTCACAATAGATTTCTGCAGACAAGGGATTTGTTTGCAGTAACATAAAAACTAGCTCCATCTCAAAGCTTGCCGAGGAACCCTGACCCTTTTCCCACCTGATTTCTACTCGCCTTATGCCAGGATTGAGGGTCCTCAG
This sequence comes from Tachyglossus aculeatus, assembly GCF_015852505.1. NCBI lineage: Eukaryota > Metazoa > Chordata > Mammalia > Monotremata > Tachyglossidae > Tachyglossus > Tachyglossus aculeatus. Next base: position 38,196,891 of record NC_052067.1, on the reverse strand, counting down.
GGCAGTACCCAGCAATCCAGCAGTGGAGAAGGGGAGTGCTCTGGCAGCATGGTGGCTAGAGGAAGCAGGGTACAGGCCTGGGAATCAGAAGGACCCTGATTCTAATCCCTGCTCCACTACTTGTCTGCTGTGTGACCTTGGGCAAGTCACTTAACTTCTCTGGCCCTCAGTTACATCATCTGCAAATTGGGGAATAAGACTTTGAGCCCCATGTGGGACAGGGATTGTATCCAATCCGATTTGCTTATATTTACTGCAGTGCTTAGTTCAGTGCCTGGCGCATAGTAAGTGCTTAACAAATTCTACAATTATATTAGGAGAGGCAGTGTGGCCTAATCGATAGAGCACGGGCCTGGTGGTCAGAAGGACCTGGGTTCTAATCCTGGCTCTGCCACTTGACTGCTTTGTGACCTTGAACAAGTCATTTAACTTCTCTGGGCCTCATTTACCTCATCTGTAAAATGGGAATTAAGACTGTGATCTCCACGTGGGCCACGGACTGCGTCTGACCCGATTTGCTGCATCTTACCCCAGCACTTAGTACAGTGCATGGCATATAGTAAGCACTTAAACACCACAGTTATTATTGTCCCCTTCTCCTTCTTCCCCAATCTGTAATTTTATTTTAGTGTCTGTCTCCCCTACTACATGGTAAACTCTGAGGAAAACAAAATGCCCACACATCCTCAAACAACTTTCTAATTCAGAAAATACCTGCAACATTACAAAAGAGCAGGGGGCAAGGGTAGGGGGGTCTTGGAGTTTGGGTTTCATGGAGGATTGAGATCCTCTGAACTGAGTCCTCTCCTCAACTCTGTTTTGGGCTTGATTAGGTGAACTTGTGGCAATCTTGCAAGATGGCTATAACTGAATATCCTTAGGATTTAAAAATGGGGTCAATAACACCAACATATTGAGATCTTTGCTTAAAAGGGGTTATGTAAAGACAGCAAAAGTGTCAAATCCGGGGTTCTTGGATGATGAAAAGGTTGGAGAGACATAATAATCAACATCAATGGTATCTGAGTGCTTACTAGGTTCAGAGCACTGAATGTACTAAACACTTGGGAAGTACAATACAACAGAGTTGGTAGACATCTTTCCGTCCAAAGTGAGCTTTTGGCCTAGAGGATGGCGGGGTAGGAGAGACAAAAGGAACTGTGAGAGAAGGAAGGCAGAGTAGGAGATTTGGCCAGGACTTGTGATATAATTACAATAGAAAGTTGACTATCTGAACATCTTTTCTTAAAAACAAAAAACTTAGATGAGGCTAGCTTGGATATTCAAATAAAAATATGCCCCCATAATAAAATAAAACTGGGCAAACTCTTGTCCAAGATAACCAAACCCCATTTCATCAGGTAATCTAAGTTTTTGATGATATGTTTTGGCCTCATTCTTGATTAGTTTGGATATTTCTTTTTATCCTGGATAAAGGGTCTTACCAGGAGCAAAAACAACCTTCCTTGAGTTGCAAAGTACCCAAAATTCCAGGGTTTCCTCTGCTAGGTGATCCCCAGCCTTGAGTTTGATTGGAAATTGTGTTTCATTCCCTCAATTCCCCTGTATTTTGAAAGAGCAATTTGCACTCTAATTGCCAAATGCTAAAATACATGTTAGTCAGGTACAAACTGCTGTTGTTGAGCCACATGTAATTTGTGATTGCAAGAAAAACAAATAAAGACATAGCACTTTGCATTTTGCACTATGCTTTGTGTTTCAAAGCTTTTTACGATCCCTAATTAGCTATTAAACACTGAAGCCTTGGTGGATAGGCTACATGAACCTTTATTCTCGAGAAAGCAGAAAGAAGGCTCAAGATCACAACCTTAAATCAGGTATAGGCAAAAGTTAAAAGTCCCCAGCATCTCATCCCATTTATAGATGACGTGGGACAACCTGATCACCTTGTAACCTCCCCAGCGCTTAGAACAGTGCTTTGCACATAGTAAGCACTTAACAAATACCATCATTATTATTATTATTATTATCTGGGTATCGTGCCATCGATCTTGCTGCAGTCTGCGAAAGTGGGCAAGGAAGTGTTCATTCAATAATTAAAAAAGACACCAGCCAGGACTCTGCACATGTTCAAAATCCAAGTTGTGGGTATTGGGGAAAAAAGTCACTTATAAATATAAAAAGGATTATCTGGGTAGATAAGACAGGATATGTCTTGTTTTCTGAAGATCAACAGATTTAGGCTTTTCTGATTCATTCACTCATTCAATCGTGTTTATAGAGAGCTTACTGTGTGCTTAGTAGAACTTAGTAGAAGTAGTGCTTAATGCTTATAGAAATAGTCTACTTACTTAGTAGAACTGTACTAAGCGCTTGAGAGAGTACAACAATAAAAAGACACATTGCCTGCCCACAATGAGCTTACAGTCTAGAGGTGGGGAAGGCAGACATTAATATAAATAAATAATTACAGATATGTAATAAGTCCTGTGGGGCCTGGAAGGGGGATGAAGAAAGACAGCAGATCAGGGCAACGCAGAAGGGTGTGGGAGAAGAGGAAAGGGGTGTCAGGGAAGGCATCTTGGAGGAGGTGTGCCATCAGTAAGACTTTGAAGGAGGGAGAGTAGTTGTCAGATTTGAGGAGGGAGGGCATTGCAGGCCAAAGGCAGGCCATGGGCAAAGGGTCAGTGGTGAGATAGGCGAGATCGAAGCCCAGTGAGAAGGTTAGCATAAGAGGAGCGAAGTGTGCAGCAGGCTGGGTTGTAGAGGTAGGAGGGGGCAAAGTGATGGAGTGCTTAAAAGTTGATGGTGAGGAGTTTTTGTTTGATATGGAGATAGATGGACAACCACTGGAGTTTTCTGAGGAGTGGGGAAACATGTCCTGAATGTTTCTGTAGAAAAATGATCCAGGCAGCAGAATGCAGTATGGACTGGAGAGACAGGTGGCTGGGAGGTCAGCAAGGAGGCTGATGCAGTAATCCAGGCCGGGTAGGATGAGAACATGGTAGCAGTTTAGATGGAGAGGAAAGGGCGGATTTTAGCGAAGTGGGACCGACAGGATTTAGTGGAGGATTGAATATATGGGTTGAATGAGAGAGAGGAGTTGAGGATAACAGCTTGTGAGACAGGAAAGATGGTGGTACTGTCTACATTGATGGGAAAGTCACAGGGAGGACAGGGTTTGGGTGGGAAGATAAGGAGTTCCGTTTTGGACATGTTAAGCTTGAGGAAATGGGAAGACATCCAAGGAGGGAGAGCTTGAAGGCAGAAGGAAATGTGAGACTGCAGAGAGAGAGAGATCAGGGCTGGAGATATAGATTTGTGAATCATCTGCACAGAGGCTAACGAGTTCTCCAAGGAAGTAGGTGTAGATGGAGAATAGAAGGGGACCCTGATGCTATGGAAGAAAAATGGGCAGACTTTGGCACTACTTCATGGCTGTGTTGCACTGTAAGAGAAAAATTTAGACAAGATCCTCTCCCTTCCCTCCACTTCTCGCCCCCTCCTCTCTCTCATTATTCATCTTTCTCTCTCTTAACTAAAGACCCAATTCTGCCCTAAGATATTCATCTCTCACTTTCCACAGGTTCCAGAGGGAAGAGTTTAGATAAGCAGTTACAATTCAACCCTGGCCATGGGGAGGAATTCCTTGTGTCCCGACAATCAGGGAACAGTGCCACGAAATCTTGTCTGGGAAAGCAGAGAGGGATTAGCCGTAGAGATCTGAGAAGAGAATTCTCTTTATGCCTACGTTCGAGTGTCTGGCTATTGGGCTCAAACTTCCCAACTCTTTGAGTTAGTTCCTTTGAACTCTTTAGAAAAATAAGAGTGATATTAACATCATAAGAGGTTAAAATAATATCCCTTTGGATTTATATAGCACCTTTCTTCCTAAGAGCTCAAAGGACCTCCACTTCTATAATCTCAACACCCCCTGCAGTGGGCAGGAAGCAAGTATTATCATTCCCATTTTACAAATGGGGAAACCAAGGCACAGCAGTGCAACACAAGTCACCCATGGTCATATCATGTAGAATGAGAACTGGATGACCTTTGTCCCAAGTCATGTCCTTTGTCATGACCTTAAGCAGGATTTTCACGTCTCCCATTGCTGGACTATCAAGGTTTCATATTACAATTCCAACCACTGTCCAAACTGAGGCCAGTGACTCATCACTGACCCAAGGGAAGATTTAGAATCGCTCCCAGCAGCTGATGGACGAAGTCCAAAGCTTCTGCATTTTTCAAGAAAAAAGGAAAAAGTTTTTTTGGGGAAAACTGATCCTTTTTAACCTTCACATTTTAGTTAGAGATTGTTATTAAAGTATAGTATAGGCAGATGGTCGCACCTAGACTGAAGGAGGATCTCGCCCACCTGTGTACTTCACCCTGTTGTCTCTCTGACAATCGAGGGAGGTGCTCACCTCAGTAACTGCAGTTACTATTTCCTGGTATAACTGCCAGGGAAGACATGGCTGGGAAAGCCAATGTGTGTTCAGGCAAACAGGACAGTGGATGAGGGCGATAAAGATTACCTGTTTGTTCAGACACATGCGTAGCTGTCTATACCTCTGAGTTACATAAACAAAGACTGTATTAATGAGGCTCAAAAATAGGAATGTCAAAGTACACACACACGAACACGCTACCCAATGCACAGAAACATTATGCAGCCTGTATACCGTATAGGAACACAGATATTTTTAAACAACTATTTTGTCTTTCAGGATCAGTCTGATTCCTTCCCTACCACGCTTGTTTACTCCTTCTTTTGTCTTCTTTCCTACCAAGCACAGACTCTGGATGTGATGTTGAGATAGTATGTACGAAAACATCAAAAATCAATCCCAATGTTTAGAGAACTTAATCAAAAAGGCTCTGTCTAATGTGGCCCTTAATATCAAAGATGATAATATTCAGGAAGACCCGGTCTATAAATAGGTAGAAAACAATCTTTAGGCCACAGAAGTATGCACAAACCAGGAGCTTGAGTTTCAATTCACTAAAAAATTCGGACCCACATCCATCTTTGGGTTACTGAAAGGGAAGTTAATGATGTATAGGGAAAGATGCCACCGTTGGAAATAGAATACTGCATTGGATGGACCACTGGTGCGACCCAGTAATGGCAGTTCTTATGTTCTCCTCTATCATCACGAACGGCTACTTACAAAGCACTTTTTGTATTTTAAATGTACAGAAAGGTTCAAATGATGTTTTGAACCAAACAAAAATCTTTCTCTTCTGACTGAATCTAGCTTCCACTGACAAAAGGAGGTTCATAGCATTTCTCCGGTGGTTGAGTTACTCAACCTTGGATTTTGTGATTTGTCAAAATGACAGAGGCTTGGAATAATTGTATGGGCAGTCATGGCTTGGTTTTCATTATCGCTGCTAAAGAGCCCAACTATCCTAACAGACTTTGGGGGAGAAAATAGAATGCAGATAATGAATAGAATGCAGATAAATGAATATTAGTCACCTGAAGCCCTCCCCTTCCCATACTGCCCTAAAGGAGAAGCAGCATGGCTCAGTGGAAAGAGCCCGGGCTTTGGAGTCAGAGGTCAGGGGTTCAAATCCCGGCTCCGCCAACTGTCAGCTGTGTGACTCTGGGCAAGTCACTTGGCTTCTCTGTGCCTCAGTTGCCTCATCTGTAAAAATGGGGACTGAAATGGTGAGCCCCCCGTGGGACAACCTGATCACCTTGTAACCTCCCCAGTGCTTAGAACAGTGATTTGCACATAGTAAGCATTTAACAAATACCATTTTTTAAAAAAAGGAGTGGAACAGTGGCAACCAGCTGTTGAATGGACCTACCCACTTGGTCAGTGAGACTTACACCAGATTTCACCAATATCTGGAGCCACATCCCCAATGACATCACACGGGACATCACATAGGCTGTCGCTAATTCTTCAGGCCCTATTTTTGGATAACTTCCCCAGTCTCCATGAGAGTGCCTGCTCAAGGACCTGGGCTCTATGGTATTTGTCTAGTCTTGCTAGAGGAAGGTTAATCACTTCTGGAAGTAGAACTAGATCTGGGTAAGCCTGGAAGCCTGTCAATCTGTGATATCGAGAAGCAGCGTGGCTCAGTGGAAAGAGCAAGGCCTTGGGAGTCAGAGGTTGTGGATTCTAAACCCAGCTCTGCCACATGTCTGCTGTGTGACCTTGGGCAAGTCACTTAACTTCTCTGAGCCTCAGTAAAATGGGGATTAAGACTGTGAGCCCCAAGTGGGACAACCTGATCATCTTGTATTCCCCCCAGCGCTTAGAACAGTGCTTCGCACATAGTAAGTGCTTAACAAATGCCATCATTATTATTATTATTATTATTATTATTATTATATCTGACTCAGTCCTGCTTCACCCCTCCCTTCGCCTTCTCCTACTAGCCAAAGACAGGAGGAAAGGAGACTGAGGCTACTTAATAACTTTGACAAAACAATAATAAAATAATGGTATTTGTTAAGCGCTTACTATGTGCCAGGCACTGGACTAAGTGCTGGGGTGAATACAGGCTAATTGGGTTGGACACAATCCCTGTCCCATGTGGGGCTCAGAATCTCAATCCCCATTTTACAGATGAGGTAACTGAGGCACAAAGAAGTGAAGTAACTTGCCCAAGGCCACCCAGCAGACAAGTGATAGAACTGGGATTAGAACCCATGACCTTATGATTCCCAGGCCCGTGCTCTATCCACTGCTGCTTCACATAACATGAGTGTTCAGAAGTGTTGGAACTACCCTGGGTCCCAAGGAGAGATTGACTGTTAAACTACAGAATCTTAAGAAATAGATGGGAAGCCTGCCATAAACCAAATTGAACTGCTTTTTATCAGTCAAGGAAGAAAAGTCAAAGGGATTAGGCCAATCAACCCTTTATTATTGAGTCAACAAACTCCTTTGAACTCCTTTTCTTGCACATGCTTCGCACCTGTAAACTGCCTTTTATCAGCTCTGGTCCATCTGTGGTCCACTACACCTAACACATAGGAACTGGAAATCATAAATCCATAAACTTGTAAGGGAACTCAAGAAGTTATCATTTAGTCTATCCCCCTGCCTGTAGGCGAGTTTGCACAAGACTTGTTCCCAAAAGAAAGCTGTGCCCACTTCCTTAAAAATTTCCAGGGAAGGAGCCGCCACAATCTTCCTAACTATTTAAATGTCTCACAATGGGTTTTAAGAAATATATAAAGATTTGTTTTTAGTCAATATGTAATGATATTGAATATAGGAAAACAGCAAAAATGATTTGACATTTTTTTCCCCAATCTTCCTACTTAAAATCCACAGAACTAGCTCTGTGCCACGTAATGACTCAAGTACTCCCAGCAACCCTGGTAACAGAGAAGCAGCGTGGCTTAGTGGATAGAGCACGGGCCGGCAGGTCAGAAGGATGTGGGTTCTTATCCTGGCTCTGTCCCTTCTCTGCTGTGTGACCTTGGGTAAGCCACTTTACTTCTCTGGGGCTCAGTTACCTCATCCGTAAAATGAGGATTAAGACTGTGAGCCCCATGGGGGGCAAGGACTGTGTCCAACCTGATTAATTTGTATCTATCCTAGAGCTGAGTATAGTGCGTGACACATAGTAAGTGTTTAACAAATACCATAAAAAACCCACTATATTCACCATCTCTTAAATACTCCATTCATTCATTCAATTGTATTTATTGACTGCTTACTGTGTGCAGAGCTGTACACATTGTATCTGAAATGTATTTGAGAGTTTGTCTCTTCTGCTAGATTGTAAGCTCTCTGAAAACAGGGGTTATGTCTACTAAGTCTATTGTACTCTCTAAAGTATCTAGTACAGTGACCTTCACAAAGGAGGCACAAAAATCAACACTATAGATCGATAAATGGATTTGCGAAAAGGCACAGAAACCCATTCCAATAGGCACACCCTATTATGGCAAAGTTAAACAGTGGTGAGAGCTGAGTTCGCTTGAAAAAAATAGCAGTGCAGAAACAGCACATTTACAGACTGCAAACTGCACCTACCTAATAATCTAAACAGGTTGAATTGAGGTGCCGCCTCCTCCAAAGTTTTAAATGTCAGACTGATGTGTCCAGATCTGATGGCATGACAGACAAGCAAAACTTTGAGCCCCTCTTGCTTGAGTAGCTGGCTATATCTTTGTACCCCACCAAAGAGCATGAAATCATCAAGCAGTGAGCACCTCCCAAAGTCAGACGATAAAGTGGAAAATGCACAAGCAATTATAGGACCTCACTAGGTTCTCAATCTTGAGGGAGAGCTGAGGGGAGGAGTGGGAAAAGTTCTCAGGCTAGTTTTAGTTTTAGTTATCAAAAAGAATGTTTCAGGACATTAAGTATCTAAGCAATGTCCTTCATCATAGAGTTCTTGGTCGTTAGGCTATTTAGCATTTTCTATGTAACCTTGTACTGCTATCTTCTTTGAAAAAAGAGTCTTGGTCCACTGCCTTAGGACTTCCTTTCAGAGCAGAGCACAGCGCAAACGCCCAACCAGAACACTGTGACATGGATTGATGTTGGAGCCATCAATGGACAAACCCATTCCTAATCCTGGAATTCAGAGAACTGACTTAGGGTGAACTGGTTCCCAAGATACATGCACTCTATTTCCCCACAGAACGGAGACCTAACTTACGGTGATATGGTTCCTAAAATATATAATTACTATTATGGTATTTGTTAAGTGCTTACTATGTTCCAGGCACTGTACTAAGCGCTGGGGTGGATACAAGCAAATCGGGTTGGACACAGTCCTTGTCCCATAAGGCTCACAGTGTTAATCTGCATTTTACAGATGAGGTAATTTAGACACAGAGAAGTGAAGTGACTTGTCCAAGACCACACAGCAGACAAGAGGCAGAGCCGTCATTAAAACTCATAACCTTCTTACTCCCAGGCCTGTGCTGGGAGTTTTAAATGTGTTAAATGTGTTTAAATGTATTAAATGTGTGTAATGTGTTAGTTTAATAATAAACTATTAATTTAATAGTTTTAAATTATCCACCAAGAGTGGATAATAGAGCTCCCAAACTTAGGTCTCAAGAAGTAGCAGAAGTGCAGAGCTACTCCCAAGTCTGCTAGTTACTGACTAGCAGTTGCCAACTTGTACTTCCCAAGTGCTTAGTACAGTGCTCTGCACACAGTAAGTGCTCAATAAATATAATTGATTGATTGACATTCTGGGTTTGGTATGTGTTGATTTCTATAGTAGTACCTGTTCTCCTCCAAGGGCATCAGCCATTGAGGTAGTTATTAGTCTGCAGCAGTAACAATTTTCCCATAAGTGGCACTCATTGACTCTGGACAAATCACACTTAACTTTCTTGTACCTCAGTTTCCTCATCTTTAAAATTCATTCATTCAATCATATTTATTGAGTGCTTACTGTGTGCAGAACACTGTACTAAGAGCTTGGGAAGTACAAATTGGCAACATATAGAGATGGTCCCTACCCAACAACGCACTCACAGTCTAGAAGGATGATTTAAAATGAGGATTTAATACTTGTTCTCCTCTCCTGCCAACTTAAACTGTGAGCCCGGAGCTGCGTCTGATCCTCATATACTATATCTACTCCAGCACCTAGTAGAGTACTTGGTAACCCAGTAAGCGCTTAACAAATACCACGATTATTATTATAACTTACTCCACTTTAGTCTCAGTGCTGCCACTGGACTGCTGTATGACAGGAAACTCATTTAACCTCTCTGTGCTTCTATTTCCTTTTCTGGAAAATGGGAATAATGCCTCATACCTCTCCCTACCTCCCAGGGATGCTGGAGGATGAAATGAGCTAATTGGCATGAAAGCCTTGTACAAATTCAATGAATCATTATTAACTGACACTTCAGGGGCAGAACTGGGACAAAGCTGAGACCAGAATATTGAAGCTCTTACCTCTTTTCTCATTGCTGCTTAGTTTAGTAGACCACCTTGAGAGGCTGTGAGGGTGAAGTATGCCTCCTATTTGGTGTGAAATGCCAGTGAAAACAGTTCATTTCTTTGATTTCAAAGCATCAGTACCTGAGATGGTTTATTACTGACTTTGAAAGCCACCTAATTCCACTTGACATGTTAGTATTTGGAGGGCAAGAGCTCTGGGTTTGGACATGTTTACCTGTCCAAGTGGCCCATACAGGACATAATGAAAGAAATGAAACCTCTTATCCATTGCATGGTGTCAATTCCCACTGACCTTCCCTGCTGAGAAATGAAATGTAATTTAAAGCACTTTAGCAGGAAGCCTTGGAGGAGAGTTTCAGGTCAATGAAGAGAGTCAGTGTGGGAAGCGGGTGGTGCTCATTATTAGGATCCCTTAAAAAGATTGAAAAATTGACCAGAAACTAACTGTTTGCTGGCCCCAACAGCTCAATTCTGGCTTAAGAGGGGCAGAGAGTATCATGCCTCTCGGAATGAATTCAATCCTACTACCAGTCAGTTGTACTTATTGAGAGCCTACCATGTGAAGAGGCCTGTACTGAGCCCTTGGGAGAATACAATAGAAAGAATAGATATGACCTCTCCCCTCAAAGAGCTTACAATCTAGCAGGGAAGACAGACACTAAAGTAAAATTACAGATAAAGAGGAATACATTATATAAGATATATTCATAAGTGCTCCTGGAGGTTGTGAGCACTTCAGTCATGCATTCTGGGGGCTTTAAGCTCATTATGGTCAGGGAAACTGTCTGCTAATTAAGTGTTCTGCACATAGTAAGCACTCAAAATACAAATGATCGATTGATTATAAGGTGGGGAGATTAGAAATTGATCAGGGAAGACCTTCAGGAAGACAAGTGATTTCAGAAGAACTTTGAAGTTGCAATAATAATAATAATGATGATGGCATTTATTAAGCATTTACTATGTGCAAAGCACTGTTCTAAGCACTGGGAGGGATACAAGGTAATCAGGTTGTCCCCCGTGGGGCTCACAGTCTTAATCCCCATTTGACCGATGAGGGAACTGAAGCACAGAGAAGTGAAGTGACTTGCCCAAAGTCACACAGCTGACAAGTGGCGGAGCCGGGATTTGAACCCATGACCTCTGACTCCCAAGCCTGGGCTCTTTCCACTGAGCCACACTGCTTCTCTAGAGTTGTGGTCTATTGAATATGAAGTCGCAGGGAATCTCAGGCAGAGAGTGTGGAGGGTGGGATGAGCAAAAAGCCAAAGGCCTCAGTTTGGAGATTGGGCCACTTGCCATTCAGTATTATTACTTTTATTTATCTTTATCAAAACAATTCAAGGACTAACATCACAACATTAAACTACACAAATGAGAAGCAGTGTTGCTTAATGGATAGAGCACAGGGCTGGGAGTCGGAAGGACCTGAGTTCTAAACCTAGCTCCTACCACTTTTCTGCTGTGTGATCCTGGGCAAGTCATTTAACTTCCCTGTGTCTCAGTTACCTCATCTGTAAAATGGGGATTAAAACTGTGAGCCCCATATAGGACAAGGATGGTGTCCAACCTGATAAGCTTTTATCTACCCCAGCTCCTAGTACAGTGCTTGGCACATAGTAAGTGTTTAAATATCGTAAGAAAGTGATTATTTGTTTTTCAGGAGGCTGAGGAAGTGGAATCTTGCCCTGCTGACTGTTAGTGGTTTTTCACCTTTAATGAAAAATGTGTTCAGTTTAAGTTGAACAGCTTCCATCTTTTCTTAAAGCACCTTGCAGTTAGCTAAGTACTTCTGAGCATCTGGTTAATTACTTCTGAACGTCTCTGCACATTTTTTCACTCTATCTGAGTCTTCTTCAATCATTCCTAAAACTTCAACTGCTTTTTAAAACACTGATGCCGGACTTTTTAAAGAAAAATCTTAGCTAAGATCCTAGCTTTAGTAGAAGCCGACACACCCTCCCCTCCTCTGCCTCAACTGAGAAGTGGCGGTTTCTCCCCTTCATCCTAAAAAAGCCCAGAATCAGGATGAGGTAGAAGGGCAGCAGTTTGAACCACACTTACACAGCTTTTTCTACTTTGCTGTCATTCTCTGCTCCCTTCAGATAGAGTAGAGAAGCCGGCTTCTAGCTTGTATCCAGGGAGGCGTATAGAAGCAGGATGGGAATGGTCACATCTCCTCTAAGAGACCTTCCCCTATTAAGCCCTCTTGTCCCTGCCTCCCTCTCTCTTCTGCATTATCTATGCACTGGGATCTGTGACCTCTTGGCATTTGATATTCATCCCACCCTTAACCCCACAGCAGTAATATACTTATCTTTAAATGATATACTATAAATTATTTATATGAATATCTGTCTCCCCTTCTAGATGGTAAGCTCACTGTGGGCAGGGAACATGTTGCCTAACTTTGTTGTACTGTACTCTCCCAAGTATGTAGTACAGTGACCTGCACAGAGTAAAAACTCAATAAATACCATTGATTGATTGACTGATTAGTAAACACTAAATAAATACCATTGATGATGATGATTATGAATTGAATTCCCTGAAGAGACTGGGTGGAACAGCACGTGGGGTTACTGGACTCCATCAGCAATTAGTGCAGGATGTTGATCCACATTTCACAGAGAACCAGTAAATACTTGCATATTTTCATTTATTTAAATTTACTTATTTATTAAGATAAGGATTCAGTTATTTGTTCAGCTGTTTCATCCTGATGTCCATTCTGTTTTTGCTTTATCTTTGTTCTTCCTCCTGCTTTCAGTATCTGAAAATGATTTGTGTGGGCCTCCTATTAAATTGTAAACTCCTTGAGGGAAGGAAACATGAGTTTTGCTATCATTGTACTCTCCCAAGAGCTTAATAAAATGCCTAACACTCAGTAGGTGTTCAATAAATACCGCCGCTTGACTGATTGATTGATTCTTTCTGGGCGAGTGGTGTTCCTGGGGTACAGAGAAGAACATCCCCATTTCCAGGAGGACATGACCCTCGTCTTTTCTGTTTTTGCCAAAAGCCCTATCAAGAAGAAGATAGACTTGCCAGGCAAGAGCTGGCAGCCCCGTGTTCCAGGCTGTGTTAATAAATAACAGTCATGATGGTATTGGTAATTTCAGAGCTACCTATGGCCCAACTGAGAAACTCGAATGTTCAGATCCTACATTAGAAATGCTAATGAGTGTAGTATTTCTTTCCTCTTAGCTGGGCACATAAGCATGAGCATCCTGTGCTCTTCTTAAATATTTGAAAGGAGTTGTAGTCTTTCATCAAATGTATGATTTGATTGCTAGGTCATTCCTGGTCTAGCTTGTACATGGAACCCCTACAGTGTAGGTGCCAGTAGGTTGGGGACCAAAGACCATTTAGGCTGTACTTTCAAAAATCAGCAGAAAGGTGAGCACAATTATAAGGGTGAAACTCTACCGGGCATCTAGGATCTGAGGGTGTTCTTGACAGGGGTCCACCTCAGTGTTCTGGAGATCCACAGTCCACAGATTCATCAAGGACTATGGAAGGTGATGAATTCCCTAGGGGATGAATAGTTCAAACTCAAAACACAACCATAGCCCCTGCTCCTATCCTAAAAGTCTTCAGTCTTGTCAGAGAGTAAACTCAAAAGGAGGTTGTCAAAAAGGCAGGAAAGAGCACCTTGAGAGTCCTGGTTTGCAAAGCCCAACCCAGATGAAGATTCTAGGAAGAGGGAGTGGTTGAATCAAAGGCAGATGAGAGACTGAGGAAGATTAGGGCAGAGAAGTTTCCTTTGGATTTAACCAAAAGAGAGTCCCTCAAGCTTACAGGGGCTTGAGAAGTGGCTAGTAGAGAGAAAGGGAGGTAGCAAGTATATACAGCCTGCTCGGGAAGTTTGGACAAGAATGGGGGCAGGGAGGTGGGTCATAAATTGAAGATGCTTAGAATTGAGGGTCTTGTTTCATCCTCTTCTCCTTTCCATAAGCACAGATAACTGAGTTTGACAAGATACAACATTGAAGGGATCATCTCCATGCCACCATAGGGAAGGAGTTCAAACACTTGTTCATTTCTGATTCTGGAAAGGTCACAAACAGAAAGCGTGTAAGGTTGGCATGTCGAAATGCTGTCAAACAATTGAATATGGACACTATGTCTGAGCGAAGACTTAATCAACCTCTATGGGGCCAAACCAATCCCAAAATCCAAAGTGAATAGGCAGGATCGTTGGGTGGAGGTGAGGGCGGGCAGCTAGGAATGGAGAGAATTGAGATGGGGAAGGAAGACTAGGGAATGATTCCAGAACGAAGGGTAATAGGGTTAAAACTGAGGAGGATGTAGCATATTGGCCTTGACATCTCGGGAGAAGGAAGGCAGTTCTGGCCCCAGAAAGCTAGAGGAGAGACACGCAATTATTGTTGTAAGTTGAAATGAGGATCATGATGGGGAATTCAGCAGAGATGGAATCAAAGTATTGCTACACATAGGAAATACTCCAGAGTTAATAGAAGGCAGATTTAGAGACACAGAGGGCAGCATGACTATATTGACAGCAAAGGAAAGAGAGGAAAGCAAATAAGATATGAACATGGGCAGAAAGGAGATCAGCAAGGGGGTCATTTCCATATGACACTAAATCTATTTCCAAAGGATTAGGGACAATGGAGGGATGGGAGAATGTGCGATTAGAGCTGTGAAGGGAAACACATTGATTTTACTCAATGTAACAATGTATATTGTTTATTTGATTCAGACTCAATTGTGACTACACCATAATACTTATTCATGTAAGGAATCTTGTTTCAGTGGAGAATTCAGATGGGTTGTCTTTAAATTTATGTTGGAGTACGGGCTCCATTACCGATATAATGAATAAAACTTGAAGGGAAAAATCCACTCAATGTATACAATTGTAGGGTTAGTTATTAGTGAGCACAAATCCCTTCAACTCAATAATCTCGATATGAGCGTCCTGTTCGTGTTACCGCTGAGCTGTAGTTCCATGAAAGAACTATGAAGAGTGTGATTTTTGGCTTGTACTGAACTAAGAAATGCCTTGTGATCTAATAGATAAATTAAAGAAGATGATGAATCTTATCCAATTTTTTTTTCTCACTTGTGCTCTCTTGCCAAACATACAGAGCACGAAAAAGGATCTATGTTGCTAAGCAACCTCCTAGGATGCAGGAAGAGGCTAGTCAATACAATCCTGAATTAAAGCTGCAACCACCCACAAAAATCCATCTTGAGAATTTATAGGAAAACCAAGAGTAGTTATAGTCTCACTAGCTGGTGGTGAAGTCACATTAACCCTGTGTATTGGACTATTTAAGATGAAATATCTGGGAAATGGATATCCTTTTGGAGGGGAATAATCTACTCCAAGACTGTCAAAATCAATAGGCCCCTTTGAAGTCTGGCTTGAGTCATCATCGGTAATGTTTTGGTTGTGTTTGTGAATCAACAATTCAGCAGAAATAAGGCCACTTAGCAGTTTCCTGAAAGGCACCATCCATCACGCTTTCTCAGGCAACCCTTCCACCTGCAGCAGGGCTCAGCATCTCCCAAAGACTTTTACATGGCCAATTGGGAGGTAGGGAGGCCCAAGGCAATAAGAATAAAGATGTGGGAGGTCTTAGCCGAATGTCGTTTTGCCCCCTCAGTAGGTATCTTCTTGCTATGTGGAAAAATGCTGAAGAACCCAAGTCAAGACTCTTCTCCCCCTCATAGGGATGGCAAAGTGCATTGAGAGTTTTTGATCTTGGGTGTATTCCTCCAAGCAGAGTCAAGACAACTTTTCTGTGCTTAAGATGTATCCAGCAAAAGCAACTCTTCCTGCCATTATACCCCTTTAGTGCTGCAAGATGTGATACACCATAAAACAACAGTGCAGATAAAAGTTAAATCAATGTGATCTCTAGCTCGCCTACATCTCCCAGAACTTTTATGGTTACATTCCGCTTTCACTTCTGAAGGCTTGTTCTGTTTTGCTTTGAAATAGCACTTTAAAAAGTGTTCATTGTTTTTCCACTCACTGTCACCAATCACTCCTCTCAGCTTCTGAGGGGGAAGAGTGCTACCAGCCGGCACCCCATGCAATGGTTCGGCAAAGTGGGCTTATCTTTGGAAAAATATACCTCTTTTCCTTGTCGCCACTGCTGTTCTGAGATCTTGTAAAATGCTACTTAGAAACTACCAGTGTGTTTTAATTTTACCTTACAATACAGAAGGCAACTGTGCTTAGCTTCTCCTTTGCATTTCTGTTTCTTGAATAGAAGCTCCTTGTGGACAGGGAGTATGTCTCTCTTCTGTTATGCTCTTCCAAACACTTAATACAATGATCTGCACACACTAGATACTCAGTAAATACTGTTGATTGATTGACCGATGGAAGAAGTAGGCTTTCAAATAGTCTGTAATTGTATAGAGTTTACTTTTTACCCAATCAACTGGTTAGTAGAATCATTTCTTGTCTATCTTTCTTAAACTCTAGGGCCTAATGGGAAGAACATGGGCAAGAGAGTCAGAGGAACTGGGTTCTAATCCTGGCTCTGCCCCGTGCCTGCTGTGTGACTTTGGGCAAGTCACAACTTCTCTGGGCCTCAGTTTCCTCATCTGTCAAATGAGGATCAAGTCCCCTGTTGTCCCTTCTACTCAGACTGTGAGCCCCATGTGGAACCCTGTAGATTATCTTGAATCTACCAGCACTTAGTACAGTGCTTGGCTCATAGTAAGTGCCTAACAAGTATTACAATTATTATTATTGACTATTCTCCTGTGAAAAGTCTCTGCTCCACTCTGACTCAAATCTTCCAAATGTCAGAGAGCATCCCATGTGACCCCGTCTTCAGAAATCTACAGATAGCCTAGGAATTTTGGCCTCTTTGTATTGTTTCCTGGAATCTGAGATGTGTAACTTGGGCTAGACAGAGAAACTGATCCCAAAGTTCGCTGAAGAACAAATGCTGGCTGTTCTTGAGAACTGTGGCCTCACCCTTCTCCTCCTTCTCACTTCTATCGGGAGAATGAATAGCTTTCATGGATCTGTCTGTCTGTTGGAGGAATAGGCAGTGAAGGAGTGAGACACTTCTGCCCTGACAGTCTGGTTAGGATGGACTATCCCTAACTTGGGAGAAGGGGTGCATTTGAGGAATATGGGGGAAGGAGCCCCATGGAAAATGCTATGTACATTGTGGCATGTGAGCACTCTAGTTAAAGAGGGGAAATTTGAAGAAAGTTGTGTCAGGAGAATATTTTTAATGACCAAAACAAACTGGACATGAGGAGAAGGAATCAAAGTTGCCACAGTCTAAATCAACATGAATTTTCCACTCCAACCCCACCCTCCAAACCCTCATCCAACACTTCGGAAAACTTTAAGTGACTACTGGAATTATCCCGGTTTTTATAAATGTTCTTAGTTCTTAGTTTTAGACTGTGAGCCCACTGTTGGGTAGGGATTGTCTCTATATGTTGCCAACTTGTACTTCCCAAGCAATTAGTACAGTGCTCTGCACACAGTAAGCGCTCAATAAATACAATTGATTGATTGACTGATATCCAGAAATAGTATTCCTGGGAGGGTGAATCCAGCCCCAACAAGAAACTACCAACTCATTAAAGCATCCCGGCATACCTACCTAAGGTGTGGCTTAAGACAAGGGAGAAAATGGCTATTTGGTCACCGCCCTCCCCTCAGCTCCTGGCTGAGTGAAAGGCAAAAAAGGGTGGAGAGTGAAATTCCGTTTTAATGCTCTAAAGGCTATTTTCAGGGGAAGGATTTGGCATAGTGAGAATTTGACGGGTTTTTCAAACTATACTCAATTGCCAGCCAGCAACTCTAAAGTGATAATGGCCTTTTGCTCTGCTCACGTCCTGAAAGGGCACGGGGGCTGGATCCTATTGACTGCTCCTCGCTGGCTGGGCCTCTCGCCCCAGTTTCTCTTAAAACAGCGATGAGGCCTATGGACTCCCCAGTACGAATGAGTTGTGTTCTCCCGCACATGCAGCAATGCCTTCCTGGGAATTTGCCTACCTCACTGCTCATTCTGAAAAGCAAGTCTAAAACTGTATGACTTCTCACTCTGCCTCGGGTTGTGAAGATAAATGCATTAATGTCTCTAAATCTCACTGTAGTACACTGGACCAAAGGTACTATTCTCAACAAAAGGTACTGAGATCATTGTGAGCAGGGAACTTGTCTACCACCTATGTTCTGTCATACTCTTCCCAAGTGCTTAGTACAGTGCTGTACTCACAGTAAGTGCTCAATAAATACTACTGATTATGATGATTGAGATCCATGGAATCCCTGGAATTCCAGCCCTTCCCTATTCATCTGGTAAGAAATTTGGTGTAAATGAGATGAAGTAACCTGATCTCTCCACTAAGTGATCATGGTATGCACCCTAGAGTTTTGCACAGGTCAGAAAGCTCTAATTCTTCTTTGCCTGTCTTTTCCTGCTCCCACCATCACATGTCCAGCCTAATGGAATCTCAAACCAGAGTGTCTGCGTCCAGGTCATCTGGTCATGAAGCGAGCCTAGGCTGGGTCTGAGGTTTCACTTTGGGGTGCCACTCTGCTTATGGAGTTGCCCGATAGGCTGCTGGAAGCTGAAATCCCATCAGCCCATGGGACAACTAACACACTCTCATCTGATGAAATCTCTCGCTCCGTCCCTCCTCCCCTCCTTAACTTCCATCTTCAACCGCTCACTCTCCACTGGTTCCTTCCCCTCTGCCTTCAAACATGTCCATGTCTCTCCCATCCTAAAAAAAAACCCTCTCGACCCCACCTCACCTTCTAGTTATTGCCCTATCTCCCTCCTACTATTCCTTTCTAAACTCCTTGAACGAGTCGTCTACACAAGCTGCCTCGAATTCCTCAACGCCAACTCTCTCCTCAACCCCCTCCAATCTGGCTTCCATCCCCTATGCTCCACAGAAACTGTCCTCTCAAAGGTCACCAATGACCTCCTGCTTGCCAAATCCAATGGCTCCTACTCTATCCTAATCCTCCTCAACCTCTCAGCTGCCTTTGACACTGTGGACCACCCCCTTCTCCTCAACACAGTATCCAACCTTGGCTTCACAGACTCTGTCCTCTCCTGGTTCTCCTCTTATCTCTCTGGCCATTCATTCTCAGTCTCTTTTGTTGGCTCCTCCTCCCCCTCCCATCCCCTTACTGTAGGGGTTCCTCAAGGGTCAGTTCTTGGTCCCCTTCTGTTCTCGATCTACACTCATTCCCTTGGTGAACTCATTTGCTCCCACGGCCTCAACTATCATCTCTACGCTGATGACACCCAAATCTACATCTCTGCCCCTGCTCTCTCTCCCTCCCTTCAGGCTCGTGTCTCCTCCTGCCTTCAAGACATCGCCATCTGGATGTCTGCCCACCATCTAAAACTCAATATGTCCAAGACTGAACTCCTTATCTTCCCTCCCAAACCCGGCCCTCTCCCTGACTTTCCCGTCACTGTAGACGGCACAACCATCCTTCCCGTCTCACAAGCCCGCAAACTTGGTGTCATCCTCGACTCCGCTCTCTCATTCACCCCTCACATCCAATCCGTCACCAAAACCTGCCGGTCTCACCTCCGCAACATCGCCAAGATCCGCCCTTTCCTCTCCATCCAAACTGCTACCCTGCTCGTTCAATCTCTCATCCTATCCCGACTGGATTACTGCACCAGCCTCCTCTCTGATCGCCCATCCTCCTGTCTCCCCCCACTTCAATCAATACTTCACGCTGCTGTGCGGATCATCTTTGTGTAGAAGCACTCTGGGCATGTTACTCCCCTTCTCAAAAATCTCCAGTGGCTACCAATCAACCTACGCATCAGGCAGAAACTCCTCACTTTCGCCTTCAAGGCTGTCCATCACCTCGCCCCCTCCTACCTCACCTCCCTTCTCTCCTTCTCCAGCCCAGCCCGCACCCTCCGCTCCTCTGCCGCTAACCTCCTCACTGGGCCTCGCTCTCGCCTGTCCCGCCGTCGACCCCCGGCCCACGTCCTCCCCCTGGCCTGGAATGCCCTCCCTCCCCACATCCGCCAAGCTAGCTCTCTTCCTCCCTTCAAAGCCCTACTGAGAGCTCACCTTCTCCAGGAGGCCTTCCTAGACTGAGCCCCCTCCTTCCTCTCCCCCTCCTCCCCCTCCCCACAGCACCTGTATATATGTTTGTATATATTTATTACTCTATTTTACTTGTACATATTTACTATTCTATTTATTTTATTTTGTTAATATGTTTTGTTTTGTTGTCTGTCTCCCGCTTCTAGACTGTGAGCCCGCTGTTAGGTAGGGACTGTCTATATAATGTTGCCAACTTGTACTTCCCAAACGCTTAGTACAGTGCTCTGCACACAGTAAGTGCACAATAAATATGATTGAATCAATGAATGAACATGGGCAAAACCTCCACACCTGGCCATAATTTGACCAGGTTTGGCTTTGGCTTGGCCCAGCTAGGGTCTGTCAAGGGTTGTGGTGGCATGGGGGCCTCATTACCTGGTGGACCTAAGGCACCAAGGAAGGACTTAGAACTGAGGGGAAATCTGCTTCATTGTTAGTATGAACTCCACCATCTGGGCAACCCTAATGATTCGAGAATCTACTGTTGAATAGCTGTAATCAAAAAGTCAGTAGACTAAAGCATTCTGATTCTAGTCAGCCATACTGCATTAACAAAGAAAGGCTGCGAAGGATGAAAAGAATGAAGACATCTCACAGCCAAACGACAAGAAGGCAGACACACACCACAGACCTGAGGAAGACCATGCAGCTCTCAGAAGGGTGGCTGAAGGAACTGCCTCTCCTGGTTGGGTGCACTATCTGAGGAATGTGGGCCCATTTTTTTGCTTACTGATCTGGAGAATGGCAATCATTTGAAAGGCAGAGTGCTTCCACTGTAGCAACATGAAAGAGGTGGGTTTCTAGCAAGTGAATCTGAATGTTCTTTAAAAGGCACATGGAAAGGAATGGGTGTACCATACATCACTGTGGTTTGTGTTGCCCTGGGGTGACTGGCTTCAAATTTATAAATGACTGCTGGTTGCTGGGAGTTTTGTGTGTGTGTTAAAACAAAATATCCATGATTAGCTTCCCTGTTATGCTTACTTTTTACAAGACTGTCAAATTACTTAGCACATTAAAATAAATCTAGTGTGACTCTACATTTTCCACAGTACTTTCACATCACCTAATTTAATATTCACAGTGTTCCTATAAGGAACGGAGGGGTAGGGAGTATCACCTCTATTTCACAGGTAGGGAAACTGAAACCCGAAGAAGTTACGTGATTTGTTCAAGATGGCAATAGTGGGTCTGTGTCAGATCCTGGACCACAATTCCATGCAGAAGCCTCCTACCTCAATAGGCTCTTGTGGGGAATGTAAAATTTGATCATTTTGCCATTTTGGTCTTATTCCCTCCAAGCCTGATTCTCTCCTGACCTTGTGCATGAGTTTTTTATATTACTGGAACACAGTGACTTGATGCAAAAGGGATACCAAGCTTGTGATAACACCCTGGGAAAAGCAATGTGAAAAATGAGACTCAGATTATAACCTGCCAGGCCCTTTTCCAACCTGAGTAAGATGGCCAACTGAGTGTGGAGCATAATTACTGGAGCCAGTCTCCCAAATCCTGAAGCAAAGGAAATTCTATAAACAAATATTACTTCCACAATTTCCTCAACACTACGGACATGCTGGGAATCTGATATGGGCAAGAGAAGAAATTTGAGTCCAACTGTCAATTTGAGATTGGAAGATGGTATGGTACGGTGAGATAGTCCAAAGTCCAAAGTCTAGGACCAAAGTTTCGGTAAGCTTGCAGTTCAGTTTCAGAGCACTTACTGTATAGCTTTGAGCAAGTCAACCCTTTTTTAGGATTCGGTAAAGCTGTTGGGATAGTATGGGCCAATCAATCATTTTTACTGAGCACTTACTATGTGCTGAGCACTTTACTAAGCACTTGGGTGAGAACAATATAAAAGAGTTGGTAGTCACGTTCCCTACACACAACGAGCTTACGGTCTAGAGGGGGATACAGACATTAATATAAATGAATAACTTATGGCTATGTACATAAGTGCTACAGGGTTGAGGGAGGGGTGAATAAAGGATGAAAATCCAAGTGCAAGAGTGACACAGAAGGGAGTGCGAGAAGAGGAAATGAGGGCTTATTCGGGGAAGTCCTCTTGGAGGAGATGTGCTTTCATTCATTCATTCAATCATATTTATTGAGCGCTTACTGTGTGCAGAGCACTGTACTAAGCGCTTGGGAAGTACAAGTTGGCTCTGAAGGTAGGGAGAGTGATCGTCTGTGGTGTATGAAAAGGGGGCCGTAGCAGGATGTAGGCAAGGGGTCAGTGGTGAGTTAGATGAGATTAAGTAGAGTAGAGGAGAGAGAGGCATTAGAGGAGAGAAGTTTGCGGGCTGGGTTGTAGTAGAAAATCAGGGAAGTAAGGTAGGAGGGGGTCCAGCTAATGCAACAGATCAAACTACAGTTAGTTCTGCCATAACCCATATTTTTAACTATGCACTTTGGACAAATACAATGGTGGAATTATGAAATTTTGCCCAACCCTGGAGCCTAGTAGAACATGTCACCAGGCCGGAAGAAATGTGTTTAGTACAGTGCTCTGCAGACAGTAAGCTCTCAATAAATATGTTTGAAAAGTGTGACATAAACTTTTCCTAATGTAGGGTTCTTCAAATAAACATCCCTGATATTATAATGATGTGACTGCACTTTGAATCTAGAGGGTGGAGTACATACTAGCTTATGGAGATGGTTCTTTTGGGGCATTCTTTTGGAATTCAAAAGAAAGTCATAGAAGTCAAGGATCCATTTTTATTTAAATTGACACCTCCCCCACCCCGCTACCCTTTAAAGACCGAAACCCACGTATCAGTTTCAGTATCAACAGTATCGATCAAAGGGCTACTCTGTGTGCTAAGTGCTTATTGAACTTACAAAAGAAGTAAAAGAAATGATGCCTCACCTCAAGGAATTTACAATCCAATGCGGGAGTGAGGTGACAAATATTGACATAGGTATGAGAGAACTGATGATATAAACAACTGGCAAAGTGAATTAATAAATGAAGAACAACCACCTCCAGTTTCAACAGTTCTAGTCATATGGAACATCCTCCCCTCATTTGGGGCCTTTCTGAGCTACACAGCTGGAGGGTGATGAGGGAAATATCATGAGAGTTCACAGAGTCACGAACATAAAAAGTTGTCAGTAAAGGCTAAGGGGACTGGGATTATTTTAATTTGGAGAAGAAAAAGCTGACAGTGACCAAATAATGGTTTTCAAATCTATGGAGTATTTTTAAAAAGAAGATGATAACTCTCTCATCTAGAGCCAGAACAAGAGAAAATGGGTTTAAGTTCACGAATGAGGGATATGGGAAAGAATGTACTGACAGTTAAAACCTTTAAACATTTGAATGGGTTACTGTGAGAAGCTGTTGAACCTTCTTCTGTGAGCAATTTTATGAAAAGGATAGATCCCATTTGTAGTAGTATTTAATAAGTGTTTAATTTGTACAGAGTACAGAAGGGCTGGGAAAGAAAACACAGTTGGGAAAAAGACAGTCCCTGGCCCTCAAGAGGCTCCCGATCTAAGAATATAAGGTTGGGGAGAGGGGATTGGTGATGGGAAGATAAGAAAGGATGAAGCAATAAAACACTAACGCCCCATAAAAGATAAGGATAAATTCAAAATAGAAAATAGCAATAGGGCACTGTGGCTAGTGGAGCAGAATTTCAAGCTCTTTGCACCTCAAACAGTCACAATCTGAAATGCGTTAGGAGAGATCCTTCTTGCAGACTGGAAGATGAGTTGGATGACTGCTCAAATTCACTCCCAGCCCTATTCGATGGTTCTTTGAGAATACATCAGTGCTTCAAGGTCTGCTCTTCAGGGCGACTTATAAAGGAGCCAAATTCTCATCATGCTGAGCTTATTTATACTGCCAACCCGGGAGCTGTGTCCACTGGGAGCTCTTCTTTGGGCAACCGAGGGTCAAAACAAGAATTTGAATTAAAGTGATCACAGCCTTCACCTCTCTCTTTCCCAACTCGGTCTTTTCCAAGAAATTAGGACAAGTTCTATAGAAAAAAAAGATGATCATCTACTTGACATGTTGAGGAGCAAACTGAAATAAAAGGCAGCATGAAAGTTTCATGCAAGACCTTGAAAGTTTGAGAGTAACCAGCTCTTCTGGTATAGTTTAGTTGCCTGCAGTACATAAGGCAGTTCCTCCACACCTCTGTAGGGACAATAACGTGTTGTCAGGAGTGAGCTGTAATGTCCTAATTAGAACCTCTGAGGGTTCATAAAGTTCCCCTGGCCTAATTGGAACTGACGCTCCAAGGGGAGAAAAAGCTACAAATTCATTTTAAGCCCCAGGCAATTATAACAACCTTTACAGTACCAGTGACAGTAAGAGGATTTATATTGGATTATATCTAATATTAACATGATCTAATGCTGCATGAACATCGCATCTCAGAGTTATGCCTGATTTTCAAAGACAGTTTCTGCTGTCTTCAAAGTCATTCCAAATTTTTAAATACATTAATTAAAAAAAATTAGATAATTGTGACTCTGGCTGCAAAATGGTGTTGTTGGCCAGAACCCAAAAGAAAAGAAAATAAGCAAATGAAAAGAAAGCTATAGCTGAGGCCATGGGCACACATAAAAATGCTGCTTGAATATGCTCAAAAATAAAGGAGAAAACACTCGAGGAAGACTGAGCTAAGGATTCTTCATTCAATCTAGGGCAAGTTATCACTAAAAAGCTAGCCACCAAATGGTAAGAATTCAGAGTACAACAAGGATAAATTAGGGGACAGGAAGACAAGATTATAAGGAAAGATTAAAATATCATTTGGGGAACATCCGCAGATGATAACAAATGCAAGGGTGAGAGAATAGGTACATTTGGAGTAGATAAAGAAGGGACAGAAAGAACTCTCAGGGGGTAAAGTATATATTTGCTAATTTACGTATAGTTTCCTTTCTTCCAAGGGGATAAGTATGCTTCATAAGTCTTAGAGTAACAGAATGAAATTAGTAAATCAGAGAAGCAAACTTTAAGATCAGTCAATCATTGGTATTTATTGAGAATTTACTGTTTGCAGAGCACTCCACTGTTTGGTAAGGTGCAATTCAGTAGAGTTGGTAGAGACCATCCTTGTCCATAAGGAGCTTACAATCTTCAGAATGATCAAGAAAACATCCTGACAATGAATTCTGCTAGTTAAGGAAAGAATTCTTGGAAGCAGGGAACAATGGCGGTTCCAAACTTGAAACATTTTAAATTAGTTTGTCCTGCGAACTAGTTGCCATGGTCTTTGCTTGCAATAGGCCGCCACCACCACGCCAATCCAATTTAGACTCTACTATTCTCTTGGTGAATTACCAAGTCAAGATGGAGTGTCTCTTTTGCTCACAGTTATGACCTCCAGTTTTCCCTCCTATCCTGCTTGGAGGGAAGTGGTGACCCAAGACAGGATACTGATATAACTGGGGTGAAAAATAAAAGAAAATATAAAAAAAAACCCTAGCCAACAGCCTTGATGTCAGTAGTTGTAACGTGTGTGACATCATGGGTGTTGGCTGGGAATTTTTTTATTTATTTATTTTGTTTGTTTTTGCCATTGGTTCCATCCAGTCTTGGGTCATCTCTCAGCCTGTGTCCTGTGATGATGCTATGGGCTGGAATGGAGGCCAAGTTCTCCAGCCTCTCCCCAGCCCCCATCATCAAGGAGTAGTCTTCCTCTTTAGACTGTAAACTCGCTGTGAGCAGGGAACGTGTCTACCAACTCTTGTATTGTACTCTCCCAAGTCCTAAATGCAGTGCTCTGCATACGCTAAGTGCTCAACTAATGCCATCCATGATGATGACACCACCCCCTCGAGAGGTGGCCCTTTCCTCTCTGCACATGTTGTGGCTCTCCCCACAGCCCTGTAGGAACATGGCTAAATAGTTCAGGCTGGCCTGGGCTGACACCTCCCACTCAGACTCTCCTTCCCTGGGACACACCCTTGGGTCCCACCGAAGAACCCTGGTGGTGGTGGTGAAGGGAAAGAAGGAGAGAGAGTGGGCAGGAGGGAGGAGAGAACAAACGAGCAGGCCACTATTACCCTGAAAACAGAGCTCAGAGGATGGTAGTAGTTGGATAGCAGCCATGGTTACTGGGTGGATGAAGAGCAGTAGCTGAAAGACTGGATTGGACAATGCTAGGGAGCACAGCATCCCAACACTTGCAGGTGTGCTGCTTGCTACCCTGGGTCTCCAAAGGGGCGGCTTGAATTAAGACCATTCCCTACCTTCCAGGTTCCATCCGGAG
Source organism: Tachyglossus aculeatus (assembly GCF_015852505.1). Taxonomy (NCBI): domain Eukaryota; kingdom Metazoa; phylum Chordata; class Mammalia; order Monotremata; family Tachyglossidae; genus Tachyglossus; species Tachyglossus aculeatus. The sequence goes on along the minus strand of NC_052067.1, from coordinate 38,170,682 downwards.
CTGAGATACCAGGACAAAGGAAGTGATGGTGGTCCACTGACTCACTCTCTCCACCTTCCCACTCTTACCACTCACCAGAGAAGCAGAAGATACTGAGTACACCCGCTCTTTTGTTTCCCTCCTGGTTCTGGGAATAATAATAATAATGGCATTTATTAAGCGCTTACTATGTGCAAAGCACTGTTCTAAGCGCTGGGGAGGTTACAAGGTGATCAGGTTGTCCCACAGGGGGGCTCAGTCTTAATCCCCATTTTACAGATGAGGGAACTGAGGCCCAGAAAAGTTAAGTGACTTGTGCCTCCATGTTCTGGCCCTGATTTTCTCGCCCAAACCCTCTTCTGGTGAGTTCCAAGTTACCTTCAACCCCGGCTATAACACAACTGGCTTTTGAAACCTGATGGAATCTGCCATTTCTGATCTAGTCAGTTTCAGGCGAAGCCAGGATATTGTGGTCTCCGAGAGGGGGCTATTCTGTCTTCGGTTGCACCTGGTTGGTTCCTTTTATGACTCACTTTCCCTTTGAGTTAGAGTTTGACATTTGTGCGGAGATCACTAGATTGTGAAGCTCCTTAAGGGCAGAAATTGGGTCTACCAATTCTGCTGCACTCTTCCAAGGGTTCGCCTTCCAAGAGTTTGCCCTGGTTTTGCCTTAGTAAGGTGCTCTGCACAGAGAAAGTTCTCAATAAATATGATCGATTGATTGATTGCTGCTTCTTAACTACTTGGTAAATATTTTGGGGAAAAGCTCTAGACGGAAAACGGGAACAACAAATGACACTGAAAGGGAAAGGATAAATATAAAACCTGATCTCTTGGAGCAATCTGAGATGCCCCAATGGAAAGAAGTGAACCTAGACTACTCCCCTCCCAAGTCACCGCTAACATCCCTCTCATTTTCCGATACTGATCTTCACCCCCATTAACTGATGAATTTAATAATAATAATAATAATAATGATGATGATGATGGCATTTGTTAAGCGCTTACTATGTACAAAGCACTGTTCTAAGCGCTGGGGAGGATACAAGGTGATCAGGTTGTCCCACGGGGGGCTCACAGTCTTCATCCCCATTTTACAGATGAGGGAACTGAGGCACAGAGAAGTTAAGTGACTTGCCCTGAGTCACACAGCTGACAACTGGCAGAGCCGGAATTTGAACCCATGACCTCTGACTCCAAAGCCCGTGCCCTTTCCACTGAGCCACGCTGCTTCTCCTGAGGCTAACCCATGTGGGAATTTACCACATGGGATAAACTCCAATCTGTTTCAGCCACTCACTGGTAGTGACTTGGAAGTAGTTGGTCCAAGGGCCCAGACTGTGGTTACTCCCTCTACCCCCCACCCCACAAATTCTTCAAACAAGAGCAACATGGCCTAGTGGAAAGACCATGGGGCCTGGAGTCAGAGGACCTGGGTTCTAATTCCAGCTCTGCCAATTGCTCTGCCAACTGCATGCTGTGTGACCTTCGGCAAGTCACTTAACTACTCTGTGCCTCAGTTTCCTCAACTGTCAAATGGGGATTCAGTACCTGTTCTCCCTCCTACTTTAGACTGTGAGCCCCTATTCAGGAGAGGGACTGTGTCAGACCTGATTAAATTGAGCCAACCCCAGCACCTAGAACGGTGTTTGACACATAGGCACACTTAACAAGTACCATAGAACAAAACACACAAGTCACCTAGCTTTGTTAGGTGGGTTTGGAAGTCATGAGGAAAATCTGGCCCAGGCTTCTTATTTTAATGTGGGAGAACATGTTGTCCTTCTTGTGACATTTTTGCAGGCCAGCCCTATTGTCCAGGAAGCCAGAGTCTGATGCCGAGCCTTAACTTTATCAGGCGACCGGCTCTGGCCTAATGCCCTGCCTTCTCAGTAAGGGGTTCCTCTTCCCCTGTTCTGTTCAAATGCTCAAATTGATCTGATGAAACTCTGAAAAATGGGGTCATGAAGGGAAGACGGTCTCGCTGGGTACTGCACCATCCTAATTTGTAATTTAAAAAATGTCAGAGATTACTGTGTGAAGGGTGATACAGCTACCTTGTCACAGAGCTACATCTCTGCTAAGGTAGAACAGTCTCGCATAAATTTTCTTGCCTTAACACACTCACTGTTGCGTTGTACTCCATAGCTCAGAATCAATAACGTCAAAGCAATTTCGCTAACATGCCATTAATAAGAGATTATGGAAGGGGGAAGGGTTCTCTTTAGTAGCTAATGCCTTACTAAAGTTCAAATGAGGCAATATACAGAAAAATAAATTCAATCTCTATTTTCACCTCTTGCAATTTTAGTGGAGACTAAATGAAATGGAACCATGTTGACTCTAACCAGTTCAATATATCTTCACTTTCTAATAACCAAGGTCATTTTTACCTTCATGGAAAGGGAAGTAAAATATAAACTACTTTCCCAGAATGAACCAAAATGCATTTGCAGTTTTGTGAAAGCCAGGTAGATGACTGATATATTATGTAATTCATTTCATGGTTCTGCTGAATGTTTTTTATAGACAGTGTTTAACCTTGCCAATTTCGCTTTCAGATAATCCCCCTTCTGAGGATAAAATGGTATATTTAACATAAAAGAAAAGGTTTTAAAAAACCCAAATCTGCCATGTACAACAAATAACAAGAAAGCTGTCTAACCAGAATGCTGACAATTGGAACACTTTCATTGCTGACTAGATGTATTCACAAGTAGCTATCATAATGGGAATAAGAAATTTGGAGGTAACAGCTTGTATATATACCAATTTGGAAGACAAAATGCTTAGAAAGCTTAAAAAAACTATAACTCTATTGAAAAGGGGACAGCATGAACTACATGCACACAAACAGCCATGCTTCCATCATAAGAGTCAGGACCATAGCCCACCACAGATGTCCATTCCACAAGGCTGGATTCCCGACTAAGGTTAATCCCAGTTCTCTAACAAGGCCTGAGAGTTTCCAATCAGCTCCACAAAATACCCCAAATAGAGGCTTTCTTAAACTCTTCGAATTTTGTCCCCTTCCAGTACCCATTCCTCCTAAAATCTTTGCCCTTTTCTCACACCTGTGCTCAGAATGAGAATTTAGGGCATATGTCTCTGACCAATTTCAGATCAATCTCAAACAGGTAGCCCTGAAGTTGGATGGGAGTCTGGGGAGATGAGGATGGAAAAAAGAATCTTCAGAGGGTTAAGGCTATCTGAAGAAACTAGAGCCTCAATTTCTGCATCAGTAAAATGGGGATGAGATAGATTGTGGTTCTATGTGGGGAAGGGACTGTGTCCAATATGATAAATACGGCATTTACCCCTCACTTAGCACATGGCAAGCCCTTAAGAAATGTCATTACTATTACTATGAGAAGAGAAAATGTTAGTAATGAAGAGAATATAACCAGCAGGGCTGAAGCTCGAAATCTAAACATCTAAAAATCTAGAACAAGCATTCTGAAAAGTTTAGCAGCCTACAGAGCTTTAGATAAACCTCTCCTATGTCTCTAAACTTTGGAGGCCTCTCCTGAAGCATGCTGCCAAAATGCCTATGCCTCACCCAGCATCACAACACTACATCCATTATTACAGAGGAAATTCATCACCGTGTTTGGAAGAATGGACTTGGGATCTGAAAAGCATAACTGGGGAATCTGGAGTCCTGAGCCGGGCACTTTTCCATTCTAAATTGCTAATACCCAATTCCGTGGGAATGTGGTTTCAGACTACCATTTTCACTGATGTCAATTATGTTCTGAGAAGGCAGGTGAAAGGAGCCAGGAAACACAGCTGTCTTTGTTCCCTTCTTTCATTTCCTTCTCTGCAAAATGGGCTGTTTGTGTTTCATCTCCATTTAGTGCCTCAGCCCATTTTCTACTGGAGGTACCAATGAGGAGTGAAATAGCCAGAAGGAGAAGAGGGAGAAACCAAGTGGGTGTAATAACTCCCAAAGTGGGTATTCAACAATTAGACAAGAGTTGATTGCATATAGCACACTGGATCAGTAGTCAGTCAATGGTAAACCTGTCAGTCAGCCAACATTTAAACACTAGAATTTACTTCTGATGCACAAAAATTAATATTACTCCCAAAGAACCTACCTGGCATCCTTGAAATAGATTTGCCCCTGGGAAAATCTGGTTCAGTAGTGGTTATAATTTTCTTTCCCCTCAGAAATTCTGCTTCAAATTTATTTTGGGATTTGGGTTGATGCTTCCCAGACTCCAGTTCATCCCCCTCATCCTTTGGGACACATCCCCAACCCAAGAATCTACTCACCATCTCTGCCAGAGCTTTTCCTGGGGAGAACCTTGTTGAGACGCAGCCTCCACGTTGAATAGAAGCAGCAATTCGGGTATCTGTACCTTCTTGCCATTTTTATGCACACCCTAAAAGAAAAACAACAGTCATTGAATGTGCCCAACAAAAAGCAGGTTCTTCCCAACAGCCCTCTAAAAACAGGGACAGTACAAAATGATTCACACCAGCAGCCAAATTACAAACCATTGACCCATCACCAGATCACCGGCTCTTGGGTCCTGTTTTAAAGAGCCGGGCTGTCCCTGGGGACAAGTTGAATAAACATTCTACTTAGAAACTGTTCTGTGCGTATGTATTATCCTATTTTGGGTGCTTCATTCTCCCTTCTACCATTAGCCCCACTGACAGGGAAACAAAGAAAAAAATAAAGATCTGTATTCCTGAAAGGTGAAGGAAAAACCTCTGGTATATAAATAACAGAAGTGATTTCTGTGTTTCATGAACTTCATAGGATGCTTATTAGATTTAGCCTCACCCCCCATCACGGTTAAAAGCATTCGATGCTGGACGGGGGAAAAAAAAGATTTACAAATGCAATTCTCAGAGAGAGCGCAGCAGGGAATTATTGAGTTTCTGGGTAGGGCAGGCCAAGGAAACAGCTCATGAAATCTGAGATGCTTCGTAATTCTTCTTGGACACCCTTTCAAATGTATCACTGGTCCCTCAGCTTCTCAGATGAAAGTTAGAAAAGTAGCATGGCCTACTGAAAAGAGCGTAAGCCTAGGAGTCAGAGGGCTTGGGTTCTGATCCCAGCTCTGTCACGCCTGCTGCATGACCTTGGGCAAGCCACTAAACTTGTCCAAGTTTTCTCATTTTTAAAATGGGAATTCAATACCTATTCTCCCTCTTGCTTAGACTGTGAGCTCCATGAGGGGCAGGGACTGTGTCCAACATGATTATCTTTTTTTATGGTATTTGTAAAATGCTTACTTTGTGTCAAACACTGTTCTAAACCCTCAGGTAAGTACTAGTTAATTAGATCAGACACAGTCTCCCTGTCCCACATAGGGCTCACAATCTAAGTAGGAGGGAGAACAGGTATTTAATCCCCATTTTATAGTTGAGGAAACTGAGGCAAGGGAAGTTACATGACTTTCCCAAGATCACACAGCAGACAATTGGCAGAGCTGGGATTATAACCCAGTTCTTCTAGACCCCCAGACCCGTGCTCTTTTCACTAGGCCATGCTGCTTCTTGTGCTTACCTTTCATTCATTCATTCAATCGTATTTATTGAGCGCTTACCGTGTGCAGAGCACAATACTAAGCGCTTGGGAAGTACAAGTTGGCAACATATAGAGACGGTCCCTACCCAACAGTGGGCTCACAGTCTAGGAGGGGGAGACAGATAACAAAACATATAAACCAAATAAAATAGAATAAATATGTACAAATAAGAGTAATAAATATGTACAAACATATATACATATATACAGGTGCTGTGGGGAGGGGAAGGAGGTAAGGCGGGGGGAGGGGGAAGGGGAGGGGGAGGAGGGGGAGAGGAAGGAAGGGGCTCAGTGTGGGAAGGCCTCCTGGAGGAGGTGAGCTCTCAGTAGGGCTTTGAAGGGAGGAAGAGAGCTAGCTTGGCAGATGTGCGGAGGGAGGGCATTCCAGGACACGGGGAGGACATGGGCCGGGGGTCGACGGGGGACAGGCGAGAACGAGGCACCTTATATCTTATACCTTATATCTACCCAGCCCAACACAGTGTTTAGCACAGAGTATGCCCTTGAAAAATACTATAATCATCATTATTAGTGGATGGGCTGGAGGCAGAGGGAACTGGGGCACCATCAAGGCAGGTGGGGAGTGGCAGTGGGGGAAAACAAAGTCCCAACTTCAGCCCCCGTGCCAGTGATGGAGGGAGTCCTGAGCCCCAGTGAGGCCCACAAGCCTGCAGCTGCCAGCCTGATGGCCCTGGCCCTGCAGCCAGGGCCCGAGGAATACTCTGGGGAGGAGCCGCAGGCCAGGGGAGCTAGGTGGTGCACCTGCGAACCTGAGTGACCACCCCTATCCAGGTGAGTCTGCGGCTGAGGTGGCCGAGTGGAGAGATGGGCACATCCGATCTCCCTGGCACTGCTATCACCATGACCCATAGGGCACCTGCCCCTGCATTCCACTCCCTGGACCTCACATGCACCCTACCCAATCTTCCCAGAGCCCACCAGACGGTCAGATGCTGCCCAGGACTGGAATGAACAGACTCAGACCATCCAACTGTCCCTACATCACGTGAGAGGGCCACCCAGTTGGGCTCCTGTGGCGTGGCGCACTGATGCCACCACCGATTGAGGGCCAGGGATAGACATTTTCTCTTTCCACCTTATAGAAGTAACTTCAAAAAAGTGCCTTGGGGAAAAAGTGTCAGTGCTGGGACTTGAAGCTCACATTTTCTTCAAGAAAGTTTTATGATATCACAGGCCCGGTCACACACATGAACCTAACAAACATACGTTTGGGGTTTCTCCTGCCAAATTAGACCAATTCTCATGTGAACACTACTGCCCAGTGCTTAGTCTAGGCCTGTATCTAATCCACCAATCGGTGTGAATGGCACAGTGTTTAATTCATTGGGATGATATAGATTCTTCACCTTCTGTTTTGACAAGAACTTGGGGGTTTGGTAAAAGCAGGGGATCATTTTTCTTCATAGCCAGTTACAAAATTTTCCCATACAAATTCCCTTTTTGATCCCAATTCTTCAACGGTATTTTAAAATGCCTGAACTTTCCATTAGCTAGCCTGATTCTTTCTCCAGCAAGAAGTTAGTACACTTTAGAGCATTAGCATGACCAGTGTACAAGGAATAATAATAATAATAATTGTGGTATTTGTTAAGGACTTACTATGTGCCACGCACTGTACTAAGCGCTGGGGTAGGTACAGATCATCAGGTCCCACATGAGGTTCCCAAGTCTAAATAGAAGGGAGAACAGGTATCGAATCCCCATTCTTCGTACAAGGGAACTGTGGCACAGAAAAGCTAAGTGACTTGCCCAAGGTCACTGCGATTGGAAGCCAGGACCTCCGTCTCCCAGGCCAGTGCTCTTTCCAGCAGGCCACACTGTTATGGGGGTCTTGGGAAGGAGAGTTTCATTGCTTCACACCATTACTTGAGCAGAACAGCTGCATGGGCCACTCTAGCTTTGTGCCTAGCTCCATGAAACACGTGCGAGACACTACGACTGTTCCTGCATGCAAGTGACTTTACTCTGGTGTCTCTTAGGCTGTTGTTGTGGCCCTCTGACCACTCTGGAAACTTCCTTAGGCTGTTTCTGAAGTGGGGTTGGGAAGGTGGAGATAGGAAGTGGGGGTGTCCTTGGTCGGAGAAACAGTAGGGAGTGCAGTATTATGCTGTTGAGGACAGGAACGTCTGCAGGCCAGACTGCCTTTGGACAATAATCTTCTCTTCCAGCCTCACTTTGCTTTCCCTTCCTCACCCTTCCCCACCCCCAGCCAAACCACAGAGGCTTTGTGGGTGGATTTGTTGTCTCTGGGATCTGTACTGCTAAACTACTTGCTTCTTTCTCTTCCTCCCAATTTCCCCTATTTTTCTCCTCTAAAGAAGTCTGGCTTTTGGTTTTAAATTATGTTGCCAACTATCCAAACATAATCCTAGTAGCTTTCATCCCAGGGTCCTGAAGCATTTACAAATCTCAGGGCCAAGACAAACTGTTTAAGAGCCCAAGGGGCTCTACTCCTCCCTCATTTCCCTTCCCAGCACCACTTCCTGGCTGCTCCACCCCAGCATCTTGCTGCGAAAAAAAGGAATATGTGGATGGTGACGATGGTCCTTTTACCCCAGACCACCTCCCCTGCCTCAGGAGCATCTTCAGAGAGCACATCAGATAGCAGAACCGTTTCCTCTCTAGGACTGTGCCTCTGGCTGCTGCCAGAGATGCCAGCCCGTCATTCTGGCTTGAATTGTCTCTCTGTGAGACTGGAAGGTCTTCTTACAAGCAGACAGAAGAGGACAAGTGCTGCGTGCCTTTTAAAATGGCCCTGTTGAATAAGAGGCAGAATGGACTTTCAAAGATAGACTCTCAGCTATGAGTTAAAAGAGCGGATCCCTGTAGCTAATATGTCATTCACTTGCTGGTTGACCTCAGATAAATCGCTTAACCTCTCTGGTCCTCCTTTCCCTCATCCTAAATATGGGGCTTGTTCTTGCTTCCCAGGGGTGGCTGCAAAGATTAAAAGGCAATTGCAAAGCATTTTGAAAAGGTAGAGGTCACAGAAAGACATCTTTTAAAACTTCCTTTCACCTACACCCCTGTTTGTTTTCTGCTAATTATCACTCCCCTTGTGCCTCAGCGGCTGTTAGGAAAGTCTCATGGTGTGGTCAAAGGAGTAATATTTGCTGAAGTGATTCCCTCCTCCCCCACCTTCTGCTAACATCTCCATTCCTGAAACAAAATTAAAACTATTTTTCAGCCACTGGTTCACTGGAATGTTCCTAAGGCCACAAATCCTGCCTTGGGTTGAGCTCTTTGTATGTGGAGGCAACTTATGGTTGTGATTCTTCATCTCAAATGGTTTTATTCTTCCTGCCGCCAGAGCCTCCGACACTCTGTCTCTGTCCCCCTGCATATGCTCGATGTTGCTTTGCACTTAAACGTCCAGAAAGTGAAATATGCTTAATGCAGCAAGTCTCTTCAAGGTAACTTTGTGAAGAAACGTTCTGGTATGCACCGGCGATGCCACTAAGAATCGGCCATTGAGACACGTGTGATGTTACGTGCACGGCACTGGGCATGCAGTGTAAAATGAGGAGGTTATATGGGCCATTTAGCCGAAGTTTTCCCCAAACCAGGGAATTTCTCTTCAGGTGGAGGGGAGGGCTCATCCCCCACTACCTTGGTAGTGGCTTCCCCCATCTGGGGAACTGCCACTGAAGCAGCCCCACTTCCCAGGTGGCCCGGCCCAAACCATGCCTGAGAAGAAACTCTCCTCGGGCTCAGAATGCTTTTATTTTGCTGCCGAGATCGAAGCAGCATTAATAGCAGCATCTGGAATGGAGAAATGAGCTGGATCAGGGGCCAGAGACAGAAAATCTGCTGGTCCTTTTGAGAAGACTAAGCAGTGGTTACCTTATGAGATCCTGTTGGATTGCTCAATGCAGCCTACCTGGGAATGACCAGAGGAGACAGGGATGAGGATGGCTGGCATGGCTCATATTTTTATGATATTCATTAAGCACTTACTTTGTGCCAGGCACTGCATTAAGCACTGGGGTAGATATAGGCTAGTGAGGTTGGACCCGGTCAATGTCTTACATGGGGCTCACAGTATATTAATCCCATTTAAAAGATAAGGTAACTGAGGCCCAGAGAAGTGAAGTGACTTGCCCTGGGTTACACAGCAGACAAGTGGCAGAGCTGGGATTAGAACCCAGGTCCTTCTGACGCCCGGCCCTCTGCTCTTTCCATTTGGCCACGCTGCTTTATCAGCCTCTTAGGAGATGTGAGAGGGAGAAGTTCACTTGACAAGGGCCTAGGGTCCCTTGCTCTCACCTTCCCTTCTCTCCATTTAGGTGGCTTGGGGCCACTCCTTGGCTTGTGAGAAATTCTCCAGTGAGAGCCTACCATGTGGCTAACTGGGCTGGTCCTGTGCCACTTGGTTACTTCAGTCAACGTCTGAGCAGGAGCTTTTGGCCTGTGTGTTTGAATCCCCTTCCAGGGTCTCCTGTCGATGACTCAAGGGGACCTGCTTGGGCCCGTGGCCACCAGCGCTTCATTTTCCTGGTTTATTTTGGGAAAATGCATCCCACCCCAGCTGATGTGTAGCATTCAGGGCAGAAGCACAGCTCCGTGTTACCTTGGCAACCAGTGGAAAGGGTGCAGAGCAACCAGCCTGGCCCCAGTTTGTTAAAATGTGATTGGTGTTGGGGGAGCCTCTCCTCCAGGTGGGTGAGAAGAGACTTCCTGCTGAGCTCCTTCCCCCAGCTGGCTTTCAAACACCTTATCCCACTTTCATGCAGCCTCCTCCCCCTTGCCTTTCCATGAAAGAATACAAGTGCTGATTAAAAGTCCTGAAACAGTTCTTTGAAGCCTCTGATTAATAGACTCCTTTTTGAATCCAAATTAAACACTACTTTTTTTTTCCCTTTCTTCCTCTCCAACATTCCCTTCTGGATCCCAACCCTCTGATACACCCCTCTCAGAAACAAAAACAAAAAGCTATAATGGAAACCTATTTCCCCAATGCTATCATTGTGTTTGATGCCAATTTCTTGGCCATGTTTAGTCTCCTACCTGCACAAGATGGGAGAATTGGTAATGGGGTAGATGACCTCTGTGCTCTGTTCCAGGCTGCTGCCCTTCCCTTCCCGGGCTGTCATTTTTAGGGGCCTTCAGCTTTCACCCTTATGCCCATATCTCAGCATCCGTCTGCCTGGCTCTTCTCAGACAGGGAAGTGGGGTTCATCCACTGATAGCTGAGGATCTCATTAGGGAACTGCCTGTACAGTCAAGGGAGGACCGTGGCTGAGACACACAGGGGAGCTGGAATTCGGCTTTATAAGGGAATCGCTCAGGGGCGTTAAGAGAGGGCAGAGGAAGTGCTGATGATTGAAACCCACTGATGATAATAATAATGATGGCATTTGTTAAGCACTTACTATGTGCAAAGCACTGTTCTACGGACTGGGGAGGTTACAAGGTGATCAGGTGATCAGGGGGCTCACAGTCTTCATCCCCATTTTACAGATGAGGGAACTGAGGCACAGAGAAGTTAAGTGGCTTGCCCAAATTCACACAGCTGACAATTGGGGGAGCAGGATTTGAACCCATGACCTCTGACTCCAAAGCTCGTGCCCTTTCCACTGAGCCAGCTGCTTCTCTGATGAGCCCGTTGTTGGGTAGGGACCGTCTCTACATGTTGCCAACTTGTACTTCCCAAGCGCTCAGTACAGTGCTCTGCACACAGTAAGTGCTCAATAAATAAGACTGAATGAATAATCCCCAAACCTCATTTAAACCAACTGCCTCCATTTCCCCAACCACAAGCCCAAAATGCAAACAGAAGTGGGGGCCAGGAGCTGATCAGAATTGGTCAGGCATGTGGAAAGCTGATGTTTGATCCCCTTGAAAGTAACAGGGGATTTCTGTTTTTTTCCCCCTCCCCAAAATTTAACACCTGGAAATACTTTCCCGGTCTTCAGTTTCAGGGCTTAGCTAAGGGAGTTAGCACACTCAGCGGGGAAACTCTCTTTGACATGCAGACGAAGGTGAAAACTGATTTTACCTATCTCCTCAGCTCTAAATAGCCCGAAAGGCAGCTGGAGACAACGACCGGGTTTGGATTGGTTTGAGGCTGTTGTGCCTCTGCAGGTCATCACCACTGACCTCAAGGAAATGGAAGGGGATCAGCTCTAAAACCCTGGAGTGTCCAGAATGCCAGATAAGTGCCACTGCCCCCGGGGGTTCAAAAAGGTAGCAAATCCTTGTTTTGATCTCCTCTGGACTGTAAACTCCTTGTAGGCAGGGAGTGGGACTGCTAATTATGTTGTATTGTATTTTTTATGGTGTTTGTTAGGTGCTTACTATCAATCAATCGTATTTATTGAGTGCTTACTGTGTGCAAAGCACTGTACTAAGCGCTTGGGAAGTACAAGTTGGCAACATATAGGGACAGTTCCTACCCAACAGTGGGCTCACAGTCTAGAAGTGGGTGACAGAGAACAAAACCAAACATATTAACAAAATAAAATAAATAGAATAGATATTTACAAGTAAAATAAATAGAATAATAAATATGTACAAACATATATGGGGTAGATACAAACTAATCAGATTGGACACAGCCCATGTCCTACATGGGGCTCACAGACATAATCCCCATTTTACAGATGAAGTAACTGAGGCACAGGAAGTTAAGTGACTTGCCCAAGGTCACACAGCAGACAAGTGGCGGAGCCGGGATTAGAACCCAGAACCTTCTGTCTCTCAGGCCCGTGCTCTATCCACTAGGCCAAGCTGCTTCTACTTCTACTGATCTTCTACTACTCAGAACAGTGCTTGCCCTTAACAAATACCCAAATTTGTTATTTGCCCTTAACGAATACCCAAATTAATTACCCCAAGGTCTATAGGACTAACAGTATCAGACAAAACAGAAAGCTGAAGTTTGACTAGGAAACATATACCTCACCAATAACCTTTTCTGGACTACTGAACCAATGAAGAAAAGAAGTGCCCTCTCCCCACTGAAATGAGTCTCGGCATTGCTCTCAGAAATGGCACTGAGGAAACACAACTTGCTCCTTGTCAATTCTTTGCTTGCTGCAGAAAACAAAAATTTCCTTTCCCTTTAAGGAGTCAATGCTGTTTGGAGCTACTGACCAGGTCACCTTGTCCTGTCCTAGCAGCGGGGACTATTCGGATTTTCTAGTAGTTTCATTATTAACAACATTATTCAAAATTGTGCGGTAAGCCAACCTACACCATAAAATAGCTGCTCAAATGCCTTATCATCCAGTGACATTGTAACTACATTCCCAGACTCTGTCAGCATTGGAGTCAGACAGATAAAGACACAGGAAGTCCTCAGTCACATTCAGATTTGCAGAGAATGCATTTGAGGTCATTTTCCCTGGAATAGCTCCTTCTCAGTCTTGGGTACTAATGTAGGGGAGTTGCAGGAGCCCTGGGGAGGTAGATAGTGGAAGGTAGTAGCAATAGTATTTATTTTGTGTTTACAGAATGCTGTACTAAGCACTGGGAACTAGTACACAGGATGTGGTGGGTTGGGGAGAAAGCTGAGTCTCTCCTCAGTCCTTCACCCCCTTCTCCCCGAGGCTCCTCCCTGTCATCACTTCCCCAGATCTGGATGTTGACTGGCCAGAAACACCTGCCCATCCACTGGGGTTTCTGATACCCAGTCAAATGAATTTTCATTAATACAGTGCAGACAAACAGCTGTCTGGGGGATTAGTACAGTATAGACATTCAGCTGCCTGGAGGGCACACTCTGTGAACAGATGTGGCTAAAAAGACCCATTTGAAACCTGTGGTTCCTTCCATATTGCCCACGCGGGACTTCTGACCTGTGAGTTATGGCTGAGACCGTCACCTGTAGCTCCTGAAGCAGTTTTCAGCCCCGCTTGGTAGACTCACGGATTTCTTTAACGCCTTTTCACCAAAAGAACTTCGCCCTCTTGATTCTGCAGGCCGGTGAGGCTGGTCTGTCCACCTCAATAGCCCCCAGGAGTCACATCCAAACCACATAGGTCTCTTCTAGATAATAGAACCTCCGCTGTTGTATTTTCTAAGTTGCCTTGCAGTTTTATTGTTTTCCATTTGTATTTCTTCCTAAAACCTCAGAGGAATGAGATTATATAAATACCAAGTATTAATATTGTTGCCTGACTGCCCCCCATTCCCAATCTGCTCACAACCCACAGAGTCACATCCTGAACTCCAGGCCTGCCATTTGTCGTGATGGAGATAGTACAGTGCTCTGCACACAGAAAGCGCTCAATAAATACGATTGATGATGATGATGATGAGATGGGCAGTGGTAGGCCTTGCAAGGAACAGGTTCGGCCCCAACTCTCCTCTCATACCTGCCCTCTTTACTCACTACTCACCAGTTGGCACTCTGCTCTTCTCAAGCTAATATTCAATCAATCAATCATATCTGTCAAGCCCTTACTGTGTGCAGAGCCTTGGGGAGTGCAGCATAGCAATATAAGAAACACATTCCCTGCCCACAATAAGCTTACAGTCTAGAGGATCCTAGACTTCCCCTGTCTGGGACTCCTTCTCTCTTAAAATCCACCAGATCACAATCCTTTTTCAAAGTCCTCCTGAAATTATATCTTTCTAATTTCCACCACCTTAGGTCTTTAGCCTATGTATAGCCATATGCAGTAGTGGAAGAGTTGGCATGAGGTTCAAAGGCGACGCTGCTGACAGTGAGATTTTATACACACCTATATCAATATATGCACTCATTTATTCATCTGTCCATATTCTTTATATTCCCAGTTATCAATCAATCAGTGGTACTTACTGAGCATTTATTTTGTGAAGAGTACTGTATTAAGTGCTTGGGAGAGTTCAATACAACAGAACTGGTAGCCGTGTTCCCTGCCCACAGTGAAGTTACAGTCTAGTTATAGCCTTGTTTCCCCCTGCTCCTGCTATTTATAAATAATTTGTATCTTCCTGTTTCCCCCATAAAATACAAAATTAGGGTTAGGATTAGCTCCTCAAGGGTAGGGATCTTTTTTTTTTTTTAAGTTCTATTGAACTCTCTCAAGTGCTCAGTACAATGATCTGCACAGAGCAGACAATAAGAATGAAGATGATGAAAACACTCAGGGAAGTTATTCTGAATCTCCTGGGCCCCACCACTCAATTAATTAATCAGGGGTATTTACTGAGCACTTACTATGTGCAGAGCACTATTCTAAGTACTTAGGAGAGTACAACACAGCAGAATTAGCAGACAGGGCAGGGAACAAGTCATTGAACAATTACATAAATGATGTCGCAACTTAACAGTCAAGTTCCAAGTGTAAACCATATCCTTTTCCAAACCCAGGGTCTGCGGGATAGGAATGGGGTATTTTTAGAATTTCTGATTTCTTGCAACCCTAATTTTCATCAGAAAGCGGTCTGAGGTTGATACCGAGGAGACAGCGGGTCCAGACTGGATTCCAATCCATCTGTATTGTTTTTCTGCCCCTTACTGTTACAGTAGCTCTGATTAAGCTCAGAATTGTGCTTGCTGCTTCGGGGATTCAGGGCTCCCAGTGGAGAATAGCTCATGCAATTGGTATAAAAGAAGAAACACCGAAAGAGATGCTTCAAGCTCAAGGGGAGGAGGGGAGAGAAAGAGCTTTTCTCCTGTGGAAACTTAGGAAATTTGGAAAACTCTTCCCAGCCAGAGATTGGTGATAACCTCTTAACCCCATATAGAGAGGCTGAAAGCAGTTTGGAGGTTGCTTCAGGCTTTTACAGGATGTTTTCAGTCATTTCTACAAGCATGGTGCCTTGCCAATCAAGTAAGATAGATGGGAACATAGCAGGGAAGGAGAAAGTGCCCCAGGGGTCCAGAGCCTACAGAGAGAGGGGCTCTCTCCCTGACAGACCTCACTGGGCAAATGACATCCTCTGATTACCATCCCCAATTATCATATCATCGCAGAGAAGCAGCGTGGCTCAGTGGAAACAGCATGGGCTTTGGAGTCTGAGGTCATGGTTTCAAATCCCACCTCTGCCAATTGCCAGCTGTGTGACTTTGGGCAAGTCACTTCACTTCTCTGGGCCTCAGTTCCCTCATCTGTCAAATGGGGATGAAGACTGTGAGCCCCCCGTGGGACAACCTGATCACCTTGTAACCTCCCCAGCGCTTAGAACAGTGCTTTGCACACAGTAAGTGCTTAATAAATGCTATCATTATTATTATCTCAACATGTAAACACCCCCATGTGGGAGAAAACTTTCTTTAAAATTACCCAATTGTAGGTCTTATTCCCTCACAAAATCCTCATTATCCCTAAATTAATCATTTAGGCTCCTCATTTAGCAATCATCATAATAATAACAATCGTGGTATTCGTTAAGCCCTTACTATGTGCCAAGCACTGTATTCATTCATTCATTCATTCATTCAATCGTATTTACTGAGTGCTGTGTGCAGAGCACTGTACTAAGTGCTTGGGAAGTACAAGTTGGCAACATATAGAGACAGTCCCTACCCAACAGTGGGCTCACAGTCTAGAAGGGGGAGACAGAGAACAAAACAAAACATATTAACAAAAGAAAATAAATAGGATAAATATGTACAAATAAAATAGAGTAATAAATACATACAAACATACATACATATATACAGGTGCTGTGGGGAGGGGAAGGAGGTAAGGCGGGGGGATGGAGAGGGAGAGGAGGGGGAGAGGAAGGAGGGGGCTCAGACTGGGAAGGCCTCCTGGAGGAGGTGAGCTCTCAGTAGGGCCTTGAAGGGAGGAAGAGAGCTAGCTTGGCGGATGTGGGGAGGGATTGGGGGCATTCCAGGCCAGGGGGAGGACGTGGGCTGGGGGTCGACGGCGGGACAGGCGAGAACGAGACACAGTGAGGAGATTAGCGGCAGAGGAAAAGAGGGTGTGGGCTGGGCTGGAGAAGGAAAGAAGGGAGGTGAGGTAGGAGGGGGCGAGGTGATGGACAGCCTTGAAGCCCAGGGTGAGGAGTTTCTGCCTGATGCGTAGGTTGATTGGTAGCCACTGGAGATCTGTACTAGGTGCTGGGGTGGATACAAGCATATAGTGTTGGATATAGTCCCTGTCCCACGTGTGGCTCACAGTCTCAATTCCCATTTTACCGATGAGGTAACTAGGCACAGAGAAATAAAGTGACTTGCCCTAGGTCAGAGAGCAGACATGTGGCAGAGCCGGCATTAGAACCCATGACCTTCTCTACTGGAGATTTGGACCAAAGGGGTAAGTTGGAGGACCACGGCTCCTAGCCATCAGGGTAACATCCAGAGAACTGTAGGGAAAACAGACTCCGTAGTGCCTTGATAGAATTAATCCCTAATTGCCAACAGACAATTACACTCTCCACCTTCAAAGTCTTATTGAAGACACAACTCCAAGAGGCCTTCCCTGACTAAGCCCTCCTTCTCTCTTCTCCCACTCCCTTCTGCATAGCCCTGACTTGCTCCCTTTATTCATCCTTCCTCCCAGCCCCACACCACTTATGTCCAAATCTGTAATTTACTTATATTAATATCTGTCTTCCCCTCTCGACTGTAAGCTTGTTGTGGGCATGGACTGTGTCTGTTTATCATTATATTGTACTCTCCCAAGTGCTTAGTACAGTGCTCTGCCCACAGTAAGCACACAATAAATACAACTGAATGACCGCCTATCTAGACTGTGAGCCCACCTTCTAGACTGTGAGCCCACCTTCTAGACTGTGAGCCCACTGTTGGGTAGGGACTGTCTCCATATGTTGCCAACTTGTACTTCCCAAGCGCTTAGTACAGTGCTCTGCACACAGTAAGCACTCAATAAATATGATTGATTGATTTCACCCAGGCAGAGGACTAGAAATGACTTACCTTCATTGTTGGGTTTTTAAAGAACATACCCATTCATTCATTCATTCATTCAATGGTATTCATTGAGCACTTACTGTGTGCAGAGCACTGTACTAAGCACTTAGTAGCCATGTAGGCTACTGGTTGGGAAAATCTCCGCCCTCCATCACTGTACCCACTTCAGCTGCTGCTCCAGAAAGTGAGGAAAGCTGGCTTCCTGGGGCTAGTTACCACCCCTCACTATGCAGGAGCTACTTACAGACCAGTGGAGGAGGCAGGGTCCCAATCACATGCTCAGCAATAGAAGAGTTGGGGGCAGGGGTTGGGGGGACTGGCCCTGCCTCAAGAGAGGGGATTCCAGGAGTTAAAGAATCAGACCCCCTTTCAGGTCTTTTGCAAGCCTGGGGATTCTGGGAACTGCCCCATTCCCTCGAGTCTTAATATCAGACCAGGACTGGCATTCATTCATTCATCCGTCGGCCGCCGTCGACCCCTGGCCCAGCTCCTGCCCCTGGCCTGGAATGCCCTCCCTCCACACGTCCGCCAAACTAGCTCTCTTCCTCCCTTCAAAGCCCTACTGAGAGCTCACCTCCTCCAGGAGGCCTTCCCAGACTGAGCCCCCTTTTTCATCATCATCATCATCAATCGTATTTATTGAGCGCTTACTGTGTGCAGAGCACTGTACTAAGCACTTGGGAAGTACAAATTGGCAACATATAGAGACAGTCCCTACCCAACAGTGGGCTCAAAGTCTAAAAGGGGGAGACAAAACCAAACATACTAACAAAATAAAATAGAATAGATATGTACAAGTAAAATAAATAGAGTAATAAATATGTACAAGCATATATACATATATACAGGTGCTGTGGGGAAGGGAAGGAGGTAAGATGGGGGGATGGAGAGGGGGATGAGGGGGAGAGGAAGGAAGGGGCTCAGTCTGGAAAGGCCTCGTGGAGGAGGTGAGCTCTCAGTAGGGCCTTGAAGGGAGGAAGAGAGCTAGCTTGGCGGATGGGCAGAGGGAGGGCATTCCAGGGCCGGGCGATGACGTGGGCCGGGGGTCGATGGCGGGACAGGCAAGAACGAGGCACGGTGAGGAGATTAGCGGCAGAGGAGCGGAGGGTGCGGGGTGGGCTGGAGAAGGAGAGAAGGGAGGTGAGGTAGGAGGGGGCGAGGTGATGGACAGCCCCCTGCCCTACCTCCTTCCCTTCCCCACAGCACTTATATATTTGTACAGATTAATTACTCTATTTTACTTGTACATATTTATTATTCTATTTATTTTGTTAATGATGTGCATTATAGCTATAATTCTATTTGTTCTGACGACTTGACACCTGTCCACATGTTTTGTTTCGTTGTCTGTCTCCCCCTTCTAGACAGTGAGCCCGTTGTTGGGTAGGGACCGTCTCTACATGTTGCCAACTTGTACTTCCCAAGCGCTTAGTACAGTGCTCTGCACACAGTAAGCGCTCAATAAATACGATTGAATGAATGAATGAATTCAACCGACTTTATTGAGTGCTTACTGTATGCAGAGCACTGTACTAAGAACTTGGGAGAGAGAACAATATAACAATAAACCTACACATTCCCTGCCCACAAGGTGTTTACAGTCTCCAGGGGCTGGTCTAGCACCTCATTTTGTTAATATGTTTTGTCTTGTTCTCTGTCTCCCCCTTCTAGACTGTGAGCCCACTGTTGGGTAGGGACTGTCTCTATATGTTGCCAACTTGTACTTCCCAAGCGCTTAGTACAGTGCTCTGCTCACAGTAAGCACTCAATAAATATGATTGAATGAATGAATTTGGATCAATGAAAAGGAAAGAATTGCTGATTGAGTCTCAGGGAGTCAAGGAGATGATCCTTTCAGACCAACTCTGACAGACTAGGCAGAGGGGCCCGAATTTCAGCTAGTCAGCTTGGGTTCCATAGAAGAGAAGAGCTTTATAGTTCCGTGGTTATCAACTGAAGGGCCCGTCAGAGATTAGAAAGCCAAAGAGAAGCTGTCTAGAGCACACCCACCACTGACATGGTTCAGTCCAGCCAATATAGATACAGGAGAACGTGCCTGCCTGTCAGACACCCACACCTTCCGAGTAAAACGACTAAGACATTGCCTCTACACTCCTGTCCCTACAGGTACAAGCACTGGAAGCTGGTTTCAGTAGCTGCTCTGTAATTTGGATCCATCTTTCCAGAGCGGAAGAGACGACTAACCCTCCCCACTGCCTCCTTGTCTCCTTTTCCCTTGGTTCCTACCCTCTTGTCCCTGGCAGGGAGGGAACTGTGTTGATTGTGTCTGAATTGTGCTGTTCCTTTTCTACGTTCATCACCTCTAGCCAGCGCCAATAACATTAATGTATGTAGAATCCAAATTTAACCATTTCTCATCCTCCTCTACTTCCTTCTCTCTCTCTCTCTCTCTCTCTCTCTCACACACACACACACAAAAAAAACCCCCCAAAAAACCCCAACCTTCCCTCCCCGCAAGCAGTGTGGCTCAATGGAAAGAGCCCAGGCTTGGGAGTCAGAGGTCATGGATGCAAATCCCAGCTCTGCCAAGTGTCAGCTGTGTGACCTTGGGCAAGTCACTCAGTTACCTCATCTATAAAATGGGGATTAAGACTGTGAGCCCCACATGGGACAACCTGATCACCTTGTATCCTCCCCAGCGCTTAGAACAGTGCTTTGCACATGCTAAGCACTTAACAAATGCCATCGTTATTATTATTATTATTTGGGACTCAAATGTAGCTGCAGATCTTGGTCCCCACACTTCCCAGTGCACTTTGTCCTGGAGCTGGATGCTGACTGAATTGCTGTGGGAGGGTGTTCTCCATGGAAACTGCGTTTTGGAAACTTCTCCGGGCCACTGAGAGTAAAACTGCTGTGGACCCAGCGTGCTCATCTGTGATAATGGCCTTACCTAACAATTGTCTGTTGCCACTACCCTGAACAATGATTATCCTTTTCACTTCTGCTGCCTCTTTCTACTTAAGAGCACAAAATGCTCTAAACCATCCCCTCAGGACCCACATATTCCCGTGCAGCCCTTAGTGGTGGGGTTCCTCCTCTCCCCACTTTCATCAAAAACAACAGACTGAATTGTATTCTTTGGGACGCTTAGAGGTATAATGGGCTCTATTTTCCCCAGACCCCCAACTGTCGCACACCGGCATGCTCTCACACACTCTCTACCCCACTCTCTACCCCGACATCCCAGGGCACAGTAGATGCTTCGGGAGATGAAGTAGAGTCCTGCCTGGGTGAGGAATCTGGGATGCAGCCTGGCCTCCTTCAGCCTGGCCCAGGTGTTAGCTCAGGCCAAACTGGAGGTAGGAAGGGGCATTTCCATGCCAGTGGGAAGTTATAGACTCAGTTGCCACCAGGACCCCGGCTCACAAAGCAACAGCCATGGTTGAATTCACCATAAAGCAATGCCGGAATCCCTCCGGAGCCGGGATCTGCAGCATCTGCAAGACAGGCAGCAGCCTGCTGTCCCAACTTCTATGGCACGGGAAAGGGTGAAGTCATTTAGGGTCGTGATGGTTCCAGGGAACACTGAGGGGCCTGATCTTCCTTCCCAACAGCAATATAATACAACTTTGATAAAACTGTCTCTGCCATGTGTCTTCTGTGTGACCTTGGACAGGTCACTTAACTCATCTGCACCTTAGTTCCCTCTTCTGAAAAATAGGGATTCAGTATCTGTTTTCCCTCATATTTATGGCTGTGACCCCCATAGAGAAGCAGCATGACCTAGTGGATAGAGCACGGGCCTAGGAATCAGAAGGTCATGGGTTCTGATCCTGACTCCGCCACGTGTCTGCTGTATGCCCTTGGGCAAGTCACTTCACTGAGCCTCAGTTACCTCATCTGTAAATTCGGGATTAAAACTGTGAGCCCCATGAGGGACAACCTGATTACCCTGTCTCTACCCCAGTGCTTAGAACAGTGCTTGGCACATAGAAAGCACTTAACAAATACCATCATCATCATCATCATGGGGATTGAGACTGTGAGCCCCACATGGAACAGGGACTCTGTCCAACCTCATTTGCTTGTATGTGAGCCCCACGTGGAACGGGGACTCATTTGCTTGAATCCAACACCAGCGCTTAGTACACAGTAACCACATAGTAAGCGCTTAACAAACACCATAATTATTATTACTATTATTATTATGTGGGACTGGTTATCTTGTATCTACTCCATTGCTTAGTACAGTGCTTGGCACATAGTAAATGCTTAACAAATATTATTATTATTATTACTATTAATTATTCCCGTATGTCTGCCCTCCTTTGAAACTTTTAGAAGGAGAGTCCTCTTTATATCCCTATTCCTGACCGTAGTGCTTATTACAGGGCTTTGCCCCTTGGGGCTAGGCAACCAGAACACAGCAGATTTATTCACAGCTCTTTGATCCCTAAGAGCAAGTGAAGGGCTTATGTCTGATTCAGCACATGCTCTACTCAGCCTTTTTTGTAGCATTTTTCATTTACTTGGGACCTGGATGGTTAGCAAAAAATTCATTCATTCATTCATATCATATTTATTGAGCGCATACTGTGTGCAGAGCACTGTACTAAGCGCTTGGGAAGTACAAGTCGGCAACATATAGAGACGGTCCCTACCCAACAACGGGCTCACAGTCTAGAAGAGGGAGACAGACAACAAAACAAAACATGTAGACAGCTGTCAAAATCGTCAGAACAAATAGAATTAAAGCTGTATGCCCATCATTAACAAAATAAATAGAATAGTAAATATGTACAAGTAAAATAAATAGAGTAATAAATCTGTACAAATATATACAAGTGCTGTGGGGAGGGGAAGGAGGTAGGGTGGGGAGGATGGAGAGAAGGAGAGGTAAAAGGGGGCTCAGTCTGGGAAGGCCTCCTGGAGGAGGTGAGCTCTCAGTAGGGCTTTAAAAATCACTAGGTTTCTCCACCCCATAACTACCAAGAGCAAATTTCCCAGCCCAATCTTCTTCGGCTGCTCCAAACAAGGTACTATTTCTTAAAAAAAAAAAAAAAAAAAAATCACTCTTCCCAGAAAAAACAAAAACAAAAAATAAAAAAACCAACAAAATTACACCACACACTGACATACCCTGAGGTGTATAATAAAGTGAGTACAGTGTGCTCAAGAATGTTTAAATAGCTTTTGGACAATTAGTTTCGAGGGAGGGAAAAATCTCTCTTCCTGCTCATTCCCATTTGTCCATCTGCCATCTCTCCCTATTAACGCTCTCTTCCCTCTTTAGAGCCCTACAACAATGGCCATAAATTTCAGAAAGAATGCCTTTCTGAGCTTGTAATGGATGCATCTGCCCTCTCTAACTGATGAAAAAGTATATTGAAATGAATATGTTTGGATTGAGCCTGCTCTAACTGATTGGCCACATTAAGCATATCCATTATAAGGAGATCATGCTCCGCTTTCCCATGAACACCATTAGTGAGAGCATGACTATAATGACAAACTCTGCTTGGACTGGATTAGCACCTAATGGAATAGCAGTGTAGTAAGAACACACTTGAGTGTCAGTGGCAGGCAGACTGTTGGGCTTCCTTCTTATGGAAGGGGACGTCAGGCTTTCTTATTTGTACTGATGTTTATTTGTATTAATGTCTTTCTTCCCGTTCCCCCAGACTGTGAGCTCTAGATTGTGGGCAGGGATTGTCACTCTTTATTGATCTATTGTACTCTCCCAAGTGCTTAGTACAGTGCTCTGCACACAGTAGGTGCTTAATAAATACGATTGAATGAATGAATGAGTAGCCTTTAAGAAAATCAGGCCACTTCCATCGCTCCATACCCTGCTTTTTGAAATGGTATAAGATTAATATTGCAGAGAACTCACACTCAGTTGCCTCAAGCATTATTGACTAATGACTAGCTCAGGGGAGATGCTTTTGGCTCTTGCACTGGGTTAGAAATGGCGTAAACCGGAACTTGCAGGGATAGGAAGCCTTCTCCTCCTTAAAGATCCTATTCAATTCTGCTAAATTTACCAGAAAACAATTTCCCACCAGGGATTCCCGAGGGTGTAAGAAAACCACTATTTGGAGGAGAGTTACAGCCCAGCACCACAAATCAACCCTCTACCGTGGCCCTGCTCACATCGGCTCCGAGGGAGCAACTCTGTCCTAGTTATTCAGTTTCTGAATTACTGGTCCCATTTCCGTTAGCTAATTAATCCATGAGGATTTAGTTAGACTTGCTCAGAAAATGGCTAATCCACTGACAGGATCAAGGTCACTCCTGGTTCCCACTTCGAGCTCTGGGGCTACCATGAGTCAATCCTGACTGCGTGGTGCACCAACTGACCTCCCCTGCTCCCAGCCAACCTGTACTCTGTTCCGGACCTTCCCGGCTCCGGAGAGATCTGGGAAGCCACCTAGAGTGGTCAGTGACACACAGCCAAAGGCATTTGATGAGAAGAGGCAGTAGGGAAGAGCAAGTTGAAACATCATCAAGATAGAAGAGACTTTTTTTTTAACCAGGCCCCTGGGCTACCTTGTCGTAAATAATAATAATGATAAAAAGAAGAAATGGCATTTATTATATACTTGCTCTGTGCCCAGCACTGTACTAAGTGCTGGGGAGATCCAAAATAATCAGATCAGGTGCAGACTCTGTCCCACATGGGACTCGCAATTTAAGAGATTATTTGAGCAGGATTCATCCCTATTTCACTTATGCATTGAGAGGTTAAGAGACTTGCTCCAAGTCACCAAGATGGCCAGAGCAGAGCTGGGAGCATGGCTTAGTGGAAAGTGCATGGGCCTGGAGTCAGAGGATTTAGGCTCTAATCCCATCCCCCCTTTTGGACTGTGAGCCCACTGTTGGGTAGGGACTGTCTCTATATGTTGCCAAGCGCTTAGTACAGTGCTCTGCACACAGTAAGCGCTCAATAAATACGATTGATTGATTGATTGATTGATCTCAGCCACTTGTCTGCTAGGCAACCTTGGGTAAATCACTTCACTTTTCTGGGCTTCAGTTTCCTCACTTGTAAAATGGGAATTAATACAGCACGAGTCAGGAGTCAGAAGGCCATGGGGTCAAATCCTGGCTCCGCTACTCGTCTGCTGTGTGACCTTGGGCAACTCACTTCACTTCCCTGTGCCTCAGTTACCTAATCTGTAAAATGGGGATTGAGACTGTGAGCCCCACGTGGGGCAGGGACTGTGTCCAACCCCATTTGTTTGTATTCAACCCCAGCGCTTAGTAGAGTGTCTGATACATAGTAAGCGCTTAACAAATATCACAATCATTATTATTATTACTTAGATTGTGAGCCCCAGTTGGATAGGAATTGTGTCCAATCTCAGTATCTTGTGTCTATCTACCCCAGCACTTAAGTGCTTGGCACACACTAAGTGATTAAGAAGTGTATTATTATTATTATCATTATGATTAATATTAAGTCTTCAAGACCCTTGCTGTTTCCATTAAGCCCCACTGTGGTGTTCTTGTGACATTAAACATCAAAAATTAAACATCAAATGTTGACACTTCAATCCCACTAGTCCTAAATGATCAACAGGCCTGATTTCTATCCAAACCAATCATTGACATGACAAGAAGGTGCCATGTCATCATTGCTCACTCTCTTTCGGGCAGGCCCTGGGAAGGCTGTACCGATCGGCTCAGCCTCCTCTGCTCTAGTGAAGGGGTTCAGTCAGAGCAGTTCAGTCAGAACTGTTTCACCTGGAGAGGAAGAGGCTGCTTCTGCCATTTCCTTTTCCAATCTGGAAAACCACCCCTCTCCAACGGCATATCGAGGTGACAGACGGTATCAGGTCAACCGGATTCCAGACCCCTCCCCAAGAGGGCTCTTCTTGGAATTTCCAGAATTTTGCATTTATCTCTGAGTACCAGATGAAAGCAGGTGATTCTACTGCCCTGATAGCCACAAAGAGCAAAGACCCTGGGAGATCAAATTATCTTGGTTTATTCAAGAGAACTAAATAAAAGAGAAGCAGCCTGGCCTAACAGACAGAATGTGGGCCTGGGGGTCAGAAGACCTGGGTACTAATCCTGGCTCAGCCACTTACTTGCTGTGTGACCTCGGTCAAGTTATATAACTTCTCTGTGCCTCAGTTACCTCATCTCAAAAATGGGAACCTCACTGTGGGACAGGGACTGTGATTAACCTGATTATCTTGTATCACTGTTAAGAACAGTCCTTGGCACATAGTTAGTCCTTAACAAATACCATTAAAATAAAAAGAGATTATGCATAAAATTATTTAAAACAGAAAAAAGGTCCTTAGGACCATCTTGTATGGTGATAACATCAAAAGAAATCCAGGTGAGATGTGGAGGCACTTTCTCACAGAAGTGGTCATTGAAGTATGGAATAATAAATAATAATAATAATGATGGCATTTATTAAGCGCTTACTATGTGCAAAGCCCTGTTCTAAGCACTGGGGAGGTTACAAGGCGATCAGGTTGTCCCACGGGGGGCTCACAGTCTTAATCCCAATTTTACAGATGAGGGAACTGAGGCCCAGATAAGTAAAGTGACTTGCCCAAAGTCACACAGCTGACAATTGGCAGAGCCGGGATTTGAACCCCTGACTTCTGACTCCAAAGCCCGGGCTCTTTCTACTGAACCACGCTGCTTCTCAATAAAACCAGGTCAGCAAGGCAAAAACATTCAGGTAAGGAAATTCTTAATCTTCTAAGCCAGGAAATACACTCTGGTGTTTATGCTCTTTGTTAGTCCTTCCCATCCCCTTGACAAATGTCTTTTGCTCTTAGGGTCACCTTAGATTTGTCCAGGCTCACTTTCTTCAATAAAGCAAATGTGTGGTTGCAACAGTCCTTGGTGACTTTTGGTTTCAAAAGTTAGAATAGCCAAATCCATTCTATTAAACTGAATTCAGTAAACACTCTCTTCTCCTGGAGAGCCAGGTTTTAAGGCCATACAAACATGTTCATTCCTGGACAAGCTTAACTCACTATTCTGACTCCAAAGGGGGAAACAGGCTACTTAGAGGAAGTATGTGATGGTTGCTCACTGGGCAACCATTCTACTTTTTAGGGATGTATCATCTAACATCTCTGTCTCTCTAATAACTGATTGTATAACTGATTGTCCATGCAGATCCATTTGTACTTACTGATATTTTCTGCCCACATAAACTCCTGTGATAATGAGCTCCATATGCTTAGCACCCATTGTACAAAAATGTGTGTCCTTTAGTTTGTTTTGAACCAGCCCACCTCATGTTTCAATGGAAGTAGCATGTCCTAATCGAAAGAACATAGGCCTGAGGGTCAGAGGACCTGGGTTCTAATCCTGGCTCCTCCACTTGTCTGCTGTGTAAAATTGGGCAAGTTACTTAACTTCTCTGGACCTCAGTTATCTCTTCTGTAAAATGAGGATTAAAATGGTGAGCCCTCTGTGGGAGAGGGACTTTGTCCAACTTGACTAGCTTGTATCTATCCTAGAGCTTAATACAGTGTCTGGCACATAGTGAGAGCTTAACCAATGCCATTTTAAAAAATTGTGTACCATCTCGTGCTGATGTCAGATTTGGTGAACTGCAATTCTGAATTTACCTTCTTCTCATCCTTTGGGACTTTAACAGAGTTCAAACCTGTCCTCTTTCAACCTTCATCTTACCTGAAGAGTACTAATTCTTTTAAGCAATGTTCATTGGGAAGGTGCTTTTTACTCTGATCATCTTATCATCTTGGTTGCCCTTCTTCGTACCTTCTTCAGCTCTTACATTTTTCTAAGATGCGGTAATCAGAACTGCATGCAGTATCCCAGGAAAAGACCTTCCAAGTTTTTATTTAGTGACAAAGTTATGGGTTTTGTTTTATTTCTAAGTATAATAATCCTGGATTTTACCACTTGAGTACTTCTTAGCTTTCTGAAGGGAATTTGAAAGTTGTTTCACCCTTAATGGTGTCCTAGGGTTCCAGTGACAGGTGATATTTTTAGAACATTGAATGCTGTCTGCCTATTCTCTCCAGTTAACCTCTTTCTTTCCAATTCCAGCTCTCTTGGTGTGACTACCCAATTGCTATTATAGCTATGCTGGAACAAACAGCTGTCAGGAACAGAGAAGCTGCAAGGCCTAGTGGAAGGACCATGGGCTTGAGAGTCAGAAGACCTGAGTTCTAATTCCAGCTCTGCCAAGGCGGCTGCGTGACCATGGCAAGTCACTCAAATTATCTGTGCCTCAGTTCCCTTATCTGCAAATTGGGATTAAGACTGTGAACCCCATGTGGGACAGGGACTGTGTCCAACCTGATTACCTGGTATCTATCCCAGAGCTTAGAATAGGCAGGGAATGTGTCTGTTATATTGCTATATTATACTCTCCCAAGAGCTTGGCACAGTGTTCTGCATACAGTAAGCCCTCAATAAATATTCATTCATTTCATTCATTCAATCGTATTTGAGTGCTTACTGTGTGCAGAGCACTGTACTAAGCACTTGGAAAGTACAATTCGGCAACAGATAGAGACAATCCCTACTGAACAACAAGCTCACAGTCTAGAAGGATTGCTTGACCTTCCTCAGCATTTACTACAGTATCTGGCACAAAGTAAGCACTTAAATACCAATAAAAAAAAATGGAGAGGGTGAGTCTAGGCATTGGACCAGATAAGTAATGCACCTAAATATTTTACTCTCTTAGTTTTACCTCCTGATGTTAGCATAGGGTAGCTTTAAAGTAAGGAGACTTTCAGATAAACAGGAAATGCAGGAGCAGAGAGTGAAAACAAATGATTTGTTGTCACACTGAATTGTTATTAATTAAGGAAGTAACATGACTCCTGGAATGCTGTATCAGTGTCAGTTTGTCTGTGTTCAGTTTGATCCTGAATAACCACTATTCATTATTCTTGTGTGGCCTTCTGAAGAAAACAAAAATCACTTTTCCTCAACAGTTCCATAGCTCTAACTCTGAGGAGATCCCGATACTTCTCCAAGAATGTCTTTGTCTCTTCCTATTTGTGCTTTCTGGATCCAATTGCCCAATCAGCTCATTATACACATTGCCTCATGAGCTGATGGAGTGTGCCATGCTGCCAGCCATGGCTCCACAGAGTCTATCAGCTGCAAAAAATAGTCCAGTTTAGAAATAGTTTAGAAAAAATTCAGACCAGCAGAACTGTGCATGGTTCAGTGCCCAGTGGAGTCATCTGCCAATGAAAAACTCAATGAGGTGAAAATGGGATCACCGAACAGCTTCCCCTTCTGTTTTTACACCTCTACCCACACTACTGCCAAATCAGGGTATCGTGGAGAGAGAACCAGGGTCTGGGGTGAAGGGAGAAGGGAGGTGACTTGGATTCATCACTCTGAAGCAAGCACAAGACAGGTAGGGAGCTGTTTCGGGATCAGAAAATGTAAGTATGATCTTGGGGGTGCAGTCAATCAGTCAGCTAATTGTATTTACTAAGCACTCACTGTGTGTAGAGTATTGTTCTAAGTGCTTGGGAGAGTACCATGTAACAATAAACAGACACATTCCCTATTCACAATGAGCCTACTGTCTAGAAGGAGTGCAAGAAGAAAAGTGGGAGTCTGATGTGGTGGGGATCTCCAGGACAGTTGAGGGAAGGCTCTAAGGTGAGTTTACAAGTGATTTGGCTGAGCAACTGTGAATACCTGTTAGTGACTGAAGAGAATATGGGGATCCAAGTGTGCAGATGCAATCCTGAGAGAAGTGCGGGGGGAATGGAGAAAGTGGAGTATGAATATTGGGAGCCCAGAGCAAGTGTGTTGGAGCTCTGAAAAGTTTGGGGGCTGTGGAGGCGAACGACTCAAGAATATATTGAGTTTGGTGCCTCACAGCAAAAGCAAATATGGTTCAAGTATAGTTCAATGTCTGAGGAAGGCTGGGCACGGGAGGGAATGTAGCTTTAATCCATGGAATGAATCCCATTCATCTGTTCATTAGAGGTGGTTTTGTTTCCTTTTGACTCTCTTCTTCTGCCTGCTTGGCACTTTTCTGCATAAGTGCATTATTTCACAGTGATCCCAGTTGCTGGCTGTCAGCTGAAGGTGACATTTCCAGAAATCTCTAGGGTTGGAAGGCTGTTCCATTACTCAGACCCCTTCAAACCGGATTTTCAGAATCTGTTCCCCCAGTCGTCCTTTTGCCTCAACGCTTTTCCACTACCGCAACTTTCCTAACAAAACTGTTCTGCCGGAACTGCTTTACTACTGCAAGTGCCGTTGTGCAGATTTACTTCTGAGGTTAAAAAAGGAGACTGAATAATTGATCCATTTACACAAAATACAGCTGAGCTCCACATGAGCGAGTATCTCTGTCAGCTAGCTATTGAACGTTTGCCAGGCATCCACAGTTTGTCATAAACTGTACACACAGACAGCCTGATTCTCTCCCTGGGCACGATTAAGTCGAGGTCAGGGTAAACTGCTCCCTGTGTTTCTCACAGTGCTATGCAGAGGCACTTTTCAGGATATGGCAGTCTCTGTATCCTCCCCAATTGACTGTAAACTCCTCAAGGACAAGGCATCCTGCTTGTCTCAATGGGCCTCCCAGTTTGCCTTGCCTTGCTGAGTTTTCTCCTTCTTTGCTTTGGATGGTCTCATATTGAAAAATTGAGGCCCTAGTTGGTGGTTGATGGCCCCAGGCCTCTCTCTAACTTTCAGAGATCACAGGATTGTGATGGGAAGATGGCCAAGTGGTTTTCACTGTCTCTGGGGTGTAGGAGGTAAGGATTCTGGGACTCAAAAGAGAATGAATTTACCAGACATAAGTGAGCGCTTGGCCCCAAGAAAATACTTTCGGGACCCAAGTTCACCAGAAGACCCAAGCCTGGGTAAGGAGCTCCTAGCCTACATAATTCCCTCCAGCCCTGGATTGGAGATGTGTTGATGATATTTACATATTCTACTTATTTTATTTTGTTAATATGTTTTGTTTTGTTGTCTGTCTCCCCCTTCTAGACTGTGAGTCCGCTGTTGGGTAGGGACCGTCTCTATATGTTGCCAACTTGTACTTCCCAAGCGCTTAGTACAGTGCTCTGCACACAGTAAGTGCTCAATAAATACGATTGAATGAATGAATCCAATCCCTATCAAGAGAAGATAGCAAATTCAGTTCAGTGACTATGTATTCAGTGCCCAAAGGGTGCATTGTATGGTAGCAAATTCTCTACAGAGGAGTGAATTATGCACTCTTGGTAAAGAAAGAGTTGTTTTGAGAGCAGAGAGACACGGTTCAAAAATCTGGACTCAATCCAAGTGCCAAACAAGGCTGGAGTAGAGAGATCAATCAAAATCAATTAGCATTTATTGAGTGCCTGCTATGTGCAGAGCACTGTACGAAATGCTTGGGAGAGTGCAATTCAACAGAGTTGGTAGACATGTTGCCTAGAGAGTTCACTTTACAGTCATTAGATGGATCTATAGTAGCGAATTATCAGATCATTCAAGCCCTAAAATGCCCTGTGGATTCAATGGTCTAGGTAGTTGAGATATAATGCACTTTTAGACGTGAATAAACTAAGTAACTTGTTATGGGGGAAATGCTGGGTTTGTGTTATTGTGAGGGACTTTTAAATCGGGGTCCATGACATTAGGCAAGGCAAACAGATTTCCAACCACTTTAGGGACCTGTACCCTTGTGCTCTCAAGGACTCATCTGAAGGTTTCCCCTTCTCCTCACATTTGTTCCCTCCTCATATTTTCACCCCTCCTCCTGGCAATCTGTCCCTTGCCCCATTTCTATGGCACCCTTCTCATCCAGGACCCCTCACATCCACACCCCTTTACCTCCCTTCCCCAAAATAGACACACACACACACACACACACTAGAGCTGGAGCTATGGCCAAGGAAGCCACCAGAGCAGGGATATAAGAAAAATACAGGTCACCACTGCCAGCAGTCCCAGAACTCACAGTTTCTGGGGTTGTGGGGTCTCTTTCTGCCATGCTCTCTCAGTCGGGGCCCAGATTTCAGGGAGTAAGGGGTGGCGGCAGTGACAGAGGAAGTTTTTCCTCTTACTGGCTCCTTCCGTTCCACTTTTCGCAGGGCCTCCCAGAATTTTCACTTTGATTCGGTGCACAGCAAGAGGCCGTTCCCCAGCATTGGGAACTCTGTTGCTGCTGCCACTGCCATGCAGGCTGGAGCCGTACAATTCTTTGAAGAATCCCCTGAAACTTCTGTGCTAAAAAACCCTGCCGATTTGCATGAGTGAACATTACTTTGGTCTCACGCAATCCTGCAGAGGTGAATTTGTGTGACCTTCAGGTAGGGGAACACTGGGTTGGTAGGTAACATTTTCTAAGCTCTGAACTGCAGCTACTTGGGATTTCCAAATTTGATGGCATTTGCTGCATTTGATTCTTCTCACAAGCACCAGGATCTGAGTGTCTTTGTCTCCTACGGAGTTGGGAAAATATGCCACAGGAAACTCATTGCCAAAGTTGCAGACTTTGCACTTACAGTTAAGTGTGCTACAGGTTAGGATGGCACAGAGAGGATTGGAGATATTTTTAGTGAGATGCTCAGCCTATAAAAGGACCCCTCTAAAAATACTTTTACAGTTTCAATCACACATCCCCAAGAAGTGGTACCTCTTATCTTGTTGATTGGGGCCTTGGTTCCTTTTTCAGCTCCTGACGTGATTCCTCCCAATGGGGAAACCAGATAGATAAGGCTCTGTTTGGCATTAACTAGTCCTCTCATGCCTAGCAGAGACCAGAGAACCCCATGTAGGATATCACCTGCATAAAATGCCACCCTACAGGAAACAAGGCTTCCCATTTCTACACATATAATTTGTGCGGACAATTCAGGATCTAAAATATATTTTGGCTTGAATGCCCTGAATAGTTCTAACAGATAGGGGTGTGATGTGGGATGGATTCCCTCTAGACTGTAAGGCCATTATGGGCAGGGAATGTGTCTGTTAATTCTCTTGTACTCTCTCAAGCGATTAGTACAGTGCTCTACCCATAGTAAGTGCTCAGTAAATACCACTGATTGATTGGGTCTGAAATATTTGGACCTCTGAAGCCAAAGCAGGTTTTTTGGTCTCAGTAATCTAGAAAATACGCATGTGTAACACCCATCATGCTCAGGACTTGAAAGATGTGTTGGGATGAGAAGAGGACTCTTTCAAGTCTTGTCAATCTTGTCTGAGTTGGGAGGCTTTGGTGTTAATTAGAAAGGCTACAATACAGGTCTCTGGCCTACCCCGGGCCCAAATCAGATGAAACCTGTGGTTCCTAGGCCTGGCAGGTTTCAGGTCAAGTTGTGATAGGTTTCAAGGAGATACTCAAGAGTAGTTATTTGCCTTTGGCTAAGCTGGGGGCCAGCAACGTGTCACTAGGAATCACTGGGTTACTATTTTCCTCCTGATGGGGGAAAAATTGGTTTGGTTCCAAAATGAGTGCAACAGACATGACAAGCAATAGCATTTATTGAGCACCCACTGTACTGTACTAAGAGCACTGTAATAAGCATTTGGGAGAGTACAGTAAGATACGTACACCTGATCTGTGATCTCAGGGAATTAGGGGGAAGCAGCAGGGCTTAGTGGAAAGAGCATGGACCTGGGAATCAAAGAACCTGAGTTCTACTTGTCTGCAGTGTGCCCTTGGGCAAGTCATTTAACTTCTCTGTGCCTCAGTTATCTCACCTGTAAATTAGAGACTAAGACTATGAGACCCAAGTGGGACCTGGATAGGGTCTGATGTGATTAGTTTGTATCTACCCCAGCATTTAGCACAGTGCCTGGCACATAGTAGGTGCTTTTCAAACCTATAAATTTATTACAAATTTATAATCGAGCAGAGGAGACAGACACTGAAATACATTACAGATAGAAGGAAGTAATAGAGTATGGAGTAGATAGCCTAGAAGTACTAGCATGGGAGAAGTGGGGGACCTAGAGGGGGAAATGAGAAGTTAATTGGGTAAGACCTCCAGGAAGCTATGTGATTTCTGAAGGGCACTGAAGATGGGGAGAGCTGTGGTCTGTCAGATAAGAAGTGGAAGGGGGTTCAGGTTGGGGGAAGCGTCTGAGGTGACAGTGGGAAAGACGAAAATGAGGCCTGACTAATAATAATGATGGTATTTATTAAGCGCTTACTATGTGCAAAGCACTGTTCTAAGCGCTGGGGAGGTTACAAGGTGATCAGGTTGTCCCACGGGGGGCTCACAGTCTTAATCCCCATTTTACAGACGAGGTAACTGAGGCACAGAGAAGTGAAGTGACTTGCCCAAAGTCAAACAACTGACAAGCGGCGGAGCCGGGATTTGAACCCTTGATCTCTGATTCCAAAGCCCGGGCTCTTTCCCCCGAGCCACGCCGTTAGCAGGGGTTAAAAGGGGATCAACTCCAGTCTCCATAATGGGCAAATATAGACCTTAGGTGACCAGACAAGGTTATTTCATCCTATACCTGAAGATAATGAAAAGACAGGGGCAAGCACTCAATCAACTCTCCCTCTTCTATCTTAGCTGATTTACTACTAAAACCTGACCAAACTTCGCTCCTCTAACTGCAGCCTACTCACTGTACCTTGGTCTTGTCTAGCCACTCCTTCATATGCAACAAACCACCACTCTCCCCACCGTCATAGCCTTATTACAATCCCACCTCCTTCAAGAGGCCTTTTTTTTCTTTTTTGTGGTTAATTGTTAAGTGCTTACTACGTGCCAGGCACTGAACTAAGCAAGTTGATCAGGTTGGACACAGTCCATGTCTCCCATGGGCCTCACAGTCTTAATCCCCACTTCACAGATGTGGTAGTTGAGGCAAAGAGCAGTGAAGTGACTTGCCCAAGGTCACACAGCAGACAGGTGGTGGAGCCCGGATTAGAACCCAGGTCCTTTTGACTTCCAGGCCTGTGCTGTATCCACTAGGCCACATTACTTCTCACGCTACCTTCCTTAAATAAGCCCTCATTTCCCTCTCCATTCTGTGTCACCTATATGTCACTGGGATTATCCTTTAAGAACTTGATATTCACCCCACCCTCAGTCCCTCAGCATGTCTCTACCTATCCATAATTTATTTGTATTAATTTTCATTTCCCCCTGTAGACTGGGGAAGCAGCATGGCTCAGTGGAAAGAGCATGGGCTTTGGAGTCAGAAGTCACGGGTTCAAATCCCGGCTCCGCCAATTGTCAGCTGTGTGACTTTGGGTGAGTCACTTCACTGGGCCTCAGTGACCTCATCTGTAAAATGGGGATGAAGACTGTGAGCCCCACGTGGGACAACCTGATCACCTTGTAACCTCCCCAGTGCTTAGAACAGTGCTTGGCACATAGTAAGCACTTAACAAATGCCATTATTGTATTGTATTGTAATCTTATGGGCAGGGAAGATGTCTACCAACTTTGTTGTACTCTTACTCTGTACAGAGCTCAATAAATACTTCTGACTGATTGATAAAAGTGCTTAATAAATGCTATTATTATTATTATTACTATTCTTCTGCACACTTCCAATCTCACTCCTGCTCCATCCCCTAACTCTGGATAGGAATGAGGTTCCCTGTTCCTTGCAAGCAAAAAAATTGGAATCGCAACCCCAGCTCTTAGCAAAATGTCAAAACTGTCAAGGACATTTTTTTTAATGATATTCATTAAGCGCTTACTATGTGCCAGACATTTTACTAATTGCTGGGGGAGATTCAAGCAGTGCTCTGCACACAGTAAGTGCTCCACAAATACAATTGAATGAGATACAAGATAATCAGGTTGGACACAGTCCATGTCCCACATGGGACTCACTATCTTAATCCCCATTTGATGAGGTAACTGGGCCACACAGAAGTGAAATGACTTGCCCAAGGTCACACAGCAGATAAGTGGTGGAGTCGGGATTAGAACCCAAGTCCTTCCGACTCCCACGTCCATGCTCTATCCACTAGGTCACACTGTCTCTCACTTCTGGAGAAGCAGTGTGGCTCAGTGGAAAGAGCACGGCCTTTGGAGTCAGAGGTCATGGGTTCAAATCCCAGCTCCGCCAATTGTCAGCTGTGTGACTTTGGGCAAGTCACTTGACTTCTCTGTGCCTCAGTTCCCCCATCTGTACAATGGGGATGAAGACTGTGAGCCCCCCGTGGGACAACCTGATCACCTTGTATTTATTTTATTTTGTTAATATGTATTGTTTTGTTCTCTGTCTTCCCCTTCTAGACTGTGAACCCACTGTTGGGTAGGGACCGTCTCTATATGTTGCCAACTTGTACTTCCCAAGCACTTAGTACAGTGCTCTGCACACAGTAAGTGCTCAATAAATACGATTGATTGATTGTAACCTCCCCAGCGCTTAGAACAGTGCTTTGCACATAGTAAGTGCTTAATAAATACCATCATCATTCTTATTATTATTATTCTGGCTCCCAAGCCTCACCTTAAACCTTGGTGCAGCTTCCAATCCCCCACCCATCAGAACCAAAGCCAGCTGGCAGAGAGCATGCCACTCCTTTACACTTGTGGGAGGGGAAGGGTCTCTCCAGTGAGAATATATGTGTGTGGGTATGTTGCAGGGAGGCAGATTAGACTTTGGTTAGTATGTGGGAGAGGCGAGGGGGCAAAGCCAAAAAGGGCTAGAGAGGAAGAGGCCGACAAGATAGAGGCTTTCCCTGACTAAGCCCCCATTTCCTCTTAATAATAATGGCATTGATTAAGCACTTACTATGTGCAAAGCCCTGTTCTAAGCACTGGGGGGATACAAGGTGATCAGGTTGTCCCATGTGGGGCTCACGGTCTTAATCCCCATTTTACAGATGAGGTAAGTGAGGCCCAGAGAAGTGAAGTGACTTGCCCAAAGTCACACAGCTGACAAGTGGCGGAGCTGGGATTTGAACCCATGACCTCTGACTCCAAAGCCCGTGCTCTTTCCACTGAGCCACGCTGCTTCTCTTCTCCCACTCCTCTCTGCATTGTCTTTGTACTTGGATTTGCACCCTTTATTCAACACAGCACTTATGTACATATCTGTAATTTATTTACGTATATCAACGTCTGCCTCCCCTTCTAACAATAATGATGGCATTTATTAAGCACTTACTATGTGCAAAGCACTGTTCTAATGAATGGGGAGGTTACAAGGTGATCAGGTTGTCCCACAGGAGGCTCACAGTCTTAACCCCCATTTTACAGATGAGGTACCTGAGGCACAGTGACTTACCCAAAGTCACACAGTTGACAAGTGGCAGAGCCAGGATTCGAACCCCTGACCTCTGACTCCAAAGCCCATGCTCTTTCCACTGAGCCATGCTGCTTCACGAAAATTAGCTCTTTTAGACTGTAAGCTCATTGTGCGTAACTCTATTATACTGTACTTGCCCAAGCATTTAGTACAGTGCTCTTGCACACAGTAAGCATTCAATAAATAAATACTCAACAAATAAGTACTTGATAAATGGAATGATTGACCCCCATCTTAAGGAAGCAGAGAGCTTAATCCAGTCATGGCTCTCCAAATAGCATTAAGAACACTCACAAGATTGCCCCACTTAAAGCACCGTGGCTCTAGCGGAGATAGCCAGTAATGTATTGCTATTTTTACTGCCGTTGTTTTTGAAGTGTTGAATTTAGCCTGTTATTTTGCCCTAGGTGTCTAACTTCCCCACATTTAGATGGTGTGTCCCTTGTGGCCAAGGACTGGGTCTGAATTCAATTTCCATGAAGTCTTCCCAGAACTTGGTGATGGGGGTCTCCCTCTGGGAATAAGCCTAGGTCCAAAGCCTTCGGGTCCGAAACCCTGTTCAGGGGAACTGATTAGGGATGATGGTTCGTGCAGTTCCACGCGTGTTTTACTGCCCCTTCCAACCATGTTCCCATTGGGCATAGAGGGGAACAAGTAAGTAAGAAGGCAGGGATGCAGGGCATAGTGAAATGCCTATAAAAATCGTGCACACTGGACCCATTTGAGACCAAAGTGACTTTAACGTAGTGCCAATGCTACAAGGTGGCCACCTCACTTCCATGCTTCGTCCACTGTATGCTTCTAAAAACTGTTACTGACTGATTGGTTAATGATCAAACCTTCTAACCTGCTAACCTTCTCCCGTACCTCAATCTCATCTATCTGACTGCCAACCTCTTGCCCACATACTTCCTCTGGCCTGGAACGCCCGCCTTCTTCAAAACCGAGAAACAATGGTTCTCCCCAGTTTCAAAGCCTTACTGAAAACACATCTCCTCCAAAAGGTCTTCCCTGCCTAAGCCCTCCTTTCCTCTTCTCCTACTCCCTCTGTGTAGTCCTGATTTGCTCCCTTTATTTATCCCCCATCCCAGCCCCACAGCACTTATGTGAACATCTGTAATTTTATTTATTTACATTCATGTCTGTCTCCCTCTCGAGACTGTAAGCTCATTGTGGGCATGGAATATGTCTGTTATATTCTTATATTGTACTCTCCCAAGTGCTTAATGGAGAAGCAGCATGGTGTAGTGGTTAGAGCCCAGGCCTGGGAATCAGAAGGGAATCCCGGCTCTGCCACTTGTCTGCTGTGTGACCTTGAGCAAGTCACTTTACTTCCCGGGGCCTCAGTTCCCTCATCTGTAAAATGGGAATAGGGACTGTGTCCAACTCAATTTGTTCATATCTACCCCAGTGCTTAGTACAGCGCCTGGCACGTAGAAAGAACTTAAATGCCATAATTTTTATTATTATTACAGTGCTCTGCACACAGTAAGTGCTCAAAAACTGTGACTGACTGGCTGATGGATCAACTTTTCTCTTCCAGCTTCCTGCGATGCTACTCCTGAATGATGGTCCTCAATGGAAAGGTTCTCCAGAGTTTGAAAATAGGAGATGGGGGATTATTTGGCTGATGAACATGGGATTGCTGGTAATTAGGTTTAATTACAGTTTGGCTACTGTTGTGCTGGAGGTAACACTTTCTTTCCCTTCTGCAGTTTCAGGATTTCTAAGCAGTTTTCCAAAGCAACTGAGGCTTCAGAAGAAAATCTTAGTGAGTGTGTGGATAGGATGCAATTATTTAGTCAGAGACATGGCAAATTTGGGGATTAAGAGTGTGAGCCCCATGTGGGACAGGGACTGTGTCCAACCCAAATTGCTTGTTTCCACCACTGTGCTTAGTACAGTGCCTGACACGTAGTAAGCACGTAACAAATACCACAAAAAACTTAGTAAAGCATTCTACCTATTGCCAAGTTGTTACAGAAATATTAGTATAAAGCAGTAAGGCTTTGTAATGCTCTATACAAATATTAGGAACACAACATGGTTAAAAAACTCCTTTCTTCCAATCAGCTGTGAATGCTTTACAAACATGGTTACAAGAATGTTCATAACAATAGAGCTAGGTTGGATTTTAAAAGGCTGCCAGGGCTGGCTCTTACAGGACCTCATAATAAGCTATTCCATTATACCAGTGCTTTCTTATAATACTCAAGTACTTGATTTCTGGGGAATACAGTGGAACATTCAAGATGATTTCACTCACTGGTTCAGCATAGATAGCAATAATAGTCAGTACTTCCCAATGACCTTGTTTTTTTAGGGATTTTCAAAAATCTTAAAAAATTTCATAAATATTTCATTTCAAACATTTACAGCAGTGAAATATGTTTTACAGAAATAGAGGATTATTTTTAAAGAATAAAATATATGATTTTCCCTTGCAGTATTCCTAACCTAATGTAAGCAAGTACATAAAGTCTCTGTGACTTGGCATTATGATTTCTTTTACCCGTGAAAGGGAAATACAGTGAGTTATGGCTTTATAGAAGGTCTCCTTCTTACCCCTCTCCTTTTTCGGGGGAGGTGGGGGAGAACTGACAGATCAGCAAATGAAGATGTACTGCAGCCCTCAAGTTGGTGTGTGTAGTAATTTTTCCTAACATTCAACTGAAGATATCTCTCATTGAAAAACAAATTACCTCCCAAGAGCTGCCTTCCAGGCATTCAGTGCTATTTGTATGGCTGAGGTGTCTGCAGAGTCCGTATTTTGGGACAATTATTTCATTTGGGTCAGAACACTTAGTATCCATCTTCTGAACTATCATTTCCTTAGTGCAGGGATACTTTTGTATTTCAAAAAGTGTTCTCTGTTGCACTGTGACAAATAGCTCTCCCTCCTTCACACTATCCCCCAGAGGGTTCTTGCCCTCCCTATACTGCAAGTGGAATTTTTGTGAAGGATGGATCTCTGCACTGGGGAGAGGAGAAGGGGAGGAAGCTGCAACATTCAGTGGATCTCTCCTCTCATTCACGAGCTCAGAAGTGCTCACAGATTCTTGGTGAAATTAAAGATGTCAGCCTTAAATCAGTGCTGCCACTGTTACGTATGATTTAACGTGAGTAGTAATAATAATAATAATAATAAAGAACTTACTATGTGCCAAGCAATCTACTGTGCACTGGGGTAGACACAAGATAAGCAGGGCCCACATGAGACTCACAGTTTAAGTAGGAAGGAGAACTGGTACTGAATCCCCATTTTGTAAATGAGGGAACTGAAACACAGAGATGCTAAGTGACTTGCCCAAGGTCACCCTGAAGACAAGTAATAGACTTGGGATTAGAGCCCAGGGCCACTGATTCTCTAGTCTGTAAGCTTGTTGTGGGCAGGGAATGCGTCTGTTATAGTGCAATCTCCCAAGTGCTTATTACAGTACTCTGCACACAGTAAGTGCTCAGTAA
Source organism: Tachyglossus aculeatus (assembly GCF_015852505.1). Taxonomy (NCBI): domain Eukaryota; kingdom Metazoa; phylum Chordata; class Mammalia; order Monotremata; family Tachyglossidae; genus Tachyglossus; species Tachyglossus aculeatus. The sequence goes on along the minus strand of NC_052067.1, from coordinate 38,130,684 downwards.
AAATGATTGACTGACAGACTGACTGTCAAATGCATTCTGTTTCTACTAGGCCACACTAGGCACCCCCTGCTCCTCCTCTGTTTTGTCCACTCACCCATCCCTAAGGGATTTTGTTGAGCATCACGCTCATAGACCACCTGTCCTGGGTTGGGCACAGCTGTTAGACTGCTCAGTTTACTTACTCAGGAGATCAATATTAGAACCACTTTGCTGAATAACCATAAATATGGATCAATATCAGCCATTCTGTATTTAGGACTCCTAAAGGAAGATATGGAATGAGGAAATCCATGCAGGATCCAACTGAGACTTCTAGGAGGACATGGCTAAACCAAACCAAATTTAAATCTTGCTGCTCCAAAGAGAGTTTTGAATGGGATTTGAGAGGTCAACGAAGAAACGTGAGGCCATTACTCTATCCCCATTTCACAGATGAGGAAACCAAGGCACAGAGAGGTTCAATGACTTGCCCAAGGTCACACAGCATGCAAGTGGTGGAGCGGAGACTAGAACTCAGGTCTTCTGAATCCCAGTCCTGTGCTCTTGGTGCTCCATGTCTACCAATATATCAATTTTAGCTCTATGGTATGGAAAGCCTTAAAATCATTAGGCTGAGCTGATGCAGGGGGGATATTTTTTCCAGAAGATTATGGCCTTCTGCATGGCATGGCTGATTAGATCAGAAGGCTTCATGATTGATATCCTCTGCCTGAGGATATTACCTGCTTCACCCTGCTTCCAGCCTACTTACACATCTAAGATCTGTTCTGAGACCTCCCCCAGGGTGGCAGCCTGGTGGGAGAGACAAGGGTTGAGGAGCTTAAAAGCCCGAAACGCAGTCTGTGGAGACGTACTGATGTCAGGATTTCCAGAGTGATCTCAGGGGGGAAAGTAGTTGTACCCGATTCAAACAAGGCTGATCTTAGGGTTCATGGCTCAGTCCAATAATCGGTTCCCCCAGTGCAGATTTGGAGTTTTTAAAAAAAAGAGGAATTTTCTATAGGAAAATTATTTTTAAAAACCCCAAAACACTTGTTCCAAGGGCTGGAGAAGTTAATGCATCTTCAGTTACTGGGTGAATAGCATATATTGTAAGTGGGTCAACCACTGAATGCTTATTGAACACCCACAGCGGGTGTGCCTCATTCTCGATGTCTCGGGGCTCGCAATTAGACACAGGTCCCGCTCCCAAGGTGCATGTAGGTGAAAGAAGTGAAAGAAAAGGGACTTTCATATGCTTCAAGGAACCGAGGGGTAAAGGGTGACTTAGCTTTGGCATTTTTAAAATGAAAGTATCATAAAAAGGGCAGCCAAGATTCTGAAGCTACTGTACCGCACTGAGGCTCTTGGAGATTCAGAGGTCTGGCCTCGGATGTGTTTATTTTTTTAAAGTTGTTTACATTATCTAAGATTAAAGAGCTTGGACAGACCTAAACTGGGGAAATGGATTTTAAAGTGCTTTATGGACAAATAACCCTAATTGCTAAAAAGCTAGGCTAGGTTTCCATGGCTCTGAGGAACACTGTGTCTGTGGCCTGCTTATTTACTCTCTCCTTGTAGGAGTTCAAATGCTAACTTTCAAGGCTACAAGGTTTTAATTTCCACGGCTCTGAATTGAAACAATTTCTCATGAGAAATGTCACATGATGGGTATTTGTTAATACGGGTTTTTTCCCCATTGTGCTGGATAAAACAAATCTAATGAATTCATGAAGAGTCCAAGATACATGAAAATTGAACTACATTTCTGAACTTCAATAACTTATCATTCATTCCCAAAGAGCTCCTGGTCTGCCAATGCTACAGCAGCTGCACTCGGGTTTCCTGCCACCTACCTCAAAGGTTGTTTACCTGATGAAGGATTTAGTGAGATATCCCAGACCAAAAAGATGCAATTAAAACTCTCCGTGGATGAATTTCATGAGGTTTGCCCAGATTGCTCTGGAAATAATTTGTAAAGTTACAGCACCTAAGATTTAGGGTCCAGACTGATCCATCTGTCTCTGGGATTTCCTGTGTTCCTCCCCCTCAGCCCTACCTTTCACCCCTCATCAAGGTGAAGCCAGTCCAGAGAATTCACTGTGAATCACCAAAAAATCACAGCGAGCTGGGTGCCGAAACTAATTCTCCGAAGACTGTGAAGACTCTAGGGTTGAACAAAGACACCCAGGAAACATGTTCAAAGTAGAATATAGATGGCTGGAAAACTTCAGAGCTGAGGAAGCAGAACTCTATCTGGGCAGCTAGGAGCCTGAGACCTCCAATGGGACCCCTAAACCTTGGGGTCCTGAAGCAATGACCCCAGCTGCCCCAGTGATATTTTGCTACACTACCAGATCTATTGCAGATGGAGATGGAGAGCTCTGGGAGGGATGTGGCCACGGCGTCGTTATGGATCAGGGATGACTCGACAGCATAAGACAAGACAGCTTGTTATTATTTAGAACTGGATATCCAGTTTGTGGAATTTCTGGCCCTGTCCCCTCTATCCACCCTCCCACTGTTGGCCTTTTAAGCATTTCACATCTTATCCCTCCCTCTTTCAGAGAGGGCAGCATATTCTACCATCTCTCAGGAAGCGTGGAAACAATTTGTCTTGTTCTGGTAAAAAATCCAAAATTTACATCATTGGACTATATGGCAACGCAGCTCCGCATTTCTGCACCCCTGGAACCCCCATTCTAGAGTCATGGCAGGGGAGTGGTTCTGACTGCGGAGGTCCCAGGGGAGCCTCTTCAGCTTGGAGGTGCTGTTAAAGGATTAGAAGGTCTCCTGGAGGCCAGAAAGTTTCCAGAGTCCTGGGGAGCGCTCCGGGGAGGGTTGATACTGAATTTCCTAATTCCTTTTCCCCATAAACATACTGGAAATCTTTGGGCGAATCTTGGCCTTCTGGAAGTCTCTGTGGACTGCTAGAAGACTGAGATTAGCCTGGTTCCCTGCAAATACTCTCTGTTCGATCAATTGTATTTATTGAGCACTTACTGTGTGCAGAGCGCAGCGTGGCTCAGTGGAAAGAGCACGGGCTTTGGAGTCAGAGGTCATGGGTTCGAACCCCGGCCCCACCACGTGTCTGCTGTGTGACCTTGGGCAAGTCACTTAACTTCTCGGAGCCTCAGTTACCTCATCTGTAAAATGGGGATGAAGCCTGTGAGCCCCATGCGGGACAACTTGAATACCTTGTATCCCCCCCAGCGCTTAGAACAGTGCTTTGCATATAGTAAGCGCTTAACAAATGCCATTATTATTATTATTATGATGATGATGATGATGATGCTCTTGGGAGAGTACAACGTAACAGTTGGCAGACATGTTCCCCACCCACAACGAGCTTACAGTCCAGAGGACTGAACCATGGGACCCCAAGAAGTGCCTAAGCTCTGAGAATGCAGGCTGAGAGCACCCGAAAGTCTAGAGTGCATGAGAGTGGTCTGCAAAACTGGCTCTGCTGCAAGTTAAATCCAACTTTGCCAGAATGGATTCTACCAGGAAGTTTTGGTGGAACCAGTCAGGGATAGCTAAAGGAGATAAAGCTCAAACCAGCCACTGGGAGACTTACGAACAAGCTCTGGTTCACAGTTTGGCGTGAAAAGAGTTTTAGCTTTGTTTTTTTTGTTTTTTAAATTAGTATTTGTTAAGAACTTACTATGTGCCAGGCACTGTACTAAGCACGGGGGTAGGTACAAGCTAATTAGGTTGGACACAGTCCATGTCCCACACGGGACTCACAGTTTTAATCTTCCCTTTACAGTTGAGGGAACTGAGGCACAGAGAAGTTAAGGTCACAGAGCAGACAAGTGATGGTGGGGCCAAGATTAGAACCCAGGTCCTTCTGACCCCCAGGCCCATGCTCTATCCACTGGGCCACTCTGCTTCTCAGTTCTTAACAATTATAACAGTTCATAAAGAGTTCATAACTACTAGCTGAAGGGGAGTTTGGGGTTTTATTTTCCAAAATATCTGTTGGTTTCAAATATCCATACTCTCCCTGCTTCCCATTACCTGATAAAATCAAGAGTTGGCCATAGTTTTGTCACTGTTTCTACCAAGGGTAAATATAGGAAGAGAGATAAAGAGATTTGCCAAAGACACACAAAAGGAATCAGAGGAAGAGGATTTGAGACCTCATCTGAGACTCCCTTTACTGTGTTTTAATCCACTGGCCTTGTTTTTCATTTCTTTAAAATGTTTCCAGGGTGATTGTGGAGTGTGCATCCCTGGAGGTCTTTAAAACTAGAATGTGCCAGTATCCTGAAGCCCCTTCAAGCTCTATGATTCTGAGGCGGCACTCCTCAGACTGGAGCGCGAACTGAATTGAGAAGCAGCATGATCTAGCGGATAGAAGGACCTGGGTTCTAATCCCGGCTCCCCTGCTTGTCTGCTGTGTGACCACAGGAAAGTCACTTCACTTCTCTGGGTCTCAGTTACCTCACCTGCAAAATGGGGATTAAGACTTTGAGCCCCATATGGGACAGGGACTGTGTCCAACCCAATTTGTATCCACCCCAGCACTTAGAACAGTGACTAGCACTTAGTAAATGTTTAACAAATGCTACAATTATTAATTATTAATTGACAAAATATACGTATACAAACTTTTTTTGAAAGTTTTAGCCTTTGGTTACTGAAAAATTGCCATGCCTTCCCACCAAACTCTGCTTCCAAAATAGAGCCTACTATCAACCACTACTCTACAGCCAAAACAAACGCAAAAAGGATAATAATAAAACTGCGGTATTTGTTAAATGCTTACTATATTCTATGCACTGTGCTAAGCACTGGGGTAGATAGTCCACTGTTGGGTAGGGACTGTCTCTATATGTTGCCAATTTGTACTTCCCAAGCGCTTAGTACAGTGCTCTCACACAGTAAGCACTCAATAAATACGATTGATGATGATGATGATAGCGTATATTCAGACCAGATACAGTCACTGTCCCACACTGGCCTCCCTTGAGCAAGTCACTTCACTTCTCTGTGCCTCAGTTACTCCATCTGTAATATGGGGATTAAGACTGTGCGTTTCACATGGGAAAGAGACTTTGTTCAGCCTGATTTGCTTGTATCCACCCCAGTGCTTAGTACTGTGCCTGGCACATAGTAAATGCTTAATAAATACCATTATTACTATTATCATCATTATTATTTTTAAGTAGAAGAGAGAACAGGTATTGAATCCCCATTTTTCACATGAGGAAACTGTGGCCCAGAGAAGTTAAGTGACTTGGCCAAGATCACATAGCAAGGCAGTAGCAGAGTCAGTGCTCAAACTCAGTTCCCCTGACTTTCAAAAAATGATGACAATACCTCATTTTGCCAAATTTTTTTCCAAAACCACTAGTCTTAGATGTAATCCACTGTATCCTGGAATATTTGCACTGTTCCTCCTGCCCTTGCTTTCTTCCAACCCCCTTTTCTCCTGTTCCCATCTCCCTAGCAGCTGCCTGTAGCAAATATTTTCAGAGAAGCAGCATTGTCTAGTGAATACAGCTTGTGTCTGGGAGTCAGAAGAACCTGGGTTCAAATCCCAGATCAGCCACTTGTTTGCTGTGTGACCTTGGGCAAGTCACTTTAACTACTGTGGGCCTCAGTTACCTCATCTGTAAAATGGGGATTAAGACTGTGAGCCCCATGTGGGACCGGAACTGTGTCCAACCTGATTCCTTTGTATCTACCCCATAAAAAACATTTGGAACGGTGCCTGGCATATAGTGAGTGCTTAACAAATACTATAAACGCTTAGTACAGTGCTCTGCACACAGTAAGCGCTCAATAAACACGATTGAATGAATATAAAAAAAAGAACTCTCCCTCCCCAGACCCAGGCACCCATACCAAGAGGTCGGATGAGACCCCTTGCTGGGATGGACTAAATGAGAGTTGTGAGACCAAGCCAGCTAAGTGTTATTCAGGGAGTCCAGAGAAGAGTCTCTTCCAAAGGGTCAATACCTTCTGGTTTGCTGAGGACATTGACAGAAGGGAAGCGCTGGACAGAACTTCAATCATGAGCATCAGTCATATATTTGTCCTGACTACTTCACTGCTGAAGCCAAGCTGGGTCCTCACACTTGCAAACGCTCTGGTCCAAGAGTACGCTTTAGCTTCAATTATTACAATATTTAAAACAAAATTGTATCATGCGGCCTGAGGTATTGAGATGATTATGCCTCACGTTTCCCATTGGTAAAACAGAGTTTTATAATACTGACCTACATCCCAGCAGTTGTGAGAGATACCGAAATGACTAATTGCAAAGGCTAATAAAATATTTATAAAATATACGACACTTCATAAACGCAAAGGCTGATTTAATAATAGAAATGACAATGCTGGACACACGCTGAGACTAGAACTGCGTAGGAGAGTAAACAGCATGCCAGGGTAATTTCAAGCTATATTAGAAATGTACGGCAAATACCATTGTTTCCCAAGAGGAGAGAAATTTGCCGGGAAGGAAATCCTTAATGAAGGCAACGATCCAAGGAGGGATGAGCAAAGTGGTTCGGTTAAAATAAGAAACGACCCTCCTCTTTAAAGCATAGTGGCACCTCTGGGATTCCTCCACTCAACCTAAATTCAGAGATAAGGATGGAGATTAGATCGGGGAAGCAATGGCCTGTACGCTAGCTGTGTTTATAGGGTCTGATCTAGAGTGTGTGAGAGAGAGAGAGAGAGGGAGAGAAAGAGAGAGAGAGAGATTGTGTGTGTGTGTCTATGAATGAAATGGGCAGGGTGGATTGGGTAGACACAAGGTTGCATCTGTCTGGATTCAGCCATTAGGGTGGGATATTCTGCCCCTGTAAGGAGGCTGGTATAGGGAGGAAGAGACAATCAATGGAGTCCATCCTAAAGGGAGGAGTTCCCAAAGCTGAAGGCAACTGGATTTTTCCTTGGGTGTCTCAGGACTATATCAATTACTATGTGCAAGGCCTTGTTTTTCTATCACCCCAAATGCCAAGGGTTTCAGGGAGTGGCAGTGTCAGGGGCATTCATAAAAGTATCATTCCTACCAGCTAGTTCAACTCTCTTACGAGGCGCTCCCTAACCACATGCTTACATCTCTAGCCACCTGATCAGCTATCCAGGAGGCAGACATTACACTGTGCGGCTACACTTTCTTTAATGCCACTGAGGTAGAACGCTGGACTAGCTGGATTTTTTATTTTTTAACATGTAGCATTGTTTGTGGCCTTGTGAGCTTGTGTCTCACAGAAAAGACAGCCTGTGGAGGAAGGAGAATTTGCATTTGGGGAGCTGGAAGTGAGGGTTGTAGAGATGGTCCTCAGAAGTTTGGCTCCTTTGACTAAATGATTTTTTCTGCACCCAACTGCTACATTCAAGGCCATCGCCTTGAAAGTATCTCACATTTACCAGTCCATTGACATTCCCTACAGCAGAACACCCTTGCCCAGTAGGTGATACAAAATATGAGGTGAGCATTGTTTCTTCCTCACCAGACAGAATTGATATGCACCTTAGGAGAAGGGGCACGTAGCTATTTGCAAGGCTGACTCAGATTTCTCCACTGTTAATATCCTACCACCGAGAGCAAAGGACTGAAATGCTCTGAAGAAATGTTTCCCCTGAGAACATTGCTTTAAGTCGGTGAAGATTGTTTTGGTCACTTTCCACTGGTAGCTTCGAGGAGTTAAATCAAAATAACGGCATCGCCTTCTAGGGAATATTTGAATTTCTCTCTGCATTAATAGGTGACCCAGCTGTGACCTAGCTCTATTATTGCGCCAAAGCTCTCATCCTCGGGGTCAACCTAATTCTAACAGCACAATGTCGCTGAAGAATTCTATTTGTAGGAAGTCACCTTCATTTCCACCATGAATTACTTACACTGACAAGAAGGCAAGTGTGCAGCATAATGTGTTAAAAATAACATCAGAGTGCATGTATCCACTGTGTGACCCAGGAATACAATCTACCAAATACCAGACAAGTCATCCTTTTTCCTGCGCAGTGTTCAGACTTTGTAAAGCAGCTTATGAATCAAGTAAGGAGAGTTAAGTTCATGGGGTGTTAATTTAATAGCTCACCCAGGTCTTTGGCTAATTTTGTTTCTGTGGAAGTGCGATAATTTTAGAGTATCCAAATTAGGGAGTGAAAAGTAACTCACTTCCATTCATTTCATGTCAATGGAGATGAATTGCTGTAAACTCTTTTTTGGGGGGGGAATGCGAATGGAACGGACATTCCAAATAAGAATCATAGAGACGTTCTTAGTCAGTGGTGACTCCCAGATGTTTTCTGCTAAAAAAAAAAAAAACCTTTACTTTTGGCATATGGCTAAATTTGTGGGGCCTGACTAGATTTAGTGGCTCCTGCATTTTTTGCTTCTACTTCTTCTCTCCTGTTGTCCCTTAGCCAGAACTTTTTTTACCTTCACTTTCCCTGTCCCTTTGTCACCATTTTCTCTGCCTCTCCTAAGTAGTCATCAACCGTGGCTCCCTTTCCCCAGAATTTCCCTCTTGTTCCTCTGACAGACCTTTTAGTTTTCCTTCCTTCCAGGCTCGACTCTCTTCTCTATCACTTTTTCTGGCCCTGAGAACACCCACATGCAGCTCAAGGTACTTCCCTACTCCTCCGTCATCCTCCACTGAGTCAGAAGAGAGAGTCTGCCATATTGGACGCATGGTCATGCTGGTTTAATGTAAAGCCCCAAAGAGACTCACTTTCTAATCCATTTTATAAAAAGGAGTGTGCCCTTGTCCCCTGCAAAGCCTTCCACCTTCCTCTTACTCCCATGCACTTTAAAAAGCTCTTATGGATAAAGAGCTCTGAGGCAAGGGAACTAGACCCAAAGGATGAAGGAAGGAGGGAGTGCCAGAAAACTGGGATGGATACCTCCTTCTCTCTCTCCCTTCCTCTCTCCTGCCATCTCTGGGGGACAGACCAGCCCTCTGACTCCTGCCTCTGGGCAACATTTGGGAAGGCTGGGCCAGGTTCTCTCAGAGGACTGGTTGCTTGCAAAACCTGAGAGCTGTTTCAAATTGTTAAACTTTCCTTTTGCTGTTACTGAGATCATTCGGTAATTGAATTTTTCCATTGGCTGTTTTACTGATTTATGGTCACTTTTCGTGTGTGTGGTGTGTGAGTGTGTCTCCGCTTCCTCCTTATAGACTGAGAGCCTCCTACGGGCCACAGGCTGTGCCTGAACAAAATCTGCATATCTGTCCCAGAACTTAGAATACAGGTTATTGATTAGCAAGGCCCTTATTCCATGCTTATAGAGAAATTCCTAACCTTCCAGGATGCACTCCAGCCCTCAAATTTGGAAGTCTAGCTACACTTGGAGCCATGCTGGATCCCATTTTTCAAGGCAGGAGGTACACTAATAGCTGCCTCCCTCCCATCCCCATAACAAATAATTTTAGAGGTCTGGGGCAACTGCCACAGCTTCCCCATCGATAGTTCTATCTTTGCTTGAGGAATATGTCCACAATGACAACCTAAACAATACATCCAGAAGAACAGCAGTTATAGGAAGATATTGATAATGGGAGTGTCCATTCAAGAGGCCAAACTTTGGCTTTTCTACTAGAGTTCCTATTTGTGTTCTTCTATACTGACCCAGAGGAAAAGAGAATTATCTCCTAGATGGTGGAGGAGGGGTGTCTGGTTTGCAGCCATGCAACTATTTCAAAGTCTTGAGGCGACCTGATGGATAGTGTCTCAATGTGAAAAGAACAAAAAGACTTGTTTTAAGGTTGGCAACATTTCCCTTTCTATCAATCAGTCAAATGATGGCATTTATTGAGTGATTTACTGTGTGGATAAGCACTGTACTCAATGTTTGGGAGAGTACAATTACAAGAGTTGGTAGACACGATCCTTTCCCAAGAAGCTTGAAGTCTCTAGAGGGAGAGATAAACTAAGATAACTTTACAGACAGGGGAAGCTGAAGAGTATAAGGATATGGACAAAGTGACCACGAAGCTGTGGGGGGGGGGGGCGGTATAGAAGTGCTGAAGAGGTGCAGATTCAAGTGCCTAGGGAAAGTAGAACTGAAAGAACTGGGAAGAACTGCCAGTCCCCTGAGGCAAGAGCAAGCAATCTGTCTCCCAGGCAATCAGGAGTTCTGCCCCAGGACACAGCCTTATGGGAAAATAATCCTTGTTTGCACTACCTCAGCCTGTTGATTTTCAGCCCCAACATGTTAAATTGCAACAAATAAAATACGAATATCAAATCCCTTGCTGTTTCCTGGCTTACATTTAGGATAGTATTAAGGCCGTTAAGAAAAAAATGGATCCTGGCCAACACAGGCTATTTAAAGGTTTGTTCTACTCATGGTAGAACATGTAGTAAATGTCATATTTTCCAAATTCTCTGTCAAAATATTGTGTTTGACATTTTTATCTGGAGCCCAGCGTAAACATATTTTAGAGGGTGGTCTATTTACTTTGGTTCCATTTAAAGCAATGCTGCTACTTGTAAAGACCTACAGATTTAAGCAATCAATCAGTGGTATTTATTGAGCACTTACTATGTGCGGCGCACTGTACTAAATGCTTGGGAGAGTACAATTCGACAGAGTTGGCAGACATTCTCTACCCACAAAGAGCTTAAAGTCAAGAGGGGGAGACAAACGTTAATATAAATACATAATCGCAAATATGTAATTTAAAGATACGTACAAAAATGCTCTTGGGTTGAGTGCGGGGCAAATATCAAGAAGCCTCTTGAGATCAATCAATCAATCGTATTTATTGAGCGCTTACTATGTGCAGAGCACTGTACTAAGCGCTTGGGAAGTACAAATTGGCGTCACATAGAGACAGTCCCTACCCAACAGTGGGCTCACAGTCTAAAAGGGGGAGACAGAGAACAGAACCAAACATACCAACAAAATAAAATAAGTAGGATAGAAATGTACAAGTAAAATAAATAAATAAATAAATAAATAGAGTAATAAATATGTACAACCATATATACATATATACAGGTGCTGTGGGGAAGGGAAGGAGGTAAAACGGGGGGATGGAGAGGGGGACGAGGGGGAGAGGAAAGAAGGGGCTCAGTCTGGGAAGGCCTCCTGGAGGAGGTGAGCTCTCAGCAGGGCCTTGAAGGGAGGAAGAGAGCTAGCTTGGCGGATGGGCAGAGGGAGGGCATTCCAGGCCCGGGGGATGACGTGGGCCGGGGGTCGATGGCGGGACAGGCGAGAGCGAGGTACAGTGAGGAGATTAGTGGTGGAGGAGCGGAGGGTGCGGGCTGGGCAGTAGAAGAAGAGAGGTGAGGTAGGAGGGGGCGAGGTGATGGACAGCCTTGAAGCCCAGGGTGAGGAGTTTCTGCCTGATGCGCAGATTGATCGGTAGCCATTGGAGGTTTTTGAGGAGGGGAGTAATATGTCCAGAGCGTTTCTGGACAAAGATAATCCGGGCAGCAGCATGAAGTATGGATTGAAGTGGAGAGAGACACGAGGATGGGAGATCAGAGAGAAGGCTGATGCAGTAGTCCAGATGGGATAGGATGAGATGTGACTTTAATAGTGCTTTGAAGGTGGAAAGAGTGGTGATTTGGCACATATACAGGGGGAGGGAGTTCTGGGCTAGGAGGAGGATGTGGGAAAGGGGTCAGCAGCAAGACAGATGTGATCCGGGCACAGTGAATTATCTGGCACTAGAGGAGTGAAGTGTTTGGGCTGGACTGTAGTGGGAGATCAGTGATGTAAGGTAGGAGGGGGCAAGTTGACCAAGTGTTTTAAAGCCAATGGTAAGGTGTTTCTGTTCGATGCAGGGATGGATAGGCAATCATTGGAGGTTCTTGGGGGCGGGGAGACATGGACTGAATTTTTCTTAGACAAATGATTCGGGAAGCAGAGTGAAGTAAGGACTGGAGAGGGGAGAGACAGGAGGCAGGGAGTTCAGCGAGGAGGCAGGTGCAGTAGTCAAGGAGGAACAGGAAAAGTGCTTGGATCAGCATGGTAGCAGTTTGGATGGAGAGGAAAAAGTGAATTTTAGCAATATTGTCAAGTTAAAACCAACAGGATTTCATGACAGATTGAATAGGTGGGTTGAATGAGAGAGATGAGTTGAGGCCAATGCCGAAGTTATAGGCTTGTGAGAGAGGAAGGGCAGTGGTATTGTCTACAATGATGGGAAAGATGGGGGAGAACACGGTTTGGGTGGGAAGATAAGGAGTTCAGTTTTGGACATGTTTAGTCTAACTGGGGTATTTTAAAATTCTGATCTACATTCCCACATTTTGTAACGTTTTATTACAAACAGTTTGTAAGTTGAGTCACATGTTTAAAACTACACGCCTCAGAGTTGGTCAGTTTGGTTAGAAAACATTTTCTGCACATGAAAAGAAAGTTCATTATTCTTTCCCCTTGTCCTTTACTTCTAATGTCTGGGAGCCAAAAATGTATTAGTCACCAAAATTATTGAAAGTATTTGTACATTTGAATGCTTGGGTGATGAATATGTGGATCTGTTTTCTAGTGCATTCGGCAGTGATATTAAGTGCTCATTAAATACCACTGATTGATTGGTGAATGAATCTGCATAGAGCAGTAGTTCAGTGAGTCTCACTGTTTGCCTCAGTGAATTCTGGAGCCTGTCAGAGAATTTTAGGTGAGTCTGGCACTTTTTCTCTTTGGAACACTATTGGCCCATCATAAATACATGCAAGGCTGAAGCTGGATTTATTCTTTTCTTGGAGTTGTTAGCTCTGAATTTCTACGGTGAGCCTTGTAGTGACATTTTCTTGAACCTTGTAGAGCACTTTTCTGGGGACTTGACCTCTGAGCCTCAGGTATGCTCTGATTCAGACCTGGACTTATCTGGCTCTTCGAAGCCCCGAGGTAGTACGCAACTATGTATATAATTGGTTCAAATGGGGAGGGCTCAGTAGCACCACACTCCCCGCTGGCTCATCAGCCCTCCTACTCCTCCTTCCCCCATGCTCCCCTGGCCTGGCTTTTTCCTGCTTTTTCTACAGCCTTTTTTATGGCATTTGTTGAGCGCTTACTCTGTGCCAGGCACTATTCTAAGCTCTAGGGTAGCTACAAGCTAATCAAGTTGCACAAAGTCCACGTCCCATATGGGGCTCCCAGTCTTTAATCCCCATTTACAGATGCGGTCACTGAGGCGGAGACAAGTGGCGGAGCAGGATTAGAACCCAGGTCCTCTGTCTCCCAGGCCCATGGTCTTTCCACGAGGGCACACTGCTTCTCTGCTTCTTTGTTCACTGCCCCCAGCACCCCCATCAGTCATGTGTCACCAAACCAAAAAGGTGGGAGGGGTGCTAGGATCTAGGGAAGACTTGGCTGTGATTCTGGCTAGGGTGGGTGTCTCACATTTCCTCCTGCCTTCAGGAAAACTTCTCTACTTGGATGCCCCACTGACACCTCAAATATAACATCCAAAACAGAACACGTCTTTCCCATCACTATAAACCATGTTACCATCTTCCCCCATCTCACAAGCCTGAAACTGTGGCATTATTCTCCACTCATCACTTTCATTCAACTGACATATTCAGTAAGTCACTAAATCCTGTTGTTCATCCTTCACAGCATCTCTTGCATCCACCCCTTCCATCCAACCAAACTGATACCATGCTGATTCAAGCACTTCTTATATCCCATTCTTACAACACCAGCCTCCTCGCTAACCCCCCTGCCTCCTGTCTCTCCCCACTCCAGTCCATACATACTCCACTCTGCTGCCTGGACCATTTTTCTAAAAAAAAAAAAGCTCACTCCATGATTCCCCACTCCTCAAAGACCTCCAGTGTTTATCCATTCACTTCATTATCAAAAAGGAACTGACTACCACAATTTTAAGACATTCAATCACCTCTCCATGTCTTATCTTTTCTCACTAATCTACTTCAACCCAGCCAGCACACTTCACTCGCTGTATCTCGATCTCATCTGTCTCACTGACAGTCCGTTGCTCACAGCCTCTCCCTCTGGCCCAGAACTCCTTTCCCCTCTATAACTGACAGACCAACTCTTGTCCCCTTTTCAGAGCCCTACTAGAATCATAAGTCCTCCAAGAGGCTTTCCTGACTAACTCTTCATTTCCTTAACCTATTCACCCTCCCTTGGTGTTACCTATGTACTGTGTACCCCTTAAGCACTCTAATAGTTACCCCCCACCCAGTCCCACCACACTTATGTACATACCCTTATATTTAAATATCTATCTCCCCCTCTAAACTATATGCTTCTCGTGGGCAGGGATCACTTCTACCAAATCACTGTATTGTACTCTGTAGAGTGCTCTGCATATGATAAGCACTCAATAAATACCACTGTTTGACTGATTGATTGATGTAGGGAACTTGGAAAAATGGCTGAGGATTAGAGTTGGATATAGAGAGGGAGGCATATAAGAAGGACCACCAAGCTAGGCTCATCCCTAATGGAGTTGTACTTGACCTACTCCAGGCTTTACCTCAACCATACCTTGCCCCAACCCTATGGCCTTTTAAAACCACCTTTCCTCCACACATTCACAAGTCTCCTCACCAGAATTCACTAACAACTTGCTGGAACCTTAGACTAGCCTTCCTGATTTTCCAACAGTGATTTTGATGGATGACACGATTCCCATGAAGAGGAGAACTTTTTGACTTCACTATTGTGTCAGTACCGTAAGGATCAGAACTTTGGCCAACAGTTTCCATGAAAGGGGAGGAATCCAAGGCCCAAGAGAGGGTTGTGTGTGCCACGTCCTACTTCTGAAACATATTCCAAGTGAAGATGAGGAAGCAAAGAGAAGTTGAAGGTATGGTGCCAGTTTTGAACAAAGCTAAACCCAGATGGACGTCCCGCCTAATATATTGGATCCTGTCGGAAAATTTATATGCAGAAGAGCAAAATGTGCTGGGCAGAACCAATAACAAAACCTTTGGTCATATTTGAGAGAAAACAGAACAATGAAGTGTTGACTTGGGATTGTTGAGGATTGAATGAAGACAGGTTGGATAAAAGCATTCTTTCCATCCCGCCTTTTTTTCTTTGAGCAGCAGTACTTGTTGAGCCAAACTTTGATGACCAACAATGGATCCTAATGTGACTAATGCATCTTGTGCTGAAACTAAAGACATCTTTTATCTGCTTGTAAAACTCACAGGGGATGTGACTTTAACTTTGAAAGATAAACAAACTATGAGTAGGTGAGGGTTGAGAAATACACAATTGGTTCCATTAACCCAATTTAGAGTTACCTGGGAACAAGATCAGATTCACTGAATGTGGTTTGATTGATCATATTCCCAACAAAACTCATTCTGCTTCCAACAATGATTTATGGTGGCTCCTCTATTTGCCTAAGTCAATTTGAACTTTACCTTCATTTCAAAGGCAGCTACAACTGTTGATCAAAGCTGCAGGTGAAGATGCAAATATTTTTCCTAAATGGGATTACTGTGAATTCAAACTCAGCCAGACCTAGGCACTGCATTTTAATAATGACAGTGATAATGCTTTTTTAATTTTAACAAACTGTTACTTTCACTTTGACTCAAAATGTACAATAAGTGAAATATTTTTCACTCAGAAAGATTCAGGAAGAGAGAGGGCATGTTATTTTAAGGTTCTAAAGAGTAATAAGAAATTGATGATTCCAAACTGTTTAAAGCTGCAACAATGCTCTGTGTAAAAAAGAATACTTTTAGGGACTGTCTCTATGTGTTGCCAATTTGTACTTCCCAAGCGCTTAGTACAGTGCTCTGCACATAGTAAGTGCTCAATAAATACGATTGATGATGACGATGATGATACTTTTCTAAAACCAAGAAGTTGATTTTTGTATGTGATCAAATATTTGTTTTCTTAATTCAAAATAATCTTTTTATGCCTGAAGCATGCACAAGAGATTTTGCTGAAAATGCAAAAAAATTAAACTTCTAAAAGCAAACATGCAGATGCTTATTTTTGATCATCTATTAGTGATTACCCAAGTAACAGGTGTAAGCCACTCAAATGGAAGGCTTATATAAAGTCAAATTAGAAAACTTTGTTGCTTCAGCTTTTTTTGTTTCAATCCCGAGCCAAGACACAATATTGTTGGAAGAGTTGTGGAGAGTAATCATTAACTCCTTGGTAAAGAGCCAACAATGAATACATTCTTTGTTTTACCCTTCCCTTACTTGGGCAAATATTAACATATATATAATATATATAAAGCTTTTATTGTTACATTCTATCTGCAGAGATATGAACACACTTGTATCCATAGTAAACTGACATGTCACCAGAACTATATTTAACCACATATACAAGTGAACACATACACACAATACTGAGATACACTGGCACAATAAGGCGTCATATTTTAAATGTGAAATATGAAAAAAGTTGTTTTGTTAATATTTCTAAATATTCACTTGGGAGTCAGGAGACCTAGGTTCTAATCCCGGCTCTGCCTCTTATCTGCTGAGGGATCTTGGGCAAGTCACTTAACTTCCCTAGCTGTTTCCTCATATGTAAAATGGGGATTAAATACCTGTTCTCCCATCTTTTTAAACTGGGAGCCGCATGTGGGACCGGGACTTTGACCAGTGCTTAGCACAAAGCTGGTCACATAATAAGCACTTAAAAACCATAATTATGAAATTAGCTCAGCAAGAACCAACCTATCCACTACCAACTACAACAAAAAATAATAATAACAACAATGGTATTTGTTAAGCGCTTACTATGTACCAGGCACTGTTCTAAGCACTTCATTGTGAGAATCTTGCCTCGGGATGTGAGTATGAGAAGCAGCTTGGCTTAGTGGAAAGAGCATGGTCCTGGGAGACAGAGGATTTGGGTTCTAATCCCAAATCTGCCCATTTCTTGCTGTGTTGTCTTGGGCAATTCACGGAACTTCTCTGTCACTCTGTTTCCGCAACTGTAGAGAAGCAGTGTGGCTTCCTGGAAAGAGCACAGGCTTGGGAGTCAGAGGACGTGGGTTCTAATCCTGCCTCCACCACTTGTCTGCTATGTGATCTTGGGCAAGTCACTTAACTTCTTTGTGCCTCAGTTACCTCCTCTGTAAAATGGGAATTAAAAGTGTAAGCCCCATGCAGGACAACCTGATTACCCTATATCTATCCCAGCACTGTTCTTGGCACACTTACAAATACCATAATAATAATAATAATAATAATAATAATAATACCATAATAGTAATTATTATTAATAAAATGGGGATACACTCCTACACCCTCCTACTTAGACTGTGGGCCCAATGTGGGACAGGGACTGGGTCCAACCTGATAAACCTGCATCTTCCCCAGGCTTAGGACAATTCTTGATACATAGTAAGTACTTAACAAATACCTTAGGAAAAAAGAGAGCGCTATATCTCTTCCTCACATTCTTTCCCTATTGGAATGGAAATGGGCAGAGTTCACTACTAGTTAGCTTCATACAACTTCCAGTAACCACCAGCATTAATAGCATTTATTGAGTACCTACTTTGTGTACTTTCAAAATTCTTAAAGTCGAATAAATCTGAAATCTTCCGCTCTTGTGAGTTGGGAGAAAAAAAGCATTAAACCAATTGTTCCTCTCACCCGCATTTCACTGCTACCACTGATGACTAAGGTGAATAACTTTGCCATACTGGAGGCTATGATCTCAGAGGCATCTTTGTAGGGCAAATCCCATGATTGGTAGTCAAGGAAAACGAGTTTAGTTCCTTCACATGCTTGTTTCTCAAAATATTGCCCTTAACAGTAAATACCTCTTGCCCTTCCCTAAAGCTCTTGTGCCATAAACTTCAAACAGACGCCAGAGATTTTCTAGGGTACTACCCAGCAGAGGCGGCTATTGGCTTCTAGAAGACCACTGCTCCCGCTCCTGAAAAATTACAGCATGACCAATTTGAATGGTTGCCCTGAACACAAACACACATACACACCGACACACACAGAGACTATATACACATATATATATTATATACCACTATCAATCAATCATATTTTTGGGGTACTTACTGTGTGCAGAGCACTGTACTAAACACTTAGGAGCACAACATAACAGAGTTGGTAGACATGTTCCCTTGCCCACAGCGAGCTTACAGTCTAGAGGGGGAGACAGACATTAGTATAAATAAATTACAAATTTGCACCTAACTGCTTTGGGGCGAGGGAAGGGTGGCTAAAGGGAGTAAGTCCAAGTTCAAGGGTGACACAGAAGGGAGTGGGAGAAGAGGAAATGAGGGCTTAGTCAGAGAAGGCCTCTTGGAGATGTGCCTTCTTCAATAAGGCTTTGAAGGTGGGGAGAGTGATAGTGGTATACATATACCACTATATATTGAATATTTATATTTATACATATATATAGTAGTATTTATGAGCTTTCACTGTGCAAAGCACTGTATGAAACACTGAGGATAAATTTACTTGAGAGACTTAGACACGGTTCCTGGCTCTCAAAAGGCTCACAATCTAAGAATAAATGGAGGAGAGGGGATTGGCAGCAGACACCTAAGGAAAGATAAAGTGAAATTAATGACAAGGACAAGAAGAAATACAGAAAAGCAGTAGGGTACTCTGGCTAGAGGAGCAGTTTCAGGTCCAACAGCCACAGTAACTGGCATGGCTAACAGCTGCAGCCTTCCCACGTTTTAAATTTTGTGGAGGCTGTTAGTTACTAACTGCCTCTGCCTTTCCAGCCCCGCTAGACACGGATTAAATAATAATAGATATATTATGCTACAAATGTTCGTGTGTTTATATCTGTGTCCACAAATCTTGCTATTTTTTTTTTGGGGGGGGGAGGTATTTTTTTTGTGACTGGTTTAACAGAGATTTGGGGGAGTAAAACAGCTGGGTAATGGCTGAGACATAATCTAGAAACTGCTTGGGCTTTATGGCAGAAGAGCTGCAGGGAAAGGCAAAGGGGTGTTAGCTGCTGCAGACCAAAAAAAAAACAAAACAAGGAGGAACTGAACTTCTGTGCCCTGACTAACTTTTATGGCCTTTACACTGAAACTCCTTCTGTTGATGGCTATGACCAATTTTCTCTCTGTCTGAGAGAGAGAGATAGAGCTATAGACAGGTGAGGGCTTGAATTCCTCAGTGCTTTGTTGGTAGCTAACAGCTCCTAGGAAATAACTTCATCCTGTTTACCTTGGACTCAGTCTTCCTCATCACCACCAACAGTATGAACTGAGTATCCACTGTGTGCAAGGCACAGTAATAGGCCCTTGGGAAAATTTCATAAAAGTAAATGATGTGGTACCTGTTCTTGGAGCGATTACAGTCTGATGGAGGGAGCTTTCGGCTTTAGGTGCCTTGGGGCTTTGATTTGCTGAAGTTCCCCAGAGGCAGGTGATGTCTAACCTTCCCAGGAGATGGAGCGTGATCCCAAGCCTCATCCATGGTTGGGGATTGATGGCATGTGGCAGAGCAAGGGGGAACTGCCAATATTTACATCTCCAACATTCTCCTACCTCTCAGGGAAGCCGAAAACCAGCCTCTTCTCTGATTTCCCTGCCTCCAACCTCCATACTTCACTCTGCTGCCTGGACCATTTTTCCATAACATCATTCTGGCCCATCTCCCTGACAGTGTGGCTCAGTGGAAAGAGCGTGGGCTTTGGAGTCAGAGATCATAGGTTCGAATCCCCGTTCCGCCACATGTCTGCTGTGTGACCTTGGGTAAGTCACTTAACTTCTCTGAGCCTCAGTTACCTCACCTGTAAAATGGGGATTAAGACTGTAAGCCCCACATGGGACAACCTCGTTACCTTTTTTCCCCTCCCCAGCACTTAGAACAGTGCTTTGCACACAGTAAGCGCTTAACAAAAGCCATCATCATTATTATTAATATTCCTCAAAACCCTCTAACGGTTGTCCATCCACCTCCACATAAAGCAGAAATTCCTGACCACTGACATCAAGGCACTCGATCAGCTGTTCCCCTCACTTTTCTACACCCCACCTGTCTATCTTCATTCCTCTCTATCCAACCTACTTACAATACTAGTCATGGCTTCTCTTAGTGCCAAATTCTTGCTCACATTCTCTCTTCTCCCTGGAACTCCCTCCCTCTTCACATCCGGCAAACAACTAGGCAAACAACTACTCTCCCCGACTTCAAAGCCTTTTTGAAATTACACCTCCCCCAGGAGGCCTTCCCTGATTATTCTGTCATGTCCTTACCTATATCAACAACCCCAACTGCCTCTCCAACACTTCCACAGCATCAAAAGCACTTGGAGTCTTCAATAATTGCCCTTCCTCTCTTCCCCCATAACACTTATTGCTTCCTTCTCCTTGTAACATATTTCAGTCTCCATCTTCTCCACTAGATGGTTAGCTCCTTGAGAACAGGGATCATGTCTATCAATATTTTTTATGATATTTGCTAAGCACTTACTATATGGCAAACACTATTCTAAATTCTGGAGTAGGTACAAATTCATTAGACACAGTCCCTGTCCTGCATGGGGCTCACAGTTTAAGTAGGAAGAACAGGCATCCCCATATTACAGTTGAGGAGACTGAGGCACAGAGAAATTAAGTGTCATGCCCAAGGTCACACAGCAAGTAACTGGCAGAGCTGGTATTAGAACCCAAGTCCTTATGATTTCCAGGCCCGTGACCACACTACGATAATTCTACTGTACTATACGCAACTCTATTGTACCCTCCCAAGTTCTTAGTACAGTGGTCTGCACAGAGAAGGTGCTCAATAAGTATGACTGATCAGGAATGGATGGTTGTTTTGGTGACATTCCTGGCACTTCTGAAACTGCTTTCCTCCAGTTCCTGTCATTCACATCATCTATGAGGAATAACGCCTTATAATGAAGGAGGATAATGATCAGGATGGCCCTAGGATCGAATCTGACTTGCACACTATATATAAAGGGTAAAGAGTGAATCAAAAGTTACAAATCATTTGACTCTCTTCCAACTTTACTGAAAATTGACATTTTATAGAGTATAAACACTTGACACCTATTTCCCCATTATACTCGGCAGAAAAATGAGATGTTTCCCAAAGGCTTTTATCTCTTCTAAAGTAAGGTGTGAGAGCCCCAAGCATTATGCCACTTCACTATGCTGCTCAGTTATTCGCTTCCTGCAGACATCCCTAAACACAAGACAGAGGCACCATCAAGAAGTGGAGGGCAAAGGGGAACAATATTTACATTCTGGAAACTCCTAGTTCGGACTCTACTCTGACTGCGTAAGAAGAATTATTGGTGTTATTTCACCTTTACTGCCAGGTATCAGCCCTTATCATGGAGAGGAACTCTTTTTCCTCAGGCTTGTGCATGGCGAGGAACGTGTCCTAAAACAGAAAATCAGGGGAATCACGGTCCCCACCCTGCCCATAAGAAGCTGGCTGATGAGGGGCAAGAAGGGATTGGTTTATCAATGTTATCTACCGAAATTGCACCTTAATTGAACCAGTTAATGGCTCTCTCAACACTTACCCCTGTGCCACCAATCTGGTTGCAAGTTTTTTCCTCTCCACCCTCTCTGCAGGGCCTCTAGAGACACCTCCCTCTTCTCTTTGTGGCGAATTACCAGGGTGTGTGACTCTTCTCCAAGGCAAAGGCCCCATGGTGCTGAGTTCCAGACTTTCACCACCCAAGTTGAACTTTTATTGGTTTGGGACACGAGGAGGGGTCAGAATGAGGGGAAAGAAGGGCTGGAAAAGCCTCCTTCTTCAGGTTATCGACTGTGGAGATTGATCCTCTCCCTCCTCTAATCCATCGCCTGACATCTTGAAGAGGAAACTATCCCCTCACAGATTCAACTGGACCGAAGGAGGAGGGAAAAGAGCGGGAGAAAGGAAGAGGAAAAAAGAGGGGGAAGAGGAGGAGACATTTTACAAGGTATTTGTATAGGTATAATAGAGAACCTCTTTAAAAATTCTGGGGTATAAACTGTGAATATGCTGCCTGCTACAAAAGCGAATTCCTGTAACCTCTACACCAGGGGTTCCACAGAATATGGGTTTATAGGACCTGAGCTGCACTGCATAACAGGGTTTAGATTTAAAAGCATAAAATGTTAGAAAAATGAGAGCAGGGACTCCAGGCCAATTCTGTAGCCCAGCATGAAATGTGACCCATTAGCGGCCTCAGTGCCTTCTGTTTAGCTAGTGGCATCAGGCCATGGAGTCAACTATCTAGAGCCATGGGAGTATAAGAGAGCCTGAAAAGTTAAAAAGTTCATCCCCCTGCCTTTTGACAGCACCATACCTACATCTCTCCTGTTTAACCTCCCTAGAAAGAGGTGGCCCAACTTCCCTCAATAACCCCATAACCACCTGCCTTCCTGTGCTCCTAGGATGATGATGTTCATTCATTCATTCACTCAAAGGTATTGAGTGCTTACTGCATACAAAGTACTATAGTGTGTGTTTAGGAGAGTATAATTCAACAACAGACACATTCCCTGCCCACGTGAAGTATGGTGTAGATTACTCCCAAAATAATAGTAGTATCTGTTAAGCACTATATGCCGAGCACTGTACTAGGTACTGGGGTAACTACAAGATAATCAGTTCAGACACAGTCCTTGTCCACACTAATTAGGTGGGAGAGCAGGTATTTAATTCCCATTTTACAGATGAGGAAACTCCAACTCACAAAGTTAAGTGACTAGCCCAGGGTCAAACAGCAGAACTGGGATTAGAACCCAGATCCTCGGACACCCAGGCTGGTGCTCTTTCTTTCCACTAGGCCATGCTGTTTCTAGGTGCTCTGGAAAGCAAATTGGGTGCTCCCTATCTGCAGAGGGGAGAGGAGACCTTGGCACGGCCTGTGATGTCCTCTCGGAAGCTGAGAGGAAGCAGAGTCTGAGTGTCGAAGTGTCTGGGGTACCCCAGTTCTCTTCCCTGGTTCCGTCATGCCCCAGTTATGCCCTCCTGGTTCCTACACATGGGTTCAGGCTCCCTCCTACACACGAAGGAGAGGAAGGAGACAAACATGATCTGCTGCCAGAGCTCCAGAAGTATGTGAGTTGAAACACAAACAGATACTTAGCTGAAAGGTCCAGGTCACATTTTCTGTATTCTCTGTGCCCTGTGGACCTCGGTGGGACTTTACCTCTGCACTGACTCAGAGGGGCAAAAAGTCCCCAGGTCTGAGTCAGCACCATCATTTCCTGCAGTGCTGTGCCAGCCTGTTATTATGGCTCAGCTTACTTTATCAGATCAGATTGGGAGCAGGAGGAGCTGCAGTCTTTCTGACATTTATGATCTGAGAAGAAGAGTGGGAAGGGTAGGAAGCGAGGAGGACATTTTAAAGTCCACCTGAATCCCTCAGGGGCAGGTAGTCGAGGCATTGGAAAAACTTTTCCCTAAGAACTAATGCTTCCTGTGCCAATGTCTTCCTTCTTTCTTATCAACCTCCTCTCTGTGCCACTGCTGAGTTCAGTGCACCTCTGCTGAAGGTCCTCGCTGCCAAGATCCTGTGACCCCCCACCCCCCCCCCACCGCCAAGAGTCTCCTCTCTTCTCCTCCTCCCAACCCCACCGATCTCTGCAGACCTTTCAGAGAGAGGAAGATCCGGCTCACCCTCTTTGGGATGCACAGTCATGGCCCAGCAAGAAGTCAAGGCTTCAGCCACAGTGATAATGACTGACAATTAAATTACAGTTTTCTTTCACTCCACTCATGCACCTCTCTCACCCACCTACTGTCCTGACTCCAGCGTTTTCTGATCTGATCCGACAGTGTCGGTGTGAATGGATGAATCACTCCTCTGTCTGTCTCCCCCTCCAGACTGTAAACTCGTT
Source organism: Tachyglossus aculeatus (assembly GCF_015852505.1). Taxonomy (NCBI): domain Eukaryota; kingdom Metazoa; phylum Chordata; class Mammalia; order Monotremata; family Tachyglossidae; genus Tachyglossus; species Tachyglossus aculeatus. The sequence goes on along the minus strand of NC_052067.1, from coordinate 38,106,970 downwards.
CTTGGCAGGAAACGTGTCCACTAATTACCTTGTGTTGTTCTCTCCCAAAATGCTTAGTACAGTGCTCTGCACAGAGTAAGTACCCAATATATACTACTGACTGATTCCTCCCCAGGAGGCTGCTGCTGTGTGGCATTCAAGGTCACTTTGGTAGTAAATTTTTATTGTCATTTTCCAAGGTGTGGGGAGAGGCGTGGGACCCAAGGGACTTGCTCAGTTCACCCAGACACCTTAAGATCCCCTGAGAAGGGCTTTTCCCCTCAGTGGCAACCTCTGGCACATAACAACTATTCACCACAGTCCACCTTGGGCTGAGGGCTCAGACCTATTTCTGGGCTTTCTGGGCACAGGGGGGAGGTGAGGTGGCCTTTGAGCCCCTGAATAACCTAAGCCTGGGCCAGCTGGGAGGCTAAGACTTACCTTGGCCCTTGACATATAGGGACATTAGGTGTCAAATGTCTGGGGAGAGGCAGAACTGAGGCTACTCTGGTTGAGCACTTAGCTGCCATCTACTTTCAGAGTGGTTTGTTCTCATTTTTATTAGCTTTCTCAAAGGTAACTCTCTGAGTAGGGTAGCATGATAATAGCCACCATTCAGGTGAGTAATTGCAAAGGCCCAAAGAGATGGAAAGGTTTATCCAACGTCATCCGGAAAGTCAGGGTATAGCCAAGCAACAGCCAAGGAAGAGCTCTTCCATCTGCAGTTGGGCAGTACCGCTTATGCAAGCATATTAGTATTAGTAATTATAATAATAATAATGACTGTGGTATTATATGCTTTCTATGTGCCAAGCACTGAACTAAATGCTGGGATAGGAACAATACAGTCAGGTCATACTCAATCCCTTTTTCACATGGAACCCAGCAGTGTGGCCTAGTGGAAAGAGCACGGGCCTGGGAATCAGAGAACCTAGGTTCTAATCCCACCTCTGCCACTTGCATGCTGTGTGACCTTGGGAGAGTCCCCTAACTTCTCTGCGCCTCAGTTTCCTCAACTGTAAAATGGGGATTAAAAACCTGCTCTCCCCTCCTACTTAGACTATGAACCCAGTGTGGGTTAGAGACTGTGTCCAACCTGATTAAGTTGTATCTACCCCAGTGCTTATCAAATGCCATTAAAAAACTCACAGTCTCAGAGGGAGGTGTTGAATACCCATTTTACAACTTAGGAAATGGAGGCACAAAAAGTCAAATGACTTCCCCAAGGTTTTACAGGAGACAAGTGGTGGAGCCAAAATTGGAACCCGTCTCCCAATTCCCTGTCCTGTGCTCTTTACTCTAGGCTATGCTGCTTGATTTGTGTAATCACACATGCAAGCATACTGATTCGTGCAGACCATGCTGCCAACATCCATCTGTTAATAGATACATGCCTCTCAAAATGTCCAGGGAGCCAAAATTGGGAATCAAGGAAAATGATCTCACAGGCTTCCCTACTTGGCTATTTTCTACTCTCACCCAATTGCCCTAGTTATGGCTTCCTGGGGGACAATGCCTCTGACTTTTGGCATTCCCTAAAACACTTGCAGAATTCACAAAAGCAAACTATCTCCTTCACCTGTCTCAGAGCAGCCAACTAGTTTAGCTGGCCAGACCATGAAGGGTACTGGAGGCTCCCTCTCACCCCAGCATGCAGAATCCTTAGGGAAAATGATCGGTGTCAAGGTTTCTTCCTCAGTTAAATAAGCAGCGTCGACTCAGAGACCAGTCAGGAAGAGTAAGCCCATGCCATTTCATACACCTACTTGCCCAACCAATGACAATTCATTCTAGTAATATGAACTCTGGGTCCCACTTAGGACAACCTGATTACCTTGTATCTACCCCAAGCTTAGAACAGTGCTTGGCATGTAGTAAGCACTTAACAAATACCATTATTAGTAGTAGTAGTATTTCATCCAAGCTGGAGTTTATATGGGGGAGATGGGAAGTAGCGAGGGAGGAGAATCAAAATTCGTGCCTTTGGCAGTTTAAGAAAATGCTATTAGAGTTACAATTTTATGACATTCTCTTGGTAAACTAAACTTCCTGGTTCAGCTTACTTTGAGTTGTTGTGTGAGTGTGTGTGGGGGGAGAAGTGGGTTAAAAGGGTGGTTGTAGGGTCAGACCCCCTCCCTCATGTAAAGCAGAGAAAATCCTGGCAGCTCAGTAGCCCAAGCAGCTTGCCCAAACCTCAGTGGGCTGATGCGTTCCCTCCCCTCTTTACCTCCAAGCTTTCCTTTTCTTTATTCCCCCAAAGCCGCATTTACAGTACATAAGTTGAAAGAGGTCATTTCCCCTCTGGTGCCCCTGGGGTCTGCCAGAGAAAACACTGCCTAGCCCTTGATGCAGTAGGACCTTACCTCTACCATTAGCAACAGCAGCAGCCTCCTCTAGGGATACTGAGCCATTCTGGCTTTTCCCTGGGCTTGAAGAGCATTAGTACAGAAAGCACAGAGATGAAAGCAAGCTCTTCGAGAAATGAAACAGCAGGTGAAATGTTTAGGCATATATACAAGTATCCAAGTGGGCCAGCATGTGGCAGAGTGCAGTGTCTCCACTTTTTTCACCAAATTCCTAGGGTCCGTTTTTGTTTGCTCATTCATTAGATGTGACTTGTGGTCTTACAGGAATGGTCAGTGGCTTTCTCTCTGGGTGGCCTCCCATATGACTCTTAAGAGTTAATGCACTTCCTGCCACCCCTGGGCCAGAACGGAATCAGCTGTGAAAGAGCCAGAGACTGGCACAAAGTCAAAATTAAATATTTCATGAATAAAACTCTAGTGGGCACAGTCTCACCCTTACCACAATAATATTTCAGTCTAATTGGCCTTGGCAAACTAATTTTTTTTTTTTTGAAGTGACATGGTGGTGGGGGCCATCTTCTGAGAAGCACAAAGCTTTGATGACCAGTCCTATCAGTCGAGTTGCCACAGACTCAAGGAAATAATTTTGATTCTGTTCCAGTGAATCAAATGACCATACATGTAGCTGGCAAACTGTCTGTTTCCCTTTTGGCAGCCTGCTTGTTTTTTAATGGCAGAGATTTACCGCCTTGTCTTCTAGCAGCTTCCCAGAACTAACAGACATGGCCTCTTGGAAAACAAAGTTCACAATGCCCTGCTCTGAGATGGATAGGCCCTTCAGGCGGTGAGCAAAAGGCCAACTTTTTTGACACCGCGATCCCTGGGAAACACTGGATTGACTCAAGGCAGGGAGGATTTGGGGAAAAAAGGGGGCCTGTAACATTGGCTCTACAGGCTGCATTTCAACATAACTGCTCATTAACCAACTTTAAACTGCCATTGGCCATCCATTCATTTGTGACATGATGCATTTGGAGAAAGAATACAGGTAACCTGGGGCCAACACGGAATAACTAATCTGTTGGTTATGTGAACTCTGAGCTGAGCCCTAACTAGGCAGTGATTCCTTCAGTGAAGGTGAATGATGAGTGATGAGTACCCTTTAGTCAATATTTTTGAAAACAGACCGAGAAGATAGAGGTTTAGGCTTTAGCTTTTTGGACACAGAGTAGACGGAAACGAGCTAAAGTACTTAGGGTGTGGTCAGGTTAATTGGAAAAATAGGATTATCAACTACAATATCCTCAAACGTGGTCAGTCCTCCATTTTAGAAAAAAACACTTCTGGTAACACAGCCCTATAGAGCAGGGATTGCACTTGGATACCTAAAGAGCTGATGAAGGACTAGTGATAAAGGGGCTACTGGAAGCAGAGTGGGCAGAAGCTATACTGCATTAAGGTAAAATTCCAGCTCAGTTCAAACGCTGCTTCAGAGATGTGGACTTGTTCTTTCTACAGTGGTTCTTCTTCTTTTCACTTTTACAGCCTCTATAAACACCAGGGACAGTAACAGAAGGGGGTGGAGGGGGGTGAAAACTGGAGGAAAGACTTGCCTACTCATCCTCTAATCCCTCTCACCCTTTCTGCAACCTCACTATTGCATAAAGGACACATGACTGTCTTTCTGAGATGGGTTAGCTGGAGTCTTGTCAAAGATCACCCTTGAAATTCTCATCTAGTTTCTTAATGTTTCTGCAAGCCCTCTGATTTCATTTTGAGGGGAGCTTAGACTGATATTCCCCCATTGTTTCCAGAGCCAGAAACGGAGCAAACATTTTCTTCAAAGTTTCTGTTTTTTCACTATCTTCCACACTGAAGCATACTGATTCTTATCTGTATTTCCATCTCACCAGTAGGAGTGATTTCCCTGCACAAGTCTGTGATCGTGATGATTACATCATTGTCATTATTATTATTACAGCAGTAATAATAACAGTGATAATATTGATTATGATAGTGGTATTTGTAAAGTGCTTCCTATACATCAAACATGGTGCTTTGTTCTGAGGTAGGTTAAATTCAGTTGAGGAACAGTGTAGCCTAGTAGAAAAAGCCTAACCCTGGGAATCAGAAGACCTGGGTTCTAATCCAGGCTTTGTCAATTGTCTGCTGTGGGAACTTGGACAAGTCACTTAACTTCTCCAGGCCTCAGTTCCCTTGTGTAAAATGAGGATTCAAAACCTGTTTTCCCTCCTACTTAGTTGTGAGCCCCATGTGGACAGTGACTGCGTTTGACCTGATTAACTTGTAATTACCCCCAAAATGTAGAATAGTACTTGGCACACAGTAAGTGCTTAAACTCAATAATAATAATGGCAACAATAATAATGATAATAATATCAAACACAGTCCCTGTCCTATACAGAGCTCATAGTCTAAAAGGAAGGACAACTAATTAGTCCCCACTTTACAGATGAGCAAACTGAGGCACAGACCAATCAAATGACTTGACCAAGGTCACTCAACAGGCAAGTGGAGGCGCCAGGACCTTGATCACTGAGTGGCCGGTCCTTGGGAAAGCTGCTTTTCCTCGCTGGGCCTCAGTTTCCTCTGGAAAATGGCTCCTCTCACAGGATAGCCCCTAGATAGATAGATAGATAGATAGCCCCTAAAAGACCCTGAGAGAAGAACCTTTTTTCTAAAGAAAAGAGGCCCAGAGTGTTCTTGAACAGATTGGAGATGTTCTTGGCTGGCTGTCTTCATCTGGCTGGCTTTTCACGAGCCATTGGATCATGAAAATTAATGAGAGAAATAGTCAGAAAAGCACTAGGAAGTCCTTTGGGATTGTCTGCTTCCTTGGGGAAGCAGTATGGCGAGTTGGAAAGAGCTTGGGCCTAGGAGTCAGAGGACCCAGGTTCCAATCCCATCTCTGTCACTTGCCTCCAGTGTGACCTTGGGCAAGTCACTTAGCATCTCTGTTCCTCAGTTTCCTCATCTGTAAAGCAGGAATCCAATAACTGTTCTCTTTCCAACTTAGGCAAGGAGCTCCAAATGAGGTGGGAGCTGTGTCTGCTTTTGTATCCTGTATCTACCCCAGCAATTAGGACAATGCTTGGTACATATTAAGCCCCCAGCACCACAATTACTATTATTATCATTGTCATCATTATCATCATCATCATCATCATTATTATATGCTATAAAGCTATACAAGGTACCACTGTATAGCCTCTTGGTTTGAATGCCACAAACTATCCCCCAAGTAGAGTGAAAAAGCCAGGTTAATTAAAATGGAGTCTTAAATTATTTGTTCAGACAGATTAAGGAAACTGTAAATTGATAGCACAGAGATTACAGATCACAGTACACCCCCTAAAAAACCTGTCAGTGAATATCTTAAAATAATCAAAATTGTGAATCCCAAAACCAACTTAGAGTGATTTACTTTGGCATATAATAATGGTATAGAAAAACAATGAAGAGTTAACTCATGGTAGGTTTTGAGTGTGTGCATGTATGGATCTATACATTCCTTTAGGCCAGACAATTCCTTCATCCACTAATTCATTCCCCTCAAGTGTCCTGGAGTCAACAGATAAAGCAGGGGACAACAATCAATTTCTGAGTGGTTCTGAAATATGGCGGTATTTTGCAGCTATGATGTGTAAGCTTCAGAGTCATTTTTATTGGAAATGATGACAGGTTGGCACTGTTTAGCTTTCTCCACTGCTGCATGGTTGCCTTATGACAGATTAGCTGGTCATTCTTCATGTCCTCACCAATTGTGTACTGAGGCCATTTGGGGAGCAAGTAAATACACGGAGGTCCCAGGACCATCTAGATTGCAAACTAGTTGGCCAAAGCTTGGCTCAAGGAGAGAAATGACCCTCGCACAGCTGCTCCCCCAAATAGATCCTAGCTGTTTTCTGTTGTGCAGTACGAGCCATGTGGCTGAAACAGATCTCAGCCCATTTTTCCTGTGCTCCTGCGGCTTATCGCTGGCACTGAGTTAAGGGAAATCTGATTTCAGTTCAACATTATCATTCATGCCCACAAATGTGTCAGAATGGGAGATAGGCAAGCAGTCTACGAAGACTTAGAGCAGTATCAAGAGAAAATAGAACATCTAGGGAGTCAGCAAAGACTCTCAGGTCAAGGGTATTTTGTTCTGCTCCTTTTTCCTATACACCTGTCACAACGTTATGCCCATTTCCCAATACCAGAGTAATACCACTGGGAAGTGACCACTTGAAGCTTCCAATTTTAGTCTGGCTGAGGCTACATGGTGATCACAAACCCATAAATAAGCACTTCTTGCCATGCAAAAAATATTCATTGAGCGACTGAAGACCTTGTGAATTTATGCCTGTGGGTTTTTTTATGGTATTTGTTAAACAATTACTACACATCAGGCACTGTTCTAAACGCTGGGGTAGATATGAGTCACTCAGAAGGGGCACGGTCCCTACCCCAACGGAGCTCACAGTCCAAGTAGGTGGGAGAACAGGTATTGAATTCCCATTTTACAGATGAGTCAACTGAGGCACTGAGAAGTTAAGTGACTTGTCCAAGGTCACACAGCAGGCAAATGGCTATTTTGTCATTTCTGTCATTCTATCAACCTGTCTCATGCATGAATTACTGTTAATGGTGAGAGTCTCTCTGCCACACTTTGTCTTTTTGCTTAGTGTCCCTCAAACTCTTATCACTGACAGACTTACTGTGCACACATTATAATGGTAAACAGGCTACTCTGTACTGTACTCCTGGACAATGAAAAAGAGCACTAATTCCACATCAGGGGAAAAATTCCATTCCCATTTGAACACACCCAAATTTGTTCAGTTATCCAATGTTCTTTGGGTGATTACCCAAACTAAATTAGGGTGATTCTGGAAACAGCTATCCAGATCCACAGCATTTTACTGAACAGCCATCTAAACATAATGCCGCTGACCAACTGGGAATCAAGATAAGCCAACGCTAAGTATCCTGAGGGTGAAAGATCTTCACTGTGCTTGTGCTGTGAGATGGAGGCCCGGAGGGAGTTCTCATCCTATTCAGTGAGGCAATTCCTGTTAAAACTCTGACTTTAACAAAATAAAATCCCCTAACCTTGTTGCATGTGGCATTTCATTTCTTTAGGATCGAAACTCATTTGTCTGAGATGGTTTTAGTGCAGCCCTGCAAGTAGACAGAGCCGGAATAAATGGCCTTTAGAGATCTGTTCCTGCTTTATGATTCTGTGGCTTCAATGCATATAGGAACATAAGAAATGGCTCTCCTGGGTCATACCAATGATCCATCCAGCCCGGTATGCTGACTATGACCAAGGCTAACAAAAGATGCATGAAGGGACAATGTGATTGTGGCCTCCTTCACCTCCATCCTCATGGTTATGGATAGACCATTGGATATCCCTAAATTTTGGCCAACTTTCCCTCTAGTAACTCACAATGGACGTCTTGTTCAGAAGTTTATACAAACCCTTCTTGAAACTACTGATATCACTGGCTTGTATAATTTCTAGAGTCAAATTCTAGATGTTTTTCACTCATTGGGTCAAGAACATAAGAACATAAGCAATGCCATTACTGGGTCAGGTCAGTGGCCCATTTGGTTCAGCATTCCTTCTCCAACTGTAACAACTGTACCAACTGCGGCATTTTGAGAAATGGTTGCCTTCCACTGATCTTAGTGTTAGGGATATACAACTTTACATCCCTACATTTTCCCTTTACAGCTCTAACTTTCCCCCATTGATGCATTTAACCAAACTCCTCTTGAACCTGCTGTGATTTCTGGCTTGCACATCTTTCTGTGATGACTTTCCATTTTAGGAAGGAGTGTTTCCATTAGTTTCCTTGCGTTTCAATGGGCTCTCCCCAACTTGGTGGGGTGGGATTAGATGATCACTTTCAGATTTTCTCTCCTCACCCCCTTCATAATTTGGAGATGTCAATCATGTTTCCTTTTAACTTTCATCTTCCTAGACTATAGTCGATAGCATTTATTAAATGCTGACAAAGTTCAAAAGACTATACTTAACACTGGGAAGATCATAAGGATATTAAATCAATCACACTTCTTCTTGGACTCAGTCAAAAGGAGCCTGAAATTCTGTTCTACTAGCCACAACATCCTACTGATTTTTGTTTTTATTTTCTGTATCTATCCTTGTCTTTTAAGGTGATTCAATGTTTTTCCACTTTATTTCTCCTTATGTGTCTCTCCCCAATCCTCTCTCCTGCCCCTTGAGGCCTAGAGAGTGTTTAATTTAATGCATTCCTTCCCAGTGCAGAGTATGATGCTCTGCATGCAGAAAGCACTTAATAAATGCTAATACTTCTACTACAACTCTATCAGGGAATACGAGGAACTCTCAATCTATGGTGTTTATTGAGCAACGACTGGGTGCAGAGTACTGTACTAAGTGCTTGGGAGAGTACAATACCACAGAGTTGGTATACAAGCTCCTTGCTCAAAAGAAGCTTACAGTCCAGAGTCCACTCTATCTTGAACTAAGGGGAAGTGGTTAAAAGACAGACACGGTCAAATCAAATCTGAACTGGGAAAAGCAGATGAAATCCAACTGCTTTAACAGAAGAGCACATAACGGGACTTTAACGGTGAGCTCTCGAGCACCTCACTTTTCTGGGCAAGGTGCCCCTACCATTTATGTCCGATAAGGGATGGAAGCTTCTCCCTAGAGATGGTGGCAGGAAGGGAGGAGGTGGACCAGGGCCTGCTCCTTGGGCATCCCCAACCAGCCCCCAGAACATGTATATATGAGGGTATCTGTTCTCCCTCTCCTCCTGAATGACTCAATCCATCAATCGCTTTTATTGAGCACTTACTATGTGCAGGGCACTGTGCTCAGTGCTCGGGAGAGTACAATCTAACAATATAGCAGATACACTCCCAGCCCATAACAACTCCAAGATCTCTTTCCTGAATTGTGATTGAGCGCTGAGAGTCCAGCATCCCTGGTTCTCTCATTTCCCTCCCCCACGTCCAGAGTGGCACATCACGGACACACTAACTCGGACAAGGGGAGGGGAATTGTCCCTTCACCTTGCGTGGGCCTGTGACTGTTTTCTGGCAGTACTAGGCTCTGTGAATAGCCGGGTTGTGCGCCCTCATGGTCAGGGGGGCTCACAGAAGAATAGGGAGAAGGAGCATGGCCTAGTGGAAAGAGCCTGGGCTTGGGAGTCAGAGGATCTGGGTTCTAATCCCAGCTCCACCACTTGTTTGCTGTGTGTCCTCAGGCAAATCATTTAACTTCTCTGTGCCTCAGTTCTCTCATCTGCAAAATGGGGATTCAATATCTGTACTCCCTCCTACTTAGACATTGAGCCTCATGTGGTGACTGATTATCCTGAATGCTTGTGCTTAGTAGAGTGCTTGGCACATAGTAAGTGTTTAACAAATACTACAATTATTATTATTATTAAGATATTATCTTCTGGACAAGGTCTTCCTGGGCAGCATAAATATTTTCACGGTCAAGGAGAGCATGTCTATTCTGTAGCAGCAGTCTACCTACCGCATCTGCTGGGGCTACTGACATTTTCTCCTTCATCCAGGTGTAGAAGTCCTACTGCTAAAGAACAATCTTGGCTAGGACCAATCTCCCCCTCACAGTCTGGAGCATCCTCTTGGGCATGGGAGTATCCAGTCCATGGTGTTTCAAACCATTTGGGCCATATTGCCAATAATGTGTTTGTCTCAAAACAGATTTAACCCACTTGGCTTAGACTTCTACCAGCTCCATGCTGACAGAGAAGCATCTCACTAGCAAGGAGGGTAATCAGGGGATGAGGCCACGATGCTCCAGTCCATCTTGGAAAGTGCTTGTAGTGGAGTCTGCCCTCCACAAGTGTTTCCTGAAGGATCTCTTGAAACCAACAGTTACAGTTGTCAAGACAGAAAGACCAGATATTAAGGGACCAAGGGGCCCTGACCATCTGCAACCCACGTCACGGTTACCTGATGGTGTGTCAGACAGCTGTTGCAGAGTCCTGGCCTTTCTTTCTTAATGGTATTTGTTAAGCAGTTACCACCTGTGGTACTAAATGCTGGCGTAGATATAAGATAACCAGGTTGGACACTGTCCCTGTCTCACAAGGGATGCACAGCCCCATTTTATAGAGGAGGTAACTGAGGCAAAGAAAAGTTAAGTGAATTTGCCCAAGGTCATTCAGTAGATAAGTGGCTGAGCCGGAAATGGAACCAAGGTCTTCTGACTCAGAGACCCGTTGCTCTTTCCACTAGTCCATGCTGCTGTCACAGGACTGCCCTGATGTCTGCATGGGAAGCCTTTATTGGGGTGAGGGACACATAACTGAGTATTCCAGCATTTCTGCACTATTTTCCCTCTTCCAGTCCTACACACATCACTGGGCCCCGGCTGACTCGTCCACATTCTGCACAGTCTAACTCTGGCCCTGCTGTTCATCTCACACCTTCTAGTGGGGCAGGTATGGTCAGCTCTCCATCCTCCCTAAGTGGGTTATCCATTATGTGGATTAGCTGTAGACTGTAAATTCATTATGGGCAGGGATCGCATCTGCCAACTCTATAATGTTGTATTTTCCCTCGCATTTAATATAGGGTTCTGGGCACATTAAGTGCTCATTAAATACCACTGACTGATTGATTGATTATCAGGAACTCTGACAGGCTGTGAATCACCTGACCTCTATCCTTCCACACTTTGGGTCCACAGTATGCATTCTACCCATCCAGAAGTGCTCCCACCACCCTCCTCCCCTGTCCAGCTGGGGTCCTGATCTACCTCCCCTGGTTTTGTGTCAAACGTGGTTTGTAGTACACACAACACTTCTCCCTTCTGTTAGCAATATTATTAATAATCTTTTGAATTTGAGGCTCATATACAGTTTTTTAATGGTATTTGTTAATCACTTACTTTGTGCCTGGCCCTCTATGAAGCGCTGGGGTAGATACATGACAATCGGGTTGGACAAAGTCTGTGGCCCACATAGGGCTCACAATCTTCATCCTCATTTTACAGTTGAGTAACTGATGCACAGAGAAGTTACGTGACTTGTCCTAGGTCACACAGCAGGCAAATGGTGGAGCCAGTATTAGAACTCAGGTCCTCTGACTCCGGGGCCCGTGCTCTTTCCATGAGGCCATGCTGCTTCTCTATATCATTTCCCAAGAATTGATTTGTTTTATCCTCATATTACCCTTCTGCGTTAGGAAGCGGCATTATTATGTTTCCTATTTTGTAGATGTGGAAACGCAAGCACAGAGAGGTTAAGGAATGTGTCCAAGATCACACAGCAAACTCAGTGGCAGAGCTGGGCCTAGAACCAAGGTATTCTAGCCCCTTGATCCATGCCCTTTTCACTAGGCCACACATGAGGGAGAGTGTGTAATTGTTGTTCTCTAAATCCCATATCAGGATGAAGAGTCATCCAATGAAGCTTGGAGGTGGAAGGATCGTGCAGGGAATGTTTCTACCTACTCCGTTGTAGTGTATTCTCCCAACCGCTTAGTACAATGCTCTCCACACAGTAAGCCCTCAATAAATACCTTGATTAACTGGTTTGAAACAAGGAAAAGGAAACTCTCCTTCACACAATGGTCACAAGCCCTGGCACTCTTTCCACAGGAGGCGGTGCAAGTAAACAAAGAAGCAGTAGGTTCAAAAGTCTTTTGAATAAATTTATAGGAATTCCACTCACTAGGCACTCAATGACTATAGTTATTCCTACTAGTACTGCTATTGATTAGCCAGTGGTATTTATTGAGCGCTTACTGTGTGCAGAGTGCTTATGTGAAGAGCATTTGTACTAAATGCTATTACTACTATGACAACTACAATCATCACTATTACTACTATTGCCACTACTATCAATTCAGAATACTGGACTGAATGGGCCATTGGCCTCTTCCAGTAATGGCACTGATCGTGTTCGCAAATTCTCACATTCATTAGTGAAGACAGTCAACAACTGGCTGCAAGAACAAAATATCTGCGGTTCCAACATTTCTTTCTACCTGGGATCAATCTAGAAGTCAAGCCTTATAAACCAGTGCCCCTAAATTCTCCTGCACTGCTGACCCTCCTGCTGTTCTTTAGACTCTTTTCTGGGCATCACTAATGGAAATAGGCAATGGGCAGCAGCCCAACATTTGTGGGATAACCTCCTGGGCTCATAGGTGCTATGTGGTGCAGGGCTGTGTTTCAGAAACCAGAGCCTGCATACAGACAGGAATGCGGACAGTGACTAAGGATTGACACTTGCTGCGCTTTTGGGCATTACTGAAGCTCCCATTTGAACTTCAATCAATCAGTCACGTTTCTTAAACACTTACCGAATGCAGAACACTGTACTAAGCCCTTGGGAGAGTACAACACAACAATATAACAGACCCTGCACACAATATATAGCATTCCCTGCACACAATGATCTTACAGTCTAGAGGACTTGGCACCTTCCGGTTTGTAGTGAACAGGTCTGGCCCATCTTCAAAGGGAATGGTTGCAAATCAAGACAGAAGTGTGAACTTGCTTTTCCAGGAGTATTTCTATGATTTGCTCCTAGGGCAGTTACTACCTGCACCGAGCCTCAAAAGCGACTTCAACTCAAAACTCCCTTCTTGTAATTAGGGGCTCAGCTCAGAGATTGCAGAGAGAAAGGGAGAGACTTGGTGGAAGTCACAGAGTTCATTCAAGAGCTCGCTGTGTGACCCTTGGGCCTCGGTTGCCTCATTTCAATGTGGGAAATGACCGCTAACTTTTCTCCTGGGGCTGTTGTGAAAAACAGCTGAGAAAAGGGTGTTTTGCAAGAATGTTTGCTTATGGACTCCCAGAATGCTCTGCCACAGCTGCTCTCTGAGCCTTGGGAATACACAAAAAAAGACTAGGAACTTGAGTTCCTCTTTGCCTTTCTCTTTCTATAATAAGAAAGCACTTACTCCAGGTAATTACTCCTAATGGCTTCCCGGACTCCACACCTTATGAAAGCCAAATCGAACTGCATTTGCAGCTGAATCCTGCAGAAGACAACATTTTGCAGCTGCCACCGGGCTCCCTCAAACAAGGCGCAGGCTAACTCCTTTGAAGCCGGCGAGTGGGATGCTTACTTGGTACTTTTTTTTCCCCCCCTTTCCTTTCAGACTCCGCCGCTCTCCTTCCTGGCAGACAGACTGGCCTACTCGTCCAACTAGGCAAGAAAGTTCTGTTTTGACAAGCAGACGCATTCCTTTTCAGAAGCCGCACCACGGAGGCAAGTCCTTTGTTGCAGACAGACATCCTCCGTCCAGCCCAGAGGCAAAAACCCTTTCACAAGCCACAGGATGCGAGTGGCAGTCAAGCTTACCAATAGAGCTCCGGCGGGTACATGACTTCTAATAGGTGGCCCCTGCCTTCGGGATGGACTTTCCCTGTGGGACCCAAACTGTGGAAGGGTTGTCCGTCCGGGGCCTAAACTGGCACAGGAAAGAAGCAGTGGCAAGAGGCATGAGTCATTTTTCTGTCGGGGCTTTGGCTTCCCGGCCAGCTGAACCGGTTCCAGCGACTGTAACCAGGCATCGTGGAAACTCTCTCCGTGTACATCTGGCTGAGCGGTGGGACAAAGGGATTTGGTGGTGGGAGGCAGGGTGGGGCTTTAGGTGGAAACGGGACCAGGCTGAGGGCTCTCCCTCCCTGGGCCGTGAGGCGGGTCCCCAAAGTCCTCCACCACAAAGAAAGGCCCTTTATCCTCCGTCGGGTGGGCGGAGGAGTGGAGGCGAATTCCTTTTTGGAGCTTAGGGCCAATCTGACTTTGGCCCCCCTCCTACCCTGCTTGTGGCTGGAGTTAAGGGTCCTTGTGTTCGGCAATAAAGTGTGGCAGGATGGCAACCCCTCCCCGGGCCTTGGTCAGCCAGACTCGCGGGGCTCTTTACAAGTTGTTTCCCCGAAAACAAAGCTCCAGGGTTGGGACCGGGTCCAAGGCAGAGGGAAACAGACTTCTGGCCACAATAGGGAGGCTGGAAAGCAGCCTGTGGAAGGCAGGAAGGAGGCTGCAACAGCAGCATGGTGTGCTAGATCCATTACGAGACAAGGAGTCAGGAAACCTGGGTTCACCCTTCAGTGATGCGAGAATGAGAACCAGCATGGCCGGGCCTCGGTGGGATGCTCTGGGAACGGATGGGATGAGCTGAATTTCCTCTCATTTGTGGGGGAACAGTTTGGTAAGGACTGTGTGGACAGCCTTCTAAACTTTAATGCAGTAAGGGGTGAGATCACCACTCCTCTTCTCCTCTCCCCCAGTCTGCCTCCCTGGGATGCAGGCTGCTCTGCCCTCTGGGTGAACTAGTCTTGAGCCCCATGAGACACCAGAGCTGAGCTGCAGTCATTTTGTCGATTCACACTTCCTCACCACCCAACTAGGCAGCTGGGCAACCTAGGTGCAGGCAGTCTGAGCCTCCTGAGATATTGATCCTTCCGGTCACCCATATAGGTTCTTATGATCTCCCTGGGAAGGAGAGGGAGGAGGCCATCACAAAGTCATGGGTGATCTATAAGGAATTTCCTGGTTGGGTGGGCTGCTGAGCAGGCCAGGAATATTTGCATTCATTCATTCAATCATATTTATTGAGCGCTTACTATGTGCAGAGCACTGTACTAAGCGCTTGGGAAGTACAAGTTGGCAACATATAGAGATGGTCCCTACCCAACAACGGGCTCACAGTCTAGAAGGGGGAAACAGACAACAAAACAAAACACGTAGACAGGTGTCAAAATTGTCAGAACATGAGACTTGTCCAAGGAAAAATCAGGCTGTATATTAGCTATAATATAATTTAAAAGAGAAGTTGTAAATATAACGCTCAACATCAGCACTGAACTTCTTTGAGCTGCTGGTATTTGCTGACACCGTTTACATCTATACTGTGAAATTGGTAAGGGTGGGTTTGGGTCAGTAAATCTTTAAGCCCTTATTTACCAGATTGTCCTATTTTCTATTAGACATATTTGTGGGTGATGCTGAAAATACCCAAGAAAGAGGTAAAGAGGGACTGGATTCTAATTCTGACTCTTTCACTTGTCAATTGTGACCTTAAGCAAGTCACTTAATTTCTCTGTGTCTCAGTTTCCTCATCTGTAAAATGGAGATTCAATTCCTGTTCTCCCTTCTACTTGGGCTACGAGCCCCATATGGGACAGGGACTGTGTTCAACCTGATTATATTGTATCTACCCCAGCACAGAGTAAAAGGCACAAAACAAGCACTTAAATACCACAGTTATCATTGCTATTATTATTATTATTATTATTGTTGTCGTTGTTGTTGTTATGAGTTTACCTCATCCAAGCTGACATTCTCAGCACTTCGCAAACTTTCTAACTTCCCTTCAATCTCAATTCTCCAACCTCCAACCTATTGCTCACCTCTTTCTCCTTGCCTGGAACACACTCTGCCTCTCGGCTTTGCCAAACCCCATCCTTACCTCCCCTTCAAAGCTCTTCTGAAAAGTCACTTCCACAAGGCTGATTGATCCCCACTTTTCGTTTATACCATCCCATCAGCCACCTCATTTGTTTACTCGTATCTACCTACTGTATCACACTCTTAACATAGATGTATTTAATAATTTATGTCTTTACCGCCCTCATTAAATGGTAGAACCTCAAGAGTGGAAATCAAGTCTTGAGGCTCTTATAATCTAATGGGGGAGGTAAAGACACTCTTTTTATATGTCCTTCAAGCACCAGGTATAGTCCTCAGCACACAGTAGGTGCTCAGTAAATACTATTGGCATTGATAATAATAATAAAAATAATAATAACTTGGGGTATTTGTTATGTGTTTGGGGTATTATGTTATGTTATTGTTTGGAAGAGCAGCGTGGCTCAGTGGAAAGAGCACAAGCTTTGGAGTCAGAGGTCATGGGTTCAAATCCCAGCTCTGCCAATTGTCAGCTGTGTGACTTTGGGCAAGTCACTTAACTTCTCTGTG
The DNA here is from genome assembly GCF_015852505.1 of Tachyglossus aculeatus. Taxonomy (NCBI): domain Eukaryota; kingdom Metazoa; phylum Chordata; class Mammalia; order Monotremata; family Tachyglossidae; genus Tachyglossus; species Tachyglossus aculeatus. Next base: position 38,090,709 of record NC_052067.1, on the reverse strand, counting down.
CCTTAGTTACCTCATCTGTAAAATGGGGATGAAGACTGTGAGCCCCCCATGGGACAACCTGATCACCTTGTAACCTCCCCAGAGCTTAGAACAGTCCTTTGCACATAGTAAGTGCTTACTAAATGCCATTATTATTATTATTATTATTATTGTTATTATTATTATGTGACTACAATGTGGTGAGCACTGCACTAAGCCCTGGCATTGACACCAGATAATCTGTTTGGACCTCCCCTGCAGCATGGCTCAGTGGAAAGAGCCCGGGCTTTGGAGTCAGAGGTCATGGGTTCGAATCCCGGCTCCGCCACATGTCTGCTGTGTGACCTTGGACAAGCCACTTAACTTCTCTGAGCCTCAGTTACCTCATCTGTAAAATGGGGATGAAGACTGACAGCCCCCCGTGGGACAACCTGATCACCTTGTATCCACCCCCAGCGCTTAGAACAGTGCTCTGCACATAGTAAGCGCTTAACAAATGCCATTATTATTATTATTAAAGTCTAAGTAGGAAGGAGAACAGGTTTTGAAACCCCATTTTACAGATGAGGAAACTGAAGCACAGAGATGTTACGAGACTTGCCCAAGGTTGCACACTGGGCAAGTGTTGGAGCCGTTTTGGACCCCAGGGCCCCTGATAACCAGGCCCCTGCTTTTTCCTCTAGTCCACACTGCTTCCTGCTACTAAAGGACACCCAGCAGATTAAGACATTGTGCCAAATTGACAAGGGTCAAATTAATCCACCCCCCCTACTGCTGTCCCTGGATCTCTCTCTGGTACTTTAAGTGCTTTATTTTAATGATATTTCTTAGGCACTTAGTACATGCCAGACATTTTACTAAGCACTGGGGTAGATTCAAGATAATCAGGTTGAACACAGTCTATGTCCCACATGGGGCTCACAGTCTTAATTCCCATTTTATGGCTGGAACTCCCTCGCCCTCGTTCACCAGACCACTATTCTCCCCACAAAGCATTATTAAGGTCACATCTCCTCCAAGAAGCCTTCCCCCATTAAGCCCTCTTTTTCCTGGCTCCCTCTCCCTTCTGTGTCATCTATGCACTTGGATCTGTGACCTTTGGAGATTTGATATCTTCCCCACCCTCAACCCCACAGCCCTTATGTATGTATCTTTAAACTATATATTCTAAATTTTTTATTAGTTCTTATATTCTTATTAATTCTTATATTAATGCCTGTTGCTTCCTGTAGACTGTAAACTTGATGTGGGCAGGGAACATCTGTCAACTCTGTTGTATCATCTGTGCTCTGCACATAGTAAGCACTCAATAAATGCCACTGATGGATCGGTTGATATAATTGAGGCACGGAGAAGTTAAGTAACTTGAGAAGCAGCACGGTGCAGTGGTTAGAGCACGGCCCTGGGAGTTTGGCCACTTGTCTGCTGTGTGACCTTGGGCAAGTCATTTCACTTCTCTGGGCCTCAGCTACCTCATCTGTAAAAGGGGGATTGAGACTGTGAGCCCCACATGGGACAGGTACTGTGTCCAACCCGATTTGCTTGCATCAACCCCAGCGCTTAGTGCAGTACCTGGCACATAGTTAAGCGCTTAATACTATAAAACAAAACAAAAAAACTTGCCCAAGGGCACACAACGGACAAGTGGCAGAGGCAGGATTAGAACCCAGGTCCTCTGACTCCAGGCCCGTGTTAGTTCCATTAGGCTCCGCTGCTTCTCGTGGCCTAGTGGACTTGTGTTTGCCAATAAATATTACCGTTATGTGGAAACTCAAATGACCTAATTTTTTCTTTTCAAACCTGCAGGCAATTGATCATAGTAAGCTCCTGGGTGACTACTCACTGTCCTTCTGACAGCTTTTCCTGAAGTTGGCATTTCTGTTGAAGAACAGCACAGCCTTTCATCTAACCCCCCACCCCCACCCCCCACGAATGGCTGGGTGTAATGCCCTTGTACTGCTCTCTTCCTAAATGCAGCCAACTGAATGGACACTGGCTGAACCTGACTCAAGTAAAGAGGACAGGAATGGTTCAGTCTGTTTAGAGGAATCAATAACCTAGCATATTTGCACAGGCAATAATGTAGCACATTTGCCAAAAAAGGCGCAACACTCTGGAAACTGAGTTATGACCCTCAGCCCTGGGCCCCTACTTCTCTGGGTACTAAATGTTCACCCCCATTGGGATCATCACTACTACTACTACTAATAATAATGATGGCATTTGTTAAGCACTTACTATGTGCAAAGCACTGTTCTAAGTGCTGGGGGGGATACAAGGTGATCGGGTTGTCCCACGTGGGGCTCACAGTCTTAATCCCCATTTTACAGATGAGGGAACTGAGGCTCAGAGAAGTGAAGTGACTTGCACAAGGTCACACAGCGGACATGTGGCGGAGCTGGGATTCGAACCCATGCCCTCTGACTCCAAAGCCTGTGCTCTTTCCACTGAGCCATGCTGCTTCACTAGAAGTCTATACTACAAGTCTATATGTTGCCGACTTGTACTTCCCAAGTGCTTAGTAAAGTGCTCTGCATACAGTAAGTGCTCAGTAAATATGACTGAATGAATGAATGGAAGGAGTAGCACAAGCTGGAAAAATACTGATTGTTTACGGATAACTTTTGCAAGTTGAGCTGTCTTCAAGGCTAGACTATCATATTTTAAAATATTGGAACATAGCCCTGAAAACAACTATTTGCCCATTGTTTTGACAAGTACTAATTTATACCTGGCGAATAGATGAGAATGTTGCTTTTCTGTATTGCACTGCCCGAGCCCTTCCTGGGAAGATCAGGCAGTACACTGATTAATTCACAAAGGGTTCTCCATTTGATAAAATGTTATCCAACATACCTGCCATATTTGAAATATGATTTAGAAAAATACTCTGACTTAAGATGGCTGTAACCCTGATAATAATAATTGTGAAACTGGTTAAGCATGTACTATGCCCCAAATGCTCCAGTAGATGGAATATAAGAGGACTTGATACAGATGAGGGAACTGAGGCTCAGAGAAGTGAAGTGACTTGCACAAGGTCACACAGCAGACATGTGGCGGAGCTGGGATTCGAACCCATGACCTCTGACTCCAAAGCCTGTGCTCTTTCCACTGAGCCACGCTGCTTCACTAGAGGAGTCCTAACCCCACAGTGGGCTAACAATCTAAGAGGGAGGGAGTACAGGTATTTTATCATCATTTTACAGATGAGGTAACAGATTCAGAGAAGTTAAGTGGCTTGCCCAAGGTCACACAGCAGGCAAGTGGCAGAGCCAGAATTAGAACCCAGATCCTCTGACTCTCATGTTCTTTCTTTTAGGCCACATTGCGTCTAAACCTAAATTTCAAAGGGCCTGTATAAGTACACATTCAGAAGTTTGGGTTCACATCTAAAGATGTCAGAAGAGCAGACAGTGCATTTTCCATCTGGGTTGTGTTAATATATAAAGCCTAGTGGGGTTTTTTTTGTAAGATTTAAGTCTCTAAGCCAAAACCAGAAAGAAGCCAGGCTCTCAAATTTGAGGACACCTGAAATAAAACAAAAAATTGAACCCCTGAATGAATGAAAAATTGAACTTCGATATCGTTTGAATCATTTAAATTATATAGTATGCAGAATTTCCTGACAATGAAGGTGGTCAGACACTGGATTTTCATCAGAAACTAAGGGAGATTTTGGAATCCAAAATTCCAAAATCTCCTCTTCAAAAGGTGGGTCTGTCTGTTGGGAGATAAATTAGTTGATCTGCAATACAGTAATATTTACTAGGCATCCTCTGAATGCAATAAACTATAAATAGTGTTTGGAAAAGTATGTTACCAGTACAAGGCACATTACCTGTACCCAAAAATCTTATAATTGATTCTGCAAATGCTCGTATTGATCCTAATATTCTTTAAACTCAATTCTTCGCGGGGACAGGAGAATTGCAGGAGAAGGCCTGGGCTGAAGGTTCTCAGGGGCCTTCAGTAAGAGGGAGATTCATTCGCCTACGGCCTCTACCATAGGAAATCTACCGACTCTGTTGAAATGTTCTCTCCCAAGAACATTTCAATGCTCTGCACACTAATAAGCAGCAGTGTGGCCTAGTGGAAAGAATATGGGCCTGTTTGTCAGAAGACCTGGGTTCTAATTCCAGCTCCAACACTGCCCACTGCGTTAACCTGGACAAGTCACTTATCTTCTCAGTCACCTCATCTGTAAAACAGAGATTAAATCCTCCTCCTTCTAACTTGGACTGTAAGCGCCAAGTGGGACAGGGACTGCGTCCAACCTGTATCTTGTATTTACCCCAGCACTTAGAACAGAGTCTGGCAACCAGTAAGCAGTTAACAAGTACCACTAAAAATAATAAATACCACTGACTGGTTGATTACTGATCGATTTCTCTCCCTCTTTGGCCTAGACCATTTGTGTTCCCTAGACCATGCAGACACCCTTCAGCATGCCTGGCCTTCCTCCTGCACTGATGCCTCGCGTGTCTCTTTCCCTTGAAGGGTCTGGCTGATTATTATTGTATTCAAACAGACACAAATAAACTTCTGTGCTTGGAGTAAACATTTTGGATTCCAGTTATTTATTTCTTCACACGCACGATCACAGAGCCAGCCAGTAATTTCTGTTACCATGTTCCTGCCACTCTACGATTTCATGGCTATGAGTCTGCTTCCATGGGAGGTAGACCCTTTTAATTGGAAAAACTGTATCTTTATTTCCTAGAGCAGAACCTCAAAGATATAGAGAGCCACTCCATTATGGAGTGGAGGAACCAAATGAGGAGGTGACATGCTGTCCTTCTGTGGTCACTATTGTTATCCTGTTTTCAAGTGCTTGCATATCACTCCTGCTGGACTCAAGTTGTGACACAAACACATGCGCTAAGGCCAGGGACTCTTGATAAATGGCCTGGAGTCAGAAGGGCCTGGGTTCTAGTCCTGGATCCACACTTGTCTGCTGTGTGACCTTGGGTAGGTCATTTCTCTCCTCTGTTCCTCAGTTACCTTGTCTGTGGGATGGGGATTAAGACTGTGAGCCCCATGTGGGATATAGACTGTGTCCAACTTGATTAGCTTGTGTCTACCCCAGAGCTTAGTACCTTGCCTGGCACCTAGGAAATGCTTAACAAACACCATAAAAAAATGGTCTATGACTCAATATGTTAACCCTTTTTCCTCTCTCATTCCTGGTTTGGGCCTGAAAACTCCTCTTTTCAAGTCTTTTTTTTGCGTACAATTTCTGCCTCCTTAGTCTTTCTTGTCCATTTGGGAAGAAGGGGGATCCTTTGGACTGGGAGGGTTGCTGGACTGTTGGATAGACCGCAAAAGGGAGCATTTTGGAACCTAATAATGCCCACAGTTATGTGTCTTGAGAAATTATCCAAACAAGTATTTTCCAAACTATACAACTTCAAGTCAGAGTTCTGGCCAACACGTCTTCACAAACCCCCTTAAAGAATGATCACCTACCAATAGAGTATCACACACTTTTGACACAATGATATGCTTATTTGCCATGTATCAAATACAAAAAATTAAGGCTTTCTTTTAGAAATATCCATGAGACCATAAGACCACAAGACACGTGGGTATAGCTTCACACCAAAGCTTACCCAAAAGACTTTTTTGGGATACTAGAAAGAGGAAATATGTTAAGTTTTATTCCATTCCAGGTATTTAGATATTCCATAGAAGCAGTTATTTAGGCTGTATCCTTCATACAACTTCAGGGTTGCTTTTCTTGGCTGTGAGAGATGAGTTGACCAAGAGATCAAGGCATCAGAGGAGTCTAAAGGCCAACACTCCAATATCGGTACTGTTGGACTCCCTAAAGCAGTCAATGTCCTTTCATCCCATTCCCTCACTGAGACCAGAATCATAGTTTGTTTGGGTCCACATGGACATTGGCCATTTTTTTCCCCTGAATCTACCCTCTGTTTGCCAAAAAGAAAGAACTGTTTTCCAGGAAGTTTCCCTTCTCAACTTCATCAATAATACAAATTTCAGTCAGTTTGGAAATTGCCAACATTAAACTATTATTCTCATAGCTGATGGCTTCACTCTTCTCTTTACACAACCATATTTGACACTACGTAGGCTGAAGGATTCTTTCTTTAAGCTCTTTGAGGGGCTAGCTGGTTCCAGGAAAATCTGATACAGAATTTGATCTTTTATACTTTAATCAGTCCTTAATTCCTAATCTTCTAGCCAGAGGTCAATTCTGTTTCCAGCAGATGACTTCCAAGGAACTACTCTATTTATTTATTTATTTATTTATTTATTTATTTTACTTGTACATTTCTATCCTACTTATTTTATTTTGTTGGTATGTTTGGTTCTGTTCTCTGTCTCCCCCTTTTAGACTGTGAGCCCACTGTTGGGTAGGGACTGTCTCTATGTGATGCCAATTTGTACTTCCCAAGCGCTTAGTACAGTGCTCTGCACATAGTAAGCGCTCAATAAATACGATTGATTGATTGATTGATTGAACTCCGTGGTTGAGGTCAAGGCCCAGAAAGGATGAACTGGAGTCGCTCTTGAATGAGTCAGAAGGACCTAGTTCTATCCTGGCTCTGCCACTTGTCTGCTGTGTGACCTTGGGAAAGTCACTTCACTTCTCTGTGCCTCAGTTACCCCATCTGTCAAATTTAGACTGTGAGCCCCATGTGCGGCAGGGACTATGCCCAACCTGACTACCTTGGATCTACTCAGCGCTTAGGACACCGCTTGGCACATAGTAAGTGCTTAAACAAATACCATTAAAAAAAATGAGTGTTCGAAGTGAACACGGGTGCTAGTGTTGGATGTGACAACATTCTGGAGGTGCCACCTAAGGAAAGCACTCTTGTCCAGCGTAGCAGAGAGAAGATGAAGGGAAACAGAATGAGGCCATGTTGCTCCCTCAAACCCAGAGCTCTGATACTCTGCAGCGAGACCCCTCAGCCCCCACACTATCTGGACCCCAGTACCTCCTTCTTCAGTGCAGCAGAGAGAAGATGAAGCAGCAGTGTGGAGCAACTCCAACTTTTAGAACATTGTAAGGCCTGCAGCTGTGGCTACAATCTCCCCAGATAATCCCTCAGTAGATTTATTGAGTGCTGACTGTGAGCAGAGCACAGTACTAAGCGTTTGGGAGAGTACAATATTACAATAAACAGACATATTCCCTGTCCCCAGTGAGTTTACGGTCTAGAGGGGGATGTTGACGGAAGCCCCATTCCTAGCACACCAGGTGATGGGTAGGGCCTGAGCTGCATGTGAGAAACAGAGTAGCATGACCTAGTGGAAAAACCACAGGCCTGGGGCTCAGAGGATCTAGGGTCTAACCCCAGTTCTGCCACTTGCCCGCTGTGTGACCTTGGGCAAGTCACTTAACTGTTCCAGACCCCATTTCCCTCATTCGTAATGGGGATGCAATACTTGTTCCCTCTCCTACTTAGACTGAGAGCCCCAGGTGGGACTGTGATTTTTGTCCAAACTGATCATTTTGTATCTAGCCAAGCACTTAGTACAGTGCTAGGCACAAAGTGCTCAATAAATATCACAATTATCATGATTATTACTGCAGCTCTCTTAGGACCAGGACTCTGCAGTCTCTCACTGCACCCCCAGAACAGCCTCCTCCAGTGCCACAGATCATTGCAAGTACCTACAAAACCCTAGAACCCCGGGGAGGCTTCAGTGGTTTGTATCTAAGGACTGCTTTCCTGGAGCAGTATGGCATCTAAAGATTCCTTCCTTCAAAATCTATACTTTTACTTGTGATAATATCAGTTAACCTTTTTTCCCTGTTATTCATTGTTACCATTGTCTTTATCTGTCCATCCCCACCAAGGTTGTGAACTCCATGTGGAACAGGAACTCTCTCTGATAGATTATGTTTGTATCTTTCCCCTCACCCAGCAATGTGTTTGGTGCAAAGTGCGGCCTTAATAAAAGATACAAAAAAAGCAAGGCAAAACTCAAGCCCAGATCTCTTCAGCTCAGTCAAGTGCTATTCCCAGGGACCAGGCTACATTTCAAAACAGATCAATCAATCAATCAATCGTATTTATTGAGCGCTTACTGTGTGCAGAGCACTGTACTAAGCGCTTGGGAAGTACAAGTTGGCAACATATAGAGACAGTCCCTACCCAACAGTGGGCTCACAGTCTAGAAGATCATCTGTTGGTGACTAAGATTTATGCTTTTTCTAATGTCTCCTTCCTTGATTCCTTCCACTCAGGTTTTTTCTTCCCTCTGTGGGTTATGCAGTGTGGCTCAGTGGAAAGAGCCCAGGCTTGGGAGTCAGAGATCATGGGTTCTAATCCCGGCTCTGCCACTTGTCAGCTGTGTGACTTGGGCAAGTCACTTCACTTCTCTGGGCCTCAGTGACCTCATCTGTAAAATGGGGATGAAGACTGTGAGCCCCACGTGGGACAACCTGATCACCTTGTATCCCCCCCAGCGCTTAGAACAATGCTTTGCACATAGTAAGCCCTTATCAAATACCATCATTATTATTATTATGATTATGTGAAGTGGTACATATATCCCTCAGAGAAAGGGGTCCATCAGTTTCCCCAAATCCCTCAAAGGTTGATGGGGAAGGACTATGGCTTCAGACCCATAATGCACAGTCCCAGTGTCCACTGAAATCGGGTTTCCCAGATGACTGTTTCAGGTGGCTCCTGTAAACAGCACAGAGACACTTATGGAGCCGCCCCAGGTAAGCCAGCCGGGCCCAGAGCTTCAGTTGGTGGGATTAAAGGATAATGGTGAAGCCGGTGAGTCACTTAAAACCTGAGTCTTGCGGGAGGATTTCCTCTGAATGCTTCCTTCTTTCTGAGAGGCGGAAATAAGTCATGCTGAAATCCTACCTTTCTGTCATCGAGAAAGGAAATGTGGAAGAAAAAATTCCTAGTGCCTCTCACAGAACTAAAGGATTGGATGCTCCAGAATCATCATCTGTCAGGACTCGGTGGATTAGTCAACTGAGATCCTACTTCCCTTTGCCTGACGCTGATTAGACTGCCAATGCCAGGATGACAGTCTCCAGATGAGAGCAAGAACCACAACCCAAGCAAGCTCCAACTGGTTTGACAACACAAGCAGAGGCCTCCCCTTTCTCCCAAGTTGCTATAGCAGAGGTAGTAGTAATAATGGTAATAAAACACTTAGAATGCATGGAATGCTATACTGAGCTCCTCTCCAGTTCAGCCGCAGTGCCAATCTTCAGGCGGTCTCCAGTTCTCCAGAAATTCAGGCTGGATGTGCTGCAGCTATGAGAAACCACTCTCTAAATCCTCATCAAGGCAGAGAAAGGAGAAATCTTTTGGCCGGCTGAGGATGGGCTTCACCCTGGGCTTCAAGGCTGTCCATCACCTCGCCCCCTCCTACCTCACCTCCCTTCTCTCCTTCTACAGCCCAGCCCACACCCTCCGCTCCTCCACCGCTGATCTCCTCACCGTACCTCGCTCTCGCCTGTCCCGCCATCGACCCCCAGCCCACGTCATCCTCCGGGCCTGGAATGCCCTCCCTCTGCCCATCCACCATGCTAGCTCTCTTCCTCCCTTCAAGGCCCTGCTGAGAGCTCACCTCCTCCAGGAGGCCTTCCCAGACTGAGCCCCTTCCTTCCTCTCCCCCTCGTCCCCCTCTCCATCCCCTCCATCTTACCTCCTTCCCTTCCCCACAGCACCTGTATATATGTATATATGTTTGTACATATTTTTTTTACTCTATTTATTTATTTTATTTGTACATATCTATTCTATTTATTTTATTTTGTTAGTATGTTTGGTTTTGTTCTCTGTCTCCCCCTTTTAGACTGTGAGCCCACTGTTGGGTAGGGACTGTCTCTATATGTTGCCAATTTGTACTTCCCAAGTGCTTAGTACAGTGCTCTGCACATAGTAAGCGCTCAATAAATACGATTGATGATGATGATGGGAGGAAGTCACCCATGCCTAGAACTTGTCAATCAGGTCTCAGCGGTGATCCCAGAATTGCAAATGGAAGAGAAGACCCGGAGATCAGCCCATGAGCAGGGGCCACACACGACAACCTACATTCTGCCATCCCCGGCACTGCAGGGGTTTGGGTGGTTTGTGGTTAAGTTTAAAGTTAATTCTCCAGGATTTTCCCTGCAGGGCCAGTTTATCTCAGGGATTTGCTCTGCACAGCGATGTCTCAGATGAGAATCCCTGGGCATCCACTTTAAATTCAGATACAAACTGCAGAGAGTTAGGCTCCTTTTCTTCCTCCCTCACTCCTCTCCAAAATCTGCTGCTGAGCAGGGTCAGTGGAGCTGCCCTCTGCTCAGGCTGTGGGTGGTGGTGGGGTTTTAACAGCATTTTGGGTTTTTTTATGGTATTTGTTAAGCATGGTGTAGTAGATAAAGCATGGGCCTGAGAGCCAGAAGGTCACAGGTTCTAATACCAGCTCCACCACTTCTCTGCTGTGTGACCTTGGGCAAGTCACTTAACTTCTCTGTGCCTCAGTACCTCATCTGTAAAATGGGGATTGAGACTGTGAGCCCCACAAGGGACAAGGACTGTGTCCAAGCCAATTTCCTTGTATCCACCCCAACGTGAAGTACAGTGCCTGGCACATAGTAAGTGCTTAACAAATAGCATTATTATTATTATTATTTTTACTGAGCACTTACTATGTGCCAGGCACTATTCTAAGCACTGAGGTAGATACGAGGTAATCAGGTTGGACACAGTCCACGTCCCACATGGGACTCACAGTCTTAATCTCCATTTTACAGATGAGGTAACTGAGGCACAGAGAACTTAAGGGACTTGCCCAAGGTCACACAACAGACAAGTGGCAGAGCTGGGACTAGAACCCAGGTCCTTCTGACCCCCAGATCCACTCTCTATCCACTAGGCCAAAGCACTTACTATGTGTACTGTACTGAGTGCTGGAGTACAAGCTAATCACACAGGACACAGTCCATGACCTTGTGAGACTGACAGTCTCGATCCCCATTTTACAGAAGAAGTAACTGAGGCACAGAGATGTGTAGTGACTTGCTGAAGGTCACATAACAGTGGCGGATCTGGGGTTAGAATCAATCAGTGGTATTTACTGAGCACTTACTCTGTGCGGAGTACTGTACTGAGCACTTGGAAGAGTACGACAGAATTCGCAGACATGTTCCCTGTCCCTAACGAGTTTACGGTCTAGAGGACCCAGGTCGTTCTGATTCCCAGGCCTGTGCTCTATCCGCCAAACCAGGGATCCCATCAGCGGCATTCACTGGGACTGTGAAGGACAATGGGTGGGAGAGAAAAGGAATTTCACCTACAGAGATGACGTGTTATCAGTTGACTGATTAGACTACAAACTAGTGTTTGGTCACTGGCAAGTTGAAACAGCCAGCCTCAGGTTTGTATTTAAAGGCTGTTTTTCCAGTTTAAGTCACCAGCTTGGCTCAATAACTAAAACAAAGAGAATGCATTATGGAATAGTATGAGGGGAGCTCGTTAATTTTCCCACTGATGCCCTGTGAAATGAAAGCTTTATTCTAAGAATGCCATATCCTCAGGGCACTGTCTGGGGAAACGCTGACAAATACAAATGTCCTTACAATTTTCTTTTCTCCCTACTTTATGGCGCATTCCAGACACATTTCTGGAAAACATACTTGATGGTATCTGTAGTGCTGAGGCAAGTTGAGTTGAAGACTGCAATTTTATATTAGGACATGATGACTATGGTACTTTGAAAATCAAAGAACACATGTATGATGTTAAAGATGAACTAATCCAAGATGAATAACATGTGTTTGCATAAGGCACATATACATGTACATTTATATATGGTATTGGCTTTTATCAGTACTTATAAGTTATCCTTAATGAGCCATTCTCCAATTATAAACCAATGAAATAATAATAATTTTCCCTTCATCTATCACCTTTCATCCAGGGGGATGAAAGGACTTTACAAACTCTGAGCTCCGCTTTGATCCACACATATCTACCGAACCCATCCCCATTGTGATTTCCGCACTCATTTCACATGTGGAACTCCCATTGACATTAATTGAAGTTCCATATGCAGAATGTTCAATCAGCTTGGACTGAAGAGAGGAGTTTTGCCAGATATAGAGATGGGATCATTCAGCTTCTTCTGGAGAGGGTCATAGTTGCTATTCTGCACCTGCAAAATTCTAAGAAGCAGCATAGGAGGTGCAATGAAGAGCGGATTTTTAAACAAAAACGGCAGGGAGAATTTAAAGAAGGCAGAGTAGATGGAACCTTTATCCTAGTTAACTACTGAACAATTCTTCTGGCGCAAGCCATTTTTCAAATTCGATGTAGGTTGGAGTTTGTTGTCACAGGAGACTGCATAAGGAGAAAATGCCCATTGACTCAAAAAAAGATTTTAGAGAAATTCATGGACCCTAAGACCCCGATCGGTTATTAGAGGGAAAAGTTTGAGATGGATAGAAAATACATCACAATGTCCCTTCAAATGATCTTTGTTGCTACTGTCAGAGACAGAACACTGGGATGGATGGACAATAGCCAGTAGGACATTTCTACTCCTCATATGAAAATGGTTCCCGTTATCTTCCTCTGGGTTTTTCCCTCATTTATTAATGTTAATGAGCTTCAGCTGGGGAAAAAAATATCTACAAAAAAGCCACCAGTCTTTAACCAGTAAGTGCTTCTCAAACTAGGGAGCCCCGTGAACAAGACAAGGGCCCGCAGGATGAATTCCAGTCTGACACAAAGATGACTGACTGCCTAGTGTGGACCCAGTGTTTGAAAATCACAATTAAAGATCCAGGCTAGCCCATGGGGAAACAGTTATATTCTGTGGGGGTCTGCCCTCACTTTGGATTGGGTTTTCTAAAAGAAAAGTGGGGCTGAGAAAGCACATGTGCCATCATCTTAGGGCCAATGACAGTTTGCAGCTTGTTGCCTTGGGCACTAATTGACAGCTTTCTGTGGCCTAGACTTCCTTTCACCTACACCCCCCTGACATGGCTAGCTGCCGCAGGCAACCTCCAAAGGTCAATGCCAGCCACACTAGAAGCTAGAGGTTTCACGGTACGGGGGTAGTGGGAGGAGAATGTAAGAATTCTAAGTACTCAATGACGCTAGTATACATTGAAGCCGAAGGGCTTAACTTAGCCATAACTTTGCTAAGACGCTGGAAACAGTTACCCAAAGAGACAGCACAAGGAGGAGAAATGCATTTACTTTGCTTGGGGTTTCTTCCGGATGCTTAATGGTGGGTCTTGAACGGTTATTTAGTGGCTATGGATAGTTCTGATAATCAACCCTGGTAGCACAGGTGGATTTGGAGTACCTGAAAGGTCTGGATTCATCTTTTACCCTGTTCAACAACTCAGGGAGGCCTGCATGGCCTAAGACCACTCAGAATGAGAGTTAGGGGAAAAGGTAAGAGGAAAATCAGAGACTTGAATGGAGTGGGAGTTGGTGTAGAGAAGAAAGAGTATTTGGGGAGCAAAGTAGCAGGCCACGTTGTGAGGAATTTCAGGGATTCTAAAGAGTAGGAAAAGAAGGAATTAATACTTCAGAGAGTCACCTGACAGCTGGTCAAACTCACTTTCTGATTAATTTACTTTTGTATGGTCTTGCACGTTATCAGATTCACCTCCAACGAAGTCTGGGCTCCCCCTGCTTCACCCTCATCCTCTCAGTCCCACCTCCCCACTCCCTTTCCCAATGCTGCTTTCCTCTCCTCCACCTCTGCACTCTGAACTCACCTCCCCACTCTTTTGTCACAAGTCAAGCAGGGAGAGTGGTAGTAGTAGTAATAATATTTATTAAGTACTTAGTGTGTGCAGAGAACTGTACCAAGCATTAAGAAAGAATACAGGTGGGAATTAGACATGGTCCCTATCTTGAGGGAAGCTCATAATCTAATTATACCAAGGGTGAGAGGGAAGACTTTGAAGACAGAGAGATAGCAGGGCAGTATTTACTGTAAAAATAACTGTGGTATGTTCCAAGCACCACATTAAGTACTGGGGTAGTTACAAGATAATCAGGTTGGACCTTGCTCCACATGAGAATGACTTCCTCGGTTTCCTCAGCTGTAAAATGGGGATGAAATACCTGTTCTCCTTTCTACTTAGACTGTGCGCCCCATTTTGCAGATAAGGGAATGAGGTACAGAGAAGTGAAGTGATTTGCCCAAGGTCACACAGCAGGCAAGTGGTGGAACCAGAATTAGAACCAGATCCTCTGACTCCTAGGCTCGGTCTCTTTCCACTAAGCCAAGCTGCTTCTAAGATGCCATAGTTGGGAATGGAAGCAAGTGTAGCTCAATTGCATCAGCTAGTGATGCTGACACGTACACATTCAGCTGGGATCCTTCAGTCATGCCGTTGGCCAGGCAGTCTGCTCACAGGCACCACAGAGCCCCCTCCCAAGTCCCTGCTGTTTATAAGTCGCACAATTATGGGGGATTTGCACTACTTAAATGATTCCTATTTGGTGCAAAAATGTAGTTCAGAAGTTCAGAAACATTTTGGCTCAGAGACAAAATCATCACCGAGAAGGCAGTGTCTAGAAAATGTAATAAAATGGAAAAGGGATCCTTGAGAGAAATTCTGTTTAATCTGGATCAGCAATCCTCAAACTCAGTTCTAATCCAATCATCAATACACTGCCCTTTATATTATGCATGCATGTAGCATATCGTTGTGGGCAGGGAATATGTCTGTTATATTGTACTCTTCCAAGTGCTTAGAACAGTGCTCTGCACACAGTAAGCACTCAAAAATATGATTGCTTGAATAATTGATATCATGGACATATATATATTATAGACATATATCTATATATATATTATAGACATATATATATATATATATATATAATTCAGAATCAGGAAGAAAGCACAGCTATCCCAGTGTTTCCTCAAGTCTGGTCCTTTTTTACTACTGCTTCTACATATTTTTTAATCCTGATTCTTTGCACAAAGGACTAGTAGTCTGCCTCTAAATCGCCATTTCAAAGCAGGATCCTATTTGAAATGTTGCCATCAGAAGCATTTTTGAATGGATACCTTAGGTATGATTTCCCCAAATCCTGCCTGTTTTTTTCCTTATTTTTTTCCACGACCTGATCTGCTGTTCCCACAACTAAATCCACAACCAGTAAAGCTAATCATTACACAACCCACCAGGGAATGTTATTATGTAGTGTTTTCTGAGCACATTATGTTTTCAAAGTACTTTTCCTTCACATTATTAGCAGTTGTAAATAAAGTGAATCTGCCAGCAGAAACTACAGTGAAAAGTCAATGTTTCAGTCTGCAGGAGGCAAAACGAATGTCAGTTTGAAAAAAAAGAAAGTTGTAGAATCCATACGTTTCATAAAGCTCAACAGAATCTGCCCTGTTAGCCGACTAATGATGGTGGAATTCACTACTTGCACATTTTCTCCCAATAAAACCTCAGAAGACAGAAAAGTATTACAATGAGACCATGCAGATAGAGATTTTGCTGTGAGATTACCTCCTCATATGCATGCTTTAAAATCTCCCGTTACAGATTTCCCCTTAAGATTGACCACCAAAGCAGCAGCAGGGTACGGGGAGAGACTTGCATACTGGAAAACTCTAAAATGACAGGAGGATCTCGGGATTTAAAGCATCCTCCTTGCCTGCAAGGAGTGGGCCACATCATGATAGGGTGTTAAATATTAAGTTAGTCTTGGGTAGATTCAGGCCAGAAAAATATTTCCATTAGAAACATTTTCAGATAATACCAATGTCTACATGAAAACTCACCTGACATATGAACACATTAAATTGTCTATGCCTTCAAGCCAATGTTGCAAGAAATGCTAAATATGAAAGGAAGGGTGCTTAAGATGGGAAAGTTTGGTGATGCAATAACATCTGATTCGGATTTATGATTTGTTCCAGAAGCTAAAGAAATGTTCCAAATTTTCCCTCCCTGGAAAGGTAAACCTTCCTATTTAATGGTATCTCTAGGGGTTTCAATCTAGTTGGGGAGTAAACTACTTCTTGTCAGTGGTCTCTGAATAGCTTTTTACTCTGTAGAAACTAGGGTGTCCTGGACAGCTAAAATAATAATAATAAAGAAAGGGCAGCCAAAGATATGCCAAGATAAAGCCTTTTCCTGCAAGTCAGCTGGTATTGGGTAGAGCACAAATTAGTGGGATGGGAAAGCAAGACCACATTAAATGTGATTCAGGCCTCAAAAGGTCAGAGATTCTAACTCTGTGTCAGCTTGGATGACTTACTGGACCTCTTTGGTCTGGAAGTCAGTCTGAAACCTTATGAGATCATGTTCACTCTGGTGATTTCCAGGACATTTTAGCCTCATCTGGTTTGCAAACATAATGCCAGTAGCCCTTTCTCACTCTGTATTCGATCCCAGTCACGAGCAGCAGGCCGATTATCAAGAAGATGAAAGAAAACATATAGAAGACTCAAATGTGCTTCTTTAAACTGTCCTGAACCAAAATGTTAGGTTCTTTTTTAATTTAAATGTCTTGGGTGGCCCTGGTGACAGTGGAAAAATGTTTTCGCTCTACTGGTATCTTAGGAGACATGGGAAGCACCATGACTTAGTGAAAAGAGCATGGGCCTGGGAATCAGAGGACCTGGGTTCTAATCTCAACTCTGCCACTTTCCTGTGGTACAGCCTGGGGAAAGTCACTTAACTTCTCTGAGCCTCGGTGCCCTCATCTGCAAACTGGAGATTCAATTCCTGTGCTCCCTCCTACTTAGAATGTGAGCCCCATGAAGGACCTGATTATCTTGTATCTGCCCCAGTGCTTAGTACAGTGCTTGGGCACATAGTAAATTGTGGGCAGGGAATATGTCTACCAATCTGTGGTTTTCTCCAAGATACAAGATGCTCAAAGTCCCACATGGGGCTCACAGTCAAAATAGGAGGGAGAACGGGTATTGAATCCCCATTTTGCTGATGAGGGAACTGAGGCACAAAGAAATTAAATGACGTGCTCAAAGTCACATAGCAGGCACGTGGCACAGCTGGAACTAAAACCCAGATCCTTTGACTCCAAGGACAAGGCTGCTTCCACTAGTTTTAAAAACCCTAAGGCCTGCAAAAAGATATTGTATTTATATACATGGGTCTTTTTTAATATAAAAAAAACCCTCCTCTGGATTTCTAGGCTCTGCCAATAATCCCAAACCCAAAACAGACCAAGACTACCTAAATTTTAGTAATCTATTAGGCCAGGCAAATATCTAGCATTTCAAGTAAAAAGCCTAATTGCACTAGATATACCCTGATCATCGAAACAAAATCCATGTTTAGTGTTCACTCAGATCATCCATATAATGGCTTTCCTTTCCTTGGGCTTCACTTAGACCTAGCTGACGCTGGCTATTTCCAGCTGTAAAAGTTAAAAAAAAAAAATCCCTTCCCCACCCTCTGGAAAAGTTGATCTTCCCCCAGATCAGAAGATGGTCCTTGGGCAGATCTTAACCATCAGGAAAGGAGTCATCTCGAAGGCACTCACCTTGCAGGAAAATGAAAAAAGTGGAATGGGATCCTAAAATAGGGTGTTGCAGATGTATTAAATGCAAGAAGCTACAGCCCTCATCAAAGTCTGAACCCAGTAATCAGGGTTTCGTCCCTTGGGGCTGGATCTCTAGTCTGGGTCTAGTCAGTGATATTTATGGAGTAGCTGACGGCTGAAGAGCCCTCAGAGCTGAGCAGTTACACCCCCCGAGGGATCCAAGCTGTGCAGACGAACAGTCTGGGATTCAGGCCCCAACAACGATACCTCTTTTTCCTCAGTAGCAGGAGGGTGGGGATTTTGTGTGTGTGCAGCCTGAATTATTGCAGTTACTGCATGTCTCTACTTTAATCTGCCTGTTGAGACTTGGTTCCGTACTGCCTGTTTAGCAGGATAATCAGGTTATTTTTAATAGGTAGAGAAAGTCACCGAGGATTAAATGTGGTTGCTGAGATGGTACTTAACAGACTTAAAATAAAATGTAATTGAAATGTGTCTGGAGGGGAGGGAAGGACAGTCTTTCCCTGGGTTTTTGATGGACTATAACTGGGCTTGTGATTTGTTCAGCAACCTAAGCAGCTACCTTGCATACTGGTTTTGTTTTTTTATCAGTTTGGGAATCTTTTGAATGACATCTTGGTGCACTGGACCATTCAGTTAGTAGTAGCATATTAGGCACATTTTATGCTCATTTCCCATCCTGGTTTATACTCCCAGACAGAACTGAATTAACTGTAGTATTGTTAAGTGCTTACTATGTGCCAAACATGGTACTAAGTGTTGGGGTAGATATAAGATAATCAGGTCCCACATGGGACCCCCTTCTAAGCAGGAGGGAGAACAGATATTGAATTCCCATTTTGCAGGGGAGGGAACTGAGGCATAGAAAAGTTAAGTGACTTGGTCAAGGTCACACAGCAGGTACGTGGAGGAGCCAGGATTAGAACCCAGGTCTTCAGACTCTCTGTTCCATGCTCCTTCCAATAGCCCACACTGCTTCTCAATGTAACTGAATGCAATATGTGGAAAGGTGACATTGCCAGACTGGGTAATTCCTCATCATAAATCCTCCCACCTCAATAATCATAACACATTTTAATTATTCTCCCTAGGAACACTCAGCACTATGCTACTGTAACTGGGAAAGTTCAGACCTCCTTCGCAAAAATAATGATTTATCCCTAACTCCCACTTGGGTTGTATTTTTTGAATGCTTCTTTTCCTCCCTCAGGCGATTAAGGGACCCAGTTGTGCAATTAGAGTGATGTACATCTTCAGCTACGTCCTGGCCCAGACTGAATAGAGCATGGACCATGATGCTCAAAGACCCAGGCCTAGGTGGTTGGGAAATTGAGCAGGAGTGAAGTGGTCAAGGGCAGTTGTCCACCAGGCTAGAGCACGGGCCTGGGACTCAGAGGACGTGGGTTCTAATTCCAGCTCCGCCACTTGTCCGGTGTGTGACCTTGGGCAAACCACTGAACTTCTTTGTGTCTCAGTTACCTCATCTGTAAACTGTGAGCCCCATGTGGGCTGATGAGCCTGTATCTACCCCAGTGCTTGGCACGTAGTAAGCGCTTATCAAATACAATAATAATAATTATTATAATTATTATTATTTTTATCATCATCACCATCACAGTAGGAATCCCAGCAGTTCATGGGGCCATTGGCTCAGCTCCACTTTGAGCCACACTCACTTTAGGCCCATCTGTGAACCAGCCTCTTCCCTGTCACTTCCAAGCCTGAAACAATTTGAAAAAGGGGGGGATGAGAGAGCCATCTGAAGACAGTCAACTTGGGACGGTCTCAGTTCTCACCCAGGCCAACCTGCACAAGTGCTAGTGTACTTATGTTAATAATTACATGATCTCCAAGTGTCTAATAATGTTATTACTCCTGGTTGAAGGCATAGCTTTGTATTTCCCCAACAGCTATACAACCTAGGCCTCTTTGTGTCTCCCAGTTATTCTTTCCAGCATCCAAAAGAGCCCCAGCCAGAAGAGGTTATTGGAGCTGAAGAGAGATGAGGGAGGAGAAAAGAGGGAGGCCCATCACTGACAGCAGGACTTTTTTTTTTAATATAGGAATCTTCTAACATGCCTGTCTCCTCTGAAGACAGGGCAAGTGAAAAGCACAAAGGAGGCTCTCATAAATGTCAGCAGCCAACAACAAAAGGAGGAGCACCAGAAAGCAAATTCCTGTGGTAGGAAAATATTAGGAGAGTTTAGGTATTTCCCAGGTACAACCACTCCATGACACATACAACCAGGGATTTAGCTGTTATTGGCTGATACCTCACCAATCCAATGCATCATTGTAAGATGCTAAAATACATGAAGTTATACACTAGCTAAGATTTTGGGATTAAGGAGTCTTGAATCAATTTTAAAGAAAACAGATGAATTTATACATGATCAAAGAAGACCCTAATGGAGAGGGGATCTCAAAGGTGGGAAGAGCTGTTCAGAAGGAATTGGCCTGCTTCAGAGTGCTTTACGAAGACAAAAAGGCTGTTGTTCAATCTAATGTGGACAAATCCTTCACAAAATTGTAACATCATGACTACAGTTACCACAACAAGCTTCTACTTTTGAGCCTCCTATAAAGATCCACACAACTTTCCATTAATGTTGTGATGTTATACTTTGAATTACTTAAAGAGAAAATAATATGGTTTAGTGATGTAACACTATTGAGCATATAGGAATTTCATTTCTTTTTTTACAAGTTTTGGAACTGAAAATGTGAACAGTTTCAAATTTTTGAAATGTAAATCTATACAACAAAATGCCCCCCATGATCTAGCCATTCATGATTCAACCACATTTCCAAGAAACATATCCCACTGTATCACGAGGTCCACCTGAAGTTTTCGAAACAATCAACCTTCTTGGACCTTCACTCAGGTAAACCAAATATTCTGACATCTAGTTCCAGTTTCCAAGTGGTTTTCAGGTGATTTCCAGTGCCAATATTGTTGAGGAATCTTTATTCATAAAGACTGCTAATACCACACACATTTACGCAAATAACCAGGCTTTGACCCAGAAGTCAACAGTACCACAGCTTGTTTACAGAAGATAGCATGAGTCACCATCCGCCTGTCTACAAAGGGGAAACCAGATTCCATTGTGAATCTCTCATTTTTTTTTTTTTTTTTAAAAAAGACTTCCCATACAGATGCTGAAGCAAAACACCCTATGTCCTCCTGAGTTTAAGCCAGAACCATCTTAATAGTTCAATTTTAAAATCAGGTCACCTGGCAGAATCAATCTTACCAACTGCAGACCAGATGAGAACCTGGAGAAAGATTCCCTCACACTGAATTCCCCAGGGAGAGAATCTGATTGGGAGCTCCCGTAATTTAAGGCATTTCATTTTCCTCTTTATTTAACTCTAGCTGTGGTAATCAAAGTCATGTTTGATGAAGATGTCAAAAATGAATTGGACTTATAGTCAGCAAAGAGCAATGAGTTCATGTTTCTAGATAAGAGATTTAATTTTATTCTTTTGAATAGTGGTCTGTGATGTAGGAATCCATTACAAATGGAAGAAAAGGGGGGACAATTAAACCAGGGCCCGAAAATATAAATCCTGAACGGAAGCAGAGAAAGCCTGAGGCTCTCCTGAAGTGAGCTTCCAACTCTCTCTTGACTGGAGAAAAGGTCAGAAAGCCACTCAGTACAGGTGAGAGTGGCTGACATCAATTCAGAGAGAGCAGGGAGGCAGAGTTATTTGAACCTTTCCCAACCATGAATCCAAGAGAGGAAGAGGCAAAATCAGAAAAAGACACATTCTACCATTAAAATTTTACAAAACTTGAGTTCATCCACCTGAGGACAAGGATGACACTGGATCCTACACACACAACAAATATAACTTGAGGAATCTCCTTTCCCCTCGCACACTGAATGGCGATGCCCTGTTGATTCGGGTCAGCATAAATGGATGCCAGCGTTTCAAACACTGAATCCTGGAAATTACAGAATGAAACACCTAGTCTTAATGCAGTCCCCTTCAAGAGGTCATTTCACAAGGGAGAAAACTTCAAGAATGGGTTACCCTCAGCTATGTGCCCTTCGTGACCATCTTGTTGAGTTCAAAACAAGAGGAAATAATAATTATGGCATTTATTAAGCACTTTTGTGCCAAGCACTGTACTAGATACAAGAGGATCAGATTAGACGTAATTCCTGTCCCATCTAAAAGGGAGGGAAAGCAGATATCTCGACCTTATTTTGTAGATGAGGAAACTGAGGTAAAGAGACGCTAAATGATTTGGGGTAACACACCAGATCAGCAGCAGAGCTGGGACTAGAACCAGGCCCTACAAGCTCCCGGTTCTGTGCTTGTTCACATAAACCATGCTGCCTCCCCATGGGTTCACACGGCAGCGGGTGTGAGCAGTCTCATCTTTCCAGATGGCTGAGGAGAAAGGAGAATAGCCCTCTGGAGAGGAGGGCAATGGACCCTTAAATGGGACCCACCCTCACAGCACCCTCCTGTACTAAAGGCACTATACCAACGGGTGGGGGTTTTGACAGGGTGGAGAAGGGGCAGGGCCCTTAGGGCAGGCAGAAGCAGGAAGAGGAAGTAGACAGTCTGACTACCAAGTGTGAAGATAGCTGGGTTTGGGACAACTGGAAGGCCTGCAGGCTGCACTGAAAAGCTAGAGGACCTCCCAAGACGTGTAGATAGAGTTCTAGGAGAAGGGGTCAAAGGGGAACTGATGGTCTTAGCACCCGGGTTAGGGTAGGGTAGCAGAAAAATCCCGGAAGCCAAGGAAGTTAGGTAAGAGGACCTCTATGGTAGCATCCTCTGAAATATTGCCGATTTCAAATTCAGGGGCAGGAAGGGATGGAGGCTCTCTCCCCACACCCTTTTCAAGAAGCAAAGCTTGTTATGGACATGAAATGTGTTTGTTAGTTCTGCTGTATTCTCCCAAGTGCTCTGCACTTAGTAAGCAATTTGTCATCTGACAGTCCTTACTCTCTGGCTTTCCAAATGTTCCCAGATGCATAAGTGACCAATTGATGTGCCTATGTTTGTTTCTAAAGCAAAAGTTTTGGCTGTAGTTATTTATGTATAGGCCCCAAATGATATTCCAATGTTATAAACCTAAAAAACAAAATGGGTCAATTGGAATGGTGAGCAGCTAATGAAGGCCTTATGATATACTCATTTGGAGAGGGCATGGGACTGAGAGACTTGGATTCTAATTCCAGCTCTGCCACTGATTTCCTAAGGTGCCCTTTGGCAAGTCCCTTAACCTTTCTGGGCTTCAGTTTCCTCATCTGTTAAAAAAAAAAAAAAGGACAGGATAAACGCTCTCCTTCCTTCTTAGTCCTGTGTGGGATATGAACTGTGCCTGACCTAAATTAACCTCTCTCAACCTCAGGGCTTGGTACAAATTAGAACATTATAAATACTACTAATAAACTAAATGGTAAACTCCTTGTGGGCCTCAATTGTGTCTTCTAGTTATGTCGAGAGCTCCCAAACAAATAGTTCACCTGGTTCTCCTATAATGTGGGGACTGTGATCTTGCAGAACCACTCGCGAAGGTAAATTCATGCTGAAGTACTCACCCCATGTCTGCCATCACAAATATGTGCACAGCTGTTTTTTCTGACAATCCAGCATTGTATCTGGAGAGCCACGCATTGTTGGCAAAAAGTATCCTAATTTTGCAGTCTCCATCTAGGGAAAAAAAATGTAAAAATGAAAACACGCATCCTGGTTGAACTGAATGTACAGTGCTCAGCACACCATGGGTGATAAATCAACGCTTTTGATGATAATGATAACTGGCATCTCTGGGATTTAGTCGGGGGGAGAACAATCAATAGGATACACTGCTGCCAGATTATGAACATTAAAGGAAAGATTAAGATGGGTGCATGGGTGGGATTGTGACAATGTCAGGAACAACATAGATTTTAGGTCAATAGTAATGAAGATTTTAGGTAAGAGGAGGATCATGGAATCCCTTTGGGGGGATTTATTAAACTTAAACTAAAGTATTATAATAAGAGCGGTGTATAATCCCATCTAACTAGGATCAGAAAAGTAACAAGGAACTGACAGGTGAGACTGGAGGGCTGTATGTTAGAGCAGAAATTTATAGTGGGAAACCCTGACCTTTCATCTGACCTGCCACCCCGCATCTTTTCTTGCCTCCAGAACATTTTCACTTGAATGTCCCTGCTGGCACAAGCATAAGAAGCCTAAAACTGATCCTCATCTTTTCCCCTGAACCTGCTCCTCTTAACTTTCTCATCTCAGTCAATAACATTACCCATCTCCTTGTCCCAAAAAGCCTGAAATCTCCATGTTAATCTCACCTCTTTGTTGTCTTTCAACTCTCCCATTCAATCTACTGCCAAATTCTTCCAGCCCTTCCTACTCAACATTTCCCAGATTTTCCCTTTCATCTCCATCTAAACTGCTACCACCATGGAACAAACTGTGGTCATATTGAGGAGAGACCACTGCATTAGCCTCTTCGCTTGCCTCCCTTGCTTCATCCTCCTCTACGTTCTGCTTGCAAGAATCGTCTTCCTAAAGTACTGCTTAGCTCGCATTTCTCCTTTCCTCAAACCCTCTCCTGACTTCCCAGATCTCTAGGCATCAAACAAAAATCTGTCACATTCGGCATCATCATCCCTCCGTCATCTGGCCCCACCTAACCTATCTGCTCTCTTCATCCAAGTGGATGGATGATGCAGAAAGCACAGGGAGTAGGGGAAATGGGGTCTTAATTGGGGAAAGCCTCTTAGAGGAGATGCGGTTCTCCAACTTGCTATTTTCATTGCTCCCAAGCCAACCTCCCAGATGTTCCTTTCGCTTGACGTTCCTTCCTCCATCCCCTTGGTCACGGTGTCCCTCTGGCTTGGAACTGCCTACCTCTCTAAATGGGATAGACCACAGCTTAAAAATCCCACCTCTGACAACAAACATTCTCCAATTAATTTCCCAACACTCTAAGCAATATAAAGCCACCACCTAACTCTAGCTCTTTAACTTCTTTTTGCCCATCTTTAGCATTTTTGTATATACGTTTATTCAAATGTACAATTATTTATTTTGACTACTCTAGTAGTAGATAGCTTCATTTGTCTTTCCCATTCAATTGCAAGCTCCTTGAGAGAAGAGAATGTGTCATTTCTTTATTTTGTACTTCCCAAGTGTACTACACCAAGTCGCTACTCACTCAATGCAACAACAATAACTCCTCCTCCTCCTCCCATCACCATCCCCAGATTTGGGATTCTGTATTAAAATATAACTATATTGTCTTAGAGGAACTCCATCAGCTCTTCCCCTCTTACTTATCCACTCCTCTCCTACTACACTCCAGTTTGTATTCCTCATTCTTCTCAAAATCACTTTCTCACTCTGCCTCCTCATTTATTCTGCTTCTGGCCCTTTGCTTACCCTTTTCTTTCTGTCTAGAACTCTCATCCCCTTCAGATCCACCAAATCCAGGCTTCCCCATTTTCAAAGGCCTTCTGAAATTCCAACTCTTTTGGGAGGCTTTCCCTGATGATGATGATGGCATTTCTTAAGTGCTTAATATGTGCAAAGCACTGTTCTAAGCACTGGGGAGGTTACAAGGTGATCAGGTTGTCCCACATGGGGCTCAAAGTCTTAATCCCCATTCACTTGATCATGGCCCCCCAACTATTGTTTTGGCCTTTGGTGTCACAGTCACCCTTAGCACTCCAAATCAACTCATATATCCCAATTTTGAAGCCCAAACTTATTCAGTTGTACAACTGCCCATTCTCTTCATCCATCTATACTCTTTTTCAAGCACTCATGATATCCCGCCTTGACTACTGTGGGACCTCCCAGCCTCCTGTCTTCCCCCATTCAAATCCTTACTTCACTCAGCTGCCCGGATCATTTTGTAAAAACAGTTCAGTCCACATCTCCCTACCCCTCCAGGTCCTCAAGTGGTTGCTCATTCACCTCCGCATCGAACAGAAATTCCTTACCATTGTCTTTAAAGTACGCAATCGGCTCTTCCTACTCCTACCTTACCTTGCTGATTTCATACTATAACCCAGCCTGCCCACTTCACTTCTCTAACACCAACCTGCTCAGTGAACTTTGATCTCGTCTATCTCATCATCAACCCCTTACCTACATCTTTCCTCTGGCCTGGAACTACTTCTTCATTCATATCCAATAAACCACCACTCTTCCCATCTTCAAAGCCTTATTAAAATCACATCCTCCCACAGGCCTTTCCCAACTAAGCCCACCTTTCCTCTACTCTCTACCCCTTCTGCATCACCTATGCATTTGGTATCCTTTAAGCAACTGATATTCACCCCACAACATTTACATATATATATATATATATATATATATATATATATATATATACACATATATTTATTTATGTTATTTGTTAAGTGCTTAATATGTGCCAGACACAGTAATAAAGATAATGATAATGCTTAACAAATACCATTATTGCTATCGTTATTATTACTACTACTACTACTAATAATAATAATAATAATAATAATAATCATGGTATTTGTTAAGTGCTTACTATGTGCACTAAGGACTGGGGTAGATACAAAGTAAACACGTTGTCCCATGTGGGGCTCATAGTCTTAATCCCCATTTTACAGATGAGGTAACTGAGGCACAGAGAAGTTAAGTGGCTTGCCCAAGGTCACACAGCAGACAAGTGGCAGAGCCAGGATTAAAAGCCAGGTCCCGCTAACTCCCAGGACTGTGCTCTATCCACTAGGCAATGCTGCTTCCCTCTCTATATTATACAATAATATATTAGTAGAGCTGCATATGTCCATAATTTAATATCTGTCTCCCCATCTAGATCACAAGCTCATTGTGGACAGGGAATATATCTCCCAATTCTGTTGTATCATACTCTCTCAAACACTTAATACTGTGCTCTACAGTGCTCTAATAAATACCATTGATTGATTGATATATATTCACAAACACTTATTTGTGATCAAAATAAGGCTGCTGCTAAGAAATTGTGGATTGTAACTTTAAAAATCTTTCACCTTATACATAGATAGATCATTATTCTAGCGCCTTTATTCCTCAACCCATCATTGAAAGATTTGTGTTTGAGTGAGCTCATCTTCCCTCAAAAGTCATGTTTCTTAAACAACGTTATTATATGCCAATTTATTTGAAATATTCCGAGATAATTCTACAATTAGGGTTCTGCCCTAGGTAGCCCTCTTAATAGGTGCCATGAAAACAGAGCTTTAAGTGAAAGAGTGCTAAATGAAGTACAGTTTCCCCATTGGAAACCACGCAAAGTGCATTAATATCTTCTTCCAAAGCAAAAAATTTAGCTACACCATATAAATATATTTTTAATGGGATAAAAAGCGCAATACAGTCACATGATCCAATAGCTAGGAAAATAAGTGCCCATAATGAAAGATTTTGAAATATAATTTTTGAGTCCATATATACACAAAATTTCAAAGTTTGATCTTTCAGATACCATTTAGCAAAAAAGGCATCTTGGTTTTACAGTTCTGCCATTACTTATGCTCAGTGGATATCATTAGCTAATGCTAAATTAAAGTAGTCTTTATCATTCTATTAAGTCAGCCAAAATACTTCAAAGGGAGGGAAAGGGACATGCTTATGCTAAGATAAACTTTGCAGCATTACCTCTAGGTGAGAGGACATTAAAATTCAATATCTCCATTTTTTATGGCATTTGTTAAGCACTTACTATGTGTCAAACACTGTTCTGAGCACTGGGGTAGGTACAAGTGAATTGGGTTGAAAACAGACTCTGATCCACATGGGGCTCACAGTCGAAGTAGGAAGGAGAACGGTACTGAACTGAGGCATAGAGAAGTTAAATGACTTGCACAAGGTCACACGGCAAGCAATTGGCAGAGTCGGGATTAGAACTCAGGGCCTCTGACTCCCAGGCTTGTGCTTTTTCCACTAGGCCACACTGCTTCCCTATTACAAAAGAGTGCTAAAAGAAGAGCATTATAGCAAGGAAGGTTGTATCGGAATCCCATGTTTACACTACAACATTGGAGTGGGGAAAATGTCTAAAATTTTTTTCAATCTTCTGAGACGCTGTAGCCTCCCAAGCTGTACTGGGATTTTCAGGTGGCTTGCTTTGTCTGATCGCCTTTTCAGGTATGGCTTGGGAGGCATTTCACAGGCTTGGGGGACAATCGGATACAACAGAGAGCTGCAATTCCTCCACTTTCCAGCTCCTTCCACACACAGAGCTGGCATTCCGGGGAAGCTAGGTTATTAGAGGGAGAAGCATGGGATTTTGCTGTGTTTCTTCTGCTTTCCAGCTCCTTCCACACATGGAGCTGCCATCCTGGGGAGGCTATGTTATTAAAGGGAGAAGCCTGGGATGTTGGGAGGTACATCTATAACCATGAGGGTGGATGTCAAGGAGGGCAACCATCACACTGCTTCTCCAAGCATCCTTTGTTGCTACTATCAGGGACAGAATACTGGGCTGGAAGGACCATTGGCCTGACCCAGGTTGGCACTGCTAATGTTCTCATGTTCTTCTGTCTTACAGTGTCTTCTTGGTCCCCACTTGTTACATAGCTTCCTGGTAATGAGCACTTTGACAGCTGGGTAATGTAGGGTGAGGGAAAATGTTCAGCTAAAATAAAATGGCCTTAAAAAAAAAACAAAAAAAAAACTCACAGCAATTATCTTGGGCTTTTCACTTGCAAGAACTGAGGAATATGAAGATCAGAGCATTCCCATATTCCGAGTCAGACTCCATCTTCAATGCCCTATGGACTTTGAACATTAAAGCTGTGAATTGGGCTCAACAAGAGGTGGAATCTCTAAGTGATGGTCACCCTAGGCCCATGTCCTGCTGTGAATAAAGTCAAAGATTTGAAGGCAAAAATCTGCATCTGAATGGGAAATTTAGCCAATTGGTAGTCTTTCTAAAAATACCTTCTAGAGGCCTGGAAAGGAGAGGCCTCCCTTGCTTTTTCATTTCCTCCTGACACCCCCTAATGCAATGTACATGGCAACCTTGCATTTCCTCAATCTCAGTTTTCTCCTGCATGATAAGATGAATCTTTTCTGTTAAAAAGGGCAGATTCCATTGTCTGAGTTATCCCATGGGCATGGTCAGTGTGGAGTACGCCACACTTGGAGCTGGGAAGTAGGGAGTAGCTTTGCGGAAAGAGCTTGGGACGGATGGCAGTCGGGACACCTGGATTTTAGTCCCAGCTCTGCTACCTGTCTGCTGTGTGACCTAGGTCAGATCACTTAATTTCTCTGTGCTTCAGTGTCCTCATCCATAAAATGGGGGAAAACTATGTGTTCTCTCTCCATCTTGCACTGTGAGCCCCATGTGAGACAGACTGCGTCCACTCTGATTATCTTGTATCTACCCCAGAGCTTGACACGTAGTAAGTGTTTAACAAATAACATCACTGTTCTCTTTGGAAGGAGGGGGGAAAGTCTGTGGGCAAAGCGAAGGCAGGTCCCTACTGCCAACATCAACTACATCCCCACTTAGCACACCTCAGTTGGACAGGCTAGATAAAGCTCTGAGGAGCGAGCGGTGGTTTTAGTTAAGCCTTTACAGTGCCAAGCACTGTACTAAGGACTGGGATAGATACAGGATGATCAGGTGAGACACAGTCTTTGTCCCACAGAATTACTACTGATGGAGCTCACAGTCAAAGGGGAAAGGAAGGCAGGTAATCCCCATTGTACAGATGAGGAAACAGGGGCATCGGGAAGTTAAGTGACTTGCCCAAGTTTACTCAGAAGGCAAATGGTGGAACCAGGAATATAACTCAGGTCCCCTGACGACTCCCAAACAGGAGCTTTTTCCAGGGTCAAACTGCTTCTCCTGGTCTTGTCAGAGGCCTGGGATAAGCAAGTCTAGGAGTCCAGAGCAAAGAAGTTTTTTTGAGGCTAATACCCTTGTCCCCACAGTCACCCATGTGGAGTCGGTATTTCTGACCCTAACATCACCAGGCCAGCAGGATCCTCATGCCCAGCCTACAGGAGAGAAGCTGAGATCCAGAATTAAGAAACCAAATGAACGGGGTACATAGAGACGCCGGGATTCCATCCAGAGCTTAGAGTCAAACAGTGGTTGGGGATCTTTTCTCCCTCCACACAGCCCCTCCCTCACCCCCTTCGCAGATAAATATTTTTAATCGGTTTCTCTTCTGCTTCAGTTGTTCACAGATCCCTGAAACATTTATGAGGCCAAGGTGGTGGGGGGTGATTTTTGTTGTTTTAAATAAAATTGCAAAATGAAACTGTTAATCTACCTTGCTGCCGCTGAATTACTGGCAGCGTTTGCTGAGGGCTTGTTTCCTCTTTTCAAAGGCCCAACACCCTCATTTTTTAATGGGGAACCCAGACACTGCCCTCTGAAGTGAGGTGAGAGGGAGAAGATGAACTGGCCTGGAGGCTGCTAGAGAGTCCAGTGTCCAAGACACTCCTTAACAGCAGCATGGCTCAGTGGAAAGAGCATGAGCTTGGCAGTCAGAGGTCCTGGGTTCTAATCCTGGCACCACCACTTGTCAGCTGTGTGACTTTGGGCAAGTCACTTAACTTCTCTGTGCCTCAGTTCCCTCATCTGTAAAATGGGGATTAAAATGGGGATTAATAATAATCATAATAATAATGATGGTATTTGTTAAGCACTTACTATGTGCAAAACACTGTTCTAAGCACTGGAGAGGTTACAAGGTGATCAGGGTCTCCCACGGGGGGCTCACAGTTTTAATCCTCATTTTCCAGATGAGGTAACTGAGGCACAGAGAAGTTAAGTGACTTGCCCAAAGTCACACAGCTGACAGTTGGCGGAGCCGGGATTTAAACCCATGACCTCTGACTCCAAAGCCTGGGCTCTTTCCACTGAGCCATTAAGACTGTGAGACCCCCTTGGGACAACCTGATCACCTTGTAACCTCCCCAGCACTGAGAACAGTGCTTTGCACATAGTAAGCGCTTAATAAATCCCATCATTATTATTATTATTATTAACACCGAACTGCCCCTGGATGCCAGTGACACAGTGATTGACTGCAGTGCTGAGAACACTAGTGCCAAACTGCCCATAAAGGCAAAGTTTTCAAGAGCCCCGTGGCGATGCTTCTCTCTCCTGACTGATCTTGGGTTGCGGATTCACCTCAGAGGAGTTGGATTCCTCTTCCTCTCTCCTTTCAGCTGATAACAAGTGTGGAATTTGTTAAGCGCTTACTATGTATCAAGCACTGTAATAAGCACTGGGACAGGTGCAAGATAATCAGTCCCTGTCTCACAAAGGACTCCCAATTTAAGCAGGACAGAGAACAGTTTTTGAATCCCCATTTTACAGGTGAGGAAACTGAGGCTCCGAGAAGTGAAGTGATTTGTCCAAGATCATGTGGCAAGTAAGTGTTGGAGCTGGGATTTGATCTCAGGTCCTCTGAATCCCAGGTCCATGCTGTCTCCTTTAGGCCCTGCTGCTTCTTTAAAAACTGCTCAGAGAAAGCTGAGGCCTCTGCTAGGTGTTGACTAAAAATAATAATAATAATCGTGGTATTTGTTAAACACATTACATGCCAAAACACTGCACTAAGCACTGGAGAAGATACAAGAAAACCAGGTTCCACGTGGGACTCACAGTCTAAGTAGGAGGGAGAACACGTATTGAATCCCCATTTTGCAGATGAGGAAACTGAGGCACAGAGAAGTTAAGTGATTTGCCCAAAGTCAAACAGCAGGTAAGTTGCAGAACTGGAAATTAGAACCCAGGTCCTCTGACACCCAAGCCGGTGCTCTTTCCGCTAGATCATGCTGCTTTCCCTACTTCTGCTACTACTTCCCTTCTTCTATTACTACTTCTACTCTCTTCCCTTCCCCTTCCAAGTCAGGGCCCTTACTACTGGCTGGTTTCTTGACTGTTGAGCTTAACTCTGCTCTGCACAAAGTAAGCAGTTAAGAGCTACCATCATTCATAGAGAAGCAGCATGGCTCAGTGGAAAGAGCCCAGGCTTTGGAGTCAGAGGTCATGGGTTCAAATCCTGCTCCACCACTGTCAACTGTGTGACTTTGGGCAAATCACTTAACTTCTCGGAGCATCGGTTACCTCATCTGTAACATGGGGATTAAGACTGTGAGCCCCCCATGGGACAACCTGATCACCTTGTAACTTCCCCAGCACTTTAAACAGTGCTTTGCACATAGTAAGCACTTAATAAATGTCATTACTATTATTATTATTCATTCAATCATATTTATTGAGTGCTTACTGTGTTCAGAGCACTATACTAAACACTTGGGAAATACAAATCAGCATCATATAGAGATGGTCCGCTCACTACTGACTGACTGTTTGATTACTATCTCAAGACGTGAAAAATTCTGCAGGTGCTTAGTTTTCTGAATTGGATGACACTCCAATTGTCAACCGTGTGACTTTGGGCAAGTCACTTAACTTTTCTGTGCCTCAGTTGCCTCATCTGTAAAATGGGGATTGAGACTGTGAGCCCCCCGTGGGACAACCTGGTCACCTTGTAACCTCCCCAGCACTTAGAACAGTGCTTTGCACATAGTAAGCGCCTTATAAATGCCATCATTGTTACTATTAACTAGCTCAGGGTGTGTGTTCCCTATTTGCATATGAGTGAGTATGGATGTCCTGCCAATGCAAACCTCTGTTCCTCAGAGACAAAACAGTAAGTCGTTTTTATCTCTGAGGAATTCAGGTTCGGAGAATGATGTGGAGGGCTGGGTCTTGCTTTCAGAAAATTTCCAAGTAAAGCCCTCAGCAAAGATATCCCCGGCCAGAAACATATTAGGGTTCTGGGCTGAGTCCACAGGCATCGTTGCTAGGATTAGTGCTGCTATTAAACAGCAAAGTACCAGTTCAGCATTCCTTCAAATGTTTTGTTGTTTCGGGAGATGGCACTCAATCCTTTTTTCCCCCCTCTATGGATTGTGACTTTGCTTAGCCTCAGTTATGCTTTCTTAGACACATTGATGTTTCTCTTTCCTGACTTTTTCTGGGTGGGGATGGTTTTCCGAGAGGCATATGAAAGGACGCCTAGTGAAAAATCCCTTCAACCAAACACTAGGGATCTTGAGGTTGATCATAAACCTGTGCGCCAGGGTCAAAGCCCTCTTGAGGCAGGGATAATGCCTACCAACTCTATAGCACTCTCCGAAGAGCTTAGTACAGTGCTCCTCTGCGTAGAGTAAACACTTGATAAATGCCACTGATTGAGTGGAAGGACTAAGGTAAGTACTAATAATCGTGGCAATTGTTAAGCACTTACTATGTGTTAAGCACTGTTCCAAGCACTGGGGTTGGACACAGTTCCTGTCCCACAAGGGGCTCACACTCAATCCCCATTTTTCAGATGAGGAAACTGAGGCACAGAGAAGTTAAGTGAGTTGCCCAAGGTCACAAAGCAGACATGTGTCAGAGTCGAGATTAGAACCCATGACCTTCTGACTTCCAGGGCTGTGATCTATCCACTATGCCATGTGTTCTCTGCAAAGAGTAAGCACTCAATAAATAAAACCATGGATAGATTAACTTACTGAGGGGAAGGACTAGGGCTTAGTACAGTGCTCTGCACAGAGTAAACTCTCAATAAATACCATTGATTGACTGATGGATTGAATGGAAGGACTAGCAGGGGGAATCTCAGAGAATGGTAGGAAGATTGGAATAATAATAATAATAATTTTGGTATTTGCTAAGCGCTTACTATGTGCAAAGCACAAAGCGCTGGGGAGGATACAAGGTGATCAGGTTGCCCCATGTGGGGCTCACAGTCTTAATCCCCATGTTACAGATGAGATAGCTGAGGCACAGAGAAGTTAAGTGACTTGCCCAGAGTCACAGAGCTGACAAGCAGCAGAGCCAGAATTTGAACCCATGACCTCTGACTCCCAAGCCCGTGCTCTTTCCACTGAGCCACGCTGCTTCCTGGGGATCTCTGGGATTTTGAGGTCTTGGCCAGACCGTACACAAGACACACCTCTAGTCTACAGAGAGTGCCTAGCACAATAGAAACTGCTTCAGGATGAAGATTCAGAGCATAAAGTTTGCTTTAAACACTGTTTGGAAAATCAAGTCCACTCAGAAAAGGACAGAAAAGAGACACTTCAATGTGTCTAAGAAAACAAAAGTGATAATGCACTGAGTGCAACTCCAGTAGCCAGAAAGAGGTTCTGGAATTCCCCAAAGTGAAAAAGACTCAGCGGATGTAGGGTTGAGTCTGATATGCAACATGGGATTTGGATGTTTCTATTCCGATTGTCTGTCGGTTATAAATTAGGACCTAGAGAACAGCTCCTCAGACAGATACTTTAGGAGGAATTTGGAAACTTCAGACAAAAGCTCAGAAAATCATCCTAAGCGACGCCGAGATTTTCAATATTAAAACCAGAAACTCAAAGCCTGAAATCCCATTTCCTTTTCTGCCAATGTATCTCCGAAGGAAACCTTCTTAGGCAGAGGGACCAGCCAAGAGGTGTAACCAGTAAGAGATGGGCCAGCAGGTCATTTGGGGTGAATGAACACAACACCCCAAAACATTCAGAAAAGTACGAGGTATCTGGGAATTTTGCATTCCCAAGTGGAAACGGCTGGGCCTTTAAAGGTGAGAGATGCCACGGGCAGAACATGTCAGACTGTGACATCTAGGAATATTTGACAGAAGAAGCACAAAGACACTCCTTTTGGTTTGAAATTTCAGTGACAATAAGAATGAATTTGTGCAGGCATCAAGCTGTCACAGGATCGGCAGTGATGGATATCGGAGAGGAGAGTGCCACATAAAGCTGTAGCGTGAGCTGCGGAGAACACTGAGCGTTTTATTAATAGGACCTCAGGGCAGTCCTGGACACCCAGAGCCGTCATAAATACCTGGCCATTTGAGCGGCTGTAAAATAACATGGTGTTTTTTCAGGGAGGCTGGAGGTGTAATGTTTTTTAACGGGATGCAATAAAGTGAGTTTGAGAAATGAACGTGGTGGTATAAATAGTAAAAGGTAAATGATGCTTATCAAGGAAAATACCAAGGCATTGAAATCCAATTAGTTTTGACAGAATCACTTGATGGAAAAAATAAACAGGTCTGCTGAGCCGAACTAGATTTGGGGCACGAGTGGGTCTTGCTCATGTTATTTCAAATGAACTTAGCCTTAGGGGAAAGAAATACAAAAGTTAAGAAAAGGACAAACGTAGGCTCACTGTCTGGGAACTGGCAGACTCCCAGAATGAGGGAAAGTCATTCAAAGGTCGGCATCTCGTGGCGTTTCTCAGCCCTCCCTTCCTGTTCCCTGTTAGTCTCAGGGTCCCTTGAAGGAGTAGGCAGGTAGCACTTGGCAAATTGCCTGCAAATATGTATTTTTCTTACTCAGGTGACCAGTGTCAATGCTGGGCTGGGCTATAGCACCAAGTCCCAGCAGGCAGTTGCCTTGGTAGCTGCTGTGACCTTCGCCTTGGCCACCTATTTTTCAGGATTCCTCCTGGATCGGTCTACCTTATGGAATGCCCTAGATGGCTCTTTGATCAGAAATCTCCACCACCGATGGCAGACCCCCTACTTGCACAGCCAAGACTTGACCCTAGGCCTCCTGATTCCCAAAGCTGTGCTTTTTCCATGCATCGCTCAGAGGCGAGGATACAAAGATTTGATTAGAAAAATGGGAATGATGTAAAGTTATGTCCTTGTCGGAACCACTGCACATAACATCCTCTGTTTCTGTCACCAGGCTGTTAAGAGTGGCAGCAGGGGTAGCGAGAAGGCTGTTGAAGCCATTTAGTGTTGGGGAGTCAGTGATAAGAGATCAGTTACTGTGCTGGAAACTCCAATACTGACTTCTCAGAGTTCCAGCTGCCATTTCCTGCCACTTCTGGTCCCAGGGAGAAGTTACCCATAGCTCTGTCCCCTGCACGGAAATTCTGGGGAGCCAACAGTAATGGAGGCTGTTCTTCACTCGTCCTTATCCCTCCTGCTTCTGTTATCTGCTCTGAACTGGTAGAGGAGACTGATCTCCACTGCTCTGACAAAGCTGTTTTCCCCTTGTAAATGTCCTCGACTGAAACAGAACAGTCTCATTTCCTGAGGGAGCCATGGCTTCTTTAAATGACCTGTTCGGCCGAGAAAAATCCATTTTGGTTTGGAGGATGTTGATGGTTTATTGCTCAAGAAACCATTTTCTTGGTGGGAGCTTGGTAGTGTGCAAAAATTAAAATCCATTACGTGGTACTTCATGTTCATAAAGTTCTTTAGGATAAATTACTAGTCAGTCCTCTCAGCATTCTTGTGAGCTAACTCAGTTACATTATCATCCTTGTGTTTCAGATGAGGGAACTGGAACCCAGAGAGGCTCGGTAACTGGTCCAGGCTCCCTTAGCAAGTGGAGATTAAAGACAGCCCTGCTACTCCGTGCTCTGATACCCAGGTCACTTCAGTGATCTCTAGACCGTGTTGCACTCTTCCCATCTAACAGCCCTTTTCAGCCAGGCATAAGCCCGAGTTTTCTGGCCCAAACATCCATTCATTCAATCATATCGAGTGCTTACTGTGTGCAGAGCACTGCACTAAGTGCTTGGGACGTACAAGTCGGCAACATATAGAGACAGTCCCTACCCAACAATGGGCTCACAGTCTAGAACGTATATGTATATATATATATTGTTCAAACATATATCTATTCAAACATATATTGAGCCTCTTATGCCACAGCAATCATGAAACCGCTTTAGTCTCAGAAAAAGAAAAGACGTCTTCCCTTTTGAGATGGTGAAATAAAGTCAGAAAAATACAGCTTCTGCCACCTGGAGAGGGGTTCGCCTGGTACATTCCCTGATACGACTGAATTGAAAATGATTAATTCAAGCCTCACCTACTCCAAGCATCCAGTGGTGGGAATAACTGGGATTTCATAATTTCATAGGAAGTCAGATCCTAGGGGAGACACCACCACAAAAAGACAAAATATACTGTAGCCCAAACACAGACTTCGACTCCGAACTTCTCCATCTGTCTAGAAAGACAAGGTTTGTCAGGCTGAAAGTTGGCAGCAGGCCTGCTTATCAGATGAAGTCCCTTTAACAGATGCCTCTGTGGCTTGCAAAAGTGCCATGCAAGTGGCTATCATGGAATGGGACAAGGGCATTATATCAGTTTTATATCTGAGTTAGGAAGAGCTCTTTTCTCATGAGATTAAATGAAGACTAATCAGGAAGAATGTTTAGCTATTAAATGAACCATTGCGTCCTTTAAATATCACCTCATGGGTCATAAATTTCTATTACATCCTAAAAAATCAATCACTGTCAGGTGAAAATTAAAGATGAAGTGAGTAGGATAGTCACGCTAAGATTCACCGCTACCCCTAAGCACATTCATCTCATCTATTTATTTTTCAAAAGCTCGTATTTTTTTCATCCTGGTCTTATCTGGACACTGAAGTGATTTATGGATTGGGTGACTGCTCTCAGTAGAGTGGTTCCTAAAAACAGGACATTAAAGAGATGCTTTTCAGTTGCTCTTTGACTTGTCTGCATGTTGTTATTCAAATTCATGAGGACGATAATAACAATAGCAACAATAATAATTGTGATATTTGTTAAGCATTATGTGCTCATCAAATCTGACTATGGTGCAGGAGGCGACACCTTCAGATTTATGGTTTCTGGGGGTGCCAATAAACCTAAGTCAACGGGAGCATTAGATGCTGGTTTGGACAATGAGCTAGATTGCTCCCCTCTTTAGTGTCTGAAAATCCCAGAAGGAAACAGACTGTCTACAGATTTCTAGCCCTGTGACATTTAGGAAAGTTCTAGTAGGAATAAAATCTTTTCTCTTGGAATTTTGGTGTACATGTTCCAGTGCTTAGAACGGTGCTTGACACCTAGTAAGCCCTTAACAAATATCATCATTATTATTATATTATTATTATTCCATCTACAGACAGGGAAGGAAGAGCTCAGTTTTCGATGAAAATGTATGTGCATGTAAGGGAGGATTGGAAATAGGTCTTTGGTCTTCATTGTAGTAGAGCTCAAGGTAGGTCTAGATAGCAGGTGGCATGGCCACTTGAGAAGCAGCATGGCTCAGTGGAAAGAGCCCGGGCTTTGGAGTCAGAGGTCATGGGTTCAAATCCCGGCTCTGCTAATTGTCAGCTGTGTGACTTTGGGCAAGTCACTTCACTTCTCTGTGCCTCAGTTCCCTCATCTGTAAAATGCGGATTAAGACTGTGAGCCCCACGTGGGACAACCTTGATTACCTTGTGTCCCCCCAGTGCTTAGAACAGTGCTTGGCACATTGTAAGCACTTAACAAATACCAACATTATAATTATTATTATTATGGCCTAATCAGATGAGCTTCAGTGCTTCCACCTATGGTTCCTTCGCTAAGGCACATGAATCGCAAAATGGGTGTGGTATCTGTCAAGCAATTTAACAGCCTCTCTTTCTTTCCCTATCTGTAAAATGAAGACAAAAGCCTAAATGAAGTTCCCCTTTCCAGAGACCTGAGAGAAACAGTGTAATGTGCTGTGCAAAATGCTTGGAGCATCTTAGAAAAAAGATGCTATAAAAACGCCAGATACTCTTATTTTTATCAAAGCCACATCCTCCGCTTCCAGCTATTTAATTTATTTTTAACAGCGTTTCCCACATATGGGGTCTCCTTCAAGGTTAGGGAGATGCTAGTAACACTCTGAGAATGAAACAACTAGAAGTACAGCCCGGCAATTTTCTATACTTACATGGCTTATCCTTCTTGCGGCAATCTTGGTGTTGGGGAAAAATTATTTTGTGAAACTTGGTAAATTGCTAGGTAAACTATTTCTTTGGATAATGGTGTGTCTGACATTTTAAACATCTGAAACCTTTCAGAGTCATTAGATCTCAGGTAGGGGAGGTCAGATGGTACCTCTGGAGATGCATCCTATTAGCTGATCTTTAGGTGATATGATATATGTGGTTGGGGTTGGAAGGAAGATGTGAGTCTGTGATAGCTGAATTCTAAATAGATACTTGGAAGGAATTTCAAACAAGTGGTGTAAGTAATCCCACAGTCTGTCAGAATGGAGAGAAGTGAAATGATTTTGCAAGGGAAAATAGAACTTTTGTGGAGCGACTTTATATGAAGTCCCTTTTTTATTTTCCTTTAATTAAACTGTCATTAAAATTATAATGCACCATATTGTGGGGCTGTATAAATTTAACTGGCCTCAGACATCATGTTCTTCCTGGCTACTCAACTGTCCGCATGCAAATCAGGGTAGAGAAGCAAGGTTCTTAACCTTTTTCCATTCAAAGCATATCTCATTCTCTCTCTGACATTCACTCTGTCTCTCTTTCAAATTTTCTATCCACACTCTCCTGTCTTCCTTCAAATTCCCTACATGTTACCATAGCACTCAACAATCAGCATGCCAATCCACTGCAATTCATTAGATCCTTAGAAGGGATGAATTAATACAACCATGCAAGTTAGCACAGGATCACAGGTCTAGTACCTAAAATAAATCAGGTTGAAGTTAAGATTGTTAAAAAAAAAAAAGTAACTGCTATCTACAGGATTAGTACTGCTGATACAAGTGACTACTCATATCACTGCAACCTGGATCAATCTCTATTGCTCAGCGGATGGGGCCAAATGTCCAGGACTGCCACGTCACTGGATTGAACTTCCAGGACTTCCAAAAATAGGACTTTTGGGATTGTGGTTTTGAGAGATTAGTAACATGGTGAGGGATATTTTAGGGGTGAGGTCTCCTAGCTGTAATTTTTGTTGATTCATTTATTACTCACTGTGCCCCAATCTTGTCTATTTAGTCTCTGACCCCTTTCCAACATCATCCCCCTAGACTAGAACTCCTTCCCCCTCCATATATGCCCGACCACCACTCTTCCCACTTTTAAAGAACTACTACGGTCACATCTCCTCCAAGAGGCCTTTTCCGATTAAGCCCACTTTTCCCTGGCTCATTCTCACTTCTGTGCCATCTACGCAGTTCAGTCTGTGACCTATGGACACTTGATATTAATTCCACCTCCAACCCCACGGCACTTATGTACAAATCTTTAAATTATATATTATAAATTACTTATTTATTCATGTTTATGTCTGTCTCCTCCTCTAGACTGTAAGTTCATTATGGGCAGGGAAGGGGTCTGCTAATTCTGTTGTACTGTACTCTCCCAAGTGCTTAGTAATAATAATAATAATAAGAATAAGAATAATGGCATTTATTAAGTGCTTACTATGTGCAAAGCACTGTTCTAAGCACTGGGGAGCTAACAAGGTGATCAGGTTGTCCCATGGGAGGCTCACAGTCTTAATCCCCATTTTACAGATGAGGTAACTGAAGCCCAGAGAAGTTAAGTGACTTCCCCAAAGTCACACAGCTGACAATTGGCGGAGCCAGGATTTGAACCCATGACCTCTGACTCTGACTCCAATGGCTCTTTCCACTGATGAGCCATTGCACTGTCCTCTCCCAACCAATCGATCATATTTACTGAGCACATACTCTGTGCAGAACACTGTACTAAGTGCTTCAGGGAGTACAGTATAAAAGAGTTGGTTGGTAGACACGTTCCCTGCCCACAACGAGCTTCCAGGCTAAAGGGACTCCCAAAGCCCTTAGTCCAATGCTCTGAACACAGCAAGTACTCAATAAATACCAGTAATTGATTGACTGATTGGGGATAAGGGTAGGGATGTGGTGAAAATCAGTCAATCCTTTTTGCTTCCCTTACTCTCTGACCCCCAGCCAATAATAAGTGCGGCCAACTGTAGGTCTAAATGTCTCTGGGTGAGCCAGGAGCCTCTGAGTGTGAATGGAAAGGGAAGACTGATGGCAATTTACAAGCTAATCAAAATCCTTGCTAACTTGACAAACAACCAATAATTATTTATTGAGCACTTAGGACCCACAACAGGCTTACAGTCCAGAGGACTGACAATTTCTTAACCCAACTGCAAAGCTTAATTACAATTTGTTCACTCTTTAACACATTCTCATCCATTCACTCACATCCATCAATCAATGGTACTTATTGAGTGCTTACCTTGTGCAGAGCACTGTACTAATTACTTGGAAGAATACAATACAATAGAGATGGTAGACACATTCGCCGCCCTCAAGGAACTTACAGTGATGGGCTAGTCGGAAGGCAGCGGAGTTTTTAAAAACTGAGTTTAGAGGAAAATATTCTGAATAGATATAGAGAATATTATTTATTCTACATTCTGTGTATGAGGTCTTCTCATTCCAAAGGCTCACAGACTCCTAGACACAGTCTCAGAGACCATCTCTAAGACAGCCACAGGTCTTGTTCGTAGTCATGGTTTTCAATGCCTGTGAATCCACTGACCCCCAAACAAACTTGAATTAAAAACTGTTTACACAAAAAGCAGTTTTTTTTCCCACCCAGGCTTTATGTTTTCTTTTGCCCTCCTGACGGGTAAGACTTAGAGCAATGTTTCTTCATAACATTCATAAGGTCACTGTTACTTGACCTTAAAGTAACATGATGAACCCAAGTTTTTGTATAAGATTTTCCAAATTTCCCTTTGAAGTTCCTCCTGGACTTCGAATTGTTTGTTTCCTGCCCTAAATTGTTAAGGGGCGGGTGGTTAGGAGGAGAAGTTTCCTTCGTGAAATGACTGCCTTGCATCACCCCAGAAGCTGCCTGCTGGACAATACTAGAGGAAGTGACCTTATTGTAAAAGAACAACTCAATGACTCCTCTCCCACTGGCCTTGACTCCTATTTTGAGGGCAGGAGTGGGGTCAGCTGAGCATAGGTGCTTTAAAGGGAAAATAATCACCTCCTACCAAACTGAGTGGCCTTTGCAAACAGATCAGAGAAAAGCCAAAGGCAGAGTTGCCTGCATTCCTTTCAACCTCCAATGGGCCTTATTAAGGAGCTTACTGTTTTCCCCGAGGAAGGAGATTCCTAATAGAATGGGAAAATATATGGTTGAGAAATAGGCGGCTAATGCAGAGCTGACTGATTTTAATAAGCCTTGCGCAGATAATTTTCTTTAGCCAAATGAGGAGGAATATGAGATTTCAGGCCTTGTTCATTGCCTTCTTCATCCTAGACTAGTTATAAAAGGCCTCTTCTGGATGATGTTCCAGCCGTGGACAATAGAATTTTTATTTCCGAAAAGACTTCTACCTCTGCAGATAGATAGATGGCTGCTTTCTGAAAGGACATTTGCCAGGGCAAAAGAGACATCACTTCACGGCTAATTTTTGTGTCAAGAGAATAAGAAGAGTAGGTAGAAATGCTACGCTGGGGTGGCCCCAGAGGAAGTCGGGGCAGCACGGGAGCTCATAAAGGATGGGGACAATAAATCCTGTCCAGGAAACAGCCTCACCTGAGTAGTTCAGCCCCTAGAGTAGGTGCCGGAAACCTTCGTGGGCAGAAGAGCCAAACAAAATGAAAACCTTGAACAGC
This sequence comes from Tachyglossus aculeatus, assembly GCF_015852505.1. NCBI lineage: Eukaryota > Metazoa > Chordata > Mammalia > Monotremata > Tachyglossidae > Tachyglossus > Tachyglossus aculeatus. Next base: position 38,048,762 of record NC_052067.1, on the reverse strand, counting down.
TGGTGTGCAAAGAGCCAACCATGCATTTTAAACATGCATTTACATAGTTTACTTCATTCTCCATCTGATCATTTTAAATGCCTCTTCCCCAACCCCGCGGTTTGGCAACATCCGTTCAGCAGCAGCCAGGAGCCAAATCTACACCCTCATCCCCCGGGGCCTTGGGATAGTCAGTTTTACAGGGTCCCTAAATGACACTTATCATTACGTTGTGCTGCACACTGCACAATGTGATGATATCACTGCACCGTGAGACTGCTTCACAACAACAGTTGTTGCTGCCAGCACGGGAAGGGAGGAGGAGAGAAGAAATAGGAAGGGAGAGAAAGGAAACGGGGAGTGAATGGGAAGGAAAGAAAGGGTAGGAAAGGGTAGAGAAGCAGTGTGATCTAGTGGATAGAGCACAGGCCTGGGAGATAGAAGGACCTGGGTTCTAATCCTGGCTCTGCCACTTGTCAGCTGTGTGACCTTAGGCAAGTCACTTCACTGCCTCAGTTACCTCATCCATAAAATGGGGATTGAGACTGAGAGCCCCATGTGGAACAGGGGCTGTATCCAACCTGATTACCTTGTCTCTACCCCAGTGTTTAGTACAATGCCTGGCACATTCAATCAATCAATCAATTGTAAATGCTTAACAAATACCACAATTATCATGATTATTTTTAGGAAGGGCAGAAGGGGGAATTCATTAATTCATTCATTCATTCAATGGTATTTACTGAGCACTTACTGTGTGCAGAGCACTGTACTAAACGCTTGGGAAGTACAAATTGGCAACATATAGAGACGGTCCTTACCCAATAGCGGGCTCACAGTCTAGAAATGGAAGGGAATGGAAAGCAAAGCAGAAGGAGGCAGGGAAGGGAAGTGTGGTGGGGGGAAAGCAGGGGAGAAAACCGCAGGGGAAAGAGAAAGGAAAGAGAGGATTAAGGAGGGGAGGGGAGGCTGGAGGGGCAACATGAAGGGCCAGCACTGGTAGAGATTAGTCTTTTTCCTCTTCTCTCCCCTGCCCTCCTGCCCCAGAGATGAGAGAGATGCAAGAGTGCAGCTCCTCCTTTATTGCCCAGATCCACCATTGGAGGCCTAGAGCTCCTCCTCAAGATTCTGGAGACTAGTGGGTCCTGCCCTCCCCTTCTCCTGTCCTTGAGTTATTCATTTATTTATTTATTATTCAGTTATTTCATTTCGAGACTGTGAGCCCACTGTTGGGTAGGGACTGTCTCTATATGTTGCCAACTTGTACTTCCCAAGTGCTTAGTACAGTGCTCTGCACACAGTAAGTGCTCAATAAATACAATTGATTGATTTGGCATGGGGGTGTGGTGAGGGCTTCCCAGAACTGCGTGCTGGCTGTCCAAGACCTGCTCCCACCCAATCAATCATCCATATTTATTAAGCCCTTACTGTTTGCAGAGCAGTGTATTAAGCACTTGAGAGAGTACAATATAATGAAGTTGGTAGACCTGCTCCTTGCCCTCAAGTTTACAGTCTAGAAAGGGAGACAGATACTAAAATAAATAATTATAGTTATGTGCATAAGGGCTGTGGTGCTGAGTTTAAGGGCGGCGAATAAAGGCAGGAAATCAGGGCAGTGTAGAAGGGAGTGGGAGAAGGGGAAATGAGGGCTTAGTCAGAGAAGGCTTCTTGAAGGAGGCTTTGAAGGTGTGGAGAGCGATCATCTGTTGGATATAATAATAATAACCATGGTATTTGTTACTATGTGCCAGGCATTGTAGCAAGTGCTGGGGGGGAATACAAACAAATAGGGCTGGACACAGTCTCTGTCCCACTTCCATTATACAGGTGAGGTAACTGAGGCGCAGAAAAGTTAAGTGACTTGTCCAAGTTCACACAGCAGACAAGTGGCAGTGCAGGGATTAAAACTCAGGTCTTTCTGGCGCCTAGGCCCACGCTTTATCCACTAGGCCATGCTGCTTCTTATGAAGCAGCTCCTCTGCCAATAACCTCCTCACTGTGCCTCGTTCTCGCCTGTGCCGCCGTCGACCCCTGGCCCATGTCCTCCCCCTGGCCTGGAATGCCCTCCCTCCGCACATCAACCAAGCTAGCTCTCTTCCTCCCTTCAAAACCCTACTGAGAGCTCACCTCCTCCAGGAGGCCTTCCCACACTGAGCCCCCTCCTTCCTCTCCCCCCCATACACCCCGCCTTACCTCCTTCCCCTCCCCACAGCACCTGTATATATGTATATATGTTTGTACATATTTATTACTCTATTTTACTTGTACATATTTATTCTATTTATTTTATTTTGTTAATATGTTTTGTTTTGTTGTCTGTCTCCCCCTTCTAGACTGAGAGCCCGCTGTAGGGTAGGGACCGTCTCTATAGGTTGCCGACTTGGACTTCCCAAGCGCTTAGTACAGTGCTCTGCACACAGTAAGCGCTCAATAAATACAAATGAATGAATGAATGAATGACAGACAGTCCCTCATAGCACCTCTTCTCTCCCTGCATCTTGATCAGCGGCTTGGGGATCTCTTCTTTCCCCCCTGTTCCAAAGGCCTGCGAATCCTGTGGGAGAGCCCAGGGTGGATGGGGATCCACCTTGGCCAAGGACAGAAACTCCCTCCTTGGTCAGAATGGGCTGGGCAGTTCCCAGTCTACATGGCACAGGGTGGGCGGTCAAATCAGCAAGGGTCTGGCCCCTTCTGGGACTGCCCACCAGGTCATGGAACCCCCAGGGTCCATCCTCCACCCAGATGGGGAGCCAAGAGTTTGGTCTTCTTGGAGCAATCAATCAATCAATCGTATTTATTGAGCGCTTACTATGTGCAGAGCACTGTACTAAGCGCTTGGGAAGTACAAATTGGCAACACATAGAGACAGTCCCTACCCAACAGTGGGCTCACAGTCTAAAAGGGGGAGACAGAGAACAGAACCAAACATAGCAACAAAATAAAATAAATAGGATAGAAATGTACAAGTAAAATAAATAAATAAATAAATAAATAAATAAATAGAGTAATAAATATGTTAATAAATAAATAAATAAATACTAGTGGAGCAGGCATCCACTAGTCCGGCCTGAAGGAGGGACCCAGGCGGGTGTTCCAGGGACTCCCTATTGATGAATCCCCCGGCATTCCCTCCCTATGGATGGAGCTCACCAGCCCCACAACTTCTGCCAAGGTTTTTATGGTTAAATGCCTCCGCTTGCCAACCTAGCTCAAGAGTGACGTTCATTTACAGGAACAACCAGATATGGACGCTCAGCTGGGTAGTGCTACCGAGGGAAAGTGGGGAAAATCCACGACCAAGGCATCTTCACGCCACCGCCCCTCTGCAACCAGGAACCCATTTACCAGAAATCTGGCAAACTGGGGATAATAATAATAATAATAATGGCATTTGTTAAGCGTTTACTATGTGCGAAGCACTGTTCTAAGCTCTGGGGAGGATACAAGGTGATCAGGCTGTCCCACGTGGGGCTCACAGTCTTAACTTGTACTTCCCAAGCACTTAGTACACTGCTCTGCACACAGTAAGTGCTCAATAAATATGATTGATTGATTGATTAATCCCCATTTTACAGATGAGGTAACAGGCTCGGAGAAGTGAAGTGACTTGCCCAAGGTCACACAGCAAACATGTGGCAGAGCAGGAATTAGAACCCATGACCTCTGACTCCCAAGCCCGCGCTCTTTCCACGGGGCTACGCTGCCGCTTCAGCCCACTTGTACGCAGAAAATTAAATCGGTATAATTACCAAAGATGCTAATGAAAATATTTCCTGATTCAGTAGAACAGAGAGATACAAATTCACAGGCTGGCCCTTCTACAGACATTTCGTAGTTCTCAAGCATGCCAGCAGAGAACTTTACACTTCATTAAAAATCCATTTAAACAATTCCCAGGTTACTATCACAGCCTCATTCCATAAAGAAGATGCTTTGATAGGTCTGTGTGAGCCTGGGATGAACTGGTGCCCATTCTCTCTGTATGACAGGAGTTTCCCAGAGTTTGGCAGCTCTGATGGGGGTGGAGTCAGCATTTTGCCCTGTAGTCCTTGAATCAATCTAGCATGTTTATTGAGTATTTACTGTGTACAGAGCACTGAACTAAGCACTTGGGAGAGTACAATACAACAAAGTTGGTAGATACGCTCCCTGCACATAATGAGTTTACAGTCTAGAGAGTGTGATGGACATCAATATAAATAAACTATGGATATTTACATAAGTGAGATGGGGCTGATGGAGTGAGTAAAGGGAGCAAATCCAAGTGCAAGGATGATGCAGAAAGGAGTGGGAGAAGAGGAAATGAGGGCTTAGTTAGGGAAGAGCCCTTGGAGGAGATGTGCCTTCAGTAAGGTTTTGAAGTTGGGGAGAGTACTTATTTTGTTTTGTTGTCTGCCTCCCCCTTCTAGACTGTGAGCCCATTGTTGGGTAGGGACCGTCTCTATATGTTGCCAACTTGGACTTCCCAAGTGCTTAGTACAGTGCTCTGCACACAGTAAGCGCTCAATAAATATGAATGAATGAAGAGGGAGGGTGTTCCAGGCCAGAGGCAGGACGGGAGCAAGAGGTTGGTGGCGAGATAGATGAGACCGAAGTACAATAAATAGGTTGGCATTAGAGGAGTGCAGTGTGCGGGCTGGGCTGTAGAAGGAGAACAGCGAGGTAATTGCTGGGAAAAATCTCTGTTTGGGTCCATGTTATAGATTGAAGCTGTTACTGCTAACTTCCTGCCTTGGCCTCTAGGCCCGGAGTGAGGTGACCCAGGCTAATAATAATAACAAAAAAACTTGTGGTATTTGTTAAGTGCTTACTATTTGCCAGCACTGTATGAAACACTGGGGTAGATACAATGATAATAATGATGATGGCATTTGTTAAGCGCTTACTATGTGCAAAGCACTGTTCTAAGCACTGGGGAGGATACAAGGTGATCAGGTTGTCCCTCAGGGGGCTCAAAGTCTTCATCCCCATTTTACAGATGAGGGAACTGAGGCCCAGGCAAGTGAAGTGACTTGCCCAAGGTCACACAGCTGACGGTTGGTGGAGCTGGGATTTGAACCCATGACCTCGGACTCCAAAGCCCGGGGTCTTTCCACTGAGCCACGCTGCTGAGACACAGTCCTTGTCCCACATGAAGCTCACAGTCTAAGTAGGAGGAGATGGGTATTTAATCCTCATTTCACAGACAAGGAAACTGCAGCACAGAGCAGATAAATGACTTAACTAAAGTCATACAACAGACAAGTGATGGAGCCAGGATTAGAATAGAGGTCTTCTGCCCCCCACCATGCTCTTTCCATTGTTTCTCCAGTGAAACTAGCTCCTCTCCCCACCACATCCCTCACTCTAGTATCCATGGATGCTGCTCTGCTGGATACTGGAGAAGCAGCGTGGCTCAACGGAAAGAGCCCGGGCTTTGGAGTCAGAGGTCATGGGATCAAATCCCAGCTTTGCCAACTTTCGGCTGTGTGACTTTGGGCAAGTCACTTAACTTCTCTGTGCCTCAGTTACCTCATCTGTAAAATGAGGATTGAGACTGTGAGCCCCCCGCGGGACAACCTGATCACCTTGTAACTTCCCCAGCCCTTTGAACAGTGCTTTGCACATAGTAAGCACTTAATAAATGCCATTATTATTATTATTATTACTGGCAGGCAGTTGTCACTGACAACAAAACTGCCAGATGATGTTCTAACTAGCTCCCAGTGCTTTGGCCTGCTAATGAATCATCTACTCTGGTCTCTGGAAAGAAAACAAAATTACTGACACAGTTTAGGAAAGTGGATTATCAGAAAAAGGCAACAGAGAGGTTGACTGAACCCAAAGGTGGCTATTGAGTTGCACGAGTCCCCACAGCCAGAAGGAGAATTGGACTCCATGGGTCAAAATAATCCTTCTTGTCGCTAAAAGTGAGAGCCAGGAATGTGAGCTAGTGGGAGTATGCCTGAGCTCATTGCCAGTCAACAGTTGGGCTGCTCCCAATAATAACTAATAGGCCACCATCACCTACACTGGAAGCAGATTCAATGAGTTTCAGCCCTAGCCCCACAAACCCTACTCTTTCCACCCCACGCCCACTGCCTTACAATTCTTGTTTCTGCCAATCTCCCCTTAATTTCACGGTAGATTAAATCGTTATAATTACCATTAATTAATAATCTGACCCAGAGCACAGGAATAAAATCCTGTTTTTAACATGCCAGTTCTGGAATTCTACTAAAAGTAATAGCCCCTCATACCCAAGCACAATGACAGATCTTCCATGGCTTACTAACCCCCACCAGCTGTAAAACACATCTGGTTATTAGTTCTTGTCCATTTTGGACTATTTTCCCTATGAAATAAGAGGGAAAAAAGATTCACTTCAATTCCCCTTTCATTTGCTTTTTCTTGCAAAAAGAAAATCCAGAAAGAGGTAAACACTTGAAAAAGTTGTGATAGAGCCTACTAAAGACTTCTTTTAAAAAATCAGCTAACCATTGCCCTTCAATGTCTTGACAAAGTGAAACATTATGCAACCATAGAAAAAAAGTTATTGTATGCCTTGCAGCCTCCAGCTATTATGACCTCACTCCTTGCCAAACAAGTGGTTATTGTTCTGGGAGATTTTGTGACGCTTCTGTCCAAATTAAAAAGAAAAAAAAAAAGTCCTACTACAAGGTTAAGAAGCATGTGATAAAAGTACTGGTTTTGCTGCTGTTCAGGACCTTGGCAAATTAAAGACGCATGTACGGGGCTGGGGTGTGGGAAAAAGGAAAGCTATACTGCCCATATGGGTAGAAAGGATATGCAGTTCTTTGTGCCATTAGATGCTTGATAAAACAAGACAGTTGAAGTTTGCCATCAACCTCTACCCAATGCTGGCACTTGATTCATTTTCAACAGGACTATTAGGGGCCGTTAGCTAATGAAGAAAAGAAAAATCCTGGTGTTCCAAGGTATGGAACCAGAGGTTCGGCTTCAAAGTACAAATTAGAAAAGCAATTTGCCTTCTTTGTTGTCGAGCAGGAGTTCTATTCAAATGAGTTTCGAGTCAGGGAAGGGATTTTGTTTTGTGAGGACACCAAGAAGAATGTCCTGATCGTCAGAGATGCGCTTCCAAGGGATGTGGAAGAGTTTCTGCCCCTGGAGTTTTTAAAGAAGGTCATCAACTATTTGAGTTCAAGCCCACCAGAATCAATCAATCAATCAATCGTATTTATTGAGCACTTGCTACGTGCAGAGCACTGTACTAAGTGCTTGGAAGAGTATAATACAATTGAATTGGTAGACATGCTCCCTGCCCACAACAGGCTTACCATCTAGACGCGGGGATGTTCGAGAGGTGGTTCTTCCAGGCTCAGTAGTCTTGAATTCTAAGTGGCCGGAGGACTGAGTGGGGTTTCTACATTGGGCTCCAGAGTCTCTGGGGAATGCTCACTTGGCAAGCCTTGGAGCTGCAAGGTACCGCTGGGGAGGAATGAGGGAAGGGTGAAAATAATGGAGGTGAACACAGAGTGACTGAAGGGGCCATTTCAAGGGTGAAAAAAGTGGAAGCAGGCTTATTCTTGTGGGGAAGAAGGGGAAAAAGAATAGATGCTGTGGGAATTGTGAAGCTAGAGAAGGGGGCATGAGGGCACAGAAATGGAAAAGGAGTCCTCTAAAAGGCAACCAGCTGGCTTCAGGAGGAAAAAGCAGCTAAAACATTGCCTCTTCATTTGAAATAAGCAAAAAAAAAAGGCTTTAGTTTCCTCCATTTGGCCAAGTACAATTATCTCTTGATCGCCCAAGGGCTGATTATCTCATTTATGGATTATCCAAGCCCTTTGTCTTTCCCCTTTCATCCTCCTGTTGCTTGAGCAGGGAGAAGAGGGGGAATCTTTGGAACAGTTTGGGTTTGCTTTGGAGGAAGTGGGGGTTGAAACTACTGGCTACAATGAGATTGTGGTTCTCCAGGCTTCCTTGGATCAGAAAGAGTTGACTACTGCATCAATCTCCTTGTTGATGGTCCCGCCTCCAGCCTCTCTCACACTCTAGTCCATTCTTCCCTCTGCTGGACAGATCTTTTTTCTAAAAAATCATTCTGCGAACGTCTCCCCACCCTTCCTACATGGAATATTCTCCCCATCCCATGCCTTTCTCCTCCAGGAAGCCTTCCCTAACTAATCCCCTTACCTCCCCAGGCTATTTTTCCTCCCTTTTGAGCTCACTATGCACTTGAGTCATCATAACTCACCTACCGCAAAAGCCTCCTCCCTGACCTCCTTGCCTCCTGTCTCTCTCCACTCCAGTCCTTCACTCTGCTGCCCGGATCATTCATCTAAAAAAACATTCAGTCCACATCTCCCCACTCCTCAAGAACATCCTGTGACTGCCCATCCACTTCCGCATTAAATGGAAACTCCTTACCATCAGCTTTAAAGCACTCAATCAACTCTCCCCCTCCTATCTTACGTTGCTCATTTCCTACTATAATCCTCCAGATGGTAAACTCATTGTGGGAAGGGGACGTGTCTTCCAATTCTGTTATACTGAACTCTCTTAAGCGTTTAGTACAGTGTGCTTCACAGAGTAGGAATTCAATAAATATGATTGATTACAACCCAGCCTGCAAGCTTTGCCCTTCTAACGTCAACCTATTCACTGTACCTTGATCTCGTTTTCTTTCCACCAACCCCTTGCTCCCATTTTCTCTCAGGCCTGGAATATCTCACCACTCTTCCCATCTTCAAAGTCCTATTAAAATCACATCTTCTCCAAGAGACCTTCCCTGACTAAGCCTTTACTTCCCTATTTATCCTCCCTTCTGCTTGATCTATGTATGTGGTTCTGTACCCCCTAAGCACTTTGATTTTCATCCCACCTCCAAAACATTTATGTTCATATCTACATGTAATTCATTTTAATGATATTCTCCCCCTCTAGTCTATAATCATGTTTACCAACCTTATTGTACTGTGCTCTCTCAGTGTTTAATGTAATGCTCTACACACAGCAAGCACTCAATAAATACCACTGATTAATATTCTTGAATGATCCCTAGCCCCAGGGCCAGGGCAACAGATCCCAGGACTTAAAGAAGCAGAGTGGCTCAGTGGAAAGAGCACGGGCTTGGGAGTCAGAGGACATGGGTTCTAATCCTGGCTCCACCACTTGTCTGCTGTGAGACCTTGGGCAAGCCACTTAACTTCTCTGTGCCTTAGTTACCTCATCTGTAAAATGGGGATTAAGACTGTGAGCCCCACGTGGGACAACTTGATTACCTTGTATCTACCCCAGTATTTAGAACAGTGCTTGGCACATAATAAGCCCTTAACAAATGACATCATTATTATTATTTTGGGATTGAAAAACTGCCACAGAGTCATCTAACCCAATGTCTTCTGGAGTCCTATTTCACAGACCCTGATTTTGCTTCAGTTGAAAGAAGAATTAGTCCTGGATCACAGACTCTCTGCTTAACCCCTATTTGCCTTATACTGGGGACATCAGGGTCAAACCAGTAAAGAGTTCAGGTTTGGGTGCAGTTGTGGTGCCAGCTCTGAGGGTAGAGGACTGTCTTCAGATGGCCCATTTGGTTTTCCTGAGTCTTTCAGGAGTGTCTGTCTCAAACTGCTTGCTCATTTTTTATTTCTGTTTTAAAGATCATCATCATGATCATCAATCGTATTTATTGAGCGCTTACTGTGTGCACAGCACTGTACTAAGTGCTTGGGAAGTACAAATTGGCAACATATAGAGACAGTCCCTACCCAACAGTGGGCTCACAGTCTAAAAGGGGGAGACAGAGAACAAAACCAAACATACTAACAAAATAAAATAAATAGAATAGATATGTACTAGTAAAATAAATAGAGTAACAAATATGTACAAACATATATACATATATACAGGTGCTGTGGGGAAGGGAAGGAGGTAGGATGGGGGGGATGGAGAGGGGGACGAGGGGGAGAGGAAGGAAGGGGTTCAGTCTGGGAAGGCCTCCTGGAGGAGGTGAGCTCTCAGCAGGGCCTTGAAGGGAGGAAGAGAGCTAACTTGGCGGATGGGCAGAGGGAGAGCATTCCAGGCCCGGGGGATGACGTGGGCCGGGGGTCGATGGCGGGACAGGCGAGAACGAGGTACGGTGAGGAGATTAGCAGCAGAGGAGCGGAGGGTGCGGGCTGGGCTGGAGAAGGACAGAAGGGAGGTGAGGTAGGAGGGGCCGAGGTGATGGATAGCCTTGCCCAGGGTGAGGAGTTTCTGCCTGAAAGATTTTTGAGAGAGGACAGGGAGTGGCAGATAGCCCTCCTAATGAGATTACCTTTCTTCTGCTGTTGCTGGATCAGCAGTGTTTCCAAGCAAACTAGCAAGGCCTCTCAAGTGGGTGAGAGGGAGGGATAAAGGGAGGGAGGAAAGAAGGGAGGGAAGGAGGAAGGAAAGGAGGGAGGGAAGGTTTGTTTATAACCGCGACTTCCCTACTTGACTTTCCCTTTTCATTTTCATTCATGCTTGCCCCAATCCCCTTTCAGTTTCCAAAGCACTGAGCTAACTGCTGGGGTAGATTCAAACAAACTGCTCAGATGCAGACCTGCCCCAAACGGGGTTCACAATCTAAATACATGGAGCCCACGGGCTGTTTTGAGGAGTACCTTCTCATCTCCTTAGGCAATATAATATATATAGTTGTCCTTCATTCCCCCAAGGTGCATGTAGGACATGCAAGTAGGACATGGACTGAGCCCAACCTGATTATCTTGTATCTACCCCGGCACTTACTACAGAGCATGGCACAAGTTCCTTGTTAGTTTAGTGGTGAGCAACCCCACCTGTCATGAATGAGACCGATGTTCGATTCCCTGACCGGGAGTAAAATAAATCAGGGCCAGCCGGTTAACTCAGTTGGTTAGAACATGGTGCTAAGAAATGCCAAGGTCATGGGTTCGATCGCCATACAGGCCATTTATCTTATGACAGCATGATGGCTTAGTAAATAAAGCTTAGACCCGCGAGTAAAAGGACCTGAGTTCTAATTCTAGCTCTGCCACATGTCTGCTGTGTCACCTTGGGTAAGTCACTTAACTTCTTGGTGGCTCAATTACCTCATCTATAAAATGGGGATTAAGAGGGTGAGCCCCACATGGGACAGAGGCTGTGCCCAACCTGATCGACTTGTATCTTCCCCAGTGCTTAGAACAGTGCTTGGCACGTAGTAAGTGCTTAACAAGTACCAGAATTATTATTAACAAATATCTTTTTTTTTAAAAGATGCAAGCAGCAGAGTTGATGACAGAGTGCTAGCCAAAAGCATTACCATGCATCCTCCTATAATAGGAGCTACTGCTGAGCCAGGATCCCCTGTGGGTGCTATAATCCACCCACACAGCCAGGATGGATTTCAAGATCTGTGGGGCTAATCCCTGCCGACATGGGCTTTTAAAGCCTGGCGCAAGCTAAGCCAAGAGGCATGTGATCAGCTGTGACTTTCAGGTCCAGTAGAGCGGTTGGAAGACAGGATTTTTCCTGATGCTGCTTTGGTGGACAATTGAACATCCTGCTAGTTTGAGTAAACTGCCAGACCTTATGGTGCTATATAAGAAACACGCACCCTAGTTTAATTGAATTTGGGAGAGTGGAGGAGAACAGAAGACTTTAGGTTAAGATGTTAAAACTATCCTGCTGGATTCAACATTACTAATTTCCAGAACGACAGCAAGGACTCTAAAGGGGGGAAGCACTGAGAAAAATGGGGTTCTGAATAACCTTATTTCATAACTTCTGTTACTACTTAATCTGAATTCCTTTTCACTGTGGAGTCCGAATACCTTGTTTTGGGCAGGGAGTGTGTCTGCTATATTGGTGTGTTGTACTCTCCCAAGTGCTTGGTACACTGCTCTGCACACAGTAAGCACTCAATAAGTGCCTGGCACATAGTAAATGCTTAACAAATACCATTATTATTATTACTATGAGTGATTATTTACATAGAGTGTTTACATTAAATTTACAGTATGCACTCTCTCCAAATCATGTCACCCCCATCAGAGACATATTCATGTATTTTTTTAATGGTACTTGTTAAGCACTTACTTTGTGCCAAGCAACTGTACTAAGCATTGAGAAAGATACAAGATCATCAGTTGTACACAGTCCCTGTCTTACATGGGACTCACAATCTAAATAGGAGGAGAAAGGATTTAATTGCCATTTTACAGACGGGATAATGGAGGCACAGAAAAGTTAAATGACTTCCTCAAGACCACACAGCAGACAATTGGAGGAGCCAGAATTTGAACCCAGGTCTTTCCACTAGGCCATGCTGCTCCTGCTTATGCATTTTTTTTCTTATTTAGTTAGTTAACTACTGGTTGTATTTGTGGTGGGGGTCAGGAGGGGGTTTTCTAACTCTGAATACTAATTCCACATCTGGCAGTTGACAGTCACTTATCTTCCCCTCTAGACTGCAAATTTCTCAAAGACTGGGATATGTCTATTACTTCAATTGTTTTTTTTTTCAAGAGCCCAGTACAGTGCTTTACTGATAAATGCTGCTGATAAACGTGGAAGGTTGACTCACCCTTCCTTCCATGTTCTTTCTACTAAAAATGATGGAATAGAGGTTGCTACTTTCTGGATGACAAACTGTCAGGCTCCACACTTGAGTTGAGTGCTGCTAGGAATTCCCAAGCACTTTATTCTACAGGATGTGCCACCACCATCATCAAAGGTATTTACTGAGTGCTTACTGTGGGCAGAACACTGTACTAGGCGCTTGCAAGAGTACAATACAACAGAGTCGATAGTACCGTTTCTGGAATCGTCCATCCACTTCCTTTGAAGCATAAATCCCCAGGGGTCAAATTAATGTCCCCTTGGTGTCACATGGACAGTATCGTCTTGGCTTCTAGCTATCTTATGAACCTTCTCTGAAGCCCTTAGAGTGAAGAAGCCCAAGCAAAGCATTTCAAGTTGGACAACTCTAACACAGAAAAAACCTCAAACATGAAGACAATCTTCATTTATTCCTGGAAGATAGGCATGTTCAACAGTTTTACTGATCTAAAAGACAACAGTGGGAAGTTAGGAAAAGAAGCAGGCAAACTTGGGCAAGGGTGGGTGGTCAAACTAGGATAATATAAACAGAGACCAGATATTGTTCATTCATTCAATCGTATTTATTGAGCACTTACTGTGTGCAGAGCACTGTACTAAGTGCTTGGGAAGTACAAGTCGGCAACATATAGAGACGGTCCCTACCCAACAATGGGTTCACAGTCTAGAGTGGGCTGTTCTCCTCAATACAGGATGAAGGCACCATTTCTAATCCATTTTCCCCATGCAAATGGGAACAAAGTATCTGACATCCTGTGAGATCCTTTCCAGATTTAAATTCTGGAAGAAAAATGTACTCAGGCGAGATAAGAAGTCAGGCCAAGAGGCAAGAAAAGATTGAGGATTGATTCTACATGGCAAACAAAAGTCTTGTGAGGCCATCTGGATAGAGTTACTGTGTCCAACCTAATTGTATCTACTTCAGGGATTAGAACAGTGTTTGACACATAGTAGGTGCCTTAAATACCATTAAAAAACAAGATGCAGGGAGTTTTCATACAAGGAAGCAAACAGTAACCCCTGTGTAACATTTTGGTGGGAGTCTAGAGAAAGCTTCTAATCTTGGAGAACTGATTTCATCTACATCTGGAATCAGTGGAGCAACATTGAAGCGTAGAGGTCATGAGAGGGAGAGAGAGGTAAATTCCTAATTTGATATGAAGGAGACCAGAGGCAATTTGCACGCATTGCAGTCTGAAGAAATGGGTCTCTAGGAGGTCACCTGGGAAGAGCGGAAGAGAACAACTGCTATTGCCACGGTGAGAAGAGATGAAAGACTGAAGTGAGGTGGAGCAGAGTTGGTGGTTACACGGATCTGGTACGCACACCTTGGAGCTTTCCAAGGAGGGAGAGAGGGCTTGGCCTGGGCCAGAAGCGAGGAGGGGAGTCTGAACGAGGGACAGTTGTGTAAAGTTGCTCCTTCTCTCCGGGAGCCTTGAGATGCTTAGACGGAGGAAGAGGAGGTGACTACCAGATTTTCTTTGTGAAGGTGGATAAACGAAAGTGACTAAAGGTGCTGAAAGATGTGCTAGGGTAGGAGGGTGACAATTAAGATTAAAGAGGAGGAAGTGACTAAGAAGATGACAAAGAAAAAGTTGAAGAACTGTCTATTGTGTTCTGGTCTTTCACTAATTTCCATGCATTTTTGTCGTTTGAGCACCTGCATACAATAATCAACAACACAAAATCACTGGTATTTCTCTCTTTCACACACACACACACACATACACGGCAGAGCAAAGTACATAAATACTGCTTTATCTGTTTCAGCGATTACAACGTAACTCAATTTATATAGGTGGCTATGCCCCCCCACAAATTAAAAATCCTCTTTACATCTTTACATGAAGAAAGCAGTTTTTCCTCTCTGAGTGACCTCATCAGCACAGTAAATAAATCATCTCCTAATACTTTCCTGCAGCTACACTGAATGACTGACAGTAGCGCAGGTGTTTCTGGAATCTTCTTACTGCCAGCAGATAAATACATTCACAAGTACCAAAGAAGGAAAATTCCCACTATCAGAAAAGAAACAGGAAAGAGAATGAGAGTTTTTTGAAGGTGAGGGTCTTGAATTTCAAGAGATGAGGTCCAGAGCCATGCTCCGTGATGTCATGAAACAAACATGAAGGCACGCTGTCATTTTTACAGGCAAAACTGTCTCACCTCACTATCAGTCAAGCCCCACCTGTAGCCACACCTCAGCCTGAATTGCAATGTGCCGTAAGATCTGGATGGTTGGACTGTGGCATCTCTGGAATGATGGGGCGAAGCAGCCAGGGGAAGAACTTTCCACTCAGACTCAGTTTCCCATATGGTTTTCTCCTGAAGCAGTTTGCGGAACAGCAATTCCTGATTTTCAGCCAAAATCTGATGGACTGTTCCAGGCATTGCTTGTTCACCTTTTCCAGCAGGATTCCTTGGAGGAAACTGCACTGATCGGTTGCTGGGGGAAGATGAGTTGAGGAAGCTGGCGTTTGGAAAGGAGTGGGAGAAGCAGCATGGCCCAGGGGATAGAACACAGGCCTAGGAGTTAGAAGGACGTGTGTTCTCATGCTAGCTCTGCCTCTGGTCTGCTGTGTGACCTTGGGCAAGTCACTTAACGTCTCTTTGCCACAGTTCCCTCATGTGTAAAATGAGGATTAAGACTGTGAGCCCCATGTGGGACAGGGACACTGTGTCCAACCTGACAAATTTGTATCTACCCCACTGCTTATCACAGTACCTGGTATATAGGAAGCACTTAAATACCACAATTATTATTAGTAGTAGTAGTAGTAATATGAGGGCCTCGAAGAAGGTCTGTGTTCATTGTGAGGTAGCTAGCTGTCAGAAGATCAAAGCCTGTCAGCACTGCAAATTATTTCAGTCACACCCCCATCTTTACCTCCCATTCTGGGCCTCCCAGCCAAGGGCCATGCTTGTAAGGGTCAAGACTAGTTTCCTGTAGAAACTTCCACTGTCTTTGGAATCAGGTAGTATACGTCTCACTCATTCATTCAATTGTAATTATTGAGTGCTTACTGTGTGTCGAGCACTTGGGAGAGTATAATATCATCTCCGAGGCTGTGCTTTGGAACTCAGATTCTTCAGAGCCATCGCTGGGGCTGGGCAGATTGGAAGCAGGGTGAGTGCACAGTAACCGCTCAATAAATACCACTAACTGATTAATAGGCTCAGCAGAAGGCCCAAGCAGAAGCTACCGGTCAGACAGATTGGAGGAACAATCAGGAGGTACCCAAAGAATGATCTTTCTTAACCAAAACATCCTTGTTGAGGGAGTGCACCCAAATGCTATTTTCGCACTCCCATGCTGAATTAGAATCATCGGCCAAGGGGCCTCAGGGGATCGGCTGCTTCAACTCCCTGCTGATCGGATTATACCATCAAGGCAGGCGGTTTCCAGGGATGGAGGCTTCATATTCTCCCTTGGGACCTTGCTCTGTATTTTATTTCCTGACAGTCAAAAAGTTCTTTCTTATGTCCAAACAAAATCTTCCCTGCTTTAACTTAAGCCCGGTTCCTCTTGTTTTGGCCCCAGTCTTGGTCAGCTCCCTTCTAAAGAAAAGCCCTTCGTAGTTTGAAGACAACAATTTGTCTCAGTCTTTTCTTCTCTAAGCCAAGCCACTAATTCCCTTAACCTCTCCCCACTGGGTGTCATCAATGGCATTTATTGAGTGCTCACTACGTGCAGAGCACTGTACTAAGCATCTGGGAAAGTACAATACAGAGTTGGCGGACATATTCCCCATCCACCACGCACTCCATCCCTTAAATCAACTGTTTCCTCTCCTCTTAATTCCAACAAAAAATACAATTCTAATACAATTCTATCCTCGTAACAGTAGGAACTCATCGTCGTCATCCTTCATTGAATGGTATGTATATTTAAATACTGATATGCTTTATTCTTTAAAATAGATCATTGTATTTAAGAGAACAGGGTATTAGGTACTTGGGAGAGTACAATAAAAGAAGAAACATGGCAATGGCCATGTCTTTAGGATTGCACCATTATCACCAATCAATCAATGGTATTTGTTGAGCACAAACTGGGTGCAGAGCACTGTAAATAAATAAATAATAATGGCATTTGTTAAGCGCTTACTACGTGCAAAGCACTGTTCTAAGCGCTGGGGAGGATACAAGGTGATCAGGTTGTCCCATGTGGGGGCTCACAGTCTTAATCCCCATTTTACAGATGAGGTAACTGAGACACAGAGAAGTTAAGTGACTTGCCCAAAGTCACACGGCTGACAAGCAGCAGAGCCAGGATTAGAACCCATGATCTCTGACTCCCAAGCCTGGGTTCTTTCCACTGAGCCACGCTGGGAGAGCACAATATAACAGAGAAGAACAGATGGAGAAGCAGCGTGGCTCAGTGGAAAGAGCATGGGCTTTGGAGTTAGAGGTCATGGGTTCAAATCCCGGCTCCACCAACTGTCAGCTGTGTGACTTTGGGCAAGTCACTTAACTTCTCTGTGCCTCAGTTCCCTGATCTGTAAAATGGGGATTAAAACTGTGAGCCCCCAACCTGATCACCTTGTAACCTCCCCAGCGCTTAGAACAGTGCTTTGCACATAGTAAGCACTTCAATACCATCATCATTATTATTATTATTATTATTATTATTATTAAACAGAGTTGGTCAGGGACCCCTGCACTCAAGGATCTTACCTTCTATGGGGATCCTAATTAGCACCATGAAAATATAGGCTAATTCTTTGGAAAAATTTCAGCCTTTCATTCACTTTGCCCCATAAAAACATAGCTTTTATTTAGCTCTCTCACAGGACATACTGGGGTTCCAGCTCCCTCCTTGCCCTTTCATACACACCACTCTGAGCCTTCTAGCAGTTCTGACTTTCCTGACGCCATGAGCCATCAGAGAAGCTTTGGGCCACTGATGCTATATTTTTAGAAGGAGAAAGCTGGGCCTGCGCCCCCTTGGCCTTCTCCATCATCTACTCTGTGCTAAAAAGCAAGCTCTCACCCCCAAATGTCTCTAAGAGACCATGGATAGACCTCTACCATTTCATAGAAGCGGCAGGGCCAAGAGAAGGAGCACAGGCCTGAGAGGCAGAGGACTTGGGTTCTAATCCCGGCTCTGCCACTTGTCTGCTGTGTAACCTTGGGCAAATCACTTCACTTCTCTGTGCCTCAGCTCCTTCATTTGCAAAATGGGGATTCAATTCCTGTTTTCCCTCCAACTTAGCTTGTGAGTTCCACGTGGGGCCTGATTATCATGTATCTACCCCGGGGCTCAGCACACTGTAAGTCCTTAAATAATACAATTATTGTGCATTATTATTGCATCTCTCTGCTCCTCAAAATCCTCCAGGTCCCTCCGCAATGGGCAAAAACTCCTCGAGGCTCTTCACCAACTCCCCTGACCTTCCAATCAATCAATCAATCGTATTTATTGAGTGCTTACTGTGTGCACAGCACTGTACTAAGCGCTTGAGAAGTACAAGTTGGCAACATATAGAGACAGTCCCTACCCAACAGTGGGCTCACAGTCTAAAAGAGTGGGCTTCCACACCTGTGCTCTTTGGTCCTCCCCAAGCAAGTCATCTAACTGTACTTTGCTCTTTACTCTCCCTCTTCCATCCCCTCGCTCCTGCTGTCCCCTTGACCTCCTTCCCCAAATATGACAGGTTTCAGTTCTCTATATTCATAGCCCTTTTGAAGGCCCACCTCTTCCCAAATGTCTGCTCTGATTAACTCCCAGCCTCCCAAGTCGTATAAACCCATCAGCAACCTCTAGTAAGTATATATTTACTGTAGCCTCCGCTTCAGCCATTAGGTACACAGGTTCATTCAAGTGTGCATTCAGTTCTTAATCTTGATTACTGCTTGTAAATAGGTTTATGTTTGTCTCCCTCATTACAATGGAAGCTTCTTGTGGGCATGGACTATAATAATAATAATGGCATTTATTAAGTGCTTACTATGTGCAAAGCACTGTTCTAAGCGCTGGGGAGGTTACAAGGTGATCAGGTTGTCCCACGGGGGGCTCACAGTCTTAATCCCCATTTTACAGATGAGGTAACTGAGGCCCAGAGACATTAAGTGACTTGCCCAAAGTCACACAGCTGACAATTAGAGGAGCCGGAATTTGAACCCATGACCTCTGACTCCAAAGCCCGGGCTCTTTCCACTGAGCCAGGCTGCTTCTCTCTCTATAATCCCTTGTTGTTTAATACTTCCCAAGCACTTAGTAAAGTGTTCTGAACCCAGTGGGATCTCTGCAAATATTATTCCCACTAGTAATGCTACTCTGATTTGTTTATATTGGCTGCTAGGAAGGGACTACGATTAGAGGCCTTTTAAAGCAGTGTGGCCTGGGAGGCGGAGGACCTGGGTTCTAATCCCAGCTCTGTCACTTACCTGCTGTGTGACCTTGGGAAAGTCACTTAACTTCTCTGTGCCTCAGTTTCCTCAATTGTAAAATGGAGATTCAAAACCTGTTCTTCTTCCTACTTAGACTGGGAGCCCCATGTGGGACATGGATTGTGTCCAATCATTAACTTGCATCGACCCCAGAGCTTAGTACAACGCTTGACACATAGAAAGTGCTTAAATACCATAAAGAAGTAATATTTGGAGAAAAATGAGTGGATTTATAGCATCTGTTCTCAGAACCCAAAGAAGAGTTTATCTCTGGCCTCACTGTTACTACACCCCCAAAATCCAGCACAAACACCAACACGAATATTGTGCACCTACTGTGTACTAGTACCAGTATTAGTCATATTTATTAAGCATCCACAGTGCGTAAACACAACAGAAATACCCACATAAGAATTACAC
The DNA here is from genome assembly GCF_015852505.1 of Tachyglossus aculeatus. Taxonomy (NCBI): domain Eukaryota; kingdom Metazoa; phylum Chordata; class Mammalia; order Monotremata; family Tachyglossidae; genus Tachyglossus; species Tachyglossus aculeatus. The sequence goes on along the minus strand of NC_052067.1, from coordinate 38,029,403 downwards.
ACCGTCTAATAAACGGCATGGGGTTGTTGGCAAGAGATACAAGATGAAAAAAGAAAAACACAAAACGACAGACAGAAAATTCAACCCGAGAAATAGAGTACTGTGGCTAAAGGAGAGAAGTCTGGGTCCATGCAACTCAGAGTCTGACGGTCATAGCAGGTCCAGCTGCAGCTACGGTCTTTCCAAATTGACCATAGTAGAGCACTGGTGTGCCATAAATAAGCATTATTCATTCAATCATATTTATTGAGTGCTTACTGTGTGCAGAGAACTGTACTAAGCGCTTGGGAAGTACAAGTCGGCAACATATGGTCCCCTTCTGTTCTCAATCTCCACGCACTCCCTTGGTGACCTCATTCGCTCCCACGGCTTCAACTATCATCTCTATGCTGATGAGACCCAGATCTACATCTCTGCCCCTGCTCTCTCTCCCTCTCTCCAGGCTCGCATCTCCTCCTGCCTTCAAGACATCTCCATCTGGATGTCTGCCCGCCACCTAAAGCTCAACATGTTGAAGACTGAACTCCTTGTCTTCCCTCCCAAACCTTGCCCTCTCCCTGACTTTCCCATCTCTGTTGACGGCACTACCATCCTTCCCATCTCACAAGCCCGCAACCTTGGTGTCATCCTCGACTCCGCTCTCTCATTCACCCCTCACATCCAAGCCATCACCAAATCCTGCCGGTCTCAGCTCCGCAACATTGCCAAGATCCGCCCTTTCCTCTCCATCCCAACCGCTACCCTGCTCATTCAAGCTCTCATCCTATCCCGTCTGGACTACTGCATCAGCCTTCTCTCTGATCTCCCATCCTCGTGTCTCTCCCCACTTCAATCCATACTTCATGCTCCTGCCCGGATTATCTTTGTCCAGAAACACTCTGGGCATGTTACTCCCCTCCTCAAAAATCTCCAGTGGCTACCAATCAATCTGCGCATCAGGCAGAAACTCCTCACCCTGGGCTTCAAGGCTGTCCATCACCTCGCCCCCTCCTACCTCACCTCCCTTCTCTCCTTCTCCTGCCCAGCCCGCACCCTCCGCTCCTCTGCCGCTAATCTCCTCACCGTACCTCGTTCTCGCCTGTTCCGCCATCGACCCCCGGCCCACGTCATCCCCCGGGCCTGGAATGCCCTCCCTCTGTCCATCCGCCCAGCTAGCTCTCTTCCTCCCTTCAAGGCCCTACTGAGAGCTCACCTCCTCCAGGAGGCCTTCCCAGACTGAGCCCCTTCCTTCCTCTCCCCCTCGTCCCCCTCTTCATCCCCCCCATCTTACCTCCTTCCCTTCCCCACAGCACCTGTATATATGTATATATGTCTGTACATATTTATTACTCTATTTATTTATTTTACTTGTACATATCTATACTATTTATTTTATTTTGTTAGTATGTTTGGTTTTGTTCTCTGTCTCCCCCTTTTAGACTGTGAGCCCACTGTTGGGTAGGGACTGTCTCTATATGTTGCCAATTTGTACTTCCCAAGCGCTTAGTACAGTGCTCTGCACATAGTAAGCGCTCAATAAATATGATTGATGATGATGATGACGATATGGAGACGGTCCCTACCCAACAATGGGCTCACAGCCTAGAAGGGGGAGACAGACTACAAAACAAAACATTACCAGGGCAGCGGACTTCGTAGCCCCTGAGGTCTTCACTGCTCTATTAGCCAGTTATTTTCAGGATTCCTAACGGTCTGGCTACCAATTGAGGACCCTAAGTGATTCTTTGGTCAGGCCCAGCAGCCTGACTGCTGCACACCCACCAACGTGGTGAGGTGTGGAACAGATGTTGCGGTTGCGGAGAGAGAGCCAGGAAACTGTTCTCAGTAAAATCAATCAATCATTCATATTTATTGAGCGCTTACTGTGTGCAGAGCACTGTACTAAACGCTTGGGAAGTACAAGTCGGCAACACATAAAACCATGTAAAACCATGGCTGGAGAGAGTTTCAAAGAAGGAGTGGCCAGTGGTGCCACCAGAGGCAGCTGAGAGGTCGAAGGGAATTAGGATGCAATATCCCAGTAGGATTACTGGGGAATTACTCCACGGGCTTTGGAGTCAGAGGTCATGGGTTCAAATCCCGGCTCCGCCAACTGTCAGCTGTGTGACTTTGGACAAGTCACTTAACTTCTCTGGGCCTCAGTTACCTCATCCGTAAAATGGGGATGAAGTTTGTGAGTCCCATGTGGGACAACCTGATCACCTTGTAACCTCCCCAGCGCTTAGAACAGTGCTTTGCACATAGTAAGTGCTTAACAAATACCATCATCATTGTTATTATTATTATTATTATTATTAATTAGCCACAAGGAGATCATTCAAGACCGTGGTGAGCGCAATCTCAGGAAAGTGCAGAGTTCAACATCCAGAATGCGGGGTTTGAGACAAGTTGGTAGAGAGTAAGAAGACGCAATAAGTGTCCACAGCCTGTTCTCGGAGCAAGGACAAGAAAAAGGGGTGGGAGCTAGAGGCTGTGGTAGAACCTTCTAGACTGTGAGCCCACTGTTGGGTAGGGACCGTCTCTATGTGCTGCCAACTTGTACTTCCCAAGCGCTTAGTACAGTGCTCTGTACACAGAAAGCGCTCAATAAATACGACTGAATGAATGAATGAACCAAGGGATGCCTTTTTCTGGATTAATGGGAGACTGCACTTATTTGAAGTCACAAGGGAATGAACCAGAGAAGAGTGGCGGATGAGTCGAGGCCCGTGTTGTATGTTGGCAGGGCTGAAACTTCGAAGTGTTGTATGTTGGCAGAGCTGAAACTTAGAAGTGCTGCCTGAAAGGCATCACTATGAAAGGAGATGTGCACTAAGCTCAGCTCAGGAAACCTCACCCAATCTGGACAGAGAAAAGACTTACAGATGGCTCTTCAAGTCAGTGTTGGAGCTGGAAGTGAAGCTTAACACTCCTAATCCCCCCATTACAGCTGACATCTCACTGTACAGCAGGCTACAGGATCTCCGAGTATTTTCTATATTTTGACTAGTAGAATCTGCCAATACTTCTATCCCTTGGCTTCTCAGCTCCCCAAGCTACATAACACTTGTGACCCAGTGGGGCTTCACTGAAGTCCAACTTTCCACCTTTGTTTGGAAGCTGTGGCAGTGTAGGCAGGCTGAATTTGTGACACTGGGTGCCAAAATGATCCATCTGCAGGAGCACACAGACCCAGACTCTGTCTGACAAAGACATTTATTCATTTCTGTTCATGTCTGTCTGCCCCTCTACACTATAAATTCCTTGTGGCAGGGACAGTGCCTATCAACTGTTATATTTTACTCTCCCAAGCGCTTAGTATAGTACTCTGCACACAGCAAGTGTTCAATAAATACCATTGATTGACTAAAATACTGTAAACTGGAGCTGGCTTTCTGTGGGTCTCTGACACTACAAATAACACTGCCCAGTCATCTGCACTACAACACTACTATCCCTCTCTCACTCGTCCACATCCACTGCCCCCAATGGCTCTTCCAGGCCTTTAACAATCAACCAGTTGTATTGATTGAGTGCTTACTGGGTGTACTAAGAGCTTGGGAGAGCACTCATTCAATCTTATTTATTGCACACTTACTGTGTGCAGAGCACTGTATTAAGTGCTTGGGATGTATAATTCAGCAACAAATAGAGACGATCCCTGCCCACAACGGGCTCACAGTCTAGAAGCGGGGAGATGGACAGCAAAACAAGTAAACAGGCACCAAAAGCATCAAAATAAATAAATAGAAGTATAGATACATATCATTAATAAAATGAATAGAATTAAAAATATGTACATATATACACACAAGTGCTGTGGGGCAAGGAGGGGGGTAGAGCAGAGGGAGCGAGTGGGGACAACGGGGAGGGGAGAGGGAGCAGAGGAAAAGGGGGCTTAATCCAGGAAGGCCTCCTGGAGGAGGTGAGCTTTCGGTAGGGCTTTGAACGGGGGAAGTGTGCTAGTTTGGCAGATGTGAGGAGGGAGGGCATTCCAGGCCAGACATGGGCCAGGGTCGACGGACGAGAACAACATAGTTGGTAGACATGTTCCCTCTAACAATCTCCTGAAGCCTCCATTACTCCTATTTCCTCCCTCTCTAACCCCCATAATAATAATAATAATAATAATGGCATTTATTAAGTGCTACTATGTGCAAAGCACTGTTCTAAGTGCTGGGGAGGTTACAAGCTGATCAGGTTGTCCCACGGGGGGCTCAGTCTTCATCCCCATTTTACAGATGAGGAACTGAGGCCCATGGAAGTTAAATGATTTGCCCAAAGTCACACAGCTGACAAGTGGCGGAGTGGGATTTGAACCCATGATCTCTGACTCCAAAGCCCGTGCTCTTTCCACTGAGCCACGCTGCTTCTCTGTTGACCTCATTGTTTTGTTGGTGTGACAGAAGCCATCAGGAACAAATGAAACTTGTCTCTTAGTGGAGAAGACTGGGAGATTCTCTGTCTCCTTAAATCAGGGGTAACCTATGCCCTCAAAATCATTTGCTAAAATCAATCCATCAGTGAAATTTATTGAGCATCTGCGGTGTGCAAAGCACTGAACTAAGCAATAGGAAGAGAACACTGCAACAGAGTCGGTGGACACATTTCCTGCCCACAAGGCAGTCCAAGCTTAAAGTACATTCACTAGCAAGGTTGGACCAGGTGGGGAAGAAGAAGAAGAGACAACGGTTCCTACCAGAAGTAAGGTTCTGGATTCCATTAAAAGATTTGCACATTTCTCATAGACTTCTCATAGAAGAAATGCTTCTTTCTCAATAGGCCAAGTCAGCTATGTCCTTGGGGACTGGTTTGGAAACAGTTTCCAATCAAGAAATTATTGTATGTAGATGTGCACACCCACACATACCTCTTCCCCTCTTTACCCACCTTCCACACCCATTCTCTTTTCCTATCGATTTACCTCATGGCTCCTTTTGAGTTGCCCTAAATCTCTGAAGCCATTTAATAGGCCCTACTCCTCATGGTGCTAGAGAGCAGATAAGAGAGTGTCCCTCAGGAGGATTGCTGTCTTCACTTCCCAGGATTTTGCAATCCTTTATAGCAATACATTCTTGTCCACTCATTATCCATCCATTACAAGAATCGGGTCCTATCAGCTAGAAGCAGCACATAACCTACTGTCCAGGACAGCCTCCAATTCCAAAATGACTAATGAAGCAATGGAAAAAAGTAAGAGAGACACTTAATAGTCTAAGAATGACTCAAGAAGGGGCTTTCCTAGGCAAATATCAATAGCCGTCTGTATTGCTATGAGAGACTCCACAGCACAAATGCCAGAGCTGCTTGTTCCTTGGGTCATTAAGAATTTAGAAGGTTGTGGGTGAGGCGTAGACTGAGTGGGAATGACATGCACAGCCATTGCTCTGAGGCATTTAGGAATCCTTCAATTCCACTCCTTAGGCTCCAGGTGGATCTGAACCCTTTCATTGGCAAAAGCCCAACCATTTGAGGCATCTGGATTTTGTCCCAGCTTAATTTTCCATCCTGATGAGACCAAGTCATGATAAGAAATGAGATGCCTTCTTTATTGTGTCCCCTGGAAACTCTCTGGCTTTTTCCCTCCTTGGTTCAATGTAACACTGAAAGGACAACACACTGACTTTGAAGTAGTGTGACTTAGCCCGGTCCCAACTCCCAGCCCAGTGCTAAAATCACTTTAGGCAAAATTGTCTGCCAGGGGCTCCTAACCTGAGCAGTCCGCAGCCCGGTCTGGAGCAGAGCTGGCTGATTCTACATTGACATATGACCTACGAGGGAATCCGCGCGGTCTGTTCCTCTCAGGCAGAATGTAAAAGCCCTTAAAAGTAAAGTTTAAAAAATTGCTCTAAGGGGAGATTATTAACATCAGGCTTTTAAAAAGATCTCAAACCTCCCCAACAGCCATTTATCTCAGTTAATTCTCACCTAAAACTCTATGACCGGCTATTCCTTACACCACTTTAGAAATATATATTAATAAAGAGCCTGCTTACCTGTCTCTACTTTTTCCCCAAGCGGAATGGGGAAGACAAAGTCATGAGGAAGGACAGGTTGCAGAGATGGGGGGCCAAGGCGGGGAGGTGTGGGTGTGTGTATACAGACATGTGTGTATGTGAGTGTTCCTGCAAAGATGTAGGTCCACTTCTGTAGCTCCTCCTCTGCTCTGGTGTGTAAGGGAGAAAAGCACGGGACTCAAGAATGGGAAAGGAACAAGGAGGCTCCCAATTGAGTTGATGTCTGTATTCCAGTCGAACTTTGTATTTTCTGAGAATAACTGATATTCAAGAAGAAAATAGGGGATAACCCCTGCCAACTTCTCTGTCTATTCTTAACACAAAAAAGAGGGAGAGGAACCACTTGTTCAAATCCTATTTACAGAGGAAAAGAACTGGAGTATGTATATGACTTGCCTAGGGTCACTGAGAGAAGCACTTAGTAGAGTGCTGAGCGCTTAGTACAGTGCTCTGCACATAGTAAGTGCTCAATAAATACAATTGAATGAATGAATGAGAGATTCAGTGAAGAAACCAGAAACAGAACCCAAGTCATGACTATTTCCCAGTGACTGCCTTTCTATACTGTGCATAATGAAGAACTCTTCTGAGAAGCAGGGTGGCCTAATAGAAAGAGCATGGGTCTGGGAATCAGAGGACCTAGGTTCTAATCCCGACTCAGTCGCTTGCTTGCTGTGTGACCCTGGGCAAGTCATTTAACTTTTCTGAGCCTTAGTTTACCATCTATCTGCCTGTCTATTTGTTTTGGTGTCTGCCTCCCCCTTCTAAACTGTGAGCCCGTTGTTGGGTAGGGACTGTCTCTATATGTTGCCGATTTGTAGTTCCCAAGCGCTTAGTACAGTGCTCTGCACACAGTAAGCGCTCAATGAATACGATTGAATGAATGAATCTGCAAAATAGGGATTCAATACCTGTTCTCTCTTCTACTTAGACTGTGAGCCCCATGTGGGACAGGAACTGTGTCCCACCTGATTATTGTGTATCTATCCAAGTGCTTAGCAAAGTACTTGACACTCCCCTAGGAGAACTCATTAGATCCCATGGCTTCAACTACCATCTCTATGCCCATGATTCCCATATCTATCTCTCCAGCCCTGACCCCTCCTTCTCTGCAGTCCCACATTTCCTCCTGCCTTCAGGACATCTCTACTTGGATGTCCCACTGTCACCTCAAACTTAACATATCCAAAACAGAGCTCCTCACATTCTCACTCAAACCTTGTCCTCCCCGTGGCTTTCCCATCACTGGAGACAACACCACCATCCTCCTTATCTTACAAGCCTGTATCCTTGGCTTTATCCTCAACTCATCTCTCTCATTCAACCCACATATTCAATCTGTCACCAAATCCTGTTGCTTCTACCTTCAAAACATTGCTAAAATCCACACTTTCCTCTCCATCCAACCTGCTACTATGCTGACGCAACGACTTAGCACATTCTGCCCTAACTACAGCAACAGGCTCCTCGCTGACCTCCCTTCCTCCTGTCTCTCCCCTCTCCATACTTCGCTCAGTTGCCCAGATCATTTTTCTAAAAAAAGGTCAGGCCACCTCTCCCCACTCCTCAAGAACCTCCAGTGGTTACCGGTCCACCTCCACATTAAACAGCCCAACCCCTCCTACTTTACCTCACTGATTTCTTACTACAACCCAGCCTACATACTTCACTCCTTTAATATGAACTTACTCACTTTACCTCAGTTTCATCCATCTCACCACCAACCCCTTGTCCACATCCTCCCTCTGGCCTAGAACTCCCTTCTGCTTCATATATGACCCACTACCACTCTCCCCAATTTCAAAACTTTGTTAAAATCACATCTCCTCCAAGAGGTCTTCCCCAACTAAGCCTTCATTTCCCCTGCTCTCTCTCTCTTCTGTGTCACCCCTGCACTTGGATTTGCACCCTTTATTCACCCTATCCCCAGCCCAACAGCACTTATGTACATTTTGTAATTTATTCATTTTAATGTCTGTGTCCCTGTCTAGACTGTGAGTTCCTTGTGGACAGTGAACAGGCCTATCAAATCGGTTGTATGGTACTCTCCCATGTGGGAGGCCTTTCCAGACTAAGCCCCCTCTTTCCTCTCCCCCTCCCCCCCACCCTGCCTCCTTCCCCTCCCCACAGCACCTGTGCATATATATGTTTGTACAAATTTATCACTCTATTTATTTTACTTGTACACATTTACTATCCTATTTATTTTGTTAATGATGTGCATCTAGCTTTACTTCTATTTATTCTGATGACTTGACACCTGTCCACATGTTTTGTTTTCTGTCTCCCTTTTCTAGACTGTGAGCCCGTTGTTGGGTAGGGACCGTCTCTACATGTTGCCAACTTGTACTTCCCAAGCGCCTAGTACAGTGCTCTGCACACAGTAAGCGCTCAATAAATATGATTGAATGAATGAGTTTTATAAAGTGCTCTGCACATTGTAAGAGTTCAATAAATACCAATGATTGAATGATACTCAGCGCTTAACAAATACCACAATTATTATTACTGCTATTATTATGACTGATGTCAGCAGTATTTCCTGAGCACCCACTGAATGCCAAGCACTGAACCTGGTGCTTGGAGGACGTATGAAAGGAGCGACAGACATGAGAAAATTCAACAACTTTCAGACCTGCCATCCTCTAAGTCCTCCAGTGTTCCCACAGATGAACATCAAGCTCAGCAGTTCCGTGTACATGCATTCTCCTGGGAGCTGCTGAGCAGCTAGATAAGGGAGGACAGAATGGAGGAGAGCAGAAAGACAGTCAATGCAAACATTAGGCTGCTATCCCTCAGGGCTCTGCACAAAATAATCGCTTAATAAATGCTTGATTGATTGAGTCTTGCCTCTATGTCTCTCCAAGCTCCACCCACAAAAACACAAAGAGCCCAAAGACTTCTCTGGAGAGAGACAGAGGATGGGATCGAGGCCCCGTGATGAGGTGAAGGGGCCTGGCAAGGGTGACCAGTAAGGCATCATGGTTATCCAGAGGTGGAAGAACGCTGGCCCTGTCCTACGGGCATTTCCCTCCAGAAGTGTCTGAAACTAGCAGCTGTGGCCTCAGGTTTCAATCCAACTTTGAGATTCCTCTGGCACCCTGCCCTAAGACTTCACCTTCTGCCTCCATTTTGAGGAGATTATTTTTTTTCCCTACTCTAGGTGAAAGCTGAACGGGTGGAATACATGGAAGTTCTTAAAGGCTGGGCCTACACAACCAAGGGAGAGAGTTACAAAAATAATAATAATGACATTTGTTAAGCGCTTACTATGCGTCAAGCACCGTTCTAAGCGCTGATGACTGACACATTCAGTCTCAACTATATGTCACTGAAGTAGTAACAACAAAACTCATCACCTATTATTGACTGATTTATTGACTAGTTACTGTAGGCATGGATCTACCCTAGGCACAAAATAAGGATCACAAAGTAGAAGAAGTCTTGTTGCTTGTCCCTCAGGTCTTCTCACTTCAGACCACCATAAAGCAGCTGTCTGGCTAGATTGCTACGGTCATTCTCCTCGCATGTTCTGCCCAGTGAAAGCTCCTGGTGGATTGATGGTGCTCCAGAACCCATTTGGTGTGCGTGATCCTTTTTTGCCACTTAATATAATAATAATAATAATAATGAGGGTATTTCTTAAGTGCTTACTATGTGCAAAGCACTGTTCTAAGCACTGGGGGGATATAAGGTGATCAGGTTGTCCCACGGGGGGCTCACAGTTTTAATCCCCATTTTTCAGATGAGGGAACTGAGGCACAGAGAAGTTAAGTGACTTGCCCAAAGTCACACAGCTGACAATTGGCGGAGCCAGGATTTGAACCCATGACCTCTGACTCCAAAGCCCGGGCTCTTTCCACTGAGCCACGCTGCTTCTCTATGCTATGTAGTGATCATGGATGGCTTCGATTAAACTGCCCTAGAAGCCGATCTGCTCACGTTGTATCAACCCTAGCACTTAGTACCGGCCTTGGCAGAGGGTAAGTTAACAAACACCCTAATTATCATTGCCCATTCCCTGCCCACAAGGGGCTGAACTCTATTGGAAGGCATAGTAGTCAGTTGCAGAGGAATTCTGCTATTTGGATAAAGCTCTGATTAATCAGAGAAAGCTTCCTGGAAGGGAGGGGTCTGAAGTAGTGTTTGAAAGCTAGTAGGGAAATGGCTCAGTGGAGAGGGAGGAGGGCAGTAGATTGGAAGAGTCTAGACAGATAACCCAGGCAGCAAGATCCACCTTGATCTGAGAGCCCAATTAGCTGTTTAGGAGGGCTGAAAACATGTAATAATTATGTAGCTTTTCATGTGGCTTTGGCCACGTAGACGAAGCTTGAAAATGCAAATTGGCCCTAGACACCCGGTGCTCTGTTTTGTGAGTGCATTTTTTACCCTCTGCTAGTTCCATGTAATAAGGATTTTTATGGGTCTCTGGTTTTCAAATAGTGTAGTCCACATCAGAATTGGCTGAGAAATGCTGGGGCCTTTCAGAATAAATTCACGGTTTAATTCATTCTGCCCTGGGGATTATAGAGATTGCAGTAATGGGGACTGTAACCCAGCACAGAAACTTACTCATCAGGCATTCCATGCAGGGAACTCTCCATTATCCAGGGTTGGATTAACCAGTTTGGGGGATTTTCCATGCCCCTGGCTTCTCCTCCCTCCTACTGTCTGCCCTTTAGCTATTTTACAGCTCAAATTAGCCCCGCCATGAAAGGATGGATGAGGGGGAAAGAGGAGGGAGAAAATGAGAGAAGTTGAAATTCATACCACCCAAACATTTTGCTATATATTTAGCAACACATTTTGCTGTTTGTGAGGAGCTACTATAGAGAGCAAACAAGGGAGGAAACAGAGACTGATGTTTAAAGGGAGAGTTTGAATTATCTGTGGATTTGCTACTCTGTGCCCTGCCTTCCCTCCACTAGCTGACAACTGAGAGTTGGTCCACGCCCTGGCCCATTCTACCTTAGAGATCAGAGAATACAGGCCAGCTTGACTGGTTCAGAAGGTCTGAAGCAGCAGTTGTAATTGATTTCCTGTTCACGTTGCTTAAGGTGGAAAACCGGAATCGGATTAGACGTCCAAGGGTGAGGAAGTAGAGGGGGGAAAGTGGACAGCTGGTCTCCATCTCAGCTGAAGACAAAACAACAGGGTTAGGGCCTGCTCTGCAAAAGGAAGGACATGGCCTGAGAAGTACAAAAGGATTTCCTGACAGTGAAGGACAGACTATTGAGAGAAGATGTAAAAAAAAATCATCTTCCCTGATGCAGATGCAGTTCTGCAGGGTGGCAGAAGAATATGTGAGATGGCCTCTGAGGGGAACTGCAGCATTTGACGCTCGTTCTCTAAACTGTAAACTCACTGCGGGCAGGGAATGTGTCTACCAACTCTGTTATATTATTTGTTAAGGACTTGCTACGCGCCAGGCACCGTTCTGAGCACTGGGGTAGATAGAAGATCATCAGGTTGGACAAAGTTCATGCCCCACATGGGGCTCACGGTCACAATCCCCATTTTACAGATGAGGTAACCGAGGACCAGAGAAGCTGAGTGACTTCCCCAAGGTCCCGCAGCAGACAAGTGGCAGAGCTGGGACTAGAACCCAGGTCCTTCTTATTCCCAGGCACGTGCTCTATGCATTAGTACAGTGCTCTGCACGTAGTAAGCGCTCAATAAATACGATTGATGATGATGATTAAGCCATGCTCCTCCTATAGTATATTGTTATACTGTACTCGCCCGTGAGCTTAGTACAGTGCTCTACACATAGAAAGTGCTCAATAAATGCAACTGATGGATTGAGAGCATCTCATCTGGTCCAAGTGCCACCCATCCCCCACAAGCTTCGAACCAAGCCTAAAATCTGGGACGTTTTCCATTCTATTCCTGGCAAGGTGATGTCCTGCTCAAATGATATGAGAAAGGTACCCCAGGTTGTTTGGATATGAAGCAGCCTTTACACAGCAATGTTTTGAAGGTATAAATGTACCAGGGACGTGACACACAGCAGGGTAAATTTACCCTGAAATAAAGCTGTTTTAAAAAGTGATGGAAAAACAAGCGTGATGAAGCACACTTAGTATTTTTCAAAATCCAAAATCCTGTTGGTTGTATCTGTTTCTTGAATGTTAAAAAAAAATTTAAATGCATCTGCCACCCTGAGTCCCTAGTTTTCCAAAACTAGATATAAGTATGGTACAGTGGGATTGCTTTCCTATTACCATCCAAATAGTTCTTCATGACAAAAGGCTTTGTTCCCTTGCACAGTTTCAAAGCGCCCTCTGTTTATCAAGAAAGGTTACAAAATTTGAGAGTCATTGAGTTGCTCGAGTTGGTTCACTCCTTCTCCAGCTTCATGGCCCTTTATGTTTTCTCTCTCTCCAAACACTCAAGTTTTGATATGCCCAAAATAGCTGCCTGCAGGAAATGTTCGCGTCTGCTCCAGCCCGAGGCTGAACAGGGCTCTGTCTGTTGAGCTGCATCACCCAGGGTGGGTTTTCGGCTGCATGTTTTTGAGGGGCTTTGGGGGAAGAAGAAAAGGCCCTTGTACAAGTTTCCAGTGGCCTTTCCAGTTGGGTTTGTAAGTCTGAGAACAACTGCAAAATCTCACGAGTCACTGCTGCTATTAACACTCAGAGTCTGAGGGCTGAAAACTGTGATTTAATCATTCACAGAGAAGCTTCGATGACACCATCCCACCAGTTCCTCTATGGTCTGTTTCGCTGTTTTATTTTTGGGGTGTTATTTTTATTTTTTGCTGGGAGAAAAATGTAGAGCAGCAGGAAAGATCAAAATTGTCTCTAGCACATTGTGAGTTGTTTCGATTTGTGTTCCAACGCTTCCAGAAAGAAGATCAGGGAAATTTAACCTTTGGATAAATTCTACCTAGGGTTATGTGATTATCTTGTTGCCGTACCACTCCTACACATAACCCCTGTGTGAGGGGGTGTTGGCCCTCGATTAGCAATCAAACCCTTCGACAGTCCTGCTCACCAGGAGGGAGAGGGCTAACATTAGGTGGGATCTCACAGGAACACGGGTCTTTTTTTGTTTGTTTGTCCGTTTCCTTCATATGGGAGAGGGAGGAAGAAATGTTCCTCTTATCTGGCCCAGGAAGCTTTCTCCTGCCCCAAAAGCCCTCAAGGACAGTAATCTACATTTAAGTTCACAACTGTGCTACTGCTGAGGGTCAGATATGCCAAGGAAGCCCTGACCCTGTATAAGAGGCTTTCCCCTCTGGTTCTTTCTGCAGTGTGACGGCTCTTTGGGGTTTCCAGAGCTCCCCAAAGACTAGAGCAAAGACTACTCTAGCCTTCCCATTTTCTTTTTTAAAAATGGTATTTGTTAAGCACTTACTATGCTCCAGGCACTGCACTACTAAGCACTGAGGTAGATACAAAATAATCAGATTGGACACAATTCCTGTCCCACATGGGGCTCACAGTCTAAGTAGGAGGGAGAACAGGTATTGAATTCCCACTTTACAGATGGGGTAACGGAGGCACAGAGAAGTGAACTGACTTGCCCAAGATCACACAGCAGATAAGTGGCAGAGCCAGGATTAGAACCTAGGTCCACTGACCCCCAGGACCATGCTCTTTCCACTAGGCCACACTGCTTCCTCTGTTGGATACCCCACCCAGCCCTGCCTCAAGCTATCCACTACCTCTTTGACCTACTTTCCCATCCAAAGCTCTAAGAAGAGAGAATCAAAGGGGCAATAGGAGGTTCATGCCTTTGCTGAGAAAACAGCATTGCTTTCTCTGCCTGGGATTTTCTTCTCTTTGGAGTCCTTCACGTGGTGTTTTCTTGTTCTCTGCCCCAGTGGAACCCATCAGGTAAGGAGAAGGCTGTCATGCCTCTCAGAGGAGCTTCCCCCACTAGCCTCTAACCTCCTTGAAGATGGGATTCATGTCTACCTACTGGACTGTACTCTCCCAAGCGCTATATGCTCTGCATATAGTAAAGCACTCAAATCCCATTGATTGACTGGTAGAAACTGCCTTCGTGGATGAGACTGGGTTCGGCCATTTCTGGCTGGAAAGAGCTGAGGCCCCTTGTCACTGGCAGTGGCGGTAGCCCACGTCGTCTGGGGTGAGTTGCAACAATAGCGGTGCAACATGCATTACTAATTTAAAAACAGAGGAGCCTAGCAGGGTGATATTAAACGGGGAGGCTGAGTTCAGGGTGGTGGGGCTAAAAAATTGTTCAGAACAAGGAGAAGGGAGCTGGGAAAGGGAAGACCACGAGTCCTGAAGACTGGGTTCTAATTCTGGCTCTGCCACTTGCTTGTGTGATTTTGGGCAAGTCACTTAATGGCTCTAGGACTCATCAGTTCTCCCTCCCTCTTAAACTGTGAGCCCCAAGAGTGTCAGGGGCTGTGTATGACCTGATTGTATTAAACATACCTTAGCATTTGGCACATACTAAGTGCTTAACAAGTACTATTACTATTACATTATAAAGAAGGGAGGAGGAAACTGAGTTTCTGCAGGGCTTCCAGATCCTGGGCTTTTTAAGTAACTAGTCCATAATGTATCACTGGATTTTACCTATTGTGAGGCCTTCAAACTCGGGGTCTGTCTGGACAACAAGACCATCTTATCGAATTGATAAAGGACTTCATCAATAACTGTTTTATCTGAACCTTTTATTCACCCCACCCTTGGCCCCACAGATCTTACGTATGTAGCCTTAATTTATTTATTGATATTAATGTCTGTCTCCTCCTCCAGACTGTAAGCTCTTTGTGGGCAAGGAACGTGCCTACTAACTCTGGCACGGTGCTCTGCACACAGTAAGCGCTCAATAAATAGAATTGATTGATTTGCACCCTTTTACCCTATCTGAGGAGATTTGAGGGCACAGAGCTTCGATTCAACAAAGCAGTCGTATTCTGAAAGTGAAACAAATACTGTTTGGAGAATTGGAACTTCCTACTTCCAAAGAGGGCAGCGGCTTCACTAGTGTTCCCAGCCAATCAGGCAGTTCCCATGTCGATCAGCAGCCACACCCAAGGTCACAACTTTACAGAATAAAATAAAACAACTGCGCACCTCAGTGTATTGCATTTCAATCTTTCAGCCCTTAATTGCAAAAAAATGTATTAGTACCAAATTGCCCTATTGTTAGCTGACTAATGAAGTAGATTTCACTAGGCAGTCAAACACAGATTCTGCAATTCTTTTTTAACGGATGTTAACTCTGCTCTATGGGGACACCGTTACTGGTGAAAGGACAAGGTCCCGTATAGAACTTGTCAGGAGATGAATGAGGCTATTGTAGCTTTATCTTCAAGAAGGCCAATGTGGCAAAGTTGGCCGTTTCAATCTACATACAACTTTTTCCCCATTCTGAAAGTACCATTGGGAGTTTCCTGCTCTTGGGTGAAGGTGACTTTCGGGTCAACATAAAAAACCGGCACCTGAAATCAGTGGTATTAAATGGATTTCCTGGGTATTTGGCAGTCTGGGGCCCTGATCCTCCTCCACACCTCCATTCTTCTAAAGTGGGATTCAGAGTCCTTCCCTTCCTGCTTAGGCTGCTACAGAAGGAAAACAAGTGACACTCTGCATATGCATTAAGCTATTCTAATGCATCATAACTCAAACTCAACCCTTTAAAAACCTATGCATATTTTTATTTGAATACCTTTTGGTACATTCAATGTTTATTCAGCTATTTAGTCCTCATGCATTTGGACTTCTTTCTGCTCTATCCTTGTTCTTCCTCCTGTTCCCAATACTTGTAAGTCATTTTTGTCTGCGTGTCTACCACATTTGATTTTAAGCTCCTGGAGAAAGTGATCCTGTGTCTTGCTTCTGCTGTACTCTGCCAAATGCTTAATACAGAACCCCAAACATGCTCAATAAATAACATCGGTGGATTGAACTGTATTTTTTCAAGTGTGCTGCATTAGAATGGTATGGTGCCACAGTGCCAATAGAAGCAGCATGGCCTAATGGAAAGAGCCCAGGCCTGGGATTCAGAGCACCTGGGTTCTAATCCTGGCTCTGCAAATTACTTACTTGTGTGACCATAAACAAACCACCTAATTTCTCTGTGACTCATTTTCCTCAACTGTAAAATGGGGATCAAATGCTACTCCCTCCTACTTTCCTTCATTCATTCACTCAATCGTATTTATTGAGCGCTTACTGTGTGCAGAGCACTGTACTAAGCGCTTGGGAAGTACTAGTCGGCAACATATAGAGACGGTCCCTACCCAACAACGGGTTCACAGTCTAGAAGGGGGAGACAGACAACAAAACAAAACATGTAGACAGGTGTCAAAATCGTCAGAACAAAGAGACCTAAAGCTATATGCACATCATTAACAAAATAAGTAGTAAGTATGTACAAGTAAAATAGAGTAATAAATCTGTACAAATATATATACAGGTGCTGTGGGGAGGAGAAGGAGGTAGGGCGGAGGGGGTGGGGAGGAGTAGATGAAAAAGGATTGTGAGCCCCATGTAGGAGAGGGACTGCACCCAACGTGATTAATTTGTATCTAGCCCAGCTTGGCACACAGTAAGTGCTTAATAAATGTCACAATAATAATACCACCAATATTAATAATAATAAAATTCTCATACTGTCATTTATCTCTGCAGCAGCCCAAATCAGATGGTGAACTCGAGCCTACTCCAGCCTACAGCAGGTTGGACATGCATGTCCTGATGGCAGGCCTCTGCCAGAAATACTGAAAAGCCAATCATGCAGATCAAGAAGAAAACTGGAAGGGCAAATGGTCCTGAAACAACTTCCTCCTCCCATGTTCAGTTCACACATTTGAGCCCCAGGAAGGCTCTGAAAGGTGGTTTTAAAAGGGTGGAGCAAGTGAAAGGAGAAAATCTCCTAAAATCAATACATTAAAGTGGAGGACTGATAATGTTGGGAGGAGCAATCCTGGACAGAAGACAGAACATCTTTAAATCGTTTGCACAAATTCAAGTCAGTCTCTGATTTGAAGGCTAACTTAGGGCTCAGTTCTTTTCCACAGGAAGTTTCCTCCTTTGATTGAAAACCTGGTATTTACTTTCTAGAACTCAGACAAGTTAATCTGGATGGACTTCAAGTCTGAACTCGCTCTAACAGTAGTCTCCTTTATTTGTGATAGAAAAACACCAACTTGGGCGGGGGGGTTGGAGAGGTGAGAAAGACATGAAGGGCCACTGAAATGAAGAAACAGAGGGCACAAGGGGTATGCTTTCTACTTTGAACTTCTTAAACATCTTAATATTCCCGTGAGGCTATATCTCGACAGAACAGCAGAGTTTGCTTTGCTGTAACTAGCCCACAAGGTCTTGGATATAAGAATAGCCCTAAAATAAGAGTGAGTCTAAAGGAAATCAAATATCAGGCTTAATGAAAACCAGCTTGCTGTCTCTCCTTTCTCATTCCTCTTTAGTTTTCATAAGAATCTGTATGTATGTGTTTTGGGGATTGTGGGGAGGGGTTGAGAGTGTGAGCGTGTACCTGCTGACAGTTGCTGCTTCTGTTCCCTCTCAGGCTCTGCACATGAGGGCAGTAGGAGAGAGATGGGTTCTATTGGTAAATGTGGGTAGGTCGCTGTGAATTTTATAAGCTAAATGGAGTTCTGGCAGAGCTGCAGATGCTTAAAAATGATTTTCAGTCCTGCCTTGACACTGCAAATAGCAGTTTCAGTCCATCGCTTTCCTTTCAAAGGTGACTTGATTGCAGATTTTTTTCTATTTAGCATGCATTCATTGCAGCTGAAGTATACTTGTTGTCTTAGCTCAACCTTCATATTTGTGCCCGGTTTTTATTCTTTTATAGCCAGAATTTTAGCCAAACATACAAAGCTGCGCATGAAAATGAAGAGAGGATTCTGAAAACATCGTGGAAGAAAAACCAACAGGACTTGGTAACAGATTGACTACGGGGTTTCAATGAGAGGGAGGAGGAAAGGATGTGGGTTCAAGAGACTGGGAGGATGACACCTGAGATGGGAAAGTTAGGTGGAGGAGAGCATTTGGGAGGGAAGGTGAGGTGTACAAATTTGGATATATTGATCTTGAAATGCTGTTGGGGCATCCATGTAGAGATGTTCTAGAGGCAAGAGGAACTGCAAGATGGTAAAGGGGAAGAGAAGTCACACTGCTTGCTAAACCTTTGGACTAGAAGCTCCTTAAAACCACTTGCAACATTGGGCAGTATCCCTTAACTGACAACACAGCTGTACAGCTTAAAGCCATTATTTTTCAAAGAGAACAATTTTAAGTAGGCATAATGGTAAACACCTATGTTTTTCAATTAAACCTGGAGAGATAACTTATTCATGCTTAATTACCATCTTACATTTTAAAAACTGCAGATAAATGATTACTACCGGAAGTGGAGAAACTGTTGACTGCAAAGACATTTTATATATAAATGCACATATATATGTATATACATATGAAACCTATTAAAATATGATGCCTGCTTTTATTTATGTTACTAAGTTGAAAGAGCCGAGGAAAACACGCCATTCCCAGGCAAAAGGTTATAGTCTGATGAAAGGAGTAAAAATATATATAGTTATGTCATATGAAAAGAAGCCCCTTTTGTAATCTAGCTTCATTGTTCATTGTTTATGCTCATTTGCTCATTCCCTCCAGGATTTCTTTCAAGCCCTCTGCCCACTCCTATTAGAATCACAATTATTTCTCAATTGGGAATTGAGAAGCAGTGTTGCCTAGTGGAAAGAGCCTGGGCATCAGAGGACCTGGGTTCTAATCCCAGCTCTGCCATTTTCCTGCCTTGTGAGGATACACAAGTCACTTAACTTCTCTTTGTCTCAGTTACCTCATATGTAAAATGGGGAATGAAACTGTGAGCCCCATGTGGGGCAGGGACCATGTTCAACTGACTATCTTGTAATTATCCCAGCAATCAGTACACCACTCAGAACATAGTTAACACTTAAATACCACAGTTATCATTGTTATTATCAGCTTGAGATTGTCCATCAGTACTGAAGTCCTTGGAGAAGGGAGGAGAAAAAAGGGGGGCATTAAGGCTAAGAGGAGGCAGTATGATAAGTGGGTAGAAAAGTGAGCAGGCTCTGAGAGGAGGAAGAGGAAGAGGCAGGGAACAAGGCTTAGAAGGAAGACTTACATCCCAAGCCCTGTAGATCTCTTGAGGCAGTTTCTTGATGAATTTCAGTTCTGAGAAACAACTCAAGTCCCTCCTGGCTCTCCTTTTCTCAAAAGAATAATGAAGCCCAATTCATTCCCTACAGAGAAAGCAACCTGTCTCGAAGCAGTTCTGTTTTCCTGCTGCTGGGTGTTCTCTCTGATGCATTGTGTCTCTACAGAAGACATTAATGATTCCATGACTATATGTTCATAATTATGCTTAACCATATGTCGGCTCCCAGTGGTGATTTTCATTAGTCAGTGCATATGATTGGCCTGAAACATTACCTCTGATGAATCATTTTCCCTTCCAACCACCCCCAGCTCCCTCCACCACCCCAGAATGATCTCTACTGGGCTTTTTTTTTTGCCAGGAGGGAAGTAAGGCTTCGATCAGGGGCAAAGAAATTAGAGGTAGTTCCAAGGGCTCTATCCGTGGTTCTGGGATGAAGTGCCCAGAGCAGGTCTGCTTGGGAAACAGGAAAGTTTTGCAGGAATTCTCTAAGAGGGAGATAGCAGAACAGTGCCTTCTGGTGTTGAAATAGTCAACTAAATGGATTTGAGTGATGGATGGACACTGCTTCTCACCAACAAATATTTTGTTTTTACCTTCAGATTAGTTTGTGATGTTTCATTCCCTTTACTGCTGTTTTTAAAGTATTTTCAGTTCTGTTTGAATTCTGCCCTGTGGCCCTTTGAACAAAGGCCGTAACAAAAAACTTACAAAACAAATAAGTAAATATTCTAGGCAGGCAGTGAGACTGTCAGTCTCATAAGCATTCCATCTTCATCACTATTACCCTGATGATCTTGTATCTACCCAGGTGTTTAGTACAGTGTTTGGCACATAATAAGTCCTTTAACAAGTACCTTAATTAATTACTGGGTGAGAAATCTCTCTTGACCAGAGCTGGTAGTCAATCAAGAGTAGTTATTGAGTCTCTATTTCATTCATTCAATTGTATTTCTTGAGCACCTACTGTATGCAGAGCACTGGATTAAGTGCTTGGAAAGTACAATTCAGCAGCAAATACAGACAATCCCTACCCAACAACAGGCTCTGAGGTAAGAGCAATGCTCATCACTTGGAAGATGGGAGTTGATGTAGGAGACACAATCCCTTCCCACAAGTCACTTGGATGATAAGAGTTGATGTAGGAGACTTAATCCCTTCCCACAAGGAGTTTACAATCTAACCTGGCTTTATAAATAATTTATAAATAAGAGGGATAAGTTCTTAAATTCAACAGGATGTCTTTTGGTATGAATAAAAATGCACCAGGAGGCTGGGAATGCAAAAATGAAGATAGCCAGAAGAATGTAATCTGAGGAGAAGAATTTATGGTGGGAATTTTCCTGAAGGAGGTGGGATTTTAGAAGGGTTTACAAGAGGCAGAGTTGAGGTCTAAGAATATGCATTTGCAGGGGAAAGGTTTGAGTATGGGGTTGGAGGCAGGGGAGTGGGGAATGACGCCCAGTGAGAGGGTGAACATGGAAGGAGAGTGTGAGCAGGGGAGGGGATGGGTAAGGAGGAGTGAGTGGATGGAGGGCCTTAAAGCTAGGGGGGATCAGGACCTGAAGACCTCTTCCAGAATCAGAATCAATTCAGGTCTCATCCCATTAACAACTCTCCCGGCATCCAGCTAATAATAATAATGATGATGATGATGATGATAATAATAATAATAATAATAATAATAATAATAATAATAATGGCATTTATTAAGTGCTTACTATGTGCAAAGCACTGTTCTAAGTGCTGGGGAGGTTATAAGGTGACCAGGTTGTCCCATGAGGGGCTCACAGTCTTAATCCCCATTTTACAGATGAGGTAACTGAGGCCCAGAGAAATGAAGTGACTTGCCCAAAGTCACACAGCTGACAATTGGCGGAGCCGGGATTTGAACCCATGACCTCTGACTCCAAAGCCCGGGCTCTTTCCACTGAGCCATGCTGCTTCTCTGCTTTGTTGGGCCCGAATCTGGACATAAAGCACACTCCCTCCCTGCATTAACATAACCTCAACTGCTTGTAGCATAGTGGATAGATCACAGGCCTGAGAGTCAGAAGGACATAGGTTCTGATTCTGGCTCTGCTACTTATCTTCTGTGTGACCCTGGGTGAGTCAATTAACTTCTCTGTGCCTCAGTTACCTCATCTTGTAAAATGGGGAGTGAGATGGTGAGCCCCACGTGGGACAGGGACTATGTCCAACCTAATTTGCTTGTATCCACCCCAGTACTTAGTATGGTGCCTGGCACATAGTAAGCGCTTAACAAATACCATAATAATAATTATTATTACTGAGTAATCCCTATCTTCTTTGAGGCCAAATAAAAATAAACCCCTTGAACTCTTTTGCAGGGGCTAATTTAATAACATAGGAAATTAACTTATTTATGGGTTTCATCATTCATTTGGCTTAGCCAATCAAACTAAATGCCTGTCTACTCTTTGGCTAAACTAACAGCTGCCCATTTTTTAATGAGAATGACTTCTTGTCTCCTGACTCTAACCTCTTTAGCAAGGCTGATTTCCATTCTCTTGTTCCTCATCAAGTTATGGTAGTCCCCACAGTCAAACAAAAAAAGTGGCCATTCATCTGAATATTTCAGAAAGAAGCACTTTGTTTCAGCAGATTGGCTGCAGGTGGATGAGAACCTCAGTCCTGCATTTTTGCTCACTGTCCATTAGTTGCTCTGTGGCCTACTGGAGGTTTGAGTTAGAAAAAGATGATATCACCATCATCACAACGTCTGTTGGGAGGAGAAGGAAAGCATTGGGCAAGGTTGCGGGGGAAGAAGTGTTTCCCAGAACAAAGAATGGAGTCAGGTGTGGAAAAGGAAGATTTTAGAGTGGGAGGGAAGCAGAATAAGACGTAACACATTTTGGAATTGGAGTTATCACCCGGAGAGAGGCGATGCTTGGGAATTTAAACAGACCATGACTCCTCTGGGACTTTTTGCCACCTTAAGATTCAGGTGTTTTCTGTGGCACACAAGACCCAGGAAGGCCCAGAGGCCAGGACAAATAAAGTGACCACACTCAGCCGCAGCCCTGAGACATTCCCACCCACATTGACCTGAGCTTAAGGGAGTTGGCTGGGACTGTGTGAACAGGCTGCAGGAAGAGTCAGTGTCCAAGAAGCTCAGTGGCTTCCTTGGAAGTTCTGGTGGGCCTTAAGTTAGGATCTCTTCCATAACCCCTGGCGAGGATGCTTATGGCTCTTCCAGTGAGTGAGGACAGGCGGCAGGAGGCTGCTTTCCCACGTGTGGTCTTTCCGGCTCAGTTTAATGCCAACCATTATTCTCCCTGACTGAGCTAGCGCTCCCAGGTTGATATATCTAATATTAATGAGGCATTTACTCTCAATCAAGGAGCTCTCTAAGAATATGCATTTACTTCTAATGGGTTATGCAGTTAAATTAATAATACCATTTAATCTTTTTATTTGGGGGAGAATGATGTATGGCAACAGGCTTGATTTTTTTTTTTTTTAGTCCCCCTCCCCACCTCCTCCTCGAGCAGGAAAGCAGTGGCAGCAGGCTGAATGTCTGTACTGTCCCAAAGCCGGGTAACTAGTCAGGGATCCAAGTGCCAGGAGCAAATGAGGCTTCTGTCTCATTATGGTATTTGTTAAGTGCTTACTAAGTGCCTAGGTGGATACAAGATAATCAGGTTGCACACAGTCCGTGTCTTAATCCCCATTTTACAGATGAGATAGCTGAAGCACAGAAAAGTTAAGTGACTTGTCCAAGGTAACCCAGCAGACAAGTGGCAGAACTGGGACTAGAACCCAAGTCCTTCTTACTCCCGGACCTGTGTTCTATCCACTGGGCCACACTGCTTCTTTAAGCAGAAACTTGCAACCCATAACCCAATGTCCGTGTATGGTCAAAGGATCAGTGGGTGGGGAACTGTCTCAGATGGTAGTGCGGTCATCCCTGGAATCAGGTGCTGGTAGGGGCCCACCAGAGAAATTCCCATAATCATAGGCCTCAAAGGAATCCTCTGGGAGATGAGAACCTACTCTTCCTATCCTGCAGGGAAGGAGAGACCACTCACTCTAACAGTGAATATCTTTCTGATCAAGTAAGTTTTCCAACTAATCCAATTACCTCATGCTGAACTGTCCTCTTGTTCTGTTTTCAGTGGAGACAGAGAACCTGTTCATGTCCCTTCCAATAATGATTCTCTACATACTGTCATGTAGGTGGCTATCAGCCATCTCTTCCCCAGGCTGAATGATCCCAGGCCCCCACACCTTTGGTCCTAACTCTGTGGGAACAACTGAGCTCGTTGAATCAATCATCAGTTTCAGCAGGGCACTGTATATGGTAAACTCGCTGTGATGATGATGATGGTATTTGTTAAATGCTTACTATGTGCAAAGCACTGTTCTAAGTGCTGAGGGGGATACAAGGTGATCAGGTTGTCCCATGTGGGGCTCAATCTTAGTCCCCATTTTACAGATAGGTAACAGAGGCACAGAGAAGTTATGTGACGTCCAAAATCGCACAGCTGACAAGTGGTGGAGCCGGGATTAGAACCCATGACCTCTGACTCCCAAGCCCGTGCTCTATCCACTGAGCCACGCTGCTTCTCTAGCAGCGTGGGCAGGGAATGTCAGTTAGATTGTTGCATTGTACTCTCCCAAGCATTTAGCACAGTAATTGGCACACAATAAGTACTCAGTAAACACGACAGACTGATTGAACGAGGTCCTTGAAAAATATCCAGAAGGAACAGATAGGATCCATGAGAAGGGGAGTCAGACAATTTGAAGAATAGTCCATAGCTGAGAATGAGCGAATGGTCATGCCTAATAAATCCAGGTGAACAACTGAACAAATGAATAAATATGCCTACATGAATCCTAAAGTGCCTTATAGGACAATCAAATAATCAGTCAATAAAATGGTATCTTACTATGTGCAGAGCTTTGACAACCAGAAAGGGAGGGGGAAAAGCCAAAGGAATATAACCTGGAGGCAACAGATTTTTCAGAAGGGCTTTGTTCTTCCTCTTGCTCCCACCAGTTGTAAATTATTTCTGTTTGTCTACTTTCCCCATTAGACAGTAAGCTTTCTGAAGGCAGGGAAGTGTTTACTCCCAAGTGTTTACAGTGAATACTGTAAGCAGTCAAGAAATACCACTGATGGATTGATTGAAGGAGAGGACCGACTGCTTCCTGAAGCTGAGAGGGGAGCGCATTCCCGGAGGAGATTTGAGAAATGGATTTGAAGTAGTAGAGTTGAAGGTTTGCGTGGGAGCAAATGCTGCTCTACTTGGTACAGTTCTTCAACAGCTGGCAGAATGGATTTAGGCCCAATAGGAGTGGGTGAGGTTAGTGAAGTGAAGTTGGCTTCCTTGCTCCAGTGTCTAAAGTATAAGGTCGGAATAGTCTCTTTCCTCTATTTATAAAGTTGACTTTCCCATCAGGCTCCCGGTCCTCCTGCCAAAGGACTCTGAAGACCAATAGGCCCGCCTGGAAATGATAATAATTATCATCATCATCAATCGTATTTATTGAGCGCTTACTATGTGCAGAGCACTGTACTAAGCGCTTGGGAAGTACAAATTGGCAACATATAGAGACAGTCCCTACCCAACAGTGGGCTCACAGTCTAAAAAACTACTAATTATGGTAGTTGTTAAGCACATATGTGCTAAGCACTGAGGTCAATACAATACAACTAGGTCAGGCACAGTCCCTGTCTCACTGAGGACTTACATTCTAAGGGCAAGGGAGAAGAAGCATTTAATCCCCATTTTGCAGATGAAGAAACAGGGACACAGAGAAAGTAAGCAACCTGTCCAATATCATGCAGCAAGCAAGTGGTAGAAAGGGGATTAGAACCTAGGTCCTCTGACTCCCCTGCTTTTTCATCAGGCCACACTGCTCCCAACCCGACATCTCCTATCACTCACTTTAACCCCCATCTCATCTCCTGATGAGGGGCCGAAGAGTCGAACAATGTTATTAAGACATTGTCTACCTTGCTTTCTCATCTTGGTTGTTAAATGTTTTATACCCCTCTATCTGCCTGCCATTGGTTTAATGATTCCTTCTCCTCGATTCAAAGGGAAATTAATCACCTACACCTGAATTAGGAGAGGAGTGCTTTAATGAATCTTACCTTCTCCTTTGAGGGGATCTATACTGAGCCTACATACTAATTAGCCTCAGCATCCAGTGGAAAGCAAATTACTGGAGCTGTTTGAAGAGGAGTTGTTTTCCGTAGGGCTGCAGCACACCTTTAAGCTACACCTAGTTTGAGCTGGCTGGAAAAATCTTTCCCTTTCATGAGTCTCCTAGACTAAATCCTAAACACCTAGGGAGCAGCAAAAAGGTAACTCCCTGGTATGGCTGCCAGGACTGACTGAGAGGAACTTTCCAAGAGAATGTTTCTCACTAGACTGTAAGCTCCTTACGGGCAGGGATCAGGTCTGTATTGTACTCTCCCTGCACACAGTAAGGACTCATTCATTCATTCAATGGTATTTATTGAGTGCTTACTGTCCGCAGAGCACTGTACTAAGCGCTTAGGAAGTCGGCAGCATGTAGAGGCGACCCTACCCATTGATTGTTGAACATTAAAATTGGTTAAAACCTCAACCCCCAGCCTGGAGAAACCCAACCGCTTTCTCTAAAACGTGATTCCTGGAGGTGAGAAGCTGAATCAGAGGCCGCTGAGTACTAATCAGGGAGTCGCTGTCTTCTTGTGGGACCTTCAGTTAGTCATTTCATCATCTTTGCTTTAATTTTCACATCTTGTCAAATGGGGAAGTGCTACTAAGCTCTTTCCCAGGACCGGTGTGAGCTCACACTAACCCAGTTGGCTGGAAAATAATTTGGGCTAAAGTGATTTTGGTAGTTGCTGCTGCAGCAGGAATAAAGCTAATACAATAAAAATGCAATTGTGGCCAAGATAAGCTATGGATTTCTCTTGGGTGGATCTCCACTAGGACATTAAAATATTCCGGGCCCTGAAGTTACTTGTTTGACTTGGTTGCCTGTGGATCTAAAGAGATTTATACAAGCGCTTAGTACGGTGCTCTGCACACAGTAAGTGCCTCAATAAATACGACTGAATGAATGAATTAGTGTTTGTGACAAATACTGGAATAATAATGACAAAGGATTAAACAGAAAGGGTGATAGACTGTATGGGTTGAGGGGACGGGGAAAGAAAGAAACTGAGCACTTACCTTATGCAGAACACTGAACAAAACACTTGGGAGAGCACAATATAACAGTTGGTAGACATGTTCCCTGCCCACAAGGAGCTTACAGTCTAGAGGACTGTAAGGACAAGAACCCTTTCTCAGTGTTACTGCCTCACGATGGCTTCCTCCTTGCCCGAGGGCCTTAGCAACACCTGGGATACCACCCTCTGAACAGTCACAGAAATAGAAATTGAATACCCTCTTGCTTACCCATTCCCCTCTCCAGTAGCTACTACATAGACCTAAAGATAGTCATGGTTTTTAGTAAGGATCTATTTTGTACCAAGCCCTGAGCTATCTGCTGAGGTAAGGACAACAATCAGATCAGTTTTAAAGCACTCAATCACCTTGCGCTCTCCTACCTCACCTCGCTATTCTCCTTCTACAACCCAGCCCACACACTGCACTCCTCCAATGCCAATTTAAACAATGTCCCTCAATCTCGTTTATCTCACCACCACCTGCTCAGATGTTACATGCCTCTGGCCTGGAACACCCTCCCTCTTCTCATCTGAAGGACAATTATTCTCCCCACCATCAAAGCCTTACTGAAGGCACATCTCTTCCAAGAGGCCTTCCCTCAGCCCTCATTTTCTCTTTTCCCACTCCTTTCTAAATCGCCCTGCCTTGCTCCCCTTATTCACCACCACCACCACCCCAGCCAAAAAACACTTATGCATATATCCATAATTTATATATTAATGTCTGTCTCCCCCAGAGAAGCAGCATGGCTCAGTGGAAACAGCCCGGGCTTTGGAGTCAGAAGTCATGGGTTCAAATCCCGACTCTGCCACTTGTCAGCTGTGTGACTTGGGCAAGTCACTTAACTTCTCTGAGCCTCAGTTCCCTCATCTGTAAAATGGGGATGAAGACGGTGAGCCCCACGTGGGACAACCTGATCACCTTGTAACCTCCCCAGCGCTTAGAACACTGCTTTGCACATAGTAAGCGCTTAATAAATGCCATAAAAAAGAGCTCATTGTGGGGAGGGACTATGTCTGTTATATTGCTGTGTTGTATTCTCCCAAGCACGTAGTACAGTGCTCCGCTCACAGTAAGCATTCAATAAATACGACTGATCGGCTAGCCTCTGTCCACACGAGTCTCACAATAGATTGGTAGGGAGGGCTGACATCTTGTCCCTATTTTACAGAGGAGGAAACTGAGGCAGGGTTAACTGCCTTACTGACTTACCCATGGTCACAACAGGCCACTGGCAGAGCTGGCCCTAGAACCTAAGACTTCTGACTCAGTTCCAGGCTGTTTCTACTCGACCAAGCTGGCTCCCCCTTCCCGGCAGAAGAGAGGGGCATTTGCTTGCCGAGCTTTGCCAAAGAACAGCTAAGCCATTTCCACAACTGAAGCTTTGCCTGTTTCCTGACTGGCTGGGAGTGACCTCTGCTTCCCAAAGAACTGGACAAATTAGGAGTTTGGGGGCAGGTAAAACCCCCAGGATAATGATTTTATCTGGATCCCAGCAGAGGCACAGCCTAATGGTTACACATAATTGCACATAATTGACAGTCCCGGGCTCTCAATCCAATGCCTTTTCCCTGTGGGTGAGTGGAGATATAAGGAGGGGAAGTCTGCCCTCTACTAGCATGGGGGGGTCGGGAGGGGAGGGTGGGAGCAGGAGCAAAGGAATCCAATGCCTTTTTGTTTTCTTCTATAGGCCCTGGTCTCCGATTTAACCTTCAAGTTCCTTTAAAAGTAGAGAAATTACTTTTACACTCAGCCTTAGCATAATCCCCCTGTAATGGTCAACGATTAATAACCTAAAAATAAAAAAGACAAGTTGACTTTAGAGATTTGGGATGTGAATGGTGAATGATCCCAGGCATGAGGAATTTTATCATAATAATAGTGGTATTTGTTCAGTGCTTACTGTGAGTCGAGCACTGCTCTAAGCACTGGGGTAGATATGTTAATCAGGTCCGACACGGTCCTTCCATGCGAGGCTCACAGTCTAGGTAGGAGGGAGACAAGGTATCGCACCCCCATTCTACAGCTGAGGAAACTGAGGCACAGTGAAGTTAGATGACCTGCCCAAGGTCACACAATAGGCAAGTGGCAGAGCCAGGATTCAAACTCACCTGGGACTCCCAAGCCTGTGTTCTTCCCACCGGGCCATGCTGCTTTCCCAAGAATCTGATGGATGTGCCTCGGCCCTGACGCGGCCCAAAAGTTCCTGCCCAAAAGAGTTGATTCATTCATTCATTCAATCGTATTTATTGAGCGCTTACTGTGTGCAGAGCACTGTACTAAGTGCTTGGGAAGTTCGATTCTCCTCATGGTGGTCTGCAGAGCATCATGCGTGCTCATCGCTTTCTCACTAGTCACACGTTCCCACTGGGGCAGAGTCCCGTGAGCGAGACGTGGGCAGGGAGACAGCTCATGAAAAGTACATGCAAAGGTGTTCCACGTGCAGGACGCACTGACGGCCAGAATGATCACAGCCCACTAATAATATTAACATTAATAATTATAAATATGGTATTTGTTAAGCGCTTACTATGTGCCAAGCACTGCTCCAAGTGGTGCGATTGATACAAGGTAATCAGTTTGGACATGGTCCCTGTCCCACATGGGGCTCACAGTTTTAATCCCCATTTTACAGATGAGGGAATTGAGGTTCAGAGAAGTGAAGTGACTTGTCCAAAGTCACACAGCAGACAAGTGGTGGAGCTGGGATTAGAACCCAAGATCTTCCAACCCCCAGGCTTACACTCTGTCCGCTACACCACTGCTGCTTCTCTCCGTACCCGTGCTGTGGTGCCGTGGCCTGGGAGACAGATGCCTTGCTGGCCCCTGCAGTCCTTCCTGCTTTCGTTAATCAGCTACTTTTATTACTCCTACTACTAATAATAACTGTGGTACTTATTAAGCATTTCCTATGTACCAGGCAGTCATTCATTCATTCAATCATATTTATTAAGCGCTTACTGTGTGCAGAGCCCCGTACTAAGTGCTTGGGAAGTACAAGTTGGCAACGTATAGAGACGGTTCCTACCCAACAATGGGCTCACAGTCTAGAAGGGGAAGACAGACAACAAAACAAAACAAAACATGCGGACAAGTGTCAAGTCATCAGAATAAATAGAAGTAAAGCTAGATGCACATCATTAACAAAAATCAATAGTAAATATGTACAAGTAAAATAGAGTAATAAATCTGTACAAACATATATATGGGTGCTGTGGGGAGGGGAAGGAGGTAGGGCTCCGGGGGATGGGGAGGAGGAGAGGAAAAAGGGGGCTCAGTCTGGGAAGGCCTCCTGGAGGAGGTGAGCTCTCAGTAGGGCTTTGAAGGGACGAAGAGAGCCAGCTTGGTGGACGTGCAGAGGGAGGGCATTCCAGGCCAAGGGGAGGACGTGGGCCGGGGGTTGATGGCGGGACGAGCGAGAACGAGGTACAGTGAGGAGGTGAGTGGCAGAGAAGCGGAGGGTGCGGGCTGGGCTGGAGAAGGAGAGAAGGAAAGTGAGGTAGTAGGGGGCGAGGTAATGGACAGCCTTGAAGCCGAGAGTGAGGAGTTTTTGCTTGATGTGTAGGTCGACTGACAGCCACTGGAGATTTTTGAGGAGATTTTGAGGCACTGTACTAAGTGCTGAGGTGGATACAAGCAAACCAGGTTGGACATGGATGGGGATAGTCTCAATCCCCATTTTAAAAATGAGGTAACTGAGGCACAGAGAAGTGAAGTGACTTCAATATCCTTGTTCTTTCTATCCATCTCCAAACATCCCAGGAGGAAGTAGGGCCAGGAAACTTTATCACGGAGGGAAAAGCCCCAATAGACAGGACTTCAACTAGGAGTGTGGCCTTGTGGGAAGAGCCTGGGCGTTGGAAGACTTGAGTTCTAATCCTGGCTTTCCAAAGAATCTGAAGGACAAAGCTTGGCCCTGGACACCACAGGATCGAGTTCTCGCCCAGAAGAGTTTGATTCTTCTCAGAGAGGTTTGCCGAGCACTACATATGCTTAATCTGTTGAAGGTCCTTAGCTTCTCAGAGAAGACCCATGGCTTTTCAGTTCCAACCGTGTTGGTGTCTGAGCATCACTCGGTGTGCTACTCTATCTTGATGGACAAAGCATGTAGCTTAGTGATAAGAACATGGGTTTGGGAGTCAGAGGACGTGGGTTCTAATCCCGGCTCTTCCACTTGTCTGCTGTCTGATCTTGGGCAAGCCAATTAACTTCTCTGTGCCTCATTACCTCATTTGTAAAATGGGGATTAAGACTCTGAGACCCACATGGGACAACCTGACTTCCTTGAATCTACCACAGTGCTTAGAGCAATGCTTGTCACACAGTAAGCACTTAACAAATACCATTATTATTCTCCCAAAAGATATTTCCCATCATAGATACAGTCTCACAGCAGGCAGTGTCATCTTTGAACTGAAGGACCACTTCCCTGTTTGCTGAACTTTGGGATAAGCAGGAAAGAAAAGAAATATTCTCTACAAAAAAAAAAAAATTAGACCATTTCCTCCCACTACTCAATACAGTGAGAAGAGCATTTTTTATGATGGGGACAGTTGTTCTTTGTTTCTCATATCTGACATTCCCACTCCCAGGAGGTAAAAATGCAAGCTACAGTGTGTACATTTTCACAAATTGATTCCTTATTCTGACAGTTGTTCTCTCTTGAGCGCCACATCTCCCCGATGTTACCTTGTTTATTGTTTTCTATGTTGTCCCTTTCTCAAGGGTGGAAAAGAAACAGCACTCATCTTCCAAGAGGCTCTGGTCAAAATAATTTCTCAAACAGTCTATTAGAAGCCTCTCCATCTGTATTACTGATCATGCAAACTTTTGCAACAGGATGGCTGTGTGTGTGAGAGAGAAAGACAGAGAGAGAGAGAAAAAGAGAGAGAGAGAGAGAGAGAGAGAGAGAGAGAGAGAGAGATATCGATACCGAATTACATAAAACACCCAGTACTCCTACAATGGAGAGTTGGGTTTTTGTAAACCCCATGCTAAAGAAAAAAGACTCTAATTTTGGTCCTCACTGTGTCTAATGTTGCACACGTGTGCATATGCAAACCAAACCATTTCTCTCAACACCACTGCACACTGCATCCAAAGAGGCTGTGCATATGCAAACCAAACCATTTCTCTCAACACCACTGCGCACTGCATCCAAAGAGGCTCACACTGTTGGAGAAACATTCCTTAATTCTCTAGCCAAAACATGTGGTGAAAACACGCGTTATGGCAGAACTGAGTGTATTATCATTCAAGCAGAACCAATACTGCTTGATATTACTGCAGAAGTACTATGGAATCTACACTAATGCACCACTCGAACCCCATACAGTTGAAGAAATTAACGTACAGGGAGATTAAGTAAATTCCCTAGGGTTATCCAGTAAATTAATGACACTTTAAAACTGGGATTAGTTGCTGTGTTTTTGGTCTATTGCTTAGACAAACGCACATTTACATACACCCAACGGCTTGTCATAATCCTAACCGTCAACTAGCATTTACAGAATGCCCATCAGGGGAGTGGGTAGAGCTGGAGAGAAGTTGGAGGACAAGATCCTGTAAAAGAAAGCTTGAGGTGTTTTAAAAACCAATTTGGATTTACTCTGGGAATCTACTCTTATCCATGCTCTATTTACTCCTACTCTATGGAAATAAATTGTGACTTTTCAAAAACTGTCGTAACTTTCATGAACTGAAGCGGAAAGAATGAAAGGTCTTTGAAGGTCTGAAGGGGTTAATCCAGCTTCTCAGAGAACCTGGCAAGGCCAGACATCCCCTGGATCAGCATCATCATTATCATCAATGGTATTTTTTGAGCATTTACTGTGTGCAGAGCACTGTACTGAGCACTTGGGGAGAGTTGGTAGTCACGCTACCTGCCCATAACGAATGAATGAATGAAAAACGAGTTAGAGGGGGAGAGAAACATTAATATGAATAAATAATGGGAGGGCAGCGTGGCTCAGTGGAAAGAGCTTGGACTTTGGAGTCAGAGGTCATGGGTTCAAAACCCGGCTCTGCCAATTGCCAGCTGTGTGACTTTGGGCAACTCACTTCACTTCTCTGTACCTCAGTTACCTCATCTGTAAAATGGGGATTAAGACTGTGAGCCCCCCGCGGGACAACCTGATCACCTTGTAACATCCCCAGCGCTTAGAACAGTGCTTTGCACATAGTAAGTGCTTAATAAATGCCATCATCATTATTATTATTATTGTCATTCTCCAAAAGCTTAGTGTGGCCTAGTGGAAAGAGCACAGGCCTGGGAGGCTGATGACCTGGGTTCTAATCCTGGCTCTGGCATTTACCTGCTGTGTGATCTTGGGCACATCACTTAATGACTCTGTGTCTCAGTTTCCCCATCAGTAGAATGGGGATTCAATATCTGTTCTTCCTCCTATTTAGACTGTGAATCCATGTAGAATCACATCTTACCTCCTGTGAATCCATCTTACCTCCTTCCCTTCCCCAAAGCACCTGTATATATGTATATATGTTTGTACATATTTATTACTCTATTTATTTTACTTGTACATATCTATTCTATTTATTTTATTTTGTTAGTATGTTTGGTTTTGTTCTCTGTCTCCCCCTTTTAGACTGTGAGCCCACTGTTGGGTAGGGACTGTCTCTATATGTTGCCAACTTGTACTTCCCAAGCGCTTAGTACAGTGCTCTGCACACAGTAAGTGCTCAATAAATACGGTTGATTGATTGATTGATGTAGGAGAGGAACTGTGTTTGACCTGATTATTTTGTATCTTCCCCGGTGCTTAGTACAGTTCTTAGCACATAGTACACCCTTAAATGCCACAATTATTATTATTACTATCATCATCAGGGGCCAGCACCTTGCATGGCCCCATCTCAGCAGACACTGCCTGCATTTAATGCATCAGCCAGAAAACAGTCAACAAACTTTCACTTTGTAAGTGCAGCAGCTTGGTTGTCAGTGCCTGAGCTCTCCCTCTTTCCAGTTTGCATGGACTGTATACTAATAATAATTATAATAATTCTGGCATTTGCTAAGCGCTTACTATGTGCCAGGCACTGTACTAAGCACTGGGGTAGATACGAGGTAATCAGGTTGGACAGTCCTTGTCTGACAGTCTTAATCCCTATTTGATAGACGAGGTAACTGAGGCACAGAGAACTTAAGCGATTTACCCCAGGTCACACAGAAGACAAAGGGCAGACAGGGATTTCTGACTCTCGGGCCCATGCTCTATCCACTAGGCCATGCTGCTTCTGTATCTCGTGGCTCAGTGGAAAGAGCACGGGCTTTGGAGTCAGAAATCCCTGTCTGCCAATTGTCAGCTGTGTGACTTTGAGCAAGTCACTTAACTTCTCTGGGCCTCAGTTCCCTCATCTGTAAAACGGGGATTAATGTGAGCCCCCCATGGGACAACCTGCTCACCTTGTAACCTCCCCAGCGCTTAGAACAGTGCTTGGCACATAGTAAGTGCTTAATAAATGCCATTATTATTATTATTATCTTTCTTGATCTTCCAAACACCTCAGTGGGACTGGGAGAAGGCTTCCGTGCTCTGGTCCTTGGCCTCCCAGCCACCTCCTTTTGGATTCTGAATCCTATTCGGCAATTGGTTTGTGAGAGGAGGTGAGCACAAACAACACAACCAGATCCCTAGACCCTATCACAGGTTGCTTCCTGTTACCACTAGATCTTCGCAAGGAGATAAGGGAACCCAGCTGGGTAGAATGAAATCCGGGCCCACAGTAAAGTACCAGGAGGAGCGTTGAAACAAGTTGTTTTTCTCTCTCACCTCTAGGCCCCACAGTCATTTCTTAGGAAAGCAAACGCTTCGGAAAGAAAAACCGGGAGAAGAAAAACAGCAATGAACACAGGAAGTTTCAACCGAGCAGAGAGACCCGGCTTTCCTTTAGGTCTGGATGGTGTCCGCGGGCTCCGTTCCAGTGGGAATGGGGCCGCGCCCAGGGTAAATTATAAACAAATAAATAAGGGGCCAGAGTTAGGTGTTCCAAGCGATGTTTGCCCGAGTTAATAAATGCAAATAATGTTATTGGAAAAGCGATCCCGGAGATTGGCTCATTGTCACAGCGACTGGCTCTGCTGGCTGTTGGACCAGGGCCAGACCAGCCAGCTTCTCTCTGCAGAAACTGGCCCAACAATAAACCTGCTGTCATATCCTGGAAGTTGCTGGAGTTGGTGAAAAGGATAATCACCTCTGCGGGACAGCACAGGCCTAATGCTAAAAGGCTGTTTGGTTACTCCAAAGACAAGCGACGGGTTGTTACAAAGGCACCAGGAGAAGCTCTATTTGAAAATAAAAGTAACCTGAAGGTGAGCAGGAGTAGGGTGATCTGCATTTCGGGTGAGGAGCTCTGTTCCTATTCATAAAGCCCTCATCTTTTCCCGGTGTTTGGTGAGTTCCTATCCCTTTCCATTCTGAAAAACCAAAGCCCAGCCTCAGCCAGTCTCTAGAGACTGTATTTTCCCACAGACAAGTTTTCAATAAACTTCAGGCAAGTCACACCTTTTATGTCATCCAGAAGGACTGGTCTGTGGACGTCTAAGTGGGTCAAAGGCTGGCTGGGGATACCTTAAGAAAACAAATACCCTTTGGGCATCAGGAAGCTCGTCTTCTGGGTTGAGCAGAAACCAGGATGAGGGATGTAAGCAGACTGAGTGACCTCCACAGCAACCATCAACGGACATGTTGGGCTTTCTTACTCTAGGTTTTCATTATTGAAGACATGAAATTGAGGAAGCGAGGATAAAGAATTGGGAATTAGGATAGCTGGGTTTTACTCTCTGCATCAATAGGATGATTAAATCACTCTATTCTAATTCTGTTTAGTTGTCATTGAAAACTGGGATAGTATAATATTCCAAATAAGTGTCCCCACTACATACATACACACCCTACAGGAATAGCTAGAATTTGGAGGGAGTGGAGAATGGCCAGAGGGAGGAGTTGGGGGTTGAAATCTCTCAGTGATTGGAAACATTCACAAGTTCCAGAATGTTGTGGAGCCCAAAGTGAACATATCCCGAGCATGCAAGGCACACCAAGGATGAGTGATTGTACTAATGTGGTAGTAGTTTGGATGGAGAGGAAAGGGCGGATTTTAGCGATGTTGTGAAGGTGGGGCCGACAGGATTTGGTGACGGATTGAATATGTGGGTTGAATGCCAGAGAGGAGTTGAGGATAAAGCCATGGTTACGGGGTTGTGAGACAGGAAGGATGGAGGTGCTGTCTACAGTGATGGGAAAGTCGGGGGAGGACAGGGTTTGAGTGGGAAGATAAGGAGCTCTGTTTTGGACCTGTTAAGTTTGAGGTGATGGAAGGACATCCTGAAGGCAGGAGGAGATGCGAGACTGGACAGAGATCACGGCTGAAGATGTAGATTTGGGTCTCACCTACAAAGAGGTGGTAGTTGAAGCCATGGGAGTAAATGAGTTCTCCAAGGGAGTAGGTGTAGATGGAGAATAATAGGGGACCCAGAACTGAACCTTGAAGGACTCCCACAGTCAGGGAGCAGGAGGCAGAGGAGGAGCCCACGAAAGAGACTGAGAATGAACAGCCAGAGAACTAAAAGAGACCGGTGACGGGATAGGGAGTGAATAGTGTTATCAATTTGGCATTGCTTGTTTCATGGTTTGTGACTTTGACCCAAAGGGGTGTGATTTAGGCAGAAAGGTTGCCTTCTCAGTAAGTGGTTTCTACTCCTTAAGCCTCTCCTTGAACTGAGCCCAGAAGCCATATCCCCCAAGAATGATTCTTCCCAAGTCTTACTCTCACCTAAGGATGGCCTTGACTCCAGGGGTCCCTTTGAAACAAACTTGTTTTGTCCTGACACACACCCAGAGCTGCAATGGATGCATGGGCCACTCAAGCAAAACATCCAGTTGGCTCAACTTGATATACAGATTTCATTCCTAAGAGAAATCTTTATTAGAAAAAAGGGAAGAATTAAGTGGTCTGTGAAGGCATCGGATGGGATTTCTCCATCGCAATGCCAGAGGGAATGAACTTGATGAAGAGCCCCCTGTAAAGGAGCCTGTTCATTTTGGTTGCACAGCTCAGTGCTCTTAAAATAAGATCAATGGCTGATGAAACTGCGCTTTCTCAGAATACCATCTTGAGAAAAGTAGATAAAATTAAACAACGCCAATTAAACACCATGCTTCACTGTAGGCATATTTTAAAGATAATTCCTGGTTGGAAAATCCACTGGGGGGGCCTCGGCTCCACCCAGGGCAAGCCTAATATTAGGGGCTGACTGGCCATTAGGTGGGAAACTGCTCCCAGGCAGACAATAGGGACCTAAGTCCTCCTGTCCCAGCCTCCATTCTTGCTCCATAAACTCTGACATTAACCCCTCTCCCGATTAATAAATAGCATTTCATACCTCTCCAGTCCCCAGACCTGAACCTCCACCCTACTATTCCCTGGGTGGGCTCTGAGCAGTCCCTAGAACCCAGGCCAGGCAGGGAGAGAAGCCCCCAGGCTCCAGCAGCCAATTGGGCAGACTCCCTAGCTAATTAATATGTATTCACAAAGACGTACCATCATGACAAAAACACACTGTCTGCCTTTCCATGCTCTGTCCCTTAAGGCCCTTCCATGCTGACCAGTAAGTCTTAGGACCACATCCCATTTCATTAGTCAGACAGCAAAGCAGATACCATCAGACTCACAGATGGATTCCACATTTTTTTTTTTAACCTGATGTTCAATATTCCCCCTACCAGCGATCACAGCTCTGTTTCCTCCAGTGGCCATGTCTCTACCCAGGAGTAAATTTGTATTTACAGAGTCCTAATCTCGCTTTCACACCTGATATTACCAGGGAGGCACTGGGGTCTAAGAAACAATTCTGCTGTGTAGATTGAAAAGGTCTCAGAAGGGAAGTTTTTTCAAATACCATTGCTTGGCTCACCAGGAATCCCCTTGTGTAGAAGACCTGAACTTTTCACCTGTGACGATCTGTGAGCATATCAATAAACTCTGCCCACACACCTTTGATCTCGGCAAATTCTGCTGCAAATGAATTGAAGTGACTGCAACTCCAGGTAAGATGGTTGGCAAAATGTTAGCTCTTCATGGGCAGGAACTGTGACTTTCATTGCTAAACTGTAAGCTCATTGTGGGAAGAGAATGTGCCTACCAACTCTGTTATATTGTACTCTCCCAGGGCTAAGTACAGTGCTTTGCCCACAGTAAGAGCTCCTTGAACGGTTAATTATTGCACTCTCCCAAGCACTTAGTATAGGGCTCTTTCCACAAGACACTTAGGAGACTCAGTAAAATTTGTAAGAGACTGGCAGCCCTTTGCCAAAACTTTTTTGTGACTAAGGCAAGGTGGAAATGGTGGATGACTGCAGCTGAAAAATACACTTCAATCATTTTAAATGACTGCTGGAAATAAAATCCGACAACAGTGGGGACACTAAACATGACCGTTTTGAGAGATAAAAAGATACAGTTCATTCATTAGTAAATTTATTTGAAGTCAGTTTCAAGATTTTGACCATGATAAAGAAAATGTTACCCTGCCCAGCCCATTCAGCCTCATATACTTAGGTGGAATGCTATCCAACAAACCTGAAGATGGAAATTTAAGAACTTCCCATCAACATTGGAGGAACAGTCAGGGAGTGCAATAATGGTCACTCAGTAAAGGCAGAATTATTTTTCCTACGTCCACAGTTTCACCCCAACCACACCCCAGCTATGCCTTTACAGCCCTCTACCTTCACAGTGACAACGGTTTGCTTTTGAGAACAATGACTCATTTAGACCAAGGGGATTCCTATCAGATAATGGTTATAAAGGTAACAATCTCTGAAGTGTCCTAAGGATCAAAAACATTTGGTTTCCCGTAAAAAAAAAAAAAAAAGACTGCTTCACATTTTGCACTTTTTCCCTTCCTGCTTTAGCTGATAGGGAAGTCATTATTTGTGAAACTTCCAAAGCCTAAATGGGAAACATCTTAGGCAGTGAAGGGGAGAGGGAAAGAGGTCCATTTATTTACTAAGGACCCTTGTAACTGATCCCCTAGGCAAGAACAGATTAAAGTGGGGGCTCTCGGGGTTGTAATCCCACTCGGCTAAGGGAAGGGGCCCAAAACCACTGCCGTTTTGGGTGGTAATCCCAAGACTTCTGGCCCTACCAACATGGCTAAGCTTGGGAGACTGGCCAAGGTCTTCAGGTGTCTGTCACATGTGTAAAATCAAAAGGGGAGGGGTGGCACTAGGGCTGAGCTGCAGGTCAGCTGCAGGGGAAGGAGGCATGTAGGGACTTTAGAGAAGCAGTGTGGCTCAGTGGAAAGAGCATGGGCTTTGGAGTCAGAGGTCATGGGTTCAAATCCCGGCTCCACCAACTGTCAGCTGTGTGACTTTGGAAAAGTCACTTAGTTTCTCTGTGCCTCAGTTACCTCATCTGTAAAATGGGGATTAAGACTGTGAGCCCCCCTTTGGGACAACCTGATCACCTTGTAACCTCCCTAGCGCTTAGAACAGTGCTTTGCACATAGTAAGTGCTTAATAAATGCCATTATTATTATTATTATTTAGGTGGAAGGAACTGGGTGGCGGGAGGGGAAAGGAGATGGGGGGCACAACTGGCTCAGCCCCAGCCAGCAGAAAGGCAGCTGACGAGGGAGCTCTGGCCTACGGGTGAACTTGGCTCATTATCCTTTCCTCCTACAGTGGGGTTCTGGCTCTTCTCCCTGCCTCACCTCCTCTTAGCACAGCAACTCCTGGGGGATGGAGCAGCTTGTGGTTTTGGGTAGCTGCTGTCTACCTGAGCCCCTGTGTGGCTGATTCTTAAAGCAGCAGCATGGCCTAGTGGACAGAGTATGGGCTTGGCAGTCAGAAAGATCTGGGTTCTAATTCTGGCTCCGCCACTTGTCTGC
This sequence comes from Tachyglossus aculeatus, assembly GCF_015852505.1. Lineage (NCBI taxonomy): Eukaryota > Metazoa > Chordata > Mammalia > Monotremata > Tachyglossidae > Tachyglossus > Tachyglossus aculeatus. The sequence goes on along the minus strand of NC_052067.1, from coordinate 37,990,137 downwards.
TGTGTGAACCTTGGGCAAGTCGCTTCACTTATCTGTGCTTCAGTTCCATCATCTGTAGAATAGGGATTGAGACTGGGAGCCCTTTGTGGGACAGGGACCGTGTCCAACCCAATTATTTTGTATCTACCCTAGTGCTTAATACAGCGCCTGGCACTTAGTAAGCATTTAAGTAGCCCTATTCTTATTATTCTTATTATTATAAGGAGACCCCATAGCTCTAAGTAAGTTCTTCTCCAAGAGACAGAGGCTCCCTCCGGACCTGCCATGCCGGAGCTGGGCAGGGAAGAGTTGAGGAGTGGCAGAACCTGGGTGAGGCCCTCTTGCCACTGGGGAAAGCTGGGAATACCGTAGGAGGAGCCTGAATATCAGAGCTTGGGCTTGGGAGTCAGAGGTCGTGGGTTCTAATCCCAATACCACCACTTGTCAGCTGGGTGACTTTGGGCAAGTCACTTCACTTCTCTGGGCCTCAGTTCCCTCATCTGTAAAATGGGGATGAAGACTGTGAGCCCCACGTGGGACAACCTGATCACCCTGTATACTCCCCAGTGCTTAGAACAGTGCTTCGCACATAGTAGGTGCTTAACAAATACCATTATTATTATTATTATTAGGCACTGCTGGGGATCAGGCATGCCGATGGGCCTCACCAGATAGTTCCTCTCTCCCCTGTGCCACCCTATAGCCAAGCAGCATTTTCTGGCAGGGGTCAGATAGGAGTTCCTGCCGCTTCCCCCAGCTCCATCACAGAGAGCCGGTGCAATGGCCACTTACCTGCCTGAGAGGGGGAAAGCAGGGCCACAACTGGGGAAGTGACGAGGGGCTCTGCTCTAGTTCTGGCTAGAAAATTCCAGTCAGCCACAGGGGTGGGGCGGTCCAGGGCAGTTCTCCCCCCAAGTTGGGGGAAGGGGGCACTTTTTTTAAAAAAAATGGCATTTATTAAGTGCTCACTATGTGCAAAGCACTGTTCTAAGCACTGGGGAGGTGACAAGGTGATCAGGTTGTCCCACAGGGGGCTCACAGTCTTAATCCCATTTTACAGACGAGGGAACTGAGGCCCAGAGAAGTGAAGTGACTTGCCCAAAGTCACACAGCTGACAATTGGCAGAGCTGGAATTTGAACCCATGACCTCTGACTCCAAAGCCTGTGCCCTTTCCACTTAATTGTTAGCAGCTGCTCTGCTCCTGCCTGGCTTTGAGGGCTGGGGTGGTGGGACAGGACCAGAAGATCTGGTGGGATTCTGGGAATGGCAGTTGACTGACTGCCGCTTTTCCCGCTCTCCACGAACCCAGAGGGAGGTGAGGCAAACTGAGCGAGTGCAGCGGGGGACCCAGCGTGGGGAGGAGGGAGGCTCCTCACCAGGCACATAACCTAGAGAGCAGTGTGGCTCACTGGATAGAACATAGGCCCGGGAGTCAGAGGGACCTGGGTTCTGATCCCAGCTCTGACACTTGTCTGCTGTGTGACCTTGGGCAAGTCACTTAACTTCTCTGTGCCTCAGTTACCTCATCTGGAAAATGGGGATTAAGACTGTGAGCCCCTTGTGGAACATTACTAGTGCTATTACATGGACTGTGTCCAAGCTGATTTGCTTGTATCTTCCCTAGTGTTTGGAACGGTGTCTGAAACATAGTAAGCCCTTAAATACCTTAAAGAAAAAACCACTGGAGCCTTGCAGTCTCCCCAATGACCCACATCAACTCAAAAGGCAGGAAGTAGCTTCCATGTAGGGGCAGGATCAGGAACCCCAGACTGAATCCCCTCCTTCCTCTTCCCCTTGTCCTCCCCTCCATCCCCCCGCCTTACCTCCTTCCCTTCCCCACAGCACCTGTATATATGTTTGTACGTATTTATTACTCTATTTATTTTACTTGTACATATTTATTCTACTTATTTTATTTTGTTAATATGTTTTGTTTTGTTCTCTGTCTCCCCCTTCTAGACTGTGAGCCCACTGTTGGGTAGGGACCGTCTCTATACGTTGCCCACTTGTACTTCCCAAGCGCTTAGTACAGTGCTCTGCACACAGTAAGCGCTCAATAAATGCGATTGAATGAATGAATGAATGAAAAAGCAGGTGAAACGGCTCCAATGACATCATCATATTAGGCCATACTGAGTGATGAAATGGTTTCACACTAGGGGACCCCCGCAATATGGACCAGGCCCCAAGCTCATGGGGCTGGTTAATTTGGTTCGGGGCCTAACTGACCTGAAAAAATTTCACCACTGGAGGTTCTCGAAGAAATGGGAAACACGCCCTGAATGACTCAACGCGGCTTCTTACCGGAGCTGGTCAACTTTGAGTTTAGCTGGCCATGGGGGAGCAGGGCCCGGCCCAAACCAGACGCTCCTTGTTTCCAAGAGCTGCCCAACCGGACTGCCTTCTGGTCATTCTCTGGGTTAGGACCCCTGCCAAGGGATAGGGGCAGCGTCTAATTCCCACCTTTCTACTCTTTCCCAGTGCCCTAGCAGCATGCTCTGCACACAGTTAAGTGCTTATTACTACTGCTACGACTTCATCTCTCACTAGTTATCCAGCACTTCCCTTGTTACTTTCCACAGTAGCCCACTGAGAGGGCTCGGAATGATCGTCTTCCTTTTAGAGATGGGCAAATTGAGGTTCGGCCTTGTGAAGACAGCTGTAAGGAAGTCGAAGGAGCGTCCTTGGATTTGGGGCAGTGTCGTTTAAAGGAATCAAGAAGTCTTTGAAAATAACTGAAAAGTGTATGGCCTGGTAGCAAGAACACAGACTTGAGAAGCAAAGGCCCTAGGTTCTAATCCTGGCTCTGCTCCTTGTCTGCTCTGTGTCCTTGGGCAAGGCACTCAACTTCTCTGGGCCATCTACAAAATGGGAATTCAATGCCTGGTCTCCCTCTTACTCAGCCTATAATAATAATAATGATAGCATTTACTAAGCACTTACTATGAGCAAAGCACCGTTCTAAGCGCTGGAGAGGTTACCAGGTGATCAGGTTGTCCCACAGGGGGGCTCACAGTCTTCACCCCCATTTTCCAGATGAGGGAACTGAGGCCCAGAGAATAATAATAATAATAACAATGGCAATTATTAAGCACTTACTATGTGCAAAGCACTGTTCTAAGAGCTGGGGAGGTTACAAGGTGATCAGGTGGTCCCACGGGGGGCTTACAGTCTTCATCCCCATTTTCCAGATGAGGGAACTGAGGCCCAGAGAATAATAATAATAACAATGGCATTTATTAAGCACTTACTATGTGCAAAGCACTACTCCCTGTGAGACCTACCCCGGTGCTTAGCACAGTATTTGGGATATAATAGGCTCTTAAATACCACACTTATTATTATTATCATTATCTCACTCTTCAGTTTTCATGGCTTCTGCTCCACTTTTCCTAGTTACTAGGGTCTTTCACACCTATGCTTGTCACCGGCAGATTTAACGTGGGCAAAGCCTTCCCAGGAATAAAGCCAGAAGACAATTCTTTCAGCCTGGACATTGATCAGGCTGTCTAACGTCGAGTCGGGAAGCTGCTTGAAGCTCTGCGGAAGACCCCATCCTTAGCATCATTTGATACCTGCCTTCTCCAAAGGATCCTGCAGTGGTTTCAGATACAATTTGCTGCTTTCCCAAAGAGTCATTTCCCAGTGAGTAAAACCTTTGGTGGAGGAAACTTCGAGCAACAGCTCGGCCCAGTCTAGCGGTCTTCGGTCCCTCCGGGCCCTCCCCTCTTCTCCCCCATCCCACTTAATGATCGCTGGCTGACCAAGAGATGACTCATTACCTTCCTTTTGATCACATCTCAGCCCAACTCGGTCTCTTCGTTGGCTTGATGAGATCTCTCCCAGGTCCACAGAAGAAAATAGTCCAATCTCTTGTGAAATTTGGACTTGTTAGGTTGCAATTACGTCTGCATCGGTTGCTGTGGCAACAGGGATAGGGGCCTGAGCAGGAATGCTTCCTTCTGGTTTTGGGTTTGTGTGTGCTCGCTCAGGCACTGTGCGTGTGTGTCACATTCGCGCGGGCGTACACAGGTGTGGTGAGAGGGGAGGGGGGAGAACCCAGGCTCACTGGCTGATGGAAAGAGTTAATTCATTACTGACTGAAAGGCCAGATGTGAATGACACTTGACTTTGGCTGATTCTTCAGGATCAGAGTGGGAGGAGATAGGGGAAAGGGGATATTTTCCAAAGAGAGATCAGGCTGGCCCTCAGAATCAAGGAACAGACAGAGAGGTTTTTCCAGGGCAAATGCCTGACAAGGCCAAGGGATGGCATCGGTTCCAGCTATAAAAAGAAAGAGGTCCCTGTTTCAAGAACGTTGGCAGGGTCCCGGAGGAGCCGAGCTGAGTCCTTGCATCTGTTTTGGTCCTCACCTGTGTGGGCAGCGGTGCTGTCCATCAGACTGCTCAGTTGCAGGGAAAAGGGCTGCTTTCTGCCACAAGGTGAGGAGTCACCACCCTTACAAAACACTTGAGCCCACTGTTGGGTAGGGACTGTCTCTAGATGTTGCCAATTTGTACTTCCCAAGCACTTAGTACACTGCTCTGCACAAAGTAAGCGCTCAATAAATACGATTGATGATGATGAAGCACCCAGACCTTGGATCCTAATAGCAATAATAAAACCTTGACACTGCAGACTCCCTTTTGCCCCTCAAAGCACTTTCACGTCAATTAGCTAATGTTGTCCTCAGTATCCCTGTGAGGCAGGGGGAGGCTGGTTTTATTATCCCCCTTGTACGCAAGAGGAAACCAGGGTACAAAAGTGGTATATTGAATTGTCTAAAGTCACCCAGCAGGCCCTCTAGACTGTAAGCTCCTTGTAGGCTGGCAATGCGTCTACCAGCTCTGTTAAATGGTACTCTTCCAAGAGCTTAGTACAGTGCTCTGCACACAGCAATAGATCAAAAATGTCACTGATGGCTGTGACCCACTGTTGGGTAGGGACCGTCTCTATATGTTGCCAACTTGTACTTCCCAAGCACTTAGTACAGTGCTCTGCACACAGTAAGTGCTCAATAAATACGATTGATTGATTGTGACTAGAGGCTGGGTCTCCTGACTTTCAGACGTGCGCTTTTTCCACTAGAAGTTGCCACTTCACACACTCCAGTGGGTGTGAGATTTGACGATTCTCCCAGGGTATTTCTTGGTTCCATTTTGTGTCTAGGAGCCTATTTCCATTTCCCTTCCCTTCTGCTGCACCCCCAACCACTTTACAGCTGAGTGCCCGAAACAGATGGTGACCGAAGCATTTTTTATGGTATTCGTTAAGCACTTACTATATGTCAAACACCATTCAAAGCGCTGAGGTAGGCACAAGTTAGAGCAAACACAGTCCCTGTCCCTCATCGGGCGCGCAGTCTAAGCAAGAAGGAGAACAGCTATTTAATCCCCATTTCACAGTAGAGGAAACTGAGGCACAGAGAAATGACTTGCCCAAGGTCAAACGGTAAGCAATCCATTCATTCAATCGTATTTATTGAGCGCTTACTGGGTGCAGACCACGGTACTAAGTGCTTGGGAAGTACAAGTCGGCAACATCTACAGACGGTCCCTGCCCAACAACGGGCTCACAGTGTAGAAGGGGGAGACAGACAATTGGCAGAGCTGGGATTAGAAGTCAGTCTCTCTGACTCATAGGCCTCCCCTTCCCCCTACAGATCCTCTTCATCCCACTCATCAATTAAGGATTAATTTCCGCTAGGCCACACATTCTCTGGTTCATCCAGGTGCAGCACCAACTAGACTAGAGCACTCAGGCTGGGGGAGATGAAGGAAGACTGTGCCCAGAGGGGCCATTCCTAACAACCTCCTGAGGAAAAAGGGGAAAATTGAGACATATAGGCTGAACACACACAAACGCATCAATTTTCTACGAGTGAATCAACCACTTTGTGGTGTACTATGACAGATTTCTGACTCCTTACCAGCGATAAGCCTGTCTTTCCTCCATTTCCCATACCCCTACCCCAACAATTCTCAACAGACACACCCACTGCACCCAGGCAGGTCTTGGGGTAGCCTCCCCACCACTGCATAGGAAACCCAGTTCCCTCCCCTCTTTTGTATTATCTATTATTTTGTATAATCTATACTTCTTCCTCTTGGCATGAAGCAATAACTGCATAATATCATATATTAGGTATAAATATATGCATAGATGTACAAATATGAACTTTGAATACTCACACTGAAACCCTGACCATCAGAAATTGCAGATTCTACATAATAATAATAATGGCATTTATTAAGCGCTTACTATGTGCAAAGCACTGTTCTAAGTGCTGACGAGGTTACAAAGTGATCAGGTTGTCCCATGCAGGGCTCACAGTCTTAATCCCCACTTTATAGATGAGGTAACTGAGGCACAGAGAAGTTAAGTGACTTGCCCAAAGTCACACAGCTGACAATTGGAGGAGCTGGGATTTGAACCCGTGACCTCTGACTCCAAAGCCCGTGCTCTTTCCACTGAGCCACGCTGTTACATCCCATTCTTCAACTCAAGATTAATTCTACTGCAAACAATGGATAATTTCTACTTCACTGCATCTTCTTTCCTCGATCTTTGAGGCATGGAAATATTTTGAGGGGAGTTCTGCCATATATGTACGTTTAGAAATTGTTCCATTTTCAAGATATTTAAACTCTTTGGCTCTGAATATCCCGTATATTAGGATAGTTTCATTTCTGAGGTGCTTCTCAAATTGCCAGTTTAGCACTAATGATGATGAATGGGGGAGAGGGCTCCTTAGTGGGGACAGTTTGAGCATAAATCCCACTTAATGGAGGATGCATTCGCTGGTGCAGGATGGGAAAGTGGTGTTTAACCTGCCGTTAAACAGGTGTGAAATTCGACGCTCAGGATTTCAATACTGAACATTACCCAATAAAGATTAAAAGGAAGAAATAAAGATGAAATGCACTATCATTTTCAATCCTGAATTATTATTCAGAGGGAAATTTTATATGTCCAGCTACTCAAAAATAGGGGGAAGGTTTTTTCCCATCATCTTAAATGGTGGCAGAAATTTCTACAGGGGGGGATGTAAGATAAATAAGGAATCACTTTCTGACTTTAAAAATTGTGTGGGCGGAAGAAGGGGTTATTCCAGAAGGTTTTGGAACTTTGTTCCCTGCAGTTTAAGAATAAAAAAGCTCTCTAATTGGGACACTTCAGGGGCATTTGTAGGCAGAGGCAGAGCGGTAGGTTGGATGACACCATGAGGTCCTTTAACTCTGATTCTATTCCACCAGGTCAGCCTGAATAAGCATCTGTTCTTTTATGACCTTTTGTGCCTCAAACTAATTCACTTCTGGATGTACCCAAATTCCACAGTGAGGGGGGCAATGGATTCAACTCCATACCCATTGCCCTCTCTTTTGTCATTTCCCTTAAAAGTCTTCCCTATTTATTATTATTACTATGATATTTGTTATGTGCTTACTATGTGCCAGGCACTGTATTAAGTGCTGGGGTGGATACAAGCAAATTGGGTTGGATACAGTCCCTGTCCCACATGGGCTCACAGATATTTTACAGATTAGGTAACTGAGGCACAGAGAAGTGAAGTGACTTGCCCAAGGTCACACAGTATTCAAATGGTGAAACAGGCCCGTCTTTCATCCACTAAGTCATGCTGCTTCTTTAATTTATGTTCACTTCTAACAAACACCCCTTCAAGTAGTGCAACAACCACCACATTTGGTCCCAGGGCAAAGAGGCTTGGAATGTTTGTCACCACTGTGGCCTCACCTACACCACAACATTATTTTTTAACGCCTGCAGACTGTAAGCTCCTTGTGGGCAGGGTTTGCGTCTACCGACTTGTTTTGTTCCAAAGTTCTTAGTGCTTTGCACACGGGAAGGGCTCAGTAAAAACCACTGAATGATTGACTGAAGTTACAAAAACCCACGAGGTGGTTTTCTTCTCTGTCCACCAGGATAGGTATTTGAGCATTTGTCATGAGCTCTAGCACTTCGCACAGTCAAGGGGATTAAGCCCTTCTTGCTCTGTGCTCTCATCAATCACGGTGCTTAGAACAAGCAACCATCTGGGACCACTATGACCTCGTTCCCCTTAATAATAATAATGGCATTTGTTAAGCACTTACTATGTGCAAAGCACTGTTCTAAGCGCTGGAGCAGATACAAGGTGATCAGGTTGTCCCACGTGAGGTAACTGAGGCACGAAGAAGTTAAGTGACTTGCCCAAGGTCACACAGCTGACAATTGGTGGATCTGGGATTTGAACCCATGACCTCTGGCTCCCAAGCCCGTGCTCTTTCCATTGAGCCACGCTGCTTCTCTCGAAATGGAAGCATCCTGTGAGGTTTTTATCTGCTTGATGAAGCAACAGGTTCATCATGGGCCCTAAGAACTGGGGAAATCCTGCAGGTGGGACAATCCAAGAGAGCTAGAGCAATTCTGGGCCCTCCAATACACTGCTTTGATCATTGCCCTGCGACTTCTCAGCAATGGCTTGGTGCTGCTTGGAATGATTTCTTTTCTCCTTCAACGGCTGGAGCCAGGCCTTGAGGTCTGTACCTCAGGGGTTCCCAGCTGCTCAGGGGAACAGAGCAACAGATAGCGAGCAAAGGGAAACTAGGATAAAAAGTCTGAAAACCAGACTCTGAAGACACAGATAAGGCAATTATCAAGGCGAAGGGAAAGTTTCAGACCTGCAAAGAAACTCAAGAGGTGAGAGCACCCAGTGCTATGCTTCTCCTGACTTCTCCTCACATATCCCCTAAGGATGTTCAATAGATACTCATCACAAATAGGCTCAAATAGGTGAAGAGACTTTTTCGGAGGAGGAGATATTTAACGGCTCCAAGGACAGATGGAAAGAACTGCTCTGCCTGAGATCAGGAAATGGTGGAAAATAGGGAAGCAGGATGAAGCGTGCAGTCAAGGGAAGGAAAAGAGAAAGGCGGAGAAACTGCGAGAGAAATTTGAACTTAGGGAAAAGCCTGAAAGAAACTCAAAGACGAAGTTGTTGCACCTTCTGCTTATTGTAGCGTCAAAGCTGCTCTGTTTCCAGAATACATGCGCACACACAAACCAGAGCCACCTGCCCCTGCCAAACCCAGTCTAATCTATTTACCAGGAAATGTGCATCCTGGGCCAGGGCAGCCGGGGGTCAAATGCTGTTTTCTTCCTCCTCCTTCCCCCTGCGCTTTGTCTGCCCTCCAAGTGAAAAGCAACGGAAAGTTTCCGAGGCTGAGAAGTCTGCCTTCTCGCACGAGGTTTCTTTTGCCTAGTGGCATATATAGGAGTTCCAGGACTGCTCCCGTATTTACGAAGAAATGACTGTAATCGCTGAGGTCTCTGGCAGGATCAACGAGCCCCCAGAGAGCGGGCCCGGTGGGAGGCAGCGTGGCTCAGTGGAAAGAGCCCGGGCTTTGGAGTTAGAGTTCATGGGTTCAAATCCCAGCTCCGCCAATTGTCAGCTGTGTGACTTGGGCAAGTCACTTCACTTCTCTGGGCCCAGTGACCTCATCTGTAAAATGGGGATTAAGATTATGAGCACCCCGTGGGACAACCTGATCACCTTGTAACCTCCCCCAGCAATTAGAACAGTGCTTTGCACATAGTAAGCACTTAATAAATGCCATTATTATTATTATTATTATTATTATTATTATTATTATTATCTGTCGACCCACTGGTGTCTGTTCCAGAAGTCAGCTCGACATCTTCAGAAAATGGCTGACTGGCCTCAATGATAATAATAATAATAATGACATTTATTAAGTGCTTACTATGTGCAAAGCACAGTTCTAAGCACTGGGGAGGTCACAAGGTGATCAGGTTGTCTCACTTGGGGCTCACAGTCTTCATCCTCATTTTACAGATGAGGTAACTGAGGCCCAGAGAAGTTAAGTGACTTGCCCAAAATCACACAGCTGACAGTTGGCAGAGCCGGGATTTGAACCCATGACCTCTGACTCCAAAGCCCGTGCTCTTTCCACTGAGCCATGCTGCTTGGGGCCAACCTTCACAATCAATCAATCGTATTCATTGAGCGCTTTCTGTGTGCAGAGCTCTGTACTAAGCAATTGGGAAAGTACAATACTACAATAAACAGCGACATTCCCTGCACAAAACAAGCTCACAGTCTCTCAGAGTTAGTCCACAGCAGAGCCCCAAGGTTCCCATAGCCCAGTGGGATTGAAAATTTCCAGAAGCAATGGCTCCTCTGCCTCTCAGTGGGATTGGCTATGACTCAGTGACAGCTTTCCTTGTGGCTGGTGGGTGCTTTGGAAGCTTCAGGTGCTATGGGGAAGGAGGGGAAACTAGATTCCTGAAAATTCTTATGTGCTCCTGACCTGGGTTTCCTATTTTTAGTCCTCCAAGTTCCCATAGCACTGAAGTAAATGTCCATTTAAGCCCAATGAGGATGGGATTATTGGCTTCCTTGCTCCCCACATAATCATTCAGTCCAAAGGTAAGATAAGCAACTCATGCTCCTCCGCTACATACGTGCCTAGACTCAATGGAACTGGTGAAGAAGAAAATTAAGGGTGCCCCAGGCAAAGTTACCGGCAGAGAAAGAAGGAAGCACCAAAGCCTCATTTTAAAGCCCTTCAGACACTCCCTCAATTCTTGCTTCAGAAATCCCATTCAGTTGGCCTGGGTCCCCTCCTTCCACTCTTCACAGAAACTCCTGCCTTCCTCCTCTCCGGAACCACTCACTTGTCACAAGATCCGGCGACCTCGTAATTTAAACTATGAAGAAAATTATTCTGGAGCCGCACTTAACTGCTCACTTATTGGATTGCGTTGAAGGATTTTACCTGATTTACTGCACCATAGCTTAAAGTGTGCAAATCCATGGAGGCTCTCCTTGCTCTATGGGTCTGGTTGACCCCGACCCTGACTTTTCCCATCCTCCCAAGTCAGCTTTCTTCTCTGGGCTAGGGTGTGGTTTTGGAGGGAAAGTGCAAGGCAAAAGTAGCCCCCCAAATTCTAACAGGTCACAATGTCGATTTTATGAGTATTACAAGGGAAGCGGTGAAGTCCCCAGGAAGAGAAGACAACTGACAGGCAAAGGGCATCTTTCCCAGCCACACATCTGCATGGGCATCAGACTTTTATTTGTGCATGGCCACATTTTCCTGTTCGGGTTTCGTTTAGCCTCCAGGAACATATCTGTTCATTCCCTCTGGCCTGAATCTAACTCTTAATATTACCCTGAGTTATGGATTTTTAAAAAATGACTATTGCCAGATACAATGCTTGGTATGATCCTGGGTGTGGGTCTGTGCCGACAGATAAACAGTCGGCTCCAACAGTCGGGTAACTGTCGGGAGTGCTTTTCCCAGGCCTGCTGCAGCAGCAAAGCTGGCCAAGCTCTCAATTTCCTTCTGAAAGGTGGTAGTTTAAATGAGAATAAGATCCCAGGTATCTGCCAAGTTCAACACAGCACTGAGACAAACACAGCTCTGTCAGGGAGAGGCCCCCAAATCCCTGAGGCTACGCAAAGGCCAGTTCAACTACCGAACAACATGGAGAAAGGAGGTGGTTTGGCTCCAGAGAAAAGCAGCCAGCTCATGTGCTGCAATGAATCTACTCTGCAAAGGACAGAAAGCAGGGAGAGGGGTGACTGGAAGGACAAGGAGAAATGGGAACTGAGGAGCTGAGAATGGAATTTGTTCTGCACTCAATAAATACGATTGATTGATTTAACACTGCTCACCTTCAGTTGACAGTCACCTTTGAGCCAGAGACTAACTTCCCTAGACTGGATTTAGCTTGGGAAGGGTGAAAGGCAACTTTCTTGGGTCTCCCAACATTTATGCATCAGCATTTAAGCACCTATTGTAGGCAAAGCCCAGTCTTCAGTGCTGGGAGGACAAAGAAAAGAGAAAAGATGACTTTTTTGCCCCTGAGGCAACTCCACTTCCAAATAAAGGGGGTGTAAAAGTCAATATATATCTTGAAATTAACACAAGTGAATAAATAATAATAATAAGTAATAAGTGCGGCAGCTATATGCCAAGCACTGTCCTAAGCACTGGAGTAGATACAAGATAATCAGGCCCCATATGCAGTCCACAATCTAAATAGGAGGAAGAACAGGCATTGAATCCCCATATTGCAGATAAGGGAACTGAAACAGAGAAGTTAAGTGACTTGTCCAAGGTTACACAGATGGGAGTGGCAGAGTCAAGATTAGAGTCCAGGTCCTGATACCGAGGCTCATGCTCTTTCCACTAGGCCATGCTCCTTCCCATTAAACAAGTTCATAACAAATAAGTGAATCAATCAGTTGTATTTCTTGAATGCTTACTATGTGCAGAGCACTATATACTAAGTGCTTGGGAGAAAACAATACAACAAAATGAAGCTGAGGTGCACAGAGATAGGGATGACTGGAAAAAGAGGATTAAACAAGCACTGTCAGGGAGGTGGATATTTAGAAGGGCTTTAGAGTTAGAGAGGGACACCCCTTCCCAAGCTGAGAAGGGAGGGCATTCCAGCCGGAGGAAGAGGTGTGAGCAAGGGCTGGGAAGATGCGACAGTCAAGAGGGAGGGAAGGAGAAGCAAAGAGCATGGTCCAGTCCTAAAATTTTATTAAGAGATGGGACCAGATAGATAAGAAGAAGCCAGCAGATGGAAAGTCATGAAGGTGATGGTCAGGAGCTTTGGCTTTCTCCAAAGAAGCAATAGAAGAAGTTGGAGATTTTGAAGGAGGTTAGTGATGTGCTCCAAAAGACCTTTCAGAAAGATGATATAATAATAATGGCATTTATTAAGCGCTTACTATGTGCAAAGCACTGTTCTAAGCGGTGGGGGGAAAATACAAGGTGATCAGGTTGTCCCACGTGGGGCTCACAGTCGTCATCCCCATTTTACAGATCAGGTAACTGAGGCTCCGAGAAGTTAAGTGACTTGCCCCAGGTCACACAGCAGACATGTGGCGGAGCCGGAATTCGATCCCATGACCTCTGACTCCAAAGCCCATGCTCTTTCCACTGAGCAACGCTGCTTCATGAGCTAGCTGTGGGTAGAACAGAAGGTCGAATGGGAGGTGTTGGAGAAGAGACACCTGGAAAGAGACAGCAGACCAGCAAGGAAGTGAAGAGACATGTAACCCAGTGGAGATTTTAAAGGCAAAAAAGTGGATACGTGAAATATTAAAAATGAATAACCTGGCAGATTTAGAGACAGATTGAAAGTGGGAGATAAATTCATTCATTCAATTCAATCATATTTACTACGCACTTACTGTGTGCAGAGCACTGTAGTAAGTGCTTGGGAGAGTACAATACAAGAATAAACACATTCCCTGCCCACAGTGAGCTTGAGGTGGGGAGACAGACATTAATATAAATGTAAATAAATAAATTACAGATGAGTGCTGTGGGGCCGGGGGGTGGGGGACGACGACAAAGGGAGCAAGCCAAGGCAACACAGAAGGGAGTGGAAGAAGAGGAAGGGGGGGCTTAGTAAGGGAAGGCTTCTCAGAGGAGATGTGCCTTCATTAAGGCTTTGAAGGATGGGAAAGTGTCAGATTTGAGGAGGCAAAGCGAGGGATCGGCGGCAAGACAGATGAGATCGAGGGACAGTGCAAAGATTGGCATTAGAGGAGTGTCTAGAACTCCTTATATATTCAGTATATATATTTGAATTCTTTAGCCAGTGTTGTTCTTTGAACTCTTCATGGTGATTTGGGAATATCCATACAGTTAACTTGGATTCTTTAGGAATTGATGATCTACTTTGTGGATTACCAGACTTTTCATCTCGCCTCCTCCCCTTTTCATCTCCCCTCCTCCCTCGTCCCTCCTTCCCCTACCTCACCTCCCTTCTTTCCTTCCACAGCCCAGCCGGCACCCTCCACTCCTCTGCCGCTAGCCTCCTCACTGTGCCTCGTTCTCGCCTGTCCCACCGTCGACCCCCGGTCCACATCCTCCCCCTGGCCTGGAATGCCCTCCCTCCGCACATCTGCCCAGCTAGCTCTCTTCCTCCCTTCAAGGCCCTACTGAGAGCTCACTTCCTCCAGGAGGCCTTCCCAGACTGAGCCCCCCATTCCTCTCCCCCTCCCCATCCCCCCACCCTACATCCTTCCCCTCCCCACAGCACCTGTATATATGTTTGTACAGATTTATTACTCTATTTATTTTACTTGTACATATTTACTATTCTATTTATTTTATTTTGTTAATACATTTTGTTTTGTTGTCTGTCTCCCCCTTCTAGACTGTGAGCCCGCTGTTGGGTAGGGACCATCTCTATATGTTGCCAACTTGTACTTCCCAAGTGCTTAGTACAGTGCTCTGCACACAGTAAGCGCTCAATAAATATGATTGAATGAATGAATGAGTGAAGTGCGCGGGTTGGGTTGGAGGAGGAGAGTAATGAGGTGAGGTAGGAGGGGACAAGGTGATGGAATGCTTTAAAGCCAATGGTGAGGAGATTTTGTTTGATGCAGAGGTGGAAGGGCAACTATTGGAGTCAATGAGAAAGTAAATGAGAAAGAAGAGTCAGAGATGACACCAATACGGGGACAGGAAAGATGATGATGGCAGTGGTGACTAATTACCCAGGAGATAGGTGACAGAGCCAGGATTAAAACCCAGACCCTTCTAACTTCCAGGCCCCTGCTCTATCCTCTCAGCCTGTGGTGGATTTAGAAGGGAGGAGGGGAGATGAAAAGTCTGGTAATCCAAAAAGTAGACCATCAATTTGTAAAGAATCCAAGTTAACTGTATGGATATTCCCAAATCACCATGAAGAGTTCAAAGAACAACACTGGCTAAAGAATTCAAATATATATATATTGAATATATAAGGAGTTATAGACATCATTCCCCTAGGGAGAATCCTGAGAAAGTAAGTGTTCTTGGAAGCTTTCCTGGGTCTTCGCTTTCTTTGTGCCAAGATGGAGAACTATTTTCTTTTCTCTACAGGAGGACACAAAATGCCAAAGGCCTCCAGAGAGCTCAGCGTTATCATCTAGAGTGCCAGAACCTTAGGTGGGCAATCTTTCCACCCACAGCAGCCTAGATACAATTTCTACTACGGCTAACAATAATTGTGGTATTTCTTAAGTGCTTTATGAGCCACATAGTGTACTGAGCCCCGGGGTAAGTACAAGATAACTAGAAAGGAAACAGTCCCTATCCCATAGGGAACTCACAGTCTAAGGAGGAGGGAGAACAGGTATTGAATCCCCCATTTTACAGGTTAGAAAACTGAGGCCCAGTGGCGTTAAGGGCACAAAGGTTGCAGACAAGTAGCGGAGCCAGGGTTAGAACCCAGGTCCTCTGATTCCCAAGCACATAGTTTTCCACTAGGCCATACTGCTCTAGTCAAGAGGATTTTCGCTAATAGCCACACAAAAATGGATAAAGCTGGACTTCTCTACATAGGAATGGGTTAAGCCACTGCCCAACTCTCATCATCAACCAATCATATTTATTGAGCGCTTTCTGTGTGCCGAGCACAGTATTAAGTACTTGGGAGAGTACAATGCAACAGAGTTGTTAGGCGTATTCCTTTCCCACAAGGAACTTACAGAGGGATCTCACCTTAACCCAAGGCACTGGGTTTTCTTATTCTGTAGTTTCTGCTTAGGTCAAATATCTCCTTACTGCTTCACTTCACAACAGATTATATATTCAGTTCATGATTATTCTTGTTTTCTAATCTAGAGTTCAGATTATATGATAATTACTTCTGGACCTGCTAAGATTAATTAACAAATAATCAGCAGACTCATAAAACCTTTTGGGCTTACATGCCCAGTGCATGTCCACTGTAAATTAAAGCATTTCTATCCTCCTCCTGTGAGCAGAGGTGACCACGTTCTGAAACGTGCAAACTCAAAGGTAAATCCATTCATTCAATCATATTTATTGAGCGCTTACTGTGTGCAGAGCACTGTACTAAGTGCTTGGGAAGTACAAGTTGGCAACATATAGAGACGGTCCCTACCCAACAGTGGGCTCACAGTCTAGAATATTTCCAAGTGAGAAAATACTCGTCAAGCAACTCTAATGCTCAGTCTTTTGGGCCCATTTTGTATGTTTCAATTTTAAAAAAAAATGCATAGGGAGGAAAATAATAGGATTCTGGTATTGCTAGTACACATTCACTACTACCCTGGCTACTTTAATTCATTGCAAGCAGAGGCTACAGTGATCTTACTCTCCTGTAACTACTTTTAAATAAAATATAGAGTTAAAAATATGGGTGGAGAAAGCCCGTCCCTTTTTTCCTCTGGTTTTGAGAACTATTCTCTGGGATCAATAAGCTGCAATAATAAATTCCATCATAGAATGAAGTGTAGACTGCAGATTGGAGAAGCCAAATCAATAGATTAACATTAGCAAGGTTTCCTTCTCCCAGTTCTACTTGTTTTCACCAAGTTGTTACCGCCCCTACCAACCCCTTCTGGACTTTGTCCCCTGTGAGTCATAGCTTTGATTTTCTGGGATGCTTATAACCCAGTGTCAACAAAAGACTCTTTTTGCACACATCTCCGTGCTGAATATGTGTAGGAAAGGTACAGTTTACAAAAATCTCTAAAAATATGGACCCCAGCTTTTTTAGGATCTGCTTGTTATAAGCCATCCAGTCTCCAAAACATTTTTTTGGGCCAAGAGACTGGTGATCCAAGTCAGTGGCTGGCTATGCATCTCCATTCACTGGGTGAATAAATTCGGGATCAGGGCATGGATTATTTAATCGACCTCACCACCACCTCCAAATGTCCACTTAATTAACTGCCACTTGCAGGAGTCCAGGATCTACCAATCAGTTCTGTGGGGGCGATTTGACGACTCTCCAAGAAGGTCTTTGCTGAGGTCCGTTGGCCGGGAGAAAGCATTTCAAATCAAGTCTCCTCCCTAGCCTTGACTCTTCCAGGATAAAGAGTCGGATTGAATCCCCAGAGAGGGAGTAAAAGAGTCATCCTTAGTTCATCTTAATTGTCAGAATTATCATCATCAACAAATGTGAGAAATAAATCAACAACAAATATTTATTGAACACTTGAAGCCTTCATAATGCCAAGGCAATAAGGGGCCACAGATGCCAAACTTCATTACGAGAGAAGAGGCAGAGTGGTCAGGGATTTTAGGGAAAAGTTAAGGTTTGGAAGGGGACAGACTTTAAAGAGCTAGTAGGCCTGAAGCCCACTATTTTGGGTCTTTTCATGCCTGATTGGAAATTCTTGGGTCTCGTCAGAGGCCTGACATGAACAAAGGCTTGAGGTTCAGATCGTAAAGCTGGGGGTGCCATCAACCCTGTTAACCTTGTGGCATGGGGTTCTACACTCTAAAGAAAGAATAGTTTTGGTCCTGCCATCAAAAGGCTTTCAGTCTAAAAGATGGGGACACTTCAGATGCCTTTATAATACTGAACTGTAATCCACAACTTTGATGGTGAGCTCACTGTGGGACAGGGACTGTGTCTGAGTTGTTGGTTTTTTATAATAACAATAATAATGATGGCATTTATTAAGCACTTATTATGTGCAAAGCACTGTTCTAAGCACTGGGGAGGTTACAAGGTGATCAGGTTGTCCCACTGGGGACTCACAGTCTTAATCCCCATTTTACAGATGAGGTAACTGAGGCACAGAGAAGTGAAGTGACTTGCCCCAGGTCACACAGCTGACAATTGGTGGAGCCGGGATTTGAACCCATGACCTCTGACTCCAAAGCCCGGGCTCTTTCCACTGAGCCACGCCGCTTTTTATCTACCTTAGAGCTTAGCACAGTGCTAGTCCGTAGTAAGTATAATAAATGCCACTGTCATTACTATTACCTCACTGTGATAGATTTGATATGGCAATTTCCAGGGTGAGTCTATTCAGGCTGAGGAAAGATGCCTCATGAAGACAGTGTTGGATACATGTTGTTTTGAACAGGCCTCATTGAAGTGATGGTTATCGGAGGCAGAGAGGGCGGAGGGAGAGGGGAAGTGTAGTTTTGCAGTCGGATAGTTGCAAGGAACAGTCTGCCCAGAGACTACTGCCCATCTGGGGACAGTGCCCTGGGTCCTGAAACAACTGCTTTTTTACTTGTACTTCCCAAGCGCTTAGTACAGTGCTCTGCACACAGTAAGCACTCAATAAATACGATTGAATGAATGAACTGTTTTTGCCAGGACATTCCCAACTTGTACCACCTTCCTTTTTCCTGCCCTAGTTTGTCTAGCTCTGCAGAGGTCGACTGGATTTTTGTTGTTGCTCTTGCTATTCTGTGTTTCGTCTTTCATTTTTTGTTTTTGCAAGAAAGCAAAAAAGCCTCCCCTGATCCTTACTAAATCCCTCTGAGTATCACACTTAAAGATAACTCATGAAATGTGTGAGGGTTCACTAGTGTCTGCTGCTGTGGAGGTCTCAAATATTTTGTCCTGCGACCATAGGCTGCCCCAGTTCCTCCTACCAGCCATCTCACAAATGTCTGACAGAGGGCTCACAGTCTAGAAGGGGGAGACAGACAACAAAACAAAACATGTGAACAGGATACACTCCCTTCAAGGCCCTACGGAGAGCTCACCTCCTCCAGGAGGCCTTCCCAGACTGAGCCCCTTCCTTCCTCTCCCCCTTGTCCCCCTCTCGAGCCCCCATCTTACCTCCTTCCCTACAGAACCTGTATATATGTACATATGTTTGTACATATTTATTACTCTATTTATTTATTTATTTTACTTGTACATATCTATTCTATCTTATTTTGTTAGTATGTTTGGTTTTGTTCTCTGTCTTCCCCTTTTAGACTGTGAGCCCACTGTTGGGTAGGGATTGTCTCTATTTGTTGCCAACTTGTACTTCCCAAGTGCTTAGTACAGTGCTCTGCACAAAGTAAGCACTCAATAAATACGATTGATTGATTGGGATTGAGTAAGAAGAGTATAGATCGCTCAGTGCCAACCAACACCACTACTGCAAGAACTCACTCGTACTAGTGGTTGGACTTTGCTAAGCACATACTATGTGTGCCAAGCACCATACTGAGCGCTGGGGTAGGTACAAGATAATCAGGTTGGACACAGTCCCTGTCGCTCTTGGGGCTCACAGTCTAAGTAGGAGGGAGAACAGGTACTGAAATCCCATTCTGCAGATGAAGGAACTGAGGCACAGAGAATAATAATAATAATAATTTTGGGATTCTTTAAGCACTTACTATGTGTCAAGCACTGTTCTAAGCACTGGGGGAGATACAAGGTAATCAGGTTGTCCCACATGGGGCTCACAGTCTTAATCCCCATTTTCCAGATGAGGTAACTGAAGCACAGAGAAGTGAAGTGACTTGCCCAAAGTCACACAGCTGACAAGTGGTGGAGCTGGGATTAGAACCCATGACCTCTGACTCCCAAGCCCACACTCTTTCCACCGAGCCACGCTGCTTCTCTAAGAATGACTTACACCAGTTCACTCAGTAGGCTACTGGGAGAGCTGGGATTAGAACCCAGACCCTCTGACTCCCCAAATTATACTCTTTCCACTAGACCACACTGCTTCCCTTCAACATTGGTGTCTGAGGAATGCTCATTCATTCATTCAATCGTATTTACTGAGCACCTACTGTGTGCAGAGCACTGTACTAAGCGCTTGGGAAGTACAAGTTGGCAACATATAGAGACGGTACCTACCCAACAGTGGGCTCACAGTCTAGAAGGTGGAGACAGACAACAAAACAAAACATGTGAACTGGATACACTACTGTGTCTTCAGGGACACAGTGTGTAAGAGATTCTCCATGTGACTCACATCCATAGATACAATCTCACCATCTACAGCATCTTCTACCGAAGGACCAATACACTACATACATACACCCAAGTTACAGTAATGAGCTGAGGGGGAAGACTGGGCCACAGGTGTAGGGGGTGGGGGGAAATAATGGATGGACTTAACCAAGGAACACTCCATATATAGTTTTCCTTTTCATTCAAAGATGATGTCACTGATAGTGATCTTTTCCCATGAGCGGATGGAACCGAAAAAAAAAAAAAAAGACTGTAGTTGATATTCCTTTTCTCACTACACTCGTTGATTGCCTTTTGCTGTCCCACTGAGTTGGCTACTTGGATTGACTGGAAATATTTTCAATTTTTTTCTTACTATCATGCTTTTTCCAGAACTTCTGATCATAAAACCCTCCTTTGCCACCCACCAAGTCTGTCACTATTAGCTCCCAAGAGGTTGTTTCTGTGCCAAATTGTTTAATTGTTCAGTCTGGAGGGGGCCCCAGACCGAGCCCCCACCTGCCTCTCCCCTTCCCCCCCCCTCCCCATCCCCCCTGGCCTTACCTCCTTCCCCTCCCCAAAGCACCTCTATATATGTATATATGTTTCTATGTATTTATTATGCCCACTGTTGGGTAGGGACTGTCTCTATATGTTGCCAACTTGTACTTCCCAAGCGCTTAGTACAGTGCTCTGCACACAGTAAGCGCTCAATAAATACAACTGATTGATTGATTACTCTATTTTACTTGTACATATTTATTCTATTTTATTTTGTTAATGTTTTGTTTTGTTGTCTGTCTCCCCCTTCTAGACTGTGAGCCCGCTGTTGGATAGGGACCGCCTCTATATGTTGCCAACTTGTACTTCCCAAGCGCTTAGTATAGTGCTCTGCACACGGTAAGCGCTCAATAAGTACGATTGAATGAATGAATGAATAAATGAATCGGGTTTTGAAGCACTTCTTTTATTCTCTCTGGTTTTGGTTTCATGTCAGCAGCATCTTTTTCGAAAGGAAGGAAGATGCTGCTATACGGTAACTCCACTTCAGCTCACTCTATCAATCAACTATATTTACTGAGCACAAATTGTGTAAAGAACATAGCACTTGGGTGAGTAAAAAGGTTAAAGGCATGATCCCTGCCCACAAAGAGCAGCATATACAGCTGTTTGGATACCCTGTGACAAATGGCCTGGCTTCTGAGGTGGGCTGCAGATGGACTTCCTTCAGCCTTGAATTGGATCGTTGGTAAGGAATACTAGCTTCCCATTTGAGGTTTAATATACCTCATTGGTAACCCTCATGCAGCTACTCAAGCACTGCCATGATCAATCAATAGTATTTGAATATTTAGGGTGTGCACTGCATTAAGTGTTGGGGAGAGGATGTGTTCCCCACCCACAAGGAGCTTACAATCTAAAAGGGGGAGACAGACATTAGTAGCTGGGACTGAGTGATAGTTTGGATTCTTCTGTGGGTCCACAGCATTGAAGCAATTCTGGCTTCCCCTCTATTCAGACAATTAGGGCTGACGGTGGCTTCAGCTGAGCAGATGTTCCACCACCAAAACTGGGCTAAAAGTGTCTCTTCAGGAGGCCTGGGGCTAAGCGGTCAATAAATATGACGGCTTGATTGATACTGGGTGATGGCTTAGTAAGAAGCAGCGTGGCTTAGTGGAATGAGCATGGGCTTGGGGGTCAGAGCACGTGGGTTCTAATCCCAGCTCTGCCACTTGTCTGCTGTGTGACCTTGGGCAAGCCACTTAACTAATCTCGTGGCTCAGTGGAAAGAGCCCGGGCTTTGGAGTCAGAGGTCACGGGTTCGAATCCCGGCTCCGTCACTTATCAGCTGTGTGACTTTGGGCAAGTCACTTCACTTCTCTGAGCCTCAGTTACCTCATCTGTAAAATGGGGATGAAGATTGTGAGCCCCACGTGGGACAACCTGATCACCTTGTATCCCCCTAGCGCTTAGAACAGTGCTTTGCACATAGTAAGCACTTAACAAGTGCCATCATCATTATTATTATTATTATTAATCTGTGCTTCAGTTACCTCACCTGTAAAATAGGGATTAAGCTTTTGAGTCCCATGTGGGACAACCTGATTACCTCATATCTACCCCAGTGCTTAGAAGGGTGCTTGGCACAAAGTAAGCGCTTAACAAATACCATAATAATAATTATTATTATTAAATTAGGTCTGGAGTAAGGACTAGTTCCTTGGCCAGAGGGTGCGCCCCAGGACAAGGGCCAACAGGACAATAATGAAGTGCCAAGGTACAACAACCAGACAGCGAGAAACAAGATACAGAAGAGCAGCGTCAGACAACCAAGCCAAGAATCTTTCTGCATAAACAGGAAGCTAAAAGCAGCACTAATGTAACTCCTAGACTCGTGAGAGTAGATGTTCTACCTGAGCAGTGAAGGGAGGGTGCTGTTATCCTGTTCCAGTGGGATTAGAGATTCCTTGTTCTGCACTTTAGCACTGGGATCCAAGAAGGGCAACAGCTCAGAAGCTGGGCAGTTGACCCTTTAGGAGAATTTCCATCCAGCGCTTAGAACAGTGCTTTGCACATAGTAAGTGCTTAATAAATGCCATTATTATTATTATTATTATCCAAATGACCTTACTGAAACCATGCCATCATGGGCTCTTTGAGCCAGGTAGGGCTCCCTTTCCTTGAGAATGTACTATTTAGAAAGAAAACCTTGTTTTTGTAAACCTCTGAAAACACCAAAGTAATGTTTTGGTCAATTTGGTTCCAATTTCAATAACTTAGAGACATCACATCGGGTCAGACCAATGATCAATCCAGCACAGTATTCCGCCTTTTGGCGGTGACACCGCAAGCTAAGAAAGCATATGGCTGCCCTTCTGGACATATCCATCCTCAGAAATAAACCATCTAACATTACTTATTTTTCTCTCAAAAAAAAAACCATTTTTGAGCTCTTGAATTTGAATTTCACTAAGTGCTGTTGATATTGTCAGTCTCCACACCTTTATGTGGTAAATTCTGTAAGGGTTACTGCTCAATGTGGGAAGGTGCTGTTCCTTTACTTTGTTTTGTACCTACCACCTTCAAGGCTCAGTGCATACCCCTTTAACTTGATGTTGTGAGATCTGATGACCAATTCCATTTTCACTCTGTTCATATTCTCCGTGATGTAAACTTTAATCATAACCCCCATCAGTCCTCAACTTTCCGAATTGAAGAGTCTAAATCTTTACAGTCTATTGTAGACAGCTTCTCTTCTTCCCTGGTCACCCTGGTTGCCCTTCCCTATATTTTCTCCAGCTCTACAAACATCTTTCCAAAGTGAAGGAAGCCAGAGCTGCATGCAGTATTCCGGTGGAGATGGAGGAGGGTGTACATCAAGGTTTTATAAAACTGGCAAAACTATGATTTTTGTTTTCTAAACCAAAAAGGAATAAAATTTGTACCTTTCTAATCAGTCTGGGCAATGGAGTTCTCCTTTTTTAACAGGTTCGGCAGCTGAGGAATTGCTTCCAAAGTCCTGCATGGAAACAAAGATGCATGCTAAATCTCTTGTATTTTATGAGGCCACAAGCAAATCTTTAGCCACCTCTCCTACTCCCCTATCTCTCACCCCAAGAAAACCCCAAATAATGAAATGAATAAAATCAACTTGCTGCGCTGTACCTTTCCCACATCCTCCCTCCAGCCGGGTACTCCCTACTAGAGAAAGAAATTGGGAGATCACCTATGCATGTTCACCAGGGAAAGGTCAGGACATCCAGAGCTCTGTGCACAGACTCCTATTGTCTTTGGAAGTGGATAATGATCTGTGCCAGTGACAATGTTGGGAACTCTCTAAACAGGCTCAGGATTAGCTTTAGTCATTTTGTAATTCAGGGTTCTACTTGGCACGACTTTGCTTCACCTTGAGTCCTGACTCATTACATTGCACAATGACTTTCCCCA
The DNA here is from genome assembly GCF_015852505.1 of Tachyglossus aculeatus. Lineage (NCBI taxonomy): Eukaryota > Metazoa > Chordata > Mammalia > Monotremata > Tachyglossidae > Tachyglossus > Tachyglossus aculeatus. Next base: position 37,966,498 of record NC_052067.1, on the reverse strand, counting down.
AGTTCTTCGAGTCTCAAATACCAGTCAACTTTCCAAGTAATGGCTGATTGACCTGATTCTATTCTCAGCCATAAACCTGGCTGCCTTACAGAAAGCAAAGTCTTGAGACTTATTGGAGCTTCTATCAAAGATGATTTGGTATTTATTTTTTTTTTTTTGCGGGGGCAGCAGCGCCAAGTTAAACTAAATTTTCCAAGAGGGAGAAGTAATGAGGAAACTGGGAAAGTAAAAGAGGTGGAGGACTTGTCTGAGCAATCAGAGACTTGGCTCATGTCCCTCCAATAGGGCCATTCATTCTTTCAAAAGTTCACTTTGTTCTCTTATGACATGGGAATTATGTACAAGATGAACCCCATGTTAGGGAAAAGTCACATTATAGTTCATGCCTTGACCAAAACTGCCCACTGTCCCTCTTAACATTGCATTCTATCCAATTAGATGTGTGTTGTCGGAAGAACATTCCTAATTGCCAACGGCCTTCTAACCAAAAAGCATAGTGAAAAACCTATTGTGAAAAAGCTGAGTACATATGACTGCCTAATGTGTGCAAGAGCACTGAATTAAACTACAGTCCTCTAGTCTGTAAGTTTCTTGTGGGCAAAGATCGCATCCAATAACTTTGTTTTGTACTCTCGAGAACTGAGTACAGTGCTTGGAATATAGGAAATGCTTAACAGATACCACATTTATCATTAATTAGGAGGGGGAAAGCAGAGAAAGCACACAGTAAGCACTCAATCATGCCACTGATGACGTGAGAAAGTACAGTAGTTATGAGATATACAGTCCCAGCCTTGAGAAGCTTATAATCTAATTCTTTAGTGAGAAAAGGCCAAAAAGAAATCTTGATTCTTTTATGCTGTAGAGGTGGACAGGATGAAAATAATTGCTTTTGTACTTAGAATAGTCATTTCCTCCAACATTAAATACATATAATGGATAGAGTACGGGACTGGAATTCAGAAGGTCATGAGTTCTAATTCAGGCTCTGCCACTTGTCTGCTGTGTGAGCTTGGACAATTAACTTCACTTCTCTATGCCTCAGTTACCCCATCGGTAAAATGGGGATTGATTTGTGAGCCCCATGTGGGACAGGGACTGTGTTCAACCCGATTTGCCTGTATCCACCCCAGTACTTAGTACAGTGTCTGGCACATAGTAAGTACTAGACTGTGAGTCCATTGTTAGATAGGTTCCATCTCTATATGTTACCAACTTGTACTTCCCAAGCGCTTAGTACAGTGCTCTGCACACCGTAAGCGCTCAATAAATATGATTGAATGAATGAATACCATAATTACGATTATGATTATATTATCAACATATATGTATTCATGCAATTCATATATTAATATATCACATATTATAATCATTATGATTATATCGTATAATAATGATTATTATTCCAAAAAATATGGAAGAAAAAGAGAAGGGATTCAGCCAAATTACTGCTACTGAACAAAAATTACTGAGTCAAGTCTTCATCCTTGAATATAATCACTTGAACAAGTAGAGAAAGTCTCTGGGGTTTCTTTTTAATAACAAGTTGCTTCATTAGTATTGCTCAGTGTTGATAACAGGTGAAAGGGGGCAGACAGAATTATGAATGGGCAAAGAACATTGGATGCCTGACCTAAAGTTTTCTGACTCATCTCATCACAACTCATAAAGCAGAAGCTTGGCTGTCAGTTCAGGAGACAGGATCCCTGTCTTACTTTGTGTGGGAGAGAGCCAAGCTTGAGCTGCTGCTGTCTCTGCTTTCCCCCCTTCTAATTAAATGATAATTCTGGTAGTTGTTAAGCACTTCCTATGTGTGAAGCACTGTACCAAGTGCTCAGGTAGATATGAAATTGGGTCCCACACAGGGCTCACAGTCTAAGTAGGAGGGAGAACAAATAGTGAATCTACATTTTGCAGATGAGGCAACTAAGGCACAGAAAAATCAATCAATCAAGTGCTTACTGAGTGCACAGCACTGTACTAAATGTTTAACAGAGAAGTCAAAGTGACTTGCCCCAAGTCACAGACCCGACAAGTGGTGAGTCTGGGATAAGAACTCAGGTCCTCTGACACTCATGCCTATACTCTTTCCACTAGACCATACTGCTTCTATTTTCTAGCTTGTGTGCCCACCACTCCACCATTATTTTTCCCTGTCACCTGTTCTTCTTACACATCTTAGAGGATAAGGTGGAAGATGAAGCCCTGGATAACAGCTTTTGGCATGGGAAAACAATTTTACAGGCATTGCCCAGGTAGTAAATGTAGCACAGCTTCTCTGAGGCCTGGCAACGTGGATATATCTGAGGTTCCGAACAACAGGAACCCATTTTATTTAACAAAGGTAATTTCATAGAAACAGCCTAACTACATTCAGGCATGGCCTTTGTACACACACTGAAACGACTCTTTCTTGTGGTGTTTAATTTTCACCCTGCTAATTTAACACCCGCAGAAGCTCTTCCATTAAAATACCCTGCCTGTTCGGCTAGCCGTCCTGAAAGGCGGCAGAGTTTCAGAGGAGATCATCATCGCAGGATCCTGCGGTGGGACCCTGAGCCACAGTCTGAAAGTCCTCCAGTAGGGCAGAGAGCTGAGGATCTTTGCCCCCTTGGCTTTTAGAAACAAGTACTGGTCAGACAGCAAATGATGATTCTCCCACCCACAAGCAGCATGGCCTAGTGGAAGGTACACGGGACTGGGAATCAGGAGACCTGCCTGGGTTCTAATCTCGGCTCCACCATTGGCCTGCTAGGTGACCTTTGGCAATCAATCAATTAATCAATCGTATTTATTGAGTGCTTACTGTGTGCAGAGCACTGTACTAAGCACTTGGGAAGTACAAGTTGGCAACATATAGAGACAGTCCCTACCCAACAGTGGGCTCACAGTCTAAAAGACTTTGGCAAGTCAAAACTTTTCTGTGCCTCAGTTTTCTCATCTGTAAAATGCGGATTAAATACCTGTTCTGCCTCCCACGTGCACTGTGAGCCCCATAAGGGACAGGGACAGGGTCTGACCTATCTTGTATCTACCCCAGAGCTCAGCACAGTGCTTGGCATTTAGTAAGTGCTTAACAAACAGAACAATTAGTGGACCTATGAGGACTCAAGGCAAGGGAGTTGGCCCTGAAGGGGGTAGAAACCCCCTGACAAGTAAATGTGTTTTAAATGTTGTTAGGGCTAATGGACAGGTTACCTGGGTAGAGCTGAGGAATTCACTTAAGATTGCCATTTCAGTTTCTAACCAATGGAAAGGTCTCAGGCTGCTCAAGCTGTCCGGCCTTCGTCATCTTAGCTGTCCTGCAATTACCTCCTACGCCCTGAATCACTTGGTGAGGGAGGAGGGAATTTATCTGAGAGAGTGGATTCCTCTTCTCCATGTCTCAAGATGGCAAGATTGAGCCCCAGACTTCCAATTCCCAGGCTCCCCTGAGCTCCTCCCACAGACACAATAATGATGACGGTATTTCCCAAAGGGCACCTACAGTAGAGCCGCCCACTCTCACTCCCTAGCTCGTCTGCTTCCAGATGCTAGCCAGCTCCGTGCCGGTGGCCGAATGCTTCGATAATGCTTTGTCTGTGCACTGCTCGCTAATGGCCGTGGACTGCAGTTCTGCAGTCATTTTGTCCCCAAGGCAACCACCCACCTCGTGCCTGTCATCTTAAATTCCCGGCAATTCTCAGACTGCTATCAGGACCGGTCTTTTCCAATTACCTTTTCCCTATTGGGCAGATACCGGGGCACTTCTGGACTCCACTGAACTGGTTACTATAGCTACCCCATGCTCAGGGATGCCAAGAAAATTCTGTGGACTCTGAGAAAGCTCCCTACCTAATCAGAGTTTGGATCATAGAAAGGTATGCATGCCCGTGATGGGAAATTTATCTATCTGTATCCCCCAGATTCAGTCCCAGTTTCTCTTGACTATAAAAATAGAACCAAGATATTGAATAAACACTGTTCCCACAGGGAAGCAGCATGGCCTAGTGGAAAGAGCACAGGTCCAGGAGTTAGAGGACATGAGTTCTAATCCCTGCTCTGCCACATGTCTACTGTGTGAGCCTGGGCAAGTCACTAAACTTCTCAGTGCCTCAGTTTCCTCTTCTGTAAAATGGGGATTAAGACTGTGAGCCCCATGTGGGACAGGGACTGGGTCCAACCTGATTACCTTGTATCTACCTCAGTGCTTAGAACAGTTCTTGGCACATAGTAAGCACTGAACAAATACCACAATTATCATTATTATTATTATTTCAGGTCTGCGTATCACTACAGGCAATACAATCTAGCTGGTCAAAAAGCAATGCTAGATAGGCGTTTAAGAAAGAAAGAGGTAGATTCCCTTTTTCCCTTTTCCAACCAATGTTGTTTGGATGGGGACTAAAGTCCCAGCCTCTTTCCCCTAGAAAGCCGAAGCTGCACTTACTATTGAGGAGTTTCTAAGGTGTCTACAGGCCCATTGCAAATTACAGCCTAGCTAAGCCTGCATGTTGCCTAGGACTCTACTGTAACTCCAAAGTTCATTTTCATTCTTCACATAACTATGTCTAGCGCAAGGGTCTGTTTTCATGCCACGTCAAAAATGTTTTTCGAATGGACTACAACATCTTCATTAACACCGAATAGCGAATCAATACACCTTGGCTGCAGAAGCCTTGCGGCTCAAAGGGAGGAATTAAAAATAACATTTTCAAGTAGCCATAAAGATTCAAAGGGAGAAAACAATAATGAAGTGGACTCCATGTTCCTGGGCTTTGGCCTTTTTATTGAGTGCCACTAGGGAGTGGGAATCTTGGCAACCTCCTGGGGAGGAAATCTTGAAAGAGACTCTGGAATTGAAAGGAGGGAAAAAATGAAGGCATTTCTCTCTCATTTTAAGGCGTCCCATGTCACGTGATGCACTAGGGCTATGACCCCCTTCCTCTCCCCTGTTCTATCTCCTCCATTCCTCTGGCTTCTACGATTCCTACTCAGAGGGTAGAGGTGGATCTAGGACCTTCAGGACAGCTGAGTGAGGTCTATCAATCAATGGTATTTATTGAATAATGACTGTGTTCAGAACACCGTACTAAATGCTTGGGAAAGTACGATATAATAGGGTAGGTAGGTATGATCTCTGCCCACAAGGAGTTTACAATCCAGTGATGCAATTGGGAGGCATGAAGTAAGTACTGTTTCTTGGGATAGAAGGTATAGGGTAGTCTGTGCCAAGTGGGAACACTGGAAGCAGTATAGCCTCCTGGAAAGTGTATGGGATGAGGCAATAGAAAATCTGAATTCTAATCTTGGATTTGCTCCTAATCTACTTTAGGACATCAGGCAAGAGACTTCTCTGTGCCTCAGCTTCCTCACTTACTTGACAATGAACTCCTGGCACAGGCTCAGACCCTCCACAGATCCCCCAGGAACCAGGCCTGTGGGGTCAGGCTAGGGTGGATCGTGGCCGAACCTAATCCCACTTAGGATGGGGCTGCCAATTTGTCTATGCTGCCTGTATCCCCGAGGCAGTCTAGATGCTAAGGGGAATGGTAGCTAAATGCACGTTTAAGTGTTCTTTTTTATTCCACCTTTCTCTCTCAATGCTTAAGGCCAAAATTCTCAACTGTTGCCAAAACCAAACCAACGTCTGGGTCTTCACAGGCAAAGGGACGTGGAAAGTTGAAATAATTATCCAGGTAAATGATAATAAGCCAAAATTCACCCATGAGAGATCTTCAGATACTGTTGCAATATCAATTTTACTTTCAGGAATAGACTTCCATTTCCTTGACTCAAGATCACCAAATAGTTCTGAACTGCCCCTTGATTACTTCTGCATTCTGGAGACAACTTTTCACACCTTTCAATCCACTTTTTCCTTTCTTCCAGAGGGTCTCAAGTAGGGGATTTGTGTATGACTTCCCCTCAGCCTTAAATATGAGAGTCTCTCTCCTCCTCCCTCACCCACTCCCCACTCCCTCCAGTATCTCTGCCCCTGTACCATTCCACTTCCCTTGAAAGCCAAATAACATCAGCGCTTCCCAAATAGTTGTAAAATGCTGAAAGCTGATTGTTCTGGAAGTAATAATAATGTTAGAATCCCCACAGATAACCTTCGAACTCAGACCCTCGGAGTGGCTCTAAGAGAAAGGGGATGACGGTAAACAGAAAATATTCATCCGCTGTAAGGGTGGGGGAAGTCTATTCATCTAAAAGTATTTATTTATTCATTACTGGGAAAAACTAACCGTTTCCCATGGTCAATTCTGATTTTAATTAGAATATTAATCAGCGAAGTTTTTGCACAGTTTTGGCTAAAAATCTGTAATGCAATATATTGAAACTCCCAGGAACAGAGCCAATTTAATTTGTATTGGCTATTTTGCCCTGAGAACACTAGGGACTTCTCATTGGATGTCTTATGTGACCATTATTGTTATAAACGTGCATATTGTGCAAATTAAAATAATCATTCATTCAAGAAAACCTCTTTCGCTGCCTGATTCCCAGAGACTGTTTCTCTGTCCTGGGGGGAATTGGGCCTCCTTAAAGAGAGCATGAACCACCATCAGAAATCACCATTATGAGCCTCCACCATCCTCTGCCCTGGGAAGATAGCTCATTCCCTTTAGGGCAGAACCAGGGACTCAGATGACTCTACAGTGCAGAAAGTCACATCCACTCCAGTAGGGTGCAGTGACATACATGATACTACCCAAGCCTTGATAGTTTTCTGCAATACCACTAAGGAAACAATAATAATAATAGTAATAATAATAATAATAATAATAATAATAAATGATAATACAAATAGCTTAGTTACACTTCATCAATTCCATTGAAACATTAGTCAAAGTAAAAAACAAAATTCTGATCTCAAATAAACTTATTCAAATTCCTGGGAGTAATAATAATAATAATAATAATAATAATAATAATGGCATTTGTTAAGTGCTTACTATGTGCAAAGCACTGTTCTAAGCACTGGGGGGATACAAGGTGATCAGGTTGTCCCATGTGGGACTCACAGTCTTAATCCCCATTTTACAGATGAGGAAACTGAGGCACCGAGAAGTTAAGTGACTTGCCCAAAGTCACACAGCTGACAATTGGCAGGGCCGGGATTTGAACCCATGACCTCTGACTCCAAAGCCCGGGCTCTTTCCACTGAGCCACTCTTTGTTCCAAGACAACAATACAGAGAATTTAGAAGGTGAAATGAAGTGATGGTACCAGTGATAATAGTACTAGTGATCCACCAATACTACTGATTCACATTTTTCCTACCTGCAGAAAGCAGCATTTTTTGAGGGTCTACTGAGTGCAGGACACTGGATTAAGTGTTTGGGAACATATTTCAGAATTAAAAAACATGCTTCTGCTCTTCAGAAGTTTACAGACTAATGAGGAAGACAAGAGAATGCAAACTGCCAAATAGCCAATAGATAAGAGTAAGAGCAAGATGCAAAAGACAAAAGCACTTATATAAAATGAGTTTTTTTGCCTCTATGACACTCTCTGGAAGTGCTTTAAGTACAGTATTCTGCACACCATAGGTGATCAATAAATTCTACTAACAGTGCTACAGTTGACTGACAAGGTGGCCTGAAAAGGAAGTGGGGTGTCAGAGAAAAGGAAGTGTGGTGTCAGAGAATGCCTCTTAGAGGTGGGTTTAAAGGAGCCCTTTGGGAATGGAGAATTATTTTTTTTGAGGAAGGAGGGAATGTCTTCCGCGGGAAAGGCACGATCAAAGGGGCAGAGGCAGGAGAATTTCTAGCAAAGTACAGTAGAAGGTTATCTTAGTAGGGGCTAAGAATGGGATCTGGGATGCAGTGGGAAAAGCAATGAAGAAGTGATATAACTGCTAGAAAGCTGTGAATTAAATGGGGAGGCATTTTTTGTGGTTTGAGAAAATAAATGGCCATTGGAGAATTTTGAGGAGTGGAGAAGTGAGTTCAAAGTGGCATTTAATATTATTAAATAATAATAATTTAATCTCCTTCCCTTCCCCACAGCACCTGTATATATGTATATATGTTTGTACATATTTATTACTCTATTTATTTATTTATTTTACTTGTACATATCTATTCTATTTATTTTATTTTGTTAGTATGATTGGTTTTCTTCTGTCTCCCCCCTTTTAGACTGTGAGCCCACTGTTGGGTAGGGACTGTCTCTATATGTTGCCAACTTGTACTTCCCAAGCACTTAATACAGTGCTCTGCACACAGTAAGTGCTCAATACGATTCATTGATTGATTGATTAAAAAAAATCATATGTCCAGCTTTATATAAGACAGACCGAAGAAGGAGGAGGTTTGAAGGAGGAAGACTAGAAGAAAGCCTCCTGTAATAATCTAGTCAGAAAGTGATGAGGGCTTGAACCTGGTAGTGGCAGTTGTCAGGTTGGAGAGGAAGGGGGTGTATCTATGAAATATAGAGAGTAAGAACTGACAGAATTTAGAGGCTGACTGAACATAGGTGAGTGACAGAAAGGAGTTAAAGATGACACCAAGGTTATGAGCTTCTGGGCCAGGGGTTGCAGTGTCGACAGTGATGGAAAACTTAGGAAGAACAAAAGGTTAAGGAGGGAAGATGAGGAGTCCAGTTTTTGACATATTGAGCTTGAGGTGTTGGAGGATCAGCCAGAAAAAGGTTTCCTTGAGGCTGGAGACTACATGAGCTTGTAAAGCAGGTGAGGTGACAGAGCTGGAGATGTAGATTTTTATCCACATACATGCGATAGTTGCTACCATGTGAGGGTGCACATATACCACCTGAGAAAAATGAGTGTAGAGTCAGAAGAATAGAGGATGCAGATCTGAGGCTTATGGGGTGAGAAGGGGAGGAAGAACCAGCCAAAAACTGAGGAGCCCGAGAAGAACGAGGAGACAGTACTATCAGTAAAACAAGGCTGGAAAGAAATTCTTGGAGGAGGAATGATCGTCAGCGCCTTTAGGAGCACTTGGAGAGCCTAGAGTCCATTAGATTTAGCCAGAAGGCAGCCACCAGAGACTTGGTGAGCACATTTTCAGTAAAGAGGGCAAAAGTCGAGATCGCAGGGGTGAGAGAAGAGAGTTGGCGGAGGCAGTCATGGGCCATGACTCTAGCCCACTCACGGAAATAGGACAGGAACTGGAGCAGAGAGACTAGACAACAGCTGAAGGAATCAGTCAAGTCAAGGGAAAGCTCTCAGAGTATTCCCATTAATGTCTTTTAATCACATTAACGTCTGTCTCCCCCTCTAAACTGTAAGATCATTTTGGGCAGGGAAGGTGTCTGCTAATTATGCTGTATTGTGCTCTACCAAGCACTTAGTACAGTGCTCTGCACATAGTAAATGCTCAATAAATATGATTGATCGATAGGGGAGACCTGGCTTTGTTTCTTGTCAGAGGAGAATGAAAGGTTGATGACAACAGAAAACGGGGGGGAGAGAGGTGGGAGGAAGTATTTTTAAGAGGTCAGAGAGGAGAGTCCAAACATAAATAGAGGTTTAAATTTTAAGACTGGTTTCGTGCTACAATGCCCTTCTGATACTACAACATCAGTAGTGTTCATTGAGCAGTCCACTCTATCAAGAGGTATATATTCTCAAGGAACATACGATCTAATTAGGCCACTGTGAATATTGAGTAGTGTCTGTAAAGGGCTTCGAGATCTGAAACTGTAAGCACATAGTACAGTGCTCTGCACACAGTAAGCACTCAAATACGATTGAATGAATCTGAAACTGTAAGAAATTTTAGGAATACAGAGTACTGCTTATGCAGTCGATTTTGGCCGAAACACTGAATATCTGGCAACACAGCTGGTCAGATATCATCTCAGAGCATAGCCCTTCCGGCTTTCATATCTATAACCAATGCAACCGACCAACTCACGTTGCCTTGCCCAGGACTCCCCACATCTTCCCCCCTAGTAGGCTCTGGGGTAGGGACAGGGAGGGGGAGACTAGCCAAAGATGGTTTCAATCCTGGCCAGGAGAAGAGTCAGTAAGACTGACTTTGCCGGTTGGCTTTAGAAATAACATGTTGAGAAGCAGTAGTCCTCGAGAGAGACCTGACAAGGGCAAACATAGGTCATCTATATATAAAGTCCCTGCCAGGTTATGGAGTGCTTACTCTTTCCCCTCAACCAACTCAAAATTCTGAATTTGGAAGATAACCAAGCCACAGTCCGGCCAGTCCTTGATGAAAGAACATCAGGTGCTCGCTCCCCTGGCCTGGGATCCCTTGAGGTACCTTCAGGGTCCACTGATGCTATCACTAAACTGCAGACATTCTGAACAGCATTTACTTGGGAGTACAAGCGACAATTCTGAAGTCTTCTGCAGGCCTCCGTTCTGCCCAGCACACAGCTTAAAACTGACAATGTTCTTTGAATAGAATGGATCATTTTTGCTGCCTGGTGTGGTTTCCTGGTCTCCGTTCAGCAGCTTTTCATTACTGTCCCAGAGGATTCTGCATTTCTTTTTATCTCCTATTTTGTGGCAGAGAGGACCTGCAGGCAGCAGAGCCTGAATGCTCTCCCTGACCCTGCCTGACTCCAATTCCAGGACTCATAACCACAGAGAGTTCTTTCTGCCTCAACACAGAGGCTCCAAGACTGAATCACCCACTCTTTCATTCCTGCCCACTTCCTTTCGTACACACAATATAACACAACTTTCTTTGGTAGAGTGTCTCTCACATGAATAGCATCTCCAAGTGCCTGCAGAATTGAGTAACCCGGGATAGAGAGGCGACAACTTCGTGCTATCACTTCAAGAAGCCCCAGTGAATAGATATAGCATTGTGAACCAGTCAAAGGGAGAGATATCAAAAAGGCATAGATAAGGCAGGAAAAATAAGGGTTAATTTGTCCAAGGGTTTAAAACAGAGCTAGTGGGATAGAATCTTTGAAAAAGATAGATGTGGTGGCACAGATAGGCCCAGAAAGGGACATGGAGGGACACGTCAAGACGACAAATCATACACAGCCCCATCAGGTCAAACATGCCACGTCAGCGGTTTTCTATGTGCCGCAAAATTGTTGACCATACAGGGAGTAGGAGCTGAGCAAAGCTATTTTACCTTTATACAGAAAAATAAAAACAGAGAGTGTGGCAGAATTTGGCCTTTTGTGAAGTAGAAAGCTCATGTTTCATAAAAATCACTGGGATATTTGGGAGTCAGCCACTCAAGTCCCTCGCCTTAAGTCAATTCTGTACTTAACCTATGGACAAAGCTGGAAAGACAGTTATAAACTCCTGTCTTCGCAGACTATATGATCCCAACTCCCTCAAGTTGTCCTAAAGATCTTAGGTTGCCAATCTGTCGATCCATCAGTAGCTCTTATTGATCACATGCTGCAAGCAGAGCACCGTACTAAGCTCTTGAGGGAAAACAACGTAGATATGATCCCAACCCCCAAGGAGCTCACCATACAGTGAGGGAGAGAAATAATTTACAAATAGGAGTAAGAAGAAAATGGGATATGTGCATACATGCTATGGGTAGTTGTGTGTACCAAAGGGTTCAGGTGGCACAGAAGTGCTCACGGGTCAGTGGCGAGGGGGCGGGGGGCGCATTTCCTGGGGAGAGCAATAATTAATCTGGGAAGGTTTCCTGAAAGAGATGTGGTTTCAAGAAGGTTTTGAAGATGGGGAGAGCTGTGGTCCATTGGATTTGAAGAGGGAGGGAGTTCCAGGAAGGGGGAAGAGTGAGAGCAAGAGTTTGGCAGTGGGCAAGATGATAATGAAGCACAGTGGGTAGATTAGAACCATTTCTGGTTCTCCTCCTATCTCTCTGGCTGTTCATGCTTGGTCTCTTGTGCAGGCTCCTTCTCTGCCTCCCATCCTCAAATTATGAGTCCCTAAGGCTCAATTCTGGGTCAACTTCTATTCTCCATCTACACCCACTCCCCTGGAGAACTCATTCGCTCCCGTGGATTCAACTACCACCTCTATACCCATGATTCCCAAATCTACATCTCCAGCCCTGATCTCTCTCCTACTCTGCAGTCTTACATTTCCTCCTGCCTTCAAGACATCTCTACTTGGATGCTCATTCACTCATTCATTCATATTTATTGAGTGCTTACTGTGTGCAGAGCACTGTACAAAGCACTTGGGAAGTACAAGTTGGCAACATACACAGACAGCCCCTACCCAACAGCGGGCTCACAGTCTAGAAGGGGGAGACAGACAACAAAACAAAACATATTAACAAAATAAAATAAATAGAATAAATATGTACAAGTAAAATAAATAGAGTAATAAATACATACAAACATATATACATATATACAGGTGCTGCGGGGAGGGGAAGGAGGTAAGGCCTGGGGGATGGGGAGGGAGAGGAGGGGCAGAGGAAGGAGGGGGCTCAGTCTGGGAAGGCCTCCTGGAGGAGGTGAGCTCTCAGTGGGGCTTTGAAGGGAGGAAGAGAGCTAGCTTGGCGGATGTGCAGAGGGAGGGCATTCCAGGCCAGGGGGAGGACGTGGGCTGGGGGTCGACGGCGGGACAGGTGAGAATGAGGCACGGTGAGGAGATTGGCGGCAGAGGAGCGGAGGGTGCAGGCTGGGCTGTAGAAGGAGAGAAGGGAGGTGAAGTAGGAGGGGGGGAGGTGATGGACAGCCTTGAAGCCCAGAGACAGGAGTTTTTGCCTGATGCGTAGGTTGATTGGTAGCCACTGCATGTCCTGCTGACACCTCAAATGTACTATGTCCAAAACAGAACTCATCTTCTCACTCAAGCCCTGCCTTTCCCATGAATTTCCCATCACTGAAGACAGCACCACCATCCTTCCTGTCTCACAAGTTCATAATCTTAGCATTATCCTTGACTCATCCCTCTCATTCAGCCTACATATTCAATCTATCATTAAATCCTGTCCGTTCAACCTTCACAACATTGCTAAAATCCACCCTTTCCTCTCCATCCAAACTGCTACCACATTAATCCAAGCACTTATCCTATCCCACCTTGACTACTCTATCAGCCTCCTTGCTTACCTGCCTGCCTCCTGTCTCTCCCCACTCCAGTCCATATTTTACTCTGCTGCCCAGATCATTTTTCTACAAAAACTTTCAGGCCAGGTTTTCCTACATGCAAGAACCTCCAAGTCATTGCCCATCCACCTCCACATCAAACAGAAACTCTTTACCAATGACTTAAAAAGCTCTCATTCACCTTGCCCCCCTTCTACTTCACCTCGCTACTCTCTTACCTCACCCAGCATGCACACTTTGCTCCTCTAATGCCAACTTACTCACCGAACCTCAATCTCGTCTCCGGCCTCTTGCCCATGTCCTGCCACTGGCCTGAAACTCCCTCTCTTCTCCTATCTGACAGATAATTACTCTCCCCACCTTCAAAGTCTTACGGAAGGCAAATCTCCAATAGGTCTTCCCTGACTAAACCCTCATTTCCTCTTTCCCCAATTCCTTCTATGTCACCCTGATTTACTTCCTTTATTCACCCCGCTCAACCCCACAGCAGTTATGTATATATCCATAATTTATTTATTGATTTATATTGATACCGGTCTCCCCCCTCTACACTGTAAGCTCACTGTAGACAGGGAATCTGTCTACCAACTCTTTTGTATTGTACTCTCCCAAGCGCTAGTACAGTCCTCTGCACATAGTAAGTGCTCAATAAATAGGATTGACTGATTAGCTTGAGGGGAATGAAGAGTGATACCTGGAGTACTGTGGGAAAGGAGAGTGGCTAGGGTGAGAGATGAAAGAGGGAGACCAGTGCGGATACTGATGAAGTATGGTGGCCATTTGGATGGAAAAGAAGGGGTAGATCCTGAAAGTGTTGCGGAGGAGAAAAATCAACTGGATTTGGTGAAAAAATGAATATGGGTTTTGAAAGAGAGGGAAGTCAAGGACAATACCAATGTTGGGGGCTTTGACTCCTCTATTAGATTATAAATTTCTCAAGCACAGAGACTCATGGGTTTAAAATAGTGCTCTTAAGCCATCCGTGCCCCATGGCCATTTCTACTTCCTCTAACAAAGGCTAGAGCTACCACCTACCACCGATGGTAAGCAGTTCCACCCTAACCTCTCCTAGTGTGAGGAGAAGGGAGTTTGGTTGTAGACTGAAACAAAGGCCAGGAGGGCCATCTAGGAATTGTAGTCTTCCAGTAGACTAGCATGTGAACATAATGCCGTAGTAAGTGCTGGAAAGGAACACATGGGCAGATATTAGACACGGTCCCTAACCTCAAGGAGCTCACAACCAATCGTATTTACTCAGCACTTACTTTGGGCAGGGTACTATACCAAGTGCTTGGGAGAGTACAATATAACAGACATTCCCTGCCCACAACGGGCTTACAGTCTACAGCCTATATCTAAAAATATAAAAAGGGAGAGAGGACTGGTGATAGACACATAAAGAGAGATGAAACAAAGTAGTAAGATAATCTAGAGATATAGGCACATACAAAATAAAACAGTATTTCTGGAAATGTTGCTGCTCCCCAAAACTGATGGGGAATGGGGAGCTTGATCTCCACCAGCTATTAATCCAGTTCTAATAATAATAATAATAATAATAATAATAATAATAATAATAATAATAATAGTATTTGTTAAGTGCTTACTATGTGCAAAGCACAGTTCTAAGCGCTGGGGAAGATACAAGGTGATCAGGTTGTCCCACGGGGGGCTCACGGTCTTAATCCCCATTTTACAAATGAGGTAACCGAGGCACAGAGAAGTTAAGTGACTTGCCCAAAGTCACACAGCTGATAAGCGGTGATGCCGGGATTTGAACCCATGAACTCTGACTCCCGAGCCCAGGCTCGTTCCACGGAGCCACACTGCTTCCCAAAATTATAATAATAATGGCATTTGTTATGCGCTTACTATGTGCGAAGCACTGTTCTAAGCGCTGGAGAGGATACAAGGTGATCGGGTTGTCCCACGTGGGGCTCACAGTCTTAATCCCCATTTTACAGATGAGGTCACTGAGGCCCAGAGAAGTTAAGTGACTTGCCCAAGGTCACACAGCTGACAGGCACCAGAGCCGGGATTAGAACCCATGACCTCTGACTCCCAAGCCCGGGCTCTTTCCACTGAGCCAAGCCGCTTCTCTGCTTCTTTAGCCCACATAAAATGATTTTAGAGGTCAATTATTTTTCCAAAGGGGCTCACAAGGTGACAACCTGCTCTCTTCTGAGTTGCAGGGGCTTTAGGCACAGAACCGTGTGTGTCAAGATGGAGTCCAAAAAGCTGTCCCCCGAAGCAGGCGTGTCCAATTCCATGCCTGCCTTAGACTCCAGCCTGAGGCGGGAGTCTTCCCTTTTCATTTCCTCACAGGCTCTGTCCACCTCTGGGTCTTCCTAAATGGTTGTTTATGCGTGGTTGGAGTTTTCAGATATCACACACCTTTTTAATTGCATTTTAGAATTTAGAAAAAAGAATTTAGTCGAGCTTATCACTCTGCTTGCACATGGAGAGCCGCGTGTCCTGGATGAGTGTGCTGACGTGAAGCAGTTTCTAAGCAACTTCAGTAAGATGGAGTCTAAACAGAATAGCAGCCTGTTTGGGATAAAAATAAAATCCAAACAAAACCACTGGCAACTCCACGCAGAACCAATTTTCATTGATTCATAAAGGTGGCACAAGGTCCTTTTGTGAGGTTAATTCTGTTTTACTCTATTGGAGAGAGTGAGACTGGTTCTGCTGAAGCCTCTGTTGCGAGGGAATTTGATAAGTGCACCCATGCAGAGTACATTAACAACAGCAGTATGATAAGGAGCCTGTAGTACCAAACCACTGTGATGAAAATGACATAACACAAATGCCAGTGCTGAAGTGTCCTAGGAAATCCATCTCGGGAGCCCCAGATATATTCACATTCACTAGCAAACTAGGATACGGGTGTTGGGAGAGAGGTCTCCTTCACCACCGCAATCTGCTTCTCAGTCCCGTCACAAAGTCCTGGGAGCCACTGAATTGCATGTGGTTAAGCAGTGCATTGTTTAAAAATACAAAAAAAAATCTGAATTTCAAGAACCAGTATCTGTTTAAGAAAAGAACGACACTTACTCTACTAGATTGACGTTCAGCCCCAGACCCGATAGACATCTGCACCTGTCACCCTAAGAGAACAAGAGGCTTCTTACTTCCCCTCTCCCCCACTATCCCCGCCATCGTGCTTTGCATTTTACCCCAACCTGTCCACAGATTTTCTGTACAGAACTGGAGCCAGCATTCGGCCCAAACTATTTTCCCAGGTGAGGGAGAAGGATGGTAGAACAGCTGCTGCAGGGCTCTGGAACAGGCAGGGATCTGCCAGCTCTTCCTTTGACTTTTCTCTGGGTTGACACGCTAGGACTGTGTAACTAGTCGATATCCTTCCAAGTGGCAAATGTCAAATGGTCAGGGCAACCACTAACTACTGGCAGGTGTACTGATGGATTAAAACATTAGACCATTAAATACTAAAAGCTTTGGCTTCGTCTGTCACCTGCCTGATGCCTTCCTTTTCCACTAATTAGGAGACTTGCATTTTCCTTTGTTTTTCTCTTGATCTGCTGTTTTACCCAAATATCTCTTGGTAGTGACTACTTACTTTAAGCCGTGGCCTTTCTGACTTTGTTCCTTTCCGAATGGGTGAGAGGGAGATGGAGAGACAGTAGCCATTCAACCCGCTCCATACTGAACGGACTGGTTTCAGCTGCCCTGAACTGTCCGGCTCCGATACAGCACAGGAAGTCTATACAGCCACTATTTTCATTTTTCTCACCCAGATGCTGTGGCTCAGAAGTGGCATCCGTGTTGACAGGAACATGAAAAGGGAATGCAACAGCACTGGAGCGGGGGAGAGGGGGTCAATTATAGCAGCACCAGCTCAGCAACTTCAAAGTAAGCGATGTGGGGAGCGCTGTGGGTGGAGTTTTCACTCCATGCACATGACAACCACCACTGGTCTGATCACTCCTATCCCAAATGCCTCCACCGATCCACCTACCTCCAGCACATTTTGACACCTAGAACATTTCTAAAGCGTCACCCTGAGAAGCAGCATGGCTCAGTGGAAAGAGCATGGGCTTTGGAGTCAGAAGTCATGGGTTCAAATCCTGACTCTGCCAACTGTCAGCTGTGTGACTTTGGGCAAGTTACAACTTCTCTGTGCCTCAGTTACGTCATCTGTAAAATGGGGATGAAAACTGTGAGCCCCCTGTGGGACAACCTGATCACCTTGTAACCTCCTCAGCGCTTAGAACAGTGCTTTGCACATAGTAAGCACTTAACAAATACCATTATTATTATTATTATTATAGATTCAGCAGACTTCCTCAAAGAACCCCTCCATGTGTAACATGTGTCTTGTGTGACCTGATACCCTCACATCACGTTACATAATGTACCATTTTTCAAGGTGGGGAATGGCAAAGGTGTATCCAAAATTATTTAATGTCATCAGTGGCTACCCTAGGCAGAGAGAATATTTTTGGAGAATAAGAATTGATCGCATTCCCTGAGACTAAAGGTAAACTGGCAGCGATCCTCTAAGCAATTCGATATCCTGGGCTTCATTTTTCTAAACCTGTTTTGGGGAAAGTTTTGAGTATTTCTGTGATCCCTGAGGACAGTGGTATCAGGTGTAGCAGGGGAAAGAGGCTGTTGGGTGAGATAATTCGTAAATGACCCTCCCTTTTACCACTCCTCTCTAAACTCCTTGGATGAGTTGTCTACAAACACTGCTTCTTGGAGGAAGCAGGGAAGCAGTGTGGCCTAATGGATAAAGCATGGGCCTGAGAGTCAGAGGCCCTGAGTTCTAATCCGGACTCCGCCACTTGTCTGTTGCATGACCTTGGGCAAGTCACTTCACTTCTCTGGGTGTGGCCGAGGATGCTGAGGGACAGGGGCTACAACTAGGGGCACGTGGACTCTCCCAAAGATGAGGGAGAGGGGTCACACATGGGGACTGGTGGTTGAGGCCGAGGATAATGAAGAAGAGGTGTTAATTTCATCTGTAAAATGGGGATTAAGACAGTTTCACGTGGGACATGGACTGTATCCAATCTGATTAGCTAGTATCTATCCCAGTGCTAAGTACAAATACCATTAAAAAAATTCTCCCTTTAACGCCCTCCAATCAGGCCTCTACCCACTTCCCTACACAAAACTGCTTCCTTTAAGGTCACCAATAACCTCCTTTTACCAGATCCAAAGGTCTGTAACTCCATCCAATCCTCCACAACCTCTCAGATGCCTTGAACACTGTGGACCACTCAATTGTCCTAGGAACATTACCTAACTTTGGCTTCAGTGACACCATCCTTTCCTGGCTCTCCTCCTATTCTTCGGGCTGCTCCTCAATCTCTCTTACAGGCTCCTCCTCTGTCTCCCACCCTCTAACTGTGTGAGTGCTTCAAGGCTCAATTCTGGGTCCCGTTCTCTTCTCCATCTATACTCACTCCCTTGGAGAACTCATTTGCGCCCACAGCTTCAACTGCCATTTGTATGAGGATGATTCCCAAGTCTACTCTTCCAGTACTTACCTCTCTCCTTTTCTGCAGTCTCACATTTCCTCCTGCCTTCAGAACATCTCTACAACTCCCACTGACACCTCAAACTTAACATGTCCAAAACAGAACTCATGTCCCTAGTCAATCCCTGTCTTTCTCATCACTGTAGATGACACCACTAACCTCCCTACCTCACAAGCCCTTAACTTTGACATTATTCTTGGTTTCTCTCTCATTCAATGCATTATCAAATCCTGTCGGTACTACCATCACATCACTAAAATCCATCTTTTCTTCTGCATCCAAACTGCTACCATGCTGATCTAAGCCCTTATATTCCCCACCCTGATTGCTGCATCAGCCTCCTCACTGACTTCCCTGCCTCCTGTGGTCAAGACCACATCTCCCCACTCCTCAAGAACTGCCAGTGGTTGCCCATCCACCTCCACTCAACTGTAGAAACCCCTTAGCATCAGCTTTAAAGCACTCAATCAACTTACCCATCCTAGCTTACCTCATTGATTTTCTCCTACAACCTATCCATCACACTTCGCTGCTCTAACACCAACTCACCCACTGAACCTCAGCCTTGTTTATCTCACTGCCAACCCCCTGCCCGGGTCCTCCCTCTGGCCTGGAACTCCATCCCACTTCATATATAGCAGACCACCACTCTTCCTACCTTCAAAGTCTTATTAAAATCACATCTCCTCCAAGAGGCCTTCCCCAACCAAACCCTAACTAAGCCCTACTCCCTCTCCCTCCTGCATTGGCTATGCGCTTGGATCTGTACCCTTTAAACACTTGTCATTCACCCCACAGCACTTATGTACATAACCGTAACTTTAATATATCTCTCCCACTCTAGACTCTAAGGTCCTTGTGGGTAGGGAACATTTGTATCAACTTTGTTGTATTCTCCCACTTGCTTAGTAATGTAGGGGAAGCAGCATGCTGTAGTGAATAGAGCACAGGCCTGGTAGTAAGAAGGTCATGAGTTCTAATCTCAGCTCTGCCATTAATATATATGTTTGTACATATTTATTACTCTATTTATTTATTTTACTTATACATATCTATTCTATTTATTTTATTAGTATGTTTGGTTTTATTCTCTGTCTCCCACTTTTAGACTGTGAGCCCACTGTTGGGTAGGGACTGTCTCTATATGTTGCCAACTTGTACTTCCCAAGCACTTAGTACAGTGCTCTGCACACAGTAAGTGCCCAATAAATACGATTGATTGATTTATCTGCTGTGTGACCTTAGGCAAGTCACTTCCCTTCTCTGTGACTCAGGTACTTCATCTTGTAAAATGCAGAATGAGACTGAGCCCTATGCAGGACAGGGACTGTATTCACCCTGATTTGCTTGTATTCCCCACCAGCGCCTATGTGCCGGGCATATTCTAAGTACATAACAAATACCATTGATAATAATAATAATAATAATGTGCTCTGCACAAAATAAGTCTTCAAACACCACTGACTGATTGATGAGGGAAAGCCCATGTTAACTTTCTGGACCAGTCATTTTAAAAAATTTTGTTCCAGGCTGGGTAAGGATTATGATTCCTAATTTGTTCAACAAGACATTTACCCATATTTTTTTCACTGGGAGTGACTTTCTCCCAGGGGAAAAGCTCATGAAAGAGTAATGCCCTCAACAGGCCAGGAGTCCAGGTCCCATTCATATGTTTCATTAACTGATTTGCTCACATTAGTTGCCAGAGCTCTTCCTGGCTAGAGTATTTCTAGGTTTCAAGGCAGTGCTTGGGGGTTCAGATGTTTCCCTGAACTATGTGTTTGGCAGTTTTGTTAAGAAGAAATCCAAATCCACTCCAGTCAGTCAATCAATCATATTAATTGAGTGCTTACTGTGTACAGAGCACTGTGCTAAGTACTTGGGAGAGTACAATATAACAACAGACACATTCCCTGCCCACAATGAGCTTACACTAAATGGATGGCCACAAAACAATTACACAGCCAAAAGGGGAGGGTTCACAGTGGAGAGCAAAGCTACAGAATATAGCTATAAGGTATAGACTATACTGTAGAGACTATTATTAATAATTATGGTATTTGTTAAGTGCTTACTATGTGCAAGGCACTGTACTAAGCACTGGGGAGGAGACAAGCAAATTGGGCTGGACACAGTCCCTGTCCCACATGGGGTTCACAGTTTCAATCCCCATTTTATAGATGAGGTAACAGACACAGAGAAGTGAACTGACTTGTCCAAGGTCACACAGCAGATGGAGCTGGGATAAGTTTTTATCTTCTTCGTGTTCTCTATCTCCACTGAGAAAAGGAAAATGAAAGAGAAAGGAAAGAGAAGGGGAAGGGAAAGAGAGGGAAAATAAAGGGGAGAGGAGAGGAAGAAAGGGTCTTGAAATGCTCAGATAATTTCCCACGGTAAATTTGTTCAGGCAGTGGAGTGGTTTTGGAGGGCCGCTGGAAATTGTTACATACATGGTTCACTCATCTTAGGATGGTGGAAATGATGTCCTGCCTGAAGGCACGGGATACTGCAGCTGACCTGTCAAGGTCCCACCCTACGATTCTGTGACTGAGTGAACCTAGGGGCTCAATTTTCAAAATTGCAAGGTTTAGAGTGCAATGGAATTGAGGGGTGGAGGTGGTGGGGTAAAGGATTCATTTTCAAGTGGAAAGCTGCAGTTTGAGGCCTGGGAATCCCAGGATCAGAAAGGGGAGCCCAATCTGAAAATGCAAACAGCCTAACTTGCTGTTTTGCTAACTGAGCATGGGGAATCACATGATATCCAGCTTGGGAGTTTGGGGCATGGAGATAAGGGACAGAAGTTTTTCTTTATCGTGTGGGATTCCAGTAGAGCTGATTTGATTTCCACGGTTCTTCATGGAAAGGAGCAGCACTAAGACGGAGGGAGATTGGCAACTAGCCCTCGGTGGATTTCAAAGGGTTTCAAAAGGTTTTGCTTTAGTGTCAAAAATCGAAATTTCCTGCTTGGCCACAAAAGGGCACGAGGTTGTTAAGGTAGCTGGGCCAACTCCAGAGAAAGCAGACTTCCTGACTCCTGCCAGTTCAGCCTAAGGCTTCTGGTAGGAACTGTGAGTGGAGTTTGATTGAGGAGAGGAGGACTACTAGGATGGTGTGTAGATGGTCCAGGGGGAAGAAGCCTGTGTTTCAGAGTCCTGGCTCCAAAGACCTTTCAAGAAACAGGAAAATGGCTTCTGGGGAAGGTTTTCTGCCACTATGATGCCACTGGTGCATAGAAAACCCCACACTCCTCCCCAGTGATGGAAAACTCGCCAACGAACTGGCTAATTGCCAAAGTCCCACTTTCCTCAGGAGCCCCTCCTCTACCAATAGTGGAGCCCATTCTTCAGCCATTAGCAGCCCCTAGTCCTCCACTTTCCTCACGTCCGGCCTTACCTACATCACAACTACTGGTCCCAGTTGAAAAACATCCCTGGCATCAGTGGGGGCTTATGACAACCACCTCTAGGACAAGAGGCCACTTACTATTTCCCAAGCTCCTGACACTCCCTGGCAGACCCTGAGTGGCAAGGTCTGGACCAAGTTTTCTCCCTGCAGCAAACAGTATGATATAATCATGTTGCCTCCTCACAGAAATGACAGCAAGAGAGGGGCAATAAAGAGTTGACTTCAAGAAAAAATGTGGGCTGGGGCTACTGGGGAGTTTGAATCTCTCAGGAACACAATCTAGGCAGCAGCAGTGACAAAACTGGCTCCCCACTAATATCTGCCCCCCTAGATCCTAGCCTAGTTTCTATTTAAAAAATGCTATTTGTTAAGCACTCACTTCGTGCCAGGCACTCTACTAAGCACTGGGGTAGATACCAGCTAATCATGTTGGACACAGTCCATGTCCCACATGGGGCTCCTACTCTTAATTACTTCACTTCTCTGAGCCTCGGGGACCTCATCTGTTAAATGGGGATTAAGACTATGAACCCCATGTAGAATGTGGACTGTGTCCAACTGAATTAGCTTGTATCTACCCCAGTGCTTAGTCGGTGTCTGGCACGTAGTAAGCACTTAAATACCATAATAAATTTAAAAAAGTCCCCATTGTAGAGATGAGATAACTGAGGAAAAGAGAAGTAAAGTGACTTGCCCAAGGTCACACAGCAAATTGCAGAGCCGGAATTAGAACTTAAGTCCTCTTACTCCCATGTCCATGCTCTTTCCACTAGACCGCAATGCTAATCATGCATTTATTCATTTAATTGTATTTATTGAGTGCTTACTGCATGCAAAGCACCGTACTAAGCACTTACAAGAGTACAATATAATGAAACAGACATTCCCTGCCCACAGCGAGTTTACATTCTAGCGGGAAAAAGAGGCATTAATATATTCATTCATTCAATCATATTCATTGAGCGCTTACTGTGTGCAGAGCACTGTACTAAGCGCTTGGGAAATACAAGTTGGCAACATATAGAGATAGTCCCTACCCAACAGCGGGCTCACAGTCTAGAAGATAATATAAATAAATATATAAATGATAAGCAGCTGGTTGTTTGTAGATTAATCTGTCACTGCTGGGGTAGGCACTAAAAGCAGTCTAGAACCTGGAGCCAAAGACGCATGCAATGTCACAGGCATAACAGTCATAGCGAAGCATACCATGATAATATCTTCAGTACCTGTTTATGGGCAGATGCCCATTTCACACAATCCTAGAGTATTTTTCGGGGTGGGGCAGGGGGGAGAAATCTCTGAATCTTTGGATTCCCGACTTGCTTCAGAGCCATCATATTCTCGTCCCAGGACCATATGAACTCTCACAAAGTAATGAATGGGTCCAGAGGCCATTGGTCAAGATTTACAATGTACAGGCCAGTTTTCACTAACGATGGTACATAACCAGATGCTTATGTCCATTAAAAAAAAATCAACACCAAATCTCCCTCTACTACCTCTTGCTTCTCAATTCTGGGGTTCACACATGCACAATGGTTCTTAGGCCCAGGGGGGCAGGGGTGTAATGCAAAGGTCCCAGAGTAAGTTGGGGATTCAAGGACTCCCCCGTGGAGAAACACTCTAGGACTGTGTGAAATCAGCATCTGTCTATGAAACGGTGTTTAAGATATTATCATCAATCGTATTTATTGAGCGCTTACTGTGTGCAGAGCACTGTACTAAGCACCTGGGAAGTACAAGTTGGCAACATATAGAGACAGTCCCTACCCAACAGTGGGCTCACAGTCTAAAATGCTGCATGCTCAGTGCTATGTTTGTGTTGTCATGTGTGTGGGGTGCCCTCAGAGGAGCCTTCTGACAAACTTGGGTGTGCTTCTGCAAAGGGGGGTGCCTGGTGTAATGCATGTATCATCACAAATGTCTCCTTATCTGGAACTTACGAGATCTAGGTGGCCACTGTACTGGACACCCTAACCACTGCCCAGCAGTATCAGGGAGAAAGAGACACGCAAACTTTGTGGGGTAAATGTGCTCTGGGAAGAGTGTTAAAGGGGCAAACTTTGCATGGAGGGGACCACTTTGCGTGGACGTGCTTCCCAGGACACGTAAGAGCCATAAACCAGCCAGGTTCCCTCTGATTCTAGGATGGTCCCTGTAGGCTCTCAGAAATTGGGCACTTCTTTGCTGACTCAGAAGAAACAGGCATCAATATACTACCCACTTGATGTAGGTCATGTAAAGTAACATAATGATGTCAAAAATACTGAGAAAGAGGTGTGGACATGTCATTCGGAGGATATTCTGCAGCCTGGCATTCCCCGCCCAGGCCTCTGGAAACAGGGGAGCCACTTCTCCCTACAGCGTAAGCTCCTAGTGGGCAGGGGACGAGTCTAACAACTCTGTTATACTGTACTCTCCCACTCGCTTAGTTCAGTGCTCTGCACACCCTAAGTGCTCAGTAAATACCACTGATTGATCGATTCCGAGCCATGAAAGTCTGGCAGGAGCAGATGGCAGAGGGAGGCTGGACACTGAAATTAAAAACAGCAGGTCTTCCAGGGCCCTGTTGGTACTGAACAGGGGACAGGATAGCTGAAGACAAGATCATATGATAGAAAAATCAAATGAAAGGCAACACTAAATGCATCTCCAGTAGCAACCCCTATTTTCTTTGCCCTAAAGTAATAATAATAATAGTGTTTGTTAGGCAGTCACTATATACCAAGCACCATAGTAAGCACTGGGGTCGATACAGGATAATCAGGACCCACATCGGGCTCACAGAGTAAGCAGAGGGGAGAACAGGCATTGATTCTCCATTTTGCAAATGAGGGAACTGAGGTACAGAGAAATTAAGTGATCTACCTAGTATCACAAAGCAGCTAAGTGGCAGTGCCTCCCAGGCTGGAGCTCTTTCCCCTAGACCGTGCTGCTTCCTATCACCTTAAGCCTCAGCTAAACTTCCTGGGAAAAAAAACTAAACAAAACAACAACAAAACCCTCCCAAAACAAGTTTTCATTAATCCTGCCCACCTTCTTTACTCTGGTTTTATCGGCAGCAAAATGAACACGAGATTAAATTTTGTGATGAGCCCTTGTATTTACCCTACTCCTCATTCCCTCCCAGCTCTCCCTTCTCCTGCCACCATGTTGCCCAAGGTTCACAGATTTTGGGCATATGGCAGCAGCAGTTAATTTGTGCCAGGGTCTGCTGGGGTCTCAGCCCTGGGCCAGACTCTGGACTACCACCAGAGTGTTATAGCAGCTTCAGGGAGGGCCTCAGCCCCTTTCTAAGGGAGGCAAGGCGGGTGGCAGGAGCAGTGCCGATTGGGTCTGCAGTGGGTTCTTACTCTGGCTAGCTAGGGTCAGGAGGCTCAGCAGCATGGGTGGGAGCAGTAGCGTTTACACTCATCAAATACCCTCCCAGTTCTCGAGTCCCCCGAGTTACGAAGAGGAGCCAGCCTGCAGCATCTCAGCCCCTCTCCCAGTACAAATGAAATCCTCCCTGGGAAGCTAATGGAAGCCTAACACTCTGGACTTTCCGTCAGCTGCTCTTCAGGCCCCAAACCCCATGAGAGCCAAAGCCCATTGTCTTCCCCATGACTATTGGGCATCCCAGCATAAGGGATGCAAAGAAGAACAACATGAAAAAACTTGAAATGCTTAAAAAAATAGCTTAGGTCACCATGCCCTCAAGTGTGGTCAGTTGCTATGAGACCATTTCATTGCATAAGACACTGTCTGTTCCAACAGGAGCAGCGTCTAATGAAACTGGACTCGATCATCAGATTCTTTAACGATTCACCCCAAGTCTGGAGAGGAAGACCTTTAACCTCTCTGCTCATCTATGAAATAGGGCTGAGAAAA
Source organism: Tachyglossus aculeatus (assembly GCF_015852505.1). NCBI lineage: Eukaryota > Metazoa > Chordata > Mammalia > Monotremata > Tachyglossidae > Tachyglossus > Tachyglossus aculeatus. The sequence goes on along the minus strand of NC_052067.1, from coordinate 37,940,735 downwards.
ACGGGGCCACCAACACAACCAATCTGCCTCCCAAGAATTCTGGGAGGTCTAAGGGAAAACCCTTGAGTAACCTTAGAAACAAGGCATGGTGGAAGAGAAGAATGGGTTAATGCCACCCATTTTCTTCACGTGTTTTTCTAAACTGGGGCAATTTAGCTCATCGAGGGATTTGACTGGCGGAGCAGATCTGCTAAGCTGGGAACAGTCAAATGCCTGGGTCAGTGATCAGCCCTTGTCACTGATTAGCCGGCTGTGGGGTGTTCCGTCATAGACAGGGAGGACAGTACTTTCTCTGTATTTTCAAGTTCTCAATTATCTGTCATTTTAGCAGGAAGCCTCTGTATTATAACCCCGACTGTCACAAGTTCCGTGAGCACTTATCAACTGGCTAATGAGTTTCGTCCAAATTCTTCCTTTGTGCCTGGAGCCAACGGCATCTGGGAGGGAAGTTAAAGAGTAGAGTTCGGTGTTTAGGAGAAAAAGGAAGGACTGTCTCTATATGTTGCCAATTTGTACTTCCCAAGTGCTTAGTACAGTGCTCTGCACATAGTAAGCGCTCAATAAATATGATTGATGATGATGATGATGATTCCCTCACAAAGGTCAAAACAGCGCTGCAGGAAAATGCGACCTGAAGGGTGAGCAGGTAACCCACTCCAATCTACCCAGGCCATGGATCATCAATGTCAGCAGTGGTCCTCCATGGGACACGGTGATCAGGAAGACAGAGAGAGCCCCTTCAGAGAACCAAAGACCTGCTCAACTCGGAGATGTGGCCTTCAAAGGACATCTGCAGCGCCAAACCAGGGGGCAGAGCCCCACTGCCAATTAGCAAATGCCTGTTCCCAACTGAGGAGTTTCCCCAACGCGGGAGAGCTGTGTTGGAGGACATACTGCTTATCAGATGCCCAGAGTTTAAGCTACCACAGAAACCACGTTCTACGTTACCACTGAATGAAAGACATAACCGGTTAACAGAGGGAATAACAGAACCCAATAGATAACTTTGGAAGAAAAAGCAATTCATCCACAGACAGTTCTGTTAGATTCCCTTGAGCAGCCAGGCTGGCGTTCAGGCAAGCAGGATGACATATCTTTCCTCCTTCCCTTCCCCACAGCACCTGTATATATGTTTGTACATATTTATTACTCTATTTATTTATCTTACTTGTACATATCTATTCTATTTATTTTATTTTGTTAGTATGTTTGGTTTTGTTCTCTGTCTCCCCCTTCTAGACGGTGAGCCTGCTGTTCGGTAGGGACTGTCTCTATGTGTTGCCGACTTGTACTTCCCAAGCGCTTAGTACAGTGCTCTGCACACAGTAAGCGCTCAATAAATACGATTGATTGATTGATCTCCATCCAAAGAATACCTCCTCGGTCGTTCAGGGGCCAGTGGCTCCAGGTGAAGTGGAGGTGAGTGAGGTTTGTGTTTGCAAGAGGCCAGGAAAATGAAATCCGCCGCCACCCAAGTTCTCTGAAGAGCCTCCGGACGGCTTCAGTTCCCTGCCGAGCAGCCTAAGTTCAAACCCAAACTAGCGTCAAGGCTCTGGCTACCTGCTGAAGCAAGCTGCCACTTCAAGCTGGAGGATGATGAAGATCTGACAGCTGCGGTGCTCAAGCGCAGATTAAGGCAGATGTTGCTGATGAGTGGAAACCCAAGCTGGGCCACGACTCTATTGTGGCCAGGAGGATAGGGGTCATAGCTGAAAGGAAGAACAAATGTCCCAGAGCCCCGTGATGGCGTTGTCAACTGCTAACCACCCAGGGCTTCCCTGAATACAGCATTTTGAGACGGGCTCTAACTGTGTGTAGTGTTGCAACCTTTGTTCAGGAGACGCTTTGAGTGAAACCATTTTAGCAGCTCAGTAAAGAAACAAAGTGTATTCCTCCTGTCCTGTGTCTCCCCGCCCTCTCCTCCAGCATAAGAGTGGGCAATGCCAAGCGTTTAGGCTCAGAAAGGATCAGGTGTGGGCCCCCACATGGCAATACCCCCAGCCCGCTGATCGTGCTCGTGTCGAATCCGTTCTCCGGCCCGTGGGCTCAGAGGAGGGACCCGGTTCCACGTAGAGAAAGAGTCGGGAGGCAAGAAGACAAGACAAGGGAACAGACAAGAGCTGGCAGCTTCTGACTGCCCGGATGCCACAGACCTACTGAAGAAACCCTTGTGGCTTCGCGTCAAGGCTGTTTCAGGATCCGGTTCCATGAGCATCTGCTCCCACTCCAGCTGCCATGCACACAGCTGGCAGAATCTCCTTCTGGCCCCTCAAGTTCCCCTGCACCTTGGACTAATTTTCTATTACGTGAGAAATGAGCTGGCTCACGGGCTTGATTCCGAGATGCAGGTGGGTCCAGGTCCCCAAGACACAGGTCTGAAGAAAATGTGACTATCTGCCCAAAATCAGGCTGGAAACGAGAAAAGATGCTTCACCAGAGCTGAAAAGGCAGGTCAAACCCACGGTCCCCCCAACCGCGGCCGCCCAATCCTGCACTCCTTCAAACAAGCAATCAACTGGTGTTTCCAGACACCACATGCATCACCGTAATGGTGGGGCAGGAAGCCTGGAGAAAAATTTTGGCTAGTCCAATGTTTAGTTAGGCTGGTCCAATCACAGATTAACTGGTCTATATCCTTTATAAGACCGGGGCAGCTGACAGTCATCACTATCCTTATTCCTCTGGAGGTTGTTGCCAGGGGAGGGGCTGTTCAGGTACAGTTTTTAGTGAATAACCTTGCTGCTGCTTTGAGATGGGTTTTTGTTCACGTTAAGTTGTCAGGAAGTTTACCGTAAAAAGCTCTTTATTCCAAGGCTACCCTTGAGATCGAGCTCCTCTAGTCTGTCTCCCACTTCCCCTGAAATCCATTATCACTCTCTTTCTTTATGATATGCGCTTCCACAGATTGAGGGGTGGGGGAGGCGGGGGAAAATGTTTCATTTTTTAAGAAAAGCTTCACGGAGCCCTGCCTGGCTCCCAACTACAGAGCATCCAGCCATGTGCTGTCGAAGCCGCTGTTGCCGTTTGATGGGCACCCCCTGCTGTGCCTTGTTCGGTGAATTTTTAAATTCTCTTTCATTTTATTGAGCTCCATCCCTCCCCCGGCCCTGCCAACCCTAGTTAGGTCTGAAGGATTATTGGGCGCTTCTCCGCATTGATTTGTTTTTCTGACCTTTGTGGGAAAGGCAAAAAAAAAAAAAAAAAGGCCAAAAAAAGGCAAAAGGAAAAAGGAAAAAAAAAAGAAAGAGAAGACAAGGCGGCATCTGGAAACATATTGCCATTGTGTGCATTGCTGATCGGAATCCATTTAAAGAAGGAAAACAAATATGGACACCTCCCAGTTGCAAGACCGCAAGAATGATAGTCCAGGGAAGAGCCCAAGCCTCAGGGCTTCCAGGAGGAGCACTGCTATAGAAAAGTAACAGTGGCATTCCCAGGGAAACACACAACAGCCTCCACACTGGACCTCATCCCATGATTCCCTGGAGATGGTGCTTAGGCTGGGCAAAAGGAAACACTTGTTAAATCCTGGTTTTCAGTGGAAAAACTTAGAAATTTAAATTGGGCTATCCACGCTCCTCCTCTCTTTCCTCAGCATCAGTCTCCCAGTTCCACTCCCCACAATCTCCTCTCATCTCCATCCTGCACTTCCTCAGCCAGAGGCTGTCACCAGCCCAGTCTGATGGAGGAGGTGAAAGCCCAGAATTAGTAGTGTCTCCTGAAATGGGAAACAGTAGGTGCTTATGGTGGAGAAGTGGGCTATCCAGAAACATCCTCTGTCTTTCCCGGAGCTCGACTGCAGAGTGGGGCCAGCTCTCTCAACATCTGCTCTCCCATCAGCAACGACACAAGTAAACCCAAATGCAATGATGGGAATATAATAAAGTGTGTGCTGTTAGAAGATCTTTGTATAATTCAGCAATTCAGCACATGCCCCGTCTTCATTCCCAGGCTGCCGAATCTGCCCGCAAGGCACACGCTCTAGGAAAACAGGTTGCAAACTTTGGTTGCTGCCCTCCAACAAAACATTTATTTTCCAAGAAGGTCTTACGTCTTTCCTTCCCTGTCCCCTAATCAGGAATGTGAAAATCGAGGCATCTGATCTTTGCCAGGCCTTCAGAGTTGCAGATTGCTCCATTTAAGAGGGATTTTTCGCCAACCCCTCCAAGGTGGGACACCCTGAAATATCAGTGAAACATTACTGGAGGGAGTGACAATGGGGTAGGAGAGGTGGCAGCAACAGCTGGGTCTTCCAATTAAGCTCATCCATCTTGGAAGCGATCCAAGGAGGGCTTTGTGCTCTTATTTATTGATTTTTTAAAGTAGCGGATAACACTGCTCCTCATTCTGACTGGGAATGCACTTCTCCCTGCACCAACCAAAGCAACTGCTGAATCCCTCACAATGTAAACTATGACTAGTGGGAAACGACGGGGTTCCCAGTAGAGAAGCACCATGGTGCAGGGGATACAGCAGGTCAGAAGGACCTGGGTTCTAATCCCGGCTCTGCCGCTGGTCTGCTGCGTGACCTTGGGTGGGTCACTATTTCTCCATGCCTCAGTTACCTTATCTGTAAAATGGGGATTGAGATTGTGAGCCCCATGTGGGACAGGAAGATGGGGAGTGTGGTGGTCTGGATATGAAGGGGTAGAGTTTTCTGGGCAAGAGTTGGGTTTGTGAACAAGGAGTCCTAAAGGTTATTGGGACTAGAAGTCCCAGCAACTCAACAGAAATCTGAGCCTCAAAAAGGGCACAGCTGCTCTCCCAGGCCCAAACGGGAGAGGAGAAACTAGGGAATACTAGTTATTTGGTTATTTTACTAAACATTTTACTAAAATTTAAAAAGCCTTCCTTGACAAATCCCTAATTCCCCACCCCATTTTCTTTTCTTTCTGCATCACCTGTGCTCAAGTCCACGCCTCCTAAGCACTTTGGTCCTCACTCCCAAAGTACTTATGAACTTGCCCTTATCCGTGTTTCCCCTTCTCTTACGCTGTCAAGTCTTCTCCGACCCACAGTGACTCCGTGGACACATCTCTCCCAGAACGTTCCACCTCCATCTGCAATCGTTCTGGTAGTGTATCCATAAGGTTTTCTTGGCAAAACTATGGAAGTTGTTAACCATTGCCTCCTTCCGTGTGGTAAACAAGAATCTCCGCCCTCGACTCTCTTCCTTGCCGCTGCTGCCCAGCATGGGTGAGTTTTGACTTGTAGCAGATGGCCTTCCACTGGCTAGCCACTGTCCAAGCTAGGAATGGAATGGGTAGGCCTCTGCTCGACTCTCCCTCCCGTAGTCGAGATTGGTAGAGGACTGGAGACTCTCCATGTGCAATCCTGAGAGAGGTGCTTCCCCTACCTGTAATTTAATGCCTCTCTCTCCCACTAGATTGTAAATCCCTTGAAGGCAGGGATTGTGTTACCTATTCTATTGGGGAACATTCCCAAGTGCTTAGTATAGCACTTCCCCCTCCCCATCCGCCCATCTCTCCCCCTCCTCATCCCCCGACCTCACCTCCTTCCCCTCCCCACAGCACCTATATATATGTATATATGTTTGTACTGATTTATTACTCATTTATTTTACTTGTACATATTTATTCTATTTATTTTATTTTGTTAAGTTTTGTTTTGTTGTCTGTCTCCCCCTTCTAGACTGTGAACCCGCTGTTGGGTAGGGACTGCCTCTATATGTTGCCAACTTGCACTTCCCGAGCGCTTAGTACAGTGCTCTGTACACAGTAAGCGCTCAATAAATACGATTGAATGAATGAATGACTATAGCACTCTGAACACAGAAATAATAGTAATAATATTTTATTTTGTTAAGTTTTGTTTTGTTGTCTGTCTCCCCCTTCTAGACTGTGAACCCGCTGTTGGGTAGGGACCATCTCTATATGTTGCCAACTTGTACTTCCCAAGCGCTTAGTACAGTGCTCTGCACACAGTAAGTGCTCAATAAATACGATTGAATGAATATAGCACTCTGAACACAGAAATAATAGTAACAATAATAATAATAATGATGGTATTTGTTAAGCGCTTACTATGTGCAAAGCACTGTTCTAATAACAATGGTATTTGTTAAGCACTTACTATGTGCCAGGCACTGTACTAAGCACTGTAGTAGATACAAGAAAATTGGGTTGGGTACAGTTCCTGTCTCATACAGGGCTCACAGTCTTAATCCCCATTTTGCATATGAGGGAACTGAGGCACAGAGAAGTGACTTGCCCAAGGTCACGCAGCAATTCGGCAGAGCCAGGATTAGAATCCAGGTCCTTCTGACTCATAGGCCCGTGCTCTATCCACTAGGTCATCATCATCATCATCAATCGTATTTATTGAGCACTTACTATGTGCAGAGCACTGTACTAAGTGCTTGGGAAGTACAAATTGGCAACATATAGAGACAGTCCCTACCCAACAGTGGGCTCACAGTCTAAAAGGGGGAGACAGAGAACAAAACCAAACATACTAACAAAATAAAATAAATAGAATAGATATGTACAAGTAAAATAGAGTAATAAATATGTACAAACATATATACACATATACAGGTGCTGTGGGGAAGGGAAGGAGGTAAGATGGGGGGGATGCAGAGGGGGACGAGGGGGAGAGGAAGGAAGGGGCTCAGTCTGGGAAGGCCTCCTGGAGGAGGAGATCATGCTGTGAACACACCTTACATGCATGGTAGCACCCTGTTGATGTAATTCCTGTTCTCCCTTTCTGTTCCAACTGGGCCTAGCCTGAACTCCAACAACAAGCCTTTTAGCTTGTTGTGGGCACAGGATGTGTCTGCTAACTCTGTTGCACTCAAGCGCTTAGGACAACGCACTCTGCACATCGTAAATAGCTAATAAAAACCATTGATAATAAAGGTTCCAGACAAATTTTGGAATAAAAATCAGGGCTGCTTCTGATCATGCTGGGAAAATGTGGCCCATGAGCTGAGAGACTTTGAGAGCACTGAGGAAAGTGTTCACCCCCCTTAGAAAAGGAGTGTTCCAAAACCAGAGAACACCTTTAGTCTAATCTTTGAGCCTAGGCTTCAATTGAAATTCTCTTTGCAGTCAGACCATGATGAGCTCATTCAAGCAATCAGTCAATGGTATTATACTCGCTATGAGCAGGGAACATTCTACCAACTATTAAATTGTACTTTACCAAGCACTTAGTACAGTGCTCTGCACATGGAAAGTGCTCAATATGATTGATTTATTGATTTTTTTTTTTTATTGAGGGCATACTGGGTGCACAGGACTGCACACAGCACTTGGGAGAGTACAATATAATAGGTAGACACAATCCCTGAGCCCAAGGAGTCTATAATCTAGTGGTACCTAGAGGACTCAATTGATTCACCAAAGGCAACTGTCCAATTGTCATTTTGCTCCCCATGTTCCTCCCGAGTAAAATCCCCATCCTCTTCCACAGTAGAGATTTCTTTTGGGGAGGGGGGTCTTCCACTTTGATGGTAAATTCATGTTTTGGCTCCTATGTGTCAAACCTTCAGTCAATTTTACCAAACCGGGGGGGGGGGGGGGGGGGGGGGGGGGAAGAGAGAGAAAGACAGACAGAGACAGAGAGAGAGAGAAAATGTGATGAAGCCCTGGAAGAAAATGGGAAAGCTTCACAGCATGAAGTTTTCCCCAGCACAATTAGAGTCTGCAATCCTTTTGTGCATTTTTAAAGCCCTGGTTGTTGACAGCCTTCAGGTTAACAAGTACCAAATAATTCTCACCTTACAGGTACCCTCAAAAACCCTTAGGAGAAATCAAGTCCCCCTCTATTTATTGGTTCATAGGAAAATCAAGGACTTGCTAGACCATTTGAGATCCAAATTAATTACTCAGATATTCCTTGTCCTGAAATTGGATGACATGTGGTCTCAACAACATTCAACACCACAGCTATCCTCCCAGCCAGGAGAAAGGGGACCAGGAATAATGAGAATGAGGAGAGATAAAAGGAGAAAACTTCCCAAATCTTCACTGTATCTTAATGGGTTTGGCTCCTTTCTCCTCAGAGATTCTTGCTCCAAAGTCAAGAAGGTTCTGGCAACGGGGGCTGGTGGCACTCAACAGATGTGTGGGTCACATCTGGAATGGGACATCTGTGGAGTTTTTAGACAGTAGTAGACTTAAGGGGTCAGGTTCAGATTCAATAAGGAATAGATGAAGGACAAAGATGTCTTCCCCCTTCCTAAGAGTTCTGACAGAGAGGATGTTCCTGCCCCAGGACTCACCGTCACAGCCACTAGTTCTCTATGGGGTGGGCAATTTGATGGTTGCTCCTTGCATGTCTGAGGCCTGAAGGTGAAGCTTTTCAAAGTGAATCTCTTCCCTTGGCCATCATTTAATACAAACCCTGTGGCTCACTTCTTTTGATGCTGGGAATTGGAAGTAAATACGTGAATTATGTAGCCATTCCACAGGGGATGATAAAATGCCTTTCTTCTAAAACTGTTTCTTTGAAATTAGGAATGTTTCTTAATAATCATATTTTTCTGATGGGCTTTGGCCTGAATGCTTTGCTGGCCAGCCTGCTTTTTGAAGGAAAAAAAAATCCTTGTATCTTTGACAAAGTGAGGCCAACCTAGAGCTCAAAGGAGGCCCAACAAAATTATTACTAGGCAGAACCTTGAGGTCCCTTAAGTTACTGCTATTTGAAAGGGTGACCCTGGTGATTTATTTTCTTTTCTTCAAAAGCTGTGAGTTTGATAACTAAGAACTAAGCACTGGGGTAGGTACGAGATCATCGGGTCCCACTTGAGGCTCAGTCTAAGTAGGAGGGAGAACAGGTATTGAATCCCCATTTTGCAGATGAGGCAACTTGTCCAACTTACCCAAGTAACTTGCCCAAGGTCACACGGCCAAAAAGTGGCAGACCCGGGATTAGAACAAAGATCATCCGAGTCCCAGGCCCCTGATATTTCCACTAGGCCACTCTGCTTCAAAAACTCTTCCACCGGAACAGGGACTTGAACCCCGGACCTTCGGACTAAAAGCCTGGTGCTCTACTGACTGAGCTATCTGGGCAAACACAAGCAAGAGCTGCAGAAACTGAGAGATGAAGGTTGTGACTCAATTCTGCTATTCAGGCAGTACACTGCCCTACGATGTACTGATAGACAAAGAAGGAGAAAATCTAATCAAGTAGGCTAGCATGTCCTTTGGGAGATGAACAATCAGTTTGGCCATGGCAACAAGTTTCAGTGGTAGTTATCATAATAATAGCATTTATTGAGCATCCATTGAATGCAATGCACTATAATAACTGGGAAGAACAAAACAAGCAGAGGACAGTCCCTTCCAACAAAGATCTTACAATCTAATGGGAGGATGGACATAAGAGCATCTCCACAGAGTAGTCCAGTAATTGCATGTAGAACTGAATAAGTGTGTATATACAACTGTTGAAGGTAGTTACAAATAAATTCCTAGGTGCTAGAGATGACTAATAGGTTCATATGAACTGGAAAGCTGGGAATTCATCAGGAAAGGCATGTTGGTAGAGATGGGCTGTCGGTAAGAAAGGAGTTCCAAGCTAAGGGAAGAGCATAAACAATAAGGAAGCAGGAGGGTCAAGAGTGAGGCACGGAGAGAAGGTTGGCTTAGGAGGGAAGAAGAGAATGGGCTAGGGAATAGTGGGTGAAGAGATCATATATATAAATATATAAAGTATATATAAATATGTTTATATTATATATATTATATATAATAAATTATATAATATAATATAATATTTATATTATATGTAAATATATATATATATATATAAAGTGGGCTGAGTTGGTGGAAGTCCTTGAACAGTTGTGAGAACTTTTTGCTTGACATGGAGGGACTCAGAGGGCTGAGCGATGCTTCGGGGATGCGATCTGTGATTCAGTCTAAACTGAAGATAATTGCATATTCAAACCTTCCAAATGGATGCAAAATCTAGACTCTTCAAACCAACTCATTCGGCTTCCCCAGGCCATTTCAGCAGCAGCATCTGAAAAGCCAGGCTGAACAGCGAACAAATAATGATGTCCCAGAATTTGTCCGTCTACCACACTGAAGCAATGCTTGTTGCGACACAACTTTGCTAGGCAGGACAAGTCAGGAGAATGGATGCCAGCGCCAAATGCACACGAGAGCTGTTCGGTGAACAGGAAATGGAGTGTAGAGGGAAGATTGAGCATTTTAAAGACACAGACACAGTGAAGTAGAACCTCTAACACTACATCAGAGCAACGAACTATTGGAAGACGACATCCGTGGCAGATAGCCGGCCTGAAACGGAGCCACCAGAAATGGCTTGGCTAACGCAAGTACAGGAGAAGAAAGTGCTGCACTAAGAACTGCAAACAGCTAATGAAACAATTTAGCCAAAGGCAATCTTTACCTGTTCTGCACACAAAACACAAACACAAGGGACTGCCATTCCATATTGTCACCAAGTGCTGTTGCCAGGTTGCTTTCTGGAAGACTCCATTAGTAATGATACCAACACCCAGAAACTTGTACTGCATTTTTATTTTTCCAAGTGCTTTCATATCTGTTCTCACAGATATCTGGGGGAGGTAGTGAGAAATAATGTAGTATGATCTTCATTTGCAAATCAGGAAACTGAAGTTGCCCTAGGTTACACAGAAGACCATTGGCACATTTGAGATAGTGCCCTTTCCATTGGGCATCACTGCCATTACCTGTCTATCACCAGTTAGCCAATAATGGGGCTATGAGGCAGGTGGTCCTTGAGCTTTTTAAATGGAAGAATCAAATGAAATTGCAATGGGTACCAAACTACTGCGGTGCCTTGGGCAGGGGAAGCTGCTTCCTTAAGGATTAGAGGATGTGGGCCATTATGCACTTTAATGAACCGGAATACGTGGCTTGGGCTTCTTGGCCTGCTTCCCTGTGCTCTAGCTGGGGAAGCTGCTCTCTGACCTTCGGCAGGCTGTCCCACCTCAGGAAACGTAGTCTAGTAGAGGGAATGCTTCCCCACAGCACCTGTATATATGTTTGTACATAGTTATTACTCTATTTATTTTACTTGTACCTATCTATTCTATTTTGTTAGTATGTTTGGTTTTGTTCTCGGTCTCCCCCTTCTAGACTGTGAGCCCACTGTTGGGTAGGGACTGTCTCTATATGTTGCCGGCTTGTACTTCCCAAGCGCTTAGTACAGTGCTCTGCACACAGTAAGTGCTCAATAAATACGATTGATTGATTGATTGATTGAATGCTGCAATTAGAGGCTACAACAGTTGGCTCCAAACCTGCTGCAGAAAACGTTCTTGGGAGATCTCGGGAGCCTTTCTCCGGGCAGGACCACACTTAAATTATCCTGCACAGAGGAGACTCCCTCCTGCTTTAACAGCCTCCAGGCAAGGGATTCCACTACCTCCCTCAGCCGCCTCCTCACCGAAATCCCAACAATACTCGCCTTCGGGCCCCCCTCCGTCAGTGGCGGAATGCCCCTCCCAGGAGGGCCACTCCAGCCAGGGCCACCGTCACCAGTCCAAGTGCCGATGACTCATCAAGCAGCGTGGCCTAGTGGACAGAGCACGGGCTGGGAGTCAGAAGGACCTGGGTTCTAATCCCGGCTCTGCCACATGTCCGCTGGGCAAGTCACTTCACTTCTCTGTGCCTCAGTTACCTCTTCTGTAAGACGGGGATTAAAGACTGAGAGACTCAAGTGGGGATAGGGACTGCATCCAATTGCTTAACTTATTCTCTACCCTGGTGCTTAGAATAGTGCTTGACACATAGTAAGTGCTTCAATAACATCATAATTATTATTGCCAGAGCTGGGGAAATGCAATCTGGGGCTCTTCCGACCCAGCTGCCAGAAGAGACCCACCCATCCGGTGCTCAAAAATGTCTGGCCTCCCTTGGCGAAGGGTATTCGGGCAGCAGCACTGACCCGGGGGAGACTCTGAACTGCTGTTTGCGGGATTTTGTCTCCTACCCTCTCGCCCTTCAGTACAGCCTTGGGCTTCGACTCTGCCTCCGCTGCAACGATGACTTTCTACTCTCCCGCTGATCTCCCCGAGCAGTCAGTCAGCAGCACTGCAGACAAGACAGCTGCCTCTCTCCCAGGGAACTCCTCACACTGGCTGCTGAGCATGCTGCTAGCCCAAGAGCAGACAGACCTTTGCAGGAGGAGGAGATTTATTTGGACACCATACAGCAGGCAGCAGCCGGACACCTCGGTGTTTAGCTGCAGTGTCTGACAGCAGGAGACGCAAAGACTGGTGACAGCGAGATGGATGCCCTTGATGCTATGACGAGTTCCAACTAGTTAGGAACGAGTTGCATCGTTCCTTGCCTTGCTTCAACCAGATGAGACGCACCATTTACAGGAATGAAGCTCTAACCTTGCCTTGGCTGGACTCCCTCGACCCCCCAGTAACAAATCTTAGGGGGAGTGGCTTACTCTTTCTAATAATATTCATTCATTCACTCATTCAATCATATTTATGGAGCACTTACTGTGTGCTGAGTACTGTACTAAGCACTTGGGAAGTACAAGTTGGCAACATATAGAGATGGTCCCTACCCAACAGTGGGCTCACAGTCTAGAAGGGGGAGACAGAGAACAAAACAAAACATATTAACAAAATAAAATAAGTAGAATAAATATGTACAAGCAAAATAAATAATAATAATAATGATGGCATTTGTTAAGCGCTTACTATGTGCAAAGCACTGTTCGAAGCGCCGGGGGGGGGGGGATCCAAGGTGATCAGGTTGTCGCACGTGGGGCTCACAGTCTTCGTTCCCATTTTACAGATGAGGGAACTGAGGCACGGAGAAGTTCTTGCCTAAAGTCACACAGCCGACAAGTGGTGGAGTCAGGATTCGAACCTGTGACCTCTGACTCCCAAGCCCGGGCTCCTTCCACTGAGCCATGCTGCTTCTCATCCCGCCAGGGCACCTACTAGCCAAATCTCCCCAGCATGGAGGATGGGACGTCGGGTCCAGGTTTTGCAGGACATGGATAGGAGAGGGAAGCCCCTTAAAGTCCCTTGAAGAACAGTGAGTCTGCTACACTTCAAAGGTTTCAGTGGCAGCGGGATCAACCACAAGAAGTAGTAAAGCCCAGTGGGTAGAGCAGGGCCTGAGAGTCAGAAGGACCTGAGTTCTAACCCCGGCTCCACCACTTGTCTTTGTGACCTTGGGCAAGTCACTTCACATCTCTGCGCCTCGGTCACCTCATCTGTAAAATGAGGACAAAGGCTGAACCCCATGTGGGACACGGACTGTGTCCAAACTAGTGAGCTTGTAATAATAATTTAGTCACTTTGGTATGTGTTAAGCGCTTACTATGTGCCAAGCACTGTTCTAAGCGCTGGGGGAGACACAAGGTAATCAGGTTGCCCCACGTGGGGCTCACAGTCTTAATCCCTATTTTCCAGATGAGGTACCTGAGGCCCAGAGAAGTGAAGTGACTTGCCCAAAGTCACACAGCTGATAAGTGGCGGAGCCGGGATTAGAACCCATGACCTCTGACTCCCAAGCCCGCGTTCTTTCAACTGAGCCCCGCTGCTTCTACTCCAGCTCTTAATACAGTGCCTGGGATATAGTAAGTGCTTAACAAATACTACTGAAAAACACCACCGCTTAAGGTAGCTGCGAACAGAGAGAAGGCACGGGGGCTGAGGTGATGCAGAAACTTCTTGCTGGACTAAAGTCCGTTGACGGAATCCTGCTTTAGCTCAAAAGAAATCCATATTGAATTATCAAGAACTAGGGGATCAGACCCCAGCCAAGCAGCAGAGCTGACCAAGAAGAATACCTGTTGCACCAACCAGTCTCCTAAGAAGGGAGGCTAAAAAGTTTTGAATAATAATAATAATGGCATTTATTAAGCATTTACTATGTGCAAAGCACTGTTCTAAGCGCTGAATAAAAGCAGGCCACTGTCTGTGAGTGTAAAAGTCAGTAAAGTTCATATTTGCTCTCCTGGAACAGGTTTCTTCAGGACGTCAAGATACACCTAAATGATCAATCACTCATTAGGATTTACTGATCAGCAACTGAGTGAGAAACACTGAACCATGTGCCTGGGAGAGTTCAGTAGAATTTGTAGACATGATTCCTGCCTTCAAGAACCTCACAGTGTATCAGGTAAAGACAGGCATCGAAATAAATTTCAGAAAGAAGGAATAGGTAGATATCATCATACATAATTTAAGTGCTACATGGGTTGTGAATATCCAGCAGTTTAGAGGATGCCAAAGGCTCAGGGGGCAGGTGGGGACAGAAAAGGTGAGGAGATGAGAAATATACTGGGGAAGGCTTCCTGGAGATGTGATTTCATAAGGCTTTTGATGATGAGGAGAGCAGTTGTCTGTTAGATATGAAGGGGGAGAGAGTTCCTGCAAAAGGGAAGGATTTCAGCAAGAGGATTTGAGATGCAGCGTGGCCTGGTGGATAGAGCACGGGCCTGGGAGAAGGACCTGGGTTCTAATCCCGGCTCCACCGCTTGTCTGCTGCATGACCTTGGGCAAGCGACTTCACTTCTCTGTGCCTGTTACCTCATCTGTAAAACACCATATACCTATCCCAGAACGGTACTTGGCACATAGTAATTGCTTAACAAATACCATTTAAAAAAAAAGTCAGCATTGAGAAAAATGAGACAGGCACAATGTGTAGTAGTTGTGATCTACGTGTGAGCGGAGAAGAGAGTGGAAAGGTAGGAGGGATAGAGCTGACAACAGGTCATCAATCCTTGCGGTATGTGTCCCGATCAAAGAAATGCCAAACTTTTAGGGCAGCTTACAAAATACGCATAAATAATTTTCCAAGACAGAAATGTTTTCAATCAGCCTATCCTTTCCCCCCCGCCCCCAGGGAAAATACATGGTGGTGAGATAAATGAAATCAGCATTCATGACTACTGAAAAGGGAGGGAAAGGAAGGGTCGCTTCTCCAACCAGGTGTATGCATGTGTTTGGGGGTGGAGGGGAAGGGTTATGTCAGGAAAAGAGAAACACTGGGATGGGGAGAAGGAGCATAGTCTGGAGGAAAGGAGATGAGCTTGGAAGTCATAGGACCTGGGTTCTAATCTTGGCTCTCCCACTTGTCTCCTGTGTAAACTTGGGCAAATATGTTTTGTTTTGTTGTCTGACTCCCCCTTCTCGACTGTGAGCCCACTGTTGGGTAGGGACCATCTCTATATGTTGCCAACTTGGACTTCCCAAGCGCTTAGTACAGTGCTCTGCACACAGTAAGCGCTCAATAAATACGACTGAATAAACGAATGAACCCTGTGCTTCAGCTCCACCCTCCCTCTTAGACGGAGGCCAAAGGGGAAGTGCGTCTCAACTGATTATCTTGTAT
Organism: Tachyglossus aculeatus; assembly: GCF_015852505.1. NCBI lineage: Eukaryota > Metazoa > Chordata > Mammalia > Monotremata > Tachyglossidae > Tachyglossus > Tachyglossus aculeatus. Next base: position 37,925,400 of record NC_052067.1, on the reverse strand, counting down.
CTACCTGAGCGTTTGGCACATAGTAAGCACCTAAATACCACAGTAATTATCACCACCATTACTATTATTATTGCAGGGGGAGAGGAGCTACGAGTCGGAAGGAAGTACAGTACACTGGGTTCATATACTAGAACTTGCCTTCAAGGAACCACTTAGAGGGCTATTTATTAGTAGCTTAAAGGGCCCAGAAAATGATTAGGGCTGCAGTATTGCAAATGGGGGAGAGGAGGAACTGTATCAAGGCTTAGGGAGCCATAGCAGAGCATGAGGGATCTCTGGGATAGGGAAAGAGGTGGCCGGAATAGCCTGGGGGAATGAAGAGCAGGATCACCAAGGAGAGGCCTGGCAATAATGAGAGACCAGACCTGAGGTCTCTGTTGTTCTCCCCCAATTCCACAGTTCCAAATCTCTCCATGGCCACCCAGCTGCTTCTCCCCAAAGATACCCTGATGATCTTGTATCTTCCCCAGTGCTCTGTACAGGGCGTGGCACTTAGTGACTGCTTAAGAAATACCATAATTATTATACCCTACATAGAGTCTCCCTGGCCTTTAAAAAGGATGGGTATTGATTGGTTCAACCCAACACACATTGAGGAGGTCCTCATAACCCACAGACCTTTCTGCTGGGTGAGTCTACTACGCTTCTGCACTTAAACCTTGCTGCCATCAAGGGCCTCGGGACTGGGGAAGGATGGAGCCCTGAGTTTCCTCTCCCCAAACTGGCCACCCTGCTAATAGTCAGTCAACCACAGGGGAATGGCCCTTCTCCATTCCATTTCCTGTCTTTCTTTCCCCTCCTAAGCTGTATTGTTTGTGCCTTTAAACAATATGCCCTTAGGGGCAGGGCCTTTGTTTTATTCACGTGGGGAAGAGCCATGCACACAGTTCCAAGCAAATATGGTATTAAATAATAATATTTAATGATTTGCATGCACCACATGGAAACCATGTGGGATGGGGAAAAAAAACCCAGACATTTGGCTTCCTTCATCTAGCTGTGCTGTTCAATTTTTATTTCTGCCGATTGTATCTCAGAGCAAAATTCCCCGCTGACTGTGCCTGGCTAGATACTAGCAGTCATATCATGTTACATCTCCTTTCCATCACCTATTACATCTGGAAATAGCTTGCTACACCTTGACCAATCAATCAATGGTATTTATTGAGTGCCTACTGCATGCAGAGCACTGTTCTAAGCACTTGGGAGAGTACAATGCAAGAGAATTAGCAGACACGTTCCCTGCCGGTAATATGCTTATAGCCTAGAAGGGACTTGGGAGAGTACAATGCAAGAGAATTAGCAGACACGTTCCCTGCCCGTAATATGCTTATAGCCTAGAAGGGGAGACAGACATTAATATGAATATCAATAATACCATTACTATTAATATCAACATTATCACGACCAGTGAGCCCACATTCACTGCAACAGCCAGAATTAGGTCAAGTCTCTAGGTCAAGTCAAGAAGTACTCAGAACCACTCAATCCCACTGTTTCCTGGGCAGTGTTACATTTGGACCAACTCAAATCTGCTGCACCCCAGGTTTACATAACTAGGGCTCCTCATCCCTTTTTGAAATAAAAATAAAGGAAAGCTCTGTTTGCTGGGGGGCAGGGGAAAGAAAGACAGGTTGCATGGTCCCGACTGCAATCTGCAGGCTCAGTGGGGACACAAGAGGACGGTGACCTTCAACGGTCGAAATGTTGGAATGCTGCCAAAGGCCCGTCCTCCATATTTTGTCATTATCCGGCTATTGGCTAGTCAAATATCCTCTCTCTCTGTGGCACATGCTTGGACTTCAGAAACACAATGACTCTCCGGCCCCTGCAAACCCATTATTCGTGTAATGCGTGTCCTGCATTAACACAATGCAGGACACATTATTTGGCAGAACACAGGCACGGAGATTCTTCTAAGAGCCCTCTTTTATTGACTTGTTTCACACATGATTTTCTCATGGAGATAATATTATAAAAACTCAGTGGGAGCTCGGGGCCTTGCTGTCCTACTGGGTTTTTGAGAGGGAGGAGACACTGAATCTTTCAGTGGGTGGGTGACGATCACTAGGAACTGATTGGTTTCTCTCCCCAAATTGGGGATTATTAAAATGGACTGCTTTACTACTTTTCTATTTGGTAGTGAAGGTTTCCAGTTTTAAAGAGATATGGATAGAATGATTTCTGAATAGTTGATTATGGTATTGATTTCTCTCGACACATGCTGAATATAAATTTTACCTTAAGGATACTGCTTGTGTCGGGGGACAGACTTTGGCCCTTATGAGACAAATACATACATAAATAAAATGTGTCCTCCCAAAGAGCATATGGTCCCATCAAAACAATATCATGAAGCTGACCTGAGACTGTTAAAGGTGTGTTTCAAGGCCCTCCTTTACATTTCTTCCTCTAGTTCATCTTGCCCCCAGGACAAGACTTGCTCTGCATCTCTCTTGCAAATTTTCCAACAGAATTTGCATTAGACAGAATCTCAGGGATCTGAGAAACTGGTCCTTTTTTGCTTTGGCTTTTAGAAGGCGGAGGAGGAGGAAGAGGTTCCCTTTGGCTGTTATGGGGAAGGATTCAGAATTAAGGCAGCCTTGGAAATAGCCACTTGCTCCAAGTGAGTAATAACTGATACTGGGTGAGTAGAAAACTGATTTTGTAATTCTATTAACATTATCACCACTGTGGGGAGGGCAAATTGCTTAAAGTATGCATGCTGGTAAAATATCTGGGCCTTTCCCCAATATTTTATTAGCTGAACTGAGGTACAAGGTTATCGTAGATACACAAAATCCACAGGTAATCCCCATGCTTCACTTAAATTATATGTTTTGATCTCCTCTTCCACCAGCCTCTTATCAGAGCTGTTGAACCAGGGTAAAATCAACCGGTCTGAGGTTTCCTTCCTCTCCCTACCTACTTTCTAGAAGAGGTATTATTGCTTAATAAATAGAAAATGGAGTGCGAGGGTCCTGGATGATCCAGAAAAATCAGCCTCCGATCAAGAGTTGGCTGGATTTGTCAGAACTGCATGGAAGCTTAGCTGTCTCCTCTGAAGAAGAAAAAGAAAGTCACCTCTGACAAGGGCTGAACTATGGGTTCTAGAGAAGTCAGAGACAAGTAACTCATTTACAGGTTACTCAAATGCAAAGGCAGACACTTTTTAAAAATCTAGGTGGTTGCTTTCAATCTTCTGCACATGAAAAGATTATACTTCTAGCTGGATAGAGTGCCTTGGAAGTTCAACTCTGGGTTGGCTCTAGACCCATGCTGACCTCAGTGGCATTGTTCCTCTGGCAAGGAATGGGGGTGGAGAGGTCAAAGGGCCCCTCAGGTCCCCCAAATGGCAGCAGTTGCCCTTAATAGGCCCCAGTGCATCTGCAATGTAGTTCACCCCAGTTTGATATACTTTTATTTAGCATTTCCTGAATCTCAAAACAGTAGGTGCCATCAGATCAAACGGTGGCATGGTTCCTGCCCAGAGACTATTTTATGCTAGATGAACAAGAGCAGGCTTGAAAAGCTTAAAAGTCACCCAAAGGAAATTGATAGTGCACAGCGCTGCTTTGAATCAAATTAACTCCATCCGAAAGGCACATGGCTAAAAGATACAATAATAGTACTAATAATAATAGTATTTGTTAAGCGCTTACTAAGTGCCAAGCACTTTTCTAAGCATTGGGGTACATCAGGTTGTCCCATGTGGGGATCACAGACTTAATCCCCATTTTACAGATGAGGGAGCTGAGGCACAGAGAAGTGATGACTTGCCCGAAGTCAAACAACTGATAAGTGGCAGAACAAGGATTAGAAACATGTCCTCTGACTCCCAAGCCCAGGATCTTGCCACTAAGCCATGCTGCTTCTCAAATAATTCAATATCAGCATACCACCTACCAGAGGGGCACAGGGAAACACAGCACCCGCTCTAATGCTCTGAGTCAGGGAGGAGCTACCTAGTATAGCCATCCTCTTGGCCGGGCTATGGCTTGAGCATTTGGGAGAAGTAGGGTGCAGGTGTGTACAATAAATTTCTCCTGAAACGCTCCTGAAAATTAGCACAGTGGCCAACTGAACACCACCCTCTAAGCCTTTGAAAAATGATGATGATCATTTCCTCCAGCAGTGTGACACACAGCCAGTTCCCTGCTGGGAGGATTTGGGAATTTATTCCCATGGCACCCTGATCTAGAGTTACTCCCCTCCACACGGCCCCGAGAGCCAACGGGACTGTCACTAGGAACAGAAGACGGACCTCCACAGGTGAGTTAGGAAGCATCAACAAGACAGGTGACATCTCTGAAACAAAGTAAAATGCCACCTTGGGTGTATAGAAACTGGCGGCTCTACAGTTGCTAAGTTGTTAAATCACTTCTTCTGGCTCACTGCACATCTCAGGAAAGTACAGACTGGTAAGTACACCATTTACTGTCAGGCATAAGTGGAGTGGAACTCCTCCTAAGTGATGATATTTGACAGCTGTAGAAGAAGAGTCCTAAACACTTAAAGGGGAATCTGTTTGTCATTATTAAAAATAGCACATTTATACTTCACCGCATTCAGCAGTCTGCGGTTGTGAGCAATTTCTCAAATCAATGGATCCTGATTTAAGAGATTTTGAAATGGCCTTAAATGTTCTCCCCCCATCCTTGCCCCGAGGAGAAAATAAATTGAAATAGCATCACTAAAGTTGCAAGCATCTGCGGTCCCTTGTTTAGAGTCTATTCCTTTCTGTGTCAGGGTGTACTATTTGAACTACTCACCACCACCAGTAGTAATAGTATATTTATTAAGTGCCTAGGTGCTGGGAAAGAATACCCAGGTGGGAATTAGACATGGTCCCTTGCTCACAGGACACCCCCAATCTAAAAAAAAAATAAGGGGGGAGAGAGACTGGTGACATAAGGAGAGATGAATCAGAGCCCTAAGACAGCATGAATATATGGATGGAAACACAAAACAAAAAGGAGAGGAAGACAAATAGTTACTGTCTTAAGTTTCTATGAAGTTCCACTTCACAGTATTGTTTAAAACTCAGTCTCGTGAGCGGAGCAGATGGGAGGAAGGGTGTAGAGAGGAACAAAAAGACTTTGGAACTGATAATCAGAGGCTACAAGGCTTTGGCCAGAGGATCTGATTTAGGTCAGGACAGCAGAGACAGAAAGGAGTGACCATTGGAAAGTTGATAAGAAACCCAAGGGGGGTGAGTTATGCATTTTAGACCGGGAACAACTCACTAGAGAGTCACCTCATGGAAATCCTGGCTATGGAGAGATCGAGGAGAGTATAAGGGCCATTGAAGCCTCAACTGACCACTCTGTTCAGAGGTGAACCCGGCATATGGTGATACTGCAGAGCCACTAGAACTCAGAACTCACGTAATACAGGGGAAAGTCCTGAGGATTGAAAAAGGGTTTATGTTTTGCCCATCTTGTAGAAAAGACGAAAAGGAAACTGTTAGTAATTACAGACTGGTAAGCCTTATTCTTCTGCTACCTGGGAAAATACTAGAATAAATTACCAAGACAATAAATTTGCAACCACCTAGAAGAACAAATGAGACTAGGAAGCAGCCAACCTAGATGTGTGAAAAGCAAACTCGGCTTGACAGATACAATTCTCTTCCATGACAGGGTAACGTATTACAAAGACAAGGGAGAAGAAATGGTTATCTGGACTCAATAAAGCTGTTTTTCTTCCATGATGCTCTTTAGGATAACAAGCTCCAGAAAGATCCAGTCATTGAAAATCCTGACCAAACATCTTTCAGGTGAATAGAGAGGGGTCATATCCAAAGGGAAACCACCAATGACTTGGATTCAGCCAGGGGAAAATTTTTGAATTCTGTCACAGTTATCAGTCCCGGGCTTTGTTCTGATCAATTTTTTATTGATAAACTAGATGAAGGAAATCGCAGCTGGCAGGAGGGCTCATTACCACTTGTACTTTACAAGCGCTTAGTACAGTGCTCTGCACAAAGTAAGCGCTCAATAAATACGATTGAATGAATTACAAGTCTTACTTTGGTGATGAGGCAAAAAGTATCATAGGAACGCTACCTAAGATGAGGAACTCCTGCTTATTTTAAGCCATACCAGTCTTGGTCAAGAGCGACAGGCTCCTAGACGTACCCAATGACTGCCTCACTAGGGAGTTGGGCAGAGGGAGCCAGGGCAGAGGAAGGAGGAAGGGAAATGAGGTGTGGGCAGGTGGGAAGCAGAGGGAGCCGGAGCCCCGGCCAGGCTGGAGAAAGGTGGCAGCAAACCAAGAGAGAGTCCAGGGAGCCGGAGCCCCGCTTCAGGTGATCATCTTCCCACCCAAAACCTGCCTTCCCCCTGCCTTTCCCATCACTGTAGACAGCAACACCATCCTTCCTGTCTCACAAGCCAGTAACCTTGGCATTATCCTGGACTCCTCTCCTCTCATTCAACCCACATATTCAATCCATCACTAAATCTTTTCAATTCCACCTTCACGACATTGCAAAAATCCATCCTTTCCTCTCCATCCCAACTGCTACCATGTTAATACCATCACTCATCCTATCCCGCCTGGATTACTCTAGCAGCTTCCTTGCTGACCTTCCAGCCTTCTGTCTCTCCCCACTCCAGTCCATACTTCACTTGGCTGCCCGGATCATTCTTCTACAAAAATGTTCGAGCCAGATTTCCCCAAACCAGCGGCTGGGGAACCTCCAGAGATTGTCCATCCACCTCCACATCAAACAGAAACTCCTCACCATTCACTTTCAAGCATTCCATCACCTTGCCCCCTCCTACCCTATTTCGCTACTCTCCTACTACAGCCCAGCCTGCACACTTGGGACCACTAAAGCCAACCTTCTCACTGCACCTCAATCTCGTCTATCTCGCCACCGACCCCTCGCCCACGTCCTGCCTCTGGCCTGGAACGCCCACCCTCCTCATATCTGACAGACAATGACTCTCCCCCACTTCAAGGCCTTATTGAAAAAGCATCTCCTCCAGGAGGCCTTCCCTAAACCTTCCTTTTATTTTCTTCCACTCCTTTCTGTGACACCCTGACTTGCTCCCTTTATTCACCGCCCCCCAGCCCCATAGCACTTATGTACATATCTGTAACATTTATTTGTATTCAAGTTTGTCTCCTAAAGACTGTAACGTCGTTGTGAGCAGGGAATGTATCTGATACTGTTATATCGTACTCTCCCAAGTGCTTAGTACAGTGCTCTGCACACAGTAAGTGCTCAATAAATATGTTGAGCACACATATTCAATAAATATGTTTGCCTGACTTACTGACAGACCCTGAGGGGGGCCTGGCACCTGTCCTTACTTAGATGGGTCCCTCTGGCCCCTCCTCAGGACCTACTCCTGAGCTTGAGAGGGCTGTAGCTGCTGGACCTGTCCGCCCAACCTTGAAGCTGGGAAGTGGGGGGATACCAAGGGACTCAGCGCTGAGCCCTGTGAGCCCGGACAACCGGAGGAGCCCTCTCCTCCGGGATGAGATCGGGGTCAGAGAATGCTGTGAGGAACGAAGGAGAAAGCCAAACAACTCAGTTCCTCAGTCCCACTGTCGCTGCATCCTGTGCAGTGCTTCCCCTGTCCCCATCCTCCTGGGCTTGGCACCCAACCGACCCCTATCCCCCAGGGCCCAGTGGGAGGGTAGGCACTGCCCACAAACAGGGACTCCTCGCTGATTTGCCGAGTGGGGGGCACGATGTGATGTCACCTGCTGTATGATGTAATCGGGCCAAAGGAGGGAGCTTTAAATTGGAGTCAGCTCTTGAAGGAGATTGCTCTATGAAAGACATGAGTTGTGTGAGGAAGAGCAAACTGAAAAAAAAAAAAAACAGGACTCAAGCATCCCATAGTAACTCAAGTATTTAAGATGTGTGTTTGAAACGGAAGATGAACGAAGAAAACCGAAGCCAAACTACACGGAGCGCTTCGAATTCTATGAAGTCACAGATGAGGAATTTCTATCAATCAGTGCTATTTATTGTTTGCCGAGAACTGTACTAAGCACTTGGGAGACTACCATACTGAGTGGATAGAGATGTTCCCTGCCCACGCTATCACACAATATCAAAATGGCCAAATGCAGGTTTCCATTATGTCTCCAAGACCAAGGGACGATTGACTGAGTGACCCCATCAGTCACTGCCGGAAGAATTTCAGAATGCAGGTCATTTCCAGTAAAATCACGGGATCTGTGTTTTGGGCCAGATGCACCACTTTTATGTACTTCTCTACAATTTATAAATGATATATAATTAGTTATTCATTTATGTCAATGCCTGTTTCCCCCTCTAGATTGTAAGCTCATTATGGGCAGGGAACATGTCTACCAACTCTGTTACACAGTAAGCACTCAATAAATACTATCGATGATGATGAGGGGCTGAGTGAACATTATTCATTCATTCATTCAATCGTAGTTATTGAGCGCTTACTGTGTGCAGGGCACTGTACTAAGCGCTTGGGAAGTACAAGTTGGCAACATATAGAGACGGTCCCTACCCAACAGTGGGCTCACAGCAGGATGTCAAGGTTTACACAGTGCGGTTCACTGAGTAACTGAGACTTGCATACACACAAAACTCATCTTCATTAAAACTCACCAAGGTGCTCTTCATATATAATAATGCCTGGCCTCAAACTCAACTCACTCACCACCCAATCGGTGGTACTGAGTGCAGAGCACTGTACTAAATGCTTGGGAGAGTACAATACAAATAATAATAATAACGGCATTTGTAAAGCACTTACTATGTGCCAGGCACTGTACTAAGCGCTGGGGTGGATACAAGCAGATCGGGTTGGACACAGTCCCTGTCCCATTTGGGGCTCACCATCTCAATTCCCATTTTACAGATGAGGTAACTGAGGCACAGAGAAGTAAAGTGACTTGCCTAAGGTCACACAACAGGCAAGTGGTGGAGCCAGGATTAGAACCCATGACCTTCTGACTCCCAAGGCCCTTGCTCTATCCACTAGACCATGCTTCTGGTAGACACAATTCCTGCCCTCAAGGAGCTTCCAGTTTGGTGGAGGACTCAGACACTAAAATAAATTACAGGTAGGGGAAATGGCAGAGTAGAAGGATATGTTCAGAAGTGTCAGTGGGGTGAATATCACATTCCTTTGCAGGTGATATGGGGCTGGGGTAGGTAGAGAATCTAAGTACTTGAGAGACACTGATCCAAGTGCCCAGGTGACACAGAAAGGAGGACAGGTAAACTGAGTCCTTCCACCTGATCCTCTTCTCTCCACCGAGCACCGTCCAAATCTTGCACATTCAGATTGCCATTGCTTTGACCCACTAAGAGATGAATTGACAGTTTGAGGCAATATTCTGAGGATGCTGGTGCCATGAAGAAGAAAGTTTATATAACTGGTTACAATGTTAGAATAAAGACATTCGTGTCAACAGACACAGTATCTAGTTCAATGGTGGCAGAAGTGCAGGAATTGCCCGAGATGAGGAAAAATACCATTGGTGTTTAATTTTTCTGGAATAACATTTGTGGGAAATTTACTCCCACACCGTCCCTGAATGTAAAATTGGTCAGGGTTGCTAACACTTATGAAGACAGAAATAGAATTCAAAATGACTCAAATTGGTGAAATCATTTTATAAAAACAAGATGTGTTTTCAGCCTATTTTCACTTATGAACGGGTGTGAGAATAGCTCTGTGAACAAAGGTCTGTTCTTGTTCTGGTGGGAGAAGTGGAGGACCTTTGATGGGGAGACCTCAGGATTTACAACCTGACAGAGATCTCCCTATGCTCAGTAAAATGGAGAAGACAAGAAAGGAGGTGAGGAACGTACATTCAGAGTCAGCGCGCAATCAATGGGATTTATTCAATCAATCATATTTATTGAGCGCTTACTGTGTGCAGAGCACTGTACTAAGCGCTTGGGAAGTACAAGTTGACAACATATAGAGACAGTCCCCACCCAACAGTGGGCTCACAGTCTAAAAGAGCCCACTGTGCTAAAGAGCTAAAGAGCACTTACTGTGTGCAGAACAGTGTACCAATCACTTGGGAGAGTATAATACAACAAAGTAGACATGTTCACTGCACCCAAGAAGTCAACAGTCTAGAGAAGGAGACAGACATTAATATATATAAATTATGTATATGAACATAAGTTCTGTGCGACAGGGTGGGGTGAATATCCAGTGCTTAATGGGTATAGATAATAATAATAATAATAATTTAGGTATTTGTTAAGCGCTTACTATGTGCAAAACACTGTTCTAAGTGCTGGGGCAGATACAAGGTGATCAGGTTGTCCCATGTGGGGCTCACAATCTTAATCCCCATTTTACAGATGAGGTAATTGAGGCACAGAGAAGAAGCGACTCGCCCAAAGTCACACAGCTGACAAGCGGCAGAGCCGGGATTTGAAGCCATGACCTCTGACTCCAAAGCCTGGGCTCTTTCCACTGAGCCACGCTGCTTCCCCAAGAGACAACAACCTGTTTGCGTATGAGACTCAGCACCTGTATATATGTATATATGTTTGTACATATTTATTACTCTATTTATTTATTTTACTTGTACATATCTATTCTATTTATTTTATTTTGTTAGTATGTTTGGTTTTTTTTTTCCTCCGTCTCCCTCTTTTAGACTGTGAGCCCAATGTTGGGTAGGGACTGTCTCTATATGTTGCCAATTTGTACTTCCCAAGCGCTTAGTACAGTGCTCTGCACATAGTAAGCGCTCAATATGATTGATTGATTGATTGAGACTCAGGTCATCACAAATAAGAGTTGCATCTATGCCTTCCAATTAGATCTAATGCCACTGGACTTTTACCTCCGAGAGTGGGGAAAAAGAGTCATGTGTAGAATCACTTATATGCTGAGGGATTTAATCAGAGAGAAAGCCATCTGAGGCCCAGGTTGCTTACCGTGTGTCAAGCAGTTTTCTAAGCACTGGGTAGATACAAGATAATCAGGTTGGACACAGTCCCTGTCCCATACAGGGATCACAGTCTACGTTGGAGGGAGAAGGATGAGTTCACAGGCACAGAGAAGGTAATTGACTTGCCCAAGGTCACACAACAGGCAAGTGCCAGAGCCAGATTGAAAATCCAGGTCCCCTGACTCTCAGGCCATGCTCTTTCCACTCGACCACACTGCTTCTATAGGTTTAATTATTTTCATTTGCTGAAAGAAGAGCAACAAGGGCCTCTTCTACACTTAGAGGATGGCATTGGTCCTGAGAAGGACGGCTTCATCGTCCCCAAAGATAAGGCGGCTGGCAGGATTATTTCTTAAACCAGATTTATCACCCACAGTGGAAACGCTGCTTGATGTCAGCCTCACTTTCCCATGTGCCTTCTTTATGACAATGAACCCAAGGTGAGATAACTGGCAGAGGTAAGAGACGTATCTGGATTACCATGGCAATACAGGCGAGGGATAGAAGGGGCACCTAGGGCTGCCAGAAAGGAGAGTCACGGTGCAAATACCATCACTCCTGTACTTTTGGAGCTTATCCCAAGTCCTCTAGTGTTTCTCCACATCTTAATAGTAATAATAATAATGATAGTATTTGTTAAGCGCTTACTATGTGTGAAGCACTGTTCTAAGCGCTGGCGGGGGATACAAGGTGATCAGGTTGTCCCACGGGGGACTCACAGTCTTAATCCCCATTTTACAGATGAGGGAACTGAGGCTCAGAGAAGTTGTGACTTGCCCAAGGTCACATAGCAGACATGGGGAGGAGCCGGGATTAGAACCCATGACCTCTGACTCCCAAGGCCGTGCTCTTTCCAATCTTCCTCTCCAACCCCTAAGCAGCAGCAGATCGAATGAAAGAGAGCATCAAGGAGGCTGGAAGAGAAAACACCACAGTCTAGTGGAAAAGGCACAGGGCTGGGAGTCAGAGGATGTGGGTTCTAATGCCGACTTTGCCACATGTCTGCCGTGTGACCTTGGGGAAGTCACTTCACTTCTCTGGGCCTCAGTTACCTCATCTGTAAGATAGTAATAATAATAATAGTATTTGTTAAGTGCTTACTATGTGCCAAGCACCGTTCTAAGAACTGGGGTAAATACACGGTAATCAATTTGTCCCATGTGGGGCTCACAGTCTTCATCCTCATTTTACAGATGAGGTAACTGAGGCACAGAGAAGTTAAGTGACTTGCTCAAAGTCACACAGCTAAGTGGCAAAGCCGGGATTAGAACAAATGACCTCGGACTCTCAAGCCCGTGCTCTTTCCACCAAGCCACGCTGCTTCTCTTAAGACAGTGAGCCTCGTGTGGGACAGGGACTGTGTCCAGCCCAATCGTCTTCTATCTATCCCAGCTCTTAGAACAGTGCTTGGCACATAGTAAGTGCTTAACAAATATCACAATTACTATCATTATCATTGTTATCAATAAAGACCAAAAAGCTTGGCAAGAATGACATAGCACCTGGCCCTGGGGACAGTGCCCATGCATTCACTGGTTCTCTGAGCCAAAACTTTGTAAGGAATGAGAGACAAGAAGAAAAGGAGAAAACAGTGACAGGCACTGCACACACTGAACACATACAACAATACAAAGGGTGGCCTCTTAGTGCACAATGTAGCCAGAACAGAAGGTCCTACATTAGTCAATTCAACAACACGAGGACACATAGATGAACTTCACCAAAAGGGATGTCCTCTTCAAATATGACGGGCAGGAATTTCTGGAGTCACTGTTATGTGGCAGGGGACTCCAGCTCCTGCCAAACACCCAGGCAGATGGCCCTCTCCTGTAGGCTGCCCCGGTGGCACAGTCTCCCCCAAACCAAACTTGCCGCCTTATTCACAAAAGACGAAATGTCAGGAACAGCAGGAGCCAAAGAGCAACAAAGCACGGGCCAATCAGCCGCAGCATCCCCACTGCAGGAATGGATGGTTGCACAGATGGAGCACTGACAGATGAGTTCTTATTCCTCCTCTAAATTCCATCTACTAAATAAATTAGTAAAAGGGCCTCATTTTTCTTGACCCCAAACAGCAGTATTCATCATCATCATCATCAATCGTATTTATTGAGCGCTTACTGTGTGCAGAGCACTGTACTAAGTGCTTGGGAAGTACAAGTTTACAACACATAGAGACAGTCCCTACCCAACAGTGGGCTCACAGTCTAAAAGGGGGAGACAGAGAACAAACCCAAACATACTAACAAAATAAAATAGAATAGATTTGTACAAGTAATATAAATAAATAAATAAAGAGTAATAAATATGTACAAACACATATACATATATGCAGGTGCTGTGGGGAAAGGAAGGAGGTAAGATGGGGGAATGGAGAGGGGGACGAGGGGGAGAGGAAGGAAGGGGCTCAGTCTGGGAAGGCCTCCTGGAGGAGGTGAGCTCTCAGTAGGGCCTTGAAGGGAGCATTCTCACGGTTGCTCCTGAACTGTATTATCTCATGCTTTCTGGTGGTCCAATCAATGGCAGTGGCTCTCAGGTAGGGCCTGCCTGGCCCACTGGACTTCTGGGAAAATCCCAGTGGCTACGGGTCACCCCGTCTCCCCCTTCTAGACTGTGAGCCCGTTGTTGGGTAGGGACCATCTCTATATGTTGCCGATTTGTACTTTCCAAGCGCTTAGTACAGTGCTCTGCACACAGTAAGTGCTCAATAAATACTACTGAATGAATGAACGAATGGTCCATTTTGGGTCCAGCCTGCTTCCAAAGGAGATAAGTCAGAGCCTGGGACTGTAAGCTCCTTTGAGGCTCTAGACAACAGTGGAAACAGTAAATGATAGTAGAAGAGCTTCAACTCGAGACACTTTTCCACGCCCGGTTTTTAAACCTCCATGCTGGGGATTTCCCAATACGTTTTTCGGAGCCACTCCAGGCCTGTTCCCGGAGAAGGGAAAAGGAGATGGCATCTAATTGTGCCAGGCTGCAGTTTTAATGACCTGCTCTGAGAGCACCGTTCAGTTTCTGATTTATCCTTCATTCGATTGCCTCCTGCCTTTCCTTGGGGAGCAGAAAGAATCCTGGGCAATCAGCCCAGGAACCAAGAGCCTGGCATCCGCTTGGCCACAGACAAAGTGTAAGAACACAGGCAAATCAAAAGAACTCCATGCCTTAGTTTCCCCATCCATAAGATGGAGCTAACAATATCTACCGTATACCTTCTCCACAGGGATGTTGTAAAATAAATGAGCTATAGGTTGGTTAAGTCAGGTCTGGGGATTAGTTTCTCAAGGGCAAGACCAGACTGAAAGATGTTTCAGAGATACAAGCTGTTTGAACTGATCTGCTCCCTCTCAAGCAGGAGAGGTTTCCAGCAGATTCCTTCAACTGCTTTACCTCAGGAGTTGCCCGACTTTCAGCACATAAACCCTCTAAGGGCTCCCACAACGCCCCCGCCCCACATTTCCTGCTCCAAACACAAAAGGCCTCTGGTTTGTCTTGAAGGCATTGTTCTGAGCTCTGCAGGTCTGGTCTGCCTTCTGGCATCACTGAAGTTCTTAAACTCACCAGGAAGAAGGGTCTGGGAGGTGAAGGTGGCCATCTTATCCCTTTGACCCAATTCCAGGGTCACCAATGCTGCCCCCACCAAATTGCTCGGTAGAATGCCACAAGGCTACACTTTAAACCCTCTCAAAATTCCCGCATCACCAGGTGCCTCATATTCAGTTGGAGATATGACTCTCTAGCTGACAAGTTGGATTGTTCTCATGTAGACAAGGCAGAGACATTATTAGGGGACATGCAGTCTTCCTTACAAACAGCTCTGTGGGGTAAGGAGTGGAAAGTTTGGAAAAGTCTGCTACTTCTTCCACAACCATGAAAGACAACAAAGAATCCAACTTTTGAAAAGCAAGAAGCTTCCTGACCCCGCTCCCGAGGAAATGGACCATCTGATCTCGGGCTGATTTTCTAGCTCTGGGGTTTGATAAAGTCTCCAACACATTTTACTTTCCCATCCAAACAGAAGCCCCTGAGTACTTCAAAGGAAAATTCTCCATATGTTTGGGATGCAACTACATTCACAACCCACCCTTGCTCTTACAGCCCTTTCTCCGCTCACTTTTTCACACTCTCCCAGAGAGTGCTCACTATGGCACTGCTTGACATCTGTGTGGCACAAGTTAATCTAAGCAATGCTTTTTTCAAAACAGCAAGCCAAAGAGCAGCTCAGTGAAGGCGTCCTGGGCTCCAAAAGGTGCAAATTCAATTCGGAGTCTAACTCCCCACAAGAGCAAATTCCACAGGTTCCAAACATGATGTCCCATCTTTGCTCCTGGCACTGCCTGAGCCTTTCTGAACTAAAAAGAAAAAAAGAGGCGGTACAAAATCCCCATCCCCTCTAAGCCATCCAAAAGCATCTTTCCCTCTGTCCATGAATGCCCCATAAAATGTTTCTCCCCTTTCCACCTTCCCCTGCAATTTATTTCATTTTCAATATGTTGGCTCAGTATACTTGTCATTCCTCCTTATTACGTAATAAGACATGCATGCCATTCTGGATCAAACCAGTGGGCACTTTGTCATTGATAGTGGCAACTTAGAGAAACAGGGTATAATAGCTGTCTTGACTGACAGCTAATATCTTCAACTCTTTCCCCCGCTAAAACCTCTCCATGGGCCTGGTTACCATTCCTGAATCTATCCTTCCACGGAACTTTTGTCCTCTCTCTTCCTGCTCCAACAATCAGTGGCATTTAATACTTGCAAGCACAGCACTGTGCTAAGAATTGTGGTGAGTACAACAGAACCAGTAGACAAGATATCTGCCCTTAAGAAGCCTAGTAGGGGGGGACAGGCACAAGAATAAACTAGACAGAAGGAACAAGGAAAAGGAAATATACACGTAAGTGCTAGGGAGGCTCTGAATACTTAAGTGCTTAGGCAGTGTGTAAGAGTGTCAATGAAGAAGTGGGGGAAAAGGAAGAGAATATAAGGTGAGGAGAAATCAACTGAGGAAGGCCTTCTGGTGATGCGATTTCAGAAGGCTCTAAAAATGAAAGCTGTCATCTATCAGGTAAGAAGGGAGAGGGAGTTCCTGGCATGAGAGAGTGTGAGCAATTGTTCAGTAGTAGGAGAGGCACAGTGAGTGTGAGGCACATTGAGTAGGTTAGCTTGAGAGAACCAGATTGAGAGGTGTGGTGTAGTAAGAAGAGAGGGGATATGTAGAAGAGCCAATCGAGTACCTAAACTCATTAGACAGGAGTTTCTGCTTGATGCAGAAGGAAATGGGTAACCATTTGAGATTTCTAAGGAATTGGGAGAAACTAACCAATGATGTTTTAGAAATATGACCTGGATTGTCAAGTGAATAGTAATTGCTTAAATACCATTTAAAAAAAAAAAACAAAAACAGTACAACTGACGGGATTTGGTGACAGAACTAATGAGATGGGGTGGTGTTGTCTATAGCGATAGGAAAGATATGGGGAGGACAGGGTTTGAGTGGGAAGATGAGGAGTTCTGTTTTGGACATGTTTAGTTTGAGATGTTGGCGGGACATCCGGATAGAGATGTCCTGAAAGCAGGTGCAGATGTGAAACTACAGAGAAGGAGGAAGGTCAGGGCTGGAGTTGGAAATTTGGGAATCATCCGCATGAAGATGATAGCTGAAGCCACGGTACTGAATGAGTTCTCCAAGAGAGTGGGTATAGATGGAGAATAGAAGGGGACCCAAAACTGTGCCTAAAAAGACTTCCACCTCTATATGGAATTTGTAGTCCACCAGCCCCCAGCAAACCTAAGCATAAGAAACTGCTTTAAATTGATAACTGAACTCTGGGAGTGCACATGTACACATGAGCATACAAACATACAAAGAGGTACAAATGATTATGAATAAAAATAACAATTCATCATTACTTTACAGAACCAAAAGCATGATGGTCCTGGTTAGCGCCTGGGAAATCATTTGTGCAATGCAGAATTTCCATCAGTGATTCAGAATTGATTGTTCCTCCTAAAGTCTGCATTTTCTCCATGACGCACAGATGGACAAAAAATTAGAAAATTATGCAAGAAAGCCAAACTGTTTTGAAAGGCTAATAAGTGTAGCATTTCCTGACATCAAAATTCTGACTGAGGTAAAAATCTACAGAGTAATCTTGATGGTCACCTTTCTACCACGATGCCTAACCCAATTCTTTTGCAACCCAATCAACAGATCCTAAATGCCAAACTTAACATCAGTACCAAGAAACGATGGCAATGCAACCCTGAAATTCAGTCGGTCCATCAGCTCCGAAGCAATGCTCATTACACCGCCCTTCCACTTGATAAATCAATCAATCAATCGTATTTATTGAGCGCTTACTATGTGCAGAGCACTGTAGTAAGCGCTTGGGAAGTACAAATTGGCATCACATAGAGACAGTCCCTACCCAACAGTGGGCTCACAGTCTAAAAGGGGGAGACAGAGAACAGAACCAAACATACCAACAAAATAAAATAAGTAGGATAGAAATGTACAAGTAAAATAAATAAATAAATAAATAGAGTAATAAATATGTACAACCATATATACATATATACAGGTGCTGTGGGGAAGGGAAGGAGGTAAGACGGGGGGATGGAGAGGGGGACGAGGGGGAGAGGAAAGAAGGGGCTCAGTCTGGGAAGGCCTCCTGGAGGAGGTGAGCTCTCAGCAGGGCCTTGAAGGGAGGAAGAGAGCTAGCTTGGCGGATGGGCAGAGGGAGGGCATTCCAGGCCCGGGGGATGACGTGGGCCGGGGGTCGATGGCGGGACAGGCGAGAGCGAGGTACAGTGAGGAGATTAGCGGTGGAGGAGCGGAGGGTGCGGGCTGGGCAGTAGAAGGAGAGAAGGGAGGTGAGGTAGGAGGGGGCGAGGTGATGGACAGCCTTGAAGCCCAGGGTGAGGAGTTTCTGCCTGATGCGCAGACCGATAAAACTGCAAAGAGGTTGAAGGACAGAAAAATATCTGAAGAGTTGCTGAACAGTGGACTGACTTGGTAAGGAGAAGGATGGAAAAAGGAGGAGATTGGAAAAAGATGTAATAAAGCCCAACCTGAAAAAAAAAAATGGGCAGTTGCGGAAATACAGGAGCTACAGGAAAAGCCTGGAGTTCAGCAGTCAGGAACGGAATGATTATTTTAGAGTTGAAATCAAAAATGGTGCCAGACACTAGGCAAAGAAATACAACAGGCAGCAAAGAGTGACCATTTCTTCAATACAGTGTGAAGTGACTGTCATTTGTGCATCAGTTATGGCACAAATGGATAAAATCTCACTTTCAGCAGAGCCGTCTTTAAACCTGGAAGACAGCTCAGTACTTACTTTATTTTCACCTCTTTTCTGAGTGGCATCCATGTTGAAGACACCTACGAAAGTTCAAAGATAACTACCTTTTCTGGGTTCCATCAACCCCCCTAATGCTCCCATCGACAGTGGTAAGGACAGTTTTGTAGTGACTTTTTGAGATGCTCAATTGAAAGCCACAGAACAATCCATTAAATGGGATCATAATTAAATTGGGCTCTTGAAAAAAAACAAACCACTGTTTATGTGGGGTTCTTCAAGAAAATCCATCTAAAGACTACTCTTCGCAAGAGCGAGAAAGGGAACAAGACAAACTAACAGATGGATTTAGCTCATTTCAGTGACTCTAACAATGATTTCTTCCGTGAATTTTTGAAGTGCTCATCTTGTATGCTATGGTATTCAGTTTCCTGAAGCAACATTTTTAATAAAAATTACAATATGGATAAATGAACTACTGCTTCCATCAGCAGCAGCGGCCATCGAGCATCTATGTGCAGAGCACTGTACGAAGAGCACAGGGACATCAAAAGAAGAAGGTTCCTGACCTTGAGGAGATTACAATCTAATGCCAAATGAATACATACAAGAGTAGGGTCATATCTCCAAAAGTAAAAAAACAAAAATAAGCTAATTTAAAAAGAGAACAAACGCACTTAGTACATATACACTTAGTACAGTGCTCGGCACACAGTCATTGCTCAAATACCATTGATTGATGTCTCTGTGCCTCATTCTCCTCACCTGTAAAATGGGGATAAATGTCTAGTCTCTCTCTGCTGTAGGACAGAGTGGGTGTGATCTGATCATACTGCATCTACTCCAGGGCTTGGAACATTGTTTCTAAACTGTAAGCTCCTTGTGGGCAGGGAACATGTCTGTTAAGCTGCACTCTCAAGTGCAATACAGTGCTCTGCATGCATTAAGAGCTCAAATACCATCGATTGATTGAGCTATATATAGATATGAAGACTGTGAGCTCATTGTGGGCAGGGAATGTGTCTGTTATATTGTACTCTCCCAAGCACTTAGTACAATGCTTTGCACAGAGTAAGCACTTGGTACAATTGAATGAATATAGATATATTTAAAAAAATCTAACTGTACTTCCCTTTCCAAGAGGATGCAAATAATGATGAAATCTTAAAATGCATATGGCTGTGCCAGAAAAGAAGGATGCTTTAGCAACTCTCTTCTGCACTGGCTATGTACACAAAAGTTACTTGCATATAACTTTTGTTCTCCAAAGGTGTGGCCTCATCAACTCAAACAGGCAGGACCCTCTATTATTCCTGAGGAAATCAGAGCTATGGAAAATAATCTCTACTGAACGCTGCTTCTGTTGCCTCTAAATAGGCTCGCTCTCAGGAAGGAAGAATAAAATGGCAGTATTCCTAGAGACACCAGCAGGAGTTATGAAAATACTGGATGATGCTGTTAAAAATGTTCATTCTTTAGCTGCCCACAGCCTAAAGCAGGCTTGCAAATAGACGGTAAAGGAAATGGAAGTGGCAGGGACAACAGAAGGTGACGACAGGTCCTGAATCTCCTGGCCCGGGCCACAGTGAAGGCACTTAATTTGATATGAATCCCCCACCCTCCTGAATAAATCATTTTTTCCACCTACCATTTGAACAGGTTTAAAAAATTAAGTCCATCAGCCCGCCTAACGGAGGTTAGCCACCGCAGTCATGCAACATCTCATTGGAGGACTGGCAGCACTGGCAGAGAAGCAGCACGGCCTAGAGAGTCAGAGGATGTGGGTCTAACCCCGGCTCCACCACTTATCTGCTGTGTGACCCTGGACAAGTCACTTACCTTCTCAGGGCCTCAGTTCCCCCATCTGAAAAATGGGGATTGAGACTGTGAGCCCCATGTGGGACAGGGACTGTTTTCAACCTGATTGCCTTGTATCTACCCCAGAGTATAGAACAGTGCTTGGCACATAGTAAGCGCTTAACAAATACCATCATTACTATTATTATTACTATTATCGGCCCTGCTGCATACGGGGGACACAGAGCGCAGAGTCCACACCAGAGACAACCAGCTGAGTCGTGGAAGAGAAGGCCCACAAACAGAACGGGTGAAGAAACCAGGGAAGGAGGGTGGGAGGCCCAGGCCACGTGGTCTTGGGCACTGAGGATTAGCACTCGGGCCCTGAGGAAGCAGCTGTACACAAACCCAACAAGGATCCAAATTTCAGCAAGATGGTTTCTCAATTCCATTTCATTTGCCCCCCTGTTCTAGGACAGTGAGAAACATATGTCAACAATCTATATGTTGCCAACTTGTACTTCCCAAGCGCTTAGTACAGTGCTCTGCACACAGTAAGCGCTCAATAAATACGATTGATGATGATGATGATGTCAATCCCCTACCTCCCCCATCTTCTCACAGCCTTATTATTTCCCAGTAGTTTTCTACTGATTATAAGAAAGGCAATTAATGGAATTCAGGGTAGGGGAGAAATGTAATAACAGTGATTGGGAACAACGTAAACGGATGAGCACTAAAATTGCTAGGGACAACAGGAAATGGAACAGAAATTGCTGGTGCTCCCACAGAAAGGAAGCTTGTGAGAGTCGCTGCTTATGGGATGATATTTATGTAATTATTTATTGTGGTATGTTACACTTTTACTGCTACTAGTGGAAGTGCTGAGACAGATACAAGAAAATCAGGTCAGGTACAGTCCCTTTCCCACCAGGGTCTCACCGCCTAAAATGGAGGGAGAACAGGTATGGAATTCCCATTTTACAGATGAGGAAACTGAGGAACAGAGGAAGTAAAGTGGCTTGCCCAAGGTCACCCAGAAGGCAAGTACAGATGGAAGTGAATTTTTACCAGAGAACTGGGCTGGAAAGAAGAGGAAAAAAAGGAAGAGGAATGGTTCATTTGTGGTTTCATATATTTCACAGATATGTCTGCTGCCTCGAAAATACAGATCTAACCTCTAAACAGAAATGAGATGGTTTCGAGTCCCCTAAAAGGTAGCTAGATGGTTTGGAGATTTCCTAAAAACAGTGAGGTGGTGTCTTGCTTGTTCCTGACTCATGGCCAAGCCCTGAATGGGTCATTTTTAAAAAGTCTTCTCTTGGTAAAGTCAGATACCATTTGGGTTGCTCAGGAGCTAGACTCTTAACATCGCCATTGGGTTGCTGCTACATTCTTACAGATACTCATGGTCTTGTTTTTGCCCCCACAGTGTCTAATATCCTATTAGAGTTTAAAGGAGAGAAATTTAGGATTGGAGTCACATGCGTGGCCTAGTGGATAGACCACAAGCCTGGGAGTCAGAAGGACCCAGGTTCTAATCCTGCTCCACCCCTTGTCTGCTGTGGGACCCTGGGCAGGTCACCTCATTTCTATGTGCCTCAGTTCCCCCGTCTGTAAAATGGAGATTAGGACTGTGAGTCCTGTGTGTGAGAGGAGCTGCGTCCACCCTGATTATCTTGTATCTACCCCAGCGTTTAGAACAGTGCCTGGCCCCTAATTAGCGCTTAACAAGTACCACGATTATTATTGTTATATCACCAAGGGAGAAAGGCACCCACAAGGAATCTGGAAACTACCCCTGCAGCTTCAAGAAAGGATGTGGATCTCACCGAGGCAAGAAGTAGGGTGGGCTGGGCTGAGTCCCAGATTTTTACCCCTACCAGGTTCTACCTAGTCCCACCCCTCAGTTCCTCGGTAATAATAATAATAATAATAATAATAATAATTTTGGTATTTGTTAAGCGCTTTCTAAGTGCCAAGCACTGTTCTAAGCGGGTGACAGTGGGTAACTATCACCTGGCCCTCTGGGCTTTGGCTCCCCATCCTTAAACGTCCAGTGATAATACTTCTTCCCCCACCTATCTAATGGGGATGTTGTGGATTAATGAGATCATGTGTTCCAAGCATGCAGGCATCCTCAGGAGAATGGGGCTCTTTCAGTCCAAAGTATTCTTTTTATTTCAAGGCCAGAAAAGAACACATTTCATTGGATTGCAGCAAAAGGCTTTCACTGGAATGATGGCTATGCACTAAGCCCTTGTTTGGGGTAAGGTTAATATTGTAATCACAGTAGGCTGGTACCCAGGGTGCACGGTGCCTTCGCCACTGCAAAACGATTTTACAAGCAAGGTTTCAATCTTCGGTTGGGATTTGTGTTTTGTTCAGTTTCCTTACTCTCTTTATCCCCCAGAAATGCTGAAGCAAAATGAAAAGCAGCTTAATTTAATAAGCAGGGAAGAAAATCACAGGCAGCACGAATCCTTAAAGTGAGCCTTATGGTCCCTTTGTAACAAACTGTGAAAACCCAAGTTGTGATGGACAAAGGCAGAAATTGTGGTCATCTCCAAATTCAATTAAAATTAACTGAACATGACATTCCATAATAACATAAAGAACCAGGTAAATGAACAAGCCATGGAGCAGAACTGACTTCCAATAAATAGTGGGTTGCATGTAAATGCCGAATGATACATGGCAAATAAAGGTGGCATCATTAAACCAGGAATCTAGTGTGCATCATGAAAAGCAGCGTGGCTTAGTGGAAAGAGCCCGGGCTTGGGAGCCGGAGGTTGTGGGTTCTAATCCCGGTGCTGCCACTTGTCTGCTGTGTGATTTGGGCAAGTCAGTTAACTTCTCTGTGCCTCAGTTCCCTCAGCTGTAAAATGGGGATTAAGACGGAGAGCCCCATGTGGGACAACCTGATTTCCTTGTATCTATCCCAGTGCTTAGAACAGTGCTTGGCACATAGTAAGCACTTAAATACCGCCATTATTATTAGTGCAAAAGGTATTCTTTAATTCCTGCACTTTGCTCCTAGAAACGTTTAAGACTATAAAATAGGTTCAAAACTGAAGCCTGAGGAATTGACCATTTGAAAGCACAATCTGCAGTGTTCGTTCACTCATTCATTCCATCGTATTGATTGAGCGCTTACTGTGTGCAGAGCACTGTACTAAGCACTTGAGAAGTAGAAGTCGGCAATCTTCTAGACTGTGATCCTGTTGTTGGGTGGGGACCGTCTCTATATGCTGCCAACTTGTACTTCCCAAGTGCTTAGTACAGTGCTCTGCACATAGTAAGCGCTCAATAAATATGATTGAATGAATGAATGTAGAGACGGTCCCTACCCAACAATGGGCTCACAGTCTAGAAATGCACATGGGCTCCCGAACTGCCAGAGAGACTGGACTTTTAAATATAGTGCCACTTACCCAGTAATGTACACACGTGCGCGTACACCCCACCATCTCTCTCTCCCTCACAACCCCTCCATGAGCAATCACAAAACAATCAGATCCAAAGTCACACATTACTGACATGCTGGATAGACACTTTCTTCAGAATGAGATTCGCTGCCCTTCCTTGGCTGGACTCAGAGGTAAAGGCTACCATTCAGGGTGAACTTGCGGGAGAAAGAGTGTGGGTTGGAGGCGTGGGGAGAGGGAGGAGGAGAAAGAGCGTGTGTAGCAGGAAAAGAAGGTCACCACAAAAGCCCAGGTCCATTTAAAATACGGAAAGGCAGGAAAAACCCCTGCTCAATCTGATAATGAGTCAGCCTCATTATAAGATTAGCTGCCAGGAAGAACACCACCCTCTTAATAATGCACACATCTCTATGACAACCACCCGGTTTGGCACGGCACCCGAGGATAACTTTATTGTGCTATAATACTTAGTTAAAAGAGAAACTCTATAGTTATTAAACCTAATTTGGCTGTTCACTCTCCCCGCAAACTTGGTCCCTCGCCTTTTCCCTCTTCTTTCTTTGGGGTGGTGAGTCGGATGTGGAAGGGGAACTGCAGGATTCACCGGAGGGGTTAACCTCTAGCAAGGTTGGTAAATTGCTGTCAAGTATCAGTATCAGAGTGTGCCGACGTAATGATCTGCTCTACCATATATAATTAGTCGAGCGAAACCCAATCCGTAGTAATAATTTGTTCTTCCCAAGCGCTTAGTCCAGTGCTCTGCGCGCAGTAAGCGCTCAATAGGATTGAATGAATGAATGAATGAGCGCCTAACAAATACCAGAAACAGCGTGGCTTAGTGGAAAGAACACGGGCTTTGGAGTCAGAGGTCATGGGTTTGAATCCCAGCTCTGCCACATGTCTGCTGTGTGACCTTGGGCAAGTCACTTCACTGAGCCTCAGTTCCCTCATCTGTAAAATGGGGATTAAGGCCGTGAGCCCCCTGTGGGACAACCTGATCACCTTGTAACCTCCCCAGCGCTTAGAATGGTGCTTTCTACATAGTAAGCACTTAACAAATGTCATTATTATTATTATTATTATTATTAATTGAAGCACGAGCATGTACAAGATATTAATGCTCTGGAAGTATTGGGATAGATATTTGACAGCCCATATTCCTGTCTGTCTGTGGGACCACTAGGGATTGTGCTGAATGAGGAGCTGTGCGGTGTCCTGACTGTAATGAGAAATGAGAAAACGGTTGAAAAATTGATGCCGCCTGCAGACTGCACAATCCGCCGCGCAGCAGGGGGTTGGCTTCTTACATCTACCACTCTCGGTACAATATGCTAATTTCCGCCTGCATACGACTGTAAAAGGGAAGAAGAAAAGATTTCACAAAAGGGGAAAAATGCAAATGACAACCACAAAGATCACTGCAGAGAAATCCATGAGCTTTATATGGATTAACTGTGTTGGCTGGTGCAAGTGCTTGCCTTGGTTTAACCCTTTCCAGCCTGAGCCACACGTATGGGGGGTGGAGGGGCTGCAGGATATTGACTAAAACCCTGGGGAAGGAAAGGGAGGAGGAAGGAAGAGGCGAGAAGTTTTAAGAGGAGCATAATTTTCTCCCGTGAGAATGACCTCCTTTTTCCTGGATCCTCAGAGAGTAACATTTGGCAAGAGGGAATGAAATGAGTTGGGTGATTTAATTAACGTAATCATAACACCCTAGAGGAACTGCTGTTGAGAAGAGCAGAAAAGGGAGGGAGAGAGGGGAAAAGGGGGAGGGAAGGGAAAGGGGAGAGAACCACTAGCTTGAGTTAGTTAAAAGGACCACTTTCATTGAAAGATGATGATGATGATGATGGTATTTGTTAACTGTTTACTAAGTGACAAGCACTGTTCTAGGCACAAGTTAGGAAGAAAATAACATTGGAATTTCCACAGAAAACATGATCATTGTATGGTTCTGGGTGCTTGAGACTGGCCTTCCATAACATGACTCTCATTTAATCTGTCGCCATGGTATTAAGGCCCTTAGATTAACATTACTTAAAAACAGGAAATAAAAGAAAAGAAAGAAACTCTTCTCCTTAGCGCTCTGCTCCAGAACCATGCATTGGAGTGACGCCAAGATACAAATAGCTTCCTCAAGTATAAATTTAATGTTCCTAATGTCAGATCCAAAAGTAAGCCTGGAGGAAAACCGAGGGCGCTAGTATCTCTGAATAAAGATTGCACTAGGCAGGCAGGCATCCAGAGATAAAAAGAAAAGAGTCTAGAGCCTGGAAACTCTGATCCTCAAAACATTCTTGAGTGTAGTTTATCCTTTCTTTAGTTTAGAGATTGCTGGAAGGCCATAAAGTGTTTCCAAAGTGAATGGGACTGACCCCGTTTAGGTTTGGGATCAAAAATATTGAAATGAAGAGGTCTTGACATAAATAATCAGGGGATGGGTCTCAGCATATAATCACAACAGCTCATTCTACTTTAACCTGAAAATCAGCTCTAACCATTTTGGAGTCCCAGAGTTCAAAGAAAACAGTACGCCGGGTCTTGCTTTCTAGTGGAAGCCCCAAAAAGAAAACGGAATACAGAAACTCTGTCATCTGTCTGCTGCGTGACCTTGGACAAGTCACTTAATTGCTCTGGGCCTTAGTTATCGCACCTGAAAAATGAGGATTAAGACTGAGTCTCATGTGGGACAGGGGCTGATAAGCTTGTATCTATCCCAGTGCTTAGTCCTGTGCCCGGAAAACAGTAAGCATTTAAATACCGTAAAAGGAGTCCTGTAGGACTTTATTCTGCAGTCTCTGTTTGCCCTCTGTACATCTACTCAGAGGCTGGAGAAAAGACAACTTAAGTTTCTTTAGCTTCCTTCCCTCTGCCTGATACCTTATAGGATTCATCACTAACGGGAGTTTTTACCTCACAGGATTTCAACCAAGTCTTGGAGCAAGATTTGAGGAATCTAGAAGAACCCCAGACCACCCTAGTTACAGCACAATGCACCTTGTAGGAACTCAAACTTGAATTGCATATTGATTTGAGTTTTAAAGCTACTTGCGTGTGTCTTTGGCATCCAAGGGGCCAAGTAGATTCAGAGGTTGGTGCCTTTATTTCAGGGGAAGCTCTCAGCTTCTGGGAGTACGTGAGACACCTCACTTTGAGTATCTTGAAGAGCCCAGATCATTTGGCTGACCTGGTCACCCTGGACAGGACGGATAGCTAGAACCCCTGACTTTCTCTGTCACTGCTGGGAATGTTTTTTTTGTTTTGTTTTTTAGGATTCAGTTAGCATTTAAGGCCTTTAAAAATAACTGTGAGTGCCAGTTACACTGTTTGGGACCAAACATAGTTTCTATAATTAATCAAGATAATGATATGTTGTTGCTCATCAAGGATGACAGGCAAGCGTCAGTTCTGAGATTTCATTCATTCAGTCGTATTTACTGAGAGCTTACTGTGTGTAAAACACTGTACTAAGCGCTTGGGAGCATACCATATACCAGCAGCGTGGCTCAGTGGAAAGAGCACGGGCTTTGGAGTCAGAGGTCATGGGTTCAAATCCCGGCTCCGCCAATTGTCATCTGTGTGACTTTGGGCAAGTCACTTCACTTCCCTGGGCCTCAGTTCCCTCATCTGTAAAATGGGGATTGACCGTAAGCCCTCTGTGGGACAACCTGATCACCTTGTAACCTCCCCAGCGCTTAGAACAGTGTTTTGCACATAGTAAGTGCTTAATAAATGCCATTATTATTATTATTATTAATAATAATAATAATAATAAACTGACACATTCCCAGCCCACAGCAAGCTTATTTCAGACCTGAAGACTTGGGTGAAGAAATTGATTTTAGTGCTAGTGGTTCGGGCAGCACCATTCATACTCTCTCATTCCTGCTAGACATGTTCCTGCTGGGGCATGTTGTGTACCAAGCAAATACTAGCAGAGCAATAATATCAGAGTGGCATTTGAACAGACTCAAATTCTGAACATGCTGTAACAAGCCCAAGAGTTTGGATCCATGAGTCCTGGAGTTGGTAGAGGAGGACTGGGTGCCTGCAAAACAGGGGCCAGATTTTCTTAGAAGCGGCCTTAAGACTACTAGGAATGGTTGGAGATTAGCCCTCTGGTTTGGCTGCTAGAAACCCCAGGCAACTGAAGCAAGCACCTAATCCCATTTCTGGCTTCTCAGAGGCAAAGAGGAGATCCCAACATGATTCAGAGACACAGGCCAGATGAAAGTTCCACAGTAAATACGTGCCTACATTTTTTTTTTACTTAAAAGGATTTTTGTGGAAAATAGGCTAGAAATAAACCCCGTAGAAATCTAAGATTTTGTTCTTGTTCCTACTGCCCGGTGACTGGAGAACTACAATGATCGGGGAAGAGAAAAGTTGAGAGCAAAGGTGAGATGAGGCTTAATCGGCACAACTAACTATAAAGGAATCCACATCTCTGGAACTCTGGGCTAATGTCTGGTCTCATTCCTATCTCTTGGACTGTGAGGAGGTCCTTGTGGGGCAGGGATCATGTCCAACGAGAGAGAGAGAGAGAGAGAGAGAGAGAGAGAGAGAGAGAGAGAGAGAGAGAGTGTGTGTCCACACTTAGTACAGTTCTTGGTACTTAAGTAAGCATTTCCTAAATTTCACAATCATTACTTCAGGAAGGTCTGGAGTTATCAATATATCTATCTATATATATATATATATATCCTGTATATATGTATATGTTTGTACATATTTATTACTCTATTTATTTATTTATTTTACTTGTACACATCTATTCTATTTATTTTATTTTGTTAGTATGTTTGGTTTTGTTCTCTGTCTCCCCCTTTTAGACTGTGAGCCCACTATTGGGTAGGGACTGTATATGTTGCCAACTTGTACTTCCCATGCGCTTAGTATAGTGCTCCGCACACAGTAAGCGCTCAATAAATACAATTGATGATGATGATCAATATCATCAGTAACACCATCACCATCCTAAACACCCACTGGTTGCAAGGCGCCAATCATGCTCCATCAGTCAATGGGATTTCAACACTTACTGTGTACAGAGCTCAGCAGTAAGGTTTGGGAGAGTACAATACAACCGAGTTGATAGACCACAAGGACCTTACAGCCTAAAGTCTACTGTGCTGGTTTTATTCATTTACTCTCCACCATTGGCCCATGAAGCTGACTGAAGAACAGGAAACCTTAAGATGCTAATTTGTGTGGGAAAGAGAACTGGTCATCTCCAAGCTGAGAAAATACGCTTGACTGACTGCACTGACCCAAAGTATAACTGGGGAACCCTATGGTGCTGCCAGGTTCCTTGGGCCTTGATGGTCTTAAAGAGCATCAATGGCCCATTTTCTCCAATGTAGAGAAAATCCTGTGGAAACAGTCTCCCTGAAGTGGTCACCCATGTGTGACTGTCTTTTCAAAATGATATAGATGGGTGGTTTTTAATTTTCTTCCTTTCTCCTCGCCTTGAGGGAAAAGAAGAAATATGAAAAGGCCTTATGGACTAACCACCTGCTGCATTTCAGCTCAGAAAATTATAATGAATGAATACAGAAGCACAAAAGGCAGTCCAGAACATGAGACTTCAGGTTTGTAAGTTGTTTTCTTCCACTGCTTTCCATCTAAAAGCTATTTTCTTAGGCTGAAAGGACACACTGAGCACTAAGCTTCCACCTTCCGCAAACTTTTATGGTGAAGATGAAATGACAGGGGTCAAGGCAAGTGTATTTATAATGGGGACACTGACCCGACTCAGTTATATATCAGCACCGGAGAGTGCGCTGAGACAAAGGTAGTTTAAGGCCCTGGTGTCCCAGGGTAGTGGAAGGCAGGAGTTCTTAAGGCTAGAGTTTACCTCTTTCCAATGCTCCTCGGATTTGTGTGTGCGTACGTGTGTATGGGCACGCGGATGTGTATGATTGCGTGCCCTAGCTCTATACACACCCTTCCCACTGGGCGTTATTTGAGGATAGGACCAGTGGTTCAATAGAGGTAATAAAACAGGGAGCACGGAAGTGCATTGGTGAAGTGACACCAAGGTGGGCCACCTGATGGCTCAAAGTCTAAGCCGTTACCCTGGACAGAAAATCAGCCTGCTGACACAATACAGAAGCTCTACTTTGGAAATGTACAACCTTCCTATAAAAGCCAACTCCAGTTCAGCAGCAGCTTCTGGATCCTGTCAACGGAGGAGGTACTAAAGGGACAATGTTGGACAGCTGGGAAATAGCAGCAGAATGCAGAAATCCCCAGAGCTCTTATGAAGGACTGAATAAAGATGGACAAACAACAACTCCATTTCCCCCCGGCAGGAATGGAGGTGAGGAAGTAGTGAGTTCTTTTTAAGGTGGGAAAATGTCCCAGACTCTCCTCAAGCTTGGTCCCTGAGGCTCTTTTTCCTCTGCTTTACACCATGAGAGAGGCTGTTTCCTACAGAATCCAGTTCTATGTTGCCTACTCATATAATTTGATAAAACCCACTGCTAGCAGTACCATCTTCAAATGACCTACAGTCTCAGCTAGGCTAACTCAGTGTTGCACAAGTTTCTAACAGTGCCTGGTCGGATCCTTGCTTATTTCCGACTGCCCTTCACCCAGCTGGGCTCTATAAGGAGAAGAGAGAGCAGTCTCTGTTCTGTGACTGGTCTGTGTAAGTTTCACCCCCTCTCCTGCTGGAGACCCACGGTTCCCAGATATTTGATGTGAAAGACTTTCGCCCCTTGATGGGTTGAAATTAATAATCCAAAGGAAGGTAATCTGAAATAGGGACCAGTAAAGCAGCAAATTAAATAATAAATATTAGAGGCTGGGTTGAATTTTAAGTATTTTGCTGTTTCAATAAGTTAAGACAATCTGCCTAAGCTGGAATCAGATTCAACCAGAAATTGCAGCTCTTGCTCAAAGAGGCATAAATATTACACAACAGTTTAAAATGACCCCATTGTATTTATTCTTTTTGCTGCAAAAACTTAAACTCCCAGACCAAGGGTGTCAGCTCTAACCCACCAGGTTAAGCAAACAGGAATGTGAAGTTGAATGGGTGGGGCAACAATCCTCATGGCCTGGGGAGGGAGGACTGTCTGAAGCAGGCAACCTGAGCTCCAAGCTCAGTGGTAAAGGGGTGATGGTCTGGGGCCAGAGGACTTCCGTAGGTGGTGGACACACATTGTTTTCTTCAGGCTCTCCCCGACACGTGCCTTGTGCCAAATTACAGACTGGAAAACCACAGGATGATTCCATCCCTGTGGGAAATCTCTTCCTCCGCCTGTGATCACCTGTTACGAAGCAGTGTTATCTAGTGGAAGGAGCACAGGCCTGGGACGCAGAGGACTAGGGTTCTCATCCCAGATCAACCACTGGCCTGCTGTGTGACCTTGGGTGGGTCACCTAGCTTCTCCATGCCTCAGTTTCCTCATCTGTAAACAGGGGATTCAACAGCTGTTCTCCCTCCCCCTTAGAATGTAAGCCCTGTGTGGGGCAGGGACTGTGACTTTATATCTACTCCAATACTTACTAAGCACTTAGCTACCCTATTATTATTATTCAAGTAATGATGGAACAATCACAGAATAAGAGGTATTTATTAAAGTTTCATGCACTCAGCGCTTGGGAGAGTACAATAGAGTAGAAATGATCCTGCCCCTCAGAGTTTCCCATCTAAGGAGACAGACAATAAAATAAGTTATCAATAGGGCAAGTTTGGATATTGAGTCCATCAGTAGAGGAGGGACTCTCTCTTTCTCTTTCCCTTCCCCCAGTCAGCCAAGTCATTTAGAAACTTTCAAAGTCATGGGGGAGGCAATTATCTGTCAGCGACACCCTGCTTACCTTGCAACCACCCCAATACTTAGCACAGTGCTTGGCACATAATGAGCACTTTATTTTTTATGGTATTTGTGAAGCATTTACTATGTACCAGGCACTGTACTAAGCACTGGGGTAGATACAAGCTAATCAGGTTGGACACAGTCCCGGTCTCAATGGGGCTCACAGTCGATCCCCATTTTACGGATGAGGTGACTGAGGCAACAGAAGTCGTGACTCACAGCGGAAAAGTAACAGAGGCAGGATTAGAACCCAGGTCCTTCTGGCCCAGGCCCGTGGTCTGTCCACTAGGCAATGCTACTTCTCAGTACTTACTAAATCCCCTTTAAAAAACAAAAAACCTGCTACACTCTCAGCCTTCTGTCACACACCCTTTTTTTTGTTTATCCTTAGAGGAATGCAGGGGTGGAGCCAACTTTGGGTAGGGTCAGGTTAAGGGCAAATTCCCAGGATGTCGGGCTTTCCAGAGGAGAGATTTGAGGGTCGGGGTCAAGGGAAGGACACCAGTGAGGGCGAGATTGGGGGCTCAGGTCAGAAGGACTGCCGCTCCCCTCCTCAAAAAAAATTTTTTTTTAATGCAAAAAGTGCACCTTCGGCCCTAGGCTGCAGAGCAAATGCCTGTATGCTGGCTGGGGCAGTCTGGCACTGGAGGGGACCCACTACCTTCTTCTTTACCCAAGGCCCTCCTTAGCATTACTGCCTTCCAAAGCCCATTGCAAAGAGAAAATATTCTATGACCCAAATACCGGTTATCCAAGCCGAGTTTCATTATTTCACACAGCGAAAACAAAATAATAATAATCGTGGTATTTGTTAAGTGCTTACTACGTGCCACGCATTATACTACGTGCTAGGGTAGATACCAGATAACTGGGTTGGACACATACATAAGGCTCACAGTCTTAATCCCCATTTTACAGATGAGGTAACTGAGGCACAGAAAAGCTAAGTGACTTGCCAAGTCACATAGCAGACAAGTGGCAGAGCCTGGATTAGAAACCAAGTACTGAGGCCTAGGCAAAAAAGTTCACACAAAATTGGGTTTGTTCTTCAAATTTTTAACTCAACTAGTTTCCATCCCATTAGCTAGGATTGTTGGCTTTAAATGGATATAATACAGTTGTGTACATTCATTCTGAACCTATGGGTTCAAAAGTGTGGGATGGACTGTTAAATAGCCAACAACTCAGACTGGATAACAATTTCCCAATTGGGGAGCTTTTAACCAGGCCATCAGCAAAAGTGTCTCTCTTAGTTCCTTTGAAAAGCTGACTTTCAAAATGCAGCCAGGAAGCATGCTCCTAAGAAACTTTGGCTCCTATTTGGACATGGTGTCCCCTTCTTCTAGACCTTCGACCCATATCCGATACTCAGAGCTGACGAGCTGAGATGGGATGGAGAAGACGAGTCGTGGCCCATGATGGTTTAGTGAGGGACAGACTTTGTTGCTTTCATTAAAGTCTGGCAGCCGAGCTTGGTGGTCTGAAATCCTAAACCCCAATCCCAGTTGGACAGCTATGCAACCTCAGGAGAGCCCCCGAGTCTCTCTAAAGTAGTGAGAAGATGGCTCAATTGATTTTAAACTGCTATGAATTTATCAGCTGGAAGATGCTGTGTGTGATCGCTAGAACTAGCTTCCCCCCCTGCAGAGATCAAATCACCGATCCCCGCTCATACCACTTGGACCCTCTAGAAATAGACCCATAGATGTGCAAAGGAATATTATTAATATTTGGACAAGGCAAAGGAATACATTTCAGCACAACAAGAGCTGCAAACGGGAGGGAAGTGTTAGGCTGAGCTGAGTCACCCCACGCAAATGTAAAAAATAATCTCCCATTGTCTTTGAAAGAACTGCCTCAACAGCAATTTGAGTCTTTTCCCACCATGCCCAAGACAGCATGTTGCTCAAGTCTTCTTGTTCTCAAAAGGGACCCCAAATCCTATGTCAGTACTGATATCTTGCTGTGTGGGTGAGAGAAGAGAGCTGCAATTCAGCCTTAGTTGGTCCGGAGGGCTAGGGGGCTGGGGGCGGGCAGGCTACGGTGGAGGGGAAGAGAAAAACAATAGCAAAGATGAGGACAAAGGAGCGAACTTCCCATTTTGAGCTCAAGGGCAAGCAGCATGCCCATGGGTGCGGTCGGGAGGAAAGGAGGAAATTCTAGAAGGGGGCAGGGCTTCCCCAGCGGTGATGAGAGAAAGATGCTTCCAGTTTATAGAGAATTAGTGAAAGAACATCTCCTCTAAAACAAATAATATCCTGATAAAAGGATGAGATTAAGAAACTAGCATTTAAGGACTTAGAGCTCCAGCAGAGAAGTCCCCCTCCTCCCTCCACCATGCAGTGCAAGAAAAATGCATGTGACCAGATGGCCCACATTATGAAGATTGGCTGGTTGGGCAATGTGGCCACAGTCCCACCCCTTGAATTATGGTTGACTGGATCCTTCATAAGGCCCTGCATTGGAGGCAGTTGCCATGGCTGGGGGCTCTACCCCTTCAGGAGCCAAGATACAGAGATCATTTCTGCCACATCTCCAGGGACTGTCCATGGTCTTGACATAAATGGCAGCACAATCCAGTCAAGAGGAACCACTATGGTGGTGGCTTCCCTTCATTTGTGGCCACCGCCACTACTCTCCCCTGTTAACTCCATGACATCATCCTGGTGAGTTATTATGAACAAGTGCTGTTGAGTCGTTTCCGATTCATAGCACCTCTATGGATCTATTTTCTTCAGAGCGTCCTGTCTTCTGACAATCCGTAACCCTGCTAACAGTTCTTCCATTATCTTTGTTATGGTTTCTATCCATCTAGCTGCTGGTCTGCCTATTCCACACTTTCCCTGGACTTTTCCTAGCATTAGTGTCTTCCCCAGAGAATTAGTCCTCCTGATTATGTGCCCATAAGTCGAGTCATTTGGCCTTCCAAAGACCACTTTGGCTTAATTTGCCCCAAAATCCATTTGTTTGTTTGTTGGGCAGTCCATGGTGAGTAGTTTGATTCAAAACTGTCAGCTCACACAATATCCCTCTCCCTCCCTACACCTCACTATAATAATAATAATGACGTTGGTATTTGTTAAGTACTTACTATGTGTAGAGCACCGTACTAAGCGCTGGGGCGGATACAAGCAGATCAGGTTGGACACAGTCCCTGTCCCACATGGGGATCACAGTCTTAGCCCCCATTTCACAGATGTGTAACAGGCAGAGACAAGTGAAGTGATTTACCCAAGGTCACACAGCAGACAAGTGACAGAGCTGGGATTAGAACCCAGGTACTTCTGATTCCCAGGCCCGTGCTCTATCCAGTAGGCCATGCTGCTTCTACCTAGCACCAAACGTATGACACTTTAACCCCCAACATATATAGTAATCCCTACTAAAGAACCAGAAAGCCTTGATTAAATGATAGGGTGGGTCAGATGGGGCAGCTGACTAATGGATCTCCTTAAATGTGCAGTAAGGCACATGGGCTAAGCTGAGTTCTTTCCAATATACACACTACCCACACAGAAATGAACAATCAGCCAAAAATGACCCCAAATTGTTCCCAGAGCATTGGGGAAATGGGGTCTTGTCCTGCAAGCCCAATCCATCCACCCTAGATATTTTCTTGTTGAAAAAAAGTCACTTTCTTTCTTTCTAGGCCATCCACTGGTCTCTTGTTTCTCAATTCCAGCTTCCTTGAATCCTTGCTGGGGAGTCCTTCATCCAGCTTGGTGTGTGAATTCACAATCATCCTTATCACCGGCAGTATTAATTGAGCCCCACTTAGATGCAGTGTAATAATAAGAATAAAATAATTATGACATTAAAATGCTTGCTCTGTGCCAAGTACTGTTCTAAGCGCTGGGGTAGATACAGGTAATCAGGTTGTCCCATGTGGGGTTCACAGTCTTAATCCCCATTTTAGAGGCACAGAGAAGTCAAGTGGTTTGCCCAAGGTCACACAGCAGACAAGTAGCGGAGCAGGGATTAGAACCCACGTCCTCTGACTCCTAAGCCCGTGCTCTTTCCACTAAGCCATGCTGCTTCTCATGAGTACTGAATTCGGCACTTGGGAAACGTACTGAGGTGTAATTCTTTGCATCATCCTTCTCCCTAGATGGCATCCAATCATCAACGCCTATGTAATCAATAATAATAGTGGTATTTGTTAAGCGCTTACTACGTGCAAAGCACTGTTCTCATACTTGAGAATCTATAATGTGCACAACATTGTATTAAGCATTCTAGAGAGTGGAATGGAATTAGTATTTCTGACCCCCGCTCTCAAACAGCTTATGATGTAGAGGAGAACACAGCTACACAAAACAATTACTAGTAGGAGGAAGTAATAGAGAAGCTATGTAGAGTGCTATGGAAAACATCAAAAACTAAGACAGAGTGGAATGACGGTATTTCACCAGGGCCACAGAAAAAAATCAAATTCTTCTTATTGGTGACTTGGATGCATAAGGCATTTATAATCTCTGCTGAGTGGGATAAAGTTCCCACTTCATCCACTGAGACACACTGCTTCTCTGAATAGCAAGGGCTTAAAAGGTACAGGTACAGAGAAGCAGCTTGGTCAAGTAGAAAGTCAACCAGCCTGGGAGTCAGAGAATCTGGGTTCTAATTCCCCTGGCCTGGAATAATAATAATAACAATAATAATAATAACAATGGCATTTAAGTGCTTACTATGTGCAAAGCACTGTTCCCTCCACACATCCACCAAACTAGCTCTCTTCCTCCCTTCAAAGCCCTACTGAGAGCTCACCTCCTCCAGGAGGCCTTCCCACACTGAGCTCCCTTTTTCCTCTCCTCCTCCCCATCCCCCCCACCCTACCTCCTTCCCCTCCCCACAGCACTTGTATATTTGTTCAGATTTATCACTATTTATTTTACTCGTACGTATTTACTATTCTATTTATTTTGTTAATGATGTGCATATAGCTATAATTCTATTTGTTCTGATGATTTTGACACCTGTCTTCATGTTCTGTTTTGTTGTCTGTCTCCCCCTTCTAGACTGTGAGCCCGTTGTCAGGTAGGGACCATCTCTATATTTTGCTGACTTGTACTTCCCAAGCACTTAGAACAGTGCTCTGCACACAGTAAGCGCTCAATAAATACGATTGAATGAATGAAGTTCTTAACTAGTGCGGAGTTGGGAAAGAAAGGTCCAACTGAACAATGTTTAGTAAAAATAAAGTTAGTCATGACTGACACCATCCTTCAACATGCAAGTATACGGAAGATCTCTTGGATGCTCCTTTGCTCGGTACACTGGCATCTTATTGGCTTTGCCCCAGTTCTCTACATAATCTTTAGGATGTCAGACTCATTTATATTTTGTGTGATGGTGCTGAAAGGCAGACTAGATTATCAGATGAGGCACAGCCAATTAAATCTAACAGTTCAGAAGTCCTGCCACCAGAGATGCGGTAAACCAATCAGATGATTTAATATTGCTCGACTTAAACAAATTGAAAATTGTAGTTATTTGGCAAATGAGATTCACAAAGCACGCCTGACTCAGCTGGATAAATTGGAATCTATTGTTGAGTTGTACGTGAGGCAGGACTCACGGCTGCAACAAACACTATTAGTTCAAGCAGAGAGTAAACATCGGGACTGTTGAGATGGAGAATGACTCAGTCAGTCTGCTGGCATTTAGGCATCATAGCTCAGATATGTGACGGAAATTCATTAAAGATCACTTCCTAAAGAATCAGCTAGTGAAGTGCAGAGATTTGGGCAATGAAAAAAAAAGTGGTAGCGCTTTCTAGCCGCTGATGGTCAGAGAGATGCTAAGTATAGCAATCCGTGGACAAGTTGACAGCCTAGGACTTAGACCAATGGAAGGTGGACAAGTCTGCGTGGCTCAGTGGAAAGAGCACGGGCTTTGGAGTCAGAGATCATGGATTCAAATACCAGCTCCACCAATTGTCAGCTGTGTGACTTTGGGCAAGTCACTTAACTTCTCTGGGCCTCAGTTACCTCATCTGGAAAATGAGGATTAAGACTGTGAGCCCCCCGTGGGACAATCTGATCACCTTGTAACCTCCTCAGCACTTAGAACATTGCTTTGCACATTGTAAGCGCTTAATAAATGCCATCATTATTATTATTATAAGTCTTGATAACTGGCCCCAAGGTCATTCTGAGGTGTGGAGCCACAGCAGCCCAACAATTTACTAAATTGCTCTGCAAGAAGCATTCAACTTATTTACTGTTTCAGATTCAGGAGCAACTCGTCTCTCTATCAACCCTTGCAAACATTCTCGGGGCCATTAAACATGTGTCTAATGGTAAGACACCTGGCCTTAATGACATCCCTGCTGAAATAGTCGAATTAAGTACACATAAATCTGGCACAACTGTTCCCAGAGTACTGTAAGAGATGGAATCTCTGCCACAGGAAGTCAAAGTCGGTCATCAATACAGAGCAGTGACCAAGCAAGTGGCAACAGTCACCACTGTTTTAGTCATTTCAGCCTTTCACGCCTACCTGTGGCCAGCAAAACGGTCACCAAAATTTGGGCAAATAAACTCACAGTGAAATACAGAACAAGTCCTGTCAAAAAGTCAGTGCGGTCTGGCCACGTGTCTAAGGGAATGAGATTCACAGTCAGACTGATCCAGGAAAAAGTGCTGGGAGCCAAAACTGTGATCTTCATTCTGGGCTCATATGACCTATTTTGACACAGTTCTTCAGGATGACCTGTGGCAGCTTTTAGGTAAATTTGGCTCTCCAGATAAATTCATCAAGATCATCCAGTCGTTTCATGACAGTTCACTTGCCAGCATTGCTGACTCTCTAAAACTGTCAGAACTATTTACCGTCACCAAACAAGGCCGCCTACTGCCTCTGTTGTTTATCATTTATTATGCAACAATCCTGATAGATGCACACAGGAGCAACAAACCTACTGCTGTTCAATATCGCACGGATGGTGGCACCTTCAATTTGCAGCCCCAGCACTGAAAAGCAAAGTTGTCAACTTTCTTGCACATGATTTAGGACGTGTCATTGACTGAAAATTGGCTGCCCCACTCTCAAAGGTGTTTAGTCTACTGTGCCTTATTTTGCACAAGGTGCAATACTCTTTGGTCTTCCCATAAACAGTAAGAAAATAGCAGGCCTCCATCAATTATATCCCAATATTCAGCATACCATTAGCTGTTCCTCTAAAAACACACATGTTCTGTTATCTCAGCAGTGTGCTATCCCTGGATTTTTTAAAAGGAACAAGGAAATTACATTGAGGACTGTCAGAGTCAGCAAAGCCTTCAGTTGACAAACTTCAGCTATAAAACAAACAAAAAAGTTATCAACCTTGAGATGAAAGTTGATGTGTACCGCTCAGAGGTCATCAATAATTCGTTCTTGAGCACTGCAATGCTCAAAAATCTGGGCTAATGTCACACAGAATGGATCACTACCAGCTCTGGCAACAAAAGGGGCTTGAATATTGCCACTCCTCTGACATTACCCTACATTCTCCAGCCTTAACTTAGAGTCAAAATTTAATTGACAAATTGCCTAAGTAAAGGGACAATTAATAACTGGCATGAATTCGCAACACTAACCTCTCAAATTACAAAAATAATGCTATTAGCATTTATTTAGTGCTCAGAATGTGTGAAGCACTATTAAGACTGGAAATAATTCATGGATATTGATTCTTCTGTCAAGAGTACTGAACATCAACTCTGTGTACAACACTGTTCTAAGCACTTGATAGAGTACAACATAGCTAGTAGAAACAATCCCTGTCCTAAAAGAGCTTATTGTCTAGCAGGGGAGCTCACTGACAGATAAGAGGACAAATGAAAAGTGGATATGTGTGAGTTAATGTATCCATATATAGCAGAAAAGTTAGACCTAGATGTACATACGTGTGTAGTCTGTGCCAAAGTCGTATTTTGAAAATAACTTGAGAAAAAGCGAAATCAATCAGGAAGCTTTTCCGGAGGAAAGTGATTTCAGAAGTTCCGTGCAGAGAGGCAGAGCAGTGGTCAAATGGATTTGAAGGCATATGGAGTTCCAGGCTGGAGGAAGGGGGTGAACAAGACATAAGGGGATGAACAAGAGATTGGAAGTGGGTGATATGAAAATGAGACACAATTGAGAGAAACGGAGAATACAAGCTAGGGAGTAGTGGAAGAGAGAGTGAATTACGTGAAGGGAAGAGTGTTGAATGGGGGCCTGAAAACCAGAGGTCAGGAGTTTTTATTCAACTTGGAAAGGAAGGGATAACCACTGAAGGATTTAAGAGAGGGGAAGTATGTACAGAGAGATGTTTTCAAAAAATGAGCCACATGGCAAAGTAAAATATAGCCTGGCAGTGAACAGGCTGATACAGTAGTCAAGACGGTATGACAACTTCCTGGACCAGCGTGGTGGCTGTTTGAATGGAGGGCAGGGGACAGATTCAAAATTTTGGAGAGGAAAAACAAACATCATTTCAGGGACTATTCCAGAAGTGTCTGGGTCTTTAAACCTCCCTTCCCCAAACTTGCACCCCCAGGTTCAAGGTGAAAGTGCTTTATTCTACATGAGGCTTGTTCAATCCCTGCTATTGAGATATTATAGGTATTATTATCATTTAGACTGCAAGCCCCATGTGGGACGGGACTCTCTCAGATCTAATTAACAACTTGTATCTATCCCAGTGCTTAATAAATACCATAGTAATGGGAGATTCTGACGCAGTATTGCTATAAAAATAATAATAGTGGTATTTGTTAAGTGCTTACTGCATGCCAGGCACTGTACTAACAATGTCACAATATTGCTAAAGAAACCTTACTGCTACGCTGAGAATAAACCAGGACTGGCAGGCCAGAAGCAAAGAGTTGGCACTTCTCAATTCCTTCTTCCTCTTTCATCTCTTAATTTATTGGCAGTCTCTGTCATTTTCTGTAGATATGGGCCCAGGCCTAAGAGGGCCAACCTGTATCTTGCCTATATGCTGTCGGTTCAGGAATGCTAGGGGATTATTTCAAAGAAGCACCCCTATGTTGTACGCAGGGATTTGGATTGACAAGGAATTTAAGAGGATTTTCATGCCATATATTTGTTATTCATTCTGTTGTTGCCACAGCATGCAGGATTTATGTGCATTTAAGATATCAACTTCTCCATGTTGCCTATGGTTCTCTCGCAGCTGCCTGTTTGTTGCAATGCTAAGGGGCCACTGTTGAATCAAAGGAGTTTGGCGGGAATTCTATTTGGAATTTTTGTGAAATTTGGTTCTGGGACCAAGGAGTCCCCCACATTCATTCACCTAAATTAGCAAAGACCAAATAAACCCAGCCTCCTGACTAAAGGAACAAAACAAATTGATGGGGCAGAGAGTTCTGGAGTTCCCTGATCCTTCTTTTCATGTTAGGATTCACTGGTCTCCAGGATCAGGATAAGGTAGACAACTTATCTACCTTAAATGTGACATTTATTTAGTGCTACTTAGCCACACACAATATAATAATAATTGTGGTATCTGTTAAGCACTTACGATGTGCCAGGCACTGTACTAAGTGCTGGGGTGGATATAAGCAAATCGGGTTGGACACAGTCCCTGCCCCACTTGGGGCTCACATTCTCATTCCCCGTTTTACAGATGAGGTAACAGAGGCGCAGAGACGTGAAATGACTTGCCCAAGGTCACACAGCAGACAAGTGGCATGTTTGTACATATTTATTACTCTATTTATTTATATATTTTACTTGTACATATCTATTCTATTTATTTTATTTTGTTTAGTATGTTTGGTTTTGTTCTCTGTCTCCCCCTTTTAGACTGTGAGCCCACTGCTGGGTAGGGACTGTCTTTATATGTTGCCAACTTGTACTTCCCAAGCGCTTAGTACAGTGCTCTGCACACAGTAAGCGCTCAATAAATACGATTGATGATGAAGTGGCAGAGCTGGAATTAGAACCACACAACCTGCTGACTCGGAGGCTCGCTTCTAACCACTATGCCCTGCTGCAGTGAGGATGCAAGGTCAGTACACACAGAAACCCATTTAGAAGTGGAGAACCCAACCTCCACTGGCTCCACTCCTTTTAGACTGTGAGCCCACTGTTGGGTAGGGACTGTCTCTATATGTTGCCAATTTGTACTTCCCAAGCGCTTAGTACAGTGCTCTGCACATAGTAAGTGCTCAATAAATACGATTGATTGATTGATTGGAAGATTGGTCCTTGATACCCAAGACATTCAGCAGTCAAATACGATTGAATGAACCTGAGAAACAGCAAGGCTTCGTAGACAGAACACAGGCCCGGGAGTCCGAAGGACCTGGTTTCTAATCCTTGTCTGCTGTGTGACCTTGGGCAAGTCACTTACCTTCGCTGAGCCTCAGTTATCTCATCTGTAAAATAGGGATTGACTGTGAGCCCCGCGTGGGGCATGGATTGTGTCCAACCTAACTAGTTTGTATCTAACCAAGCTCTCAGTAGAGTGCCTGACACATAGTAAGCACTTAATGACTACCCTCAAAAACATATTTCCTTCTCCAGGAGTAGAAGGGGAACACATTGTTTTGTTGTCTGTCTCCCCCTTCTAGACTTTGAGCTCGTTGTTGGGTAGGGACCGTCTCTATATGTTGCCAACTTGTACTTCCCAAGCGCTTAGTACAGTGCTCTGCCCACAGTAAGCACTCAATAAATACGATTGATTGAATGAATGAATGAATCAGGCGCCTTTATGCACTTCTTCCTCCTTAACCCCCCACTTTGCCAAAGGTCAATAAGCATAACAGTAAAATCTCTCACTATATTATTTTCTTTTCCTGTAGGTAAATACTGATTTTTTTCCACATTTCTAATGCAGCTTGAATGATAAATATTCTAATAACAGCCATTCTCCAGGGTGAGAGACACATTAAAAGCTACCGTACGAGACTTACCATGGCTGAATCTCTTCTCCAGTTACGCTCTTGAAGCAGGTTCAAGTCCAGCTCCCGGCTTCCTGAAAGGTAAGATTTCCAGATGGAAACTGCAGGGCTTTCCCTGGGCTGCTGAAAAGCTGATCTGCTCAGCTCCACAAGCACCCTGGCTTGCACCAATGGCTGCCTCTAACTCCCTTGATTTTTCTGGAATGATCATGAAGTCTGGGCTTGGACCAGCTGATCCCTATTCAAAGAATGGTTCCGAGGATTCCAAAACAGCTGAGCTTAATCCTCCCGTAGGTGATTGCAGCGAAGCCCCGAGATGTACTAGCCATGATACTGCTAGGGGCTCGGGAGACTCTACGTCTTGTGCAGTTGTAGAGCTGTCCATTTCAAAGATAATAATAATAATAATGGCATTTATCATCATCATCATCAATCGTATTCATTGAGTGCTTACTATGTGCAGAGCACTGTACTAAGCGCTTGGGAAGTACAAATTGGCAACATATAGAGACAGTCCCTACCCAACAGTGGGCTTTATTAAGCGCTTACTATGTGCAAAGCACTGTTCCAAGCGCTGGGGAGATTACAAGGTGATCAGGTTGTCCCACGGGGGGCTCACAGTCTTAATCCCCATTTTACAGATGAGGTAACAGAGGCACAGAGAAGTTAAGTGACTTGCCCAAGGTCACACAGCTGACACACCTGTATATATGTATATATGTTTGTACATATTTATTACTCTATTTATCTTACTTGTACATATCTATTCTATTTACTTTATTTTGTTAGTATGTTTGGTTTTGTTCTCTGTCTCCTGCTTCTAGACTGTGAGCCCGCTGTTGGGTAGGGACTGTCTCTATGTGTTGCCAATTTGTACTTCCCAAGCGCTTAGTACAGTGCTCTGCACATAGTAAGCGCTCAATAAATACGATTGATGATGATGATGATGATGATATCTATTCTATTTACTTTATTTTGTTAGTATGTTTGGTTTTGTTCTCTGTCTCCCGCTTCTAGACTGTGAGCCCGCTGTTGGGTAGGGATTGTCTCTATGTGTTGCCGACTTGTACTTCCCAAGTGCTTAGTACAGTGCTCTGCACACAGTAAGCGCTCAATAAATACGATTGATTGATTGATTGATTGACAATTGGCGGAGCTGGGATTGGAACCCATGACCTCTGACTCCAAAGCCCGTGCTCTTTCCACTGAGCCACACTGCTTCTCTAATGATCCTGCCGACACTGAGGCTGCCTCCATGAGTGTGTCAGTGAGACTCTCTTGTATATTTTAGCCGTGAAAACACAGTAGTGTGCCTTAGGCCCCGTATGGCGAAGTACAGCTTTGTGTACCGTATCACCAGAGGAAGGTGCAGCTGAGGGGTCTAAATGCGTGGCAAGGGAGGGGCTGCTCCAGGGACAGACTAACTGCTAGCCCACCTGACCTGAACCCCCCCAAAAAAACAGCTGCCACCAGTGGGAAGGGGGAGGAAGAGGATGCTACGGAGGGGAACGGAGTGCATCTCCTTCCCTTCCTGCTGTTCTGGGTGTGTAGCCGTTCCCTGAGGAGAACCGGCCTCAACCTGTTGACACTTAACCTATACGGGTGGGTGGAGAAGATGCTTTTTTAAAAATAGGCACTTGGTACCCAGAGAACATTCCCTCCTTGTTCATCACCATTGAAGGCAAGGCAAATGGGTGGGTACTTCCTTGAAAAGTTCTTGTGTGCGTCCCTACTGTAATTACTTGGTTTCAGGCTGGTTGGCACTAGAGAAGCCGTTAATCACAACTGGGAACTAAATTAGTAAGCAAAGCTGGGAGACATCTGGTTCGGAGGTCGGGCATTTTTGTGGTACCCCAGAATTATATGACTTCAGGATCAGGAGAATTGACCCCGACAAGAGCTTTTGGCAGAACACAGAATGATAGGGCAGAAGGACTATGAAGAGGTCATCGAGGCTACCCTCAGGCTGGTCTTTCTTCAAACGGGACTGGCCTCAAACCATTCCTAAAAGAAGGAGACTCCACACCCTGGGCTTTGGATCATTTCCAGTCTCTCGCAACCCCATAAGGTCGGGAAGTTCTTCCCAAGAATAATCTCAATCCGTCTGGCTTCATTTTCAGTCTATTCCCTCTGGCCTATTTTTGATGAGTCGCTTTGAAAGCTGCCATGGCCTCAGGGGAAGAACGGAGGACTTGAGATGCAGGGATAGAGATGCTTGTGTTGCTAGCATGAGCCTTTCAGGTAAATTAGCTGTTCTTACCTACCACCCTCTTCACTTAATACTCTTCACATGAAAGGTCTGAGTTGAATTTTTTTTTCATCAGAGCCCAATATTAGGGATGGTAAAAAGGACTTTTTTCGGATCTGAGGTGCAGTTTGGAAATTCCAGCACAACTAATCATTCTGGAGGAGCTTCATGGAAGTACCATAATTGAATTATGCTAGTATGTCCCAACTGATCTTATCTTGCTTGCCACCAAACCCCTGGCTTGGACCTCCCTCCCCCTTCATATTATTGTTATCATTATCC
Source organism: Tachyglossus aculeatus (assembly GCF_015852505.1). Classification (NCBI taxonomy): domain Eukaryota; kingdom Metazoa; phylum Chordata; class Mammalia; order Monotremata; family Tachyglossidae; genus Tachyglossus; species Tachyglossus aculeatus. The sequence continues at coordinate 37,880,691 of NC_052067.1, read as the reverse complement.
AGTGCCTAGAACAGTGCTTGGCACATAGTAAGCACTTAACAAATACCATTGTTATTATTATTATTATTACTATTGTATCTACTATATCCAACAGATTACCTCTCTCCCCATCATAAAAGCCTTAATAAAATCACATCTCCTCCATGAGGCCTTCCCTGACTAAACCCTCATTACCCTGCCCCAGTCCTTCTTTCTATGTCACCTATGTACTTAATTCTGTTGCCCTTAAGTACTTTGACAGTCTCCCCTCCCTAAGCCCCTCAGCACATGTACATATTCGTCTGTATTTTATTTTAATGTCAGTTTCCCCGAGTCTGTAGGCTCCTAGTGGGCAGGGATTGTCTATACCTACTCCTTTGTACTGTATTCTCCCAAGTGCTTAGTACAGTGCTCAACACAAATGATTGATTGATTGACTGGAGCCTATACTGCCCAGACACCGTAAATCAAGCCCCTTCTCATGAATCCTATGTATTCTACGAACAGTGAAACCTCATATAATACTAGAGCTGATAATAATAATTCTGGCATTTGTTAAGCACTTACTATGTGCCAAGCCCTGTACTAAGAGCTGCGGTCAATACAAGATAATCAGGGTAGACAATTCTCATCCTACAGGTGACTCATAGTCTAAGAGGTAGGGAGAACAGGTATTTAATCCCCATTTTACAGATGAGGAAAGCAGGGCAGCACCATGAACTTAAATGACTCACCCGAAGTCACATGGCAGACAAGTGGCAGAGGGGACATTAGAACCCAGGTCACCAGACTCGCGGGCCTATGCACTGTCCTGGGCAAACTTGATGTCTTGCAAAATTGTGGCACAGGAGTCATTGAGCCTATGAGGTATAGGGAGTTGAGTTCAAGATATCTGATTTTTCTTTATTTGGGGGGAAAACTTATTTTTTGAAATCTACACACTGTAAATGAATAACATAATGTATCTGTGTCACTGTTCCGGATCTAGATATGCACGTTTTGATATCTCTGCTGTACTGTTTTTCTCTGTATGGATTTCTACGGGAGTTCCCATCAGTGTATTTGTTTCTCTTTGTTTGAGTTTTGATTGTGTGTCTCCCTGGATGTGTCCGAGTTTTTCTGTGTGTTCTGAGCTTAGTTTTACCTGCCTGGTAAATCTATTCATCTGGCTCTTTATCATTCTTCTGTCTCCCTTCAAATCTGCCTGTGGGATTTTGCAGGGGAATGTAGGGGGTCTCCGACTACTGCTGTCTCTATATTCCCTGGCTCAGTGCAAAAACTCCCACCCTCCCTCCCCCGAGAGTTATCTGAAGCCTTCTTAACCACAACGGCAGAGCAGAAACTTTCTACTGTACACCAAAACCTACCTTCCTTTGTCAGAAACAGGCAGTGGGACTGTGGACATACCGACCTCACAGATACTGTATTTGGACATGGGATAGGTTGCATCTCCCGAGAAGCAGAGGGGGCATCAACTACGTTTTGTAAACACATTTCTCATGTGGTTACTGAATGCATCTGCAAAGCTGCCATGAAATAAAGCACTCATTTGTAAGCAGAACATAATTGCCACAGAATGAAATGGCATTTGGTGTGTACTGGAAGAGGGTGTCTGTCTAGACTGTCGTGACTTGCCTATTAAGCTCCCATCAATATTAATTAAAAGTACATTCTTGTGGATCAGGAACTGAATAGACCCCTAAATTAACACTTCATTCCATCAGTGGACTCGTTTCCTTCTTCTACTTACTGATTTCCATTTCCCCAACACAATCACTTTCATTTCAACCAGGGCTCTCCTGGAATAGAAACAGAGAAAAGAAGAGAGAGCACGACGGGTTTTAATTCCTGGTTCTCCTTTTATCTCTCTGGCCGTTCATCCTTCTCGGGCTCCTCCTCTGCCTCCCACCCCCTAACTGTGGGGGTCCCTCAAGGTTCAGTTCTGGGTCCCCTTCTATTCTCCATCAACACCCAATTTCTCAGAGAACTCATTCTCTCCCACGGTTTCAACTACCACCTCTGTGCGGATGACACCCAAATCCACATCTCCAGCCCTGATCTCTCTCCCTCTCTGCAGTCTCGCATTTCCTCTTGCCTTCAAGACATCTCTACTCGGATGTCCTCCCGTCACCTCAAGCTTAACGTGTCCAAACAGAACTCCTTATCTTCCCACCCAAACTGTGTCCTCCCCATGACTTTCTCATCACTGTAGAGCACACCTCCATCCTTCCTGTTTCACAAGCCCATAACCTTGACAATATCCTTTACTCCTCTCTCTCATTCAACCCACATATTCAATCCAACACTAAATCTTGTCGGTCCCACCTTCACAACTAGATGGCTAAAATCTGCCCTTTCTTTTCCATTCGAACTGTTACCACGTTAATCATCATCATCATCATCATCAATCGTATTTATTGAGCGCTTACTATGTGCAGAGCACTGTACTAAGCGCTTGGGAAGTACAAATTGGCAACATATAGAGACAGTCCCTACCCAACAGTGGGCTCACAGTCTAAAAGGGGGAGACAGAGAACAAAACCAAACATACTAACAAAATAAAATAAATAGAATACAATACAATCATTACAATCATTCATCCTAGCCTGCCTGGATTACTGCATCAGCCTCCTTGCTGACCTCCCTGCCTTCTGTCGCTCCCCACTCCAGTCCATACTTCACTCTGCTGCCGGGATCATTTTTCTACAAAAACGTCCAGGACATGTCACCCCACTTCTCAAAAAACCCCAGTGGTTGCCCATCCACCTCTGCATCAAACAAAAAATCCTCACCAATGGTTGACAATTACTCTCTCCCATTTCAAAGCCTTAATGATGATGGCATTTGTTAAGCACTTACTAGGTGCAAAGCACTGTTCTAAGCGCTGGGGAGGTTACAAGGTGATCAGGTTGTCCCATGGGGGGGCTCACAGTCTTAATCCCCATTTTACAGATGAGGCTAACTGAGGCCCAGAGAAGGTAAGTGACTTGCCCAAAGCCAGGCACAGCTCCTCCAGGAGGCCTTCCCTAACTAAGCTCCCCCATTCTTCTTCTTCCACTCCCTTCTGCATTGCCCCGACTTGCTCCCTTTGTTCTTCCCCCCCACAGCCCCACAGAACTTATGTACGTATCTGTGATTTACTTATCTATATTAATGTTACATTATATTAATGTCTGTCTCCCCCCTTCCATTCATTCATTCACTCAATCGTATTTACTGAACGCTTACTGTCTCTAGACTGTAAGCTCATTGTGGACAGGGAAATGTGTCTGTTTTTATTGTTGTACTGTACACTCACCCAAGCGCTTAGTATAGTGCTCTGCACACAGTAATAATACTAATGATGGCATTTATTAAGTGCTTACTATGTGCAAAGCACTGTTCTAAGCGCTGGGGAGGTTACAAGGTGAACAGGTTGTCCCACAGGGGGCTCACAATCTTAATCCCCATTTTACAGATGAGGTAACTGAGGCCCAGAGAAGTTAAGTGACTTGCCCAAAGTCACACAGCTGACAATTGGCAAAGCCGGGATTTGAACCCATGACCTCAGACTCCAAAGCCCGGGCTCTTTTCACTGAGCCACGCTGCTTCTCAGTAAGTGTTCAATAAATACAATTGAATGAATTCTTTTCTCTTTTATGGCCAATAATTACATAGTGGCAAATAATTAGATTAACTGCAAAAATGCTGGCTCCTTTAGAAAGAATCTCCCCAAATTATAGATTTCCAGGAAAAGCAAATGAGGCCAAGCTCTTGTTTGATTTCAGAACCTTTGGGGGCTAAAAGCACCTCAAAATACTTTACAAAGTGAGGACTTAAGCTTGCTTAATTGTTGTGCCTGTCTCAGTTCCACAAGCCTCATGACACCCAAATCTCCATCTCTGCCCCTGCTCTCTCTCCCTCCCTTCAGGCTCGTGTCTCCTCCTGCCTTCAGGACATCTCCATCTGGATGTCTGCCCGCCATCTAAAACTCAATATGTCCAAGACTGAACTCCTTATCTTCCCTCCCAAACCCTGCCCTCTCCCTGACTTTCCCATCACTGTAGACAGCACTACCGTCCTCCCCATCTCACAAGCCCGCAAACTTGATGTCATCCCTGACTCTGCTCTCTCGTTCACCCCTCACATCCAATCTGCCACCAAAACTTCCTGGTCTCACCTCCGCAATATCGCCAAGATCCACCCTCTCCTCTCCATCCAAACCGCTACCCTGCTCATTCAATCTCTCATCCTATCCCAACTGGATTACTGCATCAGCCTCCTCTTTGATCTCCCATCCTTCTGTCTCTCCCCACTTCAGTCTATACTTCACGTCGCTGCCCGGATCATCTTTGCGCAGAAACGCCCTGGGCATGTTACTCCCCTCCTCAAAAATCTCAACCTACACATCAAGCAAAAACTCCTCACCCTGGGCTTCAAGGCTGTCCATCACCTTGCCCCCTCCTACCTCACCTCCTTTCTCTCCTTCTCCAGCCCAGGCCGCACCCTCTGCTCCTCTGCCGCTAACCTCCTCACTGTCCTTCGTTCTCACCTGTCCCGCCGTCGACCCCCGGCCCACGTCCTCCCCCTGGCCTGGAATGCCCTCCTTCCGCACATCTGCCAAGCTAGCTCTCTTCCTCCCTTCAAAGCCCTACTGAGAGCTCACCTCCTCCAGGAGGCCTTCTCAGACTGAGCCCCCTCTTTCCTCTCCCCCTCCTCCCCACCCTACCTCCTTCCCCTCCCCACAGCACCTGTATATATGTTTGTACGGATTTATTACTCTATTTATTTACTTTCTAGACTGTGAGCCCGCTGTTGAGTAGGGACTGTCTCTATGTGTTGCCGACTTGTACTTCCCAAGCGCTTAGTCCAGTGCTCTGCACACAGTAAGCGCTCAATAAATACGATTGATTGATTGATTGTACATATTTACTATTCTATTTTGTTAATGATGTGCATCTAGCTGTACTTCTATTTATTCTGATGACTTGACACCTGTCCACATGTTTTGTTTTGTTGTCCGTCTCCCCCTTCTAGACTGTAAGCCTGTTGTTAGGTAAGGACCATCTCTATATGTTGCCAACTTGTACTTCCCAAGTGCTTAGTACAGTGCTCTGCACACAGTAAGCGCTCAATAAATACAATTGAATGAATGAACTACTAAATACTTTGCCTCCTTATCAAATTTTCCCTAGTTCCCCGCTTCTCAGTAGTAGAACGGTACTACTGGATGGCCTTATGCATTGGTAGCTTTTTTAAATTTTTACTACAATCTGACTTGACTGCAGACTGATTTCATTTTGGCCCAGATTAACTTTGAGAGTTAGGTCTGTGGCCACCTCCTGCTTTACACAACTGGTTTTAGTAAAGGAGGCAGAGTCTAAGATGTGTTCCTGCCATAACAATGGTCTGCTTTGGATGTGACTCGGGATTCTTTGTGATGGAGAGAGGAAATTTTCCCTGGAAAGCTCTGGTACTCTGCTCTTTAGGTGGAAAGGATCATGGGATCTTTTGTTCCCACCTTGACGGATTTCAAAGGCTCTGGTATCATCAACTAACCACGTGGAAGTTGAATGGGACCAGGGTTTCTAATACTAATGAAGATGGTAAATCACATTGACATTTCAAAGCCCCTTCAACCAACAGCACTGGTGTGCTCTGGACACTTCCTCAAATTCCTCTCTCTGCCTCTCATTCTGTCCGCGGTCTTGCCTGGTTCTTCTCCTGGAGGGCAGAGGACCAAATCACCAATTAAATCTTCTCCATCTTAAGTTGTTTTGATTCTATGAATGCAATATTCATGTCACTGTTCCCAGAATCTGCTACTTGGTCATCTGCGATTTGGCTTGCCTCTTTTTAACGGTGAACTGGCTTTACAACAAGTGGTTAAATCGAACGAGATTTCTCTCCAAGGGCCTGTACTGGCACCATGCAAAGAGTTAGGGCTCAATGAATAATGGTACTTGATTATAAGACATAGAATCTGAGTCTGCAAAGGGCAAACATATTTTTGGAATTGATGTTTCCCCGCCCTGGGAAAGTCCCATTTTAGACTCAAATCTGGGCATGGATAGACTTAACACTGTGTGTCAGGTGTGGCACCTGCTCCTGGCTCGAGTGCTTAGTACAGTGTTTTGCACAGAGTAAGTGCTAAATAAGTATGATTAAATGAATGGCCACTACGAGGTGATAGGGTATAGAGTCACGGTTCTTTGGACTTCCAGGCTGGCCTGGCTGAAAAGGTCTTGGGTGTCTGGGTTGGGGAAGGCTCACTGACTCAATCGATCAATCAATCAATAATGTTTATCAATCACCTAGTGGGCACAGAGTTCTGTACTAAGTGCATGAGAAAGTATTTTAGAATTAGCAGGCTTGATCTCTGTCTGGTGGGGGAGACACTAAACTAAATTATTTTGAGGAAGAAGAAGGAAAAAGGGATACATACATGAGTCAGTACCTAAGTAATAAGATATGCAAGATATGAACAAAAGTGTGATGGGAAGATGTGATTGTGCAGGAAAATTTTTTTTTAATGGTATTTTTTAAGGGCTTACGATGTGCCAGGCACCGTTTGAAGCCCTGGGATACATACAACCTAACGAGGTTGGACAAAGTCTGTGGTCCCACATAAGGCTCACAGTCTTAATCCCCATTTTACAGACGAGGTAACTGAAGCACAGAGAAGTTAAGTGACTTGCCCAGGTTCACACGGCCGACAAGTGGCAGAGGTGGGATTAGAACCCTGATCCTCTGACTTCCAGTCTTGTGCTCTTTCCGCTAGGCCACGCTGCCACTAGGCCAGGGGAGACTGGAAACTAAATGGGGAAGGCCTCCAGGAGGAGATGAGATTTCAGATAGACTTTGAATATAAAAAAGGCCGAGATTAGTCAGGTTTAAAGGGGAGAGCATTCTGGGGAAGGGAAAAGGTGTGGGCTAGAGTCAGTGACCATACAGATGAAAATGGGGCACAGTGAGTAGGTTACTTTGAAAGGAACAAAGAGCATGAGCTGGGGTGGAATGAGAGAGCCACTGTTGGGTAGGGACCATCTCTATATGTTGCCAACTTGGACTTCCCAAGCGCTTAGTCCAGTGCTCTCCATCCATCCCCTCTATCTTACCTCCTTCCCTTCCCCACGGCACCTGTATATATGTATATATGTTTGTACATATTTATTACTCTATTTATTTATTTATTTTACCTGTACATATCTATTCTATTTATTTTATTTTGTTAGTATGTTTGGTTTTGTTCTCTGTCTCCCCCTTTTAGACTGTGAGCCCACTGTTGGGTAGGGACTGTCTCTATATGTTGCCAACTTGTACTTCCCAGGTGCTTAGTACAGTGCTCTGCACACAGTAAGCGCTCAATAAATACGATTGATTGATTGATCGCTCTGCACACAGTAAGCGCTCAATAAATACGATTGAATGAATTTATTTTATTTGTACATATTTATTCTCTTTATTTTATTTTGTTAACATGTTTTGTTCCTTTGTCTGTCTCCCCCTTCTAGACTGTCTCTATATGTTGCCAACTTGGACTTCCCAAGCGCTTAGTCCAGTGCTCTGCACATAGTAAGCGCTCAATAAATACTACTGAATGAATGAATTTATTTATTTTATTTGTATGTATTTAGTCTATTTATTTTATTTTGTTAATATGTTTTGTTTCGTTGTCTGTCTCCCCGTTCTAGACTGTGAGCCCGCTGTTGGGTAGGGACCGTCTCTATATGTTGCCAACTTCGACTTCCCAAACGCTTAGTCCAGTGCTCTGCACATAGTAAGCGCTCAATAAATATGATCGAATGAATCAATGAATTTATTTATTTTATTTGTATGCATTTATTCTATTTATTTTATTTTGTTAATATGTTTTGTTTTGTTGTCTGTCTCCCCGTTCTAGACTGTGAGCCCGCTGTTGGGTAGGAACCGTCTCTATATGTTGCCAACTTGGACTTCCCAAGCGCTTAGTACAGTGCTCTGCACACAGTAAGCGCTCAATAAATATGATTGAATGAATGCATGGATGAGAGAGGAAGGAGCGTAGAGTTGACTGGGTATCTTGAAATCAGTGGTCAGAAGTGGCTGCTTGATGTGGGGAGGGATGGATAACCGTTTCTGAGAAGTGGGGAACAGTATGTGCAGAACAGTGGCTTCGAAAAGTCCTCCGGCAGCAGAATCAAGTGTAGGGGAGAGGGGGAGAAACGGAATCACGGAAACTAATGAGGCTGATCAAGTGGTCAAACCGGGATATGACCGGGACTTTTGGTTGAGGAAGAAGCAGTGGATCCTGGAAATATCATGAAGAAAAAGAGTTGTGAAGCTCTCGATAAGCAGGCTCTAGTATGAGGGATCACAAGGCCCAGGAACACTCTCACTTGCAGGAATATCAGGAAGATGCTCTAACAAAGAGCTATTTCCTGAACCAAGCAGACAGACTAGTACCAGGATAGAGTATCCGTCGTCCCCTGGGGCCTGGAATGCCCTCCCTCTGCCCATCCACCAAGCTAACTCTCTTCCTCCCTTCAAGGCCCTACTGAGAGCTCACCTCCTCCAGGAGGCCTTCCCAGACTGAGCCCCTTCCTTCCTCTCCCCCTCTTCCCCCTCTCCATCCCCCCATTTTACCTCCTTCCCTTCCCCACAGCACCTGTATATACGTATATGTTTGTACATATTTATTACTCTATTTATTTATTTATTTATTTTACTTGTACATATCTATTCTATTTTATTTTGTTAGTATGTTTGGTTTTGTTCTCTGTCTCCCCCTTTTAGACTGTGAGCCCACTGTTGGGTAGAGACTGTCTCTATATGTTGCCAACTTGTACTTCCCAAGCGCTTAGTACAGTGCTCTGCACACAGTAAGTGCTCAATAAATACGATTGATTGATTGATTGATAGAGGGGAGCAGCCCAAACCTTCGGCACCTACAAGTAACAGCTGCTGGTCTAGCAAGATAGTTTGTAATTAATCAAGCAATAGTATTTTTTGAGGGCCTATTATGGGCACAGCACTATACTAAGCTCTTGGGCAAGTACAGTGTAACAATATAACAGAGTTGTTAGACGCATTCCCTGCCCACAGTGAGCTTACAGTCTACAGTAGGAGAACATGTATATGTTTGCACATGTACACAAGCTCAGAGCCAAAAAAAAAATAAATAAATGAGAGACCAATAACAACAACCCTGTCTGTATGGCCACAAACAGATGGTTTTTAGCTGATCCGTGAAAATTACGACACAAACAACTAGTGCAAGCTATTGTCTGAGGCGTTAAGACATGGGGATTTTGCTGTTTCTTCTCAAACAGTTTACCCACAGACCCAGCCAGTTTTCCAATACACACTATCCCCAGAAGGCTGGGATCATAACAAAACTGGAACCATCGCACAGGGCAAATATTTCTAAAACAAACATGACTAACACCAGGCTGCTGGACACTAACAATTAAAAAGGCGGCCGAACAGTTCTTCAACCTAAAACTGGGGGAAAGCCGATGGGTACAGTAAAGTACTTGATACAGGGTGACTTGAGCTCTGGGAGGGACAGGGCTCAAATGCATGCATGTGCTGGGGGGGGGCTGAAGGGAATTCCATAGGTCATTTGAAGTCATAATATGGGAAAATTAGATTGCTCATTAAACAGGGAATCTGGCGGATGCTGAAAAAGGAAAAAAAAAACCCAAACCAAAAGCCAAAATATACAAAAGTTTCCTCAATAATGCTAGAAGCCTATAATATAAACTGGGTGGACTGAAATCCTTGGCAACCAGCATGACCCTAGACATAATTGGCATCACTGAGACTTGGGGGGAGAAGAAAACCAATGGGATATAATATGATGCCCAGCTATAAACCCCTTTGGAAGAACAGGTGGGAATATGACACTGTGTGTGAGGGACGACAAAAACAATAACATAAAAATCTTACGAGAGGAGTACTATGGAATTCCTGTGGGTGGAAATTTCATACTTAAACAACAGAAACACTGTAGAAAGCTGTACTGTCGGTCACCTGACTAGGAATGGGAAACAGAACAGGAAATGTGAGAAAAGATTAGAGAAGCTGCAAAACTGAGGTCAATAGTAGTAGTGGGAGGCCGCAATTATCCTCACAGAGATATCCTGAATAACTCTCTAGACCACTGGAGTCCTTTAAGGGGCCAATAGGCGCTGAGGGACCCATGAACATTTTTCAAAAGGCCTTTGACAGGATTCCACACCAAAGACTGAAAAAAAAAAACTGAGTTATCATGAGACTGGAGAGAATGTTCTATTATGGATAGAAAACTGGCTAAAGGATAGGAAACAGACACTAGAGATAACTGGGCACTTTTCACCATACAGGAGTGTAAATAGTGGGGGCCCAGAGGGAATCAGAGTTTTGTTAAGCATCTTCTTAAATGATCTGAAAGAGGGAGTACACAAGGGAGGGTGCAGAGGACATTAAGCTCTTCTGAATGGTGAAATGCCAGGCAGATGGGAATCAACTGCAGGAATCCCTCATAGAGCAGAGGCAGGAAAGGGGCAAATAAGCTTTGATAAGTGGAAAAAAGATAGGGCATCTGAGGGAAAAAATAATTCAAATTATATATGAATACATATATCCAGCTTGAAGGGTTGAGAGAAATTGGTGGCTCTTAGAAGGAAAAGCTAGGGATGGTAGATGGTTCATCTCTGACCCTGAAAATGGATGTCAAGGAGAGTAATCATTACACAATTCATCAGACGTCCTTCGGTGCCACTGTCAGAGACAGAATACTGGGCTGGATGGGCCATTCTTGCGACCCAGGGTGGAGTGGATTATGTGTTCGTGACCTAGTCTTCCATAATTCAGCAATCCATCGGCAGTATTTATTGAGACCCTAAAGTGCATAAAGCTCTGTATTACATCCTTGGGAGACTGCAATAAAGGCTGAAGGTAAGATCTCTGCCTTTAAAGAGCAAACTATCTACCTGGGGAGACAGATATAAAATAATTTACAAAGTAGACCGAGAGATTGTGAGTACAAAAGTCCTAAAGTGATGTAAGAATGATGATGGCAAGAAATCTGTGATGTGAGGAAAAGAAAAATGAATCGGATGTGCAATCAACCTCTAATTCTGTTTGGATTTATGTACTCCAGTTGAAATATATATCTGAGTTAGAATCCTAATTTGTTACTTTTAAAGATATATTTAGACTAAGTCCTTTCTGGGTAGGGAACATGTCTGCCAACGCTTTCTCGTACTCTCCCAAGCACTCTGCACGTAGTAAGCACTCAATAATAACAATAAAATGACAGTATTTTTTAAGCGCTTACTATGTGCCAAGTACTAAGCGCTGGGATAGATACCAGGTAATTAGGTTTTCCCACATGGGACTCACAGTCTTAATCCCCATTTTACAGATGAGGTAACAGACACAGAGAAGTTAAGTGACTTGGCCAAAGTCACACAGCTGACAAGTGGCGGAGCTGGAATTAGAACCACGACCTCTGACTCCCAAGCCCGGGCTCTTTCCACTAAACCATGCTGCTTCTCTTAAATACCACTGACTGATTGATATGCATGGTTCCAACTTAATTTATTGTGGATTTTATGGCGGTTCCCCTTAGGCCCTCAGCTGCGTAAAGACTGCATTTTTTTTTATTAAGCTCCTAGTGGTAACGGATTTAACTCTAGTAATTTCACAAGCACTGATAAATTGATTTTAAATTCATTGCTATTTGTGTATATCATTCCACTGTTGCTTTTCCTTGACACCACAGAGGACTCTTTACTGACTGCAGAAGAATTTAGCGCGGCCCACATCCATGGCAGGACTTGGCAGGATCTATCTCCTTCCACCCGTTTGGAAAGGGCTGCCGGACCTCTGGAGTAGCATTCTTTGGGATGGAAAGGAACAAGTCTATTCTACATCCCTGTATTAATCACATTTTCCGCAGGCCCCTGAGGGAAAGGCAGCTCTGCCCTATCAGTTAGCAAATCATCAGGTAAATGTGTCGGAATTGTGGAGGGTGCTCTCTCTATGTCACAGGGAAGAGCTATCCCTATTCAAAGCCTCCACGCTGACAAAGAGAAAGCAGGCGCAGTCACACAAAGGGACAAAACAGTTCAATTCTCCAAAATGAAATCTGTGCCTCGGTTCCATCTGCATTCACACAAAAGGAACACACAATTTCCTCTTCTTTCCCCTTCTGCCCTCCCTCAACTATTCTAGTCGTAAATTTTTTTTTTTGGATGCTTCATTCATTCATTCAATCGTATTTTTTGAGCATTTACTGGGTGCAGAGCACTGTACTAAGCACTCGGAAAGTACAATTTAGTAATAAAGAGAGACAATCCCTGCCCACACTGGGCTCACAGTACAGAAGTGGGGAGACAGACATCAAGACAAGCAAATAGATGTCAGTATAAACAAATAGAATTGACGCCCCTATTAGAATGTAAGCTCCCTGTGGTCAGGGAATGGGTCACTTCATTATTCTGTACATCCCAAGTGCCTAGTACAGTGCAATGCACCAAATGGGTGCTGAATAAATGCTACTACTACTGTTACTATGGCTACTCCAACTTCTACGACTCGTTCATTCATTTATTCAATTGTATTTATTGAGCGCTTACTGTGTGCAGAGCACTGTACTAAGTGCTTGGGAAGTACAAGATGTTCAGTACAGACAAAGGTGAGAAGTGGAGGAGTACTTGTTGAGAGTTTGCTCTCCACTCCTTTCTTCTCCTGCCACATGTTTTTGGGACTTACAGTGCCCCTTGTAAACAAGAGATACTGTATTTTTTCAGTATAGCGTAGCACTCGATTCCGTCTGTTCTTCTCCAGAGCAAAAATTCAACAGGGATCATTCATTCAATCGTTATCTATCGAGCACGAACTGTGTGCAGGGCGCTATACTGAGTGCTTGGAAAGTACAATTCAGCAACAGATATAATCCCTAACCAACAACGGGCTCACAGTCTAGAAGGGGGGAGACTGACAACAAAGCAAAACAAAACAGGTACGTGTAAACAGGCATCAATAGCATCACCATTCCAGAGTACAATTCCAACAAGTTCCAGCCGTAGTTGGTACAGTCACTTGGTAAGCTCTGTGAGGGCAGGGAATGTGTCTGTTTATTGTTATATTGTACTCTCCTACGTGCTTAGCACAGTGCTCTTCACACAGTAAGCGCTCGATGAATACGATTGAATTGAATTAAACCTACCTGTGCCAGAATCCATTTCTCATTGTCTATCGATTGCATGTCTACTGTGGGCAAGGCACTGTAAATTAGGATCTGAAGCAGTGGTAGAAAATGCTAGAAAATGAAAATTCAGTTATCAGGCAGAAACTCCTCACCCTGGGCTTCAAGGCTGTCCATCACCTCGCCCCCTCCTACCTCACCTCCCTTCTCTCCTTCTCCAGCCCAGCCCGCACCCTCCGCTCCTCTGCCACTAATCTCCTCACCGTTAGGCCTCGTTCTCGCCTGTTCCGCCATCGACCCCCGGCCCACGTCATCTCCTGGGCCTGGAATGCCCTCCCTCTGCCCATCAGCCAAGCTAGCTCTCTTCCTCCCTTCAAGGCCCTACTGAGAGCTCACCTCCTCCAGGAGGCCTTCCCAGACTGAGCCCCTTCCTTCCTCTCCCCCTCGTCCCCCTCTCCAGCCCCCCCATCTTACCTCCTTCCCTTCCCCACGGCACCTGTATATATGTATATACGTTTGTACATATTTGTTACTCTATTTTACTTATACATATCTATTCTATTTATTTTATTTTGTTAGTATGTTTGGTTTTGTTCTCTGTCTCCCCCTTTTAGACTGTGAGCCCACTGTTGGGTAGGGACTGTCTCTATATGTTGCCAACTTGTGCTTCCCAAGCGCTTAGTACAGTGCTCTGCACACAGTAAGCGCTCAATAAACACGATTGATGATGATGATGATGATGATGGTATGGTGCAAGGATTTACACTGGTGAAGGAAAAACCAGATGAGTGTGGTTAGCAAATGGCAACCGTCCAACGTCTTGGCCTCCTAAGTTCGAAGCACCAGTCTTTCCGATCCCTGGCCTTCAATTCCACCTCGTCAGAGGCATAAATGCACCAGGTGGATAAGAGTGAGTTTCCTCTGGACCTTCAAAGGCTGTGTATTTACTGGCGAAACTCACTACATCATGGCTGCTAATCTCTCCCTGAGATTTTGAGTAACGCCCACTGGGTATGGCTGGCTGCTAAAAAGCCAAGGAGGTTCTTTCATTCAGATCCCTTAGCTGTTCCCAAAGGGAATCTAAACCCAAAATCATTGCAAGCAGCCAGTCACATAATAGTAATAATAATAGCAATAGTAATAATAGTAGTAATAATACATAATAGTAGTAATAATTGTAATAATAATAACAATAATAGTAATAATAATGGTAATAATAACAGAAGTAGTAATAATAGTAATAGTATAATAATAATAATAATATAATAATAATAGTAATAATAGTGATGATGATGATAAATAATAATGTATTTATTAAGTGCTTACTATGGGCTAAGCGCTGAGGTAGATACAAAGTAATCGGATCAAACACAACTTCTGTCCCATATGGGGCTCATAATCTTGGAGGTGGGGACAGCAGGTATCTTAGGCTCATTTGCTGATGGGGAAACTGACAAAATTTAAATTCTGTGTTTACTTGCCCAAGGTCACAGAGCAGGACAGGGGCAGAGGTAGGATTAGAACTCAGGTCTTCTGCCCCCAATCCCATGTTCTTTCTGTTACACCATGCTGAATCCCAAAGGAATTAGCTTCTGCCTATTATCACTTCTTTTTATCCCAACTGAATTTTACTAAATTCATTTTCAGCGTAATTTTTTTTCCTGACAAAATGAAAATATGTTAAATAAAACTGATATCTGTCACCACCTCTGAGGACAGAATCACAAAAAAATTGAGGGATTTTAGAGATTTTTATAACATTTTTCTGACTTAAAAGTCCACTGATATAACCAGAAACTCTGCAATATTCTCCCCTCTAGCAATGCACCCTCCAGAGCCTGAAGGGGATAAATCCATCTCTCCTTCCCCTTCTGGACTGTCCTATTAGCTCACTTACTACATGTCAGGCACTGTACTAACTGTAAGCCCATTGTTGGGTAGGGACCGTCTCTATGTGTTGCCAACTTGTACTTCCCAAGTGCTTAGTACAGTGCTCTGCACACAGTAAGCGCTCAATAAATACGATTGGATGAATGAATACCAGATAATCAGGTTGGACACAGCGCCTATCCCTAATGGAGCTCAAAGCCCTGTTAGGAGGGAGATCAGGTATTGAATCTCCATTTTCCAGATGAGGTAACTGAGGCCCAGAGAAGTTGAGTGATTTGCCCAAGGGTACCCAGCAGATGAGTCTTCTAGACTGTGAGCCCACTGTTGGGTAGGGACCGTCTCTATATGTTGCCAATTTGTACTTCCCAAGCGCTTAGTACAGTGCTCTGCACACAGTAAGCGCTCAATAAATACGATTGATTGATTGATTGATTGATTGGTGAAGCCAGGATTAGAACCTAGGTCCTCTGACTCTAAGCTCTGTGCCATTTCCGCTAAACCATGCTGCTCCTACGTCCTAGTCCAGGCTCTGCTGGTAGCTAAATAATAATAATCATGTTGGTATTTGTTCAGCGCTTAGTATGTGCCAAGCACTGTTCTAAGTGCTGGGGGTGGGGGGGATACGAGGTAATCAAGGTTGTCCCACGTGGGGCTCACAGTCTTACTCCCCATTTTACAGATGAGGTAACTGAGGCCCAGAGAAGTTAAGTGACTTGCCCAAAGTCACACAGCTGACAAGTGGTGGAGCTGGGATTAGAATCAATCAGTCAATCAATCAATCGTATGTATTGAGCGCTTACTGTGTGCAGAGCACTGTACTAAGCGCTTGGGAAGTCCAAGTTGGCAACATATAGAGATGGTCCCTACCCAACAGTGGGCTCACAGTCTAGAAGGGGGAGACAGAGAACAAAACAAAACATATTAACAAAGTAAAATAAATAGGATATGTACAAGTAAAATAGAGTAATAAATATGTACAAATATATACATATATACAGGTGCTGTGGGGAAGGGAAGGAGGTAAGGTGGGGGGGATGGAGAGGAGGAGGACAGGGAGAGGAAGGAGGGGGCTCAGTCTGGGAAGGCCTCCTGGAGAAGGTGAGCTCTCAGTAGGGCCTTGAAGGGAGGAAGAGAGGGAGGATACAAGGTGATCAGGTTGTCCCACGGGTGTGTGTGTGGGGGGTCACAATCTTCTTCCCCATTTTACAGATGAGAGAATTGAGGCACAAATAATAATAATAATAATAATAATAATAATAATAATAATAATGGCATTTGTTAGGCGCTTACTATGTGCAGAGCACTGTTCTAAGCGCTGGGGAGGTTACAAGGTGATCAGGTTGTCCCACGGGGGGCTCACTCTTTGTCCCCATTTTCCAGATGAGGGAACTGAGGCCCAAAGAAGTGAAGTGACCCACCCAAAGTCACCCAGCTGACAAGTGGCGGAGCTGGAATTTGAACCCCTGACCTCTGACTCCCAAGCCCGGGCTCTATCCACTGAGCCACGCTGCTTCTCTAATAATGTAGGCAAGGACTGCTTGGGGACTCTGCGGTGGGGTGCAATGTCATGCACCCCTGCTTTTCAGGAGAAGCAGCGTGGCTCAGTGGAAAGAGCCCGGACTTTGGAGTCAGAGGTCATGGGTTCAAATCCCGGCTCCGCCACTTGTCAGCTGTGTGACTTTGGGCAAGTCACTTCACTTTTCTGGGCCTCAGTTCCCTCATCTGTAAAATGGGGATTGAGACTGTGAGCCCCCCGTGGGACAACCTGCTCACCTGTATTCCCCCCAGCGCTTAGAACAGTGCTTTGCACGTAGTAAGCACTTAATAAATGCCATCATTATTATTATTATTATTTTCTACTCACTTGTGGCATTCTGTACCCTAGTGGAAATCAATTCTTCTGAACAGGCACATCTGCTGTTCCTGATGGAAGGCTCCATTACTTAATCATCCTGCCATCACTGCTTACTTTCTTAAACTGGGCTATGCCCCATGCAAAACAGGTTTTAAATTTTTTTTTTTTAACCTATTCCTGTTGCGGGCTGAGTCTTGAAGAAAAACCACCCCAAAGCAGTGTCACTTAGTGGATAGAGCATGGGCCGGAAGTCAGAGGGACCTGGGTTCCACTCCTGCCTCCGCCACTTGTCTGCTATGTGACCTTGGGCAAGTCACTTAAATTCTCTGTGCCTCAGTTACCTCATCTGTAAAATGGGGATGAAGACTGTGAGCGCCACGTGGGACATGGACTATGTCCAACGAGTGCTTTGCACATAGTAAGCACTTAATAAATGCCATCATTATTATTGTTGATTGATTACTGTTACTCAATCTGGACTGTAAACTCATTCTGGGAAGGGAACGTGTACCAACTCTGTTATAGTGTACTCTCCCAAGCACTTAGTGCAGTGTTCTGCACAAAGTAAGAAGCAGCGTGGCTCAGTGGAAAGAGCCCAGGCTTGGGAGTCAGAGGTCAGGGGTTCAAATCCCGGCTCCGCCACTTGTCAGCTGGGTGACTTTGGGCGGGTCACTTCACTTCTCTGGGCCTCAGTTCCCTCATCTGGAAAATGGGGACAAAGAGTGAGCCCCCCGTGGGACAACCTGATCACCTTGTAACCTCCCTAGTGCTTAGAAAAGTGCTCTGCACATAGTAAGCGCCTAACGAATGCTATTATTATTATTATTATTATTATTGTTATTATTATTATTATTATTATTATTATTATTATTCTTTGTGCCTCATATGTGCCTCATATGTCCCTCATATGTAAAATGGGGATGAAGACTGTGAGCCCACCCCCATGGGACAACCTGATCACCTTGTAACCTCCCCAGCGCTTAGAACAGTGCCTTGCACATAGTAAGCGCATAACAAATGTCATCATTATTATTATTAGCTTTTATCTATCTACCCCAGCGTTTAATTCAGTGCATAGTAAGTACCTAGCATATACCATTTTTTTAAAATGCACTGCAACATTCACAACTGACCTATCCTCAGCCATTGGGGATGCTCAAAAAGCCTTGGCTGCTGTTGGAAAAGATGAGGGCTCAACAGTTGTTGGTTTAGTTTACTAGTCAAATAAAATGATCATTGTAAATAATAATAACAATAATAATGGTATTTGTTAAGCGCTTACTATGTGCCAAGCACTGCTCTAAGCTCTGGGGTAGGTACAAGGCAATCAAGTTGTCCCATGTGGGACTCCCAGTCTTAATCCCCATTTTACAGAGGAGGGAACTGAGGCACAAAGAAGTGAAGTGACTTGCCCAAAGTCACACAGCTGACAGGTGGCGGAGCCGGGATTAGAACCCATGGCCTCTGACTCCCAAGCCCTTGCTCTTTCTACTGAGCCACTCTGTTTCTCCCAATGCTCTCTGCCTGTTTATAAGTCTTTGGCTAATTTGCTGGTGGGTTGTTTATGTTTGTTTGAGGCCAATATCTCAATATCTCTCTGCCTCCAGTTGCTGCGTTATCTAATTACGCACAGGATTACCAGCTTTTCTCCTTGATTTTTCACTTGTCACGGATGAGTAACGTGTTTGTTGAAATGAGGAGGGGATGATGACTCACCAACTCCAAGCGGATTCTGTGAATGTCAGACAGTTTATGTGCAGAGACGGAGACGAAGACGAAGACAAAGGTGGACAGACTGGGTTCAAAGGCCCAGGGTCCTAATCGTGACTCGATTTCCCTGGGCCTCAGTGACCCATACGCTAACCCTTCTCTACTTCTCAGCTACTTTCGACACTATCAACCTTCTTCTGGAAACGCTATCCAACCGCAGCTTTGCTGACATTGTCCTCTCCTGTTTCTCCTCCTCTTTCTCTGGCCGCTCATTCTCGGTCTCTTTCACGGGCTCCTCCTCCACCTGTGGGGGTCCCTCAAGGTTCAGTTCTGGGTCCCCTTCTACTCTCCATCTACACCCACTCTCTTGGAGAACTCATTCACTCACACGGCTTCAGCTACCAACTCTATGCGGATGATATCCAAATCTACATCTCCAGCCCTGATCTCTCTCCCTCTCTGCAGTCTCACATTTCCTCCTGCCTTCAAGACACCTCTACTTGTAGGTCCCACCATCACCTCAAACTTAAGATCCACCGCTAATCTCCTCACTGTACCTCGTTCTCACCTGTCCCGCCGTCGACCCCCGGCCCACATCATCCCCCGGGCCTGGAATGCCCTCCCTCTGCCCCTCCGCCAAGCTAGCTCTCTTCCTCCCTTCAAGGCCCTGCTGAGAGCTCACCTCCTCCAGGAGGCCTTCCCAGACTGAGCCCCTTCCTTCCTCTCCCCCTCGTCCCCCTCTCCATCCCCCCATCTTACCTCCTTCCCTTCCCCACAGCACCTGTATATATGTATATATGGTTGTACATATTTATTACTCTATTTATTTATTTATTTATTTATTTTACTTGTACATTTCTATCCTATTTATTTTATTTTGTTGGTATGTTTGATTCTGTTCTCTGTCTCCCCCTTTTAGACTGTGAGCCCACTGTTGGGTAGGGACTGTCTCTATGTGTTGCCAATTTGTACTTCCCAAGCGCTTAGTACAGTGCTCTGCACATAGTAAGCGCTCAATAAATACGATTGATTGATTGATTGATTGATTGATTAAGATGTCTAAAACAGAACTCCTTATCTTTCCACCTAAACCCTGTTCTCCCCCGACTGTAGACGGCACCACCATACTTCCTGCCTCACAAGCCAGGAACCTTGGCATCATCCCGGACTCCGCTCTCTCATTCAACCCACATATTCATTACGACACTACATCCTGTCAGTTCCCTTTCCTCTCCATCCAAACTGCTATATTAATCTAATAATGTATCCTATCCTGCCTTGATTACTGCATAAGCCTCCTTACTGACCTCCCTGCCTCCTGTCTCTCCCCACTCGAGTCCATACTTCATTCTGCTGCCCGGATCATTTTTCTACAAAAACCTTCAGGCCAGGTTTCCCCACCCCTCAGGAACCACCATCCCCATCAAACAGAAACTCCTTACCATCGGCTTTAAAGCTCTCAATCACCTTGCCCCCTTCTACCTCACCTGGCATGCACACTTTGATCTTCTTATGCCAACCACTCATTGTACCTCCATCTCATCTATCTCGCTGCCGACCTCTCGCCCACACCCTGCCTCTGGCCTGGAACACCCTCCCTCCTCCTATCCGACAGACAATTACTCTCCCCCACTTCAAAGCCTTTTTGAAGTCATATCTCCTCCAGGAGGCCTTCCCTGACTAGGCCCAGTTTTCCTTTTCTTCAACTTCCTTCTGCATCACACTGACTTGCTTCCTTTATTCATCCCCCTTCCCAGCCCCACAGCACTTATGTCCAGTATCTGTAATTCATTTATTTATATTAATGTCTGTCTCCCCCTCTAGACTGTAAGCTCATTGTGGGCAGGGAATATGCCCATTATATTGTTATATTGTACTCTCTCAAGTACTTAGTACAGTGCTCTGCACACAGTAAGTGCTAAGTACAACTGACTGACTAAACAGACTTAAACTGGAAGCCTCATGTAGCACAGGGGTTGTGTCCATCCAACTTCTCATCTTATATTTCCCCCCAGTGCTTAGAAGAGTGCTCAGCAGATACTAAGTGCTGCGCAAATACTACAATCATTATATTACTTTCCCCCTTCCAACCACCCAGAGTGGGTGCTAAGAACGATAACACACTGCCTAGAAAATATGCTCTGAGTTGATCAGGAAGAGAACGATTTATGCACACAGGGTCCCAGGTAAGTATTTCATTTATGTGGAAGATAGGAATGACTGATTGAATAGTGGTTGACTTGGAGGCATCAGCTGCACATAGGTCTGAAAAATCTTTCCCTGAAAGGGCCCAGAGGCCTTTGGTGAGGGCGATTGCGGGCTGGATCACTGGGCTGGCTTTAGGTCCCATATGCTCTCCTTGGGCTGTTGAGTTGTACTTTCTCTCCTTATTCCTCCTGTACATCCCTCACCCCCTATTTAATCTCCGACTTTCTCAGCAGACTCATCCGCTGCAGAGTTCAGGCTCAGGGTGAGAGCCACTTAATATCTGGCCCCTGACAGATGCAGTGACAGGGAGAGGCAGTGACAGACTACATGTGCTGGGTTGCCTCTTCCAGAAATGAACCAAATCTCTGCTGCCACTGTAGGTGCTGCCACAGCACCTGTATATATGTATATGTTTGTACATATTTATTACTCTATTTATTTATTTATTTTACTTGTACATATCTATTCTATTGATTTTATTTTGTTAGTATGTTTGGTTTTGTTCTCTGTCTCCCCCTTTTAGACTGTGAGCCCACTGTTGGGTAGGGACTGTCTCTATATGTTGCCAATTTGTACTTCCCAAGCGCTTAGTACAGTGCTCTGCACACAGTAAGTGCTCAATAAATACAATTGATTGATTGATTGAAGGGCTTCTCTTGAACTTCCTCTGAAATCCTGGGCTGGATGGTACCTTCTGCCAAAAGGCGTTCCCTCACTTAATATCAGGTACTTCACCGGCCCCTAAAGTTATAAAATCTTTACAGAGAAGGGAACGCCATCCATTCAGGGCAGAGGATCCGGCACGGACCACGTTATTACATTTGACTACCTCTGAGCAGAAGAAACAACACGGACCCAAAACATCATCTTTTTATATGCACTTGGAGAAGCGGCATGGCTTAATAATAATAATAATGGCATTTATTAAGTGCTTACTATGTGCAAAGCACTATTCTAAGCGCTGGGGAGGTTACAAGGTGATCAGGTTGTCCCACGGGGGGCTCATAGTCTTAATCCTCATTTTACAGATGAGGTAACTGAGGCGCAGAGAAGTGACGTGACTTGCCCAAAGTCACACAGCTGACAATTGGTGGAGTCGGGATTTGAACCCATGACCTCTGACTCGAAAGTCCGATCTCTTTCCACTGAGCCACACTGCTTAGTGAATAGACTGTGGGACTGGGAGTCAGAAGGACCTGGGTTCTAATCCCAGCTCCACTCAGCTCTGCCACTTGTCTGCCGTGTGATCTTGGGCAAGTCACTTCTCTGTGCCTCAGTTACCTGATCTGTAAAACAGGGATGAAGACTGTGAGCCCCAGGTAGGGCAGGGACTGTGTCCAACCCGATCGACCCAGCACTTAATACAGCGGCTGGCACGTAGTAAGCGCTTAACAGATAGCACAATTGTTATTATATAGATGTACATTATACACGTCTATATAAATTGTGGTCCTAGCCGAATTTTCTTCCTCATTCAATTCCAATTAAACGCAATCTATGCGGCAGGTGTTAGTGTAGATATGTAGGGGTGGGAAAAGAAAAAAAAAATCCAGTCTTGTGCCTCCTGACTGTTATGCTGAAAAACCTAATGAAAAACACACCACATTTCCAGAACCCTCTTTCTAGTTGGGCCCCCTGCTGAGATAAAAGGTCAGAAGAGAAAGAGGAGGGGGGAGTAGAGGGAGAGGGGAGGCAGGGAAGAGGGAGAGAGAGGGGCTTGGGAGCGGGAAGGTATTTCACTGGGAAGGCAGATATGAAAATTTCAGAAGAGCTGGTAACGGCGGCACGGATAATCTGGGATGATTATTTTTCGGTGAATGCCAGATGTTAAGAGCTGTCATAAAGGAAACCCAAATATCATCCGTTTGAAAACAAATAGAGCCTCGCCGGGCTTTCTGGGGCTGCGGCAGAGGCAAACTTTCCAGGCATCAGTGAGGTTCAGCTCTGCTCTGGGCTGGGTGAAGTGCTGCTGCCCTCTGCAGGGTCTGCCCAATGGAGAAAGCAAAATCCGGGGTGAAAAGAGTAGCCAGGGTCCGGCCAACGGCCTAGACGAAGGCACAAACACGCTCTGGGGTCCCCTTTCCCAACGCTTGGAGACCCCCGGACTGAAGTACAAATTGGCAACCTATAGAGACAGTCCCTACCCAACAGTGGGTTTTCGACTGTGAGCCCACTGTTGGGTAGGGACTGTCTCTATATGTTGCCAGTTTGTACTTCCCAAGCGCTTAGTACAGTGCTCTGCACACGGTAAGCGCTCAATAAATACGATTGATGATGATATGCTAGGGAGGGAAGACTCAGATACCAGGGAAACGTCCAGGGACAAAGCAGTGCAGGAGCGTGCTGACGAGCCACAATGGGAAACGCTAGAGATCGTCGACGGCACTGACTGAGTGTCTACCGGGTGTGAATTAGGGTCTGAAGCGATGGCGCGGTCCGGGGATTTGCTCTCCCAAGCTCTCGGCCCGAGTGGTCCGCGTACAGTAAGCGCTCGATCAATCCGATCGATCGCTTGATCATCGGTCTCAGTCCAAGCTCGTTCCATTTGAAACCAAACTCCTCTTGCGGATTTGTTCAAAAGGAGGGCGTGGAGTCTCACGGCCCGTGGCAGGCCCGGGTCACAGGGCTATCCTCGACCGCGACGCTTTAAGGAGCATCGACGAGCAGACGGGTGGACTGGAGGGTCGGCGCGAGTGGGTCTGCTTACGCTGGGCCAGCCGGGACTTTGAGAGGGGAGGGCAGAGGAGGGAGAGGAAGGAAGGCAGCCAAGGAAAGGGACTGCTGTCGAAGAGCGTGAATGAGCCAAGCCTTCCGGTGGCTGAGCACATTGGATCGACCTGAAGTCCGCCGCTGCTTCAAAACCGCACCATCTCTCATGGCCCCGGGCAGAGAGGGGTTTTCCCTTCTCTCGGAGAAGCCGGTGGGGCCGCGTGATGAGCCAACGCAGCCCACGAGTGGCCCCGGAGTCGCAGCGAGGGAGGGCGAGATTCTGAGGATGAAAGGGCCTCTTTATGAGGATCCCAGCTGTGCTTCAGCTTCTGGGGAACACATCAGTCCTCTGTTTATTCAGATTTACCCAGCCCCTGAACCTCTCCACCCACTTCTTCCTGGCTTGCCTTCTCACTCCCTTCGGGTCACCACCGCATCCCACCATGATCTTTACTCTACAAACACAACGACGGTGATAACGGATCGCTAAGTACTTCCCAAGTAGTGGTGGCTCAAAAATCACCAGGTTTTTAATGACTGGTGACCTTTGGGGGTGCTGGGGTTGGCAAGGCGCTTTCCAAATGCTTCTTTTTTAACTTAATAGGGAACAACGTTCTCCCCTCTCCTCCTGGCAGATAAAAATGGAGAACTCAGCAAAACATTTTATTTTACTTATTTATGTCTTTTATTTTAATAGACATGTAGTTATCACTATAAGTAAGATCAGGCACGCCGCAGTCCTCTCCCTCCCACCGTAAAGAGGATTATATATAATGATGACAATCATAATAATAATGATGACAGTAATAATGATGTCATTTGTCAAGTACTTACACTGTCAAGCAATGTCCTAGATATAATACAATCAGATCGGATAATCCCTTCCCGTGCAGCAATTCCAGTCTAAGGGGGAGGGAAAACATGAGGAAACTGAGGCCCAGAGAAGTGACTTGCCCAAGGTCACACTGCAGGCAAGAGGCAGAGCTGCCAGTCCTGTAAGCTTTCCACTAGGCTGCTTTTCCTCTAATGCTGCTAATAAAAGGTAAGATATAGACTGAAAATCTTAAGACTGGAAAATATTCTGTTGTCAATTAGGGTATTCCCAGGCCTCCAGGAAAAACCATCCCCCAAATTTTCAACATCAAAAAGTGTACTGTCCTTTCCCAAGCAATTAGTACAGTGGTCTACACCTAGTAAGCACTCAATAAATACCACTGATGGTTGTTTTGGGTTTTTTTAATAGTATTCGTTAAGCACTTACTATGTGCCAGACACTGTATTAAGCACCGGGATAGATACAAACTAATCAAGTTGGACACGGTCCACGTCCCACATGGGGCTCACAGTCTTTTTTCCCATTTTAGATAAGGAAACTGAGGCATAGAGCAGTGAAGTGACTTGCCCAGGGTCACACAGCGGACAAATGGCAGAGGCAGGATTACAAATCAGGTCCTTGTGCCACCTTTTCCAAAGTGCAGAACTCTGGGAAGGAATCAGTGATGATGGTATTTAATCTGCATGTTATGCCAAGCACTGGGGCAAAGACAAGGTAATTAGATCGGACACATTCATTCATTCATTCAAACGTATTTATTGAGCGCTTACTGTGTGCAGAGTAATGTACTAAGCGCCTGGGAAGTACAAGTCACAGTTCCTGTCCCATAAGGTGCTCACAGTCCAAAAGGGTAGGAGAACAGATAATAATTGGATCCCCATTTTACAGTGAGGAAATGGAGGCACAGAGAGGTTAACTAACCTGACTAAGGTCACACAGCAGCTAAGTGGCAGAGTGGGACTAGAACCCAGGACTCTCAAGCAGAACCATCTGTGGCTCCAGATTTATTATGTGGCCTTAAGAAAATATCCTACCCTCCCAATGCCTCTACTTCCCCACCTGTAAAATGGGACTAATGCCTACCCCTATTTATCTGTAAAGGAAATATCAGCCCAACTCCCCCTTGGGACATCTCTCCTTGGCTGTGGGTAATGATGGTAACGGTAGTGATGGGTGACTGACTTTCTATCTTTGCACGAGTGCTGCAACCTGGTATTTTTTTTTATGGCATTTGTAATTCCAGATGAATACAAGAAGGATTGGGCTTCATCCCAAGATAGGTCAGCCCACCCCACAAAAGACAACACAGTGATTGAGTGCTACAGCCCAATCATTCCTATTTAGTGAGTGCCTGCTGTGTGCGCAGCACTGTATTATAATAATGGTATTTATTAAGCGCTTACTATGTGCAAAGCACTGTTCTAAGCACTGGGGGGATACAAGGTAATCAGGTTGTCCCACAGGGGGCTCACAGTCTTAATCCCCATTTTACAGATGAAGGAACTGAGGCCCAGAGAAGTGAAGTGACTTGCCCAAAGTCACACAGCTGACAATTGGCGGAGCCGGGATTTGAACCCCTGACCTCTGACTCCAAAGCCCGGGCTCTTTCCTTGGGAGGAGAGAAGAGTGGGAGCTGAGGTGTAGTGAGAGAAGAGAGCTGAGAAATAAAAAGAAAGCTAATGGAAGCAGTGTGGTTTAGTGGATAGATTACAGGCTGAGAGTCAAAAGGACCTGGTTTCTAATCCGAGCTCTGCTACTTCTCTGCTGTGTGACCTTGGGCAAGTCACTTAACTTCTGTGTGCCTCAGTTGCTTCATCTGTAAAATGGCGATAAAGACTGGGGGCCCCATGTGGGTCATGGACTGTTCCAATCTGATTAGCTTGTATTTACTTTATTTAGCTTGCACAGTGCCTGGCAAATAGTATTTAATACCACTTAAAAAAAATTCCTTAAAGTCAATTTCCTATCTTAGCTAAGTACAGTGGAAAGATCATGGGCTTTGGAGTCAGAAGTCATGGGTTCAAATCCCAGCTCCGCCACTTGTCAGTTGTGTGACTCTGGGCAAGTCACTTAACTTCTATGTGCCTCAGTGACCTCATCTGGAAAATGGGGATGAAGACTGTGAGCCCCACGTGGGACAACCTGATCACCTTGTAACCTCCCCAGCGCTTAGAACAGTGCTTTGCACATAGTAAGCACTTAATAAATGCCATCATCAGTATTATTATTATTACAAGCCTGATTCAAGGAAAGAATATGGAACAGGGTGGAAAAGGGGGTATTTCCCTTCCCGCTATCTCTGGAAGAGTGTTTCCCTCTCCTTCCCATTCTCCTCATCTCAAAGGGAATAGGGAGACGTAGCCCCTCCAAAAATACACTCTATCGTACTAAACACTGTGCTTGCTGCACAGTGCTCAGAGGAGGCAGGGGCTGGCAGTTTACTAGATCTAGACTGTGAGCCTGCTGTTGGGTAGGGACCGCCTCTATATGTTGCCAACTTGGACTTCCCAAGCGCTTAGTACAGTGCTCTGCACACAGTAAGCGCTCAAAAAATCTCCAGTGGCTACCAATCAACCTACGCATCAGGCAAAAACTCCTCACCCTGGGCTTCAAGGCTGTCCATCAACTCGCCCCCTCCTACCTCACCTCCCTTCTCTCCTTCTACAGCCCAGCCCGCACCCTCCGCTCCTCCGCTGCTGGTCTCCTCACCGTACCTCGTTCTCGCCTGTCCCGCCATCGACCCCCAGCCCACGTCCTCCCCCTGGCCTGGAATGCCCTCCCTCTGCCCATCCGCCAAGCTAGCTCTCTTCCTCCCTTCAAGGCCCTGCTGAGAGCTCACCTCCTCCAGGAGGCCTTCCCACACTGAGCCCCCTCCTTCCTCTCCTCCTCCTCCCCCTCCCCATCCCCTCCGCCTTACCTCCTTCCCCTCCCCACAGCCTCTGTATATATGTATATATGTTTGTATGCATTTATTACTCTATTTATTTTATTTGTACATATTTATTCTATTTATTTTACTTTGTTAATATGTTCTGTTTTGTTCTCTGTCTCCCCCTTCTAGACTGTGAGCCCACTGTTGGGTAGGGACCGTCTCTATATGTTACCAACTTGTACTTCCCGAGCGCTTAGTACAGTGCTCTGCACACAGTAAGTGCTCAATAAATACGATTGAATGAATGAATAAATACGATTGAATGAATGAA
Organism: Tachyglossus aculeatus; assembly: GCF_015852505.1. Lineage (NCBI taxonomy): Eukaryota > Metazoa > Chordata > Mammalia > Monotremata > Tachyglossidae > Tachyglossus > Tachyglossus aculeatus. The sequence goes on along the minus strand of NC_052067.1, from coordinate 37,853,146 downwards.
TAAATACGATTGAATGAATGAATGAATACGATTGAATGAATGAATGAATACGTACGATGGAATGAATGAATGAATGCAATTGCCACCTAGTGGCTTGATTCAGAACTGTCGCTCCTTTCAAGTTTGTTGGAGATGCTCTATTAAAAACTCTGTAAAAATAATAATAATAATGATGACATTTGTTAAGCGCTTACTATGTGCAAAGCACTGTTCTAAGCGCTGGGGGGATACAAGGTGATCAGGTTGTCCCACGGGGGGCTCACAGGCTTCCTCCCCATTTGACAGATGAGGGAACTGAGGCCCAGAGAATAATCAGGATGATCAGGATACAAGGCTTCATCCCCATTTGACAGATGAGGGAACTGAGGCCCAGAGAAGTGAAGTGACTGGCCCAAGGTCACACAGCAGACACGTGGAGGAGCCGGGATTTGAACCCATGACCTCTGACTTCAAAGCCCGTGCTCTTTCCACTGAGTCACGCTGCTTCCGTTAAATGGCACCTGTTCATTTAACACATTGACACCTGTCTACATGTTTTGTTTTGTTCTCTGTCTCCCCCTTCTAGATTGTGAGCCCATTGTTGGTTAAGGACCATCTCTATATGTTGCCGACTTGTACTTCCCAAGCGCTTAGTACAGTGCTCTGCACACAGTAAGCGCTCAATAAATACGATTGAATGAATGAAAGAATGAATGAATTGCTCTCCTGTGTGTGTCTTTATATTGTACAGTCATATTAAATTTAATCCCCTTTGTCCTTTAAAATGGAAAACTTTATAGCACGAAGGATTTTATGCTGCTCCTTGAAACACTGGCAAGGTAGTATGAGAAGCAGGGTGGCTTAGTGGAAAAAGCCCGGGTTTGGGAGTCAGAGGTCGTGGGTTCTAATCCCAGCTCCGCCACTTACCAGCTGTGTGACCCTGGGCCAGCCACTGAACTTCTCTGAGCCTCAGTTCCCTCATCCGTAAAATGGGGGTTAAGATTGTGAGCCCCACGTGGGACAACCTGATTACCTTGTATCTACCCCAGTGCTTAGAACGGTGCTTGGTTCAATCGTATTTATTGAGCGCTTACTGTGTGCAGAGCACTGTACTAAGCGCTGGTTCACAGTAAGCGCTTAACACCATTATGATGATTATTATTAGAAGGGGATGATATTGGAGGAAGAGGATGGTATTGGAGGAAGGGGATGATATTGGAGGAAGAGGATGATATTGGAGGAAGGGGATGATAGTAGAGCAACGGGAATGATATCAGGGATAAAACAGCAAGAGAGGTGGAGGAAGGGAAGCAGCATGGATTAGTGGAAAGAGCACGGGTTTGGGAGTCGGAGACGTGGCAGCTAATCCCGAATCTGCCACTCATCAGCTGTGTGACTGCAAGCCACTTCACTTCTCTAGGCCTCAGTTTCCCCATCCGTAACATGGGGATTAAGATGGTGAGCCCCACGTGAGACAACCTGATCACTTTGCATCTCCCCCAGTGCTTAGAACAGTGCTTTGCACATAGTAAGCGCTTAACAAATGCCATCATTATTCTTATTATTTGGGGGATTAAAACTGTGACCCCACGTGGAACCACCTGATTATCTCGTATCTATCCCAGTGCTTAGAACAGTGCTTGACACATAATAAGAGCTTAATCAATCAATCAATCAATCATATTTATTGAGCGCTTACTGAGTGTAGAGCACTGTACTAAGTGCTTAGCTTAACAGAGAGCGCGCTTTATGAGAATTTACGTGGCTTAGTGGTAAGAGCTCGGGCTTCGGAGTCAGAGATCGTGGGTTCTAATCCCGGCTCTGCCACTTGTCAGCTGTGTGACTTTGGGCAAGTCACTTCACTTCTCTGGGCCTCAGTTACCTCATCGGTAAAATGGGGATTACGACTACGAGCCCCACGTGGGACAACCTGATTACCTTGTTTCTACCCCAGCGCTTAGGACAGTGCTTGGCACACGCTTAACAAATCCCATCATTATTATTATTCTAGGTGAATATCCAAAGTGGGCTGGGCCTGATGAGCTGTAAAACAGGGGGATGCATATTTTAGACTGTAAGCCCACTGTTGGGTAGGGACTGTCTCTATATGTTGCCAATTTGTACTTCCCAAGCGCTTAGTACAGTGCTCTGCACATAGTAAGCGCTCAATAAATATGATCGATTGATGATATTTGCCCTTTCTCACCCTATGAGTCTGTGATCTTAATTTTTTTTAATGGCATTTGTTAAGTGCTATGTGCCAGGAACTGAACTAAATGCTGGGGTGGATACAAGTCAATCAGGTTGGACACGGTCCATGTCCCACATGGGGCACACAGTCTTAATCCCCATTTCACGGATGAGGCACAGAGAAGTTACGTGACTTGCCCAAGGTCACACAGGAGAAAAGTGGTGGAATCGGGATTAGAAACCAGGTCCTTCTGACTCTCAGGCCCAAGCTATATTAGGTCATGTTGTTTCTGAGTCCTAGGATCTTAAATCTCCATCCCCCCCATCTTACCGCCTTCCCTTCCCCACAGCACCTGTATATATGTATATATGTTTGTACATATTTATTACTCTATTTATGTATTTATTTATTTTACTTGTACATATCTATTCTATTTATTTTATTTTGTTAGTATGTTTGGTTTTGTTCTCTGTCTCCCCCTTTTAGACTGTGAGCCCGCTGTTGGGTAGGGACTGTCTCTATATGATGCCAACTTGTACTTCCCAAGCGCTTAGTACAGTGCTCTGCACACAGTAAGCGCTCAATAAATACGATTGATTGATTGATTAAATCCTATTATAACCAGTTAGTGTCCATTAAAACTGGACCACATTACCAAGGGCGGTGTGGAATCTCACCTTGGAAATTTTCAGTAAAAGTCAGGAAATGCTATACAGCGTGATTTTCCTGTGGGACGCTGGGGGATGAAATAGACGACCCCATAAACTTCATTCAATAAAGCGCTCAATAAATACGATTGATGATGATGATGATGATGATGATGATTCAATGCTATCGCTCCCCAAGACGATAAATGCCATAGGAAGGCAGCAATTTCTACTGGAAACAGCCTGAGGCATGGACCTGGGAGAACTGGGTTCTAGTCTCAGCTCGGTCACCTGCTGTGTGACCTTGGGCAAGTCACTTCATTTCTCTGTGCCTCAGTTTCCTAATCTGTACAATGGGGATTAAATACCTGTTCTCCTTCCTTGTGAATTCCCTTTAGACTGCAAGCTCATTGTGGGCAGGGAATGTGTCCACCAACTCTGTTATACTGTACTGTCCCACGTGTTTAGTATAATGCTCTGCACACAGTTAGTGCTCAATAAATCCAATTTATGACTGATTGATAGACTGTAATTCTGGGCGAGACAGGCAGTGTCTAATCTCACTATTTTGTACCTACCCGAGTGCTTGGAGCTCATTATTAAAAAGCCACATAATTTCGTTCTGATCTCAGAGTTGATAGTACTGTCTAACAATAAAAGGATCATCCTTTTTTTTCCTTTTAAACTGAGAAAATTTGATGAAAAGATGATTTAGGGAATAAACATGGCATCCCGCAGTGGTACTTTTCTGAGTATAATTGCATTTAAATAATCGAGGACCAACTCAGAAAGTAATAATTGTTTAGTTCTCAGATCATATTTGTGTTGATTATATTGGGTAATGTGTGGAGCCTTATTTTGATTTCTATTGTTGCGTTGTTTTCTTGAAGTTATATTACCCAGAGGGCTTTCTGTAATGCAGTTAGCATTCCTTCATGGGCAAAAAGTAAAGCATTAAATACTTTATATACAAGGAAAGTATGTAAGTATACACACATACATACAACACACACACATATATATGTATGTATATATAGATATATTATGATTTTTTCTTACTGCCTCACCATGCTGGAAAATAGAACAGGGGATTGGGAACTTCTGTGGTTAGAACAAAGCCCAGGGAACTGTGGCTATGGAGAAACAACTGTGTGACTTTTGACAAGTTATTTTACTTGTGCTTACACTAATCAACACATCAAGAAACAGAGAAAATATGTAATGTGTGTTATGTCTATTTGCTTGGGTATGAAAGTGACTTTAAGTGTAAAAGAAAAGCCACATTCAAAAGTGTTTTCTCTGAAATAGGGTTACAAAATTGGCCAGACTGTTGTCTCAGTTTAAATTTTTTACTTGTGCTTACACTAATAAACACATCAAGAAACAAAGAAAATATGTAATGTGTGTTATGTCTATTTGCTTGGGTATGAAAGTGACTTTAAGTTTAAAAGAAAAGCCACATTCAAAAGTGTTTTCTCTGAAACAGGGTTACAAAATTGGCCAGACTGTCGTCTCAGTTTAAATTATGATTATTCCCTTATTGTCATGTTGATCATTTTCTGTTATGAATAGCAATGCCATTACCATTCAATTCAGTCAGTAGCCAAATACATTTCTATGAAAATAGGGTAGTAAATAATAGCTTTCAGAGAGTACAGGAATGTGGGAGCACAAGCAATTATGACCTCGTTGGGTGGGCAGAATTCTGCCGACAAAACAGCACCATTCATTCATTCATTCATTCATTCAATTGTATTTATTGAGCGCTTATTGTGTGCAGAGCACTGTACTAAGCGCTTGGGAAGTACAAGTTGGCAACATATAGAGACGTTCCCTACCCAACAGCGGGATCACAGTCTAGAAGGGGGAGACAGACAACAAAACAAAACATATAATGGCACCAGAAATGGCACCAAGGAAAAAAAAAAGGAAAACCCTTCTCAAATCACTGGAGAGAACATTCTGAAAATTAGTAATATTTCTGTCATAGTCAAAATAAACATTATATAACTGTAAGCCAGTTTGGGTATTTTTACTCAATATGTATGCTATGTATGCTATCCCTTAACTCTGCCCTTTCTTTTAGATGTAATTTAATTTTATGTCTGTCTCACCCATTAGCTTGTAAGTTATGCATAAGCTATGCAATATGTATGATATGTATGCTATCCCTTAACTCTGCCCTTTCTTTTAGATGTAATTTAATTTCATGTCTGTCTCACCTATTAGCTTGTAAGCTCCTTGAGGGCAGGGATCATGTCAATCAACTCTACTGTATCATATTCTCCCAAATGCTTGACACAGTGCTGGCAGCATGGCCTAGTGGAAAGAGCATTCATTCATTCAATTCATTCAATCATATTTATTGAGCGCTTACTGTGTGCAGAGCACTGTACCAAGCGCTTGGGAAGTACAAGTTGGCAACATCTAGAGACGGCCCCTACCCAACAACGGGCTCACAGTCTAGAAGGGGGAGACAGACAATAAAACAAAATATATTAACAAAATAAAATAAATAGAATAGTCAATATGTACAAGTAAAATAAATAGAGTAATAAATCTGTACAAACATATATACAGGTGCTGTGGGGAGGGGAAGGAGGTAGGGCCGGGGGGATGGAGAAGGAGAGAGGAAGGAGGGGGCTCAGTCTGGGAAGGCTTCCTGGAGGAAGCGACTGGGAGTCACAGGATGTGGGTTCGAATCCCGGCTCTGCCAAAAGCTTGTTATGCATCCTTGGGCAAATCACTTAACTTCTCTGTGCCTCAGTTCTCCTTTTCCTGTTCTCCCTCCTACTTGGAATGTGAGCCCCTGTGGGGCAGGGACTATATCCGACCTAATTAACTTTTCCTATCCCAGCACTCTGAACCCTGTCTGACATATAGAAAGTGTTTTTAAAAATACCATTAAAATAAATAAATGTCATTGTTTGCTGGCTTTGGACAGGGCATAATCATCACTCATTTGAATGATCACAATAATTTTTAAATCTCCACATGTCTCTCTTAATGGTCCCAGTAATTGCCGCTTCACTGTCAAACCAGAGACAGGGATTCACCACAAGTGGTTTTTACCGAAACCGCCAAGGAACAGCTGAAGGTCCAGTTAAGGATACGCAGACAACTTGGTATTTTTCTTGAAGAACGTCTCTTCGAACAAGGATCCTAATTCATTCAAGAATCCGCCTGATTGACAGCTGATGCCTGAATGAGATGATCCACCTTCAATACTGTTATTGCTCTTATCTGCTGAGCATTTATTAGGATGAGCAATATAGATTAATAATAATGGCATTTATAGATTTGCTCTTTTACTGTTGGCCCTCTGAGAGAACAGAAGAATCCTGTTTATTTTTCCCCCCTCTGGGTGGGAAGGATTTTGTTTTTCTCAGGGAACAATGTCTCTTCCCATAGGACGGTCATTAAGGCCCCCTGTGTTATTTACGTTGACTCTGAGACCCTCGATAATAACGGTCATCATCATCATCATCAATCGTATTTATTGAGCGCTTACTATGTGCAGAGCACTGTACTAAGCGCTTGGGAAGTACAAATTGGCAACATAAAGAGACAGTCCCTCCCCAACAGTGGGCTCGCACTCTAAAAGGGGGAGACAGAGAACAAAACCAAACATACTAACACAATAAAATAAATAGAATAGATATGTACAAGTAAAATAAATAAATCATCAATCGTATTTATTGAGCGCTTACTATGTGCAGAGCACTGTACTAAGCGCTTGGGAAGTCCAAGTTGGCCACATCGAGAGACAGTCCCTCCCTCACAGGAGTGATGGCTGAACCTCTGTTTGGAGACTACAGAACTGAGAAACTGTGCAGAGGAATTATCAATTCAAGAAGCAACGTGGCCTAGTGGAAAGAGCACGGGCCTGGGAATCAGAGGACCTGGGTTCGAATCAGGAACCACTTGCCTGTGGTGTGACTTTGCCCAGGGCCAACTCACTCCCTCTGCCTCGGATCCCTCATCAGTAAAATAGGGGTTAAGACTGTGAGCTCCACATGGGACATGGATTAAGTCAATCAATCAATCAATCGTATTTATTGAGTGCTTACTGTGTGCAGAGCACTGTACTAAGCGCTTGGGAAGTACAAGTTGGCAAGTCCAACTAGGTTAGCTGGTACCTAGGGCTCGGTACAGTGTTTGGCACTTAAGTGGCTGATAAATATCATTTTAAAAAAATGGTATTCACTGAGCCCTTCCTGCTTGCAGAGCATTCTACTGATTGTTTGGGAAAGTTCAACAGAGTTGTTAGACGTGACCCTTCCCCGCAAGGAGTTTACTTATAATCTAGTGGGATTGTAGTGCTTGTGGTTTGCACAGAGCTGCTCACAATCTCTGCTTTCTGTCACTCATGTCCCTGGGGCACAGAGCCCCACGAGCAAGTACGTAAAGCTGCCAAACTTTGCCAAATGCTGGTGCGATTTTGGTCCTCATTAGCCAGCGACAGACCAAACTGGGACTAGAGCCCTCGTCTCGGTAGATTTTCCCCTCTTTTGCCAGTTTGATGGGGCCTTCAGTATTTCAGAGCTTCCCAGAGCAGAAATTGCAGATTGGTCCATGCTAGGGGCGGCTAGTTTTTCTTGAAATGCAGCATGTCAATCATGCGACTGAACAGACCTCCGATTTCCATGGGTAGGCTAAACGGTCGAATTAGCAGCATGTGTTTTCTGATAGTGATGACCGTATCACCCCAAATAGTCACCATGTCTCCTACTATTTTAGCGCCAAGTTAGATATTTTTCCACTTAAAAAATACTTGCCCCCAAATGTCTGCCCCAGGCAAAACCAGCCTCTCTTGGTGTTTACAATGCCAGGGTGAAGAGGACTCAAGTTGCTCTGCTTGGTATTAAAAGAGCTGGCATTTAGTGAGGCCTAAGTGGACATGGTCCAACCGCTAAACTGATGAACTGCAGCATGCAACAGAAGCACAGCTTGAAGGGAAAGATGCAGAGGGGAAAACAAAATGAGAGTTGCGGTGAGAAATTTTAAAAAACCACAAGCAGAATAACAGCAGGAACACAGAATGGATGAAAGCAGAGGAAAATATACAGAGAGCATGAAATGGTGATTTAAAGTTCGGTTTGCTGCAAAACACTATGCTGCAGAAACAGAAAACCAGGCTGGGAAAGAAATCACAAAAACGAGTGCGTGATGGTTGGGTTTGTAGCTATATTCACGAAGGCTTGGGATTTGAGCCTGACCCTTCCTAGAGTACATTAACTGCAAAAAATGAAGATCATTAAAAATCCATTTTAAACAAACAAAAACACAGTTAAATTCACAGTTAAGGCTTTTACGGTGCCCTAAGGCAACTGTTTGCATTACCAAACATGAGAGGCATACTAAAGACAGTAGAAACCATCTTCTGAGGCTGTAATTCTGGCATAAATTGGTCCAAAGATATAAATTGGAAGGATACTTTTTCCTAAGAGCGTCCTCAATGCAGTCAAATATTTAAGCAGAGTCTGACTCTGTGATCTGATGCTTCTTTTTTGCAGGGGAGATAGGGGAAGCCTCTCTGGCTGGCATGAAAGGCGGGCCAGTCTGGGAACTCTGATTTTATCATTAAATCCTGCTCTCTCATTGCCAAAGCAAACGCTCCTCATACTATGGTTGCAGACAAAACTGCTTTCCTGAAAACTCTTCTTTGAGAGTTCTTTCTCTTTGTTAACCTGGCAAAACTTTATGGTATTCCTGACCAGGATTTTGTAACCAAATCCAGAGTTCCCTAGAAGAATCATCCGTTTTTACACAAGATCTGCTGTTTTATTAATTATTATGTAAATCTCAGCTTCCTGACATCCCCACCTCCCCTCTTCTCTTTTTCTCTCAATCTCTGAAGACAGAGAGACAGATGGACGGTTAGATAGACAGATCTATATATCACTAATAAAGCAAGTTACCCTGTGGAGTACTTGCTAGCCAGGCTTGAATGTAACCACATCACAGCATTAATATTCTTTGTTCATTACAGCTAACGGGGGAGAGAAAAAGCCCTTAAATAAGTAAAGAAAACTTAAGATGCTCTCCGGTGTGGAGCCAATAAATCATTTGACCGCAACGCACCAGAAAGAGTTCCAACGTGTTTGGCAGCATACAAATATACAAATTACAAAGAGTTCCCTTGATCACAGACTGGATCTGATTTGCAAGTTTTCAATTGTAAGTCTAAACGACTTTGGTAAGACAAAATGGGTCCTGTTTTCCCGAGTACACGTTAAAGTGAATGACTCTTGGCTTTGAAAAGGCAAGAATTCAACAAGCACTGATACAAGATGGCATAAAGAGTCAGAGGAGGAAGAGTCCACAAAATCCTCATAAAAACAATGGTGAAAGAAAGCAAAGTTCATCTTATCCAGGGAATGTCTTGGAACTGAAGCATCACTCTGTCTCACCAAGAAGAGGCCCACAGCAAAGCACTAGCCTGTGGTCTTTTTTTCACTATGAGTGTTTTGGGCTTTATTTAAACATCTGGGGCAGCTTTTAATTTTAATGATTTTGTCTGGCAGTCCCTGGATAATCAGTTTAATGTCTATTGGCTTTCTATACTATTCCATCTGCCTTCGATAATTTACTAAAATAAAAAAATTTAACTTGTTCCACCTTCTGCATAACAACTTACAAACTGGGCGTGACTATGGTGGTACTGCTGTGAAATACTTGAGCTCATTTCTGTACATCCCTAGCATGTCAAAGCATAGAGAATCGCTCATCTGAATGAAATGTTTGGTTTTTTTCACTTTGATTAAAATGACCTTCCCCCCTTTTAGACTGTGAGCCCGCTGTTGGGCGGGGACTGTCTCTATATGTTGCCAATTTGTACTTCCCAAGCACTTAGTACAGTGCTCTGCACACAGTAAGCGCCCAATAAATACGATTGATGATGATAATGATATTTGAGATGGCTCAGGGCAGGATGGAGGTAAGGTTTACAGGGGATGGGACAGAAAGTCAAGACGGGAGGAGAGGGAGACACAGAGAATGAGTGTGTATATGTGGAGGCGGGGGGGAGAGAAAGAAAAGGAGGAGGTGAGACTCAAGACTGACCCAATCACTACCTTCTCCATCATTTACAGCCACTATTTTTGCTTGTTGCACGGATACATTGGTCCATGGCAGTAGCTCTGCTCCAGAGCAATAACCACTGCCTGGGGTATTTCCCAAAGGTTCTGGCACAAGCAGAAATATATCCAGACTCTAGCGATGGCCCACACTATTGTTGCTGCTGGGTTTACACTCTAATGTGCCCTTAAAGACCTCAGTGGGGATGTCATTAGGCCCAGGAGCTTTCCCAGTTTTTACAGCTCTGTCACGGTGACTTCCTCAATTGGACAAGTGTCAGGGACAGGTCCCCTGACTTCGCCTGCTGATCGGTTTTCTGTCTTTTGAAAAGCTTTAATAGTAGATGTGTTTAATGGAATAATTGAAGTGATTATTGCCAACGCTTCCGGATTCCTTCCTTTTCTGGGATGAGACTGGAGCCATCCTCACTTTTCAGGGGTTCTGTGAGTTTTCAAGGTCATAGAAATTCTTTAGTGATAAGTAGAAACCCTTGACCTGATGGCTATTTGAATAGCCTCAACCCTCTTTTGTCATTCATGTTCCTTGACATGGTCTGCATATTGCAATAGAAGCAGTGTGGCTCAGTGGAAAGAGCCCGGGCTTTGGAGTCAGAGGTCATGGGTTCAAATCCTGCCTCCGCCAGCTGTCGGCTGTGTGACTCTGGGCAAGTCACTTCACTTCTCTGGGCCTGTTACCTCATCTGTAAAATGGGGATGAAGACTGTGAGCCCCCCGTGGGACAAACTCATCACCTTGTAACCTCCCCAGTGCTTAGAACAGTGCTTTGCACATAGTAAGCGCTTAACAAATACCATCATTATGATTATTGTTATTATTCTGTAAGCCTTAAGCCTTCCTTATGTCAGGATCATGAGGCACTACAAAGTATTGTTATAAGAATTGTTTTACTACAGGCAGTCATTTCATTGAGCCAATCTTGGTGACTCTGCGGGGTCACGGACCAATGTCTTGAAGGCTACATAGTAAAAAGCACCAAGGCACTTTCATCACTCAGGATGAGAACTGAGGTTTGGGTTCCTTATTCTAACATGGCTGCTCCAATACTGTTACAAGTGTCTTTGTTGCGACCTAATAATTAGTCACCTTGGTGGTTTGGAAGCCAGACAGTAAACTCGCTGTTGACAGGGAACATATCTACCAACTGTTATATTGAACTCTCGCCCCACGCACTTAGTAGTGTTCTGCACATAGCAAGTGCTCAATAAGTACTATTGATTGATATAGCCAGCATGAATTGGGCACATATCAGATTTAATCTACCTGTTGCTGGGATTTCTCCTGAGAAACCAAATGTAGTCTTTGGCCCTAGAACAGAACATCTCTTTGAACCCTCTAAGCAGCAGGTCCTGCCATGCCTATCTAATTTCCACAATGATGTGCACATAGCTATAATTCTATTTATTCTGATGTTTTTGACACCTGTCTACATGTTTTGTTTTGTTGTCTGTCTCCCCCTTCTAGACCGGGAGCCCGTTGTTGGGTAGGGACCGTCTCTATATGTTGTCGACTTGTACTTCCCAAGCGCTTAGTACAGTGCTCTGAACACAGTAAGCGCTAAATAAATATGATTGAATGATTGAATGAATGAATGAATGAGTGAGACATTTCCATCCACTGTATAAAGTAGTAGAGATGGAAGTGCCCGTGTAGGCTGTACAAGAACGGGAATGGAAAATTAAAAATTAAAATGTGGGATCTGCATATTGCTATACGCTAGGGAATCTGTCTCACTAGTAATCAGGGAGGTCACTTTCTACTGACCTAGCAATTTAGGCTTCCAAATAAAGCCTAATAGATGAGGGAATAAAATCCCATAAAAAAAAAATCCTAGAGACTGGACCCAAGGGTTTTTAAAAATATATATATTTGTTTAGAGATCATTTTTAATGGTTAAAAGTTGTAAGAATGCAGTTTAGGGAAACAGTCTATATACCTCTTTGAAATGTTTATTAAATAATTAACCATTTTGTTAATCGAAAATGAGATCCCTCCGAGGTACAAGTGGATTTACTTGCCCCACAGCACACAGTTGCTCAAAAATAATCTCAGTTACTGCGAGCTGGAAGAACTTGGCTTCACATCTCCAACTGAGTCTCCTCATTACCTCACAACAATTGCACAACCTTATGAGCATCACTCCTTCCATAATTAATACAGTTGCTAACAGTCTCGAGAAAGGCCCGGAAATTCCAATTCAGCTGCTAAATTCTTCCTGACAAACAGGTAAACCTATCTGCTCCACATACATAACCTGTGTCTGACGTAAATGTAAAACAACTTCCAAAGAATCTGGCCATACTTGAAACAAAGCTTAGCTTTAAGAAAACAGCGGCACGATATGTGGGTTATGTTTGGGCAGAGATTTGGGGTCAATTTGGATTTTGGCTAACTACTTTTAATGATGATGACTGCACAACTCAACATTTCTGCAGCCTCTTTTTGTCGCACATCTTGTCTGGTCCAACTTTAAGTAAGCTAAGTATTATTCAACACTAAATTTCCTTCTTATAAATAATCAAATTAATACTAACCAGGAGAGTCAATTACAACTTTTGCAGGTATATGGCAGCCCAAGAGAACGATCGGGGAAAAAAAAATCACAGTGGTGGTTACTGATTTAATGAAAAAATCTGCTACTTTGTAATCAAGTTACCTAGAATAAAACTGTCAGCAATTTTCCTGATAATTAAATACCTGGCTCTGCTACTGACCTGCTATATTGGTTAGAACAAGTCTGTTAACCTCTTTCAGGGAATCAATAATAACAGGCCCATAAAAACCTGCCTACCCCATAGGGAAGACCAGAGGAATACATCCAATTTGGGGATGTGCTTTTGACCCATCAAAGAAAAACCCTGGAAATACAAAGTAATTACCTCCCTATTGAGGGCAGCAAACTGAGAAATTCTGCAGTCAGAAGTAAAGTACGACATTTTTAAAGGCTGTCTTGCAAATGTTCTCGTAAGAAATTTCACTGGAAATCCAAATGTGGTCAGCTAATACTTGAGGCAAAATTTCAAGCTCATTGGCTTAGAAAGAAAAAAACTAAAAATCAATCATTAAATAATGCTTCACCTGTCAGGAAATGGGAGGCACTTGAACTGTAACGTATCTTTGCATTGACTGAACACAAAAAGCAGACACTGCTAATACTTGAGAATTAGAAAATAAAACTATTCTCTCCCTCCGCTGAGACTCTGGATCTCTAGCTCCCCTGCGCTTATATAATAATGATAGCATTTATTAAGGGCTTACTATGTGCCAAGCACTGTTCTAAGTGCTGGGGAAGTTACAAGGTGATCAGGTTGTCCCACAGGGGGCTCACAGTCTTAATCCCCATTTTACAGATGAGGTAACTGAGGCCCAGAGAAGTTAAGTGACTTGCCCAGAGTCACACAGCTGACAATTGGCAGAGCCAGGATTTGATCCCATGACCTCTGACTCCAAAGCCCGGGCTCTTTCCACTGATCCACGCTGCTTCTCTTCTATCAGAACATCATGGCCACACTTCGACTGCTTACACAACCTCCCCTATCTTGATGCGCAAATCTATGTCCTCATCACTGCACTCTCCCCCTCCATCCATCTCACAGCCCCAGCAATAGATGATAATAATAATAATAATGGCATTTATAAAGCGCTTACTATGTGCAAAGCACTGTTCTAAGCGCTGGGGAGGTTACAAGGTGAACAGGTTGTCCCACGGGGGGCTCACAGTCGTCATCCCCATTTTCCAGATGAGGTCACTGAGGCACAGACAAGTGAAGTGACTTGCCCAAAGTCACACAGCTGACAAGTGGCGGAGCCGGGATTTGAACCCATGACCTCTGACTCCAAAGCCTGGGCTCTTTCCACTGAGCCACGCTGCTTCCACACTCCCGATGGATCACCTCCACTCCTGCACTCACGCTGCAGAGTATTACTGTCGGAAATCCAGGCACATTTAAATTCATCCTTATTTACTACAATTCTGCGCTCACTTCTGTTCAGTGACTCACAAAGCCCATTGCCTCCACCAATTACTCCAGACCTCTTAAGTCCCTCCTGAAGCCCCCAGGGCTTCACCTACCCTCTTTTGGAAGCAGCATGGCTTAGAGGAAAGGGCCCGGGCTTGGGAGTCAGAGGACGTGGGTTCTAATCCCAGCTCCACCACTTGTCTGCTGTGTGACCTTCAGCAAGTCACTTAATTTCTCTGTGCCTCAGTTACCTCATCTGTAAAATGGAGATTAAAAGCATGAGCCCCACGTGGGACAACCTGATTATCTTGTATCTACCGCAGTGTTTAGAACAGTTCTTAGCACGTAGTAAGTGCTTAATAAATACCATAATTATTTTTTTACCACGATAATCTTGAAAACTAATTTGTTGACAAAACTGAAACCATAATAATGATATTTGTTAAGCGCTTACTATGGACAAAGCACTGTTCTAAGCGCTGGGGGGGAATACAAGGTGATCAGGTTGTCCCACGTGGGGCTCACAGTCTTAATCCCCATGAGAAGCGAGCAGCCCCAAGGTCTCCACTTTACCTCAACTCTCTCCCACACATGGATTGCGGTATGCCCCTATTTCCACTCTCATCTTTTTCAGTCATCTCTCAAGAAGACATCTCCTCCCTGCTTTGCTTTTGATCCCATCCCTTCTCAACTATTAACACTTATGGCCACACTTCTAAGCCACAATCATCAAATGATGGCTCCTTTCCCACTGACTTCAGTCATGTGGCGGCGGGGGGACCTGGGTTCTAATCCGACTTGTTTCGTCGTCTGTCTCCCCCTTCAAGACTGTGAGCCCGCTGTTGGGTAGGGACCGTCTCTAGATGTTGCCAACTTGGACTTCCCAAGCGCTTAGTCCAGTGCTCTGCACACAAGTAAGCGCTCAATAAATACGACTGAATGAATTTTTTTGGTACATATTTATTCTACTTATTTTATCTTGTTAATGTGTTTGGTTTTGTTGTCTGTCTCCCCCTTCTAGACAGTGAGCCCACTGTTGGGTAGGGACTGTCTCTATATGTTGCCAACTTGTACTTCCCAAGCGCTTAGTACAGTGCTCTGCACACAGTAAGCACTCAATAAATACGATGATTGATTGATTCTATCTAAAAAAAGACCTGCATCCTACTGCACGATCCAGCTATCACCACATCTTCCTCCTGACCAAAATTCCTCAAGGGGTTGTAAAAACTCACTGCCTCCAAGTCCCTTCTTGACCCCTTTATAATTCATTTCTATCCATTTCACTTCACAGAGATTCCTCCTTGACAAATTTAATGGACTGTGCTGCGTCCTAATCTTCCTCAACCTCTTGACTGTTTTTCAACACTGGACCATTTCCACTTTCCTAGAAACACTGCCTAGCTCTGGTATTGCTGACAATGCTTCTCCTCCAAGCTTTCTGACTCTTCCTCCAATCTTATTCACCGGTTCTTCCTCTGCCTCTCCCCCCCAAACTGTGGATGACCATCAGGACATTGATCTAGGTCCCCTCACTTGACTTTTCACCCATTCTCTCCGTGAGTTATCTGTTTAGTTATATCGTTTAGTTATGTCAAGTTTAGTTATCTGTTTGGATGCATTCAACTAAATACCTCTAGGACAATGACTTTCAAGTCTACCTTGCCAGCCCCAAACTCTTTTCCCCTCTGCAGTCCTGTATTTATTAATAATAATAATAACAATGGCATTTATTAAGCGCTTACTGTGTGCAAAGCACTGTTCTAAGCGCTGGGGAGGTTACAAGGTGATCAGGTTGTCCCACCGGGGGCTCACAGTCTCAATCGCCATTCTACAGATGAAGTAACTGAGGCACAGAAAAGCTAAGTGACTTGCCCAAAGTCACACGGCCGACAACTGGCGGAGCCGGGATTTGAACTCATGACCTCCGACTCCAAAGCCCCTGCTCTATCCACTGAGCCACACTGCTTCTCTATATACTTGTGTATATATGTACGTAGTTATACTTCTATTTCTTTATATTAATGATGTGAACACATCTACAACTCTATTTATATTGATGCTATTGATGCCTGTTTATTTGTTTTGATGTCTGTCTGCCCCCTTCTAGACTGTGAGCCGGTTGTGGGCAGGGACAGTCTCTATTTGTCACTGAATTGTACCTTCCAAGCACTTAGTACAGTACTCTGTACACACTAAGTGCTCAATAAATACGATTGAATTGAATGAATAAGGGAGAGCAGGTACTTAATCCCCCTTCCTCCTGCCTTCAGGACATCTATACATGGATGTCCCACAGGCACTTCACACCCAGTAAGTCCAAAACTGAAATTCTCTTATTTCCACCACCTGTCTTTCCCATTACAGTTGAAACCCCTCCATCCTCCCCACCTCTGAAGCCCACAACCTCCATACGCAATCCGTTGCCAAATCTTGCCAGTTTTTCCTCCACAACATTTTGAGGATCCACTCCTTCCTCTCCAATCAATCAATCGTATTTATTGAGCGCTTACTGTGTGCAGAGCACTGGACTAAGCGCTTGGGAAGTACAAGTTGGCAACATAACATTCAGACAACCACAACACTGTCCAGGCACTTGCCAATATCCTGGTGGGCTTGCCCACTTCATCTGCCTCCCTCACTGGTCTCCTTGTCCCCAGTTTCTCCCCTCCGCAGTCTACATTTCATCCCACTGCCCAGATTTCTCTAAAACTTTATTCTGTACACGACCTCCTGTACACAGGGGCATGACCTGGTGGAAAGAATATGGGCCTGGGGGCCGAGAGAACCTGGGTTCTGATCCCGGCTCTGCCAGTTGCATGCTATGTGACCTTGGGCAAGTCCCTTTTCTCTATGCCTCAACTTCCTCATCTGTAAAATGGGGATTCAATGCCTGTTCTCCCTCCTACTTAGACTGTGAACCCCATGTGGGACAGAGACTTATATCTGCCTCGGGGCTTAGAACAGTGCTTGACACCATAGTAAGCATTTACCAAAAAGCAAAATAATGATAATAATCTTCCCATTCCTCAAGAACCTCTCAAGTTTTCCCTCTCATCAGTGCATCAGTCAGAAAGTCCTGGTTTTACGGAACTCCACGGAACTTTCTCCCTAACTATCCACACTCTTCTCCTATTACATCTCAGGTCACGCTCTTCTTATCTCTAAGGCTAACTTACCTCACAGAGGCCTCATTTTCAACTCTTCCTACAGCAATCTCTCATTCCCATCCCCTGTTGTACCTTTCCCTGAACCATCCTTCACATCCAATAGACCAAAGCTTTCCTCATTTTCAAAATCCCTTTGGAAATCTCACTTCCTAGTGGCATTCCCCAATTCATTTCTCATCTCCCACGTCACCACTTTGAAGCCACCTAGGCACTTTAATCAACACTTCCTTTAACACTTATGTACGTATCTTAAGCATTTACTCACATACATAACATCTTTTTTTACCTTCCTCCTGACATCCCCATTACACTGCATACTCTTTGAGGACAGCAGTCATGTCTATTGTACTCTCCCAAGCGCTTAATACAGTGTACCGCATACAGCACACACACGATAAATTATTTTGATTGCAAACTAGAAAAAACTGGCCAAATTTAGTTCCACTATTCCAGATAAAGGGGCTGTTAAAGAAAAGCATCAATATGTTCAATTTTAGTAATCTAAATCAGTTTTTTTCAAAAGATTTGTCTTGAAAGCCTTTTTTTTAAAAAAAATAGTACATTTTAAATTAGAATGTAGGAAAGATCAAGAGAATTTTGCACTAAAGAGCAGAAAGGAAAAGCCTCCTAGTTAATTATCAACCTAATTAACTGTTCATTTGTCTAATTCCTTCATTATAATTAACTCAGGATTTTGTTTTAAAGTGTTTAACATGAAAGAGGACTTTCTTCTTAAATTTAAAAAGGTCGCCTTTGATTTTTTTTCTTAACCATATTACCCTATAAAATAAAAAAACTTTGAAACTTGCATTTAAATTATAATATAGTCTTACACATGTTTTCTGTTAAATGGCACTTTTTCTTGGCATTATATCAAGTTTAAATTTTCTTATTAGACAACCATTAAAATCAAGACTCTTCCACCAGTTCTTCAGAAAACAGCACCAATTTCTTCTAGTTTTCTAAAATTTAACCTAGTTTTGTTATTTTAACTTAAAGAGTGTGATCAGACTCCTTTATAAGGGGTGGGGGGGATGGGAGGAAAGTGCAGTTTATCAAAGAACAGTGGCATTTTAGGGTTGCAAGGGGCAATTCGTAATTTATTCCTCCCTTGCACACAGTTCAAACTCAGTTCCTTTGCCCAAATCATCAGCAGGGATTTCCAATAGAAGTGCCTCCCAATTGATCTCTGTGGGACATTAGCTGATACCATGCCCACCAAAACTCCCCTCAACTGCTGCTGTGTGACCCTGGGCAAGCCCCTTAACTTCTCTGTGCCTCAGTTACCTCATGTATAAAATGGGGGTTAAGACTGTGAGCCCCATGTTGGACATGGACCATGTCCAACCTGATTATCCTAGATCCGCCCCAGTGTTCAATACAGTGCCTGGCACATAGTAAGTGCTTAACAAATGCCATTCAAAAATAAATAATTGTACACCCCTCTAGTTAAGCTTATCCTTTGTAATGGACTAATAAACCTTACTGAAATTTGGGCAAATTCCACTTGCTTCTCTCTTGCCTACAAAACATTTTCTTATTATAGAAAAAACGTGGTTCAGGACCATTTGCTCTTCACAAAACCAGATTGATCACTTCTTGGTACTTCTGAAATTTGGGCAAATTCCACTTGCTTCTCTCTTGCCTACAAAACATTTTCTTATTATAGAAGAAAAGTGGTTCAGGACCATTTGCTCTTCACAAAACCAGATTGATCACTTCTTGGCACTTCTGAAATTTGGGCAAATTCCACTTGCTTCTCTCTTGCCTACAAAACATTTTCTTATTATAGAAGAAAAGTGGTTCAGGACCATTTGCTCTTCACAAAACCAGACTGATCACTTCTTGGTACTTCATTTTCCGACATGCGATTGGTCAGTGATTTCTCCTAGTTATCTTCCAAAGTACCCATGTTAGTATTTTTAGAATCCTAAGGCTCCATGAAATCTCAAAAAGAATTGCTGTGGCCCTGCCACAATATCCACCAATTCTTCAAGTATCTTAAAATTCACGTCATCAGATTCTACTAATTCAAATACACCCAGGACTTTTTAATGGCGTTTTAAAATGTTTTCTTAATACTGATTTGGCTTTTCAACCTTCCACAAGAATTGTTCTAATAAAGTGAGAGCTTTTGAATAAAAAACTATCATAAAAAGTGGGCTTTTCTCCTTACCTGGGAGAATGACATTTTCTTTGCTTTTCCTCACTTAATATTTTTGATTGTTTTACGAATTGTGCTAACCTCTAATTTTTCCTCAGAGTGAGATTATTCAAAAAAAGGCCCCTCTGATGATCTGGATTAATTTCCACTTTTTGTATTTTTCCATTTGTCCTTCAGCTCTCTGTACATTGTAACCTTATCTTTCTTGTCCCACCAACGTACTAAATGGCCTGTCCCATCTTTGAGAAGAATGGCCAGTTATCATGGGCTCTCCTTGTCTCTCATAAGTGGGACTCAGAGGAAAGAAAGCCGTAGTGACCAATTCTTGTTGATATCTCACAGTACAGTTTCATTATCTTGTTTAATGCTCTGCTTTCTTACCTTGGGATGATGAATAGCAACTTGTGACTGCATCCGAGTTTTCCATTCATCTTTAGATCCTCAACTAATTCTTCTCTGCTAGAAAAATCAAGAAGGGCAATTGCCCCTATTAGTTCCTCTATTTTCCGTCTCAGGAAATTGTTCCAAAAGCAATTCAAAAATCTAACCTAACCTACACTTTTACCCTGTCTTTTTGGGTCAGCCTCTGCTTCTGGTCCAGCACTCCAAAAACTCAATTATTCCAATTTGATCTTAACTGTCGCTCTGAGCCACAGGTTTTTGGTATACAAACGTTTCGGGTTATCACGGGTTGTCCTCTGAATTTTCTTTGTTACTCAGACCGCCTGAACAATTTTCTCTATACACCTATTTTTAACACTCATTAATGAACACAGAGTCCCCCACGGAGAATGACAGTGGAGGCTTGGAACCTGTGTGAAGAAATTCATTACTAGCGTGCTAGCGGCTAAGCCCAACACAATGCAGTCTCTCACCCATACCAGTCTTCTTCCCAATGGGGCAGGGAATAAAGAGCAAGATGTTGGGCAGAGCAGTAACACATTCCATAGAATTGGACGCAAAGGGTTCGGGTTCTTATATACAAGGACCCATTTACGGCCAAAGTGACACAATCCAGCCGATGGTTGTCTTGCTGGCTTCTGGTCTTTGCCAGTTACCTGCCAGGATTCCTGCTGGGCCTTTCCTCATCGAGAAATAATAACAATAATAATAATGGCATTTATTAAGCGCTTACTATGTGCAACACTCTAGACGGTCCTTCAGTCAGAAACCATTACCCTTGACGGCACAGTCTCAGCAAGCAATCTCCTACTTGCTAAGGGGTGACTAGAACCTGGGCCTCCTGATTCCCAGAGCTATACTCTTTCCACTAACCAACAGGAAAGATACATCGTTATTTCTTACGCAGATCTTGGCACATTAATTTACACTTCAAAATCTGTAACATTCTTCCTCCTGCTCCTATCATCCATCTCACCGGGAAATCCTTGGGAGCAGGATTTCTGTCTTCTACTTTTACTGAACTTTCCCAACCACTTAGTATAGTGCTGTGAATACAATACACACTCAAATAGGCATTGCTTGATTGGGCCATCCTGACATTCTCTTCTTTCGCTCTGTCATCCATTCTTTCAATCGTATTTATTGAGCGCTTACTGTGTGCAGAGCACTGTACTAAGCGCTTGGGAAGTACAAGTCGGCAACCTATCAAAAGCCTCTAACCTGACATTCTCCTTTTAAGTAGGGAACTGGTCAGTGAACCAGGAGATTATTTCGGTCTCCGGCTGATTAACGTGTTCTTTCAGAAACGTTGGCAGGGTTACCGATATATGGATACATTTGCAAAACATAAAAACATTTGAGACGATTGGATTGTAATGGCAAATTTCCATTTCATCTTTAATGGAATATTTTTAATTTATACTTATGAACATGTTCAAGGATTATTTTATTTACAATGTATGCTTTACTAAGAGCTGTACTGAACATTAGCAGTTAACACTAAAAACAGCTGTCACACAGCAACGTCAAATCAGCTCCTTTATGAAGCTTTACATTTCCCATTAATTTACATGTATTGCCACAAACTGAAAAACTAAGTTTATGGCACTCTTTTCAAGACAATTTGTTTTTTTTTCTGGCTGCATATTAAGTTATAATACAATAGATTCTTCTAGACAGCTTCAAGGAATTTGAGAATTATCACATTTCTTTTGTTGAAAAGAACATCACCATAAAATCTCAAAGCTTATTTTCTCCTTTGTACACACCATGAGTAGACTTCACAAACGTACTAGGCTCAACAAATTTTAAAGCCAAAATGGAATTCCTAAAATAAAAATGATCTGAAGCCCCCAAAACATTAACCACACACATTTTATAAAATATACGTGTAAGAAATCTTAAAAGTGAGCCATAAGAATTTAACAAACCAAATCATACACTTTAATTAGCATTTCTTGTATTATTTCAGAAAGGGAAACCATACAGACACAGCACCTTTATTTTGAGAGATTCAGATTTTACAAATGAATTTCACTCTGAAGATGGAAAACAAACCAAAGTGATGGATCAACTCCCTGATCAGTTACACAGCAAGCTTCGGAAGAAGTAGATCCTAAAATCTGCACATCACTATCATAAAATCTTGTGTCTCTCACCTTAAAGGTAAGAGGGGCTACAATTTTTATACAATTACATGTTAAGAATGTCACGTCGTAAGGATAACATAAATTTGAATTCATGTCTTGGAAGGATTGTTAAATGCTTACCTCTAATTTACTACCAACACCTACAGACTAGTCCTGATCTTAGACCTCAATTATCCATTTATAGTTTTGTAAAAAAAAAAAAAAAAATCAGCTCATCTTTATTTTACACACTTCAAACTCCACATTGTTAAGTACATGCCAAACTTGAAACTAGAGTTAAAAGGAAAGCCCCACTTTGGCTGAATACACTGTCAAAGCGATGAACAGGTTACATCAAAAATACATAGAGCAGTTAATATTCCTCTTCATCGTCGCCAAATGACAGCAGGCTACTATTTTTAATTTGTTTCTGAGGGTTCTTTGGACCCACTGAATCGCCCAAATTTTTCTTTTCTTCTTTCTTCTTCTTGCTTGAGCTTGCAGTCAAACCCATATACTTCTCATCGGAGGAACGTTTGACTGGTTTCCTGAACATGATTTTTCCATCAGCTGGGGCTGGTTCTTCATCTGCAGCAAAGACAGTGATGTTAAAGACCATCCTGTGTTGTTTCAAACTGGGACTCTCTTCTCAGGTCCTTGTTCAAAACTGATTTTTACAATTAGAAACACAGTACTCTGACAAGTATTTATGGACAGAACATTCTCACATGAATATTCATATGTGCTTCTGCTTGGCTTTTCTGACCTTCCTCTAGGCGTATGTCTCCGTGCTTGAATATGTACAAAGAATTTAGTCTTGCCTTCTGCCTTCCTGATGCCTCATCTCTTCTAGTCTCTGTAAATCTAGGTGGACGACAGAAATCGCTATTTCTGCCATTACTACTAGGTTTCTTGCCACTCCACTTCCAGGAATAATTCACAGTTAATTGAAACTTCTATTAACCAGAGTATACAGCAGTTTTAGACCAAACCCATCTTGCTGTGGAGGAGATTAAGCCAGAAAGCAGGGTTATGGGCATTTATAAATAGCGACTTTTATTATTAATAAAAATAATAATAATAAAGGTATTTGTTAAGCACTTACTATGTGCCAAGCACTGTTCAAAGCGCTGGGGTAGATACAAGGTTATCAGGTTGTCCCTCGTGGGGCTCACAGTCTTAATCCCCACTTTACAGATGAGGTAACTGAGGCCCAGAGAAGTTAAGTGACTTGTCCAAAGTCACACAGCTAAGTGATGGAGTCGGGATTAGAACCCATGACCTCTGACTCCCAAGCCCGGGCTCTTTCCACGAAGCCACGCAGGGAGTTTTTGTGGTGCTCAAGAAGTGGAGAGTTAAGCATCAACTACATTTTGCTGAAATTGTGTAAGCTCCCGTTACCTTCAGTTTACTGTATAAAAACACACACACACACACCACACTGCTCTCAAGGCAACAACACAACATCACATTTTGACTAAAGACACTTATGTGATGATTCCTCTCTCTGGGAAAGGACCACAACAGCCTTGAAATATATCCTCAGAAGTGTGCAAAGCTGATAAAGACAGTATGGAAGGGAATGGAGATAGGCAAAATACCCAATGACTCAAATTTGTTTTACTTAAGGTATTTTTTTAATTTGTCATTTACAACAAGCAATATTGGAAGTGTTTATTTTGATAAAAAATAAGTCTTAAAAAAATTAGAATTGGGAATGTGTAAGAGCAGAAAGTAGCTTTCACTTTAAACTTCTAAATAATTGCTCGCTTCGATAGTAACGATTTTAAGGAGGATTTAGTTTAAAAAGGCGTTTCAGAGAAAAAATGTGTCCTTTTGTCGCAAATCTATTATATGAAAGCTCTCTTTAGTAGCGTCACTTTAAAGGACAATGCCATGGCTAATAAATGCTACTCTCTGGCTTTGTCTAGCAGTTTCAATTCACCTGTCCCAATCTGTCTAGCATGGAACAGCTTTTCCTCAAAACCGGAATACACCAAATCGGGTTTGAAATGAGTAGCTGTGATTACACAGATTCCTAAATAAATAGGTCCTGTGTGAGTATTTTTTAACAGACACAAACGTTTTAATATTCAGTTTTGTCACTACTGTATCACCATTAGTATTTAATGCTGCTCACTTTCTGGAGAGTCATACAAAATCAACAAATACCCAGCAGCACGATGAAATATGGAAAAACATTCTGTTGCTCTTGAAAGTATCTTTCAACCTACATGTCAAGAAAATCAAGTGCTTAAGCAAGAATGGGAGAATCAGGAGATAATTTCTGAATGATTTATTCACCAACCTGAATACTTAATCTCTACATGCCTTTTGGTAAATACAGCTTTTATAAAGTAGCACCAAGCAAAGCCAAAGAACTGATAGGGCAGCAGACTACAATTTATAAGGATTTATAAGTGATAGAACAATTGAAGAATCAGGAGTCTTTTTGAATAACACATTTTTCTAAACATAAAGACACTTTTTTTGGTAAAGCAAGACAGAGATAAGGTATTGGGTGGCAGCTTGATAGTGTCTGATCAGCTTGTGGTTTATTGATTTCCATTTAACATTACCCTCTACTTTCATAACACTTAATCAATCAAGGGTGTTTATTGAGCACTTACTAATGTGAAGAGCACTGCACTCAGTGCTTGGAAGAGTACCACAGAATTAGCAGACACGTTTATGGTCTTACGACAAGGTTTATTACAAAAGAGTCAAAGTAGAAGATTCAGGAGCATCACTTGAAAACTGGTAAAATAATTTGTTCTGACAATTTTGACACCTGTCTACATGTTATGTTTTGTTGTCTGTCTCCCCCTTCTAGACTGTGGGCCCGTTGTTGGGTAGGGACTGTCTCTACATGTTGCCGACTTGTACTTCCCAAGCGCTTAGTACAGTGCTCTGCACACAGTAAGCGCTCAATAAATATGACTGATGATGAGTCTTCTTGAACAACACATTTTTCTAAACATAAAGACACTTTTTTTGGTAAAGCAAGCCAGAGATAATGTATTGGGTGGCAGCTTGGTAGTGTCTGATCAGCTTGTGGTTTACTGGTTTCCATTTAACATTACCCTCTACCTTCATAACAATTAATCAATCAATGGTGTTTATTGAGCACTTACTAATGTGAAGAGCACTGTACTTAGTGCTTGGAAGAGTACCACAGAATTAGCAGACACGTTTATGGTCTTACGACAAGGTTTATTACAAAAGAGTCAAAGTAGAAGATTCAGGAGCATCACTTGAAAACTGGTAAAATAATTTGTTCTGACAATTTTGACACCTGTCTACATGTTTTGTTTTGTTGTCTGTCTCCCCCTTCTAGACTGTGGGCCCGTTGTTGGGTAGGGACTGTCTCTACATGTTGCCGACTTGTACTTCCCAAGCGCTTAGTACAGTGCTCTGCACACAGTAAGTGCTCAATAAATATGATTGATGATGAGTCTTCTTGAACAACACATTTTTCTAAACATAAAGACACTTTTTTTGGTAAAGCAAGACAGAGATAAGGTATTGGGTGGCAGCTTGGTAGTGTCTGATCAGCTTGTGGTTTACTGATTTCCACTTAACATTACCCTCTACCTTCATAACACTTAATCAATGGTGTTTATTGAGAACTTACTAATGTGAAGAGCACTGTACTTAGTGCTTGGAAGAGTACCACAGAATTAGCAGACACGTTTACAGTCTTACGACAAGGTTTATTACAAAAGAGTCAAAGTAGAAGATTCAGGAGCATCACTTGAAAACTGGTAAAATAATTTGTTCTGACGATTTTGACACCTGTCTACGTGTTTCGTTTTATTGTCTGTCTCCCCCTTCTAGACTGTGGGCCCGTTGTTGGGTAAGGACCGTCTCTACATGTTGCCGACTTGTACTTCCCAAGCGCTTAGTACAGTGCTCTGCACACAGTAAGCGCTCGATAAATACGATTGAATGAATGGATGAAAATAGTTTCAGGCAAATTCCTAAGTGCCAGAACGGCTGGTACAGGAATCACAACACAACAATGCTCCTTAATGGAGAACTTACACCAAAGATACCTCCTTAGACAGTAGGGTCATTATGGGCAGGGAATGTGTCTACTAATTCTGTTGTAAGAGCTTAGTACAGTGTTTTGCCCAGAGTACGTGCGCAATAACTACGATTATCTAATGTCACGAAATTATAAATTTTTGTTGAAAATCCAGGAGATCAGAATTGAATGTTGGTTTACAGACTTCATGATGGTGTGATGGACAGAACAGTGCCCCTATTAATCTGAGGAACAGACTCAGAAGTAGGATCTGAAATATTCGGAAGAAAGCTCCTGTTTCTGGGACAAATCAATCAAGGAAATTTGGTTTTAAATTGTTAAGAGTTGTAAAGCTAGAGCAAAACTCAGTTTGGAAAAGGTAACAATTTGCTGATGTTTCTGACAAAATTCTACTGAAATTGCTTTTAAAATAATGAGACAATCATGCCTTTAATTCAGAAAAGCAAATCAGATAAGTTCCACATTTAACATGCTGCTGTGAAATCAACACCAAGTGTGATTTAAAAACCTTAAAACTTGCCTCACGGACCAAAGAAAAATTATTACGCATTCTCCTTCGGTGACCACATAGTTCAGCTTGAATCTCACAAAAGATACGCTATTCATCACAAATTTATCAATAGTAGCAACGCACTTAATTCAGAAGTAGTGAGAGATGCTTGCAATATGCTCCTTCATTTAAAGTTAGTTATGGTAGCTCATTGATCCTTTCAAGAAAACAATGTTTTAAAAAACTGATGATGATGTATTACACCTTTCCTTCTATTTTGAAGAGTTATAATTAAGAGAAGCAGCATGGCCTAGTGGAAAGAACTGGGGCCTCGGAGTCAGAAGACCTGGGTTCTAATCCCGGCTCTGCCACTTACCTGCTATGTGCTGGGCAAGTCACTTAACTTCTCTGTGCCTTAGTTCCTTCATTTTAAAATGGGGATTTTCCCTCCTATTTAGATTGCAAGCCCTATGTGGGAACTGATTATCCTGCATCTATCCCAGTGCCTGGCACATAGTAAATGCTTAGCAAATAACACTACTGTTATTAATAAAGCCACTTTTATTTTAAAGGTACCATACAAATTTACAAAGTACTTAATCACCTATACTTTTACAGGCTTTTTACCAGGTTGCAACTAGAAGCACATTTAAAAATATTTCTTCAGAACGCAGTAAAGCTATCCCCTTCTCTCTCTATGTGGCAGAACATAAAAGATTGCTTCAGTTGCTACCTCCTCTTTCCATAGGGTTTTTCCATTCATAATACCTGGAATTTTTGAACTCTAGAACACCCACTGAGGCCCATGACACACACATTAAATCACGGTTCACCAGCTGTACTGATTATGTTGGCAGAGCTCTGAGTATATCAGGCAAAGGCTGAAAACAGAACTGATAAAAGGGCATCAACTGTGCTCGCTAACTCCTGTCAGAACACAATGGTCATCATAATTTAAAATCAAGTTGTGCCTCTTCTACTTAAACTGTATCTCAACTATCTTTTTTTCATACACTGGAATGTTAAACTAGAGACTATCTGCTTACTATTGCGGGTCTGAATTTGCAGAACAGTGATTCCATACCTTTCCAATCTAATGGGGGTTTACTGACCAATATGAGAGCTGATTAGTTCAGTTTTATTAGAAATAAAGTACACATTGCAAAAATCATTGTAGTGGCAAACCAGAAGGAAGGGAACATTTTAATAGAGAGGCCAAAGGCTGAACCACCACAGAAACCAATCCGTAGAGAAGCCTCTTCCAAATCAGAGCTGATGCACTTTGGCTAAAAGTAGTTTGTCTGGGCTGTACTAATTACGAAAAATCACTGGAAAATTCAAATTCCAGCCATTTCTTTTGTATTCGATTCTCTCCCAAGATTTTCAGTTTTAGAAGAAACAGCAATTTTGCAACAGGTAGAAACAGACAAACACAAACAAAATGGGTTGGAACTTTGATCTATAGTCTCTTTTCAAGGGAAGGGTGAGCTCAATTCGTAAATGTTTATTCTTCTGATAATCATAAAGTTCACTATTATCAAGGCAATGAACCCATAAGTCATGGTACTTGCATTCAAGTAAAACAACAATCTCACAGACAGCTTGCAAAATAAGTGATGGCAAATTTCCCTCATTTTTGACTGAACTAAGGAACGTCCACATACGCACCTAATCAGTACTAAAATTAATATTGATTTTAAAACTTGCTTCTGAAAACTGCCTTTTGGCTCCAGGCCTCTCAGAGAGAAAAATGACTTTCCAAGAAACCAACTGCTGATGCTTTCAGCAGCCCCCAAGAAAAATGCAACTTAATTAGTCAAAACCTGGGCAAAAAGCAGATTTAACTGCCGGTGATCCGGAATCACCCCTCTCAGGGTTGCACCTGGAGTTTCCAATTCATTCATTCAATCGTATTTATTGAGCGCTTACTGTGTGCACAGC
Organism: Tachyglossus aculeatus; assembly: GCF_015852505.1. NCBI lineage: Eukaryota > Metazoa > Chordata > Mammalia > Monotremata > Tachyglossidae > Tachyglossus > Tachyglossus aculeatus. The sequence continues at coordinate 37,824,929 of NC_052067.1, read as the reverse complement.
ACTGTACTAAGCGCTTGGGAAGTACAAGTTTGCAACATACAGAGAGGATCCCTACCCAACAGTGGGCTCACAGTCTAGAAGACCAGTCTCAACTGTGAGAGGGAGAGTCAAGCAGAGGCATTTTGATTTCTAGCTTGGGCAGTGGCTAGCGAGTGGAAGGCAATCCATTACAAGTCAAAACTCACTTGGGCTGGGCAGCAGCCGCATGGGAGACAGTCGAGGGTGATACTCAAGTTTACTGCGCAGAAGGAAGCGATGGTAAACCACTTCCGTGTTTTTCCCAAGAAAACTCTATGGATCCACTACCAGAACGATTGCAGATGGTGGTGGGGTGTTCTGGGAGAGATAATAATGATAGCATTTATTAAGCGCTTACTATGTGCAAAGCACTGTTCTAAGCCCTGGGGAGGTTAACAAGGTGATCCGGTTGTCCCACAGGGGGCTCACAGTCTTCATCCCCATTTTACAGATGAGGTAACTGAGGCCCAGAGAAGTGAAGTGACTTGCCCAAAGTCACAAAGCTGTTAAGCGGTTGAGCTGGGATTTGAACCCATGACCTCTGACTCCAAAGCCCGGGCTCTTTCCACTGAGCCACGCTGCTTCTCATGGCGGCTCTATGGGTCGGAGCCGACTCGGTGGCGTAAGACAAGATCCGGAATCTCTTCCAAAATCATGTCAGTATTTCAAAATTTCCTCAAATGCTGTCTGTGGGGTTCTCTTTGCCTAAATGATCTAGCATATTCAACAGAGAGTCCCCCCCGCATCCCTCTGACAACTTCCCAAGAGAGTTCCAAGTACATAAAGTTCTAGACGGTGAGCCCGTTGTTGGGTAGGGACCGTCTCTATATGTTGCCGACTTGTACTTCCCAAGCGCTTAGTACAGTGCTCTGCACACGGTAAGCGCTCAATAAATACGATTGAATGAATAAATGAATAAAGTCATATTATGTATTGTAAAAACTTTAAGTTATTTGAATTGTGTTAAATGTCTGTCCCTCCTCCAAATGTTTTTCATTTAGTGCAAATAGGTAAGCCAATTTATTGCGCTTTTCTACGTATTCCCTTTCTTTGGACACAGGGTAATTGGTCAATGGCATTTACTGAGCACTTACTTTACGCAGAGCACTGTACTAAGCACTTGGGAGAGGATAACACAACAGAGTTAGCAGATATGTTCGCTGCCCACAGCGAGCTTACCGATCCCTCCTGAATGCAGCATGAAAGTTACGGAACAAGTTTTGCCTCGTCTCCGGGAGCACGTTACTCAAAGGAAGTGAGAGGAGATGGGCAAAAGAGGAAGGAATGAATATCAAACAATCGTATTTCTTGAGCGCTTACTCTCAGTCATGTATTTATTGAGTGCTTAGAGTACAGTATAACAATATAACAGAATTGGTAGGCACATTCCCTGCCCACAATGAGCATACAGTTTAGAGGGGGAGACAGACATTAATATGTACATATCCATAATTTACTTATTTACAAGTGCTGTGGGAATGAGAGAGGGGTAAATAAAGGGAATAAATCAGGGCTGGTGCAGAATCACAACACAACTATGCTCCCAAAATATCCAGAAAATCAATTTCAAAGTATGCCAAAGCCAGGCGGACCGCCCGAGCCAGTTTCAGTTGAAATTGTAAACTCCAGCACAGTGGTGGCCTGGAAACAGAGCACCCCAGCAACTTTTTGCATTAATGCGCTTTAGTTCCCATTAACTTTGTTAGGAGAAAGGATGGCTTATAGGTACAGTACTTTGCAAAAACTGGACTTCCCAGAGAAGCAGCATGGCTTAGCAGACAGAGCACAGGCTTGGGAGTCAGAAGGACCTAGGCTCTAATCATGGCTCTGCCACACGTCTGCTGTGTGACCATGGGTCGCTGGTTTGATTCCGGCTCGAAGGAGAGGAATAATTTTCCCCCTTCTAGACTGTGAGCCCGCTGTTGGGTAAGGATTGTCTCCATCTGTTGCTAAATTGTACTTTCCAAGCACGTAGTACAGTCCTCTGCACACGGTAAGCGCTCAATAAATACTACAATGAATGAATGAATGAAGCAGCTTAACTTCTCTGTGCCTCCGTTACCTCATCCGTAAAATGTGGGACATGGACTGTGTCTAACCTGATTAACTTGTATCTACCCAAGTGTGTAGAACAATGCTTTGCACATAGTAAGCACTTAACAAGTACCTAATAATAACAATTATTAACTCACAGTAGAAATTCCATCCCTCGGAAACTACAAAATCATCTTGGTCCTGCATTCAACCCAACCTGCCAAGTAAAATAAATTGAATTTTGGGTGAATATAAATACCCCAAAATTCAAACACCAAATAGTTGTGCCTTGACAACTACTGATAAAGCAACCCACATGTTGCAGTGAGTTGATTGCTTAGGTGGAGTTGCGTGATGGGAAAAAATGAGAAGTGAATACGGCACTCAGCTACTAGTCTATGTTTTCAACCAAACCAAGGGGGTGGTAATCGGTACATGGAGGTATTTTGGAATTCATCAACAGGTTTGTTGGGACTATGAAACATTAATGGGGCTGATATTCCATTATAGCATAGAATGAGTTTTATATTTTGGCATAAGGAGGCCTGCTGTGGGTATGCGGATCAACTTTGGAATTGAAGCACTCCATCACTGAAATGTATCTAATAGCTACAAAATTCCATTATCATATGATCCAAATATTCCAATTTCACCAGGGTTGATTGCCAATTTCCACTACTGACATCCAAGATAAACATTTACTGTGGCACTTGTGTTCATACCCTACTTAAAATCAATTACAGAGCTCTGCATATTTTAGTGCTGAATTTGGAAAGACACCAGTTACCCCGAAGGCTTAGTTGCTAAGGAGCTCTGCTCCCACCAAGTTTCAGGGAGACAAATTTCAGGCTGCTTTATAATCCTGTTCACTCAAGTGTTTGTCAGTATAGGTACACTGCAAAGAGATAATTTGTAGGAAAAAAAAAACTCAGAATGTTTTGTCTACCTACTTTGAAAGGAATAATGATAATAATAATTGTGATATTTAAAGCTGGGGTAGATACAAAATAATTAGATTGGACACAGCCTCTGTCCCCTAAGGGGCTCACAGTCTAAGAGGATGGGAGAACAGGATTTTTAACCCCATTTTTCAGATGAGGAAACAGAGAACTTGAGTGACTTGCCCAAGGTCATACAACAAGTGACAGAGGCAGGATTACAACCTAAGTCCTCCCTTTAAACCAGATTCAAAGAACACCTTGCCCTCTCCCACATTAAAGAAGACTGATGAGGCTACCTGCTTTGTATTTGCAAGGACAACCGCTAGAATTTAATAAAAAAGATCTTCCCTAGAGCAGTTCATGACAGAGAAATTTAAAGATCCAATCTCTGTTCTAAGGGTTCTTAAACTGAAGCCTGATAATAGCTAAAACCAGGACTACAAATCAGGAGATGTACGATGTCTGGCAGACAAAACGCTGAGAGGAGTTGAAGATTCTGGACTGTGAGCCCGTTGTTGGGTAGGGACCGTCTCTGTATGTTGCCAATTTGGACTTCCCGAGCGCTTAGTACAGTGCTCTGCACACAGTAAGTGCTCAATAAATATGACTGAATGAATGAATGAGTAGCAGAAAGTAGCGTCAAGCGAATATGAAAGGACAAAAATAGGTTAAAGCATTTCTGATTAAAATAGTTTCAGCTTTTAAAGTTCTTTACAGTCTATCTACCCCCAAATTAAGGTTCTTCCGTGTCTTAATTGACATCGCCCAAGGAGCGGTAATGATTGAGACTGTGAGCCCACTGTTGGGTAGGGACCGTCTCTATATGTTGCCAACTTGTACTTCGCAAGTGCTCTGCACACAGTAAGCGCTCAATAAATACAACTGAATGAATGAATGAATGAATGAATTGAGGAAATTACAAACTTAAAAAACAACAAAAGAGCTGTTTCTACTCAAGGACAAGGATATGGAGTCTCCCTGTACCCTCATTTTCTACCAGATACCTTTGGGGGTTGCATTAACTCCTTCAAACCATTAGACCATTTTTCAGAAAGTTCCTGTATCAGTGCACTCAACAGACTCTTGCTGGCCTAAAAGACTAATGCAACTTTAAATACTCCTAATTTACAAAGGGTCTGGAAGAATATGACACATGGTTTATATTGCGTTGTACTCTCCCAGGCGCTTAGCACACTGCTCTGCACATGGTAAGTACTCAATAAATATCACTGATTGACTGATGGTCAGCTCTACCATAATGAGTGTTTGGGCTAGAACTTGGAAAAAGAACTAGGGAATGTTCTGACAACGTGCAATTGCTGGATAGAATGGAAAGTGGTAAGTGCTAAATATGAACACTAGAGTATGAATTTTCCTTAATGGGAAGGGGTGGGGAGTTCATCAGGAAAGCAACCCACATGATTACTTAGGTGGAGTTACGTGATGGGAAAAAATGAGAAGTGAATATGGCACTCAGCTACTGGTCTACGTTTTCAACAAAACCAAGCTTTCATTCCTTTCTGAACTACTATGCTGGCATAGTAGCCAAATCTAAATTGGGCTCAGTTTACGTCAGGCATCACTGTTAAATCTAAACCAAGCTTATATGACAATTCATCCTTTCCGGAAGGACACAGAGCTTCTAATAGAAAGCATGGGATGGGGGTAAAGGAGGAGGAACAGAGGAGGGAGCATTGCTACAAGCGTGGAGTGACGGGCTGGTGCCACGGATTGAACGGCCCCAGAGCACATCATCATCATCAATCGTATTTATTGAGCGCTTACTGTGTGCAGAGCACTGTACTAAGCGCTTGGGAAGTACAAATTGGCAACATATAGAGACAGTCCCTACCCAACAGTGGGCTCACAGTCTAAAAGGGGGAGACAGAGAACAAAACCAAACACACTAACAAAATAAAACAGAATAGATATGTACAAGTAAAATAAATAAATAAATAAATAGGGTAATAAATATGTACAAACATATATACATATATACAGGTGCTGTGGGGAAGGGAAGGAGGTAAGATGGGGGGGATGGAGAGGGGGACGAGGGGGAGAGGAAGGAAGGGGCTCAGTCTGGGAAGGCCTCCTGGAGGTGGCTTAATCCAGGCCTACTTGGAACACCCATCCGCCCTTCCAGTTTACAGAAAGTTTTTTGATCTGCAGCTCCCTGTCATATTATGTTTTGGGTTTGTGGCTTTTCAGTTCATGAAGTACAATGCTTTCCACAGAGGAGCTTGACAAACACTCTTGATTGATGGATTAGTGAGGCCAGGCCATCCCTAAAAAAGGACCAATTTTCTAATCTCTAAACTGAGTGAGTTTGATAGGAACATTAAAAGTAGGACCTACATGGTAGTTTGAAACATATAAGAAAGAATAGGCAGTGCTCAATCTCAGAGTCTAACCCTCACGGCATCATCAATTAAAGCTTCTTCTAGTATGTGTCTTTAAAACAAAGACAGACGTTCAAAACACGGCAATTAAAATGGCTGCAATTTACTGTACTAGTAAATACAGTAATACAGTAAGTCAACTAATACTAACACCAATTTGGGAAAAAACGAAAATAGTGCTTTGAGACCACTAGGAACCTCTCTGAAATACCAGCAGAGAGATGCAGGGGCACATTTTTACACGTGCAAATTGAAGAGAATTGGAATAACATTAACACAGTTAGACCGGATAAGGACACTTGCTGCCAAGTTTGGGTCATCTGCATATATCAGGAAATCCCAGGGCCCAGATGAATCAGAAGAGCGGCAGAAAAATCCATCTGAAAGATGATAATGAATTCATGGGGAGGACATCTCGTATCAATTACCATTTTACCCATTATGTAATGTCATTTCTCAGAAGGTAATTTTTTTTTTTATTCTGCTTTTGGCCCAACATTACTTGGTTTTAGAAAGTTGTCTGAGACTATCCGTAGGAAAAACTGATCCCATTAAAAATATATCAAGTTGTTGTAAATAAAGCAACAAAAAAAAAATCACTCTGGTCTATCCTCTAAAAAGACTTCAGTAAGAGGGGAAAAAAGAATCCAAACATAAGGTCAAACCTTTCAGAGGAGTTATAAATAGCGTTTACAATGCGAGTTATAAAGTTGAAATGAAAAGGACAAGTGGGGGGCTACAAAGGCAATGAAGCTCTTGAGGGGTTTTCTTTATGGCCAGGGGCTTGAAATGCACTACTGAGGTAGAAAATCACACTGGCTCTTTGCTTTGGAAAGATCATAGTTCTGTGAGCCAGACAAAACTTTATAGGTGGAGAGCTTCACACCCCCAAGCATAGCAAATTCTGCTTAGGCCTCTGAATAGCGTGTCATGTTGCTCTCCACCACCATTAGAGAAGCAGCGTGGCTCCGTGGAAAGAGCCCAGGCTTGGGAGTCAGAGGTCACGGGTTCTAATCCTGCCTCCGCCGCTTGTCAGCTGTGTGACTCTGGGCAAGTCACTTCACTTCTCTGGGCCTCAGTTCCCTCATCTGGAAAATGGGGATGAAGACTGTGAGCCCCACGTGGGACAACCTGATCACCTTGTATCCTCCCTAGCGCTTAGAACAGTGCTTCACACGTAGTAAGCGCTTAATCAATCGTATTTATTGAGCGCTTACTGTGTGCAGAGCACTGTACTAAGTGCTTGGGAAGTACAAGTTGGCAACATATGGCAACAAGTTGGCTTAACAAATGCCATCATTAATTAATCAAGCCCCCTCCAGCTGCCCATTACAGCAAGGGCGTGGAGTGGAGGCTATTTATTTATTTATTTTATTCCTGTTTATTTTATTTGTGCATATTTATTCTATTTATTTTATTTTGTTAATATGTTTTGTCTTGTCTGTCTCCCCCTTCTAGGCTGTGAGCCCACTATTGGGTAGGGACCGTCTCTAGATGTTGCCAACTTGTACTTTCCAAGCGCTTAGTCCAGTGCTCTGCACACAGTTAGCGCTCAATAAATACGATTGAATGAATGAATGAATGAATGAATGGAGGGAAGGGGCATCTAGAACATGGACACTTGTGTGCTACAAATGCTAAACCTTAGACCCCAAAGTCGGGGCCCTTCAGAGCCACCCTGGAGTGTTTGGGGCCCATTCATGGACCAAGCTTTGGATCTACTAGACAAAGAATGAATCCCTTCAAACCTCCAGGATCATTTGACCCTGCATTCCAATGAGGGCTCAGGTTAGAGTACCCTAAGTACTCTATATACGTGATTTGATAGATATCACATAAAATATTACTTTCCAGTGACAGAGGAGGTCTAGAAAGAGGGAGAGGTTCACTTGGTTTGGGCTACTTTCTTTGAGCTGCTGATGAGGGGACGGGGCTTCGCATTCGTTCATTGAATTCATTCAATCGTATCGATTGAGCGCTTACTGTGTACAGAGCACTGTACTAAGCGCTTGGGAAGTAAAAGTCGACAACATATAGAGACGGTCCCTATCCAACAACGGGCTCACCGTCTAGAAGGGGGAAACAGACAACAAAACAAGTAGACAGGTGTCGAAACCGTCAGAATAAACAGAATAACAGCTATAAGCACATCGTTAATAAAATAGAGTAGTAAATATGTACAAGTAAAATAGAGTAATATGTACAAATACATGTACATGTACAAATATATACAAGTGCTGTGGGGAGGGGAAGGGGGTAGGGCAGAGGGAGGGAGGGGTGGCGATGGGGAAACTGCACGTAGGGCTGGGAGCTAGACAATTCTAAAGGCTCATTTAGGACTCGAGGGATCCTGATATTGAGGATGGGCACAGAATCTCCTCCACAGTTCTCCCAGACGTTAAGTTTGGTGGGGGAATCACTCAGGACTATGTACGTTGGACTACACTAGGGCTAGTGACGACGCCTATAAAACGGTGTAAGGCTCACATGAAGATCTGGCGGTTCTACTGTTTTCTACAAAGCTTTACCACGTCAACTTTTCCACGTCCACATCCCTTTTCTGGGATGAGGTTGGTCTCTCTGCTATTTGAACGTCTTCAGGGGAGCAGCCAGTGAGTTAAAAGAGGGCACAAAAGGTCTAATAAGTCCGTTCAATCCTCAGGTAACAAATCGGCTCTTCTATTTAAATTGAATAGTTTTACAGGAGTTTTCTGCAGTATTCCACTGGACAGTGACCTTTCCTTTAGACTCACTGTGGGTGAGGAACATGCCTACCAACTCTGTTGCACTGTACTCTCCCCAGTGCTTAGTACAGACCTCTGCAAAGAGTAAGTGCTGAACAGCACTGATCAACTGAAGAGATAGGGAAATCTTAAAAGCACAGATGACTCAAGAACTAGGAAAAGCTGCAACAAATGCCTACTTATAGACTGTAAGCTTACTGTGTGCTTAGTACAGAGCTCTGCAAAGAGTAAGTGCTGAACAGCACTGATTAATTGAAGAGACAGGGAAGACTTGAAAGCACAGATGACTCAAGAACTAGGAAAAGCTGCAACAAATGCCTACTTATAGACTGTAAGCTTACTGTGTGCTTAAGGACAGAGCTCTGCAAAGAGTAAGTGCTGAACAGCACTGATTAACTGAAGAGATAGGGAAATCTTAAAAGCACAGATGACTCAAGAACTAGGAAAAGCTGCAACAAATGCCTAGTTATAGACTGTAAGCTTATTGTGTGCTTAGTACAGAGCTCTGCAAAGAGTAAGTGCTGAACAGCACTGATTAATTGAAGGGATAGGGAAAACTTAAAAGCATAGATGAGTCAAGAACTAGGAAAAGCTGCAACAAATGCCTACTTATAGACTGTAAGCTTACTGTGTGCTTAGTACAGAGCTCTGCAAAGAGTAAGTGCTGAACAGCACTGATTAACTGAAGAGATAGGGAAATCTTAAAAGCACAGATGACTCAAGAACTAGGAAAAGCTGCAACAAATGCCTAGTTATAGACTGTAAGCTTATTGTGGGCAGCAAACGTTAGCTACCAAATTTGTTGTATTGTACTCTCTCAAGCACTCAGTACATTGGTCTCCACACAGTAAGCGCTCAAACCATGGACTGAGTATAGAAGAGGGAGAGAGTCATAATAATGATCTCTAAGTTTTACAAAGAAAGGTGGCAGAGACAGCAATGTGACACGCTCTTTCGCTAGCTCACAGCCTGGAGAAACCACAACAAGGGGAACCAAGCCACATTACCTGAAAAGAGTTTGAGGCTTGTTTGTTTTTGACAGGTTTACTTCTGCCCAAGGGTTGAAAACTTCTTCAATGCTTGTGTGGCACTGGGTTCACTAAGGTACTTATAAACAGCGTCAACCACTCACTTGCTGCCCCAAACACCAGAACGGGGCTTGAAAAGAATCACTAGTTCATTTATTCCAAAAAGGCCATTTTTCATTTCCTTACAGGATTGGGGCCAGGCCAGTTTCTCTTTCTCAAATGTCCCGCTCCTCTTTTGACGTGCTCAGTTCCCTCGTTCTGATCGAAAACAAGAGACCACGCAAAGAGCGCCCAGTCGGCTTGAAGACGTGAAGCAAAAGAGACACCAAGTTAAATGATACTGAATGTGGGAACTTTTGGCAAACTGACAGGCATTTGTTACTCAGGAAGAGAAAGTGGAACAGTGCCGCCAGTGAATAAAACCATCAGTCATCTGCGTCTGGAAAGCTGCACGCCGCTTTATCACTATATTTTAGGAAGGATATGACAGAGCTGAAAAGGTACCAGGAAGGACAATCAAAATAAGGGTTTACATATAAGGACAGACTTAGGAAGATTAGGACTTTCCATTCTGGAAAGACAAAGAAGCCTGAGATGGGGCATAATTAAATTATCCTAAATCACCAAGGGTGTGGCAGGGCAAACAGAATTGTTTTTCACCGAGAGGGTGTTGAAGCTTGACAATGAGAAATTCGGAAAAACAAAAAAACTTGATATCTGCACAAACCTCAGTTCCCATTAGTTCAGATCATTTTAGACTGTGGGCCCATTTAGACTGTCATTTCATTCCCTTTTAGACTGTGAGCCCACTGTTGGGTAGGGACTGTCTCTATTTGCTGCCAATTTGTACTTCCCAAGCGCTTAGTACAGTGCTCTGCACATAGTAAGCGCTCAGTAAATACGATTGATGATGATGATGATGATCATTAACTTTCTGCTGTGTTGACACATACTGTAATGAATTTATGAAAGGTAAGTTTCTAACCATTTATTTCTAGAGAGCAGTCAAAATGGTTTGGTGGCCAAAAATCTCAGTAATGTGCTGCCGTCCCTTTGGGAAGTTTTGAGAGGTTTTCTATTAAGTCTTATAATCCAAATTTACCTCTCCCACATAAATGTAGTGCTAGTTCCCACAAGTTACTCACATGAGAAATACTGAATAGTATCCAGAAATATTATCTGTAATAAGTTTTTTAAAAATAACACTTACAGCTATTGCTTCTACCGGATAGTCAACTGACTAGCACATACCAGATTTGGAGGATTTTATCTGCTCCTTAATGTTCATCACTTCTTCTGCAGATAAATCTCCTTTTTTCAACACGACCACCTGGGGCTGCTCATCTTCCTTGTCGCTGTTCTCACCGTCCTCCGGGATTTGAGGCTGCTCTTTCTGCGGGAAAACCCAAGAAGATGATGGAAACTCCTAATTTCTCCCCACATGCCGTATCAACCTATCGATTCATCATATTTATTGAGCACTTACTGTGTGTGGAGCACTGTTCTACGCGCTTGGGAGAGGACAATGTGACCGAATTGGGAGATACGTTCCCTGCCCACAAGGTGCTTACAGTTTAGAGGGGGAGACAGACACTAATGTAATTAAATAAATTACGTATAGGTTCATAAGTGTTGTGGATACGATAAGGGAGGGCGTTCGGGGCCACAGGCAGAACCAAGTCGGAGTCGAGGGGTTGGCCGCGAGACAGACGAGATGGAGGTACAAGCAGCCTATTACCAAACAGATCATTTCATGATCTGAGGAGGGCAAAGGCGTACCTGGGGCTGTTAAAATACAATACAATAAAATCTTTCTAGCTACTGATTAAAATGAGACTCACATCTCAGTATTCCTTCAAATTACCTTCTCGTTTGGCCTGACAAATAATAGAGATCAAAGAATAAGCAAGTGCTGAAGGCGGCACGTCAGCGCGATCTGAGGCGCTCCGTTATGAATAGCAAAATGAATCAGTGAAGGTAAACAGATAATCTTGATTATATAATGATTGCCTCTGAAACTTTCTTTTCTCTATGGAAACCACAGAAATGCTAAATTAGCACAGCAAGTTACATTTCCAGGATAAAGAAAGGTGCGGACAGTATTTTAATGGTAGATAGGGCCAAATCAAGCCCTTTTCTCTGTTTTAGGATAAAAAAACACTGTAGCACTCCACTTCTAATTTCGATACAATGCTATGATATAATGGGATTATTAAGTTTTTATAAACACCAGAACGAAATTATCCTAAATCAAAAGGGGGAAATTGTTCACTTAAGAATAGGTTCGTCTCAACAGAGTCTATTGAAATCATCAGCTAAGAATAATTTGACATAGTCTGTGACCACAAAAGCCATCAAGACACGAGAAATATACTGTTTTGAAAAGAAGAGAGGCCTTTAATCACACACTGGTCTGTAACACCTAGTTCAGTTTTCAAAATAACCCTAAATCAGGGTACATTGTGGGTGTTCCCAAATACCAAAATTATAATGATGGTATTTGTTAAGCGCTATGTGCCAAGCACTGTTCTAAGCACTGGGGTAATAATAATAATAATAATAATGGCATTTGTTAAGCTCTTACTACGTGCAAAGCACTGTTCTAAGTGCTGGGGGGGATACAATGTGATCAAGTTGTCCCACGTAGGGCTCACAGTCTTAATCCCCATTTTTACAGATGAGGTAACTGAGGCTCAGAGAAGTTAAGTGACTTGCCCAAGGTCACACAGCAGACTTGTGGTGGAGCCGGGATTCAAACCCATGACCTCTGACTCCAAAGCCCGGGCTTTTTCCACTGAGCCACGCTGCTTCTAGATACAAGGTCATCAGGTTGTCCCACATGGGGCTCACAGCTTTAATCCCCATTTTCCAGATAAGGGAACTGTGGCCCAGAGAAGTGAAGCTGACTTGCCCAAGGTCACACAGCAGACAGGTGGCAGAGCCGGAATTAGAACCCATGACCTCTGACTCCTGCTGCTCAGGAAAATAGTTTCCCGTCTACCATTAACATTATCACCTTAATTGTTGTTTTTTCCTCTAGTATGATATCAGAATTTCACATACACGCAGTGTTGGTTCTATTTAAATTAGGTCTAAGTACCTAATGAAAAGAATTTTAATGCCATCAGTTCTGACAATATAATACACACTTTTAGGATTAAGATTTGGTATAAAGTTTTATTGCGCTCCATCTGCTGGATGGCTTTAGGCACTTAGCAAATTTTTCTGTGACAGTTCTGGACTTTTAATGAAAACAGAGAAACGAAATATTCCCACTATGTAATTTTTGGAAAAGTACTTTATGTAAAAAAAAAAAAGGACAAGAGGTTAGGGGACTGCCAAGATGCAAAAGAACTGCTCAATAAATAGCTCACGCAAGATTGAGGATTTACAGTAATTAAACATTTGCGGGTCTTTCACTCTTCTCCCATCCTTATTTGATTTTACTACGTACAAAGTTGTCCTGCGTAATCCCGCGTTGAAGTTTGGTGTTTGAGTGTTGCAATGCTGTTGATGCATTTCCCTCGTTCATCCTTTTGGAGGATCTATTTTATTCACAGGAATACTTGATATCGGAGATTCCTAATAATAACTGAGGTATTTGTCAATCGCTGGGTAGAGACGATACAATCAGATCAGATTGAATGATTCCTGTACAATCATCAGGATTTTTTGAACAACGAACACTGCCTTGCCACTCCCTTTCAAGGCATGGGATGCTGCAATGGGGAGATAACAGGAGATTCAGTGGAAAGACCCCGGGTTTGGGAGTCAGAGGTCATGGGTTCAAATCCGGCCTCCGTCCCTTATCGGCTGTGTGACTTTGGGCAAATCACTTCACTTCTCTGGGCCTCGGTTCCCTCATCTGTAAAATGGGGATTAAGATCGTGAGCCCCGCGTGGGACAACCTGATCACCTTATATCCCTTCAGCGGTTAGAACAGTGCTTTGCATATAGTAAGCGCTTAACAAATACTATTATTAGGGGTAGATACAGAATTAAAGGATTTAACACCATCCTCTGTCCACGTGAGGTTTACAATCTGATAGGGAAACCCCATATTTTATTAGGTATCTTATCTTATCCCCGTTTTACAGATGAGAAAATCGGCACATGAAGGGCTTTACTCAAGATCACCCGAGACAAGTGGCGAAGTTGGGATTGAAAGCAGTGAAGGGGCTTCCCCAAGGTCACCCAGCTGACAAGTGGCGGAGCCGGGATTAGAACCCATGTCCTTTGACTCCCAAGCTGGTGCTCCTGCCACTAAAGCCACACTGCTTCTCATAATAATAATAATAATAATTCATTCATTCATTCAATCGTATTTATTGAGCGCTTACTGTGTGCAGAGCACTGTACTAAGCGCTTGGGAAGTCCAAGTTGGCAACATATAGAGACGGTCCCTACCCAACAGTGGGCTCACAGTCTAGAAGGGGGAGACAGAGAACAAAACATATTAACAAAATAAGTAGAATAGTAAATATGTACAAGTAAAATAAATAGAGTAACAAATACGTACAAAAATATATATATATATATTCATTCATTCATTCAATCGTATTTACTGAGCGCCTACTGTGCGCAGAGCACTGCACCAATAATAATAATAATGATGGTGATGATGTCGGAGAGGAGTGTCAAGAGCACAGGATTGGAAGTCAGAATGTCATGGGTTCTGATTCCGGCACTGCCACTTGTCTGCTGTGTGCCCTTGGGCCAGTCACTTAACTTCTCTGTGCCTCAGTTCCCTCATTTGTAAAATGGGGATTGATGAGCCCCGTGTGGGCAGGGCCTGTGTCCAACCTGACTGCCTTGAATCTACTCCTGCTCTTAGAACGGTGCTTGGCACATAATGAGCCCTTAACAAATACCATAATTATCATTATTATGACAAGGGGATGGTATTGGAGGAACGGGGATGATGTTGGGGAGAAGACAGCAGGGGAGGGAGGAAGGGAAACAAGTGTTGCCAATTTGTACTTCCCAAGCGCTTAGTACAGTGCTCTGCACATAGTAAGCGATCAATAAATACGATTGATGATGTGCGGCTTGGTGGAAAGAGCATGAGTCTGGGGGTCAGAGGACATGGGTCTCATCCTGGCTCCACTACTTGTCTGCTGTGTGACCTTGGGCAAGACACTTCACTTCTCTGGGCCTCAGTTACCTCATCTGTAAAAATGGGGATTAAGACTGTGAGTCCCACGTGGGACAACTTGATTACCTTGTATCTACCCCAGTGCTTAGAACAGTGCTTGGTACATAGTAAGCGCTTAAACACCATCAGGTTGATGATTATTAGAAGAGGATGATATTGAAGGAAGGGAATGATAGTGGAAGAACGGGAATGATGTCGGGGATAAGACAGCAGGAGGGGGGAGGAAGGGAAGCAGCGTGGTTTAGTGGAAAGAGCATGGGTTTGGGAGTCAGAGGGCGTGGGAGATAATAATAATAATAATAATAATAATAATAATAATAATAATAATGGCATTTGTTAAGCGCTTACTATATGTAAAGCACTGTTCTAAGAGCTGGGGAGGATACAAGGTGATCAGGTTGTCCCACGTGGGGCTCACAGTCTTAATCCCCATTTTCCAGATGAGGTCACTGAAGCCCAGAGAAGTCAAGTGACTTGCCCAAAGTCACACGGCTGACAGTTGGCGGAGTCGGGATTTGAACCCATGACCTCTGACTCCAAAGCCCGGGCTCTTTCCACCGAGCCACGCTGCCGAATCTGCCACTTATCAGCCGTGTGACCGCAGGCCACTTCACTTCTCCGGTTCTCAGTCCCCTCATCCGTAACATTGGGATTAAAACTGTGAGCCCCCCGTGGAACCACCTGATTACCTCGTATCTATCCCAGTGCTTAGAACAGTGCTTGACACATAGTAGGCACTGAACAGAGAGCGCTTTAGGAGAATGAGCGTGATTTAGCGGTAAAAGCCCGGGCTTCGGAGTCAGAGATCGTGGGTTCTCATCCCGGCTTGGCCAACTGTCAGCTGTGTGACTTCGGGCAAGTCACTTAACTTCTCTGTGCCTCAGTTACCTCATCTGCAAAATGGGGATGAAGACTATGAGCCCCCCGTGGGACAACCTGATCACCTTGTATCCTCCCCAGCGCTTAGAACAGTGCTTTGCACATGGTAAGCGCTTAATAAATGCCATTATTATCATTATTTCTCTGGGCCTGTTATCTCATTGGTAAAATGGGGATTAAGACTGTGAGCCCCACGTGGGACAACCTGATTACCTTGTTTCTACCCCAGCGCTTACAACAGTGCTTGGCACATAGTAAGCGCTTAACAAATACCACCATGATGATTATTATTAGAAAGGGATGATATTGGAGGAACAGGAATGACGTCCAGGAGAAGACAGCAGAAGAGGGGAAGGAAGGGAAGCGGCGTGGCTTAGTGAAAACAGCAGGAATTTGGGAATCAGACGACATGGGTTCTAAAAAGCACGGGTTTCGGAGTCAGAGGATGTGGGATCTAATCCCGGATCTGCCACTTATCAGCTGTGTGACCTTGGGCAAACCACTGCACATCTCTAGGCCTCAGTTACCTCATTTGTAAAATGGGGGTGAAGACTGTGAGCCCCACGTGGGACAACCTACTTACCTTGTACCTACCCCGGCAATTAGAACACTGCTTGGCACACAGTAAGTGCAAGAACAAATACCATAATAATTAATTTATGTACCCCAGCGCTTAGTGCATAGTAAGTGCTTAACAAATACCAACATTATAAGGGAGCAGAAGAGGGGCAGGAAGGAGAAGGATGTCGGGGGGCAGAGAGGAGGAGAGGGGAAGGAAGGAGAAGGATGTCGAGGAGAAGAGGGGCAGGAAGGGGAAGGATGTCGAAGAGAAGAGGGGAAGGAAGGGGAAGGATGTCGAGGAGAAGAGGGGCAGGAAAGAGAAGGATGTCAGGGAGCAGAGAGCAGGAGGGGGCAGGAAGGAGAAGGCTGTCAAGGAGAAGAGGGGCAGGAAGGGAAGGATGTCAAGGAGAAGAGGGGCAGGAAGGAGAAGGCTGTGGAGGAGAAGGGGCAGGAAAGAGAAGGCTGCCGAGGAGAAGGGACAGGAAGGAGAAGGATGTCAAGGAGAAGAGGGGCAGGAAAGGGAAGGATGTCAGGGAGAAGAGGGGCAGGAAGAAGAAGGATGTCGGGGAGCAGGAGAGGGTCAGAAAGGGGAAGGATGTCGGGGAACAGAGAGCAGGAGAGAGGCAGGAAGGGGTAGGATGTCGAGGAGAACAGGGGCAGGAAGGGGAAGGATGTCGGGGAGCAGGAGAGGAGCAGGAAAGGGAAAGATGTCAGGAAGAAGAGGGGCAGGAAGGGGAAGGATGTCAGGGAGCAGAGAGCAGGAGAGGGGCAGCAGGGAGAAGTCTGTCGAGGAGAAGGGGGGCAGGAAGGAGGAGGATGTCGAGGAGAAGAGGAGCAGGAAGGGGAAGGATGTCAGGGAGAAGAGGGGCAGGAAGGAGAAGGATGTCAGGGAGAAGAGGGGCAGGAAGGAGAAGGATGTCAGGGAGAAGAGGGGCAGGAAGGAGAAGGATGTCAGGAAGAAGAGGGGCAGGAAAGAGAAGGATGTCAGGGAGAACAGGGGCAGGAAGGAGAAGGATGTCGAGGAGAAGAGGGGAGGGAAGGAGAAGGATGTCAGGGAGAAGAGGGGAGGGAAGGGGAAGGATGTCAAGATGTCAAGGAGAAGTGGGGCAGGAAGGAGAAGGATGTCAGGGAGAAGAGGGGCGGGAAGGAGAAGGATGTCAGGGAGCAGGAGAGGGGCGGGAAGGAGAAGGATGTCAGGGAGAAGAGGGGCAGGAAAGAGAAGGATGTCAGGGAGAAGAGGGGCAGGAAGGGGAAGGATGTCAGGGAGAAAAGGGGCAGGAAGGAGAAGGATGTCGAGGAGAAAAGGGGCAGGAAGGAGAAGGATGTCGAGGAGAAAAGGGGCAGGAAGGAGAAGGATGTCGAGGAGAAGAGGGGCAGGAAGGGGAAGGATGTCAGGGAGAAGAGGGGCAGGAAGGGGAAGGGTGTCAGGGAGAGGAGGGGCAGATAGGGGAAGGGTGTCAGGGAGAAGAGGGGCAAGAAGGAGAAGGGTGTCAGGGAGAAGAGGGGAGGGAAGGGGAAGGGTGTCAGGGAGAAGAGGGGCAGGGAAGGGGAAGGATGTCAGGGAGAAGAGGGGCAGGAAAGGGTGAGGATGTCAGGGAGGAGAGGGGCAGGAAGGAGAAGGATGTCGAGGAGGAGAGGGGCAGGAAGGAGAAGGATGTCAGGGAGCACAGAGAGGAGAGGGGCAGGAGACGGCGGGGCAGCAGCAGCAACAGCAGCGGCATCGTCGGTTTACCTTGGTGTGTACTGTGGGTCCGTCAGTGTAGCCGGCCTCCTGCTTGAAGCGGGCCAGGAAAGGAGGCTCGGGGGGCCGCACGTACGACACGCGGCTCGGCTGGCTCATGGCGGCCGCGGGGCTAAGCTAGGCCCGGCCCCAGCGGGGAGGGGGGGGGGGGGGGGGCAGTAGGGAGAGCGCTCCCCCGTCACGTGACGAGGGCGCGTCTTTCCCCCGTCACGTGACGAGGGCGCGTCCGCGTCACGTGACGAGGGCGCCCCCTCCCGCCCGCCCGCCCAGCGGGCCAACATGGCGGCGCCCAGGCGGGCTTCAACCGCCCTCCCTCCCGCTTCCGCTCGCTCGGCGCCCAATTCAAACGTGCCGCCATGTTGGCGGGCAGGACCGGCCGGCCCGCCATGGCGCCCGGCGGGAAAGGTGAGGGACCCCTCCCCCCCCCACCCTTTGAAAACACAATAATAATCATAATAATAGTGTCATTTATTAATAATAATCATAATAAGAGTGGCGTTTATTAAGCGCTTACCGTGTGCGGAGCGCTGTTCTAGGCGCTGGGGGAAGAGACTGGAAGCCCACTGAAGGGTAGGGGCCGTCTCTGGATGTTCGACTTCCCAAGCGCTTAGTACAGCGCTCTGCACACAGAAAGCGCTCAATAAGTAATAATAATCATAATTATGGCATTTATTAAGCGCTTACTATGTGCAAAGCACTGTTCTAAGCGCTGAGGAGGATGCAAGGTGATCAGGTGGTCCCACATGGGGGGCTCACAGGCTTCATCCCCATTTTACAGGTGAGGGAACTGAGGTTTGGGAGTCAGAAGACGTGGGAGATAATAATAATAATAATGATAATGGCATTTGTTAAGTGCTTGCTATGCGCAAAGCACTGTTCTAAGCGCTGAGGAGGATGCAAGGTGATCAGGTGGTCCCACATGGGGCTCACAGTCTTCATCCCCATTTTACAGATGAGGGAACTGAGTTTTGGGAGTCAGAGATAATAGTAATAATGGCATTTGTTAAGCGCTTGCTATGCGCAAAGCACTGTTCTAAGCGCTGAGGAGGATGCATGGTGATCAGGTGGTCCCACATGGGGGGCTCACAGGCTTCATCCCCATTTTACAGATGAGGGAACTGAGGTTTGGGAGTCAGAGGACGTGGGAGTTAATAACAATAACAATAATGATAATAATAATGGCATTTGTTAAGCGCTTGCTATGCGCAAAGCACTGTTCTAAGCGCTGAGGAGGATGCATGGTGATTAGGTGGTCCCACATGGGGCTCACAGTCTTCCTCCCCATTTCACAGATGAGGTAACTGAGGTTTGGGAGTCAGAGATAATAATAATAATAATGGCATTTGTTAAGCGCTTGCTATGCGCAAAGCACTGTTCTAAGCGCTGAGGAGGATGCATGGTGATCAGGTGGTCCCACATGGGGCTCACAGTCTTCATCCCCATTTTACAGATGAGGGAACTGAGGATTGGGAGTCAGAGGACGTGGGACCTAATAATGATAATAATAATAATAATAATAATAATAATGGCATTTGTTAAGCACTTGCTATGTGCAAAGCACTGTTCTAAGCGCTGAGGAGGATGCATGGTGATTAGGTGGTCCCACATGGGGCTCACAGTCTTCATCCCCATTTTACAGATGAGGGAACTGAGGTTTGGGAATGAGAGGACGTGGGAGTTAATAATAATAATAATAATAATGTTGGCATTTGTTAAGCGCTTGCTATGTGCAAAGCACTGTTCTAAGCGCCGAGGAGGATGCAAGGTGATCAGGTTGTCCCACATGGGGCTCACAGTCTTCATCCCCATTTTACAGATGAGGGAACTGAGGCTTGGGAGTCAGAGGACGTGGCAGACCTACACTGTTTGATCATGTCACATTTTGTGTTTTTAATCACTCTTACTATAGATTGTTCAGATCCACTTTTTGGATCTTGGGAACCCCCATCGCCCCTACTCCCTCCCTCTCCTCTACCCCACAGCTCTTGTGTATTTATATACATATTTATTATTCTATTTATGATGTGCATATATCTATAATTCTATTTATATTAACGCTATTGATGCTTGTCCACTTGTTTTGTTTTGTTGTTTGTCCCCCCGCTTCTAGGCTGTGAGCCCGTTGGGTAGGGATTGTCTCTGTTGCTGAATTGTACTTCCCAAGCGTTTAGTACAGTGCTCTGCACGTAGTAAACGCTCAATAAATACGATTGAATGAATGAAATGAATTTATTTCCAATGGGACCTGGTTTTGGTTTAGCTTTTTTTTTGCCAAAAAAAAAAACAGTAATTTTTTTGACCAGTTAAGACTGCTGCTGGGTTTTGGGAGTACTTTCATTTTATGAAATATAGATCAGGGAATGAAACCACTTTCTCTAGCAGAACGAACCGGGCACCCAGTTCTCCTAAAATATGAGGTGCATTCTTGCAAACTGTCCCGTGAAGGAAAACCTGCACAGTGGTGTTCATGGTGTCTGAGACCATATGGATGTGTGTAAGTGCTTTATTTTGACACCAAGGCATCCTGTATCCCGGTAGGTCTATGTAGTCGGGTGAATTTCTCTAATTTCCTAACAATATCCTAGCCTAAATGCATGGTATGGCAGAAAGTGAGGGTACTGTGTCCTCTTTCTCCCCCTCCTTACATGGGGAGCCATCATAGTTTGGGGCAAAAGTGTTTTCTTCTATCATCATCATCATCAATCGTATTTATTGAGCGCTTACTATGTGCAGAGCACTGTACTAAGCGCTTGGGAAGTACAAATTGGCAACATATAGAGACAGTCCCTACCCAACAGTGGGCTCACAGTCTAAAAATGCAATTAGTTGCAGTCTTTTAGGAGAACACTTATTTTCCAGGAGAAGAGATGGTGTGAAAAAGAGATGTAGTTCACTTTTAGAACTGGAAAGAAACTTGGATTCATTTTGAGGTTCTAGTTCTAATAATAATAATAATGATAGCATTGATTAAGCGCTTACTATGTGCAAAGCACTGTTCTAAGCGCCGGGGGGTTACAAGGTGATCAGGTTGTCCCACGGGGGGCTCCCAGTCTTCATCCCCATTTTCCAGATGAGGGAACTGAGGCCCGGAGAAGTGAAGTGACTTGCCCAAAGTCACACAGCCGACAGTTGGCGGAGCCGGGATTTGAACCCACGACCTCTGACTCCAAAGCCCGGGCTCTTTCCACTGTGCCATGCTGCTTGTCTAGGTATTAAGTATTCTCTAAGTTCTAAGTATTAAGAATTTCATTAGCTTAGTTTTTTGGGACTAGAAAAACTTACACAGCTTCCCTCATAACAGGGATTCTCAACTGTATCCAACCTGTCCACCTATCTGCTGTCCACCTTTCCTGTGTGACCTTGGGCAAGCCACTTAACTTCTCTATGCCTCAGTTACCTCATCTGTAAAATGGGGATTAAGACTGTGACCCCCACTTGGGACAACCTGATTACCTTGTATCTACCCCAGTGCTTGGCACTTACTAAGTGCTTGACAAATACCATTATTATCATTAATTCACACTTGGAATTTTTAATATTGACATTTTCGCTACGGGAAAAGTTTTTGTACAGATTTGCCCCTCTTGGCAGAACTTATTTCCTATCTTATCTATGCCTTTAATTGTGTAGTTGGTGCACCTGAGAAAGTCGAGCTTCGTTCTTAGAGTTTCGATGAAATCATTTAAAGTCACGGTTTTGTGATTTTTGTTTTTGTTTTGTTTAATTGGTGAGGTTTCAGAGATGTTTCAGTATCTATCCTTAAATAGGCTTGCAATCAAATGCTAAATGGAAATGGGCTTTAATCATCCTATTAAAGCAAGTCCAAGTTTTTCCAGAGAGAGAGAAAAAGAAATTGCTTAGGCCAAGGCAAACTTTGTAGTCTTATAACAAAGTAAGAGTACCGAAGTACTGGCTTTAGAAGTCAATAGCGCTACAGCAAAAGGACACATTTGATGTTACAATGGAGGAGAGCTGTAGTAGAGGCATTTCTCCCATTACCTGAGTTTGTTCCATTCATTCAATCAATCGTATTTATTGAGCACTTACTGTGTGCAGAGCACTGGACTAAGTGCTTGGGAAGTACAAGTTGGCAACATATAGAGACGGTCCCTACCCAACAGCAGGCTCACAGGCTAGAAGGGGGAGACAGACAACAAAACAAAACATATTAACAAAATAAAATAAATAGAATAAATATGTACAAACAAAATAAATAGAGTAATAAATACGTACAAACATATATACATATATGCAGGTGCCGGGGGAGGGGAAGGAGGTAAGGCGGGGATTCATTCAATCGTATTTATTGAGCGCTTACTGTGTGCAGAGCACTGGACTAAGCGCTTGGGAAGTACAAGTTGACAGCATATAGAGACGGTCCCTACCCAACAGTGGGCTTACAGTCTAGACAACAAAACAAAATAAATTAACAAAATAAATAGAATAAATATGTACAAACAAAATAAATAGAGTAATAAATACGTACATACATATATACAGGTGCCGGGGGAGGGGAAGGAGGTAAGGCGGGGATTCATTCAATCGTATTTATTGAGCGCTTAGTGTGTGCAGAGCACTGGACTAGGCGCTTGGGAAGCCCAAGTTGGCAACATATAGAGACGGTCCCTACCCAACAGCGGGCTCACAGTCTAGAAGGGGGAGACAGACAACAAAACAAAACATATTAACAAAAGAAAATAAATACGTACAAATAAAATAGAGTAATAAATACGTACAAATATATATACATATATACAGGTGCTGTGGGGAGGGGAAGGAGTTAAGGGGGGGATTCATTCAAGTTGGCACAAGTAGAGAGTCGATATGTGGAGAGACAGTTGTGCCCATGGGTTTGACGTTGGGCAAGGTATGAAGCACCTCGAGGGTGGGGATAATATCTACCAATGCCATTGCCATAGCCATAGTCTCCTTGATAGCTTATTCCATAACTGTTCTGGGATAGTGATGAAGATACAACAGCTGAGAGATTACAGTAATGTAGCTCTGAGAGTGAACCAGGAACTCCTATGGTGTGTGTCAGATATTATGTAGCGTGGCTTAGTAAATAGATCACAGGCCTGCAAGTCTGAAGGACCTGGGTTCTAATCCCGATTCCACCACATGTCTGCTCTGTCATCTTGGGCAAGTCACTTCACTTCTGCGCCTCAGTTACCTCATGGTAAAATGGGGGTTAATACTTCTAGACTGTGAGCCCACTGTTGGGTAGGGACCGTCTCTATATGTTGCCAACTTGGACTTCCCAAGCGCTCAGTACAGTGCTCTGCACACAGTAAGCGCTCAATAAATACGATTGATTGATTGTGAGCCCCATGTGGGACAGGAACTGTGTCCAACCTGATTAACCCTACCGCTTAGAACGGTGCTTGGGACATAATAATAAGAATCTTGGTATTGGTTAAGCACTTACCATGTGCAAAGCACTGTTCTAAGCGCTGGGGAGGATACAAGGTGACCAGGTTGTCCCACGGGGGGGTTCACAGTCTTAATCCCCATTTTCCAGATGAGGTAACTGAGGCCCAGAAAAGCGAAGTGACTTGCCCAAAGTCCCACAGCTGACAAGCGGCGGAGCTGGGATTTGAACCCATGCCCTCTGACTCCCATCTTTCCACCTGAGCCACGCTGCCTAGTAAGCGCTCAACAAGCACTGTAATTACCGTAATGATTACAGATTTACCAATGCACTTCCTTGTTTTATTTTCCAGCTGGCTTGCGTGATGCAGCCGTTCATAATTCCAACTCACCAAGGTAAGAAAAAATGCGACGTTTGTTCTGGTTGTCGCTCTGTTGTCGCGGCGGAGGGGGAGGTAAGAGTGCGTTGTGGCTCCGCGGTGTGGATCGGTTTCAGGCCCTTGCTGAAACAGAGCAGGGGTTGCAAAGGGGAGCAGTTTGCGGGGAAGCACGGGACGCCGAAGCTGAGCTGCAGGAGATGGTAAAAACCGAAATGCCTTTCAAGGACGGCTCTCGCAAATTAAGCCCTGACCTGGCTTTGCCTCCAACTTGTTTGATCTGTGCACTTTCCAACCCTTGAGATGCAATTTCTCCAGTGCTAAGAGTAAATGAGTGCTTGGGGCTCCTTTCGGGCCCTCCGATGGTTGACTCTATGCGCTTTGTGTAGAGAAAACCCTCAAAAATCCAGGGTGGTATGAAGGGGGACATTTGCGTCTGAATCCTGATGTGGAGAGATTGGAAGTCTGCCTTGTACATTAGGCGACTGGTGAGGATCGTTGATGATCAGATGGGTTTGTAGTATGCTCTCGTCCAGTGACGCTCTTGATCGTTAATGAGGTTTTTACCGTTTGTGGCTTTTAGTAATGACGGTGATGCCATCAAGGTGTTTGTGAGAGTGCGACCCCCGTCAGAGGGATCCGACTTGCCCGACGGAGAGCCGGGGCTCTGCTTGTCCGTCCTGTCATCAAAAACCCTCCGTCTGAATTCAAAACCCGAGCCCAAGATCTTCACGTTTGATCATGTTGCAAATACGGACACTACCCAGGTAACAAAATATCTCTAATAATTTTTCCGCTTGTAAAATGGCAAACTTCTTACATGAGCTGTATCGCCAAAAAAATCTTCAAATTTTTGCTATCCGCTAAGCATATTTTAGGTTTCTCGTGCTGAATTTTGGAGGTTTTCACATACGGGCACTTAATCGCGGCAAAGCGTGCTTTCGCCACGCGTTTTTTAGGTCGCCTATGATGGCAGATTTAGAAAACATTCTTCAGGCAAACTTGGCTGCCTAGATACAGCTTACCGTGACGTTGGAAGAAATGCTGTCGGACAGTGCCGATCTTCCTTAATGCGGAACTCGGCAAGAATGCATCTCCCACATTAAAGGAGAACTGGATCATAACCAACGCTTGATTATCCGTCATAGCAAGGGCAAAGGCAGCGTAAATAAACAAAATCTAGACCACAGACTCAGAAATAATTTAATCTAGATCAATGGTTTCTAATTTATTGGTTAGTCTTTTCTTCCCTCCCTCCTCTAACTGAAAATGCCACCATTTCTTTTATGCTGACTTTGGGCCGGCCACCCTCCTTGCGTACACAGTTCGATAGTTGCATGTTAACCAATCTTATTTATTGAGCACTTACTGTGCTAAGCACTTGAGAGAGTACACTGTAACAAAGTTGGTAGACACATTCCGTGCCCACAGTGAGATTACAGACTAGAGGGAGAGATAGACTTTATTATAAATAAATAAATTCTGGATATGTACGTAAGTGCAGTGGGAGGGAATAAAGGCTCTGCCAATTGTCAGCTGTGTGACTTTGGGCAAGTCACTTAACTTCTCTGTGCCTCAGTTACCTCATCTGTAAAATGAGGGTTAAGACTGTGAGCCCCCCGTGGGACAACCTGATCACCTTGTAACCTCCCCAGCGCCTAGAACAGTGCTTTGCACATAGTAAGCGCTTAATAAATGCCATTATTATTATTATTATTATTATAAAGGGAGCAAATCAGGATGACACAAGGGAATGGGGGAGTGTTACTCGATCAGTGGTATTAATTGAATACCAAGCTGCCGTGTGAGAAAACCCCAGGAAGTATGTTAATATACCAAGATGGAACCGCCCAATAAATCAATATCAGTCCCTCCATGAGCTAAAATTGGCCTAAAAACTAGATGACAATCGCTTAATTCCATTTGAAGTGTTTTGTAGCATTTAATCTGAATGTTGGCCCTTTTTTTGCTAAAGGTGACACCACAGCAGTCGAAAATACTGTTCTACTTGTTTTTGGTTTGAGTTTTGGGGTTGTATATACAGAGTCACCTACGCTAATTTGAGGAATAGTAGCGTAAACTCCTTGTGGGTGGGGAATGCGTGCCTTGTTTTGTACTCTTCAAACACTTCATGCTCTGTTTTGCTCCCAGTGGATGAACAAATACTACAAAGTACAGATAGATCTTTATGGTTATGATTGTATAAAAGCCTAGTGTGCTAGTGGTTACCACCACCTCTTAGGAGACCTACTTTTATGGGGGGTATTTGAACGATAGCAAAAACAGTTCTAATAGATTTTGTTTTTGTTTTCAAAATCACAGGCTCTGCAGGATAGTCTCAGTTATTTGTGTATACTTGTACATGTAAACTGTGTTTCTACTGCTTTTTCACTCGCCTTTTCATACTTCCACGTCCTTATATATAACTGCTAATGTGGCAAAACTGTCTTGGGGCTGTGTTTCTACTGCTTTTTCACTCTCCTCTTCATATTTCCATATCCTTCTATATAACTGCTAATGTGGCAAAACTGTCTTGGGTTATAGAACACTGCCAATAGCATGCAATTTACCATACCAAGTATTTATACCGTTCTTATTTGATTTTGGAAATGACATATTTTAATATATAATTTTTATGAGATCGCATCATTCTTTGGTCCTGTTTTTACAGGAATCTGTGTTCTCAAGCGTGGCCAAAAGCATCGTTGAGTCTTGTATGAACGGCTATAACGGTACCATCTTTGCATAGTAAGTTAAATTTAATTCACATTAGCTGCAATGGAAAAATTACTTTGAGCGTAAATGTTATTTCAAATGGCAAATACTACATAAGGTGACTGTACCATTTGTTCAAAGAGAAACCTAACCTTGTTTTCTGCTTAAACTCTGAATTATGATTTAAAGTGATTTACATTCCCCATCCCTAAATTTCAAGTGATTTGTTCATTCATTCGATTGTATTTATTGAGCGTTTACTGTGTGCAGAGCACTGTACTAAGCGCTTGGGAAGTACAAGTTGGCAACATGTAGAGACGGTCCCTACCCAACAACGGGCTCACAGTCTAGAAGGGGGAGACGGACAACAAAACAAAACATGTGGACAGGTGTCAAGTCGTCAGAATAAATAGAAGTAAAGCTAGATGCACATCATTAACAAAATAAATAGAATAGTAAATATGTACAAGTAAAATAGAGTAATAAATCTGTACAAACATAAATACAGGTGCTGTGGGGAGGGGAAGGAGGTAGGGCCGGGGGGATGGGGAGGAGGAGAGGAAAAAGTGGGCTTCATTGCTAAGACATCACTGAATTTGGAATTTAATATCCTGTAGGCCTTACGGCAGAGAATCAGCATTTCACTATAGAAACTAATCTTTATAATTAGAATACTATCAATAATGAAACTGCAAAGTAATTTCTTTTACTATACTTATTAAAAATATGGTGATAATAAAATCCATCCTTGGGCAGAGAGCCAGGTATTTTCTGATGTTAATTTTTAGACCGACAATGATTGCTGTAGAGAATATGTTGAGTAGAAGATTTTTTTTAAATTCATTTCAGATGAAATAATAGCTGGAGGTGTCATATTTTTGAAGCTGTAATTGTAACATTTAGCCTGAGCATCTATTAACATTTTTTTTTAAATTGCTTCCATTTGAATTTGCTTCACTAAATTTTAGACAGATAACATCATAGGTAGTGTTTAGGCTTTAGGAGTGCTAAGGAGTAGGTAATTACTGCTTGCTCTGACTCAAACCAGTTTTTCCTTCAATTGAAGATTAAAAGGTAGAAACCGAAATGTTTTGTCATCTTCAGAACAGTGGGGGAAAAGATGTTTAAAAGGAGGTTGATTGTAGTAGTCATATAAAGACATGGTTACTCAGAAGGAATGAAAGTTGATCCATCTGAAAATATGAAACCATTTTTGCACCTTGTTTTGTATTTTAAAGTTTCAATTTTGTTATGGAAGAGAAATCTCACGCAAGCTTATGAACTCTGATTTTTGTTTCTTAGTGGACAGACTGGATCTGGAAAAACATTTACTATGATGGGTGAGAAATGCATTTATTTTGTTATTTTAATTTATAAAATGGCAAATGAATTGAGAAAATCATGAAAAATCTATGTGCCATTTTTTCTCAGGCTTAGTCATGGAGGTCTGTGTCTTATATTTGCTCTTGTGGATGGATTACTTTTAAGGTTATATAGCATTTTCTTAGATTTTTAAATTTGTTGATTTCCCAAAGCAATTGGGAAGACATCCAAATTTTCATTTTCTATCTTAGGCTACTTTTCTAATGTGCTGCTTGGTATAGTTATGTAAGACTAGCCAAATGACTGCATTTCTAAACTTCCATTTGTCTAATAATTATCTATTTAAATTCCTTTAGGGCCATCTGAATTTGATAATTTCACTCATAATTTAAGAGGAGTAATTCCCCGGAGTTTTGAATATTTGTTTTTTTTAATTGATCGTGAAAAAGAGAAGGTAAAATTCCTTTTCAGAGGATTTAGTTTCGGTTAGTGGGTTAATGGGACAATTAGTCAAATTTTGGGAATGGTGCTTTAGTTTTCCTTTGTTCTACAGACATATTATTTGTCAGACAGTGTTAAATTTTGTGACTTGTATTAGTTGATATGCTTCTTGGTTCCCAAGAGATTTATTATGTACAAATTGTTCTCTGGCATCTTAAATTGTTACAATGTAATATATGGTACATTAACTTTGTGCCTTATAAAGCAAGTGAAAGAAATGGATACCATGAGAACCAGTATATTGGAGGAGAGCTCATATAAGGCAATACATCTAAATAAGGTTTTTGGGTTTTTTTATAGGCTGGAGCTGGAAAGAGTTTTCTCTGCAAGTGCTCATTCATTGAAATTTACAATGAGCAGATATTTGATCTGTTGGATTCTGCTTCGACTGGATTGTTTCTGCGGGAGCACATCAAGAAGGGCGTGTTCGTTGTTGGTGCTGTGGAGCAGGTGTTAACCTCGGCTGCTGAAGCTTATCAGGTAACTTTTCTTGAGCCCTGTGATGTTTGAGCAACATGCCGGCAAGTCAGTGGGCACTGTTGGCACCGAAGTGCCAAAGATAAAAAGTCCAGAAAGTACTTGGTAAAAATGGGCTGTGCATGTGAAAGAGGGGACCAGTCAGGCCTTTGACTCACAGTTTTCCTATTAAAGGAGAGAAAATAATCTGGTCTTTAAAACTTTGCAGAAGCTTAAACCTTCCCTTGCCACTGCTACTGAAGCATCGCACAACCACATCTCTTTCTCACCTCAGAATCCTCCACTGGCTCCCTGTGTCTCTTCACATCAAACACTCGTCGCAGTTAACTTTAAGGCTCTCCATCGTCTGACCCCGCCTTACCTATCTGCTGTCTTCTCTCACAATTCCCCAGCTGGATCGTCTTTGTTTCGTTCCCCCTCAAACCACCACCTGGCTGTACTTGCTCTGGATTCCCACCAGTTTCCATCACCTTGCAAACACTTGCCTCAGTTTGTAACTCTCTCCCTCCCCACATCAGAACACAGCCCTTCTCTACTTTCAAATTTCCTAAAATCCCACCTCCCACAAACCTTTCCCTGTTAATATACCACCACTCTGAGCCTTATATGGTTTTCCTTTCCTTTCATGGTTAATATACCACCACTCCTTCCAGCCAACTCGAACACTAATGAATTTATTCCCACCTTCCTTAGCACTCATATTGTGTCATGGCCCTTGTTTTGCGACCTCTATTTGTAAATATTGGGCTTATCTCCTCCGGTAGTGTGAGCTCTCCTTAGGCTGGGGATCTATCACTTTAGTTACGCACTTCCCAAGCTCTTAGTACAGTGCAACTCGTCGAGTGGGTACTCCACAATTATGAACCCTGTTCTCCTGGTGTTTTAGTTTTACTCCCTGATAATATGAGACATGTGAGGGTCAAGTGCATCAGGAAGCAGCACGGCTTAGTGGAAAAAGCACGGGCCCAGGGGTCAGAGCACCTGGGTTCTAGTCTTAGCTCCACCACTTGCGTACTGTGACCTTGGGCAAATCTCTTCCCTGTGTCTGTTTCCTCAACTTTAAAATGGGGATTCAGTGCTCATTCTCCCTTCTCTTTAGACCAAGAGCCTCAGGTGGGACAGGGGCTGTGATTGACATGATAAACTTGTATCTACCCCAGTGCTTAAAACAGCGCTTGACACATAGTAAGCAATTAACAAATACCATAGTTTATTATTATTATTATTATTATTGCAACAGTGCATGCTCAGTGAAGGTGGCAATGATCTGGAAAAGTACCCGAGTTTATTAACAGGAAATAAACAAAGGCACTGAGAGAGTCGGGTTCCATATCTTTTCATCCTTGCTACCTTATAGTGCAGATCCCAATATTTCCTTTCAGAAGGATTTTTCTCTTTGTTTTTTATCCTATTGCTCTCTGCCCAAACTCATTGTAGTAATCTGTGTAAATAAGAAAGTGGTTTATTTAGTACATATATATTAGGAAGGTGGTCTAGTCATTTGGGACCCCAGTTTTACTGTGACTGTCCTGAGTTGGCATAGGATCAGTTTTTTCTCCAGAGGAGTCTAGTATCATCCCTGCATTAACTTCTGGTGTTCTATTTCCTAAACAGGGAAAGGATTTGTGAACAACTGCAGTCTTCAGACTTTACCAGTGAATTGCAAACTTGTTGAGGGCAAGGAATGTGTCTGTTATATTGTTAAGTTCTCCCAAAATGTTTAGTTCGAAACCTTTACTTTTTTCTTCTGTTTCAATAGGACATCTTAAACATAGATAGCTTTCCTTATCGAATCCATAGCATCCTCCTATTTAAAAAAAATCATTCAGGAATTGTTTAACAACCTATATTTCAGAGCTAGCTTTCTGACAATTTACCATCTCCTCAGGTGCTCTCCAGGGGTTGGAGAAATCGCCGTGTGGCGTCTACATCGATGAACAGAGAGTCCTCTCGGTCTCATGCTGTCTTTACAATTACCATTGAGTCAATGGAAAAGAGCAATGAAATCGTTAACATTCGCTCGTCACAGCTTAACTTGGTGGACTTGGCAGGTTCCGAAAGACAAAAGGATACACACACGGAAGGCGTGAGACTGAAAGTAAGTAGGTGTGAGCTCATGGGCAGGGAATGTCAATGTATTGAACTCTCCCAAGCAATTAGTACAGTGCTTTGCACACAGTAAGCGCTCAATAAATACGATGGAATAGTAAAAGTGAGTAACCAGCTCCAGTGGAACAATTGCAAATGTGAAGTGAAGAATTTTCAGTCAACTAGATTTCTGGGTTTGAATAAAAATTATGTTCATCATTCAGTGGTGTTTATTGAGCAGCACTTTGTGTGTACAGAGTGCTACGCTAAGCACTTGGCAGAGTACAATATAACAGAGTTGGTAGAAGGGTTCCTTGCCCACAAGGAGCTTACAGTCTAGAGTATACCTGTAGTTTAGTACAATTGCATGATGTTTTGTTGGGGGTTTTTGGCAGTGGGGGGGAGGGCTGTGAGAAATTTTCAAATAAATAGTGTATGGTAAGTGATATTTACTTTGCCCTGGCTCTTCAGTACTGCTACTCTCACATAAAGGTAAAATATTCAGGAGATGATTATTGCCCCCTATAAAACTGCTTGGTAACTAGAATCAATAAATGAAGGGCTAGGGATCTGTCCTTTAGTAGGTGGAGATTTGGTCAGTACGCATGAGGGAAATAGTTTGCATTAGAGTTTTAAAGGGGATTAAAAAAGGATAATTGCAAAAGACAAAGGTTAAAATGAAGATCATCTTTAGTGGATAGCATTGCCAGAAAAGGATGTTCTTGATGGTGATATTTTTGGAAGAGAGCACCAGGCCTAGGTGAAACATTAACTTGTTGAAGTTACAGGTGCAGCGTGGCTTAGTGGTTAGAGCATGAGCTTGGGAATCAGAAGGTCATGGGTTCTAATCCTGGTTCCGCCACTTGTCTGCTGTGTGACCTTGGGCAAGTCACTTCTCTTTGCCTCAGTTACCTCATCTGTAAAATAGGGATTGGGACTGTGAGCCCCACGTGGGACAGGGACTGTGTCCAACCTGATTTGATTGCATCCACCCCAAGTCTTAGTACAGTGCTTGACACATAGTAAATGCTTAACAAATACCATTATTATCATTATACGATTAATTAAATACGATTGATTTATTAAATTATGCCAACAACATCACTTGGGTTTTTTGTTTTGTTTTAGCGCAGGGGGTCCTGGAAGTCCATAGAAGCTTGCGGGGGGATACCTTAGGACTTCCACAAATTTGAGGTGGCCTTGAGGAACTTAAACCCGGTGTGGGCAGGGATTGTCTCTCTTTATTGCTGAATTGTACTTTCCAAGTGCTTAATACAGTGCTCTGCACACAGTAAGCGCTCTATAAATACGATTGAAAGAATGTAGGTCAGTGTGGTTTCTGATTTAGGGATCCCTGCACTTCTGGCCCCTGTAATACCCTAATGGATTCTAGGAGGGTAGGATCCTCAATTTGCCACTCCGGCCATTTTCTAACTCCAACCACCACCCATCCCCGTTGGATTCCTTCACTTCATATGAGTGGATAAGATGGGTGGAAAACTCCTCTTCATGGGGCCTTGACTGGGAACAAAAGGAACCTCTGACACCCAGCCTAAGAGCCCAGTCTTGGCGACATCAGCCATTCTTTTTTCCCATTGTCAGGGGTCAAGAAGAAGGACTGCCGTCTTGGTTCCAGTCCCAAGGAGTGGGATAGAGTGGGCTAGCTAGGGCTGCCGGCCTTGCCCAAAAAACTAAGGGGACAGTTAGATGGCTCCCTGCTCACCCTCCTGGAGTCTTTCCTTGTGCTGTATAATCAATCAATTTATTTTTATCAGTACAACATCCCTTCTGTTGTTAGAATCAAGAGTTGACCGTAGTCACGTTCTACTGAAATCCCATGACTGCTATTTTTCTTTCACCTTTTAGGAAGCAGGTAATATAAACCGGTCATTAAGCTGCCTGGGCCAAGTGATTACAGCCCTGGTTGATGTGGGTAATGGAAAACAAAGACACGTTTGCTACAGAGACTCCAAGCTTACATTCTTACTTCGGGTAATGTAAAGCATCTGATTTTTCAGAGCTTATTTTTAAAACTCACAACTAAGTTCGGTAATATAAAGGGAGAAAACTTTTTGATGGAAATGGGCTTATTCTTGATACTAAAAACACATTTCCCCTGGAACAGTGAATTTTCCTGGTAATAAAAATCTCCCTGATTTTTAAGGTATTTGCTCAAGTCATTTGTATTTATGCAGAAGAGCTAAAACTTTCCAATCTTGGCTGATTTTTTAAAATTGGAATTAACTATAGAAAGATCTCCTTTCTACTCTAAAGGCATAGAATGAAATTGTCTTTAACTTGTGTTGTAAAATTTCTTAATGTACTCTAAATTATATTTTTAAAGATGAGAAGTGTTTGGATTTTCATCAGCTCCAAACTTGTCTTAAATTACAATACTTAATTCCATCCTCAAAGAGTTGTCAGTGTTAAATTATTTAATGTGAGTCACTGAAAAGGGAGTTTCAGAATCAGTCTCTGTGCCGCCTCAATCCCACATTGAGCACTAAATGATTGTATGTTCCTTCTTTAAATTTCTGAAAAATAATCTGAAAAAAAATAAAAATAATTCTGAAAAACATTTGTGTTTTAAAGGTTAAGTAAATCAACATTTTGGTAGATTCTCAAGTAGTTGGGGTAATTATTTTGGCTCAGATCAGCTGAAATTGAGTTGTCTGAACATTTGTGTAGTTCTGTGGGCGCTTTTGATTTACATGCCTGTGTTTTTGATATTTAATTAAAAACATGCCACATTCTTATCATCCCCAATGTTTATATCCTTACACAGGATTCTCTTGGAGGTAATGCGAAGACATCCATAATTGCAAATGTCCATCCTGGTTCAAAGTGTTTTGGTGAAACCCTATCTACCCTTCATTTTGCTCAAAGAGCAAAGCTAATTAAAAACAAGGTAAAGATGTGCCTTTTTCTTTCAGTGATCATCCTGGGAAAATACTTATGCACAGAAAGTGTTATTAGTATGGTAAATGAAATTTTTAAATTATTGAGTGACACAAATTTATGGAATGTTTTCCTGTTCTCCTGGTTTCCAACTCACCCCCGCACCCCAGCTCAGGAAAAGAGTAACTTGCCTTTAGTTTGGACCGGACGGGCTTTGTTGTGTTCAACTGTAGATTAACCTTCCTCTGCCTTAAGTGAGATTCAGAGATTGAACCCCTTCAAATTATGCTACCAGATACAGCCAAAACTTCTTTGTTACTTTACCTTAAATGAGGAATCCTTTTAGTCGTTTGGTTAGGGATGCCGTTTCGTTTATTTTGGGGTCACGAAAGCTAATGTGAACCTAAACTTGGCTAATGCAAATTGCCTTTTTAATATTCCCGTTGGAAAAATAATTTTCCACAAGGCTGTAGTAAATGAAGACTCTCAAGGAAATGTGAGCCAGCTTCAGGCAGAAGTAAAGAAGCTCAAAGAACAGCTTGCTAGCTTCACTTCAGGACAGACGCACACCAAGACTTTGAGCACAGGTAAGAAAAACGAAGCGGACGTCTGTATTCTGCATTTTAAATTAAAGATTAGCGTTGAAACTTCCTAGCACCGTATAGAATGAGGGTCCTTCAGACTTCTAGGTACTTTTATATTTAGTATATCATATATATTGTCCATTTACTAAGAATTTGAACATTCGCGTATAGTGGTAGTAGTAAACATAATCAGTTGTGGCTTCGTTTTCTTAATATAATAAAACCTCATTGATTCCTACTAAAGGTGGAAATCCAGTCAGAGTGGAAAGTCCGAACTTTAGAAGTATTTTTAAATTTACTCTTATGAAAATATTTTGAGTGAGCATGTATCTCTGGGTGTGTGAGCCCCTGTGTACGTCTCTGTGTAATTTTTTTTTAACATCTTAGTTTTATCGTGCTGGTGTGTCTACTGGTTTAAATCCTTCTCTGACCTCCTCTTCAAATGTTTTGTAGCTGGAACTGCTAGATTGATAGGAGGTATTCTGTGTTCTCCAGAGTACTTCCTCCTGCCTCAGCATATTGTGCTATTGGTTATTATTGTGCTATCACAGCACTTACCATGTGTCAAGAACTGTTCTAAACACTGGGGTAGATAGAAGACCCTGTTCCACGTGGGGCTTACAGTCGAAGTAAGCTGGGGAACAGGTATTCCCCATTTTACAGATGAGGAAGCCGAGACTCAGAGAAGTGAAGTAACTTGCCCGGGTCACACAGCAAGCAGTTGGCAGAGCCGGGTTTCGAATCCAGGTGTTCCAACTCCCAGGCCTGTTTTCTTTCCACTAGATCACGTTGCTGGTTAACAGGCTTTATTAAATGATTGTAAATCAGATTTTTTTTTGCGTTAGAGTAAAACCTGTTTTCCTTTGTGGAGTACAGAGGAAGCAGGGGTATTCACCACTGAGTTGTAAACTTTCAGATTAGTGGGGTTGGAATTAATAATAATAATAATAATGGTATTTATTAAGCGCTTACTATGTGCAAAGCACTGTTCTAAGTGCTGGGGAGGTTACAAGGTGATCAGGTTGTCCCACAGGGAGCTCACAGTTTTAATCCCCATTTTACAGATGAGGGAACTGAGGCCCAGAGAAGTGAAGTGACTTGCCCAAAGTCACACAGCTGACAATTGGTGGAGCCGGGATTTGAACCCATGACCTCTGACTTCAAAGCCCAGGCTCTTTCCACTGAGCCACGCGGAGGTTTTACTGTATTTCGAGGTGCTTTGTCGTTCCCTAAAAAGATAGGTGCTGACTCCATGGGGATGATTGATCACGGGACTCCCGGCCTCGCTTACCTAGATCTGACAGGTTTCCAAACAGGGCTGGAAAAAACACAATAGGATGTCTTTCTGGTCTGTAGTTCTTGGATATGTAACAAATAAATAAAATGGTATTTAAGTGCTTACTATGTTTCAGACACTGTACCAAGCGCCAGGGTAGATGCAAGGCAGTTTCAGTCCCTGTCCCACGTAGGGCACACAGTCTTAATCCACAGTTTACAGATGAGGTAACTGAGGCACAGAGGAAGTGAAGTGACTTGTCCAAGGTCTCACAGCCAACAAGTGGGGAGCCGGAATTAGAACCCAGGTCCTTCTGACTCACAGGCCCGTGCTCTGTCCACTAGGCCTGGCTGCTTCCCCCCTTCCAATCTCCGATTTCCAGTTTTCTGTCACCGTGCTCAAAATGAAAAGTTGGTGCCTCTGTCCTAAAGTTCTTTTTATAGCATTTACTTTACACCCTCTTTCTGGCATTCTTAAATTGAATCCTAGATTGAAAAGTTAATTTAGTATTGAAGGCAGCTTCAAAAATCAGTTCTTATGTTACTTAGGGGTGGGGAAAGATTGCTTTCTGAATTTAAGCTATTTTCCTAATATAATTTTGGTTCGGTATTGCCT
The DNA here is from genome assembly GCF_015852505.1 of Tachyglossus aculeatus. NCBI lineage: Eukaryota > Metazoa > Chordata > Mammalia > Monotremata > Tachyglossidae > Tachyglossus > Tachyglossus aculeatus. The sequence goes on along the minus strand of NC_052067.1, from coordinate 37,789,205 downwards.
GTCTATGTTTATGTCTAAAGTGGATTTGAATGAGTTGAATTGGAAAATTGTTTGTTTTTTTCGCCAGAGTAGATGTTGACCTAGCTTCCAAGTCTTGATATTTCCCATCATATTTAGATGTTAGATTGTAAGGTTCATGAGAACAGGGGTCCCGTCTACCAACTGTATTATATTCCCCCAAGGGTTCAGCACAGTGCTCTGCACAAAGTAAGCAGAATGCCATTAATTAATTTGTATTTTTAAAATATCCTCTAAAAAAAAACTGTTGGATGAAGGTTTACCTAACTCTCATCCTCTAGCCCCACAGCGGTTTCCCAGCTAGTAGGTTTCATGAATTCTCGTAATACAAAAGCAGAGATAGAGTTCATTAGATTTCTTGAAAACCACTGACTGATTTTTCAGGCATTATGTATGTGTCATTTGAATGGATAATATTGACATGATATGGACGTTGAGATGACTTAGAGAATAGGTCTTGCTATCTGTAGAAGGATCCTTTATTAGTTTTGCTAAGTAAGACGGAAGGAACTTGTCTTCATGGCGTAGCTGTATGTGGAAGGGGCTAGAAAGGCATTATCAAGCATTTTAGAAATTTTTTACTAGTTGGAGGAGGCATTTGTCACGTTTTGGAAGTATGAAAGGAACCGTTTTCTCATTTTCAACTTTTTCTGTTAAGATGAAGAAAGCACTGATTATAGGAGTCAATTCCTTGAGGCAATGTTGTTCTTCAAGAAATTTGAAAGTGAAAAGAAGGTAGGAAACCGACTTTTCAGTGGTTTAAATCAAAGATATGTGGGCAATATTCTGTTTTAATTGTTTCTTAATTTGTAAGGGTCATATAGCTAAAAGAAAAAGTGTTGGAAGTTGTGAAATAAATGCTTTTATGGCTCATTGGCATTTAAGATGTTTAGTCACCTTATTAAGGAGGGCCTGATACTGCCGTCACTAACCTCGTTATCAATTTTCATTTTAGACTTTGATGGAAAAAGTTGCTCAGTTGGAAGATCTGAGTATCAAAAAGGAGAAGTTCATTCAGTCCAACAAGATGATCGTTAAATTCCGGGAGGATCACATTGTGCGTCTAGAGAAGCTACAGAAGGAAGCCCGGGGCAGCTTCTTGCCTGAAGAACAGGATGAGCTGCTCTCAGAATTGAGGGAGGAGATAAGAACACTGAGAGAACAAGTGAGGTCCTTTCCAAGCACATACTAAAACTCCAAGCTCAGTGAAATTGCCAACACTTGGGCCCTGACCCCTCACCCCTACAGTTAAATAAAATGGAATCTTTACCAGTGCAAGTTGACCTCTGCAGAGGCTCTAGTCCTAACATAGATGTGGAGTGAATTCCACTGGGAAATGTCTTTTTTCTTAGGCATCTTCGAGGCCTTTTAAATAGATTTTATTTCAGAAATTCAATTTAGGAATTCGACATCGAAGCAGTGACAAATACACGTATTTCTGTGACCTCTCCTGTCCAGATGGAGCAGCACCCCCGAGTTGCAAAGTACGCCATGGAAAATCATTCACTCAGGGAGGAGAACAAGCGGCTTCGTTCCTTACAGTCTGTGAAAAAGGCCCAAGAAATCGATGCTCAGACAATCTCCCAACTGGAAAATGCTTTCTTGGAAATTATGGGCTCAGAGAAAAATCGTGAAGGTAAATAAATGCACTAAGAAATTTTAGAAATCACTGCTCAAGGAATCTGTTAGCGTGCTTTGGCTTGATATGAAGTTGCGTCGTACGTTTATAATGTTATTCATGGTTGACAGCCATTTTATAAGTGCTGTGAAATGTTATTCTGGATCAGATAGTGTGCTGATTTCAGGTATTTATAAAAGCTGAGAAAATGAGGCACTTTATTAATCATTAATCAATGACAGTGGAATAATCGTATTAGTCACCAAACACCAGGTGGTTCACGTACGGTACTGAGTTTTTAATCTACCTTAGTCAATTCTGTACTGGACAGATGGAGGAGAAACTAGCCCATTTTGCAAACTTACTGAAAGAGGAAAAAAAAAGCCTGTCTCCTAGAGCCCAAATTACAATTAGTATTTCTAATAATGATAATAAAAATAATAGTTGTGGTATTTAAGCGCTTACCATGTGCCAGAAACCATACTAAGCGCTGGGGTCGATGAAAGCAAATCGGGTTGGGCACAGTCCCTGTCCCATGTAGGGCTCGCATTCTCAGTCCCCATTGTACAGTGAAATTTCTAGGGAAATTAAGCTAGGGAAACTTTTATTTCATTTGTGTTTACCTATGGCCTTCTGTCCTTAAGTACAAAGGGTAAAATGAGTGCTCTTACGACTAATGATTTGAAGATACCTGTCTGTGATGATTGTTGTTTAGATCAGCAAGTGTATCCCATCACCGGTACAGTGGACACCAGTTCGCTGGCCTCTGCTGAAAAACTGAAAGTACAGCTCCTGCAGACTCAAAGTGAGTTATCCAGTTCAAAGCAAGAATATGAAGAATTCAAAGAGCTAACCAAGTAAGATTTAACTGAATATAGCTGCCTACAATTTAAGCCTAAATGCAAAATATGCTTATACGTTATTTTCAAGTTTCCACTTCCTAACTCTTGCAACACTGTATAAAACACCATCCTCCATGGCCCCGAAACTTGCAATCATGGTGTCGTACTTAATTCCGCTCTGTCGCTAATTTTTATTTACCTCCCTCTTTCAGTCTCTAAATCTTGACTGTTTTTCCTGTAATATTTTACAGCTCCTCCCTCACCCCTAACTCTTATGACCACCTCCTCAATTCAAGGCCTCATCTCCTCCCAGGTGGATTACCAGAACAGTCCTCCTACCGTTCTCCCTGCCTCAGGCCTTTCCCCTCCTGTTTAACCTTTATTCGCCTGCAAATCTCATATTTGAACGCCATTCAGAACCTCTCTTTCCCCTCTTCTAAAATCTCCAATGGCTTCCCACTTCTCACTTAAAAACTCCTAACCAGTGGCTTGAAAACTGTCCATCACCTACGTCCCTCGTATTTATCCTCTCTTTTCCTGCTATGCCCCGGTTTGCATTCTTTGGTAGATCGGAAAGTCTCAAGGGCAAGGAATCGTGCCTAATAATTCTGTTGAACTTTTCCGAGTGCTCAGTTCAATACTCTGCACACAGTAGACACTATCAGTAAACTATCAGTAAACGCTATCGATTGATTTTTTTTTTTATTCCTCCCATGCCAGCCTTCTACATATACGTCACTCACCACTCTCTCATATTCAACCCATGGATCGTGTCTTTCCCCAGATTGAATGTCCTTCCCCTTCATCTAATAAATAATCATAATTGCGGTATTTGTTAAGCACTTACTAAATGCCAAGCATTGTATTAAGCACTGGGGTAATTACAAGAGCCTCATATGGGGTTCACCGTCTAAGTAGGAGGGAGAACAGGTATTGAATCCCCATTTGGCAGATGAGGGAACTGAGGCACAGAGGATCAGTTGTATTTATTCAATGACCCAGCGCTTAGAACAGTGCTTTGCACATAGTAAGCGCTTAACAAATGCCATCTTTTTTTTTTTTTATTGTGTGCAGGGCACACTATACTAAGCACTCGGGAGAGTACTCAGTTCTGTGATCTCCTCTGAGTAAGTGTTCAATGGATGTTCATTCATTCAATCGTATTTATTGAGCGTTTACTGTGTGCAGAGCACTGTACTAAGCGCTTGGGAAGTCCAAGTCAGCAACATATAGAGACGGTCCCCACCCAACAACGGGCTCACAGTCTAGAAGGGGGAGACAGACAACAAAACAAAACATGTAGACAGGTGTCAATACCGTCAGAATAAATAGAATTACAGCTATATGTACATCGTTAACGCAATAGAGTAGTAAATATGTACAAGTAAAATAGAGTAATAAATCTGTACAAATAAATACAAGTGCTGTGGGGAGGGGAAGGCGGTAGGGGGGATGAGGAGGAGGAGAGGTAAAAGGGAGCTCAGTCTGGGAAGGCCTCCTGGAGGAGGTGAGCTCTCAGCAGGGCTTGGAAGGGAGGAAGAGAGCTAGTTTGGCCGATGTGTGGAGGGAGGGCATTCCAGGCCAAGGGGAGGACGTGGGCCCGGGGGGTGGACGGTGGGACCGGCATGCCCAAATGAGTTGTTAGTGATGAGTAGTCCTGGCTCTTAAAAGGAGTGTTGATTATTAAATGACATAGTGACAATAAACCTGATGGGCAGATAGATTGCTTCTTCAGTCCTCTCCTTTGAGGAGTTAGCTCCGTCTCTCTTTGTTTATGTTTGTCTTCCTCCCAAACTAATAAAAGGAGTTGCATTTCATTTATTTCTTCAACGTGTTGATCTCCTTTACAAGGACCTGGGTCTTGGTCCTTCGTCTTTGAAAAAGACATCACTGATGGTGAAGTTCAACTAGGAGTGCATGTGAGGGTGTAAAGCAGCTGACTAAACCAATAGTTGGCTTGATGGAATGGCTTTTTGCCGAAATGTCTCCCATCCCAGCTCCGCCACTTGTCAGCTGTGTGACTTTGGGCAAGTCACTTAACTTCTCTGCGCCTCCGTTACCTCATCTGTAAAATGGGGATTAAGACTGTGAGCCCCATGTGGGACAACCTAATTGCCTTGTATCTACCCCAGTGCTTAGCACATAGTAAGTGCTTAACAAATACCAACATTATTATTATTATTATTGAAATAAATGAATGAATGTATTAGATTGTAAATCATTCATTAGCTGTTTTCAACAGTTCACTTGGTGCGAAGCATCATAAAGATTGATCTCTGGAAATGAGCGATGTACAGCTATTAAATCTCCCCGGGCTTAAAAACCTGAGGAACACAGGGTAATGAAGGTTGGAAATGGACAATAACTGGAAACTTGGATGAAGTAAAATTTTGTTTTTCTAGGCATATTGTATTTTTATCTGAGCCCCAAAATATTTGAAACTTTCAGAGCTGTATTAACTTATAGTGTTGTGTGACTAGGAAAAAGCAATTGGAACTTGAATCCGAGCTTCAGTCACTTCAGAAAGCAAACCTGAATCTGGAAAACATATTGGAGGCAACCAAAGCCTACAAACGCCAAGAAGTCTCACAGCTAAATAAAATTCACACAGAAACACTTAAGGTAAGGGAAACCATTTACCTAAGCTTTCTTTCCAAAATAGTGAGAGTTTGCCGAATTTAACGGACATAATGAAGTTTATCTCCAGCAGCATTTGACAGAGTACTCTTTCCAAAATAGTGAGAGTTTGCCAAATTTATCGGACATAATGAAGTTTATCTCCAGCAGCATTGGACAGAGTACTTTCAATTCAGTCCCAACCTCTGGATACCTGGAATAATTGAGGCATAATTTCTAGTGTAGGCTGCTCCATGTGCAATGACAGTTCAGGTTTGGAAGTGTTTTTCCCCTTGAAAAGAGAGAGATAGTGTTATGCAGGTGAGTTGTATTGCTTTGCAAAGTCTAACTGCAAGAGAGGGGTTCAAAGACAGACCATATTCCAGAAGTAGAAATGGTTATGCGCAGCTTCAGACATTTACAGTTGCCTTCTGACCCCCCCAAAATAGCCACTGCTTGAGACATTTTAAGAAGGCCCCCCTTAACAGAGCTTGTCAATCAATCAATCGTATTTATTGAGTGCTTACTGTGTGCAGAGCACTGTACTAAGCGCTTGGGAAGTACAAGTTGGCAACATATAGAGACAGTCCCTACCCAACAGTGGGCTCACAGTCTATAAGGGGGAGTCAGCTTGTCATAGCATCCACAGATGCACTGAGGCTTCGCACCCCCTCTGATGCTGCACATGAGCAGAGCCATCATCTCTTGCTTCCCGCACCGTTTCCTGGGATGGAAGGAACTGCTGTCTCCCAAATCCGGGACCACGGGAACCGTTCCACACCCTCCTCCGTCCTCTGACATCCCCACAACCACCCCCTTAAGTAGCTCCTCCAAAGTTTTGTGTTTTTCCCTCCCGTATTGCATTTTATTAGAAACACACCTTAGGCGCTGAGTTGTAGAAAACACACAGTATTTCTTGTACTAAAAGCAGCCTAGTCTGTGGAAAGCGCACAGGCCAAGAAGTCAAAGAATCTGGGTTCCACTCCCGGATCTGCCATTTCCCTGCCCTGTGACTATAGGAAAATCGCTTCACTTCTCTGTGCCTGTTACCTCATCTGTGAGCCCCTCGTGGGACAACTGATTATCTTGTGTCTACCCCAGTGCAGTCTTAGAAACAATATTAAGGCAAAAGTTCTCAAACAGAAATGGAATAAGGCTTTTCGTTGACGTTATTCAGGTTGTCATGACCCGACACATTTCCCTGCTGTTTTCAAGGACAATTACTTCTCAACAATTTCCAATTCAATTTCCTGCATTTTGTGCCCTGAGAATTGTGCAAGCTAGTTGACTATATAATTCCACTCTGATATGCAGAATTAGTGAGCCTGCCTATTTAATTCATGCTTCATTCCACATAAATTTTTCCAACAGATCATAACTACCCCAACAAAGGCCTATCAGCTACGCTCTCGGCTGGTACCCCGATTAAGTCCCGAAATCTTGACTCTTGGTTCTATGGAAACCCCAAATTCAAAAGATCTGGAGGCTGATATTTTCAGTGAGCCAATTCCTCCAGAGATGAGTGAACAAGCTTATGAGGCTATTACAGAGGAACTCGGCATAGTACAGGTAATGTCTTGTTTAAGAAGAAATGGAAATGCTGATATTGTTCTCTTAAGGTTTCATTTTCCTCATATATGGGGTTGCTTTGCATCGTGCAAAACTGATTTATCTTTGATATTGTTGAAAGGGACTTATTTTATTCAAGGCAATTTTTACCATGCGTTAGCATGCCATACTCATTCTCTAAGGGCTCTAAATTTTAAAAGACATTTCTATATTGTTTCTCTTTGTATGGAAATCTGTTGTTTTCTCTTTCAGGGCACTTGTCTATATTTTATAAAAGTTTAATACCACTAAAACACTCAAAGGCATTTTCTTTAGAAGGCACAACAATTTGAGAGTCGTTTCATCATCAAGCCATGTATAAATAGTGAAATTTTCCGGGGGAAGTGCACAGTTCAAAGACAAACTGTATTGTTTGAAACTGCTGGGTGAAATTTTGCTTCATCAGAAAATCTAAGATATCCTGTTATTTTTCAAAAGGGAATTGCTTTGATTTTTATAGTCCGCAGTAAAGTACTCTTCATTACATCCTAGCAAATTATCAGAACTCAGTGTAATTAACAACTATCCATGTCAGAGTTGCCTATTGTAGCAGTAGCAGTTTTCCCAGAAATCGCAATTCCCGAACCCTTACACTAATGAGTTTGAGTTCTAAAAATTGTGAAATACTGCTTCCAATTGAAACCTATAAAGAATTTGCAGGGAACTAAAGAGTTTGGCTTTCTGTCCTCAAAGAGCTTGTGTATGAATCTCTGAATCTTCTGAGTTTATTCGGATCCTGTTCCTTTTTTTTTCCCCCGAGAGCTGTTTTCCTTCCCATTCTCAGTCACCTCCTTGAATGCATGGCATGATTCATTCTGGGTTAAATTGCCCAGTTACTGTCTTTTTTTTTCTTTCTTTCTTTAATTTCACCACCCACCACTACCGCTTTGGTACTAATCAGTGCGTCTTGTGTAGAATGCTTACTTAGGAGTACCATCCCACTGATTATCCTTTCTATTCCTCAGGATTTAACACAGTGTTTGCAACATAGTAAGCATTTAACAAATGCTATAAATATAGTTGTGCAGTCTGGGAAAATGTACACATAACTCTCTGAATTTCTTTTCTGGCTCAAGATAACCCTGAAAGCCTTCCTTTTCCATGTTCTCTTGTAGAAGTCAGTTAGATAAAAGGAGTGTCAGGTATTACAGAAGTTCACACCGGCCTGGGAGTCAGAAGGTCATGGGTTCTAATCCTGCCTCCACCACTTGCCTACTGTGTGACCTTGGGCAAATCACTCCTCTGTGCCTCAGTTACCTCATCGGTAAAATGGGAATCGAGACTTGAGCCCCATGTGGGACAGGGACTGTGTCAACCCGATTTGCTTATAACCACCCCAGTGCTTAGTACATTGCAGCGCTTAACAGATCCCGTAATTTTTATTATTTCAGGAGCAACTGAGTGTTACTCAAGCTAAACTGGATGAAGAGGAAAGAAAAAATATGAAGCTTCAGCAGCACATCGATAAATTAGAGCATCATTCTGCACAAATGCAGGAGGTGAGAGAAAACTATACAGTGCAGACCTTGTTTGAAGACCCTGTATAAACGTTACTAAGTATCTGTAAGATATGTTTGACATCCGTAAAATTTCGGTTAGTATAGTGAGTTTTGGGGAGAGTAAATAAAGCTTCGCTTTTTTTTTTTTTAACAAAACAAACACTAAGTCCATGTTCCTATCACCACTGGATCTGGATTGAGGGATAATCAAGAGCCTCTTCCTCCTGCAGGCCACCACAGAGGCTGAAACCTCCCCTTAGAAAATGTGGCTTCCTGCTGGTTGTGCACAGTTTATTGGACAATTCTAAATTCAAGTCTGTCTTACCCCAGAGCTTTCCTACCATTCTCTCTGTTTCCACAGCTTTTCTCCTCCGAAAGAACAGACTGGAACAAACAACAGAACGAGCTCCTTGAAAAGGTGAACTCCAGTGAAAAGCAGATTCAGGATATCCAAAGCAAGAACGAGTGTAAGCTTTTATTTTCCGGGGCTTCAGGATGACTTTCTTTAAATAAAAAGGATAGTAAACCTTACCAGGATAGGATTGAGGCCGATCTGATTCTCAAGCTACTGTTTTTTTCTTAGTCCTCACTCTTGTAGAGAAGAGATCTTCCAGGGGAAAAAACGATGCTTGGAAACCATAGACAACGGGAGAGGAAATGTCTTCTCACTGTAATAAGCTGGTGGTGTCAACTCTTATATTTTGAGTGTCACGGCAGAGCAGCGAGTGGTTGGATCAATGGATGCAGAGCTTTGAGAGAGCAAGGCTTTTAAAGGGACGGAGCACATTAGACAACACCACCACCTTTCCTGTCTCAGGCCCGTAAACTTGGCATTATACTCGATTCTCTCATTCAACCCACGTATTCAATCGGTCACTAAATCCTGTCAGTTCAACCTTCACAACATCACTAAAATGCACTCTTTCCTCTCCGTCCAAACTGCTAGCACATTAATCCAAGCACTTTTCCTAACCTTCCTTGATTACTGGAGAAGTAGCATGGCTCAGTGGAAAGAGCACAGGCTTAGGAGTCAGAGGTCATGGGTTCGAATGCCAACTCCTCCACTTGTCAGCTGTGTGACCTTGGGCAAGGCACTTAACATCTCTGTGCCTCAGTGGCCTTGTCTGTAAAGTGGGGATTAAGACTGTGAGCCCCACGTGGGACAACCTGATCACCTTGTATACCCCCCCAGCGCTTAGAACAGTGCTTTGCACATAGTAAGCGCTTAACAAATACCATAATTATCATTATCTTCTAGACTGTGAGCCCGCTGTTGGGTAGGGACCGTCTCTATATGTTGCCAACTTGGTCTTCCCAAGCGTTTACTACAGTGCTCTGCACACAGTAAGCGCTCCGTAAATTTGATTGAATGAATAAATATCAATCTCCTTGCTGGCCTCCCTGGCTCCTGTCTGTCCCCCCTCCAGTCCATACTTCACTCTGTTGCCCAGATTGTTTTTCTCCAAAAACGTTCAGTCCTTATTTTCCCGCTCCTCAAGAACCTCCGGTGGTTGCCCATCCGTGTCTAGATCCAACAGAAATTCCTTCCCATTGACTTTAAAGCACTCAATCATCTTGTCCCCTCCTACCTTACGTTGCTGCTCTCCTACTCTAACTCAGCCCACTCACTTTGCTTCCCTAATGCCAACCTACTCACTATATCTCGATCTCATCCGTCCTGCCTCCGACTTCTTGCCCACATCCCGCCCCTGGCCTGGAATGCCCTCCTTACTATCTGACGGGAAATCACTCTTCCTACCTTCAAAGTCTTATTGAAGGCTTATCGTCTCCAAAAGGCCTTCCCTGACTAAGCACTCGTCTTTTCCCACTCGTCTTTTTGGATTTGTTCCCTTTATCTTCCCTGCCCACCCCCTACCTCCCAAGCCCCACAATACTGATGTTCATATCCATTATTTATATTGAAGCAGCGTGGCTCAGGGGAACCAGCCCGGGCTTTGGAGTCAGAGATCATGGGTTCAAATCCCGGCTCTGCCACTTGTCAGCTGTGTGACTTTGGCCAAGTCACTTCACTTCTCTGGGCCTCAGTTCCCTCATCTGTAAAATGGGGATGAAGACTGTGAGCCCCACGTGGGAGAACCTGATCACCTTGTATCCCCCCAGTGCTTAGAACAGTGCTTTGCAGTCAATCAATCATATTTATTGAGCGCTTACTGTGTGCAGAGCACTGTACTAAGCGCTTGGGAAGTACAAGCTGGCAACATATAGAGACAGTCCCTATGAAACAGTGGGGTCATGTAAGCGCTTAACAAATGCTATCATTATTATTATTGTTATTATTATTTCAATTATATTATTATATCAATGTCTGTCTCCCCCTCTAGAGAAGCAGCGTGGCTCAGTGGAAAGAGCCCGGGCTTTGGAGTCAGAGGTCATGGGTTTGAATCCCGGCTCCACCCCAAGTCTGCTGTGTGACCTCGGGGAAGTCACTTAACTTCTCTGAGCCTCAGTTACCTCATCTGTAAAAATGGGGATTAAGACTGTGAGCCCCACGTGGGACAACTTGATCACAATGTATCCCCCCCAGCACTTAGAACAGTGCTTTGCACATAGTAAGCGCTTAACAGATGGCATCATTATTAGACTGTAAGCTCACTGTGGGCAGGGGACATGTCTACCAACTCTGTCACGTTTTATTCTCCCAAGTGCTTAGTACAGTGCTCTGCACCCAATAAGTGCTCAATAAACATGATGCATCATTTCAGACTCCCTGGGGTGAGCTAACTACAGCTGCTAACCGTGGTCAAAGGGCTCTGGGGGAGTCAAACCTCTAAAGGTGGTCACCCTCTTCACCCCCATGGAGTCAGCCTGACTGCCCTTTCAACCTGAACAGAAGTGTCCCATCACTTTGCCAGTGGCCAACACTGGAAAAGATAAGGATATGAGAGCGAGTAGGAAATTTGTATAGCTGATTCTGTTAGGGGGTGAGGTAGGTTATTCTGAATTTATATTAACACATATCCTGTGTGTGATTTTTTTCGTTTTTCCCAAGTTATGAAAAGTGAAGTCCTTGATCTGCGTGTGGTCCTCCAGTCAGCAGACAAGGAATTATCTACACTGAAGCAGGAGTACAGCGCATTCAGAGAAAATCAGGAAAAAGAACTCAGTCAACTTTCTGAAAGGCACATGAATGTTCAACTCCAGCTAGACAATGTCAGGTATAGTGGTTTCATTGAAGATGAAGTTTACTAAAATATTTTGAGTGCTTTGGTGTTAAAGAGCTGCCTTGATCCAGTTTGTCCTTGTAAGTATTGTGGACCCGTACTTTGAAATCCGAGTTATCTAAAGCAGCTTAAACGCGTATATAGCCTCATTTTATACTCCTATAGTCCTGTAAGTAGTTTATTAGAACTGTCTTATTTCAGCTGACATCACTAAATTGGGGCAGAGCAAAGGGTAAGAGCAAATACTGCATATTAAAAGGCACCTTTTTCTTCCTCCTTTAGATATTTCGTTTAAATCTCATCTTTGGAATATTTTTTTAAAATTGCAAGGACCAAAATCTTTATCTTTCAGGGATTTTGAGAATGAATTTTTTTTCCCCAAAAATGTACAATAGTGAAATGAATGCTGAAACAGGTTTCATGCTAAATTAACATTGTCAAAATATTTTCATGATGAAGATTAGAGCACGAGAAGGTACTTGAAAGAAAAGCGTGTCTTCAGGATTCCTACGACAATCTACAGGAAGTAATGAAGTTTGAGATGGATCAGTTATCACAGGAACTCCAAAACAGCAGACAAGAAAGTCTAACACTGAAAGCTGATCTTAATGTAAGAAACTTTAATTGATAATTATAGATCTATAGCTTTATAACTTTCGTTCTCCTATTTGTAGTGTTTGAAAGACAATCCTTATGTTGATAAATCCTTATTCAGTGAGTCCTTTCAATTCCCCTTTCTTCCATATTAATGAATTTGAGCCTGCTGTTAGCAATCAGTAGTATTTATTGAGCACTTACTCTGTGCGGAGCACTGTACTAAACCCTGGGGAGACTACAAAAGAATTAGTAAACGTGATCCTTGTCCGAAAGAAACTTAGAATCTAGTGGGGAGGATAGAAATGAAAATAAATTACAGCTAGGAGGAAGCAATAGAATGACTATAGAGATATGCATACAAGTGGTACGGAGTGTGGAAATTGTGAACACAAGTATGTAGGTGATGCAGAAGTACCAGAGTGGCAGTTATGGAGAGTATAATCAAATTAGTAGATTATAATCTATTTAAGGACCTTATAATCCAGCAGGGCAGACAGACAGTAAAATTAATTATAAGTAGGAGGAAGCAATAGAAGATGGAGGTATGTGCACAAATGCCACAGGTAGTTGTGGAGAAAATAGGGTGAGGAGATGAGGTTAATCAGAGAAGGCCTCCTGGAGGAGATGTGACTTCAGAAGGACTTAAGGACTTAAGCGCTTAGTACAGTGCTCTGCACACAGTAAGCGCTCAATAAATACGATTGATGACTTTGAAAGTGGGCAGAGCAGTGATCTGCTGCACGTGAAGGGAAGGAGCTCTGGGTAGGGATGGAGAGAGAATCAGTGGATTGGTTTGAGGAATGAAGTCGTGAATCTAGGCATAGTGGGAGAAGAGCTAGGATAAGAAATGGGGAGAGAACTGTTTGAGTACCTAAAAGCTACTGGTCAGGAGTTTCTGCTTATTGTGGAGAGGAATGGGCAAGCGTGTGTTTGAGAAGACTTGGGAGATGTGTGCAGAATGGTGTTTTAGAATAACGATCTAGGCAGCATTGTGAAGTTTGGACTGGAGAGGAAAAGGACTGGAGGCAGCGAAGAGGCTGATGCACTGATCAAGCCAGCAAATGACAAGGTTCTGGACCAGTGTGACTGTTTGGATCGAGGGGGTTGGGGAGAAGATTTTGAAAATATCAGGGAAAAGCTGAAAGGATTTGGTGACATAACAAATACTGGGGGTAGAAAGAGGAAGAGGTCAAAGCGGTTTCAACTGTGAAGGGAATGTTAAGGGGAAGCAAAGATTTGGGAAGGAAGATGAGTTCCGTTTTGGACAGGTTGGGCTTGAGGTGCCACCGAGGCATCTGCTTAGCAGTATCGTGGAGGCAGGAGGATATGTGAGATAGCAGAGACAGAGAGAGGGCAAGGCTAGCAAGACTGACCTAGATGCTCTTTTTGAAGCCATGGCCAACTGCAAGGGAGTGAATAGAAATTGAGACTGTACACTAATCAATCAATCAATCGTATTTATTGAGCGCTTACTGTGTGCAGAGCGCCGTACTAAGCACTTGGGAAGTACAAGTTGGCAACGTATAGAGACAGTCCCTACCCAACAGTGGGCTCACAGTCTAAAAACTACTGCAGAAGAATATGTTAAGTATTTGGGAAAGTATAATAAAGTTAGACATGATCCCTGCACTCAAGTTGCTTACAATCTAGCACCAATTTTTGCCCCCAAATTTCAGAATTTAAAAATCTGTTTGTTTTTATACACTTCCGAATATACCTACAAATTTAGGAAAAACAGGACCAGGATGGTTGTAAATGTAAGACTATTCATACCAGGTTTTCCAGAAGACAATCTCAACAGTTCTTTACTGTGGTTAAGTCTAAATGTAGGAGATGGATAATTTGCTCTTGAATGAAGTCTTCCTCTCCTTTGACAATATGGCACAACCCATATAGGTCAAGAGAACTTTTTTGATAGAGAATCTGAAAAAGTCAAGTAGTTTTTGACGGTGTGAAACTCCAGCTGATTCCGTGTCATTCTGTATAGTCACTCCATAAATGCCCACAGATCTTTGGGAATTGGATAATAATACATTAAAAACTCAGTCAACACTTGGGAAATAGAATCTGTGCTCTGTATTGGAGGGACTGTGCATGTTATGTCTCAAAGTTTAGTATTAATCAAATATTGGAATTGGATTTGCAAATTGTGTCCTTTAGAATTTGTTGGAGCTTTTAGAAACTGAAAAAGAACGCAATAATAAGCTGATTTCACAACTGGAAGAGGACAAGGAAAACAGCTCCAAGTGAGTGCCATTCAACCATTGCTTCCAGTAGATATACAATAGATATATAAAATGTCTTTTAATGTCTTTCCTATTTGTCCATAAAAAATTGACCCTAAAAAGAGCCGATAACATAGAGATAGAAAAATGCGTCGATTTTTGGAGGGAATTCTGTAAAATAAATTCCAATATAGTAAATATAAAGCAGTGCTGTTTCATAGACTTTTCCAGGTGACTCCTCTGCAGGCGTGGGTTCGTATCCCACTCCTGACATCCTCTGTTGAGGGCTCACAGTCTTCATCCCCATTTTGCAGATGGGGGTCACTGAGGCACAGAGAGGTGAAGTGACTTGCCCAAGGTCACACAGCTGACAAGTGGCGGAGCCGGGATTTGAACCCATGACCTCTGACTCCAAAGCCGGGGCTCTTTCCATTGAGCCACGCTGCTTCTCCATTAAGACTGTTAGCCCCATGTGGGACAATCCAATTACCTTCCCCAGTGCTTAGAACAGTGCTTGGCACATAGTAAGCGCTTAACAAATACTTTTATTATTATTATTATTACTTAATATCATCATCATCAATCGTATTTATTGAGCGCTTACTGTGTGCAGAGCACTGTACTAAGCGCTTGGGAAGTACAAGTTGGCAACATATAGAGACAGTCCCTACCCAACAGTGGGCTCACATTCTAAAAGGATCTACTTAATAGATACTTAAAGGTATCTACTTAATAGATACTTAAAGGTATCTACTTAATAGATACTAAAATAAACACATCTTAATCATTTAATAGCAGCCACCTGCAACTTACAGGGTTTACTAAACAGTGTGGGCCAAAAATGGCACTGGACTGTTTTGGAGGCTTTGGGTTTTTTTGTTTCTGTTCTTTTTTTGGGAGAGGTGTTTTGTTTTGTTTTTGGGGCCGGGGCGGCAGGGAGAGGAGTGGAGGTGGAGATGGACCAGTCAGAAACATTATTTTTGATGCATTCCCAAACTCCCCTGTTTGTGTGGCTGTTGTAAAAGAGATTGCTTTTCTCGCAGGGAAACTTTGAAAATCATTCAAAATATCCAACAGGAAAAACAGAAGGAGGTGACAAAGTATGAGCAGCAGGTAAATACCATATTTTCATATCTAGAAATTGAATGGCAATAACCTTCCTTTATGATGCCAACTGGGGTTGATGTTGGAAAAGTGGAAATGATATGGAGTTTGTATGTTTCTGGATAAATGGCTTGATAGTTTTTATCCTTCCTAATTTCTCTGGCAACTGTGTTAAGTTTGTCATCTCTGTGCAGACCTTTTAGAGTCATTCTATGGATTCGCCTAGAGGCGTTCCCGACCATTCAGAGAAGCAGCATGGCTCAGTGGAAAGAGCCCGGGCTTTGGAGCCAGAGGTCATGGGTTCAAATCCCGGCTCTGCCAACTGTCAGCTGTGTGACTTTGGGCAAGTCACTTCACTTCTCTGGGCCTCAGTTACCCCATCTGTAAAATGGGGATTAAGACTGTGAGCCCCCTGTGGGACAGCCTGATCACCTTGTAACCTCCCCAGCGCTTAGAACAGTGCTTGGCACATAGTAAGTGCTTAACAAATACCATTATTGTTATTATTATTATTCAGGATAGAGACAGGGAGTTAATGGATTAGACATCCAAAGACTTGGTAATGTAAAAGTACAAGCAGA
Organism: Tachyglossus aculeatus; assembly: GCF_015852505.1. NCBI lineage: Eukaryota > Metazoa > Chordata > Mammalia > Monotremata > Tachyglossidae > Tachyglossus > Tachyglossus aculeatus. The sequence goes on along the minus strand of NC_052067.1, from coordinate 37,773,315 downwards.
GTTCAATTTAAGATATAGATCATTCATTCAATCGTATTTATTGAGCGCCTCCTGCGTGTAAAAGCACTGTGGTAAGCACTCGGGAGAGGGCAATATAGCAATAAACAGACACATTCGCTGCCCAGAATGAGCAGGTTAGTCCCTCACTTGAAGCAGGTTTCAATCAATCGTATTTAAGGAGTGCTTACTGTGTGCAGAGCACTGTACTAAGCGCTTGGGAACGTACAACGTAGCAGAGTTGGTAGACACGTTCCTTGCCCATAGCCGTAGGTTATGTAATTATCTAGAATGATCAAGACCCTGTTCTTGGTCCTGCGGGAAAAAAAACACTGCCCTGGGAATCCGGTGACCCCGGTTCTACTCCCATTTTTGTCTGTCGGGGCTGTGCTGTCAGTGGGAAAGTTTTCTGACCGGAGATCCACCTACGATGATCAATCAATCAATCAATCGTATTTATTGAGCGCTTACTATGTGCAGAGCACTGTACTAAGCGCTTGATGATCCACGAGGAGAAGGAGCCCAGCAGGAATCTTGAAAAATAGTGGGCCGCTTCCACGGCTACCGCCTGGGGCACAGCCTTTATATGTATTTGTACAGATTTATTACTCTATTTATTTTACTTGTACGTATTTACTATTCTATTTATTCTGTTAACGATGTGCATATAGCTATAATTCTATTTGTTCTGACGATTCTGACACCTGTCCACATGTTTTGTCTTGTTGTCCGTCTCCCCCTTCTAGACTGTGAGCCCGCTGTTGGGTAGGGACCGTCTCTATATGTTGCCGACTTAAGCGCTTAGTACAGCGCTCTGCACACAGTAAGCGCTCAATAAATACGATTGAATGAATGAATGAATGAATGTCCTTGGTCCTGATGTCTCAGGACTGAGTCCTGTCCGTCCTCCCGAACCGAAGACTGCATCAGAATCAGTCAGACAGATCACTGAAGCACTCTGCAATCGGGTAAAAGTGGAAAATGTCTGAAAGAGGTTCCTTAATAGCCACTGCTTTTTGCCTTTATAATATCCAGCTTGGTACCTATTTTCTCTTTTTATAGAATGATTTGAATTCTTGAGTTTCCATAAATGGGCTATTAAAGTATGTTCTGATTTTTTTCTGGGGGGTCTTTTTTGGATTGTGTTTCGCTTATTGAATTAAAATGAACAGATGGCTGAGATGCTCCGGGTTATAAAGATGGAAATTCTATAATAGTTTCTTGAGGTTTTTATGTGTTGCTATCTCGTTTAGAATGAGAATTTATCTTGTTACGTTGCTTCAAAGAATAGCGTATTGGTCTTGAGGCAATATCTGAAAACAGTCTGATTAGTTCACTTGGCAAATGCGCACACCCAGTAGGTTTTTATACTAGTGAAATTACTCTGGCTGGCGTTAATATGAAATTGAGCCCTCAAAAATTCCTAATTTTTTTGTTGTTGTTTTATAGCATTAACTGCAGACTTTCTGTGCTCAAAAGTTTTTAAGGGCTAAGTGGAGTTTTGTCATATTTTTCCAAGAGTGAAATTTGGAATGAAAGTGATTATAAACCGTAATCCCTGTAGGTTAGCGCTTTAGGTGTTGGAAATTGATTTTCAGAAAAGGTTCTGCTACAGATAATCCTAATCAGTGTCTCAGTGTAGAACCCCACCCAGTTTGGATTTAAGTCTGACCTCAATTCTTAAAAAGTTGAGATGTAGCCTCCTAAAACCCCAAGTCTTAAATTTACGCACCAGAAGGCCAAAACAGTAAGTAGAGCCCAGTCCCTTTTAAATAGCTGTTTCCCTGATCTGGTAATGAGCACCACACTTCAGTTCATTCATTCATTCATTCATTCATTCAATCGTATTTATTGAGCGCTTACTGTGTGCAGAGCACTGTACTAAGCGCTTGGGAAGTACAGGTTGGCAACATATAGAGACGGTCCCTACCTAACAGCGGGCTCACCGTCCAGTCCAGTCAGTTCCAGTTTGAGGCAGCAGGACTCCTCAAAGAATGGTAAATAAACTTCCCAAGCGCTTAGTACAGTGCTCTGCACACAGTAAGTGCTCAATAAGTACGATTGAATGAATAAAGGTAAAATTCACTTCCAAATAAAGTCCCAGTAAATCTGCATTTTATTGGTATGTACTGTATGTGTACTGTATAGCTGAAATCTGGCCAAGTTTTGTCTGGTGACATTCATTACTTTCACTCCGGCCACATTCATTCATTCAGTCATATTTATTGAGCGCTTACTGTGTGCAGAGCACTGTACTAAGCGCTTGGGAAGTACAAGTTGGCAACATATTGAGCCGATCCCTACCCAACAGCGGGCTCACAGTCTAGAAGGGGGAGGCAGACAACAAAACAAAACATACTAACAAAATAAAATAAATAGAATAGTAAATATGATTCGTGAAGGTGAGAAGAAATGTTTGCCCCATGTCATCAGAACAATTGACACAATGTTTCCCATTCTGGAAAATGAATGGTAATTTTAATCTATTAAAATGCAATTTTTACTTAGTAACACACTTTCCATCATTTGAGACTATAGAACTAAATATCCATGAAGACAATATGTTTACATTTGGGGAAAAACGCATTAAATGGTGTGTGTGATTTTTTTTGTTTTTTTTTTTTCCTAGATTGAAAAAGTGCAGAAGCTTGAACAGAACTTGTTGGCTGCTGAAGAAATGATCGCTTCTCTGGAGAAGACCAAGGTTGCTGACAAGGTACAACGAGGGCGTTGGACTAAGAGTCAGGAGAGCTGGGTTCTAATCCCTGTTATGTCACTGGCCAGCTGCGTGACCTTGGGCAAGTAACTTAACCTCTTTGGGCCTCAGTTTCCTCATCTGTAAAATGGGGATAAAATAGGGTGTGAGATAGGGATCCTGTCCAATCTGACAACCATATTGACCCCAGCATTTAGCACATAGTAAGCGCTTAATAAAAGCCTTGGTTATTATGCTGGAAAGAGATGGTTTACCAGAGGAAACAGAAAAGCAGGCCTCTCACCCAAGACTGGTATTGGGGCAGTTAAGGTTCAACTTTAGACTTCTGTAAGCAAATTTAAGGGCTTTGTATGTTATTTCTTCTGAATAATAATAATGGCATTTATTAAGCGCTTACTATGTGCAAAGCACTGTTCTAAGCGCTGGGGAGGTTACAAGGTGATCAGGTTGTCCCTCAGAAGGCTCACAGTCTTAATCCCCATTTTACAGATGAGGTAACTGAGGCACAGAGAAGGTAAGTGACTTGCCCAAAGTCACACAGCTGACAATTAGCAGAGCCAGGGTTTGAACCCATGACCTCTGTCTGAAGTAACACAACTGAGTGGGAGAGGTGCTTGGCATTCTAACTTTGCCCGTGTAGCCCCATTAAAGGGTATAAATTGCATTTCAAACCAACAGATATTCTGCTTCAGCTGAATAGTCAGGAAGTTCATCTACATAAGATAGCTTTCTAAAGTCAATCCTCTACCCCTACAACATGATTGTGACTTCCCAGCCAGATTGAGAAACGCCAAGCTAAAATGAAAGCATATGAGTGATTGGGACTAGCTTCATGCCAGGTTTCTTGGGAAAAAAATTAAATTTTTACCATATATTCCTGAACGTTCTTGCACTGACCTTTGGGACTGACCTAGAAGAAGTTCCCCAACTCTAGGCTTTCAAAATAGCTTACAACATTTTAGACTTAAACTCATTTCAGTTTAAGTTTGGTGGCTCCCAGACTTTGTGGCGATAGTAACAAAACAGACAATTTTCTCATTAAGAAGCAGCCCTATCCTATTGGAAAGCTTTGAAGTTTAGCGTCAAAATCTTTAAATTAACTCCAGCTAAATAATTGCGGTATTTGATAAATACTTTAGTGCCAAGGACTGTACTAAAAACTGGGGTAGATGCAAGGTTAATCACAATGAACACAGTTCCTCTCCCATGTGGGTACAGGATGCGGGTTTGGGGGAGGGTACAGATATTCCCCACTACAGAGGTAAAGAAACTACAGCACCAAGAGGTTAAGTGACTCACCCAAGGTCACACAGCAGACAAGTGGCAGAACTGGGATTAAAATTCCAGGTCCTTTAAATTGCAGGCTGCGCTGCTTCTTAAATGGATAGGCAGTATAGGGAGTGGGTATATTACTTTTGAAGGCTATTTACTTTTGACCACTTGAGCAGCATTTTTAGGGTCAGCACCAAGAGGTTAAGTGACTCACCCAAGGTCACACAGCAGACAAGTGGCAGAGCTGGGATTAAAATTCCAGGTCCTTTAAATTCCAGGCTACGCTGCTTCATAAATGGATAGGCAAAATAGGGAGTGGGTATATTCTTTTTGAAGCCTATTTACTTTTGACCACTTGAGCAGCATTTTTAGGGTCAGCACCAAGAGGTTAAGTGACTCACCCAAGGTCACACAGCGGACAAGTGGCAGAGCTGGGATTAAAATTCCAGGCTACGCTGCTTCATAAATGGGTAGGCAATATAGGGAGTGGGTATATTCTTTTTGAAGCCTATTTACTTTTGACCATTTGAGCAGCATTTAGGGTCTGGTTTTTGACAGGCAGAATGTATGCTCCAACAGTCTAGAGGTGTGGGAAGACATTTCTGGATACGGGAAATAATGAACGTACTGGCGTCCAAACTTTGTTAACATGTACTTACATAGATTGACACACAATTCATTGTACATTTTTTCTTCCTTTCAGAAAGTTGTAACTGACTTGATGAACCAGATTCAGGAGTTGAGGACGTCTATTGGTCAGAAAACAGAAACCATAGATATGCTGAAAAGCGAACTGGAAGACATAAACGTACGTTCTATACAGATGTCATAATTCTGAAAAAAAAATTAATCTGATCAGTTGAAATTCTGTGTGTGACTGTTAATGATGAGTGCTTTCCTGAAAACTTTTTCCTGATGCTAGTTCACAGGCCGTTCCTTGAAAGTACTACTGATTTTCTGGATTATCTTTGCCGGTGGCCAGTGAACGTCACGATACCCTGATCAAATATCTGTATATTTGTGTTGTCACTGAAGAAAAGCTGAAGCTCTTAAGCTACGGATATGAGTCGATCTAGTCTTATCTGTTTATAATGCTCTTCAGATTAGCCCTGCAAGGATAGATTGATGCGTACACTCCAGGAGATCCCAAATTATTTTGAAGTCATGAGTAACGGCTAAACTAGAAGTTAGAAAGTTGGTCCAAAGAGTAATATTTATCCTAATTTGTTTCTATATGGATAGTGGGCATGTCTTTTTTTTTCCATAAGTACATAGAGTAATGGATTTTCCCAGAAAGCAGCGCGGCTCAGTGGAAAGAGCACGGGCTTGGGAGTCAGAGGTCATGGGTTCGAATCCTGACTCCGCCGCATGTCTGCTGTGTGACCTTGGGCAAGTCACTTCACTTCTCTGAGCCTCAGTTATCTCATCTTTAAAATGGGGATTGAGACTGTGAGCCCCACGTGGGACAACTTGATCACCTTGTATCCCCCCCAGTGCTTAGAACAGTGCTCTGCACATAGTAAGCGCTTAATAAATGCCATCATCATTATTATTATTGGATAATGAGCATTACAAGTGTTTACAAATAAGACTGAGAGAATTATTTTACAGTTGACTAAGGGGCAGAAGTGCAATTTGACTAATATTTGGAAAACGTAACACCCGTTTTCAGCAAATGCAACACTGATCAAAGTCAGTGGTATTTGAGCGCTTACTATGTGCAAAGCACTGTACTAAACTCCTGGGGGAGTGCGATGCAACAGAGTTGGGAGACACACGTTGCCTGCTCACGAGAACCTTACAGAAAGCTCATCTCTGTATTCCGTTTGGAATAATGAATTTCAAACAAAGAAAGAGTCCCGATTGAAGAACAACCCCTTCCTGAATCGCACTTGAATACAAAATTTTTTCTCACGGATGTTTCGGGTCCCACTCCCAGCCCAGCCCTGAACCTTGCTCTTCATCATCATCATCATCAATCGTATTTATTGAGCGCTTACTATGTGCAGAGCACTGTACTAAGCGCTTGGGAAGTACAAGCTCATGGCATGCAAGTGCAGAACGTGGTCACCCCAAGTTACAGTTTACATCGGAGTAGCCTGGGTGCACCTTCTGGACAAGACGAGACCATGTTCTTCTCTCTTGAGGCTCGTGAGTGCTTAACATAGCCAAGTCCCAGGACTGGGTTGGACTCAGGCAGCCTGAAGCGATTCAGAATAGTAGTAATAATAATAATGGCATTTATTAAGTGCTTACTATGTGCAAAGCACTGTTCTAAGCACTGGGGAGGTTGCAAGGTGATCAGGTTGTCCCACAGGGGGCTCACAGTCTTAATCCCCATTTTACAGATGAGGTAACTGAGGCACAGAGAAGTGAAGTGACTTGCCCAAAGTCACACAGCCGACAATTGGCAGAGCCGGGATTTGAACCCATGATCTCTGACTCCAAAGCCCTTGCTCTTTCCACTGAGCCACGCTGCTTCTCAAAATACAGTGCTTGGCACACAGTTAACACTTGATAAATACGATTGACTGATTAAATGGATGAATGAATAGACCTTAGATTCCCCAGACCAAATGGGCGGAAGGCATAGGTCTGGCTCACAGGACTGGAGGAGGGTAGGGGGAGCTTGAAGTTGCACGTCCTTAAAGCCCCTTTGCTCTCTAACTTTTTTATTGGCCGTTGTGAACTAATAACTTAGTAGTAAAGAATCGATTTGGACTCCTTGGGGTTTGTCACAATGGGCTTCCTGTAATCCCTAACTCCCTCGCTTTAAGCATTATGGAACATCCTGCTGTAGTTAAAAGATTAGCATACACATCACTTGCATTGTTGTGTATCGTACCTATCAATGAATGGTTTTTATCTGCCACAAGGAGCTTAAAGTCTAGAAGGGGAGAGAAGCATGGACATAAATTACAGACGGGGGAAATGGCAGGGTAGAAGAATAGGTCCGTAAATGCCGTGGGGCCAAAGGTGGGTTGAATATCAAGTGCTTAAAGGGTGCAGATCCACGTAATAAGCAATACAGAAGGGAGATTGAGAAGGGCGATTCCCAGGAGTTCATCATCATCATCATCATCATCATTAATCATATTTATTGAGCGCTTACTATGTGCAGAGCGCTGTACTAAGCGCTTGGGAAGTACAAATTGGCAACATATAGAGACAGTCCCTACCCATCAGTGGGCTCACAGTCTAAAAGGGGGAGACAGAGAACAAAACCAAACATGCTAACAAAATAAAATAAATAGAATAGATGTGTACAAATAAATTAAATAAATAAATAAATAGAGTAAAAAAAATATGTGCAAACATATATACATATATACAGGTGCTGTGGGGAAGGGAGGGAGGTAAGATGGGGGATGGAGAGGGGGATGAGGGGGAGAGGAAGGAAGGGAGTTAGGAGTTAGGCAGAGTTAGGCAGAGAAGTTAGGCAGGAGTTAGGCAGAGAAGGTCTCTTGGAGAGGATATGCTTTCAGTAGGGCTTTTAAGTTAGGGAGAGTGATGGTCTGTAATATAATAATAATATAATAATATAATATTATAATATATGAAGGGGAAGGGAGTCCCAGGCCCAGAGGCAGGAAGCGGGCAAGGGGTTGGTGGCAAGATAGGCAAGATCTAGGTACAGTGAGTACATTGGCGTTAGAGGAGTGAGGCCTGTGGGCTGGGTTATAATAGAAAATCAGTGAGGTAATACAGAAAGGGGCAAGCCGACTGAGTGTTTTGGAGCTGGTGCTAAGGAGTTTCTTTATGATGTGGCCCACTGTTGGGTAGGGACTGTCTCTATATGTTGCCAATTTGTACTTCCCAAGCGCTTAGTACAGTGCTCTGCACATAGTAAGCGCTCAATAAATACGATTGATGATGTGGCAGTGGATAGTCAACCACTGGAGGGTCTTGAGGAGTGAGGAGATGTGGATTGAATGATTTAAAAAAAAATGATCGAAGCAGCAGAGTGAAGGACTGGAGTGAGGAAAGTCAGGAGGCAGGGAGGGCAACGGGGAGGCTAATGCAGAAATCAAGGCAGGATTGGATAAGTCCCTGGATCAGTGCAGTTTGGATGGAGAGGAAAGATGGATGCTAGAGATGTTGTGAAGATACAACTGACAGCATACAAATGCTTCTATTCAGTTCTCTAAAATGTTGGTCAATTTGATCTTTACTGTTTTCCTTTCTGGTAAGTCATTAAAAGTGCCTTCAACAGACATTGAAATTGTCCATAAACATTTAACTATCCACTTTTTTTTATTTTTGCTCCACAGTGCAGGTATAATTCCACCTTGACTGACAAAGAAGATTATAAAACCGTCTTGGAGAAACAAGAAGAGCAAATTGCAGAGTTGAAAGAAACCCTTAAGAGAAAACAGTTGGCTGAGGATATTGAGGTGAATAATTAATGCCCTCTGGCTATTTTTTGTAGGTAACTTGAAATGTGGATATCTTAGTTGGATACTAACTTATGCATAATTTATACATTAGAGAAGAGTAAGATGTGAGTGCTTAAAACCTTCTAAAAAAAAGATATATCCCCAAAGAACCACCTTGCGGTAACAATCTTAAAGAAAACCAGGGTGGTTGTTTTGGGGATGGAGAGGTAAGTAGTCTCAGAGTAACCATAATAATCAGGCTTGAATAAAGTCCAGATATGATCTTCCATTTTTTTTGTTCTCAATGCAGGATTACCTGGATGTCCTTTTAATACTTTAGTTAATGGGTTCCGCTTCCTCTGTTCCTTTCTCTCCCTCGTCCCTTTCTTTACATCACCTTCTCTTGACTAAAACTGCTTGGAAAGACTGAGGCAAATTTTGATTCACCGTGAAATAAAAAATGAGGAAGGATGCTGCGGAAACCCCTGAAGTGCCTGCAAGTCGAGGAAACCTGTATTGATTTTAGCTTAGTGGAAGGTTGGCTCTGGGGAGGCACTTCTTGCAGGTACAGCTCAAGCCCAAGTGGAATTGCTGCTGTTTCTGTCCTTGCCCTTCCAAGCAACCTGACGATATCTGAGAGTAATTTGGCTCTGCAGCATGGTGACTATCTGAAAAGAAAGGCTGACTATGAAAAAAAAAACCTGCATTTCATGCCCACGTTGAGCACAGATCCATGTCAGATGATCTCAGAACAAACTCCCCCATCAACCAGAAGGACTTAAAGGGAAGGGAGGTAGAAAGGGAGATGGAATCACAGTGGAGCTCTAGGAACCATTCAAGGTTTCCGGGAACACGGGTTGCTGCCGACAGTTCTCCAGGCACCTTTGAAGTTCTTCCCAAGCCAAGCATCCTGAGAAACCCTGGATTTCCGACTGTGAGCTTGCTGTGGGCAGGGAACACGTCTACCATTCTACCACATGGAGAAGCAGCATGCCTTAGTGGAAAGAGAATGGGCTTGGGAGTCTGAGGACGTGGGTTCTAATCCCAGCGCCGCCACTTGTCTGCTGTGTAACTTTGGGCAAGCCATTTAATTTCTCTGTGCCTCAGTTACCTCATCTGTAAAATGGAGATTAAGACTGTGAACCCCGTGGGATAACCTAATTACCTTCTATCTATCCCAGCGCTTAGAACAGTGCTTGGCACATAGTAAGTACTTAACAAATACAATAATAATAATAATAATACCAACTCTGTTCTATTGCACTCTCCCAAGTGCTGAGTACAGTGCTCTGTCCACAAAAAGCATTCAAATATGATTAAATGATTGACTTCTTTAGAGTTTGAAATGTATCCATAAGTAGCTCGTAATGTATCTGCTTTAGTCCCATGACTACAAGTCCTAGGGCCACTGGAGCTCAAGTTCTTGCTCCAGGCTCCATCATTTTCACTCCGAATATAACCACAAATTAGTTCTACCGGAAAGTAGCAGGGATGCATCTCATTAAAGTGCCATATGCGCTCACTTTCCTCCCGTTCCCAAGCTCCTTGTGGGCAGAGGAGATGACTCTACACTCATATTGTACTCTCCCAAGCGCTTAGTACAGTACTCTGCAGTCAGTAAATACCATTAATTGATTAGACTGCACCTTGCTGGAGATAGTTAACATGGCTAAAAGGTCTTCACTTAGGTAGCAACCTGTAAGTATGTTGACTGAACTGAGTAGAGCGATCAAAAGCCCATTTCAGTTTGTCATTAAATAATGACAAAACTCCAGCACAAGGTTCCTTTTTGCTGAGGAGAATGTAAAAAATGTCACTTTTAAAATTAAAGTATTTATACATATGCAAATAACTGACTTTAATGGTACATATTTAATAATGGCATTTGTTAAGCGCTTACTATGTGCAAAGCACTGTTCTAAGCGCTGGGGGGATGCAAGGTGATCAGGTTGTCCCTCGTGGGGCTCACAGTCTTAATGCGCATTATACGGATGAGGTAACTGAGGCCCAGAGAAGTTAAGTGACTTGCCCAAAGTCACACAGCTGGCAAGTGGCAGAGCCGGGATTAGAACCCACGACCTCTGGTTCCCAAGCCCGGGCTCTTTCCACTGAGCCACGCTGCTTCTCTATTTGCATTGCTGTTGGGTCATGTAGCTATATTGTTTGTCAGTTTTTTGGATACTGAGAGTGCATTACTCCATTATTTTTATTGGAATCACGGCTCCAGTTCTGAGGGCTAACCAGTGAAAACTATAGCTACCTCAAACTTTATAAATTAGAGTAGAAGTAATAATAATAGTGGGGTTTTTTTTAAGTGCCTACTATGCAGCAAGCATGGGGTTGTTGCAAGATAATCAGGCTGGACATGTCCCTGTTCCACCTGAAGATCATGGGAAGACGGTTATGAATGCACATCTGACAGACGAGGGAACGTAGGCACAGAGAAGGTAAGTGACTTGCCCTAGGTCACACAGCAGACAAGTGGCAGAGTCAGGATTAAAGCCCAGGTCTTCGGACTCCCGGGTCTGTGCTCTTTCTACTAGGCCACGCTGTTTTCCACATGCTGTGAATGCTAGTCCTTCCTCCTCCTGTGAAGGCCGGCTTAAATTTTCACTAGGGACGAAAAGGTAGATAGGAGCAGTCGTGATGGCTGACGCAGAGGTAAGTATTACTATGGGGGAACAGTAAATTCCAAGTGTGTTGCTCCTGGGAAGATAGGGTTGTGCAGATAAAACTGTTCTGCTCCCGAAGACATCTGGGAGCCGTGGAGCTAGGAACCAGCACTTCCGTGTGGCTACTTAATTTTAGTTTGGCTGATAGGACAAGTTCTCTTTTCCAGCTCCTTGTGACGTTGCTATAAGGACTCATTAATTATTCCTTTCCAAACTAACGAGTCTTGATCATTGAAAAATAATTCCTCCTACTCTTTGTGTTCTGTTCTAACAGAGAGAAATGATGTGTGAAGACATAGTCCACGTCACGGAGCAGTTGAACAAGTTAACAGAGGCTTCTAAAAACCATTCAGTGCTTCTTCAGTCTGCCCAAGAAGAACTGGCAAAGAAGGAAATATTAATTCAGGAACTACAGGAACAGGTAAAATGGGAAATCTTCCCACACGGGTCTGGGACAGATGAACCGAGGGTTTCGATTTTAAATGAGTATTTTCCAGAGTCACTTCCCTATATCCGTCTTGATCAAAATGCTGAAACTCTTGAACTAGGCAGGGCACTGCCCAATGATACAATGAGAGATGAGGAAGGAAACCAAATCTAGACCACGTAGCCTTTGAAAAGAGTCAGTGTGGCAGCACTCTGACATCAGGCTTCAGACCCAAGTGAAGGGATAAAGACTTGTGGGTACGGTCCAACCTTTTAAATTGTTTTAAGATATGATTCCCAAGTACCACCTCTGACTCCTTGGGAAATTCTGTCCGCATCACCTACACACAACACTGAACATCAAGTGACCAGATAGGATCGCAAACACGTCCTCTACTAGCACTGAAACAATTCACCCCAGGACAGCTTTACTGAGTGGTTCATGTCATGTCTGTCTCCCCCACTAGACTGTAAGTTCGCCATGGGCAGGGAACGTGTCTACCACCTATGTTGCACTGTACTTTTCCAGGTGCTTAGTATAGTACTCTGCACACAGTAAGTGCTCAGTAAACACCATTGATGACAGTAAGCTACCTAAGCAACTATTGAAAAGGGGGAGTGGAAAGCATCGGGGTCATAGGAAATGGTCTCAAAATGCCATAAAGCACAGACAGTGCAGCCTCACAGCTCATTCATTCATTGTCATATTTATTGAGCACTTACTATGTGCAAAGCACTCTGCTAAGCGCTTAGAAGAGTACAACTGAATGGCAGGAGACCACTGCAGTAGACTGTTAGGCCTGGAGTGTTGCTCTCAAAAAGGGTGGCTTTTTTTTTTTCCAAACAAGCTTCAGAAGAATTGTGAAACGAATATAAAGATCTTCCTAGACACTGCAGAAACATCAGCACAAGGTGTGGTCTTTGTGTGTGCATAGTGGGGTTAGGACTGTCACTCCCACAGTGACCTTTTTGCCCTATTTTGCACCCATAAATAAACCTTATTTCAGGGGATCTTCAAATTCAGAGGGCAACTATATACAGACAAACAAGCTTATCCCCCATTACTCCATTACAGCTACCTCTCAATACATACAACTTGGAGCTAACTTAGCCTATGCAAAAGCTAATCACCCTGATATTTCAGCCAAGCGCTACAGGTAAATAAATACTTCCGCTAAGATTGAGTCGGCAAGGAATGGACTTGGGAGGAAGCCATACCCGGTGTGTGTCACACTTTTAAATTAGAAAAGACCTCCGGAACAAATAACCAAAGAAACGGTTGACCTAAGGAGGCATCTTAATTTAGAAATGGATGATGCAAGATGCTAAACAAGATGAAAAATTAGGCAGCCTCTACCATCAGCAAAAGAAAGTGGATGTGTTTATAGAAAAGGATTGAAAATGATCCTGATGGGAAAGCCCAAAGGCATGCCTAGGTGTTCAAGGGGAGAAACCTAGAAGGCACTTTATGGAGGCAGGGGGAAGGCTATGGCTCAACATAATTGGATAAATTCCTTAAAAGTTGAAAAAACCATTACCACAGTCAACAGAACAAGCTTCTACTTTTACAACCTGAATAATCATACTAAAACTCCTCATTTAGTTAATGCTGTGGCATTAATCTTTGAATTTCTTTAACACAGGCTAAACAGTACTTCAGTGGTTAACTTAACGCATAAAGGAATTTCATATTTTTCCAGAAGTTTTGGTGCAGGACTTAGTTTGATCTATAAATCTATAGGAAAATATGATACAGCCACATTTTCATGGAGCATAACCCTGTTGTATCCATGAGTACAGCTGCATATGGTGAATTTCACAGTTCTCTCCAGAGGTGCCAGGAATGTGATGAGAAGTAACTAACTTGAAAATTATTGGAGTTTTCGACGGTGGGTTTGATTTTTCTTCAAAACTAGCTGCAATGCCGAGTATTTTTGAGTAAGGAGAAGGTCCCTGGTCCAATATACTTGAACAGAAAGAATAGTGTTCCTTGACTCTAAAACAAGTTCAGATGTTAATTTAGTGGGTAGGGAAGGAGCTACTCAGAAAGTAACAGTAACAAAGGAGGAGTTATAAGTTCCCTGGTAGTACACTTACACAAATACCACCAATACAGGATGGGAAAGACTGACTAGGTATAAGGACAAAGAAAAAGACGTGGGCATCAAAGCCAACTGGAGACTGAATATGTCTCTATCTGTGCTTAGTTAAAAACAAAATCTCGGTGCTAGGCTGTAGCAATGAGAGTTGACTGGCAAAAGCTATGTTTATTTTTTAGACTCTCTCTCCCAGTGCTTAGTTTGGATCTCATTTCGGTTACCACATTTTAAAAATAATGTGGAGAGACTGAAAAATGTCCAGAGAAGTTGATCAAAATCGTTAAAGGGATGGAAAGTTGGTATTGGGAGGCAAGGCAGAAAGAACTGGTGTTTAGCTTAGGGAAGAGAGAAGTCTTTAGAGGTTGCTAACTCTATTCATTGAGGATTAACCAAGAAGAAGAGTGCTGCAAATAAAATGGGAATGGGAAAGATTTCAACTTGACAGGAGGAGGGACTTCACTGTCAGTGATAACTGGTCCATGTTACCCAGGGAGGTTGTAAAGCCCATATATACGTATACAGAGAGAGAGACCTCATGTAAAATGGGAATAAAGAGTGTGACCTGCTTGTATCCATCCCAGCGCTTAGTACAGTGCCTGGCACATAGTAAGTGCTTAACAAATACCATAATTATTATTAGTCTGTGCCTCCCCACGTCCTCCTGAAAACTACCGAGTTTTTCCGTTTAGGGTTGAATATGGGTGGGCTTTTTTAATGCCTGGTAGTTCAGTATACATAGAGTTTTAATATGTTGTTTACGTTAATAGCTGAGCCAAAATAAAAAAGAACTGGAACAGCGGAAGAACGAATATGGCCTCAAAATGAGACAACTGGAATGTGTGATGGATTCTGCTACTGGGTTTCCTCAGGTAACTTTTGGGAAAAACTAACCTTTTTCGGCCAAGTGAACACCTGCTTCAATGAGTGTGCTGACTTGTCTGATACATCATCAGCAGGCTTTTCTTTTTAAAGGAAAATCTTGTATACTCCTAAAGAAATGATTCCCTTCTCATACCCCTGGCTAGGCGATCAGGGTGGTCAAAGTTATGCCAATACAAGTCAAAACCAATGAAAGAAGCTTTCGGGTGGGAAAAGGGAAAACAGTTAAAGATGAACTTTTTTTCTTCTTCCCCTCCAGAGTCCCAAAACGCCACCACCTTTCCAAGCAAATCTTGCAAAACTTCTGGAAACACAGGAACAAGAGATAGAAGACCGGAGAGCCTCAACTATTTCTTTGCAACATCTTGTGTCCAAGTTAAATGAAGAGAGGGATGCAAAAAATGTTGACATCCTGAGAATGAAGGTACTCAACCTCGGCTGTGAAGCTTTTTGTATTCAGCAGCAAATCTATCTGGGTTCCTTGGAAAACCGAGCATGCCTAATGGAGACTGTACTTCAAAGAAATTGGCCCAAAACTAAAAGAAATCAGGCTGTGAGCAAGTTAGGATTTTAATAAAACATGGAAGTGCCTTTGGAAATATTTCCTTAATAACTAAGTTACTAATTCTCACGTCCATGAACTGTATTATTATTTTCACTGATGAAAATTTGGGCAGAATAGTCTCAGAATTAAATTACAAGGCTGGGGTGTGGGAGCCAGCTTTCTTTCTAAGCCATGTTTTCCCCAGTTTGTTTGACATATGACGTGGGCATTTGAGCACAAATGTGATTTTTCTGCCTGAAGACTTCGCCAATGCATTCTCTGAAACTGATCTTCCTCCCCCTTTCAAACAAGAGCATTGTCTTTCCTGATAGTATGTCAATATGTTTGATACTAGGAGCAATTATGTGAACTGGAAAACACCCGGCTAGAAGTGCAGCAGTTAATAGAGAAAAATCGAGCCCTACAAAGTGAGCTTGAGGATATTAAAGGACAAAAGCAAGGCAGGTAAGAAGAAACTGCTAGAACTTTGGAAGATGATTTCCAAAAGAATGACACAGATTTCCTATTCGTTCTAATACTGAAGGAGGCATCTTTTGAGTTGTCAGGAATAATAATAATATATAATAATATATATATATTATATATATAATATATAATAATAAATACCATCAATCGATGGTATTTATTGAGCACTTACTGTATGCAGAGCACTGTACTAAGCACTTAGGGGAGTACTATACCACAACTGGTAGACATGTTCCCTGCCCACTACGAGCTTACAGTCTAGAGGGGGAGACAGACATTAATATAAACAAATAAATTACAAATATGTATCGAAGTGCTATGGGACTGAGGTTGGGGGTGAATATCAGGTGCTTAAAGGGTACAAGTATAGATGTCATAGAGGGAGTAGGGGAAAAGAGGGTTTAATTAGGGGAGGCCTCTTGGAGGAGATGTGATTTTAATAAGGCCTCGAAGGTGGGGAGACGCGTGGTCAAGCATTTATGGAGGGAGAGAAAATCCCAGAAGTCAGAGGGAGGATGTGGGAAGGGAGTCGGCGGCGATATAGACAAGATTTGGGGCACAATGAAGAGCTGACACTAAAAGTGCAGTATGCAGGCTGGGCTGGGGTAGGAAATCATCAAGATAAGGTAGGAGGGAGTGAGCTGAATGTTTTAAAGCTGATGTTAAGGAGTTTCTGTTTGAGTAGGTGGATGGACCTTCTAGACTGTGAGCCCGCTGTTGGGTAGGGACTGTCTCTATATGTTGCAAGCTTGTACTTCCCAAGCGCTTAATACAGTGCTCTGCACACAGTAGGAGCTCAGTAAATACGGTTGAATGAATGAATGATGGACAGCCATTGGAAGTTCTTGCGTGAGTACACCTGAAGTTAACATTTTTGTTCATTCATTCATTCATTCAATCGTATTTATTGAGCACTTACTGTGTGCAGAGCACTGTACTAAGCGCTTGGGAAGTACAAGTTGGCAACATATAGAGACGGTCCCTACCCAATGATTCGTGCAGCAGAGTGAAGTCTGGATTGGAGTGAGGAGAGTCGGGAGGTCAGCGAAGAGGCAGATTCAGTTGTCAAGGCAGGATAGGATAAGTGCTTGAATCAGCATGGTAGCACTTTGAAGAGGAAAGGACAGGTTTTAGCAGTGTTTTGAAGGTAGAACCAATGGGATTTGGTGACAGATTGAATATTTTGGTTGGATGAGGGAGGTGAGTCTAGGATAACGCCAAAGGAAGCACATCAACCAGAAACTCCTGACCATTGGCTTTAAGGCCCTGCATCAAGACCCACCTTCTGATCTTGCCGGAACTCCCGCTCCCTTCAAACCTGTCAGAACACAGTGTCATTGTCCTCCTGAAATCCCAGACCTTTATTAAGTGATGAGAAGCCATAGAAAGATGGCTTTGCATGCCTATACCAGAATTACCTCAACTATTTTAGTACATGGGTAGTGGAACATTATGATGATGATGATAATAGTATTCATTAAGCACTTACTTTGCGCCAAGCACTGTACTAAGTGCTGAGATAATCGCCTGGGACCCAGTCCCTGCCCCACTTGGGGATCACAATCTGAGTAGAAGAAGGAACAGGTATTGAGCCCCCATTTTTCAGGTGAGGTAACTGAGCCACAGAGCAGTTAAGTGATTTGCCCAAGATCACCCTGCAGGCAAGTGGCAGAACCAGGATTAGAACCCAGATCCCCTGACTCCCGAGTCCGTGCTCTTTCCATTAGTCCACACTGTTTTTCAAGCGCTGAAATAAAAGCCCAGCCCCATTTATGCTACCCCTGTGGGCAGTGTTTCGGCATACACATGGCTTCTTCAAGAGTCCCCATATGCGGGGGAGAGGGAGAGAGAGAGAGGGTAAAAGATTGATACCAGATTGATCAATGGTCAGGCTTCCTGACATATGCTAGAGGAACATATTTCGGGGCCACTTATGGAACCAAAAGGCCAGCCATCCTAAATATTCTTTGAGACTCGTTGGAAAAATAGAATTTTCTCCAGCCTTTCATTACTTTCTAAATCCAAGGATTCAGTTTCCCCGCGGGAATATTTTCTGTAGCTGTTTCGTATTTTATTCTCTACTTGATTAAATCTGCCTAAATGGTTTAAACCTTTTAACAGTAATGAGAACTGTCCAGATATTCAGCAGCTGATAAAAGAACGAGAAAAGGAAATTGTTGAAGAAAGACTTGCTAAGGTATGTGCTTGTTTTAGTTTGGCTTTGTGTGTGAAAAGTAACCCCCTCTCCTTAAAAAAAATCATAGGATAAATTGTCTGGAAGGTAAAAGAATAATTTCAGTGAAATTTTGAAGTTCACATGCTGCTGCATTGTGATCTAAAACTCATTGGAGGCTTTGTTTTGTACCATTTTGAGAAATGTGGGCTGTTGTCCAAATAATGCTCTGTCTTCAGTTCCAAGTGTTAGCTATGCCATCAGTGAAATTTTCCCCCAGTTTTTTTTTTGCAAACAAGAAAAATGATGGCACCACAAGATATGTGGTGTGTGCAAGGTGTGGTTGTAACTGAGTGCCATATTGGCCTTTTCAGCCATAGCCACCTGCCCACATTGGTGAATTTGCCCTTTCATGGTGGCCCCCCATTTTTATTTTAACATGAAGAACAAATAGTAAATATGCATCTCAAAAAATGTGTTCTTTCCTGCATAGTCAAATCTTTATTAAACTTAAGTTTGCTTGTTGGTGTAGTGTTACATTTACCCTGTGTTAATTTGGAGCCAGAAGTGGAATTTTTTGTGGAAGAAAATCCCAAAAAATTATTCTTGAACTTTGCAAACATATCCAGTGAGTGTCAAGCAAATCAAGCAAGCAGACAGTGGTATTTATTAAATACTTGCTGTGTGCAGTGCACTATACTAAGCGCTTGGGAGAGTACAATACAACAGAGTTGGTACACGACAAACTTACAGCCTGGAGCAAATAGTAGAGAGTGCTTACTATTGCCTTACTCTGTAACAGTGATGGGGGGGAAAAGAACTCTTAAATGAATGAAATCGTGCATTAATTGGTTTTCTTGTCCTTATTGGAATAGTTTATTTGGTTTCATTTTAAATAATTCATTTCTATTTTTTATGCAGAATAAAGCAACTGAAGAAGTGATGAGATTGAAATCAGAGTAAGTTTTTTTTTCATATTTTGAGGCTAGACTATTCTGTACCTAATAGCTCCTTCTATGGTACTTCAAAAATACGGTAGACTAGCGCAATAGTAATTTTGGCAGCCTGGCATTTTATGTGGCATTAAATATTTTTTGTCATTATTATTATTGTATTTAAGTGCTTACTCTGTTCCAAGCACTGTACTAAGCACTGGAGTAGATGCAAAGCTTATTATGGGCAAGAAATATCTACCAACTCTGTTATATTGTACTCTACCAAGTGCTTAGGACAGTGCTCTGCACTCAGTAAACGCTCAGTATATGCCACTGATTTATTGATAATCATATTGGACACAGTCCCTGGCCCACACAGGACTGACATTCCAAGTAGGAGGGAGTAGGATTTTAATCTCCGTTTTACAGATAGGGAACAGAAGCACAGAAGTTGTGATTTTCCTAGCAGAAGAGTGGCAGAGCCAGGAATTAGAACCCAGATCCTTGAACGCCTAGGCCCGTGCTCTTTCCACCACACCATGTTCTTTCAAACTGTCATTGACCAAAGAAGCTATTGTGGAATTTATCCCAAGCTGGCCACATACTAGACACAATTTTCCAATAACACAAGAGTTGTGTTCTTGCAAAGCTTCATGTTAAGGAAAACTCACATTGTGATACTCATCTGTCCTGAGACTGCACATGCACACAAGCAGTTTCTTCTGATGCTGTAGTATGCTGAAACTGAATAGGCTCACATTATCAGACAAATGTTTCCTAATTCCCTACCAATACCCCAGCCAAAGTGTGTAATTAAAATGCACACTATTGAAGAACGAAGTGTTGTTGGGTTTTTTCACTTTGTATAGATTAGCCTTCCCTCTTTCTCTTGGCATGTTTATGAAAACAAGCAAGAATACGTTGTTTTCTTCCTGCTCAAATTATAGTTTTGAGTTGGCTTTCTCTCCTAAGATCAGGTCCTCAACTTCATTTTCTATTTCTCCTTGTTCGTTACAGCTATACTGTTGGCTCTTTTCAGAATTCCCTATGTTAGGGAACAAACTCCCTCCTCATTCCTACCACCACCAGTCCAGGTGGATGGCCTCTATTAATGGCTCAGGATTCAGGCTTCACATTAATGTAGTCGTCCTTTTCACATGGTGGACTTTAAATCTCCAATTCCTCCCTATGCTGATTTGGCCTAGACCCCGCCCCACCTCCACCCCATTTAGGGTTTGGGTTTTAAAATAGGACACTCACCCCTCTCTGGCCTAGCCTCTAGTGGTTTCCATTTGCCCAAATTGAGCAGAACAAGGATTAGAACTCAGGTTGTTTCGTCAGCTGGGACCACAAATAAACGTATCTTTTGTATTAAAATAATGACTTCGAAAAATGGCATCAATTACAGAACTTGGTTAGGAAAATGTTACACAAAAATAGTTTAACAAGAAAGCAACTTCCATCACTCTGGACTATTCTAGGCCATTTTGGAAATAGAGTAATTCGGAGCATCGTATCAGTAGGTGGCACTGGAAGCTTTCTTTTAATTTTATCTCCTCTGAATCCATTTCTGACTAGCCTTAAAATTATGTATTTTGAGCTACTCTAACACCAGGTACTCTAAATGCAAAGAGTTAAGAAGCATTTGAAAGTGTGTATCAAAAATGCAGCCAAGTTTTCAAATAATTAAGTTGTGTCCTGCGTTTAGCTAATCTTCCTTATTTAATGCCTTTTCAAATATTGCTATTAAATTTGAGCAACATTTTAAATTAAATTGATTCTTCTCGGGAGTTCATTCAAGTGTCCCCAAAATCCATGTCTAATGAGTCTTTTCTAGTATTTTATTACAAATACATCCTGTATCCTGGAGTAGGTAAGTGCTCCTGGTGTATCTTCTCATCACTGGTATTTATTGAACACTTACTGTGTGCAGAGCACTGTACTAAGCATGTGGGAAAGTACAACAGAGTTCGGAGACGTGTTCCCACTGAAAGCCGTCCATCGGTATACAACCTTTCATGCCTAGCTTTGGCCGAAAAACTTTAGACCATTATTCCGTGCCGATAATTATTTATAACTCACCTTGACCAAGTACAAATTCTGATTTCCTTGGCTCATTTTTATCTGTTGCGGGTGATTTGTTTTAAACTTTTTAGGGAGTGGTTGAGCACTGAAGAATCTTGCTCTTTCCAGGCACATGATCAACTGGGCTATAACAAAATAGATTTCCATTGAAAAGTGGAAGCATTCATTCATTGTTGTATTTATTGAGCACTTACTGTGTGCAGAGCACTGTACTAAGCGCTTGGGAAGTACAAGTTGGTGACATGTAGAGATGGTCCCTACCCAAAAATGGGCTCACAGCATCTCAGTGAATTCCAGAGATCTAAAGAAGCTAACTCAAATTACCTGTCATTTTATCAGAAATTAATTATTTTCCTGCTAAAATCATAAGGGTGTGGAGGCAGAAGTTAATATTGGGCCCAAATCATCCAGAAAATTCCAGAATAATTTTTTCTTCTTACTCTTAACACTTTAATAATAATAATAATACATCTATGAAATGATGTTTGTACTTACAGGCTAGAGGATGCCAAAAATGTCTTTAAAAGCAGAGAGCTGATTTGGGTCGAAATGAGTGAGGAAGTAGAAAGAACAAGGGCTTTGGAGTCGAAAGCTTTCCAGGAAAAAGAAAAGCTGCGATCGAAACTTGAAGAAACTTTTGAAGAAAAAGACAAAATTGCTCAGGTCTCTCAAGTGTTTTTTTTGGCTTCATTGGTTTGTGACATTTCATTAATTTGAATTCAGAGTCGGTGCAGAAGTACTGCTATTAATGACTGTGAGTTGCTGCTTTAATAATGAGTACATGATTATTGATGAATTGATCTGTTCCATTCATCGTGGTCTTAGGTGGCTTAGTAGGATGATTTGTTAAAATCTAGTGTGGCTGGTAAAGAAAATTCATCTGCCGTGTAAGCTACTGAATGATAAAAATCAAAGCCGCATATCAATCTGTTGCTTTTCCAACTACAGGAGATGGACTTGCTAAGGAAGCAAGTGGAGTTCCTGGCCGAGGAAAATGGAAAACTAGTGGGTCACCAGAACTTAAACCAGAAGATTCAATACCTTGTGAAATTGAAAAAAGACTACGCAAAAGTGGTTGAAGTATGTCCTATCGTTGGTAAAATAAACAGTCACATTTAGATTTGAAATGTTTGAAATGTCAGCAATTGAATTCCAGATCAACATGAATATGAAGAAAAAGGTAGAATGTTAAGCCATCATGGGTTTCGTGTCATTCTGGGGTTCATTCTTGCCTGCCTAATTAACTGTGTGTTTTATAGTTAAGCAGTTGGAGTCGCTATTTTACTGGGATACTTAGTGCCTGGCAGAATGAATCAGTGCTTTGACTTAATTCTTTTTCTTTACACAGGAGTTAGAAAAGCAACGCATTGAAAATGCATTTCTGAAGGAAGTGAAAAAATGTGACTTTCCCCTGGATCCCGGTCAACCACGCTAAAAGGCTGTTTTTCCACGCCACAAAAATTGGGGCTGCACTCCTGCACGTGCCGAGAAATAATTAGGGGACTTGATTTTCAAAACCTCATTGTTATGGCAGCTAAGTATTTGATGGAGCGGTCTGCTCCTTACTTGAGCCTCCTGAAGCCATTCCGATTCCTACATCTTAGGTTCTAGTGTAACACCTGACTCCCACTGTAAATATTGGACCAATGTTTTTTGTTTGTTTGTTTTGGGTTTTGTTTTTTTTTTACAATATTTGTGACTCTTTAGTTTACATTTGGAATATTTCTGAAAATTTTCCTGCTTGCTTCATTTTCTCCGATTTATATCGACGTGTATAAATTTAGAAGGTATTCCTACTTTTAAACTGCCAAGTCAAAGTTATGGTTTTTAAGTGTACTATTAATGAAATTCAGCTAGATGGCTGTTCTATCAAAATACATTCTTGGGAAATTTATCCTGTACTGATAGGTCTCTCAGGACACTCTGCCTTGATTTTCTTTTTTTTTTTTATCATTTTCTTTTAGTGTGTCCTTTTGGTAGTGAAATAATTCAGACGCGAGACCTAGGAAAATCCATCTTAGAACTGTTACAAGACTAGGTTGTCTTTAAGAACAGGCTCAGTACTATTATCACAGACAGTTCCTAGGGTCGTAAAACTAGTCCTACACTTAGAGATTGCAAATTCTGTCCGAGGTGACTACTGTGTCTGTTGTGCCAACTGGTCAAGGTGTCTTGTGGAAAGATGCTAGGGGTTACATTACCATTTTTCTTAACTTATCCAGGAGTGAATTAGAAAGACAGTGAATAGTGTGGGCACGGAAGTGGATGGGGTAGGAGAGAGCGGTTGCCACTCAGTTTTCGTTCTCCGATCTATCCCTTTCCCAAGGTCTCCTGTGAATTAGAAATTTCCCTCAGAACCATCTCTAAGAAAATCAGTGCCTGCCACGTCAGCCAGTGGGATTCAGTGTTTTCTGTTCCTGGTTAAGTTCAGAAAAATGCCTTGTAAGGAGAGGAGAGTTTCTAACCTCATAGCACCTAACTGAGAGCCCTGGTCTCAAAAGGAAGCCAAGCGCTTTAAAAGCAAAAGCTAGGTTGGTTATGTCTGCGTACTATTTCTATGGTGTATGTCTTAAATTTTAAAACCGTTCTGAAATCTCAGGACCTTGAAATAAACTCTTAAATGTTGATTTTATGTTACTCTTTTTTTTTTAATAATTATAACAATCTGTATGTGTTAACATGGGAATGTTGTGGGGGTACTTCAATATTTTGGAGGTAAGGGTGATTGGAGAGTCAGTGAAAACTCCTCAAGGTGACGGACTTTAGAAAATGAATTATTTAGGTAAATATCTCCCGGGGTTCCAGGTTGGTTGGCGGCCTTGCGTGTTTTTAGGAGACAAAATAGGGAGGCAGGATTAGGTTTGAGTCATTTCAGCCCACTGTCTTAACCATGACTTCCTCCTTTTTTAAAAGTGGTCTAGTGGCTTCCCAGCACAATTTGGATTGCTTCCTAGCCAATTCCTGTACTTCAAACCCCTTTACCAAGATGCCTCAGCTTCCTTATATCCCTTGTCTTCCTGCATTCTTAGAAAACTTGTTCAGTCCTCCTTCCCCTTGCCTTAACCTAGACTCCCAAATCTGTTAAACAGCTCCTCCGAGAAGGGATAATAAATCCCTCCTTTATGGGGGCACGATGATCTGGGCCAGAAGCGTTTGTATTTAGCATTCATCCAGCTTTCATTTCTAAAATACCTAGGAATTTAAATGTTACCCTAATGAACTCAATTGACGAAGCTCTCAATCCTGTGTCTGAAGCTGCCTGGAGAGTCAAAGTGATGCTGGTAAGTTAAAAAAAGGGCGGGGGGGGCGGGGGGGGGGGGGTGTTGCCCTGTTTTATCATTACTGTTCCTCAGTGGCCTGGATGTTTGCTGTAGGCCAGGGGATAAAGATGCTTCACTCCCACGCAAGTGTAACTTCATTGTTCCTTCACAACACCCTCCCTCTTCCTATGTTGCCAACTTGTACTTCCCAAGCGCTTAGTACAGTGCTCTGCACACAGTAAGCGCTCAATAAATACGATTGAATGAGTGAATCCAACAATTATTCTCCCCACCTTCATTGCCTTACTGAAGCCACATCTCCTCCAAGAGGCCTTCCCTGACTAAGCCCTCATTTCCTCTTCTCCCACTCCCGTCTACGTCCCCCTTGCCCTTAGATTTGCTCCCTTTTCTCGCCCCTCCCTCCACCCCACAGCACTTGTGTAAAATCAGTTGCCTACAGGAGTGTCTTTTAGGACATATAACTGCAAATTCATATTCTTGTCATGGTATTTGTTAAGCTCTTACTACGTATCAAGCCCTGTTCTAAGCTCTGGGGTGGACGCAAGTTAGGTTAGACACAGCCCCTTGCCCCAAATGGGGCTCACAGTCTAAGTACGAGGGAGAAAAGGCAATGAATCCCCAGATGAGGAAAAGGAGGCACAGAAAAGTGAAGTGACCAGCCCAAGGGCACACAGCAGGAAATTGGCAGAGCTGGGATTAGAACCCAAGTCCTTGATTCTCAAGCCCCTCTTTCCACAAGGCCACCCTGATCCTTGAGGCTTAATCGACTTTGTTTCGGAACTACGTATATGCTCTGATGGTTAACTCTCGAGTACCCCAGCAGAACAAGGCAGCCAAACTGGAGCTTTGCAAAGTTCGGCACCACCCCGAATTTCTGCTTCTCGGGTTTCTAACTGCAACTGGGGATTTGACACGCCCACCCCTTGTCCATTCCTTGATCCACATCGGGGTTAACCGCTTTTAAAACCCTCTGGAGGGTTGGGAAAGGCACTGTCTTGAAGGTTAAAAGTTGATGGGCATTTCAGCATCCTAGATCATTACTTCTCCGATGCAGGAAGAGATACCCGGCTGCTGAGGCTTTCGATCATGTAAATTAAGGCAGGGCGAGGGAATCGCCTCCGGGAAGCCCAGCAACTCTGTATTGGTGAGATATGCAGGCAAAACCTCTGTTCCTGCTCCCCTCTCATTATCCTTGGGATGACGCAAGGGAAGAGAGAACAGTATGAGTTACTTTTAAGAAACCGAATAAACGGAGGACCAAATGCCATCTAAGATTAGCCCCAGTTGAAGGCAATAGTGGCCTCCCCTCCCATGTCAGGATGTCAAGAGTTAAACAGACAATTCTTTCTTGAAAAGGTATTTATTGGTAAGTGCCTTCTCACCACCCCTCTGTGGTTAAAACTGATGAACCGCTTGTTATTTTTTCAATACTTTTTCAAGGCCACTGGAAGTGTTGTGAAGGCTGCCTGATTTCCCTTAGCATTACTAGACTTGGCCTTTAAGGGTGGAAAGCGACGACAGCCCCGCTGCAAGGTTTCTCTGTCCCCCAAGGCTCCCCATGGGTTAATGTCGCCATCCACACTTATGCGTTTGCCTCCCTAATATGCTGGGGAGGGGGAAGGAGGATGTGGCAAACAGCTCCAACATGCCCCGATCTACTCCACGAAAACCAAAGATTCAGAGAGAGCGATTAGATTGAAGACGACGAGGATTTCCCTCTTGCAGCCCGGCGCTTGCCAAAGTCTCAGTTTGAAAATCCACCGAGCCCCGGGCCAACTCTCAGCTCTGCGGGTCCAAGGGGCCACGGTGGTTCTTGGGACGCCGGTCTGGGCTAACAGTCGACTACTTCTCTTTCTCCTTGGCAGCTCTCCTGCCCTCCGCACAGGAAACTTCTGTCTGCAGCAGCAGGAGCCCACAGATGGTCATGCCGATGCCAACCCACCACAGCATGGTGCGAGTCTCTCCGTACAGCAGGTACCCAAAGAATGCCTAAATGAGAGAAAGTGGCACAGGGCAGTGAGCTGGCAGGAACTTCATGTCTGTCTCCCAGTTGTAGACTATCTGCTCCCTGTGGGAGGGGATCACATCTACCGCTTCTGCTGTACTGGATTTTCCCAAGTGCTTAGGACTGTGCTCTGCACATAGTAAGCACTCGAACAGCACCGACTAGTTGATCTTTGATCTTAGTTTCCCTTGGCTGAGCCAGCCCTGAGAACACCTTGGCTCAGGTTGGTGAACTCTGGGTAGGTTGGTGGCAGCCACCTGGCCTGTGGCTAAGACTGTTGGACTCGAAGCCATGAGGAGCCTGATATTCCGTTCCTCTAGCCACAGTGCCCTTTTGTGGTAGAGAGGATTGTCCTTTTTTCCTTTTACGTTTGTGTTTTTAACATTTCATCCTTCCTTATTATGTCTGTCACCTGCCCTTCCCCCTCCCTTAGTCTTAGATTGTGAGCCAGGGACTGTATCAAATTTCCACCGATGTATTTTTTTTTTTTCCAGTCACTTAACATGGTGGATAAGATAGGGGCTTCAATACCATTGTTTCTACTAGATGAAATGCCCAACTTGTCTGTCAACTCAAAGAAAAGAAGAAAAGGACCCAAGAGAGGAGTAGCATGACCTAGTTGAAAGAGCACAGGCCTGGGAATCAGAGAACCAGGGTCCTAATCCCGGCTCTGCCAGGCGCCTGCTGTGTGACCTTGGACAAGTCACTTAACTTTGTGACCTTGGACAAGTCACTTAACTTTGTGACTTTGGACAAGTCACTTCACTTCTCTGTGCCTCAGTTTCCTCCTCTGTAAAATGGGGACTCATTGCCTGTTCTCCCTCCTACTTAAGACATAAGCTCATTATGGGCAGGGAGCTTGTCTGCTAATTCTGCTGTACTGTATGCTCCCAAGTGCTTAATAAAAATAATAATGATGATGATGTTGGCATTTGTTAAGCGCTTACAATGTGCCAGGCACTGTACTAAGCGTTGGGGTGGATACAAGCCAACTGAGTTGGACACAGTCACTATCCCATGTGGGGCTCACTCCTAGGCCCATGCTCTATCCACTACCTAGAACAGTGCTTTGCACATACTAAGCGCTTAACAAATACCATTATTATTATTATTACTACCCCATACTGTTTATTCATACATAATAAGTGCTCAGAAAATACCACTGATTGATTGATGGCACTGAGTCTGACTTGATTGCCTTTGGGCATTTGGTATTCACCCCACCCTCAACCCCATAGCACTTACGTACATATCTATAAACTGTTTATATTGATGTCTGTCTCTCCCTCTAGACCTTAAGCTCGTTGAGGGCAGGGAACGTGTCTACCAACTCTTGTTGTATTGTACTCTCCCAAGCCCTCAGTACAGTGCTCTGCACCCGGTAAACACTCAATATCACCGATTACCTTGTATTTATCCCAGTGTTAGAACAGTGCTTGACGCATAGAAAGTGCTGAACAAATACCATACTAAAAATCCCAAAAATAAGGGAACTGATGGCATAAAGAATGACAACGCTTCCCTTTCCCTGGAAGGTCAGCTAGGTCCCTTCCACTTATTTCTACTTACGGTGGCCAGGAAGTTGGCTGTGGTCGTCATAATGGAAACCATGGCTGAAGAGGAGGCGAGATTGAGTCCTTTGGCATAGAAGGTCCACATCAGGGAATTGGAAACAAAGAAGAAAATGGCACAAACTATCCGGAACAGCAGGGATTTCTACAGTGGGGAAGAGAACGAAACAGGCCCAGTCAGACAAGATGTCTCTGGTTCGATTATACTCACAAACAAGATCTGGAAAGGCCCAGGTGTGCCCCCCCTCAGTGTTGAAAGCATTCGCCGTCCTGTTTGTTTCACTTGGGGATATAAAGGTGTTCTGTGCTTAGGAGGGGAGACTGAGTACAGAAGATAAAGAGGCTAATTTCAAGTCACTAATTAGCTTCCGACTCCCAGAAGTCCTGCCCAGAGGGCTTCCTGCCCCAGCTCCTTCTAGATGCCCACACATCACATCTTGTGCTTCCCAAGCGCTTACTCCAGCGCTGTGCAATCAATCAATCAATCAATCGTATTTATTGAGCGCTTACTATGTGCAGAGCACTGTACTAAGCGCTTGGGAAGTACAAATTGGCAACACATAGAGACAGTCCCTACCCAACAGTGGGCTCACACACAGTAAGCGCCCAATAAATACGATCGAGTGAATGGATGTTGCCAACTTGTCCTTCCCAAGCGCTCAGTCCAGGGCTCTGCACACAGCAGGCGCTCAATAAATACGATCGAATGAATGGACGTTGCCAACTTGTCCTTCCCAAGCGCTCAGTCCAGGGCTCTGCACACAGCAGGCGCTCAATAAATACGATCGAATGAATGGATGTTGCCAACTTGGGCTTCCCAAGCGCTCAGTCCAGGGCTCTGCACACAGCAGGCGCCAATAAACCAATCAATCGTATTTATTGAGCACTTACTGTGTGCACAGCACTGGAGTAAGTGCTTGGGTGGCACAAGTTGGCAACATCTAGAGACGGTCCCTATCCAACAGCAGGCTCACAGTCTAGAAGGGGGAGACAGACAACAAAACAAAACGTATTAACAAAATAAAATAGAATAGATATGTACAAGTAAAATAAATTGAGTAATAAATATGTACAAACATCTATACATGTATGTACAATAAATACGATTGAATGAATGGATGTTGCCAACTTGTGCTTCCCAAGCGCTCAGTTCAGTGCTCCGTACATAGTAGGTGCTCAATAAATACGATTGAATGGATGTTGCCAACTTGTGCTACCCAGTGCTGTGCACACAGTAAGCGCCCAATCAATCTATCGTATTTTTTGAGCGCTTACTGTGTGCAGAGCACTGTACTAAGTGCTTGGGAAGTCCAAGTTGGCAACATCTAGAGACGGTCCTTACCCCACAGTGGGCTCACACTAGGCCCACAGTCTATAAGGGGGAGACAGACAACAAAACAAAACGTATTAAAATAGAATAGATATGTACAAGTAAAATAGAGTGGTAAATACGTACAAACATATATACATACAATAAGTACGATCGAATGAATGGACGTTGCCAACTTGTACTTCCCAAGCGCTCAGTCCAGGGCTCTGCACACAGTAGGCGCTCAATAAATTCATTCATTCATTCATTCATTCAATCGTATTTATTGAGCCCTTACTGTGTGCAGAGCACTGTACTAAGCGCTTGGGAAGTCCAAGTTGGCAACATATAGAGACAGTCCCTACCCAACAGCGGGCTCACAGTCTAGAAGGGGGAGACAGACAACAAAACAAATTAACAAAATAAAATAAATAGAATAACTATGTACAAATAAAACAGAGTAATAAATACGCACAAACATACATACGTATAAAAATATGGAACGCTTCACGAATTTGCGTGTCATTACTATGTGCCAAGCACTGTTCTAAGCACTGGGGGAGATACAAGGTCATCAGGTGGTCCCACGGGGGGCTCACAGTCTTCATCCCCATTTTCCAGATGAGGAAACTGAGGCCCAGAGAAGTGAAGCGACTTGCCTGAAGTCACACAGCGGACAAGTGGCGGAGCCGGGATTAGAACCCATGACCTCTGACTCCCAAGCCCGGGCTCTTTCAACTGAGCCATGGCGCTCCTCAACGGGTCTGCTTGTTGTTGGAGTTTACCCTCCCAAGCGTTGAGTCCAGTGCTCTGCACACAGTAAGCGCTCAATAAATACGATCGAATGAATGGATGCTGCCAACTTGGGCTTCCCAAGCGCCCAGTCCAGGGCTGTGCACACAGTAGGCGCTCAATAAATATGACTGAATGGATGGATGGATGACTTAGTAATAATAATAATAGCGGCATTTGTTAAGCGCTTACTCTGTGCAAAGCACTGTTCTAAGCACTGGGGGGGTACAAGGTGATCAGGTTGTCCCACGCGGGGCTCACAGTCTTCATCCCCATTTTACAGGTGAGGGAACAGAGGCCCAGAGAAGTGAAGTGACTTGACCAAGGTCACACAGCAGACATGTGGGGGAGGTGGGATTCGAACCCATGACCTCTGACTCCAAAGCCCGGGCTTTTTCCACTGAGCCACGCTGCTTCTCTCCTTCTCCAGCCCAGCCCGCACCTTCCGCTGCCAATCTCCTCACCGTACCTCGCTCTCGCCTGTCCCGCCATCGACCCCCGGCCCACGTCCTCCCCCGGGCCTGGAATGCCCTCCCTCTGCCCACCCGCCAAGCTCGCTCTCTTCCTCCCTTCAAGGCCCTGCTGAGAGCTCACCTCCTCCAGGAGGCCTTCCCAGACTGAGCCCCTTCCTTCCTCTCCCCCTCGTCCCCCTCTCCAGCCCCCCATCTTACCTCCTTCCCTTCCCCACAGCACCTGTATCTATGTATATATGTTTGTACATATTTATTACTCTATTTATTTATTTATTTATTTTGCTTGTACATATCTATTCTATTTATTTTATTTGGTTAGTATGTTTGGTTTTGTTCTCTGTCTCCCCCTTCTAGACTGTGAGCCCACTGTTGGGTAGGGACCGTCTCTATATGTTGCCAATTTGTACTTCCCAAGCGCTCAGTACAGTGCTCTGCACACAGTAAGCGCTCAATAAATACGATTGATGATGATGTATTTACCCCTAGGGCTTAGTCCAATGCTTGGCACGTAGTGTTTAACAAACAATCAATCAGTCACTCAATCAATCAATCAAACACCTTAGTTATCATTATTGTTATTCTAGGGGTTTACCACAGCGTCATCCCCAAATCTGCACTCTCTGGAGGAATGCTCAGGAATGGGAGGAGAGCAGGGATTTGGAGCAGGCTGCCTGAAGGGAACTGCAGGTAGAATCATGTTGCCAAACTGGGCTTTCCTAGCGCTTAGCACAGTGCTCTGCACACAGTAAGCGCTCAATAAATACGATGGAGTGAATGAAAAGGGATAAATACGATTGATGACGATGGAGGGGGAGGTGAGCTGTGAGCCGGGCGGACGCGGACCCACCGGCCGGTCCCGAGGCGCGGGCCCCACGGCCAGCTTGGCGAGCAGGGCGGCCATGGCGGACAGCAGCCCCGCCAGCCCTGAGGCCCAGGCCCCGCCGGAGATCGCCATGGCAACGCGAGCGGGACGGGGGGACACTTCCGGATTCCCCCGCGACGTCACTTCCGGACCGCCTCCCGATTGGCCGCCGCCCGCACGTGACCCGAAGGCGCGCGCGCGCGCGGGGCCCGCCTCAGGCGACGCCCCGCCTCAGGCGACGCCCTGCCCTCGGCCATTCATTCATCAATCAATCAATCAGTCAATCAATCAATCGTATTTATTGAGCGCTTACTGTGCGCAGAGCACTGGGCTAAGCGCTTGGGAAGGCCAGTCCAAGTTGGCAACATCCATTCATTCAGTCGTCTTTATTGAGCACTTACTGTGCACAGAGCACTGGACTAAGCGCTTGGGAAGTACAAGTTGGACCTCGTTCAGGAGGCCTTTCACTTCCCCCTCCTCACCCCCTTCAATTAATTAATTAATTAATGGATTAATGGCTGCGTTTGTTAAGCGCTTACTATTCATTCATTCAATCATATTTATTGAGCACTTACTGTGTGCACAGCACTGGGCTAAGCGCTTGGGAAGTCCAGTCCAAGTTGGCAACATCCATTCATTCAGTCGTCTTTATTGAGCACTTACTGTGCACAGAGCACTGGACTAAGCGCTTGGGAAGTACAAGTTGGACCTCGTTCAGGAGGCCTTTCACTTCCCCCTCCTCACCCCCTTCAATTAATTAATTAATTAATGGATTAATGGCTGCGTTTGTTAAGCGCTTACTATTCATTCAATCATATTTATTGAGCACTTACTGTGTGCAGAGCACTGGACTAAGCGCTTGGGAAGGACAAGTTGGCAACATCCATTCATTCAATCGTCTTTATTGAGCACTTACTGTGCACAGAGCACTGGACTAAGCGCTTGGGAAGTACAAGTTGGCCCTCGTTCAGGAGGCCTTTCGCTTCCCCCTCCTCACCCCCTTCAATTAATTAATTAATTAATGGATTAATGGCTGCGTTTGTTAAGCGCTTACTATTCATTCATTCAATCATATTTATTGAGCACTTACTGTGTGCACAGCACTGGGCTAAGCGCTTGGGAAGTCCAGTCCAAGTTGGCAACATCCATTCATTCAGTCGTCTTTATTGAGCACTTACTGTGCACAGAGCACTGGACTAAGCGCTTGGGAAGTACAAGTTGGACCTCGTTCAGGAGGCCTTTCACTTCCCCCTCCTCACCCCCTTCAATTAATTAATTAATTAATGGATTAATGGCTGCGTTTGTTAAGCGCTTACTATTCATTCAATCATATTTATTGAGCACTTACTGTGTGCAGAGCACTGGACTAAGCGCTTGGGAAGGACAAGTTGGCAACATCCATTCATTCAATCGTCTTTATTGAGCACTTACTGTGCACAGAGCACTGGACTAAGCGCTTGGGAAGTACAAGTTGGCCCTCGTTCAGGAGGCCTTTCACTTCCCCCTCCTCACCCCCCTCAATTAATTAATTAATTAATGGATTAATGGCTGCATTTGTTAAGCGCTTACTATTCATTCATTCAATCATATTTATTGAGCGCTTACTGTGCACAGAGCACTGAACTAAGCGCTTGGGAAGGCCAGTCCAAGTTGGCAACATCCATTCATTCAATCGTCTTTATTGAGCACTTACTGTGCACAGAGCACTGGGCTAAGCCCTTAGGGAAGGACAAGTTGGCAACATCCATTCATTCAATCATATTTATTGAGCGCCTACTGTGCGCAGAGCACTGGACTAAGCACTTGGGAAGGACAAGTTGGCAACATCCATTCATTCAATCGTATTTATTGAGCGCTTACTAGGCGCAGAGCACTGGGCTAAGCGCTTGGGAAGTCCAAGTTGGCAACATCTATTCATTCATTCAGTCATATTTATTGAGCGCTTACTGTGCGCAGAGCACTGGACTAAGCGCTTGGGAAGTCCAAGTTGGCAGCATCCATTCATTCAATCATATTTATTGAGCGCTTACTATGCGCAGAGCACTGGGCTAAGCACTTGGGAAGTACAAGTTGGCAACATCTATTCATTCATTCATTCACTCGTTCAATCGTATTTATTGAGCACGTACTGTGCACAGAGCCCTGGACTAAGTGCTTGGGAAGTCCAAGTTGGCCCGTGTTCAGGAGGCCTTTCACTTCCCCCTCCTCGCCCCCCTCAATTAATTAATTAATTAATGGCTGCATTTGTTAAGCACTTACTATTCATTCGTTCATTCATTCGATCATATTTATTGAGCACTTACTGTGCGCAGAGCACTGGACTAAGCGCTTGGGAAGTCCAAGTTGTCAACATCCATTCATTCAATCGTATTTATTGAGCGCCTACTGTGTGCAGAGCACTGGACTCAGCACTTGGGAAGTACAAGGCAACATCTATTCATTCATTCAGTCAATCGTATTTATTGAGCGCTTACTGTGCACAGAGCACTGGACTAAGCGCTTGGGAAGCCCAAGCTGGCTCTCGTTCGGGAGGCCTTTCGCTTCCCCCTCCTCGCCCCTTCTCAATTAATTAATTAATTAATGGATTAATGGCTGCATTTGTTAAGCGCTTACTATTCATTCATTCAATCATATTTATTGAGCACTTACTGTGTGCAGAGCACTGGACTAAGCGCTTGGGAAGGACAAGTTGGCAACATCCATTCACTCATTCGTATTTATTGGGCGCTTACTGTGCGCAGAGCACTGGGCTAAGCCCTTAGGGAAGGACAAGTTGGCAACATCTATTCATTCATTCATTCATTCAATCGTATTTACTGAGCACTTACTGTGCCCAGAGCACTGGACTAAGCGCTTGGGAAGTCCAAGTTGGCCCTAGTTCAGGAGACCTTTCGCTTCCCCCTCCTCACCCTTCTCAATTAGTTAATTAAGGGCGGTGTTTGTTTGTTAAGCGCTTACTATGTGCCACGCACTGTTCTAAGCGCTGAGGGGCATGCAATCATCATAATAATGATGATGATGGAATTTGTTAAGCCTTTACTATGTGCCAAGCACTGTTCTAAGCGCTCATAATAATAATAATGATGATGACATTTGTTAAGCCTTTACTATGTGCCAAGCACTGTTCTAAGCGCTGGGGGACATACAATCATAATAATAATGATAATAATGTTGGTATTTGTTAAGCGTTTACTATGTGCCAAGCACTGGTCTAAGCGCTGGGGGACACACAATAATAACGATGGCATTTGTTAAGCGCTTACTATGTGCCACGCACTGTTCTAAGCGCTGGGGGACATACAATCATAATAATAATGGTGGCATTTGTTAAGTGCTTATTATGTGCCAAGCACTGTTCTAAGCACTGGGGGACATAAAATAATCATAATAACAATAATAATGACGGCATTTGTTAAGCGCTTACTATATGCCAAGCACTGTTCTAAGTGCTGGGGGACATAAAATAATAATAATAATAATAATAATAATGGCATTTGTTAAGCATTTACTATGTGCCAAGCACTGTTCTAAGCACTGGGGGACATACAATAATAATAATAATGCATTTATTAAGCGCTTACTATGTGTAAAGCACTGCTCTAAGCGCTGGGGGACATACAATAATAATAATGATGGCATTTATTAAGTGCTTACTATGTGCGAAGCACTGTTCTAAGCGCTGGGGGAGATACAAGGTGATCAGGCTGTCCCACATGGGGCTCTCAGTCTTAATCCCCACTTGACAGGTGAGGTAACTGAGGCCCAGAGAAGTGAAGTGACTTGCCCAAAGTCACACAGCTGACAAGTGGCGGAGCCAGGATTAGAACCCATGACCTCTGGCTCCCAAGCCCAGGCTCTTTCCACTGGGTTGTCCCAGGTGCGGCTCGCTCAGTCAGTAGAGCATGAGACTCTTAATCTCAGGGTCGTGGGTTCGAGTCCCACGTTGGGCGTAATCTTCTGAGAAGCAGCATGGCCTAGTGGCAAGAGCCCGGTCTTGGGAGTCAGAGGTCGTGGGTTCTAATCCCGGCTCCGCCATTTGTCTGCTGTATGACCTTGGACAAGTCACTTCATTTCTCTGGGCCTCAATTACCTCATCTGTAAAATGGGGATTAAGACTGTCCGCCCCACGTGGGGCAAACTGATCACCTTGTATCCCCCCCAGCGCTTAGAACAGGGCTTCACACAGAGTAAGCACTTAATAAATGCCATCATTATTATTATTATTGTATGTCCCCCAGGGCTTAGAACAGTGCTTTGCACATAGTAAGTGCTTAATAAGTGCATTATTATTATTGTATGTCCCCCAGCGCTTAGAACAGTGCTTCGCATATAGTAAGTGCTTAACAAGTACCATTATTATCATTATTAACAAATGTCATTATTATTATTATTGTATGTACCCCAGCACTTAGAACAGTGCTTTGCACATAGTAAGCGCTTAATAAATGCCATTATTATTATTATTATATGTCCCCCAGCGTTTAGAACAGTGCCTTGCATATAGTAAGCGCTTAACAAATACCATTATTATCATTATTATTAACAAATGTCATTATTATTGTGTGTCCCCCAGCACTTAGAACAGTGCTTGGCATATAGTAAGCGCTTAACAAATGCCATTGTTATTATTATTGTGTGTCCCCCAGCACTTAGAACAGTGCTTGGCATATAGTAAGCGCTTAACAAATGCCATTGTTATTATTATTGTGTGTCCCCTAATGCTTAGAAAAGTGCTTGGCACATAGTAAGCGCTTAATAAATACCGTCATTATTATTATTATTATTGTTGTTATCGTTATTATTATTAATCCCCATTTTACAGGTGAGGGAACTGAGACACAAGAGAAATGAAGCGACTTGCACTGTTCTAAGCACTGGGGGACATGCAATCATAATAATAATAATGATGATGGCATTTGTTAAGCGCTTACTATGTGACAAACACTGTTCTAAGCGCTGGGGGCATACAATCATAATAATGGTGATGGCGTTTCTTAAGCGTTTACTATGTGCTAAACACTGGGGGATAATAATAATAAAACAATGATAATAATGGCATTTTATGAAATGAAGCGACTTGCCCGAAGTCACACAGCTGACAAGCGGCGGAGCCGGAATTAGAACCCACGACCCTGGACTCCCAAACCCGTGCTCTTTCCCCTGAGCCGCACCGCTTCTCTCAGGTCAAACCGACTTAGAGAGTGCGGACCGTGAAGATACAGAAAGCTAAATATCAGGTGGCGAAACCCGGAAACC
Source organism: Tachyglossus aculeatus (assembly GCF_015852505.1). NCBI lineage: Eukaryota > Metazoa > Chordata > Mammalia > Monotremata > Tachyglossidae > Tachyglossus > Tachyglossus aculeatus. The sequence goes on along the minus strand of NC_052067.1, from coordinate 37,737,106 downwards.
GCAATCCCGTCCAAAGACCCTAAGGGCCGTGATTGTCTTCGATATTTTTTTTTTTTCCTGTTTGAAGTTCAGTGAAGAAACAAGGTAAGACTATGATGATGATGATGATGGTATCTGTTAAGCACTTTCTATGGGCCGAGCACTACTTCCGGAGAATAAAATCGAGTAAATAGTCATCCCTGCTCTCAAGGATCTTACAGTCTGTGGATATCACCTGTATATATGTTTGTACATATTTATTACTCTATTTACTTATTTATTTATTTTACTTGTACATATCTATTCTATTTATTTTATTTTGTTAGTATGTTTGGTTTTGTTCTCTGTCTCCCCCTTTTAGACTGTGAGCCCACTATTGGGTAGGGACCGTCTCTATATGTTGCCAATTTGTACTTCCCAAGCGCGTAGGACAGTGCTCTGCACATAGTAAGTGCTCAATAAATACGATTGATGATGATGATGATCACCTGTATATATGTTTGTACGTATTTATTACTCTATTTATTTTGCTTGTACATATCTATTCTATTTATTTTATTTTGTTAGTATGTTTGGTCTTGTTCTCTGTCTCCCCCTTTTAGACTGTGAGCCCACTGCTGGGTAGGGACTGTCTCTCTATGTTGCCAATTTGTACTTCCCAAGCGCTTAGGACAGTGCTCTGCACATAGTAAGCACTCAATAAATACGATTGACGATGATGATGATCACCTATATATATGTTTGTACGTATTTATTACTCTATTTATTTATTTATTTATTTATTTTGCTTGTACATATCTATTCTATTTATTTTATTTTGTTAGTATGTTTGGTTTTCTTCTCTGTCTCCCCCTTTTAGACTGTGAACCCACTGTTGGGTAGGGACTGTCTCTATATGTTGCCAATTTGTACTTCCCAAGCGCTTAGTACAGTGCTCTGCACATAGTAAGCGCTCAATAAATATGATTGATGATGATGATGATCACCTGTATATATGTTTGTACATATTTATTACTCTATTTATTTTACTTGTACATATCTATTCTATTTATTTTATTTTGTTGGTATGTTTGGTTTTGTTCTCTGTCTCCCCCTTATAGACTGTGAACCCACTGTTGGGTAGGGACTGTCTCTATATGTTGCCAATTTGTACTTCCCAAGCGCTTAGTACAGTGCTCTGCACATAGTAAGCGCTCAATAAATACGATTGATGATGATGATGATGGATACCTGTAAAGCATATCCAATGTGGGTGGATCTTTTTTGATACCCGTAAATCACTCTGAGATCACTACACAGACATGCAAATGAATATTATCTTCCTTGGGTATAAAGTCTTTCCTCGGAAGGTCATTGAGTAAATTTCACCCAAGGAATTTTTGCAAGATCCAAGTTTCGATTGTCTTCATTTTAAAAGACCTATACCTGCCCACCCCGTCTCACCCCACCCTAAATTGTAACACTACCAGACCATGAAGAAAGTTTAAAATTATGCGTTTCTTAGAACCAAGAGGACTAAGCCTCTCTGATTCCCCAGAAAGGTGGGGAGGAATTAATTTAAGGATTTTTTCCTCGCTATACAAATACCTCGGCTTTGAGGATGAATAAGCTCTTCATTCAGGATAAATATTTACTGTACTGGTTTTGACACGGTAAATTGAACTTCATTGTTGGCTTTACTGTAGGCCGCTTGACTCCCAGGTACGGCTGCGTGAGAGCCGTATTGCTATTCTTATTAATGTTATTATGATAACGCAGTTATTGTCGCTAACCATAGAGGGTTTGTCGGTTTACACACAGTTTTGTTGGTACGGTTGTGATCCCGTCCAGCTCTCAAGAGAATGCCAACATTTTGGAAATGGAGGAAAACAATTCCGGAGAGGCAGAGTACTCCAAGGAGTAGCAGAGCTAAGGTTTCTGCCCCGTCTCACCTATTGTTTAGCGCTAATGGATTACCAAAAACCACTCCTCCCTTGAGCCTCTCTTAGTAAAGTTGCTCCCATCCCTTCTGTGGGGGGGTCACCATCACCCCCACGCAACACCAGCCGCTTGTAGTCCCCCTTTAACATGCTGGCAGCCGGGATCTGGGTTCTAATCCCACTCCACCCCTTGCCCGCTCTGTAATCCTGACCAAGCCACTTAACTTCTCAGGGCCTCAGTTTCTTCCTCTGTAAAATGGCGATTAAGCACCTGTTCTCCCTCCTACTTAGCGAGCCCCATGTGGGACAAGGGACTGTGTCTGACCTGATCAACTTGTAATAATAATAATAATAATGGCATTTATTAAGCGCTTACTATGTGCAAAGCACTGTTCTAAGCGCTGGAGAGTTTACAAGGTGATCAGGTTGTCCCATGTAGGGCTCACAGTCTTAATCCCCATTTTACAGATGAGGTAACCGAGGCCCAGAGAAGTTAAGTGACTTGCCCAAAGCCACACAGCTGAGAATTGGTGGAGCCGGGATTTGAACCCGTGACCTCTGACTCCAAAGCCCGGGCTTTTTCCACTGAGCCACGCTGCTTCTCTAATAATAATAATGATAATAATAATCGTGGTATCTGTTAAGCACTTACTATGTGCCAGGCACTGTACTAAGCACTGGGGTGGATACAAAGTAATCTTGCCTGCATGTTTGAGTGTGCATGTATGTGTGCGTGTGTATATCTGTGAGGGGGAGTTTCTTGCATGTGTTGGTTTGTATTTATGAATGGGTGAATAGCTGTGTGAGAGTCTCTGCCTCTCGTGCACTGTCATCATCAATTGTATTTATTGAGCGCTTACTGTGTGCAGAGCACTGTACTAAGCGCTTGGGAAGTACAAATTGGCAACATATAGAGACAGTCCGTACCCAACAGTGGGCTCACTATCTCTCTGTCCTTAACTCTCCCTGTCCCGCCATAGGAATTTCTGGGAAACGGAGTCCCGGCATTCAAGTCCAAGGTCACGATAGGACTTAGAGTCTCGGAAATAGAGCATGTTCATTATGCAGAAGCTTCCAAATCAATCGGGGAGTCCTTCGGACACTTGGAAAACATATCCAATTTGTAAAAGATGCCATCCCTGCCCTCAAGGAATTTGCAGTATAATGGAGGGGGGGGGTCAGATATAACTGAAGACTATTCAGTAGTTACAACTAGAAGAATAGGAATAAACAAAAGACGGGAGCGAAAAAATCGATTAACCGGTGAAGTGTTCTAAAGTGTTCGATAGGGTCACAAGACCTGGAAGATTGGGGATTATTCAGGGAATATCTCCTGGAGAAGGTTTTTTTTCTTTTTTTAAGGACAGCTTGGATGGAAAGGAGGGTGGAGTGAGCCATAGAGAAGCAGCGTGGCTCAGTGGAAAGAGCCCGGGCTTTGGAGTCAGAGGTCGTGGGTTCAAATCCCAACTCTGCCAATTGTCAGCTGTGTGACTTTGGGCAAGTCACTTAACTTCTCTATGCCTCAGTTCCCTCATCTGTAAAATGGGGATTAAGATTGTGAGCCCCCGGGGGACAACCTGATCACCTTGTAACCTCCCCAGTGCTTAGAACAGTGCTTTGCACATAGTAAGCGCTTAATAAATGCCATTATTATCATTATTATTATAAAGGTGAATGTTTCCCAAGGATTTCAAGGGTCAACGTTACAGTAGAAGGAAGACTCTTCCCTGGGGAGATGGGGAGAGAAATGCTCAGTCAGTCAATTAATCAGACATTAATTGAGCGCTTACTGTGTGCAGAGCACTGTACTAAACGTTTGGAAGAGTACAATAAAGCAGAGTTGATGGGGGGGCTTAAGTGGGGCTCTGGAGGGTCAGCTATTTAGAGACTCTAAAAGTTCAGAGGTTTTTCACCTCCGGACCCTGTGGGAGAAAAACTTTACAGACTCTTCGTTGTGTTCAGAAAAGGATATGTCAGAGACAAGTTTTATTACTACTAGGGCTTCATCCAGCACTAGCAGGGAGAGGCACTGAGCAGCGGAGCTTCCCCCTGCTAGTCAAGGCCAGTTCAACTTCAAGCAATACAGAGTTTCTTTATATGCCTTCGGTACAGCGTTCATAACAATCAGAAAAATACAATACAAGAGAAATACTTCAGGACAGAGTAGTCCCTGGGTGTTTTCTGTTTACCCCCGAACCTGCTTTCACATAGTAAGCCCTTAAGAAATACCGTCATTATTATTTGTTCTAGGTGATTAGCAGGGCCAGGAGCTCGATAAGTTCAAGGGAGTGGCTTTATCGTGTTTTAATGCGCTTGACTCAGATTGAACTTGGCTGCTCGATTTGAGTCAATGATGAAGCCAAGTTATTTGAGGCAATCAGATGACTGGGCTTGGCTTTGAGTAAATCAAGTAACCAAGCCTGGAATCGTTCAACCCATCGGGGCCCCCCAGAGTGGTCAAGCGGGCCTAGGTAGAGGGAAAGGTGGACAAATGCAGGAGCTTGACCACTGTGCTTCCCTGACCCCTTTGGACACCCAGTAGCGATCAAGCTTCAAATAATAATGTTGGTATTTGTTAAGCACCCACTATGTGTCAAGCTCTGTTCTAAGGACTGGGGCGGGGGATATAAGGTCATCAAGGTTGTCCCACAAGGGGTTCACAGTCTTAATCCCCAGGTTACAGATGAGGGAACTGAGGCGCAGAGAAGTTAAGTGACTTGCCCAAAGTCACACGGCTAAGTGGCGGGGGCTTAACTGGTGGAGGCAGCAGAGTAGACCCAAGGCTCCTGGATAGAAAGGAGGCAAACTGTTGTGTTAATAATAATAATAATAATTTTGGTATTTGTTAAGCGCTTACTATGTGCAAAGCACTGTTCTAAGCGCTGGGGAGGATACAAGGTGATCAGGTTGTCCCATGTGGGGCTCACAATCTTAATCTCCATTTTACAGATGAGGGAACTGAGGCCCAGAGAAGTTAAGTGACTTGCCCGAAGTCACACAGCTGACAATTGGCAGAGTCGGGATTTGAACCCATGGCCTCTGACTCCCAAGCCCGGGCTCTTCCCATTGAGCCACCGCTGCTTCTCTAAGCAGCGAATGAATGTGTTGCGAATGAAAGGGATTAGTTCCCCCCGAGACTGCTTCTACCAAGTCATCGTGGAGAGGAGCCCAGCCTAGCCTGAAAGGGCCAAATAAGAGACGAAAGAAAAGACCACAAAACCAGATCAAGGAGACGCAGCCAGCCCAATCAATCACTCGATTAATCGTATTTATTGAGTGCTTACTCTGTACTTTGGGAGAGTAGAAACAACCATATCACAGACACATTCCATGCCCACAACAAGCACTCTCGCGGTCACTCTCACCTCAGCACCGGTCCCCGCGTCACCATTGCAACCGAGCCGGCGCTGAAGGCCGGACGATGAATATGACATAAACTGGGACCTTATTAGCACGTACGTGTGGCGATTCTGCCAAATCAGGCCAACACGTTACCCCTTCACGCGGACAATCGGGTGACCACGCTCACCCCATGGGCGGAGTAGGGTTGGGATATAAGGCCAGGCTGCATCCTGAGACACGCAGTCAGCCGGTAGACTCCATTTGGCTCGTTGCGGGCAGGGCATGTCACTGTTTATTGTTGTCTTGTACTTTCCCAAGCGCTTAGCACAGTGCTGTGCACACAGCAAGTGCTCAGTAAGTACGATTGACTGAATAAAGTCCTGCTGGCTTGAACCAGAGACTCCTTTTTCTGTTCCGGGGGGCGGGGGGGTCTGCTGGAGGTTCGGGCTAACATCCAGAAGGGAGAGATTTCAAATAGAGGGAGGAATGCATCGTTGCAGGGAGGGCTCTGGGTTACAGAGAGCTAAAACAATCAGTCAGTGGTATTTACTGCGAGTTTGTGTCCAGTACACTGTGCTAGCACTTGGGAGAGTCCACTACAGTAGAGTTGGTAGACATCAGCCCTGCCCACAAGAAGCTTTTGGTATGGGGGGGATAATAATATTGGTATTTGTTAACCACTTACAGGGTGCCAAGCATTGTACTAAACCCTGGGGTACATACAATCAATCAATCATATTTATTGAGCGCTTACTGTGTGCAGAGCACTGGACTAAGCGCTTGGGAAGTACAAGTTGGCAAGATAATCAGGTTGGACCAGTGGCTTGTGTGAAAAGCCTTTGTATTTGGGAGGCTTGTAATGAGTCATAACTGATCAAGTTGAATTTGTTGTATTTGCCTACCCTGTGCGGCGAACATATTTGGTATTTTTCTCTGTTTTTGAGGAGTTGGATGAACGTACGGTGCTCTGCACACGGTAAGCGCTCAATAAATACGATTGAATGAATAGGCCGGGGAGAATGTATGTGATTCACTGGACAGTGACGTGTGTGTATTGTTCAAGAAGTAAGATGAAGGGATTGTGGGGCTGTGTGATGAGACTATTTGGCTTGCTGCAGAGTTTGTTATTCTCTAAGGACTCTGGGGCATGGGTGCTGGGAACGTAAACCAGAAACAGAGTTTTTGTTAACTATAAGGAAGTTTTCTTGTATTTCCTGGTGTGGCCTTAAGATAGGAATTTGGCTTGAGGTGTGTTTATTTTTGGGTTTTGGGTTTTTTTTTTTCTTTTGGGAAGCAGCATGGCAGAGTGGAAGGAGCATAGCCCTGGCAGTCTGAGGACATGGGTGCTAATTCCAGCTCTGCCACTTACCTGCTGTGTGACCTTGGGCAAATCCCTTAACTTCTCTGTGCCTCAGTTCCCTCATCTGCAAAATGGGGGTTCGATACCTATTCTCCCTCCTAGTGTACCGTGAGCCCCCTGAGGGACCCGATTATCATGTATCCTTCCTCTCCCCCTCGTCCCCCTCTCCATCCCCCCCATCTTACCTCCTTCCCTTCCCCACAGCACCTGTATATATGTATATATGTTTGTACATATTTATTACTCTATTTTACTTGTACATATCTATTCTATTTATTTTATTTTGTTAGTATGTTTGCTTTTGTTCTCTGTCTCCCCCTTTTAGACTGTGAGCCCACTGCTGGGTAGGGACTGTCTCTATATGTTGCCAATTTGTACTTCCCAAGCGCTTAGTACAGTGCTCTGCACATAGTAAGCACTCAATAAATACGATTGATGATGATGATGATGTATTTACCCCTAGGGCTTAGTATAATGCTTGGCACGTAGTGTTTAACAAATACCTTATTATTATTGTTATTCTTGGGGTTTACGACAGTGTCATCCCCAAATTTGTATTCTCTGGAGGAATGCTTAGGAATGTGAGAAGAGCAGGGATTTTGAGCAGGCTGCCTGAAGGGAATTGCAGGTAGAATCATGTTGCCAAATTGTGCTTTCCAAGTGCTTAGTACAGTGCTCTGCACACAGTAAGCGCTCAATAAATACGATCGAGTGAATGAAAAGGAGCCTTGTGAGAGGAACTTGGAACAGTGGAAGAAGCTAAGAAATACACACATTAGTTGAAGCCCTGGAGAGAGAATTGCAGGTGAAGTAATCAGCCACCACCATTCATATTGGTTGAAAGAGTAGCCTGGCGACCAATGTTAAGATTTAGTATTAAAAACTCAGATCGCTTGGCTGTGTGGAATATTTGTTCCCAGGAGGGAAGGAAACCAAAGAGATCGATGAGAGTTCTAAGGGCAGAGCAGTAAAGGCTCAAGCCTGCAGTTATAATTAATACGTTGAGGTTTTATTTGGGAAGGAGGTGTCATTTTAGAAAGGACGTAGGGTGAAAAAGGTTGGAACTCAATAAAGCTGGTTTCTACTGTTCCCGGTTTGGGATTAATTAATATCTTGCATTGAGTGAGGCCTCCCCCTTGCCGAGCAGCTCGGGAATGCCCTGGAGCCTGGTAGGATTCCCAGGAACCCCAGAAATGCAGGATGGTCTCTCATTTCATTACTTTTTCCCTTTTTTTCTGGCAAGTTCTGCCGGGAGAGGGGTGCTTAATAAATCTCTGCCCTTCTGCAAGAGCAGAGGGCAGGTGAAACTAGTTGCAGTAAGTGTCCCGTCCGCTCTAAATTGAAATGCGACCACCAAAGGTTGAGGAGATCAGCCGGATGTCCATCCGGCGCTTAGAACAGTGCTTCCAGCGCTTAGAACAGTGCTTCACACTTAGTAAGCGCTTAGCAAGTGCCATTATTATTATTATTATCTGTGTCAGAGCTGGGTCTGTCCCTCACCTGGTCGGGAGCTGCTCGTACTCCTTGGTGCAGGGTAGAAGTGCTTCCATCCTCTCTAGCCCTCTTTGGGCCACACGGGAAGACCTTGGAGACTGAGGATTGTTATTGATTGTTGTTGTTGTACACTCCCCCTTTTAGACTGTAAGCCCACTGTTGGGTAGGGACTGTCTCTATATGTTACTTGTACTTCCCAAGCGCTTAGTGCAGTGCTCTGCACACAGTAAGCGTTCAATAAATACGATTGATTGATTGATTGAGGTTGACAGTGGGGAGCCAAGTGCTCCTGAAATGGGCCGAGCCAAGCTGGATGTAGGGTGCCGAGAGCCGCGGTGCTCGGTTGAGATTTTCTGCCCCAGATCTAGCTCTCCCACTGCGAGTCAGTTGCTCCCTTGGTTGTCAAAACCTCTTTCGGGAACGTCCCGAACCCTAGGTCTCCCTCTGGATTCACCCAGTCACCCCCGAGCCCGTGTGTCTGTTGAGCACACTTGGGCGGTCGACACTGTTCTGACCAACCAATCAATCAGTTGTATTTATCGAGTACTTACTGTGTGAAGAGCACTATACTAAGCGCTTGGGAGAGTACAATAGGTGAGAAGCAGTGTGGCTCAGTGGAAAGAGCCCGGGCTTTGGAGTCAGCCCGGGTTCAAATCCCGGCTCCGCCACTTGTCAGAGAGCTCACCTCCTCCAGGAGGCCTTCCCAGACTGAGCCCCTTCCTTCCTCTCCCCCTCTTCCCCCTCTCCATTCCCCCCATCTTACCTCCTTCCCTTCCCCACAGCACCTGTATATATGTATATATGTTTGTACATATTTATTACTCTATTTATTTATTTATTTTACTTGCATATATCTATTCTATTTATTTTATTTTGTTAGTGTGTTTGGTTTTGCTCTCTGTCATCCCCCTTTTAGACTGTGAGCCCACTGTTGGGTAGGGACTGTCTCTATATGTTGCCAATTTGTACTTCCCAAGCGCTTAGTACAGTGCTCTGCACATAGTAAGCGCTCAATAAATACGATTGATGATGATGATGATGATGTGACTTTGGGCAAGTCTCTGTGCCTCAGTGACCTCATCTATAAAAATGGGGAAGAAGACTGTGAGCCCCCTGTGGGACAGCCCGATCACCTTGTAACCTCCCCAGCGCTTCGAACAGTGCTTTGCACATAGTAAGCACTTAATAAATGCCATCATCATTATTATTACAATATAACAATGTAACAGGCACATTCTCTGCCCCAAACGAGCTTACAGTCCAGATCAGTTGACAGCATCATTGCAGGTTAGTTTAAAATTACAAAGGACTCTCGCGGGCAGAGGGAATGAAGTTTCTGGGTCTGTGTGGGCAACCTAGGCTGCCACCAGTCAATATTTGAACATTCCTACCAGCAGTCAATCAATCGATCAATAGTATTTATTGAGCATTTACTATGTGCAGAGCGCTGTACTAAGTGCTTGGGAGAGTACCATACAACAGAATTATTCATTCATTCAATCGTACTTATTGAGTGCTTACTGTGTGCAGAGCACACAGTATATCTATATATCTATATATATATATATATATATAGACATAGGTATAATTTGATGTATTACATTTTTCTGTAGCAATCCACAGTGCCCTCAGTTTAAACACACTTTAATGGTAACCACTTTGGAGTGTAGAGGGTATAGATCAGGACACATAGAAAAGTAAATATGACTTCTAGGGAAGAATAAAACGAAAAACATTGCCTCTGGAAGAGTCTGACCATTGAAGCCAGAGACTCAAACTGCAGGGAAAGGAAGCAGGCAATGGAAGCAGTAGTTTGCAGAGTAAAGAGGTATCAGGAATGATTATATTGACCATACTGGAATAAGTTTCAGTGTTTTGCCCCCAATGGAGGAACAAGACATTTCTTTATTTTAGTTTTGGGGTTTCTCAGGCAGCCAATATGTAAAAGGTAAATGGCCTGAGGGGGTGGTAAAGGAAGTGGGGTCTTTGAAAGGAATATTCATTCATTCAATCGTATTTATTGAGCAGTTCATGTGTGCAGAGCACTGTACTCTTATGTGTTCAGTTTGCCATTATACCAAGTTGTGCATTCACATAGAAGTACTAAGGCACCGCCCACCATTTTTCATTATTAAGAAAGGTTTACTCAGCTGCAATCTCTGATAATTTTATCTTCAGAAAGTTATGGGTTTTTTTGTTGATTGTTAAAGGGCCTTACCTCACTCCCCCAGATTAGCGAGCTCTGCATTCATCTTAACTAGAGCCTCTGGACTGTGGAATAGCAAATAGGAATATTTCCCCCCATCACAACCGTAGGAAAGCGGGCTGGGCACTCTGAGAACTTTTCTTCAACTTCCTCTAAAGAACCTCCACAGACCTCAGATGGTAAAGGATACAGGCCACCGAACGCAATGAACTGTCTGGCAGGGCAGGCTCTAAATCATTCCCACTTTTGGTTTCACCGTAGAATGATGAATTACTACAGATTATTATTCCTATTTACTCTTTTGTTGCCACCTGCGATAACTTTCCTGCCGCTGCTGGCAGGTTGGGGCCATTCCAGGTAGGGTTCCGGGAGAGATTTCAGGCTTTCAAATCAACTTCCACTGTCCAAACCGCACCCCTTAAGAGGGTGAGGAGGGCCCATAAAAGGGATTACCTCCAGCCTTGCAACCCAAACCAGAGGAGGGTTGCAGAAGGACAGAGACCTTTTCAAGTCCTTAGGGAACATACCGGCAGCGGAGCAATGGGGCCATCGCAGAGTAAGTGTTACAGACGTTGTATGACTTTAGGCAGAAACTCTGATTTACGGTGTCAGGGATGGTTGGCATTCTATGGCCACAGGGAACGGGGCGAGACGGAGGAGGAAATTGTCACTTTACTCCTAACAGCTAGAGCTAGTCTGGTCCATAGGATTAGGCAATTCATCACATCTTCACCTTCATTAAAGAGCCAAGTTAGATCAATCAATCAATCGTATTTATTGAGCGCTTACTGTGTGCCGAGCACTGTACTAAGCGCTTGGGATGTACAGGTCGGCAACACATAGAGACAGTCCCTACCCAACAGCGGGCTCACAGTCTAGAAGGGGGAGACAGAGAACAAAACCAAACATACTGACAAAATAAAATAAATAGATATGTACAAGTAAGATAAATAGAGTAATTAATATGTACAAACATATATACAGGATTTATCCCATTTCAGAAGCTCTGGCTTTCTTGTTCCCGTGGGTTCCACTCTGTATGAGGGAAATGTAGAGGATCAATCTTCCCTGGAGTCAACTTGGTTTTTTTTGTTTTGTTTTGTCTTATTTTGGTTTTTTTTTTAATGGTTTTTTTAAACGCTTATTATATGCCAGACACTGTTCTAAGCGCTGGGGTAGATACAAGATAATCAGGTTGGACACAGTTCCAGTCCCACGTGGGGCTCACCATCTTAATCCCCATTTTAAAGATGAGGTAACTGAGGCACAGAGAAGTGAAATGACATGTCCAAGGTCACACAGCAGACAAGCGGCAGAGCAGGGACTAGAACCCAGGTCCTTCTGATTCCCAGGCCTGTGCTCTAACCACCAGGCCACCAACTTCTCTCAGTCTCTTTATTTTACTGAGAAGCCCGGGGCGTGGGACTAAATCTGAACCTTAGTTGAACTGTACTGTAGGCTTCTTCCAGTTCGTTGGATTTAAGCTAACTTGTGAAGGCTGATACTTTTAATACCTTTACCTCACCGATCCCACTTTGATGTCGTACTTACGAACGGATTCCCAAGGAAACAACCAAGTTATCCTCCAGTCTGAGTTCTTTCTTTACCACGACCAAGCTGCCTAAAGCCAGGGGAAAGATATTTTTTCAATTTCCCCTGGGCAAATATAAATGCAGACGGCAGGGTGGAGAGGATAGGAAGGGGAGGGAGTTCTGCAAGGCTGCTGCCAGCTTCTGGGGTTGGAAATGCCCCTGGGAAACTGGATTTGTGCTGGCTGAGGAGGAACGTGTTGAAGAAGGAGGGAAGGAAAGGTGAATGGAATGGCAGTTTTCCAGGGAACATCAGTCGCCTTCCACTTTCTGACACGTACAGAACCGAGAATCCCACCTGGTCTTTGGCCACCACCCAGGCCCAGTGTCCTGTAGTTCGTCAGTCCCCAGGGATGATTTATCCCGTAATGACCATCGAGAGGAGTTTTGCGTTGCTTTTCTACTTTTATCCTTCCTCGTTTCCCCTCGCCCAAACCAGCAGGACAGTTTGCTTTTTCAGGTAAATACTCTGGTGTTGGAGGGATAGTTGCCAAGGGGATAACAGCCCTACCCAGGCCTGGGTCACCCAGTTCAAATCCCGGTCATTCTGGGGGGCCTCCTGGGTTCAGGATCAACGTGGATAGTCCTATATATTGGAATGAGATGGCACCAAGCTAAGATGGCCATTTGTGCAGTTTTTCACTGCTCTAGCACTGGACACCGTTATCCAGGATTTAAATTTTAGACGCTTAGCCTCCCTCTTCCCTAGCTCCTGCAGCGTAAGTGAGGAGGACTCTGGAGCAAGTTAGGAGGTCAAGGATCCCCTGGAGATCAGGCAGGCGTGCCGTATTTTCACAGATATTTGATGCATGCAGGCAAAACATGTGCGCTGTCATACGTATCTCGTGTTGAGTATTCTCCAGTGCCAACATGCACTGGTTTATGTTAGGGCTGATCAAGTGATGAAATGAAATGATGCTTGTAGGGGTGAGACCTGAATTGGTAATCAGGTATTAGCGACTAGCATGCTAATCGAATAGGTTTGATTTCTAGTCAGCAGTGTTTCTTTTCTGCCCTCCTGGAGCTGCCTTAACTCCTTTCTATGTCGGGAAGAGTTTCACAGAATATATTACGTAATTCATAGTTTGCCAGGTAGGCTGACGTGGGATGCAATCTAATAGAGTGGAGGGGGGAGCTCAAATTGGCCAGTTTTGTGCCTTTTGGGCGTTCTAGTAAAACATTTCGTGGGCACAAAGGTTGACCCTAATGTCAAAAATGGGGCTCTTGCGTGATCTGTGGATTTTGTTTAACCTTGCCACTCCTGTCCCACGTTATCCTGGGTCACCAAGGGTTGGCGGTTGGCAGAATTCCACCAGGAAGGGCTGGTAGGAGAGAGTCAGTAAAGCCTGTTGTCATCAATAGCCTAAAAACACCCCAAAGCAGGAAAAAACAAATTAACAAAGACCTGCAGTGAGTCTCGCCTTTGGCTGTTCAAAGATGAAGAAAAAAGGGAAGGTAAACCCAGCTATGAATGTATGAGAGTCATCATCACCACGCCAGAAGTGATGTTAAAGGAATGTTTTAAATGTAGTGGATTGCAGGAGAGGCTGTTTTTCCTGGAGGTTGCACTTGATCCCACTTTGGGGAGTCATTTTCCAACTTGAAAGTTAAACTTGTGCTTACCGGATTCAGGCCAGCAAGCTCACCCAGGATTTATCTGTATTACTGTTTGGAATTCTTTCCACATCTGCAATATGCTGGGACAGTCTTTTTGTGTATCCAGTGTGGTTGAAACTGTGGATTTTGGTGAATCTCACCATGAGGGTCATCTTCTTGGGGCACAAACTTCAGCCTCGTATGATAGAAACGGTGCTTTATGAAAGGACCTTTGCTTGGCAAAGAAGAGAAGTGAGTGGCATATCCAGGAAGAAAAACCCTCCGGAGATCGCCTCTGTCAGCTGCCCCCAGTCGTGTGAGACATAATCACACAAGTCACACATGTAGAACAATGATCCTTTGGTTTATTAAAATTTTTTTTGTTTTTTTCATTGTGTTTCAAATATATATCACACACCATCCTGTCATCTCCAAGGAAAGCAGCGTGACTCAGTGGAAGGAGTACGGGCTTGAGAGTCAGAGGTCATGGGTTCTAATCCCGGCTCTGCCACTTGTCAGCCGTGCGACTTTGGGGAAGTCATTTCACTTCTCTGTGCCTCAGTTACCTCATCCGTCAAATGGGGATTAAGACTGTGAGCCCCACGTGGGACAACCTGATCACCTTGTATCCTCCAGTGCTTAGAATAGTGCTTTGCACATAGTAAATGCTTAACAAATACCATTATTATTATTATTATTAATAGCAAAAGTATTTATTAAGCACCTACCGTGTGCACTGTACTAAGCCCCAGGGACAAAAGACAGGCAATTAGTAGATGGGCAATTTTTAGACTGTGAGCCCACTGTTGGGTAGGGACTGTCTCTATATGTTGTCAATTTGTACTTCCCAAGTGCTTAGTACAGTGCTCTGCACATAGTAAGTGCTCAATAAATACGATTGATGATGATGATGATGGGTCCCCCTGGCCTTTCAGGGCCTCTCAATGTAAGGATAAGGTGGAGAAAGGTTTGGTTACAGACATGATAGTAAAGTTAATAAAAACAATATACATTCAAGTGAGAGCAATACGGAAACAACGTAAAAAGACCAAGTTCAAAACCAACACCTGCAGTGGTTAGGGGACCAGCAGGGCATCTCAGGAAGCAGACATCCAGTGTTGGTTCTGTCTGCTCTTTAGAGGTTAGAAAGCAGTGTGGTTCAGTGGAAAGAGCCCGGGCTCGGGAGCCAGAGGTCATGGGTTCTAATCCTGGCTCCGCCACTTGTCAGCTGGGTGACTTTGGACAAGTCACTTCAGTTCTCTGGAAAATGGGGATTAAGACTGTGAGCCTCATGTGGGACAACCTGATTAACCTTGTATCTACCCCAGCGCTTACAACAGTGCTTGGCACATAGTAAGCGCTTAACAAATACTATTATTATGATGATTATAGAAAAGAGAAAGAGAACTCTCAGAATGTTGCTGTTGTCTGCATTCAGTGCCCCGTAGGGACTCATTTTAAAGTCACAGAAATGGGAAACTTTCCATTTCTTTTTCTTTCACTCATTTTTCTAACTCATGAGAGGATTTCTGTTCTTGTTGGCATACCCCATCTTCTGTATTATAAATCTTTACATAGGGATCCAAAATGAGATGAATGATCATTTATTTTATATTTATTTTATTTTGTTAGTATGTTTGGTTTTGTTCTCTGTCTCCCCCTTTTAGACTGCGAGCCCACTGTTGGGTAGGGACTGTCTCTATATGTTGCCAATTTGTACTTCCCAAGCGCTTAGTACAGTGCTGTGCACATAGTAAGCGCTCAATAAATACGATTGATGATGATGATGAT
Source organism: Tachyglossus aculeatus (assembly GCF_015852505.1). NCBI lineage: Eukaryota > Metazoa > Chordata > Mammalia > Monotremata > Tachyglossidae > Tachyglossus > Tachyglossus aculeatus. The sequence continues at coordinate 37,721,830 of NC_052067.1, read as the reverse complement.
CATTCATTAGGAGGAAGGATAACTGCTTCGAAGAATACATTTTGTAGGAGCAGGGCTCATGTGTAGCAACTCCATTCTGTTGTACTTTCCCATGCTCTTAGTATCGGTGCTTTGCATGTAATAAACTCTCAATAGATACCATTAATTGATTAAGGCAATTGTTATATTTGGAAGCCCAGAAGATATCTATGGCTTTCCCTAATCTAACGTTGTAATGTGATTTCCTTTTCTCTTTTGCCCTCTCCCTCTCTCCCTGCCGTTGTCCAGAAACCACTCTGAGGGTCCTCCAGGTTGACTTTTTGAAGACGCAAAATGCCCGACTTCACCACACAGAAGATTATAACACTCCGAGCCTGGTGGTGAGACGCGGGCAACCATTTCAGCTGAAGCTGGTGTTGGACAGACAACTGGAAGACAAGGACAATGTAGAATTGCAGTTCTGTATGGGTAAAAATCTCTCTTTCTGTTTTCTGTCTAGCAATGTAAGGTGGTGTCATATGTCACAATTGAGTGGTCCCGGTCTCTGGGGTACTGTTAGAACGAAATGGTAACATCCCAGGCCTGATTGCAAGTCTCCAGGGAAGTTAGAAGTTGAGGAGAAATTAGGGAACAGAGGTGGGAGGGAGCTGGATCCTCTATGAAGATATAGCGCTATATTTCTAACAGATTTAATAGCTTGCCTTCATAATATTAAAAAATGACAAGGCTGATGAGGGGATCTTACTCGTGTAGGTACCACGGAAGGACAATCTTTTCTAGAGTGTATCTGTGAAAATAGAATAGAGCATGATTTCTAGTTGCTGGTCTCATTGGGGTAAGCCTTGCATCCATTAGCGGAGTTGCTGAAATACCTAGGCTATTGTCAAGTGTCAATGTTATACCTTCGGCCATGTTCGCTCACATGGGGTAAAGGATAGGGAAGGATATCCTACTATCAGCAGAAAATGTTCTTGAGGAGCTGTGTTACAGTAATAATAATAATAATGGCATTTATTAAGCACTTACTGTGTGCAAAGCACTGTTCTAAGCGCTGGGGAGGTTACAAAGTGATCAGGTTGTCCCACGTGGGGCTCACAGTCCTAATCCCCGTTTTACAGATGAGGTAACTGAGGCACAGAGAAGTGAAGTGACTTGCCCAAAGTCACACAGCTGACAATTGGCGGAGCCGGGATTTGAACCCATGACCTCTGAGTTCAAAGCCCGGGCTCTTTCCACTGAGCCATGCTGCTTCTGCAGTAGTGTGTTTACAGTCTCTCACTCAGTCCCCAAGTAGCCAAAAGCGTGCCTCAGAAGTCGACTAGCCAGGTTAGTAGTCTGGGATGGCAGAATTGAATATTTCTGTGAGATTTCTTTAGCAGCGGGCACTACCGCGCCACCCCCGCCAACCAATCATAAGCCACTGTTGAATGCGGAACTCAAGTTGACCATACTTAGGGTCGGAGGTCTTTTTCACCTGAGACGAAGAATCAATGGAATTTAGCAACAAAAAAAATCACACGAAAGCAAATTCCCCTGGAAACCAGAAGGCATAGCTCAGCCGGGAGTTTGAACCGAAGCCCCGGCCACCACTGTCATAGCCATGGGGAGAGGAGATTGAAGACAGAGGAGCGGATGAGGCTCCCCAAAACATAGTTCTGACAGGTCCCTGTCTAGAATGATGATGGCATTTACATGCTTGAACGGTTATCAGTGTGTTTTTATGGTTGGATGTTTCCAGGGAAAACTCCAAGGAAATCCAATGAAACACTTGTGGTGATGAAGCTGAGGGGCCAGAAGGAACTTCACCGGTGGCAGATGGCCCTTTTGGGTGTGAATGGAAAGGAGGTAAAGTACCCATCCAGACTGGAATTACTCTATTTATTTATTATTACTCTATTTATCTATCTATCTATTTATTTATTTATTTATTTATTTATTTTACTTGTACATATCTGTTCTGTTTATTTTATTTTGTTAGTATGTTTTGTTTCTTGGTCTGTCTCCCCCTTCTAGACTGTGAGCCCGCTGTTGGGTAGGGACTGTCTCTATATGTTGCCAACTTGTACTTCCCAAGCGCTTGGTACAGTACCGTGCACACAGTAAGCACTCAATAAATACGATTGATTGATTGGAATTAGCTGGGATAGCAAGGGGAGCACCACTCCAGAGAAGCCGGGGCCTGAGCTATGGGCCTAGGGTGGAAGGTAGGGCCAGACCGGCCTGCCGGGATTCTAGGAAAATCCCAGGGGGCCAGTGATGGGTGTGGACTGTACCAGCTGCAGGTACCTCTGAGAAGCTCCTTTGCTTGCTTATAGTGTGGATCAGTAGGGAGTCACATGGAGAAGCAGCGTGCCTCAGTGGAAAGAGCACGGGCTTTGGAGTCAGAGGTCATGGGTTCAAATCCCGGCTCTGCCAATTGTCAGCTGTGTGACTTTGGGCAAATCACTTAATTTCTCTATGCCTCAGTGACCTCAGCTGTAAAATGGGGATTAAGACTGTGAGCCCCCCGTGGTACAACCTGATCACCTTGTAACCTCCCCAGCTCTTGGAACAGTGCTTTGCACATAGTAAGTGCTTAATAAATGCCATCATTATTATTATCATTATGGAGCCACTGACAGTGGCACAGTGAATGGAAGTAACTCAAAGCACCTTCATCAATTCCCTCATTCACTTGGGCATCAGCCCACTGGGATTCCCAGTAAGCATTTAGATGCGTAGTACAGTGGTTTGCACACAGTAAGCGCTCAATAAGTACGATTGAACGGATTGAATGAATGCCGGAGGAATTTCCAGGAATCTTGCTTTAACAGCATCTAGGCTCTTAGCACAGGGGTCTAAACATAGTAAGTACTCAATAAACCCTACTGATGGATTGACTGATTGATATATGTATATATATATATATATATATATATATATATATATATATATATATATATATATATGTATATATATATCTATTCTATTTTATTTTGTTAGTATGTTTGGTTTTGTTCTCTGTCTCCCCCTTTTAGACTGTGAGCCCACTGTTGGGTAGGGACTGTCTCTATATGTTGCCAATTTGTACTTCCCAAGCGCTTAGTACAGTGCTGTACACATAGTAAGCGCTCAATAAATACGATTGATGATGATGATATATGTACATATATACATATATATGTATATATATGTATATGTATATATGTATATATGTATGACTGTATATATGTTTGTACATATTTATTACTCTATTTATTTTACTTGTACCGATCTATTCTATTTATTTTATTTTGTTAGTGTGTTTGGTTTTGTTCTCTGTCTCCCCCTTCTAGACTGTGAGCCCACTGTTGGGTAGGGACTGTCTCTATATGTTGCCAGCTTGTACTTCCCAAGCGCTTAGCACAGTGCTCTGCACACAGTAAGCGCTCAATAAATACAATTGATTGATTGATAGACTGTAAGTTCACTTTGGGCAGGGAATGTGTGTACCAACTCTTTTATATTGTACTCGCCCAAGCAGTCAGTACAGTGCTCTGCGCACAATAAGTGCTCAATAAATACTATCGATTGGTAGAGATGGTTACTCCAGCTGGAAAGGTACTTCCCGCCTCCTCTTCATCCATCCTCTCACCACTGCATTCCCTGGGATCATTTTGCCCCCCTCCCCACACCCCACCTAAAGGTTAGCATAAGATCCCCTGATACAACCTGCTTATATTGTTACCCCTTAAGGATGAAGATTTGCTTTGGAAAACTGCAGGTGTGCCATTGACTCTCTTGTGATTTGTTTAGTGCCTGCTGAGTGTCAGCAGCCCAGTGGATACTGTTGTTGGGAAATACCTTCTGAGTGTGAAAAGTGGGGCAGATCCTCTATATACCCCGGAAAACAATATCATCTACTTCGTCTTCAATCCTTGGTGTGAAGGTAAGTTAAGTATAAAATCAACCCAAGGCCATTTGTTTCATCAAGGAAAATATCTCCTCTTTTACTAAAGCCTAATGGAATTTAGGGCTAGAATTTAGGAGTCCTGGCCTTGCCACTGCTCGGCTGGGTGGCCTAGCGGAGTTGGCTTGGACTAAAAGTGCAAAATCATGCTATGAACTCAAGATTTTATTATTTTAACTTTCCCTCATGAGTCCTTCTGCGGTGCCACCTTATTTTAAAAGAAGTTAAGAACAGTTCGTTATTTTTTTTTTCCAGAGGATGCCCAGGGAGCTGTAAACTCATAAGACCCATAGATTCACTGGAAAATTAATATTGGTGGTTTACAAGATTTCTAAAGAATTGGCCAAGTCAGTTGATTGAGTCTTCCCATCCTGACTAGAGGCCTCCCTCCAGCCTGCTCTTGTGGTGATCATCCACTAGTGTGCGAAGGACTTTTAGACTGTGAGCCCACTGTTGGGTAGGGACTGTCTCTATATGTTGCCAATTTGTACTTTCCAAGCGCTTAGTACAGTGCTCTGCACATAGTAAGCGCTCAATAAATACGATTGATGATGATGAAGGACTGTACTAAGTGCTGGGAATGAATACACAGGTGAACAACAGACAGACAGGATCCTCGGGGGCTCACAGTCTAAGCCCATGATTGAGATTGCTCAACCAGGAGGGGATTGGCTGTCAGAGTAGTCCTCACTGGGACTTCCAAGCGCTTAGTACAGTGCTCTGCACACAATAAATGCTCAATAAATATGATTGAATGAATGCGTGGCTGGGAGAGTGCAGGAATGAGGTATGACCCTTCCAGAAAGCCTTGCCAAGGATCCAGGGTAGTCCTGGAAGGAAGAAAGGCAAGAGAGGCAGCCGTTTGAACCTAGTAGAAAAACCATCCTGCTAGTGTAATTGCCAGGCAGTAACAGCACTTAGAACACTGCTTGGCACAAAGAAAGCGCTTTAACAAATACCATCAGTATTATTATTAACTAAGAGGTAAAATCAACTGCAGCTTGTAGATGTGCGAAAGGATTCTTCCTTTGGCTAGGAAACTTACAAGTCCTCCAGCTGGGAGGTAATAGTTGCATTTTGGACTACTTGCTATCCATTAGAAAGAAACTCTTTGTAAGTCTGTGTATGCGCGTGTGTGTTTTCTCATTTCAGGGGACGCTGTATTTATGGCCGGGGATAAAGAGCGATCAGAATATGTCCTTAATGACACTGGATACATCTATGTGGGCTCCGAACACAAGATACATGGAAGACCCTGGAATTATGGACAGGTAACAGATTTGCCTCATAATAATTGTGGTATTTGTTAAGCGTTTATTGTGTGCCAAGCACTGTTCTAAGTACTGGGGTAGATACAACCTAATCAGGTTGTCCCACTTGGGGCTCACAGTCTTAATCCACATTTTACAGATGAGGTAACTGAGGCCCAGAGAAGTTAAGTGGCTTAGAGAAGCAGCGTGGCTCAGTGGAAAGAGCCCGGGCTATTGGAGTCAGAGGTCATGGGTTCAAATCCCGGCTCTGCCAATTGTCAGCTGTGTGACTTTGGGCAAGTCACTTCACTTCTCTGTGCCTCAGTTACCTCATCTGTAAAATAGGGATGAAGACTGTGAGCCCCATGTGGGACAACCTGATGACCTTGTAACCTCCCCAGTGCTTAGAACAGTGCTTTGCACGTAGTAAGCACTTAATAAATGCCATTATTATTATTATTATTATTGCCCAAGGCCACAGAGTAGACAAGTGGAGGAGGCAGTATTAGAACCCACGTCCTCTGACTCCCAAGATCGGGATCTTTCCATTAAGCCACGCTGCTTCTCATGCTTACTATGTGTCAAGCACGGTACTAAGCATCATCATCATCATCATCATCAATCGTATTTATTGAGCGCTTACTGTGTGCAGAGCACTGTACTAAGCGCTTGGGAAGTACAAATTGGCAACATATAGAGACAGTCCCTGCCCAACAGTGGGCTCACAGTCTAAAAGGGGGAGACAGAGGACAAAACCAAACATATTAACAAAATAAAATAAATAGAATAGATATGTACAAGTAAAATAAATAAATAGAGTAATAAATATGTACAAACATATATACATATATACAGGTGCTGTGGGGAAGGGAAGGAGGTAAGATGGGGGGGATGGAGAGGGGGACTCAGTCTGGGAAGGCCTCCTGGAGGAGGTGAGCTCTCAGTAGATACAAGTACTCAGGTCCCACATGGGGCTCACAGTCTAAGGAGGAGGGAGAACAGGTAAAGAATCCTCATTTTCGCAGAGGAGGGAACTGAGGCACAGTGAAGTTAAATAACTTGCCCAAGGTCACACAGCATACAAGTGGCAGAGCTGGGATCAGAGCCCAGGTCCTGTAATTCCCAGGCCCGTGCTCTATTAGGTCACACTGCTTCTCTACTAGTACGCTGTTTCATTTTATATTCATTCCCACTCCTGAAATAGAAAAGGTCAATTGTTTGAAAAGAGGGGTTATATTTATTAGACTTTGGGTATACATACATAATAGTATAACTTTACAAAAGATCTGAAAGCAACTCAGCAACTGAGCCCCATGTGGGACATGGGCTGTGTCCAACCTGATTAGTTTATATCTGCCCCAGTGCTTTGAAAAGCTGTTAGTTTCTGGAATTTGTAAAGCACAGTAAACACTTAAAAAAAACCCCAACAATTCAAGAGGGAAAAGCTCCAGGGTAAATAGGTTATAAGAAGGTGAACAGATTGAGTGGTAACATTTTATAAGCAGGAGCTATTGAAGGATTTACAGTTCTGTAAATAGAAGTAATGCTTTCACCAACTAATATTTATTTAGCATCCAGTCTAGTTCTGTAATTTCATTATTTGTTTAATGCACGAAGAATCATTCAAGTATTATTGGGATTGCTCGCTTCTGCTTTTCTATTCATTCAATCGTATTTATTGAGCGCTTATCATGTGCAGAGCACTGTACTAAGTGCTTGGGAAGTACAAGTTGGCAACATATTCGAGGGTGATCACCAGAAAACTCAGCACCGCCCCGTCTCCCCTGTTCCACATATGGAAGAGTCACTCTGGCTCATTCACATGGTCAAGGATTTCATATGAAAGGCACAGCTCTTATGGGCGGTAATTCATGACAAATACCAAAGTGAGCAGGATTACCGAAAACACTTCATATAGGCTGATGAGTGAAAGAGTATAAGGATGTTTTCCTTTGGAAAAAAAACACCCTCTCCTTTGGAGGACTAATTTCACTTCAAATACCATCGCTATGCAGATGATTCCCAAGTCTACCTCTCATTCATTCATTCGTCCATTCCGTCGAATTTGAGTGCCTACCATGTGCAAAGCACTATACTAATCGCTTGGTAAAGTGCAATATAACAACCTTTCCAGCCCTAACCTCTCTCCTCCGCAGTTTGGCAATTCCTCCTGCCTTCAGGACATGTATATTTGGCTGTTTTGCTGACACCTCAAACTTATCGTGTCCAAAACAGAATTTCTTATTCTAGCACTTATTCTATCCCGCTTTGCCTATAAGATGGACTCTAGACTGTAAGCTCATTTTTAGACTGTAAGCTTGTAATGGGCAGGAAACTTGTCCGCTAAATCCGTTGTACTCTCCCAAGTGCTTGGTACAGTGCTCTGCACATAGTGGACACTCAATAAATACCACTGATTGATTGATTAATTGATAGTGACTATTTCCAAAGCTTCTGTTGCGTTTGGGAAATGTCCTGGATCAGGATAGCTGTTGTGGTCTGGAAATGGCTGAGGTTTTTAGGTTTTCAGTCGCCATGGAAGATTTAGAGTATCTTGTCACCCCTGCAAGTTTTACCCATGGTCTTTCCCATTCCATTCCCTAGATTGTTTCATTTCTGTTTGTCTTATGTATCTGCAAAAAAAAATATCGAACTCACTGAGGCTCTTGATTTGAGTAAATTCAAACTCCATAACAAGAGAGTTTAAGTACATAGGACCACCTGGGAAGTTGTATAAGTTGCCAAATTTGAGGACTGGGCTTTAATCCATCAGACAATCCATGGTATTTATTGAGTACTTGTGTGCAGAGCACTGTACTAAGTGCTTGGGAAAGTATACTACAACACAGTCACTGCCCACAATGAGCTAACGGTTTAGGTTGATGTGAGAATCTGCCACCTCTACCCAGCCCTGATCCAAGGGTATTTGTTAAGCGCTTACTATGTTCCAAGCAGTGTTCTAAGCGCTGGGGTAGATACAAGATCATCAGGTTGTCCCACGTGGGGCTCACAGTCTTCATCCCCATTTTACAGATGAGGTCGCTGAGGCACAGAGAAATCAAGAGACTTGCCCAAAGGCACACAGCTGACAAGTGGCGGAGCCGGGATTAGAACCCACGACCCCTGGCTCCCAAGTGTGCGCTGTTTCTCAAAGTTTGACAGAAGGTCCTGGGAGGTTGGCAGGAGAGGCTTCCTGGGCTCATGACTAGGCAGAAAATTGTGAGGACAAGACCACTTTGTGAGGGCCTTGGGAGCAGAGCTGTTCCCTAGCTAATCCTGGATTATTATTATTAATAATAATAATAGTGGAATTAGTTAAGTGCTGACTATGTGTCGGACACTGTACTAAGCGCTGGGGTGGATACAAGCAAATCCCATGGCTCAGTGGAAAGAGCCCGGGCTTTGGAGTCAGAGTTCATGGATTCAAATCCCGGCCCCGCCAACTGTCAGTTGTGTGACTTTGGGCAAGTCACTTCACTTCTCTGTGCCTCAGTTACCTCTCTGTAAAATGGGGATTAAAACTGTGAGCCCCCCGTGGGGCAACCTGATCACCTTGTAACCTCCCCAGCGCTTAGAACGGCCCTTTGCACTTAGTAAGTGCTTAACAAATATCATCATTATCATTATTATTAAATCGGATTGGACGCAGTCCCTGTCCCATGTGGGACTCACAGTCTCAATCCCCATTTTACAGATAAGGTAACTGAGGCACAGAGAAGTAAAGTGACTTGCCCAAGGTCACACAGGAGGCAAGTGACAGAGCCAGGATTAGAAGCCGTGACCTTCCGAACTCCAGGCCCGAGCTCTCCACTACGCCACGTGGGATCAATCAGTCGATCATATTTATTGAGCACACACTATGCACAGTAGAGGGGGAGGCAGACATTAATACGAATAAATGATTTCTAATCTGTAATTTGAAGACATGTACATAAGTGCTTTGGGGTTGGGGGTGGTGGGGTGAATATCAAATGACCGAGGTCACAGATTGAAGGGAATAGATGATGCAGAAGGGAGAGCGAGCCAAGGAAAAGAAGGCTTCATCGGGGAAGTGACCTTAGTAATGGTTTGAAGGTGGAGAGAGCGGTGGTCTGGTGAATATGGAGGGGGAGGAGATTCCAGGCTAGGGGGAGAACGGGGAAAAGGAGTCAACAGTGAGATAGATGAGATTGGGGCATGGTGATTAAGCTAGCGCTAGAGGGGCAGAGCGTGGGGGCTGCGTTATAGTAGGAGAACAGTGAGGTGAGAGAGGATGGGGCAAGCCGATGGAGTGCCATTTTCTGCAAAATCTGGCTCTTTCTAGAAACAGCAGAAACCATCCTTTAAAGGACATGTCCTCTGCAGAGTACTGTAATTATTTTTCTAAGTGGACAGTGGGCAAGGGAGTAGACTTGCATATGGGTTGTAAACCTTCCTATAGTGAATCACTGCTATAATGATGGCAAGGAAGGTAGTTTTGTCCAGTGGCTAGAGCACTCCCTAGTTCTTCAGTTCATTCTCTGGAGAGGGAAAGCAAAGCATTTAATCCTCTGTCTTGGTTTTACTTCAAGACCGGGGAGATTCTGTTATCTATTTTACTACTCTCCAAGAGACGCTGTGAGACTTAATAAGGGGCGACAGATTCTTACAGGGTGCAAACGGCTCTTGGGAAGCAAGCCAGACCCTTTTGGAAACTATACTGCCGCATTTAGGTCAATTGTTCTACAATTCTGTTGTAGATTGGAGATTTTCAATTAGGGAAACAAGTGCCCCTAAGGCTACCTTGAAATATCCTAGAGGTTGGGGCCGTTCTAGGAGTAGAAGCGGCCCCAACTCTTTACAGGCTCCCTGTTGATACAAGAACCCCAAGAACCTAGAAAGAAACAACAGAAGAGTCAGAGCAGGTGAGAAGGAAAATTGCAACCGTTGCTGCCACCTCCACCTTCCCAAATTTCATGCCTTTTGGCAGAGCTCACGAGAAGTGATCTGGCAACCCCCAAAACCATGTATTTTGGGGAGCCACTGTTGGCAGCAGAAGCCATTTCTTTTTCCATTTTCTCTGGTGCTGCTGCTGCTCTAAGAAGTTGTTTGGTTCTTTTTTTTGTCCCAATATAGTTTGAGGAAGACGTCTTGGACTCCTGCATGTTTCTGCTGGACAAGAGTAACCTCAAGCCCAGAGACCGAAAGAATCCAGTAATCGTGTCCAGAGCCATGTCTGCTTTGGTATGTCGGTGTGAGGGATACTTTCCACGTGACTTCTCTTCTCTTGCCTTGAATAGCTTTGTTTGTTCATCACTTTTCAGTTCACTTTGAAATGAATTTTAAACTTTGGGAGGAATTTGTTTATGAAGTATGGTCATTTATCATCTCTCACGCTGACTTTTGCCTACTGTCAAGTGGACTTAAATACATTGTATGTGAGTTCTTGCTAGAGTCTGGTTATGGGTGTTTACTCCCCTTTCCAAGTTAGGAAATTGGCTATTAAATACTTTACAACTTTAGTGTGTATGCTGATGAAGCATTTCTCTTCCTCTCCATCCTCAGGGCTGTTCTAAACCCTTATGTATAAAATCAAATTATCTGGGATTTTACAAGCTGAAGCCAATGCTCCTTCTCAGATGTCCCAGATAATTGAATTTTATTCTCCAGCTATTAGAAGTGCAGCTGGGGAGTATTTAGCCTGATTGCTCCAAGGGCAGGGAACATGTCTGCTAATTTTGGTGTATTGTAATAATAATAATAACAATAATAATCATGGTGCTTGTTAAGCGCTTAGTACGTGACAAGCACTGTTCTAAGTGCTGGGGTAGATACAAGGTAATCAGGTTGTCTCACGTGGGGCTCACAGTCTTCATCCCCATTTTTCAGATGAGGTAACTGAAGCACAGAGAAGTTAAGTGACTTGCCCAAAGTCGCACAGTGGATAAGCGACAGAGCCGGAATTAGAACCCATGACCTCTGACTCCCAAGCCCGTGCTCTTTCCACTTAAGTGATGCTGCTACTCTCCCAAGCACTCAGTACAGTGTTCTGTCCATAGTAAGCGCTCAATAAATACCATTGATTGATGGCTCCTCAGACAAATGTGATCCGGGTGGTCTTTGTTACTCTGACCCTTGGTAGACTCCAGATTACGTCTCCCTTTAGAGGGTCAGATTGGCAAATCCCTGCAGAACCAACAAAACCTGCCAGTGTTTGGTCTCAGTAGGTACAGATGAATGGGTTTTCAGGAAATGGAAAAATGAGATAAGGGAATTTTCCATTTTGGGCCACAAGTGCTCACTTTCTACAAATGCACTTTTTTCCCATCCAGATCTGGAATTAGGTAGACAACAAAAGCTAGCCATTGATTTCTGTCTTTTCATAAGCACGTATTGCATTTGCTCATTTTATTCATGTGTAAGGTAGAGATTAAATCCACCCTCAAGATTCTTATATTCTGAATAAACCCAGAAGGAAATCTTACTGCCATATACTTTCTAATTTATAGTTTTTTAAGAGGTAAAGTTCAAATAATTCCATGGCTACCTACAGAATATAGAGTTTTAGCCAAGATTGTTTAATAATTGATTTCTTTTTTAGCAAACATTTTGAGATGATGCCTTATGGGACTTTTTATTGGAGGAACTTATTTTCATAGGTTGTTTTACAGTAAAAGCAGTCATGTTTCTCTACTGACTACACAAGAAACCGTAAGTCCCACCAGACGAGATTGGCTGGTTAGAGGAACGAGAGCACCTCCGATTTCGCCTTGCTGCTGCAGTCCAAGGATGGACACCAATATACCCGTCCCATCTAAATCGTATTTTTCTTTACACACATCCTAGTACATGCACGTTGCAAAAATTGTCTCTCGTGAAATAACATTTATGGAACATCTCCTGTAAAAACATGGTGTGGCGAAGCGAATAGGTCCAGCTCAAAAGCACAGCATGGATGAACATCTGGCATGGGTTGGGTCTCTTCTTCCAGGAGAGTGCAGTATGAGACAAGAGGATTAATTTGTGTGTGTGTGTGTGTGCGTGTAGATGTTGCAAAAAAACTATGGGAAGGTCAGTCTAGGAAGCAAATAACAAGGTAGAATTGAGTCTAAAATCAGAGTTTCCTCAGGGAATGCATCTTTCCACCTCAGTTTCTGGACTTGCAAAATCTAAATGGGACTCCCTAAATCTGTTGAACTTTAAAATTAGCCTACTGCCAGTTGACAAAAGACTAGCAATCGAAGGCTTACCAGAATCCAGGAGGGTCCTAGAATCAATTAATCAGCAATATTTACTGAGTGCCTACCTTGTGCAATTTTTGGTGCCAAATCCTAGAATTCGGTAGAATTTATCGGTGTGATTCCTGCCTTCAAGAAACTTAGAACCAAGTAGGGAAAGAGGGGGAAGCAGACACTAAAATAAATTATAAGTAGGAGGAAGCAACTGAGTATGAGAAGCAGTGTGGCCCAGTGGAAAGGGCACAGGCCAAGGTATCAGAAAATGTGGATTCTTGTTCCAGGCTCTGCATTGTACCTACTGTGTGAAATCAGGCAAGTCACTTAACTTCTCTGTGCCTCAGTTGCCTCATCTGTAAAATGGGAATTAAGACTGTGAGCCCCATGTGGGACAGGGAGTGAGTGGCTACTGAGTAGGGGGACATTCTTTTTTGTTCTTTTGTTTTTGGTGTTTCAGTAGCAAAGTTTCTTGAGCTTGCTGGCCTTGAGATTTCTTGAGTTGGAGTGAGAAGAAGGGCTCATCCAAAATTCCGTGGTATTTGTCCAAATGAGTTTGCCTTTTTAGAGTCATGAGCTCTTAGAGGCTGTGGACTAAATGTTTTTTTTAACAGATCTTGTGCAATACCACGTACACGCTTAATCAATCATTTTTGACAGTAATAAAGATCCTGAGCTGTACTAGGTGCCAAATCCTGCCCAGGCCAGGCTTATTTATTGAAATGAATTTTCTGGTGGAAAGGTCCTTTCTAATCCAACCTGTGCACATTGCAAATTGAACGAACGTTAAATCCCAGGGAATAAGCAGCAACATTACCTGTAGTCATAGTGAATTTGTTACGAGGGACTGGAACGCTCATCAGAGCCAGCTGCAGGAACCCTAAGGTTAATGCATCAGCCTGACTGACAATTAATATTTTCAGGTCTGAGGCTTAATCAATCAATCAATTGTATTTATTGAGCGCTTACTGTGTGCGGAGCACTGTACTAAGCGCTTGGGAAGTACAAGTTGGCAACATATAGAGACAGTCCCTACCCAACAGTGGGTTCACGTTTGCTCTCACCACCCAACCCAAGAGAGCCTTATGTTAGTCCCCAGAGACCTGAAAGTCTGACAGTGGGGTCAGGAAACCCAGAGGGCCTAAACCAAGGATTTATAGAAAAAAGCCCCGTCTACGTGATCTCAACTTAATACTTTTCAGGTTTTTAATCAGTCATGTTTATTGAGCGCTCGCCGTGTGAAAGTGCACTGTACTAAGCACCTGGGAGAATAATTAATAATAAAATTTCTGGTATTTTTTAAGCGCTTACTGTGTTGTCTGTCTCCCCATTCTAGACTGTGAGCTCGTTGTTGGGTAGGGAGCGTCTCTATATGTTGATGACTTGCACTTCCCAAGCGCTTAGTACAGTGCTCTGCACACAGTAAGTGCTCAATAAATGCGATTGAATGAATGAATGTGCAAAGCATGTTCTAAGCGCTGGGGAGGATACAAGGTGATCGGGTTGTCCCATGAGAGGCTCACAATCTTAATCCCCATTTTACAGATGAGGTAACTAATCAATCAATCAATCATATTTATTGAGCACTTACTGTGTGCAGAGCACTGTACTAAGCGCTTGGGAAGTACAAGTTGGCAACATATAAAGACAGTCCCTACCCAACAGTGGGCTCACAGTCTAAAAGCACAGAGAAGTTAAGTGACTTGCCCAAAGTCACACAGCTGACAAACGGCAGAGCCGGGATTTGAACCCATGACCTCTGACTCCCAAGCCCGTGCTCTTTCCACTGAGCCACGCTGCTTCTACAGTACAATAAAACAGAGTTGGAGGACATGTTCCCTGCCCACAAGAAGCTTACTGTACTGCTGAATTATGGAAAGGAAGTTGTTTGCAACAAAACCCCTGATAGTTAGCCTGCTGATCAGGCAAATGTCATTAGAACATTGAGGAATATATGGATTCCACAGTAGTAAATTCAAGCTGATGTTAGTCTTTTTCTGGTTAGAGTGTCAGCCTCTCCTGTCTGTGTTTCCTTTGGCAAGGTATTTTAACCTCTCTGTTCCTGTTTCCGTAGGGCATTGTGTCTGTTGGCAAGCTGTTGAGATGAAGACGTAGAAAACAAAAAGCATTTCCGTCCCTCTCAGTTTCTTTGGTTCAGCCACTGGGGATGATCTGGGGGTGACTCCCTCCCCGCTGTGTGTTTCGTAGGTTAATGCCAATGATGACGGTGGGGTCCTGTTGGCAAATTGGTCTGGCATGTACAAGGCGGGGACGTCCCCACTTGCTTGGACTGGTAGCACCCCCATCCTTCAACAGTACTTCAGGACTCAAAAAACCGTCCTCTATGGCCAGTGCTGGGTTTTCGCTGGAGTTCTCACTACAGGTGAGCCCTTGTTCCCCTCATCTTTAACTTAAATTCCGGGAGTTTTGTCTGTTTTTCTCCCTTGTAGGTGATGGGGTTGTGGGTGGGGAGGGGAGGCATCTTCAAACGAGTCTCTCCAAATCTTGTCCTGCTCCTCTGGATTTCAGTTATGCGATCTCTGGTCTCCTCAAACCAGCCGCTCCTAAAACTCTTGTCCTGCCCCTCTGTATTTCAGTTATGCGATCTCTGGGCATCCCTTCCAGAACTGTGACCAACTTTGCTTCAGCCCACGATACAGAGCAGAACCTCAGGGTGGATATCTACCTGAACGAGAAAGGGCAGAAGATAGAGGACCTGAGCACAGATTCTATTTGGTAGGTATCTCCCAGGCTTTTAGAAAGTTCACCTTTCTTCAGAGTTCACTCCCAGCAGCCCATCCAGCAGAGAGAGCTTTTCCTTCCCTTCTTTTAGGACTCTCCATGGGTTTTGGTAGTTTAGGTCATAATAGAAAGGAAGGGGGAAATCAGCTTAGCAGGCAGGGTTGCATTTGTCCTGTGGGGAATTCTGGCAAATGCTTGGTGGTTTACCCTCTGGTGTGGTCTTTGTCAGGAGTGAGGGAGGGGATAAGCAACTGTGACATGACCAGCTATGTAGCATGACCCTGCTGCTCTTTCCACCCCTTCATTCTCTCTCCCCACCAGCTCCACCTGCTCCACTGCATTCATTCAGTCATATTTTTTGAGCACTTTTTGCATGCAGAGCACTATACTAAGTGCTTGGAAGAGTACAATGTAACAATAAATGGACACATTCCCTGCCCACAACGAGCTTATGGCCTAGAGAGTCCCAACACCCTGTGGAAGACCCCACAGTGCTTGGGCATCATGAAAATTTGCCCCTCGAGCTATAAGAAACTTGTCCAACACTACCAGCAGGTCCATTCCAATTACATTGGCCCTGGGCTAATAGTGGCAGAGTAGTAATAATGACATAGTTCTTGTCCACTGGCTATTAGGATGCTCTTCTTTGTGACTTTGATGTATAGATTTGCATGCCTTTCCCCCAAAGAGCTCACGATTCTGAACTGAAATTTCTAAACTTGAATTGTTCAACATTGAGAAATTAAAGACCCCCCCATCCCCCTCTCCACCCCCCTCATCTTACCTCCTTCCCTTCCCCACAACACCTGTATATATGTATATATGTTTGTACATATTTGTTACTCTATTTATTTATTTATTTTACTTGTACATATCTATTCTATTTATTTTATTTTGTTAGTATGTTTGGTTTTGTTCTCTGTCTCCCCCTTTTAGACTGTGAGCCCACTGTTGGGTAGGGACTGTCTCTATGTGTTGCCAGCTTGTACTTCCCAAGCGCTTAGTACAGTGCTCTGCACACAGTAAGCGTTCAATAAATACGATTGATGATGATGATGATGATGATAAAGACTGGAGATGCTGGTGGGGGATGAACTGGAAAATCAGAGGAAAAGGTGTTGGAAGAGCAGCTGCTTACTAATTCAAAACGCGAAGCTCGTTGGAGCTTTGGAAGCCATTGCATCCAGAAGAATAGTCAAGAGTGAAAAAGCCTGCTACTGCTCTTACCAAGTCTTCTCTCTAGGGAGATTGTTGAGGAATCTTCTAGAGTGGAGGGAGTTTGGGGTCACTTAGTTCCTTTAAGGTCAATTTTTTCCTCAAACTTGTTGTGGAAGGCAGGACACCGTCCTATGGGAGAATGGGTTCAGCGGAATTTCCAGGGGCATATTTTAAGTTTCAAGTCAGTTTCATTCCCGGTTAACCTTTCGTTGGTGTGGTGGGGGGTGGGACTGTTTGTCCAAATTCATCTAGGAATTTTCACGTGTGGACTGATGTGTGGATGACGAGGCCGGATTTGCCCCAGGGTTACGAAGGTTGGCAGGTAGTCGATGCCACACCTCAGGAGATAAGCCAAGGTAAGAGGGGCTACAGCAGAGGGAACAATAATAATAATAACAGTAATAATGATGGTATTTGTTAAGCACTTACTTTCTGCCATTTATCAATTTATTCAATTTTTTAGTCATTTATTCACTTTTATGATACTTTTGGTGGGATGGGTGCAAGCTATTTCCCCCACCCACTGCCATTGTTTATTTTCAATTCGTGGCCACCTATTTTCTCCATTAGATAGTATGTTTCTTGAGGCCACAGAATGCATCTTTAACTTCCATTGAACTCTCCCAAATGCTTTGCCTTCATTAGTCACTCAAAAAGTGCCAAAGACCTATTTTCTCCATTAGATAGTATGTTTCTTGAGGCCACAGAATGCATCTTTAACTTCCATTGAACTCTCCCAAATGCTTTGCCTTCAGTAGTCACTCAAAAAGTGCCAAAGACTGAGTGAAGTCATACCGCTCCATCTGCAGAGATCGCTGAAGAAAATCAGTCATCTCTAGTTTTAGTCATCTACCTGCGTGGTGCCAGGAAATTGGCCAGATGACCCCTCGAGATCCTTTGCATGTCAAGAATTCTAGGATTCTGGTTGTGTGTACGGGTGGTTGTCTGGTTCCATCTATTATATGCTGTACACAAATACATATAACCTATTTAAATTTCTTGAAAGAAAAAATGCCTGATTTCACCTGAGCTAAGAAGGAGAAACCAAGGTAGGAAAGTGATGAAATGACTTGCGCGTGTTTACAGGATGAGTCAGTAGAAACCAGGTCATTTAATTCCACCAGGAGAGCCAATCGTCCCTGAAGCAGAACTAGGGTAAACAGTAGTCTGGAACAAGGCTCCAAATTAGCACTGTACACTAAGATATCCTGTAGACAACACAGCCAGAATCAAGTACAGTATGGTTTCTATCAGGGCACCCCTCACTATGGCCAGGCTCCTTCCAAGCCGATCAGAATCAGAAAGGGAGAGAACAAAGGCCCAAGCAGGAGGGATCTGCTGAAAAGCTGTCCATCAATCGATCAATGGTATTTATCGATCACTCACTCTGTGCAGAGCACTGCACGAAGAGTTTGGATAAGCACAACGGAGTTGATAAATGTGATCCCTGCCCACAAGGAGCTTACTGTCTACAGGGAACCTACCAAGAGAGAGGACAGGCAGAGTCCTCGGATGTCTTGTCTGCCGGTCTGGGAATTGCATCCATATTTAGCCTGTGAACCCTCTCCTCCGAAAGCCCTCTCCTAGGCATCTTCTTAGGGGACTCTTTTCAGGCCAGGGGCAGGACATCAACGGGCTGGGGCATAGCTAAGGTCAACCACAAAGTTGGAAAAATACCTTTGGTCTTTGTAATATTCTACATTAGACAAGAAAAAGATAACAATCAGGAAAGTGGCACAATCCCTAAGAAGAGAGGTAGGAGAATATCTAGGAGGAAACAATGCTGAAGCCGCAAATGCTGACGATGTCTCATTCATAAAGGGCATAGACTGCCCATACAAAATACCTCTTCTTCCTCCTATGTAGAGTGGGAGTCCCTTGAGGGGCAGGGAAAGGGACTGTGACTGACATGACTAATTTCTGTCTATCCCAGCGCTTAGAACAGTGCTTGACGCATAGTAAGTACCATAGTTAAATGAAATTAAGTACTCCAGGAGTTCTTGTGCTCCTGATGAAAACTCTTTCCCATGAAACTATCTACCCAATCCAGGTGTCTAGAATTCTCCCAACAGTTATTTCCAGGCTCATTTGGAGTTAGAGAAAAGTCACTTAAAGATGAGCCACCTGTTGGGGGATGAAATTGGGATGGGGAGGTGGCAGAAAACTGTTCCTGGCTCAGGCTGGGCAAGTTGAGAGGAACATTAATCAGATTTGCAAACGGTACAAACCTGAGAGTCTTTTAGAGATTTCAAAGAATTGGTAATCACGCGCTACTGAATTCTCAAAAGTCAGAAAAATCACCCTAAAGCATTAAATAACTTTGTTGTAAAGGGTTTCTCAGAGTCATTGATGGACAAATTAGGGAAGGGAGAGATGATGTGCCAGTTTGCTTGGTGAGGCATTGGCTGTGTCACGAGAAGAAATGATCTGGGGCTGAGAATGAGGTAAGAGGATAGCCAAGCCTTGACTGCCTTGATTTTAGGAGTGTGTTGTTTCTGATGGAGAGAGGATTACTTATGCTGGATTATTTATATTTGGGAGGGGGAGAGGGAAGGGAAGTGGAACTTTTTGGGAAAGGAGAAACCTGGCGGGGATGCTAAATTTCAGTGTCCTGTTTTAGGTGTCTTCCAGTGTGGGCCGGCCCCACTTAAAGCCATTCGCCAAGGTGACGTCTACCTCACTTATGACACCAAGTTCATTTTTGCCGAAGTGAATGCCGACAAGGTCTTCTGGCTAGTGAAGGAGGTGAACGGAATGAGTGAAATGACAAAGCTTCGGGAAGACACCCTGGTCATCGGGAGGAGCATCAGTACCAAAGCGGTTGGCAGCAATACCAGGGAAGACATCACCGCCCAGTACAAGTTCAGTGAAGGTGATCTGGGATTGAGGTCGTCTTTGCCCCTCAGGCTAAATGATTTTTTTGCAGGAGGCCAGAATATCCGATTAGCACGACAGAGGCCACAGTTGGGGCCAGGCCATCCCTGGCCAACATTTTGCCAGATGGTCCACGAAAGCATACTGAAGCTGAACAGAAATGTGGTAGAATGATGGTAATGGAGGCAGAGGAAAAGTCATAATGGTATTTACTGAGTGGTAGCAGTAGTATTGGGTGCTCACTGTACTGTGCAAACCACTGGGAAAGAATTCACAGGTGGTGGAAATTAGACCCAGCCCCTGTCTCTCAGGGGGCTTCCAACCTATTAAGTATCCACTGGGTACAATGCTTTGGATTAAGCCCTTTGGGAAAGTGCACTAGAAGCATGAGACATGTTCTCTGCCCATAAGTTTACACTTTGGTAGGAGAGATGGATCTAGAATATAAGCAAGGTAAGCAGAATAAGTCATTGACTGTACAGTTGATCATACATGTTTTTCACAAGTGCTGAGAAAGGGAATTAGGGGGTCCAAGACTTTGTCAGCAGCAGCCCACCCTAGTTATTTCAGGGTAAGGGCAGAAGGAGTTGAACCAAGGTACTTATTTGACCATATTCAGCTATAAAAATGATGCTAGCTTCTCCTAACCTGAAACTTTCCCTTCGTTCAAAGGGCATTTGTTATCAGAGGACGTATCCCCAATAAGCACTCAGAACCTAGGGTGGGAGGTAGTCCCCTAATGGAAATCTACTGGGGGCATTGCAAGTCCAGACATCTAAGGAGACAGAGATGCTCTTGGGACTGCAAAACTGGGCTGAACCAGTTCCCTATGGTGTTTTTTGGCCCAGACAAAGCACAAGTGTTAAACAAGAGCCTGGTTTAACCAGCCTCATATCCTAGTTCCCAGACAGACCAGGAGCATCCTGGAAGTGGCAAAGAATTTCGCAAAAGAAAACGGACTCTCCGGGTGCTTGAGGGCGAAGATACAGAGTACTTGTGCAAAGTTACTGTGTGCAGAGCACTGTACTAATAAGGTGGGTAAGGAATGAAGGCTCATTAAGTTTCCCCTTAGCCAGTTGGTCAGGAAGTCAGCAAATATGTATTCGGCCCCACAATATACACCACTCTGTCTTAAGTATTGAAAAATCCAGCCCCTTCTTCCATGTGATGATCTGTCTTGGAAAAATGACCCAAACCAGCTAAGTTCTGTTTGGATTTCTAGCCCCAGGATCAAATTAGCTTTAATGAGTAGGACAAAAATCTACTCATTCATTCATTCAATCGTATTTATTGAGCACTTACTGTGTGCAGAGCACTGTACTAAGCGCTTGGGAAGTACAAGTTGGCAACGTATAGAGACGGTCCCTACCCAACAGTGGGCTCACAGTCTAGAAGGGGGAGACAGAGAACAAAACCAAACATACTAACAAAATAAAATAAATAGAATAGATATGTACAAGTAAAATAAATAAATAGAGTAATAAATCTGTACAAACATATATACATATATACAGGTGCTGTGGGGAAGGGAAGGAGGTAAGATGGGGGAGATGGAGAGGGGGACGAGGGGGAGAGGAAGGAACGGGCTCAGTCTGGGAAGGCCTCCTGGAGGAGGTGAGCTCCCCAAATAAAGACCAGATCTGGTATTATCCAAAGATTTCTGGCCTTGTGTGTTACCTCTTTTTTCTTTAGGAAGGAGTTTCCTTCCTCTTCCGTTCCCCTTCCCTGGGCTTCTCTCAGATCCATCGGGATATCTATCTGAGGATACAGCTGAAGCAACCACGTGCTGCTGGGAAACCTTAGAAGATAAGGTTGTGTGGCAGTGAAGGGAAAACTGCCCCTTCCCACCTTGTCCATGTGATAACAGCAAGGGGGTCATCTTTTATTTACCTTTGCCCCGGTCCAGGCTCTCCAGAAGAAAGGAAGGCCATGGTGAAAGCCTGCTCGTACTTGAGCTGCGAGGATGGGCCAGAAGCGGCTCCCGCAGAGGAGGCCAACATTGAGCTGAAGATTCAGGCCGGAGAGGCCGTGTGGCCGGGAAATCCCATCGGGATGAGCATCAACATCAACAACAGTTCGGCCAAGTCATGGACCATCAAGCTGGTGGCCACCTGCGCGCTGCAGCTCTACACAGGCAAAGTCGTGGCCGTCCTCGGCTCCATCTCGAAGACCGTGGCCACGGCCGGCAAAACAGGTATGGGTTTGGGGTGCGGGTTATTTAGTAGGATGCAGAATTTTCCAAATCAGTTGATTCTGACAGAAGGGCAGTCAAGCAGTCAAATTAGTTTCTTTCTCTGATTGGTGAGCATGGATTTTACCCAACTATTTGAATAATAATAATAATAATAATAATGATGGCATTTGTTAAGCGCTTACTATGTGCAAAGCACTGTTCTAAGCGCTGGGGGGGATACACGGTGATCAGGTTGTCCCACGTGGGGTTCACAGTCTTAATCCCCATTTTACAGATGAGGGAACTGAGGCGCAGAGAAGTTAAGTAACTTGCCCGAAGTCACACAGATGACAATTGGCAGAGCTGGGATTTGAACCCATGACCTCTGGCTCCCAAGCCCGGGCTCTTTCCACTAAGCCACGCTTTCTGAGTATTAAAACTTCCCTGGGCTTGGGTAACCAGAATTTCAGAGAGTCAGCGTTTCAATGAAAAACTCGTAAGTCGTTGTCATCAGCATAAACGTATCAGTCAGTTGGTGGTATTTGGTGAGCGCTTACTCTGTACAGAGCACTTAGGAGAGTACAATACAACAGAGATGATAGACATGTTCCCTGCCCACAAAGTGCTTAATATCGATTAATATTCCACTTGCATGAAGAGTACCGCTGGTCATAGTGGCCCATTCTGTGGGGATCATGGCTCCTGTGGGCATGGCACAGTGGGAGTGATGCCGTTAACTCTGCCCCCGCAGTTTTCCGGGCAGGAAGGATAGCATAATTAGCCCATGCTGCCGTCTCGTGTACCCTGTCAGTTGGGTCTGGAGTCCTTCCCGGGGATGGGAGTACGCTGGAATCCATACAGCATGTGCACAGGCTGGAGTTTTTGCAATAATATAATAATAATGATGGCATTTATTAAACGCTTACTATGTGCCAAGCACTGTTCTAAGCACTGGGAAGGTAACAAAGTGACCAGGCTGTCCCACGGCGGGCTCACAGCCTTAATTCCCCTTTTACAGATGAGGCACCTGAGGCCCAGAGAAGTTAAGTGACTTGTCCAAAGTCACACAGCTGACAAGTGGCGGAGTCGGGATTTGAACCCATGATCTCTGACTCCAAAGCCCGGGCTCTTTCCACTGAGCCACACTGCTTCAATGCCAGGTGTGGGTGGAGATCTTCCTAGTGCGAGCATGAGTTCATTCATTCATTCATTCAGTTGTATTTATTGAGCGCTTACCATGTGCGGAACACTGCACTAAGCGCTCAGGGGAGTACAACAATAAACAGACACATTCCCTGCCCACAACGAGCTTGCAGTCTACAGCGGGGGAGACAGACGTCAATACAAATGAATAAAATACAGATATATACATAAGCGCTGTGGGGCTGGGAGAAGGGAAGAACAAAGGGTTCTAATCCTGGCTCTGCCGCTTGTCTGCCGTGTGACCTTGGGCAAGTCACTTGATTTCTCTGTGCCTCAGTTACCTCATCTGTAAAATGGGGAATAGGACTGTGAGCCCACGTGGGACAGGTCCGGTGTCCAACCTGATTACCTTGTATCTACCCCAGTGCTTAGAACAGAGCGCGGCACATAGTGAGCCCTTAAAAAATGCCTTAAAAAAAGCGAGTCGGGTGTGGGCTGCAATTTTCTGCGGGGTGAGTGTGTGTTGGGCATAATCAGGGCTCAGAACTGTGGAGCCGTGACTACATCGTGGCTACTGCGGTGATGGGACTTGTGTGTTCCTGTGGGGTGTGTGATCAAATGGGGGTGAGGTAAGTGGGAAGTCCAGGAGGCCTTCCCAGACTGAGCCCCTTCCTTCCTCTCCCCCTCGTCCCCCCTCCATCGCCCCCATCTTACCTCCTTCCCTTCCCCACAGCACCTGTATATATGTATATATGTTTGTACATATTTATTACTCTATTTATTTATTTTGCTTGTACATATCTATTCTATTGATTTTATTTTGTTAGTATGTTTGGTTTTGTTCTCTGTCTCCCCCTTTTAGACTGTGAGCCCACTGCTGGGTAGGGACTGTCTCGATACGTTGCCAACTTGTACTTCCCAAGCGCTTAGTACAGTGCTCTGCACACAGTAAGCGCTCAATAAATGCGATCGATGATTGATGATGGGAAGGAGTGAAGGGAGGGGCTGGCATCCAGCCCCAGGGCCCAGTGAAGACCAGAGATGGTGCGGTGGAGATGGAGGGCACGGGGCTCCTTCGTTTGCACTTTTTACGTCCTCTTTACCTCTTTTTCTCTCTCCTTCCCTTCCTCTCTCCCCCTGTCCCCTTCAATCCTCCTCCCTAGTCTCCTAAAAGCCCCCAATATCCATCCCCCCAGTTCATCGTCACCCTCCAGATGAAGGCAGGGTGTTCTTGATGCTAAGTATACTACAGAGCAAGTTACACAGATAGAGTGCAAGACCTGGTCACCTCACCCATTCACCCAAGCCACCAGCTAGGTTTGGAAGGCCCCAAAAGACCCATTTTCTGGTCTGTGGAGCGGATGACTGGTATTCATGCCTCCCTCGGTTCGGGTCAAAAGACCCATTTTCTAGTCTGTGGAGCGGATGACTGGTATTTCATGCCTCCCTCGGTTCGGGTCTTTGCCCAGTGATTGAAGTCCCAGTGCATGTGGAGGCATCCAGCTACGTCGGGAGCCTGGCATCAGTGGACGATGAGGTGATCGTACAAGGCCACGTAATTGCCGAGATCGAGGAGACCGAGGAGAAATTCTCGGATGAGGTGACCCTGCCCTTCCAGTATCCTCCTCTCCGAGTGGAGGTAAGTCCCCTTTTTAAGCTGTGATGATGATGATGATGCCGTTTGTTGAGTGCTTACTATGTGCAAAGCACTGTTCTAAGCGCTGGAGAGGATACGAGGTAATCAGGTTGTCCCACGGAGGGCTCACAGTCTTAATCCCCATTTTACAGATGAGGGAACTGAGGCTCAGAGAAGTTAAGTGACTTGCCCAAGGTCACACAATAGACATGTGGCGGAGCTGGGATTCGAACCCATGACCTCGGACTCCAAAGCCCGGGCTCTTTCCACTGAGCCAAGCTGTGGTAGTAATGGTATTTAGCGAGCACCTACTGAGTGCAGTGCACTCTACTAAGCACTAGGGAAAGAACAACAAAGACACACAAAAATACTCCCTGTCTACAAGGAGTTTACAATCTAATGGAATCCAAGATAAAGGAAGCAGAAGTTGGAGTCCAGTTCCTAGGGTGGGGCTTGAAGGAGCAAAGGACTCTGGAGTAACAATGAAGCTGAGTTCCACGAGTGCCCATTGAACCCCTGACGTTCTGCTCTTTCAGTGTGCAGCTTAGTGATAATAATCAATCGATCAATCAATCGTATTTATTGAGCGCTTACTGTGTGCAGAGCACTGTACTAAGCGCTTGGGAAGTACAAGTTGGCAACATATAGAGACGGTCCCTACCCAACAGTGGGCTCACAGTCTAGGAGGGGGAGACAGAGAACAAAACCAAACATATTAACAAAATAAAATAAATAGAATAGATATGTACAAGTAAAATAAATAGAGCAATAATAATATAGTTATATATATATTATATTATAATTATAATATAATAATAATAATATTAAAGATGGTGGTATTTAAGTGCTTTCTGTGTGCTAAGCACTGTACTAAGTGCCGGAATAGATGGAATGTAAGCAGATGAGACTTGACCCATGTGCCACATGGGGCTCACAGTTTCCCGGGACCAGCTTGGGCAAATCTCATTTCCAGATGCTTTCCCTGACCGACTGTGGAGCTGGCCTAATTCAGATTTCACGGGCAGCCTGCATAAGCGGCCTTGGAAAATCTGACTTATGAAAAAAAAAATCCTCGGTATAATGATTTAATATTGGCCGAAGGTGAAACACAGCATAAGTGGTGGCATTCTGAGGCCACCACTCCCCATGGTGGATGGGGAAAGGAGTTCTTGCTGCCAAGTGGCAAGCATGTTTAAGTACTAAGTTGTTTTTAACCTCCTCTCAGTTTCCTCCTGATCCTGACAGAAGCATCGAACTCCACTTGGCTCTTTAAGGCCACCTCTTGAGCCCCAAAAGGAGTAATTAACTCATTCATTCATTCAATCGTATTTATTGAGCACTTACTGTGTGCAGAGCACTGTACTAAGCGCTTGGGAAGTACAAGTTGGCAACATATAGAGACGGTCCCTACCCAACAATGGGCTCATTCAATCGTATTTATTAATCGCTTACTGTGTGCACAGCACTGTACTAAGTGCTTGGGAAAGTACAATACAATAGTAAATAGTGACATTCCCTGCCCACAACGAGCTCATAGTCAAGGGAGGGTTGGGATAGACATCAATACAAATAAATAAAATTACAGATATGTTCATAAGTGCTGTGGGGCTGGGGGGGAAGAACAAAGGGAGCAAGTCAGGGTGATGTAGCTGCCAACAACATCCCCAAATCCACTCGTTGAATACTTATTGGATGCAAGCACTAGACCAGAGGCTGGAAAGAGGCTTAGTATATAGGAACCTCTGTTCCCTGCCCTGAAAAATTGATGCTTCTCCAAGGATGTGAGCAATTGTTCCTTGATTCATGAGGAGGATTGGGTGTGTTGGGCCTGATATGGACGTGGCCCATGAATGGCAATTGGAAACACAGTGTGAATCCCCGGGGGGGCTGAGGAATAATGGGAGAGGGGCCAAGGGAAACAATAAAAAGGGCGGGAAGTAATTAAAGGGGAACATCTGGGGAGCAGTTGTGTATGCACATTAATGAAATAATGCGTGGGTAGTGTGAGTGTGGACTCTTCAGGGGGAATGAAGGATCCAGTTGTTAGGGACCATCTCTATTTGTTGCCAACTTGTACTTCCCAAGCACTTAGCACAGTGCTCTGCATACAGCGTGCGCTCAATAAATGCGATTGAATAAATGAATTCCAGATTAGATAGGAGTGTGGGACCAAAACAGCCAGCCTGCAGTCTGAAATGAAATTGTTCATCCAGATGTGGTCACACCCTCAGCTGCCCGTGCTGGGATCTAAGATACGCAAGTAGGGTTCTCAGTATGTGTAACCCTTAGGAAGAAAGCTTCATCCTGGGAAGAGACCCTGGGGGTGAGGGAGGGAGTGGGAGGGAAAAAGAGAGAGAGAGAAAGAGTGTGTATATGGGTGGGTGGGTATATGTATATATGTGTGGGGGGGGAGGGAAGTTATATAGAAGAAAAACTTGTATAGGCACCAATGATTGTTTCTCTGAATAATAATGATGGCATTTGTTAAGCGCTTACTAGGTGCAAAGCACTGTTCTAAGTGCTGAATCTCATTCACGGTCTCACAAGACTTGAGAATATGGTGGTGTTGATTTTTGGCTGAGATTAAAACGCCTTCCACGTTATTGTTGGTACACCGGAAAAATGAAGGGATATTACAGCTGTGCAGACATTGAAGAGGTTCCCAGGATTGTAGATTTCTTGTTAGACAAGAATGGAAGAGGAGGAAGGGATAGAAAGGAGAAGTGTGGTTTTATCAGATGAAGGATAAGATCTAACTAGACCAGGAAATTTGGGCTAGATTTCAAATTGAAATGTTCCACTGGTGAGGTCAGTCCCTCTGGGATTGAGCTGGAAGTCTCATTTCTTGAATCATTAAATAAAAAACCCAGCCAGAATACAGTACACAAGAGTATTCAGAAGAGAATGGTTTTAATCGGCTGAGTGGATTGAGTGGCTCATTTAAAAAAATAAGTCCAACTGTTTATTGTTTTAAGCTGAGATGTAACTGTTATATAAGCTTATTACACCATGCCCTCATTGCTCATTAACCCTTGGTCCTGTTATGAGCAGGTGTGTAGAGATTGTTCTTTGTGAATTCAAAGGTGCCAGAAACTGTCAAGATTGGCCAGAATTTCACCTGCGCCTTCGTCTTCAAGAACACCCTAAGCATTCCCTTGGAGAACTGTAAACTGCATGCGGAAGGATTGGGCATCTTTATGTTGGAGACTTTTGATCAAGGGTGAGTTGAGAATGCTGACAGCCAAGTTATACTGAATGACTGCCTCGATATTTTCTTGGCCCCAGCCGGGAGGAGAAATCACAGAGTCCCCTAGTTCCTCTTTGATAAAATCTGTCAAAAACTAGTCCCCGGTCCCAGGAATTGCTGCTGACCCTGCAGCTACCTTATTCGGTGAGTTGAGTTTTAAGGAGAATCCTTAAAAGTGAAAGCACTAAAAGGAAGAAGAGAAACCAAGAAACCTGGCAGTCTCAGCAATTTTGGGCCTACTGGATCCTTAAAAATAAATATTATTATTATTGGAGAAGCAGCGTGGCTCACTGGAAAGAGCCCGGGCTTTGGAGTCAGAGGTCATGGGTTCAAATCCCAGCTCCGCCAACTGTCAGCTGTGTGACTGTGGGCAAGTCACTTTACTTCTCTGCACCTCAGTTACCTCATCTGTAAAATGGGGATTGACTGTGAGCCCCCCGTGGGACAACCTGATCACCTTGTAACCTCCCCAGTGCTTAGAACAGTGCTTGGCACATAGTAAGCGCTCAATAAATGTTATCATTATTATTATTATTAATGCCATTAACGATAATAATAATAACAACAGTATTTGTTATGCTCTTACTGTGTGCCAGGCACTGTACTAAGCGCTGGGGTAGATACAAGTAAGTCGAGTTGGGCACAGTCCCTGCCCCACGTGGGGCCCAGTCTCAATCCCAATTTTACAGATGAGGTAGCTGAGACACAGAGAAGTGAAGTGACTTGCCCGAGGTCACACAGCAGACAAGTGGCGGAGCCAGAATTAGAACCCATGACCTTCTGACTCCCAGGCCGTGATGTACCAACTACCCCATCCTCCTCCTCTGTGATAATAACTGGTATTTGTGAGGCACATACTGTGCGCTAACCATGGTCTTAAATGCTGGAGTAGGTAAAAGATAATCAGGTCAGATGCAGTCCCTGTCCCTCAAGGGGACTGTCATTTAGAGGAGAGAGAGAACAGATATTAACTCCCATTTTACAGATGAGGAAACTGGGGTACAGAGAAGTAAAGAGACTTGCCCAAGATCACACAGCTGGAAAGTGGTGGAGCAGAGATTAGAACCCAGGTCCTCAAACTCCAAGGCTTGTGCTCTTTCCAACTAGGCCATGCTTGCAAACGAGGCATCCTTTGACCGGGTGGAAGTTTTCTGCCTAGCTGCTTATCGGTCTGAATGTTGAGAGGAAGGACGTCTGAAGCCAAGCTGGATTTCAGGGGCTTTCTCAAACCTAATCTATACCAGATTCTCCTCTTTCCATCTCCACCACTTTCCCGTCTGAGGTTGATGCATGAGTAGAAATTGGTAGCTGGGTTGAAGTTTGTGGTCACCAGCAGCACTCTGATGATGAAAAATGTTGAGCTCTCATTGTGAAAGCAGAACAGAACCTGACTCTTGGAAGCCGCGTAGCTAGAAGATACTTTTCTGAGCGGCTCTCATCACAGGTTGATTAGGTCCCTAATCAGGGTGGAATCTTACCCTAGCTTTCTGGAGTGACATTTTTATTCAATACCCCTGGATTTCCTGAAGAAGAATATTATCCCTGCAACTAATGAGGCAAGACAGTTTCAGGGGAGGGGGTTTGACTGAGCTGTTAGGCCTCATTTCTATCATCTCTTTTTTTTTTTCCAATTTTCCAGGGATGTCCTACCCGGAGGGATTTTCAAATGCCGAATCATATGCACGCCAAAGAAAGCTGGAAAGAAGACAATTGTAGCCAAACTAAATTCCACCCAGGTAAAAGAGATTTATACCGAAAAGATGATCACCGTTACTGAATAAGCTCTTGCTGCAGTGGAGGTTCAGGAGGCAGGGAACCAATATGAGATGGAATGGTTTAGCTAGAAACCGTAGGCTTCTCTCATCCCTAGAGTACTTCAGACTATCTCGTTTCAGCAGGTTAGGCATATCCGATCTGCATGCGTGGAACCTTCTGGGATTTGGGCTCTTTTATATGAGCTTGCTGGGGGCTCACCAACAGGCTGTGTGCCACTTCTCTTCATCCTATTCAGGATCTCATCCTTGGCTTTTGTGGGTGTTCAAACCGGGCTTGCTTGACAATAAAGACGGATTCAGTACCTTCTGTGCTGGAAGATAACTCATTTACTCCTCCCTTGTGGCTGGCACCTCTGACTTTGGTGCCCTGTATGCCAGTTCCCAACCGAGAGCCTGCTTCTCCTCGGGTAAACTGACTCCTCTTGGGCCTGAATGATGAAAGTGTGGCAGATGAAAGTCTGTACAACTCTAAGGTCTCACTTGTGTTAATGGGGGTGGCAGTGAGGTACCAGATTCTCATCTCCATGCCATCCTGGCTCTGCCATTCTACTGTACTAAGGGAAGGAGGTAGGAACCCTGCTCTATCTACACAGAACCGTTAGCCTGGGGCTGAGGACAATTCATGTTACTCTGATCATAAAGACCTCTGCCTTGTGATTGAGTGTGAGAAACCTTTCCATTGGGTTTCTGTACATTTCTGTTTGGGATCCATCGCACGTTCTTTCCAGACTCAGTT
Organism: Tachyglossus aculeatus; assembly: GCF_015852505.1. Lineage (NCBI taxonomy): Eukaryota > Metazoa > Chordata > Mammalia > Monotremata > Tachyglossidae > Tachyglossus > Tachyglossus aculeatus. Next base: position 37,691,939 of record NC_052067.1, on the reverse strand, counting down.
GAATGGAGCTTCCTGTGTCAGCAATGGGGCCTAAATCAAGCGGAACAAAGACCCTCTCCTGGCTGCTCGTTTTCCCCGGCCCTGTTTTCACCCCTACCCTTCAGTTTGAGCCTCACGACCCTTCTCCTTACCCCATATGTCCCATCCCCTGCCCCTAACCCAAAGTGCAGAGTTTAAATCCAGAGTTCAAGTCCAAGCCTTAAATCCTCCTTCCCTAAACCACTCTGTGCAGCATTAGAATATGTAAAAGATGGAGGGAGAAGTGAAGGAAGGGCACTTTCAGGCATGATCCATTCCCCTCTTGTCCTTTGCTAGCCTCATGAAGACATTTAAGGAGAGAGCGGCTTCACATTCTTGTCTGTTTACCAGTCTGCATGAGAAGTTCTGAGCACCCTAGACATAGAAGTGTTTCAAAGAGCCTCTCTCATTGGGGCACCCTATGAAAGTTAAACAAGAGCCACCTTAGCCTTGGAACCAAGTCTGGTAAGAGTCCACCCTCTATAAGCCGTGGCTGAGAATCACTCTGTGCCTAAAGACTGAAGTCTTCTCAGGGCCTCCTATTTCTCCGGGGTCCCGCTCTCCTGAATTTGACTGGACTGTGACCCTGAAGAGAGAGAGAGATGCTAAAGGAAAGGCAACAGAAGGGCCTGGAAAGCTTCCTTCTTGCCCCTAGAGCCTCTTAGTGCAGAGTGGTGTGATGGGATAGTGTTCTAAGCTAATTACTGTGTCTTGCTGCCCCAGAGAGAGGGTTTGGGGCCTCTCTGTGCCTCAAAATGCAGTGCTTGGCTCTTGTTACCTTCCAGGTCAGAAGCCCATCACCGCTCTTCCCAAGGGGCTGCCTAATATTTCTCAGACATCGTTGAGGTGGAGGGGGGAAATGAGAAGTGGAAAGTCGGGGGTGGGGATATGATTAGAGCTACTTCTCATTTCCCCCTCCCCTGGTATTTAAGTGCTTACTATGTGTCAATTGCTATTCTAAGCGCTGGGGTAGATGCAAGTTAATCAGGTTGGACATAGTCCCTGTTCCACATAGGACTCACAGTTTAAGTCGGTGAGAGGGGGATATAATCCCCATTTTACAGATGAGCTAACTGAGGCACAGAGAAGTTGAGTGACTTGCCCATGGCCCCACAGCAGAGTCAGAATTAGAACCCAGCTCTTCTGATTCCCAGGCTCATGCTCTTTCCCCTCTAGCACAGTGCTCCTCTTTAATGAAAGGTAAAGGAGGAGTGAGGGGGCAAACTCCTACAGGCCAGGGGGGTGCATCTGAGTTAACAGTTTCACTGAGATTTTACTGAAGACCACTTATAAATATATCAAAGTTAGAAATGTGGCAGATATTTACACTCCATTAGTATAAACCTAGGTACCTAGGCTGTGGCTGTGACTATTTTTATGGGCAGGCGTCTATGGGTCCCTGGCCACAGACTGGTCCAACAGGGTAGAAGGTACACACACACCCAGCGGAAAGTTGAGACCGAGCAGGAAAGAACTAAATTTTTGTGCATTTTGCAGTTACATGAATCATACCCAGGAAAGTATGGCCGTGACCATCACATGTGAAGGAGCCGTCCGGTTACTTTGTACAGCAGAAGAGCAACTTGGGGAGGAGAGTGGGTAGGAGAGTAATGGAGCGGTGATGGAGGGTTTCCTAGAAGCTCAGGAGAAACAGAACAGGTGTCTGGAGCAGTGGAAGAGAGAAAGCAGGTTGAAGTGGGGGCCGGGGAACCGGGCTCTTTCTCCGGGAGCCACTTCATCCACCCACTCCGACACCATCCGTCCCTTCACGGAACCATGAACGTGACGGCTGCGGTCAGTCCTCCTGTCAAGGCAGCAGCAGGAAGGAGCAGCCCAGGTTTCATTTCAGACCCTCGACCAGGGCCATCATCAATTGTATTTATTGATTTATTTACCATCTTGGTAAAAATCTCACAACTCCATCAGGAAATGACACACCAGAGGCAGAGAGGGAAATTAACGTGTTTAGTAAGAGTAACTCAAAGGCACAAAAGAGTATTGCATTATAATCACCAACAGCTCAAAAATACATTCTGAGGTTGTAGCTGCACAGATCCTTCATTGCATAGAATGCCTTCGGTGCAATCCACCTAGGCACATCATTGTCTCTCACACCTGAAATGAAAAAAATAACTTGCCTTCTCAGAAGGCTGCAGAGGCCAAGCCATGTCCCAGGATAGTGGTCTTTTTTTGCTGGAGGTGAGAGAAAAATGGCCATTGAGGCAAAGCGAAGAGATTTTCGATCCAAGCAAAAAGGCACTGATTTAAACCCAATAATAATCACATGCTGGAAAACCTCACCTAGACCCTCCTCAGTGGCAAATGCCTGAATTTGGAGACTGCACAAACACAGATTAAGATCAACAGCATAAACAAAAGACAAGGCCAAGCAACCTAAATTGCACTTAATTCATTTTATCTGGTCCAATGTGATTAACCCTCATCACTCACGGTAACACTTCATAGCAGCACGTGAGTCAATGCGTTTGCACTTTCCAAGCTAAGGAAGGCTTGGCACATCTCTAGCTACTGAGTCTGTGCCAAGAAGTGGGACGATTCAGCTGAAGAGAATTTCTGGGTGGTGATTAGCGAAGTGAGACTTTGCGAGGTCCTATTATAGGCAAACCAGAACAGATCAAGTAACCACAGAGCCCAGATCTTTTTCCCAAATGTGAAAAACCAGAGTCATAAGGAAGACCATCTGAGAGCACCTTCTCTTTGGTTAAGTATCCTTGATTTCCCAGGCTCAGGGGGAACACGAGAGGAAAAAAGAGGAAAAAACTACCCCTTCCCTCCTCCCAGTGGGTCAGTCCGATGGAGTGCTTTGGTGCTTGTTTTCAGGAAAAAGAAGTTTGGATAAATTTGGGTGCCAACAGTGGTTGTTCGATGGATGATTGTTGACTAACTGACTTGCTGTTTCCTGCATCCTTGTTGCTTTTCCCTTTGTTACAAAAATAATTGCTCTACACAAAATCAGCACAGTACAGTGGAAAAAAAACAGACATCTTTGGTGAGAAGTCCCTGTACTGTCATCCCATAGTCGCTTCCTGATTGTTTAGAACAAATATTGCAGGTCCCACCAAAAACGAAGTTCATTCACAGAGAAAGTACTTAACTTTTTCTACCTGAATTCCTAATCTTGCTGAATGAATTTCAGCTTTGTTTTATCTGTAATTCTAACCAGCTGACACGGATTCAACTCAGGACATCTGGTATATGCTCATTTGATAAATATTAAAGCTGACATCAGGGAAATAGGTTTAGAGACCTTGGGGCCTAGAAGTTCAAGGTTAAGTGCTTTTTTTTTTTGTTATGTCAATGCAAATATTTCTCTTTAATCCCGGCCACAGTGCAAAATGAAAGTCCTCTGCAGACACATATAGTGGAAATAATTTCATAATCATAGCTTGCAGAACAGCTACCTGAAAATATTACCTGTATTATCAGTAACAAGGCACACCAGTTGCAGTTAGTGATAGCAAAGAGATTCCAACACCGATGTTAACTGTCATCCTTCATTAATATGTAAGACTGTAATCCCAACTAAAGGTTATTGTTTTGCTGTCATTTTTTCCCTCCTTAAAAACCTCAGTTAACCCTTTGGGAGGATGAATCCCAAAGGATCTGAAGAGAGCCTGAGCATTCAGTATAGGGCAGCTGGGCATTTGGAGGTATGAATGTATGCAGCCATTGCAGGGTTGGTTGCTGGACTGGTTTTCAAAGACAACCAACATTTAATGCCGAGGAGACTGAGATATGAGTGTGGTGAGTTCTACCAGGCTGAGCCTCCATCAAGATACATTTCCCACAGGCTTCAGCTGACTTTAGAGAGTGAAGGACTGGAGAAAGGCCTGTAACACAGAGCTGTTTGTACAATGATGAACAAATCCGTGGGGGGAGACCCAATCATTTCTTAGAAGGGATTTGGAAAACACACCATGAGTCAGGGCTGCGCCAGAGCTGCTGACTGGGAACCTTGGGATTCACGGTGCGTACTGCAGTTTGAACATGGAAATTCAAAAAGATGGAATTGTCTTCTTTCACAGGAGCTGGAAGCTCTCGGAAAATGCTTTAGAACAGCAGCTTCCAGCAAGAGAGCATCCATTGCCGATAAGACAACTGTCTTGGAGATATCTTTCAATACTGTCGGGAAAGGGAGATCTATTTAAGAGATGTTTATAAAACACAAACCTACAACTTCGACCCAGATCATTATATATAGGGTGAATTGGTTTCAGGTTTGTTTTTAAGTCCCCAAGCTAGGCTGGATTGTGCCAGATTTTTTTTTTTAAAGTCCCCAAGCCAGCTCCAGTGAATTTCTCAATGCCCTCCAGCAGGAAGGCATCAAGGAAATTCCCTGAGTGTGGGGCGAACACAGGGAGATGCGGTGCAGTAAGTAAGGATTTCAGCCTACCCTTAGGTTCTAAGAACGGATTGATATACAACAAACAGATGTGATTTCTGAACCTAGTGTTACACTTAGGCATCAAACAGTGAAATCTGAGAGGTGGTTCATCTTGATAATGTTTTCAATCAGATGATTTGTTCCTAGCCAAGTCTTACTGACTAATCCTTGAGAATCCCAGACCTTGGTCACTTCTTTTTCTGTTCCGAGGTTCAACTTGAGCACATTTCCCTCTGTGCGTGTGCACGTGTGGGCATTTATACCTACAACAATACTGAAAGTACTCACTTAACACTTTCAACTTTTGGAACACGTTACTGGGATGTTTCTTGAAACAGCCTTGCCATAGGGAACAGAAAAAGAAGTTCACCTCAGAAAGACAGGCTCAGTCACTTATTTTCTTGCCCTAGTACGGACCCACCAGAGGCCGGCCCCTTCTCCAGAATTATTGGCCCATAAATCCCAATCCCGAATGTGTGTTTGTGCTCGTGAATGCACACAGAGGAGAATGTGAAGGGAGAAGTGGGCATGGCAGGTGTAGCTGGGTGAGAATCCCTGCCTGGGCAGCTTGCCCCATGGAAACTGAAGTGCATAACCCAAGAGCACCCAGTGTCTAAGCTGCACTTTGAGAGACCGAGCCAGGAAACGCAGGGATGTTTCCTCCTCCCAGGGGAGGCAGGTGTGTCTTCCCACATACTTCAAGTGGCAGCTTCATTGCTCCAGTCCTGGCCCCAGTTAACCCCAATGCCAGGGGCCAGGGCCAACAGAAGTGGAAGTTGTGGGGAACGTGGAAGGGGGTCACTGGTACCTGAAGTTCAGGGACCTGCTTTTAAATGGTCTTCTCCTTCCAGGCTGCTCCTCAGACCCCTCAAAAACCAGTCAAGAACTGCAAGGGTCTTGCTAAGGAAACAGGATAAGTGCCCTAGAGTTCCTGGGAAAACTTCCCACGCCAGCCCTATGGGCTTCTCCCCGACCGTCTTCTTCCCACTTCCTACACTTCCTCCTTTCACGTCAGTAAGTGTTGAAGGACAGCCACGGCGATACGGAGTTTCCACATTTGTTCCACACTAGTACAGGAGGCTAGGGAAACTCCCGCATGGTTAAGGCCCAAGAGGTGAGGGGAAAAGGGGAATGGACTGAAAGTATTATTCCCAGCAGGAGGTTCTGGGGAACCTGGATTGCCTCCTGCCTGGGATTTAAGAGAACTCTTCTTACCAGTTGTCTTGTTAAGTGAAGTCCCAAGTGCAAATGTTGAGGAAATTGTTTTTCTTTTCAAAGTCACGTCCCAGAGGCTGGTTGGGGGGAGGCCTCTAAACTACTCATTTATCACCTGGACGGAGTCTTCGTGATCCCTTAGATCAGTAAAATCTCCTGGAGGCACTTCTCCTGCCACCGAGGCCACGGTTGTCCCCTCAGAGAGCGTCTTCGTGTCTCGTAGGCCCGAGAAAGGACTAAACCAGCTCAGTGAGAAATCACCACCAAAAGTCACTTTCATCCCTTCCCAGTTGCTGGTTTTCTCCCAGGTTGGGGTTTGGTGCTTGAGGCGCTCAATGCCCTGCAGGAGACAAGGAAGGGAGAGAAATATATGAGTCCTGTTTGGGTTTAAAAGCAAATGGAATCTCTCAATCACTGACCCTTCTTATTCTAGGGTTTCTCAAACTTCTTCATCCCACAGTGCCCCATGCCTCCCCCCAACCCCTTCTCTACGGGCAAGGGACACCATCAAGGCAACCCAAAGGGAAAACATCCTGAAAGCGGACATCAGATTGATTTTACTGCTGAGTTGATTGTAAACTCCTCCTAGATTGTAAACTCCCTGAGGGTAGAGATCTCCTCAGTGCTTAGTTCAGTGCTCTGCACGTGGTAGGTGCTCAGTAAATGCAATTGGTTGAAAGGCCATTCACTAAATACTGAATCATCTTCATTTACAAAAAGATCACAAGTACCTCAATTTCCCACCCCCTCCAGTCTAAACCTTTGCTCACACTAGCGAAGTGAAGAGGGAGAAACGAGCCAAATATTTGGACAATTCAAATAAACTCTGCAAACCCTCTGGGTTTCATTCTGATTTTTATTTTCCAAGCAAAATACATATATATATTTTAATGCTAAATTATCCAGTTAAATGCTTCTGTTCTCCACTTCACTCTGCTGGTGTAGACCACGCCAGGATTTCTTTCAAATCAGGAGGTCCTCCGATGAGCTAACATGCAAAAAAAAGCCTCTACCAGTGAAGAAAACCATGAAGCTCAGAGCCATTTGGAAAGGGATGAGAAAGGGTGAGAGGGTCGGGGCGGAGAGACAATGCCAGTGAGAGTGAAAGGGAAACAAAGTAAAGCCCATTTGAACTACTTAAAGAGGAAAATCAAGAAGCATGTTCTGGTAGGGTGAAAAGCAGGTGACTGAGGCCAGGCTGATACTGCCATGCTACTGAAATGACGACTCCGCCTCACAGACTTGACAACTTACCTGCTGCCAAACCTATCAATCAGGTTGGATGTTCCAGTACTTACCAGGCAGCCCTGAGATAAGAAGGCGGGGGAGAGAAGCTGAAAGGAGTTAAAGCTGAGAGGTGCCCGGGGACAGAAAAGGAGCAAGTCAAATCATCCTAGCGTTTAAAAACACCTTAGGGTTGGTTCCCCTTCACCTAGTCCCAAACATAATGGAACTCCCCACTTCCACCTTCCGACCTATTTACAACTCTCCTTCCTTAAGATGATTTCTACTCGCTGCTGATTTTCTCAAGAAACCCTGGGAAATGCCTTTGGGTGTCATTTTTTGAGAAATCCAGTCATAATTTCCTTACATAGCCGAAGTTTCAAAACACTCAAAACTTTTCGTCCCTATTATCTCAACAGTGCTCACCACATTCCTGTGATGTGGTGGAGAGAAGGGGCCAGTACAACAGGGAGATCCTGTTGCCTGTTTTAAGGTGGCCCACCTTCATCCTTGGCATTGGCAATTGCCAGTAGCAACAAAACCCTTTTGAAACCGACCCCAACTTCATTTAGGCCTGACCCAGAGATGACAGCGGGTACTTTCCAAGCGCTTAGTACAGTGCTCTGCACACAGTAAGCGCTCTATAAAAACGATTGAATGAATGAATGAGGTGGAAGAAGCACGGTCTCCAAAGCCTGCTTGGTCGTTTTCTTCCCAGAGGGTTAATGAGCAAAAATGACTTAGCTGGAGTGGATTTTGTCTTTATATTCAACGCTGCCCAGAAAAATCTCTCGGGAAATTAAAAGGAGAACCGGCTTTCTTTTCCAAACGGGGGCTCTGAAGAAGTGAGGAATGGCTTCAGGGCACTCCAGTTGGATCTGGGGTTGACGGTGGGCATTTAGTTGGACTGTGAGCCGTGAGCAGAAGCAGTCTAAAGGCCAGGCATAGTGCAAGTAAACTCGACTTTCTATCTATAATTTTCAATTACAGGTTCTATGAGAGATTTAAATTGCCAGTAAGTCCAAATTGAGTAGGCCCAGAAGAAATATCAAGGGTCAACTCAGACAACAAACATTTTCTCAAGAAACCCTGAGAAATGCCTTTGGAAGTCATTTTTTGAGAAATTTAGTCATAATTTCTAAAGTTATAAAGGAAAAAAATGCATCAATATAAAATTATTACCCAAATTCACCCCTCCTACAAGTTATAGTGCAGCCAAATGAAGGTATACCCTCTCTGGAGTTTAGTTAGAAATGTTAGAAAGTTGCTTTAGAAAGTTTAGCTATCGCTGCATATTGGGGCACATTTTGCTGACCACCTTTTAAAATGAAACGCCAGCCAAATTCCACCAAATTCTACTCCTACTTCTTCCCTGTCTCCCTCACTAACATTGTAATTGTAATAATTTTGATATTTAAGTGCTATGTACCAAGCACTGTGGGATTGTCAGCTGTGTGACTTTGGGCAAGTCACTTAACTTCTCTGTGCGCCTTAGTGACCTCATCTATAAAATGGGGATTGACTGTGAGTCCCAAGCGGGACAACCTGATCACCTTGTAACCTCTCCAGCGCTTAGAACAGTGCTTTGCACATAGTAAGAGCTTAATAAATGCCATTATTATTATATACAAGATAATCAGGTCTCACATAAGACTCACAGTCTAGGTAGGAGGGAGGAACCGTATTAAATCCCCATTTTGCATATGAAGGAACTGAGGTACAGAGAAGTTAAGTGACTGGCCCAAGGTCACACAGCAGGTTTGTGGCGGAGCCGGGATTAAAACCCAAGTCCTCCGAATCTCAGGCCCGTGCTGTTTCCATTAGATAAAGCTGCTTTTCTGGTTCTTCTTTGTCTGTCCAGTTCTCTCAGTCTGCCTCTATCTATCAGGTGCCGTCTGCCTCTCCATTTTGACTTGGAAATCTTCCGGGAGTCATATGAAGCTTTAGAGGAAAGACGGATGTAGCGAGATCTGGCCAACAACTAAGGTATTATTGGTGTCTTTAAGACTGACACCAATTTTTTTTATAATGCTTATACCATTTTTTTTTTAGTAATTCTTTTAACTGCTGTTAGGTTTTTCAGTTCCATTAGAAACATGGCAGAGAAAGTTCATGGCCTAGAGGAGAAAGTATGAATCTGGGAGTCAGAAGACCTGGGTTCTAATCCTGGCTCTGCCACATACCTGTGAGTCCTTGGGAAAGTCACTTAGCTTCTCTGTGCCTCCGTTCCCTCATAAGCAGAATTGGGATTTAACACCTCTCCTCCCTCTTACTTAGACTGTGAGCCCCATGTGGACTTGATTATCTTGTAGCCATCCCAGTGCTTGGCATATTAAGTAAGCACTTAAATACCACAATTATAATTAAGTTTGAGAGAGATGGATAAACTATCATCGACTTTTGATGATCCAGTCTGTGGTTTATTTAGACTCTGAACTTCTCATTCTCCTTGCTCCCGACACGTTGGCTTCATGGTCAGCATCTCCAACGCAGGAAATGAGAAGGGAGACAAAACTCAGACCAGTGTGGCTACATTAGTCACAACTTTGGGAGGGGAAGCACCTTTACCTACTGACTTGGGGTGTTTTTGCCTTATCGCTGGTTTCATTTATCCTTGCAATCCCGTTTCTCCAGTGCTGTCGATAAATAATTGGCTAGCGACTTGGGACACCACAAAAAGATCATGTTAATTCTATCACAAATGTATGTCCACAAACCACTTAAATACATGCTGTCTTGTGGCTCTAAGCACAACTCACTATCATTTTCTGGAAATGTTTCTGACCCTGTAGCCCCAGTATCATTTTCATCAGTTCAGAGGCAATCAACAGGGAATGAGATGCAAAACCCGAGGAAAAGACCAGGCGAAAGCATCTCTACTCTTTTATGTTTAGACAGTACTTTCCTTGAAGAAAATTCATTAAAGCCAAATACCCCCTTCAAAGTCGAAGAGCACCACATTGGCTTCAAAGAGTGCCCCAGGGGAAACTCATAACTAAATGGGAAGCTGATATTTTGAGAATTTCTTAGAACAGAGTATATTTTCAAAATTGTTGAAACCAACTTGGTGAGTGAAAGCTGCCTGGTTTACACAGGCACAAATGCTGGACTGCATTTCCTGTGTCTTTAATCTTCCTTCTTAATCCGGATGTCAAAGAGCACAATCATGGCTCTGGGACCCAGGCTAGGCCCGCCACGGCGAGTGAAGATGGGAAGTTCAAAACTGCTCTGAAGACTAACTTTCCAATGCCGTGCTTTCCTTGGAGCTAAATGACTGATAATCAACCCGGTCCCCTTAATCACCTAGGGTTGAAAACACAAGAACAAGTCCTAGAGTTGTTTCTTAAAACACTAGTCACCCCTGGTTTCTTCAAGCATTTCTAAATCATTTAGCTGCTGGGAAATGGTACTACATCAGTTTTAGAGATGGGGAAAGTGAGGTAGTAACACGAGTTGGCAGAATACTTGGAGAAAAACCTCAGTCCTAGGCTCTCTCCTCCAAACTACACTCTCTTTCTCAAGGATCACTTCGGTAAAGATTTAAGATGGCCATAAAGCCTTTTATAACAATGTACCTGGGACTGGCACGAATTCCTCTGCTCCAATTCATTTCCGACAAAAGGCACAGCCTCCCTTCCCACTCCCCCTGTGGCAACATGCTATTGAAATTCCAGTTAGATCATGTCATTCAGACTCCATTTCTATAGCGACAGAGAGGTTATAAACACTGTGAACTGAATTTAGTTCAGAGAAAGCTTTTTCAGAACCTACTAAGGCTTGTCAACAGAAACACCCATTTTCCCCCGTGTACATTTAAGTTCAAAGGGTTAGAGAACAATGGAAGGGTTTCTAAGCCAAGAAAAACCTCACTGGCAGACTATATTTACTCTACCCACTTCTGGGTTTCTGCGAGTTTTTAAGTTGCCCATTGAAGAGAAAGTGCACAATAAACACGGTGAATGTCTATGCAGATACTTACAAAGCAAGAGAACACAGAGCTAAATCAAAAGAACAGGTTTTGGAAAAGTTTTATTGCATTTGTTTTCCATATGGAAGCATTAACAGAATTGAAAAGATGCAGCATGTTCACATGACTTTCTGAAAAGTGAGACAGACCTATTAACTTTTCTGTTCTCGGACTTGGATCTGCAGTCTAATGAACCTCATTTCCTCACAAACTGAAACAAAAAAAACCTTCTCAGTCTACAAGAATTTACAGACATCCAGTATTGAAAAAAACTACCCCCCAAATTTGTGATTGATTGAAGGGTTACCCATCCCAACCCCCCGGTTTCCCCAGTCCCCGTTAATTACTCTCACTGATTCTTTCATAGAGAAACTAAATTCCATGAATGTCCTGCCCCAATATAAAACACGAGCTCCCTCCCTCCCAAAGGTTCAGGTTTCCCCCCTTGAGCTGGGAGCAGAATGCCTCTCTCCCACCTGTGTGCAACTGTATCCAACTGCATGGACTGCCCAACCCCTGCTGCATTTCCCCCAACTATGTATACTCCAAGACAGTAAGCATGCAAGCTCCTTAACACTGAAAATTTCCCGGTTTAAAATATATATATATATGTATATATATATATTTATATAGGTATAAATATGTGAGAGGATGGAGTCACTTTACAGATTTACAAAGCCAGAATGGGGGAGAATGCAGAGAATTGAAAATGAACCTATGCAGACCATCTGTGGTGGTGGATTTTCTGATTCGACCGTTCTCCAAGCCTGCTCGTCACATTAACGACACTGCTGAACAGGCACCGGGGCTCGGGAAACGGTTATTTGTCTGAGACAGGGAGTCAAATGTACGCAAAGGAGAAGATGCTGCTCTCCTAAAAACTGTGGGTTGAATTTTTTTTCCCCCATTCTGATAATGCATTTTGAGTGGTTAAAAAAAACAAAACTTCTGTCAAAGCTGTTTTATTACCCACAGCAGGGCAAGTTTGGTCGATTTCCCGGGAGCGGGCAGAACCCCCGTCCACCTCTCACCCGCTGGGCCCTGCTCGTCCCTCTAAAAGTTGGCAGAGACGTCAGCAGACTTGTTTCACGCTGCCACACTTGTATATGACTCCACTGTGTCCAGGGCCCCTTTCTAACCTTAATGGCCTCTTATCCACATGTGAAAAAAGTCACATCTCGGGAAGCCGCCGCTGCCTGTTGCCGGCACGGTGCCGCCCGTGTGTCCCCTGAATGTCTCTGTAGGCAGATGAAGACTCCGGCAGACCACTGGCTGCTAATGCCCCCGCTGTACATGCCCATCACCAACACAAACCACTGTTAGCAGGAGGTCATGTGCCCTTTCACATTAGTTATGCCATTCAGAAAGCAAGGAGGAAACGAGAGGCCAGTAAAGTTAATTTTTTTTTAAAAAAAGGAGCTTCCGCCACCAAAAATATATAGGATGATATTTTAAAAACTTTGCAGAAGATGGGGTGGGGATGTGGGGGGGGACTTTTTTTTTTTCTCTCTGCAACACAGCCATTTCTCTTGACATAAAAAAAATAGTTTCTGTTTTGCGTCCGGTTTGAACATTCGTGTAAAATCTATTGAACAGTAGTGCCGTAATGTGATTTTTTGTTTTAGTGGAAATGCTGGTCAGGAATTCTTCAGACCACATACTGGTATGGGTCTGCTTTGCCTTGGTCTGGAGTAGCGAACGGGCTAAGCCATGCTATAGAGAACGGATGGCCAAATACTGCTTTCATGTTCATCCATTTTGTTTTTTTAGCCCATCTTCTCTCTTCCTTTTTCAATTGTTCTATTCCCTGAAAACAAGAACAATCACACTTTCAGTCAAGCACTTTCTTTCACCGCTGGGGTCCTGGTTCGGGGGAAATGGTCTCCAGTGCTCTATGGCAAATGGAGTCAAAGTTTGGGTGTTTTAAGGTAACTAGAGAATCGTGTCCTCTTTTTCCTGTTTTACAGAAATCTTATTATTTGGGAAAGTTTCCTTGAAGTTATACCTTTTTTTCTAGTCTAATCCAGAAACTCTCAAAAAAGGGGGGAAACCAGAACAAAAGCAGCAGTCACCTAACAACTATCCTGATTTTCTGATGTTGAAAACCAAATTTCGATCAGGGCTGGATGAGTTCACCCGACCCTTCCTGTTTGTCACAGAACTGGAGCACTCTGAGTGCTCGATAAATGCACCATAATAAATGATGATGCAAAATCACTTGGGATTCACTTGGCATGAAGCTCAGCTTCAAACTGCAACGACCAGCTTGCAGAAAAAAAAAAAATTGGATCATTTTTACAGTTCTGTCATCTTCCCCAGAGGCAGTTGTGTGAGAATGGGAGTGGTCGGTCCCATTTCGAACTGCTGCGCTCATCCATTAATGGCTAAGAACTAAGAAGAGGAGTTTGCTTGGGGGCCAGGGGGGAGGGTGAGGAAGGTATGATCAAAAGAAAAGGAAAGACACTGGATTAGTAAAGTTTAGAGGGACAGCACAGAGTAGACCTTTCAAATAGCCAATCCACCAGCCACAGTTACATTGACAACTTCCCCAGTACTATTGGCACGCAATAAAATGAATGGTGTCCGAGGCCGCAGTGCTCTGCACCCAGAAACGCTCAATAAATACCGCTGGCTGACTGAATGATTGTTGACAAAGATGCTTGGGCTAAATTTACGACCCGCCTTATGCTACCAATCCTGGCTTTGGGTGGGAAAGGAGGGCCTGTGCTCCTTTCTTTACAATTCTCTACTTCTTCTGCCAAACTCCAGGAGAATCTAGCGTTGTAGAAACTTTAGAAATGGACCCATCACTGCTCCTGTTTTATGTCACTTCTCCAGGGAGGCTCCAATCCCTCCTTTGCCCTATTGGATGGGGGGGTGGGGGGGACAGGGGAGTGAAGGGGACCAACTGCCAGGCAGGGAAGCAAGCACTTCAGGAAGGGAAGGAGGGAAGCCAGGAGTCCAAGCCTTCTAAGAATCAAGGCCAGTCCTGCTGGGGTTTTTGCCCTCTCCAGGCCATCAGATAGCCACCAGTGTTCCCCTTCCCTCTGGGATATCACAGCCGCTGGAGACCAGCTGAGGAGCAATGGCAGGTCGACTCCATCCCAAACACCCGGTGGGGTCTTTCACCCGAGGGCTTCCAGGAGCCTCGAATCATCATCATCATCATCATCACCAACTGCATATACCGAGTTCCGCATACAGCACCGTATTAGGGCTCGGACGGTTTCGCAGAAGGAGGGGAACTGTCACTCTGATGGAATGAACCCTGCCAGGTTCATCCTTGCGGAAAGAGAAGCAGCGTGGCTTAGCGGAAAGAGCACGGGCTTGGGAGTTGGAGGGCGTGGGTGCTAATCCTGGCTCCGCCGCTGGTCGGCTGTGGGACTCTGAGCAAGTCATTTAACTTCTCTGTGCCTCAGTTACCTCATCTGTAAAATGGGGATTAAGACTGTGAGCCCCACTTGGGACAACCTGATTACCCTGTATTCTCCCCCGCAGTGCTTAGAACAGCACATAGTAAGCACTTAAATACCATAAAAAAAAGAAATTAAAAGTTTTCTCTCTTGAGGTGGCGGCAGGCAGCCCCCCACTAGGTGAGGGAAAGTTACGGGAGAGGGCCGAAGCTAGGCCAGTGGGTGGGAGGGGCAGGATAGGGTACCCCAATTTATATTGGGGTTGAGAATAATGCCTCCTTCGCCTGACCCAAAGAGCGTGGAGGGGAGGTGATGCCAAGCTTCCTTTTGGGATGCTGGGAAACAGAAATTAGGGAGGAGTGCAGGGGAGCTTGGAGGATATTTTGCCCCTTCCCTTCCCATCCCTTTCCCTCAAAGAGTGGGGTGGTGGTGAGGGGAAGCTTTAACTATCACATATTTCCAAAGGAAGTTCCTCTGTGCCCCTTGTACCACAGATCCACACAAGATTAGTCTCCAGGCAAGCAATGGGACCTATGATTCTTTCCACCTTTAGGGGAGATGGTTTCCTTTAAAAAAAAAAAAAAATTGGAACGCAGGGGTTAACCTTACATGAAGTTACTACTTCTCAGGCTGCTTCAAGGCAAACTTCTGGCCCACATACTGGTTTCCTTAGTGGGCAGAACATACCTTCATCCAGCTGTCTCAGGAGGCACTCTCAGTTTTAGACCCTGCCTGCTCAAAAGCTAAAACTATTTGGCTGGCAAGGGGGTCTCCAAAGACAACTCATTCTCATAATACGTGTGTGTGCGTGCGTGCACGCACATGCATATAATACTACTAACGGTATTTAT
Source organism: Tachyglossus aculeatus (assembly GCF_015852505.1). NCBI lineage: Eukaryota > Metazoa > Chordata > Mammalia > Monotremata > Tachyglossidae > Tachyglossus > Tachyglossus aculeatus. The sequence goes on along the minus strand of NC_052067.1, from coordinate 37,676,846 downwards.
TAAGTGCTTACTATGTGCAAAGCACTGTGCTAAGCGCTGGGGAGGTTACAAGGTGATCAGGATGCCCCATGGGGGGCTCACAGTCTTAATCCTCATTTTACAGATGAGGTAACAGGCACAGAGAAGTGAAGTGACTTGCCCAAAGTCACACAGCTGACAAGTGGCGGAGCCAGGATTTGAACCCATGACCTCTGACTCCAAAGCCCAGGCTTTCCCCACTGAGCCACGCTGCGTATGTGAATATATATTGGAAAACCTCCATAAGGGAACTAAAAGGAGTGACTCCTTGAGATGGCATGAAGGAGAAACAGCTGGGATGGGGGCCCAAGACAGCAAAGTACTCCCTTGTATTTTTATTGCATTCTCCCAAGTGCTCTGCACACAGTTGAAGCTAAGTAAATACTGGTCGATGTAATGATGTGTAAAAAATTCCTGAGTAATCATTTTCATTTATTTACCTTTCCATTCTCTGGTGACTTCTGAACCCTGTCATTATTTCTTCTTTCTGCTCCCACTATTTATTAATACATTTTGGGCTGGCCTGTCTCCTCCCCAGATTGTAAGCGCCTCAAGGGCAGGGACCATATGGTAGTCATCTAATGTACCCTCTCCCTAACTGTCCGAGCCCTCTCTTAGAGGCATTAGCACACCACGGATACGACTGATGATGATGATGATGACGATGATGGAAGTGACCACAGTACCAGCTGAGCAGCAGCACGGACTGCACGAACGTCTGCCACTTGAACAACGAAAGCAACCCCATACTCCTGTGGGCTGGGGAGTCCTGTCTAAAGGTGATTAGGCATAAGTGATCAGAAAATAAATACTCAGGACAGTTAGTTCAGTTCTTGCATTCTCCTTAGTAACACCCCTGTTAGTCAGACACAGATATGGTGATACCTGGACAGGAAGTGGCCAGTTACCTTGGAAGAGGCTGAAACTGTCCCCTCCTGTGGACCTTTATTCCTGGTTTACTCTGAGTGGAAAATCACAGCCCCTGAACTAAATTATCCTCGTCTCTGCGTCAACACAGCTCCAGGAAACACTGGCAAAGCCCCCCCGCAGGCCACAGTTTGGGAAGAGCTGACCCAAGGATCCCCACGGGCCCCACAAAGAGAACCACGAGGGGACAGGAAGGAAGGCAGTTAACACAAAAGCCATGCCTTGCTCCTCTCCCGCCTTTTTGGCTTGCTGGAGGGAGAACGGTCTCTCCCGTTGGGAGCGATCATCCAACTCGGACTCCAGGAGGGTCACGGACAGGAGAGGAGGTTTGGGAAAGGCCAACCCCAGACTCCACCGGCCACTGATTCCGGAGGACAGAGAATTCCCTGAGGGAGGCGAGCCCAACCTCTGCAGTGCCTACGGCACAGGACCGTCCTACGCTGGAAGCCTTCCCCTGTGGGAGACAACCTTGGATCCCCTCTGGACCACGAGCCCAGTTCTGGCAGGGAATACGCTCCAGCCACAGCAGGTAAATGCAGAAAACAGAGAGGGAGGCTGATGGCTGGGTTGATCTCCACATATCTCTTCCCCTTTCTCTGCGTTGTATATAGGGGTAGGGAGAAGGAAGGAAGTTCAATCTTGCAAACAGATCTGCCATGGAACTGAAGTGCTGCCAACTGCTCATGAGGAAGCAGAAGGGGCACTTCAGTGTCACCACCAATGTATGCAATATAAGCCTAACTAATGCTCTTAGAAAGGGGAGCTTTCTCCAATGGAACACCTGGGCCTGTCCTCAACATAATAAAAGAGGACAGTGCGTGCATATACAAGTACCATGTGCACAATCTTCATTTTCACTTAAGTTGCAATAAGTTGGTAGACCTGAGAGGTGCTGACATTAGGCCCTGGTGATCTGCTCAGCTTGTAATTTCTGGGCTGGTCTCACAGCACCTAAGTACCCCAGCTCGGGGAAGCAGCTGCCATGCCATTACCGCGCCCGGCCCCCCTCAGCCTCTCCTGAGCTCAAGGCCACGGAACTTCAGAGCAGGAAGAAGAGGGAGGGCCACGTACCGTTTCATCGGTGCAGATGGAGTGAACCTGGGTCCCAAACATCACTGACGTGAAGATGAGGAAAAGGAGGCCCTCGAAACACAGCAGGATGAGAAGAATCACTGTAGTGGGTGGAGAGAAAGAGCTGCATTCTGGAAAGAAAAAGAACAAGGGCTTAGGGTCTAAATGCAGGGGCCGCAGAATCAGCAGAATCACACACCGTGGGGTTTCGGTGCCTATCTTCCTGGTGGGTCGCAGGACAAATTCCCAACCGTCCTGCCCCTGGTTTGGGGTGAGGGAGGAGGGCAGCTGACCCTGAAGGAAAGGTGGGGTGGGTTCCCATCCATCCTTGAGGAGCTCCTGCAGCCCCCTCCTGCCTGGGTTCGCCTCTAAGCTGAAGGGCTCCCATGACTGGGTGAAACACATGCTGACTGTGAGCCCACTGTTGGGTAGGGACCGTTTCTATATGTTGCCAACTTGTACTTCCCAAGCGCTTAGTACAGTGCTCTGCACACAGTAAGCGCTCAATAAATATGATTGATTGATTGAGTCTGGGAACAGATGGGACAAAGGCCGGGATCAGGCCTGACAACCTCAGCTCCAACAGAAGCCCCAGGACTAGGCTGATCTCCTCAGAGATCTCCTCCTCTGGACTGGGGATGTCCTTGGGCCGGACTGCATCATCTTGGCTCCCAGCGCTTAAAACAGTGCTTTGCACATAGTAAGCGCTTAATAAATGCTATTATTATTATTATTCCTTCCTCCCTTCCCCCACTCCCCGACCTCAGTTCAGGGAGGTCCTAGGAGCTCCAGACTTGTCAAACATTTCTTTGGCCAACCCCACCTGCGTGGTTTTGCTTATTGTTACCCTTCTCTTCCCCTTCCTCCCTCCACCTCTGCCCACACGGACTAGCAGCAAAAACCCTGAGAGATCCTCCACGGGTGCAAAAGAAACTGAACCAAGACGGGGAGTTCATTAAGTCTAAAGACTCTCAGACTGAGGGTCAGAAGGCCCAGCTAAGCCAAGGGCAGGGGCCACGTTCGGTTCCCCCACTGCATGATCCTGACCCGCCTAATAGCTGCCCCGGGGAAGAAAGGAGGGACAGTGAGGTACGGAGCTCTGGGGTGAGAGGGAACACAAGAGAACAGATAATTTTTCCCTGCCCTGTAACCCAGAGGTTTAGGTGTCCAATAGACACCATGATGAGCTTACTGAGGGTGCACAGTGGGGACCTGTGTCAGAGCACATTCTGTGTCACACTGCAGAGGTGCTACTTTATAAGCCATTTCTAAGCCCAAAGCAAGATGGTGGGAAATGGTCCCCAGGGCTGGTCACTGAGCGGAAAAAGCCCGGGCTTTGGAGTCAGAGGTCATGGGTTCAAATCCCGGCTCCGCCGACTGTCAGCTGTGTGACTTTGGGCAAGTCACTTCGCTTCTCCGTGCCTCAGTTACCTCATCTGGAAAATGGGGATTAAGACTGTGAGCCCCCCTTGGGACAACCTGTTCACCTTGTAAACTCCCCAGCGCTTAGAACAGTGCTTTGCACATAGTAGGCGCTTAATAAATGCCATCATTATTATTATTATTGTTGGGTGAGTAGGCTGCAAAGGGGGTGTGTTCGCAGACCACAGCCCAGCGGTTCCTTGTACCCATTCTTTTCCCATCTTCCTTATGATAAGTCTTGGGCTTGGTGCCAGAAAAATTAGTGTCCATGACAACTGATGGAAATAGGTCTCTCCTTTCTGTAACGTAACACATCAACGCAGCGGAGACGAATTGACTGAAAGGGGAGTGGTGCGGGGTGGGAAGTTTGTACAGAGCGAGGAAAGGCACAGTGACCAGGGAAAACAGTTTTTTAATGGCAGGGAGGTAACTACCAACCCTACTCCAACCTACCGAGTTCGGGAAACAGGTATTACAGGAAATTGTCTTTCAAAGCTGCAGGGCTGAGGAAGGAAAGCACTCCAGTGAGGCTGAAGAGGATTTCTAAAGTCAAAGCCACTAATACCGTAGTCCTCTTTGAAATGCTTTTCCTCACATTCGGTGTTTCTGGGCGGAAGACAGGCCCTATCGATCATCCAAGCAACACTTCCTACTTAGGTGTTTTCCTGCTTAAGTATTTAATTATTTCAAGGCAACTGGAAAACATCTGTGGGAATGTTTTCCTTTTGGTTTCACAAAAAACAAACAAACCATAGTGCTTTCGGTTCTAGCCAATTCTCTTCACAAAGATTAATTTACACAATAAAAAAGGCTAAATGTGAGGGTAACTTAAACAATTAGTTTTATCCTATATAAAGGAAAATTAACTGCTTAGACACTCATTTTGATTCAGAGTGCTCTGGCATCAGATCAAACTGTCTCATACTCTGATACCTCGTCCAAAAGAGCAACCATCTCTTTTCTCTACCTTTCTGAACACTTATTTATTTCCCTTGAGTTGATATCCTCACCCAGCCACCCTCCCCACCCACCAATTTTTGCTCTTTGCCTGCATTTTCCACCACGGGTTTTCCAAACAGAAACGACAAATCATTATTTGACACCGCTCTGAAACTAGGCTGGAAAGCTGGGAGGATGCTTTGCACCAACAATGACGGCTCCTCCGTATTCCTGTCTTAATAAAAGCTCCTGGGGGCAAAAGCCGATGTGATGAGGCTGCCTCTTGACCCAGAAAAAAACACCACCGGCTTTAATCCTGGGCAAAGGGGGAAGGCACTTACTTGTCCAGTCTTCTTCGAAGCAGTACAGGAAATGAAATCCCACCATGATGAGGGCATGCAGGGAAATGAGTGCTATATACATCTGAAACAGGAAAAAGCATGAAGACACCAATCAATCAATCAATCAATCAATCGTATTTATTGAGCGCTTACTATGTGCAGAGCACTGTACTAAGCGCTTGGGAAGTACAAATTGGCAACGCATAGAGACAGTCCCTACCCAACAGTGGGCTCACAGTCTAAAAGGGGGAGACAGAGAACAGAACCAAACATACCAACAAAATAAAATAAATAGGATAGAAATGTACAAGTAAAATAAATAAATAAATAAATAAATAAATAAATAAATAAATAGATAAATAGATAGATAGATAGATAGATAGATAGATAGATAGAGTCAGGTCAGGTCCCTGTTCCAACTAAGAGCTTCCTAACGGGAAAGATCGTTAGACCCCGGAATGTGGTTTTCTTAATGGTACCTGTTAAGTGCTTACTATGTTCCAGGCACTATAATAAGCACTGGGGAAGATGTAAGATAATCCGACTGGACACGGTCCATGTTCTACATGGGGCTCGCCAGTTTAATCCCCATTTCACAGAAGAGATAACGGAGGCCCAGAGAAGTGACTTGCCCAGGGTCACACGGCGGACAACTGGCAGAGCCGGGACTAGAACTCGGGTCCTTCTGACTCCCAAGCTTGTGCTCTATCCACTAGGCCATACGGCTTCTCAATGGTTGCTGAAGGATGGGGTGGAATATCCTTTCTTGGAACTCCGCAATAACAGGGTAAGCGTGGTGGACCTCTGGTTCTGCTTGAAGGCAGAAGAGCTCGCAGGGTCCAGACTTTATGAGGAAGGAGATACCCTGGGAGCCACGTACAGAACAAGCAGAGAAACCAACACCAAAAGGCAGGCAAACATCCAACTCTCACTGGACGTGGTGCAAGGAGGAGTGTCCTGAGGCGAATGAGGAAAGAACCCACACCTGCAGGCGCTGGTTGTCAATGATTTTAACCTGGTGTTTCATGATTGTGATCGTAACCCAAAACGGAGCAACTGCCCACGGGTAAGAAAGACAAACAGCTAGCTGAAATGAAGTACTTCAATCACATCACTTACTGGGACGGGGCAAGCTATTCCCAAGAATCCCACTCATTTCCCTTCATCTGTGGAGTTTTAAGTGGCTGGTTTGATTGACCGTGATCCCAATGAATATCACTATTCTGAATGATAGCAATGATCATTATTACCACTCAAACATTCCACACAAAGAGCTTTAAACGAATTTCACGGTTTCGGGAGGGAAGGATAGGAAAATTCTGAGGAAACTTACTGTAAACAGTACAAAGTACTTCTGGTTATTCTCTCCTACGCAGTTATTAACCCACGGGCAGTGGTGGTCCATTTTCCGAATACACCTCTTGCAGACGCTGGAAAAAAAAATGAATCAGAAAAGCCTTACAGGGATCCATCCCCTTTTCTAGACTGAATCAGGAAAATTAAGAATGTAACCCAGGGATTAGAGGAAGATGGGATAAAATAAACCCACAATAGGAAAATGGAGGATGAAACAAGATAGTCCCTTGACTGGGGGAAAAAATGGATCTTCTTTTATCCCAAGTTTTGAAAAAGAGCATCGGTTGCCTCTCAGCCACCTAGCATTCTTCAAACTCACACAAAAAGTGAGGGCATGCAGGTAAATGTGAGCGACATTCTTTCTTTTAATGGCATTTGTTAAGCATTTACTATGTGCCAGGCACTGTACTAAGTGCTGGCAAGCTAATCAATTTAAACACAGCCCATGTCCCACATGGGGTTCTTAATTCCCATTTTACGCAAGAGGTAACGGAGGCACAGAGAAGTTCAGTGACTTGTCCAAGGTGACACAGCAGAAAACTGGCAGAGCTGGGTTTAGAACCCAGGTCCTTCTGTCTCCCGGGCTCAGGCTCTATCCATTAGGCCGTGCTCCTTCTCAGAAACAGGAAAACTTGGTAATTTTGAGCTAGTCTACCTAAATACCCTGAAGAAGACGGATCAAAGAGTTGTGTTTGACTGAACTTCAGGACTCAAAAGGCCAGCAAAAGGATGGTCCTCAGATCCCCACTAGCAGCTGCACAATTCTGTCTGGTATTGGGCCCACTGTCTGTAATATTTACTGAGCGCTTACTATGCACAGCACACTGCGCTAAGCACTTGGGAAAATTGGTAGATGTTCTCTGCCCACCAGGAGCTTATGGACTAGATGGGGAGAGAGACACTAAAATAAATTTCAGATATGTCCATAAGTGCTTTGGGGCTGAGGGTGTGGCGAATATCAAGTGTTTAAAAAGGGACAGGGGACGCCGAAGGTAGAGGGAAAAAAAGTTGGGAAAGGCCTCTTGGAGGAGAGGTGATTTTAATAAGGTTTTGAAAATGGGGAGAGTGGTGGTCCATCAGACACGAAGGGGGAAGGAGTTCTAAGCCGAGGAAAGACTTGGGCAAGGGGTCGGCGGTGAGACAGATGAGACTGAGGAACAATGAGTAGGCTAGCATTAGAGGAACAAAGTGAATGGGTTGAGTTGAAGCAGGAAATGAGTGAGGTAAGATTGGATGGGGAGAGCTGAGTACTTTAAAACTAATGATAAGGGGCTCCTGTTTGAAGCACAGGTGGATGGGCAACCACTGGAGGGTCTTGAGGTGTGAGGAGAAATGGACTGAATTTTTTTTTTCTTTTTTTTGGAAGAACGATCTGGGCAGCAGAGTGAAGTTGGGACTGGAGTGGGGAGAGGCAGGGAGGTTAACGAGGGGACTGATTCGACAGTCAAGAGGGTTTACGGTGAATGCTTGGATCGGCTTAGTAGCAGTTTGGATGGAGAGGAGAGGGGAGATTTTACTGATGTTGTGAAGGTAGGACACGATTTGCTGAGAGACTGAATAAATGGGTTAAATGAGAGATGAATCGAGATTAATGCTAAGGTTACGGGTTTGTGAGATAGGGAGGGGGGTGGTGGTGCTGCTGCTTTCAGTGATGGTAAAGAGAGGGAGAGGACAGGGTTGGAGGAGTTCTGTTTTGGACATGATAAAGGTCTAGGGGACTGAAGGACTGGGAAGAGAGTTGGGGCATGGTGAATTAATTGGGAACAGGGAAAGAAAAGTTGGCAGCCTCATCTAATTTTCTGGTAATCTTTTCACCCCTTGCCCAAGAGATATGACTATTAGGTTTCCAAGTGCTCTTCTGCCTCCTCTGCTACAAAATCTCTTAATAGTTTTACCAAGTGAGTGCCAAGCAGTCAGGCTTTGGATACCTGTAAATGGAGGAAGATGTGTAGGAGTGTAAACAAGAAAGGACATTAGGAACCTACCCTTCTCTTCCCCTTCCCCTATCCTAACCCCGACCCCACCAAGAGGAAGAATGACAAACACAGGAAAAGGGTGATTTCACAACAATCAGAACCAAGTTGCAAAGTGCAGCCAGATGAAGCAACTACACATACTTTAGAATGAGATACAATAAGAGAGCAGGTTGAGAACTGGTAAAATACATACAGTTCCTGGCAACAAAGAAAACCAAAACTGAGGTACCAATTCCCAGCTCTCTGATGCCCAAACATTGGCTTAAATTCAAGCTCTAGGGAAAAGGAGCAGGCCTACAACTGTGAACAAAGTTTTCCAATTTTGTAGTTGATTGGCCTGATAGCCCCATTTACATTCTGCCTTCATTTCAACCTTAGACAACCTTGTGTTCATTAGTAACGGCTTCTGATCTGGGAAGAAATTTAATACCGGCACTCTTTAAAATGAGCTATTTTTAATCACTTACCGGGCTAGAGAAATCTGGTAAAGTTCTAGTCACTTCCATTCAGCTCTGAGTTTTTAAGTCACCGTTTTGAAAGGATACGGGCTATACTTCTGTCCTCCATCCACCCCCCCCCCCCCTCCACCCCCCAACATGATTAGTTTTTCCCTGCAAGTTTGGGCACCAAGGAATCACCCAATTGCTTGGGAAAACCGCCTGCGCACACTATTACGTATGGTCCTGCTCAAGGCTAACAGGCCCAGATAACCAAAGATCATAATACCCTGGAGGCTAACGGGAAAGTCAGAGTGGCAAAGCAGGACAAGGTGGGACATTTCCGTCAGACTATGCAGATGACCTGGTTGGTTTTAGCTCCACAACTGTGCCTGCTGACTGGGATTAAACTAGAAGCAAGGTGCACTGAACCAAAACTGGGTCCAGAGAGGGGAAATGACTTTGGGAAGAGCAAATTGTCCCAAACAAACGAAATCTCAGGCCACATAGGAGGAGGAGTAGATGTGATGCAACTACTGGTGTTTCTTCATCATCAGTAAACAAGAAATTGATGCTGTTAATAACATCTTGGATTTTAGATAGCACTTCTATTTCCAAACCATTCTCACACTATTTCTCTCATTTCTGCCTCACAACAACTCTGCGATATAGATAGAGAAGCAAGCATTATTATCCCCTTTTTGCAGAAGAGGAAACTGAGGTAAAGAGATGTTACATATCCTGCCCAGGGTCACCCAGCAGGCTGGTGGCAGAGGTTGTACTGGAACCTGAACCCTGATCCTCTGGCTTCCAGACTGGTGCTCTTTCACATCACTGTTAGCACTACTGGATGGGTATCAGCCTGCCTAGACGTCAATGACTCAGTGTCTACCACGGGCTAATTTTTTTCAGCATCTTTATCAGTGACCTAGGCAAACTGGAAAACACACATCTAATCTGCTGAAGATACCAGTCTGGCAGGGTTTCGAACACTCTGCAAGCAGGAATGGAATTCAAAGGGATGTATTTGGAATTAGTCCTATAAAAGCAAGATGAAATTCAATGGGGACAACTGCACAGTAACATACTTGAGGACAAAAAGCAAACGGCACAAAATACCGGAAGGGAAAATACTAACTAAACACAAGGGCGCAAGAAGAAAGACCCGGGGGGTTGTGGCTAACCAGGAGCTGAAAAGGAATCAGCAAGGTAGGGTCATTATTATACAAGCCGATTTAATACTTGGATGTATCAAAAGGATGTCAACATTCAAGAGTTGGGAAATCTTCTATAATCTGCACTAGCCTGACCTTGAGTAGAGTTTTTTACTTTAATTGTAGTCTCCCAAGTGTGCAATACAGTGTTCTTCACAGAGTCGGCACTCATAGAGTCCACTGAACGAATAACGTTGTTGATGTTGTTGGTCCAATGCTGCAGACCATATTACCGATAAAAGGAAAAGAAAACAGATTCTTTGAATAATGTCAGTCAGGCTCGTTTAGGTTAGAGAAGAGAAAGCCAAGGATAACTTAATAACTGTTTTAATATTCTTTTTCTCCCACCTGCTTCTACTGATTCTAAATCATAGTTTGCCTGTCTGCCTCCTCCATTGTTTCCTGAAAGGCAGGAAACACGTTTTCCATAGCCCCCAAAGATCCAACAACAGGAAATGAGCTTAAATTAAAATGGGTGAATTTGGTTGGACAAAGTCCACTTTCAGGGCGAGACCATCACTGGGATCGGCTACCAACATGGCTCCTCCATCACTGAAATACCCTTTCGAGGACCCGTCTCTAATCATTAGATCCTAGGAAATGAATTCATAAGAGCACTCAGTGTTCCTCCCCTTCCCGTCTCATCTATTACCCTCACTCCATGCCCCTCCCATCAGGCTACCCTAAGCTGCGGATGGCATCTCTGAAGTGGCTTTCAAGGTAACTGGCCTTGCCATTGTTCAAAAACAGTGCTGGGAGTAAGTTGAACCGGGAGAAACTCAGGCCAGATATAAGAAAAAGTCCCAAGACAAATGTTCCAAGCCTCTGGCCTGCCCGTTGTGTCTTCTCCAGGGTGGGAAGCACGGGCCCCACAGATCTTTGAGCTCACCCTGGGTCTCTGACAAGGCCTAGGGGTTTCCAGCTGAGGCTGAAAAGACCCCAGATGGCTTTCTGGCCATTAACTCTTGGAAACCTGCCCCGCTTCCAGGCTTCATCCCTCCCGACAAGGAGGTTTTCCCGACAAGGGTGGGATCACCGGGTCGGAGCACCTGAGCTGAGTGGCTCATATCAGCTTTGACCTTCTCAACCCATCAATGGGCTTCAAGCCCACTAGGGTGTTTCGAACTGGAACGGAGAGTTGCACCGTGACTCCTGTGTGTTTCTGGCCATTTGGTATTTTCCTGTAAATACAGACCCCAATTCATATCAAATATTGACAGACCCAACAGGTTCCAAACACTCCACTTCTGAGACAGGCTGGCGTTAAACACAGATGCTCCAGGGAAAGGTCATATTCTTGGAATTACGAAGACAGTTTGAAAGACAGACGTTCTCTGGGCCCACGTTTCCCAACACAGAGCACAAGCAAGCAGAGTAGAGGGTCATTAAATTTTCTGCATCCAAAGAGAGGGTTTCTTGTAATGCCAAACCCACAAGGCAGCTCTATCTCTTATGCGGGTGGATTCTGTTTGACTAGAAGGCCAGGCTTTCATTTATCCCAAACTGTTGGCCCACAGAACTGCTCTGGCTCTGACACACCATTCAGAATTGCACAGATGTCGGCTCACATTTTCTGTGGCATGAATAAGTGACATGCACCATCGTTTTGGCTCGGCTGAATCAGTGACTCTTGTTTTGCTTGAGCTGATTTGTTTGCAGGAGAGCCAAAGAAAGCCTAATCTGGAGCGCCCAGTGAGTGGAGAGATTCCGGGGAGTCAGAGAGGAGAATGTAAATCAGGGAGGGGTGGCAAAGTGAGGAGAAAATGGAAGAGTTATGTTCATAGGCAAATGTTACAGTGTTACACACATATCGGGCTACTCCCTTTAAAACGCCAGCGCTTCACAACAGAATGTCCCTCCCCAGTCCCCGTGAATAGTGATATTTTCTAACACGGCCATGGCATTCCAAGAACAGCCACTTTGCTGGCATATTTTCACTTTCAAGTATCGCCATCGCCTCTGGCCTGACACTGGTAGTGAATTACTGGGATCAGAGGTAGAAAACTGTGATTTTATTTTACCACCTGGAATCTAAAGGCAGGAAAGACTGCTAAATGTTTTGGGGTTTCCTACAAGAATGCTTTAACAAACCATCACATACAGCCTACAGACTACGTTGTAAGAAAATGATTACACTATCACCAGTTTCTAGGAACCACTGCCCAGCTAGAAAAGAACAGAGTGCATTCCCTCCCCGAGAAGTAGGAGTAAGCCACTGAACTCCTCCTTTTCCCAAACACAAACTGAGAAAAGTTTAATGAGGACTTGGCATTAGAACTTGGCGGGGAAAGACGAGGGGGAACTTGTAGAGGGTCTTTACCCTCTAAGCATTTTGATACTCACCCCAGTCCCACAGCACTTATGTACATAGCCCTCTTCCCTATTTGCCCTATCTGCAATTTATTTTAATGTCTGTCTGTAAAGCTGTAAGCTCTGAGGGCAGGGGTCACGTCTACCAACTCTTGTACTGTACCTCCCCAAGCGTTTAGTACAGTGTTCTGCATACAGCAAGCACTCAATAAATACCATTGATTGAAGGGGGATAGAGGGGGAGGCGAGAAGGAGGAGGAGAACAGCGTGGGCACAATGCAGGGACAAAGAAAGCGCTGAATTACTATAAAAGTTGCTGTCAGTAGTCACCATGAATTGGCAATAAGCATGCTAACTCGAGGAAACTCTTGGCCAATAAAGCTCTACCAGTTCCTCCTCATCCACGTGCCAGGCCAGCTTGGGATGGCAAACCTCAAACATTCGAGTCAATCCTGAACAAAAATGCTACAATGCCTTCACAAACCACAGCCGTGCCTTTATAGATTTGGAAGGCTGACCCTTTTTTTAATACTAAGGGAATTTAATTTTAAACTCCCCAAATGACAGTTAAAATGTAACGAATGGCCAAAGGTTTCTAGTCTCTCAAACTTCAACATCTCTAAATAAAAAAGTCAAACTCTACCTTCCCTACTCCCTCTCAAAAAAAAAAAAAAAAAAGGGCTGATTTTGTTGAATTCCTTACTCATTGCTTCTGGGATATTTTTTAAGGTTCTCGTTTCAGTCCGGCCCAGGTATTGTCAAACATTAAAAGCTTCAATTCCCTCAGAGACCTCCAAGGTTAACCAATACCTCCCAAATTGGCTAAACCGTGGGCCCTTCAGAAGAGAAGGACGGCAAAGAGCAGGAAGAGGAGGCTGGAGACAAATGGTTGGGGTAGATATGATCAAGCATTCCTCCACGGCTGAAAAGGTCAGTCTATACAACTCTCCCTTCCCCAGTTCCTCCTCCTCTCTTCTCTCTGGGCTGGGCCCCTTCACTTTGATTTGATGTAAACAGCATTTTCCAGGTCTAAACAGCATTTTCCAGGTCAGTGGCATTGAACACACATGGGAAAAACCTCAAGGCAAGCTATCGGCATTAGGATTTTTACCAGCAGGGCTGTGGAGAAAAGTTGCCATTTTCATGCACATTACTGGCAACAGAGTGAAACAGCAACTGAGGGCCTAAAATAACACAATGAGCCTCTTAATCGATCAATCAATTAATGGCATTTATTGAGCACTTACTGTACAGACCACTGGAATAAGCACTTGGAAAAGTACAATTCAACAGAATTGGTAGGCCCGGTCCTTGCCTTTGACCACAAGTAACTTGCAGTCTACAGGGAGAGACACAGACATTAAAATAAATGCCTGTCTTAGCTTTTCCACCTTCAGTCGGCGACTAAAAGATGCAAGCTCTTAGAGACGGGGCCTGGGGGTTAGAGATCCCAAATGCCGGATGCGTGGATTGGATGAGGGAGATGCCAATGGAGGTACCTGCAATGATGGGCTCTGTCAGGTTTGATGCTGCAGCACTTCGGACACTTGTACACCACCTGTCCTGGTTTGAGCTGTAAACTTTCAATGAATTCTTTTGTGGCATTTCCTTTGGGTACTGCACCCTGGAAACAAATAAAAAAGGTTGAGAGGGAGTGGTGGGAAAAACTGAGTGTACCCTCATTTCAAGACACTCACTTCCAAATACATTTGCACAGACAATATTAAATTTGCTTTAAAGAAGAGGTGCACGGAAACCAGGGATTGTGAACACCTGTGAAATCTTCTAAAAATGAACCTGTATAACTGCCACAAAAAAAATCCAACCATCCAATGATGCAAATCGATCACCATGTGGTCACATGTAAGGCCGAGCAAAAACTGAAACAGAAAATCCTGAATTCTAACCTAGCCTCTGTTTGCCTGATTTCTGAACTTCCAAATATCTTACCATGGTAGTGTCCCAAAAGAGAGCCTGTGAACACTGGCCTGCCAAAGAAGGGCCAGGGAGAAAATTTGCTTATACTAAAACAAAAAAAAACTAGATTAAGAAAAGGTGCTATCCGCCATTCAACACTTGGAAAAGGAGGGGAAGGCTTCAGCCATTTGGAGTAGAAAATGTGAATACGGGAGTGTCTTGGACTAAAAGACATTTCTAAATTTTTTGAATCCCGTGGACTCACACTTCTTTAGACTGATGTTCTTTGCAATGATTTGGAACATTCTTGCTCTAATATGATTCCTTAAAATGTGTTTAAAAAATTGCAGGGCAACGACTAGCAATGAACAATCTGTTTAACTTTAATAGTAAAACATTATTCGACATCTGTCCCACAAAATAATGGGGTTTCAAAAGAACTGTCCAAAAGGGGAAGGGTGTTACCCCCAAATAAAGAGAGGATTTATGGGGCCTTCAGTCAAAAAAGTTGACGAGCCACTTACTTTCTCAGTTAAAGGAAAAAACCCACTAAGGACTAAGATCCAGTGTTTAGTATAGTGCCTGACTCATACTAAGCACTTACCAAATACCTTAAAAAAATCTGTCTAGTAAAGGAACTTGTATTACGTGGTTGTGTTCTTGAAAAACCCGCCATTATCGGGAAAAAATGTGTTATAATAGCCTTTGATTCACTGGGAATTAATGAGTTAGAAAGCAGATGCTTCAGAGACATCACTGCGAGTGACATTCTCCTATGCAGATTTCTATATTTTTGTTCTGCCCATATCTAAGCAGAATGCTTGAAATTCACTTATTTTCCTGCATAAAATACAGTAAATTTGCCAAGACACAAACACCAAGTATTGGGCAATATGGTGCCGTGCAGTTAGGGCTGAGAGGTTTAGCAGCACAACACCTAGACTCATACCACGTGCAGGCTCACAAGCGTCTCTTTCTAAACTGAATTACTTGTGCCAACTTGTGGGTTGTGTAACAGCAGACCAGACTTGAGTCATGGGAACAATATTCCCACAGTCTTCCATCTCGTATACGAATTGTGTACGAAAAACAAGTTATGGCAGAAGTGGGTCATTTGAATGCATTCATGAATGAGAGGTCCATAGGAAAAATTAGGGATTCCAGATGGTACAATTCCCAACCATGTGGAGGGCAACGACCACCATGGTCTTTCAAGCATCACTGTCGGAGATCAGATCCTGGGATCAGTGGACCATTGCTTAGGTTAGGTTACTTGAATAAAATGGTTTTCATCCGAGAAACCCATTCATCATTCCCTCTGAGAAAACTGCCCTGGGCCATGAATCTTCCCCATGATCTCTTAGAAGCAGCATGGCTCAGTGGAAAGAGCACGGGCTTGGGAGTCAGAGGTCATGGGTTCAAATCCTGGCTCCGCCAATTGTCAGCTGTGTGACTTTGGGCACGTCACAACTTCTCTGGGCCTCAGTTACCTCATTTATAAAATGGGGATTAAGACTGTGAGCCCCACGTGGGACAACCTGATCACCTTGTAACCTCCCCAGCACTTAGAATAGTGCTTTGACATAGTAAGTACTTAACAAATGCCATCATCATTATTATTATTAGAAGAGAAGGACACTGTCTTTGGGGTTTCTGTAGTTTCCCCATTCCCGTTCCTTTACTGTGGGGAGAATTGTGGCAGTAAGTGGTTAGAGAAAATGTGGGGTCAAATTAGGTTTCTCTTCTGGATAATAGGGTCTCCAGTATGAGAAAAATCTTCTCATGAAGCCAAGCGACCTCTCAGCCTCCAAACAAAGTGTTTAAGGGGAAAAACGGCAAGTGTTATTTCCTCTCTAGAGAATCTAGAGAGAAGTTTTAAGCGCCCACTTGCAGGGAAAAGAAGGTGTGAACTGCAAAGGCGCACACTTAGGCAATAAAGGAAAAAAGAAGGGTAAAATTTAAGCAAACGGTATGGTAACGGTAATGTGCAGTGAAAAGATTCCTTCAGGCCAGCACTCTAAATCTGGAAACCCGAGGCGACATCTGACTCCCGAAGGGATACTGGGTAGCCCAAGAACAAATCCTCATGGAAAGCTCTTAATGGCTTTTTCCTCTGTGATCTTGTTCAAATGCCCTGCTCATTCAGGCTTCTCCTTTGCAGTACGAATACACAGATTTCTGCCATTAAAATTCTTATTTTGAAGGTTTCCCAGTTTCTTATAAAGAGATTTCACAAAACCACACCTTCAGTGGAGGATCTGGCCTGCTCTCGAACTACTTTAAATGAAAGTACACTTCAGAAGTCGGAGAGCATTGCTCAACGCTACTGTTCCCAAAGTGTCTGTGCGAGGTTTTCCAGAGACCCATGCTCGGGCTGTCGAGGGGGCTTCGGGGGTCAAGCAAATTGGTTGGAGGACGTGTTTCAAGTGGCAAGGGCAAGGAATTCCCGAGAACAGAAAAGAATTGAAAAAACACTGAGGAGTAGGGTGAGGAGACTTCCATATATAGAGGCAAAAAAGAAATGGCAGCAGAATGAAAGCAGGTTCCAAAGAGAGTCTGGACAGGACACATCGACGTAGGCGGTGATTTAGAGAAGGGTAAAGAAGAAAGTCTGAATTTTCACGAAAAGACAAAAAACGGAAAACTCCTTTTTAAAGAAGAGCAGAGCCTCTGGAAAGGAGGATAAGTATTACATGGATCGGCACGAAAGGACAACACACAGAATACACGAAAATGCAGGAATCCTCTGACAAGCACCATCTAGTCGGCTAATCACCATTATTTCAGCTTTTATACAATTAGAGCCATCAGCAGATGCTTACCGTTTTTAGAAGAGCTGACCTTAAAATATGAATTCGTTTACATAAATTTGGGACTTCGCAGCAGCACAGTGAGGAGAGCGAGTCAGACTATAAAGCATAGTGTTTAACGTGCATAAATGAGGTGTGGGGGAGGGACTATTCCAGGAAGCACATACCAGTTAGAGACATCTGAATTTATATCTCCAGTTGGAGATCACTTGAGTTGTGTCTAAAGGTTGAGCAGTTACCGAAGGTTACAATTTTTACTTCCTATGTTCTGTCATGCCTTCCTCTACCTACTGATTTTTAAAACACAGTGATGATTCTTTAAGCTATACTTCAAAGACGTATCCAATTACCAATGATTCCCAGTGCTGGAATTTGGCTGTATTACAGCCGGCAATCTAGCGGGAGCCCCCAGAACTTTCCTCAGTGTTGCTGCAATGATATTTTCCCTACGTTCACACTTCAACTTAACAAGCATAATGCAAGGCTTCATTAATTAGTCAGCCTTGCAAATTAGGTCAAAACATTTCAGGCCTTCAAAATTTTTCACCAGCATAAACCCACTTACGGTGCATCTCCTACCGATCCAGCAAGACACAATGAAACGAGCCCACACCTGAAAGTCAAAGGATATGGGTTCTAATTGCTGGATCTACCACTTGCCTGCCGTGTGACCCTGGGCAAGTCACTTAACTTCTCTGTGCCTCGGCTGCCTCATCTTTGAAGTGGGCATTCAATACCTGTTCTTCCTATTCTGACTGTGAGTCTGGGGCAAGGGCTGAGTCGATCTGATTATCTTTTATCTACCCCAGTGCTTGGTCCAGGGCTTGGCTCAGAGTAAGTGCTCAACAAAAATCACTATTATTATTATTATTACTAATCCCATTTCCTTTCCTCTTTCGAATCAAGCATTGCTGCTGATCTGCACATCAGACTAAATAATTACACCCGGAGTTCTCCCATAAAAAGCAAATTATTCTAAAAATTGATTTCTTTTAAGTACAAGATGTGGAAACAATGATTCAATTTCTTGTAGACCCTTTGTCAGTTTTCCTGAAGACCCCATGTATGTGTTAATCAGTATAGCTAAATTAATATCTGTGAACTGATGTGATACTACAGAATGTTATGTATACCAGTAACCCACTGAGGCTATGTTATATCTAAAATGAGTATTGCGGAAAACAGACAGAACAGGAACGAGGGGGGAGAAGTGAATCAATTAGACACAGGACTTCCATCTGGATTCCAGAATAAAAGTGAGAGGGCTGCCCAGAGAGACAGGATGCAGAGGACCTGAGAAAGGCAGAGGGCTTGTATGCTCAGAGCAGTTGACAGGGGCAAGAAGCGGCTCAGGGAGGAAGAAGTGAGAACTTAAAAACTAAATGGAGACTGAAAATAGGGACGGGTGCAGATGGAAAGGTGGAGAGAAGGAAAAGAAGCCAAGCTCTTGCATTAACTTTGATGCTCACCCAATCTCCCAGAGTACTTACGTATATATCCTTATATGCTACTATTTGCCCTACCCTAATCTATTTTAATGTCTGTCTCCCCCTGAAGAACATAAGCTCCTTTGGGGCAGGGATCAGGTGCCAACCAACTCTATTGGATTTAACTTTCTCAAGAGCTTAGTACAGTGCTCTGCACATAGTAAGTGCTCAGTAAATACCATTCATTGATTAGCGATAAAATGTTTCTAAGCAAGTGATGTGGACTGGGGGAAAAGAGTAAGCATTCCCCCCACTCCCACCAGCAGAAATCCTCAGTTATGGAGTGTTTGGGTTTTAGGGCTCTTTTAGGTCACATCCTCAACTTTCTTAAAGTAAACTCTGTTTTTACATTCCCTGGAGCACCACTTCTAGACTTTTTTGGGGAAAATCACTTCCTTAGTACATCTAATGAAATTGAACTAAAAATGGCAATGTTCATTGTAAACATAATGAGGTTTACACATCACATAGATATCATATAGAGTTGTGAAGACTATGTGCATACACAGAAACCCATTTCAAATGTCTTCAAACCACTGGAAAGAAGCTGGGCATAGATAATTTCATTTTACTTACTGGCAGCTACAGATCTGCACAGATATCATAACAAAGTGGGGAGTCAATCCTGAGGAGAAATAAAAGTTAAGACCAATCCAAAAAGGCCATAGCTGCAGTCCCTACTCAAGCAGTACAATCAAGTTCCAATCATCCTCTGTCATCTTTGGAATGAAGAGGCCAAATTTCTCAAAGTTGATTTGGATGCCCAGTTTACTGTCATCAAATCTCTGACAAAGGACCCCCATGACCTGCTACTCCCGGTAGGGGTGACGACCACCTCCTCGGAAAGGATACTGTCAAAACTGTCCAGCCAGAAATGCAACTATCAGCCAGTCACGCGTCTGCGGTGAGACTGCAGTCAAATCATTGGATTCTCACCCCACTGGGTCACCTTGTCAATTTAAAAGAGAGTAGATCTTTAGATGTAGTCAATTCCACCTGGCTCTGGCTCAAATTCAGCTCCAAAGGGGTCTATTTATAGATGCAAACCTGTTTTCACTTAGCCATTTCAGGAGAAAAGGAGAGTGGCAGCTCGACCAAAGCCTGACTTTTAACGATCACGATGTGTTGCTTTTTTTTCCCCCACCAGAGCCTGCTTCTACCAGTCAGTCAATCATCTGATAGTATCTTTTTGAGGTGTCTGGACAGGAATGGGAGAAGGGAGATGAGCGATAGCTAGATGATGCAGTAGAATCCAGAGAGTTTTTTTGTTTTGCTTTTTTTAGGTCAGAGGAGACATGAGTATGTTTGAAGGTGATGAGGAGGAGCCATCAGAGAGCAACCAGTTGAAGGATGTAGTCAAGGGGTGTCAGAAGGGTGGGCCTGTGTTTTTAAGAGATGAGAAAGGGTGAGGTCAGAGGCGTGGGTAGTTGGGGAAATACCTCCTGATAAACGGCTGGGGATGATGAGAGTGGAAATGGGATTCAGAGGTGAATGAGGAGAAGGGGGTGAGACTTTGGGGAGCTCACTTCTGATGGTTTCAACTGTGTCAATAAAGTAGTTGGCAGTGGCATCAGGGTTGGTGGAGGTGGGGACACTGGGGGAGTTTCCAGGGGGAACTAAAGGCCTGGAACAGTTGGTGAGGGAATTGGGCATGGGAGTCAACAAGAAAAGAGAAATAGTGCCGCTGAATGGAGGAGAAGGCAGAGTAATGACAGGTGCGGATGAATCTGAGATAGCCAAAGTTGACCTAATGCCAGGATTTCCACAAACAGTGCTAGAGAAGCGGCGTGGCTCAGTGGAAAGAGCACGGGCTTTGGAGTCAGAAGTCATGGGTTCAAATCCCGGCTCCGCCAACTGCCAGCTGTGTGACTTTGGGCAAGTCACTTCTCTGTGCCTCAGTTACCTCATCTGTAAAATGGGGATTAAGAACTGTGAGCCCCCCGTGGGACAGCCTGATCACCTTGTAACCTCTCCAGCGCTTAGAACAGTGCTTTGCACATAGTAAGCGCTTAATAAATGTTATCATTATTATTATTAAACGGCAGGAGTGAAGGAAATGTACTGTGGAGGTGATCCGGGGCTGCGGGGGTGGGAGGGGTCGGTGGGACGGGCCTGACAGAGGGACAGGGAGGTGAGGCGGTTGACTCCGCCGGAGAGGATGGAGTGGATTTGAATGTCAAGAGAGAGGAGGAGGGGTAGAAATTCCAAATGGAGCTTGGTGTCCAGGGATGATTATAGAGGTCGAGAGATCAGAGGTCTCTGTTGGGAGAGAAGACAGTCTGGTGGAGTTGGGGGCTGTGGGAGAGAAGGCACATTAGGGGGTTGTGATGGGAGTGTGGGATTTCAAAACTGGTGAGGTTAGAGATGGCCCAGTGACTTCTGATGATGAGAGATCCACTGTGTGTCCCAGTGGGTGAGGGGGAGGTCGGGGGAGCTGAGGGGGGAGAGGAAGTGGGCTGCTGGAGGGGGTCTTCAGGAGGAACATCCATATGGGGGTGAAAATCTCCAAGGATCAGCAGAGAGAAGGAAAGTGAGAAAGGCATGGAAACCTCAAAGAAAATGGTGATGGGGCCTAGGGGGTTGTACATGACTGCAACCAGTAATTGTAGTTGGTGGTTAGAAGTAGATGTTGTGGGCTTCTCAACAGTCACTAAGGGCAAAGGCTCCCAAACTTCTTGTCCCACGGCCCCAAAATCCCATTTCTATATCTTTGTTCCACCTCCTGTAATATTACTAGGCAGCCAAATCAAACCCATTTTTTCAATGGAACAGATTTTAAAAGGAATAATTTTAGACCTTCCCATTTACTTTAAAATTGAAGAAATATAAATCGTCTACTTCTGCTCATTACCATAAATTTTCACAAACAAATCTGCATTTGTTTTCGATAAACAAAATTGGATACTGAAGAATACCAAAAACAAAGAATACTTAAAATTGCACTTTCCTAACCACTTTCATTCATCCTTCTCACTGTGCCTCGATCTTGCCTGTCTCGCCGCCGACCCCTGGCCCGCGTCCTACCTTTGGCCTGGAAACGCCCTCCCTCCTCAAATCCATCAGACAATGACTCTCCCCCCATTCAAAGCCTTGCTGAAGGCCCATCTCCACCAAGAGGCCTTTCCAGATTAAGCTCCACTTTTCCTCATCTCCCACTCCCTTCCACATCACCCTGACTCGCTCCCTTTGCTCTTCCCCCACTCCCCACCCTACAGCACCTATGTATATATCTGTAATTTTATTTATTTATATTGATGTCTGTTTACTTGCATTGATGTCTGTCTTCCCCCCGTCTCCGCCCGGCCTAGGCTGTGAGCTCATTGTGGGCAGGGATTGTCTCTCTTTATTGCTATATTGGACTTTCCCACCAAGTGCTTAGTACAGTGCTCGGCACACAGTAAGCACCCGATAAATACAACTGAATTGTATGCATGAATGATTGAATACTCAGGGACCAAATGGGTCTAAGGGAATTCACAGGTGTCTTTCAGCCAAACGCAACTCCCAATTCTTCTTTTATCTGTCTTTTTTTTAACATGGGTGGAAGACACACCACATTTCTTTCATCAGTTTTAAGTAATTCTTCCAGCGTGTCCTAGGGCACATGGGTTTGGGAGTCAGGACACCTAGGTTTTAATTCTGGCTCTGGCCTAGCTTGTGATCTTGGGCAAATCACTCAACTTCTTTGTGCCTCAGTTTTCTCGTTTGTAAAATGGGGATTAAACACCAGTCCTCCCCTGTAGGATAGGGACTGTGTCCAACCTAGTTATCTTGTATCTATCTACTCCAGGAATAATGATGGTATTTGTTAAGCACTATGTGCCAAGCACTGTTCTAAGCGCTGGTACAACACTTGGCATATAATAAATGGTTAACAAATACCATGGGTTTATAAGAAAATAGTTCTCAAGCCCTGAAAGATTCTGGTGAAGGGAAAAAAGGTCCACTGAATACTGTCAAACTATAAAAAGAGATGTCCCTTTACTGGTCAAGGGACAAGCTTCAAAGCTGTCCGTCCCCTCGCCCCCTCCTACCTCACCCCCCTTCTCTCCTTCCCCAGCCCAGCCCGTACCCTCCGCTACTCTGCCACCGCTAACCTCCTCACTGGGCCTCGTTCTCGCCTGTCCCGCCGTCGACCCCCAGTCCATGTCTTTCATCAATCGTATTTATTGAGCGCTTACTATGTGCAGAGCACTGTACTAAGCGTACTTTCCCCTGGCCTGGAATTCCCTCCCTCCACACATCCGCCAAGCTAGCTCTCTTCCTCCCTTCAAAGCCCTACTGAGCACTCATCTCCTCCAGGAGGCCTTCCCAGACTGAGCCCCCCATCTTCTCCTCCTCCTCCCCACTCCCCCCCCCGCCCTACCCCTTCTCCTCCCCACAGCACTTGTGTACATTTGTACATATTTATTACTGTATTTATTAATGATGTGTATATATCTATAATTCTATTTATTTTGATGGTACTGACACCTGTCTACTTGTTCTGCTTTACTGTCTCCCCCTTCTAGACTGTGAGCCCGTTGTTGGGTAGGGACTGTCTCTATATGTTGCCAAATTGGACTTGCCAAGCGCTCAGTACAGTGCTCTGCACACAGTAAGCGCTCAATAAATATGACTGACTGACAATGAATGGTCTATTTTAACTGAATTCACTTACTGATTTTGTTCTCAGTATCTTTGCCTATCCCTTTGGGGATATTTTTATTTATGTTTATTTTTTATTTTTCAGAAAACACTGGGCCTTCACTGGGGATTATTACTAATAGTTCTGCACATTAAAACTTCTTAGTGGTCATTTTGACTTTTCTCTGGGGGAACTGTTAGAATTTGGTTCTGTCTTCTAAAACTGGATTCATGTTTGGCCAATAATTCCCTTCTGGATCCTGATAATTACTTGTTTGGCTTTGCTGATTATAGAGGCAAAAGGATGTATTTATTAGCAATTTGTTAATTAGCTTGTGTAAAAAATATTGTGGTAATGGGCAGTAAATGAATCACAATTGGAAGGGATGCAAACACAAGGAGGAGATGAGAAAGAGAGTTAATTCTACTTGGAAGGATAGCAGTGTAACTTCCCTGGAAATTGATGTAGTGTGGCCTAGTGGAAGGAGTGTGGGTTTGGGAGTCGGGGATCTGGATTCTAATCCGGGCGCTGACACTTCTCTGGTGTGTGACTTTGGGCAAATTGCTTAAATCATCTGTAAAATGGGGAAAAATACCTATCCTCTCTGACTCAGATTGTGAGCCCCACGTGGGACAGGTCTGTGGTGTTCAATCTCATTATCCTGCATCAACTCCAGTGTTTACTACAGTGTGTGGCACACAGTAAGTACTGAAATACCACAACTATTATTGTTATTATTATTATTATTATCATCATTATTATTATTAGTCACTTAATCTGGTTGGGTTTCAGCTTTCTTTAGGGTAAAATGGGGCGGACGATACCTTCTGTCCCTACCTCACAGTGATGCGGTGTAGGAAGAATGAGCAAAGTCCTATTAAAAGTACTTTGGGATTTTTTTAATGCTCTACATATTCAAATATCAGAATCGTTTTTACCGAAATCATTATTGTGAGACATGGCCAGACATTTGAACTCTAGATCAATGGGGGATGCTGACTCTGTGCCAACCCTTAGGAATTCACAGGAGGAGTTACCGGCAGCAAGACCAAAAGAAAACTCCAAAACGTTTCCATCAAAATGCACAGAATTGGGTTTGAACAGGCAGAGGGGACGATGCACAACAAAACAAGCTCAGAAACAACCCAGGTTCTGTTCCCAAGGAGCGGGATCCTGGCCTTTGGAGAAACTGGAAGTTAGATGGTGTGTTCGTGTGTCTGTGTGGGGGGGCTAGGGAGGGAAAAGGGGTTTGCTGGGAAGGGAGAGGACGGGGGGATATTGAGGGAAGAAGAACACGTGCCTCCACATATTGCTGACCTCCTCTCCACCACCTCTCCCACCTGGGCTGTAGCTCAAAGGTGATCTGCAGACCCCCAAAGCCAAAATCCCTCCAAAAGACCCACTGGTCAAGAGCCAAGATGCGAAAGGATCGAGGTCCCCGCCTCCTTCGGAACTAAAGCCACGAAAGAATCGAGCCAAAGATTGTGGGGCGGAGGAAGGAGAATACCATTTTAAAAGGTGGGAAGTGGAGATGTGGATGGGGCTGGCCGACTAAAGAAGCAGGAGGGAAAACCGTGACAGAACCCATGTCTAAAAATGAGATCTTTTTAAGAGGTGGGCCAGGAGAATAAGTTGCTCACTTCAGCCACCTGGAGAACTTCTGAAGAGAAAATCCAGTCTCTTTTAGAATCAATCGTATTTATTGAGCGCTTACTTTGTGCAGAGCACTGTACTAAGAACTTGGGAAGTACAAGTTGGCAACATATAGAGACAGTCCCTACCCAACAGTGGGCTCACAGTCGAGAAGGGGGAAACAAGAAGAGAAGAGAAGAGAGAAGAAAAGGCAAGTTCGCCCGCACTGTGCAATCTAAAAGGCTACGGCACGTGGGTGCTTGGGGCTTGGCTTTTCTGCAAAATATTATCTTAATCAATGGTATTTATTGAGTGCTTACTGTGTGCAGAGGACTTTACTAAGCACTTGGGAGAGTACAACAGAGCTGGTAGATAAGTTCCCTGCCCACAACCAGAATCAAATACTAACCTTACCCTTTCTCCCTATTTGCCCACAAGCCCGGGAATAGGACATATGTTGCCAACTTGTACTTCCCAAGCGCTTAGTACAGTGCTCTGCACACAGTTGGCGCTTAATAAATACGACTGATTGACTGACATTCCAATACTGCTGCTTTCCTATGCTTTTCAGCAACTCCCCATCCAGTACTGCAAGACAACTTATCCTCTTTGCCTGTGTTTCTCAAAGGGCGGTTCTATTACCTAGCCTTTCAGTTTATTGTGTCACCGTTACCCCTTTCTTTGTTTCTGAAACTCCCATTTTGACACAGAGCCGCAACGCGGGAAATCTCAGCTAAAGTGGCCAAAAAGCCATCAAGCCCACAGTTTTCTAAACTTGAGCTAATGATTTCAGAGTTGCTGTTCACAAATCAGCAACCCAGAGTGAGGCTCAGATGGCATTTTCCTAGCAATATATAAAAGTTCAAATAGGAACTAAGGGAAGAAGTATTTCAGCTATGTACACTGCAAACTGACCCACCGGCCATGAAATTACCTCCAAGAGCAACAGGAATCCTGCCATATCACACCAACATCTACTGCTTATTAGGTTCACATATATAATATGTCTTCGATGTGACCAAGGAGACAGTATTCTAAAACAGTCTCATTAGTCCTTGCATTTTGAAGCTTTTACATTCCTGACCATGGTGATTCACTAAACAAAGGTCTTTTTGTACTCTCTTTCCTTGCAACAGAGATAAAAAATAAATAAAAGCCCCAGCAACTGGTTAGTGCAGCCTGAAAAATCATTTAGGCAAGGAGATCAGAGGGATATGTGCTGAAGAGAGAAATCCCATACAATGTATGGATGGAAGAGATGCACTTGACACCAGAAAAGTTGCAATATAATTGAACCGGAGGGAAAAGACACTGCTTGACGGCATGCAAAATCTACCATCTGAGTTACCAGGAAGCCACAGACTTCAAGAACAGGATAGGCTAAGGACACAGCATACAATATATTTCTCACGACGTCCACGGAGAGTCTAAATTTGTCTGCACGGAGTCATTAGCGGCCTTGGCTTTCTTTCCCTTTTTAAAACTAAAAACATACACCCATCCCACCTACTGCAACAACTGAGTCACGGTCCTCTATACCACTCACCCTCTTTTTCCATACAAGATGATGAATACGGAACCAGGTCTATTAGAGGATTTAAAGCCAGGTTAGACTGAAATTAGTAACTGATGCCACAGCTTGGTAAATTTAGCTAAATCAGCAGTGTGAGACTTTTTCTCTTTCCCGATAGCGCTTGATATTGACACTTGCCAAGCGGCACAGAGGACCGAAACCAGCTTTTCCAGCTTTTCAGGAAAAGGAAGGGCCGCATCTACCACGAAGCCCATTCGTGTTTTGGCTTGCAGAATCCAACCTCGTTTCATTATTTTCGAGCCAGGGAAGCCCGATGACCAAATCATTGATCGGCACGGGAACAAGACACAGGTGACTTGCTTAAGAGTTGCTATCTTTGATGCCGGAAGGTGGAACATCAGTGATTTGGCTGGTGGCTTTTATTTCCCGGGCCAGACTTCTCACCATCCGGGAGTGCGTGCACCAGTAACTCAAGTTGAGGTGGCTCGTTGGCCAACCCTGCCCTTGCCCACACCCTGGAAGCGAAGCCTAAATTGGCTTTTTGCCTGCACCAGTCAATCAACTGTAATTACTGAGCACTTACTGTGTGCGGAGCACTGAATTGAGCAATTGGGAGAGTACAGTACTACAAAATAACGGATGCATTCCCTGCCCACAATGAGCTTACTGCCTAGAGGAGGAGACAGACATTAATACAGATAAATAAATTACAGACATGCACATAAGTGTTGTGGGGTTGGGAGGGGGATAATAATAATGATGGCATTTGTTAAGCGCTTACTATGTGCAAAGCACTGTTCTAAGCGCTGGGGAGGTTACAAGGTGATCTGGTTGTCCCACATGGGGCTCACAGTCTTAATCCCCATTTTACAGATGAGGGAACTGAGGCCCAAAGAAGTTAAGTGACTTGCCCAAAGTCACACAGCTGACAGCTGGAGGGGCTGGGATGAATAAAGGGAGCAAGTCAGGGTGACGCAGAAGGGGGTGGGAGAAGAGGGAAGGTGGGATCAGTCAGGGAAGGCCTCTTGGAGGAGGTGTGCCTTCATCATCATCAATCGTATTTACTGAGCGCTTACTATGTGCAGAGCACTGTACTAAGCGCTTGGGAAGTACAAATTGGCAACATAAGCCTTCAATAAGGCTTTGAAGGTGAGGAGAGCAGTTCTGCTGGATATGAGGAGGGAGGGTGCTCCGGGTCAGAGGCAGGACGTGGGCAAGAGGCAGGCGGCGAGACGGACGAGATCGCAGCACAGTGAGAAGGTTGGCATTAGAGGAACGAAACCTGTGGGCTGGGTCGGAGTAGGAGAGTAGCGAGGTGAGGTCGGAGGGGGCAGTGACCGAGTGCTTTAAAAGCACCAGCGAGACAAACTTACTGGATCCGTCAGCATAGCCCGAAAATGGGACGCCAGGGCCAGGAACGCCAGCAGGTTGAATACTATTCCATTGATGGCGCTGTAAATGTAGTCTCTCGATGGGACCAACATGACAAAGAGGACCACGAATTCCGCGTAGAGGACCAGCAGCCAGGTGACCACGGCACAGGCGATGCCACAGCCATCTCGGATAAACCACATGGCTCCCCGGGAACCGTGGCGAGAAGGCGGCATGCACTTCTCCGGCTGGAGGTATTCGGGCGTCCTCTCAATGTCTCTGAAACGGTGAACTGGAGTGAGCATCATAGGCTTTTATGTCCATACTTGCGTCTGAAAGACAGGAGATAAAACATAAGACTGTGAGCCCACTGTTGGGTAGGGACTGTCTCTATATGTTGCCAACTTGTACTTCCCAAGCGCTTAGTACAGTGCTCTGCACACGGCAAGTGCTCAATAAATACGATTAAACAACAGGCTCCTTCCTCACTCAACAGACAACATGCAGTGACCACCTAAATTGGCCGAGGACACTGCTCCCCTGGCAGAAAAGAAGCCGAAATGCCTCTAAATATTTCTGCCTGGGCCATTTCCTTCCCTATCCCAGCTAGGAATCAACAGGAGAAGCAGCATGGCCCAGTGGAAAGAGCCCGGGCTGAGAACAGTGCTTTGCACATAGTAAGCGCTTAACAAATGCCATCATTATTATCATTATTACCCGGGTTCTAATCCAGGTTCCACCACTTGCCTGCTGTGTGACCTTGGGTAGATCACTTAACTTTTTGTAAACCTGTTGCAGGCAGGGGACACGTCTGTTGTTCTGGACTCTTACAAGCGCTTAGTACAGTGCTCTGCACATAAACTCTCAATTCCATTGATGGATTTTTTTTTTAATGGCATTTGTTAAGGGGCAAGGCACTGTACTAAGTGCTGGGATAGACACAAACCAATCAGGTTGGACACAGTCCATGTCCCACATGGGGCTCAATCTTAATACCCAGTTTACCAATGAGGTAACTGAGACCCAGAGAAATTCAGTGACTTGCCCAAGGTCACACAGCAAACAAGCGATGGAGCTGGCATTAGAACCAGGTCCTTTTTGACGCCCAGGCCCGTGCTCTAACCACTAGGCCAGGCTGCTTCTCTTTGACTGATTTAGCCTCCGTGCCTCAGTTTCCTCAGCTGTAAAATGGGGATTCAATACCTGTTCTCCCTTCTCCTTAGACCGTGAATCCGACGTGGGTCAGGAGCTGAATCCAACCTGATTAAGTTGTTTCTACAGCAGCATGTTGAACAGTGCTGGACACCACGGTAAGTGTTTAACGAATGCCTAGGGGAAAGGGCATGGGAAGTCACGAGACCTGGGGTCATCACCTGCCTGCTGGGAAACCTCGGGCAAGTCACTCAACTCCCTCATCTATAAAAATGGGGATAAGAGGAGCTGTTCTCCCTCTCTCTACGACAGTGAGCGCCAGGATGGACAGTGACAGTCCAATCTGATTACATTATATCTATCCCAGTGTTGAGCTCAGTGCTTGGTACACAGTAAGCCCTTAACAAACACAATTACTATTGTTAATAATTAATAAGATGAATAACCTCTTCACAGGAGAAGTTAGGTCATTTTTTACAGTAAACACAGTCCCGTGGTTCAATTGGCAGTCACATCCTTTATTGGAAAAACCCAACAGGTGACTTGAAAGCTCTACCTGTTGCTGAATTGTACTTTCCAAGTGCTTAGTACAGTGCTCTGAACGCAGTAAGTGTTCAATAAATATGACTGACTGAAAGCTAAAATGGACACCCAGTCCAGCTACGCAGTGAGTGACAAGCACAGAAAAAGACCCGGGGGCATGAATTCATTTGCTTTAACACTTCCTTAAAAATAAATTGGAAACCTTAGCCCGATCAAATGCCACACAGGAAAAGGAAGTGAATACGGATTTCCCTCAGAGAACTGTTTTCCCCATCTTTTCAACCTGTTGCAAAGGCTGCGGTGATGCCAGCTCATTTTGCCCAGAGAAGCTACCTAATTTTCACGACGATGATCACCGCAGTGTGTTGCGCTAAACACGGACCATTCAAAAGCTGAACAGTCGATCTGTGCTGTCCTCTGGGTGGAAAACTTCTGAAGCGCAAAAGAAATTTTAGAGCTGTCATTTTTAGTGCTGCTTTATATCTAAGGTCTGTCTGGCTTTCACTCTGTGCCTTCATTTCCCAGGATGTTTCCTCTTTCCCTTCATTTCCCTCAAACGCACTCCCCACCACACTGCAAATCTGAGACCACAGCCCTCACCCTTCAGAAAACACACCTTCTCTACGAGACTTTTGCTGATGAACTCCTAATCTCCTTTATATTCACCCTTCCTGGCTCTGCAGCGCTTCTGTGCCACCCATGTTCTTAAATACTTTTAACCTCCTATTCCACTTTTGTTCTTATTTTATATACCCTTTTATTAACTTACATATCTCCCTTTCCCTGCGTTGTTTTATCTGTAATTTATTTTATTGTCTATATCTCCCTAGCTAGACTACAAGTTCCTTGAGGGAAGGAAGCATGTCTACTAATTTTATTGTATTTTCATGAGCAGTTAGTTCCACACTCCAAACAAAGTAGGTACTAAATAGAATAATATTGATTGATTGCTGTTTCAAGGCCAGCAAGGGATTCCTGGTCAAAGCCAGATTTCCAACAACACTCATGAGAGTTTGAATAGGTGTCTAGGCTGAGGGTTTGGAGTTAAGCTCTCAAAGAGTACAGTAATGGAGCTGGATTGAATTATCAAAGCAGATTTTAGGACTAGAGGTAGTTTGAAGAAGCTGTTGCAACCTCTAATAAAAATTTACAAAATCACTACAACTGAGGGAGGTACAAGAAACATATTTACATTTTTCCGGGCAGGGATCATGTCTAACAACTCTACCGTACTTTCCTAAGCGTTTCTTACAGTGGTCTGCCCCCAGGAAATGCTCAATAAACACCACTGATTAAATGATTTTCTAAAAAGATGCCTAAAAGTTACTTTATCATTTGTTATGTATGAGAAAACAACGTAAACACCACTACCAACCACGGCACCTGAATCATCCTACATGTCTAGGAAGGCAGTGTGACCCAGTGGAGAAGACTCCATTCCTAGCTCTATTTCCCCACTCTGTGCCCCAATTTCCCCAAATGTACAATAGGGGCAATAATACATGCCTCTTCCTACCTCACGGGGATGGCACAAGGATAAAATGAGAGTACTGCACTCTCCCCAGCGCTTAGTACAGTGTTCTGTCCACAGTGAAGCACTCAAAAAATACCACGATTGATTGATAATAGTTGTGACAGTTCTTGGGAGACTAAAAAGTCTTTAGAAGCACGATAACAGCATTTATTTATTAAGTGCTTACTATGTGCCAAGTACTGTGGTAGATTTGAGGCCAGGTAGATGAGACACAGCCCCTGACCCTCAAGGAATATTCAAATCAAATCAAATCCAAGACTTTGGTAACTGTGCAGAATTCAAAACCTCTTTTGCTGAGGTGAAGGGTGTCGGTAGACCCCGATGGCATTCAATCCACGCCAGTAGCCTGTGCGAAGTGACGGCTTTTGAGGGGACTTGGCCAATTCCAGTGGAACCACGGGACTGGAAGAGAGCGAAGAGGCCTCGGAGAGTGAGGCGCTTTTGCTGTTAAAAGCCATCGACTGAATCGGGAGCCGGTGGCTTCTCTTGCTTTCTTCTGTACACCTTCCCCTGCCTTCTCACCCACCCACCTGGATTTTTAAATGGGGAAAGGGAGAGTGCTGGGGGGGGAGGAATGTCCTTTCTCAACACTGGTCTATCTTCCTCTAGACTGCAAGCTCTCTGCGGGCAGGGTGCGTCTGCTCTCTCTATTGTACTGTACTCTCCCAAGTGCCTAGTACAGTGCTCTGCATACAGTAATTGCTCAAAAAATACCGTTGATTGATTGCTGATTCACTACTGTACCATCTGACCGTCTGGCTCTCAAAGACGGAGTACAAACCGTCCTTTTTATTTTGCCATTAGGAGGATATAATTATAGTTGCACTCTACTTTGTGGGCAGGGTTGTCTTGTATGACTTTTATTAGCTATTCTTCACGATGTCTACGTGAAGGAAACTGAAGCCCAGAAAGGTCTGTTAAGCCAGGTTCACCAGAGAGCTAGTGGTGGAAGAGAACAGTTGCCTTGGAGCACACAGGCCATGAGCTGCTCCAAGGTTAATGACAATAAAGAGCACATTGTGCTGCTAAGCCTCTGGGACCGCCACAGGAGAAAAAAATCCAGGGCAGGGAGATCATTTACTTTTCATTTCTTGGGTTTCAGAACAAAAAGAGAAAGCCAGTGAAGGCAAGCAAGCTAATTTTGTAAAAAAAAACAGCTGCTGCACCCCATGCCTAAAATAGACAGTTTATCACATTCCATCCTGTCGAACCAAAGCACACCCCTCTTTATTTTAAAAATAAACAGGCTAGGATATATTTATTAGTGGGGTTTTTTGACCCATCGATTTTACAGAATTATTTAATATTCTGACTGATAAGTGTGCTGAGATTGTGGATTCTTCCCCATCAATCCATGTACTACTGTACATTCTCTCTGAAGGGCCGTGGCCCTGCATTTCTGTAAGTTGGGATCCAAACCTTAAAGTCTTTTTCCCGTCTACTTAAGAATTCTGTTGTTGGTGGACCATACAGGCTAGCAAAAAAATCATCCCTTCCTTCGCAGAGAAGGCTATAAAAGGTAAATACCGGCACAGGACAGTTTAACAATGTAGTAGAAAGGGTGATTGAAGAATCAAAGGATTGACTAATGTTATCTGCCAGGTGCATAAATGATTTCAAAGTCTGGGTGGGTGGGGAAGCAGGGCTATTTTCCCTCTAATTTCAATATTCCCATACGCACATACAAGGATAAACTGGAAGGTTTAAAACGGCATTAGAAAATCACAACACAACCAAGTTCCTGAGCTCAGACTTGCTCACAAGCTGCCTGAACGAAATGAGGCCAGGTGCGGTGGTTCCAACTGAAAAAACAAGATTACCATAGACTTTTGGAAGCCTCAAGCACTTACAGATGCCTCAAAAAACCTTCTGAATCTTCACCACCATTTCCGTCACTGTGCTAGAGAAAGTCAAAGCTAGGTTTCCTGCAAAAGACAAAAAAAAAAAGGGGCCTCACCCAGTTAAGGCTTCCGTCCTTGGCCGTCAACTGCCCAATCAAAACCAAATTCTTCCTAATTTCCTTACATGTTCCATCACCTAAACGGTTGACAAATTTCTTAATGGGGACGATGCAAAGCTTTCTTTACGCAAAATCTCCTTTATGTGCCCGTACATAATCTTAGAACAGAAACTGAATTATCCTTTGCTTGTCTGATTCCGGTTTGGACGTGGCCGAGTATGTGTTTCTTCTTCCTCCCACCAGTTAACTACAATTCTTAATCAAATATTTTGAATGGCCCTGAATCGTCCCCTACAATGGTCTCTGAAGCCAGGATATAGTTTCTGAAATTTCTATCCCAGCCCACAGTGTAATTAATTAATACACTTAATTGCTCCTCAAGTGCATGGTCCTTAAGGAGTAATGGCATCTTGAGGGTAGGTGAAGAGGGTCACTCTCTGGGGGCTGGAGGAGAGGGAGGAGGCTCCTAAGATGGCAGAGTTATTTATTCCTCTTCCATGCCATTGTCTGGTGGTTCCTGAAAACATCTTGGGCTCTGAGTAAGCATAGATGCTCCAAACCCAGTCAGGTGATGCTGGCCAAGCACCTAGTATGAGGTAGCTCCCCAGTAACCCTTGGGGCGGCCAAACATAGCCCAGTTTCCCTCAGAGCCTGCCTGCCGAGGGTACCGAGTTTCAGCATTTGCAACTGGACGTCGGCTTTCCAAAGAGAAATCAACAGTCCACACCCTGGCGGAGTTGGAAATGTATCTGATCAGGTAGAAAATTAATCTGACCCACGGTATAAGTCCACTGTCTGTTTTAATTTGTTTGAGGAGTCGACAGGATTTACAAATCTCATGCAACACTTTGGCTGGCCGTCAGAAAAATGGGAATAGTGAATAGTTTTCAATGAGAGAATGGGTGCGGTACAGAAAGTGACGCTTTTTTCTGCTGCCGAACAGATAAAAGGTGAGTTATTTATATCACACCAGCCGAGTAAGGTACTGACAAGCCTGAGACACTTTTCCCGTTTCAAAAAAACATAACATTCACACACAGACACTCACACGTAACTTCAGTTCAAAGATTAAAAAAAAATGGTAAAACTTACTGGAAAGAAAAGAACATTGGTGGGGCTGAATTTTCCATCTTGTCCCATAAGAAGCTTCTTTAAAACACCATTTACCACCTACGGATTACCCGATAATGAAGGTGCATCCACTGGACCAATTCCATCTTGCCCAAAAGCCTGGGGTGATTGAAAGTCAGTCGGTCAACGGTATTTATGGGAGCACCCACCACGAGGAGCAGTGTGGCCTAGTGGAAAGAGCATGGGCTTTGGAGTCAGAGGTCATGGGTTCAAATCCCGGCTCCGCCAATTGTCAGCTGTGTGACTTTGGGCAAGTCACTGAACTTCTCTGTGCCTGAGTTCCCTCATCTGTAAAATGGGGATTAAGACTGTGAGCCCCCCGTGGGACAACCTGATCGCCTTGTATCCTCCCCAGCGCTTAGAACGGTGCTTGGCACATAGTAAGCGCTTAATAAATGCCATTATTATTATTATTATTATTATTATTATTATGTGAAGAGCACTGTTCTAAGCATTTTAGATGGGCTTCTGGCTTAGGTCATCAAGGTAGGTATACCACACTCCTTCAATAGCAGGCTCCGCCAGCCAACTGTCCTGAAATTCTGGCTCCTAAAATACCTAACCAAGATTCTCCTTGTGGCAGTGTAAACCAGTTATTTCTCGTCGGTATTTGGGAAGGATGCAGACAAAAAGAAGAATATTCTTCTTTTTTTTTTTTCAATCTACCCTTCTAACAACTTTCCCCGGTCTAGGTATTTTGCATCGCTGAAAAAAAGAAAAAAAAAATGAAAACTGCACTTCAAAGGCAGGAAGATCAGAGAGGTATAAATATCCTTTTATTGGTTTTCACAAAATATTATATGCAGTCCCACCTGTGGGTGAGAGAATGGACTCATAAATTCCCTACGTTCTTTGTTTCTCT
Organism: Tachyglossus aculeatus; assembly: GCF_015852505.1. NCBI lineage: Eukaryota > Metazoa > Chordata > Mammalia > Monotremata > Tachyglossidae > Tachyglossus > Tachyglossus aculeatus. Next base: position 37,642,275 of record NC_052067.1, on the reverse strand, counting down.
TCCTTAGGCAGATTATAACTGGGATGGGTTTCAGGAAACTGCGATAATGGGTGGGGGTGATTCAGATAGGCTAATCTGGCCACAGAGAGAGGCTTGCCATAGATTCCCAAATGGCCCTCCAGAAAGGTGGAAATATCGTTCATAAAGATGGAACCCAGAACCCAGGAGACCCAGGAAGGGGTCTCTTGCTCCTCAAGTGCCCTTGTGTGACATTAAACTCTGTCACGGATGCCCCTCAAAAAACATTTTGATGAGCTGCCTGGTTCTCCAGTTTACCTAAGACTGGACAGATTCGTTTGCGCTATCATGAAAAAAATCAGGTGCTCTTTGTTTCATCCACTAAGCTGGCTCTCAAAAGAAATGAAACTCACTATTCACGACGTATTTTTGATGAACTTGTAGTCCTTTCGGGTCACCAATTCCTCCTAGATGGCTACGGGTGGCTTTGTCAAACAGATCGCCAAGCCCTTCCTCATAGGTTCTGATCACGGGTTCCAGACAACTCCAGAGAAACCATGGGGAAAAACTGGGAGCGTGAAGAATCCTAACTTTCCCTTACCGTATTTTGCAGGCTGGGAAAAATAGAAAGAGGAGGCGGTGACCTCTTCCTCAGCCCAGCCCACCAGCTCTGAGAGCCACCGCTAGCCTCACACCAGAGGGTCTGGTTCTTCCAGAAATCAGAGGTGCTGGGCCTGCCAGCAGCCAAAAACATCTCCTCAATGATCTGTCCCCTACCTCTGATCCTCCAAAAATTGAGGGGTCGAGTGACATTCAAAAGTCTAGTGATATTCCTTATCCAAGAGGCAATGTCTGTCTCCCTCTTGAGACTCTCCCAATCCCCAGGTTTGGATCACTACCCAAAGAGAACTTTTGACGGCATCAATGGACTTCTAAGTTGATATCCACTGGTTAGGTATTCTCTAAGGAACACTGTTTCTAAGAAGAGATTACCTGACACCAGATTTTCAAACACACGGTCCCATCCAGGCATCTACACGGCAATCCCCGAAAAGCGTGTTGGGAATACCTGTGAGGTTTTTCCGGCAAGAAGCCACCACTGCCCGTGGACTAAGTCAAAGGTGCTTAATGGGGCTAAGTACCTTGAGGGCAACAGGCCAATAGATAGGCTATCACCACACTTAATGGAAATCTAAATACAAATGGCATTTGTCCATTAAAATATTAAAAAGTGAATTTGGCAGTGCATCTGGCTACAGCTTTTATCCAGTATTTCTGTCCTATATAAAAATCTATGTCTACTTCTTGCTTCTCTAGTTTCACCAAACTGTTTTTTCATCTTTCTGACATTCCTTGCTAAGAGGAATACAAGAAGTGTCTCATTCTATACCCATCACCAGTAATTCTCACTTTTTACTGAGCATTTTCACTCTTCCTTTTTTTCAAAAAAACCCCAAAATACCCAGCCTGTTTCTTATTAGTCAGCAAGTGCCCACCGAGTAACCACAGGGTGCGAAAGGCTGTACTGGGAACTTAAATGAGTTGCATGACAAACATACAATCAATATAAAAATGTGCCTATAGATAGAATATAGCGGCTCTCCACCGCAATCGGGTGGGGCGGGGGTCCAAGCCAGGCTGCACTGTGATAGCTTGTCCTTTCAGATACTTTATTACTGTTAATGCTTTGGCAACGGTCACTGAAAACACATCAACTACATGATTTATTGCAACAACAACAAGAAACCACCGTCTGTCTCTTTAATATTTACTGACATACTTGGGCTTATTCTCCTACGGTGAAGAAATTAATGATATCCAATTAGCTCTGTCTCTCAGCTGACCCTGAACGGAAAGCAGCCAGAGTTTTCTAGACTACCCAGCTGGAGCGGTGCTCTAGGACCAGACTGTTTTCAGTCAGAGTAGAAAAAGATGGATTTTACTAACGCTGCCCATCCCGGTGGAATGACTAAATACGATGCGACAGGCGGCTTCACCACGCTTGCTTTCAAAGACAAGAAGAGTCGAGAGGACACGGCATCTCAGTAAATGCCGTAATTATAATCCCCGGAATACCACGGGGCATTTCAGAAAAGGAGGATTAATTATTACAAAGTGGAAAGACGGACAGGGGCCAGATTTCACACCTCCTACAAGCAGGTCCTTTCACAAGATCATGCCACGTCCTTTGCTGAGATTTATACTAATAAAATAGAATGACGATGAAAATAACGCAACCGAAAAAGTGATCGCGGAGATGGGGACTTCCCACAGAAGCGGCACTTTATATATATTTCACTACACTTGCAATGAAAGCAACTTCACCTCCAGAAAACTGGTGTCAGTAACAGCTAGGCTAACAGCAGGCTCAAACCCCAGAAGCTGAAGTATCAGTCACATCTGGTGTTCTTTAAAACCTAAAGTGCTGGGTAGCAAATGCAGAGAGTTTTACTGTCAAAACTCTAGACTGTTTGCTCGTTGTAGGTAGGGAATGTGTCTGTTATTACCGTTAAATTGTACTCTCCCAAGCGCTTAGTACAGCGCTCTGTGCACAGTAAGGGCTCAATAAATAGGACTGACATTGAGAATACTGGGAGAACCCAGGAGAAGTACGGTTCTAAGGGTGAACTATTCAGGCTCTGAAGGCCTCCTGGCAATAATGGGTACAACTTTTGCATGACTCTGGGGCTCCTCAGTAGAAGCATTTTATTGCTTTAATTAGGGGGTAAGGCCTCTAACTTTGTGGAGGCACACAATGCCTACATTTCTGCCTGACAACCTGCCCGTCTCTGATGGTGGGTGGCAATCTTTCCCAAAAGCTTTAAGATGGGCAGGCCTGTCTTTGAGAGTCTGAGGCCACATTTACAGCCCCTGCAACAGAAACCCGTTTTAAGTGGACTGCGCTTTCCTAGGAGGTTGCCAGATTTCAGTTTAGGGAATACGGGCACCAGGGTGTCAACTGATTCCGCCGACTCTTCCCGGGGGAAGACTGTACAGCACTCAAATCTGGGACTACGGTGTGCATCCTCCTGGCAGTGCTTTCTATGAAACGGGACAACGCGATGGAACAAGGACAATCAGGCTTTACGGGATATTTGGTCATCCTGCTTTCATCTGACTTTCACTGGAGAAAGAGGTGAGTCAAACAGCCGTTCAATTTGCTCCACAACGGAGGATGGATGGGATCTGGCCAAACCCTGTGATTGCCAGTCCAGATTATCCCTACAGTGATCTGAATCCCCAAGGAGGACGCTACCGGTCGATACTACTGCCAACGGCCTTGGATTACGGAGACTCAGAACTGCTCCGGATTATTTAGCTTTAATAGAAGGTTTATACCTAGACCGGAGGGCGGACCTACATCCACGCGGGCAGATTTTGAGAGAACGTAGGAACTGCTCCTCTTCTCCCTTCTGATTTTGAATCAGCACGGCCTTCCCAGACTTTCCCGGCGTGGGGCTTCGGCCTGTACAAGGAGGAGCAGGAGAAGCGACGTGGCTCAGTGGAAAGAGCACAGGTCTGGGAGCCCGAGGACCTGGGTTCTAATGCTGTCTCTGCCAATTGCTTGCAGTGTGTTATACCGTACTCTTCCAAGCGCTTAGTACAGTGCTCTGCACACCTAAGTGCTCAAAAAATACAACTGACTGACTGGTTTTGGCCAAGCCACTTAACTTCTCTATGCCTCAATTCTCCTGTCCTCCCTCCTGCTTAGACTGTGAGCCCCATGTGGGACAGGGACTGTACCTCTTCAGTGCTTAGAACAATGCTTGATATGTAGTAAGCGCTTAGCAAAAACCACACACCAAAAAATTTGCTCTCTCTTTCCCGGAGTAGTAGCATGGGACAGACAGTGCAACTCAAAAACAGACTTCTATCATTCACTCTGCATTATAAAGCCCCGGGGATGAAAAATATTTTTTTTTAATTGGTTTGTGCGATCCGAAGAATCAAGTGCATTTCTTTTTGTATTTGCTGCAGAGTGGACTCTAATTCTGAGGACTGCCCCAAACGATCACCCTTCTCAATCCACAAGAGTCAGATCCCCAGCACTCAGACCCTTCACTCTCTGTACATAAACTGAAGGGAAGTTGGGAAAAAAAATAAGAAGAAAAGAACAGAGAAATGCACCGGGGAGGATAATAATAGGATAATATAGACTATTGTGTCTACCAAGAAGACAATGAAAAGGAAATTGAAATTATATCGGGAAAAAAGCTGAGTTGCTGAGAACAATGGCTATTTTAGCAACGACAGGAGCAGCTAATCCTCTTTACATTTAAAACCACTGGGCGTAAGAGTATGTCCTACGAAATGACACTGAAATGAAATGCGCTGTTCACAAATCAATCCATTCTGATTCCTTGTTTAACTCTGTGGATATTGTACTAAATTGGTGACGGTTTCGTGAAAACGAAACACAGGAATCAATGCGTTGGGGATTTAAACGAATTTTTTTCAGAATCAGACGGATTCAAAAACTTGTTTGGCCGTGGTTCAGTCCGGTCTTTCGGGGTGTCATATTTTGGTCAGAGTGTAATGTGATCCATCTAAGGATCCCACTTCTCAAGGCCCAATATACTGGAAGGCCAAACACCGTATCTTTCCCTGATACTTAATGATGGCATCTGTTAAGCCCTTACTACGTGCAAAGCACTGTTCCAAGCACTGGGGAGGATACAAGGTGATCAGGTTGTCCCACGTGGGGCTCACAGTCTTAATCCCCATTTTACAGATGAGGTAACTAAGGCACAGAGAAGTTAAGTGACTTGCCCAAGGTCACACAGCTGACAATTGGTGGAGACGGGATTTGAACACATGACCTCTGACTCCCAAGCCCGGGCTCTTCCCATTGAGCCACGCTGCTCCTCTAATCATACTTCAGATGATTATTCAGAAAATGCCGCCAACATATGGACAAAGTAACCATTTTTTAGACCGATCACACAGGCTGCCCACCAAACAGCATTCCTCAAGGTCACGTTTTTAATAAATAAAATTTGAGAAAATTTGAGTGGGTCCAAATGGATCGGTGAATCCTGTGAATTGTTTCCAAAACAACGGCAACACGATTTGCCTCCCCTTGCGGTCCCTTCTTTACTGTTTTAGAGCTAACATCCTGAATGAGGCTTCAGCTACCAGGTGTCTGAATTACTAATTGGGGCCAGATTCTCTACAACATCACGATTTTCCCCCAGCTCACACTACCTTTAAATTATATCTCCCTGGGGAAGCAGCGTGGCTCGGTGGAAAAAGCCCGGGCTTTGGAGTCAGAGGTTAGGGGTTCAAATCCCGGCTCCGCCACTTGTCAGCTGTGTGACTTTGGGAAAGTCACGTCTCTGTGCCTCAGTTCCCTCATCTGTAAAATGGGGATTAAGACTGTGAGCCCCCGGTGGGACAACATGATCACCTTGTAACCTCCCCAGCGCTTAGAACAGTGCTTTGCCCATCGTAAGCGCTTAATAAATGCCATTATTATTATTATTATTATTATTATTGCAGGGAAAAAAAAATAAAAATTCTTCATGCCCGATGATCCTTTCTCTATGCTCAGGGAACCTGTGCCACCCACTGTGCTAAAGGTGAAGCGCCAAAACTCCCTGCCCCTCCCTACCAATCTGGTAATGACTGCTTACTGTGTGCAAAGCACTGTACTAAATACCTAGGAGAGTACAACAGTTGGTAGACAAATTTGCAGGCTACAATCCCTAACCTACGATCTACAGTCCTTAATTTCATCTTCTTAGCCTGCAAAAATTTCAAATGACTTGTCACGTCCTCTTGTACCTTGCAGGGGCTCAAGGAGGGCGACAGGCCTCCTCCTCCTACAACGGCACTGCAATGGACTCATCTTTGGGGAGAAGGAGCAAAGCAACGACACCGGGATGATCCTGAATATAACGGACAGTTGACGGCCCAACTTTCCCGGGACGTTTCGTTCACCCACTTGAAAGAGGGCTCCGAAAGAAAGGTGAGTCTAATAGCTGGCTGATCGATTTGCTAAAAGCGGCGCGGCTCAGTGGAAAGAACCCGGGCTTTGGAGTCAGAGGTCATGGGTTCAAATCCCGGCTCCGCCAATTGTCAGCTGTGTGACTGGGCAACTCGCTTAACTTCTCCGTGCCCCAGTGACTTCATCTGTAAAATGGGGATTAAGGCTGTGAGCCCCCCTTGGGACAATCTGATCACCTTGTACCCTCCACAGCGCTTAGAACAGTGCTTTGCACCTAGTAAGCGCTTAATAAACGGCATTATTATTATTACGTCTCCAGGGAAGGGTGGTTCCAGACAAACCCTGGGGGTCCGGGGTCTTAGATGTGGAGTTCCAAGGACAGCTAAACCATCAGAGGTGCCGGGGTCGAGCGCAGATGCGTGTCCAAAAAGACACGTTTAGGAATGAGACATTTTAGAATGAGACGTAAACCTCACCAGACCCACATCTCTCGCCAACTTCAAACACTGCCTCTCCTCTGAGCCGACGATCTCGGTTGCCTTTCTTTATCTCCACCGACTCAATCCTTTTCCAATTCCTCTCTCCTGAGCGGATCAGACTCCTTATGACCCCCAACTTCACCTTGAGGGGGGGAATACAAAGAGCACCGCTCCCTAACGGGAAAACCACAGGATGGGAAGTCGGGAGACGGGCAGTCTCATCTCTGCCCCGCCATTTCCCCGCGGTGTAATTTTGGGCAAGTCACTCCTCCGGGCCTCAGTTTCCCCGAGGTAAAATGGGGATGGGATACCTGCCCTCCCTCCCCCTTGGGCTGTGTGAGCCAATAAAGGGTAGGAACTGTGTCTGACCTGATGACAAAGTCTCTACCCCAGCGCTTGGCACATAGTAAGCACTTGACTTATCCCACACCTCTTGGGACTCCAATAAGGCCCGTTGTTTTCCATGCCCTGTTCCCACCCGGCTGCTAAATGGCCGGGATTGCAGGAGCGTTACTGGGACTGCTGGAGCGTTACTGGGACGCTGGGACTGGGACTGGGACCGGGGGACAACCCGGTCACCTTGTATCACCCCTCCGGCGCTTAGGACAGTGCTTAGCACAGAGTAAGCGCTTAACAAATGTCATTATTATTATTATCATCATTATTCCGAAGGGCTGCGGGTCCTGATGGAGGGCAGCAGGAAACTGTTGGAGGCCTGCGGGGCCTGGTGGCGGGGTACGGGGGGGGCCCGGGGGAAGGTCGGTTGCAGGCGCCCGGCAGGGCCCAGGGAACGCCTGCCCACCCCAACCACCGGGCGGGCGGGCACGGAGAGGGCACGGACGGGGGCACGGGGCGGGCGGGGAGGGCACGGAGGGGGCACGGAGAGGGGGGAACGGAGAGGGGACGGGGCGGGCGGGGAGGGCGCGGGGAGGGCACAGGGCGGGCACGGAGAGGGCACAGCGCAGACAGGAAGGGCACGCAGAGGAGGAGAACGGAGAGGGCGGGCACGGAGAGGGCGAAAGGGGGGCACGGAGAGGGCACAGGGCGGACGGGGAGGGCTCGGAGGGGGGGGGCACGGGGAGGGCGGAGAGGGAACAGGGCGGATAGGGAGGGCACGGGGAGGGTGGGCACGGGGGGGCAGAAGGAAGGGGGGCAGAAAGAGGGCACAGGGCGGACAGGGAGGGCTCGGGGGGGGGCACGGGGAGGGCGGAGAGGAAACAGGGCGGATAGGGAGGGCACGGAGGGGGGGCACGGGGAGGGTGGGCGCGGGGGGGGCAGAAGGAAGGGGGGCAGAAAGAGGGCACAGGGCGGACAGGGAGGGCTCGGGGGGGGGCACGGGGAGGGCGGAGAGGGAACAGGGCGGATAGGGAGGGCACGGAGGGGGGGCACGGGGAGGGTGGGCACGGGGGGGCAGAAGGAAGGGGGGCAGAAAGAGGGCACAGGGCGGACAGGGAGGGCTCGGGGGGGGCACGGGGAGGGCGGAGAGGGAACAGGGCGGATAGGGAGGGCACGGAGGGGGGGGCACGGGGAGGGTGGGCGCGGGGGGGCAGAAGGAAGGGGGGCAGAAAGAGGGCACAGGGCGGACAGGGAGGGCTCGGGGGGGGGGCACGGGGAGGGCGGAGAGGGAACAGGGCTGATAGGGAGGGCACGGAGGGGGGGCACGGGGAGGGTGGGCGCGGGGGGGGCAGAAGGAAGGGGGGCAGAAAGAGGGCACAGGGAGGGCGGGCGGGGACACGGAGAGGGTGGGCTCGGGGGAGGCACAGGGCGGAAGGGGGGCACAGGGAGGGCCGGGGGGCACAGGGCGGGGACACGGAGGGGGGGGGCACGGAGAGGGCACAGGGCGGGCACGGGGGGGGGGGGGCACAGGGCGGGCACCGGGGGCACGGGACGGCCGGGCGGAGGGCGCGGAGAGGGGGGGCGCGGGAGGGGCACAGGGAGGGCGGAGGAGCACGGAGGGGGGGCACGGAGAGGGCACAGGGCGCGCGCGGGGTGTTCTCGTGTGTGTGTGTGTGTGTGTGTGTGTGTGTGTGTCCGTCCAGCCAGCCAGCCAGTCAGTCAGCCCATCGCACGTACTGAGCGCTTACTGTGCGCGGAGCACTGTACTAAGCGCTGCTCGGGAAGGGCAAGTTGGACTGGGGCGGGGGGGGGGGGGGCGTCCTCACCATCCTCCGGGGCGACGCGCGCGCGCGCGGGGACCGACCCTCGGCCGGCCGGGCGGGCGGCGCCGGGTGATGACGTCAGGGGGAGGAGGCGCGGCGCGGCGCGCGAGGATGACGCAGCGCGGCCCGCCCAGGCGTGGCGCGCGCGGGCGGCGCAGGCGCGGCGTGGGTCGCGCGGCCGAGGCGGGCCTGTGGCGCGCGGGCCCCCCCCCCGGCCGTCATGGCGGCGGTGGCGCTGAGCGAGGCGGAGAAGGTGTTCATCGTGCACGGCGTCCAGGTCAGACCGGCCCCCCCCTCAGCCCGCCTCCCTCTCTTCAGACACACTTAGTCGTCCGAATCACGGCCTGTGTGAAGCGCCTACTAATGTGCCCAGCGCCCCTCTAAGCGCTGGGGAGGTTACAGGGCCCACAGTCTTCGTCCCCATTTTACACAGGAGGGAACTGAGGCGCAGGGAATAATAATGATAATGATGATGATGATGATGGCGTTTATTAAGCGCCTACTCTGTGCAAAGCAACGTTCTAAGCGCTGGGGAGGTTACAAGGCCCACGGGGGGCCCGCGGTCTTCATCCCCATTTTACACATGAGGGAACTGAGGCACAGAGAATAATGATAATGATAATAATGATGATGATGATGATGATGATGATGATGGCGTTTATTAAGCGCCTGCTATGTGCAAAGCACCGTTCATAAGCGCTGGGGAGGTTACAAGGCCCACAGGGGGCCCACGGTCTTCATCCCCATTTTACACATGAGGGAACTGAGGCCCAGAGAATAATGATAATAATAATAATGATGATGATGATGATGGCGTTTATTAAGCGCCTGCTATGTGCAAAGCACCGCTCTAAGCGCTGGGGAGGTTACAGGACCCACGGGGGGCCCACAGTCTTCATCCCCATTTTACACATGAGGGAACTGAGGCCCAGAGAATAATGATAATAATAATAATGATGATGATGATGATGATGATGGCGTTTATTAAGCGCCTGCTATGTGCAAAGCACCGCTCTAAGCGCTGGGGAGGTTACAGGGCCCACAGGGGGCCCACGGTCTTCATCCCCATTTTACACATGAGGGAACTGAGGCACAGAGAATAATAATAATAATAATACTAAAAATAATAGCGTTTATTAAGCGCCTACTATGTGCAAAGCACCGTTCTCAGCGCTGGGGAGGTTACAGGGCGATCAGGTGATCCCACGGGGGGGCTCACAGTCTTCATCCCCATTTTACAGGTGAGGCAACCGAGGCACAGAGAATAATAACAATAGTAGTGATGGCGTTTATCAAGTGTCTACTAAGTGCAAAGCACTTCTCTAAGCGCTGGGGAGGTTACAGGGTGATCAGGTGGTTCCACGGGGGCCCACAGTTTTCATCCCCATTTTACACATGAGGCAACCGAGGCATAGAGAATAATAACGGTGATAGTGATGGCGTTTATCAGGCGCCTACTATGTGCAAAGCACCGCTCTAAGCGCTGAGGAGGTTGCAGGGTGATCAGGTGGTCCCCCGGGGGGCTCACAGTCCTCATCCCCGTTTTACACATGAGGGAACTGAGGCACAGAGAATAATAATAATAATGGCATTTATTAAGCGCCTACTATGTGCAAAGCACCGTTCCAAGCGCTGGGGAGGTTAAGGGCCCACAGGGGGGTGGGGGGGCACAGTCTTCATCCCCATTTTACACATGAGGCAACTGAGGCACAGAGAATAATAATAATAATGGTGGCATTTATTAAGCCCCTACTATGTGCAAAGCACCGTTCTAAGCGCTGGGGAGGTTACAAGGCGATCAGGTGGTCCCACAGGGGGGCCCACAGTCTTCATCCCCATTTTACACATGAGGGAACTGAGGCACAGAGAATAATAATAATAATAATGATGACGTTTATTAAGCTCTTGCTATGTGCAAAGCACCGTTCCAAGCGCTGGGGAGGTTACAGGGCCCACGGGGGGGGGGGGGGGGCCACAATCTTCATCCCCATTTTACACATGAGGGAACTGAGGCCCAGAGAATAATAATAATAATAATAATGGCATTTATTAAGCGCTTACTATGTGCAAAGCACCGTTCTAAGCGCTGGGGAGATTACAGGGTGATCAGGTGGGCCCACGGGGGGCTCACAGTCTTCATCCCCATTTTACAGATGAGGGAACTGAGGCGCAGAGAATAATAATAATAATAATGGCATTTATTAAGCGCCTACTATGTGCAAAGCACCGTTCCAAGCGCTGGGGAGGTTACTGGGCCCACCGGGGGGGGGCCCAAAGTCTTCATCCCCGTTTTACACATGAGGGAACTGAGGCACAGAGAATAATAATAATGATGGCATTTATTAAGCGTTTACTATGTGCAAAGCACTGTGCTAAACGCTGGGGAGATTACAGGGTGATCAGGGTGTCCCACGGGGGGCTCACAGTCCACATCCCCATTTTACAGGTGAGGGAGCTGAGGCCCAGAGAACAATAATAATAATGGCATTATTAAGCGCCTACTATGTGCAAAGCACCGTTCTAAGGGCTGGGGAGGTTACAGGGTGATCAGGTGGTCCCACGGGGGGCTCACAGTCTTCATCCCCATTTTACAGATGAGGGAACTGAGGCACAGATAATAATAATAATGGCGTTTATCAAGCGCCTACTATGTGCAAAGCACCGTTCTAAGCGCTGGGGAGATTGCAGGGTGATCAGGTTGCCCCACGGGGGGCTCACAGTCCTCATCCCCATTTTACAGATGAGGCAACCGAGGCACAGAGAATAATAACAATGATAATGATGGCGTTTATCAAGCCCCTACTATGTGCAAAGCACCGTTCTAAGCACTGGGGAGGTTACAGGGCGATCAGGTGGTCCCACGGGGGGCTCACAGTCCTCATCCCCATTTTACACATGAGGCAACCGAGGCACAGAGAATAATAGCAATGATAATGATGGCGTTTATCAAGCACCTACTATGTGCCAAGCACCGGTCTAAGCACTGGGGAGGTTACAAGGCGATTAGGTGGTCCCACGGGGGCCTCACAGTCTTCATCCCCATTTTACAGATGAGGGAACTGAGGCACAGAGAATAATAATAATGATAATGGCATTTATTAAGCACCTACTAGGTGCAAATCACTGTTCTAAGCACTGCGAGATCTTTTAGACTGTGAGCCCACTGTTGGGTAGGGACTGTCTCTATATGTTGCCAACTTGTACTTCCCAAGCGCTTAGTACAGTGCTCTGCACACAGTAAGCGCTCAATAAATACGATTGATTGGGGAGGTTACAAGGCGATCAGGTGGTCCCACGGGGGGCCCACAGTCTTCACTCCCCATTTTACACATGTGGCAGCTGAGGCACAGACAATAATAATAATGATGGTGGCATTTATTAAGCCCTTACTATGTGCAAAGCACCATTCTAAGCGCTGGGGAGGTTACAGGGTGATCAGGTGGTCCCACAGGGGGCTCACAGTCTTCATCCCCATTTTACAGATGAGGGAACTGAGGCGCAGAAAACAATAATAATAATGGCATTATTAAGCGCCTACTATGTGCAAAGCACCGTTCTAAGCGCTGGGGAGGTTACAAGGCGATCAGGTGGTCCCACGGGGGGCTCACAGTCTTCATCCCCATTTTACAGATGAGGGAACCGAGGCACAGATAATAATAATAATGGCGTTTATCAAGCGCCTACTATGTGCAAAGCACCGTTCTAAGCGCTGGGGAGGTTACAGGGTGATCAGGTGGTCCCACGGGGGGCTCACAGTCTTCATCCCCATTTGACAGATGAGGGAACTGAGGCACAGAGAATAATAACAATAATAATGATGGCGTTTATCAAGCACCTAATATGTGCAAAGCCCTGTTCTAAGCGCTGGGGAGGTTACAGGGTGATCAGGTGGTACCACGGGGGGCTCACAGTCTTCATCCCCATTTTACAGGTGAGGGAACTGAGGCACAGAGAATAATAATAATAATAATAACATTTATTAAGCACCTACTATGTGCAAAGCACCATTCTAAGCGTTGAGGAGGTTACAAGGTGATCAGGTTGTCCCACGGGAGGCTCACAGTCTTCATTCCCCATTTTACACATGAGGGAACCGAGGCCCAGAGAATAATAATAATAATAATGATGGCGTTTATTAAGTGCCTGCGATGTGCAAAGCACTGTTCTAAGCACTAGAGAGGTTACAAGGTGATCAGGTTGTCCCACAGGGGGCTCACAGTCTTCGTCCCCATTTTCCAGATGAGGGAACCGAGGCCCAGAGAAGTGAAGTGACTTGCCCAAAGTCACACAGCTGACAATTGGCGGAGTCGGGATTTGAACCCGTGATCTCTGACTCCAAAGCCCGGGCTCTTTCTACTGAGCCACGCTGCTTCTCATCCCCCATCACCCCCCTCACCCACCCCACAGCATTTGGGTCTACTTCATCATCATCATCATAATGGCATTTGTTAATAACAATAGTAGTAAGTGCATTTATTAAGTACCTACTATGTGCAAAGCACTGTTCTAAGCGCTGGGGAGGTTACAAGGTGATCAGGTGGTCCCCCGGGGGGCTCACAGTCTTCATCCCCATTTTACAGATGAGGCAACTGAAGCACAGAGAATAATAATAATAATAATGATGGCATTTGTTAAGCGCTTACTACTACTGCTAATAATAATGATGATGGCATTTATTAAGCACCTACTATGTGCAAAGCACTGTTCTAAGCACTGGGGAGGTTACAAGGTGATCAGGTGGTCCCACGGGGGGCTCACAGTCTTGATTCCCATTTTACAGATGAGGCAACTGAGGCACAGAGAATAATAATAATAATAATGATGGCATTTATTAAGCGCTTACTAATAATAATGATGATGGCATTTATTAAGTGCTTACTAATAATAATGATGATGGCATTTATTAAGCACTTACTACTAATAATAATGATGATGACATTTATTAAGCACTTACTAATAATAATGATGATGATGGCATTTATTAAGCGCTTACTATGTGCAAAGCACGGCTCTAAGCACTGGGGAGGTTACAAGGTGATCAGGTGGTCCCACGGAGGGGGGGCTCACAGTCTTCATCCCCATTTTACAGATGAGGGAACGGAGGCACAGAGAAGTGAAGTGAATTGCCTAAAGCCACACAGCTGACAATTGGCGGAGCCTGGATTTGAACCCATGACCTCTGACTCCAAAGCCCGGGCTCTTTCCACTGAGCCAAGCTGCTTCTCAATAATAGTGGCATTTGTTAAGCGCTTACTGTGTGCAAAGCACTGCTCTAAGCGCTGGGGAAGTTCCAAGGTGATCAGGTTGCCCCATGGGGGACTCACAGTCTTCATCCCCATTTTACAGATGAGGGAACTGAGGCCCAGAGAAGTGAAGTGACTCGCCCCAAGTCGCCCAGCTGACAAGTAGCGGAGCCGGGATTTGAACCCATGACCTCCGACTCCAAAGCCCGGGCTCTTTCCACTGAGCCACGCTGCTTCTCACAAAGCCCTGCTTAGGACAGGGCTTGGCACGTAGTAAGCGCTTAACAGACGCCGTTATTATTTTTGTTATTAAGCGCTTTGGAGAGGACGGTACGGCAGGGTAAACAGACACCTTCCTGGAAATGCAGCTTGGCCTAATGGATGGAGCTCGGACCTGCCATTCAGAAGGACCTAATTCGTTCGTTCATTCATTGTTATATTTATTGAGCGCTTACTGTGTGTAGAGCACTGTACTAAGCGCTTGGGAGAGGACAGTACAGCAGAATAAACAGGCACCTTCCCCGAGATGCAGCTCCGACCTGCCAGTCAGAGGGACCTGGATTCCTTCGTTCATTCAGTTATATTTATTGAGCGCTTACTGTGTGAGGAGCACTGTACTGAGCGCTTGGGAGAGTACGCTATAGCAATAAACGGACGCATTCCCTGCCCACAATGAGCTTACAGTCTAGAGGACTGTAATTGGATGGTCTGATCTCGGACCTGCCAGTCAGAAGGACCTGGATTCCTTCGTTCATTCGGTTATATTTATTGAGCGCTTACTGTGTGAGGAGCACTGTACTGAGCGCTTGGGAGAGGACGCTATAGCAATAAACGGACGCATTCCCTGCCCACAATGAGCTTACAGTCTAGAGGACTGTAATTGGATGGTCTGATCTCGGACCTGCCAGTCAGAAGGACCTGGATTCCTTCGTTCATTCAGTTATATTTATTGAGCGCTTACTGTGTGTGGAGCACTGTACTGAGCGCTTGGGAGAGTACGCTATAGCAATAAACGGACACATTCCCTGCCCACAATGAGCTTACAGTCTAGAGGACTGTAATTGGAGGGTCTGATCTCGGACCTGCCAGTCAGAAGGACCTGGATTCCTTCGTTCATTCAGTTATATTTATTGAGCGCTTACTGTGTGAGGAGCACTGTACTGAGCGCTTGGGAGAGTACACTATAGCAATAAACGGACGCATTCCCTGCCCACAATGAGCTTACAGTCTAGAGGACTGTAATTGGATGGTCTGATCTCGGACCTGCCAGTCAGAAGGACCTGGATTCCTTCGTTCATTCAGTTATAGTTATTGAGCGCTTACTGTGTGAGGAGCACTGTACTGATCGCTTGGGAGAGGACGCTATAACAATAAACAGACGCATTCCCTGCCCACAATGAGCTTACAGTCTAGAGGACTCTAATTGGATGGTCTGATCTCGGACCTGCCAGTCAGAAGGACCTGGATTCCTTCGTTCATTCAGTTATATTTATTGAGCGCTTACTGTGTGTGGAGCACTGTACTGAGCGCTTGGGAGAGTACACTATAGCAATAAATGGACGCATTCCCTGCCTACAATGAGCTTACAGTCTAGAGGACTGTAATTGGATGGTCTGATCTCGGACTTGCCAGTCAGAAGGACCTGGATTCCTTCGTTCATTCAGTTATATTTATTGAGCGCTTACTGTGTGAGGAGCACTGTACTGATCGCTTGGGAGAGGACGCTATAACAATAAACAGACGCATTCCCTGCCCACAATGAGCTTACAGTCTAGAGGACTGTAATTGGATGGTCTGATCTCGGACCTGCCAGTCAGAAGGACCTGGATTCCTTCGTTCATTCAGTTATATTTATTGAGCGCTTACTGTGTGTGGAGCACTGTACTGAGCGCTTGGGAGAGTACGCTATAGCAATAAACGGACACATTCCCTGCCCACAATGAGCGTACAGTCTAGAGGACTGTAATTGGAGGGTCAGATCCCGACTCTGCCGCTCATCTGCTGTGTGACCTTAGGCAAGTCACTTCCCTGTGCCCCACTGACCTCATCTGTAAAATGGGGATTAAGGCTGTGAGCCCTTTTGGGGCCGTGGGCTGCGTCCAACCTGATTACCTTCTATTTTCAGACTGTGAGCCCACCGTTGGGTAGGGACCGTCTCTATATGTTGCCAACTTGTACTTCCCAAGCGCTTAGTACAGTGCTCTGCACACAGTAAGCGCTCAATAAATACGGTTGATGATGATGATATCTACCCCAGCGTTTAGAACAGTGCCATGCCCATCGTAAGCGCTTAACGCATAACCATAAAAAAGTGCTTGCAGTTTTAGAAGGTTCATTTCATTTGATCATTTATTGAGCGCTCACTGTGTGCAGAGCACTGTACTAAGGTCCTTGGCCTTTAGGGAACGTGTTTGCCAACTCTTAAATTACACTCTCGGTTCCAAACGTAGTAAGCGCTCAATAAATACGACTGATGGAGCCAGCTTTGCCGATTGGCGATATCGTAAGCTGGAGAGACAATAACACCCCTGCATTCCCTTGAGCCCCATCTCAAAGCATTTATGTGGATATTGTCTTATTTTCTTCCCTTCCCTGCGAGGTAGGGAGAAAGAGGTGTGGCCGTAGAGTATTTTTAATGGTATTTGTTGTGCTTACTACGTGCCAAGCACTTCGCTAAGCACTGTGGTAGAGACGAGATCATCAAGTTGGACACGGTCCCTGTCCCGCATGGGCTCACAACTTTAATCCCAATAATAATAATAATGATAATAATAATAATAATAATAATAATAATGGCATTTGTCAAGTGCCTACTATGTGCCAAGCCCTGTTCTAAGCGCTGGCGGGGGATACAAGGTGATCAGGTGGTCCTCCACCCACCTGTTTATTGACCCTTTCATAGAACTGTAGCAGATTAGCGAGGCACAATTTCCCCTCACAGAGGCCATGTGGTTTTTCCCACAGTGTTTGTCTGAGCTCCCTGAGCTTAAACTTAATTATCTATGGTATCAAGTGGCCTGGTGTAGAAGTGACACTCACCCGTTCGGTCATGCAGGGTTTCTGTTTGGACACACATTTTTTTTTTTTTTATGTGGTTCTGCAAATTAGTGCTTTCTAGCAGTCACCAAAGTCATTTGGTTGGTTTTTTCCTCTTTTTTTCAGCTAGCTCTTTTAGTTTCTCCCTAAATGGGGTGTGCATTTTTTTTTTTCACTCTCCTTCTCTAAGATTAAATATCCTCAACTTTGGTCACTATCGTAGCGTGGTTCTCTCGCACATAACACACAGCTCCGGTCCCTGATCTGGTCCTCTGACAAGACTTAAATCCCAAATTATCACCTTTGCTTTTTGTGGGGGCTTCAGGACTGTCCATTCATCCCCCCCTTCTCCCCCAACAAAAAAACCCCATTATCCTACTTAAAATAAATAGTATCGGTGTAAGAGGAGAATATTTTACTTTGACTTTTTCCCACTTCTGCATTTACCGGTTTCCCGGTTTGCGGGGCTGTAATCTTTCCTCATCATTTTCTTTTGCAGACGTATTTGATTTCTTGCCCTCCCCATCCCACGCGCGTAGTCCCTCAGCATACCCTGAACCCCCTCCTTAGACTGGTTGTGTCAACTAACTTTTCCGCACTCAACAGCTCTAACACCATGGACAGGCTTAGTGGGAGCAGTCTGGTGCCATATTGGCTCAGCGTCCCCTCAATTCCTGATGCACCTCATCCTCTCCTCTCCGCACCGCCATTCCTCAACACGTTTAGACTCTGCATCTCTGCTTTGAGATGGTCCCACGTGGGGCTCACAGTCTTAAGCCCCATTTTGCAGATGAGGTCACTGAGGCCCAGAGAAGTGAAGTAGTGTGGCCTAGTGGAAAGAGCCCGGGGTTGGGAGTCAGACGGGATCTAATCCCAACTCCGCCCCATCCTACAGATGAGGTAACTGAGGCACAGACTAGTTAAGTCACCTGCCCTGGGTCGCACGAGCAGACAAGTGGCGCAGCCGGGTTTAGAACCCGGGTCTTCCGACTCCCGGGGCTGTGCTCTTTCCAACAAGCCACGCTGCTTCAATTGCTGGTGGAGGAAGTTTAGACCGGGAGAGATTCGGATCATTTGTTTCAGGTCACGCGGGGAGATAAAGGTGACCCCAGGACCAGAGCCCAAGTTTGTAGCTTCCCTCTCCAGTGCTCTCGACCACTAAACTCAACTTCTAGACCGTGAGCCCACTGTCGGGTAGGGACCGTCTCTATATGTTGCCGACTTGGACTTCCCAAGCGCTTAGTCCAGTGCCCTGCACACAGTAAGCGCTCAATAAATACGATGGAATGAATGAATGAACTGAGCGCCTCGTCACCCAGAAGCTGTTCCGTCGTGGTGACCGTGGTTGCATTGGGGTGAGGATTTCCCAGTCAGCATGTCATGGGGTGACATGCTCCATCCTCCTCCTCACAGCACTTGTATATATATTTGTACAGATTTATTACTCTATTTTACTCCTACATAGGTACTATTCTATGTATTTTATTTTGTTAATATGTTTCGTTTCGTCATCTGTCTCCCCCTTCTAGCCTGTGAGCCCGCTGTTGGGTAGGGACCGGCTCTGTACGTTGCCAACTTGGACTTCCCAAGCGCTTAGTACACAGTAAGTGCTCAATAAGTACGATCGAATGAATGAATAAATGGTCCTTGGGCTTTGGGGTTCTTACCCACCCACCCCACCCCGTGGGTGTCTCTGGGTTGGCTGCCTGTTGCCAACTCCTACCCCCTTTCCCTTGGCATGTAGCAAAGAGATCAGCTTGGAGTTGAGGAACGAAAAGAAGCAGTCCCTTCTCTGCGGGAGGGAGGTTAGGCATTTTCAACATGGAGGTTGAAGTTACCTAAGATTCATTCATTCAATCATATTTATTGAGCACTTACTGTGTAGAGCACTGTACTAAGCACTTGGGAAGTACAAGTTGGCAACATATAGAAATGGTCCCTACCCAACAGCGGGCTCACAGTCTAGAAGGGGGAGACAGACAAAATATGTTGCCAACTTGTACTTCCCAAGCGCTTCTACAGTGCTCTGCACACAGTAAGCGCTCAATAAATACGATTGAATGAATGAACAAAACCAAACATATTAACAAAATAAAATAAATAGAATAGTAAATACGTGCAAGTAAAATAAATAGAGTAATATAGCTGTACAAACATATATATAGGTGCTGTGGGGAGGGGAAGGAGGTAGGGTGGGGGGGATGGGGAGGGGGAGAGGAATGGGGAGGCTCGGTGTGGGAAGGCCTCCTGGAGGAGGTGAGCTCTCAGTAGGGCTTTGAAGGGAGGAAGAGAGCTAGCTTGGCCGATGTGCGGAGGGAGGGCATTCGGGGCCAGGGGGAGGACGTGGGGGTCGACGGCGGGACGGGCGAGAACGAGGCCCAGTGAGGAGGTTAGCGGCAGAGGAGCGGAGGGTGCGGGCTGGGCTGGAGAAGGAAAAAAGGTGAGGTAGGAGGGGGCGAGGGGATGGACAGCCTTGAAGCCCAGGGTGAGGAGTTTCTGCCTGATGCTTAGGTTGATTGGTAGCCACTGGAGATTTTTGAGGAGGGGAGTAACATGCCCAGAGCGTTTCTGCACAGAGATGATCCGGGCAGCAGAGTGAAGTATAGACTGAAGTGGGGAGAGACAGGAGGATGGGAGATGGGAGAGGAGGCTGATGCAGTAATCCAGTCGGGAGAGGATGCGAGATTGAACGAGCAGGGTAGCGGTTCAGATGGAAAGGAAGAGAGATTGTTGAGAGATTAGAGAGGAAGGGAGTGAGAGAGCAGGTGAGAAAAGCCCCCAAATCATCAAAAAATGCAGAGGGATCAGAAAGGCAGTAGCTAATAATATTTATTGTTATGGTCTTAAAGTACTTACTATGTACCAAGCACCAAGCTAAGTGCTGGGGTAGATACAGTATATTCATGTGGAGGAGATGTGGCTTCAATAAGGCTTTGAGGGTGGGAAGAGTTATTGTCAGATAGTCATTCATTCAGTCGTATTTGTCGAGCACTTACTGCGTGCAGAGCACTGTACTAAGGGCTGGGGAAAGTACGATACAACAATAGACAGACACATTCCCTGCCCACAACAAGCGTACAGTGTAGAAGGTATGAAGAGGGAGAATATCCCAGGCCCGAGGCAGAGAAGCAGCGTGGCTCAGTGGAAAGAGCACGGGCTTGGGAGTCGGAGGACGTGGGTTCTAATCCCGGCTCCGCCATTTATCGGCTGTGTGACTTTGGGCAAGTCACTTGACTTCTCTGTGCCTCAGTCACCCCTCCTGAAAAGTGGGGATTATGACTGTGAGCCCCACATGGGACAGCCTGATTACCTTGTATCCATCCCAGCGCTTAAAACAGTGCTTGGCACGCAGTAAGTGCTTAACAGATACCATCGTCATTATTATTATTATTATGTAGGCAAGAGGTCAGTGGCGAGATAGAAGAGATCGAAGTTGGCATTAGAGAAGCGATGTGAAGGCTGGGTTGTAATAGGAAATCAGGGACGTAAGGTGAGAGGGGGCAAGGCGATTGAGTGTTTTAAAGCTTATTGTAAGGAGTTTTTTATATCCAGCCTTGGCTTCACCGACACTGTCCTTTCCTGGTTCTCCTCCTCTCTTGGTCTCTCATTACCAGTCCTTCGTGGGCTCCTCCTCTGCTTCCCACCCCCTAACTGTGGGAGTCCTTCAAGGCTCAACTCTGGGTCTCCTTCCGTTTCTCCATTTACACCCACTCCCTTGGAGAACACATTTGCACCGGTGGCTTCAGTTACCACCTCTGTGCAGATGATGCCCAAATCTTCATCTCCAGCCCTGATCTCTCTCCCTCTTTACAGTCTCGTATTAACTCCTGCTTTCAATACATCTCTACTTGGATGTCCCACCGACAACTCAGATTTAACATGTCCGAAACAGAACTCCTTATCTTCCCACCCAAACCCCGTCCTTCCCCCGATTTTTCTCAGCGCTTTAGACAGTACTATCATCCTTCCTGTCTCACAAGCCCACAACCTTTGCATTATCCTTGTGCCGGTATCCTTGGTGATACCCTTGACTCATCTCTCTCATTCAACCTGTCGCTAAATCTTGGGAGCCAGAATTAAGCCAGCGCTTAGAACAGTGCTTTGCCCATAGTAAGCGCTTAATAAATGCCATCATTATTATTATTATTAAGAGCTGGGTCTTCAGACTCCCAGTCCTGCACTCTTTACCATTAATCCGTGCTAAGGGAATGGATGAGAGCAAAATAGCCACACAGCCTCCGGTGAAGTGAAATGGCCCATTTATCACACAGGTAGGACAGTGTGAAGGATTTTATGATGGTGGACTTTTGCGAGACAACAGCAGCGGACAGGCACGCAGAAGGTATAACTCCTTGAGCAGGGGCTTTGGGACGATCACGATCCCAAAAGACAAATTCCCAAACAGGCAGTAAATGTTAACAACTTCACTAAGAACCAGCTGTGCACGTACAATAGTCCCATGGCATTCCTGGATTTTTTGTTGTCGTCGTTGTCATTCGTGGCTTCACCTATCTGTGGTTGACTGGACCCAAGGTGGGGAGTTGAGAAATTAACCAGGGAAGAAGACTTCCTGGAGGAAATACGATTTCAGAAGAGCTTTGACGATGGGAAAAATTGTGGTCTGCCAGATGTGAATGGAGAAAGAGTTCCAAGCAGAAGGGAAGGGTTGAGGAAGAAGTCGGCAGCGAGAGAGACGAGAGCGATTCGGTGAATGGGTTGGTTGGAGAAGAACGAAGCGTCTGAGCTGACGTATAGTGGGAGAGGAGCGAGGAAAAGTGGAGAGAAGACCGATTAAGGTCCTTAAAGTCAATGGTCAGGAGTTTCCGCTTGATGTGGAGAGGTGTGTAGCAGTTAAAGGGTTGTGAGGGTTGGAAAGATCTATAAGCAAAGGAAAGTATGGATTGGAGAGTAGCAAGGCTGGGGGTGGGAGTTCAGCGAGGAGGCCGGTGCAGTAGTTGGGGTGAGACATGGCAAGTTCTTGGAACGAGGTGATGGCCTGTCAGATGGAGAGGAAGGGAAATATTTTGGGAATGTTGTGAAGAAAGATCCCACAAGATCTGGTGACTGACTGAATATGTGGGTTGAAAGTGAGAAGAGTCAAGGTTAACGTAAGAGTTGCAGGCCCAAGAGAGGGGGATGGCGGTGGTGTCAATAGTGATGGAAAGTTACGAGGAGAGAATTTGGGAGAAAAGATGAGGAGTTCAGTTTTGGAAGTGTTGAACTGAGGTGCCGCGGGCAGGTCGTCCACATAGAGGTAGCCTGGAGGCAGGAAGAGCTGTGAGATTGCAGGTTGCGGAGGAGGCAAGCTAGGGCTAGTGAGGTAGCTTTGAATGTTTTTGGGGGGTGGTTGAAACCGTGAGACTGGATGAGGTCCCCAAGGGTGCGGGTATAGGTTGAGAAGAGAAACGGTCCCAGATCTGAGCCTCGAGGGATAGCCACAGTTAGGGAGTCAGGGGCAGAATGGCCAGAGAGGTAGGAGTGGACAGTGGAGAAATCAAGGACGGACAGGGTTTCTAGGAGAAGGGCGTGAAAGGCATCTGAGAGGTTGAGGAGAATTAGGAAGAAGAGGGCATTGGTGATCTTGGAAGAGTAAAGTGAGTCTTCTCCCTAACTGGCTTTTCGGTATTCTGGAGTCTTGAAATAGATGTGAACATCCTGATATGATCTGGGACATTATACATCATATTTGGCTTTCAGGGGAGAGATCAGCTGAAACAATTTCCTATTTAGGAGCACATTCCAGACCATCTCCTTGATCGGCTACCCGGGCAGAGGAGGAAGGCCACTTTAGATATGGACAGAAGTGGCTTTACGAATAATTTAGACCGTGAGCCCCATGTGGGACCTGATTTTCTTGCACCTAAATCCAGGTGCTAACCCTTCCCCACAGCACCTGTATATGTGTATATATGTTGGTACATATTTGTTACTCTATTTATTTATTTTACTTGTACATATCTATTTATTTTATTTTGTTAGTATGTTTGGTTTTGTTCTCTGTCTCCCCCTTTTAGACTATGAGCCCACTGTTGGGCAGGGACTGTCTCTATATGTTGCCAATTTGTACTTCCCAAGTGCTTAGTACAGTGCTGTGCATATGGTAAGCGCTCAATAAATACGATTGATGATGATTTATATTAACGTCTGTCTCCCCCTCTAGACTGTGAGCTCATCAGGGGCAGGGACTGTGTCTACCAGTTCTGTATTGTACTCTCCCAAGCGCTTAGCACGATGCTGTGCACACTGTACTCGGTAAATACGATTAGTATTTGAAGACTTTTCCTTTTTGTCCAGCTTCTGTAATGAGATAATTGCATCCAACCAGCTTGGCAGGACTCCCAAGCGGCTGGGATACCGTGAACGGAACTGGGACATTCAAGCCGGGAGGGCCGAGCAGATGTATTAAAGACGTAGCGAAGCACAGCGTCCCGTTGCCAACAGACGGGCCAGCCTGGTTAGCGGCATCAGGGAGAAATATTTCTCTCCCCGAGCGGAAGCATTGCTGAGATTCCAAGAGGCAGCGCTGGAAACAGACAGACACAACAAGTGGCAAATATCTCTGTGTAGCAAAGAATTCTCTTTCTATGCACATATTTTGGAATGTGTTGCTATCTGTGGACTGGCCTTTTCAGCCTCACCTCCCCTACCCGGGGACGTGTGGCGGGGCCGGGATTGGAACCCAGGTCCTTCCGACGCCCGGACTCTAGGCGCTAAGCCATGCCGCGTCTCCCAAATACTGTGGGATGACCGTCGAGCACTTGAAGGGCCCAGAGCCAAGCGCACGGGCGACCCAGACGGGAGAGCCAGTAGGGGAAATGACGGCCCGGCCGGGGAAGGCGTCTTGGGGATGATGATGATGATGATGATGGCATTTGTTAAGCGCTTACTATGTGCAAAGCACTGTTCTAAGCGCTGGGGGAGGTTACAAGGTGATCAAGTTGTCCCACAGGGGGCTCACAGTTTTAATCCCTATTTCACAGATGAGGTAACAGGCACAGAGAAGTGAAGTGACGTGCCCAAAGTCACACAGCTGACAGTTGGCAGAGCTGGGATTTGAACCCATGACCTCTGACTCCAAAGCCCGGGCTCTTTCCACTGAGCCATGCTGCTTCTAGTAAGACTGCAAAGGCGGGGAGGGTGGTGGCCTGTTATATACGAAGGGAAGGGGTGCGTTGCGGGCCGGAGACAGGGCGCAGACCGCAGCCAGTGGCAGGGTGGATGAAATGGAGGTACGGCGACTAGCCTAATAATAATAATGATGGCATTTATTAAGCGCTTACTATGTGCAAAGCACTGTTCTAAGCGCTGGGGAGGTTACAAAGTGATCAGGTTGTCCCACGGGGGGCTCACAGTCTTCATCCCGGTTTTACAGATGAGGTCACTGAGGCCCAGTGAAGTGACTTGCCCAAAGCCACACAGCTGACAAGTGGCGGAGCCGGGATTTGAACCCACGACCTCTGACTCCAAAGCCCGGGCTTACCATGTGCCAAGCACTGTTCTGAGCGCTGGGGAGGTTACAAGGTGATCAGGTTGTCCCACGGAGGGCTCACAGTCCTCATCCCCATTTTCCAGATGAGGGAACCGAGGCCCAGAGAAGTGAAGTGACTTGCACGGTCACACAGCTGACAAGTGGCGGAGCCGGGATTTGAACCCACGACCTCTGACTCCAAAGCCCGGGCTTACCATGTGCCAAGCACTGTTCTGAGCGCTGGGGAGGTTACAAGGTGATCAGGTTGTCCCACGGGGGGCTCACAGTCTTCATCCCCATTTTCCAGATAAGGGAACTGAGGCCCAGAGAAGTGAAGTGACTTGCCCAAAGTCACCCAGCTGACAAGTAGCGGAGCTGGGAGCGGAGCCTAGCGCTACAAGAGCGAACTGTGTGGGATGAGATGCGGTAGAAAATCTTCCCTCTGGCCCCGGGGATACCTCTCCCTCACCTCCCGACTCCCGGCCTAGCGCCGAGACGGCCCCTGCTCACCTCACGTCACTTCACCTCTCTGGGCATCGGTGACCTCATCTGTAAAATGGGGATTAATCAATCAATCAATCAATCGTATTTATTGAGCGCTTACTGTGTGCAGAGCACTCTACTAAGCGCTTGGGAAGTCCAAGTTGGCATCATATAGAGACAGTCCCTACCCAACAGTGGGCTCAGAGTCTAAAAGGGGGGAGACAGAGAACAAAACCAAACATACTGACAAAATAAAATAAATAGAATAGATGTGTACAAGTAAAATAAATAAATAAATAGAGTAATAAATATGCACAGACATATATACAGGTGCTGTGGGGAAGGGAAGATTAAGAGTGAGCCCCATATGGGACAGGGACTCTGTCCAATCCGGTTAACTTGTATCTACCCCAGTGCTTAGAACTATGGTAAGTGCTTAAAAGGACCATAATTATTATTACCTAGATGACAGTTCCCTGTCATATTCCAGCAGCGTGGCTCAGTGGAAAGAGCCCGGGCTTTGGAGTCAAAGGTCATGGGTTCAAATCCCAGCTCCGCCAGTTGTCAGCTGTGGGACTTTGGGCAAGTCACTTCACTTCTCTGGGCCTCGGTTACCTCATCTGTAAAATGGGGATGAAGACTGTGAGCCCCCCGTGGGACAACCTGATCACCCTGTAACCTCCCCAGCGCTTAGAACAGTGCTCTGCACATAGTAAGCGCTTAATAATTCCCAAGCGCTTAGTACAGTGCTCTGCACCCAGTAGCGCTCACTAAGTACGATTGAATGAATGATGAATAAATACCTAAATGAATGACTTAATAAATAAATAAATAAATGTAAAAAAGAAAGGACGGCCAAATGTGAAGTTCCCTGTTAGGGAAGCAAAACTCTGCCAATGATTCAGGTGGCCAGTCAGCCTCGTCCATTGACATAGCCTGATCGCCGGCAAGGTCCAGCCCTCAGATGGTCAATCAATCAATCGATCGTATTTATTGAGCGCTTACTGTGTGCAGAGCACTGTACTAAGCGCTTGGGAAGTACAAATCTTGGTTTTCCTGATTGGTTGCCTCTCTGGGCTCCTCTGAAATTTAGGGTCTTTCTCTTTCTCCTCCAGCTTGTTGACATCTCCCACCTCTGCTCCTCCCGGTTTCTCTCATCAGCACCAAGTGGGAATGGTTTTGCTTTGGTCCCCAGGGAGCCGAGAGAATCCGTCATGCCGGCTTTTCAGGGAAGCTGAACTGGAAGGGGGCTAAACCCGGTGTGGGCAGGGATTGTCTCTATTGCCGAATTGTATTTTCCAAGCGCTTAGTACAGTGCTGTACACACAGTAAGAGCCCAATAAATACGATCGAACGAGCGAGTGAATGACCCTGCTACGGAGTCTTCTCCGACGGTGCCAGCGACACCAGATGGCATCCTGGGTTTTTGGGGCGATTATGTTCCCTTTTCTCTGGTCCCTTTCAGCGTTCTCTCCTTTCCTTTCCTCTTCTAGAGTTCTGATGGTAGCGACACGTAACACCGTTGTTTATCCAAGTCGCAAGATCTTCACAGACCCCATCTGGTTAACCTTCCTGATGTCCTGGGGAAGGTACACCAGATATTTCAATAGCTACTAGGGTCCCGATTTTCCAAATGGGAAAACCAAGGCAGAGAGAGAGAGAGTCCAGTGGTCCGGGTTGCTCAAAAAGTCCGTGGCAGAGCCAGTAGAAGATCCAAGTTTCTTTTTTAGTACCGTTGCTCCCTAGTCGTCTCCCCCAGTCCCCTGGATTTCCGTGGGGTCCGCGGCTGGCCCAACCACGCCCGTCCTACACCTTTGGGGCCCAGGTATTCTTGCCCATTTTGTAGCCGGGAGAGCCGGGCCTCGCGGGTGCCTCCGTGGGGGCTCCTGCCCTGGGCTGGCGGGTCCTGCGGCAATGGAGGGGGGCCTCCATCGTGACCCACTTGTGACCAGGGAGGGAAGAGGGAAGGAGCTCACCTTGGCCAGTGCCGGCCCCACGGGCCTCCCTTCTTCTCTCTCCTCTTCTCCCCACCGTGCCCCTTCCCTCTCCCCTCCACCCTGGCAGCCACCATGAGATGCAATGATGCCATCTCATTGCGTTCTCTGCAGAGTGACATAATAGCGTCGCATGGGGACCTCCAACCAGCAATAACCCTGGTGCCTCTTGAGAAGTTTAATCTGGCTCAGCTACTGCCAAGCATCGGCGGGGAAGCCAGGGGCAAGGGGAAATGGGGCGCTAATGTGGAAGCAGGGGGCAAAGCCTTTAAAACCAGTAAATATAGAGTGAAGGCAGCTATCTTAATATGTGTTGGCATGAAGCCGCATGGCCCGGTGGAAAGAACGTGGACTAGGGAGTTGGGAAACCTGTGGTATTTTCCTGCTGTGTGACCCTGGGCAAGTCACTTACTGTCTCTGTGCCTCAGCTTCCTCACCCGGCAAACGGGGATTAAATGCCTGTTCCCCCTTCCCCATTAGAAGCAGAGTGGCTCAGTGGAAAGGGCACGGGCTTGGGAGTCAGAGGTCGTGGGTTCTAATCCCGGCTCTGCCACGCGTCTGCTGTGTGATCTTGGGCAAGTCACTTAATTTCTCTGAGCCTCAGTTACCTCTTCTGTAAAATGGGGATTAACTGTGAGCCCCACATGGGACAACCTGATCACCTTGTATCCCCCTAGCGCTTAGAACGGTGCTTCTCATATAGTAAGCGTTTAACAAATGCTATCATTATTATTATTATTGTTAGACTGTGACCTCCATGTTCATTCAGTTGTATTTACTGAGCGCTATGTGCAGAGCACTGTACTAAGCACTTGGGAGAGGACAACATAACAATAAACAGACGCATTCCCCGCCTACAGCCAGTTTACAGTCTAGAGCAGGGGACAGAGACGTAAATATAAATGAATAAATTACAAACATTGTACAGTGATTGGGCCTTCTCTAGTACTCCCTGCCTCGCAGTTGTAAACCTGATTTGCTCGTATCCACCGCGTTGCTTAGGACAGTGCCTGGCACATGGTAAACGCTTAACAAATACCATCATTATTATTACTAGTAGTAGAAGTAGTATTAATTAACCGACTTTGGGAAAGCTGGTGAACCATCCCCTTCCCTATCCCAGGATGTACATTAGGGACCGTATCTGATCTGATTGTATTGTATCTATCCCAATGTTTAGTAAAGTACATGGCGCATAATAAGCACTTAACAAATGCCCTTATTATTTATCATCATTATTACTGAACAGTTTGATTGGCAGTTTGTGCACCTCATGTTCAGGGGTTTCACTTTGGCTCTTCTGCAGAAAACAGTTACCTACCCCTTCTATTAAGTTAGAACTTACAAGTGTCTGAGGATATAACCTCCACAAGCCTCCCCTTTCTTCTATCACCGTTCTCTGAGAGTGTGGCCTAAATCCTGACCTGAGCTCTAGGTAATCTCTGAGCTTCAAGTTTCACCCTGTGCAAATCCAGTCAGTCGGTCAGCCCATCAGTTATATTTTTTGAGTGCTTACTGAGTGCAGAGCATTATGCTAAGTGCTTGGGACAGTATGATATAACAATATAACAGACATTCCCTGCCCACAACAAGCTTACAGTCTAGAGGAGGGGAGACGGATATTAATATAAAATAAATAAATTGCAGATAAATAAATGTTGGAATCACCCCCCTCACCACCTCATGTTTGTAGGTTTCTTCAAGCATCGAGTAAAGCCAGGCAGATACCGTTATCAGCACACCTGGCTCCAGGAAGTGCACTAGAAAATGCAATCCTTGTTTATTTTGCCTGTTTCATTGGCATAAATTGTTCCTCGTCGAGGTCGAGTGATTCTATACCAGGTCCGAGTCCGTGCGATGACTCCTGTTCTCGCTCCCACCCGTGGAGCAGTCGGGCAGATGTGAGTCCTGCGGGGAGACCTGACCCTCCTCCAGGATGGCACGTCACCTCGTGAAGCGGCATGTGTATCATCGTGCCTCTGCCACAGTTGCAGCACAGACCCAAGAACCCGGGGTAAAGATGTAAGGCCGAGGGCCAGGCCTGCCAGGCTGTAGCGACGCCGCGTGTCGTTTTCGTATTTCAGTGTCAACAGCCTAGGAGAGACCCAAGTGAAATGATTCACACATTTGTGCTGTAGGTTTTTACCTTTTGTTTGGTCCCACTGTGCATCTCCTGGTTCCCGGGGCTTGGCTCACCTGTGTGGATTTGGAAAGGAAAACTGGGAGCCCTTTGTTTCTCTTGCATGGAAAACCATCGAGGCTCAGGTGTCTGACTGTGGCATCACTTTGGGTCCGGTTTCTCTAACCAATTCACTTGGCCGAATCACTTCCCTGCACTGGCCTTGTTTCCTTTTGTGCAAACTGGGGCTAGCAACAGGAGAGAGTGCAAGGAATAAACTAGCTGTACAGGTTTGGGGACCTTGGCAAATTTTCTCCACTTGATTGGCTCCTCAGACACGATGGTATTGAAGCTAACATCCCTAAAGAACTGGCTTGGACTGGGCTGTTGGTTGAGAGTCCCTTAGTCACAGCTGGTCACATTTGAAACCATCCCATCAATTTGCACACACACTCTGAGGTTGCTGTGGTCAGTCTCAAAAGTCTCTTGGGCCCTGACAGCCTCTCCTCCTCCGGGCATAGTGGCACTGCGGAGGGTCCCACAGTGTTTAAATATATTCTGCCAGCCACACAGGGTGATGGTGAAGTGACATCTGTTCCAAAGAAAGGTTACTCCTCTGGATTTTAAAACAAAGGAGTCCATCGAGAGGGATTGTTGATTGATTCATTCTACTCAAGCGATTTCTTTATACTTTTGTATTACTACTGGATTACAGTGCTCTGCACACGGTAAGCACTCAGTAAATACATAGAATTAATTAATTGACTAGAGAAGCTTAGGTTCTGGCTTTCGGTGGGGATGAACAGATGAGGTGATTGGATCTAGTCACGTTACCTGCTTGGTCATCCTTTGTCTTGCCCCTCAATGTTGGCCTCTCCTTGGGAAATCTGATATTTGACCTGGCCTGATGGAACAGCTGGGTTGGTTTGAACAGACTTTTACTTTGGCCCCCAGGAAGACCTCCGGGTGGACGGTCGGAGTTGCGAAGATTACCGATGTGCTGAAGTAGAAACGGATGTGGTGTCCAACACCAGTGGCTCGGCAAGAGTCAAGCTTGTGAGTAAGGTGGCATTGGAAGTGGGAGGAGGAGGGGAGGGATGAGATGACCGGGAGTTACCCCCTTTGCCCTCAATCTCCGCGAATCGTGAACACCAACGGTGGTGTAATCCACATCTGGTTTGGGGTAAACTCAGGCTCAAGAGCCGAAGTCAGCTCCGTGAACCAACAGCGCGTGTAATCTAATGGGGGAGACGGACACGGAAAAAAATTACAGATAAGAGGAAACGGTAGAGTATTAAGGTAGTGTGCGTATGTGCTGGGTGCTGGGGGTTGGGCGTTGTGAGTGAGTTGTGTGCTTGTGGGGTGCAGAAGTGCCAAAATGACAGTTGGGGGAGATTAGAAATCGGTCAAGGAAGGCCTTTTGTCAGAGATACGAAGATAGGGAGGGTGGCGGTCTGCCTGACGAGAGGCGGAGGGAGAGTGCGGCCGGAGAGGTGAGATGAAGACTGTTCAATTCATGGATGTTTTTACAGGGTCACACTGACATTCTGGTTGGAGTTAAAGCAGAAATGGGAGCGCCCAAGTTGGAGAAGCCAAAAGAAGGTTTTTTGGAATTCTTTGTGGACTGGTAAGTATGGGGTGAGTCCAAATAAACAGACATTTTAAAAAGTGAACCTTTATTGTTGGTAACTGATTATTCTGGAAAGTGAATAGAAGTATTTATGAAACAGCTGTAGCTCCATGTCCGTGGTCATTTCTCTGAATATTTCCTCAAAACTTTGTAGAAGCCAGCTGAGGTTTTTTCATTTGCAGTAGGAGGGTGGCGAGGGAGGTAAGGGGAGCAGATGGGGCAGCAGAAGCCATTTATGCCCTACTGGCACCGCGATTGACTCACCGGGTATGTCTTTGGATAACTAACTCCTCTTGTTACTCAGGGTCTTCATCTATAAAATGGGGCTGATATTATTTGCCCACCCTTTCAGGGCACTTAAAGCCCCTTAAATTGAGAGGTGACTTTTTCTTACACTTCTCGTCTGGCTCCTGTGGCCCCTTATTCCTTTTGAGCATCACTCCCCTGTTTGCGGGAGGTGTAGAGTAGAGTCAGTCTCCCTCTCCCTCACCCCCTCCGTCTCCGTCTCTCTTCCCGCCCCTTGCCCTGCCCTCCGGGACCTTCTACTCCACCACACAGATGATCAGGAACCTCTCTGCTTCCGTCCCAGTCAGTCTCCTGCCAGAAGAGGGTTGGGGAGTGGCTATATCAGGTGATCAGCAGCATCAATTAGCAATAATTAGTATTTATTAATCAGTAGAATTAGCATGGCAGAATGGCTAGAGCACGGGCCTGCGAGTCAAGAGGGTCACGGGTTCTAATCCCCGCTCTGCCACTTGTCTGCCGTGTGCCCTTGGACATGTCATTTCACTTCCTTTATGCCTGTTACCTCATCTGTAAAATGGGGATTAGGGCTGTGAGCCCCACATGGGACAGAGACTGTGTCCAACCCGATTTGCTGGTATCCACCCCAGTGCTTAGTATGTGCGTGGCACATAGTAAGCACTTAACAGATACCATAATTACAATTATTATTTGATCACCCACAGTTTCCAGAGCAATTAGGCACTTGGCAGAATACAGTAGAATGAGAAGACACAGTCTAGCAGGAAAGATGCACAAAATAATTAGAGATAAAAGGAAAATGAGAATGGAAAAACAGGGGCGTGGATGAACAAGTGTTTCAGTAGTAGAAAAGCTTGTATCTATATGTAGAGAAGTTCTCCGGTTATGAAGTGGGAGAGTTCTGGGCAGAACTTTCCTCCCTCATCAACTCACATGACCATTTCCTCTCCCCCTCCTCCCCACAAATATTTCAGACCTTTAGCCGTGCCCCCCATCTTTCCCCACCACCTCTTGCCCACGATGACTCGGCCAGCCAACTTCTGTTGATGACAAAATTGAAATTCATCGGGTCCGAGAACGCCCCTAATCTCCCTCCCGCCCCCACATCCACTCTCATCTGCTACACCCTCAAGACTAGATCTGCCTGTTTTCCAGATCTACCCCCTACGCCTGTGCTTTTGGCTCTAGCAAGTTAATCAGTCAATCAGAGTGCAGAGCACTGTACTAAGTGTTTGGGAAAGTACAGTATAATAGAGTTGGTAGACGTGATCCCTGTCTACAGAAGGAGACAGGCATTAAAGTAAAATTCAGAAAGGTGAAATAGTAGAGTATAAGGGTGTATTCATAAGTACACAGCCAAGTCAGTGCAGAGGGGAGAGTGGATGGGGAAATGAGGGCTTAGTCAGGGAAGGCCTCTTGGAGGAGATGTGATCTTTAGGAGAGCTCTCAAGGTGGGGAATACGGTGGATTGTCGGATATGAAGGGGAAGGGAGTTCCAGGCTCGGGAGGACCTTGGGTAAGGGGTCGTTGGCTGGGTAGAAGAGCTCGAATTACAGAGAGTAGGTTGGCCCTAGAGGAGTGGAAGTGGGTAGATTTGGTTGTAATAGGAGGTCAGAGAGTGGACGTGGGAGGAAGAGAGCCGATTGAGTGCTTCAAATCTGATGGTAAAGAGTTTTTGTTTAATGTGGAGGTGGGAGGGCAATCATTAGAGGTTTTTGGGGAGAGGGAAGATATGGACTGAACAGCTTTTCAGGAAATGATCCGCGAAGCAGAATGTGGACTGGAGAGGGGAGAGACAGGAGGCAGGGAAAGTCAGCTAGGATGCTGATGCAGCAGTGACGGTGGGAAATGAGTGGTTGGGTCAGTGTGATGGTGGTTCAGGAGAAGAAAGGGCAGATTCTAGAGATGTTGTCAAGATAGAACCGACAGGACTTCGTGACAGATTGAATGGGAAAAATGACTCAAATAATGCCATGGTTATGGGCTTGTTAGACAGGGAGGATAGCGGTGGAGTCTACAGTGATGATGGTAATAATAATGATGGAATTTGTTAAGCATTTACAGTTGCCAAGCACTGTTCCAAGCGCCTTATTAGATACACGGTAATCAGGTTGTCCCACGTGGGGCTCACAGTCTTAATCCCCATTTTACAGATGAGGTAACTGAGGCAAAGAGAAGTTAAGTGACTTTTCCAAAGTCACACAGCTGATAAGTGACGAACCCGGGATTTAAACCCACTGACTCCCAAGCCCGTGCCCTTTCCACTAAGCCACGCTGCTTCTCCAGTGATGGGAGAGGTAAAGGTATGGGTGGGAAGATGAGGCACTTGTGCTCAATCTTCTACCCTCCCAAACCTCCATCTTTAATTGCTTTCTCTGCTGGCTCATTTCTTTCTGCCTTCAAACATGCCCAGTCTACCCTTTCCTTTTAAAATAAACAAGCAAACAAACCCCTTCTGTGGGCCCAGTGCACCATCCGGCTCTCATCAGCCCATCCTCCTGCACCCATTCCTGTCCAAAGCCTTCAGATCTCCGATGGCTTGTATGCACCCTCTGCCTAAACTTGCTTTCCTCCAACTCTCTTCTTGATCCTCTGCAATCTGGCTTTTGTCCCCTCCATTCCATTGAAATCACTCTCTCCAGTTATCTCTCCCTGCATGGAATTCCCCCTACCCCCTTCACCTCTGACAAAACAAGCTCTTCCCATGTTTTTAAAGCCCTCTAAAATAACATTTCCTTCAGGAGGCCGTACCTGATCTCTCCTAATCTCTCCTCCTATCCCCCAACTGCCACTTTAACCCTTCTGCACCACTTAATAAGCACATAAGTACTCACAATTCCCCATAGCCCTCATAGTCTTATCTTTTATGCTAAATTACTTCCTCCTATCTGTAATTTCTTTTAGAGCCTGCCTCCGCTGCTAGATTGTAAACTGTTGGAGGGCAAGGGTCATGTATAATCATGTTTATTGTTGTCTCCCAAGTGCTTAGTATAATACAATGCACATGGTAGGTGGTCTCTAAGTGCTGTTGATTGATTAGTAGATTGGCATGAGCAAGCCACCGGAGAGGGAGAGTCGATAATGGGGCGCGATGAGAAGGGATGAAGAGTGCAAGCTGAGGTGAAGTGGGAGAAGAGAGTGGATAAGAAAGAGAGCTGATGGGGTGACTTAAATCCAGTGGTCTGGAGTTTCTGTGTGCCTAGTGGATAGAGAATGGGCCCGGGAGTCAGAAGGTCTTGGGTTCTAATCCCGGCACCACCTCTTGTCTGCTGTGTAACCTTGGGCAAGTCACTTCTCCGGGCCTCAGTTACCTCGTCTGTACAAGGATCACCTCCACATCTCCCTCAAGTCACTGGCTTGTTTAGTATAGCCACTTTGAGTTAATTTACAGAGCTGGAAATTGGATTCAGAAAAGACTTCCAAACCAGAGCACTTTCCCCAAGACAGAAATTCAGGATGGAAGCCTAGGTGTGTCTTCTCAGGGGCTAATTTTGGACCTTCTGTCTGGTAAGCTCGCTGTGGGCAGGGAACGTGTCCTTTCCCAAGGGCTTTAGTCCAGTGCTGTGTTCACAGTAGGCATTCAGTAAATACGATTGACTGATTGGGGTAGAGTCAGAGAAGGTGATCGTGTCAGTAGCGAGGGTTTGTCAAAGCCAAAGAGAAGCGGTTGGCTCTCAGTGTTGCTTATGGCTCTCTGGGCCACTACCGGGTGGTAATAATAATAATAATAATAATAATGGTATTTGTTAAGTGCTTACTATGTGAAAACCACTGTTCTAAGCGCTGGGCTGCTCAGTGTGCAATTGTCTGACCCCTGGCCTTTGTGAATTTAGTGTTTACCCAAGGATTTGGATTTTTCATCCCTTGGATTGACAGCAAGTATTTTCACGGTTCTTCCATAGTCCTTGAGGGCACGACTTCATAATCTGTTTCCAAGCACCTCTGGGGGCCATTAGTGCTCGTATGTTCAATAAGCCTTCTCTATTCTGTTTGTTCTGACGGTTTTGACACCTGTCTACATGTTTTGTTGTCTGTCTCCCCCTTCTAGACTGTGAGCCCGTCTTTGGGTAGGGACCGTCTCTATATGTTGCTGATTTGTACTTCCCAAGCGCTTAGTACAGTGCTCTGCACACAGTAAGCGCTCAATAAATACGACTGAATGATTGAATGAATGAATTTGAGGCCGCTAAAGGAGGCGGCGGGGAGGGTAGTGAAGGAGGGTCAAGTGGAATCCTTTCCCCTCTGCCACTTCTACTCCCTTCCTCCCCGTCCCTTCCTGTGTTAGACGTGGAGCCTGCAAACACTGAGGGAAGAGATGATTGAGAGAGAAGCAAGGAGCCAGGAGAGGTGAATGCCCTTAGTATGGCACTGGCCGCTGCTCCTTATAAGATGGGGAGATGCGCCTCAGCAGTGTTAGCAAATCAAGTGGGCACCCCTGCACCCTTTTATATCAGTCATTCAGCTCCCCGTTCACTCATTCATTCATTCAATCACATTTATTGAGCGCTTACTGTGTGCAGAGCACTGTACTAAGCGCTTGGGAAGTACAAGTCGGCAACATTTAGAGGTGGTCCCTACCCAACAACGGGCTCACAGTCTAGAACGTCCTATACACAGGTTTAATCAATACACTGCTCGTAATCGATTAGCAAGGAAAAAAAATTGTGTTGAAAATAGAGCCACATGCTTTGGCTAAAACAACCTGACGCAGGGAGGTCATGAGAGAAAACACAAAGATGCAGAACATCTGGCCAAGGCTACGTTTAACTGGCAAAATTATGAGATGACCCCTTTTTCACATGCTGCCATTCCCCTCTTAAGTCAACTTGAGAAGCAGCGTGGCTCAGTGGAAAGAGCACAGGCTTTGGAGTCAGAGGTCATGGGTTCAGATCCCTGCTCCGCCAGTTGTCAGCTGTGTGACCTTAGGCAAGGCACCCAACTTCTCTGTGCCTCAGTCAAGGCCAGTTGGTGTTCATGGGTGCCATGGCAGCTGGCTGGAATTTTTCCACCTGAACCCAAGTCCCCGGCCTTGGGCTTTGGCATTACACGATCGTGAGATCCTGGGTCCCGTGGCATACAGCCAGGCAGTTGTCAGTGGTGAATTATCTGGCAGGATGGAACAGACCCCCTCTCGACTGTGAACCCGCTGTTTAGGGACTGTCTCTATATGTTGCCAACCTGTACTTCCCAAGCGCGTAGTACAGTGCTCTGTGCACAGTAAGCGCTCAATAAATGCGACTGAATGAACGAATGAATCTCATGCCATGGGCAGTCGCCTCACCTCCACCCTACTCCCCATATCCCAGTCCCGATCCTATGCAGAGTCCCTGCCCCTGGCAATTATGGCAATTATGTTGCCAATTTGTACTTCCCAAGCGCTTAGTACAGTGCTCTGCACATAGTAAGCGCTCAATAAATACGATTGATGATGATGATGATGATGCCCCTTTGCCATGAGGCAGCGGGGAGCTTTACGCCGAGCAGGGTGGTAGGGCACGGTAGGGGGGCAACTTCAAGACCTTACTTCTGCAACCAGATGTAGGAATTAGCTGCACCCAGCAGACAGGAAGGAGGAGAGGTAGGGGAAGAGCTCGCTGATAGAAAGAAAACACAAGTGGAAGGCCACCACTTGCCTGCTTTGTAACCTTGGGCAAGTCACTTGTGGGCCTAAATTTCCTCATCTACAAAATGGGGGTGAAATATCTGTTCTTCCTCCCCCTTAGGCTGTGAGTCCCATGTGGGACAGAGACTGTCTGATCTGATTATCCTGTATTTACCCCATTGCTTAATACGGTGCTTGGCATGTAGTAAGTCCTTAACTTAATAATAATCATCATCAATCATATTTATCATCAATCATATTTATTGAGCGCTTACTATGTGCAGAGCACTGTACTAAGCGCTTGGGAAGTACAAATCGGCAACATATAGAGACAGTCCTTACCCAACATTGGGCTCACAGTCTAAAAGGGGGAGACAGGGAACAAAACCAAACATACTAACAAAATAAAATAAATAGAATAGGTATGGACAAGTAAAATAGAGTAATAAATATGTACATCATCATCATCGATCATATTTATTGAGTGCTTACTGTGTTTAGAGCACTGTACTAAGCGCTTGGGAAGTCCAAGTTGGCAACACATAGACACAGTCCCTACCCAACAGTGGGCTCACAGTCTAAAAGGGGGAGACAGGGAACAAAACCAAACATACTAATAAAATAAATAGAATAGGTATGGACAAGTAAAATAGAGTAATAAATATGTACATCATCATCATCAATCATATTTATTGAGCGCTTACTATGTGCAGAGCACTGTACTAAGCGCTTGGGAAGTACAAATCGGCAACATATAGAGACGGTCCCTACCCAACAGCGGGCTCACAGTCTAATCACTATCATTATTATTGCCTTTCCCTTCCTACGCAGTCCTTGCGGACAAATGATTTACCACTATGCTGGAAGAGGGCTAACTCCGTTTAGCACCGTGTTGCTGAGCTGCTAGAGGGGCTATGAATATTGGCAGCGGGCAAGGCATTTGGCAGAGTGCCAGAGGAGGCTGATTGTGAAATGAAAGGCTCCATCGTAATGCATAATGAGGAATGAGAAGCAGCATGGCCTAGCGGATAGAGCAGAGGCTCGAGAGTCCGAAGAACTTGAATTCTGGTCCCGGCTCTATCACTCGTCTGCCGTGTCGCTTCTCTGTGCCTCAGTTCCGTCATCCGTAAAACGGGGATTAAGACTGTGAGCTCCATGTGGGACGTGGGCTGGGTCCAACCTGATGAGCTTGTTTCTACCCCAGTGTTCAATACAGTGCCTGGCACGTAGTAAGCCCTTAACAGATACCACAACAAAAAGGGCACGGGTGACTAGAGTTACAGCCTGTGGGGTTTTTTATACTTGCCACAGGAGCTGCCATAGTTTGGAGAGCCTCAACATCACCAGGCTCAGGGCCACGTGGTCGACCCAGATCTGGTTTCCCTGTAATTAATGATGGTATTTGTTAAGCGCTTACTATGTGAAAAGCACTGTTTTAAGTGCTGGATAATAATGATTGTATTTGTTAAGCGTTTACTATGTTGGTAATAATAATGATGTTGGTATTTGTTAAGCACTTACTATGTTCCAAGAACCTTAGTTCTTGGAACTAAGAACTGTGGGGGGATGCAAGGGGGGGATACAAGGGGGGATACAAGGATACAATGTATCCCCCCCCACTGTGGGGGGATACAAGGTAATCAGGTTGTCCCACATGGGGTTCACAGTCTTCATCCCCATTTTACAGATGAGGGAACTGAGGCCCAGAGAAGTGAAGTGACTTGCCTAAGGTCACAGCTGACAAGTGGCGGAGCCGGCATTAGAACTCATGACCTCTGGCTCCCCAGACCGTGCTCTTTCCACTGAGCCACGCTGCACGCTGCTTCTGCTATGTGCAAAGCACTGTTCTAAGTGCTGGGGAGATTACAAGGTGATCAGATTGTCCCACGGGGAGCTCACAGTTTTAATCCCCATTTTACAGATGAGGTAACTGAGGCTCAGAGAAGTTAAGTGACTTGCCCAAAGCAACCCAGCTGAGCCGGGATTTGAACCCATGACCTCTAACTCCAAAGTCCAGGCTCTTTCTACTGAGCCTTAACTGTGCCACAGTATCCATATTCCCAAATGGCTCATCCCTGGCAGCGAGTCTTCGGCGACCCTAGGACCGTAGCACTTGACCACACCTTCGGAGAACGAACTGAACTTGGTGTATTATCTCTTGATGCGAAACTGCGGCAGCCGGAAGGACATAGATCAAGGGTGGAGGAGATTTGAATAGGTGTATGGACTGGGTGCCATGTCAGAAGATGTTGGTGTCGTTGGGATCGGGGTGCCCCAAAGAACTGCAGGGAACCAGCTTGGAGTCCCCTCCTGGTGGGGTGTCTTTATTGGGGCACCTGATTAATAATGAGGATGATAGTAATAACTATGGTAATGGAGGGCTTACTGTGCACACTAAGCACTGTGCTCAGCACTGACAAGCCAGCTGGACACAGTCCCTGTGCCACATGGGTCTCATAGTTCAAACGGGAGGGGGTTCAGTTGTTGAAATCCACATTTTGCTGCTGAAGAAACTGGGCAAGTCCCTTCTCTGGGCCCAAGTCGCCCACCAGGCAAGCGATTTGCGCAAGAGGCAGTCCAGGGCTTAGAAGTTTGGTTTGAGGATCCCCCAGAGCCCCTTCTGAGCCCAACCCTGTCTCCCTCGGTGGCAGAAGTATCTCCTCCGCCCCGACCCGAGCAGCCAGCTTCCCAGCCCTGTCCGGCCTCCGGCTGGGGTTCAGAAAAGCCGAGCTCCGAGGGTGTTGGGCCTCTCGGGACGGACCGGTGTTGGCGATACCAAACCACTTTTCCCCCCGTCTAGTTTCTGGCATTCCACTCCCCAGCAGCTGCCAGGGGAGGGAGGACTCCCCCAGAACTTGGAGAGGTGGATCAGGCTTGGAAATGGGCCCTGGAGGGGCTCCTGGAGCCCTTATAGCAACGGGCAGATTTCCCTGCTGCTCATTCATTCACTCAGTAGTATTAATTGAGCGCTTACTGATGCAGAGCACTGTACTAAGCGCTTGGGCCAGTACATATTCCCTGCCCACAAGCTTACAGTCTGCCCCAAATTATTACTCACCCTGGCAAGTAAATGTGACCATTTCCAGCCCTGGGCGTTTCTGTTTGTCTTTCAAAAGAATCGATGTTCTTTCTCTCCTGTCTTTTTCACTGTCCAGCTTTTGGATCCATACAGTGTCACTGGAAAAACCGTAGAATAGACAATCTGTATTTTTGTGGCAGTTGTTACATCAGCACAGGCAGTACCGAAATATACCCTGTTTAAGCACTTGAGAATGCCCACTGATAATGTTGAAGGCATCGTGTCAAAATTAGAAATGCATTTCACCGGATGGCGGTAAACTCTGCCTCATCCCTGGTAATTTGAATGTTTTGCCGAAAGGGATTTTCTTCAGGAATCTTAATTAGTGCAGGAGGTGGACAGTGGCCGTACCTCTAAGGTCGGTCTAGAAGTAATGAAGTTGCTTGTGTGGGTTGTAAATTCTGGTTTCGGGTGGTCAATAATGATTCAGATAGTGAAATTAGAGAAGAAAAGATACCATTAAAATGGTCCAGCCTGATAATTTTTGGATTCTGTCCTGCATTTGGGCTAGATGGAGATAGAAGAGGGAACTAATAGAGTTTTTCCAACCAAGATGTTTGAAAGTTCAATCTCACTGTGGGCAGGGATTGTCACTGTTTATTGTTGTATTGTACTTTCCCAAGCGCTTAGAACAGTGCTCTGAGCACAGTAAGCACCTAATAAATACGAATGAATGAATGAATGGAGGCAAAAGGGGCAGTTTGGAAAACTTTAATCCTAACATCATTGCATCATCATCATCATCAATCGTATTTATTGAGCGCTTACTATGTGCAGAGCACTGTACTAAGTGCGTGGGAAGTACAAATTTGCAACATCTAGAGACAGTCCCTACCCAACAGTGGGCTCACAGTCTAAAAGGGGGAGACAGAGAACAAAACCAAACATACTAACAAAATAAAATAAATAGAATAGGTATGTACAAATAAAATAAATAAATAAATAAATAGAGTAAAAAATACGTACAAACATATATACATATATACAGGTGCTGTGGGGAAGGGAAGGAGGTAAGATGGGGGGGATGGAGAGGGGGACGAGGGGGAGAGGAAGGAAGGGGCTCAGTCTGGGAAGGCCTCCTGGAGGAGGTGAGCTCTCAGCAGGGCCTTGAAGGGAGGAAGAGAGCTAGCTTGGCGGATGGGCAGAGGGAGGGCAGTCCAGGCCCGGGGGATGACGTGGGCCGGGGGTCGATGGCGGGACAGGCGAGAGCGAGGGACGGCGGCGGAGCGGAGGGTGCGGACTGGGCTGTAGAAGGAGAGAAGGGAGGTGAGGTAGGAGGGGGCGAGGTGGGGCGAGTGGCATTCATTATCTCTGGCTGTTAGGCCTCTGAGTCTTACAGGGTATTCCTGGAGTGCCTGAACTCCTTAACCTTTGGAGCCCACTGCGAGTCAGTCCAGGAGATTTGTGCCATTCAAAATTGCAGTTTTCTTCATGGCATTCTCCTCAGAGGACCGTTTCTGCTAACGGAGACTCTGGTCGAAGAGTTTCCAAGTACACACGGCTCTGGGTCTCCCGAGCAGTGAGATTCTCCCAGGATCTGCGGCCTTTCCTGGCTTCCTCTTTCTCCCTTGGGTAGAACTCCACTTGGGGGTCAGTGGGCATCTCAGGCCCACCTGATTCTCATCTCACTTTTTCAGGTGAGGCTACGCGTGCCCCCCTCCTCAGATCGCACCAGAAAGCACCTAACCCCAATTCTTGCGTTGCGGTGTAGCTCGGCCAATGCCGCCCCTGAATTCGAAGGTCGAGGAGGTGACGAGCTCGGCACCGAGATCGCCAACACCCTGTACCGGTTATTTAACAACAAAAGCAGCATAGACCTGGAGTCCCTCTGCATCAGTCCCAGGGAGCACTGCTGGGTCCTCTACGTGGATGTCTTGGTGAGTTCCGCAACCCCGGGACGTGAGGAAAAGCAGCCTAGGCGGGCCGGATTGGACTGGGGCGCCGCCGGCCACAGAACGGACCGGCCGGGAGCATAGGTGCATCCCTTTGTGCGGGGTCAGTGGAGCTGGGTGAGCATGACGTAAAAACCTCTCCCACTTGGAGAGCTTGGAGAGCTTTCTCTCTGTTAGTAAAGCGACAACGGAAAGCCTAGGAAATCCCTGGGGGCTGAGGGGTGATGACAGCTACAGCTTAGGTTGGCCCCAGCTTCCTTCTGAAAAGGCAGTCAGCCTGGGGGCTTGGGTGCATTCGTCCCCCTCTCCATCCCCCCATCTTACCTCCTTCCCTTCCCCACAGCACCTGTATATATGTATATATGCTTGTACATATTTATTACTCTATTTATTTTACTTGTACATATCTATTCTATTTATTTTATTTTGTTAGTATGTGTGGTTTCGTTCTCTGTCTCCCCCTTTTAGACTGTGAGCCCACTGTTGGGTAGGGACTGTCTCTATGTGTTGCCAACTTGTACTTCCCAAGCGCTTAGTACAGTGCTCTGCACACAGTAAGCGCTCAATAAATACGATTGATGATGATGATGATAATAATAATAATGGCATTTATTAAGCGCTTACTATGTGCAAAGCACTATTCTAAGCGCTGATAATAATGGCATTTATTAAGCGCTTACTATGTCATCCATGTAGTAGGATAGACACCTCCCCTTTGAACTGCCTATTTTTTTCTTTGGAGGACCTGGTGTCTTCAGTTTTCCCCATCTCCCACCTTGTCCGCTGGTGACGGGCATGCTATACTCTCCCCCTGCCCCAAAACATTCACAGGCTAGACAGCTCGCTCTCATCGTCATTCCTGTTTTTCCCCAAGTGTTCTCTTCCCGGAATACCCTCCCCACACAGCCTTGCCCATTCCCTTTTCCTTCAGGATTCAGCTCGAGATTCACTATCTCTCTGAAGCCTAGCGGGCCCTGCCCCATATTGCTTCCAGTCACTGCCGTTACTTGTTCAGAAAACCTGCTGCCTTGGATGCTGCCCACCTTCAAGTAGGGCTGCGCATGTAGCAGTTCTGCCTCTGTAGTAGGGATTCGCCGGCCAGCAAAATAGGATAATAATAATAATAATAATAATAGTGGCATTTATTGAGTGCTTACTATGGACAAAGCACTGTTGTAAGCGCTGGATGCGGTTCAAGGGCTGCTTGGCTCTGGAAATGGAAAGACAATGGATTTCTTTCCTTTTTTTTTTTTAAATGGTATTTAAGCACTTACTATGAGCCGTACTATACGATGATGAAGATACAAGTTAATCTGGTTGGACCCAGTCCCGTGTCCCCCCCGGGGCTCACAGTCTTAATCCCCATTTTACAGTTGAGGTAACTGAGGAACAGAGAAGTTAGGTAACATGCCCGCGGTAACCCAGCAGACAAGTGGCGGAGCTGAGATTAGAACCCAGGTCCTCGGACCCTAGGCCACGCTGCTTTCGTGGGGTTCCTTTTTTTTTTTCTTTGTAGGACACTGTGAGAGGTTTGAAATGCCGCTGCTATTGCTAGAGGTGTAATTTAATGTTTTATTAATGGTGAATTATAATGGCAGTATGCATTAAAGCTATTATAAATGTTAAGTAGACCTTTTCTTGTCATCGCAAGGGTAATTAATACCTGCTGAATAGTGATGAGTTCTTTTGAGATGCTATTTTTCCCTTCGACAAAGCAAGCGATTCCCGTTAGTATTGATGGGAGCGATGCAAGTTTCATTAGTGACAGAACAGACTTTACGAAGGTTCCATCATAAAGTCTGATATCACCCCATGTAAATGGAGTCAGTTAAATCACAGCTTTAATGTTTTTCTGCAATTCTGAGTTCCTAATAGCTCACCTTTTTTTAAAAAAAGGCAAAAAATTGTCCACTCTCACGTAGTTTACCCAACATGGACTAATAGAAACAGCGCAGGCCTGGAAATCAGATGACCTGGGTTCTGATTCCAGCTCTGCCACTTACCTACCTTGGGTAGGTCACCTAACTTCTCTGTGCCTCAGTTCCTTCATCTGCAGAATGGGGATTCAGTACCTGTTCTCCCACCTACTTAGATTTTGAGTCATTCATTTATTGATTCATTCAATCGTATTTATTGAGCGCTTACTATGTGCAGAGCACTGTACTAAGCGCTTGGGAAGTACAGATTGGCAACATAGAGAGATGGTCCCTACCCAACAGCGGGCTCACAGTCTAGAAGGGGGAGACAGACAACAAAACAAAACATATTAACAAAATAAAATAAATAGAATAGTAAATATGTACAAGTAAAATAAATAGAGTAATAAATCTGTACAAACATATATACAGGTGCTTTAGGGAGGGGAAGGAGGCAGGGGGATGGGGAGGGGGAGAGGAAGGAGGAGTCCCATGTATATACTCCAGTGCTTAGTACAGTGTTCGATACATATTAAGTACTTAACAGACACCATTGTTATTATCATCATCATCATCATTATCACTATTATTGTTACCATTTCCGGGAAACAAATGAGAAAATCAACCTTCTTTGCTATTGGCCTGGCATCCGTGCTTTAATTGGCAAGCAGCTCTTGCAAGCCTGGGC
The DNA here is from genome assembly GCF_015852505.1 of Tachyglossus aculeatus. Lineage (NCBI taxonomy): Eukaryota > Metazoa > Chordata > Mammalia > Monotremata > Tachyglossidae > Tachyglossus > Tachyglossus aculeatus. The sequence goes on along the minus strand of NC_052067.1, from coordinate 37,598,318 downwards.
TAGGTCTTAGGAAGGACATTGGACATAACAAGTGCTTCTTGTTTTATAGCATTTTATTTTTAGTGGAATTCATTTCTTCGTACCGCCCAGCAGCGTATAATGAAACACCAAACCAAAACAAGTTAACGAAGGATTCTAACCAACTTTTCAGTTTTAAAATACATTTTGAGAAATGTGTTGCTAAGCTAAATGGACTTAGTTTCAGTATGACAAATTTTCAGATTAACAAGCCTAAACCTTACTCAGATTGTATAGGTGAGTGTTGGTAGATATGTGTGTGTGTGTGTGTGTGTGTGTGTGTGTGTATATGTGTGTGTGTGAATAAACTTCAGGAAATTCCAGTAAAAGATTGGAACTGTATTTTGGGTTTTGTATGCTTACCACAAGTTAGACCACTGATTGGTCAGAGGAAAGTTTTGTAGAAAATTCAGCTTCACCTCAATGTAAGACGTAGAAGCACTTTTCCCCCCTCCAGTGCTGACAGCTATTTTCTCTAAGAATGACACTGGGTAAATTGCAAAATGTGAAATGCTTCATTAATGCGTTGCTTGTTTGCCAGTGTTTAGGTAGGACCCTGAAGAGCAGTCTGCCTCTTCTCTTGCTTTGTGGGCTGTGCGGTTTGCTGATGTTTTAGAGCCATTTCCCTGTAGGAATTGCTGTACCCCAAAGAAGTGAGCTTGTGAACATTGTGGAAGGATAACGACCCCCCAGGTAGCTTCTGCCCAATGTTGTGGAAGCTCCCCGGAGCAGGGGCCACGTCTCCTACTTTGATTTTATGCTCCCAGTTGCCCAGTAAGTTGCAGGAAGCACCCAGTAAATAGCGATAAGGGTGGGGGAGGAGGGTGAAAACTGAGACAGTAGTGGCAATCCTTTCCAATTCGGAAGACTGTATGCAGTTAGTGGCTGGGTAGTTTTTCAAAGAGAGAATTGAGACCAAAATGCAGTTATAAATGTATCTGCTAATTTGGCCATCAAAATTGGGAACAGCGATGGCCAGAGAAGAGAGAAGAGGATTAAAAAAGGGGTTATCAGCTCTGGAGAGAATGGGGTGTATACTGTTTGTTTTTGTGCAGCAGTGACATTTTTGCTCTTGATAAAAACATAGTGCTTAATATACTGGTCCTATAGTATTGATAACTAGGGTTAATACCATCTGTAAAATGGGGTTACTCTCATGTTAAAATTTAATGAATAAACATTGAGGTTTGTAGTTTGACAAAACCCTCAAACTACAAGGTTTGGGTGGGGGGTGAGCCCACTGTTGGGTAGGGACCGTCTCTATATGTTGCCAACCTGTACCTCCCAAGCGCTTAGTACAGTGCTCTGCACACAGAAAAGCGCTCAATAAATACGATTGAATGAATGTGTGTGTGTGTGTGTGTGTGTGTGTGTGTGTGTGTGTGTGTGTGTATAATATGAATCTTTTGTAAAGATTTTGAGCCACCCGTATATTTGGGTGTTCATAGAAGTGAGAGTTTGAGGCTGGGGCAGGTTTATTATGATGGTGATTTGTGACAGGCCCTTGCTGCTCTGAGGTTCTTAGGGTTGTCACTGGGAAACAACTGAGGGGAGGGGTGACGTGATCAAAAAGCTAATTTTAGCCCAACTGCTGTTCCCATATAGATCCCAGCTGATCAAGGGCCCAGTCCATCAATCCAAGACCCTCAGGGGTTGGGAGAGAGGAGCAGGGATCTTACCTGGTCTGTTTAAAAATGGATCATGCAGGGTGATCTGCATCTAGAATCTAAATTAGGCACCCTTCTCTGTCGGGTTCATGATTATTGACAAAAGCATCACCAGGCATCTGATGGGGAAAGAAAGAAGTAACTCTTCTCACCAGGCCCACCTGAGGCTAATTAAAGAATTGTCAAAGTGAAGCTTTCTGGGAGACCTGTGTAGAGGAGATGTTCTGTGTTTAAATGAATTCTAAGGATGGGAAGGAGAGATGGGACACAGTAGTCCTGAAGAGCATCGGCTTCACTCGACGAAACCATTGCAGGGGCATTCATTTAATCAGCTTAAGGCTATTTTGTCCATCTCTCAGTGATGGACTTAGTTTGGAATTGGCAGGACTCGGTTCCTCTGTTGACCGCGATCTCCTTTTTCCTTCCGTCTTGACCGCAGTTGTTGGAGTGTGGAGGAAATTTATTCGACGCCATCTCCATTGCTGTTAAGGCCGCTCTCTTCAATACACGGTAAGGGACCCACATCCCGGAACTCCCGCAAGTTGCTGTCGGTGCCGGAGCGGGAGCAGAAATGAATTCAGGATGGAGGAGGCTGCATGGTGAGAGAGGATTTTCATTCTTGCGCAGACGGCGAAGGTGGCAGGCTGTGACAGAGGTTATAAAGCATAAGTTCCGACAGTCCCTTCCACTTCCAAACAGAGGGACCTTTGGGCAGCACCCCCAGAGTCCCCCGTCAGGTGGGCAACGGGGAGAGGAGGAGAGAGCACCGGCCATTAGCCTCTCCGGGCAGCAACTGTCAATCTTGCAGACAGAAGCTAAGCTAATCAGTCAGCCCCCGTGAAGGCACAGTGTCCTGGCCAAAAAAAAAAACCTGCGTGTGGTCCTGGCTTCTCAATTTAGAATCTCCTTTCCGTAGTTTGAAAGCAAAGCCGGTAACCTTTGGGCCGTTAACAAGGATGCATTAGCCTCATCTTTTCGAACTGCCGTGCCCACTGTCGGTGCCGAAGTGGGCAGCTTTGACGAGCCACTCCTCAGTTCGAGCTCGGCTTTCGTAGTTTCGAGCAACTGCTGGGCTGCAGCTGCCAGAAGCAGGGTGAGTGGTATCGCCCTTTCAGAGGATTGGTTCGGAGTTCTTCGACTCCGGAGGGTTGGTACATTGGGAAGCAAGTACGGACTTCAGCAGCAGCTCTATCTGAGACGGGAAGCGAGTGGCCATCTGTTGCAGAGCGAGGTTCCAAAAATTCCTCTGCCCTTTCTCTCCCCGTACACCCCCACTGATTGTTGCCATGGACACTGAAGGAAGAGGAGGAGATGTGAGACAGAGCAGACTGTTTGACTGTGGGAGTACCTGCTGGGTAAATACCATATGTTGGGATGTTATATACATTACGGGCGCACAGACATGGCAGATTCCTGTGTGGGGAATGAGCAAAGGTCTTCGTCCAGTCTTAAAATAGACCTGTTGTTATCTTGGGAAGCAGCGGGACCTAGTGGAAAGAGCACGGGCCTGAGAGGCGGAGGGCCTGGGTTCCCTGGGCTCTAATCCCAGCCCCGCCACTTAATCGCTGTGTGACCTTGAGCAAGTCACTTTGCTTCTCTGTGCCTCCGTTCCTTCAACTGCAAAATGGAGATTGAATACCTGTGGGCCCTCCTACTTAGAATGGGAGCCCCATGTTGGACCTGACTACGTTGTTATGTACTCCAGCACTTAGTACTGTGCTCGGCACAAAAATGGCACTTAACAATGTCACAGTTATTAATTAACAAGGAGACACTTCACCTTTGGACTTCTTTATGATGTAGTGTAAAAAGTTTTATTTTTGAAACCTATAGAATGTTACATACTCTCTGGGCAGTGTCTAACAGGTGAAGAACAGAGCGGGGTGCGGGGAGAGAACGAACGCAAACATGTTGATATGCAGTTCAGGCCTGAGATAATGCAAATATAATTTATTCAGGCCAAGGGCTTAGTTTTTCTTTTACATTTGAAATGGATTCTTGAAGGTGTCGCATGCTAATCCCTAAGCAAGGCCGGGGATACATGGTGTGTAGACTGTAAACACCCCAGGCACTGCCAGCTTGTCACGGTCCCGACTCGGATTCCCTGGGTATTGATGTTTCAGACCTGCCTACCTTCAGGGGCACTCGAACTGTGCAGAAACGGAGGGTGATGTTAGAAGACCAGGGCAAAACCACCCAAGTCATTTCCATAACCCGGAGCCTACGGTACCATCTCTTTCCACCCTAAATCAAATTGCTGGCATGTCAGTTGGATTCGTTCTGGCCTCCATTCTTTCAGCCACCCATGACATCTTCTAAGGAATATAGGGGATGATAATCTACGTGGTGGGAGGAATCCATTTAGTTTTGAATGGATGATCTTGCTCGAGTCCTTTCCTTTTAGTTTTTGAGCCTCAGCAGAAAATCAATCAATCAATCAATCATATTTATTGAGCCCTTACTGTGTGCAGAGCACTGTACTAAGCGCTTGGGAAGTACAAGTTGTAAGTCATAAGTAGCCACCCTGGGGAATATCCCTTTGTCCTTCTCTAACTTCTGTTTTTTAATCTGAATTCCTGAAGCGGCATTGCTAGCTCCACATAGAAAATGCAGTGTTTAAATTCCCCTTAGATGACTTTTGGATTTCCAGCACCCAAGTGGAATGCTCTCAGTTTAAGATGGAAATGGGAAGGAGTCTGGATGTGAGTGATTTTGGGGCCTGCATGTAGATTTTTTTTTTCCTTGCCTGCCTATGGACACCATAGTTAGGGTCATCAGTAAGCTCTGTTTTATCTTTTTAATCAATCAATCAATCAATCGTATTTATTGAGCGCTTACTGTGTGCAGAGCACTGTACTAAGCGCTTGGGAAGTACAAGTTGGCAACATGTAGAGACAGTCCCTACCCAACAGTGGGCTCACAGTCTAAAAGGGGGAGACAGAAAACAAAACCAAACATACTAACAAAATAAAATAAATAGAATAGATATGTACAAATAAAATAAATAAATAAATAAGGGTTTCTGGAATGTAAAAGCAGCAGAAATGAAAGCATATGTTTTGTAAACTGGGATGAGTGCAGGGGGCCCATTGAAACCATCTAGAGATTTAAATCCCTTCAGCAGACTGTTCAATTCATCTTTGTGGAGGCTTGTTCTTTCTTAACATCTTTTAGGAAGACAATTTTAAGTAGGGGCAGAGTTAAGGACAATCGAAAACTAAAGTTGTAATGGGAAAAGATGTTATTAATGGAAAATATTTTACTGCCTTAACCTTGAAAACTATTTTGTACGCTTCAGGGACCAACCTTTATGCCACGTACAAAGACTGTTGTCGTCTGGTCAGATAATTAACATTCCTTTCCAGAAAGCCCTCTGATTTCTCCAACCTTGGATTTCAAATCGTATTTTGGGTCCTTCCACCGTGCCCCTCATCTAAAAAAACACTCCCTCTCTTGGGATTGAGCCAGGTAAAAAGGACCTTGGGAGTTGAGCAGCTAGGTAGGAAGGATGCTGTGCTGAGCAAAGATCTGAAGTACACAACTTGCAGTACTTAGCAACAAAATTTCATTACAGTGGCATGGGGGTGGAAATTGACATGGTCGTAAGTATGTTTTGGAATTTTGTTGGGTTTACGCCGTTGAAATAGGATTTCTTCTGGAGTTCTGTAACAGAGGACTCGACACGCAGAAAAATTACAGTGACACACATTTTCCTCTAGACGTTGAGGGGTCCTTCATTCCTAAAGTATTTTTGTATGTACTAGTTTCTCTCTTGAGATGTTTTGTACATGACTTTCTCTAGGGGTCAGTAAGAGCCTGAAAATTGTATTTGTTTAAGCTACTGAAAGTTGCCTATTCTTTGGTTCCCTAGCATTCCACGTGTCCGAGTTTTGGAGGATGAAGAAGGGTCAAAGGATATTGAGCTCTCTGATGACCCTTATGACTGTATTCGACTGAATGTGGAGAATGTGCCTTGCATCATTACTTTGAGCAAAGTAAGGTTTGGTCTATATTTCGGTGGGAGGATTTATTGTAAGTTAGCTAAAGAAGTAGCTTCATGAAAGGGGTGGGAAGTCCTTATTCAGTTGGGGCTGTTAGAATTCATTTTTCTGAGCCTTTTACCAAGAGCATCGGGGAAACTAGGAAGGCGTACCCAGCAAAACTCATGCCTGGTCTTAATTTCCCCTAGCTCTTGGAAAACTTGTTCCAAGCTCTTAAACAAGTGGTCTCTTCAATTACTAGTAATTGTGATATTTAAGTGCCTGCTTATATGCCAAGGACTGGGGTAAATCAGATCAGACATAGTCCCTGTCCCTCAAGGGGCTCAGAGTCTAAGAATCCCCATTTTACAGGTGAGGAATCTGAGGCACAGGGAAATTAAGTCACTTGTCCGAGGTCAAACAGCATGCGTGTGACAGAGCTGGGATTGGAACCCAGGTTCTCTGACTCCCAAGCCTGTGCTCTCTCCACCAGGTCACTCTGCTTCTCTGGTGTCTCAGAAGCTCCTTTTCCCTATCGTACATCATCTTACACATATCCAGTCGCTAGGCTGTACGGGAATTTGGCATGTTATTAAAGTGTGTTGGACACGGAGAGGGCAAAGGAAGAGAATAGGAGTGGGGCAGGACACAGAGATTGCAAGTTAGTGCTTGCTGAAGACCTTGCAGAGAACGTTCCTTATCCTCGAGGAAGGTAAATCAACACCCCCTTTTCCCCTTTTTTTATGGTATTTGTTAAGCACATACTGTGTGCCGAGGCACCGTTCTCAGCGTTAAGGTAGATACAAGATCATCAGGTCCCACATGGGGCTCGCAGTCATACTTCCCATTTTACAGATGCGGTAACTTAGGCACAGAGAAGTGAAGGGACTTGCCCAAGGTCACACAGCAGACAAATGGCAGAGCCCGGGTTAGAACGCAGGACCTTCCGACGCCCAGGCCCACGCTGTAGCCTCTAGACCGCGTTGCTTCTCACTGCCTTGAAGAGAGAAGTAGCTTTGGGTTTCCGTGCCTGTGTTGTGGCTCTGACGAACTTGCTTGCTTTCCAGATCGGCTATAGGCACGTGGTGGATGCCACTCTTCAGGAAGAGGCCTGCTCTCTGGCCCGCCTGCTCGTGTCCGTGACCAGCGAAGGGATCCTCACGTGCATGAGGAAGGTGGGGAAGGGCAGCCTGGATCCGGAGAGCATCTTCGAGATGATAGAGGTAAGGCAGCGGGTTACACGTGGTTGGCCCAGTAGAGGAGCAGTGGCGGTCATCGTGTCTTAGCCCGGGCCTCGGCACAGGCACGTGTGACTCCCCCTTCTAGACTGTGAGCCCGTTGTTGGGTCGGTACCGTCTCTATACGTTGCTAACTTGTACTTCCCAAGCGCTTAGTACAGTGCTGTGCACACAGTAAGCGCCCAATAAATACGATTGAATTGAATGGATGAATGAATGTGCCAGCTAGCAGGTCTGCCCCACCAGCTGCCACTGAGCCACTTCAGCAATGCCCTAACCAGTCTCTACCAGCTAAAAGTGCTAAAGCTGTTCTGAGGGCACCTACTTTTTCATTCCTTTCCATGGAGGAAACCAGCAGAGGGCTAATAATAGTGGCATTTATGCGTTCACTATGTGCCAAGCATAACAGCTAAGCATTGGGGTAGATACAAGATGATAAGGTGGGACACAGTCCCTGTCGCACATGGGCCCCACAGTCTAAGGGGAAAGAAGAATAGGTATTTAGTCCTCATTTTACAGATGAGGAAACTGAGGCACAGAGGAGTGTAGGGGCTTGCCCACGGTCACACAACAGCCAAGTGGCAGAGCTGGGACTAGAACTGGGCAAAGCAGTTAAGACCCGGTCCCTATCCTTCCCAGGGTACGTGGCCCGAGGGTGGCTGTCCCTTCCAGGCCACATCCTCCAGGAAGCCTTCTGGATTAAAGCCCCAGCCTCCTCATAATCTGCTACATTTCCCCTCTTGGCCTGACTTGTCGGCTTATCCCAATACTGTTCCATAGGACAGTAAGAATTTTTTCAAGAGAATTTCTGCTTAGAAAGCAGAATTGAAAACTGTTGATCTAAGCGGTCTTTGTCTCATATCCCCCACCACGTGTTTTTCTTCTGGCCTCTCTCTGACTTTTCTCTAGCTTCCCTTCCCATCCGGACTAGAATGGCCTTCTTGACCCAGATACACCGTGGAAATCTTCATGGTACCCTCTTCCAACTCTAATTTCTTGTATTCCACCCAGAAAGTTTTTTTTATTTCACTTTGTACTCTGAGTAGCTGCTCATATTCACTATAGATCTTTCAGCCTTCATGGCGAGACTGGGAGTTGTCTTTCACAGATAATGTGTTCTCCTTCCTGCTAGTGCGCATTTGTGTCTTCCACAATATTGGTCTTGGGAGAAAGGAAGGAAGTTCATTTTGTAGATTCAGACTTACCCTGGTGCTTTTAGGAAAAGGGCACAAAGAACGCCAGTTCCCACCCACACAGCATCCGTTCGTATCTACTTTGCGGACAAAATGTAGAAGAGTAGCTTTTCAACACTCCTCATAGGTTTGAAAGCAGTGATCCTCTTCCCTCTGCCTCTGTCACTTGCATGCACTACAGTCGGGTTTGCCATCTGTTTTGCTTTTTTTTTTTTTTTGTTTCTACATGGTACCAGTCTAAATTCTGCTGCCTGTTTACTATTTTGAGGGTTCCCTCACCTTTGCCCACAGCAGTGGGCTGCATGGAAATGTTGCCCATCTTGTGTTGCCATATCTTGTGATCTTTAGTTCCTGTCCAATCCTCCCATTTGCCATTGGGATGCCCTTTCACAGAAATCACCAAAAACGCTCCCTCATCTTGCGTTACCTTGATGATGATGGCATTTGTTAAGCGCTTACTATGTGCAAAGCACTATTCTAAGCGCTGGGGGGATACAAGGTGATCAGGTTGTCCCACGGGGGGCTCACAGTCTTAATCCCCATTTTACAGATGAGGGAACTGAGGCTCAGAGAAGTTGTGACTTGCCCAAGGTCACACAGCAGACGTGGCGGAGCCGGGATTCGATGTCATGACCTCTGACTCCAAAGCCCGGGCTCTTTCACTGAACCACGCTGCTTCTCAACCTTGACTTGGTTTCGCTAAATAACCCAGCCATGCTTAACTTGTTATACTGTTCTAGCCACGAGGCTGAGCAATTGGCCATTCTCCTCCCTTCATAAGGCACAGGCTGGAACCTCGTCCATCACGCTGCCGACCGCAACCCTTTTTCCACAGACAGCAGATTCGGAGTTGAAGTGGTTCAGGTCTCCGGGTCTTGATGTTCTCCCTCTCCTTTTCTTAAGGAAAATCTAGCTTTGGGTCATGGATCTTATCAGTTCTCTCTCCAGATTGCATTTAAAAAACTGCCAGGGGTCGTTCTATTTAAACCCAGTCCTTGTTTTCCATTCCCTAACAGTGATGTTTCCTTACAGTTAGATTTTTGTCCATTTCTCTGGTTTTCCCTTTCCCTCCTCTCCCCCTGAACTCTCCAGCATTGGTCCACGCAGGGAGGTCAAAACCCTTCATTCTTGATTCCTTACATAACTCACCCAAAAGCTTTGCCTCATGATCTTTTGGCACCTCTCGCCTTTTCTGTTACATAATCACAGTCTCCCTTGAACACTGCTCTTCCTGCAGGAAGGGAATCTCCATCTGGAAACAGATTTTCTTCTTGTTGTTTTGGGTTTGTTTTTCCAGATTAGAGATGTTAGCTAATCCTTTTTCTTCTACATATTTGCTGCCCAGTATTATTATAAATCTCCCAGTTGGAATTCTTCAGCGCTCCTATTTTCTTGTGCTTGGGGAGAAAGAGCAAGAGAGAGCACACTACTGCTGCCCCTCTTTGTCTTCATTCCCCAAAGCCTCTGGACACCCTCCTCCATCCCCCGCCCCCGAATAATGCTGGACTTTTACTTGCCTTTAGTCCCTCTCTGTGGTGCCTTTAGAAGCTCCTAGGTGAAGGCCATCTTGACTATAGCAGGTGGGGTGATTGGGTAACATTTCTCCCCATTTTACAGGTGAAGAGATTGAGGCCCCTTACGGAAGGGTGTGGACTGAAGCTCTGAGAATGGACTCCCATTCCTGGGCTCACTATCCACTAGGCAAATGGGGCCTCCCTGCAGGGTAATGGGTGAAAATCTGTTGAAGCCTAGCTTTTAGATCCCTCAGAGCGCCCGTTTTACGTTAAATTTGTGTTCATTTCTTTGATTTGTACCCTTTATTCTACCAGTGTTTGGCGAAGCAGGGCAGTGCATTTGGCAGTTTCTTACTACACAGACAAAGGGCACTCTCTAGCTAAAGAAATGGTGATGGATGGACTGAGACCTTGTGTAATGGCATTGCTTCTGTTCTGTGTAGACAGTTGTCTCTAAAATGTCTTCGGCTGCGCAGAGAACAGCCCTTCGTAAATAGAAGTGTGAACAGGCCCGCTGTCATTAAGAACCTTGAGTTTCTCCAAAACCGATTTCCCACTTTTGTGGACTCCGCCATCCACAATCCTCTCAAGTTGTAATAGCGAAGTGAGGGTATGAATTAGGAAAAGGAGGAAATGTTGAATTTCTCCAGGTAGGTGCACAGACTGTAATAGATGGCCCAGGGATACATTATTTCTCAATCAGTCATGAGTATTTATTGAGTATTTATTATGCATGGGGCACAGTACTAAGCACTTGGGGAAAATGCAGTAAAGCAGAGTTGGTAGACTCAATCACTGCCCATGGGGAGTTTACAGCCTAGAGGCGGAGACAGACATTAAAACAGATTAGGGGTAGGGGAGAGTAGTAGGATATTTACATAAGTACTGTGTGGTTGGAGGGTGTATCAGAGTGCCTAAGGGAATCAGTTCATCAAATAAACCACTTTTGGTTCCAAGAAAACCAGGTCCAGATGGCTCCTGAGCCAGAGGTTTGCTGACCCCTGCTTTTTTATATTGCTTCTTGTTAACCAGTCATATTTATTGAATGCTTACTGTGTGCAGAGCAGAGCACTGGACTAAGTGCTTATCTGAGTGTCCTAATGAACTGCTAAAGACAGTTCACTGAGACAGAACTTTTGGGAAAAGCTAACTTTGGGATGGAGACTGGGTGATTGATTAGATTGTTACACTCTTCCGTGCTAGGGGACAGAGAGGATAGGCAAATTAACACGACAGTTCTTATAGCCCTTCTGAAAGATTGTCCTAGCTTCAGTGGACTGATCCCACTCAAGAGTTTCACTTTGGGATCCAGCAGACATTCCATCCCCGTCTGGTTTGAGGAAGTCAAAACCTCCTTTTGGAAAGCCACAGCCTGCACTGCTGTAATGATAACACCACTGGTATTTATTGATAACAGTAGTACTAAGTGCCCAGTGCCGGGTAAATCCAAGACAGTACGATCAAACGGTCCCTGCCCAGAGAGGGCTCACATTTTCATCTTCCCGTTTGACAGCTAAGGCAGCAGAGACAAAGTTTAGAGGGTGAGTGGTCCAAAGTCCCGTGGCGGGTCTAGAACTAACCCTTGGGCTTACTGCTTCAGGGTCCCAGGGTCTCCGAACCACGAGGCCCAGGGCTGCTTGTCAAAAGGGAACGGAGGAGGCCGAAGGACAACTGAGATCCAAACTCCCGCCTCCGGAATCCGCCTAAGCCGAAGATGCTGCCGGTCTATTTTTATTCCAGGCCTCGGCTGCCACTCCTCCTTCCCCTGTCTTCTGCCTGACACTTGGCCCTTCCAATGCTCCTTAGTCTAGGGGAGGGGAAAGAGATCGCCTCCAATTAGATTGCCTACTTGCATGTCATCAGCTCTGGTAGAAGGTTTGGTTTGTTGGTGAAATCTCCGTGAGTCCGCTGTTGGGTAGGGACTGTATATGTTGCCAACTTGTACTTCCCAAGCGCTTAGTACAGTGCTCTGCACACTGCGCTCAATAAATACGATTGAATGAATGAATTTCAATAATTATCCCTGCTGTCCTGTCCCCCGTTACCAGGGAAAAGGAAAACGTAGCCGTTTCTCCACAGGATATTCGGAGTTGCTTTCGGATGATCAGGGTGTTCACCTGTCATCAGTTGGGCCGGACACGTCTGTGAGTCCTGGAGGGGTGGGGGCTATTTTCTGCCACTGCTTTTACACAAGACTGAAACCATACAAAAAGTACAGGTCAGAGGGAAGGATGGCATAGAGAGGGTTAGGGTCTCAGATTTACAGAAGGGGGAAATATTCTCCTTTATGAATCGTCTGCCTGCCTCACCGTTCCTGTATCCTTTTCCTTCCCTCCCTCTCCGCTGCTCTCCAGACTGGAAAACGCGTGGGAAAGATGGTGCACTCCTCCTTGCAGAGTGTCTTACACAAAGAAGAAAGCCTGGGCCCTAAGCGACAGAAGGTTGGATTCCTGGGATAAGTTCCGAATGCTTTTTTGTTTTTTTTGAACAGAAGCGTGTAATGTATTTTTTCTTGGAAGATGTGCAGCCGAGGCAGCATTTGTGGATGTAATATTAAAGTATATTTTCTGATCTTGGCTTCAGTGTTGGTTGCAGTCTTACTGGAAGGAGATTTTTAAACTCAATGGCCAAGCAGTTTCGTGTTCAGTAGCAAACCTCCAAGGAATCCCTCCACCTCAGGAGGGCGGCTGTCACGTGAGTCATCGGATCTGTTTTATTGTGAAATGTAAACAGAGTACACACTCCAGCCCCATTTTGTAGGTGGAAATGTCAGTCTGAAGTGCATGTTACAAAAGGAATTCACAGGGAGGGCTATGAATGTTGATTTGTTTGAATTCCTTCCCTGAAGATTATAAAAATGAGACTATAGGTGGCTCTCTTCGGATGGGGTGGATAAAATTCTGCCCAGAGGAATTAGGAGGATGGAGTTAGGAAATGAAGGTTGAAAGGGATGAGAAGTGTGCTTCTAACAACTGCAAAAATTAAAATGTGTGATATTCATTGAGTGCACTTGTCTGCTAAGTGCTCAGGTAAATACAATCCGAAGAAGATTGGACATAGTTCTAACAGGGAGGGAGAACAGATATTGAATCCCCATTTGACAGATGAGGAAACAGCCTCAGAGAAGGAAAGTGACTTGCCCAAGGTCACAGCAGGCAAGGGGCAAAGCCAGGATTAGAACTCAGCTCTCCTCTCTTCCAGGATCATGCTCTTTTCAACTTTTTCCTAGATTGTTCAAGCCTACAATTTTCCATCTCTCCCAGGTTTTCTAACAGCGACCAACTTGGTGCTCCCACGTATTGTGGCCTGGGAGGACCAGGTCCCTTTGGGTAATGAGGAGAGAAGCAGCATGGCCTAATGGATAGATCACAGGCTTGGGAGTCAGAAGGACCTGGATTTTAATCCTACTTCTGCTACTTGCCTGCTGTGTGACCTTGGGCAAGTCACTTCCACTTCTCTTTGCCTCAGTTTCCTCATCTGTAAAATGGGGATTATGACTGTGAGCCCCATGTGGGACATGGGACTGTGTCCAACCTGATTACCTCAGCACTTTGTACAGTACCTGGCATAGAGTAAGCACTTAACAAATACCTTAAAAAAAGAGTCTGCTTCTTACAGCCCGTTCACAAAATATCATTTATCTCTGTCACTAAGGCTGTTAGCTCCTTGTTCTTTTGGGGGGCTGCCTGAGATGACCAGATCTTTTCCTTCCGTGATGCAAGCCAGGAACTTGTCAGGAGTTCCTGGCCGGATTGCCGTCAGAATATACTTCCTGGAAATGTCCATGCATGCCAGTGTGAAGGTAAGATCGGTGCAGCCTCGTATTTTTCTGCAAAAAAAAGCAGTCAAGAAGGTGCTGATTCGCGACAGGGATACATAGCAGCCGTGACATGTGCCCTGTTTTTCAGATTGTTCAGCAGTGATTCCCCAGCACTGGAAGACTTGGTTGGCCAGGGATACGGCCTTCGGCCTTGAATGATAATAATGACGCTGGTATTTAAGTCCTCACTATGTCTCAAGCACTGTCCCGAGTGCTGGGAGTGATGCAAGGAGGTCTTCTCTGATGTAGCTCCTGTCCCATAGAGGGGCCTGCAACCTAAGTGGAAAGGGAGAGCAGGTATTAGAACCCCATTTAACAGATGAGAAAACTGAGTCAAAGAGAGGTTAAGCGACTTGCCCAAGGTCACAGCAGAAAAGTGAGTGTTGGGATTAGAACCCAAGTACTCTGACCTCCAGGCTTGTGTTCTTTCCAGTGGGCCACACTGACTGAAGTTTTCTTTTTTGAAAATTTGTGAGCACAACTGAAGGAAAGAAAGGGAAGGGAGGTGAAGAGGGGATTATAGTAACTCCTTGACTGCTTAGTGAAAGTGCCTCATTACCTTTCTGTTCCTTTTCCTTCCCTTCTTTCTTTTTTCCTCCTGTTCCCCTTATTGCTACCTCCTCCCATGCTTGAAAGCTTCAGGGAAAGGGGGGTAATTATGCAAGTCTTGCATGTATATGAGTGTGTATGTGTTGCATTCATCTTTCTATACTTTTACTAGTAACTGCTGTAGCATTTTGTGAATGGCCTCGTGGGTGTCAGCCTCTCCTAGGGTAGATTGTAAATTGTGTGGGTTACTCAATTGGACCTTCCTAAGAACTTAATACAGTGCTCTGGGCACAGGTGTTCAGTAAATACTATTGACTGACGGGTTCCACAGACACTGTGATAGCAGGTCTGCCGAGTCGAGGGTCGCTTCAGTGAGGAAAGTAGTTGGGTTCAGTTGCCTTTCACCTTAGCCGCTCGGAGACTTTGCTGGATTAATTCTGGTGCAGGCTACGGTGTTGAAAGCAACATTATTCATTTGATCTGCATTTTGCTCAGACCCCACCTTAAGTAGCTGCCGCCAAATACAGCAGTTTACCAAGGGGGAATCAACAGACCTTCTCTAGGTCCTTGCTGGGTTTTTCCTAATAGTGCAAGGTCAGCACTAGTATTAAAAGTTGCCGTCTCGGGACTTGGATGATAAATTTCGGGAATTTTTGCAGATGCATTAATCAAAGTGACTCTTGGACAGTTAAGCCCACAACAGCCACCCGAAAGGCACGGAGATTAGACCCAGGAGAAACAAAAAACCTTCTACATGACTTGCTGTGGTTCTAATGGAATCATTACAGGGATGAGAAGGGAGCAAATATGAATACAGAACTGTGCTTCTATTGCTGTAGTTGGCAGAGGCTTCTCGCTCATGAGTAAAGTGTTTGTACTCTTAGTGACAAGAGCTGGGCTTGAGAGTCAGAGGTCATGGGTTCTAATCCCAGCTCCGCCACTTGTCAACTGTGTGACTTTGAGCAAGTCACTGCACCTCTCTGTGCCTCAGTTCATTCATTCATTCAATCGTATTTATTGAGCGCTTACTGTGTGCAGAGCACTGTACTAAGCACTTGGGAAGTCCAAGTTGGCAACATATAGACATGGTCCCTACCCAACAGCGGGCTCACAGTCTAGGAGGGGGAGACAGACAACAAAACAAAACATACTAACAAAATAAAATAAATAGAATATGTACAAGTAAAATAGAGTAATAATAATAATATATAATATTATAGAGTAACAATATTAGAGTAATTAAGAGTAATAATAACCAAAGCAGCAACGTTAAAGACAAGCTCCCTTGTCTTTAAAATGGCGATTAAGACCGTGAGCCCCACGTGGGACACGTATATCTAACCCAGTGCTTAGAACTGTGCACATAGTAAGCGCTTAACATAAACCATCATTATTATTATTATTCTAGAATGAACTAACACCAGATAGTCATCAATGGTATTTATTGAGCACTTCCTAAATGCAGAGCATTATACTAGGCACTTTTTTTTTAAATGGTACTCATTAAGTCCTTACTGTGTGCCAGGCACTCTACTAAACGCTGAGGTAGATAAAAGTTAATCAGGTTGACACAGTCCCTGTCCCACAGGGGGCTCACAGTCTTATTCCCCATTTCACAGATGAGGCACAGAGCAGTCAAGTGGCTTGCCTGAGGTCACACAGCAGACAAATGGTGGAGCAAGGATTAGAGCCCAGGTCCTTCTGCCTTCTAGTCCCATCCTCTATCCATTAGGCCATGCTGCTTCACTGTACTAAACCTCTCCATAGCTCCTTAATCCATAAGGAACAGAGGGCAGGGGATGAAAGGGAA
This sequence comes from Tachyglossus aculeatus, assembly GCF_015852505.1. Lineage (NCBI taxonomy): Eukaryota > Metazoa > Chordata > Mammalia > Monotremata > Tachyglossidae > Tachyglossus > Tachyglossus aculeatus. The sequence continues at coordinate 37,582,529 of NC_052067.1, read as the reverse complement.
GCAGTGGGGCCTAGTGGAAAGAGGGGAGTCAGAGGACCTAATGGGTTGTAATGAATCAATGGTTGAGTGCTTATTATTATTAATTCTTAACGATTATTAATAATGATGATGATTATGGAATTTGTTAAGCCCCATATGCCGAGCACTGGGGTAGATACAGTGTAGAGCACTGCACTAAGCACGTGGGAGAGTACGCTACACAGAGTTGGCAGACACGTTTCCTAATCTCTGCTCTGCCCCTTGCCTGCTATTTGACCTTGGGCAACTCACTTCTCTGTGCCTCAGTTTCCTCAACTTGTAAAATGGGAATTCAGTACCTGTTCTCCCTCCTACTTAGACTGTGAGCCCCAAGAGGGGCACAGACTGCATCCAGCTTAGTTACGATGTACCTACTCCAGAGCTTAGAAACGAGCTTGACCAGTACATCGGTTATTATTTTGAAAATATGAGGGGAATAATACATAGAAAAGAACCACTCTCAGCTAAAAGAACTACAGTTGCCTGTGACATTTTAAATCAACACGCCAAGGAAAAACAATATTGAAATGGAAATAGTGAAAGCGCAAAAGCAATTAGCAATTGTATTATGGTAATAATAATACCTGATTTTTGGATATAGTTTTTAGTCTTCCCAATCATCGTCACCTCCGTTGTCTTATTTTTACCCTCACGACATCCCTGTTCAGGGCAGAGAAACTCACCCAGCCCTTGTATAATTTTTTGTGTGTTCACTCTGCCAGTAGAACTCTCCCACGTTCGCAACTCTTTGCATTTTACAGATTAGGCTGTGCAGTTTTGTTTTGTTTTAAAAGCAAACGTGTGGCACCTGAAGGGTTCCAACACCAGCTCTGTAAAACTGCCTTTCTCGTTGTTGGACAAGAACATAATGGTAACCAAAAGCGTGCAGGCTGTGGTCTCCATATGCTTCATCCTTTTAAAGCCGTCTGGGAGAAGACATGTGAGAACATAAAATGAACCCCTAGAGGAGGCGGGTACTGGCACCTGTTATCGCTTCAAGGTGGGGAATGAAAAGCAAACAAAGCCCTTCTTCCCATAGCAGGTGGTAAATGGAATTCGTGATCACAGAAAGCTATGCAAACTGACATTTTAGATGGCTCCTGGGGGGTCTTTGGTAAATAATTAAATCACGGCCGAAACTAGTGGGAAAGTTGGACGTGTCGGATGGCATCTGAGGGGATGCTGGGGACAACAGCTCCATCCCCCATGTTGTTTTTCCCCCATTTCTCCCCTGCTCTGCCTCACTTTCCTTAGCTGGGCAGCCTGGGCTTTGCTCAGCCCAGGTCTGCAGAGTGGGTGTCCGTCCGTTCGGGGTTTCCAAAGCCCAAAATGGTGTTTGCCTGGCCTGGCCCTTCCCCACCCTCCCTAAAATCCCTGCTCCCTTTTCCCATCCAAAATGAAAAGCTGTTACCTGGGCTCATCCGCTGATTCGGCCCTAACAGTAGGGGTGGGGGCCGGCCGTCTGGACCAGGAGCGGCGCAGCGGATGTTCTTCAGTTCACCTGCACCCAACCATCAGGGAAAAGCAAAAAGCTGTAAGGAATACGCTAGGTGAGACTCCCACGGTTCTTCTAATGAAGGTGAAGTTCTTTGGAAAGACACTGGTTTTACAGTATGTTAACTGAATTCTCAACTCTGGAAATTTCCATTTACCTTGGCTTCTTAATAGTAAACGAGATCCACGCGTTTTCTCTGCTCTAGCTCATGTGTCTCAGGCTTACTTGGAGGGGAAAAATGATGTCGGAAGCATCTCGGATGGCTGGCCAAAGTCATCCCTTTTTCTTTCAACGAACAAGTGCTGCCTGACCCGTGGCTCAGAGAGAACCGAGGATGCGGAAAGCGAGCTGGGCCCCAGGCCTGTTTTTGGGGCGGTGGGGACCGTAAATTGGAGAGCGATCCCGGGGGCCTCAGAGGACGGGAAGCCACAGGGCCCCAATTTATGGGAGAGGGGATATTTCTGTTCAGACAGCTTCCCCAGGCCCATAAAATGGCTTAACTTCGCAGGACACGAACATTTCTTTGGACCAAAAGCTGGGTGCAGGAAGTGAAGGTGAGTTGGAAAGATTTGGTGACTGGCAATGCTTTGCCTTTTCTGGTAAATGTGGGGACCAAGTGACTCTATCTGTTGGGTGGGGAAGACACCTGAAAAGCTGATTTCAGGGCGGGGCTGGGGAGGAGGAGGACAGCGGGCCAGGCCAGACCAGACAAACAGACTCCTGCCCTCCGACGCCCATGGTTCTGGAAAGCCAGGGAAGGAGAGATGTGGAGATGAGAGACAGACTTGGAGACAGAGTCACAGAGATAGAGACACAGAGATAAGAGAAACAGCAACATGGAGAGAGACAAGGAGATGAGAAATGAGAGATGGAGAGACACAGATGAGAGAGCGAGGCAGATGTGGAGATGACAGAATGATGCAAAGATACAGGCAGAGATGCTGAGGTGAGAGAGATGCGGAGACGAGAGATGGAGAGATGACATGAAGAGACATGGAGATGAAAGCAACAGAAAAGACATAGAGACCAGAGAGACAGGAGAGATTAGACAGATGGAGAGATACAGAGGTGACAGAAATAGACATGGAGATGAGAGATATGGAAAGATGATGCAGAGAGGACAGATGTGGAAAGTTGTGGAGATTAGAGATGAAAGACAAATGGAGAGACAGATGAGAGATGGAGAGATTCAGAGACGAGACATGTGGAGATGAGAGACATGGAAATGAGAGATGTAGAGGTAAGAGACATGGAGATAGGAGAGAAGGTGAGAGATGCTAAGATGGGGAGATGTAGAGATGAGATTCATTCATTCAATCAGTTATTGAGCGCTTACTGATGGAGTGACAGACAAGAGACAGATGGAGATATGGAGATGAGAGACAGGAGGAGAAATGCAGAGACAAAAGAGAGACACAGACAAGAGACAGCTGAGAGATGTAGAAACAAAAGACAGAAATAATAAGATGGAGAGATGCAGAGATGAGACAGACCTGGAAATCAGAGGGATAAGGTGAGATGGAAAGAGACAGTTGGAGAGGCAGAGAGGTAAAAGATGGGGAGACAGATGAGACAAATGGAGAGACGTGGAGCTGGGGCATGTGGGAATGAGACAGATGGAGAGATGCAGAGATGAGACAGACAAGAGACAAATGTGTAAATGAGAGCTGGAGAGACAGATCAAAAAGACGGGGAGATGAGAAACATGCAAATGAGAGACAGGTGCAGAGATGAGGGAGATGGTGATGAGAGATGTGGAGATGAGATGGAGAGATGTGAAGATGACAGACATGGAGGCAAGAGACAGACATGAGAGAAGTGATAGATGGAGATGTGAGATGAGACATGGAGATGAGTAACGAGATGCAGAGATGAGAGTAACAGAGACATGGTGAGAGAAACAAAAGACAGAGACATGGAGATAAGAGAGGAGAGAGATTTGGAGATGAGACAGAGACATGGAGATGAGAGACAGCTGAGACTTGGCGTAAAGAGAAGCAGGAGAGACATGGAAATGAGAGTCAGGCAGGGAGATGTGGAGATGAGGGAGACTGGTGGAGAGATGTGGAGATGAGTGAGAGACAAGTGAAGTGATACAGAGATGAGAGAAAGATGGAAAGATGCAGAGACAAGAGACATGAGACAGCTGAGAGACCTGGAGATGAGAAATGAGACATGGAAATGAAAGACAGTTGGAGAGATGTGGAAATGAGTGATGGAAAAATGTGGAGATTACAAAGACAGAAAGGCAGTGAGATCAGAGAGACGAGTTGAGAGAGATGGGGAGATGTGGAGGTGAGAGGGAGAGATGGAGAGATACAGAGTTGAGAGATACAGAGATCAGAGAGACACGAGAAATGCAGAGATGAGAAAGATGGAGGGACAGAGTTGGGAGAGATGCAGAGATTAGAGATAAGTGGAGAGGCACAGTGATGAGAGCCGCAGATGGAGAAATGCAGAGATGAGAGACAGATGTGGAGAAGACAGAGATGCAGAGATGAGACGAGATACAGAGGAGAGAGAGAGGGAGATGAGACGGAGAGGCACAGCGATGAGAGAAAAACAGACGTGGAGATGAGAAACAGATGAGAGATGGAGAAATGCAGAGGCAACAGAGAGATGGAGAGATATGGAGATGAGATAGAGACCAGAGTTGCAGAGATGAGTGAGGCAGATGGAAAGTTGTGGAGACTGGAGAGATGAGTAGATGAGACATAGAGATGAGAGAGATGGAGAGACACAGATGAGGTGGAGACAGATGAGAGAAATAGGCAGAGAATAGGTGAAAAGATGGCGTTATGCGGACATAAGAAACACATGGAGATGAGGGACAGAGAGACAGATGACAAAGAGATGGAGAGATTCATTGTTGTATTTATTGAGCGCTTACTGTGTGCAGAGCCCTGTGCCAAGTGCTTGGGAAAGTACAACAATAAAATGACCTTCCCTATCCACAATGAGCTTACAGTCTAGAGTGGGGGAGACAGACATCATTACAAGTAAAGTTACAGATATGTACATAAGTGCTGTGGGGCTCGGGGTGGAGGGGGAGAGCAAAGGGAGCAAGTCAAGGAGACGCAGAAGGGAGTGGGAGATGAGGAAAAGTGGGGCTTAGTCTGGGAAGGCCTCTTGGAGGAGATGGGCCTTCAATAAGGCTTTGAAGGGGGGGAAGAGTCATTGTCGGATATGAGGAAGGAGGGCGTTCCAGGCCTGAGGCAGGACGTGGGCCGGCGGCGAGACAGGTGACAGGTACAGTGAGAAGGTGAGCATTAGAGGAGTGAAGTGTGTGGGCTGGGTTACAGAGGGAGAGAGGTGAGGGAGGAGGGGGCGAGGTGATGGACAGCTTTACAGGCAATAGTGAGGAGTTTTTGTTTGATACGGAGGTAGATGGACAACCAGGGGAGTTTTTTGATGGGGGGGGGGCGGTGACATGTCCTGAACGTTTTTGTAGAAAAATGATCCAGGCAGCAGAGTGAAATATGGAATGGAGTGGGGAGAGGCCAGTAAGGAGGCTGATGCAGTAATCCAGGAAGGACAAGTGACCGTATTAACACGGCGAGAGATGGAGACCAAAGATGGAGAGATGCAGAGATGAGAAAGAGATGGAGAAAAAAGACAGATGCAGAAACAGAGGAACACAGAGATGGCAGAGGGAGATGGAGATGACAGAGACAGAGATCTGTAGTTGGAAAGGCTGAGAGGTTAATAATAATGGCATTTATTAAGCGCTTACTATGTGCAAAGCACTGTTCTAAGTGCTGGGGAGGTTACAAGGTGATCAGATTGTCCCACGGGGGGCTCACAGTCTTAATCCCCATTTGCCAGATGAGGGAACTGAGGCACAGAGAAGTTAAGTGACTTGCCCAAAGTCACACAGCCAACAAGTGGTGGACCCGGGATTTGAACCCCTGACCTCTGACTCCAAAGCCCGGGCTCTTTCCAGTGAGCCGGGCTGTTTCTCAGCGTGGGAAATGCACCCAAAGGCAAAGACATAGAGACGTGGTAAAAAAAAAAAGAAAAAGAGATATGGAGATAAGAAACAGATGGAGAGACAGAGATGACAGGTGGAAAGAGAGATTGAGAGATGCAGGCACAAGAGATAGAAACAGGAGAGATTCATAAAAGTCTTGAGAACATGAAAGGGATCAATTAATCAATGGTATTTATTGAATACTTACTGTGTGGGCAGAGGACCGGACTAAGTACTGACACTATAACCGAGTTGGTAGACGCCCTATTCCCGGTCCACAAGGCGCTGACAGTCTAAAGGAACAGATTCTGGTGGACTTCGCTGCCGGTAGGGTGAGCCTCTGCCAACAGGGGAGCGAGCCCTACCCAACAAGCCCCTTCCCCCTTGAGCCCACACTGGAGTGGCCAGAAGTGGCCAGCTCCGTGTCACGGGGCAGCCCGGTTCTCCTGGGGAAGTATCCTCCACAGCTCTGAAAGCACAACCATGGCCAATTCAGTTCAATTCAATCTTTTTACTGAGGGATTCTGTGGGCCGAGCACTGTACTAAGCACTTAGAGTACACTATAACAATCAACACATTCCCTGCTCACAACAAGCTTACAGTCTACAGGACAGACGGTGTCATCAGCCTCCCTCCTTCCCTGCCAGCCATTCCCTCCTTATTCCTGGGGGAGTATCCTCCACAGCTCTAAAAGCACAACCACGGCCAATTCAGTTCAATTCAATCTTTTTACTGAAGGATTCTGTGGGCCGAGCACTGTACTAAGCACCTGGGAGAGTACACTATAACAACCAACAAGACACATTCCCTGCTCACAACAAGCTTACAGTCTACAGGACAGACGGTGTCATCAGCCTGCCTCCTTCCCTGCCAGTCATTCCCTCCTTATTCCTGGGGAAGTATCCTCCACAGCTCTGAAAGCACAACCACGGCCAATTCAGTTCAATTCAAATCAATCTTTTTACTGAGTGATTCTGTGTGCCGAGCACTGTACTAAGCACCTGGGAGAGTACACTATAACAACCAACAAGACACATTCCCCGCTCACAACAAGCTTACAGTCTACAGGACAGACGGTGTCATCAGCCTCCCTCCTTCCCTGCCAGCCGTTCCCTCCTTACTCCCAGGGAAGTATCCTCCACAGCTCTGAAAGCACAACCACGGCCAAATCAGTTCAATTCAATTCAATCTTTTTACTGCTGAGAAGCAGCGTGGCTCAGTGGAAAAGAGCCCGGGTTTTGGAGTCGGAGGTTATGGGTTCAAATCCCGGCTCCGCCACTTGTCAGCTGTGTGACTTTGGGCGAGTCACAACTTCTCTGGGCCTCAGTTCCCTCATCTGTAAAATGGGGATTAAGACTGTGAGCCCTCCGTGGGACAATCTGATCACCTTGTAACCTCCCCAGCGCTTAGAACAGTGCTTTGCACAGAGTAAGCGCATAATAAATGCCATTATTATTATTACTAAGTGATTCTGTGTGCCGAGCACTGTACTAAGCACCTGGGAGGGTACACTAACAATCAACAGACACATTCCCCACTCACAACAAGCTTACAGTCTACATTATGGGTTCATAATGGCATAATAAATGCCATTATTATTATTATTATTACAGGACAGACGGTGTCATCAGCCTCCCTCCTTCCCTGCCAGCCATTCCCTCCTTACTGACCCGCTTTGTCATCAGTGCGCTAGTGCCTGGCCTCCCATCTTTCCTCCCGGAGTACACAACCCCAAAGGGCCCAGGGCCTTCCTGAAAAGGGGTGCTGCTTTTATTGTTTCTTTTAGGATATTTGACATGCTTCCTCTGTGTCACAGCTGAGGTGGATACAAGTTAATTAGGTTGGACACAGTTCTTGTCCCACATGGGGCTCTCGGGCTTAATCCCCATTTTACAGATGGGGCAACTGAGGCACAGGGGAAGTGAAGTGACTTGCCCAGGGTCACACAGCAGACAAGTGGCGGAGCCGGGATTAGAACCCAGGTCCTTCTGACTCCCGGGCCTGAGGTCCATCCCCTTGCTTTTCGATTTCAGCCAAGCCAGTCCTTTTTGTCCTCTCTGTTCCAGAACAACTGAAGCCTTGGTCACCGTCCTGGAGCTCCAATGACCTGTGGATCTTTCTCTTAGAGAAGCAGCATGGCTCAGTAGAAAGAGCACGGGCTTTGGAGTCAGAGGTCATGGGTTCGAATCCTGGCTCTGCCACGTCTGCTGTGACCCCTTGGGCAAGTCACTTAACTTCTCTGAGCCTCAGTTACCTCATCTGGAAAATGGGGATTGACTGTGAGCCCCATGTGGGACAACCTGATTACCTTGTATCCCCCCCAGCGCTTAGAACAGTGCTTTGCACATAGTAAGCGCTTAACAAATGCCATTATTATTATTATTATTATTATTATTTACCCACTCAGGTGGCCAGTAATCCGGCTTTTTGAACACGCCTGCCTTGTTACAGCACTGTGCTCCTCCCCTGGAGCCCCTGCAGGAGCAGGTGATGAAGCTTCTGCCAATTTCTAGTCCTATTTTCATCATTTCCCCGGGAGCCTCTTCTGATTCTAATGCCGCCTGCACTGAGGCACTGCGCTTACTATGTGTCAACCACTGTCCTAAGCACTGGAGTAGATCCAAGTTTATCAAGTTGGACATAGTCCCTTGTCCCATACGGGGCTCGGTCTAAAGAGGAGGGAGAACAGGTAACGAATCCCCATTTTACAGTGAGGAAACTGAAGCACAGAGAAGTTAAGTGACCTGCCCAAGATCCCACAACAAGCAAGTGGCAAATCCCAAGTCGTCCAACTCCTAGGCCCGTGCTCTTTGGCTGCTTCCCAAGCTGCTTCATGGAACTTCCACCTGCTGTTGGAATCCTTTTGCAGCCCGAAGAAAGAACTCTGGTTTTCAACAGGCCCTATCTCAGTGCGAACACTTTAGCTCTTCTCTTTGAACGCTGCCTTTGGCCTGGCAGCAGCCGAGAAGACAACTCTTCATTTCCTCTGCTTCACCCGCCCTATCATTTCTCAGGACCGATTTCTCATCTTGGCTGCAATCTGTGTTTTCTTCCCACTGCTTTAGCCTCATCCCTTTTTTCCCAACTCTCGCCAATAGCCCAGCTTTTCCAAGTGTTTCCTATTAAGACTCAGCAACTTTTTTCCCCTCCTTGGCCTCTGTTGTTCTATTTGCTATTTTCAATGCATCCTCTTGAGGAAATGCAAGGTCTTGGGAGAGTTTTTCCACCTTTATTTCCTTAGCCACCTCTCACCCCATTGCCGGTACTCACTAAAGGACTTGCTTTTCTTTTTTAAAAAATTCAAATCCAGAGTACCATAAGTTACTCTAACTTAATTTCCCTTCTGTTTCCCTCTCAAAAGCTTTGGCGTGAACTCTGAACTAGACTCAATCAGTCTTAGCCTGGGCTCCACCAACTGCCACTGAGGCATCTGGACTCCAGCGATGCTCTAACCAGTCCCTACCAGCTGAAACTGCTACTGCTTTACTGGTGACACCTACCTTTTTATTCCTTCCAGGAAGGAAATGAGCACTGGGAAGTACTAATAGTAGTAGTGGCCTTTATGTGCTTACTATGTGCCAAGTATATGCTAAGCATCGAGGTAGATATGAGATAATCAGGTTGGACACAGCCTCGCCCCATAGTCTAGGGGGAAGGAAGAACAGCACAAGAAGCAGCGTGGCCTAGTGGAAAGAGCATGGGCCTAAGAGTCAAATAATGATAATGGCATTTTTTAAGCGCTTACTATGTGCAAAGCACTGTTCTAAGCACTGGAAGGACCTGGGTTCTAATAACGCTGCTACCAGCTGTTTGCTGTGGGAGTGTGGGCAGTCCACTTAACTTCTCTTGTGCCTAAGTCTCCTGAACTGTAAAATAGGGATTTAAATTCATTCAGTCAGTCGTATTTATTGAGCGCGTACTGTGTGCAGAGCACTGTACTAAGCTCTTGGGAGCTCAATTCAGCGACAAAGAGCGACATAAATCTTCCTCCCTCCTACATAGACTGTGAGCCCCACGTGAGACAGGGACTGTGTCCAAGCCGATAAGCTTGTATCTACCCCAGGGTTTAGAACAGTTCTTGACACACACAGTAAGTGCTTAACAAATACCATAAAACAAACATAGGCTACACCTGGTGTGCCCACTTGCTCCTCAATAACCTCCTTCTGTCTCTGGCTTGGGAAGACAGTCTCAAACTCAGGCGCTCAAACGAGTTCTTGCCTGCCCTCATTAAATGCTCAATAAATACCTACTGATCGACTGTCCTGGATCAGACACGGGGCATGACTCGGGGCACCTTGAGTAAGTGAAAACTGTAAGCAATTTTGATTCTGACACTGTCCAACTTTTTTATAGTTACCACACTGATCCAAGCATTCATCACTTCCTACCTTGATTCCTGCCTCAACCTCTCCACTGCCCTTCGGCTACCAGTCTTACCTCTCCAAATCCACAGTTCCTGCTGCTGCCCTCCTCAGTTTTCTAAAATGTCATTCAAATATCCTGTACCCCCAAGAATGAGATGGAAAAAAATGGGTCATATACACAACCCAAAATGCACTCACTTTTTCTTGTTTAGGAAATGGAATCCAAAACCTTCTTTCCGCTCTGGGTAATATGGATTTTGCTTCTGTGATATTTTCTTCTTCTGTCCTCACAGTCCGGTTACCCCAGTGGTCAACTGCTACCAGTCTCGCTCCAAATTTGTTCCCTAGAGAGGGAGATGCGGATAATTTGAAAACAGATTATCTTGGTGGAGCACACCCCTTTTTCTCTTTAGTTGAAGGCTTTAGGAGGGACAAGATGTCCCGGATTAAGTAGTGGAAAGAGAAGACAAAGTGAAGGATGGTAGCAATGATAATGAGGAACAGTGTGGCCTAATGGGCAGAGCACCGGCCTAGGAGTTGGAAGGACCTGGGTTCTAAATCCCAGCTCCGCCAACTGTCTGCTGTGTGATCCTGGGCAACTTACTTACCTTCACTGTGCCTCAGTTATCTCATGTATAAAATGGGGATTAAGACTGTGAGCCCCATGTGGGACGTGGACTATGTCCAACCTGACTAGCTTGTGTCTATCCCAGCGCTTAGTACAGTGCCTGGCATATAGGAAGCGCTTAGAACAGTGCTTTGCACATAGTAAGTGCTTATTGTTATTATTATTATTAATAATAAATGCCAAAAGACAAATGCTGAGGCCACCACACTGCACTGCATTCGGATGAGAGCCACTTAAAGTTATTTTATGTCATTGTTTCTCCTGAGTTCTTTCAGGCTCGGGGGAGGTCAGTGGACCCTAGGACCGTGTGACTCTGTGGACTTGAATTAATCCACAGAAAGAAGGCTTGAAGGCGGGGAGGGGAGGTGGTGGGCCACATGAAACACTACTGGTGGTTGCCAGAAGATAGCTTAGGGAACTCAAAGTCCTCTTTGGTTCCAGACAAGAACCCTTCTTGTATGCCGCAGGCAAATTGGACATTTACCCTGGGGCTGAGGACTTTGATGGTTATTTCTCCTCTCTGTCATGGAAACCCAATATGGCAGTTAGAGGGCCAGGCAAAATTTCATTCTTTGGAATCGATGGAGGGTTAATTATTTTTTCAAAAATCTCTTCATTAAGGACCCACTGGGCCCCTGTGACTCCGGGAGCCCAATCGGCCGAGATCTAACAGTTGGGACGTAGGAATCATCAGGTTAATCGAATGAGGTTTCTAGGAGCCAAAAAAAGATTCACGCCAGGAATTTGGCTAGACTTCTGAGTCCCGCCCGATGGAGTCAATGTGTTCTGCTTTCATTCTGATTTGGAGGCTGAAGGGAGTACTGTGCAGAAAAGAGCAGGGCTCATGGAAAACGCTCAACCTGAAAGATATCCAGCGAGGACAGATCGGCAGGTGCGTGCTCACGCACACATACACACAGCGCTGCCCACACAGGCACCCCATATCCTCCACATGTGCTCCCTCAGTTTTAGTTCCTCTCTCCAAACTTACCTGCGTTGACAGAAAGAGGCTGTACAGTATTTCCAAGCTTCACAGGCCTTGCCTCATGCATAGCTATAGAGGAGTTGTCCTCTCGTCCATCTTTTTAGCTCTTCCTTGGTTCTGGCCCACAGAACTCCGCAACTGACACCCCTTGGGGAGGTGGATGGCTGAGCTGGTTTCTCTGAGGGAGGAAGAAATCCTTGTCAACCCCAAACACAACCATCTTCTACTTTTACCCAAACGAGTAACAAAAATCCAGAGGCAGCTCTCCCCAAGGGAAACATTAAACCACCCAAAAAGCTCAGCTCTAATAATAATGGCATTTGTTAAGCCCTTACTATGTGCAAAGCACTGTTCTAAGCACTGGGGAGGATACAAAGGGATGAGGTTGTCCCACATGGGGCTCACAGTCTTCATCCCCATTTTACAGATGAGGGAACTGAGGCACAGAGAAGTGAAGTGACTTGCCCAAAGTCACACCGCTGACAATTGGCAGAGCCAGAATTCGAACCCATCACCTCTGACTCCAAAGCCCGTGCTTTTCCGACTGAGCCACGCTGCTTCCGGGCCCTGCAAGGGAACGATGCTAAAATGTCAGCGTGCCGGCTTGGAGATGAAGCCAACTGAAATATTCCACTGGGCTCTGAGTCCTTAAACAGTGAAACACGATTTTAGCCTTCTTATGAAACAACCTTATTATGATTAAGTTTTCAGTGCCCAGGGAAAGTAACACTGTGGAGCAAAGAGGAGAGTTCTGCTTGGATAACTGACCGGGGGCTCTGATCTTCCGAGAACTTGGACTTCCCAAGCGCTTAGTACAGTGCTCTGCACACAGTAAGCGCTCAATAAATACGATTGATTGATTGATTGAGAACCAATTGAAATATTCCACTGGGCTCTAAGTCCTTAAACAGTGAAACACGATTTTAGCCTGCTTATGAAACAGCCTTATTACGATTAAGTTTTCAGTGCCCAGGGAAAGTAACGCTGTGGAGCAAAGAGGAGAGTTCTGCTTGGATAACTGACCGGGGGCTCTGATCTTCCGAGAACTTGTATTTTCCAAGCGCTTAGTACAGTGCTCTGCACACAGTAAGCGCTCAATAAATACGATTGATTGATTGATTGAGAACCAACTGAAATATTCCACTGGGCTCTGAGTCCTTAAACAGTGAAACACGATTTTAGCCTGCTTATGAAACAGCCTTATTACGATGAAGTTTTCAGTGCCCAGGGAAAGTAACACTGTGGAGCAAAGAGGAGAGTTCTGCTTGGATAACTGACCGGGGGCTCTGATCTTCCGAGAACTTGGACTTCCCAAGCGCTTAGTACAGTGCTCTGCACACAGTAAGCGCTCAATAAATACGATTGATTGATTGATTGAGAACCAATTGAAATATTCCACTGGGCTCTAAGTCCTTAAACAGTGAAACACGATTTTAGCCTGCTTATGAAACAGCCTTATTACGATTAAGTTTTCAGTGCCCAGGGAAAGTAACGCTGTGGAGCAAAGAGGAGAGTTCTGCTTGGATAACTGACCGGGGGCTCTGATCTTCCGAGAACTTGTATTTTCCAAGCGCTTAGTACAGTGCTCTGCACACAGTAAGCGCTCAATAAATACGATTGATTGATTGATTGAGAACCAACTGAAATATTCCACTGGGCTCTGAGTCCTTAAACAGTGAAACACGATTTTAGCCTGCTTATGAAACAGCCTTATTACGATGAAGTTTTCAGTGCCCAGGGAAAGTAACACTGTGGAGCAAAGAGGAGAGTTCTGCTTGGATAACTGACCGGGGGCTCTGATCTTCCGAGAACTTGGACTTCCCAAGCGCTTAGTACAGTGCTCTGCACACAGTAAGCACTCAATAAATACGATTGATTGATTGATTGAGAACCAATTGAAATATTCCACTGGGCTCTGAGTCCTTAAACAGTGAAACACGATTTTAGCCTGCTTATGAAACAGCCTTATTACGATTAAGTTTTCAGTGCCCAAGGAAAGTAACACTGTGGAGCAAAGAGGAGAGTTCTGCTTGGATAACTGACCGGGGGCTCTGATCTTCCGAGAACTTGGACTTCCCAAGCGCTTAGTACAGTGCTCTGCACACAGTAAGCGCTCAATAAGTACGACTGATTGATTGATTGAGAACCAACTGAAATATTCCACTGGGCTCTGAGTCCTTAAACAGTGAAACACGATTTTAGCCTGCTTATGAAACAGCCTTATTACGATGAAGTTTTCAGTGCCCAGGGAAAGTAACACTGTGGAGCAAAGAGGAGAGTTCTGCTTGGATAACTGACCGGGGGCTCTGATCTTCCGAGAACTTGGACTTCCCAAGCGCTTAGTACAGTGCTCTGCACACAGTAAGCGCTCAATAAATACGATTGATTGATTGATTGAGAACCAATTGAAATATTCCACTGGGCTCTGAGTCCTTAAACAGTGAAACACGATTTTAGCCTGCTTATGAAACAGCCTTATTACGATTAAGTTTTCAGTGCCCAAGGAAAGTAACACTGTGGAGCAAAGAGGAGAGTTCTGCTTGGATAACTGACCGGGGGCTCTGATCTTCCGAGAACTTGGACTTCCCAAGCGCTTAGTACAGTGCTCTGCACACAGTAAGCGCTCAATAAGTACGACTGATTGATTGATTGAGAACCAACTGAAATATTCCACTGGGCTCTGAGTCCTTAAACAGTGAAACACGATTTTAGCCTGCTTATGAAACAGCCTTATTACGATGAAGTTTTCAGTGCCCAGGGAAAGTAACACTGTGGAGCAAAGAGGAGAGTTCTGCTTGGATAACTGACCGGGGGCTCTGATCTTCCGAGAACTTGTACTTCCCAAGCGCTTAGTTCAGTGCTCTGCACACAGTAAGCGCTCAATAAATACGATTGATTGATTGATTGAGAACCAACTGAAATATTCCACTGGGCTCTGAGTCCTTAAACAGTGAAACACGATTTTAGCCTGCTTATGAAACAGCCTTATTACGATGAAGTTTTCAGTGCCCAGGGAAAGTAACACTGTGGAGCAAAGAGGAGAGTTCTGCTTGGATAACTGACCGGGGGCTCTGATCTTCCGAGAACTTGTACTTCCCAAGCGCTTAGTTCAGTGCTCTGCACACAGTAAGCGCTCAATAAATACGATTGATTGATTGATTGAGAACCAACTGAAATATTCCACTGGGCTCTGAGTCCTTAAACAGTGAAACACGATTTTAGCCTGCTTATGAAACAGCCTTATTACGATTAAGTTTTCAGTGCCCAGGGAAAGTAACACTGTGGAGCACAGAGGAGAGTTCTGCTTGGATAACTGACCGGGGGCTCTGATCTTCCGAGAACTTGTACTTTCCAAGCGCTTAGTTCAGTGCTCTGCACACAGTAAGCGCTCAATAAATACGATTGATTGATTGATTGATTGATTGAGAAGAGAACCACTGAGCAGCCCATTTTTTCCAGGAGAAGGGATCCAAGGCCTAATCGGGTTCTGGCCCCTGACACACCGTTTTAATTTCTCCTTTCTCAGGGCCCCAGATAAAAGGGTTTCTTACAGGAGGCGGAGCGAGGTGTATTTTGGGAGCTGGTGGGACTAGGGGCCGCTTGTCCTCCATCTCCCTCCCTCTCTCCCCATCTTAAACTCTCACATTTTTCTGGCAGGCGAGCAGCCAGCCTGGAAGGGTTCCTTGGACAGGGAGTTGGGGATCGCAGCTGCCTTAAGAAGTCCAGCCCCTCGCAGCCTGTTACCAGTCCACTCCCAGGCTTCCCGAGAGCAGCAGCAGCAGCGGCCGTCCGCGGCAGCATGGGATTCAGAGCAAGCTATCTGCTCCTGGGCCTCTTCTCCCTCGTGCACATCGCCGCCCAGCAGTCAGCGTCCAAAACCGCCAAGGCGGCCAACTCCAAGAAAGGTACGGGCCAGGCGCACAGCAAGGCTGGGAGTCTGGGGGAGGGTGGGGGACCGTCCGATCAGTGAGGTAAGCGGCTGCCACAGGGTGTGACCTCAGAAGGACTGGCGGTGCAGAGGCAGGGGTGGGTAAAAATTTCCACGCCCCCGTTTGTTAGCCGTACCTGACCACGATGGCTCTTGGAGCAGTGGAGGTGGCGTCACCCCCTCCACACCCTGTGCAAACCCTCTAGGTTCAGCGGGTCTGATAGACATCCACATGCCATCGTGTCACGTCCTACAGAAGGCTCTGAGTGCATGCAGATGTACATGCTCTGCACATAGTAAGCGCTCAATAAATACGATTGATGATTGATAGTAAGTTCAAAGTGATTGCCTTGTTATCTTGATGTTTGTCTGACCTCCTTCCCTTCCCCACAGCACCTGTATATATGTTTGTACATATTTATTACTCTATTTATTTTACTTGTACATATCTATTCTATTTATTTTATTTTGTTAGTATGTTTGGTTTTGTTCTCTGTCTCCCCCTTTTAGACTGTGAGCCCACTGTTGGGTAGGGACTGTCTCTAGATGTTGCCAATTTGTACTTCCCAAGCGCTTAGTACAGTGCTCTGCACATAGTAAGCGCTCAATAAATACGATTGATGATGATGATGATGGTGATGATGATGATGCAAGGTAACAGAACCGTGTCTTACGGAACGGCAGCGGACGGTGGTGAATTTTTCCCCGTCTCTAGTGCTCAGATGTCCAAGGTGGGCCCTTCTTTCGTGTGACACAGATCAATCCTTTCTTTCGAGTTGTTTCCCTTTTGACAAATCCCAGTTTCCCCCGAGCAAAACCTCTGCATCATCCTGAAGGGCACCACGTCCAGCTGCTGGCTCTCCCTGGCCTTTTCAACTGCTCCTCTTACTTCTCCGTGCATCTTGCTCACAAGAGGGGGGAATCAGTGCTCGTGGGTTAGGATGGAGTTCATTTCCCTCTGCGCTCTGAAGGACCCCACAGCGTATGAGCAGGCAGGCTCGATTCTAATGCTCAGCTCCTGTTGTAGGTTTCATTAAAAGGAGGAGGATCCAGGAGGAAATGTTATCAGTCAGCTCTTTGTTTTTATGATATTGGCAAAGTGCTTACCAATTGCTTACCATGGGAAGCAGCGTGGCTCAGTGGAAAGAGCCCGGGCTTTGGAGTCAGAGGTCATGGGTTCAAATCCCGGCTCCACCGATTGTCAGCTGTGTGACTTTGGGCAAGTCACTTAACTTCTCTGGGCCTCAGTTCCCTCATCTGTAAAATGGGGATTAAGACTGTGAGCCCCACGTGGGACAACCTGATCACCCTGTATCCTCCCAGTGCTTAGAACAGTGCTTTGCCCGTAGTAAGCACGTAATAAATGCCATTATTATTATTATTATTATTATTATTATTTTGTACATATCTTACGTAATCCCGGCTCTGCCAATTGCCAGCTGTGTGACTTTGGGCAAGTCACTTAACTTCTCTGTGCCTCAGTTACCTCATCTGTAAAATGGGGATGAAGACTGTAAGCCCCAAGTGGGACAACCTGATCACCTTGTATCCTCCCCAGTGCTTAGAACAGTGCTTTGCACTTAAGCGCTTAACAAATGCCATCAAGTGCTTAGAACAGTGCTTTGCACTTAGTAAGCGCTTAAAAATGCCATCATTATTATTATTATTACATACTCTGTGCCACAGTTACTTCATCTGTAAAATGGGGATGAAGACTGTGAGCCCCAGGTGGGACAACCTGATCACCTTGTATCCTCCCCAGCGCTTAGAACAGTGCTTTGCACTTAGTAAGCACTTAACAAATGCCATCATTATTATTATTATTACATACTCTGTGCCTCAGTTACCTCATCTGTAAAATGGGGATTAAGACTGTGAGCCCCACGTGGGACAACCTGATCACCTTATATCCCCCCAGCGCTCAGAACAGTGCCTCGCACATAGTAAGCGCTTAACAAATGCCATTATTATTATTATTACTATGTGCCAGGAACTGCACTAAGTGCTGGAGTAGATACAAGCTTATCGGTCTGGACGCAGTCCATGTCCTACATGGGGCTCACGGCTTTAATCCCCATTTTACAGATGAGGGAACCGAAGTACAGAGAAAGTGAGTAACGTGTCCAAGGTCAAACAGCAAGCAGTTGGCAGAGCTGGGATTAGAACCCAGGTCCTTCCAACTCCAAGGCCCAGGCTCTACCCACTAGGCTGTGCTGCTTTTTAGTTTGTTCTGGTCTTTCTGTGCAGCCAAAATAGCTTGGGATGGCCTGCCGGAGATCAGAGGGGCTTTGTCTGCGGTGAAAACCGAAGGAAGCCGAGTGAGAAGCAGTGTGGTCTAGTGGATAAAGCCCGGGCCTGAAAGTCAGAAGGACCTGGGTTCTAATCCCAGCTCCACCACTTGTCTGCTGTGTGACCCTGGCTGAGTCACTTCACTTCTCTGTGCCTCAGTTATCTGTAAAATGGTGATTGAGACTGTGAGCCCTATGTGGAACAGGGACGGTGTCCAACCAGATTAACTTGTACCCACCCCAGTGCTTAGAACAGTGCCTGGTACATGGTGAATGCTTAACAAATACCATTTAAAAAAAAAGGGAAATGGAAATCTGGGAATGAATCTGAAAGAAGATAAAACCCAGAAGGCAGCAGAGCGGTATTTCGGTTGGCCTCGGATGGCTCCAGTTCCCTCTGCTGTCCTCTTGGAGACTTGGCTTGGAATCACAGTCCCTTCCCTCACAGTCAAACTTGTTCATCTGGCTCAGTGAGGTCACAACCCTGTGTTGTGACAACATGAACCGATGCCATGGAAATAAACTGTGATGTTACCAAGGCAGAATTCAGCTCTCAGGCGGGCCAAAGACTGGAGGAAGGGAATTTAAATTGAGAGAAGGCAGGATTTTCAGAAAAAAAAAAAAATGCCTCAGGTTACATAAACTGTGGGGGAAATTGGTCAAATACAAAGGAGTGTGGGTACTAAGAGCATTATATTTGGGTCAGGCTGGGGTTCCTTCCATAACACTGTATAACTCAATGACTGGGTCCCACAGCTTTGGGATCTCCCCCAAACTGAAAAGGCAGTTGAACAGGATAAAATCCTCCGAGCTCTATGACTCTGTTTCCCTTCCCTTCTCTCAGTGCTTGTGCTTGGCTTCAGCTAAAAAAAAAAGATGGTAGATATGTGTGAGCCAAAGCACCCAGTACAGGCCTCTGCACATAGTACGTGCTCAGTAAATACAACTGATTGATTTGGAGGGCATTCATTGACTGAGATCCATAGCCCCTGCTTCATTCATTCATTCAATTGTATTTACTGAGCGCTTATTGTGTGCAAAGCACTGCACTAGCCCTTGCTGACCTTTCTGTGTATCAGAATGACCCACAATCATTCGAGTCATGGGGCTGGCAGGGCAGCAGGGGGATCAGTAGCCTTCCCTCTGGAAGAGGATTTGCTGGGGTTTTTATGGTATTAGTTAAGTGCCAGGCACTGTACTACATTAATGGGGTAGACAAGGTAGTCAGATTGGACACGGTACATGTCCAACATACTAATAATAACAATAATAATAATAGTGGCATCTGTTGAGCGCTTGCTATGTGCAAAGCACTGTTCTAAGTGCTGCATTGCAGACTGTGAGCTGCAATTTTACAGTTGAGGTAACTGAGGCACAGAAAAGTAAAGTGATTTACCCAAGGTCACACACAGACAAGTACAGAGCTGGGATTAGAACCCAGGTCCTTCTGACTTTCACGTCCACGCTCTGCCCACTAGGCCACATTGCTTCTGTTTATAGCCACACGTAGTGGAGGCCAATGTAGAGATGAACTAGGGGCCAGAGGAATTGGACTACTGATAGTCCCCTTTTAGACTGTGAGCCCACTGTTGGGTAGGGACTGTCTCTATATGTTGCCAATTTGTACTTTCCAAGCGCTTAGTACAGTGCTCTGCACACAGTAAGTGCTCAATAAATACGATTGATGATGATGATGATAGTGAAACAGAGAAATTCCTTTTGGGGAGAGGGTCCCTTGGCACAGAAACCAAATTGCCTACCCAGTAGCAGAAAAATGCCAAACTCAACCGCATCTGAAATAAGAGAAACAGCTCAAGGGCTCAGCTGCAAGTCCTCGTCAAGAGCTGCCACCATCTCACTCAGCTAGGGGAGGGGGAAAAAGGCCAGCCAGAAAATAGCCCGTCTTCCTGCCCATCCCAAAGCCCACAGCCCTGGCATGGATGCCCACAGGATGACCACAGTGTATCAGACTGTGAGCCCATTGTTGGGAAGGGACTTTATATGTTGCCAACTTGTACTTCCCAAGCGCTTAGTACAGTGCTCTGCACACAGTAAGCGCTCAATAAATACGACTGACTGAATGAAATGAATGAGGACACCAACAACAGGGCACCCTTGGCTTTCCCAGTTAAACATCAGTGAGACGTTTCATGTGCCCCAATTCCATACACTTCCTGGAACAGAACTGGCTTCGGGAGGAGCAAAGGAAGCAGTGAAGTCTAGGGGGAGGCTGCCACCGGGAAATCTACTGGCTGGCAGATGGGGAGTGTTGGAATGTGGACTCTACCTCAGACACCTTTCACCTGCCTCAGTTTACCTTCCTGGAATGTTGCGATGTTAGGAACCCTCAGGGGCTGCTTCCTAGGCTTCAGCCTAGAGTTTGG
The DNA here is from genome assembly GCF_015852505.1 of Tachyglossus aculeatus. NCBI lineage: Eukaryota > Metazoa > Chordata > Mammalia > Monotremata > Tachyglossidae > Tachyglossus > Tachyglossus aculeatus. The sequence goes on along the minus strand of NC_052067.1, from coordinate 37,562,465 downwards.
AGGAAGGGGATGGAGAGGGACAGTAACATTCCCTTGGGAAGCAGGGTGGCTTATTGGAAAAAAAAGATGGACTAGAAGTCAGGAGGCACAGGTTCTAATCCCCTTTCTGCCGTTGGCCTGGTGTGAGGCCTCGGGCGAGTCATTCCGACTCCTTAGGCCTTGGTTTCCTCAACTGTTAAAATGGAAATCAGATTCCGTGTTGAGAAAGGGGCTGAGTCTGATTTGATTATCTTGTATCTTGGCTGAATGGATAAAGCACAGGCCTGATTGTCAGAAGGACCTGGGTTCTAATCCCGGCTCCACCACATATCTGCTGTGTGACCTTGGGCGAGTCATTTAACTGCTCTGGGCCTCGGTTACCTCATTTGTAAAATGGCGATTAAGAGCGTGAGCTCCACGTGGCATAGGGACTGGGTCCGACCTTATTAACTTGTATCTACCCCAGCACTTAGAACAGTGTTTGGCAAATAGTAAGTGCTTAACAAGTGCCATGATTATTACTGTTGTTATTATTATATTACTATTATTAAATCTCTGCTCCAGCACTTGGCACAAAGTAAGCACTTCCCTGATTACTAGACTATAACTTCTAGTAGACTATAGACTTCTATACTAGACTATAACTTCTCTGCTAGAGCTTTTGCAAAGGAAAATATTCCAATATCTGCTAAGCACTGTGCTGATTGCTGGAGTGGATATTAGATTCATCAGGTCAGACACAGCTCCTGTCCCACATGGGTCAAAGGGAGAAGGGGAACAGGGAACAGGAACAAATCCCCATTTGTAGAAGCAGTCATGGTTCTAATCCCAGCCCTGCCATTTATCAGCCGTGTGACTTTGGGCAAGTTACTTCACTTCTCTGCACCTCAGTTACCTCATCTGTAAAATGGGGATGAAGACCGTGAGCCCCGCGTGGGACAATCTTATTACCTTGTATCTACCCCGGCAATTAGAACAGTGCTTGGCACATAGTGAGCGCTTAAATACCATCATCATCATTTTACGGTGAGGAAAATAAGGCACAGAAGTGAAGTAACTTTGACCTCGGTCACACAGCAGGCAGAGTTGGGATTAGAGCCCAGGTCTCCTGTCTCCCAAGCCCATGCTCTTTCTGCTAGCCACCTTTAACTGACTGATTAAACTGCCTGATCAAAATGAAGAAGCAGGAGAGAGGGAAGCCAGGAAGAGAGGAAAGTATGAAGGAGAGAAAGAGAAAGGGAGGCTTTTCCAATGACTGTTTCCTCCTATTTGCAAAGGGTGGGGTCAGCCTCACTCCACCAGTGCCCAGTGATTCCTGCATTTCTTAGTGGATAGAGCACGCACCTAAGAGGCAGAAGGTCATGGGTTCTAATCCCGGCACCACCACTTGTCTGCTGTGTGGCCTTGGGAAAGTCACGTCACTTCTCTGGGCCCCAGTTATTTCATCTACAAAATGGGGATTAAGACTATGAGCCTCGTGCGGGACAGGTACTGGATCCAACCCAATTTGCTTGTATCCGCCCCAGCGCTTAGTACAGTGCCTGGCACAGAGTAAGCGCTTAAATACAATTATTATCCTCCGTCTCTGTTTGCTGTCAGATGTCGTGAGCCCCAAAGTGATCGAAGAGCTCAGAAGCCAGATTGACAGCCTCACCCAGGAGGTGGCTTTGCTGAAGGAGCAGCAGGCTCTCCAGACAGGTAGGAGCAGATGCCGGCCTCCCCACCCGGGGACCCTCGAGGCCGGTCGGGAGCCCCTCCACTCAGCCACCACAGCCACCGGGCAGCAGGCTGGTCCCCTCTGCGACCCCCCCACGACAGCCCCTGGTCGGTGGGGTTGCGAACTGACTGGGACCAGGAAGGAGAGTCAGCGGCTTGCAATCGGCCTGAAACTAAACTCATTACACCTAGATGGCCAGGCCTGATTTTCCTCATTAGAAACTGTGGAAACGGTACCCAGCCCCTGACACGGGCAGTTTTTTCTGCTCCTGAAAGAGGTGGGGAGGGAAACGGGGGAGGTGCCTAGCTTGTTGCAGGAAGAGCGCATCCGGACACGCGGAATCACCCACCGAGGGGGAAGCGGGGAACAGTAAGTTACTGCCTGCTACCATCCCAAACCTTGCCCCTGCACTGACTGGGGTCATTTGGTGAGGCGTTGTGTGTTCAGGGGACTGGTGGGGCTTGCCACTCTCTCGCCCCCCCCAGCCACCCCCCGCTGTAACCGTTGTTGCTGCTCCCAGAGGGAACACTGGAGAAGGAAATGGCCTCAATGATGCCTAGACTGACCCCACCCAGACCAGGGAGACCTTTTTAACCCGGCGATAGTGACCACTGCTCAGTTTCCGTGACAGGGGATCCACTGCCACATCTTCCCAAGGGGTGGGAAGGCAGGAGGGGGGTTCATGACAGCCCCATTCAGTTCTCCAAATGGATCCATCATCCCTAGATCACAGAGCTGTGGGCCAGCCCGCTCATGTGAACAAGGAGCCTCTGCGGAGGGTGAGAACAGCTTCCTCTCCGAGTACAAGGCTTAGGAGAGGGAGAGAAAGAGACCCACCCATTCCCCTTAACTGGGGCACATCTGGACAATGAGCAATACCTTAATCCTTTTGTACCTTCAAATGTGTGTGTTCCAGTTACCCAAGTTCTCGGAGTGTAACTTTGTTGATAGCGTCCTCTTGCAGCTCTTTTGGATTCGGTTCCCAGAAAGGACCCACTGAGAGTTTCCAGTACGACGTTCAAATTCCAGTCTAGAGGCGGAGGCTGATTCTAAACAAACAAACAAGGATTAGGCTCAGGCTAATTTACAGGGCAGCCAGAGGGAAGAAAACCCACACTTTCAACTTATAATTCATGGCCGGAGGGTGTGTTTTAGCTGATTTTGTTGGCACGGCTTTTTTCCACCACGTTCGTTTTCAAAGGCCTGCAGCTCATCTCTTTCCCCTCTCAGCTCACTCAAACTGGGCGCTGAGGGCAATTTGCCAGCCCAAAAGGACACACTCCCTTTCACGGGCTGTTTTTTGTGGGAGGGGCGATGATGGCGGGACCCGAGGCTAGTGGATTAAGGATCCTAGCTTGGGTCAGGGGCGTGACTGGAGAAGGGGCAAGAGACCTCGGTGTCAGGGATTGGAGGGGCAGAACAGCTGACCAGGGGCCCAACCAAAGCGGGCAAACCCACTGGCACCCCTCCGGGCAAACATTCAGGTCTCTGGAGACTCTGGGCGTCCCAAGTGACCTGAAAAGCGGTCCGCTCCTCTCGCCATTCTCCCGCAGTTTGCCTGAAAGGCACCAAGGTCCACCTGAAGTGCTTCCTGGCCTTCCCCGAGGCCAAGACCTACCACGAGGCCAGCGAGGACTGCATCTCACGGGGCGGCACCCTGAGCACCCCTCAGACCGGCGACGAGAACGATGGTCTCTACGACTACCTGCGCAAGACCGTCGGCAACGAGGGGGAGATCTGGCTCGGCATCAACGACCTGGCCACCGAGGGCAGCTGGGTGGACATGGCAGGCGGCAATATCGGCTACAAGAACTGGGAGACGGAGATCACCACCCAGCCCGACGGAGGGAAGGTGGAGAATTGCGCCGCCATGTCCGGGGTGGCCGTGGGCAAGTGGTTTGACAAGCGCTGCAAAGATAAGCTGCCTTTCATCTGCCAGTTCATGATCGTGTAAGGCTCTGGGGGGTCGGGGTGGGCGGGGTAGAGGCGACGGAGGAGGCTTCAGAAGAGATGATGACGGGGTGGGTAGGGGTGGGAGGGTAGGGGTGGTGCCCAGGATAGGACTGCTGCTGTGGCTACAGGATGGCTACCACGCCCAGCACCAAGATGCTCTCCAACCTCTCCTACCACTCATCTCTACATTTCCTATTTGCAAATAAAGTCTATGCAACTTGGTAACTGGTCGGCCCCGAGGAGATCCATGTTTAGACAGGAAAAGAGAGAGAAAGAGCGAGAAAGAATGCGTGAGTGTATTCACTGTACTAAGCGCTTGGGAAGTACAAGTCGGCAACATATAGAAACGGTCCCTACCCAACATCGGGCTCACAGTCTAGAAGGGTGTGTATCTGTGTGTGTCAGGGGAGAGAGTTCAGTGTGTCTCACTTAAGAGGGACGCATTTTGCTTGAGGGGACCAAAACGTTTTGAGATACAGTCAAGGAATGGGTGTTCTACGGAAGGATAGGAAAAGGAGGCATAAAATGATGAAAACACTTAGAATTTTATCTGAGCTCTTTATCATTTGAACTTCCTAAGGAAACAGTACCACAGCAACAGTCCAGGAAAAGGTAGGGAGGCGATGAGAAGGGGGATGGGGAAAGAGAGACAGGGGGACAGAAAGGGGAAGTGGAAGGGGGTGGGAAAATGAGGGTGTACTCATAAGCCAGCTGCTTCAATCTGGTGAGTTGGCTATGATCGGAGGTAGTTTTTCTACGGCTCCTTACCTGCTCCCTGCTAATTTCCTTGCCACTATTCACCAACCCTCTCCTGGTTGAGACAAGTTTCTGGTCCATTAGGTGTTCTACATCTAGCAATGGCACCAAAGGATGTTGGGAGGGACTACTAATGGTCACCTTCCAGGAGATCTATCCCAATGGGTAGAGATGACTATCTACCTGCCCTTGCTTTCCCTCTAGTCACCAAAATGGCCACCACTCAGGACTCCCTTCTGACCAGCTCATCACCTGCATCAGTCCCGCCCATCAACAGCCCTTGCTACTCCCCTGAGCCAAGGTCAGACCACGGGATTACTCTGCCCCTCACAAGCCCACCCCAAACTGGCTGAAGACTCACCTGTCAGATGCAGGCTCCAGGCTGGGGGGTGGGGGAGACCATCAAGGCCAACATCTCCAAGAGGGCTGCCAGGCCTTTCCCCTCCAAACTTTTGAGACCGGAGAATGGAATCTGCGGGGGGAGAGGAAGCAGAAAGGGAAGAGGATGTCCGGCTCCTTTATTGAAATTTCCTCATTTCTCACCCATATTTCAGTTTCTCCAGAAATCACTCAATATGCCCCCCACCCACCCCCAATAAGCCCCAGTTTCACCCACCTCAGCCCTCAGCAGAGACTGAACTCTGGGGACCACCATTATGTTTCCCACCCCTCCCATATGGCCCTGGCAGGTGGAACTCAGCCCCCATCACCCAAATGGGGCTTGGGTCACCCCGGGCAGAGGAGACAGTTTCGGCCGAAGGCATAATCACAGCCTTTCCCATAGGCCCTAAGGAGCCAAATGAGGACGTGGCCGGTGGCCATCAGCACACCTGGACCCTGCAGACCCTCAATAAGGTAGCCAGGGGCAGGCAGTTGGACCTTGAAATGCTCTGCTGTGCGTGTGCCTGTGTGTTTGAGTGTATGCATGTCTGCACACACATGGAGAACCTCACCAAACCCTTGGCTGAAGAGCCCAGAGAACAGCTTACACTTAGGTCCTGTCAACAGGAGGGAGCAACCTTATTTTGATTGTTGAAAACTCCTTTGCCTCCCATCCCAAACATCGATCAATCCTTGTTCGACTGCTCTTAAGTGTACAAACAACAAGCACTGGTCCGGGGGCTGAAGAGTCCATCCTGTGCCTGGAAGCAAGTGCCTCAGAGGGTCGATTTTACCCATCAACACTCTCACTGGCCATAGGATCCTGACCACATGGGAAAAGGGCTAGAAGTTTAGGTAACTCGCGTGCTTCCCCTTGGTAGATAGGGCAGAACAGAGACTGTGCCAGCCCCCGCCATTTTCTGTCTTTTCTCTGTCCCCCACCACCTCTCTCCCCAAGCCCATAGCCCTAAGGCACGGAACTGAAGAAAACGGACGCTGAAATGGACCTGACCTTCGCGTCTCCCTTCCCTCGCTGGCCTGTGCCAAGCACAGGGAGAGGCCAGCAGAGAAGCGATCCAGCCCCAGCAGCGGCCTGCTCCCTCGAACAAATGGTTGGCTTCCCCGGTTGGCCAGGATTTCTCCCGAGTATGCCGGAGGGCTGGGGTTCTTTTAAGTCAGGAGCTCTGGCAACATTCTTCTCCCAACATTTTTGGACCAAGAGCTCTCCAGGACAGATGGGTTCCATCTGCGAGGAACGGACACCCTCCCTCTCCTTCCCCGTTTGATCCCTCCATGGCACACGAGGAACCAAACACCCCCAGCACAGGAAACAGCTGCTCTCTGTGCGGGTTTCAACCCAAGGACACTGACAAACAACAATTTCTGCCTCGAGCTGGAAACAAGCAGCATGGCCTACTGGAGAGAGCACAGGACGTGGGTTCTAATCCCGGCTCCGCCACTTGTCTGCTGTGTAACCTTGGGCAAGTCACAACTTTTCTGAGCCTCAGTTCTCCCTCCTACTTAGACTGTGAGCCCCAGGTGGGACAGGGACTGTGACCAACCTAATTAACTCGTATCTATCCCAGCACTTAGAACGGTGTTTGACATACAGTGAGAGCTTAAATACCATTAAAAAACAAAACAAGGAGCCAGCAAGTCTGCTTAGACCGGTTCACAGCGATGCTAGAAGTTGTCACGATACTTTCCGTGATGCTTACCTCTGCAGGGCTCAGTCCTTCTGTGAGGAAATAATCCTCTGAGTTTTATACAGGAACCATAACTGGCACCACCTTCCAAGGTAATGGCAGAACTGAAAGACAAACCAGGTGTTCAGGTTCCCAGGGCAGTCTAAGACAGATTTTGGACTTCTGATGGGTCTCCCTGGAGAAGCACGGTGGCCTAGGATTCAGGGCAGGCTCAGAGGGGTGTCGGGGGGGACTAAGGCCTGCACCCATGGGGCTCCCCAGCTCCTCCGATGCCACTTTGATGCCTCCCCTCAGGCGGGCGGGCGGCCCGGCGGAATGCTCCATCCCAGCCCACATCCGGCCCGCGGCCCCCCGGGAACAGCCGGATGTGGATGACAAGACCCGTTGCCCACAGACTGGGCGGAGGAAACGTTCTCTCTCAGTTCATCGTGGCTGACTCACTCACTCTTTCCTCTCAGCCCATTCGCTTCCTCCCCAGATCAACACATACAAAAACCACACAAATCATTCTGCCCTTTGGAGGGAAAGTTGCCCAAGTGAGCATTTTGAGGGATTGCTCTCTCCAGGACTATTCACTGTGGGCAGGGAATGTGTCCGTTTATTGTTCTACTGTACTCTCCCAAGCCCTTGGTACGTGCTCTGCCCACGGTAAGCGCTCGGTAAATACCACTGACTGGGTTGAGACATCAAAAGATTAATAGGGAAAAGCCCCACACTTGAGCAATCCTGAGTGAGCGTGTGATGGATGAGGTAATAATAATAATGATGGCATTTGTGAAGTGCTTACTCTGTGTCAGTCACTGTTCTAAGCATGGGGTGGATACAAGGTGATGAGGTTGTCCCACGTGCGGCTCACAGTCTTAACCCCCATTTTCCAGATGAGGTAACTGAGGCCCAGAGAAGCGAAGTGACTTGCCCGAGGTCACACAGCTGACAACTGGCAGAGCCGGGATTTGAACCCATGACCTCTGACTCCCAAGCCCGGGCTCTTTCCACTGAGTCACCCTGCTTCATGAGATGGTGAGGGTTGGAGGGAAGAGGCCCGGCCTAAGAAGTCATAGCCTCCCAGAAGCTATTAACAGCCACCTGAGGGAGGAATCTTGATGTCAACGCTGTTCAGCCATTCGGGAGTTCGGTCTGAGTAGCTCATTTTGGTGGATCGCGGATAGTCTTCCCCGACTAGGCTCTCATTTCCTCTTCTCCCAGCTGCCTTCTGTGTTGCATTTGAATTTCAATCAATCAGTCACATTGGTTGAGGACTTACTGTATGCACACCACTGTACTAAGCGCTTAGTAGAGCACAATGTGGCTATAAAACAGACATTCCCTGCCCACAACGAGCTTACAGTCTAGAGATCTGCACCCTTTATTCACCCCTCCCTCTTTCCCTCTATCCGTAATTTATCTATATTAATGTCTGTCTCCCCTCTACGCTGTAAACTCGTGGGCAGAGACCGTGTCTACCACCTGTGTTATACTGTACTCTCCCAAGCGCTTAGTATAGTGTTCTGTACACAGTAAGCGCTCAGTAAATATAATTGATTGATTGGTGCAGTTGCCGATCGTCTAAGCTACTCGCTCTCCTTCTCTTCCTCCCACTCCGGTTTGTGTGTGCTGGCACCTGCGCTGTGCCTCCACCTCCAGATAGCAAGAAGGGTCGGAGAAGAGAGGAAATAACTCATCGGAGCAACTCGAAAATGTCTGGTGAGGAAGAAACTGAAAAATCAATTTCTGAATGTGGCTTTTTTGCACTCATGTCATGGGAGTCATTGGCACAGCTCATTCTTCTTGGATTTTGTATAAATTTTGACCCCCTGGCTTTTGTCCCTTCTGTTTTATGAGTATACTAGTAGCATCAGTCTTTATTGAGTTCCCTCTTCCGGCAGTGCAATGTACCAAGAGGACATTTGGACGGTACAAATAAAAACGTGGCACATTCCTGCCCCCAAAGGGCTCTCCTTCCAGTGAAAGGAACACCTGAGCCCACTACTGTTTTGTGGGGTTTATGGTGGAGGCTTCCTTCTCTTTCCTGCTGCTTTCCCCGCCTAGGATCTCTTTGCTTCCCTTCCCCGTGGGAGGCTCTTTTTCTTAGTTATCCTCACACCCCCAAAATAATAACAACAATTATTATCATTAATAACAATAATTGTGGTACTTGTTAAGCACTTATATGTACCAGGCACTATACTAAGCACGGGGGTAGATACATGATAATGGGGTTGGATACAGTCCCTGTCCCACATGGGGCTCACGGCCTTAATCCCCATTTTACAGACGTGGACGGGGAATGTGTCTGTTTGCTGCTGTAGTGTACTTTCCCCGGCGTTTAGTACAGTGACCATAAAACAGACAGTCCCTGCCCACAACGAGCTTACAGTCTAGAGATCTGCATCCTTTATTCACCCCTCCCTCTTTCCCTCTGATCTTATGTACATAGCCTTAATTTATCTATATTAATGTCTGTCTTCCCTCTACGCTGTAAACTCATGGGCAGGGACTGTGTCTACCAACTGTGTTATATTGTACGATATTGTATATTGTATACAGTAAGCGCTCAATAAATGCGATTGAATAAATGAATCGAATGAATGAGGTAACTGAGTCCCAGAGAATGAAGTGACTTGCCCAAGGTCACACAGCAAACAAGTGGCAGAGCTGGGATTAGAAGCCAAATTCTCTGATTCCTGGGAGCAGGCTGTTGCCACTAACCCACGCTAGATCTTCCAGAGAAAATCAATCAATCGTATTTATTGAGCGCTTACTGTGTGCAGAACACTGTACTAAGCGCTTGGGAAGTACAAGTTGGCAACATAGGCGTTGAGAAGCAGCGTTGCCTAGTGGAGATAGAGCCTGAGAGTCAGTAGGAACTGGGTTCTAATCCTAACTCCACCACTTATCTGCTGTTTGAACTTGGGCAAGTCACGACATGGCTCAGTGGAAACAGCCCGGGCTTGGGAGTCAGAGGTCATGGGTTCTAATCCCAGCTCTGCCACTTATCAGCTGTGTGACTTTGGGCAAGTCACTTCACATGTCTGGGCCTCAGTTACCTCATCTGGAAAATGGGGATTAAGACTGCGAGCCCCATGTGGGGTAACCTGATTACCTTGTAATCAGCGCTTAGAACACATAGTAAGCGCTTAACAAATACCAAAATTATTATTATTATTATTATTATTATTATTATTATTATTATTATTAACTTCACTGTGCCTTAATTACCTCATCTGTAAAATGGGAATTAAGATTCTGAGCCCCATGTCGGGCAGGGACTGTGTCCAACCTGATTACCTTGCATCTACCCCAGGACTTAGTGCCTGGCATACAGTAAGCACTTAACAAATATCACAATTATTATTATTATCCCAGCTCTGCCACTTGGCTGATGTATGACCTTGGGCAAATCACTTCACTTTTCTGTGCCTGTTACCTCATCTATAAAATGGGGATTAAGACTGTGAGCCCCATGTGGGACAGGGACTGTATCCAACCCAACTTGCTTGTATCCTCCCCAGTGCTTAGGACAGTGCCTGGCCCATAGCAAGCACTTAACTAATACCATTTAAAAAAATGTGATCCACAACTTAGCTAGACAACAAGGCATAGTTGGATTACCTCTCTCTGTTAGGCATAATAATGATGGCATTTATTAAGCGCTTACTATGTGCAAATCTCTGTTACAAGGAGATCAGGTTGTCCCACGAGGGGGCTCACAGTCTTAATCCCCATTTTACAGATGAGGTAACTGAGGCACAGAGAAGTTACTTAACTTCTCTGTGCCTCAGTTACCTCATCTGTAAAATGGGGATTAAGACTTGCCCAAAGTCACACAGCTGACAATTGGCAGAGGCGGCATTTGAACCCATGACCCCTGACTCCAAAGCCCGGGCTCTTTCCACTGAGCCACGCTGCTTATGCTTCTAGACATAATAAAGGCCCATAATTCCAGGCCGCTGGGCTGAGAATCAGGGGGAAGGCTACCCAGACATTGTACTCTCTCAAGCGTTTAGTACAGTGCCTTGCACACAGTTAGGGCTCAAATAAATAGGATTGAATGAATGAATGACGTTTAAGGGGCAGGATAAAGGTGGAGTTTGCTAGCCAATACCTGCTCTTTCCTTCCCAGGCCACTAGCCAAGCTAGTGCCAAATGTTCTCCGAAGTAATCCAATCCTGAGATCGATCGCGGGATGTGACTGTAGAATATACAGTGGCCCCCCTGGGCTCCTCCTTGCCTTTCACCTAGAGGCACCGGGGAGAGACTGAGTCAATGAAGCGAACACCCTTTCTATCTCCTTTTAGACTGTGAGCCCACTGTTGGGTAGGGACTGTCTCTATATGTTGCCAACTTGTACTTCCCAAGTGCTTAGTACAGTGCTGTGCACACAGTAAGCGCTCAATAAATACGATTGATGATGATCTCCCAGAAACAAGATTGTGGAAGCAACTAAATCTCCCAGAAACAAGATTGTGGAAGCAACTAAATCTCTCAAGGCCTGAAGGGAGGGGGAGCACGTCGTTCCTCTTAAGGCAATCTCATACTTGGAACACGTGAGGGCACTCTGGTTTCACACAACACGAGGTCGCCCCTCGGCCTGGGCATTTCACGCGTGCCAGCTCTGGGCACCCCTGCCCTCTCAAGGCTAAAGCCAGTTTCACCCCTGCACGCAACCCTCCGGCTCGTTCACTAATTGCCTTCTTATAAAAATGATCCCTAATTACCCCGGACACGACGCCCCGAGACAAAGGCGTGACTGATGATGCAGCCTTCGGAATGACGAAACCCCGGTTGAACACCTCGGTCCAAAAAGTAAGTTGGGAAATAGGACGATGCCTCATTTAGTCGCCGGCCTGACCACTAAAGCCTTCCAGAAGAACTGTAGGTGGACTGAGCCTTGTTGTGTGAACTTGGGCAAGTCGCTTCACTCCTCTGTGCCTGTTTCCCAGACTGAGCCCCTTCCTTCCTCTCCCCCTCGTCCCCCTCTCCACCCCCCCATCTTACCTCCTTCCCGTCCCCACAGCACCTGTATATATGTATATATGTTTGTACATATTTTTTTTTACTCTATTTATTTATTTTATTTGTACATATCTATTCTATTTATTTTATTTTGTTAGTATGTTTGGTTTTGTTCTCTGTCTCCCCCTTTTAGACTGTGAGCCCACTGCTGGGGAGGGACTATCTCTATATGTTGCCGATTTGTACTTCCCAAGTGCTTAGTACAGTGCTCTGCGCACAGTAAGCGCTCAATAAATACGATTGATGATGATGATGATGTTTTCTCCTTTGTAAAATGGGGCTATTTGTCACCCCTCCTCCTTAAAATGTGAGTCCCATATGGGTCCGGGACAGAAGCAGCACGTCACGGTGGATAGAGCACGGAAGTGGGAGTCAGAAGGTTATGGGTTCTAATTCCACCTCCGCCACTTGTTTGCTGTGTGACCTTGGGCAAGTCCCTTCACTTCTCTGGGCCTCAGTTCCCTTATCTGCAGAAAGAGAAGCAGCATGGCGGAGTGGGGGTCAGAAGGTTATGGGTTCTAATCCCGCCTCCGCCACTTGTTTGCTGTGTGACCTTGGGCAAGTCCCTTCACTTCTCTGGGCCTCAGTTCCCTTATCTGTAGAAAGAGAAGCAGCATGGCACAGTGGATAGAGCACAGGAGTGGGAGTCGGAAGTCATGGGTTCAAATCCCTGCTCCACCACTTGTCAGCTGTGTGACCTTGGGCAAGTTACTGAGCTTCTCTGTGCCTCAGATCCCTCATCTGTAAAATGGGGATAAAACTGTGAGCCCCACGTGAGACAACCTGATCACCTTGTATCCTCCCCAGCGCTTAGAACAGTGCTGTGCGCATAGTAAGTGCTTAACAAATGCCATCATTATTATTATTAACTTGTATATACCCCAATGCATAGAATAGTGATGCTTAACAAATACCATAATAATCATCATCATTATTAATGATAGCATTTATTAAGCGCTTACTATGTGCAAAGCATTGTTCTAAGCGCTGGGAAGGTTACAAGGTGATCAGGTTGTCCCACGGAGGGCTCACTGTCTTAATCCCCATTTTACAGATGAGGGAACTGAGGCACACAGAAGTTAAGTGACTTGCCCAAGGTCACACAGCTGACAATTGGCAGAGCCGGGATTTGAACCCAGGACCTCTGACTCCCATGCTCTTTCCTACTGAGCCACGCTGCTTCTCACGCTGCTGCTTATTAGGCTGGGAGAAGGAAGGCCAGGAGCAATTTTCAGAAGGGCATTCCAATGGTGATGGGAGACAGAGCCAGGTTGTCTGAGGCTATATTTTGCTGATACCCAAATACCAGAATACCCTTGATCTGGGTGCTAGGAGTGAGCTAATTATGCCTGTTAAGCACTGTGAGCTCCACAGAAGGATGTGCTTTCCGAAAGAAGACGACTTCAGGAAATGCCTCTAACCAATGCCCTTTTCTACCCATCTTGGCAAGGAACATCCCCTCGAGCTCAGGATGGGTTTGCCAGGGCACGCTGGCGTCTAATGCAGCGTCAAGACTTCTTCAGCCCTTCTCGGGGCCAGAGCCGGCCCTTCCGTCGGGCTCACAAAGTAGGAAACGTGACTTCACACGTATTTCTCGGATTCTCCTCTCTGGGACTCGCCCCTGCACTGCTGCGGAATCTCCGCCCAAGGCCCTGACAAAGATAGAAATACTGGGGACAACCAGGCAACTGAGAAACCCGGAACAGCCAAAAATACAGTCAGCAAACATTTGCATCCCGGGCATGCAAGAGGAAAGTGCTAAAATGACTTGCTAGTTTAATCAATAACTGATTTCCCGGGTGTTTGCAGTTGACCATCTGCCCTGCTTTCTGGGGGGACGTTTAATTTTCCAGCCTCCTCTCCTCTCGCCAAAGACCAGACGGGTCTCTGAGGAGACCCAAGTTCTCTGGGCTGCCGTTGGCTTGCTGCCCGCTCCTCTGCCCGTCATCATCCAAACCTCATCGGTTGAGTGCCTTCCGCAATGAACTCAGAAAGAGAAAAGGGTCTTCGGGAGCCTGTAATCCAGCTCACTCTTGCTGGGCTGCCTCAGCAAAAACATCCCGTGGTTTTTCACCTTCTATTATCAGAAGTTTGTTTTCTGCTCCTTTCGACAGCTCCACTTGGATGGAGCAGGGAGACCGGAGAGCGTCCAGTGGGCTGTGCCCCCGGGACAGATGGCAACTTTGAACACCCTTTTTGACCCGGGCTTCTTGAACAACTTAGCCTTAGCTAACCGACCCAGTCTCCTCATCTGTAAAATGGCAACTTTGAACACCCTTTTTGACCCGGGCTTCTTGAACAACTTAGCCTTAGCTCACCGACCCAGTCTCCTCATCTGTAAAAACGGGGTGACCCAGGCGAGGGGAAAAATACTCAAAATGAGCACAGAGTGAACTGACTAGACTCCTTTAGACTGTAAGCTCCCTCTGGGCAGGAATCCTGGGCCTCTGCAATAGGATGTAGTTAAAATGCTACCAGAAACCACGATCTCTCAAGTAGGCAAAAAGCAGACTCAATACCACGCTAGGTCACTGTGAGAAGCAGCATGGCCTAGTGGTTAGAGCACGGGCCCGGGAGACGGGGATCTGGGTTCTAATCTCTGCTCCGCCACTTGTCTGCTGTGTGACTTTGGGCAAGTCACTTCATTTCTCGTTGCCACAGCTATCTCATCTGAAAATGGGATTAGGACTAGGAGCCCCATGTGGGACATGGACTGTCCAACCTGCTTAGCTTGTATCCAGTCCATTGCTTTGCACAGTGCCTGGCACATAGTAAAAGTTTAAATACCATAAAAAAAAATCAAAGCATTAATAGTTTAAGAAGTACGTACTTGCAGCAGGTTGATGATTGCATCTTAAAAATCAATTTCACACTTGGAGAGAAAAATCAAAAGAAAGGTTTTTGTTTACTCGAAAGGGAACACCTCTTATCTGAGAAGCAGTAATGTAACTTCAAAATAAGCCAACCTCCATTCTCACATAGAACACTTTTGACCCATCAACACTTGTCTGACTTTCAAAAACATCCTGTGGTTTTTCCACCTTCTATTATCAGAAGTTTGTTTTCTGCTCCTTTTGACAGCTCCACTTGGATGGAGCAGGGAGACCAAAGAGTGTCCAATGGGCTGTGCCGCCGGGACAGACGACAACTTTGAATACACTTTTTTGACCCAGGCTTCTTGAACAACTTAGCTTCAGCTCACCGACCCAGTCTCCTCATCTGTAAAAACGGGGTGACCCAGGGAGGGGAAAAATACTCAAAATGAGCACAGAGTGAACTGACTAGACTCCTTTAGACTGTAAGCTCCTTTTGGGCAGGGATCGAGTCTACCAACTCTACTGAATTGCGATCTCCCAAATGCTTAGTACAGTGCTCTGCACATGGTAAGCATTCAATTAATATCACTGAGTGATGGAAAACCAGACCTGGCAAGACAGAGTCCTGGAATTGATGATCCCATATTCAGAACATTAATCCTGTAGGCCTATCTTTCATTAGCCCGCTCCTCAGTTGCCAGTGCAATAACCATGATAGCCATGGGCAGCAGTTGCCTGAAGAGGTTTAGGTAAACCGTTCAACAGCATAAAAATACCAGGACCTCAAAGAGAGCCTGCATGGCCAACTTAGGGGAAAAGAGCACCCTTTTTTCCAAGCAAATCTGCCTCCTGACCCATCGCCCACCAGAGGAGAGGCACCCCCGGGCCTGAAGCCCCCACACCACACGGACTCCAGGCCCCTAGCAGCCTCCCCACGACACACCACATCCATAGTGGAGAAACCATGGATGCTGCTCACTTTGAAGAATGGAGAGGCAGGAGGCGTGGAAGGGATGGAAATTCAACCCCTACTTTCGTAATAGGCAACCATTTAAAGAAAGGAAACTGGGGAAGGTTGAAGGATGACCTTCGTATAGCTACCTAGCCATCTGGCTCTACACAAAGCCACTGAATTCACAGTTAAGCATTTTAGACCGACTCACGGCTAAGGATTTTCACATTTCTCTGAGATTTTCTGCTACGTGAAACCTGTCTCTAAAAGATGCAAGTTGAGGCGTAAATTAGGGATTGTCCTGAAGGAGAAGTGGGGCTGTGCTCCTGACAGACGGGACTCCGCACCGTCCAACTCCCACTCAGTACAGGGGAAATTCATTCATTCAGTCGTATGTATTGAGCGCTTACTGTGTACAAAGCACTGTACTAGGCTTTTGGGAGAGTACAATATAACAACAGACACATTCCTAGTCACAACAAGTTCACAGTCTAAAGTGGGAGACAAACATTAATGTAAATCATAAATAAATAAATTACAGATATATACATATGCGTTGAGGGGATGGGAGGGAGGATGAATGAAGGAGCAAGTAAGAGCAGAGCAGAAGGGAGTGGGAGGAGAGGAGGCTTAGTCAGGAAAGGAAGGAACTTTGACATGCACTCAGGAAGCAATATGGCCTAGCAGAAAATCACAAGCCTGGCAGTCACAGGACCTGGGTTTGAATTCTCACTTTGCCACTTGCCTGTTGTGTGACCTTGGGCAAGTCACAACTTCTCTGTGCCTCAGTTTCCTTATCTGTAAAAATGGCTATCCAATACCTGTTTTCCTTGAGCCCCATGTGGGACAGGGACTGTGTCCAACCTGTTTAACTTGTATCTACCTCAGTGCTTAGTAAAGTGCTTGGCACATATCGTAACATGCTTATTACAATCATTACAGACTACTACTGTACAAACAGCAGAGGGTCTCAGTCCCTGCTTTGAGCAGTTTCTCTTTCCCGGAGACACAGTGAGGTTATACGGGTGTGCTTTATGGGTTATTTTTTCAAGTTTGTGGAGAAATGGCAGGGATGCAGCTTTTTCAGATATGTCCCAAGATGAAAGTATCTCCAAATTCTGCTTAATCATAGAGGTGAGGCCTGGGGTGAGCTCTAAGCAGGGAGGAGAGGGAGTTGTGAAACATGACATCCAAAACAGCCTCCTCTCTTCCCACAGTTCCACCCTCCCTCCAGAAACCTATATGAAAGGTAGAACATGGATACTTACACTCTCACTCTCTCTCTTTCTTGTGATTTCTAAAGATGCCATTAAAGGGTGAGCGGTACTGAAAGACATTTGCAGGTCTGGTTTCTAACGAATGAGCTGTCTTGGTGCTCTAGTTTCAGCAAGGGTGGGGCGGCGCCTTGTTCTTATTCAGTAATGTTGCTTTCGGTTTCCTTGGAAATCATGCCATCACAGGTGAAAATATGATTCACTCCAGGTTTGGGGAATGAGCCTTGGGGCTTCCAGGACTTCAGAACTTTGCTTCCGGGAGGGCACGGCGGCTAAAAGGGGGAGACCAGAACACCCCGGTGAGGCTCTCCGTTCCAGGAGGGGCAGGGAATTCTCCACCCATCCACTCCCAGCATCCTTTTCCGACAAAGCCCCTCTTACCCTCCTGAGGCCCCCCAAAAGTGCCATTCCTGAATCAGGTCAATGTTCCCTCCAGCCCAACCTGTTGGGAGGCAGCCAAAGCGGTAATTACTTTCCTTTTGTTCATTAACCAAATGCTTTGAAAGTTTCTAACATCTCTAATTACCCATAATGGACGTATGATCCAGGAAAATGACCCTAACCTTTTATGAGAAGCAGCACGGCATAATGGATAGAGCACGGCCCGGGAATCAGAAGAACCTGGATTCCAATCCTGGCTCTGCCACTCGTCTACTGTGTGACCTTGGGCAAGTCATTTCACTTCTCGGGACCTCTGCTGCCTCATCTGTAAAATGGGGATTAAGACAGAGCCTGTGTGGGACAGCGATTGGGTTCAACCCGATTTTCTTGTAACACCCCAGCGCTTAGTACAGTGCCTGGCACATAGTAAGTGTTTAAACCCAAACCAGGGAAAGAGACAGAGTCTTTACAGTGTCTGTGCAGGGTGTGAGCTGGATATGACATGGGATGGGGAGGAGGAATTCATGTGGCATGTCCCCTTGGAGTGGGGGGAGCCCCTGGAGGACAGGGACAAGGACCATGTCATGGGAAAGGGCTTGAGAAGCTCCCAGCACAGAGATTAGAAGTCCAGCTCTCCTCCAGGGGAGGTTTGGCCCCTCATCAATCACAGAACAATCTGATGGATGATGGGCCCCAACCACGCCGGTCTAAGTCTGAGCTGAAGTCACCCCCGGCCTAAGCAGGACACCGTTGCCCACCCCCACGGGTAGGCTGGCAAGAGCCCTCGTGGTGGGGAAAGGGGCTGAACCCAGAGATCACAAGATCCAGGATGCCAACCTCCTGCCGCACAGGGCTGCGTCCGCATCCGGGGGACGGAGGCGAGAAGCCAGGGTGACTGGCGCCTTCCAGGAAGGAAGAGGAAAAAGATCAACACAGTCCTGGACCTACCTTGGCTCTCCGCAAGCCCCGGTCAGAGTCCAAAATCCATCTGGTCACTGGGAGATCCAAACGTCTGGGGAGACAGTTCTGTCCCAGCTTCCTGCTTGGGTGGAGTTGAAAAGCATCTAGTCTGACAGTGTGGTTCTCCTGATGGAAACCCTCAGAGGTGGGGGAGCTGACAGGCCCAGGCTGCACTCTGTAGAGCAGAACTAGGATGGGCACACAGTCAGAGGAGGAGGAGGAGGGATGAAGGGCTCTGGGCAGCCCCGAGGTGGCTAGCTGCCGTGACTATGTGGCCTCCCACAGAGCGGTCTGGTCTCCCCTCCTCCCAGAGGCCGGTTCCAGCCCAAGTCAGGCCTGGCACATCCCGTGGAGGCCAAGACCCCCTTGAGGGTCCGGGTGCTCTGAGACAGGGCAGAGAAGGGATGAGCCAAGAGAATCTGCCAGGGCCAACATTAGAACTCACAAACTCCTTTGGCTTAGCCACAGTCACTCTCCACGATCCTACCCAAGACGGCAAGTCAGTGTCATGCTTTGTAAAAGCATGGAGCCTTCGGGGTTGCTCGTTCCTCTGTTTGGGACTGGATCTGAAGGGATTTGGAAGGGAAAAGTTAAAAAAACCTGGCTAACCATGGCCCAGGAATGGGCTATTTCCCCAAACCCTGAAATATACTGAATTTACTTCAGGCTGGAAGCAGCAGCAGCTATATACTAAAAATCCCTCTGGCTGCCTGTGGGCTGACTTAGGGCGGGTCCCAGGTTATCGGCTGCCCTTTGGACTCGGACCACTGCAGGACTCAGAGAATAAAGACTTCGTTCAGAGCCCATCTAGACCATTTCAGCCGTCTCCAGGGACCACAGCGGAGCAGACTAATGGCAGGGGCTCAAAGACACCACTTATTAGGCCAAGGTAAAGCTGCTTTTCCACATGGGGAAGCAGCGTCTGGCCCCTCCCTCCTGCTCTGAGCCTCAGATCACTCATCTGTAAAATGCAGATTAAATCCTACCTTTTTTATTATTAATGGTACTTGTTAAGCACTTCCTATGGTCCAGGCACTGCATTATGCACTGGGGTTGATACAAGCTAACCAAGTCGGACACAGTCCATGTCCCACATGGGACTCACTCACAGTCTTAATCGCCATTTTACAGATGAGGTAACTGAGGCACAGAGCAGTGAAGTGACTTGCCCAGGGTCACACAGCAGACAAGTGGTAGAGCCAGGTTTAGAACTCTGTCCCTTCTGATTCCCAAACCCAAGCTCTATCCACTAGGCAATGCTGCTTCTCAGTTACTAAGTACTCCTACTTAGACTGTGAGCCCCATTTGGGGCAGGGCCTTGTCCAACCTGATAACCTTGCATCTGCGCCACTGCTTAAAACAGTGCTAGGCACCTAGTAAGCGCTTAACAAATACCATAACAACAAGCAGCAATGACCCACCTTATTGACCCCCTCAAAGAAATCCAGGCAGGCCTAAGGGACAGCAGCTCGAGGAGAAGGGAGGGATTGAGCTCCTGTTTGTTAATACAGGCCAATGCTTTGTTCCCTTGAAGTAGTTGTTGGAGGAACAGAAGGAGCAACCTGATTAGTATGAATCTATCTCAGCTCTTAGTACAGTGCCTGACATACAGTAAGCATTTAACAAATACCATAAAAAAAATAAAAAGGGGCAGGGGGGGATAGCTAGGAGAGGGAAGGGGAGGAGTAGCATGGATAAGCGTGGGTGGGGGGGTCAATGAAAGCTTAATTACCCAGTGGTTTGGGAAGAGAGTTTACCAGAGCGGCTCCAACACTCACACAAACACGGGCTCTTCTAGCGACGGTCGGGGCGGCGGATCTCAGCTGTCACTGTGGCTCTGGGCTTGGAGGTCTCCCCGCTGCGGGCGGCACCGCACCTAGAAGGGACGAAGCTGACCTCCCGGGCTGGGACTCGGGGGGGGACCAGCGGCCGAGCGGCCCCTTGGCGGGAACCGCGGGTCTCACCTCCTGGCCGGCATCCACAGCTCACAGCGATTCTCAATCCATCAGCGGTATTTACTGAGCACTTACGATATGCAGAGCACTATATTAAGCGCTTCGGAGAGTACAGTACAACAGAATTAGCAAACACTCCCTGCCCGTAACGAGCTTACAGTCTAGGGGAATGAATGAGTGATTGGTGTCGGAGAGATGGGCAAGTTTAGCTGAAGGCCTTGCTCTCTGACCAGGGCTGGCCACTGCCTCATGTCCTTGGGAAAACGGGCTAGAAATGGTTACTGTAGTTTTGCCTCTGAGGGTACTTCTAAGACGTAGCCAGCTTCTCAAATGCAGTCATCTCAGTGGCCGCTTCCCTGTTGGCAGTAAATTTGACCATCTCAGCCAGGTCTGGAGTTTGGCCGGATCAACTTCGGGGCCACACACATCCTCCAGAGGCTTCAACGTCATCAGCCTCGGACGCCCCGGGGAGATGGTTTCTGCTGGTCCTCTCCCTGCACCAGAGGCGGCCCAGGGCCAACACACATCCAGAGAGCCAGACGCCAGTCTCTCCCCTGGGTTTCCAAAGTGGACAACTAACACCTTAATTCAGGGGTGAACGGTCACTCTCCTTAGCTCCTTCCACCCCATCAGGCAGAAGCTTGCTTTAACCAGTGTGAATAAGTAAACGTGTTCTTGCCCAGCCTGGGTGGGCTCTGATGAGCTGGAAGAGCTGTAGAGACGCCTCCACCTTGCTTCTGATCCACTGTCTTGCAGAGACAGGGATGCTCTTGATGCTCTTCAGGTGTGGAGCTTCAACTTGAAAGATCAATAATAATAATAACAATGGTATTTATGAAGCCCTTACTATAATAATAATGATGATGGCATTTATTAAGTGCTTACTATTTGCAAAGCACTGTTCTAAGCGCTGGGGAGGTTACAAGGTGATCAGGTTGTCTCACCGGGGGGGGGGGGGGGGGGTCACAGTCTTAATCCCCATTTTACAGATGAGGTAACTGAGGCCCAGAGAAGCTCAGTGACTTGCCCAAAGTCACACAGCTGACAATTGGCAGAGCCGGCATTTGAACCCATGACCTCTGACTCCAAAGCCCGTGCTCTTTCCACTGAGCCACGCTGCTTCTCTCTGGGTACTATGTACCCAGCCCTGTACTAAGGGCTGGGATAGATACAATACAAGCAGATCACACACAGTCCCTGTCCCTTAAGGAGCTCACAGTTAAAGGGAAATGGAGAATGGGTATTGAATTCCCATTTTACAGATGAGGAAATGGAGGCACAGAGAAGTGAAAAGACTTGCACAAGATCGCACAGGTGTCCTGACTCCCAAGCTTCTGCTCTGTCCACCAGGCCCTGCTGCTTCTCAGTTTTCCGATCCCAATGAATCTCCCATTTCCCTGAAAGGGGCTAGGGCTCCCAGAAATGAATGTGTAGTGGGGCTGGGGTTAAGGAGATGGAGAAGAGAAAGACGGAGAGAAGTGGGAGAGAGAAGTCCGATTAGCTGCTTAGAATAGAAACTTCTCAGGGTTAGACTAGGACCACCTGTGATTTTTTTACCCCTCCTTTAAGTTGTTGAAAATATAGCCTAGTAAATGACACAATGCCTTTGTCACTTTATTTCATTAACAAAAGAGAGAGCTTCTCACACGGCGAGTTGGCGGTGGAATGAGCTTGGACCTGGGAATCAAGTCTTCCCGCCTCCATCGCCTGCCTGCCGTGCGACCTTGAGCAAGTCACTTAACTTCTTGGTGCCTCAGCTATAAGCCCATGTGGGTCAGGGACTGTGTCTGACCTGGTGACCTATCTATCCCAGTGTTTAGTATAGCACTCCGCACATAGTAAATGCTTAACGAATACCACAATTTTTATTATTGTCTGTCAGGCCTTGAGAATCACTCAGAAACTGGGGCCCAGGGAAATCTAGGGAACACAACAGCTGAAACACTCTATCCACCAAAACACACACTTGGTCTGCATGTTTCTTTTTATTAAAAAAACTAAAAGATAAGAAAGGAATAACATGCCACCCTAAAAAACAAGACATATGTTACAGCAAATAAGTTACTTTCTGTCTGAACCCCGGAGATTCATGGGAACAGGACGTGGAGCCAGAACTCGCTCTGCCACAGGAGATAGAAAGAAACACACATATCCTGTAAGGAGAGAGCCTTTCCCCTCTTTAAGAAGGCATCTAGGCCACAAGTAGGACCACCTAATTTGTGGGAAGAGGGGACGTGGGCGTCAGGATCCGGGATCCGGGACCTTAAGAACACGGACTGTCCCCAGGTCCAGGGAGCAGGAGGCCCTGGCATAGGATGGCATCATGCCAAATGGGAAAAAATGATCGCCAACCGCTCTGAAACCCAAACACCCGAACACTTCTGAGTGGGTGCTAGGTAACTTTGCCAGTGTTGGTCAAAGAGTGACAAACAGAACTGTGATAATGTTGACTACCTAACCCAAGATCTACTGCAAATTAATGCATTGATGGTTACTGGAAGGCCATTAAAAAAAAAAGAATTGGCTCCTTTCCTTGGCCAAAGTATGAAGGGAAAAAGTCTGTCTGAACAACATGGGAGCGAGCAGAAATTGGCCGACTGCAGAGTTCTCTTTGTGGAAATAAAACAGGCTCCTGGGAGAAGTCAAGGCAGAGCCTGATTTTCCAGATACCTGACTTATGCTGCCTCTGCTTCTTTATATGTTTTCACAAAGTGCCGACAGAAATACGGACAAGAGGCACCCTTAAAGGCGGATGAGTCCTTCTTGGGGAACAGGGCCAAAGCACACTCAGAGACATTCCACAGGGGACAGGCTGTTTTCTGAAAATGCAATTCAAGTTGGACATCAACATGGAACGAACTGGTTTCGGCAGAACTCACTCTACCCATCACCAATAATCTGAACTGGCTTCAAGGTGGCAGAGAGCCGGAGTTCAGCCACCATGGAGTACACTTTTTTCTCCGCCTGCTGGGTTTTCATCAATCTTGTCCCTTTAGAAATAGGCCACGATAAATCCTTACCCAGTGAAGACTTAAAGACACACTAAAAGACCCACTGGCAAAGACAAGCTGAGTTCCATTTTCTGAAGCTGTCCTTTCAGTAGACATTCAGGCTGAAGCAGTTTCCTTGAGTAACTGGTAGTGCTGGGAGGAAAGTCAGGGAATCAGGTGGGAGAGAGAGAGCGCCAACTCAACATCATGTTTGTCCCTCAAACATTTCATTTTCTTATTTTTAAAGGGGAGGGGGAAAAAGCGTGCCTCCCTTAAGCATGACAGGGTTGGAACAAGCCGCCATCTCTGACACCAAACCAAAGCAAAATAAGAAGTGGAGGGCATTCAGTACATACTTGGGGAGCACAAAAGCCACGGTGACTCTTACATGAGGAATGCGATGAAGGAGTTCTGGAGCAATTTACTCCCAAGGCGATGTGGGACATCTAATCCCACATCTTGCTGCAAACAAGGAAGCCCCAGTCATGTCTCCATCCCAGGAGAGCTGAAATCTTGGCTCTTCAGTATTCCCTTCACCAGAACAATTTGAAGAGTTCTCTCGTCAGATATGCTGCTTTTTCTAGCGTTGTTCACCCTGTGAAGCGGAGGCACCTCCCTGGAAGTTAGCACGTGGAGGGCCAAGCTGCCAGAAGAAAGTTGGGCGGCAGGTTCTCGCCTCTCTCTCTCTCCCCAAGGGAACCAGCGGCTGGCAGGATCACCACTCTCCTGCAGTTCGTCCCTCCTCTGGCTGGGCTCCATCATTCAAGCCTCGGTCCGGGGGCTGCTGCTTTTCCGCCCACAGAGGTTCATGATACAAATCGGGGATGGGCTCTGATGGCCACTTCCCGGGAGAAAATATCTGCAACAGTGGCAGGCACCAACCGACTGGAGTTCTCACAGTTCACTGCGAAAGCCAAAGCTTGAGGTGCTTAAGGGAAAAGGATGAAGCTGCATCCACAAACACACACACTCACAGCCCCTTCGTTGCCTAGAGAATTCTCTCCCCTCGGTTGCCTCCAGGCCCCGCCGGCCCCGCGACATGCCAGGCGGCTCCCTGCCAAGGAGTCTGTGGTCCGGCTCCGTGTCAGTGCTCCGTCGGCTCCCCCTGCTCCTTGATATCCAGCAAGGGCACCGCTGTGTCCCCGTTGACCGTGTGCTCGACGGGCTTGGGATGGGAAAAGGTGTACGGCTCGCTTTCCGAAGCGGGACGGGAGGGAGGATAGTCCTCGGTGCTAGGCCTTTTCGTCCCAGCCCTGGAACAGATGGGAGGCGGGGAGGGGGGCACGTTCCCCGTGGGTCCCTCAAAGGGGCGGTACACGTCCACCTCGGGGACCGAGCCATTGGATCCCTTGAGCAGGTTCCCGTACACCATGGTGTCTTCGATCACCGCGTAAACGTGAGAATCGTTGTCTTTCCGTCTCTTCCGGAATTTCTGGGGGTGCTCGGGTGCCTGGGTGTTGACGTTGCTGTTGTAGATGCCCACGGCGGGGTGCTTATTGAGGTCCTTTTTCCTGTTGGAAGGAGTTGGTGGGGGGAGGAGAAGCAAGCAGACAAGTGAGGAACTTCACTTCATGTCGGAAGGCAACAGTGAGGTCCGGGCCTCGCCCCACCGGAGGCTATGGAGCCATTTGCCCCCCCCCCACGCACCCACCCACCCACCTCAGTGTCCAACCCACAGTCCCTGTTTGAGGGAGACAGCAGCAGTGACATGGTGGGGAGGAAGGTGAAGATGAGGTGGGGGCAGCAACTCACACCTTCCCACATAAACCCCCTTCCAGGACCTCTCTAGGCCCTCCTCTCACCAATCAATCAATCATTCGTATTTATTGAGCGCTTACTGTGTGCAGAGCACTGTACTAAGTGCTTGGGAAGTACAAATTGGCAACATATAGAGACAGTCCCTACCCAACAGTGGGCTCACAGTCTAGAAAGACAAGCTGGGGTCTCGGCTGACACCATACACAGGCCCATCTTTGACCACTGCCAACCCAAGGGCTATCGATATCAACCCCATCCCTCCCGACCAATCCAGCGGGTCAACCTGCACTCAGGGAAGGCTCAGAAATCAGAGGAATACCTTTCCTCAAGAGCAATTTTTACAGAGGAAGCCGAGAGAATACTGAAGCGGGGGTAGGGCAGGGGGAGGGGAAAGTGAGGTGGGAGCTGGTTTTGACTGGAGCATTTTTGGGATGATTCATTCTTCATTGCCTTTGAATGGTCAGGTGTCTGACATTTTGGAGGAAGCTTCTGCCTTAATTTAAATGACAACCAGAACTAGTTTAACTCGCCAGACCACTGAGACTAAAAAAACTTCTGTGAATAAATCCCGACTTGCTTTATATTTTACACTGTGCAAGAGGTCTGAACGGCTGAAGTTCAAGTAACAAAGAGAGAAGAGGCAAAACTAAGGAAAAGGAAGAAGACGACAGCTGACCGGGGCTCAAGAGTAAAATATCCCTTCTAGGACTTGTGCCCTTAAAGCATGTCAACTGGGATGACACCCTGCCTGGAGTGGCTCCTTGGACCTTGCTGAAGTTAGAATAAATTGCCTCTATCTAGTGATTGAAAGGGTGCACCCAGAGACGCCTCAAAGTCCACTCCCCAATGGATGGTGGCAACCCCTTCCTCCTTGGGAGCAAGAAGTCCAAGCTCCACACACTGCCAATGACACGCCCAGTGGCACTGCAAGTTTGCAAAACACCAAGTTGGTTCCACACCCACAGACTTTTTTTTATGGCTTTGGCTAATAATAATAATGGTATTTGTTAAGCACTTACTGTATGCCAGACACTGTACTAAGCGCTGGGGTAGATACAAGTAATTCAGGTTGGACACAGTGCCTGTCACATGGGGCTCACAAACTCAATCCTTATTTTACAGGTGAGGTAACCAAGGTACAGAGAAGTGAAGTGACTTGCCCAAGGTCACACAGCAGACAAGTGGTGGAGCCGGAATTAGATAGAACCCATGGTCTTTGGACTCCAAGGTCTGTGCTCTTACTCTTACTCTGTGTCTATTACTCTATTTATTTATTATTGCTCTATTTATTTATTATTACTCTATTTATTATTACTCTATTTATTTATTACTCTATTTATTTTACTTGTACACATCTATTCTATTTATTTTATTTTGTTAGTATGTTTGGTTTTGTTCTCTGTCTCCCCCTTTTAGACTGTGAGCCCACTGTTGGGTAGGGACTGTCTCTATATGTTGCCAACTTGTACTTCCCAAGCGCTTAGTACAGGGCTCTGCACACAGTAAGCGCTCAATAAATACGACTGATTGATTGATTGCTCTATCAGCTACGCTGTGTTAAGCACTTACTATGTGCCAGCCATTGTTCTGAGCGCTGGGATAGATACAAGCAAATCAGGTTGGACTCAGTCCATGTCCCACGTGGGGCTCACAGTCTCAATCTCCATTTTACAGATGAGGTGGCTGAGGTACAGAGAAGTTAAGTGACTTGTCCAAAGTCACACAGCGGACGAGTGCCGCAGCTGGGACTAGAACCCAGGTCCCTCTGATTCCTAGGCCCATGCTCTGTGAACTAGACCATGCTGCTTCTCCCCTTCAACCCCTGCCAGTTTCTCTAACTGGGGCTGCCACCTATTGCAGGACAGCCCTGATGGACAAACAGCAGGGAAAGCCCAGCAGTCAGACACCTTAGGGACTGTGACAGTCAAAAAGAAGGAGTTTGAAACCATCCTTCAGAAGCAAGTCTGAGTAACCACTCCACTGCAGGACAGGCACATACAACCCAACCGATTCCTCCGAACGCCCGGGAGAATCTGATCCTGGCGTAGGCTCTCAAAGACCAAGACAGAGCTATTTCCCTCGTGTAAAACAGAAGCTGACAATGTGAGATAGTGGGAGACTCACTGACTGACTCATTCAAATGTGAGTTTCCCTCCGTCTGCCTCTAATGAATAATGACCGTATGCTCCCCCAGGTTCGTCTGGTGCTTCTGGGGTGTGGGCTGGAATGTAGGGAATTGAGAACAATCGATCTTTTTGAGGAATTGGAGGAAGACAGCCAGGTGGTGAGGAAGCAACTGTTTTCCAAAGCCACAGGCCGGCTTCACCGTCGACAGCCAGGACAGTGAATGCCTTCAAGTGGCGGGGTTCTGTGCCAGGAGGGCCTTCATATTGATAACTAGTAAATGATTCCCAGGACCCAATCTAAGACTGATAAGCAGTAGCGGGAGGTTGCTGGCTTCTCAGAGTACCAGTTTTTCCCCCTTCCCTGTTCACTCCCCTTCTGAAGTACAAAGTTCAATTTGCAGTGCTCGGCCAGGAAACGAGCCAAGAAAAGACAACCGAGAATCGGGATGGGCGCCGCAACGGGGCCCTTCAGCCACCTAAAAAGGAACTGGACCTACTTCCTCTTGGCGTAGCAGATGACGAGTCCGAGGGCAAACAGCAAGGTGGCCCCGCCGCCGACAGCCGCGAGAATGATGACAGTCAGGTCTGTAAACAGAGACAAAGAAAACAGGAATGGATGCCTTCACCAGGCTCCACCGAATGATAAACTGAGGTCCAACCCGGAGGGGCCCCGAAAAGATCCGCCCCAGGAGCGTGTGCCTGGCTTTTCCTCAGCCACGCTGAACTTGCCTGAACTAACCGGGCCTGGGCCTTGGCCGAGGAGCACGCAGAGAGAAAGGGGAAATGATTCCAAAGCAGAGAAATGAAGGGTGGGGTTTCAGGTTTGCAGAACTCCTTCTACAGGAGAGCAGAGGCAGAGGGAAACTAATTGGAGAGGAACTGATATGCTGAACACGCTTAGGCAAGTCAAAGGAGAAAAAGAAAGATCTAACTTGGCCACTAAGGAAAGCAGAGATGGGAGGAGAGGATTATAGGAAATTAAAGGACAGGAAAGAAGAGGGATTATTAGCTGCATAATAATAATTATTATTATTTCCAGTTATAAGGGAAAGCTGATTAGGGCTTGAGGATGGGATATCTAGGTTTGTGAGGGGCTGTGAGGTTGGAGAAGGAATGTAAGGCCTATGCAGGCCAAGGCTCCTAGGACCCTCAGAGGATAAGAGGATCGGATGTAGAAATTGGTGGGCAGAATGTCTGGGAGTTGGGGATTGTTCTCCTCCAGCTCCATTCATATGACACACAGACTCTTCTCTTGCTAATTCCCAGCTCACACTCTTGGCCCAAGCTCACTCTCCCACCTCAGTCCCCTTGCTCATGCTTTTCCCTCTTGTCTGGAACTTTCTCCTCTTTGGAACTTGTCAGACTACAGCCCTCCCCATCTTTAAATACCATCCCCTTCAGAAAATCTTCCCTGATCAATTCCCAACACCCCTAGACCTAATAATAATAATAATGATGGCATTTATTAAGCACTTCCTATGTGCAAAGCACTGTTCTAAGCACTGGGGAGGTGACAAGGTGATCAGGTTGTCCCAAGGGGGACTCACAGTCTTCATCCCCATTTTGCAGATGAGGTAACTGAGGCACAGAGAAGTTAAGTGATTTGCCCAAAGTCACACAGCTGACAATTGGTGGAGCCAGGATTTGAACCCATGACGACTGACTCCAAAGCCCGGGCTCTTTCCACTGAGCCACACTGCTTCTCTTGACATGTCAACCCATCACCCACTCTCAGCTCTTAAGTTACATACATACTGCAGCACAGCCTACTGGATAGAGCACGGGCTTGGGAGTCAGAAGGATCTGACTCCACCACTTGTCTGCTATGTGACCTTGGGCAAGTCACTTCACTTCTCAACCTCAGTTACCTCATCTGTAAAATGGGGATTGAGACCGTGGGCCCCATGTGGGACAGGGACTGTGTCCAACCTGATTTGTTGTATAATAATAATAATAATGATGGCATTTATTAAGCGCTTACTATGTGCAAAGCACTGTTCTAAGCGCTGGGGAGGTTACAAGGTGATCAGGTTGTCCCCCGGGGGCTCACAGTCAATCCCCATTTTACAGATGAGGTAACTGAGGCCCAGAACTTAGTACAGTACTTGGTACAAAGAAAGCACTTAACAAATGCCACAATTACTACTACATTGTTTTGCATACATTTTATCTATTCATCTTTCCAGACTTCTGGTGCTCCCAGCTTGACCCTTGATCTTCCACCTCCTCCAACTCTTTTATAAATAACATGTTTGCTTTTCTCCCCCATTAGACTGTAAGTTTTTCAAGGGCAGGGATCGTGCCTTTTGTTTCTGTGGCATTCTCCCAAGTGCTTAGTTCTGTGCTCAGCATACAGTACACTGGTAATATCATTGACTGATGGGCCAATCAATTCATTATTAAGCTCCAGGATGTTTGAGTCCCAGGAGGAGAGTTGGGGAAAGGCTAAAAGGGGGATGGTGCAGTGGTTCTGCGGTCCTCACAGTGATCTTCAAGGCTCTCTCCATCACCTCGCTCCCTCCTACCTCACCTCCCTTCTCTCCTTCCCCAGCCCAGCCTGCACCCTCCGCTCCTCTGCCGCTAATCTTCTCACCGGGCCTCGTTCTCGCTTGTCCCGCCGTCGACCCCCGGCCCACGTCCTCCCCCTGGCCTGGAATGCCCTCCCTCCGCACATCCGCCAAGCTAGCTCTCTTCCTCCCCTCAAAGCCCTACTGAGAGCTCACCTCCTCCAGGAGGCCTTCCCACACTGAGCCTCCTCCTTCCTCTCCCCCTCCCCAGCACCTTACCTCCTTCCCCTCCCCACAGCACCTGTATATATGTTTGTATGAATTTATTACCTATTTTATTTGTACATATTTATTCTATTTATTCTATTCTGTTAATATGTTTTGTTTTGTTCTCTGTCTCCCCCTTCTAGACTGTGAGCCCACTGTCGGGTAGGGACCGTCTCTATATGTTGCCAACTTGTACTTCCCAAGAGCTTAGTACAGTGCTCTGCACACAGTAAGTGCTCAATAAATACGATTGAATGAATGAATGAGCTGTGAACCCTTAGAACCCCAGGATCCCCAGCCTTGTCTCACTCCCACAATGGCTCACCATTAAGGCCACATCTCCTCCTAGCTGGCGGAGAGACAAGGGATTGGAATGACTGTGCCAGGCCATGGAATAACCTGCAGGATTTCCTCCCTGTATCCTCCGCTGGGGCAGTTGTCACCACGGACTGTGCCCAACTTCAGCTGGCCTTTCCACAGCCGGCCTTGATGGCCCTGGCCTTCCCTTAGCAAAGGGCGAGGAACCCTTTTTTTTTTATGGTACTTGTTAAGCATTTAGTATGTGCCAGGCCCCGTAATAAGCGCTAGGGTAGATACAAGCTAATCAGGTTGGATTCAGTCCATGTCCCACATGGGGTTCACAGTCTTAATTCCCACTTCACAGATGAGGTAGCTGAGGTGTGGATAAGTTAAGTGACTTGCCCAGCAGAAAAGAGGCGGAGCCAAGATTAGAACCCAGGTCCTTTCAGCTCCCTGGCCAGTGCTCTATTTACCAGACAATGCTGCTTCTCAGTCAGACTGCTTCAACCACCCCATGACACCTTTGGTCTTCAGGTGTCACCTGCACAGTCAGCGCTCAATAAATACCCCCTGAATCCACACATCCACCAAGCTAGCTCTCTTCCTCCCTTCAAAGCTCTGAGAGCTCACCTCCTCCAGGAGGCCTTCCCACACTGAGCCCCCTTTTTCCTCTCCTCCTCCCTATCCCCCCACCCTACCTCCTTGCCCTCCCCACAGCACCTGTATATATATTTGTACAGATTTATTACTCTATTTATTTTACTTGTACCTATTTCCTATTCAATTTATTTTCGTAATGATGTGCATCTAGCTTTATTTCTATTTATTCTGATGACTTGACACCTGTCCACATGTTTTGTTTTGTTGTCTGTCTCCCCCTTCTAGACTGTGAGCCCGTTGTTGGGTACGGACTGTCTCTACATGTTGCCAACTTGTACTTCCCAAGCGCTTAGTCCAGTGCTCTGCACACAGTAAGCGCTCAATAAATACGACTGAATGAATTTATTACTCTATTTATTTTACTTGTACCTATTTCCTATTCAATTTATTTTCGTAATGATGTGCATCTAGCTTTATTTCTATCTATTCTGATGACTTGACACCTGTCCACATGTTTTGTTTTGTCTGTCTCCCCCTTCTAGACTGTGAGCCCGTTGTCGGGTAGGGACCGTCTCTATATGTTGCCAACTTGTACTTCCCAAGCACTTAGTACAGTGCTCTGCACACAATAAGAGCTCAATAAATATGATTGAATGAATGAATGAATCAATCAATAGGATTGAAAGAATGAGATAGGGCTGCTTTGGGGGGTGGGCTGGTGTTTTAATCCCGGCGAGCTAGGCCCAACTTGAGTCCCTGAGAGAGAAAAGCAAGCAGCACTGGAAACACAAGCAACACAAGAAGTGTGAACAGTGCAAGAACCTTGAGCAATGAAGATGCCAGCAGCCTTTCAAGGCCCAGCTATGAGCCCCATGGCCCCAACAAGCCATCACATCACTGAAATGCTGGGATCCCACCAAAGGGCAGCCAGTGACCGCAGCAGCATCCCCGAAAAAGCCACACTTGACCCCTGCTTTCCTCTCCTCCCACAGTGGGCCAAATGGGGTGGGGAGAGATCGCAGAGACAGCAGCACCTGTTCTAATTTCGGAACTGTAGGAAAGATTTGGCTGTGGCTGTAGTGACTACGGGTCTCTGGCAACACTGCCCAAGGGGTAAAGAAGCCTGAAAATGAGTCCTTCAAGCAGCACACTGTGGAGATCTTTTGGTATTTTTCAGTCTCTTTTGGCACTTTTTTAGGGTATCTGTCAAGTGCTTACTATGTGCCAAGCACTGAACTAAGTGCTGGGTAGAAGCACGATAATCGGGTTGAACACAGTCCCAGTTCAGTATAGGATTCACAGTCTTAATCCCCATTATATAGATAATTTAGGCATCGAGAAGTGACTTGGCTAAGGTCACAAAGAAAACATGTGGAAGAACCAAGATTAGAAGCCAGGTATTCTGACTCTCAGGCCCACGATCTTCCCATTAGGCCACGCTGCTAATCTAGTGCTATGTGATGAGTACATTTTATACCTAACCTGAGCCAGATTCTCAACCTGTGAAACTCCATGGACTCTGGCCAACAAATTCTCCAGGAGAGTTTGCCAATCCCCTCCTTAACTACAGATCTCTCCTCCAATTGCGAAACTGCATTTCAGAACAAGGAACTGTCTGGATGCCAGCCATGAAGAGATACAGTCACACTCACAATGACTGCCACTAGTGTGGCCCAGAACCCTAAACAATGTCTGGATTTGGCCCAGTCTCTGTTCTGCTTTGGGTGGGACACTCCTGGGAGGCTCTGGAAGTCACCTGAGCAGAGGCTGTACTCCAGCTCCAGAAATTTTCGATGCTAGTTATGTCACAGAAACTTTAATGGTCTGTTTATGAGCTACAGCTGGGTAACCAGTTGATCAATCCTTACCTAGCCGGTGAAAAGATGTCGTTATGTGCTAAAGGGGAGAGGGAAATCAAACTGCTTCTTTTGCAAAAGGCAACAAAATGAAGAAAGGAAACTGAGGAAGGATGAACTGCTTAGATCTACTCTTCTCTGAACCACTGAATTCACAGTTAACATTTTGGACCAGATCATGGCTAGGGATTTTCACATTTTTGAGACTTTTCTGCTAAATGAAATCTGTCCCTCCCTTTAAAATATGCAGATTGAGGTGCAAATAAGGGATTGTCCCGAACTGTTGTCGCACCAAGGGAGAGGGGAGTTTTGCCCCTCACAGGCAAGACTCTGCACCATCCATCTCCCACTCAGCACTCGACAGCTCCATCTACTCACTTCACTACTACTTTCTCGAAAGACACAAGGAACTAACTGTTCAAAGGCTGTTACCAAAATAGAGCAGGAAGTCTTGAAAGACCTTCCTTTCCCTATCCTATGAATGAAAATCCAAAAAACGAGGAGACTCATATGAAGATGTGAGAGAGTGAAAGTGTATGTGCTCCTAGAGGGGCTGACTGTCGAAACTTCCTAATCCACTGAAGCAACGTGGCCTAGGGGAAAGGGCCTAGGTCTGGGTGCTAATCCTGCCTCAGCCACTCGCCTGCTGTGCGACCTTGGGCAAGTCAGTTAGCTTCTCTGTGCTTCAGTTTCATCATCTGTGATGGGGTTTCAACACCTGTTCTCCCTCCTGCTTAGACCAGGAGCCCCATGTGGGATAGGGACTGTCTGATCTGAGGATCTTATCTCTATCTCAGTGCTTAGTACAGCGCTTGATACACAGTAAGCACTTAAATACCACACACTTCAGTCCATGGCCAAGGGGGGCTTCCGAACAGCCCCCCCAAAAACATCTCTGCATGCTCAGTTTGATCAAACATACCTACGATAAAGGGATTTCTAGATCGCACATAGGATGGATGATTTCCCATTGTGGCTTGGGGAGGTTGGCGATTCCATTCCATCGCTCATGACCTAATGGCAGACCTTGTGGGGGAGGTGGCATGGAAATGTGGCAAGAGATTGGGGGGAGAAGGAAGAGGGGTCAGGCAGAATGTGTTTTATGCCTAATGGCCAGCAGTTTGCAGATTATTTCATGCATGTGAAAATAACCGCATCAGGCTAATGCCAAAAGGAGTGCCCCTCTGCCAGCCCACAGTCCCAGCAGCCTCCCAGCCACACGCCATTCCCGCTGCGAGAACTCCGGGCAACTTACCGGCTTTCCTCGGGGAAAGTGTGACCCAGAACAGCAGATCCAGCTGTTTGCCTTTCATTGGGCTGCAGTTGGAGACGTTGACCCAGAAGCTGTGATAGAGGTCCCGAGGCTTGGGCAGCAACTCGTCCTCCCGGGTGACCATCTCCTCTGCCTTGGGGATCTGCTCTCGGATGATCATGTAAGCCCGACCCGTCTCGCAGGCCACCCCCATCCGCTCCTTGGAGAACTCCAGCCGGGCCACCTGGTTTCTGGGGACGGTGATGTTCCAGGACGCCGAGGCCAGTGGGGGCAGCCCCCGCTCCCAGTTGGGGGTTCTCAGGTAAACTTTACCCTTGGGGTCTGGGATCACGGTGAAAAGCCCCTCGTCTGCAGGAAAGAAGGGAGTAAAATCAAAGTGGGTATTTTGCACCTCCAGAACTTGGGGATATTTGATTCTACCATTCTCCTTCTGGACGGGGACTCAGAGTTGTGCTCAGACCAAAAGCGTGGCCTAGTGGAAAGAGTGGAAGAGATAAAGTTGATTTACCTGTGCTGTGAAGCAACAGCATGGGAAAGAGTCAAAGGCCGACAATCAAGTGATCAAACAATGACCAAAGACAATGGCAGAGGCTCAAGTTTTTACTGCACGAAACATGGCAATGGTAATCCACTTCTGCATCTTAACGAAGAAAACTCTAACGATACGCATACCAGAAGATGGGATATACTGCCGATGGTGTATACATGGAGTTGCTTTGGGTCGGTAACAACTTAATGGCATTTGAAGAATAAGAGTGGAAAGAGCACAGGGCTGGGAGTCAGAAGGACGTGGATTCTAATCCTGGCTCTGCCACTTGTCTGCTCTGTGACCTTGGGCAAGTCACTTAACTTCTCTGTGCCTCAGTTACCTCACCTGTAAAATGGGGATGACCACTGTGAGTTGCATGTGCTGCCTCGAATTCCTCAACACCAACTCTCTCCTTGACCCCTCCAATCTGGCTTCTGTCCCCTACATTCCACGGAAACTGCCCTCTCAAAGGTCACCAATGACCTCCTGCTTGCCAAATCCAACGGCTCCTACTCTATCCTAATCCTCCTCTACCTCTCAGCTGCCTTCGACACTGTGGACCACCTTCTTTTCCTCAACACGCTATCCAACATTGGCTTCACAGACTCCATCCTCTCCTGGTTCTCCTCTTATCTCTCTGGCCGTTCATTCTCAGTGTCCTTTGCTGGTGCCTCCTCCCCCTCCCATCCCCTTACTGTGGGGGTTCCTCAAGGTTCAGTTCTTGGTCCCCTTCTGTTCTCGATCTACACTCACTCCTTTGGTGACCTCATTTGCTCCCACGGCTTCAACTATCATCTCTACGCTGATGACACCCAAATCTCCATCTCTGCCCCTGCTCTCTCCCCCTCCCTCCAGGCTCACGTCTCCTCCTGCCTTCAGGACATCTCCATCTGGATGTCTGCCCGCCACCTAAAACTCAACATGTCCAAGACTGAACTCCTTGTCTTCCCTCCCAAACCCTGCCCTCTCCCTGACTTTCCCATCACTGTAGACAGCACTACCATCCTTCCCGTCTCACAGGCCCGCAACCTTGGTGTCATCCTCGACTCTGCTCTCTCGTTCACCCCTCACATCCAAGCCGTCACCAAAACCTGCCGGTCTCAGCTCCGCAACATTGCCAAGATCCGCCCTTTCCTCTCCATCCAAACGGCTACCCTGCTCGTTCAAGGTCTCATCCTCTCCCATCTGGAATACTGTATCAGCCTCCTCTCCAATCTCCCATCCTCTTGTCTCTCCCCACTTCAATCCATACTTCACGCCACTGCCCAGATTGTCTTTGTCCAGAAACACTCTGGGCATGTTACTCCCCTCCTCAAAAATCTCCAGTGGCTACCAATCAATTTACACATCAGGCAGAAACTCCTCACCCTGGGCTTCAAGGCTGTCCATCCCCTCGCCCCCTCCTACCACACCTCCCTTCTCTCCTTCTCCAGCCCAGCCCGTGCCCTCCGCTCCTCTGCAGCTAATCTCCTCACCGGGCCTCGTTCTCGCCTGTCCCGCCGTCGACCCCCGGCCCACGTCATCCCCCTGGCCTGGAATGCCCTTCCTCCGCCCATCCGCCAAGCTAGCTCTCTTTCTCCCTTCAAGGCCCTACTGAGAGCCCACCTCCTCCAGGAGGCCTTCCCAGAATGAGCCCCCTCCTTCCTCTCCCCCTCCTCCCCGTCTCCATCCCCCCTGCCTTACCTCCTTCCCTTCCCCACAGCACCCATATATATGTATATATGTTTGTATGTACTTATTTCTCTATTGATTTTACTTGTACATATCTATTCTATTTATTTTATTTTGTTAATATGTTTTTTGTTCTCTGTCTCCTCCTTCTAGACTGTGAGCCCACTGTTGGGTAGGGACCATCTCTATATGTTGCCAACTTGTACTTCCCAAGCACTTAGTACAGTGCTCTGCACATAGTAAGTACTCAATAATAATAATAATAATGATGGCATTTATTAAGCGCTTACTATGTGCAAAGCACTGTTCTAAGCACTGAATAAATATCACTGAATGAATAAATTCTCTGTACCTCAGTTACCTCCTCTGTAAAATAGGGATTAAGAGAGCGAACCCCATGCGGGACAGGGACCGTGTCCAATCTGATTAACTTGCATCTACCCCAGCGCTTAGAACAGTGCTTGACACACAGCCACCACTCAACAAGTAACATTGTTATTATTGTCCCTGTACTCCGATAAGCGCTTGGTGCAGTGCCCTGCACAGAATCAGTGCCCGATTAGCTCGATGGACTGACTGACTGGCTGAGTGGAATGGAAAAGCACCTCACCTTTGGAAGGAGCTATAAACTTCACCTCCAGGCTCTGCTTGGAGGACTCGTTGGAGAAGCCTTCCCTGAACTTCCGCAGCGTCACAGAGAAGTTCTGCTTCACCTGGATCTTCGCCACCGAGCCGCCGGGGCAGTAGGAGCCGAAGCGGAGATCCTGGCTGGGGATGGCGCCGGCCAGGATGTAGCCAAAGCTTGTGGTGCAGGGCTTCTCTTGGGTGTGCTGCTGCAGTCTCAGCACCGGGGTCATCTCGATGCTGACCTTGTCTTTGGGGGCCAGCAGCTTCCAAGAAAAGTCACGCAATTCCACTGGCAGCTGGATGATGTCCCCAGGCACACGGAGGGCATAGCTCTTTCCCAGGCAGTACCTGGCATCTGTACAAGCTCCAAGAAGAAGCAAAGAGGAGGGACTCAGGATGGCTCACAGAGAGGCTAACAGAAACCTCACTTCGTTATAAAAAATGGGATTTTAGGGGACAGGGAGGGGGAGCAGTTGGAAAAGAATTACAACTGAGAGCTCGGTTTTGCTTTGGGCTGAAGTCTGAACTAGTAAAGATCACACCCTGCAGGCATTATAATAATAATAATAATAATAATGATAGCATTTATTAAGCGCTTCCTATGTGCAAAGCACTGCTCTAAGCGCTGGGGAGGTGATCAGGTTGTCCCACGGGGGGCTCACAGTCTTAATCCCCATTTTACAGATGAGGTTACTGAGGCACAGAGAATAATAATAATAATAATAGTAATGATGGCATTTGTTAAGCGCTTACTATGTGCAAAGCACTGTTCTAAGCGCTGGGGGGGGATGCAAGGTGATCAGGTTGCCCCACGTGGGGCTCACAGTCTTAATCTCCATTTTACAGATGAGGTAACTGAGGCGCAGAGAAGTGAAGTGACTTGCCCGAAGTCACACAGCTGAAAATTGGCGGAGCCGGGATTTGAACCCCTGACCTCTGACTCCAAAGCCCGTGCTCTTTCCCCTGAGCCAATCAGTCGTATTTATTGAGCGCTTACTGTGTACAGAGCACTGCACTAAGCGCTTGGGAAGTACAAGTTGGCAACATATAGAGACAGTCCCTACCCAACAGTGGGCTCACAGTCTAAAAGATATGATCAAGTCATTCAACCCACCCTCTCCCTAAAGGCCACCTGGAGCTCTGCTGTTGAAATGGAATTAAATAGGGCAGAAAGTTAACGACCCAGGGCCAATCCTGTGGTGAGCCATGTGATTAATGAGAATCTGCTACTCCATTTTTACAGATTACTAGGGAAGTATTGCACACAATCTCCTGGGCTAATTTGTTCAGGGTTTAACAACCGTCACCTGCTGAAAGTTCTTTCTGATGGCCAACCTTGGTCATTTTCCTGTGATTTGCTCTCAGTGAAGATAAAAAAATCACTATCAATGGTATTGAACATTTAATGTGTGCAGAGCACTGTACTAAGCGCTTGGGAGAGGACAATACAACAGAGCTGGTGGACGCTGTCTCTGCCCACAGTGAGCTTATTATTATTATTATCATGACGATCGATCTAATATCATACTGAGTAAGTTTAGGTAAACCATTTAAATCTCCAATATTCGAGATTCTGAGAAAGAATAGAAGGTGATCCAAACTTCTTTGTTTCCTGGATAAATGTGCAATGCTGAAAGAGGCTTTTACAGTAAAATGGTAGGGGCACAATAGCACCCAGAGAGAATAGTTCCAAATCACTCCCTTGGTATAGGAACGGTTTAACTGTGATTATAGCCGTGAATATTTTTAAAATATGAAAATCATAAGAGCATCAGAATTAAAAGTTCAATAAATTCTTAAAAACAAGTTTGTTTAAAACGCACATTTTACTCAACAAACCAACACTGGGTTAAAAATGACATTTCTCCCAAAGTGAAGATATAATCTAATTTCAGGACAAGAAAGGGATACAGATTTAGCTGCAAGAAAGAGCTTTCAGATGCTTGAAAATACACACAAACGTCTAGTCTCTAACCTCTAACCTAGACTGTGAGCCCATTGTTGGGTAGGGACCATCTCTATATGTTGCCAACTTGTACTTCCCAAGCGCTTAGTACAGTGCTCTGCACACAGTAAGCGCTCAATAAATTCGATTGAATGAATGAATGAATTAAAAGACAAATGTACTCCTTGTACACATGCAACCAACCTTTCTCCAAGGGAGGGGTACCAGTATCAATTTGCTCATTTGCTAACTGGAAGGTTGGATGAAAGTTTTAAACCTTGAAATGAACCCTTTAGACTGTAAACTCATGGTGGGCAGGGATTGAATCTGTTATCCTGTTGTATTGTACTCTCTCAAGCACTTAGTACAGCGTTCTGCACACAGTAAGAGCTCAATAAATATCACTGATCGATTGACTGAATTTGCTTTTGCAATGCATTCGAAAAGCAGCACGGCCTAGGAGAACAGAGCACTGACCTTCGAGTCGGAGAACTTGGGTTCATTCATTCATTCCTTCAATCGTATTTATTGAGCGCTTACGGTGTGCAGAGCACTGTACTAAGCGCTTGGGAAGTACAAGTTGGCAACATAATTTTAATCTCGGTTCTGTCACTCACCTGCTGTGTGACTTTGGATGTCATTTAACTTCTTCGTGCCCCATTTTCCTCATCTGCAAAATGGGGATTCAATACCTGTTCTCCCTCCTATTCAGACTAAGAGCCCCATGTGGTACCTGATTAAGTTGTATCTTCCCCAGCTCTTAGTACAGTGCCCTGCACATAGTAAGCACTTAACAAATACCCTATTATTATTAGCTACTCCATTCTTAAAAGTTGATTTAGTTCTGAATACTCCTTCCAAGTGCCCAGTTCTGGGTCACATGCCCCGTAGCATGCAATAAGTACTTGAAGAAAACCATGAATCTTTATGAGTGTGAATGTTCTCTTTGGCATCTTGGCTGGGATCTCATCTTCACTGTCAAAGACAGCTCTAATCTACCTGCATACTGAACCAGCAGTTTGGTGGGTCAAACTATTCTTGTACATCCAGGTGGTTCCTCAAAAAGGGGAAAGGGAGAGAGAGGGGCACTAAAGGATGGAGGAGAAGGGGAAAGGAAGAGCTCAAAACCCCAGAATCCCACCAGAGACAAATGCATTGCTCCCCAGCCCAATCATACTTATGTTTTTTTCAGCTATCATCCACAGACGCCTCAGATCGTTGCAGAGGAAAGAGATTGTGTGTTTGGAGCCTGATTTTAGTACCAAACTGGGACTGCAGATCCTGGGCCCCTGGCAGATTAAGCAGGCAGGGACGTAGTTCCGGGTCATCGGGACTGGCTTTGGTTCTATGGCCAATATCATGGCTCTTTCAGTGCTCAAGTCGATTTCGTAGGTCACATCTGGAAAACAGCGCAAGAAGAAGAGGAGGATAACATTCGCTCTCAGTGCTGGGAATGCATCTGGCTTTCCGGTAACCTGCAAGGGGTTGAATTGTACAGGGTTCCCTTTATCCCAGCTTCCCCATGGGCTTCCAATGTTGTCTGCTGCCCCTGTTCTCTCCATCTGATAAGTGAGGACACCTGAGGCTTCTCCTGGGTCCCATCCTCAGAAGTGGTTCTGGAAAAGGGGACCAACATATCCACCCAGAGATGACATAACACCCATGCGAGTTTTGATTGTGAAAACAGAGTTTTCCCTGTGAGACCCCCTCTCTAAACAAATCCTTTCTCCCCCTTTAGCACCTCTGCTCTACAAGGCATCAATCTGAGTGGCTTGGATGGCACCTTGGAGATGGTAATGTCAGTCTTGAAAACCTAAAATCTCAGAACCATTTCTTCCCCAGAAAAATCCAATTACAGCAAAATGCCCTTTCATTCAGTCTTATTTATTGAGCGCTTACTGTGTGCACAGCACTGTACTAAGCACTTGGAAAGTACAATTTGGCAACAAATACAGACAATCCCTACCCAACAACGGGCTCACAGTCTAGAAGGGGGGAGACAGACAACAAATCAAAACAAGTAGACGGGCATCAATAGCAGCAATATACATATAATTATAGATACACATCATTAATAAAATAAATAGAATAATAAATACATACTGTTCATTGTGGTACCCATGAGCTGCCTTGTTGCAGCATATTTATAGTTTGGGAATTTAGCCTTGCAGAATAATTGGGTCTTTCAATCTGGAATATGGCCTACACTATCATCAGTATTCACTGAACACCTACTGTGTGCAAGGCATTGAAGTAAGAACTTGAAGGAAAATACTGAAGCAATAAGAGGTGTGATCCAGCCCTTTAGGTACTTAGAAATCTAACCCAAAATGCTATTGACCTTCAAAAGTTCCACTAGTCCAGTCCAGACTAGCCTGTGCCATACCCTGACATAGAGGTAGTGGAAATGCAAATTTTATTCATCCACAACTGGCTTTTACTAGTTTCATATGATGTTTTAGGCTCCTGGCCTTTTACTAAATTGCTTGAGCGTCTAATAGAAAAATCGTATCGCTTAAGTCACAGATGGATCTGAAGAGCTGAACCAGGAGCTGGAATGAACCTAGAGAATCAAAACCGAACAGCTCAGGGCAGCTAGCGGCCCATGGTAGGGAAAGGCCAGTGAATGGGTTGGAAGCTAGGGGGTGGATGGGGTGGTGGTCTGGGGGTGCAGATGGCACCCCTGGAACTATCCCCCCTGCTGCGGACTCAGCCCCTCTGCCCAAATGCACAGTTAGTGCCCACGGTTATAAATGCTGTTTCCAAAGCTCTCCAGGGATGGAGAGTCCAGTCTCTCATGCCAGAATTTCCCAGCCTCACCAGGATGTCCAAACATTGAACTTGCACGGTAACCTAAGGAAGAGCCTTCCTCTTCTTCTCCTCCTCAGACACATGACAGTAGTCGTCCTTCCGTTTGAAGAAGACAATGACCAAAAATAATGATAAAGGACCATGGAGACCTGCCTTTCATTCATTCAGTCGTATTTATTGAGCGCTTACTGTGTGCAGAGCACTGTACTAAGCGCTTGGGAAGTACAAGTCGGCAACATATAGAGACGGTCCCAGAACTGGGCACTTGGAAGGAGTATTCAGAACTAAATCAACTTTTAAGAATGGAGTAGCTAATAATAATAGGGTATTTAAGTGCTTACTATGTGCAAGGCACTGTACTAAGAGCTGGGGAAGATACAACTTAATCAGGTACCACATGGGGCTCTTAGTCTGAATAGGAGGGAGAACAGGTATTGAATCCCCATTTTGCAGATGAGGAAAATGGGGCACGAAGAAGTTAAATGACATCCAAAGTCACACAGCAGGTGAGTGACAGAACCGAGATTAAAATTATGTTGCCAACTTGTACTTCCCAAGCGCTTAGTACAGTGCTCTGCACACCGTAAGCGCTCAATAAATACGATTGAATGAATGAATGAATGAACCCAAGTTCTCCAACTCGAAGGTCAGTGCTCTGTTCTCCTAGGCCGTGCTGCTTTTCGAATGCATTGCAAAAGCAAATTCAGTCAATCTATCAGTGATATTTATTGAGCTCTTACTGTGTGCAGAACGCTGTACTAAGTGCTTGAGAGAGTACAATACAACAGGATAACAGATTCAATCCCTGCCCACCATGAGTTTACAGTCTAAAGGGTTCATTTCAAGGTTTAAAACTTTCATCCAACCTTCCAGTTAGCAAATGAGCAAATTGATACTGGTACCCCTCCCTTGGAGAAAGGTTGGTTGCATGTGTACAAGGAGTACGTTTGTCTAATTCATTCATTCAGTCGTATTTATTGAGCGCTTACTGTGTGCAGAGCACTGTACTAAGCGCTTGGGAAGTACAAGTCGGCAACATATAGAGACGGTCCCTACCCAACAGCGGGCTCACAGTCTAGAAGGGGGAGACAGACAACGAAACAAAACATGTTAATAAAATAAAATAAATAGAATAAATATGTACAAGTAAAATAGAGTAATAATAAGTATAACAATAAATAGTAAGCGCTTAACAAATGCCATCATTATTATTATTTGGGGTTTCTGAGGAGTTGGGCCCAAGACAAGGGCCTCTCCCACCCCGGCTGCCTTGTACCCAAGCACCCCCCACAAAAACCCTGCCCTGCCTAGGCCAACTCCTTGGGCAGCAAATCCAGTAAGAGAAGGGGGTAGATACAGGGGAGGTGAGGGGCCATTCCCTAGAGTTGCCTCCCAGGTTCTGATCTCCAAGGCTCCACTTGTCTCTGAAGACCAGGAAGAAAACCTCAAGTGGGCTCATGGGAATCCCAGAAACTGCCACCTCAATTTAATAATTGTCCTCTGAATTAAAAATTGTTTCTGAGCAAAGAGCACAGGGGGATTGGCCGTTTTATAGAGGATTTATTACGGTGGAAGTGGGATGGAAAGAAATATGTTCAAATAATCAAATCCA
This sequence comes from Tachyglossus aculeatus, assembly GCF_015852505.1. Classification (NCBI taxonomy): domain Eukaryota; kingdom Metazoa; phylum Chordata; class Mammalia; order Monotremata; family Tachyglossidae; genus Tachyglossus; species Tachyglossus aculeatus. The sequence continues at coordinate 37,519,747 of NC_052067.1, read as the reverse complement.
AACACATGCCGATATCTCCTTCCTACCGACCTTCAAATCACTAGATATCCAACTGTGAACTTGAAGTAACGTACAACTAAGTAGATATCAACTGACAAACAACTTTCAGTCCTTTCTTTCCCTCTCTTATTGTTGCTTCCTTCTCCTCCTTCTGTTCCTGACAGATTTGAGGGAGAGGCCAATAAAACTTTCAGATATGGTAACAGATTTCAAAAAAAGAACAAAGTTTCAAATTCCAAAATGCTCTCAGACATCTTGAATGCAATTACTACCTGTTACATACAGAGCGCCTTTCTAGGCACCTGGGAACATAAAACAGAGTAAAAAGTAAGTTCACTGCCCTCAAAAACTTACATTTACCTGACTTTGATGGGCTTTAGTTTTCTTTAATAAAGTGCCTTTAGATGGAAGAATCTAAAGGGATGCAATAATATACTTCTTCAGACTTATTCTGAATGGCTGTTTCTGACTGTGAGCCCCATGTGGGACAGTGACTGTGTCTAATCTGATTAAAGCTATATCCCCCTCAGCGCTTACACAGCGCTTCGCAAAGGGTGAGTCCTCAACAAATGCCACAATTATTATTATTACTATGAACAATGCAGACTTCATCAATCAACCCAGGAAAAGAGAGGCAGCTCATGGGCAGCTCCACCTGAACATGAATTGAAAAGGATGATTGGTTCTTTTGTGCAGAGCTAAAATTACATGCTCCTAAGGAAAAAAAGAAAACACAAAAGTATACTTAGGGCAGAATCTCTCTTCCAAGCACCCTACGGGTTAAGATTTTGGCATTATAAAGACTTTACAGACTTGAGGAGTTGCTGCAGTAGAGTGAGGATGAGGAGAAGCGGCAGGGAGGGAGATGGAAGATGCTTCTGCTCTGGGGCTGGGGCTGTACGTCCTTGATGTCAGCATTCCTTCCCCCTCTTGCTTTAGCCCCCACTAGCTCCCAGCGGGAGGTTCCCTAGGAATTGTCCCTGGAACCACTGGGATTGGCTGGGGACAACCCCCCACCCCACCTTTCCAGGAATTGGGTTGGTTCTATCCAGCAGGAGTCAAAGGAAATTCCCTCCTCCCTACAAAGTTAGCTCATCTGTAACAGAATGGAGGTGGCAGACGGGGAAGGAGAAGAGAAAAATACAAACGTGCCCAGGCCTGATCTTTATGGGGAGAGCATAACTGAGTTAGCAGAGTGTTTCTTGAAATGGATGATTTCTTGAAATGGGAAACAGGGAAAACAGAAGAAACAGTGTAGGAAGCAATGTGGCTTAAAGGAAAGGGCCTGAGGCTGGAGGTAGCAGACCCTTTTTTAAAATGGTATCAGGTGCATACTATATGTCGGGCACCACACTAAGCGCTGGGGTAGATACAAGATAACCAGGTTGGACAGTTACAGATGATGTAACTGAGGCACAGAGAAGTTAAGTGATTTCCCCAAAGTCACATAGCAGATGATTGGTGAGCCCGGGATTAGAACCCAGAACCTTCTGACTCACAGGTCTGTGCTCTCTATCCACTGTCACACTGCTTCTCTTCTCTTGTAGTTGTTGCTGGTGAAAAATCTTTAAGAAGCTGCCTGGGATTTCTGAAGTTTGACCAGATTTCAGTCAATGATAGTTATTGAGTTCCTACATGCAGAGCAATGTACTGAGAACAATAGAAGAAATGAGCCGCGACCTCAAGAATAACAGTAACATGCAAAACAAACACAAAGTAATTTAAAGATAACAGGAAGAAGGGAATGGGAACGTGGATATGTGGACATGGGTGCTGTCCCTCTGTGTTTTGGTGACAGTGTGTTTCTGACATTAGCCTGTTGAGATACAAAGTGATGTGGTTTAGGAAGAATCAGCTTGTGCACATACGCATGACATGGGAATGGCCGTGTAACACTCCAGCATAAGTTTCAGGCAGGAATTTGCAGGAATGCAACTCCTGAATCATAAAAAAGAATTAGATGAATCTTTATTAAGGGTCTACAAAGTGTACAGCACTATATATTAAGAGCAAGGGAATTTACAGGCATAGTAGCAGTAGCCTTACCCTTGAGAAACTTGAAATCTGAGAGTGAGCACATGAAACATGAGGAGGTACACAGAGGTAGGGCAAACAAATTAAAAAACAACAACAAAGGCACAACAAAATACAGTCCATCTATATTACGGGGTTACATTCTTGACAAATCTTCTATAAGGCAACACTTGCCTTGACTAATGTCACATAGAAACACAATCAATTCTTCCAATATTGCATCACTTTGTAACCAGACAGGTAGATGTTATCTGAAGGAACATCCCTGATTCCACAATGATATTCTATCAAAAACATACAATGAAAATATGTGTTATGGGAAAACAGGCTGTTCCTACAAAGACTTCTTTCTCCCAGGGACTGACCCAGTTGGTGATGGGGGGCAATAGGGGAAGGTGAGGAGGTAGGGCACATCTCATTGCAGTGAAACATGAATACTGTTCTATCTTCACTTGTAAGAGAAAAATAACCTCACAGAACATCATTTCTAGTACAACTAAGGCCAAACACAAAAACTTGCTACTGAATTCAGTGCAAAATACAGCAGCCCTACAGAATTCCATTAATGTTTCCGAATTGTGTATCTCCTGAATTGAGGAATTTTGACAACCCTTAAGGAACAACGATGAAGAGGTGCCCTGAACATTCTGCCATGAAGAACGGATTACCAATCACAAAAAGACACATTAGACTGTTTAACAAATTACAATAGGATATAGAAGGCCACTCATTTTTTTTTAATATAATCTGAATCAGCAATAACCTTCTGCGGGGTTATGCCAGTCCTTAGATAAAGAATCTTTCTGAGTTGAGTCGAGCCTTTGATTGAAACTGTCATGCTAAACTTCATAAGTTATAGGAACTGAATAAAACAGCGAGAGAAGCAGCATGCTCTACTGGATAGAGCACGGGCCTGGGAATCAGAAGGACCTGGGTTCTAATCCTGACTCCACCTCTTGTCTGCTGTGTGATCTTGGGCAAGTCACTTGACTTCTCTGTGCCTCAAGTTACCTCATCTGTAAAATGGGACTTAAGACTGGGAGCCCCATGTGGGATATGGACTCTGTCCGATCTGACTAGCTTGTATCTACCCTAGTGCTTAGCATGGTGCCTGGCATATAGTAAGCACTTAATACCTTAAAAAAACCCAAAAATGAATAAATTCTAATATCTACAATATGAGAACCAGATCTTGTTTTTCAGTAACTTGAATCCTTGCTCAAAAAATAAAAATTACTCTGTTTAAAAAGTAAATTGAAAAATTATAATAAAGGGGGGGAAAGGAGAGGAAGAAAATATTGAGTGCTTTCCTCACAGTGAATGTCATGTACTAGAAAAATTCACTCCCTTTAACTCTCCAGATGTTTCACTGTATTACAGGAAAGTAATAATCATGTCATTTGGGTATTTTGGGGGTGTGGAGAGATGGGAAGTGGGTTAAAATAAAAATCAGACTAACATCATCTAAAACATACTCTGGGTGGTTTCCACCACATACTCAAACGTAATGATTACTGCACTAATAAGTATTCTTAAAGGTCCTAGATGGTTCTGGTTTTCAAACCAAGGGGCAAAGATCACCCTAAAAGAGTGTTCCTGCTCCCCTTAGTGCAATGCTACCTGATAATTTTTCACACATTTGGGGAATATACTTCCACATTACTTGACACACCCTAACTCTGGAGTATAAATTTATATGATTGAATGAATACAATATAGGAGGGGTATGTTAAGTCAAATCCAACATTTAAGGCCACCAGAAGAGAGTCCAATAGTGGCCTGCCACAAGGAGGTGAATTTCTGGACCACTCCTCAGAACTGGGGAGACTGGAGGGAGGGGAAGTTGTGGGATACCTGCAGTGAGGGAAGGAAAGACAGAAATGGGGATTATCCCTGGAAATGGGTGTTCTCTCACTCTCATCTCACTCATGCCATGGAAGAACTAACCTAAACCAAAGTCTGTACCCATCCAACTGATTCACCCACTTTTAGATGTTGACTAGCCTACATAAAACAATTAGGTGAGTTTCAGATAAACAGTGTTGACGGCAGAGGATTCATCATTTCTGTGGAAACACAGACTCACTCAAGTTATTTTTAAAAAAAAAAACAACTCCCCAAATCAGATTTACAAAATCTAACTCAACATCCTTTCCAAAATTCCCCTCATCTGCTTTCAACGACAGCCAGCTTGTGAAGCTGTGGAAGTTGATTTTTAAGGAAGAGAAAAAAGAAAGAAAACGTCCTAATCATGAGATTCCGGACTGTGGCCGAAGACTCTCCAGGAATGTTTAAAGGCGGAAAAATACCTTCTGTCTGCTCTTATTAAGCTGCTACTTAAGCACAAAATTCAAAGGGAAAATTTCCACTTCCTTATTTACAATGGTATTTACTATGGGTTTACTATGTGTCAAGCACTGTTCTAAGCGCTGGGGTGGATACATGATAATCAGGATGGAGAAAGTCCCTGTCCCACATGGGGCTCACAGTCTAAATAGGATGGAGAACAGGTATTCCCGGCTCCACCACTTGTCTGCTGCATGACCTTGGCAAGTCACTTAACTTCCCTGTGCCTCGGTTCCCTCACCTGCAAAACAAGGATTCAATACCTATTCTCTCTCCTACTTCAAATGATTATCTTGTATCTACCCCAGAGCTTAGTGCAATGCTTGAGTGTGGCTTAGTGGATAGGGCATGGACCTGGGAACCAGAAGGGCCTGGGTTCTAATCCCAGCTCCTCCACATATCTGCTGTGTGACCTTGGGCAAGTCACTTACCATCTCTGTGCCTCAGTTATGTCATCTGTAAAATGGGGATAAGAGTGTGAGCCCCATGTGGGACACGGACCGTGTCCAACCTGATTAACTTCGACCTATCCTAGCACTTAGAACAGTGCTTGGCACCTAGTAAACGCTTAATACCACAATCATTATTGTTAATAAACACAAACACTACAATTATTATCATCATTATTAATAAGTCCACCAAAGAAAGCCTATTGGCTTCCCGGCTTATTGGCAGCTTTGTGAACCACTCTGGTTTTCGGTGCCCGGTGATTTTCCATGCCTGATACACTGGTAGTGGTGCCTCAAACCCCATCACCCCAAACCCAAAATATCTAAAAAACAGCCAATGGAAGCCAGCCACACAAACCTCCACACCTTCCTGATTTTACAAGATGTCTTTCATCGTTGCAAATAAATAAAAATGGTCTTCTGACTCAATGTAGTTTCTGACCTAGTTTCCCTTCACATAAAGGATTCGCAAGGGAAAAAATATTAGTAAAGTTTATCAACCACCTTGGTTGTACAACTGCAGGCAATATTGCCTGTTAGAGGTATCTCACCCACCCTTTGCCAGGCTGCTGAGCATTTATCCAGCACCTTGCACTCCCTCTATTCATACTGCTTTCCACCTTCATTAACTTTTACTGGATCGTGCAATGAGATAGGCTCGAGTCCTGGAAACCCCGTTTCAACGGAGAGCAAACCAGAAACAAGAGGTTAAGAGACTTGCTCAAAGATAAGGGGCAAGTCCCTCACCAATTAGAACTGGGACAATTTCAGAAGGTGCCCAACGCTCCACTCCTGAATTCAGATCTCAAGGACATGTCATCTTCCTGTTCCCCAAACAGTTACAAAGAGACCCACACTGCACCTGAGACTGCATCACTGGGTTGTCAGCGTCGCCTAGCAACTCACTCTCTACAAATCTCGATGGGTCCAGGGTCTAAGATGAGCTGTTGTGGGCCACCAGAGAGATCCAGTAGGCTGTCATCTACCCGCTTTTCCCATTCACACCTGGCTGGATCAGGGGTGAAGCAAGTGGAGAGAGGGGGGCATTCAAAGGGGTTGCTACTTACTGCTTTCGTTCTGGGGATGCTGAACCAGAACCTGGAAGAGTAAACGGAGAGCCCCGGGATTCAGAATGTCCTGGTCACAACCCAACAGGGAGATGTTGAAATTTCCGGCGATGTTGCCTGGCTGCTTGTCTGAGAAGGGAAACACCTCGGGACTTGATGAGCCCGGTATGTGGTACTCCACTCGCTGCTCCTTATTGGCACAGTTGGCGAGGGTGTAGTTTAGGAAGGAGACGCTGGCACGGAGGTGTGGGGGAACGGTAAACGCCCAGGACATGAGCTCGTCCTCCGGAAGTCCGCCCGGGTAGTTGGCCGACATCAGAGTTGCCGCTCCTTCACCCTCAAAAACAGACTCGATGATGCACAGTCCTGTCCGGGGAAGGAAACAAGATGATGAGGGTACAGGTCATGGAGGGCAACCACCACCCCCTTCATCCAAGCACCCTTCATTATCTCTGGAGAGAGAATCCAGGGCTAGATGAACCCCCACCAAAAAAATTACAAGGTCACCAGAATGTAATAACAATGGCATACCCAACAACCATAGCATGACTGACCCTTTTTAGGGCCCAGTTCAAACCTGAACTACCTCTACAGTAGTTGGGATAAGAAGAAAAGCATGCCAGTTCCCCTTGGCACTTAGGAGGAAACCAAAGAGTCTGCAAAGGGGCCCCAAGGTAGCGGTGGTGGGTTCGGGCAGCTGGTTGTTCAGCCACTGCTTCCCCTTATCAGTGTGGAGGAAAGATCTAAATCAGGGAGAAGAGAAGCAGCCATGTAGGAAGTGGCTACTTGGGCATCAATTCTTTGCGGGAAACAGACGTGCCCCTGGCTTCAACAGGTAGGCAAGGGGAAGAGAAGGGAGGTTGCTTTCTGCTCCTGGGTCCCATACATGGAGTTGCGGTGCTTGCGGAAACCTTGGATTCCCTTCTGCGTCATCGATGCACCTAGATCTGTGTTCTTTAGGCATCTGGTATTCACCCTACCCTCAGCCCCACAGCACTTCTGTACATCTCTGCAAATTATACATTATAAATGATCTACTTATATTAATGCATATTAACTTAGATCACTGTCCCCCTTTAGACTGCAAGTTTGTTGTGGATAGGGAATGTGTCTAACAACTCTGTTATATTGTAATCTCCCAGGCACTTAGTACAGTGCCCTGCACAAGAAAACGCTCAATAAATAAAATTGATTGGAAAGGACAGCCAGGGGTCAAACATGCAATGACTATCAGTCAGTCAATCATATTTATTGAGTGCTTACTGTGTACAAACCACTGTACTAAGCACTCACGAGAGAATGATATAACAGACACATTCTCTGCCCACAATGAGCTTACGGTCTAGATAGTCTATGACTGCAAGTGGATCATTATCTTACGCCTCCGCTTGGCAAAAAGGACCATATGGCACGGAGAATTTAAACGACTGGTCACGGGTAGTACCGTGTCACAAGTGGCTTGGGAATAGAGGTCAGACCTCTCAGTCGAGATTCATGGGAGAAGCAGCGTGGCTCACTGGAAAGAGCACGGGCTTTGGAGTCAGAATTCATGGGTTCAAATCCTGACTCTGCCAACTGTCAGCTGTGTGACTTTGGGCAAGTCACTTCACTTCTCTGGGCCTCAGTTCCCTCATCTGGAAAATGGGGATTAAAACTGTGAGTCCCCCATGGGACAACCTGATCACCTTGTAACCTCCCCAGCACTTAGAATAGTGCTTGGCACATAGTAAGCGCTTAATAAATGCCATCATTATTATTACTATTATTATGGGAAATTACTGAGAACAAATGGAGTTGTTTGACAAGATCATTCAGATAGTGTTTTTGGAAGTTTCCTAACAACTGCTGCAACATCTGAGGAAACTGAAAGTGAGACATCCTTCTGCTCCCCAGTAAGACACTGTGCCTAGCCCATTGGCTGCCAGACTAATGAACAGGGGTGCCTCTGCCTTGGAATTGCCCTCTCCTTGTTTAATATAGTAATGCTATTGCCCAACAAACATCTCAGAATGGGCAAACACAATTAGACACCACGTTCATACCTTAAGCCTCAAAAGTGTCACATGAAATGAATTCCATTCTTCCAACATCTGAATTAGTTCCATGTAGTAAGTTTAGGACATTCATTCTTTCTAATCACTACACAGCTCAGAGGAAAGAGTGTCTTAATGGAAAGAGAACAGGCCTGGGAGACAGAAATTCTGGATTCTAATCCCAGCTCTGTCACTTGTCTACTCTGTAACCTTGAGCAAGTCGCTTAACTTCTCTGTGCCTAGTTCCTCAACTTTAAAATGAGGATTCAATACCAGTTATCCCTCCTACATAGTCCACGACCGATCTGATTTACTGATATCTACTCTAGCACTTAGAACAGTGTTCGACACATAGTAAGAACTTAAATATCATTATTTAAAACAGCATGGAACTAGGAGTCAGGAAACCTGAATTCTAATCCCAGCTCTGCCACTGGTTTGCTATGGGCAAGTCTCCTCAGCTTTCTCTGGAACTTTGTTCCTCATCTGTAAAACGGAGATCAGATAAGATACTTGAACTCTCCTGCCTTTTAGTTTGTGAACCCTGGGTTCACAAGTACTGTGTCTGCTTTCATTCACCTGATATCTAGCCCAGTGCTTAATAAATAATAGAGTTAAAAGAAAGACAAAAAAAAGAATAAGGTGAATTGGGCAGTGGATTTGAGATCTCACCTGATTAAACCTCTGAGTTATTTTGGATTAGTTCAGCAGGGGAAATGGCTTCATGGGTTTTGGCAATTAGACTCCATTGAGTCTATCCCAGAATCTCTTGAACCATCTTGGAAGAGTTTAGGGAAAGCCACCCAGTCTCTGTGGAACATTTCTTGCCATACCCCAATACAGCCTACTGGCTACCTACTTATTTCCATAGCCATCTTGGACTCTGGAAAGAAACTGTAGCAGTGAGGTCACAAATATTAGAGGCCATGAAATAGGAAGATTAAAGCAAGCAACAGAAAACCCCATGGGTAAAAAAAAAAAAAATCTTAATGGCAAGCTTACTGTACTTGGAAATGGGAAAACAGTGGTAAATATAGCTTTTAAAAAAACAGGTACAAAGCGGGCAGCCAAAGTCCTGGGGAAAAAAAATTGGGATTCTCTCACAGAGGGTTAGGAATGGTAGATAATAGGAATTCCATAATAGAAAGTTTAAAAAAAGATGAACAAAGGAGAAAATAACAATTATGGTAGATCTAGAGACTTTTCATTCTAAAGATGAAAAGTTACCAATCACGTAAGGAAAGCGGGAGAGAAGAGCCACTGTTCATTCATTCATTCATTCAATTGTATTTATTGAGCACTTACTGTGTGCAGAGCACTGTACTAAGCGCTTGGGAAGTACAAGTCGGCAACATATAGAGACAGTCCCTACCCAACAACGGGCTCACAGTCTAGAAGGGGGTTGTGGAATGCAAAGAAACCCCTCAGAATAGATGGAAAGGGACTGTGCATCCCACATGAGAAAGGGACTATATCTGGCCTGATTGTTTTATATTAAAGTCATAAGACGAGCAGCATGGTCTAGTGGAAAGTAAATGGTCCTGGGAGTCAGAGGATCTGGGTCCTAATCCTGGCTCTCCCAGCTTGCCTGCTGAGTGTGACTTTGGGCTAGCCATTTAACTTTTCTGTGCCTTAGACATTTCATTTAATAATGAAATTTAATAATAATAATGATAATAATAATAATGATGATGACGATTAAACACAAAAATGGATTCTGGCAGGAAGCAATACAGGCTCACTATAGCAGCAGCACCACTTCTGAAATTCACTCCTGTACAGCAATTCTCTACAATTTAAGGACAACTGAATGCTTACGTTTTATGGGAGAGCTGTGTTTAAAACTGAAGCCAGCAGAGTTGCGGTTTTCATTCCACGGTAATTTTAAGTCCACGATCACTCCCCCCTGCACCTTGATTTGCGACACTGTGCCGTTGCTGCAGAAGGTCCCAATGTTTACCATCCGGGTGTCAACAGAGCCTCGAATGCTGTAGCTCACCAAATCCGGGCAGGTGGTTCCGGGCACAATCTGCTTTAGGCGAGGGGAAGGGAACTGCAATTCCAGGCCGATCCTCTTATCGGCTTTTACATGCCAGGTGAAAGTCCTGTTCAGGGCAGGCAGTTTTGGAGGCTGAAGCATTACGTTTCCAGAGGGACAGCGTTCTGCTGTACAATCTAAATCATACACAGAAATGAATGTGATAAGTAAGGAAGAGTGATCATAACACCTTAAAGGAAGAAAAAAAAAGCTTCTTGCTTCAATCCCTCTTGTCCAAAACCTCCCTGCTTCTCTCTTCCTCACTTCCCCTCCAGCAGCCTAACTTCCCCACTTTGAGATACTCGCACAAAAGTGGAGCTCAAAATGTGCCTCTATTAGGCTCCTTGTGGACAGGGAACATGTCTACCCACCCTGTTGTACTGCACTCTCCCAGGCACTTAAAACGGTACCCTCAACAGTAAGTGCTCAATAAACACCACTGATTTATTAAGTACTCAGATCCACGCCCACCTGACAATCTCGTCAGAGCTAGTTTCATAACACTTGGAGCACAAAACCAGAATTTCCTCCTAAACCCAGCCTACTTCATCAGTAACCAAATTTCCTGAGGATACGGTTACCTCTAATGAAGAGAAATGAGGTGACTATTTTTTTTTTGCAGCATTGTAATTCTAATTATTTCTTCACCAGTTTTGAAGGCGGTTCTGAATTCCATGCAGTACTTTATTGGGCTTAGGTCCTGAGACTGCAACCCACAAGAGAAATTGTTTTGTTTTGATGGTGTGCAGTCTCTTTTTGTTTGAATTGTTTTTGGAAAATTCCTCTTGTCATAAACCTATGATTTGACTGCATTTGTTTCGTGGTTGTTTTTTTTTTTTTCCAATTCCCATTTCATCCTTTCAGGGAAAACTTTTGCTTTATATGGTTGCTCTTTTTCCAATAAAATTGGCTGGGGGATTGATCGAGTTTTAGAAAATGGAAAGGCTGTGAATGAGAGCAAATGTGTGGGAATATAATCAAAACTATTTATTTAGTGCCTACTCTGTGCAGAGCACTGTACTGTAGTAAGCACTTCGGAGGGTACCACAGGGGCAAGACACACATTTCCTGTTCTCAAAGAGCATAGAACGGAGAAGGTAGAAACAAATTATTTGCAACTTGCTGAAACAGGAGGAAGAACAAGGATATGACTAGTAGAAGCAAAAGTAGGAAGCCTACTTTGATGGATATATACCTATTGGAGGGGACCTATCCTGCTAAAATACCTGCAATGGAGAAGCTATAGGAGCACTTCGCCAAACCAGTCATTCAAATGGCACAAAAGAGATGTGCAATCTGGTCAGAACCAAAGAGTGAACTCTGACTGAGTACTTTGAGGAATTATACAAACTCTGATTACACATGTCTGGCTAATAAATAATATTTTAATCAATTAATGATATTTATTGAGGGTGATATGTAGAACACTGTACTAAGTGCTTGGGAGAGTACAATATAACAGAATTAGCAGACATGCTCACTGCCCATAATGAGCCCACAGTCTAGAGATCTAGACAGACATTAATATGAATCATTCATAATATATAATTTAAAGATATGTACATATGTACATAAGAGCTATGGACACTGTCCTAAGGTCACAGATCTAAGTGCACAGACAGGAGAGCAAGACAGGGAAAAGAGGGCTTAATTGGGGAAGGCCTCTCAAAGGTGATGTGACCCTAATAAAGCTTTGAAAGTGGAGAGAGTGGTGGTCTTGAGTAAATGGAGGGGGAAGGAATTCCAGGCTGGGGAAAGATGTGGAAAAGGGGTCAGCAGTCAAACAGACAAGATCAAGGCCCAGTGTGTACGCTAGAGCTAGTATCTCCGTAATTTTAACAGGAGATACAATTGAAAAGAATGCAAGAGTGTAAATTCATATAGAAATTCAAAGGCTTACATAAGTTCAAAAGAATTACACCAGAAAACAGGGAAGCAGCATGGCCTAGTGGACAGAGCATGAGCTTGGGAGTCAGGAGGACCTGGGTTCTAATCCTGCCTTTACCACTTGTGGGCTTTGTGACCTTGGGCAAGTGACTTAACTTCTCTGTGCCTCAGTTTGCTCAACTGTAAAATGGGGATTAAGACTGTGAGCATCATGTAGGACAGGGGTTGTGTTCAACCTGAGTAGCTTGTATCTACCACAGCACTTAAAACCGTGTTTGACACATAGTAAGCACTTAAATACCATCATCATCATCATCATCACTATTATTATTAAGCTTCAAAATAGATCACATCAACCCTCACATCCCTGCCCTATCTTCCCTCCATCTTAAATTAGGGGATATGGACCTCCTCCCCAGATCTTCAGAGGTAGATGCAGAATCCTTACTCCAACAGCACCAAGAGGAAAAAAAAAATCTTTCCCTGTCCCTACCAAGAGAATTTGGGGTGGATCCACCTAGGGTCACCCCTTAATGTAAAGCAAAAAGGTCACAAGTCAGCACTACTGGTTCCTGGGAAATGTAGTTTCTCCTTTCCTTCTTGGCAATTCCCTTGCCAGTATTCAACAGGCCATTTAGGATGTTTTGAGCTCTGACTAAAGACCAACCCCAGTAAAGCAGTCTTACAGTTCCACTTGGCTATATTTATATGAACATGGCTACAAGTGTTGAAGCTTAAATGAAATACGTAAGTGCTTAAGAATGATGTTGGGTCAGTCCAACCTGGAATGGTGGGAACTGACAGAGAAAGGCTTCTTTGAAGAGATGTGATTTCAGGAGGGCTTTGAGGATGGAGAGCACTTTGGTCAGGAAAACCTGAAAGGGAAGGAAATTCCAGACAGAGGGAGGAGAGGGACAAGAGGTTGGGGGCAGGAGAGTTGAGATCAAGGTTCAGTTAGATCATTCATTCAATCATATTTATTGAGCACTTACTGTGTGCAGAGCACTGTACTAAGCCCTTGGGAAGTACAAGTTGGCAACATATAGAGATGGTCCCTACCCAACAACGGGCTCACTGTCTAGATACTGAGCTCAGGAGCAGAGAGCGTTTGCTGGTAAAAAGAGGATGAAGATTGTATTGTACTCTCCCAAGCATTTAGTTCAGTGCTCTGCACACATTAAGCAGTCAATACACACCACTGACTTGTGGATGGACAGAATAAATAGAAAGGAATTTATGCTTGATATAGAGGGAAGTGGGTAGCCATTGGAGATTTTCGAGAAGGGGAGAGAACAACATTTTTGAGAACAACATTTCAGGAAAGTGTACTGGACAGGAGCGTATAATATAGAAAGGGATAGAGGCTGGAGGCTGAGAGGCCAGTCAGGAGGCTGTCACAGTTGTCTAATTATGAGATAATACGAAATGAAATCAGGGTGCTGGCTGTTTGGGTAAAGAGGAAAGGGTGACTCAGGAAAATATTAGCAATGAAACCAACCAAATTTTGTGAAAGATACCTGACAGCAGGGAGTTGAAAATGGCACCCAGAGCATCTGGGAAAGAAAGGATGGTGGTGTCAACAGACATGGAGACTTGAGGCAGGGGAAGATGAGTTCAGATTTAGGCACTATTTGTGAGGTGCTGGAGAGATACCTTTGTAGAGATACTCCAGAGGCAAAAGGAAATGTGAGACTGTAAAAGGAGAACAGCTGGAGTTAGTGATTTAAAGCTTTTTTTGAGAGCAGGGAATTTTTGTTTTTTTTTCTTTTGCACTCTCCCAGCTGCTTACTACAGAGTTTTCTACATGGTAGAAGTTAAGTGACTTGCCTAAGGTCACATAGCAGATGTGGGGGAGCCAGGATTAGAACCCATGACCTCTGACACCCAAGCCCGTGCTCTTTCCACTGGGCCACACTGCTTCTTTATCCTAATGCATAAGAACAATTCAGTCAATGGTATTTATTGAGCGCTTACTGTGTGCAGAGCACTGCACTAAGTTCTTGGAGGAGTACAATACAACTGAGTTGGTGGAAACATTCCCTGTCCTCACTGACCTTACGGTCTAGAGGGCGAGACAATTTACTTTTATTAGGATGACTCTGGTCCTTCTCTTCTTTGTACTTACTTGGACTTTCCCCATCAGGCTCCTGCTTCAAGAAGGGCAAAACCATTCAGGTCACCAGATATTTCTGAGAATCTCTATTGCAGACTGGACCAGTTTGAGAACCACTGTCCTACAGCAATTGAGGCAAGGTGGGGTGGAGGGGAGGGAAAGAGGAGGGAACGATAGTATTGAAAAGGAATGTCTAAAAACTTTACCGATTTTCTTCTGGATTTCGAGGACAAAATATTTCTCTGGGTTAAGGCAGTTAAAAGAGAAGGTTTTTTTTTCTCCAGATTTGACTGTCATCACAAACACACAGGATAAGTGAAAACATATTTTACAGTGCTGCCCGGTCCCAACTTGAGGTCCAAGTTTTATGGTAACTGTGATGTCTCCAGGAGGCAGAGAGATTTCAGAGTGTACTGGAATGAAAGAGAAGAAACAAAAATGCAATGAATGGAATGACATAAAACAGTAAATAAAAGCAGAGATAAACGTTGCTTTCCATCTCTTCTTCCTCTGGGAGGATCCAACTCTTTGAAGACAGCAAATTAGTCTTTGATATGAGAGAAGAATCAACCAAGAGCAAACACAGATGTGAAAATTTTGCAGTCACTAATCTGAATGGCCCAGCATAGTCCTTTTAGAAAACACACCTAACAAATGAAAAAAGGGCAAACCAATGAATTGTGCAGTAACTAACATCCTCAATTATCCTATGTATGGACGATACCTGAGAGATGATCTATTACTTCTAGAAAATGCAGGTTCTACCTGCCCTAAAAATGTGTGTGATTGGCACATGTGTAGGGTGGGAAGCACTGAGGAGCTGAAACACGAAAGAGATGAAGGTGGGTAGAGAGGGGAAATTTCACACACACAAAAATGCTATGACCGTTTCCATGGTATCTGCCTAAATATCTAGACTACGAGCTTATTGGGTGAAGGAATGTGTCTGCTGTTATACTGTACTCTCCCAAGCGCTTACTATAGTGCTTTGCACAAAGTAAATGATCAATAAATACAATTGAATGAATGAATATCACTTGATCTTTGAATTCAGCATTGTGGCTACTAATGTTATTGCCTATGTGTGGAATTTGGTGAAAGACCAATGCAAGCCCAGTAGCACCTTCCACTCCGCACAGCAAATGCAAGCCAAACGTATCAGTTGGTTTGCTGAAGTTAGTCCCCACTGCATTCTAAAGCACTTCATCCATTCCTCATTTCCAGAGTCAGATAAAAAGAAATAGCCTAGATGACAAATTCACAGCTAATCTCCAAACCTCATTTTGGGCAAGAGCATCAACTTATTTTCCCAAACGTTACACTCTGCCAGAGATGCCATCAGGGAGCGAGGGACACTGATTAAGATTCACTTTTCATGGAAGCGTTTAGTCAGAATGATGACCGCATTCACCTTTCGTATGGCCAAAGATCATTTTTAAGAGATACCTCAATGCCAACTGCCTGAGGGGTGACAGGAGCCACAGTCTCTGTGGGCTTCTAGGGTGGAAGTGAATGCATTCTTATCACCCTGTCGGCTTTTTAGGATGCAGTTCCAGGCTACCTGAGACCTGGACCTGAGACCTGAGAGCATGGCTGAACACTTCTCACCCCCTTAGTGGCCCAAAAATTCTTTCTGGCCTGCCATACCTCTAAAGCCAGCCTGCGACTCCCAAGCTCCAACCCACTTACTCCTACCCCCATTCAGATCTGCGCTCTCAAAGTGAAAAGGTTGGCATCCATGCCCCTCAGCCTTCTCTTCACCGCTTCTGATTATTACTCAATCTTTTTTACGGTATTGAAGTGCTTATTCTGTGTCAGGCACTGTTCTAAGCACAGGGGTAGATACACAGTCCATGTCCCACATGGGGCTCACAGCCTTAATCCCCACTGTACAGACGAGGCAACTGAGGCACAGAGAAGTGAACTGCCTTGCCCAAGGTCACACAGCAGACAAGTGGAGGAGCCAGAATTAGAACCCAGGTCCTTCTGACTTCCAAGCCCATGTTCTATCCACTACGGCCACACGTGCTTAGCAGTGCCGACGTTGGTACATGATAATCAGAGGTAGGGAGAGATTGATATATTATCGCCCCAATTTACAGATGAGGAGACTGAGGTACGGAGAAGTTAAATGACTTGCCCAAGGTCTCCCAGCAGGCCAGTGGCAGATTAATCTGAAGTCTAATCCGGCACAGTTCTGACAGATCTGTGTAAATAACAGTGATAAATAATAATGATGCACCACCCCCTCTAGACTGTAAACTCCAGAAAACTCTGTCTTCAATTCTCCTGTACTGTACCGTCCCATGGTCTGCAAATAGTAAGCACTCAGTACATATCATTGATTGATAAAATGAATGTTTTCACTCTGTGTTTGGGCTCGGAGCTTGAGAACTGGGGAACCTTCCACCCAAAAAATGAACCTGTTGGAATACAGCACAATGTAGGAAAAAAATGATTTGTGTTCAAGTGTACAGAACTGGACATTTAAGAAAAACGTGCATTGAAATCCTCAACCCAGTGTTTTGCAAGAAATTCATCCCTTTGCTATAGGAGGACTGGCTGTATTAATTGCTCCCCATAAGCCAAAATCATTATTAAGCACAGGTGTTGGTACTTGATAATCAGAGGCAGGGAGAGTCTGATATATTCCCCCCTGGTTTACAGATGAGGAGACTGAGGTACGGAGAAGTTAAGTGACTTGCCCAAGGTCATCAAGCAGGCCAGTGGCAGAGCTGGGATTAGGTTCTGATCATGCTCTTCTGACTTCCAGTTCCAAAATCATTCCACTAGGCTCTGCCGTCGTCCTAATGCCTCTCTTAAAAATGTAGAGAGGACAGTGAATGATTAAAAATGAATTTCAATTAATTCTGGGTTTGAAGTACACCTACCCTGCCTCATAGCACACCTTTTCTTAGAAGCCTGTTCATATTTGTTTTGCAATATCAAATGAAAATCAGGGTGCATTCTTTGTTACCACCCCAACAAAACACAAAGGACTGAACATTGGTTACAACTTTGAAAAGCCTTTTGAGGGCTGATCAGGGAAAGGGAGAGGGAGGAGGAGTCGGAGTCAGTGAAGGTTAATTTATCATCTGACATGTTTTACTTAAGTAAAACTGAACGGCCTAAAAAATGGACACTTTTCATTTATTTTAAAAAAATAATCTTTGCAAGCGCTTCAAAATTATATTAGGTTGTAGTTAAGTTGTAAGAGTATTCACACTTAGGGAACAAGAAAGGGCTGAGTGGTTGAGAAACACACCCAACACAGAAACATGTCAGTTCATGTAGAAATGAACGCTTTAATAAATAACTCTGCACAAAACTGGTTTTCCTCCAGATTTTAAAATGTGATTTCTGTTGGAAATCAAGAAATCTTGACCTTCCATGGTTACTATGGCAGGAAAGAGAAATCTATATATACACATTTGTTACAAACTTTGCTATTCCAATATGTGGCTCCTAGTGAAGGGCTAACTTTACTCTTCTTTGAAACTAATTTTTGAGTTTACTGCCAAATTCCTGGAACTCTAAGGTGGAGAAGAGCCTAGTCTAAAATCTACCCTCCAAATAGCAAAGCACACTCTCCGGACACCTCTAAAACTACAATGGACCTAATTATCACTATAATAATTATCCCTCCCCCTTCATATCTGACAGACTATCACTTTCCCCATCTTCAAATTCTTATTAAAATCACATCTCCTCAAGAGGCTTTACCAGACTAAATCCTCATTTCCCCTACTCCCCCTCCCTTCTCTGTCACCCCTGAACTTCCACCCTTTATTCACCCAACCCTCAGCCCCAAGCACTTAATGTACATATCGGAGTAACAAACAGCTATCTTTCCCTCTAGTCTGTAAGCTCCTTGTGAGCAGGGAACTCATCTACCAACTCTGCTGAACTGTACTCTCCCAAGTGCTTAGTACAGTGCTCTACATGCAGTAAGCACTCAACAGTAGATTATGATTTCTTAATGGTTGAACCAAATACGAAAAGAGAAAATCTGATTTTCCTTGCCACTTATAGTATCAAAAGATGTAAACCTAGTTTAGAAACCGAATATTGTTTCCATAATCTTCTTATTCTTCTCTATCCAGTATTAATCTGCACAGTCTCCCTATTGCACCCCACCATCACTGAGCACCTAAAATCTGACACCCAGAATACAATTCCTTGATTTGTGACTGATGTGTTCTCATAAAACCCAATCCTTTAACCAGTGCTGTACCTATCTCCTCTCACCTCTTAATTACTTGCTCCCAAGGTCATCTTTTCTACACATATATTACATATTTTTTAGAAGATATAACCTATACACTCCAAGGAATGTAACGTACAAATCCTACATATTTTGCTAGTTATCTGATTAAGTTTAGAGCATCACAAAGCTTAATTCTCATTTGGTTGGTTTTGTTGACCAAACCAGATATCTACAGCCATCAGACAGCAAACTAGCACTGATATTCACGTGACAAATCAATAATTGAACGCTTATTGTGTGCAGAGTATTGTACTATTGTACTAAGCACTTGGGGGAGTACAGTATAACAGAGTTGGTAGACACGTTCCCTGCCCACAAAGAGCTACTTTGCTGTGGTGCTTAAGAAGACAGCAACAATGGTCAACAAAAACATCAGATGTTTAAGATGATTTCTGAAACTAAAAAAACAAGTTTAGATATATTGGATATTTTCCTCCAACCAACAAGTATAATTACCTCCTGATCAGAGCTTTCCACACTCCCATGAAAACTTTTTAGAACTTAGTATTTTTAGAAAGACCAAAGGGCTTGACTGAATCCATACTTTTATATGGTGGGATGCCCTTTTACTGGGCAGAGTGCCCACCCACTTGTTTTATACTGGACAGTCTGGTTCTCATCTGGCTTGCCTCCTGTCCAGTACCAACTGGGAACCAGATGATTTTATGTCTAGGTAGGGATTCAAGAGTTCCCCCAGAGAAACACTTTGCAAAATCACTATACCTCTGCAAAATGGCACACATGTGACATGATCATATTATTTGACCAACATTCACAAAAGTGGCTCAGTGGTCACCAGGGCCGTAAGTGGCCAGCCTATTACGCGGTCAGACCTATGATTCAACCAAACCAATAGTCCCCTGCTGAGAGCGAACAGTTAACAGGATGCTTGAAAGGGGATTATGATCATTTATTCACCCTAGGAAATGCTCGTTGTGGGAAGGGAGTGCGTCTGCTTATTGTTGTATGATACTCTCCCAAGCACTTAGTATAGTGCTCTGTACACATTAAACATTCAATACATATGACTGAAAGAATGAAATATTTGTAGATGCACTCAATCAGTTCTCTCCCTCCTACCTTACTTTGCTGATCTGCTACTACAACCCGGTCCAGTCACTTTACTCCTCTAAGGACATCATACTTTGTACTTCGTTCTCATCTCTTTCATCACTGATCCTTTAACCATGCATTCCCTTGGGTCTGGAACTTGTTTCCACTTCATATCCAACAGACCACCATCACTCTCCCCGCTTCCTAAAAGCAACATCTCCTCCAAAACGCCATTCCTGTTAAGCTCTCATTTTCCCTACCAACCCTCCACTCTGCACTACTTAGGCACTTTGACACTCACCCCAGCACCACAGCATTTATGTACAGATCCATATACTCTACAAATTCCCTTATCTCTATTTTAATGTCTTTCCCCGCAGACTGTAAGCTCGCTGTAGGCAGGGAAAATATCTACTAAATCTATTGTGCTTTCCCAAGTACTTAGTACACTGCTCTGTCCACTGTAAGTGCTCAATAGTTACCGCTGATTGATGCAATAATAATACTATCCTAAACTGAATAATTTTCAATTCAAGTACTTTAAATTGTTTCAATGTAAGTGGCTAGAAATGAGGGCAACAATCACCCCAGAGGCTTATTAGGATCAAGGGGCTTCAAACACATTCTAGAATGATTAAGAGTTTAAGCTAAAGTCACTTCCCAGCTTCCAAAGCAGAACATTTTTTTCATGATTCCTATGGCTCAGCCTTCTGTCTTACCATCAGACCTCACCCCACCCCCAACCAACTCCTAATTAGGATTACCCAGAACCTTACATGAGGTGTTTTGGGTGGGAATTTCCAGTGGTTCTTCACATCACTCACCCATGACACACAGGATATTATTACTATTACACAAAAGCCCTGTCTGCTCTTTTATCTCATCCCTTTTCCTTTGGCATTTTAAGCGGGAGAGATTAAGACAGACCTCTTCACTGGTTTAATTAAGACACTTATCAGGGCTAGTTTGACACTAGATTAATATCACTGTCCAGCAAAAGCATTTTCCCCTTCACAAGAGCATTCACTCAGCCTGGCAGCCCTAACAATAAACACGTGAAAAATATCTAATCAGTCAGTAGTATTTCAGATCAATCAATCAATTGTATTTATTGAGCGCTTACTGTGTGCAGAGCACTGTACTAAGCACTTGGGAAGTACAAGTTGGCAACATATAGAGACAGTTGTGCAGAGCACTATACTAAGCATTTGGGAGACTACTATTGATTTGGTAGTTATGATCCCTGTCCTTGAGGACTTTACAGTGTACAGTGTGCAAAGCAATGTACTAAGTGCTTGGGAGATACACTAGAGTATTCCGTACGCATGATTCTTATTGCTCCTAATGATTAGTGATAATTTAATACGAATCCAAATATTACCATTTGAGCTTTTGGAGTTTATGGAAACAATGTATCTACCAATGCTTTACTACTGAACTCTTCCAAGTGCTAAGTACAGTGCTCTGCACTATGGTAAGCACTCAATAAATACCACTGATTGACTGGGAAACAAGTATTCATGTCAGGAAAGTATTTTTTTTTTTGAAAAGTTCTAGCTTTTCTATAGAGGCCTTACCTAATTTCAAAACATGCATACAATGCCGGAGTTAGCATTGGAGCTCCTTCCTTTACACCAGTATTTACATTTTTTAAAAAAGGTAAGACTCAAAAGAGGAGTAAGAATCAAGCTTAAGGAAAAATTTAACACATGCTGACCCTCTAAACTGCTCATGATGGAGCTTTTAAGGCCTCTTTAGCAGGAGGCTGTTTGGGTTTCCCCTACTGACCCAGTTTACTATTCATTCATTCAATTGTATTTATTGAGTGCTTACTGTGTGCAGAGCACTGTACTAAGCGCTTGGGAAGTACAAGTTGGCAACATATAGAGACGGTCCCTACCCAACAGTGGGCTCACAGTCTAGAAGACTAGTTACCCAGAGGGATGGGAGTAGAGTGTCTACGGTGTCAAGAGCACTGAACTAAGAGCTTGGGAGAGTAAAATGCAATTAGTAGACATAATCCCTGTTCTCAAGGACCTTATAATTTAGGTCCTTGGGAAGTACAAGTTGGCAACATATAGAGATGGTCCCTACCCAACAGTGGGCTCACAGTCTAGAAGACTAGTTACCCAGAGGGATGGGGGTAGAGTGTCTACGGTGTCAAAAGCACTGAACTAAGCATTTGGGAGAGTAAAATGCTTAACTATCTATTATTAGCAGGGACATAATCCCTGCTCTCAAGGGCCTTATAATTTAGCAGAGGCAGCAGACACTACTTACAGGAGCAAGTTAACTGGATATAAAAGGTATATACCGAGTGCTAAAGAATTGTATTTGGGTAGCACTTCATTTGCTAGACTATGGGCAGGGATAGTGTGTATTTACCCTATTCTACTCTCTCAAGCACTTAGTACAGTTTTCTGCATCAAATAAGCAATCAAAAAATATCACTGACTGATTGATTTAATAGCCTTTAAGCCAAACTGACCTATTTGCAAAAGATGGGAAACTCAGCACCCACATGTTTAATTCTCCCCTATTTCTCAAATCCTCTCCAAACAGGAATGAAAAGTTTGAATGTGACATTTTCTGCATCTCCAACATTACCTACCCAGTGACCCAAGGCAGCAGAGAGGCAATGCAGAGACGGAGAACAAGGTTGCAAATTCAGGGACTGGCTGTGGGATTATCAAATTGCAACCTTTTCATTTGAAATAAAAAAAAGCAAAAATCCAATCAGCCCACTTTATGAATCCTGAAGGAAACTGACGCTTGCAGGTGATAATGTCCTGGGTCCCACTCATTAAAAAATACAATATAGCAGTCATTTGCCAAACACCAAATTTTGAAATGAAGTCCCACCCAAAAAAATCAAGAGACTATAAAAATGGAGATAAGAATCAGTGTTGTGTAGTATTTATGTAGTTATATAGAAGTTATTATTAAAGGCCTACTGTTCATTCATTCATTTGTATTGACTGAGCGCTTACTGGGTGCAAAGCACTGTACTAAGCACTTGGGAGAATACAATATAACATCAGACACATTCTCTGCCCACAGCAAGCTCAGAGTCTAGATGAGGAGACAGACATTAATATAAATAAACAGATAAACAAATTAAATTACAGATATAAGATATATACACCCCGCTGGAGTTTTCCTCCCTGCTGGAGCAGAGAGAGATGCCCGGAAATCCTGAAGGAGACAGACATTGATATAAATGAATAGATAAATAAATTAAATTACAGATATACGATATATACAGCCTGATGGAGTTTCTTCTCTGCTGGAGCAGAGAGGGATGCCTGGAAATCCTGAAGGAGACAGACTTTAATATAAATAAATAGATAAATAAAATAAATTACAGATATAAGATATATACATCCCACTGGAGTTTCCTCCCTGCTGGAGCTGAGAGGGATGCCCGGGAATCCTGAAGGCGAGGGAGTGGGCAGCCTCTCTCCCACACAGCAGGCCGCGGCAGTGTTATTCCCAAAGAAGTGAAGCTGTGGGTGTCCCTGCTCCAATACAGTATTTACCTGCCCCTGCCCTTCTAACACATGAAACCCTGGTGGTGGTTTGGAAATTACTGCTCTCTAGCACCTCATAATAGATAATAATAATAATAATAATTGTGGCATTTGTTAAGCACTAAGTGCTAAGCACTATGCTAAGCAAGCAGAATAATCAGACCGGGCCTGAGGCCCAAGTCATTATGAATCTTTCAAAATCCACCCCCTCCACCTAAGCATGACCCCATCAAAACACTTGCCCCCTCCCTTTTTCCCTCCCTGACCATTATCTTCAACTATTTGCTCTCCAAAGGCATCTTCTCCCCTGCTTTCAAATATGCTCGTGTCTCCCCATCATAAAAAATCCCTCCCTTGACCCCACAACTCACTCCAGTTATTGCCCCTTCTCCCTCCTGCCATTGCTCTCCAAACTCCTTGAGTGAGCAGTCTATACCCACTGCCTCCACTTTCTAGCCTCCAATTCTCTCCTTGACCCCCTCCAATCTGACTTCCGTGCCCTTCACTCCACAGAAACCGCCCTCTCAATGGTCACAAATTTTCTTGCCAAATCCAGTGGCCTCTACTCCATCCTAATCCTCTCAACCTCTTAGCTGCCTTCGACAGTCAACCCCTCCGTTCTCCTGGAAACTTTATCTAACCTTGGCTTCACTGAAACGGTCCTCTCCTGGTTCTCCTATCTCTCTGGCTGCTCATTCTCAGTCTCTTTCGCAGGCTCCTCCTCTGCCTCTGATCCTCTAACTGTGGGGGATCCCTCAAAGCCCATTTCTGTTCTCCACCTACACCCACTCCCTTGGAGAAAACTCATTCACTCCCATGGCTTCAACTACCACTGCTATGCGGATGATTCCCAAATCTACATTTCCAGCCCTGATCTGTCTCCCTCTCTGCAGTTGTGCATTTCCTCCTGCCTTCAAGACATCTCTACTTGGATGTTCCAACCTCAACTCAAACTTAACATGTTCTAATGAGGACTCATCTTCCCACCCAAACTGTCCTCCCCAATTTTCCTGTCACTGCAGACAGCCCATCATCCTTCTTGTCTCGCAAGCCCATAAACTTGGCATTATCCTCAACTCCAACCCACATATTCAGTCTAACTCCACCCTTTCCTCTCCATTCAAACTGCTACCATGTTAACCCAAGCAGTATCCTATCCCACCTCGATTACTGAATCAGCCTCCTTGCTGACCTCATTCATTCATTCAATCGTATTTATTGAGCGCTTACTGTGTGCAGAGTACTGTACTAAGCGGTTGGGAAGTACAAGTTGGCAACCTTTAGAGACGGTCCCTACCCAACAACGGGCTCACAGTCTAGAAGGGGGAGACAGACAACAAGACATGTGGACAGGTGTCAACAGAATAAATAGAAATAAAGCCAAAGAGAGCCACCCTGACACACTTCCAGACACAGAAAACTAGAGAAAAACTGGGGAAGGTTAGCTGATCTAGCTACGGACATCAAATCAAATTTTACCTAGAGCAACATTCAAACACTGCCATGTGCAAAAAAAGATGTGGTATCTTTGAGGAGTTTACAACCTAATGGGGATACTGGATGGATGAACAAATAAAAGGGTATGAAGATAAACTGCCCATATATGAATATTTGCATAAGCTGCAGTGTTATACTGTGCTGAGTAATGTGGGAACGATAAAGAATGCAGTGAGGCAAAGGGGAGCTGGGATGACTGAAGGGTCTGACAGGAGCCAGGTAGGGCACGAGAACCCCAGGGTCCCCAAGCTGTACCCATTAAATCCATGAAGTGAGGCAGCCTTCACAGAAGGCCTGGAAAGAGGGTTCCCAGCCCCGGGGCCAATGCCATCCTTGCCTGTGGGTCTCCCCATCTTCTCTCTAAACCATCCTCACCTGGGCCTGTCCAACCCTGATGAGAAATACTCAAGATTGTGACTTCTTAAGGCCTCTCAGGAACCCATTCCAAAATGATTCTTAAAGAAAAATGATTGCAATACATACCATGAGTCAACGATCAGTTAGATCACCCATTCCCCACCCCTCCAGGGGCGGGGACCATACTCCAATTCCCTCCTTGACTCTCATCCAATCTGACTTCCGCCCCCTTGACTCCAAAGAAACCACCCTTTCAAAGGTCACCAAAGATCTCCTCCTTGCCAAATCCAACTCCATCCTATACTCCTCGACCTCTCAGCTGCCTTCAGCCCTGCTGGCTACCCCTTTTTGGAAACATTATAATAATAATAATAATAATAATAATAATAATAATGACGGCATTTGTTAAGCACTAAGTATGTGGCAAAGCACTGTTCTAAGCACTGGGGTGGATACAAGGTAATCAGGTTGTCCCACGTGGGGCTAACAGTCTTCATCCCCATTTTACAGATGAGGTAACTGAGGCACAGAGAAGTTAAGTGACTTGCCCAAAGTCACACAGCTGACAATTGGCGGAGCCGGGATTTGAACCCATGATCTCTGACTCCCAAGCCCGTGCTCTTTCCACTGAGCCAGGCTGCTTCTTCATTATCCAATCTTGGTTTCACTGACACTGTCCTCTCCTGGTTCTCCTCCTGTCTATCTGGCCATTCATTCTCAGTTCTTTCACAGGCTCCCCTGCCTTCCACCCGGTAACTGTGGGCGTCCCTCAAGGTTCACTTCTGGGTCTCCTCCTATTCTCCATCTACACCCACTCCCTTAGAGAACTCACACACTCCCATACCACCTCTATGCAAATGATTCCCAAATCCACATCTCCAACCCTGATCTCTCTCCCTCTCTGCAGTCTTGCATTTCCTCCTGCCTTCTTAAATAAAAGATATCTCTACTTGGATGTTCTGCCATCATCTCAAACTTAACACGTCCAAAAGAGAACTCCTTACCTTCCCATCCAAACCCTGTCCCCCCCGACTTTCTCATCACTGTAGACAGCACCACCATCCTCCCTGTCTTACAAGCCCAAAACCTTGGCGTTACCTGACTCACCTCTCTCACTCAACCTACATATTCAATCTGTCATTAAATCCTAACAGTTCAACCTTCACATTGCTAAAATCTGCCCTTTCCTCTCCAAACTGCTACAACATTAATCCACACAATTATCCTATCCTGCCTTGATTTCTGTATCAGCTTCCTTGCTGACCTCCCTGCCTCCTCTTTCTGCCCAATCTAGTTCATACTTCATTCTGCTGCCTGGATCATTTTTCTGTAAAAACATTCAGTCCATGTTTACCCCCTCCCCATGAACCTCCAGGAGTTGCTGCCCATCCACCTCTGCACCACACAGAAACTCCTTACCATCAATTTTAAAGCCCTCAATTACCTTGCCCCCTCCTAACTTACCTCACTGCTCTTCTACTACAACCACCCTGCACACTTTGTTCCTCTAAAGCCAATCTACTCACTGTACCTCCATCTAGTTTATCTCTCCACTGACCTCTCACCCACATCCCACCTCTGGGCAAACTTCTCAAGGTCTCTCAGGAATCCATTCCCTCTTCTCCCACTCCCGATGTCACCCTTGCACTTGGATCTGCTCCCTTTATTCACCCCTCCCTCAGCTTCACAGCACTCAGGTATATATTCATAATTTATTTAAATTATTGTCTGTCTCTCCCTCCCTCTAGACTGTAATAAGCTCCTTGTGGGCAGGAAACGTGCCTACCAACTCTGTTATACTGTTCTCTCCCAAACATTAATACAGTGTTCTACACATAGTAAGTCCTCAATAAAAATGACTGATATACTGTGTCCAATTCCCAGAGCTAAGGAAGAGTGCTCTGCTCATAGTAAGTGCTTAAAAATACTATTACTACTATCACCACCACCATTATGTTTTCTCACCTAACACAGTCTCATAAAATCTGTACATTTGACTAGATCCTGTTCTCTTAATACTGAAAAAGTTTTTATTCTCTTGTGCCAATTCTTGAAAAAGCACAAGTCAAAGGATGTTGAAAGCAATTTCCCAGAGCCACAGAGCTGGAAGAGACTTCAAGAAGTCACTGATTCCCTCCCTACCTACCTACCCTCTTTCTTGTGTAAAAATCCCCAGATTACTTTGTTAATTCAGTATGTCAAAACCTTTCCAAACAGTTTTTTTCCCTTTCTTCTTGCCCAGATTTTCAAAAGTGAGACCATGAAATCTTGGCACTCAAGGGATTTTTTTTAATTACTTAGTTCATGATATTATGTACTCTATTGCAGAATTAGTCAAAACCTGTAAAAAATTGACAGGGTTTTTGGCATTTTCTTTGCACCCTACCTCTTTTCATCTCTCCTGGTTTTCTTTCTCACTGAGGTTTTCCTGTTCCTTTATTGTGATTTCTTTCTCTTTTTCTCTCTTCCGTGAACACTTTTTTCCCCTAAGCTCCCTTGATATTCAGTCCTCTGCAGAACAGACTCAAAAGCAAAGTCTACTTTATAGTTAAAGTAATCTAACAGTTCCATAGTTTTTTATGGTATTTATTAAGCACCTATTTGTCAAACACGGTTTTCTAAGCACTGGGATAGGTACAGATTAAGTAGGTGGGACAGGGTCATAGGGCTTAAAGTCTAAGTAGGAGGGAGAACAGGTATTTAACTCTCATTTTACAGTTGAAATTGAGGCATAGAAAGTGAAGTGACTTGCCCAAGATCATATAGCAAACAATTGGCAGAGCCATAATTAGAACCAAACTACTCCAAACTACGCCAAACTGCTTCTCAGGGGCCACAAGAAGGCTATTACAAGAAAACCTATACAGGATATGCATACCTTTGGGGTTAGAAAGCAAGTCATAAAAAAGTTGCTTCATTATTTATCTTCATAAACTAGAAACTGGTTGAACTAAAATGAGCTGTTTCACTAAATGATTCCTGTCCTTATTTGAAATAACCTCCTTCTATGAAACCACCCCATTCTCAATTAGCTTCAAAACTTAACACCAAGAAGAAAACACTTCAACAAGGAAAACAAAGTTCACACAGTTGAACAACTAAAAAAATCAATATTTGTTTGAAACCATAAAAGTTGGGAAAAAACTGAATTAGAAATAACCACATGCTACATTCTTTAGATGCACCTTCTTCCCTGTGACTAACCAACAGCTCATCACACAAAGACAGGATTACTTCTGCCACCTGAATATTGAGGAAGAAACCCAACACCAACCCCCCACTGAACAAGTATACCTTGCATTCTACAACTCTGCCCTAACATGCTGAGCTGGAGTGCTCAACAAAACAAACTGGGATGAGGGCATGTGATACAGCTAATGTGCATCTAAACCTGAAACTCCCATGCAAAAACATGATAAAAGATTGATATTAAAGGGAACGCCAGCTGCCAAGAACTTTTAGAAGTAGGCATTCTGCATCTGGGGCTATGTTTTTTGTTATATGTACCCAAGTCCCCAGTAAGGTCCCCTAGGAGACACTCAATAAAGGTGGTTGATAACCCTGCGCACATTTTGAAAGAGCAGTATACTAGAGGTAGAAGCGACCAATTCCAAAGGTGCCTCATATTATCCGGGGGGAGCAGAGTCAAATACATCGCTTAAGAATTTAATCAGAGAAAGGTTCCCTCAGAAATGCAAGATAAATGATCCAAAATGAAGATGATGGGAAACACGATAGGCTGAACCCACACAGCCCTCAGCAATTCTGGCCATAAAAATTCTCTGCTCTTTTGGAGAGAGGCTGTGAATGACCAGGGTGACGGGAAGCAATCCAATCCTCTTTCAGGTGTTGGAGGCGAAATCATCTTCTAAAACAGATGTGCTGAATGAGACCCTATCTGTAAAAGGGGATAATGACACCTGCCTCTTACCCCATAGTGATGGGGTGAGAAATAACGGGATACTGTTTTCTCCAGTGTTTGAACTCCTCAGAAGAGGATGCCACATAAGTAGTATTATTTGAAACCTGCCACTGAAAAAGCTGAGAAATGCTCTTGGGACAATCATGCAGAGAATTAAAACTAAACTACTGGCAGAAAATGCTGACCGTAATGTTTTGATTTCCTTCCAAGACAAGTTTACCACTTCAGCAAAATACGATATGGTATTTAGGCTACAGAAGATCTTCTGCCTAATGCTTTGAAAATACCAAACTCTTCCTATCCTTCCCATTCAGGAAGAAATCCACCCAATACATGTGAATATTTTCCTCTGCCAGGACTGGATGGAATATCCAAAAGAATATGGACGGCTTTCTTACTCCATCTCCAGCCCCTGAGGCAGCTCTAGGTCACACCACCAGACACCTTGAAGCTAGCCCAAGCCCCAAGAGTTCTCTGGGAAAGTGTGATCCTACAAAACTGTTCTGGGCAACAATTCCCACGTTTCATCATCTAAACTTCCTACAATAGGAAGACTGTAGACTGTAATCTCATTGTGGCCAGGGAATGTGTCTATCCACTCTGTTATACTGTTAAATTGTACTCTCCCAAGAGCTAAGTACAGTGCCCCGCACACAGTAAGTGCTTAATAAATACCACTAATAGATTGACTTGCTTTGCAAACTGTTGCAGACCATATCCTCTAATCAAAATATCACACACACACACACACACACACACACACACACCACCCCCCCCCCCCAACCTCCCCCCACCGCAAATACAGAAGCGATTTTCAGGGAACACCAAAGTGCAAGGTTTATAAAAATGATGATTCAGAAATGGGCTCAGGTTAAAAAAAAGAAGATTGAGAATTTACATTTATCTATTCATCAACTGCTTATTAGTTTAACAATTCAATTTGAATGCTCAGTTAGAAGTGTGAAATGAGCAGCACATAAACCTTAGGAAGAGAAGAACAGTCACCTAATCAAAAACAGGCCTTCTAAGTCTGAGACTGTTTCTGGAAAAAGGTAGCTAGGATATGGAATATGAGTCAATTCCTTTATCAGCCTCGATCCTGGCAGGTGTTAAAGCTTTCCAGGATGTTAGGATCATCTGGTGTTAGGGCCCAGATCTCCTCGTTGGTCAGTTCTCCCAGAGGTGGATTTTTCCCCTCTCTTTTTGCTATGATGCCTAACAACCAGTCCGATCTTTCAGTCCTTATCAGCCCTATGGAGGGTGACCTCCTCTTATTTCTGGAGCAGGACATTTTCACCATCCAATGACCAGCACTCTGCTTGCTAGCTATTTTAAAGGGATGCTGATTGTGGGGAAAAATCCAACGTGGGACACCCAAAAGCATAAGACCCCAAGCACAGCAGGCAATTTAAGGACTCTATCCCACTCCCAACCCATGCTTCTCCCTAGAATCAGGAGAAGCAGCTTGGCCTAGTGGAGAGAACACAGTCCTGAAGATCACAGGATCTGGGTTCTAATTCCAGCTGTCACTTGGTTGCTGTGTGACCCTATGCAAGTCACTAAACTTCCCTGTGCCTGTTACTTCATCTGTAAAGTGAGATTAAAACTGTAAGCCTGATTATCTTGTTTCTACCCCAGCGCTTAAAACAGTGCTACATACATAGTAAGCACTTAACAAATGTCATTAAAAAAACCAAAACCCCACAAACCTACTGGTAGTCTGAAGCAGGACCACGAATCCAAGTGGCCAGCCTGGGGTCGCTCAATGCTTAGCACAGGTCCCAAGATGGCACCCAAGGGGAATTGTCCAAAATGGTTGCAGAGAAACAGATGGGAGGGCAAAGCTCAGTTTTACTCCTCCCCAACTCCTCCCAGTCTTCAAGTGGAAATCTGAAAGTCTGGGGTGAAGCTGACAGGAAAGGTATGAGGCCTGAGGTCACAGAAAGTGGAGGAGTTGGTACTAAGCGGAGGAGTTGGTACTAAGCGGAGGAGTTGGTACTAGATGGAGAAAGAATGGGCTCTGATAGTCTCGTCTGGAATAGATTTCACTGAAAATAGATTGACCTTTCATCTTCAGATTCATAAATTAAGTGTAAAACAACCAGGCAGAGGTCCTGGGGTTACACCATATGTGAAGGTTTCAATACTGAAATGGATATTTCCAGTTACCACAGACCCCTCACTAACTGAATGGATTTGTGACCATGCAGATAACCAAGAAACTTGAATGCAAAACCAGAAGACATTTGCCAGAGGTTTATGCTTTCCTGAGACTCCCACATACTTCAGAGGCACTCCTTGCTCCTGCTGGTCAAATGCCCTAAATCTCTGCACTACATTTATAGCCAAAGGCACATTCCAGTTGAAACAGAAGAGAAGTCCTAAGAAGCTATCAGATATTTAGATCTTTTCTAGGTGGGAGTGTATGATTTCATAACTCTCTCTCTCTCACCAGACTTTGAAGTTCTAGTTCATTTTAATACTGGAAGGGCTACCAATCAGGTATTTAGACCTCTAAAATACTACAGTAACCATGTTGCTTTAACTCAGCAGGAGATGGTCACAAGAATAAAACCTGTCCCTGCTCAGAATCCCTCAAAAAGAATAAAAGCATAAATTTCTGGTGCTTCACATCACAGAGTCTCATTTATTAAAGTCTACAAATTAGGAAGCTAATCCTTAATTTATCAACATTATCTGCTCTATAGTGAGTACGGTCCGCCTTCCCCTGTAGTGTGCGTTTTTCTGTATAATAGCACACTTTAAAAATCAGACTTGCAAAAAAGTTCAAAAGTTTACAGCCCATCCTTTCCTCAGAAGATCACAATTCCGAACAGGAGTCATCCTTCCAGTCTCACATGTTCCTAAATTATTATTCACCTTGGAAGAGTGAGTACCAATCAGCCAATTGTTGATATTTACAGGGTGCTTACTACGTGCAGATTACTGAATTAAGCACTTGGGAGAGTATGGTAGAATTGAGAGTCACAATCCCTATTTCAAGGAGTTTAAGACACGATCCCTGTCCCTCAGGAGATTGACAACTGTTGCTCATATTGCTCGCTTAAAACAGTTACAAATAAATATTTTTTTTTACACTTGAAGTTTTAATAATAAAATTACTGGAGACTGAGAAATCAGTGAAAGAATGCTCAACCAGGTGGGGTACAAGACACAATAAACCTGTGGGATTATTTTAAAATTCAGATCCCCTGAGCTCATCCAAAGTTTGGGGATGTAGGGAGAGAGCAGGGATGCCCACCCTTGGCTGGTGCTTCCTTAAATTCAGTGGGGGAAGGAAGAAGGCATGGCATGTATGCGCATATCTTCTTTTTCTCTCTCTTTCTCTCTTCCCTCCCCTCTGGGGCTACTTAAACATCATTTATGCACCTGTTATAAACCACAGGACAATTGCAGAATCCATTTCTGAAAAGTAAAGAGTAAACTATTAGTACTTCCAAAGTGGGAAGGCAACACTTACACCTGATGAAGCTCAAGAGGCCAAAAGAAATGTTTGGACAACTGTCCATTTCTGTAACGGGGTCAATGGATGGTTTGGAAATAAGGCCCAGGTGGGGGATTGAGTGGTTCAATTGGCCAGCCCAGTTTAAACCCAACCGTTTTGCTGTCCAAGCTAAATTACCAGGCACAAACAACCTGCAGCCACTGTCATTATCTAAGACACTCGATAGACACAGTTCTAAATAAAAGAATGCGCCAAGCTTTGCCATTACATTTGTGCCTGCCCAAAACAGTAGTCAACAGCAGCCTCTTTAAATGTGAAGGACCGTCTAGACAAACCTCAGGCTGTCCTGGAAAGCTTCTGGCAAAGAGGGTGGTGTGAGGGCAGGCGAGAAGACCATGGTTAGAAATCATAAAATGGAGAGTCAGGGAGCAATGCAGAGAACCTGGAAAGGGGACAGCTACCTTCCCTCTCTTTGAGGGCCCAGACTCAAGGATCAATCAATTGTATTTTTAGAGCACTGTACGAAGCATTTCGGAGAGCAAAATATAATAAGTTGATAAACACATTCCCTGCTCACAAGCTTACAGTGTTCTGCCAGTCCACTCAGCACTTAGAACAGAGCTTGACACATAATTCCATAATTCCACTCATGCCCTCCAGTTCAGTCACCATCCAGATGGGAATGTAAATCATACCCACTTCAGCAACAGACAAAAAAAGGGGGGTACACCAGTGAAGAAAGGGATTCCAGATAGCATTAGACTAATAAGCTCCTTCATAATAATAATAATGATGGCATTTAAGTGCTTACTATGTGGCAAGCACTGTTCTAAAGCGCTCAGGTAGACACAAGGTGATCAGGTTGTCCCACATGGGGCTCTCAGGCTTCATCCTCATTTTACAGATGAGGGAACTGAGGCAGAGAAGTTAAGTGACTTGCCCAAAGCCACCCAGCTGACAAGTGGCAGAGCTGGAACTTGAACTCATGACATTATACTCTCCAATGCGCTTAGTACAGTGGTCCGCATAAAGTAAGCGCTCACTAAATACCACTGATTATTTTCAGCATCAGTACCTTCCCCAGTCATTCTTCCCTGCTGCTAAGGAAGCACCCAAGAAAAGCAGCCAAGAGGTGGAGAACAGCTGTACCAGAAACGCAGTTTCACTTGGTCCAAGTGACCTTTGGAAAGCAGGGAGCTTGGGGCTTTAACAAGGGAGAAATCATGTGCCAGATCTGTTCACAACAGGCCTGAAAGGATAGGTGTACAAGACAAAATTGGCAACCCCCATTTTAGCCATTACAACTTTCTAGTTTTGTTTCAGGTTTCGGGAATGTGGGTATCCTAATGTTTCTCCAGAACCTCTCCTAAGTCCTCTCCACACCGAGGGAAATGGTACTTTCCAATATCCTACTGTACTAGATCTGGATTTTCTTTTTCTTTCAAAAGAGTATTCAGTAATAGTCCCTAAAATTGCAAAGGCAAAACTCTACTGTGTGAAGGTACCCTTCAAAGCGGCAATATACTGCAGACGTAATAGTTCAACTGCTTATAGCATCACTGATAGAAGCACTCAATCCTCAGGATACCATCTCTACAGTGTCAAAAAAAGCAGCAAAGGAAGAGAGACATTAAAGTGGTATTCTAAGGTGTGTTTTCAAGTAAGGTGTTGAGGCAAGTAAGATTTACCAGCTCATTCTGACACTGTCCCCAAACTAAAAGGCATTTTGGCCATTTATCATCATTGACAAATCTGAGCTTCCTTATTCAAGGAGCCACCCTAGTGCACTCATTACCAGCTTTCCATCTCTAGAGTAAAAGGATGCTTCTCTTGGCTCAATCAATGGTATTTACTGAACACTTACACTGTACTAAGTGCCTGGGAGAGTACAATGCAATAGAGTTGACAGGCACGATCCCTGCCCTCAAAGGTTTTAAAATCTAGTGGGGCTGGGGTGTCAAAGAGCTTAAGGGGTGGGTACAAAGCCAAGTACATAGGCAACACAAAAAGGAAGGGAAATGAGGGGTTAGTCTGGAAAGGCCTTTTGGAAGAAGATAGGATTTTAGCGGGGCTTTGAAGACTGGGAAAGTGGTGGTCTGCCAGATCTGAGCGCTTACTTGGCCAAGCACTTGGGAGAGAGAAATAGCGTTAGGTCAAATATTCCAGTACCATAATTACCATGGGTTATTACTGGCATTATCACTAACAGTACCTGTATAAGGTCTTGAAGGTAAACTCAGTGACAGTACCTCCACCTCTTCCAAAAAAAGGGAATATCCCTCTAAAGAGTGGATGATACGTTTTCTTTTCTCCTTCCCCTGCCTCACATGAACCCAGTCATAATTCTGCCAATATGGAAAATTGTGCAACACAGTGGGGCTTTTTCCATAGTCGTTTCTGGGGGCCATAGCAAAATTATATTGGATGTTCCAGTGACCTTTTTTAAAGGGGGCTAGAGACGAATGGAAAAGCACCTGTGATATTCAGAATTTGATAAAATGCATGGGCATATGTAAGGAGGTTTGAAAGAGTACCCAGCAAACTGTGATAAACACGCAGTCACTTGACTGCAGGCGATCACTGTAAGTCGAGTTTTACCTCACCTAAACAAGCTTCGAACTTGCACTGACCTAGAGGCGTTCAACTCACTCACTACAAGTCCTGCAAGTTCATAATGATACTGCAGTGTCAGCCTATCCTCCTGGGAGAAAGCCATTTGGAATCGCAGATTTAATGATGTCAACATGACAGATCATAAGTCTTTTGGATTATTAAAAGCAGTCTTCTTAGATAAGTATTAACTTCAGCTCAGGACATTTCCAAAGCACTGGCCCACAACCCACCCTCTGCAAAGCAGTCCAGATTGACACAGTTGTACCTCAAGTCAAAGGAAAAAAGAGGAAAGCGGGACAAGTATAAATGCAAGGAAGAGAAAGAAGAAAAGTTATGAAAGGGTAAGAAGAGGCAGCGTTGGTAGGACTTGAAGCAGACGGGAGTATCTAGATTTGGAAGCGAATACAGGGCCTGGAAAGTTAAAGAATGGCTGGGACACGAAGTGGAAGATGGTTGTATGTGGGTAGAAGCAGCGCAGCCTGATGGATAAAACACGGTCCTGAAAGTCCGAAGACCTAAGTTCTAATCCCCTCTCTGCCACTTGTCTGCTGTGTGACCTTGGACAAGTCACTTAACTTCTCTGTGCCTCAGTTACCTCATATGTACAGTGAGGATTTAGACTGTGAGCCCTACGTGGGACAGGGATTATGTCCGACCAGATTACCCTATATCCACCACAGCATTTAGTACAACATCAGTCATACAAAAAGTGTTTAAATGCCAGTGTTTAAAAAGCGGTACAAGAAAGGGTAGATGTCAGAGAACTGGCCAGAGGTTGCTAATATCAGGAAGTTACAACCGAACCCATCTCATTAAAGTATTAATGACATTTGCTCCCTAGAAATGATTATCTTTATGTAATCCATAAGAATAAGACACTTTGCCCTTGTCTAACAGCCCCTCATAATGTTCTAGATGTTACAATCATTTAATAATCCTAGGAAGCTATCTGGATTTTGATATTATTACCATTTGGAAGCAATTACTCCTTTGGAAATCCCACTCCAAATTTACAGTTCACCCCCCCCTGCTCAAAAGGAACTTAACTCCCGTTTTCCAGCGAAACCTGGATTTGAACGACGCGAACAAATGTTTCTCCTCGGCCTACGCCTCAAAGAGTTTCCACTCATCACCTATTTTCGGGCAAAGCAACAAAATCTAGGGACAACACCCAGTTCTTGGGCGCAAACTGGTGGAAACACCTGGATAATGACGGGGCTAGCCATTGAGACCCAAACTTCACATTTAAAATAATTTTTAAAAACCATGATTGGGGACAACCATGTTTGCTTTCACTTTCTAATGCAATTATCACCTGGCAGGGAGCACATCTCTGACCTAGAGTGGGTGGGAATCTGGGAAGAAACAGGGGGCCGAAAGCCAGATTTACCCTACCTTCTCCCATTACCTACAGGTTCATTCCATCCTATTTATTGAGCACCTACCGTGTGCAGGGCACTGTAGTAAGCACTTGGGCAAGCACAATTCAGCAGTCAAAAGAGACAATCTGTGCCCCCAAGGAACTCACAGTCTGGGGGTGTTGGAGACGGGCATTAATACAAGTAAACAGGCATCAATACAAGTAAAGATGAAGCAGTGTGGACAATTAAAATTACAAATGGGCACGGGCCTGGCAAAAAGTGGGGATGGAAGTCGGTGCCAAGATGGAAAACCGGGCCCTTTCCCTGGGTCCAGACCTTCCCAACCCAAGGCCACATTGCCGGACATTTTCCTCCTTCCCGAGTGGAGAGGGCGGGATGCTCCCACCCCACCGGGGGAAGGGAAACTCTTCTCCCCGCAGACCCGGGCCCAACCCTCAACCTCATGGGCGTGGGCCTGGGAAAAGTGGGGGGCGGCTCGCTCTCCTCCCCGTGCTCCGCACACTCCTCTCGTGCTCCGTTCACACCTCTCCGTGCTCCCCTTACTCCGCTCGCTGTGCTCCCCGCGCTCCTCTCCCTATACTCCTTGTGTTGTTCTCTCCCCGCACCCCGTGCTCCTCTTCCCATATTCCTCATATTGTTCTCCCCGTGCCCTTATCCCCGTGCGCTCCCCTCCCCGTAGTCATCTCTCCGTAGTCCCCGCGCTCCTCTCCCCGTGCTCCGCTCCCCGCGGTCCCTGCGCTCCTCTCCGTGCCCCCCGCGCTTCTCTCCATGCACCCCGTGCTCC
This sequence comes from Tachyglossus aculeatus, assembly GCF_015852505.1. NCBI lineage: Eukaryota > Metazoa > Chordata > Mammalia > Monotremata > Tachyglossidae > Tachyglossus > Tachyglossus aculeatus. The sequence continues at coordinate 37,482,909 of NC_052067.1, read as the reverse complement.
TCGCCCCGCGCTCCACTCCATGCTCCCCTTACGCCCCACTCCGTGCTCCCCGTACTCCTCTCCCCGTGCTCCCCGCGTTCCTCGTGCTCCCCGCGCCCCTCTCCCCATATTCCTTGTGTTCCCCTCCCCGTGCGCTCCCCTCCCCGTAGTCCTCTCTCCGTGTTCCCCGTGCTCCTCTCCGTGCTCCCTGTACTCCCCGCGCTCCGCGCTCCCCTCCCCGCGTTCCCCGTGTTCCTCCCCCCATTTTCCCTGTGCTGTTCTCCCCGTGCTCCCCTCCCCGTGCGCTCCCCTCCCCGTAGTCATCTCTCCGTGGTCCTCTCCCCGCGCTCCACTCCATGCTCCCCTTACGCCCCGCTCCGTGCTCCCTGTACTCCCCGCGCTCCCCTTCGAGCTCTCCGCGCTCTCTGTACTCCCCGCGTTCCCTGCGCTCCTCCCCGCGTTCCTCGTGCTCCTCTCCGTGTCCCCCGCGCTCCTCTCCCCACATTCCTTGTGCTGTTCTCCCCGTGTTCCCCTCCCCGTAGTCATCCCTCCGTGCTCCCCTCCCCGCGTTCCTCTCCGTGCTCCCCGCACCCCTCTCCGTGCTCCCCGCGCTCCCCTCCCCATACTCCTTGTGTTGTTCTCCCCGATGCGCTCCCCTCCCCGTAGTCATCTCTCCGTGCTCCCCTTCGAGCTCTCCGCGTTCCTCTCCGTGCTCCCCGCGCTCACTCTCTCCTCCCCGTGCTCCCCTTCGATCTCTCCGCGCTCCTCTCCGTGCTCCCTGTACTCCCCGCGCTCCTCCCCGTGCTCCTCTCCCCGTACTCCCCGCGCTCCACTCCATGCTCCCCTTACGCCCCGCTCCGTGCTCCCCGTGCTCCCCTCCGAGCTCTCCGCGCTCCCCTCCCCACGTTCCCTGCGCTCCTCTCCATGCACCCCGTACTCCCAGTGCTCCTCTTCGTGTTCCCCGCGCTCCTCTCCCCATATTCCTTGTGCTGTTCTCCCCGCGCTCCTCTCCCCATATTCCTTGTGGCGTTCTCCCCGCGTCCCTCTCCCCATATTCCTTGTGGTGTTCTCCACGTGCTCCCCTCCCCATATTCCTTGTGCTGTTCTCCCCGCGCTCCTCTCCCCATATTCCTTGTGGCGTTCTCCCCGCGTCCCTCTCCCCATATTCCTTGTGCTGTTCTCCCCGCGCTCCTCTCCCCATATTCCTTGTGGCGTTCTCCCCGTGCTCCCCTCCCCATATTCCTTGTGCTGTTCTCCTCCCCGCGCTCCCCTCCCCCTATTCCTTGCGCTCCTCTCCCCATATTCCTTGTGCTGTTCTCCCCGTGCTCCTCTCCCCATATTCCTTGTGCTGTTCTCCCCGTGCTCCTCTCCCCATATTCCCTGTGTTGTTCTCCCCGTGCTCCTCTCCCCATATTCCCTGTGCTGTTCTCCTCGTGCTCCCCGCGCTCCTCTCCCCATATTCCTTGCGCTGTTCTCCCCGCGTTCCTCTCCCCATATTCCTTGCGCTGTTCTCCCCGTGCTCCCCTCCCCTTATTCCTTGTGGCGTTCTCCCCGCGCTCCCCTCCCCATATTCCCTGCGCTGTTCTCCCCGCGCTCCCCTCCCCATATTCCCTGTGCTGTTCTCCCCGCGCTCCCCTCCCCATATTCCCTGTGCTGTTCTCCCCGCGCTCCCCTCCCCATATTCCTTGTGCTGTTCTCCCCGTGCTCCCCCTTCCCCGTACTCCTCTCCCCGCGCTCCCCTCCGTGCTCCCCGCGCTCCTCTCCGTGCTCCCCACACTCCTCTCCATGCACCTGGTGCTCCCCGGGCTCCCCTCGGTGCTCCCCGCGCCCCTCTCCCCCTGCTCCGCTCCCTACGCCGCGACTCAGTGGCAACAGCCCGGGCTTTGCAGTCCGAGGTCATGGGTTCAAATCCCGCCACCGCCAATGATCAGCTGTGCGACTTTGGGTAAGTCACTTCACTTCTCGGTGCCTCGGCTCCCTCATCTGGAAAATGGGAGTTCATTCATTCAAAAGTATGTATTGAGCGCTTACTGTGTGCAGAACACTGCACTGAGCGCTTGGGAAGTACAAGTTGGCAACATCTAGAAACGGTCGCTACCCAACAGCGGGTTCACAGTCTAGAAGGGGGAGACAGACAACAAAACAAAACATATTAACAAAATAAAATAAATGGAATAAATATGTACAAATAAAATAAATAAATAGTAGAGTAACAAACACGTACAAATATACATACAGGTGCTGTGGGGAGGGAAAGAAGGTAAGGCGGGTTAAAACTGTGAGCCCCCCGTGGGACAACCTGATCACCTTGTAATAATTCATTCATTCAATCGTATTTATTGAGCGCCTATTGTGTGCAGAGCACTGTACTAAGCGCTTGGGAAGTCCAAGTTGGCAACATATTAGAGACGGTCCCTACCCAACTGCGGGTTCACAGTTTAGAAGGGGGAGACAGACGACAAAACAAAGCATATTAACAAAATAAAATAAACAGAATGAATATGTGCAAATAAAATAGAGTAACAAATACGTACAAACAAATACAGGTGCTGTGGGGACGGGAAGGAGGTAAGGCGGGTCAAAACTGTGAGCCCCCCGTGGGACAACCTGATCACCTTGTAATAATAATAATAAAGTGCTTACTATGTGCAAAGCTCTGTTCTAAGCCCTGGGGAGGTTACAAGGTGATCAGGTTGTCCCGCGGGGCGGGGGGGGGGGCTCACAGTCTTCAACCCCATTTTCCAGATGAGGGAACGGAAGCCCAGAGAAGTCACCCAGCTGACTATTGGCAGGGCCGGGATTTGAACCCATGACCTCTGACTCCAAAACCCGGGCTCTTTCAATCAATCAATCAATCGTATTTGTTGAGCGCTTACTGCGAGCAGAGCACTGGACTAAGCGCTTGGGAAGTCCAAGGTGGCAACGTTCCACCGAGCCACGCTGCTTCTCCTAACCTCCCCAGCGGTTAGAGCAGTGCTTTGCACGTAGTAAGCGCTTAATAAATGTCATCATTCTGATTATTGGGCCCCCCAGGCTCCTTCCTCCGGGCTCCCCTGGGCCTACGCGGTCCCCGGGCGGGTGGTCTTCGGGGCAGGGCTTACCTTGTCCGGAAAGGAGCTGCGCCGCGGCCAGCACTGGGCCTCCCAGCAGTGCCAGGGCCAGTGCCAGGGCCAGTGCCAGCCAGGCCGGTGGCCCTGACCCCCGGGCCCTGACCCCCAGGCCCCCGGCCATGGCCCCGGCTCGGCCACCAATGCCCTCACCGCTCCGCCCTCACCTCCTTTCCTCCTCCTCCTCCTCCTCCTCCACCACTTCCTCTGCTCCTCCTCCACCACCTCCTCTGCTCCTCCTCCACCACCTCCTCTGCTCCTCCTCCTCCCCCCACCATGCCTCTCCTCAATCAATCAATCAATCAGTCGTATTTATTGAGCGCTTACTGTGTGCAGAGCACTGGACTAAGTGCTTGGGAAGTCCAAGTTGGCCACAAAGAGAGACAGTCCCTACCCAACAGTGGGCTCACAGTCCTCCCTCTCCCACATATAATAATAATGATTCTGGACTGTGAGCCTCCTCAATCAATCAATCAATTGTATTTATTGAGCGCTTACTGTGTGCAGAGCACTGGACTAAGCGCTTGGGAAGTCCAAGTTGGCAACATAGAGAGACAGTCCCTACCCAACAGTGGGCTCACAGTCCTCCCTCTCCCACATATAATAATAATGATTCTAGACTGTGAGCCTCCTCAATCAATCAATCAATCAATCGTATTTATTGAGCGCTCACTGTGTGCAGAACACTGGACTAAGCGCTTGGGAAGTCCAAGTTGACAACATAGAGAGACAGTCCGTACCCAACAGTGGGCTCACAGTCCTCCCTCGCCCGCATAGAATAATAATGATTCTAGACTATGAGCCTCCTCAATGAGTCAATCAATTGATCGTATTTATTGATTGCTTACTATGTGCAGAGCACTGGACTAAGCGCTTGGGAAGTCCAAGTTGGCAACATAGAGAGACAGTCCCTACCCAACAGTGGGCTCACAGTCCTCCCTCTCCCACATATAATAATAATGATTCTAGACTGTGAGCCTACTGTTGGGTAGGGACCGTCTCTATATGTTGCCAACTTGGACTTCCCAAGCGCTTAGTACAGTGCTCTGCACACAGTAAGCGCTCAATAATAATAATAATAATGGCATTTATTAAGCGCTTACTATGTGCAAAGCACTGTTCTAAGCGCTGGGGAGGTTACAAGGTGATCAGGTTGTCCCATGGGGGGCTCACAGTCTTAATCCCCATTTTCCAGATGAGGTAACTGAGGCACAGAGAAGTGAAGTGACTTGACCCAAGTCACACAACTGCTAATTGGCAGAGCTAGGATTTTAACCCATGACCTCTGACTCCAAAGCCCAGGCTCTTTTCCACTGAGCCACGCTGCTTCTCAATAAGTACGATTGATTGATTGATTGATGATGGCATTCGTTAATCAATCAATCAATCGATCGTATTTATTGAGCGCTTACTGTGTGCAGAGCACTGTACGAAGCGCTTCGGAAGTCCAAGTTGGCAACATAGAGAGATGGTCCCTACCCAACAGAGGGCTCACAGTCTAGAAGGGGGAGACAGACAACAACACAAAACATGTTAATAAAATAAATAGAATAAATATGTACAAATAAAATAAATAAATAGAGTAATAAATACGTACAAACATATATACATATATACGGGCTCACAGTCTATGTGCAGAGCACTGTTCTAAGCGCTGGTCCTGGGGTACCCTTGCTTGCACCCCCACCCCCCCCACCTCCAAGACATAATAGAGAAGTATAACAAATACCACAGTAATAACAAATAACATAATAATAATAACAATAATAATAATGATGGCATTTGTTAAGCGCTAACTGTGTGCAAGCACTGGGGAGGATACAATAATAATAATAATAATAATAATAATAATGGTATTTGGTAAGCGCTTACTATGTGCAATTACTCGTATTTATTTTACTTGTACATATGTATTCTACTTATTTTATTTTGTTAATGTGTTTTGTTCTCTGTCTCCCCCTTCTAGACTGTGAGCCCACTGTTGGGTAGGGACCGTCTCTAGATGTTGCCAACTTTTACTTCCCAAGTGCTTAGTACAGTGCTCTGCACACAGTAAGTGCTCAATAAATACGTTTGAATGAATGAATGCAAGTGCCAGGGAGAGTACAATAATAATAATAATAATGATGGTATTTGTTAAGCGCTTACTATGTGCAAGCGTTGGGGAGAATACAATAATAATAATAATGGTATTTGTTAAGCGCTTACTATGTGCAAAGCACTGTTCTATGCGCTGGGGAGATTACAAGGTGATCAGGTTGTCCCATGGGGGGGCTCACAGTCTTAATCCCCATTTTACAGATGAGGTAACTGAGGCCCAGAGAAGTTAAGTGACTTGCCCAAAGTCACACAGCTGACCAGTGGCGGAGCCGGGATTTGAACCCCTGACCTCTGACTCCAAATAATAATGATGGTATTTGTTAAGCGCTTACTATGTGCAAAGCACTGTTCTAAGCACTGGGGAGGTTACAAGATGATCAGGTTGTCCCACGTGGGGCTCACAGTTTTAATCCCCATTTAACAGATGAGGGAACTGAAGCATAGAGAAGTGAAGTGACTTGCCCAAAGTCACAAAGCTGGCAGTTGGCAGAGCCGGGATTTGAACCCCTGACCTCTGACTCCAAAGCCCGGGCTCTTTCCACTGAGCCACGCTGCTTCTCCTCATATACAAGGCTTATACATACAAAGTGATGATTGTCCCAAATAGGGCTCAGAGTTTTCATCCCCATTTTACAGATGAGAGAAGTTATGTGACTTGCCCAAGGTCACACAGCAGATGTGGGGGAGCTGGGATTAGAACCCATGACCTCTGACTCCCAAGCCCGTGCTCTTTCCACCGAGCCATGCTCCTTCTCTGATGGACTTTGTATCCACCATAACACAACCCTCCCTGTTTTCAAAGTCCTCCTGAATGGAGGACTCCTGAATAACCCTCTTCCTTGGTTGGGCTATTTCATCAGCCTCCCTTTGCACTTATGTGCATACTGGTTTATTTATCCATTCTTTCAATCCATTTAGCCTACTTTTGTTTTTTCCAGTTGTATCAACATTTTTCTTCTTATTCCCGTTGTATGCTTACAATCGGTGTTTGCATGTTTTCCTGTTAAGATCGTAAGCTCCTCAAAGGCAGGACCTTGTTTTCAACTTTTATTGTATGTCACCGGGTTCCTGTATTCTGCACACCATTGGCGCTTAGTTAACACTGATGAGGAGGAGGAAGAGGAGGATGATGAAACTAAAATTGCTCACTAGGAAGGCAGGGAGCTCTTAGTCTCTCCCCTCATGTGAAAGCCTTGAGACTCCCCAAGGAGGCGGTGGAATGGAGACAGAAGACTTGGGGGTGGAAAAGTCCAAAATGTAATCTGTCATTCAAGTGATGTGCTGAAGGCGAGGCTCCAGGTAGGATGGAGAGAAGGAAGGAAAGAAAAGGAGGACTCTGGATATCCACCCCTCGTCTGAAAGGCGCACTCCCTAAAAGTGCAGGTTCAGGTCAAAAGATAAATTTTTCACTAGCAAAATCCCCTTTACCTCAAGCAGAACCACTGTATGCTTTCCACCTTACTGCCAGGGGAGTTGCGATTCCATTCTTCTAGACTGTGAGCCCACGGTTGGGTAAGGACCGTGTCTATATGTTGCCGACTTGTATTTACCAAGCACTTAGTATAGTGCTCTGCACACAGTAAGCGCTCAATAAATACGACTGAATGAATATCATTGCACTTCTAGACTGTGAGCCCGCTGTTGGGTAGGGACCGTCTCTGTATGTTGCCAACTTGTACTTCCCAAGCGCTTAGTACAGTGCTCTGCACACAGTAAGCGCTCAATAAATACGATTGAATGAATTGCACTCCTGTGGACAGCCTCTCTCTGTGCAGAGGCAGGTGCTTTGTGAGATAGAGTATTTTGGCTTAAGGAAAACGCGTCAGGAGTACAAAAAGCACCCAGGCATGAAGTGAGAAACAAACATGTTTTTACCAACATTTTAAGGTGAGCAAAGTTGGGTTTCCTCTTCTCAAGAAATCCATTTAGTATTAGCCTCCTGATTCACTAGGGAAGCACTGCAACCTAGTGGAAAGAGCACTGGCCTGGGATCTGGTTTTCTAATCCAGCCTGCACGACCTGCTGTGTGATCTTGGGGAAGTCACTCAACTTCTCTGTGCCTCAGTTTCCTCATCTGTAAAATGGAGATTCAATCCCTGTTCTCCTTCCTACTTAGATTGTGAGCCCCATGTGAGACCTGGACTATGTCCAACCTGAATAACTTGTATCTACCCCAGATCTTAGAACACTGTCCGACACTAGGTGTTTAACAAATACAATAGTCATAATTAGAGCCAGAGAGAGCTTGCCAGGCCTAGGACAACTGAACAGGCCAGGGTCTCTTGACATCATTGGATGCACCCCTGGGAGATGGGTCAGTCAGTCAGTCGATCGTGTTTATTGAGTGCTTACCGTATGCAGAGCACTAAGAACTAAGGGAGAGTACACTATAACGTTGGGTAGGGACTGTCTCTATATGTTTCCAACTTGTACTTCCCAAGCGCTTATTACAGTGCTCTGCACGCAGTAAGCGCTCAATAAATACGATTGATTGATTGATATAACAGACACTGCCCACATTGAGCTGGTCTGAGGAGCTGCCAGACTGCTGGTTCGTCAGGCCCTGCCTGGGATTTGGAGCCCAGGTGTGGTTCTGTATTGGTTTTGCCCAGATCCTGTGGGTCAGCACAGAGCCACAGCAACCACCCTGGTTGCCTGTTCCAGGGTGAAATCTCCTGAACAGTCCAGAAGCTCTTTTTCATATCAAAGCAAACTCTTTTTTGGCCCTGTAACTCCAAGAGGCTAAAGGGCTTTGATTCAGACTCGTCAGTACAGTTTTGTTGCTAAGACTGTAGCCGATGTCTCTGAGTGCCTTTTCAAGTGAGGAAATTACAGCTGCCAGATGTCCCTGGATGACCCTGGCCTGTGTCTGAGGCATCAACGGAAGACCACTGGCCTCCAGCTTCCTGGTCGACTGCAGGCTCTCCTGGCACCCTGGGAATGGTGTGGGGGGAGAGGAAATGCCGAGCAGGGGCCTTCCTCTCTCCTGCCTTAGAAATTGCAAGAGATTCAATCCCTGGTCTCCCTCCCACTTAGACTGTGAGCCTTATGTAGCACAGGGGATGTGTACAACCTGATTATACTGTATCTGCCCCAGTGCTTAGAACAGGGTTTGACCACATAGTAAGTGTTTAACAAATATAATAATAGTAGAGAAGCAGTGTTCCTAGAGATTAGAGCACAAGCCTGGGAGTCAGAAGGACATGGGTTCCCTTCCCATAATGAACGTCTAATGAAAGTCTAGAGGAGGACAAGTTTACGTTAGAGCTTCTTAGTGGTGAAGCCACCTTCTAGAAGATGTGAGTTCACTTCTCTAAATGTCTACTCCTCTACCAGGAAAGTTTTGAGTCTTGAACCCTCTGGCTCTGCCATGTTTTTTGGGAAACAGTGCTGTTGCAAACTTGAAGTGATTCACACAGCGGGATGTTTTCTAGCAGTCAAGGATTCCCCACCCTCAGCTCTCCGTCAGTGGGGGCTAAACAGGTGGAATTCATTCCCACAGGAAGTTGAAGTAAAGAAGTTTCCAGAAGGGCTTGGATAAATTCATGATGAGAAGTCAGAGTTGATGGATGTTTTTCCTGTCCACAAGGATCTTGCAGTTTCGAGGGGGAGACAGCGTGGCTCAATGGAAAGAGCAGCATGGCTCAATGGAACGAACACGGGCTTGGGAGTCAGAGGTCATGGGTTCAAATCCCAGCCTTGCCAATTGTTTGCTGTGTGACTTTAGGCAAGTCACTTAACTTCTCTGTGCCTCAGTGACCTCATCTGTAAAATGGGGATTAAGACTGTGAGCCCCACGTGGGACAACCTGATCACCTTGTATCCCCCTCAGCGCTTAGAACAGTGCTTGGCACATAGTAAGCGCTTAACAAAAACCATTATTATTATTATTATTATTATTAAAATAAATTACGGTTACTTTCATAAGGGCCGTAGAGCTGAAGGCAGGGTCAATATCAAGTGCTTACAGGGTACTTATTAATCCAAGTGCAAGGGCGACACAGGAGGGAGAGGAAATAGGGGAAATGAGGGATTAGTTGGAGAAGGCCTCTTGGAGGAGATATGGTTTTAATAAGGCTTTGAAGGTGGGGAGCGTGGTGGTCTGTTTCAGTGAAAGGGGAGGACACGGCAAGGGTTCACTGGTCAGATGTACAGTGGGCCTCAGTTCCTTCATCTGCAAAATAGGGAGTGAATACCTGTTCTTCTTCCTACTTAGACTGTGAGCCTCATATGGGACTTGATCATCTTGTGCATAATCCAGCACTTAGTACAGTGCCTGGCACAGAGTAAGTGCTTAATAATTATAATAATAATAACAATAATTGCATTTGTTAAGCGCATACTGTGTGTGAAGCACTGTTCTAAGCGCTGGGGGGGATACAAGGTGATCAGGTTGTTCCACATGGGGCTCACAGTCTTAATCCCTATTTTACAGATGAGGGAACTGAGGCTCAGAGAAGTTAAGTGACTTGCCCAAGGTCACACAGCTGACAAGTGGCGGAGCCAGGATTATAATAATAATAATGATGACGGCATTTATTAAGCGCTTACTATGTGCAAAGCACTGTTCTAAGCGTGGGGAGGTTACAAGGTGAGATGAGAGGCAATGAAATAGAGACTAGAAATAGACATGACCTCTGACTCCCAAGTCTGGGCTCTTTCCACTGAGCCATGCTGCTTCTCTAATAAGTACCACTATTTACTATTAAATACTCTTACCACTTAATGCGATCATACTAAATACTATTATGATTATTATTATGTAAGGTGGGGAGAGTTGTGTTGGCATTAGACAAGTGAAGTGCACCGGGTGGATTGTAGCGGGAAATCAGCGGAGTTTGCTGGACTAAGATTGTGAGCCCTATGTGAGACGTGGACTGTGCCTAGCTTGTGTCTACCTCAGCGCTTAGTGCAGTACCTGGCACATAATAAGCACTTATCAAATACAATATTGTTTTTAAAAAACGTCTGTAGAGGATTTCTGAAGGTACGAAGTGGGCAAAGTTTAGGGATACTAAATGATTCCTCGGTAAACATTAGAATGGATGTCCGAGAAAGCCACCGCCCGGTTTCTGTAAGAGTCCCACTTCCACTGTCAGACACCATTGTTCTTGCTCAGAAATGGTATTGTTTAGGGTCTGATGTGTTAATCCTCAATCCTGTGTGGAAGCCAGGGTATCTCCCACTACTGGCACTGGTCAGGAGAAGGGACTTCCCAGCTCTGGGCACACACCACAGCAGGGATTCACTTCTCTTCTCCCCACATGGGAACTGGGCAGTCGGGGGGACCCAAGGGAAGGGAAAGGGGGAAGTGAAGGGGAAGCTAACCTCAGGTGTTCCCAGTGAAATCTCCAAACAGAGACATTCAAATGTTGTTTTCACCCAATCAGGTGTGGAGACCCTGTAGCTTTCTCCCCTTGCTCTTCCCTTTCTCTCACTGTCCCTGCTCTTCCTTCCTTCACCTGGCCTCTCTTCTCAGTCCTACAGGACTCCAGGATTACAGTTAAAGAAGATGACGCTGCATCTGGGAGGTGGTCAGCACTCAATCATGCTGTAGCTGAACTAAAGTTCAACACCATCTCGTTGAAACCGGTTCTACTGGACAACTTTTGCCCTACCTACTGATGGAGGTCAGAATAACACCCACTGAAATGGCAATAATGATCTATGACAGTAAATCACTTTATGGTGCCCCAGTGGATTGAGTAGGCCTCCTTAAATACTTCAAAGCTTCCAGGGCGGGTCTTAGCATTTAGTATTACAGAAGGCCTGAATGAAATCACTAGGTGTTTGTGTAAGGCAAAACTTGCATAGGTTCACCAGCCTGCAATGTTTTTTTTTCTTTTTTTACTCTCCTGCATGCTCCCATCGCTTCTTTTCCTTTTCTTCTCTGTCCAGGAAACATACAGATATAAAATACATGAAATTAATATCCTTTACAGCTCATCTGCGATAAATCATTACTCATGCAAGTTGAGTAGCTCTTTGCAGGGTCAAATGCTGATAACAGACTACTCAGCTGTGAAATAAGCAGAGCAGGGAATTTCCAGGAAAAGACCCGAGAGAGAGAGAGAGAGAGAGAGAGAGAGAGAGAGAGAGAGAGAGAGATGAACAGGTGAGAGAGATTGGTAAACAGACCCACAAATTGGAGAAATATAAGCCCATAAAGTCTTGTTACATTTTCAGTAGTAAAGAGTCAAATAAATGAAGTTATCCTCCCTATCAATGCATTTGGTGAGACTCATTAATCTCTCCCTTCTTACATTTTCCTATTTCCAATCAATCATTCGATAGCATTTATTGAGTGTTTACTCTGTACAGAGGACAGCATTAAATGCTTGGGAGAGTTCAGTAGAGTTAGTAGACACAATATCTGCCCTCAAGAATCTTACAGTCTAGTGGGGGAGACAGACACTAAAATAAATTACAGGTAAGGGAAGTAACCAAGTGTACATATGCAAATAAGTGCTGTGAGAAAACAGTGGGATGAGTAACACAGTGTTTAAGGGGTATAGACTCCAGTGCATAGGTGATGCAGAAGGGAGGGCAAATGGAGTGGGAAAATGAGGAGTTAGCCAAGGAAGCCGTCTTAGAAGACATGTAGGACTTTGAAACAGCAAGATCCTAAATCCGATTCTGTCATATGCCTCCTGTGGGACCTTGAATCATGTAACTTCCCTGGGCCTCAGTTCCTTTATTCATTCAATCGTATTTATTGAGCGCTTACTGTGTGCAGAGCACTGTACTAAGCACTTGGGAAGTACAAGTTGGCAACATAACCATAGTTCCTTCATCTGCAAAATGGGATTCAATGCCTGTTCTTCCTCCTACTTAGACTGTGAGCCCCAAATGGGACCTAATCATCTTGTATAGACCCCAGAGCTTAGCACAGAGCTTGTCACAGGGTAAGTGCTTAATAAATACTGCTATTGTGATTATTATTGCATGAGTTGGGGGAGAGCCTCAAAGCCCACTGTGAGGAGCCTTTACTTGATTGGATGGAAATGGGAAGCCACTGGAGTTTTTATGGAAAGCATCATTATAATAATAATCAGAATCAGAATAATGATGGCATTTGTTAAGCACTTACTATGCGCAAAGTACTGTTCTAGGCACTGGGGGGGGATACAAGGTGATCAGGTTGTCCCACGTGGGGCTCACAGTCATAATCCCCATTTTACAGATGAGTTAACTGAGACTCAGAGAAGTTAAACGACTTGCCCAATGTCACACAGCTGACATGTGGCGGAGCCGGGATTAGAACCCATGACCTGTGACCCCCAAGCCCAGGCTCTTTTCACTGAGCCATGCTGCTTCTCCCTAATTATGTCACTAATCATTCAGTATGATGGGCTTTCTGAGGTAAATTGGGTTTTGGATCACTAAAGGAGTACATAATGGCCCACATAATATCTTCTTTAGAGTCATTAAAACGTTTTGGCTCAAATGAGAGTATAAGACTGATACAAGGTGTTGACTCCTGGGGAGTCATTTTTCTTGATAGAAAGAAAGAAGGGGAGGAGAAAGGAATTTTATAAACCTTTTTTTAAAAAGTTACACAAGACTTCCCATTTAAGTCGCTCATCTGTGGGGCTAATGGAATGTTAAGCCGTGCACATCTGCTCACCAAGGATGACTGTACAATTCTTGGATGTGAGCCGTAGGGATTTCAAGTCTCTGCTTGCCAGACTCAGGGTTTTTTTTTCTATTTCGGGGACCTAACTTTGGAGTTTGCTTTCTCTGTGTGAGAGAGGTAAGAAAGAAAAGGAACAAAATCGAGGGAAGAAAGTATTTGCTTTATTTAAAAAAAATAAATGTCATTGCCAAGTTTAGGAAGCCCTCGGCTGTAAGAATTTTGTCCATTATTTTCTTGAAAAAACAGATAAGCAATTCAGCTGCCTTTGATGACTGAAAACTTAAAGCAGGTCTTGTCCACCAACACCTTGATTCACTTTTCCACGTATTTTTCATCTCTTTCCCTCCCTGAATCGTTCTCATTCTTGCCCAAGCTGATCTTCACAGTGCCCCTCGGCAGTTTGTCAGTTCCTCTTCTGCTTGGGTTATAAACCACAGAATGGACTCATTCGATCCATTCTCCCTTGGGGCTTGGGCTGCTGCAGACTGAGGAACCTCCCTGAGTCATCAAACCATTGTCAGGGTGGGAGGGGTTATCAAGTTGTGTTCAATCTATACCTCTGGGTTTTGTGCACGTTTGAACACTTCCCCTTCCTGGCCTAATGAATTCCCTTTGTCCAGAGGAACTGGTTGAAAATTCTTTCTAGAGCATTGAGTGCTATTGCTTTGCACACAGTAAGTGCTCAATAAATACGAATGAATGAATGCTCGGCATACAATAAGCACTCTATAAATACAAGTGACTGATTAAATGTCTCTGCAAATCCAGCTGGACACCCACTATATATTAATATTCCCCACTGGTGTCAACAAACCCTCTTTTATTTATGAGGAAAGGTGGCAGTGCAAATCTTTTCCCTTCCTCGGGAAATTTTCTATTTGTTCTTTCTCTTGTTCCCTCCTTCTCCATCCCATTACAGCCAGCCCTATTCCTTTCTATTTTCCTTGTTGAGGAATTTTTTTTCATGGTTTCTCTTCCTTCTTTCTCTTTGAAACTCTGATGTACTCTCCCATGTGCTTAGCATAGTGCTCTGCCCACAGTCTAGCCTCAATAATCAGTCGATTGTATTTATTGAGCGCTTATTGGGTGCAGAGCACTGTACTAAGCGCTTGGGAGAATACAATACATCAGGGTTTGTAGTCATATTACCTACCCACAACAAGCTCACAATAACACCCTTATTAATTTCATTTCCTTTTGTTGAAGGTGACTGTCCTTCCTCATTCTCTTTCTCAGTTTTCAAGTAAGCACTCAGTGAGTAAGAGCAAATGAATAAGATTTCAGTTCTTCCAATTTCCCACGTCAGTCTTCTGTTTCTTTCTCCTTTGTTCCTCCTGCAGTTTCTATCTGAAATAATCTCTTATTAACGTGCCCTATGAATATGCTTCTGGAACCAATTGCTTAACCGTGATGGTCCTTAAGGTACCGTTTAGTTGAGACAATTTAGAGAATTACTCAAGGAACTTAAAATAAATCACATCTGTATTTCCTTCTGGCCAATAGAATCAAAACCATTATTTTTTTTTTTACTTCGTATCATCTGTGCATTTCTGTCAGGATAAAGAAGAAAGAGTTCTAAATAAGAAAGTCTGTTTTCCTGTGATTTCTAAAAAAACCCCAAACAGTTTTTCTTTTGTGATTTTTCCATGAGATAGTCAATCAACTTTTCAGATTCAGATGTGTAGTTTGTAAAACTCATAAATAGCTACACTTTTTATGTAATATATCTAATAAGGAAATTCAAATTGAAACAGAGCCAAGTTCCTTTAGCATCCTAAGACTTGCAAATCTGGAGGCTGAATCCATTAAGTAACATGAAAAATAATGACAACTTGTAAGAATGGAAGTAAAGAAAATACTGAATAATTTAGAAAAAAGTTTGGAAGACACCCCAGGAACTTTACCTTCACCTATCTTCAGTGCCCAATCAAATGAACAAGACAAATAATAAAGGATGTGTTTATACCTGCCGGGAAATTAATGAGAGATTTCACTTCTCACTTTTCTCTTTCTTAAGAAGAATCACTCAGCAGGAGATGTACACAAAATCTAGTCCTAAACTCCCACAACTTCTCAGGAGGAGAGGAAATCATTTCACTGACCTAATACTGCGAATCACAACTATTTGCTACCAATCCACTAATGATAGAAGAGTTCACTCTCCCAATTTTCAAGTTAGTAGAGATTGAAGTACATTAAAGTTACTCTCCCTTCCTCACCAAAAGAAACAAAAAATCTTCTCAGAGGCCCTGTTTCTATCCCAGAAATTTCCCAGAGTATTCAGTAATTACCCAGGGAATTCAGGAGTGACCTAATTATCAGATTTATTGGAGATGAGATAGTGAGCATGCGATGCTTGAGGGGGTTGTTTTGTTGGAGGAGTGTCCCTACTTGTCTCCTCTTGTTAATGTGGGTGGTCTTACTGGAAAAGGGTTAGGAACTCCTCACCTGTTAATATTTACAATAGCCTCAAAAAAATGAACCTACTGTTTTGGATTACTGTGCACTTTTCTGTATTGGCTGCAAACAAACATTCTTCAGGGTGGGGCTGTGGGTGTGGGCTGTGGGCCCAGATGGGTCTGGAAAAGGCCATGAGGTACTTTGGTGGCTTGCTAAGCTACACCGTACACCTCTAACGTAGGTTTTGGGTGATCTTTCTGGGTCAGATTACACCATTTAAAACATGGCTTTACGAGTCGCCCTCCTCTCATTGGTTCTCTCAGGCAGAATCTGAAAAACAAGAAAAATTCAGTCATTTTCTACTTAGCTATCCCTGTGTCCCTGAATACTGAGGAGGGAGTTTGGTCTGGATAGACACCTCTTAGGTCATGGGCTCTTAGAACCAGAAGGGCATCCAGACCAGATATCATCTGGCTTATTTCCAGTGCCACTGAGCAGGAGAGTGGCTAAACCAAGCAGGACATGTGGGTGTTTATTCTCTCCTTAAGTATCTTCAACAGTGGACAGTCTAGCACTATATTCCATAGACCATTCAAATATTTTTACCACCCAGATCATCGAGAAGTTCTTTCCTATGTCCAATCAGAATTCCTCCTACTTCGGTTTAAGCCCATTTCCTCTTCCATCGTCATAAATACCCTTCAGATTCTTGAAGACAGGGATTCATTCATTCATTCATTTGTATTTATTGAGCGCTTACTGTGTGCTGAGCACTGTGTGCAGAGCAAGGATTAATTCCTCCTAATCCTTCTTTTCCTCATTTTCCATCCCCTTAATCATTTTTGCCATGCTTCTCTAGATCCTCACAGAATTTTCTACATTCTTTGTAAAGTGCGGTTAACAAAACCAGACCTAATATTTTAATTCGAGCCTGGCACAGTTCAGAGAAAAGATTGCTCCCTGGCTGGATCGTACATGAGATACCCATATTATTGCATCCTTGTTGCAGGTTGGCATTTTTTTATTTGAGTACTTAATTGTTTGCTCATATTTCTATACCAGTCAATTATTATATGCCACCAGAGAGGAACTTGTCATTATTGTTACCAGTCCACATACCTCCTTTGCACAATTCTGCTGCCACTCACTAGGACATTCCTTATGCCAGTGTTTACCAAACACAAATGCCAGAAGCCATGGTGTAGCTGAAAGAGAAGAGGAGCTCTTTATGTGTAAGGGTGTGACTGCTCCTTTGTGAATCTCTGCCTGTTCACCACCCCCTATAATTAAATAATTGCTTGCAGTTTGCACTCTCTCTCTCTCTTCCCTATCCTCTCTCCCTCTCTTCCCTCTCTCCCTCATTGACAAACCAAAAAACCGAGCACAAAGTTTTCATAAAATTAGCAGAACCTTGTTGTGGTTTTGAAGTTTGGAAGATTATAGTTTACTTCACACTTCCTCCCTCTCTCCAACAATGTTTAGAAAAGGGATATATAAGAACCACACACACTATCATTTGCCCACAGAAACAATCTACTTCTTCTTTGTTAATTGTTGCTTTCAATGAGAGTTTTCACTACTTCCCCAGTGATGCTGCAACCAAATCCCTTCAGGACAATAGGGCCCTATTTAGTGCGCTAAAGTTGTAACTTACTAAATTATCTAGGAAGAGCTAAAAACAGCTTCCAAAAGCATCTGTACTCTCAGAGAGACTCTAGCTCAATAACTTTTATGTTGAGAAGCTGCATAACCTAGCAGAAAAAGTACGGGCCTGGGAATCAGAGGACCTGGATTCTAATTCTGGCTGTTCGAATTGCTTGCTGAGTGAACTTGGGCAAGTCAGTTATCTTCTTTGTGCCTCAGTTGCTTCAACTGTAAAGTGGGGATTAAATCCTACTCCCTCCTACATAGAATGTAAGCCCCAAATGGGACAGGAACTGTGTCCAACCTGTTAAACTTGTATCTCCCCCGGCGCTTAGAACAGTGCTTGACACATAGTAAGGGCTTAACAAATACCATTAAAAAAATTTGAAGAATGTCTGAGAGGTTAAATGAAGTTTTTCTAAAATGGATTTAAGTGGAAGACAGAGCTACACTTTACTAATCCACGGTTATTGAGGATAGATTTAGTGGTATTGGCATCTATTTGGTGGATTCCAACTATGTGATGGCACTTCAAAGTTTTGGCCGTCACACTCTCCCAGCTACTGACTTTCAATGGAAGACATCTTTACCTCACTCAGGTCCCAAAATAGGGAGGGATAGCTTCAGAAAGAGCTCTTTCTAGAGCGGGAAGAAGAGTAACGAGGTAGCTTTGGAAGAGGGAGAGGAATGGAGAGGAATGAAATGCTAATGGAAAAGCTAAATGTTCTCCCAGTGACCTGAAAGACTTGTTCCTGAAAGACTTGTTCTGCTAGATTTTAAATAGGCTCAAGGGCAGGGATTGGAATTATTTACTCTATTGTACCCTTCCAAGCAGTGGAGTGCCCTGCATGGAGTAAACATTTAATAAATCCATTGACTGATGGATTGACTGCCATTTCCCAGAGAGAAGTGAGGATCCTGGGCACATCTGGCTCACTATGTACCTGCTCTGCTCTATTTAATCCTCCAACTAAATAGTCAGGGCTTGTTTCTGCAATTTCACTTCCATTTTTGTGCTTCAGCCAATCTCTTGTCTATTCCATATGCATCATCTTCATTCACTTTTATTGTGATATCTCCAGAGATTAATCTCGTTAGAAAAACATCAACTGTGTAGCTACCTGTTTTTCCAGGGTGAATTTCCAAAGACTGGTTTGGTCATTAATAAGACTTTGGAGCAATGTAAGGAAGAGAAATTGAAGGGCTCATTGAAATTGACCCACCAATGAAGACACTTCCAGGAAAATAGTGGTTTGTTGCTCCTCTCTTACAAACCCTGGTTTGTCCAAGGTAAACAGCGTGGCTCAGTGGAAAGAGCCCGGGCTTTAGAGTCAGGGGTCATGGGTTCAAATCCCGCTCTGCCAAATGTCAGCTGTGTGACTTGGGGCAAGTCACTTCACTTCTCTGTGCCTCAGTTCCCTCATCTGTAAAATGGGGATTAAGAATGTGAGCCCCCCCATGGGACAACCTGATCACCTTGTAACCTCCCCAGCGCTTAGAACAGTGCTTTGCACGTAGTAAGCGCTTAATAAATGCCATCATTATTATTATTCTCCTTTTATCATTGCAAGAGGAAAATGCAAAATGTAGTGGACATGGTACCAACTTTTGATCTTGAGTGTCAGGGGCCTTGAGATGGAAAGTGAATGGAATGGGCTTTTAGGAGTGTTGGGCAGGTTTGAGAGAGCTAAAAGCCAGAAAGCCACCATAAGAGGTCCTTTCAGCCCCGACAAGAAACTCTCCAGTAGTCTTGTCAGACTCCTGGGATAGGCAAGGCTGGGATTCCAGCTCAGAAAGCAGAGGGGGTCATCACCCCTGTCACCATCTTTGGAGTTGTCACCTCAAGTCCTGGGCCCTTTCCCAGAAGTCTTGCTGCCAACAAACTCCATAGAGCTTACTGACCATCTAGTGGATCGAGCCGTGGCCTCGGAGTCAGAAGGACCTGGGTTCTAATGCCGGCTCTGACACTTGTCTGCTGCGTGACCTTGAGCAAGTCACTTCACTTCTCTGGGCCTCAGTTACCTCATCTGTAAAATGGGGATTAAGGCTGTGAGCGCTTTGTGGGGCAGGGAGTGTGTCCAAACTGATTATCTTGTATCTACCCCAGCATTCATTCATTCATCAATCCTATTTATTGAACGCTTACGGTGTGCAGAGCACTGTACCAAGCGCTTGGGAAGTACAAGTTGGCAACATATAGAGACGGTCCCTACCCAACAATGGGCTCACAGTCTAGAAAGGGGAGACAGACAACAAGCAGTGCTTGACATATAGTAAGCACTTAACAAGTACTATTATTATTGTTGTTGTTGTTGCCACCTGTTGCACTCAGGATTTGAACCATCTCTCCGCTTATTTGGAAAGGAGGCTGGAATTTGATGGTTTATCAGTGCAACTATTTCCTTGCTGTTCTCTTAGTTGATCTGAAAAGACTGTATTCTGTATTCCGCTTTGCATAGTCTGAATGCATATAGCCAAAGCAAGCGGTCATTAAAAGCAACATTCAATGAGTGGCAGCCTTTATTGAGCCTCCATTAACTGTGCAGCACTGTACTTGGTTCTTGGGGTACAGGGGAAGCAAGACAAACCTTCTCTGCCCTCAAAGAGCTTGTCTTATGCTATCAAGTTGTTTCCGATCCATAGCAACTCCATGGACACGTCTCTCCCAGAGCACCCCACTTTCCGCCTGCAATCATTCTGGTAGGGTATCCATAGAGTTTTCTTGGTAAAAATACGGAAGTGGTTTTACCATTGCCTTCTTCCACACAGTAAATTTGAATCTCCATCCTCAACTCTCTCCCATGTCGCTGCTGCCCCAACACAGGTGAGGTTTGACTTGTAGTAGATTGCCTCCTGGAAACTGGAGAGTGTCCAGAAAAAGCAATGAAAATAACTAAATGGTTAAAATACAAGTCCTCTGGGAAAAGTTCAAATATTGGTGGTCTTGAGCTTGGAGAAGAAAGGATTGAGGGATGTATTAATGATTATGTTTTGGATTGGATTGATGCATTAATAAAGTTTTGATGGGGCAACAGGTACAACTTCCTGCCTGTCACGGTGATAAAAAGCAAAGTTGCAGCATCTCCAGCACTGCAGGTCTTTTTGGAAAGGATAGAACACCCATTTTTCCTGAGTATTTTGTCATGCACTGGAGGGAGATAAGGGGTTGGACCAGAAAATCTTTTAAATTCCTCATGATTCTCTGTTTCTCTAATTTCTTCTCGGCCTCTGGCCCAATGCTAATTTGTACGGTTGCATTGAAGATGTCTGGTCGAAGTGGCAATATGCCTCTTTCCGAGATCAACCAAGTTGATAATAATTATGACATTTATTAAAACACCTACTGTATGCTAGCATGGCGTAGTGGAAGAGCATTGGCCTGGGTGTCAGAAGGTCATGGGTTCTAATCCCAGCTCTGCACCTTTTTGGCTGTGTGGCTTTGGACAAGTTGCTTAACTTCTCTGTGCCTCAGTTGCCTCATCTGTAAAATGGGGATGAAGACTATGAGCCCTATGTAGGACAGGGACTGAGTCCAACTCGATATGCTTGTTTCCACCTCAGCGCTTAGTACAGTGAGTGGCACATAGTAAGAGCTTAACAAATACCATAATAACAATAATAATAATAACAAAATAAGGGCTGAGGTAAACACAAGAATACCAGGTTGGACACAATTCCTGCTCCTTTGTGGCTCACAATCCATTTTGTCTCTACAGATGAGGAAACTGAGGACCACAAAGTTTAAGCAACCTGTTCAAGAACTCACAACAGGGTAGCGGCAGGACTGAGACTAGAATCCAGGTGTCCTGACTCCCACCCCCAAGTTATTTCCACTAGACCCTAACCCTCCCTTACAGGGCATGGCTTGAGATTAGAGAATAAATTGAGATTACTCATAAAAATTACTTGTGTTGCCTCTGCCCAAAATAAGAATAAGAAATGAATGTTAAAATAGCCACTTTCTAATGATTTTGCTTCTTGCTAGAACTGGAAAGAAAGCATCATTGCATACTTCCCCAAGTCTCTTGGATATCACTTTCAATCTTATTGCTTAACCTAGATTTCCTGATGAGATCCATACTGGATCAAGTTCAGCTAGCCAGCTCTTCCATCACAATTGTGTGTTTTCATAATTATTTCATTTGCCCTTGGTGAATTATTTTTTAGGAAGTCACCGTGTCTTCAGGAAGATGTTTTTAAAGATCGCTCGGAAACTAGGGCACCAACGAAACAGCCGTTAGAGAACAAGCCATAATATTAGAATGAAAACAAATCAGTGGGAAGAGGTAATTAATGAAGAACTGATGCAGTGTAGGTAATTAGCTGCAGGAACTGATTAGCCAGTGAGTATGCAAAAAAGGAGTGGGGAGAGAAAGTAAAGTCTAAAAATACACGACTCAGCTAAATTGTTGCTCAAACTTGAACAAGCTGTAGAAAGGACAGACAGGGAGTAAACCTCAAATCTCTTAAGAAGGCTAAGGTCAGAGGAAACAAAGTTTCCAGGACTGCAGAGAGCGTCCACCTGCTCAGAGCTGTATTAAACTGTTCCCACCTGGAAACTCTTGGGCTGAGTCCATTCTAGGGAAGTACAGTAATACCACTTTCTAACAATCCTCAATTAATTCCCAACACCCCAAACCATGTCAAACCTTTTTTTCTTTTGGTCTTTGTTAAGGGCTTACTACGTACCAGTCTCTGTACTAATTGCCGGGGTAGATACAAGCTAATCACTTGTCCCCCATGGGGCTCACAGCCTTAATCCCCATTTTACAGATGAGGTAACTGAGGCACAGAAAAGTTAAGTGACTTGCCCGAGATCACACAGCAGACAAGGGCAGAGCTGGGGTGAGAACTCTAGTCCTTCTGACTCTCAGGCCAATGCTCTATCCACTAGGCCATGCTACCTCTCATGTGTATTTACCTTCATCCCCATGGATATATTTCTATAATCAATTGTACATTCTATTAGTCATTCAACTATTTCCTTCTGACATTCTGATACTACTTCTGCACCTCTGCCCCGCTACTTGCTTATTGCACTCTGTGCCTCAGTGGGAAAAGAGAACCTGAGCCGTGCTATGTAAACCACTATAATCAATAATTGCTAATGGGTGACCTGAAGCCTCAGATGCAAGACACTTTCCCTGTTCTTGTCATTCTTCACCATCACCATCAAGTGTCATTTCCTTATTCTTAATAATAATTAATAATAATAATAATGATGGTATTTGTTAAGCACTTATTATGTGCCAAGCACTGTTCTAAGCACTGACTCCTGCTCCCTCTCTTAGTATGCTCTACAGTTTATTTCTGCCTGCCTCCCTAACAGATTGCCAAATCCAATTAAATATATACTGTCTGCTCCCTATTTTCCTCTGTCTCCTCTTCACAGTCTCCCCACCTTCTATTTCTCCCCATTTTCTCCTTCTCCCTCTTCTCTTCCCTCTTTCTCTTTTCCAACATCATGTGGATTTACTCCCTCATTGTAAGTGTTTATTTGGGTATATTCTCAATCAAGCACTACTGAGCACTTACTGTGTGCAGGGCACATAAGTGCTCAGAAGCGTACGGTCCAATAGAGTTGGTAAGCATGTTCCATGCCCACAAGGAGCTTAGAGTCTAGTGGGGGAGACAGAAGGGAGGGGAAATAGGGGGATGAGGGCTTAGTCAGGGAAGTACTCTTAGAAAAGAGGTGATTTCAATAAGGCTTTGGAGGTAGAGAGTGTGGTCGACTGTCAAATTTGTAAGGGGAGGGAGTGAGAAGTAGCATGGCCTAGTGGAAAGAGCACGGGCTTGGGTGTCAGAAGGCTATGGGTTCTGGTCCCAGCTCTGCCACTTGTCTGCTGTATGACCATGGGCAAGTCACTTCACTTCTCTGTGCCTTAGTTACCTCGTATGTAAAATAGGGGTTAAGACTGTGAACCCCATGTGGGGCATGAACTGTGCCCAACTTGATTAGTTTTTATCTACCACAGTGCTTAGTACAGTGCCTGACACATAGGAAGTGCTTAATAAATACCATTCAAAAAAATTACAGGCCAGAGGAAGGACATGGGCCAGGGGGTGGTGGTGAAACAGATGTGATGGAGAAAAGTTGGCATTAGAGGATGTGAACTGTGCGGACTGGGTTGTACTATAGTATAGTATAGTTATAGTATCCTTCGCCTCAAATTGAACCAGAAGAGATGTCCAACACTACCACTGCCAAATACAGGTCAGACAGATGTGGTGGGGAACTGGAATCATGACATTTTTCTTGACAGAAATTCCTCCCCACTAGATATATCTATATATTCTATATTTCTTCTAGACTGTGAGCCCGTTGTTGGGTAGGGACCATCTCTATATGTCACTGACTTGTACTTCCCAAGCGCTTAGTACAGTGCTCCGTACACAGTAAGTGCTAAATAAATATGATTGAATGAATAAATATTGGGACAAAGTGGGGACTCTACTTGGGAGTGCTGATGGGAAATGGGCCTTACCAGACAGTTGTATGTTTTGCTTTCATTCTGGTTATTAAAAAAGACAAGCCTAGAGAAATGTGAAGGATTTTTGCCCAAGAGTAAACATCCTTTACTTTTCAGAGCGGAGCCACTTGGCTGCAGGTGATTATACAGGCTTTAGCATGGAAGGACATCATGGTGTCAGCAATATCCACTGGGCCCTGAACCAACACCTCAGAGCCAATTGCTCCAGTGTATGATTATTGTCCAGATTACATTTCACGGCCTGGGTCACATGGAAATAGGGCTGGGAACATGTTCATCCAGTTCCATCTCAGGGTGCCTTGGCTCCTTTCCACCCCCAGGAGAGGTGGCAGACGTGGGATTGAAGCATATCACCTACTTATTATGCTATTTGTAAAATCACTTGCCGCTGCCCGCCCCCCACCAAGTCCAGGAAGGCTGAATCCAGCCAGAGTTACAGGATTATTGTTATAAAATAGCTTCCTGCAGCTTCATTATGCTGGCTTATCCTTCCCGCTTCCATTCCCAGGTTTTCAGTTTGCCCGAGAAGCAAACTGGGCTCATGTTAATGTTTATTATGTAGAGGGAAGAAAATGGCACTACTGCTTAATTTGAATTGTAGTCTCCAGGGAGTTTCTGATTACAGTATCAGTGTCACCATCATCACATCAGTCCTCTCCTAACAAGCCCAATTGCCTGATTAGGGAATAAGCAGCAATGCCTTCAGGGCCTTCTGCTTTGCATTCTGGGCATCAGCTCAGCATCATTACTCCTACTTCTGCTATTATTTTCTCCAGCAACATGTGGCCTCTCAGTCGGTGTGGGCTTCTTGCCTAAAGAGAAAGTCATGTAAGTTAAAGTGTAACCACTAGAATGAATCGGTATTTCCAAAACAAACTGCATGATTTATGCCCGGAGCAACCTCAATTTTTTAACTAAGATTAGTCAGGCCTGGTCCAGATTGGGATAGGGGCCTGCTGCTTTGTCGTGCAAGGTGGAACTTATATGTGAAGCGGGGGCGGGGTGTGTGTGTGTCTCTCTGTCTGTCTGTCTCCAAGGGCTGAAGTGTTTTGGGCTCGGGTTCCATTTTGAAATTCTCCATTATTCCCAAGGAATCAATGGGAAGGTGTGATTTTTTAGGGTAATGTTACCAAAGGCCCGAAGTTAACCCCATGAACATTCTGCCCGCCCAGATCACTGCTGGACTCACACAGGGTCACTCTGATCTGGCCAAGAATTCTTGGAAACTGTGCTAGGCTGAACTTGCAGTTCTGCCACTCTGGGTGAGCTCAGTACAATGCTCCTCAGAGCCCAGAACTCAGCCAACATTGTGGCTGGACCGCACGCGGTAAAGGCCTGCAAGTGAGAGGACACAGTCCCGGCATGACCAGGACTTCCCTCTCTTTCAAAACTGAAAAAGAACTGGCATCAGGCAGTTCAGGGTGGATAGGATTAAGTCACTTGGCCATAAGGGCAGGCAGTGGCAGAATGACCACTCGGGCACCCAGGCAGAAGCTCTAGAGTCTCAGAGACTTGAGGAGGCTCCTCAGTCCTTTAAGACTCTATGAAGAATGGTATGTCTGCTATCCCTTGAGAAGTGTCCAGCCTTCTAGATTTGGACATGGGGCATGTACCCTGACAACTTAAATTCCCAAATGCATGCTCTTTCTCTCTTTCTGGGAACTTTCTGTGCAGAGTGTTACAAAATTACACTGGGGATGGCATAATGTGGAGGACAGCCCTACGTCACCTTGCTCCCCGAAGCCTCGGCTTGTTTCGTAGCAACAGCTGTTGCTGCCGGAGTGGGTAGCTCTATCTTGTCATCTCCACCTTTCCCATCTCCCAGCCCCAGTTCCCATCTGTCCCTGTCTCCAAAGATTCATTCAATCATTCAATCGTATTTATTGAGCACTTACTGTGTGCAGAGCACTGTACTAAGTGCTTGGGAATTACAAGTTGGCAACATATAGATACGGTCCCTAGCCAACAATGGGCACTCGCAGCCATTAGGGAGTATGACAGAACATATTTTGTTAGTCGGGGCATGGAAGGGAGGAGAGATAGGGGAGACAGGGAGTGAAGTAGGGAAGTAGCTCCTTCCTGCAACTGAGCCGGAGGCATTTCCTTGGGAAGAGCTCAGCTCCAGAGCTCTTGGCATGTTACTTACCTCAAATCAGTCATGTCTTAAAATTAGCCTTGTTATCACCTTTTAAAAATTGACTCCAACATGAAAATGGTCTACCAGTTCATCCTCCTCCAAGGGGACACCTAGATAGTAAATTGAATAGCATCAGAAATCCTTTCTCCTGTCCTTTCATAAATCAGTACTTGCCCACGGGCAAGTAAATGGATACTATGTCATGATTTTGGCTGTTAGCCAATCATTAAGTTTGAAGACCAGTCAGACCACTCTTGGTTCTGTCAGTCGCTGGAATAATGCATGCATTTGGAAAATTCACCCTGAAGCTTGGTGGATACTTTCAGTAGCTCCGTAGGATGCCAAGTTCATGGAAGATAATAACAATTATGGCATTTGAAAAGAGTTAACAGTCCAGAGGAGAAGAGCAGCACAGAACAGGTATTGAACCCCCATTTACAAATGAGGTATCTGAAGTACAAAGAACTTAAGTGACTTGTCCCAGGTCACACAGTCAGCAAGTGACAGAGTTGAGGCAAGAACCAGTTCCTCCGACTCCCAGTCACATGCTCTTTCCACTAGGCCATACTGCTTCTTCGTGAGCTTCTGGCTCCCACCCCAGGACTAGGTCACTTTGAAGCCCAGGCAGATGGGCCGCTCAGACTCTCACCAAAGCAGCCAGCTCGCTTGTTCCCTAAAAAGCAAGGTGGCCGTGGGGCATCTGAACAGGTTGGACTAGCAGCCCAGTTCCACTTCTGAAGGGCTCCCTTTGTGTGTCTGGGGAAACAGGACATTTTCCTGCCCATGCACTGCTTACACCAAAGTAGCCCGTGTTTTATTGATCACTTAAAAACATATACCCTCACTACCTTGCTATGTGTTGAGTTTCAATCCCACAGGCTGATCATTAATTTGCTGGGACAGGCAGTGGGGGTTGGATCTGTGCCTCATTAATTTATGAGCCTACCTTTTCTCCCACACTTCCTCAGTTCCAGAAAAATCTGATTTACGTCATCAGCCCTGTTTTTCTGCCCAGAAGGGAAATTCTGCTGAATATAAGAACCCTGTGGACAATTTTTTTTTAAAAAAGTCTTGCCTAGGGACAAACAAGATACACATTACCAACCTGTCAGCCTGCGATCCTTTGAGATGACCCAGAAATCCCCAGAGGAAAACAGACAGAAACAAATAAATATTCTTCTCCATTTCATTGTATTGTACTCTCCCAAGTGCTTAGTACAGTACTCTGCATGAAATAAGCATTCAATAAATACAATGATTGATTGATCAGGGAAACTCTGAGGCAAGGTTAAGTAGATTCCTCAAAAGACTTCTGTCCTTTTCAGAAATCTGCAAAGCAGAGAGAATCAATCAATTAGTGGTATTTATTGAGCACTGACTGTATGCAGAACACCATACTAAACATTTGGAGAGAACAAAAGAGTTGGTAGAAATAATCCTTGCCCTCTAAGAGTAGACAATCTAGTGGGAAAACACACACACACACGCACACAAGCACCCCCCCACCCCACCCCTTCACCAAGAGCAATTAGAGTAGGACAGGCAGGCTTTACAAAGTTGAAGTTACAGCAAACGACACTTCAGACTTTCCTAAATTTATACCTAGTTTCAACTGCATCTTCCTTGTACGGCTCTCTCTTCTGGTCCTAGCCCTGTTTACTGCCTCCAGTACAGCATTTCATCAAAGATGAACTGGACGTGTTAACCTTCACTAGTGACTCTGTCTGGTGATCAGCTACTCCCGCCTCTTACCCATCTTCCTGACAGTTACCACTCCCCACAAAACTTCATCAATCAACTGTATTGATTATTTACCATGTGCAGACCACTGTACTAAGCTCCTGGGAGAGTACCATATAACTGAATAGGTAGACACGTTCCCCGGCCACATGCCCACAAGGAGCTTAGCATCTAGAGAGGAGCTTGCATGGATTGTGGTACCTAGTCATGACACATCTATTGAATTGAATTGAATCTGAGCTACAGGAACTCTAAATACCAAGGGTCTGGATGGTCACATTTCTAGTTTTCTTACAGCACAGACTTAATCCCCTTCCTCCCCATGCCCGGCAGGTCTTCATCATCATCATCATCATCATCAATCATATTTATTGAGTGCTTACTATGTGCAGAGCACTGTACTAAGCGCTTGGGAAGTACAAATTGGCAACATATAGAGACAGTCCCTACCCAACAGTGGGCTCACAGTCTAAAAGGGGGAGACAAAACCAAACATACTAACAAAATAAAATAAATAGAATCAATCAATCATATTTATTGAGCACTTACTGTGTGCAGAGTACTGTACTAAGCACTTGGGAAGTACAAGTTGGCAACATATAGAGACGGTCCCTACCCAACAGTGGGCTGTGAGATAACCAGCGAGTAAAACTCACTTTCTCCCTGGAATAAAATCTCCCGAAGGCTAGTGAAAGAGGGCGTTTAGTCCAGTGCTCAGCACAGAGTAAGTCCCCGGAGCCCGACCCCCGTCCCGCCCAGCAGGTGTCCGAGCGGGCACCCGGCCTGGCCGAGGAGGAGGAGCGCTGCTGCTTTCTGAAAATTTTCCCAAATTGATAAGTGAAATTGGGCTCATCCGAGGACACGAATGGGGTCACGGAGAGTTCGTGGAGCAGCGTGGCACAGTGGAAAGAGCCCGGGCTTTGGAGTCAGAGGTCATGGGTTCAAATCCCGGCTCCGCCAATCGTCAGCTGTGTGACTCTGGGTAAGTCACTTAACTTCTTCACACTCACTACATCATGTGGGTGCCCAAAGCTAGCAGCAGAGCCCACAAGGAGGGTGTGGTTTGGGTGGAAACAGCGCAGGAGGGTGACTGTATCCCCTGTGTTAGAGAAAGATATTGGTCGAGCCAAGAGAGGTGAGCCGTATAGAACGTAAGCGGAGAAGGTATGCACTTAATCATTGTCTGTCTCAGACTCACAGTAAGGGAATGAAGGTAGAAATCAGAAGGTATTCTGAAGGTCTATAAATAAAATAGAGCTGAGAGTAAAACAACTTGGAGAACTCGAAGCTAATGGAAATCTTAGATTCTTCTTTCTCTCCACCCCCGTCCAATTAGGAAGATAGCATTTTGTCCTGTTAGTCATCCAAGGAACTAAGGAACTCTTAACACTGCATAGATAGTTTCTGATTTGTCCTTGGGGCACTTTCCCAAGGTATAGGAGAGAAGCAGCGTGGCTCAGTGGAAAGAGCCCAGGCTTGGGAGTCAGAGGTCATGGGTTCTAAAGCCGGCTCCGCCACGTCTACTGTGTGACCTTGAGCAAGTCACTTAACTTCTATAAGCCTCAGTTCCCTCATCTGTAAAATGAGAATTAAGACTGTGAGCCCCACGTGGGACAACCTGATCACCTTGTATTCCCTCCAGCGCTTAGAACAGTGCTTTGCACACAGTAAGTGCTTAACAAATGCCATCATTATTAATAGATTTCATTTTTCCTATCCAGTGAAGGCATAAATCTAAGTAAAGAGCCTATGGTCTCACACTGATCTTGACTCTCCTCCCCACCAGGCTTGAGCTCTGTGTCTTAACATTTAACCTGACTGCTGTTCTCAAAGATTCAGTCTAGACCAATGCAGATTAAAGACGAACGTTGGAGTCATTATACTCCAACTCCTCCGCCTGTCCATTTAGAGCAGCAAGCTAATGTCGGCATGTAAGCTCAGAGGTGTGTCCACATTTGGAGAACCTCTGCGTGTGCTTGGCAAAATAAAAATGGCACAGTGTGGAGATAGGGGAGGAAGAAGAGTGGTTTGCCCTCACAAAAAACAAGGGAAGCAGCACCAGGCTAAAGGCACATAATGGTTATGATTTTTACTGTTATGAGTAAAATAATGGTTATGATTATGATAACCATTAATGGTTATGATAACCATAAATAATGGTTATGATTTTTTAAAGACAGAGAAAGTTGCCAAACAGGTTGCCTTGGCACACCATAGAGTTCTCCAAAATTTGAAATAGACTGGCTGCAATTCAGGGATAAAGTGCCACCTTCAGAAGGAATGCTGATGAGATTTTCTGCACTCAGTGCCCCACTGGCTCTTTTTAGGAAGCAGGATCATATTAGATTGTGTCCCAGTTGTGGCAGTTGCCAAGAATAGTTTCAGAAAGGAATAGTTTTGAGAAGCAGCATGGCCTAGTGGAAAGAGCACAGGCGTGAGAGTCAGAAGAATCTGGGTTCTAATCCCGGCTCTGCCACTTGCCTGCTGTGTGACCTTGGGCAAGTCACTTAGCTTCTCTTTGCCTCAGTTGCCTCATCTGTAAAGTGGGGATTAAGACTGTGAGCCCCATGTGGGCATGGGCTTTGTCCAACCAGATTACCCTGTGTCTACCCCAGCTCTTACAACAGTGCCTGGGACATAGAAAGTGCTTAACAAACATGACTAAAAAGAAGAACAGAAGTAGGAGGAGAAATCAGTGCTAGAAACTTCCTGTCTCGTGCATTGGGTCATGGCAACACACAGGGTTACCAGCCAATCCGTCTCCCAGTGCCTAGCCAAGCCTAAGACCAACCTTGCCTCATGACCAAGAACAGTTTTAGTTTGCCACTCTTCCAAGCTTCCTGAGATCCCCTGGATGAATTATTTCAAACTTGGAGTTCTCAAGGGCACATAAACTAGATTTCTGTTTTTCCTCCAGTGATCTGGAGGCCAGGATGTTCCTGGGGTTAATTTAGCCCCATTTAGGTCATTCTAGGCCTAAATTCTAAAGTATCGCCAAGGCTTCCCGCCCTTCTCATCCCACTTCTCTCAGGCCAGTTCTGTTTGAACAATAAGAACCTGAGAATTGAGCCTATTATCTGGGTGGCACAGGGAAAAGTGGAGACTGAGTTGTACAGATAATTGCTCCAATTCTCCATTTTGCTGGAGGAGACCTGGTCAACCATTGTTGTCGTCTTACGCTGTTGAGCCGCCTCTGACCCATAGCGACTCTAGGTGTCATCCTTCGGGGGTAGGGGGAGGCTCAATCTTTACACTCCTTAAATAGCTAGAAATATTGGGCTTGTGCCTCCCCATTTAATCAATTCCAGGTCCCCTGGTCCATTTAAGTTCTTCAGTCATTCCTCCTCCGCCAGTCACTCTAGCTTACCTTCTCTGAACTCCTGGTAATCAATCAATGATATTTATTCAGCACTCACAATGTGCAGAGCACTCTACTAAGATCTTGGGAGAGTACAGTGCATGGACATCTTTCTGGTACCAAGAGGGTCCAGACCAAATCACTCCTGCCTGAGGTGTATAGTGAGAAGAGGAATCTGGTTCTCCCCACATCCTCCCTTAGCAAGATGCATTTGATACACGACTCCAGCAGCCCTAATTCTTTGCTTGGCTTGTCATGCTGTAAATTGGTATCATCTTTGCAGCCCAAGATCACCCTGGGGATGTGTTTAGTGTTGCAGTTCACATTGGCTTCCTCTAACTCAGTACCTGTCAACCTCCTAGGCTAGTGTGTATTTTATTGCACCGGATCTTATTTTATTCTATCTTTGACCCCATAGAGAACCCTATTTCTCTGCCCATCCTGATTTTTATACAATGGCTCACAACTGTCATCCTCAGTGGAGCCACACTCTATATTTCCTGCTCTCGCTAATGATTGTAAAATGAAACTATGTCCTAAATCCATGGCACCGTAACAAGAGACTTCCGGTTGCCCTGGACCATTATTTTGCGTTAACTGCCTGCATGGTACAATCATTTGTTCATAAGTCAAGTTAAAAGCAATCCGAAGTAAAATAGCTTAAAAATCACTGCCATGGGCTGTTATATAAAATATCCAAGGGAAAAGCCAATGACTCAAATATAAATGTCTTTAGATCTCCTGCCGGTTCTCCTACTTTAAAACAGTGGGTGAATAAGATGTCCTCACATGTGGCAACAGTAATCCATCAGAAAACATTGACTAGACCAATTAGGATACTGGATGCTGGAACTCCTCTGCTTTCTTTGCTTCAAGCACTACATGGAACAAAAAGATATAAATAATGAAGAGGGAGATGAACTCAGAGAAAAGGAACAGATACTGGGTAAGTATTAGCCAAATCCTCCAGTCTGTAAGCTTGTTTGACATCGGAATGTGCCTACCAACTCTGTTATATTGTTAATAATAATAATAATAATAATAATAATAATAATAATAATGGCATTTAAGTGCTTACTATGTGCAAAGCACTGTTCTAAGCGCTGTGGGGATACAAGGTGATCAGATTGTCCCACGTGGGGCTCACAGTCTTAATCCCCATTTTACAGATAAGGTAACTGAGGCTCAGAGAAGTTAAATGACTTGCCCAAGGTCGCACAGTAGTTATGTGGCAGAGTGGGATTCGAACCCATGACCTCTGACTCCAAAGCCCGTGCTCTTTCCACTGAGCCACGCTGTTTCTCTAGCCATGCTGTTGTTCTCTGCCAAGCTCATAGTATAGAGCTCTGTGCACAGTGAGTGCTCAATAAATACAATTGATCGATTGTTCTGCAAGCTTATATAACCCAGTTAAGGAGAAATGTGTCTGTCAAAACAGAAACCATGGAATATAGATTCCATATTGAGTCAGAGCAGTGGTCTATCCTACCCTGGGCTCTTACTTCATTTGGAGTGTAAATTCCTGGTGCACAAGGAACATGTCACTTCTCTGTTTCATATGTCCCAAAAGCTTGGCACAGTGCATTGTACCAAATGGGTGTATTTATTACTACTACAACTACTACTACTTCTACTACCGCTACTACAGGAACAATAAAAGAAAAAGAGAAGGGAAAAATAGGGAAGAGAGGTTGTTTAATCTGCAAGTTCAGTCCTTTCTGGTCGTTCCATAATGTGACCAATTTGGATTGCGATTGGGTCTG
The DNA here is from genome assembly GCF_015852505.1 of Tachyglossus aculeatus. Lineage (NCBI taxonomy): Eukaryota > Metazoa > Chordata > Mammalia > Monotremata > Tachyglossidae > Tachyglossus > Tachyglossus aculeatus. The sequence goes on along the minus strand of NC_052067.1, from coordinate 37,450,554 downwards.
AGAGTACCATCATCATCAATCGTATTTATTGATGATAAATAGTCATCCCTCCTGGCTCAAGGATATTCCACTGCCCACCATCAGGCCTTCTCTGTCTGGGGTGAGACGGTGGGGAGGAAAGGAAAACAGGGGTTCCAGTACCCTGGTGATACTTTGGTGGTAGGGAGGGAGCTACAGTGTCTGATTCTACCCCGGGCACACCTAATGGCAGGTTGAAAGAGCTTCATGGACAAACCTGGGTTTTAGCGGTACAAACGGTCTGTGACTCCTCAGTCAGCTAATGATAGGGGGCTGGGCTATTAATACTTTTGTCCCATTTAAGGGCCAGGCAGCTAGAGTTAAGCCGACAGGGAAGTGTATCTTTGGATGCCTCCTGACTAGCCTAGGTGCTTGCACCTTGACAATTTCTTCCTGGTGGTATAAGGTATTATAATAATAATAATAATGATAATGGCATTTATTAAGTGCTTACTATGTGTGAAGCAATCAATCAATCAGTCAATCGTATTTATTGAGCGCTTACTGTGTGCAGAGCACTGTACTAAGCGCTTGGGAAGTACAAGTTGGCAACATATAGAGACAGTCCCTATCCAACAGTGGGCTCACAGTCTAGAAGCACTGTTCTAAGCCCTGGGGAGGCTACAAGGTGATCAGGTTGTCCCACAGGGGGCTCACAGTCTTAATCCCCATTTTACAGATGAGGTAACTGAGGCACAGAGAAGTTAATTGACTTGCCCAAAGTCACACAGCTGACAATTGGCAGAGCCAGAATTCAAACCCATGACCTCTGACTCCAAAGCCCGTGCTCTTTCCACTGAGCCACGGTGCTTCTGTGTGTCCTCCCCTGACCTACGTCACCCCCCCTTCTGTCCAGCTGCCTGGCCCCCGGGGGCAGCCCTGAGATCTTGGGGAGACAGAATGGCGGGAGATAGTGTTGGAAAGCCTGAAACAGACTGGCTGACTCCAAGTTCCTGGGTAGACCTGGCCCATGGTCCTAGAAGCCAAGCTTTTGTCTGCAAAATGTCAGCCCCGCTCCCATCGGTTTGGTCAAGATCTCTGGGTCAAGATCTCAGGGATCCTGTGACCAAGAGACCTTTTGGCTGAACTGAAGAGATTGACGTGTGAAAGGAGCCAAGTACGAGGTATCAGGTGGTGGGCATTGTTTCCAGAGTTTGCAAAGCACTGGAATGTCTGCAGGTGGAAGAAGGTTTCCGATATCCAAAGATCTGGTTTTCGTCATTTTGTTTAACCCTCCTACAGCTGAACTGTTTTTCCTTCCCACTGTTGGGGCTATTTGGACGGCCCTTTTCTCTGAGCTGTCTTTGCCCAAGGCAGTCAGAGAACTCGTGGTCTCTCAGGGGTTCTGGAGATCCTGGTTCTTGTGGCATTCGTGAGCCCATCCTCTAGACTGTGAGCCCGTTGTTGGGTAGGGACCGTCTCTATATGTTGCCAACTTGCACTTCCCAAGCGCTTAGTACAGTACTCCCGGGCTTTGGAGTCGGAGGTCATGGGATCAAATCCCGGCTCCGCCACTAGTCAGCTGTGTGACTTTAGGCAAGTCACTTCACTTCTCTGGGCCTCAGTTCCCTCATCTGTAAAATGGGGATTAAGACTGCGAGCCCCCCGTGGGACAACCTGATCACCTTGTATCTCCCCAGCGCTTAGAACAGTGCTTTGCACATAGTAAGCGCTTAACAAATACCATCATTATTATTATTATTATTACAGTGCTCTGCACTCAGTACTTGCTCAATAAATAAGATTGAATAAATAAGAGGCTAACACCTTCCCTCATCCATGAGGAACAGCTGACACTGAATCTACATTCCAAAGTTCTGTTGATTCATTAAGAGAATTAACTGTATTTTGTTTCTTTGCATTAATTATCCCTAGACTGGAATCACTCTCTGGGCTGAGGGGCTAGGGAGGAACTCATGTAGATTTCCTGTCTCGCTTGCGCCAAAGGCTGTCTTTCATGCAGAGCCATGATGGTTTTTCTTTTTTTTTTAAGACAAGAAGAAATGTTCCATGTTATAACTGACCATCCTTTATGGTAGTCAAGAAATGAAGACTTGTTGCCCCAGTAACTACCATAATAAAGAATACAGAATCTATGCCTCTGTATCCAAAACCAAAGGGTTTCCTTCCCCTATCCTAGAACTAGACTTTCACTCTTAAGCAACCTCAGTGGTACATGGTAATTATAATGTACCTTTCCCTGCCTCAGAACTGCCACCTGAGGACTTCTGATTTTTACAAATGCAGAATGAATTTAATTCTAATTTAATTTAATTTAATAACCATATTTATTAAGGGCTTACTACGTGGCAGGAACAGCATTCAGCGCTGAGGTAGATACAAGATAATTAGACTGGAGAGAGTCCCTGACCCACAGTGGACTCACAATCTAAGACATAGAGGAAGGAGCTATCCTATCCCCATTTTAAAGATGAGAAAACCCAGAGAGGTTAGGTGAGTTACCCAAGATCTTACAGCTGAGACTAGAATCCAGATATCCTGACTCTCAATCCTATGCTGTTTCCAATAGGCCAAGCTGCCTTCCATTATGGTTCCTGGACCACCTCAAAGGTGGTCACTGAATTACATTTTCCGCCTTCTTAGCCTGAAAGCTGGGGGCTTACAGTTTCATCAATCAATCAGTCAATCAGTGGTATTCACAATGCAGCCCACACACTTCGCTCCTCTAGTGCTAACTTTCTCACTGTGCCTCAATCTCAAGCTTGTTGTGGGCCGGGAATGTGTCTGTTTATTGATGTTTTGTACTCTCCCAAGTGCTTTGTACAGTGCTCCGCACACAGCAAGTGCTCAATAAATATAATTGAATTAATGAATGAATACGTGCGCAGCACTCTCCTAAGGAGAAGCAGCGTGGCTCAATGGAAAGAGCACGGGCTTTGGAGTCAGAGGTCAGGGGTTCAAATCCTGGCTCCGCCACTTGTCAGCTGTGTGACTTTGGGCAAGTCACTTAACTTCTCTGGGCCTCAGTTACCACATCTGTAAAATGGGGATTAAGACTGTGAGCCCCCCGTGGGACAACCTGATCACCTTGTAACCTCCCCAGTGCTTAGAACAGTGCTTTGCACATAGTAAACACTTAATAAATGCCATTATTATTATTATTATTACGTGCTTGGGAAAGTCCAATACAACAGAGTTGATAGACAGTTTCCCTGCCCACAACGAGCTTACAGTCTAGAGAGGGTCTTGTGTTGTCCTATGCTGTTGAGTCATCTCTCATCCATAGCAACTCCATGGACATATCTCTCCCAGAATATCTTAAGAGAAGCAGTGTGGCTCAGTGGAAAGAGTACGGGCTCCGGAGTCAGAGGTCATGGGTTCAAATCCCGGCTCCGCCAGTTGTCAGCTGTGTGACTTTGGGCAAGTCACTTAACTTCTCTGTGCCTCAGTTACCTCTTCTGTAAAATGGGGATTAAGATTGTGAGCCCCCTGTGGGACAACCTGATCACCTTGTAACCTCCCCAGCGCTTAGAACAGTGCTTTTCACATATTAAGCGCTTAATAAAAATTTTAAAAAAAGAATGCCCCACTGCCATCTGCAATCATTCTGGTAGTGTAATCCATTGAGTTTTCTTGATACAAAGGGGAGGCAGACATTAATATAAATAAGTGCTTTATTATATATAATTTAAAGACATAAGTGCTGTGGGGTCGAGGGTGAGGCGAATATCAAATGCCCAGAGGTCACAAATCCAAGTGGATCAGCGCTTAGTATAGTGCCTGGCACATAGTAAGTGCTTAAATACCATAATTATTATCTTCAAGAGCGAGCTTTGGGGAGAGAATGAAAAGGAAAGCCCTAGTGGCACAAGGGAGGTGGACTGTCTCTGGGTCCCTGCCACTGACCTGGCCCTACTCGTTGCTCTGCTGTGGCCGCTGCGCTATTACCTGCACTGATGAAGGCCGGGGACTGTGCTACTCCGGGCAGATATAGCTGTGGGTGTCCGTAGAAAGGGAAGAAATCTGGTGAGAAGGAAGGAGGAAAGAATCATGAATGTGTCTACCAACTCTGTTATACTCTCCCAAGCACTTAGTACAGTGCTCTGCACACAGTAAGTGCTCAATAAATACCATTGATTGATCTATCACAAGCCCCCAGCTCTGCTACAGAAAGCGCAGGAATCGAAAGCCTCAGCTCTGGCGCCTGGGAGCCGACACTCCTGTTCCCTGACTCTGCCCCTCCCAGGTCCCTCCAGCAGCCTGCTTTCTGCTCTGCTGGAATTTGTGGGAGCAGTGTCCGCATCTCCGCTCCGTGTCTCTTCCCAGCGTTTGGCAGGTAGATCGCTGTGGGCTGTACTAGCCTCAACTTTCAGGTCCATTCAGGTGGGGGCACCTTGGAGAAAGGGTCTGGAATAAACCTCGTTTTCAGTCATCAGCCACGTACTTTTGTTAAGTGCCCACCACATCCCAAACATTCAATAGTAAATTCTAACATGCAGCAGAGTAGGGTCTGTGGGTGAGGAGCAGAGCCTTGATAACTAGTATTTATTAGGTGCTTATTATGTTCCAAGCACTGTCCTAAGCGCTATAGTAGTACAAGATAATCATGTCCTACATGGGGCTCAAGGTCTAAGGAGGTGGGAGAACAGGTATTGTGTCCCCATTTTGCAGATGAGGGAACTGAGGCACAGAGAAGTTGAGTGATTTGTCCGAAGTCAACCAGCAGGTATGAATAGGAGCCAGGATTAGAACCCAGGTCCTCTGACTCTAAGGCCCACACTCTTTCCACTAGACCATGCTGCTTCCTTGTCTTAGAGATAGATTAATCAGAATCAGTAGAGCTGGAAGGGACTGCAACAAGGCAGTCATCCCCCTGACTCGAGTTACCCCAAAATTGTGGTGGCTGCTCTTTTTGTTCCAGGTCTTCCCACATTCTCCCAGTCAGCCTTTACCTAATGCATACCAGTATTCTGTTTCTCCACAGATGCTTTTCCTTATTAAAAGCACATCTCCTCCAAGAGGGCTTCCCTGCTAAGTCCTCATGTCCTCTTCTCCCACTCCCTTCTGCGTCACCCATGCACTTGGATTTGCTTCCTTTGGTCACCCCTCCCTCAGTCCCACAGCACTTATAATAATAATTGTGGTATTTGTTAAGTGCTTACTATGTGCTAGGCAGTGTTCTAAGCGCTGGGGTAGATACAAGACAATTGGGTTGGGCACAGTCCCTGTCCCACGTGGGGCTCACAGTCTTAATCCCTGGCCTGGAATGCCCTCCCTCCGCACATCCGCCAAGCTCGCTCTCTTCCTCCCTTCAAAGCCCTACTGAGAGCTCACCTCCTCCAGGAGGCCTTCCCAGACTCTTTCCTCTCCCCGTCCCATCCCACCCGCCCTACCTCCTTTCCCTCCCCACAGTACCTGTATATATGCTTGTACAGATTTATTACTCTATTTATTTTACTTGTACATATTTACTATTCTATTTATTTTGTCAATGATGTGCATCGAGCTTTACTTCTATTTATTCTGATGGCTTGACACCTGTCCGCATGTTTTGTTCTGTTGTCTGTCTCCCCCCTCTAGACTCTGAGCCCGTTGTTGGGTAGGGACCGTCTCTATATGTTGCCAACTTGTACTTCCCAAATGCTTAGTACAGTGCTCAGCACACAGTAAGCACTCAATAAATACGATTGAATGAATGGATGAATGAATGAATTTTACAGATAAGAAAACCGAGGCATAGAAAAGTGAAGTGACTTGCCCAAGGTCACAGAGCAGACAAGTGGCGAAGCCAAGATTAAAACCCACATCCTTCTGACTCCCAAGCCTGTGCTCTATCCATTCATTCATTCAATCATATTTATTAAGCGCTTACTGTGTGCAGAGCACTAGACCACACTGCCTCTGTGTACATAACCATAATTTTTTTTATATTAATGCCTGTCTCTCTCTCTAGACTGTAATCTTGTTACAGGAAGGGAATGTGTCTACCAACTCAGACTGTACTCTTCCAAATGCTTAATACAGTGCTCTAAACACCTTAAGCGTTCAATAAATACTATCGATTGATTCCCTTTATTGAATGAGACAGGACTGGGCAGGACCAGGAGGGTGACTCCAGATGTACCACTCCCTTCACTGAATCAAAAGACAACTCTACTCCAACTCTTGGAAAACAGAAAACGAAATCATTAACAACAAAAACCAAGGCCAAAGCCAGTCGGGGGAAAGAGCATGGAAAACTGGGTGGGCAGGGAATGTTCTCTTAAGGGATGGTCTAAAATTGAGATTGGGAAAGGGAAACAGTTTATAATCAGGTAGTAAAACTCATAGCCAACAAGTGCCTGGGGCTTCCTCTCTCCTCCTCTGCAAATGGATTTCCCAACAGCGCTCTGGATTGATAACTCATTCCCACTGAATTTCCTAGAGTGAAAGCACTCTCTGTTCCTCCCCCTTCTCCCTCCTTCCCCCTCTCCAACCTCCCCCACTTTCCACCCCCTTCAATACAAACCCAAATACTAAAGTTGGTCTCCACTCCCCAAGGACCACAGCCGTGAGTCATTCCACGCTGAATGCTGCGGCTCTCGGGTGCCATTCCTCCATCCATAATCATTTCCCTTCTGTGGAAATGTGCTTGTCCACTGGCTGAATCAGCAGGGACAACAGTGGGCTCTGAGGTCAAACTCTTTTTGTAGCTACCTTGGTCTTTGAGGGTAGAGCTGGGGACACAACTGACCATGGCTCCAAAACAATATCCCTGCATGTGGGGTGTCCCCCCAGTACTCTGGTTTCGGGCCCCAGGTTCAGTTTTCCCTACTCGGATTGGGGATCCCAAGAGGAATTTCCCTTCTTAAAAGGTGCTTGGCTCCAAGCAGGCCTGCCCTCCTGGCTGTGAAAATCCAGGCAAAGTGCAGGGGAGAACTAAGCAATTATCGGCTTGCTAAATTGGATCAATGGCAGATGCCTAACTGGATCACTCAGATGAAAAAAACATTCTAATCCTTACTCCACCACCGATCTGCTGCGTGACCTTGGTCAAGTCACTTCACTTCTCTGTGCCTCAGTTCCCTCGTCTGTAAAATGGGGATTGAGACTGTGAGCTCCACATGGGACAACCCGATTACCTTGTATTTACCCCAGAGCTTAGAACAGTGCTTGGCACATAGTAAGTGCTTAACGAATACCGTTATTGTTATTGTTATTATATTTATTGATTGCTTATTGTGTGCAGAGCATTGTATTAGGTGCTTGGGAGAATACAATTCAATAGTAAACAGGTACATTCCCTGTCCTGTTCAGTCTTCTGCCTCCTTCAAGAAGGCTGTGGTTACTGTTCAGCTGGACTAAGGCAGAGTAGGATTACTGCCCTGGGGGGCGAGGGGGGCAGGGGAAGGGGCAGTGGAGCAGAGCTTTCCTCTTCTTTTTTCTCCTCCTGCAGCCCCACACTATCAGGTCTGCCATTAGGCTGGAGCAGCGACTGCAGCCTGCAGCAGAGGTGAGATAGTGGGGAAATTGAGGCTGTTGGAGAGGCAATAGTGGGCTCTCTTGATGATCAAGGGAGACCCACTGAGGGGAGGAGGAAAAGCTGGGCCAGCAGCCCCATTTGGCCCAGTAGTTTAAGGTGACTTAGGTCTAAGTAAAGTCTCTGTTTAGGCTGAGCTAATCTAGGGCATCTAGGCCCTGCCAAACCCTAACCCGAGTCCTTGGGGAAACCGAAAACCAAACCTGGAGCCCTTGGGATCAAGCTCTTAGTCCAGTGCTCTGCACACAGTAAGCGCTTAATAAATACGATTGAACGATTGAATGAATTGGGCATGACCCCTTGACCCCTGAGGAAGGGTGCTCCCTGCTTCATACACATCCGTAGAGCAGCCCCAGGCCAAAACTGTGAGCTTGTTGTGGGCAGGAATGTGTCCTTTTATTGTCATATTGTACTCTCCCATGAGCTTAGTACTGTGTTTTGCACACAGAAAGCGCTTAATAAATACGATTAAATGAAATCAAGCCCAATCTGAGCCAGAGAATAGAACCAGGCATTGAGAATTAGGTTCTCAAAGCAGATGTGAACTCCTGGAGGGACTGGAGGTGGTGTGAGGCCAGATATCCATCTAAGCTGCCAATTGGTACCACAGGAGATTAAACCAGACTGCCCACCCTATGTAAAGTTTATCTTCAATCAATTCATTCATTCAATCGTATTTATTGAGCGCTTACTGTGTGCAGAGCACTGTACTATCCACCAACCACTCAAATCAATGGAATTAATCATGTGACTACCAAGCGCAGAGTGCTTCAGGGAGTTCAACAGAAGGATAGCACAAGTTCCCTGTCCTCAAGAAGCTTACAATCAATGGTATTTATTGAGTGCTTAATGCAAACAATACAATAGAAGCAGTAGATACCATCTTGCCTTCAAGGAGTTTACAGTCTAGTGGACAGAGGCAAGCAGACAAAAATTATTCCCAAATAGTGGGAGCAGGAGGGAGAACAAACATAAAATAGGTACTGCAGATATGTCAGAATGATATAGCTAAAAAGAAATGGAATCTACCATTAAATGCACATGTTTTCATAAGCACAGAGGAAGAGCACTTTCCCAAGCTGTATTTTCCCAAGCACTTAGTACAGTGTTCTGCACACAGTAAGAACTCAGTAAATATCATTGATTGATTGATGGATGGGTAAATAAATACCATATCCTGAGAGTGGCTGTTGGGTTGATGTGATTTGAAGTGTTGGGAATTCATCAGGAAGGGAATCCTGTAAGAGACAGGTTTTTAGCGTGGCTCAGTGGGAAGAGCCTGGGCTTTGGAGTCAGAGGTCATGGGTTCAAATCCCAGGTCCGCCAATTGTCAGCTTTGTGACTTTGAGCAAGTCACTTAACTTCTCTGGGCCTCAGTTCCCTCATCTGGAAAATGAGGATGAAGATTGTGAGCCTCCCGTGGGACAACCTGATCACCTTGTAACCTCCCCAGCGCTTAGAACAGTGCTTTGCACATAGTAAGTGCTTAATAAATGCCATCATTATTATTATTATTAAGATGGGGCAGTTGATGGTCTGGCGTATTTGTGAGGGGAGAGTTCCATGTTCAGGAACAGCGTGAGAAGCAGTATGGCCTAGTGGATAGAACATGTGCCTAGAAGTCAGAAGGGCTGTGAGCCCACTGTTGGGTAGGGACTGTCTCTATATGTTGCCAACTTGTACTTCCCAAGCGCTTAGTACAGTGCTCTGCACACTGTAAGCGCTCAATAAATACAATTGATTGATTGATTGATTGACCTGCGTTCTATTCCTGCCTCCACACTTGTCTGCTGTGTGAACTGGGAAAAGTCACTTCTCTGTAGTTACCTAGGTACCTCATCTGTAAAATGGGGATTAAGAAATGGGGATTAAGACTGTGAGCCCCATGTGGGACATGGACTTTGCCCATCCTGATTAGCTTGTATCTTCACCAGGGCTTAGTATAGTGCTTGGCACACAGCAAATGTTTAACAAATATCATTAAAAAAAAAGAAATTGTGAGCAAGGGACTATGGGGATCAGAGAATCCTGACCTGGAAGCTGCCAGCATAGACTGAGAAGCAGCGTGGCTCAATGGAAAAGAGCACGGGCTCTGGAGTCAAAGGTCATGGGTTCAAATCCCGGCTCCACCAATTGTCAGCTGTGTGACTTTGGGCAAGTCACTTCACTTCTCTGTGCCTCAGTTACCTCATCTGTAAAATGGGGGTTAAGACTGTGAGCCCCCCGGGGGACAACCTGATCACCTTGTAGCCTCCCCAGAGCTTAGAGCAGTGCTTTGCACATAGTAAGTGCTTAATGAATACCATTATTATTATTATATATTCTTAAAGGAAGACAAGCTGGGCTGACACTCATTGCCAGACCTACACCCAGCCCAATTTAGGGTGGACAAAGGATGACAAGAAATTACGTTGAGGATGAGGGAGGAAAGAAGATTGGGTTCAGGTTTGTCGGGCACACCCTGGGTAACATTCAAAGTAGTCGTGCAGATAAGTCCCTAAATCAGTCAACCTGTCGTCTGACCTGGTCTCCCAGGGGAAAATTATTTACCTCAACTGCATAGGGAGCGTGTGTATATCTGCCTCTCTAGTGGGCCAACAGTTGAGAAGTCCTGGGAGGTCAGTAAGAATTCTTTATCCTGACTTTACAAGGTGCCCGCTACCCGTTATTACAGTGCCAATTCTACCACCTTGTGGCAGATCCCAGACTATGACTTACTCGGTCTTGCTGAGGCAAAAACTGGGGACTCCCAGGCTGTTTCTCAACAACCAAAATCAACAGATTCCTGGCAAAAATACCCAAGAATTCACTACTTTTTACCCAGGCAAGGCCCTCTTGTAGGCTCATCATACCTGGAGAAGAAGCAGAAGCAGTGTGGCTCAGTGGAAAAGAGCCTGGGCTCTGGAGTCAGAGGTCTTGGGTTCAAATTCCGCTCCGCCACTTAGCTGTGTGACTTTGGGCAAGTCACTTAACTTCTCTGGGCCTCAGTTCCCTCGTCTGTAAAATGGGGATGAAGACTGTGAGCCCCACGTGGGACAACCTGATCACCTTGTATCCCCCCAGCGCTTAGAACAGTGCTTTGCACATAGTAAGCGCTTAATAAATGCCATTATTATTATTATTAGTGCTTAGTACAGTGCTCTGCACACAGTAAGCGCTCAATAAATACGATTGAATGAATGAATGAATGAGAAGTATTTCTGCAAAACCCTTGCCATTGTAGAAGCACTAAATCTGCTGATCGGGAGCTAATCGTGGGCAGGGGACGTGTTGCATTGTGCTCTCCCAAGCTCTTAGTACAGTGCTCTGCACATAGTAAGCTCCCAGTAAATGCCATTGATTGATCAGCTGAATGAGTGTGAACTGGGGAGCAAACTCCCACTCCGGCTGGCACTGAGGCTCGCCTAGTGGGTAGAGCAGAGAATCAGAAGGACCTGGGTTCTAGTCCTGGTTCCACCGCTTGTCTGCTTTGTGACCTTGGGCAAGCCACTTAACTTCTCTGTGCCTCAGTTACCTCATCTGTAAAATGGGGATTAAGACTGTGAGCCCCATGTGGAACAGGGACTGTGTCAAACCTGATTGGATTGTACCTACCCCGGTATTTAGAGACAATTACTCTCCCCCACTTCCAAGCCTTATTGAATGCACATCTCCTCCAAGAGGCCTTCCCAGACTAAGCCTCCCTTTCCTCTTCTCCCACTTCCTTCTGCGGCATCCTGACTTGCTCCCTTTGTTCTTAGCCCCCTCCAGCCTCACAGCATTTATGTACATATCTGTAATTTATTTATTTGTATTGATGTCTGTCTCCCCACCTCAAGACTATAAGCTCATTTATGGGCTGGGAATGTGTATTTATTGTTGTATTGTATTCTCCCAAGGCTTAGTACAGTGCTCTGCACACGGTAAGCCCTCAATAAATACGATTGAATGAATTGAATGAACAGTGCTTGGCATATAGTAAGTGCTTAACAAACACCATCATTATCACTTCCACAGACGTTTGAAACAACAGAAATGACACCACTCCTCAGGTCTTAGAGACAGTATGGAGATCAGCAAGAAGGTTGCCATTCTTCAAGCAAGTCACAGAAACCTAGTGGCTTTGGATATTTGGGCTTTCCACAGAAAAGTGACAGTACTGGAGATGCTCACTCCATTGTTTCCCAGGCTTTCCACAGAAAAGTGACAGTACTGGAGCTGCTCACTCCATTCTTTCCCAGTCAAACCTGCTCAGCTCACTGGGAGGTCTGGAATTCACTCCAGCTTCCCCTAAGCCATTTGCTTTTTCTGCCTCCAGTGTCACCTGCGAGAACAGACTCTGGAGGCCCAGCTCAGCTGGTCGTTGGGGTTGACAGTGACCAGGGCTGGTGGAGACTGGTAGCTCCCTTTTCTGGAGCTCGTCTGGTTCCACATCATCAGCAGAATGGGGCAGCAGAGTGGTTAGTGAGGGCTGTGACTCACGGCTTCACAGAGAAGCAGACGTGAGGCATAAGGCAAGGCCAATTTCAAAGTTCCCTTTCTACCAATAAGCACACCCCAAATGGGGAAGCTCCACAGATTCATATCCTCACTTCAAATCAGAGCAATTCTTTCCATAGTCCAAAAAAACTACCACTTTATTTCTTTTAAAGGAAGGCCTACCGCATAGGATGTAATGGACCGTTTTGAGCCCAGCCCAAGGTTGTTGGATTTGAGCCCCTTCATCTCTTAACCAGAAGGGGTGGGGATGCTGACAAGAATAGATTTGTGGACACCAGCCCTGTGCTGGCCGTTGATCCAACTGAATTCTAGACAGTTCATTTTTCAGCTCGTCCTTCCCCTCTCTGCTTCTGATGCTATTTTTATTTTAAATGACCAGCCTGCCTCCTGCTTGAGGCCTGAGAACAAAGCTCGGCTGTTCCCTGGGATCTAGAAGAGGAACATAATGGTTCTGGAGCAAAAAAGGGTGAGAATCACCCCAGAGATACATTCTAGGTTCTGCAGATTTCCCAAAAACTCCTTTATGATGTTATTATGTTACAAAGCAGAACCAGCCAAGCACAGGCAGAGCAACATTCATTCATTCATTCAATCGTATTTATTGAGCTCTTACTGTGTGCAGAGCACTGTACTAAGTGCTTGGGAAGTACAAGTACAACATGCATTTGTTCTTTCTGGGTTGGCAAAGACAAAGCTGGTATCCATGTGTGCCCACCACACCTTTTTTTTTTTTAAAAAAAAGGTATTTGTTATGCATTACTATGTGCTAGGCACTGTACTAAATGCTGGGGTAGATACAAGCAACTCAGGTTGGACACAGTCCATATCCCACATGGGGCTCACAGTCTTAATCCCCATTTTACAGATGAGGTAACTGAGATGCAGAGGGGTTAAGTGACTTGCCCAAGGTCACACAGCAGACAAGTGGCAGAGCTGGGATTAGAACTGTGGTCCTCTGATTCCCAGGCCCGTGCTCTTTCCACTAGGCCATGATGCCTGTCCAGGGCACTTACCACTGACTGCCTGTCTGGAACTACTGACGCCCAAACCTTTTCCTCCATTCTTTGGTCTTCTAAGTCAGTTCAGGGCCTCAATCCAGAGTGGTGGATTCTTCTCAGCCAACTAGGCCCTCTGTATCCTTCCCAGACTAAACCAGGGGCAGCTGCTCTGCTCACTTCATCCTTGTACTCTTAAGCTAGGTTCTGGTTCCAAAGTGATTACAAGAAGAAGGCTGAGCCTTGCCGATGCTTTATTTGATGATGATTATGGTATTTGATAAGCAGTCATGTCAAGCACTGTTCTAAGCGCTGAGGTAAAAACAAGTTAATCAGATCAGACACAGTCCCTGTCCCGCATGAGGCTCACGGTACAGAACAGGTTTTGAATCTCCATTCAACAGGTGAGGAAACAGAGGCCCAGGGAAGTGACCTTCCCCTGGTCACAAAGCTGGCAAGTTGCAGGGGTGGGATTAGAACCCACGTCCTCTGATTCCCAGATATGTGCTTTTTCCACTAGGCCATTTTGTTGCCCAGGGGTAAAGAAAACCCGTTTGATATACCCAGATTACTTTGGAAGATAATAATGCCAGTTACTACGCTGGTATCATTAACTGTAAGCATTCGTATTGCGTTAGTGTTTCAATAAATTCACATATTTCATATTTTTAGTCACGTCTATTTTGCAACAGCTTACAGTGGTGCCCAATATGCAGGAATTCATTAGATTATTGCATGGTAAAATGGTTAACCAAAAGGATCTCTGGACTTCAGCATTGTAGGGCGCAGGGAATGTATCTGTTTAATGTTATATTGTGCTCTCCAAAGTGCTTAGTTCAGTGCTTTCATTCATTCATTCATTCAATCGTATTTATTGAGCGCTTACTGTGTGCAGAGCACTGTAGTAAGCACTTGGGAAGTACAAGTTGGCAACATATAGAGACAGTCCCTACCCAACAACGGGCTTACAGTCTAGAAGGAGGAGACAGACAATATAACAAAACAGGTGGACAGGTGTCAAGTCGTCAGAACAAATAGAATTAAAGCTAAATGCACATCATTAACATAATAAATAGAATAGTAGATATGTACAAGTAAAATAAATAGAGTAATAAATCTGTACAAACATATATATAGGTGCTGTGGGGATGGTAGAGCGGCGGGGATGGGGAGGAGGAGAGGAAAAAGGGGGCTCAGTCAGGGAAGGCCAATTGGAGGAGGTGAGCTCTCAGTAGCTCACCTTCTTGTAATTACTTTGCATGCAGTGAGTGCTCAATAAATATGATTGACTGCTTTGCACTAGCTATGGAAGTCAGACCACATGGCTGCTTGGAAATGAGCCGGATTAAGCCACTTGGCTGTCATTATGTGGCATAATGGGATGGGTCTGGATAAATGATCCAGATTTCTTTCTGTCTAGACCACTCTAATGTGCAGTGATGCCAACGCTTTTTAGGGAATCTTGAGATTTTAGTTGGTTCTGGCAGGTGCTAGGCTTAGGTTGAAAACTGCAGTGAAATTCAATCTCATTTTATCCTGGACCCAAACGCTAATTAAACATGATTTTGGTGCATATGAATAATGTAGTAATGAGTAATAACTGAACGATAATAACAGGTTCATTCAAACACAATAGCGAGGTTAGTCATGTTACAGATGTAAATGGGATTTTCTGGGCTGTGATTAAGCAGTCACTAAAATGGCAATTCCGGTGATAAATTATTTCCTCCTGCTGCTCTTCATATCAACCCACGCCCGATGCCATAAAAGGGTTCGTCCGATTACAATCACATTTCTCCTTAAACCTTACGCCAAGCAGGGTCTGGAAGGCCAAACCTGATACTCACTTGGAGTGGCCTCACAGTTATGTTCCCCCAAGGAGTCTCTAACTGGACTCCACTGAGAGACCAACATGGTGTCCAGGCCAACCCCAAAGGCCATAAGGACAAGGTGAGGCTAAACCCAGTCCTCTTCAGATGCCCCTCCAGCCACAGAAAACCGCCATTTGGGTCCATGTGGGACTGAGGATGCAATGCTGCAGTAGCGGAGGTGCCGTCAGGCAGGAAATGACTTGGACCTCTTCCCAGATATGCCTAGCTTCTCAAAAAGCAGGAACATCCGCAGCATCCAACAGCCCAGGGGGTCAAGGGCCCAATCCACTGGCAGTGAGTGAGGCTGGGTTTATTCATCAATCATATTTATTGAGCGCTTACTATGTGCAGAGCACTGTACTAAGCACTTGGGAAGTACAAATTGGCAACATGTAGAGACAGTCCCTACCCAACAGTGGGCTCACAGTCTAAAAAGTTTATTCCTGGTCGTAGCCTGGACTCTTTGGCCCAGGACCCCCCTTAGGCTGGGCTAGGCAAGGATCAAGCCCGGGGAAGGTCAGGGAAGGGTTGACCATTGACTTCCAACCTTTTCAGGGCTCTACCTTGCCATCTCTTTTAAAAGATGAGTCGCAGAACGACATATAACCCTGGTGACATCCCTCCTGGGTTTTCCCAAGGCTAATGAGACCTAGACGACTAAGTTAAAAGTCATATAACATATAAAATCAAGGACTATGCTCAGTTACAAAAGTTTATTTGAAACACGTTGCCCTTTCCTCCATGACGAGCAGGAAAGAGGAGCTGACAATAGATGGCTCTTAGAAGAAGAATGCTTTTAAGGTTTTTCTACAGGAAAGGTGTGAAACCAAGCCCCACATATAATGGAAAATTGAAAAGCCAAACTGCAGTAGAAAGAAAAACACTAAAAAATGCCATATCGGACTAGCCTAGATGAATTTAAATCAGCAGGGTCTAATGACCTGTCTCCTGGCTAATTAATTAATTGCTGACCATATTTATTAAGCACTTATTAGGTGGGAAACACTGTGCTAAACATAAGCCTTCCTAGACCAGGACCACCTTTTCCTCAGCTTCCCTCCTTTCTGCATCACTTAGACGCACTTCCTTTGCTCTCCCCCCTGTCCCTGCCCCACTTATGTACTTATGTATATATCCATAATTCTATTTATTGATATTGATGCCTGTTTACTTGCTTTGATGTCTGTCTCCCTCCCTCTAGACTGTAAGCCCAGTGTGGGCAGGGATTGTCTCTCTTTATTGCTGAATTGTACTTTTCAAGTGCTTAGTACAGTGCTCTGCACTCAGGAAGCACTCAGTAAATGAATACGATTGAATGAATGAATAGGTGTAGATAGGGAATAAACAGGGAACTTAAGGAATTAGCAAGTGACATTGCAGAACCAAAATACATTATTTTCAAGATGTAGCTAGGGAATAAACAGGGAACATAAGGAATTAGCAAGTGACATTGCAGATCCAAAATACTTTATTTTTAAGATGTCTTGGAGGGCAGATGTCCCTGGGAATTGGAAAAGTATGAATTTGCCCATTTTGTATAGGTCAAAAATGAATACTAATACGGGGAAACTGAAATCTTGTGAAATATGCTGACATTATCAACAGACCTATAATTAGGAAACAAGGTTGGAGGATCAGGAAATTCTGAGATTTGGCCAAAAGTGAAAATTGATTTGCCTGCATTTGAGGAGACAGATTACATTTTAACTATTGATTACCAATATTTTAGTTATTAATTGCTCTTTAAACTTCCCAGAAATTGCAATGGTCATCGGCACAAGTCGCAGAAAAACAGGGCCGGACACACACTCGTGTGAAGTTAAAATCTAAAAATAAAAAATAAAATAAAATACAAATAAAAATGTCTACCAAAACTTGCAGGGACCAGCTTGAACATCAGCGGAGCTACCCAACGGTTCCATCCAGGGAGTAAGGACCTGGATAACTGTAGATAATATATCAGCTAAGTGTGAATTCCTGGGAAGTTATGGGAACAAGATGACCATGCTATTTCTATTGAATCCAGGTTAATAGAGCACTGTCTTAGTCTTACAGGCTATCCTTTCCTTTCAGTGACTACAAGAAGAGAAAGTGTGGGGATTCAAGTCCTATATTAGGACATAAAAATAGAGAATGTCTTGCATGTAGAACAACTGCTCTGTTGAAGTTCATGCTTTGAGCTTTTTCAAGAGCGGTGGGTAGATTCATTCATTCATTCAATCGTATTTATTGAGCACTTACTGGGTGCAGAGCACTGTACTAAGCGCTTGGGAAGTACAAGTTGGCAACATATGGACATGGTTGGACTGATTGGGTTAATTCATTCATTAGTTGAGAAACAGCGTGGTCTAGGTGCAAGAGAATGGGCCTGAGAGTCAAAGGACCTGGGTTCTGATCTCGATTCCTCCATTTGTCCCCCATCTCAACCTGGGTGAGTTGCTTAACTTCTCGACTTTTCTGTGCCTCAGTTTTCTCATCTGCAATATGGGGATTCAAAGCTTGTTTCCCCTCCCTCTTAGACTGTGAACCCCATGTGGGACCGGAACTGTGTCCAGCCTGATTATCTTGTATCCACCCCAGTGCTTAATATAGTGTTTGGCACACATTAAGCACTTAACAAGTATCACAATTAATATTATTAGTTGGGCTGGTTGCCAGGCCAGAAAACAGAACCAGATTACAAAAACTAGAAATGGAGCATCCCTGGCAGAGAGCAGTGGGCTCAGTCTGCCCAGAGCACAGGTCCTTTGGAGGGAGAGCGGGAAGCAAACAGGGAAACCTAATGCAGTGGATACAGTTCAGCAAAGCGTAGAGTTTGAACAGGGCTCTCTGGAACACCTCCTCCGGAAGATTTCTGTCCTGTTCCCAAAGCTTAGCATGCAAAAGGGTGACCCTGCTGCCCTCCCCTCTGAGCTGACTTATTGGAGCTCCTGAAGAAAGTCACAAATCTCCACTGGCAGGGTGGGGAGTCCAGGGGCCTTTTTGCGGGGTAGCTTCATTTGGCAGACTGCAGGTCCCCAGCATTATGCCTTCATGAAGATAAGTGTAAAGCAGTGTTGGGCTTCCCATGATGGGACCCCTAGGGTATGGAAGAGGCAGTGGGAAGAAGGGGGCAGGAGCCCCCTGGCAGCGGCGATTGTGGAGACTAGTGACCTATCCAACCTGACCCAACTATCTACCCACATCACTAGTTTGCTTGTTGCTTTTCATTTCTTTTCCCTCTCTCAGTCTTTCTCCCAGCAAAGGGACTGGTGATGATGTTGATGGTATTTGTTAAGCACTTACTATGTGCCAAGCACTGTTGTAAGCACTGGGGGGTGGGGATATAAGGTAATCAGGTTGTCTTACGTGGGACTCACAGTCATAATCCCCATTTTACAGATGAGGTAACTGAGGCCCAGAGATGTTAAATGACTTGCCTCAGGTCACACAGCGGACAAGTGACAGCTGGGATTAGAACCCATGACCTCTGACTCCCAAGCCCGTGCCACTGAGCCACGCTGCTTCTCGAACTGAAGGGAGTCCGAGACCTTCTCCCTGGATCTCTCTGGCATAGAGAAGCAGTGTTTTCTAGTGGCTAGAGCGTGGGCCTGGGAGTGAGAAGGTCATGGGCTCTAATCCCGGCTCAGCCACGTGTCAGCTGTGTGACTTTGGGCAAGTCACTTCACTTCTCTGTACCTCAGTTACCTCATCTGTAAAATGGGGATTAAGATTGTGAGCCCCCCGTGGGACAACCTAATCACCTTGTATCCTCCCCAGCGCTTAGAACAGTGCTTTGCACATAGTAAGCTCTTAACAAATGCCATCACTATTATTATTATTATTATTATTATTATTAATCCTGGCTCTGCCACTTGTTTGCTGTGTGACCTTGGGCAAGTCACTTCACTTCTCTGGGCCTCAGTTCCCTCATCTGTAAAATGGGGATTAAGACTGTGAGCCCCACTTGGGACAACCTGATTACCTTGTATCTACCCCAGTGTTTAGAACTGTGCTTGGCACATAGTAAGCGCTTAACAAATACCATCATTATGATTATTATTAACGTCTACCCCAGCTCTTAGTACAGTGCCTGGCACATAGTAAGCGCTTAGCAAATACAATAAAATGAAGTCCTCATTGGTTGCTGGGTTGGCAGTTACCCGGGAGGAGGAGGAGGAGGAGGACCTGGGACCTGATAACTGGCCCTGTTCTCTGTCTTCTGACTGACAGTTGAATGACTGACTGGCATGTCAGTGCTTTGGCTTTTCAAAATATTTTTTAACCCAGGTTACTGCCTCATAGTGAGTTGGTGCAAGATCGGCACAAATTCATAATAATCATTGATAATTGTATTTGGTAAGTGTTTCCTGTGCACCAAAGCAAGTACAAAGTGCTGGGGTTGATATAATACAATCAGATCAGACACAGACCCTCTCCCACATGGGACTCCCAGTCTGAGTAAGAGGGAGAATAGGTATTGAATCCCCACTTTACAGATGCAGAAACTGAGGTACAAAGAAGTTAAGTGACTTCCCCAAGGTCACATAGCAGGCAAGTGGCAGATTAGAAACCCTGGTCCTCTGACTTCCTGGGGGCCCGTGCTCTATCCACTAGGACACAAATGGGGTCAGAATGATAACAGGGAGCCAGCTTGGACCGTGGGGTGAACAGAGGCTGAGTGGACTTAGGCGCTAGGATCACCATCATTATCATCATCATCAATGGTATTTATTATTATTATTATTAATAATAATAGTGATGGTGTTTGTTAAGCACTTACTATGTGCAAAGCACTGTTCTGAGCACTGGGGGAATACAAGGCGATCAGGTTGTCCCACGTGGGGCTCACAGTCTTCATCATCTAGACTGTGAGCCCAATGTTGGGTAGGGACTGTCTCTTTATGTTGCCAACTTGTACCTCCCAAGCACTTAGTACAGTGCTCTGCACTCAGTAAGTGCTCAATAAATACGATTGAATGAATGAATGAATCCCCATTTTACAGATGAGGTAACTGAGGCCCAGAGCAGTTAAGTGACTTGCCCAAAGTCACACAGCTGACTAGTGGTGGAGCCGGGATTTGAACCCATGACCCCTGACTCCAAAGCCCAGGCTCTTTCCACTGAGCACTTACTGTGCACAGAGCACTGTATAAGCACTTGGGAGGAGTACAATACAGCAGAGTTGACAGACACACTCTCTGCCCACAACTGAGCTTACAGTCTAGAAGTGGGAGATAGACGTTAATATAAATAATTTGGCCCACCAAGTCCACGTCTTTGTTAGCTCCCTCATGAGTCCAAGTTTGGGTCTGGTCAGCAGGTCAGGCTCATGATTCCCCTAATGCACCTGGAGAAACTGAGGGCAGGCGTGGTGGCCAGGGTGTGACCTGGATTTGCTGAATCTGACTCAGTCTTCTCTGACATATCTCACAGCTACCCGGGCCACTGAGGCAGCAGTTATTGTTATCCCCGTTTTCCAGGTGAGGGGAAGCACAGAGGTATGTCTCCGTCCATTCATTTGTCCTTACTTATCTGCTGGCTAGGGCATGAAGGGAAAGACAGCTCCAACTGCCTGACAATCTGGCTGGTATAATCCTCTTCGGCAGGGTCTGCTACTTTCTCCTGGGTTGTGCTCTTTGATACTTTCTCTGTCCCTCTTCCTATCTCCCACTCTTCACTGTCATGCTGGCTGACAAGCAGTCTGACTGGAAAAATGTATTCAGTTTTCATTCCCTCAATTCCCCTCGTGGTCATGTCTTTAAAATCCCCTGGAGCCATGTCTGGAAGGCAGCTCCGGTGGAGAATTCAGTGTTTGAGGGCCCCCACGATAGAACAGCATTAGGCTAGTGATATTTGGGATGCATTGCACCCTCTCCTCTGTTCTCTAAGTGAACGAAGCCCCCAGCAGCGCGGAAACTTGACAAGTGGTGTGTATCTTATTCACGGCTGAATTTCGGGTATTCAAAACCAAGATGACAATTCCACAGAGGCTCAGAGCAGCCACCGTTTATGTATGCACTGTGCCTGGGCCCGGAGGGTGGATTGTCTTGGCAGTAGCAGTCCTGGCTGCTGAGCTAATGTGTTTACAGGATTTCCTAAATAAATCACAACTGTGAACTCCAGCAGGAAAATCTGCCAAGCGCAATTGGGAGGGGGGGAATGAAAATGACAAAAACAAATATCAGGAGAGTGGGACTGTGGCTCTCAAGTTCCAGGTAACTTGGAAGGAGAAGGGTCATTTTTAAGCTGGGTGGGGATGATGGGGAGGTAGGGATAGGGAATTAGACTCACTGAAACATGCCAGTATCACAGCGATTTTAAAGATAGTTCCAGCTTTCCTGTAATTTACATGCAACCTTTTCCGTGTATCCATGAAGCTGAGAAGCCGCTGGGAAAGTTTCCTGGAGCCGGGACTTAAACCTCCATAGATGTTTGACTTTTGAATTTAGCCCCAAAGATTCTGATTTTGGTATCTTCATGGTTTAACACTTTGCAGAAGGGAACTCAATATTAGCGGAACTCCAGTATTAGCCCTACATACTTGGGTTTCCCCCGACTGACTGAGCTACTACTTCAGTTTTGCTGTAAGCAGCGCCCTTTTGGTTCCTTAAAGCAGAAGGAGACAAGAGGCTTAGGATGGGGAGGGGAGGCGTTGGTTCAGTCATCTCCTCTTCCTTCCACCCAGAAGGTTTGAGGAGGGAGTGAGAGGGGGAAGCAGGAGGAGAGGGACAGGAATGGTTCTGTGTGCGTGTGTGGGGGTAGAGAGACATTTGGGCACCCTTCTCAAATGCCCCCTGTGATTCACCTAACTGCTTTAAACAACACGTATGCCACCCAAACACATGGAGTTTTAGACATTCTGCAATCTGTACGTCTCCCATTTCCAGAACTGCAGCATTAAACATCTCAGTCTCACACCCTTTTGGTAATAGCCATGCACCTCACCAAGCGCCAACTCTGCTGGGGCGGGCCCTAATGGTCCCCGTGGCCTGCAGAGCTGGCTCCCAGGCTTGCTCATCCCAGGTCTCTGAGAATACCCCACCGGGGCAGAAAAGACCCCCCCTATGGTGGCTTTCTGACCTGTAAGAGTTTTGAAGTTATCCCCTCCTTGGTCCTCATCCCTGCTAAATTCTTGACTCATTTTCGCTCCCTCCTTCCATATGAAAATTTGATACCCTAGGATGCACCTTACTCTCTTTTTCCACAATCCCTCTGCCAACCAAAAATATGACCTCCTCTCTGGACTACCTTCCCTTCGAAGGGAAATGAAGAAGCCCGTTTCCTGGTGGCTGAATTACAGAGGAGGTCGGTCCCCTGCCTGACATCAGTGGGCTAGAGATAAGAGTCAACCAGGCTCATTTCTTTGGATGGAAAGAAGATAAAGCTCAGGCCTTCCTGGCCCAACTCACCTTACCGGCTTTCCCTGATCTAGTCAATTACACCAATTCATGTATCCCAAGTAGACAAAATTGAGTTTTTCTTCTTGATCCTCAGCCCATTCATGGATCACAAAAGTAGGATCACACTGAGGTTGTGGCTTTAGGAGGTAAATCAGCTTTCAACATCTCAGAGCCCAGTGATCATCCTAAATTGTGATTGCTGTCTACATAGCATCCCACAATAACAATATCCATCCCCAATTGATTGAATCTCTGAATTGGTTTTAGTACCAGGAAGCATCAAATAAGCTCAGATAGCAATGTCGAGGTGACAGGGTAGTTGTGACGTAAGAAGTGAATCAGGATTTTTATCTTCTAAAGTTGAATTACACTCTTTCTCTCATCCGCAATTGCAGAAACAAGAGTCAGTGAGATTTCTGCAAGGAGAACGGAAAGTTTCGTCTGGTTACTGTGTGTCTCTGGGGATAATAAACTTGGAATGGAAGAGTTTGTAGGTTTTCTCACATACCCAAATCCTTTGTCATTTCAAAATATCCGTAATTCCACAGATCTTCAGAAGGCAGTGTTTTCTATGACCTCTAATGGCCGTCTGCTATTAGCCTCTGATTTTCTGAACCCCATAGGTGCTTCCTTGACTATTTTCCTTTTCGGTCCCTTTGTCCTACAGTTTCTATTGCTCAAATTGCTTTCCTACACATACCTTATTTTCTAGTGCCACTCTTCCATTAACTGCAATTTCTTTTCCAATGACAAGAGAAATCCTCATCTTACTCTTTAACAAGATGACTTCAGCTATGTTTTGGCCTTTTTTCTTCACTGCAAATCATTGTTCTCCTCCTCCTCGTACTGCTTTCCTTTCTCCTATCTTGCCTCCTCATCCTCTGTTCCCAAAAGGAGGTGCCTGAATATTTCCAATTTAGCAACTTCAGGTTACTTAGCAACCCAGCAAGTACATCAGGGTAAAGTCCAAGAAGCTTAGAGCAAGATAATCAGTCAAGAACTGAAAATATAATTTTAATTCCAGTCAATGAAATCCACCCTACAAATAAAAATATGCTTAGATCCTAAGGGGGGCCCTATGAAACAGAAATTCTAGATCACTGTCCTGATCTGAGCCAATGGCTTCTACATGCAAATCTAAAATGGAGCCTATGGGAAAAAGCCTAGTCTACCCAATTATTCATCTAGAACAGGACGCTGAGTGACCCTGTTCTGTTGGGTTTCCTTTCATTCCTCTGTTCTCCTTCTTAGGCCAGACTTGCAATAACCCCCTTTTCCCCAACTACATGCCCTCAATCAATCAATTGTATTTATTGAGCACTTACTCTGTGCAGATCACTGCTACTGTGAGCTTGGGAGGAAAAACTATGACAGAACCTCCAACTACTTTACTCACAAATGTAGTAATTCCTTACATATTGAATCTTACCTAATTACTTTGCACTTCCTTGTCAACTACCCAATTGCTTAAGCATAGAGTAACAGCTGATAAGTCACTAACACAGTAAATGCTTAATAAACACCATTAGTTGATTGATATTTATTAAGCATTTACTGTTTGTAGAGCATTATATCAAGTACTTAAAAATACCATGATTATGATAAAACCCTTGGAAGGAGCACAGGCCCTGGGAGCAGAGGGATTCTAGTCCCAGATCCCCCCACTTGCCTGAATATGTGACTTGGGCAAGTTCAGTTCACTTCCTGTGCCTCAGTTTCTTTATCTGTAAAATGGGGATTAAATATCTGTTCTCCTTTCCATTTTAGACTAGGAGCTCACCATGAGGGGCAGGGACTGTTTCTGGCTTTCTATCCCTTGTATGCTGCCCCCTGCACTTCGAAACAGTATCTGGCATCTATGAAGCACTTAAACAAGTGCCCACTGTTATCATCTGGCTTGAATTAGTGGCTTAGACAGGGTTGCTTGTCTAAGCTGTGAACAATATTGATGTTCCCAAAATGTCCCTAAAATAATTACTCATTAAAAAGCATCCTTGAAATGCACTGGGCTCACTAATCCAGGAAAAAAAAAAAATACTCTATCAGACTAGTGGAAAAGAGCACACTCATTTGACTTCCTTTTTCCCTCCGGTTTCCTAGGTGGAGAGGTGAGGCTGGTAGTCATGTTTGCCCGGGATAGTACCATTTAACACTTTAATAATAAAAACGTAATACATTTTTGCCCAATATATGCTGAATATCCTATATCCCCTTTATCTTGCTCCTCTCTTTTTAGCAAAAAACAGTGCAATACATGAACTTTCCTGCTACTCTCCTGGGGATAGGAGAAGGGAAGGAAAAGGTTTAGCTTTTCCCTTTTCTAGGTTGTGAGGCTCCCTGTGGATGGGGACTGCCTCCAATTTATATGTGTTTTGTATATTCCCAGTTGCTTAGAACAATTCTAGGCAGCACAAAGAAGTTCCTTAACAATTACATCAACAAAATGATGGGTTGAGTTTAACTTTTTCATTGTGGCCAGGGAATTAGTCTGTTTACTGTTGTATTATAATAATAATAATGTTGGTATTTGTTAAGCACTTACCATGTGCCAAGCACTGTTCTAAGCGCTGGGGTAGATACAAGGTAATCGGGTTGTTCCACGTGGGGCTCACAGTCTTCATCAGCGTGGCTCGGTGGAAAGAGCATGGGCTTTGGAGTCAGAGGTCATGGGTTCGAATCCCGGCTCTGCCACGTGTCTGCTGTGTGGCCCTGGGCAAGTCACTTAACTTCTCTTTTCCCTCTTCTGTAAAATGGAGATTAAGACTGTGAGCCCCACGTGGGACAACCTGATCACCTTGTATCCCCCCCAGCACTTAGAACAGTGCTTTGCACATAGTAAGCGCTTAACAAATGCCATTATTATTATTATTATTCATCCCCATTTTGCAGATGAGGTAACTGAGGCACAGAGAAGTTAAGTGACTTGCCCAGCAGACAAGTGGCAGAGCCAAGTGCTTAATACAGTGCTCTGCACATAGTAAGCGCTCCATAAATACGATTGAATGAATGAACTTCCAAGAGCTTCCCTGGCACAGCCCCTAATTTGCTGAAGACTGTGAGACTCGCCTCTGGCTACTCTGCAGAAAGCGTAAGCTCCATGAGGCTAGGGATCACGATTACCAACTCTATTGAATTGTTTTCTCTCAGGCACTGAGTACAGTGCTCTGCACACAGGAAGCACTTTATTAATAATAATAATGACATTTATTAAGCGCTTACTATGTGCAAAGCACTGTTCTAAGCGCTGGGGAGGTTACAAGGTGATCAGGTTGTCCCACGGGGGGCTCACAGCCTTAATCCCCATTTTCCAGATGAGGTAACTGAGGCACAGAGAAGTGAAGTGACCTTGCCCAAAGTCACACAGCTGACAGTTGGCAGAGCCGGGATTTGAACCCATGACCTCTGACTCCAAAGCCTGTGCTCTTTCCATTGAGCCACGCTGCTTCTCTTATAGCATTGATTGATTGATTGGTCAGGGGTGAGATACCCAAATTCACACCCCGCTCCCTCTACCCCGTGCCCTTGTTGGCCCTCACCAAGTTGCTCCACAAGAGGTTTGTCTGGGGTCCAAAGTGAGAGCTGGGGACCTGACCCCTCCCTGTTCATCACATCCCCCACCCCCGGTGCCATCACAGGGAAGCAGCGTGGCTCAGTGGAAAGATCCCGGGCTTTGGAGTCAGAGGTCATGGGTTCAAATCCCGGCTCTGCCAGTTGTCAGCTGTGTGACTTTGGGCAAGTCATCTAACTTCTCTGTGCCTCAGTTACCTCATCTGTAAAATGGGGATTAAGATCGTGAGCCCCACGTGGGACAACCTGATCACTTTGTATCCCCCCAGTGCTTAGAAAAGTGCTTTGCACATAGTAAGCGCTTAACAAATACCATTATTATTATTATTTAACTGCTCTGTGCCTCAGTTACCTCATCTGTAAAATGGGGATGAAGACTGTGAGCCCCCCCATGGGGATGACCTGATCACCTTGTAACCTCCCCAGCGCTTAGAACAGTGCTTTGCACATAGTAAATGCTTAACAAATGCCATCATTATTATTATTACCACAGAAGTAGGAGGGAGCCAAGAAGGCAAGAGGGCAGCCTGTAGGCTTGTGGAAAGACTTGCTGTCTCCATTCTGAAGGCATCCCTCTCCAAACCTTCGGGGTGCCATGCTACTGCTCTTTGAGGAACGGGGTGGCCAACAGGCTAGTCTTATTCTAGACTGTGAGCCCACTGTTGGGTAGGGACCGTCTCTATATGTTGCCAACTTGTACTTCCCAAGCGCTTAGTACAGTGCTCTGCACACAGTAAGCACTCAATAAATACGATTGAATGAATGAATGAATGAATTCTGCTAGTTTTATTCAGTTATGCTGTCCCCTGTTCAGTACTCTTGATTTCTATATGTCCAGAATTTAAATTTTGCTCACTGGATTCGAGCCCACCTTGGCTCTGTCCACTGTGTCCCGTAGCTCAGAAGTACCGCCCGTGGCTTAGAGACCTGAGAAGCAGCATGGTGTAGTGGCTAGACCACAGGCTTGGGAATCAGAAGGTCATGGGTTCTAATCCCGGCTCCACCACTTGTTGGCCGTGTGACCTCAGGAGAGTCACTTCACTTCTCTGGCCCTCAGGTACCTCATCTGTAAAATGGGGATTGAGACTGTGAGCCCCACGTGGGACAGGGACTGCGTCCAACCTGACTGCTTGTATCAACTAAGCGCTTAACAAATACCATTATTATCATTATTATCATTACCTGGAAAGGGAACACAAAGGCTAAATAGAGAGAGAAGGGGCCTGGAGACCCACCGTCTTTGTCATCCATTAGCCTTCCCCAACTCCATGATGCACTGTAAGGGTCTGAGGACTTCTCCAAAAGATTTCGTGTGATTTCATCACGTTCCATTGTGTGGCCTGTGTTTCGTTGGTGACTAAACATATGTTTGTTACTTTTGGGTCATCAGAGGAGTGTCCAGGATCATCATGTGACCCCCCTAATGAGGGGGGAGCCCATAGTGCTGGTTGCCACGTTGGGTGGGAGGGCTGTCCAGGGTCAGAAGCGGAGAAGCTGCGACATCCTTGAGACCCAAACCCAGACAATGTCCTGACTCACAGTTTAAGTAGGAGGGAGAACAAGTATTGAATCTACATTTTACAGTTGAGGAAACTAAGGCTCAGAGAAGTTAAGTGACTTGCCCAAGGTCACATAGCAAACAATGCTTTAGAACAGTGATTTGGGCAGTGGAGTGAAGTAAGAGCCGGACAGGGGAGAGATGGAAGGCAGGGAGACCAATGACGGGGCTGATGCAGTAGTCAAGCCAGGATCAGTGCAGTGGCTACTACGAGAAAGAGGTAGGGACGGATCCTAAGCGTGTTGAAGAGGAAAATTGGCAGGATTAGCGACCGATGGAATCGGGAGGCTGAAAGAGAGGGAGGAATCAAGAATAATTCTCAGACTGTAGGTTTCGGAGGCGGGGGACAATGGTGTTGACGACTGTGATGGGAAAGTTAATGGGCGTTAACGTCATCCCCCGGGCCTGGAATGCCCTCCCTCTGCCCATCTGCCAAGCTAGCTCTCTTCCTCCCTTCAAGGCCCTACTGAGAGCTCACCTCCTCCAGGAGGCCTTCCCAGACTGAGCCCCTTCCTTCCTCTCCCCCTCGTCCCCCTCTCCATCTCCCCCATCTTACCTCCTTCCCTTCCCCACAGCACCTGTATATATGTATATATGTTTGTACATATTTATTACTCTATTTATTTATTTATTTATTTATTTTACTTGTACATATCTATTCTATTTATTTTATTTTGTTAGTATGTTTGGTTTTGTTCTCTGTCTCCCCCTTTTAGACTGTGAGCCCACTGTTGGGTAGGGACTGTCTCTATGTGTTGCCAACTTGTACTTCCCAAGCGCTTAGTACAGTGCTGTGCACACCATAAGTGCTCAATAAATATGATTGATTGGGAGGAGAAGTTTGGGGACGGAGGACAAGGAGTTTAGTTTAGACACAGTGAGCTTAAGGTTCTCCTGAGAGAACATCGATATGGAGATGTTCTAGAGGCAAGAGGAAATATCAGATTGTAAAGGAGATGAGAGGTTGGGCTGGTAAGGTAGATTTGGGCGTTTTTTCCCCAGCAGTGTGGCTCAGTGGAAAGAGCATGGGCTTTGGAGTCAGGGGTCATGGGTTCAAATCCTGATCCAACTGTCAGCTGTGTGACTTTGGGCAAGTCACTTAACTTCTCTGTGCCTCAGTTACCTCATCTGAAAAATGAGGATTAAAAACTGTGAGCCCCCCCGTGGGACAACCTGATCACCTTGTAACCTCCCCAGCACTTAGAACAGTGCTTTGCACATAGTAAGCTCTTAACAAATACCATTATTATTATTATTATTATTATTATTATTATTATTATTATTATTATTATTAAAGCCGAGGGACAGGATGAGCTCCCCTATCCTGGGGCAGCTGACCCTGCCTCCATCCCGACCCCCGCAACCCACCACAGCTTCTGACTTCTTTTTTTAAGTTGCTTACTATGTGCCAGGCACTGTATTAAGTGCTGGGGTAATTGTCAGGTTGGACACAGTCCCTGTCCCCCTTGGGGCCCCATTTTACGGGTGAGGTAACTGAGGCACAGAGTAGTGAAGTGACTCGCCTAAGGTCACACAGCAGACAACCCCATTTTCAAGCCAGCGGGGAATTGATGCAGTACCTAGAGATGGCTGGAAGAACCCAGAATGATTGTGGAGGAAGGAAGAGAGGAGATAGAGGTGTGGAGACTTGATAAATAGGCAGGGGGAATGTCCGCCCTGCACTGCTGAGGGTGTGATAACTGGGCAATGTTTACACTGCCACAGGTGACCCCCTCCCTCAGCCCCATCAGGGGATGCAGGGCAGTCCTCCTCATTAGGAGGTGGAGGAGTGGGTGGGAAGATCGTATCCATTGAATGCCCTCAGGCCTCAGGAGCTCAGGTGGCTCTGGCTCTGTGCCACTGCTGACCATGGGCTTTCTTGAGTGTCCTGGAGTCGGAAGCATCAGCTGCCCTGTAGGAGGGACAGGGACATGCCTAGGGTCCAGAATCCTGGCTGCTAAGACGAGCATCCAGCAATGAAAGACCTTTTTGGGAGCCCCGTGAAAGGAAAAGAGAGGCTGGAGTGGGAACTGGGTGGGCCGGAATCAGATACCAGCCCGGGAGTGATGAGAGGGAGGAAGGAGGAGGAAGAGGAAGTGTTGCTTGGATGGAAGAGAGGTGATCTGGGAGCAGTGAAGGAGGAAACCACACTCTCATTTGGCTATTGGATGTTTGACATTCCCTTATAGCAAGATAGATGCATTTCTTGCCATACCTGAATAATACGGTATGTTTCACCTAGATGGTAAACTCCTTGTGGGCAGAGAATGTGTCTACCTACTCCACTGCATTGTACATTGCCAAGCACTTAGTATAGTATTCTGCACACAATACTAAGAAAACTGTACTAAGCACTTGGGAGAATACAGTACAACAGAGTTGGTACACTTTTTCCCCGCCCAAATGGAGCTTACATTTTAGAGGAGGAAGAAAGACATTAATATAAATAAATAATGCACGGATATATACATAAGTGCTGTGGGGCTGAGGGTGGATTGAATACCAAATGCTTTTAAGATCAACAGCTCCTCTAAGGTTCTGTTTTTGCACAAAGTGCTCAATAAATACTATCCATTGATTGATTGCTCTTGGTTTCCCCTTTAAATTGAAAGTTGAGGGGAAAGACTCTCGTAGTCTAGTGGAGAGCAAGAACAGCTGGAAGACAGAGGCTAGGGTGTTAGTCCTGGATTTTCCACTGATCTGCTGTGTGATCTCGGGGTTCTGTGCCTGTTTTCTCAGCCATTAACAAAAAAAAAAAAACCCACCGAAAAAGCTAATAATGCCTGCCGGTCCCTACCTCGTGGGGATCGTGTGAAGTCAAATGAAATAGTTAATGGGACAGCACTTTGGAAAAATTAAAGTGCCATTTAAGGTGAAAATATGATGATTCCTTTGATGGTGCCCCTAATGTTTTGCAACCAGTGGGTGCACAATGCAATAAATACTGTTGTCAGACTGACTACGAAATCAGACAGTGCTTTGGCTAGCTCAAGCTAGCACTTGAGAGGGGCAGAAACCACTTGCAAAAATGGGACAGAACATCAGAGGAGCTGTTGGTCTGAAGAACATTTGGTATTCACTCCACCTTCAGCCCCAAACCACTTATGTACACATCCATACATTATATATATTAATGTCTGCCTCCCTCCTCTAAACGGTAAACTCCTTGTGGGTAGGGAATGTGTCTACCGACAGTGTGGCATTGTACTCTCCCAAGCACTTAGTACAGGGTAAGCACTCAAATACTATTGATTGATTGATTGATTGAATCAGAATTATGTAGCAACTAAAAAACAAATGCCACTGAGTGCCCCATTTAAAAATCAGTCATAATAATAATAATAATCAATTATTATGGTATTTGTTAAGGGTTTACTGTGTGTAAAGCACTGTTCTAAGCATTGGGGTAGATACCAGTTAGGTTGGACACAGTCCCTCTTCCAGATGGA
Organism: Tachyglossus aculeatus; assembly: GCF_015852505.1. Lineage (NCBI taxonomy): Eukaryota > Metazoa > Chordata > Mammalia > Monotremata > Tachyglossidae > Tachyglossus > Tachyglossus aculeatus. The sequence continues at coordinate 37,419,755 of NC_052067.1, read as the reverse complement.
CCTCACAGTCTAAGTAGGAGGGAGAACAGGGATTGAATCCCCATTTTACAGATGAAGTAACTGAGGCACAGAGAAGTTAAGCGACTTGCCCATGGTCACACAGCAAGCCAGTGGTAGAGCCAAGAAGAGAATAGGTATTGAACCCCCATTTTGCAGATGAGGTAACTGAGGCACAGAGAAGTTAAGCGACTTGCCCATGGTCCCATAGCAAGCAAGTGGTAGACCCGAGATTAGAATCCAGGTCCCCTGAGTCCCAGGCCCATGCTTTTTCCAGTAGATCACACTGCTTCCCTAAGCCTTCTAAGAGCATCCCCGAAAAGACAAAGTAAGAGGCACCATTTGTCCTGGATACCGAACCACAGGGTAGCCAATCAGGTCCTGGAAACTACAAATTGAGGAAATTTCTGCAGTTCCTATGAGAACTCATTCATCAGAGGGGATCTGAGTGGGTGTTAGCTATGTGTGTGTGTGTTGGTGGTGGGGGGGAGGGTTGTGTATGTCTGTGTGTGGGCACATTTAGTGCCCAGAAGAAGTGAGAAATTAAGCAACAGCACCGAATCCTTGCCTTCCTCTCTGGATGTTCTGCCTCTCTGAGAATAGCAACGAAAATCTCATTAAGGCAGTGGGGAGCCACACAGAAAGCTCCTACCTGTGGAGTCTCTGCGGAGCCTGTTGTCAGGAATCTATAGAATTGTTCCTGTTTCCTTGGCAGCCAAAGTAAAGGATGAGAAGCAGCGTGCCGCTCTCTGAGTCCCTATAGAAGTGCGCAAGTGAGATTAATGTCAAACCTCCCCTTCATCGGGCCCTCAAGTGCTGGGGCTAGTCTGGTAAGGGTTTCCGGTCAATGCAATGCTATTAGATCCCAAACTTTTCCTGTGGATAAAGGGATTTGGATAGCATTACACAGAGCCTAAGAAAACGGGAGCCGGGGAGGAGGCCGGAAGAAAATGGGATGAGAGAATTCACATAGAAAGGTAAGAGGAGAGATGGAGAAAAGAGGGAGGAAAGAAGAAAAGCAAGAGACAAGGCAGGGAACAGAGAAGACTGGAGTCAGGAGGCCTGGCTTCTAATCCATGTTCCACCACTTGCCTGCTGTGTCGTCTTGGGCAACTTCTCTGTGCCTCAGTTGCCTCATCCATAAAATGGGGATTCAGCACCCGTTCTCCCTCCTACTTGGACCATGAGTCCCCTGTGGGAAAAGGAGCTGTGTCTGACCAGATTAACGTGTATCTATCCCAGCGCTCAGAACAGTGCTTGACACACAGTCAGCACTTAAATACCAGAATAATTAAGAGATGTTTAACTTCCAGTAAGTACTAAGTTCTGGGCATTCTGCATTTGTATCTTTTTCCTAGTATGAGAAAGTCTGTGACAATCTGGTCATTTATTATTATTATTATCATATAATGATGGTATTTACTGTGGGCAAAGCACTGTACTAAAAGCTTGGGAGGGTACAATATATGTCCTTTCTTTTTGGCCCTTATGCCAGAATGGAAAAACACACTGTTTCTCCATAACGGCCCAATGAATGTTTTGGTTTTTAGGTGGCATGACCTGTGAGGCAAATCTTCACCTCCAAATACTGATGGGGATCTTGGAATTTTTATGGCTGGGACTCACAGCGCACATCACAACGAGTCCTCTAAGCAGTAGTTCTCGTAACAGTAATTTTTGAACACCTCCTGGCTGGTGGGGTGTGTGTGGTGGGGGGGCAATGCTCTGTACTAAACCTTTGGGAAAGAACAGCAGAAGGAGAACAATCATTCCTTGCCCACAAGGATGGGAGTCCTCTCTGTCATTCAACCCACATATTCAATCCGTCACCCATCCTGTCGGTCCCACCTTCCCAACATCGCTAAAATCCACCTCTTCCTCTCCGTCCAAACTGCTACCACATTAATGCAAGCACTCATCTTATCCCTCCTGGATTTCTGCATCAGCCTCCTGGCTGACCTCCCAGCCTCCTGTCTCTTCCCACTCCTGGCCTACTTCACTCATGCCCGGATCACTTTCCTACAAGAAGGTTCAGGACGTGTCACCCCTTCCTTAAAAATCTCCAGTGGTTGCCCATCCACCTCCGTATGAAACAAAAACTCTTCCCCATTGGCTTTGAAGCACTAAATCACCTTGCCCCCTCCTACCTCGCCTCACTTCTTTCCTTCCACAACCCAAACCAAACGCTTTGCTCCTCTGGTACTCACCTTCTCACTGTGCCTCCAGTCTCGCCCATCTCGCCGCCGAGCCCTGGCCCCACATCCTGCCTCCTTCCTCATATCCAACAGACAATGACTCTTCCCCCCTTTTCAAAGCCTTATTGAAGGCCCATCTCCTCCAGAAGGCCTTCCCTAAGCCCCACTTTTCCTCATCTCCCACTCCCTTCTGTGTCATCCTGACTTGCTCCCTTTGTTCTCCCCTCTACCCTCCCAAGCTCACAGCACTTATGTACAGATCTGTAATTTTATTTATTTGTATTGATGTCGGCCTCTCCCCTCGCCCCCGCCCAGACTGTAAGCTCGCTGTGGGCAGAGAATGTCACTATTTATTGTTGCGTCGTACTTTCCCACGCGCTTAGTACAGTGCTCTGCACAAAGTAAGTGCTCCATAAAGAGGATTGAATGAATGAATGATTGAATGAATCCCTGGATCTGCTATTGCTGGGACCCTCAGGTATAAGCTAGTGCCATGCTAATTCAGGTTACCTCTTAATCTTCCCTAATTGTTGAAACAAGAATGAGAAAAGGGGGAAATGTGGATTTAAAAGCAAACAAAAAACCCCAACAAAATAAAAAAAAACCCAAGCAAGTTTGCCCTCTAATTCCAAGCCGTTTTGAGATTATTTCAAAGACACTTTTCTGGATACCCTTTGAATCAAGAGAGTAGTGTACCAATAAGGATCAGCTTTCATCTATTTCAATAACCGAAAGAACCTACAGACAAGTGCCAAAACCCATTGGAACCAAATATAGCACAAACGTTTGTAATTAGAGGAAAAGAAGGTGGTTTGGCTTAATGGGACCATTAGAGTTGGTAGGGGTATGATTAATTAAAATCTTCCTTAAGTTTCGACCATGTGGCATTCAGTTGTAACAGACATTTCTGGAAAACATAGAGCCCTCGGATAGCGGAATTGGTGTTGTAATTCTTTTGGCAGAATGCACTTGGCTGGAGACTCAGAGAGAAATGTCAATAAAATAAATCAAATAAACAATCGGGCTTCCTAAGGTGTGTATATGGGAGTGAGGAAAGGAGAGGAGGGAGTCAAATCAATCCTGTTAAGAAAAAGCTTTGATTCTCCCGACAGAGGCATCGAGGCAGTCTCATTCTTAGTGATGTTTGTCATGATTATGTCAGAGATGTCATTTCTTCGTTGCGAGGCAAGAGATCCCTACCCCTTTCCAAGAGTAAAAAAGGCACAAACAAATTCTCCACGAGCGCTTTGAGAGGAAAATGTCTGTATTAAAAGCCAAGAATCACAGGATTACAAGAAGAAAATACACACCAGAAGACTAGGGAAAGAGACTTGAAAAAGAGTCATTAAAGTCCAATGTCAGCAGTCACAATAGATCGGTTCTTAATCCTGCCCACGGAACTCCCCCCTGCCTCCCTTCTATTTTATAAATTAAAAAAAAACTGCAAGGACCACTGTGGTCATATACAAATAGCTACTCTTACTACAACAACTGCGATTCTATCCGTTTTTTGTTGTTGCTGTTTTTACTAAAACGTTCATTTAAAACGGTTATTCAATATAGAAAACAAATACACAGGATTTGGTCGTTTTCTGCGCTGACTCTTGGGCCCGCGGGGAGGGGGGGAAAAGAAGGGAGGCAATGTCTTTCTCGAAGCGGAGACGCCTAATGAAGGATTCCTGGGATGGGCCCGATGCCCCCGTCCTGTCTCTCCGGACCCCCTCTCCGTCCACACCAAATCAATCAATCAATCGTATTTATTGAGCGCTTACTGTGTGCAGAGCACTGTACTAAGCGCTTGGGAAGTACAAGTTGGCAACATATAGAGACAGACCCTACCCAGCAGTGGGCTCACAGTCTAAAAGAGCTCTGTCCAGGCTGGAAAACCCCCCTCCTATTTTAAACTGCGCCCCCCAAACCCATCTTCTTTTACCAGAGGCCTTTGCAAAAGTTGGCCAAGGCCTTCTCCGCGCCTAAAGAAGGGACCGAATAATAGCCACAGGAGTCATTACAGGGAGCCAGAAAACCGTGGGGGCCAGTCCTGTCGGGGCTTTGGCCCGGGAAGCCTCCCCAGCTACCCCCGGGCCCACCCACCCAAGCCCACCCATTCCCACCCACACTTGTGCAGACACCTCCACACTCACCCACACAGACACCCACTCACACCCACACGTGCAGAAACTACACACTTACCCACACTTTCACACCCACAGACACCCACACTTTTGCACACACATAGATACCCATTCACACCCACACTCACCCACACGGACACCCATTCACACCCACACTCGGGCACACACCTACACTTTCCACACACACAGACACCCATTCACACCCACACTCGGGCACACACCTACACTTTCCACACACACAGACACCCATTCACACCCACACTTGTGCACTCACCTACACTTTCACACACCCACATGGCCACCCATTCACACCCACACTCGTGCCCACACCTACACTTTCCGCACCCACAGAGACACCCATTCACACCCACACTCGTGCACACACCTACACTTTCCACACCCACACTCGTGCACACACCTACACTTTCCACACACGCAGACACCCATTCACACCCACACTCTCGTGCGCACACATACTTTCCCACACCCACAGACACCCTTTCACACCCACACTCTCTTGTGCACACTTGCCCTTTCCACACCCACAAAGACACCCATTCACATCCACACTCTCTTGCGCACACCTGCACTTTCCACACCCACACATAGACACCCATTCACACCCACACTCTTGTGTGCACACCTGCACTTTCCACACCCACACCTAGACACCCATTCACACCCACACTCTCGTGTGCACACACCTACACTTTCCACACCCACCTAGACACCCATTCACACCCACACTCGTGCAATCACCTACACTTTCACACACCCACATAGACACCCATACTCTCGTGCACTCCCCTACACTTTCCACACCCACAGAGACACCCATTCCCACCCACACTCATGCAGACACCCACACTTTCCACACCCACAGAGACACCCATTCCCACCCACCCTCTCGTGCACTCACCTACACTTTCACACCCGCGTAGCCGCCCATTCACACCCACACCTACAGACTCCCACACATGGTTGTGCCCGCACCCACCCCCACTTTTAGACACAGACACAGACACGGACCCACGGACCGAGAAGCAGGCACGGCCTAGTAGCCGGGATCCGGGGTGGGGGAGGACCGGAGGGGCCCGGGTTCGAATCCCTCCAGGGCCACGTGCCCGCCGTGGGGCCCGAGGCGGGTCGCTCGACTTGGGGGTGCCAGTCCCGTCCGAGGAGGGGCGGCAGCCCCAGATGGGTGGCAGGGGGGGCGGAGGAGGGGGGGCTACTTGGCAGAGGTGACTGCGGCTGCGGCGGCGGCTGCTGCGGCGGCGGCGGCGGCGGTGGCAGTGCCCGGGGCGGCGTTGGCAGCGCCCGGGCCGGTCCTGCGCTGCTCCATGCCGTTGGGCAGGAAGCCGGCGATGATGGGCACGGGCCAGATGAGCGCGGCCACGCTCCAGACGATGATGACCAGGGTCATGAAGCAGGCCACCAGCGTGGACTCGACGGGCTTGCGGTTGAGCCTCCAGCCCGCCTCCCCCTGGAGGGCCTCCAGGCTGAAGTCCAGGCAGCAGAAGCGGAGCGGCTGGGCGGCCTGCGGGTCCCGGGGCGGCTGGGCCCGGCCGCAGCCCACGCAGAGGCGCAGGGCCTGGGGGCCCCCGGCCGCCGCCGGCGACCCCCCCGGCCCCCCCGGGGGCCCCCGGGCCCCCCCGCGCCCCCCCGGGGGCCCCCCGCCCCCGGCCCCCAGGTGCTCCACCAGCAGCGGCGGGGCCACCCGGTGGAAGGCGGCCGACAGGAAGGCCCGCCCGTGCCCGCCGGTGGAGAAGAGCAGCAGGTCGCAGGGGGGGCCCGGCCGGGCCGGGGAGCGGCCCCAGCGCACCAGCAGCGAGCCGGCCACCACCTGACGCTGCACGCTGATGTTGCACCGGGGACCCCTCCTCCCCCTCTCCTCCCTCCTCCTCCTCCTCCTCCCTCCCCCTCCTCCTCCTCCTCCTCTACCTCCTCCGGACCCGCACCCTGCCCTTCACCCTCCTGGCGGGGAGGATTGGGGGGCCGCCGCTCCTGCCCCTCCTGCTGGGTGGGGGGCTGCTGATGCCCCCGGGGAGGGTCCGGGGGGTCCTGCCCCTCCTGCCTGGGAGGGCTGGGGGGCTTCTCTTGCCCCCAGGGAGGGTCCTGGGGGTGCTGCCCCTCCTCCTTGGGAGGGCTGGGGGGCTTCTGTTGCCCCCAGGGTGAGTCAGGGGGGTGCTGCTCCTCCTGCTTGGGAGGATTGGGGGGCTTCTGTTGCCCCCAGGGAGGGTCCGGGGGGTGCTGCCCCTCCTGCTTGGGAGGGCTGGGGGGCTTCTGTTGCCCCCAGGGTGAGTCAGGGCGGTGCTGCCCCTCCTGCTTGGGAGGGCTGGGAGGCTTCTGTTGCCCCCAGGGTGAGTCAGGGGGGTGCTGCTCCTCCTGCTTGGGAGGGTTGGGGGGCTTCTGTTGCCCCCAGGGTGAGTCAGGGGGGTGTTGCCCCTCCTGCTTGGGAGGGTTGGGGGGCTTCTGTTGCCCCCAGGGTGAGTCAGGGGGGTGCTCCCCCTCTTGCTGGGGAGGGGCAGGGGGCTGGTGATGCCCCCAGGGAGGGTCAAAAGGGTGCTGCCCCTCCTGCTTGGGTGGGTTGGGGGGCTTCTGTTGCCCCCAGGGAGGGTCAAAGGGGTGCTGCCCCTCTTGCTGGGGAAGGTTGGGGGGCTTCTGTTGCCCCCAAGGAGCGTCAGTGGAGTGCTGCCCCTCTTGCTTGGGAAGGTTGGGGGGCTGCTCTTGCCCCCAGGGTGAGTCAGTGGAGTGCTGCCCCTCTTGCTTGGGAAGGTTGGGGGGCTGCTCTTGCCCCCAGGGTGAGTCAGGGGGGTGCTGCCCCTCTTGTTGGGGAAGGCTGGAGGGATTCTGTTGCCCCCAGGGTGCTTCAGGGGCGTGCTGCCCCTCTTGCTGGGGAAGGTTGGGGGGCTGCTGTTGCCCCCAGGGAGGGTCAGAGGGGTGCTGCCCCTCTTGCTGGGGAAGGCTGGGGGGCTTCAGTTGCCCCCAAGGAGGGTCAGGGATGTGCTGCCCCTCTTGCTGGGGAGGGGCAGGGGGCTGCTGATGCCCCCGGGGAGAGTCAGGGGGCTTCTGCCCTTCCTGCTGGGGAGGGTTGGGGGGCTTCTGCTGCTCCCGGGGAGGGTCTGGGGGCTGCTGCTGCCGCTGGAGAGGGTCTGGGGGCTGCTGCTGCTGCTGCTGCTGCTGCTGCCGCTGAGAAGGGTCTGGGGGCTGCTGCTTCTGCTGCTGCTGCTGCTGCTGCTGCTGCTGCTGCCAGTGCAGAGGGTCGGGGGTCTTCTGCTGCTGCTGCTGCTGCTGCCGCTGGCGCCGGGGGTCCCAGGGGTCCCGGGGGTCCCGGGGGTCCCGGGGGTCCCAGGGGTCGGGGTCCGGGGCCCCGGGGGTCGTGGTCGTCGGGCGGGGGTCCGGCCCTTCTCCCCGCCAGCCCCGGGCCGGGGGCAGCGGCCAGGCTGCGGCCAGCAGCGCCGGGACCAGCAGCAGCATGGCACTCACCGGCGGCGCCCGGGAAGGGGCATGGCACTGCCACCGCCACCGCCGCCGCCGCCGCCCCTGCCCGCCGGGGCGGGAGCTCGGGACACCCCCCAAGACCCCCAAGACCCCCGCCGCCCCTCCGCCGCCGGCGGCAGAGATGCGGCCAGAGGACGGCGGGGACGGACAGGAGCGGCGGCAAGGGGACCGCGGAGCGGCCGCACGCCTCTGCCTCCTCCTGCTGGCCGCCTCCTCTTCTTCCTCCCTCTACTCCTCCCCCTACTTTCCCTGCCCCCTGCCTTCTCCTCTCCCGCTCCTCCTCTCCTCTTCCTCCCTCTCCTCTTCCCCCTCCTCCCTCTACTCCTCCTCCTGCTCTTTCTCCCCCCTTCTTCTTTCCCCTTCCTTCTCCTCTCCCTCTCCTTCCTCCCCCTCCTCTTCTTCCTCCTCCTCCTCCTCCCTCTACTCCTCCTCCCTCTACTCCTCCTCCTGCTCTTTCTCCCCCCTTCTTCTTTCCCCTTCCTTCTCCTCTCCCTCTCCTTCCTCCCCCTCCTCTTCTTCCTCCTCCTCCTCCCTCTCCTTTTCCTTCTCCTCCCGCCTCCCCCCTCCTCTCCCTCCTCCCTCTACTACTCCTGCTCTTCCTCTCCCCTTCCTTCCCCCTCCCTCTCCTTCCCCTCCCTCTCCTTCGCCTCTCCCTCTCCTCTCCTCCTCCTCTGCTTCTCTCCCTATCCTCTCCTTCTCCTTTCCCTCTCCTCCCCCTCTCCTGTCCCTCTCCTCTCCTCCTGTCCTTCTCCTCTGCTCCTCTCCCTCTCCTCTCCCTCTCCTCCCCCTCTTCCTCCCCCTCTTCTTCTCCTCCTCCCTCTCCTTTACCTTCTCCTCCCCCGCCTCCTCTTCCCCCTCTCCCCTCCTCCTCTCTTTCCTCCTCCTCCTCCTCCTCTTCCTCAACCCTCTTCCTCCCCCTTCCTTCTCTTCTCCCTCATCTCCCCCTCCTTTCCTTCCTCCCCCTCCTCTTCTTCCTCCTCCTCCCCTCTACTCTTTCTCCCTCTCCTCTTCCTTCTCCTCCCCCCTTCCTCCTCCCTCTACTCCTCCTCCTGCTCTTCCTCCTCCCTTCCTTCTCCTCTCCCTCTCCCCTTCCTTCTCCTCTCCCTCTCCTCCCCCTTCCTCCTTCTCCTCCTGCTCTTCCTCCCCCTCCTCTTCCTCCTCCTCCTCCTGCTCTTCCTCCCCCTCCTCTTCCTCCCCCTCCTCTTCTTTCTTCTCCTCTCCCCTCCTCCCCCTCTCCCCGTTCTCCTCCTCCTTTCTCCCCTCTCCTCCTGTTCTTCCTCCCTCTCCTCCTGTTTTTCCTCCCCCTCCTCCTCCCTCTCTCCTTTTCCTCTTCCTCCTCTTCCCCCTCTCCCCCTCCTCCTCCGTCTATTACTCCTCCTGCTCTTTCTCCTCACTTCCTTCTCCTCTCCCTCTCCCCCTTCCTTCTCCTCTCCCTCTCCTCCTCCTTCCTCCTCCTCCTCCTGCTCTTCCTCCCCCTCCTCTTCCTCCTCCCTCTACTCCTCCTCCTCTTCCTCCCCTCCTCTTCTTCCTTGTCTTCTTCCCCTCCTCCCCCTCTCCTCCTTCTCCTCTTCCTCTTCCTCCCCTCTCCTCCTCCTCTCTCTCCTCCTCCTCTTCCTGCTCTTCCTCCCCCTCCTCCTCCCTCTTTCCACCCCCCCCCCCCCCCGGGAGCCCAGGGGGCTGCTGGAAAGTCGCCTCCCCTTCCCAACCCACCCCCTCATTTTACTAAAGTGGGGACAAAAGCGCTGTCTGTCACATAACTGTTTCTCCAGGACAGCAGGTCCCGGCAAATGGAGCCCACCCACCCTTTTGAGGACCACGAGTTTCAGCCAATATTCTGGGCTTTTTTTTTAAATGAATTTCCAGCTTAGCCCCATAAGTACAAATAGTTAGTGTTCCCCTCACAGCCGGGAGACAGGTGAGAAACCAAACAGCCCCACAGACGCTGAAGAAAACGACCGGAGCTTCTAGGAGGAGGAGGAGGTGGAGGCCAAGGGGACGGGCAGGGCCATTTTCGGGGGCCTTTCCTTGGGAGAAGCTTCCTTAATTCAGGAAGCCCAATCAGGGAATTCCGAAGGGCTGGAAACCCTCTCTCCATCAGCCCGATCCAGGCCAAGCCTGGCGGGGAGAAAAGTTCACAGGCTTGGAGCGCACTTTTATTAATGATTCATCTACAGAGCCCTCTCTGGAGGACAGTTAACCCGGGGTGAGAAATTAAAGCACCAAGATGATTGCCAGAGCCTCTGACTCTATCATATGAACATTAGGTGTATATTAAAAAACGTCTTCTCTAAGTCCTCTCATCGCGATCCCACCTATCACACTCACCCCTTTTCAAATCATGCATTTGCCCCACAGACAGGTGTGGGAGCATGTTTTGGGACCTTTGTCAGCCTTGTCATCCCACCAATCTTGAGGATAAGGGAGTTTGTGGTGGTGGAGGAGGAGGAGGAGGGGGGAGAGGGGATTCGCAAGTAGGAATTGGAGAGAGGAGGAAGGAAAAAAAATTAGCAGATGGACTATTTCAGAGGACATCTGCCCAGTCATCTGTGGGGTAAGATGAACATTTTTCACTTTTCCAGATGGGGTGGAAGGTGGGGAATCCCCTAACCATAATAATAATAATGTTGGTGTTTGTTGAGTGCTTACTATGTGCCAAGCACTGTTCTAAGCACTGGGGTAGATGATACAACATAATCAGGTTGTCCCATGTGGGGCTCACAGTCTTAACCCCCATTTTACAGATGAGGGAACTGAGGCACAGAGAAGTGAAATGACTTGCCCAAAGTCACACAGCTGATGAGTGGTGTGTGAGCCCTTTTAGACTGTGAGCCCACTGTTGGGTAGGGACTGTCTCTATATGTTGCCAACTTGTACTTCCCAAGCTCTTAGTACAGTGCTTTGCACACAGTAAGTGCTCAATAAATACGATTGATTGATTGATTGATTGATTGGTGGAGCCAGGATTAAAACCCATGACCTCTGACTCCCAAGCCCGGGCTCTTTCCACTGAGCCACGCTTCTTCTGCCCTCTGGTTACTCAAAAGACCTGATCAACCTCTAATAATAATAATGGTAATCGTTCAGTGCTCACTGTGTGCCAAACGCTGCTCTAAGTGCTAGGATAGATACAAAGTAATCAGGTGGGACACAGTCCCTGTCCCACATGGGGCCAGAATGTAAGCTCAATGTGAGCAGGGTATGTTTATGTTTATTGTTATATTGTACTCTCCCAAGTGCTTAGTACAGCGCTCTGCACACAATAGGCACTCAATAAGTATGATCGACTAATCCTGATTTTACAGATGAGGTAAATGAGGCCCAGAGAAGGTAAGGGATTTGCCCAAGGTCACACAGCTGACAGGTGGCAGAGCTGGGATTAGAACCCAGGTCCTCTGACTCCAGGCCCTGGCTCTTTCCACTAGTCCAGGCCGCTTCTCTAGAAAAAGCCTCGTTTCTTGATTCATTCATTCAATCGTATTTATTGAGCGCTTACTGTGTGCAGAGCACTGTACTAAGCGCTTGGGAAGTACAAGTTGGCAACATCTAGAGACGGTCCCTACCCAACAGTGGCTCCCTGCACTTGGGGCCGAAGACCTCAGCCATAAGGCTGTGGATCGCTTCAACAACTTGTGGAGGCACTTCGTGTCCCTTGGGGACTCCGTGGGCGTGGTGACTGCCTATTTCCCAGACAGCTCCTCTTCTATAGCATGACTTTACTGTAGAGGCTAAACACATTTCTACTAATTTTGTCTTATATCTGTAGTTGGGCATGGGCGGATCCTCTAATTTTTTTCTATGGTATTTACTACGGGCCAGGCACTGTTCTAAGCGCTGGATAGATGCAAAGAATCAGGTTGGACACAGTCCATGTCCCACGGAGGGCTCACAGTCTCAATCCCCATTTTATGGATAACGGAGGCACAGCGTATTCTATTAATTTTATTTGGTTTATATGTTTTATTTTGCTATCTCCCCCTTCTAGACTGTGAGCCTGCTGTTGGGTAGGGACCGTCTCTATATGTTGCCAGCTTGTACTTCCCAAGCGCTTAGTACAGTGCTCTGCATACAGTAAGCGCTCAATAAATACGATTGAATGAATGAATGAATCCCTCTCAACCTTCTTCTGCCCCTGTGTCCCCTGCCCCTCCTTACACTCTCTAGCTTCCTCTAGTTCTTGAATTGCCTGGCTCCTTCTGGAACCACCTCACCACCCTACCCGAGCCTTCCTGCCTCGATGGCTCTAAAGCGCTCTCGCTGCTTCTGTTCTGACCCAGAACCTAGGCCCAGCCCCACCAACTCCTCCCAAAGTTGAATCGTCCAGTTAAACTGCATCCCCATGGTCTTAAACCCGGCTCACCTCCCGCGGGCATTCTGGGTCTTAGTTCCCCATTGTTTCTCCAACGCCGTGACACTGTTCTAAGCGCTGGGATAGATACAAGATAATCAGGTTGTCCCATGTGGGGCTCACAGTCTTAATCCCCATTTTACAGATGAGGGAACTGAGGCACAGAGAAGTGAAGTGACTTGCCCAAAGTCACACAGCTGATGAGTGGTGGAGCCGGGATTAGAACCCACGACCTCTGACTCCCAAGCCCGGGCTCTTTCCACTGGTCTCAGCTTCAAGTCTCAGAGGACCTGCTCTCAGGCAAGTGAACTTGATCAAACCAACCTTCTAGCTGCACTTTCATCCATTCATTCAATCGTATTTGTTGAGCGCTTACTGTGTGCAGAGCACTGTACTAAGCACTTTGCTCTCTACTCTCTTGCGACCATCCACTCCCTCACGCTGTTCCCCCAGCTTGTCACTCCCTCCCCACATCAGACAGACCACAGCCCTCCCCACATTCAAATCCCCTTTAGACTCCTGCCTCTTCCCACACAATCCCTCCGCTTCCCAACACTCGGAGCCCTATTATTCCTTTAGCCATCTCTAGCACTTAGGATAAAGAGCTCAGGCTTTGGAGTCAGAGGTCGTGGGTTCAAACCCCTGCTCCGCCAATTGTAAGCTGTGTGACTTTGGGCAAGTCACTTAACTTCTCTGGGCCTCAGTTCCCTCATCTGTAAAATGGGGATGAAGACTGTGAGCACCCTGTGGGACAACCTGATCACCTTGTAACCTCCCCAGCACTTAGAACAGTGCTTAGAGAAGCAGCGTGGCTCAGTGGAAAGAGCATGGGCTTCGGAGTCAGAGCTCCTGAGTTCGAATCCCGGCTCTGCCAATTGTCAGCTGTGTGACTTTGAGCAAGTCACTTAACTTCTTTGGGCCTCAGTTACCTCATCTGTAAAATAGGGATTAAGACTGTGAGCCCCACGTAGGACAACCTGATCACCTTGTAACTTCCCCAGCACTTAGAACAGTGCTTTGCACATAGTAAGCGCTTAATAAATGCCATTATTATTATTATTACTCTACCCGCTCCTTTGCCCTCATATAATAAATATCAGTAAGTATGATTGGTTGATTGAGAGATATGCTCAATCTATTTATTTTTGAACTCTCTAGTTGTCATCCCCATTAGAGTTTTTCTGGGCAGGGAGTGTGTCGCTTTGTTTCTCTCTACATCCCAAGTACCTAGTGCAGTGTAGCTGATAGAGCGCGGGGCTGAGAGTCAGAACGTCATGGGTTCTAATCCCGGCTCTGCCACTTGTTTGCTGTGTGACCTTGGGCAAGTCATTTCACTTCTCTGTGCCTCAGTTACCTCATCTGTAAAATGGAGATTGAGGCTGGAGCCCCACTTGGGACATGGACCGTGTCCAACCCAATTGGCTTGTATCCACTCCAGTGCCTAGTGTAGTGCCTGGCACACAGTAAGTGCTTAAAAAATATCGCAATTATTATTATCATTATTGTTATTAGCATAGTGTCCTACACCAAGTAGTAACTGAATAAATCCTGCTATTATTTCTACTACTAGGCTGGGGTGGGCTACCTGGTGTTGGAGGTCTAGACTGTAAGCCCGTCGTGGGCAGGGATTGTCTCTATTGTTGAATTGTGCTTCCCAAGCGCTTAGTACAGTGCTCTGCACACAGTAAGAGCTCAATAAATAGTTGATCGACTAGCCCGTTTTCAACGAAGATCTGAGGGAAACCTCTGGCTCCAACACAGAAAGGCCTTCACACCTTCCTGAACATTAGAAATCAAATTAATGATATAGAGCCCCTGCCCAGAGAAGAGCAGAGGCAGAGAAGGTAGAGTAGAGAAAAGTACAGGGGAATTAAGAAAGTGGTTAAGGTTCCCCAGAAACAGGGATGTTGAAGGCTGCCTATGGTTGTGTGAAAGGGAAGATAGAAGTACAAGGGTAAATAGGAAGGGATTTTTCAAAGGTTCAAAACATTTTTTGGTCAAGTCATGGGGATGGAATTACACATCAGGGTAGATTGGATTTTGTTGACGCTGCCCAACCAGGGGCTAATAATCCGGATTGTGGATGATCCAGAGCTATGGCTTTCCTTCCTCCTCCTTCTCCAACTTCTTCTTCTCCTCCTTCTCTGCTTCCTCACCTCTGCTCTCCATTTTCTGGGAATTTTATGGCTTGTTAGTACTTCCATGGGAGGGTAGAAAGAAGTAGGGAGAGGAGCTGGAACCTAAATCAGACCGTTTTTTAAAAAATGGTATTTGTTAAGCACCTACTAGGTGTCAAACACTGCTCTAAGTGCTGAAGTAGATACAAATGCACTACACCGGACACAGTGCCTGTCCCACATGGGGCTCACGGTCTGAGTTCCTGGTAACTTGGTGACTGGCAACTTGGCAATTTTTGAGCCCCAAAATCGAGAGATGAAGAAGGTTGGTTAAAACTTCAGTTTGTGGGTTTTGTGCAAATTTGGGTGATAGAGCTAACCCTGGCCCCAGTTAGCTGAGGTAGGTTTATTCCCTTTGAGTGAAGGGTGTTAAACAGATGTAATGATCTATAATCTTCCACTATTATAGGGAAGCCCAGCAAATAAGGGTAATAGAAGAGAAGGCCTTATCACCTTTCGGGGCCCCTGAGAGGGAGTACAGAATGTTTTTATACCTATTTAATGGTAGAAAGTGATCACAGAAGGCTTCAAGGCAAATTCTTGGTAATGATAGTAATTTTATGCTCTTCATTTCCAAAACCCTTCACGAGCACTGGCTAATTTATCTTTAGAATCCTCAGAGGTATAATAACAGCAATAATACTTTATGCCAGTTTAGTTCCTTTTGTCCAAAGAATTCCCAGGCCCGGAGACCATACTGCTTCCCACTAGGCAATGCTGCTTCCCGGACTGATTCGGTTAATCAATCAGTCAATCAACAGGCAATCAACAGCTTACAGAACCTGCAGTGAAAGTCTGAAAAATTTGTTTGACCACACTTATAAGAGCATTTGGAGGGGAAGGCAGAGTCTGAGGTCTAACTAATAACAGTTAAATGCATCTAAATGGTGAATGACATTAAGCAGATCTTATCTGTTGAATCCCTGCCCTCTTTTTTTAACCTTTAAATGTGTGTTTCCCAAACTTTGATTACTACAGGTTGGTTCGTTTGGGGGAAACCTTGGCTTTTGAAGTAGGGGAACATTTTGCTGTGCTCCTTTTTTTCTGTAGATGGATTTAACATTCAGAGTTGTAAATTCTCAGCCTGTTAATTTAGCAAAGCTGGGAGACAGAGTCTAATATAGTAAAAGTAAAGGTTACTGAATTTTGCATTCCACTCCTTATATGAGCATCGTACATATTTCCCGAATATTTCTCCTAGTAAACAACACAAAAATGCAACCTTCCAGATAGAATAAATTGGAATCCAGCTGATTGAATTCAGAGGCCTGAAAGTGAATTTGAAAAGTTAGGCCGTATGTTTTAATTACTCTGGAACTCGTGTATAAACTCCCATTTTTCAGAGCCACGTCATTAAGTGGGGCCTCTCTTCCTGTTTCCCCCTCCCTGACCTCTTTGGGTTAAACATGACGTCTCCAGTTGGGCTCTCTTTCTGACAAGCTTCTAGGGGGTGGTTGTGAAACAACAGAATTTCTGTTCTGATAAAGATGCCTCCTTAGTGCTCGGGGACCTTCTGTGGGTCTCCAAGCAACCCCTCCTCATTTTCTGTGATGTCTCATCAGGCTGCTGGCGAAACAGAGAAAACACTGCCCATCACAACTTCAAGGAGGGAATTAACAGCGGGTTCTCTTGAACTCTTCAAAAGAAGCCCCAATCTTGTTTTCGTGCAATCCAAAATAGAGGGAGAAAAATAGAAGTCAAATGACATCAATAGATGTCTCATCTCTAAATAAGACTCTGCGCAAGGCTTTATAGTCTTTAAAAATCAAGGAAAACGTCCAAGCGAGAAGAAAGAACAGATTCCAATTAAACTTAATAGGAAAAGGAAAGAAGGATGTGTTCAAGTAATTGCCCAGAACTGTGCACTTGTAACTCAGTTTTCAATGGGCAGGATTTATTGCACAGGATATTGCTTACTTTTTTTACAGTTTACAATGTTAGCCGAGCCCCACTACCCTCTGTTCTGGTGCTTTGTGTAATATATCCTGATACTGCTGCCTCATGGCTTCTCCCGTCTTAATCATCATTCTGCCTTTTCATCTTGAAGCACCCAGTGGTAAAGGCATATTCATATTGATTCATTCAGTCAGTCATATTTATTGAGCGCTTACTGTGTGCAGAGCACTGTATTAAGCACTTGGAAAATAGAGACAATCCCTGTCCACAGTGAGCTCACAGTCTAGGGTGGGGTGGGGGGTTGGGGGAGACAGACATCAATAAAATAAACAGACATCGATACAAATAAATAAAATGTGTAAGTGCTGTGGGGCACGGAATGGGGGGAAGAGCAAAGGGAGCAAGTCAGGGCGACGTAGAAGGGTGTGGGAGATGAGGAAAAGTGGGGCTTCGTTTGGTAAGGCCTCTTGGAGGAGATAGAAGCAGCGTGTGGCCTACAGCGCTTAGAACAGTGCTTTGCACATAGTAAGCGCTTAACAAATGCCATCATTATTATTATTATTATTATTATTAGTGGAAAGAGACAGACCTGGCTTCCAATCCCAGGTCCGCCACTTGTCTGCTGTGTGACCTTGTTCGGGCAAGTCGCTTCACTTCTCGGCTTCTCAGTTACCTCATCCGAAAACTGGAAATTAAGACCGTGAGCCGCATGTGGGACACGGACCGTGTCCAACCTGATTAGCATGTATTTACCCCAGAGTTTAGAGCAGTGCCTGGCACATGGTAAGCCCTTCAGAAATACCATAAAAACAGATTGAGCAACAGTGATCAGAAGCAGTGCAGAGAAGGCTGAGGGGTTATGTGCCATCCTTATCCTAAATACGATTGATTGATTGATTGATTGATCCTTGGAACAACAATGGAAAAGTGTAACGAGGAATCAGGAGAAGTAGCGTGCTCTCTCCACTAGGCCATGAGCCTGGGAGTTAGAAGGACCTGGGTCCTGTATATATGTATATATGCTTGTACATATTTATTACTCTATTTATTTATTTATTTATTTTACTTGTACATATCTATTCTATTTATTTTATTTTGTTAGTATGTTTGGTTTTGTTCTCTGTCTCCCCCTTTTAGACTGTGAGCCCACTGTTGGGTAGGGACTGTCTCTATATGTTGCCAACTTGTACTTCCCAAGTGCTTAGTACAGTGCTCTGCACACAGTAAGCGCTCAATAAATACGATTGATTGATTGATTGATTCTAATCGCGGCTCCGCCACTTGTCTGCCGAGTGACGTTGGGCAAGTCATTTAACTTCTCGGTGCCTCAGGTACCTCGCCTGTAAAATGGAGATTAAGACTGTGAAACCTGCGTGGGACATGTACTGTGTCCAACCTGATCAGCTTGCATTTACCCCAGCGCTTAGTACAGGGTCTCGCACACAGTATGGTTTCAACAGATACCATTAAAAAAAGAGAGAAAAGCTCAATAGGTTGACTTTGTTTCCAACTCACGCTCAATGCTCCCCTGAATAGCAAGGGTCCAGAAAGGCACACTACTGAATTTTCACAGATGAAGTGTGCAAGATATTTTCAATTGCACTCTCGCTGATGGATGTAGTCTTATCACTGGCACCATCTGCTTCACACCATACAGCCCTACCGCATCGTTGGTTTTCCACTCCCACCGACTGGTTGCACATAAGGAAACACTCTTGAATAGTAAAGGGGAAGAGAATCAAACAACCATGAAGCTGGAATAGATCTCAAGAGGTCATCTGGGCCAGTCCTCTGCCTCCAGGCAGATCAAATCCACGATCTCTAAAGAAAGATTCTCCAACCTCACTTTACTATTGTCTGTGTCAGGATTGAAACACCCTGAAAATCAAGATGTCCCTCCTTATTTCTAACTGGATTCTCTTGTTGAAATTTAAGCCAGTTTCTTTTCTTTCTTCTTTTTTTTTTTTTGGCTTAACCTTCTGCTGAGGATGAATAACTTGTTATTCTTGAAGAATCAAATCAATAGGACATGCGCATCATTTAGGAGAGTGTGGCGTCAACATGAGTAGCAGTGAGGAGTCCACTGATAGTACATGGCCTGAGAGTCAGGAGCACCTGGATTCTAACCTCAGCTCCACCACTCATCTGCTGTGTGACCTTGGGCAAGTCACTTATCTTCTCTGTACCTCAGTTACCTCATCTGTAAAATGGGGATTAAGACTGAGCCCCCATGTGGGACACGGACTGTGCCCAATCCAATTAGCATGTATCTATCTCAGTGTTTAGTACATCCTGGCACATAGCACTTAACAAATACCACACAAAAAATGACATTAATAATGATAATAATAATAATAATTGTGGTATTTGTGAAGCGTTTAGTATGTGGTAGGTACTGTACTGAGCACTAGGGTGGGTACAAGCCAATTAGGTCAGACATGATCCGTGGCGCACATGGGGCTCCCAGCCTTAACCCCCATTTTACGGATGAGGTAACTGAGGCACAGAGAAGTGAAGTGACTTGCCCAAGGTCACACATCAGATGAGTGGTGGATCCGGAAATAGAACCCAGGTCCTTCTGACTCCCACGGATAGGCCCATGCTCTATCCACTAGGCCACGCTGCTTCTCTTATGAACTGAAGGTCTACAAAACTGTGGAGGTGTGCCAATTTTGGGCATGACTTCGAGATACGACTAAGCCAAGATGTCAAATACATTTTCTGGAGCAATTTCTTGGCATTATCCGTGAGCCACCTTGAACATCAAATGGCAAGACATTATCAGCAATCAATCAGTGGTATTTATTGAGCGTTTACTATGTGCAGAGCACTGTAGTAAGCACCTGGGAGAGTACAATACAACAGAATCATGGCGTTCTGGAACGCAGCTAGTCTTCCATCACTGAAGCTATGCTTGTTGCTTTACACCTTCACTGAGTAAGATATGAACAGGTAGCAGATGTCAGCTGGATTTTCAAACAGCTGCTGCATGGGGGACTCAAGTAAGGTAATTGCAAGCAAGACAAGCAGAAGAAACACCTTAACGATGCAATTCACCATCTTCTGCTCTGTGAGGTGATTGAGTAGTTGATGATTTGTTCTAGTTTATTCCCAATTATTGGAGTTCAGCTGACCAAGCTACAATTGCCAGATCAGTACTCTGGTCCTTTTTTTTGAAAGAGGGGATACCCCAAAGTCTCATCCAATGCTCAGGGACTTCTGTTCTCTATAAATACCCCAAAATAATACCGCAGTTAATGGCGCTTTAATGGAGCCAGTTCCTGAAACAACTGCAACATATAATTGCTTAATAGGAAAGCTCACTGAGTCTTTAATGCCTTTATAATCCACGGAGCCTCAATGAAACCATCCAGGGGTAAATAGAGGCATTCCCCTCCCCTCTCCCCCTCATCTATTAATATGCCGTTTTTAATTGCATGTGAAAAGCATTTAATTAGTTTCTAAGAGTTTCCCACCAGGAATGTCAACAGGGTTTACTGATAACAATGAAGCGCAAAAAGGAACACCCTGTAGAAACACCAGGGTATTTTAATTAATCAAAAGCACTTAAAAGAAAATGGTACAGTGGCCATTCAGCGGAGGCTGCTCACAGAGAACCAGATGTCACGGGCCAGTGCTCCCGTGGACCTGCTCCCTATGTCTCTCCTCCATCCAAGAGGGTGGGCTGATTGTGGCTGAGGCCCGAAGGAGTAGGGTGAGACACCAATGGGGGTGATTTGTTGGCTTGGAGCAACCCCACAGGACTCTCTCCTGCTTTGGAGAATCCTTGGGAGGCTGGCATGGCCCTGGAGTCCACAATGGGTTCATGGGCCATGGATGATAATAATAATAATAATAATAAAATTTATTAGCACTTACTATGTGCAAAGCACTGTTATAAGCGCTGGGGAGGTTACAAGGTGATCAGGTTGTCCCTCGGGGGGCTCACAGTCTTAATCCCCAGTTTACAGATGAGGTAACTGAGGCCCAGATAAGTTAAGTGACTTCCCCAAAGTCACACAGCTGACAATTGGTGGAGCTGGAATTTGAACCCATGACCTCTGACTCCAAAGCCCATGCTCTTCCCAGTGAGCCACAATGCTTCTCTAAGGATAGGGTGGATAGGATATGGATAGGGTGGCTGGTGAAGAGATATGTGCAGAACCCCATTTTAGAAAAATGGTCTGGGCAGAAAGTGAAGTGTGGACTGGAGAGGGGCGAGATTGGAGACAGGGTGACCAGCAAGGAGGCTAATACAATATTCCCGTCGGGATCTGATGTGCCCCGGGGACCCGGCTGGTGGCTATCTGGAATGGAAGGAAGGGGTAGATCCAGGAAATACTGTGGAGGAAAAACCTGCAGGATTGAGTGAGCAAGTAAATGTGAGGGAGGAGCCAAGGCTAATTCTGAGGCTGCAGGCTTCAGAGACAGGGAGGAGCCGAGTGAGCTAGTCATGGGCAGGAACCATGTGTACCAACTCTGATATATTGTTCTCTCCTGACTGCTCGCCCACAGTAAGCGCTCAATAAATATGATTGATTGACTGATCGATTGAGAGACTTGGTGCTGAGCCCTTTAGGCTCTGGAGTGTGGTGTGGGTTAGAGACTTGTATAAGCTTTGGATAGCCTGCAGGTCCCCTGATTCCCAAAGCAGGATCCAATAAGCTTGGATGGTTCTTTGCAGGCACCTGTTTGAAGATGGTGAGGGGTTGCTTCAGTGCCACATGAGAAGTGCTTGGTGCCAAACAGGAAGTGGCAGAAAATAATTTCTGGGGATCTTGACTAGAGTGGCCATTTGTCTGGTTTTATATCTTTCCCCTATCTTTCCCCAACCATTCATTCAATCATATTTATTGAGCGCTTACTGTGTGCAGAGCACTGTACTAAGCTCTTGGAACGTACAATTTGGCAACAAATAGAGACAATCCCTACCCAACAATGGGCTCAGAGTCTAGAAGTGGGGAGACAGACAACAGAACAAAACAAACCAAGTATACAGGCATCAATAGCATCAATATAAATAACACTTCATTAATAAAATAAATAGAATAATGAATATGTACATATATATACAAGTGCTGTGGGGCGGGGAGGGGGTAGTGCAGAGGGAGGGAGTCGGGGCGATGGGGAGGGGAGGAGGAGCAGTAGAGGAAAAGGAGACTATGGAGACAGGAGTCATTTTTATGTCTGGTATTTTTATTTTTTAATGCTCAGAAAATATACATGATCTGCCAATTCCTGCAAAGTCCCATTTTGCTTGTGCATTTATGATACCTTTATTTATGAATAGTAATTTAGTATTCATTAAGCACTTACTATGTGCCAAATACTGTGCTATGCACTGGGGTAGATACAGAATAATATGTATGGACGCAGAACCTGTCCCACATAGGGCTCACAATCTAAAGGGGTAAGAGAACAGGTAATTAATCATCAGATAAGGAAATTGAGGTACAGAGAAGTCTAGTGACTTGCCCAAGGTCACACAGCTGGCAAGTCATAGAGCCAGGATTAGAACCCAGGTCTCCTAACTCTTTGTGCTCCTTCCACTGCCACTTCTCGCCATAAATTATGCTACAATTGTTTGCATTTCGGTTGATATGAGACCAGTCATCTTCCCAGGTTCAATACAAAAAAAACTTACTTTAACTTACTTTCCCAGGAATGGTAAAGTATTTGTTCTCACAAGATAAGAGTACATACTGATTTTTATTTTTTGACATTTTAGATACCAGAACCAGAGCTAGATTTTTTTCCCCCGTGCGAGGCCTTAGTTCAGATAGGCTGTAAGCTTGTTGTGGGCAGGGAATGTGTCTACCAACTCTGTTATAGTCTACTCTCCCAAGCGCTTAGTGCAGTGTTCTGCACCCAGTAAGCACTCCATGAATATTACTAATTGATAAGGAAACCTCAGCTGGCAGGAGGCACCTTCAGAGTTCTGGGCTCATTCTGTGTGGGAGTTGTAGCCGCCTGCTGCTGTTAGTGTTGTCTTATTTGCTAGCATTTAATTAAAGTTCACAGAGAGGGCCTGAGTTCCATGGACTGGACTTCCTATTCAGTAGGAGACAGGTATTCTGTGGTGACGCTTTGTCCATCTGGTCTAGTAGAGATGGACAATCGTCTTTCCACCCAGGGTGTAGACTGGGAACAGCTGTGTGACTTTGGGCAAGTTGCTCAACTTCTCTGTGCCTCAGTTACCTCATCTGTAAAATGGGGATGAAGACTGCGAGCCCCACGTGGGACAACCTGATTACCTTGTATCTTCTCTGTGCCTCAGTTATCTCATCTGTAAAATGGGGATTAAGACTGTGAGCCCCACGTGGGACAACCTGATTACCTTGTATCTAACCCAGTGCTTAGAACAGTGCTTGGGCACATAACAAGGGTTTAACAAGTACCATCATCACCATCAACCTGATTTACTAAGGCTGTAGTCAATCAATCGTATTTATTGAGCGCTTACTGTGTGCAGAGCACTGTACTAAGCACTTGGGAAGTACAAGTTGGCAACATATAGAGACAGTCCCTACCCAACCGTGGGCTCACAGTCTAAAAGGGGGAGACAGAGAACAAAACCAAACATACTAACAAAATAAAATAAATAGAATAGATATGTACAAGTAAAATAAATAAATAAATAGAGTAATAAATATGTCCTTGAGCCCTCTGGAGGCTTTGCACTCACAAGGACTGTGCTGTCATGATACCTTAGCAGTTTGATAGTTTAACTGCCTGAACTTCAAACTCTTTAATGACCCTTGTCTGGAAATCCAGTGCTACCAATCAACTTGGACTTTTGCTTCTAAAGTCACCTCACCTATGGAAATTCAAAATGGGAATGAATTCCACTCAGCCAACTCATTAGTATCTGCGCCAACAGGGCTTTACTATATTAGTCATTAAGCATCTACTGGTTCCCATTCTGCACCATTTGGTGCTTAGTAACTCCCAGCAACCTTGGAACTACTGTCATGGGCTTTCCAATTCTATTTAATCTCCTATTTGAAGTTTAGAGAGCTTGGATCAGGGCTTTTTCTGGAAGAAACTCAAAGAATAACTTTGCCTCGCATGGTCCAATTTCACCAGGAGCCTCTGCAATAGAAAATTTGTTGATGTGCAGACCATATCACCAATGCTGATCAAGCGGAGTAAGGAATAAGTCACTGGTTTAACCTCTGGCTCTGCCTGAAGCAATGTCTTCCTATTTAGTGAAGAGAGTGCCATCAATTAGATGTCTGCCTTCTAGAAAATTATTCACATCTCCAAATACCCGAATCCATCCCAAACTGTACACTTGTAAAAAATGACCACATGAAGGTTGCAAAAGTATTTTTCAAGGTATCCTTTGAGTCAAATAATAATAATAATAATTGTATTTGTTAAGCACTTACTATGTGCAAATAATAATAATAATGACATTTGTTAAGCAGTGCTTTCACTGTTCTAATCGCTGGGGGGGATCCAAAGTGATCAGGTTGTCCCACGTGGGGCTCACAGTTTTAATTCCCATTTTACAGATGAGGTAACTGAGGCACAGAGAAGTGAAGTGACTTACCCAAAGTCACACAGCTGACTAGTGGTAGAGCCGGGATTAGAACCCATGACCTCTGACTCCAAAGCCCACGCTCTTTCCACTGAGCCATGCTGCTAACTATTTTGTTTAGGAACTATACCATAATGATTTATACCTGCAACATGACGATATTTATTTTGAACGCTAAAGCAATGCTTCCCAAATCCCCAAGTTCTCACAGTTCGCCTATCAGACAGAAAAGGGCTCACCGCTCTGGGTGTGGAGGAACGAGGGTGGAAGAAGCAGCACGGTCACCAGAAGGAAGGGCTCAGGACTATAAGCTTACTGTGGGCAGGGAACATGCCTAATAACTGTGGTATGTGCCAAGCACTATACTAAGCAATGGGGTAAATACACAACATAATTAGGTCCTACATGGGGCTCGCAGTCTAGATAGGAGGAAAGCACATATGAAGTCCCCATTCTGCAGATGAAGGAACTAAGGCACAGAGAAGTGAAGTGACTTGCCCGAGGTCACACAGCAGACAGAGCCAGGATTAGAGCCCTGGTCCTCTGACTCTAAGGCCCGTGTTCTTTCAATTAGGCCACACTGTACTCTCCCAAGCACTCTGCACACAGTAAGGGCACAAATACCTTTGATTGATTGATTGATTAATCAGAGCAGAGCAAGTGATCTGAGAGCACTGAAAGCTGTCAGAGGAGAGCAGACTGCTTCTGTCCCCACTGGATACTGCCTCCTTTTCCCTGTCAGGTCCTCTCAGGAAGCCGTGTGCCCCAGCTTGGGAAATTCTCTGCCACGAGTGTAATTTAACTTGTACTTCCCAAGCGCTAACTTGTACTTCCCAAGCGCTTAGTACAGTGCTCTGCACACGGTAAGCGCTCAATAAATACGATTGATGATGATGTTGATGATAGTTTGCCGGTCCAGCTGGTAACCTTCCCAGCAGTTTTGCCAACACTCCTGCAGTCCACGTAGGATAAATGATTAGCTGACGTCCAAAAGATTTGTAGACTGTCTGCAAAGGCACTTAATTATACCGCTATCATTAAGCTATAATGACTTTCACTGCTGATTTGCTCCAACCAAACTGTATGATTGCTTTCCCCCACTGCAATTCTGTAGTGAATCTGAAGCCTCTGTGGGCAACTTCTTTGAGTTTTAGATTCGGTGTCTCGTGGCAGTGGACAGCTGCTTTGTTGCTAGGAGGAAAAGAGTCAGCTTCTAAGCTCTTCAGATTTATCAGCCTAAATTAAGACACCCGCAGTCAAGGACTAATAGCAATAAGAGAAGGATGAAGATATGTATGCACAGCCCCTTTATCATCATAAGGGATTTTTTTGATTGGGGTTGCACTTCTCCATTCTGTGTAGCAAGGAGATTCAACAAATACAGTAATGAAATGAAGGATTCATTCATTCAATCGTATTGATTGAGCACTTACTGTGTGCAGAGCACTGTACTAAGCGCTTGGGAAGTACAAGTTGGCAACATATGATGATAATGATAATAACAATAATGATTCAGCCCCTTTGATAGTGTCAGTGACTGTCCCCAAACCAACCGTTTGTGCAGAGGACATCCCAGAAGCAGAGAGAGGAAATCCTTTGTATCCATGCAGTATCTGCAAAGCCTCTCTGTTGTTGTAGGTGGGGTTGAACTTCTAGACCAGGAGGCTTGGTGCCAAACTCCTCCATTATCCTGAGGGGTGGGGGTAATCGTGGGTAATTGTGACCACAGTCTTCTAAGCAAAGAAGCTTAGAACTGGTCTGAAAGTGGAAGAGTTGTGTGGGGAATGCATAACCTAAGACTGAAAAAGTGGTCTGGCAGCTTAAAATATTGTTAATAATAATGTGTGGTATTTGTTAAGCACTCACTATGTGCCAAGCACTGTTCTAAGCACTAAGGTATATACAAGGTAATTAGGTTGGACACAGTCCCTGTCCCGCATGGGGCTCACAGTCTTAGTCCCCATTTTACAGATGAGGTAACTAGGCCCAGAGAAGTTGTGACTTGCCCAAGGTCACACAGCAGACATGTGGCAGAGCCAGGATTAGAACCTACTTCCTCTAACTCCCAGGCTCGTGCTCTTTCCTCTTTCTGCTTCCACCCTGTGGCTTCACAGAACTAATTCCCTGTGGAGGCCACTCCTGTGTCCTCAGGAAAGGTTTATCAAGATTGGGGTGGGAGCAGAGGTCTCCAAACAGGAGCCTACGGACCCCCCCACCTCAAACAACTGATAATAATAATAATAATATAATAATAATGATGGCATTTATTAAGCGCTTACTATGTGCAAAGCACTGTTCTAAGTGCTGGGGAGGTTGCAAGGTGATCACGTTGTCCCCCAGGGGGCTCACAGTCTTAATTCCCATTTTACAGATGTGGTAACTGAGGCACAGAGAAGTTAAGTGACTTGCCCAAAGTCACACAGCTGACAATTGGCAGAGCTGGAATTTGAACCTATGACCTCTGACTCCAAAGCCTGTGCTCTTTCCACTGAGCCAACTGTGTGAGTGCCTCTTCCCCTCTTTGGCCGACATACATCTAGGGCTAATGAGAGCAGGTTTGAAGAGAGAAAAGTGAATATCATAACCTTACCAGTAGCAATGATCGAATTTTATCTTTCTAATTTCTAGGGAATAGCATGAATAGCATTTACAATCACCAGTTACTAGAAAGTCATACTCAAATCATATGCATATACACTGGAGGCCCTAATAACTATCAGATAAACCTGAATGCATCCCTAAGGACGATCCTGGAGAAGATTGTTGGCGTAGAGCATCATAATCTAAAATCAACACAGAGCCAAACTCTTTCCAGACTAACATGCGATCTGGAGGATAATAACAGCAACATGTATTGTGGCTGAGTGAGAATTGATAGAGAGGAGAGAAGAGAACCTTCTCACATATAAGAGGGTTTCCTCTCCCGCATCCCCTCCATCCATCTTCCCTTTTCCCTTTCTCTCCCCGCTCCCTCCCCAGAAGGATGGCTTGGCCAACATATAGAAGCTGATAAATTTAGCCCCATGCTATATTGGGCAGACATCCAGCAAGCAGAATTCCAATGATCCCACTGGTAGCTTTTTCTAAAAGGATAATTGTCCCCTCTATAAAGAGAAACTCATTATGAATGCAGTGACCATATTTTCTATTATTTTTTATTACAACCTCTATACCGCAGACAGGGGAGAACGCTGCAGACAATGACAAGTTGAGTAGGAGATAATGTCTGTGTGGGCCTGAGGTGGGAGCGGAGCTAGAAATTAATTATATCTTTTTAACCTTTGCATATTTTTCTGCAAGATATAAATGAATTACACAGCCTGGAACTAAGCTTTCATCCAACACAGAACTGTTCATAGGCCAATCCTGTGAACTGTTCCAAGAAACTTAAACAATTTTAAGGGCAGTGCTATAATTCCTGTGACATTCCTTTGTTCCCGGATCCCGTGTATTTTCCCTTTCTTTCTAATACCATTTTTCTTTACAGGCCATCATTTAGCCGAAGAAATACATGTGGCTGTGAGATTTGACCTCTGCATGTGAGTGTGACTAATAAGGTCAATGGATGCTCTGGGATGCCTGTTTGCCACTGTACAGGTAAGGATTATCCTTTGTTGTGTTGTTACATTTGATACCGTAATGAGTGGCACCCTTTTTAATTCTGCATCTTGAGGACATAATCTTCTTAAAGCCTCTGCTCTAGGAGAGTTACCCCACTTCTAATTGTTGCCAGGCTATTCTGTTGGCAACTGTCTCCCAGCTGCCCAAAGCTGACCCACGCTGCCTGAGATTTTGCTTCTGTAAGTCTTTACAGTGCTTCTTCTAGCCTATCTTATAATAATAATAATAATATTAATAATGGCATTTGTTAAGCGCTTACTATGTGCAAAGCACCGTTCTAAGCGCTGGAATCTTATAAGCGCTGGAATCTTATTATTTTATAAGCGCCCCACATCAATTCAGTACAGAGCAGCTGATTGGGTTTCCTCATGTCCATTTTTCTCACATGTCTGCCCAGAGACGGTATATGTGGGGAGCGTTACTTCAGTCATTTAATCGATCAGTGGTATTTATTGAGCACTTACTGTGTGCAGAGCACTATGAAGCACTTGAGAGAGTATACTGTAACAGAGTTGGTAGACTTGTTTCCCACCCACTGATGCTGAATGACTGGCTGTGTTCCAGGACCTCACTGTCGTTGACCCTGCCATATGATGTGAAATAGAGCAGCTTGGCCTAATAGAGAGAACTCAGGCTGGGGAAACAGGAGACCTGGGTTCGAATCCCTGCTCTGCCATTTACCTGCTGTGTGACCTTAGAGAAGTCAATTAACTTCTCTGTGCCTTAGTTCCTCATCTGTAAAATGGGGATTCAAGGCCTATTCGCCCCCTTCCTTAGACTGTGAGCCTCATGAGAGACAGGGTCTGTGCCTAATCTGATTGTATGCTATCTTCCCCCCACATTTAGCACAGTGCTTGACACATAGTAAGTCCTTAACAAATATAATTATCATTATTATTATTATTTAGTTGTTGATGATGGAATTGTCTATAAGTCAGAACCCCATGGGTATGTGATAAATCAGTCCTTCTAAGCCATCAAGAAGTTTGGACACTGTAATTGCTCTATAGACCTTCAGCTTGGAACTTGATGTCTGCAACATTTCTTCAGTTTTCCAAGTGCTACAGTCTCCCAGGATCTCAAAGGATACACTGGCCTTCTTTATTTGTTTTTGTAGAACAGTGCTTGGCACATAGTAAGCGCTTAACAAATATTATTATTATTATCTCTTGCCTATTCAGCTCCAGCATTCAACCCATTCAGTGCATCAATGGCATAGCCTCAGTTTCTCTAGGCAAAAAGCGTGAAAGGCTAAAAAGCGGCTTCTGATCACCCACACATCTTCCTATGTGTTTTCTCCTTTTGCACAGTCATCCACGTAAAGCAGCTCCTGTATGGCTGGTTTAAGAACTTTAAAAGACACTTTCAGCTCTGTTAGTTAGAAGAGCCACCCAGATGGCTGAAGGCATATTCCAACACTGGATTCCAGCTTCCAGATGGTGTCCTCAAACATGCCCGAGGCAGGAAAATTCCTTCTGCTCTTCTCCCTGTTGGTCAGCTCTTCATTCATTCAGTCATATTTATTGAGTGCTTACTGTGTGCAGAGCACTGTACAAGTTGGCAACATGTAGAGACGGTCCCTACCCAACAGCGGGCTCACAGTTTTACTAGAGTACCGTGGCCAGTTTCGGTCCCTGCACTTTAAAGGATGTAGAGAAATTGGAGAGAGTCCAGAGAAGAGTAACAAAAATGATTAAAAGCTTGGAAAATTGGTACTGAGAAGAAAGGCTGAATTGGGATTATTTAGCCTTGAAAGGAGAAGATTAGAGGATAATTTATTACTTTTTTTTTAAGGACATAAAGAGCTTTATAGGGAGAATGCTGACCTGATGCTCTCTTGTTTCACTGAAGACACAGACAGGATCAGAGACATAGCAGGCATCTCAATCAAATCAACAGGGTTGGGGATGACTGTGTTCCTCTTGCTGCTGTCACTACAAAATTATCAATCTGGGGAGCCACAGTACACAGGGTCTCCAGCATCCCAGTAATAATAATAATAATAATAGCATTTATTAAACACTTAGCACTTACTATGTGCAAAGCACTGTTCTAAGCACTGGGGAGGATACAAGGTGATTAGGTTGTCCCACTTGGGGCTCACAGTCTTCATCCCCATTTTACAGTTGAGGTAACCGAGGCACAGAGAAGTTAAGTGACTTGCCCAAAGTCACACAGCTGACAAGCGGTGGAGCCAGGATTTGAACCCATGACCTCCGACTCCCAAGGCCGTGCTCTTTCCACTGAGCCACGCTGTTTCTAGGACCCAGAGTAGGACTGCCTAAATTCAAATGGCCACGGAATAAAGAAAGGAATTAACCATGGCTAATAATAATAGTAATGCTAATAATTGTGGTATCAAGTGTTTACTATGTGCCAAGCACTGGGATAAATATAATACAATCAGATCAAAGTCCCTGGTCTTCCTTGGGCTCGCAATCTAATGGGGAGAGAGAACAGGTATTAAAACCCCATTTTATAGATGAGGAAACTATTAAATGACTTATCCAGGGTCAAACAGCAGGCAAGTGGTGGAGCCAGGATTAGAACCCAGGTCTTTTGACTCCCAGTTCTGTGCACTTTCCACTAGGCCATAGTGCTTATCTTTCAAGCTGCCCTGTTGAAACCTTAGAAATTTAAAGCCGCAGAATTCTCTCCTTGAGGAAAGGATTTTTTTTTCTTCTCATGAGAATATGACATACTGTTGGCTTGGGTGAACCATATTTCAGTGGAAACATGATGTGACCTGAAGAAACTGCAGCGGCTTCTTTTTTTACATAATTTTTTTCATACAAATCAGAGGACTCAAACAGGTGGGGTGGGGGGGAGGGTTGTTTTTAAAGAATCATGGAGAAAAAGGACTTGAAGGAAACTCAAGGCCATATGAACCAATTCCATTGAAAGAGCAGTGGGCCGGGCCAGAAGCAGTGCCCACTCTGCCACAGCAAGTCCAAATGGAGAGTTTCTTATGTTAATCTGTGTTAATCTGGCCCAGGCCGTGACATTGTTGTGATATGCTGCAAGCCTAACAACATATAATAATAATAATGGCGTTTATTAAGTGCTTACTATGTGCAAAGCACTGTTCTAAGCACTGGGAAGGTTACAAGGAGGCCTTCCCAGACTGAGTCCCTTCCTTCCTCTCCCCCTCGTCCCCCTCTCCATCCCCCCCATCTTACCTCCTTCCCTTCCCCACAGCACCTGTATATATGTATATATGTTTGTACATATTTTACTCTATTTATTTATTTATTTTACTTGTACATATCTATTCTATTTATTTTATTTTGTTAGTATGTTTGGTTTTGTTCTCTGTCTCCCCCTTTTAGACTGTGAGCCCACTGTTGGGTAGGGACTGTCTCTATATATTGCCAATTTGTACTTCCCAAGCGCTTAGTACAGTGCTCTGCACATAGTAAGCACTCAATAAATACGATTGATGATGATGATACAAGGAGATCAGGTTGTCCCTTGGGGGGCTCACAGTCTTAATCCCCATTTTACAGATGAGGTAACTGAGGCCCAGAGAAGTTAAGTGACTTGCCCAAAGTCACACAGCTGACAATTGGCGGAGCTGGGATTCAAACCCACGACTCCTGACTCCAAAGCCCGTGCTCTTTCCACTGAGCCACGCTGCTTCTCTAATAATACTGATGGTCTATGTTAAGCGCTTTATTATATGCAAAGCACTGTTCTAAGAGCTGGGGGGGATACAAGGTGATCAGGTTGTCCCACTCGGGGCTCACAGTCATAATCCCCATTTTACGGATGAGGTAACTGAGGCACAGAGAAGTTAAGTGGCTTGCATATGTGACATCGCCTGTGTCTTCAGCGACTCTCCTAATAATGTAGGTAAGAAAATGATTTTACTTTCACCCTTAGTAACAGAGGTAACAGTTGTCCCGGGGTTTGCTGTCTTAGACAGGGGAAAGAGAATAATGTCATTCTGTTTTGAAGAGAATAAGGGGATCGGGGGGAAATTGCTTGTAAGGATTGGTGGACAGACAGGGTGTCGGAGTGTGTCTGGGGCATTGTCCCATCACTGTTCACCAGGCCAAATTGCTGCACCTGGGAGCTCTGGAGGGCTGAGCACCCACCCAGACAGTGACCAGAACTTTTCTTTCATTTAGGAGAAGCAGCGTGGCTCAGTAGAAAGAGCGCGGGCTTTGGAGTCGGAGGTCATGGGTTCAAATCCCGGCTCTGCCAGTTGTCAGCTGTGTGACTTTGGGCAAGTCACTTAACTTCTCTGTGCCTCGGTGACCTCATCTGTAAAATGGGGATTAAAACTGTGAGCCCCCCATGGGACAACCTGATCACCTTGTAACCTCCCCAGCGCTTAGAACAGTGCTTTGCACATAGTAAGCGCTTAATAAATGCCATCATCATTATTATTATTATTTAGGTGCTTAGTACAGTGCTCTGCCCACAGTAAGTGCTCGGTAAATTCCACTGATTGATTGATTGACCAGCCTAGACCGTTGCTCCCATGTTTGACTGCTGTCACTCCACTCACTTCCCAGGTCACTGAATGAGTCTTGCAGTGATGATCTTGTCCCCATCTCCCCACCCCTGTTCGACATGCATTTTCTCCCTAACTAGGCTCCCCACATTTAAAATGAATTGTGTCAGCAGGCAGTTGTCCTCGGTTAATTTTGTTTACAGAGCCTCGGGCCCTTAGGATGTCGGCGGTAGCTATCGTGTCTGTCATTTGTAAAGCAGTTTTGTCACCGAGCTTTTCTAACCTGATCGAAGTTGCTCATGATAATAATTATTGCGGTATTAGCGTGGCTCAGTGGAAAGAGTACGGGTTTGGGGGTCAGAGGTCATGGGTTCTAATCCCGACTCCACCACTTGTCTGCTGTGTGACTTTGGGCAAGTCAGTTAAATTCTCTGTGCCTCGGTTACCTCATCTGTAAAATGGGGATTAAGACTGTGAACCCCACATGGGACAACCTGATCACCTTGTATCCCCCCCCCCCCACCCCCCAGCACTTAGAACAGTGCTTGGCACATAGTAAGCTCTTGACAAAAAACCATCATTATTACTGTTATTATTTAAGTACTTATTATGTGCCAAGTATTGTATTAAGTGCTGGAGTAGATATAAAATAATCAGGTCAGACACAGTCCCCGTCCCATAAGGGGATTACGGTCCAAGGAACGGGAGAAAAAGTTTTTAATCCCTATTTTCCAGATGAGAAAACTGAGGCCAGAGAAACTACCCCCCGCCCACATCATCCCCCTGGCCTGGAATGCCCTCCCTCCGCACATCTGCCAAGCTAGCTCTCTTCCTCCCTTCAAGGTCCTACTGAGAGCTCACCTCCTCCAGGAGGCCTTCCCAGACTGAGCCCCCTCCTTCCTCTCCCCCTCTCCCCCGTCTTACCTCCTTCCCCTCCCCACAGCACCTGTATATATGTATATATGTTTGTACGTATTTATTACTCTATTTATTTATTTATTTATTTGGTACACATTTATTTTATTTATTTTATTTTGTTCATGTGTTTTGTTTTGTTCTCTGTCTCCCCCTTCTAGACTGTGAGCTCACCGTTGGGTAGGGACCATCTCTATATGTTGCCAACCTGTACTTCCCAAGCGCTTAGTACAGTGCTCTGCACACAGGAAGTGCTCAATAAATACGATTGAATGAATGAATTAATTAGCCAGTTTTTACTAACTTTTCCATTTGTTAATATGGAAGAAGTTTCCTCCCCTGCAAAATGGGGATTAAATGTCTGCTTTTTCTCCCTCTTAGACTGTGAGCCCCATGTAGGACAGGGACTGAGTCAGATCTGATTATATTTTGTCTACCCCAGTGCTTAGTATGGTTCTGGGTGTAGAATTAGCACCTTACCTACGCCACAATTATCATTACTAAGAATACATCAATCAGAATAATCCTTTCTCAGTTCTGCTTTCCTAATCCAGCAGAGAGGGGCACATTTGGAAGCCACAATTGAAGCCTTCCATATTAATACAGAAAATCGGGCGTTAGCTCACTGATACGTGTATTTCCTATGGGTTTATTAAAGGGCATTTGTTAAGCACATAATGTGTGCCAGGCACTGCACTAAGCCCAGGGTAATTTGTACGTATTTATTACTCTATTTTATTAATGATGTGTATATAGCTATAATTCTATTTATTCTGATGATATTGACACCTGTCTACTTGTTCTGTTTTGTTGTTTGTCTCCCCCTCCTAGACTGTGAGCCCGTTGTTGGGTAGGGGCCGTCTCTATATGTTGCTGATTTGTACTTCCCAAGCACTTAGTACAGTGCTCTGCACACAGTAAGCGCTCAATAAATACGATTGAATGAATGATTGAATATAATTGTTAGACACAGTCCATGTCCCAACATTGGGCTCACAGTCTTAGTCCTTATTTTAGAGATGTGGTAATGGAGACACAGAGAAGTTAAGCGACTTGCCCAAGGTCACAGAGCAGACACGTGACAGAGCTGGGATTAGAATCCAGGTCCTCCGACACCCAGGCCTGCGTTCTTTCCACTAGGCCACGTTGTTTCTTGGGGTTTAGGGTTGGTAAAATAATTTGTGGGCTCGTACATTTGAGGGTTTATTTCTATTAGGTACGTCACGAGCCAAGAAGCACAGTGACTCACTCAAAGTCATTAGGTGGTCACATTTCAATATCTCTCTCAAGTTGAGAGAAATACGTAATGAGAGCAAGTTACTTCCCTGGAGACAGCTTCTTGGTTCCAGTGAAGTAGGAAGCTACCTAATCATCATCATCATCATCAATCGTATTGATTGAGCGCTTACTGTGTGCAGAGCACTGTTCTAAGCGCTTGGGAAGTACCTAATCCAACCACTGATCTGTCCTGAAAGAGGATGGTACAGGAACATAAACGGAAGGAAACTCAACCTTCAACACTCCGGCTTAGGTAATTAAGATCTGTAATTATCAGCAGCCTTGAATTGGGGTGGGAGGGGAGAATTGAGCTGCTAGTGTAGAAGAGAAGGGCACAAAGGCCAAAAGCCGGGTGGGAGGGAGCCCCTTGAGGGGCATGGCTGGCTCACCTCCCCTGGATTCCCTTGAGGGTACCGTCCTGTGCATGGGGAAGCTAAGAACCCACTATCATTGAATTTAATTCTGGAAACTTTGGCTTAACTTAAAATAAAGTGCAATTTACAATCAAATCTTAAACTTCAACCATATACTTGAATCAAACGTTAAATATCTGAGAAAAGCACCAGTAAGTAGAGCGGCTGAGGACAAGGTGTGAAATAGGACAGAGAAATTGATGAGACCTGTAATGTGTCCACCAACACTGTTGTACTGTATTCTCCCAAGCGCTTAGCACAGTGCTGTGCACACAGGAAGCGCTCAAGATTGATTGAGTGATAACTTACTTGAAGGCTTTATTGGGAAAAAATGACTTATGATTCTTTTAATTGGAATGTAAAGCGGACTGATTCATGGCCCATCTTGGCAATCGGGTAATAAAATTGGTCCGTGGCCCATTGATCCATTACGGTCCACATACCCTTTCCAGCTGCAGGCTACAGGAACCAGCTAGTGGAAAGAGCAGAGGGACAGGAGTCAGTATACTTGGGCTTTATTCCTGCCACCCGTGGCGTGGGGATGGGTTCAAGGATCAGCACGGCTAGAGGGAGAGACCGGAGTCAGGCTGAGCCACGCAAAATTTATTCTACATGGAGAATTGAACTTCCCTTTTGAAGGGCAAATTTTAGTTTGGCACCCTGTATCCTACAACACCTATTGTCCTCTCAAACTGAAGGCTTCCCTCTCAGGAGGAATACGCTTATTTAGTTACTTGCATGTGGTGAAGCGCCTAGCTTCCGCCCGCTAATGCTTCCCGCTCTGAAGGGATTCACCTATGTGTTACTCGCAAGAGGCGAAGCACCAAGCTCCCACCGATGAATGCTTCCCACCTGGAAGGAATATACTTATGTGTTACTTACATGTGGCAAAGCACCTAGTTCCCATGCACAAACACTTCCTGCTCTGGAGGAATTCGCTTATGTGTTACTTTCACATAATAATAATAATAATGATGGCATTTATTAAGTGCTTACTATGTGCAAAGCACTGTTATAAGCACTGGGGAGGTTACAAGGTGATCAGGTTGTCCCACGTGGGGCTCACAGTCTTCATCCCCTGTGAGCCTTCTCAAGGGGCCTTCCCAGACTGAGCGCCTTCCTTCCTCTCCCCCTCGTCCCCCTCTCCATCCCCACAGCACCTGTATATATGTTTGTACATATTTATTACTCTATTTATTTATTTATTTATTTATTTTACTTGTACATGTCTATTCTATTTATTTTATTTTGTTAGTATGTTTGGTTTTGTCTCCCCCTTTTAGACTCTGAGCCCACTGTTGGGTAGGGACTGTCTCTATATGTTGCCAATTTGTACTTCCCAAGCGCTTAGTACAGTGCTCTGCACACAGTAAGCGCTCAATAAATATGATTGATGATGATGATCCCCGTTTTACAAATGAGGGAGCTGAGACAAAGAGAAGTGAAGTGACTTTCCCAGAGTCACACAGCTGACGATCGGCGGAGCTGGGATTTGAACCCATGACCTCTGACTCCAAAACCCGGGCTCTGGTGAAGCACCTAGTTCCCATATACAAACACTTCCCATTCTGGAGGAATTCGCTTATGTGATACGTGCACATGGTGGAACTTCTACTAGCTTCCAGCCCCAGGAGCACTCAAAAGGACACTCACCTGTCCGCCCACCCCTCATTTGGTACAGACAGAGAGGGCAACCTATTCTCTATCTGCTGCCCAGAACTTTGAATGTCGCCAGTATTTATTACCCATCCTTCCAGGACGCTCAGTTTCCGCTTGTCCAATCTCTTCCGTCCCCTCCCTCGCACTCCTCAATAATAATAATAATAATAATAAGGGCATTTATTAAGCGCTTACTATGTGCAAATCACTGTTCTAAGTGCCGGGGAGGTTACAAGTTGATGAGGTTGTCCCACGGGGGACTCACGGTCTTAATCTCCATTTTACAGATGAGGTAACTCAGGCCCAAAGAAGTGAAGTGACTTGCCCAAAGTCACACAGCTGACAACTGGCGGAGCTGGGGTTTGAACCCATGACCTCTGACCCCAAAGTCCGTGCTCTTGCCACTGAGCCACGCTGCTTCTCCATACCTGATGTGGTTGGCACAGGGGTGAGGGACACCTTCTTCTTCATTCCCAGCCTGGGATGTATAGCCATTTCAGTTGCAGGGGAGATCATCATCATCATCATCAATCGTATTTATTGAGCGCTTACTGTGTGCAGAGCACTGTACTAAGCACTTGGGAAGTACAAATTGGCAACATATAGAGACAGTCCCTACCCAACAGTGGGCTCACAGTCTTGTGGGCAGGGAATGCGCCTGTTTATTGTTATGTTGTACTCTTCCAAGTGCTGAGAACAGTACTCTGCACACAGTATGCACACAGTAAATACGATTGAATGAATGAATGAATGAATGAATGAATGAATGAATGATGTCTCACTTGCACTTCTGAGTTCTGCTTTGCTAGCTCGGGCAGTCACAAGATAGCATTTCAACCTTGAGACATCAGGTGCCCTGGTTCACCTCAGCACAAATCCCAGCTCCGCCACCTGCCTGCTATGTGACCTTGGGAAAGTAACTTAGGTTCTCTGTGCCTCGATTTCCCCATCTGTAAAATGGGGATTAAATATCAGTTCTCCCTCTCCTTTAAATGGGGAGCCCTCAGTACACTGCTTAACATCCGGGAAGCACTTAGAAAATACTATTGATTAACTGTTGCAATTGGTTGGCGGCATGGATTTATTCTGATGACTTCATATTTATTACTCTATTTATTTATTTATTTTACTTGTACATATCTATTCTATTTATTTTATTTTGTCAATATGTTTGGTTTTGTTCTCTGTCTCCCCCTTTTAGACTGTGAGCCCACTGTTGGGTAGGGACTGTCTCTATATGTTGCCAACTTGTACTTCCCAAGCGCTTAGTACAGTGCTCTGCACACAGTAAGTGCTCAATAAATACAATTGATTGATTGATTGTCAATGGGAATTTGTGAGAACAGACAAGATGAGCCCGTTGTTGGGTAGGGACCGTCTCTATATGTTGCCAACTTGTACTTCCCAAGCGCTTAGTATAGTGCTCTGCACACAGTAAGCGCTCAATAAATTTGATTGAATGAATGAGGGTTGGTCAGGATTTCCTGAAAACATTGCAGTGGATTTCTGTATTCCCAATTCCTCCCAACTCCTACCAGGATAGTTTGTACCCCTTCAGGGCAGAGGCAGGCCGGAACTAAACTCCACAGGGGTTTGGGATGAGGAACAGGAGAACCAGAGGAAATTCACACATCTGATTGCCAAATCCAGAGATTTTCAGCAAGAGTAGTGCTCTTGGGGTTTATCAAAGCTCTAGAGACCTTCAAGGGGTACAGATCATAATAATAATAATAATAATAATAATGACATTTATTAAGCACTTACTATGTGCAAAGCACTGTTCTAAGCGCTGGGGAATTTACAAGGTGATCAGGTTGTCTCACGTGGGGCTCACAGTCTTAATCCCCATTTTACAGAGGAGGTAACTGAGGCCCAGAGAAGTGAAGTGACTTGCCCAAAGTCACACAGCTGACAAGTGGCAGAGCCGGGGATTTGAACCGATCATGAAACGTGTGTGTGTGTGTGTGTGTGTGTGTGTGTGTGTGTTGGGGGTTATAGACATGGGCCTGGATTTGAGGAGAGGATGAGTGAATGAGTGAATGTTCATGATGGGGGAGGGCATGAAAATTTGGGTGAAACCCTGAAACTGCAGGAGTAGTTTCTAAACTCTGCCACTTAGCTGTGTGACTTTGGGCAAGTCACTTCTCTTCTCTGTGCCTCAGTTACCTCATCTGTAAAATGGGGATTGAGATTGTGAGTCCCACATGGGACGACCTGATCACCTTGTATCCTCCCCAGCACTTAGAACAGTGCTTTGCACATTGTACTTCCCAAGCGCTTAGTACAATGCTCTGCACACAGTAAGTGCTCAATAAATACGATTGATGATGATGATGATAGTACGCACTTAACAAATGCCATCATTATTATTATTATTAAACAGTTGAAACCCCATGGAACTAAGGCAGAGTTGAATTCCAGACCCTGAGGTAAAAAGTGAGCTCATTAAATGCACTGTGCCACCATCCCCCTTCCCCCACACCCAATACATTTGTTATTTTAAACCACATTGTACCTGTTTTTGCTGCCATTCTCCTGATATCTCGAGTGAATCGAATGAATCATCTCAGAGAACTGGAAGACCTGCCAAAGGGCAGCCAAGTTATATTTAGCCGGTGAATGTTTTTGAGAGCCGCCGGAATTTGGAGGAGGAAAAAGAGAAAGTCCTTGTCTCCAGCTTGTTGCTGAGAGGAAGGTAGTTCTCTGGAAGTACTCTCAACAGGAAATAGGAAACACCGGCTTCTTTCACTGTTCTTTAACAATTTAGGAATCCAGACTGGCCGTCTCAATCAATCAGTCGATCAACAGTATTTTAGTGATTTTCCCAAGTGTTGAAAAAATGGATTGAAGGAGCTGGAGGACCAAGGGCCTAGGAGTTGGGGAAACTGTGTGAGAAATAGTCTAGCTTTTAGTGTCTTCTTCTGTCAGGGAAGGACAGGGCAGAGGCCTCAGCCCCAGCAACATTCTCAAGGCGGAGGGACTCAGCCCAAGGTGGTATTTTGCTCTGGCCATCACTGCCAGATTTCTCTCCGTCCATTTCCCTCTGACTATGACCACATGACCCAGCCACGGCTGCGGCGTCAGGGGACAGGGAGTGGAGTCACCCCTTGCTCTTCCTACCACTGCTAGGACTCTCTTAGATGGGACAGGGAGAGAAAGCGAGAAGGTTCCCGAAGGAGCCTATTGTTACTTCTTCATTCGTTCATTCATTCAGTTGTATTTATTGAGCGCTTACTGTGTGCAGAGCACTCTACGAAGTGCTCGGGAGCCCGTCTTCTAGACTGTGAGCCCATTGTTGGGTAGGGACCATCTCTATATGTTGCCAACTTGTACTTCCCAAGCGCTTAGTACAGTGCTCTGCACACAGTAAGCGCTCAATAAATATGATTGAATGAATGAATGCAATATAACAATAAGGTGACACATTCCCTGTCCACAACAAGCTTACGTCTAGCCACCCCCGGGAAAGCATCTTTAACCCTGAGATGGAGGCTCCTGCTCACAGTAATGATGTGTATATAGCTATCTATTCTGTTTATCTACTTGTTTTGTTTTATTGTCTCCCCCTTCTAGACTGTGAGCCCGTTAGGTAGGGATCATCTCTATCTGTTGCCAAATCGTATTTTCCAAGTGCTTAGTACAGTGCTCTGCACACAGTAAGCGCTCAAAAACTCAGAACGGTGCTTTGCACATAGTAAGCACTTAATAAATGCCATTAAATAAAATATGATTGAATGAACCTAGCCAACCTAGGAGTGGCACATGATCTGAAAACGCCAGGCTCTAACCGCCTCACTGCTGCTGACAGGAGCCAACAGGGGCAAAACCTGAGGGAGAGGGGTACCAATATGGAAGGGGAAAGGGCCTTCTGCACCTTCCATCCAGTGAACCCCATGGGCAGATTAGCATTAGCTGAGTTTCTTAAAATGCCTTTTATTGGGTGAGGGTTCTGGAGCCTGGATCACGGACATGTTCCAAGTGAACAGGAGAGAGCACAGTCTGCACATTTTCTCTCTCAGTGTGTGTGGAATACCCTCAATTCTCTGAGTTTACAGGGCAAGGAGCCAAGGGGAGGGATTTGGAGTCAAGAGAACACCTAAAGGTCTGGGTTAGCGGAGTACCTCTATTCTACAGACCTGGAGTCCAGTTTGGAAAGAGCACGGGCTTTGGAGTGAGGGGTCATGGGTTCTAATGCCGGCTCTGCCAACTGTCAGCTGTGTGACTTTGGGCAAGTCACTTCACTTCTCTGTGCCTCAGTTACCTCATCTGTAAAATGGGGATTAAGACTGAGCCCCACGTGGGACAACCTGATCACCTTGTAACCTCTCCAGCGCTTAGAACAGTGCTTTGCACATAGTAAGTGCTTAATAAATGCTATTATTATTATTATTATTCTCCTTCAGCTGGTCAATCCCCAGTCAGGCAGAAGCCCACAGTTTGCCCTGGTTTGGCTGGCACCCCAGTGTTGACATGGGCTTGGATGAGAACATCTGGCTCAATAGTATAGT
The DNA here is from genome assembly GCF_015852505.1 of Tachyglossus aculeatus. Lineage (NCBI taxonomy): Eukaryota > Metazoa > Chordata > Mammalia > Monotremata > Tachyglossidae > Tachyglossus > Tachyglossus aculeatus. Next base: position 37,379,113 of record NC_052067.1, on the reverse strand, counting down.
TGCTATTGGCAACGGGGAAATTATTCTTTTCCAGACCCTGTTTGTGCCGGAGTGGACTGACTGTTCTCTCTCCAGCCCTTTGATACCTGAGTGTCTTGCTCATCAGCTTGTGGAGGGCTTTTGTTTTTATCCTTCTCTGTCCAGACAGATGAGTCTTACCAGGATCCTTGAACATCTATCTAGAGTTTTCTCTCTCAGATCCTACTCCGTGGGATCTCCCCATGTAGTGGTCGATAGTTTTGATCCTCATTTTACAGTTGGAGGAATTGAGGTACAGGGTGGCAAAATGAATTGCCAGGTGTCCTGTAGGAAGTTGGAAGCAAAGTTGAAATAAAATCCAGTTTTTCTGAAACCCTCATCACAGCTTAATCCTCTTGGGAATCCCTGATGCTGAGATCAATCAATTGATCATATTTATTAAGCGTTTAATGTGTGCAGGGCATTCTGCTAAGTGTTTGGGAGAGCACAGTACAAGAGTTGGTAGATACATTCCTTGCCCACAAGGACTAGAAGGGGAAGCAGACAAAATCAATTATGGCTGTGTACTTAAGTGCTGTGGGGCTGAATGTACGGCAAATAACGGTACGTATCCAAGTGCAAGGGTGGCCCAGAAGGGAGAGGGAGAAGAGTTAATGAAGGCTTAGTAAGGTAAAGCCTCTTGGAGATGTGATTTTAATAAGGCTTTGAAGGTGGAGAGAGGGATCATCTGTCCTATAAAGTGAGGGAGTTCCAGAGCAGAGACAGGATGTGGGTGAAGGGCCCAAGGTGACATAGATGAGATTGGCTATATCTCCTTTATAGCTTCTTAGAGGGCTCAGATCCTCAGGGATCGTACAGGACCAAAAGCAGAGCCTATCTTATCACTGCTCTTCCGTCAGCCCTCTCAGCCAAGTAGAGCCACCTCTGAAGTTTAATCTGAAGAAGCAATGGAGAGTGGTTTAGTGAAAAACACATAATAATAATAATGGCATTTGTTAAGAGCTTACCATAGTAAGCACTGTTGAAAGCACTGGGGGGGATACAAGGTGATCAGGTTGTCCCACGTGGGGCTCACAGTCTTAATCCCCATTTTACAAACGAGGCTCAGAGAAGTTAAGTGACTTGCCCAAAGTCACACAGCAGACATGTGTTGGTAATGTGAGGGCTGGTCTCGCAAGCCCGTGCTCTTTCCACAGAGCCATGCTGCTTCTCACATAGGACTCAGAGTCAATGGGCCTGGGCTCATTCATTCATTCATTCATTAAATCGTATTTATTGAGCGCTTACTGTGTACAGAGCCCTGTACTAAGCACTTGGGAAGTACAAGTCGGCAACATATAGAGATGTTTCCTACCCAACAACGGGCTCACAATCTAGAAGGGAGAGACAGACAACAAAACAAAACATGTAGACAGGTGTCAAAATCGTCAGAACAAATAGAATTATAGCTATATGCACATCATTAACAAAATAAATAGAATAGTAAATATGTACAAGGCTCTAGTCTCCCAGCTCTGCCCCTGGCTATGTGATTTTAGGCCAGTCACTTTAAACCTTTCTACCCTTCAGTTTCTTAATTTGTAAAGTAGGGATAATGCCTGCCTTTTCCTATCTCACAGGGATGTGGTGAGAAGAAAAGCTGAAAAAGTAATGTATAAATGCTTTGGAAAATAAAAGTACTATATACATTCAAGGTACTTTTACCCAAGTCAAGTGAGACTGAAATAGTGCAGGGGAAACCAACTTCTTTAATTGTGATTTCAGTCAACATGTCCCTTTATCACACAGTTTGTTCTACTCTGAAGTGTTCCTAAGGGTGTTTAATTGATGTTTCTGAGCTTGACGATACACGCAGCTACATGTTCAGAAGTGGTGAATGGGAAAAGACGTGTACTTTTATCATTGAGGAGAGATTATTCTGATGCTGTCCTCATCCAAATCTTTAGACTCTGATCAAATGTTGCTTAAATGTATGTATACACTCCTGCATGCTGTTTGGCCATGAAGGAGGAGATACAGCAAACCCAAGCTGTGCAGATGAAGACAAGCTGTTGGCCTTAGTTTGATTCAGTAGAATTTGGTCACAAGGGGGTCAAGGTTGAGCACGTGGGAGCCTGTTCAATAGAGTCCAATTTGGGGGAAGAACCTGAGGAGAGGAAAGCTGTGGAAATTTCCAGTCTAGTTCCTTTCGCTTAGGAGGTTGCTCTGAGAAACCTCAGTATCTGCTTCCTTAGTGCTAAATGCTGGTGGACTTCCTGGAGATGGTATACTGCACCAAAGGGTGAGCAGGTGGAATCTCTACCTCCAACCCTCTCATCCTTCAAAACAGGCTTAAGAAATACCCCTTGGGGCAAAAGGGTACTCAGGTTAAGTTCCACTTATGATAATGAAAGAAGGGTGAGCCGGAAAGCTACATTAGTAGAGAAAGGTTCTCTTTGAAGAGATGAAAGAACTAAAGAGGAAGCCCCCATCCCACAAGGGGTGTCCCCCAAATATGTGGGGGGGGTAATCTCCCGCCTCCACTGCCATAGAGTCATATGTGACGCCTCACAATTCAGTACACTTCGCCATCATTCTTTCTGAAGAGCATAGCAGGGAGCTTCTACCAAGAAGAGGGAAGCCGAGGGGCAGGTGTTGGTACACCCAGGGGCAGAGAGTGGAAAATCACAGCTGGAGAGGAGCACCAACGAAATAATACCAGGAGAAATACTGCATGGCTAAATTTTTTTTGATCTAGTGGGGAAGTGTCCAGTGAAGGACAGCGGGAGTTGGATGGGTGGGGAGGCTAGGTCTGCTCCAGGGGAATCGTTGCTCTCGCCCTCTTTTGGATTGCTGTATCATTCGTGAACCCAGGAAATGAACAATGGTGTAATGATTACTCTCCACATCTTCCGTTTTCTCCAGTCAAAGTGACGCGCATCATCATGGATGCCGACTTGGCCTTTAGAAAATGGGGACAATGGGCTTGCCCCTGGCGGGGTTAGGGAGGGTGTTGGAGGAGTGCTGGGGGTGTCACTGATGGAGACTTTGGCCAACTGCTAACAGGACGTTGAAAGAGGAGTCGGCTGCTCATCCCCATAACTTAATTATTGCCAACCAAGCAGTGTGGAGAGAAAAATACTACTTTCCTCTTACTCATTTCAGGAGTCTGTGCCTACGTGGCTAGTCAGAAGTCTGTGCTAGAAGCAGCGTGGCTCAGTGGAAAGAGCCCGGGCTTTGGAGTCAGAGGTCATGGGTTCAAATCCCAGCTCTGTCAATTGTCAGCTTTGTGACTTTGGGCAAGTCACTTCTCTGTGCTTCAGTTACCTCATCTGTAAAATGGGGATTAAGACTGTGAGCCCCCCATTGAACACCTTGTAACCTCCCCAGCGCTTAGAACAGTGTTTTGCACATAGTAAGCACTTAATAAATGCCCTTATTGTTATTATTTCCTTTCCTCCTGTGATGCTTATCTTTAATCTTTTGGGCCTGGATGTGCATAACACAGTACTAGACACTATCCAGGCACTTAAAGACACAATATATGTCTTCCAAAACCTCCCAAGGAGGCCATAGAGTTGCAGAATCGAAGTCAGGAACCCCAGAACACTTTAGAAGTGGCCACTTAGTGGGAGCTCGTAACAATAATTTTGCCTCATTTCATTCATTCAATCGTATTTACTGAGCACTTACTGTGTGCAGAGCACCGTACTAAGCACTTATTTATTTATTGATGAAGCTTGGTTAACATCAGCTAACATCCCAAGAGGAATCCAAGATACCAGAATTTTGTTCTAATTAAAAATCTACCATAGCACAAAATACAAAAGAGCAGGCCAACATAATCACAGGCATGGGGCACTATCTTTCAACAAAAGATATTTTGTAGGCTTATGCTGTTTTTACCGTACTCCTTAATTAAAACTCTGGTTTATTCCAATGGCAGCCATTAATGACTAGAATACATCTGGTTTCTTGTTGATTGTGACTCTTCTAGACAAGCTAATTACCATGATTATTTACTAATCCACTGTCAGGAACCTACTAGGAACGTTGATTATTAAGCTAATATTAAGATCATAAATGGTGCTGATGTTAATAGACCAGGGACTTCGCTAACACAGGGGTTTCCCACCATATAAAAAAATTGTATCCCTGTGGTTTCAAGGCTTTCACTGAGGTATTTCCCACTCCCCCTAATGCATCTCCCACTCAGGTAACTGCCCTTCCCCTTAAAACCAGTCCCCACCCTCATATACACAACCCTGAAGATGCAAGCTCAGAAGCAGAAACTGAAAAGCAATGCCGTCTAGAGGGAAGGGCCTCTAGTCACACAGCCAACAAGTGGCACAGCGGGATTAGAACCCATGACCTCTGACTCCCAAACCCGTGTTCTTCCCACTAAGCCTGCTACTTTCCCCTCATGGGCTCAGCAAGTATTTTGAAGTATAGTTTCTCTCAATAGATACAATTTTTTCCCCACCCTGTGGGTAAACCATAAATAATTTTGTAGCAGATAGGGGCACGTCAGCACATCAGAATGTCCCTGCTCACATCCCAGGAGCCACATCTAAATTCATCGTGCGCTTACTGTAACTGTACATTGTTTGACAAGAGGAACCAAGCTGAACAGGGAAACATCTCTATTTTTAGTCTAGTTGAGACCTCTGCCACTGCTACTTCCGTGGATCCACATGAACATACGCAGAAAAAATTCAAATCCAGATAAATGTGTTTTTCCTTGAAAACTCAGGAGCTATTATTTTTCTCTATGATGTGAGGTATGTATATGTTCAATGGGGCTCAGCAGAAGCAGGGATAATTTGACATATCTGAGGCAAGAAGCCCAGGAGAAGGGTCTTAGCAAGAGAAAATTAGTTGACAACAGGTTTGCATTAATTCCTCTGCCACACGTGCTGGGGTTGATCAATTTTGTGTTGGGGGGGGGGGCCCATATGTGATGTGTGTGATGGGAAGCAGCGTGGTTCAGTGGGAAGAGCCCGGGCTTTGGAGTCAGAGGTCATGGATTCAAATCCCGGCTCCGCCAATTGTCAGCTGTGTGACTTTGGGCAAGTCACTTAACTTCTCTAAGCCTCAGTTACCTCATCTGTAAAATGGGGTTACGACTGTGAGACCCACGTGGAACAACCTGATCAGCTTGTATCCCCCCCAGTGCTTAGAACAAATGTCATTATTATTATTATTATTATTATTATTATTATTATGTGCTCTGCTGCTAATCTCCTCACCGTACCTCGTTCTCGCCTGTCCCGCCATCGACCCCCGGCCCACGTCATCTCCCGGGCCTGGAATGCCCTTCTTCTGCCCATCCGCCAAGCTAGCTCTCTTCCTCCCTTCATGGCCCTACTGAGAGCTCACCTCCTCCAGGAGGCCTTCCCAGACTGAGCCCCTTCCTTCCTCTCCCCCTCGTCCCCCTCTCCATCCCCCATCTTACCTCCTTCCCTTCCCCACAGCACCTGTATATATGTATATATGTTTGTACATATTTATTACTCTATTTATTTATTTTACTTGTACATATCTATTCTATTTATTTTATTTTGTTAGTATGTTTGGTTTTGTTCTCTGTCTCCCCCTTTTAGACTGTGAGCCCACTGTTGGGTAGGGACTGTCTCTATATGTTGCCAGCTTGTACTTCCCAAGTGCTTAGTACAGTGCTCTGCACACAGTAAGCGCTCAATAAATACGATTGATTGATTGATTATGTCTGCAGTGTATGATGACATTAGTTTGGTCTCCTCAGCTTCATTTTGATCCTGAACCTACTCTGAAGTCTCTTTTCTGCCCAGTGGAAGAGCTCCTTTCTGAACTCACAGCCCAAACTCACTTAAAGGCTCAGGGCAGTTCTCCAGCAGAGACTGGCTGCTCCCCCAGATATTTGCCACTCTCTCAGACCAGCAATATGGGCATAACCTTTTCATCGTGCCCATTAGCAATCGCTAATCCCCTGTTAATTACCGCTTATTCATGGAGTTCATTAGCATGTTCTGCCCTTGGACTGTGGCTTTCTCCGGATCAGAGATGGTACAGTTCTACCCAAGTCGCTAATGATTTTGGGATTGGGGAAGGGCTGTAAGTCTCATTGCAAGTCTGGGAGTTCTCTCTCCTTCCCAACTCCCAGAAGCCAAGCTTGGGGTCCCCTGAGCCAGGTTGGCCAGGATTGTGGATTTAGCACACTGCTGTCCCCAGCCCCCCAACAGGCCCGAGCTGCCAGGAGAGGAGGGGGTTCTGCCATGGGAGGAGAAGTGTTGAGATGGGGAGGAGAGTGGTCCATCCTGCTGCACTTGAGGGTGGTTTTTGGTAGGGGAGAAGGTTGCAGTGGGAGCAGTCTTCTGGGTCATTCCACCCCATCCCATTAGCTCCAGGCTATCCTCCTGTGAGCCTCTGCATTAATTCAGCCCTGGTTAGGAAAGTGCAGCATGGGGGAAATCATGAAGATATTCAGTTGCTATTCTTGGCTCCTTTCCTCTCTTGCCCAAAAGCTCACTACCACTGACCTTTGATGAACTGATTCGTTCCAGACGACAAACAAAAGAGCAACAGCCGATCTCAGATTCACCTAGGTCACCTTTCAAAGAGTCAGAAGCTAGTCTTCAAGGGAAGATCTCACGAACCCACTTCCTTCTGGTCACCTAACCCAGCTTCAGGGAAAAAGAGGGGCTGATGTGGAGTGATTTCTACCCATGAGGGTACTGAGTTGTCCCTGACCTTAGCTGGCTGAGTGCTGAGATTTCCAGGATGGGGACAATAGAAAGAGCAGGAGTTTCCAAGCACTTAGTGCAGCGCTCTGTACGTAGTAAGTGCTCAGTAAATACAGTTGATTGATTGAGTTGAAGAAGCTTCAAGTTGCAGAGTCTTAAATCTTGGCTCCACAGTGCTATGCACATGGTAAGCGCTTAACAAATACCATCATCATTATTATTATTATAGCGAGCCAAATGTTTCACCCTCTGAGACTCACTGCTGTATCTACATAACTGGGAGTAATAGCCCTTGTCTATTGCATAGAGCCATTGTGAAATGAGACGAAAGCATTCTACAGACAAATGTTCTGTAGCATAATAATATCATTTTTCAACCATGTATGTTAGCATCTGCCTAGAGACCAAATGAATCAGGCTGGGCTCCAAGGATATCAGGCAGAAGGGATTAAAAAATGTAATAAAGTGGGCTCTCCCTCCCATGACGTATTTGCTATGTTTTTAGGAAAATTGGTGTTCGTGAAAGGTCTCTGAGTACAGTTGGAAACAAGACAATAACAGGGTTCTTTTCTTAAAGAGGCAGCATGACCAAGTGGATACAGCATAGGTCTCTGGGGCCGAAGGACCTGTATTCTAATCCTGCCACCACTTACCTGCTATATGATCTAGGGCAAGTCACTTAATTTCTCTGTTCCTCAGTTACCTCATCTGTAAAATGGAGATTAAGGCTGTGAACCCCATGTGGGACTTGGACTATGTCCAACCTGATTAGCTTGTATCTACCTCAGTGCTTAGTACAGTGCTTGGCACATGTCCGAAACCAAACTCTTTATTTTCCCATCCAAACCCTGCCCTCCCCTTGTCTCTCTCATCACTGCAGACAACACCACTATCCTCCCCATCTTAGAAGTCCATACCCTTGGCATTGTCTTTAATTAATTTCTTACATTCCACCCACATATTTGATCCATTACCAAATCCTATAGGTTCTACAACACTGCTAAAATCCATCCTCTCCTCTCGATCTAAACTGCTACCCTGCCAATCCAAGCACCTTTCCTGTTTCTCCTTCATTCATTCATTCAATTGTATTTAATGAGCGCTTCCTGTGTGCAGAGCACTGTACTAAGTGCTTGGGAAGTACAAGTTGGCAACATATAGAGACGGTCCCTACCCAACAACGGGCTCACAGTCTAGAAGGCGGAGACAGCCAACAAAACAAAACATGTGGACAGGTGTCAAGTCATCAGAACAGATAGAAATAAAGCTAGATGCACATCATTAACAAAATAAATAGAATAGTACAAGTAAAATAAATAGAGTAATAAATCTGTACAAACATATATACAGGTGCTGTGGGGAAGGGAAGGAGGTAGGGCGGGGGGGATGGGGAGGAGAAGAGGAAAAAGATGAATACTGCATCTGCCTCTTCACTGACCTCCCATCCTCCTGTCTCTTCCCACTCAAGTCCATTCTTCATTCTAATTCACAGATCATTTTTCAACCGAAATATTCAGTCCATATCTCCCCACTCCTCAAGAACTTCCAATGACTGTCCACCCACCTCCGCATGAAGCAGAAACTCCTCACCATCGGCTTTAAATCACTCAGTCGGGCTTGCCCCAACTTACCTCACCTCCCTGATCTCGACTAAAGCCCAGCTCTCACACTCTGCTCCTCTAGTGCCAGCTTACTCACTGTGCCCCAATCTCCTCTATCTCGCCACCAACCCCTTTCTCAAAGTCCTCCCCCTATCCTGGAACTCCCTCCCCTTCCAATATGTGAGACCACTACTCTCTCCACCTTCAAAACATTATTAAGGTCCCATCTCCTCCAAGAGGTCTTCCCTGATTAAGCCCTCATTTCCCCAGCTCCCTCTCCCTTCTGCATTGTCTCTGCACTTGGATCTGTGACCTTTGGACATTTTATATTTGCCCTGCACCCAACCCCACAGCACTTAAGTTCCTATCTTTAATTTCTATTTTATAAATTACTTATAAATTCATATTAATAACTTCTCCCTCTCTGGACTGTGAGGTCATTATGGGCAGGGAACATGTCTGCCAATTTTGTTGTATTGTTCTCTCCCAAGCACTTAGTACAGTATTCTGCACATAGTAGGCACTCAGTAAATACCATTGATTGATTAAGCACAACAAATACCATAGAAAAAGAACAGGAAATGGGTAGGACTAAAGAAGAAGTAGAGTAGCTATACAAGGAGCAGAGTAGTTGTATGGGAGAGAGAGGATGTGGGCCTAAGGAGTTTAAACCTATCTCCAAGCATAATAATACAGTCATTCATTCAATCAATCATATTTATTGAGCACTTACTGTGTGCAGAGCACTGTACTGAGTGCTTAAGAAGTACAAGTCGGCAACATAGACGGTCCCTACCCAACAATGGGCTCACAGTCTAGAAAGGGGAGACAGACAACAAAACAAAACATGTACACACACTTGAATTAATTTTATGACCTCAAGTGAGGTTCCTTTCTTTAAATTTCAATGTTAGAGCATTCCTTCAATCGTATTCGGTTGTATTTATTTAGCACATACTGTGTGCAGAGCACCATACTAAGTACTTGGGAGAATTCAATAATAAACAGACACATTCCCTGCCCACAACGAGCTGACAGTATGGAGGATAAAGAAAACATCAGGGCTGAGCTTCACTGCAGCTTTAAATAATTTCTTCTGTCCCTACTCGCATCCACCTTTCTGGGATCGTTAATTTCCCTCCGAGAATAGAAAGAGATTATTTGAAGCTTTAACAGAAAAAAAGGCCATGGATGTGGGGGTTCAAGGTACGGTCTCATCACACCCAGCTTCGATAACAAGCTATTACATGAGCAAAGGCACTGCCTAATTCTAGAGTTACAGAACAGGTGGCATTTTCAGCACAACAATGTCTAAATAGCCTCCTTTCTCCGAAACACTGAAAGCCAAGGGAGCTAATATTCCATATGCCTTAGAGATAACTGCATTTCATTGCTCTGCTGAGGTAAGGACAGGACTGTGTATGCAGGAGAGAAATGTGGAAAGAATGCAATTAGCAGCCCTAACGTTGCTTATAGTGATGCCTAGTTCACTGAGGAACAGTACCGTCTCTTCTTTGCTCCTACTACACTGAGTAAATGAGAGAGACAGAGAGAATTTGTGTGTGTAGTGGTTTAATTCTACCTGTAATCCCAAACCCTTAAGCAGATGGTTTACCTGCCATCCCACACAGATAATGATGCTGGCAATAGCTGGCTCTAGTTACTTCACTTCCCAGTACAGCTGCAAACCATTACAACCTGGCAATAGATGACCCTGCTGTGATAACCCAACTGGGAGGCAACCATTTAAGATCATGTCTTAAATCATGATCTTTGGAGAGGCAGCATGGCTCAGTGGAAAGAGCCTGGGCTTTGGAGTCAGAGTTCATGGGTTTGAATCCCCGCTCCTCCAGTTGTCAGCTGGGTGACTATGGGCAAGTCACTTCACTTCTCTGGACCTCAGTCGCTCATCTGTAAAACAGGGATGACGACTGTGAGGCCCCCATCAGACAACCTCATCACCTTGTAACCTCCCCAGAGCTTAGAACAGTGCTTTGCGCATAGTAAGTGCTTAATCAATGCCATTATTATTATTATTATTGTCAGATGATGGTGCTTTTGCCTGAGTATATTTATCTTCTTGGGTAATGTGCATCTCTGATGCTGTAGCATATAGCTCTCTAGTAATAATAATACAAATAGTATTTGTCAAGCACTTACTGTAGGTGAGGCAGTGAACTAAGCACTGGGGTGGATTAAAGGAAATGGGGTTAGACACAGTCCCTGTCCCACGTGGAGCTCACAGTCTGAATCCCAGTTTTACAGATGAGGTAATGGAGGTGCAGAGAAGATAAATTCATTCATTCATTCAATCGTATTTATTGAGCGCTTACTAGGTGCACAGCACTGTACTAAGTGCTTGGAAAGTACAAGTTGGCAAAATATAGAGACGGTCCCTACCCAACAGTGGGATCACAGTCTAGAAGGGGGAGACAGATAACAAAACAAAACATATTAACAAAATAAAATAAATAGAATAAATATGTACAAATGAAATAAATAGAGTAATAAATATGTACAAACATTCATTCATTCAATTGTATTTATTGAGAACTTACTGTGTGCAGAGCACTGTACTAAGCACTTGGGAAGTACAAGTTGGCAACACATAGAGACGGTCCCTACCCAACAGTGGGCTCACAGTCTAGAAGGGGGAGACAGAGAACAAAACATATTAACAAAATAAAATAAATAGAATAAATATGTACAGATGAAATAAATAAATAGAGTAATAAATACATACAAACATATATACATATACACAGGTGCTGTGGGGAGGGGAAGGAGGTAAGGGGATTGAGGGGGGGATGAGGGGGAGAGGAAGGAGGGGGCTCAATCTGGGTAGTGAATTGCCCAAGGTCACACAGCAGATAAATGGCAGAGTCAGGATTAGAACTCACATCCTCTGATTCCCAGGCCCAGCCTCTATCCACTAAGCAATGCTGCTTCTCTATATTTTGGGTCAGAACAAGAGGGCTTAGATGATAGCTGTCTTCCACTTGAAATCCTAAATAAGAAATCACCTGGGAAGGATCTTTCTTTTTCTTTTTCTTGGTGCCTTTTCATGTTTCTCATCATCTTTACTGTCTGTCTCTTTCTAGCTTCTCCATCCCTGGCTACCATAATGAATCACCCCCCACCCCAAACATCCTGCATAAGATTTTACCCTGCAAAGTCTGGCCTAGTTTCTCCTCTTTCTCCCCTTCTCCATCTGCCAGCTTCGTCCCTGTTGCCACTTAACTGGGAAGTGAAGAGTTGATCTTGGTGTCCAAAATAAAAAATGATCACCTGCAAATAATGGACAAGAGCTAAAACCCATTGGGAAGCAGCACATTCTGGCCCCTGCAGAAAGCTCCATTTGCCCAGCTCCTTTAGTACAGTTTAATACTGTTCCCTCCCCTGACAGAAATTAGAGGTTCTGAAATGTCTTGACCTCCTCTCCGCTAATTGGCCACCAACTGGGAAGACTGCAAAGCACAACTGCTGAGAACAAAAACCCTAAGTAGGAGGCCTATCTTCCCACCCCCAAGAGGAAGGATTTTCTCTGCCGGTGACCTCTGTGGAGAGCCTCTTTGCCACAGTCACCTAGACCCTGAGCGTGGCTTAAGTGTATCAGGCTCTGGTCCCCTAGAGAGGCAGTTTCCATGGGAGCAGAATTGAGTCGGCAGAGAGCCCCTAGAATAAGGAAGAGGTCTCCCTACGCAGCTGCCACCTTGGTTTATCTAGTCTTTTAAAGTCCAGGATGCTTTATGGTGTTAACTTAGAAACTGAGTTCCAACCAAGACTGCTGAGGGATCCTGGGAACTTCCCAGACTGAGCCCCCTCCTTCCTCTCCCCCTCCTCATCCCCCCGCCTTAACTCCTTCCCCTCCCCACAGCACCTGTATATACGTTTGTACGTATTTATTACTCTATTTATTTTATTTGTACATATTTACTCTATTTTATTATGTTGATATGTTTTATTTTGTTGTCTGTCTCCCCCTTCTAGACTGTGAGCCCACTGTTGGGTAGGGACCGTCTCTATAAGTTGCCAACTTATACTTCCCAAGCGCTTAGTACAGTGCTCTGCACATAGCGCTCAATCAATATGATTGAATGAATGAACGCTCCCTCTTTTAGAGCTGCTAAAGTCAGTTTTTCCTTTGCTTCCTGTGAGTCAAAGCAGGTTATGAACCTGGGGAGCCTGGACAGAAGGAATGGCCATTTTTTTATATCTGTTTGGCTCTATGTGCCAGGCACTGTAGTAAGCACTTAGCACTGTGCCAGGTTGGACACAGTCCCTGTCCCACATGGGGCTCACAGTCTTAATCCCCATTTTGCAGATGAGGTAATTAAGGCCCAGAGAAGTGGTGACTTTCCCAAGGTCACCTAGCAGACAAGTGAGGGAGAGGTGATTAGAACCCAGGTCCTTCTGGTGCCCAAGCACCTGCAGGGGGTTGCACTCAGACCCTAGACAGTTGTCCCTCCTTCTGAAACAGCTCTGGCTTCAAGTTGAGGAGGAGAACAGCTTCTTACCTCTCCCTGATTCTCATCCCCTTCTCAGGAAGCAGAACTGTCTTCCTGGTGGCCGAAGGACCTCCCAGTGACCCCCTGCTGCACAAGCACTTAGTACAGTGCTCTGCACACAGTAAGTGCTCAATTAAATAGGATTGAATGAATGAATGAACTGGTTTGAGGCAGATCCGCTGGGCAAAACTTGTTTGATTTTCCTTCCTCACCCACCCCATGTCCTATCCTCCACTCCAGAGGCAGCTGGGAAAGCCTGGGAATGGATCTCTGCTGGGATATACCAAGGACAAGTGCCGTGGTAAATGCAAGCTAATTAGATTGGACACAGTCCATGTCCTTACATTATGATGGCATTTATTAAGCGCTTACTATGTGCAGAGCACTGTTCTAAGCACTCAGTCTTAATCCCCGCTTTACAGATGAGGTGCCACAAAGAGACTTGCCCAAGGTCACACAGCAAGCAAGTGGAGGAGCCAGAATTAGAACTTAGGTCCTTCCAACTCTCAGGCCTGTGCTCTAACCACTAGACCACCCTGCTTTCATTCAGAAGTCTCCTAACATCAGGGGCACTGGCAGCTTCCTGAAAGAGCTTGCAACTCATGACTGTTTTCCACGTCTTTGCTAAAGCCCAGCCAAGATTAATTAAAAAATGCTAGAGGGAAACCTGCTGGCTTTCCATTAGATAACAAATGTTTGGGTTGGTGCTGATTGTAATTCTGTGGGAGTTAAAGACCCAGGGCTCTGGCCTTTTACTGTTATTTCCTGAGCATCTCCGCTGCTCATCCCAAAGGCTTTTTGGTTCTGATAATGAAATCGAACCGCCCCAGTCTGCTCTCTCACTTGCCCAGGAGGATATTACTAATTACACATAGCTACTAAGGGTACGTCTCCTCGAGCGGGGGATATTGCCAGCAGAAGCAGGGGAACGAATAGGCCAGAAACAAGGATGAAGGCTGCCGAAGAGGCACATTCATTAATTACCTGGTGCCAGCGTTTGAAAACTACTGTTTTGGGAAGGCTACCAGAAACGGATCTGAGCAACAGGGTGCCAGTTTGCAGATACTGGGTGGCTTTAACTGGGTCCCTGCCTAATGGGTTATTTCTCTCAGCCCTTGAGAATTTAGCAGCAGAAAGGAAGGAAACAATCCCTGCAGGGCTGGCTTTGGGATGGGGAAGTGCCTGCGGGGCAATTGTCCAATAGGGGAGGTGGATTGCCCCTAATTTCTCGGGGCTGCTGATTAGGGGAATTCATTCAATCATATTTATTGAGCGCTTTCTGTGTGCAGAGCACTGTACTAAGCGCTTGGGAAGCACAAGCTGGCAACATATAGAGATGGTCCCTACCCAACAGGGGGAATGTCCTGGGCAACACCTTTGTAAGAGGGAGGTCTTAGCAGGGGGCAGTTTAAGGAGGAATTATGGTACCAGCAGTAGTTGTGTTTCTTCAGTTGTCCCACTCCTTCTTTCCTGTCGTATGTGGGCTTTGTCCAAGCGTTCCCTCTCCCCTAGTTGTGGTTCGAGCCCCCAGGACTCTCCTCACATACGTACGAGTGGCCTCTTCCTAGGATTGCCCCCTTGTTTCAGCACAGATCCTGTGACCAGCAAAGTACGAGAGGAGCTGAGTCTGCCTTGGTTAACAACAGCGAGAAACAGACTTGCGGTACATATCTGCATATCTGTAATTTATTTATATTAATGTTTGTCTCCTCCTCTAGACTGTAAGTTTGCCATGGGCAGGGAATGGGTCTGTTATATTGTTCTATTGTACTGTCCCGAGTGCTTAGTACAGTGCTGTGCACACAGTAAGTGCTCAACAAGTGCTCAACAAATCTGATTGGCTGACTGAACAGATGTTAAAGAAATGCTCAGGATTTTATAGCTTTTACTCTCCAGAATTCATTGCTGACACTAGCTGAGGCATCCTTCAGCTTCATTATGTTGTTATTTATCCTAGAATAGGGAAAAGATTCCCATTCCCTATTCTGGGATGGGAAGACAGAGTTGTGCTGACCAAGGGAGTGCTATAGATCTGCTTCCTGGAATGTCCCAAAGCCCTCTCATTCATTCATTCATTCAAGTGTATTTATTGAGCACTTACTGTTTGCAGAGCACTGTACTAAGTGCTTGGGAAGTACAAGTTGGCAACAGAGACAGTCCCTACCCAACAACGGGCTCATAGTCTAGAAGGGGGAGACAGACAACAAAACAAAACATGTGGACAGGTGCTCTCCTGCCCCATACATACTTTTTCCAGTCAGTCTCCACTGAAGGGCTTGGCTTCTGATGGTAAGAGAAGAGAGAGATTACTTCAGAGTGCCACGCAGTAGGGATAATACCACAAGATGTTCCAAAGATGATGGACTTGAGGCATTTCCTGATGATGATAGCTAGATATAAGTCGGGACCTTGGAGATGAGCTGCTGGGAGCACTAGATTGAGGGTGGCTGGAGGTATTGGTGACGTTCAAAATTATTGACTGATCACGGAGAGCACTAAAACCAAGTAGTTCATGCATTGTCATATTTATTCAGCGCTTACTGTTTGCAGAGCACTGTACTATGCACTTGGGAAGTACAAGTTGATGGGAGAGTACAGTAGATTTAGGAGGTCCAATCCCTCATGGAGCTTACAGTTTTGAGAGGGAGACAGACAAGAAGAAGAGAAAGGAAGCAAGGATATGTGGATGAGTAAGTGCTTAAATAGAAGGGTATGTAAGTTGATCGATACAAAAGTGCAAGGGGTGCATAAAAGGCACCAGAGTACCAGCTGGTTTGGGGGGATATGAGCTTACTCTTTGGGCACTTATAGATACCCACAAATTATTTATTTAAATTAGTGTCTATCTCCCCATCTAAACCATAAGCTCACTGTGGATAGGGACATAAGTCCCAACTCTGTTGTATACTCCCAAGTGCTTAGTGCAGTGCTCAGTAAATACCATTGATTGGTTGATGAGCCAAAAGCAGCAAAATTCTGCAAAGTGTTGCTAAGGGTTTCATTATAGTATGTTGTAAGAGCGTGCAATGTGTTACGATGTCATTAGGCAGAACATGTCTTGTGACCCTTTTCCCCCTCTTCAGGGGTGACTGAGAGTAGTCTGGTGGGTAGAGCATGGACCTAAGAGTCAGAAGGACCTGGGTTCTAGTCCCGGCTCTGTCACTTGTCTGCTGTGTGACCTTGAGCAAGTCACTTAACCTTTCTGTACCTCAGTTACCTCATCTGTAAAATGGGGATTAAGACTGTGAGCCCCATGTGGGACATGGACTGCGTGCAAACTGATTACTTTTTATCTACCCCAGCACTTAGACCAGTGCCTGGCACATAGTAAGTGCTGAACATAGACCAAGGGGAAAAAAAAATCTCTCCTTTTCCACCAGTGGTTGTCCAAGCCATCCCCAACCTCGGCCCTTAGTTGGATTCATTAACTAAATGTTTCTCCATGGCAACTGCAGCATGTTGACCTCGAATAGCTGACAAGGCTGGAAGGTGAGCGCAGTTTCTGGGGATTTCTGGGCCTGGAAGGGAGTTGGGAGTGGCTGAAGTGGATGGAGATGGGCAAGGGAAGGTGAGGAGCAACGTGGCCTAGTGAATTGAACACGGACCTAGGAGTTAGAAGATCCTGGATTCTAATCCCAGCTCTGACGCTTGTCTGCTGTGCGCCTTGGGGCTAGTCTCTTAGCTTCTCTGTGCCTCAGTTATTTCATCTGTAAAATAGGGATTAAGACTGTGAGCCCCATGTAGGACCGGGGCTGAGTCCAACCTGATTACCTTGTATCTACCCCAGAGCTTAGTAGAGTGCCTGGCACATAGTAAGTGCTCAACAAATACCACAGTTATTACTATTATTTCCTGTGCCTCAGTTCCTTTATCTGTAAAGTGGGAATTAAGATTGTGAGCCCCATGTGGGACATGTGTCCAATCTGATTAGCTTGTATCTACCTCAGCACCTAGTCCAGTTCCTGGCACATATGAAGGGCTTAACAAATGCTGCTAAAAAAAAGTGGGGGGAAGGATGAAGCCCCATGGAAAAAGCAGTTTCCTTGCTTGCTCCAATCCTAGAAAATTAGGAGATCAATCAATCAATCATATTTATTGAGCGCTTACTGTGTGCAGAGCACTGTACTAAGCACTTGGGAAGTACAAATTGGCAACATATAGAGACAGTCCCTACGCAACAGTGGGCTCACAGTCTAAAAGGGGGAGACAGAGAACAAAACCAAACATAGTAACAAAATAAAATAAATAGAATAGATATGTACAAGTAAAATAAATAAATAAATAAATACAGTAATAAATATGTACAAACATATATACATATATACAGGATCTTCTCTGCCTCCTCCTGCTGCTTAGGGCTGATGTTCTGTGAGTTACTATTTGTGGAGGGGCAATTTTTTATTTATGTTATTAAGTGGTTACTATGTGCCAGGCACTGCACTAAGCGTTGGGGTAAATACAAGCAAATCAGGTTGGACAGAGTCCCTGTCCCACATAGGAGTCACAGTCTTAATCCCCATTTTACAGATGTGGTAACTGAGGCTCAGAGAAGTTATGAGTTGCCCAAGGTCACACAGCAAACAAGTGGCAGAGCTGGGATTAGAACTCTGGTCCCTCTGAGTCCCAGACCCATGTGCTACCCATTTGGCCATTCTGCTTCTCAGTTCTCCATTAATATGAATGACGGACAGTTTTGAGTTCTTCTGAAAGAAGAACTTCAAGAAATGGCAGAGTTCAGGTAACCTGATTTGAACAAACGAAGTGAAATATCAGGACAGAGCCATTTATTGGGAAGATACCTAAATCTCTGGGTCCAATATTAAATTGTCTGCTCTCGCCTATCATAAACCCAGTTGGAAATTAAAGCAGATCATTTCCGAAGAGATAAGGATGTCCTAGTCAGCATCCTCTTTATGAAAAGGTAGTTGATGCAAATCCCTAAGGATATGAGGACACTATTCCTCAGCACATTAAAGCCCACTTGGGCCGTGTGTATTTTCATTTTATTTTTCTGTTCCACTCTTTCACTATCCACAACCAGGGGTTCTATTACTGAACACTTTCTAGTTGCCCTTGCTTTGCGCATCAGAAATGAGTCTCACTTCAACAGACTAGGCCCCCTTTTAATAATAATAATAATAATAATGATATTTGTTAAGCGCTTACTATGTGCTAAACACTGTTCTAAGTGCTGGGGGGATACCGGGTGATCAGGTTTTCCCATGTGGGGCTCAAAGTCTTAATCCCCATTTTTCAGATGAGGTAATTGAGGCACAGAGAATTTAAGTGACTGGCCCAAAGTCACACAGCCGATAAGTGGCGGAGCCGGGATTAGAACCCATGACCTCTGACTCCCAAGCCTGAGCTCTTTCCATGATGCTTCTCACCCCTTTTCCTCTGCTCCCCCTCCCCATCGCCCCGGATTGCTCCCTTTGCTCTACCCCCCTCCCCACAGCACTTGTGTATACATACATGTACATATTTATAATTCTATTTATTTATATTAATGATGTGTATTTATCTATAATTCTATTTATTTATATTGATGCCTGTTTACTTGTTTTGATGTCTGTCTCCCCCCTTCTAGACTGTGAGCCTGCTGTGGGCAGGGATTGTCTCTATTTGTTGCTGAATTGTATTTTCCAAGCGCTCAATACAGTGCTCTGCACACAGTAGGCGCTCAGTAAGTACTATTGAATGAATGAGTAGACAAACTGGCTTCAGACCACAAGAAGGCAGTAAGGAGGGAAAGACACTTCCTGGCCTGCCCCAGGAAAGGGGGCTACTGGTAGTCAATCCTATTTATTGAGCGCTTACTGAGTGTAAAGCACCATATTAAGCGCTTGGGAGAGTACAAAATAACAATATAACAGACATACTTCCTGCCCACAACAGAGCATTTGTCTGCTCCAGGCTTCCTGGCCAGTGTGATATACATTTGGGGATTTTTTTTATCTCTTTTTTAAGTTTTTATCTTTTTCTGCCCATCTCATTCATTCATTCAATCGTATTTATTGAGCGCTTACTGTGTGCAGAGCACTGTACTAAGCGCTTGGGAAGTACAAGATGGCGACATATAGAGACGGTTCCTACCCAACAGCGGGCTCACAGTCTAGAAGGGGGAGACAGACAACAAAACAAAACATATTAACAAAATAAAATACACAGAATAGTAAATATGTACAAATAAAATAGAGTAATAAATCCGTACAAACATATATACATATATACAGGTGATGTGGGGAGGGGAAGGAGGAAAGGCGGGGTGATGGGGAGGGGGAGGAGGGGGCAAGCGCTCAATTAATACTATTGATTGATTAGTTGACAAAGAACAGCACAAATGCCTCGCGTTTCCACTTCCCACTTTATTCTTTCTTCCCAGGACACAAAACCAGTATGATGATGATGATGGCATTTATTAAGCGCTTACTATGTGCAAAGCACTGTTCTAAGCGCTGGGGAGGTTACAAGGTGATCAGGTTGTCCCACGGGGGGCTCACAGGCTTAATCCCCATTTTCCAGATGAGGGAACCGAGGCCCAGAGAAGTGAAGTGACTTGCCCAAAGTCACACAGCTGACAGTTGGCGGAGCCGGGATTTGAACCCACGGCCGCTGACTCCAAAGCCCGGGCTCTTTCCACTGAGCCACGCTACTTCTCTTATATACTCAGTACTCTCGAGGTCCACACTAATTCCTGAACTGCCAAGAATCTGCAAGTGAACATGTAATGCCCCTTCCCTCCCCGCCCCCCGGCCCCCCGAATCTCCCTTTTCCACCTACCCACAGGCCCAAGAGGAGGGAAAAGGGGGCCTTCTAATCTCCTATCTACATGGGCCACTTCCACATCACACCCCTTCCGTCCGGGGTGCTGAGTGGCGATGCGAACAGCCATTGCCCAGAAAGACACGATGTAGCGTTAGATACCAAAGCACAGGATGAAGCTGTCTGGCCTACCAAAGGGCAGCCTGATTTGTAGACATCTTTCTTCATCAGAGTGAGGACTGTCGGGGAATTGCTTGGCATCAGCTATTTGGCGGGAACGGTCCTTCCCAATCTGCTCAGAGATGGAAATGACTATGTGTTGACGCAGCACTTTCTCCAGAAGCAACCACCCAAGCATCGTGGCTCAGTGGAAAGAGCCCGGACTTTGGAGTCAGATGTCATGGGTTCAAATCCCAGCTCTGCCAATTGTCAGCTGTGTGACTTTGGGCAAGTCACTTAACTTCGCTGTACCTTTGTTTCCTCATCTGTAAAATGGGGATTAAGACTGTGAGCCCCACGTGGGACAACCTGATCACCTTGCAGCATGGCTCAGTGGAAAGAGCCCGG
Organism: Tachyglossus aculeatus; assembly: GCF_015852505.1. Taxonomy (NCBI): domain Eukaryota; kingdom Metazoa; phylum Chordata; class Mammalia; order Monotremata; family Tachyglossidae; genus Tachyglossus; species Tachyglossus aculeatus. The sequence continues at coordinate 37,358,995 of NC_052067.1, read as the reverse complement.
GCTTTGGAGTGAGAGGTCATGGGTTCAAATCCCGGCTCTGCCAATTGTCAGCTGTGTGACTCTGGGCAAGTCACTTAGCTTCTCTGGGCCTCAGTTCCCTCATCTGTAAAATGGGGATTAAGACTGTGAGCCCCCCACCGTGGGACAACCAGATCACTTTGTAACTTCCCCAGCACTTAGAACAGTGCTTTGCACATAGTAAACACTTAATAAATGCCATTATTATTATTATCTTTTAGACTATGAGCCCACTGTTGGGTAGGGACTGTCTCTATATGTTGCCAACTTGTACTTCCCAAGCACTTAGTACAGTGCTCTGCACACAGTAAGCGCTCAATAAATATGATTGATTGATTGATTGTATCCCCCAGTGCTTAGAACCGTGCTTTGCACATAGTAAGCGCTTAACAAATACCATCATTATTATTATGTGTATGGTCTACCCTGAGGGCTTCCATCAGTTTCTGGCTCTAGGTAGAGGGCTGCTGGGTATGTTCAGGCTGCCGCCGATGTGGGTTTTTGTTTCATATTTTGTTTTCTCTCAGTTTTTTGGGCAAGAAAGTGGAAGAGACTCCCCTGACTGTTACTTATTAATTCATTCTGGGTGAGAATACGGGGTACGGTCTGGGTGCTGTTTAGGTCTCAGAGATATTCTGTTCTGTGACCACACACCGCACTCGTTCTCCTTATTTGCAGGGCCTTCTGTTGGGCGTGGAGGACCAGGGGAGAGAGTGCGGATTACTCGGACTCAACTCAAATAACTCAAGAGACTGGCCCGCTGCAGGTAGGAACTTCTTTTCCCCTCTGAACTCGTAATGTGTGAATGTTTACTGCGAATGACCGAGGGGCTAGGAAAGATGCATTACTGTTTTTTCATTGTCACAATTTTCTGTGTTACACTCATGCCCTTAGGTAATTCTTAGTGTGAACAGCATCATCTTTGAACAAAAGCCCAGCTCTTTATTATTATATCTCTTGTAGGACAGTGTTTACTTCACTTCTTTGGAATACCTTGGGCATCCAAAAGCCAGATGTTGTCCTACTTTCCCTGTAATAGTAATAATGGTAACTTCATTCCTGCTGAAATTGTTTTAAACAAAAATTCCAGAGTCCTAAATCAAGACATACTGGAAACCCCTATTCTACTTAATTGCAATTGGACCCTAGGAGGTGATTTTTCCACTTTCTTTCACAGAGCAAGAATATTAAAGTCATTAATAGCCCCCTTGCACATGTCGTGCTAATGTGCTGACCTTTGAAACGGTGATTTAAGGTATTTTGAGGGTGAAATCCTAGTTGGGCTGCCACTTCAGGCCATCTTCTAAATATGTAAAAACAGCCTCCCTATATGTAAATGAATGCATTTTCATTTCATTGTTGCAATTTTTATTCACAGTTTCGTTTGTGGAGGAGTCAGTCTTGTTTTAGACTTTCATGAAAGGTGGAATTGTGAAATTTCATTCAGCAATTCAAAATTCTGGACGTGTTAGAGGATCTATCATGAAGGATTCTTTTAGCCTCTTTTTTAGTCTGCACAATATTAATGTGCTGGGAATTTGACCGTTGGAATCCAGTAAATCGGTTGATACAATCATTTGAAGAAAGATTCTGATTATTCTCAAGATGAAGCCATCCTGCATGAGAAGCAAAATCTGTTCTCTCACCACCTTAGCTTGGTGGTGTCTGAAACCACTGAAAGAAAATTGCAGGAGCAGGGTAAATCATTCAAATACTCTATAAGGAGTGTGAATTTGGTTTTCATAGTTACAATTCAGACTTACAAAGGAAATCCTTCAATAGTTTTTTTCCCAGAATCTATTTCATTTTAAAAGAAAAAGCAATTTCAAAAAGAGATTTTTTTTTTTTGCTTTTCTGATGGAACCTCTGCTATGAACATAAAATTCAAATGTTTCCACTCTCATTCTTCTCCTCTTCTGATGAGTGGGAGAGGCTTTTTATTGGTAGCATATTGCATTCACGGGCTGTCTTTTCTCAAGACGATTTGTGAATTTTAGTTTCAGATGTAGTTCTTCCTAGAAGAACTTCCCAATCTTTTTGGATTGTGAGCTCCATGAGGGACAGGGACTGTGTTTAATCCCACCTGCATATTTTCTCCCAGTGCTTAATACCTTGCTCTGCACAAAGTAAACACTTAATAAATATTATTACTATAACTAGAGGCAGGGGGCAAGACCTCTTCAGAGCTCTTCCCAATTCTCTCATTCAAAATTCAGCTCCGGGCTTACTTCCTTCAGGAGGAGCAGTATAGATGCTAATGCAGTCCTCTTCCCAACCCTCCTGTAGTTTTCTGGGTTTTGCCCCACAGCAGTTAAGCGGATCAGTTATGTTTTTCAAGTGAGCACAGTTTAGTTGGGGTGAGGAAGGGAATTTGAAAAATACTTGTTTTGTAGTCCCCATTCCCATCCAGGGTGAGCAAGGGGTTCCTAAATATGGTTGCTAAGATAATCAGGGTACTTTTTCCTTCAGCTCCTGCTACTTGAGTAGAACCTTTAAACGGAAATGTCAGTAGGTCATATATTTAAGTTGTTTTTCTAGTAGAGGGGATGGATTGCACTGAATCATTTATACTTTTTCACTCAGTCTCCCTATGACCAACAGGGTGCTTGAAAGTTTGGCTAGGATATGAATGGAATCTGAGGTCACAGGTCAGAAATCTGCCTGAGCATCCTCTTTGTTATCAGAGGATGGATGAGACCTCTGTTGGCTTGTACACTTTTGCTGAAGGGCCCTCACTTCCACCATACAAATCATCAGGATCTTCCCTGCCAGTAGCTAGGGATCAGCTGCAGGTATTTATTGCTGCAAAAGACAATTATAGATAGAGGAAGAGCTAAAGAAAAACAGAGAAAAATCTGGGCCAACACTAATTAATACACACGCATGGAAATCTCACAACTATTTCCACCTTCTTAGCCTGAGCATTGGGGGCTTACAGTCTCATCAATCAGTCAATGCTTGGGAGAGTATAATTCAACAGAGTTGGTAGTCACATTCCCTGCCCACAGTGAGCTTTACAGTCTCATGGTCTCCTTATCAACATTATCATCATCATGAGTGCCTCCTGTGTGCAGAGCATTGTAGTTAGTGTTTGAGACTGAAGAATTAAAAGTTGCAGTACCTGACCTCCAGAGGTTTACAGACTAATTGGAGAGGCAATCAGACACAGATTGCCAAATGTTCAATAGGTAAAAGAGAGAAAGAATAGTTGCAAATGATAATCATGAGAGGAAATAAATAAAAGGATAAAGAGACATGTGAGTACTAAAGTGACCTATGAAATGGTGTGGGTGGAAGGTAGGGGTTAGGGAATGGATTTATCCCAGTGAAATAGTTGGAACTAGGTGAATTAATCTGAGAAGGCTTACTGAAAGAGGTGAGTCTTCAGCAGAATTTGGAAGGAGGACAGGCCTAATTTGGAGGAGAGCATAGGGGATGGCTTTACAAATGGGGGGACTAATTAAGGAGGGGACTAATTAAGAGGTGGAAGAGTTGGTACATAGAACAGGAAGGAGGAGCCCTCTCCTTAAGAGAAACCAATATAAAAGGGACAGGAAAAACAGGATACTAATCTACATATGCTTCCAAGTGCTTAGTACTGTGCTCAGTAAATACCATTGATTGATTAATATGATTGATTATGCTTCCTCTAATTGCCTGAAGCACTTTAGTCTGGTCTTGGTCCTACTGGTTAACAGGAATTTCGGTCCAATCCAACCTTCAACCTGCTCCTGCTTCCTGGTATTTGCAGGATTAAAATCTGCAAAAATCCCCAATCCACCATTATCTGGTACTCAGCCTTGTGGATTTTTTATCTCCTCCTTTCATCTTCCCCTTCCTGTCTATCACAGGTCTTCTTGCCTAATAAAATTGAAGAATATTTTAAGGAGTTACTTTTGATGCCTGACATGATTTATATCTTCTTTCTTGCTTTAACTTTTCCAGACTTGACCCTACCTAAGCCTGCTGGTTTTAAAAGCTTATCCTTTTGAGTCATCTGGTTTAATTTCCTCTGTCTGTAGCTTTCTCATTTGGCCTTCAGATCTCTGTCAAAGTCTTGGTTTAGCCAATTGGTATCTTTTTATTCTTCTTGCCTTCCTCTGCCCTGGAATAGTTTGTACCTGAGCCTGTAGAACTGACTGACCTGAAAAACAGCCAACATACATCTCTTTTATCTCTTAGGCTGTTTTTCCATCAAATCCTTCCTACTGTGACTTATGGCTGATAACTTTTTCTCTTGTAAAATACATTTCTCATTACCTTCTCTCGTCTCTTTCTTTAGCATCCTGAATATGGTCATCTATGATGGTTTCCATCCATCTGTGGTCTATCCTATGTGCCAAGCATGTAAGTACCCAGTGCTTAGAACAGTGCTTTGCACATAGTAAGCGCTTAATAAATGCCATTATTATTATTATTATTATTACTGGGGTAGGTACAAGCTAATCAGGTTGGACGTAATACCTGTCTCACACGGGGCTCACAGTCTACAGGAGTGAAAACAGCTATTTAATCCCCATTTTATAGTGCAGTAGTATTTAGGGCTCACACTATAGGAGAACAGGTATTTAATCTACATTTTCCATATGAGGAAACTGAGGCCCAGTGAAGTTAAGTTTCCCAGGGTCACATTGCAGGGAAGTGGCAGAGCCGGGATTTGAACCCTGGACCCCTGGCTCCCAGGCCCAAGCTCTTTCTGCTTGGCCATGTTGTTTCTCCAAGTCCTCCAGATCCTCAAGCAATTTCTCACTGTTTGTAGGAATGAAATCATGGTCATTTGTCTTTTTCTATCTTCTCTTTCCCTTTTTTCCCTTGCCCTTTTCCCCATCATACCTCTCTCCGCTACTTTTCCTCTTTCTCTTTACTGGCCCTATACCCAGGCTCTCCTTTCCCCGCCAGCCCCTAAGTGGCCTGGTTTCAGGCAACAATAATAATAATTGCATTTGTTAAGCGCTTACTATGCACCAAGCACTGTTTTAAGCACCGGGGTAGATACAAGGTCATCAGGTTGGACACAGTCCCTGTCCCACGTGGGGCTCACAGTCTTTAGCCCTATTTTACAGATGAGGTAACTGAGGCACAGAGAAGTGAAATGACTTGCTCAAGGTCACACAGGAGACAACTAGCAGAGCTGGGATGAGAACCCAAAACCTTCTGATTTCTAGGCCCTTGCTTTCACTACTAAGCCACGTCCTCAGACCTCACAGTTGATTTCTAGGCCCTTGCTTTCACTACTAAGCCACGTCCTCAGCCCTCACAGTTGATTTCAAGGTTCGGCATTCCCTGTCTCTTCACTGCCTGCTCTCCAACTTATCCTCTCCGTTCCTCCCAAGATCATATTCTAACTGCACTCAGCTCTAAACTCACCTACCTCTGACCTGTTACTTGCTCTCTTCTCCCTACCCGGGATTCCCTCCCTCCTCTGAATCTGCCAGATCTCAGCCCTCCCCATCTTTAAAGCCTATCTAAAATCCCACCTCCTCCAGGTAGTCTTCCCTTATAGTGCCTGGCACATAGTAAGCGCTTAACAAATACCATTGTAACTACAAATAACAACAAATACATAACAAATACACGGTGCCCTAGTTACGTCAACCCAACAGCTACCTTGTGTATTTTATTTCTCTCTTCAGCATGTCTGTACACACATACATTTTTATTTATATATTTAGCCATTCAGTTATTTAATCTGGTTGTATTTGTACTACTTTCATAATGTCACTGTCTTTCCTGCTCCCATTATTTGTAAAATAATTTGTGTCTGTTTCTCACCTTCTCTAGTGTGTGAACTCTTGGAGGCTTGGATTGTATACTCTGTTACACTTGCTCGAGCACCTAATGCAGTGCTTTTTCTTAACCAGGTGCTCCATAAATACCATTGATTGATTAATCTTTAGAGCTATGACCCTTAGCAAGAACCTCCTACAGAAAATCTCTTTAGCTTCTGTCTCCCAGAAGATAGGATTTGGAACTAGAAAGGTGGTCTCTAAGGCAATCCAGGCCCAACCATTTAAGATCTCAGTCAAAGTCTTTGATTCACGTTGATTTTAAATCTATTTTTCCTTTCTGTGGAGAACCGAATGCTGATTGGATTGGTTGGTGTGAAATACTTTTAACTTTAACAGCTCAATTTGGGGGAAAAAAACAACTGGCAGGAAGATACTTCCAGAGAAAGGTCAGTTGAACATCTTGCTTTTATCTCAGAAATTGTGCAATCACATCTTTTTAAAATACAAATACATTAACATCTGACCTGAAAATTGGCTCATTTTCCTCCTTTTTAGTAATTAGTTGACAGCTTTCATATTTCATCCTGACTACTGTGGAGATTTACCTATGTATATATGTCAAAGTAACTTTCCTAGAGACTTAGATGGGGTGGAATTTGCGTCCTTCTGACAATGTTGAAAGAGTAATAAAAAGGGGAAAAGGTATTGAGGATGCTTGGTGTTTCCCATATTGCCAAACAAGGCACCTTTAAAAGCTGAGCTTTGTTGAGATCTCATGGTATCAATCAGTGAATCATTGGTATTTATGGAGCACTTACTGTGTGTAGAGCACTGTGCTAAGACCTTGGAAGAATACAATATAACAGAGTTGGTAGACACATTCCCTGCCCACAGTGAGCTTACAGTCTGGAGGGGGAGGTATGGTATGAAGATTTAGCTACATTTTACCACTTCACGTTGCTCATTTACTAAAAAAACTGTTATGCTGTGGGCCCAGTGGAAAGAGAGCAGTGGTTTAGGAATCGGGAGGCCTGAGTTTTAGTCCCTGTTCTGTCTGTAACTGGCCAGGATGGGCAAAGACCACTGACGCACTTCGCAGTGCTCTGCACCCTTTCCCGCTTACTCATTTCTTGTGCTCTGTACCCCAGCTGGAACATGACTGGAAGGGATCATCAGCATCATCAACATCAATTGTATTTATTGAGCACTTACTGTGTGCAGAGCACTGTACTAAGTGCTTGGGAAGTACAAGTTGGCAACATACAGAGACAGTCCCTACCCAACAGTGGGCTCACAGTCTAAAAAAGGCTCACAGTCTAAAAAAAGGGATGAGAGTGGGTACGTAGCATCGGGAAAACCCCTGGCTCTATAATCAGTTCTTCTGAGCAGGTTCTTGGTCCTAAAGTTTCAGGATCGAGGCTCATTTGTAGCTTCTGACTGGAAAGATTTCGTCATCACCATTTCCGGTACCGTGTTGCAAAGCACGAATGTCAGAAGAAATGAACGAAGGCCTTTTCATGATATTCTATCTGGACTTTGTTTTTTCCAGTATATTTTCTGGTCTTTGGGTTTTCATGTCCTGGGATTCTACTGTAATGTGAAAATTGAACTGAGAAGCAATTGTTACAATCGGTTCCTAGGAAGTGTTTAACCAATACCATTAAAAAATTAGTGCCGCACCCGGCACTGTACTAAGTGCTGGGTTAGATACAAGGTTAGCAATTTGGACACAGTCCCTATCTCACAGGGAACCCCACATGGGGCAACCTGATTACCTTGTATCTACCCCAGCACTTAGAACAGTGCTTGGCACATAGTAAATGCTTAACAAATACCATCATCACATGGGGCTCACAGTCTTAATCCCCATTTTAGATGATGTAACTGAGGCACAGAGAAGTTAAAGTGACTTGCCCATGGCCACACAACAGACTAACGGCGGAGCTAGGATTAGAACCCAGGACCTTCTGACTCCCAAGCCTATTCTCTTTCCACTAGACCATGCTGCTTCTCTATTGTAAGTAAGTTTCTAAAGGTCTTCATTAAGTGTTACGTGCTAAGAACTATGGTAGGTTCAAACTTAACAGCTAAACCATGGGGGCCAATCAATGGTACTGATCGAACATCTTCTGTACATAGTGCTCAGTGTACAGTGGAATTAGTAGACTCAAGGAGAATTAGTAGACTCAAAGAGTTTACATTCTATCAAGAGAGACAAAGGCCAAAGTAAGCTACAGATAGGAGGAAGTAATAGAATTTAGAAGACATATACATTCATTCAATCGTATTTATTGAGCGCTTACTGTGTGCAGAGCACTGTCTTGTGGGGTGGTGGGTACTTAAATGTTTAGGGGGTACAGAAGTGTTGATGTGGGAGTAGGGGAATCATCATCATCATCAATCGTATTTATTGAGCGCTTACTATGTGCAGAGCACTGTACTAAGCGCTTGGGAAGTACAAATTGGCAACATATAAAGACAGTCCCTACCCAACAGTGGGTTCACAGTCTAAAAGGGGGAGACAGAGAACAAAACCAAACATACTAACAAAATAAAATAAATAGAATAGATATGTACAAATAAAATAAATAAATAAATAGAGTAATAAATATGTACAAACATATATACATATATACAGGTGCTGTGGGGAAGGGAAGGAGGTAAGATGGGAGGGGATGGAGAGGGGGACGAGGGGGAGAGGAAGGAAGGGGCTCAGTCTGGGAAGGCCTCCTGGAGGAGGTGAGCTCTCAGCAGGGCCTTGAGAATCAATCGATTCAATCAATCGATGGTATCTTCTGAGCGCTTGTTGTGTGTACTAAGCGCTTGGGAGAGTACAATAAAACAGAGTTGGTAGACCCATTCCCTGCCCGCATTTTGTAAAGTGGGGAGCTTAGAAATAAAACATGATAGGTGGGGAGAGCTGCAGCCTGTAGGATAGGAAAGGGGAAGCGGTTCCCAGCGAGGAGAAGGGTTTGAGTAAGAAGTCATTGATGGGAAAGATGGCTCAGAATCTTGCTTAGGGTTCTTAGCCTTTTCATCTGACGACTGGGAGCTGTTTTGGCTGGGATCAGACAGGCACAGATGGTCCCGTTGTGCTTGGAGCCTCCATGCAGAATTCCTGCAGCAAATGTTTTAGATCCAGTTGCCTCTCTAGCAGTTCTTTGTCTTTGAATGTAACAGTGTGTCCCCCAGACACTGGCGGTGGGTGGATGGAGAACAGCAAGTCCTGTTGATCAATACTATCTTGGATTTTTCTTCTTCAGGCTCCCAGCCTAGCACGGATGCTTCACTCATGAGAGAATTCCCTTCCTGATTGCATAGCAGTGGGAAGAGAGAGGTTCCACCCCAGACTGCCTGTTTTTTTTTCCTTTCTCCCCTCTCCCTACCCCCTACTCACTATGTTCAGACACTGCCTGAACACAGATGGAAAGGTTTCACAAATAAAGCCAGAAGGAATTAAGTTTTTAATTCATTCAATTGTATTTATTGAGCGCTTACTGTGTGCAGAGCACTGTACTAAATGCTTGGGAAGCACAACTTGGCAACATATAGAGATGGTCCCTACCCAACAGTGGGCTCACAGTCTAGAAGGGGGAGACAGAGAACAAAACAAAACATATTAACAAAATAAAATAAATAGAATATGTACAAGTAAAATAAATAAATAAATAGAGTAATAAATACATAAAAACATATATACATATATACAGGTGCTGTGGGGAAGGGCAGCCAGGCAGCACTGTGAGATGTAAGCAGCAGGCCCACCAAGCAATCAGTCAATCGTATATGTTGCCAACTTATACTTCCCAAGCGCTTAGTACAGTGCTCTGCACACAGTAAGCGCTCAATAAATATGATTGAATGAATGAATGAATGAATTGAGCACTTATGGTGTGCAGAGCACTGAACTGAGCGCTTGGGAGAATGCAGTATAGCAGAGTTGGTAGACACATTCTCTGCCCACAACGAGCACATAGGATGTAGCGGAAGACAGACATTAATATAAATAAACTACAGATAAATACATAAGTGCTGTGGGGTTGAGGGGGGCTGATGAATAAAAGAAGCAAATCAAGGTGACACAGAAGGGAGTGGGAGAGGAGGAAGTGAAGGCTTAGTCAGGGAAGGCTTTTTGGAAGAGAGGTGCCTTCTATAAAGCTTTAAAGGTGGGGAGAGTAATTACCTGTCAGATAGGAAGAGGGAGGGAATCCCAGGCCAAAGGCAGGATGTGGGCAAGAGGTGGGAATTCCAGTTCCCTGCTGGGCAATGTTAATCCAAACTATCAGTGGAGGAAGTCTTTGCCCATCAGAGCCAGAAATTCAGAGATACCAACCAAAGCCCATCAGGTTTCCCTAGCTCTGAATACCAGGGCCTGTGCCCAGCAACTAGGAAGCGCTTAAGAAATACCATAGTTACATTAACAACTTTTCTACCAGAGGTATCTGGGATGACATCCATATGTAGCTCAGTGGAAAGAACTCGGGCTTTGGAGTCAGAGGTCATGGGTTCAAATCCCGGCTCCACCAATTGTCAGCTGTGTGACTTGGGGCAAGTCACTTAACTTCTCTGTGCCTCAGTTACCTCATCTGTAAAATGGGGATTAAGACTGTGAGCCCTCCATGGGACAACCTGATCACCTTGTAACCTCCCCAGCACTTAGAACAGTGCTTTGCACATAGTAAGCGCTTAATAAATGCCATTATTATTATTATTACCAACTCTGTTATATTGTACTCTCCCAAGAGCTTAGCACAGTGCACTGCACACAAAAGTGCTCAATGAATATTCATTCATTCATTCATTCAATCATATTTATTGAGCGCTTACTGTGTGCAGAGCACTGTACTAAGCACTTGGGAAGTCCAAGTTGGCAGCATATAGAGATGGTCCCTACCCAACAGCGGGCTCACAGTCTAGAAGGGGGAGACAGACAACAAAACAAAACATATTAACAAAATAAAATAAATAGAATAAATATGTACAAGTAAAATAAATAGAGTAACAAATATGTGCAAACATATACGTATATACAGGTGCTGTGGGGAGGGGAAAGGGGGAAGGTAAGGCTGGGGGGAGGGTTAGGTTGAGGGGAATATGGTTGATTCACTTGGGTCTGGGGCAAGTCAGGTTGATTTTGAAGGTCAGGAGATCACCCCGAGTGTCTGCTATCAAGGCTGAAGCGAGGGCCCTTGTGCAAGATTTAAGCCAGCAAGGAGAGGTGTCAGAAACAATACTGGCTTCCCAAACCCTTTGTTAGCATAAATCTCTTCAGTCTCCTCTCAGGGAACCTCAGTTCAGTTCCTTGCTTCCCAAATATCCTGATAATGCAGATTCTATTGAAAGCTATGTTTTTCAGGACTGTCAGCTGTTTCGTAGGTTACTGCTTTGGCAAGCTAAGTAGTACTATGCTGGCCTGGGAATGTTAATGTAGCTTCTGAGGAGGCCTTAAGCCTCAGCCAGGAAATAGGCTGGATACCCTGGGAGACCATCACACATTTCCTCCAAACAACCCGTTAACTTTTGTCAGAAGCAAAATATTGATGGGTGGAATATTAGTCTGACCCAGTAATGTAATTGTCAATGCCGCTTGATTATCCACAAGGTGCCAGGCTGGGGAAGAAGAGAGTAAAGGTGTGCTTTACTGTTTATTCGTCTGGTACCCTCCCCCATTGGTTTGAATACCATAATAATACATGGGAATACAAGACAAGAAGGAATCCTAGAATTATTGTCGTCATGTCTAAATAAAAGTGTTTTATAAGCCTCTATTGAAAGGTCATCTGGCCCAACTCACTGTCTTGTTGCAAAGTAATGACATTGTGGTATTTAAGTGCTTACTATGTTCCAGGCACTGTACTATGCACTGGGGTAGATAAGGTAGGTGGATTGGACACAATCCCTGTCCCACGTAGGGCTCCTACTCTTAATCCCCATTTTACAGCTGAGGTAAATGAGTACCAGGTAAGTGAAGTGACTTGCCCAAAGTCACACAGCAGACAAGTGGCAGAGCTGGGATTAGAACCGGGTCCTTCTGATTCCCAGACACATGCTCTATTCACTAGCCCACATTGCTTCCCTACTTCACGATGATAAAGTCGAATAGCAGGTAACAGGTTTTGCATGAGGCTCTTGTTGAAACCCAAGGAGGGCTGGACATGGGAAACATTTCTGAGACCAAATGCCCAGAGCCCACCACAGGAATCTGGTTCTGGTTATTAACTGAACCCCTTAGACCTAGACATTTTCTAGGTCTAGCTTCCGGCTCTGCTTCCCAGCCGGGGCTGCTTAGGACCAAAGCTTATGTTTGATGTTAATCCTTTTTCCCCACTTCGGTCCAAGTGGATAGTCAATCAATCAACTGATCATATTCACTGAACACTTCCTGTGTGTGGAGCGCTATGTTAAGGACTTGGGAGAGTACAGTACAACAGAGTGGGCACATATGCTTCCCGTGAGCCTAGAAGGGAGGATAAACATTAAAATAAATTCCAGATATGTACACAAGTACTGTGGGGCTGAGGGTCAAGTGACTAAAGGGTACAATCCAAGTGCAAGGATGACACAGAAGAGAGGGAGTAGGAGAAATGAGGGATTAGGGAAGGCCTCTTGGAGAAGATGAGATTTTTAATAAGACTCTTGCTGTTACTAGTTCTGTCTTTGGTCTTTCTCTTGCTGCCACTACCTTTCATTCATTCATAGTATTTATCGAGTGCTTACCATGTACAAAGCACTTTACTAAGTGTTTGGAGAATACAATATAACAATAAACCGACACATTCCCTGCCCACAGTGAGCTTACAGTCTAGAGGGGAAGACATGCATTAATTTGAATAAATAAATAAATTACAAATATGTACCTAAGTGCTGTGGGCCTGGGATGGGGATGAATGAAAGGAGCAAGTCAGGGCATTGCAGAAGGGAGTGAAAGGAAAGGAGGGCTTAGTTAAGGAAGGCCTCTTGGAGGCTTTGAACGGAGGGGAGAGCAATTGTCTCTCCGATATGAGGCGGGAGGGCATTCCAGGTCAGAGGCAGGACGCGGGTGAGAGGATGGTGGCAAGATAAATGAGATTGAGGTACAGTAAGTTTCTGTTTGATGCGAAGGTGGATGGGTAACCACTAGAGTTTCTTGATGAGTGAGGAAACACGGTCTGAACTTTTTTGTAGGAAAATCACTACTGGTGATTTGGGGAAGCAACATGACCTAATGGATAGAGCAGAAAGACCTGAGTTCTAAATCCAGACTCCACCACTTGTCTGCTGTGCGACCTTGGGCAAGTCATTTCACTCCTCCGTATCTCAGGTACCTCATCTGTAAAATGGGGATTAAGACTGTGAGCCCCATATGGGACAGGGACTGTGTCCAACCTGATGATCTTGTATCTACCCCAGCGCTTGGTACTCTGCTTGACACATAGTAAGTGCTTAACAAATACCATTATTATTTGTGGGTGGGTAATGTGTTTACCAACTGTATTATATTGTACTCTCCCAAGCACTTAGTAGAGTGCTCTGCACACAGTAAGCTCAGCATGGCTTAGTGAATAGAGCACAGGCATGGGAGACAGGAGGACATGAGTTCTAATCTCGACTCCACCACATCTGCTGTGTGATCTTGGGCAAGTCGCTTAACTTCTCTGGGCCTCAGCTACCTCATCTGTAAAATGGGGATTGTCTGTGAGCCCCATGCGGGACAGGGACTGTGTCCAATGTAATTAACTTGTATCTACCCCAGCGCTTAGAACAGCGCTTGGCACTTAGAAGTGCTTAAGAAGTACCATAATTAATATATACGATTGATTGATTAATAAAGCTCTGAAAATGAGGAGAGTAATTGTCGGTTAAGAATGGGGAGGGAGTTTCAAGTAGGAGGCAGGAGTAGGCCAGGGGTCAGCAGCAAGATAGACCTAATGGAGATCTAGGTACAGTGAGTAGGTTGAAATTAGGGGAGCAAAGTGAAAATGCTGGATTGTAGGGGGAAATCAGTGAGATAAGATAGGAGAGGGCAAGGCAATTGAGTAGTGGTCCCTTACTATCAGTTAAAAGCAGCCCAAACTGAATCAGTCCAAGAAAAAAACAGATTATGTGTAAATCAGTGGGGTAGATACTTGGGGAAATTAAGGATAATAATAATGATGGCATTTGTTAAGCGCTTACTATGTGCAGAGCACTGTTCTAAGCGCTGATGTGGTGTAAATTCACGATCTTTCGTTTTGTACCTTTGGGGGTTGCTCAGCTCCCGAGTCAACAAAGGGTAGTTATTCCCTGAATCCTTATGCTATTCCCTGCGTGTGCTGATACACTCAAGTGGATCATAGCTTTTAGACTGTGAGCCCACTGTTAGGTAGGGACTGTCTCTATATGTTGCCAATTTGTACTTCCCAAGCGCTTAGTACAGTGCTCTGCACATAGTAAGCGCTCAATAAATACGATTGATGATGATGATGATAGCTCCACTCCCCTGACTGTAAGACGAAGCTCAAAGCTAAGTAATTCAGTGCAAATTTGTGCAAATGTTTTCCATGAGAATAGTGCTGAGGATATTTAGCTTTACCCCGTCCTGCTCCTCATCTGTTGCTGCAGCAAAGTATAATATTGCTCAAGAGTATCAGAAATGAGAGTCAGATTTTCCATGATCATTATCAGGTCTTCATGAAATGGATTTATAGATGGGATGTAAGCAGAAATTTAAAACGAGTTGTCAACCACTAGGATCTAAGCTCTGCCTCTTTTAATTTCCTCCTACAATTCATTTTCTCCATGGCTTTAGCTTTCATTCTCTTCCTGCACCATCCCTAACAGAGGGGTCTCTTCTGCAGAGAGGCCCGCTGCCTTGGCAAAGGCATGGATTGATGGGGTGTTAAGTGTCTACACAAACCATTAACCTAACCCTTAAAAATCTGGCCTTTTGGAGGATTTAAAGGTATTGTTCAGCACTCACTATCTGTCAAGCTCTGTTCTGAGCACTGAGGTGGATACAAATTAATCAGGTCAGACACAGTCCCTGTCCCACATAGGACTCACAGTCTGTGTGTAAGAGAGAAGAGGAGGAACCTAGAAAAGCAAAAATTGAGATTTTTCAACCAGAATGTCTACCAATGTTGTTATAGTGTACTCTCCCAAGCACTTAGTACAGTGCTCTGCACACAGTAAGCACTCAGTAAATGTGATTGATTGATTGATTGACCCAGCATAGTTATTTACATCAGAACATGACCCATGTTTACAATATCCCAGAAACTCCCGGTATCTCCACACCTCAGAGGAGATTGAGCATCCGGTTCTGAGTTCAGAACACTGATTACAAGGCCCTGGACTGTAACTATAGCACTCTGTAACCGTCCAGCCCTTACTAATAACTGACTTGTTCTCCCTGTCAAAATCTCTGTCTCTGATCAGGTTCCTTTAATGAATTTGTTATTGATCTGACTCAAAACAGTCCCTTCTTGTTGCTGAGCTGGCCATAATGATGTTGTTGAAAATGGGGACAGTGGGCTATCAACCCAAGCTTACACACTTTTCCCTTTCCGTTCAGCCGTTGTAAGAGAATGATGTAAACTTCGGGACAGGCAAATTCAAAATGTGGTGAGCCCGACACTGAGCAACTACTGAGCCCCCTTCTCCATCCCCCCGGCCTTACCTCCTTCCCTTCCCCACAACACCTGTATATATGTATATATGTTTGTACGTATTTATTACTATATTTATTTATTTATTTTACTTGTACATATCTATTCTATTTATTTTATTTTGTTAATATGTTTTGTTTTGTTCTCTGTTTCCCCCTTCTAGACTGTGAGCCCATTGTTGGGTAGGGACCATCTCTAGATGTTGCCAACTTGGACTTCCCAAGCGCTTAGTACAGTGCTGTGCACACAGTAAGTGCTTAATACATATGATTGATTGATTGATAGATTGAAGCACGGAAAATGGGCTGGGAAAGCCAAGAATCAGTTCAAGGTAGGTCAACCCATTTAAATCCAGACTGTCAGAGTTCCATGACCCTAATACAGCTTTCCGAATTGGTCTGAGGTTACCTGCACAAATTAGAGACTAAGTTGGCTAAACCAGTACATACTTATCATTGAACCAAAGTGATTCAGCCAATCAGCTGTATTTATTGAGCGCTTACTGTGGGCAAAGCATTTGGGAGGGTACAATATAATGATAAATGTCCATGTCGGCTAACATTTCTCATTTCCAACATGCATTTCCTTTCAGGAGTCTTAGTTATCTGAACTAATAGCAGGTGATAGTGGTTTAGAGAATTCAAAATAGCAAGTAATCATCATTATCATTATAAATAATTATTGAGTGCCTGCAGTGTGTACAACATTGAACTAGGCCCTTGAGGGCCCACATTCCTTCATTCCTTCATTCAATTGTATTTATTGAGCGCTTACTGTGTGCAGAGCACTATACTAAGCACTTGGAAAGTACAAGTTGGCACCATATAGAGACGGTCCCTACCCAACAACGGGCTCACAGTCTAGAAGGGGGAGACAGACAACAAAACAAAACATGCGGACAGGTGTCAAGTCATCAGAATAAGTAGAAGTAAAGATTCATTCATTCATTTAATCGTATTTATTGAGCGCTTACTGTGTGCAGAGCACTGTACTAAGCGCTTGGGGAGTACAAGTTGGCACCATATAGAGACGGTCCCTACCCAACAACGGGCTCACAGTCTAGAAGGGGGAGACAGACAACAAAACAAAACATGTGGACAGGTGTCAAGTCATCAGAATAAGTAGAAGTAAAGCTAGATGCACACCATTAACAAAATAAATAGAATAGTAAATATGTACAAGTAAAATAAATAGAGTAATAAATCTGTACAAACATATATACAGGTGCTGTGGGGAGGGGAAGGAGGTAGGGCAGGGGGTGGGGAGAGGAGAGGAAAAAGGGGGCTCAGTCTGGGAAAGCCACAATAGAAGTAGAACACACTGTCCCTGCATTCAAGAGCAAATTCAAGAAGCTAACAGTCCAATGGGTCCCCAAATATTTATATTTGAAGCTGGGAAACCTTTCTGAAGTTATATTTGAATAGAATGTGTGACACTTTAAATACAGCTATTCTGGGATTGTTTAACTTTAAATATGCAGAGACTAATAAATTACAAGCTTCTTGTGGGAAGGGGAGGGGTCTTGTTCTATTTGCTCTTTGTGGGCAAGAAACATGTCTAGCAACTCTGTTATAGTGTACTCTTCTAAGCACTTAGTACAGAGCTCCTCCCACAGTAAGTGCTCACTAAATACGATTGACTGAGTGATTATTGTACTTTCCCAAGCACTTAGTGCTGTGTAGTGAGCACTCAGCAGGTTCCTAATAAATGACTCCATTATTACAATTCCTAAGGGCCTTGGCCCCTTCTTTTCCTGTTCCCCCTAAGGAGACCTGAGTGTTGGCCCTGCTGTGGGGCTTCAGGAAGTGTTGGTGAATTGAGGAGGCAAACAGTGAGGAAAAAGCAATCCCCTCACACCAGTTTCATTCCTAAATGTGACTTTAACCAATTTGCTTAGCGTGGTCTAGTAGATAGAACAGTGCTTTGTACATAGTAAGCACTTAATAAATGCCATTACTATTATAGCAGATAGAGCACAGGCCTGGGAGTAAGAAGGACCTGGGTTCTAATCCCAGCTATACCACTTGTCTTCTGTGCGACCTTGGGCAAATCACATCACTTTTCCGTGCCTCAGTTGCCTCATCTGTAAAATGGGGATAAATACTGCAAGGCCCCTGTGGGACAGGTATTGTGTCCAACCTGATTAGCTTGTTTCTACCCCAGTGCTTAGTACAGTGCCCGGCACATAATAAGTGCATAAAAATCACAATTATTATTATTAATATTATTATTATTGAAGAGGTGTCAGAGATTAAGTTCATCTTTAGGCTGCTCGCCTCTAGACTGTAAGCCTTTGAGCAGGGAATGTGTTTTTTATTATTATAATGTACTCTCCTAAGTGCTTAGTACAGAGCTCTGCACACAGTAAATGCTCAGTAAATATGATTGACTGACAATAAATTCTATTGAGTGACATGAGACTGGTGAAGCCCCCCACCTCATTCATACCGGTGTCTCAGCCACTCATTCAATCGTATTCATTGAGCGCTTACTGTGTGAAGCACTCCCACACCCATCATCAATCAGTGGTATTTATTGAGCGTTTAGTCTGTGCCAAACACTGTACTAAGTGCTTCACAATGGAGTCCCAAGGACTGCAGCCCAGTACAACCACCACTCACCCCTATGCCATCCATCTCTTTGTAGATTATGAGCTTCCTGAGATTCGGGGACCATGTCTAATTTTATCTTTTATTTTACACTTCCTCAGTGCTTAGAACAGGGCTTTGCACATAGTAGGCACTCGGTAAATGGCAATGAATAATGAACATATGAATGAATGAATGTTGTTCCATTCCCTTTGGAGTAAAGTCTAGAAATCCGGCCCCCATCCCGAGATGTTTACCAATACGGTCCTTTAAATCTGGTCTCCTGTTGTAGCCCATTTGAGAGAAGAAGAAAATCAGAAACAGCATGTAGGGAAGAGAAAGGGGCCTACAGTCTTCTTGACAGCCTGTCCCTTAAAAGACAGGGACATTAGCCATGGAGAAGATAATAAACTGGTGCCTCTTCTAATAGCAAACAAGTGCTTTTCTTAATGAAGACCCAGTCCAAATTGAATGGTTTGATATCTGCAGTTCCAACTAATTGGGAGACCATGCCTGTAACTTCCAACCGAATGTATTGACTTCTCCAGCCCTCAGAACAGCTGGGCTAGGAAATGGCTCCTGGTTACTTGGTGTTACTGACTGATTTTCCACTCGGTTACTTAATGGACCCTAGGATGCTCACAATCAGGGTCCCATGGCGGGGTCTAGGAAATTAGTCTCATGAGGAGCAGGAAAACTGGCATTTGCAATAAGCTTACCTCTAACAGGGGGTCTGCCTGGGCAAACCCTGCTGTGGGTAAAGTAATTGCTTTTTTAGAAAAAAAGAGGGCTCTTAAAGTAACAATCTTAGAAAAGCCTATTGAAAATTGGGGATTGTGCTTCGCCTGGTCAGCAATCTGCATATCAGGCATTTTTCTGGATGAAGAAGGGACACTCCACCCCAGTAAGGAATGAGGAGACGTTGTCACTTCCTGTTGATGAGACATGTCAGGAGAGTTGCAGACTGGCAACAAGGCTCTGCGCAGACCTCTTTGAAACAACAGCACTGTTCCAGCTAGCTAATTTTATGTGACCCAGATTTCTGAATGTTCCTGTTGTAATGAAAGTATAACTGACAGCTCTTGCCCACGCCAGTTATGTAGTGACAGGTCCTGAGCTCTGCCTCCTAGGTCTTCTGAGTCGTAGGAGTTCAATTTGTGTTTTCCTCAGAGAAGTGTAGAGTGGGCAACATCCTGGAGCTAGAAATTGAGAAGTTTACACTAGGAAATGGCTTGGTTTTCACAGATTCTCCAGACATAATTCTTGTATTTGCCATATAAAGGACTTTCTTGAAATTAGCAGGAAGCACCGTGGCCTAGTGGAAAGAGTACAGGTTTGGGAGACAGAAGGCCGTGGATTCTAATCCCGGCTCCGCCACTTGTCTGCTGTGTGACCTTGAGAAAGTCACTTCTCTTCTCTGTGCATAAATTATCTCATCTGTAAAATGGGGATTAAGACTGAGGGCTCTATGTGGGATAGGGACCGTGTCCAACCTGACAACCCTCTATCTATCCCTGCACTTAGTACAGTCTCTGGCACATAGTAAGCGTTTAACAAATACCACATTTTTCTCTCTAGACTGTAAGCTTGTTGTGGGCAGGGAATATGTTTGATTATGGAGAAGCAGTGTGGCTTAGTGGAAAGAACACGGACTTGGGAGTCAGAGGACGTGGATTCTAATCTCTGTTCCGCCACTATCTGCTTTGTGACCTTGGGCAAGCCACTTCTCTGTGCTTGTTACCGCATCTGTAAAATGGAAATTAAGACTTTGAGCCCCTTGTGGGGCAAACTGATTACCTTGTATCTACCCCAGCACTTAGAACAGAGCCTGGAACATAGTAAGCACTTAACAAATGCCATTATTATTATTATTATTATTATTGAATTATACTCTCCTAAGCCCTTAGTACAGTGCTCTGCACATGGTAAGAACTCAATAAATACGATTGGATGAGTGAATGAATGAACCCAGATGGAAACAGTTGCAGTCATTTCCGTGGCAGTTTTCAAAATCATTGTAAATCACTGGCTTTCCCTCCAGACCCAGAATGGGAGTTGGCACTGCTGCCTCAAATATGGGCCAGAGTCTGGTTTTCACTCTAAATTTGGAGCAGGTCCAAATCTCCCACTCCCCTCTGCATCGCCCTTTGATTATCCCCCCTCACAGCACTATGTACATATCTGTAATTTATTTATTTATAATAACGTCTCCCCGGCTACACTGTAAGACCATTGTGGGCAGGGAATATATCTGTTTATTGTTATATTGTACTCTCCCAAACCCTTAGTACAGTGCTCTGCACAAATTGAGCTCAATAAATTCGACTGAATGATGGACTCCTAGGTGCCGAATCCTCCAGAATGCCCCCATATCGACTAGTTCCACCTGGAATCCCCCAGATCCACATACCAACTACTCATTTTTGCTTCCTTTCCAGATTTCAGATGGCACCCTGCAGTTAATTCATTTTCAAGGATAACCTGGTAGAACTCTGCAGTGCTCCCAGAAAATAACTTGGACATTAATTCCACCCTTAGAACAGGTAACATTCAGTGGTTCTCTTTCAATGTAATGGAAGTCGCCGACTATAGACAGGTGCCTCGAATGCTATTTAAAATAAGCATCATACCACTCTCTCGTCCCTCATGATACAAAGCTTTATTCTGGGTGTTTTCGGTTTTAAGGCTGGTTCTTGAGCAGTGCAATAATCATCTTTGGGTAGGTGGCAAGAGCCCGGATTAGTCAATAATATATGAGATGTAGATATTTTGGTAATGTAGGGATGGAATCTGCTAAGGCTGGAGTCTTATGTTTCCATAGAGAAGTCCTTTGCTGGATGCTTTCTGGGAGCTTTGGGGTGACTTGCATTTGTCTAGAGATCTGAACTTCATTTAGGTACTTGCCTATTTTCAACAGAAGCCTAGATCCCATAGATGGTGAAAATAGTCTCCTATAGGGAGTCTCTCCTTACTTCATCAACATCATTTACTGATTGATTGCTTACTGTATGTAAAGCACTGAGCTAGGCACTTGGGAACATATATTACAAATAAAAGGCATGGTCCCTTGCCTTTGAGAAGCTTAAAGTAGCATGGGTGTGAGAGGTGGATGTGAATTGCACACATTTCATCCATCTTCAGAGACCTCCTAAAATCTCACCTCCACCAAGAAGCGCTCCCCAATTAATTCTCAATACCCCAACAGTTACCCTTAGCATTTATGCTCCCTCTCAAGTGCTTAGTACAGTACTCTGTATACAGTAAGCCCACAATAAATGTCATTGATTGATTGTTTCTATACCTATCCTCAGCACTTATATATACATTTGTATTCAGTGGTTTATTAATCTATTTCATCTTTACATCTTCTCCCTGCTACCAGTTATATCCTTATTCTTACTCCCGACCCCTCTATTTGTAAACAATTTGTCTCCTTGTCACCCCGTGACATTTCAGTGAGAGCAGGGGCCATATCTCTTTCTTCAGTTTGTCATATTCTCCCAAATACTTAGAACAGGTGTCTGTAAACAGTATAAATGCCATTGATTGACTCAAAAGTGACAGATAACTCCCAAGAGCTAAGGAGGTGGCAAGCTAAGGAAGCTGGAAAAGAATTGGGGAATGCCTCTTGAGAATGCGTGTGTTTTTTGTGTGTGTGTTCTGCTTTTTTTAGCAGAGCTTTAACGATGGAAGGGGACATGGTTTGGAGGACTTGATGAGACAGTGTTCATAGAGAGGGGGTATAAATGATGGATCAGAAGCTACAGCTAGTACAGAAATATATGGTTAGAAGGCTTGTTGTGAGGATGGAAGATTGCTGGGGAAAAAGAGAGTTCCCTTTAGACTGTAAGCATCTGTGGGCAGAGATTGTGTCTGCTGACTCGTACTGTACTCTCGCAAGTGCTTAATACAGTGCTCTGCAAGCAATAGGTACTCAATAAATTCCATTGATTGATTGATTGGAAGGATTCAGACTGATCTGCCCCTCATTTTATAAATCCTGTTTGGCCACCTTGGAATACAGGTCTAGTGAATTATTCATGCATTTCAGTTCTTCAAATATCTTCAAATACATTTTGGTTCCATTTATCTAGGTATCTTTCTGGTCAGAATTACCTGGGTGATTGCTAGTGTAGACCTCAGCCAGCAGTCTTAGGTTCATAGCTGTCTATTTTTCAGTGATTTATTTTCCCTCTTGTTTTTATCATTTATATCGACCCTCACTTTCTCTTAACTATTGTACTCCCATCAGTTTAGGCCCTACTTGTTTGCCCTATTAGATTGGAAGCTTCTCAAGGTCATGGACAGCATGTTTTGCACTTTCTGTATGTCCTCTATGTGTCCAGTACAGTTCTCTGCACTCAGTAGATGCTCAATAAAAAATTTTGATGATGCTGGACATACGTTGGCCCAATGGCTTTATGTAAGAAGAAATCTAGCCCCCAGGAAATTGAGTTTGCTACTCCAGCTCAAAATAAGGACTCTATGCTTGTTGCCTCTTATTTCAGATGGCTGTGTCTGGGAAGTTGCGATTTGCTGCAGACATGCCTAAATCCAGTAGCAAGCAACATGAATATCACATTTTCCAGGTCTCTCTGTGAAGCACCAACCCAGGTGTACTTTGTCGACAGCCCCTGTCTCAAGGGCTCTAGGCCAAGTGGCTGAGAGGATTATTGGAGAGACGGGCATCCAGGGGAATTCCATGGAGCTCATTTGGAACTGAAGTTTCATCTTTCCACTTCCCAGGTCGCAATGGGATTATGGGCTCAAGAATCAATTCACCCCCTCACACACATTACAGGTGTGGACAATTTCCGGGAATAGAGACAGGGATAATAATAATAATAATAATAATGGCATTTATTAAGCGCTTAGTATGTACAAAGCACTGTTCTAAGCACTAGGGGAGATACAAGGTGATCAGGTTGTCCCACGGGGGGCTCACAGACTTAATCCCCATTTTACAGATGAGGGAACTGAAGCACAGAGAAGTTAAGTGACTTGCCCCAAATCACACAACTAACAAGTGGCGGAGCCGGGATTTGAACCCATGATCTCTGACTCCAAAGCCCAGGCTCTTTCCACTGAGCCACGCTGCTTCTCATGAGCCATGCTGCTTCTCTGGGATGACACCAGGAGGGAAACTGGATGGATATTAGGTAGTCAAGACACCTGTGATGTCTCTGTGCTGTCACAGAAGCCAGGGAGAAGAAATAGGATTGTACAGAGAGAAATTGCAATCCAAAATGAAGAATCTGTGGAAACCAGATGAACCCACTTATGTTTCTTTATTTTCTGACTGACTCATCGCTTCAGGGATTTAAGAGAAGCCTCCGGCAGGAGAGTTGGTCTTGGGCTTAAATGTCTGTTATTTCCGTTTGTTTCTAAAAGACTGAATGTGATTAATGACACATTTTGAAAGGACCTTTGGCATCAAGATGGGAAGTATATTGCTGTGTGTGTCCTTTCCTGGAGCTTGCCTCTTACTGGAGTGGTGAGGGAGTGATGAGGAGATTCTGTGTTGTCAGGAGATTACGTTATTTGCCAGGGCTTAACCCAGCCCTGGGCCCACAGGATCTCTGACCCAGTATTTCTGAATAGCTCTTGCAGGGAAAAGTCCCCTTTGGTGGGACATGTCGGGGTATGGGAGTACTCTAGATATTTTTAACTGGACTTCCAATGAAGTCCAGGAATTTGTCATTTAATTAGTCCAGAGTTTCCCTGGGGAAACCCCTTGTAAGTTCTAGTATCTGTACCCTCCTCTCAACCTAGTAAAAATAATTTGGTAGGAAAATCCTACTGGAAAGGGGAAGGAAGGGAGGAGGGGTAAGCAGGAAGGTTCTACCTGTTGGAAGAACAGGTAGCAAAGAGACCTCAGTCTCCCACGGGTTAGAGTCCTTTCCTAGGCATGGTGGACACTGAATTTCCCTCCCGCTTTTTTTAAAAAATGCCTTTGTTAAGCACTCACTATGTGTCAAACACTCTTCTAAGGGCTGGGGTAGGTACAGGTTAATTAGGTTAGACACTGTCCCTGTCCCTGTGCCTGTCCCACTTAGGCTTCACAGTCTTGGGGAGAACAGGTATTTAATCCCTACTTTACAGTTGAGGCACAGAGAAGTTAAGTGACTTTCCCAAGGTCACACAGCAAGCAATTGGCAGAGCTGGGACTAGAACCCAGGTCCTCTGACTCCGAGACCTGTGCTTTTTCCACTAGGCCATGCTGCTTTTCAATCACAGCAGTAGGGATCAAACCATAGGTCTGAAGGATCTCTTTAAGAAACCTCTCCTGGGACTGCAGAGTCCCCGACTATGGAAGTGTGTTAGAAACTTGTGTTGTAAGTCTGTCATTGTGTAACTGAATGACATGCAATAATTTGGTAAAAATGCATTCTATATATTAAGTATGGTAGGATTTTTTTTGCTGTTAAAGAGTGAAGGGTAGCAATACAGTACTGTGTGGAAAATCCAAATATCCACAACTCTCTTTGCCTTTTCTTTCCTCTCCAAGGTCCCACAAATCATCCGTCCCAGAGCAGGCCCCTGCTGCTCTCTGGGACCATCTGTGACTAATAATAAAAACAGTGATGATATTTGTTAAGCACTTACTATGTGCCAAGCACTTTTCTAAGGGCTCAGATAAATATAAGGTTATCAGGTCCCATGTGGGGCTCACAGTCTTAATCCCCATTTTACAGATGAGGTAACTGAGTCATAGCGAAGTGAAGTGACTTGCCCAAAGTCACACAGCTGACTAATGGCAGAACCGAGATTAGAACTCACAACCTCTGACTTCCAACCCTGTGCTTTTTCCACTAAGCCATGCTGCTTCTCTGGAGTCAAGTCCAGACTTCTGTCCAATCGCCCACCATCAGGCCTTTGCTTACCTCATTCATGCCATAAAACTGTAACCTGCAACCCCTGTCTCAAACCTTCAAACTCCCAAATTCCTCTCTGATTGTTTGGACCAAAAAGGTCAAGAATTGCAGGTTTTCTTTCACTTTCAACTGCTATAAGGTGCATGTCATTGGTAGCCAAGGCCCTTCATGATTAGAATTATTTACATTGATGGCTCCATCGCTAAAATGAAATTTCCCTCATCTTGTGATCATATTTAGTTTTGGGATTTCAGCTTTCTGACAAAGGGTATTTTTTTTTCAAAAGTCAGAAGATTTCTTTGCACATATAACAATTAACTGCTGGCAGACTCTTTCGCAGCGCATACTGTAATTACACCAATCAGTTTGGCTGATAAACTTAGAATATCACCATGATTAAGGGGAGAGAATCACTCAAAACACAAGCTTTACATATCCTAATTTGGCAGGATAAAAAACATCATGGAAGCCCAGGCCCTGTCACTCAAATGCAAACATTTGTACAGGTGTTCTATATTCCCAAATTAACTGTAAACAGTGGGGTGGCCCCAGACCCCCCAACACCATACCAGGAAGCCACATATTTTCTTCTCTTTTTACTGAAAAGTGGAGCTTTTTGGTTACTACAGTCAACTGAAATTCAGATCCCTCTTGGTCCTAGTTCCGGCTTTGTTGCTGGCTTGCAGTTGTTAAAGTCAATATTAGAACACAAAATGCAAATATCAACCATAATCAATGCCTGACAAACCTCATAAGGGTAAGATTAGATTAGGGTCAGAAATCGAGGGCAGACTCACCTGGAGAGATCTATGCTTAGCTCATTAGTGAACTAATTGTCTCAGATCTTTCTCCCCTCCCACCCAAACCCCATCAGATAAATATCCTGATTGGGAGAGAAGCAGCGTGGCTCAGTGGAAAGAGCATGGGCTTTGGAGTCAGAGGTCATGGGTTCAAATCCCGGCTCCACCACTTGTCAGCTGTGTGACTTTGGGCAAGTCACTTCACTTCTCTATGCCTCAGTTACCTCATCGGTAAAAGGGGGATTAAGACTGTGAGCCCCACATGGGACAACCTGATCACCTTGTCACCTCCCCAGTGTTTAGAACAGTGCTTTGCACATAGTAAGCACTTAATAAATGCTTTTATTATTATTATTCCAAGATTCCATGCCTGCCTCATTCTCTAGAAATCCTTCCTCTCCCACCTTCCCAGGATCCCAAACACTTCCCACCATTTTGAGTAGCTGTTCCCAGTATCCAACTCCTCCTCCCAATCTAGAGATAGGAAGACATCTGGGAAAGTGGTCAGGGAGAGTGTCCCAGGTTTCATTCATTCATTCAATCATATTTATTGAGCACTTACTATGTGTAGAGCATTGTATTAAACACTTGGGAAAGTACAATACAGCCGTAAAGAGAGACAGCCCCTGCCCCCAACGAGCTCACAGTCTGGGGAGGGGGGAACAGATGTCAATATATGTAAACAGGCATCAATATAAATAAATAAAATGACAGATATATGCATAAGTGCTGTGGGGCAGAGAAAGGGGGGAAGAGCAAAGGGAGTGAGTTAGGGTGATGAGGGAGTGGGAGATGAGGAAAAGTGGGGCTTAATATGGGAAGAGGCTTAATATGGGAAGGCCACTTGGAGAAGATGTGCCTTCAGCAGGGCTTTGAAGCTGGGGAGAGTGATTGTCTGATGGATTTGAGGAGGGAGAGCGCTCCAGACCAGAGGTAGAATGTGGGCCAGGGGTCGGCGGTGGGACAGGCTACCCCTCTTCCACAGCTGTAAGGACTCTCTAAGCAATGCACATCACATTGGAAGGTCATGCATGCAGGCTGTACAATAGGAAATGGCACTTCATCATCCAAATCCAACTGAGACAAACGTCTAATCACCACCCAGGCAGTAGAGACCTGCCCTTTGACATTCTTGAGCAGCAGAAATCCCTGGAAGGCGGAGGGGCTTACGGTTTTCCCTGAAATTGAAAATTAATCCTAGAGGCTGTGTCCCTGGGAACCATCACCTTAAAGGGAAAATGCCCCCAAATTAACTTTAAATTCCCTTAAACCCACATTAGTCACAATCCTTCACAGCAACCCTGACTAAACAGCAACCTTTTACTGGGTTCTTAGAGCTACACATCTAGTCCCTGCTAAGTAGAGAGGAAATGCAACTGATGGAGTTCCTTAGCCTGAAAAAAGAGAAGGTCAAAGGCAGATTGAATAGCTATTTTTTGGTATTTAAAAGGTTATTATGAGGAAGAGCAGGAGGTGGACAAATAGGAAGTGAGAAGGGGAAGAGGAAAAGGAGAAAGGGAAAAGGAGGAGAAGGAAGGGAAGGGGGAGAAAAGGAGGAAGAGAATGAGGGCGAGGAGGAGAAGGATGAGGAGGCTGCTGTCCAGTTGTAGTCCATGACTTCAGGGAGCTGTAAACTGCTGAAACGAGCTTTAATTAATGATAGCATTTATTAAGCGCTTACTATGTGCAAAGCACTGTTCTAAACGCTGGGGAGGTTGCAAGGTGATCAGGTTGTCCCACGGGGGGCTCACAGTCTTCATCCCCATTTTACAGATGGGGTAACTGAGGCGCAGAGAAGTTAAGTGACTTGTCCTAAGTCACACAGCTGACAAGTGTGGTGAGAAAGTTCAGTTAGTCTCAATGAAGCATTCCTGAATGGTGAGGATGACTGTAATGGATTCTCCATCTCTGGAGTTCTTTCAAACTAGCAGAGACTTTTTCCCCCATCTCATCCACAGCACGCAAGCCCCCCTCCTGTTTTGGAGGGGAGCCTGATTAGGAGCCTGATTAGGAGTGAGCACTGGGCAGGATGGCTCCTGGGAGACCTCTCCAAGAATATAATTCTATTGTTTGGCTCTAGTTCTAGCAGATAGCATTTTGCCAAAACAACCCATATCATTTTAGATGCAATTCTATTGAAGGATCTAGATTCTGACTGCAAAGATATATAGGAAAGTGAAATATACAGATGCCCATGGGGACATAAGCAATTGACCCCACTAATTAAGTGTTTTGGTAATCATGGATTTCAGTGCAAAATAATGGGAGTGTATTCCTTTAAGTAAAATAGTAAATTTGAAAGAGGAATATATTTTTCCAAGGTGACTGGCAATCATACTTTTTTCAATTTAAAAAAGTTTCAAAGTACAAATACATTTCGGGTTTGAGTTTTCACATTCAAATCTAGTTTCCACCGGAGACTACCTGGCCTTTTGATTTGTACAGAAATTGCTACATATTATAAAGTTAAAGATCAAAGCTTAAGGAAAATCCAGTCATGTTTGGAAATCTTTTCATTTCTCCCTTACTGCGTAGGTTGCATTACTGATAATGTTCTCTTGCCCAGTGAGACCAATACACTTTGGATTTAGGAGTATTTCTTCAGGTATCAGCACATGAAATGTGTCTCTATATGTTGCCAATTTGGACTTCCCAAGTGCTTAGTACAGTGCTCTGCACACAGTAAGCGCTCAATAAATATGATTGAATGAATGAAATGTGCCGGATAATCAGTTTTTCTGCACAGCATCCAAGGGTGGTAGGTCTCATTCACACTAGAGGGCTGGGTGCTGTTTAAATCTTTCTACTGGGTGTCCCTGTGACATAGAATTTGCATGAATGGGAAGTTTCGGGGTAATAGTTTATTGTAATGAAGGACATCATCATCAGTGGTATTTTTTGAGCGCTTAATGTGTGCAGAGCACTATACTAAGCATTTGGGAGAGTACAATACAGTCGGTAGGCACATTGCCTACCCGCAACGAGCTTACAGTCTAGCTGATATCTGGCTTTTGATATATTTGAAGGACAGTAATCTTAATCCAAAGGCATTCTGGGAACCTTTTTCTCCTTGAGTGGAGCATTCACTCATTCCATCGTATTTTTTGAGCGCTTACTGTGTGCAGAGCACTGTACTAAGCGCTTGGGAAGTACAAGTTGGCACCATAAAGAGACGGTCCCTACCCAATAACGGGCTCACAGTCTAGAAGGGGGAAACAGACAGCAAAACAAAACATGTGGACAGGTGTCAAGTCATCACAATCTCTCCTGTACCTCTGGAACCCTCCTGGTGCTGTGGACCGGGCCAGTTTGAATGACTGCGTGAGGGAATGATGAATCAATGAAGCATTCTCCTGGCCCCTGCCATTGGCTTTATTTTGGTTTTGACTGTTCATTTCAGTGCTACCAATTTTCAGTCAGAAGTTCCAAAATCAAAAAGGATGTAGAGTGAACATGGAATTTGTCCGTGCCAGATTTCTCAGAACCAAGAGGAGGGCCTGCCCTTTGAAGTGTGAGATTAAGAGTGATGCCGTGTAAGTGCACTGTAGGAAGGTGGGAAGCAGAATGCCTGGTGGAAAGAGCCCAGGCCTTGGGAATCGGATGACCTGGATACGAATCCCAGCTCCGCCACACGTCTGCTGTGTGATGTTGGGCAGGTCATTTCACTTCTCTGTACCTCAATTACTTCATCTGTAAAATGGGGATTTAGATTGTGAGCCCCATGTAGGACAGGTGTCCAGCCTGATTAGCTTGTATCTACCCCAGCAGTCAATCGTATTTAATAATAATAATAATGATGATGATGGCATTTGTTAAGCGCTTACTATGTGCCGAACACTGTTCTAAGTGCTGAGGTAGATACAAGGTCAACAGGCTGTCCCACGTGGAGAATCACAGACTT
Source organism: Tachyglossus aculeatus (assembly GCF_015852505.1). Lineage (NCBI taxonomy): Eukaryota > Metazoa > Chordata > Mammalia > Monotremata > Tachyglossidae > Tachyglossus > Tachyglossus aculeatus. Next base: position 37,329,458 of record NC_052067.1, on the reverse strand, counting down.
AATCCCCATTTTACAGATGAGGGAACTGAGGCACAGAGAAGTGAAGTGACTGGCCCAAAGTCACACAGCTGATAAATGGCAGAGCAGGGATTCAAACCCATGACCTCTGACTTCCAAGCCCGGGCTCATTCCACTGAGCCACGCTGCTTTGAGCACTTACTATGTGCAGAGCACTGTACTAAGCACTTGGGAAATACAATACAACAACAAACAGATGTGTTCCATGACCGCAACAAGCTTACAGTCTAGTACAATGCCTGGAACATAGTAAGAGCTTCACAAATACCATAAAAAACAAAAGGGTGAATTTTCTCTCTTTGGGTCAGCTGGTGGAGGATAGCCTCACAAAGGTAGAATGGGAATGAAGATGATTTGTCTGGCACAAAGGATTAGTCAACCAGTGTTTTAAAGTCTTTTAAATACGATTGATTGATTGATTGATTGATTTAACACTGGCCATGATAGACTGATTCAGCAGGGAAGCTTGGACCTTCCAGAGATCTATCACCCTGCTGGTCTTTATGTAGGAAAGTCTGGTCAGCGAGACTCCGCATGGAGCTACAGCCTCAAAACACAAGCAATCAGAAATTGAAAAATCACAGGTTTTGCTTCCTTGAGTTTTAAAATGAGAGAAGGCCAAAGGCAAGCTCCAAATATATATTTCCGCTGCTCCCTCTTATTCCTGAATGCCAAGATTTCTCAGCAGTTAGCTGTGAGCAGAATGTGAACTGCAGGTGTCATAACATCTATCTTGAAAGTGAGGCGTTAATTGATATTTAGTGAGATTCTGCTCATAGGAACAGCAGCAGCCCATGCTGTTTAATCCTCCCTATAATTACAGAACTCTCAGGGCTCAAGTAAGATTTTGACAAAGTACCAGTGGATTGTCAATTGAATGTTTTATCCCAGAAGCAACAGTTCAAAGATTTTTGATGTTTATAACTCATGAAGAGAACCCTAAAAAAACAAAGGTCCATTGTTAGAGTCTGGAGGGGCCCCATAGGTGCAGGGGGAGGGGACGCCTACCCCAACTCAGATTGGTTGGGTGGATTGGGAGCCAAAGTGGTGGTGGGAAGGAAGAGGGAAGGCAGGAAGAGTGCAGTTTCTTAGGGAAAATTCCTAAAAAGGCTGCTAGAGTTTGAAGAAAATCAAACCCCATAAATCCACAGTTGCTTCTCTCCTTCCCAAGCTCATCTCCTCCCCTCAGAGATAGCAGTGCATTTAGCTGATCTCTGGGTGGTGTCTAGCCACTAGAAGTCAGGAGAATAAAACTCCTGAGTAGTATACTCTGATTTCTCTGTTTTTTGCTTTCTTTTTACCCAAAGAATACAAACACTCACCCTTCATGTTCATTCTGTAAGAAGACCCCAAGATAAATCAGATAGAACAAGAAAATATTTTATTCTAATTGGAAGTGGGACTTTTCCCTTTCCCACCCACCTCTTCCAGCATCAATACTATAACCTGCAGGCTACGTATGTCCTCAATGTCATCAGTAAGTGCTCTAAAAAATCCAGGTGCCATACTATATGTTTTGGGGGCTTGGAGGGAAAGGGGAGCCTTCAGGGGGGAAAGGGGAGAACAGTGAAAATTAACAGACGTACACCCTGCCGTCAAGGAGCTCACAGTCTAAAATTTGAGGGAGACGAAACTCAGGTGACATGTCCAACTCCATAGTAATGAGGATATAATGAATTTGCAGTTTTTCATTCTCCCTGAAGTTGAACAGCAGGAGATGGGGCAAGGCAGTTGGGAGAGAGAGTGGGCGCTTCCTTTACTGGGCATCGGAGTGGGGAGGGAGAGAGAGAGTGGCATCTCAGGCCTCCCTCAGCTCATTACCTCCAGATGTTGGGAAAATCCTCGACTATGTATTGGCTCCAGATGAATCATCAGTTTGAGGCTTAGAAGGCTAAGAACAGTGTTGCCATCCAAAAGATGTTTGGAATCAATCCCTAAGGCTGGATTTTGTGACTGAAACTTGAAATAGTGTGACTGACACGAGTTCTCTCAGCTTTGGGTGTTTTGGAAGTGAGCCTCATTTTTTAAATTGTTTGTTAAGTGCTTACTATGTGCCCGGCACTGTACTCAGTGCCGGGATAGATACAAGCTAATCAGGTTGGACACAGTCCAGTCCCACAAGGGGCACACAGTTTTAATTCCCATTTTACAGATGAGGTAACTGAAGCACAGAGAAATGAAGTGACTTGTCCAAGGTCACACAGCAAATAAGTGGCGGAGCCGGGATTAGAACCCAGGTCTTTCTGATTCCCGGGCCCCTGCTCTATCCACTAAGCCATGCTGCTCCTCAACATGCTCATTCCCTCTAAACTGGAAGTAGAAAGATGCAACCTCTGAAGGATGCACTGATCCTGATTTACTCAAGCTATCTACTTCTTCTTTTTAAAAAAATCACAAAGGAGGGGTTCCCCCATCTTCCCTCTTAATGGTGTGCTGAGAGATGCTTCACCACTCTAGATTACGTTCAGGATGTCGTTAATTAGAGGGCAGTAATATTAAAGCCCACTTCTCTGAGTAATTGAGAATTTGTCAGGATGAAGAAGGTCATCAGATATATGATTGTGTGGTGAAAATCCTTCTAAATTAATTAAGGGACAAACCTCCAAGAACTATTAGATATATAGAAAGCTCATTTAATTTTCCTCTGAAGACTTTGTTTGCTGTTCGGGTTTCCCCTGAAATGATGCAATTTTTCTGACGATTCAGGCAACCACCCTGCCCCTTATCAGCTTTCTCCGAGTTCCCCAGCCACCTTCCCCATCTGTAAAGATATTTTTCTGATGATTCAGGCAACCACCCTGCCCCTTATCATCTTTCTCCGAGTTCCCCAGCCACCTTCCCCATCTGTAAAGGTATTAATACTGATTCCGAGGCCTAAGAAGCCCTTTTTCTTTGCCTCACTTGTCCCAATAGCAACTCCATAAATTTTAACATCATGTTATCCACAGTGATCGTGAGGAAAGAGAAAAAAGTGCCCATCTTCTCAAGAAACATGAGTCAAAGAGTCAGGTGCACCCTAGAAGTACTTCCAGGATTGCATGTTTCCATGGAGTTCTGACAATGCATAAAATGTGACTTTAAAATTTTTTTACAATCCTGAGTAGGAAGTAAACCTGAGCTTCCTGGTCCTGGGTCACTAAATGAGTTGGTCAGTAGTATGAGCATAAACGGTGTCATCCCGGGTCATTCCAGACAGCCTGATATTCTGGAAATGACAGGATGGTTGAAAGAACAGAATGAAGGTTGCTCTCTTTGACATCTATCTAAGTGACTGTTACAATCTGAGCGTCCTACCCTTTCCCCCTAATTCACTTCTTCCAAGACATTAGGGGATTTATCAAATGGTGTCCTCACAGTGTGGGTTCACTTCACATTTGTGAGCTGAGGGGCTTTCAACTTACTTGTCTTTGTCTCTTGCTTATATTAGGCTGCACACTATCTCTGTCTCTCTTGAACAGAGAGCCATTCTGAGGATTTCTGATGAAACTTGGGTGTATCCCCAATCAGAGCAACTCAACAAGGGAGAATCACAATTAACATTAATCCACAATTAATTTCTTTTTCCCTGTCTCAGTAACTCTGTAAATCTTTCTCCTTATATACATACATATATGGTTCATATATTTTAGGAATTCAAATAACTTTTCTGACATTACCACTCAGTCAGCTCTCCCCTTCCTATCTAATCTTGCTAATCTCCCACTACAACTCAATCTGCACTCTTCATTCATTCAGTCGTATTTATTGAGTGCTTACTGTGTGCAGAGCACTGCAGTAAGCGCTTGGGCACCAACCTGCTCACTGTCCTTTAATCTTCTTCATCTCATCCATGACCCCTTTGCTCATGTCCTCCCGCTGGCCTGAAAATCTCTCCCTCTTCATATCTGACAGACCGCCACTCTTAATTTAAATCACACATCTTTCAGCAGGCCTACTCTGACTAACCCCTCATTTCCCCAACTATTTACCCTCCTTTCTGCATCACATATGCATTTGTATCTGTATCCCTTAGGCACTTTGATACCCTCCCCATCCCAGCCACCCAGTACATATGTGCATATCATTTATTTTAATTTTTGTCTCCCCTACTAAGCTATAAGCATCTTGAGGACAGGAATCATTTCTATCCACTCTATTGTACTGTACTCTCCTTTGCTTTTAGTATGGTGCTCTGTACACAGTAAGCATTCAATAAATTCCATTGATTGATTGATGGATGGATGGATTATGTAGGAAATCCTTTGCAGTAGATGATAAGGACTCCCAGGAAATCAGTAATAGGTCCGGGTTTAGGAAATGGGGCTCCTAATAGGGGATTCTGTTTTGTATTCATTGTCTGTGCTTCCTGGATGGTGACATTTGAATTTCTGCTCTCTGGAGAGCTAGACTTCTTATTCCAGATTCCTCAACCAGGTGCTTTTTACAGGCATTTGTATCATTTTAATTTTTTAAACATGAAATCCTCTTCCAATCTATGATCACACGGATAAAGGCTAACTCCTTCCTTTTATAGAATCAAACTCTAAATTCATTTTAACAGAAGACAAAAAAAGGTATGTTTCAAGGATGGTATCTTCAATGGTTTTTTTTTTTTAAATCTTCAACAAATCCATTCCAGTAGAAAGGAAAAAATACCTTCCTTCAATAGAAGATTTAAAAGAAGTGGAGTCCAATAGCTTCCTTTAAAATTTAGAATACCGATTTACATATGAAGGAAAGGAGAAAATGGAAACAAATAATATCTCTTTATGGAGATCAGCTGGGTAATGGGGTATATGTAGACTTTTGTGGCCATCTAGAAGGGTTGCATGCTCACTGTTCCTAAGATGCTTTCAAATTCCATTCACTCAAGAAGGGCAGCACAGGTCTGAGTATTACTGATAAATACCTGCTTTGTGGTTCGCCTCAGAACACAATACTTCACGTTACCCATGCTTAATTGCCTTGCTCTAAAGTAGATGGGCTTTGGACTTAAACATTTCATTTCATCTGCATTAAATCTCTAAACTGTCCTTGCAGCTTAGCCTCTCAACTTTGAGTTAGCATGGAATATGTCGTTCAAGCGTGGAAAAAAATAGGAGCATATTCTCTTCAGTGGAAAAATCTTCTCATTAGCCATAAGCATCTCTTTTTGTAACAAGACTTGAACATGCTTTTCATCTGTCTTCATAACCAGCAGGTGCATTGGTCAAAAAATGGATTTCTATTAGCGGGTATCTGGGGCCAGTTTTAGCCCTATAGAAGCAGATTCCAAAAGGTGAAGTGCTCTTCCTGGATACTCTGCCTTCAGTGCTCGTTTCTCAACAATCACTCTCTCTAGTCAGCTTAGGAAACAAAATTTCCCAACAAATTGCATGTATCGATGGGCAAGCTTGGCTCAGACCTGCAAGGCTTTCCAGTATTCATTGCCAGCTTTTGCTGGGAGGTTTGTGGATGCTCTTTACCTTTCAGACAACCCTGACTAACTATGACCAATGTAAGTCTTTGATGCCAGCAAATTGCCCTCATCCCCTCTCTCCCTGCCTGGCCCGTAAGGAGTTCATTGCTCTGCAAGGTGGCAGAGTGTGTTTGATCAATGTTGTATTGTAATGACAGAGAGATCAAAGATTGTTACTGCCTGAATTTTTAGAAAGTGTTCGATTTTCAGCCCCTAGAATCAAATTTTATCACCTATTTCCCCTCCCTTCTCCCCTACCTCTGTAGAAACACAAGGCATAATGGGGCCTGAGGATTAATTTGTCTTCTCCTCATAGTCAATCTGGGGGACAGTCCAAACTCTGCAGCTCTGTCATTCTCTTTAATAATATATATACATATTTTACTTGATCGATTGATTTTATTTCGTTTATATGTATAGAGGGTCTTTTGTTCTTGAAGGTGATGTCATTCTTCATAAAGTTCTTAATATGCATCTGGATGTGGCTGAAAAGACCAAAGTGAGATTCATCGTCCTTCGCTTATTGAAGAGATAGTTCCTTGCTGCACTGATGTGTTTTCCCCATACGGGGTCTATCTTTGTTTTTAAGACTTCCTCTTGCTATTCCAATCTTTGCAAGCCTTTAATAATAATATTAATAATACAATTTAACTCATTCATTCAATCACATTTATTGAGCGCTTACTGTGTGCAGAGCACTGTACTAAGCGCTTGGGAAGTACAAGTCGGCAACATATAGAGATGGTTCCTACCCAACAATGGGCTCACAATCTAGAAGGGGGAGACAGACAACAAAACAAAACAAGTAGACAGATGTCAATACCATCAGAATAAATAGAATTATAGCTATATGCACATCATTAAAAAATAGAGTAATAAATATGTACAAATATTTGTGGGGAGGGGAAGGGGTAGGGTAGAGGGAGGTGATGGGGTGGGGAGGGGGAGGAGAGGAAAAAGGGGGGGGGGCTCAGTCTGGGAAGGCCTCCTGGAGGTGGTGAGCTCTCAGTAGGGCTTTGAAGGGAGGAAGAGGGCTAGTTTGGTGGATGTGTGAAGGGAGGGAATTCCAGGCCAGACATAGGACATGGGCCAGGGGTTGATGGTGGGACCGGCAAGAATGAAGACAGTGAGAAGGTTAGCAGCAGAGGAGCGGAGTGTGCAGGCTGGGCTGCAGAAGGAGAAAAGGGAGGTGAGGTAGGAGTGGGCAAGGGGTGGAGAGCCTTGAAGCCCAGAGTGAGGAGTTTTTGCTTGATTCGAAGGTTGATAGGCAATCACTGGAGACTTTTGAGGAGGGGAGTGACATGCCCAGAGCGTTTCTGTACAAAGATAATCTAGGCAGCAAAGTATAGACTGAAGCGGGGAGAGACAGGAGGATGGGAGATCAGAAAGGAGACTGATGCAGTAATCCAGTCGGGATAGGATGAGAGATTGAACCAGCAACATAGCAGTTTCGATGGAGAGGAAAGAGTGGATCTTGGTGATGTTGCGGAGGTGAGACCGGCAGATTTCGGTAACAGACTGGATGTGAGGGGTGAAAGAGAGAGCAGAGTCAAGGATGACACCAAGGTTGCAGGCTTGTGAGACAGGAAGGATGGTAGTGCTGTCTACAGTGATGGTAAAGTCAGGGAGAAGACAGGGTTTGGGAGGGAAGATAAGGAGCTCAGTCTTGGACATGTTGAGTTTTAGATGGTGGGCAGACATCCAGATGGAGATGTTCTGAAGGCAGGAGGAGATACGAGCCTGGAGGGAGGGGAGAGCAGAGGCAGAGATGTAGATTTGGGTGTCATCCGAGTAGAGATGATAGTTGAAGCCATGAGGGTTTATGAATTCACCAAGTGAGTATAGATGGAGAGTACTAATATTAGTACTACTAGTAATGATAATATTAATTGTATTTGTTCAGGGCTTACTTTGTGCTAAACACTGTAATAAGTGCTGGACTAAATCCAAGATAATCACGTTGGACATAGTCCCTGTCCCAGAGCAGCCCCTTTCTCAACAGCTCTCTGCCAGGCTAGTCTTCCTCCTCCACTGGTCCCCCAGCAGGCCACTGCTGTGTTGTGTTATTTGAGCGTCTGTTTCCCTATGCCTTTTTTTTTAATGGGTTTGTTAACTGCTTACTATGTACTAGGCACTGTACTAAGAGCTGGGGTAGATACAAGCTAATTAGTTTCATTCATTCAATCGTATTTATTGAGTGCTTACTGTGTGCAGAGCACTGTACTAAGCGCTTGGGAAGTACAAGTAGGTTGGACACAGACCCTGTCCCACATAGGGCTCACAGTCGTAATCCCCATTTTACAGATGAGGTAACGGAGGCATAGAGAAGTGAAGTGATTTCCCCAAGGTCACAGAGCAGATATGTGATGGAGCTGGGATTAGAACCCAGGTCCTTCGGGCTCCTAGACCTGCTCTGTCTACTAGGCCATGCTGCTTCTCTGCCTTCCTAGCTTGCAGGTAGCTCATTTTAGTTCACCATAGAGCAGCTGTTTGGACATTTGGTGATAACCCATTCCACTCTCCAGAGAATCCTGCAATCCTTCTAGCAACCATGGGTCTATAAAGCTCTAGAAGGTCCATATGGCTGCGGTACTTGGACCTACTAGAAGACTATTCCATCTTCTTGAACTGTTTCACCAGCATCACCATGAACCAAACTCAGCATGAAAGAGTAGGACGAGACTCAATGTAGGAACTGGGAGACTGAGAGGTCAAAGAAATATGACCCTCTCACCTACAGTACCCCAAACGCAAGGCTCTTCTAGATGCTGTGCTCGTACTCTCCCGCTACTGCTCCGGATCAAGGTCCCATTTCTTCTCATCCCTGGCCAAGCTTAGGCCTAGCGTGGTTCTCGGGCACACTCAGATTTGACAGCATTCCAGTAAGGGTATTGACACCAAATTGACAGGGTGCTAAATCACGCTTCATTGATGAGGATGATAATCTGAGGTAGAGAGAGGAATAATATCAACAGTGGTACTTGTCAGATTCTCCTTAATGTCTCTTCCTGATCAATGACTGATCAGGGGAAGATGGAGAAGGGGTACGTGATTCAGGAAGTTCCCCTTTACCCATTTTCTTGTCAAGGAACAATCAGCACATGGAGGGAAGTGTAGCTGTGCTTCCCTCCACAGTCCTCTACCAGGATGTGGTGATGGGAAAGTTGTTAGATATTTAAAGCTAGTGAGGAAATCACAAGAAATTTGCCAAAGGAAGACTGAACATGCAATATCTTGGGGATTGGAGTGGGTTGGGGCTGTCTGGTTGAACTTTGTGATTAGTTTTCTAAATTTGAACAAGCTGTTGATAGCAGCTGGGGTGTCTGCGGGAACCTTGAGAAATGTGACAGCCTAGTGTTCCCTTCACTCTAGGTGGATCTGGCTTCAGTTTGTGAAATTCCAAAATTTGTAAAGTATTTGTGAGATCGCTCCGATGTTGTAAGAAAAGTCACCTGCCCTTGAGTGTTAGTGGTTCTCTTTTGAAGGAGAGGAACCTCCAATTTCCACAATTCTCTGACTTTAGAGCTTCTTTTTCCTGAAAAGGAATTGTCTTGTCCTTGATGGTTAACAAGCAATTCAGTGGCCCTGACGTATTACAGAGCCAAAGAAGTCAGAGAGGCGCATTGTGTCCCAACGTAATGGTCGATGAAGAGCAGAGCAATAGGAAAGAAAATGTTTTTATCCTATCATTCCACCCCTGACCCCAACTACCCACCAACACTTACACCAACCTTATCTTATTTTGATTCAGTAGAAAGCATCGAGTAACAATATTTCTGACGTCTTTTATGGCTAAGAAAACGTTTTGCTTTTTTAGGCTAATGCTGTTGTACAAAATCCAAGAATAATTAATAATTGTGGTATTTGTTAAGCGTTTACTGTATGCCAAGCACTGTAATAAAGATGATGGCATTTGTTAAGCGCTTACTACGTGCCAAGCACTGTACTAAGCACTGGGGTAGATACAAGATAAGGGTTCTAGGTGGGCAAGGTGAGCAGGGTAACCACCCAGAAGGAACATGCTGGGATGACAGGCAGCCTATCTGATCTCCCTACTGTCCCTATGGCCTCCTTACCCACCCTACCCTCTGTGTCGAATAAACACTTGACTGTGAACCCTTTAAAGACTTTAATACTCGCCACAGCCCCAGAGCACTTATCAATCAACCATATTTCTGTAAGCTCGTGGTGAGCAGGGAACATGCCTTCCAACTCGGTTGTACTATGCTCTCCCAGATGCTTAGTTCAGTGCTCTGCACATAATAAGCACTCAATAAATGCCATCCACCTACTGATTAATTGATCGATTGAGTGCTTACTGTGTGCAGAGCACTTGGGAGAGTAAAATATAGAAGAGTTCAAAAATAATAATAATAATGGCATTTATTAAGCATTTACTATGTGCAAAGCACTGTTCTAAGCACTGGGACAGTATAAATAAGTTCCCTGCCCAGAAGGAGCTATGCAACATATCCTTATCATCTATTATTTCCCCTACCTGTAATTTATTTAATGTCTGTCTAACCCCATACACTGTAAGCTTCTTGTGGGCAGGGATCCCGTCTACCGACTCTATTGTACTGTACTCTCCCAAGCACTTGGTACAGAGCTCTGCACATGATAAGCACTCAGTCTATACTATTTGTTGGTGGATTGGCTGATTGATTGGTCAGAGTGGTGTAGAGAGAAACCAAAGTAGGAAGGGGTGGGCTAGGACCCAGAGGGGGTTAAATGAAGGTGGGGGGAAAAAAGTCAGGGAGGACAGGGTGATCTCAGAACAGCCAGTCCTGGGCTGATCTTTAACTGGAACAGAACCCTCCGTGACTCAATTTTCTATGTATTTTTAATGATATTTTCTAAACATTTACTATGTGCCAGGCACTGTACTAAGCTCTGGGGTAGATACAAGCTAATTAGGTTGGACACAGTCCATGACCCCCATGGGGCTCACAGTCTTACTCCCCATTTTACAGATGAGGTCACCGAGGCTCAGAGAAGTGAAGAGTCTGGCCCCAGGTAATATACGTCAGAGAAGTGGTGGAGCTGGGATTAGGAACAATAAGGAATAAAGTGCTCTTGTGACAACTGGGGACCAAATATCTGCAGCAGCGCTGATGGGCTGCACTGCAGTTTATGTGTGTCCACTAATATCTAGGAACTAGGGGACAGAGGCAGATACGAAAAAGCAATTAATTTTTTCATTCTCAGTCATCAGTGTCCAGCTTGTAGCTTTTCCCTCCCACAGGCTCAACACTTTCTGCTTCAGAAGGCTGGCAGATACATGCCATGGTATTGTTTTTTGTAGAAAGCATCACCCGGCTGAAGTATTCCTTTCATAAAGTTGGTTGCCTTGGTGTTCGAGGGTGAATTAGTGTACATTAGTGCTCTGGTCTGGCCCTTTGGATTCATAATTTCTGCAGCTTGTATTTCCACAATGTTGGTCATTTCCGGCTTAGACTGGAGATTTCCTGAGTTTTCTTTTTGTTGTGAATCGACTGTCCATTTTTATTGAGAAGCATCATGGCCTAGTGTGCTTGTGGCAGGGAATGTGTCTGTTTATCGGTATCTTGTACTCAGAGAACCACTTACTGCAGTGCTTTGCACACAGTAAACACTCAAATATGATTAAACAAATGAACGAATGAATGAATGGAAAGATCATGGGCTTGAGAGTTCAGAGGACCTGGGTTCTAATCCCAGTTCTGCCACTTGTCTCCTGTTTGACCTTGGGCAAAACATTTCACTTCTCTGTGCCTCAATTATCTCATCTGTAAAACGGGGATTAAGACTACAAGCACTATGTGGAACAGAGACTGCATCTAACCCAATTATCTTGTATCTACCCCAGTGCTTAGTACAGTGCTTGGCACGTAGTAAGCGCTTAACAAATGCCATCATTATTATTACAGTAACTGGCATATAGAGAAGCTGTGTGGCTCAATGGAAAGAGCATGGGCTTTGGAGTCAGAGGTCATGGGTTCAAATCCTGGCTCCACCAATCGTCAGCTGTGTGACTTTGGGCAAGTCACTTCACTTCTCTGGGCCTCAGTTCCCTCATCTGTAAAGTGGGGATTAATCCCCCCATGGGACAACCTGATCACCTTGTATCTTCCCCAGCGCTTAGAACAGTGCTTTGCACATAGTAAGCACTTAATAAATGACATTATTATTATAGTAAATGCTTAAACCCTTGGTTTTGATATCAATACTTGCAATTGATCTGGTGTTTTCCATGGCTACCCTGTGACAAAGCTGGGACCAGATCAGGTGAATAGGGGTTTTTAAGATATGGGATGAGGGATCTGCAAAGGCAGTCCAGGTGTTAAATTAAGTACCGGGTGGTTTCTAGTCCGGTGCTTAATTTGTGTCATGGCTTGCCTGGGGTTTGTCTAGAATTGTCTCTTCAAAAACCCTGGATCTCTGGCTTTGCTCGTAGCTTCTGTATCTCTAGGATTAGCTGTTTCTGGCCCCTGCAACTCTAAGTTTGGGTATTCCTAGGTAAAGTACCTGTGGTATTGACTGTTCAGAGCCCTGGTACTTCTGGACTTGACTGCTTAAATGATATATTTTAAATTACTTATTCATTCAGCGCTTAGAACATTGCTCAGCACTTACAGCAGTGCTTTGCACATAATAAGCGCTTAACAAATGCCATCATTATTATTATTATTAATGTCTGTCTCCCCTTCTAGACTGTATGCTCGTTATGAGCAGGATATGTGTCTGCTAATTCTGTTGTTTGTACTCTCCCAAGCACTTAGAACAGTGCTCTGCATGTGGTAAGCACTCAATAAATGTGATTGATTGACTGATTGATCAATGAAAAAAAATAAAGGCCTTAATAGTTTAGATTGTAAACATCACCACCCAACCAGTTCTGTGTTAGTAAACTTCTTTTTCAAGTGATGGAGTCTCCCAACCAGGAATGACAGGTGAACCTGAGTCCTGAAGCTTTATAACTGAAAGCCTACATGAAGGAATTAATTAACGGGTTAATGATTTACATGGTGCCACTCACACTTTATGTATTTTCTTGCCAAGGAGCAATGAGCACATGGAGGGAAGTGTAGCTGTGCTTCCCTTCGAAGTCCTCTACCAGGATGTGGTGATGGGAAAGTTGTTAGATATTTAAAGCTAGTGAGGAAATCACAGGAAATTTGCCAAAGGAAGACTGAACATCCAATATCTTGGGGATTGGAGTGGGTTGCGGCTGCCTGGTTGAACTTTGTGATTAGTTTTCTAAACTTGAACAAGCTGTTGATAGCAGCTGGGGTGTCTGCGGGAACCTTGAGAAATGTGACAGCCTAGTGTTCCCTTCACTCTAGGTGGATCTGGCTTCAGTATGTGAAATTCCAAGATTTGTAAAGTATTTGTGAGATCACTCAGCTGTTGTCAGAAAAGTCACCTGCCCTGGAGCGTTTGTAGTTCTCTTTTGAAGGGGAGGAACCTCTGATTCCCACAATTCTCTGACTTTAGAGCCTCTTTTTCCTGAAAAGGAATTGTCTCGTCCTTGATGGTTAACAAGCAGTTCAGTGGCCCTGCCGTATTACAGAACCAAAGAAGTCAGAGAGGTGCATTGTGCCCCAACTTAATGGTCGATGAAGAGCAGAGCAATAGGAAAGAAAATGTTTTTATCCTATCATTCCACCCCTGACCCCAACTACCCACCAACGCTTACACCAACCTTATCTTATTTTGATTCAGTGGAAAGCATCGAGTAACAATATTTCTGTCATGTCTTTTATGGCTAAGGAAACGTTTTGCTTTTTTAGGCTAATGCTGTTATACAAAATCCAAGAATAATTAATAATTGTGGTATTTGTTAAGCGCTTACTATATGCTAAGCACTGTAATAATAATGATGGCATTTGCCACACTTTCTTGTCCCTGCCCGGCATGTTCCCAGAGGATCATGAAGTGCCAATGGGTGGGTAGACTGTCAGGGAGGGCAACACATTAGGAAGGGCACACAAGTGTTCTTTACGTGTCTCACCCTCTTAAGGCTGAAGTGACCGCAGCATAATGCCATATTCCCTTAGCCAGTAGTCACTCACCTTAGCATCTTCTGCTGTCTTTGTCTTTGGCCATGTTAGCCAGCTACTTATCCAGGCTTCTTCTGAGAAACCTTCCCCACTAACGGTACCGCTCCTTCAGGAAGAATCAGGACAAGAACCCAGGCCCCTTGATTCCCAGCACAGGGCTCTTACCACTGAACTAATAGCAGGGCTTCTTTAAAAGTAAACTTGTTATGGCAGAATGAGCCATGGTATCATTGTCCTTGAATAATCAATCAATCAATCATATTTATTGAGCGCTTACTGTGTGCAGAGCACTGTACTAAGCGCTTGGGAAATACAAGTTGGCAACATATAGAGACAGTCCCTACCCAACGGTGGGCGGACCGTAATGCTACTGCACATTCAGAGTCATGACAAATTAGAAATCATCATCATCATCATCAATCGTATTTACTGAGCGCTTACTGTGTGCAGAGCACTGTACTAAGCACTTGGGAAGTACAAGTTGGCAACATATAGAGACAGTCCCTACCCAATAGTGGGCTCACAGTCTAAAAGGGGGAGACAGAGAACAAAATGAAACGTACTAACAAAATAAAATAAATAGAATAGATATGTACAAGTAAAATAAATAAATAAATGGAGTAATAAATATGTACAAACATATATACATATATACAGTGGTTTGAGCCTTGGCACTTTTTCCTTGCAAATGAAACACTGCTCAGTCGCTTGGAGTCCACTCTGTAGCAGAAGACTCTCTTCCTGTTCCTGGATTCCCGAGAATCCCTGGAATCCAAGTTTTCTGCCCTCTGAGGGCCAAAGCTTGCAGTTTGAGACTGCTTTGAGAGGAGTTATGGGGAAAATTCAGAAAAAAAGCAGGAAGTTTTTGTGTGTGAAGTGGGGATTTTTACCTGAATTACCCATACTTGCCTGAATCCTCTGGTTTGCTATACCAGTCATGGCTAAAGCCTGGGGCTCCTCGTTTGGGGGAGCTGTTCCCAAGGGAAGACCTGTAACCTCAACTAAGTTTTCCATCAGCTAACCGCTTCCAGACCCTCTTTTGCAACCCAGGCCCCTCAGGGGAGGCAGAATGCTGCAATGAAGTCTGGCCAGGGTGATGAAAAACACTCCATCTCAAACTAGGAAATGTTCGAGAGAAAGAAGTGGATCGATTCTCCTTAGCAACAGTCTGTCCAATTAACTCAACTCCCTGAATCCTCCACCACACGAAGCCTTCTAAAGTGATTCCTTCTGTGCCCAGCTCATCTTAAATGAAGGCAATCTTCAACTTCTACAGTATTCTCATAATGATATAAGTGCCAGAACAACTGTCTCTTGGCGGCTCAAATAATGACGTGTTCCAGTGACTCTAATGAAAGACTTATTTTGAAGGCAGCTCTTGCCTGTATTTGATGTATTTCAGGTGAAATAGTAAAATGACAGGACTTAACCTGTCACAGAACTTCATCTGTTAGCTCTAAACCCTGGGTGGGGATGGGACTTGAACACATTTTAAGCTTCAGACAGATCGGGAGGGTGCAGGGGTGGGGAAATAATTCCTTAGTGGGGGTTGTTGTAGATTGTAAGCTCCTCAAGAGCAGGGACCGTATCTTATTTCAACTGTACCCTCCCAAGCACTTAGTTCAGTGCTTAGCAAAATGGAGGCACTCAAATGCTGTTGAAAGAATGGACTGCTGCTTATTCTCACTTTTTTTTCAGATGTTCAATTCAATTGTATTTATTGAGCGCTTACCGTGTGCAGAGCACTGTACTAAGCACTTGGAAAGTACAATTCAGCGACAGAGACAATCCCTACACACAAGAGGCTCACAGTTTAGAAGGGGGAGACAGACAACAAAACAAGTAGACTGGCATTAAAAAAAGTTCTAAAGTGCTAATGATGAAATCAGAAAAAATAGGGTTGATGTCACAATAGGAGTTACAAATTTGTACCTTTATTTTTGCATTATATTTTCCAGAGAATTGCTCACAATTCGCTCTCTCTCTCTGTCTCTCTCTCTCTCCCCTCCTACTTTCTCAATTTAGTTCTGCACACAAAGTGATTCTGGTTGCAGTTATTAAATGGAGAGCGTAACACTTGAGTAAATGAAGCATGGAAATGAACAAGGACTGATTACTACTCCCTTGTTAAATGATTCTCTGGTCAATCAGCTGGTCCTTCAGACATTCACCACTTTTCAAACGAACACTTGGAAATTCTGAGGAACATTTTGGTGTCCTCATTCAGCATCACAGTTTAATTTAGCTAAAAACGAAATTGCCATGGTGTCAGACTATCTCTCACTGTAGTTTAGATATTCCGTATCTTATCCCTTGGTCTTATAGCTTGCCTTTATTTTATAACAGAAAAGAACAAAATCTATCCTCAGTTTGCTCTGCCTTTGGTGTGCAGGCTTGAATTGCTTTGAGGGTATAGTAATCTTATTGGTTATCCAGCTTTCCTGGGGCTTGCTTTGGTTTCTCAATCTAGCATTTCTCTAGCACTTAGAACAGTGCTTGGCACATAGTAAGCGCTTAACAAATACCATCCTTATTATTATTAGTGCCCCAGGGGCACTTTCTTGCAAACTTGCTGCCCTTGACCACAAGCTGCTGTTGGCTTATCAGAGCCAGGTTCAGTCAATAGCTCCACTCTGAACCTTAGTCAGTCACTCATATTTACTGAGCACTTACTGTGTGCAGAGCACTGTACTAAGTGCTTGAGAGAGTACAGTGTAACAGTATAACAGATGCATTTCCTGCCCACAACGAGCTTACAGTCTAGAGTGATTTCCTGTTTGATCAGTCTGGTTTCCTAATAGTGGTGGGCCCTGCCATTGCTGGACTGTATTCGAAGGATGAATCCAAACCAAAGTTTAACCCTGTTATGGACAAGAGTTCCTACCCTCCAGCCTCTCCTGGCAGTGGCCATCCCATCCCTCTGGAATCTAGGAGAAGCAACATAGCCTAATGGAAAGAGCACAAGCCTGCGGGTCAGATGACCTGGATTCTAGTTCCGGCTCTGCCAATTCATTCATTCGTTCAATCGTATTTATTGAGCGCTTACTGTGTGCAGAGCACTGCAGTAAGCGCTTGCTTCCTGTGTGAACTTGGGCAAGTCACTTAACTTCTCTGGGCCTCAGTTTCTTCAACTGTAAAATTGGGATTCTATGTCTGTCCCCCTTCCTACTTAGACTATGGGCCCCATGTGGGACAGGGATTGTAGACTGTATCCAATCTGATTAACTTATATCGACCCCAGTGCTTAGAATAGTGCTTAACACACATTAATCGCTTAGCAGATACCACAATGATACCTTTCCTCTTCAAATGTACTTTCCTCTTTTTTTTAGTTTCATCCTATTCCTACAGGCCTCCACACTCCTCCTCCCTACTATTTTCCAGGGCCTTAATAGGAGAAGGGCTGAATCCCTCTTCCAGGACATTTTCTCAGTCTCTTCTGTCCATCCAGTACCAAATCTGAGCTCCTGAGCCCAATTTCATCTCATTCCTGCTCTTCCTAACAACATATAGGCCAAGGAAAATAAGACTTCAGGGCCAGGCAGTTGAGGCCTGAAAAACTGCATTCATTACCCCATCTATCAGGTAAATGATTATTGTTAAGTGATGGACAAAAGTTGTAACCAATCCTGCAGCACGACTGATTGGAAGTAGATGAGAAAGTATACTTCAATTCCATCTAATGTATTCTGGTTCAGGTTAATTAGGTCTGACTTCTTACCTGCTACGGAGTTCTATAACAACTCTCCTTCATCGGGGAGAAAACAGCATCCACTTTCTGCCTTAAGCCCATGTTTCATCACCCCCTCAGACTTCTACAGAGAGCAGAGTAGCATCAAGAGGATTATTGCTCTAATGGCAGGAACCTGATTTCTTTAGTTAGGTGGCTACTCTGATTAAAGTCCTTGCACTACAGACCTCAAATGGAATTGTTTTTCAGGAGTGTTCTCCTGATGTTTTACAGAAGTGCAGTAAAGCACTTAGGAAAATGGGTGGTCCATGCTGAGTTTCCACAGCCTGTGAGTCCAATATTTTAGCTGTGTTCTGTGACTGGCTTACCTGACATGACATGGTTGTCTGCAGGGCTGTTAAAACTCCATTGAAAATAACGAACGTGGACAGGGAACAAGTGATTATTCAGCATGATAAGAGGACAGTGTGCTCTCGTGTCAGTGTGTGACTACCCCAATTTGGCTGGACAACTATTCTCTAGCTTAGCTAAGAGGTGAGGCATTAGATGAGTCAGCTGAGAATAGGACTTTCCAGGGAGTCAGTTTAAAAAACAAGGTTCCAAGCTAGTCAAAAGAAGAGGTCCCACATTTGTCTATTAGAAGATTCACCCAAATCCGAGTTAAAGTACTACAGAATAGAAAAGAAAAAGAAGGCAGGGTTGGGGAGAAGAGGATGAACTCTGTCTCTCTCTCTTTTGTGTGTTCCCCCAACCTACTATATGTTGCTGAACTGCTGAGCTAGAATTTACACCTCTGGGGCACAAGGATACCAACCACTGATTGTACATCCTGTTGCACCTGGGTTGAGGCTAGAGGTGTGGGGCGAGAAAGTGACTGGAACAGATGAGAGGCTCTCAAATTGACATAATCGTGTGCAATCGGCTTATCCATTACCAAGACAGCTGGCCTTTCCACGAAACATAAAACCATGGGAGAATCCAAAGAAAGATAGCTTCAAATGGTCAACCCCAAGTTCTTATTACAGTGCTTTGCACTGATAGGCACTCACTAAATACAATTGATTGATGGATGGAAAGATGCATCCTGATATTCCTCCAAAAGAGAAGCATGAGAATGCAAGTTCTGCAATCTTTCTGGTGACACACACACACAAAAAGAGGGTTTTTACCTTAGGTTATCACTGGGCTATTATCTCTCCAAGGTGCTTTTTTAAACAAGAATGTTTTTAAAGGATATATAAGAGTGTGGGTGGGTGGTAGTGTGTGGAGGGGAAGCGAGGTATATCTGCTTTTAATTTGGTCTGCCTGTTTTCTGGGAAAAGGGGGACAAGCTGTTGTTCTGACCCCAAGGCCTCAGAGCATGCTGCTGAGCCAGAAGGGTGAAGAATCTCCCGTCTGTAAATCGGGGCTGAACGACAAAGTTGCACGGGCATCTTTGAAGCATGTCCATTCCTGTGACAGAGCAGGGGGCCCTCCACTAGATGCCTTATGGCAGGACAAATGAATTATTCAGGGGCCTTCTGCTTGTAGAAAATATGCTAATGCACAAATTAATAAACTTTCAATGTGGTGCCAGACAGGGGAAGCAAAATTGAACCAAGGAGAATCCAATTGCCACAGATTATTTACCCAGAAAGGCTCTGGCCTTAGCAAACCAGACGAAAAAAAAGGCAAGAGGCCTTGTATATATGTATATATGTTTGTACATATTTTTTACTCTATTTATTTATTTATTTTATTTGTACATATCTATTCTATTTATTTTATTTTGCTAGTATGTTTGGTTTTGTTCTCTGTCTCCCCCTTTTAGACTGTGAGCCCACTGTTGGGTAGGGACTGTCTCTATATGTTGCCAATTTGTACTTCCCAAGTGCTTAGTACAGTGCTCTGCACATAGTAAGCGCTCAATAAATACGATTGATGATTGATGATGATGATATGATGATGATGATGATGGCATTTGTTAAGCACTTACTATGTGCAAGGCACTGTTCTAAGCGCTGGGGGGATACAAGGTGATCAAGTTGCCCCACGTGGGGCTCAAAGTCTTAATCCCCATTTTACAGATGAGGTAACTGAGGCTCAGAGAAGTTAAGTGACTTGCCCATGGTCACACAGCAGACATTTGGCGGAGCCGGGATTTGGACCCATGACCTCTGACTCCAAAGCCCGGGCTCTTTCCACTGAGCCACGCTGCCCTTGTCCCATGTGGGGCTCCCAGTCTCCATCCCCATTTTCCAGGTGAGAGGACTGAGGCCCAGGGAAGTGAAGGGACTTCACCCAGCAGACGGGGGTGGCGGAGGTGGTACTGGAACCCAGGGCCTCCCGACTCTCAGGGCCGGGCCGGACAGCCACTTGCCCAACAGAGGAGCATGGGGATTTTTCTTAATTAAGGAAAAAAGCAATCCCCGCCCCCAAACAACAACAACAACAACAAACGCTCCTTGGGCAAGGGAAAAACAGAGGTTTTATAAGGGAGGGAGAAGCCACCTAGGCACCCCAAAGATGGGGGGCTCCCCTCCCCATCCCCCCCGGGTTACCTCCTTCCCCTTCCCACAGCACCTGTATATATGTATATATGTTTGTACGTATTTATTACTCTATTTATTTTATTTGTACATATTTATTCTATTTATTTTATTTTGTTAATATGTTTTGTTTTGTTGTCTGTCTCCCCCTTCTAGGCTGTGAGCCCACTGTTGGGTAGGGACCATCTCTCTATGTTGCCAACTTGGACTTCCCAAGCGCTTAGTCCAGTGCTCTGCACACAGTAAGCGCTCAGTAAATACGATTGAATGAATGAATGAATATACTTATACGTCTGGTTTTCCATCTTCTGCTGTAAAGTCTTCTTCACCCACGGCAAATGGCCAGAGGCCAGTTAAGTTCCTAGATCAGCCACTGCATCTGAGGAGGGTACAGAGATCAATTAATCAATCAATCAACCAATGGTATTTATTGAGTGTTTAATGTGTGCAGAGCACTGTACTAAGCCCTTGGGAGAGTTGAGTAGAGGAAGTAGATATGATCCCAGCCCTCGTGAATCTTACAGTCTAGACTGTAATCTTGTTGAGGGCAGAGAACATGTCTGCTAACTCTGTTATATTGTATTCATTCATTCATTCAAACATATTTATTGAGCGCTTACTGTGTGCGAGCACTGTACTAAGTGCTTGGGAAGTCCAAGTTGGCAACATATATATATATTGTACTCTCCCAAGCACTTAGTACAGTGTTCTGCACATAGTAAGTTCTCAAGAAATACGATTGATTGCAATCTAGCAGGAGAGAGAGACACTAAAATAAATTATAAGTAAGGGGTACTACCAAGAATAGAGGTAAGTATATAACTGCTATGGGGAGAAGAGATGGGATGAGTAACTAAGTGCTAATGGGGTACGTACAACAAGTGTAGTGATGATGTAGAAGAGGTCTGGTTTTTTTTACATATCAGGAGTTGGAAATAGCTGCTCAGAGAGGCTAGGCTAGTTTTTATATTCCAGGTCACTTCACGGAACTTCTGAGGAGTAGAAATGTCAAATATGATCAAACAATCAATGATTCTTATTGAGTACTTACTGGGTGCAGAGCACAATGATAAGTGCTTGAGAGTATAATAATAATAATTATTATGGCATTTATTAAGCGCTTACTATGTGCAAAGCACTGTTCTAAGCAGTGGGGAGGTTACAAGGCAATCAGGTTGTCCCATGGGGGGCTCACAATCTTAATACCCATTTTACAGATGAGGTAACTGAGGCACGGAGAAGTTAAGTGACTTTCCCAAAGTCACACAGCTGACAATTGGCGGAGTTGGGATTTGAACCCATGACCTCTGACTCCAAAGTCCATGCTCTTTCCACTGAGCCACGCTGCTTCAGGAGAGTTGGTAAGACACATTCCCTGCACCCAAAGAGTTCAAAGTCTACAGCAGGAGACAGACATTGAAATAAATAAATTACAGATATTCGTGTAAGTGCTGGAGGGTGGAGGGTGGGGTGAATATCAAGTGCTTTTAGGTCACAGATCCAAGTGCGCAGGTGATGGAGAAGGAAGAGGGAGTAGGGGGAAAATGGCTTAAACAGGGAAGGCCTCTTGAAGGAGATGTGATTTTAATAAGCCTTGGAAGTTAGGGAGTGTTGTGGTTTGTTGTAGAGGAAGGTGGAGGGAATTCTAGGCCAGAGGAAGTGTGGCTCAGTGGAAAGAGGTCATCGGTCCAAATCCCGGCTCCGCCAATTGACAGCTGTGTGACTTTGGGCAAGTCATTTAACTTCTCTGTGCCTCAGTTACCTCATCTGTAAAATGGGAATTAAGACTGTGAGCCCCACGAGGGACAATCTGATCACCTTGTAACCTCCCCAGCGCCTAGAACAGTGCTTTGCACATAGTAAGCGCTTAATTAATGCCATCATTATCATTATTATTATGTGGACAAGGGGTCAACACCAAGATGGGTGGAGGTACAGTGAGTAAGTTGGTGTTAGAGGAAGGAAGTGCATGGACTGGGTTTTAGGAGGAAATCAGAGAGGTAAGTAGGAGGGGGTGAACTGATTGAGGACTTTAAAACCAATGATAAAGTATGAAAGGACATGACATGATTGGCTAGGGGAGAAGGAGAGTAAAGCTGTCTTCTCCCCTCCCCACCTCCTCCAGAAAAGCTCAAGCCAGGTCAAGTTTCACTATTTGACTCCGAAGCATGGGTTTCATAAGCCTGGTGTCGCTTAGTTGTATAACACTGGATTGGAACTTAAAAAAAAACCACCAAAAATAGGGACCATTATATATTCAGGGCAGCTGAGGGGAAAAGAGGGATTAGAAAAGTTAGGGTCTCACTGATCACTCTGTAAAGGTCTCTGTCACCCAGTGGCCAAACTGGACTGTGAAATAAGTAATGACTGAAGTCAGTGTTTAATCAGTGTTTAAGAAGATCGGCAGAGAGATAGAAAGGCCGAGGCTTTGCTACTGTAGACCCAGAAATTACGCTAGAAATTCACAGAGCTATCTGTCTTTTATGTGCTTGGAGCTGTAAGGCCAAGTCTTCTGCTTGGAAAGGAGAATGGCAAAGACTTTATACTGAAATAACCTCCAAATAAGTTGGCCCTAGCCTTCTTTAACCTCAAGTATAGCACAAGCAGACAAGCAGTGACTTCACCAAATGAATATCTTCTCCCAACAGAGTCTCAGGCTGGAACAGATCATTGGAGAGCAATTGATCAGAGAATCAGCGTGGCCTAGTTGATAGAGCGCAGGCTTGGGAGTCAGAAGAACCTAAATTCTAATCCCGGCTCTGCCACTTGTCTGCTCTGTAATCTTGGGCAAGTCACTTCACTTCTCTGTGCCTCAGTTCCCTCACCTGTAAAATGGGGATTAAGGCTGTGAGCCCTATGTGGGACGGGGACTCTGTCCAATCTGATTAGCTTGTTTCTATCCCAGCACTTAGAACAGTTATTATTTAATTTAGAACAGTTCTAATTATTATTAGCCTGTGAGCCCACTGTTGGGTAGGGACTGTCTCTATATGTTACCAACTTGTACTTCCCAAGTGCTTAGTACAGTGCTCTGCACACAGTAAGCGCTCAATAAATACGATTGATTGATTGATTAGAAGCAGCATGGCTCAGTGGAAAGAGCATGGGCTTTGGAGTCAGAGGCCATGGGTTCAAATTCTGGCTCTGCCAATTGTCAGCTGTGTGACTTTGGGCAAGTCACTTAACTTCTCTGTGCCTCAGTTACCTCATCTGTAAAATGGGGATAAGGACTGTGATCCCACAGGTGGGACAACCTGTTCGCCTTGTATCCTCCCCAGCACTTAGAACAGTGCTTTGCACATAGTAAGCTCTTAACAAATACCAACATTATTATTATTCTCTGTGCCTCAGTTACCTCATCTGTAAAATGGGAATTAAGACTGTGAGCCCCCTGTGGGACAACCTGATCACCTTGTATCCTCCCCAGCGCTTAGAACAGTGCTTTGCACATAGTAAGCGTTAACAAATACCAACATTATTATTATTCCCTGTGCCTCAGTTACCTCATCTGTAAAATGGGGATTAAGACTGTGAGCCCACTGTGGGACAACCTGATCACCTTGTAACCTCCCTAGCGCTTAGAACAGTGCTTTGCACATAGTAAGTGCTTAATAAATGCTATCATTATTATTATTATGAACAGTGCTTGGCATATAGTAAGTGCTTAACAAATACCATTATTATTAATATTATCAATCGATTAATGGCATTTATTGAGCACGTTATGCAGACACTTGGGAAACAACTATACCATAGAGTTCGTAGACACAATTCCTGCCCACAAGGAGTTTACAATCTACAAGGGGAGAAACTACCGACAGGAATCAACAAAGCAGCTAAGGGAAACTGAAGCTTTCCCCCAAGTCAACCCTGAGGAGCACTCAGCTCTGCCCAGAGGGGAGTGGAGCTCTTCTACCAACCTCTACCTGGCAGAGGAGGCAAACTCCTCTCAGAAGGCCCCAAAGGAAAATAGGCAAAAGACTCCCTTCGCAACCTGGATCCTTAAATCTATCTTGTCTTTATCCTCCCTAGGCTTCCCTTGCCAGCTTTTCATCAGAGCCATCAAAAAGATTTCTAAAAAACGCCGCTTTGGCTGTGATGTTGCTATCGAACAGTCATCAGGTTCAAATTCTATTAGGCCATCATGAAAACAGGCCATACACCAACATACATGAGTTGCTTTTTCTCCTTCACCCCTAAAGAAGTGGACTATGAGGAATTTAGTTTGGAACCCTAGAAACAGGTATTCTGGGGAGACTGTGGACATCGGTAAATAAAATAGAAGTGACGCATGAATAATAATGATAAAAGAGAGAACGCGGTTTCCAAAAGGACCTAATTTACAACTAAGGATTAATTCTGACTCTGGGAAATTTAATCCATTGAGCAACCATTTTCTCAGCCTGCAATGCAGACATTCCCCAGGCTAACCTCATGGAGCCTGTCCTGACTAGCACAGTGCTCTGCATACAGTAAGCGCTCAATAAGTATGACTGGATGAATGAATGGTGTCAGTCAAGCAGAATCTGGACCAGTCAGGAGCCAGACACAATCAGAGTTCAAAACCCTTGCCCTATTACCTTGGTCAAACAGCTTTCAACAGTTCTTTAAGCAGCAGCAGAAATCAGTGATGTAAATCCTTATTCATTCCACTGAAAATCAAGTTGAAACTGTTTCCCCCTAAAAAAATGGGTAGCTCTAGAAATGTTTCTAAAAAATGGGTAGCGCAGCAGCAGAAATCAGTGATGTAAATCCTTACTCATGCCACTGAAAATCAAGTTGAAACTGTTTCCCCCTAAAAAAATGGGTAGCTCTAGAAATGTTTCTAAAAAATGGGTAGCTCTAGAAATGTTTCTTTAAGTGGCCAGACAGACCTGATCGCTATGTAAAACAGTCAGACCACAAACTGAGGGTCAGTACACACGACAGGTTCTGGAGTCAGTAACGTGGTGTCCACATGCAGTTAGAATTCAGTTTCCTTAATTTCCTTATTTGGAAGCTTGACAGGATACTGATGAGATTTACTTTCAGAATCAGAATTCCTGGGCTAGCAAGAGCTTGATAGGACATTTGATCTATCCCTCAGTCACCAGAACAGATTTCGCCGAAACCACCTCACCAGAATCTAGCTTTTATTTAAAGTTGGAGACTGTGGAAAAAAGGGCTGAGAAATTGGTTGCTCAATGGATTAAATTTCCCAGAGTCAAAATTAATCCTTAGTTGCATATTAGGTCCTTTTGGAAACCGTGTTCACTCTTTTATCATTATTATTCATGTGTCACTTCTATTTCATTTACTGATGTCCACAGTCTCCCCAGAATACCTGTTTCTAGAGTTCCAAACTAAATTCCTCATAGTCCACTTCTTTAGGGGTGAGGGAGAAACAGCAACTCATCACCTCCAAATAATAGTTCTCCATATTTGTGAAGACCATAACAATATCTTTTCACAGCATTTTGCTGTTTACTCTTGGAGCCAGACACTATCACAGTGTCTGCTGACCACTAAAAAATTCCCGTGATATCTTTCTGCCAGACTTCCTCATGGCCAGTTGCTCCCTACCTGCCTGTCTCCCTCACTGGATTGTAAACCTCTTGAGGGCACAGACTGTGGTTTTTAACCTGTATTTTTTTTTTTGCTTCCAAGCACCTAGTACAGAGCGGTGCACACAGTAGGTGTTCAATAAATACAATAGAAGTGATGTATGAATAATAATGAGTAAAAGTAATAATGCAGTTTCCAAGAGGACCTAATTTGCAACTAAGGATTAATTCTGGCTCTGGGAAATTTAGTCCAATGAGCAACCATTTTCTCAGCCCTTTGTCTACATGCAGGGTAGGCACAAGTGTTAAGGGAATGGATGAGGGATTGAGGTAGGGATTGCATTTAGAACAGTGCTTGGCACATAATAAGGGCTTAACAAATGCCATCATCATTATTTAGATAGAGTTCATTTGTGTCCAATTTTCTTTCGTGTCAGCTTCTGTTGTCAATGTGCTTTTATGACCTACTGACAAGCAGCCAGATCACAGAGAGGGCACATTTATAAAATTACAAATGAATGTGCTTTACTCTATCCGGCTCTCACATTAACAACTGCAAATCCTCAATACCTTGACATCAGAGTATAAATCTTTCCTAACCAACTTAAAAATAATTCAGGATTTCTCCAAATAAGATTAGATTATCTTTATCTGGAAGCTATCACAGTGAACAAACAGAATTCCAGCTATAGAAAATAATTTTCAACCCCCTTTAATGCACAGATTAAGAACTTAATCCCGAAGTCTGTCTTGGTGTCTAAGAATAATTGTGATGTTGAGTCACGAACGTAGGTGGTAAACCCCTTGCTCCCTCCTCCAACTTTTGGAAGGAGTTTCAGGAAAAAAAAAAATTGTATAGGTCCCCAAATGTAAATTATTCAGCAAGCTTTGCATTTTAATGTGGCTCTTTATATGCAAATTATTCAGATCATCGAGTTTTATAAATACAGCTTGGTCTGAATAGCTAGGATATTTAAAATGCCCTTAAAATCCACTCTTTTTATTTATGGTAGTTGTTAAATGCTTGCTATATGTGTCAAACCCTGTTCTAAGCGCTGGGATAGATATAAGTTAAGGCAGACAGAATCCCTGTCCTGCATGGGGCTCACAGTCTAAATTGGAAGGTTATCAGGTATCCCCACTTTACAGCTGAAGAAACTGAGGCACAGAGCAGTGAAGTGACTTGCCCGAGGTCACACAACAGAGAAGTGGTGGAGCCGGGATTAGAATCCAGGGCCTTCTGAGTTCCAGACCCGTGCTCTATCCACTGAGCTATATTGCTTCTCACTTCAAATAGCCAAATAATGTAGTCTAAGGAAATTACTGACTTTGATCATTGTATGTGTAGAGACAACCGACATATGGATTACTAAAGCCTGACACCTCTGAATGGTACAGCTTTTGTAGAAAAAATAATGTGTTTTCCTTCAGGTCTTCATTATGCTATTGGATTGATTCCCAAGTGCTTAGTGCAGGGCTCTGCACCCAGTAAACGCTCAATGAATACCATTAATTGATTTTTAATGACCTTAAGAAAGTGATCTGGTGCACATTTTCTTCTTACTGGTATCCCTGCCTCAAGCCTCTCCCTCTGCTGCAGTTTAATGGAAAAAGCATGGAATTGGGAGTCAGGAGAACCAGGTTCTAATTCTGGCTCTTCCACTTGCCTGCTGGGTGGCCTTGGGCCAGTCACTTAACCTCTCTGAACCTCAACTTCCTCATCTGCAAAGTGGGGAGAAGATACCTCCCCTCAGACTGTGAGCTCTAATGTGGGACGTGGACCAGGTCAAGTCTGATTATGCTCTAACTACCCCAACACTCAGCTCACTGCTTAGCTCAAGTGATTATTAGATAAATACCACAGTGGGTGCACAATAATTTTGTTGAGAGTGAGGTTTTCTCCTTTTCTGCATTCTCAGCCATTTGCCTTTGATTTTCCTTCCTTCCTGGCCAGTGAGTTCAGTATTTTAGCCAATCAATTCATAGGATAAAGGATT
The DNA here is from genome assembly GCF_015852505.1 of Tachyglossus aculeatus. NCBI lineage: Eukaryota > Metazoa > Chordata > Mammalia > Monotremata > Tachyglossidae > Tachyglossus > Tachyglossus aculeatus. The sequence continues at coordinate 37,302,202 of NC_052067.1, read as the reverse complement.
TGAGGGACCTCTTTGAATATGGATGATTCTCGTAGGCCACAGAGGAGAAGCAGTTAAGAGCCAGCGGAGGCCCCCTTGTTGTGTTATGCCAAAGACAGCACCTGGCAATCCAGAGGCCTTCGTCAGTCTGGAGCCAAGCCCAAGGACCTTCAGAAGAAAATCCTGGTCTCCGTGACATCTGCAGAATGCTTTTTAGCTTTTCTGTGCTGGTTTGTAAAATAATGTAGAGCAGACACAGGAAACTGAAAAACCACACATTCAGCAAATCTTTTTTCTAAACAAAACTTGTTTTGACTCAAACAGATTAAGGCCAGGGTGTCCTTTAAGAACCCTGGAACCTCTGCCATCACAATAGCAATCGAATGCACAAATCAGGCTGAGGAGCTGAACGTTATTGGTCAACATGGATATAAATTTGCTCTGAGATTGATTCCCTCTGATTTTGAAGAAGCGTCATCCAATTTCTAAGGTATTGTGAGGGATAGACACCCCCTCTGTAATAAACATGCAAATCCTCACTAGCTTCTAGTGCCGCAAGGGCTCCTGTGGAGCCGAATCCTTTGAAACAGGATAGAAAATGGGAAAAAAACAATCATTCAGTTTAGCATGAACGTTGTGTTTATAAGAGACAAACTCCCTGACATGGGAAAAAAAATGAGACGTTTGTGATGACATCTCAGCACAGTACTAAGTGCTCAGATAGGTTCAAGAAAGCAATTTAAACCTAACACCTCTCCCATGAAGGGCTTATGGTATATTAAGCACCTACTGTATACAGAGCACTGACCTAAGCCCTGTGGAAAATAAAAATAATAAAAATAATAAATAAAATAATAATATAACATTATTATTATTAATAATATATTGATTGATATATAATACAAATAATAAAATATTTGTTAAGTGCTTACTATGTGCCAAATGCTCTACTAAGTGTTGGGGTAGAAACAAGATGATTAGACTGGATGCAGTCCCTGTCCCATGTGGGGCTCACAGTGTAAGTAGCAAAGAGTGGGATTTTTGAGGCACAGAGAAGTTAAGTGACTTGCCCAAGGTCACACAGCTGGCAAGAGGTAGAGCCAGAATTAGAACCTAGGACCTATGACTCCGGGGTCTGTGTTCTTTCCACTAGGCCATCCAATAGAGTAAATAGATCTAATCCCTTCCCTCAAGAAGTTTGCAATATAAGAAAGACACTAATCAATCAATCAATCAATCAATCGTATTTATTGAGCGCTTACTATGTGCAGAGCACTGTACTAAGCACTTGGGAAGTACAAATTGGCATCACATAGAGACAGTCCCTACCCAACAGTGGGCTCACAGTCTAAAAGGGGGAGACAGAGAACAGAACCAAACATACCAACAAAATAAAATAAGTAGGATAGAAATGTACAAGTAAAATAAATAGAGTAATAAATATGTACAACCATATATACATATATACAGGTGCTGTGGGGAAGGGAAGGAGGTAAGACGGGGGGATGGAGAGGGGGGCGAGGGGGAGAGGAAAGAAGGGGCTCAGTCTGGGAAGGCCTCCTGGAGGAGGGGGAAGGCCTAAAATAATTTATAGCTAGAAAGAAGAGGGAAAAGGAGATATGTACGTGAGGTAGCGCTTAGGTAATAGGACACCTAGGATTGTCTCATCTTATGCCATCGAGTCGTTTCCGACCCATAGCGACACAACGGACGCAGCTCTCCTAGAATGCCCCGCTCTCCATCGGCAATCGTTCTGGTAGTGTATCCATACGGTTTTCTCCGTAAAAATAAGAAAGTGGTTTACCATTGCCTCCTTCTGCGCAGTCAACTTGAGTCTCCACTCTCTACTCTCTCCCATGCTGCTGCTGCCCAGCACGGGTGAGTTTTGACTTGTAGCAGATTGCCTTCCACTCGCTAGCCACTGGCAAAATTAGGAATGGAATGGGTATGCCTCTGCTTGACTCTCCCTCCTGTATCCAAGACTGGTAGGGTACTGGAAACTCTCCAGGTGCGACCCTGAGAGGGGCATGTAAGGTTAAGTACATAAATTGCGAGAGCATCAACATTTAGGTGCAGTTGGATGGAGATAATATGGGGAAATTAGAGATTAATCATGTTCAGTGGGAGAAGAGGGTGGATAAATAGGAAGCGGAGAGCTGATTGAATGACTTCAAACAAGTGATCAGGAGTAGACTTGATTCTGAAAGGAATGGTTAATCACTGGTGGTTTTTGAAGAGTGGGAAGATGTGTGCAGAATTACATTTTAGAAAGATAATCTGGCTAGCGAAATGAAATATGGGCTGGAGGAGGGAGATCATGGAGGCAGGGAGGTCAGTGAGGAAGCTGATGCAGTAACAAGGTAGGATGTGACAAGTTCTTGGACGAATTTGGTGACTATTAGGATGAAGAAGGGGCAGCTCTAGAAATGTTGTGGAGGAAAAGGAACAAAAAGATTTGGCAACAGAATGAATATGGGGTTTGAAAGAGAGGGGAGTCAAGGATAATTCTAGAACTGCTGGCTTCACAGATGGGAAGGACTGTTATATTGTTAACTGTGAAAATCAGGTGGAGGAGAGGATTTGGGAGGGAAGATGAGGAGTTCAGTTTTGGCCATTCTGAGTTGAGATGTCCCGGAGGCAGGAGGAAATGCAAGATTGCAGAATGGGAGAGAGATATGAGCTGGCCAGGTAGACTTGGAAGTCGCCTTTGTAAAGGAGAATGGATGAACTCACCTAGGTAGTGAGTGTAGACTGAGAATAGAAGGGGATCCAGAACAGAGTCCTGTGGGACCCTCACAGTTAGGGAGTGAGTGGGAAGGACTGAGTGAAAGAGACCGAGAAGGAATAGTCAGAGAAATAGGTGGAGAACCAGGAGAGAGCTATGTCAGTAAAATAAGGCTATTGAGTATTTACAAGGAGAAAGGAGGGATCAACAGTGTCAGAAGCTGCCGAGGGGTTCGAATCATCAGCAGTATGGTGGCATTCAGCAATTTTAAAATATTCTCAGTAAAAAAGAAAGTGTGGTTGTTAACCATTTGGAGGGGGAAGTGCACAGAGAAAAAGAGGCACAACGTCCCCAGCATTCAGTATTTTGTGCAGGTGGCTTCTGCCTGTCCTCTGCTCCCTGGAAGGGTGAAAGTTCTTCCTAGTGGTTGTGAACAGGAAGGGGGGAAGGCGGGGGGCTCATCCCATGGGATGTCAGAGCCCTGCCCTCCTCGAGACCCAGTGCAAACTGCTGGATTCTGGACATAGCGACGAGCCTACCTAGGTCAGCAAGGGAGTCAGAGGGGACCAAGATGTTGGGCAGTCGCCATGCTGACATCCAGATTCCTCGGATGGATTTCGTGGCAGGACTAATGTCAGAGGCCTGAGAAAATCGTGAGTTCCACACAGCCCAACCACTGCAAACATTCATAAAGTGCTATACCATCGCAAGAAGGATGCTTTTTGGACTCTTCTATGTAGGAAAAACCTGCTTCTGTGGAGTAGACCCAATAAAAGCAGGTGTTTTGGTGTGGGCTTAAAAGAGATGGAAAGGATGGTTCTGGTGGTCCATAGATAGGCCCAAGGTTCTCAGGGAGGTGAGTTAATTCCTAGCTGTTCTGTTTTCGGTCCTCCTTTTAGACCACATCCTGAGGAAAAGGGCCCTGAGAGCAATTGGATTTCACAGAAAAACAGCAGCAAGCAGCTGAAATGTGCTGCCTCTTCCCAAGTCATACCTTTAAGCTGATGCCTGGCAATTTACAGCTCCTGAGGGAATTTACATAGCCTCCACATGATTTCTTTCTGGAAATTTTTCAAAAGCAGGGTAAAGAATGTCAGGTTTGAATGATTTTTTTAATATTTAGCACTTGTGAGACACTTTAAAAGAGTGCAGATTACCCCACTGAGGTAAGCAAGGATAATCAACCTTATTGTTCCAGCTCGGGAAAAGAGGAGGCAGAGAGCTGGAAGCCACATTTCCATTTAGGAAGGTGGTTCAGGTTTGTACATCACCTGAAGAGAGAGCAGAGAGTGAAAGGGAAAGGGGAAGGCCAGAAGATCGGTGAACTCAGACCGCAGCCATTTAAATGAGATTCTAATAAGCGATGATAAGGTTTTAAGTGACTCTCTGAAGTACCCAGCTGAAGATGTCATTTTCAGAATAATTTGGTTTAAATCTCCCTAAATGAATCTAGCATGACTAAGACTTGGCAGGTTCAGGAAGAGAGTGAGGGTGAGCCAGGAGGAGGATGAAAGGAGACAAACTGTGAAGATGAATAGGAAGAGAAGGACAGTGAGAGCAAAAACAAGAGTTGAAAGCGGAGTAGGATGAATTGGGAGGGGACAGAGATCAGAGAAGAGGTGTTGTTAACAAGAGGAAGGAGGTAAGCAAAATCTCCCATAGACAGGAGAAAAAAGAGACAAAAGCAGCACTCAAAAGCAGAAGAGGCAAATATGTGGAAAGAGGCTATGGGAAATGGGGAGACAAACAAAAGAGATGGAAAATGTGTCCTCATTTAGACTGAAGAGTAATTGCAGTAAAAGCAGTCCAGCAAATAAGTATTAAAAGGCTGTTGGTGAGCCATGGAGCACAGTTACTTTGGAAACCTTAAGCTGCAAATGTAGCAGTAATGGAATTGGGCAAAGAAATGGTTGTTCTCTGTTCTGGGGAGGAGTAAAATCAGCCTGGCAAGAAAAACTTCAAAACCTCAGCTGCACAGGATTTAGACTGTGAACCCTCTGTGGAACAGAAACTGTGGTTGATCTGATTGGAGCAATGCTTGGCACAGTAGTGTAAAACAGCCACCACAATTATTATTACTGTTGTTATTATAGTAAGCAGGGGCTTAATCAATCTAAGGAATTTAATGAGTATCTCCGATACGAACAGCACTGTGCCAACCTCTTGGGTTGGAGGTGTTAGATGTAATCCCAGCCCTCAAAGAGTTTAAACTAGTCAGGGAGACAGACAGATTGGGAAAGCAGCAGATTATAAGTGCCGTGAGTGTGGGGAGAACGTCATTCATTCAATAGTATTTATTAAGCACTTCCTGTGTGCAGAGCACTGTATTAAGTCCCTGGAAAGTACAATATAGCAATAAAGAGAGACGATCCCTGCTCACAATGGGCTTACAGTCTGCAGGGGAGAATCTTAAAGTATTCATTCATTCATTGAATCATATTTATTGAGCACTTACTATGGGTAGAGGGGGGGAGAGAGCTAGTTTGGCAGATGTGAGGAGGGAGGGCATTCCAGACCAGAGGTAGGACATGGGCCAGGAATCGACGGCGGGACAGGTGAGAACGAGGAACAGTGAGGAGGTGAGCGGCGGCAGAGGAGTGGAGTGTGCAGGCTGGGCTGGAGAAGGAGAGAAGGGAGGTAAGAGGGGTTCAAGTGCATAGGTGACACAGAAGGAGGGGCAAATAGGATGGGCAACCATTGGAGAGTTTTGAGGAGTGAAGAGATGTACACAGAGCAATTTTTTAGGAAAAGTATCTGGGCAGCAAAGCGAAGTATGGACCAGAGTGGGGAGAGGCAGGAGGGTCAACAGGAAGCTGATGCAGTAGTTAAGATGGGATTCGATAAGTACTTGTATCAGTTTGGTAGCCTTTTGGATGGAGAGGAAGGGGCAGATTTTAGAGATGTTGTGAAGGTAGAACCATCAGGATTTAGTGACTGAGTGAATATGTGGGTTGAATGAGAGAGATGAGTAGAGGACAATGCCAAGGTTACGGGCTTGTGAGACCTCCTTTGGGTATAGTTCCTGGCTGCTTCAGGCATAGATTTCCTGTCAGCCAATTTTGGGCTCTGATCCCTGCTTGCTCTCACTCTCTCTCTTTCTCTTTCTTCTCTCTCTCCACAGCTCTGAGGGCCATTTTACTAGTTGTGAAAGGGAACATAATCATGGTGGCCATAATGATAACTAAATCGTGGTCAATATGCATCAGCATCTGGTCCCCGTGTTAACCCTCAGGCTTTAGTACCACACTAGATATGGGGCACTCCCTACAAACAGACTAATGTCAGCTTTGCCCTCCACTTTGCAGGGAAAGTTTCAGGTTCAGTAAGCATAAGCTGAGCAGTAGACAGAAAACTGGCTCTCATTAGTGTCGTACTAAGTGTACTAAGCCACCCTTTCGTAGCTCCATGAAAAAAACAAAAAATCAGTAAAGTATTGTTTGAATCAGCATTCATTTTTACAGATCTCTAGTTATTTTCCTTTTCTTCCCATCTCCTCCATCTATAAGCTCCAAATAAGACTTTTACACTTTTTATTTCAGTTTCCCTCAAACCATGATTACTCAACTATTTTTGCTTCCCAAATTTCTTGGCCTGCTCTTCTAAGATTGAGCTTTTGTGCACCTCCCAGGCTCACACGTTTCCTAGCTTGGTGTTCTGTCTGTCAAATCTAGACCATGAGCTGAAGCAGGGGCTACATTTAATTACATTTGTGTACAACTAGCACCTTGCATGCTCAATTGAAATGTTCTAAGGATGGAGCACAATTGAGTTTGTCTATCTCAGGCTGGCGTGAGCTTGATTTTTTCCATATCTGATCTTTCTTTTGGAGTGATCTAATAATAATGATGATGTTTCTGAAAAACTCTTTAAAAGTGAAAAGCAAACCCACAGTATTCTCCAGTATAAAAGACAGCACAAACTAAAGTGACTTTCTAATAAATTCTATTTGAAATAACAAATCCCAGGATCTCAACTTGGCCCAGTGGAAAGAACACGAGCCTAGAAGTCGGAGGACCTGAGTTCCAATCCCAGCTCCACCCTATGCCCGTTGCGTGATCTTGGGCATGTCACTTCACTTCTCTGTGCCTCAGTTCCTCATCTGTAAAATGGGGATTACATACCTAATCTTCCTCCTGTTTAGACAGTGAACTTCGTGTGGGATAGGGACTACATCCAACTTAATTAAATTTGTATCTATCCCAGTGCTTAGAACAGCGCTTGGCACATAGCAAGCATTTAACACATACTGTCATTATTATTATTGTGTAGTTTGTATACATGTTTGAATGTGTGTGTGTATATATATGATTTGGAGAGGGGCAAGATTGGGGACAGAGATCAGTGAGGAGGCTGATGTAGTAATTCAGCTGGGATAGAACAAGTGACGGATGGAGAGGAAGAATTGGAATTAGATATGCTGTGGAGGAAAAGCAGACAGAATTTAACAATAGACACTAAGAACAGTGCTTGAACACATAGTAAGCGCTTAACAAATACCGTAAAAATTACAGTCTTAATATGGGAGTTCAAACAGAGGAGGAGTAAAGGATTATGACAAATTTCCAGGGACAGGGAGGATGATAGCATTGTGAACTGTATTGGAAAGTTAAAGAGGGGAGGATTTGGAAGGGAAGATGAGGATGTCATCTTTAGGCATATAAACTTGAGGGACCAGCGAAACGTGTGCAGAGATGATTTGGACACAGGAGATCTGGGATTTCCAGAAGGAGTGAGGTTGGAACTAGCAAGGTAGATTTGGAAAACATCCACATACAAGAGATAGTTGAAGCAATGAGAGGGAAAGAACTCTCCTAGGGAGAATGACATGAGAAGAAAAAAGGATGCAAAACTGAACATTGAGAGATACCCATGGTTAAGGATGGAGGGCAGATGAAGAGCTGATGGAAGAAATTAAGAAAGACTGGCTAGAGAGGTAAGAGAACTAGGAGAAAAGTACCACCCAAACCAAGGTTAGATAGTGTTTCCAAGAAAAGGGATTATTCTAGAGTGTCATAGACAATATGCATATATACAATATAAATATAGACATAGATTGTCTATGACACAATCCAGAGGTTAAGAAAGCGAAGGAGAAGGAGCCATCAGATACTCAGCTGTTAAAGACGGCACTGAGAGAGAGCAGAAGAAGAGACACAGAGTGGTTTCAGAAGGGATGGGGTGGGAAGCACAGATAGAAGGGGTAGAATTTGAAAGCAGGCGAGAAATCTCCTCTTGAGAGATGACTGGCAATGGTGAGAGAGTGGGATTGAGAGAGTGTTGGGAAGGTGAGCTGGAGATTTTGGGGACCTCACTCCTGATGGCTTTGACTTTGGCTACAATGTAGTTGGTAAAGTTATCAGGAGCAAGAGAGGGAACTGGAGGCTTCAGAAGGGAGTTAAACGTCTGGAATCATGGTGGGGGCAAAAGACAAAGGATTCGATGAGGGAAGGGAAGGGAAGTAGTGTTGCTGAGCACAAGAAAGGGCAAAGCGAAAGCTGCTAAGGACAGATTTGAAGAGGCCAAAGACATCCTAGTATCTGGTTTTCTGTCAACGGCACTCTGCAGCACCAGTGAAGGAGCTTCCTCCTGACCTGAAGATTTCTTCAGGAATGTCATTAGCTCTTAGGGTTTCCAATTATCCCCCTCCAGTGCTACTCGTTGTCAGAAAAGAACTCTCTATTTGCACTACTTAACTCATAATTGGAGAAGAAGAGGTAAAGGTATTTGGGATTTTTTTTTTCATTTTAGAGAAGCATCACTGGCAGGACCAGAGGAATCGTCACTGATTTTCCCCGCGTTGGCTTCTCAGCAAGCACTTTTAAAAATTCTAGTTTCTCCCCTCGCCAGCTTCTTGATCTCCTGCCTGGAACTCCCTCCCCCTTCAGATCTGTCAAATCTCTGCCCTTTTTAATCTATAAAGCCTTTCTGAAATCCTATCATCTCCTCCAGGAGGCCTTCCCCAATTAATTTCTCATCTCCCCACCCGAATCCCAAATGGCCACATAAGCAAGTCTTTGCCACATCATCACTTGTGTTAATTATACTCTGTTACTTCCTCCTCTCCTTAATTTATTTTAGTCTCTGTCTATCCTGCTAGATTGTAAACTCCTTGTGGTAGGGATCATGTCTACTAATTCTGCTACAGTCTCTCAAGTGTTTAGTACAGTGTTTTGCACACAGTAGGTGCTCAGTGAATCACAGAATGAATGAATCAATCAACTGTATTTATTGTGTGCTTACTGTGTGCAAAATAAAGTACTAAGCTCTTGGGAGAGTACAACACAACAATATAACGGACACATTTTCTGCCCACAACGAGCTTAAAGTCTAGAGAGGGAGACAGACATTAATAGAAATAAATAAATTACAGTTATGTATATAAGTGTTGTGGGGCTGGGTAGGGGTGAATAAAGGGAGTAACTCAGGGCGATGCAGAAGGGAGTGGGAATAGAGAAAATGAGAGCTTAGTCAAGGAAAGCGTCTTGGGGGAGATATGCCTTCAATAAGGCTATGAAGGTGGAGAGAGAGATTGTCTGTCAGATATGAAAAGGGAAGGTATTCCATGCCAGAGGCAGGATATGAGCAAGACGTTAGCAGGGAGATAGATGAGATTGAGGTACAGGGAGTGAGTTGTATTTGAGGAGCGAAGGGTGTAGGCTGGGTTGTAGTAGATGAGTAGCAAGGTGAGATAGGAGAGAGCAAGGTGACCGAGTGCTTTAAAGCCGACGGTAAGGAGTTTCTGTTTGATGCAGCGGTGGTTTGATGGGCAGCCGCTGGAGGTTCTTAAGGAGTGGGGAAACACGGACTGAACGTTTTTGTAGAAAAATGATCCAGGTAGCAAAGTGAAGTCTGGACTGGAGTGGGGAAAGACAGGAAGCAGGGAGGTCAGCAATGAGGCTGATATAGTAATCAAGGCAGGATAGGCTAAGTGATTGGAGCAATGTGGTAGCAGTTTGGATGGAGAGGAAAGGATGGATTTTAGAGATGTTATGAAGATGATATCAATTGTGTGTCCAAGTTGAGTGGGAGAGCAGGTCGGTGGAGTTGAAGAGCGATAGAAAATGGGCAGCAGAAGGGTCATCAGGGACAGGTGGAGTGGTGCGAAAGCAGCACGGGGGAACAAGCAGGAACCCAACTCCTCCCCCTTTCCATTAAGTCTTGGGCAGTGGGTGAAGATGAAGCCCCCCTCTAGAGACAGCGGCAGGAGAGACCATGTCGTTTAGGAAAAGCCAGGTTTCAGTGATGGTGAGGAGGAGCAGTGATTGGGTCAGGCGCAGGTCAAGGATGAAGGCAAGCTTAGCATAATAATAATAATAATGATGGCATTTATTAAGCGCTTACTATGTGCAAAGTACTGTTCTAAGTGCTGGGTAGGTTACAAGGTGATCAGGTTGTCCCACGGGGGGCTCACAGTCTTAATTCCCATTTTACAGATGAGGTAACTGAGGCACAGAGAAGTTAAGTGACTTGCCCAAAGTCACACAGCTGACAACTGGCGGAGTCAGGATTTGAACCCATGAACTCTGACTCCAAAGGGCGGGCTCTTTCCAGTGACCCACGCTGGGCATGATGGAGCTGGGGTTCCACAGGCCACACTTGGCTGAGGCTTTGGGGGTGGTTCTGGGAGAGGGGACGGCGAGAGGGGTGGGGAGGGGGAGGGTGTGTTGGGAAGAGGGGACAGGGATGGATTGACCGGCGGGTGGGATTGAGAGGTCATGGTGAGTTTAGGACATTTAAGGATTATAGTTGAGGTTATCAACAGCAATAACTGCTTAATTCCTGGCTTTTCGAGTAAGTTGTTGAATTGTATGCAGGTACTTGGGTCCTTGAGAGTGAAAAGATGAGAGTTTAGGAGTAAACAGGAGGCTGAATTGTAATAGTAGGCAGCTGTTGATATTTATTGTGTGGTCAGGCCTTGGATTCAGAAGAGATGAATACATTAAACAAGAAAGAAGGGAAATCAGTTTGGAGAATAGGTAATTATGAGGGGACTAGGCAATTACGAGCTTCCCCCTCACAGCCCACCCAACAGATGACAGTTGAAGAGAAATACCCTGATTTGGAGCAATCAGAATATTCTCCTATCCTGGTGCTGTTCATGGGTCAGAGAGGTGGAAACCCCGACAAAAATCTGGGTTAATTGTTTTCCTTTGGGATATCTCTACACTGGGTTTACAGCCTAGTGGATAGAGTATGGGCCTGGAAGTGAGAAGGTCATGGGTCCTAATTCTGAATCTGCTACTTGTCTGCTGTGCGACCTTGGGCAAATCACTTCACTTCTCTGGGCCCCAGTTACCTCATCTGTAAAATGGGGGTGAAGACTGAGTCCCACGTGGGACAACCTGATTACCTTGTATCCCCTCACAGTGCTTAGAACACTGCTTTATGCATAGTAAGTGCTTAGCAAATACTATCATTATTATTATTCCATCGTATTTTCAATCGTATTTGAGTGCTTACTGTGTGCAGAGCACTGGACTAATAGTAAGTACTTAAATACCACAGTGATTGGTAGTGTTAGTGGAGAACATTGGCCCAGTGGAGCTGGTCTCCTTGAAGGCTTAGGGTGTGTCTTCCTTCCTTCCTTTTCCTTCCTTCCCTTCCTTCCTTCCTTTCTTTCTTTCCCTTCCCTTCCTTCCTTTCATTCCCTTCCTTCCTTTCCCTTTCGTTCCCTTCCTTCCTTCCTTCCTTTCCCTTCCTTCCTTCCTTTCTTTCCCTTCCTTCCTTTCTCTTCCTTCCTTCCCTCCTTTCAATCAATCAATCGTATTTATTGAGCACTTACTGTGTGCAGAGCACTGTACTAAGCGCTTGGGAAGTCCAAGTTGGCAACATATAGAGACAGTCCCTACCCAACAGTGGGCTCACAGTCTAAAAGTCTTTCCCTTTCCTTCCTTCCTTCCTTCCCCTTCCTTCCTTTCCTCTTCCTTTTGTTCCTTCCTTCCTTTCCCTTCCTTCCTTCCTTTTTCTTTCTTTCCCTTCCTTCCTTCTCTTTTTTTCTTTCCCTTCCTTCCTTCTCTTTTTTTCTTTCCCTTCCTTCCTTTTCTTTCTTTTTCTTTCCCTTCCTTCCTTCCCTTTCTTTCCCTTTTCTTTCTTTCTTTCTTTCTTTCTTTCTTTCTTTCTTTCTTTCTTTCTTTCTTTCTTTCTTTCTTTCTTTCCTTCTTTCTTTCTTTTTCTTTCTTTCTTTCTTTCTCTTTCTTTCTTTCTTTCTTCCTTTCTTTCCCTTCCTTCCTTTCTTCCTTCCTTTTCCTTCCTTCCTGCCTCCCTTCCTTCCTTTCTTCCTTCCTTTTCCTTCCTTCCTGCCTCCCTTCCTTCCTTCTTTCCCTTTCTTTCTTTCTTTCCCTTCCTTCCTTCTTTCTTTCTTTCCCTTCTTTCCTTCCTTCCTTTCTTTCCCTTCCTTCCTGCCTCCCTCCCTTCCTTTCTTCCTTCCTTTTCCTTCCTTCCTGCCTCCCTTCCTTCTTTCCCTTTCTTTATTTCTTTCCCTTCTTTCCTTCCTTCTTTCTTTCTTTCCCTTCTTTCCTTCCTTCCTTTCTTTCCCTTCCTTCCTTCTTCCCTTCCTTCCTTCCTTCCTTCCTTCCTTCCTTCCTTCTCTGTCTTTCCCTTTCTTTCCCTTCCTTCCTTCCTTTTTCTTTCTTTCCCTTCCTTCCTTCTCTTTTTTTCTTTCCCTTCCTTCCTTTTCTTTCCCTTTTCTTTCCCTTTTCTTTCTTTCTTTTTCTTTCTTTCTTTCTTTTTCTTTCTTTCCCTTCCTTCCTTTCTTCCTTCCTTTTCCTTCCTTCCTGCCTCCCTTCCTTCCTTTTCCTTCCTTCCTGCCTCCTTTCCTTCCTTCTTTCCCTTTCTTTCTTTCTTTCCCTTCCTTCCTTCTTTCTTTCTTTCCCTTCTTTCCTTCCTTCCTTTCTTTCCCTTCCTTCCTTCTTCTCTTTCTTTCCCTTCCTTCCTTCCTTCTCTTTCTTTCTTTCCCTTCCTTCCTTCTCTCTTTCCCTTTCTTTCCCTTTCTTTCTTTTCCTTCTTTCCTTCCTTCCTTCCCTTCCCTGTGCACCCGGTCCCTTGGCGGAGGCCGCTGTCCGCTGTCCGCTGTCCGCGGCTCGCGCGCTGCCGATAAAGTTTTGTTGCGCCGCCCGACAAGATGGCGGCGCCCAGCTGAGCGCCGGCCCTTGGCAACGGTGAGGGCGCCCCGGACGCCCCGGACCCTCGGACCGCCCAGGTGACGGCGGGCACGGGGGGCACGGAGGGCACGGAGGCCGGCAGGGCTGAGGGGGCCGCGGGGGGCACGGAGGGCACGGGGGGCACGGGGGGAGGGCGGCGACAGGCGACCGGGAAGCAGCCGCCTCAGGCTCCGGAGCCTGCAGGGCCCCGCCTGCAGAAGGCCGCCCGGCCCGGACGCTCGGCCCCTCACTCTTTCTGTCATTCTTTCTTTCATTCATTCTTTCTTTCATTTATTCTTTCCTTCATCCATTCTTCCATTCTCTTATTCTTTCTTTCATCATTCCTTCTTTCATCATTCATTCTCTTTCATCGTTCATTCTTTCAGTCTTTCATTCTTTCATCGTTCATTCTTTCTTTTGTCATTCATTCTTCATTGTCTTTCTTTCATCATTCATTCTTTATTTCATTCGGTCTTTCATCATTCAATCTTTCATTCTGTCTTTCATCATTCATTTATTCTCTCATTCTGTCTTTCATCATTCATTCTTTATTTCATTCTGTCTTTTTTATCATTCATTCTTTCATTCTGTCTTTCTTTCATCATTCTTTCTTTCATTCTCTTTCATCATTCATTCTTTCATTCTGTCTTTCTTTCATCATTCGTTCTTTCATTGTCTTTCTTTCATCATTCGTTCTTTCATTGTCTTTCTTCATTCATTCTTTATTTCATTCTCTTTCTTTCATCATTCATTCTTTCTTTCATTCTGTCTTTCTGTTTTTCTGTCTTTCATTCATTCTTTCTCATCATTCATTCTTTCATTCTGTCTTTTTCATCATTCATTCTTTCTGTCTTTCATCATTCATTCTTTCTGCCTCTTTCATCATTCATTCTTTCATTCTTTCATTCATCTTTCATTCTTTCACCATTCATTCCTTTTGTCATTCATTCTTTTTTCATTGTCTTTCTTTCATCATTCATTCCTTATTTCATTCTGTCTTTCATTCTTTCATCATTCATTCTTTCATTCTGTCTTTCATCATTCATTTATTCTCTCATTCTGTCTTTCATCATTCTTTATTTCATTCTTTTTTATCATTTATTCTTTCATTCTGTCTTTCATCATTCTTTCTTTCATTCTCTTTCATCATTCATTCTTTCATTTTCTTTCATCATTCATTCTTTCATTGTCTTTCTTTCATCATTCATTCTTTCATTGTCTGTCTTTCATCATTCATTCTTTCATTGTCTTTCTTTCATCATTCATTCTTTCATTGTCTTTCATCATTCGTTCTTTCATTGTCTTTCTTTCATCATTCGTTCTTTCATTGTCTTTCTTCATTCTTTATTTCATTCTCTTTCTTTCATCATTCATTCTTTCATTCTGTCTTTCTGTTTTTCTGTCTTTCATTCTTTCTCATCATTCTTTCATTCTGTCTTTTTCATCATTCATTCTTTCTGTCTTTCATCATTCATTCTTTGTCTTTCATCATTCTTTCTTTCTGTCTTTCTTTCGTCATTCATTCTTTCATTCTTTCGTTCATCTTTCATTCTTTCACCATTCATTCTTTCTTTTGTCATTCATTCTTTTTTCATTGTCTCTCATCATTCATTCTTTATTTCATTCTGTCTTTCATTCTTTCTGTCTTTCATTATTCTTTCTGTCTGTCTTTTCATCATTCATTCTTTCTGCCTGTCTTTCATCATTCATTCTTTTTTTTGTCTGTCTTTCATCATTCATTCTTTCTGTCTGTCTTTCATCATTCATTCTTTCTTTCTGTCTTTCATCATTCATTCTTTCTGTCGTCCTTTCATCATTCATTCTTTCTTTCTGTCTTCTTTCATCATTCATTCTTTCTTTCTGTCTTTCTTTCATCATTCATACAGATTACCTTGTATCTGCCCCAGTGCTTAGAACAGTGCTTGGCACATGGTAAGTGCTTAACAAATACCATCATGAAGATTAGTATTATTATTATCATTCTGCATCTGCTGCAGTCATTATGGTGCATGTGCCAAGTGCTGTTCTAACCGCTGGGGTAATAATAATCATAATAATGATTAATGATAATTAATCATAATAATGAATAATGATAATTAATCATAATAATGAATAATGATAATCATAATAATGATGATGGTATTGGTTAAGTGCTTACTTTGCGCCAAGCTCTGTTCTAAGCACTGGTAATAATAATAATGATGATGGTATTTAATGTGCCAAGCACTGCTCTAATAATAATAGTAATAATAACGTAATAATAATAGTTACGGTATTGGTTAAGCACTTAATATGTGCCAAGCACAGTTCTAAGTGGTGAACACTGTTCTAAGCACTGGTAATAATAATTATGATGGTATTGGTTAAGCACTTACTATGTATGGCCAAGCACTGTTCTAAGCGCTGGTAATAATAATAATAATGATGATGATGGTATTTGTTAAGCACTTACTATTCACCAAGCACTGTTCTAAGTGCTGAGCACTGATCTAAGCACTGGTAATAATATTAATGATATTGGTTAAGCGCTTACTGTGTGCCAAGCACTGTTCTAAAAGCTGGGGTAGATACCAGGTAACCAGGTTGTCCCACATGGGGCTCACAGTCTTCATCCCCATTTTCCAGATGAGGTCACTGAGGCCCAGAGAAGTGAAATGCCATGCCCAAAGTCACGCAGCTGATCAGTGGCGGAGCCCCGATTCGAACCTCTGGGACCTCTGACTCCCAAGCCAGGCTATTGTCACTAATCTATGCTGCTTCCCCCTAACATCATCCATATTAAATACTAAATATCAATCATATTTATTGAGTGCCTACTGAGCACAGAGCGCTGCACTAAGCACTCGGGAGAAGGCAGTGTAACAATAGAGAAGCAGGTTGCCTCACATGGGGCTCACAGTCGTAATCCCTGTTTCACAGGTGAGGTAACTGAGGCACAGAGAAGTGAAGTGGCTTGTCCCAGCTCACACAGCTGATAATAATAGTAATAATAATGATGATGATGGTGTTTTTTAAGCGCTTACTATGTGCCAAGCAAGTGGCGGAGCCGGGATTAGAACCCACGTCCTCTGACTCCCAAGCGTGGGATCTTGCCACTAAACCATGCTGCTTCTCCCGATCATCTTATGCATTAAATATTAAATATCAATCATATTTATTGAGTGCCTGCTGAGTGCAGAGCACTGTGCTAACCGCTCGGGAGAGGACAGTGTAACAATAGAGAAGCAGCATGGCGTAGTCGATAGAGCCCAGGCCTCGGAGTCAGAAGGTCGTAATAATAATAATGATGGCATTTATTAAGTGCTTACTATGTGCAAAGCACTGTTCTAAGCGCTGGGGAGGATACAAGGTGATCAGGTTGTCCCATGTGGGGCTCACAGTCTTCATCCCCATTTTACAGATGAGGTCACTGAGGCCCAGTGAAGTGACGTGCCCAAAGACACACAGCCGACAATTGGCGGAGCCGGGATTTGAACCCATGACCTCTGACTCCCAAGCCCGGGCTCTTTCCACTGAGCCACGCTGCTTCTGACCCCGGCTCTGCCACTTGTCTGCTGTGTGACCTTGGGCAACTCGCTTCACTCCTCTGGGCCTCAGGTCCCTCATCTGTAAAATGGAGATTGAACCCCCCATGGGACAGGGGCTGTATCCAACGCGATTGCTTGTATCCACCCCAGCGCTTAGTACAGTGCTCAACACTTAGCCCTCAACAAATGCCATTATTATTATTATTATTGTTATTATTACTTGAGAAGGGAGGGTCGCCTCCACGGGATGCGGGTGGGAGAGCAGTCCATCTTAATGATGGTATTTGTTAAGCGCTTACTATGTGCAAAGCACTGTTCTTAATAGAGTAAAAACAGGAGCTCCGGCTCCGTCCACGGGATTAGGGGAGGAAGAGCAGGGGGAGTCCTTTTTAAAAAAAAAAAAATGGTGTTATGTGCCAGGCACTGTACTAAGCGCTGGTGTAGATGCCAGCTAGTCAAGTCGGACATGCGTCGCACGTGGCGCTGTCTTAATCCCAACTTGAATAATCATTATTCTGGTATTTAATAGCTTACTGCAGGCCAGGCACTGTGCCAAGCGCTGGGGTGACCATAAGCAAATCGGGTTGACGGCCCCTGCCTCACGTGGGGCTCACAGCCTTAATCCCCATTTCACAGATGAGGAAACTGAGGCACGAGGACGTGAAGTGACTTGCCCAATGTGACAGAGCAAACAAGAGGCAGAGCTGGGGTTAGAGTCCACGGCCTTCTGACGCCCAGGCTCATGCTGTGCCCACCACGTCATCCTGCTTCCCGGCTTTTCAGGTGACTTGCCCAAGGTCACGCAGCAGGCAAGTGGCAGAGCCGGGACTAGAACCCAGGTCCGAGCTGTATCCACCGGACCACTGGGAAGTCCGAGCCCCGCGGGAAATTTCAGGCCGCATTTCCCCCCGTAGTGCTGAGCCCCTTGTTATCATGAAGAGATCTCCGGGTTCACCCTACTTTAGCCTCGTGGCAACTTTAATTACACCAACTTGGACTTCCCAAGCGCTTAGTACAGTGCTCTGCACACAGTAAGCGCTCAGTAAATACGATTGATTGAAAAAAGTTGACTGCAGCCAGGAGCCAAAACCATTCCCAGGCTTCCGACTTGGTCAGATAAAGGTCTGAAAGTACTAATAAATAAAGCAATGGCCGTCTTTGACAGCTGTGCGTTTTATTGCAGCATAATGATGAACGTGCCTTTGTTACGTGACACATGTCCACCAGAGAATCCAAATAGCTTTTTCATGAGTGATTTTAATGACATTATCATCACTAACATCACCGTGTGGAACAGGTCCTTTTCAAATTCCCATTTTATTTAGCATTTTAATAATAATAATAATAATAATAATAATAATGGCATTTATTAAGCGCTTACTATGTGCAAAGCACTGTTCTAAGCGCTGGGGAGGTTACAAGGTGATCAGGTTGTCCCATGGTGGGGCTCACAGTCTTCATCCCCATTTTACAGATGAGGTAACTGAGGCCCAGAGAAGTGAAGTGACTTGCCCAAGGTCACACAGCTGACAGCGGAGCTGGGATATGAATCCATGACCTCTGACTCCAAAGCCTGGGCTCTTTCCACTGAGCCACGCTGCTTCTCTGTGTAATTAGCATTTTGTGCTAGGATCTGTTGAATACTGTTTGACCAAAGAACAAGACCGTGTCTACCCAGGGGAAGCAGCGTGGCTCAGTGGAAAGAGCACGGGCTTGGGAGTCGGAGGTCATGGGTTCTAATTCCGGCTCCGCCGCTTGTCAGCTGTGTGACTTTGGGCAAGTCACTTCTCTGTGCCTCAGTTATCTGTAAAATGGGGATTAAGATTGTGAGCCCCACGTGGGACAACTTGATCACCTTGTATCCTCCCCAGCGCTTAGAACAGTGCTTTGCACGTAGTGCTTAAATACCAAAATTATTTTATTATTATTATCTATTAGTGGAGGCAAAAACACTCAATTAGGCAGAAAAGTGTTTATGCCCCCAGTTTAATAATTGTATTTAAGCGCTTACTATCGTCCCAACACTGTACTAGGTGTACCATGGGGTACGTACAATATGAGCAGATCAGAAACAGTTGGAGCTCACTGTCGAAGGGGAAGGGAGAACCGGTATTTAACTCTCACTTTACAGATGAGGAAATTGACGCACAGATAAGTGATTTATCCAAGGTCATTCAGCAGGCAAGTGGGAAGGCCTCTGGGAGGAGATGTGCTTTTAATAAGGCTTTGAAGATGGGGAGAGTGATTGTCAGATATGAAGAGGGAGAGAGTTCCAGGCCAGAGGCAGGAAGGGTGTAAACAAGGGGTTTTTGTTTTTTGGGGTTTTTTTTGATGATGATGATGATGACGATGGCATTTATTAAGCGCTTACTATGTGCAAAGCACTGTTCTAAGCACTGGGGTTAGCGCTTAGTACAGTGCTCTGCACACAGTAAGCGCTCAATAAATACGATTGATGATGATGATAATGATGATGGGGTAGAGACAAGGTAATCAAGTTGTCCCATGTGGGGCTCACAGACTTAATCCCCATTTTCCAGATGAGATAACTGAGGCACAGAGAAGTTAAGTGACTTGCCCAAAGTCATACAGCTGACAAGTGGTGGCATTTATTAAGTGCTTACTATGTGCAAAGCACTGTTCTAAGCACTGGGGAGGTTACAAGGTGATCAGGTGATCGGGGGGGCTCACAGTCTTAATCCCCATTTTACAGATGAGGTAACTGAGGCACAGAGAATTTAAGTGACTTGCCCAAAGGCACACAGCTGACGATTGGCAGAGCCGGGGTTGGAACCCATGACCTCTGACTCCAAAGCCCGGGCTCTTTCCACTGAGCCACGCTGATATGGAGGTTCTTGAGGAGTGGGAAAACATGGACTTTAATGGCGCTTAGCAAATCCTGCAGTTGTGGATATTAAGTGGCACAGCTGGGATTAGAACCCAGGTCTCCTGACTCCTAGGCCTGTGCTTTATTAAAATGACACTTGTGCAAAAATGTAGTTCCATTTGAATTTTTTTTTCTAATTGGTTTTCTGTTCATTCACCTTCCTCTGCCCACATGCACTGATGCTCAGAAACAACTTTGTGCATGAAAATGCACTAGGCGTATTCATAATTCCCTTTTTTTAAAACTAGATCCTTTTGTTCAGAAATTCAGTGCTGAAAAATGAGCCCCATGGGGGACAGGGACTGTGTCCCACCTGATGAACCTGTGTCTACGACACAGCACTATGAACAGTGCTTGACACACAGTACAGTGTTAACAAATACCATTACATTTTTTTTTTAGAAAATAAACATCACCCAGGGTATTGTATACCTTCCACTTAAAGTATTCAGTAGTGCTTAATGCCGGCTAGTGAATATGGAGGGCCATTCTTGGCTCAGTGGAAAGAGCACGGGCTTTGGAGTCAGAGGTCATGGGTTCGAGTCCCGGCTCCACCACATGTCTGTTGTGTGACCTTGGGCAAGTCACTTAACTTCTCTGAGCCTCAATTACCTCATCTGTAAAATGCGGATTAAGACTGCGAGCCCCACGTGGGACAACTTGATCACCTTGTATCCCCCCCAGTGCTTAGAACAGTGCTTTGCACATTTGTAAGCGCTTAACAAATGCCATTATTATTATTATTATTATTATTCTACCGACATCTGGCATAACTACTATTATTCCTGGGCCGTGTGCATTAATGAGTGATGTCGATGATGTTGATGGAAAGTGCAACAGGGCAAAAATAGTTGAATTTTTAGGAGATGTGAGATATTAGTGCCGTATAAAACAACACTCTAATTCTCTCATGAACAGATCTTACTGAGTAGCTTGATGTTAATTTTCAAGCGGAATGCTAATTTTCTGGCAACCTCAGCACGGGATATAGGCTGTGTGAAACTCCTGGAATTCCCCGTACTGTTGGCAAATTGTGGTTTAGAGCGGTGCCATATGCTCTTTTAAACTTCACTTGACATAGTCACAGAATGTCTGAGCAACTTGGCAAAAGACAGCGGTGTTTTGTATTCAGCTGCAGGGCATAGCAACAAATTCCAGTTGGTGGGTTTGAAATCCAAAAGTAACCGAACAACGAAGAAATCTTCCCCTTCATTTTTCCTCTTTTAGTTTAATTTTTTAAAGAATCAGATAAGGGCGATAAAGCATAAATCCATTTAGAGTAGGTTCCCTAAAATCCCAACCCTGAAGTAGGAGAAGCAATCCTCAGAAAAATGACAAAAACTCACTTTAGTCTACAGCGTGATTGGTGTTGCTTTAATACTGACATTATCATCCTCAGTGGCATTTATTGAATGCCTACGGTCTGTTTTAAATGGTTAGGAGAGTACAGTATAACAGAGTTGATAGACATATTCCCTGCCCACAATGAGCTTACCAGTCTAGAGCCTTTATATTTTGATGTAACATTGTGTCCTTTTCTCCATACTTCAGTAGAATAATATATCCGACTGATGCATTTCTTGATATTATCCATTCGTCAAAATGTTAGTGAAATTGTAATTTAAACTTTTCATTCATAATTGTCTACATAAAGCAAGTATCTCCCTCAGACTTGTGAGCCACATGTGGGATGAGGATTGTGACCAACCTGATGGTCTCATATCTACCCTGGCACTTGGTACAATGCTTAGCACACAATAAGCACTTAAAAAAATACCACAATCATTATCAATATGATTATTGTGTCTGGGTTGCGCATTTTGATTTATGCTTTTAAAGTATCATTTTTAAAGGGTTTAAGTATGAGCATAGCAGGGTCCTGATTTTCCAACTGAGCAAGGAACGTGCCATCCAGAGCAACAGAAAACTTAGTTGTAGGGTTAGGCCAAGGTTTGGAAAAAAATCAAGTAACAATCGCTTCATCCCATTTACAGCAGCTGTTCTTTTGAAGCGCTTACTGTGTGCAGAGCACTGTACTAAGCGCTTGGGAAGTACAAGCTGGCAAAGTATAGAGACTCCTAGTAGAAGTTCCCTATAGAGGAAGTTATAGGCACAAATCAGTCAGTGGTATGTATTTAGTGCTTACTATGTACAGAGCACTGTACTAAGCGCTTGGGAATACAACGCAACATGATAGAGCACAGACCTGGGACTCATGAGGTCATGGGTTCGAATCCTGTCTCTTTTGCTTGTCTGCTTTGTGACCTCGGGCGTCAGTTCACTTCTCTGGGCCGCAGTTACCTCATCTGTAAAGTGGAGATTGAGACTGTGAGCCCCACGTGGGACAGGGACTTTGTCCAGTGTCTGGCACATAGTAAGCGCTTAATAAATGCCACCATTATTAGTTACAAGACGGGGAATTAGGAGACAGGTTCCCTGCTCACGATGAGCTTCCAGTCTGAAGACCTGCATAAATGAACAACAGTTACTTCTTGAAAGAATTTGCATTCTGTTTCGTGGCAAACTCTGAAAATGAGAAAAAGAGACTGAACAGAGAAGTTGGAAAAGTGGACTTGTGGCAGAAAGCGTGAGCCAGGGCTACTGCAAAGCGTCGTCTCTGACACTACACAGTCTGAGAGGCAGCAGAGACAAGACTAGCCATTTCCTCAATATTGGTGCCCTAAATCAAGGTTTCTTTGGCCTATTAATATCTTCCTCTGAATACCCAGTAGTGTGAAGTCAGGACCTGTAAATCATGAAATGTAATTGTAGGATTTATAAAGCATGTACTGCGAGCCAAGCACTGTACTCAGCACCTGAGCAGATAGGAGAAAATGTTGTTGGACAAAGCCCCTGCGCTTCTGGGGGCTCACAGCCTAAGGGGAAGGAAGAACAGGTATTGACTCCCCATTTCCCAGATGAGGAAACTGAGGCAAAGAGAAGCTAAGTGACTTGCCCAAGATCCCCTTTTAGACCGTGAGCCCACTGTTGGGTAGGGACTGTCTCTATATGTTACCAATTTGTACTTCCCAAGTGCTTAGTACAGTGCTCTGCACATAGTAAGCGCTCAATAAATATGACTGATGATGATGATAATAATAATAATAATGCCATTTATTAAGCACTTACTATGTGCAATGCACTGTTCTAAGTGCAGGGGAGGATACAAGGTGATCAGGTTGTCCCACGGGGGGCTCAGTCTTAATCCCCAATTTTACAGATGAGGTAACTGAGGCCCAGAGAAGTGAAGTGACTTGCCCAAAGTCACACAGCCGACAATTGGCAGAGCCGGGATTTGAACCCATGACCTCTGACTCCAAAGCCGGCTCTTTCCATTGAGCCACGCTGCTTCTCTATTAAAGGGTGTTCCGGGGAAGCTAGGAAAGGAAATTAAAAACCCAACTCCTGGGGTAGATTCGATTAATGTTTTTATTTTTCGAGGAAGGTGGTACTGTTCTTTACTGCAGGACTATAAAATCCAGTTAGGTGCCGTGGGGTATCTCTACTAGTCTATTGCTGGTCCCACCCAAAAGAGCTAAGGGGGTCTGAAAGTTTTAAGGATGCAACACTGATTCCTTCTGGAATAAATGGACTGGCTTTGGCACATGAATTGGAAAATCCAATCACTTGAATGTCACATGAGAAGCATGATGAGACTTTACATTTTCTCTAATCGCCCTGCAGTTTCTGTATTGCAATTCTCCACGATAATAGAGCAAACATAGCGTGGTTATAAAAGAGACGTCTCACAGAGGCAGAGAATTAAACAGTTCTGTTTTATCTGAGCACGTAGACAAAATCTATGTTTTTTCTGACCTAGCCATCCTTAAAAAACCATCAGGGGTCTTTCGTTTCTAATTTCAGTCTTCCTGTATTTCTCCCTTTTGCTGCTCAGTTCTTAAAGGCCCACTTTCTCTCATTTCCTCTGGTCCCATACACTTTCAGAATACTGGCTGGTAAGAAATAAATATCAGAAAGAAATGAATTCAAAAACGGAGGTTGTTTTAAATATGTCTCGTTCTGAACATTTGCTGAAATTTCTCCACATCCCCTGCCAGTCCACCGAAGATGAATTTTCTTAACCGAAGGCACTTGCAGAATTTGCCCCTGCAAAGAGAGATTGGTTTTCATGCCAGTGAAACATTTAAATATCGTTCTGAAAATCTATTTCACACAGAGCATTTGCCTAGAGCAGGTCAACTTCCCTGCTCTTAATAATAATGGCATTTGTTAAGCGCTTACTATGTGCAAAGCACTGTTCTAAGCTCTTCTTCTCAGGGCAGCCAAACTTCTCAGTATGGTAAGTAGGAAGAGGTACTAATGAACTGAAGTGAAACTGGAGACTGAGCTGTGAAGACCAGGGTATCAGAATCAACGTGCTCTGTGTTTTGTCTTTCAGAAAGGCCACTGCATTTTGAAAAATGCCACCCCTTTGGCGGAGATTGATCAGCTATTCTTCGAGCCTGAAAGGGCACCTAAGTGGCCCCCCGGGTTTAATGAAGGGGAGACTGGGCCCGGGATATATCAGACAGATTTTTAGTGCCACTGGAAAATGGACCAGAGACTATACGCTGCAGACGAGGAAGGAAGTTGAAAAATGGTGGCAACAAAGGGTAAAGGAACAATTCTACAGAATTTCAGATACCGATGTAAGTATTCTGAAAACAAAATATTCATTTTTTCCATATTAAAATAAGTACTCTGGTTTTTTAATCAGTCTTGATCTAAAATACAGTATGTACATGTGTGAACATAGTATTAAATAGTATTAAATCAATCAATCAATCGTATTTATTGAGCGCTTACTGTGTGCAGAGCACTGTACTAAGCGCTTGGGAAGTACAAGTTGGCAACATATCGAGACAGTCCCTACCCAACAGCGGGCTCACAGTCTAAATGGGGGAGATGGAGAACAAAACCAAACATACTAACAAAATAAAATAAATAGACTAGATATGTACAAGTAAAATAAATAAATAGAGTAATAAATATGTGCAAACATATATACATATATACAGGTGCTGTGGGGAAAGGAAGGAGGTAAGATGGGGGGATGGAGAGGGGGATTAAATATTGCCACTGCCATTTCAACCTAAATTTGCCAGATAATACATACACGTTAGTGTATGAAATACGTAGGTCCCTTAGACCTGAAAGACATTGTGCTGCTGCTTAGAATTTCACTGAAAATTAAAAATATAATTCTGCTTTTTAGGCTACTCCTGTGTACTGCCATCCTTTGCATCGTGGTCTTTTGGCAGCTAAAGTGATGGAGTGTAATTAAAAAAAGGAAAATTTCAGTTGGCCGAGAAAGCGAGTTTACAGTTCTTTAGGTTCTAATCTTCATGTGGGCTGGGATGGGGTTTATTCCTTTTACTTTTTAATGGTATATGCGTGCTTACTATGTGCAGGCACCGTACTGAGCACTGAGGTCGATACAAGCTATTCAGGTTGGACACAGTCCATGTTCCACATGGGGCTCACAGTCTAAATCCCCATTTTACAGATGAAGTAACTGGGGCACAGAGAAATGAAGTGACTTGCCCAAGGTCTCACAGCAGACAAGTGGCAGAGCCAGGATTACTTAATACAAAGCTCTGCACACTATAAGTGGTCAAAAAATACCACCGATTGAATTATTAAGGTGTCCAGGTATCACGATTTGACGGGGACAATCTTGAAAACTTCTGATTTCCAGGCATGTCCAGATTTTCGACCCAGATTCATCTGTTATTGGGGATGGAGGGTGGAGGGAGTTTTTTGGGCTCCTCCGTAATTCCCAGTTACCCTAACCCACAGTTATTGTGCCAAATTAGGGATTACATATATGGTCAGCCTAGGAATGCCCGTGCCGATCACTGGATCCTCATGTAGTGAAAGTGTGAGAAGCCGTAATCTAAAGAATCAATCAGTCAATTGTATTTATTTGTTCACTTACTGTGTGCAGAACCCTGTGCGCAGAGCTCTGTGTGCAGAGAAGCAGTATGGTCTAGTGGTTAGAGCAGAGGGTGGGAGTCAAAAGGAGACCTGGGTTCTAATCCCAGCTCCTCCACTTTTCTGTTGTGTGACCTTGGGCAAGCCACTTAATTTAGAGCTTAGTATAGTGCCCTGCACACTGTAAGTGCTCAATAAATAGGATTGATTCTCTGGGCCTTGGTTACCTCATCTGTAAAATTGGGATTAAGACTGTGGGTCTCATGTGGGACATGGACAGTGTCCAACCTGATAAGCCTGTATTTACCCCAGTGCTTAGTAAAGTGCCTGGCACATAGTAAGCACCTAACAAATGCCATAAAAAAAGCACTTGGGAGAATATAATATTACAGAGTTGGTAAACACATTCCCTGCCTCCTGGGAGTTTATAATCTAGAGAGAACTGACAAAATGTGGTATAAAGTAACTTTATTTTAAAGGAAAAATAAATGCTGTCAACTTTTCCTTCATAACATATTCCAAGTTCGCTCCTTCCGCTCCATTCAAAAGGCCCCCAGCTTAGTCCAACCACTTCTTCATATCCTATTTTTTTTTTAAATGATATTTAAGTGCTTGCTATATACCAGGCACTGTTCTAAGCTCTGGGATAGATGCAGAGTGTTGGATATGGCCCGTGTCCCATATGGGGCTCGCAGTCTTAATCTCCATTTTACAGATGAGGGAATTGAGGCCCGGTGAAGTGACTTGCCCAAGGTCACACAGCAGACAAGTGGCAGAGCCGAGACTAGAACCCAAGTCCCTCTCATTCCCAGGCCCGTGCTCTATCCCCTCGGCCCCGTTGCTGTCCTTCTCCCTCTTCCTCTCCCTCAGACGGGAGGGATATTGATTTATGTAGTATTTCCCCTAAACAGAGTACAATGAAACCAGTGCTCCTTCGTGGTATTGGTGAAATGCAGAAGAAGAGGAGCAGATATTAGGAGAAGATAGGAGAAACCAGAAAAATAGGCCTGGGTAATTCTGTCTTCCTTCTCACTGCGCTCCCTCCACCTCCTTCCCACCACACTTCTAGTCCAGTCTATTTTCTAAAACTTCATTCTGCACACACATCTCCTCTCTACCCAAAACTCCACCGCTTCCCATTCATGTCCACATCGAGTAAAACCCCCTGACAATTGGCTTTTATAAAGCCATCAGCTCTCTCACTTTTCCACTTTCTCCTCCCACGACACCCCATTTTGTGCTCACTGTTTCTGTCAAGCTAACTTATTCTCTGGGACTCATTCCATCCCATCTCCAGCTTTTGGCTCATGCCGTTCCCCGTGCCTGCCACTCCTGTCCCGTTTAAAGCCATGAGTCCGCGGCTCTCCCCACCTTCAAAGCCCTTGCAATTATCCTCCACCAGGAAGCTTTTCCTGATTACTTGTCTCCTCCCCGCCTCTCATATCAACGACCACCGTAGCGCTTTTGTGCCACGTCTGCCGTCATGCAGTTGCAACCACCCTTGGCATTTCTTTCCACATTGATTTACTAACTCCACTCTTGAAGCCTTTATACATCCACGTGCAACCCATCAACCAGTCAGTCTTATTTGCCAACTGGGAAGCCAACTTCCCAGACGGCACGGGGATGGTTCGCATCGTGTTGGGGGACATCTTCCCGAGGACTGTGAGCCCACTGTTGGGTAGGGACGGTCTCTGTGTGTTGCCAATTTGTACTTCCCAAGCGCTCAGTACAGTGCTCTGCACATAGTAAGCGCTCAATAAATACGATTGATTGATTGATTGATTGAGGGCCAAGGGGGCTGTATCAGCTCGGGGCAGGCTTATGTAAATACGATTGAATGAACTGAATTGAATTCAGCGCTTAGAACAGTGCTTTGCACATAGTAAGCGCTTAATAAATGCTATCATTATTATTATTATTATTAATTGAATGATTGAATGAATGGATGAATTGAATGAGCCCTGCTGAGAGCTCACCTCCTCCAGGAGGCCTTCCCAGACTGAGCCCCTTCCTTCCTCTCCCCCTCGTCCCCCTCTCCATCCCCCCATCTTACCTCCTTCCTTTCCCCACAGCACCTGTATATATGTATATATGGTTGTACATATTTATTACTCTATTTATTTATTTATTTATTTTACTTGTACATTTCTAGCCTATTTATTTTATTTTGTTGGTATGTTTGGTTCTGTTCTCTGTCTCCCCCTTTTAGACTGTGAGCCCACTGTTGGGTAGGGACCGTCTCTATGTGTTGCCAATTCGTACTTCCCAAGCGCTTAGTACAGTGCTCTGCACATAGTTAGCGCTCAATAAATACGATTGATTGATTGATTGATTGATTTGTTGAGCACTGAGTGTCCAGCACTGTACTAAGCACTTGTGAGAGTACATCTTAACAAGAGTTGGTTGATGCGTTCCCTGCCCCCAGTTGAGAGCTTACAGTCTAGAGGACATATCCATCTTTTGATTTGCTTCTTCCTCCTATCTGTAATTTATTCTGTGTATATCTTTCCCATTAAATTGTTAACTCCTTCAGGACAATTGGACAACCCACCCCCCCAAAAAAAATCATGCCTTCTATCTCTATTTTAATAGTCTCCCAAGTTCCGAGTTAGTGTTTTCTATACACAGTGAGCACTAGATAAGTGATGGATTGTTAAATAAGTCCCAATCAGTAATAAAATGGAACAACTTGCATTTGGAAGACTCACTTCGGCATGCAATTGAGCTTTGACTAGAAAAATGCTAAGTTTCCTCAGAATTTCTATGGTATACCTAAATTGTATGCTTTAGAAGACTGCAGAGGATAAAGTATTTTAATGCTTCTAGGCTGA
This sequence comes from Tachyglossus aculeatus, assembly GCF_015852505.1. Lineage (NCBI taxonomy): Eukaryota > Metazoa > Chordata > Mammalia > Monotremata > Tachyglossidae > Tachyglossus > Tachyglossus aculeatus. The sequence continues at coordinate 37,274,177 of NC_052067.1, read as the reverse complement.
TTAAAGCTAGCCGTGCCCTAACTTTGGAAGTGATTTTCATGTTTTATTTTCTTTTTCTATCTTATTTTATGAAATTTAACATGGGTTCTTAACTTCTGGTGAGAATGGGTAAGCAGATTTGTTGCCAAATGCACCCAAATGAGGTGTCATCCCTGGTATCACTGTCAAACACAGAACATAAGAAAGTTGGAGTCCTAGAATTCTCATAAAGTCAAAAGATGCCCGGGAGTATCAGAATATATTTCCAAAGTTCATCCTTGACATACTGCTAGAAACCTAGGAAAAGAAAGATTTAAATCCTTACCCTTTTATATAATTATGAAAATTTCCTTTTCAATCAAGCATGCTCAATTATGACATAAAAACCCCTTAGTTCTTCACCCCCATCCCACCCCCAGGAGGTGAAAGTTATTAAATTGTCACAAAGATAGGGAAATTACTAGATTTTTTCACAGAGAAACAAAAAAGGCAGCATTGAACAGCGAGATGAATATATTTTCGGCAGCAAGAAAAAAATCATGAATATTTAAGTTTTTAATAGCAGCTCAGCTCCAGAGTTTGATTTAACTAGGTCTCGTTGTGGTCATAAATTTTAGTGTTTATTGCAGAAGCTGAAAGGATTTGGGGGATGATTGTGGGGAAAAGAGTATTTCTTGGAGAAAATTAGAGTGACAAAAATGTTTTCATTGTATTGCACCAGGGAGAGGCTTATAACCAAAGATATAACCATGTTTTTGAAACACAGTAAAGGAATAATTCATTCATTCAGTAGATCGTATTTATTGAGCATATACTGTGTGCAAAGCACTGAACTAAGCTCTTGGGAGAGTACAGTATAACAAGAGACACATTCCCGCCCACAATTAGCTCACAGTCTAGAGGAGGAGACAGACATTAATATAACTATGTAAGTAGATAAATCAGTAAATTATGGCAGTTTGTGGTTGTATTGTACTCTCCCAAGTGCTTAATACAGGGCTTTGTATACAGTAAGCGCTCAATAAATGCGATTGAATGAATGAATGATTGAATGAATAATCATATTTTACATAAAAGGGGACACAGATTAAAATCCAGGAACAATTTTCATGCGAAATATGTAAATAGATAAATCAACAAATTATGGCAGTTTGTGGTTGTGTTGTACTCTCCCAAGCGCTTAGTACAGGGCTTTGTATACAGTAAGCGCTCAATAAATCCGATTGAATGAATGAATGATTGAATGAATGAATAATCATATTTTACATAAAAGGGGACACAGATTAAAATCCAGGAACAATTTTCATGGAAAACTTATTAAACACTTTGTGCCGAGCACTGTGCAAAGTGCTGGTTTAGAGACAAGATAACTAGAGCAGACACCTGTCCCTGTCGGTGTAAGAGGGCAGGAGAAAAGATATTTTTTTTTCCTTATTTTACAGAAGAGGGAACTGAGGCATGGAGTTAAGTGGCCAGCCCAAGGCGACACAGCAGACAAAATCATGAATATTTAAGTTTTTAAATATTCTAATCTTGGTGGAGCTTTCCAATAGGCCGCCCTGTCTCATTTGTAATAGCTTTTCTCAGGGAATGGTTCAACTGACCATATGTCAGCTCAGCAGATGAGTGTGCAAGCACAATACTGGAATGCCTAAGTAGGATTTGGGTGGGTAGTCTTTTAAAAATATAGTTAAGCAGGATTTTTTTTGTGGGGGGGGGGGTTGACGCCACTTTATCCATTCATAAACAGGCATACAGCGTTATTCAACTGGGTTGTGTTCCCTGAACATATTGTATCATGAATGGCTCTACCTTGGGATGTATTTTCGCATAGATTTCAAGTGCTATAAAATAGGAACTGGTCCGGAACTTCTGAAAACGTAGTATGAAATTCCATTATGGGTTATGTACTTTAAAAGTATAGATATATAGATCACTAAACTAGTGCTTAATTTTCATTAAAGGAATTCAGAGCATAACATCACAGTATTAAATAAATGAGGAGGTTGTAATATGATTGAGTTATTGTAGAAGACCGCAGAAGTAGGAGCTCTTTCTGCTGACCGGGTTAGAGGTTTAGTAACTTCATTGAAGAATTTGTCCAGTTTTGGTGGGATAGCAGCGTCCTTTACTTCTTAAAGGACCTCAAAGTAGGCTAATTCCTTCTGTATACTGCATTCATTCATTCAGTCGTATTTACTGAGCACTTACTGTGTGCAGAGCACTGTACTAAGCGCTTGGGGAGTACAAGTTGGCAACATATAGAGATGGTCCCTACCCAGCAGTGGGCTCACAGTCTAGAAGGGGGAGACAGAGAACAAAACAAAACACATTAACAAAATAAAATAAATAGAATAAATATGTACAAATAAATAAAGACTTCTGCCCCCGTCTGCACTCTTTTCATTGAGGTCATCTAGACTCCCTCTAGACTGTGAGCTCGATGTGGGCGGGAATGTGTGTTTGTTGTTGTATTGTGATCTTCCAAGCGCTTAGTACAGTGCTTTACACACAGTAAGTGCTCACTAAATACGATTGAATGAATGAACCTTCAATCATATTTATATGCTTTCTTGAAAATTGATGCAAGGCTCTTTAATATTAAGATTTTGGCTGGTGGTAGAGAAGCCATAACTTCATCTGTTTCCACACCTTGTAATGATGCCTTTGAATGAGATGCAGTTAACTCTCCGACTTCTGCATCACTATTTCTAAACTAAGATACCCCCCCACTAAGGAACGAGCCTGGGCTCGGGAGTCAGAGGTCATGGATTCTAATCCCGGCTCCGCCTCTTTTCTGCTGTGTGACCCCGGACAAGTCACTTACCTTCTCTGTGCCTCAGTTCCCTCATCTGTAAAATGGGGATTAAGACTGGGAGCCCCATATGGGACAATCTGGTTCCCTTGTATCTACCTCAGCGCTTAGAACAGTGCTTGGCATATAGTAAGCGCTTAACAAATACCATCATTTTCTCTGTTCAACACCTTATTTGGTTGTCCAATCAAGGGTCTGTTCACCGCTTTGAAAATCAGACAAAAACTGTGGGCAGATTTTGCTCCAAAATCCATTAGTTGTGGATTGCTTAATCTCAGGATCGGTGGAGAGGGATTCACTTAACCAGAACACTCTTCCAGAAGGCTGAGGGCCATTAGGGGCCTGTTTCTTTTTATGGTATTTGTTAAGCGCTTACTATGTGCCAGGCACTTTCTAAGTGCTGGGGTAGGTACAAGCTAATCAGGTTGGACACAGTCCCTGTCCGGCCTGGAGCTTCCAGTCTTAATCCCCATTATACAGATGAGGTAACTGAGGCCCAGAGAAGTTAAGTGACCTGCCCAAGATCACACAGCAGGCAAGTGGCGGAGCCGGGATTAGAACCCACATCCTTTTGAATTCCAGGCCCGTGCTCTATCCATTAGGCCAAGCTGTCTGTGCGGTGTAAGTCACCAAAAAAGTGGTGTCTGTTCCCCTAGGGTGTTTGTAACCTGAGGAATGCCTATATACACAAAAAAATCTCATTTAGTACTATAATGTTACTTGCAACTATGTTGAGCCGGAAGTATGTGTGAATTGTCTTTCCTCTTTCCTAGAAATCCAAACCCAAGTTTTATGTACTCTCCATGTTCCCCTACCCTTCGGGAAAGCTCCACATGGGCCATGTTCGGGTCTACACCATCAGTGACGCCATAGCCCGGTTTCAGAAAATGAGAGGAATGCAGGTAAGCCATACCCCAATGATCGTGATCCCCATCTCCTACCCTGCTCCTCATCGAAGAAAATAAGTTTCACAGCCATCGGTGGTGCCACTTGACTTGAATCATACTTTCAAAATATGAGAAACCTTTGCGAAACAAGAAAGGCACGGAGCCTTTATGAGAAATCTGTTTGCGGCACGAGAAACTCGTTGATAACAGATGAACTGTAAAGCAATTCAAAAATAATGAAAAGTGCTTTTAGCAGATGCCGCATGCCGATGCAAGGTTGTTGCGTTTTCAGCCTTGTTTTTTGTGCGATGGAAAGGGACGTGGTACCCGGTATCATTGCGGCGGAACTCGGTTCACCTTGAAGATGCAAAGTTGAGCTCAGGGAGACCGGACGGGGGGTCTGAGGAGGCTTGTCCGTAATTGACCGTTGATCCACAAATCCACACAGTTGATAGTTGATGCCCCGGGCTGCTGTCAGCAATGCTCTTGCCCTCTCCCCTCCAAAATTATCCTCCCTAGACTTGGAAGACTGCACCGAGTCGGATATCCGAAATGCCGGGTGGTGGAGGGGAGGAGGAGGTGGTGGTGGCTGTGAGCCCGTTGTCGGGTAGGGACCGTCTCTATATGTTGCCTGTATGTACTTCCCAAGTGCTTAGTACAGTGCTCTGCACACAGTAAGCGCTTAATAAATACGATTGAGTGAATGAATGAATGGTGGGGTGGGAGAGGACTAAGGGTGCATGGCTCTTCTAGTGCCTGTGGCACTGCAGATGTCAATTACCGAGCATCAGACTTGCTCTAAATAATATCATAGCCAGAACGAAGCTTTCTACGGAAAAATTAAATCCACAAATCACACACATGGTTGGTATAGACTTGTAGGAGAATTAATATCGTCGTCACACCACCAAACGCAAGCAGAATCATCCATCTGTATTTTTAAGATGCTCAGTCGTACACTGACCAGTACATTCTGAGAGGAAATTTTTCTCCCTTGCTTGCATCTCTTGTTATCAATCCATCATCGCTTCCACCATTATTAAAAAAAGGTTATGGGAAGTGAATTGGCCACAGCGTCCTTCACATTTTTCATTTATTCATGCGATTCTCCAGGTTGGTACATCTTATCTTTATCTTTCACCTGCTTACTTCAGCCTATTGCTGGCCACTGATTGACAGCCAGGGACATCGGCCTTCATATTGGTCTAGAAGAAATGTAAAATATTTGCCTGACAGTGTTGTGGATGTAAATCCTCAGAGAACTTCCATACTGTGCTGTTCAATTGAAAAGGAAGTTTTGCAGACACTTTGAAGCTTTGAGCTTTACTCTTAATTTTCTCTTTGACATTCTTTTAAAGCTGTTTATGTTTTAAGAGGTCCTAACTTGGGACAATGGGTTTCTGAACTAAGTACAGATCAGCGCAAGGCTATAGTCTAACAAAAAGCATCCTGGTGGGTATTGAAACTGCTTTTGAATTCAAAAGCCTTTCGCCACATGGACAGAGGAAACTTTTGGAGCTTAGAGGTATTAGTTAAAAAAGAAATGGATTTTTTAAATCTGCATGTCTTAAGATGCATCTCTTTTCTATCCTGAAATAAAATTCCACCGAGTCTGATAGCTCTGAGTGTTCTCTAAGAAGTGTTCTTTGAGAAGTGTAGCCTAATTTTTCTTTTATAATTTCCTTACCTTTCCTTGTAAGGAGAAGCAGCGTGGCTCAGTGGAAAGAGCCCGGGCTTTGGAGTCAGTGGTCATGGGTTCAAATCCCAGCTCCGCCAACTGTCAGCTGTGTGACTTTGGGCAAGTCACTTAACTTCTCTGTGCCTCAGTTACTTATCTGTAAAATGGGGATGAAGACTGTGAGCCCCCTGTGGGACAACCTGATCACCTTGTATCCTCCCCAGCTCTTAGTACAGTGCTTTGCACATAGTAAGCACTTAATAAGTGCCATCATCATTATTATTATTACTTAACTTCTCTGTGCCTCAGTTACCTCATCTGTAAAATGGGGATTGACTATGAGCCCCCCCCGTGGGACAACCTGATCACCCTGTAGCTTCCCCAGCTCTTAGAACAGTGCTTTGCACATAGTAAGCGCTTAATAAGTGCCATCATTATTATTATTATTGTAAAATATTCTTCTGAATGTTGGCCATGTTCAGATGATAATTTTCCAAAGCCTCCATCTTGCTTAGTTTCATTCACCAATATTGGAGGGAATCAGGGCTAAGCTGGTCTTTTACCTCTAAGAAACGTCTTTTACGCTGAGGATTCAGAATGTTGGCCACTTTCAGATGATAATTTCCAAAGCCTCCATCTTGCTTAGCTTCATTCACAAATATTGGAGGGAATCAGGGCTAAGCTGGTCTTTTACTTCCAAGAAACATCTTTTACGCTGAGGATTCAAGGACCAGAGAGAGTGAGTGGCGTGGCACAGACCAACAGCACTGTAGTCAATTCCTTCCCGCAGGTTCTCCGTCCCTAGACTTCGTGACTGGACCTAGGTATGTCCATTATTTCTGACAGAATATTCCATCGTTGGAATCAGTGAATGTTTTGGAGATGGGAAATACATCTTGGATAACCCACAACACTCTCCCAGTGTTGGAGTATGGTTTATGTGACGCACGTGGAATTGGCAGGTGCTGGGTTAGGACTCTCATGTCACAACTGTCCAAGCCCCAAAATCAGATGGTGGTCTTCTTCCCCAGTCCTGAGCCTCTCCAAAAATACTGGCTCCGCATAACTAGACAATTCCCGTGACTCCTGCTAAATTGAGAACAAAAATCCATCACCTTGTGACCTAAATCCAATCCAAATCGTGATCTCTAAGAAAACAAATACGGATTCTTAATTAGCTAGTTGTCGTCAGCCTTCCCAAGCTCCAGTGATTAGTATTTGAATTTCAGCTAATGTTGGGAGGAATGTGTGGAAAAAATAATGCAATTTAGGGAACGTGATCTATTTTTTTTTTCAAGCAAACTGAGTAGTATAAAGCTAAGAATACCTTTTCTGATTCGAGGCCATCGTAGAACAGAAAGAGAAATGAGTGAGTGTGTTATGTAAACCATATTGTTTTGTTGTGATAAAAACCTGTGGGTTGATTTTTAATTTATATTTATAATTTGGACAGTTCCGAACAGAATGTTAATAGGCAAAACTGTTGTAGGGAAATATTGAAATAGTTCCATATTAGCAGATCGAAGCAAACAGACCATTATTAGGTTTCCAGCTTCCTTGGCCTGTGTGATTTTGCTGTTCTATAAGGCAATGATTCATTCATTCATTCAATCGTATTTATTGAGCGCTTACTGTGTGCAGAGCACTGTACTAAGCGCTTGGGAAGTACAAGTTGGCAACATATAGAGACGGTCCCTACCCGACAGTGGCTCACAGTCTAGAAATAAGTTAAAGAGGAGTGTGAAGCTACTGGCCGGTAATCCAGAGTACCTCATCAAAACCAAATTTACGATTTAAAACCAATTTTAATAAAATTGCAAAATATGTGGCTGAAGCATGCATTCTAATTGATTATTCACATAATGTAACATGTAGTGATGAGTAAGGAAGTGTGGTATTTGTGCGACCTAGTGGAAAGAGCTCAGGCCTGGGAATCAGAGCACCAGGGACCTAATCGGCTCTGCTAACTGCTGGATGACCTTGGGCAAGTCACTTCTCTGTGCCTCAATTTCCTTATCTCTAAAATGCCTTTTCTCCCTCCTGCATAGACGGTGAACCTCATGTGGGATGGGAACTCCGTCTGACTTGGTTAACTTGTATCAACCCCAGCTCTTAAAGCAGTGCTTGACATACAGTGAGTGCTTAACAAATACCATAATAATTATAATAATATTGATCGATACAAGCAGGCAGAAATGACTTGGGTTCTCTTAATGGCCATTCAGGTCATTGGGTTAGGGAAGGCTTTTTTTTTTTTTTAGGCAGATCTAAGTATAGCGTATATCGTATAAGTATTTCTAGACCATGAGCCCGTTGTTGGGTAGGGACTGTCTCTATATGTTGCCAGCTTGTACTTCCCAAGCGCTTAGTACAGTGCTCTGCACACAGTAAGCGCTTAATAAATGCGATTGAATGAATGAATGAATCGTTGGAAAAGGCCAGGGTTGCAGGTTTCCAGGGGCTAAAATATGGGCTCTAAATTTTCAGGGAATGGGTGATATTTCATTTGTTTCACAAAGAGACATCGATAGGGAATGTCTAGACTGCATGCTCATTATGGGCAGGGCAGGTGTCTACCAACTCTGTTATATTGTACTCTCCCACACGCTCAGTACAGTGCTCTGCACACAGCCTCAGTGAAAATGATTGATTTGTTAATTGATGTCATGAAGGAGTAGATAGAATGTGAGGAATGTCATATTCTGCTACCTGTTGTGAGGACAGAAAATGATTGTCTTTTATCAACTTCCCCTTTTACGAACACCCAGTGTTCACCTCTGGAAGAGTGACTTCAGACTCTTTTCTAATTTCACTGAAATGAAAACCCACCAGTTGGTAATTCAAAAGCCACAGAGTGGATGGATGGATAAACTATGGCTACTTGATTCCCAGACTGAAGCATCCTTGTCCTTATCCTTTTTGGACACAGACTAACTTCCATCAAGCTTCCTGTGGGCAGGGAACGTATCTACCAAATCTGTTCTATGGTACTTAGTACAGTACGCTGCATATACTAAGCACTCAATAAATATGATTGATTGATAAAGCCCACAGGTACTTTATTTCTCCCTCTTTGGACCCCAGGTACTTAGAAGCAGGTTTAGGGAGCTAGCAGGGAGATAAAGCTTTACCCATTCCATTCCTCAGATATTCTTGGTGAGGCTGGTATTTTCAAGGAAGTGGATTAGTGAGTGGGCATTGTACCGCATTTGGAAAAATACCCGTCAGCCGTCTTGTGGAAATGTGAGTCTTATACAGCTCAACAAATCTTCAGCTTTTTATTCTTTGGCCAAAGGCACTAGGATTGAAAAGTAATGTGAGTTCTTCATGTAGTCAGATATTTGGTTCCTACCGATAGCTTTGAGGCACTGCAGTGTAATTATATTACATTTTGTTATTTGGGCATGTGACTATGAGGGGAATACGGTTAATAAACCATTTTGTTTTTCTTTGCATTTCTTTGCAAGTGTCCTTAAAGCAGGACTTTAACAGCATATAAATAAGGTGCCAAGTGTCGTCTGTCCTCATTCCCCATTTTTCCAATTGGTCAGGCAGTGCGTTTCCATATCTTTCCAGCTGTGCTCTTCTAAAAAGATACAGGATATAAGGGTCCTCCTTGGACATCCTTTCCAGTCGAAGTCCCCCTCTAGACTGTAAGCCCATTGTGGGCAGGGAATGTGTCTGCTTATTGTTGTATTGTACTCTCCCCAGTGCTTAGTGCAGCGCACCGCACACGGTAAACGCTCGATAAAACGACTGAATGAATGAACACGGTGGAAGGTGCGCCCTGTTGGTGCCCAGGGAAGCTTTTTTTTAATAAAAAATGGTATTTACATGCTTTTTATCACAGAGCTCGTGTCTTAGTCCCCATTTTAGAATGAGGGAACTGAAGTCCAGAGAAGTTAAATGATTTGCCAGGGGTCATACAGCAGACGAGTGGCAGAGCTGTGATTAGAACCCAGGTCCTTAGACCCCCAGGGCCGTGCTGTATCCGCAAGGGCACTGCTTCTCCCCAGCTTTGTGCTCCATAACGTACACCTTTTTAGGGAGCCAGCCGGTCCAGCCCGCTTCCTTTCCATGGACTCCTGGGGACTAAGTTCCGAGGCGAGAAATCTCGAACATGCTGTCAGTGAATGAGCACCTTTCTGTCTGTCGGCTGGTTTTTTGCTTTTCACACCATTGTGGGTCTCCAGCTTTCATCTGTTTTTGTTAGAGAAGTGAAAGGAAACAGCCAAGTTAAAACCCCTTTCTTTATTGCGGTAGAGAATATACTGTATTCATCTCTATGGTAACCACTTATATGGGTCTATGCTGGAAAACTGTCACAGATCTATATCCATATTTAGATCAATAGCCGTAGATACGTTCATGGTGTTTATTATTTTAAATTAAGGGGTTTTTTTGTTGTTTTTTTAACCAGAACCAGAATCTGGTGATTTCGTTATGGGGATTTTTTCAGTCTCCTACTTGGGAGATTGCATTAGGGAACTATAATTTTGTTTTCTTCCTTTCCATGTGAATATACTTGTGGGTCATTTACCAGTTAGTAACTGAGTTTAAGGTTGGTTAGAAAGTATGTTGCCAACTTGTACTTCCCAAGCACTTAGTACAGTGCTCTGTACACAGTAAGCGCTCAATAAATACGATTGATTGATGTAAATACATTCTGAACATAGTAAAATAATGACACTGACATAGTATTTAAGAAAGAAAACAAATGCAATTGAGAAAATTTGAAATTATCCCTAATCCTGAAGCTTGAAATATTCATTCATAATGGTTGTCTAGCACAGCATTTTACTGGAAGTAACTATGGTGCGCTGCTCTACTACCTGTGACCCCTAAGCTCTGTATGACCCGGAGAAGGATTTATTGACCCATGCCAGATCCTCTGGTTTCACTTAAATCTGTGGAGCTTCCTCCACTTCATAGGAGTATAGTATTTTTCGAGCTCTTACTGGGGGCAGTGAACTTTACAATCTGTTGAACATTTCCTGGGTGGGGATCAGAGTCACTGATAACGAATGGTGGAGATGGGGTGGGGGGGTGGAGAGAGAGAAAGAGATCAAGAAATGACAACGGACCCATAATTATTGTCTGTGACCTTCCTGACAAGTTTATATGCCTTAGCAGTAGGGGCAAAGTTAATAGGATTTTCCTTCTAAATGGGTGCTGTGGAAAGCAGAGTGCGATTTAGTTATTAAAACGGGAAACTGGAAGTGAATCATCATCATCAATCGTATTTATTGAGCGCTTACTATGTGCAGAGCACTGTACTAAGCGCTTGGGTTCTATTTTTGAGCCTCCGTTGATGTTTGAAAGTCACTTTGCAGTACTTTCCCCATTTTCCAGGAGAGGGTTGTTTTTTGTTTTTTTTTTTTTTTTGAAACAAAAGAGATCCCCAAAAGAGGATTTTGGTAGAAGTATTTAATCTTGCCAAAGAAAAATGGTGTCTGTGGTGGAGGAGTGGGGAAGGAGTTGGTGTAAAATGGGAAACATGGAGTTCTGACTTCATGTTCCACTCCTGACTGGCATTAGCCTTGCTAAACTCCTGAGGTCATTTGACAAGTCATGCAGTCTCCTGGGCTGATGTGATTTTATCCTCCTTCTTTGGGCCTCTGCATGAAAAAAGGAAATTTTAATATCCAGGTTTCATTCTTCAAGAACAAAAAAAAATCAGCCCTTAAAGGAATGCGAGCCTTTCTTTAAATGTTACCCCCCCCCCCTCCCCAAATCTCCAATCCTCACAAAGTCTGCAGTAGTCGGGAATTCTGGAGGAAGTTTTAAGCTTCATTTAAACCAATAACGTTTTGGGGGTTTTAAGAAAGACGATTTATTTATAGCCATTGGACTGCTTTCTTGAAAAGAAAGAGCCTCTCAGATAACATTTTAATGCTTCTGAATCTGTTGTTGAAAAGCATCCTTTATCGATCAACAGCTCGTGTTCCGGGAACTGAGGCCTGAGAAGAACCAGTAGGCTTTGTCTGTAGCCGGACACTCTGCTAGCGTGTTTCAGAGGAGATAATGTGGAGGGTATTCCTAGGGGGTGCAAGTCTTTGTTTTTTCAAAACAAATTTAAATCTTCCTGGCCTTCTCATCCTAAGCTTTGAACTGAAGCTGCTGCTGCCATTCTGTTTTTCCTCTGGAGGACTTGCAGTGAAAGCTTTGACCAATCTAGCAAGTAACAAGGGAAGTCCAACAAATGATGATAATCTTAAAGGGGTTTCCACCTCCCTTTCCGCTACTGAAAATCTGTCACCCCAGATTAAGCTCCTGTTGCCCTCCAGGAGAGCAGCTCATTGAAAGTAATCTGTGTCACACCTGGGCTTGAAGTTTCCTAACAGTTCTCTAATTAGCTAATCCTGCTACTTCTTAACTGTTCATTCATTCAGTCCTATTTTTTGAGCTTTTACTGGGTGCAGAGCACTGCAGTAAACTCATAAATAGACACATTCCCTGTCCACAACAAGCTTGCATTCTAGAGGGGGAATAATAATTGTGGTATTTGTTAAGCGCTTGCTGTGTGCCAGGAACTGTACTAAGCGCTAGAGTGGATACAAGCAAACCAGGTTGGACACAGTCCTGTCCCACATGGGGCTCACATTCTCAATAATAATAATAATAATAATAATGATGGCCTTTAAGCGCCTACTATGTGCGAAGCACTGTTCTAAGCGCTGGGGAGGGTACAAGGTGATCACGTTGTCCCACTTGCGGCTCACAGTCTTAATCCCCATTTTACAGATGAGGTCACTGAAGCTCAGAGAAGTGAAGTGACTTGCCCAAGGTCACACAGCAGACATGTGGGGGAGCCGGGATTAGAACCCATGACCTCTGACTCCCAAGCCTGTGCTCTTTCCACTGAGCCACACTGCTTCTCAAGTATGTTCTTTTTTCAATAAGTAAGCCTGAACATGGGGAGGTGGTGTGAGCCACTATGCTCCTTTTCCCGGGAAGATTTAGGGAACGTGTCTGCCAATTCTGTTGTATTATACTCTCCCAATCGCTTAGTACAGTGCTCTCCCAAAAGCTCAATAAATGCTATTGATTGATTAAATCCCAGTGCATCATATTCATTCATTCATTCATTCAGCTGTATTTATTGAGCGCTTACTGTGATTGACCACCCCACACTTCCTTTACCCCTGGTTCCTTTACTCAGTCTTAGAGATTTGGGTATCTTTATCTCATTAGTGGTGTGGTGTTTTTGTCCAGTAAAATAATTTTTCTTTAATGTTAAGCCCCTAACCCCATGCTGAGGTGACTTGTGCCATTACAATGCTGAGCCCAGTGCACTGTGAAAGGGGCCAAAGCATGTTTTTCCTTCACTTCTGGCCTTCAGCTTTCCATGTATCTTTAATGGGCCACTGACTTCAACTTCTGTCAAGGCTGGGCTTCTGAGCACAAGGAACTAGGAATAACAGTAATGGAAAGAGAGGCTTTGGGAATTAGAGAGGGGCAAGGGGCTTTGTTTCTACAGTTAAGGTCTAAAAGGCCATGCTGAATTGATTTTAGATGCTCTACGCAACCACTTAGAATGGAGAAAAAGAAGGTGAAAGTTCTCACCAGCTGTGATTTTCTAAAATTCCGCAACACACACACACACACACACACACACACACACACACACACACACACACACACACACACACACACACACACATCATCATCATCATCATCATCAATTGTATTTATTGAGCGCTTACCGTGTGCAGAGCACTGTACTAAGCGCTTGGGAAGTACAAATTGGCAACATATAGAGACAGTCCCTACCCAACAGTGGGCTCACAGTCTAAAAGGGGGAGACAGAGAACAAAACCAAACATACTAACAAAATAAAATAAATAGAATAGATATGTACAAGTAAAATAAATAAATAGAGTAATAAATATGTACAAACATATATACAAATATACAGGTGCTGTGGGGAAGGGAAGGAGGTAAGATGGGGGGGAAGGAGAGGGGGATGAGGAGGAGAGGAAGGAAGGGGCTCAGTCTGGGAAGGCCTCCTGGAGGAGGTGAGCTCTCAGTAGGGCCTTGATATGGCGATTGTTTTCTTAGAATGGGCTTAACGTTAAAGTTGTTCTGTGCTAGACTTGGTACTAAAGGTGAACTAAGATTGTATTCATGCTTTTTGAGCCCTTTTTTAATGGTACATATGAAGTGCTTACTATTCATTGGGTGTGAAGTTTCCTATCAGTTCTCTAATTAGCTAATCCTGCTACTTCTTAACCATTTAAGCACTTGGGAGAGTACAATACAAATACTGTGTGCCAGGCACTGAAATAAATACTGGGGTAGATGCTAGACAATCAGGTTGGATACAGTTTAACTGCAAGGGAGGAGGGTTTACTCCCCATTTTCCAGATGGGGTAACTGAGGGACAGAGAAGTTAAGTGACTTGCCCAAGGTTGCACAGCAGAGCAATGGCATGGTTGGGATTACAACCCAGATCCTTTGACTTCCAGTCCCTGTTCTTTCAACTAGGATGCTTCCCTTTGCATTCTCTGTGAAACAGTGTCTTACAAGCAGCATGATTAGGATCCAGAAGCTTGTCGTAAAATACCCCGCTCAGAGAAGATGAACGGAAAGGCACCGTTCGTTGTTTTCTATCTATCGGTTGTTATTGGGTCTGATCCAGCAATTTGCAAAGTAATCTTTCTCATTTGGAGCGCAGGTCATCAACCCAATGGGATGGGACGCATTTGGATTGCCGGCTGAAAATGCAGCTATTGAGCGTGGCCTGCATCCAGAGAATTGGACTCAGAGGTATGTTTTGGCGTACAGATTTCCATTCTTAGTCCAATCAGTGTAACAAGACAGATCACTGGCTGTTCTCTGACGTTTACATTGATAGAGCACTTAGAGAGTGAAACAGAAATAACACTTTGAGAACTGGAGGCCAGGGATTTCTAACTCTAAAATCCTTGGTTTGTGTTTTAAAGTCATATTAACTGTGACTTGAAATAATAGAAATAACAGAAAGTTTGGGAGTTCATTTTGGGGGCTGTGTTTTTCCAAATGTTATCCTTTCTGTTTCTTGAATAGTGTTTCTGAAAAATAAGAAGTTTAGAGATCAAATTAATGTAAAGTATCTTTCTGATGAAAATATTCTGTATAATTTATTTACACCATCTTCCCTCCATTTCTACTTTTTTACAGTAATATTAAACACATGAGGGAACAGCTTAATAGAATAGGCCTATGCTTCAACTGGGATCGGGTAAGTATCGTTCCGTTTTCTGAAAAGATGCTGATTGGAATTCAGTTAATAATGATTAAATAGAAATGAGAAACTCTGTGACTGAATCAGAGCTTCAAGGAGACTTCACGCCTGATGAGTTTGGATGGCCACTGCTTTGCACTGTTCTGTGTTCATTCTGGAAACAGTAAAGGTGGAAATTCTGGGAGCTTTTTTTCCTTCAGAGAGACCTTGTGCTGGGAGAGACATCAATTTATTGAAACACTCAGTGCAATTCGAACTTGATTACCCTTTTATTCTTTTCTTCCTGTCAGTTTGGCATAAGGTTAATATCCGTAGAGTAAGCTGAGGACGTGCATCCCGATGAAAAAAATTGCCTGTAGTTTTAAGAATCCGTGAATTGGAAGGAGATGTTTTTATCTGGTGTCATCACCGGGCTGGAAAAACTAGAGCAGGCTTTTAGAACACCAGCTTCCTAATAGCAACCGCCGTTGCCCACCAGTCAGGTTGCCAAGCAAGGCTCCGGGCCCCATTATCAGCCTGTTCATTTGTGGCCTGGCCGGTCTGTGGGTGGCAACAGGTCGTCAGGGAAGCGTGAATGTGGTTTGGCGGCCACACTGTGGAGCAGGATTTCAGAGTGTTATCTGAGAATTAGGGCAACCACACGGACCCGACAACAGGTAGGTACTTAGTTTATTGATTCAGAAGTAGGAAGACTAGATGCTCGTGCTTCTATCAGTGGAGACCGAAAGGCTCTGCGAAGTGGCCCCATTGGGGAGACCAGGCAACTGAAGGTCCAAGGCGAGTCTCAGTAGCAAGGGGTGAACAGCACATTTTTATAAACTGTGCCATTTTTAAAGTAATAACAATAATAGTGGTATTTCTTAAGCACTTGCTTTGGGCCAGGCACTGTTCTAAGCACTGGGGTAGATCAATCAATCAATCAGTCGTATTTATTGAGCGCTTACTGTGTGCAGAGCACTGTACTAAGCACTTGGGAAGTACAAGTTGGCAACATATAGAGACAGTCCCTACCCAACAGTGGGCAGTGATATGACAGGAAAGTAGAATGGAAAGTGCTCCTTGTGCTAACATGGTGGATTTTATTTTCCAAACTAAGAAATCCATGTGAATTATAAATGTTTTGCACATGCATACCAGGGGAGAGAAGGAAGGAAGGGGGTAAGGTCCTGAAGGAGGAAGGTAAAGGGAGGAAGGGTCTTTCAGGCATGATGGCTGGATAAAATTGTTGCTGTGGTCAATCAATCAATCGTATTGAGCACTTGCTGTGTGCTGAGCACTCTACTAAATGCTTGGGAGAGTAAAATATAACAGCAGAACAGACACATAGAAGATAATCGGTTTGGACACAGTCCCTGTCCCACATAGAGCTCGCGGGCTTAATCCCCATTTTTCAGATGAGGGAACTGAGGCCCAGAGAAGTGACTTGCTCGAGGTCACACAGCAGACAAGAGGCAGAGCCAGGATGAGAATTGATGACCTTCTCACTCCCAGGCCCATCCCCTATCCACTTGGCCATGCTGCTTACAAAAGGGGGCTCAGGTATGAGCTTGGTTTGCACAACAATAGAGGGAAGGGGCTAGGGGCGTGTTATCACGTTGTGAAGTGTCTCCTGAACCAAATCCGGTGTTTTCCCACAGTCCAGATATTTGGGTTTGTCCTTGCCGTTTGATACCTAGGCCTCCCCTCCCCCGATTCATGAGATTAAAAACTACATTTCTGAAGTTGGGCCATTCGGTACCAGGTGCCGGGATGCACTTATTCTTTATCGGCGGCCTTTCTCCGAGGATTATGCTGGTTGATAGTACGTAGTGCCATCATAGAGAATTTAGGGATCATAGCTAGGGCAACTAAAAATGGCCTCTGTCTGGGTCTGGGGATCCATCAGGCCCTCTTTCCCATCCTGATGCCTTCAGACTGTAACAAAGTTCTTCTGCGAACCCCGCTACTCCCCAAACTGCATTCATCACCCTGGAATGAAGAAGGCATACGAAGAGCTGCAAGGTGTATTTAAATATCGATCCTTCCAAAAGTATCTTTTTGGGCACGTGTGACAGGAAAACGAAAGCCCCGAACTGTGCAATTACAGAGATGAAATTGTTTCTGTGTGGAGCGTTTGTTTTGCAGGAATAATGACGTGTCGCAGCATGAGGAAAGCACAGGGTTCCTTCTGCTTTGAATCTCTAAATTTGCTTGTTGTTCCAGTGGGCACGATTCTGCTCTGTTGGAGCTCCCGCCATAGGGGGGATTGGCTGGGCAAGAGTTGCCTGGCCCACTGATGCACTTTTTGGGGTTTTATTTTTTTCATCCTTTTGGGACATCACCCCACTGCCAGCAGCTCTGAAGTCCAACATGCTTTCAGGGCCATCTTGAGAGTACAGATCCTCCTCAAGGTGGGCTTGGGGTGTTCTCCGTCTGTCTGTCTGTCCAAATGTCCATCCGCCCGTCCATCTGTCCAAATGTCTGTCTGTCTGTCCATCCAAATGCCCGTCTGTCCGTCCATCCATATGTCTGTCCGTCCATCCATCCATATGTCTGTCTGTCTGTCCAAATGTCCGTCTGTCCGCCCGTCCATCCATCCATTTGTCTGTCTGTCCCTCCGTTCTTCCGTCTCACTTGCCCCCTTCAAAGCCCTACTGAAGGCTCACCTCCTCCAGGAAGCCTTCCCAGACTGAGTCCTCCTTTTCCTCAGCTTCTCTCCCCTCCCCATCGCCCCGCCTCGCTCCCTTTGCTTTACACCCTTCCTCCCCACACAGCACCTGTGTATGTATGTGCATATCTATAATTCTGTTTGTTTATATTACGACCTGTTTTACTTGTTCTGATGTGAATATATATCTCTAATTCATTCATTCATTCAATCATATTTATTGAGCACTTACTGTGTGCAGAGCACTGTACTAAGCACTTGGGAAGTACAAGTTCTATCTATATTAATGCTACCGATGCCTGTTTACTTGTTTTGATTTCTACCTCCCCCCCCCTTTCTAGACTGTGAGCCCATTTGGGCAGGGATTGTCTCTCTTTGTTGCGGAATTGTACTTTCCAGGTGCTTAGTACAGCGCTCTGCACACAGTAAGCACTCAATAAATGTGATAGAATGAATGAATGAAGTTCAGTTCAGACCCTGCAAGTTCCCCGGGAGGTAAGATGAATTCCGTTCTCGATAAAAATCATGGACTCCTCCAGCTGGAAGGGACCTGGAGAGAATAGCCAGGCCAGCCCTGCCTCCTCCGATAACACCGACCAGGGGAGGAGTTCACCTAGCGCAGGGGCGGCCAAACGGAGACTCACGAGTCACAGATGGCTCTTGACCTGCTGTGTGGCTCGCAGCCAAGAGTTAGGTAACGTGCCTTGTCGTTTTTCACCGTGGCGGCGGGCCTGCAAGGTGCCACCGCTCCAGCCCTTCTGGTGGTCCAGAAGGCCTAGGCCGGAGAGGGGGACGGCACTCAGTCTCACCCCCGGTCTCTACTCCTTATGTTACTTGCTCGCCGCTACCTCCCTCCCTCCTCCTGGGAGAAGGCCTGCTTGCCACCATTCCCCACCCCCCCAGCTGGCTTGGGAACACCCACTCACCATCCCGGCTTAAGGAATTGTTATTTGTCTGGAGCGCCCAGCCATGTTATGCTTCTGGTCTGTGGCTCTTTGGTTCATGAGGCCTGACCACTTCTGACCTACTTTTTCTTCAAGGATCACATCTCTGCGGTCTCTAGATAAACCACCTCGAGTCCTTTAAATTTTGTCAGAAGACTTATTTCTCAATCCTTTAGTCATATATTACCCTTCTCTATATCCTCTCAGTTTCTCCAGGTCCTTTTTAAAGTGCAGCCATCAAACTGTGATCCAGCATTTTAATCCGGGCTTCCACTTCGCTTCCTTCCTCCTCTCCTGCCCTGCCCCCCCACACCCACCGTAGCCCCCTCATTCATTCAATTGTATTTATTGAGCACCTGCTGTGTGCAGAGTACTGTACTGTTTTGGAAAGTACAATACAACAATAAACAGTGACATTCCCTGCCCACAGTGAGCTCACAGGTTTCAGATCAATCCAGGTGGACCCAGAACCAGTCGGGCCAGTGCTGTCTCAGACCAGACCTGCTGGGGTGACCCCAAGATTTTAGGCCGGAGTCCCCCGCAGCCTGGCTTTGCTGGAGTGGACCCCAAGCTCCTCATGGTGGTGGCAGCGATGCTTTCCAGCTTGGTATCCCGTCACCACCTGGGAGACTCCGTGACCCCCAACTGAGAAGGAATCTTTGAAAGTGCTTGATGAACGAAAGGAAAAGATTCCTTTAGTGTGCCCTTTTTCGCCAGCCTGCTTAGTAGAGTAGCTATATTCCTTCATTCAATCGTATTTATTGAGCGCTTACTGTGTGCAGAGCAGTACAAGTTGGCAACATATAGAGACGGTCCCTACCCAACAGCGGGCTCTAAGTCTAGAAGACCGTGACTGTGATCAGAGCCATTTAGGGATAAAGTCTTCTAAATACATCTACAAAACTCGGCAGGAGCTTTTGGACAACTGGAATTGTTTACCTCCTTTGGGATTCGGTTGATTTTCATTTGCGGTCTCCACCTCCATCAGATCAGAGGGTCCGTCTTCTACATTCTTCACCTCCATAGATAAAGACTCATGACCCCAAGCTCCGCATGGTGGTGGCAGCGATGCTCTTCAGGTTGGTATCCCGTCACCACCTGGGAGACTCCGGGACCCCCAACTGAGAAGGAATCTTTGAAAGTGCTGGATGAACGAAAGGAAAAGATTCCTTTAGTGTGCCCTTTTTCGCCAGTCTGCTTAGTAGAGCAGACTCTATTACTTATTCATTTATTTATTTTACTTGTACATATCTATTCTATTTATTTTATTTCGTTAGTATGTTTGGTTTTGTTCTCCGTCTCCCCCTTTTAGACTGTGAGCCCACTGTTGGGTAGGGACTGTCTCTATATGTTGCCAACTTGGACTTCCCAAGCGCTTAGTACAGTGCTCTGCACACAGTAAGCGCTCAATAAATATGATTGATTGATAGAGTAGCTATATGACCCCAAGCTCCGCATGGTGGTGGCAGCGATGCCCTTCAGCTTGGTATGCCGTCACAACCTGGGAGACTCCGTGACCCCCAACTGAGAAGGAATCTTTGAAAGTGCTTGATAAATGAAAGGAAAAGATTCCTTTAGTGTGCCCTTTCTCGCCAGTCTGCTTAGTAAAGCAGACTCTATTACTTATTTATTTATTTATTTTACTTGTACATATCTATTCTATTTATTTTATTTCGTTAGTATGTTTGGTTTTGTTCTCCGTCTCCCCCTTTTAGACTGTGAGCCCACTGTTGGGTAGGGACTGTCTCTATATGTTGCCAACTTGGACTTCCCAAGCGCTTAGTACAGTGCTCTGCACACAGTAAGCGCTCAATAAATATGATTGATTGATAGAGTAGCTATATGACCCCAAGCTCCGCATGGTGGTGGCAGCGATGCCCTTCAGCTTGGTATGCCGTCACAACCTGGGAGACTCCGTGACCCCCAACTGAGAAGGAATCTTTGAAAGTGCTTGATAAATGAAAGGAAAAGATTCCTTTAGTGTGCCCTTTCTCGCCAGTCTGCTTAGTAGAGTAGCTATAGGACCCCAAACTCCGCGTGGTGGTGGCAGCGATGCTCTTCAGGTTGGTATCCTGTCACCACCTGGGAGACTCCGTGACCCCCAACTGAGAAGGAATCTTTGAAAATGCTGGATGAACGAAAGGAAAAGATTCCTGTAGTGTGCCCTTTTTCGCCAGTCTGCTTAGTAGAGTAGCTATATGATTTGATTTTCTTTGTACGCCTTTACAAAAAACTCAGCTTTCTACTGGATCAGTGCTAAGAGACTTCAGAAACACAATTGGGACATTAATGTAATAGAAGTGTGAGCCCGTTGTTGGGTAGGGACCGTCTCTATATGTTGCCAACTTGTACTTCCCAAGCGCTTAGTACAGTGCTTTGCACACAGTAAGCGCTCAATAAATACGAATGAATGAATGAATGAAAGTGGCGGAATGATCATTTTTTTGGCTGTTTTTCTTAGAAGAGTATACAGGGAAAGAAGCTAAATGAGAGGGGATATTTGACTGTCAGCTGCTGTCAAATTTTGGGGAAGCTTCTCTTTGCAGAGGACTTCAGACTAGTAGCAGAAAAGAACTTGGGGTACTGCCCTTTTAGTAAGAATACTAACAGTTTATTCTAAAAGGAACAGTAGCATAATCCGACATTTAAATAGAAGTGTTAAATGCTTCCGCTTGAATTTCAGGAGGTGCATTATATTGCGTGATCCCAATACAAAAAGAATGCCCTACATGAGTCTTCTGCATAATCACGGTGCTTAAGTGCTAACTATGTGCCAAGCACCGTTCCAAGGGCTGGGGTAAATATAAGTTAATCAGGTCCCTGTCCCACATAGGGCTCACAGTCGAAATCCCCATTTTGCAGATGATGTAACTGAGGCCCAGAGAAGTGAAGCAGTTTGCCTAAGCTCACCCAGCAGACAAGTGGTGGAGTCAGGATTAGAACGCAGGTCCTCCTGACTCCAAGGCCCACGCGCTATCGACTAGGCCACGCCGCTTCTCATGGAGAGCAGCCCTGGAGATCAGTCACAGATTCAGGACCACTCCGGACCGTAGGAGAGCTGTAAGCCGGATGACCGAGGTGACGGCTGCAGCAGAGACAGAGTCCCATCAGGTTGGAAGGGAGTCGTGGTGGAATTTCTTTTTGAAGTAGCGTTCTCTTAGTCCCCGCCGGGATTCCCAACAACTCCCCTCCTAGAAAAATCACCCCTTCCCAATCCTTGGGATAGAGGTCCAGAAGGGAGAGGTTTCTCTGTGTCAGCCTGAATTTAAGTACTAGAATTGCATCTGAACCTGCAACTTGCTTCCAGTTTCAGTAGCGGATATTAAAAAGAAATCACACGTTCCTCTGGCCCTGAAATCTTGCTAAAGTTGCCTTATACTGAATTTAGAGTGTCGTAGTGCAGGTTGAAAAACTTCACTGATAGGAAGCCAGGTGTTTCAAAGGCCAGGTTAGGCTTTGTGAACTATGCCTCTTCACCCCCTGTTAATTAGGGAGACAATCAGATACCACCCTAGAGGGAACTGGAGTTATCTCCATTTTAGCTGTAAGGGGATAGGATCTGTAAACAATGAAATCCTCAAGCCAGCACAAGTCATTGAAGAAGTTGGTAGCCCAGAGAGAGAGAGAGAGAGAGAGAGGCCCAAGAGTCTAAATTCTAGTCCAAGGCCCTGTCTCAGTGGTTCCCAGCCTTTTTCAGTTGAGGGTCCACCCAACGCAAGAGAGTTGTCTGTGGGTACCCCTTTCCCCCATCTCCTCTTATTTATGTGTATTAACGTCTACCTCCCTGCCTCTAGACTGGACGCACACATTGTGGGCAGGGAGTGTGCCTGTTTATTGTTGTGTTATACTCTCCTAAGTGCGCTTAGTGCACACAGTAAGCACTCAATAAATACGATTGAATGAATTTACTACCAGAGACTATGCAGGGGACCTCTTTGTGGGCAATAAAACTGCTCTTTGTGGGCAATAAAGTCTCGTTTTTATAAGCTGCCATCTTTCCAATAGATTGTAGGCTCCTTGAAGGAAGGAAACATGCTCATCGTGGGCAGGGAATGGGTCTACTTATTCTGTTGTACTCTACCAAGTGTTTAGTATGGTGCTCTGCACATAGTAAAAGCTCAGTGACTACTTTGATTTCATTTGCCTGAGCATGAAGGGCCTGGTGCCAGCATTGGCATATTCCGGTATATGGGCACCAAATAAAAGAAGGAACATCCCAGAGATTCTCAGGGCACACAGGGGGACCAAACAATCCCAGCTGGGATTTACTGACCCTGATTCAAGAGCACCAGGTCCTTACATTCCAAGGATCTTAAGTTTTCTTTTCTGAATATAATCGCTCCTCCCAGCATTTCTGGGAGAAAGAGAGGGGCAGATGGTAGGTAATCAGTCATATTTATTGAGTACCTACTGTGTGCAGAGCACTATACTAAACGCTGGAGGGAATACGACATGGCATTTTAAGAGACACATTTCCTGTCCACAACGAGTTTACAATCTAGAAGATTATCCTGCTCTTTGTGCTTTAAGGAATAATAGCAAAATGTTCCGGGGATTCTTTAAGCAAATCTGCACTGTTGAGTTTCCCAGGCAGTCTGTATCCCTGTGAAATATATATCCATTGCTTGAAGTCACTATCAAGTTTAATAAAGATTTAGGTATAGAGGAGGTACCTTGATGATTCTGCCTATATGATGATGATGATGGTGGCATTTATTAAGCGCTTACTATGTGCAAGGCACTGTTCTAAGCGCTTGGGAGGTTACAGAGTGATCAGGTTGTCCCACCTGGGGCTCACAGTCTTAATCCCCATTTTACAGATGAGGGAACTGAGGTACAGAGAAGTTAAGTGACTTGCCCAAAGTCACACAGCTGATAAGTGGCGGAGCCGGGATTTGAACCGTTGAGCTCCGACTCCAAAGCCCGTGCTCTTTCCACTGAGCCACGCTGCTTCCCCTATATGTCAGAGGACCTTTTATAAAAATTCCGTGCTGTTACAGCAGGACTTTTTTTTTTAACATTTCTTAGCTATTTTGTATTAGAATTGCATTTTAAAAAAAGTCTAGTGGCAGGTGACTGGCTAAAAATTGTAATGTCTCTTAATGGTTTGGAAATATCCCATTGTTAGGACATGTGAGGCTCTGGTTACCTTGACAACAGGTAATGCATGGCAGTGAGGTTTGACTCCAAATCCTTTTTCAATTCTTCACACAGGTTAAGCCTCGTGTATTTATCAAACCAGCGGCTCTGAGTCATTTTAGTGACGGAGGCCAAAAATTAACCTCTTGTTTCCTATTTCTGCTGCTTTTCAGGTGGGAACGCAAATATCTTTTTGGTTTTGTAATTTTGTTTTTTAAGGAAAAGAAACATTGCTTTTTAAGCACCCTATCAAAACGAATTTGCTTATAGTAATTTTAGAAAGTTGCTATAAAAAATTTTTCTAAGCTTAGTCTTTCTGGACTCAGTAGAGCACTTTATGACGTAGGTATTCACAGTAGATACATGCTGGCTAAAGAAATGCAAGTTAGATCCTTGCCCTGTTGATCCCTCGCCCTACTGTTCACCATTTCTGTGCTAGGGACGTGTTTTTTGAGTTTTGTCAGTAGTCGAGGGAGGCTTCTACTTGTGGATAGCCCCAGGAAGGCGTTGGAAGGGAATTTTTCCCACCACTGCACTATAGATAACTCAGGCTTAAAACCTTTCACCCATGCACCCCATGACTAGAGTAGGGTATACAGCAGTAATAATAGTAAGTATGGTATTAGTTGTATTTATTGAATGCTTACTTTGTGTCCAGCACTGTACTAAGCACTGGGATTGATACGAGGTTGAACACAGCCCCTTCTCCCCCTCTAATAATAGTAATGATGGTATTTGTTAAGCACTAACTATGTGCCAAGCACTGTTCTAAGCGCTGGGGTAGATACAGGGTAATCAGGTTGTCCCACGTGGGGCTTACAGTCTTAATTTCCATTTTGCAGATGGGTTAACCGAGGCACAGAGAAGTTAGGTGGCTTGCCCAAGGTCACACAGCAGACAAGTGGCGGAGTCAGGATTAGAACCCACGTTCTCTGACTCCCAAGGCCGTGCTCTTTCCATGAAACCTCACTGCTTCACTGGACTTTAAGCTTGTTGTGGGCAGGGAATGTGTCTGTTTATTGTTGTGCGGCACTCTCCCAAGTGCTTAGTAGAGTGTTCTGCACCCAGTAAGCCCTCAATGAATATGATGGAATGAATGAAGCCTGTTGAGGGCAGAAAGTGTGTCTGTTATATTGTTATATTGTACTCTCCTAAGTGCTTAGTACAGTGCTCTGCACACAGTAAGCGCTCAAGAAATATGACTGACTGACATGAGACTCACAGTGAGCCCACTGTTGGGTAGGGACTGTCTCTATATGTTGCCAACTTGTACTTCCCAAGCGCTTAGTACAGTGCTCTGCACACAGTAAGCACTCAATAAATACGATTGTTTGATTGATTCATTAAATAGGAGAGAGAACAGGTGGTGAATCCCATTTTTCAGTTGAGGAAATTGAGGCATTGAGAATTTGTGACTTACGCAAGGTCCCAAAGCAGGAAAGTGGCAGGTTTGGGATTAGAATCCAGGTTCTCTGACCCCCAGGCCTGTTTCTTTCCACTAGGCCATTCTCTAAAACCATTAACTCAGTCCCCTTTCAAGAGACTTCAAAAATTTCCCAATATTCCACGCTAGCCCCCTTCAGAACCTAGAATAGACTGCTATTGAACCATCATGGATAGGGCTTGTCTCTCTGTCTTTTAGTGTCTCTCTCTCTCTTAAGTTAATGAGTTTTACAGCAACGTTGAAGAGGAAATGCGATCCCACTTGTTCTTATTCTATTTATTTTATTTATTGTATTTATTTTATTTTGTTAGTATGTTTGGTTTTGTCTCCCCCTTTTAGACTGTGAGCCCACTGTTGGGTAGGGACTGTCTCTATATGTTGCCAATTTGTACTTCCCAAGCGCTTAGTACAGTGCTCTGCACACAGTAAGCGCTCAATAAATACGATTGATGATGATGATGATGATGATGCTCTTTATGCCCTCAAAACTAAGGTGTTACATAAATACAAAACACTATCATTATCTTTTTTTCACCTTGGCGGAACTTCTTCATTTCTCTAGTACGTTCTTTCTCCTTCCAGAGGGACGTCAGCTTGTAAAGTGCTCTCCATAATCATGCAACCAAAGAAGAAAAAATCATAGCTGGGCAGCTTGGGACACTAGTTCACCCACCGTTCATTTTTTCAAAACCGTTATTGCCGTGGCTGTTATTTTAGCCTTCTATTTTCTTTCTCTTTCATTTTCTTCTCCTTTCCTTCTCTAGATCCATTCACTACCCTCCGCTATCTCATTCCGCTGACTAGGCACTGTTCTAAGCGCTGGGGTAGCTACCAGGTAATCAAGTTGAACACAGTCCGTGCCCCACACAGGGCTCACAGTCTTAATCCCCCTTTTACTTGGAACAGGGCACTGTGCACCGAGAAGCAGCGTGGCTTTGTGGAAAGAGCCCGGGCTTGGGAGTCAGAGGTTGTGGGTTCTAATCCCGCCTCTGCCACTTAGCTGTGTGGCTTTAGGCAAGTCACTTAACTTCTCTGTGCCTCAGTTACCTCATCTGTAAAATGGGGGTTAAGGCTGCGAGCCCCACGTGGGACAACCTGAAGACCTTGTGCGCTTAGAACAGTGCTTTGCACATAGTAAGTGCTTAAGAAAGGCCGTCATCATTATTATTAATTGAGAGGTACAGAATAACGGAATGATCCAATCCCTGCTCATCGGGAGAAGGAACAGACTTTGTGTGGCAGCCCCAGACTACCCTTCAGGAACAGGCATGTGCTTGCTTTACTGTGTACTTCCCTCCCATAACCCCACATTCAATCGTATTTATTGAGCGCTTACTGTGTGCAGAGCACTGTACTAAGCGCTTGGGAAATACGGGCCTGGCTCCCAGAAACAGCCCAACAGGGAGCAACTGTGTCAGTATCTAGCCCCGTCTAACCATAAATTGGTAAACCTCACAGAATCTAAAACAGCTCTGAGCCGAGAGAGAAGGCATTCTACACACTTTTTCCCATCAAAGAATCTTCCCAGTTCACTGTGAATTTCCATGTAAGTTCGGATAAAAATAAAACCTTATTCTTTGCCTTCTGGGAAAACAACAGAATTGCAACAAGCTGATTTGGACTTGGGCAGCTGAGGTGCTGGAATTGGTCCAAATCCATTGATGGCAAATTGAAACCCAAGCTCTTTATTCACATTTGTGTGTTAATAGAAGGGCTTCTCTTTTCGTCTGTCTCTCCAGTCAAAAAAATTTTCAGTATTATTAGAGTGCCTTGACGAAGCACTTGTCAGCTGGCAAAGAACGATTGCTAATAAATTTAAAAGTGAGTTCCCTCTGGTTATGTATTATTCACAAAAAATCACTCAGTTTACAACAGGGAGTAGCTTTCCGCAGATCATAAAAATAACCGATCTTAAGAAAATGTAAGTCTTGAGGAAATGGCCTAAAGATTAACTTCCAGATCTTTTTTTTGAAATGCAAACTTGAAACAATTTGCAGCTTAGGCAAAGAAAATGTGCATTGATTTTAAAATGGCACAAACTATAATTTCACTTCTATTCACTTTCATTGCCTAATTGGTTCCATAATCATGTAGAATGCACTTTTAAACTTTCTTTGGTATTTAGTCGTAGCCCGTAGTTTAGAAAATAAATCTACTCTAAAAAGCATTTTGGCTATGTAAAATAGACCCTGCTTATAAAAAAAAAAACCCCGCAATTTCAAATGTTCTTTTATATGATGTTCTGCATTTTAATCCCCAAGTTTAAGTTGCCATTTAAAGCAAAATATATTTTTTCAATGAATTTCCCCCATCTTATGCCAAGTTCAATGTTAGCCAACCTCCCAAAAACTACCCCTCGCATTTATTCATATTTTGGATGCAATAAATTACATTTATTTACCCATACCTGGGCTGTCAGCTGCTGTAAGGTTATCAGTACTGGCACCCCCAACTTTGTAATTAGGTCACTAAAGTGTTTTTAGTATGATTGCCTCCAGGATCACTTCCAGGAAAAACCTAAAATTCTAAAATCATAATGGGGAAAAGGAAAGCCGAGGTGGGATTTGTGTGCGCGTGTGAGTGTTTGGTTTTGAAATGTCGTTATTTGCCATTTTCAGCAGGGAAAATATGTTGCCGAGAAATCAAGAGACTGAAATAGGTTTTATTCAGTCTTTTGTCTTGCCAAGATTCTACCTTAAATTCAGTCGCCACTTCATCGTGCTTTGATGGAGCCAAGTCCATCAATTCCCCGTTATAGTGTGATAGTATGTTTTGGTGTGATGAATATATGCGTTTAATGATCATTGGCCAGATAGAGGAGAATGTTATTAGGGAACATTTTCGAATCTGCGATGGGCCAAATTTTGTTCTCAGTTCCTCGGGCATGGTTCCACGGGAGTTTGGCAGCGTGAAATCCGTGTCAGCTGCAGGAATGGATATTAGCAGCAGTAAGAGCAGGTGAGCGGATAGGGCTCCCAAGCTGTCCAGGACTCCTGGGGGGTAGAAAGAGGCAGGGAGTGGGCCAGGTGGTGACGGAGGGTAGGAAAGCTGAGTGGGGCAGTGCGCTGGACGGAAAACCCTCCTTCCCCTTCCCGGCCCTCCAAGAAAAGTTTAAAACATCTTGAACTGCTCCTGCTACTTCCCATCCAAACAGCAACCCCCTGTTCGGGAACCAAATTTTCCAGGCTTTTGGGGACAACTTCACTGATAACCAAGGGCTCGGCCCGTGTCCTTAGCATTTGAGGACGTGTTAAGGCGTTTCATGAGGGTAATGTAGTCGAGTAAGTTTCTGGTTTCTAGATTTCTTGCAATCTAGACTCCTGACTCACCATTCTAACCAGGGAAGAAAAATCTGGTGAAGACTGGAGAGGGGGAAAGGGAATGGCAATCCTAGAGGCTGCTTTTAATTTTCATTTTCTTGAACAACCCTGCGTGACTTGTTTTTAGAACATCTCCAATTGACTCCCTTCCCGACAGCCATTTCCAAAAGCCTCCTTGGAATTAAGTGTGATAAAGAGCGAACGATGAAAACGTATATTTCAAAAGATCATTTACAGAGGAAAAGAGTAACAAAAAGTGTGTAGTTTCCCCCCTGCCTTGCCCAGAGCCTCACTGTTTTTTTTTACCAAAGGCAGAAGGCTCAGAGTGTAAGATTGGTGAGAGATGGGTGTTAACGGTTGTCATTACGAACAATAATGTCCTGTACTTTTTAGCTAACCTACATTACCGTATGTTGTTTTCAGAATGCAGATTTGCTCTATGACAGATTTGATAAATACGTTGCCACTGCATTTTTAAAAAAATGCATGATGTGCAGTGTGGATATTGAGAGGTTGTAAAGTTAAATAAATGATAACTTTTCCCAATTCTAACTATTTGCTAATCTAGGAGCAAACGTCCTTTGATGATATATTTTTTCTGCAACAGGGTTGGAAGACATATAAATTCTCTTGCTGGTAGAGATTTTTCCAAGAAGAATAGAGGCACGTCAGTCTATACTTTCCTGGATTGAACTAACATAAGAGAAAATCCTAACCTAAGAGAAAATCTGGGTGTCTCAGGAGACTTTCTGTCCATATTGCCAGCTGCAACTATTTCTTCTGGACCGAGGTTGTTATTTTGAGACAGAGCAGTTGGTTTTAAACTGCATGTTTTCTGTATGATTTCCTGCCCTATGATCTATACTACAAGCATAAATTAAAATTCTTGGCCCTCTGTCAGTCAGTTATTAGTAACTATTTAGCATCGTCTTTGTGCAAAGCACTCTACTAAGCTCTTGGGCGAATACATTTGAATGAGACACTGTCTTTGCTCATAAGGAGCATAGAATCTAAAGGGAGAGGGTGATTGTACATATCTATTCTACTTGTACATATCTTTTCTACTTGTACATATCTATTCTATTTATTTGATTTTGTTAGTACGTTTGGTTTTGTTCTCTGTCTCCCCCTTCTAGACTGTGAGCCCGCTGTTGGGTAGGGAATGTCTCTATGTGTTGCCGACTTGTACTTCCCAAGCGCTTAGTACAGTGCTCTGCACACAGTAAGCGCTCAGTAAATACGATTGATTGACAGAAGTCATTCACACATAGGAGAAGAAAATGATAACCTTACAGCGGCCGACAGCCCGGGTATGGGTAAATAAATGTAATTTATTGCATCCAAAATATGAATAAATGCTAGGGGTAGAAGAATAAACAGGAGTGCTAAAGGCAACTAGTGGATGGGTGCTACCTTTGTAGGGAAGGTGGAGCCTAGTTGAATATGCCTCTTGGAGGAGGTGGGTTTTTAGGGGGACTTTGAAGGTGGGGGTAGTAGTGTTGTCTCCGTGAGAGGTAGTCTGATCATTCCCTACAGTAGATTGACAACTCTCCCTCGCTCTCCCAGAGCCATTAAAAAATAACTCCTCACCCTGGGCTTCAAGGCTGTCCATCACCTCGCCCCCTCCTACCTCACCTCCCTTCTCTCCTTCTCCAGCCCAGCCTGCACCCTCCGCTCCTCCACCGCTAATCTCCTCACCGTACCTCGTTCTCGCCTGTCCCGCCATCGACCCCCGGCCCACATCATCCCCCGGGCCTGGAATGCCCTCCCTCTGCCCATCCGCCAAGCTAGCTCTCTTCCTCCCTTCAAGGCCCTACTGAGAGCTCACCTCCTCCAGGAGGCCTTCCCAGACTGAGCCCCTTCCTTCCTCTCCCCCTCGTCCCCCTCTCCATCCCCCCCATCTTACCTCCTTCCCTTCCCCACAGCACCTGTATATATGTATATATGTTTGTACATATTTATTACTCTATTTTACTTGTACATATCTATTCTATTTATTTTATTTTGTTAGTATGTTTGGTTTTGTTCTCTGTCTCCCCCTTTTAGACTGTGAGCCCACTGTTGGGTAGGGACTGTCTCTATATGTTGCCAATTTTTACTTCCGAAGCGCTTAGTACAGTGCTCTGCACATAGTAAGCGCTCAATAAATACGATTGATGATGATGATGATGATAACTAAGTGGGCTGTAGGTTCCTGCCACCAGCAGAATATCCAAGGTAGATCTTAAATTTCAGCCGTCTAAATTTCAGAGGCCTCTCCATTCTATGTGCCCTCAATAAGTTCTTGCTCACCCTGACTGGCCGTCATCTGAGTTTTGCCCTGCTGAATCCCAAAGTGTCCCCTGGGTTGCACTGTCCAGGGAAGACCTTGATGAGATTTCATAATATTGATTTAGAGCACAATCACTGGGGTGTGAGTCACATTTCTCAGGGGGTGCCTTTCTGAGGTCAGATTCTGTTCTGTAGGCATTGTTCCTTGGCGAGCTGAGCCTGCTTGTCCACCTATAAAGTCTTTAATGTTGTAAAGTGTACTGTTGGAATGTTGAATCTTAGTGGAGAAGAATAATTAAGGTTACTAATAATAATGATGGCATTTATTAAGTGCTTACTGTGGGCAAAGCACTGTTCTAAGCGCTGGGGAGTTTACAAGGTGATCAGGTTGTCCCACGGGGGGCTCACAGCCTTCATCCCCATTTTACAGATGAGGTCACTGAGGCCCAGAGAAGTGAAGTGACTTGCCCAAAGTCACACCGGTGACGATTGGTGGAGCCGGGATTTGAATCCATGTCCTCTGACTCCAAAGCCCGGGCTCTTCCCACTGAGCCACGCTGCAGGTTGAGATTTTGCACAAATCACAGCAACATAAATCCAGTCTCCTAGCAAATAACATTTTCGATTACTCAGTAGGGTGTTAACTTTAATGCCTTTATATGTATTTGGAGTGTGACTGAATTACCATTCTTTTCAGAGCCATAATTTTGAATTAGATGACATGGAGCAGTACTAATACAATAATGTGACTTTAACGGAACTTTTTGCCTTTTAATTTCTTTGTCTGACGAGAGAGAAAAGAACAGAAATGTTGGAAGTTGGATGAGGGAAGGCAAGGAGCAGGCTTAATGTGACATTAATTTAAAAGCAACTAGTTAGACGCCTGAAACAGCCTTCTTATTGGTCTCCTCGCCTCAAGCTGAATCCCAAAGTGCCCTTTGGGGTGCACTGTCCAGGGGAGACCTTGGTGAGGTTTTGTAATATTTCAGGGGCCTCTCCATTCTATGCTCACCCTAATTGACTGTCAATTGAGTTTTGCCCTGCTGAATCACAAAGTGTGGTTAGGGTTGCACTGTCCAGGGAAGACCTTGACGAGATTTTATAATATTGATTTGGAACACAATCACTGGGGTGTGTCACATTTCTCAGGGGGTGAGAAACCCTCCCCTTCAACCAACCCAACATACAGCCTTCTTAAATCAATCAGTCGTATTTATTGAGCGCTTAACTGTGTGCAGAGCACTGTACTAAGCGCTTGGGAAGTTAAAATGCTTGGAACCCAAGCAGTACTCCCCCCGGTCTTGGGAATTTCCCTCTGGGACCTGTTCCAAGGTGGTCCAGGACAGAAGGATCTTGACCCTGGTGGGAGAGAGAAGGGGGAAGAAGGTGTGGAGCTGCTCCGCCATCCATGTGAACTAGCTCGCTACAATTTTCCCAATCTGGCTCTGTCCTGGATCTTGGAAAGGAAGTGATTTCTCCTTCAGTTGCATGTTGAGGCTCCTGCGTGATCGCTGGAACTGTGTACCTCTTATTAGGGGTCATGTATTTGGGGCCCACAGTCAGGAGGGCCCCAGAGAATGCCCCTTAATTGGCTGGCAGCCCTGACTCCTCCTGTTAATTGCTGTGTTGTCCTCTGTGGGGGGGGAGAGAGATTTCATGGAAGCCTTCTCCAATTAGACCCTGCACTTTCCTCTTCTCCCATCCCTTCTGCGTGGATTTACACCTTTTATTCACCCCTCTCTCAGTCCCACGACAGTTACGCACATAGCCATCATTTATTTCTATTCATGTCTGTCTCCCCCCTCTAGACTGTAAACTCATTGCGGACAGGGAACGTGTCTACCAACGCTGTTAGATTTTACTTTACCAAGCTCTGCACACAGTAAGTGTTCAGTTAATAGGACTGATCGATTGATGCGTCGTGTTGGCGTGGTCCTTTGACCCCCTGGATTCAAGACCCCAGCCAGGCTGAGGCTGGCCCTGGCCAAGCCAGGCAAAGGCAGCCTTGGGGAACGGCTCAACCGCCAGGATATGTCCTTTCGACACATCCTGGCTTTTCAGAATGCCCCCACAATATCGAGCTCTGAATCAAGAAGTGCCGTTGAGGAATTTCTTCACAAAGTGCCATTTTTCATTGGGTTCTAAGTAACTAAATCAAGGTACGAATTTCTCTAATGAAGAGTCCCCCGAATAGTAACAAATACCATGTACTGTCTTTACCCGACTTTCTCCCTTTATTTATCCTTCTTCCCTGCCCCACAACAACTATATGCCTATCTGCAATTTATTTATATTAATGTCTGCCTCCCCCTCTAGATTGTAAGCTCCCCCGAATAGTAACAAATACCATGTACTGTCTTTACCCGACTTTCTCCCTTTATTTATCCTTCTTCCCTGCCCCACAACAACTATATGCCTATCTGCAATTTATTTATATTAATGTCTGTCTCCCCCGCTAGATTGTAAGCTCCCCCGAATAGTAACAAATACCATGTACTGTCTTTACCCGACTTTCTCCCTTTATTTATCCTTCTTCCCTGCCCCACAACAACTATATGCATATCTGCAATTTATTTATATTAATGTCTGTCTCCCCCTCTAGACTGTAAGCTCGTTGTGGGCAGGGCACGTGTTTGTTTATTGTTGTACTGTCCTCTCCCCAGCGCTTAGTACAGTGCTCTGCACACAGTAAGCGCTTAAATATGATTGACCGACTGACAGCAGGAATGAATTGAAACTAGGGAACCCATCTTCAGTTGTCACCTTTTCGTCCATAACAAATGCTGCAGGTGAAATCGCAACTCCAGATGTATTTGTATTTGATTGCAGAATACTATAGTCCTGGATATCTGTGTTGCAAAAGATATATTTATGTTTTTGAAATAACATCCAACAGCCAACTTGTACTTCCCAAGCGTTTAGTACAGTGCTCTGCACACAGTAAGCGCTCAATTAATACGATTGAATGAATGAATGAATGGTGTTGTCGGTTTTGTATCAGCCCTAAGCTTTCAAAGAAAAGGAGCCATATACGGT
This sequence comes from Tachyglossus aculeatus, assembly GCF_015852505.1. Taxonomy (NCBI): domain Eukaryota; kingdom Metazoa; phylum Chordata; class Mammalia; order Monotremata; family Tachyglossidae; genus Tachyglossus; species Tachyglossus aculeatus. The sequence goes on along the minus strand of NC_052067.1, from coordinate 37,240,791 downwards.
CAAGTGATGTGTCATAGTTATCATTATGCCTTTTATTATTTAGCCACTTTTACTTTATGTGGGAGTGCCATCAAGTAGACGAATGTAGTTTGGGATTTCAATTTTATTGACAAGTTATTGCCTAACTAGCCTTTAAAGTATGAGTTCAGGAAAAATGCAATCAAACGTGGCAAGACGATTTTATTTAGAAATTGAATTTGCAACACAACACATCATTTTTCCCCATTATGCCAAATAGTATTTTTAAAACCTAATAGTAATAATGCATTTCAGCTAGCCCGGTATAATGGGATGTAATGAGACTAACAGAGCCCTAGGACTCAGGTCGTATTATTAAAAAGGAAGTGCTTGTTTTCAAAATGGGGCCACAGGCAATAATAAAGTGGATGTGTTTTCCTCTTTTCAACTACAATAATGTATTACACCCTTTTAAATAAGCAAGATGGTAAATAATTGGGAGGTGATAATTGTGTCCTTAAATGTTCCATTGTTCCCAAGTCTGTGGAGGTTTGCTTTTTGTGTGTGCTATTATTTGCTATTTCCATGAAAAGAAACATTACAGTCATTATTAGGTTCGTTCATAATGAATGTGTGCTGAAATTGTTGGTTTCCCCAGATATAAAATTGGCCTGGGGTTGGTGAGGGGGGAAGAAAATGTTCTAGGATGGGAAATATTTTTGTGGACTGATTGATTCTCTAAAACTAATTTTATGGCTGATGTATATGATAAATTACTCTTGTTAATGGGTACTACATTCATGGAGAACAGTTTTGAATAGTCTGCCAATTACTCTCCTTATATTCTCCCCATTTGTCTTTTCTTTGCAGGAAATAACCACTTGTCTGCCAGATTACTATAAGTGGACACAGTACCTCTTTATTAAACTATATGAAGCTGGGTTAGCCTATCAAAAGGAGGTAAGGTAACATGGACTTCAGTGTTTTTTGTAGGCTGGATGTGGGTTAACATCGTTGTGACATATATCTTTCTTGGCTTCTCAGAAGACACCATAGTTAAAAGAGAAACGTGTGTGGATTACAGGCCTGGAAATAAGCAGGGGCCCCAAATATGTAAAGTCTAAAATAAATTAGAAGGAAGCTTGAATATATCCTTCCTTCCTAGTGACTTTTTTGTTGGGTTTTCTTGGAAACATATGCTTGTGGAGGAATTTCAGGTGCATTTGCTTGGGGCCGAGGCGTGTAATAATTTGGGGAGCCGTGTGAAGAGTCGTAATTGCTGGGAAGGAAAATGGATGGACATTTCGAAGAGGGGATGGAGCTAATGCAAATTTGTGGACCAGAGCATTATTGAAAATGACAGTGAACTCTCGCATATATGAATATTATTTGTGTAAGTTTTCGGTTGTCCAGTTGATTTTTAAAACAGAAAAGTGGAATATTTCAGTATTTATTGAGTGCTTACTGTGTGCAGAGCACTGTACTAAGTGCCTGGGAGAGTACAGTATAACAGAAACAGTCTCTGCCCACATTGACCGTACATAGTCTTCGACTACGGTGGGGTCCGGTCTGATTCAGCTCCCCCATTGCCCTGCCTTCCCCCACTTCATTCATTCATTCAATCAATCGTATTTATTGAGCGCTTACTGTGTGCAGAGCACTGTACTAAGCGCTTGGGAAGTACAAGTCGGCACCATATAGAGACGGTCCCTACCCAACAGCGGGCTCACAGTCTAGAAGGGGGACAGACAGCAAACCAAAACATATTAACAAAATAAAATAAATAGAATAAATATGTACAAATAAAAGAAATAGAGTAATAAATACGGACTTGCCAACAGGGCTGGATTTGAGGCGGAAGGAGGTGGGATCACTCATTGAGTAGTATTTCGGCGGGGGGTTGTGTGCTTTTTAGTCCACCCAGCATAACTGGAGCAGCAGGCTAAAGAAGATACACCTAGATCCCCTGCCTCACCTTTCAAGTGTGTGAAACATTTGGGTATCTGAAAGAAATTTGCTCCAGAACATTTTGGACACCAAAAAGTTTGCCAGATTTATTAAGGCTGCTGGGTAGACTGGGGATAGAGAGTGGCAACATTCAAGAGAAAACTCCATCTTCAATTCAATGAACTGTGGTGATAATTTTCCAAGTTATTATTGGTGAGGAATGATAAATGTTCTGTGTATATAGTCATTTTAGTTTTTCAGTGTTATTGATGTGGTATAATTAGTTTGGCTGCAGATGCCACTGAATGGCTGTTTCTCAGCACTGAGACCCTTCAAATTGCAGACGCGTTGATAAATACACTGTCTAGCCTTGTGCCATCAGCATGAGCGTCGGTCACACCGTGGACCCTTTGTGATTATAAAATGGGTTTAATGTCTGAAATATCCTCACGCCGAAAGTGGTTTTGAAGCCCATAATTTTTCATTTCTTTCCCCAGAAACATTCCCTGTGGTGGAGTGTTTAATTTTTCAGTTGGTTTAAAAACAGTTTCAGTTGTGACCGTATTAAATGTATTATTATTATCATCGTCATCGAACATGGGACGGTGCACTGGAGAATAATAACGTGCTGTAAGTGGTACGTCCTCCAGGGGGTGAAGGGTTAACAGATTTTCAATATAATTTTAAAACTACATTAAATAATTATCCCTGCTTCACGGGCCCTCTCTTCCCATCCTCCCCCATGTCCATCCGCCTTGTTGGGTGAAGTCAAGAGAATTCTTAGTGGGATAGAAGTGATCCTTTGAACAGAATTTCCTGTTGGATTTCCCTGGAAGGAATATATGTATGTATTCATTCAGTCAATCGTATTTATTGAGCGCTTACTGTGTGCAGAGCACTGTACTAAGCGCTTGGGAAGTCCAAGCTGAACATATAGAGATGGTTCCTACCCAACAACGGGCTCACAGTCTAGTTGCCTGATGCAGAGGTGGATGGCAAACCACCTCTTGAGGTTCTCGAGGAGTGGGGAAACACGGACTGCGCTTTTCGAAGAAAAGTAACCCCTGGAGCAGAAGGACACATCGGAGTGGGAAGAGCCAGGAGGCAGGGAGGTCAGCGAGGAGGCTGATGCAGGCATCAAGGTGGGATCGGACAAGTGCTTGGATCAACATAGCAGCAGTTTGGACAGAGGGAAGGGTGCGTTTCAGTGATGCTGTGAAGGCTGAACCGACAAGACGTGGTGTATGATCAAATACGTGTACAGGTTGAATGAGAGACGTGAGTCGAGGACAACGCCAAGGGGGAACGGTAGTGCCGTCTACAGTGAAGGGAAAGATGAGGATGAGGGTTTGGGTGGGAAGATAAAGGAGTTTTGTTTCGGACACGTTTAGTTTGAGGTGTTAGCTGACATCTTCTAGACTGTGAGCCCGTTGTTGGGTAGGGACCGTCTCTATATGTTGCCAACTTGGACTTCCCAAGCACCTAGTACAGTGCTCTGCACACAGTAAGCACTCAATAAATACGATTGAATGACCGTCTCTATATATTGCCAACTTGTACTTCCCAAGCGCTTAGTACAGTGCTCTGCACACAGTAAGTGCTCAATAAATACGATTGAATGAATAATTCAATTTAATTTTTTTGATGGCATTTATTAAGCGCTTACTATGAGCAGAGCACTGTTCTAAGCACTGGGGAGGTTACGAGGTGATCAGATTGTCCCACGGAGGGCTCACAGTCTGTATGTATGTACATATATACATATATTATTATTACATATATCTATATTAGTATATAGATATATTGCTGAGTGGCCCATTGAATGCCATTTTTTTTGTCCTTGGACTATTTTTACTTTTATGTAATATAAAAGGCAATATTGTTAGGTAATGAAATCCCTTTTTGTGTACTCCCCAAAGAAACTAGCTAACTAGAAGATGCCTTCCTTGTCTGCTGCGTTTTTGACTTATTCTAGATTCAGACATTTGTGGTCTGTCTTGGGAACCCAGTTTTCTGTAGTAATAGTATTCATTAAGCACCTACTGAGTATAAAGCACTGTATTAAGCACAGAGGTAAAATATACAAATAAGAATGAAATCATTGTCCCCAGCCCCCAAGGAGTTAGCAGTCTAATAAATAGTGATGACTAACAAGCGCTTAGTACAGTGCTGTGCACACAGTAAGCGCTCAATAAATACGATTGATGATGATGAGAGGGGGAGGGATTTGCTGACAGACAGAAGGAAAGATGAAACCGTGGAAACACAAAACAAAGTGAAGGAAAGATGATAATAAAGATGATGAGCAATAGGGCATTATGGCTAGAGAAGCAGTGTTTCAGGTGCCTTGCTGCTGTCAAACAGTAATATATATATATATATATAAGCACATTGAATTTCGATAAGACTGATATCTTGTGGTCTCAATGCAAGTTCAAGCTTGTCATTTGAGTTATTCTTGACTGCTGTAAATTCAGTCCCTTGAGGTACAGGGCTGGTTGGCTCTTTTTGTGGGCAGTGTACTTTTAGGCGAGGACTCCCATAGGGGCTGTTTATTAACTTTTCAGAAGCAGTATACAGTAAGCCAGATCTTCAAATGCCCAAGTTTTGTAATAGTTGTAAATGAGACACTGTTGGAAGCTGAATGAACTCTTTAAGGATACTGGGGTACCTGGTAGTAGAGTATTCCTCTAAGAACAAATGGTACCTACATTCATCCTTTCAAAGCCCTTGCTTAGTAGTTAGGATCTTGAAGGAGTAATTTGACAACTGGTAAATTTGTGATGTGGCACTTTTGGCTTCTTAGCCCTCGCAGGGCTGTGGAATTAATTGGGCCCTAAAATCCTGACAAAGTTAATGCCAAAACTAGTGGATCCTAATTTAGGAAATTCAGAAATTCAGACCCGGGAAGGATCTGACTCATTGTGGTGTTCAGTCTGGTCAGTTGGTCTTGGCTTTTCCCTTCCCTGTGAATAGGAGAGCATTTGTCATAATAATAATAATAATAATGAAGGCATTTGTTAAGCGGTTACTATGTGCAAAGCACTGTTCTAAGTGCTGGGGAGGATACAAGGTGATCAGGTTGTCCCATGTGGGTCTCACAGTCTTAGTCCCCATTTTACTGATGAGGTAACTGAGGCACAGAGAAGTTAAGTGACTTGCCCAAAGTCACACAGCTGATAAGTGGCAGAGCCAGGATTTGAACCCATGACCTCCGACTCCCAAGCTCGTGCTCTTTCCACTGAGCCACGCTGCTTCTCTGTCCCGCTATGTAACAAGGAATTGTGGGAATATTTTGGAAATTTTTTCCTCCATAATCTTTCATCCAACAGATGCTGCTACAGAGAAGCAGCGTGGCTCAGTGGAAAGAGCACGGGCTTTGGAGTCAGAGGTCATGGGTTCGAATTCCGACTCCACCACATCTTCTTTGTGACCTTGGGCAAGTCACTTAACTTCTCTGAGCCTCAGTTACCTCATCTGTAAAATGGGGATGAAGACTGTGAGCCCCCCGTGGGACAACCTGATCACCTTGTATCCCCCCCAGCGCTTAGAACCGTGCTCTGCACATAGTAAGCGCTTAACAAATGCCATCATTATTATTATTATTATTATCCAACAGATTTTTGCTGCCCCTCCTTTCTAGAATTTTCACACATGCCATACTATTTTCGGATGAGACGAAAAAATAGTAAACGCTCAATAAATACCATTGGTAAGCGCTCAATAAATACGATTGAATGAATGAATAGTAAGCCGAGATCTGAAGCAGGGGACAAAGGTGGAAGGGAATACGGTACATTAAGTCCCCTAATGCCCCGTGCCTTGATTCCTGTTCGACCTTTATGGCCAGCCAGTCATTTCCCTGGGTGATATTGCAGTGAAAACAGAGCTCCACGGCGTGTAAACTTCCTTGTGCAGTAGCGACTCCTGAGAAACTCTGAAAAGCTTCCCCCGTGTACAACATGCACCACAACTTGTTCATTTTTGCTTCCCGAATTTTGCAGGCCCTGGTTAATTGGGACCCAGTGGATCAGACCGTCCTAGCTAATGAGCAGGTGGATGAAAACGGCCGTTCGTGGCGTTCAGGAGCGAAAGTGGAGCAGAAGTATCTTAGACAATGGTTTATTAAAACAACCACTTTCGCAAAGGTGAGTACGTGGGTTTGAGCTGATCTGGGTGTGATCAGGTCCAGTAGTTCTTTCTGCTTGACGCAGGATGAACATGTAACCTTTGAAGGTTTTGGGGGAAGAGGAGGCCTTTTTCAGGGTCATTTACAGCCAAAAGTGGGATTTGCTGCGCTTGTGAATTTTTTGGTCCAGAGATAGAAACTGCTTCCAGGTGACCTAACACCAATTGCAATGGAATCGTAAAACAGAATCAGACCAGAGAGGACCTTTTTGGTTTAAAAGAAAAAAAAAAATCTCTTCATTCCTCCCGCTACTTCCTAAGCATGGCTTTGTTTTTGTGTTCCAAAACTAAGTTTTCACCTGCTTAACTAAGAAATGAAATTGCTGTCATTTCCATAACATTAATTTCTGCTTTTCACTGGGCATTGGACATGGAGATTGGGTGGCTACTCTCGTGTTCTCATGCTCTAATCTATTGGCAGGGTATTAGACTCTGTGAAGTCTGTAAAATGGGGGGAAATCATGGCTCACCAGACGTTGAAGGCAGGAATGTGTCTGTTATATTGTACTCTCCCACGTGCTTACTACAGTGCTTTGCACACAGTAAGCGCTCAGTAAATACGATTGAATTGAATGTGTTCTTAGAAACCATGTCTTCTGAAGTGTTCAGCCAGTGGGCAGTGGGGGGATCTTCCATTAGTTAAAAAAAATGTATTTATTTATGGGCCCATCTCATTTTGCTGTTTTTATCATCTGCTAAAGCCCCTGTGCTGGTTGCTTACTCGCATCCAAGAGACAGGCGTGTTTGCCCTGATTTCAATTTTAGGGGCCAAGACAATTGATAAACACTTAACTTTTCTTCTTTCTCGTATGTAGCATCACTGTTTTTCTACTTAGACGCTTAAGGGTAAGCATTCAGTTTTTGGTAACATCACTTGACCAAGGGTGAAGTTTGGAACCAGCTCTAGTTTCTTTTACTGTAAATTTAGTTCCTTTTATTGTAAGTTTGGTGAGCCCATGCCCCGGAGACTGTCTCCTCCATGTATGTGGCAAAACAGGGAAAGGGGGTGAAGTGTTAAGTAGAAGTGGCTGCAAGGTTGCTAGGGATTCTTCCAGGAGCAGGAGATGAAGACAGTACCTCTTATCGGATCCTTTTCTTCACTCCCAAACCTAGAGAACTGTATATAGTTGGATTTCACTACTGTAAGTAACTGCCTAGTACAGCAGCAGCCAAACTGCAGCTCTTCTGCACTCGCAGTATGCTTGTGGTAAATATCTATGTGTCATATGCCTTGTGACTCGTTTTTCACCACGGCACTGCTCTAGTGCTTTCTGTGGCACCAGCAATTCCCCTGCCCAGCGGTGATAGAGGGTTTACTGAGTACCCACTTGGTGCGGTGCACTGTAGCAGGCATTTGGGAAATATAGAATAACGAAATGACTCAATTCCGGGCCCACGTGGAGCTTACATTCTTGGGCAGGGAGCGATGGGGCACCCGACGGCAGTAGCTGTTTTTTGCTTGCCGTCGCCATTCACCGCAACCCCCTCCCCATCCTGCTTTGAGAATGCTTGTGTGCTGTTCTGGTTAAAAGATTTTTGTGGGGATGGGGAATCTGTGATTCTTGGGTGTATGAGTTTTGGGCACACTTATTGTGTACGCATGTTTCAGGAAATTATGTAGTAAGGGCCTCTGAGGACTGACTGTCAGGAAATGAAGACCCTTTTTAGCAGAGAAGATACACATGACAATTTGAACATTCACAATCCACTAGATTGTAAACTCATTAAGGACAGGGAACATCTACTCTGCTGTACTCTCCCCCCCCTCCCCACCAAGTACAGTCTCTGCCCCCAGAAGGCACTCAGTAAATACCGTTGCTTGATTTGCAAGTGCTTTATACATTTTGTTTCTCTAAACAGCTCTTCTGTGTAAGCACAAAGTGGTTATTGTTTTATCCCTTTTCGGAGGTGAGGAAATAATAATAATAATAATGGCATTTGTTAAGCATTACTATGTGTGAAACACTGTTCTAAGCGCTGAGGAAACCGAGGCCCAAGAAGTTGAAAGAATTCAGAACAGATCTTTGGTTTTGACTCGTATCTGTAAGTCAAAACACCGACTTTGGCACAGGCAGGCCCAGCCCTCTTGTGCTTCAGTCCTGTCACGGAGGGATCACGAGTGACAGATTCAGTTTCCAAGATGCTTTACTTTGGGAATAGGACAGTCATTGTTGTATTGAACTCCCCCAAGTGCTTAATACACCTTTGCACAGTAAACCCTCAATAAAAACGACTGAATGAATACATGTGATGCTGAGATTTGCACCGTGGGTGGTTTTCTACAAAAGCCTGAAATGCCTACTGCCCCCACAAGATACTCAATTAACATTAGGCGTAAATGGTTTGTCACCGCTTTCACACTGAGTTTCATTTGAACCGTTGTCTTAAGGCCATTTTTGGCCTCCAGGATCATTAGGTGAAACAAATACACGCTTGAGGACGGCTATTTCAAAGTTACCACTTTTCAAGCTTTCTGGTTTCCTCACTTCATTTTAAAATAAAGTGCACAAAATAGTATGTGATGGTGGAAGATCGCCCCTAACAACTCATAGACAAGAGCAGCGATGGAGATCTTGACCTCCTGAGTCAGGCTGGCAGTTGAAGTTTATGTTTGTTGTCTATTTGGATTGTCTGGAAGTTTTCTTTTGCATTTCTTTTTTTTTTTTTTTTTTGCTTTCTCTTTGCTGAATGTCAGGTCAATTTAAGGAAACCTTGTCAAGTGGCATTTTAATAGGCATTTTTATAAAGGTAAACTCAGTTCTTTTGTTTTGACAGTTGTCCGTGGTAAAAAACATACTTACCTATGGGTTGGGCATTATTATTTAAATTGTAATCTGCTTTTTAGGCTCTTCAGCAGATACGTTTAGTTACCATGGAGACTTGCCTGGTGCTCTCAGAACTCCTATGCAGATGGATCGAAAAAGCTCTCTTCTGAATGTTAACAGTTTATTTACCCTGGAAAATATAAAATGGAATTGTGTGTTTTCGTTCGTGGAGCAACAAACTTCTGTTCTTCCAGTCTGGGTATTGTAGATTTTAGTTTCTCTTGCCCCTCTTGGGATACCTCTACTTGGCAGTCTCACTGTCAGTCAGTGGCATTTATTGAGCGCTTCCTGGGTGCAGAGCACTGCCCTAATCACTAAGGAGAGTAGAGTAGCTTTGATAGACACGGTTCCTGCTGATAAGCAATCTAGTGGGGGAGACCAACATTAAAATAAATTACAGATAGCAACAGAGAAATCGGAATTGTACATAAGTGTAAGCTCGTTATGGGCAGGGAACGCTTCTGCTAATTCTGTTGTACCCTCCCTGCTGATAAGCAATCTAGTGGGGGAGACTGACATTAAAATAAATTACAGATAGCAGCAGAGAAATCGGAATTGTACATAAGTGTAAGCTCCTTATGGGCAGGGAACTGATCTGCTAATTCTGTTGTACCCTCCCAAGGACTTAGTACAGTGCTCTGCACATAGTCAGAACTCAATAAATACCATTGATTGATTGATTGATTGACTGATTGAAGTGTTGTGAGGGAGGGGGTGGATTTCGAAGGGCTTAGTGGGTAAGGACGTGAGTGTGTAGGAGACCCAAAAGGGAGAGAGATTGGGGAGGAGAGGTTACTTAGGGAAGGCTTCCTGGAGCAGGTGGGATTTTGGTAGGGCTTTGAATATAGGGAGAGGTGTGTCTGTCAGGATCCGAAGGGGTGAGCAAGGGCTTGATGGTGATATAGACGCCGTGACTTTCACAGAAGCAGGTGGGGCCACTCTGACAGCCACTTGCTAATTAACTGGTGAGTCACTGCCCAGTAGTGGGACCTTGCCAGAGAATTCGGGAGGGACTCCAGCAGAGTCTCGCATGTGTCTGGGAACAGTCCCCTGCTGAAAGCCAGCAGGAATAGGTTTGCCTAGCATACCACCCCCGAAAAGCGCTTCACTCTCATCACAGACTAGGATATGACTCTCATCACAGACTAGGATATGGGAGAACGTAGGAAAAGTGGATATCGTTTATAGTCCGGGGCTTCAATTTTCGGGTGTGTATGAGTTCACCTCCTCCAAGAGGCCTTCCCATACTGAGCCCCCTTTTTCCTCTCCTCCTTCCCATCCCCCCCGCCCTACCTCCTTCCCCTCCCCACAGCCCCTGTATATATGTTCGTACAGATTTATTACTCTATTTTACTTGTACACATTTACTATTCTATTTATTTTGTTAATGATGTGCATTTAGCTTTAATTGTATTTGTTCTGACGACTTGACACCTGTCCACACGTTTTGTTTAATAATAATAATAATAATGCTGGCATTTTTTAAGCGCTTACTATGTGCAAACCACTGTTCTAAGCGCTGGGGAGGTTACAAGGTGATCAGGTTGTCCCACGGGGGGCTCACAGTCTTAATCCCCATTTTCCAGATGAGGTAACTGAGGCCCAGAGAAGTTAAGTGACGTGCCCAAAGTCACCCAGCTGACAATTGGTGGAGCCAGGATTTGAACTCATGACCTCTGACTCCAAAGCCCGGGCTCTTTCCACTGAGCCACACTGCTTCTCTGTTGTTTTGTTGTCTGTCTCCCCCTTCTAGACTGTGAGCCCATTGTTGGGTAGGGACCGTCTCTATATGTTGCCAACTTGTACTTCCCAAGCACTTAGTACAGTGCTCTGCACACAGTAAGCACTCAATAAATACGATTGAATGAATGAGTGAATAATTTTAGGTTATAATTTCGTGGGGAGGTGGGTTGGTGAGAGGTTAATTGGGTAAGGTTTCCTGGAGGAGATGGGATTTCAGAAGGGCTTTAAAAGTGGAGAGAGCAGTCTTTTAGACTGTGAGCCCACTGTTGGGTAGGGACTGTCTCTATATGTTGCCAACTTGTACTTCCCAAGCGCTTAGTACAGTGCTCTGCACACAGTAAGCGCTCAATAAATACGATTGAGGATGATGATGTGGGGGATTTGAAGTGAGTGGGACTTTTATGCCGGGGAGAGGGCCTGAGGAGGAATTTAGAGGTGGGAGAGGCAACAATGAGGCCCAGCTAATAGGTTCGTTTGAGGGGAGAGACTTGAACTGCAGAAAAGGGGGGGTTGTGGTGGGAAAGTCCACTGACTGCCTGAAAAGTTCCGTTAGTTGTTTCTGCTTGACGGAGGACGAACATGTAACCTTTGAAGGTTTGGGGGAAGAGGGAAGACATGGGTTTATTTTGACTTTTCCTCAACATATGGAAACGCAAGAAATATCATACAGCTTAAAAGATGACGGCGTAATTACCATATTTAAGGAGAAAAGTGGAAAATACCAAACCATCTCACTTTTCTCTACTTCCAGCAAGATCCTAGCCAGAATCCTCTTGGTCCGATAATATAATTAACCATGCACTTCCTGAACTAAAATATGACCGCAGACCGAAGTGCATCACACAAGTGATCTTTGCAACACAACAGCTGTAAGAGAAGTGGGGATGATATTTGTAGGTCATCCAAAGCAGTTTGACACCATTAGTAGATATGGGTTGGTTATTATTATCGTTATCGTCATCATCATTATTATATTTGTAAGCTTACTATGTGCCTGGCACTGTTATAAGCACTGGGGGAGATACAAGGTAATCAGGCTGGACACAGTCCCTGTCCCACGTGGGGCTCGCAGTCTTAATCCATGTTTTACAGATGAGGTAACTGAGGCAGAGTCACACAGCAGACAAGTGGCGGAGCCAGGATTAAAACCAAGTCCTTTTGATTAGCCCTATCCACTAACCCACACTGCTTCTCTTTTCTTTCCTCTTCTCTGCTTCTCTCTAATAATAACTAAACAAATTCGGCATCCCCAAGAAGTCCATCCTGTGGTATGGATGGTCATGTTAGAATGAAAGGTGCCCTGTCTGATCTTTTCTTTCTCCACTATCTGAGGAAAGTAAGTTTGCATGGTATGTTTAGACCTGTTCAACTCACCTGCGTGCCCGTATGTCTTTCTACACTGCATTGAAAAACCACTGCAAAGTTTTCTTCTTTTGGCAAATGAGTTTGGATGAGACATTTCTTTAATTTAACTATAATCAGAATGCTTAAGATGGCTAGGTGTTGAATTATCCAGAAACTTTCAAGAATCCCTCAAATGTAAATGGTGTTATTAAGGCTCCTGGATGTCATTTTTTCATAATTTGCCTTTGAATTATGATGAGCTCAGACTCCCAACCCCCGGTGGAGGAACATTAGAGCAGGAGTAGCTGAAGGGGTGAATTAGTTTTGGCACAGATGTGTGGGAAGTGTTTTGTGGGCAGGATTTTTGGCCTGATATATAGCAAGACAGATTTTTAGACCTGAACTGCAGAAAATAAAGAGAATTCAATGGGCAATGAAACACCTCACTTGGGAAGGCAAGAATATGGAGAAAAGGTGTTGATTTTGGATCGCCAGGAGGACGTATTGCAGAAATCCAGTCTTTTATTCTGTTGCCCAACAAGCAGTAATGATTTGCCATTAAATCCCTGACTCTCTTAAAATTCTCCACCTAGGGGGACAACAACTGAGTGTGGCATTTTTAAAATGGGGAGATCTGGGGGAAAATTGCAAAATCATTCCCAAGCAGCCAGACTGTTCAGGAACCGGCACCCCCACATTGGCACAAATAGTAATTACATTTTGCAAGTTCAGAAAAGTTGGTAGTTGTTAGAGTACAGTGCTTTGCACACAGTAAACGCTCAATAAATACGATTAGTCATAATAATAATCTGTAGCCACCAAATTGGTGGTTTCTACTTCAGTACATTCCCCACTTAGTTTCCAGTGCTGTACTGTTGTTGAACAATGTTGAAGCAGCGTGGCTCAGTGGAAAGAGCACGGGCTTTGGAGTCAGAGGTCATGGGTTCAAATCCCGCTCCGCCACATGTCTGCTGTGTGACCTTGGGCAAGTCACTTAACTTCTCTGTGCCTCAGTTACATCATCTGTAAAATGAGGATTAAGACTGTGAGCCCCACGTGGGACAACTTGATCCCATTGTATCCCCCCAGCGCTTAGAACAGTGCTTTGCACATAGTAAGTGCTTAACAAATGCTATTATTATTATTATTATTATCATTATTATTATTATTATTATTACTCTGCCTTTGGCGGGAGACTGGTGGTGGTGGAGTAGGAGTAGCATTAATCTTGTCAGCCGTGTGACTTTGGGCAAGTCACTTCACTTCTCTGGGCCTCAGTTCCCTCATCTGTCAAATGGGGATGAAGACTGTGAGCCCCCCGTGGGACAACCCGATCATCTTATAACCTCGCCAGCGCTTAGAACAGCACGTAGTTAGTGCTTAATAAATGCCGTAAGTATTATTATTATTAATATTAGGGTTTATTGATTACTTACTGAACACAAAGCACTGTACTAAGCCCTAGGGAAATGAAACAAAAGCACATTCCCTGCCCATGAGGAGTTTACACTGGAATGGGGAGTCAAACACAGAACTGTTCACAAGCAAATCAGAATAAATAAAATTGAATGCACACATACACACACACACACAGAATCGAGTCCATTACAATCGGTAACCGTTCTCAGATAATACTCTCGGAGAAGGCAGCCTGCTGTCTTCTTGCCTGGGGTTTCCCCTTTAGTTGGAAAACCTTCCCTATCCCATAGGCATGGAAACTTATGACTCCCAGACGTGTCTTCCCTTCCCTTCAATTGTGGTATTTGTTAAGTGCTTGCCAGGTGCCCGGCACTGTACTGAACACTGGGATGGGTACAAGAAAATCGGGCTGGACCCGGTCCCGGCTCATAGCCTTAATCCGCGTTGTAGAAATGAGGTAACAGGCACAGAGAAACGAAGTGACTTGCCCAACGTCACAAAGCAGACAAGTGGCAGGGCCGGGAATAGATCCCAGGTCTTTGAGCCCACTGTTGGGTAGCAACTGTCTCTATATGTTGCCAGCTTGTACTTCCCAAGCGTTTAGTACAGTGCTCTGCACTCAGTAAGCGCTCAATAAATGCGATTGATTGATTGATTCTGATTCCCAGGCCCATACTCAATCCAGTGGGCCACACTGCTTCTCTAGGCCACTCCCGAGTCCTCCAAAGATTTTTGCCCTAGCCCCTCCTCTTAATAATAATAATAATAATAATAGTGTTGGTATTTGTTAAGCGCTTACTATGTGCAAAGCACTGTTCTAAGCGCTGGGGTAGATACAAGGTGATCAAGTTGTCCCACGTGGGGCTCACAGTCTTAATCCCCATTTTTACAGATGGGGTAACTGAGGCCCAGAGAAGTTGTGACTTGCCCAAAGTCACACAGCTGACAATTGGCAGAGCCGGGGTTTGAACCCATGACCTCTGACTCCAAAGCCTGTGCTCTTTCCACTGAGCCACCCTGTTCTCTCCAATCTTAATATACAGCTGGTTGGAAGAACTTGGATTTGAGGTAAGAGCATTCGTGTGAATTAGGGAAATGGCATTTCAGGTGAATCTCTCGTTTCTGGCTTGGCACTATCATCCCGCTAATTAGAATAGCCCTTCCTCGTGGAAACAGCAACTCATCGCCTTATCCTCGGTTTCTTTTGCACTTCTGAACAAATGCTTAGACCAAGGACGCTGCTGAAGGAATTTGATGTGGTACAAGAATCGAGTCGTTGGGAGAGGTAGCAGATCGGCCATTCCAGGAAAGAACAATTTAGTAAGATTTGAGATATGACGGTTTTCGCCAATCCCATAACAAGTATATCGTGCTTTCCACGTGCTGTGCAATTCCTCTGTGAGTGCATTATGTGTGTAAATTGCAGGCAAATGTTCACATTAAGTAGATTCCTTGAGAGGAAGGAAAATCATTGTAAAGCAAAGAACAGGAGCTAATAAACTTTCTAATGGGCTGTCAGTTTTCCGTAGGGCATCGGAGTAAGTAGTTGAGTGGCATTAAATCCTGTATTACCATTGCTCCGAAATCCTGATAATGCATTGGGTTCCAAAGGCTTTATGGACCTAATCTCATTAATCCTCACAGTATCCCCTCAGAGGTGGATAAAGGTGTTGATTATCACCGTTTTGCAAATTTTTAAAAGGACAGCAGGGTAGGAAAGGGCACAGTCAGTAAAGAATCCTAGTTTCCTGAATCTGTGTAATCTTTGTCCTTCAGCCACCCAAAACTCAACATGGCAAAGACCCAACTCTGTTTTTAAAATTCCCTCTACTGCCAAACTTCTCCATCAGTTGGAAATAGCATTAGTCTGCAGGTGAGACTAAAACCAGACCTTCAGAACTTTTAGGATTTTATGATTCTGTATTTTGTCCCACCCCATTTAAGTAATAATAATAATAATATTTATTAAGCACTTACTGTGTGCAAAGCACTGTACTAAGCACTTGGGAGCGTATGATATTACATCAGACGCATTCCCTGCCCACAGCGAGCTCACAGTCTTATTCCCATTGTTTTGGAGCTGAGTTTGCAGGGGCTGTGGGGGTGAGAGAGGGTGGAGGGAAGGAGGCTTACAGCTGATAGCCATTATTTTTGAGAATGAATGAAGGACAGAAAAATTCCCTAAAATTCCCTGAAGTGAAAACTGATGAATGCTGCATCCACCTTGAAAAAAGCGACTGTGGTAATTAGATGTGTTCACCTAATTTTTAAAACTGAGAAGATGTAAGTTCATGAAGATGAGCATGGGCCTG
This sequence comes from Tachyglossus aculeatus, assembly GCF_015852505.1. Lineage (NCBI taxonomy): Eukaryota > Metazoa > Chordata > Mammalia > Monotremata > Tachyglossidae > Tachyglossus > Tachyglossus aculeatus. The sequence continues at coordinate 37,225,055 of NC_052067.1, read as the reverse complement.
CAGTCAGAGGACCTGGGTTCTAATTCTGGCTCTAATTCTAAATCTAATTCTAATTCTGGCCCTGCCACTTTTCTACAGTGTGACCTTGGGCAAGTCACTTAACTCCTCTGTGCCTCAGTTTCCTCACTTGTAAAATAATAATAATAATCATGGCATTTATTAAGGGCTTACTATGTGCAAAGCACTGTTCTAACTGCTGGGGAGGTTGCAAGGTGATCAGGTTGCAAGGTGATCAGGTTGTCCCACAGGGGGCAAATAGGGATTTAGTACCAATTTTCCCTGTTAATAAGCCTCATGAGACTGTATCCAATCTGATTACCTTCTATCTACTATCAATCAATCAATCAATCGTATTGAGCGCTTACTGTGTGCAGAGCACTGCACTAAGTGCTACTACAGAGTTAGTACAGTGCTTGGCATATAGTAAGTGCTTGACAGATGACAGTGCTTGGCATATAGTAAGTGCCTGACAGATGGTACAGTTATTATTGTCGTTGTAATTAATAATAATAGTACCAATGATGATAATAATGGTATTTGCTAAGTGCTTACTATGTGCCAAGCACTGTTCTAAACGCCGAGGTAGATACAAGGTAATCAGATTGTCCCCCGTGGGGCTCACAGTTTTAATCCCCATTTTACAGATGAAGTAGCTGAGGCCCAGAGAATAATAATAATAATAAAAATGGCATTTATTAAGCGCTTACTATGTGCAAAGCACTGTTCTAAGCGCTGGGGAGGTTACAAGGTGATTAGGTTGTCCCTCGTGGGGCTCACAGCCTTAATCCCCATTTTACAGATGAGGTAACTGAGGCCCAGAGAAGTTAAGTGACTCGCCCAAAGTCACCCAGCTGACAGTTGGCGGAGCCGGGATTGGAACTCAAGACCTCTGACTCCCAAGCCCGGGCTCCTGCCGCTAAGGCACCCGGCTTCTCTTCCTCAAGAAAAATGTACATTAACATTTGTATCTGGGGAGAATCTAGCTCTGCAAGCAATCTGTAACAATCTGGAAAAATGTAAACTATAATAAAACTCTTACCCTAAGCCAAAGAAGAGAAAAATCAGGCCGAGAACAGTGTACTTTCCTTTTATGATTGTAGCAATTCATGTGGGCACACTCAAAACTTCAGCGCAATGTTGGGATGCATCAAAACATATTTGTTACTCTATTTATTTATTTATTTTGCTTGTCCCTATCTATTCTATTTATTTTATTTTGTTAGTATGTTTGGTTTTGTTCTCTGTCTCCCCCTTTTAGACTGTGAGCCCACTGTTGGGTAGGGACTGTCTCTATACGTGGCCAACTTGTACTTCCCAAGCGCTTAGTACAGTGCTCTGCACACAGTAAGCGCTCAATAAATGCGATTGATGATGATGATGATGATCAAGAGGTGGATGATGGGCAAAAACTGGCACGGGTGCCCCCTGCTACATTCTATATTAGCCAGATATTCATTAGCGTATTGTGCCCCGTTTGGGTTATTGCAGCTTAAAAGACGGTGGAGGAATATATTTTTATTATTACTGCATTTACTAAGTGCTTACTATGTGCTAAACTTTGAGGTAGACGTAAGGTTATGAGATCAGACAGAGTCCCTGTCTCACATGGGGCTCACAATCTATTTTTATCCCCATTTGACAGGTGATGATGGTAATAATTGCAGTATTTAAGCGCTTACTATGTGCCAATCTCGTCCCCCTCCCCATCCCCCCATCTTACCTCCTTCCCTTCCCCACAGCACCTGTATATATGTGTATATGTTTGTACATATTTATTACTCTATTTATTTATTTATTTTACTTGTACATATCTATTCTATTTATTTTATTTTGTTAGTATGTTTGGTTTTGTTCTCAGTCTCCCCCTTTTAGACTGTGAGCCCACTGTTGGGTAGGGACTGTCTCTATATGTTGCCAATTTGTACTTCCCAAGCGCTTAGTACAGTGCTCTGCACATAGTAAGCGCTCAATAAATACGATTGATTGATTGATTACTCTATTTATTTATTTTACCTGTACAAATCTATTCTATTTATTTTATTTTGTTAGTATGTTTGGTTTTGTTCTCTGTCTCCCCCTTTTAGACTGTGAGCCCACTGTTGGGTAGGGACTGTCTCTGTATGTTGCCAGCTTGTACTTCCCAAGTGCTTAGTACAGTGCTCTGCACACAGTAAGCGCTCAATAAATACGATTGATTGATTGATACTAAGTGCTGCCATAGGTACAAGGTGATCAGGTTACACACAGTACCTGTCCCACATGGGGCTCACAGTCTGACAGGGAGGGAGGACAGGTATTTAATCCTTATTGTATAAATGAGGAAACTGAGGCACGTCTGATCTCCTACTACAGCTGAGCCCACACACTTTACGTCTGTAGCACCACCTTGTTCACAGTGTCCCCAGTCTCGTCTGTCTCACCGCTGATCCCTTTCCAGTGTGGCTGGAGATGCAGTGTGGCTCAGTGGAAAGATCCTGGGCTTTGGAGTCAGAGGTCATGGGTTCAAATCCTGGCTCCGCCAATTGTCAGCTGTGTGACTCTGGGTAAGTCACTTCACTTCTCTGGGCCTCAGTTACCTCATCTGTAAAATGGGGATTAAAACTGGGAGCCCCCCGTGGGACAACCTGATCACCTTGTAAGCTCCCGAGCACTTAGAACAGTGCTTTGCACATAGTAAGCGCTTAACTAATACCATTATTATTATTATTTCCCCCATCCTCCCTTTGACTTGCAACTGCCTTTTAGGCCATACATGCCAGACCACTACTCTCCCCAGCTTCAAAGCCATATTAAAGACGCATCTCTTGGAGAAGCAGCGTGGCTCAGTGGAAGGAGCACTGGCTTTGGAGTCAGAGGTCATGGGTTCAAATCCCGCTCTGCCAATTGTCTGCTGTGTAACTTTGGGCAAGTCACATAACTTCTCTGTGCCTCAGTTGCCTCATCTGTAAAATGGGGATTAAGTCTGTGAGCCCCGCCGTGGGACAACCTGATCACCTTGTAACCTCCCCAGCACTTAGAACAGTGCTTTGCACATAGTAAGCGCTTAACAAATACCATTATTATTATTATTGTTATTATTATTTCCCCCATCTTCCCTTTGACTTGCAACTGCCTTCTTGGCCATACACACCAGACCACTACTCTCCCCAGCTTCAAAGCCATATTAAAGACGCATCTCGTGGAGAAGCAGCGTGGCTCAGTGGAAGGAGCACCAGCTTTGGAGTCAGAGGTCACGGGTTCAAATCCCACTCCGCCAATTGTCAGCTGTGTGACTTTGGGCAAGTCATATAACTTCCCTGTGCCTCAGTTACCTCATCTGTAAAATGGGGATTAAGTCTGTGAGCGCCCCCCCCGTGGGCCAACCTGATCACCTTATAACCTCCCCAGCACTTAGAACAGTGCTTTGCACATAGTAAGTGCTTAACAAATACCATTATTATTATTGTTATTATTATTTCCCCCATCCTCGCTTTGACTTGCAACTGCCTTTTTTGACCATACACGCCAGACCACTACTCTCCCCAGCTTCAAAGCCATATTAAAGGCGCATCTCGTGGAGAAGCAGTGTGGCTCATTGGAAAGAGCACCGGCTTTGGAGTCAGAGGTCACGGGTTCAAATCCCGCTCCGCCAATTGTCAGCTGTGTGACTTTGGGCAAGTCACTTAACTTCTCTGTGCCTCATTTACCTCATCTGTGAAATGGATGTCCCACATGGGACTCACAGTCGGTAAAAAAGATTAAGTCTGTGAGCCCTCCTTGGGACAACCTGATCATCTTGTAACGTCGCCAGTGCTTAGAGCAGTGCTTTGCACATAGTAAGCGCTTAATAAATGCCATTATTATTATTATTCTCTCTTCCAAGAGTCCTTCCCGGATTAAGCTGTCTTTTCCCTTACTCCTTCTCCCTTCTGCGACACTTATGTAGTTAGATCTGTACCCTTTAAGTGCTTGATTTTCATCCCACCCTTAGCCTCACAGGACTTTGGTTCGTAGCTGAAATTTCTTGCTCCCCCTCTAGATGTAAGCTCACTGTGGGCAGGGAACGTGGTTATCAACACTGTTGCGCTGTACTCTTTCAAATGCTTAGTTCAGTGCTCTGCGCACGGTAAGTGCTCAGTAAGTACCACTGATCGATTGGTGTGCTAGGTTGTGAGGCAAAGATGGCTCTAAGTTATAGTGGGATAGGCAGGTGATGAAGAAAGCTTCTTGAAACTCCAGAATCCCTGGAAGCCATGAGGAGGAAGACTAGCTCTGATGGTAAATCAATCAATCAATCAATCAATCGTATTTATTGAGCGCTTACTGTGTGCAGAGCACTGTACTAAGCGCTTGGGAAGTACAAGTTGGCAACATATAGAGACAGTCCTTACCCAACAGCGGGGTCACAGTCTAAAAGGGGGAGACAGAGAACAAAACCAAATAATGCCGGGACTCCGCTGGAGGGGGGCAAGAATACGGAAACAATCCCAATCCATCCCGATAATCTGCCGAATGAAAAATGGGAAATGAACTGACGGTGAATTTGAAAACACTCTAATACTGCTGTTACTGGGAAAACAACTCGGTACCTGCCGAGAGAGAAAATGGATGAATGCAACTATAATACTGACTAATTAAACAATGAGCGATTTTGTGAAGAACAGTATTTTTCAGATTATAAATCCATCAGTTGTATTTACTGAGTTTATTGCGTGCAGAGCACTGAGCTCGTGTTTGGGAGAGTACAATATAACAGAGTTTGTCGACATGTTCCCTGCCCACAACGAACTTCCAGTCTAGAGAGGAAGACAGACGTTATTCATTCAATTCCGTCATATTTATCTAGCACTTTGTGCAAAGCACTGTATTGAGCGCTGTATTGAGTACAATATAACAACAGAGACATAGTCCCTAACCACAGTGAGCTCACAGTCTAGAAACAGAAATGGAAATATTTATTTAATAGAAATTATGGAGTGTTGTGGGGCTGAAGGAGGGGTGATTTAAAGGGTGCAAATCCAAGTGCCAGGATGATGCAGAAGGGAATAGGGGGAGAGGGAATGACGGCTTAGTCTGAGCAGGAATTTAGGTGGAGATGTGCTTTCAATAAGCCTTTGAAGGTGGGGAGAGTGACAGTCTGTCGGATATGAAGAGGGAGAGAATTGTAGGCCAGAGACAGGAGTATCAATTCAATTCAAAGTGTATTACCAAATTGGCTAAATCCCTTCTTTCCAGACTTCTTTCATGAAGAAGTTAATTCTGAGTTGAAACTGGGACTGCCAGTGCCCAAATTAAATTCAGTGAATTGTGATAAATCTAATATATGGAATTAATAATGCACTTTAATGAGCATAAGTCATTTTAAATGGGTAGCACTACGTAAATCAGTGTAATAGGGAGTTTTATCATTGGTGCATTTTAAAAATGAGGGTACTGTTCAACTTCAGAGAAACCGTCAGCTTTCTCATCTGTGGGCCTGGAAGAGGGTAGCAAACTTGAGGGAAAGAGCAGGTGCCGAGATCTCCTTATCTTCTGATATGATATCTTCTGATATGTTGCCAACTTGTCCTTCCCAAGCGCTTAGTACAGTGCTCTGCACACAGTAAGTGTTCAATAAATACAATTGAATGAATGAATGAATGAATGAATGAATTCTGAGCCTTGAGTCTGTTAAGAGACCCTGCCTGAAAGATGCAGTCCCATGCATTCTTCCTCAGTTGTGCCAGTTTGACATAAGAAGCGTGGCTCCGTGGAAAGAGCCCGGGCTTTGGAGTCAGAGGTCATGGGTTCAAATCCCGACTCCACCAACTGTCAGCTGTGTGACTTTGGGCAAATCACTTAACTTCTCTGGGCCCCAGTGACCTCATCTGTAAAATGGGGATTGAAACTGTGAGCCCCCCGTGGGCCAACCTGATCACCTTGTACCCTCCCCAGCGCTTAGAACAGTGCTTTGCACATAGTAAGCGCTTAACAAATACCATCATTATTATTAGAAGCCCAGCACATATGTCCTGTGTTGGTGAACTACACTCACCTGTCAACATCCCATGTTGCTCATATCTTCTGTAGCAAAGGATTGAGGTATTGATTGATAGAAATTTCAAATCCTTCTAGATGGTAAACTTGTTGTGGAAAGGGAATGTGTCTGTTCTGCTGTTATATTTTACTCTCCCAAGCATTTAGTAGGGTGCTCAGCACACAGCAAGTGCTCAATACGATTGATTGATTGACCACAGCAACAATTTTATCCAGCCATCATGCCTGAAAGACCCTTCCTCCCTTTACCTTCCTCCTTCAGGACCTTACCTCCTTCCTTCCTTCTCTCCCCTGGTATGCATGTGCAAAACATGTATAATTCACATGGATTTCTTAGTTTGGAAAATAAAATCCACCATGTTAGCACAAGGAGCACTTTCCATTCTACTTTCCTGTCATATCACTGCCCACTGTTGGGTAGGGATTGTCTCTATATGTTGCCAACTTGTACTTCCCAAGCGCTTAGTACAGTGCTCTGCACACAGTAAGCGCTCAATAAATACGATTGATTGATTGATTAGAACAGTAAGCGCTCAATAAATACGATTGATTGATTAGAACAGTGCTTTGCACATAGTAAGCACTTAATAAATGCCATCATTATTATTATTATTATTCAGTAACACAAGCTGACAGCACTGTGAAACTCAGCTTCACATATTTTGCTGTTTCGATGGTCCGTGTCTCTCTCAGCCTTTACTGTTTTGTTCATTAAAATGTCAAATGTCAATGACGTTTCTCCCATGTTGACGATTTGGGATGTCTCTTAGGTGTCTCTGTCTTCGTTATAAAGAAGTTGTGTATTTTGTAATGGTTTATCAGTGCCCATTCAGGCCTTTTCTGGGTTATAATGACGTAGTGTATATAGTGCTTTCCTACACGTGAACCTCATAATGGGGCAGCTTTTGAAGGTCTGAATTCCCAAGGCAGTGGTAATTTGTCTTGCCATTCATTTCAGCCAGATGGAATTAACGTGCACATGTGCTAATGTATATCCCTCAAACCTGGTCATGGGTTTGAATCCCGGCCCCGCCACATGTCTGCTGTGTGACCTTGGGCAAATCACTTCACTTCTTGGAGCCACAGTTCCCTCATCTGTAAAATGGAGGTGAAGACTGTGAACCCCACGTGGGACAACCTGATCACCTTGTATCCCCCCCCCCCCCCCAGCACTTAGAACAGTTTATGATGGCATTTATTAAGCGCTTACTATGTGCAAAGCACTGTTCTAAGCGCTGGGGAGGTTACAAGGTAATCAGGTTGTCCTGCGGGGGGCTCACAGTCTTCATCCCCATTTTCCAGATGAGGGAACTGAGGCCCAGAGAAGTGAAGTGACTTGCCCAGAGTCACACAGCTGACAATTGGCGGAGCCGGGATTAGAACCCATGACCTCTGACTCCAAAGCCCGGGCTGTTTTCCACTGAGCCACACTGCTTCTCAACAGTGCTAGTAAGCACTTAACAAATGCCATTATTATTATTATTATTATCATTCATATTTTGGCCAGCCAGATTTGCAGCCTCAGTTTGCCTTCATGATCTGTTTTGGCTAGACTTGGGCACATTTTTACCAATCTTATCGAATGACCATTTCCCACCAGGTCTTTAAGAGCTGTTCTGTGTGTCACCCAGATGACCGAGTTGCATTTGACCAAGCCCCTATTTTTGCCTAGGTTCCTATGTGGGACATTACTGTAATGGCATATATAGGGAAATCATGTTAAAAGTAATTAGGCAGAAATTTTAAGCGCTTTTGAGTACCTTTTTCCAGCCCTTATATATTTTTTAAAAATTAAGCTTGAACTTTTTTTTACCATTTACTGATTAAAGTTTTCTTCATACAATTTTCCCAGTCCTCACATAGTTTTATACAGATCTACTGGGCAGGGATTGTGCCTCCCTTATGTCTTATAGAGGGCCCAATGTGCTAATAGGGCTCTCAGTACATGCCAGTTGTCATGATCTGTATATGTACAGTAGTGCAGGCAGAGAAGTAAACTATTAACATTTTTCACTCTTCCCCTGAAATAAAATTCTAAAGAATAGTGAATTTGTCCCGGGTATGTGAAAACTGGCTATCTAAGGAACCCCCTTAGCTTTGGGGCCATTGATGGAAACTCTTGTATAGAGAACCTGAATTCGAAACCATATGTCAAAAATCCACTTTGTGGAAAAAAAGCGGTTTCATAACGTCTCACTTCAAATACAAGAGCCCTCCTATTTCACGGTCATTTCTCACCACCACGGTAAGATCTTCCCTTTTATTATTAACGGAGCTAATAAAAGCCTCACTGAGTATTCCCCAGGACAAATGCTCAATTCCCAGCCTTTGACTCAGTTAACCCAACCACTACCTTCCGGAAGAGAGTCACTGGAGATTAACTTGCACTTCTAAACTGCTAGAAAGGCAACTCTTGAAAAGAATTTCAAGTAAAAATAAGTGCTAACTGCTCTGTGGGGAAAAGTAGAAATTTTATGTTATTCTGTAGTTGCAGTATAGATAATGCCTGCCATTTTCCCAATAATCTTCTGAAATATCCAGTTCTCCAGAGGTGAGTGTAAGGCATGCTCTGCACATAGTAAACGCTCAATAAATATGATTGATGATACCAGATGGTCACTTCTGGTATATGCTTCCAGATGCACTTGAAATTGCAGTTTTCTCTGGGTGGTTAGTTTGATCTCTTTTGCACCTTTGGTGCAAACCTTCAGAAACCAAGTCCCAGAGTGCTTTTAAATTCAGGGTCATTCTGAAATTAACTGTTCACCTTTCAAGCTTGTACTTAAAATTACATGTCCACCTTTTTGCTGGTAAAAGTCTTGTTTGAACAGTTCTCAATTAGGGTTGGACATCTGGGATGTCCGGTGGGGGCAAAGTATGTGAGTATGTGTAGTGAATATTAGATAGGGATCCTTCATCACCGTCATCACCATCATTATCAATGGTATTTATTAAGCTCTTTGTATGTACTGTATTAAGCGCTTGGGAAAGTACAGTTCAACCGAGATGAAGTCATTCAGAAGTAAACTCTGGTTTTCCAGCACATTTTGGAATTTATTTTGGTAAGTTTAAAATTTCAGTCATCAGATTGCATTAATAAGATAGCCTGTATTGTATTTGGAAAGAACATTTGTCTGTCAACATTGAATGCCCCAGGTCAGTTTGGAAAAATGGACTTCATTGTGGCCATTTTCATTTTACACTCTGGATGCCTGCGCGCATGTGTGTATGAGATGTAAGCCTATCTGTTCGTTTATTCACGCACACATATATCTATATGTACACATACACACATATATAGTGAGGCATGAGCACGTAGGCAAGTAATGAATTGAGTCCTTAAAAAAAATGATTTAGTTCCCTCCCTATGGGTTAAAAAGGGCTAACCACCCAGTCACCAGAGATTTCAATCATTATGTTTCCTTGACTATTTTTCTTTCTTCTGAGCAATTGAGTCTCATAAAATCACTCAGAAGAAAAGAGGGTTTAGAAATGCCAAGGCACGGACCCCATATTTCAGACTCACATCTCGTTCTTCAGGCTTTGAAGCCAGCTGCTCTTGGAAGGGGCTGTTGAAGAAGAGTACTGGACACCAAGTATTGTACGATTGCCCCAGTTCAGCCTTTTCAACCATCTCCCTAATTGTCTCCAATTATTTAGTTAACCTGCTAAGTGTTCGTCTCGCCTTTCTTTTGGGACAGGCCATGGTGGAGGCTTTGGCTGAGCTCCCAGAGTGGTATGGAATAAAAGGAATGCAGGCACACTGGATAGGAAACTGTGTCGGTTGCCATCTTGACTTCACATTAAAGGTAAATCCCTTCCTGACTGTATTGAACAGTACTTTGTACATAGTAAGCGCTTAATAAATGCCATCATTATTATTATTATTATTATTGACGTGGTTGATTAACTATTTAGAAAGTGAACAGTTGAAAATCAGGTTCGTGAGAATCATTTCAAACCAGCATTCATTCATTCATTCAATCGTATTTATTGAGCGCTTACTGTGTGCAGAGCAGAAAAAAAGAATAATTGTTACAGGCCTCAGCTTGGCCACCACCACGTCCCTCCCCGATCTGGGTTCCTGTACTACTTTTCTTTCCGACTCCATCTCTGTTTCTGGGGCCATTCTGCCTTCCCTCATCAGTTCCTTCCTCCTCTCACGTGACAGGGCGCAGCAAGGAATTTCGGGATCCTGGAATGGTGACTTGGTTGGTTTGAGAGAGGTTTCCCCAGAGAGATGGACCAGCGATTCCGAGGTGCTGTCCCAGGAAACACAGGGCACTGCAGACCCTGCGTATTATCCCGTCTGCTTTCCTAGGGACCACCTTCAGAACAGAAACAGTGTGGCCTAGTGGATGGAGCATGGGCCCCGGAGTCGGAAGGACTTGGGTTCTAATCTCGGTTCCTCCACTTGTCTACTGTGTGAATTTGGGCAAGTCACTTCAGTTATCTGTGCTTCATTTACCTCATCTGTAATATGGGGATTAAGACCGTGAACCCCACCATGTGGGACATGGACTGTGTCCAACCTGATGATCATGTATCTACCCCAGCACTTAGTACAGTGCCTGGCAAATAGTAAGCACTTAACAAATACCATAAAAAAGCACGTCAGTGAAAAAAAAAAATTGCCATTTACTTGGATTTATAAGGCTTTCAACTGTAGCTTTTTTGAGTTTAATTGTTCCCCTACCCACCTGAAAATGGGAGTTTGCAAGCTGAATCCTCTTTAAAATAATAGTAATAATGATGGCATTTATTAAGCGCTTACTATGTGCAAAGCACTGTTCTAAGCGCTAGGGAGGTTACAAGGTGATCAGATTGTCCCACGGGGGGCTCACAGTCTTAATCCCCATTTTGCAGATGGAGGTCACTGAGGCCCAAAGAAGTTAACTGACTTGCCCAGAGTCACACAGCTGACAAGTGGCAGAGCTGGGATTTGAACCCATGACCTCTCACTCCAAAGCCCGGTCTCTTTTCCGCTGAGCCACGCTGCTGTAAAATAACATTTCTACAGCAAAATGAACTCAAAGCATTATGTTTTAATAGCCTTCTTTGCTTCCTTTTTTTCTCTCTAAATCTTAGGGAAGAGTGGAACTGCTTTTTTGTGGCTCTGGAAGAATTCAGCTCTGAGACACCAAAATATGCCTCTTTCTTGTCCCCTAATACGATAATGAAAAGAATGATACTAAAGTATCTTTGCTCTTCCTGTCGAATAGTACTGATGATTAATACCACGGAATACTTGAGGAAAAAAAATATAAAATTCAATGCTCTCCCTTTATGTCTTCTCTTTTCTCTCCCTCTCTCCCCTTCCTTCTCTCCATGTTTTCCTTCCCCAGAGCCTCCTCCCATCCCATGCCAATTGATGTTTTGTTATAACCACTAGTAAAATTTGATGGCAGTGGGAGGGGAGAAAGTTGGCAAGGTTGCAATTCCCCTTACTGTGAAAATCATCCGCAACGTCTTTTGGCAATGTTTTCTGTCAGGTGAACGGCAAAACAACAGGAGAGAAGCTGACTGCGTATGCTTTTACCCCTGAAGCCATTTATGGAGCTTCGCACATAGCCATCTTACCCAGTCATAGGCTCCTTCACGGAAATAGCGTCCTAAAAGAAATCTTTCAGGAGGCGTTTGTCCCAGGCAAAGGTGAGTTTTCCACCAGTTGGTTAAGCCTGCCGTCGGTCTGGGGAATCAGCCGAGCCCGCCACTGTGGGCTTTCCCTTCATTTGGGCCAGAGGAGACTTAAATCCCCGCCAACTGGGGACCCCGTCCCATCCTTTTCTACCTCATCCTGCCCACGAAAGGATGGTCTCCGGGGTAGGGAGAGGACCTGGCTTGGGCTGGAAGTGGGGTGTTCTAGGCTGGATGAGGAGGGAGAGGGGTCAGGGACTAAGGTCTTGGTGAAGTCTGAGACCACATTGAGGAACTGGCTGGGAAAAGCATCCAAGGCCTGGATTGGGAGTGTCAGAAGATGGGGCCTGGAGACACTTCAGGGTGACGGCAGCTCTGCACAGTGGAAGGGACTTGTTAAGGAAATGGTCTGACCAAGGGGGGAACCAGGGACAGTTACACTGAGAGGTTTCTTCTCCTGGATCTTCATCTAGCTGTAAGCTCAATGTGGCCAGGGATGTGCCTACAAACTCTGTCATATTGTTGTGCTGTACGCTCCCAAAGGCTTAGGACACAGTAGGTGCACATTAAATATGAGTGATCGATTGATCGCAATTCATTCATTCATTCAGTCGTATTTGTTGAGCGCTTACTGTGTGCAGAGCACTGTACTAAGCGCTTGGAAAGTCCAAGTTGGCAACATATAGAGACGGTCCCTACCCAGCAGCGGGCTCACAGTTTAGAAGCGGGAGACAGACAACAAAACAAAACATATTAACAAAATAAATAGAATAAATATGTACAAGTAAAATAGAGTAATAAATCCATACAAACATATATACAGGTGCTGTGGGGAGGGGAAGGAGATAAGGCGGGGGGGGGGATGGGGACGGGGAGAAGGGGGAGAGGAAGGAGGGGGCTCAGTGTGGGAAGGCCTCCTGGAGGAGGTGAGCTCTCAGTAGGGCTTTGAAGGGAGGAAGAGAACTAGCTTGGCGGATGTGCGGAGGGAGGGCATTCCGGGCCAGGGGGAGGACGTGGGCCGGGGGTCGACGGCGGGACAGGCGAGAGCGAGGCACGGTGAGGAGGTTAGCGGCAGAGGAGCAGAGGGTGCGGGCTGGGCTGGGGAAGGAGAGAAGGGAGGTGCAGGAGGACAGAGGCCTGGTGCTCGACTGGTTAGGTGTCTCACCGACATCAGCCTGGTGGGACAATGACACCACCGTGATTCTTCTTACAGATGAGGTAACTGAGGCACAGAGAAGTGAAGTGACTTGCCCAGAGTCACACAGCTGACAGTTGGCGGAGCTGGGATTTGAACCCATGACCCCTGACTCCAAAGCCCGGGCTCTTTCCACTGAGCCACGCTGCTTCTCTGTCAAGTCGTCAGAATGAATAGAAATAAAGCTAGATGCTTTATTTTAGTCTTCTAGACTGTGAGCCCACTGTTGGGTAGGGACCGTCTCTATATGTTGCCAACTTGTACTTCCCAAGCGCTTAGTACAGTGCTCTGCACACAGTAAGCGCTCAATAAATATGATTGATTGATTGATTCTGCCATTAAGCCAGCATGGCAACTGCCCATATTCACAGATGTCCAAAGATTTTCATGGGCTTCACAGGCACGACCAATTCCTGCCCATTTTAACCAGCCGAATGTGACTATATGGATGCTTGGCAACCCTGATCAAGGTTCATTTTTTCTTCCCCTTGAGGACTGTACCGTTCTGTAGCTTTCAAGTTTTTTGGGGTTTTTTTTGAAGTTCATTCCTTGAGGATGAGAACTCTGTTACTGATTTGTTAAATATTGGAGTAGTGGTTTTTACTCCTTTGTTTTGATCTGTCATCTAAAGAACAGAATCCTCTCTAGGATTCAAATTTGCCTGATGCCCAAATTTAAATTTTATTTCTCAGTTAATTAAGAGGAGAATTAGAAAGCCTTCAACTCTTTTGCGGAAGGAAGACAGAGGTGAAAAGAACATATTTTTTAACATTTATAAATATCCTGAGATTCTTTTAGCGTCGACAACTGCAAATTGTTGCCAACTTGTACTTCCCAAGCGCTTAGTACAGTGCTCTGCACACAGTCAGCGCTCAATAAATATGATTGAATGAATGAATGAAATTGACTGTATCAAGTAGAAAATGGTCTTGCCCAGTTGTAGATTGCCTTTCTGGCTTATTTTGGGAAACTAGCAAAGGGCTAATTTCAGTAAAGGGGTAATGGGATAATGATTAGAAAACACTTGAAGTTCTGAGTTGAAATTCGGACTGGTATATGTTGATGTAATAATACTAATTGTGGTATTTGTTAAGCACTTACTATGTGCCAGGCACTGTAGTAGATACAAGGTTGGTCACAGTCCTTGTCCATGTTAATGGGGATTGAGACTGTGAGCCCCAAGTGCGACAACCTGATTGCCTTGGATCTACCCCAGGCTTAGAACAGTGCTTGACACATAGTAAGCGCTTAACAAATAATAATAATAATAATAATAATAATGATGGCATTTGTTAAGCGCTTACTATGTGCAAAGCACTGTTCTAAGCGCTGGGGGGAATACAAGGTGATCAGGTTGTCCCACGCGGGGCTCACAGTCTTAATCCCCATTTTACAGATGAGGTAACTGAGGCTCAGAGAAGCGAAGTGACTTGCCCAAAGGTCACACAGCAGGCATGTGGCTGAGCCGGGATTCGAACCCACGACCTCTCACTCCAAAGCCCGTGCTCTTTCCACTGAGCCACGCTGCTTCTCGTCATCATCATCATCATTACCATCAAATACCATCAAATACCATCATCATCATTATTATTATTACGTCCCACGTGGGGCTCACAGTCTTATATCTCTATTTTATGGAGACGGTAACTGAAGCCCAGAGAAGTGAAGTGACTTGTCCAAGGTCATACTGTAGAGAAGTGGAGGAGCTGGGATTAGAACCCAGGTCTTTCTGATTCCCAGGCCCACTATGCCACACCGCTTTTTCCCCAACCACGTAGTACAGTGGTCTGCACACACTACCTGTTCAATAAATACCGTTGAAGATTTCTTTTATGAGAAATAGGCAGCGTAAATTCATTCATTGTCATAGTTGAGTGCTTACTGTTTGCAGAGCACTGTACTAAGCGCTTGGGAAGACACACCACAACAGCAAACAGTAACATTCCCTGCCCACAACAAACTTACGGTCCAGCTTAAAGGCAAATTCAACATTACACTTGGACTTTCAAAATTTCAAAATCAGGAGCTGACATTAAGAGTCTTTGGTCTCTTGGTTAACTGTACTGGATCTGGCCATGTGTCGATGAAGTGGACTACCCTTTGAATTTCTAGGAACCCAATAATATGTGTACAAATTGTACAAAGTGAATTATTTAGGATTGCTCTATGAATTACAACTTTTGCCTTTCCTAATATTGGCGGAAGTTGTGAGACTGTTAAATTCTTAATAGCTGACTGTTTTTATTATTATTAGCCGTAGATGAGCCTACTGTACAAAATTTGCGAATCATTAAAGTAACTGTTCTCTTAAATGTCAGACATTTAAAAGCAATGAACCACGACAGTCCTTGTCTGTAGTAAAGCAAAGCACCCAAAACAAAAACAGTGCTATAATTTGAATTCTCACTCATCACCGTTTTTGTTTGGATTCAAATTCGTGTAAATCAGGAGATTCAAGCATGGGTTTCTGCAAGAAGTTTTTGTTTTTTGTGGTATTTAAGTGCTTACTATGAGCCAAGAACTATTCTAAGCGCTGGGGAAGAACAGTGAAGTTAATTGTCAGTAAGCAAATCGTGCCCATAAGCGTTTGTGAATGTGTGGGTGTATGCCCAAGTCAGTGGTTGTAGCAAAATGCATTTGGACTCTGGAGTGTGACATCGTCATCTTTCTCCAAATTTTCTTTGGAGAAAGACTAAATTCAGATGAAATACCAAATTACCTGATGTAGCTGATGTAGACTTCTACCTGGAGAACCGGATCGCTGTGTACCGTTATCCGTCAAAGAGGGAAATAACAAGCTAAGCGTGCCCAGAACTGTACCTCTGTGATTTCTAAATGAGATTTCCCGAGATCTGTGAAATATTCTTATTCGCCCACCAAAAATTGAATCAATAACAGTTTTGACTTCGAAAACAAGCCGTAATTGGATTCACTGCCCGCAACACATTTCTGAACTTTTGGATGTCAGAAACAGCCTCCTGGAATTTTATTAATGTAACATGAGAAGTTTATCGCAGGGAGCTGTGGGGTTTGGTTTTTAAATATAAACGCTCCCAAGTGTCAATTTGACTGATGCAAATACCTTTTCAAGCGTGCCATTGTCTGTGACTCAGCTCAACTGTTGGTTTTTAGAAAGATGAGTGATATGAATGTGCTAATAGACAAATCTGAACAACTATTTAGGATTTCACTCCATATTTTTATCCATTAATCAGTGGTATTTGTTGAGTGCTTATTGGGTGCAGAGTACTGTATTATGTGCATTTGAGAATACGATCGATAGATATGATCCCTGCTTGACATTTGACTACCTTTTCATCCTAAGTTGGATACGTCACTTTCTTTATGACTTTCTCCTAGACTGTGAGCCCACTGTTGGGTAGGGACTGTCTCTATATGTTGCCAACTTGTACTTCCCAAGCGCTTAGTACAGTGCTCTGCAATAAATACGATTGATTGATTGATGAGAGAACTAGTCCACTGGAATTCTTAAAATTAGCCAGAGTCCTGTGAAATTCCAAGTTGTGAGTGAAGGGAATTGTCGTGGTGGACGGGAGCCACAGGAGGCAACTTTAGAGTTGACCGGAGGTGCAGGGTGAGGGGAGACTGTGAGCCCATTGTTGGGTAGGGATTGTCTCAATTTATTGCCGAATTTTACTTTCCAAGTGCTTAGGACAGTGCTTTGCACACAGTAAGCCCTCAGTATATACGATTGAATGAATGAATGAAGGGGCACTGTGGCAGAGGAACTGGAAAGAGAGAATCTAAGCGTCAGGGCAGCAGCAGGGAAGCAGCGTGACTCAGTGGAAAGAGCACGGGCTTTGGAGTCAGGGGTAATGGGTTCAAATCCCTGCTCTGCCAATTAATAATAATAATAATAATAATAATAATAATAATAATGATGGCATTTATTAAGTGCTTACGATGTGCAGAGCACTGTTCTAAGCACTGAGGAGGTTACAAGAAGATCAGGTTGTCCCACGGGGGGCTCACAATCTTAATCCCCATTTTACAGATAAGGGAACTGACGCCCAGAGAAGTCCTAATCCCCGTTTTACAGATGAGGGAACTGAGGCCCAGAGAAGTTAAGTGACTTGCCCAAAGTCACACAGCTGACAATTGGCAGAGCCGGGATTCGAATCCCTGACCCCTGACTCCAAAGCCCGTGCTCTTTCCACTGAGCCACGCTGCTCCTCTCAATTAGCTGTGTGACTTTGGGCAAGTCACTTCACTTCTCTGGGCCTCAGTTCCCTCATCTGTAAAACGGGGATTAGGACTGTGAGCCCCCTGTGGGACAACCAGATCTCCTTGTAACCTCCCCAGCGCTTAGAACAGTGCTTTGCACCTAGTACGCGCTTAATAAATGCCATTATTATTATTATTATTATTAAGGGAGAGCGGGTCATGGCGATAGCTGTTGTGGACAGAGCACAGACCAAAGAGGTCAGTGAGGTTGGTAGGTGTCTTCCTTGAGTTGCAGTAGGTGCAGAGATGGAACTGTAGGGAAATTAGCTGCAAAATTGGGTGCAGGTAGGACTACCTTGGGAGCAGAAGACGGAGGGGATAAGGAGGGGCAAATAGAGATAGTCATCATCATCATCATCAATCATATTTATTGAGCGCTTACTATATGCAGAGCACTGTACTAAGCGCTTGGGAAGTACAAATTGGCAACATATAGAGACAGTCCCTACCCAAGAGTGGGCTCACAGTCTAAAAGGGGGAGACAGAGAACAAAACCAAACATACTAACAAAATAAAATAAATAGAATAGATATGTACAAGTAAAATAAATAAATAAATAGAGTAATAAATATGTACAAACATATATACATATATACAGGTGCTGTGGGGAACGGAAGGAGGTAAGATGGGGGGGATGGAGAGGGGCATGAGGAGGAGAGGAAGGAAGGGGCTCAGTCTGGGAAGGCCTCCTGGAGGAGGTGAGCTCTCAGCAGGGCCTTGAAGGGAGGAAGAGAGCTAGCTTGGCGGATGGGCAGAGGGATTGGGGGCATTCCAGGCCCGGGGGATGACGTGGGCCGGGGGTCGATGGCGGGACAGGTGAGAACGAGGTACGGTGAGTCATTAAGATGCAAGTAGGTTACGGAGAGGCTCAGCTGTGGAGAAGCTGGCTCCTAAAATCCAGATCTATTCCCAGCTCCCCTTTCTCCTTGCTCAGCAAGAGATTCAAAAAGAGATATAGTTTTGCTGTGTTACCTCTAGATCTTTAGGATGTCCCAGGGCTGGGTTTTTCCCCAGATCAGTAACCATTTTCTACTTGGGGGTTGAGGAAGGAAAAGTAGGAAAGATGTTGATTAGTTAGGAAGTTCCGGCTCACTAACAGGAGTTTCTGATCTTTAACCTACCTCCCAGCGTTCATAGAGGCGATTTACTTGGATTCTGAAAGTGCCACGATGTTCTTCCCTGAAGTTGGTCCTTGGTCATCTCAGCTAGAACTAATTGTTAATTCTAGATTGTTTTTTCGATCCTCAGCCAGATGTGATCCAATCTAATCTTCCCCCATTATCAAGTGTATTGTTTGTAAAGGGGCAATCAGAAACCAAATCCATTGACTCCCATCGAATAACTTTCATAAGCCCAAATGAGTCCAAAACATCATGAAGCTTAAATCACTTCTTTTCTACACGACAGTGTCACGATATTTCAAAGGGGTTAATAATAGAATGATTGAATGTAGAGAACCAAATCATATGGGGTGGCCATCTCCGGAGTTTTTCTAAAACATGCAGTTGTACCAGAAACCCAAAAACTTTTCTGTGAAAATGCCTGTTCTTAATCCCAGTTTCTAGGCAGTCCCCTTTTGGATGTAGGTATTTTTTTCTCTATCTCCATAATAATAATGATAATAATAATAACAATAATGATGATGATGGCATTTGTTAAGCGCTTACTATGTGCAAAGCACTGTTCTAAGCGCTGGGGAGGATACAAGGTGATCAGGTTGTGCCTCGTGGGGCTCACAGTCTTAATCCCCATTTTACAGATGAGAGAACTGAGGCCCAGAGAAGTTAAGCGACTTGCCCAGAGTCACACAGCTGACAATTGGTGGAGCCGGGATTTGAACTCATGACCTCTGACTCCCAAGCCCGGGCTCTTTCCATTGAGCCACGCTCCATCTAAGGGTTTAGCATATTGAAACTGTTTCTTTCAGAGAGTTTATAGGAAGGTATCAGAATCCCAAAGACCTGAATTTTCTCTGACTCTCTAGCTTGGCCAGTCTTAGATGAACTGTTTAATGTAGGGACCAGGAGATGCTATCTTTCACAGTAGATAATAATAATAATGATGGCATTTGTTAAGCGCTTAGTATGTGGCAAGCACTGTTGTAAGTGCTGAATAATAATGTTGGTATTTGTTAAGCGCTTACTATGTGCCAAGCACTGTTCTAAGCGCTGGGGTAATCAGGTTGTCCCAAATGGGGTTCACAGTCTTCATCCCCAATCCTCATGAAATCGGCAATTCTGGCATGAACAACTGTGGTTTTAATGCACATCCTTTTTAATCTCAGCATTCATTACAAATGTGCTCATGGTTAAGGTCAAAAGATTTTTTTCTCCAATAATTAGAATAAGGGACATACACCCTTGGATTCACTTATCACTTGTCTTTGAGTTTTGTGATGGGTTAGTGGCCCAGTTTAATAGCTTCTGCAATTCTTTGCGTTCATTTTCAGATTGTCTTACACCTGTGACTGCTGTGAACATGCTAACGGGTCAAGAGATCCCGGTTGTCATTGTGGCAAAATCCAACTTTGGAGGCTCTCTGGATACCAAAATAGGTAAATAAGCAGCTAAAGGCAAGGCTGAATAATATAGTTTTTCCATCTCGGGTTGAAACCTAGGTCTAGCATTCTCGTCCAGTGACCTGTCCTTAGCTAATGAAGTTTCACTACGGGTGAGAAAAAGAACATTCACTTTTCTATGTTTTGCAGGTTTTATGTTTGTCCATTGGACGTGTAGACCATTTTTTAAACATTCAGCACTCTTTGGGTTCTTCAACCATAGCTGCATTCGAATAGGACTCTCTCCGCTGCATAGTGGGTGGGTGGGCTGCTGATGGTGGGCCTTGAGAGAGTGTCTCCCTACACTCACAGTAGGGTCACATGTGACATCCCATTAATGGTTGAGACCTATGTTTTTGGTGGGGAGGGGAGGATTTGGTATATGTTAGGCGCTTACTAATGTGTCAAGCACTTTTCTAAGAGCTGCTGTCGATACAAGTTAATAATGATGGAATTTATTAAGTGCTTACTATGTGCAAAGCACCTGTTCTAAGTGCTGGGGAGGATACAAGGTGATCAGGTTGTCCCACGGGGGGCTCACAGTCTTCATCCCCATTTTATAGAGGAGGGAACTGAGGCACAGAGAAGTCAAGTGACTTGCCCAAAGTCACACAGCTGACAAGTGGTAGAGCTGGGATTTGAACCCATGACCTCTGATTCCAAAGCCCGTGCTCTTTCCACTGAGCCATGCTGCCTGTCATCAGATCAGATCAGAAGTTAATCAGATCAGAGACAGTCCCTGCCCCACATGGGACTCACAGGCTATGGAGGAGGGAGAACAGGGATTGAATCCCCATTTTGCAGCTGAGGAAACTGAGGCCCAGAGAAGTTAAGTGATTTGCCCAAGGTCACACATCAGAGAAGTGGCGGAGCTGGGATTAGAACCCAGGTCCTCCGGCACCCAGGCCTGGGCTTTATCCACTAGGCCATGCCGCTTTGGTCCATCTACCTTAGAAGCATCGTGGCTCAGTGGAAGGAGCCCGGGCTTTGGGGTCAGACGACCTGGGTTCAAGTCTCGGCTCCGCCAATTGTCAGCTGTGTGACTTTGGGCAAGTCACTTCACTTCTCTAGGCCTGAGTTCCCTCATCTGTAAAATGGGGATTAAGACTGTGAGCCCGACGTGGGACAATCTGATCACCTTATATACCCCCGGCGCTTAGAACAGTGCTTTGCACATAGTAAGCGCTCAACAAATACCATCATTATTATTATTATTATTATTATTATTATTATTATCGGCGGTAGCAATAGGATCCTTGGAGCAGCAGGGTAATATTTCTTCTCCTTGACAGCCATGTTTGGGGCTTGGAGTGTTTCAGCATCCTCACCTTTCCGTGTTCGCCTCTAACTTACTCTAGGCAATGCTCCGTGTTTAGAGTTGTGTCCCCGCTTCAGCCCTCCCCACCCACACAGGTCAATTCCCTTCCAACCCAGTCTCAAAGCAGTTTAAACTGTCATTTTGGGAGGGAAAAGAGAGCAGCAGTTCTCATTTACATACCTATAATAAAACTTTTGCCTTGCCCTTACAGCTGCCAAGGGTGCACTGCTGTTCTCATGGGAGTTTAGCTGGGAGAATCAGGGCAATTAAGAGGAATAATAATTAATGCTGGGAAGCAGAGAGCCTCGGTGACTGCTTAGGGCATTGTAGCTGATGCTGTTCATGTGGATTTGACATGAGAGAGCGATGGTGAACCTTAAGGATTGGAGGCAAATATTTATGGAACTTGGAATATATGGCATTGTGAACTTCACCGAGAAATTCGACTTGCTTTCGGTTAAGGCTGGGTCAGACTTCGGATTATTCCAAACGAAATTTAAGGATTGTAAGGATTAAAAAAAGTGGTTTGGAATAATGAGGTTCATCCCATTCTGGGGCTCCTGCTAGCTTCAGAATTCTCCAGAGTACAGGAAGAATCCAGCCAGAACATAAAGCATTAAATACCTAACAGAAATGACTCTTCCCGTGATTCATCTTTTCAAGGCCACTTAAGAAGGATGACACCTTAGCAAATGCGCCTGTTTCTTCAATATCCTCCCCACAGCTTTCCAAACTGAAGTAACTTGAGAAATAACCAAAATATTAGTACTCATCTTTCTGCATTAAATCAAAAATCATGGCTCGATCTTCATACTGTTGAGAAGGAAGGTGAGATAATAATGTCTTTCCTTAGCCTCTTCTCTCTAGTGCAGAGGAAACTGAGGGAAAGAAATGAGGCTGTTTTAGGGAATGAAACACTGAGATGAGTCATTGACCAAAGAAACAGACTTTAGATTTATGATTAATCAAAGACCACTAGTCAATAGCCCATCTAACCCAGTATTCTTTTTCTGGCAGTTCCACCAAAGTGGAGGTGGCCAAAATGCAGCCATCTGGTACATCCCATGTACAAAGAAAGTTTCCACTGAAAACAACCCTTCCCACAAGGAGCTCATAATCTAGGGGAGGAGACAAACACAAACTAACAGTCAGTTAAGGTCCACCCACTTTTTCCCCCACCCAAATTTAGATCATTTGTTAGAGCATGTCACAACAGAGAGTAACAAAACCCCCAGTACAGAAAGTCAGGGTGATGCACAGCTCTGAGAAACGGGAGAACTGAGTTCTAATCCCAACTCTGCTAAAAGAGGAATCCCTTCTGGAGCTATGCCATCAGTGATGAAAGTTTTTCAAACCACTTTGGGCGATCCTCGAGGTGGACAGGCCCAGCAGGAGTCCTGAAAAGTACCCGACAGTGTGCGCGGCAAAGACCAGTGGCTACCACGGCAACTGCCTGCAATGTGGCCAGCATTGGTTCTGGGCTGCATTTACTTGGCATGTACAAAAAAAAAAATCTCTGAGCCCCTTCTCAATCACCAGACTCCTTGCCCTGGTGGGAATTTGATGGACGGGGTTATAAACTACTAGCATTTTTGTCTGTGGTATTTGTTAAACACTTATTGTGTGCCAGGCCCTGTAGTAAGCGCTGGGGTAGATAGATGCTTATCAGGTTGGACAGTCTGTGTCCCACATGGGGCTCAGTCTTAATTCCCAGTGTACAGATGAGGTAAACGAGTCACAGAGAAGTGAAGTGACTTGCTCAGGGTCGCACAGCAAACCAGTGGCAGAGGTGGGATTAGAACCCAGGTCCTCTGACTCTTAGGCCTGCGCGCTCTCTATTAGGCCGTTCTGCTTCCCATTATAATCAATTCCTTGCACAGGTTCTTGGTTCTGAAGCCTGAAGACCCGGGTTCTTCAGTGTTTCTCCGTGGGAGACTCTCCTGTGACCCTCACAATCGTGTCTAAAATGTATTTTCTGTCCTTCATTTTCAAGAAGATCCAGTTCATGTGTTTGTGTGTGGCAGAAGAGTCTTTCTTTGCACTGTTGTCATGTGAAGATAGAACCTTGCTGGGCTAAATGGTCTGTTTCACACAGGACCTGATAATGCTCTTGACTTTATTTCTTAGTATCTTTTCATTCAGTCATACTTATTGAGCACTTATTGTGTGCAGAGCACTGTATTCCCCCTTTTAGACTGTGAGCCCACTGTTGGGTAGGGACTGTCTCTATATGTTGCCAATTTGTACTTCCCAAGCGCTTAGTACAGTGCTCTGCACATAGTAAGCACTCAATAAATACGATTGATGATGATGATGATGATGTATTAGGCGCTTGGGATTGTACAATATAACAACAGACACATTCCCTGCCCACAACGAGTTTACAATCTAGAGGGGGAGACAGACATTAATATAAATGATTACAGATATGTACATAAGTGCTGTGGGGCTGGGGTGGGGGCTGAATAAAAGGAGCAAGTCACGGCGATGCAGAAGGGAGTGGGGGAAGAGGAAAGGAGGACTTAGGGAAGGGCTGTTGGAGGAGATGTGCTTTCAATAAGGCTTTGAAGCGTGGGAGAGTAATTGGCTGTCGGATTTGAGGAGGGAAGGCATTCCAGGCCAGAGGCAGGACGTGGGCGAGGGGTTGGCGGTGAGATAGATGAGATCGAGGTACAGTAAGAAGGTTAGCAGTAGAAGAGTGAAATGTGCAGGCTGGGTTGTAGTACAAGAGTAGCGAGCTGAGCTGGAGGGCAAAAGGTGATTGAGTACTCTGAAGCCAAAGTGAGGAGTTTCTGTTTGACGTGGAGCTGGATGGACATCCCCTGGAGTTTCTTGAGGAGTGGGGAAATATGTTCCGAACGTTTCTGTAGAAAAATGATCCAGGCAGCAGAGTGAAATATGGACTGGAGTGGGGAGAGGCAGGAGACTGGGAGGTCAACAAGGAGACTGATACTGTAATCAAGGCGGGATAGGATAAGTAGTTGTATTAACGTAGCGGTTTGGATGGAGAGGAAAGGGTGGTTTTGCAGTCTCTCATCTGATTGCTACCCCGAGGCCAGTCTGCTGCTGTAGCCTCTCAACAGCCCATTCCTCTTTAATTTAGTTTGAGACTATGTTTCCCTGATTATTCAATCCTCCTGGCTTGTGTGGGCTCACTTTTAGTTCACCATTTATCAGCTGCTTAGGAATAATAATAACGATAATGGTGGCATTTATTAAGCACTTACTATGCGCAAAGCACTGTTCTAAGTGCTGGGGAGGTTACAAGGTGATCAGGTTGTCGCACGTGGGGCGCACAGTCTTAATCCCCATTTTACAGTTGAGGTAACTGAGGCCCAGAGAAGTGAAGTGACTTGCCTAAAGCTGACAAGGGGCGGAGCTGGGATTTGACCCATGACCTCTGACTCCAAAGCCCGGGCTCTTTCCACTGAGCCACGCTGCTTCTCTACAGTAATCTTGAATCTTGACAGGAATCTTGCTGTCATCCATTTTCCTCACATGTGTCAACCAGCAGTGCTCTGTCGCTGTGAGCATTGCTTTAGTGGTGGTGAACTGACAACGTTCCCAGACATCACTTTTGGTAATAATAATAATAATAATAATAATAATGGTATTTAAGTGCTTACTTTGTGCCAAGCACTGTACTCAGCTCTGGGGTAGATCAAGTTAATCAGGTTGGACACAGTCCTTGTCCCGCATGGGGCCCGCAGTCTAAGTAGGAGGGAGATGATAATAATAATAATAATAATAATGCTATTTAAGTACTCACTGTGTGCCAAGCACTTGTAGTCAGCTCTGGGGTCTTGTCTTGTGCCGTTGAGTCATCCGGGCCCATAGCGACGCCACGGACACATCTCTCCCAAAATGCCCCACCTCCACCTGTAATCATTCTGCTAGTGTATCTGTAGAGTTTTCTCCGTAAAGGTACGGAATTGATTTACCATTGCCTCCTTCCGCGCAGTCAACCAGAGTCTCTGCCCTCGATTCTCTATCATGCCGCTGCTGCCCAGCACGGGTGGGTTTTAACTTGTAGCGGATCGCCTTCCACTCGCCAGCCACTGCCCAAGCTAGGAATGAAATGCACATGCCTCTGCTTGACTCTCCCTCCCGTAGTCGAGACTGGTAGAGGACTGGAAACTCTCCAGGCGCGACCCTAATAGGGCAAACTCTGGGGTAGATACAGGTTAATTAAGTTGGACACAGTCCCTGCCCCACGTGAGGTCCACAGTCTAAGTAGGAGGCAGAACAGGTTTTGGATCCCGTTTTACAGATGAGGAAACTGAAGCACAGAGAAGTTGCCCAAGGTCACACCGCAGGCAAAACACCAGTCCTGGGCTCTTTCCATTAAGCTCTGCTGCTTTGTTTGGTCATTTGAAAATAAATATGGATCATCATCATCATCAATCGTATTTATTGAGCGCTTACTATGTGCAGAGCACTGTACTAAGCACTTGGGAAGTACAAGTTGGCAACATATAGAAACAGTCCCTACCCAACAGTGGGCTCACAGACTAAAAGGGGGAGACAGAGATCTTACATGGCAGTGGTGAAACTTCTGAAGAAGCTGCCGTTTTAGCCGTTCTAGGTTTACAGTCATAGAAGACTGAATAGCAGGACAGCCTTATAGACCTTCGATTTCGTTAGGACGTTGATGTCCTTTTGTCACCCTATTCATTCAGTCTTTCAATCGTATTTATTGAGCGCTTACTGTGTGCAGAGCACTGTACTAAGCGCTTGGGAAGTACAAGTTGGCAACATATAGAGATGGTCCCACTGTGTTTACTGTAATTGTTTCCTACCTCTGTGTATAACCATACCCCATTGTGTGTCCTGTGCAGGTAGGAGAATTAAGTGACCCCACTCAATTGTGGGTTGCCGATTCATACCTTTGGTGGCTACGTGCAGGATTTCCTGAGGGTAGTTTGGTACATAACTTTTGGCTTTCACCCATTGCCCTGTGTTGGATCTGCAAAGTGATTCACAATCATTTGCATGTCTTCCTTTTTAAGCGCCTCAAGAGCTCAGTCATCTGCATTTGGCAGTTCCTGAACCACTGTTTTAAAGACTCTTCCTGATGCTTGGCGCTTGTTGAGCTGGAAAAATTCTGTATTATATTGAACCAGGTCATAGAGTACCATGACAATTTCTACTTATGGGAAAAGAGAAATGGGTAAAGAATCAAAATCTTGGAATAGCCAAGGGCATTTTTTTCCTTGGTCTTGGAAATGTCCAACTTGGGAAATTCGGGTTTTTCAGAAAAGTTATTAAGTGACCTGGAAGAAAGCAGAAGCTTGGCGTTTGATATTGTTTTCACCATTTCAAATTTTGTCCTGGTTCAACTATTCCAAGGATCAAGTCCTTTCCCGTCAATGTCCCTGTGTTCTGTAGTGTCAGAAATTTTGCTGTTAGAGATTTTTGCCTGACATTCAGCCTAAGTTTTTTCCGTATGAAATTCACATCTTGTTTCTCCTAAAAGAACCTTCTTGTAATATGATAAAATTTCCTTATACCTTCCTGGTGTTTACATATTCTTAATATTTTAAATATCTATTGAGGTAGCCATTCTTCAGTTGGACTCTGCATAGTTTCCTCTAATGAATACGGTCTTCCAATAAATAGTATTGTAGATCTTCTCAAACTGAACACATCCAAAACAGAATTCCTCATATTCCCATCCAGATCCGGCCCTCCCTGTATCTTTCCCATCAATGTAGGCAACACCGTTATCCTTCCTACCTCACAAGCCCATAACCATGGTGCTGGCCCTGACTCATCTTTCTCATTCAACCCAGTAATTATAATAATAATTTCTAAGCACTTACTATAAGCAGCGTGGCTCAGTGGAAAGATCACGGGCTTCGGAGTCAGAGGTCAGGGGTTCGAATCCTGGCTCCGCCAATTGTCAGCTGTGTGACTTTGGGCAAGTCACTTCACTTCTCTGTGCCTCAGTTCCCTCATCTGTAATATGGGGATTTAGACTGTGAGCCCCCCGTGGGACAACCTGATCTCCTTGTAACCTCCCCAGCGCTTAGAACAGTGCTTTGCACATAGTAAGCGCTTAATAAATGCCGTCGTTATTATTATTATTATAAGCCAAGCACTGTTCTAAGCCCTCGGAAAGATACAAGATAATTAGGTGAGACACAGTCTCTGCCTCACACAGGGTTCTCAGTCTAAATAGGAGGGGGAACTGGTTTTGAATCCCCATTTTACAGGTCAGGTGACTGAGGCACAGAGAAGTAAAGTGACTTGCCCAAGGTCACGCAACAGGCAAATGGTGGAGGCAGGATTCAAACTCAGTTCCCTTGACTCCGAGGCCTGTGTTCTTTCCACTCAGCCACCCTGCTCTGTGTTCAATCTGTCACCAAATCCTGTCGGTTCTAAATTCACAGCATTTCTAAAATCCTTCCTTTCCTCTTCATCCAAACTGCTACCACGCTGATCCAGGCACTCTTTTTAATGGTATTTGTTAAGCGCTTACTATGTGCCTGACACTATTCCAACCTCCGGGGTAGATACAAGCTAATCAGGTTGGACAGAGTCGTTGTCCCACATGGAGCTCACAGTCTCAATCCCCATTTTAACAGATGAGATAACTGAGACCGAAAGAAGGGAAGTGATTTGCCCAAGGTCACCCAGCAGACAAGTGGCAAGAAGCAGGATTAGAACCCAGGTCCTTCTGACTCCCGGGCTCGTGCTCTTTCCACTAGGCCTCACTACTTCGCTGCTTATCATATCCCACCTTCCCTACTGCATCAGCCTCTTCGCCGACCTTCCTGCTTCCTATATCTCCCTATTCCAGTCCATACTTCATTCAGCGGCCCAGATCATTTTTCTAAAAAAAGCATTCAGTCATGCTTTCTCACTTCTGTGAACCTCCAGTTGCTGCCCATCCACCTCCACATCAAGCAGAAAGTCCTTACCTTCGACTTTAAAACTATCAGCTCACCTCCCTGCCTCACCTTACCGCTCTGATTTCCTATTTCAATCTACTGTACGTACTGTGCTCCTCTAACCACCACTCTACTCACTGTACCTTGCTGTCGTTTATCTCACCAACAACCCTCTGCCCACATCCTCCTCCTCATTTGGAGCTCCCTTCCCCTCCATATACGAAAGACCACCACTCTCCTCGCCTTCCAAGCCTTATTAAAATCAGGGCTTCCCTGATGAAGCCCTCTTTTCCCCTGTCCCTTCTGTGCAATGTCTGTGCATTTGGATCTGTAACATTTAAGCACTTGATATCCACCCCACCACGCTTATGAGTGTGTTTGTAATTCATTTCTATTAATGCTTGCCTTCCCCTGTAGACTGTAAGCTCCTTGTGGACAGGGAATGTGTCTCCCAACTCTTGTATTCTTTCAAGCATTTAATACAGTGCTCTGCACACAGTAAACACTCAGTAAATACCATGGAAAGATTGAGTGATTGATTCTTAACTTTCACGTAGTTGGCCTGAATTTTCTGGAAATGTCAACCAGAATCCAAAACACGGGACAGTCGTTTAGCGAAGGATTTTTTTCTCTCTCACCCTTCAGTTCAGGGTATGATGTGCCCAAAATACATGATTTGGAAGCTGTCAGGAAATTGTAAATGAAGAGAGCACCTTTTCTTAAATACCACGTTTTCTATGACTTGGTACATGGGTTTGTTTTGTTGTTTTGTTATTGTTGTTTTTATATAATACCACCCAAGAGACTGATATGGAAAACTCTGGCTCCACAAGGAAGTCTGCGTGGGTGGGAGAAGAAATGTCTATTCAGAATGTGTTATTGTCCTTGGTAATGAGGCACAGTGGGAGTAGGTAGCGTGTTGACCTTGAGCCTCCTGACTGAACGGATTATTCCTGCAGCACTGAGAATGCTGCCTGTGGCTCTCGCCTTCCTTGTAGGTTACTCTCCTCTGTACTGATTGTCACTGGTAATTGCCTTGGGGATTTCAGCAGATGCATGAATAAAGGGACAATATTAAAAATAAGAAAGCATTGAAAGTGTCCCCGATGGGCTAAAAAATCTAAATCTAGTTTTTCACAGGGAAAAACAGCAAAGCTTATGTGGCAATGGCTGGAAATTGTTCCAGGTCCAATTTGCTAGCCTGAGAAGTTTGGTAATTGGTAAAAGGTAATTCTACCTTTCTTCCTTTTTTTGCCTAGGAATTCCTAGCACAAGCCCAGAGGATACTGCAGTAGCCCTGGACCTGGGCCTGTCCTTCTCAGAAGTTATTGAAACTTTACCGGATGGCATGGAGAAGCTAATCAACTCTGGAGAGGTTGGTGATTGGTAATGTGGGTTTTCTTCTTTGCCACAATTACCAAAACAGACTAGAACCTTTCTATTGAAAAAGGACATTTAACATGAATTGAATGATGATAATGATTTGGGGTCAGATTTAGACCTGCTTCTTTGCACAGAGAGACATAGACCAAATCCGTTGTTTTGGTGTTTGGACTCACAGTGGAAGGAAAATTTATAGAGATGAACATGGCCTAGTAGAAAGAGCTTGGGCCTGGGAGTTGGAGGACCTGGGTTCTAATGCCGACTCTCCCACTTGCCTGCTGGGTGACCTTGGGTAAGTCACTTAACTTCTGTGCCTCTGTTACCTCATCTGTAAAAGGGGGATTAGGTCCTACTCCCTCTTACTTTGACTTTAAGCCCTATGTGGCATAAGGACAGTGTCCAACTTGATTATATGTACCCTGATGCTTAGTACAGCGCTTGACACATAGTCAGCATCTAACAAATACCATTAATAAAAAAAGTCCCATTTCTGGTTCCTGCCAGACTGTAAACTTAACCTTTTTCTGCCTCCTTTTTTGCTTTGTAAAATGGGGAGAATAACATGGGGGTTGCACTCGTGATAAACGCTACATCGAGGAAAGCGTAGACATATACTGATTGCTGCCTGTGGGTACACAGCGTTTCATTCCAACACCACGGCAGGCTGTATCCAAACAGACCTGAGTTTTCAGTGAACGTTCCCCTATTCCCTTCCAGCAGTCTATCCTAAAAATATAGTGAAAGCACACATTATGGAAGAATTGAGTATATTTTAGAACTATTTCATCCACATTCAGAAAGGGCTTTATGATAATAGAAAACCAAATGCCAAACTTGTTACAGCACATCCCCAAATTATAAGCTGCTGGAAACTGTCAGTCATTAGTCCTTATTTCACACGCTTTAGGTACAGAGAGCTGCCTGGGTGCAAATCAAACAGAATTGGCCACCACGTTGAATTTAAGCAGGAAAATATAACCCAGAGAGAACGTAAGTTTAGCTTTAAGAATTGTGAACCGACAAATGATCAAATTTGCTCCATTTTAGGGAGTTGTCCTTTGGTTAGCATTGTTTGATTTTTCATTTCCAATCAGTTCTTTAATATAATTTCTCCTCTTCAGAAAATTTTGCAAAGCGCAGCGTCTAAGGGAACCTAAAGGACTTATGATTTCTTTCATCATATTTGAAGTATTTTTAGGAAGGCATATCATGTAGATATTTTTAAAGTCCACTGAAGATAAAGCAAACTAACTCTAGTTTTCATTTTGTACCAAGAAGGTAGATTTGACTCCTAGTCGATAGTTGATAAATGCACCTCATTATTTCTTTAATGGAATTTAGCTCACTGCCAAAACAAATAATTTTCTCACCAGGAAAAACCCTACCTGAACATTTGAATTCATTTATTAACTTCTCTTCTTTCGTTGCCAACTCCTTAGTGGCAAATATTTCCTTTTGTAGATTATCCAACCTTCTCGGTTATCACCCTTTTACCACATCAGCCTGCCTGATGGCTATTTAGCTGCTTGTCGGCTTCCCCTATCATCAGGTATGTAGGAACAGAAAAAAGACCGAACAGTTAAATCAGACCATTTTGCTATTTGGTGGCAACTCTGATAGGAGGTTAGTTGGAAGAGGTTGACACTAGTGGTTAAAATGAGGCTGGATTTATCAGTGGATTTCAGTTTCATCATATCTTTCAGAACTGACCATCTAGCAGTGGAAATATTTGGAACTCAGTTTATAAGTTGGTGGTAATTTACAACCATTGGGGATATTTTGGAGATTATATTATAGTACCCTCACTTAGTAGAGAACACATATAAAGACAACAGATGATCCAGTAAGAAAGTACCCTAAAAGAGAAGCCTGTGTTTTCAAACTTTTATTAGTCACTGTCATTGAGATAAAAACAGTGAATAATCAGCAACGTTCTCCCAGTGTGTCAGAATTTTTTGGTAGCATGTTAGTATATCTTAAATCACTTAGTAAATCAAAAGAACGGAGAGAGTACAGTTCACAGGAATACTGTGAAGAAGAGCGGGGCAAGGCAGATAAATTCACTCCTGATCGATAACGATTTACTAAGTGATTTAAAACAAGAGTCAGTTTTTGACTGCCCTCCATCTAACAATGAAACCAAACACTTTAGAAAATTCGTAGGGTCCTACCATCATTGGAAGTGAACTGAAGCACTTGAGTTCAGGTTAGTACTTTGCCCAGTTTGAAATTCTGGGGCCTGGCCCGTGGAAAGCCAGATTGGTGTGGAGCCTATACCTAGGTCAAGAGAAGCAGCCTGGGAATCAGAGGACCTGGGTTCTAATAATAATAATGATTACTATAATGATTATATTACTATATTGATTAATATAATTCATTATATTACTATAATGATACTATAATGATTACTATAGCGCTTACTATGTGCCAAGCACTGTTCTAAGCACCAGGTAGCTACAGGGTAATCAGGTTATCCCTCATGGGGCTCATAGTCTTAATCCCTATTTTACAGGTGAGGTAACTGAGGCACAGAGAAGTCAAGTGACTTGCCCAAAGTCACAAGGCTGACAAGTGTCAGAGCTGGAATTAGAACCCAAGACCTCTGACTCCCAAACCCGTGCTCTTTCCACTAATTATAATAATAATCATGTTGGTATTTGTTAAGCGCTTGCTATGTGCCAAGCACTGTTCTAGGCACTGAGGGAGATACAAGGTAATCAAGGTTGTCCCACGTGGGGCTCACAGTCTTCATCCCCATTTTACAGATGAGGGAACTGAGGCCCAGAGAAGCGAAGTGACTTTTGCCCAAAGTCACACAGCTAAGTCGTGGAGCTGGGATTAGAACCCAAGACCTCTGACTCCCAAGCCCGGGCTCTTTCCACTGAGCCACCCTGCTTCTCTATCCCAGCTCTGTCACGTATCTGGTGTGTGACCTTGAGCAAATCACTTATCTTCTCTCTGCCTCAGTTCCCTCACCTGTAAAATAGGGATTTAATACCTGTTCTCCCTCCTAAGTAGACTATGAGCCCCATGTTGCACCTGATTTCCTTGTATCTACCCCAGCACTTTGTACAGTGCTTAGCACATAGTGAGCACTTAAATATCACGGTTTAGTAGTGGCTTTGTCATTGACCAGATCCAGGTGAGCCTGTCTTGACTCCGAAGGGAGTAGTGGTGATTGGTTTTGTATTTCCCAAATGCTTAATGCCTCAATCAATCAATCAATCAATCGTATTTATTGAGCGCTTACTGTGTGCAGAGCACTGTACTAAGCGCTTGGGAAGTACAAGTTGGCAACATATAGAGACAGTCCCTACCCAGCAGTGGGCTCACAGTCTAGAAGGGTGGGGGGGGCGGGGGGGGGGAAGAACCCCTCAAAGGAGGGGTTCTTTGGTTTGCATTGGTAAAGTCCTGCGGTAGATATAATAATAATAATAATAGTAATAATAATAATAATAATGGCATTTGTTAAGCGCTTACTATGTGCAAAGCACTGTTCTAAGCGCTGGGGAGTTTACAAGGTGATCAGGTTGTCCCACGGGGGGCTCACAGTCTTCATCCCCATTTTACAGATGAGGGGACTGAGGCCCAGAGAAGTGAAGTGACTTGCCCAAAGTCACACAGCTGACAAGTGGCGGAGCCGGGATTTGAACCGATGACCTCTGACTCCAAAGCCTGGGCTTTTTCCACTGAGCCATGCTGCTTCTCTCATTAAGCCACGCTGCTTCTCTCATGGGAATTGTAGTCTGCAAATTTGAAGAAACTACTCTGTATGCACTGAGTTTCCATTTGGTTTGAGCTAGTCCTGGTGACAGATCTGAGGAGGTCCGATTGTGGGCCACCTACTAATAATTGTGGTATTTGTTCAGCGCTTACTATGTGCCAGGCACTGTACTAAGCACTCAAGTAGATATAAGGTACTTGGGTTGGACACAGTCTCCGTCCCACATAGGGCTCCCAGTGTTAAACCCCATTTTACAGATGAGGTAACTGAGGTCCAGAGAAGTGAAGTGACTTGCCCAAGGTCACACAGCAGACAAGTAGCAGAGTCGGAATTAGAACTCAGGTCCTTCTGATGCCCAGGCCCGTGTTCTATTCACTAGGCCACGCTGCTTCTCCTGGTCTACTGAGAACCAAGCTTGGCTCATTGATCGTGTCTAACTGAAGCTGCAGGCCAGCAATGCACCAAATAGGGACTAAGTCTAGCCCGAATGATTCCCCTTTAGATAGCCGGGGAATATTTTAGTGCATGCAGCACCAAACATCACCTCCACAGTACGCTTCCTCTCCTGCTGCCCTCCTGCTGCAGAGTACCACTGGTGGAAATCCAGCCACCAGGGCATCTTCGGCCTCTTCAGATTCATCCTTTTATGCTATAACTCTGCCCTGGCTTCTGCTCAGCACCACTACTTCTTTCCCTTTTCCATTCCCAATGTCCACACCAATTTTTCCAGGCCTTTAACTCCTGAAACCCCTTGTGCCTCCAGTTCCTCTCACCCCTGGTGACACTGCCAACTTCTCTGAGGACAAAAATCAAAACCATTGGCACGAGTTCTCCAACAACTCTCCTTCATCTCCCCAGCTCCCTTCCACAGTCACATTCACTCCCTCATTCTTAAGAGAAGATTGCTTGCTTGTTTTTAAAAAACTAATTCCCCTACCCCTGTCTTCTCATCTTCTAAAACTACTTGCATCATCTCTGACCACCATATTCAAGTATTAACTCTGAAAGCAGAAGGGCAGAAGCCAGTATACATGCTTATGTAATAATAATGATAGCATTTGTTAAGCGCTTACTATGTGCAAAGCATTGTTCTAAGTGCTGGGGGGGATACAAGGTGATCAGGTTCTCCCACATGTCTCCCCTGTCCTTAAAAAAACATTTTGTTGATCCCACTGCACAAGCTAACTCTTGCCCCCTTTCCCTCGGTCAATCAGTTGTCATCATTGAGAGCTTGTTATGTACTGAACACTGCTAGCTGCTTGGGAGAGAGCAATAACTAGAGTTGATAGATGTAACGCAGACATTAAACTCAAATCTATTCACTTCATGTGGGCCTCTCGGAGTCGGATAATTTAGATCTGCTTCGGGTTAGTAATCAAATACCACCGATATCACTTGCAGATGGGGAACAGGGGAAGAGTCACTTGGGGTTCTGGCTAAAAAAAGAACTCCTCACCTTCCATTCCAAATCCTCTCCTCTGTGTAACTTTCCCATTTACAGTTGACAACACCACCACCTTCCCTGTCTCTGGAGTTCGCAGACTTGGCATTATCCTTGGCTCCTCTCCTTTTCAACCCCCATGTCCAATCATTAATCAGTGGTATTGAGAAGCAGCGTGGCTTAGTGGAAAGTGCACGCGCTTGGGAGTCAGAGGTCGTGGGTTCTAATTCCGGCCCCGCCACTTGTCAGCTGTGTGACTTTGGGCAAGTCACTTAAGTGACTTAAGTTCCCTCATCTGTAAAATGGGGATTAAGACTGTGAGCCCCATGTGGGACAACCTGATTACCTGTGCTTAGAACAGTGCTTGGCACATAGTAAGCACTTAACAAATACCATCATCATTACTATTACTTATTGAGCACTTACTGAGTGCAGTGGATTGAAGCCCCTCCAATACTACTTCATTACTCCCACACCACCGAAGTCCTCTTAAACTCACTAACACTTATATTCCTACCTTACATATCTCTTTACAAGCATGAACTCTTATGCATATCCTTTTCCTTCATTCTCTTCCCTGTTTTTTTATTTTAGTGCCTGTCTCTCCCACTAGATTTTAAGCTTCTTGAGAACAGAGAGCTACTCATTTTAGTGTACTCTCCCAAATGCTTACATCAGTGCTCTGCACACCATAAGTATTCGATAAACACCACCGATGGATTGGTTTTCTGCTCACATAAGAACTTTGCCCACTACTCGCAAGATGATGACATAAAAATGTCTATATGGGTGCCTCTACTAGGCCCACGGCGTAAGCCTTGGAAACATTTGGTGTTGTTTTGTTGGGCAGCTCTTATATGTAGAATCGATCAAGCACTGTACCAAGTACTTGGGAAAGTCCTGCCCACAAGGAACATACGTCTGTTTATTTTTTCTCTCAGTTTACAGGAATGACAAGACAAGTAGCTTTTGACGCCTTGACCCAAAAAGCCAGAAGTAATGGAGTAGGTGGAGACATAACCAGTGAAAAACTGAAAGACTGGTTGATATCTCGGCAGCGCTACTGGGGCACCCCTATCCCCGTGATCCACTGCCAGAGCTGTGGCACCGTTCCCGTGCCTTACGAGGACTTACCGGTGGTGTTACCCAAGATAACCTCCTTCACGGGCAAGGGAGCCTCGCCTTTAGCGACAGCCTCTGAGTGGGTGAACTGTTCCTGTCCCAGGTAAGGAATAGGTGCGGCCAGGCAGCTGGGAGGAGATGCATCTTAGCATGATGCCTCCTTCCTCAGTTGTACCCGACAGGGAAGAGGACTGCAGAGCCGCCAGGATTTTTTCAATATCTGAAAATAAGAGAGGTAAAATTGCTCTGAGAAATGTTTCCTTCCCCTCCCATACTTCAGTGGGCTTGTTTGGACAAGTGTCTACTCCAATTTCTCTCTGTAGCCAAAGACATCAGAAAGATATCAGCCTCAGAGCTGCCAATTTGAATCCTCTCCGTGGTAGCTTTCTTTCTTCCCCTTCCTCTTGAAGCTGAAATTTGAAAGAGGGAACGTGTTTTTCTTCTCTGAGCCGACCCATTGCTCACTGTGCGGTGAGCTTTGTATTATTTCCTCCTTTTATTTCAAGGGGCATCATAAAATGGAAGTTGCGGTGTTCTCTGTGGTTTCATTGGCCTAGATATTGAAGCTGCTGCTCTGTTCCCTTAGTAGTTGTGTAATATTGATGGTGTGATTTTATTGCTGCATTAATCTACTGACACATTGGCAGCTGAGTTTTGGTCATAATGCTCACGGCAAATTTAAAAAGGCTCAACGGATAAAACTTTGACCTGAGCTGAACTACGGCCAAGAATCTGAACTGGCCAGGGAAACCTGAATTCTGTTCCCCAGGTGAAGTGGCCCTTGATGAAAGATTTAGCCATTTTCCGGAAAAAGACTTAGTTCCCAGGAAGAGGATTGTTAACCGACCAAGTGGTATTGGCTGAAAAACACCTCCAGTGCTCGGAACCGACGTTCCAACACAGCCTTAGGCTTGGATTGGGTCCTGTGAGCTCACTGTTGGGCAGGGACTGTCTCTATGTGTTGCCAACTTGTACTTCCCAAGCGCTTAGTACAGTGCTCTGCACACAGTAAGCGCTCAATAAATACGATTGATGATGATGATGATGATTAGGGTTAGGAGCTGTCAACTTCCAAGAACCCTCAGGAGTTGGAGGGCAGTGGGTCTGGGAACAGGCATTCCCAGAGAAGCAGCGTGGCTCAGTGGAAAGAGCCCGGCCTTTGGAGTCAGAGGTCACGGGTTCAAATGCCGGCTCTGCCCATTGTCAGCTGTGTGACTTTGGACAAGTCACTTCACTTCTCTGTGCCTGTTACCTCATCTGTAAAATGGGGATTAGGATTGTGAGCCCCACGTGGGACAACCTGATCACCTGGTATCCCCCCAGTGCTTAGAACGGTGCTTTGCACATAGTAAGCACTTAACAAATACCATCATTATTAAGCATTATTTAGGTCCCCGCTGTTCCAGGAGGCTTCCCTTACCCTCCAGTAACTCCAGCAACCGCACCGACCCTGAGGGGTCAGAGTAGAGAAGAGGGGAGACCCCCATATCGTCATCATCATCATCATCAATCGTATTTATTGAGCACTTACTATGTGCAGAGCACTGTACTAAGCGCTTGGGAAGTACAAATTGGCAACATATAGAGACAGTCCCTACCCAACAGTGGGCTCAACCTTCTCTATACAGATCTACTACAGAAACACATCCAGCTACCTGAGCTATTTCCCCAGCATCACCCATAAATCAAACAGCATGATGTGGCAGGGCGAGAGAAAAACAAGAGAGGCAGTGTAGCCTAGTGGATACAGCATAGGCTGGGAGTCAGAAGGACCTGGGTTCTAATCCTGGCTGTCACTCGTCTGCTGTGGGATCTTGGGGAAGTCCCTCAACTTCTCTGGGCCTCAGTTACCTTATCTGCACAACGGAGATTAAGGCTGTGAGTCCCACATGGGACTTGGACTGTGTCCAATCTGTTTAGCTTGTATCTACCCCAGTGCTTAGCACAGCACTTAACGAATGCCATTAAAAACTAGGCTAACACCAAGGTCATTCAAGGCAAAGACCCACATCGAGCAAGTCTTAATATCTCAGCAGTGTGGCAGGAAGCGGTGAAAGGGATGTCTCCTGGTCCATGGTTCTTTTCAGCCCCTCAGCCAATGTCGGATTCTCTGCCTATGGTACCTTCTGCCTTCGTGCCACCCTACTTTTAGTCTCCACCAGTGAAAGTGAAATGCGTGGCTCAGAGGAAAGAGCAGAGGCTTGGGAGTCGGAGGTCATGGGTTCAGATCCCGGCTCCGCCAATTGTCAGCTTTGTGACTTTGGGCAAGTCGCATCACTTCTCTGTGCCTCAGTTCCCTCGTCTGTAAAATGAGGATTGAGACTTTGAGCCCCTCGTGGGACAACCGGATCACCTTGTAACCTCCCCAGGGCTTAGAACAGTGCTCTGCACATAGTAAGCGCTTAATAAATGCCTTTAAAAAGTGCCTTTTAGCGCTTAGAACAGTGCTTTGCACATAGTAAGCGCTTAATAAGCTCCATCATTGTTATTAAATGCCAAAGCAAAGAAACAAATCTTTTGGAAATAGCATTGTCCAAAAACGTCATCCATTTTTGAAAAGAACATTGCAACGTATGCACTATTTCTTGTTCAACTTGAACAAGTGTACTCCTAGAACAAGAAAAAGAATATTTATCTTCCAATTGGTTCTTTCCAAAAATAAATTCATTTTAAGTTAAAAATGACTTGTTTTAAATGATTCATCAAAAGACTGGGCCTCTTCCTCTCTCTCCTAGTGACTCTTCTCCTCCACCACCTCCCATTTCTGTACAGGAAACTCTGTAGTTTCTGTTGCCAAAACTCCATACTTGAGGGAGCATTTCCCAGAGAGGGAAGGGAAGAAATGGAAAGGGAGGGAATGGCCACTCCCTGCCCCTGCTTCAGCCCCCTTCTCCCTCGCGCTTTCCCAATTAATTCCATTAGAGGAGTTAGACACAGACTAGCAGGGTTGTCTTTTAAATGATGAGTGTACACTCCTTTTCAGATCTGTTTGATTTTGTCCTGTTGTGCTGGGACAGACCTTAGTAGTCCAAATATAATGGTGAGTAACTGCGAAGTCAGATTGAAAATTTGGGTTTTCTTTTGGAAATGAAATTATTTCCATTTTTTTAAGCCTAGCAAATCATCATCATCATCAATCGTATTTATTGAGCACCTACTGTGTGCAGAGCACTGTACTAAGCGCTTGGGAAGTCCAAGTTGGCAACATATAGAGACAGTCCCTACCCAACAGTGGGCTCACAGTCTAAAAGGGGGAGACAGAGAACAAAACCAAACATACTAACAAAATAAAATAAATAGAATAGATATGTACAAGAAAAATAAATAAATAAATAGAGTAATAAAAATGAAATCTTGATATATGTTAAATGCTTTCAAGTGTCTGTTTTAATATTCATGTTTTCTTTTCAATACTTAGCGCTCTTTCACAGTGCACTGTGCTTGATACAGTGCCCTCACAGTAGATGTTATTTTTGATTGATCGAAATTTATAATGTTGCCCCAAATGTATTCCCCAGAGAAGCACTGGAAAGAATGAAAGAAAGTAAAGATTTTTATCCGAATTTTTTAAACGTTTCACAGACCTTCAAAAGCTGATGGGAAAATTACATATTAATATGAAAAAAAATAGCCCGTAAATCTCTCTCTTGCAGATGTAAGGGAGCTGCCAAGAGAGAGACCGACACTATGGATACGTTTGTTGATTCAGCATGGTACTATTTCAGATATACTGACCCACATAACACTCACAGGTAAGGCATTTCAGCAGAGCTTAAAATGGGGTGGGGGTCTGGGGGATGCCATCCCAAATCTTTTCAGCAAACCCTGGGCCGTCTTGCAAGCTGGCATTGCCTAATGGAAAGATTGGAAAAAAAAGATTTATTTTATTTTGTTAGTATGTTTGGTTTTGTTCTCTGTCTCCCCCCTTTAGACTGTGAGCCCACTGTTGGGTAGGGTCTGTCTCTATATGTTGCCAACTTGTACTTCCCAAGCGCTTAGTACAGTGCTCTGCACACAGTAAGCACTCAATAAATACGATTGATTGATTGATTGATTGATTGATTGGCATGTCCCACCATAGTGTTTGCACAATGTTGGCACAAAAAATCAATCAGTCGCATCTGAGAGCTCACCTCCTCCAGGAGGCCTTCCCAGACTGAGCCCCCCTTTTTCCTCTCCTCCTCCCCATCCCCCCCGCCCCACCTCCTTCCCCTCCCCACAGCACCTGTATATATGTTTGTACAGATTTATTACTCTATTTATTTTGTACATATTTACTATTCTATTTATTTTGTTAATGATGTGCATCTTGCTTTATTTCTGTTTATTCTGATGACTTGACACCTGTCCACACGTTTTGTTTTGTTGTCTGTCTCCCCCTTCTAGACTTTGAGCCCGTTGTTGGGTAGGGACCGTCTCTATATGTTGCCAACTTGTACTTCCCAAGCGCTTAGTACAGTGCTCTGCACACAGCACTCAATAAATATGATTGAAATGAATGAATGAATCTATGGAGTGCTTACTGTGTGCAGAGCACTGTACTAAATACTTGGATAATATAACAGAGTTCATTCATTCATTCAATCATATTGAGCACTTCCTGTGTGCAGAGCACTTTACTAAGCGCTTGGATAATATAACAGAGTTCATTCATTCATTCAGTCATATTTATTGAGCGCTTTCTGTGTGCAGAGCACTTTACTAAGCGCTTGTGAAGTACAAGTTGGCAACATCTAGAGATGGTCCCTACCCAACAGCGGGCTCACAGTCTAGGAGGGGGAGACAGACAACAAAACAAAACATATGGACAGGTGTCAAGTCATCAGAATAAAATTGGTAGACACATTCCCTGCCTACAGCGAGCTTACAGTTTAGAGGGATCAGCAGATAAGGATAGATCCTAATCGGACTATTGAGTTTGCCTCCTATAGGATCTGTCTGATTTTTAAGTTTGCCTTTTGGCACCCTGATCTTTGTGAAGCTGTTGGAAAGTAAGGAGAGCAGCCATGTCATGCATCAGGATTCCCTGCCACATTCATTCAGTCGTATTTATTGAGCGCTTACAGTGTGCAGAGCACTGTACTAAGCGCTTGGGAAGTACAAGTTGGCAACAGAGACAGTCCCTACCCACCAACGGGCTCACAGTCTAGAAGGGGGAGACAGACAACAAAGCAAGTGGACAGGTGTCAATACCATCAGAATAAATAGAAGTAAAGCTAGATTCACTCATTCATTCATTCACTCCTATTGAGCGCTTCCTGTGTGCAGAGCACTGTACCAAGCGCTTGGGAAGTACAAGCCATTCGAGCACATGGATGAGATCTTCCCCTTGGGAGCTTTGTTTCGAAAATGAAAGAATATTCATGTGCTTATTTGTACTCCTTTTACACTATGCATGTATGTATACCCCTCTGCACACTTTGGCACATGTGCAGGTGTTACGAACTGTGAAAGGAGCGTGAGGCTGGGTGGGAGTCAGGAAATGCAGATTCTAGAAGAAGTATGGTGGAGTGGTTAGAGCACAGGTTTGGAAGTCAAAATATAATGGGCTCCTCCACTTGTCTGCTATTTAACCTTGTGCAAGTTACTTCACTTCTCTGTGCCTCGGTTGCTTCGTCTGTAAAATGGGGATTGAGACTGTGAGCCCCACGTGGGACAGGGACCGTATCCGTACTTGCCTGTCTCCACCCCAGCGTTTAGTACAGTGCCTGGCA
Organism: Tachyglossus aculeatus; assembly: GCF_015852505.1. Taxonomy (NCBI): domain Eukaryota; kingdom Metazoa; phylum Chordata; class Mammalia; order Monotremata; family Tachyglossidae; genus Tachyglossus; species Tachyglossus aculeatus. Next base: position 37,183,811 of record NC_052067.1, on the reverse strand, counting down.
CACAGTAAGTGCTTAACAAATGCCATTATTATTATAGTTGTTATTAGAACCAGCTCTACTACTACTACTACTAATAATAATAATAATGATGGTATTTGTTAAGCGCTTACTATGTGCAAAGCACTGTTCTAAGCGCTTGGGTAGATACAAGGTAATCAGGTTGTCCCATGTGGGGCTCACAGTCTTCATCCCCATTTTACAGATGAGGGAACTGAGGCCCAGAGAATTTAAGTGACTTTCCCAAGGTCACACAGCTGACAAGTGGCAGAGCCGGGATTTGAACCCACGACCTCTGACTCCAAAGCCCGGGCTCTTTCCACTGAGCCACGCTGCTTCCCACAGCTGACACTACTACTGACCTGTCGTGTGACTTTGGGCAAAGCATAGAGTTGATTGTGAATCACTTTTCAGAGGCAGCCCAGTACTGTGGGCTGGCAAAAAATCCTTAAGGAAACTAAGGCAATGATCAGTCAGCACCAGGGAAGTCCTGCATGCAAGCAAAGATCAATCAATCAATCAATCAATCGTATTTATTGATCTTCATTGGAGAGACATGGAGGATAGTAATAATGTGTCAGCAGGTTTCAGATCAAACTAAAGGTGGGCAAAGTTGTAGCATTGGCCAACTTTTTAAATCGCAGTTAAATCTGGACTCACGGGTGACCCCCTCTCCCTCCCAAAAGTCAGGCCGCGAGGCAGTTCAACCCGTGTCCTTGACTTTTCATCTGTAAATGAGGATTAAACCTCCTACTTCCAATTTATACTTGAGCCCCATGCAGGACAGGGTCCGTGCCCAATCTGATAAATGTGTGTCTACCCCACTGCTTAGAACAGTCCGTGGCACATAAAAAGCACTTAGCAAATGCACTTTTTTTTTTAAAAGAGTCATGGAGCAAGGCTATCTATTGGTGTTGAAATTAGGCTCCCCTCAATGTGGGAGGGGAGTCCGAAAAGATTGGGCAGCAGAAAGATAGGCAAACAGCTGTTTTGGGGGGTGATCAAAAGCAGCGGGGACAAGGAAAATGCTTTTAGATGTAGGAGAGTGCAGCTTCAGGTGTGTATAATGCTACAGCTGAATGTTGGGGGAGAGAGATGGGGCAGACTAATCTGGTAATAAGCGCTTAGTACAGTGCTCTGCACACAGTAAGCGCTCAATAAATACGATTGATGATGATGATGCTATGCTACAGTCAGAGGAGGGGTCTTTGGCAAGCAGAAGCTTTAACACTACGGTGAGACTGAAGCAAAAATGAAAACACCAACAAGGGCCACGTAAACAGCAAAGACACCACCATTCTGTCATCACCGCTGTCAGGCCGGTATTTACCTATTTGCATCCTTGGGTAAATTTCAGCACCAGAGGCATCTCCTGCAATTAAGCAACGACAACTCTGTATTTCACAAGAGCTAGAAGAGAAAACAAAGTCAAAATCTTCTGTCCCATCAGTGCTGCAAAGGAGAATTCTGTTGTCCCTCTCCCCCTCTAGACTGTTAGCTAATTGTGGGCAGGGAGTGTGTCTACAAACTCTGTTGTATTGTGCTCTCCCAAGCACTCAGTACAGTGCTCTGCACACAGCAGGTGCTCAGTAAATACCATTGACTGATGGTAGGAGAAACGAACATAGCTGCTGGTTTGGCTAGCATTAGCCTAGTGGAATGCACTGTCTACGACCCCATATTAACTTCCCTTGGGGGTGTTTTATGTCATTAAGAGTACCCCCCCCAAAACCCTATGGTTTAAAATGAGCAACACTGTGGTTTATTTGGGGTGTTTTCAGGGACAGTACTCTGCACACAGTAAGTGCTCAATAAATACCCTTGATAGATTTTGGAAACCCCAGGGTAAAAGTGGTATTAGACTGTGCATGGTGTGAAAGGAGGGCTGAGGTGGGATTCACCGATCAGAAATCATTAAGAGTACCCCCCAAAAACCCTATGGGTTTAAAATGAGTAACACTGTGGTTTATTTGGGGTGTTCTCAGGGACAGTACTCTGCACACAGTAAGTGCTCAATAAATACCCTTGATAGATTTTGGAAACCCCAGGGTAAAAGTGGTACTAGACTGTGCATGGTGTGAAAGGAGGGCTGAGGTGGGATTCACCGATCAGAAATCATTAAGAGTACCCCCCAAAAACCCTATGGGTTTAAAATGAGCAACACTGTGGTTTATTTGGGGTGTTTTCAGGGACAGTACTCTGCACACAGTAAGTGCTCAATAAATACCCTTGATAGATTTTGGAAACCCCAGGGTAAAAGTGGTATTAGACTGTGCATGGTGTGAAAGGAGGGCTGAGGTGGGATTCACTGATCAGAAATCTGGTGACAGAGCAGTCCAGATTCGATTTCTATTTCAAGCATCCCCAAGCAGGCGCGGTCAATCTCAAGGCAGGGTTAGCATAAGAACCGAACTCCTACTTCGGTTGGCAGGTCACGTGCGTCTGGGTAACAGTCAACCAGGGCTCACCTAGGGAAAGCCACAAATCGGAGTAAATCCTGAGAAAACACGGATTACCTCCAAAAATACATGGGATGTACCCCATGGGGTGATTCATTTTGCCGCAGAAAAATGGCAAACTGAGGGAAAACAGTAAATCTATGCAAGAGAACTGGGACATGAGTAGAATGGCTGGATCTTGATTAGAGCTACTCATTCAAGTCCCTGTATTATAATCTGTTTGCATATTTAGCATTTCATGTTGTTAAGTTGTTTATGGGTTTTCTTACTTAAAAACCGTGTCCTTATTTTTCTAAAATAAAGGGCCCCGGTTTCCCATTGTTCCCGCTGATGTAAATTTGGTTCTTTGTGCAGTGCTAACAATAAATTAATTCAAGATTGAAGGGTGCGCTTTGCAGGTAATAAAGCGGTAACCAACAAAGCTACTTTTAAGTAAGACTGGAAATTTTTTTTTTGACAAATGCACCCTAAATAAGCATCATTAAATGCAATAGGCAATATGCAGACTGCGATGGATGATCTGGAATTTTAATTGTGATTCTTCAGCAGAAGTTTGAAGGTCTAATTTGTAACGCCCCAATTATCGCCTGTTGTAAATGCCGCATTGCCCTCTAACGGTAGAAACTTTGAAAATTCAAAGATGTTGTGTCTGTTTTGGTGAGGAAAAGAAAAGGTTAGAGGCTGAGGAAGTTGAATAGTTTGTGAGGTTTTTTTGATTTTTTTTTTAAAAGAGCCGGGTATTCAAAACTGCTTTGTCCTGAGTTGTTTTATTATGTATGCCATCTTATAACCACCATTCAGGTGTAAATTGCATTTCTTAAAATGAAGGGGTGATTTTTTTCAAAGCCATTTCTGAACGTTTCCCAAATGGAGCCTGATGCCCCCTTTTTTTCCCTCCCCTTTTCACAGATTTTGATTTGATGGGTTTCATTCTAAGGACCTGCACATGATTTAGGATTTATCTGATTGGAGTAGTTGTAGCAAAGCAGGAGCTTCCTCATGCACTGTTCTCCCTTTGTCTCCTAGCCCATTTGACAAAGCCTTAGCGGACTACTGGATGCCTGTGGATTTGTACATTGGAGGAAAGGAGCATGCGGTTATGCATCTGTTTTATGCTAGATTCTTCAGCCATTTTTGCAATAATCAAAACATGGTGAGACTCAGGTAAGCACTTGCAGATTTCTGAAGGAAGGAATCACACAGGATCCTGGAACTGGAGCGTTTGGTTGTTCCTGGAGGCTGAGGAATTCGGCAATCCATTTTTCCATTTTGCTGTGTGCACCTCAGCCGTTTGCCAGGATTTCCCTAATGAGCATCTAACTGTGCTACCTCCAATTCTCCTTGGTCCCTTATGTGCATTAGGCATTTAAGATGCTTGAAACGATGCCGCAAAAATAGCAGGACTTTGGGGTCATTTTAGGTATTTTTTTGCAGTTTTCACTGGGAAGTTACTTGGGTTCCATCCCCAATCTTGTGGGAGAATCTGTGTGATTGAGACCTGCTTCTTTAAGCTGCTATGAGCCACGGCAGCTTTTCTCAGGCCTGCTGGAAGAGTCCTGGGATCTTGAGAGTTTTGTGGCACATTAACAGGGTTCGAGGACATGCCCACAAGTGTTTTTATATTGTGGTGTTTGGTCTCCAAAGGAAATCATGCACCCCGCTTTAATCTTTCAAACATTTTCACTTTACAGTTCCTAAACACCAAGACCTTTAGCAGTATATGTCAGTCCTGGCCAACAAGTGTCCTTTTTTTTTTCCAGTATGATTGAGACTTTAAGGACACACAATCCTGAAGGCTGAGTTTAGCTCTGCCTCCTTATGTGTATTTGGATGGATTGTTTGCTACAGTAGAAAACCCAAGGCAGCAGCTACTAGAAAATGTATTAGTAAATCATATTGTGCAGTGAATGTGCATTTAGCAGTTCCTGGAACTAGCTGGCATTTTATTCCGTTTTCTTCAGGTGGGTAATTCATTATCCATTTTCCTCGTGGGTGATTTGTTATCCATTTTCTTCGATGGATAATTCATAATTCATCAATTGAGACTTAATCCGCCTTTCCAACAACGTTATCCTGGGTCCGAGGGAAGGAAAAAAGAAATATGTCAACAGTTAATGTAATTATTTGAGCCTTGGTAATGAAGGGACCTTGTTGGCCAAGTGCCTACTTGACGGTCCCTAAAAACTCCTGTTGGAGTAGCTCACAGACCTCTCAGGTTTCATTCAAATGCTTACAATACTTCAGGGTGTTCTTCCAGGCAGGACAGTCACTAAACCTAAGAGGTTCCCTGCCAAATATTCATCAATCAATCAATCAATCAATTGTATTTATTGAGCGCTTACTGTGTGCAGAGCACTGTACTAAGCGCGTGGGAAGTACAAGTTGGTAACATATAGAGACTGTCAGTATTTGAGCAGTAAATTATCCCAGGTCCTGTTACCCAGGGCCTAAAACATTTTACCAGAAGATGAAGCAGCAGGCCTAAAGAGATTTAAGACCCATTTTCGCATCCCTTTGGAGTTACTTTTTTAGTGGGGTCACAGAAATCCGTGATAGTTATGATATTTATTAGGGGCTAAATTCTGAGGTAGAATCAGAAGGGTTCAGGCATTCTCACTGCCCCATCACGAGCTTGTAGTCTAAAAAGGGGGCAGACAGAAGGAGCTAGAACCATGAATTGCAAACAGCAATGAGTCACAGAGTCGGCAAACCCTGGACAACAATTTTAGGAGAAGTAAATGAGCATTTCTTAGAGCAGGGAGGCCTTAGGCTCTTCTCTGCTCAAGGCCAACAGCCCTTAGGAAACATAAGTTCCCTCATCTGTAAAATGGGGATTAAGACTGTGAGCCCCACGTGGGACAACTTGATCACCTTGTATCCACCCCCAGCGCTTAGAACAGTGCTCTGCACATAGTAAGCGCTTAACAAATGCCATTATTATTATTATTATCAGTGTTCTGGTGGTTATGGATGCAGGAAATAGGGCCCCCGGGGCATCCCGCCCTTTGGCGCCAGGGCTGACAGATCTGGGCAAGGGGAGCAGAGTGTTTTGGGGTAAATGAGGAAGGGACTGATGAATGATTTTTGTCCATGGGAAGTCAATCAATCAGTGGTATTTATTGAGTGCTTAATATATGAAGAATATTGTACTAAGCAATTGGGAGAATACAACAGAGTAAGGGCAGCGTGGCCGATGGATAGAGAGAGCACAGGCCTGCGCGTCAAAAGGATCTGGGTTCTGTTCCGGGCTCTGCCCTTCCTGCTGTGTGGCGAAGTCACTTCACTTCTCTGTGCCTCAGTTACCTCATCTGTCAAATGGGGATTAAGATTGTGAGCCCCATGTGGGACATGGACTGCGTCCAACGTGATTACTCTGTGCCCACCCCTGTGCTTAGAACAGTGCCTGGCATACATAGTAAGCACTTAACCAATACTGTAAAAAAAATTAGCAGACACATTCCTTGCCCATAGCAAGCTTACCCCCCAAGAGGGAGAAGGATAAATTTCTGGAATTACAGTGACCATTTTCCAAACCACTGGTCGTCTTGTACGGCATTTCTTGTAGTATAATTTATTTCATTGCCTGGAGAAGAAAGTAAGCATTATTTGTTTGTCTCAGGGGGTACCAAAGGATTTATAGGTTAGCCCTTTGTTTCAAAGATCCATTCATTCATTCATTCATTCAGTCGTATTTATTGAGCGCTTACTGTGTGCAGGGCACTGTACTAAGTGCTTGGGAAGTACAAGTTGGCAACATATAGAGACGGTCCCTACCCAACAGTGGGCTCACAGTCTAGACGGGGAGACAGAGAACAAAACAAAACATATGAATAAAATAAATAGAATAAATATGTACAAATAAAATAAATAGAGAAATGAATACGTACAAACGTATATACATATATACAGGTGCTGTGGGGAGGGGAAGGAGGTAAGGCGGGGGGGATGAGGAGGGGGAGGGGGAGAGGAAGGAGGGGGCTCAGTCTGGGATGGCATTTCTTGTAGCATAATTTATTTCATTGCCTGGAGAAGAAAGTAAACATTATTTGTCTCAGGGGGTACCAAAGGATTTATAGGTTAGCCCTTTGTTTCAAAGATCCAGTAGAAGCCTGTCACCCATTGACGTTTGCATGGCTCTCCCATGCTTGGGAAGGTTACAGCAGTTCCTGGCATAAGTGATTGTTTGGGACGCTTTTCCGGCTAGCATCTCCTGCCTTGGCTGTCAGCTACTAATGCTGAAGGAAAAGCGAGCATTAGCTTTGCAGTGTGAATGGGAATAAAAGCCACATCCCAGCTTGTCTGTGTTGAAAGGAGATAAAGGAGACATTTTCCCTCCTCTTTGTTCAGGAGACGTGAGCAGCTGTAGCTGTTGGCGTCTTGTCAGTTTTTGCTGTCACTTTTTTAACGCACAAAAAAGCCCCCTGCACACAGAGAAACTTAATTCCCCGAACCAAGATACTTAATGTGGTCCTGGTTTTCTTTTTTAAGAAGGAAATGGAATCAAGTTGTAGCTCTTAGGAACGACTCTTCTCCGGTCCCTGGCAACCTGTTCGCCCTGAAACTTCCCAACAGGCTCTAGCCTGGACCTTTTCCCCCTCCTCCTCTCCACCTCACATCTCTGATTGCGGCAGAAGGCTGCCTCTCTAATCAATCAATCAATCGTATTTATTGAGCGCTTCCTGTGTGCAGAGCACTGTACTAAGCGCTTGGGAAGTACAAGTTGGCAACATATAGAGACAGTCCCTACCCAACATTGGGCTCACAGTCTAAAAGGGGGAGACAGGGAACAAAACCAAACATACTAACAAAATAAAATAAATAGAATAGATAGGTACAAGTAAAATAAATAAATAAATAGAGTAATAAATATGTACAAACATATATACATATATACAGGAAAGGAGGGTGGGCTTTCACTGCTGGAAATGTTAGAAATGGCAGTCTGGGTCAGACTGATGGTCTATCCATACAGAGAATGGTCCGAAGGATGCTTGGAGAAATGGTGGAAGTCGCCCTCCTGGATATTCATATTCATACTGGATATTAGTACGGTTCTAAGCACTTAGTACAGTGCTCTGCACACAGTAAGTGCTCAATAAATACGATTGAATGAGTATTCATTGCCTTGGCTGCAAGTGGACCATATAACAACCCCAACCTTTCTCACTAATGCCCCGTCACAGACTAAGTATCCATGCCCCTGTCTAAATCCTTTTTGGCCCCTCAGGCATCCTTTATTTTCCCTTTACTTAGTCCCTAACTTTTCCCATTATGGATATTTCTTTAATAAATTTATTCAAGCCCTTGAATTCATTGGTAGCTTCTGCCTGCCCAACTTCAAGGAAGAAATCCATGATGCTTACCACTCAGTGCGAGAAATGCTATCTTGGATTTCTTTTTTCTTGAAGATTCCACCTTCCAGATTCAATAGGTGATCCTAGTATTGGTGTTGTTTGATGTGGTGGCAATTTCCTGCTCACCCTGTCCATGCTCTTCATGATTTTGTACACTTTAATCGTGTTACCCTTTCACCTTTCCTGCCTGGAGGGTGTTAATCTTTTAGAGACTGCCTTGTACAGGAGCAGCTGCACAGCCCCTGAACATTTTGGTTGTCCGTCTCTATTCTATTCTGATCACCTCATTTTAGAGAAGCAGCGTGGCTCAGTGGAAAGAGCCTGGGCTTTGGAGTCAGAGGTCATGGGTTCAAATCCCGGCTCCGCCAATTGTCATCTGTGTGACTTTGGGGAAGTCACTTCACTTCTCTGGTCCTCAGTTCCCTCATCTGTAAAATGGGGATTAAGACTGTGAGCCCCCGTGGGACAGCTTGATCAACTTGTAACCTCCCCAGCTCTTAGAAAAGTGCTTTGCACATCGTAAGCACTTAATAAATGCTATTATTATTATTATTATTATCAAGGACAGCCTATAGAATTTGTGTAATCCATGTTTTTAATTTAGTGGCAAAGCTGTGCCCTTTCTGACACTTTCTGATCATGCACAGAATCTGATTGGCATTTTTGGCCACTGCTTCACGTTGGATCAGTGGTCCAGAGAGGCACTGAGGTTCTCTAAAATTGTATTACCTTTTTTCAAAATGGTATTTCAATGGTTCACATTTATTATTACTGTGACTGTTATTATTATTGTTAATAATTATAATAATGACATTTTTAAAATGCTTACTGTGTGCCAGGCACTGTAATAAGCCCTGGGGTAGATACATGATATTCCGGATGGACACAGTCCATGTCTCAGATGTGGTTCACAGTCTTAATCCCCATTTCACAGATGAGGTAACTGAGGAATAGAAAAGTTAAGTTACTTGTCCAAGGTCACACAGCAGATAATTGGTAGAGCTGGGATTAGAACCCAGGTCCTTCTGGCTCCCAGGCCCTTTCTCTTACCAGTAGGTCATGTTGCTTCTATGTCCTTAGGTACCCAGTTAGAAAATAATAATAATAATGACATTTGTTGAGCGCTTACTACGTGCAAAGCACTGTTCTAAGCGCTGGGGGGGATACAAGGTGATCAGGTTGTCCCACGTGGGGTTCACAGTCTTAATCCCCATTTTACAGATGAGGGAACTGAGGCCCAGAGAAGTGAAGTGAGAAGCTCTGGATTGTCCAGCTTCACTAGTTCTGGCCTAGCTGATGGCACACCTTCATCCTCGCAATAGAAATCACAATAACGGTATTTGTTGGACACAGTCCCTGTCCCACAGAGCGTTCACAGATTTAATCCCCATTTTACAGGTGAGGGAATTGAGGCACAGAGAAGCCACGATGACACAGCAAACAAGTGACAGAGCTGGGATTGGAACCCATGACCTTATGACCCCCAGGCCTGTGCTGTATCCACTACTCCATGGTGGTTCTCCCAAACTGTATATATCCATAATTTTTTTGCATTACTGTCCGTCTCCCCTTCGACACTGTCAGCTCTGCTATATTGTACTCTCCTAGGCGCTTACTACAGTTCTCTGTACAGAGTAAGCATTCAGTAAATACAACTGATTGATAACAGCGGGGATCGCTTCATCTTCCACAGACGGCCCTCACTCCCTGTTCGCACCCTTCTAGACTGTGAGCCCACTGTTGGGTAGGGACCGTCTCTATATGTTGCCAACTTGTACTTCCCAAGCGCTTAGTACAGTGCTCTGCACACAGTAAGCGCTCAATAAATACGATCGATTGATTGATTGGAGGCCTACAGAGTGCAGTGAACTGTGTGCTAAACTTGGAACAGTGTGGAAGAAAAACAAGACATGTTCCTTTCCCACGAGGAGTTTGCACACAAAGAAAATAAAATCTTGGCTCTTCCACTTCTGCAGTGTGGCCTTGGGCAAGCCATTTAACTTCTCTGTGCCTCAATCACCTCATCTGTAAAATGGGGATTAAGATAGTGAGCCCCATGTGGACAGGGACCGTGTCCGATCTGCTTATCTTATATCTATTCCAGCACTTAGTACAGTGCCTGGCACATAGTAAGTGCTTAACAAAAACCATTTTAAAAAAGGGGAAGTAAAATTTTCAAAAACCATAATATTTCTCTTAACAAATACCATTAATACCTCCAGCACTTAGTACAGTGGCTGGCACAAAGTAAGTGCTTAACAAAAACCATTTTAAAAAAGGGGAAATAAAATTTTCAAAAACCATAATACTTCTCTTAACAAATACCATTAATACCTCCAGCACTTAGTACAGTGGCTGGCACAAAGTAAGTGCTTAACAAATACCATTTTAAAAAAGGGTAAATAAATTTTTCAAAAACCATAATACTTCTCTTAACAATACCATTAATAGCTCTAGAGTAGCCCTCCCCGCACTGGTTGCGTGGTTTGCATGTGCACATGTAGGATAAGGAACAGTTTCTCAGTAATGCTACTTACATTGAATTTCCCTTGTTGGAATAAAGGAAAAATATGAAGGCTTTCAATGTGATAGCTGTTCAGAGTTATAGCCTCCCTCTCCCTCACCCCCGTGGAGTTTTCACGATTAAATTTCTGACAACTACCAAACTCTGTTATCCTTTCGTTAAATATGGTGCGGTGCAAATGTAAATCACTCTGAGATCAACTGGCAACTTGACCAAATAGTAGGGCCACTAACTTCTCTGGATAAAATGACACGATCGGGTCAGTCAGTGGAATTGACCATCTGCTGTGGGAGAATTCAGTAGAGCCACGATCCATGCCCTCAAAGGACTCAGTCTAGCTGGGGAAATATACGTTGATATCTCTTGAAGAAACTGTAGTATCAGGAATTAGTAAGTGTGTGTTTTCCCGAGCCCTTTGAATAAAGAATACACTAGCACAATCATTTAGGGGCCAGTGAATCAGAATAGTGCATAATCTATTCCATTTCTGTCAGACTTTTTAGAACAAGGAATTTAAAGTACTTCAGGACAGAACTTTGTGTGCTCCCACAGAGCTGGAACAGCATATAAAAGCAGAGATCTTTAACCTATAAGAGGCAGAAAATAATGTGCTGTAATATAGTGTAGCACCAAGGCTCATAATGATAGTAAGGTGACATCCAGATGCTGTGCAGTTGGGCACAAATTGAGGTGTTGCTTGAATAATTGGTGAAGCGACGTACTTGAATAATTGGTGAAGCGACATACTCTATGGGGTTCCATTTGATGACAAAATGACTTCTTTTTTCCCCTCACATCTCCTTTCCCTTATTTAGGATGTGGAGCGACCTTGAATTTTATGAATACAGGGCACACCATTGGATTGCTGGCATTTTTATCCTGCTGTAGGGGCCAGACTGTAGGGACCAGACTCCTGAATATCTTTCCAGCATTAGATGTGGGAATTGAAACTCCCTTTTCTATCATCATTCTACCCTTCTCCCCTGTAACTGCCCACTGTACTTCCCTTTCTTTGTCTCTTTTTTAAAAAAAATTGTATTTGTTAAGTGCTTATTATGTGGCAGGCACTGTACTAAGCGCTGGGGTAGATATACGCTAATCATCATCATCAATCGTATTTATTGAGCGCTTACTATGTGCAGAGCACTGTACTAAGCGCTTGGGAAGTACAAATTGGCAACATATAGTGACAGTCCCTACCCAACAGTGGGCTCACAGTCTAAAAGGGGGAGACAGAGAACAAAACCAAACATACTAACAAAATAAGTAGAATAGATATGTACAAGTAAAATAAATAGAGTAATAAATATGTACACAGTCCGTGCCCCACATGGGGCTCACCTTCTTAATGCCCATTTCACAGATGAGGTAACTAACCGAGGCATAGGGAAGTGACTTGCCCAAGGTCACCCAGCAGGTGTGGTGGAGTTGGGATTAGAACACAGGTCCTTCTAACTCCGCGGCTTGTGCTCTATCCACTAGTCCTTGCTGCTGCTCTTCATTTCAACTTCCTCCTCCTTTGGTTCCTATCGTGGCTTAGTGGAAAGAGCACAGCTTGGGGGTCAGAGGTGGGGGCTTCTAGTCCCACCTCCACCACTTCTAGACTGTAAGCCCGTTGTTGGGTAGGGACCGTCTCTATATGTTGCCAATTTGTACTTCCCAAGCGCTCAGTACAGTGCTCTGCACGCAGTAAGCGCTCAGTAAATGCGACTGAATGAATGAACTTGTCTGCTGTGTGACTTAGGGTGTACAAGTGCTGTGTGCGAAAGCTCACAGATCCAGGATGGGGAAGAAATGCTGCGTAGCCTCAGAGTCAGAGGATGTGGGTTCTAATGCTGCCTCTGCCGTTTGCCTGCTGTGGGACCTTGGGCAAATCACTTAACTTCTCTGTGCTTCAGTTTCCTCAACTACAAAATGGGCATTCAGTACTTAGACTCTGAGCCCCAGGTGGGAAAGAGACTGTGCCTCCGACCTGATGAGTTTATATGTGTATCTCGACACTTAGAACAGTGCTTGACATGTAGTAAGCGCTTAATAAATGCCATTTAAAAACCCAGCGAAAAAAGAAATGTCCCAGGTTGTTAAATACATGTATCAGAAGAGAGGCCTTATATTATAACAGCCATTGGATATTCAATCGTATTTAATCTTGGATTGGATATCTCTCCCCTGTCCACTTCCAGGGAGGTTCTGGTCAGATTAATGTTGTACTGTCTAATCAGGCGGCTGATAGCAAAATAATTCTTCCTGAAAGGGAACGTGGCTTTTGATCCAGATGCAGTACTACTGACATGATCTTTGCCCCTGAACAGCTGCAGGAAAAATGCAGAGCACAGACTCAGACCTGAAATCCTCCCACAGGTTTTTGACCCAGTAAATTTGGGCCTTCTGGTTGTTTGTGACCACCATAATAATAATAATGATAATGATGATGCCATCTATTAAGTGCTTACTATGTCCAAAGCACTGTTCTAAGCTCTGGGGAGGTTAAAGGTGATGGGGTTGTCCCATGGGGGGCTCACAGTCTTAATCTCCGTTTTACAGATGAGGTCACTGAGGCACAGAGAAGTGAAATGACTTGCCCAAAGTCACACAGCTGACAATTGGCGGAGCCGGGATTTGAACCCGTGACCTCTGACTCCAGAGGTCACGCCACAGTGGAGTGACCTTTTCAAATCGGACAGGCAACTACTCTCCCCGCTTTCAAAGCCTTCTTGAAAGTGCAACTCCTCCTAAGTCCTTATTTACTCTTTTCCCGTTCCCTTCTCCCACTCCCTTTGTCCAGCCCCATAGCACTTATGTACATATCCAGAATTTATTTATTTATGTTAATGTATGTCTCCCCTTTAGACTGTAAGCTTGTTGTGGGCAGGGAATGCGCCTGTTATATTGTTGTGTTGTGTTATATTGTTGTATTGTATTCTCCCAAGTGTTTAGTACAGTGCCCTGCACACAGTGCCCTTCCCCCCTTTTCGACTGTGAGCCCACTGTTGGGTAGGGACCGTCTCTATATGTTGCCAATTTGTACTTCCCAAGCGCTTAGTACAGTGCTCTGCACACAGTAAGCGCTCAATAAATACGATTGATGATGATGATGACAGTAAGCACTCAATAAATACGATTGATTGAGTGAGTGACAGTGAGCTTGTGGGCAATGTCAATGTATATTATTGTATTAATAATAATAATAATGGCATTTATTAAGCGCTTACTATGTGCAAAACACTGTTCTAAGCGCTGGGGAGGTTACAGGGTGATCAGGTTGTCCCACAGGGGGCTCACAGTCTTCATCCCCATTTTCCAGATGAGGGAACTGAGGCCCAGAGAAGTGAAGTGACTTGCGATTGGTGGAGCTGGGATTTGAACCCATGACCTCTGACGCCAAAGCCCGGGCTCTTTCCACCGAGCCGCGCTGCTTCTTAGTACAGTGCTCTGCACATGGTCAGAGGTCAGTAAATACAACCGAATGAATGACAGTAGAGCTGTAGATCAAGGTTGCTTCCTCAACACCTTTCGCTCTCACAAATGGCATCAAACAAGGCTGGGTTTTGCACTGACACCTTTGCACCGTAATGTTCACGGACGACGCGGCTAGCTGATGTGGTCAAAGGCTTTTGAATTTGCAGCGGCAGAGACTCAGCCGTGACCTGCTGAGCCATCTTTCAAGACCTGTAATTGCTCACTGAATGTTTTTTTGTGAGCCGCTAACTGCTTTGGGCTGGCAAACAGTTTAGAAAGACCCAAGTTGAGCTCCGATCGAAGCCCAAGCCCCAGTCCCACCCAGCACCGGTGGAATCCATTGATGGGGTGCAGTTTAAAGTCATTGAAAAATCCTGCTACTTGGGCAGTGTGCTTTAGTGTAAGACTCCTATTGATGATACCACCTCCGCTCCCAGTACGGTGCCTGGCACATAGGTAAGCGCTTAACAAATGCAAAAATTATTATTAAGGTTCATCGGTCTGACCGCGGCAGCGTTTCAAAATGGAAGTCGTTGACCCTGGAAAGAAAGCCGGGTCACCGTAAAGACAAAGATGGACAAGTATTGGACTGTTGTCAGTACATCATTGTTCTGTGGCTCTGGAGCGGAGACACCGTAGTGACGGCATCAAAAATATTCGAGCAGTTGTCGCCGTGCTGTCAGTGGTAGATAGTGTGCCTAAAATGGCCAAGTTGCCAGCCCCAATTAAGGCCTCGCATTAATGCACGTTCCCAGGTCTTGTGATCATGATTAATCAATCAGTTGGTGGCATAGATTGAATGCTTACTGCATGCAAAACACTGTACTAAGTGCTTGAGAAAGTATAATATAGTAGAGTTGGTAGACACGCTCTCTGCCCACAGTAAGTTTACCATCTACAGGAAGAGAAAGACAGTCTAGACTGTAAGCTCTTTGTGGGCAGGGAATGCTTCTGTTTATTATTTTATTATACTCTTCCAAGCGCTTAGTGCTGTGCAGTAAGTGCTCATTAAATACGATTGAATGAGTGAATGAATTTTACTGTAAATGATAGATTGGGTAAATAGCGGAGTATAAGGGTATATACAAAAGTGCTAAGGAGTGATAATAATAATAATTATGGCATTTAGCACTTATGTGCCAGGCGCCGTACTACCCAACCCAGTGCATAGCTGACACAGAGAGGAGGGCGGATGAAGAAAATGAGGGCTTAGTTTAGGTGATCAGGCCAAGTGCTAAGAATGTGCAAAAATTATTGCAAGTGCTAAAGCTGCTAGATGGATACAGTTTAGGATCTTGCAAAAAAAAATGGGGAAGCCTTGTGAAGTGGCTGTCTGCATAAATAGGGTAAACTCATATTAATAGTACCAAAAATTAGCTGTGATTCTGGAGAAAACCAATTTATGATATATGAGAGGGGTTTGAGTATTTCAGAAAGGATGTGATTCTTTGTGTCACCAGAAGATGGCACCCTGGTAATGTAATAATAATAATAATAATAATAAATAATAATAATAATGTTGGTATTTGTTCATTCATTCATTCAATCGTATTTATTGAGCGCTTACTGTGTGCAGAGCACTGTACTAAGCGCTTGGGAAGTACAAGTTGGCAACATGTAGAAACGGTCCCTACCCAACAGTGGGCTCACAGTCTAGAAGTGGGAGACAGAGAACAAAACAAAACATATTAACAAAATAAAATATGTAGAATAGTAAATATGTATAAGTAAAATAAATAGAGTAATAAGTCTGTAGAAACATATATACAGGTGCTGTGGGGAGGGGAAGGAGATAAGGCGGGGGGGATGGGGAGAAGAGGGATAGGAAGGAGGGGGCTCAGTCTGGGAAGGCCTCCTGGAGGAGGTGAGCTCTCAGTAGGATTTTGAAGGGAACCTTCATGGTGGGTCTCATGGTGAGGCTCATAAGTTTCAATCCCCATTTCACAGATAAGGTAACCGAGACCCAGAGCGCCTACTATGTGCCAAGCATTGTTTTAAGCGCTGGAGGGGGATACAAGGTAATCAGGTTGTCCCACATGGGGCTCACAGTCTCAATCCCCATTTTACAGATGAGGGAACTGAGGTACAGAGCAGTTAAGTGACTTGCCAAAAAGCTGACAAGTGGCAGAGGCGGGATTAGAACCCATGACCTCTGACTCCCAAACCCAGGCTCTTTCCACTTAACCACGCTGCTTCTCCTGCTATGGAAGGTGAAAACCTGCCTGGCTTGAAGGATGTGGAGTCCAGGTTCATATCTGTATCTAGGTAATATTGAGCTTTTCAGAGGTTTTAGTGGTGCTGAGTATTCTTCTATTCTGAGGCTGCTCATCAAGATTGAATGCAACCCTTTTCCCCCAAATGTTTAAAGAATTTGCTTTAAAATCTTTCCTACTTTTTCCTGTTGATATTAATGGAAAACACCCATCCATGATGGTATCAACGTGACATCAGAGCTGAGTGAGCACCCTCTGGATTTCCAAACTCAGCACATGTGTGTGAGCTGTTGAATTTCAGAAAAGCAATGTTCCCGAGAAAAAATGTCCTCCACTTTTAAGAACAGCCAGATTCTGATGCTGGAAATTTTTTTTGCCCTAGTCATTACTTGAAAATGGGTTTCCATCCAACTTCAGGTTTTAATGTGATGCTGAAGAAAAGAGTCATCTGTTTCTCCAGCCTGACTGAGAAGCAAAGAATGTTTGTGACTCAACTAGAGCCAGCTGTCCTTGAACCACAGGTCTATTTCCATGAGTTTCCTTTCAGCCTGAGCTCCTTGAAGTGGTTTAATTAACTGTCCTGCCCTTTACAGGAGTGGGGAAAGGAAAGTAAGAGTACTTTGGAATGATTCCTTCACAATAGAGGCCTACCCTGCTAGGAATTCCGAGGCACTTTTTAGAGTAAGATTTGAAAACCTTGGGTATCAGAAAACTTTACTTCCCCTTCTCCCGTGAATTTGTGAATTATAAGGCAGTGTAAAAGTTTAATAAGTTTAATTTATTCACTGCAACCTGCTGATATTTTGCGAGTCACTCTGTTAAAAGGCACCGTCTCACTCAGATAATACTGTACTATAAAATGAGACAAAACCAAGTTATCCAGCTACCAAAAGACAACTGAGGCCCAGTGACAAGATCGTTATTTTGTCTCTGGAGTGAATAAGAGGAAACATAAGTTAACAGAATGTTTAATCATTTTACATAGAGTCCCTCAAATGTATATGTCCCCATTCTCAAAGTTTACGTTTCTTTTCTGTGCTCGTTTTTAAATTCAGGATATTGCAAAAATTGTGATTTTCATGCAACCCACACTAGATCTGAGGAAGTTCATTCTTTTCTCCGAATAGGACTTTGAGACTTTGGGGTAGACGGGCACGCAGATGGTGTTTATTGTTTGTCTGTGAAGTTCTCTTTCTGTAGATGCAACGTGGAAGGTTTACATTACTGTTTAAAAAAAAAAAGAGGTCATGTTGAAAGTGTTACTTCCTTTTTCTTTCATCTTTCCTTAGGGAGCCTTTTCATAAACTCCTAGTTCAAGGCCTTATCAAGGGGCAAACATTCAAACTCCCTTCGGGACAGTATCTGAAGAGAGAGGAAATTGATCTCAGTGGTAAGTGATACAAAAAGGAAAGTTCCCTGGAGGTGTGTCTAGAAAACTGTATCAGATGAGGGTGTGCATATCGTAGTGCGTAGAAAAACAATCTTGAGATGTGTTGTCTCTCAAATAGAGAATAGTGTGTGTCTGTGCGTTCTGGGCTCAGAAACACTGAACCCTAAAGCCCAGCCAGGGAAAAGGTGAATCAGCTATGTCCCAGCAAAGAGCAAATAGTAATTTTGGCATGTTGTTGGCCTTTTATGCGGATCTGCCCGAGTAACAGCTAGACCATAATCCACATAGGACTTTTATCATGGAAATATCTGACAAGTTAAAGTCTGTTCCATGATAGAGCAGATCCAGCAGAGATGCGACAGAAACTGAATTCTTATTAGACTCTTAAGCACCTCTTGAATAACGTAGAAGCATAGCTGACACAGCCTTGCTTTCGGTGTATTTTTCCTTTCTCAGATTATTACAGGGCCTGAAGCCAGCACTTTTCACTAGACTTTTAGGGTTCAGAAAAAAATGTAGATTCCCTTCCTTCCTTCTTCCTTCCTTTCTTCCTTCCACCTTCCCTCTTTTCCACACTGTCCGTCCGTCCTTCTTTCCTTCCTTCCTTCCTTCCTTCCTTCCTTCCTTCCTTCCTTCCTTCCTTCCTTCCTTCCTTCCTTCCTTCCTTCCTTCCTTCCTCCCTCCCTCCCTTCCTTCCTTCCTCCCTCCCTTCCTTCCTTCCTTCCTTTCTTCCTCCCTTCCCCTACACTGTTTCCCTCTCCTTTTTCTTTCTTCCTTTGTCCCCTTCTTCCATGATTTCTTCCCCCCTTCCCCTCTCTTTCTCCTCCACTCCACTCTTATCTATCTCCCTGCCTTCTAGCAGCTACTGTACAGTTGCCTTCTTTCTGACTGCTGGGAATTTTGTGGTCTGCGGGAATTTTTACTTCCCCTGGATCAAGAAGCAGGTAAAGAAGCAGTGTGGCCCAGCAGAAAGAGAATGGGCTTGGGAGTCAGAGGACTTGGGTTCTAATCCCAGCTCTGTCACTAGCTTGCTGTGTGACCTTGGACAAGTCCCTTAACTCCTCTCTTCCTCAGTTTTCTCAACCATAAAACAGGAGTTAAATCCTCCTCCCTCCACATGTGAGCCCCATGTGGGACAGGAATTGTATCCACCCTGATGAACCTGTATCTACACCAGTGCTTAGAACAGTGCTTGACATGTAGTAAGCACTTAAAAAATAGCATTAAAAACGAGAAAGATCCTCATGTTACCAGGACTAAAATGAGGAAAGCTTGCACTGGGGATGTGTGTGTCCTTTTCCCTGTTCTCCCCACTCAGAGACAACTCTGTCTTTCAGGAATGTCAAATTTACTTTCAGAACACAGCCAAAGGAAGTTAAAAGGAACTAATACCTGCTAGTGATGATCATTTGCTTATACAAGTCAAGTGGCAGATTGCTCTTTAGCTTGAAAGACGAAGTCCAGAACATTGTCAGGATTATTAAAACAAAGACATCATCAATTTAGTAAAAGATCGGTTTATTGTGTGCGTGTATGTAGGCTCTGATCCTGTCCATGCTAAAACTAAGGAGAAATTAGAAGTGACATGGGAGAAAATGAGCAAATCCAAGCACAACGGGATAGATCCTGAGGAGGTCGTCGAGCAGTATGGGATTGACACTATCCGGCTGTATATTCTCTTTGCTGCTGCTCCAGAAAAGGACATTTTATGGGAGGTGAAGTGTAAGTCATCTTGATGCTTCCAAATATTCTTGGCTGAGGGTTGTGGTCTTTTGAGGGGGAGGATTATGAGAATGTGAAATGAGGAAGATTATTTAGGCCTAATCACCTAATAGCTTGTTCCCCTCTCCCTCCTAACAATAAGTGCAGCTTCTCTGCAGTCTCCTCAGTAGCCGCAGACCAACATTTTATCATTTGGTTGTCGAGAAGTTCTTCCTTGCACCCAACTAAACTCTCTCCAGCAGGTGTTGGGCCCATTGCCTTTTATCAGACTGTTCCTCCTCCATCTCTACCCTAAATGGATGAAGTTAGTGGGTCAGCACTTCACTCCTGAGAGCCACAGGGGAAGAATGAGGGAATCGGTCCAGTTTTCTCCCTTCCTTCCCCATGGCCTGGGTGGAAAGGAAGGTGTGCTAGGAGGAGGAGCTGGAAAAGGATGTAGTTCAAACAGAAGGCGTGAAAGAGGTTCCTACGACAGTCTTGTGTGTAAAATGCAACTTATTTGTGCCTTCTAAAATGGAACTTCTCTCTGTAGGATAAATTTTCTCCTGGTGTTTCTTCCCCAGGGCATGTAAGAAGTCTCTCGGGCCTCATCACAGATTATAAATATTCTTCAGCAAGTCCATGCCTATAAATACAAATTAATATCTAACATTTAAATTATAGCAAGTGCTAGAAAGCCACCTATGTCCTTTTTAGCAATTGCCATAACACTAAAACGTATAACATGTGGTTTCATTAGTGTTTTGGAAATATTGCCATTAGGAAATCAGAAACATTCTTTGACATTTTAGAAGTACATTTATATATTTTGATAAACCATAACACACTGTTGGAAGAGACAGTTGTGCACAGGGAATTGGTCAAATGTGTACTGTACCACAGGTTTTCCTTAATAGGGAGTTCATCAAGCTTGTAACTTCCTCTGAGCATACTAAGAATGAGGTGTCTGTGTCTGATATTCACACAGCAGGTGTTCAAGAAACCCCACTGATAATGAAATACTATTGATGGTTTGTAATTTAGGTGCCCAGGTACTTTTGTCAAAGCCTGTCCGTGGCGTATCTCCAGTAATATTTATTGTTGTTCTACTTGGTTGTAACTGAATGTCCTTTTTCATCCTTTCATTTGCTTTCACGTTTCGCTGGGCTCAGCCGATGCTCTCCCTGGGGTGCTGAGGTGGCAACAGCGGTTATGGTCCTTGACAACAAAGTTTATTGAATCTAGAGCTTCTGGGGAGGTGCCCAGACCCCATCTGCTGAGCAACAAGGAGAAGGCCGAAGTCAAAAAGCTTCTGAAGTACAAGAATTCTGTGATCTCACAGGTAGTAAAACGCTTGGAAGCTTTTTGATGGCGTGGATTTCTGTAATTCATTCCTTTAATCATATTTATTGAGCGCTTACTGTGTATAGAGCACTGTACTAAGCACTTCACACACACACACACACACACACACACACACAGAGATGTGTGTGTGTCTATAAAATATTAGAACAGTAGATTTTCACTTCTGGTTTTTATTCCTGTTTTGTTATAAATGAATATGATTTTGGTGGAATATGATTTTCCTTTGTCTAGCTAGCAAGTCTATCTCTTCCTGCAGTTACTTTTGGCTGCTGGGATCCCATTTTTTACAAAGCTGTTGTAGAGAATTTCAGGAAATGTATTGGGAAGGATCATCTAAAATATTTCCCCACTCTTACATCATTGCATTCATCACTTGAGTTTTTGCCACACTTACTCTTACTTGGCTAAAGTTCCAAAGGGGATGGAGACCGTTTTCGTCTCCTCAAAATATATATGTAGTTGGAATTGCCCGAGAAGCAGTGTGGTCTAATGGATAGAACATGGGCTTGGAAGTCAGAAGGAACTGGGATCTCATCCCGGCTCTACCACTTGTCTGTTGTGTGCCCTCGGGCAAGTCACTAAATGTTCTGTGCCTCAGTTACTTCATCTGTAAAATGGGGATTAAGACTGTGAGCCCTATGTGGGACAGGGACTGTGTCCAATCCGATTAACTTGTATCTACGCCAGCCTTGAGTACAGTGCTAACAAATGCCATAAAGAAATTGATATTAGAATCTGAAGCTACATACTTCCTAACTGGGTAAACTCAGTTAAGGTGAATTAGAAGAAGCACCTCCCCATCTTAATCCATCTATCCTTTGCCATTGAGCAGAGGGAAATCTTCCCATCTTCAAAGCCCCAGTACCTCTTTCGAGAGGAAGATTTCTGGGAGGTCTTCCCTGACTAAGACCTCATTTCCCAGCTTATCAATCAGTGGTATTTATTGAGCACTTGCCGTCTACAGAGCATTGTACTAAGCGCTTTGGAGCGGGCAGTACAGTAGAGGTGGTAGACATGCTGTCATCCCCCTCGTCCCCCTCTCCATCCCCCCCTTCTTACCTCCTTCCCATCCCCACAGCACCTGTATATATGTATATATGTTTGTACATATTTATTACTCTACTTATTTGTTTATTTTATTTGTACATATCTATTCTATTTATTTTATTTTGTTAGTATGTTTGGTTTTGTTCTCTGTCTCCCCCTTTTAGACTGTGAGCCCACTGTTGGGTAGGGACTGTCTCTAGATGTTGCCAATTTGTACTTCCCAAGCGCTTAGTACAGTGCTCTGCACATAGTAAGCGCTCAATAAATACGATTGATGATGATGATGATGAGAGTACAATACAATAATAGACACATGTAATTCCTGATTCTTTTGATGATTGTAGCCTCTTGTACGATAGGTTTGCCTCAGTCCCCTTATCAGTCCATCAATCGATGGTAATTACTGAGCTCTGCGCTAAGCATTTGGGAGAGTACTACAACACAGTTGGTATACCTGATTCCTGTCCTCAAGGAGCTTACAGTCTAGTGGATTGTAAAACTACCTGTGAGGGTAATTTTTGAATGGGGTCTTGGTTCTTCCAGCTACCCTGAATTCCTCATTACTCTAAGAACAAAACATGGCTGAAATTTCTGTTCTAACAGTAGGAATTTGCCATGTGCTTAAGCCTTCCTCTGGCCAAGGAAGCAGGAAATATATGCTAAAAAGTCCCTGTGGAGTTATCCATGGGGTGAGGAGCACTCCTGGAGAGTCTCACCTCATTTGACCATCAGGTCTCTGAACAATAATAATAATAATAATGATAATAATGGTATTTGTTAAGCGCTTACTATGTGCCAAGCACTGTTCTAAGCACTGGGGTAGGTACAAGGTAATCAGGTTGTCCCACATGGGGCTCACAGTCTTACTCCCCATTTTACAGATGAGGTAACTGAGGCACAGAGAAGTTAAGTGACTTGTCCAAAGTCACACAGCTGACAAGTGGCGGAGCCGGGATTAGAACCCATGACCTCTGACTCCCAAGCCAGTGCTATTTCCAGTAGGCCACATCTGAAAATCTACCCAAAGCAACTTAACAGTTGCCAATGGAAATTAAAAGAAAGCAGAAGCTGACCCAGAAATTGGACTTTGCGTTTTAAAGGCATTGAATTCTTAGAAGGATTAATTGAGCCAAGAGATGCCTTGAAAATGAAAACTATAGTTTTAAGTTGTTCCAAGCCATAGACGGGTGTAAAATTTCTCATTTCATTTTAAGGAAAATGGTAAAAATGAAGAAGAGCCTCTTGAGTATCTCATTCCAAAACTTTTTCGGTGGCATTCTTTTTGGATATTGAACATGCCCAGATTATATCTGTTCGAGAAAGAAAACACTTTTCAGATTTGCTGTACCACGCACAATGTTCAGAATGAGCAGTCATCCGCAATGAAATGTGACTGGAAATCTATCATACTTTCCTTGATTTTTTTCTCAAATGATTTCAAGTCCACAAACCTGTGCCGTTTCCAATTTGAGTTGCCACGTTTTACTTATCGGAGCGTGAATACCTGTTCAGATGCAGTGAATGCATTCTCTTTTTTCACTTGCTTTGCCCTTCAAAATGATTCCTGTCTGTTGATGCTTTTTTCAAAGTTCATCTTTTTCTAAAAAAAAAGTATTTGGAAGGAAATAGTAATTTACTGCCCTGAATTTATTAACCTCAGCAATGTCAGAGCATTGCCGATCCCTTCAAAGCCTTTTGAAATTTCATAATTGGCTTAGGCGTCCATTTAATTTTTTTATTTTTTTATTTTTTCAGAATCTGATTTTTAAGAGTTGCCCAGTTTGGGATTCTCTTAATTTTTGATAATAAAGAATTCTATTCAGAACTTTTAAGTAATCTCATTAAAAATAAGTATTTTGATTTTTTTTTTTTAATCCCACTTTATATTCCTAGGTAACTGCTCATTTCACAGAAGACTTCTCATTGAATTCTGTGATTTCTCACCTGATGGGGCTCAGTAATGCGCTCTGGGTAAGTCTTCTAGCTTGTGCTGATTTGTCA
Organism: Tachyglossus aculeatus; assembly: GCF_015852505.1. Lineage (NCBI taxonomy): Eukaryota > Metazoa > Chordata > Mammalia > Monotremata > Tachyglossidae > Tachyglossus > Tachyglossus aculeatus. The sequence continues at coordinate 37,160,301 of NC_052067.1, read as the reverse complement.
TCCTCCATAGCTGTAGTCGAGTAGACATACAACCACCAACAAAACTGATGTCTTTTAGACCGTGAGCCCACTGTTGGGTAGGGACTGTCTCTATATGTTGCCAGTTTGTACTTCCCAAGCGCTTAGTACAGTGCTCTGCACACAGTAAGCGCTCAATAAATATGATTGATTGATTGATTGATGATTCTGAGGTCCCCTGAGTCTCCAGGCTGGGAAGACGTTTTGATATTTATGGCACTATTTTGTATGGCCGGGAATCCCCTTGAACAGAGGATTTGATTTTCCATGTTTGTCCTGCTTCCTTAGGGATTGACTCCCTGCAGTCCTTCCTAACCTTTTTTAAGTGTATAAAGTATAGATCTTATACACTTTTTCTATTGTTTTCTCTTTAGCAAGCATCTCAACGCATCGTCCTCCACAGCACCGAGTTTGAAGATGCTTTGGCCTCTCTCTGTATCATGACCGCTCCAATGGCCCCTCACGTCGCCTCAGAGCTCTGGGCAGGTACTTGTATCATTTGCTTCATTAACATTTGGGACACCTGAAATCCAAGCTGTGAGAGATCTAGAGGAGAGTTGGAAGAGAGGAAGTGGAAGTTGTTGATGTGCGTAACCTGGTCAGAGAATTTAAATAGGAAAAAAAGACAGGAGTTTATCATTGGAGCAAAGGGATGGTTTTATTTTGTTTATTTCGTCCCATCAATCAATCAATCGTATTTATTGAGCGCTTACTGTGTGCAGAGCACTGTACTAAGCGCTTGGGGAGTACAAGTTGGCAGCATATAGAGACAGTCCCTACGGGACTTGAACAAGTTTGAAACAGAGTAGAAGGAGTCAGAGGAGGGTGAAAGGTTGGTTGTCCCAGTCACTTAGATCACCCAGTTATTTCACGGAAAGGAAAGTGCTGTATTGGAAAGAATACAAATTCCGGCAGCCTGTCTCTTTTTAAGATTTGTGGTGACCAATTTAAAGCCGATCTTATTTCATAGGTCCCATTTGTGGCCTTTTGTGGTTCTTCCCATAATAAAAAAAATGTCTTTTAAAAGAAGGTTAAGAATGCATTTTAATAGGCACTGTTTTCTCTGGCTGGTCACAAGTTTTCGCTCTTCTGTTAAACAGGAATTGTAAGTAGGAATACTTTTAAATACAAGGGCTTTCTAAGTCCCTTCAGTCTGCTAAAAAAAGAAATAAAAAGGTTTGTTTTGCATAGTTGATTTCCATTCTGTTGTAGAAAGTTTCAATGTTGGGCAGTGTGGAAGGGTGTTGCTGTTGTTATTGCTGAGCTCTTTCTAAATCCTGGCATGGAAAGAAGATGAGCTTAATATTTTATCAAAAGAGGCCTTAGAGGAGGGTAGGAAAAGATGATTAGAGATGATTTACCCTGTTAAATAGAATCTGATTGTAAACATCTTTCCTACCTATGCACACTGGTTTTCTGTTTAATAGTAATATTGTATAAAAAGAGGCCTTAGAGGAGGATAGGAAAAAATGATTAGAGATGATTTACCCTGTTAAATAGAATCTGATTGTAAACATCTTTCCTACCTATGCACACTGGTTTTCTGTTTAATCTTAATATTTTATCAAAAGAGGCCTTAGAGGAAGGTAGGAAAAGATGATTAGAGATGATTTACCCTGTTAAATAGAATCTGGTTGTAAACATCTTTCCTACCTGTGCACACTGGTTTTCTGTTTAATTTCATTGAGAGGTTTATATAGCTATTAACAGGAGACGGTTAGATGAAAAGTTTTATTTGCGTTATGCTTTTTGTTTGAGAGTCACTGAACAGTATGAAATCTCAGAAGCCATGCCACTCCCCTGTACTGTGTCCTGTAAATCGGGGGTGGGTTTGACAGACAAATATACCAGTCTAGCACTTACCAAGACCTAGCCTCTCAAGAAAGAGTCCAAGTAATGTACTTTGTAGAGCTTTTGGAAGACCAAGATCCAGAGGAAGATTGAGAATCGATATAAAATGCTTGCAACATTCCCTTGCAAAGGAGGAAAGTTGCCATTGCTTGTTCAAAGAAAAGGGTGAAAGACTGGATAGTAGGATAACAAGCTGCATTACACGTTCCTGAAGCTACGCTCACTTTATGCCTTCCGCAGGGAGAAGTTTTAAGTGAAAAGAACCATCTTATATTATTGTTGTTATTCTACCATCATGGTTAATATAATGATATTATAATAATGAAATAATAAGAATAATAATTGTGATATTTGTTAAGCACTTAGTGTGTGCCAGGCACTGTTCTAAGGGCTGGGGCAGGTACAACATAATCAGGTTGGATACATTCCCTGTCCCACGGAGAGCTTACAGTCTTAATCCCTATTTTACAGTTGAGGGCACTGAGGCCCAGAGAAGTGAAGTGACTTGCCCAAAAAAGACCCTTAAAGCCGCTTTCAAGCTGCAAGTATGAAGGCTGTTTCGTTGCATTTTTATCCCAGTTCAGCCGCTTGTCAGCTGGGTGACTTTGGGCAAGTCACTTAACTTCTCTGTGCCTCAGTTACCTCATCTGTAAAATGGGGATTAAAACCGTGAGCCCCATGTGGGACAACCTGATGACCTTGTATGTACCCCAGCGCTTAGAACAGTGTTTGGCACATAGTAAGCGCTTAACAAATGCCATCATCATCCTTTCGGGCCAGATTCAGATTTTAGTGTGAGAATTCAGAGAAACAGTCTGTGAAATATTTGAGTTGCAAGGGCCTTACTTTCAATCTTTAAACATCAATGCCCTAGAACGTAGGTGCTCAGAAGATTCCAGAGTGAATATAAGCTCTTTTTTATTTTTATTTTTATTTCAAAGAACAAAAAAAATACTGCATGTAGGAAGTGAAGTTCCATAGTAACTTATTTTAGACCTTGGAGTGTGTATCCTCTACTGTTTCAATTTAATTCATTGTTGGGGAAACTCAATTTCTTAATAGGCTCAAAGCAGAATTGAAAGAAAATATGTGGTTAAAGGGATCCATATCCCTATTTTCACACATGTTTTCTCCAGTCTCTGGTTCCAGTTTCTCTGTTCCCTGTTCTTAATATTGTCAACTACATATACCTCTAAATCACAGCCCCTGGGTGTTTTTATTTCCAATATTTTCATATTGTCTGAAGAACCTAGAGTATAAATTTTCACCTCCTTTTAAGCCAAGAACAGATACGTCTCTTGGGAAAGTGGCAAATTGGTTAATTTAAAAAAAACCCTAGTGGCTTTTATAGGGGACTCGAGTACCACACTCAACAAATAGTATGCAAAGTGGATTGTGGTAAAGCAGTAACAGCTGCCGCAGAGGAGGGAGATGTTCTTTCTGTGTCACGGTCACAGGGCGTGCCCCTATTTGGGTTGCAGTCATGAGCAGCCAAAAGTTTGCATTAAATATCCCGACTCAAACCTACAGATTTTACTGATTTTCAGAGCAAAACCCAGCAGATGAGATCGTTCTTGTAAACATGGTGTTTCTGTAAATTCTGTGGCTGAAGAAGTCACCTTGTCCCAATATTTGGTTTTGTTTGTCTAGATGCAAAATGCAAAGAGTGGAGTTAGCAGTTTTACATCATTTTAAGTCAAGGGTGAAGTCAATTTAAATGTTACTCACGTTTGAAGTTGAGTTTATCTCAGTTTTACTTTAATAATGCAGCGGAATTTGGGGGGTGGGAGTAAGGGTGTGGGGAGGATTTGCAAATAAAATCAGGCAAGTCCCAACAATTACCCAGGCATATTTTTCTGGTTCATCCTGTTGTCTTCATAATACCTGCTCTTCATTTCACCGATACCGTGGAGGAGCATTGGTTTCACTGTACTGTTTTGGGGGAGTATTACATAAATCAGTATCCCTCCCACCTTGAGGGAGAGGGAGGAAGGGAAAGAAGGATAGCAGCATAGCCTAGTTAGCAGAGCACAGGCTCCACCATTTACCTGCTGAATGACCTTGGGCAAATCACTTCACTTCTCTGGGCCTCAGTTCTCTCAAATGCAAAAGGATGATTTAGAGTGGAAGCCCCCTGTGGGGCTGGGACTGTGTCCAACCTGATTACCTTGTGTCTGCTCCAGTGCTTAGAACAGTCCCTGGCACATAGTGAGCACTGAACAAATATCTTAAAAAATAAAAGGAAAGGGATAGGGAGCAGGAGATAGCGTGAGAAAGCTTGCACTTCCCCGGTGGAATATCCGGCAGTCTTAGTGGATAGAGCACAGGCCTCGGAGTCAGAAGGACCGAGATTCTAATCCTAGCTGTGCCACCTCTGCTGTGTGTTTTGTTTTGTTGTCTCCCCCTTCTAGACTGTGAGTCCGTTGTTGCGTAGGGACCGTCTCTACATGAGGCCGACTTGTATAACTTGTATTTCCCAAGTACTTAGTACAGTACCCACAGTAAGCGCTCAGTCAATACGATTGAATGAATGAGTGGATGAATGTGTGACCTTGGGCAAGTTACTTAACTTCTGTGCCTCAGTTACTTCATCCGCAAAATGGGGATAAGGGCGTGAACCCCATGTGGGGCAGGGACTGTGTCCGTCCTGAATAACGTGAATGTACCACAGCACGTAGAACAGTGCTTGGCACATAGTAAGCACTTAACAACGTGTCTCAGTGGAAAGAGCCCGGGCTTGGGAGTCAGAGGTCGTGGGTTCTAATCCTGGCTCTTCCACTTCTCAGCTGTGTGACTTCGGGCAAGTCACTTAACTTCTCTGTGCGCAGTTACCTCATCTGTAAAATGGGGATTATGACTGTGAGCCCCACATGGGACAACCTGATTACCTTGTATCTATCTCAGTGCTTAGAACAGTGGTTGGCACATAGTAAGTGCTTAACAAACGCCGTAATTATTAATTATCATTATTATCTTTTTCTGCTAGTTTTCATTTCATTCCCTCCGTCACACTCTGTGTGACAGGACTGAAATACATTGGAAGAACTTATAATGGGGAAGTGTGGCTTTGGGCTAATTCTCTAACGTACTGAAATTTGTACTTTAATAAATTGCAGGTAACATTTTATGGAATCTGGGTCGATTGGAGCACTGTGTTACTTTCATTCATTCATTCAATCGTATTTATTGAGCGCGTACTGTCTGCAGAGCACTGTACTAAGCGCTTGGGAAGTACAAGTTGGCAACATTTAGAGACGGTCCCTACCCAACAGTGGGCTCACGGTCTAGAAGGGGGAGACAGAGAACAAAACAAAGAGCGAAGTTACAGAGCAAAGTGAATCGCCCCCTCATCTGCACTCCCATCCCAGCAATTCCAGTGCATTACTAAAGAAAAATTGAGGTGAAGTCAACTTAGAACTTGAATCATGTTTAAATCTACTTCATCCGTGATTTAAAACCTGATATAAAAATGGTAACAACTTGTACTTGTTTTCCAGCCCAGCCATTTCTCTTCCCCTCTTCTGGCTCCTTGAAATGCACGCCTGTTTTGGCTCTCCTCATTGTTACCCTAGAAAACATTTACCCCGGGGAGGTCTTACCCTTTTTGGCTTTGCCCTCTCATTCTTGTGACATTATAGTTAAACCTGGCTTAGCTAATGCAGCTAGCTGTCATGTGCAGTTTGAACTTTCTGTTATTACTGGAAGAAATTGCTCCTACTAGAAAGCGGTTTTATCTTTTGCTGCCAGCCATTCTGACAGGCAGGCTTTGCTTTTTTTCTTACCTTTCGTGGTTCGATTTACCCAGGAAGGCTTCCCTGAATCTGTTTTTCACTGAGTTCCTACCTGCACGCAACCAAGAAAGAGTGACTCCAGTAATGGAAATCCGCCTCCTCGGGATGAGAGCGCAAAAATGATTCTGGCCCAGGGCTCCTCAGGAGAACTCTCCTTGTGAAGGTCTTCTGAACAGAAATTGGTCCTCCAGAGAATAATTCAGAATCATTCCGCACAACTGTAGCAGAAAGACTTCCTCCTCTGACAGTGTGGCTTTTGATGTGGGGGACAAAAAGGAGGCAATTGAATGGAAGTTATCCGACAGACCTCCATCCCTTTCCATACCTTCAAAGCCCTACTAAAATCACATCTTTTCCAAGAGGCCTTCTCCAAATAAGCCTTCACTTCTCTAAATCCTGACTTCTGCTTCTCCTAGGCATTTGGGTCTGTTCCCCTTTAAGTACTTTGATATTCATCAAAGATGCACTTTGGAGAGAAGCAGCGTGGCTCAGTGGAAAGAGCCTGGGCTTTGGAGTCCGAGGTCACGGGTTCAAATCCCAGCTCCACCACTTGCCAGCTGTGTGACTCTGGGCAAGTCACTTCACTTCTCTGGGCCTCAGTTCCCTCATCTGTAAAATGGGGATGAAGACTGTGAGTCCCCCGAGGGACTACCTGATCACCTTGTAACCTCCCCAGTGCTTAGAACAGTGTTTTGCACACAGTAAGCGCTTAATAAATGCTATTATTATTATTATTCGTCGCAGCCCCACAGCACCTGTATGCATACTCATCTGTAATTTAATGTCTGCCTCACCCTCTAGTCTGTAAGCCTCTCATGGGCAGGTAAACTTTGTAGAATACTGTTCCCAAGTGCTTAGTACAGTGCACTGCACAGAGTAAGCACTCAGTGAGTACCATTGATTGAATGATTTTGTCCCTCAGGCATTCTGGCCTGAGGGACAGTAAGAGTTAATGAAGCCCCTGGGTGAGGGGAGAGTTCACTGGGCCGATATCTTGGTAGCTGCAAACATTAAACCGGATGAGGAAATCTGTTTCCTTCCTGCAGCCTTGGATCTGAGGATCATACATTACCGCTAAATTCACATCTTTTTGTGTTTCCCCTCTTAGAATATTTCCCCAGTCAGCATCCGCATCTTGTCGGGGAAGGTTTTGAGCCTGCTAGCCTGTTTTCAACGGGGAAACACTTGGTTTTGCTCCCCAGTGGACAGTAATGCCGCAGAAGCTGGAAGCAAATAAAACTCGGGTTACCATTTCCCAGACTTCCACAACTTAAAAAGTTGTTAATCAAGAATAGGCAGGTTCCAGACCTAATATTTCAATTGCCGGGCCCATAATGGGCCTGATATGAGGCCCATAATGGGCCTGATATGAGGCCCATTCCCGGGAAATTCCTTTGCATATATTGGAGTGATGAGTTGATTCCTGGACTGCATTCGGTCTCATAACACCTAATAATTTTCGGGACAAGAATTGTCATCATCAGTGACAGTAATTGAGCACTCACTATGTGCGGAGCACTGTGCTAAACACTTGCGAGAGTACAATATAGCAGCAGATATGTTCCCCCTACCCATAACGAGCTTGCAGTCTAAAGTAAAAACTAACAAATTTATCAAAGAGGTCAAGTGATTTTCGTTTTAAATTTAAACATACGTAGAATGAACCAATGCCATTTGAATTTCTGTTCTATTTAGAGTGATTTGATTTTTTTTTTTTTTTTACTTTAAGGTTTTGCAGATTGAACTGCAATTTGCCTTGATCTGTGCTGTTTTCAGGTGATACTTAGAACTGGGATTCAAAGTATAGTGAGAAGTCTGCTAAACTAATTGTCGGGACATATAAAAGCACTGGGGTTAGAACCCAGGTCGTCTGGTTTCCACCGTACTTTTTCCATTAGACCACACTGCTTCTCAGTACTTTGCACACAGCAGGCACTTAATCAATACTGTTAGTACTACTACTGCTGCCAAGCAGGACCTGTCCACCCATTTTCAACTGATTGAGAGCAGAGGCAATATTCTGATGTCACAGAAAGGAAAGCTGAGTTTCCTGAGGAAATTCCAAGATTCTTGGCCTGGATACTTAAAGCAGCTGTGTGACCCACTGCTAAATGTCTGGGATCCCTGCCCCTTTGGGCCCTCTTGATTCTACGCTAGTTTTATTCTGCCCCTCGCTTCGCTGTTTTGGAGTAGATTTCGGAGTTCCTAGCACTGCAGGAGGTTTTGAGGGGGCTGGCCTCCAGCCACCTTCATAAAGGCTCCAGGGGTAAGGCTATATGGGGGCTAAATTTCCCACTGGTGACCTCCAACAGGCATTTCTGTAGGAGTGTGAATAGCATCCTCTCATAACAGGAAACTAGGAAGTGGCCTCTGTCTACTCTGGCCATGGGATCTGTCCGTTGGAAGTGTAGTTGATTCCTCTTGAAACACAACAGAAGCCCTGGTCACAAAGAGGTATGCTTTGTTCGGGGTGATGGGAAAGCAAATAGTTTGTCTTAAACCTATCACAGTGCATACCTTATCTATGTTTCCCCATCCCCAGATTCTTTTGCTAAATTAATTTATGTTAAGGTCAAAGGCTGCTCTAGTGTCATTTGGCAGAAATGCTTATATGCACCTCATTTGCAATCATCTCTAGACTGAAAGACTCTAGACTCATCTCCCCCTTTTAGACTGTGAGCCCACTGTTGGGTAGGGACTGTCTCTATATGTTGCCAACTTGTACTTTCCAAGCGCTTAGTGCAGTGCTCTGCACACAGTAAGCGCTCAATAAATACGATTGATTGATTGAAAGCTTGTCGTGGAAAGGGAATGCCTCTACTAACTCCGTTAAATTGTCCTCTCCCAAGCACTTAGTATAGTGCTTTGCACAAAGTAAGCTCTCAATACTCAACCTTAATCTCAATTGACTGATTGATCCAAGAAGCACCACCGCAGGACCTTTTCTGTTCTAGTAACAAGCAATGAGAGTGTTTGCATTATTTAAAAGTCCCTCATTGGGAATTTTCATAAGATCTTTTAGACTGTGAGCCCACTGTTGGGTAGGGACTGTCTCTATATGTTGCCAATTTGTACTTCCCAAGCGCTTAGTACAGTGCTCTGCACATAGTAAGCGCTCAATAAATACGATTGATGATGATATAGCCAAATCTCAGTGATGTACACTGGGAGGAGGCATCTTAGAAAACTGAGATTCTCGTGGAGTCCTAGATTGTCTTTAACTAGTTGTTTCAACCTCTTCCTCCTCCAGATCTTTGCTCAGAACTTCTAACATGTTTCTAATTGGGCTAATTTGAATTGCCTTTCTGTCGTTTTTCCCAAGTCATTTCTGTTAGTGAAAGGGCCCAAGAGGTAAGAAAATCAGAAGGAAAATGCAGACAACTCGCACATGGATTCATCCACCCCTGGACAAGACGACAAAGAATTTTTATGGTATCATCAGTCGTATTTATTGAGCGCTTACTATGTGCAGAGCAATGTACTAAGCTCTTGGGAAGTACAAATTGGCAACATATAGAGACAGTCCCTACCCAACAGTGGGCTCACAGTCTAAAAGGGGGAGACAGAGAACAAAGCCAAACATACTAATAAAATAAATAGAATAGGTATGTACAAATAAAATAAATAAATAAATAGAGTAATAAATATGTACAAACATATATACATATATACAGGATAGATACATATATATTTGTTTAAGCACTTACTGTAAGTCAAAAACTGTTCTAAGTGCTGAATTAATTAGGTTGGATGCAGTCCCTGTCCCACATGGGGCTCACAGTCTAAGTAGGAGGGAGAACAGGTATTTAACCCCTTTTACAGTTGAAGAAACTGAGGCACAGGGAAGTTAAGTGATCTGCCCATGGTTACACAGCAAGCAGTTGGCAGAGCCGGGATTAGAACCCACATCCTCTGATCCCCAGGCCCGTGCTCTTTCCACTGGGCCACGCTCCTTCTCCAGCATGGTATGGACGTGCTTGTTCTGTGCCGAGCACTGTACTAAGCACTGGGGCAGATACAAGACAGGTCAGCCACAGTCCCTGCTCCTCATCAGGACTGCTCATCATTAGACTGTGAGCCCACTGTTGGATAGGGACTGTCTCTATATGTTGCCAACTTGTATTTCCCAAGCGCTTAGTACAGTGCTCTGCACACAGTAAGCACTCAATAAATACGATTGAATGATTGATTGATCACAGTCTAAGTAGAAAGAAGAACAGGTCTTTAATCCTCATTTTATAGATGAGCAAAGGAACCACAGAGAACTTTTAAGTGACTTGCCCAAGGTTACACAGGAGGCAAGTGGCGGAGCCGGGATTAGAACCCAGGTCTGCCGACTCCCAAACCCATGCCTTTTCCACTAGGCCTTACTGCTTTGGAAGATGATGTTAATCAGTCATCTTTATTGAGCACTTATTGTGTGTGCAGAGCACTGTACTGAGTGTTTGGGAGAGTACAATGCAACAGAGTTGGTAGACATTTTGGGTAGGGACCGTCTCTATATGTTGCCAACTTGTACTTCCCAAGTGCTTAGTACGGTGCTCTGCACACAGTAAGCGCTCAATAAATATGATTGAATGAATGAATGAATCTTCCCTGCTCATAACGAGCTTGCAGTCTAAAGGGGAATCTAGATTGCATTTGATTCTTCTGATCCTTATGCTCTTTTGGGGGGAATATGTCTTTCATGTTGTATCTCATTAGCTCTGCTTGGTGATCTTTCATTTCTTAGTTATTATTATTGTGGTGGTTGTTAAGTGTTTACTATGTGTCCGTCGCTGTTCTAAGCACTAGGATAGATACAAGGTAAGCAGATCGCACATGGGGCTCATAGTGTTAAGGAGGAGGGAGAAAAGGTATTAAATCCCCATTTTGCACATCATAATAATGATGGCATTTATTAAGCGCTTACTATGTGCAAAGCACTGTTCTAAGCACTAGGGAGGTTACAAGCTGATCAGGTTGCCCCACGGGGGGCTCACAGTCTTCATCGCCATTTTACAGATGAGAGAACTGAGGCACAGAAAAGTTAAGTGACTTGTCCAAGGTCACACAGAGTTAAGTGTCAGAGCTGGGATCAGAACCCGGGTCCTCCGACTCCCGGGATTGTGTTCCTTCCACTAGGCTGTGGAAATTGTTGATTGATTCAGTCAATCAGTCAGCCAGTGGTATTTGAGTGGTTACGATGTGCAGAGCAAGTACTAAGCACTTGGGAGAGTACAATTCAACTGCTCTGCACACAGTAAGCGCTCAATAAATACGATCGAATGAATTCAACGGAGTTTTTTTCACGTAGAAAATACCTCTAAGCTTGGTTTCCAGATTTGGTTTTTTCATTGTTTCTTAAAATATTCTGAACAGATGTAGAGGAACAATATACATTACTCTGTTGTTCTGTTTTGACCTTTTTTTAATTTTTTGAGGCATTGTGGTCGATCTGTAGTGTACTGGCATGTCGTCTGGGACAGGGAGAGCAGTACTCCAACTCCAGCCGAGCCCTAGACCGGTCAGACCCCTTTTCCCCTCTTCGTTTCTCATCCCCGGCTACTGTAGCCCCCTCATGTTGAACGCAGCTGCTGTCAGCCACCCAGCCCTATCCCCTTTTAAAAATTTACTGCTACTAATACCTTCAGACTTTCCTTCTTGTTAGCACCGGGCAGTATCGTAGCGTACCTCAGCTCCTCTGGTTTTCTCTGAGAGCTGGGGGTAAACTTGATCCTGTTGCCTCATCCTGCTCCAACCGCTTCCCAACCATCCCACATCCTAAATTCCCACATGAACTCCATGCTCCCTCTCTTTCAGCCTAGACTGTAAGCCCCTTTTGGGCAGGGAACATGTCTTCCAACTCTGCTGTATTGTACTCTCCTAAGTGCTTAAGTACACTTAGCACATCCTAAGTACACATCCCGCATCACAAGGCCTACACAACTCACTTCATCCTGCCAGTTAGTTGATCAATCAATCAATTGTATTTATTGAGCGCTTACTGTGTGCAGAGCACTGTACTAAGTGCTTGGGAAATACAACTTGGCAACACATAGAGACAGTCCCTACCCAACAGTGGGCTCACAGTCTAAAAGGGGGAGACAGAGAACAAAACCAAACATTCTAACAAAATAAAATAAATAGAATAAATAGAATAGATATGTACAAGTAAAATAAATAAATAAATAAATAAATAAATAAATAGAGTAATAAATATGTACAAACATATATACATATACAGGTGCTGTGGGGAAGGGAAAGGGCGGAGATGAGGAGGGAGTTAATCATTATTTATCAAATATTCACAGGCAGTAGCATATATCCATCCTTACCCTCTGTTCTGAGCAGAAATGACTCTGAATCCCTGGAATCGCAATATAGTAATAATAGCAATAATGGCATTTATTAAGCGCTTACTATGTGCAAAGCACTGTTCTAAGCGCTGGGGAGGTTACAAGGTGATCAGGTTGTCCCACGGGGGGGGCTCACAGTCTTAATCCCCATTTTACAGATGAGGTAACTGAGGCCCGGAGAATCAATCAATCAATCATATTTATTGAGCGCTTACTGTGTGCAGAACACTGTATCAAGCGCTTGGGAAATACAGGTTGGCAACATATAGAGACAGTCCCTACCCAACAGTGGGCTCACAGTCTAAAAGGGGGAGACAGAGAACAAACCAAACATACTAACAAAATAAAATAGAGTAGATATGTACAAGTAAAATAAATAGTTTAAGGGGCTACTCACTCCGTCTTGCCAATTGATCTTTAAGATTATGCGGTTATCACCATAGCGACTCACCTCATTGTGGCACCCACCCGGCCCTCTCCCTCCACTTAGGGGGACCACAACAGGCGCTGTCCGAATAACAACCCCAGTTCCATCTTATGATTCTCCTAAGCATCTGCTGAGGGATCTCCCCCTGAGGCATCCAGGCAGTAGGAAACTGGACCAGAAACAAAGGAATCGATTGATCGTATTTATTGAGCTCTTACTGTGTGCAGAGCACTGTACTTAAGCACTTAGGAGGGTACAATACATCCGAGTTGGAAGACATTCCCTGCCCAAAAGGAACTTACAGTCTAGGCCGAAAGAGAGGGAGTGTAGAGTTCACGTGGGAAGAATATGACACGGGGGCACTAGACAGATGGGGTGGGCAGTACTATGATAAACTCTTCTGATTGTGGGCTTGGCAGAGTAGATGAAGAATTGGAGAGAAAAGTACGGGTGTGAGTATGTAGCTGACCGAACGAGTGTGAAAACAAGGGTGAAACAACACACCTAGTTGTGTCGATTATGAAGACGCTGGATGGAGAGTAAGTGACGTCACCCTCCCCTGACCAGGAGGCCAAGTAACAATAGCGGCGGGTCCTTGAATATGCTTTGTGACCTTGTCTTCATTTCTCCTTCATTGTTTATGGAAATACTTTATAGCCTATTTCCATTTCCACAACCCCTTTGTTCTATTGTTTCCCACTGGTCTGGGTGGGCAGGCTGGTTGTAGTTTTGCAATTCCAGTTGCATTTGTAGTTGAGGGAAGATTCAAAACTCCTATAGAAAACGTTGTTGTCTAAAGCTTCCTATAACTTAAAAAGCTGCTTATTTGAGGTGAAAAAAGAGAGTGGACAAATACAGTCTTACTTGATTTATCATCTTATTTCCTTATTTGGAACTGAATATGGGATTACAGAACTGCCCTCTCAAAGGTCACCAATGACCTCCTTCTTGCCAAATCCAACGGCTCCTACTCTGTCCTAATCCTCCTCGACCTCTCAGCTGCCTTGGACACTGTAGACCACCCCTTCTCCTCAACACGCTATCCAACCTTGGCTTCACAGACTCCGTCCTCTCCTGGTTCTCCTCTTATCTCTCCGGCCGTTCATTCTCAGTCTCTTTTGCAGGCTCCCCCTCCCCCTCCCATCCCCTTACTGTAGGGGTTCCTCAAGGGTCAGTTCTTGGTCCCCTTCTGTTCTCGATCTACACTCACTCCCTTGGTGAACTCATTCGCTCCCAAGGCTTCAACTATCATCTCTACGCTGATGACACCCAAGTCTACATCTCTGCCCCTGCTCTCTCTCCCTCCCTTCAGGCTCATGTCTCCTCCTGCCTTCAAGACATCTCCATCTGGATGTCTGCCTGCCATCTAAAACTCAACATGTCCAAGACTGAACTCCTTATCTTCCCTCCCACACCCTGCCCTCTCCCTGCCCTTCCCATCACTGTGGACGGCACTACCATCTTTCCCATCCCACAAGCCCACAACCTTGGTGTCATCCTCGACTCTGCTCTCTCGTTCACCCCCCACATCCAATCCGTCACCAAAACCTGCCGGTCTCACCTCCGCAACATCGCCAAGATCCGCGCTTTCCTCTCCATCCAAACCACTACCGTGCTGATTCAATCTCTCATCCTATCCCGACTGGATTACTGCATCAGCCTCCTCTCCGATCTCCCATCCTCCTGTCTCTCCCCACTTCAGTCTATACTTCACGCTGCTGCCTGGATCATCTTTGTGCAGAAACGCTCTAGGCATGTTACTCCCCTCCTCAAAAATCTCCAGTGGCTAGCAGTCAACCTACGCATCAGGCAAAAACTCCTGACTCTCAGCTTCAAGGCTGTCCATCACCTCGCCCCCTCCTACCTCACCTCCCTTATTTCCTTCTCCAGCCCAGCCCGCACCCTCCGCTCCTCTGCCGCCGCTAACCTCCTCACGGGGCCTCATTCTCGCCTGTCCCGTCGTCGACCCCCGGCCCACGTCCTCCCCCGGGCCTGGAATGCCCTCTCTCCGCACATCTGCCAAGCTAGCTCTCTTCCTCCCTTCAAGGCCCGGCTGACAGCTCACGTCCTCCAGGAGGCCTTCCCACACTGAGCCCCCTTCTTCCTCTCCCCCTCCACTCCCCCCTGGCCCTACCTCCTTCCCCTCCCCGCAGCACCTGTATATATGTTGGTACAGATTTATTACTCTATTTACTTGTACATATTTACTATTCTATTTTATTTTGTTAATATGTTTTGTTTTGTTGTCTGCCTCCCCCTTCTAGACTGTGAGCCCACTGTTGGGTAGGGACCGTCTCCATATGTTGCCAAGTTGTACTTCCCAAGCGCTTAGTACAGTGCTCTGCACATAGTAAGCGCTCAATAAATACGATTGAAAAGAAAAAAAAAGAACATGCTTGGTTTTGATTATCTATAGATTATTATTGTTGTTATTATTAATTGTATTTATTGAGCGCTTGTGCAATCAATCATTCAATCGTATTTATTGAGCGCTTACTGTGTGCAGAGCACTGTACTAGGCTCTTGGGAAGTCCAAGTTGGCAACATATAGAGACAGTCCCTACCGAACAGTGTGCCAAGTACTGTACTAAGCTTTTGGGGGAGTACAATATAGTACCAAATACATCCCTTGCCCACAATGAGCTCACAGTCTAGAGGGGGAGACAGACATTAAATAAATAAATAACAGATATATACAGGTATATACGTATGTGCTGTGGGGAAGGGAGGGTGGGTAAATGAAGGAGCACGCATGAGCGGCGCAGAAGGGAGAAAAGGAGGGCTCAGTCAGAGAAGGCTTCCTGGAGGAGATGTGCCTTCAATAAGGCTTTGAAGTGGGGGAGAGCCGTCATCTGTCTGATTTGAGAAGGGTGGGCGTTCCAGGCCAGAGGTAGGATGTGGGCGAGAGGTCGGCGGCGAGACAGATGAGATGGAGGTACAGTGAGAAGGTTAGCACCAGAGGATTGAAGTGTGTGGGCTGGGTTGCTCATCCAGTGTTATCTGACTAGTCTTGCCTTTTTTTTTTCTCCAAAACTGACCAAACTTGTTTCGGTGATAGAGACTTGAAAAGCCTGCTTTCTACCGTACTTTTTCAACTGTTTATCAGGAGCACTTCTGTAATCAATCAATCGTATTTATTGAGCACTTACTGTGTGCAGAGCACTATACTAAGTGCTTGGGAAGGACAAGTCGGCAACACATACAGTAGTCCCTACCCAACAGCAGGCTCACAGTTTAGAAGGGGGAGACAGAGAACAAAACCAAACATGCTAACAAAATAAAATAAATAGAATAGATATGTACAAGTAAGATAAATAAATAGAGCAATAAATATGTACATACATATATACAGGTGCTGTGGGGAAGGGAAGGAGGAAAGATGGGGGAGATAATGCGTCCCACCAAGGGGATTATTATCCAGGGAAATGAAAGCCTTTAGGCTGCTTTCATCCTCATTTTCCTCCTGTGATTTTGGTCATACTGAAAGAGGGGACTATTCACTAGAGGTTTGGTGGCCCTGGACAGATCACTTAGGCTCAGGGCCTCACTTACGGCTTTGGACTCGTACCACTTATATGAGCCAAAGGACTTGCCAGTGCTGTAGTTCACTCCTTAAAATGCCTCTTCCTCCTTGGACCGAACCTGCGACATCTTGGTCCCAGGGCTCTTGCACAGTATTTTCCCGTGATTAACTGCCCTTTAAAAATTGGTGGCTCTCGACAGCTTCGTGCTCTGCCCCTAAAATTGGATTGCGCACCGAGACAAAGAAAGTGGTGAATTTACACTTAGTATGGAGCTGCCCTGCCTGACAGAAAGCAGGGATAGCGAGATTAAAATTCAACTGGGATTAGGTAGCGTCCAAGTTTAACAAGAGAGAGAACTGAAATTATTGCTTTGAGACTCCGATCATTAAGTCCAACAAGAGTTGATGTGAGGCAGCCGAGCCAAGAAGCCCAGTAATTGTGGGTGAGAAGTGAATGAAGAAAATGTGGCTTGTTTCTTTGGGGCCTCTTCATACGGGAAGAAAAAGGAGTTTCTCCACCAAAACCGAACAACTGTGCATAGTAGTGATTAATTAAAAATCGTAATTCCTGTTCTTCTAAATGCGCACTTTCTGGCAGAATGTCAAGTTTCACAGAGCTCTAATTATAGTTTGCAAAGAATTCACTACTGTATCTGCAAACTTGTGATTGTAAATCAAGCTCCAATTGGTTTTGAAAGCTGGGTTTCTCCATTGTCACACATGTTGTGTTCTAAAAAGTCTCAGTTTTCCCTGCCAAAGGGTTTCTTCAGGCCAGAATTAAATTAAGTCTCATTTTGGCTAAGGCTTTGTAATATGCCTGCTATAAGGCGCCTTCTGTTTTGTGCACAATAAATGATCTATCTGTTCGGTGTTTGCAGGATTGGCGCATGCGCAGAATAAGCTCTGTACCCATTATAACTGGGAGGCAGATGTGCTGCTTCAGTCCTGGCCCGCTGCGGATCTACAGGAACTTCAGCAGCCCGACACGGTGGAGATGTCCATTCTGGTAAGCGACTGGCCTTATTACATTTCAGACGCAAATCCCTATACTCCTGGAGTCTTGTTCTAAACCCCCGCCGCCCCCCGAGCAATCCTCTCCTTGGGTTGGCTTGCTCAGAGTCCCTTTAGGTCATCCTAGTTGTTCCTATCCAATTCGTGGGTAGAAACTGACTCACCTGACTATTTCAGTTCACTGTGAAACGAGCAGCGTATCTAACACATGCCCTTCGGAGAATGAAAAAGTCAGAGCAGAGTTTGGGGTTGTTGAAGGGTTCTCTAACCCCCTTAATCTCCAATTTGGTTACCCGGGTCTTTGAATTTTACAAACACAGTCTCCTCGAACACGCGGTTTCTCTTCGTATCGGGACTAGAACCCAACGGAAGAATTAGGGAACATTCTTACTGCACCTTGCGTCCCTCTGAATAGAATGTGGGGTTGGAAAAAAGACTTCTGCCTCAGTCAAGGGTTACTACAATACAAGTTTTCCTTAATGGAGGAGTCTTCAAGAATCCTACCTCCGCATTGCGGAAGAACTCACTGAATACCAAAAGGAACCCCATTTACCTGCTCTGGTCCTCCCTGCTAACTTCATATTGTTTCATCATCATCATCATCAGTCGTATTTATTGAGCACTTACTATGTGCAGAGCACTGTACTAAGCGCTTGGGAAGTACAAATTGGTAACATATAGAGACAGTCCCTACCCAACAGTGGGCTCACAGTCTAAAAGGGGGAGACAGAGAACAAAACCAAACATACTAACGAAATAAAATAAATAGAATAGATATGTACAAATAAAATAGAGTAATAAATATGTACAAACATATATACATATATACAGGTGCTGTGGGGAAGGGAAGGAGGTAAGATGGGGGGCATGGAGAGGGGGACGAGGGTGGATTCTGGAACTCTGAGGTCTTGGAGAAAAGTACCACCCTTGGGAAGTGCTCCATTTCCCAGAGCTAGCAACCATTTCAACCATGCAAGCAGAAAAGGCTACTGATTTCAACCTGGGACCTAGTAGTAATCATAGTGATAGTATTTATTTAGCGTTTAACTGCATACAAGGCAAACAGCAGCTGTGCGCTGGGAAAGAATACATGGGTGAGAATTGAACAGTTCCTGGCTCACGGTCTAGAATGTCAAGATAAGTTTATCCTCATCCTGCAGGCAGGGAATCGGGGGCCTTGGGGAAATGGTTCTGGCACCAGCCCTTGTACATCAGGGTGCTCAGAGACAACTATTTCCTGGTGATTTGATAAATGTGTGACTTGCCTAAATCCCTTAAGGAATTCGTAGCTGAGTTGAGGCCGGCGTACCTAAGGCATTCTGAACCATCCCCCGACCACCAAGATCCCATCCAGTAGACCTTCCCGTGTCATCTTATCAGTTGCTCAGGAGACCGTGAGCCCAGTTTGGTAGGGACTGTCTCTATATGTTGCCAACTTGTACTTCCCAAGCGCTTAGTACAGTGCTCTGCACTCAGTAAGCACTCAATAAATACGATTGATCGATTGGCACGATTGATGGATTGATTCCCTGCCTCTGCTTCTCCCACAACCTCTAGCTGCCTAACACAAGGGCACTTCAGAACTAGAACCTCCATCAGAGGGAGGGCCAAGAAATTTCAAAGGGATAAAACTCAAATCGATTAACTTTGCTACTTATTAGCAGGCCGGAGAAGTGTCATAATAATAATAATAATGAAGGCATTTATTAAGCGCTTACTATGTGCAAAGCACTGTTCTAAGCGCTGGGGAGGTTACAGGGCGATCAGGTTGCAATAATAAATAATAATGATGGCATTTATTAAGCGCTTACTGTGTGCAAAGCACTCTTCTAAGTGCTGGGGAGGTCACAAGGTGATCAGGTTGTCCCCAGGGGGGCTCACAGTTTTTAATCCCCATTTTACAGATGAGGGAACTGAGGCTCAGAGAAGTGAAGTGACTTGCCCAGAGTCACACAGCTGACAATAAATAGCATGGATGGAGCGAGGACCCCTCTCCGACGGCCGTTAGGGCTAAGGGGCGAACTTGGCGACGAGCCCACTGTTGGGTAGGGACCGTCTCCATATGTTGCCAACTTGTACTTCCCAAGCGCTTAGTCCAGTGCTCTGCACACAGTAGGACGGAAGAGCTGAAATAAGAGCTGGGGTTTTAGCTCCACAAGCCTCCCTCTAACCCTGACCACGAAGGATTGTGGATCAACTGTACAGCGAAAAGAGACATTGATTTGAATTTAAATTATAGCAAGGGACTGGAAACCTGCTTTGGGAAGCCCCGTTGGATTTCAACCCCATTGCCTTCATGACACAGCCCTGACGGGGACCTCGCCCTGCCCACTGAGAGAGCGTGTATCTTTTAGTCAAGCTGTTGATCGGGTGAAGAGTGCACCGCCGTGCGAAGCAGGAGACCAAGGTTCCAGCCAGGACTAGTCCTGGTTCTGCCACTTGCCTGTTGTGTGACCTTGGAAAAGTCACTTAACAAGCGGTGTGGCTTAGTGGAAAGAGCACGAACTTGGGAGTCAGAGGTCATAGGTCATGTCTGCTGTGTCTGCTGTGTGACCTTGAGCAAGTCACTTCTCTGGGCCCCAGTTCCCTCATCTGTAAAACGGGGATTAAGACTGTGAGCCCCACGTGGGACACCCTGATCACCTTGTATCCCCCCAGCGCTTTGCACATGGTAAGCGCTTAACAAATACCATCATTATTATTAAGTCACTTCTCTGGGCCTCATTGACCAAATCTGGAAAATGGGGATTAAGACTGTAAGCCTCAAGTGGGACAACCCGATTATCTTGTATCTACCCCATCATCATCATCATCAATCGTATTTATTGAGCGCTTACTGTGTGCAGAGCACTGTACTAAGCGCTTGGGAAGTACAAGTTGGTAACATATAGAGGCAGTCCCTACCCAGCAGTGGGCTCACAGTCTAAAAGGGGGAGACAGAGAACAAAACCAAACATACTAACAAAATAAAATAGAATAGATATGTACAAGTAAAATAAATAAATAAATAGAGTAATAAATATGTACAAACATACCCCAGCACTTAGAACAATGTTTGGCACATAGTAAGCGCTTAAATCCATTATTATTATTATTCTTTGTGCCTCAGTTATCTCAACTGTAAAATGGAGACTACAACTGTGAGCTCCATGTTGGACATGGATTGTATCCAATCTAATTAGTTTGTATCTACCCCAGTGCTTAGTACAGTGCCTGGTACATAGTAAGTGCTTAAAAAAAATCCCATTTGAAAAAAAGGACTGTACTTGTGGGCTGTATGGGGAAGCAGCGTGGCTCAGTGGAAAGAGGACAGGCTTTGGAGTCAGAGGTCGGTGGTTCAGATCCCGGCTCCGCCAATTGTCAGCTGTGTGACTTTGGGCAAGTCACTTTACTTCTCTGGGCCTCAGTTACCTCATCTGTAAAATGGGGATTAAGACTGTGGGCCCCCCATGGGACAACCGATCACCTTGTAACCTCCCCAGCGCTTAGAACAGTGCTTTGCACACAATAAGCGCTTAATATTATCATTATTATTATTTTTATGCCATCAGTGGTGAAGGCGCCGTTCCCCCACAGAGAGCTCTGACCTGTTGACCCCATCCAATTTGCTTGGACCCCATCCAATTTGCTTGGTATTATCATTATTATTATTTTTATGCCATCAGTGGTGAAGGTGCCGTTCCCCCCCAGAGACCTCTGATCTTTTGACTCCGTCCAATTTTCTCAAGTCATCATGCCCCATTTAGCCTCCATACCCAAACTACCTTGCCTTGATGACCAAATCGACGCTCTACTGAACTCAACTCAGTCACTCCCCTATCCCTTTGTTGATCTCCATACCACTAAAACCCACAGCCCTGGATCAGCTCCACAGTCCACCTTCTTCGCACTTGTGCACAAGCCACGGAGCGCTGCTGGGAGGAATTCTAGATATGAGGCCGACTTTGTCCACTTCAGATTTATCCTTGGGTGCTTTAACTCTGCCCCGTCCTCTGCCCTGCAAAATAATTTCTTCAACCTTAGCGGTACCCATGCCCATTGCCCTCCCAAGTTGTTCCAGGCATTTAACTCCCTCCTCAAACCCCCTGCCCCCCTGCTTCTCCCATCCCTTTCCCTTAATGATCCGGCCACCTATTTTATTGAGAAAATTGACATCATTCATTCAGTCGTATTTATTGAGCGCTTACTGTGTGCCGAGCACTGTACTAAGCGCTTGGGGAGTCCAAGTTGGCAACATATAGAGACGGTCCCTACCCAACAGCGGGCTCACAGTCTAGAAGGGGGAGATCTCCCTGAAATCTCCATGTCCCTCTCCAGCCTCTCCCCTCTTCTAGCCCCTTCTTCACCTCTCCCGTCTTTCCCAGGAGTATCTGTAGAGGAGATGTCCTGTCTTCCCTCACATTCCACCCCCTCCACCTATGCATCTGCCCCCATTCCTTCCCACCTTACCAAGACACTTGCCCCCTCTCTTCTTCCCTTCCTCACTGCCATCTTCAGCTGTTCACTCTCCAGTGGTTTTCTTCCTCACAGCTTTCAAATATGCCCATGTCTCCCCATCCCCAAAAAACCCTCCCTTGACCCCACGGCTTCCTCCAGTTATCAGCCCATTTCCCTTCTACTTTTCTTCTTCAGACTCCTTGAGCGAGTTGCCTACACCCGCTGTTCAAGTTCCTCCCTTTCAATTCTCTCCTTGACTTCCTCCAGTGTGGCTTCTGTGCCCCTCGCTCCACAGAAACCGCCTCTCAAAGGTCACCAGTGATCTCCTTCTTGCCAAATCCAACATCCTCTACTCCATCCTAATCCTCCTTGACCTCTCAGCTGTCTTCAACACTGTCAACCACCCCCTTCTCCTGGAAACATTATCCAACCTTGGCTTCAGTGACATTGTCAGAAGAAGCAGCATGACCTAGTGGCTAGAGCACGGGCCTGGGAATCAGAAGGACCTGGGTTATAATACCGGCTCCACTATTTGTCTGCTGTATGATCTTGGGCAAGTCAGTTCATTTTTCTGTGCCTCAATGACCTCATTTGTAAAATGGGGATTAAGACTGTGAGCCCCATATGGGACAGGGACTGTGTCCAACCTGATTAGCTTGTATCTAGCCCAACACTTAGAACGCTGCCTGGCACATAGTGCTAAACAAATACCATTAAAAAACAAAACAACAACAACAAAAAAACCTCTCTTCACCTGATTTTTATACTGTCTCTCTGGCCGTTCATTCTCAGTCTCTTTTGCGGGCTCCTCCTCTGCCTCCCACCCCAGTGCTGGGTCCCCTTCTAATCTTTATCTACACCTACTTGGGGAACTAATTCACTCACATGACTTCAAATAATATCTCAGTGAGAATGATACCCAAATCTACATCATCATCATCATCATCAATCGTATCTATTGAGCGCTTACTGTGTGCAGAGCACTGTACTAAGCGCTTGGGAAGTACAAGTTGGTAACATATAGAGACAGTCCCTACCCAGCAGTGGGCTCACAGTCTAAAAGGGGGAGACAGAGAACAAAACCAAACATACTAACAAAATAAAATAAATAGAATAGATATGTACAAGTAAAATAAATAAATAGAGTAATAAATATGTACAAACATATATACATATATACAACTACAACTCCAGCCCTGATCTCTCTCCCTCTCTGCAGGCTCACATTTCCTCCTGCCTTCAAGACATCTCTTCTTGGATGGTCTCCTGTCACCTCAAACTTAACACGTCTAAAACAGAACTTCTTGTCTTCCCACCCGAACTTTGTCCTCCCCCTGACTTTCCCATCACTATAGACAGGACCTCCATCCTTTCTGTCTCACAAGGATAACCTTGGTGTTATCCTTGACTCCTCTTTCTCATCCATCCCGCATATTCAATCCATCACTAAATCCTGTCGGTTTGACCTTCACAGCATGGCTAAAATCTCCCCTTTCCTCTCCATCCAAACTGCTACTGTGTTCATCATCATCATCATCAATCGTATTTATTGAGCGCTTACTATGTGCAGAGCACTGTACTAAGCGCTTGGGAAGTACAAATTGGTTAATCCAGTCACTTATCCTTTCCCTCCTTGATCACTGTATCAGCCTCCTTGCTGACCTCCCTGCCCCCGTCTCTCCCCACTCCAGTCCATACTTCACTATGCCGCCTATATCATTTTTCTGCAGAAAAGTTCAGGCCTTGTTTCCCCTCTCCTTATGAACCTCATAGGTTTGCCCATCCACTTCTGCATCAGAGACCCCTCACGTTGGTTTTAAAGCACTCAATCATCTTGTCCCCTCTTACCTCTCCGCGCTACTCTCCTATTACTAACCAGCCCGCACACTTCACATCCGTAATGCTAACCTTCTCTCTGTACTTCCATCTCATCTGTCTTATTGTCCACCTCCCGCCCATGTCCTGCCTCTGGCCTGGAATGCCCTCCTTCTTCATATCCAACAATTACTTTCCCTGCCTTCAAAGCTTTATTGAAGGTACATCTCCTCCAAGAAGCCTTCCCTAAGCCCTCCTTTCCCTTTTTCCCCACTCCCTTCTGCGTCACCGTGACTTGCTCCCTTTATTCATTCATTCAATCATATTTATTGAGCGCTTACTGTGTGCAGAGCACTGTACTAAGCGCTTGGGAAGTCCAAGTTGGCAACATATAGAGACGGTCCCTACCCAACAGTGGGCTCACAGTCTAGAGGGGGGGGAGACAGAGAACAAAACAAAACATATTAACAGAATAAAATAATTAGAATAAATATGTACAAATAAAATAAATGAATAGTCATGCCGTCACCCAGGCCCACAGTACTTGTGTGCATATCTGTAATGTATTTATATTATTGTCTGTCTCCCCCTCTAAACTGTAAGCTCGTTGTGGGCAGGGAATGTGTCTGTTATTATAGTGTACCCTCCCGAGCACTTAGTACAGTTCTCTGCACACAGTGAGGATTCAGGGAATTCGATTGAGTGACTAATTGACCAAAGAAACTCCTAGGGCCTTCCTCAAGGTAGACAGGCCCAGCAGGAATCCTGGAAAAGTATTGGCTGCCATGGGCAGGGAGGGTGGTGGGGGAGATGGGACAAAGATCTCGGTGGCTTCCAAGGCAGCTTCCTGGCAGATTGCGGCAAAACCACATCAGCAAGATACTGTGGTATCTGAGGCAGTAAAGGGGTCCTGCACATTGGGAGAGATCATTGTGTCAGTGTGCTGCATCCCTACTCGCCTATTTGCTCATTGCCCCCTGTGCCCCAGGTGGAACGGGACTAGCCGAGGTGAGGACTAGAGAGTGGTGCCAGCCAAACCACCCGCACCGGAGCCAATTTTTACGTAGTTTCTCGGTCCCGAGACCTTCGGACCGAGGCCGGACCCTCGTTCCCAGCGGCAAACTCCGTCGGGTGGCTGGGAAGTTAGGGAAGAGAGAAGGGGAGGGAAGAGGTGTATATATATGTATATATGTATATGCATGTATATATGTATATATGTTTGTACATATTTATTACTCTATTACTACTACTACTACTACTACTACTACTACTACTATTACTACTACTACTACTATTACTACTACTATTATTACTCTATTTATTTTACTTGTACATATCTATTCTATTTATTTTATTTTGTTAGTATGTTTGGTTTTGTCTCCCCCTTTTAGACTGTGAGCCCACTGTTGGGTAGGGACTGTCTCTATAGGTTGCCAATTTGTACTTCCCAAGCGCTTAGTACAGTGCTCTGCACACAGTAAGCGCTCAGTAAATACGATTGGTGATGATGATGAGGTGGTGTTTCTTATACAGCAGTTAAAATATTTACAAATTATCAGTGTCCGCTCTCCAGTCAGTGTAGCTTTCCTGACCCACACTTAGATACATCTGTCCAATGACATGTGACAATGGAATTGCTTCCATACTTCTCTCTGATAGAGTGTTAGGAAAAAATAACCCTTTACGGTTGAGCCAGCTTTTTCGGGGGAGAAAGAAAACTAAGTAAATGAACACTTTGGCAGAGTGGCTCAGGAAGCCTGGCTCGTGACCCAGGAGCTGCGTCCTTGTCTTGTTTAAACCCTGAGAGCAGAAAGGACAGTAGTTTTACGGTGCGGCTGAGCACTCCAGCCGCCCAGAGGCCCCCTTCCCGTGTCTGGCCCTTCTGCCATCTGTGTAAACAAAGAGTCTGGAGAGAAAAACCAACATTTGGAAAGGGAACAATTTTAGGCCTGGAGATGATCCTGTTTCCCAGCTGCTCTCCGTTGCCAGCTCCGCCTCAGCCCTGCAATTGGATCCTCCCCTTCGGGGCACCCGTCGGGTACCGGGCCGGGATCTGTGTCGCAAGTTGACTGCTCTCCTGCAGAAAATCTCTGGGGTAGAGGCCTCTGCCAAACTGTGGTTGGCGTTTCTGTGAGGTGGGCCCAGGGCTTATGTTACTTCGTGTTCTTCAGCCCAGATGAAAAAACGGCGACCACGGGTCAGTGCATTACCCCAGATGGAGTGCCTGTTGGAGAATTGGGAGTCTTTCGAAACCACGAAGGCCTGCTCTTGGGTAGGCAAGCTGGGTGGAAAAATCAGTCAATAGAGGTTACAGCCAGAGATTCTGCTTTTTCCCTCAATCAATCAATCAATCGTATTTATTGAGCGCTTACTATATGCAGAGCACTGTACTAAGCGCTTGGTCACCCTCTCAGTCACTTGAGGGTGTTCTCGGCAGCGATGCTGTCTTGATTGGGAAAGGGTTCCGATGGGGAAGTTTCCATTGCAGGCTTCCCTGCCAGATGGAGGATCTACTCTCCAGCTTCACTTCTGACCACCTTCCTTACTGGGAAGAGGACGTGCTTATAAACATCTCATTATCAAAAGCCATGCAAACGCTATGCTTATAAACATCGTATCAACAAAAGCCATGCAAACTCGAGTATGTAATCCGTCATCATCCTAATGCAGTACACCAAACGCTGGAATTCTTCAATAGCTCACAGTTTATACCATTTAAAGAAACAACCCAAAAAACTCTTGAGCTCAAATTAATTCCTGAGCCCAGGAATTACGTTATGAACTTTCTATGAACATGATCCTTTTGTTTTTTGTGGTTTTTTTTAAGGAATTGATTTTAGAGCTTTGGGGATTTGGTTCATATTTTACTCTAAGAAACCTGACCATGTGACGACAAAAGTGGCTTTATGATATTTAGGCCACGCGTGTATTCTGTAGCCAGAGAACAGTATCACACTGAGGATATTTTAGTGCCTCCCACCAACCAGAGTATCTGCGAAGTATTTAGAAAACACGCAATCTTGGAAAGGCCGGGGCTGAGACCGGCCATCTCTGTGGTATTCCTGCCTTCCTCGGCTTCGTCAGATTCCATTTCGTTCTGCTTTCAAGAAGTGGAGAGTTGATATTTTTTTTTTCCTTCTACCCAGTAACCAGTAAGAGAAGCAGTGTGGCCTAGTGGATAGTGCACCGACCTGGGAGACAGAAGGACCTGGGTTCCAATTCCGGCTCTGCCACTGGCCTGCTGTGTGACTTTAGGCAAGTCACTTCACTTCTCTGTGCCTCAGTTACCTCATCTATAAAATGGGGATTAAGAGCGTGAGCCCCATGTGGGACGTGGACTGTGTCCAACCTGATTAACTTGTATCTACCCCAAGTACAGTGCCTGGCGCTTAGTAAGCGCTTAACACATATCGTAACCACCTCCTACTCCATCCCACCCCCCCAAAAAAAAACCACCAGAAAAACACCTTGTCTACGAAAACAAGCCTGTGATTACATGTTTAATAATAATAATAATGATGGCATGTGTTAAGTGCTTACTATGTGCGAAGCACTGTTCTAAGCACTGGGGGGGATACAAGGTGATCAGGTTGTCCCGCGTGGGGCTCACAGTCTTAATCCCCTTTTTACAGATGAGCTAACTGAGGCTCAGAGAAGTTAAGTGCCTTGCCCAAGGTCACACAGCAGACATATGGCGGAGCCGGGACTAGAACCCGTGACCTCTGACTCTCAAGCTAGAGGTCACAGGCTAGGGTCACAGAAGGCTGGAAGGTCAGGTGGCCTGGCCTGTTCAAACCACCAGGCATCACCTCCCTCTACTTCTCTGGTTTTCAGATCAATAACAAAGCCTGTGGCAAGATTCCTGTGCCTCAGCAGTTCACCCAGGACCCAGAGAAAATCCACGATTTGGTTCTCCAGACTGAGCTGGGAAGAAATCTCCTCCAGGGCCGCACCATCCAAAAGGCCTTCCTCTCCCCCAGAACAGCTCTCATCAACTTCCTTGTGCAGGAATAACAGCGACTTCTTCGTCCCGGAGGCCCCGACCTGTTGGTGACCGGGCTTCCTGGGGAAACCCATGGCATCCTGGAGGGTGGAAGGAAACCCTGTGGAGAGCATCGCATCCATCGGGAACCAAAGTCAGGAAAGTCCCTGTTAGGGAGACTCTGCCTCCTCGTTTTACTTTCTTCAAGTTGGAGGTAGCTCCTGGTGAAGCAGAATTACGGAGACCAGGAAAAGAGGATGGGAGAAATCCCAAGCCAGCTGTCTCTGAATCTACCTTTGGTGCATTTGGCCCGCAACTGTGCCGCCTCGGGTTTTTCCAAGAAACGTCAAAAGCGTCTCGCGCCTACGGACACCTGGTGTGAAGAGTTGGTGAAGGAAGTCACAAAACATCTTCAAAATCATGTTTTAACCCCTCCTTTTATTATTTTTTTTTTTTAAACGGGCTGATGCGGCTCTGAGCCCACTGATGATAAAAGCACGATTCACCCCGAGGGAGCAGTGGATCGGACCTGGTTTGGCACCATTTCTTTACGTCTGAAATTAATCCATTCATTCAGTCGTATTTATTGTCAGAGTGTACTGATGAGTACTACTGCTGTGCAGATTGGCTGGGCTGAAGATGGGAATTGAGTATTCCACTAGAACTTTCAACCCCTGTCATGTTTCTGCCCTGCCCATTTTAACTAAAATCAGCATTTTTTGTTGTTAGAATATGCAAGAATGTTCTACTTGATTTTGTTGCTTATCCAGAACTTTTTTTGACCACTAAAATTCACGTTCAGCAACCCTCCCTGGGTCCCGAGGAAGCATAGATGTGTAGTTGCAATGCAACTGGCCAATTTCATGGATGAAGAACTTATTAAAATGCTTTTCATACAATGTGTGTGATTTGGAAATTTTCACATGTCTGCGTTCTTCTGATTCTGAGGTTTAGTTCAGAACAGTGAATGCCTTCATATGGATAACACTTGGAAACAAATGCAGCTCCCCAGCCATCGACCGCTACTTCGGTCCAGGAGCTTATCGGATCCCAACGAGACGACAGGATCAGCTCTCTCACCGGTCTCCCTGCCTTCACCCTCTCCAGTCCATATTTCAC
Organism: Tachyglossus aculeatus; assembly: GCF_015852505.1. Classification (NCBI taxonomy): domain Eukaryota; kingdom Metazoa; phylum Chordata; class Mammalia; order Monotremata; family Tachyglossidae; genus Tachyglossus; species Tachyglossus aculeatus. The sequence continues at coordinate 37,131,989 of NC_052067.1, read as the reverse complement.
TCTGCATCCCAGATCATTTTTCTAAAGCTCCATTCTACACACTTCATGATGAAGATGATGATGACGGCATTTGTTAAGCGCTTACTATGTGCAAAGCACTGTTCTAAGCACTGGGGAGGTTACAAGATGATCAGGTTGCCGCACAGGGGGCTCACAGTCTTAATCCCAATTTTCCAGATGAGGTAACTGGACATCACCCACTACTTTAAACCTCCAAAGGTTACCCTTTCCTGTCCGCGTCAAACAGAAACTCAGAAACACTGGCTTTAAGGTACTCCACCCCCTTAAGGTATTCTCTCCCCCATTACTCTTTCCCCTACACCCCTGTTTACGTTCTCTATTCACCTCGATCTCGCCTCACTATGTCCTGCTCACGACTCCTATCTCCTGCCCTGCCTTCTCTCTGGAACTCCTTCCCCTTTCAAATCTACCAAAACACAGCTTTCCCTATGTTAAAAAGGCCTTCTTAAATCCTCCCTCCTCCAGAACTTCTTCCCGATTAATGTTTCTTCTGTCTAGGTCAGTGTTTCTTCTCTCTAGGTCAGTGTGTCTTCTCTCTAGGTCATATTCATTCAATTGTATTTATTGAGCGCTTACTGTGTGCAGAGCACTGTACTAAGCACTTATTGTTCCAGCACCCTACCAATCAATCAGTGTAATGTAATAATGGCATTTGTTATGCACTTACTGTGTGCAAAGCACTGTTCTAAGTGCTGGGGGGATACAAGGTGATCAGGTTGTCCCACGTGGGGCTCACAGTCTTAATCCCCATTTTACAGATGAAGGAACTGAGGCTCAGAGAAGTGAAGTGACTTGCCCAAGGTCGCACAGCAGACATGTGGCAGAGCCGGGATTCGAACCCATGACCTCTGACTCCCAAGCCCGGGCTCTTCCCAGTGGTATTGAGTGCTTACTGTGTGCAGAGCACTGTACCAAGCTCTTGGAGGAGTATTACCTCCTCACCAACACACAACTATCCGTATCACTTCCATACATATTAACTTACGTATTCTACTATTTAAGGCACTTACTCATCCACGTATCCGTATTTTCGCTTTCTTTTACCTCCTATCAGTAAATATTTCGTATCTGTGTCCCCTGCTAGATTATAAGCTCCTTGAGGGCAAGGAATGGTGTCTTCTCTCTCTGTTGTACTCATCATCATCATCATCAATCGTATTTATTGAGCGCTTACTGTGTGCAGAGCACTATACTAAGCGCTTGGGAAGTACAAGTTGGCAACATATAGAGACAGTCCCTGCCCAACAGTGGGCTCACAGTCTAAAAGGGGGAGACAGAGAACAAAACCAAACATACTAACAAAATAAAATAAATAGAATAGATATGTACAAGTAAAATAAATAGAGTAACAAATATGTACAAACGTATATACATATATACAGGTGCAGTGGGGAAGGGAAGGAGGTAAGATGGGGGGATGGAGATGGGGACGAGGGGGAGAGGAAGGAAGGGGCTCGGTCTGGGAAGGCCTCCTGGAGGAGGTGAGCTCTCAGTAGGGCCTTGAAGAGAGGAAGAGAGCTAGCTTGGCGGATGGGCGGAGAGAGGGCATTCCAGGCCCGGGGGATGACGTGGGCCGGGGGTCGATGGCGGGACAGGCGAGAACGAGGTATGGTGAGGAGATTAGCGGCGGAGGAGCGGAGGGTGCGGGGTGGGCTGTAGAAGGAGAGAAGGGAGGTACTCCCAAGTGCTTAGCACAATTAGACGCTCGATAAATGTAGGTTGATCTCAAAAAGTGATGCCTAGCTTCTGGATAAACAGCCCACCCAAGAGCTTTCAAAAGTCATCAGGCCCCCAAACATTGTAGCAGGCCACTGAGCCTTCAGTTGTTCCTGTGCAAGGCTCAGAAAGCGATACGCGCCAAATCTCAAGGCTGGGTTGACTTGCTCTCCCAGCCTGCTGCTCTGACTCTACAACACAGTTTTAGTCCACAGCTCCAGTGGTTTCCTTGAGGCTGAGCTGCCTGGGCCGCAACTTAAAATAGAAGAACCCCAGACCGGAGCAATGCTTTCCAATCCTCAATAGCCCATTAACTTCTTCCCCAGAAGCTGCAGTGGGAAAGCCGAAAAGCTAAATGTACAGAGTAGCTGGCCGAGCATCACGAACTACTCAAGATTGACCGAAGAGCTGCTGTGCGGACCTGCGGCTCGATGTTAGCGTCGATCGTGTCGAATCCTGGGGCTCGCTTACACTGTGAGCCTCATTTCTCACAGGGCCCATGTCCAACCTGATTAACTTGAACCTATTCCAGTGCTTGGCACCTAGTAAGTGTTTTAACAAATCTCAAAAATATTATTAAATGATCATAGTGATAACTCCTGCACACCAGAGAGTGCCGTGCAGGCAAGAGACTTTAGTAAGTGATCATTGTCATGCGAGATAGAGCAAACGCTACACTACTGTTCGAGCAACCTGTGCTGGGGCGGTCTCCCAATTTTTGCAGCGTTCACTAAAACTCCTCATCATCGGCTTAGTCCGGTCTGTCGCTTTACTGCCCTGCGGTTAACAGGTGGGGCTGACCAGACTCCCAGCGAAGATAACAACAGGACATCACTCTAATGCCTTTCCTTAAGATGGTTTAACCCAGTCTAACCCGCTCTCCTGGCCTGGAGCAAGCCCAGGAGAGGTTCCTGACAACTTGCCAAATTTCCTGTGGTAAACGACTGAATTGTAGTGTGGTGGCCAAAAGCGAGGAAGACCGACGAAGTGCTAAAGGTATGCTAAAGCCACACTGCAGCTGACTGTGGAGTGCTAGGAATTAACAAAAGCACCTAGGCGATGCAGCAATAAGCGACTAGTTTGAGCAAAGCAGCTTGCAGTCGGGAACGGCTAAAGTGGGAAACTCGGGATCTACCAACAGTGACCCGCGTATAAGCCAGAGGACGGTCTTCACGTGGGCTTAGTATGGAAAAAACCTCTGGTCACACGTGGATGACCAACGATAGTGTCATCTTTAAAGAAAATGGTGAATTGTGTGTGTGTGTGTGTGTAGAGAATACAAATGCTGCAAGTTGTGAATATATTTGAGAGTCCCCTCCTTACCCATGAAAATCATATCTGTAAAGAATGGAGAGAAGTAGAGTTGAGGTTCTGATGGGTCTACGCATGATAGTCATTTAGACCCAATGCCTGATTTCTTGATGTCTTTCTGCCCTGGCCGTGAAATCAGTGCTCATTTTCATGATTGCGTAGGGCACTTGGAGAGCACTGGGGAGTAAACAATAACAATGATAATGGTATTTGTTAAGCGCTTACTATATGCCAGGCGCTGTCCTAAGCTCTGGGTAACATCTCCAAAACTTTCAGTAAAATGTTTAATATTTTTATACTGAAGAGAGCAACCAAAATTAAAGAAAGGAATAATTTGTGGTGTAAGTCTCATGTCTCACTGTAGCTACAGGTTTGGCCCCAAAATTGTAATGGGATTATATTTATTATAGGGGGCTTTACCATTATTACTTAACTTTCCGTTTCAGATCATAGGCTGTACCCTGAAATTTAAGCTATGAACTAGCCTGCTTAGCTACTGCTTGAAGAGCCTAGCAAATAAAATCTCATGGCCTTTCATTCATTCGATTGCAAATATTGATTGCTTATTGTGAGCAGAAAATTGTACTAAGTGCTTGGGAGAGTAGAATATCAGAATAAACACAACACATTTCCTGCCCACAATGAGCTTACAGTCTAGAGGGACGAGCTTTATGCCTAATCTAAGCGTAAGCAAGTCAGGTTATTTTTCAGAATTTGAAACAATCTAAATAAATGTGTTGATCTTCAATTTTCCATTACAATTCTTCAAATTATGTAAAAGCTAAAAAGGCCATCCTTTAAATCATGAAGCAACGTTTGTTAGGCATTTTCAACAGCTGTCAAGCATCACCAAAGTGTCAGATGGTTTAAGGTCCATATGACCGGTGCAGATTAGGACCTGAAATGATTAAATTTTAAGGATCGTAGCATTGTAACAAACACAATCTTCCTATGACTTCTGGCTCATTCATTTTCTGTGCAGAGGAACAAACTTAGATTATTTTTACCATAAAGTGGGGGAGAGTAAGAGGAACAAATCAGGCAACAGAACTAGAGTGTTTGGAGATCTTTTTTTGGAAAGGGCAAATGCAGAATTTGTGGCTTACCTGTTTTAGGTCGTGGACTAAGTACGTATACACCAGAAGCCTTCCTGGTAGCTAAGAAGTCTTCCATCTACAAGCTAGTTGGGCAAGGATATTGTCTTGATTTCCACAAGCCTTCCTCTAATCTATCATTTAAAAACAGAAGGAGAAAAAACCCATTGGTAACTTCGCTTTCAATTGCTCCTCCTTTATCATTTAAAAACAGAAAGGAAAAAAAAACCCATTGGTAACTTCACTTTCAATTGCTCCTCCTTTATTCCAAGTTGCTCAAAGCCTTTTTATTCCTTCCCTTTTGGAGGTGTTAATGAATATAGCTGACCGATATTACAACTTGAGGTGGAAGGGAATTATGTTCGTCTGCTTTGTAGAGAGGGAAGCTATGGCCTACAGGTTGATCCTTCCCCGAATCACATGGTAAAACCCTGAGAAGGTACTCCAATCTTTCTAGACAAATCCCTTCTAGTTCTGACTACCCTCTTACAAAACAGGCACTTCAATTTCAAGGAAAAAAACATCACGAAGGCAGTTTACTATTTAAGCAACTGAAATCCTGACCAGAGTCTTGCGGTAAAATCTTATTTTCCAGTTATGTAGTAAACAGATTAGAAAATTATCTTGTCCCCCGTGTCATCGTTGAACACGAAGGAGCCTGTTGTAAGTGTAAAATCAACCTAGCAAGCGGGAATCAGCATCTGGATGTCTAATTGCAAATTTGGTATTTATAGGCAAATCTTAAGGGTAACGCCACCAGGAACTGAGTAATCGAGGGGTATGATTGGGTGCATTTTCTTTGGAAATCCGATTAAAGGATTTGTGTAAATGGAGGGTAGTAATTTGAAAAATGAAAGGCAAAGACTAGAATAGAAACCGAAGCCCATGTTAGCCAAGGAAAATAAAATCTCTTTCTTCTAGAAACCATCCTTCAAATAAATCAGAATCAATCTGGGAAACAAAAAATTTTATCCAAAGGATGTATAATTTGATTTGGCATTTCATTCCCTCTTCCGCCTACTTTGGAATATGTTCCTTTCATTTTTGTACTTCATTTTTGGCAGGAGGATCCAGCTGCATGTGGCTGGACTTCAGAGCAAACTCCCCAGTGGAAACATTCCCTCCTATTAAAGATTTGGTAAATTTGACTGTGTGGGCACCTAAGCCAAGCCTCTAGGCCATCTCTTAAATTTGCTTAATGTTGACACAGTTACTCTTGTTTGTAAAAATTCTTTATATAGTTGGTTATCGTAGGCAATAAGCTTTTAGGGGAGAGGCAATGTATGTTAGATTTGGAGGGCTCAGCATCCAGCATAACAATAGAGCTTTTTCTGCCAGCTCTTGCTCTGCCACTACCTCGTATCTGAAGGGGGTCCTCAAGGCTCAATTCTGAGTCGTCTTCCCACTTTACAGTAACTCCTCTGGGGTGATCATCCACGATTACTAAATATACCCCTCTAGCCTCTGCAATTTGGTATTTCTTCCCGTCTCCAAGGCATCTCTACGTGGATACCCTATTGGCGTCTCAAACTCAACATTCTCATAACTGAACTCTTCCTCTTCCCCAACCCCCCGAAGCCTCTCCTCCACCTAACCTTCCCACTGCAGTTGGCGTCTTCCCTGTAATAATAACAGTCCTAATGATGGTATTTGGGAAGTGCTTACTATGTGTCAAGTACTGATTTAAGAGCTGGGGTAGAGGCAAGCTAATCAGGTTGGACATAGTCCCTGTCCCTCATGGGGTCCCCAATCTTAATCCCCATCTTAATCTCCCCCTTTTAGACTGTGAGCCCACTGTTGGGTAGGGACTGTCTCTATATGTTGCCAACTTGTACTTCCCAAGCGCTTAGTACAGTGCTCTGCACACAGTAAGCGCTCAATAAATATGATTGATGATGATGACGATGATGATGATCTTACAGATGAAGTAACTGAGGCCCAGAGAAGTGAAGTGACTCACCCAAGGCCACCCAGCGCACAAGTGGAGGAGCCAGGAGTAGATCTCTCAGGGACATAACTTTGGCATTATACTTCTAGACTGTGAGCCCACTGTTGGGTAGGGACCGTCTCTATATGTTGCCAACTTGTACTTCCCAAGCGCTTAGTACTGTGCTCTGCACACGGTAAGTGCTCAATAAATACGATTGAATGAATGAATGAATGAACTTTTCCATCACTTTCAACCCCCACCTTCAGTCTGTCCCCAAATCCTCTTCGGCATTCCCAGATCCTCCCCTGCTTCTCTTTACAGGTGGCCCTCGCATTGATCCAGGCACATTTATATGCTGGCTTGACTGTCACATCAGCCTCATCGTTGACCTCACTGCTTCTAGTTTCTCCCCCTTCCAATCCATACTTCACTCTGCTGCCCAGATCATTTTTCTGAAATGTCTTTCTGCATGTCTCAAATCCTCTAAAACCTCAAATGGCTACCTATTCCTTTTTGCCTCGAGGAGAATCTCCTTACCATTGGCTTTAAGGCATTCAATCGGTTTCCTCCCATTTATCAACACTTCTGTCACTATACCCCAGCTCGCATTCTCTGTTTCTTTCCGGCGAACCTGCTCACTGTGATTCCATTTTTCAGAAATGTCTTTCTGCATGTCTCAAATCCTCTAAAACCTCAAATGGCTACCTATTCCTTTTTGCCTCGAGGAGAATCTCCTTACCATTGGCTTTAAGGCATTCAATTGGTTTCCTCCCGTTCATCAACACTTCTCTCACTATACCCCAGCTCGCATTCTCTGTTTCTTCCGGTGAACCTGCTCACTGTGATTCCATTTTATCTCTCTGCAGCTGACCTCTTGCTCATAATAATAATAATAATAATGGTATTTGTTAAGCGCTTACTATGTGCAAAGCACTGCTCATTCATTCATTCATTCAATCGTATTTATTGAGCGCTTACTGTGTGCAGAGCACTGTACTAAGCGCTTGGGAAGTACAATGCCATCCCCATTTCCATAGTCCTTCTGAAACCACATCTCCAGGAGGTTTCCTCTGATCAATTTATATTCTGTCCATTTTACAGTCCTACCAATTCCCTGATCAGCATCTCTTTACCACTGGAACACTTTAGTCACAAGCACCTATAAACTTTTTATATATATCTATTTTACCCTATTACTTGAGCACTAAACCAAGGACTTATCCCCTTTCCTCCTTCCTATCCGTAATAATTTATTTTAGTCTGCCCCCCCCACATCCTGCTCCCCTAGCCCCCAGAGTGTAAGCAAGGAATATTGAGCACCTACTACGTTTTTTTAGCACCTCTCCATTTCTTCTTAATGTTTTTAACTGAGATGGAGATTTAATTTTAATTAATTTAATTAATAATGACATTTATTAAGCGCTTACTGTGTGCAAAGCACAGTTTTAAGCGCTGGGGAGGTTACAGGGTGATCAGGTTGTCCCACGGGGGGTCACAGTCTTAATCCCCATTTTCTAGATGAGGTAACTGAGGCCCAGAGAAGTGAAGTGACTTGCCCAAAGTCACACAGCTGACAGTTGGCGGAGCTGGGATTTGAACTCATGACCTCTGACTCCAAAGCCCGGGCTCTTTCCGCTGAGCCACGCTGCTTTGAGAGGGAGGGGATTCCAGGGAGGAAGCAGCATGGCCTAGTGGGTAGAGTGCAGGCTTGGGACTCAAAGTCCCTGCTCCTACTGGGTGACCTTGGGCAGGTCACTTAGCTTCTCTGTGCCTCAGTTTCCTCATCTTTAGGATGGGAATTGGGACTGTGGGCCCCATGGGGGACAGGGACTGTGTCCAACCTGATTTTCTTCCAACTGCCCCAGTGCTTAGTGCAGTGCCTGGCACATAGTAAGCACTTAGAGAAGCAGCGTGGCTCAGTTTAAAGCGTGGCTTTGGAGTCAGAGGTCATGGGTTCAAATCTCGTCCCCGCCAGTTGTCAGCTGTATGACTTTGGGCAAGTCACTTAACTTCTCTGTGTCTCAGTTACCTCATCTGGAAAATGGGGATTAAGTCTGTGAGCCCCACGTGGGACAACTTGATTACCTTGTCTCTACCCCAGCGCTTAGAACAGTGCTTTGCACATAGTGCTTAATAAATGCCATCATCATCATCATCATCAATCGTATTTATTGAGTGCTCACTGTGTGCAGAGCACTGTACTAAGCACTTGGGAAGTACAAGTTGGTAACATATAGAGACAGTCCCTACCCAGCAGTGGGCTCACAGTCTAAAAGGGGGAGAACTTAACGAACTTAACAAACACCACAATTTTTAGTATGTCCCCCTTACTTCAAATTAGACATTGTGTTTTCTGTATTCTTATTTCAATCAATGGTATTTATTGAGTGCTTGCTATGTGCAGAGCACTGGACTGAGCATTTGTGAGAGTGCAGTACAACAGAGTTGGTAGACACCCTGCCCAAAATGAGCTTGCAGTGTAAAGGAGGAGACGGACATTAATATTTATACATATTTGGCACCCTGCTTTGTCAGATGCTAAGCCTAAAAAGATTACTGGGTGTTTAAATCTGCCCAGCTTTAACTACATTATTACTTTTCCTTCGGGGTTGTAGAGATTATGAGAATGCAATGAAAATTTGGAAGTCTTGGGTTCAGTTAGTTAAAAACACTTCTATTAGTTAATCACACCACCAAAATTTCACCTGCTGTTACGTTATCCCGGCCATGTTAGAACTGGAACTGGCTATTGAGTTTAGTTCATTTTGTGAAACCTTAATGGGAACTTTACCTTTAACCAATATAAATTAACCTAAGATAAGATTTAGAATTAGTTGCACTTACCAAATCCTTCCTTGGAGAGGCTAAAGGACTAGATGAATAGATGTAGCACCTTATTTTTGAATAACAAAGCAGAATGAGATTTTTCTCAAGAAGAGAGCAAAGCATAGCGTTAACAGTTTAACCATCCCAAGACACCATCATATCCTAGCGGAGCAAGTGTGTTGAGAAGCAGCAGTTTCAGTGATTGACAGTATGAATCCTTTCTTTTCATGCCATTGTGCTACCAAGAAATCCATTGTGGGATTTCTTGACCAGAAATTTTCATTTTGTTATGGAAGCTGCATCTTGCATTCTTTGCCATGAGCAGCTCAGGATTATTTAGGGAAGGAGTCATTTTTGTGCTGTTTGCAAAATCATTTTGTAGCCCCTAGGTGCTTTTCAAATTCCTTAAATGTTATTTCTGTGTCAGACATCTCAAATATGTCAGAGACAGATAATAATGATGAATCAAAAAATATTCGAGAGTTCAAGTGCATTTTCTACTGTATCAGCCGATAATATTCATCATCAAAATTCATTGCTTGGGGAGAAGCTACCTAGTTTCTGTATTTTTTGGACAAATTTCAGGTTGCTTTCTGGGAATTTTCTCCAGGGCAGCGCATAGAGAAGCAGCATGGCTCAGTGGAAAGAGCCCGGGCTTTGGAGTCAGAGGTCATGGGTTCAAATTCTGGTTCCGCCACTTAATAATAATAATAATAATAATAATAATAATAATAATAATAATAATGACATTTGTTAAGCACTTACTATGTGCAAAGCACTGTTCTAAGTGCTGGGGAGGAGAAACAAGGTAATGAGGTTGTCCCATGTGGGGCTCACAGTCTTAATCCCCATTTTACAGATGCGGTAACTGAGGCTCAGAGAAGTTAAGTGACTTACTCAAGGTCACACAGCAGACATGTGGCAGAGTCGGGATTCGAACCTATGATCTCTGACTCCAAAGCCCGTGCTCTTTCCACTGGGTCACGCTGCTTCTCCGACACTTGTCAGCTGTGTGACTTTGCGCAAGTCACTTAACTTCTCTGGACCTTAGTTTCCTCATCTATAAAATGGGGATGAAGACTGTGAGCCCCCCGTTGGACAACCTCATCACCTTGTAACCTCCCCAGCGCTTAGAACAGTGCTGTGCACATAGTAAGCGCTTAATAAATGCTATCATTATTAGTAGTAGTAGTATAACATTTTTAACATCATGTGTACAATAAGAAAGCTGAGGAACTCTCTCTGTCACTCTTTGCTGCACCGGTGGGACAATAAGTTTCGGCTGCTGTGCCCTGGATGATTTATCACAACCCAGTCATCTACTGGATGTGACTTCACCCCAGGAAAGATATCCATCAGCTGTCAGAAGGAAAATGCCCTGAAATGTAAATTAAAAATCTGTCACATAAAATTTGGGAAGTAGTTTGACCCTGGGCCCAGAGGCAAGACATTATGAATAGTGAGATGGAAGCCCGCACTGTTTTGGAACAGGACAAGATAGCTCCTTGTTTGCAGGGATCCAGGCTACCAATTCTATTGTTGTACTCTCCAAGTGCTTAGTGCAGAGTTCTGCCCACTGTAAGCACTTAATAAATACTACTGATTTATTGATTGACAAACCTCCCACGCCCACAACTTTTCAACAACCTCAGCTCCTTCCTGAAAGTCCCAAGTTGCCAACCCCACCACCACGTTCCTCCCTAATCCCTGATGACCTCACCAGCTATTTTGTTGGTGAAATTGAAACCATCCTGGATAAACTTTCCAAAATTGCCCCACAAACCCCTCACCGCTCAACAGCTGCTTCTGGTTCTTTCTCTGTCTTCCCAATTGTTCTGAAGAGATGGCCTGTTGCTTGTTGGTTGAATAGATCCCCTCAACTAGAGCCTCTCACCCTTTCCCGTAGTACCTTTTTAAAATCGCTTACTTCCACACTCTCCCCTCCCTTGCTTCTATTTTCATCCTCCCGCTCTCTGATGACTTTCTCCCCTCTGCCTTCAAACATGGCCAGATTTTCCCCATATGTAAAAACCCTCTCCTTTATCCCATCGCCCCGTGTACCCGTCATCTCATCTCCCTTCTTCTATTCCTCCAATTTCCCGGATGTATAAACACGCTTCTTTAATTTCTTCTACACCAACTCTCTTCTTCATCCATTTAGGGCAGCTTTTTTAAGGTCACTTCCTCTCTGCTGCTGCTTTCGACACTGTGGCCCACTCCCTCTTCCTCTTGCTCTTGCTCTCCACCTAGTAGGTGTCCAATAAATACTTCTGATCGATTTGAGTTCGCACATAATAAGGAAAGGGTGTGATTCCTACCCTCAGAGTGGTGAGGAATTCTGGTCTCAATCAATCAGTGGTATTTACTGAGTGCTTACTGTAGCTGTACTAAGCACTTGGGAGAGAAATAGCAAGCCCTAGTGGAAGGACCATGGGCCTGGTTGTCTGAAGGACCTGGGTTCTAATCCCAGCTCTGCTGTGTGACCTTGGGCAAGTCACTTAACTTCTCTGTGCCTCAGTTACCTCATCTGGAAAATGGGAATTAAGACTGTGAACCCTATGTGGGACAGGGACTGTGTCCATCTGGATTTGCTTGTATCTACCCCAGCACTTAGTACAGTGCCTGGCACATAATAAGCATTTAACAAATACTACAATTATTATTATTATTACAATACATCAGGGTTGGTGCACACATTCCCTGCCCACAACTAACTTAGAGTGTAGATATGAGCTTACAGTCTAGAGATGCTTCCTGGAAAAAAACAAACCTTTCTTCCCTCACCGTGAACGTAGCCTGCTTCCGTCATTCCCAATCTTCTCTGCTGTGGTGAAAGGAGATTTGAGAAGTTTAGCTGAATGCCACTCCCCTCTTGCCTTGAGGTACAGGTCTCTCAGGGTGGTTCAGATTCAGCATTTTTAGTTTTAGCTTAAACGATATTAGTTACCCCGTTTCAGGAGGCTTCAAATCTTAGCCTTAGGATTAGAAGCAAGATATTTCCCAGAGTGAGATTCCACTTTGGATCATTGACTTAACATGGGGAAAGTTAGGAAATCCCATATTATCTCTAGATTGTAAACTCTGTGAGAGTGGAGAGCATGTCTACTTATCTATTGTACTCTCCCACGTGCTAGAGACAGTGCTCTGCCCGCTATAAGCCCTCAATAAATACTGCTAATTGATTAGGAAATGCCTGCAGCTCACGAGCGGACAAAACCCTACTCATCTCCAGGGGTTGCCATTACCAATTCATTTCGTCAATTTCGGCCCTATAGACCGAACATCTAGTTCATTCAATCGTATTTATTGAGCGCTTACTGTGTGCAGAGCACTGTACTAAGCGCTTGGGAAGTACAAGTTGGCAACATATAGAGATGGTCCCTACCCAACAGCAGGTTCATAGTCTAGAAGGGGGAGACAGACAACAAAACAAAACATATTAACAAAATAAAATAAATAGAATAAATATGTACAAGTAAAATAGAGTAATAAATATGTACAAACATATACATATATACAGGTGCGGTGGGGAGGGGAAGGAGGTAAGGCGGGGGGATGCGAAGGGGGAGGAGGGGGAGAGGAAGGAGAGGGCTCAGTCTGGAATAAAGAGGTGAGAGAGAGGTGAAAGATGAGAGATAGAGAGCAGAGAGATGGAGAGAAACAAAGAGGGAAGAGAGATGAAACAGAAGAGAGAAGAGAGACAGAGAGAGAGGAAAGATGGAGGAGGAAGAGATGAAGAGGTGAGAGAGAGGTGAAAGATGAGAGAAGAGATGAGAGATGGCAAGCAGAGAGATGAAGAGACAAAGGGGAGAGATGAGAGAAGAGAGATGGAGAGAGACAGAGATGAAAGATAGTGAGCAGAGAGATGGAGAGAGACAAAGGAGAGAGAGAGTTGAAGCAGAAGAGAGAAGAGAGATGGAGTTACCTGCTCTATCAGAGACAGAGGGAATTCTTCACACATCCACAGCATTGCTTTAAACCTCTCGAAGGTGATCTAGTTCTGCTAGTAAGTCCCTGCAGATTGTCTCATGTTCATCAATATCTTTCCCTATGCATCAAGGGACCCCCCCCCGCCCCAGTTATTTTATAATGCTAATAATAATTATGGTATTTGTTAAGCGCTTACTATCTGCCAGGCACTATACTAAGAGCTTTATGCCTCCTGTGTATTTCTGAAGTCAAGGATCAGGGTTGGTAATAGATGATGGGTGAGAAAGAGGGAAAGGGAGATTTGAGAAATGGTCAGTGTAAAGAATACACATCTAATTGAAAATAGCTACGGAAAGGAGCAGTCATCAATATGTGCTAATTATATGTATTAGGCAGATCCACTTGAGGCCCTTCTGATCTCATAACATGACCCTTGGGAAACTGCTAGATTACACCAATGAACAGATTGTTCTTGCATGTTAACTGTCCTTTCTGTTCCCCATTAGAACTTAGAGTTGCTTACATTTCTGTTTGCTGCCCGCCTGGTAACAACCATCCTCAGAACCTGGGCTCAGTGCTCCGGGAGGCGGATTTTAGAGTTATGTCCGATCCGCAGTAGGTAGCGCAGCCCTCTGACAGATGCAAAGTTTCAAAGTCATAAGCAGCTTTTCCCAAGGGGTTTATTTTTAATGGAACAGAGAGACATTCTGGACCCGAGAAATGCCATGGTTACTTTATGAAAGAGCAACAATATTTACTATAAGAAAATGAATTGTTAATTAACTGTCAGACATGTTTGCTTTAGGGCAGGGCCTTCTTATCACTAGGAGGCTGGCCAACCAACCGCTCTTGAAACGCAGAGCGTTTTCCCTTTAAGGAGAAGAGGTGCCCCATAAATTTCCCTTGCCAAATCATTAGAATAATGAGGACATTCCTTTGCCGGAGATAAATATGTTGGCACCGGGAGTTGTGTATATGAGTATTCCCAGGAGCTTCGCTGGCCAAAAATGGGTTCTGAACTCAGCCAGCATGATAGGATCAACTTCTGGCTCGGATCTAACTCCCAACGTCAGAGTGACAAGGTGGCAGGCTCCGGATCAGGCCTCTGTAACCTTCTGTGAAGAACATGGGGCTATCTCAGAGAAAATCTCTCATTGTATAAACAGCGCTGGACTGACGTTCCTTAAAGCCGGCCTCTGCTGAATTGGATCGTTTGTTCGGTTTTTCTTGTATTTATTCATGGCAGGGGACCATGGGGTCAAGCTTCCTACTACTGCCTCAGTGGGATCGATCCTGAAAGATAAGTTGATTGCTGTGCAAGAGTGCTTTGGGTCTGAAATTTGTTTTTTCGTGACAGACTGCCTGACTCTCATCACTCAGACCTCTAAATGGTATTTTTTCGCTGAACACCAAGGGAAGGCAACTGTGCCAATCTTGGACAATGCTCCCTGCTTCGCAGGCTTTCAGTAGGAAAGGATTCTGTTCCATTGTTAAACGAATTTGCCGTACCCGGGGTTTGTTGGATTCCGGCAATGTTCGGGCGGAACCCACCGCCCGTCTTCAGAGGAGCAAGTGACAGCATTTTAAACCATTGATTCATTCATTCAATCGTATTTATTGAGCACTTACTGTGTGCAGAGCACTGTACTAAGCGCTTGGGAAGTACAAGTTGGCAACATATAGAGACGGTCCCTACCCGACAGTGGGCTCACAGTCTAGGAACCAGATGTGCAGGGTGGACTTGGTTAATGAGTGAAAAGAGCAGCTTTGGAAAAAGCCTCTTTCCTAAGTGACCCAGCTTAGGGGGGCCATCTCTGCCAGACAAATTGAGATGTGCTTGCTGATTTCTTTTATTTTACTAGTGTGTCTTCATTGGGTGGTGGGGCGGGGGCGGGGGGTGAGAGAGAGAGCTGTTATTTGAGCTCATGTGCAAAACGTCTTAGACTATCAAACTCTTGCTACTGAAGCCACGGGTATAAATAATAATAATAATGGCATTTATTAAGCGCTTACTATGTGCAAACCACTGTTCTAAGCGCTGGGGAGTTTACAAGGTGACCAGGTTGTCCCACGTGGGGCTCACAGTCTTAAACCCCATTTTACAGATGAGGGAACTGAGGCTCAGAGAAGTTAAGTGACTTTGCCAAAGTCACACAGCTGACAAGTGGCGGAGCCGGGATTTGAACCGATGACCTCTGGCTCCAAAGCCCAGGCTCTTTCCACCGAGCCATGCTGCTTCCCTACCAGGGTAAAGTATTTATTGAGGGCCTGCTGTGTGCAGAGTACTGTACTAAGCACTTGGGAAAGTACGATAGAATTAGTAGACATGATACCCACCCACAGTGAGCTTACAAGTCTTGCGGGAGAGGCAGACACTCAAAATCGGAATATAGTAGGGTATGAGGAGGCTCGCATCCAGATTTGTGCCACACTGTACATCTTCTCTAAGAATTCCTTAAACGCTTAACAATTTTCCCTCTGAAGGCTTGGACATATCCTCATCAATGCACCCATATCATCTAAATTATAAGCTATTGTATTATGCTTCTCATATACTTTATGAGAAGCAGTGCAGCCCAGTGGAAAGAGCCCGGGCCTGGGCAGTAATCCTGGCTCCACCACTTGTCTGCTGTGTGACCTTGGGCAAGCCACTTAACTTCTCTGTGCCTCAGTTCCCTCATCTACAAAATGGGGATTCAATATCTGTTCTCCCTCCTACTTTGACTGTGTAGCCCATGTGGGACCTGATTACCTTGTAGCTACCCCAGCACTTAGAGAAGCAGCTTGGCTCAGTGGAAAGAGCCCGGGCTTTGGAGTCAGAGGTCATGGGTTCGAATCCCGGCTCCGCCGCATGTCTGCTGTGTGACCTTGGGCAAGTCACTTCACTTCTCTGAGCCTCAGTTACCTCATCTGTAAAATGGGGATGAAGACTGTGAGCCCCACATGGGACAACCTTGATTACCTTGTATCTCCCCAGTGCTTTGAACAGTGCTTGGCACATAGTAAGCGCTTAATAAATACCAACATTATTATTATTATTATTACAGTGCTTGACACATAGTAAGCGCTTAACAAATATCAAAATTGTCATCATTACTTTCTGAAGTGCTTAGTACAGCATGGCTCAGGGGAAAGAGCCCGGGCTTTGGAATCAGAAGTAATGGGTTCAAATCCCAGCTCTGCCAATTGTCAGCTGTGTGACTTTAGGCAAGTCACATCACTTCTCTGGGCCTCAGTTACCTCATCTGGAAAATGCGGATTAAGACTGTGAGCCCCCCATGGGCTCCCCAGTGCTTAGAACAGTGCTTTGCACATAGTAAGTGCTTAATAAATGCCATTATTATTATTATTGTTACAGTGCTCTGCACACGGTAAGCATTCAATAAACAAATAAACAATAAATAAAAATTCACCTGCCTACATGTTTTGACACCTGTCTCCATATTTTGTTTTGTTGTCTGTCTCTCCCTTCTAGACTGTGAGCCCGTTATTAGGTAGGGACCGTCTCTATATGTTGCCGACATATCATCATCATCATCATCATCATCAATCGTATTTATTGAGTGCTTACTATGTGCAGAGCACTGTACTAAGCGCTTGGGAAGTACAAATTGGCAACATATACAGTCCCTACCCAACAGTGGGCTCACAGTCTAAAAGGGGGAGAACAAAACCAAACATACTAACAAAATAAAATAAATAGAATAGCTATGTACAAGTAAAATAAATAAATAGAGTAATAAATATGTACAAACATATATACATATATACAGGTGCTGTGGGGAAGGGAAGGAGGTAAGATGGGGGGATAGAGAGGGGGACGAGGGGGGAGGAAGGAAGGGGCTCAGTCTGGGAAGGCCTCCTGGAGGAGGTGAGCTCTCGGCAGGGCCTTGAAGGGAGGAAGAGAGCTAGCTTGGCGGATGGGCAGAGGGAGGGCATTCCAGGCCCGGGGGATGACGTGGGCCGGGGGTCGATGGCGGGACAGGCGAGAACGAGGTACGGTGAGGAGATCAGCGGCGGAGGAGCGGAGGGTGCGGGCTGGGCTGGAGAAGGAGAGAAGGGAGGTGAGGTAGGAGGGGGCGAGGTGATGGACAGCCTTGAAGCCCAGGGTGAGGAGTTTCTGCCTGATGCTCAGATTGATTGGTAGCCGCTGGAGATTTTTGAGGAGGGGAGTAATATGCCCAGAGCGTTTCTGGACAAAGATAATCCGGGCAGCAGCATGAAGTATGGATTGAAGTGGAGAGAGACACGACGATGGGAGATCAGAGAGAAGGCTGATGCAGTAGTCCAGACGGGATAGGATGAGAGCTTGAATGAGCAGGGTAGCGGTATGGATGGAGAGGAAAGGGCGGATCTTGGCAATGTTGCGGAGCTGAGACCGGCAGGTTTTGGTGACAGCTTGGATGTGAGGGGTGAATGACAGTGCTTTGCACACAGTAAGTGCTCAATAAATACAACTGAATGAATGAATAAACAATATTTATTGATTTGATCAAGTTCACCAAGCAGCATGTCAAGCCAAAAAAAGAAAAAAAGGCCAACTCATTGTTTTTGACAAAGGCATATGTCTGCCCGGCTTTCTGTAAAGGAGCAGCTTCTGGTAGGGAGATGAAAAGGAAAAAGTGGATTATCGGGACATGGATAATTGACAAACGAAATTATCCTACACCAAGAGCTGAGAGTTGACTGTGGGTAGAGGAACGTTTAAACAGCAAATCCCTTCTCTATAAATCCCATTTTCCCATTAATTTTAAAATCAGATTTCCTCCAAAGTGGCTGTGACAGGGGGGATTCTGCACTGCTACCATTCTCATATCAGAAGCTTGGGGTGTCAACAGGAAGGATTCTTTACAGGCCTTTTAAAAGCTTCCCAGAAGTGCTGTTGCATTTCCAGGTGACAGGAAGTCCCCTCTTTTCACTCGCTGAATGGTCATCGGTTAAATGTGAAATGATGCTTCCGTTGCTGGCATATAAGCATCGCAAGATCTCCTGGCCAAAGGCTGGCAGGGGTGCGGGGGGCTCTGGAAAAAGCACGGTAAAAAGGGTCTTTTGTGAGCTGGAATGTTTTTCACTCCTGTTTCCCTTTGATGGCGTTCCACGTTTCAGTCCCTAACATGGGGAAGCGAGCCCTTCTCAACCACAATAATGTCTCAATTTGGCCCCACTCTAGGCAGAAAAGCCAGCAGTATTAGTCATGAGTGAAATCTGGCTCTGAGAAGAATAGACCAAGGGCTTAATATAGAATTTACCTGCAGTAAGATGGCATCCAGACCCAGTCTGTGTCAGGGTGTAACTTATGCAGCCCTTTGCTTTCACGAGGTGCTGCTGCTGTTCTTTCATGCTCCATGACCCTGCATGTCCTTCCACTCAGTGAGGGAAATTATTTTAAGACCTGAAGGCTACGGACTTAGATCTGTTCAAACAACATCCTATCTGGCCTCCAAGAAGCGAAACAGGTGATGGGCTTGTGATCCAAATTCGCCTAATAGCTGTAGTTCGTGGCCTATGGCTTCTCTTTCTCTAGTAAAAGAATGTCATCGTGTCGCTCAGCCACCGAGTTCGCCTTTCTGTTTTGTGGCCCATTTCCTATCCTGCAGATTATCTTGGACAGAACATAAAAGCTTTATGTTTTCTGTATTGCAGGTATCCATGTGTTTGCATCAGGGCCCAGTTTGCGAACTGATTGAAAACTCCTGTAGCAGAGAGGGCAAAATGTGGGCTGAGGCCACGTCTACCAGGCTCTGAGACAAATTCAGGTAGGAACCTTCCAGCCAACTGCAGCCACTAGAAGAGTAGCAGATGGGGGTTTTAACTGAGATGGAGGTAGTCAGGAGCCATCACTAATGGAAATGACTGAATTTTCCATAGTTTATGCCTCTCTCTCTATCTTCCTTTCTCTCTCCCTCTCTCTCTGTCTCTGTCTTTCTCCCCTCATCTTCACTGTGACCCCACAGAAGTTTTACCAGAAAGGATAAATGGCCCTCCGCCCGAAATAATTGAGCACACATGTCCTAGAATAATGTGAACATACATGTCATCCGCAGTGGGACCATCATGCATTGCATCCCATGGTCTCGCCACCTAGTAATAATAATTATGGTGTTTTTTTAAGTGCATATTTTGTAATAAAAGCCATGTTACATATTGGGGTAGATTCAATACAATCAGCTCAGCTACAACCAGGGTACTATAAGATGCTCATAGTCTAAGTGGGTGGGAAAACAGGTACTTAATTCCACTTACGGATGAGGAAACTATCGCACCAAGAAGTTAAATGACTTGGCCAGGGTCATTCAGCAGACAAGTGGCAGAACCAGGATTGGAACCCAGATACTCTGACTCCCAATCCCGTGGTCTTTCCACTAGGCCATGCTGCTTCTCCCCTGGAATGGCAGGGAGAAATAAGTAACACGAGCCGCTATATGCCACTCTGTCTAGCGTCTCCGGCAGGCCCAGATCTGTGGGGCCTGCTGGCTCTGCAGGAAAGCCTGACAACATTGCACATATCTTCTGTTATTTTCCTTCTACTATCTCTTTGGCTGGACTCTTCATCATGTATGGGTGGGAGACAGAGGGGGACAACGAGGAAGGGAAGCCCGTCTGTAAGCCTGTTGGAGACTGGTGGCATTTGTGTTTCTGAATATCTTTTTGTTAGTGTTCCTAAAGATGTGAATTTGTGACTGTGGATATGTGTTTGATGTGGAAGTGTGTGCCTATAGGTGTATGTGGGTGTGAATGTGCATATGTGAGTCTGCTTCTCTATTATGGAGGACGTGTGTGTGTGGAAGAGACAAAGAGAGATTTCTGCCTGCATCTTCATCCCTGCTTCTCACCATCTTCCTGTCTCTTCCTCCCTTTCATGCTTTTTCCTCCCTCTCTCCCCGACCCGGCCCAGAATATTTTTAAAACATTGGCCCTGCCCCCTTGTAGCCTCACACCTTGTCCCTCCTTGAACTCGAGAAAATCTGGTCACCCTTTCATGCAGGGCTGGGACCGTGTCAGGTTTCTTTGCTGTGCCCACTCAGACAGCCATTCTTAGGTATGACCATGCCTAGGATAAGTAAACCCTCTCCGATGCTGCTGCTGATTATTCTGTGACACAATTTTTTCCCTCTTGAAGGAGTTGGAAAAATGCTAAGGATCCAGTTCACTTGGTTTCCCTCTTTATTAAAGTTTCCAAAACTCGTGCTTTTCCTGGAGAGCTGCAACAGATCATCACTTACGTGGGCTCATCCTCAACCCCCACAACCTTTCCCGATTCCAGCCCGTCACTCCCAAAGGCATATTTCCCGCCTACAGAGTTCAAGCGCTTAACTCATTTAGGCGACCATCGGAGGGCATTTTCCAGTCCCCAGTCCTGCATGAGCCGGCCAGGTCCTCTTTGTCTTGTGGGAAAACCGTGGCGTTTCCAAAAGGGCCAACACGGAAAAGGCTGGAGACTCGCCAACAGAGCACGCCTTGGTCTCTCTGTCCCCTTCCAGTATCCAAGCTTCTTCAGGCAAGGAAAGCTGGAGGAACGCTCTTGAATTAGGAGCTTGTCGGTTCCTTCGGAGACTTTTCCCATGGAGCCGTGATTTAAAGGGCTGGGGTGGTCTAGCCCATCCACTCGGATGTGAGTCTGGGTTCTAATCCTGGTTTCTCTCCTTGCCTGCTGTGTGACTTTGGTCAAGCCAATTAACTTCTCTGGGCCTGTTTCCGTATCTGTAAAACGGGGATTCAGTACCCACTAGAATGTGAACCACAATTATCTTGTATCTACCCTAGCACTTCATCCACTCATTCAATCGTACCTATTTAGCACTTGCTGTGTGCGAAACACTTGGGAGAGTACAATATAACAGTAAACAGACAGATTCCCTGCCCACAACAAGCTTTCCACAGTTATTATTATTATTATCATTTTAATTTTTATTTAGACTGTGAGCCCTATATGGAACAGGGACTGTGTCCAATCTGATTAATATATACCTATCCCCATGCTTAGAACAGTACTTGCCGCATAGTAAACACTTAAATATAGCAATAGTAATAATAATAATAATTGCATTTATTAAGCGCTTACCATGTGCACTGTTCTAAGCGCTGGGGAGGTTACAAGGTGATCAGGTTGTCCCACGTGGGGCTCAAAGTCTTAATCCCCATTTTACAGATGAGGGAACTGAGGCACAGAGAAGTTAAATGACTTGCCCAAAGTCACACAGCTAATTGTCAGCTGCATATATGTATATATGTTTGTACATATTTATTTTGTACATACATATTTATTACTCTATTACTCTATTATTACTCTATTACTCTATTATTACTCTATTACTCTATTTATTTATTTATTTATTTTGCCCGTATATATCTATTCTATTTATTTTATTTTGTTAGTATCTTTGGTTTTGTTCTCTGTCTCCCCCTTTTAGACTGTGAGCCCACTGTTGGGTAGGGACTGTCTCTATATGTTGCCAACTTGTACTTCCCAAGCGCTTAGTGCAGTGCTCTGCACACAGTAAGCGCTCAATAAATACGATTGATTGATTGAATTGGTGGAGGCGGGATTTGAACCCATGACCTCTGACTCCAAATCCCGGGCTCTTTCCACTGAGCCACGCCGCTTCTCTAATGTGTTTTGGGAACCCAATTAAAAGCAGTCAGAATGTGAAGTGAGGACTAATACGTGCTTGGAGGGCTAGTGGTTTCAAAATGGAGCAAGGAGGCTTAATCCACATCCAGGACTGAGGGGATGCCATTTAATGCCATAAATGCCATTATTATTATTTGGTCCTCTGATTGCAGTACTTAAGGAAAAAACTCTCTGAGGTCCCTTCTGACCTCGCCAGCCCGTGGTGTGGCCTCAGAAAGCACTCACTTATACGTGTGCTTCTGATCCTGAGGCAGGAGGCTGGGCAGGCCCCTGGAAGAGCTGGTTCCATTTCTAGGAGGACCGAGAAAATAATGGGAGGACGATGGTGTTAGCCTAGGGGGAAGGGTAGAGCTATTTTTTTTCCAGAACAGATAATTGGGAAACAAAACATTTTTCTTTCCTCGGTTTAGCATGTTGGTTTTCTCATCGGGCCTTTTGGGTTTGTTTTGTATTGCGTAATGATAATAATAATGGCATTTTTTAAGCACTTACTGCATGCAAAGCACTGCCAACTGTACTTCCCAAGTGCTTAGTACGGTGCTCTGCACACAGTAAGCGCTCAATAAATACTATTGATTGATTGATTGATTGATTGTTCTAAGCCCTGGGGGGATGCAGGGTGATCCCTTCAAGGTCCTGCTGAGAGCTCACCTCCTCCAGGAGGCCTTCCCAGACTGAGTCCCTTCCTTCCTCTCCCCCTCGTCCCCCTCTCCATCCCCCCATCTTACCTCCTTCCCTTCCCCACAGCACCTGTATATATGTATTTACATATTTATTACTCTATTTATTTATTTATTTATTTTGCTTGTACATATCTATTCTATTTATTTTGTTAGTGTGTTTGGTTTTGTTCTCTGTCTCCCCCTTTTAGACTGTGAGCCCACTGTTGGGTAGGGACTGTCTCTATATGTTGCCAATTTGTACTTCCCAAGCGCTTAGTACAGTGCTCTGCACAAAGTAAGCGCTCAATAAATACGATTGATGATGATGATGATGACGATCACGTTGTCCCACGTGAGGCTCACAGTCTTAGTCCCCTTTATACAGATGAGGCAGCTGAGGCTCAGAGAAGTTAAGTGACTTGCCCAAGGTCACACAGCAGACATGGGGGGGAGCCAGGATTAGAACCCATGACCTCTGACTCCCAAGCCCAGGCCACGCTGCTTTTCTAGCCACACTGCTTCTCTAGCCAAGCTGCGTAGAGTGGGGAATCATCCTTTTTGTTGGTTTTCATTTTTTTTTTGTTAATGATTTTCCATTCTTTTTTAATATTGTTTAACTTTACCCTGGGTTTTACGTGCGGGGGAGGAAACCCAATCCTTATTAAAGCCAGCCCGAGTCACCCTCCGTAGGAGCTTATGAAAAATTGCCAAGGGCGCAGCCAGGGTAAGCTTAGAGGGTCTCACAGAGATAATAATCATGATGGTACTTACTAAGTGCTTACTGTGTGCCAAGCATTGTGTTAAGCACTGGGGAAGATACAAAATCATCAGATCGGATGAAGGCCTTGTCCCTCTCGAGACTCGGAACTTCTGTCCCATGACCACAAGCTGCGCCCATTCATTCATTCATTCAATCGTATTTATTGAGCGCTTACTGTGTGCAGAGCACTGTACTAAGCGCTTGGGAAGTCCATATAGAGACAGTCCCTACCCAACAGTGGGCTCACAGTCTAGAAGCCCACCCTCGTCACTATTCCAGCAGGGCATGCTGCCAGTCACAGAGGAAGCAGGCAAGAGTGTGGATGATGCAGCCAAGCCTCTCATCATCAATCAGTCAATCGTATTTATTGAGCGCTTACTGTGTGCAGAGCACTGTACTAAGCGCTTGGGAAGTCCAAGTTGGCAACATATAGAGACAGTCCCTACCCAACAGTGGGCTCACAGTCTAGAAGCCCACCCTCATCACTATTCCAGCAGGGCGTGCTGCCAGTCACAGAGGAAGCAGGCAAGAGTGTGGATGATGCAGCCAAGCCTCTCATCATCAATCAATCAATCAATCAATCGTATTTATTGAGCGCTTACTGTGTGCAGAGCACTGTACTAAGCGCTTGGGAAGTCCAAGTTGGCAACATATAGAGACGGTCCCTACCCAACAGTGGGCTCACAGTCTAGAAGCCCACCCTCATCACTATTCCAGCAGGGCGTGCTGCCAGTCACAGAGGAAGCAGGCAAGAGTGTGGATGATGCAGCCAAGCCTCTCATCATCAATCAATCAATCAATCAATCGTATTTATTGAGCGCTTACTGTGTGCAGAGCACTGTACTAAGCGCTTGGGAAGTCCAAGTTGGCAACATATAGAGACGGTCCCTACCCAACAGTGGGCTCACAGTCTAGAAGCCCACCCTCATCACTATTCCAGCAGGGCATGCTGCCAGTCACAGTGGAAGCCGGCAAGAGTGTGGATGATGCAGCCAAGCCTCTCATCATCAATCAATCAATCAATCAATCGTATTTATTGAGCGCTTATTGTGTGCAGAGCACTGTACTAAGCGCTTGGGAAGTCCAAGTTGGCAACATATAGAGACGGCCCCTACCCAACAGTGGGCTCACAGTCTAGAAGCCCACCCTCGTCACTATTCCAGCAGGGCATGCTGCCAGTCACAGAGGGAGCAGGCAGGAGTGTGGATGATGCAGCCAAGCCTCTCATCATCAATCAATCAATCAATCGTATTTATTGAGCGCTTACTGTGTGCAGAGAACTGTACTAAGCGCTTGGGAAGTCCAAGTTGGCAACATATAGAGACGGTCCCTCCCCAACAGTGGGCTCACAGTCTAAAAGACAATTCAAGCCATGGCCTCTTTGTGGTGGGATGTATCTTTCTCCTCCCACCCGCTTCAACTAAGATCCTGTGAAGCTCAGGGAGCCCCATTTCCCGCGTGGCCCCCATGAACTAACCAACCCCAGAGCGGCCGAACCGACAGGTTCCACAATCTTCCCACATGAAAACCCCGTCTGAAGAACATCTGTTCCCCAGCACGGTCCCTGCCCTGCGCTCAGGGACGGGGAGCCTGGATGCTCGGATGAGTTAGCGGAGCGCGATCCAGCTGGTGACTCAGGATGAGCTGTCAGGGAATCCACAAGGCCGAACCCCGGGGGATTGCACGAGGCACCGTGAGGTCCCGATGGCTGGGCTGGGGAAGAGGGCGGTGGAAACCGATATCATGGGAAAGTAGTCAAGAATATGGACGGCTGCCACGCACCCCTACAAGCGCCAGAATCGGGGGAGGAAGAAGGATCCAGAGTGTTCGTCTGTTTGGTTTTGTTCTCCGTCTCCCCCTTTTAGACTGTGAGCCCACTGTTGGGTGGGGACTGTCTCTGTATGTTGCCAATTTGTACTTCCCAAGCGCTTAGTACAGTGCTCTGCACATAGTAAGCGCTCAATAAATACGATTGATGATGATGATGATGATGTTCATCAGGCCCCGTTCTACCCAGGGCCCCAGGCTTCTTCCCATTCACCCTCCTGGGAAAAGAGTGGGAGTGGAGGGTGAGCTGTTGTGGTGATTGCCCTGAGGGTCCCCCCACCGGGGGTTGGCACCCAACTTGACTCTGCACCCCAAGAACCAGAGGGAGGACCAGTGGGACGGTTAATGGCCCGGTTGTTTGGCCTCCCCGAAAGTGAGAATCTCCCAGGGGAAGAGCAGCAGGCTTTGGAGTCACCACGGGCTGGGAAGGTGCCAGCCCCCTGCTCCACCGCCCCACCAACAGCAGAGAAGCAGCATGGCATAGTGGTTAGAGCACGGGCCTGAGAGTCAGAAGGTCATGGGTTCTAATCCCGGATCCACTACTTGTCTGCTGTGTGACCTTGGGCAAGTCATTTCACTTCACTTCGACCCCCGGGCCTGGAATGCCCTCCCTCGGCCCATCCGCCAAGCTGGCTCTCTTCCTCCCTTCAAGGCCCTACTGAGAGCTCACCTCCTCCAGGAGGCCTTCCCAGACTGAGCCCCTTCCTTCCTCTCCCCCTTGTCCCCCTCTCCATCCCCCCATCTTACCTCCTTCCCTTCCCCACAGCACCTGTATATATGTATATATGTTTGTAGATATTTATTACTCTATTTATTTTACTTGTACATATCTATTCTATTTATTTTATTTTGTTAGTATGTTTGGTTTTGTTCTCCATTTCCCCCTTTTAGCCTGCGAGCCCACTGTTGGGTAGGGACTGTCTCTATATGTTGCCAACTTGTACTTCCCAAGCGCTTAGTACAGTGCTCTGCACACAGTAAGCGCTCCATAAATACAATTGATTGATTGATTGATTCACTTCTCTGAGCCTCAGGTACCTCATCTGTAAAATGGGGATTGAAACTGTGACCCCCTCATGGGATCTCCTTGTATCCACCCCAGCACTTAGGAAGCAGCGTGGCTCAGTGGAAAGAGCATGGGCTTTGGAGTCAGAGGGCATGGGTTCGAATCCCGGCTCCGCCACATGTCTGCCGTGTGACCTTGGTCGAGTCAACTTAACTTCTTGGAGCTTCAGTTACCTCATCTGTAAAATGGGGATTAAGACTGTGAGCCCCACGTGGGACAACCTGATCACCTTGTATCCCCCCAAGCGCTTAGAACAGTGCTTTGCACATAGTAAGTGCTTAACAAATGCCATCATTATTATTATTATTATATACCACAATTATTGTTATTATTATTATTGTTGGACCCTAAATCCCCAGCTCAAAGGCTCCGGGTTATGAGGATTTTCCGAAGCTCCCAGCATATTTTTCCTCTCGGATGCCCTTGGCCCAGGCCCTCCTCCCCTGTGATGTTGGGATATAACGAGCATGAGGATTTACTGCCTCTCCGGCCTCTAACGGGAGTGGCTGTGTCCAAGGAGCCCTGGAGCCTCCTCAGCATGGTGTAGCATATGAGGCCAGTTGTTGAGGTTAAATTATAGCTGTCTTTCTTCCAGGATGCTGAACTGGGGTGACTGCTGGCTCTGACCTCTCCTCTGAGGGGGCTGCTCTATCCTTCGCAAACACCGTTCCAAGTTTTCCCGTGTGTCCCCTCATCTTAACTTTGGCTGGGAAAACAGGAAAGACCTGCACTATAACTGGGCCAGTTTAGCGCTTCTCAGCCCTGCTCAGGAGTGCGGTTATACCCTGTATTTTAGGAGCTAGCACCCCAAATGATAAGCAGAAGGATTTGTCCGGCCGCTGCCAGGGATTTCCTTTGAAGTAATGTCACCCGGCAAGAGGGGCAGAGGGCTAGGGGAACTGGAAGCACCAGGAGCCTAGGTTTCGGCCATTGGTGGCGAGCGCCAATCTGCAGAAAGACCCGACTCTGGCCGCAAGTCAAACCTTTAGTAAGCTTTTTCCAACTCTCATTTTCTATCATTTCTTTCTAACAGGGGAGCCTCATCTGGAATGAATTGGTTACGACTCTTTCCTGGCTGGGGCCTTTGGGGCTCTGTCCAAGGAAAAACAAATTCACCTCATGTCTTCCCAGCCTCACCCTCCTCGGAAAGCTCCGTTGGGGTGGAGGAATCTGGCCCGGGCCACCTCATGGGCCCAGTCATGGGCAAACGGGGGGTTGCTTCCCCAGAGACTAGCCCCCAAACAATGGGAAGTGTCAGGATTGACTCCACACCCCTTACCCGATTGCTTGGTAAGGTTCCTCAGAACGCATGGAGTAGGGCCAGGACTCAGCTGCTGTGTACTCTCTCCCTCTCCCTCTCTTTCTCTTTCCCTCTCCCTCTCTCCTGCCTCCCTTCCCACTCCTGCACTTCTCCAAATTTGACCAGATTCGAGTGAATCCTACCAAGCCCCACAGAACGTGGTCCTGGAATGGTCTAATGGAGAGGAAAATGAGAAAGTATTCCCCCTCCTGCTCCCCAAACCTCATCCAGCCCCTCTGAATCATTGGATGGACTGAGGGATGATCTAAGTCCTTGAGGATGATGATGATGATGATTAGTAGTAGTAATGATAGAAGCAGAAGCAGCGTGGCTTAGTGGAAAGAGCCCGAGTTTAGGAGTCAGAGGTCATGGGTTCTAATTCCGCCTCTGCCACTTGTCAGCTGGGTGACTTTCGACAAGTTACTTAACTTCTCTGTGCCTCAGTTACCTCATCTGGGAAATGGGGATTAAAGACTGTGAGCCCACGTGGGACAACCTGATCACCTTGTATCTCCCCCAGTGCTTAGAACAGTGCTTGGCACATAGTAAGTGCTTAACAAATATCAGCATTATTATTAGCAGTAGTAATGATATTTCCTAAATGTTTACTATGTGTCAAGCACTGTACTAAGAACTAGGGTAGATACAAGATAATCAGGTTGGGCAGAGTCCCTGCCCCTCATTGGGCTCACAGTCTAAGTAGGAGGGAGACCAGACATTGAATCTTCATTTTATAGATGAGGAAACTGAGGCACAGAGTAGTTAATTGACTTGCCCAAAGCCACACAACTGGCAAGAAATGGATGCCCCCCTCCCCCCCACCCAACTTACAAGTAACCCCTCCTCCTTCTCTCATGGAAAGAGCCCGGGCTTTGGAGTCGGAGGTCAGGGGTTCGAATCCCGGCTCCGCCACATGTCTGCTGTGTGACCTTGGGCAAGTCACTTAACTTCTCTGGGCCTCAGTTACTTCATCTGTAAAATGGGAATTAAGACTGATGAAACAACCTGATCCCCTTGTAACCTCCCCAGCGCTTAGAACAGTGCTTTGCACATAGTAAGCGCTTAATAAATGCCATCATTATTATTATTGTTATTATCAGCACCAGGCATCTCCAGTCACTCTTCAGGAGACCCATGAAACAGAACCGACTGGTCGCCGTCACTGGTTGGAAACAAGTTTCTCTGAAGAGCCATAAACTTGCTCCTGCCAAAAAAAAAGAAGAGGTATCACCCTCCCCGACTTTTCTCGCCTCACACTTCTCATATCTAACCAAAATCGGTTCCATCTACCTGAGAGGCTTCCTACCCTGACTGCTTGTCATCCTGTATTCTCCTCCTCCTCCTCCCAGGGCCAAAACACCAAATAAGTTTAGCTGCCTTAGGCCCACACCATCACTGCTGCCATTCTTCCCCACATCACCACTCCCCCGCCCAACACTGCTGCCCCTCAAGTCCCAGATGCCGGAGCTCCTGAAATCAGTCATCTTCCAAGGATCCCGGAGCCGGTAATGTCCTGGCATGAAATAACTTGATAGGCGGCACTTGCCGGGCGTTCTGAGCCACGGTTCACAGACCTTCCACCTCCATATACCCAGGGAGTTGCCAGCTTAGGATTCTGGCGCTGAACACTGATGCTTTATCCGTCGGCTTCAGTCCCGGCTGTTCTATCAAGCCTGCCGGCTCGGCTACGATCCAGTGGCTTTAGAGATCGCCCGGTGTGAAAGACAGGCATGGCTTTGTACCTGGAAATGCTTCTGAGCCGTTTCCCCCTTCTCTCCTTGCCCCGGGGCTGTAGGAAACGGCAACTGGAGGTGGGATCCGCAGGGCCCAGGCTGACTGACCGTTGCCACCTGGGCCGTTTGGTTGGCGTTAAGGGTGGGTTCCGTGTGGGGAAAGGTGGCGGATTTTGTGCTGACGTGCAGGGTCTGCCAACTGCTCTGAAAGACCGCTCAGATGTCCTGCAGGAAACCGGGGAAATTCTTCGGATTCTTTCCTGAAAGAGCGTCACATTTGTTCATTCAGCGTTGAAATGTGACATTTCCCCCAAGGCGCCATCGTGTTCTTGTCCTGGTGGGTGGCGGTTTCTCCCCCACGTCCCACCGCACCAGCAGACGGTGGGGTTTGATGCATTTTCGCCAGTCAGAGGAAAGTGTGTTCAGAGTTGTTAGGAACCAGGGGGAGATCAAGTTAGGTTAAAATCAAAGGGAGAGGGCCAGTGCCTCACGGAAAGGTTTATCCCTGGCGTTCTTCATGAAGAGAAACGTTATTCATAAAGAGGCGTGTTCTTAATGCAGGGAGCCCCAGGGAACAACTCCTATCATACCCTTATGGGGGCCATTTTCAGCCTGGGTGTAAAGTGTGATAAACCAGACCCCCGGGGCTATTTTACTTGTACATATCTATTCTATTTATTTTATTTTGTTAGTATGTTTGGTTTTGTTCTCCGTCTCCCCCTTTTAGACTGTGAGCCCACTGTTGGGTAGGGACTGTCTCTATATGTTGCCAACTTGGACTTCCCAAGCGCTTAGTACAGTGCTCTGCACACAGTAAGCACTCAATAAATACGATTGATTGATTGATTTAAAAACCACCCCGTTAGGTAAAGGCATGCTGCCCTCTCAGCCTCTCCCTGGGATTCAAAGTGAATTAGGCCATTTCTACTTCCTGAATATAACCACTGCCTACCAGGTAAGGTCATGGGGAAGCAGCGTGGCTCAGTGGAAAGAGCCCGGGCTTTGGAGTCAGAGGTCACGGGTTCAAATCCCAACTCCGCCAGTTGGCAGCTGGGGGACTTTGGGCAAGTCACTTCACTTCTCTGGGCCTCAGTTACCTCATCTGGAAAATGGGGATTAAGACTGTGAGCCCCCCGGGGGCCAACCTGATCACCTTGTAACCTCCCCAGCGCTTAGAACAGTGCTTTGCACATAGTAAGCACTTAATAAATGCCATTATTATTATTATTACTATTATTATCTAGCTGGAGCTTGGGGAATCAATCAGTCAGTCAATCAAGAGAAGCAGCATGGCCTAGTGGCTAGAGCATGGGCCTGGGAACCGGAAGGTCATGGGTTCTAATACCGCTCCTCCACTTGTCTGCTGTGTGACCTTGGGCAAATCACTTCACTTCTCTGAGCCTCATCTGTAAATTGGGGATTAAGACTGAGCCTCATGCAGGACAGGGACTGTGTCCACCGCAGCACTTAGAACAGTGCCTGGCACATCGTAAGCACTTAACAAATATAATAATAGCTATTATTATTATTAATAATAACCAGTGGTATTTATTGAACTCTGGTCTAGCACAGTGCCAAAGAAGATGTAAGCAGAATTTGTTCTGACTAAAACACTGTCACCATTTGTGTCAGAGAATCCTGGAGGTTTGCAGACCAGGAGTTTGAGGAAGAAATCCTATCTCCAGACAAAAACACAAAAGAGGAAACCAATAGATGGTATTTATTAAGCAAAGTGCCTGGGAGAGTACAATATAACAGAGTTAGACACATTCCCTGCCCACAAGGAGCTCACAGTATAGAGAGGGGAGACAGACATTAATATAAATAAAGGAACTACGGCTACATATGCAAGTACTGTGGGGCTGAGAGTGGGATGAATTCTTGTGCGGAAATGAGGAAAACTTGAAATACTGTAAAGGGTTCGATCTGTAAAGGCAGGACTTAAATTAAGTCTCGCCATTCATCTTATCCCATCCCCTGCAGTGAGGAGGGGCTCTGGAAAGGGGAAAACTCAAAGTTTTAAGACTCAAGGCTTCCCAAAATGTCTCTCCAGAAAAACCACTCAGCGGGTGGACGAGTGGTTGGTAGGCTTCATGATAAAACTCCCATATCCTACAAGAGCCATAAGCAAGGGACATGATCTTATCTTTATAGATCCTCTTGTCGCAGCATACATCTTGTCAGCCGGTAGCTAAAATTGCAAGCATTTTTTTCCTTATTTAAGCACATTCAGCCAACTTTTGCTATTTTTATAAATGCTTGCAGAGCTATTATGGGCCGCACCTTGGAAACCCTGGACAGGGAGACCTGTTTTCTTCCCCTTGACCTGACCCTGCATTCCTGAGTCCTGGCCTCCAGGATGTTAGTTTTTCATAATAATAATAATAATAATAATAATAATAATAATAATGGCATTTGTTAAGCACTTACTGTGTGTGAAGCACTGTCCTAAGTGCGGGGAGGATACGCGGTGATCAGGTTGTCCCACGTGGGGCTCACAGTCTTCATCCCCATTTTACAGATGAGGGAACTGAGACCCAGAGAAGCGAAGCGACTTGCCCAAAGTCACCCAGCTGACGAGTGGCGGAGTCAGGATTCGAACCCACGACCTCTGACTCCCAAGCCCGGGCTCTTTCCACTGAGCCACACGGCTTCTTCTTTTCATGTTCCTTCCCAGTGGGACCTGGGAGTGACTTGCTGACGGCGGAGGTGGGGGTGAGGCATGCGTGTTGACAATTGCATAAACAACTCACTTTCCAGGGACTGTCTCTATATGTTGCCAACTTGTACTTCCCAAGCGCTTAGTACAGTGCTCTGCCCACAGTAAGCGCTCAATAAATACGATTGATTGATTGATTTCCCCCCTGGTCTGAGTCAAGCTCCAATGGAGACTCTCCCCAGCCCACTTTCTCAGCCTTCTGCCCTTTGAACCCTTCAACTGTTCCCTAAAAACGAATTTCCCAAAAATCCAGTTGCCAGGGTTCGAAACTGAGTTCGAAGCAAGAGAATCCAAGTGTGTTGAGACGCTACCACCTTCAGGAAGAGTTAGTCAGGCTGCATCAGCTGGCAACCTCTGAAGTTGACAAAGATCAGGAAACAGAAGCTCTTTAAAACAAATTGTATTTGTTAAGCGCTTACTATGTGCCAGGCACTGCATTAAGTGCCACCTTCAAGAAGAGTTAGTCAGGCTGCATCAGCTGGCAACTTCTGAAGTTGACAAAGATCAGGAAACAGAAGCTCTTTAAAACAAATTGTATTAAGCTCTTACTATGTGCCGGGCACTGCATTAAGTGCCACCTTCAAGAAGAGTCAGGCTGCATCAGCTGGCAACCTCTGAAGTTGACAAAGATCAGGAAACAGAAGCTCTTTAAAACAAATTGTATTTGTTAAGCGCTTACTATGTGCCAGGCACTGCATTAAGTGCCACCTTCAAGAAGAGTTAGTCAGGCTGCATCAGCTGGCAGCCTCTGAAGTTGACAAAGATCAGGAAACAGAAGCTCTTTAAAAAAAATTGTATTTGTTAAGCGCTTACTATGTGCCGGGCACTGCATTAAGTGCCGGGGAAGATACAAGCTAATCAGGTTGGACACAATCCATGTCCCACATGGGGCTCACAGTGTGAATCCCCATTTGCAGATGAGGTAACTGAGGTGCAGAGAAGCTAAGTGACCTGTCCAAGGTCACACAGCAGTCAAATGGCTGAGCAGGGATTAGAACCCAGATCCTTCGGACTCCCAGCTCCATGCCCTACCTACTAGACCACACTATTTCTCCTTAAAGGGGTATTCCACACTGCTGGCCACAGGACCGTTCTCAGTGCAGCCAGTGCTGTCCCCAGGGAGGGAAGGCAATGGACTTTGCAGGTGGGGGCAAGACAGAACTGAACTGGACTAAAATGGAATGGTTGAGTCACACAGGAAGGTGTCCAGAAGGATGACAGAGGATCGTACCTATCTGTGCAGCAAGCTTTTGGCCTACATTTGGGCCCTGTCCTCCTTAGGGATTTAATAGTGAGAAAAGGAAAAAGAAATCCCCCCGGCCCTACCTCCTTCCCCTCCCCACAACACCCGTATATATGTTTGTACAGATTTATTACTCTATTTTACTTGTACGTATTTACTATTCTATTAATTTTGTTAGTGATGTGCATTCAAGGCCCTGCTGAGAGCTCACCTCCTCCAGGAGGCCTTCCCAGACTGAGCCCCTTCCTTCCTCTCCCCCTCTTCCTCCTCTCCATCCCCCCATCTTACCTCCTTCCCTTCCTCACAGCACCTGTATATATGTATATATGTTTGTACATATTTATTACTCTATTTATTTATTTATTTATTTATTTATTTTATTTGTACATATCTACTCTATTTTATTTTGTTAGTATGTTTGGTTTTGTTCTCTGTCTCCCCCTTTTAGACTGTGAGCCCACTGTTGGGTAGGGACTGTCTCTATATGTTACCAATCTGTACTTCCCAAGCACTTAGTACAGTGCTCTGCATATAGTAAGCGCTCAATAAATACGATTGATGATGATGATGATGATTTAGCTTTAATTCTATTTGTTCTGATGATTTGACACCTGTCCACATGTTTTGTTGTCTGTCTCCCCCCTCTAGACTGTGAGCCCGTTGTTGTGTAGGGACCGTCTCTAGATGTTGCCAACTTGTACTTCCCAGGTGCTTAGTACAGTGCTCTGCACACAGTAAGCGCTCAATAAATACGATTGAATGAATGAATGAATGAAATGTAATGAGGAGGGAGAAGTAAGGGCGCGCTGAAGTCTTCGCTGTTGCCCATTGAATTCCTACCCTGTAGAGGGAAGGTTTTAGATTGAATCTGCAGAGAAGGGTCCTTTAGTGCCGAGCGCCCACATAGTATCAGCCTTTTTCTCACATGGGCTGAGGATGCGTAAGGGCTCCCATCATCATCATCATCAATCGTATTTATTGAGTGCTTACTATGTGCAGAGCACTGTACTAAGCGCTTGGGAAGTACAAATTGGCAACATATAGAGACAGTCCCTACCCAACAGTGGGCTCACTGTCTAAAAGGGGGAAACAGAGAACAAAACCAAACATACTAACAAAATAAAATAAATAGAATAGCTATGTACAAGTAAAATAAATAAATAAATAGAGTAATAAATATGTACAAACATATATACATATATACAGGTGCTGTGGGGAAGGGAAGGAGGTAAGATGGGGGGATGGAGAGGGGGACGAGGGGGAGAGGAAGGAAGGGGCTCAGTCTGGGAAGGCCTCCTGGAGGAGGTGAGCTCTCAGCAGGGCCTTGAAGGGAGGAAGAGAGCTAGCTTGGCGGATGGGCAGAGGGAGGGCATTCCAGGCCCGGGGGATGACGTGGGCCGGGGGTCGATGGCGGGACAGGCGAGAACGAGGTACGGTGAGGAGATTAGCGGCGGAGGAGCGGAGGGTGCGGGCTGGGCTGGAGAAGGAGAGAAGGGAGGTGAGGTAGGAGGGGATCTTGAGGATCTCCCAGGATCTTGAGCTCAGAGTGTATGGAAAGAACGGAGAGCAGGGGCTAGAAGCTTCAGCTGGCCAGGAAGGAGACAGAGCCAAACAGTTTGACTTGGTCCCCTTTGGTTCAGTGATAGCCCTGGTCACATCACTCTTCTCCTCTAGCCAGAAGAGTGCGGCCACCTGTGCGGGGGAGAACCGGGTCTCGGTGGTAGCCAAGGCCCAGAGAAGGCGAGGCTACAGGAAATGTGGCCATTGAATCTGGCCCGATACTTCTCCTGTGGGGCTGTCTACTCGGCGGGGGGCTGGGGGGGGGGGGGGGGGCGGCAGATCAGGGACAGATTTATTTATTCATTCATTCAATTGTATTTACTGAGCACTTACTGAGAAACAGTACAGAGCGCTTACAGAGAGGCAGTGTGGCTCAGTGGAAAGAGCCTGGGCTTGGGAGTCAGAGGTCATGGGTTCTAATCCCAGCTCCGCCACTTGTCAGCTGTGTGGCCTTGGGCAAGGCACTTCACTTCTCTGGGCCTCAGTTCCCTCATCTGTAAAATGGGGATTAAGACTGTGAGCCCCATGTGGGACAACCTGATCACCTTGTATCCCCCCCAGCGCTTAGAACAGTGCTTCACAAATAGTAAGCACTTAACAAATACCGTCATTATTATTATTATCATTATTACTGGGGGCAGAGCACTGTAATAAGTGCTTGGGAGAGTACAGTATGATAATAAAGAGGCACGTTACCTGCCCACAGTGAGCTTACAGTCTAGAGAGTTGTGAACTGCCCAGCACAACCGAAGTTATCTTCCTCAAGGACAAGGACACACACACACACACACACACACACACACACACACACACACACACATTCTCTCTCTCTGTTGTCATGACGCAGCTGGGGCCCACACTACAGTAAAAAGAAGAGGGAACAAAGTGCAAAAGTTTCCATCCCATCATGGA
This sequence comes from Tachyglossus aculeatus, assembly GCF_015852505.1. Classification (NCBI taxonomy): domain Eukaryota; kingdom Metazoa; phylum Chordata; class Mammalia; order Monotremata; family Tachyglossidae; genus Tachyglossus; species Tachyglossus aculeatus. The sequence continues at coordinate 37,096,747 of NC_052067.1, read as the reverse complement.
ACCTGATTTCCATGAATCTGCTTCCTTATTCCTCTTCCTTTTCCCTTCAAACAACAGGATGTACTTTTTCAGCTAGAGCAGCGTATGACTCCAAAGCACTGAATTCGCAGCAGCAGCCAAGCCAGTCTTCACCCCTCCTGTGGTTTTAAGTTAGCGTGAAGTCCGGTCTGGGGAGCAGGGTGGCCATTAGCAGAAACTATTTTAATATATATTTGGTTTATAATTGTTATGGATGAAAAAGACTGATGTTGGACCTTTTTTACTGGTAGATAGAGCTCAGGGGAGGTGGGGGCAACTAGGCATGCTAGGTGGGAAGGGAGAGTGACAGCTGGTTCCTACGGGGGCTGGATTCCTGACCAACTCTACACCCTACCAATTCCATGCCATTTTAAATGAGAAGCAGGAGCGGTGGCGAAATAGCAGTGGGTTTTGGCAAGGTTAATGATGCCAATCCCATCCTGCCACCACCACGGTGTGGCAGTTGCCCGTGTGAACGGGCATCGGGCATATAGATAATTTACGAGCCGTATGGACACCCCCAATTATTTCACCTTTTTACCGTCGGTCCATTAATGTGTAGGCAGTTGGTGGCCCAGCCTTGGGATACCAGATTGTAAACTCCTTGTGGGAAGGGATTGTATTGTATTCCCCAAGGTGCTTAGTCCAGTGCTCTGCACAAAGTGGTCAGTAATGTCAGTTGATTGACTGATTGAACTGGTTTTGGAAAAAGATCTTGAGAAGCAGCGTGGCCTAGTGAATAGATCGTGGGCTTGGGACTCAGAAGAACCTGTGTTCTAATCCCAGCTCCGCAACTTGTCAGCTGTGTGACCTTGGGCGAGTCACTTAACTTCTCTGTGACTCCGTTATTCATTCATTCATTCACTCTATCATATTTATTGAGTGCTATCTCACCTGTAAAATGGGGGTTAAAACTGTGAGCCCCATTTGGGACATGGACTGTGTCCAACCTGATGAGCTTGTGTCTAACCTAGCACTGAATACAGTGCCTGGTGCATAGTAAATGCTTCACAGATGCCATTAAAAAATAAATAAATATATAAATAAAACCCACCCTTCCTCTTGATCAGGCTGCGCAGAGATCTGTTGGGGCCAGACTGAAACCCGGCTGATTATACATCTGAAGGGGAGCCTATGGAAGCAAGAGCATTTGGTGTGAGAATTTTCAGGCAGAAGAGATGTTTATTTTCATTTTGCTGCAGACACCATTAAGAGGATGTACTGGGCATTCCTTTACAATAAAATTGTAGGCCGTTCTGTTTGTTCAGTGCTCACTAAGGGCCAGCAATTGTTGTTGTAGCCCTAATATCAGGCTCTGAGCCTCAGAAGTAATCATTTCCCTGGCTAATTACATTGATCTGCTTTTGCGGTTGGTTCTGAGTTTAGCCTATTTGGAGGGTTGCCTTAAATGAATTTACAGGCAGATTCTAAGGAAAAAATCAATAGCACCAAGGCGGCTGGTACTGGTGTTTCTGCTGCAAGAGCCTGTTAGCAGACCCAGAGGCCCTGTTTTTATTGCTGGGAGCACCGACTGACAAAGCCAAAAGGAATTAAGAGAAGGAATGCTTTAATCCTATTCATTAAGGATGGCTCATAATACCACAGAGACCTAGGGTCCAATCAGGCGTGAAGCGCTGTAACCAGGCATAGGGATGCGTTCTCACAGCTGAATTATCTGGGACTATCGCACTCCTTCTTAACACCCAAAATGGCCTCAAAAACTATTTTAAATTCAGTTTCCCCCGGAAGTTCCATCTCCACTGAAAGCAGAGGAGGGGACGTTTTCGAAAATGTTTCCCTGGTGGTGCTGTAAATCCCCAGTCAATGGTCATTCCAGCCATCCTGGAGCCCACTTTTTTCCCCAGGAATGTTGCGATTATTGGATCAGCTTCAAGTTAAACAAGGTTCGGGCACATGGTGTGTTTACTCGAAAATGTTTGCTTGGGTTAGAGAGCCATGCTAGGCAAGCGATTCGATGGGCGGAGAGATGGAAACTCACGTGGATTAGGGAACTCTCTTTATGGCTCCATGCAGATGCTGGGATCTTGAGCAAAGTGGTTCTGCTTTCATTTCCTTGGTGGTGCAAGAGGGATAAGCATTCCAGCCCCACCCTGGCTGGCGGGAGGGATAGGCTGCGAAATGACTTGAATGCTCCTTGCAGATCCAGAAGTCCTAGAAAAGGATGAAGGATAGGCCAGGGATCTCACTGAGTGGGGAACTCGGCCCAAGAAACTGCTTGCGGAATTTGTGAGGCAGCAGCAGGAAGATAGGTTCCCCAGCATGGAGAGACCCTGAAACCACCAGTCTGCTCCAACGTCAGCCCACTGCCGTGGAAATGTTTATCATGTGGTATTTATGGGCCACCGTCAGGGCACAACAGCTTATGGCAAACGTGTGAAAAATGGTTCCACCTGCCAAAGCCTTAGTCTCTGACCCGGGCAAATGCATTATCCTGGACCGCGATAGGGAAAGAACACACAGATTCATCTGCAGGAAAGGAGAAAGGGGAAGGTGGCAGGGAGGTCTCATCAAGGAAATCAATCTATCTTATTTATTAAGGGCTTGCTGTGGGAAAAGCACTGTACTAAGCGTTTGGGAGAGTACAGTATTTCAGAATTGGTAGACATGTTCCCTGCCCACAAAGAGCTTGCATTCTGGAGAGGGAGAGGAAGGAACTGTTATTTATAGAAGGTTTGATGGGGAAGTAGGAGCCGAGATGTCACAGGATCAGTAGTGCATGGTGGTTGTCACTTAAAGACTCCCCTTCTCCAGACTGGGAGTTACCAAGGTGTAACTGGGAGGTTCAGTGATACCGGGGGAAAGGGAGCAGGGGGTTTCTCTATCTTGTCCGTTAACCTCTCCATCAGTCCACAGGCCTGGAGAAGCATGGCGAGTCAGCAGCTCGTGGGTTATGATCCCTGCTCTGCCACTTGTCTTCTGTGTGACCTTGGGCGAATCGCTTCACTTCCCTGTGCCTCAGTTACCTCATCTGAGAAATGGGGATTGAGACTTTAGACGGTGAGCCCACTGTTGGGTAGGGACTGTCTCTATATGTTGCCAATTTGTACTTCCCAAGCGCTTAGTGCAGTGCTCTGCACATAGTAAGCGCTCAATAAATACTATTGATAATGATGATGATGAGACTGTGAGCCCCACGTGGGACAGGGACTGCGTCCAACCCGATTTGCTTGTATCCACCCCAACAGTTAGTACAGTGCCTAGTACATAGTAAGTGCTTAACCAATGCCATAATTGTTATTATTACCTCTGGGGCCACCATCCCTTTGGCACCTTGTGAGGCTGAAGATGGATCAGCAGGGGTTATATGGGTTGTTAGGGGTAGTTAGGAGCAAAGATGAGGTGAGGCCCAAAGCTAGAGAGGGGCTGAAGCCGAAAGCAGGGGCAGGAAAAGGGGACAGGGGAGGGGAGGAAGCGGGGAGAAGGTGGGAGGTTTGGAGTTCAGGGATTTTTTGCCCTTTTGCTGTCTGTGCTGTTTTTCTGGTCAGCTGCCCGGACTGGGAATTCTGCCCACACCCTGTTGCATGGAATGTGTGACAGACACCAACCAAACAGAGCCGCACAAAAGGCCAACACCGCACACATTCGGGCAGACAAAGTAAGGGCTAGGAATTCCCTCTCTTTGGAGGAGCTCAAAGCGCTTTGAAAAACCATTTAATTTACCCCTCTGTGATAGTGCCACGTTTTAGCTCTTGCTGGGCTCCTTCCCTTTCCTCTCTGCTCTCCTACCTCCCCTCAGCCTTCTCCTCCCCCGAAAATAGCTCTGGATTTAACCAATGGTCCTGCAGAAGGTGACAGAGGCTGGTGGGGTAGAAAAGATGCCACAAGAGATGGAGGGGAAGGAGGTGGCCAGCCCTCCAGTTCCTCGCCATCACCATCCCACTCTCTTGCAGGCGGATTCAGAAAATGCTTATCGCGTAAAACAGTGTTAGGAGTAGGAAGTTGCGAGAAGAGTAGTTATAGCTAGTCAGAAGACTGGTGGGAAGCCAGTCTCTGCTATGTAATAATAATAATAATAATAATGATGGCATTTATTAAGCACTTACTATGTGCAAAGCACTGTACTAAGCGCTGAGGAGGTTACAAGTTGGTCAGGTTGTCCCATGGCGGGGGGGAGCTCACAGTCTTAATCCCTATTTTCCAGATGAGGTAACTGAGGCCCAGAGAAGTGAAGTGACTTTCCCAAAGTCACACAGCTGACAATCGGTGGAGCCGGTATTTGAACCCGTGACCTCTGACTCCAAAGCCCGAGCTCTTTCCACCGCGCCACGCTGCTTCTCTTTAGTAGACTGCATAGTGTGGAAGAGTAGGAGGGCTCCTTAAGGATCAGAAAGGTGGGACTGATAGGAATGAAAGCAAAAACCATTAGTGTAGAGCAAGATCAAAGGAATGTAGGCACTGGCAGAGAGGTGGAGAGCTGGAAGTTGAGGATGAAATGGTTTGGGGTTTTTTAATGGTATTTGTTAAACACTTACTATAAGCCAAGCACTGTACTAAGCACTGGGCTAAATGCAAACTAATCAGCTTGGACATAGTCTAAGGCCCACATGAGGCTCACAGTCTTAATTCCCATTTTAGTACAGTGCTCTGCACACAGTAAGCGCTCAATAAATACGATTGATTGATTTTACAGAGGAGGTAAGAGGCACTGAGAAGTTAAGTGGTTTGCCCAAGGCCACACAGCAGAAAAATGGCAGACACTCAGGTCCTCTGACCCCCAGGCCTGTGTTCTTTCCACTAGGCCACGCTGACGGGGAGGAGATAGGTGAAATTTCTTCATTAATTCAATCGTATTTATTGAGCACTACCTGTGTGCACAGCACTGTACTAAGCGCTCGGGAGAGTGCAATATAACAATAAACAGACACATTTCCTGATTTTAGCAGGAAAATAAGGGGGTAATGGGGTGAGAAAAATTGGGAAGTATCTGAGAACATCGCAACAACCAAGATGGGAGACAGTGAAACTCCACATGGCCCAAACTTCAAAACTTATCATTTGGAGCCGGACCCTGCCTACGTTCATTCATTCATTCATTCAATCGTATTTTTTGAGCACTTACCGTGTGCAGAGTACTGTACTAAGCGCATACAGTATGGGTGGGAGAGCCTCACTCATGAAGAAAGAAAGAAGAAACCATTTTCTCAAGGGTTAAAGCAACTCTAAGAAAAGGAATCCTTGACTTTGACCTGAAAAAATGGACCCCGGCTCATTGAGCAGTGGTTTCAATGCTGGAACTTTTTTCGTAAAGAATGTTGCTAACTTTGGGTGCCTTCTTTCATCACTTAACCTTCTGGACTTTATTAAACTCAAATGGACAAAGACCTTACTACGACTGGCCGTAGCCAGAGAGGTCAAGATCCACAGTGCAATTTTTGGCAGGTTTGCCTGGATTTTTGCACCCATGTTTTTTACACAATGCTGGCCATGTGAGGATTTTTCTGAACCCCCACTCATTTCCTATATGTGGTCAGTGTTCTGAACTTGATTCATTCATTCATTCATTCAATCGTATTTATTGAGTGCTTACTGTGTGCAGGCGCTGTACTAAGCGCTTGGGAAGTACAAGTCAGCAACATACAGAGACGGTTCCTACCCAACGACGGGTTCACAGTCTAGAAGGGGGAGACGGACAACAAACCAAGCATGTAGACAGGTGATCTTCCTGATGTTTGGACAATTTTTCTTTCCAGGTACTACCTTCCTTCCAAGGTTACATGCCGAATAAGCTAGTTCCAACTTGTCAAGAAGGGCCTGGATTGCTTTGCTTTTAATTAACGGTGAGTGATTTCTTTTCAATTAAAGGCCATAATGTTTATGCAGCTTCAACATCCATCTTTGACATCTAGATGAGCTCTTTGAATATGTTCCCAGCTAATTGTAGTCTCTCCCTTTTAAAGTTTCAGTTCTATTGCAGATAAGTCGTTGTTGGAGAGTGAGAATCACTGACCTTTCTGTGCCCCATTTTCTTCACAGCATGTGGATATGTTTGCTGAAGGGGTATGTAAAATAGGCCATTGCCCTTGCTTAGGAAGGGTGCTCAAGTTCTCCTGAATTGGTCTCTTGGGCAGGTTACCTTCTGGGATGGGTACATTCTTAGGTCTGGCTTCAATCTAAGCCTGTAGTAAAATGCACTGCTTTATTTTTCACCGGAACTCCATTTTCAGTTCGGAAGCCACATTTCCCCCAAACCCCACAGACCCAGAAACGGGTAGAGGCTCTGAGCTGCCTAGGTCATTTAAAAATTCCCTGATCACAGAGACCACCTCAGTTTTCTCCAACTGGGCCATTATTCCTTCTGGTCCTTGAAGGAGTGAGGGAGGAAAAAGTTTGTACAAAAGGCTCCTTGCCTTTGTCTACACATCATCCTTGTTATGTAATTGCTGACTTCCAATATTCCTTAAAATGGTTCTGGACCAAGGTTTCTGCCCTTCTTCTAGACGCAGCCACGGAGTCTTGCCCATTTTGGGGGCCTGAGTTTCAGTGCTGACCCAAAATTCAGGTTCCTAAGAAGCTGGGCTTTCTGATTAGGGATTTCCTTTCCCATAAAAGTAAAAATATGTCCCCTGCTTTGCTTTTTGTTTCAAAGCCGAAAGAAGGCTCTACATTCAGCAGTGGACTTTCAGACTACTGCCACTGAATAAAGAGCACGGTTATTTCACAACTTGCCATTCAAAATGCATTACTGTTCTTCTTTAGAGGAGGAAACCGATGCTCAGCAAGTCCAACCTGGGAGGCAGATAGTTTTTGCTACGCTCCTCACAGAGGCCGGGAGGAAATGGGGCAGTGGATTGGGGTGGAGATGGTGGCTGGCCCCTTTTGCAGTCTTGCATCCAACACTTTACGGTAGTAGGGTTGTGGTTAAGGGTGTGGTTTCCTCACACACCCCAAGATGTGGATGTTTGGGGCACCTGCTTATTGCCTCATTATTGTTGCGGTCCTTCTCCGTAGCATCAGAGAGAGAGAGAGATATGTCCCCTGCTTTGCTTTCTGTTTTAAAGCCAACAGAAGGCTGTACATTCAGCAGGTGGTTAGCATATTGAATCAGTTACTACAGGAAATTGGGCAGGTGGAAACTATTAGTAGGTTCCACAGGGACTGGGGTGAATTCGCAGATGAGCGGTCAGAATGAGATACTAGAGGGAAAGTGAAGACTGCTCCATTCCTAAGCATAAGAATTCATTCAGTCGTATTTATTGAGCGCTTACTGTGTGCATAGATGTCAGGAAGAGCAATCATCACACTTCTTTCAATACCAGGCTGGACTGGTCATCAGTCTGAGCCAATAATGGCATTAACTTAGGTCCCAATATCTGCCTACAGCTATCTATATGTCTTCTGTCTCACACATCCCCTTCTCGCAAATCTTTCTCCTCTAGGCACCCACTCCACCTCTTCCAGACCATCATGCTCCATTTGGACTCCTCACCTTCCTCTCATGATGCACAAATCTGTCCTCTCCACTCTACCCTCTCCACCCAACTCAGCTCCCTCATGCCCTGTGGCTTCATCGATCTCACGCCACCAATTCCTGGACACCATCCTACCCGCCTCTCAAAGGTGTAATCTTGGCATTATTATTGACTCTTTCTCTCAATTAATTAGACTATCAGTAGTATTCACTGAGCTCTTACCGTGTGCAGGCCAGCATGCTAAGCACTTGGAGGAGTACAACAGAGAAAATAGACGTTATCAATCTCCATACTTTGTCACTGAATTCTGTCCGTTCTTCCTCCATATTATTTACAGAATCTGCCCCTTCCTCACCGTCCAAATGGCCATCACGCAAGCCCTGACCTATGTCATATCCTGGCTTGACTAACGCATTTTATTTGTACATATTTATTCTATTTATTTTATTTTGTTAATATGTTTTGTTGTCTGTCTCCCCCTTCTAGACTGTGAGCCCGCTGTTGAGTAGGGACCGTCTCTATATGTTGCCAACTTGTACTTCCCAAGCGCTTAGTACAGTGCTCTACACACAGTAAGCGCTCAATAAATACGATTGAATGAATGAATGAATGAATCAGCCTCCTCACCAACTTTCCAGCCTCCAGCTTCTCCACCCCATAACTCGGACTGGAAAGTCCAAGTCTGATTGGAATTTTCGAACTTCAATCAGCCTTGAGCCCCCTGTTACTGTGATTAGTGAAAGGGTAGGGGGAGGGGAGGGAAAAGAGTGGGAGAGATTAGACTCTCAATAATGCTGGGTATTATAATAATAATAACTGGTTAAGCACTATATTAAGCACCGGAGTTGATACAAGTTAATCAGGTTGGGCACAGTCCCTAACCCACATGGGTTTCACGGTCAAGAGGAGAGGGAAAACAGTTATTGAATCCCCATTTTCCAGGTGAGGAAAATGAGGCACAGAGAAATGAAGTGATTTGCCCACAGCAGGCAACAGGCAGAGCCTGGATTAGAACCCAGGTTCTCTGGCTCCAAGGCTCATGTTCTTTCCATTAGGCTATGCTGCTTTTCTCCTGCCTCTCTTACTCCCTGTTGAGATCCAGTCACCCTGCTTTCTCTCCCCTTGGCCTTACCCCATTCCCCTGGCTAATCAAGTTTCCTGCAGAGGATGCTCTCTCTCTCTCTCTATCTGAAAATGTTATCCCGTCTGAACTCATATATTTAGCGTGAATGAGCTGGTCTCCCAGCATCAAAACCACATTAAAAAAAAATGCAAAGCACTTCCACGTTTCACTTTTGACTAATTCAGACCAATCCCCCCGCCCTCTTCTCCACCTTTCCCCCCACCCCCATGCCATCCTTTACTTTGAGACCACATTCCTGTATCATAGCATATCTGGTCTCACCCCCAAGGCAGAGGCAACGAGACTGTTCTCCCTCCTCCCCATCGCCCCGACCAAAGATTGGACCTTCAAGCCAAGATGAGCTCAGACAGCTGCGTCTGCCAGCGGACCCCAGCTGCGAAAGTCTTTTTTGCGTCCCTGCCACAAATTGCACCAGAGGGGTGTGACCATTCTTGGCTGCCCTGCACTGTCAAAGATGGAGTGGGAGTCTTCCCATTGAATTCCCTCCCTGGTTAACCAGGGCCTGGACCTGGCTAAAATTAGACCAACTTCCTCCCGAGGCACTCCATCCTCCCCTGGAAACAGGACTCCTCCGTCTTTCCCGGTGGCCCGGGAGTCAGAGGACCTGGGTTCTAATCCATACTCCACCCCTTGTCTACTGGGTGACCTTGGGCAGGTCACTTCTCTGGGTTTCAGTTACCTCATCTGTAAAATGGGGATTAATCAATCAATCGTATTTATTGAGCGCTTACTGTGTGCAGAGCACTGTACTAAGAGCTTGGGAAGTACAAGTTGGCAACATATTAAGATTAAGATTGTGAACCCCACGTGGGACAGGGACTGTGTCCAACCCGATTCACTTGTATCCACCTCAGTACTTAGTACAGTGCCTGGGCACATAATGAGTGCTTAACAAATACCACAATTATTATTATAATTTTTGTTCCCTCGCTGCTCACCTCCAGGCCCAGGCTAACAGTATCACGGTAGACTCCCAGAAAGAAACACTAGCAATTTGAGGCTTCGAAGAAGGTGCACTCTGCCTCTGAGAAACGAGCTGAAATTTTCAGCCATTGTAAAGTCAGAAAGCCACGGAGCTACACTCAGCTCCCTCTTGTTTTCACACTGTTGGGAACGTGACTTTGCTGCACATACAGCAAGAGGAAATAGATGGACCAAGAGCCAGTCTTCCGTCTGCTGCCTTTCACTTTTCTGTCAAGCTAAATTCCAGATGTGGAGTCCCAGATGTGGGAATGGTCTTCCCAATGAAAGAGAGGGAGAGAGAGAGAGAGAGAGCGTGTGTGTGTGTACATCCAAATCCTTGTCAGTGAGAGGAAGGGATCAAAGACAACATTTCTCCACAGAAAATGCAGGGAACTGTTTTTTGAGAGCCCATTATTATTATTACTATTATTATTTGGCCCACCTCTGCCCCAACACTCCCCTAGCCACTCAGTGACTGTCCATTCCTCCCTTTCCTCCTTTCCTGTTGCCCAGTATGTGAACAAATAGTACCCCAAACAATATTGTTTTATGGTTCTTTTGTCTGTTCTTGAAATATTACTTGCAGTGTGGAGTTCTGGACTGGAATATAATTCTGAACTCATGAAGTATATTCACTCCCACATTGCAGCCATGGACAAGAAGAGAAAGACTGGGGGCATTTTCAGGTGCTCAGCCTAATGCTACGTAGGGGACTCTGCTAGATGTCCTTCTGGAGTGAGGCTTCTAAACCTTGAAAATAGTAGTAGTAGCAGTTATTGAGCTCCCACTTAGTGCAATACACTGTACGAGGCGCTTGTGGGGGGCAGAATAAAGAAGCGAGACAGTCCCTGGCCACAAGGCACTTACACTCTAAAAGGAGACACAGACCAAAAAAGATTTATAACTAGAGTGGTCAAAATAAATTGAGTACACATGTATACATATACCCGAATGCTGAGGTGGGAATAAATTAGTTGCTAAGTGCTAGTGTTGGCTGAGGGATGATATGCCTCAGGGCCCTAGGAGATTAATTCAGAGAAGTCTTGTTGGAAGAAATGGGATTTTAGGACGGCTTTGAATCATCATCATCATCATCAATCGTATTTATTGAGCACTTACTATGTGCAGAGCACTGTACTAAGCACTTGGGAAGTACAAATTGGCAACATATAGAGACAGTCCCTATCCAACAGTGGGCTCACAGTCTAAAATGTGGCAAAGGGAGGAATGGATAGTCAGTGAGTGGCTAGGGGAGTGTTGGGGCGGAGGTGGGACAAATAATAATAATAATAATAATGGCATTTATTAAGCGCTTACTATGTGCAAAGCACTGTTCTAAATGCTGGAGAGGTTACAAGGTGATCAAATTGTCCCACGGGGGGCTCATAATCTTAATCCCCATTTTACATTTGAGGTCACTGAGGCACAGAGAAGTTAAATGGCTTGCCCAGAGTCACACAACTGACAATTGGTGGAACCGGGACTCAAACCCCTGAACTCTGACTCCAAAGCCCGTGCTCTTTCCACCGAGCTAAGGGTAAAGAAGTGAGTTCTGGGAAAACCATAGTTAAATAATAGTATTTTTTAATTTTTTAATGGTACTCGTTAAGTGTTTACATGTGCCAAGCACTGTTCTAAGCACTGGTGTAGGTACAAGGCATCGAAGCAGCGTGGCTCAGTGGAAAGAGCCCGGGCATGGGAGTCAGAGGTCATGGGTTCGAATCCCAGCTCTGCCACATGTCTGCTGTGTGATCTTGGGCAAGTCGCTTCACTTCTCTGAGCCTCAGTTACCTCATCTGTAAAATGGGGATTAAGATTGTGAGCCCCATGTGGGACAACCTGATCATCTTGTATCCCCCAGCGCTTAGAACAGTGCTTTGCACATAGTGAGCGCTTAACAAATGCCATTATTATTATTATTATTATGAAGTTAATTAGGTTGGGCACAGTCTCTCTCCCACCTGGGACTTACAGTCTAAGTAAAGCACTCACTTTATTAAGCCAAGCACCAAGCTAAGTGCTGGGGTGGGTACAAACTATTCAGATCAGAAACAGTCCCACGTGGGACTCACAGTCTTCCGAGATCAGGAATTCAATCCACATTGACAGATGAGGAAACTGAGGCCCAGAGAAGTTAAGGGATTTGCCCAAGTCCGCACCACAGGCTGGGATCAGAACCCAGGTCTCCTAACTCCCATCCCTGGGTTCTTTCCACTAGGCCATGCTGCTTGGCACCTGCAGGACAGGCTATGGCAGAAATAGATGTTAAATAAGCAGGTAGGTGCCATTCTGCCTCCCATCTCCGGCAGGCCTACTGGATCTGGATTACAGCAAGATCACACAGTAAGCCACGGTAAGCGCTCAATAAATACGATTGATTGATTGATCTGCAGGAAAGTCTGGTGGCGTTGCACTGTTGCTTTCCTTCTGTTACAACTTTGTTACGTTCCGTTACCACTCTTCACCAGGGGTCATCAATCGTATTTATTGAGCTCTTACTGTGTGCAGAGCATCATCATCATCATCAATCATATTTATTGAGCACTTACTGTGTGCAGAGCACTGTACTAAGCGCTTGGGAAGTACAATTTGGCAACATATAGAGACAGTCTCTACCCAACAGTGGGCTCACAGTCTAAAAGGGTCGGGGATAGGGGGGTTGGGGGAGACGGAAGGGACGACAAGGAACGGAAGCCATCTGCCTGCCTGTTTGAGGCTGGGCGTTTTTGTGTTTATGTCTTTTTGTTACTATGTCCCTAAAGATGTGACTTTGGGACTGCGGATATAATAATGATGGCATTTGTTAAGCGCTTACTATGTTCAGAGCACTGTTCTAAGCACTGGGGGGGGATACAAGGTGATCAAGTTGCCCCACGTGGGGCTCACAACCTTAATCCCCATTTTACAGATGAGGTCACTGAGGCTCAGAGAAGTTCAGTGACTCGCCCAAGGTCACACAGCAGTCATGTGGCGGAGTCGGGATTCGAACCCATGACCTCTGACTCCAAAGCCCGGGCTCTTTCCACTGAGCCACGCTGCTTCTCAGTGTGTTTGTGTGTTTGTGTTTGGATATGTGGATATGTGTTTGGTATGAAAGTGTGTGTCTGTGAGTGTATGTGGGTGTGAATGTAATTCTCTCTCCCTGCTATACATTCATTCAATTGAGTGCTTACTACGTGCAGAACACTGTACTAAGCACTTGGGATTGTACAGTACAACAATAAACAGACGCATTCCTTATTCACAGTGAGCGTGAATGTAATTCTTTCTCCCTGTTATTCATTCATTCAATTGTATTTATTGAGTGCTTACTACGTGCAGAGCACTGTACTAAGCACTTGGGATTGTACAATACAACAACAGACACATTCATTATTCACAATGAATGTGAATGTAATTCTCCCTGTTATACATTCATTCAATTGTATTTATTGAGTGCTTACTACGTGCAGAGCACTGTACTAAGCACTTGGGATTGTACAATACAACAATAAACAGACGCATTCCTTATTCACAGTGAGTGTGAATATAATCTTTCTCCCTATTATTCATTCATTCAATTGTATTTATTGAGTGCTTACTATGTGCAGAGCACTGTACTAAGCACTTGGGATTGTACAACACAACAATAAACAGACGCATTCCTTATTCACAGTGAGTGTGAATGTAATTCTTTCTCCCTGTTATTCACTCATTCAGTTGTATTTACTGAGTGCTTACTACATGCAGAGCACTGTACTAAGCACATGGAATTGTACAATAAATACAACAATAAACAGACGCATTCCTTATTCACAATGAACTTACGGAGACAGCAAGAGAAGTTTCGGGTGTTCAAAACTCCTCTTGGTATCTCCATCGAGTTCAAAGCCATACTGAAGCCCATCTCCTTAGAGAAGCAGCATGGCTCAGTTGGAAAGAGCCCGGGCTTTGGACTCAGAGGTCATGGGTTCAAATCCCGGCTCTGCCAGTTGTCAGCTGTGTGAATTTGGGCAAGTCACTTCTCTGGGCCTCAGTTCCCTCATCTGTAAAATGGGGATTAAGACTGTGAGCCCCCCCGTGGGACCACCTGATCACCTTGTAACCTTCCCAGCGCTTAGAACAGTGCTTTGCATGTAGTATGTGCTTAATAAATGCCATTATTATTGCTATTATTATCTCCTCCAAGAGGCCTTCCCTGACTAAGCCCTCTTTTCCTCTTCTCCCACTCCCTTCTGCATTGCCCTGATTTGCTCCCTTTGTTCTCTTCCCTTCCCAGCCCCCCAGCACTAATGTATATATCTCTCATTTTCTTTATTTCTATTTCTAGACTGTAAGCTCGCTGTGGGCAGGGAATGTGTCTGTTATGTGCGTGACCCCATAGTCTGTGTGTGTATGTATGCATATGTATGGGAGTCATAGGTCATGGGTTCTAATCCTGGCTCTGCCCCTTGTCAGCCAAGTCACTCAACTTCTCTGGGCCTCAGTTACCTCATCTGTGAGCTCCATGAGGGGACAACCTGATTACCTTGTATCCCCCCCCAGCGCTTAGAACAGTGCTTGGCACATAGTAAGCGCCTAACAAAAGCCGTCATTATGTTTGTGTGAGAGAGTGCATTTCTGCCTGTATCTTCATCCTTGCCTGACTCTTTCTCTCTCCCTTTCTTAATAATAATAATAATAATACTTGTGGTATTTAAGCTTGGTACATAGTAAGCACTTAATGAGTACTATTATTAGTAGTAGTAGTAGTAATAATAAACACCATTATTATTAGTGTTCTGCACACAGTAAGCACTCAGTAACTACAGTTGGATGATTATCCAATGCAAGGAATCAAATAATAATAATAATAATAATAATGGCATTTATTAAGCGCTTACTATGTGCAAAGCACTGTTCTAAGCGCTGGGGAGGATACCAGGTGATCAGGTTGTCCTACAGGAGGCTCACTGTCTTAATCCCCATTTTACAGATGAGGTAACTGAGGCCCAGAGAATAATAATAATGATGGCATTTGTTAAGCGCTTACTATGTGCAAAGCACTGTTCTAAGCGCTGGGGAGGATACAAGGTGATCAGGTTGTCCCACGAGGGGATCACAGTCTCACAAGGGGTTCCAGTCGGCCCTCAGGAGCATGGCTTGTGTTGCCAACTTGTACTTCCCAAGCACTTCGTACAGTGCTCTGCATACAGTAAGCGCTCAATAAATACGATTGATTGATTGATTGATTGATGACCCGTGACCTTTCAACCCGGTCCGTGACGACTGGAGCCCTACTTGCTCCCCGTTGGCTGGTTCCATCTGTGCGAGATCAGTTGCTGGGCAGGGGCGGTGCCACCCGTGAGCAACACAAAGTTTCACCTTGTGAAGTCGCGTGGGTTCAGGTGGCCGCGTGGCACAGAGCCAGGGTCGGCCTCTGCGTTGGCACAGTCGGTTAGTGGAGTTCGTAAAAGAGCGTTGGGTTTCAGGGGGATGAAAGGCACAATTTCAACCGAGGTCATTATCCTAACCATATAGCTGTGCTTCGGGCAGCTTTCCAGAACCGAAATAGCGCAACAAAGGAGCATTAAGAGCTACCAGGAAACGGCGCTAATCTCAGCGACTTCTCCGCGTGTTTGGGTCACTTACACAATGAGATCCAGCGATGACGAAATTCCCGGGCTCGGGACAGGGATTCTCAGGGGCAGTCTGGGTGTGCTCTCCGCTTCCCACTTTCTCTGAACCTTTGGCTCTCTCGGTGGCTTTTTCTGAAGCTCTTGAACGTCACCGGCAATTCCCCCTTCGACATCCCGCTGCCAAGAGGCCGGGAGGCTCAGGACACGTGAGTAGGTGAATGGATTATGGAAGGGGGGAGAAGGAAGAGCTGGAGAAGCAGGGGGAACTTAGGCAGGGCGGCAGGAAGGAGAGGAGATCGGAGGGCCCATTGTCCAAAGCTTCCCATGGAGTAAAGCCTGGTGTTTTGGGAGCGGGATTTTTTTATAGATGATCAGTTATGCATTCAGCAAGTTCATCTAGGACATATTTGTCATACTACTAGAGAAGCAGCGGAAAGAGCCCGGGCCCATGTGGGGACAGCCCGATCACCTTGTAACCTCCCCAGCACTTAGAACAGTGCTTGGCCCGTAATAAGCACTTAACACATGCCATCTTTATTATTATTATTATTCTCTGGGCCTCAGTTCCCTCATCTGCCAAATGGGGATGAAGCCTTGTATCCTGATCATCCTGATTATTCTCTGGGCCTCAGTTCCCTCATCTGTCAAATGGGGATGAAGACTGTGAGCCCCCCGTGGGGCAACCTGATCACCTTGTATTCCCCCAGTGCTTAGAACAGTGCTTTGCACATAGTAAGCGCTTAACAAATATCATTATTATTATTATTATTATACTACCTGTAATGTCCTTGTTCTATCTGTAAATAATGTAAATTTGCCTCTCTCCCCCGTTAGATTGTAAGCCCCCTGAGGGCTTTGTTTTTTTACTTCTGATGCACTCTCCTAGAGCTTAGCACAGTACTCTACCAGCACCCTACCCACAATAGGAGCTTCATAAATACCACTGAGTGATTGACCAAGGCATTGGAGGTGGCTCCTGATGTCACAGCCCTGTTCCACCATAGCCGCCATTCATTCCCTAAATGTCTCAGCAACGTGTGCATGGTGGAAATTTGGGGGGTGGGGAGAAGGGAATGGGGCCTGGGGGAAGAGATGGAGGAGGGAGATTCCATACTTGTGGGGGGACACATCAAAGGGTGTTTCCCAAGCTGGCTTTGATTGACAGATGTGGCAATGAAGGGAATGGACCCCCTCCAAACAGCACCACTCCATTTCTGGTTCTGCAGTGGCGAGGGAATCTATATCTTTTGACTCCCTCCTGCCTTGTCCCATCCCTCCATCTCCTGGCTCAGTGGCTCAGTGGAAAGAGCCCGGGCTTGGGAGTCAGAGGTCATGGATTCTAATGCCGGCCCTGCCACATGTCTGCTGTGTGACCTTGGACAAATCACTTAACTTCTCTGAGCCTCAGCTACCTCATCTGTAAAATGGGGATGAAGACTGTGAGCCCCACGTGGGACAACCTGATCACCTTGTATCCCTCCCAGCGCTTAGAACAGTGCCTCGTCCCCCTCTCCATCCCCCCCATCTTACCTCCTTCCCTTCCCCACAGCACCTGTATATATGTATATATGTTTGTACATATTTTTTACTCTATTTATTTTACTTGTACATATCTATTCTATTTATTTTATTTGGTTAATATGTTTGGTTTTGTTCTCTGTCTCCCCCTTCTAGACTGTGAGCCCACTGTTGGGTAGGGACCGTCTCTATATGTTGCCAACTTGGACTTCCCAAGCGCTTAGTACAGTGCTCTGCACACAGTAAGCGCTCAATAAATATGATTGATTGATTGATTGATAGTAAGCACTTAACAAATGCCATCATTATTATTATTATTTTGCCTTCTGTACTCCAGTCTTTGATCCCTTCTCTGGGACAGCATATTCCAGGCCCCATCAGGAACCCTTCTAGACTGTGAGCCCGTCTCTATATGTTGCCGACTTGTCATTCATTCAATCATATTTATTGAGCGCTTACTGTGTGCAGAGCACTGTACTAAGCGCTCGGGGAGTACAAGTTGACAACATATAGAGGCGGTCCCTACCCAACGGTGGGCTCCCAGTCTAGAAGGCCTTCTCAAGCACTTAGTACAGTGCTCTGCACACAGTAAGCGCTCGATAAATACAAATGAATGAACTAAGTGGGCCTTCCAGAGTCCCCAGGTCAAACTTTGGGAAGCAAAATGTCCAGGGTGTCTTTCTTCTGTCCTCGGTAATCGGGCCTTGGTGAGAACTATAGCAAGGGCTGTCAGGTTTCACGCGGATGACTTTATCTTTCCTCGTAGAAAACTTTCCACCCTCTTAGAGCTTCTCCCTCTGTTCCCCATCTTGATGCCCCCTCAGCAGCTCTCTGTTGGCACTCCTCCACGGCACCATTTCCGAGGATGTTGTAAACGTCTCTTCTGTTTCAGGGAATCCTCAAAGGAAACAGCAGCACTAACAGAAATGTGCTCTTCCTCACCCTTTTTTTAAAAAAAGAACTCTTGCCACTATCATCAATACCATTTATTGAGCGCTTACTGTGTGCAGAGCAATATACTAAGCACTTGGGAGAGTACGGTATGACATTTTCCTTGCCCACAGCGAGCTCACACTCTTCTGACCTGTTCTCGCCCAAAGTCAGGTAAATAGAAAAAAAAAATGAAGTTGCTGTACATGTGACCACATCTCTATAAACAAGACCGAAATCCTGAATTAAACCTTATGAGGTTCACCAAATGCTATCTGTATAATTCTGTGCAAATAAACACGCAGATTAAGCAGTGAGAACATTTGTTTTTCAGGGAAAGGTGACTATTTTGTGGTAGAAAATCACTTTTTAGAGAGCTCAGCTTCAGTGTGGAATTCAGTCCATTTTGCCACTTTAGGTGGCTGTGTATTTAGAAGTTATTTGCATTTATAGATTTCTAAAACCGTTCTTTCTTTTCCATTTTTTCCTGTCTAGCCAGTTCTTGAAGGGCAGCATCCAATAAAGCTCCCGCCTTAAACCATAATCGTTTCTATTTTGATTTTGGTTTCTCCCCTCCTCCCCACCCCTGGCAGTAAACCCTCTAATTGAGCTGCCCACTTGTTGCTGACTGGTAGGAATTCAGCTTTCCAGCTCAGCCGGATGTGTTGTTTCAACTGTCAGTGGGTGCTAAAATAGTGAAACATTCGCCTAGCTATTATTAAATGGGTTTTCAGTTGTATGGAAATGGCAAAATCGGAATTTATTAGTGATTGAGATGATTGGATGTGTCAGAATTGGACATAAAACGTCAGGGCTCTGGCCTACACTGTATTTCTGGTTCTTAAATAGCAAATAATAATAACGAAAAGGATTGCTGATAAGCATTTGCAGTTCACTTTTATCACTTCCAAAGAATACAAGCATAGGGGTGATTGATCGGAAAGGCCCATTCTTTAAAAATTCACAGTGATTCTTATAATCTAATGGAGCACCCCAGTCTAAAGCCTAAACATGTTGTTATGTGTGTAGGGTTTGTGTGCAGAACTGTAAGGAGCTTTTCCAGGGCCTTGCCATGCAGCTGTGGCAGATGTGGACTGTATATAAGGAGGTACTTCCCAAGCACTTAGTACAGTGCTCTGCACACAGTAAGCGCTCAATAAATATGATTGATTGATTGATTGAGGGGGTAGAAAATGGGGCAGACACACGCTGACTGTCTCAAGGGGGAGAAGTAGAAGCTGGAAACTCATTCTTAATCTACAGCCCCTCCTCCTGAATGCCTCTACTATCTTCTCAGACAATTCCTGCGGATCTCAAAGAACAAGAGAACTTGCTGGCCGTTTCTCAGCCAGTCTTAGCCATCCCTGAGAGGTAGTTTAGTCGCTTTAATTCCTTGCCCTCTGTGACTGTTTGCTGGGAAAGGTGCCAAACCGCTGAGAGGAGAGAGTCTATTCCCGCCGGAGACGTCCAGCTGGGAGGGCGAAGTCATTATTTTCGTCCCCAGAGCTTTTGGGCTCATTCATCCCCGGGTCTAGTCCCAGCTCTGCCACTGGCCTGCCGTGTGACCTTGGCCAAGTCACTTAACTTCTCTGGGCCTCAGTTTCTTCAATTGTAAAATGAAGATAAAATGGACTGTGAGCTCCATGTGGGATTGGAAACTTGTCTGATAACCTGGTATCTATACCAGCACTGAGATCATAGTAAGCCCTTATTTATTCATTCAATTGTATTTATTGAGCACTTATTGTGTGTAAAGCAGTGTGCCAAGAGCTTGGAAGAGTACAGTATAACAACAAGCAGACACATTCCTACCCACAACGAACTCACAGTCTAGAGGGGGAGACAGATATTAATATAAATCCCCATAAATAAATAAATAGTGCCTTAAGTGCCATATTATTATATTTATTATTAGTAATAATAAGAGACCACAAATCGGGCCTCTCTAGCCCGTTAGCTCTTAGCTCTTGCTGCTCTCAAAACTCATCCCGCAAAATCAAATGTTGGTACCCACGTTTGCCGCCTTTTTAAGGATGAAACACCCCTCCAAAAAGGGAGAGGACCTTTAAATGATCAATCATTTAATTTAACCTTTTAATTTAATCATTTAACCGTGATTCTCCACGGTTCCTGGGGAAGGGAAGTGCCGAGTTTCTGGGATCCGAGAGGTTTAGCGAGTTGTCCGGGATCACCCGGCAAGTGGCACGGGCTCTTTGCGGGCAGGGAACGGGTCTACCAACCCTGTTGTACTGTACTCTCCCAAGTGCTGTGTCTGCTGTGTGACCTTGGGTAAGTCACTTCACTTCTCTGTGCCTCAGTGACCTCATCTGTAGAAAGAGGATTAAGCCGGTGAGCCCCACATGGGACAATCTGATGACCTTGTGTCTACCCCAGCTCTTAGAACAGTGCTTGGCACACAGTAAGCGCTTAATAAATCCCGTTATTTTTATTCTCTGTGCCTCAGTTCCCTCAACTGTAAAATGGGGATTGAGACTGTGAGTCCCACGTGGGGCAGGGGCCGAGTCCAACCTGATTTCCTTGTTTCCACGCTGGTGCTCAGCACAGTGCTGGGCACAAAGTAAGCGCTTACCAAATACCATACTTATGATGACTTTTCATTCATTTTCATTCATTCAGTCGTATTTATTGAGTGCTTACTGGGTGCAGAGCCCTGTACTAAACGCTTGGAAAGAACAATTCGGCAACAGAAGCAGTGTGGCTTAGTGGAAAGAGCCCGGATTTGGAAATCAGACGTCGTGGGGTTAAATCCCGGCTCCGCCACTTAGCCGTGTGACTTTGGGCAAGTCACTTCTCTTCACTGGGCCTCAGTTCCCTCATCTGCAAAATGGGGAGGAAGACTGTGAGCCCCACGTGGGACAATCTGATCACCTTGTATCTCCCGCGGCGCTTACACCAGTCTACTTGTTTTGTTTTGTTGTCTGTCTTCCACTTCTAGACTGTGAGCCTGTTGTTGGGGAGGGACTGTCTCTATCTGTTGCCGACTTGTACTGCCCAAGCGCTTAGTACAGAGGTCTGCACACAGTAAGCGCTCAATAAATATGATTGATTGATTGATTGATTGATTGTGGCTTAGTGGAAAGAGCCCGGGTTTGGAAATCAGAGGTCGTGGGGTTAAATCCCGGCTCCGCCACTTGTCAGCTGTGTGACACTGGGCAAGTCACTTCCCTTCACTGGGCCTCAGTTCCCTCATCTGCAAAATGGGGATGAAGACTGTGAGCCCCATGTGGGACAATCTGATCACCTCGTATCTCCCCCGGCGCTTACACCAGTCGACTTGTTTTGTTTTGTTGTCTGTCTTCCCCTTCTAGACTGTGAGCCTGTTGTTGGGGAGGGACTGTCGCTATCTGTCGCCGACTTGTACTGCCCAAGCGCTTAGTACAGAGCTCTGCACACAGTAAGCGCTCAATAAATACGATTGATTGATTGATTGATTGATTGTGGCTTAGTGGAAAGAGCCCGGGTTTGGAAATCAGAGGTCGTGGGGTTAAATCCCGGCTCCGCCACTTGTCAGCCGTGTGACACTGGGCAAGTCACTTCCCTTCACTGGGCCTCAGTTCCCTCATCTGCAAAATGGGGATGAAGACTGTGAGCCCCACGTGGGACAATCTGATCACCTCGTATCTCCCCCGGCGCTTACACCAGTCGACTTGTTTTGTTTTGTTGTCTGTCTTCCCCTTCTAGACTGTGAGCCTGTTGTTGGGGAGGGACTGTCGCTATCTGTTGCTGACTTGTCCTTCCCAAGCGCTTAGTACAGTGCTCTGCACACAGTCAGTGCTCAATAAAGACGATTGAATGAATGGATAAATGAATGAATGAACATTATGAAATTGGGGATGAAGACTGTGAGCCTCACGTGGGGCCACCTGATGACCTTGCATCTCCCCCGGCGCTTAGAACAGGGCTTGGCACATAGTAAGCGCTGAACAAAAACAAATGCCATCATCATCGTAGAGAAGGAGCGTGGCTCAATGGAAAGAGCACGGGCTTGGGAGTCAGAGGTCACGGGTTCAAATCCCAGCTTCACCAATTGTCAGCTATGTGACGTTGGGCCAGTCACTTCACTTCTCTGGGCCTCAGTTCCCTCATCTGTAAAATGGGGATGAAGACCGTGAGCCCCACCTGGGACAACCTGATCACCTTGTAACCTTCCCAGCGCTTAGAACAGTGTTCTGCACATAGTAAGCACTTAATAAGCAGCGTGGCTCAGTGGAAAGAGCCCGGGCTTTGGAGTCAGAGGTCATGGGTTCGAATCCCGGCTCCGCCACATGTCTGCTGTGTGACCTTGGGCAAGTCACTTAACTTCTCTGAGCCTCAGTTCCCTCATCTGTAAAATGGGGATTAAGACTGAGCCCCACGTGGGACAACCTGATCACTTTGTATCCCCCCAAACGCTTAGAACAGTGTTTTGCACATAGTAAGCGCTTAACAAGTGCCAACATTATTATTATTATTAGTAATAAACGCCATCATTATTATTATTATTAGAGAAGCAGCGTGGCTCAATGAAAAGAGCCCGGGCTTGGGAGTCAGAGGTCATGGTTACAAATCCCAGCTTCGCCAATTGTCAGCTGTATGACGTTGGGCCAGTCACTTCACTTCTCTGGGCCTCAGTTACGTCATCTGTAAAATGGGGATGAAGACAGTGAGCCCCATGTGGGACAACCTGTTAACCTTGTATCCTCCCCAGTGCTTAGAACAGTGCTTGGCCCATAGTAAGCGCTTAACACATGCCATCATCATCATTATTATTATTATTCTCTGGGCCTCAGTTCCCTCATCTGTCAAATGGGGATGAAGCCTGTGAGCCCCACGTGGGGCCAACCTGATCAGCTTGTATCCTCCCCAGTGCTTAGAACAGTGCTTGGCCCATAGTAAGTGCTTAACACATGCCATCATTATTATTATTTGCTGGGCCTCAGTTCCCTCATCTGTCAAATGGGGATGAAGCCTGTGAGCCCCACATGCGGCCAACCTGATCAGCTTGTATCCTCCCCAGCGCTTAGAACAGTGCTTGGCCCATAGTAAGCGCTTAACACATGCCATCTTTATTATTATTATTATTATTATTATCATTCTCTGGGCCTCAGTTCCCTCATCTGTCAAATGGGGATGAAGCCTTGTATCCTGATCATCCTGATTATTCTCTGGGCCTCAGTTCCCTCATCTGTCAAATGGGGATGAAGCCTGTGAGCTCCCTCATCTGTCAAATGGGGATGAAGCCTGTGAGCCCCCCGTGGGACAACCTGATCAGCTTGTATCCTCCCCAGCGCTTAGAACACTGCTTGGCCCATAGTAAGCACTTAACACATGCCATCTTTATTATTATTATTATTATTCTCTGGGCCTCAGTTCCCTCATCTGTCAAATGGGGATGAAGACTGTGAGCCCCACGTGGGGAAAACCTGATCAGCTTGTATCCTCCCCAGCGCTTAGAACAGTGCTTGGCCCATAGTAAGCGCTTAACATGTGCCATTATTATTATTATCGTTATTATTGTCTGGGCCTCAGTTCCCTCATCTGTCAAATGGGGATGAAGCCTTGTATCCTGATCATCCTGATTGTTCTCTGGGCCTCAGTTTCCTCATCTGTCAAATGGGGATGAAGCCTTGAATCCTGATCATCCTGATTATTCTCTGGGCTTCAGTTCCCTCATCTGTCAAATGGGGATGAAGCCTTGTATCCTGATCATCCTGATTATTCTCTGGGCCTCAATTCCCTCATCTGTCAAATGGGGATGAAGCCTGTGAGCCCCACGTGCGGACAACCTGATCAGCTTGTATCCTCCCCAGCGCTTAGAACAGTGCTTGGCCCATAGTAAGCACTTAACACGTGCCATCATTATTATTATTGTCTGGGCCTCAGTTCCCTCATCTGTCAAATGGGGATGAAGCCTTGTATCCTGATCATCCTGTTTGTTCTGTGGGCCTCAGTTCCCTCATCTGTCAAATGGGGATGAAGCCTTGTATCCTGATCATCCTGATTATTCTCTGGGCCTCAGTTCCCTCATCTGTCAAGTGGGGATGAAGCCTTGTATCCTGATCATCCTGATTATTCTCTGCACCTCAGATCTGTCAAATGGGGATGAAGCCTTGTATCCCGATCATCCTGATTATTCTCTGGGCCTCAGTTCCCTCATCTGTCAAACGGGGATGAAGCCTTGTATCCCGATCATCCTGATTATTCTCTGCGCCTCAGTTCCCTCATCTGTCAAATGGGGATGAAGCTTTGTATCCCAATCATCCTGATTATTTTCTGGGCCTCAGTTCCCTCATCTGTCAAATGGGGATGAAGTTTGTGAGCCCCGTGTGGGGACAACCCGATAACCTTGTAACCTCCCCGGCGCTTAGAACAATGCTTGGCCCATAATAAGTGCTTAACACATTCCATCTTTATTATTATTATTATTCTCTGGGCCTCAGTTCCCTCATCTGTCAAATGGGGATGAAGCCTTGTATCCTGATCATCCTGATTAGTCTCAGTTCCCTCATCTGTCAAATGGGGATGAAGCCTTGTATCCTGATCATCCTGTTTGTTCTCTGGGCCTCAGTTCCCTCATCTGTCAAACGGGGATGAAGCCTTGTATCCTGATCATCCTGCTCGTTCTCTGGGCCTCAGTTCCCTCATCTGTCAAACGGGGATGAAGCCTTGTATCCTGATCATCCTGCTTGTTCTCTGGGCCTCAGTTCCCTCATCTGTCAAATGGGGATGAAGCCCGTGAGCCCCACGTGGGGACAACCCGATCACCTTGTAACCTCCCCGGCGCTTAGAACAGTGCTTGGCCCATAGTAAGTGCTTAACACGTGCTATTATTATTATTATTATTATTATTATTGTCTGGGCCTCAGTTCCCTCATCTGTCAAACGGGGATGAAGCCTTGTATCCTGATCATCCTGATTGTTCTCTGGGTCTCAGTTCCCTCACCTGTCAAATGGGGATGAAGCCTGTGAGCCCCACGTGGGGACAACCCGATCAGTCTGTAACCTCCCCAGCGCTTGGCACAGTGCTTTGCATATAGTAAGCGCTTAATAAATGCTATTATTATTATTATTATTGTTATTGTCTGGGCCTCAGTTCCCTCATCAGTCAAACGGGGATGAAGCCTTGTATCCTGATCATCCTGATTGTTCTCTGGGCCTCAGTTCCCTCATCTGTCAAATGAAGGCTGTGAGCCCCCCGTGGGGACAACCCGATCGGCTTGTAACCTCCCCAGCGCTTAGCACAGTGCTTGGCATATAGTAAGCTTTTAATAAATGCCATTATTATTATTATTATTATTATTGTCTGGGCCTCAGTTCCCTCATCTGTCAAACGGGGATGAAGCCTTGTATCCTGATCATCCTGATTGTTCTCTGGGCCTCAGTTTCCTCATCTGTCAAATGAAGGCTGTGAGCCCCCCGTGGGGACAACCCGATCGGCTTGTAACCTCCCCAGCGCTTGGCACAGTGCTTGGCCCATAGTAAGCGCTTATTAAATGCCATTATGATTCTTTATTTAGTGTGAGGTGGGGGATGACGAAGCAGGGCCCGGGCGGGGCTGAGGCGGGGCGGAGGCGACGTCCGGCTCCGCCCCGCCGGGCTCCTCAGGCTGGGGCCCGGGCCCGGCCCGCCCCGCCCCACACGGAGCCGGACGGACCCGGAGCGGCCCCGAGGTGGGTGAGTCCGGGCGCCTCGGCCCTAACACGGGGAACCAACGAAGGAAGGAAGGAAGGAAGAAATGGCGGATGGGCTGAGGCAGAGGCAGGGGCCTCCCTCGCCCGGGCCGGGGCCCCCCAAGGCCTCAGGGGGCACGAGGCCGGTTCCGACCGGTCCCCGCCGGCCCTCAACGGGCCCGCGCGCACACGCGCACGCGCGCTTGGCCCCCGCCTCTCCGGCGCCCCCTCTCGGCCCCCGCCCGCCGTCGCGGCTTCCTTTCCCACCGGCCCTTTGGCCCTTACTCTACTGGACTTTACTGACTATACTGAACTTTTTATATTGGACTTTACTTACTATATTGTACTATACTTATTATACTGGACTTTTTATATTGGACTTTACTTACTATACTAGATTATACTGGACTTTTTATATTAGACTTTACTTACTCTACTGGACTTTACTATACTGAACTTTTTATATTGGACTTTACTTACTATGTTGTGCTATACTTATTATACTGGACTTTTTATATTGGACTTTACTGGACTTTACTTACTATACTAGACTATACTGGACTTTTTATATTAGACTTACTCTACTGGACTTCACTGACTATACTGAACTTTTTATATTGGACTTTACTTACTATATTATACTATACTTATTATACTGGACTTTTTATATTGGACTTTACTGGACTTTGCTTACTATACTGGACCATACTGGACTTTTTATATTAGACTTTACTTACTCTACTGAACTTTACTTACTATACTGAACTTTTTATATTGGACTTTACTTACTATACTGTACTATACTTATTATACTGGACTTTTTATATTGGACTTTACTGGACTTTACTTACTATACTAGACTATACTGGACTTTTTATATTAGACTTTACTTACTCTACTGGACTTTACTTACTATACTGAACTTTTTATATTGGACTTTACTTACTATATTGTACTATAATTATTATACTGGACTTTTTATATTGGACTTTACTTACTATACTGGACTTTTTATATTAGACTTTACTTACTCTACTGAACTTTACTTACTATACTGAACTTTTTATATTGGTCTTTACTTACTATACTGTACTATACTTATTATACTGGACTTTTTATATTGGACTTTACTGGATTTTACTTACTATACTAGACTATACTGGACTTTTTATATTAGACTTTACGTACTCTACTGGACTTTACTTACTATACTGAACTTTTTATATTGGACTTTACTTACTATATTGTACTATAATTATTATACTGGACTTTTTATATTGGACTTTACTTACTATACTGGACTTTTTATATTAGACTTTACTTACTCTACTGAACTTTACTTACTATACTGAACTTTTTATATTGGTCTTTACTTACTATACTGTACTATACTTATTATACTGGACTTTTTATATTGGACTTTACTGGACTTTACTTACTATACTAGACTATACTGGACTTTTTATATTACACTTTACGTACTCTACTGGACTTTACTTACTATACTGAACTTTTTATATTGGACTTTACTTACTATATTGTACTATAATTATTATACTGGACTTTTTATATTGGACTTTACTTACTATACTGGACTTTTTATATTAGACTTTACTTACTCTACTGAACTTTTTATATTGGACTTTACTTACTATATTGCACTATAATTATTATACTGGACTTTTTATATTGGACTTTACTTACTATACTGGACTATACTGGACTTTTTATATTAGACTTTACTGGAGTTTACTTACTATACTGAACTTTTTATATTAGACTTTACTTACTATATTGTACTATACTTATTATACTGGACCTTTTATATTGGACTTTAGTTACTATACTGGACTTTTTATATTAGACTTTACTTACTATACTGAACTTTTTATATTGGACTTTACTTACTATATTGTACTATACTTATTATACTGGACTTTTTATATTGGACTTTACTTACTATACTGGCCTTTTTATATTAGACTTTACTTACTCTACTGGACTTTACTTACTATACTGAACTTTTTATATTGGACTTTACTTACTATATTGTACTATACTTGTTATACTGGACTTTTTATATTGGACTTTACTTACTATACTGGACTTTTTATATTAGACTTTACTTACTCTACTGGACTTTACTGACTCTACTGAACTTTTTATATTGGACTTTACTTACTATATTGTACTATACTTATTATACTGACTTTTTATATTGGGCTTTACTTACTATACTGGACTTTTTATATTAGACTTTACGTACTTTACTGGACTTTACTTACTATACTGAACTTTTTATATTGGACTTTACTTACTATATTGTACTATACTTATTATACTGGACTTTTTATATTGGACTTTACTTACTATACTGGACTATACTGGACTTTTTATATTAGACTTTACTTACTCTACTGGACTTTACTTACTATACTGAACTTTTTATATTGGACTTTACTTACTATATTGTACTATACTTGTTATACTGGACTTTTTATATTGGACTTTACTTACTATACTGGACTTTTTATATTAGACTTTACTTACTCTACTGGACTTTACTTACTATATTGAACTTTTTATATTGGACTTTACTTACTATATTGTACTATACTTATTATACTGGACTTTTTATATTGGACTTTACTTACTATACTGGACTATACTGGACTTTTTGTATTAGACTTTACTTACTCTACTGGACTTTACTGACAATACTGAACTTTTTATATTGGACTTTACTTACTATATTGTACTATACTTATTATACTGGACTTTTTATATTGGACTTTACTTACTATACTGGACTATATTGGACTTTTTATATTAGACTTTACTTTACTGGACTTTACTGACTATACTGAACTTTTTATATTGGACTTTACTTACTATATTGTACTATATTTATTATACCGGACTTTGTATATTGGACTTTACTTACTATACTGGACTTTTTATATTAGACTTTGCTTACTCTACGGGACTTTACTTACTATACTGAACTTATATTGGACTTTACTAACTATATTGTACTATACTTATTATACTGGACTTTTTCTATTGGACTTTACTGGACTTTACTTACTATACTAGACTATACTGGACTTTTATATTAGACTTACTCTACTGGACTTTACTTACTATACTGAACTTTTTATACTGGACTTTACTTACTATATTGTACTATATTTATTATACTGGACTTTTTATATTGGACTTTACTGGACTTTACTTACTATACTAGACTATACTGGACTTTTTATATTAGACTTTACGTACTCTACTGGACTTTACTTACTATACTGAACTTTTTATATTGGACTTTACTTACTATATTGTGCTATACTTATTATACTGGGCTTTTTATATTGGACTTTACTGGACTTTACTTACTATACTAGACTATACTGGACTTTTTATATTAGACTTTACTTTACTGGACTTTACTTACTATACTGAACCTTTTATATTGGACTTTACTTACTATATTGTACTATACTTATTATACTGGACTTTTTATATTGGACTTTACTGGACTTTACTTACTATACTGGACTATACTGGACTTTTTATATTAGACTTTACGTACTCTACTGGACTTTACTTACTATATTGTACTATACTTACTATACTGGACTTTCTATATTGGACTTTACTTACCATATTTGTTAATATGTTTTGTTCTCTGTCCCCCCCCTTCTAGACTGTGAGCCCACTGTTGGGTAGGGACCGTCTCTATATTGTGCCAACTTGTACTTCCCAAGCGCTTAGTACAGTGCTCTGCACACAGTAAGTGCTCAATAAGTACGATTGAATGAATGAATGAATATTACACTATACTTACTATACTGGACTTTTTATATTAGACTTTACTTACTCTACTGGACTTTACTTACTCTACTGGACTATACTGTACTATACTGGACTTTTTATATTGGACTTACTCTATTGGACTATACTGTACTATACTGGACTTTTTATATTGGACTTTACTTACTATAATGTACTATACTGTACTACACTGGACTTTTTATATTGGACTTTACTTACTCTACTGGACTATACTGTAGTATACTGGACTTTTTATATTGGACTTTACTTACTCTACTGGACTTTACTTACTATATTATACTATACTTACTATACTGGACTTTTTATATTGGACTTTACTTGCTATATTGTACTATATTATACTGGACTTTTTATATTGGACTTTACTTACTCTACTGGACTTTTCTTACTATATTGAACTATATTTACTATACTGGACTTTTTATTTTGGACTTTACTTACTATACTGGACTTTTTATATTGGACTTTACTTACTCTACTGGACTTTACTTACTATATTTTACTATACTGGACTTTTTATATTGGACTTTACTTACTCTACTGGACTTTTCTTACTATATTGAACTATACTTACTATACCAGAATTTTTATTTTGGACTTTACTTACTATACTGGACTTTTTATATTGGACTTTACTTACTCTACTGGACTTTACTGTATTGTACTATACTTACTATACTGGACTTTTTATATTGGACTTTACTTGCTATATTGTACTATATTATACTGGACTTTTTATATTGGACTTTACTTACCCTACTGGACATTTCTTACTATATTGAACTATACTTACTATACTGGACTTTTTATTTTGGACTTTACTTACTATACTGGACTTTTTATATTGGACGTTACTTACTCTACTGGACTTTACTACACTGTACTTACTATACTGGACTTTTTATATTGGACTTTACTTACTATACTGGACTTTTTATATTGGACTTTACTTACTATACTTGACTTTACTATACTGTACTATACTGGACTTTTTATATTGGACTTCATTCATTCATTCAGTTGTATTTATTGAGCGCTTACTGTGTGCAGAGCACTGAACTAGCGCTTGGAAAGTACAAGTTGGCAACATATAGAGACGGTCCCTACCCAACAGTGGGCTCACAGTCTAGAAGGGGGACTGTGTAAGTAAGTAAGTACTTACTGTACTGGACTTTACTATACTGTACTGTACTGGACTTTTTATATTGGACTTTACTTACTCTACTGGACTTTACTATACTGTACTTACTATACTGGACTTTTTATATTGGACTTTACTGGACTTTACTATACTATACTTACTATACTGGACTTTTTATATTGGACTTTGCTTACTATACTGTACTATACTGTATTTACTCTACTGTACTTAGTATACTGGACTTTTTATATTGGACTTTACTTAGTATACTGGACTCTACTTGCTCTACTGGACTTTACTGTACTAACTATACTGGACTTTTTATATTGGACTTTACTTACTATACTGGACTCTACCTGCTCTACTGCACTTTACTATACTAATACTGTATTTACTATACTGGACTTTTTATATTGGACTTTACTTACTATACTGGACTCCACCTGCTCTGCTGGGCTTTACTATACTATACTTACTATACTGGACTTTTTATATTGGACTTTGCTTACTATACTGGACTCTACTTGCTCTACTGGACTTTATTATACTGTACCTTATTATACTTACTATACTGGACTTTATATATTGGACTTTGCTTACTATACTGGACTCTACCTGCTCTACTGGACTTTACTGTACTACACTATACTTACTATACTGGACCTTTTACATTGGACTTTACTTACTATACTGGACTTTTATATTGGACTTTACTGACTATACTGGACTTTACTATACCATATTTACTATACTTACTATACTGGACTTTTTACATTGGACTTTACTTGCTATACTGGACTTTACGTACTATGCTGTACTCTACTTGCTACACTGGACTTTATTATACTGTACTATACTATCCTTAACTTTATTTACTATGCTGGACTTTGCTTACTATACTGGACTTTACCATACTGTACTTTACTTACTATACAGGACTATACTGTACTTTCTATGCTTCACTTACTACACTGGACTTTACTATACTTTCCTGTGCTTGCTATACTGTACTTTGCTGTACTATAATTCACTATATTTTACTTACTATACTTTACTATACTTACTAAAGTGTACTTTACAATACTTTACTTACTATACCGTACTTTACTATACTTACCATACTGTACTTTACTATGCGAACTATACTTTACTAGAAGCAGCATGGCTTAGTGGCAAGAGCCTGGGCATGGGATTCAGAGGTCGTGGGTTCTAATGCCGCCTCCGCCACTTGTCAGCTGGGTGACTTTGGGCAAGTCACTTCACTTTTCTGGACCTCAGTTCCCTCATCTGTCAAATGGGGATTAAGACTATGAGCCCCCCGTGGTTCAACCTGATCACCTTGTATCTCCCCAGTGCTTAGAACAGTGCTTTGCAAGTAGTAAGCACTTAACAAATACCATCATTAATTACTTTACTATACTTACTATACTGTACTTTACTATAGACTGTACTAAGCGCCGGGTTGGAGTCATTCATTGAGTCGTATTTACTGAGTGCTTGCTGCGTGCAGAGCACTGTAATAATAATAATCATGATAATGTTATGTGTTAAGCGCTTACTATGTGCCAGACACTGGACTACGCGCCGGGGTAGAGTCATTCATTCAGTCGTATTTATTGAGCGCTTGCTTTGTGCAGAGCACTGTAATAATGATAATGGTATTTGTTAAGCACTTACTATGTGCCAGGCACTGGACTAAGTGCCGGGGTAGAGTCATTCAGTCATATTTGTTGAGCGCTTGCTGCGTGCTCAGCACTGTAATAATAATAATGATAATGGTATTTAAGCGCTTACTATGTGCCAAGCACTATTCTAAGTGCTGGGGGGCATACAAGGTAATCAAGGTGTCCCACGTGGGGCTCACAGTCTTCATCCCCATTTTACAGAGGAGGGAACCGAGGCCCAGAGAAGTGAAGTGACTTGCCCCAAGTCATGCAGCTGACCAGTGGCGGAGGCAGGATTAGAACCCATGACCGCCCTTGTTCTTTCCACTGAGCCACGCTACTTCTGTACTAAGCACTTGGAAAGTACAATACAGCAATAGAGAGAGACAATCCATGCCCACGACAGGCTCACAAAGTGTAGGGGACTGCAGCCAGAGGCCTTTTCGAGCTAATCAGTTGGCTATATAGGGCTCACAGCCTGGCATGGTGGGCTTGGGAGTCAGAAGGTCACGGGTTCTAATTCCGGCTCTGCGACCTGTATGCTGTGCGGCCTTGGGCAAGTCACTTCACTTCTCTGGGCCTCAGTTACCTCAGTCTGTAAAACGGGGATTGACTGTGAGCCCCTCGCGGGACAGGGACTCTGTGCCACCCAATTTGCGTGTAGCCACCCCAGCACTTAGTAAGCGCTAAACAAATACGGTTATTATTATTATTATTATTAATCTCATTTTACAGATGAGGTGACTGAGGTCCAGAGAAGTGAAGGGACTTGCCCAAAGTCACCCAGGAGGCAAGGGGCAGGGCCGGGATTCTTCCCACTCTGTCCACTTGCTGCTTTCTCATTTCCTTGCTGACAGGAGGATGTGACTTGGTTATTTCTTCTTTTCAAGGTTCGGGAAGAAAAAAAGGGTGATTCAGACCCGCATTTGACCAGCCGGAGCGAAGGTGTGTTAAAGGCACGGGCGGAAACAGCCACCTGTTTGTGGAAGGGGCGGCCCAGAACCAAACCCGGCGGTCTTGGCCCCAGACGAAGCCCTCCGGCGTCGGAGGCGGGTTGGCCGCCCCCCTGCCATGTGAGAACGGGAACTGTACCCCCAAACCTTCCCTTGAGAAGGATTTCCAGGCCCCGCCTCGGGATCATCAGTAAGGGAAGGGGCGCCGGAATGGATAAGTACGATGACCTGGGCCTGGAGGCCAGCAAATTCATCGAGGACCTCAACATGTACGAGGCTTCCAAGGACGGGCTGTTCCGGGTTGACAAGGGTGCCGGCAACAATCCCGAGTTCGAGGAAACCCGCAGGGTGTTCGCCACCAAAATGGCCAAAATCCACCTGCAGAAGCAGCAGGAGCTGCTGCAAGAGGAGCTCCCGTTGGGCGGCGGGGGGCCGGCGAACGGAGGCGTCCGGTCGGGTTCCCAAGCCCACCAGGCCGGCCTTCCCAGCCTCCGAGAAGCCGTGGGCGGCGGCAGGCTCTACCTGGGTGACGGGGCCTCCAAACCCCCCCTGGCCTCCCTCGTCTCGGGATCGGGGGGCTTGGCGACGGCGGTAGGCTCCGCCGGTCCGCTGCCCGGGCCGAATCCGCCACCGCCCGTGCCGCAGGGGCAGCGGGCCAAGATGATGTATCCGGAAGGCCTGAAAAAGGCCAGCCAGGATTACGGCTGCCGAGACGGCCCCAGGATCCCGGCGGTCTCGGCATTTCACGGGCCAGGCTCCGGGGAGCTGGGCGGGGGCGGCTTTCCTTGCTTCCCCCATGGCAGTTACTGCGATAGCTACCTGCCGCCAAGGTCAGAGTGGGGAGAAGAGCCAGGCCAGTTCACCGCTGGCAGGCCTGGCGAGGGGAGCTACCTCCCCCAGCCAACCCTGAACTCCTGCCGGGCCTCAGAGAGCGGCTACAGCAGCCTGGAAGGGGCCCAGCCCTGCCGGGGCTATGACCCCGATTCAGCCGATCAGCGGCCGGCCTCCTTCTCCCACCTCCTGAACCCCGGTTTGCCTCCCACGGGGCCCGAGGCGGAAACCTCGGCCGGGCTGCCCCAGCAGAGGCCGTTGCCATTCTCGGCCCCGGGAGCTCGAGGAGACCCTCTGAGGACGAAACCTAGAGGAGAGAAGCAGGCCTGTGCGGCTGTGGGCGAGTCCAACGGTGAGCCCCAGCTCTGGCTCCAGGGCAGCCCCGCGTCTTACATTTCCAGCTCCGTCCCTGCCCCGCTGCCCTCGGGCATCGACCGTGAGCCTCCCGGCGCTGCCTGTCTCAAACCCTCCGGCCCCCCGGGAGCCCACGGCCAGAACCACGGGCCCAATTGCCCAAATCCCCGACCCGGCTCCGGTAGCCTCCCCTCCGCGAGGCCGACGGTTTCCGATGCCCCGCCGTCGCCTTTTGGAGACGGTCCGAGGAGCAGCCCGCCGCCCGAGCGAGACAGCGGCAGCAGACACCCCGTGAGCCCTTCCAAAGTAAAATTACCCTGCCAGTCCCTCCATGCAGAGCAAGGGCCCTCCGAAGTCGAATTAAAATTAGAAGCCCTGACCCAGCGTCTGGAGCAGGAGATGGAAACCCATCCCAAGGCAGATTACTTCGGTAAGCGGGAATCGCGGCGGCTGCTCCCCCGGGAATTGGTTAATGAATATTTAAGTGGATCCAGTCTCTGAGGGTCATAGGTCTCTCCTGCCCGGAGGGTAGGCTCTAACTTCTCCAGAGAAAACGGGAAAGCGTTCTCATCTGGCCATTAATACCTGCACTATTCTCTTAAGGCACCTAAAGACTGAATTTTAAACCGTAATAACTTCATCTTTAATTATCTCTCCTATTTTCTGGTTCTCGGGAGAGGGCGTGAGTTTCTTGGGTGTTTCGGCGTGAATGTGTTTCTCGGAGATGCGACCGCTGCCAGTGATATTAGGTAACGGACGGGTTTAACACTACCGTGGGAAAGGGGATGCCCCATTTCTCTTGACGGCAGTAAGGCGCGACTTCTGCAGCAGTGGCTTGGCCACTCTGGGGACTTGGTGGAGGCGGGGCTGGTGGCGAGGCAGCAGTGAAATAGTCTCATGCTGCTTGCGGACTCCAGCTTTACCGGGGACGAAGCAAACTAAGGGCTGTGAAGTCTCAAAGCGAAGAGGATGTGGTTGACAGTTAGAATACCGGATCACCCTGTTTGGGAGTTTACTTAAAAGTGCAGAGGATGGCCGGGGGGGAGACAAAACAAGGGAGGAGCAACTGCATGATGTAGTCATTTATTAGGAAACAGGTGATTTGATCCACTTGCCAAGAGAATAATTTCATTTTCCAGCCACCCTGACTTGGAAAGAGAGGGAGAGCATTTATTCTTGGAGGACTGGTTTTCTGTTGTTGTTATTGCTGTTATTTTTTAATATAGATCCTTGGGGGTGGGTGTCCCACATGGAGACAACAGCTGCAGTGGATTTCTTCTCCATATTAGGCAGGAAAATCAGTTGCACCTCCACTCTGCCGGGTCCCTGAAAAGAGGGGGAGTGATGCTGCGGGAGGATGGAGAAGGGCAGAATCTGGAAGAAATGAAGAGTTCACCTTTCAGGCTCCTCTTGTCCTTGGGAGAGTGGAAGAGGGCTACTTGGAGTGTCTACTTAGAAACTATGTGCATTCTTACCTCTGATGTGAACCTCTCGATAAGCTAGCCTCCCAGGACATTCAAAGGAAGAGCAGAGCGGGTTTGTAAAAGGAAATAGGTCTTTCCTCTCCTGAACACATTCCTATTCAGAACGCACCTCCCTATGTGTCTAAAGGAGACGACACTTGTATTTAACTCCATGGCAGAGCTTGGCGTTGGTTGGAATGCTAGTAGAAGTACTTTTAATCAGGAAAAGATCTCTGTTGCTCTGTTCAGCCCTCACTTCCTCCCCAGGAAAGCGTAATTGTGAGTTCTAGTCGATACTCCTCATCACATTCAGACTGAGTTAGGAAAACAAAAACCTCTGACTGTGCCTTCTCTGCAATGCTCTGGGGAAGCTGGTCACAGGCAATCAAACTCCTTCAGGCCCTGAACTATATTTTTTGGGCTGGAATAATCTTGCAGGGCTGCCTATAGGGATTACATCAGTCACACAGATGTGATTGTAGAATCTCCACTCTTTTGTGTGGGCGACTGCCTATTACGTCAGGGAGGAGGAAGATGTAAGGCGATTAAACCGTTCATCTGCCGAAAGAATCCTCTCTTTCATTTTTTACTTTGCCCCATCTCCTTTAAGAAGGCAGCGTGGCCATCCACCATCCAACCTGTGGTGGCAAGTTGGGAGAACTGATTGGTCCCCCATCCTTCTTTAATTTTCATTTTCCCTCTTCTGGGTTTACATCACTCCCTCCCACACCTTACTCCTTTCCTACTCTTCACTCCAGTGTTCCCAGAAAGTGTATTTTAATACTACACTTTAAAAAAATAATGTTTTTAATAATAATGGTAATAATAATAACTATAACAATAACGGTACTTAAGCTCCTGCTGTGTGCCAAGAACTGTACTAAGCGCTACGGTAGATACCAAGTAGATCAGGTAAAACATAGTGCCTGTCCTATATAAGGCTTCCAGTCTAGGGAACAAGTATTGAATCCCCATTTAACAGATAAGGAAACTGATGCCCAAAGAGGCTAAGTTTCTTGGCCACGGTCACAAAGTTGGCCAGTGGCATAGCTGGAATTTGAACCCAGGTCTTCTGACTCCCAGTCCTCCTCTGTTTTTGGCAGTGCTGCTATGAACATCACTTCGCATTTTGTCCGTGGGCTGAGAGAAGCAGTGACAGGAGGGAGAACTCTCAGGGCTAGCAAAGTGCCTGTGGGAAGAGACCAAGCAGCGTGGCTCAGTGGAAAAGAGCCCAAGTTTTGGAGTCAGAGGTCATGGGTTCAAATCCAGGCTCCGTCAGTTGTCAGCTGTGTGACTTTGAGCAAGTCACTTCACTTCTCTGTGCCTCAGTTACCTCATCTGTAAAATGGGAATTAAGACTATGAGCCCCCCGTGGGACAACCTGATCACCTTGTAACCTCCCCAAGCACTTAGAACAGTGCTTTTCACATAGTAAGTGCTTAATAAATATTATTATTATTATTATTATTATTATTATTATTATTATTATTATGGGAGCCATGGCCATTCGCCGTTACCCAGAGTGGCCTGGGCCAGCGTGGCACCTTTCCTCCATGGCAGTGCTTCTCAAAGGGAGGTCCAGGGGCCATTCATCTGGCTTGCAGACATTCAGTTGCCACTGCAAGAGACTCGCAGCCCGGAATTGATGTGGGGAGAGGAGAGGGTTGCCCTCTGTGCCCTTGACCCACCTCTCCTGAGCACAAATACCCCACACAGGGAGCTTCAGGTACTATTTTTTGAACAGCTTTTGCTCTCGGAAGATTGATTGGGTTTGTCAAGATTTCCACTTCCTCCCCAGTCCCATCTTTCCGTGGTCCCCTTCCCCATCTCTTTCTGAAGAGCTCTTTGTACTGAAAGCTTTGAGGCCCATGGTTCTACAGAAAGGGGTTTTTTTTGTTTTGGATGGGGTTGGTTGGAACACCTCACGGTTTAGGTAAACCTCTTGAAAAATGCCAGGAAGTTGAGTGTTTCGCAGTCATTGGAGCTTGAGAACAAGAACAATTGGGAAAACTTCAGTCAATCAGTGGCATTTATTGAGTGCTTACTTTGTGCGGAGCACTGTAATAATAGTAATAATAATAATGGCATTTATTAAGCACTTACTGTGTGCAAAGCACTGTTCTAAGCGCTGGGGAGGTTACAAGGTGATCAGGTTGTCCCACATGGGGCTCACAGTCTTCATCCCCATTTTACAGATGAGGTAACTGAGGCACAGAGAAGTTAAGTGACTTGCCCGAAGTCACACAGCTGACAATTGGCGGAGCCGGGATTTGAACCCATGACCTCTGACTCCAAAGCCCGGGCTCTTTCCATTGAGCCACGCTGCTTCTCCTAAACTCTTGGAAGAGTATAATACAATGAGAAGCAGTACTGCCTAGTGGATAGAACACAGCCCTGGGAGTCAGAGGACCTGAGTTCTAATCTCAATTTATTTTTATCTACTCTGTGACCTTGGGGAAATCACTTCACGTCTCTGTACCTGAGTTACCTCATCTGTAAAATGGGGATTGACTGTGAGCCCCATGTGGGACATGGACTGTATCCAGTGCTTAGTACAGTGTCTGGCACATCGTGAGGGCTAAACAAATACCATAAAAGCAGTACAGTTGGTAGACATGATTCCTGCTCACTGGGACCTTGTGACTTAAAAATGGTTTCTTACGTTGGTAAGTTTGGATTGCCTCCATTTCAAAATGAGGTATTCCCCATTGGGACCGATGAGGAGTGAGGGTGTGTGTGAGTTCTAATTTTCTTATTCAGAATGAATCACACTGCTGCAGTTTTCCAACCCTAAACCCACAGATTACCTCTCCCTACAACAACCCAGAAAATCAAACATGAGTGTGCCAATCTGATTTTATTGCCTACGGAAAGAGAGAGATGCTGGAAGTTCAGTAAGTGGAAGCAGACCATAGGAAGGCAAATCAATTACTGATATTTTAGGAGCGTTTTTGAAGCAGGAAACTCTTTTGGCCCAGTGTCCTTAGACGGCCCCCCTTTTTTTTTGCCTCATTAGTGACAGAGGCTTGGAAGTGGAGTTGGAATCATTTGGGAAAGAACAGTAAAGGGATTTTCATGTTTTCCTTGACCTTGTGTCAGCCTTAGAGCCCCCTAAATTCAGTAAAAAGAAGCCCTTACTTGGGTTGGGGGGCTTTTCCTCAAGGGGAAAGGAAGTAGTCAAGGAGTGAGCAGAGAGCAGCTCACCCTCCCTGCCACCCAGTCATCACCCTTTTAGAGGTGGGTGGGAATGTTCAATGAAATCCAGTGAGCACTCTGTCTCCAAATCAGACCTTTACCTTCCCTTCCTTCCCACTGCGCTCAAAATTTAAAAAGCCCCAACCGTGCACTTGACTATTTTGGGCATCTCCCCCATAGCTCTTGGCATTTTCTGTTGGGTCCAGGTTTCCACTGAGGTAAAAGGGAACCTCTGAAGCTCCTTTCCCATCCACGAGCACTTTCCTGAATGTCCCCCAAAGGGCTGGTGCTATAGTCATCCCCAGAGGTGGCTGCCCCCCAGGGATAAAGGAGGAAAAGATGAAAATCCACCCTCCTCACCCTCCTCCGACTGCTGCACGTCACAGTGAGGAGGAGTCAGCGGACCAACTTCAGCAGGCTCTGTGAAATGGCAAGGTTACTGAGCAAGATAATTTCTGGTGAATCCTCGGGGGTCTCAAAGGGACAGGGTTTTCATCTTCCTTCACCTGTCCCGGGAGACCAAGGTTTGAGATTGACAGTATGGCGGTGTAAAGGCGGGATGGCCAGCCCAGCCCATCCAGGGAGGCAGCGCTAGGTTGATGGTTTGTTCTTGTGAGCCTCAGCCCCAAATGCTTTCGGTTATTCAGTTACTGCCTTGACTATTCTAGCAGCCTCCTCGATGATCTCCCTGCCTCCTGTCTGTCCTCCCTCCAGTCGACACTTCACTTTGCTGCCCACATGTTTTTTTCTAAAAAAATTCAGTCCATATTTCTCTATTCCTCATGCACCTCCAGCATGTTCATCCACCTCTGCATCAAACAGAAACCTCTTACCATTGGCTTTAAAGCGTTCAAATCACCTTGCCCCCTTCTATCTTACCTCACTGATTTCCTGCTACAGCCCAGTGTGCTCGCCTTGCTCCTCTACTTCCAACCTACTCACTGTACCTCATTTTTGTCTATCTCACCGCGGACACCTTCCTCCCCCTTCGTATCCGACCGGCCATCGCTCTCCCCACCTTCAAAGCCTTATTAAAATCACATCTATCCAAGAGGCCCTCCCTAGCTAAACTTTAATTTCCCGTGCTCCTTTTCCGTTATGTGTCGCTCTTGTAAATGAATTTGAAGATGGCTTTTGTTAAGCGCTTACTATGTGCCAAGCACTGTTCTAAGTGCTGGGGGGGATACAAGGTAATCAGGTTGTCCCAC
Organism: Tachyglossus aculeatus; assembly: GCF_015852505.1. Lineage (NCBI taxonomy): Eukaryota > Metazoa > Chordata > Mammalia > Monotremata > Tachyglossidae > Tachyglossus > Tachyglossus aculeatus. Next base: position 37,056,813 of record NC_052067.1, on the reverse strand, counting down.
ATGGGGCTCACAGTCTTCATCCCCGTTTTACAGATGAGGGAACTGAGGCCCAGAGAAGTGAAGTGACCTTCCCAAAGTCACACAACAGACAAGTGGCGGAGCCGGGATTAGAACCCATGACCTCTGGCTCCCAAGCCCTGACTCTTTCCACTGAGCCACGCTGTTTCTTGGTACCCTTTATTCACCCCACCCTCAGACCCACAGCACTTATGCACATATTCATAATTTATTTTAATGTCTGCTTCCCCCTCTGGACTGTCAGCTCCTTGTGGGTAGGGAGCATGTCTATCAACTCTGTTACTTTGTACTCTCCCAAGCGCTCAGTACAGTGCTCTGCACACAGTAAGCGCTCAAAAATACAATTGATTACTGTTCTCCCCCTGTTTCTGCTCCGCTCTCTATCCTGGAGAGGATGGATCTTACAGCTGTAGCATTCCCATATTTAACCGGGCCATATGGCTGTAGACTTCCCATATTTAATCAGGATTGAATGAGTGAATGGATCATGCGGCCGCAGCCCTTCCACCTATACTTAACCCTGAAGTGTGGCCACGGCCCTCCCATCCTTAACTGTACTGTGTGATCACAGTCTTCCCAGACTTCACCGGACCGGGCGGCCGTAGCCCTCCCATATTTCTGGAGCGAAAGCGACCACTAGTTAGGACCATTCGGGCCGGGTACGACAACCTCAGCCAGGTTCCTTTAAATCTTTTGAGTTCTGTTTCAAAATAGGAAGTGGTCATCTGGGTCACTGGGTAAAATTAGAGGCCTGGCTTCTAAATAGCTTTGTGACACAAGGGCGGGTAGGGTTCTTTTCTAAAACTGCGGAGCAGCAGAGGTACCACCAAACCGGGAAACTGACTGCGAAGAGCTGTATTTAACCATTTTCATCATTCAGTCAATTGTATTTATTGAGCGCTTACTGTGTGCAGAGCACTGTACTAAGCGCTTGGGAAGTACAAGTTGACAACATATAGAGACGGTCCCTACTCAACAGCGGGCTCACATCGTGATCCATTGGCAAACCGTGCAGGAATTTACCGCATCAGCTTGCCCTGAATAGATGCATTTAATTCAAGCGAAAATAGTAGAGGACTACGTCTGTCTCTTTAGAGCTCTAAAGCGCGGAGGTCAGTGGACTGATGTTAATGGGATCTCCCGCCTTGTGGACATCCCATTGTCCTCATTCAGTCAGAACTGGGAAGGCTGGAACCCAGTGGGAGGATTAGGACCCAAGGGGAGGAGGGGTTTTAGTGTGAGGTGACGTCCAGTTAAAGGCAAGGGCGATCTCCACAGTTCACATAGCCTCTCATGGCCTCAGTGGCCGGAAGGTCTGCTACTTTTCCCTCTGAAACCCTGGCTTACTCTGCATAAAGTAGCACTATTACATGAAGGGCAAAGGAGTTTAGGGTTTAGTACAGTGCTCTGCACACAGTAAGCGCTCAATAACTATGATTGAATTAGGCAAAATGAAAATCTGGGCAGGTTAATACTCTCTGTAGGTAGACTGTTGCATTTCGGTGAGGTTATCACTAATATGTCTCCCTTTTTAAGGTAAGCCCACCCCAATCACCGTATAAGCCATCTGGGGAGTTGGGGTGGAAATAACTGTGTGCAGAGCACTGTACTAAGCATGTGGAAGAGTACAGTACAAGAGAGTTGGTACATTCTGTTGCCTACCAAGGAGCTTCCAGTCTAGTGTGAGAGAGATGAATCAAAGATAATGCCAAGGTTACGGGCTTGTGAGGTGGAGCGCATAGCGGTGTTGTCTACATCGATGGGAAAATCTTTAGGGAGGGCAAGGTGGGAAGATGAGTAATTCTGTTCTGGACATATTAAGCTGGAGGTATCAGCAAGTTTTCCAGGTAAAGATGTCCTGAAGGCAGGAGGAAATATGAGACTGCAGAGGAGAAAGATCAAGGCTGGAGATGTAGATTTGGAAATCGTCTTCGTAGTGATGGTAGTTGAGACCGTGGGAGCGAATGAGTTCTCCAAGGGAGAGTATTAAAGGAAAATTAGAAGGTGACCCAGAACTGAGCCTTGAGGGACTCTCAGTTTGAGCGAGGGAGGCAGAGGAGGAGTCAGAGAGGAGGAGAAACCAAGAGAGGACAGAAGAGGACTTGTCTGCTTGTGGTAGAAAGGAGCCTGTTTTACATTTAGGATAATGTTTGGTCAGAGTTGCAGGTGCAGAGTTGTTTTAGCAGTAGAAGGACAAGTGCTTAGTGCAGCGCTCTGCACACAGTAAGCACTCAGTAAATACGATTGAATGAATCTTCAGTCAGCTCTACGTGAGTGCAGTGTATGGGCAGAGCTCTGGAGTCTGGAAGCTTTTCGCTGCTTGTTTGTGTTTCCAGAGGAGGAGCTGGGTTGTGGTGGGGAGGGTAAGCGAGAGGTGAAAAATGTGAACGAGACTCAATAATGAAACGTGTGTGTCCGAGGAGAAGCCAGTGGCGGGGGTGGGAGAGCAGGAAGGTTGTGGGAAGGGGAGGAGAGAGGTTGTTTGCCTGGAATGTTAGTTCTATGGATTTTTCTGCTCCGCATCATCTCATTCCCCCACCCTAATAATAATAATGGTATTTGTTAAGCACTTACTGTGCGCCAAGCACTGCTCTAAACGCTGGGGTAGATACAAGGTAATCAGGTTGTTCCACGTGGGGCTTGCAGTCATCATCCCCATTTTACAGATGGGGGAGCTGAGGCACGGAGAAGTAAAGTGGCTTGCCCAAGGTCACCCAGCGGACAAGTGGCAGAGCTGGGTTTAGAACCCGTGTCCTCTGACTCCCAAGCCCGTGCTCTTTCCACTTGAACAGCGCTAACCACTTTGCCAGAGTTAATGAGCCAAAGAAGGGACCAAAAATATACCAGCAGTACGTTTTTATGTCACTTCCCCCGACACCTGGCCATTGCTGCATTACTAGTGCTGGATAGATGGATGCTTGCCTACTCCCCATGACTACTGCCTCAAACCTGAGATGGAGAAGTCTTTTTACCACTTAGGCCTCAGTCTTTCCATCTGTAAAATGGAAATGGCGATGCTTGTCATTACCTTCTCCTTTAGGGTTTTGTGGGGACTTAGGGAGTTTCCATTTTTAAAACGTTTCCCCCATACAGTTTTGCAGTATCCAGAGAGAATTAGGGCGCGTTCTTCCGACAAGCTTAATTGAGCGCAGTGTGCCGCATTATCGAGGAAACTTCTCACAGACTGCGTTGAAACAGCTGAATGCCACAGCCTAAGCTTTTCTTGCAGTGAGGTTTGCAGGACCACGTCCCTCACTGTTTTGGAAAATCAATGTTCAAACTGACAGCACAAAGGAAATTGCCAAACTGACGAGGGGAGGCGAAACTCTGGGAAAGAAGTCTGAAGCCCTGACAAAAATGGATTCTGATTTCTCATTTCAGACCATGAGGAGTCTCACTGGGGCCCCGGAGGGAAAAAAAATACTGTGTCCATAAAACTCTCGGCTGGTAGAATTAAGGTGTGGACTTTTAGTAGCTTTGCACTCGTCACCCGTTTTAGGATTTGTCTTCTCCGAACATTTTGATGAGAGGAGCAGCTCTGCGTGATCCCAACCCATTGTAGCACCCGCTCGTTCAGACAGGCCTGCTTCAGTGTGGGCTCTCATATCTGTCTGCTGATTTGCTTTTCTGCACAGTGTTGCTTGGGGGTAGCTATTCACCATTCATTTTAATCCTTAAAGCAAGCTGTGAAGTGTGGCCCAAGGCCTTTGGCAAAGGGTACTTGCTTTCCCGAACCTAGCCAGGAGCTCAATTTGGGATTTCCTGAGCGGTTCTTTTGTGGGCTGGAAATGCAAGAGTACTCTCTCTCATACGGGGAAGCTGGTCCAGAGTTCGGTGCCAGAAGGCTCTCTGCTTAGCCCTGGTCATTGTTCTCTGTGTCTCCCTTTCTACTGACTCAAGGCCAGATCCACACCAGGCCAGTAATTCACTGCTAGACCCCTGAAATCCCTTGTTGGCCCTCTTGTCCGCAGAGCAAAAGCCAAATATTTGTTCACTAGGGTGTGTGGGACTCGGCTCACACCCGTGAATTATATTTGTTCAGATGAAGGGAGTTATTCTTTGCGCTTCTCAGAATTTGAGCCCCATCTGCGACAGGGACTCTGTCTGATCTGCTTATATCTACCCCAGCATAGTGCAGTGCTTGGCAAGTAAGCACTAAAACAAATATCACGGTTGTTATTAATATTATTGTTATTAGTAGTAGTATTAACCCAGTTTTCCAGAGGGAAGGATGTCTGTGGGGTATGGAATTTTGGAGGCAACTGACTTCTAAGGTGTTGGATTACTACCAGTTTTGTTTCCTTTAGTAGAATCATGGCCACAAACTGAGGTTGGAAAGGGGGTGAAGATGACCCTTCTTTCCCACTGGGATGCTACTGTATGCTGTCTTCCTTATTGAGTGCAGAAAATGTGCCCTTCCCTCTCCCACCCCCCCATGCAAGCTCAAGCAGACACACAAATACAAAGGTATCCTTAAAATGGGAAAGCTGCCGGAGGTTTAATAAATCCAGTTATTCTCTGGGCTCAGCTCAGTACTCTCACTTCGAGCAGGCTGCTCCTACCTCCTGTAGATGGGCGCTGCTTGCCACAGGCATGGGTTTTGTCTCACTGACTATTTCACCTGCGGGAGCCAGGAAGGTGAGTCAGTGGCTGGAAAAGCCGCCGAGAACGAAGGTGAGACTCCCCAGAGAAAGCTCATCTGCTGCCAAGGCGCTCGTCCCTGCCAAGGGGTGGGGCCCTCTGCCCTTTGGGCTTCCGAGAGAAACCGAGTGACATTTCCTTCCCACGGCGACATTGGAGGTAACGTTTTATGCCCTTATTAGAGAGCAGGAGGGGAGGGAAACATAGGAGAGCTTTACATTATGGGAGGTGTAAGGTCAATAAATGGGAACACTGGAAAACAATGAACTAAGAGAGTTAGCAAATGTGTGTTGCTCTCTCAGCAGCAATAGAGGATGTTGTGCAGAGGCTACCTGGGAGAGAGATCAGGATGGCGACCTCTCCCCTGACTTCTCTGCTGAGATAGAGCACAGGACTACGAGTCAGAAGGACCTGGCTTCTAATGTTGAGTGACCTTGGGCAAGTCATTTAACTTCGTGGTGCCTCTGTTGCCTTATCTATAAAATGGAAATGAAAACTGCGAGCCCCTTGTGGGACATGGACTGTGATTAGCTTATGTCTACACCAGTCCTTAGTACACTGCCTGGCACATGATGTTTTACTGATAAGATACCGACAAAAAAGAAAAAGGAGGAGAGGGTCTCCAGGTGAGATGAGTCACCCAGAGAGGGGACTGGACTCGTTTTTTTCGCTCTGTTGCTACTTGAGCTGCTGTGCTTTACGCTAGTTCTACACCTGGTTCCTCTTCACCCCACTTCCAGCCCTCGATGACCCACGCCATGTGGTGTGAGAGTGAGGAGGAAGTGGCTGTCCTGGCCGCTTTTTTCCTGTTTAGGAGTCGGAGGAGGGAGGAATGAGGAGTCAGCAAGGTATGAAAGATTGTAGAACTGCAGCCCCTGGGGAAAGCAAATGTGGATCTGGAGGCTTAGAAGTCCACAGTGGTTGACGATGAGCTTCCCTCTGGCCCCAAGGGACTGGACATGGAGTCAGAGTCTGCCATGTAACAGTGAGGAAGAAGAGGGCCAGCAAAGAAGGCTTTTGGCATGAAGGAGAGTGGATCCCACAGATATGTGAGCCCCTCCTCTAGACTGTAAGCTCCTTGTAGACAGGGAACATGCCTACCATCTGTTGTGCTCTCCCGAGTGCTTAATCCGATGCTCTGCACATAGTAAGTCCTCAAAAAATTCGATTGATTGATCGATTGGATCATGAGAGACACAGGTAGTCACCGGAGACCAAGGACATGTATCTCACGATAGGGTAAAGTATCAGGGGCTAAAATCGAATTAAAGAGATTTTCCTGAATAAGCTTTCAGAGATATGTGCGTTTTCAAATCACCTCTAGCCTTCCCCTTCTGTTGACATTGTGTGTAGATGAACTGTATCAGCCCATCTCTCCTATAGATTGCTAACTCTAGGAGGGCAGAGGGGTCCCAAGCCCCTAGTACAGAACTTTGCACCCTCAGTGAATGTGATGATGATGGTGATAGATGATATAAATCGGGTTTCTTTTTTAAAAAAAGAAAACATCCCTCCTACATTTTTCAGTGTGCAGAAATGCACATCCAAAAATGAATTTGCTACCGAGACAAGAGGCAGGGTGGAGGAGATTCACTACTCCACACAAGTGACCTAAGCATCATTTGTGGAAGGACATTTCCTCTTAACTGGGTTGTACTCTGAAGGAAAAGAACTTTGGGGGTTTGGGGTGTGACGTGTGTGTCTGTGTGGGTTTAGGTGTGATATTTTGGTACCAAGCAGATCTCTATTTATTTATTTATTTTACTTGTACATATCTATTCTATTTATTTTATTTTGTTAGTATGTTTGGTTTTGTTCTCTGTCTCCCCCTTTTAGACTGTGAGCCCACTGTTGGGCAGGGACTGTCTCTATATGTTGCCAATTTGTACTTCCCAAGCGCTTAGTACAGTGCTCTGCACACAGTAAGCGCTGAATAAATACGATTGATGATGATGATGATGATCTCTACAGGGCTCTGTTGTGAAATGTCTCTGCTCTTGCCAGCTGTCTCTCAGCGGACAGATTTTAAAAGCTCACTAAAAGGCCATCACAGAACTCAGAGACCCAAAGCCCAGTGTGGGAAAGAGAAATCATGCTGGGTACAGGAGCCGGCAGTTCTCCGAAGGTCCTGTTGTCCGGCGGCTCGGGTCGAGGTTGGGCGGTGGGTAGCCCCAGGATGGGCTAAAGAATTTATTGTCCCCAGGCTGCTTGGTGGTGGTAAGATACCACTCTAGAGGAGATAGTGGCTGAGTGTTCGGGGAGAGACCCAGTCCACCTGAAACTTCTTTCTGTCCCCTAAAACAGGCATGGGACAACAAGGTTTCTCAGCCCTATCAAAGCCCGGAATTGGCACCATAAGGAGAAATGGAGAAAGTAAAACTTGGCTGCTGTGGTCCTTCCCCCGAATCCTGGAATTGGGTTATTTTTTTTTAATCGAGAAGAGGCTGGGCTCCCAAGGGAAAACCTAAGGATATTTCCTTTCCTACAAAAAAAGTCATCCTTCGTGCCTGAGGTTTACGCTGTGGGGGTTGCCCCTGGGGTCCCTTTCTTACCCTGATTTGTGTTTGGAAAAATCTGGAAGAATCACAAAAACAGTTGTTTCTGCCACCAGCTTCCTGCGGAGGGAGCACAGTCACTGTCAGAGAAGGCAGATGTGTGGGCTTTTATGTTTATTTTATTTGGATTACCTGAATTTCCTAACTTCCTAATCTTAGAATTTTACAACTCTCTGAAATATCCCCCTATCTTCAAATCTGGGAAACTAAAGACCTGAAAAAATCCCCCCAAATATATGAAATGATCATAATGGGCAAGACTGCTTTAGAGAGTCTGTTTCTTCCCTTTTTTGAATTTTGGCTCTTTCCTCTCCCCCGTTTTCCTCTCCCCCTTTTTCCTCTCCCCCTTTTTCCTCTCCCCCTTTTTCCTCTCCCCCTCCTCCCCCTCCCCATCCTCCCTGCCTTACCTCCTTCACCTCCCCACAGCACCTGTATATATGTTTATATATATATGTTTGTACGTATTTATTACTCTATTTTACTTGTACATATTTATTCTATTTATTTTATTTTGTTAATATGTTTTGTTTTGTTGTCTGTCTCCCCCTTCTAGACTGTGAGCCCGCTGTTGGGCAGGGACCGTCTCTATATGTTGCCAACTTGTACTTCCCAAGCGCTTAGTACAGTGCTCTGCACACAGTAAGTGCTCAATAAATACGATTGAATGAATGAATGAATGAAAACTTGACTGGTCTGCTACAAGAGTCCTTTTGGGAGCATTAATAGGTTTGTATAGGACTTCCAGTTTACTACGGGAAGAGGGAAAAAAAAATGGAGTCTGGTTTTCCCAAGTCTTGAAGTTTTGCGGGGGCCAAGGGATCACATCGTCTATCTCTTTTGCCCCAATGAGCAGTATTTATTGAGCACCTGCTTTGGGCAGAGCACTAAGTGCTTGGGAAGAGAATAATATAAATTAGTGGATGTGAGTGTTGCCATCCAGGAGCTTGCAGGCTGGGATCTAGCACAGTGCTTTGCAGATTTGAGAAGCAGCGTGGCTCACTGGAAAGAGCCCGGGCTTTGGAGTCAGAGGTCATGGGTTCAGATCCCGGCTCCGCCAATTGTCAGCTGTGTGACTTTGGGCTAATCACTTCACTTCTCTGGGCTTCGGTTACCTCATCTGTAAAATGGGGATTAAGACTCTGAGCCCCAAGTGGGACAACCTGATCACCTTGTAACCTCCCCAGCGCTTAGAACAGTGCTTGGCACATAATAAGTGCTTAATAAATGCCATCATCATCATCATCAATAAATACTGTGGCCCTGATGATGGTGGTGGTTTCCCAGATGGCTAGATCATTGGGAACACATGTCTGACAATAAGCAGCAGCACTATTCTGTATAAAATAATAATAATAATGATGGTATTTGTAAAGCGCTTACTATGTGCCAAGCACTGTTCTAAGCTCTGGCACTGTTCTAAGCGCTGACTAGCTTAAGGTTTGGCTCCCTCTTATTCTCCTGCCCAGGGTGACTCCTTTCTCTCCCACCTGCCCTCCCAAGAAGCACGTCTCTTCTGTCCAGGGTTAGCCAGCCACCATCCAGCAGGCTAGACCAACAAGTCAACCAGTGGTGTTAACTTAGAATTTACTTTATGCAGAGCACTGAACTAAGCGCTTGGGAGAGTACAGTACAACAGAGCTGGTAGACAGGTTGTTCCTGGCCCACAAGGAGCTTACAGTGTAGAGTGGGAGACAGACATTAAAATGAATCATAGATATGTGCAAAAGTGCTGAAGGTCTGAGAGTGGGCTGAATATCAAGTACTTAAAGGGTGCAGGGCAAAACAGGAGGGAGAGGAAATAAAAGAAATGAGAGCTTAGTCAGGGGAGGCCTCTTGAAGATATAATTTTAATAAAGCTTTGAAGGTGGGGAGAGTGGTAGTGCGTTTCCGATGAAGTGGTGGGCGATAGGGGAGGAGTTCCTTATATATAAATTCTTGGATCAGCACGGTAGGAATCTGGATGGAGAAGAAAAGATCGATTTTAGTGATGTTGTGAAGGTAGAACTGATAGGATTTGGTGGCAGGTTGATAGGGGATCTATAATAATATTAATAATAAGCATTTAGTACAGTGCTGTGCACACAGTAAGTGCTCAATAAATATGACATTGATTGATTAATAATAATGGCATTTATTAAGCGCTTACTATGTGCAAAGCACTGTTCTAAGCGCTGGGGCGGATACAAGGTGATCAGGTTGTCCCAAGTGGGGCTCACAATCTTAATCCCCGTTTTACAGATGAGGTAACTGAGGCCCAGAGAAGTGAAATGACTTGCCCAAAGTCACACAGCTGACAAGCGGCGGGGCCAGGATTTGAACCCATGACTTCTGACTCCAAAGCCCAGGCTCTTTCCACTGAGCCATGCCACTTCCCCTAAAAGACAATGGGTCCAGGAGGACGTCGCTCCTTCGAAGTGAGTCCTGATGTGTGCAAATACCTTTCCTCGGTTACTTCGTAGCAGCCCCCTCCGATAAGTGCTGCCAACAAACTTTTTGTTTGTTTGCGTGTGTTTTTGTCATTGTTGGTTTTTAAATGGTATTTCGAAACTGCTCACTGTGTGCCAGGCGCTCTGCTAAGCGCTGGGGTAGATACAAGCTAAGCAGGTTGGACACAGTCCCTGTCCCACATAGGGCTCAAAGTCTTCTTTTCCCCATTTTACATATGAGGTAACCAAGGCACAGGGATGTGAAGTGACTTGCTCCAAGTCACACAGCAGACACGTGGCAGAGGTGAGATTAGAACTCAGGTCCTTCCCACTCCCGGGCCCGTGCTCTATCCACTAAGCCAGGTTTGCATGGCCAGAATCTACCACAAAATCTCCGGCAGAAAATACATTTGCATGTAAAGAGCTCAGGCAAGAAAGTGGAGATGCTATAGTGATAAGTCTTTCCAGAAGTTTGGTTATGTCGGCAGGAGGTTCCTGGGAAACCCCAAATGATCTTGAGATTTCCTGAAAGGGGGTATAGTGAGAAGAAAATGAACTTAGATGGCTGGAAAGGAGGGGCCACTATTCCTGCCCTGGCAATTGTGGACAAGTGAAGTCTGCGTCAGCAAGTAACTGAAACTCTAAATTATGAACAACTGACCACAAGTCCTTCCTGCAGGGTTTCTGACGTTCTTTGGGTGTTTTATTTATAGAATCTGCTTAACATTTAAAAAAAAACACCATGTAATGCAGTTGTGTGTGGGGATTTTTGTAGTAATCACTTCAGTGTTCAGGACTGTAGGCACAATAGGGACATGGATCAGTGCACCTTCCTTAAAACTTTGGCTCTGTTTATTATTTAGAAACTGTCGTTTCCTGGCCTGGGAGATTCAGTTCACAATATATACAGACTCCTCGGTAACAAATGGTCAAGGACAGTTTGGATTCTGGAGACAGAGAGCGAGAGAGAGAGGAGCGAAGGGAGACTGAAGGAGGGAGCGAGAAAAGGAGAATGAATATTTGAGATTGCATCTCCCCCTTGTAGACTGTGACCCACTGTTAGTAGGGAACGTTTCTATATGTTGCCAACTTGTACTTCCCAAGTGCTTAGTACAGTGCTCTGCACACAGTAAGTGCTCAGTAAATACTATTTAATGAATGAATGAATCTTCATACACAGGCAACTCCCAATTTATCCAGGCATGGAGTCTCCCATTTGTGGATTTATCCAGACCCTTGGCTTTGCCTGCTGCCTCCTCCTAACCATCCCCCTGGTCATTCGCATTTCCACCCAAGGGTGGGCCAGCCCTTGAGCCAAGAGCTGAGATATAAACCGTCATTTTTGGTTCCTTATGAGTAGTTTGGTGGAGGAAGGGCTAGAGATTTTTTTTTTCCACAGGCTCGTAGACCTCCATTAGCGTATATTCAAGAAAGCTTGAAGGAGCTAGCAGGAGCGATTCTTCTGCGGCGGAAAGACCCCAGATGGACACTAACACTCACGTAATAAGTCCCCATGGTTGGGCGTTAGATATGACCACTTGGATTTTCCGGTTTCCTCACCCAGGGGCTGAAACTTCCTATTAATTTAGGACAGGGAGCTTTGGAGTGAGGAAAGAAGGCAGTTTCACTACCCCATGGCTCTAATGACTTGGAAGTTTCAGGATCTGGGCGTTGTTCTACTTCCCTCTGAACATTAAGTCAGGGAGGTGGGGGAATAAGGCCCCGAACAACTTCAGAAGTGAAGCCCCACCGCCAGCAGACACCGTAGTCGCTGAGGTTTTCAGGGGGCCGGTCAAAATGGAAACCCAGAATACTCACGGAAACCCCGCTTCAGCCTCCCTTTGTGTGCTGCCCCTCCATAGGCGCCAAGACCACCCAGGATGGACTTCCTGCAACTTCAGCCATTCTAGGGAAGAGAGGGAGCCACAGGACACCTGGATTCTAGTCACGTTTCTCTCTCTGACTTGCTGGGTAACCCGATGTATTCTTTCCCAGTGCTTACTACAGTCCTCTACCCACAAAATCACTTAATACGTTTTACCACTCCTGCTACTGGGAGTAAGTCAGTTCAGTTTGGGTCCTTACTACGTCTGCTTTTCGTCACGGAATGTCAGAGTGAATGACAATCAATCCATCAGTCAATCAATCGTATTTATTGAGCGCTTACTGTGTGCAAAGCACTGTACTAAGCGCTTGGGAAGCACAAGTTGGCAACATATAGAGACAGTCCCTACCCAACAGTGGGCTCACAGTCTAGAAACCCTCCAATGAGTAGTTTTTTGAGCTTCTGAGATGAAGGCCCTCTGCCTGGTCAGGCAGTGACTGATATAATAATAATAATAAATAATAATGGTATTTGTTAAGCGCTTACTATGTGCAAAGCACTGTTCTAAGCGCTGGGAGGGGATACAAGGTGATGAGGTTGTCCCATGCTGGGCTCGCAGTCTTAATCCCCATTTTACAGATGAGGTAACTGAGGCTCAGAGAAGTGAAGTGACTTGCCCAGGGTCACACAGCAGACATGTGGCGGAGCCGGGATTCGAACCCATGACCTCTGACCCCAAAGCCCGGGCTCTTTCCACTGAGCCACGCTGCTCATTCTGGAAGTTGCTGGTTTTCTTGTTTCCTTCAGGGCAAACTTATGGCAGGGTTTTATGTTATTTGTTAAGTGCGTACTTTGTGCCAGGCACTTTTCTAAGTGCTGAGGTAAATACCAGCTAATGAGGTTGGACACGGTCCATTTGCCACATGGGACTCACAGCCTAAATCCTCATTTTACAGATGAGGTGACAGGCACAGAGAAGTTAAGTGACGTGCCCAAGGCCTCGCAGTAGATAAATGACAGATCTGAGAGTAGAACCCGGGTCTTTCTGACACCTAGGCCACTCGGCTTCGCTCCTCTGCCGCTAATCTCCTCACCGTGCCTCGTTCTCGCCTGTCCCGTCGTCGACCCCTGGCCCACGTCATCCCCCGGGCCTGGAATGCCCTCCCTCTGCCCATCCGCCAAGCTAGCTCTCTTCCTCCCTTCAAGGCCCTACTGAGAGCTCACCTCCTCCAGGAGGCCTTCCCAGACTGAGCCTCCTCTTTCCTCTCCCCCTCGTCCCCCTCTCCATCCCCCCGTCTTACCTCCTTCCCTTCCCCACAGCACCTGTATATATGTACATATTTATTACTCTATTTATTTTACTTGTACATATCTATTCTATTTATTTTATTTTGTTAATATGTTTGTTTTTGTTCTCTGTCTCCCCCTTCTAGACTGTGAGCTCACTGTTGGGTAGGGACCGTCTCTACATGTTGCCAGCTTGTACTTCCCAAGTGCTTAGTACAGTGCTGTGCACACAGTAAGCGCTCAATAAATACGATTGATTGATTGGGGAAGGTCAGGAAAGGAGGGCAGCCAAGGGATTCAGACAGGTGAACACCTGTGTGCCCACACGCATTCACAACCACAGTCCCCCACACACAGGTTTTTGCAGCTCCCACTGGGACTCAGCGACCCCCGTACCCAGGGCCGGGGTGGGAGAGGCCGTGGGCACCACCCCTCGTGGCTCCCAGAGCCGCAGCTAGGGACGGGAACGGCTACGAACCGAGCACAGCAAATCAATCAATCAATCAGTCGTATTTATCGAGCGCTTACTGTGTGCAGAGCACTGTACTAAGCGCTTGGGAAGTACAAGTTGGCAACATCTAGAGACAGTCCCTACCCAGCAGTGGGCTCACAGTCTAGAAGGGGGAGACAGAGAACAAAACCAAACATACATGCCGCCCCGCTGCCCCTGCGGGTTTTGGGCGTCCAGCAAGACTACGAATTTGTGTTTCCAAATGCTTTGCTGCCCAGTCCACACCCTCCACTCCTCTGCTGCTAGCCTCCTCACTGGGCCTCGTTCTCACCTGTCCCACCGTCCACCCCCGGCCCACGTCCTCCCCCTGGCCCGGAATGCCCTCCCTCCGCCCATCCGCCAAGTTAGCTCTCTTCCTCCCTTCAAAGCCCTACTGAGAGCTCACCTCCTCCAAGAGGCCTTCCCAGACTGAGCCCCCTTTTTCCTCTCCCCCTCCCCATCCCCCCACCAACCTCCTTCCCCTCCCCACAGCACTTATATATATATATTTGTACAGATTTATTTGTTTGTACAGATTTATTACTCTATTTTACTTGTTCATATTTACTATTCTATTTATTTTGTTAATGATGTGCATTTAGCTTTAATTCTATTTGTTCTGACGACACCTGTCCACATGTTTTGTTTTCTTGTCTGTCTCCCCCTTCTAAACTGTGAGCCCGTTGTCGGGTAGGGACTGTGTCTATATGTTGCCAACTTGGACTTCCCAAGCGCTTAGTACAGCGCTCTGCACCCAGTAAGCGCTCAATAAATACGATTGAATGAATGAATGAGCATCCATGCCAGGGCCACTGGGTGTCTTGGACAGAGCCCGGACCACACGGACTGAGTGGGTTCCACAGGGCTTAAGGTGAGGAGAGGAAGGAGGACGGCGGGGGTATGAGGGAAGAGAAGCTGCATGGCGTTCGAATCCCGGCTCTGCCAGTTGTCAGCTGTGTGACTTTGGGCGAGTCACTTCACTTCTCTGTGCCTCAGTTACCTCATTTGTAAAATGGGGATGAAGACTTGTGAGCCCCCCGTGGGACAACCTGATCACCTTGTAACCTCCCCAGCGTTTAGAACAGTGCTGTGCACATAGTAAGCGCTTAAGAAATGCCATCATTATTATTATTACTATAGAGCACAGGCCTGGGGGTCAGAAGGTCATGGGTTCTAATCCCAGCTCTGTCACTCGTCTGCTGTGTGATGGTAGGCAAGCCACTTCACTTCTGGGCCTCAGTTACCCTACCCGTAAAATGGGGATTTTACAGATAGAGAAGAGAAGCAGTGTGGCTCAGTGGAAAGAGCCCGGGCTTTGGGGTCAGAGGTCATGGGTTCAAATCCCAGCTCCGCCAATTGTCAGCCGTGGGACTTTGGGCAAGTCACTTCACTTCTCTGGGCCTCAGTTACCTCATCTGTAAGATGGGGATTAAGACTGTGAGCCCCCCGTGGGACAACCTGATCACCTTGTGACCGCCCCAGCGCTTCGAACAGTGCTTTGCACATAGTAAGCGCTTAATAAATGCCATCATTATCATTACATTATTTGGAACTGAGCCCCACATGGGAAAGGGACTGTGTCCAACTTGACTTGCTTGTATCTACCCCAGCTCTTAGAACAGTGCCTGGCACATAGTAGGTGCTAAACAAATCCCATAATTATTATTATTACGAGAGGAGGAGGGGGTGCCTCCCCAATCTCCCCCGGCTCACCTCCGGAACAGCTGAGGGTCACTCTTGCCTGCTACATCAAAGGAGACAATGGAAAAAGCTGTTTACTTGGGACAGGGACCGTGTCCAACCTGATTAGCTCTTATCCACCCCAGTGCTTAGTACAGTGCCTGGCACATAGTAAGCTCTTAACAAATATCATAAGAAAAAGGAGAACATGAAGAGGCCTGGCCGTACATAAAGCCACAGTCTGGGCAGCAAAAAGTTGCCTCTCCCCAGCCAAGACACCATGCCATCTTGGCTGGTGTGGTGTGAGTGGAAAGGGAGATGGGGAGGGAGGCGTTGAACTTTTCACAGATTGAGAAACTAGTTTGGACTCTGAATGTCTGAGCTTCTCCTGATGCTTGTAGGGTGCCAGCTGCTGATCTGGGCCACCACTTCCCCCAAACTTAGGAGTGTCCCATCCTCTGCCTCCTCTTGCATACTGGGCCAGAGCCGGTACAGAGCATGAATAAAGGAAATCCACAAATAATTCAAACTTGTCATCTTAACCAAGAGTTTTAACGCTGTACCCAACTGTGCTTTTCCCAAAGCTCCATGTGAGTGGCAAAGTTGTCTAGAATTACTCCATCTCCCCTGCCAACTATCCAGCAGCCACTGCCATAGCTGACTGTTCTTTAAATGGTCCTAATTAATTCTCCTGGTTCCTAAATTGAATTCAATTTGGGTCAGTTGCTGGTGGTCACATTTTGCTCCTTGAATAATTCATGAATCCTCTCAATCTGTCAATCAATCAGTGGTATTTATTGAGCACTGTACTGAGAGCTTGGGAGAGTACACTATCATGGAGTTTGTAGACACGATCCCTGCCCACTGACAGGGGCATCTTTTGACTCCCAAGAATGTTTCCCTTCCCTTTTCAATTCTGTTTTTCCCGACTGGCCCAGATGGAGGGGTGATGGGCTAGCAACCCCTGACGTTCGTAAAGAGTCTGGACGTGCCCTTTACAGTGCTCTGCAACCCACCCACTCACTCGGCAGCATGAAAGGCAGGGATGAATGAGCATAGGTGGACCTGTGCCAACCATTAGCTCTGACATGGATTCCTTTGCTCAGGTCCTCCACCATTCCCAGCCGGAGACTCCAGCCTCTGAGTTCCCATTACGGGTACACCACTCTTCCAGTTATTATGCTGTGGGGTGGTTTAGAAACAGCATGAAGTAGAGGCTAGACCACGGGCCTGGGAGAAGGTAATGGGTTCTAATCCCAGCTCTGCCGCTGGCCTGCTGCGTGGCCTTGGGCAAGTCACTTCACTTCCCTGGACCTGAGTTACCTCATCTGTAAAATGGGGATTGAGATTGTGAACCCCATGTGGGACAGGGACTGTCCAACCGGATTTGCTTGTATCCATCCCTGTGCTTATTACAGTGCCTGGCACATAGTGAATACTTAAAAAATGCCATTATTATTATTATTATTGCAAGGATTATGACAGTCTAAAGGAGAAGGGAGGACTCAAGCATGTATAGTAATAATAACGATGGTATTTGTTAAGCGCTTACTACGTGCCAAGCCCTGTTCTAAGCGCTGGGGTAGATACCTGGTAATCAGGTTGTCCCACGTGGGGCTTACAGTCTTAATCCCCATTTTACAGATGAGAGAACTGAGGCCCAGAGAAGATAAGTGACTTGCCCAAGGTCACACAGCAGACAAATGGCAGAGCCGGGATTAGAACCCACGACTTCTGGCTTCCAAGCCCAGGCTCTTGCCACTGAGCCACGCTGCTTCTCAACACAGTCACAAAAAGCATGGCTCTCCGTTGCCATTTGCTGGAATTAGGCTCCTGAAGGTCTCTCTGATTGATAAGACCAAAAGCTGTGGGAGAAATTAGGTTAAAGATCTCTTTCCCTAAGTCACACTGGGTAGCCTTTCTTGATGGTTTTCATGACGGACTCCACACCAAAATGCCTCCTCACAGACAGCACTCCCTTTCCCCATGCTAGGCAGCTGAATACCTCCACTCTCTTGTTCAAGGCAGGTGCTTTCCTCTCCCTGTTCATAAATTTCTCCTCACTTCTTGCCTCAGTCATTTTTTAGGACATCAATAAAACCTGTGACTGGATCTCAGCAGGGTGAAGCACAATCCAGTGGGAGCTGAGAGTGAGTCTGGATTATTTTAAACGCTCAGTACAGTGCTTTGCCCACAGAAAGCACTCAGTAAATACCACTGAATGAATTTGAAATGGCAGGAAACGGGCTGAAGTGAGGTGATGAAACTGAATTCTCATCTGTAAAATGGTGATTCAGTACCTGTTTTCCTTTTTACTTAGACTGTGAGCCCCATATAGGAACACACGCTATATCTGGCTGGATTATCTGTACCGTAGTGCTGAGTACAGTGCTTGGCACATAGTAAGCATTTAAAAAATATTATTATTATTATTGTGAGCCCACTGTTGGGTGAGCCACTGTTGGGTGAGCCCACTTTTAGACTGTGAGCCCACTGTTGGGTAGGGACTGTCTCTATATGTTGCCAATTTGTACTTCCCAAGCGCTTAGTACAGTGCTCTGCACATAGTAAGCGCTCAATAAATACTATTGATGATGATGATGATTGTGAGGTATCTCAGAATGTGATCCATGGTAGCCAAAATAAAGCACAGAATATTAAGCATGGTTACCTAAAACTGTGATGAGTCAGGGAAACCTGAATATAAAACACCAGTGATTGATCTGTGTAAATAAATGTGTCGTAAAAATGAAATGAAAGGTACTTCAAAAGCTCAACAATCTAGAAAAATCAGTCTGGGTACGTGAATATCATGAGTAATTGAATTTTTCAACCTTTCAGTGTCACATGGTCACATCTTTCATACCTCTGTGAAGAAATGGTTTACAAAAGCGTAGGTTTGGCAAGTACCAAAGGAAGCAAGTAGAGAAGCCTCCAGCCTGGAATGTGCCTCCGATGAACTGAGAATTGACTGCACTGCATTATTTCTAAACAGTTATTTTAACTAATGGAGTTTGGTCAGAATGCTCTTTATTTTTCCGTGGCCAGACTGTGTCTTCCTCCTTTTGTTTATTCTGGGTTCCGCCGATGCTTGTCCAGACACACATCCAGAGTCTGGCCCAGTCGTCTGAGGAATTGTTGGAGGAAAAGGAAGATGGGGAAAACAAGCCAGCCAGCAGCTCATTTGTACGTTCAGATAAATGATTCTGTAGAGCGCTCGTTTAACAAGATGTTTTCGTGACTTTTTGCCAGAGGCAGCCGACAAAGCCACGTGCTCTAACTGAGGGCCCAAAGGATTGATAGTGTGGTAGTTCTAGTGGTTGGGGTTAGCTGAGATCAGGTACAGTTCCTCCCTTACAAAGCTCCCTTACATCAGCTCTCCCTCTCATTCATTCAATCGTATTTATTGAGCGCTTACTGTGTGCAGAGCACTGTACTAAGTGCTCGGGAAGTACAAGTTGGCAACATATAAAGACGGTCCCTACCCAACAGCGGGCTCACTGTCTAGAAGACTGTGACTGTGATCAGAGCCATTTGGGGATAAAGTCTTCTAAATACATCTACAGAACTCAGCAGGAGCTTTTGGACAACTGGAATCATTTACCTCCTTTGAGATTTGGTTGATTTTCATTTGCGGTCTCCACCTCCATCAGATCAGAGGGTCCGTCTTCTACATTCTTCACCTCCATAGATAAAGACTCAGGCTATTAAAAAAAATGCAGATATTGCGTCTCCTCAAAGCAGACTACTACTTTACAATGTTATTCAAATGTCCCGGTCATCTACATTCCCCAACTTAAAAGATAGATTTCAACCAGCTGCACAAGGGAAACTAAAAAATATCGAGGGGGCTCGGCCGTATTGTAATGACAAAGACAGCGCTCCCTGAGAGAAATCAGCACTTGAAAATGAAAAAAAACACTTGTGGCCAATTCCCTCAAGTTCACACCGTCGCTTACAGCGTGGTCAGATCATTTCCCCAGAGCTGTTGGCTAACATGATTCAGAGCGGGGTTATCATCAATCATATTTATTGAGCGCTTACTGTGTGCAGAGCACTGTACTAAGCGCTTAAGGTGAGGCCAAGGGGAAAGGCCAGCGACTTTTTGCTCAGGTGCGGGCAGCTTACGTGTCTACCAACTTTTATATCGTTCTCTCCCAAGGGCTTAGTACTGTGTTGTGCATACAGTAAGTGCTCAATAAATACCCTTGATTGATTGAAGGAGAACAGAAACTGGCTGATATGACAGAGAAGTGAAGGAGAAGCTGCTAGGCCTAATGGAAAGAGTCAGAGGACCTGGGTTCTGATCTCTTCTCTGCCACTTGCCTGCCCATGTGACCTTAGGGAAGTCGCTTCTCTGTGCCTCAGTTCCCTCATTTGTAATAATAATAATAATAATAATAATAATAATGGTTTTATTAAGTGCTTACTATGTGCCAAGCACTGTTCTGAGTACTTAAATGGGGATTCATTCATTCAATCCTATTTATTGAGCACTTGCTGTGTGCAGAGCACTGTACTAAGCGCTTGGGAAGTACAAATCGGCAACATATAGAGACGGTCCCTACCCAACAACAGGCTCACAGTCATGAGGATTCAATACCTGTCCTCCCTCCTCTTTAGACTGAGAGCCCCATGTGGGAGAGAGACTGTGTCTGATCTGCATATACTAAATCTAACTTAGAACAGTCCTTGGCACATGGATAGAGCTTAATGAATACTATTATTATTACTATTATTATGATTATTATTGTTAATAATAACGATAAGATTTGAGCTTTAGAGGGCTTGTGGATGCAGAACCTCTGAAGACCTAGCACTGTCATTGGAAAGTCAAAATGCCCTTTTAGACTGTGAGCCCACTCTTTTAGACTGTGAGCCCACTGTTGGGCAGGGACTGTCTCTATATGTTGCCAACTTGTACTTCCCAAGCGCTTAGTACAGTGCTTTGCACACAGTAAGCGCTCAATAAATACGATTGATTGATTAATTGATTTTGGGATGCCCCGTAGTAACACTGGTAGGCTGGCATTTCTCTTCTCCCCCTGGGCCATAACGGGGAAGTTCTAATTTGGAGTTGGAAGCCTTCCTTGGGCTTGCTCTGTTTTGCTTTACCTCTTGGTGAGCAATTTCAGTTTAAGGGTAGGATGTCTGCTGGCTTTTTTATCTGCGAGTCCAGTTCTCTTGTTTTATTTTGGGGCGACCGTCTCTATATGTTGCCAACTTGTACTTCCCAAGCGCTTAGTACAGTGCTCTGCACACAGTAAGCGCTCAATAAATACGATTGATTGATTGATTGATTGACTTGGAAAGACTGCTCGTTCTGTGGTTCACGCCGTATAAATCCGTCCCTCACCGGCTGTTTATACAGGAGATGAAGCCATGGGGTAAAATTGAGTAATAGGGAAAGAATGCCGTTGGGGTTGTTTTAAAGGCATCGATGAGAAAAACACCTGTTGGCGTTAATTTCTAACGTCCTCATCACACCTCCTCCAGTGTGAAAACATTTATAGCTGTCATCTACACCTTCCTTAGTAGCTTACAGTAAAGGAGAAGTCCAGGAACTCTACTGCATGTCACCTCGGGTTTGGGATTTTATGGTGGAAAGGTAACCCTCCTACACATGTGAGAGGGTGGGACTGGGACCTAACGAAACTGTACTTACTATTCCCAGCTCTGAGATCAATCAATCAATCAATCGTATTTATTGAGCGCTTACTGTGTGCAGAGCACTGTACTGAGCGCTTGGGAAGTACAAGTTGGCAACATATAGAGACAGTCCCTACCCAACAGTGGGCTCACAGTCTTAAAGGGGGAGATAGTACTGCTTAGTGCTTAGTGCTGAGATAGTAGCTTCCCAGCTCTGAGATGATGATGATGATGACATTTGTTAAGCACTTACTATGTGCAGAGCACTGTCCTAAGCGCTGGGGGGGATACAAGATGATCAGGTTGTCCCACGTGGGGCTCACAGTCTTAATCCCCATTTTACAGGTGAGGTAACCGAGGCACAGAGAAGTGAAGCGACTTGCCCAAAGTCACCCAGCCGACAAGTGGCGGAGCCGGGATTCGAACCCATGACCTCTGACTCCCAAGCCTGGGCTCTTTCCACTGAGCCGTGCTGCTTATCATACTGAGCCATGCTGAGATAGTATAGTAGCTCCCACCTGCAGGCAGTACAACTCACTTTTGCTGTGCAGTGGAAAGCACGGGGTTATTTGGAGCTGTGGTCCTTGCCCCACGTGATGCTATTTTCAAGCCAAAGAAATGCTTCCAGTCGTAGCCTCAAGTTTTATTAGCATTCTGGCATGACTCGGGGTTGGAGTTGTGTGTGTTCCTCTGTACGTATGGATAATATGATAAAGTCTCCAAGTTTCTTTTTGCACACATCCAGCCTCGCACAGAAGTTCACAGGTATTTCCAACCCTCAAAAATTCACCACAGAATTCAACACGCGTCCAACCCGATTAGCTTGTATCTACTCCAGTGCTTAGTACAGTGCCTGGCACGTAGTAATTCCTTAACAAATACCACAGGTATTATTATTATTTCTACCCTCCCTTAACACTTGTCGAGATCGGAGAAGTAGCGTGAGTTGGCGGATAGAGCACGGGCCTGGGAATCAGAAGGACCTGGGTTCTAATCCTCACTCTGCCACTTGTCTGCTGAGCGACCTTGGGCAAGTCAGTTTACTTCTCTGGGCCTCAGTTCCCTCATCTGTAAAATGGGGATTGAGACTGAGAGCCCCATGTGGGACGGCCTGTGTCCAACCCGATTTGCTTGTATCTACCCCAGGGCTTAGTACAGTACCTGGCACATAATGAGCGCTTAATGTGCCATAATTAGCAGCGTGGCTCAGTGGAAAGAGCCCGGGCTTTGGAGTCAGAGGTCATGGGTTCGAATTCCGGCTCCGCCACATGTCTGCTGTGTTACCTCGGGCAAGTCACCTAACTTCTCTGAGCCTGTTACCTCATTTGTAAAATGGAGATGAAGACTGTGAGCCCCACGTGGGACAACCTGATCACCTTGTATCCCCCCAGTGTTTAGAACAGTGCTTTGCACATAATAAGCGCTTAACAAATGCCATCATTATTATTATTATTGTTATTACACCAACGCTTAGTATAGTACCTGGCACATAGTAAGTGCTTAACGAATACCATAAAAAGAACAAAACCACTCACTAGCACATCCTCCCCACCATCCTCTTCATCTCTCGCCTTCCTTCTGCAGTCCCGAAGAAACGCCAGCCTCTGTTTACCACATTCACTCGGCTAGTGCTGTGGGTATTATAGATCAGCGGAAAGATGAGGCAGTGTGGTTATCTTCCCTAAAGTGCTTTTGAGGGGAAAAAAAAGTTTACTAGACTCTAGAGCATTTTTTTGAAGGAACTATCTTAGGACATGCCTAGATTGAACTTTAGGGTCACAGAAGAAGGTAATGATATTTGACTTTATGCCTCCTGTCTGAACTTGATGTCATTCAGGTCTCTGTGGCAGAGACTGTGGCAGACTCTAGACTGTGAGCCCGCCGTTGGGTAGGGACCATCTCTATATGTTGCCAACTTGTACTTCCCAAGTGCTTAGTACAGTGCTCTGCACACAGTAAGCGCTCAATAAAAATGAATGAATGAATGAATGTGGCACTTAATGTAGGGTTTATTAAAATTGTGTTTCCATGGAAAATACCACAACCACTTCCTCACATTATTTGGAATTTATAGAGCGGAGAAAAACAAAATTGGTTCAAGAGAGGTGGGGAGAGGGTTGCATAGATTGAGGTCTTCAGCTGGGATCCGCCAGTCAATGGAGTTTAGTGAGCGCTTACCGTGTGCAGAGCACAGTACTAAGTGTTTGGGAGAGCACAGTAGAGTTGGTAGATGTGATCCCTGCCCTCCAGGAGCTTACAGTCTAGTGGGGGAGACATCATCATCATCAATCGTATTTATTGAGCGCTTACTGTGTGCAGAGCACTGTACTAAGCGCTTGGGAAGTACAAATTGGCAACATATAGAGACAGTCCCTACCCAACAGTGGGCTCACGGTCTAAACATTAAACATTAAACAAACATTAGACAAACATTAAAATAAATTATAGATTGGGAAAGACGCCTGATTTGCAGTGGTAGGGGAGCAAAATGTGAGGGTTGGTTCTAGTGGGAAATGAGTGAGGTTAGATAGGAGGAAGAGAGTTGATTGAGTGCCTTAAATCCAATGATAAGGAGTTTCTGTTTATTGCTGAAATGGATAGGCAGCCATCAACTTGTACTTCCCAAGCGCTTAGTACAGTGCTCTGCACACAGTAAGCGCTCAATAAATACGATTGAATGAATGAATGAATTGAAAGCTTTTGATGAATGGAGAAATCAATCAGTCATGTGTTTTGGGCACTTACTATGTGCCTAGCACTGTCCTAAGTGCTTGGAAGAGCTGTGCACAGAATAGTATTTTAGAAAAATGATCTGGGTAGCAGAGTAAAATATGGACTGGAGGTCAGTGAGGAGGCTGATACAGTAATTGAGGCAGGAAGCGATAAGTGCTAGGATCAACACGGTAGCAATTTGGATGGAGAGGAAGGGGCGGTTTCTAGAAATATTGAGAAGGAAGAACCGACAGTGCAACCTGTAAAGAACTGAGTCAAGAGCAAATTTTGAAGCATGAAGGATTGAAGCTGATGGAAGGATACCACAACCAATGCAAAGCTGAGATGAGAAAAATGAAAGAGCAAATGTTGAAGGCTGAACAGACATGCAGTTGTGTCCTAGAAAGCATGAAAATGGAAGTCACCCAGCCGACCCGGGAGTTGCATCAGCGAGACATGGCCATCGAGAGAGCCGAGAGGAAAGAAGGTGAACACAGGGTGGTTTGGGTTCAACTAGAACCCTTCAGGCAAGAAAACCGTCACCTTTCTGAGGCTCTGGAGAAGTTGGAGTCCAGTGTGTTTCGGACATCCGGCGCTTAGTACAGTGCCATATTTACTATTCTATTTATTTTGTTAATGATGTGCATTTAGCTTTAATTCTATTTGTTCTGATGACTTACCTGTCCACATGTTTTGTTTTGTTGTCTGTCTCCCCCTTCTAGACTGTGAGCCTGTTGTTGGGTAGGGACCGTCTCTATATGTTGCCGACTTGTACTTCCCAAGTGCCTAGTACAGTGCTCTGCGCACAGTAAGCGCTCAATAAATACGATTGAATGAATGATTTGGTGACAAACACATGCTCATTGAATAAGAGATGAGTCGACAATGATGCAAGGCTCCAGGCCTGTGAGATAGGGAAGATGGTGGTGTTGTCTATACTGATGGGATAGTTGTTGGGAGGAGAGGGTTTGAATGAGAAGATAAAGAGTCCTGTTTTGGAAATATTAAGTTTGAAGTGTTGGCAGGACATCCAGGAAGAGATGTCCAGAAGGCAGGAAGAAATGTGAGACTCCAGAAAAGAAGAGAGAACAGGGCTGGAGGAGTAGATTGGGGAATCATCCAAGGAGGGTTGGAAGTTGAAGCCGTGGGAGCGGATGAGTTCTCCAAAGGAGTGGTTGTAAATGGAGAATGGAAGGGCATCTAGAAGTGAGCTTTCAGGGGCTCCCACAGTTGGGGAGTGGGAGCAGAGGAGAAACCCGCGAAAGAGACTGAGTGGCTGGAGAGATTGGAGGAGAACCAGAAGAGGACGATGTTGGCAAAGCCAAAGATCACAGGCTTCAGGGATCACAGGTTTGAGTCCTAGTAGGGTGACTGCTCTTCATCCAGCTGAGGGAGAGGATATTGAGGAGCAGCGTGGTTTACTGGGTAGAGCACCAGCCTGGGAATCAGAAGGACCCGGGTTCTAATTCCGGCTTCGCCACATGTCTGTTGTGTGACCCTGGGCAAGTTACTTCACTTCTCTGTACCTCTGCTAACTCATCTGTAAATTGGGGATTAAGATTGTGAGCCCCATTTAGGACAGGGACTGTGTCCAACCAGATTAACTTGTATCGACCCCAGCACTTAGAACAGCTTAACAAGTACTATTATTATTATTATTATTATTATGATCCCTCTTCTCCAGTAGGAATTTCAGGGAAAAGCGAGGCCTGCCCTGGCAGGGAGCTGATTGAACTGGGCACGTTTGGATATACACTTTGACACTGACCTAAAAGAGTTGATCTCATTTGAAAATTCTGTGACTCTTACCATCAACCCGTGTAGCTGACCCACATCTGGTTCCAGAAGAGAAGGGGGTGGGCTGGAAGGAGTAAGCCCGTCACTGAGGGAGCATGGGTTTGGAGGCCGAGAGGTGAAGCTAAACAGGCTCTGAAGAGTGGAAAGAGTGAATTTGGGCATCTGGGACTCCTTGGATGCCCCCTCAGCCCCCCAGCCTCATCCTGAAAAGCACTGGCTCAGAGAGAGAGTCTTTGGGTCGCTGCTCTCATTCCAGGTGGAAATTCCCCCAGGGCACTTGAGAGCTCAGTTTCCCTAGGTTGCGTCAGAAGGAAACTGCCTGGATTTCTCCAACCTAACAAAAACTCATCCTTGCATGGTGAATTCCATTGGTGACGATGTTCTTTTTCTTTTTCTTTTCCAGGAGCATGTGTGAAGTGCAACAAAGGTGTGTTTGGAGCTAACCAGGCTTGCCAGGCCATGGGGAATCTCTACCATGATGGCTGCTTCACCTGCGGAGCCTGCAGTGAGTCTCTGTCAGCCTGTTAAAGGGAGGAGGAGGAATTATCTGACCCTTGCATAGAAAAATCACACCTCTCTTCTGATCCTTCCCTCTGGTCAAAAGAGGTTGTCAATCATATCAATCAAGCAATAGCATTTGAGCACTTACCGTGTGCAGAGCACTGTACTACACGCTTGGGAGAGCACGATACAGCAGAGGTTTTTTTTTTAAGGTATTTGTTAAGTGCGTACTGTGTGCCAGCACTGGGGTAGATGCAAGGTTGTCTCACATGGGGCTCTCAGTCTTAATCCCCGTTATACAGATGAGATAATGAAGCACAGAGAAGTGAAGTGACTTTCCCAAGGTCACACAGAATACAAGTGGCAGAGTTGGAATTAGAACTCGGGTCCTCCTGACTCCCAAGTCTGCGCAATATCCACTAAGCTTCACTGCTTCTCTAGGTCCACCAAAGCAGAATTGGTAGACAAGTTCCCTGTCCTCAAGGAGCTTACAGTTTATCATCATCATCATCATCATCAATCATATTTATTGAGCACGTACTGTGTGCAGAGCACTGTACTAAGCGCTTGGGAAGTACAAGTTGGCAACATATAGAGACAGTCCCTACCCAACAGTGGGCTCACAGTCTAAAAGGGGGAGACAGAGAACAAAACCAAACATACCAACAAAATAAAATAAATAGAATAGATATGTAAAATAAATAGAATAGATATGTAGGACCAGTCAATCAATCAATCGCAATTATTGAGCGCTTACTGTTGCAGAGCACTGTACTAAGCGCTTGGGAAGTACAAGTTGGCAACATATAGAGACAGTCCCTACCCAACAGTGGGCTCACAGTCTAAAAAGTGGGTACTTTTTTCTGAATGGGAGACCACCACCATGAATAGATACCAATGGTATTTACTAAGCACCCATCCACCGAGTGCTGTTTTCGGCCCACTTCCTTCACAAGATTGAAAGCTCCTTGGGCACAGGGGGTGTGCCTCACTTGTATTCCCCCAGGCCCTCTCTACAGTGCTCTTTATCCAGAAGGTGCTCAGGAAATAGTGTTGATTGATTGTAGAGCACTATACTAGGGCGGCCTAACAGTAC
Organism: Tachyglossus aculeatus; assembly: GCF_015852505.1. NCBI lineage: Eukaryota > Metazoa > Chordata > Mammalia > Monotremata > Tachyglossidae > Tachyglossus > Tachyglossus aculeatus. The sequence continues at coordinate 37,030,136 of NC_052067.1, read as the reverse complement.
TAGTGTAATGATGCAACAGAGCACTGGTGCAATCCAAAGCCCCTAGTGATGGGGAGACTGAATGCCCCTCCCTGAGAACCTCATTTGGGCCCTGAGGAGAAAAATGCCTGTTTATTCCCTGCCCCTGATTAGATCATCAAGCCTCAGGAAGCTAATAACCTCTCTGCCTCCCCCCGGCCCACCTGAAATAAAGCCTGATTGTGTATTGCCAGTGTAGATCAGTTACTGAGCGCTTACTGTATGCAAAGCACTGTACTAAGCACTTGGGAGAGCTTACAGTCTAGAGCTTGCAGTCTAGATCAGATGTGTTCCTTACTGCAAGAAACTTAATTGGTTACTGGACAAGGGAACGTACCTAAATAAAACCAGATACTCCAGATGTGTCAGACTGGAAGCAGTGCAGGCCTATGATTTGCCTAAAACATCTGGCTTAAAAGGCATGTAGATGGCTGACATATATATAGGGAGTGTGAATGTTCCTCTCTGTGCGTGCAGAAATGCTCGTACTGTGAAAATCCATCAAGCCTCCCAGGTTTTTTTTTTTCCTTTGAAGCACTCTGAACAGTTTTCAGGCAGGAGGTATTAAGTCCTTCTTTCCTAGAACCCTGCAAGTTGTTTTCCAATATCTCCTTAAAACTGCTGCGCAAGAAAAGTCTGAAACAAAATAATGCTGGTCTCCAGGTCAGTCTCATTGCTCACCTGCCCGGTTGTTTGACAGGCTTGGGGGAAATTCGTTCCAGGCAATAAAAACAGTAATGAATCATAGAGTTTCACCTGCGCCTGCCTGTTGAAACCAAGAGGTGCTGCTTTTGAACATTTTTCCTCTCTGTGAGCCGATAATAGTGGCCTGGCTTTTGTACCGGATGATTTGGATCTCCTGCCCCACTCCTCTCTCTGCTCCCTGACATCCTTCCCCATCTGCCCCTCTTCTCCCTGACATCCTTCTCCTTCCTGCCCCTCTTCTCCTTGACATCCTTCTCCTTCCTGCCCCTCTTCTCCTCGACATCCTTCTCCTTCCTGCCCCTCTTCTCCTCGACATCCTCCTCCCTCCTGCCCCTCTTCTCCTCGACATCCTCCTCCCTCCTGCCCCTCTTCTTCCTGACATCCTTCTCCTTCCTGCCCCTCTTCTTCCTGACATCCTTCTCCTTCCTGCCCCTCTTCTTCCTGACATCGTTCTCCTTCCTCCCCTCTTCTTCCTGACATCCTTCTCCTTCCTGCCCCTCTCCTGCTCCCTGACATCCTTCCCGTTCCTGCCCCTCTTCTCCCTGACATCCTTCTCTTTCCTGCCCCTCTTCTCCCTGACATCCTTCTTCTTCCTGCCCCTCTTCTTCCTGACATCCTTCTCCTCCAGGAGGCCTTCCCAGACTGAGCCCCTTCCTTCCTCTCCCCCTCTTTCCCCTCTCCAACCCCCATCTTATCTCCTTCCCTTCCCCACAGCACCTGTACATATGTATATATGTTTGTACATATTTATTACTCTATTTATTCATTTATTTATTTTACTTGTACCTATCTATTCTATTTTGTTAGTATGTTTGGTTTTGTTCTCTGTCTCCCCCTTCTAGACTGTGAGCCCACTGTTGGGTAGGGACTGTCTCTATATGTTGCCAGCTTGTACTTCCCAAGCGCTTAGTACAGTGCTCTGCACACAGTAAGCGCTCAATAAATACGATTGATTGATTGATTGATTGATTTGGAGGCATTTTCCGTGAACTGAAGGTGGAGAGAGTTAGGACCTCTGCTTACTGGGAGGACATTGCCAGATTGCCCCAGTTGGAGTAGAGGAGGGTCCTGGTGGGGAACCTTGCCCTTCCCTCCCCCTTCCTTAGCCCACCTATGCTGCTTTCCTCCATAGAGGCGGAGAGGGCATGGGCAGTTTCTCAGACAGCATCCTCAGGCCTCATAGTGGCTTTGCAGTGGTCCCCTGAGATAGTCTGGAGGGTCAGGTGGAGGCTGAGTGAAGCAGGGCGATATCGGGCCCTCTCCGGAGGTTGGTCAGGATTGGAGCGAGCCCGGGACTCTCCCAGAGGAGCCTTAGGGTGGAGAGAGATCCTAGTTGCCTCTGGTGCCACCCACCAGGGCTTGGATTGAAGAGTGATAATAATAATAATAGTTACGGTATTTGTTAAGCGCTTACTATTTGCCAGGCTGCGGGAGATAGAAGCACAAGGTCGATAATAATAATAATCAAAATGATAATGATGGCATTTATTAAGCGCTTACTATGTGCAAAGCCCTGTTCTGAGTGCTGGGGAGGCACAAGGTGATCAGGTTGTCCCACAGGGGGCTCACAGTCTTAATCCCCGTTTTACAGATGAGGTAACTGAGGCAGGGTGGAGAGAGATCCTAGTTGCCTCTGGTGCCACCCACCAGGGCGTGGATTGAAGAGGGATAATAATAATAATAGTTACAGTATTTGTTAAGCGCTTACTATTTTCCAGGCACTGTACTAAGTGCTGCGGGAGATACAAGGACAAGATTAATAATAATAATAATAATAACGATGCCATTTATTAAGTGCTTACTATGTGCAAAGCACTTTTCTAAATTCTGGGGAGGTTACAAGGTGATCAGGTTGTCCCACGGAGGGCTCACAAGCTTAATCCCCATTTTACAGATGAGGTAACTGAGGCAGGGTGGAAAGAGATCCTAGTTGCCTCTGGTGCCACCCACCAGGGCGTGGATTGAAGAGGGATAATAATAATAATAGTTACGGTATTTGTCAAGTGCTTACTATTTGCCAGGCACTGTACTAAGCACTGTGGGAGATAGAAGCACCAGGTCAATAATAATAATAATGATGGCATTTATTAAGCACTTACTATGGAGTCCGACTCCAAAGCCCGTGCTCTTTCCACTGAGCCACGCTCCTTCTGAGTTAAATTCACTGTTTTTGCCTCTGACAGCCCGTTAAAACCTTCCAGGAGCAATTCCAGTAACAGTAGAAGGAAGACGCCGATGGTGGCAACTGGTTTCTCCTTGCTGTTGCCAGACGGTCTTTGCCGCTTCTCGTTTGTAGCAATTGATAGCTTGAGGTCTTTGCTTTCCCTCCCCATCACCTGTTGAAGTCCCACGGAGATTAAGAAGCAGCGTGGCTCGGTGAAAAGAGCCCGGGCTTTGGAGTCAGAGGTCACGGGTTCAAATCCCGGCTCTGCCGACTGTCAGCTGTGTGACTTCGGGCAAGTCACCTCACTTCTCTGGGCTTCAGTTCCCTCATCTGTAAAATGGGGATGAAGACTGTGAGCCCCCCGTGGGACAACCTGATCACCTTGTAACCTCCCCAGCGCTTGGAACAGTGCTTTGCACATAGTAAGCGCTTAATAAATGCCGTCATTGTTATTATCATTATTATTATTAAAATGTCCCAGCTCCTCATCTAAGTCTGGTGAGCACACCAAGTGTAGGAAGCTGAGCTGGGCTACAGGAAACTGTTGGCAGGTCCCGGGGGATGGGAAAGAGGAACTGCTTTGCTTGCCATAGTGTAGGCTACATTTCTGGACACCATGTGTGGAATGCAATCTGCTGAGAAGCGGGTGCTTTTCTTTTTGTCTGTAGGAGAGGAGGGGGGTGAGGGAAGGAGAGTCAATCAGTCAGTCAGTAGTATTTATTGAGTGCTTACTGTGTGCAGAGCACCGTATCAAGTGCTTGGGAGAGTACAAAACAGAGTTTGGTAGACACGTTCCCCGCCCGCAAGGAGCATAAACTCTGTTAACCATGTTAGATCACGTGGAGCCCACAGCCCTCTGCAGAAAAATCCGTCAAAAATAGGCGACGATTCCTTCCAAGTGTTTTGGGGCTGGCAGAGCTTGAATTCTCACTGCTAAAGTAGGAAAGGGGAAATAAAGGAAAAAGCAATTTCTGAGAAACAGTGTGGTCTGTGGAAAGGCCACAGACCTGAGAGCCAGAGGACATGCGTTCTAATCCTGGCTCTGCTGCTTTGCGGCTGTGTGACTTTGGGCAAGTCACTTAACTTCTCTGTGCCTCAGTTACCTCATCTGTAAAGTGGGGATTCCACACCTCTTCTCCCTCCTAGTCAGACTGTGAGCCCCACATGAGTCCTGATTATCTTGTACCTACCCCAGTGCTTAGTACGGTGTTTGGTACATAGTAAGCACTTAAATACCACAAATAATCATAATATTTCTGGAGAGGCGGACTCTATTGTCCCCTGGATATCTGTGGTTTTGATGGTTTTTTTTTTCATTTTTCCCTTTTTATAGTTTGTTAAAGGCCCCCAATTCCTGAGATCTCCTGATGGCTCCCCAGGAGGCAGGGTGGCCAAACTCCATGGTGAAACTGCTAAATAATCATCCATCATCATCATCATCAATCGTATTTATTGAGCGCTTACTATGTGCAGAGCACTGTACTAAGCGCTTGGGAAGTACAAATTGGCAACATATACTAAATAATCCTCCCTGATGGCCTAGTAGAGATCTCTGTAGGTGTGTTTGGCCTGGAAGACAGGACTGGTTAACTTTTAAGATCCTTTCTGGAACAGTCGTTTGCAGTAATCACAGAGGAGCGCAGTTTTGAGACAGGACTGGTTAACTTTTAAGATCCTTTCTGGAACAGTCGTTTGCAGTAATCATAGAGGATCACAGTTTTGAGACAGGACTGGTTAACTTTTAAGATCCTTTCTGGAACAGTCGTTTGCAGTAATCATAGAGGATCACAGTTTTGAGACAGGACTGGTTAACTTTTAAGATCCTTTCTGGAACAGTCGTTTGCAGTAATCATAGAGGATCACAGTTTTGAGACAGGACTGGTTAACTTTTAAGATCCTTTCTGGAACAGTCGTTTGCGGTAATCATAGAGGATCGCAGTTTTGAGACAGGACTGGTTAACTTTTAAGATCCTTTCTGGAACAGTCGTTTGCAGTAATCATAGAGGATCACAGTTTTGAGACAGGACTGGTTAACTTTTAAGATCCTTTCTGGAACAGTCGTTTGCAGTAATCATAGAGGAGCGCAGTTTTGAGACAGGACTGGTTAACTTTTAAGATCCTTTCTGGAACAGTCGTTTGCAGTAATCATAGAGGATCGCAGTTTTGGGGCCCGAGCAGGATTTCATATGGGTGGTCCTTGCCTTAAAAGGTGGCTGTCCACATGGCAAATTGCTGATTTTTGGTCATTTGGTGGCTTGGGTTTGGTTTAGGTCGTTCCCTTCCTTGTCTTGCTCGGTTGGCCCGTTCATTCAGATTGCCCCACAGGCTCCTTGCCTTTTTTTTTAAAAACAGTACTTGTTAACCTGTTGATGGATGAGGACAGGCAGGAGTCCCACCGGTCACTGGGCCTGCGACCAGGTGGAAAAAGTGGGGCTGCCTTCTTGATGTGTCCTCAGTCCCTTTGTGGCCCGAGGGGGCTGGGTGGCCTAGCTACCTTCTGTCTGCAAAGCTGTGAGGCAATGGATTACACAGTGGCTCCCCGTACTAGGGAGCCGTATCCGATGTCCAGATGAGCCAGGTCTGGACTGCGAGCCGTTAGTTGCCGACCCCTGCCCGAGGCTTTTAAGACGGGAGACACAAAGCCAAATAAATGAGAAATGATTACGGGGGATCCCAGGGAGCCTTTCGAAGAAACCAGTAATTAGCCTGGATAGTTGGTCATCATGTCACTTGCTGACTGCCACCTTCACCTCTGGACCCTAAACTTCCCATCTCTAGGGCAGCATGTGTTGCTGGCCCCAGTGGGCTGCTTTCCAAGTGCTCTAGCAGAATGATGTTCACGTGTGAAGTCCGGGAATCACATTCAGTTTAGGCCAGTGTCTAGGCAACCAGATTCCGCCTAAGCTCCTTAAAGTTCAGAGACTGCCAAGAAGGAGCAGCTCGAGGGACAGCGATCCAACTGCTGTTTCCGTGGGGACTGAATCCAGGATTTAAAACATCCTGATCATTGTGGAAAACAACCCCGGGTAACTCTTGTCAGCTGCGTTGCAGTTAGGAATCTGGAGGAGAGATGCTTGGATTTTTAGCCTTTGGGACAAGCTGTGGATATCAGAATACCCCTGGCCAGGTTCTAAGGATTGCTGTTGCCTAGCTGTTACTAAGATACAAGCCACTGTTTGCTGTTGTGGTACAAACAGAATGAAAGGCAGGCACCACAAAAAAAAAAACTAAGAATACAGTGCTGGCACATGGTACTACTTCTGATGTCTGTGCGTGTTGCCATTGCATATGGGCTACAGGTTCCAGCTTTGGACATCTGGTTACTTGCCCAGCCCCATTAGAACAGGAACCCAGCAACCAGTTGGAGAAGAGGAAGAGCAGTGGATCAAGCTTATTCAATCTTTCATTCATTCAGTCGTATTTATTGAGCACCTACTGTGTGCAGAGCACTGTACTAAGCGCTTGGGAAGTACAAATTGGCAATATAGAGAGACGGTCCCGACCCAACAACGGGTTCACCATCTAGAAGGGGGAGACAGACAACCAAACAAGTAGGCAGGTGTCAATACTATCAGAATAAATAGAATTATAGCTATATGCACATCATTAATATAGTGATTATGTACAAATAAAATAGAGTAATAAATATGTAGAAATATATACAAGTGCTATCGAGAAGCAACGTGGCCTAGCGGGAAGATCATGGACCTGGGAATCAAGAGACCTGGGTTCATATCCCAGCTCTGCCCCTTGCCTGTCGTGCGACCTTGGACAAGTTACTTCTCTGTTCCTCAGTTTCCTCAACTGTAAAATGGAGATTCAATCCCTGTTCTTCCACCTTTTTAGATTGTGAGCCACATGGGGACCAGGGATGGTGTCTGATTTGATTATCTTGTACTTGCCCCGGTGCTTAGTATAGTGTTTGGCACATAGTAAGTGCTAAACAAATGCCACCATTATCAGGAGTCAGGATCCATGGGCCCCTTTTCTGGCTCATCACCGGTCGCCTGTCTGATCTCGGGCACGTCACTTCCTCGCTCCCATCTGTGAAACAGGGGTGACATGGGCCTAGGGCAGCTCACTGACCCAAACAGCAAGTACGGGTGTGAATGAGGTCTGAAATACAAGGGAAGCAGGAGCCACTGAATCCCACAGGGAGGCCAGCTTCCCACTCTGCCCTGCTCCTGCCTTGTAGCCTCCGGGCCCCTAGAAGCCCAATATCAGCGATCTCTCTCCCTTCTCCCAACCCTGAGTGCAGGGCCCTGGGACATACCCCTTTCCGGCGCCCCAGGAAGCCCCCTCGGGAGCTCTTCTGACACTGAACTGATCCCACAGCGTACATTTTGGGTGGATGAACGTGGTAGCATTCGTGGCAATGCTGACTGTTCCTCAGCTTTATAAAATGATTTGCTTAGGGACCAACAGTGATTAGGTAGCCCTAAACCCTTCTATCCCTCAGCCCGCTGCGCTTTCAGCCAAGACGGTAGATTCTTCTTCCTTCGACTCCCAGGGCCCACCTTCCCTCTCTATCAAAAACAATTTATGCACCACCAAGTCTCTGTTTCGCCCCGCATGAGGTCTCTGCCAAGGAACCTGGAAACCTACGACCCGTGGAGCCACCAGAAATCAAGGTCCTCGAACAGATTTACTTTTCCTTCCATCTCCTTTTCTTCTGAGGCACAGAGAGGCCTTCCCAGACTGAGCACCCTCCTTCCTCTCCCTCTCCATCCCCCTGCCTTACTTCCTTCCCTTCCCCACAGCACCTGTATATATGTATATATGTTTGTACGTATTTATTACTCTATTTATTTTACTTGTACATATCCTATTTATTTTATTTTGTTAATATGTTTTGTTTTGTTCTCTGTCTCCCCCTTCTAGACTGTGAGCCCACTGTTGGGTAGGGGCCGTCTCTATATGTTGCCAACTTGTACTTCCCAAGCGCTTAGTACAGTGCTCTGCACACAGTAAGCGTTCAATAAATACGATTGAATGAAAGTGACTTTCTCAAGGTCACATAGCATACAAAATAGCAGAGCCGGGATTAGATCTCAGGTCCTCTGACTCCCAGTCTTGTACGTTTTCCACTGGGCCACGCTGCTTCCGTGTTAGGTTTCCGTGTTCCTGCTTATGTTCTTATAGGCACGAGGTGAAGATTATTTTGTCATTTTAGAAGAATAATTTGAGGCAAGGGCCCAGGCTGGGTTCCTGTGCCGACACCGGCATTACTCACTGAGCACGATTTTGTTGACTTTCAGGCCTGGCCACCATCCAACAGGGAAAGGGCAGCAGTGTTTTGTGGACAGTGTATGCTTCCCCTGTCCCTGGTTCCTTCCCTCCCTCCTTATTTTGGGATTCCTGCCACATGGCACTGGAATGGTTGGACCCTCTGTGCCGTCTAAACGTTGGAAGTGATTTCTGGTAGTTTCAGAAAGGTCTGAATTTGGAGAAGCAGCCCAAAGCCTTTAGACCTGATGTAAAATGATGCTGGTTTTTCTCCGGGTGGTCGTAAGAGTGTGAAAGCTCGGTGAGTTTCCCATTTTCACTGCAAAATAAAAAGCCAGCACTCAAACTGCCAGCTTATTCATGATTTCTTGAATCTGCTTTGTTCCTTTGCCATTCCGCTAATGAATATTGATGAGAAAATGCAGCATATCACTTGGGGAAGAGAGAAATTTGAAAAGGAAGGTCAGGCAAAGTAAAATTACCAGTTGGGAAGGGCAGCTTTTAGAATGCATACCTAATTTTCACTTCTTTATCAGTTTTCCTTTTCAAGAGTCATTTCGAGAAGAGATTTGTGGTGTGCTTGAGTGACTAATAGTGGGTTTCTTTTACAAAATATATTGCAGTTCATTTCTCAGTGGGGTGTAAGCCTTCATTACATGTAATGAAAATCAAGCCTCGCATGGTATAACTCGCTCATTTTGTAATATTGGCTGTGTCTGCCAGGGGCTAAAAAGCAAGTCATATGAAGAAGGAAAACTGATTCTGGAAACCCTGTTTTTCTTAATAACAAAGCGATTGAAACCTGGTCCTCGATTCAGTGGGACAGAGATATTGATATTTGGTCAGGCGGCCTTCTCTTGGTTGGGACAGTCTTCATAGGTGGACCTCCTGATTGACCCGAGGGCTCTACCTGATTGACAGTTGTTGCCTGAGCATATTGGAGACTTTGCATCCCCGTGGGTGGAATTAGTGTGGAGGGACGGGGCTGAGAGCTGAAAAAGCCAGAAACACTCAATCAGTTGGGCAGGAGACCGATCTCAGTGTTCCCTAAGCAGATTCAGGCCAAAACAAGATGCTCTTCGCTCCAAAAACATATGCCCTTCCCCTGCACAGATATTATTACCTTGATTTTCAGTTGGTGTGGCAAAATTGGTTTGCCCTGTGCAGATCTGGGGCAAATATGGAGATTACCGGGGGAAAAAAGTCAGGGAAACTCTTAGCGCATTTCATGTCTGCTGTTGCGCTTTCCCCTTTCCGCATCCACTAGTCATGTCTTTGGTTTTGCAGATTCCCAGCACTTGCAGTGATCCGCTTTGGTTTAGTAAACACTTTTTTCTCTCCATGGTTGGGAAAAGGATCTCACTCAATAATCTGGATAATTCTGGCAGAGCAGTCACCCTGCAACTGAGCTCAGAACACCTCCTTGTATGATTTTCTAAAGATGGAATAATAATAATAATAATGATGGCATTTGTTAAGCGCTTACTATGTGCAAAGCACTGTTCTAAGCGCTGGGGAGGTTACAAGGCTATCAGGCTGTCCCACGGGGGGCTCACAGTCTTAATCCCCATTTTACAGATGAGGGAACTGAGGCCCAGAGAAGTTAAGTGACTTACCCAAAGTCACACAGCTGACAATTGGAGGAGCCAGGATTTGAACCCATGACCTCTAACTCCAAAGCCCATGCTCTTTCCACTGAGCCACGCTGCTTCTCTAAGTGGAAGTGAGAAGCAGAGTGACCTAGTGGATAGAGCATGGGCTTGGGACTCAGTGGGCCTCGGTTCTAATAGTAATAGTGGTGTTTCTAGACTGTGAGCCCACTGTTGGGTAGGGACCGTCTCTACCGTTGCCAACTTGTACTTCCCAAGTGCTTAGTACAGTGCTCTGCACACAGTAAGCGCTCAATAAATACGATTGATTGATTGATTGATTGTTAAGCGCTTACTATGTGCCAGGCACTGTTCTAAGAACTTGGGTAGAGGCAAGGTAATTGGGTGGACACAGTGCCCGTCCCACACGGGGCTCACAGTCATAATCCCCATTTTACAGATGAGGTAACCATGGTGCAAAGAAATAAACTGACTTGCCCAAGGTCACACAGCAGACAAGTGGCGGAGCCGGGATTAGAACCCAGTCCTTCTGACACTCAGGCCCGTAATGACTGTGCCAATTGCCTGCTGTGTGAGCTTGGGCGAGTCACTGAATTTCTCTATGCCTTAGTTCCCTCATCTGCAAATGAGGCTAAAATACCCATTCTCCCTTCCTCTTCTACTGTGACCCTCATGTGGGATAGGGACTGTCTGGATCTGCTTATATTGGATCTAGTACAGTGTTTTGCATTTAGTAAGTGCTTAACAAATACCAGAATTATTATTACTATTACTGGTCAGTTGCAGAGCCGAACAGGAGTGTTTGTTGAGTGGCCGCCTGATTCACCCCAAGTCCCGGCCTCGCTTGGTGTATGTGGTTCTTGGCGTGGAGGCTGCCCTTGTCCCAGGTCCCTAAGGGGGATGAGTGACCATATCCTCCCTTGTTATGGGTTCAAATTCCGACTCTGCCAATTGTCAGCTGTGTGACTTTGGGCAAGTCACTTCACTTCTCTGGGCCTCAGTTACCTCATCTGTAAATGGAGCTAGAATACCCATTCTCCCTTCCTCTTTAACTGTGACCCTCATGTGGGACGGGGACTGTGTCTGGATCTGCTTTTATTGGATCTAGTACAGTGTTTTGCATTTAGTAAGTGCTTAACAAATACCGGAATTATTATTACTATTACTGGTCAGTTGCAGAGCCAAACAGGAGTGTTTGTTGAGTGGCCACCTGGTTCACCCCAAGCCCCGGCCTCACTTGGTGTACGTGGTGCCTGGCGTGGAGTCTGCCTTTGTCCCAGGCCCCTAAGGGGGATGCGTGACCGTATCCTCCCTTGTCATGGGTTCAAATCCCGGCTCTGCCAGTTGTCAGCTGTGTGGCTTTGGGCAAGTCACTTCACTTCTCTGGGCTTCAGTTACCTCATCTGTAAAATGGGGATGAAGACCGTGAGCCCCCCTTGGGACAACCTGATCACCTTGTAACCTCCCCAGCGCTCAGAACAGTGCTTTGCACATAGTAAGCTCTTAATAAATGCCATTATCATCGTCATCATCATCACTGTGGGCTCGGCTGGCACTCCTGATGGGCAACAGCAGGTCCAGCTCACCCCGCTGTCCGGCAAAGAGCGGAGTCACCATCTTGGCTCCCCGTCAGCCCCTTCCTGCCTCCAAGGGTTGGAATGGGTGGGAGGGCCAGCTATTTTCTGCATCATGTTTGGCTGTGGAGACGAAGCTAATGGCTTCGCCGTCACAGTGCCGACTCTGTTATTGAGGGTCCCATCTGGCTCCAGGCAGAGCCAGAGTTGGCGTGCAAGCCATGGTTGGCCAAACCCTGGCCTAGAAGAGCCCAGCTCCTCACAGTTTCACGAAGCACTGAGCAACCCTCACCCCTATGACTTGGTCCTCTAACTCCAGCTGTCCACCAAACGGTGTATCTGGCCTGAAATTCTGAATATTCCTATTTGCTGGTGCCCACTAAGAGAGAAAGAGATAGGTGGGAGGGGAGGGAAGGAGGGAGAGAGTTTTGATCAGGCATTGTGCCAGGAAATGAGAGGACACGGTGAAATTTCCTTTCGACTGGAACAAGGGAGCTGTAAATGGAGTGGGACTTCAGGCTGAGATGGAAAAAAGCCAGGAATTTCAGCTGCGTTCTAGCAAGTAACACTCCACCGTTGGTACTGACAGAAAGTAGTCAGCTGCTCAGTTTCAGCCTTCAAAATTGTCAGCCTGACCAGCACTGCAGAGTCCCAAGCTTGGGACCGGCTGGTCTTTTCAAACTGACCTGGACAGTGAAGATTGGGTCCGGCCCCCCGGTTCGTGGCGGTTGTTTTTCCACGAATGGAACTTTTCAGGGAGCGTGGGATCACTCACACACGCGTACCCGAGGACAACATTTTAATGATATCTTCTTGCTCTGAATATTTTTAATAACTATTTCGAGCATTTTATGATGCGGTAGTTCGAACTTTTCTAGCCTGATTGTGCCCTCTGGTGTCCACCCACCTATCTGGAAATTGGACTACCATTCTGCAGTGGAAGTGACTTCGTTCTGCTTCCTTCCTGCTTCATACTAGCCCTTGTGGTGGTATTTTTCCACAACAGAGAAGTAATAACAGACTGCAGGCCATGGAAAATGATTTAGGTTTTAAGATAGGATTTTCTAGGATGAAATATTGGTTACATTTTGTACCGGTCAATAATACACACACTTTAGCATAGTAATCAGCCAATGAGGCTGCCAGGAAATTGCTAGACACTGGCTCTGTTTTCCCTGAAGGTAGTTTCATATAGATTTTCATAGCAAATTGTTTGTAGTGAGTATCTGGCAGTAGGCAAACTCTTGGTTTTGCTTAGCACGAAAGCACACAAGAAGGGGAAAGGCGTCAGTCAACCAATCAACATGGTGTATTGAGTGTGCAGAGCATCGTATGAATAGCTTGTACAGAAAAAGAAGAAGAAGAAGATGCCATTTTCAGCCTGTGAGGAGTTTCCAGTATGGTAGGGAATATTAACAGAGATGAAGTAAATCAGAATTAAGTAATTGTTAGGGAGAATGATATTGATCAATGGGGAGAACCAGCGAAAACCTAAGAATCTTTTGGAACCTTTCTGTAAGGTCGAATGAAAGGTTTGGGGGATTTAAAATATTATTTTAGAAGGAAAAACTGTGAATTTCAGGAAAGTCTTCTTGTTTGAGTGACTCTCCGCAAATTAATAAAAAAAAAATGCTTTCTCTTTATTTTCCACACCAAGACTAGTCAGTGGAAACCCATGCCAGATTGTTTAATATGACCCTAAGAATGTTTTATGTTGACTAGGGCTGAGGAAAAGAAGCCATATTCGGGCTAAGGCCTAGTTACTTAGATCCTACTGATAATGGGGTTTTGTGGTTCCCAGGTGAATTTAAGAATGTAGGTATCCTGGATGGTGAAGCCTGGCTGGTGTTCACACTGGGGAGGAAAAATGCCATTCAAGTCTGGAACTCCCATTTAGGCCTCAGATGAAATCATAAGGCCAGAAGGGACCATCTGTGTGTTTCCCCCAATCTGCCCTTCATCTCCAAGCTGAACTCAATCCAAACCAGTTCAGGCTCATGGCTATCTATCTTAGTCTAACGCTTTTCTGGGAAAGAGCGTTATATATGTATATACATAACGTAAATATGTATATATATGTATGTATATATATGTATATATGTTGTATATATGTATATATGTTTGTATGTATTTATTACTCTATTTTACTTATACATATTTATTCTACTTATTGTATTCTGTTAATATGTTTTGTTTTGTTCTCTGTCTCCCTCTTCTAGACTGTGAGCCCACTGTTGGGTAGGGACCGTCTCTAGATGTTGCCAACTTGTACTTCCCAAGCGCTCTGCACACAGTAAGCGCTCAATAAATACGATTGAATGAATGAAATGAATGAATGAATGAAAGGTCCTCCTCCTTTTCCTTCTCTTCTTCTTCGTCCTCCTTCCTCTTCTTTCTCCTCTTCCTTGTCTTTGTCCTCCTCCTTTTCCTCTTGCTGCCCTTCCTCTTCCTGCTCTCCCCCCTCTTCCTCCTCCTCTTCTCGGTGCTTACTTAAGAGCCCCACTGCCATTTATGAGAAAGTTCTTGAGAACTTATAGAGAGGGGTGAAATTTAGATGAGTTTGAAGTATCACCTCTGGTTGGAGTTTGCCTAAAACCTCCGCAGAGACCCAGCTTTCTGAAGGTTCGGTTAGTTGGATTTTTCCAGAGTGTCTGTGATTCCCCCAGGACCTCTCCACCCTAGAGTGGAGATTAACCACCAACATGACATTTACCCTACTGACTTTTCCCAGACTTTCAGAACTGGAGCCCCCAAGGTATTTTGAAGAGCGCTGACCATGACTCTAGCCCTTTTATATTTGTTTATATATCTTTGACGATACTATCTGTCTTTTGCTGGCATTTAACTTTGTCCTGCTTCCTCCTTTAAATTGTAAACTTCTTGAAGGAAGGAACAGGCTCTTGAACTACCTTTGCAACCACTGACATGGTCTAGTGGTTAGAGCATGGGCCTGGGACTCAGGGGACCTGGGTTTCTGATCCCAGCTCTGCCTCTCACCTGCTGTATGACCTTGGGCAAGTCCCTTAACTTCTCTGTGCCTCTGTTTCCTCATCTGTAGAATGGTGATTAAATACCTTTCTCTATTCAGAGGCCTTCCCAGACTGAGCCCCTTCCTTCCTCTCCCCCTCGTCCCCCTCTCCATCCCCCCCTTCTTACCTCCTTCCCTTCCCCACAGCACCTGTATATACATATATATGCTTGTACATATTTATTACTCTATTTATTTAACTTGTACATATCTATTCTATTTATTTTATTTTGTTAGTATGTTTGGTTTTGTTCTCTGTCTCCCCCTTCTAGACTGTGAGCCCGCTGTTGGGTAGGGACTGTCTCTATGTGTTGCCGACCTGTACTTCCCAAGCGCTTAGTACAGTGCTCTGCACACAGTAAGCGCTCAATAAATACGATTGATTGGTTGATTGATTAAACTGTGAACTGCGAATGAGAAAAGACTGTATGACTTGATTATCTTGTGTCTACCCCAGTGCTCAGTACAGTGTGTGGCGCAAATTCCGTGCTTAACAAATACAACTACCGTTGACTGACCATTCAGAAAGCATCGTCCGCCGTATAGATTTTGCAATGTAGTAGATTCTCAGCATCTGTGACCTTTTTCCGGCTGATTAAATTTCTTTTGCTCTCTGTGCGCTGGTCCTATCCAAGGGTGAAAGTTAAAATTGTATTTGACTGGAATGGCGACCAAAGCAGGCTCTGTGGGAAGGGGGCGGAGGTCACGGGAGGATGGCGGTTTTAAATTCCTAACCATTCCAGCAGAAACAGGCATCGCCTGAGATGGGAGGAAGGGATTTGGGGGGCACTGATCCAGCTCATCTTACCGTTGAAGAGGGCAAAGGGAATGCCACAGGTCACCAGGCCGGGCTGGGGGCTTGAACTGCCAGCGGGAGCGCAGCTGGTTTGCCATCCTGAAGAAAAGGAAAAGTCAACTGTTAAGAAATCACTTATACTAGAAGGTCTCACTGGCATTTCCTTTTTAAGTGGTGCACCATTCTGGGGATTCCAACTTACTTTCCCTCCTGGTCCTGCCGTTCCCTTTAAGCTACTGCTTAACCTATTCCTTGTTGGCTGAAAAGGTTGGCATAACCTCCCCCCCCCACCCAATAATAATGGCATTTATTAATAATAATGGCATTTATTAAGCGCTTACTATGTGTGAAGCACTGTTCTAAGCACTGTTTTGCCAACTTGTACTTCCCAAGCGCTTAGTACAGTGCTCTGCACACAGTAAGCGCCCAATAAATACGATTGATTGATTGACTGATTGATTCTAAGTGCTGGGGAGGTTACAAGGTGATCGGGTTGTCCCACGAGGGGCTCACAGTCTTACTCCCCACTTTACAGATGAGGGAACTGAGGCACAGAGAAGTTAAGTGACTCGCCCAAAGTCACACAGCTGACAATTGGCAGAGCCGGGATTCGAACCCATGACCTCTGACTCCAGAGCCCGGGCTCTTTCCACTGAGCCACGCTGCTTCACCCAATACCAGGCAGGGAACCCCTACCCCAACCTCCTCCCCTGGTGGAACTTGTAGGGTTGGTTCCTTTGTTCAGCTGGTGCAGTCGTGCAAGAGCAGATCCCTCACAGCCTGAGTTTCCGTGGTGTATTTCAGAAGACTTCCATATTTAAAGGTGTGTTTTTAAACCCGTCGGTTAGAGAAAACTGACAGAATTGCCACCGCAAAGCAATGATGCATACTACACATTTAAAATCCCCCTTGACAGCAGATGGCATAATTAAACTTGGTGACATACACCCCTTATCATCATCATCAATCGTATTTATTGAGCACTTACTGTCTGCAGAGCACTGTACTAAGCGCTTGGAAAGTACAAATTGGCAACATATAGAGACAGTCCCTACCCAACAGTGGGCTCACAGTCTAAAAGGGGGAGACAAAACCAAACATACTAACAAAATAAAATAAATAGAATAGATATGTACAAGTAAAATTAATAAATAAATAGAGTAATAAATATGTACAAACATATATACATATATGTTCAAAAACACGGGTTTCCTTGACGAAACAGCTTCTTTGGGAAGGAGCGTAGCCTAGTAGAAAGGGCACAGGCCTGTGAGTCGTAGGACCTGGGTTCTAATCCTGGCTCCCCCACTTATCTGCTGGGTGACCTTGGGCAAGTCACTTCACTTCTCTGCCTCAGTTATCTCCTCTGTGAAATGGAGATTAAGACTGTGAGCCCCAAGTGAGAAATGGTCTGAGACCAAACTGATTAGCTCGTGTGTACCCCAGCGCTCAGGGGAGTGCCTGGCACAGAATAAGCACTTAATAAATACCCTTCAAAAGAAGAAAAAAAGACGTGATTTAACTGCAATAAACAATAATAAAAAGATCTGACAGTATGGGGATTTGGAGGACACTGGGTCCACCCCTGGCTGAAGATAATATCGTTTATAGTGGTGGCTCTAAATATTTTAATCAGCACATAGTTTGATGGGTAGGGCAGCCCTGGAGGGTTGAGGTATCGGTTGTTGCATCTCTTTCGTTGGGGGTAAGTTTACTCTCAGAGCTGGGCTTGACTGCTGGTCAGCCAGACCATCAGCCTGCCCTACAAGGATGTTATAAACTCTCCGCCTTATCGCCGTGAACAGCAAAGCTCACAGGAGCCTCAAGAAGGAGGCATGAAAACAGCAGTTTATTGTGACTCCCCTCCATTTGGGTCCGCCTCAAAGCCAGTCGAGAACAGCTTTTGCAATTATGCCGATTGTTTTCTTGGTCGTCTTTCTCCCGTTTACCTACTTACCTCCCCCCCGCCCTTTCGCCTTTTCCTGTAGGTCGCAAGCTGAGGGGCAAGGCCTTTTATTTTGTCAACGGCAAGGTGTTCTGCGAAGAAGACTTCCTGGTGAGTGTAACTGACCTTTATACTGTTCTCGTCCTTGCCTCCCGCCTTTCCCAACAGCGGGACCCCACGAAGGAGGATGTTGGGATGAGGAGCACTGGAATGGGATATGTCAGTCAAAGCCAGAGATTGAGCCTTGTTTCTCGGCTCTCCCCCCCTTTGCTGCATTTTGCCTACAGAGGTGAGAACGCGGGCAGGCCAGGCTGAGCTCTCAGGCCCAAATCGGAGAGGTCAGGGATGTTGGACTGGGACCTGACAGTTCCAATGGATCCCCAGAATGTGGACCTGAGAGAGACTTCACTTTTGTACATATTTATTCTATTTATTTTATTTTGTTAATATGTTTTGTTTTGTTCTCCGTCTCCCCCTTCTAGACTGTGAGCCCACTGTTGGGTAGGGACCGTCTCTGTGTGTTGCCAACTTGTACTTCCCAAGCGCTTAGTACAGTGCTCTGCACACAGTAAGCTCTCAATAAATACGATTGAATGAATGAATGAATGAGAGTATAACGTTTGAGTTTTTGGGTTTTTTTAGTACTTGTTAAACACTTATTAGGTGCCAGGCACCAAACTACACCCTGGGGTAGATACTAGTTAGGTTGGACCTGGTCTGTGTCTCAGGGCTCACTATCTTAATTCTCATTTTGCAGACAAGGTAATCGAGGCACAGAGAAGTGAAATGACTTGCCCAAGTTCACACAGCACACAAGCGGTAGAGCCAGGATCAGAATCCAGATCCCTCTGACTTCCGGGCCCATGGTCTAGCCACTAGGCCATGTTGCTTTTCTAGTTGGTAGACATGTTCCTTGCCCACATGGAGTTTACAGTCTAGAGGGTTGTCAAAGAGCCGTTGTCAACCCGGGTCACCCCTCAGTTATCTCTCCCCGTGTGGTCGCCGCTCCTCCCTTTAGCTTCCCTGGTCCGAGAAATGCCGGGGGCTTTGCCAGAAAGAGACGGCCATTTACATCATGTTAATAAATAATTTTTAGGCGGGGTTGGAGAATTATTAACAAATTTATTCAGTGGCGGGGAAAAATTCAAGTCAAAAGTGGTGGCAGGGAAACCTTGTCAATGAGAGATCCCTGCTATCATCACCCTGTCACATCCCCTTCCTTCCTTCAGCCCCAGGCCCACCTGCCGCAGGTTCAAACCGCTTTCTTTTCCCCTTTGCAGTATTCTGGTTTCCAGCAGTCAGCTGACCGGTGCTTTGTTTGCGGACATTTGATAATGGATATGGTAAGTGGTGTCCCCCAAACAAAGGGGCATGTAGAAAGACATACCCAGAGTCAAAGATATAATAGTAGTTGAGGCCAGCATTTCCTGACTCAGTTTGCAGTTCTTCTTAAAGGGTACAATGTGGACTAACCCAATTCTCTGGCACCCCGGAGTTCTGCGGTTCCCAGGAGACAGCTTCATTCTAGTTTTTCTGGTGGGAAAATGCACTTTCAGATGCCGTGGGGGAAGGCTGGGCTGACTGAGCCTCAGAGCATCTTGTTGGCTGGGGGCATCCGATCGGGAAAGGCTGATCCCTCCTTCCCTCGAGAGGTCAGTTCTGCCCTACCGCAGGAGAAATCATTATAGTCATCATTAATTTTCATAGAATGCCTCCTTTCCCTCGGAGTAATGGAGCTCTGGCTTTTTATTTGAATCAGCAGCCCACAGGTTTCACTCAGTCCCCAGAGGGGGCTGGTATAAGGGTTAACACGGTTCCCGTGTTGGGAAACCCAATCAATCAATCAATCAATCATATTTATTGAGCGCTTGCTGTGTGCAGAGCACTGTAGGGTGTCTTCATTTTGAGTTCCGTCTGTTCCCTGAAATGTAGGGGGATGAGTTCCTGAGGTGGCCTGCGTTGCAGAGAGATCTTGTTATATGTAGGCCTTAAGGTTATATGTGGTAAACACTGTAAAATCAGTTGCGTCTTCTGGGGTTTAGAGAGCTCCGGAGAGCCTGATTATGTTGTGCAAAATGCCCCGCAACTCCCCTTTAATCACTTTTGTGGATTCTTCTACGGGCCATTTCATAGACTAAGGAGCCTGGGAAGGGCCGCAAGAAATCATCTTCCCAAACCTGCTCTTCTGAACAGAACAGTGTTCCCACCCTACCAGAAAGAAAGCTGTCCACTCTGCATTTTAAAATCTCCACAACCTCCCCTAACAATATCCCCTCGGACGTTCTTCACAAATCCAACCTGAATCCCTCCTGCTGTAATTGCAAGTCCGTCTCTTCTTGTTCTGTTCTCAGGAGAGATATTTTGCTTAAACCCTCCTCCTGCAGACTTTTGATGACTATTATTAAATCTCCCTGCTTCTTTTTTCTGGACTAACCTCCCCTTCCTAATAGAGCCCCTATGGGACTATTTCCCTAAATGTGCGTTCTGATGGATTCTCTCCAAATTATCTTCACCTCACTTTGTTGTGAGGTCCTCTGTACAGTCTCATCATCTCCTTCTTTTTGGTATTTCTTAAGTGCTTACTGTATGCCAAGCACTACTAAACATGTGATGTACTTGGAACTGTAAGTTTTGAGATAGACACAAGATATTGTACTTGTACATATTTACTATTCTATTTATTTTGTTAAGGATGTGCATCTAGCTTTAATTCTATTTGTTCTGACGACTTGACACCTGTCCATATGTTTTGTTTTGTTGTCTGTCTCCCCCTTCTAGACTGTGAGCCTGTTGTTGGGTAGGGACCGTCTCTATATGTTGCCAACTTGTACTTCCAAGTGCTTAGTCCAGTGCTCTGCACACAGTAAGTGCTCAATAAATATGATTGAATGAATGTACTTGGAACTGTAAGTGTTGGGATAGATACGAGATATTTTACTTGTACATATTTACTATTCTATTTATTTTGTTAATGATGTGCATCTAGCTTTAATTCTATTTTTTTGGACCACTTGACACCTGTCCACATGTTTTATTTTGTTATCTGTCTCCCCCTTCTAGACTGTGAGCCCGTTGTTGGGTAAGGACCGTCTCTATATGTTGCCAACTTGTACTTCACAGTGCTCTGCACACAGTAAGCGCTCAATAAATATGAATGAACGAATGAAGAATAATCAAGCTGGACACAGTCCCTGCCCCACATAGGGTTCAGAATCTGAGAAGGAAGGAGAACAGGTATCAAACCCTCGTTTCACAGATGAGGAAATTCAGGCCCAAGTTCACACAGCGCACAAGTGGCGGAGCTGGGATTAAAACCCAGGTCCTCTTTCTCCCAGGCCTGCGCTCTTCGTCTTAGACCACTCTGCTTCTCATATTTCTCTCTCTCCTTGTCTTCTCCGCAGATCCTCCAAGCTTTAGGGAAGTCCTACCACCCAGGCTGCTTCCGCTGCGTCATTTGTAATGAGTGTCTGGATGGAGTGCCCTTCACCGTTGACTCGGAGAACAAGATCTACTGCGTCAAAGATTACCACAAGTAAGGACATACTAGGAACCGGGTCCATGGCTTGGAGGATTTCATCAGATTGAGAAACAGACTGGGCCAAGCATTAGAAACTCTCTTTTCACCCTATGTGCCAAGTTGGCCGACTAATAATAACTATAGTCACTGTAGTATTTGCTAAACGCTTACTGTGTGTCCAGCGCTGGAGTAGATACAAGATAATCAGGACAGTCAGGTCCCATAGGAGGTTCACAGTTTGAGGGAGAACAGATATTGAATTCCTATTTTTCAGATGAGGGAACTGAGGCATAGAGAGGTTAAGTGACTTGTCACACAGCACACAAGTGGCAGAGCTAGGATTAGAACCCAAGTCTTCTAGACTGTGAGCCCACAGTTGGGTAGGGACCGTCTCTATATGTTGCCAACTTGTACTTCCCAAGCGCTTAGTACAGTGCTCTGCACACAGTAAGCGCTCAATAAATACGATTGTATGAAGTCCTCTGATTCCCAGGTCCATGCTCTTTCCATTAGGCCACGCTGCTTCTCTGTGAAGCATGTAGTTAAATTATTGCCCAGTTTGGAGTGGAAGTGACGGTAATAAGTCATTCACAGGGTCCATGAATAATAGTAATAATAGTAATAACATCATCAACGTCATCAATCGTATTTATTGAGCACTTACTGTGTGCAGAGCAGTGTACTAAGCGCTTGGGAAGTACAAATTGGCAACATATAGAGGCAGTCCCTACCCAACAGTGGGCTCACAGTCTAAAAGGGGGAGACAAAACCAAACATACTACAAAATAAAATAGAATAGATATGTACAAGTAAAATAAATAAATAAATAAATAGAGTAATAAATATGTACAAACTTATACAGGGGTTGTGGGGAAGGGAAGGAGGTAAGATGGGGGGGATGGAGATGGGGACGAGGGGGAGAGGAAGGAAGGGGCTCAGTCTGGGAAGGCCTCCTGGAGGAGGTGAGCTCTCAGTAGGGCCTTGAAGGGAGGAATAGAGCTAGCTCGGCGGATGGGCAGAGGGAGGGCATTCCAGGCCCGGGGGATGACGTGGGCCGGGGGTCGATGGCGGGACAAGAAACTTGAAGGTTGATGTTAGTACAAAAAGGATTCTAATCAGTTTTTAGCCTGGCCACGGCTCCAGCCCTGAATATCTTGCCTCACCCAGCCTGTTTGTTCTCCCAACCCGAAACCAGCTCTGTTGTATTTATACTCTCCCAGATGCTTTGTGCATTGCTCTGTGCACAGTAAGCACTCAGTGAATACCACTGGTGAATTGAAAGAGCTCTGGAGGATTTGTGGGTCAGAGAGAGATTAGTATCTTGTCTGGGAGACCAGAAAAGAGCCTCGGGAGCAGGAGACCTTCTTCCATAGCTCCCAGGGGGAGTGACTGATCTCTTCATACAACTCCCCAACCCCACCGCCCCTCGCCCGCATCCCCCCACCCCGCAACACCAGGCCTCAGGGCTTGAGCCATTTGGGGCCATGGAGGAAGTAGGGAGTCCCTTGCTGAGCCCAGTGAGTTTCTCCCCCTACCAGCCCTCTGCTTCTGCTCATCTCGAAGAGTGGGTGGTGGCTAAAAGCTGAAAAAGGACTCTGCGGCTACAGTAAAATAATAATAATAATAATAATAATAATGATGGCATTTGTTAAGTGCTTACTATGTGCAAAGCACTGTTCTAAGCGCTGACTGTTCTAAGCGCTGGGGGGATACAAGGTGATCAGGTGGTCCCACGTGGGGCTCACAGTCTTAATCCCCATTTTACAGATGAGGGAACTGAGGCCCAGAAAAGTGAAGTGACTTGCCCAAAGTCACACAGCTGACAATTGGTAGAGCCGGGATTTGAACCCATGACGTCTGGACTCCAAAGCCCGAGCTCTTCCCACTGAGCCACGCTCCTTGGCTTAAGCTTCAGGCCTTCACATGGACTGGGCTCACCAGGAAATTAAGGAGGGAGAAAGGGACAGGACTGGGGAGAGGCCAGGAAGCAGTGTGGCCTAGTGGATAGAGCACAGGCCCGGAAGTCAGAAGGACCTCTGTTCTAATCCTGGCCCTGCCGCTTGTCTGCTGTGTGACCTGGGAAGTCACTTAACTTCTCTGTGCCTCAGTTACCTCATCGGTAAAGTGGGGGTTAAGACTGCCCGTGTGGGACATGGACTGTGTCCAACCAGAAGCAGCGTGGCTTAGTGGAAAGAGCACGGGTTTGGAAGTCAGAGGTCGTGGATTCGAGTCCTGGTTCCGCCACTCATCAGCTGTGTGACTTTGGGCAAGTCACTTAACTTTTCTGTGCCTCAGTTACCTCATCTGTAAAATGGGGATGAAGACTGTGAGCCCCACGCGGGACAACCTGATTACCTTGTATCTACCCCAGCACTTAGAACAGTGCTTGGCACATAGCAAGCACTTAACAAATACCATCATTCTTCTTCTTCTTATTATTATTATTATTATTAACATAAATCCATCTCAGCGCTTAGTACAGTGTCTGGCACATAGTAAGTGCTTACCAAATATCTTTTAAGAAAAATATGGTTAAAGGGAAGGAGAAATTAACTGGTCGATTTTCTGGACGTAAGGGCAAGAAGCTCTTCCATCTGTGGGGTGGTTGGATGAGATAAACTTTCCCTGGCTCCATGGGCGGTTGGATTCGAGCCGGGGAAAGAGCAGGTCCCTTGGGAACAGGAAAACTCAGTCTAGGAGTTCGGAGCACTTATACTCCCAGGAACTGCTCCCAACCACAAGCCTTCCCCACTTTCAAAGGGAAAGTCCCCAGGGTTACCCGTATACTAGCAAGCCTGGGCGGGCAGGGCTGCATTGCTGCTTCCCCTCTAATGATGTGTGATCTGCTTTTCCTCCGACTTAGGGTTTTAGCTCCCAAATGTGCGGCATGTGGACTTCCAATCCTGCCATCTGAGGTAAGATCATCCCCCAGTCACACCTGTCCAGATCTGAAAGTCTCCTTGCCCGTCCCCCTTGCCTTACCCAATGAAGGGTCTTCCACGCCACGGAGAGCTGGACACCGCGCTTCACAGAGCTTCCTTCTCCACTGTCCCCCAAACGTGTTTGGATTCCACCAGCTCAGGATAAGCTGTGGGGAACTCATATTCAGTGAGTTCCTTTACACTTAAGTCACTTAACTTCTCTGAGCCTCAGTTACCTCAGCTGTAAAAATGGGGATTAAGACTGTGAGCCCCACGTGGGACAACTTGATCACATTGTATCCCCCCCCCAGCACTTAGAACAGTGCTATGCACATAGTAAGTGCTTAACAAATGCCATCATTATTATTATTATTATTATTATTATCACCTTCATTTCCAATTCTCCTAGCTAATATTGTAGTACCGTTTCTTTTCCCCTGGTTAATTACATCCTTACCCTTTATCTGTCGGTGCCTTCTCTTTCTAAGATCCATAAACCTCTCCCTCAAGGAGAGGTTTTCTCTTCACGTCTAAGGCAGGCCAATCTCGTCTCTGACCTCCTCATCGTATTTCTCTTCGGCTTCATTGCAGGGCTCAGATGAAACCATTCGCGTTGTGTCTATGGACAGAGACTACCACGTGGGATGTTATCACTGCGAGGTAGGCCTTCCGTGGCAGGACAGCGTTACACATTTTAAAGCAAAGCCCCCGAAGTGTGGAGGTCAGACTGTGGAAAATGACTG
This sequence comes from Tachyglossus aculeatus, assembly GCF_015852505.1. Taxonomy (NCBI): domain Eukaryota; kingdom Metazoa; phylum Chordata; class Mammalia; order Monotremata; family Tachyglossidae; genus Tachyglossus; species Tachyglossus aculeatus. The sequence continues at coordinate 37,005,889 of NC_052067.1, read as the reverse complement.
ACTAGAAACTGGGCCAGGAAATAGGGGAACGTTGGGCACAGGGAATTACGGGAAAGAAATGGGATGCAGAGTGGGGCTTGTGAATTGTATTCCCTTTTTTCTCAATCTTTCTAGCAGGCAGAGATAGCCGGATAAACATCGTTTGTCTCCTCGATCCATATGGGTGGGGGCGGGACGGTCGCCCGGCTACCAAATATATTGTATCCAACTCTCCCAAGCGCTCAGTACAGTGCAGTCCGTCGTTTGATGGATTGATTCCTCCTGAATCCCTTGAAGAGTTACTTCCCAAGCGCTTAGTACAGTGCTCTGCACACAGTAAGCGCTCAATAAATACGAATGAATGAATGAATGAATCTCTTGAGACCCTGCAGACCTCGGCCAGCCCCGGAGACCCAGGGAGAGGGAATGGTATCCTTGGGGTGCACTTGAAATGAACTTTTTAGTCTGGGCATGGGGATTTGATGGATCGAATCGTCGTAATAATAATTAATAATTGTGGTATTTACTAAGCACTTACTGTGCGCCAGACACTGTAGTAAGCGCTGGGGTGGATACAAGCAAATCGGATTGGCCGCAGTCCTCACAGACTTCATCCCCTTTTTACAGATGAGGTAACTGAGGCACAGAGAAGTAAAGGGACTTGCCCAAGGGCCCCCAGCAGACAAGTGGCAGAGCCGGGATTAGAAACCATGACCTTCTGACTCCCAAGCCCGTGCTCTTTCCACTGTGTCGTGCCGCTCCTCTATGGCATGCCCCCTCCCTCTCTTTCGGTGGCTGGGGTGGCATGGCAGCTGTGTGACTTTGGGCAAGTCACTTAACTTCTCTGGGCCTCAGTTACCTCATCTGTAAAATGGGGATTAAGACTGTGGGCTGCCCGTGGGACAACCTGATCACCTTGTAACCTCCCCAGCGCTTAGAACAGTGCTTTGCAAATAGTAAGCGCTTAATAAATGCTATTATTATTATTATTATTATTATTATTATTATTATTATTATTATTATTATTATTATTACCCAGATAATTTGGGGAGGAAGCTGGAGGCTGAGCAGCCCGACAGGATGCCAGAGGGGTGGGCTTGGTTACAAGGAGGTTACAAGGTGATCCGGTTTCCTCATCTCCCACTCTCTTCTGCGTCGCCCTGCGTCGTCACCTGTATATATGTACAAATGTTTGTACGTATTTAATACTCTATTTTATTTGTACATTTTTATTCTATTTATTTTATTTTGTTAATATGCTTTGTTTTGTTCTCTGTCTCCCCCTTCTAGACTGTGAGCCCAATGTTGGGTAGGGACCGTCTCTATATGTTGCCAACTTGTACTTCCCAAGCGCTTAGTACAGTGCTCTGCACACAGTAAGCGCTCAATAAATACGAATGAATGAATGAATGAATGGTATGAAAAAGGCTAGAGAGCCAAGTGAGACTTCCAGGATTCAATCATCAATCATCAATCGTATTTATTGAGCGCTTAGTATGTGCAGAGCACTGTACTAAGCGCTTGGGAAGTACAAATTGGCAACATATAGAGACAGTCCCTACCCAACAGTGGGCTCAATCGCATTTACTGAGCACTTACTATGTGCAGAGCACTGTACTAAGCGCTTGGGAAGTCCAAGTTGGAATTGTTGCCTGCCCTCAGATTCCAGCATTTTGTATTCTTGTATGTAGTGATCTGACCTGACTCTGGAACCTATGGAGAGCAAGCAAACGATGTTTTGGGGGATAATGGAAACTCTGATTCGTCTTTGTAGGATTGTGGGCTGGAACTCAATGACGAAGACGGGCACCGGTGCTATCCCTTGGAAGACCATTTGCTCTGCCACTCCTGTCACCTCAAGCAGATCGAGAAAAGCCCCTCCGCCGCGGGTGTTCGCCAACAGCACTACTAAGTCGGGCGAGGATTTACAAACCGGTGCGAGTCTCCCGTTCAGCTGCAAGGACTGCGCTTGGGAGAGACACGAGTTAGCTCCCAGAGATCTCTAGAGGAGGGTGTTTGCGTGTTATTTTGACTGGAAAGGAGACGTATTTATCTAGAAAGCAGGGCTGGGAGTACAGATGGACTCAGACCGGAGCGGAAGGCGGGGCCAGGGTGCTTAAAGGGCTGCCCCGCCACGACTAGGCGTTGGGCACGGGGGCAGGAGATGAGTCATGGCGAGACTCGAGGGCACCGTGCAGCCTGGTGCGGGTAAGGAGAGCGTCACAGAACCGGGACCGGGCCAGCGGCCGGACCACGGTGCTGCTGGTGGACCACTGGCTGCCTGGCTCTCCGGCCTAGCCTCCGCCTGGCCTCCTCGCCCCAGGCCCACCGTGCCACTGGGGAGTGAAGAGGACACAAAAGGCGTCCACACTAGTGCAAGCACCGCCCTGACTCTTCTCCCAGTGCCCCCCTCCCCTCCCCGCCCGGTGTGGACCGTTCCCAGCCCACCACAATGGTACAGTCCTTTCGCCGATGGCTTTTCCTTCTCATAAAGCGTTCAGATTACTTGAGACGTGGCATCGTGGAAAGCAGAGCTTCGTGTCAGGGAGATCCTAAGATGCGAAAACACAGTTAGCCAACCAAGACCTTCTTGCTGCTTGAAACGCTTCTGCCTTGAGTGGTTTCTTCTGGGGCCCTTTTTCCAAACTCCCTGGAGTTGTGATCATCCTTTTCTTTTTTTTTTCTGTGTACAGAACCTGAGTCAGGCCATCCTACTGGCCCAGGACTGAGATTTCGTTGGAACTGTGATCTTGAGCTAGGCAGGCCCTAAATCGACATCTCCAAGTCCAGCAGAAATCGCTTTGTAAAACCAGTGTTGGATTTTAATGAAGCCCAGGAGCCTCCCTTGGTTACGGGTTCATCCTTCTAGATTTTACGGGTGAGAGGCGTCAAGGAATTGGGCGTGCCCCTTCACATCCTCCCCTCACAGTGGGCCTGGGCTTACGCAGATACTGCCTTTGTGGTTCAACATCCTCTGGCAGAAGAACATAGCATCTCTGGCACTGGGCTCTAGGAAGACGTGCCCAGGAAGCAACGCTGAGAGACTGCATGGAGCGTTAATTTTATTTGGCTTTATTAATAATAATGATAATAGTAATAATAATACTAATAACTGTGTGGTATTTAAGGGCTGCCTGTGTTCTAAGCCCTGGGGTGGATACAGAGTAACCAGATCAAACATAGTCCCCGCCCCAGTGGAGTTCACAATCTAAGCAGGAGGGAGAGCAGTTATTGAATCTCCGTATCACAGATGAGGAAATTGAGGCACAGAGAGGTTAAGTGACTTGCCCAAGCAGGTAAGTGGTGGAGCCAGGATTAGAACCCAGGGCCAACTTCTTTCCACTAGGCCATGCTGCTTCCCGAATAATTGAACTTGGATACAGACTAATCGAGGTCACAGGGACCATAGGCATTTGCAGAGCCCTCCTTCTTTCTCCCTGTTTGTGGATTTTAAATAAAAATGGGCAGTGTTGCCTAAATCTGGGTCCCTTAGGCCTTGCTGTGAGGAATTTTTTAGTCAGGAAAGTTACTGCTGATTCAAAGAGATGTCGCTTTCTTAACGCTGAAGATGTTATCACTTTGAGGATCTCAGCAGAAAATATACTTTTTACTGTTTCCTTCTGCAAACCAGGAATTTTTTTTTTTTAGCTTCTTCACTAACATAGCTTACCATATTGAATATTAGTTCTGGCTAAGGCTGGTTACATCTCTCCAAACCATCCTTCAACAAAACAGGCACCATTGGGCTAGCCCTCTAGACTGTAAGCTCACTGTGTGCTGGGAGTGTGTCAGTTATATTGTTACATTGTACTCACCCAAGCACTTAGTACAGTGCTCTGCACACAGTAAGCGCTCAGTAAGTACGGTTGCTTGACTGATCGATTACCCTGCATTGTCATAAACAAGCAGGACTCCAGTTGGTCAAGACACTGGAATCTAAACTGAAGTCCAGTTGGAATGTGTGATGATTTTAAGTTTGTTTGTCATCCCACATCTCCCTTGAATAGCAAAGTCTGAGAATCTATCCAAAAGTGGCCCACTCTCAGAGCCATCTCTGCACCAGGTGTGTCTATTGCCCATCAGTGTCATCACGGTCCCCATTCCCTCCTTTCCGCAGATACTTTAGGGCAAGAAACAAAAAGCTCTGTCAAGTCCCCATCCTATTCCGCTGCCTCCTGAAGTGAAAATCAGATCCTGGTTTTAATTATACCCCCCAATCTTCTTTTTCCAACACACTGTCAGCCAGTGATGGGGGAGCGGGAATGAATTGATAGGAGGGCTTATCTAGCATTTTGAATTATGCAAATAGCTGTCCTTTCGGGCCAGCACTTCAAGGAGAAAAGGTGAAAATCAAGCTTGGGGACTTTGACACACTTATGGAAACCTTTGGGGTGGGAGGTGGGGAAAAACAGGCCCTTCTTACCTACGTTAATTTTCCCCAGCCTAGGGCTCTGAGAAGGTCAGAACTCATACTTGGTTCCCGTTTTGGTGTGTATTAAAATTCACAATTGGAACGAGCCCCATTTGGTTCAGGCTGGTTTACATGGTTGGCACTAGGATGGCCAGCTGCCCCTTCATTTTCATTTTCAGCTGCCCCTTCCACCATCACGAAACACAAGGTCACTTCTCTAGGAGAAGTAATTTTTATGGAAGAAAGAGGTTGAATCTAAAAACTAAATGTTATATCTGTCACACTGAGCCCTAATCATCGGGACGTTAGCCGTAAGGATGGGTCTGCCGCCCGCCCACTCCAACTCGAGGTGCCAACATCTTCTTGAGCCAGGCCTAGGCGACCCTGCTTTGGGCAGCAGTTGGAAGGAAGAAAAACCTTGAGCAATTACTCGTTTAAAAATCTGCCCTTTGAAATATTTCCGAGGAGCGGCCTGAGGATGCAAGGAAAGCCACTTTCCATTCTCCCCCGGCACAGGCTCGGACACTGGGTGGTTCCAAAACACCTCTTTATTTTCTGGGAGGAACAAGGTGAAATGTTCAGACAACCCGTGGGATCACGTTTTCTGGGTTGCCACCCTCGTTCATGTTACCCTGAAGAAGATTTTAGGGTGAAGCTGCACAGCCACCTGTCTTTAACTCTATGGAGGGTTCGATTTCTTCATTAGCCCCGCCTCTGGGCTCTTGAAAAAAAGCTACAGAAGACCTGAACACATAATTTTAAAATTCTCTAAATTATTAGGCAAGAACCAAGCCTGGGGTCTGGAAAGAAGACAGAAACAATCGGCAATAGTATTGATTTATGTTTTAAAAGTTTAAAGCAAATGGAACTTTCTGGCTCCTCTAACTGCTTTGATGATGAGTGGGTAGCCTCTTTAAACTGATGGGTGGGTAGTCCTTGCCTTTGGAAAAACAGGCTTTCTTTCTCATCTTGCTTGGCAGTCAACTGTCTGTCTTAAACTCCACACTGCTTATTTTCTAGCTAAGGCCATTTTGGGGTGGTTCTAGGAAAGCCAATTAGCATTTATAGGAGGTTGACTTCTGGTTTATCGCTTCGTATCAAGAATGGTGTCTCTGCTGCTTATCAAAGCCTGGAAATGTCATGTTGATGAGAAAATAAATACTGTGCTTTCAGTTCAGCGCCAGTCAACCACATTTTGGGTAACAGGAGGTCAGAAAATTTTCCTTTATGTTTAATTGGAAGTGCAGTGTTCAGGATTGCTGGTTTAATAAAGAGTGGCGATTTACGGATGTCCATCGATCACCATACTTTACAGCATAGTGGCCATCCCTCATCAAAGGGAAGAAAATTTAAGAAAATTAAGTGTGTCATTAAAAAGGATAGCATTTTCATTTGAAACCTGGAAAAGAATATTCTCACCCTATAAACAAGTTGGACTTAAAGATTTTCCACCCACTGAAACTGTAACTGGATTCACAATATCTGCCAGGATCCTGTCGAGTACAAACCCAAACAGAAAGATGGCCTTGGTAAAGATGCAGTCTTTTATCAAAGAGTAAGTCCTTTGTCATCACATTTCTGGGTGCAGGGACAAATTCCTGATTGTGCCACCATCACGAAACACAAGGTCACTTCTCTAGGAGAAGGGAAGAAAGAGGTTGAATCTAAAAACTAAATGTTATATCTGTCACCCTGAGCCCTAATTTGTCAGAAATGGAGGAAGAATTTCTACACTAAGTGCGGGGAACTTTTTCTGTGTGGCTCTTCATTGTCTGACTAGTATAAGAGTTATTCAGACGTGATGAAATAGTGTCAACTCTACATCATGGAAGTAGCATTGGAATAAATTCGACTGTTTTCTCCTCACATGGGGAGAATGAGCCGAAACCTTTTTGTAATCCAACTCGGGTTTCTCTTGAACTCTGTGGGCTCTGAGGAATGGATTTCAAATTCTGTGAGTGTCAACTCTGCATCATGGAAGTAGCATTGGAATAAATTCGACTGTTTTCTCCTCACATGGGGAGAATGAGCCGAAACCTTTTTGTAATCCAACTCGGGTTTCTCTTGAACTCTGTGGGCTCTGAGGAATGGATTTCAAATTCTGTGATTTCCACAGACATTCTGCAGGTGAAATTTAGCATTGCCCAACCGCTTTGTTTTTAACGTGAGCTCTTAAAATCCTCAGGCCGTGGCGACCGTAGCAAAACCTATCAATCCGAAGAGCGTTTCTCCGATTTCTCCTCGTTCCATCACCTCTTTGGGAAATTTTGAGTCCGAGCAGTGTTACCTTCAAATGAATCCGCCTGTCTTCTGCTGCCGCCTTCTTCTAAAGACTTGAATATCGGAAGATCTGAGCCTGTGCCTGTTGGAGTCCAGTACAGTCATGCCAAGAGGTCACCGAGGAAATGCTGGGGGTGAATGTCAGACCTCTGGCAGCATAACATTAACACCCTCTTTTATGACAGTGTACTTAACCCTCAGATTTTTCAAGAACCTGTTTACATTTCTCTGTTGGCCTGATGCTTGGTGCCAGAATCAAAAAGTAACTCTTCTCGAGTCCTTGGAATTTATATTTCCCCTTCACAGCAACCGGAGCTACAGATGCAGCCGGTTTGTGAGTTACAGATGCAGCCGGCCTGCCGTTTGTAAAAGTTTCCCTTTTTTAAATCTAAAAGGCAAAGCCGGAACAGCCTGTAAAATCCGAATGGTATTAATTCTTTGTTTCTTGAGAATTTAAACCCAGAAAAAAAAGCTTATTTAGTACTTCTAGAGCCATAACTCAACTCTGCAACTCCTGGATGCAACCTTCCTTATAGTTAACTGTTGTTTAGTATTTATGATAAAGAGCCATAGCAATGGAAAACCCAGCCCTATCCTGAATTCTGTGATTAAATAAATACAATTGAGTGAATCTTTTTTTCCTTTTTTCTCTTCACTGCGCAGACTGATTTTCCCCTGTAGCTGCCTTGAAAAGGATGCTAGTAGGTTCTTTTTCTAACTTAAGAAATGAATGTAAACTCTGCCTCTTGTTTTTAAAAAAAGGATTCTTTTGAAGTTTTGATTTTCTCTGCTGGCCAGGTCTGCCCAGGGCAGCTGTATAGTTTTGAGTCTAGATCTACCCGGCTTTGGACACAAACCTAATGAGACTGTCTTTTAGACTTTTAGTCTTTTAGACTGTGAGCCCACTGTTGGGTAGGGACTGTCTCTATATGTTGCCATCTTGTACTTCCCAAGCGCTTAGTACAGTGCTCTGCACACAGTAAGCGCTCAATAAATACGATTGATTGAGACTGAGAATACCCCCGAACAGATAGACAAAGGGTCCAGATTTCAATGTTCAAAATTGAGGACAGTAGTTCTATTCATTTATTATTAGTCAAGGTTTTTATTTGAAATAATTATAATAATGGCATTTATTAAGCGCTTACTATGTGCAAAGCACTGTTCTAAGCGCTGGGGAGGTTACAAGGTGATCAGAGTAAAAGCGTAAAAATAAATAGAATAGTAAATAACCTGATCACCTTGTAACCTCCCCAGCGGTTAGAACAGTGCTTTTTACATAGTAAGCGCTTAATAGATGCCATTATTATTATTAAAGAGTCAAGGTTTTTATTTGAAAAAGTAAAATAAATAGAATGGTAAATAACCTGATCACCTTGTAACCTCCCCAGCGGTTAGAATAGTGCTTTGCACGTAGTAGGCGCTTAACAGATGCCATTATTATTATTATTAAAGAGTCAAGGTTTTTATTTGAAAAAGTAAAATAAATAGAATGGTAAATAACCTGATCACCTTGTAACCTCCCCAGCGGTTAGAATAGTGCTTTGCACATAGTAGGCGCTTAACAGATGCCATTATTATTATTATTAAAAAGTCAAGGTTTTTATTTGAAAGAGTAAAATGAATAGAATAGTAAGTGATCTGATCACCTCGTAACCTCCCCAACGGTTAGAACAGTGCTTTGCACATAGTAAGCGCTTAACAGATGCCATTATTGTTATTATTATTAAAGAGTCAAGGTTTTTATGAATAGTAAATAACCTGATCACGTTGAACTTCCCCAGCGGTTAGAACAGTGCTTTGCACATAGTAAGCGCTAATAAATGCCATTATTATCATTATTTCAAATAAAAACCGTGACTAATAATAAAATGAATAGAACTGCTGTCCTCAATTTTGAACATTGAAATCTGGACCCTTTGTCTATCTGTTCGGGGCTATTCTCAGTCTCAATCAATCGTATTTATTGAGCGCTTACTGTGTGCAGAGCACTGTACTAAGCGCTTAATAAATACCATTATTTATTAAATAATGAGTCACACTATTAATTAAAGAGTCAAGTTTTTATTTGAAAGAGTAAAATGAATAGAATAGTAAATAACCTGATCACCTCATAACCTCTCCAGCGGTTAGAACAGTGCTTTGCACGTAGTAAGTGCTTAATAGATGCCATTATTATTATTATTGTTATTATTATTATTATTATTATTATTATTAAAGAGTCAAGGTTTTTATGAATAGTAAATAACCTGATCACCTTGTAACCTCCCCAACGGTTAGAACAGTGCTCTGCACATAGTAAGCGCTTAATAGATACCATTATTATTATTATTATTATTATTATTATTAAAGAGTCAAGGTTTTTATGAATAGTAAATAACCTGATCACCTTGTAACTTCCCCAACGGTTAGAACAGTGCTTTGCACATAGTAATTGCTTAATAAATACCATTATTTATGAAATAATGAGTCACACTCTTTATTAATTAAAGTCAAGGTTTTTATTTGAAAGAGTAAAATGAATAGAATAGAAAATAGCCTGATCACCTCGTAACCTCTCCAGCGGTTAGAACAGTGCTTTGCACCTAGTAAGCGCTTAATAAATACCATTATTTATTATCTAATGAGTCACACTATTAATTAGTCAAGGTTTTTGAAAGAGTAAACCATTATTAGTATTATTATTAAAGAGTCAAGGTTTTATGAATGGTAAATAACCTGATCACGTTGTAAGCGCCCCAACGGCTAGAACAGTGCTCTGCACATAGTAAGCGCTTAATAAATACCATTATTATTATTATTATTATTATTATTATTCAACAGTTAAATAATGAGTCACACTCTATTAATTAGTCAAGGTTTTTATTTGAAGGAGTAAACCATTATTAGTATTATTATTAAAGAGTCAAGGTTTAATGAATAGTAAATAACCTGATCACGTTGTAAGCGCCCCAACGGTTAGAACAGTGCTCTGCACATAGTAAGCGCTGAAAAAATACCATTATTATCATTATTCAACAGTTAAATGAGTCACACTCTTTATTAATTAGTCAAGGTTTTTATTGGAAAGAGTTAACCATTATTAGTATTATTATTAAAGAGTCAAGGTTTTATGAATAGTAAATAACCTGATCACGTTGTAAGCGCCACAACGGTTAGAACAGTGCTCTGCACATAGTAAGCGCTTAATGAATACCATTATTTATTAAATAACGAGTCACACTTTATTAATTAGTCAAGGTTTTTATTTGAAAGAGTAAACCATTATTAGTAGTATTATTATTAAAGAGTCAAGGTTTTATGAGTAGTAAATAACCTGATCACCTCGTAACCTCTCCAGCGGTTAGAACAGTGCTCTGCACATAGTAAGCGCTTAATAAATACCATTACTATTATTATTCAACAGTTAAATAATGAGTCACTCTTTATTAATTAGTCAAGGTTTTTATTTGAAAGAGTAAACCATTATTAGTAGTATTATTAAAGAATCAAGGTTTTATGAATAGTAAATAACCTGATCACGTTGTAACCGCCCCAACGGTTAGAACAGTGCTCTGCGCATAGTAAGCGCTTAATAAATACCATTATTTATTAAATAATGAGTCACACTCTTTATTAATTAGTCAAGGTTTTTATTTGAAAGAGTAAACCATTATTAGTAGTATTATTAAAGAGTCAAGGTTTTATGAATAGTAAATAACCTGATCACGTTGTAACCGCCCCAACGGTTAGAACAGTGCTCTGCACATAGTAAGCGCTTAATGAATACCATTATTTATTAAATGATGAGTCACACTCTTTATTAATTAGTCAAGGTGAAAGAGTGAACCATTATTAGTATTATTATTAAAGAGTCAAGGTTTTATGAATAGTAAATAACCTGATCACCTCAACCTCTCCAGCGGTTAGAACAGTGCTTTGCACATAGTAAGCGCTTAATGAATATCATTATTAATTAAATAATGAGTCACACTCTTTATTAATTAGTCAAGGTTTTTATTTGAAAGAGTAAACCATTATTAGTAGTATTATTAAAGAGTCAAGGTTTTATGAATAGTAAATAACCTGATCACGTTGTAACCGCCCCAACGGTTAGAACAGTGCTCTGCGCATAGTAAGCGCTTAATAAATACCATTATTATTATTATTATTCAACAGTTAAATGAGTCACACTCTTTATTAATTAGTCAAGGTTTTTATTTGAAAGAGTAAACCATTATTAGTCTTATTATTAAAGAATAGTAAAACCTCTCCAGCGGTTAGAACAGTGCTTTGCACATAGTAAGCGCTTAATACCATTATTTATTAAATAATGAGTCACACTATTAATTAGTCAAGGTTTTTATTTGAAAGAGTAAACCATTATTAGTAATATTATTAAAGAGTCAAGGTTTTATGAATAGTAAATAACCTGATCACGTTGAAACCGCCCCAACGGTTAGAACAGTGCTCTGAACATAGTAAGCGCTTAATAAATACCATTCTTATTATTCAACAGTTAAATAATGAGTCACACTCTTTACTAATTAGTCAAGGTTTTTATTTGAAAGAGTAAGCCATTATTAGTATTATTATTAAAGAGTCATGGTTTTATGAATAGTAAATAACCTGATCACCTCGTAACCTCTCCAGCGGTTAGATCAGTGCTTTGCACATAGTAAGCGCTTAATGAATATTATTTACTAAATAATGAGTCACACTATTAATTAGTCAAGGTTTTTATTTGAAAGAGTAAACCATTATTAGTAGTATTATTAAAGAGTCAAGGTTTTATGAATTAGTAAATAACCTGATCACGTTGTAACGCTTAATAAATACCATTATTATTATTCAACAGTCAAGGTTTTTATTTTAAAGAAAAAAGAAAAAGTTAGGCCCCGAGCCAGCCAGGAGTCGAACCTAGAATCTTCTGATCCGTAGTCAGACGCGTTATCCATTGCGCCACTGGCCCTGCGCACGTTACTTTGGTGCAGCGAGCGCTTATAAGGGTTCGCGCAGGCGCAGACGCTGCGGTGGGTGACGTCACCACGCCATTTGACGTAGCCCCATCGGGAGACGCCGCGCGACGCCGGAAGTTTGTCCGCGGCCGCGCTCCGTCGGCGGGGCGGTCGGTGAGCGGCGGGGTCCGTGCTGAGGGGGCGGCGGGGTGAGGAAGAAGAGGAGGAAGAAGGACACGAAGGAGACGAAGAAGAAGACGAAGAAGAAGAAGAAGAAGAAGAAAGCATGGCGGCCGCGGCCTACGACAAGCTGAAGCTGTGAGTACCTCAGGGTCCGAGGGCAGTGACAGGCTGCGCCCCTCCCCCTGCTCCGGGCCTGCCCGGGGTGGGCTGAACTGCGCATGCGCGGTCCGTCCACACCCCCCCCCCCCCCAGTATAATAATTGTGGTATTTAATAATAGTAATAATCATCATCAATCGTATTTATTGAGCGCTTACTACGTGCAGAACACTGTACTAAGCGCTTGGGAAGTACAAGTTGGCAACATCTAGAGACAGTCCCTACCCAACAGTGGGCTCACAGTCTAAAAGGGGGAGACAGCAGAACAAAACCAAACATGCTAACAAAATAAAATAAATAGAATAGATAGGTACAACTAAAATAAATAGAGTAATAAATATGTACAAACAGGCCTTCCCAGACTGAGCCCCTTCCTTCCTCTCCCCCTCGTCCCCCTCTCCATCTCCCCCATCTTACCTCCTTCCCTTCCCCACAGCACCTGTATATATGTATATATGTTTGTACGTATTTTTTTACTCTAGTTTGTACATATTTTTTTACTCTATTTATTTATTTATTTTATTTGTACATATCTATTCTATTTATTTTATTTTGTTAGTATGTTTGGTTTTGTTCTCTGTCTCCCCCTTTTAGACTGTGAGCCCACTGTTGGGTAGGGACTGTCTGTATATGTTGCCAATTTGTACTTCCCAAGCGCTTAGTACAATGCTCTGCACATAGTAAGCGCTCAATAAATACGATTGATGATGATGATGATGATGGTATTTGTTAAGCGCTTACTATGCGCAAAGCACTGTTCTAACCGCTGGGGAGGTTACAGCGTGATCAAGTTCTTTACTATTGTATTTTACTCTTTCAAATAAAAACCTTGACTTTAATAATAATAATGGCATTTATTAAGCGCTTACTATGTGCAAAGCACTGTTCTAACCGCTGGGGAGGTTACAACGTGATCAAGTTCTTTACTATTGTATTTTACTCTTTCAAATAAAAACCTTGACTTTAATAATAATAATGGCATTTATTAAGCGCTTACTATTGCAAAGCACTGTTCTAAGCGCTGGGGAGGTTACAACGTTATCAAGTTATTTACTATTCTATTTTACTTTTTCAAATAAAAACCTTGGCTCTCTAATAATAATAATGGCATTTATTAAGCGGTTACTATGTGCAAAGCACTGTTCTAAGCGCTGGGGAGGTTACAACATGATCAAGTTATTTACCATTGTATTTTACTCTTTCAAATAAAAACCTTGACTTTAATAATAATGATGGCATTTATTAAGCGCTTACTATGTGCAAAGCCCTGTTCTAAGCGCTGGGGAGGTTACAACATGATCAAGTTATTTACTATTGTATTTTACTCTTTCAAATAAAAACCTCGGCTCTTTAATAATAAGAATAATAATGATGGTATTTGTTAAGCGCTTACTATGCGCAAAGCCCTGTTCTAACCTCTGGGGAGGTTACAACGTGATCAAGTTCTTTACTATTCTATTTTACTCTTTCAAATAAAAACCTTGACTCTTTAATAATAATGATAATGCCATTTATTAAGCGCTTACTATGTGCAAAGCACTGTTCTAACCGCTGGGGAGGTTACAACATGATCACGTTTTTTACTGTTGTATTTTACTCTTTCAAATAAAAACCTTGACTTTTGAATAATAGTAATGGCATTTATTGAGCGCTTACTATGTGCAAAGCACTGTTCTAACCACTGGGGAGGTTACGAGGTGATCAGGTTATTTACTATTCTATTTTACTCTTTCAAATAAAAACCTTGACTCTTTAATAATAATAATAATAATGGCATCTGTTAAGCACTCACTATGTGCAAAGCACTGTTCTAACCGCTGGGGAGGTTATGGGGTGATCAGGTTATGTACTATTCTATTCATTTTACTCTTTCAAATAAAAACCTTGACTCTTTAGTAATAATAATAATAATAATGGTATTTGTTAAGCGCTTGCTATGTGCAAAGCACTGTTCTAACTGCTGGGGAGGTTACAAGGTGATCAGGTTATTTACTATTCTATTCATTTTACTCTTTCTAATAAAAACCTTTACTCTTTAATAACAATAATAATAATAATAATAATAATAATAATAATCATGGCATCTGTTAAGCGCTTACCATGTGCAAAGCACTGTCCTAACCGCTGGGGAGGTTACAAGGTGATCAGGTTATTTACTATTCTATTTATTTTACTTTGTTAATATGTTTTGAAGAATTATAATAATGGCATCTATTAAGTGCTTACTATGTGCAAAGCACTGTTCTAAGTGCTGGGGAGATTACAAGGTGATCAGGTTATTCACTATTCCATTCATTTTACTCTTTCAAATAAAACCTTGACTCTTTAGTAATAATAATAATAATAATGGCACCTGTTAAGCGCTTACTATGTGCAAAGCACTGTTCTAACCGCCAGGGAGGTTACAAGGTGATCAGGTTATTTACCATTCTATTTTACTCTTTCAAATAAAAACCTTGACTCTATAATAATAATAATAATAATAATAATGGCATCTGTTAAGCGCTTACAGTGTGCAAAGCACTGTTCTAACCGCTGTCCCATGGGGGGCTCACAGCTTTAATCCCCATTTTCCAGATGAGGGAATTGAGGCCCAGAGAAGTGAAGTGACTTGCCCAAAGTCACAGAGCTGATGGTTGGCGGAGCCGAGATTTAAACCCATGACCTCTGACTCCAAAGCCCGGGCTATTTCCACTGAGCCACACTGCTTCTCCAATGATGGCATTTGTTAAGCGCTTATTACATGCCAAGCACTGTCCCAGACTGAGCTCCTCCTTCTTCTCCCCTTACCCCCACCCTACCTCCTTCCCCTCCCCACAGCACCTGTATATATGTTTGTACAGATTTATCACTCCATTTTACTTGTACATATTTGCTATTTATTTTATTCTGCTAATATGTTTTGTTTTGTTGTCTGTCTCCCCCTTCTAGACTGTGAGCCCGCCATTGGGTAGGGACCGTCTCTATATGGTGCCAACTTGGACTTCCCAAGCGCTTAGTACAGTGCTCAGCACACAGTATGCGCTCAATAAATACGATTGAATGAATGAATGAATGAATGGGGAAGATACAAGGTCATCAGGTTTTCCCACGTGGGGCTCCCAGTCTTCATCCCCATTTTACAGATAAGGTCACTGAGGCTCAGAGAATAATAATAATAATAATGGCATTTATTAAGCACTTACTATGTGCCAAGCATTGTTCTAAGTGCTGGGGAAGATACAGGGTCATCAGGTTGTCCCACATGGGGCTCCCAGTCTTCATCCCCACTTTACAGATGAAGTCACTGAGACTCAGAAAATAATAATAATGCATTTATTAAGTGCTTACTGTGTGCCAAGCACTGTTCTATGCGCTGGGCAGGTTGCAAGGTGATCAGGTTGTCCCACGGGGGGCTCACAGTCTTCATCCCCATTTTACAGATGAGGTCACTGAGGTTCAGAGAATAATAATAGTAATAATGGCATTTAGTAAGCACTTACTACGTGCCAAGCACTGTTCTAAGCACTGGAGAGGTTTCAAGGTGATCAGGTTGTCCCACGGGGGGGGGGGCTCCCAGTCTTCATCCCCATTTTACAGATGAGGTCACTGAGGCCCAGAGAAGTGAAGTGACTTGCCCAAAGTTACACAGCTGACAAGTGGCGGAGATATGAACCCATGACCTCTGAATCCAAAGCCCGTGCTCTTTCCACTGAGCCAAGTTGCTTCTCCATTCATTCAGTCATATTTATTGAGCGCTTACTGTGTGCAGAGCACTGTACTAAGCGCTTGGGAAGTGTAAGTCGACAACATATAGAGACGGTCCCTACCCAGCAACTGGCTCACAGTCTAGAAGGGGGAGACAGACAACAAAACAAAACATGGAGACTGGTGTCTAATAATAATAATAATGATGGCACTTGTTAAGCACTTACTACGTACCAAGCACTGTTCTAAGCACTGGGGGAGGTACAAGGTCATCAGGTTCGTATATATGTTTGTACGTATTTATTACTCTATCTATTTATTTTACTTGTACATATCTATTCTATTTATTTTATTTTGTTAGTATGTTTGGTTTTGTTCTCTGTCTCCCCCTTTTAGATTGTGAGCCCACTGTTGGGTAGGGACTGTCTCTATATGTTGCCAAATTGTACTTCCCAAGCGCTTAGTACAGTGCTCAGCACACAGTAAGCGCTCAATAAATACGATTGATGATGATGATGATCAGGTTGTCCCACGTGGGGCTTACAGTCTTCATCCCCATTTTACAGTTGAGGTCACTGAGGCTCAGAGAAGGGACTTAGCCAAGGTCACACAGCAGACATGTGGGGGAGCCAGGATTAGAACCCACGACCTCTGACTCCCAAGCCTGGGCTCTTTCCACTGGTTCACGCTTATTTTGCTAAGCGCTTACTGTGTGCCAAACACTCTGCTAAATGCTGGACTGGCTACAAGCCCTTCGGGTTGGACGTACAGTCCCTGTCCCTCTAGAGGCTCCCGGTCTCAATCCCCATTTTCCAGATGGGAGGCCCAGAGACCTGAAGTCTCCTTCCCCGCAGCACTTGTGTATATTTGCACATATTTATTACTCTATTTTATTAGTGATGTCTATAGCTATAATCCTATTTCTCTATTCTGATGGTACTGACACCTGTCTACTTGTTTTGTTTCCTGTCTCCCCCTTTTAGACTGTGAGCCCACTGTGGTTTAGCGACCGTCTCTATCTGTAGCCGAATTGTACTTTCCAAGCGCTTAGTACAGTGCTCTGCACACAGCGCTCAAACAATATGATTGAATGAATGAATGTCTCCCCCATTCTAGACTGTGAGCCCGTTTTTGGGTAGGGGCCGTCTCTGTTGCCGAATTGTATTCTCCCAAGTGCTTAGTACAGTGCTCTGCACACAGTAAGCACTCAATCAGTACAGTTGAATGAATGAATGAAGTGACTTGCCCAAGGCCACACAGCAAGACAAGCAGTGGAGCCAGGATTAGAACTCGTGACCTTCTGGCTCTCAAGCCCGGGCTCTGTTCACTATGCCATCCAGTGTCCTCCTCACATACCCTCTGCAGTCTTATTATTGTTGCCAAGTAGAAATGATTATCTGTTTATTGAGCGCTTACTGTTTGCAAAACACTGTACTAAGTGATTGGGAGAGTACAATATAACATCAGACACAGTCTCTGCCCACAGTGGGCTCACAGTCCAGAGGGGAAGACAGACATTTATGTAAATAAACAGATAAGTAAATAAACAAATTCCATATATATGTATACACACATACATATCTATATACACACATAGATATATTCATTCAGTTGTATTTATTGAGCGCTTACTGTGTGCAGAGCACTGTACTAAGCACTTGGAAAGGACAGTTCAGCAACACACAGAGACAGTCCCTACCCAACAGTGGGCTCACAGTATAGAAGGGGGAGACAGACAACAAAACAAGTAGACAGGTGTCTAAACCGTTAGAATAAATAGAATTATAGATATACACGTATGTGCCGTAGGGAAGGGAGGGAGGATGAATGAAGGAGCACGTATGAGCGGCGCAGAAGGGAGTGGGAGGAGAGGAGGGCTTAGGGAAGGCTTCCTGGAGGAGATGTGCCTTTGATAAGGCTTTGAAGTGGGGGAGAGCAATTATCTATCAGATAATTAGCAGTCTTGGTTTCTGGGGGGGCAGAAACAATGACCCCTCCTCCAAGAGGCCTTCCCAGACTAAGCCCCACTTTTCCTCATCTCCCACTTCCTTCTGCATCACCCTCACTCGCTCCCTTTGCTCTTCCCCTCCTTCCCCACCCCACAGCACTTATGTATATATTTGCCATTATATTTACTGATATTGATGTCTGCTTATTTGTATTAATGTCCGCCTCCCCCCCAGACTGAGTTTGCGGTGGGCAGGGATTGTCACTCTTTATTGCTGCATTGTACTTTCCCAAGCACTTAGTACAGTGCTCTGCACCCGGTAAGCGCACAGTAAATACAACTGAATGAAGGAATGAATCAGTGAATGAAAAACGCCAGCTGGCCGAAGGCGACTGGAGTTCTTGCTCTTGTGTTGCAGGATAGGTTTCAGGGACACTAGTGATATCTCTAGGTCATGTCCCCAAAGGTTATTTTAGTACACAGAATTCAAGGGCCTTTAGTCTGTTATGTGTCGATTGGTAACTTTTTGTATTCATTCCCCCTAGTGCGGAACTTAAAAAAAAACTCACTCGATTTGGGAGGTGTTATTTCATTACATCTGCCCTCCAATTCTAGGAAGCCCACTCTTCAGGGTTTTGATTTTGAGTACAGATCCTTTTTAAGATTTACTTGTACAAAGATATCTGGGTGATGCGGACGAGCACTTGTATTTTGACGCTACTAATTGTTCCCCATTTTTAACTCAGTCTGTTGTAAAGAGAGTCTGGGAGCAGAGGGAAAAGTCCTCTCTGAGCACACAATTTCTTTCTGTTGGACCTGTAAGCAACTTCTCTTTCCTGAGAACTTGAGAGGCTCCCCTTGCCTTTCCCTCTGAGAAAGGTCTGCGGCATATAGTTATAATTCTATTTATTCTGATGATTTTGACACCTGTCTACATGTTTGGTTTTGTTGTCTGTCTCCCCCTTCTAGACTGTGAGCCCATTGTTGGGTAGAGACCGTCTCTATACGTTGCCAACTAGTACTTCCCGAGCACTTAGTACAGTGCTCTGCACACAGTAAGCGCTCAATAAATACAATTGAATGAATGAATGAATCCTTGCAGCATAATATGTTGTTGTGTTCATTCGATACATGAGGATGAATTACAGGTCATCAGGGAAAATCAAATGAATTATCTTTCCAATCAGTCATTGTTATTGAGGGCTTACTGCGGGCAGAACACTAATCTAAGCATTTGGGAGAGTATGAGAGAGTAAAGAGACACGATTCCTGCCCTCAGTGACCTCATATTCTAGACTGGGGCACAGACGTTAAAATAAATTTCAGATAAGGGGAAGCAAGTGTTTTGAGAGTGGGGAGGGGTGGGGTGAGGTGAATATCTAAGTTCTTAGGACTCAAGGATATAGGTGACACAGTATAGGGCGGGAAGTCAATCAGTGGTAATGAGCAAAGCACTGTACTAATCAAGAGACACTTGCCATCAAGATCTTTCTGTCCATTGGAGGACTTTGGTCTTTAGTGGAATAGGATGGGGAAATAAGAAATTAGTCAGGGAAGTTTTCCTGGAGATGTGATTTTTAAAAAAATAGGCTTTGAAGGCAGAGAGAGTAGTTGTGAGCTGGATGTTAAGAGGGTGGGAGTCCTAGGCAGGAGGGAGGATGTGAGCAAAGGGTCACAGCAGAGAGAGGAGAGTGGGGCACAATGAGTAGGTGGAGAGTAGAGGAGTGAAGCATGCAGGGCAGGATTTTAGTGGGAAGAGGAGTGAGGGTAAAGAGCGAGAGCTGATCGAGTGTCTTAAGGCCAGTAGAAAGGAGTTTCTGCTTGATTCAGCAATGGAAGGACCACCACCGAAGGGTTTTGAGGCGCGAAGAGATGTGAACAGAATGCTTTTTCAGAAAAATGATCAGAGCAGGGGAGTGAACCTTGGACTGGAGTGGGGAGGGGCTGGAAGCAGAGGTCAGAGAGGAGGCTGATACAGACATCAAGATGGGATATTAAGTAGTTGGAGTAATGTGGCTGTTTAGGTGGAGAGGAAGGGGCAGATTCCAGAGGTACAATTGACAGGATTTGGTGATTGATTAAATATGTAGGTTACATTCATTCATTAATTCGTATTGAGCGCTTACTGTGTGCAGAGCACTGTACTAAGCGCTTGCAGAGGACCGCCACGTATAATCTCAAGACTGAGGGCTTGTGAAGCAAGGAGGCTGGTGGCAGGGTCAGCCGTGAGGCGCAAAACTGGATTACAAGGAATTGAGGGAATTGGAGGCGAAGAAGTTGAGGCAGCGGGTATAAACAACTCTCAAGGAGTTTTGACAGGAGTGGTAAGAGGGAGATGGAAGGTGCAGTGGGGGTGAGGGGCTTTTTTTTAGGACAGGAGACAGGTGATTGTGTCTGAAAGCAGAGGGGAAGGAGCCATTAGAGAGAGAGCTGTTCAAGAGGGCAGTCAGTAAGAGAAGAACAGCGGGAATGGGGTTTTTAATGGGTATAATGGGATTGAGTCAGAGGATCAAGTGGCAGGGGTAGATTGCCAAAGGAGGCAGGAAACCTGTCCCCTCTTGTCATCGGTACACCTTTCTCACTTCCCCAGGGCAGTATTTGATTGATTTCCATTTACATACAGGCCTCTTGAACTTTTCAAGAGGCATGATGAAAAGTCACCTCATAGATGACTCAAGAAAGCAGCAGAACCATTTTGCAATGCCCTCTTCTGAAGAATTAGCTTCAGGGGCTATGCAGAAATGACGCCGGAGGAGCTTATCTCTGGTAAATAATACTGTAGCGCTGGTATCATTTATGGGAGATAAGGTGTCTAGGTATCACATGTACTTCACAGCATCAGAACGTGACTTGGGTAGGCAGGGAACGTGTCTGCTAACTGTTGCGTTGTACTTTTCTCTTCCAAGCACTTAGTACAGTGCTCTGTACACAGTAAGCACTCAACTTGTACTTCCCAAGTGCTTAGTACAGTGCTCTGCACACAGTAAGCGCTCAATAAATACAATTGAATGAATGAATGAATGAATACCATTGATTCATTGATACTCCCTTCAGCTAGAGTCATCAGAGTTCTCTCAGTGGTTATGTTGTTCCCTTCCAAGTGCTTAGTACAGTGCTCTGCACAAAGTAAGCACTCAGTAAATACCATGGATTGATTGTAAAAAAGAGTAAAATTAAAGGTGGTTTGGGTGTTCCCATATCTCCATTAGAGAAGCAGCATGGCTCAGTGGAAAGAGCCCGGGCTTTGGAGTCAGGGGTCATGGGTTCAAACCCCAGCTCCACCAATTGTCAGCTTTGTGACTTTGGGCAAGTCACTTAGCTTCTCTGTGCCTCAGTTCCCTCATCTGTGAAATGGGGATTAGGACTGTGAGCCCCCCGAGGGGCAACCTGAACACCTTGTAATCTCCCCAGCGCTTAGAACAGTGCTTTGCACGTAGTAAGCATTTAATAATTGCCATTATTATTATTATCTCCAGCGTTTTCCTGACGATGCAGAGCACTGTACTAAGTGCTTGGGTGAGCTCAAGATAACAGGGCAGGGAATGTGTCTACCAACCCTGTTATATTGTACTCTCCCAAGGGCTTAGTACAGTTAAGCATTTAGTACAGTGCTCTGCACATAGCGCTCAATAAATATGATCGAATGAATACGGTGCTCTGCCCACAGTAAGCGCTCAATAAGTATGATTCTTTGTTTGATCCCCATGCCCATCTCCCTAAAAATAACCAGTGGCCAAACATGCAAACATCTTTCCTCTCCTCCCTCCTCTGCAGTTCACATTTCCCGTTGTGAAAGGTGATCCCTCTAATGGAAAAAAAAATGACTTTACACTTGTTTTCCCCAACTGGGCAGGGCCTATAGGAAATACAGGCTTGGGATATTCCCAAGGGTATTGAAATACTTGTCTCAAATGACGAGAGCTGCTGAAAGACCGTGGCATTAGCGTTACTTCCCCAAACCCTCAAAGACTGGTAGGAGGTAAGAGGTGTATTTACAATAGAGAATTTTTGGTTAAATTTGTTATAATAATAATAATAATGGCATTTATTAAGTGCTTACTATGTGCAAAGCACTGTTCTAAGCGCTGGGGAGGTTACAAGGTAATCATATTGTCCCACGGGGGGCTCACAGTCTTCATCCCCATTTTACAGATGAGGTCACTGAGGCCCAGAGAAGTGATGTAACTTGCCCAAAGTCCCACAGCTGACAAGTGGCGGAGCCGGGATTTGAACCCATGTCCTCTGACTCCAAAGCCCGGGCTCTTTTCCACTGAGCCACGCTGAAGGGCCAGAGCTGGAAGGCCTCTCAAATGGAGAGTATAATAATACTCAAGCCCTTTTTGAAGCGGTGGTGAAAATTGGGGTAGGATGTAAGATGTCTGTTTATTGTTGTGTTGTACTCTCCCAAGCGCTTAGTGCAGTGCTCCGCACACAGTAAGCACTCAAATAAAATTGACTAAATGAATGAATGAATAAAAGTTTTCTGCTGTAAGTGGCTAAGTGAACAGTGACTCTGCCTTTTTTAAATTCTGTAAATATTTTAAGCACGTTTACATTAAACCTGACATTTAGTGAAACCCCTACTTTACATTAAACCTGACGTTTAGTGAAACCCCTACTTTACTCTCCTGTAACCACCTTCATGACCTCTGTACACAAGTAATTTACATTATAGGGGAGTAAAAGAATCTCTGTTCCGACCTAATCCTCCTCAACATCTCGGCTTTCTTTGACATTGGTGATCACTCTCCATCCCACCCACCCATCGTCCCTCCCTCCAGCCTATCCATCCCTCCTGATTCCCTATCTCTTTGGCCACTCCTCAGTTTACCTTATTGGTTCTTTGTCTTCCTGACACCCATTGACTCTAGGTGTCCTATGAGACTGAGTTGTAGGTCTTGCTATCCATCCCTCCTGATTCCCTATCTCTTTGGCCACTCCTCAGTTTACCTTGTTGGTCGTTTGTCGTCCTGACACCAGTTGACTCTGGGTGTCCTATGAGACTGAGTTGTAGGTCTTCTATCCTTCTCGTTTTACATTCAATCTCTTTGGGATCTCTCCTTTCTCTGTCCTGTTGCTCATGTCTTCCCCTCTGCTACTCCATCTCTGGGAGGAGACCTTCCAGAAATTTCTCCAGGCCCGTCCTCTCAATGTCTTCATAATCTCATATCTCTTCCTGCTTTGATGACCTGCAGGCATTAGGTCAGTAGTTGAAAACTGAACCCCTCTTTTCCTCTCAAACCTCCTCCTCCTCTTCATTTTCCCGTCACCGTAGACAATACCCCCATTCTCCAACTCACAGGTGATCACAACGTTGGTGTTACCTCTGACTCTGGGCATTTACCTCCCTTAGTCTCCAAATCCTGCCAGCTCTTCATGGATCTGCCCATCCTTTTCCACTTTTACTACTACCACCACCCGGTTCAAGCCCTCATGGCCCCACAGCCAATTACCTTAAAGGTCTCATTGTCTCAAATCTTTCCCCTTTTTAGTCTGTTCCTACATGCAGCCGTTCATAACACATCACTCCCCTCCTTAAAAACCTCCAATGGCTTTTTGCTTCTTCATGCATAAATCAACTTTTGATCATTGTCTTCGTCATCCCCTGACAGCTGACGCTTTCATACCTTACTGCTCTCTTGTCCCTCTACGCCCTAGCTTGCACTCTTCACTCCTCCCCAAGCGTAACCATACCTCGATGGGAACAGGGGGTCAGTTGTAGCTGTCACCTCCCTGGAATTGGGATCGTTGGAATGAAGGCATTAGTTCCTTGTGCAGGTGATGAGAGGTAGATGGAATTTGAAGTTGCTTAAGGGCACTGACCAATCCACGACTCTCTCCTGCCCAAGCCCTGATTTTTTTTGTGTGTGTGTGTGTTTGTGTGCACACGAGTGCTTGTGTCTTTCTCTCTCTCCTTCTCCTCCCCACCACCTCTCCCTCTCCAGAGAGAGGCCTCCTCCCTGACCATGCCCACCCTGTAGCCATATTCCAGTTCTACTCAAAAGGAAAAGTTGTCACTTCTGATTGTGATACACAGAATCACACCACTGGTCATACTCTTCTCATACACAAACCAAGTCCTGCTTCATAATCTTCCTGAAAAACCACCTCCTCTGTGGGACAGCCACCTTCCCTAGGTTAGCCATCCTTTCAGTTGCCGTCACCATTGTACGTACAGCTGTTTAGGCCTGGTTTTAGTTAAATTGCTTTCTGTTGTGACGAACAGTTGAAAAAGACGACAAATTGTATATGTGCTCTTAAGATATATTTGGCAATTTGTGCCTTCCGTTTTGCCCTGTTGAATTGTAAGTTCTTCGAGGGTAGGGACCATATGTCTTTTACTTGTTACATGTTCCCAAGTGTGTGTTGCAATGCTCTGTAAACAAGAGGTGACCAATAAATGCTGCTGATGTTGGTTGAGGAGGAGATTCCATTTTCAAGGTGAAAAGCATCAAAAAATCTCACAACAGTAGACAAACTAGTCTTGGGAGAAAATTCACACTTTTCAAAGTTGTATGGAAGCACCTCTTTGGTTCACTACATCCTTTTTTTTTTGCCAAAAATTTTCCCATCAGTTTTGCAAAAGATCCTGTTTTCTCATCTGAGTTCTTATAGTTTGTTTCAAAGTTAAATGCAGGTTGATTACTCCTTTTGAATCCCCAAGTTAAGTTGTCATGGATAGATAGCGATAGCCATGGGTAGTTTTTCCCTGTCTCTGAATTTTGAAGAGCACAAGACACTTTTGGTATTCTACAAGAAAAGTTTTATAAAATTGATTGTAATCCATCCATTGGCAATTTTATAAAAGTTTAGGGTGAAGGATAATCTGGCTTCATCTTGTATATCAGTTACGGCTCTCTCAGAAGACAACGCCTTTCTTATCATTTGTTACCATGGCCCCTGAGGTGGTAGGGATGGAAATGATCTAGACATGAGAGTTTAAATGAACAAAAAATTGGGATAGGAAAATGCATTGATGCCAGAAAAATGGAATGAATGCTTGCTTGTTGTGGGCAGGGAATGTGTCTGCTAACTCTTGTATTATACACTCCCAGGCAGTTACTACAGAGCTCTGCAAATAGTAAACATTGAATGATTAGAAATTGTTCTTGTGTCTGTTTTCCAGATGCTAATAACCTTGGCATTGGTCTTGATTTTTTTTCCTCCCCTTAGCCATGCCCAACAATGAAATTTCATGTATTACCTTAAATAGATGCTGGAGATTTGGAATAAGATGATCTTTTTTTGTAGTTTTTGTTTTTTCAAAGATTCTCTTCCTCTTAATCTTTTCTTGCATACTAAATAGTTTTGTCTGTGACTTGGGTTAGTTTGTGTAACGAACCTATAAAAACGAATATTTAAAAAGCAGTTCTAATTCAAACTGTGTGATTTTGCCATGACTGAGAGGTCAGTCAGTGGTCTTCAAGCAGGAAATGCTGCCAGTTCTTGCAGTACACTGGGCAAGTTATTGCATGTTACAAAATGTGTGCATTTGGGATTGACTCTGTTAGGGAATTTTAAGATATTCAAACTGCTAACTTTAGCTGCTATCACAGTTTAAGAGTGGAACCATATTGTGTGTACGAGAAGCTGCATGGCTTAGGGGAAAGAGCAAGGGTTTGAAAGTCTGAGAGCGGGGGTTCTAATCCCAGCTCCGCCACTTGCCTGCTGTGTGACGTTGGGCAAGCCCCTTAACTTCTCTTTGCCTCAGTTACCTCATCTGTAAAATGGGGATTAAGATTGTGAGCCCCACATGGGACAACCTGATTATTTTGTATCTACCCCAGCGCTTAGAAAAGTGCTTGGCACATAGTAAGCACTTAACCAATACCATAATTATTATTGTTACTAGCAAATCAGTTTTTTCAGTGAAATAACAACACCCAGAAATGAATGACTGTAGCTGGTTCATAGATTTTTTGGGGTGGTCAACCCTTCAATATACCACTATGGTGACACTACAGAGGAAAGAAAAAGTATTCAGGGCAGCTGTATCCCCCATAGTGATTCACAGTAGTCCAAATTCTGTTTGAAGCAATCAAGTCGTGAATACTGTGTCCTTGAACTGTGTAAATGTTGAACTGGCCTTTGAAGTAGATTCTAAGAATGTGTTGTTAGTGACTTAGTATTTCGGGGGTATTTTCCTTAAAATCCTGGTCTAGAGTTTATTCATTCAGTCGTATTTATTGAGCGCTTACTGTGTGCAGAGCACTTTACTAAGCGCTTGGGAAGTACAAGTTGGGAACATATAGAGTTTATCATCTAATTGGAGAGATAGATCTCTTTCCTCTATGAGAAGGGGAAAGTTCTGGATTATGAGGAAAGCTGGACACCCATGTTGACCAATAGTGGTCTTTTTGGAAGGATTTCTGTATTGATCACCTTTCCTCTTCCATGGCCTTATTGCTCTTTTTGTACTTGTTGTTGTCCTTGTCTTGTGTTTATGTTTTTATTTCATCTTGTGTGTATGTTGTCAACCTCATCCATTCCCTTTATTCTTCGATGGTGGCCCCCCAGAAGGGCCAGTAATTGTCTAAACTGTAAAGTCATGGGTAGGGAACTGTTATACCATACTCTCCCAAGCACTTAGTACAGTGCTCTGCACACAGTAAGTGCCCAATGAATATGATTGATAGTTCTCAAACTTGTATTTGCCCCCACTGTATAGTAGTTTTTTGCACACTCATGGCTCTTAAAAAGTGTAACTGTTACTACCTATTTACCATTTTTATTCACTTTTATGTCTCTGGGTGTTTATCCCTGGGACATCATAAACAGAGTTTGCCAAGAGGCTTAGAGGAAAATTTAGGAAATTTGGAGTTCTAGAGTTTTACTCCAAGTTCCCTGTCTCTCTTTATAATAACTAGCAGCAATAATTAATATTAGAAAATTTTAGTGCCTTAAATGGAAAGCCAGACTCTTAATTTAAAAACTCCAACTTGTGAAGTTGCCTTGGGCAGGGGAGCCGAGGAGTTAAGGTGTCCAAACCCATTAAACTTAACTAAAAGAATTCCAGTGGCATTTTCTCGTGTAATTAAATTTGGAACGGGTACGGGTGGGCTTTAGCTTCAATGCAAAAGCAGGAGAGGGGCTTTTATGGGGGGATTAAGTGTAGCAATAAGAAGAGCAAGAGGAAGAACAGGGCGAGGAGAACACTTGAACCTGCCTCCCTTACTTTTATGGCCCTTTCGCAAGTGGTACATTCAGTTACCTTAACAGCCCTCACATAATAAATTAACTCTCATCACCTGCTCTGTCCCGTGCTCCTGATTAACTACCCTCGCCTCCCCCTTCTGCTCCTCCTTCCCCTGGTGCAATCGATGAACTACTCTCCCTCCCTAATGAATTTCTCTACCGCTTGCTAGCGTGGTTCATTCTCAGCCTTCCACTCTCCCCCTACCCTGGTGCAAGGCTGTCACAGCTTACAGTTATGCTCTGTGAAAAGTGGGGTGCAGAAATTAGGTTAGTAAATACAATATTTGCCCTCTATGATATCCCTAATGATGTTGTTTTAGCATCCTTAATAACCCGTTGTAGCCATCCCGTAATTTATACAGTCCTCTTATACCCATGGTCATATTCTGCCTGTTCAATCTCTTATGCTTGAGTTCTCCTGGGTGGAGAGTGAGGTCTCCCTTGCTCCCTCCCCGCAGCCCTTGTGGGTCTGGGATTTGGCAAACAGTAGCTGTCCAAACCCATCGTGATTTTGTAGATTTATCATGTACTTTCTTGAGTGAGAGATCTTCATTTTTTTCCCTCTGTCACGTGGAAGCTGTTCCAGCCTCCTGACCACTCTAGCTGCCTTTCTTTGTACCCCTTTTAGCTTCATTCATTCAATCGTATTTATTGAGCGCTTACTGTGTGCAGAGCACTGTACTAAGCGCTTGGGAAGTACAAGTTTGCAACATATAGAGACGGTCTCTACCCAACAGCGGGCTTACAGTCTAGAAGGGGGAGACAGACAACAAAACAAAATATGTAAACCAAATAAAATAAATAGAATATGTACAAGTAAAATAAATAGAGTAATAAATATGTACAAACATATATACATATATACAGGTGCTTTGGGGAGGGAAAGGAGGGAAGTCTGGGAAGGCCTAGGAACTGGGAACGTGTCAGGATGGGGCCTGGAGCCCCGGACCCCGGCACCAGCTGCTTTCAGTGGTACAGGACCAAGTCCACTGGCTTCCCTCCACAGGGAACTTTATAAACTCTGACCTAAGATGCAGTGGCCAAAATTGCACCTGGCAGTCCAGGGGCAAATGAACAGTAAGCGCTCAATAAATACGATTGAATGAATCCCCCCTTATCTCCTTCCCCTCCCCACAGCACCTGTATATATGTTTGTATGTATTTATTACTCTATTTGTACATATTTATTCTGTTTTATTTTGTTAATATGTTTTGTTTTGTTGTCTGTCTCCCCCTTCTAGACTGTGAGCCCACTTTTGGGTAGGGACCGTCTATATGTTGCCAACTTGGACTTCCCAAACGCTTAGTACAGTGCACTGCACACAGTAAGTGCTCAATAAATATGATTGAATGAATGAAATACGATTGAATGAACCCCGCTGGGCCGCTGTAAATAATTGTGAAATTCAGGAGAAAACAAACCCAAAGGTAGGATTGGTTTGTGCACCGTTCGGGCAGTGGAAACTAAGGGACTAGGTTCCTGAGCAGACAACAGATTCTTCCTACCGTTTCAATCAGGCCATTCTAATTCACACACCAATTTATATGGTCTGGTTTTGTCCAGGAATGCAGCTGCTGTTTTGTATGAGAATCTGTAGCTCCTTTTCCCCCATGCTGTTTAGCAAGCGATACTAGTTTGCTCTGTTTGAAATCGTAATACAGAAGCATTAATATTTGCACCCAAACCCTTGCTCTTTTTTTTCTTCTTGTTTGAATTAAGATTTGACAGTTTTCCATACAGTCTTCTAGAAGTGGTAGTAATAGTATTTATTAAGCAGCCAATACTGTACGAGGCACTGGGAAACCAAAACAAAACAGGTGGATCAGAATTGAACAGTCTCTGGTCCCCAAGGGGTTTAAATAAGGAATAAGTGGCTGGGGAGAAGGAGTCATGATAGAAACAAGGAAAGGACAAAACAATAGAAACAAGCACAGGCAATATGAGATAAGCCAGAACAGGTACATTACAGGATGGTTATCATTCTATTTTAGTTTCTGTTTTCTTCTATAAGATTTAACATCCCTGATAAAACAGCCTAGGTCTGCGTGGCATCTCTCCTCAGGAGGACATTTCTGTTAATTGAATCCTCCGTGTTCAAATGCATCTTTAGAATATTGGAAAATCTTGAAAGCAGGTTGACTCCTGGTAGAAAGACTGCCTTAAAAACTAGGAAGTGTCATTTTCCCATTTGGCTGTTTGTGTTGAAATCACTTAATTATTAGTTTTCCCTCAGACAGTGTAATTTTACTTAGGACTTTTTGCAAATTCTCCAGAGTGGATCATTCTCCAGGTGGAGGCCAGGAACCATTCCTGTGTTTCAGTATTTGTCCATCTTTTTCTGTCTCTTCCCATCCCCCCTTTTCTCTATTTCAGAAGTGAGCCTCAAATTCCAATAATTGAGTAAAGTGTGTAAACATTTTGTGAGTGAGAAATGTATGGGCTCTGTAAACAGGTGGAATGGCAGTGTTTCTGAGTAAATAACCTTTGAAAAAGCAAATAATTTTCCATTGGCAGTATATCAGGTTTGGTATATTACTCTAATCATTTTTCTGGGAAAGTGACTTTCACTCTTGGTTGTGAATAATTATAACTGAGCTGAACAATTATGTTAAAGTAAATATGGGATGTGGTTTTACCTCTGCTCATTATAAAAGCAATATTGTGCTGTTGTCAGTTCGCCCAACTCTGTTATAATGAGAGCTACTGTGTGCAGAGCACTGTACTAAGCGCTTGAGAAGTACAAGTCGGCAGCATATAGAGTAGGTCCCTACCCAACAACGGGCCCACAATCTAGAAGTATTTGAGTGCCCACTGGGAGCAATGTACTCTACTAAGGGTTTGGGAATGTACAACAAAGCCAGGTGTAGCATTCCCTTCCCACAAGGTGCTTACATTCTAATTGGGGCGACAGACATGAAAACATTTTCAGCTTAGCATAGTCAAAATAAATAATTGAGCCTACAGCTGAATAAACAGAAGGCTTGTTGAAGGAGGTGGGATTTAAAGAGATGGGATTTTAGGAGGCCTTTGAATATAGGGAGGACTTAATCCTCTCTTGTGGCCTAGGGAATAGAGCATGGACTTGGGTTCTAATGCTGGCTCTGCCACTTGTCTGCTGTGTGACCTTGGACAAGTCACTTCAGTACTCTGTGCCTCAGTTACCTCATCTGTAAAATGGGGATTAAGAGCGTGAGCCCCGTGTGGGACATGAACTGTGTCCAACCTGATTAGTTTGTATCTACCCCAGCGCTTAGTACAGTGCCTGGCACATAGTAAGTGCTTAACAAATGCTGCAAAAAAGAAAAAGGAAGAGAGCAGATATGTAAGATGGAAAATGTTGATGGTGAGCCTTAAGGCCAACTGTCAAGAATTTTTGTTTGATGCCAAAGGATAAGAGGAGTCAGTGTAAGGTTTTGAGGAGTGGGGAGATATGTGTCTTTCACTTATATTTACTTGTTTTCTGTGGTCGTCATGCATGTGACTAATTTCAGATATCGTTTGGTTTAGAATACTCAGGGAACTGGATCAGAAGCATTACTTACTACCTTATTGTCACATTCCTCAAGGCGATTATGCCATCCACCTATGTCCTTGCCTTTAGAGGGATGCGATTTAATGCATTTACTATTTTTAAATAAATGCATTCATCTCAGTTCAGACCAGCCTCACACCTTGTCCAACCCAAATGAACAGTTGATCAGGTTGCTTTTAAATGTCCGACCTAGTAACTGAACTTGGAATATGCAATATGACGAAACCTCCATAATTCCAAGAAGGTAGTAATAGTGTTTCTTAAGTGCTTATTATGTTGAGAACATGGTACTAAGTGCCGAAAGAGAATACGCAGGTGGCAAGTAGACATGATCCTTTGTCCCTCGGGGGATTCATCAAATTCTGTGGTACAATAGAAAGAACAGGAAGAGAATTCATCTTTATCGAAAACATGCTTATGTCTCTTTGAGAAACTTCAGGGTGGAGTGTGGTTTTAGCCTTTCCTTTTGTCTCTTGCTTCCATGCTGATTAAATGGTAAAATTTGAATTCTGTGCATAATTGATCGATGGTAACGAGAGCTTGGAGTGTGCAGAGCACCCTACTGCACAGTGAAAACATTCAGTCTAGCAGGTCTGTTCTTTTGGGGAAACCAGCGTTAAATGACTGATTTTGCTGTGCTAATAGTTCTGCTGTTGGTGAATCAGTGCTGTCTGTCACCAGGTTTCTTGTTAAGCTTTAAAAAGATGGGCTGAACCACACAAGTCGGGGCTTTAATTTGTAGTAGTTTCTAAAATAATAAGAAGAATGATGATATTCATTAAGTGCTTACTGTGTGGCAGGCACTGTAATAAGCGCTGGAGTGGAGACAAGCAAATTGGGTTGGACACAGTGCCTGCCCCATGTGGGGCTCAGAGTCTCGATCCCCATTTTACAGATGAGGTGATTGAGGCACAGAGAAGTAAAGTGACTCGCACAAGGTTACACAGCAGATAAGAGGCAGAATCGGGTGTAGAACCATGACCTTTTGACTCCAAGACGTGTTCTCCATCCACTGTGCCATGCTGCTTCTCTGCAAATTCTAATGCCTCCCAACTGGAGAATCAAAACCCGTTCTTCCGCGTGGTAGGCGGGGTTATTCACCACTATACTTAGAAGCAAAAC
This sequence comes from Tachyglossus aculeatus, assembly GCF_015852505.1. Taxonomy (NCBI): domain Eukaryota; kingdom Metazoa; phylum Chordata; class Mammalia; order Monotremata; family Tachyglossidae; genus Tachyglossus; species Tachyglossus aculeatus. Next base: position 36,974,456 of record NC_052067.1, on the reverse strand, counting down.
CATTAGAGGACTGTTTTATTAGTCTGAAGAGTGTTTTGAGTAGGTGGTTGAAATTCTCTTGAGTAGACTGATCTTTCAAACTATGGTACTTTTATTTGAAGCTTTCACCACTGCATCAGTGGTATCAACTGTTCCATCAAAGCCCTACTGAGAGCTCACCTCCTCCAGGAGGTTTTCCCAGACTGAGCCCCCTTTTTCCTCTCCTCCTCCCCATCCCCACAGCATTTTTGTATATTTGTACAGATTTATTACTCTATTTATTTTACTTATACTTATTTGCTATTCTATTTTGTTGATGTGCATATAGTTTTAATTCTATTTATTCTGACGTTTTTGACACCTGTCTACATGTTCTGTTCTGTTGTCTGTCTCCCCCTTCTAGACTGTGAGTTCGTTGTTGGGTAGGGACCGTCTCTCTATGTTGCCAACTTGTACTTTCCAAGCACTTAGTACAGTGCTCTGCACACAGTAAGCGCTGAATAAATACGATTGAATGAATGAATGAATCTTTGACTTGATTCGAGCAGTAGAAAGGAAAACATAACCCCTATCACTGGCATTGAAACCTGGAAAAATCACTCAACCCTCCAGATAACTAATTAAAACAGGGCTATTTTGAGTCTACATCATGGGGTGTTGTGGTATAGTGAAGTTCTGATAAGTGTTTTGAGATCATAGAATGAATGAAAGTAGCTTTGGGTTCACAACGTTAATACAAATGTTCACTCATCCGCTCATTCTAAAGTGTCCTTTTGTCTGGATAGGAGTGTGAAAACTTTGCTAGTCCACAGACCCGTTTTTATCAATATTACACTGTCCAAACTAAAATTGACTCATTCATTACCATTAGTCTGGCATGAATTCGTATGTGCTTTGGTCAAGAGCTCTCTGATGGTCCGTCACAGTTCTGAATACATTTTATGCTTTACAAAGGTGATTTAAAAATGTGGGGGGTTGATTTGAAAAATCATTCAAAAAGTATTTCTGATCTTTCAGTAGTCATGAAATTTGACCTTTAGTATAGTGACCTTGCTAAGTATACGATGCAACAGCGTCTGCATTTAAAGAACGTTAAATGAATTATTGTCATCAGTTTTGGGGTGCTTTATGATGCCTTGGATTTTTTTTGGAAATTCATTCTGTTGCAAAGCCTAGGCACTGCAGAGTGCAATGTTTTCTTTGAGGGAAGGGGCTGTCTCTGTTTTCCGCTTTCTAAAGAGTGCCCTCTCCACCCCAAATATCCTCGTATTTCAGACTTCCTGATAGGCCACCATTATGTACCTCATACTCTATATCCAAGCCATCTCTTGATTGCATGCTTATTGTGGGCAGGGAACATGTCTACCAACTCTCTTATATTGGACTCTCCCAAGTGCTTCGTGCAGAGCCCTGCTCACATTAAGTGCTCAATAAGTACCATTGACTGTTTTTGTATCTCCTTTGTGCTGTCTTGGGCCTTCAAACATGTTTCTTGCATCACCAAGGTGTCTCATTCCCCCTTCTTTTTGGCCTCATTTTCCATCCAATATGCCGCCATTTGTCTGTTGCGTGACCTTGGGTAAGTCACGTAACAGCTCTGTGCCTCAGTTTCCTCATCTGTAAAATGGGGATGAGATACCCCTTAGATTGGGAGCCCCATGTGGGACAGGAACCGTGTACAACTTGACTACCTTGTAGCTGTCCCAGTGCGTGCTACAGTGTTTGACACATAGTAAACACTTAACAAATACCCCTTCTCTCCTCTCTTCCCCCCATCCCCACCCTCAACACACACACACACACACACGTACACACACAGCATTCATTCATTGTCGTATTTATTGAGCGCTTACTGTGTGCAGAGCACTGTACTAAGCGCTTGGGAAGTACAAGTTGGCAACATATAGAGACAGTCCCTACCCAGCAATGGGCTCACAGTCTAGACGGGGAAGACAGAGAACAAAACAAAACATATAACACAGCACACACACCCCTACCCCCACACAAACAGTTGAAAACAAGAATCAGGCAGCTCTTGATCCAGGTTAAGCAGTACGGTTAATATGGCAAAATCGTTTTAATTGCCAATGACTTTAAAAAATGAGAAAGTATCCTCTTGAGGAACTATTCCAATTGATATTGATGTTTGTTCTAGTGCCTCCATTGTAATTTAGTAATTATAGTTATTGTGTTTCCACTGGGTGCAGTGGACTGTCTTAAGTGGAGTAAATTAGGTTAGGCATAAGTGGGTTTATATGTTAAACAAATCCGGAGATTATTAGAGTCACGCAGCAGTCTCAGTATTAGGTCATTGTGTTGTTCGATGAAAACCAAGCTAGCCTTGTGTAATTTTTCTTGTCTTCCTAAAACACTATTATGCTGTGTCGTATCTAAAAAAATATTGCCTTACAACATTCCTTTTTCCTTTCTCTGCCTCTTCCCTAAATCCGGTCTCAGCTCCGCAACATTGCCAAGATCCGCCCTTTCCTCTCCATCCAAACCGCTACCCTGCTTGTTCAAGCTCTCATCCTATCCCGTCTGGACTACTGTATCAGCCTTCTCTCTGATCTCCCATCCTCGTGTCTCTCCCCACTTCATTCCATACTTCATGCTGCTGCCCGGATTGTCTTTGTCCAGAAACGCTCTGGGCATGTTACTCCCCTCCTCAAAAATCTCCAGTGGCTACCAATCAATCTGCGCATCAGGCAGAAACTCCTCACCCTGGGCTTCAAGGTTGTCCATCACCTCGCCCCCTCCTACCTCACCTCCTTTCTTTCCTTCTCCAGCCCAGCCCGCACCCTCCGCTCCTCTGCCGCTAATCTCCTCACCGTACCTCGTTCTCGCCTGTCCCGCCATCGACCCCCGGCCCACGTCCTCCCCCGGGCCTGGAATGCCCTCCCTCTGCCCATCCACCAAGCTAGCTCTCTTCCTCCCCTCAAGGCCCTACTGAGAACTCACCTCCTCCAGGAGGCCTTCCCAGACTGAGCCCCTTCCTTCCTCTCCCCCATCCCCCTCTCCATCCCCCCATCTTACCTCGTTCCCTTCCCCACAGCACCTGTATATATGTATATATGTTTGTACATATTTATTACTCTATTTATTTATTTTACTTGTACATATCTATTCTATTTATTTTATTTTGTTAGTATGTTTGGTTTTGTTCTCTGTCTCCCCCTTTTAGACTGTGAGCCCACTGTTGGGTAGGGACTGTCTCTATATGTTGCCAACTTGTACTTCCCAAGCTCTTAGTACAGTGCTCTGCACACAGTAAGCGCTCAATAAATACGATTGATTGATTGATTGATTTTTCAGAAGACGATACAAGCACCTGCTTTTTAAAGGCTTTTTTAGAAAGATGTAGTATAAGGAGATCAAATGAAAATCCTGTCATGGAAATAAGTTGGTGAAGTTATTGCCTGTTGATCTGTCTCTAACCTTTATTTTTAAGAGGGAAAAGTATTATCTCCTTGTTTGTTGTACTATTCACAAATTTTATTTTATGTTTTTTAGGCATATAACACCGGAGAAATTTTATGTGGAAGCTTGTGATGATGGAGCAAATGATGTACTGGCTATTGATCGAGTCTCCACAGAGGTCACCCTCACAGGTATTGTTTTCAGGGGTATGTAGAAATGGGTCTGGGGTAAGGAGGAAGGTACCTTATGTGAGTAAGAAGAATGAGTAAAACCGAATGCTTTGTTGTCACGCCATTTGTTACTATCAGGTACTTCTCAGTGTTTGTGTTCACAATAGTTAAGCCAAAATAAATTTACTCTGAAAAAGATTTATCAGGGCTTATTCGTAACAGATTTGTGTCTCTCCTGTCTAAACTCTTGAGCTAAATATTTTGACAGTCGTCACTTGATTTTCAGAGGGTTCTATTTGCTGTATCGAACACATGACTCTGAAATTCTGTTAAATTCCAATTTCTTTTCCCAGCTGTCGTTGCTGCCAGAGTGTATGCTTCCATTAGCAGTGGCATCATAGTAACACAGGGGCTATCTGATTATTTGTAGGAGTAAGGGCCACATGGGTGGGTCGGGGGTGACCACCTTTCCTGCTTTCTCTGAACTGAAGGGCCAGGTTTCAGGGAAGTAGTTCAGACTAGAGCGCTGCCTCATGTCCCTCACCCTCCAGAGTCCCATGATGTTTCTGACTTCATTTCCATCACTGACCGTTTCCCTTCTTGAATCTGTTCATTTGAATCTGATCATAGGCTGGGCAGATTAGTATTTTACAGGGGGCAGGGTGCTTGTATCACTCTTCCACCTGCATTTTTTTTTTCCGGTGTTCCAAAAGGCTTATAGCTTATTACAGTATGTTCATCTAATGGGGACCTTGTTATAAAAGCAATCCTCAAATCACCTGCGGCCATTCCAGCAGTCTACAGTTGACGCCACTCTCCATTCTGGCTGAATTCCCTAACTATTGATGGTGAAGATCTGACCCTTTTCCATTGTTCAGGGTTTGTATCTGTGTTGAATAAAGCAAATAGATTAGTGGTCATTTTCATTAGTTGATTAGGAGCATTTTCTTCTTGATAAAGCCATGTAAAAATTCCATTCTCACTTTTTTTCCCTAGGTCACTTTCTGAACACGCTTATTAAATCCTACTGATGTGTTTTTAGAATCAACAATTTTAAGAGTAAATTATGCAGGGAGATGAACTAGATAGGCTTTCCATCTCTCATGTCCTCCCCATGAATCTCATGGATTTAGGCAGTTTTTCCTGAGACTTTTGTCTTTTCCTTTTAGTAAAAAAGGATGTTCCTCCTTCAGCTGTTACAAGACCAATATTTGGTGTCTTGGGCACAATTCGACTGGTGGCAGGTAAGCAAATTAAGAAACTGAAATACTTGGGCAATTTTGCTACATATCAATCAGTGGTATTACTCTATTTATTACTCTATTTATTTATTTTACTATTACTCTATTTTACTTGTACATATCTATTCTATTTATTTTATTTTGTTAGTATGTTTGGTTTTGTTCTCTGTCTTCCCCTTCTAGACTGTGAGCCCACTGTTGGGTAGGGACTGTCTCTATATGTTGCCAACTTGTACTTCCCAAGTGCTTAGTACAGTGCTCTGCACACAGTAAGTGCTCAATAAATACGATTGATTGATTGATTGGTATTTATTGAGCGCTTACTGTGTGCAGGACACTGAGCTAAGTGCTTGGGAGAGTACGATACAACAGAGTTGGTAGACATGCTTCTTGCCCACAGTGAGTTTACAGTCTAGACGGGGAGACAGACATTAGTATAAATAAATTATTTATAGATTTGTGTTTTATCCATCTGTGATAGGCATGCCTTGTCCCTGCCTTCATTCACTCTAAAGCTTTGCTTTTAGAAATGCCTCTCTTCTACATTCACGTATTTGAAATTCATAATCTGACTGATGACTTTTGAATTCATATGTCGTGTTTTTTGGCTTCGCTCATTTTGTGGTACAGTGCTTCATTTGATGTTTTTCTAAGTAAAAAGGATGGTGTTTCTCATCCTAGGAGCTTATGACAGTTTTAAGGTTAATGAAATGACTCCTTTCTATCTTGCATGTTGTAACTTTCTTTATCTACTTAAGAATTGCTGCTTTTGAATGTCCAGTGTTGGTATTCTTTACCTTTACAGGGAGCTACCTTATTGTAATAACCAAAAAGAAAAAAGTAGGTGAATTCTTTAGTCATGCAATCTGGAAAGCAACGGATTTTGATATCCTCTCCTATAAGAAGACGATGCTGCACTTAACTGATATTCAGGTAGGAGTAGATTGGTAAAGGCCAAACAGAGTCAAAGCTATGGGAAGAATCAATCTTAATTTTTACCCTATCATGCATTCCCCAAAAGTTGAAGTTTAGTAGTTAGGCCTCTGTACCCCAAGCGCTGCAGGAGAAAACTCAGCTTTTCTTGGACGTGTTATACCATCATTCAACTCTTTTACCTCTGGGGAAGCTTGAGTGCCTGTTAGGTGCAGATGGGAATATATCCTAACCTAAAGAGTGGTCAGTGTAATTTCAGTGCTTTGAGTGACTTACCTTGACTCTCTTAGGTTTCATTCCCTTTCTCCTCCCTCCTCAGGAGCCCCTCTCATCTCTCATATTGGCTGGATAAAAAGCTTTATTCAGACCTTCTGTGAACACCCCATAACTTGGTAAATAAGAAAACTCTTTACTGGTTTTTTCACCCACAGTTGCAGGACAACAAAACCTTCCTAGCAATGATAAACCATGTTTTGAATGTGGATGGATTTTACTTTTCTACTACGTACGATCTGACACATACTCTGCAGCGGTTGTCAAACACCAGCCCAGAATTTCAGGAGATGAGTCTTTTGGAAAGGGTAAGAATCTTGCTGAGAGACAACTGTTTTGTGCATGTTAAGTGAATGGATAAATCTAAAATCGTATTGAGAAAATCCATTAGAAAAAGGCTTATAAGGCAGAGTTTTGGCTGGAAGTGTCACTTTTTTCACAGGAAGTTCAAAGGGCTACAAATAGTGCACTCTGATATCTTTACCCATCTTCATCCCTTTTGTACTTACGGCTTTTGACTAGTGCATTCAGTTACTTATTTTGACTGTACTACTTGTAAATATTTTAATGTCTGTTAGAAAAAAGCTCATTGTAGGCAGGGAACTTTATTTTATTTTGTACTTCCCAAGAGCCTACTACAGTGAACTCTATATATCTTGGAGGTACTGTGTCTAAAGTCCTTCATTTATAATTCCTTGGAGGGAGAGGGAGAGAAAAAAGAGTATTTGTGCTTTGATAGTGTGGTTGGGACAACCAGGTATGCATCCAGCTTTTCAGCCACACTCACCCAAAGGCAACTTTTCCATCCCTGGAACTACTTTAGATACACTGGAGAAAAGCTTGCTTGCATGCACGTGCGCGCGCGCACATACACACACACACACACACACACACACACTTCAATATCAGTTTGGATTATGGTTATTTAGTTCCTATATAATAATGCCAATGAAATGGAGTGTTTCTATGGATTGCTTGCCCAGCCCTGTCCAACACCATAAGCTGGATAAGCCAATCATTTCACAATGCCATTCATTAGCAGTGAGTTTGGAATTACTTGAATTAGAAATTAGGGGGAAAAGAAGTGCCATAATATAGAAAAATGTCCGTTTACGTAATGTTTAAGACAAGCTGCTGTTAGCTCTATTATCAAGCCATTGCATTTTGAACCAAGCTGGGATGACCACAAGCACAGACGAGACCCTGAAAAACATCATCTCTGCTTTCTATAGCCAAGGCTATTTAGAATCAGTAGCAGTCAGGTCAGACAGGAATGGCAGCAGTGTAAACTAGGGTAACGTTTCACACAGAAGCTTCAGGGAAGCCATAATACTAAGAGGCAGAATATAAAACAGTTGCCAGTCACTAACTACAGAGAGCAACTACTTCAGAATCAATCTCAATCTTATTTATTGAGTTCTTAGCTGTGCGCACAGTACTGTACTAATCACTTGGGAGAGTACAATATAACAGAGTTGTTAGACATGTTTCCTGCCCACAATGAGCTTATAGTCTAGAGGGGGAGACAGACATTAATATAATTAAATTGCAGTTATGTGCATAATTGCCGTGGGGCTGAGGGAGAGGTAAAGGGTGCAGATCCCTGTGCAAAGACAACCCAGAAGGGAATGGGAGAAGAGGAAATGAGGGCTGAGGTAAGGCCTCTTGGAGGAGATGTGCCTTCAATAAGGCTTTGAAGGTGGGGGGAAGAGAGAGGACTTTTTTATGGCATTTATTAAGCGCTTACTATGTGCAAAGCACTGTTCTAAGCGCTGGCCAGCGGCAGGATGTGGGCAAGAGATCTGGGGCAAGATAGGGGAGATTGAAGTACAATGTGTAGCTTGTCATTAGAGGAGTGAAGTGTGCGGGCTGGTTGTAATTGGAGAGTAGTGACGTGAAGTAGGAGGAGGCAAGGTGAGTGAATTTGTTAAAGCTAATGGTGAGGAGTTTCTGTTTGACACAGATGGGATGGGCCATCACTGGAGATTCTTGAGGAATGGGGAAACATGGACTGGGCAGTTTTGTAGAAAAATGATGCAGGCAGCAGTGTGAACTCAAGTGGGGAGAGACAGGAGGCAGAGAAGTCAGTGAGGAGGCTAATACAGTAATCAAGGAGGGATAGGATAGGTTCTTGGGTTACCATGGTAACACTCTGGAGAGGAAAGGGTAGATTTTAGTGATGTTGTGAAGGTTGCACCAAAAGTATTTGGTGACAGAGTGAATATGTGTGTTGAATGAGAGAGATGAATAGGGGATAAAGCCTCGGTTATGGGCTTGTGAGACAGGGAGGATGGTGATGCTGTCTACAGTGATGGGAAAGAGAGAGAACAGGATTTGGGAGGGGAGATTTAGGAGTTCTGTTTTGGACGTGTTAAGTTTGAGGGGAGCTTGTTGTGGGCAGGGAACGTTGTATTTTCCCAGCCCTGCATACGGTAAGCACTCAGTAAACACCCTTGATGATGATGATGATGAAAGGGGTTGGTAAGACATGCAAGTACAGTTGTACTGAAGGCACGAGGAGGTGTGAGCCTACAGAGAAAGGGAAAGATCAGGGCTGGAGATGTAGATTTGAGAATCACCTACATAGTGATTGTACTTGCAGCCATGGGAGCAGTTGAGTTCCCCGAGGGAGTGGGCATAGATGGAGAATTGAAGGAGACCCAGAACCGAGCCTTGAGGGACTCCCACAGTTAGAGGGTGAGAGGTAGAGGAGGAGGTCTGTGAAAGGGATTGAGAGTGAGTGACCAGAGAGATAGGAGGAGAACGAGGAGAGGACAGTGTCAGAGAAGTTGATGCTGGATAATGTTTCCAGGTGAAGGGGGTGATCCACAGTGGCAGAGGCATCTGGGAGGTTGAGGGAGGATTAGGATGGAGTGGCAGCTGTTGGATTTGGCAATAAGGAGGTGATTGGTGACCGTAGGAGGCAGTTATGGTGGACTGGCAGAAGCTTAAGCCTATTGAAGAGGGTCAAGGAGAGAGCTGAAGGAGAGGAAGTGGAGGCAGCAGATGTAGACAACTCACTCATGGAGTTAGAGAGGAATGGTAGGAGTGATATATAGTGTGATAAATTATTTTTAAAAAACCCTCTTCAATTAAAGCATTTCCTTGTCTAAAAATTATATAGCACTTTTGGAATTTCCTATTAACAAAAATTATGTCATTTGTAATCCGTCTCTTCACAGGCAGATCAGCGATTTGTATGGAATGGTCATCTTCTTAGAGAATTTGCTGCTCAGCCAGAGGTAATGGACACCAGCTATGTTCTGTTTGTTAATTATTTTAATCAGGGTTCTAAGAAGGGAATTGGTTTGATATTTTAGAGAATTCAGGAGTTTGGCATCCATTTTATCTTTCAGAAGAAATGCAAGCAATGTAATAGATCCCCTGGAAAACATCAGGGACTGTTCTGTTTTTCTCCCTTCAACCTGAGACAATGAGTTCCCCCTTATTAAGGAACAGGAAAAATGAAAAAATAAAACTCTGGAGGGAGACTGTTTTTTCTAGTTGGTGGGAGTGAATCATGACTTAATAAACCAGATTTTCATCTCTCTCTCCTTTTACTTTGAACAAGTATGTCTCTCAGTGCTCTCCATATATACTGCATTTAGATTTAAACCTTTTTGCTCCTGTTTTCACATGACTTTTTGTAATGTCACAAGATAAAGTAGTACGGTTTTACTTTGGGTCCAAAACACCTGTAAGCAATGGTGAATTCAGTAATGGAATTCTTCTTGTTTAGAACACAGTTTATTTCACATCTTTAGTCAGAACAATTGGTCTTACATGGTTTCAGCCTCAATTGTAATAGGACATAAATGATTAAAAGGAAACTATTCTTCTGGTGGCTAATTTCTCAGCTACACTTCTGGTCCTATTTAGGTACTATTTATCTCACTGATTAGCTTCGTATCTGAAGGTTCTTGCATCAAAATGTCAATAGTAAATATATTTTTTAAATTGTTAGGTTTAGTTAATTAGTAGAAATTCTGTTCAAGCATGGAATTATGATTTCAGACTTATCACTCGTAATTTGATTTAGTGCTTTGTTTGTATTTGCTTGGAGTCCTTTAGAAAAATAGTATGTGGTCTATAAATGATCGGCTGGTATTGTTTTATTTTTTGTGGGGAGCCTTGAGGAAGGGCAAGCGGTGGGAACAATAAGGTGTAAACACTTCCCAGGGAGCCATTCTTGTCTGGCTCATAGCTTTTCCAGACTCTACTTCTGTTTCATTTCCAGACCTGGATTACCATACGACCGTAAATTGGGAAATTATCAATTTTAAATGTACTTTGTCTCATTTCAGATTCATCGATTTGCTATGCCAGTGGTACATGGATGTATCCTTCATAATTTTGGAATCTTCAGTGTTAGAGATTTTAGTTCAGATTTTTCAGAAGGGGAAAGTGTTAGCAGTAATGCAGAAATGGCTGCTGAGAGATTTATAAATATGTCAGTATGCAGGTGACTAGCAATCGATCGATAGTAATTATTGGGCTCTTACTATATGCAGAACACCGTACTAAGCACTTGGGTAAGTACACTAAAATAGAGTTAGTAGACACAGTCCCTGCCCACAAGGAGCTTACTTTGTAAAAAACAAGTCAGACTAATCTCATATTGTAGGAAGACAATAATAGCTAGTTAAGAACTAGTGCCAAACACTGTGCTAAGCAGTGGGATAGAGAGAAGGTAATCAAACCAGACACAGCACCAGAAGGATTTTTGGCAGCCTCTGGTTAATTCAGATCCATTTTACTAAAGGGGAAATTGAGTAAAGATGCAGCTCCCTCTAGACTGTAACACCTGTATATATGTATATATGTTTGTATGTATTTATTTCTCTATTGATTTATTTTATTTGTACATATTTTCTATTTTATTCTGTTTATATGTTTTGTTCTGTTCTCTGTCTCCCCCTTCTAGACTGTGAGCCCACTGTTGGGTAGGGACTGTCTCTATATGTTGCCAACTCGTACTTCCCAAGCGCTTAGTACAGTGCTCTGCACACAGTAAGCGCTCAATAAATATGATTGAATGAATGAATGAATTGTGGGCAGGGAACGTTTACCAACTGTTAAATTGTCTCCCAAGTGCATAGTACATTGCTTTGCACACAGCGAGCACTCAATAAATATGATTTATTGATTCTATAATGTGTTGCCATTCATCCCAAGCAAGTTGATGCTACCATCTGGATTATGCCATGTTTCATGTGTTAGTCCTGTGCTCCCATCGTTTACATTTTACCAATTGATTTCCGTTTTTGAGGGTGTGTGTTCAGTGTTAGATCCTTGTCTGCTAAGCAACCCATTCTGTACTGTAGGAGCACCTGCCATCACATGCTTTTAGGTCCTCATGTCAGCATCGTGCATGTTCCTAGGATTGGAGTGAAAGGACAAGCCTTTGCAACATCCAAGAATGGCCCTCTGCACTGCTTCCCAGATCGAGTGTGGTGGGGCTGGATTATTTTCAGTGTATAGACCAGTAGTCTCATAATTGAGGAAAGCCATTGGCCACATTTTCACTCTTAACATGTAGTTTTCCTTTTCATTTAATCGTTGAACAGGCCAAATACAGTTTTGATTCGTGTTTCTGGATAAACATTCTTGTTTAACTCACAGCTTGCTTGGCAATTTTCAGATTGCTTTGCTGTTTTTCCTTATATGGGTATTCCAACTGGTTGAAGTTGATTTAAATGTATAATCACATATGTAAAGTACTCTAAGTGGTGATTTTCCAAATGCACTAGCTGAGTATGAGATTTCCTTTGTGTCTCCTCATATTAGGTGATAGCATGAACCTTATAATAATAATAATAATGATGGCATTTACTAAGTGCTTACTATGTGCAAAGCACTGTTCTAAGCACTGGGGAGGTTACAAGGTGATCAGGTTGTCCCACGGGGGGTTCACAGTCTTAATCCCTGTTTTACAGATGAGGTAACTGAGTCACAGAGAAGTTAAGTGACTTGACCAGAGTCAGCTGACAATTGGCGGAGCTGGGATTTGAACCCATGGCCTCTGACTCCAAAGCCCAGGTTGCTTCTCTAAAAACACATATTTTCCTGAAATGTTACTAGACCACAGAATTAGATTTCTATAAAGAAATTTCCTTCTCTCCTGGGTAATTTAATTCCACGTTATGGGGAAAAGCACTTTTTAAAACGTCCATTATTTGCCTATAACCTGTTCATTTCTACCGATTATAGAAGTCATTTAACAATGCTATTCCCTCTGGCTTTTTAGTAGAAATGCTGTGGATGATCTAGATTATTAGGGTTGATCAATCAGTGGTATTTATTGAGCACTTACTGTGTGTAGAGTACTGAACTGAACGTGTGGGAGAGTATAGTACAACAGAGTTGTCAGGCACATTTCTTCCCTCCACGCACGGAGCTTACATTCTAGAAGGTTGTTGACTTGGATCAAAAAGTAAACATTTTTATTGTAATTGCAAGATTAGCATATTTTTCTTGACACTTTCCTCTTCAGTTATTACTATGCATTCCTGCTCCATTAATGGAAAATATTTTGATTGGATTCTCCTCTCAAGAAGGAGCTGTTTCCGAGCTGGTGTCCGCTATTTTGTAAGAGGTAAGAGCGTGAATGTCTAGCAGCGTTCAGAAGGTCGACATTCCTTTTTTGTTTTCATAAGGCACAAATCTACCCTTTTTCATTTTATTTGTTTCATTATTATTTGTTGATAAGAGCCTCTCCAAATGCTTTCCATCTACTTCAATGTAATAATTAGGATGCTCTTCTGGGGTGCATTGTGCAGTAATTACTGCCCTAGGTGGTGGTGTTAAGCAGCAGGCTTCCACTTACAGCTCCGTGGGAAAATAATTATTTTGTTTTGCTGAGACTCAAAATACTTAAAATAGTAAAATCCAATTTTTCAAGCAGTAGGACTGTTTTCTTTTAAAGCGTGAATCAGAAAATAATTGTTACTTCAGGAATGGAGAACAAAAAATGAATGTATGATTGAAATGTATACACTAAACAATGTATCAACCTCATTTATTTTACTTTTGTCTTCTGAGCTTTGATTTTCAAGGTTTCAGTATAATGTCAAGTTGCCGCCCATTCTTGTTTTATGCTTCTGTGAATCTAAAAGCTCTTTGGATGGTAATCAAATTTCCTTTTCTAGTAAAAGGCAGCTTGTCAGCACCATAAATAGTTTAATATAATATATAATGATGGCATTTGTTAAGCACCATGAGCCAGGCACTAATATATCTAATAGATTTCTATACACTAAAACACTGCATGTGTTATTGCAAATTCTTTAAGAAACCAAAAAGTCTCTCACTCCCATGTTTTGGCAAAACATCTTGTGGACCCAGAAAAGCTGTTAAACCTCATGCTCTCTGGATTTTCAAGATTAAATATGTAAATGCATATATATCAGTAGGTTTGTTCTTACTTTTTAAATTATTAATGGTAACATTACTAATTTGTTTCCTTGATGGGTGAATACAAATATTCGTAAATAAACATGTAATTCCACTTAGGCATTTACATGAGCAAATCTACCAAAAGGAAGCTGTGTATTCAGCCATACCTTTGTTCTTTAGTCCTTTCTGTTCTTTTATATTTTGTCTCCAAGAGATCGTTTAGTATTTTTTTTCCCCAGACATGGGTTTATCAATCCATACAACACTGTTAATGAGACTAGAACTGCCCTAATATTGCAGTTGGTTCATTTTTCTTCTGGTTCTCCGTAGATTGAGAGCTTTGCAGAAATTCTCCTCCCTGCACACCAGAGTTCTCCAACTCTCTGGCAAGCAGGACCCTCCTTCTCTCTCATTCTCCGTGCACGTAGATCCACAAACCGCTGGAGCAGGGCAGGAAGGAAGGAGGCAGATGTAGAGAAGGTGCTCTCACCCTCCAAGCAGGGTTCCAGCTTTATTCTTCTGTGCCCCTGCTTGCCGTAGGAGTCCTTTATCCATCTCCACCCACCATTTCCTATTCAGGGACAGGACTCGAGCCGATCGGGTTTTTGTGGGGGGTTCACTCTTCCTTGCAGCCGACTTTGGAGTGCCGTGTTTTGCTTGTTGTGGAACTGGGATCATCAGCCTGTGGCTCGGAGTCTGGTCTGGCTCTTCTTGGAACCCAGTGTGGTTCTCTGCTGGTTGGCCGGGGCAGGGAGCGGAGATAAGGCATAGAAAACTGTCACCACCCTGCAGAGGGAGGGACAAGGCGTTTAAACCATTAGATTCCCAACAAAGTATGCCCTGTTGAAGTGTGCTTATGTATGATTGGCTGCCTGCACACCAACTGCTCAAATTTTTCATTTTGTTTGCCTCTTTGGCACCAAAATATTGCCAATCCTTCTTGTAGGACAAGAAAATAAATAGGAAAGAATACAACTCCCTGAAAAAGGAAAATAAGACGTAATTTTATGGGTTGGGCTTCATCTTCACCATCATTCTGCTCAATCAATCAGTCATATTTATTGAGCACTTACTGTGTGCGGACCACTGTGCTAAGCACCCAGGAGAAAGAACACAACAATGTAAGAAGTGCATTTCCTCCTCACATTGAGCTCTGCTCTTGTAAATATAGAGCTGGTTGGTGGCACTATGATGAAAAGGCAGGATTTTACGTAACTCTGCAATATTGTTCTAGAATATCCCTTTGTTGTTGGTTTCAACTCTGGGAGAAAATTCTTCAGTTGGAAGAGGCAATGATGAAATGCATTCCTGGTCATCTGCCAATTTCAATTCAAGATAATCCTGGCAGGATTCACCAGAACACTCTGTTCTGCCAGAATGCATGTTTCCATTGTGCATTTTGGATAGAATAAAATGGCAGAATTAGGAACGTTCTTCCAACAGTGTGCATATAGTGCAGCCCCTTGGTGGAAGAAATGGTGTACACAAGTGTGCTTGAGTGAAGGTATATTAGTATTGTAGTGTGAGGTAATGAAACAGTTTTTGTCATCTACAAAGACATTTTAAAATCAAATCGAAGCACCAGCTTTTTGTTGATTTCACAGCTCTCCTCTTGTACCTTGGTTTATTGGGTTGCCGTATGTGTGGGTCTACGAAAATCATCAGAAAAGCAGGATATTTTTTCATCCCTAGGATGCTTCGGTGTAGCTCTGCCAAAAGGCAGGAGATTGGTCTCAGTGACCTCTCAAGGTTTTTTCCAGCTCTCTGAGTCTTTGTTTGCTCCGGATGGATGCCTTGAAAAGTACTTATGAGAAACAATAACAGGTTAGATTAAGAACGGGAAATTAGTTCCTACCACTAAATTGTTAATGTACATTTTGTATCTTTGGCCATTTATACAGGTATTGATTCAGAGGGACATGCAGCCAATTTTGTAGAAACAGAACAGATAGTGCACTACAATGGGAGCAAAGCCTCATTTGTCCAGGCAAGTTTGTTTGGTTTTTTTTGCTTATTTGCATATCGTAGATCCAATAACAGCTTTCCTCACGTGGACACAAAGGGTTGTGTCTTATATTGTGTTCATTAAGCAAACACCTGGTCCCCACCTCCTAAGTTACCATAGGTCAGAGCTTAGCCAGGCAGGCGAACAACTTTAGCAAATATGCTTGATATCATGATCTTCAATAACAGAAATGATTGAGTCTCCCTCCTTGGTGTGGAGCCCCAAACCAAATCCTGGGGGAATCCAAGAGGAAGAAATAAAGACATGCCCTTGAGAAGCTTACAATTTAAAAACACTTCTGTTACTTCCTGTGCTCCTCTTCTTTTGGCATTGCTGAATTAGAAATGATGCAGGTGGACAACAGAATCTGGAGGGCCAAGATGGCAGTGGGAGAGCCAAGAGTAAGCAAAGACTAAACCTCCTGGCCTCTGCCCGTTTCTCCTTTTCCTGCATTAGTGGAATAAGGCCGACCACTCCTGCTTCCATACAGTAATGGAGCCCAAGGTGTCCATCAGTGGTGGGTTTGTTTCTAAGAGTGTGTAGGTGAGCTGAAGTGATGTGTCCTGTCTTCCAGGGAGCAGGCTGATCCTAAAATTCTTGCCCGTCCCTGGCACGGAGGAGGCGGGAGAGGGATATATGTCTTCTGCTACTGCTGTTTTTAATTGGCCATGGAACAGGAAGGAGGGTGCCTTGCCCTGAGTTGAAATCCTCTGGAAGAAATTTCACCCCCTCAGGGCCAGATTAACACAGGGGCAGTGGAGGAACAGCTTCACACTCCATTGAGTATCTTGTCAGAAAGAGACATGGAAGTTTCTTTACTTTCACATCAGTAGTATTAATTGAGCACCCGCTGGGTACAGAGCACTGGACTTAAGCACTTGGCAGGCACAGTAGAAGAAAACTGATCCCTCACCCCAAGCGATTTAACTTGAGGAGACAGCCACCAGATAATTTTCACATAGGAGGAAGAAGAGCTCAAATGGTATAGTTTGAAAGTACATAAAAAAAGTGCAGCGGGAAGTAGTGAACGTGAAAGTGCTGAGAGGAGGTGACAGTAGATTTCAGAAGTTTTTTGAAGGAGAGGGGAGCTGGAGGAGGAAAGGTATGAGGCAAGGGTCATCAGACATGAGGCAGAGAGAGAAGAAGGTGACCTTGGGAGTAGCTAAGAGTTCAAGTTAGGGTAAAATAGGAGAAGAGTGGATAGGCAAGAAGGAGAGAACTGATGGAGTGCCTTCAAAGCCAGTGGTCAGGACTTTTATAGATGCAGAGAGGAGTGAATAACTACTAGAAGTTAGATGTAGAGAGGAGTGAGTAACCAACCACTGGAAGTTTTTGAGAAGTGAAGAGATGAGTGCAGGCAGATGATTTGGGCAGCAGAATGAAGTATGGACTGGGGAGAGGAAAGGCTGATGGCAGGTAGAGCAGTGACAAGGCTGAGACGGAAGTCTGGCCAGACTATGGTGAGCTATGGGGCCATGGTGGCTGTTTGGATGGAGAGGGGAGGGTGGATATGGGACTCTCTGCTTGTGCCAACTTGTAGATGATTGCCTTATACCCAGAACAAACTCAGGTAATGGGAGGAATGTCCCTACAACAGCTCTCCTCCGTTGTAATATTAAATGTGTCCTTTTGCTACAGCGTTATTGACTTCTAAAGCCAGTATTTCAGTACTCTTACTTTGCTATAAGACTACAAAGTTTGCCTTGGCCTAAACAATTTCTTTTTTCTCTCTGGAAATACTTTGACTTGCTTTAATTGTTGCCAGATTGTACTTTCCAAGCGCTTAGTACAGTGCTCTGCACACAGTAAGCGCTCAATAAATACCGTTGAATGAATGAATGAATGAAATGTCTTGGAGGAAAAACATAGAGGATTTAGCGGCAGGTTGGATACGTGAGTTGAAAAAGGGAGGAATCAAGAATAATGCCAAGATTTGAGGGCTTCAGAAACAGGGAGGATGGTGGTAGTGTCAACTGTAATGAGGAAGTCAGATGGAGGAGAGCATTTAGGAGGGAAGGTGAGTTCTGTTTTCACCGTATTCATACTCACCCCCTGCTGTCAAGTCCTTTCCCATAGTTTTCCCCTCAATCCGGTCCTGCCCTTTTGTTGTCCCTATATCACCACGCTGAGGTCGGCCCGAGTGGGCATCAGATCCTCCTGTTACCGACTGTGAAATGGCCCCCAAACTAGGAGAGTTCAACCATTAAATAGGGTTCATCATAGGCTGTTAAGCCTCCAGATTTCCTAAATTAACCAACAAAAAGTTAAAAAAAATGTATGATTGTATTGTGCTAGCGAGCGATTTTTCCCTTTACTGTTGTTCTGTTTTCCTTTCTTTTCCAGACTCGAGGATCAATGCCATTTTTCTGGTCCCAAAGACCAAACCTCAAGTACAAACCCAAGCCACAGATCAACAAAGTAGTAAATCATGTACGTGCCTGAGTGATTTTTGTCTTTGTTGAAAAATGGAAGCTCAGTGACACTGAGTTTCTTATATGAAGAACTTTGTCAACTTAGCTATATACAAGTGTAAATATAGAACAATTAAATTGAAGTGTAATTACAGTAGATAGGCCTGACTCCGTTGTCTAGAGGACCAACCGGAGGCCTGAGACTAATTGGGTAACTGGAAAAGGTTTTAGGTAGCTGAACAGGTTGATGGCATGCTTAAGAGAGCCATGCCCAAACTTGTTCAGTTTTCTGAACTAACCTCTGCCCTAGTTTAGCTAGGGTAACTGACCTCCTGCTGTACTACAGAATCAAATGTCAACATCTTTCCATCTATTCATCACCTAAATCCTCCCAAAACGAAAATAAACCCTCTTTCCCACAGGCAGGAGGGGAAGAGAGGTGGGAAAAAAATAGTCAGTTGGTGGAGAGACTCCAGGCCCAAGATCAAGAATTGGATTTATTTTGACAGCTTTTGGGAACCCCTGGGCCCGGAGAACTCTTGCTGGGTTAGATTGGTTAAGCTAATGTGGAAAGGGGCATTGAGGAAGTCAGGGGACTGTTGCAGTACTTGCTGCTGGTAGAGATTAAGGCCTGAACAAAGGCTGTGCCTGCTCTTTGGCTTTCTCCACTCACCCTCTGGCCCCTGGCCTGGAAGGGTGGATTTTGCAGATCTGGGTAAAGTTGCCCACCACCCTTAGTTTTTATCTATTGGGTGAGCTCCGCCCTTGCTGCTCTACAGAACTCAGTCCTTCCACTCAAGACATTTCCCATTCCTTAATTCAGGCAAACAATTTGAGTTTTTGAAATCCCATGAAGTAAGCGTCATAAAATACATTTAGTTAATCTACTGTCTTTGCCTCTCTTTTTTTTTCCCCCAGATGGATGGTTTCCAGAGGCATTTTGACTCCCAAATAATTAGTTATGGAAAGCAAATGATTCTTAATCTGGTATGCTTTCTGATGTGTTTTTTAAAATACATTTTATTCCTCCTTTCAAACAAACATGGAAGTTATTGGTGTTTGAATTTTTCACAGGTTAACCAGAAGGGCTCAGAGAAACCACTTGAACAAACATTTTCAAGAATGGTAGCCACCTTGGGAAATGGAATGATTAGGTACGTGAGAATTGATCCTTGATTTTTGTTTCTAACTCAGTGGCTATCATGTGAGATCATTAATAGGTGTGAGCATTCATCAAACAGATCACTGTAGCTTAAGACTTAATATTCTTATTGTTTGTTCAGTTCTTGGTTTGGGTCTTTTTTTTTTGAATGTGTTTGTACTTTGGGAGGAAGATGGATGAGTGAGGAATGCAATGTGAAACTCAGCTGTTTCCAACTTTCTGTTGGGTCTATTCCAACGGTTCTTTATTTAGAAAATTGCCAAATGTCTTTCTTTCTTTTGTTTTAGACAAAATGTACGCTTTAAAAAGTGTGGTCCATTTTCAGTTGCCATACTAGGAAATGGGAGAACACAATACAGAATTCCTAGATAATCCTAAAACCTCAATTTGAGTCAGTGTTTTTAGCTTTATCCTCTCCTGCCTCTTACCAGAACTCCTGAGAGGGTTGCAAATTGAGTTATTCTTCTTGAATAACCTTTCCTTTCTTCTGCCCCACTCACTGTTGGGAATGCTAATGATTATTCACTGATATCAAAGCTAACTCTGCTCCGGATCTCCTGGAAAGACGGTGCCAGATTTAGGATGGGACAGCAACTGTCCATTTAGTCGAAGGTGGCAGAGATGCAGTGGATGAATCCACGTGAGTAGGGTGAAAGACGGTGCCAGATTTAGGATGGGACAGCAACTGTCCATTTAGTCGAAGGTGGCAGAGATGCAGTGGATGAATCCACCTGAGTAGGGTGAGGACAGGCACAGTTTTCTGTCCACCACTGGCTTCTGTCAGCTTCATTTCGTTTTAGGTCTGAGTCTGGGGTTATAGGTGAGGACAGGGGAAACAAAGCCATTGGGCTTCACTCCCAGTTACCTAAAGCTAGTGTTTTAGAGAGAAGCCGATGTCTAGTGATTCTAAGAAAAGGCTAGAAATTAAAGGTAGTGCCCGTCAACTCTTGAAGCAGGGTTTGTTAGATAGTTTTGAAAGATCATCCAACTTTATCCATTTTCCAAATGTGCTTCACTGGTGATGTAAGAGGTAATTATTTGCTAAGTCTTCATCAGATGGAAGGTCCAATAGAAGAAGCTTTAGGAGGGAAAAGTTTGTTTGGCTCGTTCATTTTATATTTGGTATATTCTGGTATAAGGCACAGCCAAGAACCGTAACCTACGTGAAGGCCAGTGGGTTAATTCGTGATGGTCTAAGGAAAAGTTTGTGATAGCAAAACACTTTTAAATATCTTGCTGTCAAATCCGTGTCAGAGAAACAGATTTGAGGTTGACTCTCTGAGCAAGGTTAAGAAGAAATGATTCAATACTTCTGTTGAACTTTTCTGTAGTCTCTATTCCTCTGCCTGCCTTTCTCCTCATGAACTATATTGAAGTCAGATTGTTGTCCTTTCATTTGCCCTATTTCCGAGAATTGATTGACAGGCCAGTTTACCCTGGGTTGAGAGCTTTTTCAGAATTCACGCTTTTTAATTGTTGAAGAAATGATTGATCAGTACTGAAGAGTAATGCTTGCTGTGTTGATTTTGTAATTGGAGAAAGAGGTATGAGATTTGTAGAGTTAGGTGTCCTTAAATTGCGTTCTCTAGAGCTGAGGAGGAGGGGAGTTGAGGGCGTTGCAGAGGGCGTCCCTAACTTGTTGTAATTCCTACTTTGTTAATTATCATATTATAGGAATACCAACCATCAAAGTGGAGGCAATAAATGTAGGCACTTCAAATGAAGAAAACGCAGTATACACACCATCCTTGATGGCTTAATATGTAGTTTATAACACTGCTGACAAAGAAACCACATTTTGCTTGGCCAGTGTTTAAAGGCTGGATCTGTTTTCAGAATCTCGAATATTTCAATCGATTCACCTGTCTACTTTAAAAAAAAATTACAGATAGAAAAGGGCAAGAATGAGAAATACATTTGTGTTTGAATTCTGAACCTCTTTTTTTCTTGAGTAGATACGTTGCATTTGATTTCCACAAGGAATGCAGCAAGATGAGATGGGATCGACTACAGATTTTGTTGGATCAGGTGGCCGAACAGCAAGATGAATTTAGGTAAGACCTCTGGAAGTCATGTATTTGAAAAGTGTCAGTGGCCAGATGCCTCCCAGGTTCACAGTGACAGAATATCAAAGAGTATTAAAGCTCTGGAGAACTAAGCATCTGCAGTCTTTTTCATAACTCAGCTCTGTTCTTAGTCAAGCAGAAGGCTTTCTGTAATTAAGATGCACACTCTTGGCTCTATTTTTTGTGCTGTATATGTACTAGCACCTCACCAGTACAAGAAATAACAAAAATGGGCAAGACATATTTACATATCTAAAGCATTGCCAAGCCAAATTGTATGAATTTACTCTTTTTTCTCATTCCAGGAACCTCAGTGCATAACCTACTGTTAGCTTCCAGACCATGTACTTATCTTTAAATCATATATTATAAATTATATGAATGTCTGTCTCCCCCTCTAGACTGTAAATTCATTACAGGCAGGGAACGTGTCCACTAATTCTTTTGAACTCTCCCAAGTGCTTAGTACAGTGTTATGCACATTAGTATGCACTCAATAAATACCAGTGATTCGTTGCCCATAAATTATCAACAATTTCTTTCTATTTATAATCAATGGTATTTATTGAGCAGTTACTATGTGCAGAGCAGTGTACTAAATGCTTGGGAGAGTTCAGTACAACAGAGTTGGCAGACAAGTTCTTGGCCCACAACAAGCTCACAAGCTCAAATTAGGCCTTTGGTGGCAGTTCATTGTCTTGGCCTGGTCAAAATGCAATCTTCCCTTTAATGAGCACACAGTCTTTTCTGATGTAAAAGTTTAAAAAGTCATTCTATCCTTAAAGGAAAACGTACTATGAAATATGATCTTCTGTAAAGTGAAGTGGCTTGTGTAGTACTTACCCTTAGGCAAATCTCTCAGTTATTTTTTAGTGGATTCAAATGGTAAAGTGGTGACGCAGCAGGAAGGAATCTTCCGGAGCAACTGCATGGACTGCCTAGATCGGACCAACGTGATTCAGAGCTTATTGGCCCGCCGCTCTCTCCAGGCACAGCTCCAGGTAAACGTTTTTCAGAGTAATTTAGTTTGAGCATTCGGGTCACACTCTTGGGGATCATGGGAATAAGCTAGAGCAAAATGGTGTAAACCACACTAGCGGCCTTTATTATATGGGTAAATAGATATGTCTCTCCCTTTCCCCCACCCCTCTCACCCCCAATCCCCTCTAGACTCTGCCGAATGAGTTCCAAGCAGCCGGCTTACACAGCCTCGCTGCTGATTGTTGGATTAGTCTGATTGTGTAGGAAGGGAGGAGAGACAAACAGCCCACTTTATATATTTAAGCCTGGCAGTAACAAAATTTAGGAATAATGCATTCATCTTTTATGATATAAATATCATTTCATAAGGAGGCTCAGTTGTATTGTTCTAGAACCAAGATTATTTTTTTTGCAGGGGTTATAGCTTCCAATTCCATTGCACCGTACCTCTCCCCAGTGCTTAAGTACAGTGCTCAGCCCAGAAAGTACTCAGTAGAAAGCATTGATTGATTATTCATTTTTTTAGCAACCACAAAAGCACTAACCTTAAATCATGATGACAGATTCACAGTTTAAGTCAATGTGGCCTTGTAGAGTTCCAGGCCAGCGGTGGAGAGGTTTTCCCATTTCTCCTCCCTTCTGCCTTCAAGTCAAAGCTTGGAGGAAGGATTGATTAGGTGGGTGGGTGGGTGGGTCTCTGCAGGTGTATCCTCTTCTCCCCCTCTCTCCCTTCCCCTCCCCTTCTCCTCAAACCTTGTCTGACCAGTGGAAAATAGTTCACCCAGGAGAGTGATAGGGCCAAGTCTCACAAAAATAGCTATTTCCATCATTGAAAGAGAGCACAGTTGTGAATGGGTTTATGACTGGCAATAAGCACTAGGACTTTGGGGGCTTCTGTAGTCACCTGTCTCTTTGGTTGCTTAGTACAGGGCTTTACACACAGTAAGCACCCAATAAATGCGATTGAATGAACGAATGAATGATGACCACATATATTTTCAGTAGGAAGAAGCCTTTGTGCTTTCTCGTGTTTGATTTCTTGTTCAGTTTTTCTCTCCCTCCCTTTCTTCTCCCCTCCCTTCCCCTTCCCCTTCTATTCTACTTCACTTCCCCTTTCCTTCTCTTTCCCTTTAACCTCCCCCTCTTTTCATCCTCTCTTCTACCCCCAGCTCTTCTGTCTCTCATCCCCCCCACTCTGGTCTTGGACTTTTTTTTAGTGGTATGTGTTAAGCACTTACTATGTGCCAGGCACTGTACTAAGCAGTGGGGTAGATCAAGATAATCAGTTTGGACATAGTCCATGTCCCATTGTGGGGCCCAATCTTAATCCCCATTTTAAGATGAAGGTAACTGAGGCACAAAAAAGTTAAGTGACTTGCCCAGGGTCACAGCACAGACGTGGCAGAGCCAGGATTAGAACTCAGGTCCTCTGACTCCCAGGGCCGTGCTCTTTCCACAAGGCCATGCTGATTTCTTGCCCTGTCTCTGCTGCTGCCACTTGGATTTCTGCTCCTGTCTCCTCTTATGGGTGTCTCCTTCGGTCTGCTTTCCTGTCCTCATAAACCTGTCTATCCTCACAAACTAGGGTGGTGGATGGAGTCAGGAGTCTAGTGATATAATACAAAGATCTGGGGAAACGGGAAAACAGAAAATGAAACATATTTTAGGGAAATCATCTTAAATCCACAATACAGTGTTTTTGTCTTTTTAATTTCAAACTAGCTTGTTCCAGTTCATTTCTAGTAAACAAGGGTTATTTTGTTCCAGCGACTAGGAGTTCTTCATGTGGGGCAAAGGATTGAAGAACAAGCTGAATTTGAGAAAATTTACAAAAATGGTTGGTCATTTCTTTAATCAAAGTGAAGTTAAAGTTACTATTTTGAAACTAAACACAGTGTTTAAGATTTGGGCTTCTTTTAACCTCCCTTTTTTCTATTCTCAGCGTGGGCTGACAATGCAAATGCTTGTGCCAAACAGTATGCTGGAACTGGTGCCTTAAAGACGGATTATACGAGGCAAGTTGTGGTGCTTAAATCCTCTTCTGTATCAGTGACAGAATTGCATTTTTCTGGGTTGACGCATTTCCAGATTCATTAGAGTTTCTCCTTTGAATAAGAAAGTGACAATTCAGTTGTAACAATGGACATCAGAATCTAGAAAAACAAAAAAAAAAATGGCTTCATTGCTAGGAGAATGGTGAAATACTGAATTAGGTTGACCTTCTTTCTTTAGAGCGAGCTGTCAGGGAATTTTGAGTTGTTGTTTTCCTTCCTGCCCTCCTTTCCTTGCTGATTGATGCTAATGTGTTCTCATGTAAAGTCCATTCGTTGTCTACTCTCCACATGCTCTATCCCCGAGCAGATAACCAAAACCGGGAATAGACCCAAACCCAGGTATGGCCAGGTAGAGAGAATTCACGTGAACTGCCTGGGCTCTAAGGGAGTTGGTGAGTAGCCGGGGAGGTGGCCATGAGAGTGATGTGTTCTTGCTGAAAGGTTTCCCCCGTGAAAAGGTTTCCCCCATGGATAACCTCAGCATAATTAGATCAAGGATTTTTTTTTCTCCCAGTTTTGATAGCCCCAGATCAGACTCAGAATCTCGAGCCGCGTGATGCGATATGGAACTTGGAGAGAGCTTAAATCTCAACTGGGCCTTTTACCTTTTCACAGAACGGGGAAGAGGACTCAGTGGGGTCTCGTAATGGATGGCTGGAACTCCCTAGTCCGCTATTACAAGAACAACTTTTCCGACGGTTTTAGACAAGTAAGTGGTGTCTTGGCATGTTGTTGATTTATATATTTATGTTGCCAGTTTGTACTTCCCAAGCGCTTAGTACAGTGCTCTGCACATAGTAAGCGCTCAATAAATACGATTGATGATGATCTAGCCTATAATAGTAATAATTGGAGTATTTGTTAAGCACCGTTCTAAGTGCTGGTATAGGTCCACCTGTCCCTGTCCCACTTGGGGCTTGCAGCCTAAGCAGAAGGGAAAACAAGTATTTAATCCTCGTTTTACAGATGAGGAAACTGAGGCACAGAGAAGTTGTGACCTGCCCAGGGTCACACAGCAGGCAGTTGGGAGAGCCAGGATTAGAACCCAGGTCTTCCGACTCCCAGTTCTGGGCTCTTTCCACTAGGCCACGCTGTTCCGTGGTGCTCAATAAATCAATCGTATTTTGAACCGGAGGAGGGAGCTTCTTGTGCAGTTGCATTCTGTTCTCTGGTTGTGCAGTAGGGGAGCAGGCGAAAGGGCCGGTGGGCCGTGCCGGAAGGAGAAAAGTCAGTCAGCTGCTCTGGGGTCTTTTAAATTCTAAAATTAAATTTTAAATTCAGTGTCTTTGGGGTTCATGATAAGGGTGGACAGCAGAGAGAGAGATTGGGCTCTCGGCAACCCAGTCTTAGAACTGCAACTCACCACCTAACATATCTTTTCAGCAGAAAGTTCCATTCACTGTTTTGACATTTGTCTCCATTCTAGGATTCCATAGATTTATTCCTCGGAAACTACTCAGTGGATGAAGTAGAGTCTCTCAGCCCCCTACATATTCAGAAAGATTGGAAGTTCCTGGCTGTAAGGAATTTTTTTTTTTTTTAAGACATAAGTACAACACTTTTTTTGTGGTATTTAAGCATTGTACTAAGTGCTGGGGTAGGTACAAGCTGATCTGGGTGGGCACAGTCCATGTTCCACTTGGAGCTCACAGTCTTAAACCCCATTTTACAGGTAAGGTAACTGAGGTCCTGAACAATGAAGTGACTTCCCCAAGGTCACACAACAGACGGGTGGTGGAGCCGGGGGTTAGGACCCAAGTCCTCTGACTTCCAGGACCGTGATCTATCCACTGGACAATGCTGCTTCTCGTACAATGCCAAGTGTGACCTTGGGGAAGTCACTTAATTGCTCAGGACCTCAGTTACCTTATCTGTAAAATGGGGTTTAAGACTGTGAGCTCCAAGTGGAACACCTGTATATGTGTATATATGTTTGTACAAATTTATTACTCTGTTTATTTTACTTGTACATATCTATTCTATTTATTTTATTTTGTTAGTAAGTTTGATTTTGTCTCCCCCTTTTAGACTGTGAGCCCACTGTTGGGTAGGGACTGTCTCTATATGTTGCCAATTTGTACTTCCCAAGCGCTTAGTACAGTGCTCTGCACACAGTAAGCGCTCAATAAATACGATTGATGATGATGATGAACATGGACTGTGTCCACCCGGATCAGCTTGTATCTACCCCAGCACTTAGGTCCAAAGCTGAGAGCATAAAATGCCACTCAAAATGTATCACTGTCTTGAAAATGAAAGTGGAGAGAGCAATAGGAAAGTTTTTGCCCCATTGTCTTTTCTTCCATTGTGTGGATGGATAATTCTTACCCCAATTCTTTTTCTGCTGGCTTTAGGCCAGTAATCAGAGAGCCGATCTCTTTCGGAAAGGGGCTGGAGCCTGAGACAAGGGTTAGTCTACAAGTTTTAGAGACTTTCTCACTTCTGTTGCTGAAAGTGTTTATGCTTATTTATAACCAAGCTACTCTTAAAGCACAGTATTAAGGAAACTTAACCCTTCTGTTCCTAGTAGTCAGATCCTTGAAGAGTAGATGGCAACCTTTTCACCACTTTGAATAAATGGCTGCGATCATTCAGAGACCTGTGCTTCTTGAGCAGGCATGGTGTGACCACAGAAGCTTAGGCAAGCCACACTCAAACGTCATCTCTGAAAAGCAAAGCAACCCCTCCAAATCCTTAGTGGTCAAGGTTCAGAATCTAGGTGGCAGTCACTGACTGGCTTTAAAAGAGAGATGCTAGACTGCAGGAGCCCTTATTATCAAAGTGGACCAAAAAAATTGTAACAACTAGGTTCTGACTTTTTTTAATAGTATTTAAGCACTCGCTAGGTGCCAAGTCAGTCAAGTTGAACGCAGTCCATGTGTCACAGTCTTAATCCCCATTTTACAGAAGAGGTAACTGAGGCCTAGAGAAGTGAAGTGACTTGCCTAAGGTCACACAATACACGAGGCAGAGTGGGGATCAGAACCCAGGTCTTCTGACTCAGGCCCATGCTCTTTCCAGTAGGCCACCCTGCTTCTCTTTGTTAAGGGGGTTTGGGTGCCGGGTAACACAGACAGTGTGTGATTGCTTGCATCCTGATTCTGTTTTATTTTCTCCAGTTGCCCATTATCATGGTGGTTGCCTTCTCAATGTGCATTATCTGTTTGCTTATGGCCGGTAAGTCTCTGATTTTATTTTGCTAAATTTGGGCTGGGGGGACCTTATGTTTGACTAATAGCGCCTCACATCTTGATCTTTCCAGGTGGTGGTTGGATGTGAAAATAGATAACACAGGATGGGGAACTGATTTTTAACTATTCCATATAAGGCGTGTTTCCCTGAGAGGAAGTATTCCGGGCAAACCATTGGGTGGTACCATTAAGGATAGCTCTTAAAGTAGCAGAATTTGAAACGACAAGGTCTTTACCACCCAGTGACATTTTTTCTCCCCCAAACTTCCTGCTCTAGCCAAGTTGCAAGTTTAAAATGCTTCCAGAGAGGAAAGATGACTTGCTTGTTCTGTTTAGCATTTGCTGCGTATCAGATATAGGAGGGGTAAAAATTACTTGGTGGTAGAGGAGTTTAGCATGGTGTCAGACACTTTGCAAATCTTTTTAGATGAAGGGTGTTTGATGAATACAGTATATGTTATCGTGTGTTGGCACGAATTGCAGATCAGTACAAAACCAGACGCTCTTTCTTCCCGAAATTGGATCTGCAGAGGAAAGGATATTTGCAGTTTGCATTATTTGGCCTTACCTTTTGTAGTAATAGTATTTATTAGGTGCTTACTGTGTGCAGAGCACTGTACTAGGTTCTGGGAAAGAATACTCAGGTAGGAATTGGACATGATCCTGTCCCTCGAAAATCTTTAATGAAATAAGCTTTGGTTGCTGACAGATTGGATTGAAAATTATTTGCTTATTTAGGGGGATATGATCATAAGAACTTCCGTCTTCTAACTTTATGCAAAGCTGTGGTTCATAAGGAAGCATTAGGAAACAGTGCAGCATTCGTAGAAAAATGTTGAAATGACGCAACAGGAAATTGGGGTTTTCTCTCTCCCCTCTGGCTTCCTGGCCTGTGTGTCTGTGTGCATCTGCTGTAACATGAAGATAAAATCGATAAAATTGGGGTTCTGCTTGTAATCTGGGATCAACATCTTGTGCCTCCACCAAGTTGGCCAATGATTCGTCTTCTCTTTCAAGTAGAGCAGTTCTACACTAAAAGGAGTCGTTGAGTTAAAATGATGTGCAGAACTCTCACTGACTTCCAGAGGTGCCATTTATGAGGTGGTGTCCGTAGAGATATCACCAGTGGCAGTAAGTAACTGTGCAACTTCCCTGGCACTGGTCACTCTGGATCCTTGGGTTGATTGCAGGCAGCGTCCAGAAATAGAGCCAAGAATTCAGATTATGATTGGTTTAAAATGATGGCATACATTCCCAGAGGAGCACTGTTACATGTTATTGTTTATTTGCTTTTTAGTGGTGTGTGTGTGTGTGTGTGTCAAACACTGTTCTAAGCGCTGGGGTAGGTAAAGGTCAATTCGGTCAGAAATAGCCCCTGCCCCAGGTGGAGCTCATAGTCTAAGTAGGAAGGAGAACAAGTATTGAATCCCCATTTTACTGTTGAGGAAACTGAGGCACCTAGAAGTCAAGAAACTTGCCTGAGGTGACACAGCAAGCATTTGGCAAAGTGGGAATTAAAAACCAGGTCCTCTCTCTCCAAGGCCCATGCTCTTCTCACTAGACCATGCTGCTTCCCTAACAGAGTTGATTAAGGAGAAGTTGATTAATTGGGTTTATAGTCATTTCCTCTGAGCATGCCACTATACCTAAAATTCACCGTACTCGCTGTAAATGGACTTTCTTTTAATTCTTTTTCTTCTTCAAACAGGTGACACTTGGACAGAGACATTAGCCTATGTGCTCTTCTGGGGAACGGCGAGCATCGGAACATTTTTAATCATCCTTTACAATGGCAAGGATTTTGTCGATGCCCCAAAGCTGGTCCAGAAAGAAAAGATAGACTGAATTTGTACGTGTGGAAAGTGGCTTGGCTTGGAAGACTCCCCGAGGCAAACCTGGAGTCTCTACTGACCCGCTTTCCACACCAGCTGGTCGTCTTTTTAGCTTTCTTCTCTAGAAAAATCAAATCCTCTTAACTTTATTCAGCGGTTGTGTCTTGCAGTTGAGACCTGGTTTGGCAGCCTTATTTATACTGATCTTTAAAAGCACTGCATCAGCTGGGGAGCTTGCACTTCAAATAAGAACAGTCCAGGCCCAAGCTCAAGTGTCTGTATTGATTACGGAAGGAGTTCCTGGTGAAAAAGCCTGCGGGGACCACACATTCGGTCACTCAGTTTCAGCCCTGCTAGGTGGAATCGATTTGTTTTAATGGGAAAGCTCTCTGACTTTATTCTCTCTCAATTTACCCAACTAATGCAGTGTTTGTTATGTCAACGGAACTGAACTTCCTGTCATGATTTGAAATAGCAAAGCTATTTTTCTGGCTGGGCTTCATTATTGTCATCTCGGAAGCATCACTGTTTAGCAAGCATCTTTTGGCAAACTTTTTGTGGCCTTCTGTCCAGTTGAGAGTGCTGTTAATGCCTCCATCGATGAGGATGGAAATCCTAAGTCTTCATCTATTGGGCCCGCTACCTTATTTTATGAATTCATTGGAGGGAGGAAAGGAGGAGACGTATTGGTGGATGTTTCTGAAGTTTCACTTGTGCTGCTTCCTCCTTGCGCTCTTTGGGCGACCCTTTTTTACAGCAGTTAGACCAGCGCTTTTTGTTGTTGTTGGTTTTTTTTAAAGGTTTAAATGAAATCAAAGAATGTAGAATCTGTTTCTTTTTGGCATCCCTCTCTTTTGCTAAAGGTCCAGACAAAGGCCTACTGTATTTTAAGACTGGTCACCAGGGAGAAATTTGCAGTCGATGTTGGGCTGAGTTGCATCCTGCACCTTCTTCCTGGGGGATCTCCTGGGATCATAAGCGTGGGAGGAACAATTATGAAATTCCATATTTGCACTTGGGGGAAGTCACACGTTCCAATTCCGTGCCTGGTGTGGTGGTTCACACTGTTTAGAAGAAAACTCTGCTGCACAAGTCATTTCTGCTGGCCATTCATAAATATGTCTCTAATTTAGTTGCTTCCAAGCTGGGATAGTTCTCCTAATCAAGGACCAACTTTCAGCCGTTCTGATTTGCGTAAAAACCAATGTCAAGTCTGTTTTAGAAGCTGTGCCTAGTTTTACTAGTTCTTGTAAGTACAGCTGTATATTCAGAGTGCAAATTATAGAGGTCAAATATTAGGAAAAATGTTGGACATTAGTACAGCCTATCACCGTTAAAAATAAAATTCCTTGAAACGCTGCTACGATATTTCATTGTTGTGCTGGAAAACACATATCGCTCTCCTTCCTCCTTACCCTCAGCAGAGATGGTTCTTTGTAACCATGGACGTTTGGGAGAGCCTTTTTGTTTCCACATTGTCTTGGTAAGCACTAAAAAACAAGGAGGCACTGCCACTTGCTGTTTGCTGTTTCCCTTTTAGGAAAGGGAATGCAATAACAGTTGACAGATCCCCGCTGCTTAATGAAAATGAATCATCAAAGCTCATGATGGGTAAGAAATAGTAGAACTACATATTCTGGATGTGTAAATAAATGTCATTTGCTTGGAAAATTGATGGAGTTTTGAAACCTAGCTCATTCCACTCTAGTTCATAATCTAAATGCTTTTGTGCATTTCTCAGTGAGAGCTTGTTTAATTCAGTTGCAAGAACTGAATTAAGTAGATGCTAGAATAGGTATATTTCAAAAATCTCCATAATGGCTTTATTTCTAAATTCACGTACTGTATGCCCATAAATGACAATAAACTTCAATCTCTTTTCTAACTACCGACATTGTTTTCCTGTACTTGACGGTGAAAAGTTGCATTGCATTTGTGTAATGATAGCTGGGCCTGGCAGGGTATTCAAAGATTATTTTTTCTCTCAAAAGGTCATTTCAGACTCTCAATTTTTCCAGAAACGGGCTTGACGCAGCTGGTAAGTAAAGTAGCAAACCGCTCACCCGACGGGACTCCTTCAGGCCAGTTGATTGACGGAAATGATTCCTCTCTGGCCAAAAGGATTCCTGCCCAAGGTGAGCATTTATTCGTGCGGCGGCCCAAACTGCCGGCAGAATGATTAGAAATGATGGAGTCTGGAAAATGAATCGCACTGGCTTGCTCCCTCGCTTTCTCTCACCAGGACCGTCTTTCTTTAAACAGGGAGAAGGCAGTGACAGAGGCAAGCCTGGAAAGATTCTGCCCTCTTCTCCACCCCGCAGTGGAGGATAGTGTTGATTCAAGGCAAGTATCCATTTTTTTGTCCATTGTAAGAAAATGATTTGAATGAGACTTTTTTTGTTCTGCCAATGCATATCTTCTTCCGAGATGTTGGATGGGGCAGCCTCTCGAAGGTGGGGGTGTCTGAGCGGAGTTTGGGACTTGCCATGATAATAAGAGTTGCTTTCCCTCACCCCTGAAGCCCAGCCCCCTCTATTTGTACGTCACCCTATCCCCTCTGAAGCCTGGAGTCTGTACTTCGGGACTGAGTCCCTCAAATGGCGGAGCTCTTTTGCTTCCAGTGTGGTAAGTAGTCATATTAAAAACGGCTACTTTTTACCCAGCGTCGATAATGGTTCGGCTTTGTGAAAACGTCACCATCTTCTCCACCCACCATTCGCTGGGGAGATGACAGAAAGCCGCTAATGGGCTCCTGGCTGGTTATCTTTGCCCGTCACACGGTTCCTTGGGAGCCTCTAACTAGAGCCACCATCCTCCTTGGCTCCCCGGGCAGAATTCCTGTCGGACACTGAACAGTCATGGAGACTGAACAAAAGCAGCCATCCTGGGCCCTCTTATCCTTCAAGGAGTTGTTTTTCCTTCAGGTGCCCCACAAGTGATGTGTTATTTATGGCATACAAGCTGGGAAAATCTAGTTTAAATAAAAATTTCCAAGCAAATATGACTTTTTTGTGCTTCTCAGCCCAGCTGGTTTGAAGTGGTGGTAAACATGCCACTTAAGCAATCTGGGCCATTTTCCAGCTTTTCTTTATTGTGCTTTAGGACCTAATGGGCCACTAAAAGGAGTAATTGTAGCATTTGTTAAATAACAGTAGCAGGTAGAGCTTTACTGTCCTGCTGGCAAAGGCCTGCATCTCACTGTGCCTTTCTCCTCTCTTTCCAGGATTAGCCCCAGCCCTGCTGTCACCTCGTCACCGTGGGACAATTTAGGGAAGTTGACTGTCGGGAAAGGTGAGAAGTTTCTCCCGCCGTCCGGTATGACGTGGCCGCTCTGGAACCAAGGCAGGTATCCCCGGACGCAGCTGCCGGAGACGGCGATTCGGGAGTTGGGGTCAGCCGAGGCTCGAGGCAAAGTTATTTGACCGTTTCACTGTTTTTCCTTCTGATGCTGTGGGACTAGGGTGGGTTCTCTTTGAGGGGCTGCGCAGGGGAAATGAGTTCTGTGGCACTCTCTCATTCCCCTTCTATTTGAGCTAATGCCAGAAGTGTTCAGTCAGCAGCAATCCCTCCACCTCCATCCCTCCCCGTCCCCGGGACAGGGAGAGTCCGTCTTTGAGGGAACTCTCCCAGGCTCTGCTGAGTGTCAGCGTGTCCCTTCCACCCTCCTTTGGCCCCTGGGGCCTTTCTGTTCCCGCTATTTAGGCCGTAGCAGGAAAGACCAGGGGAGGAAGGGAAGTACCTGGAAGGCAAGCAGACACCCCTGCCTCCCTCTTGGTTCTCCCCACTCACTCCATCCCCACGGTGCCCCTGGGATGACACCTCTGCCTCAAGCTTGGGAGGAGATGGAGGCAGAAGTGTATGAGCACATTATTTGAGACATCTTCCCTCCCTGGGGCAAATGTAGGATCCTGATCTCCCCCTCTTCTGGCTCTGCCCCCTGCATCTGACCTAGTTGCCCCTCTCCCTGCCTCTTTATCCTTCCTGGCCTGTTGATCCACTTCCTTCTTTCTGCTTCTTGGGATGTAATCCACTCCTAGTAGAAAGGCCCAGGTGGGTGGGGGCCGGGAACCAGCCCAAGCTGGGAAAGCCATATCCTTCCCCCGAGCCTCCGCTGCCAGCTAATTCAAGGACCCAGAGGTGCCCCTCCGGGCCCCTCCCTGTGATTAACTCCAGTCCTTGGAGGCAACTGCTCACCGATTCATCATTCAGGGTGGCAGCGGGGAGAGGAGAGAGCTTATGCTCTCACCTCCCACGAGCCAGAATTCGTCTGACAGCCGATGCTGGTAGGCCCCTTAGATCATATACCGTGGGTGCACAACTTTGGACATTGGCCATTTCCAGGAATGTGAGTCTACTGTCCTCCTGTTTATTACGTGGCAATGCAAATCTGTGAGGAAAGGGCCAAAATCACATCCATAAAGCTGCCCTACTACAGTTTATGCCTTTACATTTTAACTGCTTAATCATTTAGATTTGTCACAAGATAAACGCAAAGCAGTATCCAACCTGGGCCCTCCACCCTCCACCCCCCGAGACAGGGTCTGCAGGCGCTGACCCTGGGGATTGAGAGTCCGCCACACTGCAGGAATTTAAAAAACCAAGAGGCAGTTTGGCAGAGCAGGTTTTTTAAAGGAACTCTCAAGGAGGGATCTGCCTTCAGCTCTCCTCCCTCTTCCTCGCCCCACCTTCCAGTAGCTCTCTAGACATTAGCTCAGTCCCTGTCCTGCTTCCCAGTTCTCTCCTGCCCAAGATCAGCAAGCTCCCCTCACAAGGTAATATAACCTGACATCTCTCTTCTTCCCCGCTCCCCTCCACAGGCTCCACCACCAAACCATGTAACTCATAGGTCCGTAGCCACCACAGCCTTCGCCAGACAACACTCACATAGACAACCAGGGGCTCCACTGAACTTGTAACCTGATGGATTTAGGACAGCCCCCCACTCCTGGACCCCAGAATTATGATGGGCAGATGGAGGTTGGGTGAAATTGACCATTTTTCATAAGAAAAATGTGGGGAAGGGCACCGTTCATTGTATCCAAGCTAGATGCAGACCTGGCGCGGAAACCGTATTTACGGGTCTGGCGCCAATCGTCATGACCACTCCTAAAATGGAACGAGTGAAAGGTTCAGTAATATCCCAGCCAGATTCCCCTCCAGGTCATCAGGCAAACTCCTTTGGGTCCTGCGACGAAAGGAAGGTTAAAACTGTGTCAGTATTAATACCGCTTTGGCTTAAATGGTGTCGAAAAACGGCAGGTGTGGTTTTTTTATGGTATTTACGTGTGCCGAGATGTATTCTAAAAGAGGAGCATTGTTTGTTTGATTTGATCCCTTTATTAAGTTACGAGCAAAGGCTAAAGTTCTGCAGTAATACTTGTTGGAAAAAGAGCCTCCAACCTCCTCCCCTCCCCAGTTTCATAACAGCGCAAATGGCAGCGATCTCATTTCCAGTCCAGCTGCAGGCCCAGCCCAGGGTTAGGCGTCCCTCCCACCCCCAGGGTCCCGGACGCCCCATCTGAGCGCTGCAGGTCAGGCCGTTCCCTCTCTGCCTTCCTTTGTTCCCCCTACCTCACTACTCCTTCCACCACTTCCTTTGGACTGAACACACAATTGTCTCTCTTGCTAAGTAATTGAAGTTTCAGTGGCCACTGCGCTCTGTCCTGCCTCACCCGCAGCCCCCGCCCAGAGTACCTGGGAGGTGACCGTACCCTCTGCGTCCCTCTAATAATAATTGTGGCATCCGTTAAGCGCTTACTGTATGCCGGGTACTGTCCTAAGTGCTGGGGTGGCTACAAGGTGATCAGGTTGGACATTCCAGAGGGAGGGCAGTGGCTGCTGAGGTTACATTTTCAGAAAGAAAAAAAGTTTTAGGCCAAAGGGAAGGGTCAAGGGGCAGACAGGAAAGGTACTGGGGAAGGAAAGCATTTAAAGTGTAATTTTTCCTTTCAGTGCTCAGCCCTCCCGTCAGGGCTGCTTCTGGAATGGATCTTAACTGCTCGTTCTGTGGAAAAGCATAGTCTGCGAGAAATACAACCTCGTTTTTGAGGCGTGTAAGTAATCCTGTTTGTAGGGTTGGGTGTGGCTGTAGTTCTTTTGTAGTAATTTTTAACAGAGCAGCGGAGGCCCCAGAAAAAAGTATTTTTTTGTGGGACTGAGTCCTGAGGGGCTGCTTAATTGATCCTTCATGTCTTTCTCTTCTTGTTCCCCTACCCTCTCAAAAAGATACTGCCATGCCTGAAAAGTTGATTTCTGTGTATTTAAAGTGCATTTTGCTACAGTAAAAACTTTGGATAGCACGGCAGCACACAGTCCTCTTGAACTGGGGGGGAAAAGGCTAATTCTCTTCCCTGTGGCACTCTGACATTTAAATGCTTACTCACCCGGATAATAATAATGGTGATATTTAAGTGCTTACTATGTGCCAAGCACTGTTCTAAGCACTGTGGGAGATACAAGGTAATCAGGTTGACCCACACGGGGCTCACAGTCAATCCCCATTTTACCGACGAGGTAACTGGCACAGAGAAGTGAGGTGACTTGCCCAAAGTCACACAGCTGACAAGTGGCAGAGCCGGGATTGGAACCTCCAACTCCCAAACCCGGGGATCTTTCCACTAAGCCAGGCTGCTTCTCTTCTCCATCAAACCTCTCGCCACCCTCCCAAACTCCGGGGCCAGATGCTGACACAAAAAGGCCAAGAGAAAAGGAGAGGAAAAGCTGACGGGAACAGAAGGATCCGGGTGGATGTGGGGGTGGCGGTGGGAGAGTGCCCAGCTGGGATGGGATGATACCTGTCCCCCTCTTGTCCCCGAGATTTGGAGTTGGTCTTGCCCTGTATGGAGCCTGGTCAAAAATGGACAAGGCGGGGCGCTTCCATTTGCCTGCTGAGTGTGGCAAGGGAAAAAAATGCCTTTTTTGAGAGGATTTTTTTCTTTTAAAGGATTTACTTATATTCCGTGTCTCTGTCCGGGGGCGGTTCCGGGCGATAGGGACCTAGCATCCCCCAGCCAGAACGAGGGTCTTTGCTCAGGGAGGTGACCCGGGGGCTCACCAGCTCGGCAGCGTGGGGATGGGTTTTCTGGAACTGCCGCTGTCCTTCTCTTGGGAGACCTTCGAGATGTCTTCTGGAGTCCTTCCTCCCTCCTCAAAGGCAGTGGCAGCCTAAGGCCGTCTTCTAATCTATCTATCGATACAGGGCTTAGTACAGTGTTCTGCACACAGTAAGCAGTCAATAAATATGGTTGATGATGATTTTCCTTCCCGCCCTTAGACCCTGCGTTGCCGGCGGCCCACGGCTTCGTCGGCGCTCCGGGAAGAAGCGTTGAGGAGGAGGCCTCCTCCCGGCCCGAGGGTCAGACCACCGTGGCCGTGTTCCTCCTTTTTGATCTGTTTCGGAGAAAAGTCACGAGAGCCACCAAAGGTATGCAGAGGGTGGACGAGGCCACGAGCAGTCCGATCACAGCCAAGGCAGGGCGGGGGTACTCTTTAGTCACCAGCTGTCCCTGGAAGCAAGAAGTGGTGGTGTTAGGGGAGCAGGGGCTAGTTTGCCCTCCCTCATCTCTAACCCCGGGCCTCAGGGCGGGGAACTTGGCCTCCACAACCCAGCTGCACTTCAGCCTCAGGCCCCTGTCCCGCCAGCTAAGGCCTCCTTCAGAGAAACAAGTGAACTTGGGCTGGATTTCCAGAAATGATTGCTGTTTTACAATGAACATTTTTCCTTCTCACTCTGAGGAGATTCTGAACTTCATTACAATCTTTTGCAATAGCAGTTAGCAGTCATTTAACTTTAGAGTGTGTGAAAAAGCTTTTTTTTCTTTTTTTTGTCCTGTCTCTGCCTGTTTCCAGTGCCTGTCACTCTTCTCTTGTGTGTCTTTCTGTGACTCTCCCTCCTGGTCTCTGTAAGTCTTACCTCAGTCTCCCTGGTGCTGTGGGTCTCTCACCATGTTTCTTTTGTCTCTCATCACTCTATTCATCTCTGTCTCTGTGGGTCTCCATCTCATCCCAGAGCTTTTTTTTTTTTAATGACATTTATTAAGCGCTTTCTACGTGCAAAGCACTGTTCTAAGCACTGGGAAGGTTACTAGGTGATCAGGTTGTCCCACAGTCTTAATCCCCATTTTACAGATGAGGGAACTGAGACACAGAGAAGTGAAATGACTTGCCCAAAGTTACACGGCTGACAATTGGCGGAGGTGGGATTTGAACCCATGACCTCGGATTCCAAATCCTGTACTCTTTCCACTGAACCACGCTGCTTCTCTATAATAATAATGTTGATATTTGTTAAGTGCTTACTATGTGCAAAGCACTGTTCTAAGCGCTGAGGAGGTTACAAGGTGATCAGGTTGTCCCACGGGGGGCTCACAGTCTTAATCCCCATTTTACAGATGAGGGAACTGACGCCCAGAGAAGTGAAGTGACTTGCCCAAAGTTACACAGCTGACAATTGGCAGAGCTGGGATTTGAACCTGTGACCTCTGACTCCAAAGCCCGGGCTCTTTCCACTGAGCCACGCTGCTTCTCTTGACACACAGTAAGCACTTAGCAAATGTCATTAAAAAAATCGTCCCCCATGGGGTGCAAAACAGGGATCCTGTGAAATCCCTCTCTGGAGAATTTCATTCTGCGTTCACCAGGGCTAAATCGCAGTGCTGTGTTTGCCATATTGCACAGGGTGGGATTGATTTTTTCAGAGTAAAACCCGGACAGGCTGTACCAACCGTGATTTGCGTGGCGTCGTGGTGGTTGGCTGTGAAGAGGCACTGAACCTACCTGGGTGGCGTCCCAAGCCTGATACCGCAGGGTTCCAGTGAGGATGTAGTCCACCAGGTAGAAGATGAACAGGCTGACGATCAGCACGGGGCTGACAAATGCCCACATAGTTTTCCAGTACCAGCTTGGCTTCCGTCCGGTCATCATTTTAAGATCGTTTGCGAACCTGTGAGCGAAGAAAAGAGAAAAACAAACCTCATTATAGGCATCTTCCTGCATTTTGTGTTACAGGGCGGGTGCTGACTAGAGCCGCCTAGGAACCTTCTTCCAGAAACAAAACGTTGGCCGCTGGGCTGTGGGGGGGCGAGGGGCTTGCGGTGGACTGTCTGTGTCAGGGCCACCCCAGTTGAGGCTGATTAGTCAGGTCCTGTTGTCTGCTTTCCTTGGTATCTCCTTCAGAGTGGAGAGCTGGGCAGGAGAGGAATTAGCACATGTAGGCCCTGTTCTGATTTAGTAGAAGAGAGGAGTTTGGGGATTACTGCCTGTCGTTTTGGACGAGTGAATGTTGGAAAGGAATTGGGCCCGTTTTAGGCAAGTGCTGTGTTTCTGTGCTCTTTCAGTCAGAGGAAAGGAGGGTCCGGGTGATATGGCTGGATCTCCCCAACAGCCCTTCCGCAGACTGGCCCTCTTTCTGCGGCTGCTTTTGGGGTCTAATTCAGTTTCAGCACTGTACCCCACCCTGCCATTTACCTCCTACTCCATCCCTCGCCCCAGTGGGCAGGGTTGTTCTTCTCTCCCTAAGTCCCCAATCCTCCTGCATCTGGCCCCATGCCCGCACTCACCCAACCGCCACGTCAGCGGGAGAGCAAGTGCTGAAGAGGGGACAGCAGGCCCAACCGTCCGCCCGAAAGAGCCACCTCCTGCCCCTGGATCCATTGTCTCCCTGCGGTGAGCAAGCCCAGGCCTTCCTGCCTGTTCGGCAGCACAGCTACCGTTCTCGGAGAATGGCCCGTTCGCTGGCAAGCTGAAACAAGCACTTGTGGATTGCTGTCATACTTTCCCAAATGCTGGTGCGCTGACTGCTCCATTAAATACCATTAATACTGCCGTTACCTCTACTTACGCCTGGGCTTTTATCTTCTGGGGGCTCACACAACCGCATGCCTCGTACCACCGCTTCCACCGTGATTAGTACAATCAGAGAAGGGGCTCTAGATCGATCTCTTACCTCCTTAGCCCATAAATGTAACAAACGGCAATAGTTTCCACCAGGACAATGAGCAGTAAGGACAGGGTGGCTGCGTAGTCATTGAATATGTCAAACCAGTAGTTTCCGGATTCCAAGGTGAACACCAAGCCGATGATGCAGTTAAGGAAACACACCAGACCTGGAGGGGCGGGCACAGCAGCCAGTTAAACGTCACACTCGGTCACCTCTCTGCCCTGAAAATAGTCACCGGGGCCCGTCCTTCGCCTGCGGTGAGTCTGGGCTGCTGCCCCTCTTCCTTCACCAGTCCACTAACCTGAGATGGCCTCCCTGGGCAGGCGGGTGGAAATGAACCTGCTGTCCGTCAGAGGCGTGAGGATGGCGGCGGTGTTCCCCAGCATGCTCCCGATCCCCAGCATCAGCAGCATGACGAAGTACAGCACCGACCACAGCTGGGACACCTCCATGTTTTTAATGGCTTCGCTATAGACAATAAACGCCAGTCCGGTCCCTTGGACAGCCTGCCCACAGTGAAAAGGCAGCGTATCAGCTAGGAAACACGGGGCCATCCTTCCTTCCTGACCAAACGGCCCGCAGGGGCTGGGACTTGCCTCCCTAAAAGTCCCCTGGCTTTGCCTAGATAGGAGGAAACTTTTAGACCGTGAGCCCACCGTTGGGTAGGGACCGTCTCTACATGTTGCCAACTTGTACTTCCCAAGCGCTTAGTCCAGTGCTCTGCACACAGTAAGCGCTCAATAAATACCATTGATGATGAAACAAGCCGCTGCAGTGTGGCCTCGTAGCTAGCGCACCGAAGGACCTCGGTTCTAATCCTACCTCTGCCACTCGCCTGCTCTGGAACCTTGGGCAAGTCTCCTAACTTCTCCGTGCCTCGTTCCCTCCTATGTAAAATGAGGATTAAGGCTGTGAGTCCAACCTGATTAACTTGTAGCTATCCCAGCGCTTGGAACAGCGCCTGGCACCTACAAAGCACTTAAATGCCGTTAAAAAAAAAAAGCTGGTCTAACCTGTGGGCCCCATTTAACTCTGGAAAGCTGTGTGGGCAGGAGTTCTGAACCAAGTAATTACTACCCCTCCGAGGCCAAGTGAAGCAGTGTGGCTCAGTGGAAAGAGCACAGGGTTGGGAGTCAGTGGTCATGGGTTCGAATAATAATAATAATAACGATGGCATTTATTAAGCGCTTACTATGTGCAAAGCACTGTTCTCAGCGCTTGGGGGGATACAAGGTAATCAGGCTGTCCCACGGGGGGGCTCACAATCTCAATCCCCATTTTACAGATGAGGTAACGGAGGCCCAGAGAAGTTAAGTGACTTGCCCAAAGTCACACAGCTGGTAAGTGGCAGAGGCAGGATTTGAACCCATGACCTCTGACCCCCAAGCCCGGGCTCTTTCTACTGAGCCACGCTGCTTCTCTAATCCCAGCTCCACCACATAATAATAAGAATAATAATAATGATGGCATTTGTTAAGCGCTTACCATGTGCAAAGCACTGTTCTAAGTACTGGGGAGAATACAAGGTGATCAGGTTGTCCCACGTGGGGCTTACAATCTTAATCCCCATATTACGGATGAGGTAAAATGGGAATTAAGATTGTGAGCCCCAAATGGGACAACCTGATCACCTTGTATCCTCCCCAGGGCTTAGAAGAGTGCTTTGCACATGGTAAGTGCTTAACAAATTCATTCATTCATTCAATCGTATTTATTGAGCACTTACTGTGTGCAGAGCACTGTACTAAGCGCTTGGGAAGTACAAGTCAGCAACATATAGAGACGGTCCCTATCCAAAAACGGGCTCACAGTCTAGAAGGGGGAGACAGACAACAAAACGTGTCGACAGGTGTCAAAAACATCAGAATAAACAGAATTAGAGCTATATGCACATCATTAAGAAAATAGAGTAGTAAATATGTACAAGTAAAATAAATAGAGTGATACATCTGTACAAACATGCCATCATTATTATTATTATGTGGCAGAGCTGGGATTAGAGAAGCAGGTAACAGGCGCAGAGAAGTTAAGTGACTTGCCCACAGCTGACAAGTGGCGGAGCCGGGATTTGAACCCATGACCTCTGACTCCAAAAACCGGGCTCTTTCCACCGAGCCACGCTGTGTGACCTGTAAATATGTGCTTCCTACCCTGCTGCCATGCAGCGACGGCAGAGCCGTTCGTGGACATCTGGAGTCTGGATTGGGCAGGGGTACTCGTTGGCCCAGCTGCCGGGTTCCAACCATCCACTTGCCCCCGCGGGACTCGATGATGCAGGCTCAGCTGGCTGCCCAAGTGGGGAAAAATGTGGCCGCTCGCATTTGCCTCGTAAAGAAACAAGGATTCTCTGACATTTGTTCACGTCCTTTCCCAAACTGGAGCTAGACTCCTCTGGTCTGCGGGAGCCTGCTGCTGAGCAGGCCCAGGCGGCTAGTTCCCTCCTAGAAACAGGCAGAGGAGAACGGATGCTCTCTCCCGGCCCATATTACTGGTTCAGTAATATGGAAGCATAGGAAGCACTTAACAAATACCAATATTACTATTATAGCACTTATCTCTCTAAACCTTTCACTTCTTTTTGCCTCAGTTACCTTCTCTGTAAAGTGGAGATTAAGACTGTGACCCTCACGTGAGACACGGACTGTGTCCAACCTGATTATTTTGTTTCTGCCCCGGTTTTTAGTACAGTGCCTGACACACAGTAAGTGATTAACCAGCTCACTGTGGGCAGGGAAAATGTCTACCGTCAACCTGGTTTTCCTCAGAAAACGTCACACCAACTGATCCCAGTAATACAGTCTGTTTCAGAGTTCAAAAACTCATTCAACTTCCTCTCCACTCTCTTAGAACTGTCAAAGGGGGTCAGGTTTCTGGCTTCCGTGGCCAGGGCGTCCCTTACCGTGGCCAGCTCCGCTTCCAAACTGCAGTTTTTCATTTGCGGGAGCACCTCAGCGTATTCATCCGGGTAGGTAGCCGCTAGGTAATCCCTCATCTGCTCGAGGTTGCCGGCCGTCAGGGATCCGTCCTCCAGGTCGAAAACGTTGGTCAGCAGCAGGATCACCCTGTAGGGTCCACGTTCACATCGTTAGCTCCCCCGGACATGAACTCTAATGTCCTACGGTGTTTGACAAACAGTGTAAAAGCTAGATGGGCTTCTGAGGCTGCCCTTCCCACCCCTAACCCCCTCTCTCCACCCAGATAGTGTTTGGGGCCTGTTTCTCTGGTGGGATTCAGAGTTGAGACGATCCCAGCTATGATAGCGCTGGATCGTGTCTCCCCAGGACACAACTCTGGACAACAAAGACGGGGAGAAAAGACCACCCTCCGGGCTAATTCATGTTTTTTTGAAAACGAGCGTATCTATGTATGGATCTGTGTGTGTTCTGCACAATAATAGTAGTAAAAAAAAAAACCCCACAAGCCAAACTGATCTTACAGCTGTGATATTTTTTCATTCAAGGGAAAAGGCGGGGGAAATGTCACGCTTTACCCATTTGGCTCCAGACAAGCCAAGATGAGTCCTGGCCCGGGGGTAGCTGGAAGGACCCGCAGCTTGGAAGCCTGGGTCCCCCAGGAGCGGCAGAGATTGGGGACCCAGCTGGCCCTGGGCCCCACTCGTGGGAAACATCCTTGGACTGCAGCCGTGGCAAAGAAGTCACACATCACCGCCCACCCTGGCCAGAAAATACAGCAGCCGGGAGA
The DNA here is from genome assembly GCF_015852505.1 of Tachyglossus aculeatus. Taxonomy (NCBI): domain Eukaryota; kingdom Metazoa; phylum Chordata; class Mammalia; order Monotremata; family Tachyglossidae; genus Tachyglossus; species Tachyglossus aculeatus. The sequence goes on along the minus strand of NC_052067.1, from coordinate 36,931,707 downwards.
CCCGGAGAATAACAAGCCTCCTCCCCTCCATTCAAAAAACCTAGCCCTGGGTCCAGAGTGGCCTGTAGAGTGCAAGCGCAGGAAGTAGCTGGAAGGAAACTTGCGCAGCTGAAAGTGATCTTACAACCAAACTCACAAGAACCACACTGTAATGTTTAACAGAGGGGACTGCTGCATCCTGGACTTTCACTTAATGCAAAACTTCCTCCTGGCACACCCAGCTCCTGGAAATACCACCAGCAGGGGTAAAGCTGCCCTTCCTCTGCCCATCCGCCAAGCTAGCTCTCTTCCTCCCTTCAAGGCCCTACTGAGAGCTCACCTCCTCCAGGAGGCCTTCCTTCCTCTCCCCCTCGTCCCCCTCTCCATCCCCCCATCTTACCTCCTTCCCTTCTCCACAGCTCCTGTATATATGTTTGTACATATTTATTACTCTATTTCACTTGTACATATCTATTCTATTTATTTTATTTTGTTAGTATGTTTGGTTTTGTCTCCCCCTTTTAGACTGTGAGCCCACTGTTGGGTAGGGACTGTATATGTTGCCAATTTGTACTTCCCAAGCACTCAGTACAGTGCTCTGCACACAGTAAGCGCTCAATAAATACGATTGATGATGATAAAGCTGGAAAGCAGAATGCCAGGAGCAGGGCATGACAGGGATAGAGAAACCCGGGCAGCCCATTACAGGACCTCAGGCAGGGATCAATCCTGTGTGTGTGTGTAGCCTTTCAGCCCACATTTCCCCCTTCCTCAAGAACCTCCAGTTGTTGCCCATCCACTGCCACATCCAACAGAAACTCCTCACCATTGGCTTTAAAGCAGTCAATCACTTCACCCCCTCCTATCTTACTATGTACATTTCCTACTACAATCTAGCATGTTCACTTTGCTCTTCTGACATCAACCACCCTACTCAGTGTACCTCAGTTTTTGTCTGTCTCACCAATGACCCCTTGACCGAGTCCCGCCTCTGACCTGAACTCCCTCCCTCTTCATCCCTAACGATCATTCTCCCCACCTTCAAAGCCCTGTTAAAATCTGTTAAAATCTGTTAAAATCACATCTCCAAGAGGCCTTCCCGGAGTCCCCATTTTCCCTACTTCTCCCTGCTGTCACCTTTGCGCTTGGATTTGTACCCTTTATTCACTCAGCCCTCAGCCCCACAGCACTTGTGTAAATAATTCATAATTGTAATATCTGTCTCCCCATCTAGACTATCAACTCTGTTATATTGTACTCTTCCAAACACCGTACAGTGCTCTGCATTCATTCAATCGTATTTATTGAGCGCTTACTGTGTACTAAGCACTTGGGAAGTACAAGTTGGCAACATATAGAGACGGTCCCTACCCAACAGTGGGCTCACAGTCTAGAAGTCTGCACCGTCTGCACACAGTAAGCATTCAATAAATGACTGATTTTTTTGTGTGTGCGTGTGGGAGACGCACGCACGCACAAGCAGGGCTTGACAGGAGCCGAGAAATCGGAGAAGCCTATTTCAGGATCTCAGGCAGGGATTAAGAGTATGAGTGTATAATAAATGATTTATTTAATGTCTGTCTCCACCTCTAAACTGTAAGCTCATTGTGGGTAGGGAAGGTGTTATACTAGAACAGTGCTTTGCACATCGTAAGCGCTTAACAAATGCCATTATCATCATCATCAATTGAATGAATACAAATACATATAAATATAAATACAATTGAATGAATAAATGAATGCAGAGCACTGTACAGTGTCTGGAAGAGTACAGTATAACTCTGTTATACGGTACTTCCCAAGTGCTTAGTACAGTGCTTTCCGCACACATCAAGTGCTCAATAAATACCAAAGATGATGACGGGTGTGGTGAAGACTGTGAGTTGTCATCATCCCCTCATCTCTACGATAAAACAGTCCATAACAGTCTTTATGCATGAGGAGCCATTTTGAGCTGTTGGAAGCAAACATTGACCTGATTAATTTGTACGTGCCCCAGTGCTTAGAACAGTACTCGACAAATAGTAAGCACTCAAGTACCATTATTATTATTCGATACTATTTTTTCCATCGAGCTATCTGAAATTGAAACACTAATATTGACAGACCGTCACAGAACATAATCAGCTAAACAAATGAAGAATACTAATATTCTGATTATACAAGTGTGATAGGCTCAGTGGAACTGAAAAGGAGACCTTGGGAGATGTTCTCTATTTTCTGCAATTGGTCCCATAAAGTACTTTAAAAGTACAATCACTCTCAAATTAAAAACAAAGGGGAACTGAGTTCCAGCCTCAAGTCTCCCAGCCTGGCTGCTAACTTTAAGCTCTATTTCCCAGATCCCTGGATTCCTATAAATTGCCCCTGAAGATGATGATGAAAGGAAGGTTTTTCCCCCTCTCTACACTGAAATGCATGTGGCCTGAAAAGGCCTTTCCCAAATAGTTTGCTCAAAAATGGTCCCAGGACTCACTTTCCCTTTGGTGGGGAGTAGGAGGGAAGGGAAGGGATAGAGGGGAAGGAGGGAAAGATTTCCGAGCCCACAGTATTGAACACAGCTTGCAGATGATTGCCTTAAACCCAGAACAAACTCAGGTAATGGGAGGAATGTGCCTACAACAGCTCTCCTCCGTTGTAATATTAAATGTGTCCTTTTGCTATAGCGTTACTGACTTCTAAAGCCGGTATTTCAGTACTCTTACTTCGCTCTAAGACTACATAGTTTGCCTTGGCCTAAAGTTTCTTTTTTCTCTCTGGAAAAACTTTGACTTGCTTTAATTGTTGCCAAATTGTACTTTCCAAGCGCTTGGTGCAGTGCTCTGCACACAGTAAGCGCTCAATAAATACCGTTGAATGAATGAATGAATGAACTGAATGAGGCTAGCTTCATAGGGCAATCAGGCGGGGGTTCGGGGGAGCAAGAGAGAGACTGATAATAATAACTGCCCTTGATAAGTCCTTATTAAGTGCCAGGCCACCTCCTCAGGAGGTCCTCCCTGCTTAGTCATCAGTCACTCCTCTCCTTTTCAGTCAGGCCATTCCCTCTGCCACCCCAGCACTCCGATTATGCGCTTATCTATTTATTCATTTTCGATTTATCCATGGGTTGATCACGTAAATTTACTCACGCTATTTGCCTTTGTGTGTGTGTGCAAGCTCCGGATGGTGTTTGTTAAGCACTTACTATGTGCCAAGCACTGCTCTAAGCACTGGGGTAGATCAGTAATTTTCTCTGGGAGTGGAAGGCAGTTATGAATTTACTTCAGGGGCAAGATTGGGAATTGAGAATAGACATTCCCCTCTGTCTTTCCAAGGGGTAGTGCATCTGTACCACTCATGAAGAATCAAGTGAATTCTTAGCTTTATCATTAAAAGAATAGATCAACAATACATCAATATTCTCCTGTGTTGAGAGGTGAAACAGATCAGCTCTTAGGGATTGCATGGTGAAACATTTCATAAATATGCAACCAACAATCAATCAGTGTCATCTCCTACGAGAGGCCTTCCCTAACTAAGCCTTCTTTTTTCCGGACACCCTCACCCTCTATGTCTTCTGCGCACCTATGTAGTCTGATAACTATGTTGCCAACTTGTACTTCCCAAGCTCTTAGTACAGTGCTCTGCACACAGTAAGCGCTCAAAAAATATGATTGAATGAATGAATGAATACAAGGTCATCAGGTTGCCCCCCGTGGGGCTCACTGTCTTTTAGTCCCCGTTTTACAGTTGAGGGAGCTGAGGCTCCCCGCTTTTAGACTGTGAGCCCACTGTTGGGTAGGGGCTGTCTCTATATGTTGCCAATTTGTACTTCCCAAGCGCTTAGTACAGTGCTCTGCACATAGTAAGCGCTCAATAAATACGATTGTTGATGCTGATGAGGCACAAAGAAGTGACTTACCCAAGGTCACACTTACCAAATCCCACTTCAACTACTACATCAGCCTCCTCCCTGACATCCCTAACCTCCAGCCTCTCCCCGCTCCAGTCCTTACTTCACCCTGCTGCCCAGATTATTTTTTTCCCCTCAAACATCATTCTGTGCATGCCTCCCCACCTCTCAAAATCCTCCAGTGATTCCCTAGCCATCTTCGCAACAACTTCCCTTCATTTTGAAAGCAATCAGCTCTCCCCAACTCCTAGAAGTCAGGCATTTATGTACATATCTGTAGCTTTATTTATCCCTTTGCTTTTTCCCAGTCCCAGCCCCAAACCACTTATGTACATAGAGAAGCAGCGTGGCTCAGTGGAAAGAGTCCGGGCTTTGGAGTCAGAGGTCATGGGTTCAAATCCCAGCTCTGCCAATAGTCAGCTGTGTGATTTTGGGCAAGTCACTTCACTTCTCTGGGCCTCAGTTCCCTCATCTGTAAAATGGGGATCAAGACTGTGAGCCCCACACGGGACAACCTGGTCACCTTGTAACCTCCCCGGCGCTTAGAACAGTGCTTTGCACATAGTAAGCGCTTAACAAATACCAACATTATTATTATTATTATTATAGAGAAGCAGTGTGGTTCAGTGGAAAGAGTACAGGCTTGGGAGTCAAAGGTCATGGGTTCAAATCCCGGCTCCGCCAATTGTCAGCTGTGTGACATTGGGCAAGTCACTTCACTTCTCGGTGCCTCAGTTCCCTCATCTGTAAAATGGGGATGAAGACTGTGAGCCCCCCCGTGGGACAACCTGATCACCTTGTAACCTCCCCAGTGCTTAGAACAGTGCTTTGCACATAGTAAGCGCTTAAATACCAACATTATTATTATTATTATTATAGAGAAGCAGCGTGGTACAGTGGAAAGAATACAGGCTTTGGAGTCCAAGGTCATGGGTTCAAATCCCAGCTCTGCCAACAGTCAACTGTGTGACTTTAGGCAAGTCACTTCACTGTGCCTCAGTTCCCTCATCTATAAAATGGGGATGAAGACTGTGAGCCCCACGTGGGACAACCTGGTCACTTTGTAACCTCCCCAGCGCTTAGAACAGTGCTTTGCACATACCGCTTAACACATAACCAACATTACTGTTATTATTATTATTATTATTATTATAGAGAAGCAGCATGGTCCAGTGGAAAGAGTACAGGCTTTGGAATCCGAGGTCATGGGTTCAAATCCCAGCTCCGCCAACTGTCAGCTGTGTGACTTTGGGCAAGTCACTTAACTTATCTGTGCCTCAGTTCCCTCATCTGTAAAATGGGGATGAAGACCATGAACCCCACTTGGGACAACCTGGTCACCTCGTAACCCCCCCAGCGCTTAGAACAGTGCTTTGCACATAGTAAGCGCTTAATAAACGCCATTATTAAATCTGTAATTTTATTGATTTGTATTGATATCTGTCTCCCCTACTCTAGACTGTGAGCTTGTTTTAGGCAGGGAATGCCACTGCTTATTGTTGTATTGTACTTTCCCAAGCACTTAGTACAGTGCTCTGCACACAGTAAGCGCTCAATAATTATGATGAAATGAATGAATAGTAGTAATGATAGTATTTATTAAGGGCTTCCTGTGTGCAAAGCACTGTATTACATGTGGGGAGAGAATACACCGTTGGGCATTAGACATGATGGTGGTGATGATGATGATGATGGCATTTATTAAGCGCTTACTATGTGCAAAGCACCTACCCTCACTTCTTACCCCCTATATACCAGGCAGCACACTCCACTCCTCTACCATGAACCTATTGGCTTTATCTTGTTCTTATTTCTCTTGCCATCAACCCTCTCACCTACCTGGAATTCCCCCACAATGCTCTCCCCATCTTCAAAGCCACTTCCGAAACACCATTATAATTACCACTACTTCTACTATGAAAGTGATCTCTCCTTCAGGAAGCCTTCCCTGACTAGTCTCTTAGCTCCCCCATCCTATTTTCCATTCAGTCATTTATTCAGTCGCATTTATTGGGCGCTTACTGTGTGCAGGGCACTGTGCTAAGTGCTTGGAAAATACAATACGGCAAATAAAGAGAGACAATCCCTGCCCAAAACGGGCTGGCAGCCTTTACTGTACCACCTATGTATTGGAGCCCATATTCCCTATACATTTAGGTAATAATAATAATGATGGTATTTGTTAAGCGCTTACTATGTGCAAAGCACTGTTCTAAGCGCTGGGGAGGTTACAAGGTGATCACAGTTTTAATCCCCATTTTACAGATGAGGTAACTGAGGCACAGAGAAGTGACTTGCCCAAAGTCACTCATCCGGTACCCCACCTCCACAGCATTTTTAGACTCATCTTTATACTCGGTTACTTCCCCTAGCTGTATTTTGACGTCTGCTTTCCCTGCTAAATTAGAAGACCCTGAGGCAGGGATCACGTCAATCAATTCTATTTTATTGTACTCGCAGGCGCTTAGGCTAGTACTCTCTATAAGTGCTCAATAAATTCCACTGGAATGACTTTAGAGGTGACTCCGGGGGCTTCCCGGGAATGTTGGGGAGACCGGAGAAGCCCACCTTCCCAGGAGGCTGTGACATCAAGAGCTCTCCAGAACACTTTCAGCCTCCCCGCAACTCTGAGGTCGAGACACCATCTGCTGCCTGTCCAAAACACTCAGAATCGTAAGTGCTTAGCACAGTGCTCTGCACACAGTAAGCGCTCAATAAATACGACAATGAATAAATGAATCTCTCAGGTGATGCAATGGACTGCTATCTCCTCCTCTATTGGCCGTCTTGCGGCTAACAGAATTACAGTGGTTTAATCAGCAACCCTTTCTTAAGGAGTTTTATTGAGCCCGAACTGTGTACAGAGAACTGTACTAAGTGCTTGGGAGCATGCAATCAGTTGCTAGACATGACCCTCTAGACTGTAAGCTCATTGTGGGCAGGGAAGGGGTCTACCAACTCTTTTTTCCCGTACTTGCCCAAAACACTTGGCTGGCGGGGAGAGTGGGGCCCCAGAAAAGTTGGTCTTGGACCTGTGCAGATGGCGATCCGGGCCTAGAGCTCTTTCAGCTGGTGGGGAGGATGTACTTGAAGTATGTCCCGGAAAGAACAAGGCCTGGAAGGGGAAAGGGAGCAAAGAAAGCTTTCTCTGTGTGAAGGGGAGGAGAGAAATGCTGAGAACTGAGTGGGCAGGAGTTAAAAAAGAAAAATTCCAGGGGAGAAAGGAAAAAAGTCAAGAAATGACACCTCCAAAGAGCGAAACCACAGTCTCGGTGCATCAGGAGACCGCAAATGAATGATGGAATCACTTGGCTCAGCGGAAAGAGCCTGGGCTTTGGAGTCAGAGGTCATGGGTTCAAACTCCAGCTCTGCCAACTGTCAGCTGTGTGACTTTGGGCAAGTCACTTGACTTCTCTGTGCTTCAGTTCACTCATCTGTAAAATGGGGATGAAGTCTGTGAGCCCCCCGTGGGACAACCTGATCACCTTGTATCCTCCCCAGCGCTTAGAACAGTGCTCTGCACATAGTAAGCGCTTAATAAATGACATTATTATTATTATACTCCTCCCTGGAAGAGAGGAATCAGGGTAAAATCTCTCCTCAGTTCCACACAGTCACCCAACACGTACACCCTCACCCCGTCACGGCGCAGAAACAGCAGATAACAGCCAGAGCGCGTCTCCGTCCGATCTTACCGGTTGATGCAGCTCTCGTAGTTGTGGGTCGCCTTAAAGCCGTAGATGGAGAAAGTCACGACGCTGGCAAAGATGGAGGTGGTGCTGTTAATCAAGGACACGATGATGGCGTGTTTCTGGCAGTCGGTGTTGGGTTCGTTGTAGCTGGCGAAAGCGATCAGGCTGCCGAACCCCAGGCCCAGGGAGAAGAAGATTTGAGTCGCTGCATCGATCCAGGCCTTGGGGTTTGCCAGTTGCTCTATCTGGGAAAGCCAAAGGCAGAGACTGTAAGCTCCTTGACGGCCAGGATCATGCCTGTTTACTCTACTGGACTCACCCAAGGACCTAGTCCACTGCTCTGGCACAGCAAGCGCTCAGTAAAGACCACTGATGACTTGGGGGACTGAATTCCCCCCAAGAACACCAGCAGTGGAATTTCCTGGAGGCAGATGGGCTCATTCTCCAGTGATGCTCATCATCATCATCATCATCATCAATCGTATTTATTGAGCGCTTACTATGTGCAGAGCACTGTACTAAGCGCTTGGGAAGTACAAATTGGCAACATATAGAGACAGTCCCTACCCAACAGTGGGCTCACAGTCTAAAAGGGGGAGACAGAGAACAAAACCAAACATACTAACAAAATACAATAAATAGGATAGATATGTACAAGTAAAATAGAGTAATAAATATGTACAACCATATATACATATATACAGGTGCTGTGGGGAAGGGAAGGAGGTAAGATGGGGGGGATGGAGAGGGGGACGAGGGGGAGAGGAAGGAAGGGGCTCAGTCTGGGAAGGCCTCCTGGAGGAGGTGAGCTCTCAGCAGGGCCTTGAAGGGAGGAAGAGAGCCAGCTTGGCGGATGGGCAGAGGGAGGGCATTCCGGGCCCGGGGGATGATGTGGGCCGGGGGTTGATGGCGGGACAGGTGAGAACGAGGTACGGTGAGGAGATTAGCGGCGGAGGAGCGGAGGGTGCGGGCTGGGCTGCAGAAGGAGAGAAGGGAGGTGAGGTAGAAGGGAGGTGAGGTAGGAGGGGGCGAGGTGATGGACAGCCTTGAAGCCCAGGGTGAGGAGTTTCTGCCTGATGCGCAGATTGATTGGTTGATTGATTGATTGATTGATGCTGCAAGATGCTTGGGGATCGACCGCCCCAGTTCAGCCCATCGGAGCCCATTTTCTCATTATACCCTGGGGTGCCATTTTGCAGTGAGATACTACTACTACTACTACTAATAATAATTCATTCAATCGTATTTATTGAGCGCTTACTGTGTGCAGAGCACTGTACTAAGCGCTTGGGAAGTACAAGTTGGCAACATATAGAGACAGTCCCTACCCAACAGCGGGCTCACAGTCTAGAAGACTGTGACTGTGATCAGAGCCATTTAGGGATAAAGTCTTCTAATTACATCTACAGAACTCGGCAGGAAAGCGCTTACTATGTGCAAATCAGATTGTCCCATGGGGGGCTCACAGTCTTAATCCCCATTTTACAGATGAAGTAACTGAGGCACAGAGAAGTCAAGTGACTTGCTCAAAGTCACACAGCTGACAAGTGGTGGAGCCGGGATTTGAACCCCTGACCTCTGACTCCAAAGCCCGGGCTCTTTCCACTGAGCCCCGCTGCTTCCCAAAGAGAGATGGCTCTTTGACCCTCGGTTTCCAGCTCTTCCCACTCTCCTCTGCAAAGCTTTCGGCATCGCTTGGATCACGGGAGTCGGGGGTTTGGGAGGTCCCGAGTGGTCTCCCCCTCACCCCAGTGAGGTATGTATGTATATATATGTATATATGTTTGTACATATTTATTACTCTATTCATTTTTTGTTCTCTGTCTCCCCCTTTTAGACTGTGAGCCCACTGTTGGGTAGGGACCGTCTCTATATGTTGCCAATTTGTACTTCCCAAGCGCTTAGTACAGTGCTCTGCACATAGTAAGCGCTCAATAAATACGATTGATGATGATGATGATGGTGCAGCGCCGCCGTCGAACAGCTTTGTCCTACCTTTGGGGTGAACATGTACTGCAGCCCGTTCGAAGCCCCGTGGAGCGTCAGCCCTCGGATTAAGTATATGATGAGGACACAGTATGGCAAGGAGGCAGTAAAATAGACCACCTACGAAGATGGGAAAAAAAAAATCGGAAGATAATCTTCAGTGGACGCGACCAAAGCCCCCCATCCCTGTTATTTCCCCAAGTCAGTGACGATGAGAAAAACAATCGACCTGCCTGAACTGTGGAAAAGAGAATTCGGTCGCCTCTAGGAAACTAGAGGTTTAGCGTAGTCTAATAACTAATAATAATTATGGTATTTTTTTAAGTGTTTACAGTGTGCCAGGCACTGTACTAAGCACTGGGGTGGATAGTTGCAAATCGGGTTGGGCACCGTCCCTGTCCCACGGGGGCTCACAGTCTCGATCTCCATTTTACAGATGAGGTAACCGATCTAGAGAATAGGACTGGGATTCGGGCATACTAGCTCTGCCACTTGCTTGCTGGGCGACATTGGACAAGTCACTTAACTTTTCTGTGCCTCAGTTTCCTCACCGCCTGTAAAATGAAGATAAAATACCTGTCCTCTCTCCCTTGCAGACAGAGATCTGCAGGGGACAAGGATTATTTTGTATCTAGCCCAAGGTTTAACAAATTGCTCAGTGCATAGTAAGTGCTTGATACCATAATTAAAATAATATTCATACGTGGCTTAGTGGAAAGAGCCCGGGCTTGGGTGTCACAGATCATGGGTTCTAATCCCGGCTCCGCCACTTGTCTGCTGTGTGACCTTGGGCATGCCACTTCTCTGTGCCTCAGTTACCTCATCTGTAAAATGAGAATTAACACTGTGAGCTCCACATGGGACAACCTGATTACCTTGTATCTACCCCAGCGCTTTGAACAGTGCTCGGCACATAGTAAGTGTTTAACACTTCCCCCTTCTAGACTGTGAGCCCGCTGTTGGGTAGGGACCGTCTCTTTATGTTGCCAACTTGTACTTCCCAAGCGCTTAGTACCGTGCTCTGCACACAGTAAGCGCTCAATAAATACGATTGAATGAATGAATGAATGAACAAATACCATAATTAATTCATTAATGTTAAAGAATTAACAGGAGTCTCCCTGCTCCTCGCAATACCTCAGAAGGTTGGCAGGAGACAGGACCTACTCATCCTTAGTTTACTCCTGAGGCAAAGGAGGCCTAGAGAAGTTAAGTATCTACATATTCATTATTTATATTAACGTCTGTCTCCCCCTCTAGACGGCAAGCTCCTCAGAGAAGCATCGTGGCTCAGTGGAAAGAGCCCGGGCTTTGGAGTCAGGGGTCATGGGTTCAAATCCCGGCTCCTCCAATTGTCAGCTGTGTGACTTTGGGCAAGTCACTTCACTTCTCTGGACCTCAGTTCCCTCATCTGTAAAGTGGAGATGAAGACTGTGAGCCCCTCGTGGGACAACCTGATCACCTTGTAACCTCCCCAGCGCTTAGAACAATGCTTTGCACATAGTAAGCACTTAATAAATGCCATCATTATTATTATTATTATTATGACAGGGAACATGACCACCAACTCTTGTACTCTCCAAGCACTTAGTACAGTGTTCCGCACACAGTAAGCACTCAATAAATGCCACTGATTGATTGATTGCCTGGCATGCCAGGTGAGAAGGTAGGAATAGAATCCGGCTTTCTTATCGCTGGGCTCAGCCTTTTATTCATCGGTAACAGCCGGACCCTTTTTTGAGCTCCTATTGGGTGCTGAGAGTTAGTTTAGGTGCGAGGGAGTCATACATCAGAGGTAAAGGGACAGTTCCTGCCTTCGAGAACATTACAATCGAATGGGGGAGACGAGTGGGCCAACAAATGTACAGGTGAAAGAACAAGTGCCTAAGATAAAAACCAAAGTAGCAAGGGGGCTGAAGGGGTCCATGACAGGAAGGTGGGGTCAGCCAGCCAGGGAATGCCTACCCGGGTTCCTCTGCGCTCTTTAAAGAGGTTCTCAGGGAGGAGGTCCAAGGGCATCCAGTTTTCAGCTGGACCACTTGCAAGACTTGGCTCTCCATATTGGGCACAAACCTTTGGTCACCCCTGAAACCAATCGGAAGCAGGGACTGTTGTTCCCTGACTGATTTGCCTCACAGTCTCGATCTCCCTTTTACAGATGAGGTAACTGGTCTAGAGAACAGGACTGGGATAATAATAATAATAATGATGGCATTTATTAAGCGCTTACTATGTGCAAAGCACTGTTCTAAGCGCTGGGGAGATTACAAGGAGATCAGGTTGTCCCACGGGGGGGCTCACAGTTTTAATCCCCATTTTTACAGATGAGGTAACTGAGGCCCAGAGAAGTCAAGTGACTTGCCCAAAGTCACACAGCTGACAACTGGTGGAGCCGGGATTCGAACCCATGACCTGTGACTCCAAAGCCCGGGCCCTTTCCACTGAGCCACGCTGCTTCCCCATTCAGGCATACTAGCTTGCAGGGCGACACTGGACACGTCACTTAACTTTTCTGTGACTCAGTTTCCTCACCGTCTGTAAGATGAAGATAAAATACCTGTTCTCTCTCCCTCGCTGACTGAGAGACCCGCAGGGGACAAGGATTATTTTGCCTCACCTTGCCCGTCGACTCTGTCCCTCTCAGAATGCACAGATACACCACCAGCCAAGCCAGGATCAGGCACAGGGCCTGCTCCCACTGGATGCCCCCATTCTCTTGGATGGAGGGGGAGATGTTGAGGGTTTTCCGGTACCAGAAGTACTGAGTTGAGGAGGCAGTCTCGCATTCTTCGTCATAGCCCGTGTGGTTACGATTCAGGGGGCAGACGGACCACGGCAAGGGATCCTTTGGGACCAAACAACATTATGCAGAGTGTCAGCGGAGGGCTGAGAGTCCAATTTATGGGCTGGGGTCGAGGGAAGGAAAGTTCTGAAGAAACAGGCCTTTGGTCCACATGGGGAATTTAAAAGGAAGTAGGAAACTGAAGAAAGGCCTTCTGAACAGGGCAAAGGGGAACATCGTGAGGGAAGACAGTGGAGACTCAGTTCTAGGTGGAGGAAAGGAGAGGGTTGTGAAGCAACAGAGGACAGCCACGATGAAGCAGAGAGAAGTGGGGAGGAAGGGAGCCAAGGGCAGCCACCACCACCACAAACTTGGAGCAGAAAAACACCCCAGAGGACCTCGTTTTACCTGTAAGCAAGGATTTAGATTTCGGGACCATCCTTCCAACCAGCGGTCTTGAGAAACTCTTGCCCAAAGTGACAGGTCAGTGCTGCCCAAAGACTCAACTGCCATTCCAAAAATTTCCAATCATCTAAATGTCCCTTAGCCAAGGTCATCTTCCTGGCAGGGAACTTGGCACTAGTCAGGTGGACACCGGTGAACTTGGGCAGCCTGTCACTCTGGAAGAAAGGCATGCCTGTTCCCACTTCCTCAGCTTCACTGATTTCCCCACAGTCAGCAGGTACGTATGCATGCTCGGGGAGATAGCAGTCACAGGAGTCACGAGCCCTCTTGAGAGAGTTGGGAGACGAGAGGGGAAAGAGGGGAGAGAGTAAGAGGAAGGGAGAGATGGAGGGAGTGGGGGAAGGAGAGGAGAAAGGGAAAGAGGAAGGGGAAAAAGTGAGAGTGAAAGAAGGAGAGGAGGGGGAGAGGGAAGAGAGAAGGGAGGGAACAGAAAGAAAGGAAGGAGAGATGGAGAGGGAAAGAGCAGGAGAGAAAGAACGAGAGAGTGAGGCAGGTCTTACAGACATTTCCATTCATTCATTCAATTGTATTTATTGAGCGCTCACTGTGTGCAGAGCTCTGTAGTAAGCACTTGGGAAGTACAAGTTGGCAACATATAGAGACGGTCTCAACCCAACAACGGGCTCACAGTCTAGAAGGGGGAGACAGACAACAAAACATGTAGACAGGTGTCAGAATCATCAGAATAAATAGAATTATAGCTATATGCTGCAGATCTTTCTCAGAGGGAAAGGCAAGGGGAGCCTCTCAAGTTCTCAGGAAGGAGAAGTTACTTACAGGTCCAACAGAAAGAAATTGTTTGCTCAGAGAGGACTTTTCCCTCTGCTCGCAGACTGACACTGGGCTAAGAGGCCTTAACTCTGCATCAGTTCTCCTCAGAAAAGCTTCCCCTGTATTTCTTGGAGTTAGAAGGTGCATCCATCATATTCTCCATTCTCAAATAGCCCTAATGAATCACCCAATGAGCAGGGCTGGGGGAAGGGACCCGTTAGGACCCGTGGGCCGAACGATCGAGCAAAAAAGACCAGAATTCTGCTGGGGAGTGGAAGCCAGAAAACCAACCAAATATAGACCCTTCAGACAAAGGTCCCAAGAAAGTAAACATCATTCCAGTCATGGCCTCTAAAATATTGCCCAAAGTCCTGAAGTTTCCAGGCCACACGGAAGATGGTCAGACCAGTGGCAGAAATCTCAAACTTCGCAACTCTCAGAGTTACCACAAACCACTGTCCACATCTCAAGCTAGAGCTGGTGTTTTTGCTTACCTGGAAAGAGTGGAATAGGTACCAAAAGGCCCAGGCATTTATTACATTGTAGTACATAGAAAGGAAAAATGAGACCACCACACTGGCAATGCCTGCAAAGAACCAGAGAGGAGGGAACAGTCAATGAAACAACATCACTTCCTCCTCAACCCAATACCTAGCATCATCCCCCCCATTTCCCTGGGGCAGCACCAATCGGTAAGTCAGTAAAGGGATTAATAGGCACGATATGTGCTGAGCATCCACTTAAAACTAGGTAAAATGCAAGATAAACAAATTAAAGAAAGGGTAGTTCTTAGAGGGAGAAGTTCCCGGGCCCTCACTGTTCCAGGCAACAATTCACACCACTACTAGGTCCTGTTTCGGCATTCAGGAAAAGTGTTCTCCAAGCCCCAGTAAGGGCAAATCATCATCTTGGAGAAGGGCAGGACTCAGGGACTGAGTTTTTATTGTTTACGCCAGAAGCCACCATAGTGGGAACTGCATAAATGTGCATTTATATGAATATGCCCATCCAATGCTTGTTCCTTTTGTTGGTCTGGCCTAGAAAAGGGGCAGCGCACCGTGGGAAATTTGGCTTTTGCTGCCTTAGCTTTTCGTTGCCTGGCCTATATGGTCAGTGCAGACTCTCGATCTCTTCTGGAAAGGTCAAAACTGCAGTGGTAGAAATAGTGGTAGATTTCCAACAGGTCCTACTGACCCTGGCCTAGGGTTGCAAATCTTGGTGGGGAGACGACAGGGATAGGAAAGGGAAGGAAGGGAAGGTAATTTTTCAGGAAAAAAAAATACTTTTATAGGAATAATACAAGGAACCTGTACATGTATTCTTCAGTTGTAATGTGCAATCTAAGAAAGACTTGTGGTGGGATTCCTCAATAGGGCCACAGTAGCCAGAGAGTTAAATCGCTGCTGAAGCAGCCCTCTCCTGTGGGTGGGTAAAACAGCACTGTTTTATGCCCAAAGAAAAAGGTGGAGTAGCTCTCCGAAACAAAGTGATTTAAAGAAAAAAAGCGAGAAAAAGATGTGGGATGGAAACATCAATTCTTTTGGTGAAAGAGCGGCAGTCTCTTGTGTCAAGGAAACACATTTAAAAAATAAAAACTATTGAAGGACTATTTTAAATGTTATAATGAATGAATAAGGGGGCAGAAATGGGCTTAATGGGTATGTGGGTGATTCTTCCACCTCTGAGCAGAGGTGGTCTGCGAGGGGATGGGACGTTACCAAAACACTGGGCAGAGAGGGTGGGAGAGAATAGGGATCAAGTGAAAGGGAACGTTCATGGATCTTTTCTGTCGGTCCAACTCAGAGGTTGCAGCCTTTCTCCTCTCCTTGAATGCTTGACCTAGATTGTAAATCAGCCCACCCTTGGGTTAACGGTCATTAATGATAATTGAAGTAATTTCGTTTTCAGGCCAAGATGCTGTGCCAAATGCCTGTTTCCAATGTCATGGAGATCCATTCAAGGTTAGAAAGGGAGAGGAGTGTTTGCTGTACTGTCAAATCCATATTGTTGCCCTTTCCCTGAACGTCCCTTTATCAGTTGAGTATAGATCAGACAGATCTTCCTATGGACTTTGGTCACTGGGGTGAAAATCATCCCAGTTCTAGAGAGGAGGAAGTAACTTGGAGGAACAGAGGAGGGATTGAGAGCAACCTTGGGCCAGCCTGCGGTGGCTTCTTTGGGAGGACTCAGCTGGGACAGTGGCAGATTAAAAAGCTTTCAGCATGAGACGGGGAGGCAGCCTGGCGCTTGGATGCCCAGTGCCGATTCCTCAGCCCAACCGAGTTGTATCCACAGCTCCATCTCCCCAAGACGTTGTCCCTCTACCTCTGGGCCAGCCTACCCCTGCTGTAGGCAACCAACCCCACAACTTTCCCCGGGACGGCCAGGTGGCAGAGGTTCCTCCCAAGGTGGAGGAACCCAAGATAACAACCTCGGTCCCTTCCGAACTCCAGAATCACCTCCCAGCCCTCTCTCCTTTTCTGATTCTGGGGGGAAAAGTGTACAGAGAAATACATCAATCAATCAATCGTATTTAAGGAGCACTTACCGTGTGCCGAGCACTGTACTAAGCACTTGGGACGTACAAGTTGGCAACATATAGAGACAGTCCCTACCCAACAGTGGGCTCACAGTCTAAAAATACATGGCCTAATGGGGACAGCGTGGGCTTGGGAGCCTGGAGACCTGGGTTCTAATTCCAGCTCTGACATTTGCCTGTTGTATGACCTTCGGCAAGACACTTAATTACTCTGTGCCTCGGTTTCATCATCTGTAAACAGGGATTAAATACCTGTTTTCCCTCCCTTTTAGACTATGAGCACCAAGGAGCTGGGTCTGCATGGTATCTACCCTAGGGCTTACCACCTAGAAAGTGCTTTACCGACAGCATGGTTATAATGATGATAGTAATAATAACTGTGGTATTTGTTAAGTGCTTACTAGGTACCAAACACTGTACTAAGCACTGGGGTAGAAACAGAATAATCAGGTCCCATAGGGGGCTCACATTCTAAGTATTCATTCATTCATTCAATTGTATTTACTGAGCGCTTACTGTGTGCAGAGCACTGTACTAAGCGCTTGGGAAGTACAAGTGGGCAACATATAGAGACGGTCCCTACCCAACAGTGGGCTCACTTCACTTCTCTGGGCCTCAGTTACCTCAACTGTAGGGAGCACAGGTACTGTGCTGCATCCCCACTTTGCAGATGAGGGAACTGAAGCACAGAGAAGTGACTTGCCCAAAGTCACACAGCAGGAAAAGGACAGGGCCGGGATTCGAATCCAGGTCCTTTGACTTCCAGGTTTATGCTCTTTCCACTAGGCCATCCTGCTTCTTGATGATGCAGGATCATCAAGCAGGCCCACGTCATCCCCCGGGCCTGGAATGCCCCCAATCCCTCTGCCCATCCGCCAAGCTAGCTCTCTTCCTCCCTTCAAGGCCCTGCTGAGAGCTCACCTCCTCCAGGAGGACTTCCCACACTGAGCCCCTTCCTTCCTCTCCCCCTCGCCCCCCTCTCCATCCCCCCATCTTACCTCCTTCCCTTCCCCACAGCACCTGTATATATGTATATATGTTTGTACATATTTATTACTCTATTTATTTAATTTGTACATATCTATCCTATTTATTTTATTTTGTTAGTATGTTTGGTTTTGTTCTCTGTCTCCCCCTTTTAGACTGTAAGCCCACTGTTGGGTAGGGACTGTCTCTATATGTTGCCAATTTGTACTTCCCAAGCGCTTAGTACAGTGCTCTGCACATAGTAAGCGCTCAATAAATACGATTGATGATGATGATGATGATGATGATGATGATGATGATGATGATGGTGGTGGTTTCACGGTCCGTCCTCTCGGTCCCGGAGGACGAGAGTTCCCCAGCTTGGAGGAGACTGGAGAAAGGGGGGCCGAACGAGCGTGTTGACATACCAACCCCACTGAGGTAGGGGCTTATGGTCCTCCAAGCCCCGATACTCCCCTGGCGCATCCGCTGCCCCACGGCCAGCTCCAGGTACAACAGAGGCATCCCTTCCACAATCAGCATGATGAAGTATGGCACCAAAAACCCACCTGTGGGAAAAACAAAATGGAAACAGCACGGTCATCTGGGCATCGCCGGGCTTAGAACGTTTCCTTTGGGGCTGGGAGAGTATTCATTTCCCCGCAGCTCGGGGAAGGGTGGGCTCATTCCCAAGCACACACAGACACATCCCCCAGCTAAACTGCTGCCCATGAGAGAGACGACGGCAATGACACCAACTTGACCATTTCAATCGTATTTACTGAGTGCTCGCTGTGTGCAGAGCACTGTACTAAGCGCTTGGGAAGGACAAGTTGGCAACCTATAGAGACGGTCCCTACCCAACAGCGGGCTCACAGCCTAGAATTCCACAGACGATTACTCAGTTTGTGGATTATGCAAACCAAATCTCTCTTTCATCCTTCCCTTCCACCTCCCGCCTCTCTGCAGCCCTTTCACCAGATGGTGGGAAATGACGGGAATCTCAAAAAGGCCCATTTGGTTGTGATGGTTACAGTGAAAGCTATTGGGAATTGGGAAGCAGCGTAGCCTATTAGAAAGAACATGGGCCTGGGATTCAGAGGAGGTCCGGGTTTTAATCCCAGCTTCACTATATACCAGTTGTGTGACCTTTGGCCATCCACTTAACTTCTCTCTGCCTCAGTGTTCTTCTCCTCTGCAAAATGGGGACTTCATTATCTTGTGTCTACCCCAGCGCTTGGCACATAGTACATACTTAAGAAACATGTTTTAAGAAGCAGCAGCGTGGCTCAGTGGAAAGAGCACAGGCTTTGGAGTCAGAGGTTATGGGTTCAAATCCCGGCTCCGCCAACTGTCAGCCGTGTGACTTTGGGCGAGTCACTTTTAACTTCTCTGTACCTCAGTGACCTTGTCTGTAAAATGGGGATTAAGACTGTGAGCCTCCCATGGGACAACCTGATCATCTTGTAACTTCTCCAGTGCTTGGAACAGTGCTTTGCACATAGTAAGTGCTTAATAAATACCGTTATTATTATTATTATTAACAAATACCACAAATATTATTGGCAGGGAGAGGTGAAGAGAGAGAAGCTGCCGGCCGAGGAGAAGCCTCTGGACTCTCCACGAGCTTCACCGGTCCACGTGAGAAACTCTAAAATCCCAACAGACCGGCACCCCGAGCGACCGGGCCAGATGGTCTTGCCCTGTTACTGAGGAGTCTTGAGACATCAGCCGCACCAACTATCGATGTGGTCGTCGGAAGCAGGGGGAGAAGTGTTAAAAGTCAAGCAGCAAAATAGTCCACTTGTGCAATGTGAGAAGCCCGTGGCAGGAGTTAAAGAATAACTGGTCCCTGTCCAAGGTGTTAAATGGTAACTAAAGAGCACAAAACAAGCCAGGGGGATAGTTTCACCCTCACCCCTCCTGGACAGCCCCTGTGAGAGACAGAGGTGTGAGGCTACCCAATGCTAGCTTCCCCCAGCGGGAGCCAGGACCTGTTTGTTTGGATTGGACTCTCCCAAGAGCTTAGTACAGTGCTCTGCACACAGTAAGTGCTCAATAAATATGATTGAACGAATGAATGAATGTTTGGGCGGGGACTGGTTCTGAAAAAGTGTCCAAGGGCTCCTCTCCAATCGTGGCGATGCCCTTTGAGTTGGTTTGGCTACACTGCTGCAGCTTTGGGGTAGACGAGGGAAGCAAGGGAGGAGTCCAACCGTCCCCTTTCCCTCACCCAAATGTCCCAGGTCACGCGGGCAAAATGCCTATCTTGAGCCTCTGCCTCGGTCACCTCCCTTCTAGGCTTTTGGCCATGACTGCTCCTGGCTCTCTGCCCTGGCTTCCCACTGGGCCGCCCGACTGGGCCTGCCCCTTGACCCATCCGAGCTCCTTTGAGGGTTGGGCCCTCTCCTGAAGGAGCCGGCCAAGTCTACTTAACCAGTCTTCTCCTTATTTCCCATCTCCAAAGGACGGAGCTGTGAGTGGGCTAAGGAAATAAATGGGGAAGAGGGGTAAAAGTCAGAGTCCTCTTACCTGATAACCCTTCTCCCAGCTATGCCCTTTTGTGATGCTTCCAGCTTTCCCTTCCCAAACTGACCACAGCTGGTTGTTCCATGCCAATGACCAAGGCAGTGCTACCATCTGGATCGTCCAGGAAGAGAACTACCCGGAAGCATTTGGGGGAAAAGAAGGCTCCTTCTCAATCTGATGCTCAGTCTACACAGAAAATTAAGACACTAAACAGGCCTCCCTTCTCCCATTTTTTTCTAGGAAGGCGCCACTGTTAACAATCATTTTAAGAGGTATCTTTTTGTTTGATTGGGAGAATTGGCTTAAAGAAGTCTGGCCCGATTCACCTCTAGGGTCAAAATAACAAACACAATGTGTATTCAGCGTATGGAGTTCGGGTAAGTGTCCATTAGGAGAGGAAAGGTGTTTCTGTTTCTTATCTGAAATACCATATTTTCCCTCAGATCACCCCTGGGATAAAGGTCTTATTACCCCATTTTTCACACAAAGAAGTGCTACACCGATAGTCACAGAGCAAATTCACTAAAAGATCCAAGAATGGAAAGCAAGTTACCTGACTTCCAGCTTGGTGATTTTCCACTAAAGACCAGGGGATCTCGAGGGTAACAAAGATAGGCAACTGAAAGTCAACTGAAAATTTTCGTGAAGTCCTGACAAATGAGGAAAGAACTTACTGAAGGAATTTCTCATTCAAACACTCTATTTCATCTTACTTTCCTAGTTCAATTCAATTTCAAACTATTTAGCTGTCATCTCTCCTGTCCACAAAAAACCTCCAGTGGCTAAACATTTCTCTTAGCATGGAAGGGAATCGCCTAACCACCGGCTGTCCACCTGCTTTCTCTCATCTGTCTGCTTTCTTCACCTGCTTACACCCCAGCCCACACTCTACATCCCTTCCAAGGGAATCTTTTCACAGTCACCTCTTCTACCTGCAGCCTCTTTCTCACATCCTCCCCTTTGCCTGGAATTCCCCTCGCCTTTCCACTTTACCAGAACACAGATCAGCCCTTCTCCTAAAATCCCATTCCCTGAATTCCCATTCCTCTCCCCAAGTCGTAAACTCACAAAGGCTACTTCAGTATTTATGTACTAATAGCCACTGGTAGTATTTTTATAACCTATTGATTCAGATATTCTATTTATTCACCTTTCCAACTTTCCATTCGCCTGCTTCACCTAATGATGCACTTACTATGTGCCAAGTACTGGGATACATGCCAGATAATCAGATCAGACAGAGTCTCTGTCTCACAAGGGGCTCACGGTCTAAGAGGGAAGGAGAACAGGTACTTAATTCCTATTTTTACAGCTGAGGAAACTAAGGCACTGAGAAGTTAAGCAAGATCACACAGCAGAAAGGTGGAAAAGCTAGGACCATATCCCAGGTCTCCTAACCTCCAAACCCATGATAATAATAATAATAATAATAACAATAATGGCATTTATTAAGTGCTTACTATGTGCAAAGCACTGTTCTAAGCGCTGGGGAAATTACAAGGTGATCAGGTTGTCCCACGGGGGGCTCACATTCTTAATCCCCAATTTACAGATGAGGTAACAGGCCCAGAGAAGTTAAGTGACTTGCCCAAAGTCACACAGCTGACAAGTGGCAGAGCCAGGATTTGAACCCATGACCTCTGACTCCAAAGCCCGTGCTCTTTCCACTGAGCCATGCTGCTCCTCTAACCCATGCTCTGTCCCCATGCTGAAGCTAAATAATTTTACATCAGGCCGAAAACTCCTCGAGTCTTTTCCCTCTACTCTCTCAAGCTCTTTCTCTACAAACAGTAGGTGCTCAGTCAGTGCTGACTGATTTAGTATTTTTAATATTTTGTCCAAGGTGAGACCGCAAATTATGTCACGGTGGCCACAATAGCAGTCTGAGCAAACTATTCTATCAGGATATGAATGGAATAGGAATAAGAGTAGGGTGGAGGGGAAGGAAGGAAAGGTCTGGGGTAATGTGATTAATATGATGGGCCCCTCCAGCACAGTGAAATGACAGAATCGGATCCTGCCGCAATGAAAACCCATCCCTTTCTTTTGGATCCTTGTTAGGAATTGGAGGATAACTGCTGATTCCCAAGAGTATTCTCTCCTTCAGGCAGGGTTAGAATGACCTGTTCCCCTCAGCTCCCACCAGTTTTTTTAAAGGGAGAATGAAACCGAGTGTGAGTTTCCTTCCTGGACCAAGGCCAACCATGAACGGTGCTACTGTTGCTAATGGTTTTGGTTGAAAGGACTTAGAGGACTCACCCACTTGGACACATGAGCTACTGACCAACATAACTTTCTTGACTTGACTTTACCTCCCCAGGTGGAAACTAGTTGGTAAGGCTAATTCTTCAAGGCCTGCTGCAGGAAGGCTGCAAGGCATTAATTAGATTTCAACTGGAACCAACCGAAGCCAAAGAGTAAGGGAGGCGCTTTTTAATAGTTCATTTTCATGCTAAAAAATGCTCCTGATATTTAGGATTAGGTTTTCCAGCTGAATCCCCAAATGGGAAGCTTGATGCAGGAAGGTGTTTGTGCTGACCGAAGGTTTCTGGTCACCATCTTTCCTACCTGCTGGTGATGAAACCAACTTCCTAATAATTACGTCAGAATCTAGGGTTTCTTGACTTCCCAAACACAGACCCCTATTAACAGAATGAAAGGGGCAGCTTAACACCCACTCTCCCTTGGACGAGTTCATAAAAAGCTGAAGAGGGTTATAGCATTATGAATAACGACAGGGTAGGATGCGAAACCGCAGGCTGACATTAAAAAATTAGAATTCTTCATTACTCTTTTCTCTTTCAATAACCAGATTGCTGTGGACTGAAGATGAACCACCTCCTGTCTTTCAGTATTCACTGTGGACCCGAGCTAAGGATACACAAATGTTTTCCTTTCACTAAGAGGAGAGACTGGGTGAAAAGGACTTCGCTGGGGCAAAGCCACTTTAACCATTGAGCTGATAGGTCAAGACAGCCCATTGTCTTTGGTGAATCCAACAGGGGAAACCCACAAAACCACCTACTTCCCTGATCATCACTTCTGTCAATACCAGAGCGGGTCTGGGAGGGTTCCTGGACCCCGAGGCAGTGATACTGTGCTCTAGGGAGAGCGAACATAGACAAACTTTGGTCTACAGTGAGAGAGTATGAGGACCCACCAGACAGAACCCTAATTTGAGCCTGTCAGAGGGAAGCCGAGAAGCATTCGTGAGAGTCTCCCTGCCACAAAGCACTGACACTTGACGGCACAGAGGTTTTAATTTAGATACGTTTTCGAAAAACCATCTGTCTCTGACATTGAGTTCACCTCTAGAAGACCTGCTGACGTGGTCCCAGAGGGATTTTGGGGCTGCCCTTTCAGAGCAAGCCAAAATCTTTACGCAAATGTTTGTTATTTGGGATTTAATCTCCGGAATTAAAATTCCGTGCCCTAGGCCTGGCCTCCGGAGGACTCAAAAGGAACAGTCTTCGGAACCGTGGCGGCAAACCCCACGGAAATGGACTCTGAGCCATAAGCTGTCTTACTGGGGGAATTAATTTTGAACCTTCAGACTGTGTCTTCAGTGAACGACCTCTTTGTTTGCAGGTTACCATCAATTGTGGCTTGGTTTGGAAGGGTATTAGGCCTTGCTTTCTGGCTGTAAAATCGACCTCAAATTCGATTACTTCTTTATTTACCGCTTGGTAAAGAGGCTTGCAAACCATCATCCCTGTTTCAGGTCTTCCGCTGAAGGCAAAATGGGGACAACTGAAAATAAGGAATCAACTCCTTTAGTCCTTTAGGTTATCCTGGAGAAGATGTACAAGGAAAAGAGAAAGATACTGGGGGCATTTTGAAGTGGTTAGATGCTTTGTATAAAGCCACTTGTCTGCTGTGTGGCCTTGGGCAAGCCGCTTAACTTCTCCGTGCCTCAGTTACCTCATCTGTAAAATTGAGATTAAAACCGTGAGCCCCGCATGGGACAACCTCATTACTTTAATCGCTTAGTACAGTGCTAAGTGCTTAATACAGTGCTCTGCACACAGTAAGCGCTCAATAAATACAATTGAATGAATGAAAGCTAATTGTGACTTCAGCTCTTTCAAAGAATCTGACAGACATAGAAAACTTTTCCAGCATCACCAGACATTTTTGTTGCTGTTTTGCAAGTAATTTTCTTTCCAATCTATAATTGTATGCTACTATTATGGGAAAATGAAAACATTGTTTTGTTAAAGTTGAAAGTTAGATGTTTCAGACAGTCCCGTGACTACTTTCCCAGAATTGGATTACCCCCACCTGCAAGCTAATAACAGTACTGTACTTAGGCGGGGAACACATGTACATGCATGTAGTACGCGTTTGTGTAAGTATACACTGCAGATAACAGATATAGAAGCTCCACACAGCGTGGCTCAGTGGAAAGAGCAAGGGCTTGGGGGTCAGAGGTTGGGAGTTCTAATACCGGCTCCGCTACTTGACTCTGGGCAAGTCACTTAACTTCTCTGTGCCTCAGTTGCCTCATCTGTAAAATGGGGATTAAGACTGTGAGCTCCACGTGGGACAATCTGATTACTTTATATCTCCCCCAGTGCTTAAAACAGTGCTTGGCACATAGTAAGTGCTTAACAAATACCAGTATTATTATTATTATTATTATTACTGTATGCCCTGTGTTTGCAAAAGGGAGGTAGCATGGCTAAGTGGGAAGAGCATGGAACCGGGAGTCAGGAGACCCAAGTTGTAGTCCCAGCTCTTGGGCTGGCCAGCAGTGTGACTTTCAGCAAGTCACTTACCTGCACTGTGCCTCAGTTTCCTCAGCTGTTAAATGAGACTAAAATACCTTTTCTCCCCACCTCTGAGACTTTGAGCCCTATATGGGACAAGATCTATAACCTTTCTGATCATTTTGTATCTACCCCAGGGCTGGCACACAGTAAGCACAAAGTACCATTACTATCATTATTATTCTGTTGAACCCACCAAAAATATAAAAGCACACCTGCATGCGTCATGTATGCACACTCATGCCCCCCCAAAACACATCTTAAAATGTCTTTGATAAATACATATTTTTATATAACATACCTTCAAAATCATGCGCAGATACATTTGCTACTATCTTAAATCGTCCTCCTGCAGTACCAAGTAAATGGGTCATTAAATCTGGGGCTTTTAAAATGTGTAAGATAACTACAATTGGGAGTGCCAGCCACATCTTTATGGCATCCATCCTCATATGACCCTTCCTGCTAGAACTACTGCTTGATAGGCAAAGCCTGAAAGCCAGGAAAAAACCTTCATCAGAGAAATGGTTCTTTTAAAGAAAAATCATAATGTGTGGCTAGGTTAGACATAATCATAATGCCTGCGGGTCATCAAGTACTTCTTCCAGCCTAGATAATTGTAGCCCCTTGACAATCGGAGAACATTTCTATTCTGCAGACATTTCCTTGACTTCAGTGCCTGAATTGCACACATGTGTAAATACAAGCGCTTACAACAGTGCTCTGCACACAGTAAGCGCTCAGTAAATACGATTGAATGAATGAACCAGAGAGCCGTGTGACAAAAATGCAGAAAGCTGAATTATATTTTCCATTATGTAGCTTAAAAAGTGTTCAACATGACTGGAAGAAATTTGGATCAGGACAAATTCAATCCACATTTTCCAAAGGTGGCATGCAGTTTTAGCTGTCCCTATCCCCATGGGCGATGAAGATGAGTGCCAAGTTTCAATGTGAGGAGAACAGCCCCCAGCCAAGAATTTAACATCTGAAAATGAGTCTTTATAATAATAGAATGTCCTCCCCTCATATGTCTGCCATTAATCTGTTAATAAAGGCCATATACATACTCATTTCCTCCTCCTCAGTCTGCTCTTTGACAGTTCTTAGAACAGTGCTTTGCACACAGTAAGCGCTTAGATACCATCATTATTATTATTATTATTATTCAATCCTTATGCCTTTATGGCAGGGTTTCAGAGACACTTTCAGCAGAGGAGAAAACTTCTTCTGGAAGGCAACAGTGCAGCTGGGAAGGCTAGTGGGCAATGAGACTGGGCAGCTGACCAGTTCGGGGTTGATAATAATAATAATAACAATGATGGCATTTGTTAAGCGCTTACTATGTGCAAAGCACTGCTCTAAGTGCTGGGGAGGATACAAGGTGATCAGATTGTCCCATATGGGGCTCAGTCTTAATCCCCATAATCCCCATTTTACAGATGAGGTAAACAGGCCCAGAGAAGTTAAGTGACTTGCCCAAAGTCACACAGCTGACAAGCGGCAGAGCCGGGATTTGAACCCATGACCTCTGGCTCCCAAGCCCGTGTTATTTCCACTGAGCCACGCTGCTCTACAGCAGCGAAGCCAAGAAGCCTAAGGAAAGGAGGGGGTAGAGGCAGCGTGGCTCAGCGGAAAGAGCCCGGGCTTTGGAGTCAGAGGTCATGGGTTCAAATCCCGGCTCCGCCGCTTGTCAGCTGTGTGACTTTGGGCAAGTCACTTCTCTGGGCCTCAGTTACCTCATCTGTCAAATGGGGATTAAGCCTGTGAGCCCCACGTGGGACAACCTGATGACCTTGTAAACTCCCCAGTGCTTAGAACAGTGCTTTGCACATAGTAAGTAAGCACTTAATAAATGCCATCATTATTATAGAGGGAGAACCAGGAACGGTCCTCCGTTTCACTGTACTCTCCCAAGCACTTAGTACAGCGTTCTGCACCTAGTTTGCGCTCAATACCGCCGATTGATTGGGCCCCTCTCATGTTCCTCACTGAACATGTGGGACACTTTCCGTTGGGAAACTGAGCTGAATGAGGTGAGCTCTGCGGTCAGTTAGAGAAGAGGTAAAGAGGTGTGGGCGCCCAGAACCGGGGCCTTTTGAGACGGAATCGAGAAACATAAACCTGACTTACCACCTCCATACATCTGACAGAGATATGGGAACCTCCACACGTTCCCCAGGCCCACTGCGTAGGAAATGCAGGCGAACACGAACTGTAAAGGATTGTTCCACAACGGTCGAGTTTTCTCCGCTTCCATCCTCAGGCACGGCTCTCAGCGCAGAGGTCCGGGCTTTGCCTTCCTCCAGATGCTCTTCCAGCCTGCATGTGAGTCAAAGCCAGCCCAGCTCGGAGGGGAGTATACTTGCCAATTGTTATCAAGCATTTTAATTTCTAATCTTATTAACAGGCACACACTGTCAGAGGAATGCTGGTAAATAGATTATAGGCCTCCGCCCACTCAGGCAGAAATAGAAAATGGACGCCTGTGGCGAGTGGCTTCTTGGTTTTCCTTTCCAACTCTTAAGACGCTCGCCCCGTCCCTTTGAACTTTGGGTTTGAACAGGTGGCTGCTGGAAACTGAGAGGGCATTGCGCTGAGAATGAAGTTGAGGAGTTAGGAAGCTTTCTCTTCCCTCGCTGGGATCTGCAAAGAGGGCATGGAGTGGCCCAGGGAGCACATTCTCCAAACCCCAGTTAAGAAGGATGATACAAGCCTTTCGGCCAAATCCAGAGGCACAATAGCCATCCCGATAAGCCCTCCTGATAATGCGCGGGCACATGCTGAGAGGAAGGCCTGCTCTTCAACAGTGCGCTGGTGGAAAAACACCTCAGCCCGGATTTCCACATTCCAGTAGCCAACTGTCCTTATCATTCATCTGAGCAGAGGTCAATTGCCCAGGAACAAATTGTTAAGCCCTAGCAATGGACAATGGACACTCTTCTCCATAGGGAAAACCATGGAGAGACTGTAAAGCCCTTGAAAACGGGGATTGAATCGAGCTTTTGCATATTTCCCGCGGCACTTATACGGGGAACAAGTGCTCAACATATTTGTTGATGATGATGGCGATGACAGAGTAGTACCACGCATCTCTGCGTCCTCCAGAGCTGCTCAGTCTAGCTTTGACTTCAGGCACGTTTTGTTCCTTCACAACATTTTCCGGATCCATCTCCTCCTCGTCACTCAAACTGCTAGCACCCTGGTCTGACCATTGTACATATTTATTCTATTTATTGTACCTATTTATTCTATTTATTTTATTCCTTTAATATGTTTGGTTTTGTTCTCTGTCTCCCCCTTCTAGACTGTGAGCCCACTGTTGGGTAGGGACCGTCTCTATATGTTGCCAAATTGTACTTCCCAAGCACTCAGTACAGTGCTCTGCACACAGTAAACGCTCAATAAATACGATTGGATGAATGAATCTGTCCTACCACAGATTTCCGAATCTCTGTTGTACTTTCCCAAGTGCTTAGTACAGTGATCTGCACACAGTACGTGCTCAATAACGGTGTCGCCTGGGAGCCATGGGTTCTAATCCTGGCTCCGCCACTTATCTGCTGTGTGAGCTTGGGCAAGTCACTTCACTTCCCTGGGCCTCAGCTACCTCATCTGAAAAAGGGGATTGAGACCATGAGCCCCACGTGGGGCAGTGACTGTGTCCACCCCAGCGCTTAGTACGGTGCCCAGCACCGAGTCAGCACTTAAAAAATAACATCATTATTTTTTTTTATTTATAAATATGACGGATTGATCCGCCTCCTTAATAGTCTCCTTCCTTACACCCTGTCCAGCCCTCAGTTTATACTGCATTCTGTTGGAAGGATTATCTTCCCAGACTGAGCCCCTTCCTTCCTCTCCCCCTCTCCATCCCCCCATCTTACCTCCTTCCCTTCCCCACAGCACCTGTATATATGTATATATGTTTGTACATATTTTTTACTCTATTTATTTTATTTGTACATATCTATTCTATTTATTTTATTTTGTTAGTATGTTTGGTTTTGTTCTCTGTCTCCCCCTTTTAGACTGTGAGCCCACTGTTGGATAGGGACTGTCTCTATATATTGCCAATTTGTACTTCCCAAGCCCTTAGTGTACAGTGCTCTGCACATAGTAAGCGCTCAATAAATACGATTGATGATGATGATGGTCTTTCTGAAGCATTGCTCAGGACACATTTCTCCACTCAAAAACCTCCCCTGGCCACCCATCTCCCCCCTTACCAAGCAGATACTCCTGACCCTTGCTTTTCAATCTCCACCTTACACACTGGCTCTCTTCACCTGTGATTCCCCAGCCAGCTCGCGCTCTTTGCTCCTCTCAAGCCCACCTTCTAACCTGTACCGCGACTCTCCCACCTCTGACCCCATTTCCCTGGTCAAGAACTCCCCTCCCCAAAATCCAACAGACCACAGTTCTCCCCAACATCCAAACCCTCCTAAAATCCCACCTCATCCAGGAAGCCAATCCTGATAACACCCCAGTCAAGTTGGCTGCTTATAACATGAGCATTTTAGTCCTATTCTCCGCATTTTTATACACCCATACATATAGTTTTATTTGCATATTCAATTATTTATTCCTGTTATGTTTGTGCCACTTCCTATTGGATTCTTGTTCTTTCTCTTGCTCCTGCTAGTTATGATTTTTTTTCTATGTCCCCCTTTAAATTGTAAACTCTTGGAGGGCAAGAAACAAGTGTTTTGCTTCTGTTGTACTCTCAGGAATTTAGTATAGTGCTTCACACTAGGCAGGTGTTCAAATATCAATCAAGCATATTTATTGGGCACCTATTATGTGCAGAGCACTGTACTCTGCATTTGGGAGGGTACAATATAACAGAATTAGCAGAAACGTTCCCTGCCTATAACGACTTTACAATCTACAGGGAGTGATAAACATTAATATTCATTCAATCGTATTTATTGAGTGCTTGCTGTGTGCAGAGCACTGTACTAAGTGCTTAAATACGATTGAATAATATTAATAAATATATGAATATGAATAAATGAATAATTTATACTATATAATTTAAAAATTTGTACATAAGTGCTGTGGGTTTGGGGGTAGGGTGACTATTCAATGTTCATAGGTCACAGATTGAAGTGCCTAGGTGACGCAGAAGGGAGCGAAGGCTGGGAAAAAAAGGCTTAATCTGGGAAGGCCTCTTGGAGGGGATGTAGCCTTGATACAGCTTTGAGGGTGGACAGAGTGGCTGTCTGGCATATACGGAGAGGAAAGGAGTTCCAGGCTAGGGGGAGGATGTGGGAAAGGGGTTAGTGACAAGATCGGGACACCGTAAGATGGCCCTACAGGAGCGGAGTGTGCAGGAGGAGGTTAGTGAGGTGAGGTAGGATGGGGCGAGCTGACTGAGTGCTTTAAAGCCATTGGTAAGGAGTTTCTGTTTGATGCCGGGGTGAATGGGAAGCCGTTGGAGGTTCTTGAGGAGTGGGGAAGCATGATCTGAATGTTTTTGTAGATAAATAATCCATACATCAGAGTGAAGCACAAGCTGGGGGCTAGACTCCCGGCTTCTGCCGGGGTGCCTGGTACCGCAGCTGGAGCCCGTGGTCACCTCGTGAGAAGGGAACCCCATTCGGGGCAAAGCTTCGTCATAAAATAGAGGAGCGCCCCAGTGACCCTTTGGCATGGACACTCAAGTCCCTCGCCTTGAGGGTCTTAAGTAATAGTGGGGCCTAGTGGAAAGAGGTAACTGCTTCCCCCTCTCTTCCCCTCCTCCTCCTCTCCATCCCCCCCACCTTACCATCATCAATCGTATTTATTATCATCAATCGTATCATCAATCGTATTTATTACCTTACCTCCTTCCCCTCCCCATAGCACCTGTATATATGTATATATGTTTGTACAGATTTATTACTCTATTTATTTTACTTGTACATATTTATTCTATTTATTTTATTTAGTTAATATGTTTTGTTTTGTTCTCTGTCTCCCCCTTCTAGACTGTGAGCCTTCTGTTGGGTAGGGACCGTCTCTATATGTTGCCAACTTGTACTTCCCAAGCGCTTAGTACAGTGCTCTGCACACAGTAAGTGCTCAATAAATACAATTGAATGAATGAATGAATGAATGAATGAAAGTACGGATTAGAGTCGGGAGAGGCAGGAGGCTTAGGTGCAAGCGAGGAAGCAGATGCAGTAATCAAGGTGGAAGAGAACAAAAGAGTCCCATTTCCAAAAATGCACTGACAATCTTACCTGATCATTTTCTTATGGGCACACTTTGCCAGCCCCCTCAAGAGAACAAAGAAATTGTTTACAGCAACTAGCAAGTCCTTGCTGAACTCATTGGTCTAAAAATAAGATCAAGTTTATGGCTGATGAGCAGATGCATGGATAGTTTCTAGTTCCATTTAGAACAATATTTAGTTTTCATCATTTGTGGTAATTCCCTTTTTCTTAGCTTGCTACAAAATCAAACTTAAAGAGTGATTGTTGCCCAAATTAGCTATGCTCAAAATAGAAACTGAGCAACTATCTCTCTGTCAATAATAGTAAGGCACGGCACCTTGATTTATCTGATTTCCTGAGCCCATGACCCCTTTCCCAAGCTGGCTCCTAGAAAGGCAGGCAGTCTGCCAGACAAACCGAAAATTGTAAAACTTAAAACCACCAACCAGATAAGGCATAATCATCACCCTCAACTGTACTAATTTAGCACCTTTATGCAGAAACCTGCACAAGGCTGTCGGGAAAAATTCAGGAGTATAAAATCATATTCCTGCCTTCATTTTACAATTTAATTAGGGAAAAAAGAGACAAAAATTGGTGAAACTACTATAGTTAATAGACAGGATAGATAAGCGTGGCTCAATGGAAAGAGCACGGGCTTTGGAGTCAGAGGTCATGGGTTCAAACCCTGGCTCCGCCAATTGTCAGCTGTGTGACTTTGGGCAAGTCACTTCACTTCTCTGTGCCTCTGTTACCGCATCTGTAAAACGGGGATCAAGACTGTGAGCCCCCCGTGGGACAACCTGATCACCTTGTAACCTCCCCAGTGCTTAGAACAGGGCTTTGCACATAATAAGCGCTTATTATATTATAATGGCATTTATTAAGTGCTTACTATGTGCAAAGCACTGTTCTAAGCACTGAATAAATGCCATTATTATTATTATTAAAACAATATCAGTGGATAAATAATAATAACAATAATAGTATTTGTTAAGCACTTACTATGTGCCAGGCACTGTTCTAAGCACTGGGGGGAATACAAGACGATCACGTTGTCCCACGTGGGGCTCACAGTCTTAATCCCCATCTTACAGATGAGGTAACTGAGGCTCAGAGAAGTGAAGTGACTTGTCCAAGGCCAGCATATATATTCATACAAAGTAGTTCTGAATTAGCTGAGAGAACGGCATGACCAGGAAGCAGGTATTAGTCAGGGATTATGAAGTTGGGTCGACAGCAGGTCTCCCGTCCCCCTCTTTCTTTTGGCTGTCAAAAGATAATTCACTGGGCTGTTTTCTTTGGTGCCCCCAATGCATAGTAAAACTTTACAAAGCCTTGGAGTTGTCTGCTTAGAAAGTGCCATGTGTTATGAAATTCCTTCCTCTGAATCACAGGGCAACTGCCCACCTCCCCCTTATAAAGTACCCTTGGAGTCAAATGCTTTCCAAACATTTAAACGCTTCCTTATATCCATCATTAAGCATTCCCTAAGGAGAAGTCCAGCTTGAGTCATTCTATACTCTACTTCTGATGAAGGAAGCACGGGTTCCCGAAGAAACTGATCCCTGACATCCATTCAAAAATATAACAATAATAATAATGATGGCATTTGTTAAGCGCTTACTATGTGCCAAGCACTGTTCTAAGCGCTGAGGTAGATACAAGGTAATCAGGTTGTCTCATGTGGGACTCACAGTCTTAGTCCCCATTTTACAGATGAGGTAACTGAGGCGCAGAGAAGTTAAGTGACTTGCTCAAAGTCACACAGCTAAATTGAATATGGAGCTTAGACTCAGAATAATGGGGGTTCCAAGAACTGTCTTATTCTCTCTTTCATTTTTCCTCCTCAGGTGCTCTCTCCCTCCTTTGGTATTGCTTCAGGATGCTACCCTTTCCCTTCAATGCGAGAAGCAGCACGGCTCAGTGGAAAGAGCGCGGGCTTTGGAGTCAGAGATCACGGGTTCGAATCCCGGTTCTGCCAATTGCCAGCTGGGTGACCTTGGGTGAGTCACTTCACTTCTCTGTGCCTCAGTTACCTCATCTGTACAATGGGGATGAAGACTGTGAGCCCCACTTGGGACAACCTGATCACCTTGTAAGCTCCCCAGCGCTTAGAACAGTGCTTTGCACATAGTAAGCGCTTAATAAATGCCATTATTATTATTATTATTATTATTATTATTATTATTCAATAATCCCAATCGACTTAACTACCCAACTAGCTGCCCTTCAACAGTCAGCTTGGATGCCCTTCTCGACTGTGAGCCCACTGTTGGGTAGGGACCGTCTCTATAAGTTGCCAACTTGGACTTCCCAAGCGCTTAGTACAGTGCTCTGCGCACAGTAAGCGCTCAATAAATACGATTGAATGAACGAATGCGCCTGGATGTAATTTGGCATCTAGCCACGAGAGGGGGCTAATGGTGAATATATCGCTTTAATAATAATAAATAATAATAATAATAGCATTTATTAAGCGCTTACTATGTGCAGAGCACTGTTCTAAGCGCTGGGGAGATTACAAGGCAATCGGGTTGTCCCACAGGGGGCTCATAGTCTTAATCCCCATTTTACAGATGAGGGAACTGAGGCACGGAGAAGTTAAGTGACTTGCCCAAAGTCACGCAGCTGAGAAGTGGCAGAGCCAGGATTAGAACCCATGACCTCTGACTCCCAAGCCCGGGCTCTTTTCACTGAGCCACGCTGCTTCTCTAGCAAAATTGTTTTCCAAAAGGATAATAATTAAGAATCATCACACTTGTTAAGAACTTACTATATGCCAAGCCCTGTTCTAAGTGCTGGGGTAGATAAAATTAATCAGGTTGGACACAGTCCCTGTCACATATGGGGCTCACAGTTTAAGGGGGAGGGAGTAGGATTTAATAATAATAATAATGGCATTTGTTAAGCACTTACTATGCGCAAATCACTGTTCTAAGCGCTGGGGTGGATAAAAACAAACAGGGCCAGACACAGTCCCTGTCCCATGTGGGGATACACATGGGGGGATACAAGGTGATCAGGTTGTCCCACGTGGGGCTCACAGTCTTAATCCCCATTTTACAGATGAGGTAACTGAGGCTCAGAGAAGTGACTTGCCCAAAGTCACACGGCTGACAAGTGGCAGAGCCTGGATTAGAACCCATGACCTCTGACTCCCAAGCCCGGGCTCTTTCCACTTAGCCACGCAGCTTCTCTTAAAAATCCCAGCTCCGCCAATTCATTCATTCAATCGTATTTATTGAGCGCTTACTGTGTGCAGAGCACTGTACTAAGCGCTTGGGAAGTACCAGTTGGCAACATATAGAGACGGTCCCTACCCAGCAGTGGGCTCACAGTCTAGAAGGGGGAGACAGAGAACAAAACATATTAACAGAATAAAATAAATAGAATAAATATGTATAAGTAAAATAGAGTAATATTGTCAGCTGTGTGACTTTGGGCAAGTCACTTAACTTCTCTGTGCCTCAGTTACCTCATCTGTAAAATGGGAATTAAGACTGTGAGCCCCCTGTGGGACAACCTGATCACCTTGTTACCTCCCCAGCGCTTAGAACAGTGCTTTGCACATAGTAAGCGCTTAACAAATGCCATTATTATTATTAGATCCCCATTTTACAGACGGGGTGACAGGCACAGAGAAGTTAAGTGACTAGCCCAAGGTCACACAGCAAACACGAGGCAGAGTCGGGATTAAAACCCAGGGTCCTCTGAATCCCTGACCCCTGCTCTTTCCACTAGGCCATGCTGCTTTTCTATATTGTATATAGAAATACATACATTTCTATACATACATTTCTGGACTGCAGGATGTACCATGGCTGCAAAGGGACAAAGAGGCATTAGTCCTCTGGGTCAGGTCACTGAGGATGAGGCGGGGGGAGAAGGAGACAGGAGGAAAAAGCTTTGGGGGCTGGAGTCTTTCCTGGTACTCCTAACCCACCGCGGTTGATCCCTGACAGCAAGGCGAGACCAAGAGCCCGTCTCCGTGAACCACCTTTTACCTGAACCTCGTCCAGTGTTACAATATTGACTCCATATCGGGCCGGTCTATGTGCTACAGGCCATTATCCCTTTTCGGGCGACCGTTCTCATCACCTCACAGTGCCCTGACCAGAAAGGGCACGGTGGGGAAATGACCCTTGAAGAATCCAAAAGGCGTGGGATGGAAAAAGTTGCCTGCTGAGATCTCAGAGATTCTGTTCTGTGGCCACAGACAGGGCCCCTTTGTCCCTCCCAGTTACTCACAGCGGGTGCCACTGCACACAAAGTGAAAACTCAGCACAAACCACCACCACTACCGCAAAAACAACTTAAGTGAATGTCCTGCTCACGGTAGGACATAATTCTCCCTTTTAAATCACTCCTATCTGAGCAATGGTGGTGGGGAGGGGGCGAGAGAGTCAGTAAAGGAGTTCCACTACTGCATTTTCATGGGCAAATGTGTAGTGTACAAGAGATTCTCTCTCAGTGATAATCTGCACTGTCAGCATTGTTACCTTTGAACCCCAGGGCCACTCTACTAAGGGTCAAGGGACTATTGTTGCTTTTGAATGTATTGCAAATGCGGGCCTTTTATTTTTGTTTTTAGTAGTGGCCGACTTCCACCTGAGACAGAACTGTCTCTGTAGATGGTGGCTCACAGGTGGACAGGTTGCAGGTTTCACAGTGCAGCAACCAAGAGGATGATTAGGCACATCACGTGATAAAAAACACCTGGCAAGTGAGTTTTTCAAGGAGGCCAGGTGTGGATCAAATCACCAGTAAGTCACCCTACATTTTTACATGGAATTAAAACCTCAAGCCACTTGAGAAACTTCCCTGGAGCTGTGGTTAAAAGCAGCCAAAGCAGAATGGGAAGTGAAAAGAGGAAGGGGAGAAAAACTGTGGAAGGTAGTACTTGCCAAGGGGAGGGGGAGGTAGGGCGTAAAATAACTTTTCTTCCCGCACAGGTTCTTGTAACTTACTCTGATGTTCCGTATTTCAATCCTGGCTCTCCCATTGCCCGGGTCACCATGGAGTCCAAGAGCTTCGTGACATTCTCGGGGCAGTTTGCAGAACTCATCAAAAGCTCCTTGGGCACCACCTCACTTTCCCAGGACCTCTTGGTCCTAATGACACTGTCTCACAAGGTAGAAGTGATGTTAATTAGCATTTTTACCTCAGGGGCCTGAGCCAGCCCAGTTTGCTCAAGCCACAGAACCTCACAAATCAGGGTTTTAGCACGGCTGGAGGAATAGTAACGTCAGCCAGAACAGCCTGCTTTTGCTCTCTTCCACCCATGACGACTCTGAGGATATGACTCAACTGGTGGCGATTCTTCTAAATTGGCTGCAGCTGGTACAGCCTGCTAGCACGTGGAACATGCCAGTTTCCTAGTGGGCTCCTTGTTTGTTCAGATCTTAATATAAGTCCTTGACGTTCACCAAGGCCTAACATCAACCTGTTTCTCTTCTCTGGCATCAGCCTTTGAAAAAAAAAAAATCTTTAAACATTCTTTCTCCTTTGCCGTCTTCATTCTTTCTGCACTTCCTTTTTTCTGCCCCATCACAGTCTGGCCAGGACAGCTGGGGCAGATTCTATCCCGTTTGGCAAGGCAGCCTCTGCTAATGCTGCTATGTGCCAACACTGCTCTAAGCACTGGGGTAGATATTCTCCTACTGCTGCTGGGGCACTCACAGTCAAAAGACAATGCCTATTTTAGATGCATGAAATGGATACAAATGGACAACTTTCAAATGGGTTTCTCAATTTGCTCATTACTAAAATAAGGTTCTCACCTTGCAGAAACACTTTGAACCCCCTCCACAGATGCTTTAATAACTTTCCTTAGAGATGGAAAGACTAGGAAAATAAGGAAGATGGTATAGCTTTCCGATCCTGAGATTCAGTGCCTTCTATTGTGGCCAGATTTGGATCAGGGCTTGGCTTCTGCTTTGGCTCAACTCCTTACTGCTACAAGACACTGGATAAATATCATGCCTCACCCTCCTCACTTACAGAATGGGATAATAAATGACAAACTTTCCCTAAAATAGAGACAGATGGAGCACAATATATAGGCTAGAATATGGGGCTTCAAATCATCCAGGGAAAAAAACGTTCAAAGGTCTAAGAGTGAAAAGCAATCAGGCAGCTAAACTAATGGGAATCTGGCAGTTGACCTAAAATAATTTTAACATGCCTCAATCCTCCTCCCTGCTTGATTTTTGGGGTGTTTTATCTGAAGAGGAATTGGGATGCAGAGACTTGGGTTTTTACAGCCCAAGTCATACAAAGAGGTGGAACTGGGATGTGGGAGGTGAAGCGAGTAAGGGTGAAGGATCAAAAGGATAGGGAACATGGATCAAGTTGGATGTGGAGATTAAATGCTACTGAATGAAAGTGAGGCCAAAATAAACTGGGTAGGCTCAATAGACTATCTTCATCCATTCATTCACTCATTCAATCGTATTTATTGAGAGCTTACTGTGTGCAGAGCACTGTACTACGCGCTTGGGAAGTGCAAATTGGCAACATATAGGGACGGTCCTACCCAACAACAGGCTCACAGTCTAGAAGCCAGAAGTTTGAAAACAATTTTCCAAGATCACTACTTAAAAAAAAATAGTGGCATTTGTTAAGCACTTACTATGTGCCAAGCAGTGTGCTCAGCACTGGGGTGGAAACAAGCAAATTGGGTTGGACACAGCCCCTGTCCTGAAGCAGCGTGGCTCAGTGGAAAGAGCCCGGGCTTTGGAGTCAGAGGTCACAGGTTCAAATCCCAACTCCGCCACTTGTCAGCTGTGTGACCTTGGGCAAATCACTTAACTTCTCTGTGCCTCAGTTCCCTCATCTGTAAAATGGGGATTAAGACTGTGAGCCCCCCGTGGGACAACCTGATCACCTTGTAACCTCCACAGCACTTAGAACAGTGCTTTGCACATAGTAAGTGCTTAATAAATGCCATTGTAATTATTATTATTTTGGTAACTGAGGTACGGAAAAGTAAAGTGACTAGTCCAAGGTCACGCAGCAAACAAGTGGCAGAACCAGGATTGGAGCCCAGGTCCTTATGACTCTCAAGCCCGTGCTCTATCACTAGGCCATGCTGCTTCTCTGAAAGAGTCACAGCACCTACAAACTATAAAACCTCTGTGAAACTGGATAGAAATGGCAGGTAAAAGGAGACCTCTAATCCCCGATTCCTTTGTCTTTGGTTTTTCTTTAACTGTCTTTCAGAGAATACATAAAACCAAGACCACTTGCAAAGTAAAATCTGTATGAGAAAAACAGCCTAAGGAGAACTGTGGAAATATTTGGTGGTTAGAGCATAGTAAGAAAACATTTTAGCATCAAATGTTAACCCTGACCTCTGCCCACTGATGGTATTAAACTGTATCCTACTGGACTAGTTGCTGTTGACTGTCTCATTTAATCAGGTGAGGTTGACATGCTGAACTCTCACTCTTTCAGAAAATACACAAACATGCTTCATCTCACAAGCATAAAAGGAACCTCAGATGAGATTAGCTTCCTTTGAGTAGTGGATTAGCAAAAGTCTTTGGGCTTTTTAAATTTTTCTTTCATGAAGAAAGCATTGTTTATAATGTTTGTTTCACAAGTAGTGAGAGGCTCTTGAAATAGTGGCTTTTAAACTTTAACTCAAGAACAACAGTCAACCTCATTTTTCCAGTGACCTTAACAAGGTTTTATTTTTTTTTCCAACTGTAAAGAACATGAAGGCAGGAGTGGGGTCAACTCTTTAATACTATTCTCTCTGAAACCCACAAACTTGGCAAAGAATTCAATATGTAAGCTTTCTCTCTACCTGTGCGTTGGAATAATCCTGGGTCAGCATTTCCTTCTCTTGTCCTCATCATTCCTGATTTGAGCACCCTCTCTGGAGTGGCCCCACTGATCCTCTGCATTTCTCTTTTCTTTCAGAATTTCCACCTCCACTGCCACTACCTCTCCTCTGTTTAACTGCATCACATGTGCATTTAATTTGAACATGATGACCGTTAGATGAACCGCAAACACCTGGTACACCTGTTTTGTTCTCTGAGCACTCAAATACTTGTAGACAGACTTCAAAAAAAAAAAAATCTACCCACCTTCCAGCACCCTCTTTCTCCTGCTTTTCTTCAATCCGGTCCAAATGCTTTCTCTCTTGGTTTTGTTAGTTTCCCCAACAGCTTCACCCCAAACAGCAAACTTATTAAAGCTTATTTTACACAAAATTAGTACAAGGACAGAGATGTCATCTTTTTGCCTTGAGTGTAGGGGGTGAACAAGAGGTAGGGTTGACCCAGCCTTCAAAGAGCTAATGGGTTAATTCATTCATATTTATTGAGCGCTTGCTCTGTGCAAAGCGCTGTACTAAGCACTTGGGGAGTGCACAATATAATGATAATGTTAGCCCTTTTTAGCCCCTGATTTAGGAACAATTTAGTGTTTTTCTGTGTTCTCGTTCTGTTCTACTTTACCAAGTGATTAGACCAGTGCTTTGCCCTCAGTAGGTGCTCACTAAATATCCTTAATTGACTTTTAGTCACAATCGGGGCTGTTTTCAGACCCTTGGAATGAGAGATGGAATTTTATACCTCACAGCTGGAATCCCATAGACTCCATATCCCCGATTACCTCCATACAGTTGGTGCCCATGCCCAAGAGTCTCTCAATAATTATACCCCTATGATTCACAGAGCTAGAAGAGATTTATAGAGACCTACTGATGTAACCCACTGCTTGCTGGCCTGGGGGTGAACAGACCATCTGGATAGATGGTCGTCTATGCTTTTCTTAAAGATCTCTAAAGACAGAAACTCCACAACTAATAAATATGGTATTTGTTAAGCGCTTACTATGTGGCATGCTCTGTTCTAAGCGCTGGAGTAGATACAAGGTTGTCCCAACGTGGTGCTCACAGTCTTCATCCCCATTTTACACTGAGGCACAGGGAAGTTGTGACTTGCCCAAGGTCACACAGCAGACCAGTGGCAGAGCCGGGATTAGAACCCACGTCCTCTAACTCCCAAGCCTGTTCTCTTGCCACTTAGTGGAATGAAGTTTTATCATTTTTCAATATGAAGCTATTTTCTATGTCCAGCTCAGCTCTCCTACTGCAATACAAATTCCTCTCCTCTTTGGTTCTCACTGAACCAAAAAGGTGTCAGTACATAGCTACCGTTAAAGAGGATTACACTAAAGAAGAACCTTCAGGAACGTACTTTAACATTGCCAGCTATCTTTGCAAACTACACTAGATCACAGTATGGACGGCAAAACGCAAGCTACTACCAAAGAATAAATTATGATTCTGTTAATAGTAGAGAGGCATGATTTAGAGATTCCTTAGACTAAACTTGTCCTCTAGACTGGAAGCTTGTTGTGGGCATGGAACATGTCTACCACTTCTTATTGTATCCACACAAGAGCTTAATACAGGGCTCTGCACACAGTAAGCACTCAAATACCACTGACTGATTGATTCAGTGTAGACTGCATCATCTCTCGTGATGTCTCAATTACACTGTCTTGATAGCCCATTGTTCAGTGACTCTAGGATAGACAAAGAGTTAGAAAACTAAATCATGAAGACTATAATGGTCTTCGGGGGAAGGTAGAGGAGCTGAGGACTGTGGTATCATTAAGATGCCATTTGCTTGCTGAGTGACCTTGGGCAAGTCACTTACGGCACAGTGGATAGAGCACGGGCCTCCACCGCTTGTCTGCTGTGTGACCTTGGGTGAGTCACTCCACTTCTCTATGCCTCAGTTACCTCATCTGTAAAATGGGGATTGGGACTGTGAGCCCCACATGGGACAAGGACTGTGTCTAACTCCATTTACTGTATCCACCCCAGTGCTTAGTACAGTGCGTGGCACACAGTAAGCACTTAACAAATATCACTATTATTATCATCATACTCTGTGCCTCAGTTTCCTCATCTGTACAATGGAGAACACCTGTTCTACCTCCCCCTTAAACTGTGAGCCCCAAGTGGGACACAGACTGTATCTGCCCTGAATATCTTATCTACTCCAGTGCTCGATAAAGTGCTTGGCACATAGTAAGAGCTTGATAAAGAACTCATTTATCATCTTTATGATTGTTAATTATGGTTTCTACTAAAACAATATTCAAATTTCTTAGGAAACACGTTGTTTTTGCCTCTTCAAACAGCTATATTTTGTTTCTGGGAAAGCAACATTTTGCAGTTAGGGCAAGTGAGGAATTCCCAACCTTTTCCCCTTATTCCTCCCCCACCGATTTCATCCTTTAATTGCAGCGTCAAATCCATGCCCAGTTGAGTCACTCATTCTGACCACGGGACTAAGGGGCAATGTGATGGAAAACCATTTCCTCGTTTAGCAACCATATGAAATACAGCCCTTCCTAGGAGAAAAGTGTTTTCAAAACAAATACTCAGACACTGCCAAAACCGTCTACTCCAAATTAGAATTGCTGAAAGGAAACATCTTACCTAGTCCACTTCTGACTTGACTACTTCTACAAAATAAAAAACCTTTAAACTAGGCACTGAAAACAAGGCTTAGCTTTCTCATGTGGACTCTGTAGCCATCCACCTTAAAAATAACCAATTAAGGAAAAGAAATATATGAACACATAAAGCCAAATCCTTAAGATACAGTGTGAGAACCTACCGGAAGCATCTGGACTTCAGGTAGGCAGTCAGCATACTTACTGATTGCAACATCTTTTCAAGCTTTTCCAGCTGATTGAGGGATTCTCATGCTACAACCCAAGAAGGGGAGTTACACTAATTAGTAGCAGAGGCTCAGGAAACATTCATGAGATTTTTAGGTTTTCTTCTCACTCCATAGTTTGGTTTCCTCTTCCTTCACAGCTCCTCTTCCGCTCCTTTTCTTGTTCCCTTCCTCCTCCTCATATTTCTCCCCTCTTTATTCCTTCTCCTTGTGCCCGTGAATTTGTCTGAGGGTCGGTGCTTGAGTATGTATATTGTCTAAGGGTAAGTGACTGTGCGTGCATGTCTACCTAGGTATCCTCAAGTGTGATTCTGGGCAAATATGTTTGTGGCATGCGAAGTGACAACCCCGGGGCCTATACTGCTTCATCTTTTCTTCTTTCTCGTGTGATTTGGGCTGAGAGCTGCAGTCGCTGGGGTCTCCTGGGCTTGCTCGTATGCGATCCCTAACGCTGCAGTGACAGTAGCCACTCTGCAGTGTCTTGAGTCAACTGAGCTCATTTTTCCTCCCCTCCCCACCACCAGACTGTGGCAACTGCTGCTACCGTAGACTTGTACTCTCTGGCCCTTCACAGCTTTAAGGCAGGGATTCCCGGCGGTAATGGCAACGGTTCCCTGGTATGCTCTCATTCTTCTTGTCTGTCCAAGTTTCATCTGCTGGTGGGGCAGAAAGTGACACTTATTACTTGTAAAACAAATAAAGGGAGAGAAAAATAACGTGATCTCCCCCTTGAAGTTGTAGAAAAAATAAACACTAAATTAATTTAAAGATATATTTAATCCGATTGCTAGTGCAATACAAGGTAAGAAATAAAATGATAAATATAGGTGAATTGAACAGAACAAATGAACACTCCTGATCCATATATATTTCTATGCAGTCCACAGTCCATCTGGTCTTTCCAATTTAGCAAGAGCCAAACAACCGTGACAGGCTAAGGTAGTGTTGGGAGGTTATCAACACACTAACTGCATATAACATATGTACGTCGTGGAGCAGTTCAGTTACAATTTAAACATTTCTCATCAAGAGAAGTAGTCATGGAGCTGTTCAGTTACAATTTAAACATTTCTCATCAAGAGAAGTAGAGACCTAAAAGAAGAAACCTAAATGAATCAAATTATACAATTCTAAATTTTAACTAGCATAGAAATAAGCCTTTAAAATTATGCTTTGCTAAACGTTTTCCAGCTGAAAAAAAAATAGCAAAGGCCCAGGAATAGCTATCAAAGGGCTTAATTACTGAAGACAATGTGGAAGAGTCAGCACACTAGCAGAGTATGTCAGACCACATCCAATTACTTTATCTTAATGCTATGTACTGAGAGAGTCTAAGCTCTCAAAAAAATACTACTACTGATTTGGCCCATTATTGTAGAATGGGAATAGGGTGTACTGTGTGGAAAAGTTCAGAGTAGCTACAAAAACTCAAGATATCAATAAGGCATAGCTAATAAGCTCTATATAGCTAGCACTGCAAAGTCAGCTTCCATTCCAACTGGCAATTACCTAAGGAAGATATGGGAAGAACACAGATTTCTAAATGATTCACTCACTGCCTAATCAGGTAACGACACGGTTTCTGACTTTTGTGTAAGTTGGATTGAAGTTGAACATTACAAGCCTGTGAGGTGCAAAAAATGAACACACTGAAAAAAAGATTCAGAGTAAAAGGATGAAGGCAGGCAGAGTGCATAGTGCTCAAACACATGAATTTAAAAGGATACATAGGTGGTAGATGGAAGGAAGGGGAAGCACAGATAGAGTCTGGAATAACAGTACTTTGCACTTAAGACTATGTTTTTCCTACTTTTTCTTGATTCCCTAGATTATTATGCAATTAATTTGTCTTGTATTCTCCTGAAGAAAGGCCAGCCGATCTCACCCTTTACAATTCTCCATTGAAAAGCCTCTATTACAAAAACGTTGAGGTCCTGGAAGGGAAGAGGGCAACCACGGTTAAACCAAAGTGCCCTATGAGGGGCACAGTTAATATCTGAAAAGATTCTTTGGCAGGATGCTGTACGGCCAAAACCTTTTTAGTACAGTTTTAACTGCCAAACAGCTAAGTCCAAAAATGACTGTGGTACAATTCTGTCAAAGGGCAGGTGGTGTGAATAGACTAACTGCTGAGGGACACAAGCCTCTCAGGACAAATGACTGAACTGCACACTCAATTTTATGATGTTGAACAGTGTATTGTCTTCTACTGGATTTATATTTTACCTTTTAAAAGCGAGAATTAAAATATTAACAGTTAAAACTTGTCCTTTGACCTTCAAATGCACTGGGGCTCAGATGGCTTCCTTCCCTTCAGTAGCTGGCAGAGGGTATAAGATTTTTATTTCCCCTTATAGTACACAGATATGTCCATGAGTAAGTTCTAAAAACACAAAAATGGCAAAGATATGACCCAGAGAGAAAGAAAGTAAGGATGCAAAAAAAAAAGGGATTCAAGAGTATTGTTCTTTTCGCTTGGTAAAGCAAGTGAGAACGGGAAAACTAAAAACTTAAAAAATATTAGAAAAAGGTAAAGAAAAATGTTCCAAAATGTACACACATCCCTTCAGGAATCAGGAACCCAACAGT
Source organism: Tachyglossus aculeatus (assembly GCF_015852505.1). Classification (NCBI taxonomy): domain Eukaryota; kingdom Metazoa; phylum Chordata; class Mammalia; order Monotremata; family Tachyglossidae; genus Tachyglossus; species Tachyglossus aculeatus. Next base: position 36,887,830 of record NC_052067.1, on the reverse strand, counting down.
CTGTGTTATTTTGTGGCAGCTTTCTGATGGACCAAAAAAAAAAAAAAATCTTCACATTTCTTAATCTTCAGTTTCATATCTGAGAAGAGATACAAATTACACTGACTTCAATATTGTTGCCAAGAGCAATATTAATCTTTACGCAACAAAGAAATAAATTACTTGAACTAACTCTAATGATAATTTCTGATGTTCTGACAGCAATTAACTTTCCACTTTTATAGAAAAAGGACTGTCAAAGAATTACTCATTTTAAAATGAATTGTTCTCATGCGAGAAAATCCTCAGCACACACGTTCATAGATACATTTTTATTTGTATATGTCTTTACTCACTGATTTCGACTGAAATAACTCAGGGGAGGCAGCATGGTGTAGTGGGAGAGTGCTGCTCTGGAAGCCGGAGAACCAGAGTTCGAATCCAAGCTCTGTTATCGGCCTTCTTTGTGACGATGGATTGGTCACTTAACCTTTCTATACCTCAGTTTCCTCCTCTGTAAAATGGGGAGAACTCCTGCCTTTCTACCTACCTCAAAGGCTTGTTGTGAGGGTAAAAATTGGATAAGTAATGTTACGGCGCTTTGGGAATAAAAGCATTATACAAAAATCAACTAGATATATTTGTACTACTTTCTATTATATCCTAGTTCTACCTCCTGCCTCCACTATTAGCAAGTAATATATTTCCATCGGCCTCTCGCGTTAGGTTTGTTTGCTCCTTGAGGGCAGGGAACAGGTGTCATGCTTCCATTGTACTCTCTGAAACAGGGCTGAACTCAAGAGCTCAACACACACCATTAATTGATGCTGTGTATTTACACTCGAAAAATCTGAAAACGAAATCTGCTTCCCTACCAACTCTACTTCCTGTCACTGTGGACAGTCTGTTTACTAGAACAACACTGCTGTTGGCATTACTTTTTTCTTCTGGATAGGAGGGGAAAGAAAGATGGGCAGGAAATCAAACAGAGATTAACAGAACTCACTTTGCAAGTCTTTTCCGTAAGTCTTTTATTTGGTCATTCTTCCTGGTGAGAATCTCTTTCATATTACGATATGCTGCTGTTTGTTGGAATTTCTTCTCCAGTTCCTGTTCATTGAAGGATGTCCATCCGATTGGGACATTGTAATGGGAATTTAAAAATTAAAGAAAGAATTTACTTTATCATAAAACTGGATTTTCCCCTTTAACTTTAAATCATTAATCGACAGTATTTATTGAGCACTTGCTATGTGCAGAGCACTGTATTGGCCCTTGGGAGAATATACTATAACCGAGTTGGTTGACACATATCCTGCCCACAATGAGCTTACAGTCTAAAGGGGAAGAGAGACACAAATACAAATAATTTATAATTTATAGATATGTACATAATTTAACTATGTATGTTCAACTATGTTAAAAATTTTAACTTGATTTCTTCATTCACACTGTTGTTCCGTTCATTTCAATTGCTAGTAAAATAAGGTTTTGTTTAACATGCTAAACGAAAAGGCAAAATGTTACACAATAATCAACAAAATTTCAACACAACAATTAAATTCCTTTCTATGTGCTACACTCACACATGGGTCAATACACTAACCACTAAAAATCTGACCAGAATTATGACTGAAACATCTGAAAAGCACATTTAATTTTACTGCGAACCAATGCCAACAGTGTTCTGTAATTTCCCCCAAAAGTAAAAATCGATAAATCACTGAAATTTTGCAACAAGTCTTTCAGTAAACTTCTACTCCCTCTAGTGGATACTTGAAGGGGAGGAAAAAAACAAAAACCTTAATATTCAGACTGGAAAATAATTTGCACATACTTTTAAAATTGTCTAAGTGGGGAAAAGGGAGATTTATCCCTGAAGCCAAGAGTCCCACCGACTGCTACTTTGAAAATTAGGTGAAAGTTACAGAAATGCTCTAATTCAGGCAGCAAACAATTTTAAAAATCATTTTTTTCCAGACTTCTGCTTGATTATGGAAGTAGTGGGGAACAGGAGAGAGATGAAGAGAGGAAGCTGGAATAGCAAATCATTTAGGGTCTCTGGCCCAGGAGAAGATGGGAAGCTGGGGGAGTCGGGGAGGATATGCGAGGGAAGTAACCTAACAGTGGGACTTACCTCCAACTTGCGAGTGTCCCAACTCTTGTCATTAGCAGGAGGGGCCCCCTGCCCATTTGGACTGCTCTCCCTGGGTCTAGAAGAGTTCTGCTTTCCAGCTAGAAACTTCAATGTGTAGGCCCATGGTTTCAGGGAGCTTGTGTCATGTCATTTCCTGCTAGTGCTGTGATCCTGGATTTGAAATTTCTAGCTGGGAAGTGGGAGCTCTCCCAAACAGAGGGGCTGCAGCCAAGGCCTGAGTGACAGCGGTGGAAGATGAACCAAAGAGATCACACTACGCTACCACCTCCCCAAGAGCATGCGTGATCCACAAAGCAACTGATTAGCCACTCATCAATCAATGGTAATTATAGAGTGCTTACTACAGAGCTTTGTTCTAAGAGTTTGGGAGAGTAGAATACAACAGGGGATGGTAAGGCAGGGAATGTGTCTAATTCTGCTGTACTGTACTCGCCCACGGGCTTATACAGTGCTCTGCAAATAGTAAACACTCAATAAATCCCACTGATTGACTGAACGGAGCTGGCAGATAAGTTCTCTGTCCACCAGGAGCTTAAAGTCTAGAGGAGAAGACAGACATTAAATACATTATGGATATGTACGTAAGTGCTGTGGGGCTGAAGGTGGGGTGAATACCAAGTGCTTAAAGAAAACAGATCCAAATGCATAGGTGACACAGAAGGGAGGGGGAGTAGGGGAAATGTGGCCTTAGTTGGGGAAGGCCTCTTAGCAGAAATCTGAATTTCAGAAGGGAGAGGGAGTAGGGGAAATGTGGTCTTAGTTGGGGAAGACCTCTTAGCAGAAATCTGATTTTCATAAGGCTTTGAAGATGGGGAAAGTGGTGGTCTCTCAAATAAGTGGGAGGGAGTTCCAGGTCAGAGGGAGGATGTGGGTACGGGGTCAATGGCAAGACAGAAGAGATCAAGGTACAGTGAGTAGGTTGGTGCTAGAAGAACAAAGGGTACGGGCTGGGCTGTAGTAAGAAATCAGTGAGATAAGGCAGGAAGAATGGACTTCACATAAAATCAAACTCTTTTCACAACACCTCTTTCTAAAGCAAATATTGAAAATGCAAAATATATTTGCAAACACTGTATACTTGTAAACGTTGTTTAAAGGATTTACTAACAAGTTAATTATGGAACTTCAAGAACTGTGAGGCTGCATTCAATTTTGCAGGTCTCCACAGACTATTTAGCCTTGAAAATAGAGGTAGCCCAATCCTTTAAAATTATTCATAGCCCACAAATAGAACCTGTCTTGATTATACTTCAGACATGTTAAACCTCAGGAAAAAACAAAAATGAACACGAAACCATAACTTTATACATCTAACACTAACCTTTTCAGTCAAGTGCAATTGTTCTTGAACCTTGAGTAAGTCATGTTTGCTTGTCACTAAGTCCTCTTCCAAAGACTTTTGATTTTCAGCAGTGTCATTTAGTGTTCTCTGGAACTCACTTTTCAAAGCTGCAACTGTGTCTTCCAAGTTACTAATATCTTGTGATTTTATAACGGCCTTCCAAAGAGAAAGGCATTAAATGACTTTTAGTGGCAAGCCTTCAAGTGTAACATTTCAAAGACTAACATTACATATTTTACAGCAAACTGTAAGAAGCAGTGTGGCCTAATGGATAGAAAATATGTTTGGGAGTCAGAAGAACCTGGGTTCTAATCCTGACTCTGCCACATGTCTGCTGTGTGACCTTGGGTGAGTCACTTCACTTCTCAGTGACTCAGTTACCTCATTTGTAAAATGGGGATTAAGACTGTGAGCCCCTTGTGGGACATGGACTTTGTCCAACCTGCTTAGTTTGTATTTACCGCAGCACTTAGTACAGTGCCTGGCACACAGTAAGAACTTAACAAATACCATTAAAAACAAAACAAAAAACTGAAATGTTAACACTAGTTTACAGCATAGTTTAATCATAACGAGTTGAAATAAAGTAGAGGGTAGGGAAGAAAGAAAAGAGGGTGTAAAAGAGGGTATATCTGGCTGGTGGAATCCTAGGGAAGTTGAATCCCAATGGAGAATGGGAAGTGTACATTTTACCCTGGAATAGGAGTCTTATTCTGTGAAAATGGAAAGTTGAAGGACTAATTTACTTTTTGGTCTCCTTGGACAATCTGTAAATCTTTCAGTGCGTGTTCAAGTTTTGACTTCTCATCCAGTAAACTGGTAGCCTGGAATGAATTCGAAATCAAAATCAAGGTAAATAAATTAAAGCATAATTCTTTACAGCAAAGCTGTTATATCATTTGCACTTACCTGGACTTCTACAGTCTTGAGTCTTGACTTCAATTTTTCATTCTCTTCTTGGAGCCTTGTAATTTCCTTGGTGAGAAAAGTAGTAAAATTACTAGGAATAGTACTGAAAGTAATGAAATTAAGTATTTTAAAAATTGTATTACTCAAAATGTGTATTACTATATTTGTGTTAGGACTAGGTACGTTGTTCGGTACGTTTTCTTTAGAGAAAAGTCAGGGAGTATGTGATGTCCTAAAGATTCATGTTCTGGCCCTGGGGCGGCCTCCGTGGATGATTAGGAGCTGCATTCCAGGATCAGAAATGGATCCTGACTTTTTCTTATAGCATCCACCTCTAGGCGACAATTGGGCTACTTTTAGGCAAGGTGGGAGAGTTAAAACAATTTAGGAACTGGAGCAAATAAAAAGTGTCCAATCTGCTTATAAATATGAAGTTTAAAAATGACATTTATACCTTGTTTAGAAGTTCAGATATTCCAACTTCATTAAGTGGAGCAAGTTTTGGCTTCAGGTTCTCTAAAGTAGACTAAAGCAGGCATAAGTAAAAAAAAATTAACAAAAGTCAGCCTTGCTATCAAAAATAATAGGATTTACCTTATTTTTTTTTAACACTCATAAGAAACAGAACAAAGACGCAAGAAGTAAAGACTGACCCTTCCAGTGGATAATGTGAGTCCCACTGAAGAATAACTTGTGAAGTGGGTGAAAGAAAATACAGCAACATCTGCTGTTGAGAAGCACTCACAAAGATTTTCACAACAGTTTCTCTGTCCTATAAATCTTTTCAAATCAATCAATGATACTTATTGAGTACATACTATGTGCAGAGCACTATTCTAAGCACTTGGGAGAGTACAGGAGAATTACAGGACACGTTCCCTGCCCATAACGAGCTTATAGACTAGAGGATGTTCAGATGTCCTCTGAATTTGAATACATTTCCAAAGATAAAAATGTTAAAAATAATTATATTGATATGTACATGAACGTAGCTGATAAAACCAAAGGATGACCAACAATAGCTTCCATTTATAATGTATTCCCACTCTAGAAGACTAGTCTAGTAAAAATGCTAAATATTCACTCTCAATCATACAGGAAAAAAATTAGCTTTCATATTTAAAAAAAACAACACCAGAGGCAATAAAAACTGACGCAGATTCTCAGAGGTTGCCATTTCTCTTCATCGTTCCTCTGTATTTGTCCATAAAGTTTAATTATTAATGAAAAGGTTACCTGGGCTATGAAAGATTTTCCCTTATGCACAAAGGACCCTATCAAATTTAATATTTTTCAATTTGTAGAATTTAGTCTAGAACGACTAACCCATACCTTCTTTTTTGAAGATGTAAATTCTGCATTTTCAAACTCAGCAACTTGTTCTAGAAGTTCTCTTTAAGGAAGAAACAAAAACATATTTAATATGAAAGCAACAATTTAGGAAAGGTGTTGCATATTCCATATTTCGTTCCTTCAATACCTTGGAGATTATGGGATCGTATAGGATGAAGGTGATAAACAAAAGTATGCTTTATTTATCACACTTCTGTCACAATATGTGTAAAGGAATTTATTCCTCCAATATATGAAATAATCATTCCCAGGAGGAGCAAAAACTAGACATTTAAAATACATTTGTAGTAATCATACCTATGAAGAGAGATCTGCTCATACAAAAGAAGCTCCCTTCCTCTCAGCTACCTAACCACTGCTGCAATAATGCCCGTAAAATGCTACCCTAAGGGCTTGAAAAAGTGAACATGCCAAAAAAGCAACTAGTTATGCACCCCTGCAACAACTCTGCAATAAACATTTCCAATTCTGATTTTTTAGAACTCAAACACACACGGTGCACAACTACTCTGTTCTAAAAACAACTTCCTGTCACTTTTTTCTTGAGAAAACAAATTTATTTGGGGTTTCTCTTACTATTCTGTAGATGTTCTTATTAAATGTGAGCATTAAAAATAAAAAAATCTAAACTAATTATGAATATAATCCCCAATACATTTATTTTTATAGTAGTCTCAACAAGAAAACAAATATGGTACAGCCAGAGTATTTTCCTCTCTATTTTTCTCCTAGGATATTTTTATTCAGAAGTATGCTTTCTAAATAAAGGTCAAAGCCCACCCTCTTAATTTACTCTCTTGCAAAATTCCACCTTGCCTATTGATTTTTAGCCAAATAATTGTTAAAGATCACTGATATGACTTGAATGAAGTGAATGAACGAATAGCAGTAATGTTTCCACACCTCTGTTAATATAATACTTTTCATAAACTTGCCCCTACCTCCCTAAAAAAATTCTAATTTTTGACGCAGTCATTTTTAAGGGGAAATTCTTCTAATAATCTTGAAAGGCTACATTACCGGTTTTCCAGCTCAGAAATGTCAGTTTGTAGTTTAAGGTACCATTTTTCAGCCTGTGAAAAGAGTTGTCGTAGAAGTAATACATTTGTATATGCAGTATTAATGAGTTCGGATTCCACTTCACTGTGAACCACCGACTGCAAGTCATTCAGCACTTCAAATACTTCGTCTATCGTGAAGGTCTCATCCACTAGCCTATATGGGGGAAAAAGATCAATAACACTTCTGAACAAAACCACACAAATAATTATTAGAACAAAACTCCAAGTAAGAAAATTACAAATGGCCAAAGGACTGCAGTTTATGCTCACCTCATAAAACAGTACTTCTATATTAGATGAGAAAAATGTGAATTATCTTCATAAGTTCATACTGTCATAAAAAGTCCCAAATGCAACATCTTCTTTTCTCTCACCTGAATCTCTCTATTCCTCCCATTCTTAGCATTTTGTTCATTAAAAGCTTTTCTACTTTGCCTTGATCCCATCACCTCCTGGGCCTCGTTGTGGGCAGGAATGTGTCTTTTTGTTGTTGTATTGTACTCTCCCAAGAGCTTAGTATAGTGCTCTGCACACAGTATGCGCTCAATAAATGCAATTGAATGAATGAATGAATTCTTGATCTTTGATTGATTTCCGGTACATTTGAATAAAACAACACAATGTTTTAGGACCCTGCCTTTTTTGGTGAAATAAAAGAATTAAATCAATAATTAGGATGCATTAGCAGAAAGGAATGAAAATTCACAGTATTTTAAATACTTGTGGGGGGAGTTTTAGGTGTTGTATTCTTTTGAATTGTTTTGTCCCATTACCCACTCATCATTTAATGTCTTTATAGCTATCCCTTAGATATCACAGTCATCTACTGTTCCCAGACCCTGCCTCCACTCTTCTGAGCAACTCTGATGTCTTTTCACCTTCCTTCTCTCTTTCTTCTCACATACTAATCCTCAGGGACTTCAACATTACTATGGATGTCCCCAATGTCCCATTCCCCCCGCTCCCCCACACACCGTTCATTCATTCAATCATATTTATTAATATTAAGCACTTACTGTGTGCAAAGCATTATACTAAGTGCTTGGGAGAGTGCACTATATCAACAAACTGACACATTCCCTGCCCACAATGCGATCACACCCACTTCCTCTCGGTTTTCAATTCTGCTCCACCCAACACCAACTTGGTCATATAATGGATCTAAACTTCACTAGTACAGCGCTTTGGACACTGTAAGCACTCAGTAAATACCAGTGACTGATAGTTACTAGTTATCTCAACCTCCTAATCTGCCATTTAATCTGCCTCTCTTCCTCTGAAAAGTTTTCTCCCCTGCAGAGAGATCACCAATCTTTTAATCCCTCCCACTTATCCCAGGCCATCATGAACTCCTTCTTTAATGAAACAACTCCCTCAACCACCAGTGCCTCCTCTGATCTCGCATCTCCACATCCTAGAACTGGGTCAACTCCATAGTACATTTTCTTCACTCCTGAGTTTATGCTGCAGTGCATTTTTGGTGAAAATCCAAACACCAGACCAACTCTGGCCACTTCCAAATAATGTTTATTTGCTATGCCGCTACCCTCTCTTCTGCATAGCAACATTACTTCTCCTCCCTAATGGTCTCCAACCATTATTTCTGACATTCAACTCTCTCCTGAAGCCCCCAGGTCCTCCACCTCCTCCATCCCTTGGCTTGGATGACCTTGTCAGCTGTCATTTCATTTTTTTTTGTAAAAAATGAAAACCATTAGGCTGATCTTTCCAAAGTCCCTCCCTGTTTCACCACCCTCAAATCCACTCTCTCTCCCTTTCCTGATAAACCTCAAGAGATCTGTCTGCTTTCAAACTCTATCCCTTTTAACCCACGCTAGAGAAGCCCCTCACCTCTTAAAAACACGTAATCTTCTACCCTCCCTGACTGCCATCCTCAATGGCTCATTCTCTAATGGCTCCTTCCACTTTGTCTTCAAACAAGCCCCACACTAAAATAAGCAAGAAACAAAGAAAAACCAAAAAATAAAACAAACTTCTCTGCATCCAACTGCATCTTCCAACCATTTGTCCCTCCCTATCCAAACTTTTCGAATGAATTGTATATACCGTTGCTTCCATGTCCTCTTCTCCAGCTCCATTCTTGACACTTTACAATTTGGTTTTGCCTTTGACTCCACTGAGTCTGCACTCCCCGTGGTCACCAATGACCTCACTGCCAAATCGAACAAACTACATTCTCCTAATCCTGCCCATGACATTGTAGACCAATTTTTTTCTTGTAGAAACATTATCTAACCTTAGTTCTACTGATACTATTCTTTACTGGATCTCCTCCTTGGGGAACTTATTTGCTCCTACGGCTTCAACTGCCACTTTTTACGGGGCTGACATCTCACCTCCTCTGCCATCTTGTATTTCCTCCAGACTTCTAAACACCTTAAGCGCAATATGTTTAATATTTACCTCCCAAGTCCTTTCCTCTACCTAAGTTTCCCATCACAGTTGATGACCCCACCTTTCTCTCCATCTCTAAAGCCCACAGCCTTGTATTATCTTTGACCCATTCCTTTCTTTCAAACCCCATGTTCTCGCTATAGCTACTGTAAGTTGGATTTCCTCCAGGACATTTCCTGGATCTGTCCCTTCCTCTCCATTCATATGGCCAGCACCCTGCATTAGCCTCCTCACTGGTCTCCTTGTCTCATGTCTCTCCCTGATCCAATTTGTATTTATTCCACTGCCTGGATCATTTTTCAACAACATAGCTCTTCAGACAACTCCTCATTTCTCAATAAACTTTCAATGGCTACCCATTCCTTTCCATAATAAATATCCTGACCACCGCTTTAAAGGCGCTCAATCAGTTCTCTTATTACTACCTATCCACTTTCTTCCCCTTCTACCCCTAGCTTGCCCTCTCTGTTCCTCTCAAGTTAACTTATATCATTATGCCTCATCCTTGTTTTTCCCACCTCCAACTCCTTACTCACCCCTTTCTGCCTGCCTGGAACTCCCTCCTCTTCAAATCTCCCAGAACCCAGGTCTCCCCACCTTCAAAGCCCTTCTGAAATCTCAACTTCTTTGGCGACCTTCCCCAATTAGTTGTTTTTTCTCCCCTGGTTATCTCTCCATTTAACTACCTCAGCATTTCTGTGCCAACTATATACTGTTTATACACAACCATCTGCTGCACTTCCTTGTGAACTGTCTAATATACCCTATTACTTAGCACTCACTTTTCTACACATCTACTTTCCCTTCCTCCTATCTGTAAATTATTTTGATCTCCCCACCCTAGATTGCAAACTTCTTGAAGGCAGGCATTGTGACATACTCTATTGAATTTTCACAAGCACTTTGTACAAAGCTCTACCCACAAATGTTTGCTCCCTACATCTTCGGGGACTTATATCTATTTCACACAGGTTTTTGGCAAAACACAGGTTTTCTTAAAATTTCTACCTTTTTGTCTCCCTTCAACTCCCTATATAATAATAATAATAATAATGATGATGATGGCATTTGTTAAGCGCTTACTATGTGCCAAGCACTGTTCTAAGCGCTGGGGGGATACAAGGTGCTCAGGTTGTCCCACATGGGGCTTACAGTCTTAATCCCCATTTTACAGATGAGGGAACTGAGGCACAGAGAAGTGATTTGCCCAAAGTCACACAGCTGACAAGCGGCGGAGCTGGGATTTGAACCCACGACCTCTGACTCCCGAGCCCGGGCTCTTTCCACCACACCATGCTGCTTCTCTGCATCTCTTTCTCTTTGTCTGGTATTGTTTATCTAGATCTCTCCTACTTTCTCACTTTTGTTCCTCTGCATGAGATTAGACTGTAAACTCTGAGGGCAGGAATTGTGTCTACCAACTCTACTGTATTCTTCCAAACGCTTAGTACAGTGCTCTGCACAGAGTGAGCCCTCAAATACCACTGGTGGACCGATAGGTTGGGTGTGTAGAGATTACGCCTTACCCTAGATTTCAAAGCCCGGCATGTTCCCTATCATGTCCTCCAGCAAATGAAGCAACAGCAGACCACTGGGCAGACGAGAAAGCCCGCTGTTGGGTAGGGACTGTCTCTATGTGTTGCCGACTTGTACTTCCCAAGCGCTTAGTACAGTGCTCTGCACACGGTAAGCGCTCAATAAATACGATTGATTGATCAATTGATTGACTGAAAGACCTGTACATGTGTAGCAGTTCCAAGGTGATTTCTGGAACTACAAGTTCCAGCACTCTTGGGGCCAACGCCATCTGGCACTGAGGTTGACCTCTGTAGATCGTCCCAGGGCATCAAACTAGATTAAGAGCTGGTGTTTCTGGGGAAAGCACTGGTCCCACTAAGCACTGTCCCAGTTTGACCCAAGCCCCAGGCCCCAGGATTTCAGTCCCTGCCAGGCTTGTCTCCTTGACTGCGCAGGTCCCGATCAAGAGAAAGGTTGGTGCAGCTATACCTAGTCAGTCATTTCTCATCACACCATGTCTTATGTATCATTCATTCATTCAATCGTATTTATTGGGCGCTTACTGTGTGCAGAGCACTGTACACAGTGCTTGGGAAGTACAACCACTCTCCCAACTGAACAAGATAGTCAACTGGGACTCTAAACATCCTACACACTATTACTCCAGAATACCTAGTAAAGTGCTGTTCTTACACAGTGAGCACTCAGTGAACTCTTGGTGGTAGTGATAAAAATTCTAAAAGTATTTTAATATGACAGGGGTATCCCGACACCGGCTACTAGAAAGCATCAGTGCCTTTTGGCTTAGAGTTGCTTGTTTCTAGTTCTCTGGTACCTGCTGTCTTTAAGGTCCTGGAAGCAGGAATCTACAGTCTTGAGTCTCAAGCCCCGCTTTGAACGAGCAAACCGCATATAATTGATCACTTCATTTTGATGGTGGTCGTTAAGGCCCAGCTCTGCCTGAAAAGGAAATGTTTTCAATTATTACTATTATTCGAGGCAATGTTCAAAGAAATGATACATCTTTAATGGGAACAAAAACTACAACTGCATTTGACTTAGACATTTCCAATATAATAATACTAATGATGATGGCATTTATTAAGCACTTACTATGTGCAAAGCACTGTTCTAAGCGCTGGGAAGGTTACAAGGTGATCAGGTTGTCCCACGGGGGGCTCACAGTCTTCATCCCCATTTTATGGATGAGGTAACTGAGGCACAGAGAAGTGACTTGCCCAAAGTCACACAGCTGACAATTGCCAGAGCTGGGATTTGAACCCATGACCCCCGACTCCAAAGCCCGGGCTCTTTCCACTGAGAAACGCTGCTTCTCTCCACAGAAAGTTTTCTAAATGTGGGTTGAAGATTAAGTTCCACTTGTTTCTGTTTCTGTTCTCAATTTCCAGTATAAAATATAATCAAATTATAAGAATATATGTGAGAAGCAGCATAGCCCAGCGGACAAAGCATGGGCCTGGGAGAGGGCCTGGTTCTAATTCTTGCTCTACCCAGTTCTTGCTGTGTGACCTCGGGCAAGTCCCTTCACTTCCTGTGCCTCAGTTTCCTCATCTGTTATATGAGGATTAAATATCCGTTCTCCCTCCTGCTTAGACTGTGAGTCCCATGTGGGACAGGGACTGTGTCCAACCTGGTAAACGTTTATCTAGCAGTTAGTATTCAGTAAGTGCTCAGTAAATACAATTGAATGAATCTACCCCAGCACTTGGAACAGTTCTTGACACAGAGTAAGCACTTAACAAATACTATATATTATTATAATTATGTACATTATAATAATATAATATACTATACCAATATAATAATAATATAATATAATATAATTGTATAGACTGTGAGCCCACTGTTGGGTAGGGACTGTCTCAATATGTTGCCAACTTGTACTTCCCAAGTGCTTAGTACAGTGCTCTGCACACAGTAAGTGCTCAATAAATACGATTGATGATTGATGATATTGGCTCAAATATATTTTCAAAACAGGAAAGGTATACACATCTGTGTGGGGCATGTTTAAAGGTATCCAACAGTAAAACAGGACCTCCTTCCCCTCCCCACAACACTTGTATATATGTTTGTACAGATTTATTACTCTATTTATTTTACTTGTACATATTTACTATTCTATTTATTTTGTTAATGATGTGCATCTAGCTTTATTTCTATTTATTCTGATGACTTGACACCCATCCACATGTTTTGTTGTCTGTCTCCCCCTTCTAGACTGTGAGCCCGTTGTTGGGTAGGGACCTTCTCTATGTGTTGCCAACTTGGACTTCCCAAGCGCTTAGTACAGTGCTCTGCACACAGTAAGCACTCAATAAATACGATTGAATGAATGAATGAAATTGAACATTTTGAGAATGTTAAGCTTAAAAGCATGCTCAGCAAGTACAGTATGCCAAAAGCAAAATCTGACCGCAAAGTAGAAACCACAAAATGATACCAGGCAAATTACACAGTAATAACTGCGGTATTTGTTAAGCGCTGTTCTAAATGTTGGGGAAGATACAGGACAATCAGGTCAGACACAATATCTGTCCCACATAGAGCTTATAATCTAAGTAGGTAGAACAAGTCCTGAATGCCCATTTTACAAATGAGGTAAACGAGGCATAGAGAAGTTAAGTGACTTGCCCAAGGTCACACACCAGGCGTAGGCATGTAGTGGAGCTGAGATTAAGTAAGTCTGCAGTAAGACGTGTTTAGAAGTATAAACGCTTTCCCAATGCCTTAAGGCATGGAGGGAAAAAAAAATAAAAAAGCACGAAGAAGCTGTGGAGACAATGGTGTTAGGTCTGCTTTTCATTATTAATAGATGGGTTTGGATTTACTATATTGAATACGAGAGTCACACATTGGGATGGATATCTCTAATGACAAAGTGGTGGTACTAATAGTATTTAAGTGTGCAAAGTGCTGGGAAAAAAATACAGACACATATCAACCATGGTCCCTTGGGTCCCCAGTTCTGCCACTTGTTGGCTGTGTGACCTAGAGCAAGTCACTTAACTTCTCTGTTCTTCCATTACCTCATCTGTAAAATGGGGATTAAGACTGTGAGCTCTATGTGGGACAGGGACTGTGTTCAACCTAATTAACCTGTATCTGTCTCAGAGCTTAGCAGAGTGCCTGCCGCATAATATGCACTTAACAAATGCCATTAAAAAAATAAGCCCAAATAACCTGACAAGAAATACCATATACATCCAGTTCTCCCAAGGGCAGGGATTGTAAAAATTAACTCTATTGCACTGTACTATCCCAAACACTGCACACAAAGTGCTCAACAAGTGCTCAACAAATACCATGGACTGCCTAAACATTCTGTTCTTTCCCAGGTGCTCTGCACACAAAAAGTGCTCAAATACTATCGAATTATTTTCATTTCTGACAAAAACTAATAGAAAAGCAGAACAAAACAATGACGCTTAACAAATGAGCAAGAGTCTCATGCTCATTATCATATGCAGACTTTGCCTTCAATGAAAGAAAGTACTCAATAACTACATGTTCGATAAATATCAAATTTAGGTCCATTCTCCCAAAGCAGACCAAGAAGGAAAGTTTTCTGAGAGCTTGATTACTCAGAAAGAAAAAAATTGAGGCAGAGTCTATAAATATTATCAGCCACTAAGATCTGCCTCCAACTCTTCAAAAAACATTGATTTCCCCTTGCCGGCAATGTTTTGAACAAAGTATGAAGGCCTCTTCTATTTTGCCCCTGAATTTGTCCAACCATAATTGGTCACAAATTGTATTCTGGTCTAATATATATTCTGTTTCATTAACCGACTTTTAAAAAGCCAACAAGCAACAACCATTAAATGGGTTTTCTCCAGAAGAAAGTAATTCAGTGAGGGCCTAAGGAAAATTCATTCTTCATTCAATCGTATTTATTGAGCGCTTACTGTGTGCAGAGCACTGTACTAAGCGCTTGGGAAGTACAAGTTGGCAACATATAGAGACGGTCCCTACCCAAGAGCGGGATCACAGTCTAGAAGGGGGAGACAGACAACAAAACAAAACATATTAACAAAATAAAATAAATATGTAAAAGTAAAATAGAGCAATAAATATGTACAAACATATATACATATATACAGGTGCTGTGGGGAGGGGAAGGAGGTAAGGTGGGGGGATGGGGAGGGGGAGGAGAGGGAGAGGAAGGAGGGGGCTCAGTGTGGGAAGGCCTCCTGGAGGAGGTGAGCTTTCAGTAGGGCTTTGAAGGGAGGAAGAGAGCTAGCTTGGCGGATGTGTGGAGGGAGGGAATTCCAGGCCAGGGGGAGGACGTGGGCCGGGGGTCGATGGAGGGACAGGCGAGAACAAGATACAGTGAGGAGGTTAGCGGTGGCAGAGGAGCGGAGGGTGCGGGCTGGGCTGGAGATGGAGAGAAGGGAGGCGAGGTAGGAGGGGGCGAGGGGATGGACAGCCTTGAAGCCGAGAGTCAGGGTTTTTTCCTGCTGCGTAGGTTGATTAGTAGCCACTGGAGATTTTTGAGGAGGGGAGTGACATGCCCAGAGTGTTTCTGCATAAAGATGATCTGGGCAGCAGCGTGAAGTATAGATTGAAGTGGGGAGAGACAGGAGGATGGGAGATCGGAGAGGAGGCTGATGCAGTAATCCAGTCGGGAGAGGATGCGAGATTGAACGAGCAGGGTAGCGGTTCAGATGGAGAGGAAAAGGCGGATCTTGGCGATGTTGCGGAGGTGAGACCAGCAGGTTTTGGTGACGGATTGGATGTGAGGGGTGAATGAGAGAGCGGAGTTGAGGATGACACCAAGGTTACGGGCTTGTGAGACGGGAAGGATGGTAGTGCCGTCAACAGTGATGGGAAAGTCAGGGAGAGGGCAGGGTTTGGGAGGGAAGATAAGGAGTTCAGTCTTGGACATGTTGAGTTTTAGATGGCGGGCAGACATCCAGATAGAGATGTCCTGAAGGCAGGAGGAGTATGAGCCTGGAGGGAGGGAGAGAGAGCAGGGGCAGAGATGGAGATTTGGGTGTCATCAGCGTAGAGATGATAGTTGAAGCCGTGGGAATGAATGAATTCACCAAGGGAGTGAGTGTAGATCGAGAACAGAAGGGGACCAACTGACCCTTGAGGAACCCCCACAGTAAGGGGATGGGAGGGGGAGGAGGAGCCCGCAAAAGAGACTGAGAATGAACGGCCGGAGAGATAAGAGGAGAACCAGGAGAGGACCGAGTCTGTGAAGCCAAGGTTGGATAGCGTGTTGAGGAGAAGGGGGTGGTCCACAGTGTTGAAGGCAGCTGAGAGGATAGAGTAGGAGCCGTTGGATTTGGCAAGCAGGAGGTCATCGGTGACCTTTGAGAGGGCAGTTTCCGTGGAATGTAGGGGACAGAAGCTAGATCGGAGGGGGTCAAGGAGAGAGTGGGCGTTGAGGAATTCAAGGCAGCGCGTGGAGATGACTCGTTCAAGGAGTTTGGAAAGGAATGGTAGGAGGGAGATAGGGCGATAACTGGAAGGGGAGGTGGGGTCAAGAGAGGGTTTTTTTAGGATGGGGGGAGACGTGGGCATGTTTGAAGGCAGAGGGGAAGGAACCAGTGGAGAGTGAGCGGTTGAAGATGGAAGTTAAGGAGGGGAGAAGGGACGGAGCGAGAAATTTCCTGAGATGAGAGGGAATGGGGTCAGAAGCACAGGTGGCCAGAGTAGCACTTGAGAGGAGGGAGGTCTCATCTGAGGATACTGCTGGGAAGCATGGGAGAGTAGCAGAGAGGGTTGGGAGCCGGGGGGTTGGAGAAGTGGGGGGAGTGACTTTGGGGAGCTCAGACCTGATGGATTTAATTTTATTAATAAAGTAGGAGGCCAGATCATTGGGGGTGACGGAAGGAGGAGGAGGAGGAGGAAAGGAGGAGGGGGAGGAGGAAAATGTGACCAAGGGGATAATGAAGGACGGGGAAAAAAAGGAGTTTCATTTAAAGAAGCAGTTTGGTCTAGGGGAAAGAGGGCACAGTTTAGGAGTGAGGAGACCTGGGTTCTAATCCCAGCTCTGCACCTTGCCCACTGTGCAACCTTAGGCAAGTCACTTAAATTCTCTGTAGAAAGAGCCTGGGCTTGGGAGTCAGAGGTCACGGGTTCCAATCCCGCCTCTGCCAACTTGTCAGCTGTGTGACCTTGGGCAAGTCAATTCACTTCTCTGGGCCTCAGTTCCCTCATCTGTAAAATGGGGATGAAGACTGTGAGCCCCACGTGGGACAACCTGATGACCTTGTATCTCCCCCAGTGCTTAGAACAGTGCCTTGGCACATAGTAAGCACTTAACAAATACCATTATCATTATTATTATTAAAATGGGGATGAAGACTATGAGTGCCACTTGGGACACCCTGATGAACTTGTATCCTCCCCAGTGCTTAGAACAGTGCCTTGGCACATAGTAAGCACCTAACAAATACCATTATCATTATTATTATTAAAATGGGGATGAAGACTATGAGCCCTTTGGTACATAGTAAGTGCTTAACAAATACCATTATTATTACTAAAATAGGGATGAAGACTGTGAGCCCTGTGTGGGACAATCTAATGACCTTGTATCTTCCCCAGCACTTAGAACAGTGCCTTGGCACATAGTCAGCGCTTACATACCATTATTATTATTATTAATAAAATGGGGATGAAGACTGTGAGCCCTTTGGCACATAGTCAAGTGCTTAACAAATATCATTATTATTATTAAAATGGGAATGAGGACTGTGAGCCCTGTGTGGGACAATCTGATGAGCTTGTATCTCACCCAGCACTTAGAACAGTGCCCTGGCACATAGCGCTTAAATACCATTATATTATTATTATTAAAATGGGGATGAAGACTGTGAGCCCCCCGTGGGACAACCTGATGACCTTGAATCCCCCCCAGTGCTTAGAACAGAGCTTGGCACATAGTCAGCGCTTAACAAATACCATTATCACTATTATTAAAATGGGGATGAAGACTGTGAGTCCTTTGGCACATAGTCAGCACTTAACAAATACCATTATCATTATTATTAAAATGGGAATGAAGACTGTGAGCCCTGCGCGGGACAATCTGATGACCTTGTATCTTCCCCAGAGCTTAGAACATTGCCTTGGCACACAGTCAGCGCTTAACAAATACCAATATTATGATGATGATGATGATGATCCCGGCTCTGCCAATTGTCAGCTGTGTGACTTTGGGCCAGTCCCTTAACTCCTCTGGGCCTCAGTTACCTCAACTGTCAAATGGGGATGAAGACTGTGAGCCCCCTGTGGGACAATCTGATCACCTTGTAACCTCCTCAGGGCTTAGCACATAGCACTTAATAAATGCCATTATTATTATTATTTTGGCATTTATTAAGTGCTGACTATGGGCCAAGCCCCGTCCTTGGCGCAGTTGGGCAGAGCTGGAGGCCTGAGGGCGCTGCAAAAAATGGGGATGAAGACTGTGAGCCCCCGGTGGGACAACCTGATCACCCTGTAACCTCCCCAGTGCTTAGCACATAGCACTTAATAAATGCCATTATTATTATTTTGGCATTTATTAAGCGCTATGTGCCAAGCCCTGTCCTAAGCACGGTTGGGCAGAGCTGGAGGCCTGAGGGGGCTGCAAAAAATGGGGATGAAGACTGGTGAGTCCCCTGTGGGTCAACCTAATCACCTTGTAAACTCCCCAGCGCTTAGCACATTGCACTTAATAAATGCCATTATTATTATTTTGGCATTTATTAACTGCTATGTGCCAAGCTGTGTCCTAAGTGCAGTTGGGCAGAGCTGGAGGCCTGAGGGGGCTGCAAAAAAATGGGGATGAAGACAGTGAGCCTCCTGTGGGACAACCTAATCACCCTGTAACCTTCCCCAGTGCTTAGCACATAGCGCTTAATAAATGCCATTATTATTACTTTGGCATTTATTAAGCGCTATGTGCCAAGCCCTGTCCTAAGCGAGGTTGAGCAGTACTGGAGGCCTGAGGGGCCTGCAAAAAATGGGGCTGAAGACTGTGAGTCCCCTGTGGGACAACCTGATCACCCTGTAACCTCCCCAGCACTTAGCACATAGCACTTAATAAATGCCATTATTATTATTTTGGCATTTATTAAGCGCTGACTACATGCCAAGCTGTGTCCTAAGTGTGGTTGGGCTGAGCTGGAGGCCTGAGGGGGCTGCAAAAAATGGGGATGAAGACTGTGAGCCTCCTGTGGGACAACCTGATCACCTTGTAAACTCCCCAGCGCTTAGCACATAGCACTTAATAAATGCCATTAGTATTATTTTGGCATTTATTAAGCGCTGACTATGTGCCAAGCCATGTCCTAAGCGCAGTTAGGCAGAACTGGAGGCCTGAGGGGGCTGCAAAAAATGGGGATGAAGACTGTGAGCCCCCTGTGGGACAACCTGATCACCCTGTAACCTCCCCAGCGCTTAGCACATAGCACTTAATAATTCCATTATTATTATTATTTTGGCATTTATTAAGCACTGACTATATGCCAAGCCCTGTCCTAAGCACGGCTGGGCAGAGCTGGAGGCCTGAGGGCGCTGCAAAAAATGGGGATGAAGACTGTGAGCCCCCTGTGGGACAACCTGATCACCTTGTAACCGCCCCAGGGCTTAGCACATAACACTTAATAAATGCCATTATTATTATTTTGGCATTTATTAAGCACTGACTATGTGCCAAGCCCTGTCCTAAGCATGGTTGGGCAGAGCTGGAGGCCTGCGGGAGCTGCAAAAAATGGGGATGAAGACTGTGATCCCCCGTGGGACAACCTGATGATCACCTTGTAACCTCCCCAGCGCTTAGCACATAGCGCTTAATAAATGCCATTATTATTATTATTTTGGCATTTACTAAGGTCTATGTGCCAAGCCCTGTCCTAAGCACGGTTGGGCAGAGCTGGAGGCCTGAGGGGGCTGCAAAAAATGGGGATGAAGACTGCAAGCCCCCTGTGGGACAACCTGATCACCCTGTAACCTCCCCAGTGCTTAGCACATAGCACTTAAAAAATGCCATTATTATTATTTTGGCATTTATTAAGCGCTATGTGCCAAGCCGTGTCCTAAGCGCAGTTGGGCAGAACTGAAGGCCTGAGGGGGCTGCAAAAAATGGGGATGAAGACTTTGAGCCTCCTGTGGGACAACCTGATCACCTCGTAAACTCCCCAGCGCTTAGTACATAGCACTTAATAAATGCCATTATTATTATTTTGGCATTTATTAAGCGCTGACTATGTGCCAAGCCCTGTCCTAAGCACAGTTGGGCAGAGCTGGAGGCCTGAGGGCGCTGCAAAAAATGGGGATGAAGACTGTGAGCCTCCTGTGGGACAACCTGATCACCCTGTAACCTCCCCAGTGCTTAGCACATAGCACTTAATAAATGCCATTATTATTATTTTGGCATTTATTAAGCGCTGACTACATGCCAAGCTGTGTCCTAAGTGTGGTTGGGCTGAGCTGGAGGCCTGAGGGGGCTGCAAAAAATGGGGATGAAGACTGTGAGCCTCCTGTGGGACAACCTGATCACCTTGTAAACTCCCCAGCGCTTAGCACATAGCACTTAATAAATGCCATTAGTATTATTTTGGCATTTATTAAGCGCTGACTATGTGCCAAGCCATGTCCTAAGCGCAGTTAGGCAGAACTGGAGGCCTGAGGGGGCTGCAAAAAATGGGGATGAAGACTGTGAGCCCCCTGTGGGACAACCTGATCACCCTGTAACCTCCCCAGCGCTTAGCACATAGCACTTAATAATTCCATTATTATTATTATTTTGGCATTTATTAAGCACTGACTATATGCCAAGCCCTGTCCTAAGCACGGCTGGGCAGAGCTGGAGGCCTGAGGGCGCTGCAAAAAATGGGGATGAAGACTGTGAGCCCCCTGTGGGACAACCTGATCACCTTGTAACCGCCCCAGGGCTTAGCACATAACACTTAATAAATGCCATTATTATTATTTTGGCATTTATTAAGCACTGACTATGTGCCAAGCCCTGTCCTAAGCATGGTTGGGCAGAGCTGGAGGCCTGCGGGAGCTGCAAAAAATGGGGATGAAGACTGTGATCCCCCGTGGGACAACCTGATGATCACCTTGTAACCTCCCCAGCGCTTAGCACATAGCGCTTAATAAATGCCATTATTATTATTATTTTGGCATTTACTAAGGTCTATGTGCCAAGCCCTGTCCTAAGCACGGTTGGGCAGAGCTGGAGGCCTGAGGGGGCTGCAAAAAATGGGGATGAAGACTGCAAGCCCCCTGTGGGACAACCTGATCACCCTGTAACCTCCCCAGTGCTTAGCACATAGCACTTAAAAAATGCCATTATTATTATTTTGGCATTTATTAAGCGCTATGTGCCAAGCCGTGTCCTAAGCGCAGTTGGGCAGAACTGAAGGCCTGAGGGGGCTGCAAAAAATGGGGATGAAGACTTTGAGCCTCCTGTGGGACAACCTGATCACCTCGTAAACTCCCCAGCGCTTAGTACATAGCACTTAATAAATGCCATTATTATTATTTTGGCATTTATTAAGCGCTGACTATGTGCCAAGCCCTGTCCTAAGCACAGTTGGGCAGAGCTGGAGGCCTGAGGGCGCTGCAAAAAATGGGGATGAAGACTGTGAGCCTCCTGTGGGACAACCTGATCACCCTGTAACCTCCCCAGTGCTTAGCACATAGCACTTAATAAATGCCATTATTATTATTTTGGCATTTATTAAGCGCTATATGCCAAGCTGTGTCCTAAGCGTGGCTGGGCTGAGCTGGGGGCCGGCGGGAGCTGCAAAAAATGGGGATGAAGACAGTGAGCCCCCTGTGGGACAACCTAATCACCCTGTACCCTCCCCAGTGCTTAGCACATAGCGCTTAATGCCATTATTATTATTTTGGCATTTATTAAGCGCTATGTGCCAAGCCGTGTCCTAAGCACGGTTAGGCAGAGCTGGAGGCCTGAGGGGGCTGCAAAAAATGGGGATGGAGACTGTGAGTCCCCTGTGGGTCAACCTGATCACCCTGTAACCTCCCCAGCGCTTAGCACATAGCACTTAATAATTCCATTATTATTATTATTTTGGCATTTATTAAGCACTATGTGCCAAGCCCTGTCCTAAGCACAGCTGGGCAGAGCTGGAGGCCTGAGGGCGCTGCAAAAAATGGGGATGAAGACTGAGAGCCTCCTGTGGGACAGCCTGATCACCTTGTAAACTCCCCAGCGCTTAGCACATAGCGCTTAATAAATGCCATTATTGTTATTTTGGCATTTATTAAGCGCTGACTATGGGCCAAAAGAGGTTGAGCAGAGCTGGAGGCCTGAGGGTCCCCACTTCCGGTGTCCCCTCAGGACTGGCCGTTGGGCGGCCATTGAGGGACCCTTGGGGGCGTCCTGTCCCGTCCCCTGAAGCCTTTTCCTCCTCCCAGGCCGCCATGGGCCCCGCTACTCACCATGGCGGGCGGCAGTTGACGCCTCAGTACAGGCCTCTCGTTGCCATAGTGACCGGCCCCTCCCTGGGAGGGCATCCCGGCGCCCCCATTGGTCCGCGCGGGGCACGTGACCGGAAGTGGGGACCTCCCGTTAGCATCACCTGGTCGTCTTCCTCCTCCCCCCCGCCCGCGCGGAAGGAGCGGCGGCGGTTGCCAAGGGCAACGGCGGCCTCGCGCGCCCTGGGCGCCACTGGCAACCGGATTTCGCAGCATTGAGGGCCTTTAATAATAATGATGGTGGCATTTATTAAGCGCCTACTATGTGCTAAGCACTGTTCTAAGCGCTGGAACTAACGCCAAGGAGGCGGGCAGGATTAAGAGGAAGAATGGCATTTATTAAGCGCCTACTATGTGCGAATCATCATCATCATCAATCGTATTTATTGAGCGCTTACTATGTGCAGAGCACTGTACTAAGCGCTTGGGAAGTACAAGTTGGCAACATGTAGAGACAGTCCCTACCCAACAGTGGGCTCACAGTCTAAAAGGGGGAGACAGAGAACAAAACCAAACATACTAACAAAATAAAATAAGTAGGATAGATATGTACAAGTAAAATAAATAAATAAATAGAGTAATAAATCACTGCTCTAAGCGCTGGGGAGGATACAAGGTGATCAGGTGGTCCCAAAGGGGGCCCACAGGTCGAATCCTGACTCCGCCACACGTCTGCTGTGTGACATTGGGCTAGTCACTTCACTTCTCTGGGCCTCAGTTCCCTCATCTGTAAAATGGGGATGAAAACTGTGAGCCCCACGTGGGACAACCTGATCACCTTGTATGCCCCCCCCCCCAGAACAGTGCTTTGCACATAGTAAGCGCTTAACAAATGCCATTATTATTATTATTTCTCTGGGCCTCAGTTCCCTCATCTGTAAAATGGGGATTAAGACTGTGAGCCCCACGTGGGACTCCCTGATCACCTGGTATCCCCCCCAATCAATCAATCAGTCGTATTTATTGAGCGCTTACTGTGTGCAGAGCACTGTACTAAGCGCTTGGGAAGTGCAAGTTGGCAACATATAGAGACAGTCCCTACCTAACAGTGGACTCACAGTCTAAAAGCTTAGACTTTAAGAAATGCCATTATTATTATTATTATTATTATTTCTCTGAGCCTCAGTTCCCTCGTCTGTAAAATGGGGATGAAGACAGTGAGCCCCACATGAGACAACCTGATCACCTTGTATCCACCCAACGCTTAGAACAGTGCTTTGCATATTCATTCATTCAATAGTATTTATTGAGCACTTACTGTGTGCAGAGCACTGTACTAAGTGCTTGGGAAGTCCAAGTTGGCAACATATAGAGACGGTCCCTACCCAACAGTGGGCTCACAGTCTAGAAGGGGGAGACAGAGAACAAAACAAAACATGTGGACGGGTGTCAAGTCATCAGAATAAATAGAAAGTGCTTAACAAATGCCATTATTATTATTATTATTATTATTATTCCCCATTTTACAGATGAGGTAACTGAGGCACAGAGAACCAAAGTGACTTGCCCAAAGTCACACAGCCGACAATTGGCAGAGCCGGGATTTGAACCCATGACCTCTGACTCCAAAGCCCTTTCTCTTTCCACTGAGCCACCCCCCTTACCTTTTTATCAATGGTGTTTATTAAATGCTTACCACATGTCAAGTAATAATAATAATTGATTCATTCAATCAATCGTATTTATTGAGCGCTGACTGTATGCAGAGCACTGTACTAAGCGCTTGGGAAGTACAAATCAGCAACATATAGAAACAGTCCCTACCCAACAACGGGCTCACAGTCTAGAAGGGGGAGACAGACAACAAAACAAAACAAGTAGACAGGTGGTATTAGGTAATTATGGTATTTGTTCATTCATTCATTCATTCAATCGTACTTATTGAGTGCTGACTGTGTGCAGAGCACTGTACTAAGCGCTTGGGAAGTACAAATCAGCAACATATAGAGACGGTCCCTACCCAACAACGGGCTCATAGTCTAGAAGGGGGAGACAGATAACAAAACAAAACAAGTAGACAGGTGGTATTAGGTAAATATGGTATTTGTTGAGCGCTCACTATATGCCAAGCACTGTTCTAAGCACTGGGGTAATAATAATAATGATGGCATTTGGTAAGCACTTACTATGTGCAGAGCACTGTTCTAAGCGCTGGGGGGGATACAAGGTGATCAAGTTGTCCCACGTGGGGCTCACGGTCTTAATCCCCATTTTACAGATGAGTTAACTGAGGCTCAGAGAAGTGAAGTGACTTGCCCCAGGTCACACAGCAGACGTGGTGGAGTCGGGATTCGAACCCATGACCTCTGACTCCAAAGCCTGTGCTCTTTCCACTGAGCCACTCTGCTTCTCTAGACACGAGGTAGACGGGTTGTCCCACGTGGGGCTCACAGTCTTTATCCCCATTTTACAGATGAGGTAACTGAGGCCCAGAGAACTTAAGTGAGTTGCCCAAGTTCACACAGCAGATAAGTGGCGGAGTGGGATTAGAACCCATGACGTTCCGACTCCCAGGCCCACGGTCTATCCGCTACGCCACGCTGCTTCTCTACTGTTCCAAGCGCTGGGGTAATAATAATGATAATAATAGTAATAATGGCATTTGTTAAGCACTTACTATGTGCTGAGCACTATTCTAAGCGCTGGGGGAGATGCAAGGTAATCAGGTGGTCCCACGGGGGGCTCACAGTCTTCATCCCCATTTTCCAGATGAGGGAACTGAGGCCCAGAGAAGTCAAGCGACTTGCCCAAAGTCACCCAGCTGACAGTTGGCGGGGCCGGGATTTGAACCCGTGACCTCTGACTCCAAAGCCCGGGCTGTTTCCACTGAGCCACGCTGGCTTCTGACTCTAAGACCCATGCTCTTTCTACTAGTAGGCCACATTGCTTCTCCTGGTCAGGGCACTGTATTAAGTCCTTGGGAGAGGACGATACAACAATAAACAGGTATATTCCCTGCCCACAACGAGCTTACAGTCTAGAGGGGGAGACAGATATGCATGTAAATAAATAAATCACAGATATGTGCATAAAGCGCCGTGGGGCTGAGGTAGGGGATGAATAAAGGGAGCAAATCAGGGTGAAGCAGAAGGGAGTGAGAGAAGAAGAAAGGAGGGCTTAGTCAGGGAAGGTCTCTTGATGCCTTCAATAAAGCTTTGAAATGGGGGAGAGTAGTTGTCTGTCGGATATGAGGAGGGAGGGCGTTCCAGGCCAGAAGTCGGAC
Source organism: Tachyglossus aculeatus (assembly GCF_015852505.1). Lineage (NCBI taxonomy): Eukaryota > Metazoa > Chordata > Mammalia > Monotremata > Tachyglossidae > Tachyglossus > Tachyglossus aculeatus. The sequence goes on along the minus strand of NC_052067.1, from coordinate 36,862,400 downwards.
GTGGGCTAGAGGTCGGCCGCAATCAATCAATCAATCAATCAATCAATCGTATTTATTGATTTTAGACTGTGAGCCCACTGTTGGGTAGGGACTGTCTCTATATGTTGCCAATTTGTACTTACCAAGCGCTTAGTACAGTGTTCTGCACATAGTAAGCGCTCAATAAATACGATTGATGATGATGATGATTTATTGAGCGCTTACTGTGTGCAGAGCACTGTACTAAGCGCTTGGATGATAGACGAGATCAAGATAAAGTGAGGTAATCCGACTGCAGTCAACCCCTGTCCCACATAGGGCTCACAGTCAAGTGGGAGGGAGCACCGTTATTGAATCCCCAGGGGATAAAGTTGATTTAAGTACTTGCAAGTGAGATACCCTGATTTATATGTCTGGTCCTGATCTCTTCTTCTCAACAGTCACACATTTCCCCCCGACTTCAAGACATCTCTACTTGGATGTCCTGCTGCCACCTCAAACTTACAATGTCCAAAACGGCACTCCCCATCTTCCCACCCAAACCCTGCCCTCCTTCTGAGTTTCCCACCACTGTAGACAACATCCTCCTTGCTTCACTGACCTGTAGCCTCGGCATCATCCTTGATTCATCTCTCCCATTCAACCCGCATTCTCAAACTGTCCAAAAATCCTGTCAGTTCTACCTTCACAACTGCTCTAGAATCTGCCTTTCCTCTTCCCCGTCCAGACTGCTACCATGCTGTGTGACTTTGCGCAAGTCACTCAGCTTCTCTGGGCCTCAGTTACCTCATCTGGAAAATGGGGATCATCATCAATCATCATCAATCGTATTTATTGAGCGCTTACTATGTGCAGAGCACTGTACTAAGCACTTGGGAAGTACAAATTGGCAACATATAGGGACAGTCCCTGCCCAACAGTGGGCTCACAGTCTAAAAGGGGGAGACAGAGAACAAAACCAAACCTACCAACAAAATAAAATAAATGAAGACTGAAGGATGAAGACTGTGAGCACCCCATGGGACAACCTGATCACCCTGTAACCTCCCCAGCGCTTAGAACAGGGCTTTGCACAAAGTAAGCGCTTAACAAATGCCATCATCATCATCATTTCTCAGTTGAGGGAACTGAGGCTCAGAGAAGTGAACTGACTTGGCCAAGGTCACACAGCAGGCAAGTTGTGGAGATGGGATTAGAGGATGCAGATCCTCTGGTTTCAAGCCAGTACTTTATCTACTAGGCCAAACTGGTTCCACTGTGGGCTGGGAACTTATCTACCAACATGGTTATATTGTACTCTTCCAAATGTTTAATACACCACTCTGCTCTTCCAAATGTTTAATACACCACTCTGCTCGCTGTAAGCACTCAATTACTACCACTGATAGATTTTCACTTTCTCCCTCCTCCTTTACTTAGCCCAGTTATGTGGCAAAGTTCTGTTCAAGATCCCCATCCAGTCCTCTCCTCTGGGACACTGAGACTGTCAAAACTTTCTTAGGATCTTGGGAGAGTCCAACTTCTTCTTTGTCCGTTTGCAAGAGATAACTGTGCTGCTCGTTGTTCAGAAATTTACCATAATCAAGCCTCGTTGTGCAGCATTTCATGAAGAAGAAGAAAGTACTCTTTCATCCAGCCTCGTTGAGCGGCATTTCATGAAGTACTCTTTCATACATTTGAAAATAAAAAATAAAAGACCCAGTTCTCAGAGGGAAAAGAACCAGCTTTCTGTGTGTTCAGCAACACCTATATTAAACAGAATATTAGTGACCTGGACAAGTTGAAGCATTTTCAAAAGCATCTAATGATTCCTAATTCTATCCATAATGAATTTATGTGCTAAATGATCAACAAGCTTAGGAAACCTCCAAGAAGGACAAGCAGCAAATCTAGGTTATGAGTCTCCTTTTATCTGTATTTAATAACTTACTTCATGCAATTTCCTTTATTCATTTATGCTGTCCCTTGTTCCAGTTTTGGAAAATAAGACAAGTGGATGATCATTTGGGCTAGAACCAAGTAAAATTGAAAATGCTTCTTCCCAAAATCGTAACCCTTATGCTGAAACCCCTGTGCTCATTTCTACATGAGTAAAAACAAAACTTACAGGTGCAAATTATTTCGGTACTGCAGCTTCATAATTACAAGCTGGTTCTGAGAGGAGGGGTTCATTTTTGTGCATCATGTTCTCATTCCACATAAAACCTAACACCTACTTAGTCGATACAAAATAATGAGTAAAATGTAGCCGTTGTCCCAGGAAGTGAATCAAATGAAAATAATCCTTTAGGAAAACTATAAAAACATGTAATTGTCAGATCACATGGGTGGTGACATATTGGAATAAGCTTAATGGAAGAAGAGAATTCTGGAAATTTATTTATTTATTTATTATTTATTGATTTATTTTACTTGTACATATCTATTCTATTTACTTTATTTTGTTTATATATTTTGTTTTGTTCTCTGTCTCCCCCTTCTAGACTGTGAGCCCACTGTTGGGTAGGGACCGTCTCTATATGTTGCCAATTTGTACTTCCCAAGCGCTTAGTACAGTGCTCTGCACACAGCAAGCGCTCAATAAATACGATTGATTGATTGATTGGAAAGCGAGTGGAGATTGGTATGTGCCGGAGAAGGTATTTAATTAACTGCTTTCTGGGCACAAAGAAGTGATAGTGCCTAAAATGTACTAGTTCTTACTGCAAACTTATAAAGTTAAGAGTCTTTTTCAGTTCTGTAATGTTTCTAAAAGAGTAAATAAACACTTGCATTTCAATATAGATTGCCTGGTTAATTTGGTTTATGAAAACGTTAAATTTGTGCCTCAAATTGACTCAACTTCTGCTGATTACTAAGGTAAAAAAACCTTGTGCTGTGAGGAAGACTATTTTTACCCTTATTTAATTTCAAGTGCCAAAAGAATATTAACTTTCTCTGGGGAGAGGAAGCGCTTCTCTGTATTTTTCTTTTTGGTATTATTTATGTTTGGGGAGCGAACAACATCACTCTTTACTGTTCAACCTAAATGAAATCCAGGGAAGTGGTGCAGGCTAGTGGAAAGAGCATGGGCCTGGGTTCTAATCCCAGCTCTGCCACTTACTTGTCTGCTGTGTGACCTTGGCCGAGTCATTTAACGTCTCGATTCCTCCATGACCTCATCTGTAAAACGGGGATTAAATCCTACTTCCTCTCACTTGGACGGTGAGTTGCTTGTGGGACAGGGATTGGGTTCAATCTGATTATCTTGTATCTACCCCAGCACTTAGTACAGTGCCCGGCACAATAATAATGATGGTATTTATTAAGCGCTTACTATATGCAAAGCACAGTATTAATTCTTAAGTAGCATTAGCAAAACCCAACTATGAGCTCCTTCCACATAGTCACATTAAATTAGATCTGGTTCTAATCCCAACTCTGCCACTCGATTGTTGTGTGACCTTGAGCAAGTCACTTAATTTCTTGGTGCCTCAGTGTCCTTATCTGTAAAGATGGGAATAAAATATTTGTTTTCCTTCCCCCACAGACTGTAAACCCCTCATGAAACAGGGACTGTCTCCAATCTGGTTCTCTTGCATCTAGCCGAGCACATAATACCAAGAATTAAATATACTAAGAATAAAAACGTGATCTCTGCTCCATACTTAATCTAAGTGGGGGAAGACACAAAATGTAACAATAAGAATGTACTATGAACAATAAATTACAAAAATAATAACTAATGAAAGCCAAAACAATCTAAGTTAAGACATTAAAATGGTGTCTGATTCATGATGGCCATCAGTTGCCAAACGTCTCATGGCTCCTGGATTTCTGGGACATGAAACCTGGTTTTTAATCTCAGCTCTACCACTTACCTGCTCTGTAACCTTGGGCAAGTCACTTTATTTCTCTGCACCTCAGTTTCCTCATCTCTAAAATGGGGATTCAATACCTGTTGTCTTTCCCCTTTGGACTGTAAGTCTGATGAGGGCAGGGACTGTGACTGACCTGATTATCTTGTATCTATATTGTGTCAGCGCTTAGTACAATGCTTGGCACTTAGTCCTTAACAAATATCACCATCATTATTATTATGAAAGCCTCAGTTTCTGCCTCTCTGCCACTCCGATGGGTTAGAACTTCCACTCCCATGGTGCTAAAAAGATGCCAAGATTGACATTATATAATCCCAACTAATTGTGGGAACCACAGGTTTTAGGGTCACATTGGCACACCTAGCCTTCTTCAGCGCTTAGAACAGTGCTTGGCACATAGTAAGCGCTGAACAATTACCATTATTATTACTATTATTATTATTATTCTCCCCTCAGTCTGGACTTTGCTCTCCAGTAGTAGATGACCTTTGTGTCGGTGATTAATTCCTGAAATGTGCAATTGCCCAGCACTCTACACACTGGTAGGGATGCAATATACTACTGATTGACATTAGCAGAAATAGGATGTAAAGTCTTTCTGCAGATCATATTTCTTCTAAGACCCTCTCCCCCAGTTCCCTTGACCAGTAAATGCAACCTCAAAGGGCTGAAACAGAGAGGTTTAGGGTATAAAGGAAAGGCCAAAAGAGTACAGAACACACTGAATTTTAAATATACACCAACAAAACTCAACTAGAGAAGACAATCTTTTACAGAGTTATATACCAAATTTAAACTGGTGGAGCCTCAGTAGATGCATTTGGACTCATGAGGGGGCAGCGAGACCTGGAATCAAAATGATTAGTGGATCAATTTTTACAAGCACTAAAAAAATACCAGGTAAGGAAATAGCTTATCACATAATACTAGAAACACTTCAAAAGTGGTGTGGAAAAATGTGAATGCTTTGTCCGGTGGTAGTGTTTTACTGCTAAACCCACAAAAACAACCCAGATAAAAACAAATACTAAAACCAAGATCATCCAAAAACAAAAAACAAGTCAATTCTCAGTAGGGAATTGGAATATTGACCTCACTGTATATGAAGTTCCTGTGAAATTGCATCTGCAGTGACTTTCACGCCTCACAAAAGGCAAATGATTGCCAGGTTCTCTCCACGTCAAGCAGAAACTTCTGACCACTGATTCTAAGAAACTCCATCAGCTCTCTCCTTCTACCTTGTCAACTCCTTCTCCCACTATATCCCAGCTCACACTCTTCATTCCTCTCAAGCAAATCTGTTCACCGTGTCTCATCTCGTCTCGTCCATCGACAACCTCTTCCTCTTACTGACTCCCTTCTCTTAGAACTTTCTCCCTCTTGATATCAATCGTATTTATTGAGCGCTTACTGTGTGCAGAGCACTGTACTAAGCGCTTGGGAAGTACAAGTTGGCAACGTATAGAGACGGTCCCTACCCAACAGTGGGCTCACAGTCTAAAAACTGTGATAACTGTTGATAACCAACAATCCATGGCTCTCTCCACATTCAAGGCCTTCTGAAATCACATCAACTCCACAAGGTCTTCCCTGAGTGATTTCTAATCTCCCTGCTTGGATCTGTGACCTTTGGCCATTTGATAGTTGCCCCTCCCTCAACCTCACAGCACTTGTGTACACATATTTAGACTATATATTATAAATTATTTATTTATGTTAGTGCATGTCTCCGCCCTCTGGACTGTAACTCATTGTGGGCTGGGAATGTGTCTGTCAACTCTATTGCGCTGTACTCTACCAAGCACTTTCTACAGCGCTCTGCACATAATAAGCGCTCAGTAAATACCATTGATTAGACTGATATCCCCTAATTGCCAGTTCACATTGTCTGTGCCTCCTAAGCACTTAAGTACTTGCATTTATGTTATGTTCAGCATTATATAATGCTATTACTTTTCCCACTTACAATTTACTTTAGTGTGTCTCCCCTGCTACATATTAAACACCTTGAAGACAAGGGGTTGTGTCTGCTAATTCTTTTGACTCTTCCAAGTCACACTTTATACTCTCCCAAATGTGTAGTACAGTATTTTCTGCCCACGGACGGCACAGGATAAATACTAATGACTGATGGATTGAAATCTGCCTGATTGACAGTGCTGGAGGGATGTTTTGGGCCAGGTTCTTATCTGATCTTATTTCTGATATGCTGCTACACTAACATGCTAATTATGGCTTATCTAATCATCTCCATCATCATCATCATCATCAATCGTATTTATTGAGCGCTTACTGTGTGCAGAGCACTGTACTAAGCGCTTGGGAAGTACAAGTTGGCAACATATAGAGACAGCCCCTACCCAACAGTGGGCTCACAGTCTAAAAGGGGGAGACGGAGAACAAAACCAAACATACTAACAAAGTAAAATAAATAGAATAGATATGTACAAGTAAAATAAATAAATAAATAAATAGAGTAATACATATGTACAAACATATATACATATATACAGGTCTCCAGAAAGAGACCTTTCAAGTAACAGTCATCCAGTGCCTCTATTTGAATTAGTAGACTTGATAGTAATAAAGTTATAAATATACAGCTCTTCCTGTAGTATTGTCTCTTATTATCATACATTTTCTTGGGTCTTCAATTTCTCAGCATTTCCCAAGGTGGCTGAGGGTCAGAAGTGGGGATGGCTAGAAGCGTCAGTGAGAAGCAGCATGGAGAAGTGGAAAGAGCCCGGGCTTGGGAGTCAGAGGTCATGGGTTAGAACCCATGACCCCCCTCCAACACTTGTCAGCTGTGTGACTTTGGGCAAATCACTTCACTTCTCTGGGCCTCAGTTACCTCATCTGTCAAATGGGGATCAAGACTGTGAGCCCCACGTGGGACAACCTGATCACCTTGTCTCCTCCCAGGGCTTAGAACAGTGCTTGGCACATAGTAAGCACTTAATAAATGCCATTATTATTATTATTACCCCAGAACTTAGTGCTCAGCACATAGTAAGCGCTTAACGAATACCATGATGATGATGATGATGGCATTTGTTAAGCATTTACTATGTGCATAACACTGTTCTACTATCATTATTTAGCATTTAGAACAGTGCTTGGCACATAGTAAGTGCTTAACAAATGCCATCATCATCATCAGAACACTCTCCATTAATAATACTGGTATTTGTTAAACACTTACTATGTGCATAACACTGTTCTACTATCATTATTTAGTGTTTAGAACAGTGCTTGGTACATAGTAAGTGCTTAACAAATACCATTATTATTAATGGAGAGTGTTCTGAAGTGGGACTAGTGCTTAGCTTCAAGTTATTTAACTTTTTGTGTCTAACACTACTGCTACTTTCCCAACAGTTCAGACAACTGCCTTGGCTCTGGTGGTATTGGACTCCCTTCTGTATCGCCTCCTCTGTTGAATCCAGATCCTCTAATAATGATAAATAATAATAATAATGGTATTTGTTAAGCGCTTACTATGTGCAAAGCACTGTTCCAAGTGCTGGAGAGGTTACAAGGTGATCAGGTTGTCCCACCGGGGGCTCACAGTTTTAATCCCCATTTTACAGATGAGGTAACTGAGGCACAGAGAAGTGAACTGACTTGCCTAAAGTCACACAGCTGACATGTGGCGGAGCTGGGATTTGAACCCATGACCTCTGACTCCAAAGCCCATGTAGAGAAGCAGCGTGGCTCAGTGGAAAGAGCCCGGGCTTTGGAGTCAGAGGTCATGGGTTCAAATCTCAGCTTCGCCAACTGTCAGCTGTGTGACTTTGGGCAAATCACTTCACTTCTCTGGGCCTCAGTTACCTCATCTGTAAAATGGGGATGAAGACTGTGAGCCCCCCGGGGGACAAACTGATCACCTTGTAACCTCCCCAGCGCTTAGAACAGTGTTTTGCACATAGTAAGCGCTTAATAAATGCCATTATCATTATTATTATTATTATGTTCCCCTTTCCTCCCTGCCCCCTCCCCCACCCTCCAGCATTTATATTCATGTCCTTATACTCGGTTGCCTCCCTAACCTGTAATTTCTTTTTTTTGATCCACCTCCCCTGCTTTCACAGTAGGGATCGTATCTACTTACTCGGATCGTTCTCTCCCAAGAGCTTAGTACAGTGCTCTGCACATAGTAAGTGCTCAATAAAAGCGATTGACTGGCTGACTGACTGACTGGATGGTTCTGGCAAATAAAGCCCTAAGGCTGCTCTCTCCAAGGCCCCGAGACGAGCCCTGAAAAAGGAATCAATCTATCAATCGGTGGTATTTATCGAGTGCTTATTGCGTACAGAACATTGTACTAAGCACTTGGGAGAGTACAGTACAATAGAGTTCGTGGACGCGATCCCTGCCCACGAGGAATTTATAGTCTAGCGAGGGGAGACAGATATTAAAATGTATTACAGAGAGCGGAAAAGTGTTGGGTGGCTGTGTGTGAGATGAATATCAAGCGTTTAAGGTGTGCAAATCCAAGTGCGTAGTTGATGCGGAGAGGAGGATGGGTGGCTGAGAGTGAGATGAATATCAAGTGCTTGAGGTGTACAAATCCAAGTGCATAGTGGACACGGAGAGAAGGATGGGTTGGGGATTGTCAAGGAAGTCCTCTTGGAGGAGAAGAGGTTTTTGGGAGGGCTTTGAAGGTGGGGAGAGTAGTGGCCTGCTAGATTTGGATGGGGAGGGGGCTCCAGGCCCGGTCAGGATGGATGGTATGATTTAGGGGTCAGCGGCAGGATAGATGAGATTGAGGTACAGAGAGTAAATCCGCGTTAGAGGAGTGAAGTATCTGGGTTGGGTTGTAGCGAGGTAAGATAGGAGCGGAGAACTGAGGTGGAGGGGAAACCATTAGAGGCTTTTGAGGAATGGGATGATATGGACTGAACGTTTTTTTTAGAAAAATGATCCAGGCAGCAGAATGAAGAGACTAGAAGGCAATGGGCGGGTCAGCAAATAGTCAAGGAAAATCTAATAAGTGCTTGGATCAGCATGCTAGCGGCTCAGATGAAGAGGAAAGAACAGATTCTAGAGATGTTGTGAAGGAAAAATGGAAAGGATTTGATGACATTGAATGTGTGGGTTGAATGAGAGAGACGAGTTGAGATGAGTCGAGGATAATGCCAAGGTTATGGGCTTGTGAGGCAGGAGGGTGATGGTGTTGTCTACAGGTGATGGGAAAGACCGGGAGGACAGGATTTGGGCAGGAAGAGGAGGACAGGTTTAGTTTGAAGTGTTGGCAGAATATCAGAGTAGACATGTCCTGAAGACAAGAGGAAATGGGAAACTGGAGAAGGAGAGAGGAGGATTTGGGAGTCATCCACATGGAGATGGTAATGGAAACTGTTGGGAGCGAATGAGTTCTCCAAAGGAGTGAGCATAGATGGAGAAGTAAAGGGGGCCCAACTAGACAACAAAAGCTCATTCCTCGGTATTTGTTGCAGCCAAAGAGGGAAAAAAAAGCTGTAAACAATTGGCTTGGTGGCTAGAGGAAGGCCAGGCCGCGCAGCTTCCAGAATTACTCATTTCATTCTATTTTCATTCCTGTTACTTGCAAACCCATTTCAAGTGACCTTCTTTTTTTGCTCACATAATGATCTGTGAAGTCACTGGTGACAGTTTCAGAAGGGAAAGGGAAGAAACAGGACTGCTTTTCTACCAGAAAATTTAGCCTTTGTTAAGAAATAGGCCTTATTATTAGACTGTGGTAATACTTCCTTGGGTAACTGACAAAGTCTCAGGCAGGAAATAAGGGCAGGTCTCCACCCTCTGCAGTAAACAGTAAGCAAGCATACAATGACAGAATAATAAAATGTGGTTGTATTACCTACTGTATCTCTGGAGATATCATAAGTAATGACTGTGTTACGGCTATAATTTTCAGAGTAAAACAGGTAAATAAACATTAAGAATATTTGTGGCTCCAAATCTTCTGAGAGGGCTATTACTTTCAATGGAATTATTCAACATTAAAATACGGCTTAGAATTCTAAATATCATATTCGGCATCTTGCACAGAAATAAAGGAAATAATAATGATACTTGTTGAGCGCTTTACTATGTGCCAAGCACTGTTTTGAGGACTGGGGTAGATACAAGCTAATCAGTCCCTGTCCCACATGGGGCTCACAGTCTCAATCCCTATTTTCCAGATGAAGTAACTGAGGCCCAGAGAAGTGAAGTGACTTGCCCAAGGTCACACAGCAGCCAAGTGGCGGAGCTCGGATTAGAACCCACGACCTCTGCCTCCCATGCTCTATCCACTACGCCACTTATTTTGTTGCTAAATAAATAATCACCAATTCAGCCCGTAGAAGATGGTTTCACCAAACACCGAATACTTTTTCTTCACTTCCGGCTAACTTCTCTGGCCAGATTATTTCCAATACACGCTCTATGGAAACACATCCATACTTTACTTCCGAAACAGTCATTGTACAAGTTTAGGGTTACAATGAGGTTCTCATGGCTTTACATGCCACCTCTGCCCAATCCAACAGTGGTGTTTATTAAGTGCTATTGTGTGCAGAGTACTGTACTGAGCACTTGGGAGAGTACACTCCACTAGAGTTAGAGATCCAATCCCTGCCCTCAGGGAGTTTAAAGCCTAGCCTTCCAGGGGTAGGAGGCAACATTTGAGAAGCAGCGTGGCTCAGTGGAAAGAGCATGGGCTTTGGAGCCAGAGGTCATGGGTTCGAATCCCCGCTGCGCCACATGTCTGCTGTGTGACCTTGGGCAAGTCACTTAACTTCTCGGAGCTTCAGTTCCCTCATCTGTAAAATGGGGATTAAGACTGAGAGCCCCACGTGGGACAACCTGATCACCTTGTATCCCCCCCAGCGCTTAGAACAGTGCTTTGTACATAGTAAGTGCTTAACAATTGCCCTTATTATTATTATTATTAAATAACTCTAACCTCTCTCATGCCAAGCTTCTCACTGTACTTCGACCTTGGCTATCTCGCCGCTGACCTCTCGCTCTCGTCCTGCCTCTGACCCGGAATGCCCTCTCTCTTCATATCCAACAGACAATTCCTCTCCCCATCTTCAAAGCCTTATTGAAGGCACATCTTCTCCAAGAGTCCTTCCCTGACTGAGCCTTTCATTCCTCTTCTCCCGGTCCCTGCTGCGTCACCTTGTCTTCCTCCCTTTATTCATCCCCCTTCCCAGCCCCACAGCATTTATGTACATATCTGTAATTTTATTTATTTATATTAATGTCTGTCTCCCCCTCTGGACTGTAGGCTCGTCGTGGTCACGGAATGTGTCTGTTTAATTTTCATATTGTCCTCTCCCAAGCTCTTAGTACAATGCTCTGCACACGGTAAGTGCTCAATAAATACGATTGACAGGCTGACTCTGAAATCTACCTCAAAAGCCCCTACCTTTCTCCTCCTCTGCAATCATGCATTTCCTCTTGCTTTCAGGACTTCTCTACTGGTGTGTCTTTCCAGCATCTCAAGCACAATATGTCCCAAAATGAACTCCTTGTCTTCCCTCCCAAATTATATCAATCAATGGCATTTATTGAGCACGCATGTGCAAAGCACCATATTAAGCACTTGGGAGAATACAATACAACAGGATTAACGGACACATTCCCTGCCCATTACACGCTTACAGTCTTCTCCCCTTAACTTTCCCAACACTACACATGATCAGCCTCCCCATCTCTCAAGCCTGCAACCTAGATATTAACCTTGACTCCTCTCTCTTTCAACTCACATATGTAGTCGGTCAGCAAATTCTATTGTTTTTTTTTGAACATCTCCGGCTGGCCATCCCTTCTTCCAAACTGACACCAAACTGCCTCTTTGCTGACCTCCCTGCCTCCAGCCCCTCTCCTCTCCAGTCCATACTTCACTGTTGCCCGGCTCACTTTTCCAAAACACAGTTCTGCACACTTCTCCCTGTGTCTCAAAAAGCTCCAGTGGTTGGCTATTTCTCCCAAGCAGGAATTTCTGACCATTCATTCATTCAATCATATTTATTGAGCGCTTACTGTGTGCAAAGCACTGTAATAAGCACTTGGGCGAGTACAATATCACAACAAACAGACACATTCCTGCCCACAGCGAGCTTACAGTATAGAGTCAATCAGGTCTCTCTCCTCACTGCTTATCCTTGCTCCTCTCCCACTCCACCTCAGCGTGCGCGCTTCCCTCCTTTCAAGCCAATCCATTCACTACCTTGCTGTCAAGCGCTTAGTACAGTACTCAAGCGCTTAGTACAGTGCTCTGCACACAGTAAGCGCTCAATAAATACGATTGATTGATTGCTGTCATCTCTCAGGCCACTGACTTCTTGTTCACGTCTCCCCTCCCTCCTGGAACTTCTTCCCCCTTCACTTTAGGCAGTGTACTTCCCTCCCCATCTTCCGAGCCTTTCTAAAATCCCATTTTCTCCAAGGGACCATTCATGATTAGTTCAATTTCCTACTCCCAACTGCTACTTCAGCACTTCTGCAGCACCTAAATAATAATCAGTAGCATTTACTGAGCACTTACTATGGGCAGATCACTGTACTAAGCACTAGGAAGAGCCCAGTACACGAAATTAGCATACATATTTCCTGTCAGTAAACGAGCTTACATTCTGGAGCTGCCCCGAATAACACTTCTGTTTGTACCTCGTAACTCAGTTGCTTCCCCTACCTCTGATTTTTTTTTTTTTAGTGTCTCTACTGGGGTAGAGACAAAATAATCAGGTTGGACACAGTTCATGGTCCACACGGGGCTCACAGACTTCATCCCCATTTTACAGATGAGGTAACTAAGGCACAGAGAAGTTAAGTGACTTGCCCAAGATCACACAGCAGATAAGCGGCGGAGCTGGAATCCCAGTAGATTGTAAACTCTTTGAGGGAAGGGTTTATATCTATTAAATCTTTTGTAATTTCTCGCTGCCTCGCCCATGACCTCCCTCTTCATATCCCACAGACGATCACTCTCCCACCTCGAAAGACTCATTAAAAGCACGTCTTCTCCAAGAGGCCTTCCTCGATTTCCTCTTCACCCAATCCCTTCTAATGATAATAATAATAATAATAACAATGATGGCATTTCACCCTTGCACTTGGATTTTCACCCTTAATTCATCCCTCCCTCAGCCCCAAAGCACTTTTGTATATATCTATTTTTTTTTAAATATTAACATCTATCTCCCCCTCTAGACTGTAAGCTTGTCGCGGGCAGGGAATGTGTCTTTCAGCTCTGTCCTACTTTATTCTCCCAAGTGCTTAGTAGCAGAGAAGCAGCGTGGCTCAAAGGAAAGATCACGGGCTTGGGAGTCAGAGGTCATGGGTTCAAATCCTGATTCTGCCACTTCTCAGCTGTGTGACTTTGGGTAAGTCACTTCACTTCTCTGGGCCTCAGTTCCCTCATCTGTAAAATGGGGAATAAGACTGTGAGCCCCACGTGGGACAACCTGATCAGCTTGTATCCTCCCCAGAGCTTAGTGGAAAGAGCATGGGCTTTGGAGCCAGAGGTCATGGGTTCTAATCCCCGCTCCGCCACATGTCTGCTATGTGACCTTGGGCAAGTCACTTAACTTCTCGGAGCTTCAGTTCCCTCATCTGTAAGACGGGGATTAAGACTGTGAGCGCCACGTGGGACAACCTGATCACCTTGTATCCTCCCCAGCGCTTAGAACAGTGCTTTGCACATAGTAAGTGCATAACAAATGTCATTATTATTAAGGGGAGATCAATCAATCAGTCAATCAATCAATTGCATTTATTGAGTGCTTACTCTGTTCACAAAATGCACACAGCAGTGCAGAACACTATAATAATCATAATAATAATAATAATGGCATTTGTTAAGCACTTACTATGTGCAAAGCACTGTTCTAAGTGCTGGGGAGGATACAAGGTGATCAGGTTGTCCCATGGGGGGCTCAATCTTTATCCCCATTTTACAGATGAGGTAACTGAGGCCCAGAGAAGTTAAGTGACTAGCCCAAGGTCACACAGCTGACAATTGGCAGAGCCAGGATTTGAACCCATGACCTCTGACTCCCAAGCCCATGCTCTTCCCACTGAGCCACGCCGCTTCCCTCCTAGACTGCAAGCTCGTGGGCAGGGAACATATTGGCCAACTCTGTTGTACTGCGCTCTCCCAAGCACATAGTACAGTGCTCCACATATATAGTAGGTGCTCAATCAATCAATCAATCAATCAATCGTATTTATTGAGCGCTTACTGTGTGCAGAGCACTGTACTAAGCGCTTGGGAAGTACAAGTTGGCAACATATAGAGACAGTCCCTACCCAACAGTGGAAATGTCTTGAAATGTCTTGATGATGATATATGTTGCCAACTTGTACTTCCCAAGTGCTCCGTACAGTGCTCTGCACACAGTAAGAGCTCAATAAATACGATTGAATGAATGAATGAATGATAAATTTTTATAGTATTTGTTAAGAGCTTGGTATGTGCCAGACACTATTCTAAGCACTGAGCTAGAGACAAGATAATCAGGTTGGACACAATTCCAACCTTATAGTCTTCACCGGGGCTTATAGTCTTCACCCCCATTTTACAGATGAGGTAACTAAGGCCCAGAGAAGTTAAGTGACTTATGCAAGGTCACACAGCAGGCAAAGTGGCAGGGCTGGAATTAGAACCCGAGTCCCGACTGGCAGAGTTGCGCTCTATCGAGAAGGCCATGCTGCTTCTCATAGTCTGTTAATAAGTACAGACCTGGCTCCAGCAACAAATAGGCAATAAAGGATCAGTTTACTAGTGATACAAGGGACGATTAGGGGAGGAGAACCATCTCCCAAGGGTTCGTACAGACAAGAGAGGTACAGGCAGGGATTTTCCCCCCAGAAACCGCAGCCCCACCGAATTTCCTCACAGACTCCAGTACAGCGGGGTTCCTTCCTCAGTTTCTACAATCAGCAGGAAGCAATGCTCAACGGATTTGTGGTTGCTGGGCACCTAATAGTGACAGATCCCAAACAGATTTATTTTTCCCACGTTTGAGTTTGGGCACAGGAGCATCTGTGATCAGCCTTCAGAGTGAACTTTTGGCAATGCAGGATTCTTCCTGTTAAATCGCAGAACCCCACGTGATATTTTCAAAGGATTTGTTTGTCGTGGTTAAGAATTTATCGATACTAAGGTTGATTGGCACAAACAAAAATTTAGCATGATGCTTTATCTCCCAAACCTCTGAAATGAGGTTTATTCATTCGTTCATTCATTCAATCGTCTTTATTGAGCGCTTACTGTGTGCACAGCACTGTACTAAGCGCTTGGGAAGTACAAGTTGGCAACATATAGAGACGGTCCCTACCCAACAGTGGGCTCACAGTCTAGAATGCCCACCTCAGGACAGCTCAGTCTCTCTGGGAAGTCTGGGAAGCCCGTTCCTTCATTTTCCGACGACTCCAGGAACAGACTTATGTTTTTCCTACCCTTGGCAGCCCTGATGATTTCACACCGTGTCTCAGTGCTAGGACCTCTGGGCCTAGCGCTTAGAACAGTGCTTGGCACATAGTAAGCGCTTATCAAATGCCATCATTATTATTATTATTTAGTTCTCATTCATTCATTCAATCGTATTTATTGAGCGCTTACTATGTGCAGAGCACTGTACTAAGCCCTTGGGTTTCAGAACCAGGCTTGTGTCAGCCCCTGTAGCTGGAAACCAACATGTCTTGGGACAGAGTGGCAACTCTCGGCCTGTAGAGTTGTTGGCCTAGGGCATTCATTCATTCATTCACACATATCTATCGAGCGCTTATCGTGTGCAGAGTACTGTACTAAGCGCTTGGGCGAGTACAATATAACAATATGCAAGGGAGCAGGGCAGAGAGTGCTTCCCTAGAGATACGCCTGAAAGCTGGAGGAGAGTTGAAAGGCTTTAGGTTTGCATTTTCCTGGAAATGGAATGAAATGCAGTAGCTCAGTGATCCAATAAAATGACAGACGATGGCAACTTTGGTGAAGAAAGAGCCACAGTCAGGCTATTCATTCATTTATTCATTCAATCGTATTTATTGAGCACTTACTGTGTGCAGAGCACTGTACTAAGCACTTGGGAAGTACAAGTTGGTAACATATAGAGACGGTACCTACCCAATAGCGGGGGTGGCCCCTGTTGGCACTCAAATATTAAGGGTGCCCCTTTCCTGCCTCTTCCCCTGTTTAAAATATCATATATTAAAACCACTGTGTTTGGTGTTTATTTTCTCTGTCCTTTTCTGGCAACATAAGATTGTTTGGAAACTTTTCTCTCCTCCTCCCCATCCCCCCCGCCCTACCTCCTTCCCCTCCCCCCAGCACCTGCATATATGTTTGTACAGATTTATTACTCTATTTATTTTACTTGTACATATTCACTATTCTATTTATTTTGTATCTGATGGTTTGACACCTGTCCACATGTTTTGTTTTGTTGTCTGTCTCCCCCCTCTAGACTGTGAGCCCGTTGTTGGGTAGGGACCATCTCTATGTGTTGCCAACTTGTACTTCCCAAGCGCTTAGTACAGTGCTCTGCACACAGTAAGCGCTCAATAAATACAATTGAATGAAAGAATTTTGTTAATGATGTGCATTTAGCTTTAATTCTATTTGTTCTGATGACTTGACACCTGTCCACATGTTTTGTTTTGCTGTCTGTCTCCCCCCTCTAGACTGTGGGACCGTTGTTGGGTAGGGACCATCTCTATATGTTGCCAACTTGTACTTCCCAAGCGCTTAGTACAGTGCTCTGCACACAGTAAGCGCTCAATAAATACGATTGAATGAATGAATGATAAGAAGATAACGGTTCTCATGTTAATTGAGGCACAAACAACAGATGCAACGGGGCGTCGTTAGGACATACTTCCAAAAAGGTTCTTTGCGGAATTTGCCGATCCTATATAGTTGCTGGGTGAGGGGGTTAAAATAAAGATGCCGAGGACAAAGTTATCCAGTGCTTAGTACCAGTTAAGGGATAGACTGGCTGAAAAAAACAGATTTTTTCAGGATCAAAGTAGCCAAAAAGCCCGGCTAGCCGGTTGCTAAAAAAACACCCTGCCCTGGGATTTTTGGGGAGGAGATACTGGAGGGTTGGTGAGACCTGTTCATGGGGAATCCAACCTGCAAACCTCTGTTCAGGCTCTTGCTGAGCGAGAGGTAATCTAGTCGTGAATCGGGGGTGAAAGTAAGCCATAACTGTCCAAAACTCAGCATCGATTAAGCAACAGGTGTCAGTACTGCCATACCGGTTTGGATGATTTCAAAATGGATTTTTTTTGTTCCCCTTCAGCACCAGGCCTCCCTCCGCCATGACTCAGGAGAGGAGCTGGCATGACAATCAAATTAATTACTATCATCATTTGAGGCCTACTATGTGCAAAGCACTAAAATAGGTGTCTGGGAGAGTACAAAATAATTAGTAGGCATGATCCCTGTCCTCAAGGGAGACTGGGGAGACAGACATTGAGATAATAATGTGGGAAGAAGCATGGCTTTGTGGAAAGAGCGTGGGCTTGGGAGCCAGAGGTCATGGGTTCTAATCCCAGCTCCACCACTTGTCAGTAGTGTGACTTTGTGCCTCAGTTACCTCATCTGTAAAATGGGGATTAAGACTGTGAGCCCCACGTGGGACAACCTGTTTACTTTGTATCTACCCCAGCAGTGCTTAGAACAGTGCTTGGCACATAGTAAGCGCTTAACAAATACCATCATCATCGTCATAATTAACCAATAGGAAGAGGTAGTGGCTAAGCATTTGAGTTGGTACTTAAATAGAAGGGTATGTAAGGTGGTCTGTACAGAAGTGCTTTGGGTAATTGTGTGTACACAAATTCATAGTTGGTACATTGAATGAATTCATTGAATGAATGAATGCATGGTACATACCTGCTGAAGTGGTAGTTGGGAGGCCGTAACCTAGAGGAAAGAGGTATTATTCGATGAAGACTTCCTAGAGATCAAAAATGGTGATGTGTGTTTGAAACGTTT
The DNA here is from genome assembly GCF_015852505.1 of Tachyglossus aculeatus. NCBI lineage: Eukaryota > Metazoa > Chordata > Mammalia > Monotremata > Tachyglossidae > Tachyglossus > Tachyglossus aculeatus. The sequence goes on along the minus strand of NC_052067.1, from coordinate 36,844,586 downwards.
CCTTTTTAAAATGGCATTGCACAAGAATAAATACCAGAACAACTGTGGTCTAGCTGAAAGAGCACAGGACAGGGAGCCTGAGGACCTGGATTCTAATCCCAGCTCTGCCATATCATCATCATCATCATCATCATCATGGCATTTATTAAGCGCTTACTATATTCAAAGTACTGTTCTAATCGCTGGGGAGGTTACAAGGTGATCAGGTTGTCCCACGGGGGGCTCACAGTCTTAATCCCCAATTTACAGATGAAGGAACTGAGGCCCAGAGAAGTGAAGTGACTTGCCCAAAGTCACACAGCTGACAAGTGGCGGAGCCGGGATTTGAACCCATGACCTCTGACTCCAAAGCCCGGGCTCTTTCCACTGAGCCACGCTGCTTCTCTCTGCATATGTCTGCTGTGTGACCTTGGGCAAGTCACCTAACTTCTCTGTGCCTCAGTTACCCCATCTGTAAAACGGGGAATAAGACTGAGAGTCCATGTGGGACAAGGACTGGGACCAACCTGATTAACTTGCATTTACTCAGTGCTTAGAACGGTGCTTGGCACCTTGTAAGTGCTTAGCAAGTACCACAATTATTATCAGAGTAACATTCCTCTCCAAACCCCTTGAGTGAGTTGTCTACACCTGCTGTCTCAACTTCCTCTCTTCCAATTCTCTCCTCGACCCCCTCCAATCTGGCTTCTGCCCACTCACTATACCAAAACTGCCCTCTCTAAGGTCACCAATGATCTCCTTCTTGCCAGATCCACTGGGCTCTACTCCATCCTAATCCACCTAGACCAGAGGATTTTGACGCTGTCGACCATCCCCTTCTCCTGGAAATATTATTCAACCTTGACTTCACTGACACCATCTTCTCTCCCCTCTCCGGCTGCTCCTTCTCATTCTCCTTTGCAGGCCCCTCCTCTGCTTCCCACATTCAAAATGTGGGAGTCCCTCAAGGCTCACTTCTGGGTCCCTTCTATTCTCCATCTGTTCATTCATTCAATTGTACTTATTGAGCGCTTACTGTATGCAGAGCACTGCACTAAGCGCTTGGTAACATATAGAGATGGTCCCTACCCAACAACGGGCTCGAGTCTAGAAGGGGGAGACAGACAACAAAACAAAACATGTAGACAGGTGTCAAAATCGTCAGAACAAATAGAACTGAGGGGGTATGCACATCATTAACACAATAAATAATAGTAAATATGTACAAGTAATAGAGTAATAAATCTGTACAAATATATATACAGGTGCTGTGGGGAGCGGAAGGAGGTAGGGCGGGGGCATGGTGAACAGTGCTTTGCACATAGTAAGTGCTTAATAAATGCCATTATTATTATTATTATGGGGAGGAGGAGAGGAAAAAGGGGGCTCAGTCTGGGAAGGCCTTCTGGAGGAGGTGAGCTCCCAGTAGGAGCTCTACCCCGACTCCCTTGGAGAACTCATTCGCTACCATGTCTTCAACTATCATCTCTATGCAGACGATTTCCAAATCTGTATCTCCAGCCCTGATCTCTCTCCTTCTCTGCAGTCTTGCATCTCCCCCTGCCTTCAGAACATCTCTACCTTCGCGACATTGTTAAATCCTCTCCATCCAGACTGCTGCCACATTAATCCAAGCACTTCTCCTATCCGGCCTTGACTGACCTCCTATCCTCCAGTCTCTCCCCACTTCATTCCACACTTCGCTCCACTGCCCGGATCATTTGGCTACAAAACCGTTTAGTCCGTGTTTCCCTCCTCCTCAAGAGCCTCCAGTGGTTATCCATCCAACGCCACATCAGACAGAAACTCCTTACCATCAGGTTTAAAGGACTCAATCACCTTGCCCCCTCCTACCTTCCCTCCCTGATTTCCTGCTACAAGCCAGCCCGCACACTTCACTCCTTTAACGCAAACCTGGTTTCTGTACTTCAGTCTTGTCTATGTTGCCGCCTCTGGCCTCGAACGCTCTCCTTTTCTTTGCATCTGATAGATGACCTCTCTCCCCACCCTCAAAGCACACCGAAAGCACATCTCCAAGAGGCCTTTCCTGACTAAACCCTCATTTCTTCTCCCTCCACTCCCTGCACTTTTAGTTTTTCACCCTTTATTTAACCCTCCCTCAGCCCCATAGTCCTAATGTACCTGAGAAGCAGCGTGGTTCAGTGGAAAGGGCTCGGGCTTGGGATTTTGAGATCATGGGTTCTAATCGTGGCTCTGCCACTAGTCAGCTGTGTGACTTTGGGCAAGTCACTTAACTTCTCTGTGCCTCAGTTACCTCATCTGTAAAATGGGGATTAACGATGGCATTTATTAAGCGCTTACTATGTGCAAAGCACTGCTCTAAGCGCTGGGGGGATACAAGGTGATCAGGGTGTCCCACGTGGGGCTCACAGTCTTAAGAATCCTTTATCCTTTATTTATAAAATCCTTTATCCTTTCATGGTTTTCTTCCTTCCCTCTTCTGCTTTGAAGTAATACTCTGGGTTTCTCTATCAAGTTCACTTCCATTCTCCTGCTCATCTCTGCTCAGTAGGCTTTAACCAGCGTGACTATGCTGTGAACTTCTAAAACTTTCTCCAGTCCCTTCATTCCAAACGTCTTTATGAAATATTCTCTTGAAGACGACGAAAAGTTCCCAAATTGAAGCCAAAGACATTGCTGCCTTTTAATATGTTCCATTCCCCTTCGAGCATCCATCTATCACTTCTAATCAAAGGCTTTCAATAATCATGGTTTCTATTTGAATTTCTCCTCATTTCATCTCAGGTCAATATTGTGTCCCACCTGATTCTTCTTCCTAAAGATTGTGAGCCCCGCGTGGGACAACCTGATCACCTTGCAGCGCTTAGAACAGCGCTTCGCACATAGTAAGCGCTTAACAAATACCATCTTCATTATTATTATTATATCAGTTATTTATATTAATGTCCCTTCTAGACTGCAAGATTTTTGCGGGTAACACCAACACTGTTACATTGCACTCTCTCAAGCATTTGCACACACTAAACACTCAATAAATACGATTAATTGACTGATCGATTATTCATCCAGTTAACAATGTATGTTCCTAACCTGATTCCCTCATGATCATTCCCGACTGCTGGTATCATGGGATAGCCGTAAAAAGCAAATAATGCTTCACAGTGAAAATGGGGCAAGAGTTCAAAGGGAGGCCGGTTTCTAATGTTAAAAAGAAGATGGGGAATAATGAGTCAGATCCAAACAGTGATTAAAATGAAAAACCACACAAACCCACAATGGGACTTTTTGCTCACATCTATTCAAACCAGATGAGGCTTTCCCTCTCTTTACATTCCTTAAAGCCTTTTTTTAAGGAGGTGCATTTATGAAAATTACCAGCTACCATTGTATACTAATTTGGTTTTAAAGAATTGTCTATTTTTTTTGCGTCTTTGCGAATGTATATTTTTTTCACAAATCCTTTCTTGCAGTCTGGATCGCAGCAACGTTTGAAAGTATACTAAAATGTACTCTTCACTGGCGATCTCCTGCAAGGATGGATATAATAATAATAATAATAATAATAATGGCATTTATTAAGCACTTACTATGTGCAAAGCACTGTTCTAAGCGCTGGGGAGGTTACAAGGTGATCAGGTTGTCCCACAGAGGGCTTACAGTCAATCCCCATTTTACAGATGAGGGAACTGAGGCCCAGAGAAGTGAAGCGCTTCGCACATAGTCAGCGCTTAACAAATACCATCATCATCATTATTATTATATCAGTTATTGATATTAATGTCCCTTCTGGATGGCAAGATTTTTACGGGTAACACCAACACTGTTACATTGTACTCTCTCAAGCATTTCGTACAGTGCTCCGCACACAGTCACCAGTCAGTGACTTGCCCAAAGTCACACAGCTGACAATTGGTGGAGCTGGGATTTGAACCCATGACCTCTGACTCCAAAGCCCGGGCTCTTTCCACTGAGCCACGCTGCTTCTCTAATATATGACATTGGAGTAATCAGGGTAGCCACCCCAATGCCCCCTGTGTCTCTATTTGTTCTCTCTGTGTCTCTATTTGTTCTCGCTGTGTCTCTATTTGTCTCTGACTCCTTCCATCTCCCTGTCTCTCTCTGTGTCGCTATTTGTCTCTGACTCTTTCCATCTCCCTGTCTCCCCCTCTGTCTCTCTCTCTGTCTCTCTCTGTGTCTCTGTTTGTCCCGGTCTCTCTCCATCTCCCTGTCTCTCTCTGTATCTCTATTTGTCTCTGACTCTTTTCATCTCCCTGTCTCTCTCTCTGTCTCTCTTTTTGTCTCTGTCTCTCTCTGTATCTCTATTTGTCTCTGACTCTCTCCATCTCCCTGTCTCTCTCTGTATCGCTATTTGTCTCTGACTCTTTCCATCTCCCTGTGTGTCTCTCTCTCCATCTCTCTGTCTCTCTCTGTCTCTGTGTCTCTGTTTGTCTCTGTCTCTCTCCATCTCCCCATCTCTAACTCTATTTGTCTCTGTCTCCATCTCCCTGTCTCCCTCTCTCTCTCTCTGTCTCTGGGCTTTGGAGTCAGAGGTCATGGGTTCAAATCCCAGCTCCGCCAGTGGTCGGCTGTGTGACTTTGGGCAAGTCACTTCACTTCTCTGGGCCTCAGTTCCCTCATCTGTGAAATGGGGATTAAGACTGTGAGGCCCCCGTGGGACAACCTGATCACCTTGTAACCTCCCCAGCGCTTAGAACAGTGCTTTGCACATAGTAAACACTTACTAAATGCCATTAAAAAAACACTTAACCCAGTGCTTTGCACATAGTAAATACTTAATAAATAATGGAATCAATAATAAGAATCCTAATAGTAATAACAATTGTGACATTTGTTAAGCCCTTGCTATGTGCCAAGCACTGTCCTAAGCCCTGGGGTAGATTCATTCATTCATTCAATCGTATTTATTGAGCACTTACTGTGTGCAGAGCACTGTACTAAGCGCTTGGGAAGTACAAGTCGGCAACATATAGAGATGGTCCCTACCCAACAACGGGCTCCCAGTCTAGAATGGGGAGACAGACAACAAAACCAAACAATTAGACCCAATCCCTGTCCCAGGCAGGGCTCCTGGTCTAAGAGGCAAGGAGAACAAATCTTTTTATGCCCATTTTACAGATGAGGAAACTGAGGCACAGGGCATTTAAGTGACTTACCCAAGATCACATCCTTCCTTCCTCTCCCCCTCGTCCCCCTCTCCATCCCCCCCATCTTACCTCCTTCCCTTCCCCACAGCACCTGTATATATGTATATATGTTTGTACATATTTATTACTCTATTTATTTATTTATTTTACTTGTACATATCTATTCTATTTATTTTATTTTGTTAGTATGTTTGGTTTTGTTCTCCATCTCCCCCTTTTAGACTGTGAGCCCACTGTTGGGTAGGGACTGCCTCTATATGTTGCCAACTTGTACTTCCCAAGCGCTTAGCACAGAGCTCTGCACACAGTAAGCGCTCAATAAATACGATTGATTGATTGAGCGGTTAGTACAGTGCTCTGCACACAGTAAGCGCTCAATAAATACGATTGATTGATTGATCACATAGCAGACTAGGCAGACTAGTTGAAGATTTTTGCTGTTTTCTTTCATATACAGCTATTCAACATCCTCAGCCAAAATCCAAATCCAAAAAGTTTAGCCTATAAAAGACACCTGTGCTCCATAATTCAAAGAAAACTCACTCAGTTTTTAGTACCTCACACAAACCCATTGTGGTTGCCCAAAATACCCACTGGTGAAGATTCCGTGCAGCCGACCAACTGGGTATGGCAGCATTCTAAACAAAAATATTGTTCATCCTGCTATAACCTGGTACACGTAGAAATTTTTTGTGTTAAAAAGAAACTACTGATTTTGCTCGTTTTGCCTTTCTGAAAGGTGACGGGTTGAATAGTTCAACGGGTGAAGAGTTGAAGGCCTTCTAACCTTCTCAGAATGAGTGTCCTGTGAACGGTACTTGAAAGTAGGCCTGCTTGTGACGGGCATTGACTCCATCCCCTCTCCCCCTCCTACCTCACCTTCCTTCTCTCCTTCTCCAGCTCAGCCCGCACCCTCCGCTCCTCTGCCTCTAATTTCCTCACTGTGCCTCGTTCTCGCCTGTCCTGCCGTCGACCCCGGCCCACATCCTTCCCTGGCCCGGAATTCCCTCCCTCCGCACATCCGCCAAGCTAGCTCTCTTCCAAAGCCCTACTGAGAGCTCAACTCCTCCAGGAGGCCTTCCCACTCTGAGCCCCTTTTATCCTCTCCTCCTCCCCATCCCCCCCGCCCTACCTCCTTCCCCTCCCCACAGCACTTGTATATATATATTTGTACAGATTTATTACTCTATTTATTGTACTTGTACATTTTAACTATCCTATTTATTTTGTTAATGATGCGCACATAGCTTTGATTCTATTTGTTCTGACGGTTTTGACACCTGTCTACACGTTTGGCTTTGTTCATTCATTCATTCAATCGCATTTATTGAGCGCTTACTGTGTGCAGAGCACTGTACTAAGCCCTTGGGAAGTACAAGTTGGCAACATACAGAGATGGTCCCTACCCAACAGTGGGCTCACAGTCTAGAAGGGGGAGACAGAGAACGAAACAAAACATATTAGCAAAATAAAATAGAATAAATATGTACAAATAAAATAAATAAATAAGTAGACGACATACAGAGACGGTCCCTACCCAACAGTGGGCTCACGGTCTAGAAGGGGGAGACAGAGAACGAAACAAAACATATTAGCAAAATAAAATAGAATAAATATGTACAAATAAAATAAATAAATAAGTAGAGTAATAAATACATTGTTTGTCTCCCCCTTCTAGACTGTGAGCCCATTGTTGCGGAGGGACCGTCTCTATATGTTGCCAACTTGGACTTCCCAAGCGCTTAGTACAGTGCTCTGCACACAGTAAGCGCTCAATAAATATGATTGAATGAATGAATGAATGGATACGATTGAATGAATCGTATTTTTGTTCTCTGTCTCCCCCTTCTAGACTGTGAGCCCACTGTTGGGTAGGGACCGTCTCTATATGTTGCCAACTTGTACTTCCCAAGCGCTTAGTACAGTGCTCTGCATACAGTAAGCGCTCAATAAATATGACTGATTGATTAATGAATGAATGAATGAATTAAGACACTTTAAAACAAACTCTGTATAAAAGCAAAAAAATTGATATTTACAAGTTAACTGGCTGCCAAAAAGACAGTTTTAGGCTCTCATCATCAATCAATCATCAATCGTATTTATTTGATGATTAGGGTGGGCAATCCCTCTTCTTTCAGGCCTCGAAGTGGTAGCCAAACTCATGAGCAGAGTGTTTATCACAGGACTGAGAGTCACATTGTTTTGAGAGTACACTCAAAAGAGTCTTTCCATTTCTCCCAGCTATCTTCTACCTTTTCTTGGGGTATACTCATATCATAAATAGAAGTCGGGTTGAAGTGACATGCCTCTTAAGGGATAGTAAAACACTGAATAATTTAGAGTTTAAAAGTGGTTCCTTTGAAACGTCCCAATCATTCTAAACCGGAAAGCAAGAGACAAGCTTAAGTTATACCCTCCCAATTCAAATCCCACTTAGCCTCCTGTGAAGTGTGGCGTTGAAAATGATTGGGATTCATGTCACGTGTGATTCTGATGAGAGTGGGTTTTTCCCAGATTATGTACTTTTTCAGGTCTGAATAAGTGAAACTTGGGTGGAAACCACTGGCTTCACATACTTGTGATACCAAACCATAAATCATCCAGGCTCACTTAAAAGAGTTCTGAATCTCAAAAACCTTTGGCTGCATCGAGGAAGAGATTTTGAACAGGAACAGGAGAATTTTTAGGATGCCGACTTGAATTTGTCTCATTCCGGGGTTTATTATAATGTGATCTACATACGTTTAGGCTGACAAATTTGGCTAAGAGTACAAATTAGCAAGAAAAACAAATATGTACGTAAACAAACGACAGGGCTGGGCTGAGTGAATTTTTGGATTGTTGAGATTTCTATTATCAATCAATCAATCGTATTTATTGAGCGCTTACTATGTGCTGAGCACTGTACTAAGCGCTTGGGAAGTACAAATTGGCAACATATAGAGACAGTCCCTACCCAACAGTGGGCTCACAGTCTAAAAGGGGAGACAGAGAAGAAAACCAAACATACTAACAAAATAAAATAAATAGAATAGACATGTACAAGTAAAATAAATAAATAAATAAATAGAGTAATAAATATGTACAAACATATATACAGGTGATATACATATATACAGGTGATATACATATATACAGGTGTCCCTGTGCCTGTCCCTGTGCATCTAATCTCACCCCTTTGGATCCGGGAGAGAGACTAAAGTGGCAACTCGCACCTACTTACCTCCATGTGATCTTTCACGGGCTAAACACGTTTCATACCACCTTCTCTCCTGTTCCTGCATCCTGGAGTGGAAAAGCAACGGGATGTTGGCAGTGATGCCAGGGGTGTCACGATGTACAGCTTGTCCTTGTCATCATTAAGGGCCATTGTTCAGGCATTCAAAGTGACAGCTACAAACAGGCTTGGTTCTCAGCCCAGATCTCCCCCCTTCCATTTTCCTAAGGGCAATAACAGGGTTTAAAATAAGCTGGAGTGTTCCCAGGAGGCTTCGACATCTTCCTGATCATCTTAGATGCTTACCCTACACCTTCTCCAGGTCTATCCTGCCCTACTAGTACTTACGGTACTAAGTAGGCTTTCAATAAAAAAACACTATTAGTAGGGTGCTACTTAAGATGTGGCAAAAAGAACTTCACAGGGTGTTTTAAGGACAGGTGTACCTTGGCTTTCTATAGTTATAAAACTGCCCTTTGTTTTGTTTTCTATCCCCTTCTTGATGATGCCCATCATTCGGTTAGTCATTTTAGATGCTGCCACTTTCTGGGACGATAGCATACTGAGAAGCAGCATGGCCTAGGGAAAAGAACACGGGTTTGGAAGTCAGAGAACCTGGGTTCGAAACCCTGTTCTTCCAACTGCTTGCTGTGTGACTTTGGCTAAGTCATTTAATTTTCTCAGTTTTCTCAACTGTAAAAGGGGGATTAAATACCTGTTCTCTCTCCTACTTAGATTGTGAACCTCATGCAGGACAGGGACTGTTTCCAACCTATTTGACTTGTAATACTCCAGTACATAGAACCGTTTGCCACACGGTAAATGCTTGGCAAATATCATTAAGAAAAAAAAAGAAGATACCTTTAAAGAAAAGTTGACCACATCTCCAGAATCACTTTTCTGAGTTCTCACTGACACCTCTGATCGTGACACCATGTAAATGTATTTAGATTATTTTTCCTTAGTGGCCGAAGCAGTGTGGCCCAGTGGAAAGGGCATGGGCTTTGGAGCCAGAGGTCATGGGTTCAAATCTCATCCTCGCCAATTGTCAGCTGTGTGACTTTGGGCAAGTCACTTCACTTCTCTGTGCCGCAGTTACCTCATCTGTAAAATGGGGATTGAGGCCCACATGGGGCAGACTGTGTCTAATCTGATTTGCTTGTATCCACCCCAGCGCTTAGTACAGTACCTGGCACATAGTAAGCGCTTAGCAAATACTATAATTATTATTATTATTTGCCATTTTTCAGTCAAGTCACCTAGCTCGATGAAGTTTCCACTTTATAAACTTCACATCTGCACAGCATTTTACTACCTGGCAGGACTTAGTGTGCATTGAAAGTTCAGAAATTTCAGTGCACACTCCCTCTTCCACACCATTTACGAAGAGGTTAAATCATATTGTTTCTTAGCATAGATCTTCGGAGGATTTACACTTCCCTATTCTGAAAAGGGGCCATTTAGTCCTACCCTTTGTTTCTTATCTCTCAGCCAGTTTTTCTCTCCAATATAAAACATCCCATGAAACCCACCATTCTTGTTTCTTTAAGTCCTTTGGTGTGAAATTTTATCAAAAATTTTTTGATAATCTAAATACATAACATCTACTGGTCCACTTCTATGTACGTCTTAATAGAGTCTCCCAAGAAACCAAACTGATTTGTGGGACACGCTTTCCTTTATATAAAACAGGTTGTTTCCCCCCAACAGTCTGCATTTTTCTGTGTTTGCTGATTCTAAATTAAAGTACTAATTCCATCGATTTAAAGTACTCAATGAGCTTTCCCCTTTACCTTACTGATTTCCAAAACAACCCAATCCACACACTTCACTCCTCTAACCCAGACCTACTCATTATACTCCACATCTTTCTCACCACTGACCCCTTATCCATGTTCTCCCTCTGATCTCAAACACCCTCTCCTCTATATCTGATAGACCATCACTCTCCCTCCCCTCAAAGCCGTGTTAAAATCCCATTTCCTCCAAGACGTCTTCCCCAGCTAAGCCCTCATTTCCCCTATTCTCCCTCTCTTCTGTGTGGCCTATCAACTTGGATCCACAACTTCTAAGGACTTTATATTAGCCCCAGAGAACTTTTGTTCGTATCTGCAATTTATGTCAATGTCTGTCTCCCCATATAGACTGTAAACTTCTAACAACTCTGTCGTATTTGCCCAAGGTTTTAGTACAGTGCTCTGCCCATAGTAAGCGCTCAATAAATACCATTGATTGATTACAAGTGAGACTTACCGGCCTATTATTCTCCAGTGTCCTCTTGAGCCCTTCTATAACTGGGCATATCTTTGGAGGCCATTTGTAAGGACAGGTTATTAACACTCACTTGGAATTCCACAACTATCCTTCCAAGTTCCTTCAGCACCCTCAAGGCAGATGCCAATTGGTTCCAATGATTTGCTTATATTTAGATTATCGATTTGGTCTAAAACATCCTGTGTGGTCACCAAAACCAGACACAATTCCTCCGATACTCGGCTAAAATAACAATTGGGGTGTGGTGATTTAACAACTTCAAGTCTGAACTGAGGAGTTCATTGAATTTCTCAAGAACCTCCTTGCCAGCCAGATGAGTCTAATCTTTCCAAATAATTTGCATATGTCCAAATAGACTATTATGGACATTTTTGAGTCAATATTCTGTTACTTCCTCTTTAGTCTTGCCTTCTTAACTTTACTCCTTCCTGTTCCTTCTAACTTGGGTGTCAAAGACCACAGTGGATCCGAAGGAGACTACCTTGGCAACTGACTGCTGGTCTACAGAGCTATTCATTCATTCATTCAATCGTATTTTTTGCGCACTTACTGTGTGCAGAGCACTGTACTAAGCGCTTGGGAAATGCAAGTTGGCAACATATAGAGGGGGTCCCTACCCAACTGCGGGCTCACAGTCTAGAAGAGGGAGACAGACAACAAAACAAAACATATTAACAAAATAAAATCCATAGAATAGTAAATATGTACAAGTAAAATAGAGTAATAAATAATTATAATAATGATAACTGTTTATTTATTAAGTGCTTATTATATGTCAAGCATTGGGGTGGATACAAGATATCTATCTATCTAGATATATATATATATAGATATACATATACATATCTATATCTAGATAGATAGATAGTTATAGATAGAGCACAGCATATATAGATGGTCCCACATTGGTATCATAGCCCTAGGGGAAGGGAGAACAGACAGTTAATCTCCATTTCAGATGAGAAATCTGAGGCATAGAGTAGTTAAGTGACTTGCCTAAGATCAGTTAGTCAAAAATGGGTTTCATACATACAATTCTTTCATGTACTTTGTTTGAATAGTATTTGATGATGATCAGTGATAGAGTGATGGATCCTATAGGCAAGGAAGAAGCAGTAGATTTGATCCATCTAAACTCCATTAAGACCCTAGTGTCTATCATACATGACACCCACAGTGACTACAGGAAACTTGGATTTTATCCATCTTGATGATAAAGGTGGAGTCTCCATCACTGATCATCATCAAATATTAATCAAAGTACAAAGTACAAGAAACAATTGCATTCATGAAACCCATTTTTGATTCTGTGATCTTGGTCAAGTCATCTAACTCCTCTGCGTCTCAGATTCTTCATCTGAAAATGGAGATTAACTGTTCAAACTTTGTAAAGTGCTGCATGCCTTTCTACTTGCTTTTTGCACCCACTAATAATAATTATGACATTTATTAAGCACTTACTATGTGCAAAGCACTGTTCTAAGCGCTGGGGAGGTTACAAAGTGATCAGGTTGTCACAAGTGGGGCTCACAGTCTTAATCCCCACTTTACAGATGAGGTAACTGAGGCCCAGAGAAGTGAAGTGACTTGCCCAAAGTCACACAGCTGACAATTGGCAGAGCCGGAATTTGAACCCATGACCTCTGACTCCAAAGCCCATGTTCTTTCCAACTGAGCCACACTGCCCTAGCAGTCGAGACTGTCAGGGACGGGAGAGGGTGAGTGATGTTGCTCAAACCATTAGCACTACAATCAATTCCTTCGTGCTCATCATCATCATCATCAATCGTATTTATTGAGCGCTTACTATGTGCAGAGCACTGTACTAAGCGCTTGGGAAGTACAAATTGGCAACATATAGAGACAGTCCCTACCCAACAGTGGGCTCACAGTCTAAAAGGGGGAGACAGAGAACAAAACCAAACATACTAACAAAATAAAATAAAATAAATAGGATAGATATGTACAAATAAATTAAATAAATAAATAAGTAGAGTAAAAAAAATATGTACATATATACATATATACAGGGCATATATATACATATATATGCTCACTTCCAATCCACTCTATCGCGCTTGTGCATTGATAATGATAGCAGACTCCATCTTTACTGACAAGACGGAAAAGATCAAAGTTTTCTGAGGTCACTATGGGCGTCATGTACGATAGACACTGGAGTCTAAATGAGGTTTAGATCAATCAAATCTATTCCTTCTTCCTTCCCTACAGGATTCATTCTTCTATCACTGATTATCATCAAATATTATTCAAAAAAAATCAATAACTAGGGCCCGTCTTCTTGAGGAAGATGACTGAGGCGGAGTGGATTGGAGAACAGAATTCAACCCACATTCTTAGCAATAACACAACTGGTATTATCACACCTGGCCAGATGTCCAGCCAGATATTTGTGCAACTGGGACAAGCTTCGTGCCCGGTGTCCCGACTTTATAGCATCAGCTGGGCAACTGAAACCAGTATTTGGCTTGGACTTTTCCACACCAGAAGCAGTGCCCTGCCTTCATGCCTAATATTCCTCCACTGGATGAGGTCACCCACCCTGCAGGAGTGAGGATGCAGAACCCGTGGAATCTGAGCTCTTTTGCCTCTTGTTGGTTTTTTTCTTTTAATAATAATAATGATGGCATTTGTTAAGTGCTTACTATGTGCAAAGCACTGTTCTAAGCGCTGGGGGGATACAATGTGATCAAGTTGTCCCACGTGGGGCTCACAGTCTTAATCCCCATTTTTACAGATGAGGTAACTGAGGCTCAGAGAAGTTAAGTGACTTGCCCAAGGTCACACAGCAGACTTGTGGTGGAGCCGGTATTCGAACCCATGACCTCTGACTCCAAAGCCCGTGCTCTTTCCACTGAGCCACGCAGCTTTAATGGTATTTGTTAAGCATTCACTACATACCAGGAACTGTACTAAGTGCTGGGGTAGATACAAGCTAATCAAGTTGGACACAGTCTCAATTCCCATTTTGCAGATAACTGAGGCATAGGGAGGTGAAGTGACTAGCCCAAGGTCACACAGCAGACAAGTGGAGGAGCCTGAATTGGAACCCAGATCCTCTGATTCCCAGGCCTGTGTCGTTCCCACTGGGCCTCGCTGCTTCTCTGCTTTGCCCCCATCTCTGGGTTGGCATTTGTCAGCTGCTCTACTTAGCCCTCCCTGGGTACCTTTGCGCCTCCAGCCCTCCTCGTGACCAGGAACCTAAAAGCAGAAGCAGCCTTTTTTGGGTTCTGAATGTGAGTTTGATATGTTCCTTGAGTACATGAATCACTTTCAGGAAGAAAATGTGACTTTGATACCACATACCTTAAATGCAGAGGAGGGCGGGCAGGCATAAAGCCCAGAACAGGGAAAATCCATGGGTTGACAGGGTCAGAGGAAGGAGGAGAGTGGAATGGGGCGGACATAGCATCCAAACCAATAGTAACAATAATGAAGAATACTAAACGTATTAAGTGCTTATTATGTGCTACGCATTGTAATGAGCACTGGTGTAGATACAAGAGAAACAGGGATTGACTGTGAGCCCCCCGTGGGACAACCTGATCACCTTGTAGCCTCCCCAGTGCTTAGAACACTGCTTTGCACAGAGTAAGCGCTTAATAAATGCCATTATTATTATTATTATTGTTATTAGTACAAGATAATCAGGTCATAGTCCATGTGCCACAGTCTAAGGGGACTGCACACTGGGGCTTTAAGGAAAGAAGAAGAGATTGAGACAGTCAGCAGGGCTCTGGAATCTGTGGGAGACATTGGGGACCACTCCTTTCTCCCCACCGCTCACTGCTGGGAGCAGAGAGAGGTGAAAGCATCAAGACCACCCGTGGACCTGCGTGGAGCAGAGAGTATGCTGGAGGATATTTCCCCCCAGCCAGCATTCATTCAATTGTATTTATTGAGCGCTTACTGTGTGCAGAGCACTGTACTAAGCGCTTGGGAAGTCCAAGTTGGCAACATATAGAGACGGTCCCTACCCAACAGTGGGCTCACAGTCTAGAAGTCAGTGTATTGATGCGGAGAAGTAGCATGTCTTAGCCGATGGAGCACGGGCAGAGGCGTCAGAAGTACCTGGGTTCTAATCCTAGCTCGGCCTGGCAGTGATGGGAATTCCCAATGTTTTTGGCTTAAATACGGTGTGTGGGTGAAGAACGTGATGAAAACCAGAAAGGAAACAGACCCAAAATAAAAGGCATGTTGAAGTTCACTTCTATGGAGAAGCCCAGTACTGTTGGTTTTGCTGCAGCTCTAGCTTTCATCTTAGGGAATACACTTAGGGTTAACATTTTAAATTGTAGTTGTTCAATTTTAAACGCACGCAAAGGCTGCACCTCAGAGTAAATGATGTAACCATGTGCTTCGGTAGCTATCTCAAGGGGGCATCTGCTAACTGGCACTGGTGGTGAAAACAGCTGTCTAGGGAGGGAAAAAAACCAGAGAGCATGGGTTCTCTATGGGTTCTTCCGTTTGAAAACCACAACGCACATCTCTTCAGACATCTCCTATAGCAGCTGAGACAAAGGGTCTGAAAATTCAGGAAGAGTTGTTATAAGGGAGAAAGGGCGTAAAATTATATTCTCCAGACAGTTGCTTGTTCCTGCAGGCCTCCCATGTCTGAGGTTCACAGACTTTCTGACCACGGGATTAAATCTTACTATTCAACTAGGTGAGACCTGAAAAACACTCAAGGGATTCTTATGTCCGTCTTCCTCTGTTTCCCCGCTACCCGTCCTCTCTCCTTGTTCCGTCACAACTCCCACTTGTGCTGGACTGCCTTTGATCTGGCTTTCTAGCTCCTTTCCCTTTCTTCCATCCTCCTCATCATCATCGTCAATGGGGCTTATTGAGCGCTTATTATGTGTAGAGTACTGTACTGAGTGCTTAGGAGAGTACAATACAACAGAGTTGGCAGACACATTCCCTGCCCATAGCGAGCTTCTTCCCTGTCTCTCCAAAGTTAACAATCTCTCTCCCTCTCCTTCTCTGTCTTTCAATCTGTTCTGTTTCCTCCTATCAACTCTCCAGCTCCCCTTTCCATCTTCTCTCCATCACCCCTTCTTCTCCCTACAAGGCCCCACTCTGATCTCCCCTGCCGTCACCCCATTGCTTCCGTCTCATTCCCTAATCCTTTCCCTATCTCTCTCCATCCCATTTCCTTCCTTCCTTCCTTCCTTCCTTCCTTCCTTCCTTCCCTCCTTCCTTCCTTCCTTCCTTCCTTCCTTCCTTCCTTCCTTCCTTCCTTCCTTCTTTCCTTCCTTCCTTCCTTCTTTCCTTCCTCCTTTGCCTCCCTTCCTTCCTTCCTTCCTCCTTTCCCTCCCTCTCTCCCTCCCTTCCTTCCTTCTTTCCTTCCTTCCTTCCTTTTTGTTTCTCCTGGCTCCCTCACTCCCCCTCCATTCCCCAGGTTTCTCAATCAATTATATTTAATAATAATAATTGTAGTCCACTAGCGGACTTGACCTGACTGACTCCATTTTGTATATGCTGACAGTAACCCTCCATTTTGTGCAGGCCGAGGGAACAACTCCTTTCTGTATTTTATGCAAGGCTCAGCAACAGATGTCTTCAAGGCCAGTAACACCTATCTATGCAAGGTCATAGGACAGATAACAACATCCTGCACAAAACAGTGAAAACAGAGAATAATGAGAATTTATAACATCCTGTCGGTCCTAATTGGATTCCTGAAATTCCCAAATGCTCCGCTCCCATGTTGCTGTAGCTCAATAAAAGAAACAGTGAGAATGGGATCGGGGCTGCTTGTCACTCGTACCTCTCCCGGGAGGTGAACGGGCAGGTAGCCACTTTTCCTTCTTTACTGCTCTATCTGAACTCATGTCTCCGAGTCATTTTTCCTATCTGCGTCACCACCTTGGGTACACGAACCCTGCGGCCGATTTACACCGATTAACCTATTTTGCACCCTACTTGTTGATAACAGTAACGATGATGACATTTATTAAGCACTTACTGTTCTAAGCACTGGGGAGGTTACAAGGTGATCAGGTTGTCCCACAGAGGGCTCACAGTCTCAATCCCCATTTTACAGATGAGGTAACTGAGGCACAGAGAAGTGAAACGACTTGCCCAAATCGGCGCAATCGGACAATCAGCGGAGCTGGGATTTGAACCCACGACCTCTGACTTCCAAGCCCAGGCTCTTTCCACTGAGCCACGCTGCTTCTCTAACTCAATTCAGTTTCTAGAGTAGTTCCCCCAAATAGAATTGGTATAAAAAAAACCAACTTCCTGGGCAAGAATCGGCCATGATTTTTAGAAATCGTCTTTTAGGATTTGGTTCTTTCCTCTTATCTTCCCTCCCCGCACTTTTCCCATTTCTCCTCCCCCAGTCAACTGCTCTGCTGGGGAAGAAATACCAAGGCAAAATGCAAGCTCATATATGTCTCTAGCTAGACAGTTTGCTCTTGGTAAACCACTCTGCAGCATGGTGATCCTTTCCTGTTTTCAAAAAGCTCTGCTTACTGTGGCTTCTGTAGAACATCCTCCGCACACAGATGGTGCTTCTGGGGCATTGTTGTTGCGGGCCCTAATCCAGGCTCCTGGACAGACACAGCTAGGGCCGAAGGGAAGCAGCGTGGCTCAGTGGAAAGAGCCCGGGCTTTGGAGTCGGAGGTCATGGGTTCAAATCCCGGCTGCGCCGATTGTCAGCTGTGTGACTATGGGCAAGTCACTTCACTTCTCTGGGCCTCAGTTCCCTCATCTGTAAAATGAGGATGAAGACTGTGAGCCCCATGTGGGACAACTTCACTGTGTCCCCCTTCTAGACTGTGAGCCCACTGTTGGGTAGGGACCATCTCTATATGTTGCCAACTTGGACTTCCCAAGTGCTTAGTACAGTGCACACAGTAAGTGCTCAATAAATACGATTGAATGAATGAGTGAATGACAATCTGATCACCTTGTACCTCCCCAGCGCTTAGAACAGTGCTTGGCCCACAGTAAGCGCTTAATAAATGCCATTATTATTATTTCTTCTCATACTTTGTCTACTTTGTAGGCGTAAACCTGGACCTGCGCGTCAGCTGCCTAGAGGCTTGGAGGATGGGAGAGGAAATGAGTTTGGGAGGTGGCCGGAGGGAGTGAAAAAGAATACGGTTGGAGGGTGGGGGGAGTGTGAAAAGATCATCTTGAGGAAGGTAGTATGGAGAGTACCTGGGGGGAGGAGGAGCGAAAACAGAGGAAGGGGTGATGTGTGTGGGGGGGAGTGTGAAAGAAGTAAATATTCATTCATTCATTCGTATTTATTGAGCGCTTACTGTGTGCAGAGCACTGTACTAAGTGCTTGGGAAGTACAAGTTGGGAACACATAGAGACGGTCCCTACCCAACAGCAGGCTCACAGTCTAGAAAGGGGAGACAGACAACAAAACAAAACATAAAAACCAAATAAAATAAATAGAATATGTACAAGTAAAATAAAAATTATAGGCAGAAATGAATGAAACAACTGTATGTTCGGGGATACAGATCATCATATAATGTTAAATCAATTAGGGGTACACTGAGAATCCCAGAATAATGAAAAAAAAGGGCATAAAATTGCTAACGCCTTATATAAGGAGTCAGAGGTCACGGGTTCTAATCCGAGCTCCGTCACTCGTCAGCTGTGTGACTTTGGGCAAGTCACTTTTCTGTGTCTCAGTGACCTCATCCGTAAAATGGGGATTAAGACTGTAAACTCCATGGGGGACAACCTGATTACCTTGTATTCCCCCCAGCACTTAGGACGGTGCTTGGCACACAGTAAGCGTTTAACAAACACCAATGAAATAAAATACTACATCACAGAGAAAATAAAGTGTCCATAGAGTAAAGAAAAAAATCAGTTGAGTCATTCAAAAGGCGGAAATGATAATAAACCAAGGCTTCCTTTCCCTAAACCTTCAAGGGTGTTTCCTGTTTCCTCATGGGTTCTGTCTGGTGCGGACGATTAATTCAGGGCTGGATGTAGCCTTTCATTCTTACTTTGTACATGGAGGGAACTAGGGCCCAGACTGAGCCCCCTCATCTCCTTCCCCTCCTCACAGCACCCATATATATGTATATATGTTTGTACTTATTTATTACTCTATTTATTTATTTATTTTATTTGTACATATTACTTCAATTGATTTTATTTTGTTAATATGTTTTGTTTTGTTGTCTGTCTCCCCCTTCTAGACTGTGAGCCCGCTGTTGGGTAGGGACCATCTCTATATGTTGCCAACTTGGACTTCCCAAGTGCTTAGTACAGTGCTCTGCACACAGTAAGCGCTCAATAAATACGATTGAATGAATGAATGAATAGGGTGGCAAGCAAGCACTAGGGTGGAAGTCAGGCACTAAGGTGGCAAGACACCTGTGACATTATGCACATTAATAATAATAATAATAATAATAATAATAATAATAATAATGATGATGATGATGATGGTATTTGTTAAGCACTTACTATGTGCCAAGCACTGTTCTAAGCGCTGGGGGGATACAAGGCCATCAGTTTGTCCCACATGGGGATCACAGCCTTAATCCCCATTTTCCAGATGAGGGAACTGAGGCACAGAGAAGTTAAGCGACTTGCCCAAAGTCACCCAGCTGACAGGTGGCAGAGCAGGGATTAGAACCCATGACCTCATTCATTCATTCATTCAATCGTATTTATTGAGCGCTTACTGTGTACAGAACACTGTACTAAGCGCTTGGGAAGTCCAAGTTGACAACATATAGAGACGGTCCTTACCCAACAGCAGGCTCACAGTCTAGAAGGGGGAGACAGACAACAAAACAAAACATATTTACAAAATAAAATAAATAGAATAAATATGTACAAGTAAAATAAATAGAGTAATAAATATGTACATACGTATATGCATATATACAGGAAATAATAATAATAATAATGGCATTTATTAAGTGCTTACTATGTGCAAAGCACTGTTCTAAGCGCGGGGGAGGTTACAAAGTGATCAGGTTGTCCCACGGGGGGCTCACAGTCTTCATCCCCATTTTACAGATGAAGTAACTGAGGCACAGAGAATAACAATAATAATAATAATAATAATGGCATTTAAGTGGTTACTATGTGCAAAGCACTGTTCTAAGCACTGGGGGGGATACAATGAGATCAAGTTGTCCCACGTGGGGCTCACAGTCTTAATCCCCATTTGACAGACGAGGTAACTGAGGCTCAGAGAAGTTAAGTGACTTGCCCAAGGTCACCCAGCTGACAGGTGGCAGAGCCGGGATTAGAACCCAAGCCCGCGCTCTGTCCTCTGAGCCACACATTAAGGTGGATGTGCATCAAAACAAGAAGATGACCCCGACTGGGCCTGATTAGCAGAGGGGCAAAATTAAAGTGGGAGCCTGGGGGTGTTTGGTGAGCTGAGGATAAATTTGGACTGGACCAACCCCTCCCATGGCGTATCACCTGCTGAGCAGGTGAAAGGAACCCTCCCATTCCTCGCCTTTCCCGCCTTCACCCGGACTCCCTCTGTCCTCACCCACTGTCCTTCCGCAGAGGACTTTGTCAAGAAATGCAAGTTATTTCCTTTTTTTTTTCATGTTGTTCTTAATTGAATGCAACTCTGAGCTTGCAACTGTTGAACTAGATTCCACAAACTGCTGTTGATGCCCCTAACTACTGCTTGAAGGGATCCCATCTGGTCAGCCCTGGCCCAGAATGAAATTATTATTGGAAAATTAACCACAACGTTGGAAGAATGGGCACAGTAGATTATTGCCGAAAAAATCCATGTGCTTTCTAAGTGCTCTCTTTCCAAATATACCACAGCCCCCTGTTCTTTGGAGTAATTGAATAATTCCCTATATCAGCAGCGTGGCTCAGTGGAAAGAGCCCGGGCTTTGGAGTCAGAGACCATGGGTCTCTGCCAATTGTCAGCTGTGTGACTTTGGGCTAGTCACTTCACTTCTCTGTGCCTCAGTTCCCTCATCTGTAAAATGGGGATGAAGACTGTGAGTCCCTCATGAGACAACCTGATCACCTTGTAACCTCCCCAGCGCTTAGAACAGTGCTTTGCACACAATAAATGCTTTATAAATGCCATTATTATTATTATTATTATTCACCAGCATCTATGTAGCCTAAATATCACTTTGAGAGTTTTTTAAAAATGTGCTTGGGAAAACATTAATTAAATATCAATTGCATTGACCCTGGCCAAGAGGAAACCAATTCTGCAATCTAAAAAATAAAGGGTTCTTTCCGCTAAGAGAAAAATCACTCTTGCAGGTTTAGGTTCAACTCATTTTCCCTACCCAGTAGGACCTAACCTGCATAGGAAAATAGGGTTGAGGTGCCATGTGAAGGATTTTTTTTTTACCTTTCTCAGGATAGTCTTGAGACAGATTCAGTTTCAGGATAATTCTGCTCATGGGGATGTCATAAAACAAGCATCCTGATCTTCGGGGGCTTCTTTAATAATACTGAAGTCATGTTTTTTCACTTTCGCAAGTTGTTAGTGGAAGAAAGTCATTTGAGTCATCAGAGGAAACAACCTTCGCTTTGTGTACGTCCCATTTTGTGGGCAGCAGTTTCTTTGTGTTTGCAAGTTCGGTGTCACTTCAATTTAGCTGAGCACCTTCTGACAGCTCCCCTCCTTCCCTCCCCTTTGAGTCAGTAGGTCACGTTGAAAGATAAAGGATTTAAGTCCCTTTATGACTTAAAGGGAGCAGATGTCCTCCCAGAACAGCAAATAGAGAAAATTCTGGAGGCCTCCTACAGCAGGAAGGATTCGGACTCCCTGAAATCTGCGAGAGCCAGAGGAGCTCTGCTCTGTCTGAAACTACTGCTGTGACTAGTAGCTGCGCTCTGACTCCGGTGAGTTCTTCGTTTCACTGCCTCTGTCCTGTTAGCCTCTTCTCCCCTACCCCTCAAGCAGCAGGTTGATCCCTCGGCTCAAGCGGAGGTTGTAGCATTTAGATTCCAAAAGCAAAATAAAGACATCGCCAAGTTCTAGCAGAAGTTAAAATGATACTGCAGTATTGGGAAAAACCGCTTTTACAACTTTCCCTCCTCTTCATTAGACTTATTGGTCTTAAGGAGGCTGTTGGGAGAAGCAGATGAAATCTGTGATCTTTGTATAGCAAGTGCTCTTATGCTTTTTCATTCTTCCCCCCATCGGGTTCGTTTTTTGTTTTGCTTTTGGTAAGCGCTTACTATGTGCTAAGAACTGGGACAGATACAAGCCAGTCCGGTTGGACATAAAGGGCTCTCAATCGAAATTGGAGGGAGGAGGAGTTACAGTTTTATTTCTTACAACTATTTTACAGTTGTAACAACTATTTTTACAACTATTTTACAGTTGAGATAACTGAGGCACAGAGAAGTTAAGTGATTTGCCTAAGGTAACACAGCAGACAAATAGGAGAGCTGGGGCTCCCAAGCCCAGGCTCTTTCCACAGGGCCATGCTTGGGAATTAAAGCCCTCTCTCTAACCAAATCACGACTCCTGTCTTCTTCAGATTTTCATGAAAACGGGTGTCGTTTTCATGAGAGAAGAACCTTGGATTTTTTTTCAAGTCTTCCAAGGACTTCGAAGCAAACTTAAGGGTCAGGTTGGGCATACCTCATTTGTGCAGGTGGAAGAGAAGGCAGAGAGAGAATGCTCCAAGTCAAACTGTAAATCACGGACAGAGACAGATCTGAGAACTGGATTACTGATTTATGTCTTAAATCTAGTGCTTTAATACTTTTTATTCCTGTTTTTAGATTAGCTAAAGACATATTCGCCTCAATGCTTAATGAATTTGATTGGGATTCTACAATTATGATGGGTCATAGAGCGACTTTATGGCTGTTTAGCAGTCAATAAATGGTACTTATTGAGCGCTTACTGCGTGCAGAGCACTGAACTAAGCACCTGAGAGAGTACAGTAGCAGTATGGCATAGTGGATAGAGTACGTGCCTGGGAGCCAGAAGGTCATGAGTTCTAATCCTGGTTCCGCCACTTGTCCGCTGTGTGACCTTGCTATATGACACTAGCTCTGGGGTGATTACAAGCCCATCGGGTTGGACCCAGTCCCTGTCTCATGTGAGGCTCACAGTCTCAATCCCCATTTTACAGATGAGGTTACTGAGGCATGGAGAAGTGAAGTGACTTGCCCCAGGCCATACAGCAGACAAGTGGCAGAGCCGGGTTAGAGCCCATGACCTTCTGACTCCAGGGCTGTGCTCTAATCCACCACGTCATGCTGTCTTCCTGGTGCAGGAAGTCAAGAAGTCAAAAAGTACTTGACTTAAAAGTACTTAAAAGTCAAGAAATACTTGACTTCTCTGTGCCTCAGTTACCTTGCCCTTGGTATCCAACTGTCCACCTCTTTCCCGACCTTCAAAACCCTTCTAAAATCACATCTCCTCCAAGGGGTCTTCCCAGACTAAGCCCTCTTTGCCCCTCCCCACCCTCCCCTCTGTGTCGACTATAATAATAATAATAATAATGATGATGGCATTTATTAAGCGCTTACTATGTGCAAAGCACTGCTCTAAGCGCTGGGGAGGTTACAAGGTGATCAGCTTGTCCCACGCGGGGCTCACAGTCTCAATCCCCATTTTACAGATGAGGTAACTGAGGCACAGAGAAGTTAAGTGACTTGTCCAAAGTCACACAGCTGACAATTGGCGGAGCCGGGATTTGAATCCATGACCTCTGACTCCAAAGCCCGGGCTCTTTCCACTGAGCCACACTGCTTCTCTATGCACTTGGATGCTAAACCCTCAAGCACTTTGATACCTCAGCCCCCAAATACTTATGTAAACAACTTAATACTCCACTATTTCCCCCATCTGTACTTTATTTTAATGGCTGTCTTCCCCTGTAGACTGCAAACTCCCTGTGGGTAGGAATTGTGTCTACCAATTCTACTACATTATATTCTCCCAAGCATTTAATACTGTGCTCTGCACACAGAAAGCGTTCAATAAATACCTTCGATTGATTGATTGGTTGGAGGGACTAGAGTATAAGGATTTATACGTACATAAGTTCTGTGGGGAGTGGAGGTGAGTACAAAAGTGCTGAGGGAGTATGGACTCAATAATAATCATAATAATGATGGTATTTGTTAAGTGCTTACTATGTGCCAGGCACTGTACTAAGCGCTGAGTGCATAGGGGATGCAGAAGGGAGGAAAAATAGGATGGGGAGAGGAGAGATTAGGCAGGGAAGGCTTTCTAGAGGAGGCTTTCTGAGAAGCAGCCTGGCTTAGCAGCAAGAGCGCCGGCTTGGGAATCAGAGGACGTGGGTTCTAATCCCGGCACCACCACTGATCAGCTGTGTGACTTTGGGCAAGTCACTTGACTTCTCTGTGCCTCAGTTACCTCATCTGTAAAATGGGGATTAAGACTGTGAGCCTCACGTGGGACAACCTGATTACCCTGTATCTACCCCAGCGCTTAGAACAGGGCTTGGCACATAATAAGCACTTAACAAATCAATCAATCAATCGTATTTATTGAGCGCTTACTGTGTGCAGAGCACTGTACTAAGCACTTGGGAAGTCCAAGTTGGCAACATATAGAGACAGTCCCTACCCAACAGTGGGCTCACAGTCTTAAAGGGGGAGACGGAGAACAAAACCAAACATACTAACAAAATAAAATAAATAGAATAGATATGCACAAGCAAAATAAATAAATACAGTAATAAATATGTACAAACATATATACATATATACAGGTGCTGTGGGGAAGGGAAGGAGGTAAGATGGGGGGGATGGAGAGGGGGGCGAGGGGGAGAGGAAGGAAGGGGCTCAGTCTGGGAAGGCCTCCTGGAGGAGGTGAGCTCTCAGTAGGGCCTTGAAGGGAGGAAGAGAGCGAGCTTGGCGGATGGACAGAGGGAGGGCATTCCAGGCCCAGGGGATGACGTGGGCCGGGGGTCGATGGCGGGACAGGCGAGAACGAGGTATGGTGAGGAGATTAGTGGCTGAGGAGCAGAGGGTGTGGGCTGGGCTGGAGAAGGAGAGAAGGGAAGTGAGGTGATGGATGGACAGTCTTGAAGCCCAGGGTGAGGAGTTCCTTCCTGATGCGCAGATTGATAAAAGGGTGAAGGGACTCTACTTCTCATCCTATTTCATCATCTGTTCAAGACTAAACTGGGAGGAGTTTCCTCCTTTAGAATCAAAGGAAAGACACTTGAAGCACAGTTTTAGACTAAAATGCTGGTAAGATGACACATTTAAAGAGCCATGCCCAGTATATTGTGTAGCAGTAAATTTAGCCCCAATTCCTCTCTTTGACAAACACTGACTCAGTACATAAGTAGAGTCTGCACTGTGGTTTAGGTGAGCTAAAAAACTCGCTGAAGAAAAGAAGAAGAACCTCATGCACCAGAAACTTTCAGAACCTAGAACTCGGATATCCGAGGGCTGTATTTTCCATAGAGATGCAGTACTACTTCAAATCCAAGTCAGTTCTTCCACCTTTTTCCTCTTCTCCTTCCCATGTCCCCTGCCCTACCTCCTTCCCCTCCCCTCAGCACTTGTATATATTTATACAGATTTATTACTCTATTTACTTGTACATATTTACTATTGTATTTTGTTAATGATGCGCATATAGCTTTAATTCTATTTGTTCTGATGATTTTGACCCGTCTACGTGTTTTTTTGTTGTTGTCTGCCTCCCCCTTCTAGACTGTGAGACCGTTGTTGGATAGGGACCGTCTCTATATGTTGCCGACTTGTACTTCCCAAGCGCTTAGTACAGTGGTCTGCACACAGTAAGCGCTCAAGAAATGCGATTGAATGAATGAATGAACGAATAAAGGGAGATCGTAAGGCTCCTTATTCAAATAGCTTCTGATTGCTCTTCACATCATTTCTGCAAGAGAAGCTCCTAAACCTAAATCACTCAACTCCCAGGGAGACAATAATAATAATACTGGCATTTGTTAAGCGCTTACTATGTGCGAAGCACTGTTCTAAGTGCTGGGGAGGATACAAAGTGATCAGGTTGTCCCATGAGGGGCTCACAGTCTTAATCCCCATTTTACAGATGAGGCAACTGAGGCCCAGAGAAGTTAAGTGACTTGCCCAAAGTCACACAGCTGGCAAGGGGCAGAGGCGGGATTAGAAACCACAACCTCTGGCTCCCAAACCCCTGCTCTTTCCACTGAGCCACACTGTGAAGATCAAAACGAATCAAAGCAAAGCAACTTCCACTTTTCTGCAAATTGCCCAACTGAGAGCAAGAACACTAGTTTTCCAACCCATAGGGAGGTTCTCCAAGCATTTTCTCTTGGAGTAACCTGTCAGAGGGACTGTGAATGATTCAGTCTTCTAGAGTCTATTTAAAATGCTGCCCCGTAGTGTAAGACACAGTCAAGCAAATGGAGACTTTGATCTGAAGCTACATTATTAATCTAAACTCATGAGGAAAAAAAATGCATTATGCAACATCTCTGAAGCTCTCCAAGCCTCTGGCCCTCATTGTTTCCTCCTGGAAATAATGTTGTAGAAATATGAAGGAATTTGGGGCAATCATAAGGATCGTCTATTCCCTTTTGGGGTTACCATCAAATTTAGTCTAAACAGAGGTGATCCAAAAGAGATTTTTATGTATCACAAGAGCAACTTGAGGATTCATTCAATAGTATTTATTGAGCACTTACTTTGTGCAGAGCACTGTACTAAGTGCTTAACACATAAAGAGGATGTGCTCAAACAACTGTTCCACGGAAACAAAAGCAAAAAAAGACAGGGTACAACTTCCTACAGTGAGTACCGTTGCTTGGGCGTTTACTCAAGCTGCGTCTGAAATAAAATGTTCCAGTAAACTAGGAGTTCATATCACTTGAGGCTGTTGTACAGAGGAGCTTCGAGAGGGTTTCCAGTCCAGAGTGGGAAAGAGGAGAGCCATATTCATGTAAGTTGTTTCATTGCTTGGGCTTTTCTCCTTCCCCTGGGGGAAAGCAGAGATGAGTATCTGTGTCCAACTCTTGGGATCCTGGGGAAAGATGCTATAAAAGGCTTTGAGCTCTTGGAATTCCAGAGGAATTCATGTATTCGTCTGATTTGGGGATACACGGCAATACCAGCTTGCTGGTCTGATGAGGAAGTTGAGTCTGCATTGTATCTGACATAAAAGAGGTTTTTTGGTTTGTCTCCCCCACTGTTGATTACTAGAGTTTTTTTCAGATTTCTTTTCATTGTGGGTCCCAGGGGCATCTAGACAGTTGGACTAATTTTGCCTTGGGCTCATTAAAGGCATACTTAGAGGCTCACATTGAGCATTAGGTTGCATTTTTGGAGAGAGGAAAAACATGAAAAAAGGCAAGAGGCTTTTGATATTTATCTCCAGTTACGGCCATAACAAAAAAGACTGCCTACGGTTTCAAGGGCAGGTGATTTTGGGGCATCATTTAGGGTCAACCTGGAAAGTCTTTGAATAGCCTAGCAATGCCATCCCTTTATTAAATCTTTCTTCAGAACAGGAAATTAACAAGAAAAGAACTAAATGCAAATGAGGGCAGGAAGTAAATGCCTGTAGGAGAGGAGAGCTTAACAGAGGGATAAAAATTCCTTTATAGGTCCTTGTACAGGACTCTGACCAGAATTAGCAGAATAGAAAAAGCCAAGGGTTCACCAAAATTAAAACCTGGAGAAGTTCTATCTGCTTTTAAAATCCCGTGATTTTGTTCCACTGCAACTTTCAAAACTAATTTTATTTCTTGTTTGGGAAGATATTTATGAATGTGCAAAAAAAAAATATTAACTCTTTGCAAGATATAAATCTCTACTGGTGGTTTGTTTTTCATTTATACAATTTTTCTCTGCTAGGGCTGCACTGGTTTCTGAAGCCTAGCTGACGGCTGATTCAACAGAACTGATTTCATGGTAAATTCAGCTAGACTCTTAAGCAAATACATGATTTTCTTGATTTCCTCTTTTGACTCCTATATAATCTTTGAGTGGCTTTCCCTATTTGTTTTTAATCACAGTTTATCAGCGATAAATGTCTATCCAGGGTCAAGTCTTTTCCAAAATTGTATTTCACACCATGGCTCAGAATGTAAGCTTGATAAATGAGAAGCAGCCACAAAAACAATCTGATACCCTGTACAAAATAAGTAGCAGAAGTGTTTACTTTGAAAGCTGGACAAAGACAGTGAAGAACCTTAGGAATGAAAAAAACACTGAGTAATTCAGAAGTCAGATACCATAAAAGAGAGGGGACAGAAGGCTGACAAACTTGACTATAGGAAAATGAGTGAATTAGAAAGAAAACACACAAGTTAAATCCTTAAAAGACCAGTTATTTCACACACTATATTTCTCACAAAGCCTTCTTAGGCTCTTTGGACACTGTCATAAGCAAAGAGCTACATTAAATATATTTGCAGAAATCCTTTTCTAAGAAAGTGGTAAATACTTGAAGGAAAAAAAAAACCCATACTATTTAGTCTTCTTCTATTTGAAAACCAAGTTTCTAGCGGTTCCCTGGCTCTAAGAGCCAGTCTACAATGACCATCAAACCTTGCTACATTTACAATTTGGTGATGGTTAGTAGCAACCTACCAATTATACTTTGAATTTGTAGAAAATGTATTTTTCCAGAGCATTTTCCCATCGGTTACATTTTGTCTTCACGACATTCTCTGTAAGGTAGAGACAGCTGTTACTCTCCCATTTCACAGATGAGGAAACTGAAGTACGGGGAAGTTAAGTGACTTGCCCGAGGTCACACAGGACATCAGGGGCAAAGCTGGAACTAATAATAATAATAATAATGGCATTTATTAAGCGCTTACTATGTGCAAAGCACTGTTCTAAGCGCTGGGGAGGTTACAAGGTGATCAGGTTGTCCCCCATGGGGCTCACAGTCTTAATCCCCATTTTACAGATGAGGTCACTGAGGCACCGAGAAGTGAAGCGACTTGCCCAAAGTCACCCAGCTGACAATTGGTGGAGCCAGGATTTGAACCCATGACCTCTGACTCCAAAGCCCGGACTCTTTCCACTGAGCCATGCTGCCTCTCTAAAACTAGACGCCAGTTTAGTTTACTCAAACTAAACTAGAAGCCAAGTCCTCCCACTTCTAGATTCAGGGTCTTTCCATTAGTCTATGTTGCCTCTTGCGCTCTACTTTTTCTTTTTAATGCGGCTGGAACTATCAGTCCTACTCACTACCCGAAGTGTTAGTTTCTATCCGGTTCAAACTTCCTGCAGAATGTTTGGGTTTTCTATGATTTTCTAGTCACCGAAGACCCAGACTAGCTGAAGCGCCTCTCTTTCCTCAGATCTGAAGGTTGATGATTTGTCTTAATAGTGGGTGTGAATTTGGCTGTCCAGGACTCTTGCTTTTCATGGTAATGTTAGTAGTTACTCACTGATAGAAGGGAGGGGAAAGGACAGGGCAGAGGGTAAAGAAATAGGGAGGAAGCACTGTTAAAAATGCTCGTCGTATGAACTCTCGTTTGGAGTTGTTTTCCCTCGTCATCCTGAACCACAGAATCCCAGCCCCACAGGGTTCTCTCCTTTCCCCAACTGGGAATCAGCATGGCCTAGGGCTCACCTCCTCAATCAATCAATCAATCGTATTTATTGAGCGCTTACTGTGTGCAGAGCA
Source organism: Tachyglossus aculeatus (assembly GCF_015852505.1). Classification (NCBI taxonomy): domain Eukaryota; kingdom Metazoa; phylum Chordata; class Mammalia; order Monotremata; family Tachyglossidae; genus Tachyglossus; species Tachyglossus aculeatus. Next base: position 36,815,365 of record NC_052067.1, on the reverse strand, counting down.
CTATACTAAGCTCTTGGGAAGTACAAGTTGGCAACATATAGACCCAGTCCCTACCCAACAGTGGGCTCACTCCTCCTCCAGGAAGCCTTCCCAGACTGAGCCCCCTTTTTCCTCTCCTCCCCATCACCCCCCATTCATTCATTCAATTGTATTTATTGAGCACTTACTGTGTGCATAGCACTGTACTAAGCACTTGGGAAGTGTAAGTTAGCAACATATAGAGACGGTCCCTACCCAACAACAGGCTCACAGTCTGCATTTGTATATATTTGTACATATTTATTACTTTATTTATTTTACTTGTACATATTTACTACTCTATTCATGATGTGCATATAGCTATACTTTCATTCATTCATTCAATCGTATTTATTGAGCGCTTACTGTGTGCAGAGCACTGTACTAATCAATCAATCAATCGTATTTATGGAGCACTTACTGTGTGCAGAGCACTGTACTAATCAATCAATCAATCATATTTATGGAGCGCTTACTGTGTGCAGAGCACTGTACTAAGCGCTTGGGAAGTACAAGTTGGCAACATCTAGAGACGGTCCCTACCCAACAGCGGGCTCACAGTCTAGAAGGGGGAGACAGACACCAAAAGAAAACATATAAACCAAATAAAATAAATAGAATAAATATGTACAAATAAAATAGAGAAATACGTACAAACATATATACATATATACTGGTGCTGTGGGGAGGGGAAGGAGGTAAGGCGGGGGGATGGGGAGGGAGGTGGGGGGATGGGGAGCGGCGGGGGGATTCATTCATTCATTAAATTGTATTTATTGAGAGCTTACTGTGTGCAGAGCACTGTACTAAGCGCTTGGGAAGTACAAGTTGGCAACATATAGAGATGGTCCCTACCTAACAGTGGGCTCACAGTCTAGAAGATGGGGAGGGAATATACTTCTATTTATTCTGACGGTTTTGACACCTGTCTACTTGTTTTGTCTTGTTGTCTGTCTCCCCCTTCTAGACTGTGAGCCCGTTGTTGGGTAGGGACTCTATCTGCTGCTGACTTGCACTTCTCAAGCGCTTAGTACAGTGCTCTGCACACAGTAAGTGCTCAATAAATACGACTGACTGACTGAATGAATAGTGGATAAAGCATAGGTCTGGGAGCCGTCAGAGGACCTGGGTTCTAATCCGAGATCTGCCACTTGCCTGCTGTGTGACCTTGGGTAAGTCTCTTTTAACTTTTCTGGGCCTCAGTTTCCACAACTTCAAAATGGGGATTCTCTACCTGTTCTCCTTCCTACTTGACTGTGCGTCCCATGTGGGACAGGGACTCTATCTAACCTGATTAATTTGTATCTACCCCGGCACTTAGAACAGTGTTTGACATATAGTAAGTACTTGACAAATCCCACAAAAACGTGAAAAAACCGTAATGGCAGGTCTCTTATCTGCCCCCACCTAAGCTTTCATTCTTTCATGCATTCAATCATATTTATTGAGCGCTTACGGTGTGCAGAGCACTGTACTAAGCGCTTGGGAAGTGCAAGTTGGCAACCGATAGAGATGGTCCCTACCCAACAGCGGGCTCACATCTAGAAGGGGGAGACAGACAACAAAACAAAACATATTAACAAAATAAAATAAATAGAACAAATCTGTACAAGTAAAATACATAAATAGAGTAATAAATATGTACAAACATATGTACACATATTCAGGTGCTGTGGGGAGGGGAAGGAGGTAAGGCGGGGGGGATGGGGAAGGGGAGGAGGGGGTTATCTCACTGAAGAAATCAGACTGGGGGTGGGTAGAGAAATCCAAAACAAGAAACACATACATGAATATGAGTATTTCCCACAAATAATTGTTTTCTACCCTCCAGTTCTCACACGACCACAATTCTTCCAAGATATTGTTGTCTCACCTATGAGTTTTAAGTTCTTATTAAAGAGCATCATGAAGCCTTCCTAAATCAGTTGCCCCATAGTAAAGGTGTTACGATTACTAGTTTACTTAGGCTTAGTTTTTTCTTAGCAGCTACTGACATTGCGGTTAGATTGTAGACACTCTCTCTCCGCAGTCAGTTTGAACACAGGGAGCAGAGAACAGTTCCCCGGTTATATAGCTCAAGCAGCTGAGATCTCCTTTGATGGTAAACAGTCATTCTCAGTGGAAACTAAGACGGGGGGAACCCACTCTGCAGCGGACACTGAATTCTTCTGAATCGCTTTTCATTTAGAGCCTTCTGATGTATATAAAAAAAGCAGAATGAATGAGGGTTATCTCTTTACATCTTTATCGCCTTAAATTCATTTGTGCGGTTTGTTCAACTCTTAGACTCCTCCATATCTAAATGGAGGATGGAGGATGGCAACTTGCCCTGTAATATCCACTGAACTTATCACTAGTGAAAATCCCGGTCTATCTCACCAGATGAAAATGCCAAGATCCTAATTTACCCTTATGAAATTCCTAAAACTGTGGAAATAGATTCATTTTCTACCCAAATACATTCCTTTTTAAGCCAAGCTATGACTCCTAGCAGTAAATTATTGAAACTGTGCAGTTTGTTAAGAAACTTTGGGATAAAGGCCAAAACTAGAGTATCTAAGACTCAGCTGTATATATGTTCAGTTAAAATAAAGCAGTGGTCAGTGTTTGGAATTACCATGAGAATTTACCAGCCAGACACAAATAAATAACAAACAAAAATCGAGAAGACTGTGGCTTTAAACCAAGACAAAAACCATTTCTAAATACTCACTGCTTTCCCCAGTCTTTTAATAGAGCCTTGTGAGGAAAATTACTTTTCCTCAACGACTGTGTTAACTTTTACCATGTTTTGTGTAAGAATGCGGGAAGGGTAGAAAATATAGTGAGAAAATGGATTCGTAACAGAATCAGAGGTCTCAGGTCGTACTTCCCGTTTCTCTTTCCGTTTCCTTATTAGCCAGTAAAAACCAAAGTTTAAACCTAGTCCAGCCCACTGTTAGCACTGGGCCAGATTACTGCCAAGTGGAAGTGAGGGCTTCCCTCTGGACACCAAAAAAGGCTGCACAGAAGGAAATCCAAACCCTGGAGCTGTCCAACTCTTTTCCTCTTCCGCCATCATCAGATCTTTCCGCTCCGCAATCAATCAACCAGTGAATACTTACTGAGCATTACCCATGTGCAAAGCACAGTAATTACATGTTTGGGAGAGTACAATTCAATAAAGGAGCTGGTAAGCCCAATCCCTGTCCACAAGGAGCCTGAACAGCATCTCCAGGATCTGTTCTTCTTTCTACGCCCGCAGTTCAAGGGTGAATAACCCTTTAGGACACCCCAGAGCCTTCAATTTTAGTTAGTCCTTCAAGTGTGAAGGGCTTAGTCAGGCAACATTTATTCCTTTTCCCAAGGGTTATGAAGGCCTTGAAGTTGCTCCTGCTAAACTGATTTAACTTATTCAGTTATCGCCACTAACCGTCTGACATTTTTTGCTCAGTCTCCTCCCTTTCCTCCTCCTTTAAAGTTTTTACTGCTACTCTGTAAAAACCGGTAAAGTCACTTTTTTTTCAGCATCTTGCAGAATGTGGTCAGATGATATTCAAAAGTATGTATAAACCCCCGTCTAACTTGGCCACTAAGAAACCCTTGAGCCATTTGGTGCTTCGGCTGTCTGAAGTTAAGAAGAGCGGAATTACTCTTCACAGCTCCAGTCAGAAAGCGAAAGAGCCTGGGTTGGATTTTACAGATTATTCCTTTCCTTGTTCAGTAGCATTTGTGACTTCAGCAAAATCTCACCTGAGAACGGCCACCCACCTACTCAAATTTCGACTTCACTTTTATTTACATTTTAAAATTCCATCTCCCTTCGTCACATCTATTAAAACCTAAATTATCAGATTATTTAGAAAAGTGTCCATGATGCTATATTTTGACTTCACTTTCATTTACATTTTAAAATTCCATCTCCCTTCGCCACATCTATCAAAACCAAAATGATCAGATTATTTAGAAAAGTGTCCAGGATGCTGAGTCAAAGTATAAACGTTGTCCGGCATACTGCTCCATTTCCTGCATACTGAGCTCGAGACCCTAACCGAAGTCCGTAGAATGAAATGATATTAAATGGATTATTTGTAGCTTCTTATGACAAATGCATGCAGAATCGATACTTTGGATACGACACTTCAGAATGACATTTTTATGTCAGCCGGTTAATTTGGATCTTGGCTCTGTATACACACACACAGATAGACGGAGCAAGATCAAAAGAAATAGAAAGAGATAGAGAAAAGAGAGACTCAGGATGACAGGATGCCAGGCAAAGGGGCAGTAAGTCCTCCATCTCTGGAATTCTTTTCCTTCGGCCATCAGCCCTCTCAGCTCCATCCCATGTGGTATTCCTTCCCTACTGAATTCCCTCCTGCTGGTCTAGCCACTGTGAAATGCTGAAAGGGTCAAAACCGTGTGTGACGGTTAAGGAGTGGAGCGAAAGAGAAACGGGAGGTACGACCCGAGACCTCTGATTCTGTCAAAGATCCATTTTCTCACTACATTTTCTACCCCTCCCACATTCTTACACAAAACATGGTAAAAACACAGACTTGGAGGAACAGTGATTTCCTACCTTGCCCAAGAGTCCCTAGACTTATTGGGAAAGGGAAGTAGTGAGTAATAGTAATAGTAGTAGTAGCAGTAGTGAGTTGTAGTAGTAGTAATGACCCAACAAAAATCAGTCGACTCGAGACCCACAGGAAGCCTGGCCTCGTTACAAGCCCTCAATACCAGCTCCAGCTCCATTCCCTGCTTTCTCTCCATTCGGGCGACTTTCCACGAAGGGATTAGCATCTTGGCTCTTACCAGATGGAGCCTCTCAGTCTTCCCTCTGCTTTGCATTTTGGGGGGCTCCTGGTGGTCCTCACCCACACACCATCTTAATTAAGACTGGGTTTTTTGGGGGGAGGGCTCTGTGTGGCTTTCTCCTCCTAACAGCCCAAGTGGAAAATGTTACCCCGAAAGATTTCTTTGGTCCCCAGCACCAAATCCCAAGGTTGGAAGGATCCCCACGGGATCATTTAGTCCACCTCTCTGCCTCAAGGCAGAACCCCTCTTAGGTGTCCTTTTTTTGTTATTGCCAATCTTGGAAATAATTTAATAATTTTATATGGTTAAGTGCTTACTATGTGCTAATCACTGGAATAAGTGCTGAGGTGGATACAAAATAATCCGGTCAGACACAGTCCCCATGTCCCACATGGGGCTTACCGTCGAATTTCCTTGGCTAATCCTATCTGGTATATACCCCTTTTGCAGGTCAACATTTCTTGGCATCATGGATGGATACGATCGTGAATTCACAACTTCTCTAGATGATTACGACTACAACATCACGGAAGACGTCTTTTGTGAGAAATCTAATGTCAGGCACTTTGCAAAGAATTTCATCCCACCACTCTACTGGACTGTGTTCACCACGGGCATTTTAGGGAACGGCCTAGTTATTATGGTCTTTTGGTATTGTACTCAGATAACGACCATGACTGACATGTTCCTCCTGAATCTGGCCATTGCAGATCTCCTCTTTCTCTTCACTCTCCCCTTCTGGGCGGTTGCAGCTGCTGACCAGTGGAAGTTCCAGGATACCATGTGCAAATTGGTCAGCAGCACATACCAAATGAACTTCTACAGCTCCATGCTTTTTCTCATGTGCATCAGCATGGACCGGCACATTGTGATCGTCCAAGCCACGAGAGCTTATAGCTGGAGGCAGAAAAGGGTCATTTACAGCAAAAAGATTTGCATCTGCGTCTGGGTGGTGGCCATGGTTCTCTGTATTCCGGAACTCGCCTTTAGCCAAACCATGGAGATGAATAATGTGAAGATCTGCACGGTGGTTTACCCTGATGATGGAACTACCAGACTCAAGGCCTCGTTCCTGATGCTGAGGTTCATTCTGGGATTCTTCCTTCCCTTCTCGGTCATAGTCTGTTGTTATGCCACCATTATCCACACGCTGCTTCAAACCAAGGGGTCATCCAAGCACAGAGCCTTCAAGGTGGCCATTGCAGTCCTCATTGTTTTTATCATCTCCCAGTTCCCATTCAACAGCCTTCTGTTGGTGAAGACCATTGCTACCTTTAAGCCTAGTGAAGACAGGGCATTTATCTCCAGCTGTGCCATCTCTACTAACCTTGACATAGGTTACCAGGTCACCCAGACCTTGGCATTCTTCCACAGCTGCCTGAACCCAGTTGTCTACGTGTTTGTGGGCACGAAGTTCCGCCAGAATCTCAGAAAAGTCCTGAAGAAACTGGGGTGCATCAGAAAGACCCCTTGGTTCTTAGCTTGGAGGGAAGGGAAGGGACTGAGCTCCACAATGTTGGAAACAACATCCGGGCCACTGCCCCATTAAGAGGTCCTCTCGCTCACCAAGATTCAGAACTAACTTTCCACCTACCATCTGGCAGGAAACACACGTAGAAGAATAGAATGAAACATTCATGAAAAAACCTTCTTTAAGGTCTAGTAATGTGGGTTAATCCCTTGGACCCCCGTGAGGGAGAGAGTCTGCCTCCAATCTGCTTATCTTGCAACTAGCTCGCTGCACATTTCAGTGCTTGGCACATAGTAAGCACTTAGCTGCCACATTTAGATTATTTGCAGCCTGTTGGATATTGCTGACGGGTGGTTGTGGTGTTCCACCTAGTAACTACCCAAACCAGCTGCCGTTAAAATTTCCCCTCATGTAGACCTTGGAGACTTTACTTCTTTTAAAAACTCTTCTGCTTCTAGTTTCCAATGACTGCCCCATAAGTATCAAGGAATTTCTCTGGTTGTTGGCTTCTTTTTTTGGCAGCTTCGTTCTGGCTCTAGACCTTTAATAGCTCTAATAGTTAACAGGTTTAATAGTTAATAGATTTTTAATAGTGTCATTATTTTCCAAATCACTTTCAAATCTGTGATGTCACTGTAATCTCAAAACATGAGATTATGAGAAGCAGCATGGCTCAGTGAAAAGAGTCAGAGCTCATGGGTTCAAATCCCGGCTCCGCCAATTGTTAGCTGTGTGACTTTGGGCAAGGCACTTCACCTCTCCGGGCCTCAGTTCCCTCATCTGTAAAACGGGGATGATGACTGTGAGCCCCCCATGGGACCACCTTATCACCTTGTAACCTCCCGAGCGCTTAGAACAGTGCTTTGCACATAGTAAGCGCTTAATAAATGCCAATCATTAAAACAGCCAAGTGTGAAAGAGAAAGGCAACTGTTTTTACAGTTTCAGAGGCCAGCTGAAGCCAAGTAGCCACCCCTCTAGGGAGCTTAAACGTGGGCTCTTCCCAACAGGCCATTCTGTCTCCTTAACAAGCAGGTTTCTGTTCATTCTCTTGGTGGTTGTTTCTCCTTTGGTCACATACACTTTTGCCCTCCGCGATTCAATTAATTACACTTAGTTCTGCCAGAATATATGCTTTCCTACAGCCCTGGAATAAGTCCTTTCAATATAACTTTCCTTAATTCTTAACGTGAGAACAGCAACCTTTGCATAAGAGCAGAACTGGATGCTTTTATATTTCCTTAGGTTTTTAGCCAAATGGTAATCAACCCGGAAGAAACGTGAGGAATGGTTTCAGTTTGGGAGGAGCATTTAATGCCACCAACATGATTTCACCTTTTCTTTGATAATTTGGCAACTTTATTTTATCCATTATATATGTGTATGAGACATATGCATATTCATTCATTCAATCGTATTTACTGAGCGCTTACTGTGTGCAGAGCACTGTACTAAGTGCTTGATAGATATGTGTTAAACAAAGGGTAAAAATAATACTTTACCCACAAATATTTGCTTTTTAAAAGAGTCACTCTTACCATTTCTTTCCACAGACACCATCACCTCTAATGATAATTATTATAATAATGGCATTTATTAAGCGCTTACTATGTGCAAAGCACTGTTCTAAGCGCTGGGAGGGTTACAAGGTGATCAGGTTGTCCCATGTGGGGCTCACAGTCTTAATCCCCATTTCACAGATGAGGGAACTGAGGCCCAGAGAAGTGAAGTGACTTGCCCAAAGTCACACAGCTGACAAGTTGGCAGAGCCGGGATTTGAACCCATGACATCTGACTCCAAAGCCCGGGCTCTTTCCACTGAGCCACGCTGTTTCTCTAGTTTAAGATCTGTTATTCATAGTCAACTCTATGTGAGATTGGGGGGGAATAGGATAGTATAGATAGTTAAAATCTCCAGATAATCCAAAGCCTCATTTTGGCCAATAATTTCACCCTCTTTTCCATCAAGACTTTTTTCCCCATACCTCCTCTCCCTACCCATATTTGTATTCTGCTGAAGGGAAGAGGAAAAACAAAAATTATCCTGATTAATGCCCCAAAGAGAATGTCCCAAGTTAATGGAGAGCTGGCTGGCTCCCTGCGGACTTAAAATCAACCAGCTTTAATAATAATAGTAGTGATATTTGTTAAGTGCTTACTCTGTGTTAGGCACTGCACTGGGTGCTTCGGGGGGATACAAGCAAATCAGGTTGGACCCAGTCCCTATCCCATTTGGGGCTCCCAGCCTTACTCCCCATTTTACAGATGAGGTAACTTAAGGCCCAGAGAAGTGAAATTCATTCATTCATTCAATCGTATTTATTGAGCGCCTACTGTGTGCAGAGCACTGTACTAAGCGCTTGGGAAGTACAAGTTGGCAACATATAGAGACAGTCTACCCAACAGTGGGAAATGACTTGGGACTGTCTCTATATGTTGCCAACTTGTACTTCCCAAGCGCTTAGTACAGTGCTCTGCACACAGTAAGCGCTCAAGAAATACGATTGATTGATTGATTGATTGACTTGCCCAAGGTCACAGAGCAGACAACAACTTTAGCCTCAGCAAAGCTGAATTGGATGTATGGGGGGCAAGGGGGAGGAGGAGCGTTGATTCATGCACCCAGACTGTAAGAAGATCCTCTGATTAACCAGGAGAAAGTTCAAGAAATAGCCTCTTTATAAACAAAAACTCTCAGTTATATGGGGGCAGATAATAATAATAATAATGATGGCATTTATTAATCACTTACTATGTGCAAGGCACTGGCACATAGTGCTGGCAGATCATCTGCAAGGCAGATTATCCGTGCCCTCGCAGCTGTGAGTGGAAGTGTGATTGTGTACGCGTGTGTGTGTGGGGGGCGGTTGTTGGTGGCGATGTGCCCACATCCGTGGTGAGAGTCTCCACACTAAGCAGGGTCTGTTTGGTGAGCAGGGTTGTCCCAATGGTAGTTCCAGACCTGCCTGTTCCAGGGTCTTGGGAAAGGCGTTCGGATCACCCAGAGCCTTCAAGTTTTTATATCTAGGATGTAAGGACCGGAACAATTATTTGGACGACTTGACATTTTCCCCTCACAATCTGCCCTGCTCCCTGGGTTGCTGACTTTGAGGTTTTACCTTCTGCCACAACAGGAATTGGGCAGAAAGAAAGAAGCAGTCTCTCGTCACACCGCGTGAGGAGGGAGCTCTGCGGCCTCACTTCTTTTCGCCTCCCACCAGACACATTCTTAACCACAGACACAAGTACCAAACAAGAGAGACAAGCATTAAGGGGGTACACACAAGGGGACGCATCTACAGACACCTGTGAAGGGAAGGCTGTGAAGTAACGTCTGTCTCCCCCTCTAAACTGTAAGTTCACTGTGGGCAATACTCGGTTGAATTGCACTCTCTCAAGCGCTCAGTACGGTACGTTGAACCCAGTCAGCGCTCAATCAATCAATCGATCGTATTTATTGAGTGCTTACTGTGTGCAGAGCACTGTACTAAGCGCTTGGGAAGTACAAGTTGGCAACATATAGAGACAGTCCCTACCCAACAGTGGGCTCACAGTCTAAAAGAGTGGGCTCACAGTCTAAAAGCTCAATAAATATCACTGATGATGATGAAGTGGGGAAGCGGTGTGATCCAGGGAAAGAGCACAAGATGAGTCAGGAGACGTGGATTCTAATCCCACACCAGACACTTCCCTGCTTGTGGCCTTGGGCAACTCAGTTACGTGATCTGTGCTTTGTTCCCTCATCTGGAAAGTGGGGATTAAATACCTGTTCTCCCTCCCACTTAGAGTGTGAGCTCCTGTGAGACGGGCTGTGTCTGATCTGATTGTAGGGTCTCTACCCCAGCACTTGGCCCATTGCTTGCAAATAATAATAATAATAATGATGATAGCATTTAGTAAGTGCTTACTGTGTGCAAAGCACTGTTCTAAGCGCTGGGGAGGTTACAAGGTGATCAGGTTGTCCCACGGGGGGGCTCACAGTCTTCATCCCCATTTTACAGATGATGGAACTGAGGCCCAGAGAAATGACTTGCCCAAAGTCACACAGCTGGCAATTGGTGGAGCCGGGATTTGAACCCCTGACCTTGGACTTCAAAGCCCGGGCTCTTTCCACTGAGCCATGCTGCTTCTCTAGTAAAGGATGAACAAATTCTACAAATATTATCATTATTTATAACAAGGTTTCTTTTGAAAATGCAGTGAGATGAGTGATGGGCCAGGAATTCAACATCTTGATTTTTGCTTTAGCAAATCTGGCCTTGCTAATGAAAGAGGCGCACTGAGGGAAGATGGTAATAATAATGATAACAATAATGGTATTTTTAAGCTCTTCTGGTGTACCAGGCACTGTACTAAACGCCGGGGTGGATACAAGCTAATTGGATTGGACACAGTCCCACGTGGGGCTCAGAGTCTCGATTCCCATTTGACAGATGAGGTAACTGAGGCCCAGAGAAGTGAAATGACTTGCCCAAGGTCACCCAGCAGACAAGTGGCGGAGCCTGGATTAGAACCCATGACGTTTTTTCTCCCAGGCCTGTTCTCTATCCACTATGCTATAAGGGTAAATACTCCTTTGCTAGGTAGAATAATAATAATAATAATAATAATAATAGCAATAATGATGGCATTTGTTAAGTGCTTACTATGTGCAAAGCACTGTTCTAAGCGCTGGGGGGGGAAACAAAGTGCTGGGGGGGGGTAGAAAAATGTTTATTTTGTAAGTACTATATTAGAAAGGCTGGAGTTAGAGGTCACCATGTCAGAACTCAATCTTGTATACATGAATGGGGCACTTGTGAATATGGGGGGCGTTTGTATCAGGGTTTCCTGCTGTTCACTGTTTGGGGCACGGAGCCTCCTTCCTCTGTCGTCTCAGGGCATTAGGGGTCCGAGCAGCATTAGAGAAGATCAGTGCTCCGGATGAAGCTATTGGGATAACTAGCTACACATATAATCATCATCGTTAACCTCATTAATGATATTTATTAAGCACTCGCCTTTCGCAGAGCACTGTCCAAAGTGTAGACACGTTCCCTGCCCACAGTGATCCGAAGGGCAATTTAGGAAGCTATACTTCTGAGCTATTGCTGTTTTTGATTATTTTTATCTTTTTGTTATTTTAACCATGAAGAATTATGTTAACCATAAAGCTTTAAACGTAGAATACTTATTCTCTTCGTATTGATTCTCTATTCCAATAAACACTTTGCTGCTTCTGCTTTATTGCAGTTGGGTCTAATTTTTGGTCACAAAAGTCAGCTTGATTCTTGGCCTTCTGAAAAGCTCTTTTCTTTCTGTAGGGGGAAATCTTCACTCACCATCCTTAAAGTCTCCGGCAAACAGAATCACTGCCCCTTACTAGGAAGAGCCCTGTTGGTGGAGAAATCTCAGGTTCAGCCCAGATGCTCACCTCTGAGGGTGTCCCTTTGTCTGGTTTTCAGCCCCTCTAACCTCCATCAGCCGGTCTACTTGTGGGGAAGGAAGGGGGAGAAACTGGAAAAGAGGTGTCCATCCTGTATTCTTGTGTCCTGCCAGTAACCACCCTATCCCCAACATGAGAAGAGTCTCCAGTCTCCAGACTTGGGAAGTCGGCCCAGGAGTGATCACAGTTACCTCATCTGTAAAATGGGGACTAAGACTGTGAGCCCCACATGGGACAACTTGATCGCCTTGTATCCCCCCCCCCCCCCCCATCATCATCATCAATCGTATTTATTGAGCGCTTACTGTGTGCAGAGCACTGTACTAAGCGCTTGGGAAGTACAAATTGGCAACATATAGAGACAGTCCCTACCCAACAGTGGGCTCACAATCTAAAAGGGGGAGACAAAACCAAACATACTAACAAAATAAAATAAAAAGAATAGATATGTTCAAGTAAAATAAATAAATAAATAAATAGAGTAATAAATATGTACAAACATATATACATATATACAGGTGCTGTGGGGAAGGGAAGGAGGTAAGATGGGGGGGGGTGGAGAGGGGGACGAGGGGGAGAGGAAGGAAGGGGCTCAGTCTGGGAAGGCCTCCTGGAGGAGGTGAGCTCTCAGTAGGGCCTAAGCCCCCCCAGCACTTAGAACAGTGCTCTGCACATAGTAAGCACTTAACAAATGCCATTATTATTATTATTATTATCACAACAATATCTCCTCAATGGAAATGACTACATCCCCTTATTTAGAGGCCTGCTTCCTTTGTAAACAATTTGTCCCTTCTCCCTCTCTTGGACCCTTAAGGGAGCACCCATGGGGGTGTTTTGTCAGTTGCTGACAGAGGGTGGGTACAGGGTTCCCCATCTTTAGAAACTGCAGTTTGGGTAATGGATGGAGTAATTACCAGTCATTATAACTTATGGAGATTTCCCTGTTTTCCAGTATTTTGATTCAGGAGAGTGCCCCACTTTCCTTTCCCTCCCTGCTTTCCCATTTTGCAAAATCTGCTCACCCCTCGCTTTACTCTCTGCCTCAGTTCCACCTCGCCCTTTTCAATGTATGGAGGTTTTTCTGGGTAAACTTGAGCAATTGAATGAATGAGTTTCCGACCCATTTCTTAATAATAATAATAAGAATAATAATGATGGCATTTATTAAGCGCTTACTATGTGCAAAGCACTGTTCTAAGCGCTGGGGAGGTTACAAGGTGATCAGGTTGCCCTACGGGGGACTCACAGTCTTAATCCCCATTTTAGAGATGAGGTAACTGAGGCACAGAGAAGTTGAGACCTTCCCAAAGTCACCCAGCTGACAATTGGCGGAGCTGGGATCTGAACCCTTGACCTCTGACTCCAAAGCCTGTGCTCTTTCCACTGAGCCACGTTGCTTCCGAATTAAGCCGCTCTGTCAGGTCCAATTTTCTCCAAGTTATAGATTTCAACGTTCGAATGTCGCATTATTTCAGTCAGTCGCAGAAACACACAGGACCCGTTTCGGATAGGTGCCCCGAATTTCTTTACATTTAAAAGTGTATCAAAAACAAATGTGTTAAAAATCACCCATCAGACAAAGCCAATTAATGAAATCTCTCTGGAGATGCATAAGTGCTTTTTAAGCCAGAGGATCTCTCCTTTCTTCTTCAATCACCCACAGAATGCCCTTGCTCTTACATGGGAGGGCATTTCCTTAGGTTATCAGCTTCAAAGGAGTTAGGGAAAAGGGGAGAGGCAGCTCCCAGCAGAAGGGGATTCTTCCATGGGCTGACTTTGCAGGAAGTCACACTTAAAAACTTCCCAAAAACCTCACACAGTGAAATGGTGTGCCGTTTGTGGAAATCCAACAGACCAAGAATTAGCACAGCAAGAAACACGGCAGCCTTGGAAACTGATTGTGAAAAGCCGCCGAGAGTGAATCCCGACAGCTAGAGTTAAAGCTAGGTTAGGCCTAAGGTTGGGGATAGGGTTAGTTAGTTCATACTTCAGCTATGATTAGGATAATAATAATAATAATAATGGCATTTATTAAGCACTTGCTATGTGCAAAGCACTGTTCTAAGCGCTGGGGAGGTTAAAAGGTGATCAGATTGTCCCTTGGGGGGCTCACGGTCTTCATCCCCATTTTACAGATGAGGTAACTGAGGTACTGGGGATAGTAATAATAATAATAATAACAATGGCATTTATTAAGCGCTTACTACGTGCAAAGCACTGTTCTAAGCGCTGGGGAGGTTACAAGGTGATCAGGTTGTCCCACGGGGACACATTCTTAATCCCCATTTTATAGACGAGGTAACTGAGGCCCAGAGAAGTTAAGTGACTTGCCCAAAGTCACACAGCTGACAATTGGCGGAGCCGGAATTTGAACCCATGACCTCTGACTCCAAAGCCCATGCTCTTTCCACTGAGCCACACTGCTTCTTGATAAGCACTAAGGTTATGATTAATGGTTAGGATAAAGACTAGGATTGGTAGAGGACTGCACAGAGCAACAGGGTTAAAGAGAGGGGGAAAGAGGGGAAGGAAGAGGGTTGCCTATCAACAATGTGGCTTATTGTATTTGAGGTTTGAGTGCCTTCAATCAATCAATCAATCGTATTTATTGAGTGCTTACTGTGTGCAGAGTACTGTACTAAGCGCTTGGGAAGTACAAGTTGGCAACATATAGAGACAGTCCCTACCCAACAGTGGGCTCACAGTCTAGAAGAGTCTTCAAATGAGTGGATCCTCAAACACCGCTGATGGCATTGTCACTGCTAGCCAAGAATCTTCCTTGCCAATCTTGTGCAGTAGAGCACTGCTCGGAGGCAACAGAGGAAAGAGGGTGTAATCTACCTGCCTTTATAGCTTTGACTTAATGGATGGAGTAGGAGTGGAAGGACCCAACTACCCTTCAGAGTTGGCAATCTTGAGTAACTCAGGGAGAGAGTTTAGTCTCAGGAAGAATGGACAATGATTGAAACGGCGAGAGGGGTAGGGATGGCAGAGATCTCCAGGGCTATGAGTGCTACGGAGCCTTGTAGACTGCCTTAAAAAGAACAGAAAGAAAAATGGCACTTCCTAATTCATTGTAAAGGGGTGGAATTACGTCAGTTCGGAGTGCTTCTATTCCAGGCTCCCTTGGGGTGCTCACCTGACATTCTTGGTGGTCCACTTTTATTCTTTCTTGTCCCCTAGCCCAGCACGGTGCCAGTCTCCAGATAGTCTCTGGGAAGGGCTTGAAAATGCTAGGGCTTCTGCATTTTAACTTTGTAGGATGCAGTCGTTTGAGCATGCTTGGTAGTCCATGTTACATATGAGCTTCAAGCTCCTTGAATTCTTGTGGGATTTTAAACCCCCAACCCCCACCATCACATTTACCCAGACATTAGAGGAGTAAGGCCCAATTGCTGGAGCACACACCAGACCCATTGGCTTTCCTTTGGCCTCAGCATCCCTCTGGAAGGCATCCCAGAATCCATTTGGAGGGATAAAAATGGGCATTTGCACCACATATTTCACAATTATCCAATTTGGATTCCCCCCCGCTTATTTCAATACCGTTCTTAGTTTTCATTGAGACCATGTTGTAAAATACTTTCAAGGCAGGTTGAAGTTTGGGAAGCCGGAGAAAGGGAGAAAAAGAACAAACAGCAAGGAGGAAAGTCAACAAGGGTGGGTGGGTCCCTAGCCCAGTGTTAAGCAGATTTTCAGATTCTAATGCTCATAACTCCAGACCAGAATTTTCACCCTTTAGATCAGTTGGGGCTATAGTTTCCAAACACTTACATTTGCAAGGAATAACCAAGAGTTACTGAATTTTCACAAAAGCTGGCTATAATGATAGAGTACGGTGTTTCAGTTCCTTATAAAAACACTGATCTTTCAAGAAGGAGCTCCTCAATGGCATAGAAATTCTAGTTTCATACTCCCCCCTTGTGGTTATAGAGTGTATAAGGGCACTTAGTACAGTGCCCTGCACACAGTAAGCGCTCAATAAATACGACTGAATGAATGAATGAATGAAAGGGCAGGTCTTCATTGTAAGAGCAGGCTAGGTACAATAATAATAATAATAAATAATAACAATAATAGCGTTTGTTAAGTGCTTACTATTCATTCATTCATTCATTCAATCGTATTTATTGAGCGCTTACTGTGTGCACAGCACTGTACCAAGCGCTTGGGAAGCCCAAGTTGGCAACATATAGAGATGGTCCCTACCCAACAGTGGGCTCACAGTCTAGAAGGGGGAGATAGAGAACAAAACAAAACAAAATGAATAGATATGTACAAGTAAAATAAATAGAGTAATAAATCCGTACAAACATATACACATATATACAGGTGCTGTAGGGAAGAGAACGAGGTAAGGCGGGGGGGATGGAGAGGGAGAGGAAGGAGGGGGCTCAGTCTGGGAAGGCCTCCTGGAGGAGGTGAGCTCTCAGTAGGGCCTTGAAGGGAAACCAAAGTAACAAAGTACTACATGTAACAAAGTAGTTTCAGTTTAAGCTACAACCGGATCGGGCAAGTAGATGTTTTTCACAAAGCTGGGCTTGGCGGTTCGGCTCGGAGAAACAGTGGAGATTTAATGATAAAGGATCTTCACTGTCTCCAGTGTGTACGAGCCATTTCCCAAGTGGACCCAACGTGAGAAGCCTGTGAGTTGGCCGGGCTGGACACCTGGGGACGACCCAAAGGAATGGGATGCGGATGGATGGATTCGGGCTGAGCCCCGGTCCTCTGGTGCCTCAGGGAGCGGACCCCAGGACTGAGAAGTCGGAAAGGTCGGGGGAGCCCCCTGGAACCAGAAAGGCACAATGAGTATCACAGTGGGTCCCGTCAAAATAGAAACAGTAACAGATGTAAGGTTTCATGTGGTGGATTTCCACAGCGGCACGGATTTACTAATCCTTGTACTGTTCTGCTCAGGAATATTGTGCCCTAGTCTTTGAGTCTCCTGCCCTCGGAATCTATGAGCCTAGAGCCTGTGAGCCTTCCGGGCAAGGTATTTATTTTTTCTCTTCAGTAAAACTTTGACTATAAAACAATGGTTATACTGATTTTATAAGCTTTCCACTATTCTGGGGAACTCAGGAAACTTGACCAACCAATGAACGAAGCCCCCCTTTTCTTCAGCTCCCCCTCCCCTCCACCCCACAGCACTTGTGAATATATGCACATATTTATAATTCTATTTATTTTTATTAATGGTGTGTATAGATCTATAATTATATTTATTTATAATAAATCCTCCTTCCCCCTCCCCTCCCCCTCATCCCGTCTTACCTCCTTCCCTTCCCCACAGCACCTGTATATATGTATACACGTTTGTACATATTTATTACTCTATTTATTTATTTATTTATGTATTTATTTTACTTGTACATATCTATTCTATTTATTTTATTTTGTTAATATGTTTGGTTTTGTTCTCTGTTTCCCCCTTCTAGGCTGTGAGTCCACTCTTGGGTAGGGACTGTCTCTATATGTTGCAAACTTGGACTTCCCAAGCGCTTAGTACAGTGCTCTGCACACAGTAAGCGCTCAATAAATACGATTGATTGATAATGATGCTACTGATGCCTTTTTACTTGTTTTGATGTCTGTCTTCCCCCTTCTAGACTGTGAGCCCATTGAGGGCGGGGATTGTCTCTATCTGTTGCTCAACTGTACTTTCCAAGGACTTAGTACAGTGCTCTGCACACAGTAGGCGCTCAGTACATACGCTTGAATGAATGAATAAATTCACTTAGCGATTTTTGTGTGCAGCGCACTGTACTGAGAGCTTGGGAAAATACAATAGTGTAAGTAGATCCGATCCTTGCCCTCAAGGCACGCACAACTTGAGAGTTGTTTTTCACCGTGGCCACTGAAGAAGGGTAGTTTTTTGTCCTCCTGATCTTTGGGGTGTCCTATGATCCTAGAGAGATTTAATTTCAGCTCCACCTGCCCCACAGAAATTTAGGTCCCTTCTCCTCCACCACGTAGTCTTTTCCGGAGCCCCGAAGCTCATCTTTTATTTTACTTGTACATATCTTATTTTACTTGTACATATTTATTCTATTTATTTTATTTTGTTAGTATGTTTGGTTTTGTCTCCCCCTTTTAGACTGTGAGCCCACTGTTGGGTAGGGACTGTCTCTATATGTTGCCACTTTGTACTTCCCAAGCACTTAGTACAGTGCTCTGCACACAGTAAGCGCTCAATAAATACGACTGATGATGATCTTTTTTGAAAGAGAACCACTGATCCCATAGGCGCTGTAACTGGGGGAGCAACGTCTTTGACAGTGAATTCTATGCCAGTGGGTAGAGCTCAGTTCTTCCGGTACTAAGCAGTGTGGCTCAGTGGCAAGAGCCTGGGCTTTGGAGTCAGAGGTCAAGGGTTCGAATCCTGGCTCCGCCAAGTGTCAGCTGTGTGACTTTGGGCAAGTCACTTAACTTCCCTGGGCCTCAGTTACCTCGTCTGTAAAATGGGGATTAAGAATGTGTCCCCGTGGTACAACCCGATCACCTTGTAACCTCCCCAGTGCTAAGAACAGTGCTTTGAACATAGTAAGCGCTTAATAAATGCCATTATTATTATTATTATTATTATTACTATCCCCTCCACAGCAGAGCAAGGTAGCATTCACGGCCGACCTGGCAGAAGAGTGACTCACAAGCCTTTCGAAGGCCAACAACTGTCTCCAGCTCAGTATAAGTCCAGAAACAGACACGCAAACCGTTTTCACTTTTCAGTGTCACCTAGGTGTGAGCTCCATGGAGATGGGCACTGGGCTTTTTCAGACATATATTAGGGCTCACTACCGCAATCCCCTTCTTGTGTCTTTATTAAAACGATGGCTTTGGTTAGCTAATGTAATCTAACATGCTACCGTTTGAGGACAGCACATAGGACCAATTCTCCGGCTTCCTCGCCACCACCTCCTTGTCCAGTGGAAAGCTTGGGGCACCTGGAATTTCTGTTTCTAGCATGGGCTTCAAGTGCCACTTCCATGCTCCCCTGGCACAGGAATAGAGCCAAGGGAGGGACGAAAACGCTCTCTCCTCTGCCATTTTAGTTTCATGGTCCTTTCACCCACCTTTTCAAGCTGTTTCCCCTACTGACCTGGAAGGCGCTCTGGAATGGATTCCGTCCTTCTCCTCCATTCTTCAGAAAGAGGACCCATCACGGGAATGGATAGCCTGGTGGAGCACGGAAACAAATATCTCTTGGCAAATCCCATAGGTTTGGGAAACCAAAGTCACTGGCCTAATTCTATGGCCTATGATTCCCCCATGATAGAGGCACCTGGCTGTCTCTCTAGTACCACGGCCCATGGCTCCTCATTCACTTTTTTTTTGCAGTGAAAACTAAATTTGGTCCAAACTTCAGATGAAGCAGTGACTGCAAGTAAACCTGACTGTGTACGTGCCAAAGAAGTGCAAGGAAACCACACAAACATCTATCATCCTACCAAAAGAAAAAAAAAATCAAGCTGAGCACATTAGGTATGCAGTTAACAATTCTGCATAGACATTTATGGTTGCTCTTTATAAGATTCTGAGTGTGAGAAAAACATTAAACATTGACCTTTCTCTCACCCCCAAGAGCCTTTAAATAGCTTTCATTATTGTTCTTCTTTCTCCAAGCCCTTGAATTCTCAGGCCTTTTTTCCCCCTCGCTTCTCCTCCCTCCCCAACAAAAAGGCTCAGGCTTTCATTCTATAAAAACTGGTTTTAAAGGTTGATCTTCAGTTATTTATGAGTAGCACACTCTGACTGAACCCAAATTTTCCCACGGCTCTTCATAGTGAGAGGTGGTGACCTGGGTTGGGGAAGTTTTTCCCTGAGTCATTTCAGGAAATCTCTAGGTCCTCGAGAGAACTCTGTAATGACAACCTGATGGGCAAGATGCCAGATAGGTGAAGTAGCTCTGAAGTCCCGGGGCTTTTTCAGAACCCCGCATCCAAATTATACCTGAGAATGTGGGGTTTGAGAAGGTCCTGAATGCAATTTTTCCCCTTTAATGTTCCACCGACATTTGGGGTGGGGGGTAGGGGAAGGGAGCCACTTTGGGGAACCGGATCCAACTCAGCCCCACAAGGTGCCTTTCTACTCCGCTCCCTAGTACTAGATAATTCACATTTCAGAACTTCAAGTCAGACAGCTAAACCGTTTCCTCTGGGAACCAGGGTCGGTTGCCTTTTCCTCAGTTCATAAATTCATTCATTCAATCGTATTTATCGAGCGCTTACTGTGTGCAGAGCACTGTACTAAGCGCTTGGGAAGTACAAGTTGGCAACAAATTGAGACAGTCCCTACCCAACAGCGGGCTCACAGTCTAGAAGGGGGAGACAGACAACAAAACATATTAATAAAATAAAATAAATAGAATAAATATGTACAAGTAAAATAAATAGAGTAATAAATATATACAAACATTTATACATATATACAGGTGCTGTGGGGAGGGGAAGGAGGAGGAGGGGGAGAGGAAGGAGGGGGCTCATTCTGGGAAGCCCTCGATAATACGACTGAATTCATTCATTCATTCAATTGTATTTATTGAGCGCTTACTGTGTGCAGAGCACTGTACTAAGTGCTTGTGAAGTACAAGTAGGCAACATATGAATGAGGGACCGAGGGACGAAAGGAAGGAGGGAGGGAGGGAGGGTCCGGTTCTAAACCCAGACAAATTATCTGGAGCCAAACTAAACAAATCCTTCTTCTTCTTCGTGTTTTCATCCCTTTTTCAAATATTTAAACGGTACTGAATTCCTCTACTCTTTCTTGGAAAAAAAAGATCCCTTTTGTTTTCAGAACATTTCTTCAATTGGGGTTCCCCTTCCAAAACGGCATGGGATTTTCTAGCAACAACTTCACCAAAGAAACTCCGAGAGGAGCTAATCCCTCACTCAAGTGTTCAATAGTGTCTAATTCGCACCCGCGAATTTTCTCCGGGTGCTTAGCTCAATGTTTTGCACACAGTAAGCGCTTAATAAATACTTTTACCACTACTTCCATGGTTACTGAGAGGAAGCAGGTAAGGACTATCTGTAAGGCGATTCCCAACCTTGAAGAACCAGTGAGGATGTAGGAGGCTAGATACTATTCAGCTTCATCCCCATCCCCAATATCTTCCCAAAACTACCTTGAATCTAGTTCTCCCTTAATCCTGAAGGTTCAGCACCTTACTACTTCCCCGTCCCCCAACCAAACACCTACAGGATGATTCGGGGTTGCCAGAGAACTGACCTGAGTCACTGAGAAATATTCTGTGGTCTCCTCTGGTCTCTATTCCCTGATAAAGGGTTTACCTCATTTTTTTCTTCATGGAAAGTAAGTGCGAATGAGAAATAGGACCATTCCTTTAAATGACATAGTGTTGCTTTTATTTAATTCCTGAGGTAAAAAAAAGAAGCATCAACATTCCACTATGGTGAAGTATACACATAATTATAAATTAATAGACATCAGTATACAAAAATGTCTCTCGCCTCCTGAGAGACTGGTTGACATTTGGTATGCATCTTGGTGCAGTTCTTTGGCAGGTGAAATTGAAATGGGTTTCCAAAAAAAAAAAGAACATAATAAAAGGCTGGATTGACGATTAGTCCAACTAAAGTGCAATTCCATCTTTCAAATCACAAAGACTATGCCTGAGGCTATTGCCTTGTAACTTCACCAATGGAGCTGAAAATCCAGTTGTCCTACTTAACTGAGGAAGTCCCCATTTTCCAATCACAATTATAAAAATTTAAACTTACATCCTCTTAATGTAAAAAGAGGTTGTTAAAAAGACAAGTGAAGGACACTTAACAGTCTAAATTTGTCTCTTTCAAAACATCGATACCCAAACATGTAGAAATCTTAGATTTCAATTTCCTAAAAGAGTTGGACTTCATTTTGCCACTGAGTATTCATTTAAGAAGAATTTGATCTTGCAGTTTATGGGAATTCTTATGTAGAGTGTTGTATAAAATTAGACTTTCTATTTGAGGGTTCACGCTGAGTTCTAATGATGAGAATTTAACCAATGCCTTTTAATGCAGCACATTCTATTCATTTCATATGATAGTTTAAATGAGTTCATACTGTCTCAATATGAATTAGAAGCCCAACTACTTTGCTATATAACTGAAATTTGGCGTTGTATTATTTGCTGTATAACATCTCTGGCACCTTAAATGCCATAATCAAAAGTGCTCTAGAAATGCATAGCTAGATATTTGCATAGAGAAATCTGCTTCATTTACTAACAAAGATTATCTTGCTTTGTATGAGCATCCCTGAAAGACATTTGCATAACACTTAGGGTTGTGAGCTATGATAGTGTTTATCAAAATAATTTGGGACCCATATAAACAAACAACATTTCTTTGTTGTTTGACATTTAAAAATTACAGATTTGCAATTCAAGAGGATAGTCTATGCTTAATTATTTTAAATATGTCTAGGTCATATTTAATGGGAAATGTTCAATGGTGTTACTTTATTAAACCTTTGAATTTCAAAATTTTCAGTGAAGCTGGCTTTCTAACAAAATAAGAGCAAAGCTGCTTAAAGTCACACTTGAATATGTAAAGAAAAAATGACAGTAGACAATGCATAGTGTACACTACTTCAAACGTGAAGATAACATCAGGAAACTAACTTTGGAATAACAACCTAAATGAAAAAAAAATCAAATTCGGCATTCAGAATAAATATGTCAGTGAAACTAGAGTTACAGAAAAGTCCTCCTTAGATGGGATCCGGGCAGTTCTCTGAATTTGGCAAGAGTTATTTTCTTTTTAATTTCCCAATTTCACTTTCTTGGCCGTGAGAATACCCGAAGTCTTACCCTTTTGTGCTTCAATAGTCCCTCCCACAGAACTGTGACAAGAAGAAAGGAATTCTTTCTTTTAAAAAGAATTTTAAATTAAATTTTAATTTAATTTAAATTAAATTTAATTTTTAAATTAAAGGGACTGTTGAGAGAGCAGATATGCCATCACCATTGGCTCCCCTGAGTGCCCTGATATCCAGAAAAAATAATGGCATCACCACTCATAAAAACATAATCCACCACAAATATTTGTTTGGATTTTCATGTTCAGTCTCCAACGGCAATGCAATGAATTGTTGCCTATTCATGGCTTGGAGACATAGGTAGCGAAAACAGTGTGACTCCCAAAATAACTCCCCATCCTCATTTGAATCAAATAACAACCTTCTCCCCTACCAAACTCTTTTTAAAAAGCCCCAAAAGTCAGAGGTGCTAACAAAATAGACTGGCAGAAGTTCCATCTCCTTTATTTCCGTCTTGCAAAGCCAAATGGAAGACTAAGGAGCCTGAATAAAATAGCCACTAACGGTTAATCATGATTTTCCTGGAGTGATGTAGGGACTAGGCATTCTCTAGGGACAATTAGGGAAATGGCCTTTTTCCTGTCCATCGGGGGGGCCCTTAAATCCCATCCCTCTAGGACACACTCTGGACCTGCTGTTTCAGTGAACAGCACAGCCACTGACCCCCTGTACCTTTCTCCTCTGAGATCTGCACGACAAATGACCCAGAATCCAGGGGCTTCTCATCCAGGCAGATGAAAAGTGTCAAACTGCATTAAATCCTTCTTCTTGTTTGAATCCCTTGCCATGGTTCAAAGGCCGTATCCGGTAGGGTTTGCATATCTCCCTCCACCGAGATACCCCTCTTCTCTGAATGGAATCACTTAACTCCCTTCTCCTTGAAATCAACAGACTCCAAAAATTTCTGTCCTTACCTCGGTTACCTTGGTGTACCGGTAGTCTCTTCTGAGCCTGACTGGGTTACGCTCCTCCCTCTCCCCAGTACTTCCTCGGTCACTAATTCTGGGGTGCGGCTCATCCAGGAAAATGCCTGAGATCTGAACTCAGCTGCTGGTTCAGGGTACCGTCCTTGTGTTGGAGAGGAGAGAAGAAGCACCCTAGAGGAGTGTGAGTACTCCCTTAGTTCATACCCACGAAGAGAGGAGAATGCCTGTGAGACAGTCCTCTCCAAGACACGGGAAATTGGGTACTAGATCGGAGGTGCTTATTAGAAAGGGTGTGGGGGGAAACAGGGAAAACCTCTGGCTATCAAGGAGAAAGGAAAGGAGGATTGAGGGAGACCGTGGAAGGGAAATCTTTTCAGGGTTTCAGAGAAACCTCTGAGAAATCCCCTTCAAGAAGAGAAGAGAAGAGCGCCCAAAGAAGAGTTCAAGGCTTCCCAACTCACTGACCTGAAGGGCCTTCTTTCCTGAAGAATTCTCTGGGTGCCTAAAGACTCACAATAGAAACAGGACCCCATCTGGGTTTCCTGCTTGTAAAGTCACTTGCCTAGCACAGTTCTGTGAACCTGTAGGTGCCGAATCAGTGTTTTTTTGTTGTGGTAGTTGTCGACTACGATGATCAGCTGATTAGAGTTGGGAGCAGCCCCACGGCTCTGCGAATCCGGCGAGCATCTCTCTTCACTCACTGAAATGACCTGCATGACCCCAATTCTGTGGTTTTCCCTTGGCCGCTGGCAGGGTATCACACAGAATACACCCTTTTTAATCTAATCTTCCCACACAGGCTAATAGCTCAATTGAATTCTTTTCCCAGAGTCTCCCTTGGGCACTATCTTATGACGGAAAAGAAAAATACCTGGGCAAAAATGCCGCTCCAGCCCTTAAGCCCTAGAGGGCTGCTTTAGCTTCCAGGAGCCACACGGTTTAACACAATCTGTACACAGTACAGAGGAGATGGCGTTCCTACAAACGCTGTGCTCCTGAGAGGGCGTGTCTAGATTGCATAGTTCAGTGGACTCCAAGCTCAGTTCTGCCTTTAGTGCTATATACAGTACATAAATAAGACTAGTGTTTCCTTTATGAATAAAATCAACGGTTAAAAACATAGGCTTCTGTGACTAGGGAAAATCGCTTCCATCGTAGATGACGGGTCGGTCGGCCATCAAGTGATAAAAAACTTTTTTGGAGACAAACCTGCAAGGAATAGACAAACGCACACGCCAAAAAGGAAAAAAAAATCAAAAAAGAAGACCGTTAATTCCAGCTCTGCAAATCAGAATATACAGCTGGCTGTTCTGACTGTTGTTACTCTCGCTATTACTGTCATCAGTATTCTCAGGCTCTTGCATGGCAATTGTGGGGAGTAAAAGTGTCCTCCCATAAAGATGAATAAATTTTCCCAGGGTATGACACCCACATGCGGAGAGTGAACACTCAGTCTTCTCATCGATACCTGGTCCCCAGGATGAATTCCCTCACCTCGTGTAGCTGAGCAGAGTAAGCTTACTCTCCGAGGGACAATTGTTGATTCTCATCTCTCCTCTGGAGCTGGATCTTCATTGAGCATGGAATTTTCTGAACCTCGACAAGAAACTGGATATCTGCATTACCCACAGCAGATATATAGCCTCTGGGGTCACTCTCCAAAAGGGACCACTGCTCTAGCTAACAGCCAGAAGAGGTAGATGGTGTGTATATATTTTGATAGGCATTTAATTACTTGTTCTCAGCTCTTCAACATTTCTAATCACTGTTCCATGAAAAGGGTCTCCTGCTTCCAAGATTTCGCCCTGATCATTTCCTAAACCTAAACCGCCACCATTTCCTCTACCCTTCTACCCATATTTGGCAAATTCAATTCAAAACCCACTTCGTAATGGTAATAATAACGACAGCAGTATTTTTAAGCACTTACTGTGTGCTAAGCACTGTACTAAGTGCTGGGGGAGATACAAGACAATCAGCTCAAACACAGTCCCTGTCCCACATGGGGCTCACACAGTCTTACGGGGAGGGAGAACAGTTATTTAAAACCCATTTTACAGATGAGGAAACTGAGGCACAGAGACTTTAAATCACTTGCCCAGGGTCACACAGCAGGTAGGTGGCGGGGCTGGGATTAGAATCAGTACTTGATTAATTTATAATTATTTACCAATTTAATGATGAATAATTATGGGCTGCTAAAAAGACAGTAATGTGGAAACCAGGCACTTCCACACTTTCTCCTCCATTCACTAGCAAGGTCCTCCAGGGAAAGGACCATATCTAATTTAGATACATCAGCCCACAGTCCTAGTATCGTGGGTCCAATGGGGTCTAAACTATTGCCTGACGTTGAGGATGACACAGAACTGCAAGAATATTAACTTTGGATCTGTTATACAACTAATGAGAAAATATTTGCTTTCTCCTTAAGGTGTTGGAAGAGAAATTCCTAGGGTGTGAAACTTCTAATGTTTTGTACAATTACATGGCAGCTCTCTTCTTCCTCCCTCTTTTTTTCCTTCTTCTAACCAACCATTCTGCTTTTCAATCAATTGTATCTACTGAGCGCTCACTGTGTGCAGAGCACTTGTACTAAGCACTGGGGAGAGTACACTAAAAAAGAGTTGGCAGTCATGTTCCCTGCCCACAGCGAGCTTATAACTCCACAAAAGCGCCTTCTTAGTCAACTGAACCTCCTCTGCGTCCTGATGTTTAGTCATCCTCAGGGGTGGACGCTTCCCGGAACAGAGGCTATGAAACCTAAACCCTTCTATCGAAGCTCGTCTGAAATCGGGAAATGCCCAAGGGGAGAAAATGGCAGCCCCATCCTTGCAAGGATACTGATGGGGATGTTGTACTCTGATTCAGGCTCTTGAATGAGACTAGCTGCGGGCTTGTCGTCCTGCGACTGAGGATTTCCCACTGCCCGGCTCCTATACTGTTTTCTACAGACAATTACTCTCCCCACCTTCAAAGACTTATTGAAGGCACATCTCCGCCAAGAGGTCTTCTCTGACTAAGCCCTCATTTCCTTTTCTCCCACTCCCTTCTGCATCATCCTGATTTGCTCCCTTTACCACTCCTCCCTCATCCCACGGCTCTTCCATATATATCTGTAATTTATTTAATGTCTGTCGCCCCTTCTAGACTGTAAGCTTGCTGTGGGTAGGGAATGTGTCTGTTATATTGCTGTATGGTACTCTCCCAAGCACTTAGTACAGTGCTCTGCACAGAGTAAGCCCCTAACAAATACAATTGATTGACTGATTCGATATGTTTAACCTTGCCATGTAGCATCAAACTTCTAACTTTCATTCATTCATTCAATCGTATTTATTGAGCGCTTACTTGGGACGTATAAGTCGGCAACCTACAGAGACGGTCCCTACCCAACAACGGGCTCACAGTCTAGAAGGGGGAGACAGACAACAAAACAAAGCATGTAGACAGGTGTCAAAATCATTGGAATAAATAGAATTATAGTTATATTCATTTATTCATTCATTCATTCAATTGTATTTATTGAGCGATTACTGTGTGCAGAGCACTGTACTAAGTGCTTGGGAAGTACAAGTTGGCAACATATAGAGAGCAACAGTGGGCTCACAGTCTAGAAGGGGGAGACAGAGAACAAAACAAAACATATTAACAAAATAAAATAAATAGAATAAATATGTACAAATAAAATAAATAGAGTAATAAATACATACAAACATATATACATATATAGAGGTGCTGTGGGGAGGGGAAGGAGGTAAGGCGGGGGGATGGGGAGGGGGACGAGGGGGAGCGGAAGGAGGGGGCTCAGTCTGGGAATATGCACATCATATTAGTTATCAGTTATATGCACATCATTAGCAAAATACATAGAGTAGTAAATATGTACAAGTAAAATAGAGTAATAAATCTGTACAAATATATACAGGTGCTGTGGGGAGGGGAAGGAGGTAGGGTGGGGGGAGATGGGTAGGAGGAGAGGAAAAAGGGGGCTCAGTGTGGGAAGGCCTCCTGGAGGAGGTGAGCTCAGTAGGGCTTTGAAGGGAGGAAGAGAGCTAGCTTGGCGGATGTGTGGAGGGAGGGCATTCCAGGCCAGGGGGAGGACATGGGCCGGGGGTCGATGGTGGGACAGGCGAGAACGAGGCCCAGTGAGGAGGTTAGCGGTGGCACAGGAGCGGAGGGTGCGGGCTGGGCTGGAGAAGGAGAGAAGGGAGGTGAGGTAGGAGGAGGTGAGGTGATGGACTGCCATGAAGTCTAACTTGAGAGAACAGGCATTTTACAGTTCCTGGAAAAACGTATTAGAAATGGTCAAGTTGGGAATCACATCATAAAAGGTAAATTGTGTCTCTGGCATTGTATTTTAATCCTCGTCCTCTCTCCTAGGAAAGGCATTATGCATTCCACAAGTGGTACAAAACTGCTCATTTTGATACTCACCACTAAATATCAAGAAACTAGCAATAAATATTAAACAGCAACACAGCAGCACTTACCTAGAAAAAGTGTTGTCAAATATCAGCGTGTAAATTCCCGGCTCCCTAACTTTGAGTTGCCCTCTGATGCTTTCCTTATGGGCATTGCACCGGGTCATTGGAATAAGAACCTGAAAAACAATTTAAAAGACGGACACTTTGAGACACTGTTTTTTGGTGGTTTTTTTGGTGGAAGAATGAAATAAGTTCATTTTGCTTTTCGTACTCAAAGAGGTGATGGGTTTTCCTTAATGGTGTGAAAACCATACAGCTGGGCTGCCATTACCCAGGTCACGTTAACTGCCTAGCAGCAGGCTGAATCCATCAACCAGTGGCATTTATTGAACACTTTCTAGACTGTGAGCCTGCTGTTGGGTAGGGACCGTCTCTATATGTTGCCAACTTGTACTTCCCAATCGCTTAGTACGGTGCTCTGCATCATCATCATCAATCGTATTTATTGAGCGCTTACTGTGTGCAGAGCACTGTACTATGCGCTTGGGAAGTACAAGTTGGCAACACATAGAGACAGTCCCTACCCAACAGTGGGCTCACAGTCTAAAAGGGGGAGACAGAGAACAAAACCAAACATACTAACAAAATAAATAGAATAGATATGTACAAATAAAATAAATAGAGTAATAAATA
Organism: Tachyglossus aculeatus; assembly: GCF_015852505.1. Lineage (NCBI taxonomy): Eukaryota > Metazoa > Chordata > Mammalia > Monotremata > Tachyglossidae > Tachyglossus > Tachyglossus aculeatus. The sequence goes on along the minus strand of NC_052067.1, from coordinate 36,786,782 downwards.
TCACTAGATATCACTAGATATTGTCACTAGAGGTAAACCACTGTTACCTCTAGTGACAAGGAAGATGGCACAGTTATCGTTCCTCTCTCATGTTAACAGATCAAATCCTTTGCCCATTCTCCCAGGGAGGGAATCCCATTTCACTCATTACAGAACTAGTTCTTTCCAAAACCTTTCCTTTTCCGTCTCAGGAGCTGATCCACTAGTCGTTTCTGGCTCTACAGATGACCCTATGAAAAATGACAACTGCCAGTCTGAGCTTCTTCACTAGGAGACAGCTGTCAATCAATCCCTCCAATTTATTGAGTGCTTACTGTGGGCAGAGCTCTGTACTAAGCACTTGCCCAACCGAATGAGGACAGCCTCCTGGCGACCCCCACCGCCATGACTGCTGCCCTTGGTGCTTTGAGTTTCCACAGACGGGGACCGACCTGGGAAGTGCCGCCTGTGAGACACCCTCCAGTCGGTCGGAGAGTGGAAGCAGGGGTAATCTCCGGGGGCCAGGTAGATCACGCAATGATAGAGCTCATTTCCTTCCTTGGTGACCAGCTGGTTTTGGAAAGATCTGCAGGAGGGGGCTTGGTTGAATGATACGTCATCAACATAGGTGCGTGGACCCAAGAAGGACTCCAAGGAGTAGGTAACTCCCTTCACCTGCTCCACTTCACAGTTTTTCACTTGTCCAAAGTTGAGAATTTTTCTGCACACAGTAAGTGCTTAATAAATACGATTGAATAAATGAATGAACCCTCCCTGGGTGCTCAATACTATCAGGAATGCTGCACCAAATCACTGGGCGGAACTTCCACGAAGTAGATTTCTGGGCATAGGGTTTCTGTGGATTGGATGAATTTTGGGATAATAATAATAATGACGACGGTATTTGTTGAGCGCTTACTATGTGCCAAGCACTGTTTTCAGTGCTGGGGATACAAGGTAGTCAGGTTGTCCCACGTGGGGCTCACAGTCTTAATCCCCATTTTACAGATGAGGTAACTGAAGCCCAGAGAAGTGAAGTGACTTGCCCACAGTCACGCAGCTGACAAGTGGTAAGAGCTGCGATTAGAACCCACGACCTCTGACTCCCAAGCCCGTGGAGTATACAAATTACTCCATTTGCACCTTACCAAACTCCTCCAGTTCACCCTGGACTTGCCCCATGGCTCACAGGGCTAATGCCACCCAGATATTTCCAGATATTCTGATGGACTAGTCCAACCCAGATCTTTAGCTTCTGGCGTTGCTTGAAGAAGTAGAGAAGCAGCGTGGCTCAGTGGAAAAGAGCCCGGGCTTTGGAGTCAGGGGTCATGGGTTCAAATCCCAGCTCCGCCACTTGTCAGCTGTGTGATTTCGGGTAAGTCACTTCACTTCTCTGGGCCTCAGTTCCCTCATCTGTAAAATGGGGATGAAGACTGGGAGCCCCACGTGGGACAACCTGATCACCTTGTCACCTCCCCAGCGCTTAGAACAGTGCTTTGCACATAGTAAGCGCTTAATAAATGCCATTAAAAAAAAGTAGCCCTGGATGCTTTATCCTCCTCAGCTTCCAGATTTGGCTTCATACTAGATTAGCAGTTCAGAGATAACTGGAACACGTAAGTGAGACTTTAAAGGAATCCCAAAGGGAGACAAAATAAGGGGGCGAATGAATCACTCTGGGACAGTTCCCTAGGGTTTCCTTTCATTCACTGGAGAAATAATTTACTTAACAGCAACCTAATTTACTCTCCAGAGTCACTTATTTCCAGATAGCCTTTACCTCAAAGACTTAAATAATAGAAAACTTCAGAGCCACAAAATGCTTTACCTTCAAGAGCCTCAACCAATTTGCAGATATCCTTTCTCTCTTTCTCCCTCTCTCTCTCCTCCTCCCCTCCCACCAGGATTAGAAGACAGATATTTTCTACTTCAGAGAAACTGTACAGTGGGAAGCAGCCTAACCCGGTGGAAAGAGCATGGGCCCAGGAGTCAGAGGTCCTGGGTTCTAATCCTGGCTCTAGCAACCTCTTGCTGTGTGACCTTGGGCAACTCATTTAACTTCTCTGGTCCTCCTTCCTACTTAGACTGTGAGCTTCACGTGGGACAGGGACTGTTTTCAACCTGATAGACCTGTATCTACCCCACAACTATTTGACACATAGTAAACGCTTAACAAATACCATTAAAAGAAAAAATACCCCATATAACCAAAAATATTCCTCTAGACTACGAGCTCATTGTGGGCAGGGATTGTCACTCTTTATTGTTGCCCTGTACTTTCCCAAGCACTCAGTAGAGAAGCAGCGTGGCTCAGTGGAAAGAGCACGGGCTTTGGAGTCAGAGGTTGTGGGTTCGAATCCCGGCTCCACCGCACGCCTGCTGTGTGACCTTGGGCAAGGCACTTCACTTCTCTGAGCCTCAGTTACCTCATCTGTAAAATGGGGATTAAGACTGTGAGCCCCGCGTGGGACAACCTGATCACCTTGTATTCCCCCAGCGCTTAGAACAGTGCTTTGCACATAGTAAGCGCTTAACAAATGCCATCATTACTATTATTATTATTATTACAGTGTTCTGCACACAGTAAGTGCTTACTAGATACGACTGAAGGAATGAACTGAATGAAAGAATATGTTACAACCCCACAACCACTCAAAAAAGGCACCAGTTGGGGGATGCCCTTTGAATTAAGCCTTGCAAAATCATGTATTTATTCATTCTTCAATTTCCAAGCACTGTTTTTCCAGAGCCATGCTGTGCATTACGCAAATAGTTTCCAAGTTTCACTCCCCAGGCTGTAAATTTGTTAAATTGTACTCTCCCAAGTGCTTAGTACAGTTCTGTGTACACAGTAAGCACTGAATACATATGACTGATTGACTGATAGATGGAGAGCAGGGACCATGTTAGGTGTATGTTTCGAACAAAGCCTAGCCCAGTGAGTGAGCCCTGTCAACTTTAAATCTCAGTAGACACCAAAAAAGTATAGCCTTAGGTGAGAAACAGAAACTTAAGGAGCAGAAAACCCACCTCCCTGTTAAGACAACTTCCTGTTGACTTTCACAGTGCATTGCCCAAAGTAGCACTGACCTGAAAGAAGTTTTGCAGGGTTTGAGGCTCCTTGAGCTTCGCTACTGAAAAGCATGTTTTTAATCGTATGCTCCTTCAATAATAAATTTCATTTTCAGGTATACATATGCTCCTTCAATAATAAATTTCATTTTCAGGTATACGTGATCACTTTTCACCTGGATGCTCACATTACAACTAACTGAAACCAATCTATCATATTTACTGAGCGCTTACAGTGTACAGACCACTGTACTTGGGAGAATACAGTGAAACAGTTGGTAGACATATTTCCATTATATACCTAACCAGGTAACAGAGTTGTATCTCTGAGTCACGCAGAGTTAGTCATTCAGTCCTTGTTAGGGCTCTTTTAGCTCTCACATCTATTCTGGGAGAAGAAAAATGACGGAAACCGTAATGTAGCAGCCACGGAAACAACGGGCCTCCCATTCTGCTCTATCATCTACCTCTTGGTCCTAACACTGAAATACTCGCTGGCTGAGTGGTTTGGGGTAGCGGCCAATGTGTAGACAGGCTAGAAGACCTCCCCTTCATCCTGGGTGATTTTCTTCCAACACTTTGCCCAACCGTCAGCCATTTCTGGGCACCAAGTTGTTAAAATAATGTTGGTCACCATACTGATCTCCAAGATGCAGACCCACCGCTGTGTTTACGATTGGGTGAGAGTTATAGCTGGAGTTGCCAGAGATGTGAGAGCTTTTCTTTAAGGACTGTGGCTATCACAGCAATGGGCAAAGGCCTCGTGGATTTAGAAAGCTACTCCTGCCACCCACAGAGTTGTCTGGGGGAAGAGTAAGAGTGGACACAGGAGAAAATTAGACATCCCAGACCACAGAATCCCAATCTCCGCTTCCACTGGAGCTCCAGAATCAGAGTGGGGTGACCCGCCCCCATCTTGCATCTCTACACCTTGGCAGATGGGCCCCGGTCCCTGGGGGAAAGCAAGAAGGGCAGAATGTTGGGAAGGTCATTCATTCAATCGTATTTATTGAGCGCTTACTATGTGCAGAGCACTGTACTAAGCGCTTGGGAAGTACAAGTTGGCAACATATAGAGACGGTCCCTACCCAACAACGGGCTCGCAGTCTAGAAGGGGGAGACAGACCACAAAACAAAACATGTGGACAAATCCCGGCTCCGCCAACTGTCAGCTGTGTGACCTTGGGCAAGTCACTTCACCTCTCTGTGCCTCAGTTACCTCGTCTGTTAAAATGGGGATTAAGACTGTGAGGCCCCCATGGGACAACCTGATCATGGCGGATGCGCACTGAGGAATGTTTGCCGGGGAAGACGAAGTAGTGAAAGACTGCTGATCTCCAATCAGAGTTAGGGTAACTGAGTTTACTGTTGATATTTTTGAATGGTTTCATTTTAACTTGTTTCAACTGTCAATTGGATTATAGCCTGGTGGGCAGGGAGCCAATTCTGATATATTGTACTCTCCCAAGCACTTAATACAGTGCTCTGCACACAGTAAGCACTCAATAAATGGTTGACGGCTGTTCTTCCCCACTTGTAACTGACTCTGTTTTAATTCATTTGTGTGCAATTACCTGAGAGTTTAGCATGGTGCAAGCACATAAGAAAGGTCAGCAATAGTAAAACTAATAAAACAGCACACACTGACTCCCATGTAGTTCCCTGTTGTGGGGGACTGAATGAGGGTTGGTATTTAACTGTATGGGTGAGGTGGAAAAAAACAATGTGCACTATTGCATTAAGTGGGTAGCTGTGGTCTATGTCATAAGCCTATAGGTCTGGATTCTGGGTCTGATCCCAAGGGAACTAAGGAAGTGGATCCGACCTTTGTAAAGGAAACAAAAGGGATATGACTAACCGGGAAAATATGGACCAAGCCAAGGAGCTAAAGCCTTAGTAGATTACTGGACTATAGTGGAAAGAGAATTGGCAGGGCGACAATCTGAAGGATTAGTCAAATCAATCAATCAATGGTAATTATTGACCCCTTACTGTGTGCAGTGCATTACGACTGTCCGACTCTAAAACTACTACTCTAATTCATGTTCACCATTTACACTGTAAATCCCAAGTTAAATTCTATTTTTGTTACTGCTCTGAATTTCGACAAATCTTGCTAATGGGAATGATTCTGGTCAACTATCAATCTGCCATGTCGCCTACTTTGGCATTGAGATGGGATAAAAATGGGTTTCTACCAAGGCTGACTGTGCCTCCTGTTCACCAGAACAGCCACGGACCTTAGTAGATGATCCCAGGCCATCTTAGAAAATATGTAAAATGAATGAGCTGGCATTTTGACTGTCCTGGCTAAGCCCGTTAAGTCTTCCTCGCACTAACCCGCAACTGTTCACGCACATTTTAAATGTCTGAACTGCACAACTGGGCCGACGCCAGCTCATTTCATTCTCAGCTTGAATCCCACAACACTCTGTAGACGGAGTAACTCTAACCCGACATTTTCTGCCCCCTGCTTTCACAGCTGCGGAGAAGGAAAAGGAAGCACTGAGATGGGGTTCCAATGGCCCGGTTTTCAACAAAAATCACAAGCTCCTCAGTTTAACTAGACCTATTCTTGGGACATCCACTACTGCCACAGCACCTGTATATATGTTTGTACATATTTATTACTCTATTTATTTATTTATTTTACTTGTACATATCTATTCTATTTATTTTATTTTGTTAGTATGTTTGGTTTTGTTCTCTGTCTCCCCCTTTTAGACTGTGAGCCCACTGCTGGGTAGGGCCTGTCTCTATATGTTGCCAACTTGTACTTCCCAAGCGCTTAGTACAGTGCTCTGCACACAGTAAGCGCTCAATAAATACGATTGATGATGATGATGACGATGACGCCTGGCAGACAGAAAAGGGTAACTCCCAGCTTCACTAAATTCTAACGTGTTTGTTCCGTGTCCGTCCTTTCAATCCATCGATGGCATTTATTGAGTGTTTGCTTATTGTGTGCAGGGCGCTGTACTAAGAGCTTGGAAGAGTACAATATCACAGAATGGGCAGACCTTTTTATCAAGGAAAAACTCTTCACCATTTTCTTTAAAGCACTCCATCACCTTACCCTCTCCTACCTCACCTCTCTGCTCTCCTTCTACAACCCAGCCCGTATACTTCGTTCCTCTGGCGCTAACCTTCTCACTGTACCTCACTCTCGTCTGTCTCGCTGCCGACGTCTCGCCCGCGCCTGGACCGCCCTCACTCCTCATATCACACAGATGATCGCTCTCCCCCATTTCAGAGCCTTACTGAAGGCACATCTCCTCCAGGAAGCCTTAATAATAATAACGGCATTTAGTGAGCGCTTACTATGTGCAAAGCACTGTTCTAAGCGCTGGGGAGGTTACAAGGTGGTCAGGTTGTCCCCATTTTCCAGATGAGGTAACTGAGGCACAGAAAAGTTAAGTGACTTGCCCAAAGTCACACAGCTGGCAATTGGCGGAGCCGGGATTTGAACCCATGACCTCTGACTCCAAAGTCCGTGATCTTTCCATTGAGCCACGCTGCGTCTAAAACACTGCATTTGGAATCACTGAACGTTCTCCTCCGAGGTAAACACTGAAAGTTGAAAGGTAACTTCTTTCAAGATTGAGACTGAAAAGTATATTTCATTAAATGATGATGATGGCATTTATTAAGCGCTTACTATGTGCAAAGCACTGTTCTAAGTGCTGGGGAGGTTACAATCAATCAATCAATCGTATTTATTGAGTGCTTACTGTGTGCAGAGCACTGTACTAAGCGCTTGGGAAGTACAAGTTGGCAACATATAGAGACGGTCCCTACCCAACAGTGGGCTCAAAGTGATCTGGTTGTCCCACGGGGGTGCTCACGGTCTTAATCCCCATTTTACAGATGAGGGAACTGAGGCCCAGAGAAGTTAAGTGACTTGCCCAAAGTCACCCAGCTGACAAGTGGTGGAGCCAGGATTAGAACCCATGACCTCTGACTCCAAAGCCCGGGCTCTTTCCACCGAGCCACGCTGCTTCTCTGATTGAGCCCTCCTCTCCTCTTCTCCTACTTCGCCGCTCATCCTTGCTCCTTCATTCATCCTCCCTCCCTTCCCCACGGGACATAAGTATATATCTGTAATTTATTTATTTATTTATATTAATGTCTGTCTCCCCCTCTAGACTGTGAGCTTGCTGTGGGCAGGCAATGTATCTGATATTATAGTATACTCTCCCAAGCGCTTAGTACAGTACTTTGCACACATTAAGCACCCAATAAATAGGATTGAATGAACGATCCCTTCCCACAATGGGCTTACAAGCCAATGGGGAAACAGACACTACAGAAAGAGGAAGTGGCAGAGTATAAGGATATACCTCATCTGTAAAATGGGGATTAAGACTGTGAGCCCCACATGGGACAACCTGCTTACCTTGTATCTCCCCCTGTGCTTAGAACAGTGCTTGGCACCTAGTAAGCGCTTAACAAATACCATCATCACCGTCATTGGAGGTTATTAAGGAGTGGGGAGAGGTGGACTGAACGAATGTTAACGGATACAACTGTACTTCTTTCATTTGCATTTTTGATCATTACAGGGTTTCATCATACAAGATACAGTTTTCTATTATTTTTCATGTTTTCATTGGAACTTATAGCATTTCACCTAAGACGTTCTTTTCCTTCCTGCTAGAAGTAATTTAAATGTAACTAGTCTCTTGTGAACATTTCCCATTTTAGACTTATGGGTCAGAAACACTAAAAACATCATGAAGTTCGAGCAATAGCCTTTCTTATTTAAAACACTGAATTCGTTTTTAGTTGATCGCATACGTTACATGACCATAAAGTCCTTGAGGGGCAAGGATCATGCTTTTTTCCTTCTATTGTACTCTCCCAGTCCCCCAATGCTTTGCACATAGGAATTGATTGACATTTGAGATGTCCAATGGACTTTAGCATTCTCTCTAATTCTTTCACTGTCGCATTTACATAGTGTTCAAGTACCAAGGACAATGACACAGAATCACAGGACTGGAAGAGGGCTAATCCAGGCCACTGCCTGGGCAAGATCACCCTGAAATCACCTTCAAGTAAACTACCTTTCCCTTAGTCGGAATCCCCCTTAGTATTGCAAGCGATTATCTCATCCATTTTCGAAATCAAACTCTTCCTAATGAGTGACCTAAATCAGAGATGAATAAGGCAAATTCAAGTCACTGAACCTCTCGATTTCTGCCACCAGATGCAAATTCTGAGTTCACTGAGTCAGTGGGAAATGAACGACGAGAAGCCTTACTTTATACTGATCCAGAGCACTTTCTTCTGACTCTTGGAAGACAACGCTGAAAGATATGCTTTTGGGATCGGAGGAGAACTCCCAGCTGACTGTGAGGCCCGCCTCGATTATGCTGATGGGAATGATGCTGTAGGTGCTGGATTTGATGAACAGCTCTCTTTTGTCTTCTCCAAAATGTAGAATGTCTTCGACCGTGAGGGGTAATTTTGTCCTAGGAGGAGAAGGCAGGCGTACAACTAGTTAGGTGATGATGATTTCGGTGGCAACTGCCCCCAATCCCACCATTTCTGTTGCTTCTCACTGCCTCTCTCTCTTTCCGAGAGAAATGGTAACGGTGCTTTGACGTACATCCAGATCAGAGAAAGCCGGGAGATGGGGTGACTGAATCACAGGCTCTGTAAGGTGGCCTAAAACTGCAAACCCCAAACCAAACGGTGCCCAGATAACGTGACTCTCTGGCAAAGAGGAAGGAAAATCAATCAATCAATCAATCGTATTTATTGAGCGCTTACTGTGTGCAGAGCACTGTACTAAGCGCTTGGGAAGTACAAGTTGGCAACATATAGAGACAGTCCCTACCCAACAGTGGGCTCACAGTCTAAAAGGACTAAAAGGAACAATGAGATTTCATGTTCAAAATGCATTTCCAAGGGATTCTAAGAGCTTTACCCTTTCCTCAGGGGCCCAGCTCATCTCAAACTGCTCTCTGAGATTGTGAGTGTCACTCAGGGGTTGAGGCAAGCGGCTGGATGGCTAAAGGTAAGGGGGAAGGGAGCTAGCAACCGGCCCTGGTGCCCATCAGGACAAGAGAGATGGCCTCTCTTCTGCTGCACCTTTGGCTTCCCTTTCCTCCTCTTCTTTCCCTCTGGTCTCTTTAAAGCCTCGTCTCCAATGCCCCAGCCCTTAAAGTACCAAACCTACGATCAAAAAAAAAAAAAAAGTGGGGCTCTGGGAGCCTGGCATGAGACGCCCATGTTTCCACTGCTCCGGCTCTGTGTGGTCCCGGCCCAGAGACCCACGGGATTCCCATCATTTTCCGCAAGATGTGGGGTGAGCGGATGCGGCTCTCATCCCCTCTGTCCATCCAACCACTCACTCGCTGTCACCCTGACCAATGTCTCGCCTCACCCCCCCACCTCCCCATAGCAGGATGAGCAGCCATTCAAACTGTCGCTGCAGCAGTTGGGAAGGCCTCACCCTCCGAGCCCGCACAATCCCCTCTTGCCATTCCACTTAAAAGCATTTTTTCTCCGCTCTTGTGAAAGAGGAAGATGGGGAAGAGCAAAATACAGAGCTGAGGGTGAGATGGGAGGAAGGAAACAGGACAGAGAAGGGAGGGGCATGTGGCAAGACATGTGGCATCCGGGAGAGTTTCCAGCTCGGGATGGTCAGCTGAATTGGAGGTGTCACCACCCTGGCAGTGACACAGATGAACCAGGCACCATTAGGCAGCTTGGCAGATTCAGTCCCGTTTGCAGCTACAGAGGCTTGCGTCCCAAGGCTGGGCACTTGTCTCTCCCCCTCTGGACCAGGGGTCGTTCTGTCTGTGCAGGCTGAGAGGGACACGGATTCCCAGCTCACTCCTTCTGAGCTCTGATGGAGGGTGGTCATTTGTCCAGTTTCCAGCTGGCCTTTCTCCTGGCCAGAGCTGTAGAGTTTGCAGGAGGGGTTGCGGCGCTGACAAAAGAGTATCTTGGGGAATCAATCAATCAATCGCATTTATTAAGCGCTTACTGTGTGCAAAGCACTGTACTAAGCGCTTGGGAAGTACAAGTTGGCAACATACAGAGACGGTCCCTACCCAACAGTGGGCTCACAGTCTAAAAGGGGGAGACGGAGAACAAAACCAAACATACTAACAAAATAAAATAAATAGAATAGATATGTACAAGTAAAATAGAGTAATAAATATGTACAAACATATATACATAGAAAGTATAGTGGGGAAGCAGCGTGGCTTAGTGGAAAGAGCCCGGGCTTGGGAGTCAGAGGTTGGGGGGTTCTAATCCCAGCTGTGTGACTTTGGGCAAGTCACTTAACTTCTCTGGGCCTCAGTTACCTCATCTGTAAAACGGGGCTTATGACTGTGAGCCCCATGTGGGACAACCTGATAGCCGTGTATCTACCCCAGAGCTTAAAACAGTGCTTGGCACATAGTAAACGCTTAGCAAATATCATTAGTACTATTATTATCTTGTGGCCTCTAGTGCCATCGGTGGCCACTCCACTCTGGGCTAAAGGTGAGAAAAGGCCTCATCCAAACCTCAGTCTAGCAGTGGGCCAGGGAAGTCGCCTGGGCTCCAGGGCCAAGCTAGAGAATTTTAGCCGGTTGGCAGGGGTAAAAAGATAAATCACCATCATGGCCTCATTGCCAAACCTCTTCCAGCTCAAAGGGATTGGCGGCCTGCTTATGGCCAAAATAGATGGGTGGAGAACCTCTCTCCTACCCATGGAGCTGAATGGGGACTCCTATGAGGAGGGGAGTTTGGGTCAAGTATCCTTTTCGCCCCATCTTAATCCAGTCCAGACAAGATGATGGACTGCAGGGAACCAGGAGAGGGAGGAGTAAGAAACTATTAAAAAAAAATTTAGCTGGTGACAGCTGCCTTTAACAAGGAGATTCCCATTATTCCATGTGCCCACCGGATGCAGAGGCGCAGTGAGTGAGGGTTGGAGACTTCCTTAACATCCCAAGGAGAGGGAGGAAAGGGAAGGGGGAAAGACGAGGGGGATTCTGGGGAGGCCTCTGACTATGCTTTGAGAGAGGTAATCTCCTCACCGTACCTCGCTCTCGCCTGTCCCGCCGTCGACCCCCGGCCCACGTCCTCCCCCTGGCCTGGAATGCCCTCCCTCCCCACATCGGCCAAGCTAGCTCTCTTCCTCCCTTCAAGGCCCTACTGAGAGCTCACCTCCTCCAGGAGGCTTTCCCAGACTGAGCCCCCTCCTCCCCCTCTCCATCCCCCCGCCTTACCTCCTTCCCTTCCCCACAGCACCTGTATATATGTATATATGTTTGTACATATTTATTACTCTATTTATTTATTTTACTTGTACGTATCTATTCTATTTATTTTATTTTGTTAATACGTTTGGTTTTGTTCTCTGTCTCCCCCTTCTAGACTGTGAGCCCACTGTTGGGTAGGGACCGTCTCTCTATGTTGCCAACTTGGACTACCCAAGTGCTTGGTACAGCGCTCTGCACACAGTAAGCGCTTAATAAATACGATTGATTGATTGACTGATTGATAAGGAAGCTACAGTATCCAAGGATGGGGCTGTGGCTTCAGTTGAAGGACACAGGTCCCCTCTTCAAGTGTTTCCCTGCCGCCTGAGGGGAGGGGTGGTAGAGCCAAACAGAGCTGTCTGGTCAGCCCAGTCCAGTCGGCCACAGCAGGCAGGAGATCCAAGAGGGCTTCTCTCATCCCTCTCATTCCACATTTCTGGATCTGGCCTTCTGACCAAGAAGGACTTCTAATTGTGGGCCCCGAGGAAACGAGGAGAGCTGCCTGCCTGTGGATGCCGAGGCTAGGAGAGCTGTGGGTGCTCTTTCAGTTCGAGCTCGGGACCTCCGGGGCCGTTATTCGTACCCCGTCCCCTTGTGACTTCCCCATGCCAGCGTCGGGGCTTCTCCGTGCTCAACCAGTGAAGTCATCATCATCATCAATCGTATTTACTGAGCGCTTACTATGTGCAGAGCACTGTACTAAGCGCTTGGGAAGTACAAATTGGCAACATATAGAGACAGTCCCTACCCAACAGTGGGCTCACAGTCTAAAAGGGGGAGACAGAGAACAAAACCAAACATACTAACAAAATAAAATAAATAGAATAGATATGTACAAGTAAAATAAATAAATAAATAGAGTAATAAATATGTACAAACATATATACATATATACAGGTGCTGTGGGGAAGGGAAGGAGGTAAGATGGGGGGGATGGAAAGGGGGACGAGGGGGAGAGGAAGGAAGGGGCTCAGTCTGGGAAGGCCTCCTGGAGGAGGTGAGCTCTCAGCAGGGCCTTGAAGGGAGGAAGAGAGCGAGCTTGGTGGATGGGCAGAGGGAGGGCATTCCAGGCCCGGGGGATGACGTGGGCCGGGGGTCGATGGCAGGACAGGCGAGAATTTCACTTACGTCAGTTCTCCCGACTTCAGCAAGCAGATTTCAGCATCCCGACCCACTGGCGTGTCTTCTGAGTCATCGGGGGTTAGAGAGTTCGATGTGCTATCTCTGCAACCCAAAAGAAAATAATTGTGGTATTTATGATTATTACATTATCATTAATAGTAATAATAACGGTAGCATTTTTGTTAAGCGCTTACTATATGCCAAACACTGCAATTAAAAGCTGGGGAAAATGAAAGATAATCAGGTCAGTCACAATCCCTGTCCCATATGTGAGAAGCAGTGTGGCTCAGTGGAAAGAACCCAGGCTCGGGAGTCAGAGGTTATGGGTTCTAATCCCGGCTCCACCACTTGTCAGCTGTGTGACTTTGGGCAAGTCACTTCACTTCTCTGTGCCTTAGTTAGCTCATCTGTAAAATGGGGATTAAGACTGTGAGCCCCATGTGGGACAATCTAATTACCTTGAATCCCCCCCAGCTCTTAGAACAGTGCTTTGCACATAGGAAGCGCTTAACGAATGCCATTATTATTATTATTATTACTTAAGAAAACCCAGTGTGGGGTGGATTAGAAAGAAGAGCAAAGGGATCTCTTTTGTATCCCACTTTGCATCACAGCGAGAAGCAGCGTGGCTCAATGGAAAGAGCCCGGGCTTTGGAGTCAGAGGTCAGGGGTTCAAATCCCGGCTCCGCCACTTGTCCGCTGTGTGACTTTGGGCAAGTCACTTCACTTCTCTGGGCCTCAGTTACCTCATCTGTAAAATGGGGCTTAAGACTGTGAGCTCCTTGGGACAACCTGATCACCTTGTAACCTCCCCAGCACTTAGAACAGTGCTTTACACATACTAAGCACTTAATAAATGCCATTAAAAAACAAAGAAACACATAACAGTGTATATTGGCCAGATTCCACCTTGGATTTGGGTATAGGAATCAAGTTCTGGCTGTGATGATAGAGGAAAAGGAACAGCCTTAACACGGGTGAGTGAAAGGAAAGACTAGGGAGTTGGGAATCTTGTTTTCATGAAGGAGGAAGAAAGGCAGGGAAACAGGTCAGAAACTTCAGGAAACCAGGAATGAACTCAATTTCAGCAAAAGGAAGGAGACATTGCTTTATATTCAAAACACCGTTATGTAAAATGTCCTTAGATGATGAAGTTCCCTTTAAAGGATATTGCCTTGCATGAATCCCGAAGTTCTACATAAAATGGAAATAATGCTTGCGTGAGAAGCCGGAATCACTCAACACAACATTTTGCCAGGCAGATATGGTTAATGTAATACTGTTTTCCATTTCAAGATTCCGATATAGGACTTCTCAGCCCTTCTCTCTGAGATTTTTCTCAAGGCCTAGCAAACCCTACCTATATGCCATTCAGCTGGCTTTCTCGTCCTGACACTCTATGGGTCACGGGTTCAAATCCCGGCTCCGCCACTTGTCAGCTGTGTGACTTTGGGCAGGTCACTTAACTTCTCTGTGCCTCAGTTCCCTCATCTGTAAAAGGGGGATTAAGACAACCCAGTGGGACAACCCGATCACTCTGTAACCTCCCCAACGCTTAGAACAATGCTTTGAGTAGGCACTTAACAAAGTCTTCTAGACTGTGAGCCCGCTGTTGGGTAGGGACTGCCTCTATGTGTTGCCGACTTGGACTTCCCAAGCGCTTGGTACAGTGCTCTGCACACCGTAAGCGCTCAATAAATATGACTGAATGAATGAATGACAGAACAAATGCCATCATCATTATTATTACTACTCTACAGACGTTTTCTCCGGCTTCATTTCATCCAATTACTGCTCATTAGCGTTCCTAGCTTTTTTGCAATCCGTCTCCAAGCTCAATTAACTATTGGTGCACATAGAGTCATGGCCATTCGGAATCCCATCAGTGCTTTTGGAGTTGAGACAATAAATGTAGCCTATTCACAAGATGGCTTAACAAAGTCTTCTAGACTGTGAGCCCGCTGTTGGGTAGGGACTGCCTCTATGTGTTGCCGACTTGGACTTCCCAAGCGCTTGGTACAGCGCTCTGCACACCGTAAGCGCTCAATAAATAAGACTGAATGAATGAATGACAGAACAAATGCCATCATCATTATTATTACTACTCTACAGACATTTTCTCCGGCTTCATTTCATCCAATTACTGATCATTAGTGTTCCTAGGTTTTTTGCAATCCGTCTCCAAGCTCAATTAACTATTGGTGCACATAGAGTCATGGCCACTCTGAATCCCATCGGTGCTTTTGGAGTTGAGACAATAAATGTAGCCTATTCACAAGATGGCTTAACAAAGTCTTCCAGACTGTGAGCCCGCTGTTGGGTAGGGACCGCCTCGATGTGTTGCCGACTTGGACTTCCCAAGCGCTTGGTACAGTGCTCTGCACACCATAAGCGCTCAGTAAATACGACCGAATGAATGAATGACTGAACAAATGCCATCATCATTATTATTACTACTCTACAGACATTTTCTCCGGCTTCATTTCATCCAATTACTGCTCATTAGCGTTGCTAGCTTTTTTGCAATCTGTCTCCAAGCTCAATTAACTATTGGTGCACGTAGAGTCATGGCCACTCTGAATCCCATCCGTGCTTTGGGAGTTGAGACAATAAATGTAGCCTATTCACAAGATGGCTTAACAAAGTCTTCTAGAGTGTGAGCCCGCTGTTGGGTAGGGACCGCCTCTATGTGTTGCCGACTTGGACTTCCCAAGCGCTTGGTACAGCGCTCTGCACACCGTAAGCGCTCAATAAATACGACCGAATGAATGAATGACTGAACAAATGCCATCATTATTATTATTACCCTACAGACATTTTCTCCGGCTTCATTTCATCCAATTACTGCTCATTAGCGTTCCTAGCTTTTTTTGCAATCTGTCTCCAAGCTCAATTAACTATTGGTGCACATAGAGTCATGGCCACTCTGAATCCCATCGGTGCTTTGGGAGTGGAGACAATAAATGTAGCCTATTCACAAGATGGCTTCACAAAGTCTTCCAGACTGTGAGCCCGCTGTTGGGTAGGGACCGCCTCTATGTGTTGCCGACTTGGACTTCCCAAGCGCTTGGTACAGTGCTCTGCACACCGAAAGCGCTCAATAAATACGACTGAATGAATGAATGAATGAATGAACAAATGCCATCATTATTATTATTACTCTACAGACATTTTCTATGGCTTCATTTCATTCAATTACTGCTCATTAGCGTTCCTAGCTTTTTTGCAATCTGTCTCCAAGCTCAATTAACTATTGGTGCACATAGAGTCACACAGCCCCACAGCACCTGTATATATGTATATATGTTTGTACATATTTTTTACTCTATTTATTTATTTATTTTATTTGTACATATCTATTCTATTTATTTTATTTTCTTAGTATGTTTGGTTTTGTTCTCTGTCTCCCCCTTTTAGACTGTGAGCCCACTGTTGGGTAGGGACTGTTTCTACATGTTGCCAATTTGTACTTCCCAAGCGCTTAGTACAGTGCTCTGCACATAGTAAGCGCTCAATAAATACGATTGATGATGATGATGATGATAGAGTCATGGCCACTCTGAATCCCATCGGTGCTTCTGGAGTCGAGACAATAATTGTAGCCTATTCACAAGATGGCGCCATCATATCACTCATTATGCCTGAGTTGGTTCCTCCCGGATGATTCATTCATTCAATCGTATTTATTGAGCGCTTACTGTGTGCAGAGCACTGTGTACACCTTGGTGTTCTCTCTCGAAGACTGTAAGATGATTGTTTGACACTCAAATCTTAAACCCTGAAACAGGTCTGCCCTCACTTTTACCTGGGAGCCAATCTTGCAGATGAACTTTGGCATTGCTGGAGGACAGCTTCATAATAATAATAACAATAATAATAATAATAGTGGCATTTGTTAAGCTCTTACTATGTGCCAAGCACTGTTCTAAGCGCTGAGGGGGATACAAGGTCATCACGGTGTCCCACATGGGGCTCACAATCGTAAGCAGCGCGGCTCAGTGGAAAGAGCCCGGGCTTTGGAGTCAGAGGCCATGGGTTCGAACCCCGGCTCCACCATGTGTCTGCTGTGTGACCTTGGGCAAGTCACTTAACTTCTCGGAGCCTCAGTTACCTCACCTGTAAAATGGGGATGAAGCCTGTGAGCCCCATGCGGGACAACCTGATCACCTTGTATCCCCCCCCAGCGCTTAGAGCAGTGCTTTGCACATAGTAAGCGCTTAACAAGTGTAAAAACAAAATCTCTTCTAGACTGTGAGCCCGCTGCTGGGTAGGGACCGTCTCTATACGTTGCCAACTTGTACTTCCCAAGCGCTTAGTACAGTGCTCTGAACACAGTAAGTGCTCAATACGACTGAATGAATGAATGAATAACCCCCATCATCATCATTATCATCAATCGTATTTATTGAGCGCTTACTGTGTACAGAGCAACGTACTAAGCGCTTGGGAAGTACACTTTACAGATGAGGTAACCGAGGCACAGGGAAGTGACTGTGAGCCCACTGGTTGGGTAGGGACTGTCTCTATATGTTGCCAATTTGTACTTCCCAAGTGCTTAGTACAGTGCTCTGCACACAGTAAGCGCTCAATAAATACGATTGATTGATTGATTGAAGTGATCTGCCCGAAGTCACACAGCTGATAAGCGGCGGAGCTGGGATTAGAATCCACAACCTCCGACTCCCAAGCCGGACCGTCTCTATGTGTTGCCAACTGGTAGTTCCCCAGTGCTTAGTACGGTGCTCTGCACACAGTAAGCGCTCAATAAATACGATTGAATGAATGAATGTGGGCAGGGAACCCGTGCACCAACTCTTTTATACTTTCAATCAATCATATTCATTGAGCTCTTACTGTGAGCAGAGCACTGCACTAAGCACGTGGGAGAATACAGTACAACCACATTGGCAGATGCCTTCCCAGCCCTCAACGATCTTACAGTCTAGCATGCTTAGCACAGCGCTCTGCACACGGAAAGCACTCAATCAACACGAATGATTGACAGCGAGCTAATCCAGAAGGTGAAGGATCCCAGCTAAGCTGATAAGCATCGCCCTGAGATCAAAATTCCACAGCAGGAATCTGCGTGGGAGCAAACGTCCTCTCCTGAATGCCACTGTGGGAAAGTAATTACCTGGGAGGATTCCAGAATCCTTCAAGATCAAGGAAAAAAAGAGTTCGCTGCAGACAAGATCAAGGAGGAAAAGGCGGGAATCAGTAGTTTTAAATAGTGACGGAGTCGTTAGAATAATTTCATGCGAAAATCTCTCTGAAGAGGAGTGCACAGCCTTTCAGGATTGAACACAGCTGTCTTCCATCTATGTTCAATCCTGAAAGGCTGTGCACTCCTATTCAGAGAGATTTTTGCATGAAATTATTTTAACGACTCCGTAACTACGCCGTATCTATCTTCCTCAACAACTTCATAACATTTATTTTTATTATTATTACTGATTGTTGTTACGGCTACTAATAATGATGGTATTTGTTAAGTGCTTACTATGGGCCGGGCACTGTTCTAAGCACTAATGTAGACACAAGATAATAATAATGATGGCATTTATTAAGCGCTTACTATGTGCAAAGCACTGTTCTAAGCGCTGGGGAGGTTACAAGGTGATCATTGACCATCCCCCTCAATCTTACCTCCTTCCCCTCCCCACAGCACCTGTATATATGTATATATCTTTGTACATATTTATTACTCTATTTATTTATTTATTTATTTTACTTGTACATATCTATTCTATTTATTTTATTTTGTTAGTATGTTTGGTTTTGTCTCCCCCTTTTAGACTGTGAGCCCACTGTTGGGTAGGGACTGTCTCTATATGTTGCCAATTTGTACTTCCCAAGCGCTTAGTACAGTGCTCTGCACACAGTAAGCGCTCAATAAATACAATTGATGATGATGATGATCAGGTTGTCCCACGGGGGGCTCACAGTCTTCATCCCCATTTTACAGAGGCGGGAACTGAGGCACAGAGAAGTGACTTGCCCAAAGTCACACAGCTGACAATTGGCGGAGCGGGGATTTGAACCCCTGACTCCAAAGCCTGTGCTCTCTCCACTGAGCCACGCTGCTTCTCTAATAATATAACAAGATAATCGGGTGGGACACAGTCCCTGTCCCACGAAGGGCTCAGAGTCTTAACCCCCATTTTACAGATGAGGGAACTGGGGCCCAGAGAAGTGAAGTGACTTACCCAAGGTCACACAGCAAACAAGTGGTGGATCCAGTATTAGAACCCATGGCCTTCTGATTCCCAGGCCCATGTTCTATCCGTTAGGCCAAAATTACAATCACTTTGCCTATTTGACCCATCACTCATCCACAACAAATATCACTACAGCTCTTATATTCATCCCCCAAAGAGCAAACTTAATTGAGAGTCCGTATATCTGTGGTCACATAACTGCACTCTTAATGATCTCCTCCTCTCCAAACCCAATCTCTTCCCATTGCCATTTAACAGAATGGTCTTTTCCCGGGGTTTGTATCTGCTTTGGTGGCATTTTAAAATTTCCTAAATTGTGTGACAGTTGACAATTGCGTTACTGTGTGCACACAGTAAGCGCTCAACAAATACGATTGAATGAAGTTAGGATGCTTGACCAAAAACACGCGGTCACCGTGATGCTCAAAACACTGCATCTGGAATCACTTGACCGTTCTCCTCAGAGGTAAACACTGAAAACTGAGAGGTAACTTTTTTCAAGATTGAGACTGTAAAGTATATTTCATTAAATCAATCAATTGTATTTATTGAGCGCTTACTGTGTGCACAGCACTGTACTAAGCGCTTGGGAAGTACAAGCTGGCAACATATAGAGACGGTCCCTACCCAACAGTGGGCTCACAGTCTAGAAGATTTCATTAAATGATAAATACAGAATGTTTTGTTTTAAAGACTGCGATACCTAAACTGTTTTTGCACTTTTAATAATTGCTTTAGCTACTTTCTAGTTCATCAAAGTATTTACTAAATGCTACGTACCATATTAATTAATTATGATGGCATTTATTAAGTGCTTACTATGTGCAAAGCACTGTTCTAAGCGCTGGGGAGGTTACAAGGTGATCAGGTTGTCCCACGGGGGGCTCCCAGTCTTCATCCCCATTTGACAGAGGAGGGAACTGAGGCCCTGAGAAGTGAAGTGACTTGCCCAAAGTCACACAGCTGACAATTGGTGGAGCCGGAATTTGAACCCACGACCTCTGACTCCAAAGCCCAGGCTCTTTCCATTGAGCCACACTGCTTCTCAATGGAAAGCAATATATACCATATATGCTAAACACTGGCAACAATACCAAACAATAATTTCACACAATAATAATTCCCACAATCACTTCACAAGGGGTTTAAAACCTGGTCCGGGGAAGACGAACAAGACGAGAAAGAATCAGAAACAACAAATTCTTCAGAGAATTCGCTGCTTTAGAGAAGCAGCGTGGCTCAGTGGAAACAGCCCGGGCTTTGGAGTCAGAGGTCATGGGTTCAAATCCCGCTCCACCAATCGTCAGCTGTGTGACTTTGGGCAAGCCACTTCACTTCTCTGTGCCTCAGTTACCTCATCTGTAAAATGGGGATTAAGACTGTGAGCCCCACGAGGGACAACCTGATCACCTTGTAACCTCCCCAGCGCTTGGAACAGTGCTTTGCACATAGTAAGCGCTTAATAAATGCCATTATTATTAGCAAATAATGTCAGTGGGAACACTTGAAAATTCATTCATTCAACTGTATTTGCTGAGCGCTTACTGTGTGCAGAGCACTGTACTAAGCTTTTGGGAGAGTACGATACAACAATAAAGAGACACATTCCCTGCCCAAAACGAGCTTACAGTCTAGAGGACTGTAACGATCAAAAACTCAAAAGATGAACTGGTGGTTACACAGAAGGTGGCAATCCTGAGCTGCCCAAGCATCATCATCATCATCATCATCATCAATCGTATTTATCGAGCGCTTACTGTGTGCAGAGCACTGTACTAAGCGCTTGGGAAGTACAAATTGGCAACATATAGAGACAGTCCCTGCCCAACAGTGGGCTCACAGTCTAAAAGGGGGAGACAGAGAACAAAACCAAACATACTAACAAAATAAAATAAATACAATAGATATGTACAATAAATAGAATAGCACCTTCAACCTGCCTATATTTTTTAGTTTTCTTGTTGCCAAAAAGGGTGGACTCTGGCAGTCTTGTGGTTTTGTTTCGGACGGCGAAGGCTGTCCGGGCATTGGGTGGCCCTTCCCGGACCCCAAAGATCACGGCGGCACAGCAGCTCTACGCGTGTGGAAATCACGGAACTGGCACAATCATAACAAATTTGTACTTCCCAATTTGCACTTCCAATTTGTACTTCCCAAGCGCTTAGTACAGTGCTCTGCACACAGTAAGCGCTCACTAAATAGGATTGATGATGACGATGACAAACAGACGCCTGCAAAAACTCGCTACTGGATATACTCGTCAACCGAAGAAATGCGTCAGACCAGTGGTGAGACTCCACAGCTGAACAGAGTCATGGATACCCTGATTGTCACCACATTAGAGACTTCTAATCATCACTAAAGTACCAATCAATCAATCGTATTTATTGAGCGCTTACTGTGTGCAGAGCACTGTACTAAGCTCTTGGGAAGTCCAAGTTGGCAACATATAGAGACAGTCCCTACCCAACAGTGGGCTCACAGGCTAGAAGGGGGAGACAGAGAACAAAACCAAATATATTAACAAAATAAAATAAATACAGTAGATATGTACAAGTAAAATAAATAAATAAATAAATAGAGTAATAAATATGTTCAAACATATATACATATATACAGGTGCTGTGGGGAAGGGAAGGAGGTAAGACGGGGGGGTGGGGGGTGGGGCGAGGGCCCCTCTCCTATGGCACTACCAGTAAGGAGTGTGGATGATGATGATGATGATGATGGCATTTGTTAAGCGCTTACTATGTGCAGAGCACTGTTCTAAGCGCTGGGGGGACACAAGGTGATCAAGTTGCCGCACGTGGGGCTCACAATCTTAATCCCCATTTTACAGGTGAGGGAACTGAGGCTCAGAGAAGTTAAGTGACTTGCCCAAGGTCACACAGCCGTCAGGTGGCGGAGTAAGGATTCGAACCCATGACCTCTGACTCCAAAGCCTGGGCTCTTTCCACTGAGCCACACTGCTTCTCTATTGTATTGTACTCTCCCAAGCGCTTATTACCGTGCTCCGCACTGCACTAAACACTCAATAAATTCATTCATTCATTCAATCGTATTGAGCACTTACTGTGTGCAGAGCACCGTTCCAAGCATCATCATCATCATCAATCGTATTTACTGAGCGCTTACTGTGTGCAGAGCACTGTACTAAGCGCTTGGGAAGTACAAATTGGCAACATATAGAGACAGTCCCTGCCCAACAGTGGGCCCACAGTCTAAAAGGGGGAAGACAGAGAACAAAACCAAACATACTAACGAAATAAAATAAATAGAATAGATATGTACAATAAATAGAATAGATATGTACAAGCATGGAACCACCCCCATCACAGCCAAAGAGTTAATGTCTCTCAGATGACAAGAACGCTATAATGAACTCCTGAACCCGTCTTCCACCACTGACAGTCCAAAGTGTGGAGACATGACCCTGGCCTGAGGAGGTAACCCCAGTTGTCAAGCCATTAAAAGTCAAAGAGGACCAGGATCCGATGAAATTCATGCAGCAATCCATATGGTTGGAGGGGACCAGGTCTTTGGATGTCTACCTGGGGATTTCCTTAATACATGGACACTGAGGAAATGCCACAAGATTTCAACGATGCTGTCATAATCCAAATTTAAAGAGAGACCTAACTGGGGAAACCAGCCTGCACTGTTTTCCATTGCAGGCAAGTTTCCATTTCAGGTGGGAAGTCTGCGAGGCTGTTTTGGTGTCCAATCTTCTATATGGCTGTGTATTCCCGACCTCCCCCAGATCCTAAAGACATTTCATCAGCCCCATCTTTACACCATCATCATCAATCGTATTTATTGAGCGCTTACTATGTGCAGAGCACCATGCTAAGCGCTTGGGAAGTACAAATTGGGCTTGGGAAGTACAAATTGGGTGTACCTTGGGTTTACACCTTACTGAACACCAAACGGCAGGAAAGGGTTACCAACAGCAAGGTCCTAAACACCGCGGAAAAGTGTGTTTAATTCCACACCAGTCTTTTCGGCAAGATTCAGCATCTAGATGTCATCTTCAAAAAAGAAGGATTGCTACTAATACTGGCCAATATGTGCTTCCTTTCACCCCTTCCTCCTTCTCCTCACAAACAACCTGCCACGGCTTATTAGACTTTCAAATTTATCTCCTACAACACTTCCCAATCTCTTACCATCCTCCATAATCATACCCAATCTTGGTGATTAATGAAATAATGCAAGGTTAGTAACTAGACACCTTTGTGACTTTGTGTCACTCCGGTTCTTTAACCAGAAGCGGTGTGGCCTTTTGAAAAGAGCCCAGGCCTGCCTGGAAGTCAGAAGACCCGGGTTCTAATGCTGGCTCTACCACTTGATGTTGGGTGATCCTGGGAAAGGCACTTCATTTCTCTGTGTCTCAGCTTCCTCATCTGTAAAATGGGGTTTAATTACCTATTCTCCCTCCTACTAAGACTGTGAGCCCCGTGTGGGACGGGGACTGAGTCTGCCACAATTATCTGCAGTGCCTGGCACATAGCAAAGGCTTAACAAAAACCCACAAGGGGCTTTGCGCAAAGATGGCTAGTCAGTAGTCACGTCATTTAAAAAGAGGTCATTTCTATAGACCGGTGGTTTTCAAAGGATGGCCAACAGCCACCGTGTTCCTCAATTATCCCTGGAAACCTGCACATGCTGGTTTGTTTCAGGTGACACTTGTTTCAGACTTACAAACACTTTTCACTTGTCCGGAGGGATTAGTAGCTTTACCAGGTGAACAGGAAATAATGATGATTTCATTGACTTTTCCAGTTATGAATCTCCTGGGAAGAAGGGTTGGTTGTAAAGTTACGATTAACTACAGGACTGCTCTTACATCATGTCTTTGTCTCTCTCTCTCTCTCTCGTAGTCTCTCTTTACTAATCTCTATATATTAAAAATTAGGGTCTGTCTCTCCCTGTGATATATTAGAGGTGTTTGGGTGTGGTGGAAGACCATGGTTGGAGCTGCCCTTTTAAAAGAAGACAAGATTACTATCTTTTAGCTACTCCATCCTATCGTCTCCAAACCACAAAACACGCATCTTGGAATTTTTCTACTCTCTGCCTGATCCCTCTCTTGAACAGTATACCTGGAAAATCCACATTTAGTTATTTTTTCTTAAGAAGGGACGAAAGCCGGGATCTGAGCTTTATCTTCTGAATGGAGTTTAGCTGGGTCACTCCAGGAAAACTATGCCTGGGACCTAAATGAGGAAGGGGACAGACGGCAGAACGGTAGCAGGGGAATTCTGTAGGTAGAGGCTAAATGAGAGATGACTTGTTGCTTGGGAATTGAGTTAGAGCTCACCAGGTGATCAGCCTATACACCATTTATTGAGAACTCACTATGTGCAGGGCAACACACGAGGTTCTGCAAAGATCTAAACACAGTTCCTACCATTGAGGCTATCGCTTTCTAAAGAGGGGAAGAACAACAAATATAAATAATAATGATGGCATTTATCAAGCGCTTACTATGTGCAAAGCACTCTTCTAAGCGCTGGGGAGGTTATAAGGTGATCAGGTTGTCCCACGGGGGGCTCACAGTCTTAATCCCCATTTGACAGATGAGGTAACTGAGGCCCAGAGAAGTGAAGTGACTTGCCCAAAGTCACACAGCTGACAAGTGGCGGAGCTGGGATTTGAACCCATGACCTCTGACTCCAAAGCCCGAGCTCTTCCCACTGAGCCAAGAGACAGTAACATGCAAACACAGATCCAAGCAACAACAGCTCTAGGGTGCATACCTCGCCCAGGATATATCCCTGGTACTTGTACTTCCCAAGCGCTTAGTACAGTGCTCTGCACACAGTAAGCGCTCAATAAATACGACTGATTGAATGGATGAATGAATGAGTCCCTGAGTATGAGCAGAGAGGCCCGGTCTTCTTTGTGGCCAATGGGGCCTAGGGATTTCCAAACTTTACTGATTCAGGAGAGAGAAAGGATTCCCCGGCCCTGTGCCCTCAGAAGTCACCTGAATAGGCCCGAGAATGTAAGAGTAATAATAATGATGGTATTTGTTAAGCGCTTACTATGTGTCAAGCACAGTTCTAAGTGCTGGGGTAGATACAAGCTAATCAGGTTGGACACAATCTCTGTCCCACATGGGACTCACAGTCTTAATCAATCAATCAATCATATTTATTGAGTGCTTACTGTGTGCAGAGCACTGTACTAAGCGCTTGGGAAATACAAGTTGGCAACATATAGAGACGGTCCCTACCCAGCAGTGGGCTCACAGTCTAGAAGCCACTAGACAGTCTAGAAGTCTAGAAGCACAGTCTAATCCCCATTTTACAGATAGGTAACTGAGGCACAGAGAAGTTACCTGACTTGCCCAGAGTCACATGGCAGAAAACTGGCCCATAGCCCTGTCTCCACTATTTGGAGGGAGATGGGCATTTCTAGACTGTGAGCCCACTGTTGGGTACGGACCGTCTCTATATGTTGCCAACTTGTACTTCCCAAGTGCTTAGTACAGTGCTCTGCACACAGTAAGCGCTCAATAAATACGATTGAATGAATGAATAGAATCTGAAGGGTGGATGGGTCCCAGAGGGCAGAGATGGTCTCCCACGGACTCAGCATATTAATTATGGTACTTCATTTGTGACCATGTGGGCTATAAACCTCAGGATCACTGAGTCATTCATTCCGTCAATCGTATTTATTGAGCGCTTACTGTGTGCACAGCACTGTACTAAGCACTTGGGAAGTCCAAGTTGGCAACATACAGAGACGGTCCCTACCCAACAGTGGGCTCACAGTTGAGAAGGGGGAGACAGAGAACAAAACAAAACGTATTAACAAAATAAAATAAGTAGAATAAATATGTACAAATAAAATAAAGAAATAAAATAGAGAGCTTGCTGGAGGCTAGATATAGGCGACTTGGGCATATGCCATTTGGACATACCCTGTCCCCAATGCATCCTCTTGTCTGCCATAAGGACCACAATTAAATCATCCCAGATGTAAGAGATGCAGAACCGTTTTTTATGTTACTCTGCAACTTCCCTTGGACTCTGAATCCTGCACTGCTGCTAGATGGGGGGAAGATAGTGCCGGCAAAGAGGCCAAAAGAGTAAGCTCCTCCATTAAAAATGTGTACTCCCTGTGAGCAGGGAATGTGTCGCTTGCTTTATGCTACTCAAGTACAAAATACAGTGAGTACGCTGCAACAAGTGAGTTCTCAATAAATATTGCTATTTATTGCTATGTTATTCTGCAACTTTCCTTGGACTCTGAATCCTGCACTGCTACTAGATGGGGGGAAGATAGTGCCGGCAAAGAGGCCAAAAGAGTAAGCTCCTCCATTAAAAATGTGTACTCCCTGTGAGCAGGGAATGTGTCGCTTGCTTTATGCTACTCAAGTACAAAATACAGTGAGTACGCTGCAACAAGTGAGTTCTCAATAAATATTGCTATTTATTGCTATGTTATTCTGCAACTTCCCTTGGACTCTGAATCCTGCACTGCTACTAGATGGGGGGAAGATAGTGCCGGCAAAGAGGCCAAAAGAGTAAGCTCCTCCATTAAAAATGTGTACTCCCTGTGAGCAGGGAATGTGTCGCTTGCTTTATGCTACTCAAGTACAAAATACAGTGAGTATGCTGCAACAAGTGAGTTCTCAATAAATATTGCTATTTATTGCTATGTTATTCTGCAACTTCCCTTGGACTCTGAATCCTGCACTGCTACTAGACGGGGGGAAGATAGTGCCGGCAAGGAGGCCAAAAGAGTAAACTCCTCCATTAAAAATGTGTACTCCCTGTGAGCAGGGAATGTGTCGCTTGCTTTATGCTACTCAAGTACAAAATACAGTGAGTATGCTGCAACAAGTGAGTTCTCAATAAATATTGCTATTTATTGCTATGTTATTCTGCAACTTCCCTTGGACTCTGAATCCTGCACTGCTACTAGATGGGGGGAAGATAGTGCCGGCAAAGAGGCCAAAAGAGTAAGCTCCTCCATTAAAAATGTGCACTCCCTGTGAGCAGGGAATGTGTCCCTTGCTTTATGCTACCCAAGTACAAAATACAGTGAGTACACTGCAACAAGTGAGTTCTCAATAAATATTGCTATTTATTGCTATGTTATTCTGCAACTTCCCTTGGACTCTGAATTCCGCACTGCTACTAGATGGGGGGAAGAGAGTGCCGGCAAAAAGGCCAAAAGAGTAAGCTCCTCCATTAAAAATGTGTACTCCCTGTGAGCAGGGAATGTGTCGCTTGCTTTATGCTACCCAAGTACAAAATACAGTGAGTACACTGCAACAAGGGAGTTCTCAATAAATATTGCTATTCTGGAAAGAGAGAGGACAAGGCTCTAAATAGGGATCCAGGTTCGAGGCAAGTCTTTAGATGCAAGGTTAGTCCTTGGGTGCGAGCCACTGAAGTCTGCAGGCATTTACTTGGAGACAAGCACTTCGTAACCAAACACTCAGAAGTTTGAATGTATCCACTGGCTTTAACCTTATTCTTTCAATTAAGGGCGGAAGCTGAGACCACATCACATAAAGGCATGCAGCACATCATCCCTAACCCGTTAGAAGCAAAGTATGAGCACTGGCATCATTACATTCCAACGCCTGAGGTGAGTCACGCTTGCTTTCTTTCTTTGACGGATGCTGCGGGTGGGGGCAAGCCAAAGAATGTCAGTTTCCCGCTACATAGGCCATTCCAATCCTTTATGCCCTTCTTCTAAAGCTTTTCAAAGGCAGCTGTGAAGTAGCTTGTTCATAACTGCCAAAGAAAAGAGACGCTAAGAAACCTGAGTAGAGAAAAACTGGAACTGATGGGTTTGAATAAGTGGTCTTAAACCTATTTTTTTTTTTTTTTTGGTGATGGTTTTCTGAGAAACCGGTTATGAAGACACACACAAACAAAAGGATAAAGTAGATTTCAAGAGAGAAGTCATACACTACAGGAAGGAGTAATTCAAAAATGACTGTGTCTACGTGATAGGATAAATAATCTCTCTTGGATGGTAAACATCTTCAAATTATGCTTCAGGAGTTATGTGGGCCGATTTGTACAAGGAGCTGCAAAATGCAAGGACGAGGCTGAGTGTCACTGTGGTCCTGGATTTGACTCTTAGGAGAGGAATCATTTCTTCAGTTCCAATGGAAGGAGAATCGATTGAACTTCTTGAGGGTAGAAATCATGTCTAGTAATTCTTCTGTATTTTCCCAAGCGGTTAATACAGTGCTCTCCAGACAGTAAGCGTTCAATAAATATGATTGATTAATCAATCAATTGTAAAGGGGGATGTAAAGGTTAGGAAGTCTGTGGTTATCTTAGGAGAGGTTTTCTATTTTGTTGGGGTAATAATGAAGGAGTGGAGTCATGCGTCATTTAGGACTGGGGAGAGTCAGTGGGAAGAGATTGATTAATCAGTCATATTTATTGAGGGCTTACTGTGTGCAGAGCACTGTGCTAGCATTTGGGAAAGAGCAATGTAACAGAGGTGGTAGACATGTTCCCTGCCTATAACAAACTTACAGTCTAGAGGAGTTGATTAGTTGCACGATGGCATTTTTTTGCTACCTTGTCGGGAAGCCCAAGTTATATCTTTATGAAAAAGTTTGGGCTACCTTTGTCTGATTTACGCCATCATCAATCAACGATATTTATTCAGACACTGTACTAGGCTTTTGGAAACTAATAACAGAACTAAAAGATACAATACCTGTCCTTGAGGAGTTTACTAAGTAATGTTAACCGGCTTCTCATTATTTTCGAGGAACATTTATTTGCCAGCCAGTCCACAGAGTCCGAGAGTAGGTGGAATTCAAAGTCACTGGGTTGGGCTGGGAACCCTTCAGTAATCAATCAATCAATCAGCAAATCATTTGTATTTGAGTGCTTACTGCACACGGAGCACTGTATTGAACTTTTGGGAGTGAACAATATATCAGAGTTAGTAGACATGTTCCCTGCCCACGAGGAACTTCAAGTCTAGAAGGACAATCATGGGAGCAGAGAGGAGGATAGGGTGCAGATGAAATTAGACTACAGACCAAAAGAGCTAGAGATTTAGCCAGGCTGATTAAATAAAGAGCATCATGGTGTGTACATCACACTAAAGAAAGGGGCTCTTTTGAGTTGGGGGATGTAAAGGTTAGGAAGTCTCTGGTTATCTTAGGAGAGGTTTTCTATTTTGTTGGGGTAATAATGAAGGAGTGGAGTCAGGCATCATTTAGGATTGGGGAGAGTCAGTGGGAAGAGATAAGGAAGCAAGACTTCCACTCTATACTACATATGTACATATTTTTATTCTCTATTATTACCCCGTAACTGTAATTTATTTTAGTGTCTGACTTCCCCACAAGATCCTTGACGGTCAATTAATTACATTGTACTCTCCCTAAGCACTTAGTACAGTGCTCTGCCCACAGCAGGCATTGAATAAATATGCTGAACAAGAATTAAGTAAGGCTAAAGAGGATAATTTTCCTTATGAGTTGTATGACAATAATAATAACAGTAGTACTTATGAATCTTAAAATGGTGGATTTTGATAGTTAGAAAGAAAATACACAATTCTCGTCAACTCTTGTAAAGTAATATATTCCCTTGATGTTTGTTTGATTTGATTTGTTCGATGTGTCACTAGCTGACATCTCTATAAACATTTCTACTACCTCCACGTGATATAGTAATTATGCTACATTAGTGGGAATGTCACCTTCAACCAGTACTTTTCCTTCCTCTCTCCCTGTAGTTCTCTCATTCACTTTCTTCTCCACAAGCCGATTCTCTCTTCTCTCCTAATGTCCTTGACGTCTTCTTTGGGTTTCCTTCTGTCTAATTGGCGCTTTACCTATTTGTCTTTCTGTCTCTCTGTCCTTGAATTTCTGTCCTATTCTCAGTAATTCTTTTCCCTTCTTGCAGCCTTTCTCATTTCTTCCTCTCATTTTTTTTTTTGCCTTTCTAATTTCCTTTCTGTCATTCCCTGTTGGAGTAATGCTAGCAAAGCAGCATGGCATAGTGCTTAGAACAGTCCTTTGCACAGAGTAAGCGCTTAACAAATACCATTATTATTATTATTATTATTATAGTGGATAGAGTACGGGCCTGGGAGTAAGAAGGTCAGGGTTCGAATCCTGACTATGCTGCTGGTCTGCTGTGTGACATGGGGCAAGTCACTTCACTTTTCTGGGCCTTAGTTACCTCATCTGGAAAATGGGGATTGAGACTGGGAGCCCCACGTGGGACAGGGACTGTTTCCAACCCAATTTACTTGTATCCAACCCAGCACTTAGAATAGTGCCTGGCACACTGTAACTGCTTAACCAATAACATTATCATCATTATTATTATTAGTAGTAGTAGTAATGATAATAATAAGAGCTTACTATGTGCCCAGTACTCCTCTAAGTGCTGGGGTAGATACAAGTTAACCAGGCTGGACGCAGTCCACATGGATCTCAGTTTTTTCATATATTTCCAGGAGAAGTTCGGGATTAATGCGGAAACTGGGTTTTCGGTATACAGTGAATGAATAAAACGGTCTTTACCTGACACCTGGCAGATAAGTTTACTTAATTTACCAATCAATGTATTTACTGAGTGTTTACTATGCACGGAGCACTGTACTAAGCACTTGGGAGAGTATACTACAGCAGAATTAGCATAAAATCTCTACAGTGCTCTGCACATAGTAAGCGCTCAATAAATACGATTGATTGATGATAAACGTTCCCAGCCCATAATGAGCTTTCAGCCTAGAGGGGGAGGCAGACATTAATATGAACAAATAAGTAATTTATAACATATAATTTAAAGACCTGTACATACGTACTGTGGGGTTGGGCGTGGGGCAAATATCAAATGTCCATAGATCACAGATCCAAATGCAAAGATGACTCAAAAGGGAGAGTGAACCGGGGAAAAGAGGGCTTAATTGGGGAAGGCCTCTTGGAGGAGATGTGATTTTAGTAATACTTTGAAGGTGGAAAGAGTGGTAGAAGGGCATATATGGAGGGGGAGGGAGTTCCAGGCTAGGGGGAGAATATGGGAAACGGGTCACTGTCAAGATAGGCAAGATCAGAGAAGCAGCATGGCTCAGTGGAAAGAGCCCAGGCTTTGGAGTCAAAGGTCATGGGTTCAAATCCTGGCTCTGCTGCTTGTCAGCTGTGTGACTTTGGGAAGGTCACTTAACTTCTCTGTGCCTCAGTTACCTCATCTGTAAACTGGGGATTAAGACTGTGAGCCCCACATGGGACAACCTAATCACCTCACATCCTCCCCAGCGCTTAGAACAGTGCTTTGCACATAGTAAGCGCTTAACATATACCAAAATTATTATTATTATTCCAACTTGTACTTCCCAAGTGCTTAGTACAGTGCTCTGCACACAGTAAGCGCTCAATAAACACGACTGAATGAACGAATGAAAGATCAGGGGCAGGTGTCAGAGGAGCCGAGTGCACGGGCTGGGCTGTAAGAGGAGATTAGTGAGGTGGATGGGCCAGAGCCAACGGTGAGGAGTTTCTGTTTCATGCAGTGGTGGGTTGGCAATTATTGGAAGTTTTTGAAGAGCAGGGAGACACGGACTGAAAGTTTCTGTTGATAAAGCATCAATCAATCAATCGTATTTATTGAGCGCTTACTGTGTGCAGAGCACTGTACTAAGCATTTGGAAAATACAAGTTGGCATCATATAGAGACAGTCCCTACCCAACAGTGGGCTCACAGTCTAAAAGGGGGAGACAGAAAACAAAACCAAACATACTAACAAAAATAAATAAATAGAATAGATATGTACAAGTACAATAAATATTCAGCAGAGTAAAGTATGGACTGGAGTGGGGAGAGACAGGAGGCCTGGACGTCTGTAAGGAGGCAGATGCGGTTGGCAGTTTCGAAGAGCATAAGTGCTTGGATTAGTATGGTAGCAGTTTGAATGGAGAGGAAAGGGGGAATTTTAGCAACCGACAGGATTTGGTGTATATATGGTTGTACATATTGTATATATGGTTGTACATATTTATTACTCTATTTATTTATTTATTTATTTATTTATTTTACTTGTACATTTCTATCCTATTTATTTTATTTTGTTGGTATGTTTGGTTCTGTTCTCTGTCTCCCCCTTTTAGACTGTGAGCCCACTGTTGGGTAGGGACTGTCTCTATGTGTTGCCAATTTGTACTTCCCAAGCGCTTAGTACAGTGCTCTGCACATAGTAAGCGCTCAATAAATACGATTGATTGATTGATTGATTGGTGACAGATTGAATATCTGGGTGGAATGACAGAGATGATACATAGGGTCGTACCTCCAGGGACTCCAGATTGGCCCTAAAGACCCGACCTAAGAAGAATGGAGTCAGGATCCCAACACTCAAGAGCACAGAAGTGCCTCATCATCTTTAGGGAGACAGCTGGCTCGAGTGGAAAGCTCATAGGACTTCCCTTCCCCACAGCACCTGTATATATGTTTGTACATATTTATTACTCTATTTATTTATTTATTTGTACATATCTATTCTATTTATTTTATTTTGTTAGTATCAATCAATCAATCAATCAATCAATCGTATTTATTGAGCGCTTACTATGTGCAGAGCACTGTACTAAGCGCTTGGGAAGTACAAATTGGCATCACATAGAGACAGTCCCTACCCGATAGTGGGCTCACAGTCTAAAAGGGGGAGACAGAGAACAGAACCAAACATAGCAACAAAATAAAATAAGTAGGATAGAAATGTACAAGTAAAATAAATAAATAAATAAATAAACAGAGTAATAAATATGTACAACCATATATACATATATACAGGTGCTGTGGGGAGGGGAAGGCGGTAAGGCGGGGGGATGGAGAGGGGGACGAGGGGGAGAGGAAAGAAGGGGCTCAATCTGGGAAGGCCTCCTGGAGGAGGTGAGCTCTCAGCAGGGCCTTGAAGGGAGGAAGAGAGCTAGCTTGGCGGATGGGCAGAGGGAGGGCATTCCAGGCCCGGGGGATGACGTGGGCCGGGGGTCGATGGCGGGACAGGCGAGAGCGAGGTACAGTGAGGAGATTAGTGGTGGAGGAGCGGAGGGTGCGGGCTGGGCAGTAGAAGGAGAGAAGGGAGGTGAGGTAGGAGGGGGCGAGGTGATGGAGAGCCTTGAAGCCCAGGGTGAGGAGTCTCTGCCTGATGCGCAGATTGATCGGTAGCCATTGGAGGTTTTTGAGGAGGGGAGTGATATGTCCAGAGCGTTTCTGGACAAAGATAATCCGGGCAGCAGCATGAAGTATGGATTGAAGTGGAGAGAGACACGAGGATGGGAGATCAGAGAGAAGGCTAGTGCAGTATGTTTGGTTTTGTTCTCTGTCTCCTCCTTTTAGACTGTGAGCCCACTGTTGGGTAGGGACTGTCTCTATATGTTGCCAATTTGTACTTCCCAAGTGCTTAGTACAGTGCTCTGCACATAGTAAGCGCTCAATAAATATGATTGATGATGATGATGATGATGATAGGACTGAAATCAGGGGCCCTGGGTTCTAGTCACACCTCTGCCACTGGCCTGTTGTGTGACCTTGGCCAAGTCACTTAACAGCTCCGTGCTTCACTTCCTAACCTTTAAATGGGGCTAAAATCTCTACTCTTCCCACCTCTTAGAATGGGACCTTTTATGGGACAGGGACTGTGTCTGAGCTAATTATTGACTTACATCCGGCTTAGCACAATGCATTACATAGTAAGTAAATATACACCACATATATTAGGCATTTATTAAGTAAGTTAATAAATGCCACAACACTAAGGGGATGCTGAGGAGACACACCGATACTTTAGAGTATAACAGAGAGGGAGAGCATGCTTCAGGGATGCAGCATCAAATGCAGTGAATTTTAGAGTAGAAAATGTACTGCTATAAGATGGAGCAGAAAGTTTTCACGTTGGGGTCAAAGTCAAATAACTTTAGAAATGGAAAATACAGGTGAGATCTAGATCTACAAACAGTAAGCTTCAGAGAGAGACAGAAACCGTTCCGGAGCTACAGCAGTTGAAAGATAGGCAGGCTGCAAAGAAGAAGAGAGGAAAAAAAAAAAGCAGCACAGAAAAACCAGTAAAATTTATAGAGTTTTTGGTGAAAAGGATCAGAAGAGAATTACTTTTGAGAAACAGCAGTTGGGGAATGAGGCTAAGTAAGTTCAAAGTCAACAAGCATCTGGTCCAGAGAAAGAAGGGAAAAAAAACAGGAGAACAGGTAGATATTTTGTTTTCCACCTAAAGCCCAGAGAAATGGAAGTACAGAATGCTATAAGGCTGTAATTCCAGCCTGAGAAGTCAGCTGATTAATAATAATAATAATAATAATAATAATAATGATGATGATGACGACATTTATTAAGCGCTTACTATGTACAAAGCACTGTTCTAAGCACTGGCGAGGATACAAGATTATCAGGTTGTCCCACTTGGGGCTCACAGTCTTACTTCCCATTTTACAGATGAGGTAACCAAGGCCCAGAGAAGTCAAGCAACTTGCCCAAGGTCACACAGCTGACAAGCGGCGGGGCTGGGATTAGAGCCCATGACCTCTGACTCCCAAGCCCAGGCTCTTTCCACTGAGCCACACTGCTTCATCCTATAAGGCCAGAAAGGTGACCATTAGTTTATTAAATTTCTCCAGGGATGAAAACTCTCCAACTTCCTCTGACTAAATGTTTTATCACCCTGACAACCACGAAGTGTTATGTCCCATCAAAAGCTCTCCTGCTTACATTCTCCACTTTTCAGTATTCTGTGGCCAGTATTGTCTCCTTAAAAACCCTTCCAGTGCTTAAAGACACCCTGTAGCCTTCTCTTCTATCTGCTAAAAACCTCAGTTGCTCAAATCTTTCCTCAAAGCCCCTATATTTTCTGATATTTAATCATTTTTTCCACACTCCTCTGGATCCTCTTCAGTTTTTCCATGTTTTTTTGAAGAGCAGTGGCCAAAACTGGACTCAGTATTCTCAAAAGAATCTGACCACTGCAGTGTTGCAGAAAGGTTAATTTCAGGTTCTCGCACATCACACATTTACCGAAGCAATCCTATGTGATGTTGTATCGTTTTTTTAATAATAGCACTTCATCCCTGAAATGACTGACTTTAACCCTTGAGCATTTTCCTGCTGAATGTAAAAATGTTCAGGTTAGTTTGGAAGCTGTGTGCTTTTTTAAAAAAGAAAACCAAAACTAAAAACAGTAATTTCCAGGGATCAGTAAAGTGAATGATTTTCTGAGTGATTTCCCAAGTGATTTAGGACTCCGCCTTACATTTTATCATGATAGAAAATAGAGGGTACAGAACCCAGTCAAATACTTCACCTGTAGGCCTTAAACTTATTTTGTCTTTCCCTTATAGAAAACAATACACAAATGGGGGCATGTTCCAGATTGGGAATCACGGAATATTCCTAAAGGAAGGAACCCAACAGGCCTAAGAAGAGAGTCGAGTTTTCAGATATCTGTACCTTAAAAACCGATGTCTTCCAAAGTCTGAAGTCCGGTAAGTCGTTTAAGGATCAAGAGAAAAGAGGAGTTGCATGTTGAAAAGAGAAAAAAGCCAACAATATGAACTGTCCCATTTAGTTTGAACTAAAAACAGATCCAGGTGAACTGAGATTAGCAGCCACGATCTCAAATGTGCTGCTCTATTCTTGACCACTGAACTTGATTTTGTTGTTTGTGTTTCACAAACTTCCATTCCTGTGCATAACCTGAACAAGTATCCTAATCATAAAAATGGGGAAAAATCTAATCCACAGTTCATTTTCTTTCTGAGGGAGAATGAAGCCTTTGAGGGATATTTTACTGGGTGAGTTTAAGTGTTCACTCTTGCTTGAGAAGTGCAAGGAGTGGAAAAACAACATCATCATTTTCATCGGTGGGATTTACTGAGCGGTTACTGTGCGCAGAGCACTGTGTTAAGTGCCTGGGGAGTTGGTAGACACATTTCCTGCCCACAACGAGCTGAAGCACACAGGCCAAAGCCTACTAAAAAACTAGGGGCACTGAAAGTCAGAAGTAACTCAGATGTTTTTCAACCTTACTGTTTTCCAAGAACATCCCCTACAGATAGCTTTTTTTCAAAGCATTACCAAAAATTATGCTAAATTTTCAAAGCGGGGGGAAACCTACTACATGCACTATGACTCAGAATAGTTACACATGCACTACTAAACTGTCTTCCAAATAACTCCATCTCATACCCCTTGAAATTAAAGGTACAAAGAGATAAGCTATGATAGTGGGGGAGTAGACGTGGGAAAAGAAGAGGAGAGGGAGGGAGAGAAGGGCGAGAGAGAGGAGAGAGGGAGAAAAAGAGAGAAGGAAGGAGACAATCAAGTTATGGATTTCCCCTCTTCGGCCCTGGCTCTCTTGGTTGCAGGACTGGGCTCTAACATCTGACATTGTGAAATATCAACAGTGGCAATATTACCAGTTGAAATCATTGTGACATTAAGTGTTTCATCTATGCAGCTTTCCTTGACTTAATCATTTTGAAAACTTGGGGATAGCAACTTAAGGAGCATGTATTCCAATCACTGACTTTTAAATCTTGAATGGCAAGGGGGGTAATAAGCCAGTCTGGCTTTTAATCATCATTTCTGCCTTTTGGAGCCATTGGGAAGGGAGTTCATGGTGTCCAGTTGGATTTACAATGAGGGAAGTGGGATGGCAGGGGTGAAAATGCTTCCAAGGCCCATGAGTGAAATTAATGGCTGTAAAATTACAGGTATTCTTAAAGTCAAAGAAAATGGGTGACTATGACGACAGCATTTTTGACAGTGAGGACAACAGCAGCAGCGCCAATGACCATGGTGACTTCATGAAGTTTAACAAGACCTTTGTGCCCTGTATGTACTCACTGGTGTTTATCTTGGGGCTGGTGGGGAATTCTTTGGTACTGGCCGTCTACATTTTCTACGGGAAGCTGAAGACCCTGACCGATGTGTTTCTGGTGAACCTGCCAATGGCTGACTTGCTGTTTCTCTGCACTCTGCCATTCTGGGCGTACACCACGGTCCACGAGTGGATCTTTGGCGAGTTCATGTGCAAAGTTGTGAAGGGCCTGTACACCTTAAACCTCTACACCTCCATGCTGCTCCTCACCTGCATCACCATTGATCGGTTCATCTCAGTAGCCCAGGCTACCAAGGCACATGCCTACCAGTCCAAGAGATTGACTTGGGGCAAGGCCACCTGCATTTTCATGTGGCTGATCTCTCTGGCGGTTACCGCCCCTCAGTTCATTTACAGCACCGTCTCCAATCAAGATAAGAAGGTGTGTCAAGAATTCGATAGCTCAGACTCCAGGCATGTTTTTCTGGTGGCTCTTGCCACCCAAATGACAATCGGCTTTTTCCTGCCTCTGCTAGCCATGATCGTCTGTTACTCGGTCATCATTAAGACACTGATTCATGCCAAAGG
Organism: Tachyglossus aculeatus; assembly: GCF_015852505.1. NCBI lineage: Eukaryota > Metazoa > Chordata > Mammalia > Monotremata > Tachyglossidae > Tachyglossus > Tachyglossus aculeatus. Next base: position 36,749,698 of record NC_052067.1, on the reverse strand, counting down.
ATTCCAGAAGCACAAGTCCCTGAAGATTATTTTCCTGGTGGTGGCTGTGTTCGTTATGACCCAGCTGCCCTACAATCTTGTGAAACTCATTGCCAGAACTCACTGGGAGTATTATACTTATCCCAGCTTCCAATATGCCCTGGTGGTGACAGAGGCCATAGCCTACCTGCGTGCCTGCCTCAATCCTGTGTTATACGCCTTTGTTGGGCTGAAGTTCAGAAACAACTTCTGGAAACTGCTGAGGGATCTCAGGTGCCCCCGCCAACTACAGATCATGAGCAGCTGGAAGACGACTGACGAGGACGCCTCTAAAACATTTACCGCTTCCAATTTAGCTGAGGTCACCACCACATACCAGCTATAAGACCTGCCTGCTTGCCTGCTGGGTTTTTGACTCATGCTCAGAGCAGCCCTTCGAAATTTACGGGAGGCTGCTGTTCATGGTAACTAGAGGTTTTTTCTAAATCGGAACCTATTGCTTAGCCCTAAGCTTATGGCAGGTTTATAACCAGAGAACATTTTCTCCCAAATGAGATTGGATGTCTGGAAAAAGTGAAAGTACGAGCCAAGGGGACACAGTAAATTTCAGGGCTGAGAGAGATGTAGAAAAGACCAAATGATGAAAGAGTAATAATAATAATTATAATAATGGCATTTGGTAAGCGCTTACTATGTGCCGAGCACTGTTCTAAGCACTGGGACATAGACACAAGATAATCAGGTTGTCCCAGGTGGAGCTCAAAGTCTTAACCCCCATTTTACAGATGAAGTAACTGAGGCACAGAGAAGTTAAGTGACTTGCCCAAGGTTACACAGCAGACAAGTGGCGGAGGCAGGATTAGAACCCACGACTTCTGACTCCCAAGCCCATGCTCTAAATCCCTAAGGCTCCAGTGAGGGAGCAAAGTAAAGAATATTAAAGCAGCTATGAAATGATCCCTAGTCCACATGCCCAGGACCTTGAAGAAATTGGGGCTGCATTGCAAAAAAAAAAAAAATCATATTCTTTGCCTCTTCTTTCTTTTCCCTTCTCTGTATGATTTTTATAAGAAACTGAATGTGTAAGGAACTGTGAATGCATTTGCTAAAAGTAGTTTTTGCACTCTCCTTGCCTATAATAAGGGAGGTGGTAGAAGATAGAAGGAAGAGCAGAACGGCAATGGCGAAAGTGGTGGGGCCACTGTACATTTTGCATTCCAAATTATAGTTCTGTAAGGATTTTTGGAAATTATTTGCAAAGTGGAGTCAGAAGAGTCCTCGATCCAAGTCGCTTCTTCGTACATGGCTGTTCCACAGGTTTTCATTTGAATAGATGAAAGAATGCTTGCTATGTGTCAAATATTCTGTGACCAAATAACAATGAAATAAAAACATCTCTATTCTTGTAAACTTCCTACTTTCGGTTTGATGTGGCCCACTGATTGACATAAGTTGATATGGCCTGTTGACTGAGCTTTGCAGCTTAGAAAATACAACTAATTTTCGGGAACTGATCCATATTTTTGCAAGTCATCAATAACAAATTTAACAAGATCCTCTTTCACCTACCATGGCTCCAAAATTCCAACACATTACTTAACTGAAACAAAATAGGGAACATAATGGGGTTCTGCTTACTGGACTCTAAAAATCTGTGCACAAGATCAAATAGGATCATATTTTCTGGGGGTGCCAGCTGAAAAATTGTTGATTTTTTTGCCCGGGGCCTTTCACTTGCAGCAGCTTGAACAAACAGCAAACATAACAAACAGTCTACTGTTCATTAGAAACCACTATTGGAGCTGGAAGGATAAGGACAGGGTTCTCATTTTAGCTCATGAAAATGCCATGTTTCATGGCCTTTGGTACTAAAAAAGGGTAAGATTGCAATGTCTGTTTAGTAAAATGCTGGGATCTATACAGGCCAGCTCCTCTTCCTCACAGTTTCCATATGTCAAGATTAGGAACTCTTTGGGTAGTAAGGCCGTCAGTTGACAGTGGAACGGTTTCTCACTCCTCTCCAAAATACCATCCGGCATCAAAAATGAGGACAAAGGGGAGATAGTCTTGGGACTCGTGATCCAATGGACCCCAAACCCAGAAGTCTGGGCATTTTTAGTCACACCAGGTGCATTCTTCATGGAAAACAGCACGAACCCCCTAGAATTACAAGTGGGTCTTTGTCTATGAAGAATTGCACCTCCTACTCACTCCAACTCCTAGGTTACTAGTGATTCTTCCTCAGAAAATAAACCAGGCCTGCCTTCATATTCCAACCAGAAATCTTAATTGGAGAGGGAGAAAAGTAGGGAAAGAAGCTGTGGTCATCAAGCATGTCTAAAACTGAACTTATCTTCCTTCCAGAAGCCCCCCCTCCTCTTAACTTTCCCATCTCTGATGATGACACCCCATATAATCTGTCCCAGAAGCCCACCTCCTTCGTGTCAATCTAGACTCCTCAATATCTTTCAGCTCACATTCAAACAACTTTAGAATCCTGATTATTTTCCCCCGTAGCATTTCTCAGGTTTTTTAAAATAGCATTTATTAAGTGCTTACTATGTGCAAAGCACTGTTCTAAGCACTGGGGATGTTACAAGGTGATCAGGTTGTCCCACAGTCTTCATCCCCATTTTACAGATCTGAGGCATAGAGAAGCTAAGTGACTTGCCCAAAGTCACACAGCTGACAATTGGCAGAGTCGAGATTAGAACCCGCAACTTCTGACTCCAAAGCCCGTGCTCTTTTCCAACTGAGCCACGCAGCTTCTCCAAGACAGGAGGTTTTCCCACTCCTATCTCCCCAAACAACCACTAGCCCGCTGCGATTTTTCAAGTTCTCAAACTACTCTTCTGCCCCCCTCTTTGGTCACCCTGCCTCCAACCTTTCCCCACTTAAATCAATCCCGCATACTGCTGCCCAAATCATCTTCCTAAAATGCCATTTGGCACATGTTTCTCCACTCCTCATTAACTTTCAATGGCTATCCATTTTCATGTTTCAGTATAATTAGTATTACTATCACTGATAATAATGATGGCAGTGTTTACTATGTGCCCGGAAGTGTGCTAAGTGCTCAGGAAACACAATACAATCAAATCAGACATAGTACATATCCCACAAAGGCTGAAAAGTGTAAGAGGGAGGGAGTAAGTCCTCTTCAGGTAAGAATTTGTTACCACTGGCTTCAATGCCCTCCAACAGCATTCACCATTTTCATCTTGGCTTTCTTCCCCCACCCACCTAAACTCACCTTCTAACTGTACCTTGCTTTGACTCTCCCACCTCTGAGCAACCCCTCCGCTCATATCACACTGCCCCACCCTGGAATTTCCTCCCTCGTCCCCCTGTCAAATCATAGCTTTTTCAATCTTCAAAGTCCTCCTACAATCCCACTTCTTTCCTGATTAATTCTCAAAACCCAAGTTGCATCTACCCAACTGCCACCCTTAGCACTTTTCTGTTCACGCCCACCCTCTGTACTTACTTATAGGTATATTCAATTGTGCACTCAATTAATCACATAGCAGAATTGTGCTATTATTATATCCTTGTTTTTCTTCCTGCTTCTGCTATTTGTAAGTTTTGTATGCCCGTCTCTCTTCCCTTCTGATTATAAGCCCCTTGAAGGGAACCACCATGCCGTTGGCTCCTGGTGTACTCTTTCAATGGTTAGTAGAGTGTTCCGAACACGGGAGGCGCTCAATAAAGACAACTAATTGATTGACTGATCAAATCAACATATTTCCATCTTTCTGCAATAGTGTTTGGCTTGTTACCAACTCAGCAATAATCTACTTTAAGAAACATGAAAGTGAGGGTGCAGGGATACATGTATGCCTCTTCTTCATAGGTCCGTTCTATGGATGATCTTCCCCAGATTCATTCATTCATTCAATCATATTTATTGAGCACTTACTGTGTGCAGAGCACTGTATTAAGCTCTTGGGAAGTACAAGTTGGCAACATATAGAGACGGTTCCTACTCAACAGCGGGCTCACGGTCTAGAAGACCAACATTCTCTCCCTTTCCTAAAAAAAGGCCCCACTAATTTGATCAAGTCATCACAGTTCTGCAATAATCCTCTTCAGACCATAACCCAACTCCTCTTATCAGGCCAACAGGAAAGAGCAGCTCATCCAATCAGGTTTACTCCTCATTTTTCCCAAGGACTCACTACCATTCATAGAACCATCTGTTTCTTCAGGTTCTTATCATTGCCCAGAGAGAAGACACAAAGAAGAGAGAATTACTGGGGTCAATAGATGCTGGCACAGGTGGGCTGCCTGCTGAGAGAAATAAAATGGCTTAGAATAGCAAACGATTGGATGATGTCAGAAGGGGACTGGGGAACCTAGAGGATTTACTGGGGCAGAGGCATCTGGTGAGAACTGAGTTATATCACCTAAATAATTTCAGAGAGTGTGGGGAGATAAGAAATTTAAGATAGAAGAGAAATAATAGGGGGAGAGATAGGAAGGCAGAGGGAAAAAATAATTTTCTTATTTTATGAGCTCAATATTCAATATCTCATTCTCCTACTTTTTAATTCCCTTTCCCTGCTGCATCCCTAAAGGCCTCGCCAGTTATGATTAGTTTTGATTATAGCTAGTCTGAAAATAAAATAAAACATGCGTGAGTTTTCACTCTGGCTTGATCCTGGGGAAACCACTAAACCACTCTGTGCCCTAGATTCACCATGAACGAACACAGACTTATCTGGCGAGTAACACGTTTCTGGTCAGATTAAAAACAAAAATTGACGTAAAGTAATAAGAACCTCTACAACAATGTGAGATGCAGCTTTCCTGCTTCCTGGTAACATCGGGCAACATATGGGAGCTCTGGACACTTACGGTGGGGTAGCAAAGAAGCAGAGCCCAGAAGGGACTTACTGTCAGGCAAACCCACTCCAAAGAAATAGCCAATTAAGTCCAATTAGGTGGAGAGGGAAAATGCCTTTTCAATCCTGCACAGATGACAAAACACCTGCCACGCTGCCTGTGCGTCTTTGAACAGTATACTTCGGTTATAAGATTTTGAAACGAAGAAATGTAAGACCTCATGTCTCTTTTGAGCAGCAGTAAACTTTCTGGACAGAGGAAGCACCACGGGCTTCATTTTAACTCTGGAGGCCTGAAATAGATACTGTTCTCTTACTCAGTAAATAACTTACTCCTTTCTCACAGGTCAGATGGGATCAAGCTTTGATAGCAAAAAAGGCAACTAAGTATAAAGGAAAATGCCAACTAAGGCCGGATTAATGACTACGCATAAGGGAGCTGGGGAAAATGTAGCTCTTTGAGGGTGGAGACTGTGGTTTCTACTTCTGATGTGTTTTTGAAACAGACTAATTCTTTCACATAGTAGGTACTTAATGAATACTGATTATGGGAATTGATTTAATATTTTCTCCCCTAACTTCTCCACAAAATCTTAATCTGAATGCTCTGCTGCCACGTCAAACTCAATATTCAAAAAACACATCTTCCCTCCCAAATCCTCTGTCATTTAATTTTCAAACACCAGCTGTATGTCTCTATCATCCTTCTTGCCTGAAACCTGCAACATTGGCGGGTTTTTTTGACTTCTTCCTTTCTTTTGGCCCCCAAACTCAGTCTGTCACTAAATCCTTTCATTTCCGCCCTTCACGTTTCCACGATCTGCCTCTTCCTTTCCATTTAAACGACCACCATCTTGGTCCAGGCATCTGTCATATCCCAACTTGACTACTACTCACTAGTTTCCCTGTCTCTCCACATGCTAATCCATACCTCACTCTGCTGCCCAGAGCAGCTTTGTAAAACGTTGTTTTGCACGTATTTACCCTCCTTTCAAAATCCTTCAGTGGTACCCATTCCGCTCCACATCAAGCAGACAATCCTGACCGCAGCCTTTTAGGTATTCAATCAGCTCTCCTTCTTATTTACCCTCTCTCTTTTCCCTCTACACCTCAGCTCACACTCTTCATTCCTTTAAAGCTAATCTACTCACTTTCCTCATTTCTATCCCTCCTGCCACCACTCCTTCTCCTTCTAGGAGCTCCCTTCCACTTCAAATCTTCCAGACCGAGGCTCTCCCCATTTTCAAAGTCTTTCTGAAATAATATTTTCACCAGGAGACCTTCCCTGATTAATTTTTCTTCTCTCTAGATAATAATAATAATAATAATGAAAACGATGGCATTTATTAAGCGCTTACCATGTGCAAAGCACCGTTCTAAGTGCTGGGGAGGTTACAAGGTGATCAGGTTGTCCCACAGGGGGCTCACAGTCTTCATCCCCATTTTACAGATGAGGGAACTGAGGTACGGAAGTGAAGTGACTTGCTCAAAGTCACACAGCTGACAATTGGCAGAGCTGGGATTTGAACCCCTGACCTCTGACTCCAAAGCCCGTGCTCTTTCCACTGAGCCACACTGCTTCTATGTCCCCACAACTACCACCTCAGCACTGCAGCACCAACTACACACTTATGCATTCACATGCAACCCAAAGCAATTCTGTACATATCAATTTATCCTGTTACTTAAGTACCCACTCATCTCTATAGAGATCCACTTCTCCTTCATCCTTCAACCTGTAGATTATTTTAGTATTTGCCTCCCAGATTTCACATTGCTAGAACGCTTAGAACTATGCTTTGCACACAATAGGTGCAGACTAAATGCTCTTAATTGACTTTTTCCTCTAACTTCCTAATTTATCAACTTACAGAGCAGACTGTTCTACTGGCCCCAAATGTCTTCTTAATGCAACAAGTCTAAATACCAAAACGTGGGTTCTCCATGTCATTAGATTACATGCTGAAAGTCCCTGTTATAACACCATAATCACAGGATTAAAAAAAATGATCATGCCTTCTACTTATGTTCAGTTTTAGAGCCAAACGACAGACAATAGCGAATGCATCAGTCAGTGACTGTTGCCAGAAAACATGATAATAATAATAATAATGGTATTTGTTAAGCATTTACTATGTGCCAAGCACTGGGGTAGATACAAGATAATCAGGTTGTCCCACCTGGGCTCACAGACTGAATCCCCATTTTACAGATGAGGTAACTGAGGCACAGAGAAGTTAAGTGACTTAAGTGACTGGTAGGACACACTGCTTCTCTAAACCTAGCTAAATTTAAATTCTGAAGAGAGCGACAGTTTTGTAAGCATCCAGAGAGCAATGACCCTGTCTTTTTGCCCGCATCTGCAGTAGAGGTAAACAATATTGCGGTTAGTCCAATAAATTTTAGATGTGAATCTGAATTCCCTTTACCCAAGAAATTTATGCAGCAATCTACCAGGGTTAAAGCAAGGACCCAATAAATACCATCGACTGATTGACTAGTCACCATAAACGTTTCACTCATTTCTGTCTTCTGAGTGATTCTGGTTAGGATCTTTGTTGAAAATACTTCTCACTTTCTATCAGTCTCGAATTCAGCTAATTAAAAGTCCACCCAGAAACCTGTGGTCTAAATCACACACAGAGCCTGCCTGCCACAAACCCAGATTCTTTCATTTCTCTCAAGTCTTCAACCTGATTCCTTTTAGGTCCTGCTCGGATGATTGCTAAATTTGCTTTAATTTAGCTAACTACAATCTAGCGATAATTTTTGGTTTACTTATGCAACACGCTTTATTTTGGAGGGAAGTAGGACCAAACATGCAAATACACCTTTATAGGACACATAGTCCAATTCCACCTGCATCTGGACAGATGACCCTGGGAAAGGAGTGACCAACATACCCAAACTTACCAAATTTTCACATCCAAACACTGACAGAACCACAAAACACATGCCAAGTCAAAGGGTGAGTTGGCACGGACTCGCATTAGTTTAGTCAGTTTTGTAGGATCTTGTATGAGGACGAAGAAGTGGGATTGTTATCTCCTTCCCTTACCAAACAAGCAAAGCAGTCCTGAAAGAGGCTACGTTGCTCCAGCACGGCCCAGGGATGAAGTCTCCGAGGAGGGTATGATGATGACGATGGCATTTATTAAGCGCTTACTATGTGCAAAGCACTGTTCTAAGCGCTAGGGAGGTTACAAAGTGATCTGGCCTTCCCAGACTGAGCCCCTTCCTTCCTCTCCCCCTCGTCCCCCTCTCCATCCCCCCATCTTACCTCCTTTCCTTCCCCACAGCACCTGTATATATGTATATATGTTTGTACATATTTATTACTCTATTTATTTATTCTACTTGTACATATCTATTCTATTTATTTTATTTTGTTAGTATGTTTGGTTTTGTTCTCTGTCTCCCCCTTTTAGACTGTGAGCCCACTGTTGGGTAGGGACTGTCTCTATATGTTGCCAATTTGTACTTCCCAAGAGCTTAGTACAGTGCTCTGCACATAGTAAGCCCTCAATAACTACGATTGATGATGATGATGATGATGGTTGTCCCATGGGGGGCTCACAGTCTTAATCCCCATTTCACAGATGAGGGAACTGAGGCCCAGAGAAGTGAAGTGACTTGCCCAAAGTCACACAGCTGACACTTGGCGGAGCCGGGATTAGAACCCATGACCTCTGACTCCAAAGCCCGGGCTCTTTCCACTGAGCCACGTTGTTTCTCAGACGTCCAGCTTCCAACAATTCTAAGGTAATGAAACCGTCTCCAGGCAGTCAGTCATCATACTTACTGAGCACTTACTGCAAGCAGAGCACTGTACTAAGTGCTTGGGAGAGTACAATATGACAATAAACGGACACATTCCCTGACCACAGTGAACTTACAGTCTAGAAGGGGAGATAGACATTAATATAAATTAATAAGATAGATGTGCCTTCAATAAGGCTTTGAAGTAATTGTCTGTCAAATATGAAGAGGGAGGGTGTTCCCGGCCAGGGACAGGATGTGGGCGAGAGGTCGGCTGCAAGATAGACAATAATAATAATAATAATGGCATTTGTTAAGCGCTTACTATGGGCAAAGCACTGTTCTAAGCGCTGGGGGGATACAAGGTGATCAGGTGGTCCCACGTGGGGCTCACAGTCTTCATCCCCATTTTACAGATGAGGGAACCGAGGCTCCGAGAAGTGAAGTGACTTGCCCAAGGTCACACGGCAGATTCGAACCCATGACCTCTGACTCCAAAGCCCGTGCTCTTTCCACCGAGCCACGCTGCAGATGAAATCGAGATACAGTGAGAAGGGTAGCGTAAGAGGAGTGAAGTATGTGGGCTGGGTTATAGCAGAAGAGTAGCGAGGTGAGGTGGGAGGGGGCTAGGTGAATCCTTCCTTTCCCTTGAGATTCTTCTCTAGCAGGGTAACAAAGCTACCGTTTGTCACTGAAATTACTAGGGACAAGTGTTTTTTCCACATTCAAAGGAGAATTCGGATGATTAATCAACAAAGGAGACCCGTAGGTTATTAGGTGCCTGAGGGCAGCAGGAAAGTACAAAATGACAGATGTACCAACTCAGAACCCTTAGAATCACGTATTAAAGTTGAAAACAACCTTCTAGGTTTCTTATCTCTTCAGATAATAATAATAATGATGGTATTTGTGAAGCACTTACTATGTGCAAAGCACTGTTCTAAGATATAGCAACTACAGAGGTGGGTATTAGGGACAACCCATAGTGATAACTATGGTATTTGTAAAGTGTTTACTATTTAATAATAATAATAATGACGGTATTTGTTTAGCACTTACTATGTGCAAAGCACTGTTCTAAGCGCTGGAGGGATACAAGGTGATCAGGTTGTCCCACGGGGGGCTCACAGGCTTAATCCCCATTTTACAGATGAGGGAACTGAGGCCCAGAGAAGTTAAGTGACTTGCCCAAAGTCACACAGCTGACAATTGGCAGAGCTGGAATTTGAACCCATGATCTCTGACTCCAAAGCCCGGGCTCCTTCCACTGAGCCACGCTGCTTCTCTTTGGCAACTACCATTTTAAGCGCTATGACAGATGCAAGATAATCAAGTCAGAGACAAAGTCCCTGTTCCACATAGGGCTCACAGTGTCGGCAGGAGGGAGAACAGGCATTTTATCCCCCATTTTCCAGATGTGGAAACGGAGGCACCGAGATATTCAGTGACTTGGCCAAGGTCACACAGGAAGCGAGTGGCTGAACCAGGATTAGAATCAAGATCTCCTGATTCCCAGGCCCGTGCTCTTTCTCCTAGGCTACACTGTGTCTAATGCTGACAGCTACCTGATATTTATAAGACTTTTCTCTAAGGAACTCAACATACCTGACCTTCTCAACAGCCCTAACTGGGAAAGTCCAAATATGAGGCTCTCTGCCCAGCTCAGAGTCAATTTAGGTATTCATTCTCCTTAACCCAGTTTCCACAAAATCTTCTGGAACTGCATTTCAAGATATCCTGAGACAACTTGAGTCAAATATGAGGGACGCCGCTGAGATGCAGAGTTATAACACTTGTTTGGGAGGGAGATGGATGTAACAGAATCCCAGAGTAGGAAGGGACTTCATGAAGTAGTAGAGAAGAAGCACGGCAAAGTGGATAGACCACAGGTCTGGGATTCAAAAGGACCTATGTTCTAAACCCGGCTCTGCCACTTGTCTGCTGTGAGACCTCACTTAACTTCTCTGTGCCTCAGTTTCCTCATCTGTAAAAAGGGGATTAAGACTCTAAGCCCCATGTGGGACACGGACTGTGTCCAACCAGATTAGTTTTTTTCTAGCCCAGCACTTAGTAGAGTGCCTGGCCTTAATAAGTGTTTAAAAAATGCCATTTTTTAAAAAAACAGAAGTCGGCTATCCCTTGGTTTCATACCTAAACCACTAAGAAGAACCATTTACCCTTTCTCTGAAAAATCTCCAAATCATGAGATGCCCCTGAGAACTCTGACAATTAAACACAAAAGTAATTTACTGCATGCCTCAGTCTCATAGGTAAACTTCTCTTTTCAAAAGCAGAAGGGCTGATGGCTTCTACTGAGAAAAGTGACCAGAGAAGAAACAAAAAACTCGGTGTCCTGTGGGGGCTTAGCACTTGCAGATTGACTCTTGCAATTCCCCTCCTCCAGAGAGTGGCCAATGGTGACCACACCCTGCAAGAGCTGAGAAGAGCTGTACCCACCAACCTGTTGTAATTTAATTTAAGCACTAGTGTGAGATTGGTATTCTAATTCCTGCCAAATCCAGCCAAGCAGCACATCAAAAAAAAAAAAAGGTACCATTCCTTATCCACTTTCCCAAGCCCAAAATGGGCAATTTAGAACCGTCTTGTTTGCAGTCCCTCACCTAGGACAAATAATCATTCATCACAGGTTTCCCCAGTTCAAAAAACCGCTGATTTCATTTATTTTACACATTCCTTCCTGGGGAAGGGTAAAATGGCAAACTTTTGCATGCTGAGACATTTGAAAATTACATATCTACCTGTTGCCCTTTTTTTACACCAATTCCCTGGCAAAGTTCAAGAGGCATGATATGTGATTTGCAGGAAAGAAAAAGAATGTGGAAAAAATGCAATAAATGAAGGAAGACTGGGGAGGGAAGGGAAGGTGTGCTGAGCAGCTGCATGAGTCTACCGCTGCTTTGTGTACCAATGCCCCTTTTTAAACCCTGCCTGTTTTCTCTGGTAACACTCTGGGTTACTAACAGATGGGCTGGCCTTCTATCATACTTGCAAGTATGAAATGGATGCTAACAACCCAAAAGATTGCCCAGTGTTTTATGATTAGAGTGTCGCTAAAAGGCAGGAGGCCAAAGAAAAAATGGTATCGGTGTGCGTTGGAGGCCTGAACACAATGCAAGTCATGGTTTCACTTTACACTTCAGGACTCAACCCTAGTGAAAAGCAAGGAGCAGTTGTTTTGCCAGACTAATTTAGTACCCCTTGAATTTGCAGAGAGTGGACAAGAATCTCTGTATATCCTTCACTTCAGCCAACTGATATTTGCCCCTTTAGGTAGCTTTGAGCCCTTCCTTCCTCTCCCCCTTGTTCCCCTCTCCATCCCCCCCATCTTACCTCCTTCCCTTCCCCACATCACCTGTATATATGTATATATGTTTGTACATATTTATTACACTATTTATTTATTTATTTATTTATTTTACTCGTACATATCTATTCTATTTATTTTATTTTGTTAGTATGTTTGGTTTCGTTCTCTGTCTCCCCCTTTTAGACTGTGAGCCCACTGTTGGGTAGGGACTGTTCTATATGTTGCCAACTTGTACTTCCCAAGCGCTTAGTACAGTGCTCTGCACACAATAAGCGCTCAATAAATATGACTGATTGATTGATTGTCCCATTACTGCCAGGTGATTCTGAAGTTCTTTCCAAGTCCCTACTTAGTTTTTTCTAAAAATTGAGCAGCCTGATGAAGCTTACTTCTTCCCCTCCCCAATTTTCCCCTATATCAGAAACAAAAACAACTGGCCCTCCATGCTCCAGTGACAGCTGAAGACAAGGATGATGGTTTTCCTGGGATGCTGGCCCAGAGGCCAATGACAGCCTGAAGGCTGCAAAGACAATGAACGAGGTCACCAGGAGCCTGGCTCCCTCTCCCTCTCCAATCCTCAGGGGCTGAATGACGGCCTGGGAAGGTCGGCAACATCTAGCTTTACTACCGTCAAGGCTCTCATGGCCTTGCTGCTCTTGAGTCGGAATTGGATCCACCAATTCTGATCCACCACACTTTCTAACGGCAAAGTGTTTCCCAGCAGGATGGCTGACCGTCACAGGCCTTAAAATGGAGCACCGTCACCAGCAGTGTGGATGGGGAAAATGGGGCCTTTGAGCTACTCCTTCCCCGGCAATTAATCAATATTCATTCATTCATTCAATCGTATTTATTGAGTGCTTACTGTGTGCACAGCACTGTATTAAGAGCTTGGGAAGTACAAGTTGGCAACATATAGGGACGGTCTCTACCCAACAGCGGGCTCACGGTCTAGAATGATTTACTGAGCACCTACAAAGCACTCTACTAAGTGCTTGGGAGAGCATAACAGAGAGGAAACAAGATTGGAAGGAGCGTGGCCTAATTCTGGTTCCACCACTTACCTGCTGGGTAACCTTGGGCCAGTCACTTAAGTTATCTTTGCCTCAGTTTCCTCCTCAGTCAAACAGGGGACTCAAAATCTGCTCTCCCTCCCAATTAGACTGTGAACCCTAGAGTTTAGAAGAGTGCACTTAATACAATTATACCAGAATTACTAATTATTATTATTATTCCTACCCTCAAGTAGTTTACAATCTAGTAGGGGAGAGAGATAGGAAAATGATTTACAGATAGGAGGCAGGAAAAAGGGATATGTACATGAGTTGGTGGATATTTAATATATTTACAGGAGGTTGTAAGTCCACAAGGACTGAAGTAGGGCAGAAAAGCTGAGGTGTTAGTTGATGGGATATAAACTAGAGAGATTGCAAACTGATTGGAGAAGGCTTCCAGGAGGAGATGTGATTTCAGAAGGGATCTGAAGATGGGGAGAGCTGTGCTCTGTAGAATGGGAAGGGGGAGGGAGGGAGCAAGAATTCGGCAGTGGGACAGATGAGATTGAGTAGGTTGCCTGGAGAGGAACTGAGACTATAAGCTGAGGTGTTGTGAAAGAAGAGAGTGGATTGAGAGAGAGAGAGAGAGAAAGAGAGAGCATGTGAGCAAAAGAAGATAGAACAATAGAGGGACAGCATATTAACTGAGTGCCTTAAAGCCTTTGCTATGGTTGGGCAGGTCAGTAGACAAAAAGGAGATTCTAAATGTGTACGTGAATGCTTACTTCTGTGCATGTTTGACCTTAACATATATTTATTTTTATGTATGAGCTAGCTGAGTAAACCTTAGAACAAATCTATTGAACATCATCAATCGATATTTATTGAGGGCTTACTTTATGCTGAGCACTGAGCTTGGTGCTTAGGAGGGTACAACACAACAGAGCTGGTGAACATGATCCCTATATGTTGCCAACTTGCAATTCCCCAGCACTTAGTACAGTGCTCTGCACACAGTAAGCGCTCAATAAATACAATTGATTGATTGATCCCTACACACAAGAAGCTTACAGTGAATAGAAGGAGAGGCAGACATTCAAATATATTACAGACAGGAACTAGACTGTGAGCCCGCTGCTGGGTAGGGACCGTCTCTATATGTTGCCAACTTGTACTTCCCAAGTGCTGAGTACAGTGCTCTGCACACAGTAAGCGCTCAATAAATACGACTGAATGAATGAATGAACTAGATATGAACGAGAGCGCTTTGGGGCTGTGCATGGAGTGAATATCAGGTGCTTAAGGGGCACACTTTGAAGTGCAGAGGCGAATGTGGGAAATGATGGTTTAGTGAGGGAAAGACTTTTGAAGAGAGTGTGACTTTAGTGGAACTCCGAAGATGGGGAGAATGGTGATCTGTCAGACTTGGAGGGAGAGGGAGTTCCAAGCCAGAGGGAGGACACAGACAAGGGTTTGGTGGTGATACAGATGAGACTGAGGAACAGTGAGGTGGCTGGAATTAGAGAGCAAATGTGCAGACGGTTGTACTAAATTAGTGAGGTAAAATAGGGCAGGGAGAGCTGATTGGGCGCCTTAAAGTTGATGGTAAGGAGTTACTGTTTGATGTGGAGGCAAATGGGCAACCACTGGAGGCTTCTGAAGAGTGGGGAGATGTGGACTGCATTTTAGAAAAATGGGCAGCAGAGTGAGGTATGGACGGGAGTGGGGAAGAGACAGGAGGCAAGGAGGTCAGCGAGATGGCTGGTAATGATGATGATGATGATGATGGCATTTGTTAAGCGCTTACTATGTGCAAAGCACTGTTCTAAGCGCTGGGGAGGTTACAAGGTGATCAGGTTGTCCCACGGGGGGCTCACAGTCCTCATCCCCATTTTCCAGATGAGGTAACTGAGGCCCAGAAAAGCTGAGTCACTTGCCCAAAGTCACACAGCACGGCAGCAGTCTGGACGGAGAAGAGGAAAGGCAGATTCTAGAGCAGTTGTGAAGGTAGAACTGACAGGATTTTTGGACAGTTTGAGAATGCGGGTTGAATGAGAGAGATGAATCAAGGATGATGCCAAGGCTACAGGTCAGTGAAACAAGGAGGATGTTGTCTACAGTGGTGGGAAACTCAGAAGGTGGGCAGGGTTTGGGTGGGAAGATGGGGAGTGCCGTTTTGGACATATTAAGTTTGAGGTGGCAGCAGGACATCCAAGTAGAGATGTCTTGAAGTCAGCGGGAAATGTGTGACTGCTGAGAAGGAGAGATCAGGACCAGATATATAAACCTGGGAATCTCACTTGCAAGTACTTAAATCAACTTTATCCCTCCTATTTACTCTGAGAATCATGTGCTTCTTTAATGGAGCTCTTTTCCACTATTCAGCAAGTATTCTGAAACCTCCTCTTCGTGCTGCTTACTTCTCATATGACCTTTTTCAGGGATTCCTGGCAAAAGCTGCATTTCCTCTGTCTACTGGTATTTCTTCCAGATACACAATTTTTAAAAATTCTAATACTTCACTGAAGGGGAGGTTGGCAGAATAATCACTTTTCCAAGTTGGAGGTTGCTCTACGTTAAATGATATTTTCTGGCAGTAATAGAGTATCCCATAGTTCATCATTCTAGCAAGGATGTCTTCTACTTCCCACTTTGTAAAAGAGGCTCATCCTACTTGCACTTTCCTACCCCTGGGACGGTTCCTGTTTGCAGGATGCTGGTATATGTTTTAATCAGCAGCTACGCCCCTCATATTTTTGCTTTCAGAGCTCCTGCGATGTTAGGACAATTCATCAATCGTATTTATTGAGCGCTTACTGTGTGCACAGCACTGTACTAAGCACTTGGGAAGTACAATTTGGCAACATATAGAGACAGTCCCTACCCAACAGTGGGCTCACAGTCTAAAAGGACAATTGGAATAACTAAAAGGACAATTGGAATAACTACAGTGGCCCAAGTGTTCACTGGAGGTTCAAGACCCACAAAACTTCCAAAAGAGTGCAACCACGTATGATCATCACTAGTTCCATTTCTGGGGGGCAGACAGGTTTCGACAGATGACTCTGCAAATTCATTTATGTAAAACGTACATCTACTGTAGAACTAATGATCTCTTGTATCACTTGAATCAGGCTGGATGTGTTTTATTATTATGGTATTTGTTAAGCGCGTATTATGTGCCAAGCACTGTTCTAAGCGCTGGGGTAAATACAAGGTAATCAGATTGTCCCACGTGGGGCTCGCAGTCGCAATCCCCATTTTACAGATGAGGTAACTGAGGCACAGAGAAGTTAAGCGACCTGCCCAAGGCCACACAGCAGACAAGTGGCAAAATTGGAATTAGAACCCATAACCTCTGATTCCCAAGCCCGTGCTCTTGAAACTGTCTTCACCCTTCCGGATTGCAAGCCCAGTGTGGGCGGGGATTGTCTCTCTTTATTGCTGAACTGTACTTTCCAAGCGCTTAGTACAGTGGTCTGCACACAGTAAGCACTCAAAAAATATGACTGAATGAATGAATGGACTTATCTACTCAAAGGCACCCAGGTGACATAACCACTCATTTCGGCCATTTTTCCTGATTGTCGTCTTTGAAATTCTACACAGTGAAATGAGGCAATGAATGACATCTTGAATTTGCTACAGATATATGAAGTTTTTACCTGCAAGAAAAAAGGTCATTTAATGTGGTTGGCAGAAGAATTAGATTCAGAAGCAACCTTTTACAAAACCTAAAACCACAGAAGTGGTTTTAGACCCAAGCGCCGCCTAGTCTGCCTCGGTGCTGCTTTTAGGGAGCAACAGAGAGGAACCAAAATCTTTTGTGGTGGGGGCTTGTTTTTGTATTGAGATATGTAAAATTAATTAAAACGCCTTAACCAACTTATATCGCTCCAGGGGGTAAAATACCGTGGCTAATAAACCTATCTTTCTGGCAGCCCTTGCATAGGTCACAATGCATCTTCATATTCTATAAAGCCATTTTAGAACATACTGATCAGGGACAAACCGGGGAACAAACTGAGCTCCTTGGAGGCAGGAAACTGGTGTCATTTCTGTTGCTCTCCCCTAAGCACTTAATACAGTGCTCTCTGAACACAGCATACATCAAGGACTACTGATTGAGCTCCTCATTTCCTCTTCTCCCACTCCCTTCTGCGTAGCCCTTGCACTTGGATATATTACCAATATTCGCCCCTCCCATGGTCCTACAGCACTTATGAACGCATCCGTAATTTATTTACTTATATGAATGTATCCCCGTAAAACTGAAAGCTCACTGAGGGCAGAGAACATATCTACCAACTCTGTTACACTGTACTCTCCCAAGCACTTAGTACGGTGCTCTGCACATAAGCGCTCAATAAATAGGACTGATTGACTGATATTTGAGGGTTGAGCAAAATCTCCAGGTAAGTGGTAAATACCTCCTCATCCCTGTACTGACCTTCTATTATGGAGGGAGAGGGTGGTGAAAAGCAAACAGATCAAATAATAATAACAATGATGGCATTTGTTAAGCACTTACTATGTGCAAAGCACTGTTCTAAGCGCTGGGGGGGCGGATACAAGGTGATCAGGTTGTTCCACTTGGGGCTCACAGTCTTAATCCCCATTTTACAGATGAGGGAACTGAAGCTCTGAAAAGTTAAGTGACTTGCCCAAGGTCACACAGCAGACATGTGGCAGAGCCGGGATTCGAACCCATGGCCTCTGACTCCAAAGCCCATGCTCTTTCCACTGAGCCATGCTGCTTCTCAAATGTTGCCTCCTACCTCTCGAAGGCTAGACTATAAACTCCCTGAGAGCAGGGACTGGATTTGTAACTCTGGTGTAGTGTACTCTCCCAAGTGCTTAGTACAGTACTCTACACACAACAGCACGTAATAAATACCACTGCTGGATTTATAGAAGGCCATTTTGGGTTCATTTTGCACCCAACCATACACCAACAGGGTAGTCACAGTGTAGTACCACCCCCAGTGAAAGGCATGGGAAAACTAAATAGAGAAGCAGCGTGGCTCAGTGGAAAGAGCACGGGCTTTGGAGTCAGAGGTCATGGATTCAAATCCCGGCTCCGCCACTTGTCAGCTGTGTGACTTTGGGCAGTCACTTCACCTCTCTGGGCCTCAGTTCCCTCATCTGTAAAATGGGGATGAAGACCGTGAACCCCCCATGGGCCAACCTGATCACCTTGTAACCTCCCCAGAGCTTAGAACAGTACTTTGCACATAGTAAGCGCTTCCTAAATACCATTATTATTATTATTATATAAATGCAAGTAGACCTAGAAAACAAAACAAAAATTGCCACTTGCTAGTCCAAAAAGAAGCATTAAGTCTTGGGGAAGAAAATTTTTTAATGAGGAAAAAAAAAAATCCTAAGCAGGAGCCTCTCTTGAACTGATACAAGCCTATTAGAGAGGGTCGGTTATTGGGGATGGACTGGGACAAAATTCCACTTTGAGATATGAGGAGAAACTGGATATTGGTTCATCCATCGCTGAGACTGAGGCATCACAGAGAAACCAGTGAGACAAGATCTCACAAGATGAGCATGTTTGGGAAGATTTACTATCCTTCTGAAACTACGATTTAGGCCACAGAGCTTATCAAACTCTTAAACACCAATCCAATGTTAGCAGTTTCAGAACTGCGCAAACCCAGCCCAGTATTAGACTGAACTGACCTCTTTTTTTAAGGTATTTGTTAAGTGCTATGTTCCAGGGACTGTTCTAAGCGCTAGGGTAGATACAAGGTAATCAGGTTGGACACAATTCCTGTCCCACATGGGGCTTCCAATCTTAATCCCCATTTTACAGATGAGGCAAATGAGGCACAGAGATGTTAAGTAATTTGCCCAAGGTCATGAAGCAGACAAGTGGCAGAGCCAGAATTAGAACCCAGATGCTTCTGGTTCACAGGCCTTTGCTCTAACCACTACACTATGCTGCTTCCGAGCAGCAGGTGACCTCTAAACTCACCCCTAATATTAGCACATTTGCTTGACAGACACAGAGGAAGCCTTTGCACCACCCTGTTCCTGGCCTCCCAATCCATTATTTACCCTGGACTTGGGATTGCCCCAACTCCAGGAAACCTGCTATCAGGGTGCAGGGCCACCAGCACCCCAAAACAATTGCCCTTTTAGGCCAATCGTGAGGAAGAGTCATGGAGGGTCTTCATGACCCTAATGAAGTGTTTGCCGAGTTGCCAAGTTCCCAATCGTTTCCTTGAAAACGAGGCTGCTAAATATTTACATTAAAGAAACGGGCAGCATCAGTAAATTGTAAATTTCAGCCTACCCGATGTACCTTTTCAGTTGGATTTGTAGATTCAGTCTGTTCACCGAAGAGCCCCTGGCCACTGACTTATCTACCCAAGATCCCGAAAAAGTGTGTATTAAATATTTGCCAACTTGCTTGTGGTGGTCACATTTCAGACACAGAGCTGGGTAATAATTACGATTAAAATAGGCTGCGATTAATGGCTGCAGAAAGATGGCAGGGATACCTAGGAGCATACTGTAATAGCCAGAATTGTTTGGACACTGAAGAAGCCTAGTGTAAAGCTCTGATACCTCCATCTGATTTTACAGATACTCTCAAGAAAACTGCCTGACTCTTCTTCCTTTCTCCCGCTACCACTGACATTTCCAAGAAACACAAAAGAATTCCTATAAGCATCTTATCCATGTCTTTCTGGGCCAGACGAGTGGTCCGCCCAGCCGACTGTTCTGTCCCTGCCAGTACCACCACATGATCTTTGGAGAAACAGTGTGATGGTTGCCCGCCGCCCTCGTGTTTACGGCTGTTCTGTCAAATGTAACCTATCATCCATGAAACTATCGGATGGAAAAATGAAGTATCTAAACCTTTCCTGAACATTTTAACATCCGGCCTCCCCAGGTGTTATTTCCCAGAGAGGAATAATGGAAAAACCTTCCAGCCGGTGCCCTCAATTCTGTATTTTGCAGACAGGAGGCTCCAGGAAATAAAAATGGGATGATCGCTCAGAAAACTGGAGCAATGTTTACTCACTGTTCCATCATGCTCTGGTCCAGTGAATCTGTTTCAGTGGGGGTTTCAGGCAGAGGATAGCCAGAATCTTGCACCTGACACAATTCCTCATCTGTGATAATATCAAACACAGCATCGTCTGGAGGTTTGAAGTCAGCATTTGTAACTGCATCACAGAAGAGATCAAAAGGCAAATTACAGACGGCATGAGAGGGCCTATGATGAGATGTGGCATTTAGGCCTGTGATCAGCGAGCTGATGGAAGAAGGACCCACATACTAATTCTCAGTTTGACTCGGAGTTACATAATTCAAGAGTCAAGAAGACGTGCCCCAGTTTCATAATTAAAGGCCCTTGGGTGCTCTGCATGATAAACTTCAAGCCGTAGACAGCTTTCCAAATCTGAGTGCTTGTAGGTGCTTGCATTTTAACTGAAGTCCTACAGTCTGAAAATTCTTTCAAAGAAGAAACCAAAAACCAAAAAAGAAACTTTCCCTTAAAAGAACCCTGAAAAGTAAAAAGTTAATGTATCGGGTCTGCAAAAATCAAGGATGTCAGAGTTAACCTTTGAGTTGATGCCAATACAATCTCTTTGAAAGAGGGTTTCCAGTTTACCCGCATGAGGAACCCAAAACCCTTGGCCTGTTTTGGCCTTCTTTAGAGATTAGCAAAAATTAGCACATGGGACTAACACCCCGATCTCGTCAGCTGATTTGCGGAAACAAACTGTGAAAATGATATCACAGTTTTTAACCCAGCAGAATCAGCAGAAATCAGCATGGGTGCACAGACTCATAGTCTGGAGGAAACTAAGTCTGGCCTTAAAAAAAAAAATCAGGTGGTAGGAAATAAATATTAAAAAAGCTTGGGGAAAATGTTGAAGTCTGCCTTGTCGATTAAAGTGCATGCTACTAAAGGAAAGCATCATGTCTTTTAACTTGGTTATGACCTTGCATGTTTTTGTTCACAGTTTAATTAGGCTAAAAAAATCATTCTTGCTATCAAGGTGCAAACAACCAAAGAGACAAACACAAGTCAGATGCAGAGTAGATTTTTTTCAAGGAAGTTAGAGAGCGGTTTATCCAATTCAAGACATGAGAAAGATTTTATAAGTTCTTTCATTTTAGGGGCATTTTTCATTTCACTCTTTTTAAGGCAGTATGGAAGTAGGATGGTACGGTTTTGTCTCTTCACGGATGTCTACTCACTGCACAGTCTATTAAATAACAAATGACTTGTTTGCTGATGAGGTGGGCTCCTCTCCATTCTTCTTTTTGGCTCTGCCAGCTCTTTCTCTCAAATTTTCTCTCAAAAATGTATATAATCCTACCAGATATTGTGCAGGCAGGCAGAGAAGAATGTAGGCATTAGTTTCAGTATTTCTTAAATAATTCAGTCTGAATGGGGTCAATTTTGTCATCTTCTAGAAGTTAAGCAGGCCAGGATGTGACCAAATTTCTAACAGAGGGTGGTTTTGCCTCACCTGCCTCTGGGTTCCGGGCCAAGTATGCTTCTTCAGTGCTCTTGCTTCTCTAGTGCTCTCGCAAGTCCTATTAAGCTCCGTGATACTACGTGATGGACAGTAGGAAACCGAACAACTTCCTCCCCTCCTAGGCCTCACTAGCTCTTCTAGAACCCTGAGTCTCTGCCTAAAATGTTTTGGCTCCACTTATTCTGGGAGGACAGATCCGGGTCTCCCATGAAAAGACGCGCAGGACATTCAAGCAAGGTTTTGAAAATGAATACAAAGTAGCCGCATCTGGAAGAACTGAAAAGGCTTAGTGCCAAGGACTAACTAGACAGCGGTTGAAGGATAAGGCATGGAGAGATGCAGAGTAGTTTACTGGAGGATGAAGAGGTGGGGGGGAAGTGTCTGACCTGTTACTCCAGGGGTCTGATCCCCTGGAGTCTGGGGCATCGCAGAAGGGAGCTCGTCCTGGGAGGTGCTCAGGCTGGATCCTCCGGGGGATCCGGTGCCTTCAGTGAGCTTCTTGAAGCAGGCCCGGCAGCAGCGTTCCTTCTTGCCGCTGTGTTTGGTCATGACATAATTGTTACAGCAGTAATAGCAGAAAATACGGCCACAGATCCTGATGACGAAAAGCATTCAAGGAATGATAACGGGCCCGAATCCTGTCCAAGACTCGAGGCTACACCAAAACAAACTCAGGGTCCAAGGAGAGGCTCCTCCTTAATTCTCTCAAGGCACTAGTTGCTTGTACTGCTCCTCTCTGTGCCTCTCCAATGTGGTTCTTTACAGCCACCACCCGAATGGCAGAATCACGGGCAATGCAGGCCCCGTTGCCACGTTCGGTCAGTCTCTAGATTCTGCTGGGTCTGGTTTGAACAGTCTTAAACCCTTTCTATGCAACAAGTACTGTGCTAAGTACAACACACAAGATAATCAGTTCAGATGTGGTCTTCTTCTAGAATACTGCATGTATTCAACGCTTGATTCATCACTTTGACGACCACCATCCGTAACAGCTACAACTCTTAATCACTTCCTGTCTAGCTTACTGGAACAGCCTCCTTAATGGTCTCCTGAACTCAAACTTCTTCTTCCCACTTCAATCTCTAGACTGTGGGCTTGCTGGGGGGAGGGAACGTGTGTACCAACTCTGTTGTCCTATACTCTCCCGAGTGCTTCGTACAATGCTCTATGCTCAATAAATACCATTGATGATGAGCTAATCTAGATTCACTATTTAGACATATGTCTCCCTTCCTCAAAAACCTCCAGTGGCTATCCATTTCTCTTCACATAAACAAACTTCTAAATATTTGCTGCAGGTTCTCTCACAGGTGACACCTGCTTACCAATTACCCTGTCTCTTCTCTTGCTATGACCCAGTTCACACCCTTCACTCCTCTCATGCTAATCTTTTAAAAATACCTTGCTCATGTCTCTCCCATTAACAGTCCATCGTGTAACCTTTCCCCCACCCGGAATTCCCACTCCAACTTCAACATTCTCCTAAAAAGCCACTCCTCCAAGAAGTACTCCCTGACTAATCCCGTCACCTTCCTGAAAACGCCAACCCATCACCCACCTTAACAGCTGCATGCTTTAATTTTTTTTCAATTTAAATATCTACTTTTGTTTTTATCATCTGTAGCTGTGGCGTGCTCTGACACTTGCACCTGTTGTATATTTCACAAGCTCTATCTCCTCCATTAGACTGTACGCTCTTCAAGGGCAGGAACCCCGGCTACCCTTTCGGTTGAATGTTCCCCTGTAAACGCTGCACCCAACAGATGCTCAACAATGTTGATGAGGTCCACAAGCATCACAGCAGAGATAGCTTGGGTAAAGATGTAGTTTAACACCTTTGAACTTTGCTGGGAAACAGAGGACGGCAGGAAAACATGCTCCCTCTCCTTTTCCTACTCTAAATTCACTGGGATTTAAGATGGGCTATTCTCCCATTAAGTTGAGGGGAGTGGGAAGAACTTGATCAGCAAAATAATGAACATTTGCTATTTCACTTGAATAGAGTACAGTTGTCCTTCAGACACCAATGATTGGGGGGAAAAAAAGTATGTTTTACTGACACTAGCACATAAGTTTGAGGGTAAGGGCTTATAGGAGAGGGCTAGCTGGTGAAAGTAACATTACGAGAACATGCTGCTCAAGTCCTTCTGGACATTAGGGTTGCCTTTTCATGCATACATTGATTTGGGAGACCTGAGTTCTAATCCTGGCTCCACCATTTGCCTGCTGTGTGGCTTTGGCAAGTCACTTGAATGCTCTGAGCCTCAGTTTCCCATTTCTTCATCTATAAAATGAATGAGACAAGAGCTGTGTCCAGTATGATTATCTTGTATCTACCTTAGCATTCTGTACAGTGCTTGGCACAGATTAAGTGTTTAAGAAATACAATTATTATTGTTTGGAGGGAGGCTACATGAACTACTGTCTCAACCCCAACCTATATCCTGAAAAGCTACATATTCCCATTCTAAAGTACCGAATCCTTACGCTGCCTTGAAATGCCCCACGACTTGAATGATATCAAGTGCAATCAGTTTTCCAAGGGTGCAATCCAACTCCCTGCCTGGGACTCCCTCCCACTTCAAATACTTTTAAATGGTATTTGTTGAGTTCTTATTATGCGTCAATGCGCTGTTGGACTCCCTCCCACTTCATATACTTTTAAATGGTATTTGTTGAGTTCTTACTATGCGTCAAACGCTGTTTCACGCAGATACAAGTTAATGAGGTTGGCCACAGTTCCTGTCCCATATGGGGCTCACAGTCTAAGTGCGAGTGAGAACAGGTACTGAAACCCCATTTTACAGTTGAGGAAACTGAGGCACAGATAAGTGACTTTCCCAAGGTCATTCACCAGACAAGTGGCAGAGCCGGGATTAATACTACTAATAATACTAATATTAATAATGATGGCATTTGTTAAGTGCTTACTACGTGCAAAGCACTGTTCTTTGAGTCCCAGGCCCGGGCACTTTCCATACTGCCGCTTCATAACTGACATATCATGGCTTGCCCCCTCTTCAAAGCCCTTCTGAGAACAAATCTCCTGCAGGAAACCATTTTCAAGTAATCTCTAATATTTCCACCTTGTATTCCCCAGTTTCCACCTCAGCTCTTCCACTCCACCTAGGCACCTGAGTTACCACAGGTTCCATAGCACGTATGTACTTACCTTACATTTTCTATTCCTCCGCCTATCTGTAACTTAAATATCTGTCTACCCCACTAGATTGGAAGCTTTCTGAGGGCAGGGACAGTGCCTTCTAACTTTTTTGCACTCTCCCAAGAACTTTGTACAGTGCTCTGCACTGAGTCAGGCACAGAGTTATTGATGATGGTGAATACAGGTCTGTCCACATTCACCATCAATGCAAAACTCCACCACTGACCTGCAGTGGTGACGACGTATCATCCAGCTAAACTCCTTCTTACAGTCAAGGCAGTGGTTCACCTCCGTGTCTCCGAGCCATCGTTCCTCCGCATTCAGCTTCTGCTGGAATTCCAATGCATCCGATTTTTGCCAGAGAGCATCTTTATCCCTATGGATGAACAACAGAAAAGAAAGGAGAAAAAAACCCACAAAGGCCTTAAAACCATCCCTGCAGCCTATCTTAGTATGAGCTATATCATCAAATATATGTCTAAGGAATGAAGAATGAGGAATGAGTATGAGGAAAATCATCAAAATTTTACGACAATTGGGAACCCTGTACAAAGCGGTTTTTGACATTTTTGCTATAAAGGAATACTTTACAAATATCTGGTTTCTGTCTTGCAAACTGCAAAAAATATTAGATTTGCAAAACTTCAATAGCCTAGCACATTTCCTTTGGTCCAACCCACACTTACCCAATGCCACTTCCTCTCCTGTCTACCTTCTCATCTCGTCTTTCTATTTCCTACAGCAATAGGTTAAGAGAAGCCAAAAAGCTAAATACTCTCCCAAAACCAGAATCCACTGAAAACCGTACAAAGAAGGGTGCGGGAAAGAGAGGCAGAATACATTTGTTATTTTGGCCTATGATTTTTCATGATGCCTTCTGGCAGCGTTCTTAATTGTTTATTTCCCAGTTTCAGACAGTCTGAGGTTGTTTGGTACGCAGATACAGAAACTAAGTTGAATCTTAGAGGTGTCTAATTTACTTCTAAGTTTCAGACTAAGACTGGGAAAATTTGTTTCCTACAATCACTATCAAATAGACAGAACTAATGAAAACGCCTAACCCTGGCACTTTAATTCTTAGGCTAGGTTTTTTGTGGCTCTTCCAAAATCCTTCCATCTTTCTAGAAAAAGGAAAAGCCACACTCAAGAAAAACTCAATCCTTTTCACACGTTTACAGGAATCTCTGCATCCTCTATCCTGGAGTCCTGGTGGATTTTGAGTCACTTTTGCTTTGAGGGGCCACATCACACCTCTTGACTAGCATTCCTTCCACAGAGGCAGTACGACTGTGCTACCTTCGGGCAAAATTAATTCCTTGATTAAACGTGAATAAAATGTTATGAGGAAAACAACCCACTAGGCTACATGAAAAATGGGAAAATCATATTAACCCAGTTTTAGCAGCTAGCTTAACCCCATGAATGCAAAAACACTTAACAAAGAGTATTTAACTGAGCAAGATTTTAAAGGAAGAGAAATAGTAGTGTCTTAAATTCCTATTACGTTCTGATTAAGTCCTGTTTAAAATATTCTCTCCTGAATTGGCATAAACGTCTCTATGCCCACCTGAGAAGTTCTATTAGTCGCTCTTCAAGATATTTCTTGGTTTTGTTCAGGTCATCCAGGTCAGCCAACATCTTCTGGTCATTTCTCTCTCGTTCCTGTACTTCCTGACTGAGTTTATTACGAAAGCCCTCCAACTCTTCACTTACTCCAGTAAGTTCCTTTTGAGTCCTAGTAGAGAAACAGGAAGACTTTGGTTTTTAAGCTTCACATCTGAATTGACAACATGGTTCTTCCCTTAAGTCCCAGCCACAGCCGAGCTTGGGCTCTCCTTCCTCAGGGTGATACCCACTGCCCCAGTTTTGACCAGTAGCTTTTGACTTTCTCCAGTTGCTCTGCCCTCAAACCCTTGTGCTCTGCCCAATTCTTGACTGTTCGTGACACCCCAAACGTTCACAAAATGGAAGGGGAAAAGCGAGATTCACAGTTTTGTCGACAGCATGGGTCCTTTCACAGTCCTACTGAAACCTCCCTCAGAGGACATTACACACTGCTATCACCGACATTTCCCACACCCAATCCAACTCTTTTTAGGTGGTGTATGATAGTAATAATAATTGTGGTGCTTGTTAAGAACTTATAATGTTCCAGGCACTGTACTAAGTGCTGGGGTGGATATAAGCAAATCGGGTTGGCACAGTCCCTGTCCCACAAGGGGCTCACAGTGTCAATCCCCATTATAGAGATGAGGGGACTGAGGCATAGAAAAGTGAAGTGACTTGCCCAGGGTCACACAGCAGACAAGTGGCAGAGCCGAGACTAGAACCCATGACCTTCTAACTCCCAGGCCCCTGCTCTACGCACTAAGCCACATTGCTTCTATATCTTTAATTAATTTATTTATACTAATGCCTGTCTCCCCCTCTAGAGTCAGACATTAATGGGCAGGGAATGTGTCTGTTTATTGCTAGTACACTGCTTAGTACAGTAAGCACTTAGTACAGTGAGAAGCAGCACGGCTCAGTGGGAAGAGCCTGGGCTTTTGGAGTCAGAGGTCAGGGGTTCAAATCCCGGCTCCACTAATTGTCAGCTGTGTGACTTTGGGCAAGTCACTTCACTTCTCTGGGCCTCACTTACCTCATCTGGAAAATGGGGATGAAGACTGTGAGCCCCCCGTGGGACAACCTGATCACCTTGTAACCTCCCCAGGACTTAGAACAGTGCTTTGCACATAGTAAGCGCTTAATAAATGCCATCATTATTATTACAGTGGTCTGCACACCGTAAGCGCTCAATAAGTATGACTGAATGAATAAAAGTACCTTAACTCCATTTTTGATTTTTTTTTTTTTTAATTGATACCAGAAAGTGTTGCTGAATTAGCTTACAGGCCGGCAGGCCTCAAGGGGGTGGCTCTTCCCTACAGCAAGGGTCGGGAGACTATAACTCATAAGCCAAACATGGCTCTTCCTGGAAATAAATGCGGCTTTGAGCAGAGGAACCCACCTGTGGAGCTGGCATCATGACATCCTTAGAGTCACCTAAGGGTGACATCCTTAGCTTTGCCCCCGCCGCAGCAAGAACCTCGGCAGGGTGTAGCTGAGCTGAATGCCTCTCTGAGCCAGAAAGAGGCTGAGGGGGGGAGACAAGATGATGGCTCTTTCCCACACTAGACGGCAGGGCCCTAACTCTAACCCCTTCCCTAATAGAGAGGAAGAAATTCACCATTTGCAAGTTTGTCCTCCGTCTCTCTCTCCCCTCAGTAGCAGGGTAGGCCATACGCCAGTCTTACCAAGTCCTCCTGATTATCATCATCATCAATCTTATTTATTGAGCGCTTACTGTGTGCAGAGCACTGTACTAAGCGCTTGGGACGCACAAGTTGGCAACATATAGAGACAGTCCCTACCCAACAGTGGGCTCACAGTCTAAAAGGGGGAGACAGAGAACAAAACCAAACATACTAACAAAATAAAATAAATAGAATAGATATGTACAAGTAAAATAAATAAATAAATAAATAGAGTAATAAATATGTACAAACATATATACAGGTATATATATAAATACGACTGATTGATAGTATTGAAAGCACAGGGGGAGTTAAAAGTATAGATAATTGGTGAGGGTAATGGGCTTGGCAGGCGATGAAGGAGAAGTAACGGGGCAGAAATAGAGAGGACAGAGTTAAAACAAGCAAAGATCTGAAGTGGCCGAAGTCAACCTGGTGCCTAGATACCGAGGCATGACAGAAATGTATTAAGGAGGTGGCAAAGAGTTCCACCAAGACAACTTGCAGGCTGGATTTTCTTTAAAAAAAACAACAACCAAACAACAAAAAAAACCCAAACACATCTCCCCACTCCTCAAGAACCTGATTATCCTTGCTTAGCTTCTCCTGTTGGTTCTAAGGAAGGACAGCTTATTCTGAGTTGGCGTCACAGTAAACTCCCCTGCAAGCTGGGCAGGAGTAGGGATGGAAGCAGGGACAAGGGGTGACACAGGATCCCCACCTCTGTCCTTCCCTCCAGGCACCAGCAAGCTGCTAGCAGGAGCTGGGACAAAAGCCAAACCATGGTCTTTCCCACCCTTCTCTTCAATTTTCTTTGCCCCTTCACCCTCC
This sequence comes from Tachyglossus aculeatus, assembly GCF_015852505.1. Lineage (NCBI taxonomy): Eukaryota > Metazoa > Chordata > Mammalia > Monotremata > Tachyglossidae > Tachyglossus > Tachyglossus aculeatus. The sequence continues at coordinate 36,720,990 of NC_052067.1, read as the reverse complement.
TCTTCTCCTTCCCTTTCCTTTCTCCCTTTCCTTCCCCTTCCCCTCTTCTATCACTGCGGTGGCAATGGTTGTTAACTACGAAGCAGCCACGTGGTGCAATGATGTCCTCACACTGCCTTGTGGAAAATCCCATGTCAGTAGGGGACCAAAACTCTATGGTTTCTTCATGCATCAACTGCTTAAACATTTCATTTGATTTGGTTCCTCTGCACAAAAAGGGTGCTGACCCATGCTTTACAAGATAAACAAATAAAATACACAGAAAGGTGATTCTTCGGATGGTCACTACAAATGAGCAAAATGCTGTGCTAATGATTGGCTCCCAACCAAAAAAGCCCTGAGTTTTAAGTTGACCAGGACTGATTAAGGTTTTCAGAAGTAACACTGAAAAAAAACCAACCCACAGGTTAGGCTGGATTTTTGACCCAGGACATATTCACTAGGTTGTCAAGGTGGAAATGACAAGTAACTCCGGATGAGAGTTGGGTTTTTTTCTTTCAGGTCAACCTAAAGAATGAACAGTAGCCTTGGAACATTATTAAAGCATCACAAGGCAGAGGGAGTGCTGTTCTTGGTCAATGAAGAATGTTATCAGGGCCCTGGCTAATCCTGAAAATACTCATGTAATCCAACATTAGATTATTTCACAAAGGAAATACGAAATGGAACGGATGTGTCATTTTGGGGGAAAACCCCATCTTTGGTCCTTTTATCTGAAACATCAAGTTCAACTTGCTAAACTAATAATCTTGAAATATCTCCCGACCATAAACAGTAAATTTCTCTAAGACAAACTGCAGCAAACTAAAGTTTCTTTACTTAATGTGATACTTTCTAGGTCTTCTGAGGAGGAAGAGGGGGCAGGGAGGGTAAAATAGTGTTCACCACAAAATGTTTCTAGCCCAATATCCGTGGTGTTTGTTACATACTTACCACACATGAAGTGATGAGACAGATACGAGAAATCATGTCGGACACAGTCCCCGACCCACATGGGGCTCAGGAGAACGGGTATTTAATCTCCATTTTACAGATGGAGAAACTAAGGTCACCCAGCAGGGAAGTGGCAGAGCTAGGATTAGAACCCAGGTTCTCTTAATCCAAGGCCCATGGTCTTTCCACTACATCATGATGCTTCTCTTTTATGTGTCACCCTGACTTGTTTCCTCTATTCATCCCCCCTCCCTGCCCTTCAGCACTTATGTACATATTTACAATTTATTTATTTATATTAATGTCTGTATCCCCCTCTAGACTGTAAGCTCATTGTGGGGAAGGAATGTGTCTGTTATATTGTACTCTCTCAAGTGCTCTGTACACAGTAAGTGCTCAATAAATACGACTGACTGAATGACTGACTTCTTAAGAGATAAGACGGGCGACCCACTCTCTTTATTCTTCATCTGTAGACTTTTGGGCAGCATCAAAGAGCAGGATGAATGGGATGACTAACCTCTCCAAGTTTTCACTCAGGGATGTCACTTCCTCTTCTTTTTTTAGCATGGCGGCTTCGTGCTTGGTCAGCTGTTCCACTGCGTGATCTAGTTTCCTACCCAGGTCGGTTTTGGTAGCCTAGCAAAAGAATATATAAAAATTGATCCAACCTCTAGTAGGCAGAAGTTCCAGTGTGACTAGGGGGTTGTTGGTCCAATTGGGGGATGTCAGTTTTTAAAGGGAGCGTAAAGAAATCTAAAATGTGAAAGCACCGCGGCACAGGGAGACACAGAGACTGTGAGCTCCTGGTGGGCAGCGATGATACCTACCAACTGCAATGTATTGTAGCCTCCCAAGTGCTTAGTACAGTGCTCTGCACACAGTAAGCAGACTGAGAGAGGAACAACTTCCTTATATAGGAGTAAACCAAAGTTTGGTTGGAACCACGTCACCCCAGCATTGCACCCTGCCACGTGCTTTGGGCTTAAATTACCAAGGACAGAATTCTTAGAGTTGCTTTAAGTGGGAGCTACCCTCAGTGCTAAATTTTATTTTGATCACTGAGCGAGCAAGGGGATGGACTTCTGGGGTTCAGGAGAGAGGGAGGCAGAGAGAAGAGAGCGACAGAGGTAACAAAATCTCCCATCCTGTCCCAGGAGACTGACGGACGTCGAGAAAGCCCTTCTCAGAGCATGGAAGCGGTGCATAAAATCTCTGCCGCCCTTGGATCCAAGTGGGAAAAAGAGAAGCCTTCCGGATGAGCCTTAGTCTAAACAGACTAGAGAGAGAGTCCTGCTTCTAACCATGGGGAGGGGAAAGAAACAGCTTGATCCCAGCCTTCATCTACCATCTACTGCACCCAGTAAGCACTCAATAAGTACCACTGATTGACTGACTGACCTTGGAATTGTGTCTCCTGGCTGTCCCTTGAAAGTTATAATTTGACTGTTTCTGTTGGATACGTTTCAAAATGGGGCTCACCAACCAGAGAACAAAAGCCAGATGACTGAATTACTAAATGAAGAAATTCCGCCCTCAGAGCACATTGATAAAGCCTCATCTTTGCCTTCCCAATTTGTCCCCAGGCTCTTTGTCAGCAGCCAGGTGCATTTGCCCCCTTAAAACATTAAGAAATTGCTATTCGAACACACTGATTGTTCCTTCAGTGTTGCCTAGGTGAAAGCCCACCTTAAGCTCTGAGACCTCCTTCTCTACAGCCTGCAACTGTTGCTTCTTCTCTTCCAGCTGCCCCTTCACGTTCTTGCACTCTTCACTCACCGTCTGTCCCAAGTAGAAAGGGCAATTATTAGTCATCTCCACATTTCCACCTATTTTGGAAACAGCTGAAAAATATGCAGTGTTAGAGCACAGATCTATCTGACTGTCAGAAGAACCAGTGCTCAGGGATCTGGGTTTGACTGGGGGGCAAAATCCCCTTATGCTCAGTCCCTGGACTACAGTTTAGCTTAAAACCTGTAACGGTCCACTTCAGACAGAGCCTAGGTTTGACTTTGAGTCCTGGGAACAATGACCCCATTTTCTGCCACAGGCAGTGGACAGCAAGGTCAAAGATTTAAAAAAAGGTTTAGGTCACTGTCCTAGACCACCTCAAGCCACAGTAACACTTCTTGTAGCCCTACTCTGCTTTCCCATCTGACGATCACCTACACAATAATAATGATAAATACACAGTTATAATGATAACATTAATGATAGCTATTTGTAAAGTGCTAACTGTGCGCCAAGGACTGGGGTCGATGCATGATAGTCAGAATGGACACAGTCCCTGTCCCAGATGGGGCACAGTCTCAGGGGGAGGGAGAACAGGTTTTTAATCCCCATCTTATATGCAGATGAGGAAATCGAGGCACAGAGAGGTTAAGTGACTTGCCCAAAGTCACACAGAAGGCAAGTGGCAGAGCTGGGACAAAATCTGGGTCTCCTGACTTTCAGGACTGGGTTCTTTCCATTGGGTCACAAATTTGGTTGCAGACTACCGCATTTGCTTCTCTACAGTATCCTGGGTCACGTCCACCAATCACAAATTAATAATGATGGCATTTGTTAAGCGTTTACTATGTGCGAAGCACTGTTCTAAGCGCTGGGGGGGATACAAGGCAATCAGGTTGTCCCAGGTGGGGCTCACCGTCTTCAACCTCATTTTACAAATGCGGCTCAGAGAAGTGAAGTGACTTACCCAAGGTCACACAGCAGACATGGCAGAGCTGGGATTAGAATCCGCAACCTCTGATTCCCAAGCCCATGCTCCTTCCACTGAGCCACGCTGCTTCTCAACAATATTACTTGTTTATTTTTTTTTAATGGCATTTATTAAGTACTTACTATGTGCAAAGCACTGTTCTAAGGGCTTGAAACCAAAGTGCCTGGATTATTTTTCAACAGCTCATGAATAATATATATATTTTTTTAAAATGCAGTAGACTGTGCCTGACTCCCTAATTTCTCCCCTCAGCGGAAATGTGTTGCATTAACAGAAGTCACACCTGGAGTTACGAAGGCTAGGTTAAGGCCCAAGCGTGTGTTCTGCCAGGACTTCTCTTCAGGGATACTTGGCTGCTTTTTCTTGAACAGGATGGATGGAAACCTCACCCCATTAAACGCTTAAAACTAGACCTTCACCTGCAACTCTGTAGAAGCACCCTCCCGCCACCCACTTCCTCAGGGCAAGATCTCCAAGGGTGCCGCCCAAGGAAGGAAAATACATTCCCTTATTTTCTATTCACGCGCATCACCTTGAACTTGGTCTGACAGTTCATGATCTCAGTGCTCATCTGGAATTTCACGGTCGAGAGCTCTTCTTTTCCCACCTCCCGCAGGCTCTGGGCCTGTTTCTCAGCCAGATCCAGCTGTGTCTGGAGGCTGAGGAGGGCCTCAGACCTCTCCTGTGCCACCCTCAGCTCCTCTTGCAGGCTTTCCTTGTCCTGTTGGAGCCCAACCACATCTTGTTGCAAGTCCCGGAGCTCCCTCGCCCCCGCCTCCTCCACGTCTTTGAGTTTCTGGGTGGCCTGCGCCAGCCTCTCCTCCACCTGCCCCTTCTCCGCCGTCAGAGCGCAGACCTGAATGCCTAGCTCTGCGGTGTCGGTGTTGGCTCGGTGGAGCTGCTCTCGCAGCTCGGCATGCTCCAGCCGGGCCACCTCGGCATCCTGCCTCACGTGGGACAGTTCTTCCTGGAGACCCTGCACCTCTTGCTCCCTCTCAACCCTCCCTTGGGCCTCTCTCTCCTTCTCCTTCCTCAGGGCCGCCTCTCTCTCTGCGCACCGCAGCAGCTCCTGAACATGAGCCCGGTTGAGAGACTCGCTCTGTTCCTTCAGCTGCCGGACTAGAGCCTTGTGCTCTTCCAGGCGGGCTTCGGCTCCCTTCAGCTGGCTCTGAGACTTCTCTTGGTTGCCCGTGGCCTCTTGGAGCTGGGCTCGGAGGTCGACCGCCTCGCTTTGCAACCGGGCGACCTCTCCCTGCTGTAGCTCCATCTGCTTCTCAGACAGGGCCAGCTGGGAGGCCAACTCCTGGTTTCCTTTTTCCGGGAGGGTGCTCGGTTCCACCTGGGCCTTCTCCAGCGTGTCCCGCTCCGTGCTCAGGGCCTTGATCAGTCTGGACTGGTCCAGGCACGTGCTCCTGAGGCTCTGCAGCTCTCCCTCGTGGGCCTCCGCTCGCTGCCGACACCTCTCCACTTCATCTCTCAGCCGCTGGCACTCGCTCTCCTTGCCTTGCAGCGCCGCGTCTTTCTCCGCCACCTGGGCCCTCATGGTCTCCTTGGCCTTCTTCACGGCCAGGAGGCTCTTCTCCATCTGGTCCCCGATGTGCCGGATGCTGGCCTGCTCCGCTTCCAGGGAAGCCAGTGAGCCCTTGATGGCCGCTTCGCGTTGCCTCAGTTCCTCGTAGTCCACCTGGAGGGCCTTGAGCTTGCCCTCCAGGATTTCGTTTCGCCGGTTGGCATTCTGCAGCTCCTCGTCCAGCTCTTTGTTGGCCTCACGGAGCTTCTCTTCCTTCTCATCCACCGACACCTGGGCGTCGTCGATCTGACTCTGGAGGTGCTTCTCAGATGCCTTGAGCATAGCAACTCCTACTTCTAAGGAGGCATTGGACTCCTGTAGGCTCTTCTGCTCCTCTTCGAGCTTCTTCCTGGTCTGCTGCAGGAGGGAGTTCTCGGATCTCAGCTCCTTGCTCTTCTCCCCGATCTCGCTGAGCTCCAAGCTCTGCTGCCCCGTAAGGAGCTCCAGCTCCCCGACCTTCTGGCTGAGGTGGTCCCTGTCACCCAACAGCTGTTTCCTCTCCTCCTCCAGGTCGCTCACGTGCTGGTTCACCTGGGACAGGTGCCATTCCAGCAGCTGCAACTGCTTAGCCAGGGATCTGGCCTCCTGCTCCAGCACATCCCTCTCAAGCCCCAGCTCTTCTCTACAACTCCTCTCCGCTTTTCTCGCTTCTTCCAGTTTCTCCTCCAGCGCCCGGGAGCTCACCAGAGATTCTTCCAGCTGGAGCCGGAGGTCAGTCGCCTCCTTCCCTTTGGCGGCCAGTTCCTCCTTCAACGGGGCCGTCTGTTTGGTCAGGTCCTCCAGGTCGGAGAGCAGCTGCTGCTTTTCGTCCCTGGAGCTAGTGACCAAGAGATCGAGTTTGGCTTCTAGCTCTCCTCGGGCCTCCTCTTTTAGCTGTAGCTCCTCTGCCAGCTTCTTCAGCTGGGCTCCCTGCACCGCATTGAGTTCCTGAACTTTGGCACTCGCCTGGTCCTGCTCCCCAAGCTTCTCCACCAGCTCCTGGATCTTTAGGGCGGAATCATACCGGCTGGAGGCCTGCTGGCCCTTTGTGTCCAGGGCGGCGTCCACTCTGGTCGCCATGTCGAGGTTCCTCTGCTCCGCCACGGCCAACTTGGCTTGGAGATCGGCAACGCGCAAGTCCTTCAGGCTGGCGGTGGCCCGGGCCTCCGCCAGCTCCTGGACCAGAGGCTGCATCTTGGCCGCCCACTCCTCCTTGTTGGCCTCCAGTTGCTTCAGGATGGACTGGTATTCCTTTTGTTTCTCGGCGGTGTCCAGCTCGAATGTCTGTAGGCCCTGCACGGTGCTCTGAGTGGAATGTGTGATCTCACACTGCTTCCGGAGCTCTTCCACCATCCTGCTCAGCCGGGAGTTCTCCTCGGCCAAGGCGCTCCCCTTCTCCTTCTGGACCCGCGCTTGCTCTCCGTGGACCACGACGGCCTGTCTCAGCTCCTGGTTCTCCTTCTCCAGCTGCTGCACCCGACCCTGCAGCTCCTTTTCTCTCATCTCTAGCTGGTCCAGCTCCACGCGCATTTCATCAAACCCTTCCAGAGGCTCTGTGTTCAGAGAACTGTTTGTATCAAAGCCGGCTGCCAACTCTTGGGTCTAAAGCAAAGCGAAACAAGAAGAAATGAATTAGAGGGAGGCACCTGCACTGCCATTTTTACGGATTTTGGAGATCTGGAGGAGGGGCTGTTGTTTTAGGAACATGCTGCTTGATTAAATAACATTCCACTAAAGAGGATGCCAACAGAAAGATGAGAAGGTGGGGCGGGAGGGGAGTTGTAACGGAAAAGGGGTCTGCCAGCTGATCTCTGCCGGGCTAAAAAGGAAGGGAGCCTGAATGCCCAATCGCTTCTTCAATTACCTGCAAGTAGCTGCTCACCAAACTGCTCATACTTGAAGTGCGACTCGGAGGCCTCCACGTATAAGCCGAAGTACCGAGGGAGGCCAGTGTCCGCCTGCAAACAAAACGCAATGTAACGGGTCACGGAGCAGGAGATGACCCCCCCAAGCCCCACCCTTTGGTGTCCGTATCGAATTTGTGACGTATTAAATGACAGCGCTTCATTAAGTGTGTTAGGCGCAGAGCGAAGTGCTGTATAAAATTAGGTGGGAAAACGTGTCGGCCAAGCAGTTTGCTGCAGTAACTTCACTCTCTATTGCAAATGGCTGAAGCCTGAAATCATTTTCTAAAATCCACTGCATCTTATCAGGGTCTGCAGCTGGCTGCCTCTACTTTCATTCATTCATTCATTCAATCGTATTTATTGAGCGCTTACTGTGTGCAGAGCACTGTACTAAGCACTTGGGAAGTACAAGTTGGCAACATATTGAGGCGGTCCCCACCCAACAATGGGCTCACAGTCTAGAAGGGGGAGACAGAGAACAAAACACAACATATTAACAAAATAAAATAAATAGAATAAATATGTACAAATAAAATAGAGTAATAAATACGTACAAACGTATATACATATATACAGGTGCTGTGGGGAGGGGAAGGAGGTAAGGGGGAGGAGGGGGAGAGGAAGGAGGGGGCTCAGTCTGGGAAGGCCTCCTGGAGGTGGTGAGCTCTCAGTAGGGCTTGTAGGGGAGGAGAAGAATGATCTCAGCAGATCAGATCAATAATACCATAGTGATCCCCCGTCCCACCCCTGCTTTTTTAGAAGGAAATACAGATTATTTTTGAACCATGCAATTGTACGCAGGGACAATAAAGCTGCAGGGAAAAAGGAGACACACAGAGCAAAGTAACAGGGGGTAGTTAACTAACAAGACCTGTCACAGGTCAGGGTTGGAGGAGCAAAACTGTGGCTCAGTGGAAAGAGCCCGGGCTTTGGAGTCAGAGGTCATGGGTTCAAATCCCGGCTCTGCCACTTGTCAGCTGTGTGACTTTGGGCAAGTCACTTCACTTCTCTGGGCCTCAGTTACCTCATCTGGAAAATGGGGATTAAGACTGTGAGCCCCCCGTGGGACAACCTGATCACCTTGTAACCTCTTCAGCGCTTAGAACAGTGCTTTGCACATAGTAAGCGCTTAATAAATGCCATCAAAAAAAAAAAACTGGATGACAACATGAACAATACAGCAGGGACTGGGGGAGTTAATTCACTGAGTGCTTATTATAGGCAGCACTTCGGAGAAGGCAAGAGAAGTAAGAGAAGCAGTCTCAAGTGGCTTCTTCTCGGCCCCATTTTTTCTTCTGCTCCCCTAATAGCTAGATGTAATTCCTCCTTAACAGCCCTTCCTCTGTTTTGAGGTTGTAAAAACAATGTTAAAGAGTACGGGTAATTATGCAAGTAAATGTGATAACACCCAGAGCCCTGGAAAGAGAAACCCCAAGAGTTAAAAATCAAAGTGAACTGACTTGGACAGTCAGCTTAAACCTGCCACTCAGGAGAGAATTAGTTGCTTCCTTTTGGAGATGTGGTGTTTTTCTCAAGTTTCCATGATAAATGATCTCTTCTTGCAACTAATAGAAAGCAAACTAATAGGAAGCAACTAATTCTCTTCTAGACTGTGAGCCCGCTGTTGGGTAGGGACCATCTCTATATGTTGCCAACTTGTACTTCTCAAGTGCTTAGTACAGTGCTCTGCACACAGTAAGCGCTCAATAAATACAATTGAATGAATGAATTCTAGCGCATGAATTGGGCCTGAAGGAGTTATTGTGCAATCGCAAAGAGATCAGTGACTCAGTTTACTTATAGGACCTGGCCCAATATATTTAATATTGAAAAAGTAAAATAACCATAAATAAATAGCCTTTTCTTGAAGGAGTTCAGTAACTGGGAATCAAGTGGATTAGCTTAACTAGAGGGTTATTTTTTTCTATAGGAAAGCACAGGACTGGCATTCGGGTTATTGCGGGGTATGAAAAGCACACTGCAGCAGCTCAATAAGTAGTCAATGAAGGGAGGGCTAGGCTAGGTAAAAAAGCAATGGAAGGATGAGACTTTTTAAAAAGCCACCCCATCTCCACCAAACCAGTCAACCAGTCACTCCCTGGTTAAGTGATTTTCCCAACGTCACACAGCAGGCACGTGGTGGGGCCAGGATTAGAACCCAGGACCTCTAACTCCCAAGCCTGTGCTCTTTCCATTAGGCCTCGTTGCTTCTACTGATTTCTATTTCCACTGATCTTCCATTCAACGCTCTCAAGAATTTAGCGGGTGCCAAACTGCAGGTCCATATATCACTTCCTCTGTGAGCCCGTTGATGGGTAGGGACCGTCTCTATATGTTGCCAACCTGTACTTCCCAAGCGCTTAGTACTGTGCTCTGCACACAGTAAGCACTCAATAAATACGACTGAATGAATGAATGAATGAATGAACAACCTCTTCACAGATTTGGATAATTCTGCCCAAATACCTTTCCCCCCAATACAAATAATTCTTCGCGTTACCTGGCGAATGTCGGCCACCCAGCATCCAAGTCATATCCCCTAGACGCCAGGTCAAACTGAACCTCAGTCAGCTCGTAAAGTTGGCCCACGATGTCGGAGCTCGTTTTCGGCTTCAGAAATGGACTTCTTGCATAGTACCAATCACTAAGGGAAAGGCGAAACAACATGGATTAATGCAGAGAACGGCACTATCTAGTCGCTGAGTAATCCCTAGTACGACAATCGGGAATGAAGAAGGGCACTGTATCCTGTCTGGAGCCCACAATCATTCCCGACTGTCATAATAGGGATTACTGTCGCTACCGGGAATGGAATGATGACTGGGGAAGCCATGGGCCCTGCTGGAAAAGCAGGAGGAGAGAGGTGGCCGTGCAGCGGTGACAGAAGGCTCTCTGATCAGGAGGGACGGTCAGACACAGTGTCTACGAAGAAGACAGAAGCCCACTTGCCAGCTTGAGCGCTGGAGATTACAGTAATGGAACAAGAAATCTTCGAACACAAGAACTGAATTGGGAATCAACCACTTGCGGCCTCATGAAGTCAGTTCATTCACGTATTCAAATGATCCTAAAATAAATTCAAATGATCCTAAAATAACCCCCCCAGATTGGGTTTGACTTTAATGAACAACTAAAGGAAACTCTCCTTCAAAACAGGAGCACCAGCATTCTGACCAAAGCGTGTTAAACACTAGTCTGGATTGTTGGAAGGAAAGCGGGAAACGCTCTCAAGAGATCTGGATTAAAACCAGTGTTGTTGCCTCTCTTTAAATTCTGGCCACGGTTTTAAGGGGGAGACATTATTGTTTATTTCAATCCTCTTCTCCGCTTACCTGGTCACTTTGGTGTTCATGAGACATTGCTGCAAGGTGTCGGCTAGTCTCTGGTGCACTAAAGAGTACCGGACAAAGGCTCTCCCTTTCCCAAGCGACGTCCTGAGCTGGAAGAAACAGACCGAAACGGTCTTTAGCCAAATACCATCCCCGGATGTTTGACAAGAATCACACTTCTGCCGAGCGTCTTTGCCTCCGGTGGGACGGGGGAAGGCATTATAACTGGCAGATATCCTAGAGTGGCAGTCAGGGATCGACACGTTGAGTATCTGGGATATGGAGCAAAACATCCCAGCATTGCACCTTTCATATCCAAAATAATAATGATGGTATTTGTTAAACGCTTACTATGTGCAAAGCACTGTTGTAAGCGCTGGAATAATCCAAAAGACGATCACTCCCCCTACCTTCAACGGCTTCAACCCTAATTTCCTCTTCTCCCACTCCCTTTTATATCACCCTTGCCCTATGATTTGCATCATTTATTCACCCCACCCTCACTCCCACAGATATGCACATATATGTAATTTATATTAATGTCTATCTCCCCTTCTAGACTGTAAGCTCCTTGTGGGCAGGGAACATGTCTACCAACTCTGTTATATTGAACTCTCCCAAGCACTTAGAACGGTGCTCTCCAGGCACAGTAAGTGTTCAATAAATCTGACTGACTGAGTGTTAAGAATTGCCAAGCCCTGATTTAAATTTGCACAGATTTCCAGGTAAGGATCTGGCTTTTGGAATTTTCTCCCTCCTCTTGAATCAACTAGGATTAGATCTGATGGCTTTTGAAGTTCAGGGCCAGGACCACCTTTTTAGTCAGGCTCTCTCTGCAGGGATGGTGTGAAAAGAAGGCTTTTTCCACTTTCTGAAGTCAGAGATATTTAAACTAGTGGGACCTGGCAGCCAATTTTGTACTGGGCAGACATTTACAAAGATCAGTATTAATTTTACTCTAAATAATGGACCTGAGAATATTTTCCATGAACTAGGAACTGGTGGCTACTGCAAGACTTAGGGAAAAATTGGAGAAGTAACGAGCTTTGGTGAGGATACTTCTGACTCACTCAAAACAACATTTATAACAAAACAACTTTCAGGTTTTTCTCCTAAAATCCAAATAGAGTAATTCAAAGAAACACTGCCTACGTTCAAAACAATGAAAAAAAAAGTTGAGAAATTGTTGTGAAGTACTATAAGGCATTTTCTCAATATTGATTAGCCAGGATCTCAACCGCATCAATACCGTGAGGGTGGGAATATTAAAGAGAATCAATGTTTTTCGCAAATTCAGATGGCATTTACTACCTGAATAAAAGATCTTGGGCTAGTCAGTGGAAAGACAGTCTTGATGAACTCAGTGGATACCACCTTTATGACATCAACATAACTAAATGCTTTTTCCACTGTCAAGTATGGTAGGGGTGGAAATGTTTTGTGATGACAACGTTAAGAACTGCCAGGAAATTCAAGAAGTCAGGTGGATAAATGATCTTGAATATGTGCGAAGGACTCTGCCTTATATTAATGTCTATCTCCCCCTCTACACTGTAAGTTCACTGTGGTCAGGGAATGTGTCTGTTTATTGTTATACTGTACTCTCCCAAGCACTTAGTACAGTGCTCTGCTTGCAGTAAGTGCTCAATAAATATGATGACTGACTGCCTGGAGACAGTTTCATTATCTTAGACAGAACTGTTGGAAGCTGGACGTCTGAGAAGCAGCGTGGCTCGGTGGAAAAAGCGCGGGCTTTGGAGTCAGAGGTCATGGGTTCTAATCCCGGCTCCGGCCAATTGTCAGCTGTGTGACTTTGGGCAAGTCACTTCACTTCTCTGGGCCTCAGTTCCCTCATCTGTAAAATGGGGATTAAGACTGTGAGCCCCCCCGTGGGAAAACCAGATCACTTTGTAACCTCCCCAGCACTTAGAACAGTGCTTTGCACATAGTAAGCGCTTAATAAACGCCATCGTCATCATCACCTCTAACATAACCACATCTACGTCTAAAGCACCTAACCACTACACACACAAACACACCCACGCCCACACACACTAAAAAGGTCAACACACAGAACACTCAAGTGGTTAAGAGGCTAAGCAGAACCCATTTTACCAATTTCTACTTTCCTGTGTTTACATAATTGTACCAGTTCCAGCGATGTTTAACATCTACAGTGTTTTGCATTTAACCTATATTTTTAAGCCTGTCATCCTGTTAGCCATCTCTATATGTTGCCAACTTGTACTTCCCAAGCGCTTAGTACAGTGCTCTGCACACAGTAAGCGCTCAATAAATACGATTGAATGAATGAATGAATGAATGAATGATGGAATCTCATTATAAAGCAGTTAGAATGGATTCAGACCTACACCTACAAGACAGTGAGTCCCATCTTCCAAACAGGGGCCTGATGTTCAGTCAGATATCAGTGGCTCTATTAATTTGGAACCAAGGGTAGCGCCAACACTACACACGTAACTTCTTCACAGCTCCTAAAACCTACCGCAAACGGAGCTGCTCCCAGAATTTGTTATAATTCATTCATTCATTCAATTGTATTTATTGAGCACTTACTGTGTGCACAGCACTGTACTAAGCACTTGGGAAGTACAAATTGGCAACATATAGAGACGGTCCCTACCCACCAACAGGGTCACAGTCTAGAAGGGGGAGACAGACAACAAAACAAAGCAAGTAGACAGGTGTCAAAGTCATCAGAACAAATGGAATTAAAGCTAGATGCACATCATTAACAAAATAAATAGAATAGTAAATATATATGTGCTTAGGTGTGTGAAACTGGGAACAGAAGTGCTATGGAAGAATGGACATCAAATGGGAATTCTGCTAGACTGTAAACTCCTCGAGAGCAGGGATCCTGCCTACTAACTACGGGATTCAAAGCACTGAGTACGGTGCTCTGCACAGAATAAGCACTCAGTAAACACTATTGATCGATTGACTGCTCTCCCCCTTCTTGACTGTGAGCCCACTGTTGGGTAGGGACTGTCTCTATATGTTGCCAACTTGTACTTCCCAAGCGCTTAGTACAGTGTTCTGCACACAGTAAGCGCTCAATAAATATGACTGACTGAATAACTGAACACCAAGCCAACCCCAGTGGGCAGGACAGATCTGGCTCCCACTGTCTCACTGAAATGCCTTCACTTCCATCTGCAGTGCTGTACTCCTAACAAGTTCTGCTTCCCAAGCGCTTAGTACAGTGCTCTGCACACAGTAAGCGCTCAATAAATGCAACTGAATGAATGAACAAGTTCTGAACGAGCAAACAGCAAGGCCTATGGAAGTGAAAGAGTTTCTGCACCTCCAGCTCTCATCTCCGCCTCCTTCTCTCGTCATTCTGACTGCATTTCCCTGAAAGGATTTTAGAGCCAGTCTGGCTCTGTTTACATATGCCGTAAGTCAAAGTTTAAGTGGCAATCAATCAACCAATCGCATTTATTGAGCGCTTACTGTGTGCAGAGCACTGTACTAAGCGCTTGGGAAGTCCAAGTTGGCAACATATAGAGACAGTCCCTACCCAACAGTGGCAGATCTCAGAACAGCAGGAAACAGAAATGGGTATACAGGCAAGGCTTTTTTTTCTTTTAACTTTCACTCCTGAAGACAGCAGGAGAGCAAAGGCCTTCAGGCCAGGCCAAATGACCTCAACAGTTCTAAATTAGGCTGACACACTAGGTTCAACCTCATTCCTCAATTTTAACAAAGGACTGTTGGCCAAGCGCTTAGTACAGTGCTCTGCACACAGTAGGCGCTCAATAAATACGACTGAATGAACTGAATGAATGTACTTGTCTATGGCTGAGTGCAACTAGGCAGGCGACTGACCACGTTAACCTTTGTGCACATAAAAGAGGCCAGAGAAATGAAATTTCCATGCCCACTGAGATTTTCTCATATGGTCCTTCCACTATGGGCATCACTGTTCAGTGAGTAGGCTCTGAAAGCTTTTTCCAATGTTCCAGATCATTCCTCTCATTTCAAGCCCTCGGTTCCCTCACTTCAATGACCCGTACCAATGCGATAGCCACAAAGAGTCAGAATACTCAGGTGAACAGCAATCTTCTTGAACCATTTCATTAAATCAGAAGCAAGCAGAATTGCTTTCCCCAACTCCTAAACTTTCTTTAAAAATAATACAAATAACTGGATTTCTCCTCTGATACAATGAGCAGAAATGTCCAGCCAAGCAGCTTGGCTCAGTGGAAAAAGCCCGGGCTTTGGAGTCAGAGGTCAGGGGTTCTAATCCCGACTCTGCCAACTGTCAGCTGTGTGACTTTGGGCAAGTCACTTCACTTCTCTGTGCCTCAGTTCCCTCATCTGTAAAATGGGGATTAAGACTGTGAACCCCACGTGGGACAACCTGATTACCTTGTATCCCCCCCAGCGCTTAGAATGGTGCTTTGCACATAGTAAGCACTTAACAAATACTATCATCATTATTATTATTATTATTATGCAAGGAAGAAGTGGGGTTGAGGACCGGAGAGGGGAGAATAAGACCCATCATCATCATCATCATCATCAATCATATTTTTTTTGAGCGCTTACTATGTGCAGAGCACTGTACTAAGCGCTTGGGAAGTACAAATTGGCAACATATAGAGACAGTCCCTACCCAACACTGGGCTCACAGTCTAACAAATAACTTTCCCAGCCCCAGCTGCTTCAAGGCCCAGACCAAACAGGCTCTGACTCATTTAATGCAGCAGTGAGTGAAGGGAGTGGAGAACAGTGTAAACTCCCAAGCAAATATTTATAAAACAATGCACTTCTACTTGAAAACACGAGTCTGGATATCTCATCAGGACTGGTCTTCGATATCCCAAAAGTGTCTTCTCTCCTTAGCCATTTAATATCCTAAGAGCAAGTGTGTATAAATCAAGGGCCCAAACGTCTCAATTCCAAAATGGAGAAGTGGGAGGGAGTTTCAGGAGGCAGCAAGGATATCTGGGTTGTGAGGTGGTAGAAACTGAGGCACAAGGCAGAGGAAGCTGGATCTCCCTCCACATTTTCCTTTTCCGCTCCCTGTTTCAGCCTCGCCACTCTCTCCAGTATTCCTATTCCCATTCCAAGAAAATTACTTCTTCTTCTCCAGCATTTTGTCTCTTCTTTGTACTTGCTATTTTCAACCAATATCTCCTATTGTATTCAAAAAGAATGCTCAATTTCTCTTTCCAGCAAGCTCTAGCGAGTCCTCTTCCCTACCTACCATGGGTGAACAGTTCTTGTCAGTGGAGGGGCTCAGAAGGGACGGTACTGACCACTGGATCAGGAGGCGGGAAAACAAGCAGAACTACTCGTTCGGCTTTGGATTGTTCTGAGGTTACTGGAATTATGTGATACACGCAAATAATCTTTTATTTCCTCCTGAAAAATCACAGTTGGTAATTCTGTGGTGGAAGCAATTATGTGGTATTCGTTGCGTGCTTACTATAATAATAATAATGACGATGGCATTTATTAAGCACTTACTATGTGCAAAGCACTGTTCTAAGCGCTGGGGAGGTTACAAGGTGATCGGGTTGTCCCTCGGGGGGCTCACAGTCTTAATCCCCATTTTACAGATGAGGTCACTGAGGCACAGCGAAGTTAAGTGACTTGCCCAAAGTCACACAGCTGACAATTGGCGGAGCCGGGGTTTGAACCCATGACATCTGACTCCAAAGCCCCGGCTCTTTCCACTGATCCACGCTGCTTCTCCGCCAGGCACTGTACAATTATCTTGTGTAATCAGGTTGGACAACGTCTATGTCCAACAAGGGCCTCACAGTCCGAAGCCCCATTTTACAGATGAGGTAACTGAGGCCCACAGAGCAGAAAAGTGGTGGAGACTCCCAAATCCGTGCTCTTTATGCTTGACCTGTATATATGTATATATGCTTGTACATATTTATTACTCTATTTATTTATTTATTTTACTTGTACATATCTATTCTATTTACTTTATTTTGTTAGTATGTTTGGTTTTGTTCTCTGCCTCCCTCTTTTAGACTGTGAGCCCACTGTTGGGTAGGGACTGTCTCTATATGTTGCCAACTTGTACTTCCCAAGCGCTTAGTACAGTGCTCTGCACACAGTAAGCGCTCAATAAATATGATTGATTGATTGATTGACCATAAAATTTCCCAATATTATGTGCATAAATGCAGTACCGAGTAGGGGTTGGAGTGGGGACCCTTAGCAAGCAGCCCCTAGAATCTGTGGCAACATGAACAAAGGGCGGGCAGGAATCGAGACCCTTGGGGGGTTTGGGGTCCACCACCGCCTGATGCCCAGACCAAAAACGTCTGTCACGGTGGCCACCATGGTACCTTTACAACACTGGGGAAGCTCCTGCAGTTTATAACTAAAAATTGTTTGCCTGTAGGGAGGAGGAGTGACTTATTTCGACACTGCGGTCTCGGCACTGTTGACTCTTGTTGCTTAATGCTGTTCACAATTCAGTGTTATCATTCTTTGTATCTACCCACTCTTGGAGTGTACACCCAAGGTGGGGCAGGGACTATGTCTGATCTGATTATCTGGTACCTACCTCAGACCGTCGCATCCTGCTTGGAATATAATTAGTTATTCATTAGTTCATTCATTCATTAGTTCGTTCATTACTAACGAGGCAACCACCCAGTTAAGCCATCCCTCAAACTGATTCCAGAGCCATGGTGCTAAACAAAAGCAGTTTACAGATAAGATCCTTTCTCTGGAGCTCCTGCTGGAGGTTACAAGGTGACCTAGACAATGTTAGCTCAACGGATCTGCTTACCTCTGAAATAGACTTGACAAAGCGGATTCCATCGTTTGCTCCTTTCACTTTCGCCAGGCAGTCACAGAAATAATCCCAATAGTCCTTCCTGTTCCCCAGGAGCGTGGCCTTTTCTTTCTGGTCAAACTTGGCGAGGAAAGAAAAACATCATGCCCACTTAGAAACTCTGAGCCTTCCATTCAATCAATCAATCAATCATATTTATTTATTGAATGAAGGAATGAGTACTATGAGCAAGGCACTGTACTAAGCCCTGGGGTAGAAACCAGATAATTGGGTTGGACACAGTCCCTGTCCCACACAGGGTTCACAGTCTCAATCCCCATTTTCCAGATGGGAGAACTGAGGCCCAGAGAGGTGAAGTGACTTGCCCAAGGTCACACAGCAGACAGGTGGACGAAGTGAGATTAGAACCCAGGTCCTTATTTTACTTGTGCATATCTATTCTATTTATTTTATTTTGTTAGTATGTTTGGTTTTGTTCTCTGTCTCCCCCTTTTAGACTGTGAGCCCACTGTTGGGTAGGGACCGTCTCTATATGTTGCCAACTTGTACTTCCCAAGCGCTTAGTATAGTGCTCTGCACACAGTAAGCGCTCAATAAATGCGATTGATTGATTGACTGAAAGGGGTCTCTGAGCTAAATCACAGCTCTGGAAAATGAACCACTTGAGATTTAATCTCAATTGTTCAATTCTTGGGGTTTTATATCTTCCTTCCCGCCCAACCCACCTTTTTGTCTGAGACACACTCATTCAGGGTACTGCAATTCCCTTTTAGCTAAACCAACAAGCCACTTCAAAGTCAGAGCCTCGAATTATTTCAATAAAAAGAAATACAGCAATGTCACGGCGGAAATAACTGAAAAACCCGATGAAATTCTTACAAAATAGATGGCACTCTCTTACATCTTTTCTATAGGGGCATTTTAAACGCTCAAGAACTGGTGCTTAAAGATAGTCAGATATTTCACTCTATATGGTCCATAGTTATACCTGAGTAAAGCAACTCTTAAAAAACCCCTTGTCTTATTAAAAACATTATAACGTAATAAATGCTGTTACTGGGCCAGATCTAGGGTCAATCCAGTCCAATATTCTATCTCTGAAGCTAACTAGCAAAGCTTTCTGGGAGGAACAGGGTGAAAGTTGCCCTCCTTGGCATCCAACTTAATAGTTATGGATGGATCCTAACTTTTTCCCTCTACTATCACTTATCTATTTATTTGATCAATATCGTGCCTTATAAATACATATCTTTTCCTGGTCACATACCGAATAGTCCTTTTAATTAATGGGGCTTTTCAAGCACGAATTTATCCACACCCTTCCTCCATTTATTACTGTCTGCTTGCTCAACTTTTAATATGCCTCTGACTCCCTGGGTCCCTTGTTGTTCTGTAAGCGTAGTGGAAAGACCACACGACTGGGAATCAGGGGATTCCCTGGGCTTAATTTTCAGCTCGACCACTCATCATCATCATCATCAATCGTATTTATTGAGCGCTTACTATGTGCAGAGCACTGTACTAAGCGCTTGGGAAGTACAAGTTGGCAACATATAGAGACAGTCCCTACCCAACAGTGGGCTCACAGTCTAAAAGGGAATAATAATAGTATTTATTAGGCATTTACTAAGTGCTGGGAAGGTTATAAGGTGATCAGGTTGTCCCACGGGGGGCTCACAGTCTTCATTCCCATTTTACAGATGACGGAGCTGAGGCACAGAGAAGTTAAATGACTTGCCCAAAGTCACACAGCTAACAATTGGCAGAGCCAGGACTTGAACCCCTGACCTCTGACTCCAAAGACCGTGCTCTTTCCATTGAACCATGCTGCTGACCTGGAACAAGCCACTTAACCTCTCGGGACCTCCTTACCTGTAAAATGGGAATAAAATGGATTGTAAACCTTGTGTGGGACACGGGACACATAATTAGTGCTTAATAGATGCCATAGTGATTATAATTATTGGTGTGGTTCCAGAAAGATCTGACGAACGCACTGACCACTTTACCACCAATTTTTGATGCATGTAACACTAACCTTCTAACTTGGTGGTGTGAGATAAAAACGGCCACCCAGAATTTCTGGGAGGGCATTTCAAATGCCAAAAGGATGAAGTCAGCAAAGCAACTGGCTGGGAGTATGTATCACTTACTTGTAAAAGGTACTCGAGTTTGTAGGAAAACTTATGCAGATTGGTGCTGTCATCCGTAATAGGTTCTCCAGCTTCCTTAAATTCTTTGTTTAGTTCTGTCACCGCATCTGTAACACAACAAACCAGAATACAGGACCTAAAGGGGCATAGTAACAAGGATACTTAAAGGAACAAACACAGGCCAGCGTAAAATGCCCTAGAAATTAAAAAAAAAGTTGGATGGAAATCTTAAATGAGAAATTCAGTCTTCCTGTGAGATTATGTATTGCTGACTGACACAGCATATGTTTGTACATATTTGTTACTCTTTATTTATTTTACTTGTACATATCTATTCTATTTATTTTAATTTGTTAGTATGTTTGGTTTTGTTCTCTGTCTCCCCCTTTTAGACTGTGAGCCCACTGTTGGGTAGGGACTGTCTCTATATGTTGCCAACTTGTACTTCCCAAGCGCTTAGTACAGTGCTCTGCACACAGTAAGCGCTCAATAAATACGATTGATGATGATGATTGATGATGATGATATCCCTGGAATCCCTCCTCTAGGCTGTAAGCTCCCCTCTAAACCGGACGCTCATTATGGGCAGGGAACATGTTTGCTAATTTTATTGTATTGTACTCTCCCAAGCGCTTAATACAGTGCTCTGCACATAGTAAGTGTTCAATAAATACCGCTGATTGATTGATTGTTTGAACCCCCACCCCTGGAAATCGTGACATTTTCACTGGGACCCATTCCTTGTTACTTCATTCAGGGGTTGTTTTTCCGCCTGAAGTCCCTACACTGTTTTATAAAGTACTGTTCTTCCTCTCCTCTTACACTGTGAGTCTCAGGTGGGACAGAGACTGTGTCTGACATGATTCTCTTGTTCTTATCCAAGTACTTAGTAGAGAGCTTGGCACATAGTAAGCACTGATTAATAATAATAATAATTATTATTATTATTATTATACCCAGGTCTTAACCTGGCTTGGCCACTTGCCTGCCGTGTGGCTTAGAGCAAGTCATTTAATTTCTCTGCGCGTCAGTTACCTCATCTGAAAATGGGAATTTAAATTATGAGCCCCATAGGGGACATGGACTGTAACCACCCTGTATCTTAATACAGTACCTGGCACATAGTAAGCCCTTAGCAAATACCATTTTTAAAAAAATTATGTGATTTTTTTTTTCCCTGCTTCATTGCAGGGCAAGGAATGTCAGTGAAAGTGATCCAGTAAAATCTCTGCAATAAATTATTTATTTATTTTTATATCAATTTTATTTAATTTTTATTATTTAATTTTTATTTCATTTTATTTATGTTTTATATTAATATTTAATATTTATTTATTTATTTGAAGCCTCCTTAAAAAGTTTTCCATTCGTTGAAAAGCAGCGTGGCTCAGTGGAAAGAGCATGAAATCGGAGGTCATGGGTTCAAATCCCAGCTCCTCCAACTGTCAGCTGTGTGACTTCGGGCAAGTCACTTAACTTCTCTGTGCCTCAGTTACCTCATCAGTAAAATGGGGATTAAAACTGTGAGCCCCCCGTGGGACAACTGGATCACCCTGTAACCTCCCCAGCGCTTAGAAAAGTGCTTTGCACATAGTAAGTGCTTAACAAATACCATTATTATTATTATTATTTGTTCTAGAAATGCTCTGTGTACTTTAACACACTTGTAAGGGAACCCCTGCTTCCCACATTCTCAGCCTCTCAAAATTGGCTCCATCCATTTTGATACAAAGAGATGTTTACCGTAAAGTGTCAAATCTTTCTAGCTACATTTCTGTCAAATGACAACTGAAAAAAAAACCTTTTACCCAAAGAGTATTCTGAAGGTTAATGAGTAAAATTTTGGGAAAGTGTTTTGAGGAGAATAAGCACATCTTGATTTTTGACCTCCTAAACAATGTCACAATTTCGGCTGCTGCTGTCCTCACATATGCCATTCCCGACAAGATTTAGGAATCCCTACTCTGCAGTCACCACTTCAGAGCAGCTGGGAATCTGCGCTTTCCTACCACGGGGGAATATTCACCTCTGACTCCAGTGGCATCCACTGGCTACTTGAGATCAAGTTGCAAAGTGAAAAAACACGCAAATGGAGATCAAACGGCGATTTGGAGGCTGGCGAACATTACTACGATCTGATCCAAGCCTGGTCACCTGAAAGAATACTAACAGGGTCCCCACAATTAGAGTGTCCTGGGAACTGAACCCATTTTTCTCGATTCCCAGTCCAATTTAGAGCTCTGTGGCCCCTTTCATTGTGTGTTCATTCTGGGCAAAGCTCGGTACCCGGTGTCCTACTCTAATTACTCCATAAAACCACTCTGTAATAGCCTGAGTCTAATCTCATTTGCACTTGTGCCAGCAGCTAGCTTCATGTCACCCTGATAAAAGCTCCTACTCAAGGAGAAGGGCAAGAAGAAGGTCAGCAAAGCTGCCAGAAAAGGGAGGACCCGCTCTTGACAGGCCAGAACATCTGTGAGGAGACAACCATGGGAAGCGCTTAACGAACAGCAGCGTGAAGCAGCGTGGCTCAGTGGAAAGAGCACGGGCTTGGGAGTCTGAGGCCATGGGTTCTAATCCCGGCTCCCCCACTAGTCGGCTGACTTTGGGCAAGTCACTTCACTTCTCTGTGCCTCAGTTACCTCATCTGTAAAAATGGGGATTAAGACTGTGAGCCCCACGTGGGACAACCTGATCACCTTGTATCCCCCCCAACCCAGCGCTTAAAACAGTGCTTTGCACATAATAAGCGCTTAACAAATGCCATTATTAAATAGCACAATTATCATCTCATAATATTATTATTTCATAATATATTATAATATGTTAATATATAATATATAATATACATTATATAATATAATGATTATAATTTTAATCATTTTTAAGGGAAAAAGAGCAAAGGCTTAACAAATGCCATTATTAAATAGCACAATTATTATCTCATAATATTATTATTTCCTAACATACTATAATATGTCAATATATAATATATAATATACATTATATAATATAATGATTATAATTTTAATCATTATTAAGGGAAAAAGAGCAAAGGATTAACAAATGCCATTATTAAATAGCACAATTATTATCTCATAATATTATTATTTCATAATATATTATAATATGTTAATATATAATATACATTATATAATATAATGATTATAATTTTAATCATTATTAAGGGAAAAATAACAAAACATTTTCCTATTCCATCTCCCTGCCTTGGGAACCAATAGAACGACTCCTTCCAAAATAAGATTTTTCTCTCTGAGGGCAAGTCATTCTGTATCCTTCCCAAAGACTGACTTTGGACATTTAGAAAGACTGACTTTGGACATTTAGAAAAACTGACTTTTAAAAAATGACATTTGTTAAGTACTTACTATGCTACATGCTGCACTACACACTGGGGAAGACACTAGTTAATCAGGTTGGACACAGACAATGTCTGACATAGGACTCACAGTCTTAATCCTCATTTTGCAGATGAGGGAGTCACTGCCCAAGATCATACAGCAGACAAGTGGCTGAGCTAGGATTAGAACCCAGGTCCTTCTGACTCTCGGGCCTGTGCTCTATCCACTAATCCATGCTGCACTGCATTCATCCTTAAATGTGAACCCACTTTTCATTTAGAAATTTGCACTCGAGTGTAATGAGGATCCATGCAGGAAAGTTGAAGAGTGCCTACAGAATGTCTGAAACCTGAGTGCAGCCCATTTAAATGCCACAGGCTCTCAAGTTTCCACTTTCCTCCAGCTTAGACAATGACCAAAGACCTATAAATCAATCAGTGATATTTATACCAAGAAATACAGAGTTGGCAAACATGTTCCATATCTACAAGGAGCTTACAGTCTAGAGGGGGAAGAAATGACCACCCTGTAAAGCCACATAAGAACATGGGCAGCCCAGAATTTTCAAATCCAAGACAGGCTCAAGTGAAAATTTGGCTGGGTTCGGTCAGACTCTGGGCGTATGTTTGTTTTTTGGCTTCATCATCATCATCATCAATCGTATTTATTGAGCGCTTACTGTGTGCAGAGCACTGTACTATGCACTTGGGAAGTAAAAGTTGGCAACATATAGAGACAGTCCCTACCCAACAGTGGGCTCACAGTCTAAAAGGGGGAGACAGAGAACAAAACCAAACATACTAACAAAATAAAATAAATAGAATAGATATGTACAAGCAAAATAAATAAATAAATAAATAGAGTAGCAAATATGTACAAATATGTACAAACATATATACATATATACAGGCTTTGGCTTTGTTTTATGGTATTTATCAAGTGCTTACTATAATAACGATGGCATTTGTTAAGCGCTTACTATATGCAAAGCACTGTTCTAAGCGCTGGGGAGGATAGAGGGTGACCAGGTGGGGCTCACAGTCTTAATCCCCGTTTTACAGATGAGGTAACTGAGGCAGAGAGAAGTTAAGTGACTTGACCAAGGTCACACAGCTGACAATTGGCAGAGCGGGGATTTGAACCCATGACCTCTGATTCCCAAACCCATGCTCTTTCCATTGAACCATGCTGCTTCTCTAATGTGCCAGGGGCTGTACTAAGAGCTGGAGCAGATACATGGCTGGACACAGTCTCTATCCCACCTGGGGCTCAGATTCTTAATCCCCATTTTACGGCTGAGGTAAATGAGGCACAGAGCATCATCATCATCAATCGTATTTATTGAGCGCTTACTATGTGCAGAGCACTGTACTAAGCGCTTCGGAAGTACAAATTGGCAACATATAGAGACAGTCCCTACCGAACAGTGGGCTCACAGTGTAAAAGGGGGAGACAGAGAACAAAACCAAACATACTAACAAAATAAAATAAATAGAATAGATAGGTACAAGTAAAATAAATAAATAAATAGAGTAATAAATATGTACAAACATATATACATATATACAGGTGCTGTGGGGAAGGGAAGGAGGTAAGATGGGGGGGATGGACAGGGGGACGAGGGGGAGAGGAAGGAAGGGGCTCAGTCTGGGAAGGCCTCCTGGAGGAGGTGAGCTCTCAGTAGGGCCTTGAAGGGAGGAAGAGAGCGAGCTTGGCGGAGGGGCAGAGGGAGGGCATTCCAGGCCCGGGGGATGACGTGGGCTGGGGGTCGATGGCGGGACAGGAGAGAACGAGGTACGGTGAGGAGATTAGCGGCGGAGGAGCGGAGGGTGCGGGCTGGGCTGGAGAAGGAGAGAAGGGAGGTGAGGTAGGAGGGGGCGAGGTGATGGACAGCCTGGAAGCCCAGGGTGAGGAGTTTCTGCCTGATAAGAGTTTCTGCCTGATAGGAGCCGTGAAGTGACTTGCCCAAGGTCACACAGCAGACAAGTGGCAGAGCTGGGATTAGAACCCAGGTCCTTCTGATTCCCAGGCCTGTGCTCTAGCCACTAGGCCATGTTGTGTTCCCTTGTGTTCTCCCAGGTAGGGTGGAGGGCAGGGGAGGAGGCCTGATGTGGAGGTTACAGTGTTGCCACGCGTACAAAGTGTAATTGTGTCTCTGTGGGCAGCCCATGAGGCAAACATGTGGGTCCAAGTTGAAACTCAGGCTCCTTTCTGGCTCCATTCATACCTGCTGCAAATCCTAACACCAGGTCAACCAGGCTAGGCAGCAGATTTTTGGCCCACTCAGGGCTTGACTCGCTGCCCTAAAAATCAAAACCCAAAGACGCAGCACGGTACCTTGCAAGTCTCTGATAATCCTTTGGATCTGACCCTCGGCACTTGTTGAGGCCATCTTGGATTCTCAAGCAGCCACAATTGTTCCAGCTCCTCCCCTGTTCTAATTCCTCACCGCACCAGAAGAAAGGAGCAGCAGTTCACGTCCTCATTGACTGGAGCTCATTCTTCAGTGCAACTGAAATTTGGGAAGAGAAAGAACAAATTGTAAACCTTTGTTTACAAATGAAATAGCCTTAACCAGACAAATCATGGATCAAGAGAACTTAAAAAAAAAAAGATTAAAAGAAACACAAGAGAATTGATACTGATGTCCTTTTGTAGTACATTTTAGCTTTGTCTCTCAATAATCTCTTGGATTCATTCATTCATTCCATCGTATTTATTGAGCGCTTACTGTGGGCAGAGCACTGTACTAAGCGCTTGGGAAATACAAGTCGGCAACATATAGAGACGGTCCCTACCCAACAACGGGCTCACAGTCTAGAAGGATACTTGGATACTTCAATTACTCTGTGTCTAGGCCTTATTGCGGTCTCTCTCACAAAAAAAATCTCCCTGCGGTCCGATTTTGCTTTGCCTCCCTCCAACCATGGGTCAGCCAAGGCTTAGGGTTAGCAAGATCCAGCTAACAGTATTCTTCTGGGTTTTTTTTTCCTTTTCTCTTCTCTCCAGGGAAGCAACTTTGGGAAACAGAAGGCTGAGATGAGAAAACCACACAGTAATGTAAAATTCTCCACTGCAAAAGAAGTCGATTTATACAGTTTTTAGTTGTGAGTTGCTTGTGACCTAGCCATTTATGACTGTTAGAAGTAGTCAAGAGACACTTTAACCAACAGGTAAAAAGAGCAGGGGCTCCTTCCCTTCCCACCCCTGCCTCAGTGGGCCCTTCTGACAATAGGGGGGCTCCCCATGACCATCTAGAGGGAGCAAATACTGCTGCCTAGGGAGATCATGGAAGCTACCCAGACAGTATCCCACTCGTCCCAAAGCCTGGACTGCAGTCACTGCTTTAAGTTACAAATAACCCGGGCAGTGGGGAGAAGGAGAAAAAGCAGAGAAGGCCCGGGGGACGAGGAGGAGAGAGGGTATGAATAAACTTTGTTCTGGATTTACACTGGCCTAAGATCACCAGTACCTTAATCTGGCTTTGCAATTAGTCTGCGTGGAGAATTCCTATAATAAATCAATAAATCACATTTATTGAGCACTGTACTAAGCACTTGGAAGAGTACGATATATCAGAGTAGGTACAGTAGGTGTCCACAACAAGCTTACAGCTTTGAGGGGTGAAAGAGAGGAAAAAGTCGGAGATTGGCTTCCCTACTAGCATTTGCAAAGGGTGGCAAAACACCCTTTCTTTGCCAACCCTTTTTTTTTTTTTACAACTTCTTGATGGAGAACTGGCCCATCCAAGATATTCTGTGCTTGAAGAGATTAATAACATCCCACTAATAAATTAATTAATTAATTCAATCGTATTTATTGAGTGCTTACTGTGTGCAGAGGACTGTACTAAGCCCTTGGGAAGTACAAGTTGGCAACGTCTAGAGACGGTCCCTACCCAACAACGGGATCTCAGTCTAGAAGGGGGAGACAGATACCAGACCAAAACAAGTAGACAGGTGTCAATGCCATCAGGATAAATAGAATTATAGCTATCTATACATCATTAATAAAATGGAGTAATAAATAAGTATGAAAAATGGAGTAATAAATCTGTACAAATATATACAAGTGCTATGGAGAGGGGAAGGAGGTAGGGCGGGGGTGATGGGGAGGAGGAGAGGAAAAAGGGGGCTCAGTCTGGGAAGGCCTCCTGGAGGAGGTGAGCTCTCAGTAGGGCTTTGAAGGGAGGAAGAGAGCTAGCTTGGCGGATGTGCGGAGGGAGGGCATTCCAGGCCGGGGAAGGACGTGGGCCGGGGGTCGACGGGCGAGAACGAGGCCCAGTGAGGAGGTTAGCGGCAGAGGAGCGGAGGGTGCGGGCTGGGCTGGAGAAGGAAAAAAGGGAGGTGAGGTAGGAGGGGGCGAGGAGATGGACAGCCTTGAAGCCGAGAGTGAGGAGTTTGAGAAGCCGAGAGCGAGAATGCTCGTTCTGCATTGTGTATCCACAGGATCAGTTCCCCCTAAATGGGTTGCGTATGTCTGAGTCATTGCCTCATGATGGTGATCCTTGACTCCTGGGTCCTGTCTAACTGCATCAGGCACCCTTGGAAGCAGCCCCTTCACTCTGACTCATCTCCACATCCACTCCATTCCTGTCGGAACACATTTTTGAACACTCCCACACTTGAAGTTTCCTGGAGCTTCTGGAAAGGATCCAGCTGGTTTCAAATAACAAGAACCCAGCAACCAATTAGAAATTTTCCTAATACATGCTTATCACTGTGTTTTCCTCTCTTTCTCTCTCTCAGACCCGCCGCCCTCCCCCCCCCCCCCCCAAAAAATAGTGCCTGGGCCTCCTTCAATCCTCACCCACCCTAAAAATAATTACACACAGATTCCTATGAGGATCTGGCAAGCCAGAGCTGAATCACTGAGGTCACATACTCTAAATCCTATTTTTGGCTCAATCTCACAGGCCTACATTGCCAGTTTGACTCTATGCACACGCTGCTTTTCCAGCATGTTGAGAAATTGCCCATCTAGGATCAATAATCAGTTATTCCCCATAACGGGAGCAAGAGAGGGCCCAGAAATATGGAATCCACATATTTATCCCGAACTTAAACGTATTTCTAGTCAGTTATTTCAACTTCCTGCACCACACCTTTTTGCCTTCAAAGGAAAACTCCCCTTACCTCCCTTTGTCTGACCACTGTTGGTCTGGGTACTAATGAACAAGGAAATAGGAAGAAAAAAAAGACTGTGGGAGAGAGAAGAGGCTTAGAAAATTCACAAACTAGGTCATCATTTCTTCACTAAATTGAGTTTGCTGGTCCTTCTGAGTCCATGAGTGTCTATTCTTTAGCCTGCAGATTGATTGTCAACAATTGCAGTGTGATCAAATGCTAGTCCCTTTCTAATTGCAGACTTGTCCTCAGGACAAAGGGTAAAAAACACACAAAAAAAACGTTTTTTCTTTAAGAATATTAAAATGCAACTGGTGCCACCTAAGAAGATGATCATTAGAAGTCTTACCTGAAATTTTTCACTGAACCACTTTTTTGATTCTGCATTTCCAGGTTATGAATTGGTGCCCAATCACAAATCAATCAATGGCATTTGAGCACTTATTATGTGCAGACCACTGTACTAAGGCTTGGGAGAAAGCAACACAACAGAGTTGGTGGGCACATTCCTTACCCTCAGTGAGCTTACAGATGAACTATTTCAACTTTACCAGTTTCACAAGAGGCTTTCCAAATAGCTTGCATCTACCCCAGCGCTTAATATAGTGCTTGGCACACAGTAAGTGCTTAACAAATACCACAAATATTATGATTATTACCATTATTATTAATGCTGCATTGCACATCACGCCCACATTGTAACTCCCAGGAACTGCTTGTTTTGAATTTAGGTCACTGATGAATACCTGCCAGTTTGGCTTCTGAGTCAAGAAATGGCTTAATCACTGAATTGGTGTGATTTTCAAGGAGGCCCTTTGATTTACCCACACTATATCTTTTGCGGGGAAGCTGTTTTCAAAAAGTAGAAATGATTACCAGCCATCCATCATTCTGTACCTACGGCCCTAAGAGTTCTGTGAGTCCCAGGTCACACGGGGTGGGCTATTTTGGGGTTTTCACTCCACAAAACACTGTAACCACTTGAGTCTCTATGCATACTCCCCAACCACTGGAAGTGTTAAGTAGCCTCTCACTGTTGTGTATTTCACAAGGGCAGTCCCGGACAGTTTCTCAGAACACTAGGCCTTCATTAGCTGTAATTCAGCATTCCTGACACCCACTGAATATAATGGCAGCGACACTGAAGTAGCCTGGCTCACAGCACCACAGCTTAGTATTTATTATTACGATTGTTACTATTATGGTATTTATTAAGCGCTTACTATGTGCCAAACACTGTTCTAAGCACTGGGGTCAATTAATCAGGTTGGACACAGTCTCTGTCCCATATGGGGTTCACGGCTTAATACTTTCAGGAAGAAGCCTGCCCTAACACAAAGCTATACATAAACTCAGTTCTGCCAAAATGTGTTTTCTCTTCTCTTTTAGCTAAAATGTGATAAGCAAATTAGGGAACATTCTTCTAAATGCTCACATCTGTCTGGGTTCAACGGGAAATGATGCGAGAACGTGAACAACGTCAGTTACGGGTGAGCACTCCCTTGAACGTTTTCCTTAATGTTGGGTTCTGTCAGAACACACTCTCCGCACTATAGGAGAACTGAGTATACCATCACAGAAGACATACGAGGATCAGCCAGCCCCATACGGTCCTTACTGTATGACAGAGAAAGGGAAAGAGCAAGACACTTTTCCATTTACCCACAGGAGGATTTTGGAGGAGTATAATTGAACATCCCTAAGAGACTTCTATTTGGGTTCAAACAAATCCATAAGGCTTTCTGAATTTCCAGGTTCTCCCTTCCTGACAAGCAGACTCTTTGAAAATATAACTAATTATTTATTAAATGCCCTTAATCTGGACTCAGCTACAGCCCTCCGACCCCAAATCCGAGACAAAACCTGGACCATTAGACTAGCATCTTTGCCCTGTGGAGATTTCTTCCCGAGAATGACAATGAAAAACTTTGTTTAGTTCAGCCCCTGCCCTTCCATCCCCAAAAAGGAAAAGGATGGCACTTATCAACCAAACGCAGAATCCCTAGCATCATCATCATCATCAATCGTATTGATTGAGCGCTTACTATGTGCAGAGCACTGTACTAAGCGCTTGGGAAGTACAAATCGGCAACATATAGAGACAGTCCCTACCCAACAGTGGGCTCACAGTCTAAAAGCAGAAAGAAAGCAGAAAGAAGACGACAACTAAAGAGAACATACTACACATTCAGGTACTGTCTAATGGGACATGAAACCACGCAGGGTGTACCTTTTCGGACTCTGAAGGCCTGGAGAGATTCAGTGCTTTTTCCAACCTGTAGGTTTGGTCGTCGGAAGCATATCCCATTTGAACCGAGTCCCTTTCCAGTCCACCAGGGAAGCGGCCTATCTTTGAGGTCAAGAACACGGATCTCCCATGTTCCGAGAGAAGGTGCCTCCCTGCGAACGCCAGAACGGCCTGCCGACTCCAAGTGAGATGTTCAAACAGCACGGCCAATGCTCATTGAGTGACACAATCTCCCGGATCTATAATTAGACAAGCTCACTGACTGCCAAACGAGATCCACTCCCCACAACATAACTCCTCCGGCCCATCCTGGTGTGCCTGTCTGTCTCTCTCCCGGTAATTGGGCCTTGTGACTGTGTCTCAGGCCTTCCTGATATCTCCTTCCAAACCTTCCTCTCGCCCGCCTGGGAAACTCTCCTGTGGGACGGAGTGACCGCACCTATGCGGTCACAGGCTGGGAATTCCACAACTAAAACCCCCTGACCTGGGCCAGCACGGCGAGGAGGGAGCCATGAACGTAAGCCTTTGTTTCCCAGACCTGGAAGTTCGCCAACTGCCTTTGGAAAAGTTAAAGATGGAAGGAGGGAAAAGACGATGAAGTCTGCAATTTCTTCTATCTGTAATTTATTCATTTTAATGCCTCTTTTCCCCTACAGATCGTAAGCTCGTTGTGGGCATGGAATGTGTCTGTTTCTTGTTATATGTGCAGTCCCCTGTGATGACATGCATGCAAAGATTTTCTGTACAAAACCCCTTTATGGTAATAATAATAATAATGATGGCATTTACTAAGCGCTTACTACGTGCAACGCACTGTTCTAAGTGCTGGGGAGGTTACAAGGCGATCAGGTTGTCCCTCAGGGGGCTCACAGCCTTCATCCCCATTTTACAGGTGAGGTAACTGAGGCCCAGAGAAGTGAAGTGACTTGCCCAAAGTCACACAGCTGACAATTGGCAGAGCCGGGATTTGAACCCATGACCTCTGACTCCCAAGTCCGTGCTCTTTCCACTGAGCCACGCTGCTTCTCATTTATGGTGTTAGACCAACAGGCTGCTACCAGGGTAGGCACCACTGTAGCTGTGTGGCTTAGTGGGAAGAACACGGGCAGGATGTGGGTTCTAATCCCGGCACCGCCACTTGTCTGCTGTGTGACCCTGGGTAGGCCACTTAACTTCTCTGTGCCTCGGTTACCTCATCTGTACAATGAGGATTAAGACTGTGGGCCCCATGTGGGACAACCTTGGTTACCTCATCTGTACAATGAGGATTAAGACTATGAGCCCCAAGTGGGACAACCTAATTACCTTGTATCTACCCTAGCACTTAGAACAGTGCTTGGCACATAGTAAGTGCTTAACAAATACCATCATCATCATCATCATCATCGAGGCCCTACTGAGAGCTCACCTCCTCCAGGAGGCCTTCCCAAACTGAGCCCCCTCTTCCCTCTCCCCCTCCTCACCTCCTTCCCCTCCCCACAGTACCTGTATATATGTATATATGTTTGCTCGTATTTATTACTCTATTTATTTATTTTATTTGTACATATTTATTCCATTTATTTTATTTTGTTAATATGTTTGGTTTTGTTCTCTGTCTCCCCCTTCTAGACTGTGAGCCCACTGTTCGGTAGGGACCGTCTCTATATGTTGCCAACGTGTACTTCCCAAGCGCTCAGTACGGTGCTCTGCACACAGGAAGCGCTCAATAAATACGAATGACCGAATGAATGAATGAAAGCCATCAATTTTCTGTTGAATGAATGAATGAATGAATCATAAGAGCCATCAATTTTCAGGCCAATCATCTTAGGTGGTTCCTCGGGAGTAGCAGTTGTATCGCTTGAGCGCCCATTGGGTGCAATGCACTGTACCAAGTATCTGAGAAGTGCAATAGAAAGAAGAGGCAGGTTCTCTGCCCTTGGGGGAGGCAGACATAAAAACGTTTATACGGAGAGTAGTCAGAGTAAGTCCTCGAACACACGACTCAATATAAGGTACTCAAAAGGGCTCAGGATGAGCATAAATTCATGCTGGAGATGCCTGGGAGGCTTGTACGATTTGTAGTACCGGGAGTTAATCAGAGAGGGCTTATTGGAGGAAGGCTTAGGATCATATTGAATGTGGGGATTCACTGAGAGGGAAGGGACGGCGTCACAGGCCAGAGGAAACTGCATCGGAAGGGGACAAAGGCGAGGGAAGTGAGGGTGAGGTACAATTAGACAGTTGGCTTGGGAAGAGTGGTGAGTGAAAAACGAATGAGTGGACAGCATCATCATCAATCGTATTTATTGAGCGCTTACTGTGTGCAGAGCACTGTACTAAGTGCTTGGGATGTACAAGTTGGCAACATATAGAGACAGTCCCTACCCAACAGTGGGCTCACAGTCTAAAAGACAAGAAGCTAACCAAGGTGGGGCAAGAACCCTGAAGCAGAATATGAGATAATTTTCCTTCAAACAGGGACCCAGGAAGCTAGTGGGGCTGGGCGGATTTGAGGAGCGGAGAGCTCTCTCCCTTTTTAGCACTTAGTACAGTGCTCTGTAAGCGCTCAGTAAATACAAATGAATGCTGATACCCCATGCAGCAGTGTGTACCACTGATTGGAGGGGAGAGAGGCTGGAAGCAGTGAGGAGGCTGATGCCACATGACATGCCTAGAACTTGGACCAGGTGGGAGCTGTTTGTGTGGAGAGGAAGTGGTGAGTTCAGTTAGAAAACTTCACCACTGTTAACCCAGCCCTGGCAGGTATTCCCCTACTTTAGGCTGTTTCAGCCTTCGGTCCGCAGCAAAATATAGGTCAGACTTTGGGGAAGAGGGGGGAAAGGAGTACAGAATAGAGAAGTAGTGTGACAAATAGCTAAAAGGATCAGGGTCCCCGTTTTGCTACCAAGGACAATTAAAGATTCTGGACGTAGTTTCTCGGGAAAGGGATGTCTACATCAAGACAGCCCTGGGAGAGCGAGGCAAAGTTTCACTGTACTTGAAGATCAATTGAGAAGTCAAACCTCGTCCTTTCTGAACAGCAAGAAGTGAGAAGTGAAACAGAGCAAGGAATCAAGCATAATGTCAAAGTTGCGGACCTTGGAAACAGGGAAGAAAGACGGGGAGTGTAGTTTTTGGACTATTGAGTTTTTGGCCTATTGGGCTATATGTTGCCAACTTGTACTTCCCAAGCGCTTAGTACAGTGCTCTGCACACAGTAAGCGCTCAATAAATATGACTGATGATGATGATGATGATGATGATTGAGCTTGAGGTCCCGGGTGTTAGAGGAAATGTGAGAGTGGGGCTATGGGAAGAAATCAGGAATAGCAAGATAAATCATCAGAGAGTGACTGGTGGAACATGGCTGCTGGGGAGGAAAGGAAAGTGGAAGCGAGTGATTTCAGAAGGTAAGGGATGGGGGGCAGAGACATACAAACAATAGGAATAATCATCATGTTGGTATTTGTTAAGCGCTTACTATGTGCCAAGCACTTTTCTAAGCACTGCGGTAGAGACAAGGTAATCAGGTTGGCCCACCTAGGGCTCACAGTCTTCATTCCCATTTTCCAGGTGAATCTCCAAAGAGAGGGTAGATTTTGAAACGGGAAATCTCATCTTGAAAAACAAAAATGGATGTAGGAGCAGGAGGAGTCGGGGAGGAAAGGCTGAAACTTTCTGTAGTTTGGGCCATTTAATGGCTTCAATTTTTTCAATCAAGTAATTGGTCAAGGAGAAATAATACCAATAACAGTAATAATAACAAAAACAATACTGATAACAGTGATATTTGTTAAGCAGTTACTACGATACTATAGAGAAGCAGCGTGGCTCAGTAGAAAGAGCACGGGCTTGGGACTCAGAGGCCCTGGGTTCTAATCCTGACTCCGCCACTTGTCAGCTGTGTGATTTTGGGCTAGTCGCTTAACTCCTCTGTGCCTCGGTTACCTCTGCTGTAAAATGGGGATGAAGATTGTGAGCCCCCCGTGGGACAACCTGATCACCTTGTAACCTCCCCAGCACTTAGAACAGTGCTTTGCACATAGTAAGCGCTTAATAAATGCCACTATTATTATTATTATTATTCTCTGTGCCTCAGTTACCTCTGCTGTAAAATGGGGATCAAGACTGTGAACTCCAAATGGGACAACCTGATAACCTTTTTATCTATCCCAGCTCTTAGAACAGTGCTTGACACATAGTAAGTGCTTTACAAATACCATCATCATTATTATTATTATTACTACGCACTGGGGTAGATACAAGACACTCAGATCCCTCCACGGGGCTCACAGAGCAAGTAGGTCTGAAAACTGAACCCCCATTTTCCAGATGAGGGAACTGAGAAACAGAGAAGTTAAATGACTTCCCTAAGGTTACAAAGCAGGCAAGTGGCGGAGGCAGAATTAGAACCCAGGTCCTCTGACTCTTAGACCCGTGCTCTTTCCGCAAGGCCACGCTGTTTCAAGTAGTAATATAAATAGTAGTAAGTGTCAGTAGTAATCAGTAGTAAGTATCAATAAATCATCATCATCATCATCAATCTTATTTATTGAGTGCTTACTGTGTGCAGAGCACTGTACTAAGCGCTTGGGAAGTACAAATTGGCAACATATAGAGACAGTCCCTACCCAACAGTGGGCTCACAGTCTAAAAGGGAGAGACAGAGAACAAAACCAAACATACTAACAAAATAAAATAAATAGAATAGATACGTACAAGTAAAATAAATAAATAAATAAATAGAGTAATAAATATGTACAAACATATATACATATATGCAGGTATATATATATAAATACGACTGATTGATAGTATTGAAAGCACAGGGGGAGTTAAAAGTATAGATAATTGGTGAGGGTAATGGGCTTGGCAGGCGATGAAGGAGAAGTAATGGGGCAGAAATAGAGAGGACAGAGTTAAAACGAGCAAATATCTGAAGTGGCCGAAGTCAACCTGGTGCCTAGATACCGAGGCATGAGAGAAATGTATTAAGGAGGTGGCAAAGAGTTCCACCAAGACAACTTGCAGCCTGGATTTTCTTAAAAAAAAACAAAAACAACCAAACAACAAAATAAAACCAAACACATCTCCCCACTCCTCAAGAACCAATTAATCAGTCGTATTCACGGAATGCACACTATGTGTTGAGTAATAATCATAATAATAATAATAATGGCATTTATTAAGCGCTTACTATGTGCAAAGCACTGTTCTAAGCGCTGGAGAGGCTACAAGGTGATCAGGTTGTCCCACGGGGGGCTCACAATCTTAATCCCCATTTTACAGATGAGGCAACTGAGGCACAGAGAAGTTAAGTGACTTGCCCAAAGTCACACAGCTGGCAAGTGGCGGGGCTGGGAGTACTATCCTAAGCGCTTAGAAGAGTACACTACAACAGAATTAGCAGACACGTCCCATGCCCGTATCGAGCTGACAGCCTAGAGGGGGGAGAAAGACATTAGTATGAATAAATACGCAATTTCGTGGTTCTGTGGAAAGAACACGGGCTTTGGCGTCAGAGGTCATGGGTTCAAATCCCGGCTCCGCCAACTGTCAGCTGTGTGACTTTGGGCAAGTCACTTCACTTCTCTGGGCCTCGGTTACCTCATCTGTTAAAATGGGGATTAAGACTGTGAGCCCCCCATGGGACAACCTGATCACCTTGTAACCTCCCTAGTGCTGAGAACAGTGCTTGGCACATAGTAAGGGCTTAATAAATGCCATCATTATTATTATTATTATTATTAAGATAGACAAGACTGGGGCACAGTGAGTAAACTGACGCTAAAGGAGCAGAGCGTGTGGAACGGCACACTATAGTAGGAGATTTATTAGGTGAGGTAGGATGGGGCAAACTGACTGAGTGCTTTAAAGCCAGTGGTAAGGATGATGATGGTGGTATTCGTTGAGTGCTTACTATGTGCAGAGCACTGTTCTAAGTGCTGGGGTAGATATAAGGTGATCAGGTTGTCCCACGGGGGGCTCACAGTCTTAATCCCCATTTTATGGAGGAGGTAAGTGAGGCACAGAGAAGTGAAGTGACCTGCCCGAGGTCACACGGCAGACAAGTGGCAGAGCAGGATTGGAACCCAGGTCCTTCGACTCCCAGGCCCTTGGTCTATCCACTATAGGCCATGCTGCTTCCACGGAGTTTCTGTTTGATGCGGTAGTGGAAGGGCAACTAATTGGCGTTTTTTGAGGATTGGGCAGATATGAACTGAGCGTTTTTGTTGATAAACGATTCGTGCAGCAGAGTGAAGTACGGACTGGAGTCGGGAGCGACAGCAGGCTAGGACCTGTATATATGTATATATGTTTGTACATATTTATTACTCTATTTATTTATTTATTACTCTATTTATTCAGACTGAGCCCCTTCCTTCCTCTCCCCCTCGTCCCCCTCTCCATCCCCCCATCTTACCTCCTTCCCTTCCCCACAGCACCTGTATATATGTATATATGGTTGTACATATTTATTACTCTATTTATTTATTTATTATTTATTATATAAATAATAAACACAATAAATATTTATAATAAATAAATATAATATTATTTATATTATTTATTATTTATATTATAATAAATATAATACAATAAATTATTTATTTATTTATTTATTTTGCTTCTACATTTCTATCCTATTTATTTTATTTTGTTGGTATGTTTGGTTCTGTTCTCTGTCTCCCCCTTTTAGACTGTGAGCCCACTGTTGGGTAGGGACTGTCTCTATGTGTTGCCAATTTGTACTTCCCAAGCGCTTAGTACAGTGCTCTGCACATAGTAAGCGCTCAATAAATACGATTGATTGATTGATTGATTTTACCTGTACATATCTATTCTATTTATTTTATTTTGTTAGTACGTTTGGTTTTGTTCTCTGTCTCCCCCTTTTAGACTGTGAGCCCACTGTTGGGTAGGGACGGTCTCTATATGTTGCCAACTTGTCCTTCCCAAGCGCTTAGTACAGTGCTCTGCACACAGTAAGCGCTCAATAAATATGATTGATTGATTGATTGATGGGGACGTCAGCGAGGAGGCAGATGCAGTAGTCAAGACGGAATCGGATGCTGCTTGGGACAGGAACTGTGTCCAACCCGATTAAGTTGTATCTACCCCGGCGCTTAGAACAGTGTCTGGAACATATTAAGTACTTACCAAATACCATAATTCTTATTATACTGGCTGGGCCGAGCCCTGGAGTTTTATTTAGCTCAGGATCCTGGTCCTTGGCAGGCATTTGAGTGTGCCTCCACAGATGGACACCTTCTCCCCCTAGGCACCTCATCATCATCATCAATCGTATTTATTGAGCGCTTA
The DNA here is from genome assembly GCF_015852505.1 of Tachyglossus aculeatus. NCBI lineage: Eukaryota > Metazoa > Chordata > Mammalia > Monotremata > Tachyglossidae > Tachyglossus > Tachyglossus aculeatus. The sequence continues at coordinate 36,683,560 of NC_052067.1, read as the reverse complement.
CTGTGTGCAGAGCACTGTACTAAGCACCTCATTTCTGTCCTCACAGCACCCGACTTTTTGAAGAATGTCCATCGGAAGAGAATACAGAATACCTCAGCCAACCGCAAACTGGAGTTCATAGGAGACTTTTCACACAGTTAACCTGCTGGCCAGCTATAAAAAAATAAGGGGGCTACTTGGCTGAGTGATAAAATGATAATGACGACTGTGGTATTCATTCATTCAATCATATTTATGGAGCGCTTACTGTGTGCAGAGCTCTGTACTAAGCGCTTGGAAAGTACAATTTGGCAACAGATAGGGACTTACTATGTGCCAAGCACTGTTCTAAGCATTGGGGTAGATACAAGATGATAAGGTTCCCCAAGGGGCCAAGATAATCCTGGTTTATCTTGGGGTTTTTTTGTTTATTAAGCACTCTCCCCATCTGGCCTGTAAGCTTATTGGGGACAGGGAATGTGTCTGTCCATCCCCCCCATCTTACCTCCTTCCCTTCCCCACAGCACCTGTATATATGTATATATGTTTGTACATATTTATTACTCTATTTATTTATTTATTTTACTTGTACATATCTATTCTATTTATTTTATTTTGTTAGTATGTTTGGTTTTGTTCTCTGTCTCCCCCTTTTAGACTGTGAGCCCACTGTTGGGTAGGGACTGTCTCTACATGTTGCCCATTTGTACTTCCCAAGCGCTTAGTACAGTGCTCTGCACATAGTAAGCACTCAATAAATACGATTGATGATGATGATGTTTATTGTTGTATTGTACTCTCCCAAGTGTTTGGGGGATACTCTATTTATTTTACTTGTACATATCTGTTCTATTTATTTTATTTTGTTAATATGTTTTGTTTTGTTCTCTGTCTCCCCCTTCTAGACTGTGAGCCCACTGTTGGGTAGGGACCGTCTCTATATGCTGCCAACTTGTACTTCCCAAGCACTTAGTACAGTGCTCTGCACACAGTAAGCACTCAATAAATACGATTGATTGATTGATTTGGTACAGTGCTCTGCACACCATAAGTGTTCAATAAATACGACTGACAAAGGATTGAATGAATTTACTATATGTCAAACATTACTCTAAACACTGGGGAAGGTACGAGTTGTTTAGTTAGGACACAGTCCCTAGCGCTTAGTACAGTGCTCTGCACACAGTAAGCGCTCAGTAAATACGATTGATTGATTTGGTACAGTGCTCTGCACACCATAAGTGTTCAATAAATATGACTGACTGAAAGGATTGAATGAATTTACTATATGTCAAACATTATTCTAAACACTGGGGAAGGTACGAGTTGTTTAGTTAGGACACAGTCCCTAGCGCTTAGTACAGTGCTCTGCACACCATAAGTGTTCAATAAATACGGTTGACTGAAAGGATTGAGTGAATTTACTATATATCAAACATTATTCTAAACACTGGGGAAGGGAAGAGTTGTTTAGTTAGGACACAGTCCCTATCCCGCATGGTGCTCACAGCCTAAGTAGGGGGGAGAACAGGTACCCCCATTTTACAGTTGAGGAAACTCAGGCACAGAGAGCTTGAGTGACTTGCCCAAAGTCACAAAGCGCGTAATTGGCAGAACCAGGATTAGAACCCAGGTCCTTCTGACTCCAAGGCCTGTCCTCTCTTCTTTCCAGTCCCCATCCCACATAGGGCTCACAGGCTTAATTCCCATTTTACAGATGATTAAAAATAATAATAATAATAATGATGACATTTATTAAGCGCTTACTATGTGCAAATCACTGTTCTCAGCGCTGGGGAGGTTACAAGGTGATCAGGTTGTCCCACGGGGCGCTCGCAGTCTTAATCCCCATTTTACAGATGAGGGAACTGAGGCCCAGAGAAGCCAAGTGACTTGCCCAAAGTCACCCAGCTGACAACTGTTGGAGCCGGGATTTGAACCCATGACCTCTGACTTCCAAGCCCGGGCTCTTTCCACTGAGCCACGCTTTTAAAGTCACAAATGTTCTGGAACAGCATCTTAGCCCCACTTTAGCCAGAGACACAACGCTCAGAACTGCTTCTGCAAGGGTTCTCCTCACTGTCACAAACAAGAATACAGGAAACAACCTGGGCGAAGTACGCAACAGAAGAGCGTGCCAAGCTAATTAAGGTGTCTGGTGAGCCTAACCTCAAAAGAGTTGTTAAAAGACTGGCAGAAGGAGGAAATGACTGAGTTAAGACGACAGGATGGGGCACAGGGGCTGCTGAATTATTTAATTGGTGACAAACCATCTGGAGGCTGGGCTCTAAATACCCCTTACCACACACCACTTTACCTAGAACCTCACCACATTAACGCTAAATGGGCCGTCTAGAAAAGATGTATATATGAGGCGGACTCATGTCTGAAGTATGAATTGGTTCTACTTTGAAGCAAAGACAGGAATCAATCGATCAAAGGTATTTATTGAGTGCTTTCTCTGCGCAGCGCATTGTCCTAAGCGCTTGGGAGAGTATCATACAAGAGTTGGTAGGCACGTTCCCTGCCCATGGAGAGCTTACAGTCTAGACAGAGAGACGGGTGTTAATATAAATAATTTACAGATCTGTACAGAAAGCTCTGTGGGGCTGAGGGGGGGGAGGGGGATGCCGAACGCGTAGAAAGCACAGATCTGAGTACATGAATGTGATTAATATAGACTACGAAGATCGCTTCTACCCATCACTCTAAGCTATCCCGTGAATAACATTTTAAATACACGGTTAAAAGCACCAAATTAGGAGTCAAATTTGATGGATGATGCCCAAATCCACCTTTCTAGCCCTGGCTTGTCATCTCCTCCGCAATCTGCATGTCCTCCTGCCTTTAGGACATCTCTCCAAGGATCAATCAATCAATCAATCGTATTTATTGAGCGCTTACTGTGTGCAGAGCACCGTACTAAGCACTTGGGAAGGACAAGTCGGCAACATAGAGAGACAGTCCCTACCCAACAATGGGCTCACAGTCTAAAAGGAAGTCCCGCTGGCATTTCAAGTTAAAAATGCTGAAAACTGAGCTCCTCACCTTCCCTCCCAAATCTTCTCCTCCACCAACCTTCTCATTCCAGCTGACAACCCCAGTATCCTCCCCATCTCTTAAACCAGAAACCTTGGCATCGTCCTCTTTCAACCCCCGTATTTTTCTGTCTGTCTCACCGACTAGATTGGAAGATTCCTGTGGGCAGGGCTCATGTCTACCAACTCTACTGCTCCACTGTATTATCCTAAGCACTTAGAAGCGGAATAGCATAGAGGATACAGCACGGGCCTGGAATCAGAAGATCATGGGTTCTAATCCCAGGCTCCGCCACTTGTCTGCTGTGTGACCTTGGGTGAGTCACTTCTCTGAGCCTCATCTGTAAAATGAGGACTGAGACCGTGAGCCCAACATGGTAATAATAATAATGGCATTTATTAAGCGCTTACTGTGTGCAAAGCACTGTTCTAAGCGCTGGTACAGGGACTGCGTCCAACTCGCTTTGCTTGTATCCTCCCTGGCACTTACTACAGTGCCCGGAACATAGTAAGTGCTTGGCAGGTAGCATCATTACTATTATGATTACGGTATTCCTGAGCAGACTAGGCACTCAATAAATACTAGTAAATAATGACGGACTGATCAGTTAAGGTGATTTCCTCATTAGAAATGTGTGAATTCATTATGTACTGTAGAGCAAACATTTTACCATGCTCTTTGCATTTTAAGAACAAAATAAACCCAAATTCGGGGAAAAAAAACAAAAGAAAGTCTTTCTAAAAATCACATCTCCGCCAAGAATCAATCAATCGTATTTATTGAGCGCTTACTGTGTGCAGAGCACTGTACTAAGCGCTTGGGAAGTACAAGTTGGCAACATATAGAGACAGTCCCTACCCAACAGTGGGCTCACATCTAGAAGGGCGTGACAGAGAACAAAACCAAACATATTAACAAAATAAAATAGAATAGATATGTACAAGTAAAATAAATAAATAAATAGAGTAATAAATATGTACAAACATATCATCATCAACAACATCAATCGTATTTATTGAGCGCTTACTATGTGCAGAGCACTGTACTAAGCGCTTGGGAAGTACAAATTGGCAACATATAGAGACAGTCCCTACCCAACAGTGGGCTCACAGTCTAGAAGGACGTGACAGAGAACAAAACCAAACATATTAACAAAATAAAATAAATAGAATAGATATGTACAAGTAAAATAAATAGAGTAATAAATATGTACAAACATATCATCATCATCAACATCAATCGTATTTATTGAGCGCTATGTGCAGAGCACTGTACTAAGCGCTTGGGAAGTACAAATTGGCAACATATAGAGACAGTCCCTATCCAACAGTGGGCTCACAGTCTAGAAGGGGGAGACAGAGAATAAAACCAAACATATTAACAAAATAAAATAAATAGAATAGATATGTACAAGTAAAATAAATAAATAAATAGAGTAATAAATATGTACAAACATATCATCATCATCAACATCAATCGTATTTATTGAGCACTTACTATGTGCAGAGCACTGTACTAAGCGCTTGGGAAGTACAAATTGGCAACATATAGAGACAGTCCCTACCCAACAGTGGGCTCACAGTCTAAAATGTATATGTATATACATATATACATATATACAGGTGCTGTGGGGAAAGGAAGGAGGTAAGACGGGGGGGATGGAGAGGGGGATGAAGGGGAGAAGCACTTCCCCAAACTACACAATTAGGATGCTAAACACTCTGATACTCCCAATCCCTGCCCCACAGCACTTAACAATCTTACAATCTACCATTTCTGCTGCTTCCCCGCTCTGTAATTTATTTTATTGTCTGTCTCCCCCACTAGATAGAAAGCTCCTTCGGGACAGAGATCACGTCTCCCAATTCTATTGTATTGTACTGTCCTAAAAACTTAGTATAGGGCTCTGTAACAGTCGGCGCTCAAATGCCACTGATTGAAATCAAAAATCTAGTCTAGATGGTGTCCTATTTTAGTGGCATAACTATTTGGAATGATTTACGAGAGTGGTCTTATTTCCCCAAATTCTAGGCAGCAGGACATCTCAAAAAAATGACCTTGTATCTACCCCAGCGCTTAGAACAGTGCTCGGCGAAATAGTCAGCGCTTAACAAATACTATTATTATTATTAATTATAGATTCAAAACTGTAGCTCTCTGTGGGAATACAGTTTCCAGGGAGTAAAAAGAATCAGATGAAGAAACTCAGATTCTGAGAACATGTGGCAACGAAGTCCTTGTTTCCAAATTTGTCCATCTTCACTCACCCACTTTCAAAAGGAAAAATATGAGTCCCAAGATAGTGTTTAATTCGTATTTTTGCCCCTACTTCACTTCTGCTTCAGATATAGAGGCACATTTGACATACCCTGAATATCTATTTTACTGGAATAGGAAGCTGTGGCAGAACTAAGCTAAAAACTGACCACTATCTAAACAGTCAGAATTTTGGAGAAACGGGGGCTGCAGGAAATGTTCTAGTTAGGAGAAGACGACTCATAATTTAAACTCTGGGATCAGAGGCTAAGATCCCAGCTCTGCCAACTGTCAGCTGTGTGACTTTGGGCAAGTCACTTAACTTCTCTGGGCCTCAGTTACCTCATCTGTAAAATGGGGATTAAGACTGTGAGCCCCCCCTGGGACAACCTGATCACTTTGTAACCTCGCCGGCGCTTAAACAGTGCTTTGCACATAGTAAGTGCTTAATAAATGCCATTATTATTATTATTATTATTATTATTATCCCTCCGGGTGTACTGAACAGGTGCAAATAGCCTATCCAAGTTAGAAGATACAACTAAAATTGAGGATAGTTCAATAACTATTTTTAGTTCATCTATTAAACTTTGTCATATCCACCCCCAACGCATAGTACAGTGTCTGGCACAAAGTAAGCGCTTAAAAAATATCATTATTATTATTTAAAGAGCTTTTGGATAGAGCGTTCGGGGCTTCAGGTTGTAGCTAATTTTTTTCAAAAACTGTAGTTCACACTCGGCATTTAATGCAATTTAAATTGAAACTCGTTTTCATTATTTGTTTAGTATTGGGTCGACTTAAATAGATAAATAACGATGTCTCCAGAAGATCTCAATTACCTCACCACCCTGGCCGCGGAGAGGCCCGGCACCAAATATGGCTCTCGCGCACACACACAAAGCAAGAAAAGCAGTGTGTCTTAGTGGAAAGAGCCCGGACTTGGGAGTCTGAGGTCGTGGGTTCTAATCCTGGCTCTGCCACTCATCAGCTGTGTGGTCTTGGGCAAGTCCCTTAATTTATCTGTGCCTCAGTTCCCTCGTCTGTCAAATGGGGATGAAGACTGTGAGCCCCACGTGGGACAACCTGATTACCTCGTAGTGGAAAGAGCCTGGGCTTTGGAGTCAGAGCTCATGGGTTCAAATCCCGACTCCACCACGTCTGCTGTGTGACCTTGGGCAAGTCACTTCACTTTTCTGAGCCTCAGTGACCTCATCTGTAAAATGGGGATTATGACAGGTAGCCCCCCGTCGGACATCTTGATCACCTTGTATCCCCCCAGCGCTTAGAACAGTGCTTTGCACATAGAAAGCGCTTAACAAATGCCATTATTATTATTATCCCAGTTCTTAGAACAGTGTGTGGCACAAATACCAAGATTATTATTATTATACAAAAACTTCACTTCTCTGTGCCTCGGTTCCCTCATCTGTAAATGTGAGCCCACTGTTGGGTAGGGACCGTCTCTATGTGTTGCCAACTTGTACTTCCCAAGCGCTTAGTATAGTGCTCTGCACACAGTAAGTGCTCAATAAATACGATCGAATGAATGAATGTGGAAGAAGACTACGAGCCCCAAGTGGGGCACCCTGATTACCTTGTATAATAATGATAATAATGACGGCATTTGCTAAGTGCTTACTATGTGTCAAGCACTGTTCTAAGCGCTGGGGGGGATACAAGGTGATCAGGTTGTCCCACGGGGGGCTCACAGTCTTCATCCCCATTTTACAGATGAGGGAACTGAGGCTCAGAGAAGTGAAGTGGCTTGCCCAAAGTCACCCAGCGGACAAGTGGCAGGGCCGGGATTGGAACCTATGACCTCTGACTCCCAAGCCCGGGCGCTTTCCACTGAGCCACGCTGCTTCTTTTTCCGGTGCTTAGCACATAGTAAGTGCTTAACAAATATTATTATTATTATTATTATCATTATTATTATTATTATTATCATTATTATTATTATTATTATTACAGGGTCTGGCGCACAGTCGGGGGTTAACAAGCCCCATAACGACAACAAAAAAAGGCCCAGCCTCTGCAGACATATCTGGCTGGGGGATTTATGGCTCCCGGAACTAGGTGCGAGGAAGGGAACAAAACATGGGCCGCACCACAACGACCGACACCTGGCCAAGGTGGCCTGCGCAGAAGGATGATGATGATGATGATATTTGTTAAGCGCTTACTATGTGCGAAGCACTGTTCTAAGTGCTGGGGGGATACAAGGTGATCAAGTTGTCCCACAGGGGGCTCACAGTCTTAATCCCCATTTTACAGATGAGGGAACTGAGGCACAGAGAAGTTGAGAAGCAACGTGGCTCAATGGAAAGAGCCCGGGCTTGGGAGTCAGAAGTCGTGGGTTCAAATTCCGGCCCTGCCACTTGTCAGCTGTGTGACTCTGGGCAAGTCACTTCTCTGGGCCTCAGTTCCCTCATCTGCAAAATGGGGATGAAGACTGTGAGCCTCACGTGGAATAACCTGATCACCTTGCATCCTCCCCAGCGATTAGAACAGTGCTTTGCACATAGTAAGCGCTTAACAAATGCCATCATTTTGCTTAGTACAGTGCTCTGCACACGGTAAGCGCTCAGTACCAATGGCTGACTGACTTCCTTCCTTAATATGAGTCAGTATTTAATATTCCAAAAAATACATTGGAAGGGGGACAAGTCATTGTTATTAGGTCTTATTAGAAGAGTATTATTATTAGAGAAGCAGCATGGCTCAGTGGAAAGAGCACGGGCTTTGGAGTCTGAGGTCATGGGTTCAAGTCCCCGGCTCTGCCAGCTGTCAGCTGTGTGACTTTGGGCAAGTCACTTCACTTCTCTGGGCCTCAGTGACCTCATCTGTAAAATGGGAATTAAGACTGTGAGCCCCCCATGGCACAACCTGATCACCTTGTAACCTCCCTAGTGCTTAGAACAGTGCTTTGCACCTAGTAAGCGCTTAATAAGTGCCATTGTTATTATTACCATTAAGTGACTTGCCCAAAGTCACACAGCAGACAAGGGGCGTAGCTGGGATTAGAACCCAGGACCTCTGACTCCCAAGCCCAGGCTCTTCCACTACTTAGCTGTGTGACTTTGGGCAAGTCACAACGTCTCTGGGCCTCAGTGACCTCCTCCGTAAAATGGGAATGAAGACTGTGAGCCCCCCCGTGGGACAACCTGATCACCTTGTAACCTTCCCAGCGCTTAGAACAGTGCTGTGCACATAGTAAGCGCTTAATAAGTGCCATTATTATTATTACTATTAAGCGACTTGCCCAAAGTCACACAGCAGACAAGGGGCGGAGCTGGGATTAGAACCCAGGACCTCTGACTCCCAAGCCCGGGCTCTTCCACCACTTAGCTGTGTGACTTTGGGCAAGTCACTTCACTTCTCTGGGCCTCAGTGACCTCACCTGTGAAATGGGGATGAAGACTGTGAGCCCCCCATGGGACAACCTGATCACCTTGCTTAGAACAGTGCTTTGCACGTCGTAAACACTCTGTTCTGTGTCCTTAGTACAGTGGTGTTAGAGAAGCAGTGTGGCTCAGTGGAAAGAGCCCGGGCTTTGGAATCAGAGGTCATGGGTTCAAATCCGGCTCTGCCACTTAGCTGTGTGACTTTGGGCCAGTCACTTCACTTCTCTGGGCCTCAGTGACCTCAGCTGTAAAATGGGGATTAAGACTGTGAGCCCCCCATGGGACAACCTGATCACCTGGTAACCTCTCCAGCGCTTAGAACAGTGCTTTGCACGTAGTAAGTGCTTAATAAATGCCATCATTATTAGGAGAAGCAGCTTGGCTCAGTGGAAATCAATCAATCAATCGTATTGATTGAGCGCTTACTGTGTGCAGAGCACTGTACTAAGCACTTGGGAAGTACAAGTTGGCAACATAAAGAGACGGTCCCTACCCAACAGTGGGCTCACAGTCTAGAAGAGAGTTTGGGCTTTGGAGTCAGAGGTCATGGGTTCGAATCCCGGCTCCACCACATGTCTGCTGGGTGACCTTGGGCAAGTCATTTAACTTCTCTGGGCCTCAGTTCCCTCATCTGTAAAATGGGGATGAAGACTGTGAGCCCCGCCGTGGGACAACCTGATCACCTTGTAATCTTCCCCAGCGCTTAGAACAGTGCTTTGCAAGCAATCAATCGTATTTATTGAGCGCTTACTGTGTTCAGTGCACTGTACTAAGCGCTTAGGAAGTCCAAGTTGGCAACATATAGAGACGGTCCCTACCCAACAGTGGGCTCACAGTCTAAAAGTAACATAGTACATAGTAAGTGCACATAGTAAGCGCTTAATAAATGTCATTATTATTATTAATAATAATGATAAATGCTATCATTATTATTATTTCCACTGAGCCTTAGGAACTAGGCCGCAGAGGCAGCAACAAGTGACAGGGGAGGGGGCTGAGGCGAGAGGAGGAAGAGGAGGGGACGCCATGGCTGCGACTGCCTCTCCTCCTCTCTTCTCTTTTCTCAGCCCCTCGTCATTCCCGAGCCGCGCAACTTACGAGCCCTGGGGTCCATAATGGGGCAGAATCAGTAACTTTGTGGTGGGCGCCTTCAGCCATGACAGGGAGGACGACAAGGAGACTACAACTCCCGTGATGCTTCGCGCTGCAGCCGCCATTACGCGCCCGCCTCCTTAACCCTCTCTGGTTTCTAAAAATAAAAGCAATAATAATAATTATTATTATTATCGCACTCGTCGAGCCCTTACGATGTGCTAAGCACCCCTCTAAACAATGGGGTAGATACAATCTAATCAGGTCCCTGTCCCCCCCCCCCCCCCCACAATGGGCAAGTCACCTCACCTCTCCGGGCCTCAGTTCCCTCATCTGTAAAATGGGGATGAAGACTGTGAGCCCCACGAGGGATGATGATGATGATGGTATTTATTAAGCGCTCACTATGTGCCAAGCACTGTTCTAAGCGCTGGGGGGATACAAGGTAATCAGGTTGTCCCACAGGGGGCTCACAGTCTTAATCCCCATTTTACAGATGAGGTAACTGAGGCCCAGAGAAGCGAAGTGACTCGCCCAAAGTCACACAGCTGACAGTTGGCGGAGCCGGGATTTGAACCCCTGACCTCTGACTCCAAAGCCCGGCTTTTTCCACTGAGCCACGCTGCTTCACCTTGTAACCTCCCCAGCGCTTAGAACAGTGCTTTGCACATAGTAAGCTCTTAATAAATGCCATTATTAATATTATTATTATGAGGTTTACACTCCTAATCCCTCTTTTGGACCTGAGGTAACTGAGGCCCAGAGAATCCATCAATCAATCAATCGTATTTATTGAGCGCTTACTGTGTGCAGAGCACTGTACTAAGCGCTTGGGAAGTACAAGTTGGCAACATAGAGAGACAGTCCCTACCCAACAGTGGGCTCACAGTCTGGAAGGGAGCTCGGGCTTTGGAGTCAGAGGTCATGGGTTCGAATCTCGGCTCCGCCACCTGTCTTCTGGGTGACCTTGGGCAAGTCATTTAACTTCTCTGGGCCTCAGTTCCCTCATCTGTAAAATGGGGATGAAGAGTGTGAGCCCCCCGTGGGACAACCTGATCACCTTGTAATCTTCCCGACCCAACAGTGGTCTCACAGTCTCAAAGGGGGGCTCACGGTCTAAAAGGGGATGATGATGATGATCATCATCATCATTATAATGGCATTTGTTAGAGAAGCAGCGTGGCTTGTATCCCCCCAGTGCTTGGAGCAGTTCTGAAACAGAACTGTATCTGAAACAGAACCGAAGTAGGGGCAAAGATAGGAATTAAACACCATCTTGGGACTCAGATGTTTCCTTTTAAAAATGGGTGAGCGAAGACGGGCAAATTTGGAAACAAGGACTTCATTGCCAGGTGTTCTCAGAATCAAATTAATAATATTATTATTGTAGAGAAGCAGCGTGGCTCAGTGGACAGAGCCCGGGCTTTGGAGTCAGAGGTCATGGGTTCAATCAATCAATCAATCAATCAGTCGTATTTATTGAGCGCTTACTGTGTTCAGAGCACTGTACTAAGCACTTGGGAAGTCCAAGTTGGCAGCATATAGAGACGGTCCCTACTCAACAGCGGGCTCACAGTCTAGAAGGGGGAGACAGAGAACAAAACAAAACATTGACAAAATAAATAGAATAGATATGTACAAGTAAAATAAATAAATAAATAAATAGAGTAATAATAGGGTTCAAATTCCCACTCTGCCACTTGTCAGCTGGGTGACTTTGGGCAAGTCACTTCACTCCTCTGGGCCTCAGTTCCCTCATCTATAAAATGGGGATTTGTACTTCCCAAGCACTTAGTCAAGTTTCATTTTGCAGCGTGGTTAAGGGAAGCAGCATGGCTCAATGGAAAGAGCCCGGGCTTTGGAGTCAGAGGTCATGGGTTCAAATCCCAGCTCTGCCAGTTGTCAGCTGTGTGACTTTGGGCAAGTCACTTCACTTCTCTGAGCCTCAGTTTCCTCATCTGTAAAATGGGGATTAAGGATGTGAGCCCCCTGTGGGATAACCTGATCACCTTGTTTCCCCCTCAGTGCTTAAGACAGTGCTTTGCGCATAGTAAGCGTTTAACAAATACCATAAAAAAAAGTCACTTCACTTCTCTGGGCCTCAGTTCCCTCATCTATGAAATGGGGATTTGTACTTCCCAAGCACTTAGTCAAGTGCATTTTGCAGTGTGGCTAAGAGAAGCAGCATGGCTCAATGGAAAGAACACGGGCTTGGGAGTCAGAGGTCATGGGTTCAAATCCTGGCCCTGCCAAGTGTCAGCTGTGTGACTTTGGGCAAGCCACTTCACTTCTCTGGGCCTCAGTTCCCTCATCTACAAAATGGGGATGAAGACTATGAGCCCCCCGTGGGACAACCTGATCACCTTGTATCCTCCCCAGCGCTTAGAACAGTGCTTTGCACATCGTAAGTGCTTAATAAATGCCATCAAAAAAAACCACTTCGGTAAATAACCCCATTACTTCCCGTTCAGCACATATGTACAGCAAACTCCTTTGCTTTCCCCTCTCTGTAATTAAAAAATTTGTTCTGTCGATTTTGATACCTGTCTACATGTCTTGTTTTGTTGTCTGTCTCCCCCTTCTAAACTGTGAGCCCATTGTTGGGTAGGGACCGTCTCTATGTGTATTTCCCAAGCGCTTAGTACAGTGCTCTGCACACAGTAAGCGCTCAATAAATGCAATTGAATGAATGAATGAATGAATGAACAAATGCCATCATCATTATTATTATTCTCTGGGCCTCAGTTACCTCATCTGTAAAATGGGGATTAAGACTGTGAGCCCCCGCCGTGGGACAACCTGATTACCTTGTATCTCCCCCAGCACTTAGAACAGTGCTTGGCACATAGTAAGCACTTAACAAATACCAAAATTATTATTATTATTATTACTATGTGCCAAGCACTGTGCTAAGCACTGGGGGGGATACAAGGTGATCAGGTTGTCCCACGTGGGGCTCACAGTCTTCATCCCCATTTTATAGATGAGGTCACTGAGGCACAGAAAAGTGAAGTGACTTGCCCAAAGTCACACAGCTGAAAAGCGGCAGAGCCGGGATTAGAACCCATGACCTCTGACTCCCAAGCCCGGGCTCTTTCCACTGAGCCACGCTGCTTCTCTACGATAATAATAATAATTATTATTAATTTGATTCTGAGAACACCTGGCAATGAAGTCCTTGTTTCCAAATTTGCCCATCTTCGCTCACCCATTTTTTAAAGGAAAAATCTGAGTCCCAAGGCGGTGTTTAATTCCTATTTTTGCCCCTACTTCGGTTCTGTTTCAGATACAGTTCTGTTTCAGAACTGTTCCAAGCACCGGGGGGATACAAGGTAATCGGATTGTCCCACGTGGGGCTGACAGTCTTGGTCCCTATTTTACAGATGAGGTAACTGCAGCACAGAGAAGTGAAGTGACTTTCCCAAGGCCACACAGCAGACACATGGCAGACCCTAGATAATAATAATTATAATTATTAAGCACTTATTATGTGCCAAGTACTGTTGGCACAGTTGGAGGAGCCGCGTGGGTTAGTGGAAAGAGCCTGGGCTTGGAAGTCAGAGGTTGTGGGTTCTGCTCCTGACTCTGCCACTAGTCTGCTGGGTGACTTTGGGCATGTTGCTTCACTTCTCTGTGCCTCAGTTACCTCATCTGTAAAATGGGGATTAAGACTGAGCCCCCCACAGGACAACCTGATTACTTTGTGTCTCCCCCAGAGCTTAGAACCCGCAGTTGGGTAGGGAACATCTCTATATTTTGCCAACTTGTACTTCCCAAGTGCTTAGTACAGTGCTCTGCACACAGTAAGCACTCAATAACTACAATTGATTGATTGATGGAATAGAACAGTGCTTGGCACATAGTAAGCGCTTAACAAATACCATCATTATTATTATTATTACTGTTCAGAGTGCTGGGGAGATACAAGTTAATCAGGTTGGACACAGTCCCTGTGCCAAGTGGGGCTCACACTCTTATCCTAATTTTTTTACAGATGAGGTAACTGAGGCCCAGAGAATAATAATAATAATGATGGCGTTTGTTAAGCTCTTACTATGTGCAAAGCACTGTTCTAAACGCTGAGGAGGATACGAGGTGATCAGGTTGTCCCACGTGGGGCTCACAGTCTTAATCCCCATTTTACAGATGAGGTGACTGAGGCCCAGAGAAGTTAAGTGACTTGGCCAAGGTCACCCAGAAGACATGTGGCAGGCCCAGGATTTGAACCCAGGTCTTTCTGACTCCCGAACCCGTGCTCTATCCACTAATGCTGCCGGCATCAGTTCCTGTCCGGTCACACTGTCCTGAGAGTTCAGACTGGGCCTGTGGAGGTGTGGGGGAATGGAGGTATTGAAGTGGGCGCTGTTGGAGTACTTATTTTTAAAAAATAAAAGAATAAAAAATATGGAGAAAATGTACTCTTGCAACCTCCGGCTGATGTAGGCCAAATAAGCCAGCCACGGTGACCATAGTAACAGTGACACATGGCACTGCTATTTTTTAAGTCACCTCCAAGTTCTTATTGTCCGCTAAACATCTTAAGCAACAATTCAGCTGCTGTTACTGATCTAGAAGTAAGCTTGATGTAAAAGATAAAACCGCCAAATATTCATTCATTCATTCAATCGTATTTATTGAGCGCTTTCTATGTGTAGAGCACTGTACTAAGCGCTTGGGAAGTACAAGTTGGCAACATACAGAGACGGTCCCTACCCAACAGCGGGCTCCCAGTCGAGAAGGGGGAGACAGACTACAAAACAAAACAAAACATATTAACAAAATAAAATAAATAGAATAGTAACAAAATAAAATAAAAACAAACTAATACAATGCCTGCATGTTCAAAAGGATGGTTTTACCCACCTAATGCCATTTTTCTACTTTTAAAAATATTAATTATTTTACATTGGCAAAACGATGGAAGTTGTCAGATTGCTCTTCTGTCTCTAGGACTTTCAAGGTGTTATAGTAAACTATTTGAAAGGGGAGGGAAAGAAGGTGAGAGAGCTAGAGTTAAAATAACCCTTGCTTATATTATTATTTAGAGTATTGTTGTCTGGCTTTAGCAAGGAAGCAACTAATACATTTTTTCATTTTTCTACTTTTAAAAATATTAATTTTATATTGGGAAAACAATGGAAGTTGTCAGATTGCTCTTCTGTCTCTAGGACTTTCAAGGTGTTATAGTAAACTATTTGAAGGGGAAGGGAAGGAAGGAGAGAGAGCTAGAGTTAAAATAACTCTTGCTTATATTATTATTTAGACTATTGTTGTCTGGCTTTAGCAAGGAAGCAACTAAGAAATATTTTCATTTTTCTACTTTTAAAAATATTAATTATTTTACATTGGCAAAACAATGGAAGTTGTCAGATTGCTCTTCTGTCTCTAGGACTTTCAAGGTGTTGTAGTAAACTATTTGAAGGGGGAGGGAAGGAAGGTGAGAGAGCTAGAGTTAAAATAAACCTTGCTTATATTATTATTTAGACTATTGTCTGGCTTTAGCAAGGAAGCAACTAAGAAATTTTTTCATTTTTCTACTTTTAAAAATATTAATTATTTTACATTGGCAAAACAGTGGAAGTTGTCAGATTGCTCTTCTGTCTCTAGGATTTTCAAGATGTTACAGTAAACTATTTGAAGGGGGAGGGAAGGAAGGTGAGAGAGCTAGAGTTAAAATAACCCTTGCTTATATTATTATTTAGACTATTGTTGTCTGGCTTTAGCAAGGAAGCAACTAAGAAATTTTTTCATGCAATTTTAAAATGAATAAACGAGGGGACTTTTTTAACCAATGGGGCAAGTCTCCTGTTATTTTGTCTTGATCAGTTGTGGTTTATTCTGGGTTCACTAAGGATCCTACCCACCACTCTTGTTAGAAATTGAAACTGGAGACAAATGTATAGGTCACACAGACCTTCCCTTTGTCTCTTTGCATAGCCATTTTCTGCTTTTTCTCGTCCACTGGAAACTTGCTTCTGGTTCTTTTCCTTGTCTTTGGGAGATTATTTTCATATTCGTATCTTCCTGTCCACCCGTAATGCTAGCTGAGAACAGTGTCCCCTTAGCCACTGGCTCTATGATCTTTGATCTTATTAGCAATTAGAGAAGCTGTGTGGCCTAGCAGATAAAGCACATGATTGGGAGCCAGAGGACCTGAGTTCTAATCCCAGCTCTGGCTGTATGACCTCGGGCAAGTCACTTGACTTCTATGGGTCTCAGTTTTCTCAACTGCAAATGGAGATTCTACACCTGTTCTCCTTCATGGGGAAAGAGACTGTCTCCAACCTGATTAACTTGTATCTACCCCAGGGCTTAGAACAGTGCTTGACACATAGTAAGCACTTCACAAATACCATAAAAAATCCCTTCCTTTTCCTTTATATTATTATTTCGCTCACCTTAATGGAATGTGCCCCAACTCCCAGATTAGCTACATCTGGAAATACAATTAATGCCTTATTACAATTGCTATTTCCACAGCATTAATGTTGATGTCAGATAACACTCAGCTTACCCCAAGATCTTGGGATAATCTAGACAATCCTCCCGAGATTGGAAACTTTCAGTAGGTCCTCAACTGAAGTATCTCTGAGATTCTGCCTCATTGTCATTTGCGCTATCCATTATCATGATGAGCACTACCACACGACTGAAAATTAACTAAAGGAGTATGAATAAATGATAAATGACAAAGATAAATAAATGATCAACTCCCTCTTCCTCTTAGCCATTCTCTTATCCCATCACATTTCAGCTCACACTATTCATTTTGCTCAAGCTAAACTATTCACTGTGCTTTGTTCTCATCTTCCTCACCTCCGATACCTTGCTCACTCCCTTCCTCCTGCCTGGAATGCCATCCCCCTTCAAAATCACCAGACACACCTCTCCCCATCTTTAATGCCCTCCTAAAATCCCATCTCTTCCAGAAGGCTTTCCCCAATGAATTTTTCTTCTCCCCAGATCATATAATATGAATCACCCGTTCTGCGTTACTTCTGTACTTACACACTCACAACCATGTGTAACGCTTCTGTATTTACTGACTTTTATCCTCTATTATTTAAACCTTTTCCATCCTCTTCCTCCTTCTATCTATACCATTTTGTGATGGTCAACCAGCCTAGATTATAAACTCCTTCAGGGCAGAGATTCATCTTCTAACTCTGTGTATTCTCCCACATACTTAATATTGTACTCTGCAAACAGTAGGTAATAATAATAATAATAATAATGGCATTTATTAAGTGCTTATTATGTGCAAAGCACTGCTCTAAGCGCTGAGGAGGTTACAAGGTGATCAGGTTGTCCCCCGGGGGGCTCACAGTCTTCATCCCCATTTTCCAGATGAGGCACAGAGAAGTGAAGTGACTTGCCCAAAGTCACACAGCTGAGGTACTCAGTACTGATTGATTATTAAGACAATAAAGAGAGAGTTTCAGAGGAAAATAAAGGGCTGATGAAACCAGAAAAAGCAGCACCCAACAGTATTTATTAAGAATATACTGTATGCGAAGCACTGTTGTAAGTTCTGGGAAAAAAAGCTTGAAAATTGGACACAGTCCCCGGCCCCTAAATGGCTAACAATCTAAAATAAAGGGGGAGAGAAGAATTTGGTGGAGGGCACACAAGAATAGATGCAACAATAAAAAGACAAAAGCACATAAAAGGCAAGGACAATGATAAATGGAGGTTAAGACTGTGAGTCTCATGTGGGACAGTGACTGTGTCCAACCCAATTTTCTTGCATCCAACCCAGCGCTTAGTACAGTGCCTAGTGCCTAGTAAGTGTTTAACAAATACCACATTTATTATAAATACAAAAAGAGCAATGGGACGTTGTCTTTAGTGGAGCAAAGTTTCAGGCTCTCAGTGGCACAGACTCCAACATTCATTTATTCACTCATTCAATCATTCACTCATTCAATGTATATATGTTTGTATGTATTTATTACTCTATTTATTTATTTTATTTGTCCATATTTATTCTATTTATTTTATTTTGTTAATATGTTTTGTTTTGTTGTCTGTCTCCCCCTTCTAGACTGTGAGCCCGCTGTTGGGTAGGGACCGTCTCTAGATATTGCCAACTTGTACTTCCCAAGCACTTAGTCCAGTGCTCTGCACACAGTAAGCGCTCAATAAATGCAACTGAATGAATGAATCATATTTCTTGAGGGTTTACTGTATGCACAGCACTGTACTAAGCACCAGGAAAGTACGGTTCAGCAATATAGAGAGACAATCCCTGCCCACAACAGGCTTACAGTCTAGAAGGGGGGAGACGGACATCAAAACAAGTAAACAGGCATCCATAGCAACAATGTAAATAAATGGAATTATGTAGACACAGCAAAACAAGTAAACAGGCATTAATTTAAATAAATAGAATTATAGATATTCAGTCACTTACTGAGCACTTACTGTGAGTGGAGCACTGTACTAAACGCTTGGGATAGATATGTACATATATATACAAGTGCTGTGGGGTTGGGGGTAGGGGGTAGAGAAAAGGGAGCGAGTCGGGGCGATGGTGAAGGGAGGGGAGCTGAGGAAAAGGGGAAGTCTGGGCAGTAATCACAGCCACAACTTCCCAGTGCCCTTGAAGTCAAGAAGGCATGCAGTTGCTGCTGTTTCTCCCTGCAGCACCTGAGACACTCACTTGCACATAGTTAAATCCTCAAAGGAAACTCTGGGCAAACATCACAGTACAGCAGGATTACGTTCCTTGGAAAGACGGCTATATATTGTGAATGACTATAGAGCGGGGTTCACTTTTCCCAGACATAAGTTGGGATACTTTCCCAAACTTCTGGAAAGATGACACACAATCCCTTTACGTGCTTTACACCATTGCATTCATTGATTAAACTACTGCTTAATCTGTGTTACACCTAAGCCCCATTTGTCCTCATCTCCCACTCCCTTCTGCATCCTGGCTCCGCCAGTTGTCAGCTGTGTGACTTTGGGCAAGTCACTTCACTTCTCTGTGCCTCAGTTACCTCATCTGTAAAATGGGGATTGACTGTTAGCCCCCCGTGGGAAATCCTGATCACCTTGTAGCCTCCCCAGTGCTTAGAGCAGTGCTTTGCACATAGTAAGCACTTAACAAATGCCATCATCATTATTATTATTATTATCCTGACTTGCTCCCGTTGCTCTTCCCCCCCTCCCAGCCCCACAACACTTAAGTACATATCTGTAATTTTTTTATCTGCATCACTGTCTGTCTCCCCCAGTCTGGACCGTAAGCTCATTGTGGGCAGGAAATGGGTCTGTTTATTCTTGTACTGTACTCTCCCGAGGACTCAGTCAGTGCCCTGCACACAGTAAGTGCACGATAATACGATTGAATAATAATAATAATAATAATAGTGATGGCATTTGTTAAGCGCTTACTACGTGCAAAGCACTGTTCTAAGCGCTGGGGGGATACAAGGTGATCAGGTGGTCCCACGTGGGGCTCACAGTCATCATCCCCATTTTACAGACGAGGTAACTGAGGCTCCGAGAAGTTAAGTGACTTGCCCAAGGTCACACAGCAGACATGTGGCGGAGAATGAATTAACTAAACGAGGAGTCGGCGTCCGGTTACGGTTCTTTGCCCGAGGCAGCTAAAGAAGAAGCTTGTTCGGCTGATTGTGGAAGTGGTCAATCAGCTTCAGTGCAGAATTTGTCAGACATTGAACAGTACCCTTTTTCTCGTTTTCATAAAGTACTTTGCAGCAGACCATCTCTTTTGAACACCCCACCTTTTGGAAACCGATACAATCATTTCTCTCCTCAAAAGTATCTCACAATTGCCCTCCGTATCTGAATTAATGCCTGAACACTGGGTTCAAGATTCCGCAATGGCAGATGCCCCCATATCTAGCCAACCTCTTGCCTCACCACACCCTACTCTCTGCCCTTACTCAGGCCAAACCAACCGCTTCATCCTCCTCTACTCTCACCTCTCGGCACCAAACTGTTGCTCACAACATTCCTTGCACCTGCATTGCCTTGCTTTCTCTGTTGCATAAACCCACACCCTACCCTTGTTTTCAAACCTGAGTCCAAGTCCGTTTTCTACTTGAAGCCTCCCCTGCCAATCCCTTTCTCCAGCGTGACAAGGAAGAGTTCCCTCTCTACAAGTGCTCTGCTCCTTTCCGGCCCCACTTAGCCCTCTGAAACCAGCAGACCTCTTAATAATAATAATAATGGTATTTGTTAAGTGCTTACTATGTGCAAAGCACTGTTCTAAGTGCTGGGGGGGGGATACAAGGTGATCAGGTTGTCCCATGGGGGGCTCACAATCTTAATCCCCATTTTACAGATGAGGGAACTGAGGCTGTGAGAAGTGAAGTGACTTGCCCAAAGCCGCACAGCTGACAAGTGGCGGAGACAGGATTTGAACCCATGACCTCTGACTTCAAAGCCTGTGCTCTTTCCACTTAGCCACGCTGCTTCACTGCTCTTAATTTAGGTTGCATGTTTCCCTCTCCCCATTAGACTCTGAGCTAAGGAGGAGCCTTTCCTTATGCTTCTTTTGTAATTTAGACCCCCACACTTCGTACAATGTATTGCTCAAAGGAGTGCTAAATAAATTCAGCTCTTACTACTATTACAACCACTACTACAACTACTACTGCTAATGACAATAACAATAATTTGGGCATTTTTTTAAGCACTTACTTGGTGCCAAGCACTGTACTAAGATCTGGGGTAGATTCAAGCAAATCGGGTTGGACACAGTCCCAGTCCCATATGGGGCTCACAGTCTTAATCCCCACTTCACAGATGAGGTAACTGAGGCACAGAGAAGTTAAGTGTCTTGCCCAGGGTCACACAGCAGGCAAGTGGCAGAGTCAGAATCGGAACACAGGTCCTTCTGAGTCCCAGGCCTGCGCTGTAGCCACTAGGCCAAGCTACTATTACTACTGTGTTGTTCTTAAAAAGGTATGCAGAAGAGAGATTGGGAGGCTATTATTCATTCATTCATTCATTCCATCATATTTATTGAGCACTTACTGTGTGCAGAACACTGTACTAAGCTCTTGGGAAGTACAAGTCGGCAACATATAGAGATGGTCCCTACCCAACAACGGGCTCGCAGTCTAGAGCGGGGAGGCGGACAACAAAACAAAACATGCGGACGGGTGTGTCCCGAGGTGACCCTTGGGTACCGGCCATCTCAAGGTCAAAAGCTATCTCGTGACCCCCCGAGCCAGCAGGCGGAACTCGGAAGTGAGGGTGGGATACCGCCTCCATGACCAAATCTGCTAGATTGACAGCCCAAGCTGGGAATACAGAAGGTGGCCCTCGCCCCCATGCCAATCAAATTAGGTATGGAGGAGGGGGGAGGGCAGAGATTGGGTAGACTGAGGCCTGAAGCTGGGATGGCCCAGGGGCACGGGCGATAAATACCTGTCCCCTCTGACCTTCGGGGTCGGAATACCAGGACACGCAGCAGCAGCAGCCCACGTGTCTCTCCCTGCCCAGAAGGCCAGATGCCCGCTCTACAACCAGAACCAACACACTGAGGCAAGGGCCGCGGGATGGGTGAGTGTCTCTTGGGTGGGACTCAGGTACCCCGCCGCCGATGGGAATTATGAGTGGATTCCTCCCATGTAGGGAGAGCACATTGTGAGAGCTAGCCGCCCACCACGAGCGCGGGGAATGCAATGAATTCTTCCCATGTGGGAAAGTAAGTGGATTCTTCCCGAGTGGGAAGTGCACATGAGTGACAGTTAGCCAACTCACCCACACACAATTAACGGATGATTGTGTTCCTCCCATGTAGGGAAGCTCTAATATTGCTAATTGATTATATTCCTCCCGAAAGGGAAGCTCAATCCACGGCGCCTAAACAATTACATAAATTCAATTCACCTCGCGGAATAAATTTTATATAAAACTTAGGCTTTCCGTCCCCGGCCTCTCTCTCTCTCTCTTTCTCGCCTCGCCGATCACTGAACGAACCCGTCCCCAGACGGCGGGTGACAGGGTGTCAAGTCATCAGAATAAATAGAAGTAAAGCTAGATGCACATCATTAACAAAATAAATAGAATAGTAAATAGGTCTCACCAATCTTTGTCCTCCATTCCGCAATGAATCTCAGTCTAGTCAGCTTCTCTGACTCCCTAAACTCTGTTCTACTCCCCCAGGGGAGGTTGAAGCTGAAATGTCTGCTCGACGGGAATCCTTGAAAAATGTGCCTGAAATGAAAGCTTTCCTATCACTTAATGTTCTGGACAGATGAACGGCTTAATGTGCATTTCCCAACTCCTTCTCCCAACCTGAGTCTGAGATCCTTTGCCTTATCACCCAAGGTAATATAATCCAGACAACCAGTGAATGTAAATTCTTCTATCAAATTTCCTCAAATCACATAATTTTAAAGCGAGCCCTGCTTGGATGACACCATTTCCCCCCTATAGACTGTAAGCTCATTGTGGGCAGGGAATGTGTCTGTTTATTGTTATACTGCACTCTTCCAAGCCCTTAGTACAGTGCTCTGTGCATAGTAAGCATGCAATAAATATGAATGAATGAATTCATTAATTAGAAGTAAATCTGGCAAAAATACATATTTCACTGAAGAATGAAAATACCAAGAGATTACGTTTTTTCACATCAAAAGTCAGCACTTTACAAGAAAGGAAATAGTTTTGACCAAGCTTTTGATAAATAAGAAAATTGAAAATGTCTTCTTAGAAAAATTATGTTTTGGAGACCAAGATTTTGTCTGCAAAATAATGGTTCAGATAAGTGGAAATTTTGTTGACTCAAAGTGATATCTAATGTTCTGGCAGTCTCATACCGAAACTTGGTTTTGTGTCCTGATAAGTTTTAAAAGGGACTGGGGATGGTTACAAGCCATAGTTTTTGCAGGGGTGGAGGGTGAGGGGAGATTACTGAATAAAGCAGTTACCTTCTCGGGTTTTTCTTCTTGAACTCGATATTTAGAGAACAATAAATTAACAGCAGTGTTATGCCAGTTGAGTCCTCGTTTAGGAACTTGCCAAAGATGGAGTTCAAATATGAAAATATTTGCAAAGTTCCCTCTCTACAAGTGCTCTGCTCCTTTCCAGCCCCACTTAGCCCTCTGAAACCAGCAGGCCAGGGTGGAGGGGGAAGGGGAAGTCATCTTTCCACATTTCCTTTCAAAGAATGGTCTTAAGAGGCCCATTGTATTTGTGGCCGGTTCACCCCCCCAGATTGGCAATTTTAGTGCTGATACCTCTGGACTTTTGTGTGAGGTGTGTGTAAGTAGGGCCCCTGGACAGCCGAAACCCCGGGAATGGAAGGATGGGCTTTACCCAGGGGGTACAGATGCTAGGAAGGGAAAACACATAAACACATACAGATTATCTAGTTTAGTTCCCTTTATTTCTTTCCCTGAGAAATAAAGCCCAAACACGAACTGACCTTATTCATTCAATCATATATATTGAGCGCTTACTGTACTTAGTCCTTGGGGAAGTACAATACACCAATAAACAGGTACATTCCTATATCTCTGCCTGTGTCTCCTGCTGGAGCTGAGGAGAAGCAGAAGGGACCGTCTCTATATATTGCCAACTTGTACTTCCCAAGCGCTTAGTACAGTGCTCTGCACACAGTAAGCGCTCAATAAATACGACTGAATGAATGAATTATCTAGTTTAGTTCCCTTTATTTCTTTCCCTGAAAATTAAGCCCAAACACGAACTGACCTTATTCATTCAATCATATATATTGAGTGCTTACTGTATTTAGTCCTTGGGAAGTACAAGACAACAATAAACAGGTACATTCTTCCGTCTCTGCCTGTGTCTCCTGCTGGAGCTGAGGAGAAGCAGAAGGGTCTCTATATGTTGCCAACTTGTACTTCACATGTGCTTAGTACAGTGCTCTGCACACAGTAAGCGCTCAATAAATATGACTGAATGAATGAATGAATGATCTAGTTTAGTTCCCTTTATTTCTTTCCCCAAAAAATAAAGTCCAAACACGAACTGACCTTATTCATTCAATCATATATATTGAGCGCTTACTGTATTTAATCCTTGGGGAAGTACAATACACTAACAAACAGTTACATTCCTCCGTCTCTGCCTGTGTCTCCTGCTGGAGCTGAGGAGATGCAGAAGGGACCGTCTCTATATGTTGCCAACTTGTACTTCCCAAGCACTTAGTACAGTGCTCTGCACACAGTAAGCGCTCAATAAATACAATTGAATGAATGAGTGAATGATCTAGTTTAGTTCCCTTTATTTCTGTCCCTGAGAAATAAAGCCCAAACACGAACTGACCTTATTCATTCAATCATATATATTGAGCGCTTACTGTACTTAGTCTTTGGGGAAGTAAAAGACAACAATAAACAGGTACATTCCTCTGTCTCTGCCTGTGTCTCCTGCTGGAGCTGAGGAGAAGCGGAAGGGACCGTCTCTGTATGTTGCCAACTTGTACTTCCCAAGCGCTTAGTACAGTGCTCTGCACACAGTAAGCGTTCAATAAATACGATTGAATGAATGAATGAATTATCTAGTTTAGTTCCCTTTATTTCTTTCCCTGACAAATAAAGCCCAAACACGAACTGACCTTATTCATTCAATCATACATATTGAGCACTTACAGTATTTAGTCTTTGGGGAAGTGCAATACACTAATAAACAGTTACATTCCTCCGTCTCTGCCTGTGTCTCTTGCTGGAGCTGAGGAGAAGCAGAAGGGACCATCTCTATATGTTGCCAACTTGTACTTTCCAAGCGCTTAGTACAGTGCTCTGCACACAGTAAGCGCTCAGTAAATACGATCGAATGAATGAAGTCGTTCATTCCTTCAGTCGTATTTACTGAGCACTTATTGCAGTGCTGAGAACAGTGCAAGTGCTTGACCAATATCATTATTATTATTATTTTTGGGAGAACAGAATGATATCATTGTTATTATTATTGGGAGAGTAGAATATAGTGATGTAACAGCCACATTCCCTTCCAGGTGTCCCAATTCAAAGATGATATCAGTGACAGGGCTATTCCCTTCTGGGCAGGTGTTGAACTGAAAAGCCAACGGTGCCCACTGCCCCCCTCCTTTCCATGTCATAAAGAAGCAGCGTGGCTCAGTGGAAAGAGCATGGGCTTTGGAGTCAGAGGTCATGGGTTCGAATCCCGGCTCCACCACATGTCTGCTGTATGACCTTGGGCAAGTCACTTAACTTCTCTGAGCCTCAGTTACCTCATCTGTAAAATGGGGATTAAGACTGTGAGCCCCACGTGGGACAACCGGATCACCTGGTATCCCCCCCACAGTGCTTAGAACAGTGCTTTGCACATAGTAAGTGCTTAACAAATGCCATCATTATTATTATTATGTCACCTGTCTACATGTTTTGTTTTGTTGTCTGTCTCCCCCTTCTAAGCTGTGAGCCCATTGTTGGGTAGGGACTGTCTCTATATGTTGCCAACTTGTACTTCCCAAGCACTTAGCACAGTGCCCTGCACACAGTAAGCGCTCAATAAATACGATTGAATGAATGAATGAATGAATGAATGTGTGCAGAGCATTGTATTAGAGAAGCAGCGTGGCTTAGTGGAAAGAACCCGGGCTCGGAAGTCAGAAGATGTCGGTTCTAAACCCGGGTCCACTACTTGTCTGCTCTATGACCTTGGACAAGCCACTTAACCTCTCTGGGCCTCAGCTACCTCATCTGTAAAATGGGGATTAAAAAATGTGAGCCCCACGTGGGACACCCTGATTACCCTTTATCTACCCCAGTGCTTAGAACAGTGCTTGGCACATAGCAAGTGCTTAACAAATACCATCATTACCATTATTATTATTATTCCTATAATAAACAGTGACATTCCCTGCCCACAACAAGCTCCCAGCCTAGAGTGGGGGAGACAGACATCAATACATATAGATGAAATTACACAGATGTACCTAAGTGCTTTGGGGCTGGAAGCGGGGAAGAGCAAAGAAATAAATAAAATACAGGCATGTACCTAAGTGCTTTGGGGCTTCGAGTGGGGAAGAGCAAAGGAAGCAAGTCAGGACGATGCAGAAGGGAGTGGGAGATGAGGCAAAGTGGAGCTTAGTCTGGGAAGGCCTCTTGGAGGAGATGGGCCTTCAATTAGGCTTTGAAATGGGGGAGAGTTGTCTGTTGGATTAGAGGAGGGAGGGCATTCTAGGTCAGAGGCAGGATGTGGGCTAGGGGTCGGAGGCGAGACAGGCGAGATTGAGGCACAGTAAGACGGTTATCACTAGAGGAGTGAAGTTTGTGGGCTGGGTTGCAGATGGAGAGAAGCGAGGTCAGGTAACAATAACAATAACAATGATGGTATTTGTTAAGCG
Organism: Tachyglossus aculeatus; assembly: GCF_015852505.1. Lineage (NCBI taxonomy): Eukaryota > Metazoa > Chordata > Mammalia > Monotremata > Tachyglossidae > Tachyglossus > Tachyglossus aculeatus. Next base: position 36,657,463 of record NC_052067.1, on the reverse strand, counting down.
CTTGCTATGTGCCAAGCACTGTTCTAAGCGCTGGGGGAGATACAGGGTAATCAGGTTGTCCCACGTGGGACTCACGCTTTTAATCCCCATTTTATAGATGAGGTAACTGAGGCCCAGAGAAGTTAAGTGACTTGCCCAAGGTCGCACAGCTGACAAGTGGCAGAGCCGGGACAAGAACTCATGTTCTTTCCATGAAGCCAGGCTGCTTCTGTGCTTTCAGCAAGGGTGAAGTCTGCTTAGGATCAGGCAGACGGAGGAAATGAAGGAAAGTAATAGAGTAGGAACTGTGAAAAGATTTGGTCTTCTCTTATGAGTCAGAAATAAGGGACTTGAAACTGTACTTTCCAAGCGCTTAGTACAGTGCTCTGCACACGGTAAGTGCTCAATAAATACGATTGAATGAATGAATGAATGGTGACACCCAGAGGCCTAGTTGACAAATGGTTTGGCGAGCCTGTTTATGAGCAAACCAAGGCCCAAAGAGACTGGCCCAGGGTCTAAGTGGCATCACTGCAATTACAGTCCACACCCCAAGTTTCTGTTCTACTCCTTCAGTTAATGATTTGAGCAGAAAATCACCAAAGAGGCAGCAGGTATGTAGGATAGAGTCTGAAGTGGGAAATTATGAAAACACCCACCAAAGAGGTATGTTTATCAATAATGAAATTAGTGGATACTGCAGTTGGATTGCTAGTTCCTTTATTCCAATCTCATTTTGGCCCAAGGAATTGAAAAAATAAATGCACACCATTCTCTAAGCACCAGTATTTTGACCAATCTCAGCCAGCAGTGCTTTTCCAGATCGCACTCACTTAACTAAGTGTTGTCATCGTCCTCTTCATCATCACGATAATAATAATGATAGTAATAATAATAATAATAATCGTATTTGTTAAGCACTTACTATGTACCAAGCACCGTTCTAAGTTCTGGGGTAGATACAAGTTAATCAGGCTGGACACAGTCCCTGTCCCAAGTGGGGCTCAGACTCTTAATCCCCATTCTGCAGATGAGGTAACTGAAGCACAGAGAGGTTAAGTGATTTGCCCAGGGGTACAGAGCAGACATGTGGCAGTGCCAGGATTAGAACTCAGGTCCTTCTGAGTCCCAGGCCTGTGCTCTATCCACTAAGACACACTGTTTCATCATCATCATCATCACACCTATTGTGTGCAGAGCAATGCACAAGGAGCTTGGAGGGATGCTGTAAAAATAGAAGGTGCAGTGCCTGTCTTGTAACCTCCTTTCATTCATTCAATCGTATTTATTGAGCGCTTACTGTGCGCAGAGCACTGTACTAAGCGCTTGGGAAGGACAAGTTGGCAACATATAGAGACGGTCCCTACCCAACAGTGGGCTCACAGTCTAGAAGGGGGAGGCAGAGAACAAAACAAAACATAGTAACAAAATAAAATCAATAGAATAAATATGTACAAATAAAATAAATAACCTCCTTGTGGGAAGGAAATGTGTCTACCATCTCAGTTGTATGCTCAAAAGCACTTACTACAGTGCTCTGCACACAGTAAGTGCTCAATAAATGCCATTGATTGATTGATTGATTGATTGAAGAAGCTATGATCTAGTGACGCTTCTGGTTCTGTACCACTCCCAAAACACAAATAAAATATTAATTTGTCTATTATCTCGTGTCCAGTTCTCTTCCTGGGAGCGGAAGGGATAGTGGATGAAAACAGATTGGATGGAACAGGGGATCGTGGTCTTTGCACTGTCACAGGTCGCACTGACACCCATCAGCACCCAATTCAATAATAATAGTAACAATTATGGTATCTGTTAGGCATTTACTATGTGCCAGGCACTGTACTAAGCGCTGGGGTGGATACAGCGTGAAGCAGCGTGGCTCAGTGGAAAGAGCCCGGGCTTTGGAGTCAGAGGTCATGGGTTCAAATCCCGGCTCCGGCACCTGCCAGCTGTGTGACTTTGAGCAAGTCACTTAACTTCTCTGTGCCTCAGTTACCTCATATGTAAAATGGGGATTAAGACTGTGAGCCTCCTGTGGGACAACCTGATCACCTTGTAACCTCCCTAGTGCTTAGAACAGTGCTTTGCACATAGTAAGTGCTTAATAAATGTCATTATTATTATTATTATTATTATTATTATTATTGTTACAAGCAAATCGGGTTGGACACAGTCCTTGTCCCATAGGGGGATCACAGTCTTAATCCCTATTTTCCAGATGAGGTAACTGAGACACAGAGAAGTTAAATGACTTGCCCAAGATCACGCAGCAGACAGACGGTGGAGGCGGCATTAGAACCCATAACCTTCTGACTCTCGGCCTGTGTTTCGTCCACTATGCCATGCTGTTTCTCTAGAGTGTGGGCATCCCAGGCAGGCCAAGGATGGCACTGCCAGCCACTTCCCACCCCCATCAAAGGCCCAGTCACGATACCTCTTGGTGGGGTGGAAAGGGTTCAAGTCATTACCACCATCAGCTCTCTCCCTCCAGGGCACTGACTCTTCAGGGCTAAAAGCAGTCGAAGTGGCTGGAAGGGACGAGGGCTCGAGCATCGGGAAGAAGAGCGATTTTTGCTGGAGCTCCCATGGGCAGTCTTCCCCGCCAGAGAGCCGTGGCCCAGCTGGGCAGTACATATTTATTCTATTTATTTTATTTTATTACTATGTTTTGTTCTCTGTCTCCCCCTTCTCGACCGTGAGCCCGCTGTTGGGTAGGGACCGTCTCTAGATGTTGCCAACTTGGACTTCCCAAGCGCTTAGTACCGTGCTCTGCGCACAGTAAGCGCTCAATAAATACGGTTGAATGAATGAATGAATATGGGAGGAATGGGATCTGCGTCCCCAGTAACTTCCTAGTTGCAGTCACAGCCTCTCCCGTTCACGGCGGCCTTCAGTGCCGTGAGGGAGACGCAAAGCACGGTAACTCATCCCCACATCACCGTTACTTTTGTGAGTGCGGAGTGTGTTGGAGTCGGGGCTGTTTAGGACGTCCCCATTAGCAGAGACCCCCTCCCCTGCTTTCAGGATAAGGGGCACAAGCCAGCGGGGGTAAGGTGGCTAGAACAAGTCAGCCGGTATAGGCAGATTGGCTTGGAAATTGGTCGGCCCCGCACTGCCCACACCTCCTTGCTCCTCCCAACAACATTCAGCAGCCTCCAGAGACTTAGAAAACATGCCATTCTAGACTGTGAGCCCACTGTTGGGTAGGGACCGTCTCTATATGTTGCCAACTTGTCCTTCCCAAGTGCTTAGTACAGTGCTCTGCGCACAGCTTGTGCAGGATGTTTGGGAACTAATTGTTTAGAAGTCCTCTGAACATTTGAAATGTAATTGTTCCAGTCCCTTGATCCTTTCGAGAAAAAACCTGGTGAAAATAGAAAAAATAGTATGAAAACAGGAGAATAAGAGTCTTCAGTTGACAACGAATATGTTTGTACATATTTATTACTCTATTTTACTTGTACATATTTACTATTCTATTTATTTTGTTAATATGTTTTGTTTTGTTATCTGTCTTCCCCTTCTAGACTGGGAGCCCGCTGTTGGATAAGGACCGTCTCTATATGTTGCCGACTTGCATTTCCCAAGTGCTTAGTACAGTGCTCTGCACGCAGTAAGTGCTCAATAAATACGATTGAATTAATGAATGAATGAACGAAATGCACATTCCAGCAATGAGACTCAAGCCCGCCAGTCAGTTTAGCTTTGGAAAGAAACCCTCTTGGACATAATCCTAGACTAAACTCATTGAAACCTTCCCCGCCACAGCTCCCTTTCCAGGCCCTGGACTTCCTCAGGAGTCTTCACCCTCTCAGCTCCCAAAGAGAGGAATAAATTGGTCAGGAGCAAACCATGAAGTGCGCAATTATTAGTCTCACAAAAGAATGTAGAAGTTATTTGGTCTTATGAGGTAGCACTCTATTTTGCCTTGTCAGTTTACCACGATATGCAGGGATAATTATGTTTTTTTCACTCATCTGTGCCTCTTTATTGCATGTTTATTAGTACTACTAGATAAGAATCGAAACAAAATGTCAGGAAGTATTATTACTGTGCTTATGGTCTCTTGAGTACCAAAACTCTAGGAAGCGCCGACCCTCAAAGACAAGGGTTGGGAACCATTCTGCTGACTAATGAGGGGACATTCATCTGCACAGTTGCCTCTGAAGAAGAGGTTGGAAGTGAGAGGGAAATACATTATTTGTACATATTTATTCTATTTTGTTGATATGTTTTGTTTTGTTCTCTGTCTCCCCCTTCTAGACTGTGAGTCCGCTGTTGGGTAGGGACCGTCTCTATATATTGCTAACTTGTACTTCCCAAGCGCTTAGTACAGTGCTCTGCACACAGTAAGCGCTCAAAAAATACGATTGAATGAATGAATGGATGGGAATGGAGAGCGGTTCCAAGCACATAATAATAATAATAATAACAACAATAATGGTATTTGTTAAGTGTTTGCTACTTGCCAGGCACTGTACTAAGGGCCGGGTTGGATACAAGTAAATCGGGCTGGACGGAGTACCCACCCCACATGGGACTCACAGTCTCGATCCCCATTTCACTGAGGAGATAACTGAGGCACAGAGAAGTGAAGTGATTTGCCCAAGGTCACACAGCAGACAAGCGGCGGAACCGAGATGAGGACCCATGACCTTCTGACTCGCGGGCGCGTGCTCTATCCATTAGGCCATGCTGCTTCTAAAGCAGAGGAGAATTATTCCTGGAGTCCAGAGCAGGAAGGGGAAACACCAGTACAGATGGGAGCAAACAAACAAATCATCAAGATCAAATCATCCAGTAGAACAAGGAGTCCTGGGCTTGGCTTGGGTCTGGGGACCTTTTTCGGGTGGTCCAGGAGGATTTTCTTCTGAGGCTCTTTCCTTCTTTCTCCCCTCCACAGCCCCACTAGGCTTCTTATCGAGAACAGCACCAGAGAAGGGATCGGATATATATTTCTTCTGTGAATTCAAATAACAATTCCTTGAAGTCATTTTATTGCAAAGGATGTGGGAGGGTGGGTGAGAAGTACTGGGAAAGGAGGATTACCTGATTCAACACAGTCTGACGTGTCCCTGAACGGTGACCAGTATATGAACTTAAAAGTTAGTCACTGCTAGAAGAAGTGGAATTTAAACTTTGCTTCATTTCCTGTATGCCCCACTCCTTCCCCATCCACTTTTCTCTTCGCCTCCTTCGTTTCAAAGACTACGAACCCGCTCCCAACCTTCCAAAACTCAACTCTCTTCCTCCCTTCAAGGCCCTACTGAGAGCTCACCTCCTCCAGGAGGCCTTCCCACACTGAGCCCCTTCCTTCCTCTCCCCCTCGTTCCCCTCTCCATACCCCCAACCTTACCTCCTTCCCTTCCCCACAGCACCTGTATATATGTCTGTACATATTTATTACTCTATTTATTTATTTATTTTACTTGTACATATCTATTCTACTTATTTTACTTTGTTAGTATGTTTGGTTTTGTTCTCTGTCTCCCCCTTTTAGACTGTGAGCCCACTGTTGTGTCGGGACTGTCTCTATGTGTTGCCATCTTGTACTTCCCAAGCACTTAGTCCAGTGCTCTGCACACAGTAAGCGCTCAATAAATACGATTGATTGATTGATTGATTGCTGATGGAGCTGTTAGGAAGCCCAACTGGCTTCATGGCCTCTTCTGCAAAATACGTGTTCGGCCCAGCTCTGCACCGCACTGTACGGCAGAGGACTGGACCCATCCCAGCTAAGAGGGAAAGGAAATAGGGGCAGTGAGAGCCCACCGCCTGGCTCTATAATGGACCACCAGAACATGTTGTATAGGAGAGAGACTCCTCCAACTCCCTCCCCACCCCACCGGGATTTCCCTCGGCCCTCCTTCCTCCAGCCGTGAGGGTGAGGAAAGGAGACATTCTTGACTTTCAGAACATTGTAGAAACTGTGGTCACAGGCTTTTAGACCGTGAGCCCACTGTTGGGTAGGGACTGTCTCTATATGTTGCCAACTTGTACTTCCCAAGCGCTTAGGACAGTGCTCTGCACACAGTAAGCGCTCAATAAATACAATTGATTGATTGATTGGCCATGACCATAGCTATGGCTGTGGCCACGGCCCTTACCGTTTGACACTGAGCTGTGAGGAGCCTAAACATCTGCTCCTCCAGCCCCAATGCCCCATTTCTCTTGTTCTAATAATACTAATGGTATTTGTTAAGCACTTTCTGTGTGTCAGGCACCGTACTAAGCGCTGGCGTGGATATTCTATTTATTTTATTAATCATATTATATATCTATAATTCTGTTTATTTATTTTGATGGCATTGACGCCTGTCTACTTGTTTTGTTTTGTTGTCTGTCTTCCCCTTCTAGACTGTAAGCCCGTTGTCTCTGTTGCCAAATTGTACTTTCCAAGCACTTAGTACAGTGCTCTGCACGTAGTAAGCGCTCAATAAATATGATTGAATGAATGAATAATAATAATAATAATGGCATTTATTAAGTGCTTACTGTGTGCAAAGCACTGCTCTAAGCGCTGGGGAGGTTACAAGGTGATATTAATAATAATGATGATAACATTTAATAAGTGATTACTATGTGCACTGTTCTAAGTGCTGGGGAGGTTACAAAGTAATCAGGTTGTCCCACATGGGGCTCACAGTTTTAATCCCCAATTTACCAATGAGGTAACTGAGGCACAGAGAAGTTAAATGACTTGCCCAAAGTCACACAACTGATAGTTGGAAGAGCTGGGATTTGAACCCATGACCTCTGGCTCCAAAGCCCAGGTTCTTTCCACTGAGCCATGCTGCTGCAGTTTGTCCCACGGGGGGCTCACAGTCTTAATCCCCATTTTCCAGATGAGGTCACTGAGGCCCAGAGAAGTGAAGTGACTTGCCCAAAGGTCACACAGCTGACAGTTGGCAGAGCCGGGATTTGAACCCATGACCTCTGACTCCAAAGCCCGTGCTCTTTCCACGCTGCTTCTCTAATGAATGAATGAATGAATGAATGAAGGTTGGACACAGTATTTATTACGTGTTTACAGTGTGCAGTGCAATGTACTAAAGAACGTGGGAAGTATAAAACAAGCAAGTGATAAATTCGCATCCCGGAAGGAGGTTTCACTCTAATGAAGGGAGATAGACATGAAAAGGTTAACAAGCAAAGTAATCAAAATAAATAATTCAATGTACAACCGAATTAACAAATATACATAGATCATAAGGATGAGTATAAGTAGATGAGTATTAAAGGTGGTCGTTGGGTTTATGTGACGTGGGGCGCTGGCAAGTAATCGAAAACTTGGGTTGTGGTTTATTGGATTTGGGGAGGGAGAAAGTTTCCGGCTTGGGGGGAGAGTATGACTGAAGGGATAGAGGTGGAAAAGTTGAGAACGAGGTACGGCTAGATGGTTAACTTGAGAGGAACAAAGCCAATCCGAGAAAGAGGATAAAGAGAGCAGAGGGTAAGTTGGGGTGATTGGTAGAGATCTTTGAAGCCAACTGTGAGGAGTTTTTCCTTGATGCAGAGGAACAGGAGAGGCAGTGAGGGGTTTGTAGGGACAGAGAGATGTGGGCTGAAAATGAAGATGATTTTTGCAGCGGAGTGTACATACAGGTTAGGGAGAGGAGAGGCTGGAGATAGGGAGACCAGAGAGGAAGCTGATAATAATAGCTTCGCTGCGATATGACCAGAGTTTGTAGAAAGTCCGTAGCTTCTCGGGTGGAGAGGGAGGGGCAGATCAAAGGACCAGGAGGATTTGGAAGTAGACTGACTGTGAGAATGAAGGAGTGTAAGGCATCCAGGCCGAGGTCAAAGTTCCGGGCTTCCGAGAATGGGAGAATGCCGGTGTCATTGATGGAGATGGGAAAGTTGGATTCTAGGGAGGGTGGCCAATCCTTCCAAACATCTCTGGGTACCTCCATCAGAGGCAGAGAGTTGTCTGAGCGAGCGTGGCATTTCTTATGATCCAATATGGGATAGTGTCTTCAGCCACTTCATTTCCCAGGGAGCAGGGTGAGCACCTTTCCCTTCAGTAGAAAGAGGCCTCCTCGTAAGGGAAGACACCTTGGGAGGTGGAGCGAGTGCTGGCACCGGCGGGGCTATGGCTGCAGGGCCCAAACCGGTAGCACAGGGACTTGAGGTGCCTCCGGAACTTGATCCCCACAAAGACATAGAGCACCGGATTGAAACAGCAGTGGGAGAAGGCAATCTCCCGGCTGATGTGCAGGGCGTACTGCAGTTGTTTGTAAACCCTGCAGCTGGGAATGATGTAGAATTTTACCAGGGTCTCCAGAAACACGAGCACATTGTACGGCGCCCAGCTCAAAAAGTAGGCTATCACGATGGCGAAGATGAGCCTCACGGTCCGATGTCGCCGCCGGGACCTGGACCGGAACAGGGTCCTCAGGATCTCGATGTAGCAGAACAGGATGATCGCCATGGAGAACAGGAAGAAGACATTGTGCTGACACACGGACACCAACAACCACTTGGGCTCAAAGTAATCGCAGAACTCTGGGTTAACGGCCTTTTCGGAATCCGTCATCACCTTGTGGAAAATGGCGTCCGGGATGGCAGCCGCCAGACTGGTGACCCAGATGGCCAAGCTCACCAGGACTCGGTATGTGAGGGTGTGAGTCCGCAGGGTGGACAGGGGATTCACCACGGACAGATAGCGGTGGATGGTCATCACCGTCAGGAAGATGATGCTGCTGTAGAGGCTGAGGGAGAAAAGCAAGTTGAGGAGCTTGCAGAGGACGTCCCCGAAGATCCACCCCAAATGATGGGCTGCGATCCAGAAAGGGAGCAGGCACGAGAAGACCAGGTCGGAGAGACAGAGGTTGAAAATGAAGGTGTTGGTGATGGACTCTAGATTTTCATATCTTACGAGGACCCACAGAACCAGGCTATTTCCTATCAGGCTGAGGAAGAACACCAGGCAATAAAGGACAGAGATGTTGATGCTGACAAAGCCAAAGACCTCTTCAATGTTACACAGAGAGCTTTCAGGTTCAAAGCTGTAAGTGTAGTCTAAGGTTGGGGTGGTATATTGTTCAGTGGAAGTGTTGGAAGTCATCTGGACTTGAGGTCCTGGCATTATCAACTGCGTCTAGGAGAGAGAACATATAGAAAAGAACAAATCTCACCTTCAAGTAATAAAGGTTCTCTAGCATTCAAAAAGATTGAGAGTACGTACGTCTCTATCTCCTCCCCCACCTGCTCCTCTTCTTCCTTCTCACCCTCCTTTTTCCCCTCAGTGCACAAACATTCCAAAAAATAGACACTTAAATCGTCGCAGAGGTGCAAATCCCAGCTTTGTTACTAGCCTGCTGCGTGACTTCTGGCAATAATAATAATAATGATAGTATTTGTTAAGTGCTTACTATGTGTCAGGCACTGTACAAGTGCTGGGGTGGAAAGAAGCAAATTGGGTTGCACACAGTCCCTGTCCCACTTGGGGCTCACAGTATTGAGCCCCAATTTACAGATGAGGTTACTGAGGCAAGATGCAAGATGCACTAATCCCCTCCCAATGTGTCTTCCCTTACGAGGAGGCCTCTTTCTACCGAAGGGAAGTGGCTGGAAACGCTATCTCAGATTGGATCGTAAGAAATACCGCACTCACTTAGACAACTCTCTGCCTCTGACAGAGATACCCAAGGATATTTGGGAGGAATAGCCACCCTCCCTAGAATCCAACTTTCCCATCTCCTTGGGGACAGCTAGCACCCTGCCCACCCGCCTTGATCATTTTCCCTCCCAAACGCACTCCCGAGGCCTGGATTTGGACTTGAATAAAATTTCCAAGAATTCATTTTGATACTGATGTGCAAATACATGTAAACCAATATATGAATCTATGGCAAGAAGTGTGATTTTTCTTGATCAACGGGAGAAAAATACGGTTACCTAATTCCCCAAAGAGAAAATCTCTGAGATGCGATTCACATTCAGCAGGGGCTTGGGGGTTTAAAATTTGATTTTGAAAAACAAACATAGCGTATAACGGGCAAAAAAGGAACAGGGGAATTTCTAGTCAAAAAGCAAAGAAACAACAAAGGAGCTTTAGTAGGGTCCATAATCTATTTGCCACCCTTATGGATAAAGAGGTAAGTAAAAGCGAATGTCTGCTTTTCTGACTCCGGTAAGATATAAACTGCTGATTGAATTCTATACTTTAAGATCAATGGAAGTTTGAATCAATTTACCTGATAATTCTAGCCAATGACTTAATTCTATTCTCTTCATTTTTTTGTCGGGGGGAGGATATTTGTTAAGTGCTTACTATGTGCAGTCATTATTCTAAGAGCTGGGGTAGTTACCAGGTAATCAGATTGGTCGTATTCCCTGTCTCACATGGGGCACACAGTCTTAATCCCTATTTTATAGATGAAGTAATTTAGGCACAGAGAAGTTAAGTGAGTTGCCTAAGGTCTTAATCCCTATTTTACAGATGAAGTAACTTAGGCACAGAGACGTTAAGTGACTTGCCTAAGGTCACATAGCAGACAAGTGGAAGAATCAGGATTAGACCCCAGGTCCTTCTGATTCCCAGGCCCGTGACTTATCCAACAGCTTCTACTGTTGGCTGTGGAGGCTCGGCGTTGCCTCTAAACATGTTGCAATGATGTAACGATCAATCGTCAGTGATCCACGTCTATACCAGGATTCTCTTTCATAACAACAAAATAAAGGAAGGAGAAAAGCTTTATTCTCAAACTGAAAATGCTTTGTCTTCCAGGATCACGGAGATCAGTCGATTTACTGAGGACCTTTATTAGCTTTAATTAGCTTTAATTCTATTTGTTCTGACGATTTTGACCCCCGTCTACATGTTTTGTTTTGTTGTCTGTCTCCCCCTGCTAGACTGGGAGCCCGCTGTTGGGTAGGGACCGTCTCTATATGTTGCCAACTTGTAATTCCCAAGCTCTTAGTACACAGTAAGTGCTCAATAAATACGATTGAATGAATGAATGAATGAATGACCTACTGATGGCAAAGCCCCCTGTTCAGCTCCTCGGAGCTAAACACACATTTCCTCCTCTCAATGAGCTTTCAATCTAATGGCAAAAAAGAAAACCTGAAGGGAGCCACCGTAACAAGAATAATGTTGTAGTTGAATGGAAAGCCTTCTCACCTGATTCCAGATTGAGACCCTGCAGAAGGAGTCCTGACTCTTCTCTTACAGTCAAACTTCTTTAATCTTCCTTAGATTAGTTCCCATTGTCTCTTCCTCACCTATATAACCACTTTCCTAACTACTCGCTTCTCAGAATTGCTCCACGCTCCACCCACCCTTTTCAGACCTTCCCCACTTCAGAGCCTTATTGAAGGCACATCTCCTCCAAGAAGCCTTCCCTGGCTAAGCCCCCCTTTCCTCTTCTCCCACTCCCTTCTGTGCCATTCGTTCATTCAATCATATTTATTCAGTTGTATTTATTGAGCGCTTACTGTGTGCAGAGCACTGTACTAAGCGCCTGGGAAGTACAAATTGGCAACATATAGAGACGGTCCCTACCCAACAACGTTCTGACTTGCTTCCTTTGCTCTTCCCCCCTCTAGGGCCCCACAGCATTTATGTACACATCTGTAACTTATTTATTTATATCAATGTCTGTCTCCCCTCCCTTTAGACTGTAAGCTCGTTGCGGGCAGGGAATGTGAAATGTGTTTGTTTATTGTTGTATTGTACCTTCCCAAGTGCTTAGCACAGAGCCGTGCACTTAGTAGGCACTCAATAAATATGACTGAATGAATGAATGAGAAAATTTTTAAAAAATGCAGCATATAATTGTAAGCAGTGATAGCACTGTGAGCCAGAGGAGGGGAAATCAATCAGTCGGTGGTATTTATTAAGCACTTACTGAGTGCAAGGATCTTGAAGGGGTGTGATAAAGTAGAAAATACAGTCCATGTCTTATAAGCTCACTGTGGGCAGGGAACACGTTAACCAACTCTGTTGTATTGCATTCTCAAACAATCAGTCAATAAATGGTATTTATTGAGGGCTTACTGTGTGCGGACCACCGTACTAAGCGCTTGGGAGAGTACGATACATCAGAATTGGTTGACACGCTCCCTGCCCACAGCAAGCTCACAGTTTAAAGGGGGAGACAGGTATTAATATAAATAAAGAGGAGGAGGGTGACGTTTGACCTAGGGAAGTCACTTTACTTCTCTGGGTCTCAGTTACCCCATCTGTTACCCCATCGTCTAGACTGTGAGCCCGTTGTTGGGTAGGGACCGTCTCTATATGTTGCCAGCTTGTACTTCCCAAGCGCTTAGTACAGTGCTCTGCACACAGTAAGCGCTCAATAAATATGACAATGAATGAATGAATCTGTAAAATGGGGATTATGACTGTGAGCCCCATCTGGGACAGGGACTGTGTCCAACATGATTACTTTGCATTTAGAGAAGAGAAGCATTAGAGAAGCAGCGTGGCTCAGTGGAAAGAGCCCGGGCTTTGGAGTTAAAGGTCATGGGTTCAAATCCCAGCTCTGCCAACTGTCAGCTGTGTGACTTTGGGCAAGTCACTTTTAACCTCTCTGGGCCTCAGTTACCTCATCTGTAAAATGGGGATTAAAACTGTGAGCCACCCATGGGACAACCTGATCACCTTCTAACATCCCCTGAGCTTAGAACAGTGCTTTGCACATAGTAAGCCCCTAACAAATACCATCATTATTATTATTATCATTATCTACCCCAGAGCTTAGAACTGTGCCTGTCACAAAATAAGCTCTTAACAAATACTATTTTTTTTTAACTCAGCAATGCAGCAAGGAGGGGGAGTTCACTGAGTGCTTCTTGTACTCGGTGTTTTGGAGACTAAAAGAGGGAAGAAGCTGAGTTTAATGGCTCTCTTCAGCTTTCAAGCCTGTTCTGATGTTCACTTGTCTCTTACTTTTATTGGAATCAGTTCCTTTGTGCAGGTTCCAGGTCATAAAGGTTTCTACGGAACCTAGGCTCCTCTGTCAGAATTGGTTGACACGCTCCCTGACCACAGCAAACTTACAGTTTAAAGGGGGAGACAGGTATTAATATAAAGAGGAGGAGGGTTCTGTTTGACCTTGGGCAAGTCATTTTACTTCTCTGGGTCTCAGTTACCCCATCTGTTACCCCATCTTCTAGACTGTGAGCCCATTGTTGGGTAGGGACCGTCTCTATATTTGACAGAAGACTCCATTATGATCATCACACTCCAAAGAAGCTAATTCAGTGCTCTGTACACAATAGGCATACATGCCCAAAAAATTAAAACCAACTTGTGACTTCTGCATGGTTACCACCTCACTCTCACCCCCCTGTTTCTCTTTCTCCTCTTCTTCTTCCTCCTCTTTTTCTTCCTCTTCCTCCTCCTCTTCCGTCTCTTTCTCCTCCTCCCCCTCTTCTTCCTCTTCCTCCCTTGATGACAACAATGGCCAAGGCCATTTAGTTCACTATCACCTGGCTGATACGGCCAGAAGCTGTACCAGATTTGGCTCACACGAGGGGCAAAGCTGCCTCTTCCTTTGCCCCCGTGAGGCTGTGATCCACGCATCTGGTTCCTGACTCGGTGGCTGCACTCCCCCGCTGCCCTGATGTTGCTCTGCCCGGTGTGCTACCTTTAGCTGCTGCAGTCCGGGCAGGCGGCACCCTGCAGGAGGCTACTCTTAATAATAATAATAATAATGATGGCATTTATTAAGCGCTTACTATGTGCAAAGCACTGTTCTAAGCACTGGGGAGGTTACAAGGTGATCAGGCTGTCCCACGGGGCGCTCACAGTCTTAATCTCCATTTTCCAGATGAGGTAACTGAGGCCCAGAGAAGTGAAGTGACTTGCCCAAAGTCACACAGCTGACAATTGGCGGAGCTGGGATTTGAAGCCATGACCTCTGACTCCAAAGCCTGGGCTCTTTCCACTGAGCCACGCTGCTTCTCTACTCTTACCTCCCCAAGAGCCTGTGGGGGCACCCGCCTGGCTCTTATCTGGTCTGCCCATCCTTGGCACCTCTGCCGATCATCATCATCAATCGTATTTATTGAGCGTTTACTGTGTGCAGAGCACTGCACTAAGCGCTTGGGAAGTACAAATTGGCAACATATAGAGACAGTACCTACCCAACAGTGGGCTCACAGTCTAAACTGATAGCAGCACTGGGTGGGCAACGTGAGGGAGCGTGGGTGGAGGGCAGCTTGCTGATAAGGCAGGGGACAGAGCAGGCCTTGGGGTGGGGACGAGAGCTGTTTTGGCTGGTCCTGCAGACTGGTGATGATGGGATGGGATGGGATGGGATGGGATGGGATGGGATGGGATGAGATGGGATGGGAAAAGGATGATGGGAATCCTACAGGCTCCCAGGCTAGGATTGGGCCATATCCTGTCAGCCTGCCCCTTGCTAGATCAAAGGGGTGGGATGGTTCCTTCATGACTATCCTTTCTGCTCAGAGAGCCATGGGGGCAAAGCTAACCGTGTCACTCCCATGGTCCAAGACTGCAGTGCTTGGCACAAAGTAAGGACTCACTTTTACCACAATTACTATTATTAGTAGTAATAATTACTGTTATTATTATTATAATACATTTCTTCACTTATCCCAAGCTAGGTGCCAGCTGGAATTCCTTATTCCTTCTAAATGAATCTTCTAATACTACCTTCCTCCCGAGGGCATTCTCCAACTAATCCCCACCTTTTTTTGGTCAAGTCACCACCGAATTTACGTTCTTATGGATTTATCGATTCAATTTATTAATTTCTATACTTTCCTTTGGCTATTGAATTGAATTTATGCTTTCCTTCCGTAATATGTGTTATTTATTCAGCACTTATTCCCCCTCCTTGCTGTATTGCTGATTTTAAAAAAAATAGTATTTGTTAAGAGCTTACTTTTTTGACAGGCACAGTTCTAAGCGCTGGGGTAGATACAAAGTAATGAGGTTGGACACAGTCCCTGTACCTGGTGGGGCTCACAGTCATAATCCCCACAGTCTTCGTACAAGCGCTTAATAAATGACATTATTATTATTATTATTATCAATCCCCATTTTACAGATGGGGTAACTGAGACACAGAGAAGTAAAACGACTTGCCCATGTTCCTATGGATTTATCAATTCAGTTTATTAATTTCTATACTTTCCTTTTGCTATTGAATTGAATTTATGCTTTCCTTCTGTAATATTTGTTATTTATTCAGCACTTATTCCCCCTCCTTGCTGTATGGCTGATTAAAAAAAAATAGTATTTGTTAAGAGCTTACTTTGTGACAGGCACAGTTCTAAGCACTGGGGTAGATACAAAGTAATCAGGTTGGACACACTCCCTGTCCCAGGTGGGGCTCACAGTCATAAGCCCCATTTTACAGATGGGATAACTGAGACACAGAGAAGTAAAGTAACTTGCCCACGTTCCTATGGATTTATCGATTCAATTTATTAATTTCTGTACTTTCCTTTTGCTATTGAATTGAATTTATGCTTTCCTTCTGTAATATTTGTTATTTATTCAGCACTTATTATGCACCAAGCACTAAGGTGGGTAATCAATCAATCAATCAATCAATCAATCGTATTTATTGAGCGCTTACTATGTGCAGAGCACTGTACTAAGCGCTTGGGAAGTACAAATTGGCATCACATAGAGACAGTCCCTACCCGATCGTGGGCTCACAGTCTAAAAGGGGGAGACAGAGAACAGAACCAAACATACCAACAAAATAAAATAAGTAGGATAGAAATGTACAAGTAAAATAAATAAATAAATGAATAAACAGAGTAATAAATATGTACAACCATATATACATATATACAGGTGCTGTGGGGAGGGGAAGGCGGTAAGGCGGGGGGATGGAGAGGGGGACGAGGGGGAGAGGAAAGAAGGGGCTCAATCTGGGAAGGCCTCCTGGAGGAGGTGAGCTCTCAGCAGGGCCTTGAAGGGAGGAAGAGAGCGAGCTTGGCGGATGGGCAGAGGGAGGGCATTCCAGGCCCGGGGGATGACGTGGGCCGGGGGTCGATGGCGGGACAGGCGAGAGCGAGGTACAGTGAGGAGATTAGTGGTGGAGGAGCGGAGGGTGCGGGCTGGGCAGTAGAAGGAGAGAAGGGAGGTGAGGTAGGAGGGGGCGAGGTGATGGAGAGCCTTGAAGCCCAGGGTGAGGAGCTTCTGCCTGATGCGCAGATTGATCGGTAGCCATTGGAGGTTTTTGAGGAGGGGAGTGATATGTCCAGAGCGTTTCTGGACAAAGATAATCCGGGCAGCAGCATGAAGTATGGATTGAAGTGGAGAGAGACATGAGGATGGGAGATCAGAGAGAAGGCTAGTGCAGTAGTCCAGACGGGATAGGATGAGAGCTTGAATTAGCAGGGTAGCGGTTTGGATGGAGAGGAAAGGGCGGATCTTGGCAATGTTGCGGAGCTGAGACCGGCAGGTTTTGGTGACGGCTTGGATGTGAGGGGTGAATGAGAGAGCGGAGTCGAGGATGACACCAAGGTTGCGGGCTTGTGAGACGGGAAGGATGGTAGTGCCGTCAACAGAGATGGGAAAGTCAGGGAGAGGACAAGGTTTGGGAGGGAAGACAAGGAGCTCAGTCTTCGACATGTTGAGCTTTAGGTGGCGGGCGGACATCCAGATGGAGATCTCCTGAAGGCAGGAGGAGATGCGAGCCTGGAGGGAGGGGGAGAGAGCAGGGGCAGAGATGTAGATCTGGGTGTCATCAGCGTAGAGGTGATAGTTGAAGCCGTGGGAGCGAATGAGGTCACCAAGGGAGTGAGTGTAGATTGAGAACAGAAGGGGACCAAGCACTGAACCTTGGGGAACCCCCACAGTAAGAGGATGGGAGGGGGAGGAGGAGCCTGCAAAAGAGACTGAGAAAGAACGACCGGAGAGATAAGAGGAGAACCAGGAGAGGACGGAGTCTGTGAAGCCAAGGTCAGATAACGTGTTGAGGAGAAGGGGGTGGTCCACAGTGTCAAAGGCAGCTGAGAGGTCGAGGAGGATTAGGACAGAGTATGAGCCGTTGGATTTGGCAAGCAGGAGGTCATTGGTGACCTTTGAGAGCGCAGTTTCCGTGGAATGAAGGGGACGGAAGCCAGACTGGAGGGGGTCGAGGAGAGAGTTGTTGTTGAGGAATTCTAGGCAGCGCGTGTAGACAACTCGTTCAAGGTACAATACAATTCTTTCAGACACAATTCCAATTTCACACAGGGCTCATAGTCTAAGCGGGAGGGAGAAGAAACGTTTTGTCCCCATTTTACAGATGAGGAAACTGAGGCACAGAGAAGTCAAGTGCCTTGCCCATGGTCACACAACAGGTAACTGGCAGAGTTGGGATTAGGAGAATCCTGTTCCTGTTTTCCACTTCTATATACTGGGCAGTGCTGCTTCTCAAATATGCAATGTCTTCTTGTCTCCCACACTGGAGGTAAACTTCTTAAGAGTAGGGCAGTGTCATTTACTCTTAGTGTATGCTCCCTAGTGCATGCAAACTCCAGGCTCTGCACTCAGTAGGAGCTCAAGAAATATAAATGAATGAATAAACAATTGCCACATTGTCCTGCCCCAAAGGGAAGACCGATTGCTTTGATGGGGAGAATGTCTTTTTATTTTAAGGAGGTGGATCCGGAAAGGCAGGGGTGAGGTGGGATGAAGGGATACTATGGTTCGTTTTAGTGCAACTCTGAAAAACTGACTTGCAATCCTCAAAAGAAAGACGTGTTTAACACGCAACATGAGACTGATTAGGATGGTCAGAGGCTTTACCCAACCTTCCTATTAGAACCAGTCCCCCTTGGAAGGAAATAACAACTTTTTTTTTACCAAAATATCTATTCAAAAGGCATAACCACCTGCGCCCTCCCCCCCGCCCCCCGCAAAAAAACCCCCCAAAACCAAAGGAAAACCAAAAGAAACCAAAGAAAACCAAAAGAAAAGGAAAGTGGGGATTAATATCAGGGACTTTGAAAGCAGAATTGTAAAGGAATAGTGTTTCATTTATCAGAATAAGTACCTTTAAAGGAAGTAGGCCAAGTCAAAACTCTCCCACAGAAATAAGAAAAAAGACACTTCTGTTTTCAGCGCTGCAGGAGTAGGTCTGTGTTGATGATCTGCTAGAATGCTGTACCTTTACAGCACATTTCCTAACTCCCTCTCCAATCACGCAAAAACTTGATAAAAGTCTATTAAGCTAATCCGTTCAGCTGTTTATCCGTTGATCTGTTTATGCTTCTGAATGTCCTTAAAATCGTTTTTTGAATAAGGAAAAAAAAAGAGACACTAAACTCAGTTCCACAGTTCATCTCCAGCAAGTTCAACCACATAGAAGACACAATATATCAAGAGACCATGTCTTCGACTTTCATCGTTTGCTCTGAAGCTCCTAGTACAGTGCTCTGCACACAGCAATGAAGTGTCCTGCTGAGAACAATAGTAATAATAATTTTGGTATTTGTTAAGCGCTTACTATGGGCCAAGCACTGATTTAAGTGCTGGGGTAAATACAAGGTAATCAGGTTGTCCCACGTGAGGCTCACAGTTCAATCCCCATTTTACAGATGAGGTAACTGGGGCACAGAGAAGTTGAGTGACTTAACTTCCCCAAGGGCACACAGCAGACAAGTGGATTAGACACGGGATTAGAACTCACGTCCTCAGATTTCCAAGCCCATGCTCTTTCCACTAAGCCATGCTGGTTTTCATGATAGAGGATCTTCGATCCCGAGGCTTTAGGATGAAGAACCTGTAGGATGGAATTGATTATAGGCATGGTGGTTTGAGCAGAACCACTTACACACTTGTGAATGCCAGTCTTGGCCCCGTCGGGGCATGGAATGTGACAAGTAAGAAGATGGGCAGGAGTGCTGTACGCCACAGAATGCTTGCAGAGGTCTTTTCCTCTGGACTGTAAGCTTGCTTTGATGATCATATTTGTTAAGCACTCACTATATGTCAAGCATCAGTCTAAGCACTAGGGTAGATGAATCAATCAATCGTATTTATTGAGGGCTTACTGTGTGTAGAGCACCGGGCAAAGCCCTTGGGAGCGAACATACAAGCTAATCAATCAATCAATCAATCAATTGTATTTATTGAGCACTTACTGTGTGCAGAGCACTGTACTAAGCGCTTGGGAAGTACAAGTTGGCAACACATAGAGACGGTCCCTACCCAACAGTGGGCTCAAAGTTTGGACATAGTCCCTGTCCCACCTGGGGTTCACAGTCTTTATTAGAGAAGCAGCGTGGCTCAGTGGAAAGAGCCCGGGCTTTGGAGTCAGAGGTCAGGAGTTCAAATCCCGGCTCCGCCAATTGTCAGCTGTGTGACTTTGGGCAAGTCACTTAACTTCTCTGGGCCTCAGTTACCTCATCTGTAAAATGGGGATTAGGATTGTGAGCCCCATGTGGGACAACTTGATCGCCTTGTATCCCCCCAGCACTTAGAACAGTGCTTTGCACATAGTAAGTGCTTAACAAATATCATTATTATTATTATTATTATTATTATTACCGGAGAAGCAGCGTGGCTCAGTGGAAAAAGCCCGGGTTTTGGAGTCAGAGGCCAGGGGTTCAAATCCCGGCTCCACCAGTTGTTAGCTGTGTGACTTTGGGCAAGTCACTTCACTTCTCTGGGCCTCAGTTACCTCATCTGTAAAATGAGGATGAAGACTGTGAGCCCCCCGTGGGACAACCTGATCACCTTGTAACCTCTCCAGCACTTAGCACATAGTGAGCACTTAATAAACACCATCATCATTATTATTATTATTATTATTATTCCCATTTTACAGATGAGGTAACTGAGGCCCAGAGAAGTTAAGTGACTTTCCCGAGGTCACAGAGCAGACAAGTGACAGAGCTGGAAACAGAATCCAGGTCCTTGTGATGCCCAGGCCCTTGCTGTTGACCATGCTGATTCCCTCCCTGTGGGCAAGGAATGAGTCTCTTAGATTATTATACCGTACTCTCTCAAGTGCTTAGCTCAGTGCTCTGCACACAGTCGGCACTCAATAAGTACGATTGATTGATATTGCGTGCATGACCACTTACGTCCGCTGAGAATGCTGATGCCAAAGCACCACAACCCCGAAGGCGGTTGCCTTGGTGGCCACCACCATCTTGGCCGCCCTCATCAGCCTCAGTTACCTCAGACTGAGGTAACTTTCAGAATTCCCCCTGGGCCTGTTCACCTAGCAGAATGCCCCAGCTGGCTCTGATATCAGGCAGAAACTCCTCACCCTCGGCTATCAGGCAGAAACTCCTCACCCTGGGCTTCAAGGCTGTCCATCCCCTCGCCCCTTCCTACCTCACCTCCCTTCTCTCCTCCTCCAGCCCAGCCCGCACCCTCCACTCCTCTGCCACTAATCTCCTCACTGTGCCTCGTTCTCGCCTGTCCCACCATCGACCCCCGGCCCACGTCCTCCCCCTGGCCCGGAATTCCCTCCCTCTGCCCATCCGCCAAGCTAGCTCTCTTCCTCCCTTCAAGGCCCTACTGAGAGCTCCCCTCCTCCAGGATGCCTTCCCAGACTGAGCCCCCTCCTTCCTCTCGCCCTCCTCCCCCTCTCCATCCCCCCGACCTTGCCTCCTTCCCCTCCCCACAGCACCTGTATATATGTATATATGTTTGTACGGATTTATTACCCTATTTATTTACTTGTACATATTTATTCTACTTGTTTTATTTTGTTAATATGTTTTGTTTTGTTCTCTGTCTCCCCCTTCTAGACTGTGAGCCCACTGTTGGGTAGGGACCATCTCTATATGTTGCCAACTTGTACTCCCCAAGAGCTTAGTACAAAGCGCTCAATAAATACAATTGATTGATTGATTGATTTTGTTGTCTGTCTCCCCCTTCTAGACTGTGAGCCCACTGTTGGGTAGGGACTGTCTCTATGTGTTGCCAACTTGTGCTCCCCAAGCGCTTAGTACAGTGCTCTGCACACAGTAAGCGCTCAATAAATACGATTGAATGAATGAATGAATGAATGACCCCCGGCCAGCTTTCCATTATTCAAAGAGCCAGGACTCAGAGCCCAAACTTCTGGTTGCCAGAACGTGACACTGGACCAAATTCCGGGATAGCGGTACACAGTAGGTTCTCCATTCATTTATGCAATCATTCAATCGTATTTATTGAGCGCTTACTGTGTGCAGAGCATTGTACTAAGCGCTTGGGAAGTACAAGTTGGCAACATATAGAGATGGTTCCTACCCAACAACGGGCTCACAGTCGAGACAGGCAACAAAACAAAACATGTGGACAGGTGCCAAGTCATCAGAATAAATAGAAGTAAAGCTTCCTTCCTCTCCCCCTCCCCACCCCCCTGCCTTACCTCCTTCCCCTCCCCACAGCAGCTGTATATATGTATAGATGTTTGTACAGATTTATTACTGTATTTATTTATTTATTTATTTTATTTGTACATCTTTATTCTATTTATTTTACTTTGTTAATATGTTTTGTTTGGTTCTCTGTCTCCCCCTTCTAGACTGTGAGCCCACTGTTGGGTAGGGACCGTCTCTATATGTTGCCAACTTGGACTTCCCAAGCTCTTAGTACAGTGCTCTGCACACAGTAAGCGCTCAATAAATACGATTGAATGAATGAATGAATCATTAACAAAATAAATAGAATAGTAAATATGTACAAGTCAAATAAATAGAGTAATAAATCTGTACAGACATATATACGGGTGCTGTGGGGAGGGAAAGGAGGTAGGACTGGGGGAATGGGGAGGGGGAGAGGAAAAAGGGGGCTCAGTCTGGGAAGGCCTCCTGGAGGAGGCCAAATAGGATAATAATAGGGCTTCTGGGGCTCTCTTGGAAACTTACAATTTTAAAGGACGCATATGTCCCAGGAGCTCAGCTCACAACCCTGGTATTGTCTTTGATTCTTCCCTATATTTTCCCTCTAACATTTGCCAGAGAAGCAGCGTGGCTCAGTGGAAAGAGCCCAGGCTTTGGAGTCAGAGTTCACAGGTTCAAAATCCCGCCTCCGCCAACTGTCAGCTGTGTGACTTTGGGCAAGTCACTTCACTTCTCTGTGCCTCAGTTCCCTCATCTGTAAAATGGGGATTAAGACTGTGAGCCCCCCCCGTTGTGTAACCTGATCACCTTGTGACCTCTCCAGCAATTAGAACAGTGCTTTGCACATAGTAAGTGCTTAATAAATGCCATTATTAGTAAATTATTACTAAACTCGGCACGTTCTTCATTTGTATTATGTCCTGGATCAGCCCCTTCCTTCCTTTCTATCATTACACACATCACCCTGGCTCAAACCCTCATCACTACCTAGATTATTGAAGCAAAACTTCCCAAGCGCTTACTGTGTGCACAGCATTGATATTAATTAAAGGAATCAGGGATTCGAAGAGAAGATTTCTAAAGTCAGAGTCTCTCGGGAAGGAAGTCTCTTTTGGGGTTCTGAGGGGGAATGTTCTTCAGATTCGCGTGGAGCCGGAGTCTTGAGAGCAGCCCAGGGCAAGGCTTCAAAATTCCCATTGCGTTAGGCCCCCTCTGATCCGCCCGGTTCAGCCACCAACATGAAACCTGGGGGCCAAAAGGGATTTCAGAATCCACATGTCCCACCTCCTCGTCCTTTCCTGAGGCTCAGCTTTGGTAACAGAAGCACTGGCTAATTCTCCTCCCTTCTCTTCCTTTACAGAGATGGAGGAGGTAAGCAGGTTATAAAGCAGAGATGAGCTGAAGAATAGATAAGGGTGAGGGTGAGATGGGGGTCCTTTCCTTTTTGATCGGAAGATAAGTTGGAAAGCAACCTCGCCCCAACCCCAGAGTTTTTTAAAAAGTGATATCTGTTAAGCATTTATTACGTACAAGACACTGTTCTAATTGCTGGGGTTAAGCGCTTAATTAAGCACTTAGTAGAGTGCTCTGCACACCGTAAGCACCCAATAAATACTATTGAACAAACGGGGTCGATACAAGATAATCAGGTTGGACCCTGTCCATGTCCCACATGGGGCTCACAATTTTAAACCCCAATTTACAGCTGAGGTAACTGAGACACCGAGAAGTTGTGACTTGCCCAAGATCACACAGCAGACAAGCGGCAGAGCTGAGATTAGAACTCAGGCCCTTCTGATTCCCTGTGCTCTATCCACTAGACTGCGGTGCTTCTCAATTCTTTTCTGGGTTTTTTTATGCCTTTGATCCAAATAAGATTTGGCCCAGGAAACAAGTCATAGCAGTAACAATGGAGGTTTTTTGAGATCATTTAGTGGTGCCCCTCTACCGCCAAATAGGATAATAATAGGGCTTCTGGGGCTCTCTTGGAAACATATGATTTTAAAGGACGCATATGTCCCAGGAGCTCGTCTCACAACCCTGGTATTATCTTTGATTCTTCCCTATATTTTCCCTCTAACATTTGCCAGAGAAGCAGCGTGGCTCAGTGGAAAGAGTCCGAGGTCACAGGTTCAAATCCCGGCTCCACCAACTGTCAACTGTGTGATTTTGGGCAAGTCACTTCACTTCTCTGTGCCTCAGTTCCCTCATCTGTAAAATGGGGATTAAGACTGTGAGCCCCCCGTGGTGCAACCTGATCACCTTGTAACCTCCTTGTAACCTCTCCAGCAATTAGAACAGTGCTTTGCACATAGTAAGTGCTTAATAAGTGCCATTATTAGTAAATTATTACTAAACTTGGCACGTTCTTCATTTGTATTATGTCCTGGATCAGCCCCTTCCTTCCTCTCTATCATTACACACATCACCCTGGTTCAGACCCTCATCACTACCTAGATTATTGAAGCAAAACTTCCCAAGTGCTTAGTACAGTGCTCTGCACACAATAAGCGCTCAATAAATACAATTGAATGAATGAATATGGGGTTCCCTTCTCTCCTCTCTTCTGTCTAGCCTGCATTCAGCTGTTGGTGTCATTTTCTAAAAATGTCAATCCAATCTCATTACTCTCCTCCTCAAGAGTCTTTGACGGCTCTCCATTTCTCTTTGTGTAAAACAAAACTTTCCATATTGGCTTTAAAATTCACCTCTTACCCCGCTTCTCTTTTCTCTTGTTATGCTACAATTTACTCTCCACCTGAACCTCACTTGTGATGGCCTCATCTCCACCTTACTTCATGGAACTCCCTTCCCACTTAGATCCTCCAACTATGCTCCTTACCACCCTCCAAGCTCTCCTAAAAAGTCGCTTCTCCAAGAGGGATTCCCAGATGAACCCTCACTTTCTTGGTCACATTTCTCTCTCAAACCCCTTAGCGCTCTTGAGTGTATTTGTTATTTTTAAATTTTATTTTTCTCATTCTGTGTACTCTCTCGCACATTTATTTATTGGATGGAAGTATTTTTGTCTCTACCTAATAATTAGGTGACTATTTTCTCAAGTAAAAGATTCCATTTCTTTTGCTTCAGTTGTTACTTATTTACTTCAGCCTTTTCCAAACCATCATTGCCTAGTAGGAGGAGCATGGGATGAGACTCAAGAGAGCTGGGTTCTAATTTCGGCTCTGACGCCTGCTTGCTGTGTGACCTGGAGCAAGTCATTTAACCTCTCTGCGCCTTAGCTTCTTTAACTATAAAATGGGGATAAGATACTGGATACCTGTTCTCCCTCCCTCTAAAACCGAGAGCTCAGTATGGAATAGGGATTATACCCGATACCTGTTCTCCCTCCCTCTAAAACTGAGAGCTCAGTATGGAATATGGAATAATTCCTATTCCATAGGGACTTCCATAGGGATTCCATAGATAATCCATAGGGATTATCTTTTATCAGACCAACACTTAACATAGTGTTTGGCATATAGTAACTACTTAATTAATATCATCATTAATAATAATAATAATAATAATGACATTTGCTAAGTGTTTACTATGTGTGAAGCACTGTTCTAAGCACTGGGGGGGAATACAAGGGGATCAGATTGTCCCACGAGGGGCTCACAGTCTTAATCCCCATTTTGCAGAGGAGGCAACTGAGGCCCACAGAAGTTCATTCATTCATTCAATCATATTTGTTGAGCGCTTACTGTGTGCAGAGCACTGTACTAAGCGCTTGGGAAGTACAAGTCAGCAACAGCCCCATGAACCAGATAAATGATAAAAAAAGCCAATTCTTGAGAAGTTAAGTGACTTCCTTATTATTTCCTCAGTGCCCTGTGCAAAGTTGACATTCAATAACTGCTTTTGAAGATACCGGTGGTGATGGTTTTCAGACTGTTGCAATGTCACAGTCAATCAACCTATCATTTATTGAGTGCTTGCTCTGTTCAGAGCACTGTACTCAGCACTTTGGAGACTGTAGGGTTAGTAGCCTTGACCTCAAGGAGTTTACAATCTAGCAGGGGAGACATGTACTCAAATAAATCACAGGTAAGGGGAAGCAGCAGAGTTTAAAGATATTTACATAAGTGCTTCGACTGAGGTTGCTGGGGAGAGGTTCAGAGGAAAGGGTATCCAAATGCTAAGGCAGTCAATAATAATAATAATAATAATAATAATAATAATAATAATAATAATAATAATAATAGTACTTGTTAAGCACTTACTATGTGCCAAGCACTGTTCTAAGCACTGGAGTAGATACAAGGTGATGAGGTCGTCCCACGTGGGGCTCACAGTCTTAATCCCCATTTTACAGATGAGGTAACTGAGGCACAGGGACGTTAAGCAGTGTGGCTCAGTGGAAAGAGCACGGGCTTTGGAGTCAGAGGTCATGGGTTCAAATCCCGGCTCTGCCACTTGTCAGCTGTGTGACTGGGCAAGTCACTTAACTTCTCTGTGCCTCAGTTACCTCATCTGTAAAATGGGGATTAAGACTGTGAGCCCCCTGTGGGACAACCTGATCACCTTGTAACCTCCCCCGTGCTTAGAACAGTGCTTTGCACATAGTAAGTGCTTAATAAATGCCATCATTATTATTATTGTTATTAAGTGACTTGCCCAAGGTCACACAGCTGATTACTCATTCATTCAATCGTATTTATTGAGCGCTTACTGTATGCAGAGCACTGTACTAAGCGCTTGGGAAGTACAAGTTGGCAACATATAGAGACGGTCCCTACCCAACAGCGGGCTGACGGTGTAGAAGATTAGTGCTGGAAGCAGGATTAGAACCCATGACCTCTGACTCCCAAAGCCGTGTTCTACCTCAGGCACAAGTGATGTGGAAATGCAGAGTGACAGTAGGGAGAAACAGCAAGGCCTAGTGGATAGAGCTCTGGCCTGGGTTCTAATTCTGGCTCCACCATTTATCTGCTGTGTGACCTTGGGCAAGTTCTCTGTGCCTCAGTTCCCTCACCTATAAAATGGGGATTAAGACACAGTAAGTACTCAATAAATACGATTGATTGATTGATTGATTGACTATGAACCTCATGTGGGACGGGGACTCTGTCCAACCTGATTAGCCTGTATCTACTCCAGTGCTTAGAACAGTGTCTGGCACGTAGTAAGCACTTGAACACGTACCATTTTTTAAAAAAGGAAATGAGATCAGCTGAGAAATGAATCAGGGAATTTCAAAGGGCTTTGAAGATGAGAGTAGTGGCCCGCTGGATATGAAGGTAGAGGAAGTTCCAGGAAAAAGGGAAGAAATGAGCAAGAGACCGATGGCAAGAGAGTCAAGAATGAGTCACTGTAAGTAGATTGGCTTGAGAGGAACAAAAGGTACAAGTTCATTTATTCATTCATTCAATCATATTTACTGAGCACTTACCATGTGCAGAGCACTGTACTAAGCGCTTGGGAAGTACAAGTTGGCAACATATAGAGATGGTCCCTACCCAACAGTGGGCTCACAGTCTAGAAGTGAGAGAGAGACAACAAAACAAAACATATTAACAAAATAAAATAAATAGAATAGGAAATATGTACAAGTAAAATAAATAGAGTAATAAATAAGTACACACATATATACAGGTGCTGTGCGGAGAGGAAGGCGGTAAGGCCGGGGGGATGGGGAGGGGGAAGAGAGGGAGAGGAAGGAGAGGGCTCAGTGTGGGAAGGCCTCCTGGAGGAGGTGAGCTCTCAGTAGGGCTTTGAAGGGAGGAAGAGAGCTAGTTTGGTGGATGTGCAGAGGGAGGGCATTCCAGGCCATGGGGAAGGATGTGGGCCGGGGGTCGACGGCGGGACAGGTGAGAAAAAGGCACAGGGAGGAGATTAGCAGCAGAGGAGCAGAGGGTGCGGGCTGGGCTGGAGAAGGAATGAAGGGAGGTGAGGTAGGAGGGGGTGAGGTGATGGAGAGCCTTGAAGCCGAGAGTCAGGGTTTTTTCCTGCTGCGTAGGTTGATTGGTAGCCACTGGAGAGTTCTGAGGAGGGGAGTGACATGCCCAGAGCGTTTCTGCATAAAGATGATCCGGGCAGCAGCGTGAAGTATAGATTGAAGCAGGGAGATACAGCAGGATGGGAGATCAGAGAGAAGGCTGATACAGCAATCCAGTCGGGAGAGGATGAGAGTGCATCGCAAAGGAGAGGAGCAAGGATAAATAGGGGCATGAAAACCGACTGAGTGTCTTAAAGTCTATGGTCAGGAGTTTCTGCTTAATGTGAAGGGAATGGGCAGCTATCTGAAGGACTTTGAAGAGCGTAGAGATGAGCGCAAAACAATGTTTTACAAAAAGAATCCGGGCAGCAGAGTGAAGAATGACCTGGAGAGGAAGGAGGCGGGAAGCCAAGCAAGAAATCTGTGTTATTGCAGAAAATGGAGCATGACATCATCACGTACTAGTCAGAATAAATATCTACTTTCCCCACTGATCTTAGCCTGTACTCTCCTGCCCCATCATACGATAAAATAAGTGAAACTGTAGAATATAATCTATGTTTTGTAGTACACTGCCATCTATTGGAGAAGCAGCGTGGCTCAGTGGAAAGAGCCCGGGTTTGGAGTCAGAGGTCCTGGGTTCAAATCCCGACTCCACCAATTGTCAGCTGTGTGACTTTGGGCAAGTCACTTCACTTCCCTGGGCCTCAGTTCCCTCATCTGTAGAAGGGGGATTAAGACTGTGAGCCCCCCGTGGGACCACCTGATCACCTGTAACTCCCCCAGCGCTTAGAACAGTGCTTTGTACATAGTAAGCGCTTAATAAATACCATTAAAAAAATAACAGTGCAATTACACTCCAGCAGGGTGATTGTCAAGTCTGCTTAACATTTGATTTAACTGTCTCTTAAGGGAATGTCTTGGAACTATTCAAGAAATCAGATGCGATGTCTAGTTTGACCAAGAGACCCCAGCCAGAGGAATCGAGAAAACCATCTCCACAAGGATCGGCCCCTCGGGAGGCAAATGCATATTCCTTTTTCCTAAGAAATAGCCCCAAGATACCAGTAGGATTCTGTGTGCAGAGCACTGTACTAAGCGCTTGGGAAGTACTTACCATGTTCCAAGCACTTTACAAAGTGCTGGGGGTGATACAAGATAATAATAATAATAATAATCATGATGGCATTTATTAAGCACTTACTATGTGCAAAGCACTGTTCTAAGCGCTGGGGAGGTTACAAGGTGATCAGGTTGTCCCACGGGGGGCTCACAGTCTTCATCCCCATTTTACAGATGCAGTAACTGAGGCCCAGAGAAGTGAAGTGACTTGGCCAAAGTCACACAGCTGACAATTGGCGGAGCCGGGATTTGAACCCATAACCTCTGACTCCAAAGTCCGTGCTCTTTTCACTGAGCCACGCTGCTTCTCTAATAATCAGATAATCAGATTAGACACCCTCTCTGTCTCCTACGGGGTTCACAATCTAAAGGGGAGGAAGAATAAGTATTTAATCCCCATTTTACAGATGGGGAAACTGAGGTATGGAGAAGTCCAAGTTCTCATGACCAGCAGGTGGCAGAGCCCACATTAAAACACAGATTTCCTGAATCTCAGGCCCATGCTCTTTCCACTAGGTCACGCTGCTTCTCTATTTGCTTCAAGCTGATGCTGGGCTCTTAATCTAATCAATCAGTCAGTCAAGCGTATTTATTGAGCGCTTACTGTGTGCAGAGCACTGTACTAAGCGCTTGGGAAGTCCAAGTTGGCAACACATAGAGACGGTCCCTACCCAACAGTGGGATGAGATGACAACTCAAAGTGGGTGGCGCTGGTTGAGGGGGGCGGGTGGGACCACTCTGGTTTAAAGCTCTCAGTCAACTCGCCCCTACTCTATTTATTTTATTTGTACATATTTACTATTCTATTTATTTTGTTAATGATGTGCATTTAGCCTTAATTCTATTTGTTCTGACGACTTGACACCTGTCCACATGTTTTGTTTTGTTGTCTGTCTCCCCCTTCTAGACTGTGAGCCCGTTGGTGGGTAGGGACTGTCTATATGTTGCCAACTTGTACTTCCCAAGCGCTTAGTACAGTGCTCTGCACACAGTAAGCGCTCAATAAATACGATTGAATGAATGAATGGTGAATGTGGGAGGAGCCAATGCAACTTCT
Source organism: Tachyglossus aculeatus (assembly GCF_015852505.1). Taxonomy (NCBI): domain Eukaryota; kingdom Metazoa; phylum Chordata; class Mammalia; order Monotremata; family Tachyglossidae; genus Tachyglossus; species Tachyglossus aculeatus. The sequence continues at coordinate 36,628,088 of NC_052067.1, read as the reverse complement.
ACAGGCAGACTCAGTGGAAAGAGCTCGGGCTTGGGAGCCAGAGGTCATGGGTTCAAATCCTGGCTCCGCCACTTGTCAGCTGTGTGACTTTGGACAAGTCACTTCACTTCTCTGGGCCTCAATTCCCTCATCTGGAAAATGGGGATTAAGACTGCGAGCCCCCCGTGGGACAACCTGATCACCTTGTAAACTCCCCAGCGCTTAGAACAGTGCTTTGCACATAGTAAGCGCTTAATAAATGCCATTATTATTATTATTATTAATGATTTTTGAAAACTCCTTGCATGTCTCGTTTATAGCGTTTCCATCTGGATCTGCTAAATTCCGGGGGGTGGGAAAGAGGGTGGGAATTGAGGAAGGGAGGAAGATGCAGAAGTGAGCACAGGACATTAGCCTGCTTGAGTGGTGGGGAGGTAGATTGTAACCAAGTAACTGCGTGGCCTAGTGGATAGATCATCCGCCTGGGAGCCAAAAGGACCAGGGATCTATTCCCGCTTGTCTGCTGCGTGACCTTAGACAAGTCACTTCACTTCTCTGTGCCTCAGTTACCTCACCTACCTCACCTGTAAAATGGGGATTAAGAATGTGAGCCTCAAGTGGGACATGGACTGTGTCCAACCTGATTACCAACTTGTACCAACTTGTATATGTTGCCAACTTGTACTTCCCAAGCGCTTAGTACAGTGCTCTGCACACAGTAAGCGCTCAATAAATATGATTGATTGATTGATTGATTACCTTGTATATGTATATATGTTTGTACATATTTATTACTCTATTTATTGATTGATTTTACTTGTACATATTCTATTTATTTTAGTTTGTTAATATGTTTTGTTTTGTTGTCTGTCTCCCCCTTCTAGACTGTGAGCCCACTGTTGGGTAGGGACCGTCTCTCTATGTTGCCGACTTGGACTTCCCAAGCGCTTAGTACAGTGCTCTGCACACAGTAAGCGCTCAATAAATACGATTGATTGATTGATTGATTGATTACTTTGTATATGTATATATGTTTGTGCATATTTATTACTCGATTGATATATTTTACTTGTACATATTCTATTTATTTTAGTTTGTTAATAGGTTTTGTTTTGTTGTCTGTCTCCCCCTTCTAGACTGTGAGCCCACTGTTGGGTAGGGACTGTCTCTAGATGTTGTCGACTTGGACTTCCCAAGTGCTTAGTACAGTGCTCTGCACACAGTAAGCGCTCAATAAATACGATTGAATGAATGAATGAATGAATGAATCTACCCCAGTCCTCAGAACAGTGCTTGGCACATAATAACCATTTAATAAAACCGTTTTATTCATGAAAATAAAACATAAATGACTGCCTCCCCCAGTCTTCCTGGCATGCTCAATGTGGTGGGGTGTGGCAGACTCCTTCCCTGAAAACATGGGTGTTGCTTTGCTGGTGGCTGTGACTCAACCTATTCTTGCAATAATTGTGACACAGAGACCACATCTTTGGGGTCTGGTAATCTTTTCGAACGATTGGTGACCAGACAAAGAGTCCATCAGCAATTAGCAGTTCACAGGAAAACACCGAGACCCCAGACCCGATCTCTCTTCGCTTCCTCCCACTGAAGTCACTTGCGTTCAGGTTCAAATCTTTTTTATCTTGAATTCTTACTTCAACAAGGTGGGACTTGATTTGCTTGTTCTGGAACAGCTACAGATCCCAAAGCTGGACATCTATGTACTTTCATTCATTCATTCATTCATTCAATCATATTTATTGAGCACTTACTGTGTGCAGAGCACTGTACTAAGCGCTTGGGAAGTCCAAGTTGGCAACATATAGAGACGGTCCCTACCCAACAGTGGGCTCACAGTCTAGAAGGGGGAGACAGAGAACAAAACAAAACGTATTAACAAAATAAAATAAATAGAATAAATATGTACAAATAAAATAGAGTAATATACAAATAAAATAAATAAATAAATCAAGTAGTAATGTACCAGGCAAGGATATGACATGTGAAGTTTCCTTTTCTGAGAGCTTTGATTTCTACTATAATAATAATAATAATGATAATGGTATTTGTTAAGCGCTTACTATGGCCAAGCACTGTTCTAAACGCTGGGGAAGATGCAAGGTAATCAGGTTGCCCCACGTGGGGCTCACAGGCTTCATCCCCCTTTTACAGATGAGGTCACTGAGGCCCAGAGAAGTGAAGTGACTTGCCCAAAGTCACCCAGCAGCCAAGCGGCGGAGCCAGGATTAGAACCCACGCCCTCATCTCCTGTGGTGGTAGTGGTGATGGGGCACTCCAGGTGGCACTTGCATTTATTTTGGCTGTTTCTCCTGTCATTATATTTTGACCCGGGCTTTCCATTTTTCTAGAAGCTTCTGAAGCTTCTGAAGCTTGCTGAGAGCTCACCTCCTCCAGGAGGCCTTCCCAAACTGAGCCCCTTCCTTCCTCTCCCCCTGTCCCCCTCTCCATCCCCCTCATCTTACCTCCTTCCCTTCCCCACAGCACCTGTATATATGTACATATGTTTGTACATATTTTTTTACTCTATTTATTTATTTATTTATTTATTTTATTTGTACATATCTATTCTATTTATTTTATTTTGTTAGTATGTTTGGTTTTGTTCTCTGTCTCCCCCTTTTAGACTGTGAGCCCACTGTTGGGTAGGGACTGTCTCTATATGTTGCCAATTTGTGCTTCCCAAGCGCTTAGTACAGTGCTCTGCACATAGTAAGCGCTCAATAAATACGATTGATGATGATGATGATGATGAAGCCCTGTACCACTGCTAGTGTGCCATTGTGGTTCTCCACGATCTCAAATCAGCTTCTGATCTTCCTCTTGAGAGACCGGTGGTTTTTCACATGGTGGGGGTCACGGTGGAGGGGACAGTTGCATTAACCTTAGCCTCATTAGCATAGGTGTTTATTGAGCTCTTATTAAGCAGCCCCAACTGTCTCCCTTCTGCCCTTGGATTTGTACTTTTTTATTCACCCCACCCTCAGCCCGACAGCACTTATGTCTGTAGCTTATTTTTCTGCCTTCCCCTACTTGTGGGCAGGGAATGTATCAACCAACTCTGTTATATTAGTTGCTTAGTACGTTGCTCTGCACACAGTAAGGGATCAGCAAATATGATCGAATAATTACAGGTTTAAGGTGGCACGGACAATAAAAGTAGAAGATAGAAAGAAGTAGCCCTCAATAAGCCCTCAAGATGGGGGCCTTAAAGAAATACAAGTCTGGAGGGACGGTGTTTTTGCTGCAGGCTGATGCTTGTGTTCTCTTAGCGGAGTCTGAAGGGTGGAAGAGAGGATGAGGAGGGAGCAGAGCATTTATCAGGGAGGGAAGTTTCAGCAAACAATGCCTGCTGGAAGGATAGAACTAAGTGGGGGGCTGAATTTAGGAATCCCACTTCCAAGCTGGATCAGCGGCTCTAGAAGAGAGCGGGCTGCCAAGCAAAAGTTGTTCTGACAGTCCACGCTCTCCTGGACAGACTCTCAGTCAGATCTCTTTGAATGATATTTGTTCAGCATTTATTACGTTCCATGCAGGAAGTACAAGGCAATCAGGCCGGACACGGGCCACTTCCGACTGTTAATCCCCATTTTACAGATGAGGCAACTGAGGCAAAGTGGCTTGCCCAAGGTCACACGGCAGACAAGTGGCAGAGCTGGAATTAGAACCCAGGTCTTCTGGCTCTCAGGCCTGTGCTCTTTCTACTAGTCTATGCTGCTGCCTCTTGGTCCTGTTGGTGCCCACACCCCCACCCCTGCATCCTAATCATCTCAGCAGAGAAATGACCTCATGGCAGGGCTCTGGCCTGCCCATCGTTCCCGTTAGCTTTGGAGTTGTTGTCAACATCGTCAGCTGCCTGATGTTCCGGCCACGAGTATTTTCTGGGGCAGTGGCGTGACCTTATTACCTTTAAAAGCACTTGAAAACCACTGCTTCTGCCACTTTTTCACCAGAGCTGCAGGTTGGTTGAGTTTTCATCGCAGCCACATTCCTCCTACGGGGAGAATGTGGGTGGAACACTTCACCACCTGTTCCACCTGTGACTTTTGATGTGGCTTTGCCTGAAGGTGAAATTTACTTGAAATGCAACCACTCCTGGCATGACTAAGCTGCAGATGGAGGGAAGTTTTAGGATGGGAAAGAGGCCCCCAACTCTGCCGGTGCCAAGAGGCTTCTTGCCTCCCTCCGGAAGAAAATAGGGGAAGATCTGGAAAGCTCAAGAGTAGGGAACAAGTGATGTGTTCTTTAGAGCCTCCTCAACTGTCAGTCTCAAGCACAGTACAGTGTCTTTCTGAGAAAGTGGCAATGGGGAAGGGATACTTCGGTCATTAGCCTCAACCGCTCTGGTTTTAGTTTGTGGCTCGCTCACTGGGAATATTGAAATTTCATGGGTTGCTCAAATCACGGTTGAGGTCTAGGCGGGCTTACGTTTAAAATTACCACCCCAGTGCTTTGAATAAAACGGGATAATGAAGACGCCCCCATTTTGAACGTCCTCAGGAATAGCCCATTAAAACAGACTTTAATTCAGCCTCACTACCCTTTCCTTTCAGAATCACCCTCAGTTATAACATTGAAAAGCACCCAAAGAATTCACCGTCACATCAAAGCCGGAGAGCAGGCAAATTTGGAAGTGGAAGGATGACAGAAGTCAAATTCCCTGGGTGAGAACCATAGTGAAATTGGGCCTTGAAAGCAGTCAAATATTACTTAGCTTTTGGAATGTTTCTGCACCTGTATTTTAGTTTCCTTTACTTAGCCCTTTATTTTCTTTTTCTGCTCCCTCAGGTTATAATCTGTTCATCCCTGGTTATGGTTGAGTGTGGGTGTTTGTGTGCATATTTAGGTGCTTCAGCCTTACTTCCCTGTCTTGCGGTTTCTCCCTCTCTCTGGGTTAGCTCCTCTGGGCTGTAATCACACTGAGACCAACACTGTTACATTCTACTCTCCCAAGTTTTTAGTACGACGTTCTGCACGCAGTTAAGTGCTCAATTAATACAATTGATTAACTGATTAGTTCCCCTGAAAGTCTTTCCTGACTGACTCGTCCTGTAATGATCTTAGAGGAGTTGAATCATCACAGACAGTGAGGAGTGAGAAAGAAAGCTAACTTTAACCTAGAAACTTGCATGGTAGGGTGATCTCTAGCAGTGCAGCCTAGCGGAAAGGACACAGGTCTGGGAATGATGACTCCCAGATTCAAGTCCCAACTCCGAACCCCGAGTTCTTTTCAACCCTTTCAAACTCTTCCATTCTAATGGCCCTTCTTGTATCCTCATTCAAAAACCGAACAGCAACTGTAACTGCTTTAGTTCTTCTTTGCAGTTCTTGTGATAATGTTCTCAAATTTGCTTCATCTACAAAGCCTGATTTTGCCTTAAATTTATCATAAAGAGCAAAAGGCACTTTTTAATGCGGCCCTACAGGAAGGATTCTGTTTTTTTCATTTGCACGCTTATTACTGACCTTGAGGTAAATCCTGATGATCCAGATCAGCATGTTTACTTGCCTGTAAAAACTAAGTTTCTTCTTTGTTGCCAGACTCAGAGTTGGAATCACTCCTCTAGCCTTAACAGTGAACAGAAGTGTCTGCATGATGGTTTATTTTTAACCTGAGTTAGCTGGTAACATCTCCCTTTTACTAGCATTTTTGTTTCTGAGACGTCAGCTATTTTTATGCTTGTTAGACCCATTTCTGTTTCATTTTCTATTATTTCTAGCCTTGTTCTGGTAAAATGATCCCCGGCGTCCAGTTGAAATGAAACCACCATCCCCTGATTTCCACTGATAGAATTTGACGCTCAAAGGGGCCTCCTGAATCCACTTGCTTCCGTGAAAGATTCCTTCTCCAGAGAACATTCACTTGAGTTTTCAGGGGTCGAACTTGGTTGCGCATTACAAAATGCTTGTCCTTGCCACATTTGGGATATAACTTAAAAAATGTAGCATATGTGTCTGCTTATTGTTGCATTGTAGTTGCCCAAGCGCTTAGTACAGTGCTCTGCACACAGTAAGTGCTCATTGAATACTAGTGAATCGATGAATGAATGGAAAGCAGGCAGCTGCGGCAGAAATTCAAGAAAAAAAGGAGTCCTCTCCCTCCTTTGAGCCTCTACTGTCCACCCATTACAGCCCTGGATCTTCTCCTCCCAGCCTGTCCTCCCATGGATGCAAACACAGCTACTGCCCCGGGAATGCTGGAAAGAAGGGGATCCCTAGATGGGGAATAAAAGGAGCTCTCAGTGGGGAGGGACAAATCAGAGAGACAAGGGAGTTACAGCCCAGGGTGTAGAAAAGGGCTTGGGAAACCTGCTGGAACAGGAAAGGTTGGACTAAAAACGATGGGGCAACGCTACCCCTGCAAACTTGCTAAAGTGGACCCCCAAGCATCAAATCACTTTAAGAAAATAAGATTTCTGCCTATGATGGCATCCTTGCTAAGGTGAACTCACTTCCCACGTGCCAAAGTCATCCACGAATATCACCGCATTGCGCTATTCAATCTGTTTGTGTTGTAGTGTGGTCAAGTAGCTTGTAGGGTGTGAGCTGCAACTGAAAAAAAAATACACACAGCACCGTGAATTTTTGATAGAACAGGTTTTAGCAGCGTGGCTTAGTGGAGAGAGCGTGGGCTTGAAAGGCAGAGGTCATGGGTTCCAATCCCTGCTCTGCCACTCGTCAGCTGTGTAACTTTGGGCAAGTCACTTCACTTCTCTGGGCCCCAGTTATCTCATCTGTAAAATGGGGATTAAGACTGTGAGCCCCATAGGGGACAACCTGATAACCTTGTATCTACCCCAGTGCTTAGAACAGTGCGTGGCACATAGTAAGTGCTAAACAAATACCATCATTTTTATTCATATTATTTTAGTTTCTTTGGTTAATTTCTTGAGAAATTTCCCAATTTTGTGTCACTCTATGCCAGAGTCTGTAGAGCCTAGTGGGAAATCCGTCACTGCTTACAGATAAGGAGGATTTAATTCGAGATTATGTTCATTCATTCATTCATTCATTCATAGTTATTGAGTGCTTACTGTGTGCAGAGCACTGTACTAAGCGCTTGGGAAGTACAAGTTGGCAACATATAGAGACAGTCCCTACCCAACAGTGGGCTCACAGTCTAGATATGTCACTTTCATGCAATAGCCTCTTCTCATAACTTGGGAATTTTTTAATTGGTATTTATTAAGCATTTACTATGTGCCAAGCCCTGTACTAAGCGCTGGGGATACATACAAAGTAATGAAGTTGGACACAGTCCATGCCCTTCATAGCGCTCACGGTCTTAATCCCCATTTTACATATGAGGTAACTGAGGCACAGAGAAGTTAAGTGATTTGCCCAAAGTCACACAGCAGACAAATGATGGAGCAGGGATTAGAACCCAAGTCCTCTGACTCTCAGACTCAAGCTCTTTCCACTAGGCTACACTGCTTTTCTCTAGGTCACAGTGTTACTGGTCCCATAGACATTCCACTCTTTCATCAGAGAATCTGTTCAATTCCCCAATGCAGTGGATGAATTACTCAGCATTTTCATTTGTGCGGCTTATTGCTGTTCTGATTTTTATAAGGAAAAGAAGGATTTATGTATGTTAGTGTATGCTCCTTTATTTATGGTTGAGAATTTGTGTTTGTCTTCCCCCATTAGACTGTTAATTCCTCCGGTGGTCTTCCACACCAGTTGCATTTTATTAAGCAACCACTTAGCTCAATACTCTGCACCCAGTAAATGCTGAGTAAATATGCTGAGGATGATGACAATAATAATGATGATGATGAATGTATGCCTTTTAAGCATCTAGGTCCTTTTCCCCCTCACCTTTGGCTAATATTTCCTGTAATTTTACATTTTTTATCTCCCTCAATGTGAAGACACTTTTAAAATCTTCTCCTGTGCTTCCTCTCCTGTGAAGTGGAAGAAATTGCAGGATTTTATGTTTTATGGTTGTCAGTTTGTGTTTGGGGGGGGCGGGTCTCTATCTCTCTAGTCCCCCCCTCCTCTCCAACTTTTGGAGTCCGAGGCCGTGGGTTCAAATCCCGGCTCCACCACTTGGCAGCTGTGAGACTTTGGGCAAGTCACTTCACTTCTCTGGGCCTCAGTTCCCTCATCTGTAAAATGGGGATGAAGACTGTAAGCCCCTCGTGGGACAACCTGAGTACCTTCTATCTACCCCAGCGCTTAGAACAGTGCTTTACACATTGTAAGCGCTTAACAAATATCAACATTATTATTATTATTATTACTACACACACACATACACACACACAAACTTCTTCAATTCCTCTTTCCCTCCCTCCCACCTCTCCTTCCATGGAAGTTCCGAGTTCCGCTGTAGTAGTATTATTCTTATCTTTAGGAAATCTGGTCATTTCAGATCCGCATGTAGTGTGTCCTCTATTGCTGGGATAGCTGAGCTTACTCCTCCAGCCGTGCAGGGAAAAGCAGTAACTTAACATTACAAAGGACTTGAAGTCAGAGCTACTAGACTAAGCAGTAGTTATTTAGTGCTTACTTTGTACAGTCAACCGTTCAATGATATTTATTGAGCTCTTGCGCATTGTTCATCCTTTCATAATTTTAGCACTCCGAGTATGATACTTGGATTGGACGGCATTGTCCAGTTTTCACCTGGCCTATCCCCCGTCCAGTACCAAAACTAAACCAAGTCATTTTATACCCGATTTTTACATTTTCGGCATCCTGCAGCCCACCACTGTGCCATGCCAGAAGCTCACAGGATTTGGGGGTCAAGATGGCCCACTATGTCCCACCCTCACCACATTACTTACTGCTATAAGGAGGCCATGCTAAAATGCCGCTTTATGTGGTGCTGTTGCTATGTATGCTTTCAACTTTGGATAAGGCCCTTTAGAGAAGCAGTGTAGGCAAGTGGAAAGGATCTGGGACTGGCCCATTCCATCACTTGTCTGCTGTGCGACCTCGGGCAAGACACTTAACTTCTCTGGACCCCAGTTTCCTCATCTATAAAATAAGGATTAAAGCCTATTCCTACTTAGATTGTGAGTCCCACGTGGACGGAGACTGTGCCCAACCTGATTTTATTGTACTTACCCCAGCACTCAGAATAGTGCTTGGCCCCTAGTATGCACTTAACAAGTACCAAAATTATTACAGGGGAATAATCTCTGGTCATTTAGGGCTCATTCAATCAGTCAATCAATCATTCGTATTTACTGAGTGCTTACTGTAGGAAGATTAAAAAAAAAAACAAGAGATGACACACAACACATATCATATATAGATTTATTTTCAGAGTTTTCCATGATGGGTCAACCCTTTATCAAGACTGATGGTATAAAATCAAATAGCTGCTATTTTTTCCTTTTTGAAATTAATAATAATAATAATGATGGTATTTGTTACGTGCTTACTATGTGCAAAGCACTGTTCTAAGCGTTGGGGAGGTTACAAGGTGATCAGGTTGTCCCGGGGGGCTCACAGTCTTAATCCCCATTTTACAGATGAGGTACTGAGGCACAGAGAAGTTAAGTGACTTGCCCAAAGTCACACAGCTGACAGTTGGCAGAGGCGGGATTTGAACCCATGACCTCTGACTCCAAAGCCCGTGCTCTTTCCACTGAGCCACGTTGCTTAGTTCCCCTTTTCAATCATCCTAGAGGCTGCTGATTTAAGCCAGCACACTATACTGAGCACTTGGGGGAGTACAAAATTACCATGTAACAGAGTTGGTAGACGCATTTCCTGCCCACAGTGAGCTTACAGTCTAGAGGGGGAGACAAACATTAATATAAATAAATACATTACCGAAATGTACATAAGTGCTGTGGGGCTGAGAGAGGGATGAATGCAGGGAGCAAATCAGGGTGATGCAGAAGGGAGTGGGAGAAGAGGAAATGAGGAGGAGGAGATGTGCCTTCGTTAAGGTTTTGGAGGTGGGAAGCGATATGAAGAGGGAAGATATTCCAGGCCAGAGTCAAGATGTGGGCAAGAGCTCAGCGGCAAGATAGACTAGATCGAGACACAGTGAATTCATTTATTTATTCATTCAATCGTATTTACTGAGCAATTACTGTGTGCAGAGCACTGTACTAAGCTCTTGGGAAGTACAAATTGGCTACATATAGAGATGGTCCCTACCCAACAATGGGCTCACAGTCTAGAAGGGGGAGACAGACAACAAAATGAAACAAGTAGACAGACATCAATACCATCAGAATAAATAGAATTATAGATATCTATACATCATTAATAAACTAGAGTAATAAATATGTACAAATATACACAAGTGCTGTGGGGAGGGGAAGGGGGTAGGGCCGGGGGTTGATGGGGAAGGAGGAAGAGGAGAGGAAAAGGGGGGGCTCAGTCTGGGAAGGCCTTCTGGAAGAGGTGAGCTCTCAGTAAGGCTTTGAAGGGAGGAAGAGAGCTAGTTTGGCAGATGCCAAATTGTCGTTAATAAACTGTCATTAGAGGAGCAAAGTGTGCAGTTTGGTTTGTAGTAGGAGAGTAGTGAGGTGAGGTAGGAGGGGGCAAGATGAATGAGTACTTTAAAGCCGACGGTAAGGAGTTTCTGTTTGATATGGAGGCCGATGGACAATGACTTGAGGTTCCTCAGGAGTGGGGAAACACGGACTGAACACTTTTGTAGAAAAATGATTCGGGACTGGAGTGGGGAGAGACAGGACACAGGGAGATCATTCTGGGATGGGCTCTTGAATAATTCACGGGACAATGGGAGAACAACGGGAGTTGGAGCCTGGGAGATCCAGAGTGCTGCACAACTCTTATTTCAGCCAGGTTGCCCAGTACACCTGGCCCATCCACTCTTGCTTTCTAAACCTTTGCTGTTAAAAGGCAGGAAGAACAAAAATGAATGATGAGTCATCTGAATTTCCTCTAACTTGGTTTAAAGCAGAACGATTGGTTTCATAAGTTCCAACGACAAACCATCCTGTGAATAATTCGGCATCACTTAGTGGAACCGGTCTAATTTCTGAAAGACCGCTTCCTTTCTGGAGACCCTGTGGCCACTGCACATCTGATAATAAACCCAAGACAAAATGCAGGAGAGGTTTTCCATCTGGTGTCAAATTCCCTGGTGTCCCACAGCTCTCGATCTGGGCCGTTCTACCATCCTCGCAGCTTCCAACTCCACATCAATCTCCCAAGGCAGCAAAAAAACTCTCTCCCAAGGATTCCTTTCGATCCATCCACTTCTTATCCTCCTTCTCAAATGTGAGCACCCAATCTACTGAGCACAGGAAACCAGAAAGAGGAGCATAGAGAATAGAAAAAACAAACTCAAACAGGAAGGAAGATTAAAAAAAAAACCCAAGAGATGACACACAATGCATCTCAAATATAAATTCATTGTCAGAGTTTTCCATGATGGGTCAGTTCTTTATCAGGACTGGTGGAATAAAATCAAATAGTTGCTATTTTTTTCCTTTTTGAAATTCAGAGCTTAGTTCCCTTTTTTCAATCATCCTAGAGCCTGTTGCTTTTAGTCAGAAACGACATGATGTAGCCTATCTTGTCAGAACTAAAGTCTATCCTCAGCACTTGTGTATATATGCATATTTAATATTGGATTCTCTTTAAATGAGTTTTATATTCAATCGCAGGGCATATTAATGATGATTGCAGCGTGGCTCAGTGAAAAGAGCCTGGGCTTGGGAGTCAGAGGTCGTGGGTTCTAATCCCACCTCCACCACTTGTCAGCTGTGTGACTTTGGGCAAGTCACTTAACTTCTCTATGCCTCGGTTGTCTCATCTGTAAAATGGGAATTAATAAATAATGATGGCATTTATTAAGCGCTTACTGTGTGCAAAGCACTGTTCTAAGCGTGGGGGAGGATACAACATGATCAGGTTGTCCCACGTGGGGCTCACAGTCTTAATCCCCATTTTACAGCTGAGGTAACTGAGGCCCAGAGAAGTTAAGTGACTTGCCCAAAGTCACACAGCTGACAATTGGAGGAGCTGGGATTTGAACCCATGACCTCTGACTCCAAAGCCCATGCTCTTTCCACTGAGCCACGCTGCTTCTCTGTGAGCCCCATGTAGGACAACCTGATTACCTTGCATTCCCCCCAGCGCTTAGAATAGTGCTTTGCACGCAGTAAGCATTTAACAAATACTATTATTATTATTATTGTTCATTCCTCTCCACATCAAGCAGTAACTCCTGGTTTAAGACAGTCCATTATCTCTCTCCCCTCTACTTACTCTTGTTCTTCTTCCACTAGACTCCAGGTTACACACAGGCCAGTCTATTTACTGTACCCTGCCCTCATCTCTCCTGCCACCAGTGTCTGGGTCATACCTTCCCTTCTGCCTGGTATTTCCTCCCCCTTTCCATCCAGCAGACCACGGCTCTCTCCAGCTTCAAAGCCCTTCTGAAATCACCATTCTTCCAGAAGTTCTTCCCTGATTAGTCTTTCATCTTCCTAATCTATTTCCTCTCCAACTGCCACTTCAGCACTTTTGCATCACCTAAACCCTTGGGTACCTATCTTTTATACTCTATTGTTTCCTCCTACCTGTCATGTATTTTAGTGTCTGTCTCCCCCACTAAATTGCAAGCTCCTTGTGGACAGGAATCACACATACAAATTCTACTGTGCTCTCCCAAGTGCTTAGTATAGTGATCTGCGCATAGCAAGAGCTTAATGATATGATTGATTGATAGATTCAGCTGGCCCAGCTTTGTTTTGGAACAAACAAATCTTCTCTGGAAAGAATCAGTTCTCCTTTCGACCTACTTGGTTAAGTGAACTTGGAAATTCAAACAAGGAGTTTCTTGAGCTTCACCAATTGTTAAATTTCTTCCCAAAGCCATCAGTTTTATTCCCAAACCTATGATCAGGACTAGATGGGAGGGCAGGCTGAGACAGTATGCCATCCTATTTCTTTTCAGATGGGTCTGAAACTACCCATCTTGGCCTTTTATTTGCCAAGAAACTATTCCAGGGTCGTTGTTGTTGCCTGTGGATAAACTAGCCCACTTCCCTATTCCTCCAGATGAAATGATACATGACTAACCCCACTTCCTTTTTCTGTCATATTTGAATCACTGCTCATCTATTTACAGAGTGATGTTCACTTAAGGAACCCCCAAATCCTTAACAAATATTAACCCACTGTCACCATCAGATACTTGGGATCCAGATGGTGTCATCCCCCATCACAGAGACAAAATGCCTGGAAATTTTCTGACATACTGAAGGCCAGAGACGTGGTCTGCTTCCTGACACCCAGTCAAGTGTGCTAAACGCACTTTTCCCCTCACACCTCTCTGTTTGACAAATCTCTTAATCATTTCAAATCTCACAGTTTTTGCTGGAAGCACTTATCCCTCAATCGCCTCTTTACTTTCACTGATATGCCCCTTAGCCTGAAGGATATTGATGAATAAGAAGCCACAAACGTCTATAATATTTAGGACTGCCCTATCTCAGTAAAAATCAAAAGAGTTTACTATACTGACAGTTACTAAGCCTTATTTATTTAGAACAGTAACTTGTAAGAGCAGAACCCATGAAGTTGGCTGTGGGCTGATAGAGAAGCCGAGCCATTGTTTAGTACAGTGTCTGCACATAGAAAGTGCTTAACAGACACCATGAAATAAAATACAACAAAATAAAAAACTAACGGAAAACCTTCACTCTTGCTCTCATGTTGAACTGCTTTGTCCAATGAGGTGAAAACATCGTCACCATGATTCCCACGGAGTGAGAGACAAAATGAATTTCAAAATTCAAACAGAAACGTCTCCTGTGCGATTTTATTCACCACCCTGGCACCAGGCTTTCTAAGTTGGAACCTGGGATGAAGGCCATTGTACCCAAGTCCATTAATCTGGATTCATCAACAGTTCTGCCCTAAATACGTCCTCATTCATCGCTTGACATAACAGAAGACCTGTTAATAAATAACTGCCTTTAAAGGGAGATTTCCCTTCTCCATAAAAATTTGCCATTCTGTTGCACTAGATATGGTGTAATTGAAGGGATGAATTGATGAGAAGTGGGCAGGGAAGCACTAAGGCAGGGTGTAGACGTAGAGACTTATATCATTACCAAACTTGATAGAGAATGCAATGCTATCTTCATTGACACAGTGGGTTATCTGAAAAAATGTGGTCATCGTTGCTGTTGGAAAACACTATCATAGTCGCTGTTGGTTTTTCTTATCTGCTGATCTTTGGAGAAACTCTGATCTTTTATAACAATGAAGTACGCTTCCCATTATCAGCGTCACCCTGACTTGTTCCTGTTATTCATCCTCCCTCCTAGCCCTACAGCACTTACGTACATATCTGTAATTTATTTATGTATATTAATCTCTGTCTCCCCCTCTAGACTGTAAGCTTGTTGTGGGCAGGGGATGTGTCTGGTTACCCAAGCACTTAGTACAGTGCTCTACACACAGGAAGTGCTCAATAAATACAATAGAATGGAATAGTCAATATCCAGTTTTTAATTTTCCCCAAATGTCCGTTTTTTTCCTTTTTTAGGCTAAACTTCCCTAAAGGAACAGTCAGAGAAGGGGTTACTCAAGAAATAATTTGAGGAAGATATATTTCCTCTTTTCTTTAGGGAAGATGAGGTGGAAATACACCCACTTCTAAAAAAAAAATAGGGAAAAAGTCTGAACTAAAATTTTAAAATTATGAACATTTCCACTCCAGTCAAGTTGGACGGCTCTTCCTGCTCTGATTTATCAAATTTCCCAATCCAAAACCTACAATCAGCTCTACTCTCTGATGATCACAAGAACACATCAGAAGTGTTTATTGAGTACCTTCTATGTGCTTGGGAGAGGACAATAGGATTTGTAGGCATGATTCCTGCCTTCAAGAAGTTTTCAGTCTAGTAGGGGGAAGATGAACAATAAAATAAACTACCAATATAAGGAAGCAATAGAATACTTATACACACACATATGTGTGCATAAAGAGATGAGATATATATATATATATATATATATATATGTATTCTATTGCTTCCTCATATTGGTAGTTTATTTTATTGTTCATCTTCCCCCTACTAGACTGAAAACTTCTTGAAGGCAGGAATCATATATATATGATACATATATATGTATATATATATATATATCTGGGGACATTTGGGGAAAAAAATATATATTTATATATATATACTGTGGGGCTTCAAAAAATACCTGGTCTCTCTCTCTCTCTCTCTCTCTCTCTCTCTCTCTCTCTCTCTCTCTCTCTCTCTAGGTTTGTGAGACCTTTGAAGGACTGTGTCCAACATGATAATCTTATATCTACCCCAGTTCTCAACACCTTGATGCCATAATTACTATCTGTTTATTATTATGACACAATATTTAAAGAGGATGTAAAAATGAAGGGTAAAGAAATTGGTGAATAGCTCCCAATTTAACAATGAAGCCCCCCAAATCCAAATAATCAATCATTCGATGGTATTTATTGAGCACTTAGTTTCTGCAGAGCAATATGCTGGGCCCTTGGGAGAGTACAATACAGTGGGTAATGATAATAATAATAGTATTAATAATTATGGTTTTTGTTACGTGCTTACTATGTGCCAGGCACTGTACTAAGTGCAGGGGTGGATACAAGCAAATCAGGTTGGACACCGTCCCTGTCCCACGTGGGGTTCACAGTCTCAATCCCCATTTTTACAGATGAGGTAACTGAGGTACAGAGAAGCGAAGCGACTTGTCCGAGGACACACAGCAGACAAGCGGTGGAGCCAGGATTAGAACACATCACCTTATGACCCCCAGGACTGTGCTCTATCCACTTGAGCAGACAGCTGGGGAGATAGGCATTAAAACAAATGACAGGTAGGGGAAGTAACCAAATAAAAGGATATGTTTATAGTGCTGTGGTGATGGAGGTTGGCTCCTCCTCTGCTTCCCACCTTCTAATAATAATAATAATAATAATGGCATTTGTTAAGTGCTTACTATGTGTGAAGCACTGTTCTGTCTGTCTGTTCTGTCTGTCCTGACTCCACCACTTATCTGGGGCGTGGCCTTGGGCAAGACATGTAACTCCTCTGTGCCTCAGCTTCCCCATCTGTAAAAGAGGATTAAGTACCAGTCTCCCTCCACCTTAGACTGTGCCCAATCTGATTATCGTTCTTTCACCCCACTGTTTAATACAGTTCCTGGTTCACGGTATGGATTTAACAAATGTTATAGTCATTATTATCAGGTTGTCTCACGTGGGGCTCACAGTCTTAATCCCCATTTTACAGGTGAGGTAACTGAGGCCCAGAGAATAATAATAATAATAATAATAATAATAATAATAATAATAATAATAATGGCATTTATTAAGCACTTACTATCTAACCAGGGATGCTTTTGTGCAACAGACAGAGTGGCTGTTCGACCCCCACTCCTCTTCTTTCATTGAGGAGGAGATCCCCAATGGAACTTAGTTTCTTAGACAAGGGAGCAACAACTCATGAATGAAAAGGACAAATAGCCTAGGCCCACAGCTCCCTCAGTGGTCCCTTGTCCCTCCCTGATATCACCCTTAACAAGCACAAGGGTACACACACACAGACACACACAGACACCCGCATATACTAACCTCTGCAGTGGCTACTATTGCATGCAAAAAGCACCCAGGAGGCCAGTCAGAGGTGAGCCTATTATTTTGAAGTGGGTGGAATCTGTTTTGTTGGGGAAGAAGTAAGAGGGTTACTATGCAAAGTTCTTGTGAGTTATTTTGTGTGCACGTTTGGCCAATATTTAGGAAGCCGCCCCAGTAGACAGAGCTGGCCAGCAGGCTTCAGACAAAAGGTGACTCCTTTAAGGTCTGGAAACAGTAAAGCGACTAATGGCCCGAACTCGTGGATAGGTTGCAGTCAGAGTCTGTGAGGTAATAAGGACGCAGAGAACTGTAGTAGGGGTTCGGGATGTTGTTAAAGATAGGACACAGTGCCTGTCCTTTTAAGAGAAGACTGAGAAGCCTAGTTGAAGTCCCTGCTTCACAGCTGAGGCAGAAATCAATCAATCAATCAATCGTATTTATTGAGCGCTTACTATGTGCAGAGCACTGTACTAAGCGCTTGGGAAGTACAAATTGGCAACACATAGAGACAGTCCCTACCCAACAGTGGGCTCACAGTCTAAAAGGGGGAGACAGAGAACAGAACCAAACATACCAACAAAATAAAATAAATAGGATAGAAATGTACAAGTAAAATAAATAAATAAATAAATAAATAGAGTAATAAATATGTAAAACCATATATACATATATACAGGTGCTGTGGGGAAGGGAAGGAGGTAAGATGGGGGGATGGAGAGGGGGACGAGGGGGAGAGGAAGGAAGGAAGGAAGAAATGATTTAAGGGAACTCCCTAGAAGGGAGAACTCCTTCTCTCACTGCAGGCTCCTACATAGAGAACCAGATTTTTAAAATTAGGAGTCACCCGGACACCTTAGACTCCTGAAAATAGGCATCCCTAGAGGGATAGACCTCTCTGGGCCCTGAGCGGTTGCAGTGACCAGCCCTGAAACTCACCAACCTACCACAGGCCTACCGCCTGAAACAGGAAGCGGAGCGGAGAGGGGGTTCTGCTCCTTGGCCAGTTCATCAAAGCCCTGACCACTCTAAGCAAGCCCGTGTCTAAATTTAGACTTTCCTGTTTTCCCATTGTGCAGATCTAGGCTTAGTGGTCTGACTAAAGATGCACTAAAATCAATCAATCAATCAATCAATCATATTTATTGAGCACTTACTGTGTGCAGAGCACTGTACTAAGCCCTTGGGAAGTCCAAGTTGGCAACATATCATCATCATCATCATCAATCGTATTTATTGAGCGCTTACTGTGTGCAGAGCACTGTACTAAGCGCTTGGGAAGTCCAAGTTGGCAACATATAGAGACAGTCCCTACCCAACGTGGGCTCACAGTCTAGAAGGGGGAGACAGAGAACAAAACCAAACATACTAACAAAATAAAATAAATAGAATAGATATGTACAAGTAAAATAAATAAATAAATAGAGTAATAAATATGTACAAACATATATACATATATACAGGTATACTAAACCCCAGTGTGGGAGAGGGAGAGAAGACAGAGATATTTCATTCAGGAAGTGTAAATGATCAGTCAGCATGGCCTAGAGGAAAGGGCACAGGACACAGGACAGGAGCACAGGATATGTATATATGTTTGTATATGTATATATGTTTGTACATATTTATTACTCTATTTATTTATTTATTTATTTTACTTGTACATATCTATTCTATTTATTTTATTTTGTTGGTATGTTTGGTTTTGTTCTCTGTCTCCCCCTTTTAGACTGTGAGCCCACTGTTGGGTAGGGACTGTCTCTATATGTTGCCAATTTGTACTTCCCAAGCGCTTAGTCCAGTGCTCTGCACATAGTAAGCACTCAATAAATACGATTGATGATGATGATGATGATAACAAGGAGTTAGGCGACCTCAGTTCTAATCCTGGCTCCACCACTTATCTGGGGCGTGGCCTTGGGCAAGACATGTAACTCCTCTGTGCCTCAGCTTCCCCATCTGTAAAAGAGGATTAGGTACCAGTCTCCCTCCACCTTAGACTGTGCCCAATCTGATTATCGTGCTTTCACCCCACTGTTTAGTACAGTTCTTGGTTCACGGTATGGATTTAACAAATGTTATAGTCATTATTATTATGTTAAATCATTTAACCTCAGCAGGTCCAAATTCACACAAGATGGAACTCAGAAGTCTTTTCTAGTAAATTATCCAGAGGGGCAAGTCCCTACAAGATGAGTAAAACTCAGTAGTCCAGATATTTTAGGCCAAAATCTTTTAGCCCAAATTATCAGTATAATCTGCTAATGAGGCTGAGAACTTAGTAGAGTAGAGTGCTCTGCACACAGTAAGTGCTCAATAAGGATGATTGAATGAAGTAAATATCTCTAGATGAACCTAAAGCAGAGCTAGCATCAGGCTCCTCCTCTGCTTCCCACCTTCTAATAATAACAATAATAATAATGATGGCATTTGTTAATAATAATAATAAGAATTCTGGCATTTGTTAAGCACTTACTATGTGCAAAGCACTGTTCTAAGTGCTGGGGGGGGATACAAGGTGATCAGGTTGTCCCATGTGCGGCTCACAGTCTTAATCCCCATTTCACAGGTGAGGTAACTGAGGCCCATAGAATAATAATAATAATAATGATGGGATTTATTAAGCACTTATTATGTGCACCCACCACCTTCTGATCCCCAGGCCTGTGATCTATCCACTACACCATTAGAAAAATGATTCAGACAGTAGAGTGAAATGTGGACTCAATGGGGAGAGACGGGAGGCAGGAAAGTCAGCAAGGAGGCTGACGCAAGTGAAAGTGGGTTATAATAATAATAATGATAATGGAATTTATTAAGTGCTTACTATGTGCAAAGCACTGTTCTAAGCGCTAGGGAGGTTACAAGGTGATCAGGTTGTCCCACGTGGGGCTCACAATCTTAATCCCCATTGTACAGATGAGGGAACTGAGGTCCAGAGAAGTGAAGTGACTTGCCCAAAGTCACACAGCTGACAAGTGGCGAAGCTAGGATTCAAACCCATGACCTCCGGCTCCCAAGCCCATGCTCTTTCCACTGAGCCACACTGCTTCTCTAATTATGTGGGTACCTCAAGGTTCAGTTCTTGGTTCCCTTCAATTCTCTATCTACACCCACTCCCTTGTAGAATAGAGCTGTCCTGTTGCTTCAACTACCATCTCTAGGCAGATGATGCCCAAATCTACCTCTCCAGCCCTGAGAGTCTGTTGTTGGGTAGGGACTGTCTCTATATGTTGCCAACTTGTACTTCCCAAGCACTTAGTACAGTGCTCTGCACACAGTAAGCACTCAATAAATATGATTGAATGAATGAATGAATGAATCCCTCTCCTTCCCTACAGTCTTGCATTTCCTCCTGCTTTCAGGACATTGCTACCTGAATGTCCCAATGACACTTCCAACTAAACATGCACAAAACAGAACTCCTACCCAAATACTGTCCTTCTCGTGTCTTTCCCATCACCTTAGACAACGCCACTATCCTCCCTATCTCACAATCCCATAACCTTGACATTATGCCCGACTCACCTCTCTCATTAAACCCACATAGTCAATCTGTCACCAAATCCTGTCGGTTCGACCTTCATAACCGCTAAAATCCACCCTTTCCTCCCCATTCAAATTGCTACTCACTAATTTAAGCCCTTATCACAACCTGCCTTGACTACATCTTATCAGAGAGAAGCAGCATGGCTCAGTGAAAAAGAACCCGGGCTTTGGAGTCAGAGGTCATGGGTTCAAATCTCGGCTCTGTCAATTGTCAGCTGTGTGACTTTGGGCACTTCTCTTCTCAGTACCTCAGTTCCCTCATCTGTAAAAGGGGAAGAAGACTGTGAGCCCCTCGTGGAGCAACCTGATCACCTTGTAACCTCCCCAGTGCTTAGAACAGTTTACATTTAGTAAGCACTTAATAAATGCCATTATTATTTGTCTTTCTAGACTGTGAGCCCACTGTTGGGTAGGGACTGTCTCTATATGTTGCCAACTTGTACTTCCCAAACGCTTAGTACAGTGCTCTGCACACAGTAAGTGCTCAATAAATACGATTGAATGAATGAAATGACCACACTTTCACTTGCTTCAGCCTCCTTGCTGACTTTCCTGCCTCCTGTCTCTCCCCATTGGGTCCACATTTCACTCTACTGTCTGAATCATTTTTCTAATGGTGTAGTGGATAGATCACGGGCCTGGGGATCAGAAGGTGGTGGGTTCTATTCCTGACTACTCCACTTTGCTGTATGACCCTGGGCAAGTCATTTCACTTCTCTGGGCCTCAGTTACCTCATCTGTAATATGGGGTTTAAGACTGTGAGCCCCACGTGGGACAGGGACTGTGTCCAACTTGATTTGCTTGTATCCATCCCAGCTCTTAGTACAAGGCCTGGCACATAGTAAATGCTTAACAAATATCACAATTATTATTATTATTATTAAAAAGCATTAAAGCCCCACCTCCCCACTCCTCAAGGACCTCCAGTGGTTGTCCATCCACCTCCACATCAAACAGAAACAACTTATAATAATAATAATAATGATGGCATTTGTGAAGCGCTTACTATGTGCCAAGCACTGTTCTAAGCGCTGGGGGAGATACAAGGTAATCAGGTTGTCCCACGTGGGGGCTCACAATCTTAATCCCCATTTTACAGATGAGGTGACTGAGGCACAGAGAAGTTAAGTGACTTGCCCAAAGTCACACAGCTGACAAGCTCAAGGGAAAGAGCTATTCAATTCTAAGAGCTATACTATTCTGTTTATTTTATTTTGTTACTATGTTTGTTTTGTTGTCTGTCTCCCCCTTCTAGACTGTGAACCCGTTGTTGAGTAGGGACCGTCTCTATATGTTGCCAACTTGTACTTCCCAAGCGCTTAGTACAGTGCTCTGCACATAGTAAGCACTCAATATCTTCCCCTTCTAGACTGTGAGCCCGCTGTTGGGTAGAGACCATCTCTATCTGTTGCCAACTTGTACTTCCCAAATGCTTAGTACAGTGCTCTGCACACAGTAAGTACTCAATAAATATGATTGATTGAATGAATGAATGAATGAAAGAGCACGGGCTTGGGAGTCAGAGGTTGTGGGTTCAAATCCCAGCTCCGCCACTTGTCCGCTGTGTGACTTTGGACAAGTCACTTCACTTCTCTGGGCCTCAGTTACCTCATCTGTGAAATGGGGATTAAGACTGTGAGCCCCACGTAGGACAACCTGATCACCTTGTATCTTCCCCAGCGCTTAGAACAGTGCTTTGCACATAGTAAGCGCTTAACAAATGCCATTATTATTAAGTGGCAGAGCTGGGATTAGAATCCACACCCTCTGACTCCCGAGCCCAGGCTCTCGCCACTAAGCCAGGCTGCTTATCGTCGGCTTTAAAGCGCTCAATCAGCAAACCCCTTCTAACCATACCTTACCTCACCTCACCAACCTACTCAATGTACCTTGATCTCATCTATCTCACCCGTGACCCTTTTCCCACATCCTCTCTCTGGCCTGGAACTCCTTTCCTGTCCATATACCACAGACAACGACTCGCCCCACCTTCAAAGCCTTTTTAAAATCACATTGTCTTCGAGAGGTCTTCCCTGATTAAATCCTCTTTTCCCCTACTTCTCCTTTCTACATCACCTCTGCACTTGGATTTCATTCATTCAATCATATTTATTGCTCGCTTACTGTGTGCAGAGCACTGCACTAAGCACTTCCTTTAAGCACTTGATATCCACCCCATCCTCAGCAGCCCTTAGGAATGTATCTGTAATTTTTGTTAATATATGTCTCCTCTCTAGATTGTAAGCTCCCTGTGGGCAGGGAATGTGTCTACTAATTATGTTGCATTATATTCTCCCAAGTGTAATACAGTGCTCTGCACACAGTAAGTGCTTAATAAATTCTATTGATTGACTGAACAGCAAGCATCACTGAACAAATGTAGTCTGTCAGATTTACTGTGAGATTATCCAGGGCGGTCTCTCGCTACTTACTGGTAAGGGTTTTTTTTGTTTTGTTTTGTATTGTTTTGCGAGGCAGACCCAGCTGTGTTTCCTCTAGCAAAGTTTTAAAAGGAACAGTTTTGGAGAAAACCAAACCCGTATTAACTAGGCCACACTTCTGCAATTTTGCCCACGTACAAATTTAGATTTAGAATTAAAACTGCTAACGCCGCTTCCTCCTTCTCCTCCCACTACCACCTCCTTGGAAAGCAAATGACACCATTGAGCCAGTGAGGAGTGAATTTTTTAGAGTTTGAAAATAAAGGGTAATATGCTGAAGTGGGAGGTTCGGGATGGGTTAATCGAGCCAACTTCCCTGAGCAGATCGCATCAGGTGTTTGGGAAACATTGCTTCAGTCAGAGGCCAAGGGCCCAGTCTCTAGGAAGAACGTGAACAAAAGCTCTTCAATTCTGGTCAAAGTTTCTATAAAAATGCGAATCCAAGTTGAAAAGCTGGGATACGAATGTCTAGATTCTACTGTCAGATGCTGATTTCTCTTGGCCTATGTCTTCTGCTTCTCTCCCGTTCTTTTGGATTGATTAGCTTGTGGCTTACTCAGACTCTGGGTTTCTCATTCTATCTCTCCCATTCTTTTGGATTGATTAGTTTGTGGCTTACCGGGACTCTGGGCTTCTCATTCTATCCCTTACTACCTCCTTTTGGCTATTCACTGCTACTAGTGCTGACCAAACCCTGTGAGCATGGCAATACTAAAGGTCCAGTCTATCTAAACCCTAAAAGGTGTTTTGATTTGTTTTTTAATTTTTGCCAGGGTAGCAGGTTGACATATTCAATAGGATACAGTCCCTTGAAATGGCCAACTGATTCTGGCTGTGTCAACAGCATACAATGAGGCCGCAACAGTAGTGACAATGGCAGCAACTCTTAAGGAGAAGGTAGGTTCACACTTACAAAATCCTGGAACAAAGATAGACATCTAGTAAAAAAGCCATGATCAGTTCAGTACAGCTTTTCTGAGAGGAGCACATGAAGAGAATGGTTAACAGGAGGACGGCCCTGACCGTCCCTGTATGATCAACTGAAAGGAGCCAACCAAAGCAGTGGAAATGTTTAAAGGAAATGTTCAAGAAATGTGAAGTTTCAGAGAACGTGGCAACCTCTTTTTGACAGAAGTTTCTAGAGGATTGTGAGACAGAAGCAAAAATAACAAGATCAACACACAGCAAAGGCCTGTCTTTTAGTGGTCCTGGTATGGTCGGGGCTGGTAGTAGTAGCATTAACAGTATTTGTTAAGCACACACTGTGTGCAGAACCGGTTCTAAGCCCTGTGAAGGAGTTTGCAGTGAGCCCGAGGGGCTCACCGTCTATGTTAGACCCACATTCATCTTTTCAGTCACATCATCACTCAGATTTTTTCACCGTCAGTGCAATCATCTTCAAACATGAAGGACTTCAAATACTGATGAGCACTAAATCTGTTTTATTCTCACTTCATCTCCTGCTGCCAATTCCCCACTCCCTTCCCCTTAATGCCTATACTGCAGTGGGACAGGGAAAGCCAGAGGCATAGAGAACAGGACGGGAGAGGGAAGCTGTCAGACTCTATCTGAATTTAATTGGTTTGGTTTGATGCAGTCCCAACACTGTGGCTTCAGATGTGTGGACTGCCTGGGTCTTTAACTTCCTTTTTGCTCTCCACCTTTAAAGTCTTGTTTAAGTCAAGTGAAGTAAAGGTGGCCGGAGGAAAAGACCGAAGGGTTCAGGAGAGCATCGAACAGCGATGATTAGGCCCTTTTCAGTGACTTCACCTGGGTTCTGTGTACTGGAACCCAGTGAGAAATAAGCATTGCCGCCTTCCCCTTTAGCACTAACTGGTGATTAGAGGTGGGAATATAGCAAATGGGGAAAAGGCTTCCAGACCTTCCTGCCTTTTGATTCCCTTGGGATAAACAGAAGTGTAGGGGTTGGGGCCAGAGATTGCAGGTCCTTGAAGGATGCCAGAGTTGGAATTGCTGTTTTGACTGCCACCCTCCCACTCTCGTAGAAAATGTTGGGTATTCAGCAGAAATCATGCCACCCCTGAAAGTACCCAAATTACCAGTCCCTTGGGACACGGGGGTACCCACAGACAATCACCCGGGCGACAGCTGACTAAGTGGTTTCTCTATTTTTCTTCTCTCCTCTTTCTGTCAGTTTCAGGTCCTCTTCCTTCTTTTTTCTCCCCTCAAGAGTCATTTTGCTTGAACTCGCTTCCCCGTGACCCTCTATGAAGGTACGACCTCCCCCCCAACCCCCATTGCCCCACTTCCCATTTTCCTCTCCCACTGTGTTGTTGGTCAGTGCCATAAGTCTTCATCTATCAGTCAATCATTGACATCCATTGAGCACTTACTGGGTGCCGAGCACTGTACTAACTGCTCGGGAGAGAACAATATAACAGAATTTGTTATATTGATTATAGTCTAGAAGGTGGGCAGGGATTGTCTCTATTTGTTGCTGAATTTTATTTCCCAAGCCCTTAGTACAGTGCTCTG
This sequence comes from Tachyglossus aculeatus, assembly GCF_015852505.1. NCBI lineage: Eukaryota > Metazoa > Chordata > Mammalia > Monotremata > Tachyglossidae > Tachyglossus > Tachyglossus aculeatus. The sequence goes on along the minus strand of NC_052067.1, from coordinate 36,603,025 downwards.
CACACAGTAAGCGCTCAATAAATACTACTGAATGGCTTGGATGAGCTTCTGGGACAATCAGGAAGCTCCCAGGAGAATGCAATCACCCAGCAGGCCAACTCTTTTCTGAAAAGGCTGAAACAATGACTGACAGCGGAAAATTTTCATCTATTGAATTGGGGGAAGAGGAAGGAAAGAAATGTATGTAGTAGGAAAGAAAGTGTAGCGCATTAACATTCCTCCTCCCTCTGCCAAGGACAAGCAATATTTTGATTCATTTATTCTTTTCCCACAGCTGCTACACTGGGCTTTATAGACATCTGGGTGCCTCCTGGCTTCTCTGGGGGTCATTCTAGTGGACAGCTGGTATTGAGGCCTGCTGTGCACTCCCCCCACAACCTGCTATTGCAAGAGAGTTTCCCCAACACAATAGGAAAGGGCTGACATGGCATGGGTTCACCTTGCCTATTTGTAAATCCCAAAAGGCCAAAACAACGGCTAGTCTATAGATTGGCTGCTGTTGACGGCTCCTAGCCAGGCCTCTTTCTTTCCCTCCATTCTCCTGATTGATTTTCTTTCCCCTTTCTGCTTGGAATTCTCCTCTGATTCAGTGTGTTCTCCAATCCATCCATTCATTCATTCAATAGTATTTATTGAGCACTTACTGTGTGCAGAGCACTGTACTAAGCACTTGGAAGGTACAATTCAGCAATGAAGAGAGACAATCCCTGCCCACACAGGGCCTGCAGTCTAGAAGGGGGAAGACAGACATCAAAACAAGTAAACAGGCATCAGTGTAAATAAATAAAATTACAGATACGGGCACATCAAAACAAATATATAGGTATCAATATAAATAAATAGAATTATACATATATACATAAATACATAAGTGCTGTGGGGTGGGGAGGGGGGAAGAGCGAAGGGATGGGATTTGGATGGGGGGGGGGGGCTGAGGGAAAGGGGGGTTTAGTCTGAGAAGGCTTCTGGGAAGGAGGTGAGCCTTCAGTAGGGCTTTGAAGAGGGGGGAGAGTGATCTTTTGGTGGATTTGAGGGTTAGGGCATTCCGGGCCAGAGGCAGGATGTAGGCCAGGGGTCAACAGCAGGACAGGCGACATTGAGGCACGGTGAGAAGGTTAGCGCCAGAAAAGCAGAGTGTGCAGGCTGGGTTGTAGAAGGAGAGAAGGGAGCAGCTCTGAGATGGTTGAGGTGGTCCTAGTGCCTGGATTCCATGGCATGAGTGGTCTGATGGTGTTCCTTTATGGAGAAGACCGGGATGCCAAACTGGGAGCGCTGGGTTTAGGCTGGACGCCACTTGTTCGGTCGCCGGCCCAGAGGTGGTCCCTCTGTGGAGGCGGGAAACCCCAGCCTGAGTAGGCCCCCGGACGTGGGGAGACCCTGAGAATGCAGCGGAAGCATCTCCACGTGCTAGTTCGGAAGATGAGATTGTGTGGAGGCGATTCCGCTGGATTCCCAGGGAGGCGGGGGCCGCTGGCTCGGTCGCCTCGGTCACTCGGTCAGCTTCCTCAGCCCCTCTATGGGCTTCCACCACTGGTTAATCGAGTGCAATTTTTGAGGCTGGGTAGGATCCCCGCTCTCCCACGGCTCTGGATTTTGGGACCTGCTGAGGCAAAGATAGGCTCTCTGGGAGGCGGTTAAATGATTATCCCTTTTCTTGATCCTACTCTGGGGAAAACTGCAGAATAGTAGGAGAGCTGGACAAGAGTGATCCGTATCTTCTGAAAGATTACCCAGAAAAGCAGGGGAAACAGAGAATAAACTGGATCGTTCTGTTACACATTTTCGGAGGGCTAGAACAACTCTGGCTCTGCGTTGTCTATTCATTCAATCGTATTTATTCATTCATTCATTCATTCAATCGTATTTATTGAGCGCTTACTGTGTGCAGAGCACTGTACTAAGCGCTTGGGAAGTACAAGTTGGCAACATATTGATACGGCCCCTACCCTGAGCGCTTACTGTGTGCAGAGCACTGTACTAAGCGCTTGGGAAGTACAAGTTGGCAACATATAACCTACCTAACAGCCACGGCAGGCAACATGGAAGACCCTCAGGTCCTTTGCTGGTGGGTCTGGGCAGAGAGGGAGAGTCCAGGATGCTGTTGCCCATGTCCATGCCCGTGATGCCCCCTCACATCCCTGAGGAGAGGGGGGAAAAGGGAGGGGAAGGAAAAAGATGAAACCCAGCCATTATCAGCTCATCACACTGCTGCCCCTCCCTCCACCTCTCTTCCTCCTTTCCCTTTCCCTCCCCTCTCTTACTCTCCCTTCTCTTTGGCCAAATGGAAAGCGCAGTGGCCCGGGAATCGGGGGACCTGGGTTCAAATCCCGACTCTGCCACTTACCTGCTGTATGAGCCTGGGCCAGTCACATAACTCCTTTGTGCCTCGTTCCCTCATTTGCAAAATGAGAAGCAGCGTGGCTCAGTGGAAAGAGCGCAGGCTTGGGGGTCAGAGGTCATGGGTTCGAATCCCGGCTCTGTCACTTGTCAGCTGTGTGACCTTGAGCAAGCCACTTTTTTAATTTTATTGTATTTATTGAGCGCTTACTGTGTGCAGAGCACTGTACTGAGCGCTTGGGAGGTACAAGTTGGCAATATATAGAGACGGTCCCTACCCAACAGTGGGCTCACAGTCTAGAAGAAGACTTAACTTCTCTGTGCCTCAGTTACCTCCTCTGAAAAATGGGGATTAAGACTGTGAGCCCCACGTGGGACAACCTGATCCCCCTGTGCCCACCCCCCTAGGGCTTAGAACAGTGCTTTGCACATAGTAAGCACTTTACAAATGCCACCAAAAGAAAAAGGGGATTCAATACCCGTTCTCCCTCTTTCTTAGAATGTGATCCCCATGTGGGACCTGATTAGCTTGTATCTACCCCACTTCTTAGTACAGTGCTTGACACGTAGTAAGTCCTTACCAAATACCGCAGTTGTTATCTATCATTATCATTATTATTTCCTTGCCAGGCCCCTAGAAATGCTGGAGTCAGCAGTACACACTTCAGGCTTCATTCTGAAGAGAAAAACAAAAGCATTGGCGTGGCATAATTTGCCTGTGAGTCAACATGGTGAACAATTCATTTTACATAACCCTGGGTGTACCTATTATTAAAATCAAAATGCCTGAGGGTAAGTCAGTGATCAAGGAAATAAAATTTTACTTCAAGGAGATTGTCTGTAGTTAGTGAGAATTCCACCGGGCCAAGGAAGCTAGTTCCTGATCCATAATTTGTCAGTGGTCGGTCACATAGTCGGTCTCCCAGGGATCTCTGCTGCTCTCCTCCCATTCCCACCATTTTTCCCTACAGCATCCTCTCCTCCCTCAACCTCACCCCTCCACTGAATGGCAAACACTCCACAGGGGCCTTTGGAAATGCCAAACAGGGACCAGTTACTCTGCCAGTGCGGTGGCCAGGAAAGGGCCCCCCTCACTCCTCTCTACCTACTCTCTTCACTTTTTTTAATGGCATTTATTAAGCGCTTACTATGTGCAAAGCACCGTTCTAAGCGCTGGAGAGGTTACAAGGTGATCAGGTTGTCCCTCGTGGGGCTCACAGTCTTAATCCCCATTTTACAGATGAGGTGACTGAGGCTCAGAAAAGTGAAGTGACTTGCCCAAAGTCACACAGCTGACAATTGGCAGAGCCGGGATTTGAACCCATGACCTCTGGCTCCAAAGCCCGGGCTCTTTCACTGAGCCATGCTGCTTCTCTGGGTTTCCTGAAGAGAAAACTGCTTCTCTGCTTCACTTGGGTTTCCTGAAAAGAAAATGTCTTTTGATGCCTAAATTAGTATGAAACACTTTGGAAACCAACATTTAGAAGTGTGATTTTCAAGCTTCGTGAAAAACATTTATTTATCGCAGCTTTTAAATATCAGTCAGAGGTAAATTACATTCATTCCTCTAGCCCCTTCTAAGCGGCTTTCTAAGTAGCTGGATCTTGGAGGAGGGCCTGCTTCGATTCAATTTCTGAATAGGGGAAGTGGGAGAGTATAAGGCTAGGTGAATAAGTGTTGTGGGGCTGGAGATGGGATGAAGATCAAAGTTTTTAAGGGGTACAGACCCAAATGCTTAGGTGATGCCGCAAGCTGGGTGACTAAGGTGGGAAAATGAGGGATTAGTCAGGGGAGGCCTCTTGGAGGAGATTTGATAGTAATAGTGTTTGAAGGTAGGAAGAGTGATGGTCTGTTGGTTATGAAATGGGAGTGAGTTCCAGGCCAGAGGGAGGACTGGGCAAGGGGTCCATGTTGAGACAGATGAGATCAAGGTACAATGGAATAGGTCGACGTTAGAGGAGTTAAGTTGTGAGGGCTGGGTTTTTGTAGGAGATTGGTAAGGTAAGAGAGGAAAGGGAGATAATCAGCTTGACTTGCTGTACTTCATTTTCCTCCAGACTTGGATGTTGTCAAGTCATGATGAGCCAGTCTAGAGAAAAGTGTGAGCTCATGAATTACTTTTCACATCACAGTGGAGTGGAATCTGATGTCCGGGACATTTCTTCTTAGGGTTGCCAGTCTAAATCCAATCTAAAATTCAGATAAGGGCTCCTGCTCCCCTGTGGACGGAATTCCGGAACACGTCCGCTCCAGTTTCTTCCCAGGGGAGAAGGGAACACGCTTACATAGGTTGGCAGCAATGTGCCTTTGGAAGAAGTGACAGAGGTATTTCCGAAACCGCTCTCCAACGAAAGCGTAAATCACAGGGTTGGCACAGCAGTGGGTGAAGGCGATGACTTCCGTCACTTGCAGGGCGATGTCCAACTGATTGCTTCTCTCACACTCGTTCTCATTCTCAAAAAAGAACTCTTGAAAAGCGAAAATGAGTTGAACAAGGTTGTAGGGGGTCCAGAAGATAAAAAAGATGAGCATTATAACAAAAATCAGTCGGACAACAACCACCTTTTTCTCACTCCTCCGTCTTAGCAGCCTGTTTATAATTCCCGTGTAACACACCACCATAATAAGTAGGGGGAGGGCAAATCCCAAGATATTCTGTTTTAAAGCCTGTAAATATTTCCATGCCCCTGCAGTGTCATGTGGAAAGTAAAGACTGCATGTCGGGCGTAGGCTTTTCCTTTGAGACGTTTGAAAGATGAGCTCCGGAAGAGCAGCGAGCCCAGCGAAGATCCAAGAGACAGCACTCGACACAAAGCCGACAGTGACGGTCCTGACTTTCAAAGCGAACACGGCATGGACGACAGCCAGGTACCGATCGATTGTCAAGAGGATGATGATGAAGATGCCGCTGAACAGACCCAGAGTGTGGAGGTAAGAAAGAAGCTTGCACATGCCGTTCCCAAAAATCCAGTCGCCCTTCAATTCGGAGTGAATCCAAAATGGAAAGGTGGAAAGAAAAAGCAGATCAGAAAACGCCAAGCTGAGGAGATAGATGTTGGTCATGGTTATGAGCCTCTTATATTTAATGAGGATCAGCACGACCATGGCATTGCCTACCACACCCACTATAAACACCAAGGAATACAGCGGGGGCAGAAACCGGGCAGCCAGAACTTTGACATCAGTCTTTTTGCATGGCTCTGCCAGATCGTATAACGGTTCTGTCGTTGAGTCATAATCCGTTTCCACTGTTGAAATATTCATCCTGTCTTGTCCTGAAGAGAAAAAAAATGTTTTGTTCTAGAATTAATTCTATAGTGTATTGTATCCATTGTACGGAGAAGTGGGTAAGTCGATTCACTTCTCTGTGCCTCAGTTCCCTCATCTGTAAAATGGGGATTGAGATTGTGAGCCCTATGTGGGACAGGGGTTTTGTTCAACCCGATTATCTTGTAACTACCCCAGTGCTAGAACCGTGCCTGGCACAGAGTAAGCACTTAACAAATACTGTAATTATTATTGTAAGTGCCTTGTGTCAGGGAATGCGTCACTTGCTTTATTTTATGCTTCCCGAGCACTACGTATAGTGCATTACACCCAGTGGGCCATCAATAAATGCTATTACCATTACTACTAAACTATTACTCCTCCTCCTACTAATAGTAATACTACCTCCCAGGAAAACCTGAAAAGAGAATCTGAAAACCTGAAAAGAGAAATTCACAGATGCGCTATTTCAAGTCATGAAAGTTGTTAGACTGCGGAACTCAGATTTAGTCTCATTACTCTAGGGCTGAATCTAGGTCTAGCCCACCATGACTTGACAGCATTCAGGCCCCACTCTGGAGGAAAGTGAAAGGGAAGGGGAACGATATACAGAGTATTGGAACCCTCCTAAGAAGTCCGGGTCCTGTTCTGGGCTCCGTACATAAAGAAGATCATGGAGTTGGAGAGAGGGAAGATCTTTCTTCCCTCTCTCTCTAAAAGGAGGTAAAGCTAAACACCAACCTGGAGGCAAACAGCGGGCCAAATACAGATTTGCAAAGGTGGCTAGCTAGGCAGATAGGAGAGAGAGTCAGACCTGTAAAAAAAAATCACCCCCACACATTTTTCCCAACCCCCTGGTCCATGGAGGTTGCGCTATGAGGGTGGTTTTCTTCTGGTGTCCAAGAATCAATAGTCACTATCCCTGAGCCAGTGACTGTTTCCTCGAATACACACACACAAGACAAATGATAAAATCCAACCTCTAATAGTCATTCTCTACCTAAACCTTCTGTTATAGGAAGGACATTAAGAATTCAATCAACAAGGCTGTAACTTCCTGCCTAATAGGCCTAATAACAGCGCTCTGCATACAGTAAGCTCTCAATCAATACGATTGAATGAATTAATTAATTAAACCATCCAAGACAGAGAATGTGTTAATTGTAACTTTAATTTCTCTTAGGGATGGAGAATCAAATGACCTCTTTTTAGTTTGTTTTTAGTTTGTTCCCTATGGCCCGGAACACTTTCCTCTGCCTGACTGAATGTTATTTTGCAGTGATTTCTTATTCTATTTATATTTTTCAATTTAATGCCTGTAAGATTATCTCTGTTCAGCCACAGTAGCCTTCTGTTTCTGGAGGTGCTTCTGCTTGTGAACACCTATATGGTGTTCTCTTCCTCTCCCAGTTGCTGCCCACAGAGTAGTAAAGCTGCAGCATTTCCTCTGCCCTGGCCATTCAGTCTGTGAAATTTAAAGCAGTCCCAAGAGACAATTTAAAATGGAATAGCTATATACCTACCCAGAGTACTAGCCATTTAGGCAGCGTCTTTGGGCTGAAAAAAATACATAGTTGCTTTATGAAGAATGGGCTATAAGCTCCGATTTTTAAAATAGAGTGCAGTGTAGCTGTACAGCGAGATCTTAAAGTTACTGGCTATTGATTCTAAACAAATAAGATCTTCAAACCAATAAATGAAAAAGGGTGGGGGTGGGTGGGGGAGAGAAAGAGGGGAAGAAAGAATTCAGTACTTACGCAGCAAGATGGTCTTCCTGTAATCAAAGGATTCATGTGCATCACTCTTGGTTCAAAAGGCTTTGGAAAACAAGGAAACGCACTACTCCCTGAGTGAAAGATGGCCTTAGTGGGTTTGCAAGTATTCCGACTGGAAAGATTCCTTCTCTTTACAGGTATTAAATGTCTACGGCTCCTCCAAAGTCTGTCTGCTAATGGTTAGAGATTGCAGTAGCTAGTCACTAATCTGCTAACCTCACTTCTGTAAGTCTGGTTGCTCGTAGACCTGTAGCTGCTGATTGGTCACTGAGGGAGAAGAGCGTGTACAGGGATGTATACAGGAGTATTTGTATACTTCAGTATGCCTTCCCACCCAGTAGGCTTCTCCTATTGCCGCCTTTTCCCCCAGAACCTGTCATTGACCTGCTGTGCGATCTTGGGCACGTCACTTAAACTTCCTCAGAGTTCCTAGGAACTAGAATTGGACTCATTCTCCCCAAGTCATGAGCTTTTTCAAGTGGAAACGTGGGGATCGACTCTTCGGGGGGCACTTGCTCTCTCTGAATCCTCATGTAGGCCTTTTTGTGCACACGGAAAGATGTTGGCCGGCCTCTGATTGAAGTCGTGGAGGGGAGAGCTTCGCTTCAGTGATCTATTCACTGATTACCGCTACAGCCAGCTAGAGGATGGGCTTCCTTTTGACCTACGTTTGCACTATGTATAGCTTCTGGTGAAGGGGTGTAAGAAAAGAAATAGTCACTGCATCAGGAGGAGTGGGAGTGGGGGCGGCAGCAGGTGCTGAAGGAGAGAATAGAAGAGCAGAAATCGCAGTGGCCCCGAGAAAAGCAGAACCAGTGCACTGTTGGCAGCGAAGGAGGAAGAAGCAGGGAAAGGGGGAAGACCAGGACAGAAAATAGAAGAGAAATTGGAGTGAAAAAGAAATGCTAAAAATAATTGTGGACTTTATTAAGCACTAACCATAAATTAATCGTGGTACCTGGGTAGATATAATGCGTGCAGATCGGACACAGTCCCTGTCCCACACGAGGTTCACAGAGGTAGGGAGAACAGGTATTCAATCCCCATTTTACAGATGAGGAAACTGAACCACAGAGAAGTCAAGCAATTTGCCCAAGACCACACAACAGGCAACTGGTCGAGCCGGGATTTGAACCCGAGGTTGGAAAGCACCAGTGGGGGAAGCAGGAAAAAGAGGAATTGTGACCGTGGTTCTGCAAACAGCCTTGTTTTCCTCTTTGCCCAACAATGGTCTTTACTTCAGTTGGCCTGATAGCAATTGAGTTTTAGGCCATTGGTTCTTTGCCTATTTAAATTTAGTTGCTCTATTTTAGATGATTTATTAAATATCCAGGGAAAGACAAGTAGTTCCAAATATATGTGGGAAATTGAAGTTGAGAGGAATTGATTTCAAATAGTTCTATCACCCTGATAGATGGGATAGACTACAGGCCTGAGAGTCAGAAGGTTTTGGGTTCTAATCCTGCCTCCACCACTCGTCTGCTGTGTCACCTTGGGCAAGCCACTTCATTTCTCTGTGCCTCAGTTACCTCATCTGTAAAATGGGGATTGAGACAGTGAGCCCCATGTGGGACAGGGATGGTGTCCAACCCGATTTGCTTGTACCCACCGCGGAGTTTAATACAGTGCCTGGAACACAGTAAGCACTTAAAAATACCACTGTTATTATTATTATTATTATTATGAGGGCCCTGCCCAATTACTGTCTTTCATTTCTACATTCCATTGAATTTTACCCTATAGATTGTAAGTTCCTTGAGGTCAAGGGTGTATCTTTTCCTTTTTTAAAAAATGGCATTTGTTAAGTGCTTATTATGTGCCAGGCACTGTACTAAGTACCAGAGTAGGTACCAGCTAAGTGTATACAGTCCATGTCCCACATGGGATTCACAGTCTTATTCCCCATTTTACAAATGAGGCAATTGAGGCACAGAGAAGCAAAATGACTTCTCTGCAGCCACACAGCAGACAAGTGCGTGGCTCAGTGGAAAGAGCCCGGGCTTTGGAGTCCAAGGTCATGGGTTCAAATCCCGGCTCCGCCAATTGTCAGCTGTGTGACTTTGGGCAAGTCACTTCACTTCTCTGGGCCTCAGTTACCTCATCTGGAAAATGGGGATTAAGACTGTGAGACCTCCATGGGACAACCTGATCACCTTGTACCTCCCCAGCACTTAGAACAGTGCTTTGCACATCGTAAGTGCTTAAAAATGTCATTATTATTATTGTTGTTATTATTATTATTATTGTTATTATTATTATGTGTCCAAATAGGCATTAGAACCCAAGTCCTTTTGACTCTCAGGCCAGTGCTGTATCCACTAGGCCATGCTATTTCTTTTGTGTGTCTCCCAGTGAGTTTTCTGCCTGCTGTAGGAGCTCAATTAAAACTATTGAAATAGAATAATAGTAAGACAACATCGTTTTTTTCAAGTCTATCCCAGAAATGGAAGCAGAGGGCAGAGGAATTGTTTTTCAGGGCTCGGTAAAACAAAGCCTCACACTGTGTTGCATCCCAGCCAAAAATTGGGAGCCAACTGCCGAGGGTAAACCAGCATCATGTATTATCAAGAAAGCGGTGACTCTTTCCAACCCTCTACAGCGAAGTCCGGAAGGACTTTGCTGCAGATATTTTCTCGAACTCCTCTTCCACGGAGTGGGGAAATAACAGCCAAATCTCTCAGGGGCCCAGGAAGGGGCTAGGCCTACCCCCTTGGCTGTCCTGGGGGGCTGCACAGCTTTGAAAGGAGGCAGGAGTGTTGGAGTCCCTGAGCCTGTGAGAAGGAACTGGGGATTCAGAGAGGAGATGGAGAGACAGGGAGTAAGGGAAGAACTGAGGCTGAATCAGCCGGTCTCAAGAAAATTACCACCCGCAAAATGGAGTGGAGGGTGAAGAGGGCAGGGACAGGAGGAAGGGGACAGCAGTTCCAATCCCAGAGACCCTCTTCCCTCATATGTTGCCATCTTGGACCTTCCAAGCGCTTAGTACAGTGCTCTGCACAGAGTAAGCGCTCAATAAATACGATTGAATGAATGAATGAATCTCCCCACCATCGAGAGGAGGACAGGGAAATGCTACTGCCTTTGGGCAGACAGCACTCCCCAGCTGCAGGCTCTGTCACTCCCACAACAGAGGTTGGACACTGTATTAGCACTTAGAAATTTGTACAAGCTTTAATTGAAGTAATTCACCTCAGAAACCAAAATTACCAAAAAAGTAGGTCAGAGTAACTTAGCACCTTGACATTTTCAACTGCCTTCATCTCATGATTGTCCCTTCATAGATCTAACAGGTTATTTTTATGCACCACATAGTTCATTGTAAACCACATCTATCCGGTGGGGAAGAACAGGGGCAGAAGGATGAGCAAGGAACAACTGTGCCCCTATCTAGTCTGTCTGACCCTTGCTGACCCCTCGCCCACATCCTGCCTCTGGCCTGCCAAGCCCTCCCTCCTCAAATCCAACAGATAATTACTCTCCCCTCCCTCCTCAAATCCGACGATTACTCTCCCCTCCTTCAAAACCTTACTGAAGGCACATCTCCTCCAAGAGGCCTTCCCCAGTTAAACCCCCCTTTCCTCTTCTCCCACTGTCTTCTGTGTCACCCGACTTGCTCCCTTAGTCATCCCCCTCCCCATCAGCACTAGTGTACATTATCTGTAATTTATTTATTTACATTAATGTCTATCTTCCCCACTCCCCCAGACTGTAAGCTCGTTGTGGGCAGGGATTGTATCTGTTTATTGTTGTATTGTACTCTCCCTAGCCCTTAGTACAGTGCTCTGCTCATAATAAATACAATTGAAAGAATGAAGGAATGAATGAGGGTAGTTAACACTGGATCTTGAGACAGAGCAGGTGAGGGAACTAATTCATGGAGAATTTCACCAGGGGAGGGTAAGACACAACTCCTACGGCATAGCGCCTTCCAAGCACTTGGTACAGTGCTCTGCACACAGTAAGCACTCAATAAATACGATTGAATGAATGAATGAATAGCAGAGGGTGGGCTCACACTATGCAGCATTTGCGAGAGGACAGTCTCAAGTGCCTCCTTACCTTCCTCTTCCCATTCTTTCTTTTCTTCTGTCTTCTCCCAAGCAATTAGTATAATGCTCAAGAAGTATGATTGATTGATTGGTTCTTTTGACCCAGCCCAGCTCTAAAACCTCCTCTGGTTCCAGGGAAAGGAGAGAACATCTCCTTGATTTCACGGGCAAGAGAGGAGAGGGCTCAGAATGAAGGGGGTGTGGAGATTATCCTGTCAAGAACTGATCCTTGGCTGGTGGAGGCTGGTTAAAAGGTACACATGTCTAATTCTTTATCAGTAACTTTTTCCCAACGGTGAATTGCACTTTGTAGACACTTAATAAATACTATTACTACTCCTACAAGAGATTCTTGTTAAGTCCAATGGCCTCTACTCCATCCTAATCCTCCTCGACCTCTCAGCTGCCTACGATACTGTCGACCATCCGCTTCTCCTGGAAACATTATCCAACCGTGTCTTCACTGACACTGTTCTCTCTTGGTTCTCCTCCTATCTCTCTGTCTGCTCATTCTCAGGCTCTTTCATGGACTCTTCCTGTGTCTTCCACCACCTAAATGTGGGAGTCCCTCAAGGTTCAGTTTTGGGTCCTCTTTATTCTCCCTCTACACCCACTCCCATAGAGAACTCATTGGGTCCCATGGCTTCAACTCCCTCCTCTATGTGGATGATTCCCAAATCTACATCTCCAGCCCTGATCTCTCTCCCTCTCTGCAGTCTTGCATTTCCTCCTACCTTCAGGATATCTCTCCTTGGATGTCCTGCTGTCACCTCAAACTTAACATGCCCAAAACAAAGTTCCTTATCTTCCCGGCTCCGCCAACTGTCAACTGTGTGACTTTGGGCAAGTCACTTAACTTCTCTGTGCCTCAGTTCCCTCATCTGTAAAATGGGGATTAAAACTGTGAGCCCTCTGTGGGACAAACTGATCACCTTGTTAACCTCCCCAGCGCTTAGAACAGTGCTTTGCATGGAGTAAGCGCTTAACAAATACCATTATTATTATTATTCCCATCCAAACCATGTCCTTCCCTGACTTTCCCATCACTGTAGACAGTGCCACCATCCTGCCTTTCTCATGAGCCCATAACCTTGGCATTATCCTTGACTCATCTCACCCATTCAACCCACATATTCAGTCTGTCACTAAATCCTGTCTGTTCAACTTTCACATCATCACTAAAATCCACTCTTTCCTCTCCATCTATACTGCGACCACATTAATCCAACCACTTATCCTGTCCCGCCTGGATTACTCAATCAGCCTCCTTGCTGACTTCCCAGCTTCCTGCATCCCCCAACTCCAATCCAAACTTCACTCTGCTGCCTGGATCATTTTTCTACAAAAAAATCAGGACATGTCATCCCAGTCCTCAAAAAACTCCAGTGGTTGTCCGTTTACCTCCACATCGAACAGAAACTCCTTATCATTGGCTTTCTCAGTGGAAAAAGCCTGGGCTTTGGAATCAGAGGTCATGGATTCAAATCCCGGCTCCGCCAACTGTCAGCTGTGTGACTTTGGGCAAGTCACTTCACTTCTCGGTGCCTCAGTTCCCTCATCTGTAAAATGGGGATTAAAACTATGAGTCCCACGTGGGACAACCTGATCACCTTGTAACCACCCCAACACCTAGAACAGTGCTTTGCACATAGTAAGTGCTTAACAAATATTATTATTATTATTATTATTATTATTTAAAGCACTCAATCACCTTACCCCCTCCTATTTCACTTTGCTGCTCTCCCCATCTTCAAAGCCTTATTTTATCATGGTATTTGTTAAATGCTTCTTATGTGTCAGGTGCTGTTCTAAGCACTGGGGTAGAAGCAATGTAATCAGGTTGGACATAGTCCCTGTCTCACATGGGGCTCACAGTCTCCCATTTTACAGATGAGGTAACTGAGGCACAGAGAAGTATATGTCTGCATTTAGCATTCATTCATTCATTCAATCATACTTATTGAGCACTTACTGTGTGCAGAGCACTGTACTAAGCACTTGGGAAGTACAAGTTTAGCATGCATTTAGCTAATAAAATTATAAGGCTGGAAGCATTATTTAATCCGTTGCTTGTTGTTGGACAAAACTGCCCTAAATCACGCCTGGATAATCTACCCCTGAATAACTGAGAATTGTAGGGTGTGTCAATGATCGACAATTATGCAATGGTATTTACGTTCCGGTCCTGTCATTGTGATGGGATAAAAGATGACAGTCAGCCCTGAGTGTTACAACACTAACAGCTTAGGAGTTGTATTATTGCAATAATTGGTAGCTTTTCAAAAAGTACAGTTTAGTAATCAAATGCTTTGTAATATGGAAACCATAAAGTGACAAAAATGACTTGCATTATCTAGTTACTGATACTTCGCCCAAGAATATGCTGCTGCTGGAAATGAAAAGATTCTGTTTAAGCATTCAGAAAAAACAATCAGCTCTTCACTTTTTAAAAACTCCTAGAGTGAAAGAGGTTGGCAGATGAGTAATCAAATCTTATTTCTTTCAAACTGCCGATGAAGAAAACTCAAGAGAATTGGTTAAGGTGGTTTTATTCCTGGGCCTCCACAGGTGGCCTGTGTTTTGCAGAGGTCAGGCAACAGATTTGATGTCTGTTGGCAGAAAAATCACTCTTCCTTTGGATAATCCACCAGCAAGTTCCCTATGTGGCTCAGTGGAAAGAGCATGGGCTTTGGAGTCAGTGGTCACGGGTTCAAATTCCGGCTCCTCCAATTGTCAGCTGTGTGACTTTGGGCAAGTCACTTAACTACTCTGTGCCTCAGTTACCTCATCTGTAATAATAATAATGATAATGGCATTTATTAAGCGCTTACTATGTGCAAAGCACTGTTCTAAGCACTGGGGAGGTTACAAGGAGATCAGGTTGTCCCACGGGGGCTCACAGTCTTAATCTCCATTTTACAGATGAGGGAACTTAGGCACAGAGAAGTGAAGTGACTTACCCAAAGTCACATAGCTGACAATTGGCAGAGCTGGGATTTGAACCCATGACCCTTGACTCCAAAGCCCGTGCTCTTTCCACTGAGCCAATCTGCTTCTCTAAAGCATTCTGTAAAATGGGGATTGACTGTGAGCCTCCCCCCACCCCCACCGTGGGACAACCTGATCACTTTGTAGCCTCCCCAGAGCTTAGAACAGTTCTTTGCACATAGTAAGCGCTTAATAAATGCCATCATCATTATTATTATTATTAGGCAATTTGCCCAAGACCATGCAGCAGACAAGTAGTGAAGCTGGGACTCGATTTGCCCAAGATCATGCAGCAGACAAGTAGTGAAGCTGGGACTCGAACCCAAGTCCTTTTGATTGCGAAGCCCTTGCTGTATCCATTAAGCCATGCTGCTGCTTGAAGTCACCTCTCCTCCAAGAGGCCTTCCTTGACTAAGCTCTCATTTCCTTTTCTCCCACTCTTTCTCACAACCCTGATTTGCTCCCTTTATTCACCCCCACTCAGCCCCACAGTACTTAAGAACGGATCTGTAATTTATTTATATTAATGTCTGTCTCCCCCTTCTAGACTGTGAGCCCGTTGTTGGGTAGGGGCTGTCTCTATATGTTGCCAACTTGTACTTCCCAAGCGCTTAGTACAGTGCTCTGCACACAGTAAGCACTCAATAAATGATTGACTGACTGATGGATCCTTTCTGACTTCTTTCAAAGCCTTTTATTTTAACACTGAATGATGTACTTATGACAACTAACTAAATGAAAAAGGATTTTTTGTGGTATTTATTAAGCTCTTACTACGTATCAAGCAGTCAGAAGCAGTGTGGCTCAGTGAAAAGAGCCTGGGCTTTGGAGTCAGAGGTCATGGGTTCAACTCCCAGCTCCGCCAATTGCTAGCTGTGTGACTTTGGGCAAGTCGCTTCACTTCTCTGGGCCTCAGTGACCTCATCTGGAAAATGGGGATGAAGACTGTGAGCCCCCCGTGGGACCACCTGATCACCTTGTATCCTCCCCAGTGCTTAGAGCAGTGCTTTGCACATAGTAAGCACTTAACACGTGCCATTATTATTATTATTATTATTATTATTATTATTTGGAGTCAGAGGTCATGGGTTCAAATCCCAGCTCCGCCAATTGCCAGCTGTGTGACTTTGGGCAAGTCACTTCACTTCTCTGGGCCTCAGTGACCATCTGGAAAATGGGGATGAAGACTGTGAGCCCCCCGTGGGACAACCTGATCACCTTGCAACCTCCCCAGTGCTTAGAACAGTGCTTTGCACATAGTAAGCGCTTAATAAATGCCATCATTCTTATGATTATCAAACTAAGCACTGGGGTAGATACAGGTTAATTAGGTTGAACACAGTCTCTGTCCCAAATGGGATTCACTGTCTAAGTAGGAGAGAGAACAGGAGAACTGAGGCATACAGAAATTAAACGGCTTGCCCAGGGTCACACAGCAAGTATTTGGCCGAGTCAGGATTAGAACCCAGGTCCTCTGACTCCCAGCCCTGTGCTTTTCCTGTCAGGCCATGCTGCATCTCGTTGCAAGTGAAGAACTGATTTCCAGACAGATCGGAATTTTTAAATACGCACGGGGGAAAATTAATGCCCTGAGGAACAAATATGTCTTGATCATGTGGCTGGATTGTTTGAGTAATAATTAGGGCATTTAGTAAGCACTTACTATGTGCTAAACGCTGGCATAGATAGAAGATCATTAGATTGGACGCAGACCCTAGCCCATGTGAGGGTGAAAATCTAAGGGGTAGGGAGAGGAGGTAGGTGGCTTAGTGGTTTACGTGATGGACTGCTAACCCATCATGCTGTGCCTGCGTGGGTTCAAATAATAATAACAATAATAATAATAGTGATGGCATTTATTAAGCGCTTACTATGTGCAAAGCACTGTTCTAAGCGCTGGGGAGGTTACAAGGTGATCAGGTTCTCCCACGGGGGGCTCACAGTCTTAATCCCCATTTTACAGATGAGGTAACTGAGGCCCAGAGAAGTTAAGTGACTTGTCCAAAGTCACACAGCTGACAATTGCCAGAGCCGGGATTTGAACCCATGACCTCTGACTCCAAAGCCCGGGCTCATTCCATTGAGCCAAATCTCCTCATCATTGCTTGAAGAAGCAGTGTGGTCTGGTGGCTAGAGCAGGGGACTGGGAATCAGAAGGACCTGGGTTCTAATGCTGACTCCGCCACTTGTCTGCTGTGTGATCTTGGGCCAATCATTTAACCTCTCTGTGCCTCAGTTAAACCACCCGAAAAATGCAGATTGCGATTGTGAGCTCCACATGGGACCGGGACTGTGTCCAACCTGATTCTCTTGTATCCACCCCAGAGCTTAGTACAGTTCCTGGAACATAGTAAGTGCTTAACAAATACCGCAATTATTACCATTAAGGGACTTTCTCAAGATCCCACTGTACCCAAATCTGGAACCACAACCCAGGTCCCCTAATTTGGAGTCCCAGGTCACTTGTGTATATACATATATATATGTATATATATATATATATATATATATATATGTATATATATATATATATATATATATATATATATATATACACACATATATATATATATATGTATATGTATATATATGCATGTATATGTATATATATGTATGTATATGTATATATATGTATGTATATATGTATATGTGTATATATGTATGTATATATGTATATGTATATATGTTTATTTGTTTGTACATATTTATTACTCTATTTATTTATTTATTTATTTTACTTGTACATATCTATTCTATTTATTTTATTTTCTTAGTATGTTTGGTTTTGTTCTCTGTCTCCCCCTTCTAGACCGTGAGCCCGCTGTTGGGTAGGGACTGTCTCTATATGTTGCCAATTTGTACTTCCCAAGCGCTTAGTACAGTGCTCTGCACATAGTAAGCGCTCAATAAATACGATTGATGATTTGTAGAATTTCAAAAAGGCAAAACCTGCAGGAATAGGGTTAGCAGTAAACTTCCATCAATTCTACGTGAAAATTGTAAGTTATAAAATAAAGCTTGAATAAACAAACCAAGTTCGTTCCATTTGAAGCCATTAAATTCCCTGAAACCGAAACATCATGTTTCATAACTTATCACATTCTATTTCCTCTTTGTAGGACAAAACCCAAACACAAACCCTATAAGACAACCCTATAAGACAACCCTATTGTCTCACCCTTCTAGACTGTGAGCCCACTGTTGGGTAGGGACCAGCTCTATATGTTGCCAAATTGTACTTCCCAAGCGTTTAGTACAGTGCTCTGCACACAGTAAGCGCTCAATAAATACAAACGAATGAATAATTAATGAATGAATGAATAAGGACTTTGCTTTTCTTCACAAGGAATTTGTTTCATTGTAGTCTTTCGTGGGTTACAATATTCAAACGTGTTAAATGGATTCCAAGTAATGCAAACTTGTGAATTTTGGATGACTCATATCGTCACCTTGAGGAAGCAAAAATCTGAATGATACTTCAGAAAGGTTGAACATCTTGATTTCAGGACCTGAGTTCTAAATAAGCCCTAATTCTGACGTTCGCCGACGCGTCCCATTAGCTGTGGGGATGTTGATTGCTTTTGTGGGCAGGGTTGGGGTGAAATATATTAAACTAAAGAATGCTGCTCTCTGTCCCCTGCTCGCTGGCCCTGGGCGTCCTAAGCCTCCTTATGGCAGGTATTCCGGTCTCGGGCCAAGTCCAGGAGGGAGACATGGGACTTGGGAATGGTCAAGGGACACCGCCCTCAGTGCCCTATTCCTCTTGCATATCTTTGGAAGATTCCCACGAGAAACCTTCTGGGTGTCCACCCCCTCACTACCCCGATGAAACCTTGCCTCAAGCTGAAACTCTAGAGCCCGGATCGGCCCCTTTCTTTGCAGAAGAGTTGAGCGAAATATCAAAGCTCTCGGTGTGTGCGACGAGCCATATGGTTTAAGCTCGCCTCTAGGCTGTAAACCCCCTGTGGGCAGGAAAGGTGTCTGTTTATTGTTATATTGGACGCTCCCAAACACTTAGTACAGTGCTTTGGCACAGTAAGCACGCAATAAATATGATTGAATGAATGAATAACCCCCAGGAGGTGGGTGACAACATCATATCTCACTGCGTGCAGCAGCATTGGGGCCATCTCTTCGGTTCAGCAGGTTCCCCCTCCTCCTCCTCCTTACCTCGTTCCCCTCCCCACAGCACCTGTATATATGTATATATGTTTGTACGGATTTATTACTCTATTTATTTATTTATTTTATTTGTACACGTTTATTCCATTTATTTTATTTTGTTAATATGTTTTGTTTTGTTGTCTGTCTCCCCCTTCTAGACTGTGAGCCCACTGTTGGGTAGGGACCGTCTCTATATGTTGCCAACTTGGACTTCCCAAGTGCTTAGTAAAGTGCTCTGCACACAGTAAGCGCTCAATAAATACGATTGAATGAATGAATGAATGAATGAATGAATGAATGAATGAATAGGGCCCATTTTGAAGCCCAAACCCAAGCCGGTTGCCCGCAACTCAATCCTCACCCTCCCAACAACTCTCCCAGCCCAATGAGGACTGCTCGCAGGCTCATACATATCCCCCATGGCACTGTTCCCATCAATTATTCGTGTTGATGTCTGTCACTCCCCCCAGATGGTAAGCTCATTAAGGGCAGGGAATGCATCTACCAACTCTGTTGTATTTTATTCTCCCAAGCGCTTAGGACATTGCTCTGCACATGCTAGGCACTCAATAAATACCACTGATAACGGTTAGTTCCTAAAGCTAACAGGGCTACTAGTATGTTGGTCACTGGGGCGGTTGTTTTCTCTGGCAGCTGCTCATTTCCCTCCCTCACAGCTAATGGTTTTTTGGATAGGGGAATCAATCAATCAATCAATCAATCTTATTTTTTGAGTACTTACTGTACTAAGTGCTTGGGAGAATACAATATAATAGAGTTGGTAGACACATTCTCTGCCCATAAGGAACTTAGAGTCTAGAGGAAAGGGGAAGAGGAAGAAAGGTCAGAAGAAGTGGAGGTTCTCCATTGTGGCTTCTCTCCTTGCAGGTTAGGGGGTCTCTCCCATTCCCAACATCCTGGAATTGAGTCTGGGGTCCCCTGAGCTGGGGAGACTGTGGTTTAATAATAATAATAATAGCATTTATTAAGCGCTTACTATGTGCAAAGCACTGTTCTCAGCACTGAAGTAGATACAAGGTGATCAGGTTATCCCACATGGGGCTCACAGTCTCAACCCCCATTTTACAGATGAGGTAACTGAGGCACAGAGAAGTAAAGTGACTTGCCCAAAATCACACAGCTGACAAGTGGCGGAGTCGGGATTTGAACCCATGACCACCGACTCCAAAGCCCGGGCTCTTTCCACTGAGCCACGCTGCTTCCAGTTTCTGAGCACTTCCTGCACTCTGTCCCCAGTGAGACCACTGCTGTGGAGTGGGGCTTGTGGGAGAGGGTGGGTTTTGGCAGGGGTTCAGGAGATGGTGGTGGCTAAGTTTGCTGGCGGTTGGAACCCTCTGGGAGTCCTGGATCCTTGGGCTGAAAGCCCTCAGATCATGCCAGCACCAGGCTGAGTGTCTGAGGACTTCCACCAAGGGGGTGGGTGTCATTTCCCGGAAGGCCTCGTCTCCTTTCCCCCAAACTCAGGGGCCAAAGAGGCTCTGTGGGTGCCCTGAGGCCTGGGCCAGCTCTGCTGTAGCTGGAGAATCCATTCTTAGATCTGCCAAGGAAGGGAGTTTCCATCCCTCATATCAGCTGGAGAGAGGGAAATCCCCTCCACCCTGGAGGCCCCGTACTTGGGAAGATCCTCAGCCCACTCTTGTCCCTGCCCAGATTTCCCCATTTGATCCCATCCCCACCTCCCCTGCCCTGAGGAGTTGTGGAGCCAGAAGGGAAGGAGGGAGGTGGAGGGAGGCTTCTCCCTGTTCCCCACCCCTGCTCCAGGCCTAACTCCCGCTCCTGCTCCAGCCTGTGGGGCCAATTTGGAATCTGCTCTAGCACCAACAGGAGAAGCTGGGAGAGAAAGGACCAGGGAATGGATGGTGGAGGGGTAAGACCGGTGTTTGGTTTGCACTGCTAACGAAGGGCAGGCACTGAGAAAAGGAAGAAAGGGGAGGAAGGGAAGGTATAGAGGGAAGACGGAGTGGGGGAGAGGGGACTGAACTTACATCTGGTTGTTTTCTTCCTCTTCCTCTTCCTCTTTCACAGCCATGGACAACACCGATGGTGCCACAAGTCAGGTACTCCCGGTTCTAAAAATAATAACAATAATAACTGTACTATTTTTGTGGTAAATGCTCCCCCTTCTAGACTGTGAGCCCACTGTTGGGTAGGGACCATCTCTATATGTTGCCAACTTGTACTTCCCAAGCGCTTAGTACAGTGCTCTGCACACAGTAAGCACTCAATAAATACGATTGAATGAATGAATGAATGAATGAGTACTATGAGCAAGGCACTGTACTAAGTCCTGAGGTAGAAACCAGGTAATTGGGTTGGACACAGTCCCTGTCCCACATAGGGCTCACAGTCTCAATCCCCGTTTTCCAGATGGGGGAACTGAGGCCCAGAGAGGTGAAGTGACTTGCCCAAGGTCACACAGCAGACAGGTGGACGAAGTGGGATTAGAACCCAGGTCCTTATTTTACTTGTACATATCTATTCTATTTATTTTATTTTGTTACTATGTTTTGTTTTGTTCTCTGTCTCCTCCTTCTAGACCGTGAGCCCACTGTTGGTTAGGGACCGTCTCTATGTGTTGCCAACTTGTACTTCCCAAGTGCTTAGTACAGTGCTCTGCCCGCAGTAAGCGCTCAATAAATACGATTGATTGATTGATTGATTGATTGATCCTGGGCCAGTGCTTTATCCACTAAGCCATGCTGCTTCTCCCACAGATAGAGTTAGCAGTAACCTGGCCCAGCAGCTGAACTCGCCCCCCGACCCAGAGCCCTTCTGCCCGTCTCAGCTCATTTGCTTGGGCCGCCTGGCCCAGGAGCTGCTCTTGGCCCCCGAATCCGTCGGGGTGATCAGCCTCCTTCCCTGCCCAGCTCGGCTATATGTTTGTACATATTTATTACTCTATTTATTTATTTTACTGGTACATATCTATTCTATTTATTTTATTTTGTTAGCACGTTTGGTTTTGTTCTCTGTCTCCCCCTTTTAGACTGTGAGCCCACTGTTGGGTAGGGACTGTCTCTATATGTTGCCAACTTGGACTTCCCAAGCGCTTAGTACAGTGCTCTGCACACAGTAAGCGCTCAATAAATACGATTGATTGATTGATTGATTGATTGATTGAGTGCCTAGGGTCGTGAGCTCCGTTTCTTTCCAAGATCCAGAGGTAGCTCCTAGGCCAAAGGTTCCTGATCCCTAGCCTAGTGGAATGACCCTTCTGCTGGTTCTTGTCCCACTACCCTCCACTGCATGGGGGCTGGACAGAGTGATGGGACATGTGCTATATAGGGAGGGGAGGGGGACCCTTTCAGCCTAGCTCTGAATCTTCCTTTTCTTTCCAATCAATCAATCAATCGTATTTATTGAGTGCTTACTGTGTGCAGAGCACTGTACTAAGCTCTTGGGAAGTACAAGTCGGCAACATATAGAGACAGTCCCTACCCAACAGTGGGCTCACAGTCTAAACTCCCTGTTGTCAGCAACTTCTACCTCCCAACCATTTGCTCATTGATTTCTCCCATCCTCAGTCTCCCAGGACTGCTCATTTTCCCTGTTCACTGGTCTAGGAACCAACTGTCCTCTGATCCGGGACTTTAGCTTTGAATGGGAGAGAGCAGGTGGCTCTCTCCCCGCCCCTCCTCCCTGCCCCACCATTCATTCATTCAATCGTATTTATTGAGCGCTTACTGTGTGCAGAGCACTGTACTAAGCACTTGGGAAGTGCAAGTTGGCAACATAGAGAGACGGTCAATCAATCAATCAATCAATCGTATTTATTGAGTGCTTACTGTGTGCAGAGTACTGTACTCAGCGCTTGGGAAGTACAAGCTGGCAACGTATAGAGACGGTCAATCAATCAATCAATCATATTTATTGAGCGCTTACTGTGTGCTGAGCACTATACTAAGTGCTTGGTAAATACAAGTTGGCAACATATAGAGACGGTCAATCAATCAATCCATCAATCGAATTTATTGAGCGCTTACTGTGTGCAGGGCACCATACTAAGTGCTTGGGAGGTACAAGTTGGCAGCATAGAGAGACGGTCAATCAATCAATCAATCAATCGTATTTATTGAGTGCTTACTGTGTGCAGAGCACTGTACTAAGTGCTTGGGAAGTACAAGTTGGCAACATAGAGAGATGGTCAATCAATCAATCAATCTTATGTATTGAGCGCTTACTGTGTGCAGAGCACTGTACTAAGCGCTTGGGAAGTACAAGTTGGCAACATATAGAGACGGTCAGTCAATCAATCAATCAATCGTATTTATTGAGCGCTTACTATGTGTAGAGCACTGTACTAAGCACTTGGGAAGTACAAGTTGGCAACATAGAGAGATGGTCAATCAATCAATCAATCGTATTTATTGAGCTCTTACTGTGTGCAGAGCATTGTACTAAGTGCTTGGGAAGTACAAGTTGGCAACGCATAGAGACGGTCCCTACCCAACAGCGGGCTCACAGTCTAGAAGGGGGAGACAGACAACAAAACAAAACATATTAACAAAATAAAATCAATAGAATAAATAGGTACAAATAAAATAAATAAATAGAGTAATAAATCTGTACAAACGTATATACAGGTGCTGTGGGGAGGGGAAGGAGGTGAGGCGGGGGGATGGGGAGGGGGGGCTTTGTGCTTGGGCTAGGGTCCTGAAGCAACACAGGCTAAGCATTGAGAACAGGGCCCCAGAACAGTCGTAGTGCACAGCTTAGCGTGAGTGAGAACCTGATCTTAGGCCTCAGACGAAAAGTTCAAACCACATGTTTGGACATTTAGTTGAGCCATTTTTTGAAACCAACTTCAAACACTTCTCTTTTATTGTTGTTCCGTGTTCGTTTTAGTACTTTCTTCCCTTGTCTTCCCATCCATTTTTACCACATTTTGGGGCTGCCTCTCGTTGTTTGTCTCTTCCACCATCTTTTTTGATTCGCTGGCCTGTTTTTAAGTGTCTAAATCCCCCAATGGTCTGTTTCTTTTTCTCTTCTAAAACCGTACTCATCCAGGCCTGCACAGCACAAAGCTGAGGGTTGTGCAACTTTCCAGTGAATTGTTTGGCCTGAATAACCCAGATCGGCTGGATCCTAGACTCTTTCAAAGTCACCAGAGTGTTGCACAACGATCCACTTGGCTTTGGCATGGCAGACGTGGACATGGATTTCTTTTTACTTCTGCTTTTCATTCAGAGTACTGTGAGTTGCCTTTGGCATCCTTTCCTTATTTCTTCTCCTCCTGCCTTCTGTTCTTGGCCTTTGAATTTCCAATATATTATTTTTCTCTTTCTTTCTTCCCCCTTGTTTATGTCACCTTCTTTCCCTTTTTGTTTTACTTTTGGAGAATGTCAAGATCCTTTTGAAATATTGACCTGTCTACCTTCCTCTATTGGCTAGTCAATAAAGAGAAGGGGATTCGACGGAAAAAAAAAAGATGTCAGACACCCATCTTTCACTGTGCCAGCTGATAGTTCTAAAACCTATGCCCCTGGTCAAATCCACTTAGCTTTGGCATGGCAGACGTGGACACGGATTGCTTTTTACTTCTGTTTTTTATTCAGAGTACTGCGAGCTGTCTTTTGCATCCTTTCCTTATTTCTTCTCCTCCTCCCTTCTGTTCTTTGCCTTTTAATTTCCAATACCATTCAGCTACCCCCCAAAATAAAATGGTAGCTGAATGGTAATTCATTCATTCATTCATTCAATCATATTTATTGAGCACTTACTGTGTGCAGAGCACTGTACTAAGCGCTTGGGAAGTACAAGAGTGAGGTGACTCATAAGCTCCTCGTGGGCAGGGAATGTGCTTAACGACTCTTATTGTATTGTACTCTCCCGAGCTCTCAACCGTGCTCTCCACGCAGTAAATAAATGCCATCGGTTGATTGATTAATCCCCGGCGTGGATCGAAAAACATGGTTGAGCATGTAAGTGAAGGGGATTGCTCGGGTCTTGTGTCTGGTTGTTTAACACGGTTCACATTTCAGGAACCCCAGATTCCACCATTTGGAGGGGTCCCCCAAGCAAGCTAGTGTGAAGCATCTCTCAAATGGTCCAAAAATCCTGTCAGTTCTACCTTCACAACTGCTCTAGAATCTGCCTTTCCTCTTCTCCATCCAGAGTTCTACCAGGCTGTGTGACTTTGGGCAAGTCACTCAACTTCTCTGTGCCTCAGTTCCCTCATCTGGAAAATGGGGATTAAGACTGTGAGCCCCCCATGGGACAACCTGATCACCTTGTAACCTCCCCAGCGCTTAGAACAGTGCGTTGCACATAGTAAGCGCTTAACAAATGCCATCAACATCATCATCATCATCTCTTAGCTTCCACGTAGAGACGATCCGCTGAACTTTGCAACATCGCAAATTGTCGTCTGTGGTTTTCTCTGTCCTCCATCATAGTCAAAGTGGTTTCCTGTTGTTGTCATGTTGGGTATCTGATCAGAGGAATATAGCAAAGCAGGTTTCCACCATTAGGCCCCTCTCCTCCGCCATTCTGCTCCGGGTGAAAGACTGGTCGTTGCCATTTTGCCATTGACAGGCTCTGGAGTGTGGGAAGTGACTTGTATATAGACTAGATTCTAGACTAGAAGCAGTGTGGCTCAGTAGAGAAGCAGCGTGGCTCAGGGGAGAGAGCCCGGGCTTTGGAGTCAGAGGTGATGGGTTCAAATCCCGGCTCTGCCACTTGTCAGCTGTGTGACTTTGGGCAAGTCACTTAACTTCTCTGGGCCTCAGTTACCTCATCTGTCAAATGGGGGTTAAGACTGTGAGCCCCCTGTGGGACAACCTGATCACCTTGTAACCTCCCCAGCGCTTAGAACAGTGCTTTGCACATAGTAAGCGCTGAATAAATGTCATTATTATTGTTATTACAGTAAGCGCTTAATAAATGCCATTATTGTTATTATTATTATTATTTTTTCAGCTCAGGGTTGGACCCTCCATAGTACAGATTGAGGAAAACCAGTGGTGAAAAGGCCTCTCTGGATACGCTGCATTTTGGATATACCGTAGTGAGGAGATCGAACGCATCTGGGATTAATGAGAAATAATTCAGTCACTGACTGACTTGTGAAGGAGTTGGTAAAATCAAAAGAAAAGGAGGGCGGGCTGGGCCATCGTCAGCCAGCCAGCATTGCGCTCCTTTTAGACTGTGAGCCCACTGTTGGGTAGGGACTGTCTCTACATGTTGCCAACTTGTACTTCCCAAGCGCTTAGTACAGTGCTCTGCACACAGTAAGCGCTCAATAAATACGATTGCTAATGATGATGATTGCGCCCTAAGGTGGGAGTTCAAATTGCCCTCCCTCACCTCATACAGGAAACACAAAGGACGAAGTGTGATGATGATGTCGAGCACTGCATTGTGTGACATCATTCATTCATTCAATCGTATTTATTGAGCGCTTACTGTGCGCAGAGCACTGTACTAAGCGCTTGGGAAGTACAAGTTGGCAACATATAGAGACGGTCCCTACCCAACAGTGGGCTCATCAGCAAGCTGCACTGTTTCCCCGACATAGCCAATGGCGTTGTCTTGTTACAAGGCCAAATATCAATCTTCAGACTTTGTTGGCCTCCCTTAGCCTAGCTCTCAAATGGCCCCGTGTCGCCGCCGAGCTGTCCACAGCCCCGCCTCGGGTCACGGAGCAGGTCTCATCCACGGCCGAGTCCTCCGGGTCCTTCCAGAAGCAGCGGCTCCCAGCTCCGGCGCTGTCACTCCTAATCAAATCGATCAATCGTATTTATTGAGCGCTTACTGTGTGCAGAACACTGTATTAAGCGCTTGGGAAGTACAAGTTGGCAACATACTTAGGTCCGTCCTTTCCCCTTCTCCCTTGCTGCTGCTGTCCCTGCCTGAGGGGCCGTCCCGGGGTGCACAGAGCAGGATGGTGGGGCTCTGAATGGCTTCTCTCCCCCCTCTCTCCTCTGCCACCTCTGTACTGGGGTCATTGGGTTTTTCTGCAACTTGGAGGGGATCAGCAGCTCTGGTGGGGCCAGTCAGTACCCTTCATTCATTCTTTCAATCCTATTTATTGAGCGCTTATGGGTGCAGAGCAGCAGCAGCGTGACTCAGTGGAAAGAGCACAGCGATTAGGAGTCAGAGGTCACGGGTTCAAATCCCGACTCCGCCAACTGTCAGCTGTGTGATTTTGGGCAAGTCACTTCACTTCTCCAGGCCTCAGTTACCTCATCTGTAAAATGGGGATGATAACCAGCGGACCTTAAAAAACCATGTGGCCTAATGGATACAGCCTGGACCTGAGACACAGAAGGACCTGGGTTCTAATCTGGATTCCGCCTCGTGTCTGGCGTGTGACCTCGGACAAGTCACGTCACTTCTCTGGGCCTCGGTGACCTCATCTGTAGAATGGGAATTAAGAGTGTGAGCCTCACGAGGGACAGAGGGACAACTCAATATGTCCAAGACTGAACGCCTTATCTTCCCTCCCAAACCCTGCCTTCTCCTTGACTTTCCCGTCACTGTAGACGGCACTACCATCCTTCCCGTCTCACAAGCCCACAACCTTGGTGTCATCCTCGACTCCGCTCTCTCGTTCACCCCACACATCCAATCCATCACCAAAACCTGCCGGTCTCACCTCCACACATCCATCAAGCTAGCTCTCTTCCTCCCTTCAAAGCCCTACTGAGAGCTCACCTCCTCCAGGAGGCCTTCCCACACTGAGCCCCCCTTTTTCCTCTCCTCCTCCGCATCTCCCCTCCCTACCTCCTTCCCCTCTCCACAGCACTTGCATATATTTGTACAGATTTATTACTCGATTTATTTGACTTGTACATATTTACTATTCTAATTATTTTGTTAATGATGTGCATATCGCTTTAATTGTATTTTTTCTAACAATTTTGACACCTGTCTACATATTTTGTTGTCTGTCTCCCCCTTCTAGACTGTGAGCCCGTTGTTGGGTAGGGACCGTCTCTAGATGTTGCCAACTTGGACTTCCCAAGCACTTAGTACAGTGCTCTGCACACAGTAAGTGCCCAATAAATACGATTGAATGAATGAATGAACATGGGCTTGGGAGTCAGAAGGTCCTGGGTTCTAATCCTGGCTCCGCCACTTGTCTGCTGTGCAAGCTTGGGCAAATCATTTCACTCCTCTGTGCTTGTTACCTCATCTTTAGAATGGGGATTTTAAGACCGCGAGCCCCAAGTGGGTAACAGGGACTATGTCCAACCTGATTAGCTTGTATCCAAACCAGCACTTAGAACAGTGATTGACACATAGTAAGCGCTTAACAAATGCCATCATTATTATGAATAAAAATCCTTGCTCTTCCAATGTGTTACTTTTGCACTCACAACTAAAGAAGCATTCTTTCAGCATTTAAAATAAGTTGTCCCACAGAAAAAAAAAACAACTCAAAAAAAAAACAGAATTTAGGGATTTCTGTCTCAATTTCTGGGGAAAAAATTAATTTGTAGTGGTCATTGTTAAATTATGATTATAAAATTATGAAGGCTCCCTGAGAGTCCATCAGGGTCTATCCCCCATCCTCCAGGCGTATAAATGGCAAAAGCATTCAGTTGGTTTGTACTTTTCTTAAAAACCTCTTGGAATAAATTCTCCACAGCTTCCCTTATTAGCCCATTCCAATCATTTATCATCCTGACAGTCAAGAAATACTTTCTAATGTCCAACTAAAATCACTCCCGCTTTATGCGAATTTATGCCCATTTTGATTCTCTTTGGATCCTCCTCATTAAAACTCTTCATCTATTATTATTATGTAGCCTCTTTCTTTCATTCATTCAGTCATATTTATTGAGCACTTACTGTGTGCAGAGCACTGGACTAAGCGCTTAACAAGCTTTCTCAAGCTAAACAACCTAATCTCACTTCCTTTAGTATTTCTCAAAGGTCCTTTACCTTTTGGGGACTCTTCTCTGGGACCCCCTCCAATTGCTCTCCATCCTTTCAAAATTAGGATGACAAAAACAATAAACTAATAAGGAACTGACCAAGGTGGCATATTTGTTCTTGGCCCTTGCATCTTCTGTCATTAATATCTAGACTGTGAGCCCGTCGTTGGGTAGGGACCGTCTCTATATGTTGCCAACTTGTACTTCCCAAGCACTTAGTACAGTGCTCTGCACACACTAAGCACTCAATAAATACGATTGAATGAATCACTAGATATTGATACTGGAATGACACTTTTAATAAAACCACACTATTTTTGACTCACATAGTCAATACTAGCTAGCTCATGGTTGGCCATTACCCTCAGGGTTTTTTTTGATAACTTGTGCCTAGCCATATTTCCCCATTGCTACACATATGTGCTATGATTTTGTGTGTGTGGTGTGTGTGGTTGTACCAGTATTTAGTACAATGTTGTCTCCAAGTACGCAAATTTTAATTTGTCCCTAATCAGTCGGTCAATCATGCTTATTGAGCATTTATTGTATGCAGAGCACTCTACTAAGGACTTGGGAGCATACAACAATAATGATAATAGTTATGGTACTTGTTTAGTGCTTACTATGTGCCAAGCACTGTTCTAAGCACTGGAGTAGATACAAGTTAATCAAGTTGGACACTGGCCCTGTCCCACATTGGGCACTGAGAAGAGGAAAGGAGGGCTTAGTCAGGAAAGGCCTCTTTGGAAGAGATGTGCCTTAAGTAAGGCTTTGAAGTGGGGGAGAGTAATTGTCCTTCGGATATGAGGGAGGCTATTCTAGGCCAGAGACAGGACGTGGGCAAGAGGCTGATGGCGAAATAGATGAGATTGATGTACCATGCGAAAGTTAGCATTTGAAGAGTGAAGTGTCAGGCTGGGTTGTAGTAGGAGAGTAGCGAGGTGTCAAGAGGGGGCAAGGTGACTGAGTGCTTTAAAGCCAGTGGTGAGGAGATTTTGTTTGATGTGGAGGCAACCACTGGAGTTTCTTAGGGAGTAGGGAAACATGGCCTGAACGTTTTTGTAGAAAAACGATCTGGGCAGCAGCATTAAGTACGGACTGGAGAGAGGAGAGACAGAGAAAGCTGGGAGGTCACAAGGAGGCTCAGAGTAATCAAGGCAGCATAGGATTGAATTAATGCGGTAGCAGTTTGGATGGGCAGGAAAGGGTGGATTTTTGCTATGTTGTGGAGATGGAACCCACTGGATTTAGTGATGGATTGAATATGAGGGTTATGAGGGAGAGGATATAAGGATAATGCTTGTGAGGCAGGGAAGGATGATGGGAATGTCAGGGGGTGGTTCGGGTGGAAAGATAAGGACTTCTGTTTTAGGCATGTAAAGTTTGAGACGATGGTGGGACATCCAAGAAGCAGCGTGGCTCAGTAGGAAAGAGCCCGGGCTTTGGAGTCAGAGGTCATGGGTTCAAATCCCGGCTCCGCCAATTGTCAGCTGTGTGACCTTGGGCAAGTCACTTCACTTCTCTGGGCCTCAGTTCCCTCATCTGTAAAATGGGGATGAAGACTGTGAGCCCCATGAGGGACAACCTGATCACCTTGTAACCTCCCCAGCGCTTAGAACAGTGCTGTGCATGTAGTAAGCGCTTAATAAAAATGCCATTATTATTATTTATCCATGGAGAGATGTCTTGAAGGTGGGAGGAAATGTGAGGCTGCAGAGAGGAAGAGAGATCGGGGCTAGAGATTTGGGTACCATCTGCACAGAGGTGGTAGTTGAAGCCGTAAGAGTGAATGAGTTCTCCAAGGGAATGGGTGTAGATGGAGAATAGAAGGGGACCCAGAACTGATGAACCCACAACAGTTAGGGGGTAGGAGGCCGAAGAGAAGCCCATGAAAGGGACTGAGAATGAGCAGCCAGAGAGAACCAGGAGAGGACAGAACCAGTGAAGCCATGGTTAGATAATGTTTCCAGGAGAAGGGGGTGATCGGCAGTATTGAAGGCAGCTGAGAGGCCAAGGAGGATTAGGATGGAGTCGAAGACGTTGGATTTGGCAGGAAGGAGATCATTGGTTACCTTTGAGAGGGTAGTTTCTGTGGAGGGAAGGGGATAGAAGGCAGATTGGAGGGGGTTCATTCATTCATCCATTCAATCTCCTGGGTTCAGAAGAGAATGGGAGGGGAGGAACTTGAGACAGCAGGTGTAAACAGCTTGCTCAGAGAGTTTGGAGAGGAATGGTAGGCGGGAGATGGGACAATAACCAGAGGGAGCCAAGGGTTTTTTTTTTAGGATGGGGAGGCATAGACATGTTTGAAAGCAGTGGGGAAGAAGCCATTGGAGAGTGAACAGTTGAAGATGGCAGTTAGGGAGGGAAGCAGGGGGAGGGAAGTGTTTTGATAAGGGTAATGGGATGGGTTCAGATGCACAGGTGGAGGAGGTGGATTTTGAGAGAAGGCAGGAGCTCTCCTCTAGAGATTCTGTTGGGAAAGATGGGAGAGTTGAATAAGGGGCAGGAGGTGGGAGGAATCTCCTCCAGTTTTTGTAGAACCATTAATCCAAATTACTGAGAGCACTTTAAACATTAGTCCTGCCTTCCAAAATGTTAACATCCATGCCTAATTTAGTATCACTTAAAAATTTGAATGTTTTCATTCGTCTAGTTTATTAACTAAGATATCAAACAGAATCAATCCCAAGACAGATTCCTATGTTGACAAGGAGCTACTGACAACAACCCTCTGGATGTGCTCTCTGAGTCACCTGAAGGGACTAATGAATCTCCTCCAGTTTTTGTAGAAACATTAATCCAACTTACTGAGAGCACTTTAAACTTTAGTCCTGCCTTCCAAAATGTTAACATCCATGCCTAATTTAGTATCACTTAAAAATTTGAATGTTTTCATTCGTCTAGTTTATTAACTAAGATATCAAACAGAATCAATCCCAAGACAGATTCCTATGTTGACAAGGAGCTACTGACAACAACCCTCTGGATGTGCTCTCTGAGTCACCTGAAGGGACTAATGAATCTCCTCCAGTTTTTGTAGAACCATTAATCCAAATTACTGAGACCACTTTAAACTTTAGTCCTGCCTTCCAAAATGTTAACAACCATGCCTAATTTAGTATCACTTAAAAATCTGAATGAAGGAGGGCCGAATCAAAAGCCTCACTGCAATCCAGCTAGATTCCATCTATTGTTTGTTGTGGGTTCATTAGAAGATAAACTCCTCTTAGGCTGGGAATGTGTCACTTGCTTGATTTGTACTTCCCAAGCACTTAGTCTAGTACATTTTGCAGCGTGGCTAAGAGAAGCAGCGTGGCTCAATGGAAAGAGCCCGGGCTTGGGAGTTAGAGGTCATGGGTTCAAATCCTGGCTCTGCCAAGTGTCAGCTGGGTGACTCTGTGCAAGTCACTTCACTTCTCTGGGCCTCAGTTACCTCATCTGTAAAGTGGGAATGAAGACTGTGAGCCCCACGTGGGACAACCTGATCACCTTGTATCCTCTCCAGTGCTTGGAACAGTGCTTTGCACATAGTAAGCACTTAGCAAATACCATTATTATTATTATTATTATTATTATTATTATTTATTGAGCTCCCATTGTGTGCAATGCACTAGACTAAGTGCTTGGGCAGTACAAATCAAGCAATTGACACATTCTGTGGACTATGTTGCCAATTTGTACTTCCCAAGTGCTTAGTACAGTGCTCTGCACACAGAAAGCGCTCAATAAATACAATTGATGATGACTAAAGGCTAAATAGTAAATACTGTAAAAACTGTACAGTCCCTCCAGGGCTTGGTTTCTCCTCAGACTTGAGTGTGAAACCTTTGCTGGGTAATGTTTTTTCTGTCCAAGAGCACCCATTTAGGTCTAGAACTTGGTTCCTAACATCTTAGATGCATCCTCTTGGATTGAAGGATGTGTTATCCCAGTGACTAACAAAAACCCTCAGAGATAGTGTGGTTCTCTACGGGTCCAGCCTTTTGTGGGAGTCACCCTGGTGACACAGGAATAAAGTTGAGCTTTGACACCTGTCTATGTGTTTTGTTTTGTTGTCTGTCTTCCTCTTCTAGACTGTGAGCCCGTTGTTGGGTAGGGATCGTCTCTATATGTTGCCGACTTGTACTTCCCAAGCACCTAGTACAGTGCTTTGCACACAGTAAGTGCTCAATAAATATGATTGAATGAATGAACATTCCCAGCCTGAGGAGTTTATCTTCTAATGAACCTACAAACAAAAGGGTCTGTCACTCTGCCAGAGAAATAACTTAAATGGTTT
Organism: Tachyglossus aculeatus; assembly: GCF_015852505.1. Taxonomy (NCBI): domain Eukaryota; kingdom Metazoa; phylum Chordata; class Mammalia; order Monotremata; family Tachyglossidae; genus Tachyglossus; species Tachyglossus aculeatus. The sequence continues at coordinate 36,570,261 of NC_052067.1, read as the reverse complement.
TTTAAAGGGATCAATCCAGAAGATCATAGTATTCGAGACGCAGACTTACTGGCTATGTTCAGCCAGAGTCTCAGCACACATGCAGGGTTGGGGTCTTTTGGGGTTTTTTAATGGTATTTGTTAAGCACTTATTATGTGCCAGGCACTGTACTAAACGCTGGAATAGATACAAGCTAATCTGTTGGATGCAGTCCATGTCCCACATGGGGCTCACAGTCTTCATCCCCATTTTACAGATGAGGTAACTGAGGCACAGAGAAGTTAAGTGACTTGCCCAAGGTCACATGGCAGGCAAGTGGCCGAGCCGGGATTGGAACCCAAGTCCTTCTGGCGCCCAGACCCAAGCTCTATCTACCAGGCCACGCTAATTATCTTAGGTCCTCTCCTGGGATAACAATAATAATAATGTCATTTATTAAGTGCTTACCATGTGTCAAGCACTGTTCTAAGCGCTGGGGGAAATACAAGGCAATCAGGTGGTCCCATGGGGGGCTCACAGTCTTCATCCCCATTTTACAGATGAGGGAACTGAGGCACAGAGACGTTAAGTGACTTGCCCAAGGTCACATGGCAGGCAAGTGGCCAAGCTGGGATTGGAACCCATGACTTCTGACTCCCTCTGACTCCCAAGCCCGTGGTCTTTCCACTAAGCCACGCTGGTTTTAGGAAAAGTCCAGGAGTTCCCCTGAATGTTACAACTTGGCTGAGCTTGGGGTCAGCTAGTCCTTCTTGGCCAACCCGTGGCTAATGATTACTCAACCCAGCCCCCTGTCCTCAGGGTTTTACTTATCATCACTAGAAAGAAAACGCAAAATGGGCCAAATTCCTCTAAATTCCTTTTCCTGACTTCATTTTTGAAAGAATGAGGTCCTATCTTTCTTGGACTGGCATCCTCTAGTTCCTCACATTTTTTTTTAATTTTTCTTTTATGGTATCTGTTAAACGCTTACTATGTGCCAGGCACCGTACTAAGTGCTGGGGAAGAGACAAGCTCATCAGGTTGGATAGAGTCCGTGTCCCGCGTGGGCTCACAATCTTAATCCCCACTTTACAGATGAAGTAACTGAGGCACAGGGAAGTTGAGTGAGTTGCCCAAGGTCACGCAGCAGACAAGTGGCAGAGCAGGTCCTTCTGACTCCCAAACTTGTGCTCCATTCATTCATTCATTCAATCATATTTATTGAGCGCTTACGGTGTGCAGAGCACTGTACTAAGCGCTTGGGAAGTACAAGTTGGCAACGTATAGAGACGGTCCCTACCCAACAGCGGGCTCACATGCTGCTTATCAAATCTTAACAACTTACACTGGTCAACTCCTGCATACCAGTTGTGAGTGTTTTCACATCACATCTCAGTTGTTCTAATTACCTCATAACTGTGGTTCTGAGTTAAGACATTTAGTTTCTCTATTTTTCTTCCCAGGCTCCCTCCATCTGTTGACAAATGTTGTGGTAATCTGGACTATTCCTTTCTGTTTCCTTCCCCGTTAACTTGCCCCTTCACACTAGAAAACTAGAGTTCAGGGGTCCTCCTCTGATCAAGGCTTCACTTTCCCGTGGATTTAGTAGACCCTTTCCCCCTGTTTCCAAACTCATTTTTATTAATTTCATCATGTAATGAAGGAGAAAGAGAGAAGGGAGGAGAAGAGAAGAAAGGAGAGATGGGGACATCAAAGTCACCTGGAAAATTGCAAGTGGGTTGGGGTGATAATAATAATAATAATAATGGCATTTATTATTCATTCATTCATTCATTCAATCATATTTATTGAGCGCTTACTCTGTGCAGAGCACTGTACTAAGCGCTTGGGAAGTACAAGTTGGCAACATATAGAGACGGTCCCTGCCCAAGAGCAGGCTCACAGTTTACTACTGGGAAGCAGCGTGGCTCAGTGGAAAGAGCCCAGGCTTGGGAGTCAGAGGTCATGGGTTCGAATCCCAGCTCTGCCACTTGTCAGCTGTGTGACCTTGGGTAAGTCACTTAACTGCTCTGTGCCTCAGTTCCCTCATCTGTAATATGGGGATTAAGACTGTGAGCCCCACGTGGGACAACCTGCCCACCTTGTATCCCCCCCCAGTGCTTAGAACAGTGCTTTGCACATAGTAAGCTCTTAAATACCATCATTATTATTATTATTACTAAGTGCTTACTATGTGCAAAGCACTGTTTTAAGCACTGGGGAGGTTACATGGTGATCAGGTTGTCCCTCGGGGGGCTCACAGTCTTAATCCCCATTTTCCAGATGAGGGAACTGAGGCCCAGAGACGTGAAGTGACTTGCCCAAAGTCACACAGCTGATAATTGGTGGAGCCGAGGTTTGAACCCATGACCTCCGACTCCAAAGCCTGGGCTCTTTCCACTGAGCCATGCTGCTTCTCTAAGTGATAAGTGACTGCGATAAGTAGTTATAGTGGGTATTAGAGGCAGATAACATGGGCTTCAAAAAATAAGTTAAGGGATGGCGGAGGTGGCCTGAAAGTATTTTTGGAAGTCAAGGGGAAGTCGACATTTCTTTCTTTCTCCACAAGGTAGGGGAAGGTCAGGTCCACTCGAAAGAGAGAGGCAGGGATCACAATGAAGTTAACAGGTCTCAGTGAAGGTTCCCTCACTGTGTCAGGAACAGATCAAGGATAATAATAATAATGATGGCATTTGTTAAGCACTTACTGTGTGCGAAGCACTGTTCTAAACACTGGGGGTGATACAAGGTGATCAGGTTGTCCCACGTGGGGCTCACCGTCTTCATCCCCATTTGGCAGATGAAGCTCAGAGCAGTTAAGTGACTTGCCCAAGGTCACACAGCTAAGTGGTGGAGCCAGGATTCAAACCCATGACCTCTGAAGCCCAGGCTGTTTCCACTGAGCCACGCTGCAAGGATGCTGCCCACTGAGAAGAACCTCTCAGACGTAAGAATATCCTCTTTATGTGTCATTTGCAATCTAACATTTTTATCCTTTGGGTATCCCACTTGACACCATATACTGGAAGGTTATGCCAAAACTGAAAGTGATCAAAAGATTATTTTCAAAGCTATTACCCAAAATATGCTTTCATAATTGTGTATGGACTAAAAAATGCCATGGGCTTGTTCTGTGGAAGCGAACCTGAGAGCCTCTTTCAAATTCCTTCCACACTTATATAATAATAATAATAATAATAATGGCATTTGTTAAGCGCTTACTATATGCAAAGCACTGTTCTAAGCGCTGGGGGGATACAAGGTGATCAGGTTGTCCCACGTAGGGCTCACAGTCTTAATCCTCATTTTACAGATGAGGTAACTGAGGCTCAGAGAAGTTAAGTGACTTGCCCAAGGTCACACAGCAGACATGTCACAAAGCTGGGATTCGAACCCATGACCTCTGACTCCAAAGCCTGGGCTCTTTCCACTGAGCCATGCTGCTTCTCATATTAATCAACCATATTTTTATTGAGCACTTACTATGTGCAGAGCATTATACTAAGCGCTTGGGAAGTACAAATCGGCAACAGATAGAGACGGTCCCTACCCAACAATGGGCTCATAGTCTAGAAGGGGGAGACAGACAACAAAACAAAATGAGTAGACAGGTGTCAATACCATCAGAATAAATAAAATTATACCTATATACACATCATTAATAAAATAAGTACAGCAAATATGTACAAATAAAATAAATAGAGTAATAAATATGTACAAATATATACTAGTGCTGTGGGGAGGGAAAGGAGGTAAGGCAGAGGGAGGGAGGGGGGATGATAAACAAAGAAAGTGTTGCAGGTTTAACCTTTGGCCCTAGCAATTTCCTCAAATTCAGGCACTTCCCTTCTTGTTTTTGACCACCATGAGACCTGGTCTTTAAGTGTTCTAGAAACAGCTGACACTTTCCATGAATTTCTTCGCTATTCAGCTTCTTCCCCGCTGCTTTTCTTCTTTACCCGGAACCGAGATTTTCATATCTTCCTCGGTTTCTTGGAGTTTTTCCCCTAGGTTTACCAGGTGAAAAATTATCAGAGGTCTGTGAATTTTTTTTTTCCACGCATACGTCTTGATTTGACAGAAAGTCATTCATAAAGAGTAAGGAGCATTCCTGCCAAACGCTGAAGCCTGAGTCTTATCCACCAGGTTTTAGAGGTGAAGACTTTGAAGGTGCCTTGTTTACTCTGCGTATCAGAGCAGCAGCTTTAGGGGTGTTTTATGATTGTCTCGTCAAGTAATATTTTTAATCTCTTCAAAGAATGTGCGGAGTTAGACACTATTCAATTCTTGCAAGTTTGCAGTGTCATATTTGCTTGCATTTGCTAACCGACTTGTTGTTCAGTGATTTGAGAGGGAAAAGAAGCAGTGGTTTTGCCCCCAGGGAGACCTCAGTAAGTATTAATGACTGAGAGGAATTGGGAAAATATCCTTGGGGATATGGAAAAGAAAAATCATAGAGTGAGGAAAGAGAAGGGCCCCACATGGGACAAGGACTGTGTCCAACCTGACTAGCTTTTATCTGCCCCGGCACTTAATATAGTGCCTGGCACATAGTAAAAGCTTAACAAATACCGCAAAAAAGAGATTATATGGGAGGGAAATCGGTCTAATAATAATAATAACAATGATGATGGCATTTGTTAAGCGTTTACTATGTGCGAAGCACTGTTCTAAGTGCTGGGGAGGATACAAGGTGATCAGGTTATCCCACGGAGGGCACACGGTCTTAATCCCCAATTTACAGATGAGGTAACTGAGGCACAGAGAAGTTAAATGACGTCCCCAAGGTCAAACGGCTGGCAAGCAGCAGAGTCAGGATTAGAACCCACGACCTCTCTAACTCCCAAGCCCGGGTTCTTTCCACTAAGGCACGCTGGTTCTCGATCAAACAATCAATTGATTGTTTGAACTAATGAGATCAAACAGTCGATTGATTGTTTGAGCTAATGAGAAGACTGGTGGCAGGAAAGAGAGAATGTGGATACCCCCAGATTCACAATTGACCACTGTATCAGTTCTTCTGGTCCATGGCTAATAATAATAATAATGATGGTATTTGTTAAGCGCTTACTATGTGCCAAGCACTGTTCTAAGCTCTGGGGTGGATACAAGGTGATCAGGTTGTCCCACGTGGGGCTCACGGTCTTAATCCCCATTTTACAGATGAGGGAACTGAGGCACAGAGAAGTGAAGTGACTTGCCCAAGTTCAAATGGCTGACAAGCGGTGGAGTCGGGATTAGAACCCACGACCTCTGACTCCCAAGCCCGGGTTCTTTCCACTAAGGCATGCTGGTTCTCTCCCAGTATTGTACATAATGGGACTTTGGTTTAGAATGGAGTTGAGTTTGAGAGAAAATTTAGGCTGCCTGATGATGGATCTTGAATTGCTCATTGTATTTTCTCTAGAGAAGCAGCATGGCTCAGTGGAAAGAGCCCGGGCTTGGGAGTCAGAGGTCGTGGGTTCAAATCCCATCTCCACCGCTTGTCAGCTGTGTGACTTTGGGCAAGTCACTTCACTTCTCTGTGCCTCAGTTACCTCATCTGTGAAATGGGGATGAAGACTGTGAGCCCCCCGTGGGACAACCTGATCACCTTGTATCTATCCCAGAGCTTAGAACAGTGCTTGGCACATAGTAAGCACTTAACAAATACCATTATCATTATTATTATTATTATTATTATTATTATTATCAGCCATGGACCAGAAAAACAGGTACAGTGGTCATTTGTGAATCTGGGGTAGCCACATTCTCTCTTTCGTGCCACCAGTTTACTCATTAGCTCAAACAATCAATCGCTTGTATTTATTGGTGCTTAATGTATGCTGAACACTGCAGTAAACACTTGGGAGAGTACAATACAATACAATTCATTTCTTTTAGACCCTTGTTTGGCAGTTCTCAGTAATTTCTATACAAAAGATGTCACTAACATTTGAAGTCCCTAATCTTGCTGGAACCTCATCCTGTCCTCATAAAGAATCAAAGTTTGATAGACCATTGTCTTTCCACATTAATGGAAAGATAGTAATCAAACAATCATATTTATCAATCAATCAGTCAATCAATCATATTTATTGAGCGCTTACTGTGTGCAGAGCACTGTACTAAGCACTTGGGAAGTACAAGTTGGCAACATATAGAGACGGTGCCTACCCAGCAGTGGGCTCACAGTCTATTGAACTCTTATTGTACACAGACCACTGTTCTAAGCACTTGGGAGAGTACAGTCTAACAGAATTGATAGACACGTTCCTTTCCCACAGAGAGTTTACGTGGTTTTCTAATTCTTTTACTGCCTAACTTAAATTTTTTGGTCTCTTTCTTAACATCCTCCCCATCCCACTCTCCTTCTGGCACAGGAAATATTGGATTTCCACATGTAAAAACACCTGAAAGTAAATCTTAGAGAAGCTTGACCTAGCAATAATATATGCTCCCACAAAAATGTACTCATATCTCATCTATAAATGTCTATTACTTAACTTGTTCTGAACTCACTGTGTAAATGGAAAGGAAGGAAATAAGAATGTGTAATAATAATAATAATAATGTTGCTACTTGTTAAGCGCTTACTATGTGCCAAGCACTGTTCAAAGCGCTGGGAGGGATACAAGGTAATCAGGTTGTCTCACGTGGAGCTCACAGTCTTAATCCCCATTTTACAGATGAGGGAACTGAGGCACAGAGAGGTGAAGTGACTTGCCCAAAGTCCCACAGCTGACAAGCAGTGGAGCCGGGATGGGAACGCACGACCTCTGACTCCCAAACCCGGGCTCTTCCACTGAGCCACACGGCTTTTCCCTGTGGGCAGGGAATGTGTTCTGTACTTCCAATGCTCATTCCCAAGCACTTTGTACAGTGTATTGCATCCAGCGGATGTTCAGTATTATTATTATTAACATCTTAAACATGCATATCTCATTTCTTATTGAAATCTCAAAGTTCTCTAAATCTGAATAGCACTATAAATTCTGTAAATCTGACTATTACAAATGGCGAAATTTGACCAAATGGCCAAAGGTCATTTCTTAAAATTCAGTAGCAGAGCGAGATACTAATCCATGTCTCTTGTTGAAGTCATCAGTTGAACTTGTGAAAATACCATTAAATCATGTAATTTTATCCCTTCCATCATCATCATCATCAATCGTATTTATTGAGCGCTTACTATGTGCAGAGCACTGTACTAAGCGCTTGGGAAGTACAAATTGGCAACATATAGAGACAGTCCCTACCCAACAGTGGGCTCACAGTCTAAAAGGGGGAGACAGAGAACAAAACCAAACATACTAACAAAATAAAATAAATAGAATAGATATGTACAAATAAAATAAATAAATAAATAAATAAATAGAGTAATAAATATGTACAAACATATATACATATATACAGGTGCTGTGGGGAAGGGAAGGAGGTAAGATGGGGGGGATGGAGAGGGGGACAAGGGAGAGAGGAAGGAAGGGGCTCAGTCTGGGAAGGCCTCCTGGAGGAGGTGAGCTCTCAGCAGGGCCTTGAAGGGAGGAAGAGAGCTAGCTTGGCGGATGGGCAGAGGGAGGGCATTCCAGGCCCGGGGGAGGACGTGGGCCGGGGGTCGATGGCGGGACAGGCGAGAGCGAGGTACGGTGAGGAGATCAGTGGTGGAGGAGCGGAGGGTGCGGACTGGGCTGTAGAAGGAGAGAAGGGAGGTGAGGTAGGAGGGGGCTAGGGGATGGACAGCCTTGAAGCCCAGGGTGAGGAGTTTCTGCCTGATGCACAGATTGATTGGTAGCCACTGGAGATTTTTGAGGAGGGGAGTGATATGCCCAGAGCGTTTCTGGACAAAGATAATCCGGGCAGCAGCATGAAGTATGGATTGAAGTGGAGAGAGACACGAGGATGGGAGATCAGAGAGAAGGCTGATGCAGTAGTCCAGACGGGATAGGATGAGAGGTTGAATGAGCAGGGTAGCGGTTGGGATGGAGAGGAAAGGGCAGATCTTGGCAATGTTGTGGAGCTGAGACCGGCAGGTTTTGGTCACGGCTTGGATGTGAGGGGTGAATGAGAGAGCGGAGTCGAGGATGACACCAAGGTTGCGGGCTTGTGAGACGGGAAGGATGGTAGTGCCGTCAACAGAGATGGGAAAGTCAGGGAGAGGGCAGGGTTTGGGAGGGAAGACAAGGAGTTCGGTCTTCGACATGTTGAGCTTTAGGTGGCGGGCAGACATCCAAATGGAGATGTCCTGAAGGCAGGAGGAGATGCGAGCCTGGAGAGAGGGGGAGAGAGCAGGGGCAGAGATGTAGATCTGGGTGTCATCAGCGTAGAGATGATAGTTGAAGCTGTGGGAGCGAATGAGGTCACCAAGGGAGTGCGTGTAGATCGAGAACAGAAGGGGACCAAGCACTGAACCTTGGGGAACCCCCCCAGTAAGAGGATGGGAGGGGGAGGAGGAGCCTGCAAAAGAGACTGAGAAAGAACCACCGGAGAGGTAAGAGGAGAACCAGGAGAGGACGGAGTCTGTGAAGCCAAGGTCAGATAGCGTGTTGAGAAGAAGGAGGTGGTCCACAGTGTCAAAGGCAGCTGAGAGGTCGAGGAGGATTAGGACAGAGTAGGAGCCGTTGGATTTGGCAAGCAGGAGGTCATTGGTGACCTTTGAGAGGGCAGTTTCCGTGGAATGTAGGGGACGGAAGCCAGACTGGAGGGGGTCGAGGAGAGAGTTGTTGTTGAGGAATTCTAGGCAGCGAGTGTAGACAACTTGTTCAAGGAGTTTGGAAAGGAATGGTAGGAGGGATATTGGACGATGACTAGAAGGTGAGGTGGGGTCAAGAGAGGGGTTTTTTTAGGATGGGAGAGACATGGGCATGTTTGAAGGCAGAGGGGAAGGAACCAGTGGAGAGTGAGCGGTTGAAGATGGAAGTTAAGGAGGGGAGAAGGGATGGAGCGAGAGATTTCATGAGATGAGAGGGAATGGGGTCAGAAGCACAGGTGGCTGGAGTAGCACTTGAGAGGAGGGAGGAGAGCTCCTCTGAGGACACTGCTGGGAAGGATGGGAGAGTAGCAGAGAGTGTTGAGAGCCGGGGGGATGGAGAAAGGGGGGAAGAGACTTTGGAGAGGTCGGACCTGATGGATTGAATTTTGTTAATGAAGTAGGAGGCCAGATCGTTGCGGGTGAGGGAAGGAGGAGGGGGAGGAACCGGGGGCCTGAGAAGGGAGTTGAGTGTACGGAAGAGCTGGCGGGGGTGATGGGCATGGGTGTCAATAAGGGAGGAGAAATAGTTTTGTCTGGCAGAGGAGAGGGCTGAGTTAAGGCAGGAAAGGATAAACTTGAAGTGAACGAGGTTGGCATGGCGTTTAGACTTTCACCAGCAGCGTTCGGCAGCTCGAGCATAAGAGTGAAGGAGGCGGACAGTGGCAGTGATCCAGGGCTGTGGGTTAGTGGTGCGAGAGCAGCGAAGGGAAAGGGGAGTGAGTGAGTCTAGTCTTCCATCACACGGCACTTCTCATAGCCAAGTTTGGATGTTTCTATTAGAACAGTCTCTTCCCTGAAGAGAACTACGTTAGTCAACACCTCTAACCCCTACTGAAGTTCCAATAACTGCAAACCTAATAATGATAATAATAATAATAATGGTATGTGTTAAGCACTTACAATGTGCCGGGAACTGTACTAAGTGCTAGGGTGGATATAAGCAAATCGGGTTGGACAGTCCCTGTCCCACATGGGGTTCACGGTCTTAATCCCCATTGTACAGATGAGTGAACTGAGGCCCAGGGAAGTGAAGGGACTTGTCCAAGGTCACGCAGCAGACAAGCGGTGGAGCCGGGATTAGAATCCATGACCTTCTGATTCCCGGGCCTGTGCTCTAGCCACTAAGCCAAACTGCTTTTGCAGCAGGTACCACTCATAATAACTGAGACCCAATTAGCAAAAAGAAGAATTTCATCATGGTACGTCAGTGTTTTTTCAAGCTTGCAAAACCGGGAAGTGTTTCAACCACCTTGACAATGTCTAAGATCTAAAGTTGACTCTGCTCCAGTGACGCCAAGAAGTCTTTGGAACACGAAGATTTCTGTAAGTCGGTGAGATTCGGCTTTTCTTTTATTCCACAGCCTGTTGAAACTCCAAGGTGGGTCAGAAGGTCTTATGTGTTTTTTTTTAATGGCATTTATTAAGCACCTACTATGTGCAATGCACTGTTTTAAGCGCTGGGGAGTTTGCCTTGGACCCGGTTAAAGGCTTATTCTTTTTTTAATGGCATTTATTAAGTGCTTACTATGTGCAAAGCACTGTTCTAAGCGCTGTTCCCCCCTCATCCTTGAAGGAAGAAAGGCAGGGAATCTCCTGGAGTTGAGGTGCATGAAAGGAGTGTCCCTGAAGGGGGTTGTAAATTCCTCAGTAGGTTGGGGGAGTTTCTCATGTGTTGGGGGAGTTTGCCTTGATCCTGGTTAAAGTCTTATTCTTGTCATCCTTGGAGGAAGAAATACCATCACCATCATCAAAGGCAGGGAATCTCCTGGAGTTGAGGTGCATGAAAGGAGTGTCCTGGAAGGGAGTTGTAAATTCCTTAGTAGGTTGTAGCTACAGACTGTGAAGTCTGAAGTTGGAGAGAAGAAACCTGGGAAATTCTCCTTTTCCCATTTCCCTCCTTCACCTTCATTCTCTTCCTTCTCCCTCCCCTTTCACTCTTTAGTAGCTATTCTCAGAATTCTTTCCTTCACCTCTTACTCCCCTCCTATCCTCCAACCCGGAACTTGTCATTTGGCAGATTCTCAGTTTTAAATATAAAGGTGCTTTCCCTTTTCCCTTTGCTTTTTCCTTCAGAATTGTACTACCTATGAAGTGTGGTCACCAATATTAGGGACTGAATGTTTTAAAATGGAGTGCGTGTGGCTAACATTGATTAAAAATGTTTATTTTTGAGGTCTTCTTATCATGGTAGCTTTATCCCTTCTGTTTTTGTAGATTAGAAGCCACAAGATTCAAGCCCTTTATATTTAATAGTCATGTTTATAATAATAATAATAATAATAATAATAATAATAATAATAATAATGGCATTTATTAAGCACTTACTATGTGCAAAGCACTGTTCTAAGTGCTGGGGAGGTTACAAGGTGATCAGGTTCATTCATTCATTCAATCGTATTTATTGAGCGCTTACTGTGTGCAGAGCACTGTACTAAGCACTTGAAGTTGGCAACATCTAGAGACGGTCCCTACCCAACAGCGGGCTCACAGTCTAGAAGGGGGAGACAGACAACAAAACAAAACATATTAACAAAATAAAATAAATATGGCCAAATAAAATAAATAAATAGATAGAGTAATTGTCCCACGGGGGGCTCACAGTCTTAATCCTCATTTTACAGATGAGGTAACTGAGGCCCAGAGAAGTGAAGTGACTTGCTCAAAGTCACACGGCTGACAACTGGCAGAGCCGGGATTTGAACTCATGCCCTTTGACTCCAAAGCCTGTACTCTTTCCACTGAGCCACACATATCCAACAGACAATTACTCTCCCCACCTTCACTTATCTGTAAAATGGGGATTAAGACTGTGAGCCCCATGTGGGACAAGGACTGTCCAACCTGATTTGCTTGTATCGACCCTAGCGCTTAGTACAGTGCCTGGCACACTGTAAGTGCTTAACACATACCGCTATTATTATTATTGTTAGGTTTGCAATTATTGGAACTTTAGTGGGGGTTAAAAGCATTTCTAGTCTTTTTGACAGCATCTTCACGTTTTCTGAGAAACTGTTATCTTTGTAAGCATCTGATCAAAACCCTAGCACTTCTCCGGCATTGTTTCCACTGCCAATAGCACAAAAATCTGCTTACCTTGAGATAAAACTTCTTTAACAGAGATGCTAACAGCCCGATTCTCCGTACTACCCACATGATAGGAATAGACGAGGAAACAAGGTAGTATAAAATGGTTATGCCAAAGTGGAAAATCCCTCCGCATAGCAGGTTTTGTTTGTGGCAATAGAAGTAGCAGTAATTATAGTAGTAGTAGTAGTAGTAATATCAGTAGCAGCTGCAGTAGAAGTAGTAGTGGAGTGGTTAACAACAGTAGCCATAGTGTAATAGTGGTAACTATCATAATATTGAGTGCCAGCTGTGTGACTGAACTAAGCCCTTGGAAAAGTATAACAGAAGCACAGATCACAGCCTCTGTCCAAGAAGAGCTCACACTCTAATAGGAAAGACAGATGTAATAACGAAAATAACAATAATAAAAGTAGTATTTGTTAAGTGCTTATCATGTGCCAAGCACCGTACCAAGTGCTTGGGTAGGTACAAGAAAATCAGGCCCCACATGGGGCTGAAGGGAGAACAGGTATTGATTGAATCCCCATTTTGCAGGTGAGGGAACTAAGGCACAGAGAAGTGAAGTGACTTGCCCAGGGGCACACAGCAGACAAGTGGCAGAGCCAGGATTAGAACTCAGGTCCTCTGACTTTCAGGCCAGTGCTCCTTCCACCTATGCTTCTCAAAATATTTACAAGCAGGCAGATCAACAGGACGGCAATGAATAAAGGGTCATTGCTGGGATATGTTGGAATGGGCTGGGGGGAGGACTGTTATAGGAGTCAGAGCAGCTATAAGGGGTAACTAGAAGAGGCAATGTATTATGCCCCCTTCCATGGCATTATTGGGCCACTGTTGCCCTAGAAAGTCTCCTTGAAGTCTGAGTTAAAGATCTATTGCATATACAATTAGAGGTGGTTTTCATTCTCCTGTTAGCCCGGCGGTCTCCCCAATGCCTCTGTTAGCAGCTGCGGTACTCTGCCTCTGGTGTGGTCTCCCTTTGGTTTTGGGCTATGACCCACTTCTCAAGGTTGGGCCTCCCTGTAGTTAATAATAATAATCGTGGTATTTGTTAAGCACTTACTATGTGGCAAGCGCTGTACTAAGCAATGGAATAGACACAAGATAATCAGGTCACACATGGGGCTCACAGTCTAAGTCGGAGGGAGAACAGGTATCGAATCTCCATTTCTCAGATGAGGGAACTGAGGCACAGGGAAGTTGAATGACTTGCCCAAGGTCGCACAGCAGACTAGTGGCAGAGGCAGGATTAGAACTCAGGTCCTCTAGCTCCCAGGCCCGAGTCTTTGTCACTTGGCCATGCTGTTTCCCTTTCCCTGGAAGCTAGCGCTACTGAAAATTAGAATCTGCCAGTCACGGATTCAAGTACAGGACTGGGTGTCATCCGTTGCCAACTGTAGAATTTCCAATGGTTTTTAAACATCAATTTGTAAGGTTTGAAAAGAAGAGCTAGCACTGAAATATGTTAGTTCTTTTTAGAAGTTGTCTCGCAGGATCCTACTCAAAACCCATCTCCCCTATACACAGTCTTCCTTGACTAACCTCCTGCTACTTAGTCATACCCATCCCACCAGCACTTATGCGCTTATAAGTAAATCTATGTGTATATTTCATATTGGTTGTTTGTCTTTCTGCATTAGACTACAAGCTTTTTGAGAGTAGGAATATCTTTTGTACTAGCTTTCCAGTGCCTAGTATGCCCCCTCCTTCCTCTCCCCCTCCTCCCCCTCTCCATCCCCCCCGCCTTACCTCCTTCCCTTCCCCACAGCACCTGTATATATGTATATATGTTTGTACGTATTTATTACTCTATTTATTTATTTTACTTGTACATATCTATTCTATTTATTTTATTTTGTTAATATGTTTTGTTTTGTTCTCTGTCTCCCCCCTTCTAGACTGTGAGCACACTGTTGGGTAGGGACCGTCTCTATATGTTGCCAACTTGGACTTCCCAAGCGCTTAGTACAGTGCTCTGCACACAGTAAGTGCTCAATAAATATGATTGATTGATTGATTGATTGATTCTAGACTGTGAGCCCACTGTTGGGTAGGGACCATCTCTATATGTTGCCAACTTGTACTTCCCAAGCACTTAGTTCAGTGCTCTGCACACAGTAAGTGCTCAATAAATATGATTGATTGATTCGTTGCCCAGAACAGTCAGTGACCTTTACTACTCCTGGACAGTTCCTTAGAGAACATAATGTGAAGAGGCTCCTCGATTTAAAAAGAAATATTTCACGATTTCATGTCCTCTACCACCAAATCACAATTTGAGAAATAACTATTTGCTACATTTTTGCAATCCTCATCCTGTTGGGAAAGGAATTCTAAATGAATTCTGCCAAATCATCATAATCAACATGAAGCCCTCCGACACGATCCGTCCAGGACCCCTAGGTCGACTGTAGGGAGGATGGAGAAAGGGAATGGAAGGAGGAGGCCAAGTCGAGAATGTTGTGTGGCCTCTGGAAAACAGAAGTGAGAAAACCAGACTTGGGAATAGGAGTGAGAGGTGAGCCAGAGTCTGGTGATGAGGGTGGTTTGTGGAGAGCTGAAACAGGCCAGAGCTGCAATGGGGAGGAAGCCTGAGTTCAGGGATGTGACCGAGAAGAGAGCTGGCCTGGATTCCTGAAGGGAAGCGACTCAAGGTTGAGACGCCGAGTGAGTGAAGGTCGATCGAACAGCTATCAACATCAAGCTGGAACCGTTGGAGGAGGGCGGGGGAAAGCGAGGGAGCTAAGGAAGTTGGACAGGATGGAGGGAGCCGGAAAACGGAGAGAGAGGCTGAGGGAAAGCCGACGAGGAAAAGGTTGACACTAAGAATCTGTAGGTTTTTTCAATTGGGTCTTAGCCTGTCTTACAAAATGGTCCAGGTTTATGCACAGTGTTTCTCCATTCTGTATTAGTGCAGGATACATTTATCTGGAGGCAATGAGACCTTTTTTTTATTCACAGGATTGGACAAGATGGAAAATTCAACGGTGGAAATGGATTACGACACAACAACCGAATTCGACTACGGCACTTCGGCCCCGTGCCAAAAGTATAATGTCAAAGCTCTGGCAGCTCAGTTACTGCCCCCGCTGTACTCCCTGGTGTTTATAGTGGGGCTGGTGGGCAACGTCGTGGTCGTGCTGATCCTCATTAAATACAGGAGGCTCAGAATCGTGACCAACATCTACCTCCTCAACTTGGCGTTTTCCGATTTGCTTTTCCTTTTCACCCTTCCATTTTGGATTCACACTGAAGTGAAAAGCGAGTGGGTCTTTGGAAATTCCATGTGCAAATTCGTTTCTGGGCTCTATCACATGGGCCTCTACAGCGAGATCTTCTTTATAGTCCTCTTGACCATCGATCGGTACCTGGCCATCGTCCACGTCGTGTTCGCTTTACAAGTCAGGACGGTCACCTTCGGCATTGTGACAAGTGCCATCACCTGGGTATTGGCAGGGTTGGTGGCCCTCCCTTCATTCATCTTCAGCGCATCTCAGAAGAGCCTCGAGAATCACGTATGCAGCTCAGTTTACCCTGATGACAACGCAGAGAAGTGGAAGCATTTCCGGACCCTAAAAATGAACCTCTTGGGGCTTGCTTTCCCTATGCTTGTTATGATTGTCTGTTATGCAAGAATTATAAAAAAGCTGCTGAGTTGCCGGAATGACAAAAAGTATAAGGCAGTGCAGCTGATTTT
This sequence comes from Tachyglossus aculeatus, assembly GCF_015852505.1. Lineage (NCBI taxonomy): Eukaryota > Metazoa > Chordata > Mammalia > Monotremata > Tachyglossidae > Tachyglossus > Tachyglossus aculeatus. The sequence continues at coordinate 36,554,790 of NC_052067.1, read as the reverse complement.
TGTAATAATGATAGTCTTCTTCCTTTTCTGGACCCCCTTCAACCTTGTTCTCCTCCTGAGTAATTTTCAAATGTTCTTCTTTGAGGGTGAGTGTGAGAAAAGCAAGCAACTGGATATAGCAATGCAGGTGACGGAAGTGATCGCCTTTATCCACTGCTGTGCCAACCCCTTGATCTACGCCTTTGTTGGCGAGCGGTTTCGGAAATATCTCCGTCACTTCTTCCGAATGCACATTGCTGTGAAGCTGGGTAAACATATTCCTCTCTTCTCTTGCGAGAAACTGGAACGAGTGAGCTCAGTGACTCCATCAACAGGGGAGCAGGATTTGTCAGGTGGGTTTTAGACAGGTGACACAACCTCAGCCGCAACCTGAAGAGTAATAATGATGAGATGATTGTGGTATTTTTTAAATGCTTACTATATGCCACGTTTTGTAGTAAATACTGAGTTAGATACAATTCATTCATTCAATCATATTTATTGAGCGCTTACTGTGTGCAGAGCGCTGTACTAAGCACTTGGGAAGGACAAGTTGGCAACATATAGAGACGGTCCCTACCCAACAGCGGGCTCACAGTCTACAAGATAATAAGATCGGACACAGTCCCTGTCCCACAAGGAACTCACAGTCTAAGTAGGAGGGAGAACAGGTATTTCATTCCTATTTTACAAATGAGGAAGCTGAGACAAAGGGAATTATTAATAATAATAATAATTGTGATATTTGTTAAGTTCTTACTATGTGCCAAGCACTGGCGTAGAGACAAACAGATTGGGTTGGACACAGTCCCTGTCCCACATGGGACTCACAGTCTCCAGCCCCGTTCTACAGATGAGATCACTGAGACACAGAGACGTGAAGTGACTTACCTCAGGTCACACAGCAGGGAAGTGGCTGGAGCCAAGATTAGAATCCGGGTCCTTTGATTCCCAGGCCCACGCTCATTCCACTAGGTCAGGAAATGTGCTGGACATTGCAGCCCACAAAACTGTGATGTGGTAAGCCGTTCTCCTCCCCCGGCAGACTCGCCACCCAGTGCCATTTTTGGAGGAAAATGAAATGCACAAAATCAGGAAGCAAGCACCAAATGGGTCATATGTCCTTGTAAATCATGACCATTACAGCATATATTGACCACCTTCTGCGGGGGGAACACCATTCCAGGAGCTTGGGAACTTGCAATACAAAGAAAAGAGCTTACAGTAAGATCAAGTTGCATAGATGTCATAAGTCAGCGCTTAGTACAGTGCTTAGCACATAGTAAGTGCTAAGTAAATGCCATAAAAAAAGTAAGAGAAAAAACGTTAATATTAGATGTAGATTGCTTTTCCTTTTTATCATTAGGCCCTTGAGGGAAGGGACTGTGTCTTCTATGTTTATTGTACATTTCCACATTAGACTGTGAGCCCACTGTTGGGTAGGGACTGTCTCTATATGTCTATATGTTGCCAACTTGTACTTCCCAAGCGCTTAGTACAGTGCTCTGCACACAGCAAGCGCTCAATAAATGCGATTGATGATGATTTCCACATTAGTAGCCCAATGCTTCACACACAGCACTCAAAGATGATGACAATGTCATCATTTTATGTACCTTTAAGTAGCTATTAACTGATTGTGAATACTTCTGTACCTCCAAAATACTTGAAAACATATATTACCCAGCCACTTATTTGACCATCACGGTTAGCCAAGAAAACTCACTTTACTATTTAGATCTCTCTCATAATGTGTGCTTTCATTATGCATTTTATATAGAACACCTTTGAGGAACTAGGATCCTTCTTCCGACAATACGTCTCTGAGATGTCAGAAGAAATAGTTGTGCAGCAGCTTGCAGCTTGGGTCAAGGCCCAAGTAGAGAACACATTTTCACCTTAACAAGAAGTTCTTCAAGAACACCTCTCCCGGGATATAGGAAAACTGGCTCTATATGGTCCTCAAAGTTGCAGAGCGATGTAATAATGTACCACGCCTATTTGTATGTTATCGGATATTCAGTGATAAAGGGGGTCTCCTGTGAAGAATGATGGAGGAGCCTCGATCTTGAGGCCCTTGAAGAGGAATCATCCGCGGTGGTTTGCACAGAGCCACTCTCTCTTCCCCGTTAAACGTGATCCTGCTGGGGCACCAAGCGTAACATGTGAGTAGGAAGGCAGGGGAGTGGCACAGTGGCACAGTTCACACAAATGTTCTTTCACATGCAGAAACCCACTTGTGGCCCAAGAAACTGCAACACAGTGCCAATGCCTGTGCCATATCACTCTGCAGATTTCCCTGCTTGTGTTAGCTAGCTATTTTTTTTAAACGCCTGCTGTGCCTAAACGCCTCTCTGAAATCGTCACTACTGGTGGCATAACCCGAATAAACAGAACTGGGCATAGAATCCACGTCACCCGATTTCCAGAGCAGTGCTCCTTTCCCTCAACAGCAAGAACTTAGTATACTCGCTCAAAAAAAGTGAAGGATCTCTTCTGGATGTGGAAATACCCAGTGTTCACCACATTGAGAAAATAGGAACTAAATGGCTGTGGGCATTCTGGGCACATAAAATCCTTTGCTGGTTCATTCATTCATTCACTCAATCGTATTTATTGAGCGCTTACTGTGTGCAGAGCACTGTACTAAGCACTTAACAATGCTTAGTAGTTGAACTGTAAAGAGATAAAAAGGATAAGGCGATGGGAATGCTAGGCAGAAGAAAAACAGGTACAAAATACAGTGAGATGAAACATTAGTTTAAAGCAAGCATATTTCAACTATACAGGAAGTTTTTATTGTAAGCTCTTTGAGGGCAACTATCATGTCTGCCAACTCTGATGTACTCTCTCTAGCTCTTAGTACAAGATTTGCATGTGCTGAAGTAGTAAGTGCTGAATAAATAACAACAATGGATTATTCTTTCCTGTATTTCTTAATTTTCTGGGATAGTGAGCCTTAGGAAGTTAGTGCTCTCTATGACGGGGTGAAGACCCTTTAAACACTTAGCCGTAGAGCAACAATCCTGATTATGAGAAAATTCAAATGGATATATAAGCCCCGTAGAGAGACTGCTCTGGCTGAATGGGTAGGTATATCTGCCTTTATGAACCTCGCTTAGGGAGGGAATCGCAGGAACCAAGAGGTGTTTCAGTGAAAGCCAACTATTTGGAGACACCCAAGAGTACTGTGAAAGAGAAGGAAACAAACCAGAATGCTGATCATTAGTGGAGCCAAACGGAGTTTAGGCCCAACATGTTTGAAGCCTGTGATGTTAAATCCCTCGTGTAGCTGGAACCTGAAGGGAATTCCCATGGAGCTAAGCAGGTGGGACCGCGAGGGAAATACCCAGGCTCCTGAACCGATCAATCAATGGAGAGCATTACTATGTGGAGAGCACTGTATTAAGTGTTTGAGAGAGTCCAATACAATAGCGTTAGACATGATCCCTGCCCACCATGAACTATGGAGAAGTCTGGGATTGTGACTGCTTGAAACCAGCCTGGGCAGTGAGAATATCAAAGTACAAGTTGGTGAGATGACGAGAGCCCAAACACATGTTGATTTGAAGAAAAATTCTTAACAGATCCAATGATAGCAGCCTCATTTTTCAACAAACAGAAGGGATATCGGTGGCCGCTACTTTTCGTTGTGCTAGTGAAGAAGGCCAAAAGACAAGTTACGTTTTGGTTGTGACACTGTGTTCCCAATTATGCTTCCTGATTGGGGTATCACTCCGCCTGATTTACAGCTCCTGCCTAAAGTTCTTGGGGTCTACATTCATTCATTCAATTCAATCATATTTATTGAGCGCTTACTGCTTGCAGAGCACTGTACTAAGTGCTTGGGAAGTACAAGTCGGTAACATATAGAGATGGTCCCTATCCAACAATGGGCTCACAGTCTAGAAGGGGGAGACCGACAACAAAACAAACCTGATGGCCTTGTATCTACCCCAGCGCTTAAAATAGTGCATGGCACATAGTAAGCACTTAACAAATATTATTATTATTATTATTAAAACGGGGGAGGATTCGTAGAGGTGGGTCCGGGCTTGGTCTACACTGCTTTTCTCTCTGCTCCACCAGGACTCTGGGGTCGCCCCGAAGGCAACCCACAGTGGCGATGGGGTCAGTGGACTGGACTGGGTGCTTGAGAGCCCCAAATCAGACTGTCAGTCAGCCAGACGGGCTGACATCAAGATCCCAGGGAAGGTTTAGAGGGGGACTTGGGAGCGGCTATCTGGTGCCAGAAAAACTGATCTTTACAGTGCAATCCCTACTAATGTTACTTTGGTATGTTATGGTAGGTTGTCACTAAGCTAGTTCAGGTTAAAAATATATTATTTTCCTTTAAAAAATTCCTTTCAAAACAATCTTGTTGCCTTGGGCATACATGGCCACTGTTTTTAGTGCCCGGGAATTAAAATGCTTCTCCTTGCCACGTGCGGATGAACCAAGATGTCAATAAAATGAACACTTTAAAACCCACTTGTACACTGTTGTGTGATTGCACTTTCTTAGTTAGAAGAGTCACTCATCCCTAAAATCCCTCCCCGGAATTGCACTTGCACTTGGATGATCATTTTCCTGAGCTAATACTTTCCCTTCACCCTCCCTTAATTTCCTACTCCTCTTCCTGTCCTTTTGGAGTCTATTTCAAAGTTTTGGAGGAGCAGCGTGGCTCAGTGGAAAGAGCCCGGGCTTTGGAGTCAGAGGTCATGGATTCAAATCCCGGCTCTGCCAATTGTCAGCTGTGTGACTTTGGGCAAGTCACTTCACTTCTCTGGGCCTCAGTTCCCTCGTCTGTAAAATGGGGATGAAGACTGTGAGCCCCCCGTGGGACAACCTGATCACCTTGTATCCCCCCAGCGCTTAGAACAGTGCTTTGCACATAGTAAGCGCTTAATAAATGCTATCATTATTATTATTATTTGAGAGGACTGTGAAGCTAAGAGACCAAAGCCAACAAAGCACTGCAAGCAGCAAACACATTAGCAAAACAAAGGAGGGGTGCTGGGCATTCATTCGTATTTATTGAGCGCTTACTGTGTGCAGGGCACTGTACTAAGTGCTTGGGAAGTACAAGTCGGCATGTCCCATGGGGTAGGATGGTCAGTCCATATTGGCCTTTTCTACCACATTGGTACCCTGTAGGTCCTAGTACCTTTCAGAGGCATCATTATCTAAAAATAACAATAATAATAAATTGTGGTCTTTTTTAAGCTCTGTGGGCAGCGAACATATCCGCTAATTCTGTTGTATTGTTCTCTCCCAAGCGCTTAGTACAATACTTAGGGGAAGCAGCGTGGCTCAGTGGAAAGAGCCAGGGCTTTGGAGTCAGAGGTCATGGGTTCAAATCCCTCTCCGCCACTTGTCAGCTGTGTGACTCTGGGCGACTCACTTTACTTCTCTGGGCCTCAATTCCCTCATCTGTAAAATGGGGATTAAGACTGTGAGCCCCCTGTGGAACAACCTGATCACCTTGTAAACTCCCCAGCTCTTAGAACAGTGCTTTGCACATAGTAAGCGCTTAATAAATGCCATTATTATTATTATTATTATTATTACTCTGCACATAGTAAGTGGTCCGTAAATATGATTGATTGATTGCCAGATGCTGAGGTAGGTATAAAATAATCAGTTTGAACAAAGTGCCTGTCCCACAAGTGGGCTCACAGTCTTAATCATCATTTTACAGATGAGGTAACCAAGGCCCAGAGAAGTTAAATGACTTGCTCAAGGTCACACAACGGCCAAGTGACGGAGCAGAGATTAGAAATGAGGTCCTTCGGACTCCTGGCCCATGTTCTTTCTACTAGGCAGTGAAGCAGAGTGGCTCAATGGAAAGAGCATGGGCTTTGGAGTCAGAGGCTGTGGGTTCAAACCCCGGCTCTGCCGATTGTCAGCTGTGTGACTTTGGGCAAGTCACTTAACTTCTCTGTGCCTCAGTTACCTCATCTGTAAAATGGGGATGAAGACTGTGAGCCCCCCGTGGGATAACTTGATCGCCTTGTAACCTCCCCAGTGCTTAGAACAGTGCTTAACAAATGACATTATTATTATTATTATTATTACTAGGCCACACTGATTATCTAATAATAATAATAATAATATTAATAATAATAATAGTACTTGTTAAGCACTTACTAAGTGCCAACCACTGTTCTAAGCAATGGGGTAGATACAAGTCATTCGGGTTAGACACAGTCCCTGCCTCACAGTCTTAATCCTCATTTTACAAATTAGAGAACTGAGGCCTAGAGAAGAGAGGTGACTTAGCCAAGGTCACACAGCAGACACGTGGTGGAGCCAGGATTAGAACCCAGGTCCTTCTGACTCCCAAGCCCGGGCTCTATCCACTAAGTCACGCTGCTCTTCTATTCAGTCAACCGTATTTAGTGAGAACTTACTGTGTGCACAGCATTGTACTAAGTGCTAGGGAGAATACAGTATGACAATAAACAGGCACATTGCCTGCCCACTGTGAATTTGCAGTCCAATAATACCGATTATTATTATCTACTCAGCCTCCCTGCTTCTTCCTCCTTCCCTTGATTAGCAATTCTCATTTGCCTCTGAGTTGACAAAGTTGGCTGTTGGTTGTTGGATCTCAGAATGACCACCCCAAGCCAGCAGATGTGTCAAATGCCTGAAGGCCAGGCTTGGTACAGAGGGCAACTACTCATTTAGTGATTTCTCAACTCCTGCTGAGGTTAGAGACCCAGCCGCTATCTGCAGGTTTCCACTTGACTTTGCAAACCTCAACACACCAGGTGCTGGAAAACTAAATATACTGTGGTCTTCCTTAATCGGGAAACATCTGCACGCTTCAGGCAGCTGTCCAAACCCTATCCCCAGCCCAAATGGCATAACGATAGCTGAGTAGGTGACCTGAGTCTGCAAATATTTTTAGCCCAGCTGTTAAAGCCTCCAGAAACCAGGCCCACCTCCTCCCTAGGTCCTGAATCTGACATGGGACAGGTCCTCCCACTCTTAAGTGGGATTGGATCAGGCCATGCCCTGCACAAATTAAGCTCTCAATAAATATACTTGATTGATTGATTGATTGATGATGCCCCCAGACTCCTGTGGTTTTCCATCCCAGCTCAGTTGATGACTGGGAGGAAGCAGGCACAGCAACTTGGCTGGGGCACTGCCAGTTTCTTAAGGTTTGTTTGCACCTGCCCACACAATGCTCTTCCAGGAGCCGTTAAGATAGAAGGCGATGGTTCAGTGTGCCCTGCCGGGCCCTCCAAAAGGGTATTCCCAAATCCCTTTCCAAGCCCGAATGGGATGAGACACCAGGCTCCTGGGCCTGGTCTTAGCTTGGGTCAGCTGGGCCTGGAATTGAGACCAGGTGGACAGAGAAAATCTGGTTCGTTCAGAGCTCCCCAACCTGTGCTCCCCGGATATTCTCACTCCAACATTTCTTAACGTGCAAGGAGTCGGGCTTCATTAAGGTAAGAGCACCTAGGTATCTGTGTCTAGAGACAAAATTATGCAAATCAGGGGTTGGAGATCAGTAGTCAGATTACAGCCATGTTTTCAGAAAAACCACTTATTTACAAAAATAAAAAGGGAACATTCCATTCTTCAGAAGTGATATGATTGCAAAATTTGGTGTTTTGACCCTTCGTGAAATAAATGTCAATTACCAAATTTTGGTGATTGAAAATATCCTCAGGTTTGTATGCTTGTCCCTGAAATGGGGAACCTTTTAGGCAGAGGTAGTCATTTTATGGGCCGGATGATAGATAAGGCTTCCTCTGTTCTGAACAGCCCTGAGTGGTTTGCTGCCCAAGTACCTTAGATGGTGTCATTTGATTAGCCCTATAGTTTCAGAAATGAGATCAGCAGAGTGCTCCTATTAGTAAAGACTGAAGAAGCCGGGTGAAAGGGACCAAGAAATCCATGACTCTCTATATATAAATTTTGAATTAAAGGGAACTATCCTATAGCCTGCATCTTATTGGAGATTTTCCTAGAGCAGGCAGAGGTGATGTGCAACACCACATTCTTCCTGTCGCTCCTAAACTGGATCTTTTGGGTAGAGCACTGTGGGCTTGGATGGACTCTTGTCCTACGGAGGGAAGAGAGAGGGAAAGAGGAAATTGAAGTGGAGGCTGAACTCAGTTTGGAGTTTTCCCCAGGTGTTTGAGCAGAGATCTGAGGAATAGAAGTTCAGTCTAAGATCCCAGCAACCCAGACCTTCTGAGGGCTGACAAGAATGACTGAGGAGAAAGTCAGGGGGCAGATGAGGAAGCAGCAGAGAAAATAGAAAAGTGAAGGAGAGTTTGGCCCTTTCCTATCATCCCCAGAAACCATCCTCTGGATCCCCAAAGGCTGCTATTAGATTGTAAACACTTGCTACTAGATTGAGGAACTGCCTCAATGAAGCAACATATAACTGCCCAGTATGGTATCTGTTCAGTGTTTACTATTTGCCAGGCACTCTACTGAGCACTGGGGAAGATCCAGACAATTCAAACTGGACACAGTCCCCAGCCCACATAGGCTCACTGTCTTAATCCCCATTTTTACAGTTGAGGTAGCTGAGGCACGGAGAAGTCAAGTGACTTACGGTACTATAATAACGGATAACAACGTGCATATCGAATAGCTTATCTATAATCAGGTTATTTTTCCTTTGAAACTCAGGGCTGAAACCAAGTCTTCTGTCACCTGTAGCCTGATCAGGCAGGGTCAAGATGAGGTCTAAAATTCCACCATGACAACACGGAAGAGCAGATAAGACCTCTACTTGATAAAAAGATGTTTAAAATCTTCTCAGTACCTACAATTTGCCAAATTTGTTTTGATCCTTCATTTTAATGAAGGATTTGCCCAAGCAGAGAACTTGATTTGCCTGAAACAGAACTCTTCCATCCATCTTTGTGGAGCCTAGAGGGTTTATGACCCTTGCCCCCTTAATAGTAATAATAATAATACTAATGGCATTTATTTAGCACTTACTATGTGCAAAGCACTGTTCTAAGTGCTGGGGAAGTTACAAGGTGATCAGGTTGTCCCACGGGGTGCTCACAGTCTTAATCCCCCTTTTACAGATGAGGTAACTGAGGACCAGAGAAGTTAAGTGACTTGCCCAAAGTCACACAGCTGACAATTGGCGGAGCCAGGATTTGAACCCACGACCTCTGACTCCAAAGCCCGGGCTCTTTTCCACTGAGCCACACCACCCCCTTGTTCTGGGTGTCACGGTTGAGGCAGATAGTGTCTGGGGAGAAATACTATCACTATTTTAAATTAGTTCCAGGCACTAGGCTAAGCCTTGGGGTAGATATAAAATAGAAAATTCAGACCCAATTCCTGCCCCCCAAGATGCCCACTATCTAAATGAGGGAGGACAGACAAAAGGTGAGAATAAGTTACAACCATTAGCCACTTGAAACATCACACAGCCCTCCCCATGCCAGCCTTTTTCATTCGCCTCAATTAAAAACCCAACACTGAGCCAACTTTCTCCAGGGAAAGTTGGAAGCCGCACCCTGACAGTCGATCCATTCCACCACTGCATTGCCTCTTCATTCTGTGTTTATCCGTTCAGAGCCGGCATATGTATTATATAAATTCAACTGAAAGCTTTAGGCATATAGAGAAGAGGTGTGGCCTAGTGGAAAGAACACCGGCCCGGGAATCAGAGGACCTGGATTCTAATCCCAGCTCTGTCACATGTCTTCTGGATGACCTTGGGCAAACCACTTAACTTCTCTGTGCCTCAGTTACCCCATCTGTAAAATGAGGATTAAATCCTACTCCCTCCCTCCTACTTAGACTGTGAGCCGCATGTGAGACAGGGCCTCTCCAACCTCATTAACTTGTGTCTACCCCAATGCTTAGCAATCACTTAACAAGTACAGTATCATCATCATCATCATCATATACTCCTTACCAGATTGTAAACTCCTTGAGGGCAGGAACTGGATCTACCAACTCTAGTGCACTCATCCAAACCCATAGTACGGTGCTCTGCTCAAAATAATAATAATGATTATAATTCTGGTATTTTTTAAGCGCTGACTCTGGCCAGGTACTATACTAAGCACTGGGGTGGGTAAAAGCAAATCGGGGGGGTACACATGTGCCTCACAGTCTTAATCCCCATTTTACAGATGAGGCAACTGAGGCTCAGAGAAGTAAAGTGACTTACCCAAGGTCACACAGCAGACAAGTAGCAGAGCTGGGAGTAGAACCCATTACCTTCTAACTCTCAGATCCGGGTTCTATCTACTACGTCATGCTGCTTCCCATAGTAAATGCTCAATAAATATAATTGATTGAACTGATTATAAGAACATAAATCAATGCCATCCTTTCATCAGATCAATGTCCTCCCAGACCAGTATTCTGCCTCTATAGTGACAAGAGGATGCTATACTTGAAGAAAACATGGGATGCTTACTTTTCTTGACGTATAATCAGCTCTTGACACCTCCTCATTGGATTACTGTAACAGTCTTGTTAGTCCCTTTAATCCCTTACTAGTCTCTCTAAACTGGAGCCTCTCCGTTCTCATCCTACCCTGTGTGCAGGCTATTGTACTGTATCATCTTCTTAAACTTTCCACTTCTATAACCTTCAATGGTTTCTTGTCTTAATAATAATAATAATAATGATGGTATTTGTTAAGCGCTTACTATGTGCAAAGCACTGTTCTAAGCGCTGGGGGGATACAAGGTGATTAGGTTGTCCCACGGGGGGCTCACAGTCTTCATCCCCATTTTATTTCCACCTTTATAACCTTCAATGGTTTCTTTTCTTTAATTATAATAATAATAATAATAATAATAATAATAATGGTATTTGTTAAGCGCTTACTATGTGCAAAGCACCGTTCTAAGCGCTGGGGGGATACAAGGTAATCAGGTTGTCCCATGTGGGGTCACAGTCTTCATCCCCATTTTATTTCCACCTCTATAACCTTCAATGCTTTCTTGTCTTAATAATAATAATGGTATTTGTTAAGCACTTACTATGTGCAAAGCACTGTTCTAAGCACTGGGGGGATACAAGGTGATCAGGTTGTCCCACGTGGGGCTCACAGTCTTCATCCCCATTTTACAGATGAGGGAACTGAGGTCCAGAGAAGTGAAGTGACTTGCCCAAAGTCACACAGCTGACAACTGGCAGAGCAGGGATTTGAACCCATGACCTCTGACTCCAAAGCCCGGGCTTTTTCCACTGAGCCATGCTGTTTCTCTAGTTCTCTAATTCTCTGCTTCTCTAAGACTTGTCTTGTCTTATGCTCTCCGACCCTTAGCGACGCAATGGACATAGCTCTCCCAGAACGCCCCACTCTCCATCTGCAATCGTTCCGGTAATAATAATGATAGCATTTTTTAAGTGCTTACTATGTGCAAAGCACTGTTCTAAGCATTCTGGTAGTGCATCCATAGAGTTTTCTTGATAAAAATATGGGATTGGTTTACCATTGCCTCCTTCCACGCAGTAAACTTGAATTTCCGCCCTTGATTCTCTCCCACGCTGCTGCGGCCCAGTACAGATGACTTGTAACCGATTGTCTTCCAATCAATCAATCAATCAATCAATCGTATTTATTGAGCATTTACTATGTGCAGAGCACTGTACTAAGTGCTTGGGAAGTACAAGTTGGCAACATATAGAGACGGTCCCTACCCAACAGTGGGCTCACACTGCCCAGGCTAGGAATGGGAATGGGTAGGCCCCTGCTTGACTCTCCCTCCTGTAGCCGAGATCATTAGAGCACTGGAAACTCAGCAGTTATGATCCTCAGAAGGGACCCAGGGTTTCACATGAAACAAAAACTTATCAATTTGCTCTCCTACAGCTATCTCCTTCTTTCTTCTCCAGCTCCTTCTATCTGAACCTTGCTCACAGCTCTCCTATTTCCATCCTATTGCTCAATCAATCAATCAATCATATTTATTGAGCGCTTACTGTGTGCAGAGCACTGTAGTAAGCGCTTGGGAAGTACAAATTGGCAACATATAGAGACAGTCCCTACCCAACAGTGGGCTCACAGTCTAAAAGACTTGCTTCTTCTTATTGCTCACTTCTGCATGAAGTTCCCTCCTGCCTCAGATTTGCCAATCTTCACCACCCTCATCTTTAAAGTTCTCCTAAAAAACCACTTCCCTCAAGAGGCATTTTCTGGATAATCCTCACTCTCCTTGTTCCGTGATCCCATTGGCCACCTCAGCATCCACGTGTACGGTGTTTTTTAATTTCAAGCTTTCTTTTCTTTTTATCTTTTGGATTCATGCTCTTGTTATGTTGTCTGTTATGCGTCTGTAAGTTGTGTCCACATGTCTTCTCTATTAGACTATTAATTCCTCGATAAATTCTTATATCCTTTGCTTCTACAATAAGGTCCTAAACACACAGTAAGCACTGATATGCCTAATTTTCTATCCATTATGAGCTTCTTGTCCATGGATTTATAATAATAATAATAATGATAGCATTTATTAAGCACTTACTATGTGCAAAGCACTGTTCTAAGCGCTGGGCAGGTTACGTGGTGATCAGGTTGTCCCACGGGGGGCTCACAGTCTTCATCCCCATTTTACAGATGAGGGAACTGAGGCACAGAGAAGTGAAGTGACTTGCCCAAAGTCACACAGCTGACAGTTGGCAGAGTCGGGATTTGAACCCATGGCCTCTGACTCCAAAGCCCGGGCTCTTTCCACTGAGCCGCGCTGCTTCTCCAGTGTCCCAGACAACTTTCTCTGGTGGCCGTTGTGGTGGCAATTTCCGAATATTCACCAATCACTGTGTCAGGAAGTGTTTTGGTTTGCTGTTATGGTCAATATATCTACCTCTTTTGATCTATACTGTAAATTCTACCAGGACAGTACAGAGATTGTGCAAATTCAATACAGGCTAACCCAATTAAACTGAAAGAAAGCCTGGTTCTTTTGGAAAGCACGGATTCAATATTATACTTTACCTAAATATCGTAAATATCATTACCTAAATATCATTCCTGGCCTCAGAGAGTGCCAATCCACAGCAGTCTAGCATGCACGCTTTTGTGCCAAATAAAGAGCAATACACAAGGAAGTAGAAGCGGTGTGGCTTAGTGGAAAGAGCATACTATGGGGAATCAGAGAACCTGGGTCCTAATTCATTCATTCATTCATTCAATCGTATTTATTGAGTGCTTACTGTGTGCAGAGCACTGTGCTAAGCGCTTGGGAAGTACAAATCGGGAACATCTAGAGATGGTCCCCACCCGACAACGGGCTCACAGTCTAGAATGGGGAGACAGACAAGAAAAAAAACAAAACAAGTTGACAGGTGTCAATACCGGGGAAGCAGCGTGGCTCAGTGGAAAGAGCATGGGCTTTGGAGTCAGAGGTCATGGGTTCAAATCCCGGCTCCGCCAATTGTCAGCTGTGTGACTTTGGGCAAGTCACTTCACTTCTCTGGGTCTCAGTTCCCTCATCTGTAAAATGGGGATGAAGGCTGTGAGCCCCCCGTGGGACAACCTGATCACCTTGTAACCTCCCCAGTGCTTAGGACAGTGCTTTGCCCATAGTAAGCGTTTAATAAATGCCATCATTTTTATTGCTATCATTATTATTACTATCAGAATTAATATCCCTGATCTGCACCTGTCTGCTGGATGACCTTGGGCAATTACTTAACTTCTCTGTGCCTCAGTTACCTCATCTGTAAAGTGGGAATTGAAATAGTGAACTCACTACTCAATTGTATTTATTGAGCACTTACTGTGTGCAGAGCACTGTACTAAGCGCTTGGGAAGTACAATTCCCCCATGTGGGACTTGAGAGTGGCCAAGCCCAGCCCTATGTACTCCTTACCCCCAGCCCCGGGCTTCTATCCACCTGTATCTCACAGAGGGAAGCAGTACAGCCTAATGGAAAGAGCATGGGCCCTGGGTTCTAATCCTAGTTCTGCTAATTACTTGCTGTTTGACTTTGGGCAAGTCACTTAATTTCTCTGTGTCTCAATTTCCTCAACTGTAAAATGGGGATTTAATACCTGTTCTCCCTCCTACTTAGACTGTGAGCCCTAGGTTGGACTCACAACCAGACCAAATTAATTGAACCTACTCTAACACAGTGTTTGACATATAGTAAGCGCTTATCAATCAATCAATCAATCAATCGCATTTATTGAGCGCTTACTGTGTGCAGAGCTTATCAAATACTATAAAAGGAGAATGGACCGTGTCCAACCTGATTATCTTGTATCTACCCCAGCACTAAATACAGTGCAAGTTCTTAACAAATACCGTTTAAAATAAGTAGTAATCTTTTACCTCACCTCCTCGTGTGTTCTCAAAATGAATTGGACTTCTCCGGGAGAAAAAAGACTAATTACCAAGCTCATTTTTGTCAGACTGAAAATGATGATAGATGGGTAATAAGGAATAGATACATAAATATAAATAGTCAAATGAAACAGAAGGAGAATCCAACAGAAAGTCGGGGGGGGGGGGGGCGTTCTGGAGCAGCGTGGCTCAGTGGAAAGAGCATGGACTTCGGAGTCAGAGGTCATGGGTTCGAATCCCAGCTCTACCACATGTCTGCTGTGTGACCCTGGGCAAGTCACTTAACTTCTCTGAGCCTCAGTTACCTCATCTGTAAAATGGGGATTAAGACTGTGAGCCTCACGTGAGACAACCTGATCACTTTGTATCCCCCCCAAACGCTTAGAACAGTGCTTTGCACATAGTAAGCGCTTAACAAATGCCAACATTATTATTATTATTATTATTAACCCCATGTGAAAGAACACCAAAATAAATTGCAAATAAAATACAGTAAAATCAACTCAAGTAGAAATAGACAAACCCAGATAGTCCCAAACACAATACAGCCAAAAAGGAGTCACAGTGACCCCTTATAATAATGATGGTATTTGTTAAGTGCTTACTATGTGCCAAGCACTGTTCTAAGCACTGGGGGAGATACAAGGTAACTCATTCAATCGTATTTATTGAGCATTTACTGTGTGCAGAGCACTGTACTAGGCGCTTGGGAAGTACAAGTTGGCAACAAATAGAGACGGTCCCTACCCAAGGTAATCAGGTTGTCCCACGTGGGGCTCAAAGTCTTAAACCTCATTTTACAGATGGGGTAACTGAGGCACAGAGAAGTGAAGTGACTTGCCCAAAGTCACACGGCTGACAAGTGGAGGATCTGGGATTAGAACCCATGACCTCTGACTCCCAAGCCTGTGCTCTTTCCACTGAGCCACGCTGCTTCTCTAAGCCAGAGGTCATGGGTTCTAATCCAGCTCCACTACTTGTCAGCTGTGTGACTTTGGGCCAGTCACTTCACTTCTCTGTGCCTCAGTTACCTCATGTGAAAAATGGGGGTTAAGACTGTGAGCCCCGCATGGAGCAACCTGAATACCTTGTATAGACCCCAGTGCTTAGAACACTATTTGGCATATAATAAGTGCTTAACAAATACCATCATCATTATCATTTTTATTATTATTATTGCAAAAGAGTAGCAGAAATATTCCTCTGTAGATTGAACGGTCTTTATGGACAGAGATCATATCTACCAACTCTGTAGTTTTACACTTCTCCAAGCACTCAGTACAATGCTCTGCATGTAGTAAGCACTTGATAAAAATCTCCCCCTTCTAGACTGTGAGCCCGCTGTTGGGTAGGGACCGTCTCTGTGCGTTGCCAACCTGTACTTCCCAAGCGCTTAGTCCAGTGCTCTGCACACAGTAAGCGCTCAATAAATACGATTGATTGATTGATTGAATAAGGTGCAAAATAAGAAATCCAAACTATCGTGTCCACCAACTCTATTGTACCCTCCTAAGTGTTTTAGGCCATGCTCTGCACACAGTAAGCTCTCACTCAGTACGATTAATTGATTCAACCAAATCACTAACCGCAAAACCCCGAATTAGATCATCAACGCCAACCTCCCTGGCCTTCCTCCCAATCAGCCTAAGTAAGGGTTATGGATTTCTTACCAATAAAAAGTCCGCAATCCTCGCTCGACAGCGTAATACAAGCCAAGCCAATCCTCACTCCACCGCTGCCAGGAGTGAAAGATCTTTTTCTTCCTCTACGAAGAGGAGTTGGGGACTTGGCTCTGTATCCAGGACCACCCCTTAATGTGGTGCAAAAAGGTACTGAGTCAGTCCCTTTGGTTTCTGGGAAACGTAGCTTCTCCTTTCCCTCTCTACAATTCCCTTGCCAAGGCGTTTTTGGATGTTTTGGAACGCACGCAGCTCTCCTCCAAAACTGCAAAAAGTGTATTTTGAGTTCACCCAGCCTAAAACTGAATCTCCTGTAAGAATAAATTCTTCCAACCTCTGAAATTCCTTGTCTGCGGCATTCGTTTCGCCGAATGGCTATCTTCTCCAGATGACGCTGAAGTTTCTATTTCAAATAAATTCCGGATTTACCGACACTGAAGTTTCCATTTCAAATTAATCCTGGATTTACTTTATTACTGGATTTACTCTGGAGAAGCAGCGTGGCTCAATGAAAAGAGCCCAGGCTTTGGAGTCAGTGCTCATGGGTTCAAGTCCCCGCTCCGCCAATTGCCAGCTGTGTGACTTTGGGCAAGTCACTTCACTTCTCTGGGCCTCAGTTACCTCATCTGTAAAATGGGGATTAAGACTGTGAGCCCCCCATGGGACAACCTGATCACCTTGTAACCTCTTCAGCGCTTAGAACAGTGCTTTGCACATAGTAAGCGCTTAACAAATGCCATCATTATTATTATTATTTACTGATAGGCAGTGAAAAGTAAAAGCCAATTTGCTCTGTTTTGGAGGGAATCGATGAGCTGCATGTCCTGGGGCCAGTCCAACTCAGAATTCTCTAGACATTCTACTCTTTCCTTATCTTTTAGGAAAATAGATTTAAAGTTTCTTGATGTTTCACTCATTTCTGACTTTTCCTTAGCTCTCTTTCCTTCAGAAGGTCTAATTAGAGGTTCTTGAGCCAACCATCACCTACCTAGCATTGCTTTTCTGGTGTTTGTTAAGAGCCTACTGTATGTCAAGCACTGTTCTAAGCGCAGGGGACGATACAAGTAAATCAGGTTGGACACAGTCCCTGTCCCACATTTGGCTCCTAGTTTAAATCCCTGTTTTACAGATGAGGTAACTGAGGCACAGAGAAGTGAAGTGACTCATCCAAAGTCACACATCAGACAGGCGGTAGAGCCAGAATTAGAACCCAGTTCCTTCTAACTCCCAGAACAGTGCTCTATCCACTAGGCCATACTGCTTCTAATTCATAACTTCTCGAGCAATTCATAACTTCTTCAAGAAAAGGAATCCAAACAGAGAATTCTTCTGCTACGCTACTCTTCCCTGTGATAGCTGCGGGTAATAGTGATTTGAGAGCAGGAAGTAATTAACTGACTTCTACTTAACTAGTGAAGGTTTTGTGGAAAAGGTGAGATCACTTTTGGTAACATCTCCTATTTACTTTAGGTTTACTATTTATAGGAATGTCTAAATTATACATCATTAAGATATATGCATATATAATTCATTTCCAATGGAATCCCCCAGATTTTGTGCCAGTTAAGTTTGGAGAAATTAACTTTGGACTTGGCTTTAGTTTAATTTCTAGTTTTCCTCCAAATTTCTGTTACATTTTAGAGTTAAAATTAAAAGAACTCTAAGCAATACGTTTTGCTTTCCCTAAACTCTTGGGAAATTATATTTTGCAATTAAGGATTCATTCATTCATTCATTCAATCATATTTATTGAGCGCTTACTGTGTGCAGAGCATTGTACTAAGCGCTTGGGAAGTACAAGTTGGCAACATGTAGAGACGGTCCCTACTCAACAACAGGCTCACAGTCTAGAAGGGGGAGACAGACAACAAAACAAAACATGTGGACAGGTGTCAAGTCATCAGAATAAATAGAAGTAAAGCTAGATGCACATCATTAACAAAATAAAGAGAATAATAAATATGTCCAAGTAAAATAAATAGAGTAATAAATCTGTACAAACATATATGCAGGTGTTGTGGGGAGGGGAAGGAGGTAGGGTGGCGGGGTGGGGAGGAGGAGAGGAAAAAGGGGGCTCAGTGTGGGAAGGCCTCCTGGAGGAGGTGAGCTCTCAGTAGGGCTTTGAAGGGAGGAAGAGAGCTAGCTCGGCGGATGAGCCCACTGTTGGGTAGGGACCGTCTCTATATGTTGCCAACTTGTACTTCCCAAGTGCTTAGTACAGTGCTCTGCACACAGTAAGCGCTCAATAAATACGATTGAAGGAATGAATGAATGAATGTGTGGAGGGAGGGCATTCCAGGCCTCCAGGATACATTTTGAAAAACGTAAATATTTCATTCATTCATTCAATCATCTTTGTTGAGCGCTTACTGTGTGCAAAGCACTGTACTAAGCGCTTGGGAAGTCCAAGTTAGCAACATATAGAGACGGTCCCTACCCGACAGCGAGCTCACAGTCTAGAAGGGGGAGACAGATGATAAAACAAAACATATCAACATAATAAAATAAATAGAATAAATAATTAATTCATTATATTCATTCATTCATTATGAATTACTTATGTCAATTTGGCATGGGTTATTCGTTAAGATGTTTGGTTTTTCATGAAACAGTTATGTCTTATTAACCACTATTTCTTACATATTGAAACTTCACTTTTTTTTAATGGCATTTATTAAGCGCTTACAATGTGCAAAGCACGGTTCTGTTCCTCTAAGTCAGCAGTTCTCTTTCTGTTTCTCCCCACATGCACACTTTTTTTTTCAGTTGTGTATATCGGCTATTTAGAAATTACTCTTTCTGGCGAGCTATTTTAATGGTCTGAATTTCTAGCCATTTTAAGACATTTGTTCAGCTCAAAACACTAATTCCCCTCCACAGACTAACCTTAAGGTGGAATCGAAATGGAAATGATGAGCAATGCTTCAAGACTGAACGAAGTCGTGGAGGATGCAGCAGGAAAATACTCCCCAATCACCGGGCCTGCTACTTGGAGGGCAGCTGGGGAAGCCCCACCAACCTTTGGGTGAAGAGGGTGAATTGATTCCCCTTGGAGCTGAAAATGGAACTGAAATGTTTATTCTGTTCTTTACCCTCTGCTTGTAAAGCACTGTGTCCCTGGCCCAGCCCCAGAATCTGCAGGGCTAAGTCAGAAAGTTCGTCTCTCACCCTTTTTTTCTCTTTCGCTTCTCCTATTTCTTACCTCCCGTCGCCTCCTTTTCCCCTCCTCCCTGTTGCCCTGACTTTATGAAGAATATCATAAGGGTCTTTCTATCTATTTGTGTCCTGGGCCCCCCATTAATCCATGCCTGATGAAATGGGGGCGGGGAGTGGGGGTAACCGAACACTTTGGCAGATTAAATGGTCAAGGCTGAGTGAGGTTAAAGGTTTATATCGGAGAAGACCAGAGAATTACCCTGATAATTCAGGCCCTCCAAAAATATTTTGGCTTGAATAATTTGGATACTTAAAGTAAAAGCGGTTTTTAATCAGAAATTTCTGGATCACTGAAGCTAAAGGGTATAATTGTATTCATTCATTCATTCATTCAATCGTATTTATTGAGCGCTTACTGTGTGCAGAGCACTGGACTAAGCACTTGGGGAGTCCAAGTTGGCAACATATAGAGACGGTCCCTACCCAACAGCGGGCTCACAGTCTAGAAGGGGGAGACAGACAACAAAACAAAACATATTAACAAAATAAAATGAATAGAATAAATATGTACAAATAAATTCATTCATTCATTCAATCGTATTTATTTAGCGCTTACTGTGTGCAGACCACTGTACTAAGCACTTGGAAAGTACAAGCTGGCAACATACAGAGACGGTCCCTACCCAAAAGTGGGCTCACAGTCTAGAAGGGGGAGACAGATAACAAAACAAAACACGTTAACAAAATAAGATGAATAGAATAAATGTGTACAAATAAATTCATTCATTCATTCAATCATATTTATTGAGCGCTTACTGTGTGCAAAGCACTGTACTAGGCGCTTGGGAAGTCCAACTTGGCAACATATAGAGACGGTCCCTACCCAACAGCGGGCTCACAGTCTAGAAGGGGGAGACAGACAACAAAAGAAAACATATTAACAAAATAAAATAAATAGAATAAATACGCACAAATAAATAGAGTAATAAATATGTACAAACAACTAAACATATAGACAGGTGATGTGGGGAGGGGAAGGAGGTAAGGCGGGGGGGATGGGGAGGTGGAGAAGGGGGAGAAGGGGGCTCAATCTGGGAGAAACTCCCAGAGAAACTCCCAGAGAAACTGGTTCAGGTAATTGGCTAGCGTGAACCTAGACAATTGGAAAAGTGATGATTAAGTTTACCAAGAAGTCAAGACGAGTGCAAACAAGTGAAGCAGTGTTGTCTAGTGGATAGAGCGTGGGCCTGGGATTCAGAAGGGCCTGTGTTCTAGTCCCAGCTCTGCCCCTTGTCTGCTGTGTGATCTTGGGCAAGTCACTCCACTTGTCTGTACCTCAGTTACCTCATCTGAAAAATGGTGATTAAGACTGCCAGCCCCATGTGGGAGCCCAACCTGATTAGCTTGTATAATAATAACAATAATGATGGCATTTATGAAGCGCTTACTATGGGCAGAGTACTGTTCTAAGCACTGGGGAGTTTACAAGGTGATCAGGTTGTCCCACGTGGGGCTCACAGTCTTAATCCCCATTTTACAGATGAGATAACTGAGGCACAGAGAAGTTAAGTGACTTGCCCAAAGTCACACAGCTAAGTGGCAGAGCTGGGATTTGAACTAATGACCTCTGACCCCAAAGCCCGGGCTCTTTCCACTGAGCCACGCTGCTTCCCCATGTATCTATCCCAGTGCTTAGAATATAGTATATATTCTATATTCTATGCCTAGTATATAGTAAGTGCTTAACAAATGCCATTAAAATAAAAAGTGAAAGCAAATAAAAATCTGAAGATCACCTATTTTAAAATCCCAAGTAATGTGATCTCCTAGAACAGGTTCTCATTCTGTATCTTTCTTCCTCTTCTGGATCTCCAAATGACTTTCAAGAGAGTTGATAGGTAGGAGACCCACCCAGGGGAGAGAAGGAATAGGGAAACAGGAGCCAAACTCGATCTTTTCAACAAGCATTCCCTTTTGGGCACAGCTGAACACGTAACATCTCACTTGGTAAGATGATGCTATTCCAGAGCACGCAGGGCTTCAGTAATGGACATTCTTTTCAACAGATAATTTAATCAATTTAAATTAATTTCATTTAAAAGGGTAAGAGGGGTCATCTTCAGGAAGAGACGATGAAACAGGTTATTAATCTATTAATCGTATTTATAAGAGTGCTTACTCTGTACAAAATGCTTAGGAGAATACAATATAACAGAGTTGGGTTATACTCCCTGCCCACAAAGACCTTAGAGTCTTAAAGGGGGAAACAGATATTACTCTCATCTGCTGTGTGATCTTGGGCAAGTCACTCCACTTGTCTGTACCTCAGTTACCTCATCTGAAAAATGGTGATTAAGACTGCGAGCCCGATGTGGGAGCCCAACCTGATTAGCTAGTATAATAATAATGATGATGATGGCATTTATTAAGCACTTACTATGTGCAAAGCACTGTTCTAAGCACCGGGGAGTTTACAAGGTGATCAGGTTGTCGATAAACTCTGGGTGTGTATATAAGTGCTGTGGGGCTGAGTGTCGACTGAATCGCGGATGCGAATCCAAGGGCAGGGGCGACACAGAGAGGGAGGAGAAGAAATGAGAGCTTAATCAGGGAAGGCCTCTTGGAGGAGATGTGCTTTTGGTAAGGCTTTGAAGGTGGGGAGAGTAATCTTCCGTCGGATATGAGGTGGGAGGGTGTTTCAGGCCGGAGGCAGGATGTGGGTAATGGGTCGGTGGCGAGGTAGACAACATCAAGATACAGTGAGAAGATTGGCATTAGATGAGTGAAGTTTGTGGGCTGCGTCGTAGTAAGAAATCAGAGAGGTAAGGTAGGAGGGGGCAACGTGATCGAGTGCTTTAATGCCTAGGGTAAGGAGGTTCTGTTTGATGCAGAGGTGGATGGACACTCTCTGGAGATTCATGAGCAGTGGAGAAACGTGGACTGAACAATTCTGTAGAAAAATGATCCAGGCAAGCGGAGTGAAGTATGGACTGAAGTGGGGAAAGAAAGGAGGCAGAAAAGTCAGTAAGGGGGGCTGATGCAGTAAATCAAGGCAGGATACAATACAACAGGGTTAGTAGACCCATTCCCTGCCCATAAAATGCTTGCAGTCTAGCTAGAAAAAGAAAATGTCTAGAATTACAGGCACTGTTGGCTTTCTTTGGGATTCGAAACAAAACACTTTATTCTGAAGATAAATCAATCTACAATCTCCCTTTTTAAATGGTATTTGTTAAGCACTTCTAAATGGTATATGCCAGACACTGTACTGAGCACTGGCTAATCAGGTTGGACCGTGTCCAGGTCCCTTTCTCGGTATCAGTTTCCCCATCTGCCAAATGGGGCTAATAATACCGGCTTACAAAATGTATTGCCACTCAATTCCCCTTTCTGCATTCAGTTGGAACCAAGGCGGGCCTGTCTTCTCCTGGCTCTCCGCACCTGCTTCCTCCATTCGCACCAGGATGTAGGGACCTGTTCTCGGATTTATTCCGTGCAAAGCACTGTACTAGTGCTTGGGAGAATGCCATAGAGTTAGTGGGTACAATGCCTGCCCTCAAGGAGTTTAGAGTCGGGTCGGATCTGAAGATGACTAGAACGCCGTGTACAGCTTGGGAGAAGCTCACTTATGCCCCGCTGTGGGAGCCCACCTCAGCCAGGCAGAAATTTCTTCTTGAAATGATTGAAGTTCAGGGGTCCCCTTTCCCCAATTCACCAGAAAAATGTTCTATCTCCCCCTTTCCAGCCTAGTCTTCTCTATTACTGTGGCCCCCGTCGCGCATTCGCCTCGTTATCTCCCATCGTGTTTATATGCTGTTTCACATCTCTTCTTGTAACTTTTATTTTTTTTTTACCACCCTAACCTGGTGAACCATCACTACCCTGGTGTCTTCCTCGTCTGCTGGTCTTTGCCCCCCAGAGCTACAGAGTTGAGCGCCCAGGCCGGGGCCAGGTTGAGGGGAAGAGCACGCGGCATGGTGATGCTGGAGGTGGGGAGGCTTGGAGGAGGTTGGAGCCTCTTCCTAACCCTCAACGGCTGCTACTGCTGCTTGACCTTCCCCTGTCCTTCCTAGTCAGACCTTAGCATCGCCTTCCCCGTCTCCAGCCCCCACCAGACTAACTTTTGGGCCACAGAAGGAGCCCAGAGGGCTGAGCAGCAGGCGGGGGGACAATGGGGAAAAGGGACAGCTCTGGGAAGAAGGAGGAGGCCAGGAAAAGTCAAGTGCCAGAGAGGGAGGACGGGGGCAGAACACCCTGGGGTTGGGGGTGGAGCTAACTTAATTTAGGTTGACAGGAAAGGGATCGAGGACACAACTTCTGAGGCTCCTAGAGGAGCAAAATTCACGTTTCTCATAGATCACTCTCTGACATCCCCTTCCTTCCTCTCCCCCTCGCCCCCCTCTCCATCCCCCTCATCTTACCTCCTTCCCTTCCCCACAGCACCTGCATATATGTTTGTACATATTTATTACTCCATTTATTTTACTTGTACATATCTATTCTATTTATTTTATTTTGTTATTATGTTTGGTTTTGTTCTCTGTCTCCCCCTTTTAGACTGTGAGCCCACTGTTGGGTAGGGTCTGTCTCTATATGTTGCCAACTTGTACTTTCCAAGCAGTGCTCTGCACACAGAAAGTGCTCAATAAATACGATTGATTGATTGATTGAGAGGCCCGGCCAGTTTCATACCTGACAGTCCACCGACATCCCCACTCTTTCTCCGATGAGGAATGTGTCTATTAGATTGTACTCTCATTAAGTCGTTCATTCAATCGTATTTACTGAGCATTTACTGTGGGCACAGCACTGTACTAAGTGCTTGGAAAATACAATGCAGCAACAAATACGGACAATCCCTGCCCACAACGGGCTCACAGTTTAGAAGGGGGGAAGGCAGACAGCAAAACAAGTAAACAGGCATCAGTAGCATCATTATAAATAAATAGAATTATAGATATATGCACATCATTAACAAAAATAAATAGAATTATAAATATGTATATTTACCTTACCTCCTTCCCTTCCCCACAGCACCTGTATATATGTATATATGTTTGTACATATTTATTACTCTACATATGTTTGTACATATTTATTCTATTTATTTTATTCTGTTAATCTGTTTTGTTTTGTTCTCTGTCTCCCCCTTCTAGACTGTGAGCCCACTGTTGGGTAGGGACTGTCTATGTTGCCACCTTGTACTTCCCAAGTGCTTAGTCCAGTGTTCTGCACACAGTAAGCACTCAATAAATACGACTGAATGAACGAAATATGTACATACACTCTCTCCCAAGTGCTTAGTACAGTGCTCTGCACACAGTAAGAGCTCAATAATTACAATTGATTGACTGACTCCTTTGTGGTTGAGGCAGTGCGGCACTCAGGATGCATCCAGCTTGACGCGCAGCTGCTTTGGGGAATGAGGACCCCAAGTCACTCTCTCCTGTACAGAACGGCACCTTGCCCCCATCTGTCTTCCTCCTCCCACAAAGTTGACTGAGTAGTAATAATAGTAACAATATTTACTGAGCTCTGACCGGGTAATGCACCGTGCTAAGTAATAATAATAATAATAATAATAATAATGGCATTTATTTAGCGCTTACTACTGTACTAAGCGCTGGGGAGATTACAAGGAGATCAGGTTGTCCCACTGGGGGCTCACAGTCTTCATCCCCATTTTACAGATGAGGGAACTGAGGCCCAGAGAAGTTAAGTGACTTGCCCAAAGTCCCACAGCTTGACAATTGGCAGAGCCGGGATTCGAACCCATGACCCCTGACTCCAAAGCCCGGGCTCTTTCCACTGAGCCACGCTGCTTCTCTATTTAGTATTTACGATGTGTCACATAAGGAAATGACAGATTCTCTGCCCACAACGAGCTTCTATTCTAAAGGGAGAGGCAGATTTTTTTAAATGGTATTTGTTAAGGGCTTATTATGTACCAGACACTGTACTAAGTGCTGGGGTAGATGCAAGATACCCACATTAGACTCAGTCCAGGTCCCACAAGGGGCTCACAGGCTTAACCCCTGTATTATTTGTTTGTACGTATTTATCACTCTATTTATTTTATTTGTACATATTTACTCTATTTTATTTTGTTAATATGTTTTGTTTTGTTGTCTGTCTCCCCCTTCTAGACTGTGAGCCCACTGTTGGGTAGGGACCGTCTCTATATGTTGCCAACTTGTACTTCCCAAGCACTTAGTACAGTGCTCTGCACTTAGTAAGCGCTCAATAAATACGATTGAATGAATGAATGAATGAATCCTCATTTTACAGATGAGGCTCAGAGAAGTTAAGTGACTTGGCCAAGGTCACACAGCAGACAAATGGCTGAGCAGGGATTGGAACCCTGCTCCTCTGACTCTGAGACCCGTGCTCTCTTCATTAAGCCACACTGCTTCTCTTGAAAATATTTGCAAATAGAAAGGGAATGAAAAATGACCCAAAAATATTGGTTTGACCTAAAAACTTTAAAAAGACTTTCAAGGGGCTTGTGGAAAATTGCACTTATGTACATAGCCGAAATTTATTTATATTAATGTCTGTCTCCTCTTCAAGACTATAAGCTCACTGCGGTTAGGGTAGTTGTCTATCAACTCTGTTATATTGTACAAGCTCTCGGTACAATGCTCTGCACACAGTAAACTCTTAATAAATAAAATTGATAGAAATTAGAATGAGAATCACAACTCCATGAAGAAATCCACTGTCCTACCGAAGGCAGGGAAAGAAGATACGAGATGTTTACTTGAATTCTTCACTATAAAATTCCACTTTATATTTTTCCTCTGTAAGAGTCAAAAAGTCAATCTTTTGGAAAAGTGGGGAAAAGTTTCTGCAACCCAAATGGACGAGAGGTTTCAGAGTTGGAGAATCACCCCACTTGTCTTTAGTATTATTCAAAAAATCCAGGCATTTGGTTGTGTAAACAAGGGACACTGGAGTGTCTGTCATTATTGGCCAGATTATGAAATTAAATCAATGTAAGGAAGATTCCTGGTAGGTGTTTCAAAAGATGACACGTATTTAAACAACTTTTATGCCTTTCAAAATAAAGAACTATTTTTTACAGAATCGTAAAACACTTATTCATTACTCCCCGCCCCCCTCATACATTTCCTTTTTTCTGTCACAAGCTACTGATTTGCACTGTTTCGTTGGTGAGAAGATTAAAGGCATCTGTGTCTCCTAGGGAGGAAACATTGGCGGTGAGTAAGTGCCTGTTTTATCTATTGCTATGGAACTCTTTTTACTAATTTACACAAGATAGAGTAAGTGTGACTCAAAAGCTTTGTGCAGCTACAGCCAAGAGGTCTGCAGAATTATTGTGGAAAAAAAAAATCATCAAGATGGGGAAAGACCCAGAATGGGGAGTGTGTGGCAGCCTCATTTGGGGTTGAACTCATTAATATCCTCAACAGCGGAGTTCAGTGGATTAAATTAGGAAAATAATAGATTGAGAAATGCTTAGCAGAGCTAAGTGTAAGATTTTGCTGGAAAAATTGCACAGGATTGCAGAGTTTTCCGAATGAAAATGAACTGTGGCTGGAAAGCCCTGTTGCAAAATGGGCCTCTAGGGAAAAATGACCACCTCTGGTAAATTGCTGCAGTTTTCTACTTCAAGTCAGGGTGGAGGACAGTTGAGGGGGACAGATGGCCATTTTTCTGCCTAGACTGGGTGATCTACAGGACCTAGAAGACAGAAAATCCCTGCCTCTGAGGCAACCGATTTGTCCTGATCCCTGGAGGCTGCAAATTTGTTCTAGGACCTGAAAGTAACATCTGGGTACTGTTTTCACCCAGTGATAAAGTCATGAGAATCAGACTAATGACAGATGAATACGACTTCTCTATGAAGTTCAGAATGGAGGGGGGATGTCCACATGGCCTTGAGCCTGGATTATGTAATAATAATAATGATGGTATTTGTTAAGCGTTTGCTATGTGCAAAGAACTGTTCTAAGCGCTGGGGGGATACAAGGTGATCAGGTTGTAATAATAATAATAATAATAATGGCATTTATTAAGTGCTTACTATGTGCAAAGCACTGTTCTAAGCGCTGGGGAGGTTGCAAGGTAATCAGGTTGTCCCACGGGGGGTTCACAGTCTTCATCCCCATTTTACAGATAAGGGAACTGAGGCCCAAAGAAGTGAAGCGACTTGCCCAAAGTCACACAGCTGGCGGAGCCGGGATTTGAACCCATGACCTCTGTCTCCAAAGCCCGCGATCTCTCCACTGAGCCACGCTGCAAAGACAGGAAATAGATAAAGAGGAATTAGAGAATATGTGTGTAATGATGATTTTCCTGATTATTGCCTGTTGACTTCCCTTGCACCTGTACAGCTTTTTCTACTCAGAGAGCCCAGCTGGGCCTCTCAGTTACATACCGTGGCTCAGTGGAAAGAGCCCAGGCTTTGGAGTCAGAGGTCATGGGTTCGAATCCCCACTCCACCACATGTCTGCTGTGTGACCTTGGGCAAGTCACTTAACTTCTCTGAGCCTCAGTTCCCTCATCTGTAAAATGAGGAATAAGACTGTGAGCCCCACGTGGGACAACCTGATCACCTTGTATCCCCCCAGCGCTTAGAGCAGTGCTTTGCACATAGTAAGCACTTAACAAATGCCATCATTATTATTATTATTATAGCTGCAAGTAGTGACCGGCTGGTTCTCTGAGGCCCTAAAGATTTTTTCAAGAGATTAGAGAGAGCCCTTCATGCACGAAAACTCAAGTGGGTAAGGCGAGTGTCCTCCTTATGCAAGGAGGAGAGGTGAAACCTGTGTGGGCTTGAATTCCTGAAAATATAGCTTGTATGAAGTAAAGAGCTGATTCATTCATTCAGTCGTATTTATTGAGCGCTTACTCTGCGCAGAGTGCTGTACTAAGCGCTTGGAAAGTATGAGTCGGCAACGGATATAGTCCCTAACCAACAATGGGCTCACAATCTAGATGCCCTTATCTGTATCTATCAGCCCAAGACAGATTTCCTGGAAAAAATCATTCATTTTTTTAAAAACGGCATTTATTAAGCACTTACTATGTGCTGTTCTAAGCGCTGGGGAGGATACAAGTTGATCAGGTTGTCCCCCAAGGGGCTCACAGTTTTAATCCCCATTTTACAGATGAGGTAACAGGCACAGAGAAGTTAAGTGACTTGCCCAGAGTCACACAGCTGATAAGTGGCAGAGCAGGGATTTGAGCCCGCAATCTCTGACTCCAGAGCCATGCTGCTTCTTCATTTCAACATCAGCTCTTTGGTCACCCTCGTTCTAACACTGAGGCATCTTAATGCGATTAGGATGTAATAATAATAATAATAATAATGGCATTTATTAAGCACTTACTATGTGCAAAGCACTGTTCTAAGCTCTGGGGAGGTTACAAGGTGATCAGGTTGTCCCACGGGGGGCTCACCGTCTTAATCCCCATGTTACAGATGAGGTAACTGAGGCCCAGAGAAGTGAAGTGACTTGCCCACAATCTGTGAAGTTCCACATTCTGTGGTTCACTCTACTTTAGGAATAAATAGTGAATGAGGTTCCTGGTTTCTAAATCCAGCTCCTCTCCCCAGCCCGGTGAATCCTAAACTAGTTTTTGTGTTTTTTCTGCTACCAGATTTCTTGAGAATGGATCTAATAGCTCATGTTCCAGGAGGAGTAGCAGCGTGGCCTAGTGGAAAGAACATGGGCCTGGGATTTGGAGGTCCTGGGTTCTAATTCTGACTCCGTCAATTGCTTGCTTCATGTCCAACCTGATTCACTTCTACCCCAGCTCTTAGAACGTGCTCGACACATAGGAAGTGCTTAACAAGCATAATAATAGTAACAATAATAATAAAGAAAGCTAAGACTTCAGCTGGTCAGGTAGAAAACCTTCCAAATGCTTTCCATGCTTAACAGACGTGAGCAGGCTTAATTAGAATAGATTTTCAGGACAAATCTTTTTTTAATGGCATTTGCTAAGCACTTACTGCGTGTCAAGGACTATTCTCGGAACTGGGGTAATAATACTAACCGCAATGATGGCATTTGTTAAGCACTTACTATGTGCGAAGCACTGTTCTCAATACAAGTTAATCAGACTGAATACGGGACTTTTCCCTCATGGGGCTCACTGTCTAAGCAGCAGGGGGAATTGATTTGAATTTCCATTTTGCAGATGAGGAAACTGAGGCACAGATAAGTGACTTGCCCAAGGTCACACAGCAGACAAGTGGTGGAGCTGGAATTAGAACCCAGGTCCTCTGTCTCCCAGGCTTATGCTTTGGCCACTAGGCCATATGGTTCCCCAGGCTTCATTCATTCATTCATTTATTCAATCGTATTTATTTATTTATTCATTCATTCATTCAATCGTATTTATTGAGCACTTACTGTGTGCAGAGCACTGGACTAAGCGCTTGGGCAGTACAAGTTGGCAACATATAGAGACGATCCCTACTCAACAGTGGGCTCACAGTCTAGAAGAACTGTTTCATTCATTTATTGAATGAAACGGATACGATTCACTGCATATATAAATATTTTGCACATAATTATACATCGATAAAGTATTTGCACTTTGTTACGCAAAGAAGCTTTTCTGACAGTGAAATTCACTTACTAGCCCGTGTGTAGCTGGAAAGACTATGGAAGCAGTGTGGCCTAGTGAGAAACAGTATCATCTAGCGGAAAGAGCACAGGCCTGGGAATCAGAAGGAGCTGGGTTCTAAACCCCACTCTGCCACTTGTCTGCTGTGCGACCTTGGGCAAGTCACTTCGCCTCTCTTGCCTCAGTTACCTCATCTGTAAAATGGGGATTACAACTGTGACCACCCCCCCCGCCCCCACCAAGGTGGGACATGGAGTCTGTCCAACCTGGTTAACTTGTGTAATAATAATAATAATAATAATAATAATAATAATAATAATAATAATGGTATTTGTTAAGCGCTTATTATGTGCCAATAAATACGATTGAATGAATGAATGCCAAGCATTGTTCCAAGCACAGGGCGGATACAAGGTGATTAGGTTATCCTATGTGGGGCTCACAGTCTTAATCCCCATTTTACAGATGAGGGAACTGAGGCCCAGAGAAGTTGTGACATGCCCAAAGTCACACAGCTGACAAGACTGTGAGCCCACTGTTGGGTAGGGACCGTCTCTCTACGTTGCCAACTTGTACCTCCCAAGCGCTTAGTACAGTGCTCGGCACACAGTGAGCGCTCAATAAATACGATTGAATGAATGAATGAATGAAGCGGCAGACCTGGGATTCGAGCCCATGACCTCTGACTCCCAAGCCCACTGAGCCACGCTGCTTCTCTAATGTATCTGTATCTGCCCTAGCACTTAGTACAGTGCTTAACATATAGAAAGCACTTAAAAATGCCTTTTTTTAAAAAAAAGAAGATCACTGCAGGACTTACAGTCCCAACACATGGTACACACACAGTGACGGCCCTTGGTTAGGTTGCCATGTTTCTTGTTGGCGGCGTCTTGTGCCATTTTCACTTCTGCTCCCTGTTTCACTATCCTTACAAAGGATCTGCTCAGAAAAAAAAAGAATTCTCTTTTTTTATTGCAGTGTACTATGGTGTCCATCTGCAGCAATTGACTCCCAATTTCTAGCTGAGATGGAGAAGCAGCAGTGTGGCCTGGGAGCCAGAGGACCCGGATTTTAAACCAGGCTCCTCCACTTACCTGCTGTGTGACTTGGGGCAAGTCACTTAACTTCTCTCTGCCTCAGTTCCCTCATCCGCAAAATGAAGATTTAATACCCCTTTTCTCTCCTCCAAATGGAGACTGTGAGCCCCATGTGGGAACTGATTATATTGTATCTACCCCAGCACTCAGTACGGTGCTTGGCACATAGTAAGCATTTAACATATCCTGTTATTACTAGGATTTATTAGGATACAGAGAAGCAGCGTGGCTCAGTGGAAAGAGCCCGGGCTTGGGAGTCAGAGGTCGCGGGTTCTAATCACGGCTCCCCCACATGTCTGCTGTGTGACTTTGGGAAAGTCGCTAACATCTCTGAGTCTCAGTGACCTCATCTGTAAAATGGGGATTAAGACTGTGAGCCCCATGTGGGACAACGTGATCACCTTGTATTCCCCCCCAGAGCTTAGAACAGTGCTTCGCATATAGTAAGCACTTAACAAATGTCATCATTATTATTATTATTATTATTTTACATAGCCTGGAGCTTCATTTTACAGCATCCTTCAAGTGTTTCCACTCTTCTCCTCGATTTTTAATTTCCCAACTTCAGTTTACTATACAAAAGCTGCTGGACATCCTACTTTTGTTCGCTCTCATCACATGTCCTACCCAGGGGCAGCTGTGTTGAGGTGAACAGAGTTTCAGTGCTAAGAAACTGATTTAGTTTTTGGTTTCCATTGCTTGTGACTTTGTCTTGGCATTTGATGTTCAGGATCGCCTACAGGTGATGCTATTAGAAGATGTTGCACTTTCTGTGGGGACTCCAGGTCTCACAGAGTGAAGATTACGTAGCCCTTCGGCTCTGTAGACCTTCAGTTTGGTCTAGGGCCTAAAACCATACAGGCACCCCCTCCGCCACTTGACAATCTCCCTGAGGATGTGCTGGCCTCCTTGATTCTGTTTTCTTCTGCCTGGTTTATCTGAACATCCTTGGTTATGGTGCCATTTAGGTAACAGAAGTCTGTGATGGCATTTAGCGTTGAGTTACTGCTAAAGATTTTTGTTTGTGTGAACAGAACAGGAAAATAAGTCCTGAATGCCTGGCTGATTCGGGTTATTGCCACGAGGCCTGGGAATCTGAAGATCTGAGATAATAATAATACTAATGATGGTATTTGTTAAGCGCTTACTATGTGCCAAGCACTGTTCCAAGTGCTCCGCCAAGTGCCTGCTCCATGACTTTGGGCAAATCATTTAACTTGTCTGTGCCTCAGTGTCTTCATCTGCAAAATGGGGATTCAATACCTATTCTCCCCTCTACTTAGACTGGATGCCCCATGTGGGACCTGATTATCTTGTATCTACCCCCGTGTTTAGTACAGTGTTTGGCACATAATAAGTGCTAAACAAATACTGCAATCATTATTATTATTAGGAGGAGGAGGAGGAGTATTAGTAATTGTGTAGTACTAATAATAATAAAGTGGTTTGCACTCTTACACATCTATCTATATCTTCTTGGGTGTATGTGCCTGTAGGGTACAGTCATTTGAATAGAACGATTCTTGAAAGGATCTCTCTAGGACTGTGAATGGTACTCAAAGTCTTTTAAATTGGCAGATTTCCACAGGAGTGGAAGTACAGCCTAACACCTCCATTTAAGCCTTTCACGGGACGCTTTAACATGGGTAAGAAATCAATGGTGTTTATTGGGTGCTTACTGTAGGCAGAGTAGAGGAAATTGAAAAAGACAGACTCCTTTCCCTGGTGGTGATGGGGTATCGACTGGACAAGGGATGACATGTGATTCCATCATAACATATTATAAATGCTTAATTTTTTATAGTGCTGCCATAAATCGGTGTCTCTGACCTATTTTGCAATGCAGAGTG
The DNA here is from genome assembly GCF_015852505.1 of Tachyglossus aculeatus. Lineage (NCBI taxonomy): Eukaryota > Metazoa > Chordata > Mammalia > Monotremata > Tachyglossidae > Tachyglossus > Tachyglossus aculeatus. The sequence continues at coordinate 36,522,122 of NC_052067.1, read as the reverse complement.
GTGTGGTACTTTCTGGCTAACAAATATTTCTTTCTCTAGTCACGAGGTCGTCCAAGATGGACGGCCCATTAACGACAACGCAATTCTTCTACGATTACGGAGGAGAACCCTGCCAAAAAATTGATGTCCAACTCACTGGGGCACAGTTGCTGCCGCCCCTCTACTCGCTGGTGTTCATCTTTGGCTTTGCAGGAAATGGTCTGGTTGTTCTGATCTTGATAAAATACAAGAAACTGAAAACCATGACCGACATCTACCTCCTCAACCTGGCCATTTCCGATTTACTGTTTCTCTTCACCCTCCCGTTTTGGGCTTACTACGCGGCAGACCAGTGGCTGTTAGGAGACGCCGCCTGTAAGATCTTTTCCGGAGTTTACTACCTGGGCTTTTTCAGCGGGATCTTTTTCATCATCCTGTTGACCCTAGACCGGTACTTGGCGATCGTCCATGCCGTGTTCGCTTTAAAAGCCAGAACCGTCTCCTGCGGCACCGTGACAAGCATCTGCACCTGGGCCGTGGCCCTGTTAGCCTCCGTTCCCGGGTTCCTCTTCAACAGATCCCAGAAGGCGGAGGACCGGTACATTTGCAGCACTTATTTTCCGACGGGCCAGGATTTGGCTTGGAAGACTTTCCAGACTCTCCAGATGAACATCCTGGGACTCGCCGTGCCGCTGCTGGTCATGATCGTGTGCTACACGGGAATTATCAAAACTCTGCTGAGGTGTCGGAACGAGAAGAAGAAGCATAAGGCGGTCAGGCTCATTTTTCTAATCATGCTCATTTACTTTCTTTTCTGGGCCCCCTACAACCTCGTCCTTCTCCTCAACACTTTCCAAAGCTCCTTTGGCCTGAACAACTGCGACAGCTCCAACAGACTCGACCGAGCGATGCAAGTGACGGAGACTCTGGGGATGACCCACTGCTGCATCAACCCCGTGATTTATGCCTTCGTGGGTGAAAAGTTTAGGAGATACGTTTCTCTGTTTTTCCAAAAGCACGTCGCCAAGTTCTTCTGCAAAAGCTGTCCCGTATTCTATATCGAGACGGCCGATCGGACAAGTTCCACCTACACCGCATCCACTGGAGAACCGGATTTCTCTGCAGGTTTGTAAAAAGGAGCCTGCATTTTTTAGTTTTTCAAAGCCCTGCACTGTTTTCCTAAAATTTGGAGAAATGAACAAAAATAAGCCTTTGGGATGTGGACACAAAGATGCATTTCCCATGTGCCTGTCATGGTTTTCTGAACAACTTTTAGTTGCAACATATCTACGACATAGCAAGGAAAACATTTGAGTTCTCAAACGACTTTTCATCCTCAGTATGTCACTTAAAGGAAGATGACTTCAAACTCTTGTCACTACTCCGCTCTTCCCCATATGCACACTTAATTACAGCACTCTTTTTCCATTCCTGAGAGTTCTTTGCAAGGACAGAAATGGGTGATTTTGTGCCCAAAACAATAGCACCCCTCCTCTCCATTCTGAGTGTGTTCCTCATGCCCCTCCTCAATCCATAGTTTCTCTGGGAGCTTCTTTAAGAGTTGTAGCCCCGCACGATGTCTCTGGCTACTTGCCCGCTGATATGCGTGATTGAGTTTCCTCATTTTCACAGCAGCCACCCTAGAATGGGATCGGGATCTGAGTCTGTGGCAGATGAACCAAAACCAGCCCTTGGAAACACCCTGGACACGTTTTCCATGGCCAGATTACTGACCCTGGCTCTTAAAACATCCCTATCAGAACCCTCCACTTGTGGCACTCCAGGGAAGGAGATGAGAGGTGGGATGGGAGATATTTGGGAGGCCAAATGAGGCAATTGGGCAGTGGAATGATTTCCAAATCCTCAGCCCCAGACTCTGATCTGAGTTCCCTCACTGATCCGGGCAGGAGACAGTGGGGTTACTGAGGCAGCATTTAACTCTTCTTCTTAAACTTCCACACCCTATGAACCCGGGGGTCACAGAAGACGGCTTGACTGGAGCTAATGCCCACAACTCTTTAGAATCAGTGAAATCCCCTCAGGGTACCTATCTCCAGGGTCTGTAATACTCTCAGATTGGGGTGGAGTACAGAAAGTATGAAACCTTCACAGCTAGAACAAGCTTTGCAGGCAAAGTGAGAGGCATGCCATTAGTGGAACACCCCTGTTTCAAGCCCCCATCCATGGGTGAGAAGTGGTGGGTGAAAGAAAGGAGTCCAGCTAGGGTGGCCACTTATCTGATTTTATATCTGGGCAGTCCAGTTTTATCCCAGACAGTCTGGTTTTTGTCTGGTCTGCCCCCTGAACAATACCGATGTGGCACCAGATGACTCTACAGCCGGTATTTTCATTTTAAGAGTTCAACTTCCCTCTGTCTCAGCACCTGCCTCCTAGTTCTGTGGCTCAAAAGTGGCAGCCGTATTCAACAGGAAAAGTCAGGAATCTCCCTCAGAAAATGCCCAAGTTCAGGCAGACTTGGGTACACTTTCACAAAATGCTGTGTGTGATGTCGTTGCGTCACACTTGGCTCCAGTTGGAGTATGCATACAGTTACATCAGTCTCATTATCCAGCATTCACCCTTCCTCACACTGGCTACCTTAAATCCATCAGGTTGAGGAGGATTTGACGGTGCGGTTGTCCGTTTGGGCGATACCCATTTCCTTTTGGCCCACACAATTACATTTAATCAAATGTTTTTGACCCGTTGCTTTTAGAACCCTAATTTTTGAGTTGATTATAAAAGATGGGGAAAATATCTCTTCATTATCAAGGAATAGTTCAGAAGTATGCAAATCGTTCTACACACCTCCCTCCTACCTAGACTGTGAGTCCCCTGTGGGACAGGGACTGTGTCCGACCTGATTAATTTGTAGATACCCCAGTGCTTAGTAAAATGCTTGAGCCATGGTAAGCATTGTAACAAACACAATAGTAATAAAACATAATCCATATATAATAACAGCACCATTCGCTTTTCCGAGGAACATTCAGTGCCTTTCTACTGAGAGCACCAATTCCTTTTTGGACGCTATTTCATTTACTCCCTCTTCTTTGACTGTGAGCCCCATATGGGACAGGGACCGTGTCCAATCTACCCCAGCGCATAGTACAGTGCTTGGCACGTAGGAAGTGCTTACAAATCCCGTGATTTTTTATCCGCATTATGCCCTTTAAGGTTATTGGAGACCGTGGGGAAAGAGCAGTCTCGCAGTGGAGTGAATGGGCAGAACCCGTATTGTCGAGCATCCGAAGGGGAGCTTATGGAAGAGGTTTGGAGCCAGTAGGTTCCTAAAACCCATTCAAAGAGTTTGTGTGTGTGAATGCGAGTTCAGAGAGAAGGAGCCACAATACACGGTATTGAGGGTTCCAGCTGCTAGACAGAAAATAACCAATCCTCTTGTCTAAAGAAAATGGAGTTACCATTAATAATCAGATCTTCATTAAGAATGGTTGATTATCCAGATAATCCATAGCCAAAATATACACTTAGATTTCAATTATCTGGACATTTCAGACAAAACCTTCCCTCTCACTTAAAATGTCTCAATAAATAAGGCCAGACAATTTTTTTTATAGCCTTTCCGTCTTACTACGTGTCAAACACTATTCTAAGTGCTGGGGTAGATACACGTAAATTAGTCCCTGTCCCATACGACACTGACAGGTCAAAATATAATCCGCTGGGGAAGATATGCCCTGGGTGGTATGTAAATATGGGCAGATTTCTAATTGAATATTCACTCTTCTGTAGCATAGGTTCAGAGAAAGTTTCAGAAAGGAGGGAGAAAATTCACAACTAGATGGTTTTGATGACGATATAACAGGTTCAATAGAAAAGTTTGAAATGAGTAGTCGCATTATGGTTAGAAAAAAATCAGATTACAGTTGCCTTTTTTCATCACTGAAGATGTACATTAAATGTGTAAATAAATACATTTCTGAAAAATGTTTTTGCTTTTCATTCTGCAAAACACAAAAACTGGAATGCCCGTTGCAGGTCAGCTTTTAAAAACAAGTGGAGGCATTATCTCTCCTTCCCTGTCACCTTCAGCTGCTCGTTGTCTAGGCCCTCCTTTTCCTCTGTCTTCAACCATGCTAATCAATGGTATTTATTGAGTGCTTACAATGCGCAGAGCACTGTACTACACTCTTGGGAGAGTACAATATAGTAGGAAGATATGATTCCTGCTCTTCTTGATGCTTACAGTGTAGCAGGAGAGGCAGACACTGAACAAGTTACAGGAAACAGGAAGCAGTAGAGCATAAAAATATGTAGATAAGTGCTGAGTACCTATATACTTGGGCGATGGAGAAGTGCTGAGGTGGCAGTTAATGGAATATAGAGTGGGGAGATGAGAGATTAATTGGAAATGCTTTCTGGAGGAAATGGGATTTCAGAAGGGCTTTGAAAAGGGGGAGAAGAAAATATCTCATCTATCTTTCAGCGGATCTCTCACCTGCACCCTGCCACTGGCCCGGAATACAATCCCTCCTCATATCTGAGAATTACTTTGCCCCTCCTTCAAACCCTTACTGAAGTCCCATCTCTTCCAAGAGGCCTCCCCCAACTAAGCCCTCCCTTCCTCTTCTCCCACTCCCTTCTGTGTCATCCTAATTTGCTCCATTTACCCATCCCCCCCCCCCGCCAGCCCCATTATTTATGTACATATCTGTAATTTACTTATTTCTATGAATGTAAGCTCATTGTGGGCAGGGAATGCGTCTGTTATATTGTTGTATCGCACTCTCCTAAGCGCTTTGTACAGTGCTCCTCACACAGGCTGCATTCAATAAATACAATTGACGGACTGACTGCCAGATGTGCAGTGGGAGGCAGTTCCAGGAAGAAGGGGGGGTGTGAATTAGAGGTCAAAGGCAAGAGAAATGAGAGTGAGGTATAGTGAATAGGTTGGTTTTAGAGGAACTGAGCAACCAAACTGGGGTGTGTTGAAAGAAGAGTGAGAATAAGTGGGGAGTGAGCTTACTGAAAGCTTTAAAGCTGCTGCTCAGAAGTTTCTGTTGGGTGTGGGAAGGAATGGACAACCCCTGCGGATTTTAGAGGAGAGGGGAGATGTGTGTAGAACAGTGTTTTAGAAAAATGAACTGGGCAGGAGAGGGAAGAATGGACTGGAGAAGTGAGAAACTGGAGACATGGAGGGAGGGGGACAGTAGTCGAGTCGGAATATGACCAGTGCCTGGACCAGCATGGTGGCAGTGTGCATGGAGAGGAAGGGTGGATTCTGGAAATGTTGTGGAGGAAGAACTGAAAGATTTCACAGAAAACTGAATTTGGGGTTTGAAAGAGAGGGAAGAGTGAAGGATATTCCCAAAGTTATGGATTAAGGAATATTATAATAATAATAGCATTTATTAAGCACTTACTATGCGCAAAGCACTGTTCTAAGCACTGGGGAGGTTACAAGGTGATCAGGTTGTCCCACGGGGGGCTCACAGTCTTCATCCCCATTTTACAGATGAGGTAACTGAGGTCCAGAGAAGTTAAGTGATTTGCCCAAAGTCACACAGCTGACAGTTGGTGGAGCTGGGATTTGAACCCATGACCTCTGACTCCAAAGCCTGGGCTCTTTCCACTGAGCCACACTGCTTAAAAGGAATTAAAAATGTATAAAAAGTGACTGATCTGGAGAAGAGAAGGGAGAAGATGAGGCTAAGGGGTGGCATCACAATGGACTTCAGACAAAAGAAGCATTCTTATAGAGGAGTGGCTCAAAAGCTGTGCGGCCTAATGGAAAGAGCACGGCCGGAGAATCGTAGCATCTGGGTTCTAATCCCTTTATTGTTCCCCCATCCCTTCAGCTTGAAGGTAGTGGCAGGTCTAGCACGAAGCGAAGCAGCATGGCCTGAGAGCCAGAAGGTCCTGGGTTCGAATGCTGCCTCCACCACTTGTCAGGTGGGTGACCTTGAGCAAGTCACTTCACCTCCCTGGGCCTCAGTGACCTCAGCTCTAAAACAGGGATGGAGACTTGTGAGCTCCACATGGCATAAGGGCCCGTGACCAACCCAATTTCCTTGTGTCAATGATAATAATAATAACGATGGCATTTGTTAAGCGCTTACTTTGTGCCAAGCACTGTTCTAAGCACTAGGGGGGATGCAAGGTAATCAGGCTGTACCACGTGGGACTCGCAGTCTTAGTCCCCATTTTCCAGATGAGGTTACTGAGGCACAGAGAAGTGAAGTGCATACAGCTTTAATTCTGTTTGTTCTGACGATTTTGACACCCGTCTCCACGTTTTGTTTTGTTGTCTGTCTCCCCCTTCTAGACTGTGAGCCCGTTGTTGGGTAGGGACCGTCTCTAGATGGTGCCGACTTGTACTTCCCAAGCGCTTAGTACAGTGCTCTGCACACAGTAAGCGCTCAATAAATACGATTGAATGAATAATCCCAGCTCCATTCGTTCATTCATTCAATCGTATTTATTCATTCATTCATTCAATCGTATTTATTGAGCGCTTACTGTGTGCAGAACACTGTACTAAGCACTTGGGAAGTACAAGTTGGTCCATCACTTACTGCTGCTTAACCTTGGGCCAATCACTTTACTTATCTTTTCCTTATTTCCCTCATCTGCAAAATAGAGATTCAATATCTGTTCTCCTCCCTACTCAGACTGCTAGCCCCGAATGAGACCTGATTATTTTGTATCTACTCCAGTGCTTAGCACAGTGCTTGGCACAGAGTAAGTGCTTAACAAATACCGCAAGTATTATTATTATTATAAGAAACATGTGAAGCAGAACTTTAAAATTAAAGCCCACAAGAGATTGATGGAAATGGAATGGGTACCAAGGAGAACTTAGGTCTTCAGTGGTAAAATAGTCGATTATACTGCAGTTATGTTTCTATATTCTGATTGGGTACACCAAATGCATTGTTGTGTAATTTTTTACTCACAGTTCCAACTGAAATGGAGGGCTGAAGATAAAAATGGACTCATCCTCGAACCAGGGCGGGACTAAGGCGTTTGAAGGTGTCTGCCTAGTCGGAGAAAACCGGGCATGCCACGTGGGAATGAGGGAAAAGTCAGGCTTTTGGAAGTTTGGCAGTGGAGAGATTCCTGCTCATTCTGAAGCCAGGTGTAGACGAGGGGAACACTACAGGTTCCCAGACTGCTGGCTGAAAGAGCCGAAATGGCAGGAGTCTGGGCCGACTTTTCTGCCACCATCGATCAGTGGTATTTAGTGAGCACTCACGGTGTGCTGAGCGCTGCGCTAAGACCTTTGGAAAGTTTCTCTTCCTCCCTTCAAAGCCCTACTGAGAGCTCACCTTCCCAGACTGAGCCCCCGCTTTCCTCTCCCCCCCCGCCGCCTTACCTCCTTCCCCTCCCCACAGCACCTGTATATCTGTATAGATGTTTGTACGGATTTATTAATCTATTTATTTATTTATTTTATTTGTACATATTTATTCTGTTTATTTTATTTGGTTAATACGTTTTGTTTTGTTGTCTGTCTCCCCCTTCTAGACTGTGAGCCTGCTGTTGGGTAGGGACCGTCTCTCTGTGTTGTCAACTTGGACTTCCCAAGCGCTTAGCACAGTGCTCTGCACACTGTAAGCGCTCAATAAATACGGTTGAATGAATGAATGAATGAATGAATGCAGTGCAGCAGAGTTGGTAGACATGTTCCCTGATCTCAGTGAGTCCTGAGCCTCGCCCCAGGACGGGCCCTGTGCCTTCTGTGCCCTCTGTGCCCTGCCTGGAACTGGGCCAGAGCTGTTAGCATTGCAGGTGCTTAGTACACTGTACTAAACGCTTAGTAATAATAATAATAATGGCATTTATTAAGTGCTTACTATGTGCAGAGCACTGTTCTAAGCTCTGGGGAGGTTACAAGGTGATCAGGTTGTCCCACTCGGGGCTCACAGTCTTAGTCCCCATTTTATAGATGAGGTAACTGAGGCACAGAGAAGTGAAGTGACTTGCCCAAAGTCACCCAGCTGACAATTGGCGGAGCCGGGCTTTGAACCCATGACCTCTGACTCCAAAGCCCGGGCTCTTTTCCACTGAGCCACGCTGTTGTACAGTGCTCTGCACACAGTAAGTGCTCAATAAATATGACAACGATTGAAAGGTGCCCATAAGAAGGAATCACACAGGTGCTGTTGTAACATCAGGGCCACATTTGCTCTTCGGGACATGTGTCACTGAGGGGTAGACCAGCTCCGTCCCACCATGGAGTCTTAAAAAAAGAAACGCCTCCACTCTGAAGTCATTCATGCTGGAACGGAAAGCAGCCTGGCACAGCGGGAAGAGCACATGCCTGGGAGTCAGAAGGACATGAGTTCAAATTCCGGCTCCAGCACTTGTCTGCTGTGTGACCTTGGGCCAGTCACTTACTCCCCTGGGCCTCCGTGACCTCATCTGTAAAATGGGGAATAAGACTGTGAGCCCTATGAGAGAAGCAGCGAGGCTCAGTGGAAAGATCCCGGGCTTGGGAGTCAGAGGTCATGGGTTCTAATTCCGGCTTCGCCACCTGTCAGCTGGGTGACTTTGGGTGGGTCATTTTGCTTCTCTGGGCCTCAGTTACCTCATCTGTAAAATGGGGATTAAGACTGTGAGCCCCACGTGGGACAACCTGATCACCATCTATCCCCCCAGCGCTTAGAACAGTGCTTCACACATAGGAAGCACTTAACAAATACAATTATTATTATTATTATTATTATTATTATTAGGGACAGGGACTGTATCCAACTGGATTTGCTTGTCTTCACCCCAGAGGTTAGTACAGTGTCTGGCACATAGTAAGCGCTTAACAAATACCATTATTATTATCATTATTATTATTATTATTATGAGGTACAGGGACTGTATCCAAGTAGATTTGCTTGTCTCCACCTCAGCGGTTAGTACAGTGTCTGGCACATAGAAAGTGCTTAACAAATACTATCATTTTGATTATTATTATTATTATGAGGGACAGAGACTGTATCCAACTCGATTTGATTGTCTCCACCCCAGGGGTTAGTACATTGTCTGGCACATAGTAGGCGCTTATCAAATACCATTATTATTATTATTATTATTATTATTATTATTATTATTATTATTATAATGAGGGACAGGGACTGTATCCAACTCGATTTGCTAGTCTCCACCTCAGCAGTTAGTACAGTGTCTGGCACATAGTAAGCGCTTAAGAAATACTATTATTATTATTATTGGATGGTCTAGCATTTATTCTTTGAGTCGGGCCTCGTTGCAGACTGTCCTGCCTTACTTCCAACAGGAGTGGAGTGAGCATCATCACCCACCAGGGGACGGAGAAAGTGCTGCACTGTGGGATCCTCTTGGAGGATTTCTTCCGCTTAGCGTCTCTTAGAGTAAAATCTGCCAACCAATCGTGCCACCGGAGGAGCTGGAAAAGGAGGAGGAGGAGGAGGAGGAGGAGAGGAGAAGAAGGAACAGAAGGGGAGAAAAGGAGGAGGAGCTGGAAGAGGAGGAGGAGGAGAGGAGAAGAAGGAGGAGAAGGAGAACGGGATAAAAGGAGGAGGAGGAGGAGCTGGAAGAGAAGGAGGAGGAGGAGGAGGAGAGGAGAAGAAGGAGGAGGAGAAGGAGAAGGGGAGAAAAGGAGGAGGAGAGGAAGGAGGAGGAGAGGAAGATAAGGAGAAGGAGGTGGATGGAGGAGCAGGAGGAGGAGGAGAGAGGAGGAGGAAGATAAGGAGAAGGAGGTGGATGGAGGAGCAGGTCGAGGAGGAGGAGGAGAGAGGAGGAGAAGAAGGAACAGGAGAAGGAGAAGGGGAGAAAAGGAGGAGGGGAGAAGAGGAGGAGAGAAAGGGGGAGGAGGAGGAAGATAAGGAGAAGGAGGTGGTTGGAGGAGCAGATGGAGGAGGAGGAGGAGAGAGGAGAAGAAGGAACAGGATAAGGGGAGAAAAGGAGGAGGAGGAGCTGGAAGAGGAGGAGGAGGAGAGAAGAAGAAGGAACAGGAGAAGTAGAAGGGGAGAAAAGGAGGAGGAGGAGGAAGATAAAGAGAAGGAGGTGGATGGAGGAGCAGGAGGAAATGGGGGAGAGAGGAGGAGGAGGAAGATAAGGAGGAGGAGGTGGATGGAGGAGCTGGAGGAGGAGGTGAGGAGGAAGAAAAAAGGAGAAAGAAGACAAGGAGGAGAAGAAAGAGTAGGAGGAGGAAGACAAGGAAGAGGAGGAAGACAAGGAGGAGGAGGAAGACAAGGAGAAGGCAGAGGAGGAGGAGGTGAGGAGGAAGAGAAGAGAAGGAGGAGGAAAACAAGGAGGAGAAGGAAGAGTAGGAGGAGGAAGACAAGGAAGAGAAGGAAGATGAAGTGGAGGAGGAGGAGGAAGTGGAGGAGGAGGAGGAAGACAGGGAGGAGGACGAAAGAGGGGAGGAGGAGGAGGTGAAGAGAAGAGGAGATGAGGAGGAGGAGAAGAAGAGAAGGAGGAAGGGGGAGGAGGAGAGGAAGAGAAGGAGAAAGGAGGAGGAGGAGGAGGAGAAGGATGAGGAAGAGGAGGAGAAGAGGAAGAGGAAGGAGGGGAGAGAAGAGGAAGAGTGGAAAGGAGGAGTGCAGGAAAAGCAAAACCTCACAAGGAATGGCATGGTTGTCCCAGCCCACAAGCTCTTCACCCCTGCCTGAGCCAAGTGAAGTGTGCTTTTTCCATCATGAAACTAATAAGGATAGTTAGTAATAGAATGGGCACTCCTATGCTGGAAAGGTTACTGGCTGTCAAAACTGGTACTGGAAAAATTACTATGGCAATGGCTGATTACAAACAACAAAACAATGGGGGTTCTAACAGTGACTAAAAAGGCTAAAGATGTATACAGAAATTATTGTTGGGTATATAAAAACATGCACAAAGCTGTTTCATTTTGAACCACCCTGAATTATGTAAAATCATGTCAGTTAAAAAGGGTTAAAGTCAGTAATTGGAGAAAAGTAATATGAAACCTACCCCTTTCATTTTCTTGAAAATAATTCTTAGAGGTAGGTTTCTAAAGAGGTCTGGAATCGGGAAAGACTGAGTCATAATTCGCAGGTAGGCTCAGCAAGACTGTCACTGGAAATTTAGCAAAAAATCTCATCTAACAAATTTTAAAGCCCTAAGGGTGTTGGTTGAAAGTTTTAGTCGATTATACACTCATTCACGGGGGAGAGAAGATTCATAATGCGGCCCAGAAGAGGCAGGGTGTGGGGCCAGGGTAACCCCAGCAAACCTTACCCTCTGCCTCCAAATTAATTGCAAACTCCTTTTCCTTAAACCCATATCCAAGGCTTTTTGATGTCCCCTGGACCAATTCAGGCCCCACCCGGGCCTGCCTGGTTTGCAAGAATCCAGATGATTATCGCAGGGCACATGGGTATTGTCCCCCTCCACCCACCACCCAGGGTCACAATTTGGAGTTTAGGAGCTCCACAGTGATTCTCTGCCATCTGGGGGAAAATACAGGCAGGAAAGAAAAGGAGAAAGGAAGACCTGAAAAAAAGAGGTGGGTACGTGAAGATCTCCTTCCCAGGCCTTCCCAGGCCTTCCCAGACTGAGCCCCCTTTTTCCTCTCCTCCTCCCCATCCCCTCCACCCTACCTCCTTCCCCTCCCCACAGCACCCGTATATATGTTTGTATAGATTTATTACTCTATTTTACTTGTACATATTTACTATTCTATTTATTTTGTTAATGATGTGCATTTAGCTTTAATTCTATTTGTTCTGACGATTTTGACCCCTGTCTACATGTTTTATTTTGTTGTCTGTCTCCCCCTTCTAGACTGGGAGCCCGTTGTTGGGTAGGGATCATCTCTATATGTTGCCAACTTGTACTTCCCAAGCGCTTATTACAGTGCTCTGCATACAGTAAGCACTCAATAACTACGACTGAATGGATGAATGAATCCCCTCTCCAGCGTGAGCTGAAGAAAAAACGGTGTGGGGAGAGGGGGAGAGGGGGTTTTAAAGAGACCTTTAAAACCAAAAGGACTGGAGCCTGGGTCAGATGGGCAAGGACTCCAAAAGGGCCTTGAGAGAAGTGAAAAATGAAGAGTCAGAGACCGGAAGAAATGTTATTTCTTCTTCAAGCTCATAGTAACTGATTTAAGAGGAGATTTAGTTCGTAAGGTTAGGGATAGTGAAAATGAGCAAATCAAAACCTGCAAAGTCAGAAGACGGTATTCATTAAGTGAGAAAATTACAAAAACATATCCACCGTGCTTCTGAAGACAGGGAAATATTTAAAATGAAATTGCAATACTGCAGTCCCAATTTATGTATTTCCACAGAAGAGATTCAAAACTGGAAAGGTTAGTGAGAAGTTAGAGAGAAGTTTCACTATCCCTGCATCTCCGGTGAGCACAGGGTCAATTCAGTGCTGGAGTAAGATTTGAAAATTTAAAGGACCCAGGATAGTGATCCCTTCTGGGTTATTAATGAATAATAAGCCTTCTGGGTTATTAATGAATTGGGTGATTGTAGGAAAGAGGGTGTTTAGTTATGGACCACAGTAGTAAAATTTAAATGAGCAAGGGGAAGAACTCTCATTTCCCAAATGCTCATTAAAAAAAAAATCATTTTCTGCAGAAAGAAGAACAAGTTTTTGGTTTTGTGCAATTCTAAAACACATTGTACTCCGCCTCCGAGGAGGAAACAAGCATTTCCTTTTTTTAAACTTTGCACAGCTCACTTGATCAGAAGACAGGACATCGGTACATCCCACAGGAAGCATCGTTGGTAAGTCAGTTTTTAATCTATCGCTTTCCACTTTATTTGTGCCCTCTCGATAGAATAGAAATGAGTCAGGGAAGAACAATTGAAAATGGCTGGGTACTCATATCATGCGGTCTGCAGAACTTTCTTTAGATAGGAAAAGACACAGAATGCCCACTGCGGTCCAAATCAGATTCAGATCCATCAGATTCATCCGGAATGGCAGCGCTCCTTGAATGAAGAAGATTAGGAAATGAATAGGAAAGAATCCCTAGGTCAGTGATTTTGCTGGAAAACCGGGTCACAATTCCAGATTTTGAAAGCAATGATGCAGAATAAGCCCCAGAATCTATCCTCTGAGACTTTCTCTAAAGCAGCAGATTAAGGGTCTGTAACCTCCTCTGAGTGGGAGTTGTTTCGGACAATACCGATGTACATGACCCAGCCTTTGAAATCATTCCATTATAAGGCTCACTGTACACTTGGGTATAATGGGAAGAAGTAAATAGGGATGTGGAGACTGGAGATTTTTTTTTCTTAATTACGCAGGCATCTACTTTTCTTTATTTTACAGAAAACTGTTCAAATGTCTCTCAGTCTCAAACTTCATTTTTTGTGTGTGTGAAGGCTACTTTGGAAACAAATGTTGAAGGTGATAGCTAGCTCCTAATTCCTCAAATTGTGCAATGACAGGATTGGATGAGATGTGAGTTTATTCCTTTCAAACATGGACAGAAATTAAAAATACATCAGATTTCAGTTGACTGAGCATACCAAGTTCTTCGAGACTCATCATCACCACAAAGGAAGTGTGGAACAGATAGGCAAATTACTAATTGAGAAAATCCCCCCAGTGCAATAAAGAAACAAGCATTCGGGCTTGGGGGGAATTTAATTTGCACAAGGGATTTATATTTAGTGTAGTTGTCGAAGAATAGTCTCTTAAAAACCCAACACATCTTCTTTATTTTTTCCCACAGAAGAGCTGCAGGATGGAAACAACAACAGGCTTCATCTATGACGATGATGGAGACCCCTGCACAAAAAATGAAGTAAAATTCACCGGAGCACAATTGTTGCCACCCCTCTACTCGTTGGTGCTCATCTTTGGCTTTGCGGGAAATGGTCTGGTTGTTCTGATCTTGATAAAATACAAGAAACTGAAAACCATGACTGACATCTACCTCCTCAACCTGGCCATTTCCGATTTACTGTTTCTCTTCACCCTCCCGTTTTGGGCTTACTACGCGGCAGACCAGTGGCTGTTAGGAGACGCCGCCTGTAAGATCTTTTCCGGACTTTACTACCTTGGCTTTTACAGCGGGATCTTTTTCATCATCCTGTTGACCCTAGACCGGTACCTGGCGATCGTCCATGCCGTGTTCGCTTTAAAAGCCAGGACCGTCTCCTGCGGCACCGTGACAAGCATCTGCACCTGGGCCGTGGCCCTGTTAGCCTCCGTTCCCGGGTTACTCTTCAACAGATCCCAGAAGGCGGAGGACCGGTATGTTTGCAGCACTTATTTTCCGACGGGCCAGGATTTGGCTTGGAAGACTTTCCAGACTCTCCAGATGAACATCCTGGGACTCGCCGTGCCGCTGCTGGTCATGATCGTGTGCTACACGGGAATTATCAAAACGCTGCTGAGGTGTCGGAATGAGAAGAAGAAGTATAAGGCGGTCAGGCTCATTTTTCTGATCATGCTCATTTACTTTCTTTTCTGGGCCCCCTACAACCTCGTCCTTCTCCTCAACACTTTCCAAAGCTCCTTTGGCCTGAACAACTGCGACAGCTCCAACAGACTCGACCGAGCGATGCAAGTGACAGAGACTCTGGGGATGACCCACTGCTGCATCAACCCCGTGATTTATGCCTTCGTGGGTGAAAAGTTTAGGAGATACGTTTCTCTGTTTTTCCAAAAGCATGTCGTCAAGCGCTTCTGCAAAAGCTGTCCCATGCTCTATAGTGAGACGGCCGATCGGACAAGTTCAACTTATACCCGATCCAGCGGAGAACAGGAATTCTCCGCAGGCTTGTAATGGGGAACCAGAGCTTCCTACCCCAAATCCTTCTAAGGAATCCAAATCTCAGGACCAGCCTTATTTTAAAAAGGGAATCAAATTCCTCTAAAACTTTTATAAAAGTGCCAGGGCACTCGCCACCCGCCCAGCAAACAGCGATTAGACTGGTGGTACTAGCAGGCACGAAACCTTTGGATGGGGTGTACATTTGAAAAAAAAGATCAAGCTGAAACTTCAAATCAGTGTCCTGAACTCTGAGTTCTGCTTTCTTACTCCTCCACCCTGCTCCCTGCCTCGTTAGTGTGGCCTAATGGGTAGAGCAGGAGCGTGGAAGTCAGGAGACCTGGGTTCTAACTCCGGTTCCGCCACTTGCTTGCTGTGTGACCTTGGGCAAGTCACTTTTCAGAACCTCAGTCTTCCTTATCTGTAAAAGACACCTGTTCTCCAGCCTCTTAGACCGTGAGCATCTGATTTTATCCTATATCTACCCCAGCACTTAGCACAGTGCTTGGCACGCAGTAAGTTTTAAGAAGTATCACAGTTTCATTTTAATTACTGTAAAAACTGAATTTGTTCTGCTATTGCACTGTGGGTACCATTGTCCTTTAAATTATCATTCATAAAGACAAATATGTCAATAAAATAAAAATATGTGACAGAAAAAAACACATCGTTTTCCCATTATTCAACAGGTATAACTGTATGGACTGGGCTAGTTATGCAATCTTTTCTCAGTTTATTTTCCCTGAAAAATAGTGTTCATAAAAAGAAAACACTCAAAGCTGTTTGGCTTCCCGAATTCAAAAATCAACCTTATTTTACAGTGTATGTATGTTACTTCTAGTCTATGAGAGCATTTCTATGACATAATGACTAATTAAGAATTTAAAATACCAAACTAGTGAATAAATGAATAAGGCCTGAGGACTTGAAACAGGTTGCGTTTTTCATCAGAGAAATTATCATCTTGGTATTAATCTGGTGTTTACCCGCCCTCAGCCCCATAGCAGCTATGTACATTCATTCGTTATAATTCATTTATTTATAATAATGTCTGTCTCCCCCCTAGACTATACGCTCCCTGTGGGTAGAGAACAAGTCTACCAACTCTATTATACTGCACTCTTTCAAGAGCTAAGAATGGTGATCTGAACAATATAAGTCCTCAATAAATATCATTGAGTGACTGCGTGATTAACTGACATCACGCAACATTGAAGAGGATGCTTCTTAAGGATGCTAATCTTTGAGACAAAGGGAGGGGAAAGAGAGAATAGAAAGGTCAAATCTACCTACGGTCAATCTACGGTGCAAAAAAATTTGCACGATTCGTGTGTTTCCAAATGGATCTTTTAGCTAGTTAATTATGAACAGACTTTGCTACTAGTACTATGGCCTTTCAGCCTAGAGGACTGAAATGCTGAGACTCTACAAATAGGGTATTTTTTCTTTCCTCCCTCTAGGATTGTATTCTCAGCTGTATCTCCTAAATTCAAATTGTTAGTTGGATGTTCTGGAGTCCCTAAACCTCTCCCTTCACCTCATTGCTAATCTGCCTGGCCCCTGGGGACTACTTAAAGCTGTTCTGAGAGGCAGCAGGGTGGGAAGACATTGCTGGAAATTGGGGAAAACTAACTGCAATCTATCAACTAGCTATTCATGTGAGCCTTGGCGTTCATTCAGAGGGAGCTGTGGAATGGGATCAGTGGTAAGGAGCTTCACTGATTCAGTCAATTGTATTTACTGAGTGCCTACTGTATGCAAAGCACTTGGGCAGCTTGGCTTAGTGAGAAGATCACGGGCTTGGGAGTCAGAGGTCGTGAGTTCTCATCCCGGCTCTGCCCCTTGTCTGCTGTGTGACGTTGGGCAAGTCACTTAGCTTCTCTGGGCCTCAGTTACCTCATCTGTAAAATGGGGATTAAGGCTGTAAGCCCCACATGGGACAACCTGATTACCTTGTATCTATCCTGGAGTTTAGAACAGTGCTTTGCACATAGAAAGTAACAAATACCATTCATTCAATCATATTTATTTATTTTTTTTAATGGCATTTATTAAGCGCTTACTATGTGCAAAGCACTGTTCTAAGCGCTGGGGAGGTTACAAGGTGATCAGGTTGTCCCAAGGGGGCTCACAGTCTTAATCCCCATTTTACAGATGAGGGAACTGAGGCCCAGAGAAGTTAAATGACTTGCCCAAAGTCACACAGCTGACAAGTGGCGGAGGTGGGATTTGAACCCATGACCTCTGACTCCAAAGTCCATGCTCTTACCATTGAGCCACGCTGCTTCTCTATAATGGTGGCATTTGTTAAGCACTTACTATGTGCAAAGCACTGTTCTAAGCACTGGGGGGATACAAGGTGATCAACTTGTCCCACGTGGGGCTCACAGTCAATCCCCATTTTACAGATGAGGTAACTGAGGCTCAGAGAAGTTAAGTGACTTGCCCAAGGTCACACAGCAGACATGTGGCAGAGCCGGGATTTGAACCCATGACCTCTGTCTTCAAAACCTGTACTCTTTCCACTGAGCCATGCTGCTTCTCTCTTATTGAGCACTAACTGTGTGCAGAGCACTGTACTAAGCGCTTGGGAAGTACAAGTTGGCAACATATAGAGATGGTCCCTACCCAAAAATGGGCTCACAGTCTAGAAGGGGGAGACAGACAAAAAAACAAAACATCACTATTATTACAATATAATAATAAATAGACACATTCTCTGCCCACAGTGAGCTTACAGTCTAGAGACATTCCTTCTACATGGGGCCAGTCCTGCTACAATCATTTGGCTCCAATCCCAGATATGTTTAATCCAAAAATACAGTTTTCTACTGGCTCAAACTGGGACTGTCATTGTGATTTTCCTGCCCTGAGATTCTCAGGTGCCGTAAGCGCCGTCTTCTCCTGAGGCAATCTCCCAAGCACCTAATACAGTGCTCTGCACACAGTAAGTGCTTAATAAGTAGGGCTCCCTTCAAAGCCCTACTGAGAGCTCACCTCCTCCAGGATGCCTTCTCAGACTGAGCCCCCTCCTTCATCTCCCCCTCACCCCCCTCTCTATCCTCCCCTTACCTCCTTCCCCTCCCCACAGCACCTGTATATATGTATATATGTTTGTAAGCATTTATTACTCTATTTATTTATTTATTTTACTTGTACATATTTATTCTATTTATTTTATTTGGTTAATATGTTTTGATTTGTTGTCTGTCTTCTAGACTGTGAGCCTGCTGTTGGGTTGGGACCGTCTCTAGATGTTCCCAACTTGTACTTCCCAAGCGCTTAGTACAGTGATCTGCACACAGTAAGCGCTCAATAAATTGAATGAATGAATGAATCTCCATCCTGCTCTTACTCCCTAGAGATGGAGCTGGAATCACTGATAGGGAAAAGACTCTTCCCACATTTCAGCTGGCTAGAAACTTCTACCTCGCTTTAGCTAACAAGAAAATGGCTCTCATGTCTCGGAGGGAGAAGGAGGATTATCTATGGGTCAGAGAACAGAGCAGTTCACCTACATAGGCCAGGGGGCTTTGGCGGCTCCTCAAGCAAACCTGTGCCTGTACGTGGAGGGCTTCATCTGGGAAGAGGAGGGGATGGTGGGTGCAGGAATTCCGGGAGGAAATCCAAACTGCGAAGAGGCAAAGACATTGCCATAACAAGTTGCATCCTCCTAGTGCTACCCTACACCAAGAGCGAGGAGACAAAGTAGGGGTGCCATTTAAGGCCTTTGCTCCTTCGCATTAATTGGAGTCTGACCAACAATAGCCTTAGAACCTAAGACCTGACTATGCCTGGATAATAATCATAATAATAATGATAGCATTTATTAAGCGCTTACGATGTGCAAAGCACTGTTCTAAGCACTGGGGGGTTACAAGGTGATCAGGTTGTCCGACGGGAGGCTCACAGTCTTCATCCCCATTTTACAGATGAGGGAACTGAGGCCCAGAGAAGTGAAGTGACTTGCCCAAAGTCACACAGCTGACAGTTGGCAGAGCCAGAATTTGAACCCATGACCTCTGACTCCAAAGCCCGGGCTCTTTCCACTCCTTCTCTATTCCTGGATCCCCACGATGGGCTTCCAGAGCCAGTTGACAATATTCCTGCGCCCGTCACCAGGACTCAGAAACTTCCAGGAGGTGAAGAGAGGGGAAAGAGAGAACAGAAAGGCCAAAAATTCTGAAGTAATCATATGTTTCCAAATAGGTTTTTTAGCCAGTTAATTTTAAACAGAATTTTCTCCTAGTATGATGGCCATTCAATCTAAAGGACTGAAAGACTTCTCATAGAACTGGGCCCCGAACTCTGGCAATGATGATGTCGAACTAGAGGAGGCCTCTTAATATTAATAATAATAATTACGGTAATTGTTAAGCTCTTACTATGTGCTAGGCAGTGATCGAAGCACTGGGGTAGATACAAATTAATCAGATTGGAGACAGGCCACCCGGATTCCCGACATCCATTACCACTCTGTCCAGAGTGGATCTCCACATTGCGCTCAGCTCCCTCGGTTTCCCCAAGCCTGGCCTGGCCACCATCCCAGTGACACAAGCACCAGTAGTCAAGTTGTCCTTCATTAGCCTAAACAGCACTAAAGGGCTTCAAATCCTCGAAGGTAAATTCCCAAGGAGCAGCTGTTGGCAAGAGCAGCAGTGATCAATCAATCAATCAATCGTATTTATTGAGTGCTGACTGTGTGCAGAGCACTGTACTAAGCGCTTGGGAAGTACACGTTGGCAACATATAGAGACAGTCCCTACCCAACAGTGGGCTCACAGTGATCCAGTGTGAATGGTTACAGCCATATCGGGAGGGGAGGCATGCGGGAAATATACAGTTGAATGGGCAAAGAAAACTCCAATTGCCCCATCCAAATAATAATAATAATAATGATAATGGTATTTGTTTAAGTGTTTACTATGTGCAAAGCACTGTTCTAAGGGCTGGGGGGGATACACAGAGATCAGGTTGTCCGACGTGGAGCTCACAGTCTTAATCCCCATTTTACAGATGAGGTAACTGAGGCACAGAGAAGTTAAGTGACTTGCCCAAAGTCACACAGCTGACAAGTGGCGGATGGCTTTAGCCTATCCTGACACTGGTAAATTTTACTGTTTCCTAATTCCGTCAGGGTGAGACAAAAAAAAAAAAAAGGACAGATCACGTTTACCCTGTTAAGAAACTCTGGGGTTCTTTTATTGCAGTGTGGCTCAGTGGAAAGAACCTGGGCTTTGGAGTCAGAGATCATGGGTTCAAATTCCGGCTGTGCCAACTGTCAGCTGTGTGACTTTGGGCAAGTCACTTAACTTCTCTGTGCCTCATTTACCTCATCTGTAAAATGGGGATTAAAACTGTGAGCCCCCCCGGGACAACCTGATCACCTTGTAACCTCCCCAGTGCTTAGAACAGTTCTTTGCACATAGTAAGCACTTAACAAATACCATTATTATTATTATTAATTGGAAATGAGCACTGATTTTTGTCCCAAGTGGGCGGTGCTATTTTCACAGCATGGCAGAGCACCTCAGACCCTTGTTAGCTGAAGAGGACTCCTTTGACAATAGCTCCGTCTCTGCAGTTTCACCTGTAAACCTGAAATATCCAACGTGAATTATCCTCCCACCCAAAGAAGTCATTGACAAAGGTTTGTAAGGGAAAACAAAAATGTTAGCATTTGTTATTAACCGAAAATGAAGAAGTTACCAAAAGGTATTTCCAGGGACAGAACATTTTTACAGAGGTTTCAATTGCACAATTCTGTCAAGTTTCACATCTCTTCAACCATCTCATGGAGACTCAACTGAATGGCTATGCCACTTCACTGTTGTGCAATTAAGGTTTTTTTTCGGGGTTTTGTTTTGTTTTACTCATTTCAAAACTTGAATAGTCTGGATGGAATCTCATGTCAAACTCACAAGTGGGAGGGACTAAAGGATGAGTTGGAATTGAGATTCTCTAGACATTTCTAAATTCCTTTGTTCGTGTTTATTTCACAATTGATGCGCACACACACAAATACACTCATACCAGATTAGAGCTATTAAGAAGTTCCACTGATAAGCTTATCTTATAGAAGATCAAATATCGAGATCCTGTCTAGAATAAATACGATTGAATGAATACCCATAACATGGAATGTCCTTTCTACGACGCTTTCCCAATTAACTTTTAGACTGCGAGCCCGTTGTTGGGTAGGGACCGTCTCTATATGTTGCTGACTTGTACTTCCCAAGCGCTTAGTACAGTGCTTTGCACACAGTAAGCGCTCAATAACTACGATTGAATGAATGAATGAATGAATACAAGCAAATCGGGTTGGACATAGTTCGTCCCTGTCCGGCAGAGGGTTCACAGTCTTAATTCCCGTTTTATAGATGAGGTAACTGAGGTACAGAGAAGTCCAAGGCCGCACAGCGGAGAAGTGGCGGAGTCAGGATTAGAATGAACTTTTAATAGCTGAGGACTCCAAAACCACACAGGGGTTTGTTTAGTGCCTTGCTACTTACGTGAGAAATCATCATCATCCTCATCAATCGTATTTATTGAGCGCTTACTATGTGCAGAGCACTGTACTAAGCGCTTGGGAAGTACAAATTGGCAACATATAGAGACAGTCCCTACCCAACAGTGGGCTCACAGTCTAAAAGGGGACTTTTCCCCCCCAGTCAGCCAGCATGTAGCAACATCCTTAAAAAGCCTGAAAGAGCCAATGTTCTTCCCCAAATGCCGGCCTTTCTACCAGGACATGACTGTGGGTATTGGGAGATTACTTCTTCACTAATGCTGCCAGCCCCCCAAAAATCATGCCTGAAAGGCAAGCGAATTAGGTGGAGATAGATTTAGGGATGTCATCAAGGATCAAAAAGCCTTTTCTGAATGTTTCTACTTATATAAGATTGCCACCGAGTGGACACGGCAAGCAGCTGCCACAGATGAAATATTTTGTCTTTTTTTCATCATCATCAATCATCATCAATCGTATTTATTGAGCGCTTCCTGTGTGCAGAGCACCGTACTAAGCGCTTGGGAAGTACAAATTGGCAACATATAGAGACAGTCCCTACCCAACAGTGGGCTCACAGTCTAAAAGGGGACTTTTCCCCCCCAGTCAGCCAGCATGTGGAGTTCGGGGAAGCAGCTGCGCTTAATTTGAACCAGGCCGGGTCTCTGAATCTCAGGAATCGGCATTTCAACTCAGCGTTTGGCAGAAGGGTCCCGGCGGCAGGAGGGATGGTACTGGGATCGCTAATCAGGAGCCTGCGTGAAGGATTTCACCGGGGCTGCTCATAAATTCTCATTCAGAGAAGCCAGCGTGGCTCAGTGGAAAGAGCTCGGGCTTTGGAGTCAGAGGTCGTGGGTTCAAATTCCACCAATTGTCAGCTGTGTGACGTTGGACAAGTCACTTAATAATAATAATAATAATGATAGCATTTGTTAAGCACTTACTGTGTGCAAAGCACTGTTCTGAGCACTGGGGGGGTTACAAGGTGATCAGGTTGTCCCACGGGGGGCTCACAGTCTTCATCCCCATTTGACAGATGAGGGAACTGAGGCCCAGAGAAGTTAAGTGACTTGCCCAAAGTCACACAGCTGATAAGTAGTGGAGCCGGGTTTTGAACCCATGAACTCTGACTCCAAAGCCCGGACTCTTTCCACTGAGCCACGCTGCTTCTCTAAGCTTCCCTGTGCCTCAGTTACCTCATCTGTAAAATGGGGATTAAGACTGTGAGCCCCAACATGGGACAACCTGATCACCTTATAACCTCCCCAGCGCTTAGAACAGTGCTATGCACATAGTGAGCGCTTAATAAATGCTATTATTATTATTATTATTATTATTATTATTATTATTCTCTGACTCCAAAGCCTGGGCTCTTCCCACTGAGCCACGCTGCTTCTCTAAGCTTCCCTGTGCCTCAGTTACCTCATCTGTAAAATGGAGATTAAGACTGTGAGCTCCCCCATGGGACAACCTGATAAACATATAACCTCCCCAGCGCTTAGAACAGTGCTTTGCACATAGTAAGCACTTAATAAATGCCATTATTATTATTATTATTATCCCTGCCTGTCTCTGCAAATAGTAACTCCGCTGCAAATTAAAAGGTGTTATAAATTTAAGACCTTCAATCACTTAGTAGCTCAAACCCTGACACCTCTTTCTTACAAAGTAAACGATGAGTAAGACTAATATTGTGAAAGCCAAGATCTAAAAATTGTTTAGTCAAAGTGACCAGGTGTTTAAACCTACATGAGTTTAGGAAGTCAGAAAGAAAGTCCAGATATCTGAACAAAATTGGGAACTGCCCTAACCAGGCTAGTTGATCCCAGTCGTGTTCATTAACTGAATTGCTAAAATAGACAGTTTTAAATTGATTTGTAAAACATCACAATTAAAATAATAATAATAATGGTATTTATTAAGCGTTTAACTATGTGCAGGCACTGTACTAAGCGCTAGACACCAGTGACCCCCTGAATATAGGAGCAACTTGGGGCAGCTGACCTAACTATGAAGAGCAGGGGCAATTTAAACCACTCAAACCCATCCTTACCGCACACTATCTAAACCGGCCTTGCGGTCAAGGCCAGCGAGTCTCGGGCCTGTGAACGTTTTTATCGGCCTACAAAATGTGCTTCAGACCTTCCCGCAGTTAGTGATTTGATTCCTGAGAATACACACAGTCTGCAAACGTACAGTACTTTCCCATGTCCTATTTCTCAATCTCAGTTAATCTCAATCTAACTTGTTTTAGACTAGTACCATAAAAAGAACTGGAAAAAATATTGGGAAAGGTGCTCAGCGCTTAGATCAGTGCTCAGCGCTTAGAACAGTGCTTTACACATAGTAAGCGCTTAATAAATGCCATCATTAGCATTATTATTCTAAGCCTCATTTTCCATCCAACAGATGGAGGACCAGTAATTAAATCTGTCACAATTCTGTATAGTTCACCTTGAGAATGCTATGGTGGGACTGTGGAGATAAGGCAGTTGATCCCTAATTCAGCAATCAATCCTTCAGACCATCATGACTGTTTATTAAGCACCTTCTGCATACAGCATACCGTGCTGAGCCCTTGAGAGAATTTGAAATATAAGGGAAAAAGCTGAGGTAAGGTATCAAACAATATCAGCAGTATCTCCAGGTTGCAAGTATCAGGGGGTGACTGTAGTCTGGGATATGTCTCTTTTGATCATTCAGGCATTTATATTGAGCGCTTACTGTGTGCTAAGCACCGTACTAAGTGCTTGGAAGAATACAATACAATGATAAACAGATACATTCCCTGCCCACAACAAGCTTACAGTCTAGAGTGGGGGAAACGGACATTAATATAAATAAATAATGTACAAAAGTGTTGTGGGGCTGGGAGGGGGCAAGAAAAAAGGGAGGAAGCCAGGATATGCAGAAGGGAGTGGGTGGAGAAGAAAAGTGGGAGGAAGGGTTTAGTCAGGGAAGGCCTCCTGGAGGAGATGGGCTTTCAGTGAGGCTTTGAAGGGAGCAAGAGAAATTGTCTGTTGGGTTTGAAGAGGGAGGGCGTTCCAGGCCAGAGGCAAGATGTGGGATAGGGGTCAATGGCGAGATAGGTGAGTTCGACGTACAAAGTGAGAAGGTTAGCATTAGAAGAGTGAGTGTGAGGGCTGGGTTGTAGTAGGGGAGTAGCAAGATGAGGTAGGAGGGGGCAAGGTGACTGTTTTAAAGCCAATGGTAAGGATTTTCCATCTGATGCTGAGGTGGATGGGCAACCACTGGAGTTTCTTGAGGAGGGGAGTGAGAAGTCCTGAACGTTTTTGTAAAAAAAATGATCCGGGCAGTAGAGTGAAGTATGGACTAGAGTGGGGAGAGGCAGGAAGTTGGGAGGTCAGCAGGAAGGCTGATACAGCATTCCACGTGGCTTAGTGGAAAGATCCCAGGCTTTGGAGTCAGGTCATGGGTTCTAATCCCGGCTCTGCCACTTGTCTGCTGTGCGACCTTGGACAAGTCACTTAACTTCTCTGGGCCTCGGTTACCTCATCTGTAAACTGGGGGTTAAAAATGTGAGCCCCACGTGGGGCAACCTGATTACCCTGTATCTAACCCAGTGTTTAGCACATAGTAAGCGCTTAAAAGAAACCATAATTAGTAGCAGCAGTAGTAGTATGAGTGATTGTATTAACGTGGCAGCAGTTTAGATGGAGAGGAAGGGGCAGGTTTTAGCAATGTGGTGAAGGTAGGACTGACAGGATTTAATAATGGATTGAATATAGTAATAATAATGATGGCATTTATTAAGTGCTTACTATGTGCAGAGCACTGTTCTAAGTGCTGGAGAGGCTACAAGAAGATCAGGTTGTCCCACGGGGGGCTTACAGTCTTAATCCCCATTTTACAGATGAGGGATCTGTAGTCACAGATGAGGGAAAGTCACACAGCTGACAATTGGTCATCGGACCCATGACCTCTGACTCCAAAGCCCGGGCTCTAGAGAGAGGGGTCAAGGATACAGGATTGTGAAACAGACAGGATGGTGGTGCCATCTAACAGTGATGGGAAAGTCAGGGGGAGGATAGGGTTTGGGTGGGAAGATAAGGAGCTCTGTTCTGGTCATGTGACGGGAGGACATACTAGTAGCGATGTCTTGAAGGCAAGAGGAAATGTGAGACTGCAGAGAGGGAGATAAATTAGGGCTGGAGATGTAGATTTGTGTATCATCTGCATCGAGTGGGGAGTGAATGAGCTCTCCAAGGAAGTGGGTGTAGATGGAGAATAGGAGGAGACCCAGAACTGAACCTTGAGGGACCCCCACAGTTAGGGGTGGGAGGCAGAGGAGGAGCCCACGAAAGAGACTGAGAATGAACGGTCAGAGAGATAAGAGGAAAACCAGGAGTGGACAGAATCAGTGAAGCCAAGGTTGGATAAGGTTTCCAGGAGAAAGTTGTGGTCCACAGTGTCCAAGGCAGATAGATGAGGATTAGGATGGAAGATTAGGACGCTTCTTGATAGGTCTTCACATTCCCACAGTCAAGAGTTAATGTCTGAGGGTGTTGGAAATCATACTCTTCCTGTTCATGCCTGGGCTCTTTGGACTTCCCCGTGAACTGTCAAAGCTGACTACTGATAAATGCCTCATCAGGGTACTTGACTTCATTTGCGAAAACACAGACTTTGCGTTAAGCCTGAATTCCTCTTCTGAAGTGTGAATCATGTCTGCGGGTGGGTAATATCGGCCATTCCACTCTGGAATGTCCAGAACATGGTAACACCTTGCTTGTCTGATGTTCTGACATCGTGAGCTCACTGTTGGGTAGGGACTGTCTCTATATGTTGCCAATTTGTACTTCCCAAGTGCTTGGTACAGTGCTCTGCACACAGTAAGCGCTCAATAAATACGATTGATTGATTGATAATCCTGGAGTCTGTATCTGATGATGGGCCTGGAGATGATCAGAGATTTAAAGCAGCATTAGAGTCCCTCCCCAGTCAGGGTTCCTTTGTACCCCACCACTTCTTAAAAGGAAATTCCAGCAGGGTGTAACTCCCTGGGGTCGTTCAAAGGGAGGGTGGGTTTAAAATCATCATCAGTCCTTTGACCTAAGTCAAAGAACTGTCCTGCCCCTATTGGGTTAGTTGGCCACCCTAATTAGGGTAAGCACTGGCCAATATCAGCAGAGTATAAATAATAATAACCATAGCATTTGCTTTACTTTACTGTGTGCCAACCACTGTACTAAGCGCTGGATAGATACAAGGTAATCAAATGAGCAGGTTTTTACATCTGGAGTTGACACCATTTTTGATAGGCTTGGAGGCGAAGATCTAAGAAATTCATTAAAGTGAAATTTATCTTTCAAGCCCATTTTCCACTAATAGAGTTCTACATTCTCTACTCTATAACAATCAAATTGTTGTCCTTATCTTCTTCTCCCACCTCTTTCTCTTCCCCTAGGCTGAATAAGCCCAGCCCAATCTCTCCAGTTTTTGGGACTTGTGTGAAAATCATCATTTTTCAGCACTTGCCAAATCAGCTGAAAGAATCTTTCTGTTCTAATTATCTGTGCAGATAATAGGCAAGGCATTTATAAAATAGGAGTCATTTTCAGCTACTGCTCCTCCCAAGCTAGCCATTTAACTTTACCTCATTTGCAACTCTACCTTCCCTGATGTATTGCTCAACTTTTCCCCTTCGCGGAACGTCCCACACCAATCTGCTCAGCCATATCCCTCACCTTCCCTGGGGTCCTGTTTAAAAACCATTTCCCCCAAAAGACATTCCATAAATATCGCCTTACTTTCCTGCTCTTGTCACCATATAAATCAGCTTATTGTGTGCATCAGTTTGTGTGTTTGTTTCATTGTTTACTTCTCAACTTTTCTATTATCCGTATATCATCTGGATAGCATGGTCCTCATCCACACGAGCCCCACATTCTTTGCGGAGTAGGCAAGAGTGTTATTGGAAGGATCAGGCTCAGCTTTCTGTCTTCTGCTTCTTTACCTCTCCAAAGATGAGTGGGAGAAGAATCTGGAGATGAGGGGGTGGAGGGGTAAAAATGGAAGTAGAAGTGGGAGCAGGGGGGTGGAGTTATGGGGGTGGGGAGAAAATCAGGGTAACGCAGAAGGGAGTGGGAAAAGAGGAAATGAGAACTTATCAGGAAGTCCCCTTGGAGGAGATGTGCCTTCAATAAAACTTTAGAAGGAGGGGAGACTAATTGTCTGTCGAATATGAAGATTGAGGGCATTCCAGGACAGATGTGGGTGGGAGGAAGGCGATCAGATGGAAGAAGCTGAGGCCCAGTGAGTAGTTTGGCAGTAGAGGAGCGAAGTTTGAGGGCTGGGTTGTAATAGGAGAGCAATGAGGTGAGGTTAGAGGGGGCAAGATGACAGAGTGCTTCGAAGTCTATGAGAAGGAGTTTCTGTTTGATAGGATGGGCAACCACTGGATGTTCTTGAGCAGTGGGGAAACATGGACTGAACATTTTTGTAGAATAATGGTCTGGGCAGCAGAATGAAATATAGAATGGAGTAGGGAGAAACAGGAATCAGGTTGGTCAGCAAGGAGGCTGATGCAGTAATCGAAGTGGATAGGATAAGTGCTTGGATTAATGTGGTAGCAGTTTGGATGGAGAAGTTAGGGTGGATTTTAGCGATGTTGTGAAGCTCAAACTGACAGGACTGGGTGACAGACTGATTATGTGGATTGAATGAGAGAGATGAGTCGAAAATAGCACTGAGGTTAAGAACTTATGAGACAGGGCGGATAGTGGTGTCACGTACAGTCATTGAAAGTCACGGGGAGGACAGGATGTGTGTGGGAATATGAGGAGTTCTGTTTTGGACTTCTTGAATTTGAGGTGTCGGCCGGTCATTCAAGTAGAGATATCCTGAAGGCAGGAGGAAATACAAGCCTGCAGAGAAGTAGAGAGATCATGGTAGGAGATGTAGATTTGGGAATCATCTGCGTAGAGATGGTAGTTGAAGCCTTGGGAGTAAATGAGTTCTCCAAGGGAGTGGGTGTAAATGAAGAGTAGAAGAGGACCCAGAGCTGAGCCTTGATGGAATTCCACAGTTAGGGGTGGGAAGCAGAGGAGGAGCCTGTGAAAGAGACTGAAAATGAGCGGCCTGAGAGATAGGAGGAGAACCAGAAGACGACAGTTTCAGTGAAGCCAAGATTGGATAATGTTTCTAGAAAGGAATGGCTGACAGTGTTGAAGGCAGCTGAGAGATTGAGGAGGCTTTAGATGGAGTAGAGGCTGTTGGATTTGTCAAGAAGGAGATCGCTGGTGACAGTTTTAGTGAAGTCAGGGTTGGTTAATTTTTCCAGAAGCGGGTGGTCGACAATGTTGAAGGAAGCTGAGAGGTTGAGGAGGATTAAATTGGAGTCAAGGCTGTTGGATTTGACAGGAAGATCACTGGTGACCTTTGAAGAGAGGTGAAGTGAAGGGATCAGAAGCCAGTTTGGAGTATCTACAACAGTGCTCTGCTCACAAAAGATACTCAGTCAAGTGCTGTTGAAAATGATGATATTGATAATGATGGTGATTAAAAGGGGACTCAATTTTGAGGTGAGCACTGAGGCTAAAGTATTGTTACATCTACACCTCTGAAACTGCTTATTTCCCTGATTCTTGTTTCTCTTAGTGTTAAGCTGTTACTCGAATTTCTGTGGAATTGGAGAACCATTTGTTTAAACTGGGAATGGGTAGCTTAGACACCTACATTTAAACGACCCACTTTGAGGTTTATCTGTGGGCTTCCCCTTCTACCACCTGATATTCTCCTGTGCTAGTGGGCTTTCAAGCTAGGTGCCAATCTGTAGGACTGTTCCCCCATTTCTCCCATCTTCTCAGTACTATCTATTGATAGATATATCTATATCTCTAGATATAGATCTAGATATAAATATAGATAGATTATATATAGACAGATAGATAGAGTACTGTCTATAAATAGATAGAGTACTATCTGTAAATCGATAGATAGGGTACTATCTATAAATAGATAAATGGAATATCTATAGTACAATGGGTACTATAATGGGCAAAGTGGTGACTTCCATGGTAGTTTCAGCCTGAAGATGCTGCAGGGTTTTGTATATGTATGCGGGCTTATGTGGGTGTGTATGCTTGTAGATATGAGTATTATCTGCTGTTTTCTATTTCTTTGCCCATACTCTCCCCCTTTAGCGCCGATGACTGTGTATTACAAAAGAAATTCTGATTTTTTCAAAAGCTGTTAATTAAAAAGTTATTTACTAGATTAGCAATTAGTACAGTACCCTGCACACAGTAAGCACTCAATAAATACTATTGATTGATTGATCCACAGCATGGCCATAAGGAAAGAACATGGAACTAGGGATCAGGAGACATGGATTCTAGCCCCAGCTCTGCACCCCTCTGTGCCTTTATTTCCTCTTTTATGAAGTGGGACTGAAGTACTTGCTCTCCCTACCTCTTGAACTGTGAGTCCTGTGAAGCACAGGAATTTTATCTGACCTGATTATTTTGTATGCATCCAGTCCTGAAAACAGGTGAAATACACAGTAAGCACTTAATAAATTTCATGACTAAATCAGTACCATGCATCATTCCTGGCGCATAGGCAGCATTCAATAACTATTAAAGTAACCATGGTCAAAGCTTCCAGAGGGCAAGAATAATGTTTCTCAGGGCTCAAGTTGAGAACAAGACTTCTATGGGAGCTTGGCGCACCTTTAGACTGTGAGCCCACTGTTGGGTAGGGACTGTCTCTATATGTTGCCAACTTGTACTTCCCAAGCGCTTAGTACAGTGCTCTGCACACAGTAAGCGCTCAATAAATACGATTGATTGATTGGTTGAAGTCCAATGTCAATTCAGCGTAAGGTAGGGCTGGCAGAAAATGTTACCAAAAATATGCAAGAGATAGAAGAAGACGAAGAAAGGTGGGGGATTCGGGGAAAACGAGAGGAGAGGGAGAGAAATGGGAGAAATTTGAATTTACAAACACAGCAGGGGAGGTTTTAGATCTTAAAGTACTATACCGTAAGCTTCTCGTACGCAGGGACTGTGTGTACCAATTTTATTGTTTTGTTATCTCCCAGGTGCTTAGTACAGTGTTCTGCATAAGGTAAACACTCCAATACCACCAATCGATTGATTAAGAGATTCTTCCTTACGATTAAACCTTTCTCTCTTTCCTTCTAGGATCTGATCGGCAACAGATGCCTAATGCACACTTAGATTTTGAATGCGATGACCGAAAAGGGAAGCAAATGATTCGAAGGAAGGAAAAGGGTAAGAAAGAGCGTGGATTCCCCAGGACTCTCTGATATTATGAAATAGCCCGCAGTCCACTTATCAGGGGTGGGCAGGTGGATTGGCTGGCTGAAGGCCAGTGAGAATCAGAAGCTGATTGGCGGGGGAAGTTTGAAGAGGGGTGGTGAGGAGGCGGAGAGGAGAAAACTACTTCCCCAGCTTTCAGAGTTTTTAAATGTTCTGGTTCCCCTGAAATATATTTTAGTTTCCTTATCTCAGGCAAGGCGGAAGGCCGGTGGGCAGACTGGAGACTGAGCTCGGCAGGGAAACCAGCTGTCTCTCCTCCTACCAGGGCACGTGCCCTGCATACTGTAGACGAGGGAAGGTATGCCTACGTGAATTTACACAGACCAGTCAATCAGAAGACCGAGTCTGAGTTGCCCTCAGGAAACTCTCTCAGTTGATAAGCTCCTTTTTTTTTTTTAGCTCTGTCACCCACCTTTCAGTTCTTAATACTCGGGTTGTGGGTGAGAACAGCTGTGTATTTGCCTTCATTTGCCTCTCGCCGGTCAGAAGATTTACGTCCTTGAAGTCTGCCCCAGGACTTGCTGCGAATTAGTGAGTAAACCTCTCTTTTTTCCTATTCCTTTGCGTCTTATTTAACTCCTTTTGGTTGTCCTGGACAAGTAAGGCCTGATGAACAGTAAATGCTATTTCAGGGATCAGAAATCCAGATGGTATAGATGCATTCTGGCTGGAGTTAAATAGGGGAGAAAAGGAAACAAAATACATCCTAAGTGGTGGGCAGGGAACATCTCTTGGGCTTGTGTTATACTTTCCTGTGTGCTTAGTACAGTGGATTCCGTCCAATGGTGCTCGAAACCGTTTCTATTAATATTCCAAGTGGTTCTGTGTATCATTTCCGGTTTTTAGCACTGAGACAAAACGCTTAAGAAAAAATATCTCCTCACTTTTTCACAGGGCAGCTCAAGATGGACAACTCTTCATCAGAATATGACTATATCTATGATGTTTTCATAGAAGAAGATTTCAAAGAAGATGAAATGGAGAACTGCTATAAATATGATGGCCAAGTCCTGGCCACACAGTTTATGCCAAGACTTTATCTGCTGGTGTTTGTAC
This sequence comes from Tachyglossus aculeatus, assembly GCF_015852505.1. Classification (NCBI taxonomy): domain Eukaryota; kingdom Metazoa; phylum Chordata; class Mammalia; order Monotremata; family Tachyglossidae; genus Tachyglossus; species Tachyglossus aculeatus. The sequence continues at coordinate 36,490,576 of NC_052067.1, read as the reverse complement.
TGGGCCTCGTGGGGAATACTTTGATTCTGGTGATCCTGATCAAGTACAAGAGACTCAAACTCATGGTGCACCTCTGTCTCCTAAATTTAGCAATTTCAAATTTACTCTTTCTGCTCACCCTGGCATTTGGGGCGCTCACCTCAGGGCACGGATGGGCTTTCAGCGATGCGATGTGTCAACTTATTTCCGGCTTCTACTCCCTCGGCTTATTCAGTCAGTCATTTTTCATCGTGTTTTTAATGATCCAGAAGTACCTGTGGGTTGTCCGTCGGCTGACATTTCACTCGAAGGCCAAGGCAGGCCACTGTGGTATCATTACAAGTGCTCTCATCTGGGGACTGGCCACGTTGGCTGCTCTTCCCGATTTCTTGCTCCGCCAATCGCCGCTGAAAGGTGAAAGTGACACCTGCAGATTCAGCAAGCCTCATTACGCTTTGAGTGATGAGAAACCCTGGATACATTTTCTGACCTTAAGGATGAGCATCTTGGCACTTCTTTTTCCTCTGCTTGTGGCTATCTTTTGCTCCGTTGGAATCATAAAAGTCTTACGTAGGCAGCGGATAAAGAAAAAGGTCACGCTTACCTTGACTTTAGTGATTGTTTTTTTTCTCTTCTGGACCCCATACAACCTGGTGCTTTTCTTTTCTACTTTCTCCAAATACTTTTCCCTGAGTGACTGCGAGAGTAGCTACCGACTGGACAGAGCAATCCAAGTGACAAACTTTATTGCAGATACTCACTGTTGCATCAACCCTGTGATCTGTGTTTTGCTTCAAGAGACATTTAGGAAATCCCTCTGCCGCCTTTTTATTCGGAACAATAGCACTCCGTGTCATCCTGTGGAGGGACCAGAGCAAACATTTTCTCCACCAAGAGAGCAGCTGGAACATTCCTCTGCATGTTAGATTGGTCTTCAAAGAGGACTGGGACATTTTCCTTTCATTTCGCCGCGGTGGTTGTTCAATATGTTATTGAAAGTTGCACTTTAAAATCCATGTTTTTTATGCAACCTACCTTAAAATAAACTAGGGCAAACTAGTGTAACTCCTGTGATTGTATTCCTTTTTAGTTTTGTCTCAAGTCTCTGCAAATTCACCCTTCTTCTTCACCTCACTTCTTCCCAATTAATAATAATAATATGGCATTTGTTAAGTGCTTACTATGTCCCAGGCACTGTACTAAGCACTGGGGTAGATACAAGCAAATCAGGTTGGACGCAGTTCCTGTCCCCCATGGGGCTCACAGTCTTAATCCCCATTTGACACACGAGGTAACAGGCACAGAGAAGTGAAGTGATTTGCCCAAGGCCACACAGCAGACAAGGGGCGGAGCTGGGATTAGAACCCATGACCTTCTGAGACTCCCGGGCCTGCGCTGCTTCCCTCCAATGTTGAATTAGGAGAAAATTGGAAAATATTTTTTGAAAACATTTGATTAAATGTTGTAGTACACATGAATGTTTATATTTGTGAGTCATACCTTCTGTAGCGTGTAATGTGCATCAGAATAGGGCTCTTTGTGTTGTATTTAATGTGGGCATTTTTTGTTTTCTTTTTTTTAATTACCCCCTAAGGAGAATCAGGCTTGACCTCTGGAAATGTGAAGCCTCAGCTTGGTGGCCCTGGGGCCTGCATGGAAAGGGGGAATGACAAGTTAATGAAATACGGCTCCTACTGCTAGTTTTCCCCATCCCCTCTGGACCATATGCCCTTCTCAATCAATCAATCAATCAATCAATCAATCAATTGTATTTATTGAGCACTTACTGTGTGCAGAGCACTGTACTAAGCACTTGGGAAGTACAAGTTGGCAACACATAGAGACGGTCCCTACCCAACAGTGGGCTCACAGTCTAGAAGAATTATAATAATGATGGCATTTATTAAGCACTTACTATGTGCAAAGCACTGTTCTAAGTGCTGGAGAGATTACAACGTGATCATGTTGTCCCATGGGGGGCTCACAGTCTTAATCCCCATTTAACAGATGAGGTAACTGAGGCACAGAGACACAAATAATTATGATATTTGTCAAGCGCTTACTATGTGGAAAGCACTGTTCTAAGCGCTGAGGAGGTTACAAGGTGATGAGGTTGTCCCACGGGGGGCTCACACTCTTCATCCCCATTTTACAGATGAGGGAACTGAGGCCCAGAGAAGTGAGGTGACTTGGCTAAAGTCACACAGCAGACATGTGGCAGATTATAAACTCCTCGTGGGCAGGGACTGCGTCTACCAACTCTGTATATATCCAGTGCTTAGAACAGTGCTTTGCACATAGTAAGCGCTTAATAAATGCCATTATTATTATTATTATTATTATTATATGGTACTCTCCCAGGCACTTCGTACAGTGCTCTGCACACAGTAAACTCTCAATAAATTCATTCAATCGTATTTATTGAGCGCTTCCTTTGTGCAGAGCACTGTACTAAGCGCTTGATGTGACTGACGGATTACTGGTAATTGCGAACCACGTCCTATTCTCTCCCCTTCACCCTAAACGTCCATACGTCCTCTAAATAACACACTTCCAAGGCAACTGTGGTGTGAAAAGCTCAGTGATTGAATGGAGACTAGCTGTAATTTATTTATAATAATAATAACATTTTGGTATTTGTTAAGCGCTTACTATGTGCCAAGCACTGTTCTAAGTGCTGGGGTAGATACAAGGTGATCAGGTTGTCCCACGGGAGGCTCACAGTCTTCATCCCCATTTTACAGATGAGGTCACTGAGGCCCAGAGAAGTTAAGTGACTTACCCAAATGATAATAACAATAATAATAATGTTGGTATTTGTTAAGCGCTTACTATGTGCCAAGCACTGTTCTAAGCGCTGGTGTAGATACAAGGTAATCAGGTTGTCCCACGTGGGGCTCACAGTCTTCATCCCCATTTTAGAGATGAGGTCACCGAGGCCCAGAGAAGTGAAATGACTTGCCCAAAGTCACCCAGCTGACAAGTGGCGGAGCTGGAATTTGAACCCATGACCTCAGACTCCAAAGCATGTGCTCTTTCCACTGAGCCACGCTGCTTCCCTAACACACTTCCAATAATAATAATAATGATGGCATTTACTAAGCGCTTACTATGTGCAAAGCAGTGTTCTAAGCGCTGAGGTAGATACAAGGTAATCAGGTTGTCCCACGTGCGGCTCACTGTCTTCATCCCCATTTTACAGATGAGGTCACTGAGGCCCAGAGAAGTGAAGTGATTTGTCCAAAGTCACACAGCTGACAGGTGGTAGAGTCGGGATTTGAACCCATGACCTCGGACTCCAAAGCCTGTGCTCTTTCCACTGAGCCACGCTGCTTCTCTAACGCAGTTCCAATAATAAGCTAGCTCTCTTCCTCCCTTCAAGGCCCTGCTGAGAGCTCACCTCCTCCAGGAGGCCTTCCCAGACTGAGCCCCTTCCTTCCTCTCCCCCTCGTCCCCCTCTCCATCCCCCCCATCTTACCTCCTTCCCTTCCCCACAGCACCTGTATATATGTATATATGTTTGTACAGATTTATTACTCTATTTATTTATTTATTTATTTTACTTGTACATATCTATTCTATTTATTTTATTTTGTTAGTATGTTTGGTTTTTTTTTTCTTTGTCTCCCCCTTTTAGACTGTGAGCCCAATGTTGGGTAGGGACTGTCTCTATATGTTGCCAATTTGTACTTCCCAAGCGCTTAGTACAGTGCTCTGCACATAGTAAGCGCTCAATAAATATGATTGATTGATTGAATAATAATGATGATGATGATGGTGATGATGATGAGGACGATGATGATGACGATGATGCTGGCCGGTTCTCTAATGCACTTCCAAGGCAACTGTGGTATGAAAAGCTCAGTGATTGAATGAAGACTAGCTGTAATTTATTTGTATTTGTTTGTTTATTCATTCCTTTATTTATTTATTTTAAAGCCTGCCACCCCTCTAGACTGTGAGCTCCTTGTGGGCAGGGAATGTGTTGGTTCATGTTCATTAATTAATTAATTAATTAATTAATTAATTAATTTACTCAATCGTATTTATTGAGTGCTTACTGTGTGCAGAACACTGTAGTAAATGCTTGGGAAATTACACTACAACAATAAGCTGTGACATTCCCTGCCCACCACGAATTTATTGGCTGGGGGGCGGAGGGGGTGGAAGACATAAATACAAATAAGTAAAGCTACAGATATATATATATATATATATGTCTATATATATATATATATATATGTCTATATATATATATATATGTATCTGTATATATCTGTATGTATATATAAGTGATAGTGATAATGTACTCTCCCAAGCGCTTAGTACAGTGCTTTGCACCCAGTAAGCGCTCAAGAAATACGATTGATTGAATGAAGGAAGGAATGGAAGAGGACGTGTGAGCTTGTTGTGGGCGGGAATGTGTCCATTCGTTGTTATATTCTAATAATAATAATATTAATGGCATTTGTTAAGCGCTTACTATGTGCCAAGCACTGGTCTAAGCGCTGGGGAGGATACAAGGTGATCAGGTTGTCCCATGTGGGGCTCACAATCTTCATCCCCATTTTACAGATGAGCTTAACTGAGGCCCAGAGAATAATAATAATAATAATAATAATGATGATGGCATGTGTTAAGCACTTACTATGTGCAAAGCATTGTTTTAAGCACTGGGGAGGCTACAAGGTGATCAGGTTGTCCCATGTGGGGCTCACAGTCTTCATCCCCATTTTACAGATGAGCTAACTGAGGCCCAGAGAATAATAATAATAATAACGATGGCATTTGTTAAGCGCTTACTATGTGCAAAGCACTGTTCTAAGCTCTGGGGAGGTTGCAGAGTGATCAGGTTGTCCCACAGGGGGCTCACAGTCTTCATCCCCATTTTACAGATGAGCTAACTGAGGCCCAGAGAATAATAATAATAATGATGATGGCATTTGTTAAGCGCTTACTACGTGCAAAGCACTGTTCTAAGCGCTGGGGAGGATACAAGGTGATCAGGTGGTCCCACGGGGGGCTCACAGTCTTCATCCCCATTTTACAGATGAGCTAACTGAGGCCCAGAGAATAATAATAATAATGATGATGGCATTTGTTAAGCGCTTACTATGTGCAAAGCACTGTTCTAAGCGCTGGGGAGGTTGCAGGGTGATCAGGTTGTCCCACAGGGGGCTCACAGTCTTCATCCCCATTTTACAGATGAGGGAACTGAGGCCCAGAGAATAATAATAATAATAATGAAGGCATTTGTTAAGCGCTTACTATGTGCAAAGCACCGTTCTAAGCACTGGGGAGGATACAAGGTGATCAGGCTGTCCCACGGGGGGCTCGCAGTCTTCATCCCCATTTTACAGATAAGGTCACTGAGGCCCAGAGAATAATAATAATAATGATGGCATTTGTTAAGTGCTTACTATGTGCCAAGCACTGTTCTAAGCGCTGGGAGAGATACAAGGTAATCAGCTTGTCCCATGTGGGGCTCACAGGCTTCATCCCTATTTTACAGATGAGCTAGAACTGAGGCCCAGAGAATAATAATAATAATAATGATGGCATTTGTTAAGCGCTTACTATGTGCAAAGCACTGCTCTAAGCGCTGGGGAGGATACAAGGTGATCAGGTTGTCCCACGGGGGGCTCCCAGTCTTCATCACGATTTTACAGATGAGGGAACTGAGGCCCAGAGAAGTGAAGTAGTTTGCCCAAGGTCACACAGCAGACACGGGGCGGAGCCAGGAAAAAGCCGAGTACAGGGCTTGGCACACATTCATTCATTCATTCAATCGTATTTATTGAGCGCTTACTGTGTGCAGAGCACTGTACTAAGCGCTTGGGAAGTCCAAGTTGGCAACATAGAGAGATGGTCCCTACCCAATAGTGGGCTCACAGTCTAGAACATATAGTAAGTGCTCAAGAAATAGGATTGAATAAATGAATGAGAAGCAACGCGGCTCAGCGGAAAGAGCCCGGGCTTGGGAGTCAGAGGTCGTGGGTTCTAATCCCACCTCTGCCCCTTGTCAGCTGGGTGACTTTGGGCAAGTCATTTCACTTCTCTGGGCCTCAGTTCCCTCATCTGGAAAATGGGGATGAAGACCGGGAGCCCCCCACGGGGGGCAACCTGATCACCTTGTATCCCCCACCCCAGCGCTTAGAACAGTGCTTGGCACATAGTAAGCGCTTAATAAATGCCATCGTCATCATTATTATTATTATTAAAATGGGGATGAAGACTGTGAGCCCCACGTGGGGCATCCTGATTACCTTATATCTTCCCCAGCGCTTAGAACAGGGCTTGGCACATAGTAAGCGCTTAACAAATATCATTATTATTATTAATAACACATGTCATTATTGTTATTATTATTGTATGTCCCCCCCAGCGCTTAGAACAGTGCTTGGCACATAGTAAGCGCTTAACAAATACCATCATTATTATTATTGTTGTTATATGTTCCCCAGCGCTTAGAACAGTGCTTGGCACATAGTAAACGCTTAACAAATACCATTATTATTACTATTATTATTAACAACTGCTATTATCATTATCATTATTATGTTCCCCAGCGCTTAGAACACTGCTTGGCATATAGTAAGAGCTGAACAAATGCCATCATCCCTATAATGCCATCATTATTATTATCATCAATAATAATACTACTATTATTATCATTATTATTATTATTATCATTGTATGTTCCCCAGCGCTTAGGACACTGCTTGGCACATAGTAAGAACTGAACAAATGCCATCATCCCTATAGTGCCATCATTATTACCATCATCAATAATACCACTACTATTGTTATTATTATTAATAGTAGTATCATTATTATTATTATTATTATTATTGTATGTTCCCCAGCGCTTAGAACACTGTTTGGCACATAGTCAGAGCTGAACAAATGCCATCATCCCTATAATGCCATCATCATTATCATCATCAATAATAATGCTATTATTATTATTATTATCATTATTATTTTTATTACTGTATGTTCTCCAGCGCTTAGAACACTACTTGGCACATAGTAACAGCTGAACAAATGCCATAATCCCTATAATGCCATCATTATTATCATCATCAATAATAATACTATTATTATTATTATTATTATCATTATTATTGTATGTTCCCCAGTGCTTAGAACACTGCTTGGCACATAGTAAGAGCTGAACAAATGCCATCATCCCTATAATGCCATCATTATTATCATCATCAAAAATAATACTATTATTATTATCATTATTATTATTATTATTGTACGTTCCCCAGCACTTAGAACACTGCTTGGCACATAGTAAGAGCTGAACAAATGCCATCATCCCTATAATGCCATCATTATTATCATCATCAATATAGAACACTGCTTGGCACATAGTAAGAGCCGAACAAATGCCATCATCCCTATATTGCCATCATTATTATCATAATCAATAATAATACTATTATTATTATCATTATTATTATTATTATTGTACGTTCCCCAGCGCTCAGAATAGTGCTTGGCACATAGTAAGAGCTGAACAAATGCCTTCATCACTATAATGCCATTATTATTATTATTATTATTATTATTATTAGTTCCCCAGCGCTTAGAACACTGCTTGGCACATAGTAAGAGCTGAACAAATGCCATCATCCCTATAATGCCATCATTATTATTATCATCAATAATACTACTACTATTATTATTATTATTATTGTATGTTCCCCATCGCTTAGAACACTGCTTGGCACATAGTAAGAGCCGAACAAATGCCACCATCCCTATAATGCCATCATTATTATCATCATCAACACTACTACCATTATTATTTTTATGAATGAATGAGTCTGCCAATCAGAAGACCGGGCAGGGCCTCCAACCCGCCCCCACGGCAGCCCACCAATCAGCGGCGCCGCCTGGATGTCGTCACTTCCGGCGTCCCTGGAAAAATTTTTTTTTTAAAAAAAGGGGAGGGGGCCGGAGGGGTTGGCGCGAAATTCGGAGGACTTCCGGTGTGCCGGCCCACGCGGACCGCCCTGTCCTCGCGCCCCCACGAGTCTCGCGCCCCCACGAGTCTCGCGACGTTTGCCCGGGGGCTCGCGCCAGCCGTCGTCGCCGGAGGCCGAACTGGGGGTGAGTGGGGGAGGGGGAGGGGGGGACTTCCGCCCAGGGCTGGGCCCAGGCCGCCATCTTGCCCACCCCCCAGTTGGTCAGTGCCATGAGGAAAAATCACTTCATAATCATAATTATAATGCTATATTACTACTAATAACAATAATAACGGCGTTTACTAAGCGCTTACTACGTGCACAGCACTGTTCTGAGCGCTGGGGAGGATACAAGGTCATCAGGTTGTCCCACTTGTCAGCTGGGCGACTTTGGGCCTGTCACTTCAAGTTCTCTGGGCCACAGTTACCTCATCTGGAAAAATGGGGATGATTAATAATAATAATGGCATTTGTACATATTTATTACTCTATTTATTCATTTATTTTACTTGATACAAGGTGATCAGGTTGGCCCACATTTATTACTCTATTTATTTATTCATTTATTTTACTTGATACAAGGTGATCAGGTTGTCCCACTTGTCAGCTGGGCGACTTTGGGCCTGTCACTTCAAGTTCTCTGGGCCACAGTTACCTCATCTGTAAAATGGGGATGATTAATAATAATAATGGCATTTGTACATATTCATTACTCTATTTATTTATTCATTTATTTTACTTGATACAAGGTGATCAGGTTGGCCCACTTGTCAGCCGGGCGACTTTGGGCCTGTCACTTCAAGTTCTCTGGGCCACAGTTACCTCATCTGGAAAAATGGGGAGGATTAATAATAATAATGGCATCTGTACATATTTATTGCTGTATTTATTTATTTATTTATTTTACTTGATACAAGGTGATCAGGTTGTCCCACTTGTCAGCTGGGCGACTTTGGGCCTGTCACTTCCACGTTCTCTGGGCCACAGTTACCTCATCTGGAAAAATGGGGATGATTAATCATAATAATGGCATTTGTACATATTTATTACTCTATTTATTTATTTATTTTACTTGATACAAGGTGATCAGGTTGTCCCACTTGTCAGCTGGGCGACTTTGGGCCTGTCACTTCAAGTTCTCTGGGCCACAGTTACCTCATCTGGAAAAATGGGGATGATTAATAATAATAATGGCATTTGTACACATTTATTACTCTATTTATTTATTTTACTTGATACAAGGTGATCAGGTTGTCCCACTTGTCAGCTGGGCGACTTTGGGCCTGTCACTTCAAGTTCTCTGGGCCACAATTACCTCATCTGGAAAAGTGGGGATGATTAATAATAATAATGGCATTTGTACATATTCATTACTCTATTTATTTATTTTACTTGATACAAGGTGATCAGGTTGGCCCACTTGTCAGCTGGGCGACTTTGGGCCTGTCACTTCAAGTTCTCTGGGCCACAGTTACCTCATCTGGAAAAATGGGGATGATTAATAATAATAATAATGGCATTTGTACATATTTATTACTCTATTTATTTATTTATTTTACTTGATACAAGGTGATCAGGTTGGCCCACTTGTCAGCTGGGCGACTTTGGGCCTGTCACTTCAAGTTCTCTGGGCCACAGTTACCTCATCTGTAAAATGGGGATGATTAATAATAATAATGGCATTTGTACATATTTATTACTCTATTTTACTTGTACATATCTATTCTATTTATTTTGTTAGTATGTTTGGTTTTGTTCTCTGTCTCCCCCTTTTAGACTGTGAGCCCTCTGTTGGGTAGGGACTGTCTCAATGTGTTGCCAACTTGTACTTCCCAAGCGCTTAGTACAGTGCTCTGCACACAGTAAGCGCTCAATAAATACGATTGATTGATTTGTTAAGCGCTAACCATGTGCCAAGCACTGTTCTAAGCGCTGGGGAGGATACAAGGTGATCAGGTTGTCCCACTTGGGGCTCCCAGTCTTCCCATTTTCCAGATGAGGGAAGTGAAGCCCAGAGAAATGAAGTGACTTGCCCAGGGTCACACAGCTGACAGTTAGGCTAAGCATTGTGGCTCAGTAGAAAGAGCCCGGGCTGGGGAGTCGGAGGTCATGGGTTCTAATCCTGCCTCTGCCACTTGTCAGCTGGGTGACTTTGGGCCTGTCACTTCAGTTCTCTGGGCCACAGTTACCTCATCTGTAAAATGGGGATTATTAATAATAATAATGGCATTTGTTAAGCGCTTACCATGTGCCAAGCACTGTTCTAAGCGCTGGGGAGGATACAAGGTGATCAGGTTGTCCCACTTGGGGCTTCCAATCTTCATCCCCATTTTACCTCATCTGTAAAATGGGGATGAATGATAATAATAATAATAATATTGATGGCATTTGCTAAGCACTTACTATGTGCAAAGCACCGTTCTAAGTGCTGGGGAGGATACAAGGTGATCAGGTTGTCCCACGTGGGGCTCACAGGCTTCATCCCCATTTTACCTCATCTGTAAAATGGGGATTAATAATAATAATGATAATGGCATTTGCTAAGCGCTTACTATGTGCAAAGCACTGGTCTAAGCACTGGGGAGGATACAAGGTGATCAGGTTGTCCCACGTGGGGTTCACAGGCTTAATCCCCATTTTACCTCATCTGTAAAATGGGGGATAATAATAATAATATTGGCATTTGTTAAGCACTTACTATGTGCAAAGCACTGCTCTAAGTGCTGGGGAGGATACAAGGTGATCAGATTGTCCCACGTGGGGCTCACAGTCATCATCCTCATTTTACAGATGAGGGAACTGAGGCCCAGAGAAGTTATGTGACTTGCCCAAAGTCACACAGCTGACGGCGGAATGGGGATTCGAACCCACGACCTCTGATTCCTAAGCCCAGGCTCATTCCAATGAGCCACGCTGCTTCTCTTAGCCAGGACTGTAAGCCCCACATGGGACAACCTGATCTCCTTGTATCCGCCCCAGCGCTTAGAACAATGTTTGGCATATAGTAAGCACTTAACAAATCCCGTCATTATTATTATTAAGCGCTTACTATGTGCCAAGCACTGTTCTAAGCACTGGGGGAGATAGAGAAGCAGCGTGGCTCAGTGGAAAGAGCCCGGGCTTGGGAGTCAGAGGTCATGGGTTCTAATCCCGCCTCAGCCACTTGTCAGCTGGGTGACTTTGGGCAAGTCACTTCACTTCTCTGGGCCTCAGTGACCTCATCTGGAAAATGGGGATTAAGACTGTGAGCCCCATGTGGGGCAACCTGATTACCCTGTATCCTCCCCAACACTTAGAACAGTAAGCACTTAACAAATGCCGTCATTATTGTTATTATTACAAGGTAATCAGGTTGTCCCACAGGGAGCTCACAGACTTCTTCCCCATTTTACAGAGGAGGGAACTGAGCCCAAAGTGTCTCAGAAGTGGCTCAGAGACTTGCCCAAAGTCACCCAGCTGACAAGTGACAGGGGCGGGATTAGAACCCGTGACCTCTGACTCTAAAGCCCGGGCTCTTGCCACTAAGCTACACTGTTTGTCTTCTGGGCTGACCCCTCCACCCCCGACTTTCATTCATTCATTCATTCATTCATTCATTCATTCATTCAATCGTATTTATTGAGTGCTGTGTGCAGAGCACTGTACTAAGCGCTTGGTGGCTTTTTTATGGCACTGCCTTAAGTAGGGCCCTGTACTAAGCGTTGGGGTGGATACACCATGCTGCTTCCCTAGACCCACCCCACCCTCACCACTTACGTCCATGCCTGCAATTTCTTTTAATGTCTGTCTCCTCCTCTAATAATAATCATAATTGTGATATTTGTCAAGCGCTTACTATAATAATAATAATGATGGCATTTGTTAAGCGCTTACTATGTGCCAAGCACTGTTCTAAGCACTGCAGCAGATACAAGGTAATCAGATCACTGCCCCCCCGTGGGGATCCCACTAGAATAATAATAATGATGGTATTAAGCGCTTACTATGTGCCAAGCACTGTTCTAAGCGCTGCAGCAGATACAAGGTAATCAGGTCACTGCCCCCCCCATGGGGAGCCCACTAGAATAATAATAATGATGGTATTAAGCGCTTACTATGTGCCAAGCACCGTTCTAAGCGCTACAGTAGATACAAGGAAATCAGGTCACTGCCCCCCATGGGGATCCCACTAACATAATAATAATGATGGTATTAAGCGCTTACTATGTGCCAAGCACTGTTCTAAGCGCTGCAGCAGATACAAGGTAATCAGATCACTGCTCCCCATGGGGATCCCACTAGAATAATAATAATGATGGTATTAAGCGCTTACTATGTGCCAAGCACTGTTCTAAGCGCTACAGCAGATACAAGGAAATCAGGTCACTGCCTTCCATGGGGATCCCACTATAATAATAATAATGATGATATTAAGCGCTTACTATGTGCCAAGCACTGTACTAAGCACTGCAGCAGATACAAGGTAATCAGATCACTGCTCCCCATGGGGATCCCACTAGAATAATAATAATGATGGTATTAAGTGATACTATCAGTGATACAGTGAGCGCTCAATAAATACGATTGAATGAATGAATGAACCCAGGTCCTTTTGGCTCCCCGCCCCGTGTTCTACGATGACGGCGCTTAGTACAGTGCTCTGCACACAGTAAGCGCTCAATAAATACGAATGATGATTTGTTAAGGCCTTGATCGTACGAAGGATCTCGGATCTGTCCTAATTCAGTGGTTATTTTGGGACTCTTATCGGGGATTGATTGCTTGCTTGCATGATCATTTCAACCCCGGTTTATCTACACGGTGAGAGTTTCCTCTGGCAAGCGTGGTAAATTCAGGTCATAGGGAAGGCAGGTGTCCGTTCAGTCGTATTCATTGAGCGCTTACTGTGTGCAGAGCACTGTACTAAGCGCTTGGAGAGTACAATTCGGCAACAGATAGAGACCATCCCTACCCACAGCGGGCTCACAGTCTAGAAGGGAGGAGACAGGCAACAAAACCAAGCAAATGTTCTTATTTTAAACTGCGCGGTGTGTGCGTATTTGACCCTCTCCTTCCAGTAGCACAGTAAACACGCTCTCGTTTCCGTATTAACACGCAATGTTTCATTTCCATCAGCTCGAAGATGTCCAGCGGCGACAGGGAGCCGTTTTTTGTGAAATTTGTAAAGTCTCAGGACAACAGTGAATTTTTTTTTACCGCTCTTGAGGTGAGTACGTTTGCACACTTGTATTTGTTGCTGTTCATTCATTCATTCGATCGTATTTATTGAGCGCTTACTGTGTGCAGAGCACTGTACTAAGCGCTTGGGAAGTACAAGTTGGCGACATATAGGGACGGTCCCTACCCAACAGTGGGCTGTTCTACGTTTGGATCTACGGATCTAATTACCTTTCGAAATTTCCTAGGGAAGATAATGTGTAGCCAGGACTCATACTTAGCACATCATTGCACTTAATCATTTTGTGGAATTTCGTTTTTTGTAGCTTAAATTTCTAGTGGAGGTGTATCATAGTATGGGCCTTTTCCCCTGAAGTCCCTTCCCCAAGCAGTGATGTTCCATTCCCTGGCATTAAATCAGAATAAGTCACATTTACTGGGAATGTTTTGGATAGTTTTCTCGTTCACTGTTAAAAGTATCTTTCTTTAAACAGAATTAGACCCTTTCATTAATGTTGGAGTAAAATCTGGCTAAGATAACTTTAATAATTATAGTAGGGATGGCTGACAGTTTAAGCGTATTCTAATTATTTCTATTTTACTTTCAGTCTATAAAAGAATTCCAGTCAGAAGAGTATCTCCAGACTATTACAGAAGAAGAGGCCCTCAGAATAAAAGAGAATGACAGATCACTTTATATCTGTGACCCATTTGGTGGCTACGTCTTCGATCACCTCAAAAAGGTTTGCTGCTGTTGACTATTTCCTTTATTCATTCATCTAATCGTGTTTATTGAGCGCTTAGTATGTGCGGAGCGCTGTATGAGGTGCTTGGAAAGTACAATAAAGCAATAAAGAGAGACAATCCTTGCCCACAACGAGCTCACAATCTAGAGGGGGCGAGACAGACATGAATATATGTATAAATAAAATATAAATATAAATAAAATATAAATAAAATATGTATAAGTATAAAATATAAAAATAAGTAAAAATATAAGTATAAATAAAATTATATACATATATATGTAAGTTCTGTGGAGAGGAGAGGGGAGGAAGAGCGAAAAGAGCAAATTAGGGTGACGCAGAAGGGAATAGGAGATGAGGGAGAGCGGGACTTAGTTTGGGATACTTTCTTTCATTTAGGAAACATTGCCTTATGCCACAGGGCAGATTTCTTTGATCATAAACAATGGACAATTACAAAATATTCTGCTTTTAAGGCCGGAGGCCATTTGAGAAAAAACTGCTCCATATCTGCCTTTTCCAAATGCCTTCACATATACTTTGCCTGAGAGAAACTGTGTGATAGGTAGAAATACTTTGGAGTTTGGTGTTATCGTTTCATTTAATCAGAAATATTGACTTTGTTTCCTGCACGAAGAAGGTATTTAGCAAGTTTTTGTGTTCATTACTCATCTCTTTCTTCAGTGACCAAGAGAGAGACTTTGGAATGAAAGAAAACAGACTGAAAAATCCATTTCTATTATAGTGAAATGATTCTTGCTCTGAGGAGGTGAATTGTTTAGGAAAGTGGGGAAGTGCATAACCCATATACTGAAAGTGTATACGTTTTCCAGAAGGTATTGAATCAATCAATCAATCAATCGTATTTATTGAGCGCTTACTGTGTGCAGAGCACTGTACTGAGCGCTTGGGAAGTACAAGTTGGCAACATATAGAGACAGTCCCTACCCAACAGTGGGCTCACAGTCTAGAAGGGAGAAACAGAACAAAACCAAACATACTAACAAAATAAATAGAATAGATATGTACAAGTAAAATAAATAAATACAGTAATAAATATGTACAAACATATATACAGGATGCACCGTTTCTTCTCAGGTAGTGTCAGAGGTTCACAAAATATATTTTTATCTGGCAGTCCAAAATGATCTTATCATTTTTACTGGGAATCATAATGAGTAACTTTGAAACAAAGGTTTATGCCATTTATTGCCAAAGAAATCCAAAATCCTTATACTTCCCAATCCAGTCCATCAAAGAGTACTGTATGTTAAGCAAGTTCCTCTTCTTTTGATGATACTATGTGGAATCAGGCTATGAACCCCTTAATCAGTGAGCACTTACTGTACTAAGTGCTTGGGAAAGTACCATACAATAGAGTTGGTTGTTACGGTTCCCTGCCCACAAATAGCTTACAGTCCAGAGGGGGTGATAGACATTAAAATAAACTGCAGCTAGGGGAAATTGAATATATGATGTGTTCAGAAGCGCCATGGGGATAGGATATCAAAATGCGTGCTGAAGGGATTCACTACCGAGTGTATAGGCAGCGCAGAGGGGCAGTTGGGAAGGGGAAAATGAGTGCTTGGTTTGGGGCGGAGATTGATTTTACAAGGGTTTTGAAGGTTTGGGGAGTGGTAAACTGTTGGATATGAAAAACAAGGGAGTTCCAGGCCAGAGGAAGGATGTGGACTGGGGGTAGTGGTGGAAAGATGAGATTGAGAAACAGACTGGCAGAAGAATGGAGTGTGCAGATTGAGTTTTAATAGGAGATCGATGAGGTAAGATAGGAGGGTGGGAGTTGATTAAATGCCTTAAAGCTGTTCATAAGGAGTTTCTGTCTGTGGAGGTGGATAGGCAACATTTGGAGGTTTTGGAGAAGTGGGGAGATACGGACGGACCAGATTTTTCAGAAAAAGGATCTGGGCAACGGAGGTAAAGCATGGACTGGAAAGGGGAGAGACAGGATGTCCAGAGGTCAGCAAGGAGGAGGTTAATGCCGTAGTCAAAGACAGGATGGTACAGGTGCTTGGATCAGCATGGGGGCATCTTGGAGAGAAAAGGGTGGATTCTGGAGATGATGTGAAGGTAGAACTGAGAGGGTTTCCTGATAGATCAGTCAAAGGTAATGCCAGGGATACAAGCTTGTAAGGTCAGTCAATCAATTAATCAGTCGTATTTATTGAGCACTTACTATGTGCAGAGCACTGTACTAAGCGCTTGGGAAGTACAAGTTGGCAGCATATAGAGACGGTCCCTACCCAGCAGTGGGCTCACAGTCTAGAAGGGGGAGACAGAGAAAAAAACCAAACATATCAACAAAATAAAATAGAATAGGTATGTACACGTAAAATAAATAAATAGGGTAATAACTATGTACAAACATATATACAGGTGCTGTGGGGAAGGGAAGGAGGTAAAATGGGGGGATGGAGAGGGGAATGAGGGGGAGAGGAAGGAGGGGGCTCAGTCTGGGAAGGCCTCCTGGAGGAGGTGAGCTCTCAGTAGGGCCTTGAAGGAAGTAAGTAAGGTGGAGGATGGTAGTGGTGTTTACAGTGATGGGAAAGTCTGGGAGAGGACTGGGTTTGGAGGAGTTTTGTTTTGGACATGCCAGGTTTGAGGTGTCAGCAGACATCCAAGGAGAGATATCCCGAAGGCAGAAGGAACGGTGAGCCTGGAGAGAAGGAGAGAGGTCAGAAATGGAGAGGTAGTTTGGGGAATCATCTGGCTAGAGCTGGTAGTTGAATCCTTGGGAGTAAACGAGTTCTCCGAGACAGTGGGTGTAGGTAGAGAATTGAAGAGGACCCAGAACTGAACTTTGAGGCACCCCAACATTTAGACGGTGGGAGGCAGTGGAGGAGCCAGTGAAAGGGACCGAGGAGTGGCCAGAGAGGTAGGAGAATCACGAGAGGACATTGTTTGGTGAAGGCAAGGTTAGAGAATGTTTCCAGGAGAAACGGGTGGTTCACAGTGTCAGAGGTAGCAGAAAGATCAAGGAGGATTAGGATTAGGGGCCATTGGATTTAGCAAGAAGGAGGTCATTGGTGACTTCAGGTCATTTCCATGAGGAAAGGAGGCGGAAGCCAGATTTCAGGGGGTCAAGGAGTTGTTGGAGAGAAAGTGGAGGGAGCAACTGTAGACAGCTCGCTCAAGGAGTTTGGGAAGGAAGGGTAGGAGGGAGATGGGATGATAACTGCAGGGTGCTGTGTGGCTGAAAGGGTTTTTTTTTTTAGGATTTAAGGACTTTGATACTCATCCCAGCCCTGCAGCACATATCCTTATACTCTACTATACTCTACTATTTCCGCTAGCTGTAATTGATTTTTAATGTCTCTCTCCCTATAAGTTCCTTGTGGACAGGGTTCGTGTCTATATCAACTCATACTTTTTCAAGTGCTTAGTACAGTGTTCTGCAAACAGTAAGCCCTCAATAAATGCCATGAATTGATTAATGCGGGATCCTCTTAAGGAAAATTGAAAATCCTCTTCTGGTGATTTCACCACAGTTAGTTGGAAGCATTTGGTGACACTTTCCTTAAGAGACGTGTGTTTTGACGTGGGCATGCATCAACCTTCTCCTTGAACAGTTCCAGAGATGGCTAATTTATCCGCCCTGGACTGAGTGTGGGTATCTTGCTGTTATTATTCTGAAGCTGGAATGCTGAATTCTGAAATGGCCCCCGGTCCATTGGTAACACCAAACACTGTGCTAAATGCTGGCAAAGATACCAGAAAATGAGATTGAACACAGCTACCAAAGGGAGCGCACAATCTTGAGAGAGGGAGAACAGGTGTTTTATCTCCATTGTACAGATAAGGAAACGGAGGTACAGAGCAGCCAAGTGCCTTATCTACGGTCACACAGCAGGCAAGTTGAAGAGCCAGGACTAGAATGTGGTTAGGAAGAAGGGAGAAGATAAAGAGTACAGAAGGGTAAGGGATGCTAGGGAGTTGGGACAGTACTGTAGGCCCATCAAAGACTGACCCACACCTCAATCAATCAATCAGTCGTATTTATTGAGCGCTTACTGTGTGCAGAGCACTGTACTAAGCGCTTGGGAAGTACAAGTTGGCGACATATAGAGACGGTCCCTACCCGACAGTGGGCTCAGAGTCTAGAAGAGAGAGGCGTGAAACAGCCAGAAATAGGGGAGAGCCTGCTGTGGCTGTCATTTTGGTGAATTTCTGACCGAAGAACCCCCTAGGATGTCTCTTGTGGCAAGCTCAGCAGGAGTCCTGATAATATCAATAGTTGCGGCATTTGTTAAGCACTTATTTTGTGCCAGGCGCTGAACTGAGCACTGGGGCCGATAAAATTCATTCTTTCAATCAGTCAGAAGGATTTATTGAGTGCTTCCCGGGTGCAAAGCACTTTACCAAGCGCTTAGGAGAGTATAGTACAATAATGAAACGGACAGATTAGACATGGTCCCTGTCTCAGATGGCGCTCACAGTCTAAAGGGAAGAAGGAATGGATATTTTGATCCCCATTTTGCAGTTGAAGAAACCGAAACACAGAGACATTCGCAGCAAAACTGGAATCAGTAAATACGATTGAATGAATAAGAACCCAGATTTCCTGAATTCCAGTCCTGTGCTCTTTGCTTCTGGTTCTCCCCTCACCTGAATTCCCTTGTTCCTAACTTTTCTTAGTCAAAACCACACCAAAGTGAGACTTAGGAAAGAAAAGTGAACAGCTCTGTTGGCATTTGGCTTCCATTAGATGTCTGATGTGGGCAGTGAAGACCACCACAGTGGCGATCCTGCCCAATATCGGCACAAAGCTGCACATATTTCGGCATGGCCTAGTGGCCAGAGCGCGGGCTTGGGAGTTAAAGGATGTGGATTCTAATCCTGACTCTTCCACTTGTCATCGACGAGACCTCGGGCAAGTCACTGAACTTCTCTGTGCCTCAGTTACCTCATCTATAAAACGGGGATTACGACTGTGAGCCCCATGTGTGACAACCTGATTACCTTGGATCTACCCCAGTGCTTAGTAAAGTGTTTAATAAATACCATAATTAATATTATTATTTTAGTCATGAGTGGGTTTTATACATTTTGGCAAGCCCCTCATACTGTGCTACACCTCTATCCATCTAGTCTCAGGTTAAATCCCAGAAGGAATACAACTGGCCAGGATGAGAGAACACAAACCACTAGCTGTTAGGCCTGTCATAAATCAATCAATCATATTTATTGAGCGCTTACTGTGTGCAGAGCTCTGTACTAAGTGCTTGGAAAGTACATGTTGGCAACATATAGAGACGGTCCCTACCCAACAGTGGGCTCACAGTCTTGAAGGGGGAGACAGAGGACAAAACCAAACATATAAACAAAATAAAATAAATAGAATAGATATGTACAAGTGAAATAAATAGAGTAATAAAAATGTACTACATATATACAGGTACATATATACAGATATATACATATATCAGTTCTTTCATAAGAGTTCTTTAGTCCCAAATTCTTCATCACTGGCCCAAGGCCCAAATGCCGTTCGCAATGGGAGACCCCTTTATTGTCATGAACATGTATGCTGAGTGTTTTTTATTGCTGGATTTAAACACTCATAGTTTAGGTCAATTTTTTGGCTCTTGGTAGTACAATATTTCATTTATATTCTTTTTTATGGGGAAAACTATAGTTTGTTTACTTCTCTTTCACATAATGATATTTTTGTGGGACCAAGTAAGAGTGCTACCTGGGATATAGTAGCAGTATAATTTGTTTGGTTTTTCCTTGCTTTGAGTTTTTTGTATGTGTTTTGTTGTGTTCTGGCATACTAAGAGATTGTATGTCTATTGTTTTGTTGTATTCTGACATACTAAGAGATTGTATGACATACTGAGAGAACATAGAATCTCTTAGTATGTTCTGAGATGGTTAATTGCCATGATTTATAGTGCATGCTGTAAAAATGATTTTCCAGGGCTGTTTCCAGTAAAGGAACTGTCATACTGGGGAAGGGTGCACTTCTTTATAGGCTAAGTTGTGGTGGAGGGAATCTGACTCTTCCTCCCCTTTTGTCCAATATGTGTGGATGCAGTGGAGTATCTATCTGCACCTATGTGAACCATTTTTAACACCAATTTGGAGAATGAGATGGCAACTCAGGAGTTTTTCTAGATGTGCAGCAGTTGGACCATTTACCTTCTGTACGCATCTGACGAAAATCTGTTCAGGTTTTGGAGACATGTTTTATGTGGCAGCTACTGGCAGCAGTTGGAGAACAGTTTTCTGTTGTAATTTGGAATTGAGTAGTTCAGGGGGAAAATATAGTTGTATAATTGAGAATAATAATATAATTGAGAAGCAGCGTGGCTCAGTGGAAAGAGCACGGGCTTGGGAGTCAGAGGTCATGGGTTCAAATTCCGGCTCCACTGCTTTTTCATTCATTCAGTCGTATTTATTGAGCGCTTACTGGGTGCAGAGCACTGTACTAAGCGCTTGGGAAGTACAAGTTGGCAACATATAGAGGTGGTCCCTACCCAACAGTGGGCTCACAGTCTTGTTGGCTGTGTGACTTTGGGCAAGTCACTTAACTTCTTTGTGCCTCAGTTACCTCATCCGTAAAATGGGGATTAAGATTGTGAGTCCCACATGGGACAACCTGATCACCTTGTATCCTCCCCAGCGCTTAGAACAGTGCTTTGCACATAATAAGCGCTTAACGAATACCACAATTATTAAAATGATTATTATGAATTGCAGATAGGTGTTCCTTGCTTCAAAAGGTATAGCGTGCCTTTTGAACCTGTTAGGGGAGAATCTAGCTCAGTATAATATGACATTTTTACCTTTCCCTACTAAATGACCCAAACGTTTCTTTTTCTCTTTTCAGCTTGGCTGTAGAATCGTCGGACCTCAAGTAGTCATATTTTGTATGCAGCACCAGCGATGTGTCCCAAGAGCAGACTATCCAGTGTTTAATATGATTATGGCAGATGTAACTATCTCCTGTACCAGTCTTGACAAAGAAACAAGGGTAATGCTTATAACCACATGATTGAAATGAAGAGTAACACTTTGCATGCATTTTGTAAATAGATTTCATTTAGATTTTGCACTTAGTTGCAGGGGTTATGCCTTTAGCCCAGTCGATCAAAGCGATCGAATTTGTTGAGCGCTGGAATATACGTAGCACTTGAGAGAGTACAATAGATGCACTTGGGAGAGTACAGTAGAATTAGCGACTTTGAGGACCTTATGATCCTAGATGGGGAGATAGACACTAAAATAAATGATAGGTAAGGGGACGCATTAGAGTTGCTGACGTAAGCGTGTGTACCCAAATGCTTAAGTGACATGGAAGTGCTGAAGAATCAGTGGGGCCTCCTGGAGAGGTGTGATGTCAGAAGGACTTGGAAGATGGTGAGAGCCACGGTCTGCCAGATGAAAGAGAAGGGAGACAAAAGAGGAGTCGCAGTAATTAGGTTGGCTTAGGACGAGCAGAGTGTGAGCTAGGGTGACATGAGAGAGGAGTGAGAGGGGTATGGAGGAGGGAAGAGAACGAAGCCGTATGGCCAGTAGTGGTCTAGAGTTTCTCCTTGATAAGGAGAGGAATGGGCACCCATTGGAAGCGTCTGATGAGTGGGAAGATGAGATGTTTTAGTCATCATCATCATCATCATCATCAGTCGTATTAATTGAGCGCTTACTATGTGCAGAGCACTGTACTAAGCTCTTGGGAAGTACAAATTGGCAACATATAGAGACAGTCCCTACCCAACAGTGGGCTCACAGTCTAAAAGGGGGAGACAGAGAACAAAGCCAAACATACTAACAAAATAAAATAAATAGAATAGATATGTACAAATAAAATAAATAAATAGAGTAAAAAATATGTACAAACATATATACATATATACAGGTGCTGTGGGGAAGGGAAGGAGGTAAGATGGGGGGGATGGAGAGGGGGACGAGGGGGAGAAGAAGGAAGGGGCTCAGTCTGGGAAGGCCTCCTGGAGGAGGTGAGCTCTCAGCAGGGCCTTGAAGGGAGGAAGAGAGCTACCTTGGCGGATGGGCAGAGGGAGGGCATTCCAGGCCCGGGGGATGACGTGGGCCAGGGGTCGATGGCGGGACAGGCGAGAGCGAGGTACAGTGAGGAGATCAGCGGTGGAGGAGCGGAGGGTGCGGGCTGGGCTGGAGAAGGAGAGAAGGGAGGTGAGGTAGGAGGGGGCGAGGTGATGGACAGCCTTGAAGCCCAGGGTGAGGAGTTTCTGCCTGATGCGCAGATTGATTGGTAGCCATTGACCGAGCACTTACGGCGTGCAGGGCACTGTACTAAACCCTTGGCAGTACAACAGACACATTCCCTGCCCTCATAATAATAATAATAATTATGATATTTGTTAAGCACTGTCTATGTACTAAGGCACTGTACTAAGCCCTGGAGTAGATACAAGCAAATTGGGTTGAACATCATCCCTGTCCCTTATGGGACTCACAGTCTCAATCCCCATTTTACAGATGAGGTAATTGAGGCACAGAGAAGTAAAGCGACTTTCCCGAGGTGACCCAGCAGGCCAGTGGTGGAGGTGGGATTAGAACCCAGGTCCTTCTGACTCCCGGACTGTGTTCTATTCACCAGGGCATGCTGCTTCTTAAAGTATTATATATACTATATAATAATATATAGTAGTATCATAGTATAATTATATACACTATATATTACTATATACATTACTATAGAATATTATATACTATATATATATATTTATATATATATATATATAAATACAGTATTGCAGTCATGGTACATATGATTGATTTGGTTTATTTTAACAGATTAAGCCAGTCACGTTCTACTTTTTCATTAATACACAGAACAGTATTTTTATTTTGAAGTAAAATAATTCTGGAAATATGTAGGGAATATCATCTTGGAGATGGTACTTCTGGAATTAGATTAAAATAAATTATTTCCCATTAGATTGTCAGCACCTCGAGAGCAGGAATCATGCCTACTTACTGTATTGTATGCTCCCAAGAATTAGTATAGTTCCCTGCACACAGTAAACATGCGGGAAATACCACTAATTGATTGATAATTCATTTTTAGTAAATATGTGTGTGACTTTCCAAATGACCCTATACTTTTAGGGTTCAAAGGAATAAGATTGATGAGAGTGATGAATTCTTTGTTTCACAATAACGATAAGTTGTTTCCTTTCTTTTCTTTCATGGCTTCAGGAAGAAATTCACAGATATGTTCAGATGATGGGTGGACGAGTGTATAGAGATCTTAATGTATCCGTAACTCATCTTATTGCTGGAGAAGTTGGCAGCAAAAAATACTTAGTAGCTGCTAGCTTAAAGAAACCTATCATGCGCCCTTCTTGGATAAAAGCGCTATGGGAGAAGTCACAAGAAAAGTAAGATTTGGAAAATAACAGAAAATTTATGATGTTTCTATTCGGCCGCGTTTCCTGGGAAAAGCTTTATGTATGCAAATGCAACCAAAACGGCCATCAACTTTTATTTTCTTCTTTGAGGAGGACACTACTCTCTGCTCTGCCATCTAGGGAAAACCCACATCTTCGATCCCGGCATTCTCTCTTGCATCCTAATTTATGTCTGGATGGAGAGGAAAATGCCAGTCGAAAGGCAGTAGATTTACCTTCTTATTGTGGGGTGGTGTGATTGCAGCTATTCCCCTGCAGCAGAATGATCTGCAACAAAGCAGCTGAATGAGACCATTGTGTGGTACCGATTATTCATCAGAGAAGCAGCATGGCCTAGGAGTAGAAGGAGCACAAGACTTCCAGATTTTAATTTCAGCTGTGCCACCTGTTTCTGTGAGACCTTAGACAAGTCAATTAACTTCTTTCAGCCTTTCTCCTCTCTAAAATGAGGATTCAGTACCTGTTCTCCCTTCCCCTTAAACTGTGAACCCTGTGTGGATCAGGAATTCTGTTCATCTGTATCTACCCTAGCCCTTAGCACAGTGCATAATAATAACAATAATAATAATAATGGCATTTATTAAGCGCTTACTATGTGCAAAGCACTGTTCTAAGCGCTGGAGAGGCTACAAGGTGATCAGGTTGTCCCATGGGGGGCTCACAGTCTTAATCCCCATTTTACAGATGAGGGAACTGAGGGCCCAGAGAAGTGAAGTGACTTGCCCAAAGTCACACAGCTGACAATTGGCGGAGCCGGGATTCGAACCCCTGACCTCTGACTCCAAAGCCCGGGCTCTTTCCACTGAGCCACGCTGCATGGCATGTAGTGAGTGCGTAACAAACACCCCTATTTTTAAAGTGTATTATCATTTTTTATTAATATCTCCTCTCTGCTTTGAACCTGAGTATACCCGCTTAGCTGGGGTAATATATGGCAAAAAAGAGAGTTGAATATTGACTTAAAAATACATCTGCAATGAAAAGAACGAAGAAATGAAATGAAATTTCATGAAATATTGACTAAAAATATATTTGCAATGAAAAGAACGAAGCAATGAAATGAAATTTCATGAAATATTGACTAAAAATATATTTGCAATGAAAAGAACGAAGAAATGAAATGAAATTTCAGTGAAAGAAGGAAAATTAACTTGAAAGGCTATGAAAGGATTTGAGTTTGAATTTTCATCCACTAAATATTCATCTTTGCAATGAAAAGAACGAAGAAATGCAATGAAATTTCAGTGAAAGAAGGAAAATTAACTTGAAAGGCTAGCAGAGGATTTGAGTTTGAATTTTCAACTGCCAAATTGAGGGAAATGTTTCTGTCCTTGAGGAAATGTGGCACGGGAATGTCTGCCTGGGCTTGATGACTTTATCCTAATCATTACCTGGCATCCCTCAATCCCCATTTTACAGATGAGGTCATTGAGGCACAGAGAAGTAAAGCGACTTTCCCGAGATGATCCAGCAGGCCAGTGGTGGAGGTGGGATTAGAACCCAGGTCCTTCTGACTCCCGGCCTGTGTTCTATTCACCAGGGCATGCTGCTGCTTAAAGTATTATATATACTATATAATAATATATAGTAGTATCATAGTATAATTATATACACTATATATTACTATATACATTACTATAGAATATTATATGCTATATATATATAAATACAGTATTACAGTCATGGTACATATGATTGATTTGGTTTATTTTAACAGACTAAGCCAGTCACGTTCTGCTTTTTCATTAATACACAGAGAGAACAGTATTTCTTTTTATTTTGAAGTAAAATGATTCTGGAAATAAAATAGGTAGGGAATATCATCTTGGACATGCTATTTCTGGAATTAGATTAAAATAAATTATTTCCCATTAGATTGTCAGCACCTCGAGAGCAGGAATCATGCCTACTTACTGTATTGTATGCTCCCAAGAATTAGTAGAGTTCCCTGCACACAGTAAACATGCAGGAAATACCACTAATCTCCCCACCATGGCGTAGTATCAGCACACCAAAATCATACAGCATTGAATGCTGAGGATCCTTTAGTTACAGTGGCAGTGCTGATCCCCTGCCTATATCCAGAACTATCTTAGGAGGGACTTTAATCTTCTTAGTAGATGAATGAGGGTAGCAGTTTTAAAGTTTATATGTTGCCAACTTGTACTTCCCAAGCACTTAGTACAGTGCTCTGCACACAGTAAGTGCTCAGTAAGTACGATTGAAATTGAAAGTGAAGTCCAAAACACAGAAACGTGACATGGAAAAAAAAACCAGTCTACTAACCTCGGAGTTTAAAATAGCAGGACATGGAAAGTTGGAAAGTATTTTTTCCCCCAAAAGGAAATCCGTAATTCCTGGCTAAAAATTTTCTAGAAATTGAGCCTCTTTCTGAAACATCAGATCTAATGGAAGCCAAGTGCCAACAGAACTGTTCACTTTTCTTAGAAAGTCTCACTTTGGTGTGGTTATGACTAAGAAAAGTTAGGCTGATGGAAAGTATACCTTTATCATTCATTCATTCAATCATATTTATTGAGCGCTTACTGTGTGCAGAGCACTGTACTAAGCGCTTGGGAAGTACAAGTTGGCAACATCTAGAGTGGGTCCGTACCCAACAACGGGCTTACAGTCTAGAAGGGGGAGACAGACCACAAAACAGATCATGTGGCTCAATGGAAAGAGCACAGGCTTTGGAGTCAGAGGTCATGGGTTCGAATGCCGGCTCCCCCACATGTCTGCTGTGTGACCTGGGGCAAGTCACTTAACTTCTCTGAGCCTCAGTTACCTCATCTGTAAAATGGGGATTAAGACTGTGAGCCCCACGTGGGACAAACTGATCACCTTGTATCCCCCCAGCGCTTAGAACAGTGCTTTGCACATAGTAAGCGCTTAACAAATTCCATTATTATTATTATTATGTAGACAGGTGTCAAAACCGTCAGAATAAATAGAATTACAGCTATATGCACATCATTAACAAAAGAAATAGAGTAGTAAATATGTACAAGTAAATCCTTATCCTGAATCAAGGAATGGTTTTGGTAGAGTGCCAGGTCTTTTTATCAGATGTTTCGGTTTTGTGGTTTTTTTTGTGTTTTCCAGCTGCATTTGATAGATGTAATTCTTTCTGTCTCTCACCATTCTTTTTTCCCCAAGCAGTATTATCAGATGTAAGGATGTAGACCCAGAAGAGTTTCGGTGCCCTTTATTCCTTGGCTGCACAATTTGTGTGACTGGTTTAAGTAGTCTGGACAGGAAGGAGGTTCAGCGACTTACGATAGAACACGGCGGCCAGTACATGGGCCAACTAAAGATGAATGAAACCACTCATCTTGTGGTGCAAGAACCAAAAGGTAAACACGTTTCAAAGAGGACTGACTGAACTGGCACCTTCATGCTGTAGACTTTTAAGCAATTCTGTGATTAGTGACAGAGTCAGGCTCAGGAGATATCTTTATAAAGCTCTTTGAAAGTGGGTTGGCTCTTTTCAGTAGGTACCCTACCAGGGTCATGCAGAGGCTCCGAAGAATAGGCCTATTGGAAAGCCGTTTTGGGTTGCCGGGGCGGGGAAATGCTCTGTGTCGTGGCAGGAGAAGGGTGGCCCTTTGCCCTACTATTTTTAGGTTTTCTCCAGTTTGCGGGAGTGATGCTGCGCAGTTTTTTTGTGTCCTGCATGTCTGCCTTGACACCAGCTGGAAGTGAGGCTAAGCCCCAGCGGTCCTGTCTGTGACTTCAGGTCAGGATTATATCCGCACTCCTGGCTGGGACTTGATTCAGGCATGTTGAGAGAAAATAAATTGGGGAAAATGCTGCTCTGACTTGGGTACAATTCTCAAAATTTCTGTATCTTTTCCATTTTTTTTTCAAACTTACAATAATGATAATAATGATGATGGCGGCATTCATTCATTCAGTCAATCGTATTAAGTGCTTACTATGTGCAAAGCACTGTTCTAAGCGCTGAAGGGGTTACGAAGCGATCAGGTTGTCCCCCGTGGGGCTCACAGTTTTTATCCCCATTTTACAGATGAGGTAACTATAGGCACAGAGAAGTGAAGTGACCTGCCCAAAGTCACACAGCTGACAGTCGGCGGGGCCGGGATTTGAACCCATGACCTTTGACTCCAAAGCCCGGGCTCTTTCCACCGAGCCTCGCTGCTTCTTGATATTCACAGCCTGATATTCTCAGTAGGATTGAAACGTTGCTAAATCCCTCATGTTCAGGTGACGTTTCCGGGTTTGAGAGTCTTTGGGCATCACTTTCCAGTTTAATTAAGAGCCGTTCATCAAATCGGCCCTTAAGTTGGCTCCTAGTGAGATATAATCCAGGTACCTTCAGTGTTGATTTGTTTGGAGATCCCTCAGTGTATTGTTCCATAGCTAATCCTGGTGTTCTAGCTCTCTTCTGCATTGCAGCGATGTGTTCCTGCTGTCAGAAAAGACTCACGAGGCAGCAGGAGCCACAAGTTTCTCACAGCTCCACATGTGGTCATCGAGGCAGGCGGCCACGTTGGGTTCTGGGGTTCTCACGGCCACAATAACAACCCTAACAAGCGATTTAACCAGAAGTAGAGGCAGGCAGCAGCCCTGAAACTGCTAAAGATGTTCATTGAAATCTAAATGGAAAATGAGTATTGAGGAAATTAACATCGACAAAGAATTATGACACGGCTTTGCGTGCCAGCTGTTTTCCCAGTGATGTTTAATTTCCTTTGTGAGTTTTTCTTCAGTATTTCTGTGAAGTGATTTTAATGGGCTGTATTGATTTTTGTGCTCTGTAGGCCAGAAATACGAATGCGCCAAAAGATGGAATGTACATTGTGTGACCATCCAGTGGTTTTTCGACAGTATTGAGAGAGGTTTTTGTCAAGATGAGGTTATGTATAAGACAGAACCCAGGCCCGAAACAAAGAACATGCCAGATACTTCAACTCCCACTGGCCAGACCAACAAAGCCGATAGTAAGTCCCACCTTACGTCTTTGGTTTTCTTAGAAACTTAAACAGAACTGCTATCCAACCAATAGCACTAGTAACCACAGGTGTTCTTTCACAGCATACCAAGTTCCTTAAGAACGACAGTAGTGTCAGTCTATTTGGGGTCTATTGTTGTTGTTTGTGGTGGGTTTTTAAAATTCAAATTAACCGTATAATACAGAAGTATTATAAAGAGGTTGCTTACCATTTCCATTTTCCGTGTCATTTCTGCTTACTGTTACAGTTTCCTATGTCATGGCCTACTACTTATTTCCCTCTTCTTACTGGTGGGATTTCAGTGGTTCAAGACTTTCCTGAAAAGAACTTTGAAATTATTATTTGGAATCATCAAGGATGAATTTCATTTTTTGGGCTGCTTTCAGTCATAATTGCATTATAGAAAATGCCTTTTATATCACAACTGTTCAAGATGCTGGATTTTTAAAGTCGATGTCAGCATTGTTTCTGGCTCTTATCTCTTAGTTCAAGAGAGTTGCCGGGACAGGAGGAAACTAGCGGGGTTTCATTTTTGAAATTCATAAAAATTAAAAATAACATTTGGTAATTAACTTAGAAATGCAAATTTTGAAGACTCTGCATTAGCACTTTTGAAAGGTTTAGCTGCAGTTCTTACAAGTTGTCTGTGTTCTCTGAATTTGAAGAGCATGTATTAAGGAAATATCACTTTTTAAAAAGAAAATATTAGCCAAAAATTAATCAACCATCACCAATGTTCACAAAAGTAAGATTTTTTTCCCACACCATGAAGCCGTCGGTTTCAGATTTACCCTTTAAAAAATTCTCCATTCTGAATTAAATTGATTTTTAAATCGATTTGTAACATGTTAGATATAGGTTCCTCATTTTCCTGTTCACAGCTTGCTTTTGTAGGAGAAAGAATTCTGTTTTTGAAAATGATACATCTTTTTTAGGTAAGAAGTTGGCAGGATTTATGAGTGGGGAGGATGCCGAAAATGGAAAAAACTAATGGATCTGAATTTATGGAAATTTTTCTTTTTTAAATTTTAAGGTCGTACCCTTTCAGATGTCAGCCATATTTCTAATATCAATTCAAGTTGCATAAATGAGTCTGCATTTACCTCTGCTCTAAACAGCAAATTGGATTCTCTCCTGGAGGATTTAGAAAATCTGGATGTCAGCACTGTACAAGCACCAGAAGATTTACTGGATGGTTGCCGAGTATGTTTATTTTGTCTGTTTTTGGAAATCTATTTAAAAATGCTAGGGATAATGTGGATATTAGCCCTGCTTAGGGCATTCAAAATCTCAGATACAATGAATATAATGATCTAATCTGCATATAGGTGATCAGACTAAAATAAATTAGCGGAGGGAAGCCCTTTCTGTGATTGCAGAGAAAAAGAAATTATTTTCTTCTTTGCCTTAAACTGATCAGAGAACTGTGTACTCCCGGAGAAGAGCAAAGCCCCCCCGTGCGTGAGAAGTAGCATGGCTAGTGGAAAGAGCGTGAGATTTGTGTTACAGTCCTGGATCCACAGCTTGCTTGCTGTGTGACCTTGGACAAGTCACTTAATTTTTCTCTGCCTCACTCATCTAACCTGACAATGGGTTTAAATATCTGCTCTGCTTTACCTCCGTGAGGAGCAGGGACTCTGTCCTATTTAATTATACTGAATCTACCCCCGTGCTTGGCACATAGAAAGCACTTAACAAATACTTCAGTTATTATTATGACTCACGAGGAGGGAAAGAGAAAGTGGGGTTTGAAATGGGCTGGTTTTGGAGTAGTTGGATTCCAGTGATTTTTGCCATAAATAACTGGGCATCCCTTGTTGAGATGCCCTCTTTCTTCTCCCCCTTCCCACCCGCACAGCACCTGTATATATGTTTGTACAGATTTATCACTCTATTTATTTTACTGGTACATATTTACTATTCTATTTATTTTGTTAATGTTGTGCATCTAGCTTTATTTCTATGTATTCTGATGCCTTGACACCTGTCCACATGTTTTGTTTTGCTGTCTGTCTCCCCCTTCTAGACTGTGAGCCCGTTGTTGGGTAGGGACCGTCTCTATATGGTGCCGACTTGTACTTTCCAAGCGCTTAATACAGTGCTCTGCACACAGTAAGCGCTCACTAAATACGATTGAATGAATGAATATGGCAATTGCATTGCTAGTGGCCTCAAGGCTGTTGGCACTTGATCAGTAATTCTCTGCTCAAAACCAGTGTTACAGTGCCAGAGGAGAATGCGGAACAAGGGTAGAAGAAAGTTTTTTTCTTCCATGACTCCAGGGGTCACATATTAATCCTGCAGATCCTGAAGAGTGAAGTGGGACTGTATCCCATGTAGTATTCTCAGAGCAGCCTCATGAGGTTATCCCAGTTTAACAGCTGAGGAAAGGGAACTGAAGCTCAGAAAAGTTGGGGCAAAATAGCCGAAACAGGAAATGCACCTCCTAACTCCTCCGCAAGTGCCTTTCCAACTGTACTCTGCTTTTAGAGAATTTAATATTGAACATCTTTCCCCAACACCAGAACGTTTGGGTTTCCTGTCATCAATGCTAAAGAAGTTTGCAATTTATTTGTCATCAGTGGTTTTCACAGATTTTCCCAGAATCTGTTACTCTAGAATAATAGAGTGAAGGAACATACTGGTATTTCTACAAGCAGATCACAATTGTATTGATTCATTCTCTACTGGCATATGCTCCTCCATCCGTCTCTTATACACACATGCACTCTGTCTCTGTGTCTCTCTCTCCTTGTCTATGAGTGTTCAAAATGTTTGTGCACCCAATAGTTGTCAGATCTCTTATCTTTTCTTCCCCTGGAACTGACTGGTTCATCTGTAATCCTAACTCCTTTCCTGGAAGTGTGTCCAGGAACATTTCTCTGTCTCTCTCTCTATCTCTCTCTCTCTCACTCTCTCTCTCTCTCTCTCTCCCCCCTTGTCTATGAGTGTTCAAAATGTTTGTGCACCCAGTAGTTGTCAGATCTCTTATCTTTTCTTCCCCTGGAACTGAGTGGTTCATCTGTAATCGAAACTCCTTTCCTGGAGTGTGTTCAGGAACATTTCTCTGTCTCTGTCTTTTTTTTTTTCTCTCTCTCTCTCTCTCCTTGTCTATGAGTGTTCAAAATGTTTGTGCACCCAATGGTTGTTAGATCTCTTATCTTTTCTTCCCCTGGAACTGACTGGTTCATCTGTAATCCAAACTCCTTTCCTGGGAGTGTGTCCAGGAACATTTCTCTGTCTCTCTCTCTGTCTGTCTCTGTCTCTGTCTCTCTCTCTGTCTCTGTCTCTCTCTCCCCCCTTGTCTATGAGTGTTCAGAATGTTTGTGCACCCAGTAGTTGTCAGATCTCTTATCTTTTCTTCCCCTGGAACTGACTGGTTCATCTGTAATCCTAACTCCTTTCCTGGAAGTGTGTCCAGGAACATTTCTCTGTCTCTCTCTCTATCTCTCTCTCTCTCACTCTCTCTCTCTCTCTCTCTCTCCCCCCGTGTCTATGAGTGTTCAAAATGTTTGTGCACCCAGTAGTTGTCAGATCTCTTATCTTTTCTTCCCCTGGAACTGAGTGGTTCATCTGTAATCGAAACTCCTTTCCTGGAGTGTGTTCAGGAACATTTCTCTGTCTCTGTCTTTTTTTTTTTTCTCTCTCTCTCTCTCTCCTTGTCTATGAGTGTTCAAAATGTTTGTGCACCCAATGGTTGTTAGATCTCTTATCTTTTCTTCCCCTGGAACTGACTGGTTCATCTGTAATCCAAACTCCTTTCCTGGGAGTGTGTCCAGGAACATTTCTCTGTCTCTCTCTCTATCTCTCTCTCTCTCACTCTCTCTCTCTCTCTCTCTCCCCCCTTGTCTATGAGTGTTCAAAATGTTTGTGCACCCAGTAGTTGTCAGATCTCTTATCTTTTCTTCCCCTGGAACTGAGTGGTTCATCTATAATCGAAACTCCTTTCCTGGAGTGTGTTCAGGAACATTTCTCTGTCTCTGTCTTTTTTTTTTTTTCTCTCTCTCTCTCTCTCCTTGTCTATGAGTGTTCAAAATGTTTGTGCACCCAATGGTTGTTAGATCTCTTATCTTTTCTTCCCCTGGAACTGACTGGTTCATCTGTAATCCAAACTCCTTTCCTGGGAGTGTGTCCAGGAACATTTCTCTGTCTCTCTCTCTGTCTGTCTCTGTCTCTGTCTCTCTCTCTGTCTCTGTCTCTCTCTCCCCCCTTGTCTATGAGTGTTCAGAATGTTTGTGCACCCAGTAGTTGTCAGATCTCTTATCTTTTCTTCCCCTGGAACTGACTGGTTCATCTGTAATCCAAACTCCTTTCCTGGGAGTGTGTCCAGGAACATTTCTCTGTCTCTGTCTCTGTCTCTGTCTCTGTCTCTCTCTCTCTCTCTCTCTCTCTCTCCTATGAGTGTTCAAAATGTTTGTGCACCCAATAGTTGTTAGATCTCTTATCTTTTCTTCCCCTGGAACTGACTGGTTCATCTGTAATCCAAACTCCTTTCCTGGGAGTGTGTCCAGGAACATTTCTTTGTCTCTCTGTCTCTCTCTGTCTGTTTCTCTCTCTCTCTCTCTCTCCTTGTCTATGAGTGTTCAAAATGTTTGTGCACCCAGTAGTTGTCAGATCTCTTATCTTTTCTTCCCCTGGAACTGGCTGGTTCATCTGTAATCCAAACTCCTTTCCTGGGAGTGTGTCCAGGAACATTTCACAGTTGGCACATATAGAAAATCTCTTTACATTCTTCTCCAAAGGCTTCTGCCCCCTTTTAGCCATTGCACAGGTGCATTTGTACATTTTCTCTCTCTCTCTCTCTCTCTCTCTCTCTCTCTCTCTCTCTCTCTCTCTCTCTCTCTCTCTCTCTCTCTCTCTCTCTCTCTCTCTCCTTGTCTATGAGTGTTCAAAATGTTTGTGCACCCAATAGTTGTCAGATCTCTTATCTTTTCTTCCCCTGGAACTGACTGGTTCATCTGTAATCCAGACTCCTTTCCTGGGAGTGTGTCCAGGAACATTTCTCTGTCTCTGTGTCTCTCTCTCCTTGTCTATGAGTGTTCAAAATGTTTGTGCACCCAATAGTTGTCAGATCTCTTATCTTTTCTTCCCCTGGAACTGACTGGTTCATCTGTAATCCAAACTCCTTTCCTGGGAGTGTGTCCAGGAACATTTCACAGTTGGCACATATAGAAAATCTCTTTACATTCTTCTCCAAAGGCTTCTGCCCCTTTTTAGCCATTGCACAGGTGCATTTGTACATTCTCTCTCTCTCTCTCTCTCTCTCTCTCTCTCTCTCTCTCTCTCTCTCTCTCTCTCTCACAGGATTCTACCTAGTGAGTTTTGTTTTATAAAATAGGCACTCAAATTATATACTGCCTATTTGCTTGAGCAAAATGCTCCAAATAGTTATATTAATGGTAGGTTGCAGGGCAACCCCAGAATCCCATCTACTACATCTCCAGCCAAATTGGAGATATTTTTTTGTGGATTTGCCATTTGCAGTTTTAATAAGATGAGTGATCATTTTATCCGACTTCCATGCCTTCCTCTTAGCAGCTTCTCAGTTGACTTAATATGGCAGTGAAGTAATGGAGAAGCAGCAAGGCCTAGTCGATAGAGCGTGGGCCTAGGAGCCTGAGGACCTGAGTTCTAATTCCAACTCTCTGTCACATGCCTGCTATGTGACCTTGGAACAGTCACTTACCTTCTCTGTGCCTCAGTTTCCTCATCTGTAAAATGGGGATTTGGTACCTGTTCTCCCTTTAATACTGTGAGCCTGTGCAGGACGAGGGCTTTGTCCAACCTGATTATCTTCTGTCTACCCGAGTGCTTAGTACAGTGTTTGGCACTTATTAAGCACTTAGCAAATTCCAAAATTATTATTGTTATCATTATTAGTAATATGTGTGACTTATGACATTGCTTTTGAAGTGAGGCTATGTAAATTTCT
Organism: Tachyglossus aculeatus; assembly: GCF_015852505.1. Lineage (NCBI taxonomy): Eukaryota > Metazoa > Chordata > Mammalia > Monotremata > Tachyglossidae > Tachyglossus > Tachyglossus aculeatus. Next base: position 36,456,394 of record NC_052067.1, on the reverse strand, counting down.
ATTTTTCCAATTAAGTAAAATAATGAAAGTACCGGTATCTCAGCCTGTAACAAGTAGTCTTCCAATGTTTTCTTTTCCTGGCAGATATACCTTTGTGGCTTCAGTGGCCGAAAATTAGATAAGCTGAGAAGACTTATTAATTGTGGTGGTGGAGTTCGTTTTAATCAGCTCAGTGAAGATGTCACTCATGTCATTATAGGAGACTTTGATGATGAACTGAAGCACTTCTGGAATAAGTCAACGCACAGGTTCTGAGAGCTTTTATTTCAAAGCAGTTTCTATTGTGGTAATGACTTCTTGTAAATTGAGAAATGTTAAGTGCAAAATGACATAACTCATTAACATTTTAAAAGTGAATATTCTAAAGGCCTGTTAAAAATCACTGAGCTACAACGTATGCAAAAAGTGGTGCGATAAAATGTCAGTAATACAGAATTGAGGTGTAAAAGTTCATATTAATAAAGTTTGGGTTGGACTGTTGCTGAGGCAGGAGATTAAGCTGGGGGGGTGTGGGCGCAGTTCATAGAGAACTCGGTCAGAATGGGGAAGAGAGTACCAGATGTGCTGTCGGAGGGCAAGGATGGATAAGGGCAAAGGCGGAGGAACCACTGAGGCTGGACCAAACCCCCAGGATGCTGGGCCATCACTGGTGGTCTCTGCAGCGTAGCTGAAGTTTGGTGGCTCTGTGAGGAAAATAGTCGGGGGCGGCGCATGGGGAAGCCAACTCCAGTTAGGAGAAGCTGTACACCAAAAGCCATGAGACCAAATGTGTGTGCCCCCCATGAAATCTTTATTAAACATAAATGTGTAATGCTAGTACGAAACAGCTTGCTTTTTGGCAGGACATTTAGACCCACTTTGAATAAATGAGTGTTTTTTTTCTAGACCAATATTGTATTCTGTTTTGGGGACGTATGGGGGAGAGGGTAGGACTTGAGATACCTTTCGTTAAATATGCAGTGTAGTTTTTCTGTGTACCATGGCCATTATAATAATAATAGTAATGATTTATTAAGCGCTTACTATGTGCAAAGCACTGTTCTAAGCGCTGGGGAGGTTACAAGGTGATCAGGTTGTCCCACGGGGGGCTCACAGTCTTCATCCCCATTGTACAGATGAGGTAACTGAGGAGAAGTGAAGTGACTTGCCCAAAGTCACACAGCTGACAGTTCGCGGATTCGGGATTTGAACCCATGACCTTTGACTCCAAAGCCCGGGCTCTTTCCACTGAGCCACGCTGCTTCTGAAGGGAAGGAGGAGGGAGTGAGGGAAGCCCCAGGGCCCCAACCCACCCGGGAAGTGTCATCCATACGTGTCCACCAGTGAGTGTCATCCTTAACTGTCACCCTCATGACAGTTCCGTGTATCTTGCTTCCGTTTACTCTCTTCACAGGCCATATGTAGTGGGAGCGAAATGGCTGCTGGAGTGCTTCAGTAAGGGCTATCTGCTTTCCGAGGAGCCATATGTTCACGTGAACTACCGAGCAGTGGAAATTTCCATTTCAGAGCAACCTGGAATCAAACCTGCCCTTTCCAAAAGAAAGAGCAATTCACCTAAGGAAGAGTCTGTGGCCTCTGAGGTGCAGCAGCAGGCAGATGACGACCTACTCTCTCAATATGAGAAAAATGACTTGACATTAGGTAAGAGCCGATCATTTCTTAGGAGAGATTTGCGATTATTAAGAAGTCTCATGTTTTAATAAGGTAGCATATGTATGTATACCTCATTTTTAAACAAGTGCTCCTTATCTATCTTTCTTGCCCGACTTTAATCTTTAGTTAACTCTGCTAGCTCCCAAATGTCAGTTGCTTATGAAACATTTTCAGGAGTTGGTTAAGCAATCATCGTTTCTAAATATAATATACTCTACTGATGATAGAAAGTGTCTCAGTTCAAAGAAGGCTTTTATCAACAATAGGCCTGACATCTTGCTGAGGAAAGCAACTTGTTAGACTTCATCTCGCTGATGTTTCTCAACCAGGTTTTCAGAAAGCCGGTGAGATATGCCTGAATTTGAGAAGTTGGTACGTGTTGAAATCTATTTGTTAGGGTATTTAAATGTCTACCAAGCATAAGTGAAGGTGGTGCATTCATCTGTTCTTGTAAAGGCCTTTAAACTGAAATCATGAACAAGAACAAAGAAATTTCAACTTCTTATTCACAAGAAGTTTACTTTGATTCTCAATGGCCTTTTTTTAATCAACTGTTACTTCTGGGTCTTTCATTTTGGATATCTAACTGTCCTAAAGTCACTCAAAACACCAGATTCCAGAATCAATCAATCAATCGTATTTATTGAGCGCTTACTGTGTGCAGAGCACTGTACTAAGCACTTGGGAAGTACAAGTTGGCAACATATAGAGACAGTCCCAATTGATCACAGTGTTATTCTTTGAAATTCTTCTCCTCTGCCTGGTAAGGCACGTTAGAAACTATGCCAGCGGTGTTCAGTTAAAAGTTTATATTCAGTGATGTACTCTCCTTAGTGCTTAGTACAGTGCTCTGCACATAGTAAGCACTTAATAAATACCATTGAAAAGGAAAGGAAAAAATTATAGTCTACAATGCAAGTATGTTCTTCGTTAAGAACACAGTGCAAATTGGAATTTGCTTCCCGAGATTGATTTTAATGTAAAGTATTTTATTCAGTCAGTATGTTTATTTTGCACCTACCAAATGTGAAGCGTAGTGCTCGGCATTTTGGAAAGCACAGTAGAAATAAAAGCCATGGTCCCTCGTCCCAAAGAACTTAACAGTATGTGATGTGGGGAGATAGGCATATGTTGATTATATGCGTTCAGGAAGAGCAGGAGGAAAAAATGATACAATTGGTAGTGGTAAGAGTACAGAAAAATGAAATTGAATACACGAGTACATAAATATAAGTACTAAGGGTGGTTGTTGGGATAGCCCAACTATGTCTGGTAGAAATTAGTTGGGAATGCTTACCAGAGGAGGTTGGTTTTTCAAAAGGGCTTTGAAGATGGGGAGAACTGAAGTCCGATGAATGGGAAGTGAAAGGGAGTTACAAGGCGGGAGAAGGGCAAAATCAATATCATATTTATTGAACGGTTGCTATGTGCAGAGCACTGTACTAAGCACTTGGGATAGTATAGTACAACGGAATTAGCGGACATGTTCCCTGCCCATAATGAGCTTACAGTCTAGAAGGGGAGATAGACACTAATGTGAATAAATAAGTAATTTGTATTAAATAATTTAAAGATATGTATGTCAGTGCTATGGGGTTAGGGGTCTGGCAAATATCAGAAGCGCAAAGGACTCAAGCGCATAGGTGACACAGAAGGGAGAGTGAGCCGGGGAGAAGAGGGCTTAACTGGGAAAGGCTTAATAGTGCTTTGAAGGTGGAGAGAGCGGTGGTCTGGTGTACATGGAGGCTGGGAGGGAGTTCCAGGCTAGGGGTCGGCAGTGTGATAGACGAGATTGGGGTACAGTGAGCGGACTGTGTGGACTGCGCTGTAGCAGGAGATTGGGTGAGGTTAGAATGGGACGACCTGATTGAGTGCCAGTGGTAAGGAGTATCTGATGCAGAGGTGGATGGGCAGCCATTGGAGGTTCTTTAGGAGTGGGGAGATAAGGACTGAACTTTTTTGTTAATAAATGATCCGTGCAGTCGAGTGAAGTACGGACTTGAGTGGGGAGAGACAGGCAATTGGGAGGTGAGCAAGGAGGCAGATACAGGGTAGCAGTTTGGAGAGGAAAGGGCACATTTTAGTAATGTTGCGAAAGTAGAACCAACAGGATTTAGTGACATTGAATACGTAGGTGGAATGAGAGAGATGAGTCCAACAAAGTGGTTACAGGCTTGTGAGGTAAGGAAGATAGTGGTGTTGTTTACAGTTTTGGGAAAGATGCTGAAGGACAGGGTTTGGGTGAGAAGATAAGGAGCTCGGTTTGGGACATGTTTAATTAGAGGTGTCAGCGGGACATCCAAGTTAGATGTATCTAGAAGACAGGGGGAAATGCGAGATTGCAGGGAAGGAGAGATCTCCAGGGCTGGAGATCTAGATCTGGGCATCGGCTGCATAGAGATGGAGCCAAGAGCAAGGGATTGAAAACAGGAGAGTCAAGAACGGCTCACCAAGTGCCAGTGATTGAAACCAAAGTTGATTAACACTTTTAAAAGATAGTAGACAAGTGTCAAAAGCAGGCAGGTGTTCAAGGAGGATTAGGACTGAATACAGCCCATTAGTTGCGGCTAAGAGGATTGCCTGGTGAGCGTGGTCTTGGTACAAAGGAGAAAACCAGGTTTCAGTGGTTATATAAAGAGCTGCTGGAGTGGAAGTGAAGATAGTTATTGTATATGGCCCACTCATCGGGGCTTGATTTGGGGCAGAAATAATAGGAGATACAGTGATACTTGGAAGGTTTGAGAAGCTGAAGTGATGCCAAGATCATTTGGTCTGAAGGCCTCAGAATATTTTTCACATTTCTTCTCTGTTTGGTCTCCCGGCATCTGTGTTAGGTTGTGCCTCAGTTCGCGTAATTCCCTCGTTACAGAATTTGCTATCTTGTAAGGAGCCTGCAAAATACGAAAGCTCAGTTATCCAGATATCTGGAGGAACCTCTATTAACCCAGCAACAATGTAATCTGTAGTCTTATTGCTGCTTCAGTATCTTCAGGTGTCCAGGGGACTCAAGTGCCCCGAAGCCCCCTAATTAAAGCAGCTTATATCATTTCTGCGTCTTGGAAAGTGCCGGAATAAAAACAGAAAACTAGGATACAGGCACACTCCTTGAAAATGTGGTGGTTATGATTTTATCGGGGGTACATTTTGCCCCTAGAGTTCCGTGCATTTCCAGAATCACCTCCCAATGTGCCTGCCGAGCGTTACGGATAAGTAGATAAGTAAAAATACACTGCAGATTTCCTCGCCCCTTTCTCTATTCCAGCAACAGAAATGTAGCGTTTTCCATCCCCCCGGGCTCCTCCACCGAATCCTTCAGTATTTTTCCACTTTTCTGTCTTTGCTGCAAGTGCCACCATTGGCCCTTTTCCATCCTCCCTGTAGCCATCCTCTCTTGTAGCAGCCAACGCCATGGGAATGGGGACAGGATGGAGGATTGGGTGATGCTGGCATTTTAGGAAGGGACTGCACTGCCCCTTCTTTCCCCTTCCCCCCGGCCCTAGTCCCACTCTGGTCTAAAGTTTATGGAGTTTATGGAGTTATTGGAAAGGACATAGGAAGGGTGGGTATTGGGGCAGTGATTTAGGAGGGAGGTACACTGTCCCTTCTCCAACTTCCAGGTTCTTTATCCCTGTTCCAACGCGTACATAATGGTGTACCCTGAATTTCAGGGTGCCTTATTTAAGACAGTTTCCAATTGGAGAGTGAATTCTCATCGTACAGAATTTTAAATCCGCAGTTGTCAAGTAATTGTAGCCAACAGAAATATTTTGTCCCTAACATCCGTGCTAAAAATGCAGAAATGTATTCATTTCCCTTAACCGGAAGTACTTTTTCCCCCCATTTTTCAGGTGTAGCTGAGAAATCTGAAGCTGGGAAATATAACGATTCTACTCATATCCTTTGGAGAGAGGAGGATCGATCTTCCAGTCGCAATTACCTTCCTGAGGCCTGTTCGATTATTGAAAGCGGGTTGTTCAGCAAGAAAAGGTTCCTCGTTGTGGGTTTTTCCGAAGATGATGAGCCTTGTATTTCAGATGCTATAAGAGAAAATGCTGGGAAAGTTGTGTCCCTCCAGAAAAGAATCATTGCTGACTATGCTGTGGTTCCTTTACTGGGGTGTAAAGTGGAGTCAACTGTAGGAGAAGTGGTTACAAACACATGGCTGGTAAGAGGAAACTAGCAGCTGACTTTTGTCAATGAACAAATAATACTTTTAAAAGCAAGAACTTTGCTACGATCAAAGGTTTGTTTGTAAATTCTAAAACAAAGACGGTTTACTGCTTTTATCATTTTGCATACTAGATTAGAGAAATCATTTTTCAAGTAGGCTTGTTTTTACTTTTACTCTCCTTTTCCTGTTTGTTTCTTGGTTTAATCATTCAGCTTGCTTGTGCCTTTTGGCCATTGCAGAAATTAGGAAGGAAGCCTTCTTAGACTGACTGCTCATGTTCATTTCGTATCAAACTTCCATCATTTTTAGTTTTTCAGTGATCATTTAAGAAATAAAGAACAATCAATCAGTGGTATTTATTGAGCACTTACTATGTGCAGAGCACTGTACTAAGCTCTTGGGGAAGTGCAGTATAAAAGAAGTAACAAACACACATTCCCTGCCCATAAAGAGTGTACAGTCTAGAGGGGGAAACAGACATTAGCATGAATACGTAATTTATAGTATATAATTTACTTATATGTACTTAATTGCAGGGTTGGGGATCAGGCAAAGATCAAAAGCCCAAAGGTCACAGGTCCAAGTGCGTAGACGACGCAGAAGGGAGAGGGAGCCAGGGAAAAGAGGGCTTAATTGGGAGAAACCTCTTGGAGGAGATGAGACCTTAATAGTACGTGGATGGAATGAGAGAGATGAGTTGAGAACGCCAAGGCTTGCGAGATAGGGAGAACAAGTAGTGGTTCGAGATTCAATTTGACTTTCCAGAATCATTTAAAAATATCCGCGGTATTCTGAAAAATAACAAATTACTGATGAAAATTAACTTTTGAAAATAACGGTGTAACGGTTAAATTTCCAATTAGTTGCAATTTTGGCCTTAATCAAAACAACTGTCCAAACCGGAATTAACGTAGTCAAGCTAGCATCTGCTGAATTGATCTTTTTTGGCTTGTGTCCTATTTCATATATCGCTCTTTATTTTTTAAGGGTATGTGCATTGAGCATCAGATCTTGTTGGACCCAGAGTCAAATCCTCTTTTCACGCCACTACCAGTAATGGAAGGGAAAACCCCTTTAGAAGACTGTGTTCTTTCATTCAGCCAATTTACCGGGGCAGAGAGAGACTCCTTGGTCTACTTGGCAAATCTGCTTGGAGCAAGGTATGCCACTTCTTTTAAAGTTTGTCATCTTGTTAATCAACTAATAAGGGGGATTTTTGGGTTTTGGTGTATTTTTAGCCTGTGAGCCCACTGTTGGGTAGGGACTGTCTCTATATGTTGCCAATTTGTATTTCCCAAGCGCTTAGTACAGTGCTCTGCACACAGTAAGCTCTCAGTAAATACGATTGATGATGATGATGATGAAAAACTTACAAGCTGAATGCGTATGTTTAGGGTGCCTGTACAGTTTATTGCCTTTTAAGAAGTATCGAATAGAACTATGCGTGTGTTATTTCTTGGAGGTTGAATTGTTCAGATGTCTTCCCCCCTCTCCCCGCTCCACAGCACTCATGTTTATACGTATATATCTATTATTCTATTTATTTACGTTGATGCCTGTCTCCCCTGGCCTGGGCTGTGAGCCCGTTGTGGGCAGGGGTTGTCTCTCTTTATTGCTGAATTGTACTTTCCAAGCACTTAGCACAGCGCTGTGCACACGGAAAGCACTCAATAAATACGAGTGATTGAATGAATGATTGAGAAATGTTCCCCTCTACTTCCAGCACCATATACCCATTAAGCAGTCTGGCTCCTGAACTGGAAGGTGTGCTAGAGTTCTGGGGAGATTTCAGAGGCCAGGAAGCCCTCTCAATGCAGGGAATTAAGCCTTATTTCTCTGGCACGTCACACTTGCCACCCAGGAATTTTTTGTTCTTAGAATGGCCCCCTTCCGATGTCTTTGTCTCACCCATTTGACTGTCTGTGGGGGGTTTTCTTAGTAAGATAGTGAGTTTAAATGTTGCCCCCAAAACCTACTATGATGGAACTCCATGCCCTGAGTCTAAGAGGACAAGCTCAAAGTACTAAAGAATGCCACTCAATATTTTTCTCCCCCATTCTCGCAGCAGCTACTAGAAACTGCAGCCGGGTCTAAACTGTTGCATTTGGTAGTGCTGTGAGCAGGAATGTCATAATGAGGAAGTTGGTTGCACCCTTTGAGTCATCCTCGTTTCTTCTTTCGTTGTAAAATATTAGTTCTGACCATTTTGAGGAGCATTCTCCAGACTGAGTCAGTCCTGGACAGTTTCAAGGCAAAAGCTGTCTATGGATTCGAATCCCCATTTAAATACTCTATTTTATTCTTTGCAGAGATGCAGCGTGAAAAGAAAAAATAATGTTTTGGAAAAATGCTTGTTTCTTTCTCCCAGGCCTCCCTAGAGTAGCTTCATATTTTGTTTATGGATTCATTTGCCGCAGGCTAAAAATTCGAAAGACCAAATCGGGCACTGGAGGGCACAAAGCCCTGGACATCATACCACAGTAGTGGAGCATAAACTTTCTCTCGACCTGTGTCGAGGGGAAACAGGAAACACAGTTGAAAGCACAGCTGGAGTGAGAGATCACTTGCCTCTTCCTGATGTACAAGTGGCATTAGTGCCCAACTTTCCTTATCTCTGAACTCAGCGTAAAGAAGTAACTGGGAGTTTTTAAGGGGGAAAATGAATATTTTGATGTTTTTATGGGCAGTTTCTATTTTAGGTAGGCACAGTTCTTTCAGTGTATGTTCCAGGCCCTTAAATGCACTGGAGCAAAGCCAGCTTTATGTACGTGTCCCCCTTCCCCCCTCAATATATTCAATCAGTGATATTTACTGAGCACCTACTATATGCAGAGCACTGTACTAAGCATTTAGGAGAGTACAATGAAAAAGACTTACTCTGCACCAGTCATTTCTGTTGTTCTTTGTCACCTTGACGACTCCAGCCTGGAATGGAAAAAATGTGGAGAAGAGAATGTGACTGATTTTTTTTTTAATGGTACCAAATTTTTTATGAATTGTTCCTTTTTTAATTTGTTCATAACTTGAAGATCAATGTTCTTTGTATCAGTATTCCTCTTTAATACAGAGCTTATCAATTGCATTGGAAGCTCTTCTTCCATGTAGACCGAGTAAATTTGTGCGTGTACTTGTTTTAAAATATGAATTTCAGAGTTCAAGAGTTCTTCGTCCGCAAAGCTAATCCCAAAAAAGGCATGTTTGCCAGTACCCACCTTGTGCTGAAAGAACCCGAGGGTTCCAAATATGAAGCAGCAAAAAAGTGGAAATTACCCGCAATCACTGTGCCTTGGCTATTACAATCTGCGAGGACGGGAAAGAAAGCTGAAGAAAGCAAGTTTCTGGTTGAGAAAGCGTCTGCCGAAGGTTGTTGGGTTTTGTTGTTTTTCGTACCGTCTTTATTGGGGGTTGGGGTGCTGAATTAAATAGCAAAGGAGCTCTGCACCTCTGCCAATACCTCTCCTGACCATGTACGTAAAATGCCAATTGTATTAAAACTGTGACATCTGTTCCCCATAAATGCCCTGCTGAAACGTGCACTTTACAGAAATTGGATATGCATTAGCTCTTCTAATCATTCATTCATTTAATCGTATTTATTGAGCGCTTACTGTGCGAGGCACTGTACTAAGTGCTTGAGCGAGTACAGTATAACAAGGGAATGTGTACTGAATTAACAGATGTCCTGGTTTGGGCAGGGGTTTTAGGAGTCGCTTCCAGTGCCTTGAGAAATTCCTGAAGGCCCTGAAATGTTCCAGTTTTCCTGACAAGGCTGAAAAACCTATTTAGCTAGAGATCTGTGAGCATTCTCCTGGGCATCCCCCTTCCGCCTCTTCCTCGGTTGCTAAACTTTTGCAAGGTCTTTCTGAATTCATTCCTTTTGGCCATAATGTCTGTTTTCACTGCACATTTTGGATAGAATGCCGTTAGGAAATTATGGAGAATAAATGGTTTGTGTAAGTGCGCAGGGTTTCGGACACAGTGCACGTTTTGCAGTGGCAGCTTTATTTGGCGAACTTTTTCTTAACTCTAGGTCATTGCTAGGTCTATTATATGTTTTGTGCAGTTAACTTGTTAGTGAAACCCTATTGTCTTTGGAATTCACAGGGATATTGTGAGGATTGGTGGGAACAGCTCCGGGTGCAATAAGATGAAATGGAGCAAAGAAAAGCAAAGCACATTGGTGCTGTTGTTTCTCAAGGGAAGGGGTATTGATTCAGTGTTTGCGTTCATTGAAAACTGGGCTAGGAAATGTAGTAGAGAAAGTACTATTGGGAATAATCATGGTGTGATGGGAGAGGTGGATTCCCCGTCTTGTTGTGGGCAGGAATGTGTCTGTTGTTGTATTGTACTCTCTCAAGCGCGTAGTACAGAGCCTTGCACACAGTAAGCGCTCAATAAATACAATTAAATGACCGATTAGAAGAGTGAACGCGTATCCCATTTCTGTAATATGCGTGTTTCACCAGGGCATTTATGGGGAACAGATATTGCAGTTTTAATACAGTTGGCATGTAAGTACATTGTCAGGAGAGAGGTATTGGCAAAGGTGCTGAATTCCTTTGCTATTTGAAATGTGCCTAGGAAATAAGACTCGAAAACACATAATTCAAAAGATCACTGATTTAAGCAAGTTTTCATACGTAGAGAAGAAATGGAGTATCACTGTTTCATATTTATAACATTTTTACTTTTATTTTAAATCAGCAGAAGAAAGTTTTCCAAGTCAGAGACCAGCAGATCAGGCTAAAGTGCGTTCAGGCACGCCAGAGAAATCTACCACAGTCTTTGACGGCAAAAGAAATTCGGCCGTGACACCTTTGGATATGAACAGGTTTCAGAGTAAGGCTTTTCATACGGTGCTGTCACAGCAAGCCAGGAAAACCTCAGTTTCCGTAGAAGGAAAACCACTTCAGAAGGAACCGTCACTACACCTAGACACACCATCAAAATTTCTGTCCAAAGACAAGCTCTTCAAGCCTTCATTTGATGTGAAGGTAAGATGGGATGTGCTAGTTAAGTGTTACTAAGGGTGAGTCGTAGCAGTTGAGTTCAGAAATTTTTTTAAAAAATTTTCTCATTAGGATCTCTGTTCTCCAACTTCTCATATCCTCTGAGAATGGGATCAACAGTCTATTTACCTATAGAAGTTGCTTGTTAATATTTAGCTCTAGCTTTTATCCCAGTACTTGTTAGGAAGATGCAGATTATTCATTTCAATTGTTTTGCCTGATTTTAAATGATTTTGTCATTTTTAATATAGCAACCTGGAAAATGCAATTATGCTCAGAGTGTCCTAAAATAGTATTTCAACCCAAGAAGTTATGTGTGATTTAGACAAGATTCCTACTGAGTTTTGACCCTGTGGGTATCAGAAAGTACCAGCATATTGGCTGGTACTTTTATATGTGGCTTTAATCTATAGTACTGATTATGGGCAGGGAGTGTGTCCCTAATTTTGTTGTACTGTACTCCCCCCCAAGTGCTTAATACAGTTCTGCACGGAGTTAGTGCTCAATAAATACCATTGATTAATCTGAAAATCAGCATGCCTCCCAGTTTGACCTTTACTATTTGCTTAATTGGAGGAGAATAAGCATTGCAGGGGCAAAATAAGCAAACTAAACCAGGAGTGAAACTTGTATTATAACACTATGAAACTAACTAGCACTGTCCCATAAAACATGCATTCATTCAGTCGTATTTATCGAGCGCTCACCATGTGCAGAGCACTGTACTAAGCGCTTGGGAAGTACAGTCTAGAAGACGGGCTCACAGTCTAGAAGGTAAAACGTGTTTAAGGAAACTTATGCTGTGGATCAGAGAGGGTCAAATTTAGTTTTTGCCATCGCAGCACGGCTCTCGGGTCCATGTGGAAGCCTCCTTCATGTTGTCCCACTCCCCCCCGCCTGCCTTGAACCCACTTCCAGGGAGTAGAGGGCAGGGGAAGCCTGTACCCTTTTTTATGGGAATACCTCTTCCCGGAGGCCAAGGGCCCCTATAAAGTTTCATTCTGTAGCAGAGAACCTGCGTTCCCCATCGTTGGCACGAGACGGCCCTTCATCGCTACTTTTCCCCCCTTTACTTTGGGTGTACTCTGAAGGGAACCCACCCCACCAGTGAAAACACTTGTGATCACTCGATGCAGTTAGAATGCTGTCATTATTTATATCGTCCTAACTGGGCCCACCCCTTCCGTGACAGTGGCGTCTCGTGGATTTTTCCAAGAAGTTTCTCATTCGTCCCCAAGGACCAAGGCACGGAGAGGCAGGTAGCTTCACGGGTGGTTGAGTGGCCATCGCTTGTCGATCCTCGCTAGGTGCCAACTCGTTTCCGCTATCGGTTTGAGGGGCACCCTTATTTCTGTGCCTCCTGGCACAGCGACTCACGTCCTTGGGGTAGTTAGGAACTGTTCCCCGGCAGCTGAACTCTTCCCCGTTTTGCAAGCCTGTCTTTTCATCGTGACCTGCGACCTTTTGCCCCACATCCTAGTTGCGCTTCTGGCTTTTCACCTTCCATTTTAGAAGTCTCTTGGTGTCGGGCAGAACCCGACATCTGTAGGCCCCAGCTTCCTTCTGATCCTCGGGGCCATTACCCACGATAAGATCCTGGAGTGCTCTGGGATCCTTAAATGGTGGCACCCTCCCTCCTTTCCCACCCAGCACAGCGGAGAGGTAGCTTACCATCCTCATTTTGAAAGCACTGGGTAATTTAGCCCAGACGGCTCTCTCTGGTGAGTTGAGGAACCTGAAGACTACCGCGACCCAACAATAGCAGGCTGATATTTCATAGTTTCCCTTGGTATTCTTTCCTTCTGCGTCTGTCCCCCACATCCACCTTTGGGACTACGGGCCCCGTGAACACTATTGGTCAGGGGACCAGGCCTGAGATCATCATTGATAAGTAGGGTAAGAACAAAGAATTATTTTAAAAGAAATGTTTGCCGGCATAAAGAGTTTCACCTTAATTTGTCGAAGTGATGTATCACGACCGAGAGAAACTTTGGGTAATATTAATCAGTCGAGCTCAGTAAACTAGCTTCTGTATCTCCTCTCTCTTCTGTAGGATGCCTTGGCAGTTTTGGAAACTCCAAGAGGATCTAGCCAGAGAAACAGGAAGCTGAGCACCCCTCTCTCAGAAGTCATTGGCAGGAACCTGAAACTGGCCGTCGCAAATAGCACTCGTCATGCAGCAGCTCTCTCCGCGAGCCCTCCGCTGAAGGATGCCCAACTGGAAGAGGTAGGATGTGCTCAGTTACGGCTGGGTTTTTCTCATTGGGAAGCTTTATGATCCAGTGTGATGACTTCCAAACAAGACTGATGAAGGTTCTGGGCTTTTCTTTTTTTTTTTTCTTTCTGTCCAGTCCATACAGAAAGAAGAATTCAAACCATTAACTGATGTAGTGATATGCGTCAGTAAGAAACTCAGAAAGAAGCAGAGCGAGCTGAATGGTATTGCAGCGTCTCTAGGAGCGGATTACAGGTAGTACTATTCCCGTGTGAATAGATCTAGGCACAGAGGGCCGAGTGCTGTACTAGGTGTATGGGAGGTAAATACTAGGTGTTTGGGAGGTAAACTGGAAATAGGATAAGATGGGGCCTCCGAGTGACCTCTTCTTCCCCTTTCCTCTTTTGTTTTCTTCCCTGATCCTTTCATCTTCCCCCTTTGCATCCTTTCCCCTCCCACTGCCTCCTGCAATTTAACCTATTTCTTTATTCTTTGACATTACTGCTGCTGTAGGCTCATTCTGATATTGGATTATTACTCTATTTTACTTGTACATATTTAATATTCTATTTATTTTGTTAATGATTCATTCATTCAGTCGTATTTATTGAGAGCTTACTGTGTGCAGAGCACTGTACTAAGCGCTTGGGAAGGACAAGTTGGCAACATATAAAGACGGTCCCTACCATAATGATGTGCATCTAGCTTTAATTCTTTTTGTTCTGTCGACTTGACACCTGTCCACATGTTTTGTTTTGTTGTCCGTCTCCCCCTTCTAGACCGTGAGCCCGTTGTTGGGTAGGGACCATCTCTATGTTGCCGACTTGTACTTCCCAAGAGCTTAGTACAGTGCTCTGCACACAGTAAGCGCTCAATAAATACGACTGAATGAATGAGTGACTGCTCTTGCAAATTTCTGCCCATCAGCTAATGGTTTTCACATTAATGACAGAAACACAGTACCCATTCTTTAAGCATCTGTAATTTCCCACTGGGGGAACTTCCTCAGTAACAGGAATCATTCTCTGCCTCATATGTAGATCAATCAATCAGCCAGTGACATTTATTCAGTGACATTTATCAATGATATAAATCAGTGACATTTATTGAGCGCTTGGGGAAGTACAGTACAACAGAATTAGCCGATGTTCCCCGCCCAGCACGAGTTTACCATCTTGAGGGGGTTTACAGTCTTTAGCAAGTTGGTCAACTTAAACAATGGGTGTGTTTTGGCCCCTTGACTGGTAATAAGAATCATAATAATAGTGGTGTTTGTTAAGCACTTACTATGTGCCAGGCACTGTACTAAGCGCTGGGGTGGATACAGGCAAATTGGTTGTGTGTCTGTCCCACATGGGGCTCACAGTCTCAATCCCCATTTTACAGATGAGGTAACTGAGGTCCAGAGAAGTCCAGTGACTTGCCTAAGGTCACACAGCAAACAAATGATGGAGCTGGGGTTAGAACCCATGACTTTCTGACTCTCAGGCATGCGTTCTGTCTACTAACTTGTACTTCCCAAGCACTTAGTACAGTGCTCTGCACACAGTAAGCGCTCAATAAATACGATTGAATGAATGAATGAATGAATACTATGCTGTGCTGCTTCCATCATAGCGCCATTCTATTTAAGAATCACGTTACCCACAAGATGCAGGATCTTCCCCCCCTCTAGACTCATTAGGGGCAATAAATGTCTCTTTATTGTTGTATTGTACTCTCCCAACTGCTTAGTCCAGTGCTCTGCACACAGTAAGCGCTGAATAAATACGATTGATTGATTGAATAAATACAGTTGAATGAATGAATAACTTCATTACAGGTGTCTGTTATATTTTCGTGTCCTTAAGCGCGTAGTTGAATGAATGAATAACTTCATTACAGGTGTCTGTTATATTTTCGTGTCCTTAAGCGCTTAGAACAGTGCTCTGCAAACAGTAAGCGCTCAATAAATACGGGCGATAACTTCCTTATGCTTTGGTTAGAAGTTAGAATTTGAATGCATTGCTTTAGTTTTCAGCCTCGTTTGGTGTTTTTGTGAATGTGTGTACATTCCCGTTTATTATTGCTCAGCCTTAGAGTTACAGGGAGACCAAAAGCAACTCGTGTGTATTTGCAAAGAAATAGTCCCACTGTGCTCTCTGGTGATGATTATTGTAATATTCCCTTCAGCATCCTTGGTTGAAGATGAAACTAAAATAATCTGAAAAATGTTTTTTCCCTTAATGTTCAGTGATGTGAAAATGCACTTAGACCTAGCTTTTCATTCATTGTCGTCTTTGAAATATTTAATGATCTGGACAGATCATCATCCTACAAGATAAACCCTTTTTTCCCACGTCTCCTTATGGTGTTCATCAACCTTACTAATTTAACAGCTGAAAGTCGAAGGCCTAGCTTTGAATGGCTTTAGGATTTTATACCTAGAATGCACCTTTCCAAATTATATAATTCCAGTTGGAGTTTCAAGGTCAAAGCATTTTTGCCATGACAGTAGTAATAGTGGTGAACTAGACTTGGCGTTATTTTAGTTGTTTCCATCTATGTATTTTAGGTGGAGTTTTGATGAAACAGTGACACATTTCATCTACCAAGGGCGACAGAACGACAGTAATCGAGAATATAGATCTGTTAAAGAACGAGGAGTACACATCGTTTCTGAACACTGGCTTTTAGAAGTACGTAACACCTTTTTTTTGTTCCTCTTTTTCCCCCATCACTTTTCCAATATATTGACAGTAAATGCATTTTACTTTATTCATAAGCTTAAACTCCTAGACACCTGTTGTGGGGGATGATCTGTGGCTCCTTCCAGAGATCAAAAGCCTCATAAGTGAATAATTTAAAGTGTTTTTTTCTAGTGGCTTATGTTGAACTGTTTTAATATTCCCAGTTTAGATGAACTTTTCCTGATCTTTCCCTGTTTGAACTCTAGGTACTGTGATAGATAATTAGATAATCAAAAGTCCCTCGGGTGGCAGGAACATTACGTGCCTACCAACTCTGCTGTTCATTCGATCGTATTCACTGAGCGGTCAATAAATACTATTAATAGATTCATTCTAAGGATGCTTTAATACTTTAAGAATCGGGAGAGGGTTTTCATTTACCTTGAGCATATCAGTAGTTTTCCTTTGGTGTTCTAGTCAATAAATACTATTAATAGGTTCATTCTAAGGATGCTTTAATACTTTAAGAATCGGGAGAGGGTTTTCATTTACCTTGAGCTTATCAGTAGTTTTCCTTCGGTGTTCTAGTCAATAAATACTATTAATAGGTTCATTCTAAGGATGCTTTAATACTTTAAGAATTGGGAGAGGGTTTTCATTTACCTTGAGCCTATCAGTAGTTTTCCTTTGGTGTTCTAGTCTTCAAAGACTCCAGCCTTGGCAAATTTCCTTCCTCAGTTTTATGGCAGAGGGAGGGACGAGTGATCTCATCACATTTCTTCTAATATTGTATGCTCTTCTGTTGCACTAGAAGCAGCGTGGCCCAGTGGAAAGAGCCCGGGCTTTGGAGTCAGAGGTCATGGGTTCAGATTCCGGCTCTGCCACTTGTCAGCTGTGTGACTTTGGGCAAGTCACTTCACTTCTGTGCCTCAATTCCCTCATCTGTAAAATGGGGATTAAGACTGTGAGCCCCCCGTGGGACAATCTGATCACCTTATAACCTCCCCAGCGCTTAGGACGGTGCTTTGCACATATTGATGAAGGCCATTATTATTATTATTATTGCTTTTATAAAGTGTTTACAAAATTAATTTTATTGCAGAGTGCCCAAGAATACAAACGCCTTCCTGAGTCTCTTTACCCACACACCTACAATCCCAAAATGAGCCTGGATATAAGTGCAACGCAAGATGAAAGGCTCTATACCAGTCAGCTGTCATCGTCTGATAAAATACCAAAGGATAATGAGGTATAACAGTACGTGATACGGTATACAAATGAAACCCCAGGCTGTTGCACTAATGGAATTAATTGAACCTAGTTTTGTGGTTTTAGGAGAGGTGTGGTTTTCAAGGTGCTCTCGGGGTTTCATGTCGAAGTCCCTCCCAAAACCATATCCACACATTGGTCTCCGCAGCCCCTCTCCTTCCCCCCAGACTTGTTCGTCCCGATCCTACTCCCTTTTCTGGAGCAAGCCCTCATCATCATCATCATCATCAAACGTATTTATTGAGCGCTTACTATGTGCAGAGCACTGTACTATGCGCTTGGGAAGTACAAATTGGCAACATATAGAGACAGTCCCTACCCAACAGTGGGCTCACAGTCTAAAAGGGGGAGACAGAGAACAAAACCAAACATACTAACAAAATAAAATAAATAGAATAGATATGTACAAATAAAATAGAGTAATAAATATGTACAAACATATATACATATATACAGGTGCTGTGGGGAAGGGAAGGAGGTAAGATGGGGGGGATGGAGAGGTGTTGTGCGCGCAATAGGTGCTCAGTTAATACCGTGAACATTTTTCTCCCCCCTATTTATACTCATTCCGGGGACTGCTTTTTAAGAAGGGCATTTTAAGAATGCCCTATACTAATATCAGGAGATGCAGCATAACTACAGACTGACTGTTGAGAGAAGAATTATGGTGGACAGACTTGTCTGACAAGTGACAATTAGGAGTGAATGGGCTCTTTGGCAGGGGAGCTCCAGGAAGACAGTGATTCTAAGAGGAAAAAGTGAAAACTACCTGGCACTATATATAACCCACACAACAGGCACAGCAAAGGACATTCTGTATATGTGTTCAGTGCAGAAAGGTTTGTCAGTCATACATCAGTCTTTTCTGCCACAACGAACACAAGGATTAAGATGCTTTTTAAGAATGCAGGGACTGCTTCTCACCCAAACTAAATCCCAAATAAATGCCATTGTTTCCCACCGGAATACTACCACCTTTAACCCGCTCCTAGGGATGCTTCAATTCCACTTGGCTCACTCTGCTTCTTACCAAGTTGGTTTCTAAAATCACCCTCCAAAAGGCCTTCACTAACCAAGCTCTCGTCCCCCTTACTTACCCACCGTTCTGCATGATCTAGGCACTTAGATCTGATCCCGTAAGCACTTAAGTACACGTCTGTTTCCACTCTAGATTGTAAGCCCCTTATAAGAAGTCAGGGATCCTGTCTACCAGTTAACTGCCTTTTCCTAAGCTCTAAGTATGGTGCTCGTCACACAGTAAATGTGCAATCAATTTGATTGATTGAACCAAAGCACTCAAGGGAATATTAAGAGTTTGAGCTGGTGTGGAGAGAGTGCCCCAGCTATTCTGGCTGCTACTGGCTTTTTTTTTAGTTGTTGGGCTGCTGATAGTGTTGTGAACTTGAGGGAATCGGCCACAAGTGGGTTTTTTATTTTATTTTCAAGTGCTGATTTCTCTCAGGGAGCTGCTGTCTTTGTCATTACAATACGGCCGAGCCCCCCTCGATATTTTTTAGTTTCCCTTGTGCAGCTGGCTGGAATCTATCTTTTAAGTTGGGGACTGTAGATGACCGGGACATTTGAATAACATCGTAAAGTAGTAGGCTGCTTTGAGGAGACGCAGTATCTGCATTTTTTTTTTAATAGCCTGAGTCTTTATCTATGGAGGTGAAGAACGTAGAAGACGGACCCTCCGATCTGATGGAGGTGGAGACCGCAAATGAAAATCAACCGAATCCCAAAGGAGGTAAATGATTCCAGTTGTCCAAAAGCTCCTGCTGAGTTTTGTAGATGTATTTAGAAGACTTTATCCCTAAATGGCTCTGATCACAGTCACAGTCTTCTAGACTGTGAGCCCGCTGTTGGGTAGGGACTGTCTCTATATGTTGCCAACTTGTACTTCCCAAGTGCTTAGTACAGTGCTCTGCACTCAGTAAGCGCTCAATAAATACGATCGAATGAATGAGTGAAATGGCGATATTCTGTACAGATTCTGTCACCTAGAAATCTCAGGCCTCGCGTATTTAGTAGAGTGCAGGAACTCCTCCTCCATATGCTGTTCTCAGCAGAGCAGACTTCTCTTTACTGTCGCGTGGCTCAGTGGAAAGAGCCCGGGCTTTGGAGTCAGAGGTCATGGGTTCAAATCCCAGCTCCGCCCCTTGTCACCTGTGTGACTTTGGGCAAGTCACTTAACTTCTCTGGGCCTCGGTTCCCTCATCTGTAAAATGAGGATCGACCGTTAGCCCCCTGTGGGACAACCTGATCACCTTGTAATCTCCCCAGCGCTTAGAACAGTGCTTTGCACATAGTAAGCGCTTAGTAAATACCATTAAAAAAAAAAGGCTAAATATTTAACATGAATAAAAGCTAAACTCTTCATTCTTTCCCGCCCCCCGCCCCGCCCCGGCTCTAAGTGCTCACACAGACCCTGGAAATGAGGGAAAACTTCCAGAAGCAGCTGCAAGAAATCATGTCTGCGACGTCAATAGCGAAGCCCCAAGGGCAAAGGGGCTCCCTCTCCAGAAATGGCTGTGACAGCGCTCCTTCAACTCCAGACAGTGCACGTTCTGCCCGAAGTAATCGCACCCGAGCCTTGGAAGTGCTAAGGTATCTGCTTTCTGAGGAAATGCAGAAACAACTGTGTCAAAGGCCGGATGCCACTCGAATGGCCGCATTACCCCAGCGGCTTTCACTCCCCAAGTCCGATGGTATTATTCAAACGCGATCGGTTTCCAGGTTTCTAGATAACCGTTTTCCAAGCCAGTGTTATGGCTCCGTTGTTGCTTCTTCAGCATTTCCTAGTGGAGAGAGCACGGACCTGGGTTCTAATTCCGGCTCCACCACTTGTCTGCCGGGTGACCCTGGGCAAGTCACTAAACTCGTCTGGGCCTCAGTTCCCTCATCTGTAAAATGGGGATTAAGGCTGTGAGCCCCACAAGGGACAGAGACTGTATCCAATCCAATTTGCTTGCACCCACCCCGGCGCCTAGTACAATGCCTGGCACATAGTAGCACTTAACAAATACCACAATTATTATTAGACTGTGGATTCTTTTAGACTGTGAGCCCACTGCTGGGTAGGGGCTGTCTCTATATGTTACCAACTTGTACTTCCCAAGCGCTTAGTACAGTGCTCTGCACACAGTAAGCGCTCAATAAATACGATTGATGATGACGATGATGATTCAGTGTGGGGCCTCTAAAGGATAGCTGTGGCTTTGGTTTTTCAGACAGCCTCAGCAGACCCTAACCGATCTCAACACCGAGCCCTCCCAGAGTGAACAGATCATTTGGGATGATCCTACAGCGCGGGAGGAAAGGGCGAGGCTTGCCAGCAACCTGCAGTGGCCCACCAGTCCCGCGCGACACTCGGAGCTTCCAGCCGACGCGACAAACCTGGACAACTCCCCGCTTACGGACTCCTTGCATGATTCTGAAATTTCCGAACTGGGTAATGAGAGACACAGTCACTTCAAAAATGACTCTGTGTAGCCGCGTGGCTCAGTGGAAAGAGCCCGGGCTTTGGGGTCAGAGGTCATGGGTTCAGATCCCCAGCTGGGTGACTTTGGGCAAGTCACTTCTCTGGGCCCCCGTTACCTCATCTGTAAAATGGGGATTAAAACCGTGAGCCCCCCGTGGGGTGACCTGATCACCTTGTAACCACCCCAGCGCTTAGAACAGGGCTTTGCACATAGTAAGCGCTTAACAAACACCATTATTATTATGGCCTGATTTCATTTTAAAACCACTGAAATTAAGGGCTTGGGAAAGTACAATATACCAGAGTTGGCAGACCCGTAAGCGCTTAACAAATACCATTATTATTATGGCCTGATTTCATTTTAAAACCACTGAAATTAAGGGCTTGGGAAAGTACCATATACCAGAGTTGGCAGACCTGTAAGCGCTTAACAAATACCATTATTATTATGGCCTGATTTCATTTTAAAACCACTGAAATTAAGGGCTTGGGAAAGTACAATATACCAGAGTTGGCAGACCTGTAAGCGCTTAACAAATACCGTTGTTATTACGGCCTGATTTCATTTTAAAACCACTGAAATTAAGGGCTTGGGAAAGTACAATATACCAGAGTTGGCAGACCCGTTCCTTGTCCACCATGAGCTTGCAGTCTAGAAGGGAGATCATGGGTTCGAATCCCGCCTCTCCCACATGTCTGCTGTGTGACCTTGGGTAAGTCACTTCACTTCTTTGTGCCTCAGTTCCCTCATCTGTAAAATGTGAATTAAGCCCCACATGGGACAACCTCATCTCCTTGTGTTCCCCCCAGCGCTTAGAACAGTGCTTTGCACATAGTAAGCGCTTAACAAATACCAACATTATTAACATTATTTATTATTTACATTAATCACTAATGCGGCAGGGAAGATAAGCCATTAAGACAGTACCTGTCTCACAGAAACCCGTAGAAAAGATTGCAGTGGAAGCCAGAAAGATGTACGGTTGCAGGGATAAGGTTCCTGTTTTTGTGGGTGGATAAACTTGCTGGAAGGGAAACTGAATGAAGGACTTTTAAATCCACTTGTTTTCTACGGGTTTATTGGAGGTAATGCTTCACCCTTGGCTTGTTTTCTTTTCCTCTT
The DNA here is from genome assembly GCF_015852505.1 of Tachyglossus aculeatus. Lineage (NCBI taxonomy): Eukaryota > Metazoa > Chordata > Mammalia > Monotremata > Tachyglossidae > Tachyglossus > Tachyglossus aculeatus. Next base: position 36,434,804 of record NC_052067.1, on the reverse strand, counting down.
TCTCTGTCACCCTCTCATGAAAATCTGTTAAGTGAGGTCACACCTGGAACTTGTAACTTGTCACTCAAAATCACATTGTAACTGTTTGATTCAGAATATAATGCAGCATTTTATTGCCCTCAGCTGCTGCTGATCCCGAAAAAGCGTGGGACCCTGACGACCCGAAGGACCAGATCTCTGAAGAACCAGAAACTACAATAAAAGATGCTCATCTGATCCCTACACCACAAGCCCCCAGCATTGCTTTCCCCCTAGCCAACCCACCTGTGGCTCCGCAACCCAAGCAGATGGTTTGTCTCGTTTGAATTTGGACGGGTTTTGGATGGGGCTGTTAAGGTGCGTTGCTTCGCACTGTGGAATAACAACCTGGTGTCGTTCCAGGCAATACAGGAAAAGGAGACGCATGAAGAGTTGACGAAACAGTACATATTCCAACTGTCCTCTCTTAATCCTCAAGAACGAATCGACTATTGCCAGCTGATCGAGGAACTAGGTGCTCGTATTTTTGCAAAACTTTTAAAGTCGTTCAGTAGTCAGTCATTGCACTTGCTTGTCCCCTGGCATAAAGATGTGGAGACGGATACACGGTTAAGGGAGTCGGGGTCTAGCAGTGATGTCAGTCTGGAGTTTGTAAAACCGTTGGACCGGAGTGCTAGCAGCAGTCAGGTTTAACTTTGATCTGGAAGAGTGACCTTAAAGTATAAACTATACTTTAAAGTATAAAGCAGAAACTATACCTTAAAGTATAAAGCAGAAACTGTACCTTAAAGTATAAAGCAGAAACTGTACCTTAAAGTATAAAGCAGAAACTGTACCTTAAAGTATAAAGCAGAAACTGTACCTTAAAATATAAAGCAGAAACTGTACCTTAAAGTATAAAGCAGAAACTGTACCTTAAAGTATAAAGCAGAAACTGTACCTTAAAGTATAAAGCAGAAACTGTACCTTAAAGTATAAAAAGCAGAAACTGTACCTTAAAGTATAAAGCAGAAACTGTACCTTAAAGTATAAAGCAGAAACTGTACCTTAAAGTATAAAGCAGAAACTGTACCTTAAAGTATAAAAAGCAGAAACTATACCTTAAAGTATAAAGCAGAAACTATACCTTAAAGTATAAAAAGTAGAAACTATACCTTAAAGTATAAAGCAGAAACTATACCTTAAAGTATAAAAAGCAGAAACTATACCTTAAAGTATAAAAAGCAGAAACTATACCTTAAAGTATAAAAAGCAGAAACTATACCTTAGAGTATAAAAAGCAGAAACTATACCTTAGAGTATAAAAAGCAGAAACTATACCTTAAAGTATAAAAAGCAGAAACTATACCTTAAAGTATAAAAAGCAGAAACTATACCTTAAAGTATAAAAAGTAGAAACTATACCTTAAAGTATAAAGCAGAAACTATACCTTAAAGTATAAAAAGCAGAAACTATACCTTAAAGTATAAAGCAGAAACTATACCTTAAAGTATAAAGCAGAAACTATACCTTAAAGTATAAAGCAGAAACTATACCTTAAAGTATAAAAAGCAGAAACTATACCTTGAAGTATAAAAAGCAGAAACTATACCTTGAAGTATAAAAAGCAGAAACTATACCTTGAAGTATAAAAAGCAGAAACTATACCTTAAAGTATAAAAAGCAGAAACTATACCTTAAAGTATAAAAAGTAGAAACTATACCTTAAAGTATAAAGCAGAAACTATACCTTAAAGTATAAAGCAGAAACTACACCTTAAAGTATAAAAAGCAGAAACTACACCTTAAAGTATAAAAAGCAGAAACTACACCTTAAAGTATAAAAAGCAGAAACTACACCTTAAAATATAAAAAGCAGAAACTACACCTTAAAGTATAAAAAGCAGAAACTACACCTTAAAGTATAAAAAGCAGAAACTACACCTTAAAGTATAAAAAGCAGAAACTACACCTTAAAGTATAAAAAGCAGAAACTACACCTTAAAGTATAAAAAGCAGAAACTACACCTTAAAGTATAAAAAGCAGAAACTATACCTTAAAGTATAAAAAGCAGAAACTATACTTTAAAGTATAAAAAGTAGAAACTATGCTTTATAGTATAAAAAGTAGAAACTATGCTTTAAAGTATAAACTATAAGGTATATAGAGAAGCAGCATGGCTTAGTGGAAAAGAGCCCGGGCTTTGGAGTCAGAGGTCATGGGTTCAAATCCCGGCTCTGCCAATTGTCAGCTGTGTGACTTTGGGCAAGTCACTTCACTTCTCTGGGCCTTAGTGACCTCATCTGGAAAATGGGGATGAAGGCTGTGAGCCCCCCGAGGGACAACCTGGTCGCCTTGTAACCTCCCCTGCGCTTAGAACAGTGCTTTGCACATAGTAAGCGCTTACTACATGCCAGCATTATTTATTATTATTATTATTATAAACAAATTGCTTTATCTTCAAGGTGGGCTGGTGCTGGAAAAGCAGTGCTTCGATGCAAGCTGCACACACATCATTGTGGGTCATCCGCTTCGAAACGAGAAGTATCTGGCTTCGATGGCCGCCGGCAAGTGGGTCCTTCATCGCTCCTACCTCGAAGCGTGTAGGACTTCTGGGTGCTTTGTGCAGGTGTGAATTCACGCCACTGTCTTACAGCCTTTTTCTCTAGCACTAACATTTCCTGTACATTTAATCCAATCGTATTTATTGAGCGCTTACTGCGTGCAGAGCACTGCACTCAGCGCTTGCTCTGTCGACCTTGAGTTTTTATGGTGCTTGTAGACTGAGCGAGGGCCACTGACCTCCAACCCACCATCCCATGGGCATTCATTCATTCAGTTGTATTTATTGAGCGCTTACTGAGTGCAGGGCACTGTACTAAGCGCTTGGGAAGTCCAAGTCGGCAACGTATAGAGACAGTCCCTACCCGACAACGGGCTCACAGTCTAGAAGGGGGAGATGGACAACAAAACAAAACATGTGGACAGGTGTCAAGTCGTCAGAATAAATAGATATAAAGCTAGATAATAATAATGTTGGTATTTGTTAAGCGCTTACTATGTGCCAAGCACTGGAGCACTGTTCTAAGCGCTAGATGCACATCATTAACAAAATTTTTTGTTAGTATGTTTTGTTCTCTGTCTCCCCCTTCTAGACTGTGAGCCCACTGTTGGGTAGGGACCGTCTCTAGATGTTGCCAACTCGTACTTCCCAAGCGCTTAGTACAGTGCTCTGCACACAGTAAGCACTCAAATACGGTTGAATGAAAATAGAAAAGATATACAAGTAAAATAATGACCCCATGAACTCTCCATGACCCCACTCATGTCCTCATATTCTAGACTGTGAGCCCACTGTTGGGTAGTGACCGTCTCTATATGTTGCCGACTTGTACTTCCCAAGCGCTTAGCACAGTGCTCTGCACACAGTAAGCGCTCAATAAATACGATTGACTCTCCGTGATCCCATTTGTGTCCTCGGATGACCCCACGTTCAATTTTGAAATTGAGAAAATTTTCAAAAAGCAGTTTAGTGTCCCGTTTCACCTCAGATGACCCGATGAACACTCTGTGACCCCACTTGTGTCCTCAGGTGCCCCCCCCATGAACTCTGTGACCCCATTTGTGTCCTCAGATGACCCCCTTTTTACTTTTGAAATCGAGAAAAATTTCAGAAACCTGTTTAATGTCCCGTTTGACCTCAAACGACCTGATGGTTCTCCGTGACCCCACTCGTGTCCTCAGATGACCCCATGAATTCTCTGTGACCCCATTTGTGTCCTCAGATGACCCCACTTTCACCGATGAAGTCCAGAAAATTTTCAGAGAGCAGTTTAATGGGGCATCATCATTAGTCTGCTGCGTTCACCTTTGTGTTTGAGCAGAAGACACAGGGTGTGCGCACACAGGGCGCACACATTGGGCTGGGCACTTTAAAATGGTTTCTGAGTGAATAACTTGTTTTTTTGGGTTTTTTTGTAATATCCAACCAGCCTAGCTCACTCCCTCGTCCCCCTTTTAGGAAAGCAGCAGAGCACTGATTTTATTGGGCACCCACTCATTGTGCACTTGGGAGCAGCGTACGAGATTTGGCTGTGATAATGAGCCCTTGAACTTTTAAAGTACCCCGAACTGCATGCTTTACCGCTAATTCCCGCAGCATTTCTTCTGATAAACAGCCGTGTTCCCTAGGAGGAAGATTACGAATGGGGAAGTAGTTCCATACTTGATGTTCTGACCGGAATCAACCTCCAGCAGAGGAAATTAGCACTTGCAGCAATGAGATGGAGGAAAAAAATCCAGAGACGACAAGAAGAAGCAGGCATTGTTGAGGTATCCAGGTGCATGGTTGTCTTTTTTTTTTTAAATGGCATTTATTAAGCACTTACTATGTGCAGGGCACTGTTCTAAGCACTGGGGAGGTCACAATAACAATAATAATAATGATGGCATTTGTTAAGCGCTTACTATGTGCAAAGCACTGTTCTAAGCGCTGGGGAAGTTACAAGGTGATCAGGTTGTCCCACGGGGGGCTCACAGTCCTCATCCCCATTTTACAGATGAGGTAACTGAGGCACAGAGAAGTTAAGTGACATGCCCAAAGTCACACAGCTGACAGTTGGCAGACCTGGGATTTGAACCCATGACCTCTAACTCCAAAACCCAGGCTCTTTCCACTGAGCCACACTTTGGGTTTGATATGCCATTTCCCCTCTTATTCATTCATTTAATCATATTTATTGAGCGCTCACTGGGTGCAGAGCAGTGTACTAAACACTTGGGAAGTCCAAGTTGGCAACATCTAGAGACGATCCCTACCCAACAACGGGCTCACGGTCTAGAAGGGGGAGACAGACAACAAAACTAAACATTAACAAAATAAAATAGAAGAGTAAGCACTTAGTACAGTGCTCTGCACACAGTAAGCGCTCAATAAGACAATGAATGAATATGCCAAATCTTGTGTCCTGAAAGTGTCTCAGCTAGTCCCGGAACCACGTAGTAGGGTCCCTGCCTTCCTGAAAGCAGAGATGAGAGCCAGGGAAGTTTATTTTCAATCCTTTTCTCTTTCCTAGGGGGCATTTAGTGGCTGGAGAGTCGTTTTAAACGTTGACCAGTCCAGAGAAGCAGGATTCAAGCGTCTTCTTCAGTCAGGAGGGGCAAAGGTCAGTTAAACTAAACCCCGGTGTTTACGGAGGTTGCCCATCCACCTCCACAGACAAATCGTCTCGTCGCCCTCCAGTTATCTGCAAAGGTCACCCGTCATGCTAACCTCCTCACTGTGCCTCCGCCTCGCTGCTGACCAATTTTGTTACCAATTTGTACTTCCCAAGCGCTTAGTACAGTGCTCTGCACATAGTAAGCGCTCAATAAATACGATTGATGATGATGATGCTGACCCACCTCTCGTCTGGAAGGCCTCAAATCCAATTATTCTCCCCCCACCACCTTTAAGACCTTATTGAAGGCCTCTTCCCCTCCCTTCTGTCACCCCAACTTGCCCCCTTTATTCACTCCTCCCCTCTAGACTGTAAGCAGACAGGGAATGTGTCTATTTTAGCATCTGTCCGGTCCTCTGCTTACGGTAAGCGTCCAGTAAATACGACTGCACAAGACCCTTGGAGAAGTACAACGGTCGGTTGCGGACGTTGACGGCTAAATATCCAAGCACGAATCCGTATGCTCTTTCCTTTAGACTGTGAGCCCACTGTTGGGTAGGGACCGTCTCTGTATGTTGCCAACTTGTACTTCCCAAGCGCTTAGTACAGTGCTGTACACACAGTAAGCGCTCAATAAATACGATCGATTGATTACCAGGTCCTGCCGGGCCACTCCCCGTCGCTGTTTAAGGAAGCCACGCACCTCTTCGCAGACTTCAGCAAACTGAAACCAGACGACACCAGAGTGAACGTGACGGAAGCCACCGCCCAGAAAGTCAGCTGCTTGAAGCCGGAATACATTGCGGATTATCTCATGCAGGTTTGTTTATTAGGAAAATTGCCCCCCTCCACGGGACATTTAAAGCAATGCCACTTTTTGATTAGGTGTTCTTTGGGATGTATCTGTTGATAAACTGACCGCCGCCTTGTTAGCCGTGTGGACTGACGGAGCAGTTAGTTCACTTTTGCTTTCATTTCTACCAGCGCTCAGAACAGTGCTTTGTGCATAGTAAGCGCTTAAATACCAACATTATTATTATTATTATTACAGGAGTTGCCCCCTCCAATGGAGAATTACTGCCTTCCTGGAGCAGTTGTTCCTCAGAACAGAAAGGAACTTGATCCAGGTTTCTCCCAGAAGAGAAAGGCGCCTGCTGAAAAGAATAAAGTCAAGTGCCCCCGGCTACACTGAAAAGCCCCCCGCCCCTTGGTAACGTCTTAGCTTACCTCCTTCCCCAAATATGAATTTTTACATTTTGAATTTCTGCAACCATCAGTCTCTGAAAAACTTTTCACGGCCTCTCCTGCCACCTAAACGCGCATTGACGCTGTTATCGGACCATTGGTTTGCAGGAGAGCCCGTACGTCGCGTCCTTTGCTGCGCACGTGCTCAACTCTGCGCAGCCGACGCAGTGTTGAAGGCTTTCGTGGGTTAGTTCTCCAAACCCCCAGGAAGATGAAATGCAGCAACGGGCAAGCAGTTAAGTTATACAGTGTACTATATATAGATGTATTTTTTTTTGCCCCCTAACATTTGTCTACTTCCACTGCAAAGCACATTCAACATGTAGATATCGAAATAAATTTTTAGTACAATCTGCGTCACCCTTGTTATTCATAACTGGACTTCCCAGAACTTTGGTTCAAGGATCGTGGTAAAAACATTAAGTAAATTAGTATCCATCTTTCAAACGCTACCCGCTCTCTTCCCACACCAGATATAACCGTGTAATAGAAAGATGGGCAAGCACCGCGTACACACCCTCCTCTGGCAAGCGTCAAACAGAAAACCAGCTTCCTCTGTACCTGGGGTAGATACAAGCTGATCGCATTGGACAAAATCCCCGTCCCACATGGGACTTGCAGTCTTCATCCTCAATCAATCGTATTTATTGAGCGCTTACTGTGTGCAGAGCACTGTACTAAGCGCTTGGGAAGTACAAGTTAGTCCTCCAAGTGACAAGGGGTAGAGCGGGGATTAGCACCCAGGACCTTCTGAGTTCCGTTCCCGATCCACTAGGCTGCGATGCTTTGGAAAACATCGCTAAAGGATAATAATCATAATAATGTTGGTATTTGTTAAGCGCTTACTATGTGCAAAGCACTGTTCTAAGCGCTGGGGATGTGCAGAGCCTGAGGGATCATCGTTCCCTGGAGACGGCAATTAAGATGCCGGAAGAAATCTTATTTCCTCCCCCGAAAGTACCTCATCAAACATCTTTTATCACCCTTTTGAGAAGGGGCTGGTTTTCAAAATGATGGGCCCGCCAATCACACCTTGAGATACTTGAAAAGGAGACTGGAATTTCGGTACCTTTCTGTCTGCAGCTCCGACCTTTAGGGAAGTGCGAATAATCTTCAGGAAGGCCCTTGGTGCTGTAATCGAGCATCAGAGCGAAAGGGCAAATTAAAAATACCCAAGTGCACAGCAAGAGTTCTGAATGACCTTAGAAAATGGACTTGGTGTCCGTTGTCAATGTAGTGAAGGGCAAATTAAAAATACCCAAGTGCAGCGCAAGAGTTCTGAATGGCTTTAGAAAATGGACTTGGTGCCCGTTGTCAATGTAGTAATGATTATTTTATGACAGGAGGACTGTCAAGACATACAATGTGGTTACAAATTCATTTTGGATGCTGACCAATTTTGTTACCAATTTGTACTTCCCAAGCACTTAGTACAGTGCTCTGCACATAGTAAGCGCTCAATAAATACGATTGATGATTTTGCTCTGCACACTAAGCGCTCAGTAAATACGACTGATTGATTGGTGCACATTTTGGGTAAGTGTTTTTCTTAGTTAATACATAGGAAAAAAAAAAGTAAGGCAAGTAATGATAGGACTTACCTGATGGCAGGGGATGGACCAGATCACCAGACCCTTCCCATTTCGAAAATGGTAACTAGGTTAAAGAGTGAAAGCTCATTAGTTCCCGCACTTTCCGACGAGGCTGAAAAAGCATCAGTTTCACACGTTACTAATTGTATTTTTAGGACCTCCCCTTTACAGGGAATTGCAGGAACTTCAGGAGCAGCTGGCACGGTGGAGGGAGAAGAGACGGCATTTTAGTAAATCAAGAATAGACCTTCCCTTAGGTCTGAAATGCAGGGCAGTGCTTGATTTAAAGAAATAAATAACCACACAGGCCTAGATTCCTTCTGGGTCCGTGTCTTCCCATTCTAGGTGGGGATGTGTTTCTCATCCCCTTTCAGCGAAATACGTGCTATTTGAGATCTCACTGTAAGGGTACCGCGATCTGCAGCAGTCCCCTGGTTCCATTAAAGCTCCTAAAGGACGGGGCAGTTTTCGTGCATTATACCCAACAGAGTACTCCTACCACCATTAGAAGTAATAAAACTTGAAGACGACACCAACCGAGCCCCCCCAAGCACTGTGAAAATGCAGTATAGTAAAGGTTAAACGTTTACTTGTCACTCTCCACCGAAATCATCTCCCCTCCACGTGGTAAAGCTTTAGGTTAAAAACTCCCAAGACTCCAGAATCCATATATATTTCCATTTTATTGACTTTGTGAACGGTACAGGGTTCTTGCACTGCCAAACCATGCCTGAGAATTCAAATAAAGAAATAGGGTGCAATGGACAGCTTTAACCTACCCGTCGCACGGTATATTAAAACTTGATTCATGTGCACTTTGACCATCTCACAATCTCTTAAAAATGCTATAAACAAGAGTTGGGCTTTAAAATCCGCTGCAGGTCTCGAGATCCGATCCGCGTCATTAAATAACACTTCCACATAATCATCCTTGGTAAGATACCTTGAGATCTGTTGGCAAAGGTGCGTACTTTGGGGGGGAAAAAAACGAACGGCGCCGCCCAAGTCCCAACGTTTCCACTTGGATTTTCAGACTTTGGGGTTCCCCCCCCCCCAGACAAACCCGGCATCCTCGGTTCTTTTGAGCCGCCTCGCTTTTCTCGGCTGGGCTACGTAGGTCCGGGTGCCTTACTGAAAAGGCCGGCAGCCGCTGTTTCAGGTGACGCCGGGACTCACGACACCAAAGCAGCGATAACGCTTCCTTTAGGAGCCAGCCGGTGATTCCTGCGTCGACGCTAGTCCCCGGGCTGGACCCTCACACGACGAGCTGGCCGCCGTCGCCTCCGGAGAGTCTGTCGCTCGTCCCGTTTGCTTCACTCTTGCCGGAGGCAAGTCCGCAACTTCTGCCTTTGGCATTAGGAGTTTGAATGCGGAGAAACTCAGCCTCTGCAACAAGGCGGGGGGGGATCACAGACCCCTCGGCAACCTCTTCCTATCGAACCCGCACGACGGAAACGAGGAAAGACGGAGGCAGAAACGAATTAGATGGGATGAGGCTTTCATGGCCATGGGCGATAACTCTCCGTGGCCTGGTCGCTCCCGCTCCGGGGACTAGAGTTCACCGGACGGTTTCGACCGGTAGCTATCCAAAAAACTGAAGCGCCGGCTCACAGCGAGACACACCGAAAACATCAGAATTGAGCCGGGTCCATCACTGCAGCTCGAACCCATCTCCCAACTTGGAAAATCTGGGCCCGGGGATGACGCTGGGGATTCTCGTCAGAGGGACCATGCAAGTGGTTGGCATAACACGAGACGTCAGAAGTCATTAAACACCGCGTCGGGCTTTAGGTGAAGCTCTGCTCTTACTGTTTGTTTTTAAGGTGTAAAGGAGACGGGGGGATTCAAGGTAAAAACTCACGGACCGGGACGCCTTTTCCCAAGCAGGAAAAAAAAAAAAGGATACAATCCCATCGGCCAGACATTCTTACTAGAGCCAGATAGATATATACTGTTCTGGACAAGTTAAAGATCTGGTGATTACAGGCTTTTTTATTTTTTTTAGCAGCACCTGAAGCAAAGCTCTGGCTTCTGCTGTCCTTTAAGTCAAAGGCTATTTGGTTCAAGCCCCGCAGGGGTGGAAATCGGGTTATGCAACTCGTTTCACAATCACCCGGGGCAGATATTTCATCTTATAATTATTGAGCGTAACACTACCACTGTAATGCTCTGCTCATTAGAAAGATCTCTTCCCCCAAGAAGTTACAGCAAAGAAGGCCTTATCGTGGAAGAAAACGGAAATTAGACACTATCCAACTGAAAATGGCTGAAGGAAAACATTAGACCATTCACAACCCCCCCCACCCTCCCTCTGTAGATACACACGAACATATGCATATATACATATATGTGTGCGTATACATACATACATATATGCATACGTATATATGCCTGCAAGTGTGGTTTGCTTTCTGGTTACCTCAGAATATGGCTACAGCCAAACATTTTCAGTTAAAACTCGGCACGGTTTATCGGAACAGAATTGAATTCTTTTGAAATGTGCTCCAGGAGATCATATGTCTCGCCACGGCCTACAATAGAAAGTATTTCTCGAGGATGGGGCACAGGACAGGTTAATTAAGGTCACTTAAATCTTTGTCACTTATAGCAGATCAGAACCCAGATGGCTGACTTTCGCAGGATTTCTGATAGGAATCCAGGAGAGCTGGTTTCAAGTTTCACATCGCCACTTAACAGCTGTAACCTTCTTATCCAGAAGTTGTGATCCACATGGTGTCCACAATGAATGCAGCAAGTCTGAGGTAGTCAACCCTTACGAAGGCTCAGTATCTGCACGTAAAAAGATTTCGAAATGACCGACTGCAGGGTTTCTTTTTTTCCAGAGTAATTATCAAAAAAACCACTGGTGAAACGAGTTCAAGTTATAACAGAAGATTCCCCCCCACCACATCCAATGGAGGTGAAAAGCGGCTGTAACGTAACAAGCTTCCGCAGTGCAGGACAGCCGATCCCTTTACGTCGAGCGGTCTGCACTTGGTTGCGGGAGATCCAGCCGGGATCAGAAGACGCACTGCTGTTCATGGCGTTACCTGTAGCTTAGTTGCCGGGTTATCAAAAACCATTCCTTAATTGTACTGTATCTGCAGCTCTACTGATCCCCAAGCACAGTGTACTGCTTGCCTAGCTGAAGCTTAAGGGCCCGGTTTTTGGAAACATCATCCCTACCTCTTTTTTTGTGTTTTACTACTTCAAAGCTCTTCTCCATTTCTTTATCCCCCCTAAGGGAAAATAAATGTGATCAGTAAATATCTCCCCTTTTTTAGTTTCGAAAATACTCTTCCTTGAAAAAAAGAGGATCTTGAGAAGGGGTGGGGGGACGAGGAAGACTGGTGGATCAACAGAAAATACACGCAGTTTGTCTAGGGGCTCCCAGACTGAGCCCCTTCCTTCCTCTCCCCCTCGTCCCCCTCTCCATCCCCCCCATCTTACCTCCTTCCCTTCCCCACAGTACCTGTATATATGTATATATGTTTGTACATATTTATTACTCTATTTATTTTACTTGTACATATCTATTCTATTTATTTTATTTTGTTAGTATGCTTGGTTTTGTTCTCTGTCTCCCCCTTTTAGACTGTGAGCCCACTGCTGGGTAGGGACTGTCTCTATATGTTGCCAATTTGTACTTCCCAAGCGCTTAGTACAGTGCTCTGCACATAGTAAGCGCTCAATAAATACGATTGATGATGATGATGTATTGCCAAAACTGAAGTAACCTTTTCCCCATTTTCAACTACGCTTAATCGTTCTAAACTGGCCCGATCACAACGGCAATAAAACTAGCCAGAGGGTGCTCGCTCTCGGGACAGTCGACAAATTAATTATTCAGTAGGACATTGCAAGTGCTTTTTGCGTTTCTAAGGTAAGTGAAAACTGTAATTTTTGCACCTCTACAGGGCTGCCGATTTTCTGCTTAAAAAGTCCCTGCAAAATGCAGCAAGTTTCATGTAGAACTTCAGTAAATTGGGGGCAGAATGGGAGGTGTGGAATGAAAGAAGGCCAGCTCCTCCAGGCGGGAGGTAGTGTCAGTGGTTACTGTGCAGAAGTCAGGGTAGATAGGAACTCATCTGCCAGCCAAATGTTCCCCAGAAGGGGAGGAGGAAAGAGAAGAACCTCTGGCTTTTTAAAAAATGGTTTCACGCCCCTCACTGTAGTTCTGTGCAGGCAGCAGGTACCCCCCTAACATCCCCACTTCTCCCTACGTCATTTTGTTTTGCAGAAAATTGACGGCCCTAGATACGAACTTGTCACGGGTAGTCAATGCCGTGTGGCAGTTCTTCAAAGAGTGAATAAACACCGCTGAAATAAAATGAAATTAAGAAGGCGCAAGGCAAACACCTTTCATTCATCTAGTTTTAGCTAGATCCACGGAAGAATGACGAGTCACTCAAGTGAGGACCAGTTAAATAAAAACCATTAATACAACTTCTTTCTGTAAGATAACGACGTCTGCTTCAGGCGTTCAACTGTCACTAACTCCTCCGGAAGGAATTTAAACACTTGTACTTACTTTCGGCTTTCTACATGCTTGGCGGTGGACTGCAGTGATGGGAACTGTGTATCGCTGTATATTTCTGGTGGTCCTTGCGGTGTTTTCCTTGTCGTGGTCACCCTCGCACCAGGAGGCCTATATACACCGCCCGTCGGCACTGGTTCCGGAGCTTCTGTAACTGATGGTTGGCGTACATTTTGAGAGAGAGCAACTCGGAAAGCTCAGAATGGCAATCAATTCGACTTCGAGTCCTCGACTCTATCTACATACCTGTCAACCACTATCTACGCCAGCCCTACGAATATAAATGAAGAATGTGGGAGGGACCGTTCGGTTTGTGGCACTTCTGGTGTTTGTAGAAAAGCATTCCTATGCTACAACTGGTTTTTAATGAGGAGAGTTCTCAGGAAAAACCATCCAGAAATGTTAAGAATAAAGACCACAAACAGGGATCTCCTTTTTATACTATCTGAAAACAAAGGGTTTTTAAAAAATTAAAATTAAAAAAAAAAAAAAAGATCTGTTTCTGTTGCTCATTTTGTTCTTTCCAGAAAATCTTTTAGACTGTGAGCCCACTGTTGGGTAGGGACTGTCTCTATATGTTGCCAATTTGTACTTCCCAAGGGCTTAGTACAGTGCTCTGCACATAGTAAGCGCTCAATAAATACGATTGATGATGATGATGATCTAGGGATGGGACCAAATCATTAAGATTAAAGATAATGAGATTATATCAGTTCTAGACCAAGGGCTAAAAAGTAATACAGATTAATCATTAGCATCCTATAGATCTACATCAAGCAACCCCAAAGACAAAAGTGGAATTATATTTGAATTAAATAAGACTCATGATAGTGATCAAGTTTTATTGAACGTAAACCCACTAAACTGTAAGGATGGAAAAAAAAAAAAATCAAAACTTCGCCCTAAGCATAAAATTAACCCACCGAATTATTTTATTTCCCCCATCACGTCATTAGTCAGAACTTAAGAGGCACAAATTCTGACCTTTTTAAAAACTCCTAAATGCGTGCTGGTCAGTGGGGGGCAGGAACCTACCTCCTTAATTTTCAAACCTATTCCATTTTACTAGGTGAACTGTAGCCGTGTCTGAGGTGTGCTAACTCAGGCTTCGAAGAGACCTAATTTGAGCGAACTGCTCCAAACCCAGACCCGAAAATGGTTGTCATTTACAATTCTGAATATTGCTACCATCAGCGTGTTCGGGAATGTTGCTTTGCGCGGCGGCACCCTAGTGCCCTGAGCTGTGACTATAATTCAGCAGACCCCAAATTCACCAGCAAGAAAGCCCTTGTGGCACCGAGGAGAACCTAAGCTATTCTATTACTTGAGACAGAAAAAAAATAAAGTTGAGCGTACCGATACTTGGAGCAGCAGGTGCTTGTGCTGGAGCAGTCTTATTCCAGGGACCAGATGCTTTTTCTATGCCACCGCCACCTGCCTCTTCCCAATTATCACCTGGCTCTTCCCTCTTCTCATTTTCTTCATCTTCCTTTTCACTATTAGAAGTAAAATACTACTTCAGCTTCATTAGGAAAAGGGCAGTTGCTAATAAAGCTTCGGTGACGGGTTTGAATGTGGCTGTTTACCAGGGCCATTACTGTCATCTTCCACCTCCTCACGGCTTATCACATTTCCTTTAAATTATCTGAGGAGAAGATCCCAGCTGCAGAACAAAGTTACAAGTGAAACATACCAGTTACGTCGTTTGCGCCCGCACTTTGGGTTCTCAGACGTCCCAGACTGAAGCTTTTCAGACATTCACCTCCAAACAGCAGGACCTAACTGCCGGCTACCAGGGTGCAAGCATGTGTTCATTGGGCTGCCAAATCCACGTCTGAGAAACCCCCACCGACTTCCTTTGTTCCCCCCTCTCTTTCAACACTAATTTCTTCCAGGTCCTTAACATTCTGCCAAGGTTCCTCCTGCCAGAGTGCTGGAACAGTTAGCAGGTTTTCTCACCTGCTTCTTTCACTGCTGTTCTCTTCAGCTCTGGCAAGTATCTGCCCCGCAGGTTCTGCCTCTGTCCCTTCTTTCTGACTCCAGGTTGAAGCACAGCAAGTTGACACCTCAAGTGCCTTCTGCCCTGGGATTTGCATCCTTTTTTCACCCCTCCCTCAGGACCACAGCACTCATGTACAATTTGTTGACATTACCGTCTGCCTACCCTTCTAGACAGAAATACAGGGAAGAGCAACTTGACTAATGACAATAAACTACGTGAGGGTAGGGATTGTGTCTACTCTACTGTCCTTTCACAAGTGCTTAGTGCAGCGCTCTGCACGCAGCCAGCACTCAATACATAATATAGATTGATTATGGGGGTGGGTGGGAGAGGAGGGGGTAGGACAGTGGAAAGGGGAGGGCGATGGGATTGCGAAAAAGGGGAGGCAGTCTCAGAGCCCAGAGTGCTGTGAACCTGGAGGTAATGAACATAGGTTGAGAACCTGTTAGGGACCAACTAGAACAGTGCTTGGCAATCATCAGCGCTTAACAGATACCATCATTATTACAGCAGAAAGGGAGGATGAAAACTATTCTGAAAGGCATTGAGGTGCGGGTGTCTAGTTTTAGAAAATGAGGCTAAGTGCTAAAATGGCAGTACTGGCCAGAGTTAAAACAACTGAGAGCCGCTGATCTACAAGTCTTCCGCCGATGGTCAATGTCTAGCCATGGACCAAGCAAACACCAAATGGTCTGGCCCCGGAGATTTATCCAGCTTACTGCTGAAGGTGCACCCCTATAATGCCACAGAAAGTTTTCTCACCTAGTGTTTCTCCCCCCACCCCAGGACAAAATAAAGAAATTGCTACATTCACCATTATAGGTATGATTGTGGCCACTTATTTTAAAAATCAGGCCACTACTTGAAAGCTCAAGGCATTTCCGTGCGGCACCCTGCCCACGGTAGGTGCTCAATAAATACTACGGTACATTACTCGTTCCAAAACTTTTCACTAAACCCCACTGAATGTTTCTCTTTCAGGGCTTGCTTCCCTCTGAGATTTTACCATTTCTTTAAAGAAAAGCCTGTTGTAAGATGCTAATGGTCAATTCTCAAGCGGACAAGTGCTAAATTTGATCCGCAAATACTTCCACAGCAGCTGTCCCTTTTGCTGACTGCTGAACTTCAAAGCCCTCTAGAGACCCACAACTGTCTTCTGTCCGTCTGATCAGAGAGAGGCGCAGGATACGTGGTGGGGGGTTGGCGTGAGTGGCCA
Organism: Tachyglossus aculeatus; assembly: GCF_015852505.1. Classification (NCBI taxonomy): domain Eukaryota; kingdom Metazoa; phylum Chordata; class Mammalia; order Monotremata; family Tachyglossidae; genus Tachyglossus; species Tachyglossus aculeatus. Next base: position 36,419,093 of record NC_052067.1, on the reverse strand, counting down.
AACATCAGGCCTCGTTATTTTTGTTCAAAATTCAGAACCCTCAGCACTGAACTGGCTGGGGACGGGGTGGGAGGGCGCAGAGGTGAGCACTGCTGTAACTGCGGCACATCAAGGAGGCTTCCCCTACCCTGCTGCTCTAATTCCTAGGGTTAGACTACCCCTTTAAAACCACCATAGGTGAGGTTTAAATCCAGAAGCATGCAATGGAAACACTCTGCCACTCCCCGTCTCTTGCAGGCTTGCTGTTCTCCAGTGGCTATAAGGGACTGCCCCGCACCGGCCCCCTCACAGGGCCCAAGTGGCCAGAAGTGACCAGAAGTTTCCACTTCTCTCCTCTCCTTTCTCTGGTCTACTACTACTACTAATAATAATGAAGGTATTTGTTAAGCACTTACTATGTGCAAAGCATCATCATCATCAATCGTATTTATTGAGCGCTTACTGTGTGCAGAGCACTGTACTAAGCGCTTGGGAAGTACAAGTTGGCAACATATAGAGACAGTCCCTACCCAGCAGTGGGCTCACCGTCTAAAAGGGGGAGACAGAGAACAAAACCAAACATACTAACAAAATAAAATAAATAGAATAGATATGTACAAGTAAAATAAATAAATAGAGTAATAAATATGTACAAACATATATACATATATACAAGCAAAGCACTGTTCTAAGCACTGGCCGGGGGGATACAAGGTGATCAGATTGTCCCACGTGGGGCTCAAAGTCTTAATCCCTGTTTTACAGATGAGGTAACTGAGGCCCAGAGAAGTTAAGTGACTGGCCCAAAGTCACACAGCTGACCAGTGGCAGAGCCAAAATTAGAACCCATGACCTCTGACTCCCAAGTCCGTGCTCTTTCCACTGAGCCACGCTGCTTCTCTAAGATGCGCTAAGGCACATCTCCCTGCTTCCCCGCCACCCATGTGAGATAAAGTATTCCTTCTTCATTTCTCTGGGCCTTGTTCATTACAACACTTTCAGAGACACAGAGATGTTTAACATGATTACACTTAGAACAGTGCCTGGCACACAGGAAGCACTTGACAAATACCATAAAAAAAAAAAACCCACATTATATAGTCTACCAGAAATCATACCTGCATTATGGCAGATAAAATTTGGATTTGCATGACATCAGGTCCCAATGAGTGCCAGTTAACCAGCCAAATAAAAAAGAGGCCAAAGAAACTACTGGGATAAATAAACCATACAGTTTTGTTAAAAACTATGAGATAAATGACCCCCCACCTTTTTCAGCTAACTACTAAGTACTGTAAGTGTGTCGTGGGCAGGGAACATGTCTACCAACTGTGTTGTATTACATTCTCCCAAGCACCTAATAGTGCACATTCATTCATTCATTAATCCAATGGTATTTATTGAGTGCTTACTGTGTGCAGAGCACTGTACTAAGCGCTTGGGAAGTACAAATTAGTGACATATAGAAGTGGTCCCTACCCAACAATGGGCTCACAGTCTAGAAGGGGAAGACAGACAACAAAACAAGTAGAGGTCAATACCACCAGAATAAATAGAATTATAGCTATCTACACACACACATCACTAATGAGAGAGTAATAAATACGTACAAATATATACAAGTGCTGTGGGGAGGGGAAGGGGCGGGGGGGGAGATGGGGAGGGGAAGAGGAGAGGAAAAAGGGGAGCTCAGTCTGGGAGGGCCACTGGAGGAGGTGAGCTCTCAGTAGGGCTTTGAAGGGGGGAAGAGAGCTAGTTTGGCGGATGTGCGGAGGAAGGGCATTCCAGGCCAGGGGAAGGATGTGGGCCCGGGGGTCGACAGCAGGACAGGAGAGAAAAAGGCACAGGGAGGAGGTGAGGGACAGAGGAGAGGAGGGTGCGGGCTGGGCTGGAGAAGGAAGGAAGGGAGGTGAGGTAGGAGGGGGTGAGGGGAGGAGCTTTTGCTTGATTCGAAGGTCGATGGGCAACCATTGGAGACTTTAGAGGAGGGGAGTGACATTCCCAGAGCGTTTCTTTACAAGGATAATCCGGGCAGCAGAGTGAAGTACAGACTGAAGCGGGGAGAGGCAGGAGGATGGGAGATCAGAAAGGAGGCTGATGCAGTAATCCGGTCAGGGTAGGATGAGAGATTGAACCAGCAAGGTAGCAGTTTGGATGGAGAGGAAAGGGCACAGTAAGCACTCAGTAAATACCACTACTATTGCTGGATCTCTTTTGAATTGACCTTGGTTAACTAAGTTTGGTCTGACAAGTGGCTAAACACAGAAAATCGATATAGAACCAGTTACTTCCTGAAACATGCGCTTTGAGCTGGTACAGCACTGACAAGGTTACGTCCGTATCGCTTCATACGGCCAAAGCCGCTGCAGCGGGTAAGATGGCCGTGCCTGATGAAAATTTTGTTCTGATGTGGAATTCGGATTCATCACATCGGGACTATAGAAGGAAAAATTCCACTTGGAGTTTTCAAAGACTGTACAAAGACCCCCGGCTCTTATGGAAAGGATTCACAAGGACATCTTCATGGAATTTATTTCCCTCATTTAGTGAGCCGTCTCATCACCATGAAAGTGATTTACAGTAACAGCAATGCATCCATTCTAAAATGGCCCAGGAGGGAGGTTTCAATGCCAATATGCAGTTCTTCCTAGGAGGGGAGTGGAGGCCCAGCTCCTATTCTGCACTTCTACTGGTCTTGCCTTAACCCTCCTGGGGAAGAGTCAGGAGCGTCGCTCCCCTCGACCTGGTTCCCTCTGCTCAACGACAGCCACTTAAGCTCCCTGGAGTCTACTGGGATGTGTTTGATCATGGACAAAGAACTGTCTGGAAGAGGATTTGGGTCTTTCAATTGGTAAAAACAACCCCAATGCTCCACCTTTACACACTTAGCAAATCAGCAAAGCTGAGACTAGAAGCCAGAAGTCCCCATTCATTCATTCAAAATGGGTGCCTACTATGTGGCACAGCACTGTGCCAAGCACTTGGGAGAGGACAATGAAATAAAGATGGATCCTTCTTTCACGAAGCGTACAATCCAACAGGAGGAAACGAGCAAGCTTATATTTTAGACACAGCTCATCTTCCCTCCCAAATCCTCTCCTCCACCTAACTTCCCACACTTGATACTACCACCACCCTCCCCGTTTCTGAAACCCGTTAGCATTGCATGATCCTTAATTTCGCTTTCGCCCCCCATATTCAACGTCGCTAAATCCAGTTCTTTCCTTACACCACCTCCAGGACAAATGACCACCATGTTTCTCCAAGGACAAGCGTGTCATATCCTGATTCAATGACCCGCCGCCTCTCCAATCCCCACTCCACTCTGCTGCCTGTTTCTAAACACTGTTCTGGGCACATCTTCCATGCCTCGAGAGACTGGAAAGGTCGAAAATTCCTCCCCGCAACAAGCAGAAACTTCAGATCATTGGTTTTAAACCATCTGTACATGGATGTTTCCTGACTCTACCTCTCCAGCTCTGACCTCTCTGCTGTGGTTTCACATTTCCACCTGACTTCAGGACAATCTTTACCGGCATCTCAAATTAAAAACATGTTCAAACCAGAACTGATCTTCTCAGCCGGACCCCATCTCCTCCCTGCCTTTCCCATCACTGTAGACAATACCACGGTCTTCCTTGTCTCACAAACCTGTAACCATGGCCTACTGGAAAGAGCAAAGGCATGGGAGTTAGAGGGCCTGAGTTTTAATTCCAGTTCTCCCACTTTTCTGCTTTGTGACCTTGGGCAAATCTCTTAAACTTTTCTGCCTCAGCTACCTCATTGGGAAAATGGGATTTAAGACTGTGAGCCCCTCATGACACAATGGACTGTGTCCAATCTCATTAGTTTCTATCTACCCCAGCACTTCACTAAGTGCCCAGAACATAGTAAGCACTAAAAGACCATGAAAAAAACCTGTCACCAATTCCTGTTGGTCCTACCTTCAAAACATCACTAAAATCTGGCCTTTCCTCTCCACCTAAAGGGCTGTTATGCTGATCCAAGCACTTATACCCAGCACTGACTTAACTCTATCAGCCTCCTCACTGACCTCCCTGCCTCCTGTCTCTCCCCATCCCAATCCATACTTCACTCTCCTGTCTGGATCATTTTCTAAAGAAAAAAAAAAAAACAAAAAAACCCAAAGACGACAAAAATTCAGTCCACATCTCCCCACTACAGTGGTTGCCTGTTCACCTTCACATCAAACAGAAATCTCTTACTGTTGGTTTTAAAGCACTCAGTCAGCTATCCCCCTCCTACCATACACCTCACTGATTTCCACCTACAACAAAGCCCGCATACGTGGCTCTTCTAATGCCAACTTACTCACTGTACCCTAATCTTGTCTATCTCCGCCAACTCTCCCTTTGTCCTACAATTCCCACTCATTTCACAGACAGACCATCACTTCCCCCATTTCCAAAGTCTTATTAAAATTAAAATCACATCTCCTCCAAGAAGCCGTCCCCAACTAAGCCCTCTCCTCCCACTACTCCCTCTTCCTTCTGCATACTATGCGGTTGGATCTGTACCCTGCCCACCCTCAGACCCACACCAGTCAGGCATTTATCTGCAATATATTCATTTTAATGCCCTTTTCCCCCTGCAGACTGAACTCCTTGTGGGCAGGGAACATATTTACCAACTCTACTGTACTGAACATTCCCAAGCTCTTCGTACACTGTTCTGCCTACAGGAAGCGTTCACTAAATACCATCGATTGTCCTCGCTTCTCTCCCACTACATCCCAGCTCATGTGTTTTGCTCGCCTACCGATCGTATTTGAGTTTTTATTTTGTGCAGAGCACTGTAGTAAGCGCCTGAAAGAGTACAATGTAACAGTTTGTAGACAATATAACAATCTGTAGTCCACAAGGAGGTTTCAGTCTAGAGAGGGAGACATAAATACATTATGGATGTCATCTTAAACCAACCTCTTGGTCATTCCCTCCCTTTGATCAATGAATCGTATTTACCGACTACTTACCGTGTGTAGCGCACGCAGTGCAATACAGTAGTACAATCTCACAGAGTTGGCAGACATGTTCCCCCCTCACAACAAGCTTACAGTCTAGAAGGGGAAACAGACATCAAATCCACACGCAAGGGCAGCAAAATGGGAAAAAAGGAAATGAGGGCCTGGTCAGGAAAGGCCTCCGGGAGATGTGCCTTCAATAGGCTTTGAAGGTGTGGAGTGATCGTCTGTTCGTTCATTCATTCAGTAGCATTTATTGAGTGCTTACTTTGTGCAGAGCACTGTACTAAGCTCCTGGGAAAGTACGGTACAACAATAAACGGTGACATTCCCTGCCCACAACGAGCTCACAGTCTGGAGTGGGGAGACGGACATCAATACAAACAAATAAACTGCAGATATGCACATAAGTGCTTTGGGGCTGGGAGGGGGAAGAGCAAGTCAGGGCAACGCAGAAGGGAATGGGAGATGAGGAAAAGTGGGACTTCGTCTGGGAAGCCCTCTTTTGGAGGAGATGTGCCTTCAATAAGGCTTTGAAGGTGGGGAGAGTGGTTGTCTGGGGGATTTATTACTCTATTTATTTATTTTACTTGTACATATCTATTCTATTTATTTTATTTTGCTAGTATGTTTGGTTTTGTTCTCTGTCTCCCCCTTTTAGACTGTGAGCCCACTGTTGGGTAGGGACTGTCTCTATATGTTGCCAATTTGTACTTCCCAAGCGCTTAGTACAGTGCTCTGCACATAGTAAGCGCTCAATAAATACGATTGATTGATTGATTAGAGGAGGGAGGGCGTTCTGGGCCAGAGGCAGGAAGTGGGCTGGGGTCGGGGGTGAGATGGAGGCACAGTGAGAAGGTTAGCACTAGAGGAGCCAAGTGCGGGGGCTGGGTTGCAGACGGAGAGAAACGAAGTGAGGTAGGTGGGGGGAAGGCGGTGGAGGTGGATGGGCAACCAACTGGAGTTTATTTTTTTTTTTTGAGGAACTGAATACACTGTGCCACGTAAGAAACTGGTCCGGGCAGCAGAGTGAAGTACGGACTGGAGTGTTCTGCCTGAAACTTCCACTTCCTTTACAGCCAACAGACCCAACTTCAAGACTTTTCTGAAACCTCATTTCCAAGCCTTCCCTGATTGACCTCTCCTCCACCCAAGCCTGCTTCCTCTAAAACTGTCATTTCATCATTTCCTAAGCCCTCGGGGGCTCATACCCCAAATTGCATGTATCTCCGTGTTTTCTTGCTTCCTCCAATCTGCAATTTATTTTAGTGTCTCTCCCTGGGTAGATTTTAAGCTCTCTGAACATGTCTACCATTGTACTCTTCCAAAGTACGCCTGCAGAGTAAGGGTGCGATAAATACTACTGATTGTTAGGGGGAAGAAAAACCTATCTTGGAAAAGAAAATGAACAGAATTTGTAACTCGGTAAATACGAGTGGGGCTGTAACTGGGGAACACTTCCTGGAGAAAAAGGTGGAGTTTCAGAAACGTTTTGAGGGGATTTGTAAGAGTTTCAGGGAATAAGCACTCAGCGAATGCTACCTGACTCGATACGTGGCCTTGAGCAAAGCCCCTTAATCTGTCTGCCTCACTCTCCTCATCTATAAAATGGGGAGAAAGTATCCAATCTTCCCCGTTCTTAGATGGGGTGCCTCAGGTGGGAAGGGACGGTGTCTGTTCTGACGATTACCTACGCCAGCTCAGCACAGTGCTCAAAAGCTACTAAGTACTCGCAAAATACCATTATTAGTTTCAGCTACCATCTCTACAAGAATGACTGACTCTCACATCTATTCTCCGACTGATTTTTCATCTAACCTCCTTAATGGATCTTTCTGTCCAGCCTCTTCCCTCTCCAATACTTTTACGGCACTCTACTGCCTGTTTCTAAATGTTGCCCTGGGCATGTCTCCCATGCCTTGGCAGGAGACTAACAGCCCAATCTCCCATTTCCTCTTGACTAAAAGCACATCCCTACTCGGATGTACCACAGGCATTTCAAACGCATCTACAAGTGAAATTTTCCTCTTTCCTCCTAAACACACTCCTCTTCCTGACTTTCCCACTCCTGCTGATCTCATCCTTTCTGTCCCTGAAGACACAACCTTGCTGTTACTCTCGACACACACTTTGTAGCTCTCACGCTCTATTTCTCGCTGAATCCTACAGTTCTTCCGACACATTTTCCCTTCCAGTCGATCGGTGGTACTCACAGAGTGTTTCTTGTGCGCGGATCACTGTGTAATTGCCCGAGAAAGTCCAATACGATAGAGTTGGCAGACATGATTCCCTGCCCACAAGGATCTGCCCTTTCCTCTCGATCCAAACTGCTACCTCACTGCTCCAAGCACGTACCCTATCCTGCTTTGACTGCTGCAGCCTCCCCGCTTACCTCCCTGCCTCCTGTCTCACCCCACTGCAGTCCACGCTTCGCCGTTGCTCGGATCATTTTTCTAAAAAAAAGTTCAGTCCGCATCTCCGCACTCCTCAAGAACCTCCGGTCGTTGCTTATCCACCTCAGTATCGTCATGAGGATGATAACGGCATTTGTTAAGTGCTTAACAATAACCGCTGTGGTATTTGTGAAGCGCTTACTGTGTGCCAGGCACCGTACTAAGCGCTGGGGTGGATACAAGCAAATCGAGTTGGACACAGTCCCAGGTGGGGTTCACAGTCGGTCTCAATCCCCATTTTACAGATAACTGAGGCACAGAAGTGAAGTGACTTGCCCAGGGTCACGCAGCAGAAAAGTGGCAGAGCCAGAAACAGAATCCATGACCTTCTGAGTTCCAGGTCAGGGCTCTATCCATCAGGCCATGATGCTTACTAAATGTCAAGCACTGTTCAGTACCAAAAACGGAAACCCCTTATTATCGGCTTTAAAGCACTCAATCACCTTATTCCATCTCCTTTCTGCATCGCCCTTGCACTTGAATTTGTACAGCTTTATTCCCCCACCCTCAGCCTCACTGCGCTTAAGGACATTAATTTACTTTAATTACCTCCTTCAGACGGTACTTCTTGTAGGCTGGGAACATGTCTGCTAACTCCGTTATAGTGTAAACTACCAAGCACACAGCTAACCAGGCCTATAAAATGGATCAAATATTTTCTACCAGTTGAGTTTTAAAGTCACTGGCGGGAACTAATATAAAATTGGATATATACCTAGTTTGGCTTTGTCACTTAAAATATTTACTCACCCAGTAGCAGCTTGACTTTACAAGTGGAATTCCACTGGCTTTCACAAATCGCGGTGCACAAAATGAGTTTTGAAACACTGGTCGAAATTTTGTAGAAATGGGATAGGGTAACTGGGGGTTATGGGGTCAGAAAATAAAATAGCCTATTTGTGGAAACTCTCCTCCCTAGCCCTGTTAGTTACACTACTGTTTCCTAGGGCTTAATTCAGGCAGGCTGTAATAGGAAGTCAGAGACGGCAGCACCTTCTGGTAAATGCATCCTTTGCCGGCAACAACGCCATGCAAGTGGGAATATTAAGACCCCACCAGCACTTAATGCACAATGTAATTATAATGAAAGCTCCGCACACAGTAAGCGCTCAATAAAGATGACTGTGACTGATAAGGAGCTTACCGCCTACACACATTAAAATTAATCTGATAGGGGGAATACCTCGCTACCGAAAGAATGATCACCTGGGCCCAGGCAGTCGTCATCTGACCGTTAGACCACTGTATCCACCTCGACAGAAGCATGGCAACCCACACATTTCTTCACTCTTCAAAACGCTCCCGGCGAGGCCCGCCACTGCTCTCTATCCCATATATCAGCTCTCCTCACCTGTTATGTCCCAGCTCTCACTCTTCATTGCTCCCAAACTTTCCTAGCTGTGGTCCATTTAACTCTCCCACCTCCACTCCCTTGCTCCCCAGCCTAGGCTCAGCAGTCCGATCAACTTCCAAATCCACCAGACTACATTTATTCCTGAATATTCACACACATGGATATTTTTATTTGCACTTTCAATTAAATAGCCTGCTAATTCAACCCAATCCCCTTTAACTACTTCCTGTTATAATCTTCTATGCACATTATTTGTAAACTCATTTTGCCCACCTCCCTCTCCAGACTGGGGGCTTCTTGAGGGCAGAAAAGTGCTTAGTTCAGTGACTCAAACTCAGTAGGTGTAAAAGAAAAAAAGAAAATTACCACCAATAGATTGAGTTTGCCAGAAGGCATTGGAAGGCAACTTGAAAATTTTGGGAAACGTACGTCAAAAATAACCAGCTATCCTCCCGAATAAGACACACCTTGGGCTTTGGAATAACTATTTAAGGATATTGACACAGTTCTCTTAAAAAGGATAGCTCCTGATGTACTAGCATGCTTAGAATTAGTAGTAGAAATTATAAGTCCTTTATTGTTAAGACAAAAAAATTCCTTTCCAAATTGCAGGCACGGACTACCTCAAGCTTCTTTGTGTCTAGAGCAAAACAGTTATAATAATAATGATGATGGCACTTGTTAAGCGCTTACTATGTGCAAAGCACTGTTCTAAGTGCTGGGGAGGTTACAAGTAGTTCAGATTGTCCCATGGGGGGCTCACAGTCTTCATCCCCATTTTACAGATGAGGGAACAGAGGCACAGAGAAGTCAAGTGACTTGCCCATAGTCACACAGCTGGCAATTGGCGGAGGTGGGATTTGAACCCATGACCTCTGACTCCAAAGCCCGGGCTCTTTCCAGTGAGCCACACCTTTATAGGCTAACCAGGCCTATAAAATGGATCAAACATTTTCTACCAGTTGTGTTTTAAAGTCACTGGCAGGAACTAATACAAAATTGGATATATACCTAGTTTAGCTTTGTCACTTAAAATACTTACTCACCCAGTAGCAGCTTGACTTTACAAGTGGAATTACACTGACTGAGTTTTGAAACACTGGTCAAAATTTTGTAAAAATGGGATAGGGTAACTGTGGGTTATGGGGTCAGAAAATAAAAAATAGCCTATTTGTGAACTCTCCTCCCTAGCCCTGTTACACTACTGTTTCCTAGGGCTTATTTCAGGCAGGCTGCAATAAAGTCAGAGACGGCAGCACCTTCTGGTAAATGCATCCTTTGCCGGCAACAACTGCATGCAAGTGGGAATATTAAGACCCCACCAGCACTTAATGCACAATGTGATTATACTGAAAGCTTAAAGAATAAAAGCTCAAGAACATTCTTGAGAAAAATCATACCTTATCTGCATGGCCTGAACTCTGAGCCCACTGTAATCGATCTCTTTCTGCTCAAATTCTTTCCATTCGTCTTCATCCTGTAAAATAAAAACACGGAGAATAAATATTAACTCATGTCAAGAAATTCTGAAACCTCCAGACACCATGTAAAACGCTAGATTCATTCATTCATTCAATCGTATTTATTGAGCGCTTACTGTGTGCAGAGCACTGTACTAAGCGCTAGACCCAACTGGGGAGAAATGAACAGTGCTCGGCACAAAGTGCTTAACAGATACCATCATTATCATTATTAAATGTTTCTCAAAAGATCTGATCGAAAAGCGAAGCCCACCAATTCTTAATTTATGCGTTTAAACAAGTCCATCCTTCCATCCCCCCCGCGCCTCGGGGAGGTTTCTGATTCAGACAGCCACTTTTTAAAGGATATGATATACTCGGCAGTCACGTACTGTTTTCTCCAGTGGCCCTAAAAATTGAAACTCTACTTCTATTGTCACGTTTCTACAAATTTTTGAGATGTCATTTGTCTCTAATTCATTCATTCAGTCACATTTATTGAGCGTTTACTGTGTGCAGAGCACTGTACTAGGCACTTGGAAAGTACTTTACATCTACTCATATAGCGGGGCCGGAGACTGGGCCTATATCGGACCTAGGGATTTTCCCAGTACTTAATCCAGTGCGATGCTCGCAGTAGTAATAATTCTGGTGTTTGGTAAGCACTTACTATGTGCCAGGCACTGTATTAAGCGCTGGGGTGGAGACAATTGAGAAACAGCATGGCTCTGTGGAAAGAGCCCAGGCTTGGGAGTCATAGGTCCAGCGCTTAGTACAGTGCTTTGCACATAGTAAGCGCTTAATAAATATCATTATTATAGGTCACGGGCTCTAATCCTGTCACCGCCACTTGTCAGCTGGATGACTTTGGGCAAGTCACTTCATTCATTCATTCATTCAATCGTATTTATTGAGCGCTTACTGTGTGCAGAGCACTGTACTAAGCGCTTGGGAAGTACGAGTCGGCACCATCTAGAGACGGTCCCTACCCAACAACGGGCTCACAGCCTAGAAGGGGGAGACAGACAACAAAACAAAACATGGAGACGGGTGTCAAAATCGTCAGGACAAATAGAATTAAAGCTGTATGCACTTCACTTCTCTGCGCCTCAGTAACCTCATCTGGAAAATGGAGACTAAGACTGGTACAGCCTAATTACCTTGTATCCCCCCTGGTGCTTAGACCAGTGCTTGGCACAAAGTAAGCGCTTAACAAGTGCCATCGTTATTATTATCATTGACACAAGAAAATTGGGCTGGACACGGGGCCCCTATGCCATGTGGAGCTCACAAGTCTCCATCCCTGTTTTAGAGCTGAGGTCACTGAGGCCCAGGGAGGTGAAGTGACTTGCTCAAGGTCACCCAGCAGACAAGTGGCGGAGGCAGCATTAGAACCCAGGATCTTCCGGCTCTCTGGCCATGCTGCTTCGCTTCGTGCTAGAAACGCCACTACCTCCAAGCTGAAGGACTGGGGGAACAATAAAGGGCGGCCACAACAAGCACTTAACGAATACCACTGTTACTATTATTATAGTCAGCGCTTAGCAAATACCATTATCATTATTATTATTAAAATGGAGATGAAGACTGTGAACCTTGTGTGGGACCATCTGAGGACCTTGTATCTCCCCCAGAGCTTGGCACATAGTAACCGCTTAACAAATACCACCATTACTATTATTATAGTCAGCGCTTAGCAAATACCATTATCGTTATTATTATTGAAATGGAGATGAAGACTATGAGCCTTGTGCGGGACCATCTGAGAACCTTGTATCGCCCCCAGTACTTAGCACATAGTAAGCGCTTAACAAATACCACCGTTACTATTATTATAGTCAACGCTTACCAAATACCATTACCGCTATTATTACTGAAATGGGGATGAAGAGTGTGAGCCTTGTGCGGGACCATCTGAGGACCTTGTAATTCCCCCAGCGCTTAGCACATTGTAAGTGCTTAATACCACCATTACTATTATTATAGTCAGCGCTTAGCAAATACCATTATCGTTATTATTATGAAAATGAGGATGAAGACTGTGAGTCTTGTGTGGGACCATCTGAGGACCTTGCATCTCCCCCAGCACTTAGCACATTGTAAGTGCTTAATAAATACCACCGTTACTATTATTTTAGTCAGTGCTTAGCACATACCATTACCGTTATTATTCAAATGGGGATGAAGACTGTGAGCCTTGTGCGGGACCATCTGAGGACCTTGCATCTCCCTGAGCGCTTAGCACATAGTAAGCGCTTAACAAATACCACCATTACTATTATAGTCAATGCTTATCAAATACCATTATCGTTATTATGATGAAAATGGGGATGAAGACTGTGAGCCTTGTGAGGGACCATCTGAGGACCTTGCATCTCCCTGAGCTCTTAGCACATAGTAAGAGCTTAATACCACCATTACTATTATTATAGTCAGCACTTATCAAATACCATTATCGTTATTATTATGAAAATGAGGATGAAGACTGTGAGCCTTGTGTGGGACTATCTGAGGATCTTGCATCTCCCCCAGCGCTTAGCATAGCACATTGTAAGTGCTTAATAAATACCCCCATTACTATTATTTTAGTCAGTGCTTAGCACATACCATTACCGTTATTATTATTAAAATGGGGATGAAGACTGTGAGCCTTGTGCGGGACCATCTGAGGACCTTGTATCTCCCTCAGCTCTTAGCACATAGTAAGCGCTTAACAAATACCACCATTACTATTACCATAGTCAGTGCTTAGCACATACCATTATCTTTATTATTACTGAAATGGGGATGAAGACTGTGAGCCTTGTGCGGGACCATCTGAGGACCTTGCACCTCCCTGAGCGCTTAGCACATAGTAAGAGCTTAATACCACCATTACTATTATTATAGTCAGCGCTTAGCAAATACCATTATCGTTATTATGATGAAAATGGGGATGAAGACTGTGAGCCTTGTGTGGGACCATCTGAGGATCTTGCATCTCCCCCAGCGCTTAGCACATTGTAAGTGCTTAATATATACCATCGTTACTATTATTTTAGTCAGTGCTTAGCACATACCATTACCGTTATTATTATTAAAATGGGGATGAAGACTGTGAGCCTTGTGAGGGACCATCTGAGGACCTTGCATGTCCCCGAGCGCTTAGCACATAGTAAGCGCTTAACAAAGACCACCATTACTATTATAGTCAGCGCTTATCAAATACCATTATCGTTATTATGATGAAAATGGGGATGAAGACTGTGAGCCTTGTGCGGGACCATCTGAGGACCTTGCACCTCCCTGAGCGCTTAGCACATAGTAAGAGCTTAATACCACCATTACTATTATTATAGTCCGCGCTTATCAAATACCATTATCGTTATTATGATGAAAATGGGGATGAAGACTGTGAGCCTTGTGTGGGACCATCTGAGGACCTTGCATCTCCCCCAGCGCTTAGCACATTGTAAGTGCTTAATATATACCATCGTTACTATTATTTTAGTCAGTGCTTAGTACATACCATTATCTTTATTATTACTGAAATGGGGATGAAGACCGTGAGCCTTGTGAGGGACCATCTGAGGACCTTGCATCTCCCTGAGCGCTTAGCACATTGTAAGCGCTTAACAAATACCATTATCATCATCATCATCATCATTATTATTAGTAGTACAATGAGATAATTGGGGGGCTTTCCGTGGGGGTGTGAAATGGGGGGTAAGGGGCGGGGTAAATGATGGCGACAACCCTCCGTCCCCTCAGAGGTCCCTGACAGGAAGGAGGCCCAGCCCACGTGACCGCGCCTCAGGGGAGCTCGTGACCCCGCGTCACGTGGGACGTCACGTGGGCGCGAGCTCTGGCCCCGCCCCCTGAGGGTGGGCGGGGCGAGGCCGCGCAGGCGCAGACCCCAGCCCCTCCCCTCCATGGGCAGGAGCGAAAGCGGCGCAGGCGCAGACCCCTCCCCTCCCCTCGGGCCCCGCCCCCGCAGAACGTGCGGGACGGAGGCGGCGCAGGCGCAGACCCCGCCCCTGCAGAACGGGAGTGGCGCAGGCGCAGACTCCACCCCTTCCCTCGGGGATGACAGGGGGCGGTGCAGGCCCCGCCCTTTCCCTAGGGATGGGAGGGAGCGAAAGGGAAAGAAAAAAGGCGGCGCAAGCGCAGATGTCGCCCTTCCCCTCGGGACCCACCCCCAGGACGGGAAGGCGCGGAGGGGGCACAGGTCCCACTCCTCCCTTCGGGCCCCGCCCTCCCAGGCAGGGAAGAGGCGGCGCAGGCGCAGACCCCACCCCTTCCCTCGGGATGGGGGGGGGGGGTGGAGAAGGCGGCGCAGGCGCAGACCCCGGCCCTCCTCTCGGGCCCCGCCCCCCGGGAAGGGAGGGGGCGGAGCTGGCGCAGGCGCAGACTCCGCCCCTCCGCTCGGGCCCCGCCCTCCCGGGCTGGGAAGAGGCGGCGCAAGCGCAGACCCCACCCCTTCCCTCGGGACGGGAGGGGGCGGAGGAGGCGGCGGCGCAGGCGCAGACCCCGCCCCAGGCCGGGTCCCCGGCTCCCGGTTGGGACACATGGCCGGTCCCGGGCGTCGCCAACCCGGCGGCGGATGGGATGGGATGGGATGGGAGCAGCCCCCTGTCACCTTAGTCACGGGCCTGGCGTTGGCAGCGGCAACGACAACCGCGGGTCCGGCGGGGGGGGCGGCGGCGACGGCGGCGGCTGCTCCCGCTTCGGCCGTCCGGGCTCCCGCCGTCCCGGGGGCAGGCCCGGCTCCCCCGGCGAGCCCCGCGGCGCCGGCCCGCCCGGTCCGCTCCTTCTTCTTCTTCTTGTCCCTCTTGGCGAAGAAGTTGTCCAGGCTCCGCTCCTCCGTCTCGGCCATGGCTCCTGCTGCTAAACGCTGCTGCTGCTGCTGCTGACGGCTCCGCAGCCGGGGGGCAGGGACGGCTCAACGCTCCAACGTGCCGGCGCCGGACCCCGCGGCCGCGCGCACGCGCGGGAGGGGGAGGCGGGCGCGCGCACGCACCTCCCCGGCGCGGGCGGGGAAACAGGAGCGGCCAATCAGGCGTCGGCCCCGAAGCGCGACCGGGCCAATGGGGAGGCGCGCCGCTGACGTCACCGGACAGCTCCCCGGTCCTGATTGGCTCCCGGGGCGGGGGCCGCCCAATAGGGTGGCGGCTGAGAGAGGCTTCTCCCGGCCTCGCGCCGGGCTGCGCTCTGCGCGTGCGCGGGCCGCGGCCGGAAGCAGTTGGCTGCCTGGTGACCTTGGGCATGTCACTTCACTTCTCTGGGCCTCTGTCGCCTCATTCGTTGTCGTATTTATTGAGCGCTTACTGTGTGCGTGGCACTGTACTAGACCTAATCCCTATTTTACAGATGAGGTAACTGAGGCCCAGAGAAGTGAAGTGGCCTGCCCAAAGTCACAAAGCATTCATTCATGCATATTTATTGAGTGCTTACAGTGTGCAGGGCACTGTACTAGACCTAACCCCTATTTTACAGATGAGGTAACTGAGGCCGAGAGAAGTAAAGTGGCCTGCCCAAAGTCACAAAGCATTCATTCATTCAGTCAGTCATATTTATTGAGCGTTTACTATGTGCAGGGCACTGTACTAGACCTAATCCCAATTTTACAGATGAGGTAACTGAGGCCCACAGAAGTGACGTGGCTTGCCCGAAGTCACAAAGCATTCATTCATTCATTTTTATTGAGTGCTTACAGTGTGCAGAGCACTTTAGTAGACCTAATCCCTATTTTACAGATGAGGTAACTGAGGCCCACAGAAGTGACGTGGCTTGCTCAAAGTCACAAAGCATTCATTCATTCATATTTATTGAGCGCTTACATTGTGCAGGGCACTGTACTAGACCTAATCCCTATTTTACAGATGAGGTAACTGAGGCCCACAGAAGTGATGTGGCCTGCCCAAAGTCACAAAGCATTCATCCAAATTTATTGAGCGCTTACAGTGTGCAGGTCACTGTACTAGACCTAATCCCAATTTTACAGATGAGGTAACTGAGGCCCACAGATGTGATGTGGCTTGCCCAAAGTCACAAAGCTTTCATTCATTCATTTTTATTGAGTGCTTACAGTGTGCAGGGCACTGTAGTAGACTTAATCCCTATTTTACAGATGAGGTAACTGAGGCCCACAGAAGTGAAGTGGTCTGCCCAATGTCACAAAGCATTCATTCGTTCAGTAGTATTTATTAAGCATTTACTGTGGGCAGGGCACTGTACTAGACCTAATCCCTATTTTACAGATGAGATAACTGAAGCCCACAGAAGTGAAGTGGCTTGCCCAAAGTCACAAAGCATTCATTCATTCATTTTTATTGAGTGCTTACAGTGTGCAGGGCACTGTAGTAGACCTAATCCCTATTTTACAGATGAGGTAACTGAGGCCCACAGAAGTGAAGTGGCCTGACCAAAGTCACAAAGCATTCATTCATTCATATTTATTGAGCGCTTACGGTGTGTAAGGCACTGTACTAGACTTAATCTCTATTTTACAGATGAGGTAACAGGCCCAGCGAAGTGAAGTGGCCTGCCCAAAGTCACAAAGCATTCATTCATTGTCATATTTATTGAGCGTTTACTATGTGCAGGGCACTGTACTAGACCAAATCGCTATTTTACAGATGAGGTAACTGAGGCCCACAGAAGTGACGTGGCTTGCTCAAAGTCACAAAGCATTCATTCATTCATATTTATTGAGCGTTTACGGTGTGCAGGGCACTGTACTAGACCTAATCCCTATTTTACAGATGAGGTAACTGAGGCCCACAGAAGTGAAGTAGCTTGCCCAAAGTCACAAAGCATTCATTCAGCCATATTTATTGAGCGCTTACGGTGGGCAGGGCACTGTACTAGACCTAATCCCTATTTTACAGATGAGGTAACTGAAGCCCACAGAAGTGAAGTGGCCTGACCAAAGTCACAAAGCATTCATTCATTCATATTTATTGAGCGCTTACGGTGTGTAGGGCACTGTACTAGACCTAATCTCTATTTTACAGATGAGGTAACAGGCCCAGCGAAGTGAAGTGGCCTGCCCAAAGTCACAAAGCATTCATTCCTTGTCATATTTATTGAGCATTTACTATGTGCAGGGCACTGTACTAGACCAAATCGCTATTTTACAGATGAGGTAACTGAGGCCCACAGAAGTGACGTGGCTTGCTCAAAGTCACAAAGCATTCATTCATTCATATTTATTGAGCGTTTACGGTGTGCAGGGCACTGTACTAGACCTAATCCCTATTTTACAGATGAGGTAACTGAGGCCCAGCGAAGTGAAGTAGCTTGTCCAAAGTCACAAAGCATTCATTCATTCATATTTATTGAACGCTTACAGTGTGCAGGGCACTGTACTAGACCTAATACCTATTTTACAGATGAGGTAACTGGGGCCCAGAGAAGTGAAGTGGCCTGCCCCAAATCACAAAGCGTTCATTCATTCATATTTATTGAGCGTTTACTGTGTGCAGAGCACTGTACTAAGCGCTTGAGAAGTACAAGTTGGCAACATATAGAGAGACAGTCCCTACCCAACATTGGGCTCACAGTCTAGAAGGGAGAGACAGAGAACAAAACAAAACATATTAACAAAATAAAATGAATAGAATAAATATGTACAAATAAAATAGAGTAATAAATATGTACAAACATATGCATATATACAGGTGCTATGGGGAGGGGAAGGAGGTAAAGGGATGGGGAGGGGGAGGAGGGGGAAAGGAAGGAGGGGGCTGTTTGATTGATTGATTGATCGACTGATAGATGCAGGGAAAGGAGGTTCAGCTGGGTGACTTTGGGCAAGTCACTTAACTTCTCTGTGCCCCAGTTACCTCATCTGTAAAATGGGGATTAAGATTGTGAGCCCCCCGTGGGACACCCTGATTACCTTGGAACCTTCCCAGCACTTAGAACCGTGCTTTGCACATGGTAAGCACTTAATAAAAGCCATCATTATTATTATTATTCAAATCCCGGCTCCTCCAATTGTCAGCTGTGTGACCTTAGGCAAGTCACTTAACTTCTCTGGGCCTGTTACCTCAACTGTAAAATGGGGTTGAATACTGTCCCTGTGGGACAAGCTGATCACCTTGTAACGTTCCCAGGGCTTAGAACAGTGCTTTGTGCATAGTAAGCGCTTAATAAATGCCATCATTATATTATTATTATAAGCACTTAGGTGCTCTGTACACAGTAAGTGCTCAATAAATACCGCCGATTGATTAAGCAGTGCCAAATCATCTCAACTAGATGTTGAATAGGCAGCAGATCAATTATTGGACAAGCCAACACTCTGCTCTTCTCCAGTCCTCTATCTGACAGCCAAGGGGAATTTCAAAGCGGACCTTCCAAAGCGGACTAATGTTTTTGCCTAAGCGCTCATCGGATTCGGGGGGAGCAGGCAATTCTGGGTCAGGGGTCCCACCGCTGAGCCTCAAGACCCTTCGGGTCTACCCTTCTCAGAAATCCAGAGTCTTCTATTTATTTTATTTTGTTAGTATGTTTGGTTTTGTTCTCCGTCTCCCCCTTTTAGACTGTGAGCCCACTGTTGGGTAGGGACTGTCTCTATATGTTGCCAATTTGTACTTCCCAAGCGCTTAGTACAGTGCTCTGCACATAGTAAGCGCTCAATAAATACGATTGATGATGATGATGATGAGAGTCACTTCAGGAGGGAAAGGTTGGTTGGGAAAAAGAGTGGAACGGGTTAGAGAAGACGAGGACACGGGGCAGAGAGGAAGGAGGCAGGAAGGATATTTTCGTAAGAGAAGACTGGTGACGAATGGTGAGAGTGGCGGTGGCGGCGAGTTGGGGGTTGTGTGGATGGGGGAGGTGGGCCCGGGGGGTGGCTGGCTATGAGGAAGGGCCTGTAACACGCCCATGGGACTTAGGGCAAGGACCAAAAGCTGCTTTGGCTCGGTAAAGATGACGGGAATCCCCCGAGTCAAGAGGCCGTGCCCTGCCAACGGAGGGGAAGAAGTGGAGCCGCCAGGGAGTTCGGGGTCCAGGACCCCCGATCCTCCGAATCCTGGATCAGGCTTGCCAGCCCCCTTCGTGAGTCATGGTCCCGATGAAATAAAAAGGGAAGGTCCGCTTTGAAATTCCTCCCGTTGGATCAGTCATTCCAGCAATCAATCATCAATCAATCAATCGATCGTATTTATTGAGCGCTTATTGTGTGCAGAACACTGGACTGAGTGCTTGGGAAGTCCAAGTTGGCAACATATAGAGACAGTCCCTACCCAACAGTGGGCTCGCAGTCTAAAAGGGGGAGACGGAGAACAAAAACAAACATACTAACAAAATAAAATAAATAGAAATGTACAAGTAAAATAAATAAATAAATAAATAGAGTAATCAATATGTACAAACATATATACATATATACAGGTGCTGTGGGGAAGGGAAGGAGGTACAGAGAGGGGGACGAGGGGGAGAGGAAGGAAAGGGCTCAGTCTGGGAAGGCCTCCTGGAGGAGGTGAGCTCTCAGTAGGGCCTTGAAGGGAGGAAGAGAGCGAGCTTGGCGGATGGGCAGAGGGAGCGCATTCCAGCACTTTCTGTTTGACCCGTACCACCTTCTGGATGGCTCTGTCTTCCTTTCACCACTGCCCAAACTCTGATGCTTCCTCCACTCTGACGTTCACCATGACCAGAAACACATGTTTCACCTTTCCGTCCCTCTGCCGTCCTCTGCAAAAAAAAGCAAACTCTCCTTTTTGCTATATTTCATATAAATTCTATATAAATTTTTAATAATTATAATAAATTATAATAAATATAAATTTTATAAATATTTATATATTTTTATGCTATAGGGGGAATGTGGTACCTCCGAAACACACTGCTGTCCTCAGAGGTAAGCAGAGTCAATATAGAGGTAACACTCTCAGGAAGTACCACTCACCGCTAAGCGGGTTGGCTTTGAGGGATTTCTGTTGTCCCCTACGAAGCAGCTAAAAGCCGCGCCGCCGAGTTTTCCAATTAGGTGAGATCGACAGACCGAAGAATCAAGAAGAAATCCCATCTGTGGTTCACACTGTACCTCAGGAGTCAGGCCGGAGACCAGTCAACTCATTCAACCCTCAAATCCAGGTCTATTATAGAGGGAGATGGGGACCCTTTCCTCACCACTAACAAAATGTCTATTCTTTGGAAGAAAGAAAGCACCAGGCCCTCCCTTCCCCTTGTCAGGATGGTAATACCAGTGCCTAATGGCAGAGGATTATCTGGAGGAGGGCAAGTTCCGTGAAATTCTTCCACGTCAGGATGGCCAGCAGTGTCTTTCCATACCTGTTAATGACGCGTCGTTAGAAACAGCAAGAAAGCGGTTCTGAGGACTGAAGGCACCAGTATGCAATATCTGCCCCTGCCGACGGATTATTAATGTAATGATTTATAGCAGCTGTTCCTTGTGATTACAGCACAGAAAAGGCAGAAAATCCCCAGGCCTGCAATGATCTGCTCTCATATGGAAACACAGAAGGATTTGTGAGAGATAGACAGACAGACAGAGATGCAGATTCTGCCAGGGTTGGAAATGCGCTAACATTCACGTAGAGATAATCCCTTTTGACAGCCATCCCACCCCAGAGCCCTTAGTTTTAGAGTTTCCAGCTGGTTTCGGTTCAGTTTCCTGGGTTTAAACTGATGGTGACTGAAGCTGTTGGTGGCATATACAGTTTTATCTCCTGTCCCAGCACCTGGGCCCCAGTTGATGTACTAATAATGATGGTATTTGTTAAGCGCTTTTGAAGCATCAAGCATTGTTCTAAGCGCCGGGGCAGTTACAAACTAATCAGATAGGACAAAATCCATGTCCCACATGGGGCTCACGGTCTTAATCCCCATTTTACAGATGAGGTAACGGAGGCCCAGAGAAGTCATTAACTTTCCCCGAGGTCACACAGCAGATAAGGAACAGAGCCGGGATTAGAAAGCAGGTCCTTCTAACTCCCAAGCCTGTGCTCTATCCATTAAAACATGCTGCAAAGCACTGTGGGGAAAATGGGGCTCATTTATTCCCTGAGAGGTTGTGGTGAGGCACAGGTGGAAACAGCAATTTTCAACTCCAGATGTGGAAGGTTTTCATTTATCTATTTATTTTACTTGTACATACCTATTCTATTTATTTTATTTTGTTAATATGTACCAATGCCGAACGTAACGTTCAAGATGGCTTGTTTTAATAATAACGTTAGTAGTGGCAGTAGGAGTTATACCCTAGTGGATAGAGCACAGGCCTGGGAGACAAACGGTCATGGGTTCTAATCCCACCTCTGCCACTGATCTGCTGTGTGACCTTGGACGAGTCACTTTACTTTTCTGGGCCTCCGTTTTCTCATCTGTTAAATGGGGATTGAAACTGTGAGCCCCGAGTGGGGCGGGGACCGCGTCCAACCCGATTTGCCTGTATCCGCCTCTACAGTGCTTGGCACCCAGTAAGCACTTAACAAACAGCAGAATTATTATTAGTAGTAGTGATAATAATAACGATAATACTATTCCTTTGAGAGACTTCGGCGTGCGATGCACTGCACTAAGCACTCAGGAGATGCCAAACAGATAAGTGACCCGTTCCCTGCACGCCAGTGAGGGAGAGGAACAGAACAAGATTTACAAATAATCAAGGTAATTAACCAAATATACAGCCGAACATATGTCCAGAAGGGCTCGGGACGGGTATTGATAAGCACACGGGTGCTGGAGATCATCATCATCATCATCAATCGTATTTATTGAGCGCTTACTATGTGCAGAGCACTGTACTAAGCGCTTGGGAAGTACAAATTGGGGTAGGTTGGTTCACGGGTAGGTTGGTTCGTTTTGGGTGCCGGGACTAGCCGGGAAAGGACGGAAAGGATGTCAGGATAAGCAAGACCGGCCGGGCCCACTTGGTCATAGGGTGAGTAGGGCGTGTGCTCATTTCATCCTCATCATTTCACGAGAAGCAGCGTGGCTCAGTGGAAAGAGCCCGGCCTTGGGAGTCAGAGGTCACAGGTTCTAATCCCGCTCCGCCACTTGTCAGCTGGGTGACTTTGGGCAACTTCTCTGTGCCTCAGTGACCTCATCTGGAAAATGGGGATTAAGATTGTGAGCCCCACGTGGGACAACCTGATCACCTTGCACCCCCCTAGCGCTTAGAACAGTGCTTGGAACAGAGTAAGCGCTTAACAAATACCGTCATTATTATTATTATCCTCTTCACGTGCAGAGACGCCGCAGGGGGAAGGCAGGAACCAGGATGGCTTGGTTCAGGGGGTTTGTGGTCCCTGAGAGGTTGTGGTGAGGCACAGCAATTTTCCCCTCCAGATGTGGAAGGTTTTCATTTATCTATTTATTTTACTTGTACATATCTATTCTATTTATTTTATTTTGTTAATGCGTTTTGTTTTGTCCTCTGTCTCCCCCTTCTAGACTGTGAGCCCACTGTTGGGTAGAGACCGTCTCTAGATGTTGCCAACTTGTACTTCCCAAGCGCTTAGTACAGTGCTCTGCACACAGTAAGCACTCAATCAATATGACTGATTGATTGATTGATTGATTGCATACATGCAGCTCTCCTTGACTTGTTCAAGATCCTAGAAGGTTGGGCCAAGTCCCAGGGCAGAGCATGCTGCGAATGGCTAGTTTCATACCCTCCCCTCCCTGCAGGCTCACTGTGAGAGACACCTAATTAAAATGACAGTTAATCACTTTGCAAATAGCCACGGAAAAGCTTAACAATAGCGATACAAATAATAAACAGGGTCTGTTGACCAGAGAATCACTGTGTGACTGCGGGGACACACAGACTCTAGACACAGTGACTCTAGACTGTGAGCCCACTGTTGGGTAGGGACCGTCTCTATATGTTTTTTTTTTTTAATGGCATTTTTTAAGCGCTTACTATGTGCAAAGCACTGTTCTAAGCGCTGGAGGATATGCTGAGAAGTAAGATACAACACGTGCCGAAACCCGGGATTGAACCAGGGACCTTTAGATCTTCAGTCTAATGCTCTCCCAACTGAGCTATTTCGGCCCAACTTGTACTTCCTAAACGCTTAGTACAGTACTCTGCACACAGTAAGCGCTCAATAAATACGATTGAATGACTAAATGAATGAATGAATGAATGACAGAGACCTACGCTGGCTAGCTATGGGTTGATTTATGGGATTGGGTTTTTTTTTGAACAGCAGTTATATTTTTAGCCTCAACAGCAGTTCATCATCCAGTGTTCACTGGATACATCATCATCATCTTCATAATGGTATTTGTTAAGCGCTTACTGTGAGCCAAGCACTGTTCTAAGCGCTGGGGGAGATACAAGGTAATCAGGTTGTCCCACTTACAGTCTTAATCCCCATTTTGCAGATGAGGTAACTGAGGCACGGAGAAGTCAAGTGACTTGCCCAAGGTCATACGGCAGACAAGTGGCGCAGACGGGATTAGAACCCAAGTCCTCTGACTGCGAAACCCAGGCTCTTTCCACTAGGCCATGCGGCTTAGGGGGCTTCACTCTCAGCATCATTCGGGCAGCTTTCAAAAACCACTCTATTCGTTTAAAGACAAGAAAAAAAAAGCCAGAATGAGAGATTTCATTTTTATTAGGTTGCGATTTTAACAGAAAGCTGAAATTTCAATAGAAAGCTGAAAGCAAAGCAATTTTTCCGAAGAGGAAATGGGGAAGGTCGCCTACTTACCATCTCCTTACAGTTCTAAATCAATAATAGCAATGATAATGATAATAATACTTTGCACTCAGAGAGCCTTTCCTCAAAGCACGAGTTGAATAAAACACAGGTTTGGTTCAGTCGGAAGCTTCAGTAATTTTATCTGTCACTTGGGGTGACAGTGTTTTCTTCTTTAAAAGGGAAAGTTTCCAAATCAGCTGAAAAACAATACCATCCTGTCATGACAATTATCGACAAAAACTGAAAGTAACTAATAGGGGTGACACAGTTAAATCGCTCACACCGTCTTTAGTTTATCAGACTAGCATTTGCAATTGTTTGGCCCGAATATTGTTCAATATCTAGTTGTGCAAATTTTCTCAAAGTGACTCTAAAGTATATATTCTTATGAATAATAATGATAATAATGATGGCATTTGTTAAGCGCTTACTATGTGCTAAGCACTGTTCTAAGCGGTGGGGGTGAATACAAAGTAATCAGGTTGTCCCACGTGGGGCTCACAGTCTTCGTCCCCATTTGACAGATGAGGTCACTGAGGCCCAGAGAAGCGAAGTGACTGGCCCAAAGTCACCCAGCTGACAAGTGGCGGAGCCGGGATTAGAACCCATGACCTCTGGCTCCCAAACCCGGGCTCTTTCCACTGAGCCACGCTGCTTCGGGTACAGCCAGATGACTGCACTTTAGAAAGAGGCTGAATTTCTGCAGTGAGGAATCAATCAGTCAATCAATCAATTGTATTTATTGAGCGCTTACTGTGTGCAGAGCACTGTACTAAGTGCTTGGGAAGTCCAAGTTGGCAACATATAGAGACGGTCCCTACGGGCTGACAGTCTAGAAGGGGGAGACAGACAACAAAACAAAACATATTAACAAAATAAAATAAATAGGATACGTGCAAGTAAAATAAATAGAGTAATAAATGCGTACAAATATATACATATGTACAGGAAGAATTCCCTCTATTGCAGGGGTGGCTAAGCCTGATTATATTTATTTTATTTTGTTAATTTATGTTGTCTGCCTCCCCCTTCTAGACTGTGAGCCCAATGTTGGGTAGGGACCGTCTCTAGATGTTGCCAACTTGGACTTCCCAAGCGCTTAGTACAGTGCTCTGCACGCAGTAAGCGCTCAATAAATACGATTGAACGAATGAATGATGAACCGAAGGACTGCAAACCAAAAACATAATCTGGCCGGGGGCTGAAGATCAAAACTCTTTCCTTCACCCGGAACAGTGGGTTGGTGGTCCCAGGGGGTGTGGGAGGGTAGAGGAGGGTGGCGAGGGGCAGGGGGTCCCAGGGAAGGATTGGCCTAAAGCTTCTTTTTCTCCTGAAGCAGATTATGTGAGACATTTGATTAAAAAAAAATTAGTCATCAAGATGCCAAGGACTCCAGTGAAGACAGTAAATGCCTAAGCACCGGACTGGGCCAGCTCTGATCCTGTCCTGCTGTGTGACCTTGGGCAAGTCACCTAACCTCTCTCTGCCTCTGGTTTGGCTTCCCCCTCCGTCCTCTCCCCCTCCCCCCCCTCTCCCTCCCCCCCCCCCCCCCAAGCCTTACCTCCTTCCCTTCCCAACAAAACCTGTATATATGTATATATGTTTTTACGGATTTATTACTCTACTTATTTATTTGTTTATTTTACTTGTACATATTTATTCTACTTATTTTATTTTGTTAATATGTTTAGGCCTTCCCAGGCTGAGCCCCCTCCTTCCTCTCCCCCTCCTCCCCCTCTCCATCCCCCCCCCGCCTTACCTCCTTCCCTTCCCCACAGCACCTGTATAGATGTATATATGTATTTATTACTCTACTTATTTATTTTACTTGTACATATTTATTCTACTTATTTTATTTTGTTAATATGTTTAGGCCCTTCCAGACTGAGCCCCCTCCTTCCTCTCCCCCTCCTCCCCTTCTCCATCCCCCACCCTCCCCGCCTTACCTCCTTCCCTTCCCCACAGCACCTGTATATATGCATATATGTTTGTATGGATTTATTACTCTATTTATTTATTTATTTTACTTGTACATATTTATTCTACTTATTTTATTTTGTTAATATGTTTAGGCCTTCTCAGACTGAGCCCCCTCCTTCCTCTCCCCCTCCTCCCCCTCTCCATCCCCCCACCTTACCTCCTCCCTTCCCCACAGCACCTGTATATATGTATATGTGTTTGTACGTATTTATTACTCTACTTGTTTATTTATTTATTTTACTTGTACATATTTATTCTACTTATTTTATTTTGTTAGTATGTTTAGGCCTTCCCAGACTGAGCCCCCTCCTTCCTCTCCCCCTCTTCCCCTTCTCCATCCCCCTGGCCTTACCTCCTTCCCTTCCCCACAGCACCTGTATATATGTATATATGTTTGTACGTATTTATTACTCTATTTATTTATTTATTTTACTTGTACATATTTATTCTACTTATTTTATTTTGTTAATACGTTTAGGCCTTCCCAGGCTGAGCCCCCTCCTTCCTCTCCCCCTCTTTCCCCTCTCCATCCCCCCCGCCTTACCTCCTTCCCTTCCCCACAGCACCTGTATAGATGTATATATGTTTGTACGTACTTATTACTCTATTAATTTATTTATTTTACTTGTACATATTTATTCTACTTATTTTATTTTGTTAATATGTTTAGGCCTTCCCAGACTGAGCCCCCTCCTTCCTCTCCCCCTCCTCCCCACTCCATCCCCCCCCCCCCTTACCTCCTTCCCTTCCCCACAGCCCCTGTATATATGTACATACCTTTGTACGGATTTATTACTCTATTTATTTATTTTACTTGTACATATTCTATTTATTTATTTTATTTTGTTAATATGTTTTGTTTTGTTCTCTGTCTCCCCCTTCTAGACTGTGAGCCCGCTGTCGGGTAGGGACTGTCTCTATGTGTTGCCAACCTGTACTTCCCAAGCGCTTAGTACAGTGCTCTGCACACAGTAAACGCTCAATAAATACAATTGAAGGAATGAATGAATGAATGGCTTGACTGTAAAATGAGTTGAATAATCTCTGCTCCTCTCTAGGATTCAAGGATCAATCAGTCGTATTTATTGAGCACTTACTGTGTGCAGAGCACTGTACTAAGCACTTGGGAAGTACAAGTTGGCAACATCTAGAGACAGTCCCTACCCAACAGTGGGCTCACAGTCTAAAAGGGGGAGACAGAGAACAAAACCAAACATACTAACAAAATAAAATAAATAGAATAGATATGTACAAGTAAAATAGAGTAATAAATATGTACAAAATATGTACAAATATGTACAAAGGATGCTGGGAGGACAAAATGAAGTGACCGCTAAGAAAGCGCTTTGGGAAATGAGAGCGCTCCGTGAATCAGGGTGCCGTGCTATGATCCTTATTTTGGGAGGGAGTTATCTGAAGATTCCTACGGCCCGGCACTTATTTCCCAAGTAAGAGAACGCAACTTTTCTCGATGCTCAGAGCGGCCTACCGTTTAAAGAAAATACCTGCTTCCTTCGACGTCCAGAAGACAGTGATAGGACACAATGTCCTTCTCCAGTTGGCTTTTGCCGGACAACAGATTCTCCCGGTCTCTCTGCTGTTGCTCTATCTCCGCTCGGATTTCCCCCAGCTCGGTTTCTAGCTTGGCGATTACGGAGCCCAGGTTCTGCAGCTCGATGTCATGCCAGTGTTTGGCATCATACAAGGAGTTCTCTAGGCCTCTCTTCTGCAAGAACGGCGGATTTCGAAACAAAAATAGGTTGGCATCCTGGAAGAGACGGAGACGCTACCCAGCCCTAATAGGTTCTGGCAAGACTTTCAGCTTCCTTTAGTGCCAAGATGATTTATTTTGTTAATATGTTTAGGCCTTCCCAGACTGAGCCCTCTCCATCTCCCCGCCTTACCTCCTTCCCTTCCCCACAGCACTTGTATATATGTATATACGTTTGTACGTTTTTATTACTCTATTTATTTATTTATTTTACTTGCGCATATTCTATTTATTTATTTTATTTTGTTAATATGTTTTGTTTTGTTCTCTGTCTCCCCCTTCTAGACTGTGAGCCCACTGTCGGGTAGGGACCGTCTCTTTATCTGGGGCATTTCTAGCATCACCGCTATCGGCACATGTGCACACCTACATACGTACATACACACATTTAATACAGATTTGTCCTAATTAAAATGAATTACAGACCAGCTATACTCTCTGTTGCAACTCTAGGGGGAATTCTGGAATGGAGAATGACTGATTTGAGCTAGTTCAAATTAGCCCTTCATTCATTCATTCATTCAATCGTATTTATTGAGCGCTGACTGTGTGCAGAGCACTGTACTAAGCGCCTGGGAAGTACAAGTTGGCAACATTGTGTAGAGCACTGCAGAATGCTTGTGTGCATGTTTCTATTAGGAAAGCAGCATGGCTCAGTGGAAAGAGCCCGGGCTTTGGAGTCAGAGGTCATGGGTTCGAATCCCGGCTCCGCCGCTTATCAGCTGTGTGACTTTAGGCAAGTCACAACTTCCCTGGGAATTCTGGAATGGAGAATGACTGATTTGAGCTAGTTCAAATTAGCCCTTGTGTAGAGCACTGCAGAATGCTTGTGTGTATGTTTCTATTAGGGAAGCAGCATGGCTCCGTGGAAAGAGCATGGGCTTTGGAGTCAGAGGTCATGGGTTCGAATCCCGGCTCCGCCGCTTATCAGCTGTGTGACTTTAGGCAAGTCACAACTTCCCTGGGCCTCAGTTTCCTCATCTGTAAAATAGAGATGAAGACTATGAGCCCCACGTGGGACAATCTGATTACCTTGTATCTACCCCAGTGCTCACCTCAATGCTTAGCACATAGTAAGCCCTTAACAAATACCAACATTATTATTATTATGCCTAGTGTCAATACCTATACTGTTGGCTTTGTTCAAAGAGAGAACAATTTCAAGGGTTTTGAAAAGCATTGGAGAAGCAGCGTGGCTCAGAGGAAAGAGCCCGGGCTTTGGAGTCAGAGGTCAGGGGTTCAAATCCCGGCTCCAGCAATTGTCAGCTGTGCGACTTTGGGCAAGTCACTTAACTTCTCTGGGCCTCAGTGACCTCATCTGGAAAATGGGGATGAAGACTGTGAGCCTCCCGTGGGACAACCTGATCACCTTGTAATCTCCTCAGCGCTTAGAACAGTGCTTTGCATATAGTAAGCGCTTAATAAACACCATTATTATTATTATTGTTATTATTATTATTATTATTATTATGGGTTCGAATCCCAGCTCCGCCGCTTTTCAGCTGTGTGACTTTAGGCAAGTCACAACTTCCCTGGGCCTCAGTTTCCTCATCTGTAAAATAGGGATGAAGACTATGAGCCCCACGTGGGACAATCTGATTACCTTGTATCTACCCCAGCGCTTACCTCAATGCTTAGCACTTAGTAAGCCCTTAACAAATACCAACATTATTATTATTATGCCTAGAGTCGATACCTATACCGTTGGCTTTGTTCAAAGAGAGAACAATTTCAAGGGTTTTCCAGTTCAGAACTTAGGGAGCTAAATCTCCAAATTAATTTTGGGGGTTCTGAAGTCTTGTTTTTGTTCTCTCTCTCTCTCTTTTTCTATCTGCCTATCTCTCTCCCTCTCCCTTCCATTCTTTTTCCCGAGAGCTTAGGAAACTTTCTGCCCACAAATGTTGCAATGTTTTTATGAAGGCAAATAAAAGTCCATTTAATAGGGCTGCATATTAAATAACAACCTCACGGCAACTCTAATTGGCCAACATTCAGGGGAGGTAGCCACGTTATCTTAACTGCATTTTTGCAAATTTCACCTGATTAATAGACCACATTGGCTCAGGCCCTGGGTAAATGTGGGGGGACAAATTGTGACATTCAGGATGTGAATCTGGGTATGCTATTAAGGAGACATGAAATTACACAGCTGCTAAAATCTAGCCGATGCAATTGGACCAGTCTGTTGGAAATTGAGGAGTTCATTGTCCACTCTCCCTGGCCTTTCTTACTTTTTGCTTTTCAGGAAGGTTTTTAGCTGATGGGTGGTAACAAGTTTGGATGGGGAGGAAAGAGCAGCGTGGCATAGTGGGTCGAGCTTGGGCCTGAGAGTCAGAAGGTCATCATCATCATCATCAATCGTATTTATTGAGCACTTACTGTGTGCAGAGCACTGTACTAAGCGCTTGGGAAGTACAAATTGGCAACATATAGAGACAGTCCCTACCCAACAGTGGGCTCACAGTCTAAAAGGGGGAGACAAAACCAAACATACTACAAAATAAAATAGAATAGATATGTACAAGTAAAATAAATAAATAAATAAATAGAGTAATAAATATGTACAAACATATATACATATATACAGGTGCTGTGGGGAAGGGAAGGAGGTAAGATGGGGGGTGGAGAGGGGGACGAGGGGGAGAGGAAGGAAGGGGTCATGGGTCATGGGTTCTATTCCCAGCTCCGCCATTTGTCTGCTGTGTGACCTTGGACAAGTCACTTCACTTTTCTGGGCCTCAGTTACCTCATCTTTAAAATGGGGATTGAGACCGTGAGTCCCACATGGGGCACAGACTGTGTCAACTCAATTTGCTTGTATCCACCCCAGCACTTAGTACAGTGCATGACAGATAGTAAGCAAATACAATCATTATTCTTATTCTTATTATTCTTATTTTCCTAGAGAAACACACTTAGAAGTGTCCCTTCTGCAGAGAGGATTCCCAAGCCCCACAGAATAATAATAACAATAATTCGTAATTATGGTATTTGTTAAGCCACAGAATAATAATAATAATAATTCATAATTATGGTATTTGTTAAGTACTGACTTGGTATTTACAATATAAATATATTGTATTTATATAATATGTAAACACATATTTATATTTATTTATATAACATAAATACATAAATACATATAAATTATATAATATAATTTACGATAATAATACAATCATTCTTCTTCTTCTTATTATTATTATTATCATCCTGGAGAAACATGCTTCTGCAGCAAGGATTCCCAGGCCCCACAGAATAATAATAATAATTCATAATTATGGTATTTGTTAAGTGCTTGTCAAGCACTGCTCTAAGCGCTTGGGTAGATACAAGGTAATCAGGTTGTCCCACGGGGGGCTCACAGTCTTAATCCCCATTTTACAGATGAGGGAATTGAAGCACAGGGAAGCTAAGTGACTTGCCCAAAGTCACCCAGCTGACAAGTGGCGGAGCCGGGATTAGAACCCATGACCCCCGACTCCCAAGCCCGGGCTCTTTCCACTGAGCCACGCCGCTTCTCATCTTCACAGAAAGATCATCCCCTTCCCTTCCTCACTCAGGAATGACCCTCGAGACCACTGCTCCCTTGTCCCATCAACGAGCTCAGGGGTGACATCCAGTTTTAATCAACCTGATTGGGGGGTGATATCCCATTTTCCTGGCAACAATCACATCACAGTTTAGGAAAAATACTCACCCGACTAGGAGAAGCAGTTAGGGAAGGAAATCCTATTCATAGATGTCTCAGATGACAGATTCCTATTTTCCCCATTTTAGAAACCTGTTAGCCTTCCAAAGAGGTGGCAATGAATTATAGGACTCTGCCATATCCTTTATTTACCCCGCTACGCCTTGTCCTGGAAGACCTCCATTCATTCAGCTGTATTTATTGAGCGCTTACTGTGTGCAGAGCACTGTACTAAGCGCTTGGGAAGTACAAGTCGGCAACATCTAGAGACGGTCCCTACCCAGCGACGGGCTCACAGTCTAGAAGGGGGAGACAGACAACAAAACAAAACATGTGGACAGGTGTTGTCAGAACAAATAGAATTAAAGCTAAATGCACATCATGAACGAAATAAATAGAATAGTAAATACGTACAAGTCAAATAGAGTGATAAATCTGCACAAACATATATACAGGTGCTGTGGGGAGGGGAAGGAGGTAGGGCGGTGGGGATGGGGCAGAGGAGAGGAAAAAGGGGGCTCAGTCTGGGAAGGCCTCTTGGAGGAGGTGAATTCTCTACCTTGGTCCTTCTGCCCCTAAGCCATTCATTCATTCATTCAGTCAGTCATATTTATTGAGCACTTCACGTGTGCAGAGCACTGTACTAAGCGCTTGGGAAGAACAAGTTGGCAACATCTAGAGACGGTCTCTACCCAACAGCGGGCTCACAGTCTAGAAGGGGGAGACAGACAACAAAACAAAACATGTTAACAAAATAAAGTAAATAGAATAGTAAATATGTACAAGTAAAATAGGGTAATAAATCTGTACAAACATATATACAGGTGCTGTGGGGAGGGGAAGGAGGTAAGGCGGGGGGGAACAGGGATACCCGCTCTGAGTTATTTTCTCTCTGTCCCGCGAAAGGCCTTTGCCCTTAACCCAATCCGACCCTTCAACGCTCCTCCCAAAACTTGAGGTCAGTTGCCTCTTGAGTAGGGTTGTTTTTTTTAAAAAAAATGGCATTTATTAAGCGCTTACTATGTGCAAAGCACTGTTCTATCCACCCTCCGCAGGTAGGGGAAAGTAGCCAACGTAGGTAGGCGATGGGGCTGCTGCCTCAGTAGCTGTCATTGGCCGAGGGAGAAGATCATCAGGATCACAGACAAGTTTGGGTGTGGGTTGCTAGTGAGCCAAATGAAGGAAATGAACAGAAGGGGAAAGGACGTTTAGATCCAGAAAACTGTCGGGCCTCGCTGACAGAACTAGACGAGTCTGTGGGTTTGGGCCGGGGATTACATTTTTGATTTCAGTCGTGTGTTCAGTCAGGTTCAGCTCAGTGCTGCGCCAATATCAATGGTTCTGTGTTAGCACAGAGGGGCCCGGGCTGGGCACCCGGTCCTGAGCTCAAAACAAGCCCTGTCCGCTATAAATCCGCTATAGAGAAGCAGCATGGCTCAGTGGAAAGGGCCCCGGCTTTGGAGTCGGAGGTCATGGGTTCAAATCCCGGCCCTGCCACTTATAATGATGGCATTTATTAAGCGCTGACTACATGCAAAGCACTATTCTAAGCACGGGGGAGGTTACAAGGTGATCAGGTTGTCCCCCGGGGGGCTCACAGTCTTCATCTCCATTTTCCAGATGAGGTCACTGAGGCCCAGGGAAGTCAAGTGATTTGCCCAAAGTCACCCAGCTGACAAGTGGCGGAGCTGGGATTTGAACCCATGACCTCTAACTCCAAAGCCCGGGCTCTTTCCACCAAACCACGCTGCTTCTCACCACTTGTCAGCTGTGTGACTTCGGGCAAATCACTTCACTTCTCTGGGACTCAGTTCCCTCAACTGGAAAATGGGGATGATGACTGTAAGCCCCACGTGGGACAACCTGATCACCTTGTATCCCCCCCAGCGCTTAGAACAGTGCTTTGCACATAGTAGCGCTTAATAAATGCC
Organism: Tachyglossus aculeatus; assembly: GCF_015852505.1. NCBI lineage: Eukaryota > Metazoa > Chordata > Mammalia > Monotremata > Tachyglossidae > Tachyglossus > Tachyglossus aculeatus. The sequence goes on along the minus strand of NC_052067.1, from coordinate 36,385,826 downwards.
ATTATTATTATTATTGTTATTATTAAGTGTCTTCCAGGGCTGTTCCCAAGGACAGGGATAATGGAGAAGGGCAGGCTGCATTTGCAAGGGAAGGTCAGAAGGTCAGGGGTTCCATTCCCGGCTCCGCCGCTTGTCTGCTGTGTGACCTTGGGCAAGTCGCTTCACTTCTCTGGGCCTCAGTGACCTCCTCTGTAAAATGGGGCTTGAGACCGTGAGCCCCACGTGAGACAGGGATTGTGTCGGACCTGATTTGCTTGTATCCACCCCAGCGCTTAGTACAGTGCCTGGCTCAACAAATACCATTATTATTATTATTGTTGCTATTATTATGTGGCATGGGACACAAATTGTGGAGGAGGTGGCTTTCTGTTCAGCCTCAATTTGGAACCCTGAATACCTCCCCCGGTAACAGAGCCAACACACAACATAAATGGGGAGATAGCGGGGATACTGTGACAGACAGTAAAGCCACGTTAATACAATGGGTAGGGACTGTCTCTATATGTTGCCAACTTGTACTTCCCAAGCGCTTAGTACAGTGCTCTGCACACAGTAAGCGCTCAATAAATACGATTGATTGATTGACTGATACAATCCCTCATCCTGCTCCGCCCGGATTACTGCATCAGCCTCCCTGCTGACCTCCCAGCCTCCTGTCTCTCTCCACTCCTGTCCATACTTCACTTGGCTGCCCGGATCATTTTTCTACAAAAACATTCAGGACATGTCAGCCCCTCCTCAAAAAGTGTCAGGGGTTGCCCACTCACTCCATCACCTTGCCCCCTCCTGCCTCACCTGGCTTTTTTTCTTCTACAATTATGCTCCTCTGGTGTTAACCTTCTCACTGGGCCTCAATCTGGCCTGTCTTGCCACCGACCCCCGGCCCACGCGCTGCCTCTAGTCTGGGACACCCTCCCTCCTCAAATCCGACAGACAATTAGTGACCCCCCGTTCAAAGCCTTATCATCATCATCATCAATCGTATTTATTGAGCGCTTACTATGTGCAGAGCACTGTACTAAGCGCTTGGGAAGTACAAATTGGCAACATATAGAGACAGTCCCTACCCAACAGTTTATCTCCTCTAAGAAGCCTTCCCAGACTAAGCCCCACTTTTCCTCATCTCCCATTCCCTTCTGCGTTGCCCTGACTTGCTCCCTTTTCTCTTCCCCGTTCCCAGCCCCACAGCACTTATAATAATAATAATAATAATAATGGCATTTGTTAAGCGCTTACTATGTGCAAAGCACTGTTCTAAGCGCTGGGGGGGGATACAAGGTGATCAGGTTGTCCTATGTGGGGCTCGCAGTTTTAATCCCCATTTTACAGATGAGGGAACTGAGGCTCAGAGAAGTTAAGTGACTTGCCCAAAGTCACACGGCTGACAATTGGCAGAGCCGGGATTTGAACCCATGACCTCTGACTCCAAAGCCCGGGCTCTTTACACTGAGCCACACTGCTTCTCTAACTTATGTACATATCTTAAGTACTTAAGTACTAAGTCTAGTACTTAGTCTACTACTACTACTACTACTACTACTACTACTACTACTACTAACTCTAGTTAAGTCTAACTTAAGTACTCCTCACTTATGTACATATCTGCAATTGCATTTATTTATACTGATGTCTGTCTCCCCGCCTCTGGACTGTAAGCTCATGGTGGGCAGGGAACGTCACTGTTCATTTTGCACTGTACTTTCCCAGGCACTTAGTACATTATTAGAGAAGCAGCGTGGCTCAGTGGAAAGAGCCCGGGCTTGGGCATCAAAGGTCATGGGTTCTAATCCCGGCTCCTCCACTTGTCAGCTATGTGACTTTGGGCAGGTCACTTCAATCAATCAATCAATCGTATTTATTGAGCACTTACTGTGTGCAGAGCACTGTATTAAGCACTTGGGAAGTACAAGTTGGCAACATATAGAGACGGTCCCTACCCAACAGTGGGCTCACAGTCTAGAAACTTCAATTCTCTTGGTTCACTTGGGAACTTCACTTCTCTGGGCCTCAGTTACCTCATCTGTAAAATGGGGATTAAGACTCTGAGCCCCACGTGAGACAACCTGATCACCTTGTATCCCCCCAGCACTTAGAACAGTGCTTGGCACATAGTAAGCGCTTAACAAATACCATCATTATCATTATTATTATTACATTCTAGACTGTGAGCCCACTGTTGGGTAGGGACCATCTCTATATGTTGCCAACTTGTACTTCCCAAGCGCTTAGTACAGTGCTCTGCACACAGTAAGCGCTCAATAAATACGATTGAATGAATGAATTGCTCTGCACACAGTAAGTGCTCAATAAATACGATCGAATGAATGAATGAAAGCCAGACAATTAACCAATCAATCAGTCACCAGTCGGAGGGGAACTGACCTCCTTCGGGCAGGGAAGAATTGGCTGCTTGTGTCATACTTTGTATCATTTTCCCAGTGACACCTGTCTACATGCTTTGTTTTGTTGTCTGTCTCCCCCTTCCAGACTGTGAGCCCGTTGTTGGGTAGGGACCAGCTGTAGATGTTGCCGACTTGGTACTTCCCAAGCACTTTGTACAGTGCTCTGCACACAGTAAGCGCTCAATGAATACGATTGAATGAATGAATGAATGACTGGGAGAGGGCTGAGGCCTGGAATCTGGCAAACCAGCTGCACTCCTACTGGGGCTCAATCCTGTTCCCAACCATCTCCATCAGCCGCAGCTCAGGGACTGTAAGGTTCCCAACACACTCCAAGCCTGGGCAGCCCCACACCCGGGCACGGAGGGACTCCGGGACTTTCCAAGGCAGTCCCACCTGCCCTCTGTGCTCTCCAATTTTCTTGGTATGGGGCAGAAGCCCTATCAGAGCATGATAGAAGCAGCGTGGCTCAGTGGAAAGAGCCCCGGCTTTGGAGTCAGAGGTCATGGGTTCAAGTCCCGGCTTTGCCAATTGTCAGCTGTGTGACTTTGGGCAAGTCACTTCACTTCTCTGTGCCTCAGTTCCCTCATCTGTAAAATGGGGATTAAGACTGTGAGCCCCCCGTGGGACAACCTGATCACCTTGTAACCTCCCCAGCGCTTAGAACAGTGCTTTGCACATAGTAAGCGCTTAATAAATGCCATTTAAAAAAAAAAATGAGCTCCTCATGGGCAGGGACCTCTCACTCCTTTTCGGTGAACTTTCCTGAGCACTTCATACAGTACCTTGCCCTCAGCGGGCACTCAAATGCCACTATTCCTCCTCCACCTGTTTCTCCTTCTGCATGGCTTGCTTTCTCTTTACCAAATAATAATAATTATTATTATTTGGTACAGAGAATATATAGCAATAGATTATATATTATAATTTTATAACATAATACATAATATTATTATACATCATATATATAATATATGATATTATATGTATAATACATAATACATTGTATATAATATTATAATGATAAGATATTATGATATATAGTGTATCATTGTGTGCATAATATATCTAACATATTATTATAATAATACAATATCATGGTATATAATATATCATATGCATAATGAATTTATAATATATTATATCATAATATCATACTATTATAATATTATGATATACAATGTATTATATATTATGCACATAATATATTATATCATAATATTATAATAATATAATATTGTGGTATACAATATATTAGATGTATAATATATATGATATATTGTATATCATAATATTATACTAGTATAATAAATTATAATATTATACTAGTATAATATTATGGTATATAATACATTATATATCATAATAGTATAATAATTGAATATTATGATATATAATCTATTATATAGTAATATTATATTATTATACTATTATATTATATAATGTATTATATTATATATTATATAATGTATTATAATAAATAATAATAACAATAATGGCATTTATTAAGTGCTTACTATGTGCAAGGCACTGTTCTAAGCACAGGGGAGGTTACAAGGTGATCAGGTTGTCCCACGGGGGGCTCACAGTCTTCATCCCCATTTTACGGGTGAGGTAACTGAGGCCCAGAGAAGTGAAGTGACTTGCCCAAAGTCACACAGCTTATTACTCTATTTTACTTGTACATATTCATTCAATCGTATTTATTGAGCGCTTACTGTGTGCAGAGCACTGTACTAAGTACATATTTACTATTCTATTAATTTTATTTTGTTAATATGTTTTGCTTTGTTGTCTGTCTCCCCCTTCTAGACTGTGAGCCCACTGTTGGGTAGGGACCATCTCTAGATGTCACCAACTTGTACTTCTCAAATGCTTAGTACAGTGCTCTGCACACAGTAAGCGCTCACTAAATACGATTGATGATGACTAAGCACTTGGGGAGTCCAAGTTGGCAACATCTAGAGACGGTCCCTACCCAACGGCGGGCTCACAGTCTAGAAGGGGGAGACAGAGAACAAAACAAAACATATTAACAAAATAAAACAAATAGAATATGTACAAGTAAAATAAATAGAGTAATAAATACGCACAAGCATATATACATATATACAGGTGCTGTGGGGAAGGGAAGGTGGTAAGACGGGGGATGGAGAGGGGGAGGAGGGGGAGAGGAAGGAGGGGGCACTGTTGGGTAGGGACCGTCTCTATATGTTACCAACTTGTACTTCCCAAGAGCTTAGTACAGTGCTCTGCACACAGTAAGCGCTCAATAAATACGATTGAATGAATGAATGAATAAAAAGAGGGAATGAAACTGGGACTATGAAACAGGATTCACATTTCATTTGCAGAAACTACAGTCTATTCTTGGGCCATTACTAATCTCCCGAATGGCATCGTTTCTTGATTTTTGTCATCTTGGTTCCTTCCCACCGCTCACAATCCAATGTCCTGCAGAAGTTTGTGACAGAGGATAAGGGGAGGGAACTCACAGAGTTAGAGAATTCATTCATTCATTCAATCGTATTTATTGAGCGCTTACTATGTGCAGAGCACTGTACTAGGCATTTGGGAAGTACAAGTTGGCAACATCTAGAGACGGTCCCTACCCAACGGCGGGCTCACAGTCTAGAAGGGGGAGAAAGACAACAAAACAAAACACATTAACAAAATAAAATAAATAAAATAGTAAATATGTACAAGCAAAATAGAGTAATAAATCTGTACAAACATTCATTCATTCATTCAATCGTATTTATTGAGCACTTACTGTGTGCAGGGCACTGTACTAAGCACTTGGGAAGTCCAAGTTGGCAACATCTAGAGACAGTCCCTACCCAACAGCGGGCTCACAGTCTAGAAGGGGGAGACAGACAACAAAACACATTAACAAAATGAAATAAATAGAATAGTAAATATGTACAAGCAAAATCTGTACAAACATTCATTCATTCATTCAATCGTATTTATTGAGCGCTTGCTGTGTTCAGAGCACTGACCTAGCTACACTGGCTTGGGTGGCCAGCTGGATTACCCACAAATTACTCTTCAACCACTTTAAATTGCCCTGGATTGGTACCGTGGCTGCCTTCAGCTGCTGCCCCTCGGAAGAAAAGCATCTCCCAAATGTCCGTTGTTTGGGTTTTCTGTTTGCTGTTCCGTTTTCACCTGAGGAGGCCAAAGTGCTGGGGCTAACTGGGAAATGTAGCCTCCTGTGCGGCAGGAGTGGCCTGGGGCTGACAAACGCTCTTGCATTTGTGGTGGGGTCGGTACAGAGTGGCACCTTGAAGAAGCTGTGTCCATAGAGGAATAGCCGCGGTCGATGTGACGGGGCTCAGAGCTGGCCAGGAGCAATGGACGAAACATCTTAGGGCAAATGGAAATGCACTGATGTTGAGCCCACTGTTGGGTAGGGACCGTCTCTATATGTTGCCAACTTGGACTTCCCAAGTGCTTAGTACAGTGCTCTGCACACAGTAAGCGCTCAGTAAATACGATTGATTGATTGATTGATTGAGCTGGCAGCTGGGGAAACTCAAGAGAGTCTCTAAGCGCCTGGGACAACTAAGGGAATAATGGGGTGGACAGTGGCTGCTCTTCTGTTCAATGGACTGTGACCCTCTTGTCCACAGAAGCTTCACTTAATGCATGCTGTTCCCATGCCCCGAGACCGGGGTCCCTTGAACAATACATTTCCTAACCGACCAGTGCCCAGAAGTCAGGAGAAAATAGACTTGAGAACTGCTCATTCTCAGGATGGAGAACTCACCAATGTTCTCAAAGATTCCGTCTCAGCTTGAAGACTTTGAATTTTGCAGGTGGTGTCATGGAACTCAGCTCTGAGGGAGTCCTCCAGTTCCTCCTCTTCGGATCGCGCTGCTTGGGCCGCTTCTGTCTGGTGCTGAAAGATATGCTGGTGAGCGTTTCTGACAGTTTAATTAAGAGACGTTACCCTCTTCGCTCCCAATCTTATTTTTTCCACTTTAAACACATTTAGGAATTGAAAACTCCACATCCTTCGGCCTACCTCTCACTGCTGAGCATACGAGTGCAATCAAAATGATGTTTTCCCCCCAAGTTACTGGCTACCGGTGCTGACACTTTCATTAATAACTAATTGTAAAGCATGTATTTATATTCTCAACAGAAGCCACCCATCATAGTCCTTTCTGGGGCTGGGAAATCAAAAGGCTCATATTAATCCAAGTTCTTGCTATTGATACCTGGACTTGGCCCCTTATTTCTTCATAATAATACTGCCTTGATTTTCTAGAGCACTTTTACTCCCAAAGCAAGTTCACACATTACATATCTCATTTTTGTTTTCACAGCATCCTTGTGAAGTAGGGAAAAGCAGATATTCTTATCCCCATCTTACAATGCCGCCTTGATTTTCTAGAGCACTTTTTTTCCCAAAGCAAGTTCACATTACATATCTCATTTTTATTTTCACAGCATCCTTGTGAGGTAGGGAAAAGCAGATATTCTTATCCCCATCTTACAATACCGCCTTGATTTTCTAGAGCACTTTTATTCCCAAAGCAAGTTCTCATTACATATCTCATTTTTGTTTTCACAGCATCCTTGTGAGGTAGGGAAAAGCAGATATTCTTATCCCCATCTTACAATACCGCCTTGATTTTCTAGAGCACTTTCACTCCCAAAGCAAGTTCACATTACATATCTCATTTTTGTTTTCACAGCATCCTTGTGAGGTAGGGGAAAGCAGATATTCTTTTCCCCATCTTACAATACCACCTTAATTCTCTAGAGCACTTTTACTCCCAAAGCAAGTTCACATTACATATCTCATTTTTGTTTTCACAGCATACTTGAGAAGCAGGGAAAAGCAGATATTCTTATCCCCATCTTACAATACCGCCTTGATTTTCTAGAGCAGTTTTACTCCCAAAGCAAGTTCACATTACATATCTCATTTTTGTTTTCACAGCATCCTTGTGAGGTAGGGAAAAGCAGATATTCTTATCCCCATCTTACAATACCGCCTTGATTTTCTAGAGCACTTTTACTCCCAAAGCAAGTTCACACATTACATATCTCATTTTTGTTTTCACAGCATCCTTGTGAAGTAGGGAAAAGCAGATATTCTTATCCCCATCTTACAATACCGCTTTGATTTTCTAGAGCACTTTTTTTCCCAAAGCAAATTCACATTACATATCTCATTTTTGTTTTCACAGCATCCTTGTGAGGTAGGGAAAAGCAGATATTCTTATCCCCATCTTACAATACCGCCTTGATTTTCTAGAGCACTTTCACTCCCAAAGCAAGTTCACATTACATATCTCATTTTTGTTTTCACAGCATCCTTGTGAGGTAGGGGAAAGCAGATATTCTTTTCCCCATCTTACAATACCACCTTAATTCTCTAGAGCACTTTTACTCCCAAAGCAAGTTCACATTACATATCTCATTTTTGTTTTCACAGCATACTTGAGAAGCAGGGAAAAGCAGATATTCTTATCCCCATCTTACAATACCGCCTTGATTTTCTAGAGCAGTTTTACTCCCAAAGCAAGTTCACATTACATATCTCATTTTTGTTTTCACAGCATCCTTGTGAGGTAGGGAAAAGCAGATATTCTTATCCCCATCTTACAATACCGCCTTGATTTTCTAGAGCACTTTTACTCCCAAAGCAAGTTCACACATTACATATCTCATTTTTGTTTTCACAGCATCCTTGTGAAGTAGGGAAAAGCAGATATTCTTATCCCCATCTTACAATACCGCCTTGATTTTCTAGAGCACTTTTTTTCCCAAAGCAAATTCACATTACATATCTCATTTTTGTTTTCACAGCATCCTTGTGAAGTAGGGAAAAGCAGATATTCTTATCCCCATCTTACAATACCGCTTTGATTTTCTAGAGCACTTTTTTTCCCAAAGCAAATTCACATTACATATCTCATTTTTGTTTTCACAGCATCCTTGTGAGGTAGGGAAAAGCAGATATTCTTATCCCCATCTTACAATACCGCCTTGATTTTCTAGAGCACTTTTATTCCCAAAGCAAGTTCTCATTACATATCTCATTTTTGTTTTCACAGCATCCTTGTGAGGTAGGGAAAAGCAGATATTCTTTTCCCCATCTTACAATACCACCTTAATTCTCTAGAGCACTTTTACTCCCAAAGCAAGTTCACATTACATATCTCATTTTTGTTTTCACAGCATACTTGAGAAGCAGGGAAAAGCAGATATTCTTATCCCCATCTTACAATACCGCCTTGATTTTCTAGAGCACTTTTATTCCCAAAGCAAGTTCACATTACATATCTCATTTTTGTTTTCACAGCATCCTTGTGAAGTGGGGAAAAGCAGATATTCTTATCCCCATCTTACAATACCGCCTTGATTTTCTAGAGCACTTTTATTCCCAAAGCAAGTTCACATTACATATCTCATTTTTGTTTTCACAGCATCCTTGTGAGGTAGGGAAAAGCAGATATTCTTATCCCCGTCTTACAGATAAGGAAACTGAGGCATAAACTGTAAGCTCGTTGTGGGCGAGGAATGTGTCTACTAGCTCTGTTGTACTACACTCTGCCAAGCGCTTAGTACAGTGCTCCGCATACAGTAAGTGCTCAATATATATCTGACAGAGCACTTAAGTGACTGTTTCAGAGTCCCATGCCAGGCCAGAACCATAGTAGAACAGGCCCTCCAACTCTGAGACCTGGCTTCCTTCCCTTACATTGTGCTCCATCTAGTAAGTAACCCTCGTGACCAAAAGAATTTACTAAGGAAGACATAAGCATTTTAATAATAATAATAATGATGGTCTTTGTTAAGCACTTACTATGTGCCAAGCACTGTGAGAGATACAAGATAATCAGGTTGTCCCACGTGGGGCTCACAGTCTTCACTCCCCAATATTTTAATGAACCATCAGAAGACATGAGCTACCTAACATCCAAGGAATCACTAATAATTGCGGTATTTGTTAAGCCCCTACAATGTGTCAAACGCTGTTCAAAGCGCTGGGGTAGGTATATGTTGTTAGGTCAAGCACAGTCCCTGTCCCGCATGGGGTTCACAGTCTAAGCAGAAGGGAGGAGAGCTACTGAATCCCCATTTTACAGCTGAGGAAACTGAGGCACAGAGAAATGAAGTGACTCGCCCAAGATCACTTAGCAAGCAATTGGCGGAGCTGGGATTAGAACCCAGATCCTTTGAGTCCCAGGCTTGTGCTCTTCCCGCCGGGCCACATGGCTTGTATCCCTCCTTATAGTTGCCACTTTAAAACAGCCCCTTCCCTGCCTGACCAAATAAACGAGGCCTTCAGGAACAGATGCCAATATCTCAAACTGACGGGCTGGAAATAACACCGTTGCCTTGCGCAGTTCCCTTCTCTATGTAGGGAGATGTGGGTAAGTTGGTCCCCAGACTTGTAAAGTCGATTGGCATTCCATTTGTATCTTTTTTTGGGGAAAAAAAACCTGTTGACATTTTGCATGGATGTAAGTTTTTTCCAATTTCTCCAATTTCATTAAATTTGCCTGCTAGTGAATGTGAAGGTTGAACACAGAATAATTTCAAATGTCAGAATTAATCAGGGTTATACGTCTGAATATTGACAGACAGAAGCGGCAAAGAAACACTTTTCTGAATTAATTAATTAGCATTGCTGCCCCTAAAAATAATTTCAGTGATAATGTAAAATGGAGAGAAAAATTCAAGTTTACATCCTGACTTTCTTGCTGAGTCACTTAACCTTTCTGGGCCTCAGTTTTTCAGTTTGTTCCTGGGAAAATATATTAAGATATTTGAAGCGATGATTAGTCAAGAATATTTATGGAGCACTTTCTGTATGCAGAGCACTGTACTAAGTGCTTGGGAGTGTACAACGTAACAGACACAATCCCTCAGGCTTCAAAAATGGCCACGAACAACTCACGTAGTCCTCCTGAGGCCCCAATAAACATACGCACCTCTGCCAGTTATCCTGAACGGCGCTGAGTTAGAAGTTACTGAGCAAAGCACTATACTTAGGTGCATGGGGACCAAATAAAAGAAATATACGATGTGATCTCTGCCCTTGAGGGGCTACAATCTAAAGGGCAAGACAAGTAAACCTAAATCGGTGAGTATACAATTGTTCAAGGAATAGGAGAACATGGAGAAAGAATAAACAAGTGGATAAAAAAATCAGCTACAAACAAAAATAAATACGTAACAGTGGTCATGCGGATGATTGGGATGGCAAGACTGGAATGGTGGGGGGATTAATTGGGAAAGGTCTCAAGAAGGAAGTGAGGGACAGAGCAGAGGGGTGAGGATATTCCAGCCAAGAGGGTAGGGGTGAGCGATGAATGGGTCAGGGGAAGAAAAATCAAGAGTGAAGGATGGTTAGAAGACGTGCTGGAGAAGCAAAGCACACAAATTGGGGAGCGGTGGGAGAGAGGAGAGGTAAAAAAAGGAGAAAGTGGATATCCCGGAAACAAGGGAAGGACAAGATGAAGAAGCCCAATCTGATAGTGGCAAAGAAGGCCAACAATTCTCCTGCTCCCCTAGAGCCTGGGCCTGGATTGGGGTGAGATGAAGTAAGAGAGTAGGAATGTTTCTGAAGGCAACTGAGTAAGGCTCCCATTTCTATGAGTAACGGGCCTGGGGTTTGTGCTTTTCTCTTTCCCCTCCACAAGAACTCTGCTCCCCAGACGGACAGGCCTGCTGGAAGAGAATATGTTTATCCTCTTAAAATGCAGCACTGGATTGTAAATGACTCGAGGCAGAGAGGGAATCTTTCCCTCTGCTGCACTTTCCCCAGCCTGTAGCCCAGGGCTCTGCACCCAACGAGCCCTCAGTAAAATGATGTTCGGTGATGTTCCTGAGGACTGAAATGAACCAAGGTGCCAGCAACTTAAGGCCAATGGTCTGGAGCCTTCCGATGCCACGAGATATAATCATGATTTCTCCCTTTCCCATGGGTGTTATGAGCTACTGAAAGCCATGGCTGTGAGTCGCCTTACAAAGCGACTTATGTTGCCAACTTGTACTTCCCAAGCACTTAGTACAATGCTCTGCACACAGTAAGCGCTCAGTAAATACGATTGAATGAGTGAATGAATGAAAAGACAAAGGGCCACCGAGAGGATGGGAATAACTTTCTGCAAGAATCTCACCCCATTCTACGTTCCCTGGCTGCCTCCTACCAGCGTCTGTTTATGTTTGTCAGGAGGATGGAGAGTCTCCAAAATTTTTCGGTTAGATGACGCCTCCCCAACTGGCGCCCCGCAGAAAAGAGCCATGGGCTGAATTCTGGGAGGGGTTTATGTGGGTAGCCAAGTGAGCAGTCTGTGGACAAGTTCATTTCCTCCTCAAATTTTAGCAAAAACGGCTTCGCTGTTGCAGCCACCCCACCCCGGGTCAAAGCCCCACAGTTAAGCGGCGCGGCTTTGCCAAATAAGTCCGGTTTTCACCGCCCTCAAGCTTTGCCAAAGAAAACAGGAAAGTGACTCTCTGTGTGGACTGTGTGGGCTTTGCTTTGGCACTTTTCACTAAGATTGTCCCACTGAAACCCTGTTCTTTGTGTGTTACAACTCCGCCTGGCCCTTGGGAATCATCCACCACAGATCCGATCACTGCCACTCAGGATCCGGTGTTCTGTCTGCCGCTCTGAGGATCCAGAGTTGGAGAAGAAAGTCCTGCTCTCCTCTTCACGGCAGAAGAAAAGCAGGAGGAGACAGGCTGGAGGAGGCAGGATGAGCTAATCAATCGATCGATCGTCTTTATTTTCTTTTTAATCGTATTTATTGAGCGCTTACTATGTGCAGAGCACCGTACTAAGCGCTAGGGAAGAACAAGTTGGCAACATATAGAGTTGGTCCCTACCCAACAGTGGGCTCACAGTCTAGAAGGGGGAGACAGACAATAAAACATATTAACAGAATAAAATAAATAGAATAGTAATCTTACCATTACCATTCATTCATTCATTCAATAGTATTTATTGAGCGCTTCCTGTGTGCAGAGCACTGTACTAAGCGCTTGGGAAGTACAAGTTGGCACCATAGAGAGACGGTCCCTACCCAACAGCGGGCTCACAGTCTAGAAGGGGGAGACAGACAACAAAACATATTAACAGAATAAAATAAATAGAATAGTAATCTTACCATTACTATTCATTCATTCATTCAGTAGTATTTATTGAGCGCTTACTGTGTGCAGAGCACTGTACTAAGCGCTTGGGAAGTCCAAGTTGGCAACATAGAGAGACGGTCCCTACCCAACAGCGGGCTTACAGTCTAGAAGGGGGAGACAGACAACAAAACAAAACATATTAAAATAAAATAAATAGAATAGATATGTACAAGTAAAACAGAGTATAAAATAAATAGAATAGATATGTACAAGTAAAATAAAGAGTAATAAATAAATAAATAAATAAATAAATAAATAGAGTAATAAATAGGTACAATACAATATTGTCCCATATGGAGCTCACAGTATTAATTCCCATTTTACAGATGAGGTAACTGAGGCACAGAGAAGCCAAGTGGCTTGCCCAAGGTCACACAGCAGACAAGTCGTGGAGTCAAGATTAGAACCCATGTCCCCTGATTCCCAAGGCCGTGCTCTTTCCACTAAGCCACACGCTGCTTCTCTAAAAGTTTCACATCAGTTTCACAACAAACAGGAACTTCTTACCACTTACTTTAAAGCACTCAATCAATCACCTTGCCCCCTTCTACCTCACCTTGCTACTCTCCTATTACAACCCAGCCCCACATTTCGCTCCTTTAGGGCCAAACAATTTATTAAGAGTCTACTGGACGCAGAGCACTTGTTAAGCGCCGGTGAGGGTAACCAGAAGCAAAACATCTATCCCACTGCCTGCCTGGAGTTTTAAAATCTTAATAGGAGCAGCCGGGCCCCTAATGGGTGGGGCTCACTTTCCCAAGAAAGCAACAGTCGTTAAAGATACAAATGACACTACATTTCAATTCATTCATTCATTCAATCGTATTTATTGAGCGCTTACTGTGTGCAGAACACTGTACTAAGCGCTTGGGAAGTACAAGTTGGCAACACAGAGAGACGGTCCCTACCCAACAGCGGGCTCACGGTCTAGAAGGGGGAGACAGACAACAAAACAAAACATATTAACAAAATAAAATAAATAGAATAGCAATCTTACCATTACCATTCATTCATTCATTCAATCGTATTTATTGAGAGCTTACTGTGTGCAGAGCACTGTACTAAGCGCTTGGGAAGTACAAGTTGGCAACATAGAGAGACGGTCCCCACCCAACAACGGGCTCATGGTCTAGAAGGGGGAGACAGACAACAAAACAAAACATATTAACAAAATAAAATAAATAGAATAGATATGTACAAGTAAAATAGAGTATAAAATAAATAGAATAGATATGTACAAGTAAAATAAATAGAGTAATAAATAAATAAATAAATAAATAAATAGAGTAATAAATAGGTACAATACAATATTGTCCCATATGGAGCTCACAGTATTAATTCCCATTTTACAGATGAGGTAACTGAGGCACAGAGAAGCCAAGTGGCTTGCCCAAGGTCACACAGCAGACAAGTGGCGGAGTCAAGATTAGAACCCATGTCCCCTGACTCCCAAGGCCGTGCTCTTTCCACTAAGCCACACGCTGCTTCTCTAAAAGTTTCACATCAGTTTCACAAAAAACAGGAACATCTTACCACTTACTTTAAAGCACTCAATCAATCACCTTGCCCCCTTCTACCTCACCTCGCTACTCTCCTATTACAACCCAGCCCCCACATTTCGCTCCTCTAGGGCCAAACAATTTATTAAGAGTCTACTGGACGCAGAGCACTTGTTAAGCGCCGGTGAGGGTAACCAGAAGCAAAACATCTATCCCACTGACAGCCTGGAGTTTTAAAATCTTAATAGGAGCAGCCGGGCCCCTAATGGGTGGGGCTCACTTTCCCAAGAAAGCAACAGTCGCTAAAGATACAAATGACACTACATTTCAATTCATTCATTCATTCAATCGTATTTATTGAGCGCTTCCTGTGTGCAGAGCACTGTACTAAGCGCTTGGGAAGTACAAGCTACAAATGACACTACATTTCAATTCATTCATTCATTCAATCGTATTTATTGAGCGCTTCCTGTGTGCAGAGCACTGTACTAAGCGCTTGGGAAGTACAAGCTGGCACCATAGAGAGACGGTCCCTACCCAACAGTGGGCTCACGGTCTAGAAGGGGGAGACAGACAACAAAACAAAGCATATTAACAAAATACAATAAATAGAATAGTAATCTTACCATTACCATTCATTCATTCATTCAATCGTATTTATTGAGTGCTTCCTCTGTGCAGAGCACTGTACTAAGCGCTTGGGAAGTACAAGTTTGCAACATAGAGAGATGGTCCCTACCCAACAGCAGGCTCACAGTCTAGAAGGGGGAGACAGACAACAAAACAAAACATATTAACAAAATAAAATAGAGTAGTAATCTTACCATTACCGTTCATTCATTCATTCAATCGTATTTATTGAGCGCTTACTGTTTGCAGAGCACTGTACTAAGCGCTTGGGAAGTACAAGTTGACAACATATAGAGACGGTCCCTATCCAACAACGGGCTCACAGTCTAGAAGGGGGAGACAGACAACAAAACCAAACATATTAACAAAATAAAATAGAGTCAAGACTCAAGACTTAGAAGGAAGGAGGCAGTGCCTCTGGGAGTCCATTCATTCATTCCGTCGTATTTATTGTGTGCTTACTGAGTGCAAAGCACTGTACTAAGCGCTTGGGAGAATACCACATGGTTCAATGGAAAGAGCAGGGGCTGTGAGTCCGAGGTCATGGGTTCGAATACCGACTCTGCCCCTTAGCTGTGTGACTTGGGGCGAGTCACTTCACTTCTCTGGGCCTCAGCGACCTCATCTGGAAAATGGGGATGAAGACTGTGAGCCCCACGGGGGACAACCTGATCACCTTGTAACCTCCCCAGCGCTTTAGAACAGTGCTTTGCACATAGCATGCGCTTAACAAATGCCATCATTATTATTATTCTACAACGACAAACACGGATTCCCTGCCCACAGTGAGTCTACAGTCTAAAGGGGGAGGCAGACAGTAATATAAATAAATAAATTACAGATATGTACGTAAGTGCTCCCCTCTCAGGATCGCACCCGGAGGGTTTCCAGTCCTCTACCAGTTTTGGCTGCAGGAGGGAGAGTCAAGCAGAGGCCTATTCCTCGCTCGGGCGGTGGCTGGCGAGTGGAAGGCAATCTGCTACAAGTCAAAACTCACCTGTCGAATGCAGAAGAAGTCAATGGTAAAACGCTTCTATATTTTTACCAAGAAAACCCAATGGATATTCATTCATTCAATCGTATTTATTGAGCGCTTTCTGTGTGCAGAGCACTGCACTAAGCACTCGGGAAGCACAAGTTGGCAACATATAGGGACGGTCCCTACCCAACAGCGGGCTCCAGAATGACTGCAGATGGAGGTGGGACATTCTGGGACAGAGCACGGGCTTCGGAGTCAGAAGTCATGGGTTCGAATGCCGACTCCACCAACTGTCAGCTGTGTGACTTTGGGCAAGTCACTTCACTTCTCTGTGCCTCCGTTACCTCATCTGTAAAATGGGGATTAAGACTGTGAGCCCCACGTGGGACAACCTGATCACCTTGTAACCTCCCCAGCGTTTAGAATAGTGCTTTGCACATAGTAAGCGTTTAATAAACGCCATCATTATGTGTCCATGGAGTTGCTACAGGTCATAAATGACTCAACAGCATAAGACAAGACCAGACATCGGTGCTGTGGGCCGGAAGGCTGTGAACCACTTCAGCGCTCTCCTTTCTATTAAGTTTTGTCAGGAGTTCAGGAGAACATGTGTTTGTGCTGCTAAAATGAGGTTACTGCTAAAAACGTTTGGGTTTCTTTCAACGAGTTCTTCTTTCCTTCTCCAGGCCAGCCCGCACCCTCCGCTCCTCTGCCGCCGCTCACCTCCTCACCGGGCCTCGTTCTCGCCCATCCCGCCGTCGACCCCCGGCCCACATCCTCCACATCCTCAGTGGAAAGAGCACGGGCTTTGGAGTCGGAGGTCATGGGTTCGAATCCCGACTTTGCCACATGTCTGCTGTGTGACATTAGGCAAGTCACTTAACTTCTCTGAGCCTCAGTTACCTCATCTGTAAAATGGGGATTAAGACTGTGAGCCCCACGTGGGACAGCCTGATTGCCTTGTATCCCCCGAGAGCTTAGAACAGTGCTTTGTACATAGTAAGCGCTTAACAAATGCCATCATTATTATTATTATCCTCCCCCCAGCCTGGAATGCCCTCCCTCCGCACATCATTCATTTTGGTATTTGTTAAGCGCTTACTATGTGCAAAGCACTGTTCTAAGCTCTGGGCACATCCCCCAAGCTAGCTCTCTTCCTCCCTTCAAAGCCCTCCTGAGAGCTCACCTCCTCCAAGAGGCCTTCCCACACTGAGCCCCCTTTTTCCTCTCCTCCTCCCCCCCACCCCCCCGCCCTACCTCCTTCCCCTCCCCACAGCGCCTGTATATAAATTTGTACAGATTTATCACTCTATTTATTTGACTTGTACACATTTGCTCTTCTATTTATTTTGTTAATGATGTGCATCGAGCTTTAATCCTCTCATTCTGACGACTTGACACCTGTCCACATGTTTTGTTTTGTTGTCTGTCTCCCCTTCCTAGACTGTGAGCCCATGGGTGGGTAGGGACCGTCTCTAGATGTTGCCGACTTGTACTTCCCAAGCGCCTCGTACACAGTAAGCACTCAATAAATGTGATTGAATGAATGAAGGAATCGAGTGAGGGGGGGAAAGGAGGTGGGTTGGTGTGGCTACAAAGGGAAGGTGTCTGATGAAGACAGGCGAGGCTAATACGCATTTTCCAGGCAGGGAAGGATTTCTGTGAGCACATAGCGCTTCTGAACGTAAATCCAAAGGGTCTATAATACCGGTAGATTTGCTTCCTCAGTACGGAGATCGGTGAGCCTGGGAAGACCGCAAGGATGGTCTCGATCGCTTACCTTGGCATGGAGCAAGGCCCCAGCCTCTGCCCTGCTCTTCTCTATGTCCTTTTCCCAATGGATTCGGATGGCCTCCAGGATGTCATCCAGGCCGGTTCCGATGGGCGCACCTGCTTCCTCCAGCTCAGACCCGGCGAGCTGTTTGTACAGCGCCTTCACTTCCTGGGGGCAAAACACACCGAAAGAGTCTCGTGGGTGTTCTCACATAGGCGGCGGGGGGTGCGGGACCCCGGCCCCCCGGGGTGCCGGAGGACAAGGGGACACGCTCAGAGAAGCAGCGTGGCTCAGTGGAAAGAGCACGGGCTTTGGGGTCAGAGGTCACGGGTTCGAATCCCGGCTCCGCCACGTCTGTTGTGTGACCTTGGCCAAGTCACTTCTCTGAGCCTCGGTTCCCTCATCTGTAAAATGGAGGTTAAGACTGTGAGCCCCACGTGGGACAACCTGATCACCTTGTATATCCCCCCCGGCGCTTAGAACAGTGCCTTGCACATAGTAAGCGCTTAACAAATGCCATTATTATTATTATTATTAAGGGGAGAGCAGGGGTGGAGTGGGCCCGATTGCCAGAGGAAGGGGAATCTTTTAGACTGTGAGCCCGCTGTTGGGTAGGGACTGTCTCTATATGTTGCCAACTTGTACTTCCCAAGCGCTTAGTACAGTGCTCTGCACACAGTAAGTGCTCAATAAATACGATTGATGATGATGATGATGATGATAGCACTTTCTTCAAATTGTGACCCAAGGCTCCACCGGCACAGTTCTACCGTCTGACTTCTCCACGCCCTTCCCCATTTTCTCTGCTCCTCTCCTCTCTTACCCACCAGAACTCAGAGGCAACACATCAATCAATCAATTGTATTTATTGAGCGCTGTCTGTGTGTGGAGCACTGTACTAAGCGCTTGGGAAGTACAAGTTGGCAATATATAGAGACGGTCCCTACCCAACAGCGGGCTCGCTGTCTGGAAGGGGGAGACAGAGAACCAAACGAAACATATTAACAAAATAAAAGAGAATAGATATGTACAAGTAAAATAAATAAATAAATAGAGTAATAAATCCGTACAAACATATATACATATATACAGGTGCTGTGGGGAAGGGAAGGAGGTAAGGCAGGGGGGATGGAGAGGGGGAGGAGGGGGAGAGGAAGGAGGGGGCTCAGTCTGGGAAGGCCCCGATGCATAAGCTAAGTGACGAAGGGAGATTTAGTCACTGATTTTCAAGTAGGTGCAGGGTTATCATCCGGGCTGAAACTAAAAACAAATTTCTGACTGGAACACCCATGACGTCTCACACATTAGGCCGGACACTCAGCGTTATTCATTCATTCAGTCATATTTATTGAGCGTTTACTGTGTGCAGAGCACTGTACTAAGTGCTTGTTATGTGGTGACATCATTGTCCGGGCCAGAGGAGGGCTTTCTTGCACCCGTCCCCAGCCTCTACATGTCAAGCAGGGGCAGACACGTGCCAAAAGGGGCCATTAGCCTTTGTTCTTTCCCCACCAACCCTGGGAGAAGTTTTCCCCACAGCTCAGTGGGAATGCAGGCCTCTGATTTGGGTTGGTCAAAGGAGTAGGGCTGGAATGGCCCTTCCCTGTCTGCTATAATTCAATCAATCAATCAATCAATCGTGTTTATTTAACACTTACTGTGTGCAGAGCACTGTACTAAGCACTTGGGAAGTACAAGTTGGCAACATATAGAGACGGTCCCTACCCAACAGCGGGCTCACAGTCTAGAAGGGGGAGACAGACAACAAAACAAAACATATTAACAAAATAAAATAAGTAGAATAAATTTGTACAAGTAAAATAAATACATAGAGTAATAAATCCGTACAAACATATATACAGGTGCTGTGGGGAAGGGAAGGAGGTAAGGCGAGGGGAGGGGGGGATGGAGAGGAGGAGGAGGGGGAGAGGAAGGAGGGGGCTCAGCCTGGGAAGGCCTCCTAACAATGGATAGACAGGACACAGTCCCCATCCCACTTGGGACTCAGTCTAAGAGGGAGGAGGCCAGGTGTTTTATCTCATTCAATATGATTGAATGAATGAATCTCCATTTTACAGATGAGGAAACTGAGGCACAGAGCGATCTAAATGACTTAGTCAGGGTCACATGGCAAGCAAATGGAAAAGCCAAGCCTGGACCCCAGAACTCTCAGTTCAATAATAATAATAATGATGGCATTTATTAAGCGCTCACTATGTGCAAAGCACTGTTCTAAGCGCTGGGGGGGATACAAGGTGATCAGGTCGTCCCACGTGGGGCTCACAGTCTTAATCCCCATTTTCCAGATGAGGTCACTGAGGCCCAGAGAAGTGAAGTGACTTGCCCAAAGTCGCCCAGCTGACAGGTGGCAGAGCCGGGATTTGAACTCATGACCTCTGACTCCAAAGCCCGTACTCTTTCCACTGAGCCACGTTCAGTGTTCCTTCCACTAGGTCAGACTACCTCCTAATGATCTCAGTGGATTTCCCACGCACTGTGTACACAACGCTCTTCCCAGAGAACCATTCATTCAGTCAATTGTATTTATTGAGCGCTTACTGTGTGCAAAGCACTGTGCTAAGCGCTTGGGAAGAACCAGTCCAGACATTCACAGGCACGTGCTCCCATCCATGCCATTCCTCCAGTTAGAGAGATGTTGCCGCCTTAACCCATCTCACACAGCAGTTCATTATTACTTGTACTTCCCAAGCGCTCAGTACAGTGCTCTGCACACAGTAAGCGCTCAATAAATACGATTGAATGAATGAATGATTAGCTAGACACTGCCCTCCGCTTTGACCTACCTCCTCATGGTTCCTCGACAAAAAAGCCAGTTCTTCTTTCATGCTTTCTATCTGACTCTCCAGCTCCATTTTAGTCAAATTAGCATCGTCAATCACTTTATACAGGGAGTTAATTTCGTCTTCTGCTGCCTTTCGGAACGGCTGCTCATTTTCATATCTGCAGAGAAAGGAACTTAATAAGCACAGCTGGGTAGCGAAAAAGAAAATAAAATCGGATTATAAATGACTCCATCATGCTAATTTCGTGACAGTTACACAAGTGTCAAAAGAATCCTCTCACCTAAACAGCTTTCTAGGACACCGTAGGATCAGTTCTTGCTGTCACCACCCTCTGATTTATTAATATGGAAGTTATGACAGTGAAGCTCCAATTTACCTGGCCGAAAAGGCTAATTCCCTCCCTGAGTGAGGGGTTGTGAGGAGGTTCTTTGGAGTTCTGTGCAAGTTTGTAAACCTGGGGATGGGAAGGAGAACTCCCGCTACTCTGCATTCTCCTTATCCCGGCTTGGCGACATTCCCAGATGTCCGCCCTCTCTCTCACCTTCCCTTATTCCTTCCCTTTCTCTTGTACTGTCACATTCTCCGTCCACGGGGAGTTAAAGACTCAGGATCCTGGGGAATCTGCCAGGGCTTCGTCAGTGAGTCGCCCAGCATGTCCTCCACGGTTTTTTTTTTTCCAATTTGTGCAACAGGGATAATGACTGACCCGACAGTCCGCTTCTAAGGGACTGTCAACTCCTTTCAGAAGCTTGGTCTGAGGACCCGAATAGCAAATCGTCCCCTCTTTTTAGGGTGAAGGGACAAGAACAGGAAGTTCTTTCCTGTTTGCAGTCCTTTCTGGCTCTAGGATACCATGATACCCACCTTTTCCCTTGGGATTGATCCACACGGGCCCAGGTTGGGAAATCAATCAATCAATCAATCATATTTATTGAGCGCTTACTGTGTGCAGAGCACTGTACTAAGTGCTTGGGAAGTACAAGTTGGCAACATATAGAGACGGTCCCTACCCAACAGTGGGCTCACAGTCGAGAAGGGGGAGACAGAGAACAAAACAAAACATATTAACAAAATAAAATAAATAGAATAGATATATACAAGTAAAATAAATAAATAGAGTAATCAATATGTACAAACATATATACATATATACAGGTGCTGTGGGGAAGGGAAGGAGGGAAGGGAAACCCCCCCTTGAACCCAGGAGTCCTGCTCCTTCCCTCTCTCCCCTCCTACTTCTTGAGGTTTGCACCCCCATTGGAAAAAACTATTTAGAAAAATAGTGACCGTGGTCCTTCTGTAGCCCCTTTCTCCTGAAGAATCTGAAATATCTTGTAAATGTTAACATACCTAGCTTTCCCACAGTCAGTTGGGCAGCGTGGCTCAACGGAAAAAGCCCGGGCTTTGGAGTCAGAGGTCATGGGTTCAAACCCCGGCTCCACCTGTGTGACTTTGGGCAAGTCGTCAGTTCTCTCATCTGGAAAATGGGGATGAAGACTGTGAGCCCCCCGTGGGCCAACCTGATCACCTTGTAACCTCCCCAGCGCAGAGAACAGTGTTTTGCACGTAGTAAGCACTTAACAAATGCCATCATCATCATTATTATTATTATCTACTCATTTTTAAACTGGCAAAACCAAGTCACAGATTTGCCCAAAGTCACAGGAGAGAGATGAAGTATATATCTGAGGGGCGGGAGGTGGGAGAAGGGCTAGTGGAAGAGATCTACCTCTCTTTGAAGTCTTCAGAGCAGGCTTGAATGTTCTCATTCTGCAGCATGAGCCGGGCGTTTTCCAAGACAGCTTCCCCCACCTAGGACAACCCAGAAGAAATGGAAGAGGGGTGAATCAGACGCGAGACCCCAGTTCTGGTCCACCCTGTTCACGTTACTGAGGAAAACCATCCAAACAGTGCGTCTCGGGGTGCTGGGCACGCGAAGAGCAGTAGGTTAAACGGCCAAGGTAAGCTGCCGACACACCTCAGACGGAGTGAAAAGCAGGTGGCATAAGGAGTTCCCCCCAAATTTTTGGATTAGATTCCTGAAAAAGTTGCTCAGAAAGCACAGGTAGGGCTTCCGGGGCCAGAACCGGAAAGAAAAAGTAATGTCAAGGTCGCTTCACCTGAAAACAGATGGGCAAGGAAGGGAAAATTGATCGCCATCGGTCCCAACTCAGAGGAGGCGTTGGCAGAGATCAGTTGGTGGCCTTCGCGCCTCATTCTTTGTGCCCAAGAGGTGTGTGACTTTGGGCAAATCACTTCACTTCTCCGAACCTCAGTTACCTCATCTGTAAAATGGGGATGAAGACTGTGAGTCCCCCAGTGGGACAACCCGATCACCTTGTATCCCCCAGCGCTTAGAACAGTGCTTTGCACATAGTAAGTGCTTAATAAATGCCATTATTATTATTATTATTATTATCTGGGAGGGAAATGGGTCGGGGAGATTGGTTCAGGACCATGTGGCCTTCAGTTTCCCAACAAAGAATTTATCACCCTTACTCATCAGCAGATAAAGCACATGGCATATTTTTGTAAGGATGGTCTTTATTATGAAATTCCTATGCGCCAAGCGCTGTACTAAGCATGGGGAAAACTCAACAAGCCTTCCATTCACTTGCTCCTCAGGGCTCACAATGCCTCTGGGGGATAATAATACTAATAATAATGGCATTTATTAAGCGCTTACTATGTGCAAAGCACTGTTCTAAGCACTGGGGAGGTTACAAGGTGATCGAGTTGTCCCACGGGGGGCTCACAGTCTTAATCCCCATTTTTCAGATGAGGTAACTGAGGCACAGAGAATAATAATAATAATGATGATGATGGCATTTATTAAATGCTTACTATGTGCAAAGCACTGTTCTAAGCACTGGGGGAGGTTACAAGGTGATCAGGTTGTCCCACGGGGGGTTCACAGTCTTAATCCTCATTTTACAGATGAGGGAACTGAGGCACAGAGGAGTGAAGTGACTTAGCCGAAGTCACACAGCTGACAAGTGGCGGAGGTGGGATTTGAACCCATGATCTCTGACTCCAAAGCACGGGCTCTTTCCACTGAGATCTTCCATTCCCCAGATGGTGAAGGGGAGGCAGCAGAAAGGCAGGACCATATAAAAAATAGACCAGATGATCTATCGTGGAATGTGTGTAGGTGTAGCCTGGCCCTGGAGACAGGAAGATGGAGCAGATAGCTTTCTATTGTTTTTACAGGTCTTAACGGCCCCCCAGACTGGCCCAACAAATTTAACTTCTGGGTTCTTTCCCTATGAACCAAAACAACTCTGTTGTCTTAGGGTCACAGAGCTGCCTGCTCCAGACTCACTCCCTTTCAGATCAAAGACGACACTAGGCCAGGGAGGGCTTTTCCTGGGATAATTTAGATTGTGATCATTTATCAATCTAAATCAATAATTTAGATTGGCGCGAAGGCCACCCAATCGGTGCCGGGACCGATTCAGAGTCGCTGTTTGGGGTCCGCTGGGGGCTTTCTTGAGGTGTGGGGTGGACAAGTGGGGATTCAGTCGAGCTCTCGGCAGATGCCAATTATCGGCCACGGCTTGCCAAAGCACAGCTTGTTGGCATGCCTCCTCGCATCCTCTCATAAAAACAGTCCGTTTAAAATACATAAACCGCAAACTCATCCACCCCATTCAGCCTTAAAATCCCTTCCTTCTCCTCCTTGTCCTGGGCCCGGGTTCTTTCCATTCGGGATGAAACACAGGCTCCAATTGATCTGGGGAGGAAGGCAGCTGCGTGAATGGGGGAGTTGCCTTTGAGGGAGGTTTATTGAGTCTGGACAACAGGGGGTCAAGTCACCTTAGGGTGAGGCCAGCAGCAAGTCGGGGAATAAACTCCAAGATCCTGGGGACGGTGGCTGACACGATGGGCTTAGGTTAAGCGATCAGTCTGAGGGCCCCTGGGGAAGGGATTGGGTTGGAAAATAGACGCTCTTGGTAGGGATCTCAACCCCAGTTTCGAAAAGTAATTGAATCGAGACCCAGGCTGCAGGGCCCTTCTGAAAGAGCGTTTTCTCTCTGCGTTGGGTGAAAGTTGTCATGACCCAAGCAGCTCAGGAAGCTTTATTGGACGCAGCGCCAGAACCCAGGCAACCCCCGATCGACATGGGGAGCTGAAAGCATGTGGGAAGTGGGAGAGTGAGTTCTGCATCCCAGATGTTTCCAAAGTGGGGGTGTGGACATCGAACCCACATAGTGTGGAAAACCAACAGCTGCCACCCCCAAAATAGGGGCTCCTCACATGCAGGGGTCCTTGTTGCCTGCCCAGTCAGTCTTCACCTGGCCTGGAATGTATCAAGAGCAGATACAGTATATTTTCCTCCAACAAGAGCATTCGGGGAGCAAGGGAAGGGCATGGGTTGGGGAAAGTAACTATATAATTGGTTTCCATTCAGCTTTTCTATGAGGTGAAGTGAGGGGGTGGTATCAGGCAGAAACTCCTCACCCTAGGCTTCAAGGCTCTCCATCACCTCGCCCCCTCTTACCTCACCTCCCTTCTCTCCTTCTACAGCCCAGCCCGCACCCTCCGCTCCTCCGCCGCTAATCATCATCATCATCATCAATCGTATTTATTGAGCGCTTACTATGTGCAGAGCACTGTACTAAGCACTTGGGAAGTACAAATTGGCAACATATAGAGACAGTCCCTACCCAACAGTGGGCTCACAGTCTAAAAGGGGGAGACAGAGAACGAAACCAAACATACTAACAAAATCTCCTCACCGTACCTTGTTCTCGCCTGTCCCGCCATCGACCCCCGGCCCATGTCATCCCCCGGGCCTGGAATGCCCTCCCTCTGCCCATCCGCCAAGCTAGCTCTCTTCCTCCCTTCAAGGCCCTACTGAGAGCTCACCTCCTCCAGGAGGCCTTCCCAGACTGAGCCCCTTCCTTCCTCTCCCCCTCGTCCCCCTCGCCATCCCCCCCATCTTACCTCCTTCCCTTCCCCACAGCACTTGTATATATGTATATATGTTTGTACATATTTATTACTCTATTTATTTATTTATGTATTTTACTTGTACATATCTATTCTATTTATTTTATTTTGTTAGTATGTTTGGTTTTGTTCTCTGTCTCCCCCTTTTAGACTGTGAGCCAACTGTTGGGTAGGGACTGTCTCTATATGTTGCCAATTTGTACTTCCCAAGCGCTTAGTACAGTGCTCTGCACATAGTAAGCGCTCAATAAATACGATTGATGAAGATGATAGGGATGGGAAAGTAGAGAAAGAGCTCACTGGGGCAGAGCCATGATGGATCAAGGATTAGGAGAAATACCTTCTTCAAAGCCAAAGTGACAGATAATTGCATCTGGAGTGGTGAACAAGGGCATCTTCCCCACTAGACTGTAAGCTCGTTATGGGCAGAGATCGTGTCTGCTAATTCTGTTCTGTTGTTGCCAACTTGTCCTTCCCAAGTGCTTAGTACAGTGCTCAATAAGCGCTCAATAAATGCGATTGAATGAATGAATGTTGTATCATATTCTCCCCAGTGCTCAGTACAGTGCTCTGCACATAGTAAGCCCTCAATAACTACCCTTGTTTAGTGCAATTGGCAGAGTTTGGAGGATATTCTGTGGTCACTGTGTGGCCTTACCGTTGACTTTCTCTCCTCAGATTGATGGGAGAGAGTCAGAAACAATACCGCCTGCGGAAATGCGCACTCTTGTTTTGACCCTGTTATCGGGGCAGACATGCTTCAAACACTGACCTGGTTTCTTTCGTCTGCAATTGTCTGATGATAATAATAATATTAATTGTGTTTTTTGTTAAGTGCTTACTACGTGCCAAGCCCTGTACTGAGCAGTGTGGCTCAGTGGAAAGAGCCCGGGCTTTGGAGTCAGAGGCCGTGGGAACAAATCCCGGCTCCGCCACTTGTCAGCTGTGTGACTTTGGGCAAGTCACTTCACTTCTCTGGGCCTCAGTTCCCTCATCTGTAAAACGGGGATGAAGACTGTGAGCCCCTCATGGGATAACCTGATTACCTTGTATCTACCCCAGCGCTTAGAACAGTGCTTTGCACATAGTAAGCGCTTAACAACCCACTGTTGGGTAGGGACCATCTCTATATGTTGCCAACTTGTACTTCCCAAGCGCTTAGTACGGTGCTCTGCACACAGTAAGCGCTCAATAAATACAATTGAATGAATGAATGAATGAATAAATACCAACATTATTATTATTATTATTATTATTATTATTATTATTATTATTATTCTGGGGCAGATATGAGATCATCAGGTCCTATAAGGGACTCAACGAATAAGTAGGAGAATCAGTGTGCCTAGTGGAAAGAGCCCAGGCTTGGGAGTCAGAGGACCTGGGTTCTAATCCTAGTTCCACCACTTGTCTACTGAGTGACCTTGGGTAAGTAATTTAATTTCTCTGTGCCTCAATTACCTCATCTGTAAAATGGGGATCAAGACTGTGAGCCTTCTGAGGACTAACACAGGGGCTGTGTCCAACCTGATCACCTTGTATCTATTCCAGAGCTTAGTACGGTGCCTGGCACGAAGTAAACACTTAAATACCATAAAAAAGGAGATTTCTCTGGACATGCAGTTGATGGCTCCACCCACGGTCACTTTTGAACCCACTAGTCTTTCCATCCCCACAATCCTTTCTCCCTTCCGTCGCCCTTCCCAGACTTTTCCCCCAGGACCCCCAATAAGACCATTAATCCAATTTGATCCCCGTGGCTTCCCTAGCCTTGACATTGAAGTTAATGAATGCTAAGGAACAGAGTTTTCCAAGTGCCTCTTTTGACTTCCTTAAAAACACCGATGAGACGACTGGTCCCGGAGACCACCGGGGACCTGGAGGATCAAGCAGGTTTCTGAGAATAAAAGCCAATATCTGTCGCAGTATTTGTTGAATCCCGAGTCCTCTGGCCGCCCTTTCTTCCAAACCCTTGAGCTAAATTAATCACTGGAGTCGTTCATTCATGTGATTGACACAGCCCTGTAATCATTTCTTAGCAGCTGTTAGAGACATCGACTTGGCTAATGTTAAATTGAAACACATGAGTTATCGTGACTCTATCCTCCCATGAATGCACTCTCTCTGACATCCCTCTTCTCTCTCGCTGCGACCCCACGGCTCTCTGACAGGCATGAGAGAAAATGGAATGAATGAAGCAAGATTTCCATCTAGTGGCTTGATTTGTTGCTCTTTCCTGCCAAGCCGGCTGATGAGAGAAACCAGTAATAATAATAATAATAATAATGGCATTTATTAAGCGCTTACTATATGCAAAGCACTGTTCTAAGCACTGGGGAGGTTACAAAGTGATCAGGTTGTCCCACGGTGGGGGGCTCACAGTCTTAATCCCCATTTTACAGATGAGGTCACTGAGGCCCAGAGAAGTGAAGTGACTTGCCCAGAGTCACACAGCTGACAATGGGCAGAGCCGGGATTTGAACCCATGACCTCTGACTCCAAAGCCCGGGCTCTTTCCACTGAGCCACGCTGCTTCCAGTAAGATCCAAGCACAGACCTTGGCCCGCTCGTCTTCTAATTACCGCGATGGCATCGTGGGTGAAAACGAATATTGCAGAGGGCCGTGACCTGCCCTTAATCCTGTTATGATTTAAAGCATCAGTGCTCACATCAAAACAAGCCACATCTTTTTACAGACTCTTTTGGAAGGCAATTATTTTGGCTCAGTGATACTGCTTCTGGATCCAAAGAAACCACCAGCTTTAGAAGAGTGAGTGCCTGGTATACAACCTAAGATTCATTTGGACTTTTCCATTTTCAAAATTCAGAGTCAGGTAAGTGGTCAAAGAGTAGAACCACTGATTGGTAGCCATAAAGTGCACGTAAGGAGAGAAAGGGAGAGAGGCAGAGAAAGGGAAAGAGAGCACGAGTGAGTGAGAGAAAGAGAGAAAACAGCTGCTTTCATAATAATAATGATAATAATGGCATTTGTTAAGCACTTACTATGTGCCAAGCACTGTTCTAAGCAGTGGGGGGATACAAGGTGATCAGGTTGTCCCGCGTGGGGCTCACAGTCATCATCCCCATTTTACAGGTGAGTTAACCGAGGCTCTGAGAAGTTAAGTGACTTGCCCAAGGTCACACAGCAGACATGTGGTGGAGTTGCCATCTAGCTTTAAGCTCCTTTGGGCAGAGAACATGTCTTCCACCTCTGTCCCCACAATCCTTGCTCCCTTCCATTGTCTTTCCCAGATTTTTCCTCCAGGAACCCCTAAAGGAACATTAATCCTCAGGATCTATGATGGAAAAGTCTTCTATGAAAGTCACACCTCACTTCAAAGTTCTTCCAAAAATGGGATTTTCAACCTCTTTAAATTGTCTACATTCAATGGAATAATAACAATAATGGTATTTGTTAAAAGCTTACTACGTGCCAAGCGCTGTTCTAAGAGCTGGAGTAGATACAAGGTAATCAGGTTGTCCCACAGGGGGCTCACAGTCTTAATCCTCATTTTACAGACGAGGTAACTGAGGCACAGAGAAGTTCAGTGACTTGCCCAAAGTCACACAGCTCATAAGCGGCGGAACTAGGATTAGAACCCACAACCTCTGACTCCCAAGCTCTTTCCACTAAGCCACGCTGCTTCTCTAAGCCACAGTGGGACTGGGACGGTCACTTTTTAGATGATGATGGTGGAAAATCCCCTTCAGGACTAACTTTCCCCACTGGATTTCAGTCAATCAGTCATTCATTCACTCAATCAATCAGTGGCATTTGTTGAGCACTTACTGCGTGCGGAGCTCAAGGCAGAATGAGATTGGATCATCCGTCCCATTAGTCATTACCACTCAGGTTACCATACCAGCCAACAAATACTGTATAATCCATTTGTGGAATAAATATTCAGCATTACTTTATCACTCAAAAGGCCACTTTGCCTAACATTTGAACTGATCAAGAGCTCGCTTCTCACTTAAAAATGAGCCGTGTGGCATCTAGAGAAGCAGCGTGGCACAGTGGAAAGAGCTCGGGCTTTGGAGTCAGAAGTCATTGGTTCTAATTCCTGCTCTGCCAATTGTCAGCTGTGTGACTTTGGGCAAGTCACTTCACTTCTCTGTGCCTCAGTTACCTCATCTGTAAAATGGGGATTAAGACTGTGAGCCCCCCGTGGGACAAGCCGATTACCTTGTACCTCCCCCAGTGTTTAGAACAGTGCTTGGCACATCGTAAGCGCTTAACAAATGCATTCATTCAGTCAGTCGTATTTATTGAGTGCTTACTGTGTGCAGAGCACCGTACTAAGTGCTTGGGAAGTACAAATTGGCAACATATAGAGACGTTCCCTACCCAATGACGGGCTCACAGTCTAGAAGATGCCATCATCGTTATCATTTTATTATTATTAAATGACTTGCTTCTGAATTTCCTTGTGCAATTGAAGCGACAATATGTTAAATGGCCACTCCTTGACTCAGGTTGGCACAGAGTATCATGACCCCGGCTCTTGGCTTTGGAGGCAGCAGAAACAGCCAGTGGGGGAAGATAAATTCCCCAGATGTAAGTATTGTTCTTTCTGAAGGGGTTCTGAAAACATTTAAATGTACATTTTAGCCCCTTCAACCCCCTCTGGCTGCGGACTGAAGAGAACACAGACCAGAGGGGGATGCATCATATTTTTGGACAAAATCATTAAAAAAAACCCAAAACGGAACAGAAAGAAATGGGCTTCCAGGCTAAACTATATGCTAAGGTTCATTCTGGGTGACATTTTTTTTATGGTTGATTTATAATCCCCTGGAAATTAGGAGTTGTCATGGAAATTCTTACGGGAGCTGAACGACTGCAGAGTGGGGTGAACCACACTGGTCCTCTCTGAAGAACCCCGCCGTCTCCTCAAATGAGGGGATGATTATAGTGATCTGGGTCCTTTTGACACAATTTTGCAGTTTTGCAGCTGGAGGGTGATGGGAAGCAAAGCAGTTCACGTCGAAGGCAGGAAGCGGTGCCACCTGATCAGGAGCGCGGTGGCAGAGAGACCTGCGAGTTGTGCCACCTTGCCTCGGCTCAGCTCAGACTTCCGCCCGGACCTGTGGACCCTCACTTGTGTATTTTTCCCCCCGGTGCTTAGTACAGAGCTCTACACACAACAGTTGTTTCATAAATAATAATAATAATAAAGGCATTTATTAAGCGCTTACTACGTGCAAAGCACTGTTCTAAGTGCTGGGGAGGTTACAAGGTGATCAGATTGTCCCCCCTGGGGGCTCACAGTCTTAATCCCCATTTGACAGATGAGGTAACTGAGGCACGGAGAAGTTAAGTAATTAAAGTCACACAGCTGACAATTGGCGGAGCCAGGATTTGAACCCATGACCTCTGACTCCAAAGCCCGGGCTCTTTCCACTGAGCCACGCTACTTCTCTAATTACTTCTCTATTGCTACTATTATTACTCCTCCACTATGTTGCCGACTTGTACTTCCCAAGCGCTTAGTACAGTGCTCTGCACACAGTAAGCGCTCAATAAATACGGCTGAATGAATGAACGAATGCTCCCGAGGGGGTCCGATCCCTGGGAAGGGGCCAAGGGTTGTTGGGGTCCCACTGGGAAGGAATGGCAGTGGCTCCAGTGTAGGGGATGGAGATGATGATGATGGTATTTGTTAAGCACTTACTATGTGCCAAACACTGTTCTAAGCACTGGGGTAATAATAATAATAATAATAATAATAATAATAATGGTATTTGTTAAGCGCTTACTATGTGCAAAATAGTGTTCTAAGCACTGGGGTAATAATAATAATAATAATAATAATAATAATAATAGTATTTGTTAAGCGCTTACTATGTGCAAAATAGTGTTCTAAGCACTGGGGTAATAATAATAATAATAATAATAATAATAATAATGGTATTTGTTAAGCGCTTACTATGTGCAAAACAGTGTTCTAAGCTCTGGGGTAATAATAATAATAATAATAATAATAATAATAATAATAATGGTATTTGTTAAGCGCTTACTATGTGCAAAACAGTGTTCTAAGCACTGGGGTAGAAACAAGGTAATCAGGTTGTCCCACGGGGGCTCACAGTTTTAATCCCCATTTTCCAGATGAGGGAACTGAGGCCCAGAGAAGTGAAGTGACTTGCCCAAAGTCACACGGCTGACAGTTGGCGGAGCCGGAATTTGAACCCGTGACCTCTGACTCCAAAGTCCGTGCTCTCCCCACTGAGCCACGCTGCTTCTCCAGCAGCAGCACCGCCGCTCTTCAAATTCTCCCTCCTTCCCTGTCCGACCAAGGGTCTGCCCACGGCGCAGCCTGGGGTGGGGAGGGAGTCTGGTAGACGGAAGGGTGGTCCCTCTGCTCCTTAAATCAACCGATCGTATTTATTGAGCGCTTACTGTGTGCAGAGCGCTGTACTAAGCGCTTGGGAAGTCCAAGTTGGCAACATATAGAGACGGTCCCTATTTCTATCCTACTTATTTTATTTTGTTGGTATGTTTGGTTCTGTTCTCTGTCTCCCCCTTTTAGACTGTGAGCCCACTGTTGGGTAGGGACTGTCTCTATGTGATGCCAATTTGTACTTCCCAAGCGCTTAGTACAGTGCTCTGCATATAGTAAGCGCTCAATAAATACGATTGATTGATTGATTGATTGAGAAGGGGGAGACCCCTTAAACACCCCTTTCCCCAAGATAGACAGGGCTCCACCCTCCCCTAGGCCCTTTCCATGTCTCAGACAGCTCAACCAGCTCAGCGTAACTCCATTAATGGAGCTTTCAGTGGATTTGCTCTCTACTAGTTTGGGTTTTGCTCCGGGCCCAAGTGTGGCCTCCCACGGTGAGCAAATCTAAGTCACCCTCAGCGTCTTTGTTGGCGCCCAAGTCTCCGAAGGCTATGCTAGGAAAACGCTCTTCCCGTCGGCACGGTTTTCACATGGAGGGCTCACCCCCTCTGGCCCACCGTGCCGCTGTGCGACACCGAAGGGAACCGAGTCAAAGAATCTGAGCAGGATCTTACTCTGCAGCCTGTGGGATGATAAGGCAGCTATCCTGGGATGTGCTAGGGGGTAGAGAAAGAGAGAGACAGGGAGAGAGAAAGAACTCCAGCCCTCAGGACTGCCTGCCCAGCACATTTTCCGAGCATTAAATCCACTTAAAAATAACCCTCACAGAGGCAGTCTCGTTCTCCTGCAGCCTGGCTATTAAACTCTCAAGTTGCAATGCCGAGATGCTTGATGAGTTGGATACAGTCCCAGCCACATGCGTCCTTGTTAAAGCAGTCTAGCCTTTCCTGCTACAGCAAGGCTAGGACAGTCAATCACATTTTGACAGTTCCTTGAAAAAAGGATTGGAGAGAAAGAGAAGGACAAAAGAAAGAAAAGGCACTTAAGAGTGTAAATTCCTCCAAGTTAGCGACTTGGTTGTTGTCCCTTCTGTTCCTTTATAGGGGGCTTAAAGCAGGAAATCAGCCGGTGATGGGGATGGTCAGGGTTTTTCCTTTGGTTTTCTCTCTTATTAAAGTGAAAGTCATTTTTGAAGACAGTTTAGCCATTCTGATGAATTCCTCCGAGATAGTAACTTGGTTGTTGTCCCTTCTGTTCCTTTATAGGGGGCTTAAAGCAGGAAATGATCCGGTGATGGGGATGGTCAGGGTTTTTCCGTTGGTTTTCTCTCTATTAAAGTGAAAATCATTTTTGAAGACAGTTTAGCCATTCTGTTGAATTCCTCCGAGATAGTAACTTGGTTGTTGTCCCTTCTGTTCCTTTATAGGGGGCTTAAAGCAGGAAATCAGCCGGTGATGGGGATGGTCAGGGTTTTTCCTTTGGTTTTCTCTCTATTAAAGTGAAAGTCATTTTTGAAGACAGTTTAGCCATTCTGATGTATTCCTCCGAGATAGTTACTTGGTTGTTGTCCCTTCTGTTCCTTTATAGGGGGCTTAAAGCAGGAAATGATCCGGTGATGGGGATGGTCAGGGTTTTTCCTTTGGTTTTCTCTCATTAAAGTGAAAGTCATTTTTGAAGACAGTTTAGCCATTCTGATGAATTCCTCCGAGATAGCAACTTGGTTGTTGTCCCTTCTGTTCCTTTATAGGGGGCTTAAAGCAGGAAATGATCCGGTGATGGAGATGGTCAGGGTTTTTCCTTTGGTTTTCTCTCTATTAAAGTCATTTTTGATGACAGTTTAGCCATTCTGATGCTTGACAATATAGCGTGTTCAAACTGCGGCTTCGTCTCTCTGTGCGGGTGTGCGCTCTTGGTCTCCCCTCCCTCTGTGGCTGAGAGAACTGCCTTCCGTCTGCTCCTAGCATGGTCTGCAGGCCAGCCACTCTGTTTCACCGGGAATGTCCCCACCCCCCAACTCCATCATCAAGGAGACCCCCATCCCACCCTGGGAGGGAAAGAGAACAGCGCCTGCAGTATGAGTTCTCATAAAACCTCGGGAAGGCTGGCGGTTGAAGTAACTGTGGGTATGCTGCGGATTATGAATCACAAGGGGCTGAAATTCTACTCTTCTAGACACAGCTCCCTACTGACTTGCTTTTATTTGGTGTTTTATGTATCTGTCCCGGTCTTTTTTGCTGTTTTAGGGCTTTACTGTCTCATCATTCCCAGTCGTCTGCCCCCACTAGATTCATAGATCGTAAGCCCCGCAAAGGACAGGATCCATGTCTGATTTCCATCCCTGTACTCTTTCTCAGCACTTAGTTCAGTACACCGAACACATAAATGTACTTAATGAATACTATTATTAATAAATTGAGGCCCAAAAAACACGCAATTGGACAAGGTTATGATTTGGTCAGGAAGTAAAGGCCACAAGGGAATTCTGAGTAGAGCTAGAGGTAAATTGAGGTCCCCAAAACACGCAATCGGACAAGGGTATGATTTGGTCAGGAAGTAAAGGCCACAAGGGAATTCTGAGTAGAGCTAGAGGTAAATTGAGGTCCAAAAAACACACAATTGGACAAGGGTATGATTTGGTCAGGAAGTAAAGGCCATAAGGGAATTCTGAGTAGAGCTAGAGGGGACTCCCTGGTCAAAGTGGATGGCTATAGTAGCTGGGGGAAAAAAAAAATATGGTATTTGTAAAGCACTTACTACGTGGTAGACACTGTACTAAGCACTGGGGTGGATTAAAGAGAATCGGGTTGGCTACAGTCCCCATCCTATGTGGGACTCATAGTCTCAATCCCCATTTTAAAGATAAGGTAACTGAGGCACAGAGAAGTCAACTATCTTGCCCAAGGTCACACAGCAAACAGGTGGTGATGGGATTAGAACCCATGACCTTCTAACTCCCAGGCCTGTGCTCTATAATAATTAATAATTACGGTATTTGTTAAGCGCTTACTGTGTGCCAAGCACTGTTCAAAGCGCTGGGGGAGATACAAGGTAATCAGGTGGTCCCACGTGGGGCTCACAGTCTTAATCCCCGTTTTAGAGATGAGGTAACTGAGGCACTGTGCCATGCTGACTGGAGAAGCGTTCCAGTCTCCGCACCGGAGCTGCCAGGGAAATGGTCATGAAAGCAGAAGGCAGCTGAGGAATCCTGGGCAGTTCTTAGCTCCAACTAAGGGCTGGAGAGTTCAACACGGAAGAACAAATTAATGGCAAAGCAAAGCTCCGGCTGGTAATTCTCTCCTGACGTTCGATGCTCGGACCTTTTTGTACGGGATGTTAATGCAACCATTCAGAATTCGGTGGACACCAAAGCGGTCTTCTAGACCTTCAATGTGGCATGGAATTCAATGCCTCGTTGCTGGCATACATAATAATAATAATAATGGTATTTGTTAAGCGCTTACTATGTGCAAAGCACCGTTTTAAGCAATGGGGAGGTTACAAGGTGATCAGGTTGTCCCAAGGGGGGCTCACAGTCTTAATCCCCATTTTACAGATGAGAGAACTGAGGCCCAGAGAAGTGAAGTGACTTGCCCAAAGTCACACAGCTGACAAGTGGCAGAGGCGGGATTTGAACCCATGACCTCTGACTCCAAAGCCCGGGCTCTTTCCACTGAGCCACGCTGCTTCTCGTAAAACAATCTGTAGTTGGCAGGATTCCCAATGGATTTCTAGTCCATCACCTTAACCACTCAGCCACGACTACAACATATAATAATAGCATTTATTAAGTGCTTACTCTGTGCAAAGCACTGTTCTAAGTGCTGGGGAGTTTACAAGGTGATCAGGTTGTCCCACGTGAGGCTCACAGTCTTAATCCCCATTTTACAGATGAGGGAACTGAGGCCCAGAGAAGTTAAGTGACTTGTCCAAAGTCACACAGCTGACAAGAGGCAGAGGCGGGACTTGAACCCATGACCTCGGATTCCAAAGCCCGGGTTCTTTCTGCTCACGCTGAGACTCATCTGCCACTTTCTGGGCCCTGTCTTTCAGCCTAGTGTTGCTGGCATTCATTCATTCAATTGTATTTATTGAGCGCTTACTGTGTGCAGAACACTGTACTAAGCACTTGGGAAGTACAAGTTGGCAACATATGGAGATGGTCCCTACCCAACAACGGGCTCACAGTCTAGAAGGGGGAGACAGATAACAAAACAAAACAGGTAGACAGGTGTCAAGTCGTCAGAACAAATAGAATTAAAGCTAAATGTACATCATTAACAAAATAGAGTAGCAAATATGTACAAGTAAAATAAATACAGCGATAAATCTGTACAAACATATATTCAGAGAAACAGCGTGGCTCAGTGGAAAGAACCTGGGCTTTGGAGTCAGAGGTCGTGGGTTCAAATCCCAGCTCTGCCAACTGTCAGCCGTGTGACTTTGGGCAAGTCATTTAAATTCTCTGTGCCTCACTTCTCTCATCTGCAAAATGGGGACTAAGACTGTGAGTCCGACGTGGGACAACCTGATCACCCTGTATCCCCCCAGTGCTTAGAACGGTGCTTTGCACGTAGTAAGCGCTTAACAAATACCATTATAATCATTATTATTATTATATACAGGTGCTGTGGGGAGGGGAAGGAGGTAGGGTGGGGGGGATGGGGAGGAGGAGAGGAAAAAGGGGGCTCAGTCTGGGAAGGCCTCTTGGAGGAGGTGAGCTCTCAGTAGGGCCCCAGACAAATGAGGGAAAGAAAGGAGGGGACAGAGGCAGGGCAAAAGAGACTTCTCTCCTACAATCCAGCCTGCACACTTCGTTCTTCTTGCGCTTCCATCTCGCCTGTGTGGCCACCAACCCCTAGCCCGCCTACAGCCTAGAATGTCCTCTCTCCTCAAATACGACTGACAATTACTCTCCCCTCCCCAAAGCCCTACTGATGGCACATCTCCTCCAAGAGGTCTTCCCTGACTAAGCCCCATTTTTTCTCATCTCTGAATTCCTTCTGCACCACCCTGACTGGCTCCCTTTTCTCTTCCCCCTCTCCCAGCCCCACAACACTTATGAACGTATCTGTAATTTTATTTATTTCTATTGATCTCTGTCTCCCCCTTTCTAGCTTGTAAGCCCATTGTGGGCAGGGAATGGGAGACTTGGAGGAGTCTCTGCTCCCTCCCCTTTCCAGATCATAGACAGTTTGACACCTCCCATGTTCCAAAGGGCAGAGGGGTGGGCTGGCGGATTAGTCCATCAATCGTATTTACTGAGCGCTTACTTTGTGAAGAGTGCTGTACTCTGCGCCTCCAGGGAGTACCACACCACAAGAGAAACATTCCCTGCCCACAACAAGATAGCTGACTAGCTCCTAGAAACCTTCTCCCAGCTCTGCCATGAGCCCCCAGAATTGAGTAAGTGGGGTACGTAAGGAGATGGCTGGGGGAACAAAGTCCACACAAATTTGGGGTGTCCTCCTCCAACCCTAGACTCTTCAACTCTTCTAGACTGTGAGCCCTCTGTTGGGTAGGGACCGTCTCTATATGTTGCCAACTTGGACTTCCCAAGCGCTTAGTACAGTGCTCTGCACACGGTAAGCACTCAATAAATACAATTGAATGAATGAACGAACGAACCCTAGAGGGAAACAACCCGGCCTACCCTAATTCGTTAAGGTTCAAATGGTTCTACGGGCTTTCTTTTGATTCTTTTTCCATTATTCTTTGCTCACGGAGCAAACTGAATACGTCAGAGCTTCTGTTCTGTCAGTTTTCAGTGCGGAGGCTTGCCAACCTTCCTGCTCCTACCCCACAAAAGGAATGAAAAGCCCTTGGGAAGAAATTCACGTGGAATTGGGTGGATGTTGTGGAGCTATACTCGGTCACTATGAGATGGGCTACTACCATGCAGCTTCCTTGCAGTCTACTCCAAGCAGAGCTGGAAGTAAGTCGGAACTGGGCAGAAATCAGCTCTGATATAAGAAAGAGTCCTGGATTGGTTTTTCCAGGGTGGCATGGGGGATGCAGTGGCCCCCTGACCCCCGGCCCCTAAAATTCAGCTCATCATTCCCAGAAAGTCAATGGAGGTGAGGGAGGGCCATTCCTGTTAGATTTTTTTTTTTAAATTCTGACACTGATCCCATCATCACTGGGAAATTGGGGGATTCCTGGTTGCCGTCCAAAAGGAGACAAACCAACATTTCATTAGGGTCAAATTCCTACAACCTCAGAGCAGCAGGTGAAAGGAAGCCCTTAAAAACCTCTTCAGGAGAGAGCGGCGGTCGGAGACAGATGCTACTCAACTGAAAACTGAAAACCAGCTCCCACATCCTTAACACCAGGCAAATGGGTACGGTTTACCAAACTGTAGGTGACAATGAATCTCCCAGCAAAGTGACAGTTTTTTCCTTGGGCTTTTCGGGTTGAGATGTTTTTCTCCCACGGCTTTTCCTATAGGCACAGTTGTCATTTGATTTGCGCTTCATTCACAGCTTCAGCAATTCATTTTGGGAAAGACGTCCCTGCCCCTCCCACTCCCTGCCTCCATCCACTTTCCTAACACAGTTTTCTCCTTCGATGCTGACAGTTTGCAGTCTCACTGGGCGGGCTGCTGCCGGGAGATCACAGCCAGAGAGGCCGTTTCCGCTGCATTGAAAAAAGATCTAGATGCTCTCGTGTGCAGTATTTAGGCCACTCAAGTTATGAAAAGTAGCATCTCTTCTTGACATCTCTTCTTGACATCCCTTCCCCACAGCACCTGTATATATGTATATATTGTTGTACATATTTATTACTCTATTTATTTATTTATTTATTTTACTTGTACATATCTATTCTATTTATTTTATTTTGTTAGTATGTTTGGTTTTGTTCTCTGTCTCCCCCTTTTAGACTGTGAGCCCACTGTTGGGTAGGGACTGTCTCTATATGTTGCCAATTTGTACTTCCCAAGCGCTTAGTACAGTGCTCTGCACACAGTAAGTGCTCCATAAATACGATTGATGATGATGATGATGATGATGACATTTCGAGTCCAAGCATTACTTTTCCCGTTACCTTGACTCTAACGCAGAGGGAACTTTGCAGGAACAGAGAAAGTGTAAGCAAAGGAAATGGAAGCTCTCTTTCCTTTAGCCTCTCTAACCCAGAGCCTGATTCCTAGGCCAGTGTTTAAACTCACAACATCCTTCCCGAGGGCTTGCTAAATTCAGTAATCATCATCATCATCATAGTGGGATTTATTAAGTGCTTACTATGTGCAAAGCACTGTTCTAAGCGCTGGGGAGGTTACAAGGTGATCAGGTTAACCCACGGGGGGCTCACAATAATAATAATAATCATAATGGCATTTATTAAGCGCTTACTATGTGCAAAGCAGTGTTCTAAGCACTGGGTAGGTTACAAGGTGATCAGGTTATCCCACAGGGGGCTCACAGACTTAAACCCCATTTTACAGATGAAGGAACTGAGGCACAGAGAAGTTAAGTGACTTGCCCAAGGTCACACAGCAGGGAATTGGCGGAGCCAGGATTTGAACCCGTGTCCTCTGACTCCAACTGCCACCTCCAGAACCCAAGGGGACCAGATGCTGCTGCTGAAGGGAAGGCCAGGATGGAGGGCCCAACGGAAGATAGAACAAAGTAAGGCTTGAAATTCAGAGCATTGAGATGCCTTCTGGGAGAAGATATGATTGAATGAAACCCGTCTTGATTGAAGCACGGGAAAATCGCCAATTCTGGGTTCTGAGCTAGGCTAGTGGAGCGGGCTGAGGGCTTAGTTGGGAAGGGATTGTCTCTCTCTGTTGCCGAATTCTACTTTCCAAGCGCTCAGTACAGTGCTCTGCACACAGTAAGCGCTCAGTAAATACGATTGAATGAATGAAGACGTTGAAAGCCAACTGTGAGCCCTTGAAATTTTCATCCTTCAGTGCAAGAGTGGCAGCTTCATCACTGGCAGTATTTGTCAAATACTTCGCCAGGTGTACTTTCATCACTGACAAAGCAGAGAGAGATTATGGATTCTAAGTGACTTTCCTAAGGTCACCCTTTAGTTGTGACCTTCCTAAAGTCACCCTCTAGTCATGACTGCCTGTTGCTACAAAGCTGTTTGGGTGAAACACAGAATACTGCATATCTCGATGTCAGAATAGGAGAACCTCCTTATTCTAACAAAAGAATGACTCCTATCATGATCAGGGCAGTTGTCTCCAGAGAAAATTGTACTCTACTAAGGATGGAGACAAAATGTCCTTGTTTTATTTAGTCCCTTCCTCACCCACTGTAAGATTTATTTATTTTTATTTGTGGGTGGGGAGGGCCACTTACTTACCAGCCTCAGCCAGAAGACAAAACTGAAATAAGGCAGCAGTGTTTTTTTCCACTGGGGTTATCAGTCTAGATGGCTATTATCCTATTATCGGCCTAGGAGAGTCAGGAAAGGAAAGTTTTGCAGGGGACATCGCTGGATATAATAATAATAATAATAATGGCATTTATTAAGCGCTTACTATGTGCAAAGCACTGTTCTACGCGCTGGGGAGGTTACAAGGTGATCAGGTTGTCCCCCGGGGAGCTCACAGTCTTAATCCCCATTTTACAGATGAGGTAACTGAGGCACAGAGAAGTGAAGTGACTTGCCCAAATAATAATAATAATAATAATAATGTTGGTATTTAAGCACTTACTATGTGCAAAGCACTGTTCTAAGCACTGGGGAGGATACAAGGTGATCAGGTTGTCCCACGTGGGGCTCACAGTCTTAATCCCCATTTTACAAGTGAGGTAACTGAGGCACAGAGAAGTGAAGTGACTTGTCCAAATAATAATAATAATAATGTTGGTATTTGTTAAGCACTTACTATGTACAAAGCACTGTTCTAAGTGCTGGGGAGGATACAAGGTGATCAGGTTGTCCCACATGGGGCTCACAGTCTTAATCCCTATTTTACAGATGAGGTAACTGAGGCACAGAAAAGTTAAGTGGCTTGCCCAAGGTCACACAGCTGACAAGTGGCTGAGCGGGGATTTGAACCCATAACCTCTCACTCCCAAGCCTATGCTCTTTACCCTGAGCTATGCTGCTTCACACAGCTGACAATTGGCAGAGCTGGGATTTGAACCCATGACCTCTGACTCCAAAGCCCGGCCTCTTTCCACTGAGCCACGCTGCTTCTCTGGATATCATCATCATTATCGTCATCATCATGGCATTTATTAAGCGCTTACTATCTGCAAAGTACTGTTCTAAGTGCTGGGGGGGATACAAGGTGATCAGGTTGTCCCACGGGGGGCTCACAGTCTTAATCCCCATTTTACAGATGAGGGAATTGAGGCCCGGAGAAGTGAAGTGACTTGCCCAAAGTCACCCAGCTGACAATTGGCGGAGCCGGGATTTGAACCCACGACCTCTGACCTGCCAGCACTTTCGTCCACTGTCTACGCATCACGGCCTCAAATCGGTGGCCAGGCTGGGGACGGCAATGGAGGGGAAGATTCCAATCTGTCCACTGTCCTGCTTCCTGGAAGTTTTGGAGGGTGGGGACGTTGGGAACAAAGATGGGAGATTTCCAGATGATCGGAGGATTCCCTTGGCCCGGGCAACCCCTGTCCCCCAGGGCCCGGACCCAAGAGCAGAAAGGGAGGCAGGGAGCGGACGAAAGGGTCACCTGAAAGAGGAGCATACTGCAGTGTCTGGGAGATGAAGCAGTGTGGCTCAGTGGAAAGAGCCCGGGCTTTGGAGTATATACGCATATATGTTTGTATGTATTTATTACTCTATTTATTTATTTTACTTGTACATATCTATTCTATTAATTTTATTTTGTTAATATGCTCTGTTTTGTTCTCTG
Source organism: Tachyglossus aculeatus (assembly GCF_015852505.1). Classification (NCBI taxonomy): domain Eukaryota; kingdom Metazoa; phylum Chordata; class Mammalia; order Monotremata; family Tachyglossidae; genus Tachyglossus; species Tachyglossus aculeatus. The sequence continues at coordinate 36,344,436 of NC_052067.1, read as the reverse complement.
TCTCCCCCTTCTAGACTGTGAGCCCACTGTTGGTTAGGGACCATCTCTATATGTTGCCAACTTGGACTTCCCAAGCGCTTAGTACAGTGCTCTGCACACGGTAAGCGCTCAATAAATACGATTGATTGATTGATTTGGAGTCAGGGGTCGTGGGTTTGAATCCCGGCTCCGCCACGTGTCTGCTGTGTGACCTTGGGCAAGTCACTTAACTTCTCGGGGCCTCTGTCACCTCATCTGTAAAACGGGGATGAGGACTGTGAGCCCCACGCGGGACAACCTGATCACCTTGTATCCCCCCAGCGCTTAGAACAGTGCTTTGCACATAGTAAGCGCTTAACAAATGCCATTATTATTATTATTATTATCCTGACAGTGAAGGACCATGGGGAAACACTATGGAGGAGGTACAAGAAATGCAGAGCAAAATGAGAAACCGCAGTCAGAACTTGCTATGGAGCAATGAATCCCGGGGCTGAGCCAAACAGAAAGTCTCTAACCTCTCCTTGGGAGGCTAAATTATTTGCACTGGCAACAGGAAACACATTCCACTTGCCTTTTAAAGAGATTCCTGGAGAGGAAGCAGGAGTTTGTAGAAACCGGAGAAGCCGGTAATGTGGTTAAGGGGTATTCTTAGTTAAGGGGTAAGTTTACCCCTTTACCAATCAATCAATCAATCAATCAATTGTATTTATTTATGTATGTATGTATGTATGTATGTACTCTATTTATTTATTTATTTTATTTGTACATATCTATTCTATTTATTTTATTTTGTTAGTATGTTTGGTTTTGTTCTCTGTCTCCCCCTTTTAGACTGTGAGCCCACTGTTGGGTAGGGACTGTCTCTATATGTTGCCAATTTGTACTTCCCAAGCGCTTAGTACAGTGCTCTGCACATAGTAAGCGCTCAATAAATACGATTGATGATGATGATGATGATTTATTGAGCGCTTACAGTGTGCAGAGCACTGTACTAAGCGCTTGGTTGGCAAGTTGGCAACAAGTTGGCAACTTACCATAAGTTTTGTGGTATTTGTTTGTTAGTTAAGGGGGAGCAAAGGGCAATTCACTTCCGTAAATAGATCAGCGGCAGCGTTAGACCCATTATTTTATGAACCACGGCAAGTCGTGAGAAGCGGCTTGGCCCAGTGGATCTATCAATTGACAGACAGTGGATCAGTGGATAGCGGCAGAAGGACTTGGGTTCTAACCCCGGCTCTACTTCTTGTCTGCTACGTGACTTTGGACGAGTCATTTCACTTCTCTGTGCCTCAGTTCCCTCCTCTGTAAAATGGGGATCGAGACCGTGAGCCCCACCGGGGACAGGGACTGTGTCCAACCCGATTAGCTTGTATCCACCCCGGCGCTGAGTAGAGTTCCTTGCACATAGTAAGAACTAAATAGAAGAGAAGCAGCGTGGCTCAGTGGAAAGAGCGTGGGCTTTGTAGTCAGAGGTCATGGGTTCGAATTCCAGCTCCGCCAATTGTCAGCTGTGTGACTTTGGGCAAGTCACTTAGCTTTTCTGGGCCTCAGTTACCTCATCTGTAGAATGGGGATGAAGACTACGAGCCCCCCATGGGACAACATGGTCACCCTGTAACCTCCCCAGCGCTTAGAACAGTGCTTTGCACATAGTAAGTGCTTAATAAATGCTAAAAAAAATACATACCACAGTTACTATTCTCCGGGCCTCAGTTACCTCATCTGTAAAACTGGATAATAAAACTGAGCCCTATGTGGGACAGGGACTGTGTCCAACCTGATTAGCTCAGCTTGGCTCAGTGGAAAGAGCCCGGGCTTTGGAGTCAGAGGTCATGGGTTCAAATCCCAGCTCCACCAATTGTCAGCTGTGTGACTTTGGGCAAGTCACTTCACTTCTCTGGACCTCAGTTCCCTCATCTGTAAAATGGGGATTAAGATTGTGAGCCCCACGTGGGACAACCTGATCGCCTTGTATCCCCCCAGCGCTTGGAACAGCGCTTTGCACATAGTAAGCACTTAAGAAATACCATCATTATTATTAGCTTGTGTCTACCCCGCATTTAGTACAGTGCCTGACACATAAGCGCCTAACAAATACCATAAAAAAAGGCAATTTGGGGCTGTAAATGGATCAAAGGTGGCGTTAGACCCATTATTTTATAAACCATGGTAAGTCGAGGAAATAAATTAGGGGAGAAAGGGGACCGGTGGTTAGACAGTGCAACGGGAAGAGGTTTCCTACCTAGGAGGGGGCCCTGGCAGAGGTAACGTATCCAATGCACTCTGAACTCTTTTCTGTGCCTGTAAAAAATGAGCAGTTAAATCCCTTCCCCGCAGCAGGATTGGGCTCCCTAGGGGAAAACAGTTTTGGAAGTAGCCACCTGCATCATCGGAATCACATGATCCTAAGCTAGATGAAGAGCAAAGGAGCAGTGTGGTCTCTGGAAGACACAGGACCTGGGTTCTAATAATAATGATGGCATTTATTAAGCCCTTACTCTGTGCAAAGCACTGTTCTAAGTGCTGGGGAGGTTACAAGGTGATCAGGTTGTCCCTCGGGGGGCTCACAGTCTTCATCCCCATTTTACAGATGAGGTAACTGAGGCACAGAGAAGTTAAGTGACTTGCCCAAGGTCACACAGCTGACAAGTGGCGGAGCCGGGGTTTGAACCCATGACCTCTGGCTCCAAAGCCCGGGCTCTTTCCACTGAGCCACGCTGCTTCTAATCCCGGCTCCATGACTTACTTGGTACATGGCCTTGGGTAAATCACTTAACTTCGCTGTGCCTCAGTTCCCTCACCTGCAAAATGGGGATTCAATACCTTTTCTCCTTCCTATTAGAATGTGAGCCCCATGGGGGGGCCTAATTATCTTGCGTCTGCCCCAGTGCTTAGTACAGTGTTTGGCACCTAGTAAGTGCTCAACAAATGCAGCATGGCTTAGTGGAGAGACCATGGCCTTGGGAGTCAGAGGACGTGGGTTCTAATCCCGCTCCACCATTTGTCAGCTGTGTGGCCTTGGGCAAGCGGCAACTTCTCTGCACCTCAGTTACCTCATCTGTAAAATGGGGATTAAGACTGTGAGCCCCACATGGGACAACCTGGTCACCTTGTATGTATCCCAGCATTTGGTTTGTGAGCCCACTGTTGGGTAGGGACAGTCTCTATATGCTGCCAACTTGTACTTCCCAAGCGCTTAGTACAGTGCTCTGCACACAGTAAGCACTCAATAAATACGATTGATTGATTGATAATAAGTACTTAGCAAATACCATTATTATGATTGTTAAATACAATCATAATAATAGTAATTATTATAAAAGAAAATATTTATTTTATAGCCTATCTAACTCTTGGAGGGCGGGCTGTAAACTCTTTTGGGGGGGTTGGTTACTTTTAGGACTTCTTTGCAAGGATGGTTCAGCTCCTAGTGACTCTTAAAAAGAAAATAATTTGGTTGTGCAGATGTGTATATCTATTCAGCACTGAACAGAGCCCACCAGGAGATGTCCTGAGAAACACGGAGGATTCATTGGTTAAAGCAGTTCAATAAAAAGCACCCCACACATGGCCGACAGCAAAAATTTGAAGACTGCAATGAGTTTTAGCAGCAAAAATGAATAACATAGCTTGCTCATGCCCACGAATGAAAACCTATCTGCCCAAATAAGACCTAAAAGTACAAAAACATAGGGCATTTATATTATTAGTAAGAAGAGCATCTTTTGGTCACATAGTAACATGAAGAAAAGAAAAGTGACCGTATTTTTTCAGGGACAGAATGGAATGGGGAAGGGGCTCCCAGGGGCAGGGTCCACGATATAAGCACGTGATGGGGAGCTGGGACACCAAAGTGCACAAGTGTAAGGAAGGGAGAAAGTGAGGCAGAGATATTTGGAGATATTTGGAGCAAGAGACAGGGGGGAGAGAGAGAGAGAAAGAAAGTATAAGTGTGCATATGTGTGTTTGAAGGCACCGCTCTGCCCAAACCCTCCAACCCTACTTCCTGCCACAGAGATAATAATAATAATGATAATAATAATAATAATAATAATAATAATGATAGCATTTGTTAAGCACTTACTATGTGCAAAGCACTGTTCTAAGTGCTGGGATGTCCTCTGAGCCTTCATTTCGCCTTGGCAAGATTATGCCCAGTCCTTAGACTCATCCATTCCCCCAGGGCGAGAGTGATGCTAAGCCCATTCTTGTCGATACTTTGATGAGTGATCAGGGATAGTGAAGAAAAGGTATTTAAATAAAATTAGTACGGGATAACAATTGGGAGCCCCACAAGGATTGGGAAATAGAGAGTGAAGACTGGCTCCTCTCAGGATTTCACGCAGAGCCGGGGTTAAGGGCATCTGGAAATGGACCTGGATGATGACAGGGAGGCTAATGCGCGACACTTGCCCTGTGGACACAGTGACTTCAATTGGGGGCCTTTCTTCCACCATGCCAACGTGTTAAGGGAAGCAAAACATGAAGCAACAGCAACAGGTGGGGAGATAGGACCACAGACACGCGCGGCTTTCCTTTCCTTTCCGGCTCTCCCTCTCCACATGGCCGTCAGCCCCCACGCTTCTATGCAACGGACACGGGCTCCTGTGGCAGACTGGGAGAGTCGGCTTCCCGGCCCGGCAACCAGCCGGGATGGGCCAGCTGGGCCCCGTGCGGGGCTGGGCGCTCACCTGATGGTAGATGTTCTCCCAGGTGTCCCTCAGAGCTCCCCAGTTGCCGACAGTGGAAGACTTCTTCTCCAGGTGGATCCTGAGGTGGTCCTCAAGCTCCCTGTTGACCCGTTCCAAGGCCTGAACCTTCTGTACATATGCCAGCATGCAGCCGTTCAAGACCTCAAACGAGGGGCCTCGGCTCTTCTCCAAGCTCAGGCTCAAGGGCATGGCGGCCGGAGACCAACTCCGCAGGCCGTGCAGGAACACACTGCTGATACCCAGGGCCCGGCGGGACACCCGGGTGCCCAGGCGGCTCACCCCTCCGGCGGGCACCGTGCCCACATAAACCCCCGGGGCCTTCAGCAGTCCACCGCTTCCTCCAGCTCCCACACTAATCCGGGGGCTGGCGGCTCCGGTAGTCTCCAGGGTGGAGGAGGAGCAGGAGGCCTGTGAGCCCAGGAACGAAGAGCGACGTCGCGGAAAAGGCATATTGGGACCGGAGCTGGCTGTCGGTCGCCTCCTGCTCATCACCCTTTGGGTCTGGATCTGCCTGGCCTGGGAGGGGTCCCAGATATGAGCAGGGTTTTTGTCTGTGGTTTGTTTCGTTTCTGCATTTTTCGTTTGTTCATCTCCCTAATCCTTCCCCGCTCTCCCTCCCCCTCGGGGGACACCTCTGTCACGAGTCCTCCCGGACGGTTAGCGTTAGGCGATGGTCCGCCCGGTCACGGGACGCCCAGCCCCATTGTCCAGGGCTTTCAGGGAGCTTCCCTCATTCACGGGAGCTGAAAGGAGAAAAATCTCACTGTGCCGCTGACGGCCAGATAATGGGGCCTTGCTGAGGTGGACGGTCAGGCTGTTTCTCTGCCAAGTCAGGAGTTCAGTAGTGCTGGACTTTTCCAGATGGCCAGTCAAGCGCACATACCCATAGGGGGGTGTGGGCAGGCTAGGTGACTATATTGGAGTATTTATATGTGTTTGAGTGGTTAGGCGGGTTTGTAAGCACGTATGCATGTTGGTACCCAGAAATGAGTGAGAGGTAGAGGTATGTGTTTGTGTGTGTAGATGCATTCACAGGGTACAGTCTACTAGAAAAGTAAAATTAATTAGAATTTCACCCAACCCAGAAACACAACTCTTTCCTCCTCCTCTTCCCCGATGCTAAGAACAAAGCAGCGTGGCTCAGTGGAAAGGGCCCGGGTTTTGGAGTCAGAGGTCGTAGGTTCAAATCCCAGCTCTGCCACTTGAGAGCTGTGTGACTTTGGGCAAGTCACTTCACTTCTCTGTGCCTCAGTTACCTCATCTGTAAAAATGGGGATTAAGATTGTGAGGCCCTGTCCCGAGGTGACACTGGGGTACCGGCCATCTCAAGGTCAAAAGCTATCTCGTGACCACCTGTGCCAGCAGGCGGAACTCGGAAGTGAGGATGGGATACCGCTTCCATGACCAAATCTGCTAGATTGACAGCCCAAGCCGGGAATACGGAAGGTGTCCCTCGCCCCCGTGCCCATCAAATTAGGTATGGAGGATGGGGGGAGGGCAGATATTGGATAGACTGAGGCCAGAAGCTGGAATGACCTAGGGACACAGGTGATAAATACCTGTCGCCTCTGACCTTTGGGGTCAGAACACCAGGACACGCAGCAGCAGGAGGAGTAGCCGCTGCAGCAGCAGCAGCCCATGTGTCTCTCTCTGCCCAGAATCAATCAATCAATCAATCGTATTTATTGAGCGCTTACTGTGTGCAGAGCACTGTACTAAGCGCTTGGGAAGTACAAGTTGGCAACATATAGAGACAGTCCCTACTCAACAGTGGGCTCACAGTCTAAAAGGGGGAGACAGAACAAAACCAAACATACTAACAAAATAAAATAAATAGAATAGATATGTACAAGTAAAATAAATAAATAAATAGAGTAATAAATATGTACAAACATATATACAGGTGCTGCGGGGAAGGGAAGGAGGTAAGATGAGGGGGATGGAGAGGGGGACGAGGGGGAGAGGAAGGAAGGGGCTCAGTCTGGGAAGGCCTCTTGGAGGAGGTGAGCTCTCAGTAGGGCCTTGAAGGGAGGAAGAGAGCTAACTTGGCGGATGAGCAGAGGGAGGGCATTCCAGGCCCGGGGGATGATGTGGGCCGGGGGTCGATGGCGGGACAGGCAAAAACGAGGCGTGGTGAGGAGATTAGCAGTAGGGGAGAGGAGGGTGCGGGGGGTGCTGTAGAAGGAGAGAAGGGAGGTGAGGTAGGAGAGGGCGAGGGGATGGACAGCCTTGAAGCCCAGGGTGAGGAGTTTCTGCCTGACGCGCAGATTGATTGGTAGCCACTGGAGATTTTTGAGGAGGGGAGTAACATGCCCAGAGCGTTTCTGGAAGGCCAGATGCCCGCTCTGCAACTGTCACCCGTCGTCCGGGGACGGGTTCGTTCAGTGATCGGCGAGGCGAGAGAGAAAGAGAGGCCGGGGACGGAAAGCCTGAATTTTATATAAAATTTATTCCGCAAGGCGAATTGAATTTATGTAATTGTTTAGGCCAAGTGGATTGGACTTCCCTTTTGGGAGGAATATAATCAATTAGCAATATTAGTGCTTCCCTACACGGGAGGAACACAATCATATGTTCATCGCGCGTGGGTGAGGCAGCTAGCTCTCACCCATGTGCACTTCCCACTCGGGAAGAATCCACTTACTTTCCCACATGGGAAGAATTCATTCCATTCCCCGCGCACGTGGTGGGCGGCTAGATCTCACAATGTGCTCTCCCTACATGGGAGGAATCCACTCATGATTCCCATCAGCAGCGGGGTACCTGGGTCCCACCCACGAGACACTCACCCGTCCTGCGGCCCTTGCCTCAGTGTGTTGGTTCTGGTTGTAGAGCGGGCATCTGGCCTTCTGGGCAGAGAGACACGTGGGCTGCTGCTGTGGCAGCTGCTCCTCCTGTTGCTGCGTGTCCTGGTATTCTGACTCTGAAAGTCAGAGGCGACAGGTATTTATCGCCTGTGCCCCTAGGCCATTCCAGCTTCCAGCCTCAGTCTATCCAATCTCTGCCCTCCCCCCTCCTCCATACCTAATCTGATGGGCACAGGGGTGAGGGACACCTTCTGTACTCCCGGCTTGGGCTGTCAATCTGGCAGATTTGGTCGTGGGGGTGGTACCCCACCCTCACTTCTGAGTTCCGCCTGCTGGTTCAGGTGGTGATGAGATAGCTTTTGACCTTGAGATGGTCGGTACACCAGGGTCACCTCGGGACAGCAACCAGAATCAACACACTGAGGCAAGGTCTGCGGGATGGGTGAGTGTCTCGTGGGTGGGACCCAGGTGCCCTGCTGCTGATGGGAATCATAAGTGGATTCCTCCCATGTAGGGAGAGCACATGGTGAGAGCTAGCCGCCCACCCCGTGCATAGGGAATGGATGAATTCTTCCCATGTGGGAAAGTAAGTGGATTCTTCCCGAGTGGGGAGTGCACATGGGTGAGAGCTAGCCGCCTCACCCACGTGCGATTAACATATGATTGTGTTCCTCCCATGTAGGGAAGCTCTAATATTGCTAATTGATTATATTCCTCCCAAAAGGGAAGTTCAATCCACTGGGACTAAACAATTACATAAATTCAATTCGCCTCACGGAATAAATTTTATATAAAACTCAGGCTTTCCGTCCCCGGCCTCTCTCTCTCGCCTCGCCGATCGCTGAACGAACCTGTCCCTGGATGACGGGTGACAGCCCCACGTGGGACAACCTGATCACCTTGTATCCCCCCGCCCCCCCCCCCCCAGTGCTTAAAACAGTGCTTTGCACATAGAAGCGCTTAATAAGTGCCATTATTGTTATTATTATTATTATTATCATTATCCCACCTCATTCCTGCCAAACCTGACTTGCTTAGGGGATAACTTTCATCAGAGTGGCGACGGGACTAAGTTCCCCAAACTGCCCAGTGGGGGCCAGCCTGGGTGCTTTGCACATAGTAAGCGCTTAACAAATACCATTATTATTATTATTATTATTATTATTATTATTATTATTAATACCCCTGCCCTTATAAGCTTCTGAAAGTTAAAGGCCGGTCCGAGCCATTTTCTGACGGAGGAATGAGATCACTGAAGTGAGAAGGGTCCCTTCCTTCCCCACAGCACCTGTATATATGTATATATGTTAGTACAGATTTATTACTCTATTTATTTATTCATTTTACTTGTACATATCTATTCATTTTATTTTGTTAATATGTTTGGTTTTGTTCTCTGTCTCCCCCTTCCAGACTGTGAGTCCACTGTTGGGTAGGGACCGTCTCTCTATGTTGCCAACTTGTACTTCCCAAGCGCTTAGTACAGTGCTCTGCACACAGTAAGGGCTCAATAAATATGATTGATTGATTATTAAACATTGATTAATATTTAATTAATATTGATTAATATTTAAATAATAATTGATTGATTATTAAATACACGGCATTTTGTGAATACAGAATTGGAGTCATCACATCTGGGTACCTTGGCAAGGTGTCTCGGGGAGCTCCTCAGCCTCTGGCTGTACGGCAGGCCCTTGTCCTAAGGAAAAGATACTAGCGGTCAAGGCGATCGGGGGAGAGCACTCCTGAGCTGCCTCTTCCGCCCGTGTCACCGATACTGCGACTGAGTCCTGTGACAGGCCAAGGTGAACGACGGCAGCTCGGCTGGGAGAAAAGTCAGGATGGGGGAAGTCCCCCAAAGGAAGATGCAGACAGGGCGAGCAATATTTTCTCTGAAGCATACCACGTTCACTTCCCCAAACCTCCCTCCCCACAGCGATATCTCGAAATAAACCTCACCTTAAAACGAATGTTCTCATGTCTGGGGCCAGGAAGCATAAGAGGAAATCTGGCTCCCATTAAAGCCTCTGAAGACCTGGTGTGGAATTCTTTGCCTGAAGAGAGTTCAAACATTTTTTTCTTTAGAATCCATCCTAAACGGTAATTTCCTCTTAATAACATAATTTTACGAAAATCAAAAAATCCACCCCATTTTAAACTACATTAAGTCAGTGAGGAACAGATGTGCGATGTCAGTGTTAATGAACAAACATCCGAAAGAGTTATTTGAAAATGAACAACAAGGCAAGTGGTGTTAGGAACTAAAGCCTCCGGCTAGTAAAATATGTTTTATTTATAAATACATGGTAGTTGAATACTTTCAATAGAAGAAAATAGGTCACACGCCCACATACGTAATATATGTATTATCATTTACAAACAGATACCAGCTTTACATTGAGAGCTCCTCAATGGACAGAATTATGTTTAGGTTGAACAGTCAAACAAGAGAATGAGAAATGCTCCTCAGAGCAAAATAGTGGATACATGGAAACCTTCCAAACGGAGACTTTACGTCCCCGAGTACGAATAATGTGAACGGATGGAGCAGTACTTGAACACAGATTTTAAAATTTTAAAAAAGGAAACTGGGGCAAACCAAATGGAGATAATGAAGTATTGGATGAAAACAATTCACATTTGGTCCCTTTGAAAGTTGGCACGATAGGTTCAAAACACAGTTCTCTGTGTTTCTGAAGAAGGACCTGATCAGCAGCAGCTTCTCATTTACCCATTTTCTGAGCAAAGAAAATGGCAATACGCTTCCAGGATCCTTCCTGGGCCACGGAGCTGCAGGATCCCGGCGTGGGAAAGGCTGGAACGGCTCACTAGTCGCATATGGAAAACAGTGATTTGGTCTGCTGGATTTCTGGTGGCAAAGTCTGTAGACCACTGAACTGGAATCTTGTTGAGGTCCTTCCCAAATGTTTCACTTTGTCAGGTAATTCCAGACTTCTGAAGCTTGCAGGAAGATGCTGATTCCATGGTCTGGTTCCGAAGGCAGGGTGAGCGCAAGTCCCCCAGACTCTTCTAGCGACAGGGAATGCTTCACCAATTCCCGGGGCCATAAATGGCCCTCCCAAACTATTCCTCTCATCCGGAAGCCAAGAACGTCGAAGATGGGATGCGAGAGATGGGGAGGATGGCGGAAACAGCAGAAAATCGAGTCGGGAAGGGTTTGTAGTGTCCCAGGCCTTTCACAAGTGTGTGTTTAAACTCTTCAAATCAAACCCAAGAATAAACCAAGGGGAGAATAGACCTGCACGGTTGTTCTCTTGGAACTACGGTTGCCCATCTCAGCAATCTCACTGGACAAAGCATCTATAAGAAAAGGTTAGTCAAACTTACCTTGCTCTGGGCTGGCAGGACCAGGGTATCCTTCCCAACTCTATGGACTGGTGCCAAGAGAAGCAATCGGCACAATGGCTTTGCTTAGAAATACCTTTATTTTTATAAAGCCACCGTTCATTCCGTAAAGTTTTTTTTAACCACACTTATAAAAAAGATGTCGACAAGTCTTAGGAAAAGAAAGCTGAAAATGTTTCTCATTATGTCGGGATTACACAAAGGTTATATTTATAATATATATATATATATTTATATTTATAATTTAAAGATGAAATGGATGGAACTGCAATTTCGAAGGCTGGTCATATCTCAGACACTTGTTCATTTCCTACAAATAATGTTTCTTGACAGAAGGGATTAACGAGGACCATCCCACTATCTCTGTAATCCCCATTGGGTGGGGAGCGAGGCTCAGAGAGTTGGTCCTAAGAGAAAGAGAAGAAGGAAAGGATATGAGTTGTCGACGACAGGCTGGCCAGGCGTGTGTTTTTCGAGCTACATTTTCAATCCAGAATTAGGACTTTCTCCTTCTCAGCATGATTTTCATCTCTAACTTGCTTCCTGGAGGCTAGGTAACTTGCATCACGGAGTAATAATAATAATAATAATAATGGCATTTATTAAGCACTTACTATATGCAAAGCACTGTTCTAAGCACTGCGGAGGTTACAAGGTGATCAGGTTGTCCCACGGGGGGCTCACAGTCTTAATCCCCATTTTACAGGTGAGGGAACTGAGGCACAGAGAAGTGACTTGCCCAAATTCACACAATTGGCAGAGCCGGGATTTGAACCCATGACCTCTGACTCCAAAGCCCGGGCTCTTTTCACTGAGCCACGCTGCTTCTTGAATAAAGGAGAATGGCGCGGACAAGACGCAGCTGCACACGGGAAATCTCAGTCTAGTAGGAGTTTCCGCTCTCCTCTGGCCATTCATTCATTCATTCAATCGTATTTATTGAGCGCTTACTGCGTGCAGAGCACTGTACTAAGCACTTGATGGAAGGCAACAACACTTTGGCTGAGTATCTTGCCACAGATGCTGGGGCCAATCGAGCCTCTAATCGGTTCAGAGCTTTGGAAGTTTTGAGTAGTATCCTGGTAGCCATATCCTTTGACATCCTGACTTGCCCCAACTTATGACAATATAACATGACTCTTTTCATTCATTTATTCATTCAATCGTATTTATTGAGTGCTTACTGTGTGCAGACACTGTACTAAGCACTTGGGAAGTACAAGTTGGCAACTCTAGGCCCCCCAGCCACTGTACTATACAAATAGTTGTCCTTAGGATTTGAAGATGCCCCGAAGGGCGAAGTTTACCCACGGGTGTGAGCGGCGCTCAAAAGGCTGAGGCGGGACATTAATCCTCACTACCTCACACACAAATAAATCACCCTCTTCAGGGTAGGACTGCTGGCTGCTTGTGGCGTGTGCCATGTTAATTGTGTGGCGTGTCCGAGAGTGTCAGAGAGGATGGTTTTTACAATGATTTATGAGTTTCCCCAAGGGTGTAGAACCCGCGGGAGACTCGGCTGCACTCAGTGGTGAATCCCAGGCCAAATACTGGGAAACACAGCAATTGAAAACTTTAAAAATGGACTTTAATACCAAAAAGATCTGGAAATGAAAATACCATGCAACAGAATGGCAGAGAGAGCACATTTCGATCAGCGTCAATGCGGCTACGATGCTGAATCTGGGCATGGAATCAAATGCAGCTTGAGTGGGTGACACAGAGCCCGCTCTCTCAGCACCGTCCATCCACCCAGGGCTGCTCATTGGCAAATACACACTCTTCCAGAATGTTTGGCTAACGTCAATAATAATAATAATAATAATGATGGCATTTATTAAGTGCTTATTATGTGCAAAACACTGCTCTAAGCACTGGGGAGATTACAAGGTGATCTGGTTGTCCCTCGGGGGGCTCACAGTCTTCATCCCCATTTTACAGATGAGGGAACTGAGGCACACAGAAGTTAAGTGACTTGCCTAAAGTCACACAGCTGACAAGTGGCGGAGCTGAGATTTGAACCCACGACCTCTGACTTCAAAGACCGGGCTCTTTTCCATTAAGCCATGCTGCTTCTCTAATTATTCTAATTCTATTATTATTATTATTATTATTATTATTATTATTACTGAATAAAAATACCACTTTAAACCAAGAGGTCGGAACATTTTGGAAACTGGAGAAGAGTGAAGTTTGGAATTGGTTTGGTGGCATATTAGCAGCTCATTGAAATGCTTGCCACTGACCGGGAGATGAGTAAAATGCCGGATCTTCCTGATTCCGGAAAACGCTCCCTTATACAACCTATTCTGAATTCCAGCTATTTTGATTTAGTAACCATTAGGGGCAAAATAAGATACAGGCGAACCAAAGTTTTGGATTGGATGGTCCCTCTGTAATTCTGTCAGGTGAGAAATTACTGATGCCCAACCACAAAAAGACATTATGAAAAATATTTGGGAATGGCAAGATGAAAGAAAAAGAACTCCACACGCTTTTCACAAGCTGCATTCTGTCACCCAGGCTAGATGTGCTTGTTCTCTTTCTTTTCTCTCTCTCATTCCCTTCTGGCTGGGAGCTGTTAGCACTGAGGAGGGAGGTTCATCCACACGGTAGGAGGATTAGTTACCGTGTTTAAATGCCACAGTAGAAATCTGTTGTGGAGAAACTATTGTCAAACCAGCCATTTGGCAGCCTTTCTGGGGGTTAATGTACAAAGTGTTTTGCAGAGCTGGAAGTCAGGAAATTGTGTTTACCAATGGTAACCTTCTAAGGGCTCCTAATGGTGCCAGCTGATTAGGTCAGCAGCTCCAGCCAGGGTGTTGTAGGTGAGATTCCTCATCTTTCCTCCATCCACCCCAGACATTATAAATACTCCTTTATCAGAGGATGGGGGCTCAGTGGTATTCATTCACTCATTCATTCATTCAATCGTATTTTTTGAGCACTTACTGTGTGCAGAGCACTGTTCTTAGTACAGCACCTGGCATGTAGTAAGCGCTTACAAATAGCATTAAAAAAAGACTCTTAAGTGGCACAGTTTCCCACTCTCTCATTTCCATTTCTCCCCCCACAGAATGCTACCTTGTTATGAGCAGGGTACGTGTCTTTTTGTATTATGCTCTCCCAAGTGCTTAGTTCAGCGCTCTGCACGTAGTAAACACTCAACAAATACGACTGATTGGTGTGACCTTGGGCAAGTCACTTAAGTTCTCTGAGCCTCAGTTACCTCATCTGTAAAACGGGGATTAAGACTGTGAGCCCCACGTGGGACAACTTGATCGCCTTGTATCCCCCCCCCAGCACTTAGAACAGTGCTCTGCACATAGTGAGTGCTTAACAAATGCCATTATTATTATTATTATCCAGCCTCTCACACAGTTTTCAAAAACCGTTTTTTTCCAACAACCCTATCTGGCCGGCTAACCTGGGTTCACCCAGCCCTCCCATCTGGAAGCCATACCCAACTCCTGTTGGCTCTGCCGTTGTTTCAGATGGAGCCGGTGGCTGGAGAAATCAGAGCAACTCCACCACGGGGTCTTTGTTCGGAAAAAGCTCATGAGGGAGCAGTTTCTGGAATCCTCTCACCCCCCAAACCCCCCACTTTTCTTCGGTGGGTCCCCATAGCTGGGAACAGACTGACCCTTTCCCTTCTCCCGCACCACCAAGACGTGCCCCACCCCAGCAACTGTGGACTGGGATTTTCCCGCTGTTCCACAGGATCTGACGGAACGGCTACTGCCTCTGAGCAGGGCCTTTGAGGTTTGCAGGCCTCACCGAGGTGGCCGGGTGAGCGCACACGTTCGATAGGTTACCTCTGAGGTCTCCAGGGACTGGATCTCCCTGGGCAGCTCGACGGCATGCCTGTTAAAATAGTCCATGGTGATCGCGTTGTTCCAGTAGCTCAGGTTGTTCTCTGGGTTAGACGTTTTCTTCTTCCTCCTCATGCAGCACACTGTCAGCAAGACGGCTGTGAACAGAAAGGCGGGACGGTGGTGAGATTTTTGGCGAGAAATGGGCCGTTGTCGCAACGCACCAGAGCAGAATGCCTTCTTTTATTTCCTCCTTGGGTTCTTACAGACACGGGACCCAGGGCACTAAGCTGACATTTTTAATGTTATTCATTCATTCATTCAATCGCATTTATTGAGCGCTTACTGTGTGCAGAGCACTGCACTAAGCGCTTGGGAAGTACAAATCGGCAACAGATAGAGACGGTCCCTACCCAACAACAGGCTCACAGTCTAGAAGCAGCGTGGCTCAGTAGAAAGAGCCTGGGCTTTGGAGTCAGAGATCATGAGTTCAAATTCCGGCTCCGCTAATTGTCAGCTGTGTGACTTTAGGCAAGTCACTTCACTTCTCTGTGCCTCAGTTATCTCATCTGTAAAATGGGGATTCAGACTGTGAGCCCCCCGAGGGACAACCTGATCACCTTGTAACCTCCCCAGTGCTTAGAACAGCACTTTGCACACAGTAAGCACTTAATAAATGCCATCATTACTATTATTATTATTATTATTAGAAGTTATGATTTCTCAGGGCTTGGCAAACACTAAGAATGGGTCCTATGTATGCAATAATAATAATGATAATAATAATAATGGTATTTGTTAAGCACTTACTATGTGCCAAGCACTGTTCTAAGCACTGGGGGAGATACAAGGTAATCAGGTTGGCCCACGTGGGGCTCACAGTCTTCATCCCCATTTTACAGATGAGGGAGCTGAGACACAGAAAAGTTAAGTGGCTTGCCCAAGGTCACACAGCAGACAAGGGGAGGACCCCATGTCTTCTGACTCCCAAGCCCGTGCTCTTTCCATTAAGCCAAGCTGTCTCTGTTTCTCTACCGTTGAGTGCAAACTGCAATCTCGGGTAGACTGAGCAGGAGGAAAAAAGAGATTAAATACCCTGATCCTTTTAAAAAAAAAATAGTGGTAAGCACTTACCAGGCTAGATATAAGCTAATCAAGTTGGACACAATCTCTTTCCCATGCGACCCCATTGTGGGGTAGGGACCGGCTCTATCTGTTGCCAATTTGTACTTTCCAAGCACTTAGTACAGTGTTCTGCACCCAGTAAGCGCTCAATAAATACCACCGATAGACTGATTGATTCAGAGGGCCCAAACGGGCAGCTGGCCAGTGCTCTCCTTTCCTAGGGTCCAGGGGGATCAGTTAGGGGCCTGCCACAACCAAGGCCAGTGTGACTGCCAGAAGGCAGTCCTCAAAAATCTCCAGTGGCTACCAATCAATCTGCGCATCAGGCAGAAACTCCTCACCCTGGGCTTCAAGGCTGTCCATCCCCTCGCCCCCTCCTACCTCACCTCCCTTCTCTCCTTCTATAGCCCAGCCCGCACCCTCCGCTCCCCTGCCGCTAATCTCCTCACCGTACCTCGTTCTCACCTGTCCCGCCATCGACCCCTGGCCCATGTCATCCCCTGGGCCTGGAATGCCCTCCCTCTGCCCATCCGCCAAGCTAGCTCTCTTCCTCCCTTCAAGGCCCTGCTGAGAGCTCACCTCCTCCAGGAGGCCTTCCCAGACTGAGCCCCTTCCCTCCTCTCCCCCTTGTCCCCCTCTCCATCCCCCCCATCTTACCTCCTTCCCTTCCCCACAGCACCTGTATATATGTATATATGTTTGTACAGATTTATTACTCTATTTATTTATTTATTTATTTTACTTGTACATATCTATTCTATTTATTTTATTTCGTTAGTATGTTTGGTTTTGTTCTCTGTCTCCCCCTTTTAGACTGTGAGCCCACTGTTGGGTAGGGACTGTCTCTATATGTTGCCAATTTGTACTTCCCAAGCGCTTAGTACAGTGCTCTGCACACAGTAAGCGCTCAATAAATACGATTGATGATGAAGGCAGGGAGGACTGGAGGGGGCCACATGAGATCAGGAACCCCTCTGCCCTGGGGCAGGGGCAATTTAGTACAGTAAGCACTTAGTACAGTGCTCCGCACACTGTAAGCGCTCAATAAATACGATTGAATGAATGAATGAATGAATTTAGGGGCTGACAAGTTTCAAAATCTAAGGACCCTCCAGGGCCTTATATGGGAACTGCTCGATGTCTCTTTTCTGGGGCTTCCCCAGGGGATGAGAACGCCCCGAACCATACTTGAGAAATGAGATAGCCACTGCTGGGGTCCAAACCACACGGCAAGCTGCCACGGGATGTGGCGAAACAGGGGCATCTCCCACCTTCGGTGAAGGACAAACTCGGCACCGTAACCATCCCGTGACATGAAAGACTCAGCACTGTTGACGGAGCATTGTCACCTAAAGCTGTTCAAATGCCCTCTCTCTGACGAAGAGATCTTCCCCATCTCACCGATTTGAAGCCACGGCCAAACTTGATCAGACAATTTTTTCTTTTCTTGTTCTGTTTTATATTTGACAGCAAACGCGGGTACGTGCTCAAAGCTCAAGGTGCCGTTTCTATGTTCTGACCCTGGAATTCGGTTATCACACACATGAAAGGCTCCAGCGGCAGCTTTGGTGGTCTGCTTTTTTAATATGAAAGGGTCTCTCCCAAACAGAGCTGTCTGGGATGGATTTCTGTTGAAGCAGACCTACTTTGATTCTAATCAAAACTCCTCTAATCTTCATAAGGCTAATAAAAAAGGCCTTAAAATTGAGCCAATTTCCTTCTTACTTAACCAAAAGCACTAGACTGTTCCTGCTTTTAAGCCCTGTTCCTGAAATTGTAGAAATGTACACACCGGGGCAGCCTCAAAACTTTTGGAACCCTAACTGTGTGGGGGGGAAACTATACAGAAATTAAGAGAAAATCTTATTCAAGTGGAAAAATGTTATTTTTAAGACTAAAATTTAAACTTTTAGTTTAAATTTAACTTTAATTAAGTTTAAATTTAAACTTTAGTCTAAACTTTTAAGACTAAAGTTTAAGACTAAAATTGCTTATTGGAATTATCGCCTCAGGAGGAGAAAGCAAGTAAGGAGGTGTCAGGGATGTTTGGTACACTCTGACATACAGAGTAACTACCCACTTACCACAGATCTAATTTCACATCCCATCTATTCACGTAAGACATCAATTCCCACATGGAAGGCTAGAGTTCTATTTAAAATAATGGACTAAACCGAGGCAGAAAATTCATTAAAGAAAGCTATTCACAGAGCTTACATCTTACTCAAAGGAAGGGAGGGTATTTACATCATTAATCCATTTAAGCAAAATAATGAAAAATAAGAAGCCGCAGCCTCTTACTGTGCCTGAACGTTTTCAAACGGCAGAATCTGAACATCTGCCTCGACTCTTTGCACCACCTTTCTTCCAAGGAGCCCGAAGGGTATCACAAAGGTCATCTTATTAAATCCTTCCGCAATTTCTATTAAGGGATATCAGAAGGGAAGATTCAGGGACAAAAGCGTCGAGTGACTTCTTCACTCGTAGTAAATTCACTGGCAGAACGGGAGCTACAACAAGCCACCTGACTCCTAAGCCTAAATTTTCCACTCTAGACTGGTCCCTCATATTCAGCGATGACGCTACACATCATAGCTCTGATCCAAATGTGCATGTAAGCCTGAAAAGTCTAATTAACAACGTACGGCTCATCCAAATGAGTGCATGGAAAGATTGTCATCTGCTGTGCTACTGAGTTTGGCAACTGTAACTCCTGTTGCTGTTTTTGATTCTTTGCCTTCTCAACAACTTCCTAAATCTTCCTAAACTTCCTAAAGCAATTCCTGGGTTCAAATCCCAGTTCTGCACAGATCTGCTGTAGGCAGGGAAATCACTTAAACGGTCTGTGCCACAGTTTTTTCCTCTCTAAAATGGGATCCCGGCTTCCCCTGCCTCTTCGATTCTGAGTCCCCTGAGGAAAAGGGACTGTGTCTGATTTGAATCTCAATCAATCATACTCTTCTCTCCCCAGCGCTTAGGACAGTGCTTTGCACATAGTAAGCGCTTAACAAATGCCATCATTATTATTATTATTATGATTCCCGATCAATATTCCCAGCAGTGAAATGGCCTTATCATTTTACATTTAATCATCCTTGTATCCAGAGAAGCATTCTGGCTCTGTGGAAGGAGCACAGGTTTTGGAGTCAGAGGTCATGGGTTCAAATCCTTGATCACGAACAAGGTGAGTGATGGGTAGTAAGTTTAGCTTCGCCCCCACACCAAATCCCTTTGTGACGATCCTTGGCGGAGATATCAGACTTCAGCTTATCAAAGGCCAGGGTGTTTATAATGACAGGCCTTGCTTTTTACAGACTTCCAAGCCCAAGTGGCTGTAAAATTACAGTCCCAAACTGAACCCCCTTTCTCCTCTCCTCCTCCCCATCCCCCCCACCCTACCTCCTTCCCCTCTCCAAAGCACCTGCATATATATTTGTACAGATCTACTAATCTATTTATTTTACTGGCACATACTTACTATTCTATTTATTTTGTTAATGATGTGCATTTAGCTTTAATTCTATTTGTTCCGACGACTTGCCACCTGTCCACGTGTTTTGTTCATTCATTCAATTGTATTTATTGAGCGCTTACTGTGTGCAGAGCACTGTACTAAGCGCTTGGGAAGTACAAGTTGGCAACATAAAGAGACGGTCCCTACCCAACAACGGGCTCACAGTCTAGAAGGGGGAGACAGACAACGAAACAAAACACGTGGACAGGTGGCAAGTCATCAGAATAAATAGAGATAAAGTTAGATGCCCATCATTAACAAAATAAATAGAATAGTAAATATGTACAAGTAAAATAAATAGAGTAATAAATCTGTACAAACATATATTATGAAATGAAAGCCCTTACCAGAATTGACGGAGCATTTCTTATGCATTCGACGCACTCTTTTAAAATGCAAAAAAATTTCCCCTTCTGGACTGTGAGCCCTTGTTGGGTAGGGACCGTCTCTATATGTTGCCCACTTGGACTTCCCAGGCGCTTAGTACAGTGCTATGCACACAGTAAGTGCTCAATAAATACAATGGAATGAATGAGTGAATGAATTCCTGGAGAACTTATGTCCTGAGGGTAGCAGCAGAGCTTCTTCCACACATAACTGCCAACCCTGCTGTTGGGTAGGGACCATCTCTATATGTTGCCAACTTGTACTTCCCAAATTTATTCTATTTATTTTATTTTGTTAATAGGTTTTGTTTTGTTCTCTGTCTCCCCCTTCTAGACTGTGAGCCCGCTGTTGGGTAGGGACCGTCTTTATATGTTGTCCTTCCCAAGCGCTTAGTACAGTGCTCTGCGCACAGTAGGCGCTCAATAAATACGATGGAATGAATGAATGAATGAATGAGTGAATGAATTACTGGAGAACTTATGTCCTGACGGTAGCAGCAGAGCTTCTTCCACACACAACTGCCAACCCCGTTGTTGGGTAGGGACCGTCTCTATATGTTGCCAACTTGTACTTCCCAAGTGCTTAGTACAGTGCTCTGCACACAGTAAGCGCTCAATAAATACGATTGAATGAATGAATGAACCAGGCCTACCTCAGTTGTTTCTGGCTGTGTTCAGCTCCTCACCCACTGGAACATGCCTGGCGTTGACTGAGGGATGGTGGTTTGAGACAAAACATCTCTCCACTCAGGTAACGGGGTCTGCCAGTGCCCTGCGGGGAACCGATCTGCCGGCCCCTCATATTTAGGCGGAGCTGCCGCCACTCCAAACACTGAACCAGCGTGGCTCAGTGGAAAGAGCCCGGGCTTTGGAGTCAGAGGTCATGGGTTCAAATCCCTGCTCTGCCAACTGTCAGCTGCGTGACTTTGGGCAAGTCACTTCACTTCTCTAGGCCTCAGTGACCTCATCTGGAAAATGGGGATTAAAACTGTGAGCCCCCCGTGGGACAACCTGATCACTTTGTAACCTCCCCAGCACTTAGAACAGTACTTTGCATATAGTAAGCGCTTAAAAAGTACCATCATTATTATTCTCTGGGCTTCAGTGGCCTCATCTGGAAAATGGGGATGAAGACTGTGAGCCCCCCGTGGGACAACCTGATCATCTTGTAACCTCCCCAGCGCTTAGAACAGTGCTTTGCACATAGTAAGCGCTTAATAAATGCCATTATTATTATTATTATTATTCTTACTGAGGCAGGGCTGAGATGACAAAGAGTAGAGCCCTTCCTGCCCTCCTTTGCTCAGCACTCAAAGTCACTCAGCCTGTCCAACCATCGGACTCCCGGCATCTGCACACAATAAGCACTCAATAAATACCACTGAATGAATGAATGACCAAAGCAGGATGGCCTAGTAGATAAAGCCTGGGCGTCAGAAGGACCCGGGTTCTAATCCCGGCTCCACCACCTGTCTGCTGGGTGACCTTGGGCAAGTCACTCCACCTCTCTGAGCCTCAGTTACTTCATCTGTAAAATGGGGATTAAGGCTGCACGCCCCATGTGGGCCAAGGACTGTGTTCAACCTAATTATCTTGTATCTACCCCAGCGCTTCCAACAGTGCCTGCCACATAGTAAGCACTTAAAAAATACCATAAAAAAGACCAGAATTAGAAGCTTCCACTCACTCCATCTTGCTTTCGCTCTAAGAACCCAGATGAGACTGTGAGCCTGTTGTTGGGTAGGGACCGTCTCTATATGTTGCCAACTTGTACTTCCCAAGCGCTTAGTACAGTGCTCTGCACACAGTAAGTGCTCAATAAATACAAATGAATGAATGAGGCGTTGGCTGAGGCAGCTGCCTCAATTCTGAACTTGAAAAAGGTCTTTCGCAGGCAGGATTTCCTGACTTTCGAGGTGAATCTTGGATGGGGAGGAATGGGTGTTAAGGAGGGAGAGGAATGACCATGCTCTCTTTGGGACTTCAAATTTCAAGGAAAATGGGATCTCCTGGATTTTTCTTTTTAATTAAGGCTTCAACAATGGAAGTTTTAATAGTGACTTGATGAAAGTCTTCCCCTACACCAGCTGACCCAGACAACACAGTCTCTGCAAATCCTTCATTTCTCCGCTTTAAAGCAACCAAGGGCCTCCTCCTAGGATGAGGAGCCGAATGCCGTGGACCTGCTCTTCAGAGCAGGGGCTTTATGCCTTGATGCCAAAGCCAACGCTGGGAAGCAGTGCGGTCTACTGTATAGCTCACAGGCCCAAGAGTCAGAAGGACCTGAGTTCTAATCCTGGCTCTGCCGACTTGTCTGCTGTGTAACCTTAGACAGATCACTTAACTTCTCTGTGCCTGTCACCTCATCTGTAAACTGGGAATTAAGACTGTGAGCCCCATGTGGGACATGGACTGTGTCAGATCTGATTACCTTGTATCAACCCCAGTTCTTAGTAATGATAATAATAATAATGGCATTTATTAAGCGCTTACTATGTGCAAAGCACTGTTCTAAGCGCTGGGGAGGTTACAAGGTGATCAGGTTGTCCCACGGGGGGCTCACGGTCTTGATCCCGA
This sequence comes from Tachyglossus aculeatus, assembly GCF_015852505.1. Taxonomy (NCBI): domain Eukaryota; kingdom Metazoa; phylum Chordata; class Mammalia; order Monotremata; family Tachyglossidae; genus Tachyglossus; species Tachyglossus aculeatus. The sequence continues at coordinate 36,322,152 of NC_052067.1, read as the reverse complement.
TTTTACAGATGAGGTAACTGAGGCACAGGGAAGTGAAGTGACTTGCCCAAAGTCACATAGCTGACAATTGGTGAAGACGGGACTTGAACCCTTGACCTCTGACTCCAAAGCCTGGGCTCTTTTCCACTGAGCCATGCTGCTTCTCTGCTGCCTGACACATAGTAATAATAATAATAATAATAATAATGGCATTTATTAAGTGCTTACTATGTAGAAAGCACTGTTCTAAACTCAGGGGAGATTACAAGGTGATCAGATTGTCCCACACGGGGCTCACAGTCTTCATCCCCATTTTACAGATGAGGGAACTGAGGCCCGGAGAAGTTAAGTGACTTGCCCAAAATCACACAGCTGACAAGTGGCGGAGCGAGGATTTGAACCCATGACCTCTGACTCCAAAGCCCGGGCTCTTTTCCACTGAGCCACGCTGCTTCTCTGCTGCCTGACACATAGTACAGTGCCTGACGCATAGGAGGCACTTAATAAATACCATAAAAAAAACAAAAAACAACCTCTCGTTCTGTTAACATTTTGACAGCCAAAGATTCAGCCCTAAAGCAGCAGCAGCAACAACTGGAGTCAAAGTTGCAGTCTGTGTGCGTGTGCTTGTGTGTGTATGTGTGTTTGCGTGTGTGCACTGGTGTACCAGCGAAAAAGGGAGAGAGGAGAACGCATGCATGCAAGCACGTTGCAGAGCTGAGAGGGAAAGTTAGGAGAAAAGATATTCTCATCCATTAAGAGGGCAAAGGAACTCTAAACTGCAACAGAGGTGACCTTCAAAGGGCAAAGTCCTTCCACAACCCAGTTGGAGAGGGAGCCTGACTTTTTACCACGGTTATCCTATGACCTTATATAATAATAATAATAATGATAGCATGTATTAAGCGCTTACTATATGCAAAGCACTGTTCTAAGCGCTGGGGAGGTTACAAGGTGATCAGGTTGTCCTGCGGGGGGCTCACCATCTTAATCCCCATCTTACAGATGAGGGAACTGAGGCGCAGAGAAGTGAAGTGACTTGCCCAAAGTCACCCAGCTGACAAGTGGGGGAACTGGATTTGAACCCATGACCTCTGACTCCAAAGCCCGGGCTCTTTCCACTGAGCCACGCTGCTTCTCCAATAATGACGGTATTTGTTAAGTGCTCACTATGTTGAAAGCACTGTTCTAAGCACTGGAGGGATACAAGGTGATCAGATTGTCCCACGTGGGGCTCACGGTCTTCATCCCCATTTTCCAGATGAGGTAACTGAGACCCAGAGAATTGAAGACGTGACTTGCCCAAAGTCACACAACTGCCAATTGGTGGAGCCGGAATTTGAACCCATGACCTCTGACTCCAAAGCCCGGGCTCTTTCCACTGAGCCATGCAGGTTATATTGATTTGGTAGTGCAGTACTTCTCCCTCCAAAGATCCAAGTGCTTAATGGGCATTATCTCAGGGCTGCTCACGGCATCCCCGGGAAGAAGGGCACAGAAAATAATAATAATAATAATAATAATAATAATAATGGTGTTTGTTAAGCACTTACTATGTGCAAAGCACTGTTCTAAGCACTGGGGGGATACAAGGTGATCAGGCTGTCCCACGTGGGGCTCACAATCTTAATCCCGATTTTACAGATGAGGGAACTGAGGCACAGAGAGTGAAGTGACTTGCCCAAAGTCACACAGCTGACAATTGGCGGAGCCGGGATTTGCCTCTGACTCCAAAGCCCGGGCCCTTTCCACTGAGCCACGCTGCTTCTTGCTCTCAACAATGCCCAGCCTAGGCATCGCTGACTTTGTATAAGAAAATGCCACTAACGAACGGTAGGAAGATCCCTATCTAGGGTCACTCTTTTCCACAGTGCAGCCACGAGGAAACTGTTGTCCATACCTCTGTTCTACAGAGGAGGAGACCCCCCACCCCCAGACCTCAAACAGGTTCAAAAGCTGCCTAAGGCTATTTTCAGAAGCACCAGAGAGAGCAGAGCCTGATCCTTAAGGTAGGGCTGGATCCATGAGGCTTTCAGGTGGTGGAATGGCCCTTGCCTCCTGAGGCTAAGTCATTTGACTTTCCAGTAACTCACTCTCCAAAGAATCAGGTGAAAAGACAATAATAATGATGGTATTTGTTATGGGCAAAGCACTGTTATAAGTGCTGGGGGGATACAAGGTGATCAGGTTGTCCCACGTGAGGCTCACAGTCTCCATCCTCATTTTACAAATGAGGGAACTGAGGCACTGAGAAGTTAAGTGACTTGCCCAAAGTCACACAGCTGACAATTGGCAGAGCCGGGATTTGAACCCATGACGTCTGACTCCAAAGCCCGTACTCTTTCCACTGAGCCACTCTGCTTCTCAATAACAGCAACAGCACCCTTAAAATATCAAAAAGAACATCGAGGAATAAGAGATTAATCTCTTACTCCAGTTAATCTCAGTTTCCCCATCTGTAAAATAGGGACTAAATACCTGCTCTGCCTCCTCCCTAGGCTAGAAGCTCCACGTGGGACAGGGATCGTATCTGATCTGATTACATTATATCTACCCCGACATTTAGCACAGTGCTTGGCGCTTAGTAAATTCTTAAAGATGATCCAAGTCATTATTACTATAATAAAGCAGGTGAGGGAAAGCCTGGATGACAGAAATCCACATCTCAGTCTACATCTTCATTTTAGTTCCCAGTTTCAATCTCCCCCTCCTACTCCCTCTCCCTGCCCACTCTCTCATTGAGGTGCCGATAAGCTGTGACATGGCTGGAAGAAGAAGGTGGAAGAAGCGGGGAGCAAAGAACCTGAGGGTGATCAACCTCTGAATAATGAGAGAAACAGAATGGCTTGGTGGAAAGAGCATGGGCCTGCTGAGTGACCTTAGGCAAGTCACTTCACTTCTCTGAGCCTCAGCTTCCTCATCGGTACAAATGGGGATGAAGACTGGGAGGCCCACATGGGACATGGACTGTGTCCAACCACATTAGCTTGTACCTACCCCGATGTAACTGGCACATAAGAAGCACTTAATATCATTTAAAAGAAAAAAAAATCTCGGGAGTTGGCCAGAGTCCTCCTCAGGATACCACGACGTCAGCCCAATTTCCACAGACGTGGATGGCTTCTCCATTTGGAAAAAAAATCTACACCGCTCTTTCTAAATCTGACCAGGTTGGACCAGATCACCTCTGCAAAGTGGTTCTGCGGCCGGTTCCCTCCCTCCTGAGTCCTGCATCCCGTCATGGGATAGGCTCCACGTCGCAAAGGGAGATGAGAGAGAGAAGGGGCGGACGGGAAGGGGAGAGGAAGGCAGCTCCACTTACAACACGAGGATATCGGCACACTGATAGCCAAGATGACCCAGACGATGTCCATCTTGCTGAGGCAGATTGTGGCTCTGTGCTGGGGCTTGTCCTCCTCGGTGACGTGGGAGACGTTCCCGGCCATGCCGGGCTTCCAGGTCCCCGCGGGGACCAGCCTGTTGAGGAAGTTACCGGTGGCAGAGGAGCTTGCAGTGGAGAGGGAGCCAGGCTCCCGGCTGGCCCCGATGGAGAGCGGGTTGCTGGCCAGGGTGGGGCCGCTCTCCGGGACCTGCTGAGAGCTCCTTGCTGAGGGGGAGGAAACGTTGACCTCCAAAGGGACCCGGGAGGGACCGCCTGATGCCACTCCTGCTCCGGGTCGTCCAAACAACGGGATGTGGATCCCCGGGGCCAGAGGGAGCCAGGAGTCGTTTCCACCCGGGACAGAGTGTGGGGGCTGATAAGGCACTGAGGAGGCTTCAGGATCAGCATGGGGGCCGGGGGGTGGGCCGGTTGGCTTTGCAGCTTGGCCGGCGAGAGAGGGGTCACTCTTCAGCTCAGGTCGCCCGAGGCCCGGCCCGGTGTCCTCGGGGAAGGAAGAGTCCGTGGGAGGAGCCGGGGCGACGCGGTTGGGCTCCATGGGGGTCCCCACCTGGGACTGGGCAGGGAGGAGGCTGGTGAACAGGGTGCTTGGGGAGGGGGGCCGGGGCAGGGGCTCCCTCCGGGGATAAGGCTCTGTGGCTTCCGTGAAGTCGCCTTTGTAAATCTGAAAGATTTTCCCCAAGGGATGAGTCTGCTCAGCGTGTGGGCCGCTCTGATTATGGGCATGGTGGTACGTGTCCTTCCGGCCAGCGGGGCTGCCGGTGGCTGGTGGCTGAGGAGGAGGAGATGGAGGGGGAAGAGAAGATGGAAGAGGAGGAGGAGGAGGAGGAGGAGGGGATGTCGCAGGGCTGGGGGGCCGTGGCGCCTCGCGGTTGGCAGCGAGGGCGGGCTCCGTGGTGGGGCGGTCGGCGGCATGGGGAGGCATCGTCGTCACCAAGGCAGCATCTCTCAGGGGGCCCTGAAATGATTCTCTGGGAGACCGTTCCTGAAAGGCAAACACCAGCTCTTCTGTCAGTGCCAGGATCAGTAGAACACCTTGAGGAAGAAACACAGAAAGAGGTGTGAAATCCAAGCTGGAGAGGGACGAGGCTGAAATCAAAAAGGCCCAAAGGCAGGCCTGTCTTACCACTCTGGCCTCAGCCTCACCCACAAGCCCTCCATTGAGTGTCCTGTGTGCAGGGAGCTCCTGAAGGGAAATCTTGCCCAGGAGATCCCTGCCCTCTGGGACCTGGCCATGGCCTCCTGTCAGAAGTGACTGACCACTCTTCATGTCTTCCTGACAGGGAACACAGTCATAACGGGAAGGCATTCCTCACGCACTTCCAGGGAACCATATGAGCGTTAGAGGAAAAACCTATTTTACCCTGGAGGGAGAAGGTGGGTCGTGGACGATCAGAACAGTCCACTGTGGTGCCAAGTAGTGGAAAAAACATGGGCCTGGGGTTTAGGCGATCAAGTTGGCACAGTCCATGTTCCACACGGGGCTCACAATTGTAATCCCCATTTCACAGATGAGGTAACTGAGGCACAGAGAAGTGAAGTGACTTGCCCCAGGTCACGCAGCAGAGAAGTGGCAGGGCGGGGCCTAGAACCCAGGTCCTTCTGATTCCCAGGCCTGTGCTCTAACCATTAAGCAATGCTTCTGGTGGATGGGCCAACCACTGCTGGTTTTTCAGGACTGGGGAAACATCCAAGCACTTAGGACAGTGCTCTGCACACAGTAAGCGCTCAATAAATACAACTGAATGAATGAATGGACTAAATGTTTTTGGAGAGATGCTTTTGGGCAGCAGAGTGGAGCGTGGGCTGAAGTGGGGAAAGAAAGAAGGCTGATGCAGTAATTCAGGTGAGAGAGGATCAACATGGTAGCTGTCTGGATGAAGAGGAAAGTGCCAATTATAACCATCTTGGGAAGGTTGAACTGACAAGATTTGGTGACAGATTGAATTTGCGGAATAAAAGCCATGAGACAAGGATAATGCCAAGGTTATGGGCTTTTGAGACAGAAAGGCTGATGGTGCTTAGTACAGTGCTCTGCACACAGTAAGCGCTCCATAAATATGATTGAATGAATGGTGCTGCCTACGGTGAACGGAAAGTCAAGGGGAGGACAGGGTTTGGGTGGGAATTTGAGGTGCTGGCAGGACATTCAACTAGAGATGTCCTGAAGTTAGGAGAGAAGGAGAGAGGTCAGGGCTGGAGATGTAGATTTGGGAATCAGCCGCATAGAGATAGTAGTTGAAGACATGGGACCATTGAGTTCCATGCCACTCTCCTTACCAGATTTCCTAATCCATTAGTTGTGACTTCATACTCTCTAGCCTCACCTATGTTTTACCTTATTTTTCGGCCCTCTTGAAGCAGATAAGCATTCTCCTTCCCATGCTCATTTTCACATTCACACTCTGCCCCTGGCAGGTCTTCTTTAATGACCTATTTATTCTTTAATGATAATAATAATAATAATAATGGCATTTATTAAGCACTTATTATGTGCAAAGCACTGTTCTAAGCGCTGGGGAGGTTACAAGGTGATCAGGTTGTCCCATGGGGGGCTCACAGTTTTAATCCCCATTTTACAGATGAGGTAACTGAGGCACAGAGAAGTGAAGTGACTTGCCCAAAGTCACACAGCTGACAATTGGCAGAGCCGGGATCTGAGCCCATGACCTCTGACTCCAAAGCCCGGGCCCTTTCCACTGAGCCACGCTTTCTTTCTGATCATTTGCCCAGAGTAGTGACCAGACAACCAGCACCACCAGACCAAAGCCCCTTCAGAAAGATGTGACCGTGACTCAGACCGTGACCGTGACTGTAATCAGCTGGCACTTCCACTCGTGACTCCCTTTTTGGCAAATGCCCAGAAGCAGATGGGTTCCCCGCCCTTTCCTCTCCCTCACTCCACATTCTTGAGCAAGTCACTCGGCTGGAGAGGAAACCAAGGATTGGGCAGATGTCCCCAGCAGATGAGGCTGTGTCACTCACTGGAATACGGCTCCCGGGATGACAAGGACGGACGTTGTAAAGCCATTGGCAACATGTTGGGAGGAAGAGGCTTTGGCAGACTCACTGGGAAACCTACTGTGCCATCCTAGCTGCCAAGGCAACAACTGCAGAAGAACCATTTAGAAGACAGGATGCCAGCTTCAAAGCCAGGTCTGGGTATGATGCTTTGGAGAAGCTCAGCCTTTCCATCCCCCATTTAACGAAGTTTCACCGCAGCCGAAGAGTAGCCGTGCCCAGCGACAACTGAGACCGGGACGTGGGTACATACGCTTTCGGGTCAAAACATCACCGCCCCACTCAATTTCTACCTGGCTGTCTATTGGAGATGGCTTCACAGACTGCGTCCTCTCCTGGTTCTCCTCTTATCTCTCCGGTCGTTCTTTCTCAGTTTCTTTTGCAGGCTCCTCTTCCCCCTCCCATCCTCTTACTGTGGGGGTTCCCCAAGGTTCAGTGCTTGGTCCCCTTCTGTTCTCAATCTACATGCACTCCCTTGGTGACCTCATTCGCTCCCACGGCTTCAACTATCATCTCTACGCTGATGACACCCAGAGCTACATCTCTGCCCCTGCTCTCTCCCCATCTCTCCAGGCTCGCATCTCCTCCTGCCTTCAGGACATCTCCATCTGGATGTCTGCCCGCCACCTAAAGCTCAACATGTCGAAGACTGAACTCCTTGTTTTCCCTCCCAAACCTTGCCCTCTCCCTGACTTTCCCATCTCCGTTGATGGCACTACCATCCTTCCCGTCTCACAAGCCCACAACCTTGGTGTCATCCTCGACTCCGCGCTCTCATTCACCCCTCACATCCAAGCCGTCACCAAAACCTGCCGGTCTCAGCTCCACAACATTGCCAAGATCCGCCCTTTCCTCTCCATTCATACCGCTACCCTGCTCATTCAAGCTCTCATCCTATCCCGTCTGGACTACTGCATCAGCCTTCTCTCTGATCTCCCATCCTCGTGTCTCTCTCCACTTCAATCCATACTTCACGCTGCTGCCCGGATTATCTTTGTCCAGAAACACTCTGGGCATGTTACTCCCCTCCTCAAAAATCTCCAGTGGCTACCAATCAATCTGCGCATCAGGCAGAAACTCCTCACCCTGGGCTTCCAGGCTGTCCATCACCTCGCCCCCTCCTACCTCACCTCCCTTCTCTCCTTCTCCAGCCCAGCCCGCACCCTCCACTCCTCCGCCGCTAATCTCCTCACCGTACCTCGTTCTCGCCTGTCCCACCATCGACCCCCGGCCCACGTCATCCCCCGGGCCTGGAATGCCCTCCCTCTGCCCATCTGCCAAGCTAGCTCTCTTCCTCCCTTCAAGGCCCTGCTGAGAGCTCACCTCCTCCAAGAGGCCTTCCCAGACTGAGCACCTTCCTCTCCCCCTCGTCCGCCTCTCCATCCCCCCCATCTTACCTCCTTCCCTTTCCCACAGCACCTGTATATATGTATATATGTTTGTACATATTTATTACTCTATTTATTTATTTATTTATTTTACTTGTACATATCTATTCTATTTATTTTACTTTGTTAGTATGTTCGGTTTTGTTCTCTGTCTCCCCCTTTTAGACTGTGAGCCCACTGTTGGGTAGGGACTGTCTCTATATGTTGCCAATTTGTACTTCCCAAGCGCTTAGTACAATGCTCTGCACATAGTAAGCGCTCAATAAATACGATTGATTGATTGATTGATTGACTTTGTTTACTTGGTCATCTCCTCAGTATGGGAAGGGGCCGCACCTCCTGAAAGTCCTAATCAAAGCTTGCCTCACTGTGACATTGCTGTGCCAATTTCTAGACTGTCAGCCCCCTGTTGGGTGGGGACCATTTCTGTATGTTGCCAACTTGTACTTCCCAAGCGCTTAGTACAGTGCTCTCCACACAGTAAGCGCTCAATAAATACGATTGAATGAATGAATTTGGAAGGTTGGGCAGGGTGAGGGGGAAGGATAGCTTTTGGCCTGGGATCACTGCAACAGTTCCAAGCTCTGGCCTTCATTGAGCGCCTACTAAATGCTTGGGGAAGTACAACAGAAGCAAAATACATGTTCCCTGCCCCCAGGAAGCGTGGCTTAGTGGAAAGATCCCGGGCTTGGGAGTCAGAGGTCATGGGTTCTAATCCCGCCTCTGCCGCTTGTCAGCTGTGTGACCTTGGGCAAATCACTTCACTTCTCTGGACCTCAGTTCCCTCATCCGTAAAAGGGGATGAAGACTGTGAACCCCCCCGTGGGACAACCTGATTACCTTGTATCTCTCCCAGGGCTTAGAACAGTGCTTGGCACAAAGCAAGAGCTTAACAAATACTAACATTATTATTATTACAATCTAATGGGGGAGGCAGACATACAAAATTATTTACAAATAGTGGGAACAGTAAGGAAGTACCAGGATCAGAGAAGTAGCAGGGCAAATATGCCAGGGTGGAATACTGTAATCAATCAGAATAATTAAGTTTAAAATTAAACACACATACTCAAACCCACACACAATATATTTCTACATCTACAGGTATACCATTATATCTCTATCTATCTATATGTATATGTAGAGGTATGGGTACAGATATAATTACATAATGATTAAAGGGGGATGTTGGGTTGGTTTGACTTGGGTGTTGGGATTTTATACGGGGAAGGCTTCCTGGAGGAGGTAGGATATTGGGTGGGCTTTGAAGATAAGGAAGGCTGAGGTGTAGTGGGGTGATTGAGTGGTTGGAGTTGGGAGGATTGAGAGTGGGGTACAGTTAGAAGTTGAGTTTTGGAGGAGTGGAGAGTGCAATTCATTCAATTGCATTTATTGAGCACTTACTGTGTGCAGAGCACTGTACTAAGCCCTTGGGAGAGTACAATACAACAATAAACAGACACGTTCCTTGTCCACAATGAGCTTACAGTCTAGAGGTAGGGAGACAGACATAAATATAAATAAATATGAACTTAACTTCTGTGGGGCTGGGAGGGGGAAGAATAAAGGGAGCAAGTCAGGACGACGCAGAAGGGATTGGGAGAAGAGGAAAGTGTCAGGGCTTAGTCAGGGCAAGCCTCTTGGAGGAGGTGTGCCTTCAATCAGGCTTTGAAGGGGGGAGATTGTGAGATTTGAGAGGGGAGGTCGGCTGGAAGCAGGAAGGAGGAGCGGTGTCGGCATTGAGATGGATGAAATTGAGGCATAGTGAGAAGGAGTGAAGTGTGCAGGCTGGGTTGTAGTTGACAGTTGTAGTGCGGGTTGACATGGCGGCCGACAGTGAGCCTGAGTCCGAGGTGTTTGAGATAATAATAATAATAATAATAATAATAATAATAATAATGGCATTTGTTAAGTGCTTACTATGTGCAAAGCACTGTTCTAAGCGCTGGGGAGTTTACAAGGTGATTAGGTTGTCCCACAGGGGGGCTCATAGTCTTCATCCCCAATTTACAGATGAGTTAACTGAGGCACAGAGAAGTGAAGTGACTTGCCCAAAGTCACCCAGCTGACAAGTGGCGGAGCCAGGATTTGAACCCATGACCTCTGACTCCAAAGCCCGGGCTCTTTCCACTGAGCCATGCCACTTCTCCGAGATCACGGACTTCACCACCGCCTCTGAGTGGGAACGATTTATTTCAAAAGTTGAAGAAGTTTTGAATGACTGGAAACTAATTGGGCACAACACTTGAGAAGGCCGTCAAGGAAAGGAGCCGGAGTTGGGTGCTTGCACTGGTCCTTTGTTTGAAGAACCCAAAGTAGAGGCTGAACTTCCCATCTCTGACTGACCATTTTGATGCTAGCGATGCCTGTCTACTTGTTTTGTTTTGTTGTCTGTCTCCCCCTTCTAGACTGTGAGCCCGTTGTTCGGTAGGGATGGTCTCTATCTGTTGCCAAACTGTACTTTCCAAGCACTTAGTACAGTGCTCTGCACACAGTAAGCGCTCAATAAATACGATTGGATGAATCTGAACGAATGAATAATAAAAGAGCAGCAAGGTGAGTGGGGAGGGGGCAAGGTGATTGAGTGTTTTAAAGCCAATGGTGAGGAGTTTTTGTTTGATTTGGAGATGAATGTGCAATCACTGGAGTTTTTGAAGGAGTGGGGTGACATGTACTGAATGTTTCTGTAAAAAAATTACCTGGGCAGCTGAGTGAAGTATGGACTGGAGTGGGGAAGAGTCAGGAGGCTGGGAGGTCAGCAAGGAGGCTGATCATCATCAATCGTATTTATTGAGCGCTTACTGTGTGCAGAGCACTGTACTAAGCGCTTAACATTGTTCTAAGTGCTGGGGAGGTTACAAGGTGATCAGGTTGCCCCACGGGGGGCTCACAATCTTAATCCCCATTTTACAGATGAGGTAACTGAGGCCCAGAGAAGTGAAGTGACTTGCCCAGAGTCACACAGCTGACAATTAGCGGAGCCGGGATTTGAACCCATGACCTCTGACTAAAAAAGCCCATGCTCTTTCCACTGAGCCATGCTGATGCAGTAATCCAGGTGGGAAAGGATGAGTGTATTAACATGGTAGCAGTTTGGATGGAGAGGAAAGGGCAGATTTTAGCGATGTTGTGAAGGTGGGACCAACAGGATTTAGTGATGGATTGAATATGCGGGTTGAAAGAGAGAGAGGAGTTGAGGATAAAATCAAGTTTACAGGCTTGTGAGAGAGGAAGGACAGTGGTGCTGTCTACAGTGATGGGAAAGTTGGGGGAGGACAGGGTTTGGGTGGGAAGATACGGAGTTCCGTTTTGGGCATGTTAAGCTTGAAGTGAAGGGAGGACATCCAAGGAGAGATGTGTTGAAGGCAAGAGGAAATGTGAGACTGCAGAGAGATCGGGACTGGAGATGGAGATGCAATCTGGGGAGTAGAGGGGATTCTGGGCAGCCCATGGGATAAATGATGGCTGCAGCACAGAACAGCAAGAACGCTTAAAGTAGATGTGTTGGGGCCTGAGATGCCACCAGTGGCTGGCATTCAGATGTGTCAGACGGGATGGCTCAGTCATTTAGTTCCCAACACCTGCTCCACATGTAGCTTTGTTCACCGGGTGGTCAATGGATTTTAATTGGTGCTGATGCAGTTGAGGGAAAGCCCACAACAAGATCTCTGGACCTGAGTCTGACTCTGTTTGGGCCTTTCCATTCCCTTAAGGATGGATGGACACACATGCACACCTAAAAGCATGTTCACCTGTTCCGTTTTAGTTCTGGGCCTGACATGTCAAGGACAGAGAAAGACCCTTCTTTAGATGCACTTCAGAACAGAGCAGAAAAGGTCAGAAACTGATTCTGAATCTCATCATTCAGAAAAAAAATGATAAAATACTCTCCAGGGAAGAAAAGCTGACATAAATCCTCTCCTTGGCTACTGCCACTGTGAAGCTGGAAGCCAACTTGGGGAAGTTGGCCCCAAGCAGGATTAATAATAATAATAATAATAATAATAATAATAATAATAATATTGGTATTTGTTAAGCGCTTACTATGTGCAAAGCACTGTTCTAAGCGCTGGGGGAGATACAAGGTAATCAGGTTGTCCCACGGGGGGCTCACAGTCTTCATCCCCATTTTCCAGATGAGGGAACTGAGGCCCAGAGAAGTCAAGCGACTTGCCCAAAGTCACACAGCTGAGAAGTGGCAGAGCCGGGATCTGAACCCACAGCCTCTGACTCCAAAGTCCGTGCTCTTTCCACTGAGCCACGCTGGATTACACCAGTCCAGACATCTGGAGGGAAGTGGATCCCATTTTACAAGGACTCAAAGGGAAAATATGTAACAACTTTACACAGAAGGCTGTCCCAGAACTTTGCGATTTACCCAGTTGGGAAGTTTTCCCTCAGAGTTACCCTAATTTCTTCCTGCTCCAATTCAATCCGAGTTCCCTAGTTTGGCCTTCGGTGTTTTCACCATAGTAAGGAGCATTTATTGAAAACCCGGTAGTAGTTGTTTGGGAGACATACTAAAGAAATGTGTCGGCTACACAGAACACAAATTCCCGTTGTACACATTGGAAAACTGTTGGGAAATCATTCCCTGATTCCATGCCTCTAACTAAATATCCCCAACTCCTTTCCTGCCACTTCCTTTAGCTCCTATCCTTGACTGTATGCAAGCTCCGGGCAGACTTGATTAATGCAAACTGGCATGCAAAGGGCATTAATTTGGACTGTAAACCCTGTTTTTATTTGGATTATAATAAGTGACTGTAGTTTTCCGACTAAAACACCCTTCCAAACACCTTTCAATCTGTAAATGTCCCACAGCTCCTGGGACAAAAGGTTGAAGGCGCAATCTGCCTGAGGTTGGTGTGTTTCTTATATTGGCTACATTCATTCATTCAGTCATATTTATTGAGCATTTACTGTGTGCACAGCACTGTACTAAGTGCTTGGGAAGCACAATGCAGCAACAGATAGAGACAGTCCCTACCCAACAATGGGCTTGCAGTCATGATAGATGGGAAGCAGTGTAGTCTAGTGGAAAGAACAAAGGCGCAGGAAACAGGAGACCTGGGTTCTAATCCAGGCTCTGGCACTTTTTTATGGCATTTATTAAGCGCTTAATATGTGCAAAGCACTGTTCTAAGCGCTGGCCACTTGCTGTGAGACCTTGTGCAGGTCACTTAACTTCTCTGTGCCTCAGTTTCCTCAGTTGTAAACCGGGTACTAAAATCCTGTTCTCCCTCCCTCTTATGACAGTGAGCCCCATGTGGGATAGGGTCCGTTTCCAACGTGCTGATCTTGCATCTACCCCAGTACTTGGCACATAGTAAGCACTTAATAAATGCCACAATTACTACTATTATTACTATTGCTATTAGATGATGGTGTTATACAAAGGGCACCTGGATTTCTAGAGACTAGGTTTCCTTCCGCTCAACCTTGGGAAGCTCTCATTTGCATTCTCATAGACACATTCCTGCCCACAACAAGTTCATTCATTCATTCAATCGTATTGATTGAGCACTTATTATGTGCACAGCACTATACTAAGCACTTGCCTAGAGGGGGAGACAGATATTAATATAAATAAATGAATAAATTATATATGTGTATATATATATATATATATATATATATATATATATATACAGATATATAAATACTGTTTTTAGAGAAGCAGCATGGCTCAGTGGAAAGAGCCCAGGCTTGGGAGTCAGAGGTCATGGGTTCGAATCCTGGCTCTGCCACTTGTCAGCTATGTCACCTTGGGCAAGCCACTTAACTTCTCTGTGCCTCAGTTCCCTCATCTGTAAAATGGACATTAAGACTGTGAGCCCCACGTGGGACTACCTGATCACCTTGTATCCCCCAGCGCTTAGAACAGTGCTTTGCACATAGTAAGTGCTTAACAAATACCATTATTATTATTATTATTATTATTATTATTATTATTATTATTATTATAGCTGGGCATTTCTCTATTTCTTCCTCAACCAATTCCTTCTTTTTTATCTTGGCACATAGACTCCCCTCTCTCTAAACTAGGCTTCAACTGTCCTGCAACCAAAAGCCTCCCTTTTGATCACTCCCTACAAACATCAGTATCACAGACTCTTTAAGAGGGGCAGGGATCTTGTTGGGGTGGGGATGTCATCTTGCCCATCCCCTGTCTTAAGGGAATGCCAAACCTAAACCATCCATAACTCTATTCTAGACAGCATGGCCTAGTGGAAAGACCATGGGCCTGGGAGTAAAGAAAACTGAGTTCTAATTCTGCGTGACGTGCCAACGGTGTGACCTCGGGCAAGTCATTTAAGGTCATTGTGCTGCAGTTCCCTCATCTGTAAAATGGGGACTTCATACCTGTTCTCCCTTGTATTTAGACTACGAGCCCTATTTGGGTGAGGGACTGTATTCTTCCTGATTATCTTGAATCTACTCCCGTGCTTTGTACAGTGCTTCCCGTATTTTAAGAGATTAATATTACAATTTCTATCATCATCATTAGTGCCTTGCACAGAGCAAGTCCTCATTAAAGTAGCACTGATTGATTGGCAGGCGAGATGCTGCACTATTCTGGAAAGATGTCCATTCGGGTGTGTAATATTCTTTCTTGTCACAAAATCCTTCTGCAAAACTATATCGGCAGAAATGGTCACTGCTTCCCAAGTGGGAAGACCAAGATAGCATGCACAACCTAATGTAAAAAGCCTTTCAGATCAGCGCTAGTTCATCCGGTGCTCAGGGCTCTGCTGGCAACTTTCAATTTAAAGACCAAATTTAGAAACCTGAAGCAAACCTCCCCATCCCTCGCTATCATACAATAATAATTATAATAATTATGGTATTTGTTAAGCACTTACTATGCACCGGGCACTGTACTAAGTGCTGGGGTGGATACAAGTAAATGGGGTTGGACACAGTCCCTGTCCCGTACAGCATTTACAGTCCTGATCCTCATTTTACAGATGAGGTAACTGAGGCACAGAGAAGTGAAGTGGCTTGCCCAAGGCTACACAGCAGACTCGCAGTGGAGCGGGGATTAGAACCCATGACCTTCTGACCCCCAGGCAGGTATCCACTATGCCATGCTGCTCCAATTGTATTTACTGAGCGCTTACTATGGGCAGACCACTGTACTAAGCACTTGGGAGAGTATAATACAACTGAATCAGCAGACACGCTCCCTGCTCATAATGAGCTTACAGTCTCTCATGAAATCCTTCCGCTGCTGACAGGCAATAGCCTCTTCAGTATGTCAGTATCTGAGGGAATGTTTCAATGTATAGATATGGACCATTTTGTGGAATTTGGAGCTAAGATTTGGCAGTAGACCTGCCTAGTTGCTCTCTCCTCTTCTTCTGGGCCTGAGTCTTTGGATCATTAAATTGGCTTCCTCAAGGTGGTTGAAGCTATCAGCCGATCAATCAGTGGTATTTAACGAGCACTCTACTGAGCACCTGGTAGAGTACAGTGGAGTTGGGGACATGGTCCCTGCCCTCAAGGATTTTACAATCTAATGACTGTAAGTGTGTTAATTGGGCCAGCTATCTGGCCTAACTATTCGGCAAAAAGGACTGCTATCCTGGGCCCAATTACTGAGACAGGGGAGGAGTTGGGGAAGAAGAGGAGATGGTGGGGAGGAGCTGTGGCCATCAAAAAAATTCACTGCAACCATTCCATCTCCCCTGGTCCTGCTATATACACACACTTTACTTTTCTTTTCTTTTCTTCCTTCCTTCCTTCCTCCTCCTCCCTCCCTCCCTCCCTCCTTCCTCCCTCCCTCCTTCCCTTCTTCCCTCCTTTCTTTCTTTCTTCCTTTCTTTCTTTCTTTCTTTCTTTCTTTCTTTCTTTCTTTCTTTCTTTCTTTCTTTCTTTCTTTCGTTCTTCCTTCCTTTCCTCCTTCCTTTCTTTCTTCCTTTCTTTCTTTCTTCCTTTCTTTCTTTCTTCCTTTCTTTCTTTCTCTCTTTCTTTTTTTCCTTCCTTCCTTCCTTCCTTCCCTTCCTTCCTTCTTTCCCTTCCTTTTTTCCTCTCTCTGTCTCTCTCTCTGTCTCTCTCTCTCTCTCCTGTCATTGCTACTTTGACATGTGCTGGGGTGACAAAGCCCACACACAGACTCATACTGAGGAAAGACAGGGAAACCCTTGGTCTGAGCAGGGAGGGAGGCACCCCCAGGTTTTCACCGCCTGGGGCCCAGCACCTTAATCCAGTCCTGCTGGATTTCCTGAACAAGGAAAACCTGTACGCTGGGATTCCGGGCAACCCGAAACCCCAGTCTACTCTCCCAATTTAAAACTGCATGTGGGAGTCTCATGATTCCAGTTTCTACTATACTTCCACAGTATCCTTAACACTCAGCCATCTTCCTGAACCACCGAATAGTCTGTGGACCCAACTGGTACCCAATTCACTGTTTGTTGACTGACTGAGGATCCACGTTATGGTTTGGGACTGTTCCCCAGCTCTGATCCGCAGAACTTGCATTCAAAAAAAAAAAAAAGAGATGAGGCAGACGCTACTCCGATCCACACGCAAGTAGAAAGTACTTTCTCAAATGTCTCCCCAAAACACAAGGAATCCAAGGAGACATTTGAGATTAGGGAATGAATAGAGCCATCAACATCACTAACCGTGAAATAGGGTTATTAAAATTCAAAGGCCATCTTGTTGGCATTGTTAGAAGGAATGTAAATGCCTTACGGCACAACTGCTTTATGCTTTTCCAAACAAAAGGGTAAACACTCAAAGCATTTCACAAGAGTACTCAGCCCAAACCCATTTCTAGGCTAGGCCAGAGTTAATGGAATCAATTAGGGCTAAAGAGTTCTTAATACACTAGAAACTACTGAGCAACTTGGTGTGAGATGAGTCATAGAGAGTCAAGTTTGAGGGACAGAAATTCTTCCCTCATTCACCCTACCTCCTCTTCAGGCCCCATCAGGAAAAAAAGATGCAGCTTTAAAAAAGCTCTCCCTCTTCCTCTCTTTCTCTTGCCAAAAGGAGCAAAGAAAACAGTTTGCTGGGTAAGAATTTAATACAGCTACGCTATAAAGAACAAAAGCAATCCTGCAAATTATATTGTCCATTCCTCACTAGGTTTTCAGGTTATGAAAGCGCTGATGCATTTTTCAACAAGAGAAATTGGGACCAAGGGTAGTTTTGTTATCCTAAATTGTCCCAAGTCACTACATTATCACAAAAATATTTTTGATTACTGTATATAGCTCCACCAAAAGATATATTCCATAAAAATAAACTCAATGGTCTTTGGCTAGGGAAACAGAATTCCTAGAATCTCATAAAAAACTTCAGGTTATGGTTATTATTATTACCACTATTTAAAATAGTATTTGTTAAATGCTTACCATAAGCCAAAACTATTCTAAGCATCGGGGTAGACGCAAGATAATCAGGTCGGACACAGTCCCTGCCCCAGTCTAAGCAGAAAAGAGAGCAGGTATTGAATCCCCACTTTGCAGATAAGGAAACTGAGGCACAGAGAAGTTAAGCAACTTGCCCGAGGTCAAACAGTAGCAAAGTGGCAGACCTGGAATTATGACTTAAGCCCCCGTGAATCCCTTTATTTTTTGGTTTTGATCGCAGATCCTTTGAGCAGTTCCAAATGAATGTTTGAAGTGAACCTGAAAATTATCATTCCAGTGAAAACAACCCTTATCACCAAGGAGCTAATCATATGCCACTCCTGTGAATGAAATGATAGTGCAGACGATAGTAGCAGTTCTCGCTGAATAAAGATGAGGCACATTTCCCCAAAAGTCTCCAAGTGAGATTTGGCGCTTTTGCTTATCGCTTTTTGATGGAGAAACTGAAGCCCAGAAGAACTGAGAGGCTATGTTAAGGACACCTAAAGAGGCCAGGTGTCCTAGCTCTTGTAGTATTTATTCTTAGAGATGGTTCAGGCTCAGTTCAGTTCTGTGTCCAAGGTCATTCTTAAGAACCAAATCTATCCACATCCATGTTACACTCTACATTTCACATTTCTTAGTATTAAACAGCAAATCATCCATCAGCCCTTCCAAGGTGGGCCAGTCACGTGGGAGAGGTTTTGCTCAGTAGTTCACTTGAGTTTTACATAGTGATAAATCCAGTTTTTGGATCTAGTTTCAAAGCTTGAGGAAAGCCCAACGAAGACAGTGAAGTACAACGATTACAGGGTTGTACTCCCTAGTTGACAGCAGATAAAGCAACCCATCCATAGACCCCAGAAAGAAAAGAGGTGACTAAGACACTGACAATGTCTGTTCCCCAGTGCCACCAGAAAGCCACAAAACCTATCAGACAAAACGCCCGGGTCTAAAATCTACTCTAGAAAGAAATCTTAGGAACGTAAGAACCATTCCACAACTGCTGTTGCTGATCACACTGCTCGGTTTTGTTTTCAATGAAGGTCTCCAGCAAGTCCAAAATTTATCCTATAATTCTTGAAGGAGAGAAAAATTGGGAAACACAACCCCAGGGCCAAATGATTCTCTGTCAAGTGGCAATGGTAGGTCTCCAGAGAAATATTCAGTGATGCCTGACTTGCTGATGATGTAACTCAAAATGATGGTGGGCATTCGAAGATGAGAGGCACATCTGAAAGGACAAGAGAGTCAGAGGAGTTCCTTGGGAGGCAACCTGAGAAAAAGCTTACCAGATCTCCTCACCTGCTCATCGTGTACAGACACGAAAGCTTTATGGTTCCCTCCTCACAAGTCAGGGAGCTCCACTGAGGCGAGTTGGCTGTGAGCATCTAAATTGATTTGGAGTGAAGGAAGGGGGAGTGAAGATGGAAGCAGAACGTGCAGAGATGTCCAAAAGACAAGCAAGCAAAAAACCCACCCAGCACTGGCTCCTCATGGAATACCTTCACGGCCATGGCAGAGACGCGAAGCTTGTTCGTCACCGAGCCATTCGCTCTTCCTGTGAACAGCCTGGATGGCTGTTTGGTATTCCTGCTCAGCCTCCCATCAAGGCCAGATAGAGTTTGTCTGACTCAGTTCTATTCAGATGCTACAGAGGTTCACTGCCTGTTCCAGTTTGCGGGGAACAAAACATCGACAAGCAGCACAGCTGCGCCTCCTTGTGAAACTGCCTAATTTTCTATTTCCAGGCAGAATGCCTGCCCAAGATATAATTTAGGTTTCGGCACAGAGACAAATTCCACAATTGAATTTGGGAGCTCAGCTCCCGCTGTTGTACGTGCTTGGGAATTAATGCCCTTTCTGGGTTCAATTATTTCTGGGGACATTAAACAACCGGTCGGAGAAAAGAAACGACAAATTCCAACTCATGAATGGACAGTCCTGGTAGCCACAACACAGTCTCTGTTTTTAATCATTCTCGTTCAGGGAAACGATCTTGTGATTCACATTTCACAATGTTCCACTGGCGCACCAGAGATAGAGGTGAAAACTTAGTCTGTCGGCCAACAATAATCAAACTGGTCTACCAACTTGGTCTACAAAATGGCCAGGATCCTTCCCACAAGATGCTTCTACTTTCAACTATCACAGAAACTGTTTTCCAGGACTCTTCCTTGGACTTGACTCTCCTAGTAAGAGAGTTATTCCTCAGTTCAAAGAAAATGGCTGCTCATGGTGAGGCTACTTTCCTGGGTTTGAGGATTAAAGTGACAATCTCTTACACACTGTGCTCATGAAAATATAGCAATGAGCTTATTTTGGCTCTCTGCGTTTGGGGTGACCAGTAACTGGATTCATTACCCGGATCCCCTGAATGAGGATCCAGCCAACAGACTCAGGAAGGCATAGGTGATCTTTTCTTCAGTCTAGGACTCTCTCAGGAATGTTCGGGGATGGCCTTTCCAATATGATTGAGTCATCCGGGTACCATTTTGCCAGCACCTCATTTTTTCTTGGTCCCACACTGCTGGGAAACACATGGTGGGATTTATTTCGCTTTTGATGTCAGAGTTATTTTGTTAGAGGGAAAGCAACTCGACTTAATATATCATCCGCAGGATTCCCGTGCATTGCAAGACTTCCACTGGCCCGTGGCAATAGTTTTTAGATGGCAGTCTCTATGGGGTCTTTGGAGTACGATGCAATGAAGAGTGTATCTTGTCTGGAATAATTCTTATGCATTTGACCAGAATGATAGGGACTGATATGGGGATACAGCCATAAAGCTGCAGGGGCAGAGCCAGGGGGATAATTTGTCTTGCCTGCATACTCGCAGGACAGCATATAACATTAATACCCATCTGATTTGCTGTAAAGTGGACAAATCCCAATACACGGACACCCTGCTGCCAGGACTCCACGCATCCGAAGTGCAAGGTGACCTGTTGGATCTGTCAGGGAATCCGGGCAGCTCATCACTTAATCAGTCTGATTGACAGAGGGACTCTGGGATGATCCACTGCTTTAAGTTTCTGAGGAGATCTGCATTAGTTTCTGCAGCCTGCTTGCATTCTGGGAAGAAATAAGAAGATTCAAAAGGCACAATGCTAAATTAAGCAGGAAACTAAGTTGTTTTACTATTGTAACAGGGCTTCTTGCTGCTATCAACTAGTGGCAAGAGATTTTTTTCCTGGAGAGCTCAGCCCTGGAACATGCTCCAGACACGGGCAGAAGAAAAGTTACAAGGACCAACCTCAAAACGTGCTCTCCTGGGAGCACGCGGTCCAATGCTGGTCCTCTCGGCAACAGATTGGCCACTCAACTACTCAGTCCTTTGAGGAAAGATGCATTGACGATGATGGTATTTGTTAAGCGCTTACTATGTGCCAAACACTGTTCTAAGTGCTGGGGCAGATACCAAGTAATCAGGTTGTCCCACGTGGGACTCACAGTCATCATCCCCATTTTCCAGATGAGGTAACCGAGGCACAGAGAAGTGACTTGCCCAAAATCACACAGCTGATAAGTGGCGGAGCCGGGATTAGAACCCATGACCTCTTACTCCCAAGCCCGAGCTCTTTCCACTAAGCCACACTGCTTCTCAGCGATGGAGAAATGTGCTAGGCGAACGGTGATTTCAAGCTCTGCAGGACCATCAGTGCTGAAACCCGTGTCTTCATGGCCTGTGGATGGTATAAAATATGACCGAGGAGATGGGTCCAAGGCTCATCCATCATTTCTGATGGGAGACAAGGGAAAAACGGACCAGCCGCTGCCCCTTCAACAACGACACAGAATCCTGGGGATTCAAACATCCAGTCACCACAACTTCCCTGTCGAATCTCAACAAGAAATTGCTGGAGTTATTCCCTCCCGGAAGCTCACGTGGAATCTTTGAGGCTAGGGATGCTTGAACACGGACCCTGAGCTAAAGGGTGGGAAATAGCCCCGAGAGAATTCCAAACCCTGTTCCAGGGCCAGTAGCCACAGCAGAGCCAGGACGGGGGGCAAAGGAAACTGAAACCTCAGGCCCACGAACTGCCCAGAAGTAGACATCAGGCCGGGGGAACCAGGTGGCCTCATTAAAATGATGAAGCTGGGGTGTACTCTGATAAATGTCTAATTGGGGAATTGTTTTATTGTCTGATGTTTGCCATAGCGAAGGCAGTGTGGTCTAATGGGTAGTTAGAAGTTAGAGGACCTACCCCTGAACTATTATATGCCCTTGGACTCTTAACCTCTCTAGGATACAGATTCCTCATCTGTGAAGTGGGGATAGAATACCTGCTTTTCCCTATCTCACACAGATGTTGTGATGGCATCTTATATTTCTGGTTCAGAGTGGGGCTTTGCTTGCCTGTTAGGGGGCCTGTTGGGAAGAACAAAAGCCAACTTCCCAGGTTTCCAAGTGGAGAACTTCAGCCAGACCCTCTGCAGGCCCTCCCCCCGGACCAGTTTAGGGAACCTGTCCTTCCCCAGCAAAGGTTGCACCATAAAGTTCACATTAACATAATCCTCCATGCCTCTGAAGCTGGGAAGAAAATGCTCTTTAGAGTTCCCTTTAACCTTAAGAAGTCACAACTAGCCACAGGACTTCACTTCTTGATGTAGCTCCTACTACGAAAGTCTATTCTTTAAAAATTGGTATGCATTCGTACAGTCCTTTGGACAGAGTAAGCGCTCAATAAATACAATTGAATGAATTATGACTATTTTCTGTAAAATCTCTTGATTTACAGGCAACAAAGCCCGCTGCGGGCCATCCTGTTTCTTCTTGAGGAATCTACTGGCATAACTAGTATAATGTCTCTCCCCTGCTAAGGTCTTTGTGGGCAGGGATTGTGTTTACCCACTCTGTTGAACTGTACGTTTTCTACAGCGCTCGGCACACAGAAAGTGCTCAATAAATATCACTGATAGATTGATTATAATATGTTACAACAGTGTGTTAATGCAGAAGGGCGGGAGATTAGTGTTCTTGTCCTGTCTCTGCCCCTTGCTTGCTGTTGTTGTCTCCCTGTTATGTTGCCAACTTGTACTTCCCAAGCGCTTACTACAGTGCTCTGCACACAGTAAGCACTCAATAAATATGATTGAATGAATGAGGGACCTAGAACAAGTCATTTGACTTCTCCGGGACTTGGTTTTCTCTGTATAACTGGGATAAAATAACAGTTCTCCTACCTTCTTAGATTGTGAGTATGAGTGGGACAGAGACTGTGTCTAATTTGATTTTCCTGCTTCTAACTCCAGTTCTTGGCATAGAGTAAATGCTTAATTAATACCATTATCATTGTTCTCCTCACACATGGAAGAGGGAGGATAATGGCTCCTATTCTCTTGTCCGTCTTGCAGGTGGAGAACATACACTGAAGAGGGGTTTGGGGGTACGAGGGTCTATGAGAGGAGTTTGGGGATTCCTGGTGGTCAGCTGCCAGCCTCCACATCTGTATCTCTTGTCAAATTTATCCTCAAATGATGTCACGTGGGGCGTCATCAATCCTTTGCGTGCTCTATCCAGATGAAAAGCATCATGGGGATCGATCTGGCTGACTGTGATCGAACACTGGAATGATCATTTTCTACCCACCTCTCCCTGGTAGATCTTTCACTTCCACCTAGAAAATTTCAATTTTCACAAATTTCTTCACTGGCAGACGAGACCACCTCGCTGGTCTCATAGTCTTGGCCCATTGCAAGCAGCCTGCTAGCACAAGCTATTATCTATTTTCCCCGATTAAAAGAACGCCCCTTCTACCACTTCATGAATCTAACAGGCACATTTGTAATCCTGACCTACTGAGTTCTTATAGGTAGCTGAGCCAAGAAAACCACATTGGTCAGAGGAGGACCATGTTTTCTTTCAATGGGGTCAAGAGTGGTTGATGTGAAGTTTAGGGGGGAATAAAGGGGAAATACATGGAAGGAGGTATTCAAAAAAAGTCAGAAAAATTTCTCATATAGATTCAGAAGCAGAGTGCTCAATGGAAAGAGCATGGGCTTTGGAGTCAGAGGTTGTGGGTTCAAATCCCGGCTCCGCCAATTGTCAGCTGTTTGACTTTGGGCAAGTCACTTAACTTCTGGGCCTCAACTACCTCATCTGTAAAATGGGGATTAAGACTGTGAGCCCCCCATGGGACAACCTGATCACCTTGTAACCTCCCCAGCGCTTAGAACAGTGCTTTGCACATAGTAAGCGCTTAACAAATGCCATCATTATTGTTATTATTATTATTCAATTTTCAGCAGTGGATAAGGCTTTTTCTGAAGGGACAGTTTTAGCCACAATCACAAGACCAATTTTGAACCTAATTATACTTCCCCTTAGATCGTGGAATTAATGAACCCATGTAATTATCTTGAGATTTTATTTCCTTTTGATATAAGCAAAAGTCATTCTTATTTTACAACAAAGCTATTGCTTCCCATTTTAAGAGTGCTAAAATGGAGAGTATGCTGAATGATAATACTCTGCTGCACCAGACACACTGACATCATCTCAATTTAATTCACAGAAACAGTCTGGTCAATGAACCTGCTGGTAGAATCAATCAATCAGATTGTGCCTCAATCCCATCTGTCTTGTCAGCACTTAGAACAGTGCTTTACACATAGTAAGTGCTTAATAAATGCCATCATTATTATTATGTGCTAAAATGGAGAGTATGCTGAATGATAATACTTTGATGCACTAGACGCATTGACATCATCTCAATTTAATTCCCAGAAACAGTCTGGTCAATGAACTGACTGGTAAAATCAATCAGACTGTGCCTCAATCCCATCTGTTTTAGCGCTTAGAACAGTGCTTTACACATAGTAAGCGCTTAATAAATGTCATCATTAATCATTATTATTATGTGCTAAAATGGAGAGTATGCTGAATGATAATACTTTGATGCACTAGACACATTGACATCATCTCAATTTAATTCCCAGAAACAGTCTGGTCAATGAACTGACTGGTAAAATCAATCACTCAGACTGTGCCTTAATCCCATCTGTTTTAGTGCTTAGAACAGTGCTTTACACATAGTAAGTGCTTAATAAATGCCATCATTATTATTATTATTATCATTGACACAAACCCCCTCCAGTCTGGAATTCCCTTCCCATGTCATAATTGACAGACCATGACTGTTCCTATCTTCAAAGTCCTACTAAAATCACATCTCCTCCGAGAAGTCTTCCCTGACTAAGCCCTCAATTACACTGTTTGTCTTCCCTTCTATGTCACCTAGGCACTTGGCGCTGAACCCCTTAAGCATTTTGATGGTTCTCCCACCACGCAGCACTTCTGTCCCTATCCTTAAATCCTACCATTTCCCCATCTGTAATTTATATTAAGTTCTGCCCCCTCCTCTAGTCTGTAAGCTCCTCAAGGGCAGGGATTGGTTCTACCATCTTTATTGTATTTTACTTTCCCAAGTGCTAGTATGGTGCTCTGCACGTAGTAGGTGCTCAATACATATCACTGACTGACTGTTTACTGAGGGCCTACTGCATGCAGAATATTATTCCAAGCCGTTGGGGGAGTAAAATTGAGTTAAACACATAGGCCCTGCCCTCAGTGAGCATACAGTCTAAAAAAGGGAATTGAGACACAGGCATTTCACAAGCACTACGGCTATTGCTACCAAAAGTATAGGGTAAATAAGATAATGATAAGGGAGACTTTTGGATGGACACGACAGAAAAGGAGCTTAATTATGGAGTTCCTCCAGGAGGAGGTGGGTTTTCAGGAGGGCTTTGAAGATGAAGAGAGTTATGGACAGGTGGATTTGAAGAAAGGGGGACTTACATGGGACTCACATTCTAAGGAGGCGGGAGAACAGGTATTGAATTCCTATTTTCTTCATAGGCTTTCCCTTTCCCTTCTGCTCACTGGTGGAACAACAAAACTTTAGCCAGTTCACTCTGGGGGCAGCTTAGTCCCTGCTTCACACATGCTCTCTCGGACTGGAATTATCTTCAGCAGCTGATAGTCAACAAGGTGGCACGCTGGGGAATGTGTCGGGTGGGGTGGGGGGATGAAAGGTTAAGGAGAACCTCAACATGGAGTCCAAGACTGGGGCCCACCCTCCTCCGCTCCCCAATCCTGGGCCATGGATCATTATCCCTCGTCTCCCACCCTCTTGGGAAGTGGAGGAAAGAGGGAAAATTTATACCAGTTGTTTGTGATGATTAAAAGTTGGCTGGGGAGAGACTGGAACTACTAGATAAAATTGGGCTTCTGGATTATCTGTGGATTTCAATTTTTCAAGCTATAAACATGAAATCGGCCCTCATTACTATCTCTTTGGAACAGTTACTTATCTTTGTTGAAAGGGTATTTGCAAAAAGCTTCATCTAATATTATGATATTCTTAACTAATCAAATGCCAGAAATGTAAGAGTTGCAAAGGGCCCACCTCCTTCTCAATCAAACGGTTTAATCCTTTTATCACCTAAAGGCACTACCCAGGCAGACTGCATCTCAGAGCAGATAATTTATTCCAGCAAATCCAAGCTCATTGGGACTGTAGGGTAAAAACCCTGTTGAGACTATAATGTGTAGGAGATCTCCTACTGGGTCAAAGAGACGAAAAAGACAAGAGAAGGATGAAGCAGTTAAGCTGGAGGCTAGACACCTGCCTTAATTTAATTGGGAACTTTGCACTGGGGGCCAGTAACATCAGTCGGTTTACAGAGGGGGTTGTTCAGCCTTAATTTGGGGCAAAGAAAGAAATCTGGTGCAGCCAGTTCTGTCAATAGGAGGCAGCTGGTTGCCCACAGTGCCACAAATTTCCAAGAACAGTAGTTTTGTGAGAAGGAATAATAGTGGTATCTGGAAAATGCTCACTGCGTGACAAGTACAATACTAAGCATTGGGGTACATATAAGATAATCAAGCAGGTTACAGTCCCTGTTCCCAATGGAGCTCACAGTCTAAGTGGGAAGGAGAACAGCAGCAAATCCTCATTTTATAAAATGAGGAACTGAGAGCCAGAGAAATTCAGTGACTTGCCCAAGGTCACCAAGCAGGCATGTGGCGGAGCTGGGATCAGAACCCATTAGGTCCCACTGCTTCTCAAATTGATAACTGGTAATTAACCTCCACGCCTGCTATTATCTGCTTGTTTCTGTCAGAACCAGATTGGCCTGGAGGTGCTGATGATGAGACTCCACCTGTGAGTGTGAATTTCTTTGAAAATAAAATGTACATTTAGCTGATGATTTACAGAAGCACACCATTTCTGGCCCTTGGCCATGCTGGGTGAGCACTGCTAGAAGAAAAATGGTTAAGAGGGGAAAGGTATCTCCCACAACCAACAGGACACAAATTTGAGAGTTTTTTGGGGTTTTTTTTGCAGTAGTGATGGTTTGCTCCGAGCCATCCACTCTCTCTCACCTGGTTCCCCTCTGCCTCGCAGCACACAGCTCAAGATGGCAGATAAGCAGAACGGGTACAGAATGAAAAGCTCTGAAACCTCAACTGCAGCAGACACTTCAATGGCCTCACTTGTTTGGTAAATCATCCTTAGAACCAGGTACGGTCCTGGTAACAGACGGTGAACTGGATGCTTTTTAGACCTTTGGGACAATTAAGACCCAGGATTTGGATCAAAAGTCATTTGTGGCTGAAGTTCGAGGCAACCACCACTGTCTGCTAAAAGTTCTATAGGGCAGAAATAGCTATTTCCATACTGCACTGTGATTAGAAATGACCCCCCGGTTTTTGCATCAGTCTCTGGCTGACCTCCCTTCCCAACTCCCCGCCTTCAGCCTCTCCCCTCTCCAATCATTTTTCAAAAATATACCTGCATCATTAAAAAAAACCAAACATTTCTGCACACATCTCCCCACTCCTCAAATACTTCCAATAGTTGCCTAGCTCTCTCCCCATCAAGCACAAATTCCACGTTATCAGCCCACTGTTGGGTAGGGACTGTCTCTATATGTTGCCAACTTGTACTTCCCAAGCGCTTAGTACAGTGCTCTGCACACAGTAAGCGCTCAATAAATACGATTGATTAGTTGATTGATTTAAAGTATTCAGTCAGCTCTCTCCCCCTACAACCCCACACACGTCACTCCTCTGCTATCAACCTATTCACTATGCCTCCCTCTTGTCTCTCCCACTGTCAACGCTTGCTCACGCCTACCTTCTCCTTCAACACCCTCCCCATCTTCAAACTCCTACAAAAATCCCACCTCCTCCAGGAAGCCTTCCCTGAATAAGCTCTCACACACCCTCATCTAATTGCCCTCCCTGTCTTACGTATTTAGTCCCACCTCTTCCCTATAACACTTATGTACATAATCCAATATTCAGTTTTTTTCCCTTCACCTGTAATGTAATCACTCAATTCATGAATAGTATTTATTGAACACTTATTGTATGCACCTATGTAATTTGGTTTGATAGTTCCCTCACCTTCAGCCCTGTTATACATGTCCATTTTCCCTATTTGTAATTTATGTTAATGTCTGTCTACCCCACTAAACTTGAGAGCAGAGATTAGGGCTTCTTATTCTACAAGTAATTAATACAGTGTTTTACACAGAGTAAGTGCTCAGTAAAAACTACTGATTTGTGGATTGATGGCACAAATCTGGGAAGAATCTGTCAAAACATGTTTTTTTGGTCTACTTACATATAATATGAGGTCTATATCTTTCCTCAGACAATCAAAAATAAATTCCAACAAATTTGAGCTCCATTATAGGTGAGGGTGGAATCTGGGTGGGAGGCTGGAGAGTTACTGCCTTGCCATGATCAGTGGATGCACAATGCCCCTACAGTTATGAAGATGCTTTTCCTTCCTTCCCACCCTTGCTGTTTTAGATTATTTACCATCTATTTCCTAGCGTCTCTTCTTGGTCTCTGAGCATTTCCATAGGTTCCAGATTTTACTTCCTAGCCATACCACCATGATAGTTAAATATTTAACACAAACTGGTCCATCTGGGTTGCTGGGAAGATGGTGGGAGAGAAAAACCTTTGCATCTCCAAACGGCTCCTGAACACACCAAATGGAATATCTGTAATTAAAAGTGAAATCACATCACATCTCATCAAGAGGCCTTCCCTGCCTCCCCCTCTAGACTGTAAGCTCATTGTGGGCAGGGAATGCGTCTGCTATATTGTTACATTGTACTCTTCCAAGCACTCTGCACACAGTAAGCGCTCAATAAATATAACTGATTGAAAGTAAAGTTCATAATAGAAATGGTACTTACTGAGTGCTCATTATGTGCGGTGCACTGAGTGCTTAGGAAAGGTCTAGACTGTGAGCCCGTTGTTGTGTACGGACTGTCTCTATATGTTGCCAACTTGTACTTCCCAAGAGCTTAGTACAGTGCTCTGCACACAGTAAGCGCTCAATAAATACGATTGAGTGAATGAATGAATGAAGATAGGGCCCCCACCCTCGGGTTGCCTATAGTGTAATGGCGGGGAAAGACAGGCAGACCTCAAGTATTTACAAATGGCAGGAAAACAAAGCTGAAACTGACAACAGGAGAAATGAAGATGAATGTGTGAATAATCAGTGAAAAATTTCGTAATGCTAAAGATTGTTGTATAACACGTGCTAAGGCGCAACCTGGGGTGGGTGGAAATGAATTAGGGAAGACTCTCTGGAGGACCTGGGATTTCAGAAGGGTTTGAAGACAGGTAGAGCTGTAGTCCGATGGATCTGAAGGAGATAATAATAATAATAATAAGGATGGTATTTGTTAAGTGCTTACTAAGTGCAAAGCACTGTTCTAAGTGCTGGGGGGATACAGGGTGATCAGGTTGTCCCATGTGGGGCTCACAATCTTAATCCCCATTTTACAGATGAGGGAACTGAGGCACAGAGAAGTTAAGTGACTTGCCCAAAGTCACACAGCTGACAAATGGCAGAGCTGGGATTTGAACCCATGACCTTTGACTCCAAAGCCCGGGCTCTTTCTACTGAGCCACGCTGCTTCTCTAAGGGCACGGACAAGGGTTCGGAGGAGGAACAGTCGAGAGCGGAGCACTGTAAGCAAGTGGGCTCCGGAGGAGTGAGACAATATTGAGAATCATCTTTCTGCTACAGTTGAAGTCTCCCAGAATCGTAGCAAGTCTAGTAATGCCAATTCAGTTTTCTGCTTTTTGGTTATCACTTTAATAATAACATTTGGTTTCATGACTACACATGAAACTTTCGTTTAGTTGAAACTTTACTTTAAACTTTACTAAAACTTTAGTTGAAAGTAGGAATTCCTTGCCAATAAAGGCAATAAGCAAAAAGCCATTAACTTTAGGCCTACACACTGCTAAACGGATAACCATTAAGATTCCAATTGTAAAATACTTTTAGTTCAAGAAAACCCCCAAAAAACAAAACTAGTCATTGCTGTATTAAAATAAATACACTTTAGGATTGGGGGAATTCACCATCATTAAACACTATTTATTGGTTAGTGGGGGTGCATAACAGTATATCAGGAATTTGGGTTAGAGCCACTAAATGAGTCCCAAATTACCATGCACGACTATTTTTTAGACTTTCTACGAAAACAGAGACTAGTCTAACTCTACAAGCAACGCTCCCATGGTGCGTAGGGAACAGAGCACGGGGGGAAATTAAACCCACATCCTTAGTCTGGCAGGATTTCAGCATCCCACAGAGAGAATGAGTTGACAAGCAGACAGTCCCTTGGTGTCCCGCAAGGTCCCACCGAGGCCCTAAGAGCTCTCCGTCTGGCTTTCATCATATAGGCCTTTCTCTTGTGGGAAATGCAGTTTCCAGACAAATTTCCTACTGCTTCTTCTGAGGGCTTGTTCTCAGCTGCACCTCGAAAAGAAGCCTGCATTTCCAGACCACCAGTCTCTACCAACAGAGCTATTCCTGCAAATGTGTTCACTAACACCTACATTGCCAGCTACATCACTGGTAGTTATTACAAGGCTTTCTATCATTCAAGACGACCTTGGGTCGGAGTTGCTCATCGGCAAAGATGAGCAAACAATCTCCACAGCATCGGCGGTGACATGGGCTTATGATTTGTGGCTTCAGCCCGCAGCTTTTGTTTGCAGACACACACACCGTCACAAACCCCCTGGGAGATTTTAGCTACCAGCGAACATTCCCAAGAAGATGAGTCTTTCAAATCCATAGGCCAAGTGTGGAAGAATTCATTTTGATCAGTGGTGGGATTTGGGATATTATTATTATTATGTCATTTCATACTTGGAAGCTGAATTACCAACACTCTT
Organism: Tachyglossus aculeatus; assembly: GCF_015852505.1. Taxonomy (NCBI): domain Eukaryota; kingdom Metazoa; phylum Chordata; class Mammalia; order Monotremata; family Tachyglossidae; genus Tachyglossus; species Tachyglossus aculeatus. Next base: position 36,291,765 of record NC_052067.1, on the reverse strand, counting down.
AGTTTCTTTATTCACACATTTCTTCAACTGATTCTGCCACTCGAGGAATACCCCCTTATCATTATATGCACCAAGGACTTTAAGTGATTTATTAGTATTTACCCCTTCCAAGGAATATTATTCTCCTCTCAAAGAATTCCGTTTGACATTTCCAAGCAACATCATCATCGTCGTTACCGATGTGCATTTACTGAGTATCTATTGTGCACCAAAGTTCTTGGCAGGAAAATCTGATCTCTGATCTTGAAGAGCTTAAAATCAAATACTGTTTAGACAGTACTGAAAAGTCAAAAGCGGATTACTTACAATTATATTTAATTTACTGAGTAAACCCCTCTCCCTCCCTCTTTCGCTTCCACTTCTTCAGTGAGCAAGGACAGGACAAATTCATTATTTCCACAATGTATTAGTATTAGTTAAACAATGAACTCCATTTTAAGAATAAGCAAGGATGAGAGGGGCAATAAGTAAAGTGGTTCCAGACATGGGTGGTGCTAGAAAGAGTTTTAAGGTCACGTGAGAGCATGTGGCGGGAGAGTAATCCATTAGATATATTTAGAAAAATCCTCCCACCTCCTTTCTCCCAGTTTCCTAGATGGAAAGTTTTCCTAACAATCTAAAATTAGATGAATAAGCATGACTAATTAAACAAAGCAACAACGTTGCAATCTCTGAAGTACGGAACAATTCACTGCCCTTGACAGAAGGAGGTTGTATTAATCTACTTTGCTACTGTACCTAATTTCTACCCATGGAAAGCCGATTGGCTTTGGGTAGTGAGAAGGTGAATGCCAGCAACTTTTAGCTTTAGGGGAGAAGACATTCATTCATTCAATCAATTGTATTTAAGACATGTCTTAGACATGAGAAGACATGAGAAGACATGAGACATGAGAAGACATGAGAAGACATGTCTCAGTAAACAAACTAAATTCTTGCAGATGGAGTGAAATGATGTCATCCACATGGTTCCTTGAAGTGATCTTGAAATCGAAAATGGATGGTTTGGTCACATAAAGAATTATGCATAAAGGAGAGTACATCTCCCTCCCTCCCCCTTCATATCCAACCCCACCTTCAAAGTCTTATTAAAGGCATGTTTCCTCCATGTTTCCTTCCCTGACTAAGCCCTCATCTCCTCTTCTCCCTCTCTCTCTTGCGTCACCCTTGCTCTTGGATTTGCACCTTTTATTCACCCCACACTCGGACCTGCAGCACTTACAGAAGCAGCGTGACTCAGTGGAAAGAGCCCGCGGTTGGGAGTCAGAGGTCATGGGTTCTAATCCCGCTCCACCACATGTCTGCTGTGTGACCCTGGGCAAGTCACTTCACTTCTCTGAGCCTCCGTTCCCTCATCTGTAAAATGGGGATGAAGACTGTGAGCCCCACGTGGGACAACCTGATCACCTTGTATCCCCTGCAGTGCTTAGAATAGTGCTTTGCACATAGTAAGCACTTAACAAATGCCATCATTATTATTATATACATATCCAAAATTTATTTATTTATATGAATGGCTGTCTCTCCCTCTAGACTCTAAGCCCCTTGTGGGCCGGGAACACCTCTATTATAATGTACTCCCCTAAGCACTTAGTACAGAGCCCTGTTCATAGTAAGCATTCAGTAAATATGATTGATTGCTTTCACTTCACTTCTTCCTTTTAACCTTTTCTAATTCGTCTCATTCAATCGCATTTATTGAGTGCTTACTGTGTGCAGAGCACTATATTAAGCACTTGGGAAGTACAAGTCGGCAACATATAGAGACGGTCCCTACGCAATAACGGGCTCACAGTCTAGAAGGGGGAGACAGACAACAAAACAAAACATGTAGACATCATCATCTCCACTGGTTAATCAGAATCTATTCATAGATCTATTTAATAACTTTATCTAGGGAGCAGAGTTTAGATGCAAGCACTTTGGACCCAGCCCTTAGCAACTTTCTAGATGGTGTTTGAGTATTATTGCTGGTCAGAACTAATTTAGTGTTTTCAATGAACTAGGTATCGAGTAAATTGACCATGTGGGAATTTGACATTTGCTTCACAGCTTATAGGACAGTCTACTTTCTTTTAGGGAGGTGGAGGAAGAGCAGCAATAGAACTATGGTATTTGTAAACACTTACTATGTGCAGAGCATATATTCATATTCATGTCTGTCTCTCTCTCCAGGCTGTAAACTCGTTATGGTCAGGGAACATGTTTGCTAATTCTGTTGTATTGTACTCTCTCAAGCGCTTAGTATGGTGATCCACAAATCATAAATGCTCAGCACTGGGACATACATAAGATAATCAGGTCCCACATGGAGTTCACATTCTAAATAGGAGGGAGCATAGGCAGTGAATTCCCAGTTGACAAACGAGGGAACTGAAGCACAGAGAGGTTGTGATTTGCCCAAGGTCACACACAGAAAGCAAGTGGAAAAAGTGGGATTAAAATTCAGCTCCTCTGATTCCCAGGTCCATTCTCTTTTCACTAGGCCATGCTGCTTCCCATTGGCTGGTTGCCAATCTCTATTTCCCCAAACCCCTCACCCTGACTTTAGTAACGTCAAATCATTCATTACCAGTTCCAGAATCTCCCGCTGCAAGAAACTCTGTTCAATGGTCTGGAATGATGGGACTTTATTTGACCTCCGAGGCAGAAACTGTCCAATTCTAGCTAGGCTCTGTCCAGAACAAGAAATAAGGCAAGGACCTACCCAGATGGCTCACAATTAAAATTTTGAGGACAAGCCAGGAAATCTCTAAGAGAAAGGAGGGTGAAAAATCCTAAAATACGAGATGGGGTATTGAATATTTTTAATCCTTAGTGGATTGGGATTTTGTGACTTTGAGACTGTCTCCCCAGACTGTCCAACACCAAAATCCATGTCAACCAGAAGGCTTCAGTTCATGATTCTCATAAGCCAGCCGTTTGTGCTCTACAAATAATGATAATAATAATAACAATAATAATGATGGCATTTGTTAAAGTCTTAATATGTGCAAAGCACTGTTCTAAGCGCCGGGGTGGGGGGGGGATACAAGTTGATCAAGTTGTCCCACGTGGGGCTCACAGTCTTAAACCCCATTTTACAGATGAGGGAACTGAGGCACAGAGAAGTTAAGTGACTTACTCAAGGTCATACAGCTAAGTGGCAGATCTGGGATTCGAATCCATGACCTCTGACTCCCAAGCCCATACAAATGACCTAGGTTGGTGCTACTCACTTCCTCTTAGTTTGGCAGAATATAGATGGGTTGAATTTCAAATGATTGAGCATAGCCTGTCTTTTTGGTTTACCACTTTGTAACCAATAATTTTTCTCCCAGGATTTAGATCAATCTTGCAAGTGACTCTGGGGAAATGGTAGCTTGCCAAGTATTCTAAGGCCCCACCCTTTCTACGGCATTTCTATTGGCCATGCATACAGAGTCCAAATCCAAATGAATCTTCAGGCCAAAGGTCACAGAGGGGTCAAGGAGCATCTTTGTGCTTTAATTTGGCTCACTGCTGTCTGATTTTCCTTATGGCAACTGCCTGATTTCCTTTTAGGTCCTTGACACAAGGGCATGCCCTGCTGTGGATGGCAGGTTTTAGTGTTTGCATTCAAATTAATTGCTTGACTTATGATTTTGAACCTATGCTCAAGACTTGTGGGCAATGACCTCACTTTCCCAACCCCAATAAATAAATAATCAACTGTCTTGGAGCTTGATTCCTATTAGCTCCCCTATAGGAAACTCTGGTTCTGCTAGCCACAGCTGGCAGGACCAGCCTTTAGGCAGCTAAAACCAGCATGGACACTCATGAGAAATCAGAAAGATATGACTCTGGGAGGTCAGATCCTGTCTAGAAAATGGAAAGTGGCAGTTGGCATCCAAAATCCCGGGCTCCAGCACGTTTCAGGTTGCGCAACCTATTCTCGGGCCAAACCGGACCACCCCCTTCAGAGACTCAGATCTTCCAAGGGAGAGGGCAGAATTTTCTCCTATCAACTAGGAAATAGTTGCTAAAGGAGGGGTTTATGGGAATCCTGGTAGGTATCCAGTGTGTGTGTGCTTTGCGGTGAAGGGGGGTAGCATCCTGGCAGGGTACTGCGCAGTCAGTCAAAGAGGCAATTCCCTTCAGGGCTGGGCCCAAGACACAGAGGAAAAGTACCTAAAGACGGATGCCAAAACCTCCTTGCCCAACCGGACCTGAGAACCTCTACGTTCATGACTGAGTTACAGCCAGGAACCAATTCTGTGTTTACTTGAGAGGATGAGCTGCTCTTGGAAGGCTGACCTGATTTTTCTAAAGATCGCTGTTGTAAAAAAGGCATTTTCCACAGTTCTGTCAGGGTGCTTCACTTCTGCCCCCAAATAATTGCTCCCTCCAAGCAACTGGAGAATGTCTATGATTGAGAATTTACTTTATCTCTCCATGACATTTAAGAGCATCGACTTGGGAGTCGGAGGATGAGGCTCTAATCCTGGCTCTGCCACTTGCCTGCCATTTGACCCTGGGCAAGTCACTTAACTTCTCTGTGCCTCAGTTACCTCATCTGTAAAATGGGGATAAAGACTGTGAGCCCCACGTGGGACAACCTGATTACCTTGTATCTACCCTAGTGCTTAGAACGGTGCTTGGCACACAGTAAGCACTTAAATAATAATTATTATTTTTATAACCCATATTCTTTGGGGATCCAATTCGCCTTCCCTACCTTCCTCCTTTCAAGTAGTTCCACAGGGTGGTGGGTCTAAGAAAGGAAGGAAAAGGACCAGGGCAACAGAGGAGAGTGAGGGGACTGGAAACATGGCAGGAAATGGGGCATGGAAATGGCTAGTAGCAACCGAGTGGGCAGTAAAGGAAAGGACTCTGGCCAGGGGGAGGATACAACAGGACATATGCTGATGTAATTTAGAGATGAGACGAACCGCTGGGAACTGGCAGTGATAGGAAAGGTTGGCTGAGGTCTCAAAGATAATACTGAAAGGCAGTTTGGTAGAGGGACTGACAAAGGTGGAAGGAGAAGGTTAGCTACCATTCATTCATTCAATCATATTTATTGAGTGCTTACTGTGTGCAGAACACTGTACTAAGCGCTTGGGAAGTACAAGTTGGCAACATATAGAGACCGTCCCTACCCAACAACGGGCTCACAGTCTAGAAGGTAGCCAGATGGGGGAAAAAAGCTGAACAACCTCGGAGGTTATCTCTTTAGACCTGGAAAGAGGCAAATGAGTGGTTCTAGGATATTTTTCTTGTAAAATGAAGCACGTGCAGAATGCACACCTTGTTTTCCCTCTCAATTTGAAACAGTTCTTTTTTCCTAGGTTTTCTTCTCCCATCTCTAATCTCTACTGTTCTCTCCAACTGGGACAGAGCCAAAGCTGAGTTTATAGCAACAGACAGTGGGAATCTAGAGGGATTCCAGTGTCCTGGACTGGAGATATTGCTTACAAGAGAATGTCAGGACTGTAAAAATAAAAAGTCCTCCACTAGGTAGAGGGAAGGGAAAAGGGGATGGAAGCCTAGATTAGCTTCCTCCATGGATCAGTCCAAACCCAGCTATACTGGGGGGAGGAAAAGGAGGAGGAGGAAGCAGGGCTTGTTTTAGGGAATGAAAAGATGCCTCATTTTCCCTGAAGGTCCTCCTATAATTCAATAGTAGAACTTCTATGGTATTGATTTTTTTTAATCAATTTCCCCTTCTAAAATATTTAATCTAAATTGAGCAGGAGTTGAGGGGAATTCAAACTGGTACAGTTTTCTGGGCAAGAAATGGGCAGAAAAACTGGAAGTATTAGATCAGATCAGTTTGCAGCAAATATAAATTACGGAATTAAGAATGGACTCAAATAATGTTACTGAAGCCATGGATGAAGACTGAAATAATGAGTTCTGACTGCTTTTCGGGTGCCACTACACCCCAGCTAACATTTTTTCTTCCTTTTAAACTAACCTACCCACTGTGACTCACTCTAGCCTCGCCCTCCACCAATCCCTCGCTCACACCCTCCTCTGTCTGGCATTCATTTTCCCCCTTGTTTGATAGACCACTGCTCTCCTAATATCTCCTCCTGGGGGCCTTTCCTGATTTATTTTTTTCATATCCCCACTTAATTTATATCCCCAACGGCCATTTTAGCACTTTCAAGTCACTTCCTCCTCTCTGAAATTTATTTTAGTGCCTGGGCTAGATTGTAAGATCCTTGAGGACAGAGATCATGTCTACTTAGTACAGTGCTCTGCATACATTAGGTGCTCGAAAAATACCATCGATTGACTGAATCTGGACAGGAACACAGAGACTCAACTCATTGCCTTTGTGAGCTTTTTTCCTGATTTGCTCCTTAATCCCATTTTTTTCTCAACTAGCAGATGGATCATATCGTCTCACTTGTTACACTGAGTCGCAGAAATGAAGAGCTGCATGGTACCCTCAGAGGTCTTCGGGCCCAGCCTTTATGCAGGCAAATTACAAAACCGTCCAAGACAGATGCTTGTCCATTCTTTTCAGATCTCCAAGGATGCAGACACCACAACCTCACCCTAAGCAGCCTACAGTGCCCTAAGGGACAACATAATTTAATCAAAATAGTAGAGAGGAAAATTATCTAACTAAAATTCATCAAAGGGAAGTTTTCTGGGCAAGAAATGGGCAGAAAAACTGGAAATATTAGATCAGATCAGTTTGTAGCAAATATAAATTACAGAATTAAGAATGGACTCAAATAATGTTAGAGACCACAGATGAAGACTGAGATCACGAGTCCTGACTGCTTTTTGGGTGATATATTTCTGATGTGAACTAAAGACAGCAAGAAACTAGATATTAACATGCCTGTTGTGGCTGCCTATTTACAATTTGATTATTGATGGCCATTCCAGAATATCTTTGAGTGAAAGTAAGAATGAATAGGAATAACTTTCCAATTCCCTAGCTGAAGTTGGATAGTACTTTTATTTTTTCAAAGCACTTTAATATCAATTATTTCATTCAAAATGGTGCAGGAATCATGACACCACTTCTACTATAAAAGATGACAAAACTTGGGTGGAGAGGTAAGTGGCATGCCTAAAGCCGATCATTCAATCAATTAGTGGCATCTATTGAGCATTAACTTTGCTCAGAGGACTGTACTAAGTGCTTGGAAGAGTACATTTGATGCTGATACTAATAATAGTACTATAGTAACAATAATATAATAATAATACTAGGCTTAGTAGGTGCCAGGCACTGTACTAAGCACTGGGGTAGATACAAAATAACCAGATCAGACACAGTCCCTGTGCTACATGGGACTTACAGTCTAAGCAGGAAGGAGAACAGGTTTTTAAACCCCATTTTACAGATGAGGAAACTGATGTCCAGAGACGTTAAGTTACTTGCCTCAGGACAGGCAATAGGCAAGTGGGATTAGATGCCAGGTTCTCTCAGGTCCAGGCTCTTTCCACTAGGCTAAGCTCTCGCTGGCAGACAGGATCTCTAGTGTAAAAGAGTTTTCAGTCTAGCAGGAGGGGCTTACTATCTAATGGGCCATACACCAGACTAGTAATTGACCTAAAACCCATGTGCTTTCCATGGATCCACAATGCCTCCACAGTGATTTGATTGGGCTATAAAAAGTTGCTTTTTCGTTAACCTTGACTTCACAGGCAATACAACATGTAGAGAAACTTTCCTCTTCCAAGTAGTCTGAGTTGTGTTTTCCCAGACTCTGAACTAGCTTTGACAGAAGGACCCAGTTCTTTGGTTTGAAAGCAACAATGGTCTCCTAACACCCTCGAGATGCCTCCAATCTACACAAAGTGATAGGGTCCTTTAAGAAGGCTTTTTCCTACTTGGTTTCCCTAAATGTTTGTCACAGGCGATGGAAAGCCCACTAGCAAATTCCACACAACAGCTCCCACCATGAACCCCAACCCGGCCGATCATGTTAAGACACGATACAGTCTTCAGCTTGGTAATTCAATTTACAATTTTGATCATTTATAGTTGATGCAAACTGACTTCTGCTTTAGTTTTCCAATCATTTCCCCTCTGACTCCTGCTAGCAAGAATTCCCCTGACAAATCTTAACTAGCCTGCTTCCTCACTGCTCCTTTGATTGAATTAGGTCCGTTCTCAAGGGAAGGGCTGAATGGTTTAGTGTACCAAATGGGGAGGGCAGGAATCAAGGGAGATGGACATTATAAATGATGGTCCCAGTGGCTGGTGGAAATCTGGCATGCATCTCTGAAACACAGTTATGGCAGATACTGGAAGCCTTTGTACTTTAATGGGAGTTTCAGACCCATGGGTATTTGCAGGTTGTTCAGGGTGAGCGGCAAGGTACCTGCCTTGGAAAATTTAAAGTTATCTGGCTTCATTTGTCAGCCTACAGGAGACCATTCCCTTTGAAGGCTAGAGGAAGAAGAAAAATTGGGGCCCATAGAGTAAGCAATGGAAACTCCCCCATTAAATCAATCCGATGGAGCAAATTCAAAACCTTTCACTTTTAATTAACCTTTCCACACTTGCTAGGCTCCAAACGATGCAACCTAAGACAGCAGCAGTAATCTGAAGAAAATGGTTTCATTTTATTAAAAATTTTTACTTGCTCACACCCTGATTCTTTTTAGTCTCAGGCTAACTTGCCCAAGTGTTTCAAATAATCTGGCCCAGTAAAATGTACTGTTTAGTCTTTCATCCATCCAATGTTACTAATCTTTTGTACGAACCTTGGGAGAGCAGCCAAATAACTAAAGTGCTGACGAGAAAGGAACAGGTTCTTTTTAGATCCTTCCGATGCCCCCCCCCTCCCCCCCATCTTAGTTGTAGGACTCGAATCTCTCTAGGGCAGATGCAAACTCTTCGATGTAGCAAAGAGCCAGTACACTGCAGAAAAAGAATAGCCTCTCCAAAAGGTAACAACGTAGATCCTACTCAGCCTAGTCTTAATCAAGACACCATATTTCCAAATTTTGTTGTCACCCTGTTCAAATATTCTAAAAGAGAGTTGTGTTGGAAATGAAAAATTTTCTCCCCAAGAGCTTGCCTTCACCTCTTCCTGTATCCACCCCTGAAGTCACAGAGCTGATTCTCCATGGCAACAGACTGTGAGGTCATAAACAAAGGATTATGATTTCACTGCTGGGCTCGGCAGGAGGGCTGGAGCAGGCAAGGAGAAAGCTCTCTATCCCAAGACGATTATCATCTTTTGAAATTAGCAACTGTCACGAAGGGAATTGAACGGGCTTCTGATGAAGGAAAACCCTTTTGTGATTTACTGTTTGCCAATCCGGCATGGGTTTCAATGCTTTCAGCTCTAAAACAATATTTCCAAAGGCAGGGGACGAAAATGCTCAGGAAAATTCTTTCCCGAGCACTCATCACACCATATCACAAACCCTAAAGACTAGTTAAACCCCTGGGGAATGGGAATCTTTTAATCTTTATCTTCCCTAAATGGTGAGAATGTAACTACACATTTTCCCTTAATCGCCACCTCAAAGGAATCCTGACCACAGCCTAGAATCGTGTTTAATTAGCAATTAATTGTATCCTCTCAGAGGAATCCTGAGATAGACTTCTCTAGAACAGCTGGTCTTTTCTGAAGACTGAGGAGAGTGTCACATACAGACACACTGTGAGGGGAACAGCTGCTCTCAATCTCAGGGGACTGAGGGGAGGGGCTTGTTACGTGGCATACTTGAGGCTACAACTAGAATAACTCAAAAAATAATAATGATAATAACAACGACAGCAACAAGTATTCGTTAAGCGCTTCCCAGATGCCAAGCACTAAGTGCTGGGTTCGATACAAGATAATCAGTTCGGATCCAGTTACTGTCTCACATGGGGCTCATGTTAAAACACTGTCTCTTCATTTTAATGAATATGTTGGTATAATAAAGTGTGCCAAAAGATGTAGAGGGTAAACATGAGGAAGATTGGAGAGGCGGGAGGGCTAGGAGAGAGAATTCTCTGAAAAGGCACCCCCAGTTGCTTTCAAAAGCATTTGAAGTTGAACTCACTGGGCAAAGGGTTTCTAGCTAAGTTGTTTGCACCACAGCCAGGATTTTCCTCCTCTTTTTAATGGGGCTTCCTGCTGCTTCTGATACACTGCCACCGGGTACGACTGAAGCAAGGTCTGTCGGTCATACTGCAGTCACCTCATTATGGTGGCCTTAATGAACTCAATTCATGCTACGGTACGGGCCGGCCTTCCCTTGGGGACTAAGTTAACCTATTCATTAATACCATCTGAACCTTTGTGGTATTCCTTTGCTCTCTCCCTGCGGCTTTTCTTTTTGCTATGAGTTGGCAGAGGGCGAGGGGCTGTCCCTTGATGGCTAGCTCTCTCCTGGCACAGGGAAATGGGAAAAACTGCTTGCCCAGCACATGGGATTTTTTTTTTTTTTGCAAACTGCAAATCCCACTGGATGAATTTCACAAGGCCAGAAGAGAATTTCCTCCCTAGATGGGTCCTAGATGGGTGTTAGGACAGGGGAGGGCGATAATTCTGCCCCATGGCCATTTTTGAGACTGTTGAAGCAGGCGTAGCCCACATGCTTCCAAGGAAAAGAGAGATATCATCTTGGCTTTGAGGCAGCTGTGGACTTCCACCTCATAATAATTATAATAATAATGGCATTTATTAAGTGCTTACTATGTGCAAATCACTGTTCTAAGCGCTGGGGAGGTTACAGGGTGATCAGGTTGTCCCACGGGGGGCTCACAGTCTTAATCCCCATTTTACAGATGAGGGAACTGAGGTCCAGAGAAGTTAAGTGACTTGCCCAAAGTCACAGAGCTGACAAGTGGCAGAGCTGGGATTTGAACCCATGACCTATGACTCCAAATAATAATAATAATGATAACATTTATTAAGCACTTACTATGTGCAAAGCACTGTTCTAAGTGCTGGGGAGGTTACAAGGTGATCAGGTTGTCCCACGGGGGGCTCACAGTCTTAATCCCCATTTTACAGATGAGGGAACTGAGGCCCAGAGAAGTTAAGTGACTTACCCAAAGTCACACAGCTGACAAGTGGTGGAGCCGGGATTTGAACCCATGACCTCTGACTCCAAAGCCTGGGCTCTTTCCACTGAGCCACGCAGCTTCCCACTGAGCTGCGGTGAGTCAGGCTGTTGCTAACTATTCCCATGAATGGTTTGGTGCAAGGATTAGTGCAGTTTTCATTATTTCTTATAGGAAACTATTTGTCGCTTAATGCTTTCTCGCTAAACACTCTGCTGTCACTGAATCAATTGAGAGTCTTCAATGAGGTATAGTAGGAGTTACCTGTAGTTGGATACCAGTAAATATGGGGGTTGGAAATTTTAGTTACAAGCAAATGGACAGAGAGAAATGAGAATGTAACCCCTAGACTGTAACCCCCAACTCTAGACTGTAGGGAACATGTCTACCAACTGTTATACTGTACTCTCCCAAGTGCTCAGTACAGAGCTCTGCACATAGTAAGTGCTCAATAAATACGCCTGATTCATCACCATGCCCATTCCTCACATTTCGCAGTTTGCAAAAATGGGCAGATGTGACTTATGTCAGGTCACACAATGACCTGGCCTGAGTTTTTTTGATTTCCAATCCAGTCGCTAGAGAATATTACCTGCCTCTCTGCCTTGAGGCCCCAGTGTATTTGAGAGAAAAAAAGTGTCGAGAAGATGACAAAGCTGTGAAATAGTTTAGCCTCTGCATGACACATGGCCATCCCTTCCATTTCCAGGAAGTCATGTCTCTAGGAAAAAAAACGCAAGGTCTTTTTGCCTTTTGTAACTCCTGTTCTGCCAGAGAACCATTATGAAAGTTTCAAATTTCAGCCCTTCTAATATGCTGGGTGCTGTCCATAAGAGAGTGAGGCCTTTTAGATCCACTTGCCAAACATACTGCAGTTTCAAGAACGCCTGCGGAGGAAAGTCAGGCCTGATTTGTGGTCCAATTATAGAAATGGAGCTCCCTTACAAAGACGGGCTGATTTAACAATCAGCTTCTTCAAAGTCCCTGCCACCACCCAAAAGCCCTCCCAACGGGCAACCAGTCAGGGAGAAGTCAAGATGAAAATGCCTGGAATGTTGGTTTTGGGGAAGATCCTGGTGTTCCGGCATGGCCAGGTGGATAGAGCGTGGGCCTGGAAATGAGAAGCTCATGGGTTCTAATCCTGGCTCTACCCCTTGTCCCCTTACCTCCTCACTGTACCTCGTTCTCGCCCGTCCCACCGTCGACCCCCGGCCCACGTCCTCCCCCTGGCCTGGAATGCCCTCCCTCCACACATCCGCCAAGCTAGCTCTCTTCCTCCCTTCAAAGCCCTACTGAGAGCTCACCTCCTCCAGAAGGCCTTCCCAGGCTGGGCCCCCGTTTTTGTCTCCTCCTCCCCATACCCCCGGCCCTACTTCCTTCCTCTCCCCACAGCACCTGTATATATGTCTGTACAGATTTATTACTCTATTTATTTTACTTGTACATATTTACTATTCTATTTATTTTGTTAATGATATGCATCTAGCTTTACTTCTATTTATTCTGATGACTTGACACCTGTCCACATGTTTTGTTTTATTGTCTGTCTCCCCTTTCTAGACCGTGAGCCCGTTGCTGGGTAGGGACCGTCTCTATATGTTGCCAACTTGTACTTCCCAAGTGCTTAGTACAGTGCTCTGCACACAGTAAGTGCTCAATAAATACGATTGAATGAATGAATGAATGAATGAATGCTTTGTGACTTTGGGCAAGCCACTTTACTTCTCTGTGCCTCAGTTGTCTCATCTGTAAAATAGGGATTAAGTCTGTGAGCCCGACAGGGACTGTGTTCAACCCAATTTGCTGGTATTCCCCTCCAGCACCTAATTCAGTGCCTGGCACATAATAAGCACTTAAATATCACAGTTATTATTATTATTATTATTATTATTATTATTGTTATCCACAATCTACCTGACTTGCAGTGTGATGGCTTGTGTTGCCTGGACCACTTTAATGCGGCTGATCTTGCTCTCAGTGAGACTGCCCAGGAAGGAGGTTGCTAAGCGCTTAGTACAGTGCTTTGCATACAGTAAGCACTCAATAAATACTATTGAATGAAGGGAGGTGACCATATAGAGAAGAGTTCACCTGATCTTTACCTACAGTCCCTCAATGTTAGCTCTAGCCTTTAACCTTTTACAGGCTATCTGGTTTTTGGTTTCTGACTGCTCTCAGGCTTGTTGAAGATCCCTGTTAACACTGAGGGCATCTTTTGGTCATTTTTCTCAGTCACCTGCAAAGAGAGGTGGCTGCTATTGCCAACTGTTTATTGTGTAGGTTTCTGAAATAGTTGCCAGAAGACACCAAAAACTCCATATAAGATTGGAGGGAATCATTATTACTATTATCTGTTAAGACCTTACAAGAGTTTATCCTTTGACTAGTTGTAAAATGGGGTTTGTCGTTTACATGCTTCCCTGCTATTTATATTCTGTTTCCAATCTGTCACTTGCTTCACCATCTGGGTCAACTGCAAGGCAACTGGGCTCGGATTTGGAGGAATTTTGCTTCTTAAGAAAGACCCATGGACCCTACCAGGGTGGTTTGGGATTTTTAAATGATTCCTTCCTCCTGACCCAGTACTTGAAACAGTGTTATCTTTCTTGGTTTGAGACGCATCTTGAAGCATGAGATGTTTAGGCAGAAAATCAATCATAAATAATCCACAGAAGTACTATTAACTGGGCATTTTGGGTACAACAATCCCCTTGAAGATCCTTATAAAAAATTCAGATGGATAAGAATAAATCCTTTGCACACAGAAAATACTGACCTTCCCAAGAACTTGGTGCATTTTTAAATCATGCACAGTCATATAATAGCAATGACATGTGTTCACTAACTCCTCTCCGCCTAAGGCTCAAAGCTCTTGACAGACATAATTCCGCTCATCCCCTGATGAGGAAACAAGACAATTATTTGCCTCATTTTGCATAATGGGGGAAATATAGCACTGAGACATGATTTTCCAACGGTCACACAGTGAGTCAGCTGCAGAACTATGATAAGGCCACAGGGATTTGAAGTACATACCTACATTGTTCAGTTGACCACAGCAGTTCAACTTAAATTCCCTGTGGTATTTCATTCGTCAGCTTTGTGTGTACTGAAGAGAAGAGGTGAATGCGGGGCAATAGCTTCATGTGTATTCTCTTATTTCATAGCCTTTTCAACTCCCAAATTTAAAACAGGGGACTACCAAGAGCTAAGAAAGGAGTCTCTTCTTGTAATTCACAGAATAAAGGTAGTGTCTAAATAGGCTTAAATTGAAAAGCACTTGAGAGAAGGACTGGGTCTGTTCTTTAGTGAACTTCTAGCACCTCGTTAAGGGCTATATGCAGCTTGTGGGGCTCATTAAATAAATAAATGAATGAATATTTAATGATGATTGCAGCTGGTCATATGGAAGAGTGCCTGGGACACCAGGTACATAGCCTCAAAACAACCTGGGATTTAACTTTCTCAAAGGAATTTGGGCTTTTCACAGTTGTGAACCCACTAGAGGTCACCCCTACCTAAAGGAGACTCAAATTCTCTGCTTTGACAGAATTTGGAATCTCCTGTCCCAGTCACCTCCCCATTGCCATCAAGTCTAAGATACTTTCAGCCCCTACCAATGGAGGACTTTTCCTTGGATGTTAAAATATTTCAGTATCCCAGGCCCTACCACTACAGCATTTTCTGCCCCTCCCACCACCCCACTGGTCAGGAAAATGGAAGAAAGGACTTACAAGACTTCTTACTTATACACAATAATTTTCCAGTCCCACCTACAATCCTACTTGGGAAAGCTTAATCCTTGCTGTTGAATTATAAAAACGCTGGAGAACCTGACAAAGCCTACAAGCTTTGTCTTAATACAAGCTCATCTGTCTTAATCAGATCAGAAAATGTCGCCCATGGTCTCTCCCAAGCAAGATGCCTTAAGTAGTAATATTCAAGGAAATCTATCCCCAGTTATTTCCTCCTCTTCATCTTTGTCCTTCACAATCACTCCTTTCATTTCTTCCTCCTCTACTCCTAACTGGTCTTCTCTCTCTAAACTTACGCATTGCAATAAGTCATCTATTTTCACAGTTTTATTGCCTGCACATATATGACTCGCAGGTGGACATCTCCATCTTCTCCTCTGCTTCCCCTAGGCACACAGAAGACAGAAGTCCACCGTCTTTGAAAGGTACTTTCATTGACTTACCAACTGTACTGTTTGAGGTCATATATATCAAATCTCTACCTAGATTGTCCTGCCATCTATTACAGTATAACTCATTATCTTTTAAAGTTTTGGCTCTTCTTGGTATTCTCGTATTTTTGGAGTCTTCTTTGACTTCTCTACTATTTCTTCTATTGCTCGTTCTTCCTCTATCATTTTCTCAGGAAAGGATTATAATGTTCTCATTATTCAGCAAGAACTGCCTCAGCTCCTAGGTTGGTGCCATGGTAGGCTTAGGAGCTATGATTCATTCATTCATTCATATTTATTGAGTGCTTACTGTGTGCAGAGCACTGTACTAAGCGCTTGGGAAGTACAAGTTGGCAACATATAGAGACGGTCCCTACCCAACAGCGGGCTCACAGTCTAGAAATCCATGTGCAGATCAGTTTCTGACTGATCTAGTTTCCAGGAAGGTCCAGGGAGTTAACAGCTGCTCTACTAATGGGTGACTGGGATTGGATCTATGAAATGACTGTAGTGTACTTTCCAAGCGCCTAGTACAGTGCTCTGCACACAGTAAATGTTCAATAAATATGACTGAATGAATATTAATCAACTGCACAAAGGCCTTTTCAAGACAACTGAGTTCACTGTCTATGTGACTTTGGGCAAGTCACTTAACTTCTCTGGGCCTCAGTTACCTCATCTGTAAAATGGGGATTAAGACTGTGAAACCCATATGGGACAGGGACTGTGTCCAACCTGATTACCTTGTATTTACCCCAGTGTTTAGAACTGGGGTAGTGTTTGGCACATAGTAAGCACTTAAATACAATAATTATTAGTTATCACTATTAGGATTCAGCAACAATGTTTCCTTCATCTGAGAATGTGGCAGAATTAGTGCTGCAGTGCAGCAGTGGCTTTGCCCTCAGTTTTCTTATCAAAATATGAGAATTTAAACTATTTGCCTACTTCAGATTTGTGGGCATTTGTTAAGCACCTACTATGTGCCAGGCACAGTACTACGTGCTGGGGTGGATCCAAGCAAATCGGGTTGGACACAGTCCCTGCCCGACATGGGGCTCACAGTCTCAATGCTTATTTTAAAGATGAGGGAACTGAGGCCCAGAGAAATGAAGTGACTTGCCCAAGGTCACACGCTAGACAAATGGCGGAGCTGGGATTAGAACCGTTGCCCAATAAGCATTAAAATATTTACCTTTTTCCATTTTATAAGGCTAATTTTCCCTTTGGAGGGAAAGGTCCATAGGAATGCTGTTTTAAACAGAGATGCCCCCAACCCATCCGGCAGAAGCTGTCTGTCATTGCAAGCGAGCATTCTGAGCTACAGGAAACCATATTTTTTCTCTTCCCTATCCCTAGGGTCTCCTCTAGACCAGGTAAAAATGAATTAGCTTTCATCAGGTCTATCAGTGGCTCACAAATGCTCTTTTTTGCCTTTCATCCTGAGCAAACAGGAAATCCGTGGCCGCGGGCACCACACTCCAAAGCATGGAACAAAACCAATCTGAGGTCTGGACTCTTTCAGGAAGTCTGGCCTCCTGACCGTATACAGTACAGTTGATAATGCAATGGAAGTGCCTTTCAAAGACAATGGACTTCTGTATTCTTTCAGATCTTCGGCAATATTTTCATAATTGACCAACCAATTGGTCACTTCTCTCATTAACTGGATCCTGGGATACAGATGAGACACAGTTCACCCCAACTTCAAAGCCATCCTAAAAACCCATCTTCTCCCAAAAGATTTCCCTGGTTAATGCCTAACACCCAAAAGTCACATAAGTACAATAGCACTTAGGTACTTCTATCTGTCCTTAGCACTTTTGAAGACTGTACTGTATAAGCATACTAAATTATTTAGTCACTATTTCACCCGACTACTATATCTAATATCCTTGTTCTTCCTCTTGTTCCTTCAGTCTTAAATAATTTAAGACTGTCATTTCACTCATTTGATTCTCAAAACCCTAAAGGACAGCCTCTGTCTGTGGTGATTTGCTTCTGATTTGCTCCCAAGTGCTTAACAGTTTTCTACTCATCATCAATCGTATTTATTGAGCACTTACTGTGTGCACAGCACTGAACTAAGCGCTTGACTCAATAAATAGCATTGACATGATGTGGCAAACTCTGGATTTTCTTA
The DNA here is from genome assembly GCF_015852505.1 of Tachyglossus aculeatus. NCBI lineage: Eukaryota > Metazoa > Chordata > Mammalia > Monotremata > Tachyglossidae > Tachyglossus > Tachyglossus aculeatus. Next base: position 36,274,434 of record NC_052067.1, on the reverse strand, counting down.
ATTCCAGCAATTACAAAATATCCTCTCTGAGTAGTTCCCTTTTCCATTTAACTCTCTTAGTGCCTTTCTTTTTGGCCATTCATTTGCCTGGCTTTTGATGAAACAGAAGGGAAAAGACCTTAAATTCCTAAAGGGATAGTTTGTTCCATCCATTCACTCTGTAATTAATCTGTGGAAGGCAGTGTTACCAGGATCAAATAAGGGAGCACTTATTCCTTGGCAGTATTAATAGAACAGCTGTAGGGAATCAATATTAGATTCTGGTGGATAAGATCTCTGCTATTCAACTGGTTAACAGCTTTTTCTGAATTCTAATAACCTGTGCATTAGGGGAAAACCCATTAATACATGATTAAAAAGACCTTTAAGCTTTAATGCTGTTAAAAATACCCTCTTTACAGGGGGTGGTGATTATTTATAGTCTTGCAAGGAATGAGCTATCCTCTGTCCTGCCTGGCCACCATGAAATCCAAGCATTTGGTCTTCTCATGAGGTAATGGCCTGCTCTTGGGAACAGCAGCAGGGGGTTCAGCTCCTGCTTTGCTTGGGATGAGTCATCCTGAAGCAATCTATGTGACACTAGGCCTTATCATAACTATTGGCCTTTTTAAGTCGATTAATAAAAAGAAATCCATTCAAATGGGATTTTTTTTTAGTAAAGTATATTATCTTTGGTGAATCATTTCAATCAAACTGTCCAGTGACCCAAGTTGGGTAGGAACTGCTCAAATAAACTTGGGGTTAAAACATGACCAGCATACCTTCTTAATAAGTTTTTAACTCCCACTTTTGAAGTCAGCTTATCCTGAGTTCAGGTTTCCTCTGACTGGTTAGCACATCATGAACCAGTTCCTATTGCTAAGCTTTTAAATTTTAGCTACAAGCATTAAAAAAAAATCAAACTGAGGCAGTGGCAATGGCTAGGGAGAAGATGAAAAGTTTGCTTCCAAAAACTGTTTTAGCCAACGTGCAGTTTTTCTTGGTTTTGTTTAGTAATTGCAGTCAACAGACAAAGGTTACCCAAACTCCCAATAAAAGTGAGCTAGAAATGATTGAATGAAGGTTCCCTCCATGAATTTTCCATATATAAAAAATGTATCATTAAGCTTTTTTAGCTGCATCTTCTGCACACAAGAGAAAGGAATGTTCCAACGTCTCAACTCTAGCTAAACCTGGGAGGAGAGTCAAGGAAAATGCATTTGTCATTTTGGTGATTTCAAACATGTAAGAGGAGCAGAACACACTCCTGAGCCGTTTGAATATTTTCTTTTCAAGTCTATGTCTAATGGACTACTTGCAGCGACTGCATCAAATGTTTCAATGTTCTTTAGGTTGTAAAAGCAAAATCCCACGGTATAAATTGGCTTTCTTGTCAAGTTAGGCACTCTGCCTCATTAGAGAATTGAATTTAGTCGCCCTCACAATCCTATATGTTAAAAAAAAAAGAGGGATGAAAAATCCTTTCAGCATTGTTACTCAAGGTGCCTTATAGGCTTCATGAACCAAACCACAAATTATGGAACGCTTTAAATTACTATGGCAGATAAACATAGAGAAAGGCAGGATAGTTTTTCTATCATCTTTGTCTGTCTTTCCCCAATTATCTGTACAGGTTACCACAGAGAGAGGGAGGAGGGGAGGAAGGGAGGAAGAAAGACAGGCTACTCTCGTTAAAAATAAACTCCATCTCTTCTTTGGTTTAGAACCCTGTTGATCTGTGACATGCCGTCTGTTGGTTGCTAGGCAACATCATCAGTGATGCTGCTTATGGACCCTGGCCATTAATTACTACTTTCAAGTTATTTACTTATGTATTTATTTTAGATTCTTGAATGTGCACAGAATCCAAAGAAGCACCTTTACTTTATGTATCAACAGCATTTCTGGGATTTTCAGTGGCTCTATAATGGGGATAATGGCTCACAACCATGGGACCCAAAGTTTGTATTTCAATCATAGAGTTGCCTCACATTCCCAGGAGTCTCACAAGTCTCTTCACTGGATAGATTCCAGAACTCTTAAAAGAAAGTCAGTTTTTTTCCACTTTCATCCTCAACCTGGCCTCCCATATTTTCCTTCCCCATTTTTTTAAATTAACACTTTAATGTATTAGGAAGTCTGTTTTAATGAAAAAGTGTTAATGGGATAAGGTAATCACAATTATAATTAGGGAATATGAGGCACAGATGAAATACTGTTATAATTGGGAATAGTCCAGGATAAAGTGATCTCAGGAGGGAGTACGAAAGGGCAGATGATATATGATGGCACAGGGAGGGATTAGGAATTGATGAAAATCTGATCTAATTTCTTTTGATGAGACCCCATCCACGACTATCTTATGCTGCCCCGAGTAGAATGTTGATCAGATCCTGTCCTCCTTTTAATTATAAGCGCTTAGTACAGTGCTTTGCCCACAGTAAGTATGAATGAATGAATTAATTCCTGGTTCCACAAATTCCACCTTTCCCCTGTTTCAGGCGCCGTCAGGGTTGAGCTAATCAGAGCCACTGCCCAACCTCCCACTTGATGCCACTGTGGCTGAAGTCATCCTCGTCAGGCTGTGAGACCCAGTTAGATGATGATGATGATGGTATTTGTTAAGTGCTTACTATGTGCGAAGCACTGTTCTAAGCGCTGGGGAGGTTACAAGGTGATCAGCTGTGTGACTTTGGGCAAGTCACTTAACTTCTCTGTGCCTCAGTTCCCTCATCTGTAAACTGGGGATTAAGACTGTGAGCCCCCCGTGGGACAACCTGATCGCCTTGTATCTCCCCTAGTGCTTAGAACAGTGCTTTGTACATAGTAAGCGCTTAATAAATGCCATTATTATTATTATTATTATTATTATTATTATTATCAGGTTGTCCCACGGGGGGGCTCACAGTTTGAATCCCCATTTTACAGATGAGGTAACTGAGGCCCAGAGAGATTAAGTGACTTGCCCAAAGTCACGCAGCTGACAGTTGGCGGAGCCGGAATTTGAACCCATGACCTCTGACTCCAAAGCCTGGGCTCTTTCCATAGCTTTAGTTAGACACTGACCTCTTCTCTTGGCCCCCATGGGGATAGGCTGCCAGGGTCACTGCATCTCATTAATTAATCAGTCAATCATATTTAATGAATATAGGGCACTGTACTAACTGCTTGGGAGAGTTCAGCACAACAATGTAACAGACCAATTCCCTGCCAGGTTTTGGATGGGTAGGTGGCCCCTTGGCTTAGCCAGGGGGCCATGCCCTGCCAGGAGGGAGCAAAAAGTGAAACCTTCACCATGCATCATCTCCCAGCCCTCTTTTAATGTTGCCAGCTTGTACTTCCCAAGCGCTTAGTACAGTTCTCTGCACACAGTAAGCACTCAATAAATATGATTGATTGCTTGATTTTAAGTCCAGAGGGCAAGGGAGGCTTGCCACGGCAGCCCACCTTATCCACAGCTAATGGCTTTGTCTCCCCTGGTGCCTAGCCCTGGAGGGCGATCACCCCACCGCAATGGAGTTAGTGATGTCCTCCCTAATGTGTTAGAATAATAATAATAATAATAATAATGGCATTTATTAAGCACTTACTATGTGCAAAGCACTGTTCTAAGCACTGGGGAGGTTACAAGGTGATCAGGTTGTCCCACGGGGGCTCACAATCTTAATCCTCATTTTACAGATGAGGTAACTGAGGCCCAGAGAAGTGAAGTGAGTTGCCCAAAGTCACATAGCTGACAATTGGCGGAGCCGGGATTTGAACCCGTGAACTCTGACTCCAAAGCCCGGGCTCTTTCCATTAAGCCACGGTCAGAAGGGCTAATGACTCTCAGTGCAATACCTGGGAGAAACCTCTGATACTGGGAGAACAGGGGCTTCTTATTTGACAGATCATTTCGCACGGGAAGTAACTGAAGTGAAGAAGGAGTTTGAGCATCTCAAAGCCTTTGAAGAAGTGAAGGTGAAGCTATCGAACTCATCCTCTCCTAACTCTTGACCTCATAATTTCATAGCTCTTTCAATTCTGATGCCTCACTGACACCTGCCTCAGAGCAAAACTCTCTCTTTCTCCTTAGCTATGACAGTGAAAAGACAATTTTAACATCATTGTACAGAAAGGACTCACCTTTTCCTTTCTCCTTTCACACTGCCCTAATCTTCCAGGAATTCCTATCCCGTTGAATGATTGATTGACAGACTACAGAGTGTTAATAGCCCTGCTCCAGGGAGTACTCACTGATGGCATCTGCTTTGGTTTACCTCAAATGATGACAAATATTGTTTCCATTTGCCGGCACTGTATTCAGTCAATTAATCAACCGATCAATAGTATTTATTGAGCAGCTGTGTGCAGAGCCCTTCACTAAATGCTTGGGAAAGTGCAACAGAATTAGTAGGTCTGATCCCTGCCACCAAGGAGTTTACAAGTTAATCGGGAGACAGACACAAATGTTACAGGTAGGAGGAAGTAAAAGAGTATAAAAACATGAACGTAAGTACTGGAGGTAAAGAGGAGGGTGACGGGCAACTCTGTGGCTTAAAAAAAATCTTTTTAAATGCTAAATTCCACTTCAAGCAGGGAGCCTTATCCCTAATTACCTGGTTGGTGGCTTTGCTCTCATTACATTTTAGTGACACATCCATTTCTTCCCTTATATGAAATCTTTGGGAAACACTTGAGGGGCTCTTCTAATCCTCATAAATCTGGAATTACCCCAATTATGAACTGACACAGCATTAGAGGGAGTGGTGGGCCCCCATTTCCTAAACATCACCATCTCTTCAGTGGACATTTAATTAAAGCTTCTGGGCATTTAGCCTTAATTAGTTTCCATCATCAGAGCTGATATAGATTTTCTTTTTAAATCAGGCAAACCAATAAAAATGTACTTCAACATTGCTACTTGGGAAATAAATTGATCGTATCATTTTGCAGATAGGAGAATTATCACCTCACCAGAAATAATCCTCGCCTTGGTATTTAAATTAAATTGACCAGAAATACTAATCTTTGAAGGAAGTAGAGAAAATCACTGTAAATGAATCACTCTCATGCTGACGACTCTGTACATTAAGTTTTTGTCTCAATTTTCCTTGATCTCAACTCCAAATTGGAATAAAAAGACACGATACTAATTAATGACACGTTTTGAAACAGTTCTCTTTTGAGATGTTCAAAGAAGGCCATAAAATCTTTTCAGAGAGCTTCAAAATAATCTCTGAATCTGCAGAAATTTTCATCTGAGAAAATTTTCAGGAATCCACCGACATTTAACAATGCCATTTTTCCTTCTTCCTATCCAAACCTATCTCAGCCTTGGCTTCCTGCCTGCATACAACTAAGAACACCTAGCAGTTTTCCCACAGTCACACGCACCCCAATGCGTGACAGGGAGAAGTAAATACTTTATGAAAAGGGGAAAAAAACTGATGATCACGGGGATTAAGTGCCCATCATCTGAATGAATGGAACAAAGATCCCAATCGAATCTTCTGTCGTGCTGAGAAGGCAGGGACCGAATCAGTACTACACTCCCCACGGACACTCAATACATACCTAACTTCATGTCTTCTGACCCACAACCATTTTATGACTGCGACTTGTTTTCTGGGGCAAGATATTTGAAACATCTGCTCTTTGTTCTGGGTTGAAATAATCCTTTTCTCAGGAGCTCGAAAGGGCAATTATAACAAAAGCAAAGTATGTCAAAAGGATGTATTTGAGCGGGAAATCACATAGACAAGCAGAGTGTCAGTGGCTGTGCCCTGGTTCCTACCTCAAACAGGAGGCTCACTTAATAATAATAATAATAATAATAATAATTATGGCATTTATTAAGCACTTACTATGTGCAAAGCACTATTCTAAGAGCTGGGGAGGTTACAAGGTGATTAGGGTGTCCCACGGTGGGCTCACAGTCTTCATCCCCATTTTTACAGATGAGGTAACTGAGGCCCAGAGAATAATAATAGTAATAATAATGATAATGGCATTTGTTAAGGGCTTACTGTGTGCAAAGCACTGTTCTAAGTGCTGGGGGGATACAAGGTGATCAGGTTGTACATGGGGCTCCCAGTCTTAATCATCATTTTACAGATGAGGTAACTGAGGCCCAGAGAAGTGACTTGCCCAAAGTCACACAGCTGACAATTGGCAGAACCAGAATTTGAACCCATGACCTCTGACTCCAAAGCCCGGGCTCTTTCCACTGAGCCACGCTGCTTCTCATTCACGTTCTCTGCCCACAGTAGGCTACTGCTGCCTCTCTGTAGCTGTCATTTTGTTTTTGAAGATGACCCGACTTGTACTTCCCAAGCGCTTAGTCCAGTGCTCTGCACACAGTAAGCGCTCAATAAATACGATTGATTGATTGATTGACTGATGCTAAAAGCCTGTCTATCAGTGTGGGTCAGTGGGGCTGAAAAAGTCTGATGTGGGATGAATGACACTCTTGACTCATCGTTTGCACTATCCAAAGATAGTGGTGGTCTCTTAGGGCCTTTCTCTTTGTGCCCAGATTCATTCATTCAATCGTATTTATTGAGTGCTTACTGTGTGCGGAGCACTGGACTAATGGCATTGGGATTTTTGTCAGAGCAATCGCAAGCGATCCATCAATGGTATTTATTGAATGCTTACTGCACTGTATATATATATATATATATATATATAATTTATATATATTATATTATATTATATATATATTTATATATATAAACTGCATATATGTTTGTGCATATTTGTTACTCTATTTATTTATTTATTTATTTTACTTGTACATATCTATTCTATTTTATTTTGTTAGTATGTTTGGTTTTGTTCTCTGTCTCCCCCTTTTAGACTGTGAGCCCACCGTTGGGTAGGGACCGTCTCTATATGTTGCCAACTTGGACTTCCCAAGTGCTTAGAACAGTGCTCTGCACACAGTAAGCGCTCAATAAATACGATTGATGATGATGATGATACACGCAGAGCACTGGAGTAAGCATTTGGGAGAGTACGACACAACAGAACTTGCAAGACGCAGTCCTGGCTCATGATGAGTTTACAGTTTCGCGTACTCTTCTCCTGATTACTGCACTCTGGGTTGGCCCGTCAGCGGCAGTGAACTCCCAGCTTTCCTTCGAGCTTTCACATTGAGAAGCAGCATGGCTCAGTGGAAAGAGCCCGGGCTTTGGAGTCGGAGGTCATGGGTTCAAATCCCGGCTCCACCGATTGTCAGCTGGGTGACTTTGGGCAAGTCACTTCACTTCTCTGGGCCTCCATTCCCTCATCTGGAAAATGGGGATTAAGACTGTGAGCCCCACCGTGGGACAAACTGATCACCTTGTAACCTCCCCAACGCTGAGAACAGTGCTTTGCACATAGTAAGTGCTTAATAAATGCCATTATTGTTTCAGGTTTCTTCACTACATCTTTATGATGCTGACGGTCAGCAGGGCAGTGCCAACCTTTAGAAGTAACTGGGAGGTGGGCCTGAACTCCTGGTGAAGAACATACTCTCAAGAAGTAACAAGTGCTTAGTACAGTGCTCTGCACACAGTAAGTACTCAATAAATACTATTGAATGAATGAATGAAGTAAACTGCTCACCCTGACTCCTGACTCCATCATTCCATATTCCTCCCCCACAGTGCACGCACAAATGCCAGAGAAGCAGTGTGGCTCAGTGGAAAGAGCCCGGGCTTGGGAGTCAGAGGTCATGGGTTCTAATCCTGGCTCTGCAACTTGTCAGCTGTGTGACTTTGGGCAAATCACTTCAGTTCTCTGGGCCTTAGTTCCCTCATCTGTAAAATGGGGATGAAGACTGGGAGCCCCACGTGGGACAACCTGGTCACCTTGTATTCCCCCCAGCGCTTAGAACAGTGCTTCGCACTAGTAAGCGCTTAACAAATACCATCATTATTATTATGTGGCCTAACTTTTCCTCTATATCCTTGGGAGAAAAGTAGGGAACAGGTAATGCTACCCCCTGTACTTGGCAGAGTCCTGGAGAGGTCAACTGACATATCTTGCATGCCAGGCCAGCGATAGAAGCTGTTCCCGCGTGCTCTAGGACTCTTCCATCACCAACGGGAGAAGCAGGCGGGACCCAGGCACCTGGCCATCTGGTGGGTACGAGCCAGGACCCGGGAGCGTTTTCCTGTCTCCTTCCTGCGGGCAGCCGGGTTGTGGGGCTTCAGCAGGAGCAACGAGCGGGACACCGGTTTAAAAGAAGAACTACTGGGGAGGTGGCCGGGGAGCGACTGAGTTCAGGGGGAGGACTAGGAAAGGAAGAGGAGAGCAGGAATGGAGGGTACAGGTGAGGAGGAGGTGGGGAGGAAATTGATTTACCCGCTGTGATTGGATGTAATTTGGGGGACTCCTGGAATACATCAGCAAGTACTCATTATTCATTCTATTTATGGTATTTGTTAAGCACTTACTATGTGTCAGGCACCATTCTGAGTGCTGGGGTACATATATATAGCTTTAATTCTATTTGTTCTGACGATTTTGACACCTGTCTATATGATTTGTTTTCTGTCTCCCCCTTCTAGACCGTGAGCCCATTGTTGGGTAGGGACCATCTCTATATGTTGTCAACTTGTACTTTCCAAGTGCTTAGAACAGTACTCTGCACAGAGTAAGCGCTCAATAAATACGACTGAATGAAGGAATGAATACAAGGTAATCAGGTTGGACACAGTTCAGCAAATATGCTTCACATATTGTCCGTTACCCAGCGTATACCTGGATCTAGATTTGCTGACAGAGCCATGGAATGTCCTTCCCATTGCTGCTGAACACTAAGAGGGTTTACAATGCTGAACCAGGCCAAATTTCCAAGGTGAGATCCATCCAAAAGAGCTTTGGCTTTACACTAATGGCTGTCCAGCCTTCCACACAGACGAGAGGATGATGCAGGGAGGGCTATTCAGAGAACCCTTGATTTACACATTCAGCCAGCCATTTAATCACCCTGAAAGATGGTTCCAGTACCGGAGGGGATTCTCGATCTCCAGCTCTACTGCTTGAACATCACTCCAAAGTGAATGAAGGGGTTCGAAGGGGGAGGAGAATCTTTTACATCCCATCTATCTTTGCACAGACAGACAGCAGGGAGAGATGGAGGAAAAGAGGAATGACAAACTCTTTTAAATCACAGAATAACTACAGCTTGGAAACATTGGCTTCATGTAAATCCAGCCTGAAAGGGTTTACTTCACTTTTATCTCCAGAATTTTGATTTGGTTCCCTTCAGATTGCCTGAGGAACATCAATCGTTACCTGCTCTGATGGACAGTTCTGATTGCTATTAGCATTTTCTATATTGGTTTTTGTACAACATTCGTGCTTCAATAAAATCTAGCCCTCAACCCCTTTCTTCGTTAAGTTTTTAGCCTGTGTCAGTCTGGCAACAAGATGCTGGATAATATTTTAACTTTTTTGCTTTCTGTTTTTTAGCTCCTCAAATCATGGCAGAGTGATTCTTTCAATACCTAAAAATCCATGTTCTCCACCTCATTTGACACAGTGGTTAGGGTTCAGTATTGAACTGGTTTAATTATTAACTTCATCTTTTGTTCCCTTGCTGGTCTTGTTGATTAGAGGAAAGAAATTGGCTGAAGAAAAGGAAAGTTATAATTTTTCCTTCTATCCTTCCCCATTGATCACTTCTCATTGTACTATCCAAGTCCCATTACTTTTCTATTTGTTGTACAACCTAATTTTTGAGCCTCTGGTCCTGAATTGATTCCACTTTCCCCAGAAGATATTTGAGTGGTACAGCTATGGAGGCGGGAGCCAATATTCTTTGTTTGCTAGGACAGAAACAGGGTGGAGAGAGTGCCAGTCCATGAGTCAGTAGACCACTGGTCTGTGTCCATCAAAGACCTCTGTCTCTTTGCATGACCTGTATAGTGGCTTCCCCATTTAATATTTGAGGGTCTTCATCTGTAAAACAGTTGTTTTAATATCCATTCCACATCTAACCCACAGGGACATACTGTGAATGAGCTAGATAATATCTGAGAATATCTGCTTTGAGAATCTAAGGGAACAGAGCCAAAATCAATACCCTATATGATGGCTCTTTTCTCTCTGACAGTTATTACGTGGGGCAGGAAGGAATGTAAGGATTTGACCTTTTCTCTTTCACTCTCTTCTAGTCCCTTGTGTACTTGACATGATTATCTTCTACTCCATTTCCATTTTGACATCTATTTTTGAGGCACAGCCCTTTGCTTTTTTGACTTTCCCATCACTGTTGATCCCACCATCCTCTGTGTCTTGCGAGCCTACAGACTTGGCATTATCCTCTACTCATTTTTCTCTTTCAACGCGCATGTTCAGTCCGTCACCAAATCCTGTCAGTTCTTCCTTCACAATGTCTCAAGAACCCTCCCCTTCCTTTCCATCCAAACTGCCACGTGCTAGCCCAAGAGCTTGTATCTTGCACCAACTTCCTGCATCATCCACCTGGCTGATCTCCCTGTCTCCAGCCTTTCTCCTCTCCGGGTTATGCTTCACTCAGTTGCCCGGATGGTTTTTCTGAAAGAATCATTCTGTGCACATCTCCCCAGTCCTCAAAAACCTCCGAAGGTTGCCCACTCCTCTCCTCATCAAACCAGAACTCCTTACCAGCAGCTTTAAAGCACTCAATCTGCTCTTGCCCTCCGACCTATCCTCACTCATCTCCCACTACAACTGAGACCACAGACTTCACTCCTCTAACACCAGCCTACTTTCTAGGCCTCAATCTTGTCTTCACCGCTGGCAACCCCATGGTGCACCCTCCCTCTGGCCTGAAACTCCCACCCCCTTCATATCTGAAGACCACCACTCTTCCTATGTCCTCCAGGAAGCCTTACATAACTAAGCTCAAATCTCCCCACACTATCCTCCCTCCCCCTAGCACTTTAATGTTTATCCCCCCACCACTGGAGCATTTATGTCCATACTTTAATTCTCTGTTACTTCTCCTGTCTGTAATTTATTCTATGTCTGTCTCTCCCACTAGATTTTAAGCTCTCTGTGGGCAGGCATTAAGTCTACCAACCGTATTTTTCTCTCCCAAGTGCTCTGCATACAGTTAAGTGCTTGATAAATACCACTGAATGATCAATTAATTGATGTCTAGGAAATGTTTTTAGCCTTCTATGGAAGCAAACACTATACTTGACGTGCCCCAAAGTAAAAAAAAAAATTCACCCTGGAAATGGGGAAACTTAGGAAAGTTTCTGTCTTCCTTAATGCATGTCTTTATTTTGCGTTTTGGATAGCATAGTGCAAGGGAATTAGGGAATGTTTTCCAAAAATACACATCAAGGAAAATAACAATAATAATAGTTGTCAACCATTTTTATGTGCTAATCATTATGCTAATTGCTAGGGTGAACACAAGCTAGATCGGACAGTCTTGTCTTATATGGGGCTCACAGTCTGAAGGGGAGGAAGAACAAGTATTGAATCCCCATTTTAAAAATGAGGAAACTGAGGCACAGAGAAGTGGAGTTACTGGCTTAAGGTCACACTGCAGACAAATGGAAGAGCCGGGATCAGAACCCAGATCCTCTAATTCCCAGGCCTATGTGCTTGCCACTAGGCCACACCGCTTTTCTTCTGTGAATCACAACCTCATTAGAAATGCTTATGGAGATGAGCATGACATCAGAGAAGTTGTGTTTAATGCTAGGTGACTCCATGAGTTTGTCAAAAACAGAAATCCTATATTTTGAGGACTGAGTGTAATCAGGACAATGGAAAAAGCTTAAATAATGGGTATCAAAACATTGGACAATTCTGGAGGAAAAAAAGCAGTAGCTAAAAGGGTATGGTCTTGTCAGCAAAATGAGATGACAAAGAAAAACTTGATAAATACAAGAAGCCACACAGGCGGAAGAAAGGCTCAAAGGAAGGTCAAGTCAAACAAAGACAGACACAAAGTAAGGTCAAGTCAAATAGGGACAGATCAAAGGACTAGAAAGGAAAAATAGAAAAAGTGAGATAGAAATACGTCTGACCAGGGGCGGAAGAAGAGGGATGAATAGAGGCGCTCCCAAAGTAGAAAAACATGGAGGGAAAAGATAAAAAGCAGGAAGTCACCTTTCATCCATACATTAAAGATGACTTTTATTTGCCACTACCAGATATCCTGTGGGAATAACAAGAGAAGTGATCATAAACTTGACTGAAACTGCCATCCTCAAGACTTTCCGGGTATTGGGAAGCATAGCTTTAAGAAAGGGGATGTTTCAGAGGGACACAGGAAGTCCAAGAGAATTACAACAGGCAGTGAAACAGAGTGTGAGAAAAGTTAGTTGAAAGCGGATAAATTACATAAACAAGTTCTTTATCATCTGATAAAATATACAGTGATCTACTAGATCATGCTACTTGGGTGTTAAATATGCAAATAGTTGCAAGGTCAAGAAACATCACTGTTTTTCATTTTTCTATAAAAGGGTTCAGTCCACATTTGCCCACTCCACAGGAACCTCCGGTGGTTGCCCACCCACCTCGGCATCACACAGAAACTCCTTACCACTGGCTTTAAGGCACTCAAATCACCTTGCCACCTCCTTCTTCATCTTGCTGCTCTCCCACTACAATCCGCCCTCCATGATTTGCTTCCTAAATGCCAACCTACGTGCTGTACCTCGATCTCGCCTATCTCGCCGCCGACTTCTCACCCATCCCGTCTCTGGCCTGGAATGCCCTCTCTCTCCTTAGCCGACAGACAGTCACCCTCCCCACCTTCAAAGCCTTATTGAAGGCTCATCTTCAAAAGGCCTTCCCTGACAAAGCCCTCATTTCCACTTCTCCCTCTCCCTTCAGCATCGCCCTGATTTGCTACTTTTATTCATTCCTCCCTCAGCACTTACATTTTTCCTCTCCTCCTCCCCGTCGCCCCCCTGCCCTACCTCCTTCCCAACAGCACTTGTATATATTTGTACATATTTCTCTATTTTCCTTGTACATATTTACTACTCTATTTTATTAATGATGTGCATGTAGCTACAATTCTATTTGTTCTGACGACTTTGACACCTGTCTACGTGCTTTGTTGTCTGTCTCCCCCTTCTAGACTGTGAGCCCGTTGTTGGGTAGGGACTGTCTCTATATGTCACCGACTTGTACTTCCCAAGCGCTTAGTACAGTGCTCTGCACACAGGAAGCGCTCAATACGATTGAATGATGAATACGTATCTGTGATTTATATTTATATGCCTGTCTTCCCTTCTAGACTGTGTGTTATGTGTTATAACTCTGTTATGTCCCTGTTATAACTGTTATATTGTCATAGTGTACTTTCCCAAGGACTTAGTACAGTGCTGAGCACAGTAAGCACTCAATAAATATTTCATGTAAAATTCCATTTCATCTCAAATCTCAATTAAAACATAATTTAAATACTCCCTGTCTCAAGGATACAATGTCTATGATCCTGATCACACTTTTAAGCTGTATTAGAGGATGGTGTTGATCAGGTGAACACTAACTGGTCCTTTGACACTTATGCAGCTGCAACAAAGTCCTCCGTTTTACTGAACTTGTAGGATGCTGACCTTAAATGATATCATGTCCAGCAAACTTGAATTTTTTTTTATTTCCAAGCATATTTGGCAGAATATAGCTGTCAGCATTGTAGTTGATTTGGGAGCCCATACGCGCCTCCTCCTACCCCCCCAAGCCACTCCAAACAGCCTTCTTCTGGCTTTGTCAAAGGAGAACAACTGAAATAAATCCAGCGAGTTTGAAATGACATGGCTTTAGAAAAAAGTGTAGAATTTCAGCATTCCTATTTGGAAGCCTCTCTCAAAATCTTAGCAGTCGCAATTCTAACATTTGTTTTATTACGTTTAACACGGTAAAGGTGAACATAAGCCACCTTTGGGGGAGCCAGCTTTCCGAAAGGAACCACATCACTGGAATAAATGAGGAACCAAAAATACTTGGGCAAAAAGCACCAGACAGCTATAAGTAACTCTATTAACCTCCCTAGCACAGCACAGTGTGGGGACTTCATAAAATTACAACTGTCAGCAGTCTGTTCGGGGGCAAACAACCATCAGCTACTGCAGGATGAACGGCTATTGATTCGATGGTCTTCAGGTTTTTAAACAGCGTATGTTAATGAATGAGAGGCATTCAATATGGTCCCTTCAATGCACTGACATCTGATGCCTTGATGTATGTGAATTAGAGGTTTCTAGAATCTAGACTTTTCTAGTTAACTGCACTGCACAAAGCTATCTGGAAGAAGTGGACTAGTAAATGCACTAAGTTGCCCAAGGCAACTGGACCACCTGATAGCAGGCCTCATATGCCGGACCTAAGCCCAAGGCGAGATGAAGCCCCTGACTAAGCTTGTTATGGGCAGGGAACGTGTCTGCTAATTCTGTTGTAACGTGCTCTCCCAAGCGCTTAGTTCAGTGCTCTGCACATAGTAAGCACTCACTAAATACCACTGATTGACTGAATACTGGAAGAACTTCACAAAGGAATCAAGATCTCCAAATATCCAAGAAACAACAGCTCAGGGAATCCTAGAACAGGAAGGCACTTTAAAGAGTCATTTTCTAGTCAAATCTTTCCCCAAAAAGGGAATTATCGTGGCCTAGTGGAAAGAGTTCAAGCCCGGGAGTTAGAGGATCTGGGTTCAAATCCTGACTCTCCCGCTTCTCTGCTGTGTGACCTTGGGCAAGTCACTTAACTTCTCTGGGTCTTGTTTTCTTCCTCAATCTATCAGTAAATCTCAATCTCCATTCAAACTGCTACCACGTTACTCCAAGCACATCCTATCCTCCCTTGGGTACTGTATCAGCCTCCTTGCTGACCTCCCTGCTTCCTCTCACTCCCCACTCCAGCCCATACTTCATTCTGCTGCCCGGATCATTTTTCTACAAAAATGCTGTGTGCCCTCCCCCAGCACCACACCACTGGTGCACGTATCTGTAATTTAGTTATACTAACGTCTGTCTCCCCTTACAGACTGTAAGCTCATTGTGGACAGAGACTGTGTCTATTATATTGTTATACTGTACTCTCCCAAGTGTTCAGTACAGTACTCTGCACACAGTAAGCATTTATTAAATACAATTAACTGTTTCCCAAGCACTTAGTACAGTGCTATGCACACAGTAAGCGCTCAATAAATACGATTGAATGAATGATTGGGAATTAAATCCTACCCCCTCTCCTTAGCCTGTGAGCCCCATGTGGAACAGGGACTGTGTCCAAGTTGAATATCTTGTTTCTATGCCAGTGCTTCATACAGTGCTTGGCACACAGTAAGCACTTAAATATTATATCATAATGCTATTAATGATAATTAGTCATACCATTTTTGTATCCCCCTGGGATAGCAGATTCCACACCTTCCCTGAGTGAGTCTAAGAAATATTTATGGACGGGATGTTCTCCCTTCTAAATCACCCAGTTTTATGGCTATGAAGGATTGTAAATTTGTGCACTGCTTTATTATCAATGAATGGTATTTAATGAATACTTACTGCTTGCAGAGCACTGTACTAAGCATTTGGGAAAGTACAACACCATAAAGTTGGTAGATGTGATCCCTGACCACAGGGAGTTTACAATCTACACGGGGGAGAGAGTCATTAAAATAGATTATGGATAGAGGAAACAGTAACATATCAGAATATTTACACAAGTGCTGTGGGGCTGGGCTGAATATCAAAGTGCATTACCGAGGGGATCAATGACCTTGGAGTGACTTCTTGCCTGACAGAACTCCAGACAACTCTGAAGTGTTTGATGCAGCCGTGCCAGCTGGACAAGTGCCCTTATGCCCAGGGAAATCTGAAAGAATTGTTAAATGGTTTGGCTCTTCCATCTCTGCCATCGAAGTACCACAACTCATCCAACTTCCTCCCTGGAGATTCTGAGGAAGGGTAGACGGGAATGGTGGAAAAGGTGATAAATTGTGTTTCATACACATTTCCTTCAGAAAGTCAAGCTGCCTCCATCAATCTAGGCTTATACTGTACTCATATTCCCTGCCAGGCTGTCCATAATTTAGCAATAATTCTCATTGTTTATTATCAGGGACTAATACCAAACCTTTCAGTCATCCACATCATTTGTGTTTTCATGGCTGGATCTGCCCTTTTTTAACCTTTCTCAGCCATGGTGACCTTCAAACTTACAGAGGCTCACTTCTCCAGTGAAACAGAGTTGCAGAGCGCCTTTATTGGTGATATAAAACTATCTGACATCATCTTGAATCAAAGTAAATACCACAAATGAATATCAGCTCATCACCGCCAACCTTGCCTTTGAACAAGGTCATTAGACAAGAGTCTACCTTATCCTTGGCCTCCCTTATCTCCCTTCTAGGAGATGAAAATAAAGGTTTGGCACCTCTCTCCTCTTCCTAAGTCCCCTCAGCCATACAAAGACCTGAGTGAGACTTGGCCTCCACTGACTCTGACTTTCTAACATTACCGCCTAGGTGTCCCAAACAGTGCCTTGAATGGCTATGAATAGCTCTAGGACTACCTGGAGAAAATTACACCCCTAACGTCAGCATCTTTTCAGTCTTCTCCAAAATCCCAACCCAAGTCCTTCAGTATCTCACATCCCAAAACTTGGACACAAGTAAGAAAGCTTCGCTTTCATTAAATTGCGTTTTTATACCATTATTCTCAATCCAGAAAACCCCTTTCTCTTCAAGAACAGCTCATCTGCCTTCATTCATTCTGTTTTCCCAAAGTAAACAAACCATTAAATTGTTAAGGATTTCAGCCTCTCACCATTGTGGAAGATCTGACATTCACAGTTCTAAATTAGCTGCGATAATACATACTGAAAAAATTAAAGTGACACTAATTAAATCCTTAAAGGTAAATTTCTTTATAGTATTTTTATATGGGCTGGATTACATGGATTTATTATCACTTGGCTTCTCTAGTGCCAACTGGCTCACTGTGCTGTGATCTCATTTATCTCACCACCAACTCCCTTTTCCATGTCCCTCTCTCTGGCCTGGAACTCCCTACCCCTTCATATATTATTATTATTATTATTATTATTATTATTATATTTGTTAAGCTCTTACTATGTGCCAGGCACTGTACTAAGCACTAGGGTGGATAGGGAGCTTACAGAGCTTAATGCCTGGGGGAGACAGGCATTAAAATAAATTACAGATAAGGGAAATAGAGTAATATTCATTCATTCAATCGTATTTATTGAGCGCTTACTGTGTGCAGGGCACTGTACTAAGCGCTTGAGCAGTACAAGTCGGCAACATATAGAGATGGTCCCTACCCAATAACGGGCTCAGAGTCTAGAAGGGGGAGACAGACAACAAAACAAAACATGGAGACAGGTGTCCAAATCGTCAGAACAAATAGAACTAAAGCTATAAGCACAATGAAATCCCCAACTGTTCATCTCAGTCAGGATGCTGTTTTGGAGAAGGATCATGAAGTAAACCATCTTAGATTGTCGGACAGACTGCATAGAGAAGCAGCGTGGCTCAGTGGAAAGAGCCTGGGCTTGGGAGTCAGAGGTCATGGGTTCGAATTCCACTCCAACACTTGCCAGCTGTGTGACTCTGGGCAAGCCACTTAACTTCTCTGTGCCTCAGTTCCCTCATCTGTAAAATGGGGATTAGGACTGTGAGCCTTAACATGGGACAACCTTGATTACCTTGTATCCCCCCAGTGCTTAGAACAGTGCTTGGCACATAAGCGCTTAACAAATACCAACATTATTATTATTATGAGTAGTAGTAGTCGTGCCCTACCTAGACTAGGCCCCAAAGTCCTAAGCGCACGGCATCGGGTAGAGATGGTACAACCCCTTTGGCCCTGGACTAAAGACTTGGGACAAGTCAGCCTGAGAGGAGTTCCCTCCCTCTCAACATTTTTCTGCAGGTAACAATCAGTTTACTACAATCTTCAAAGGCAGATGCAGCCTGAGGTAGAACACAGATGGCACCCAGCTGTCTAATTATAATGCAGTTATAGCAGAATTAAATTCTAATGTTGAAGCATATCATCCTTCAGATACTAGGCCTGGGATGGTGACCCAATATGCTTAAAGCTAGAGACTATCTCCTTGCCGATTCAGTTTGCGTTGGGAGATCTTCAGGGTCTCCCATTTCAGGGACTTTACACCGTGGTGGCTGGGTAGTAGCCAGTCGGAAGGGACACCATTGCACATTAGTAACTTTTTGCGCACGTTCGATCATCAACAAGACTCAGCAGCCCACCAGGACCACCTCACGTGCACAACAAGACGACGCATGCATGATGTGGGCACCCGGATGCACTGCTGAGCTCACTTTCAGTCATGCCCAGTAGCTGCTCACATGAGCTAGGACTGTGCCTGGCTGAATCATCATCATCAGTGGTATGTCTCTGAGGGCTTTCTCTGGGTCCTGAATTTCCAGTCTGTGCCACACTGGATTACTGCATCAGCCTCCTCTCTGATCTTCCACCCCCCTGTCTCTCCCCACTTCAGTCTATACTTCACGCCGCTGCCCGGACTGTCTTTGTGCAGAAACGTCCTGGGCATGTTACTCCCCTCCTCATAAATCTACAGTGGCTGCCTGTCAACCTATGCATCCAGCAAAAACTCCTCACTCTCGGCTTCAAGGCTGTCCATCACCTCGCCCCCTCCTACCTCACTTCCCTTCTCTCCTTCTCCAGCCCAGCCCGCACCCTCCGCTCCTTTGCCACTAACCTCCTCACTGGGCCTCATTCTCACCTTTCTCGCCGTCGACCCTCAACCCACGTCCTCCTCCTGGCCCGGAATGCCCTCCCTCCGCACATCCGCCAAGCTAGCTCTCTTCCTCCCTTCAAAGACCTACTGAGAGCTCACCTCCTCCAGGAGGCCTTCCCAGACTGAGCCCCCCTTTTCCTCTCCTCCTCACCATCCACCCCACCCTATCTCCTTCCCCTCCCCACAGTACTTGTATATATATTTGTACAGATTTATTACTCTATTTTACTTGTACATATTTACTATTCTATTTATTTTGTTAATGATGTGCATTTGGCTTTAATTCTATTTGTTCTGACAACTTTGACACCTGTCTCCATGTTTTGTTTTGTTGTCTGTCTCCCCCTTCTAGACTGTGAGCCCGTTGTTGGGTTGGGACCGTCTCTATATGTTGCCAACTTGTACTTCCCAAGCACTTAGTACAGTGCTCTGCACACAGTAAGTGCTCGATAAATACGATTGAATGAGTGAATGAATACAAGCAAATCGGGTTGGACATAGTTCGTCCCTGTCCGGCAGAGGGTTCACAGTCTTAATTCCCATTTTATAGATGAGGTAACTGAGGTACAGAGAAGTCAAGTGACTTGTCCAAGGCCACACAGCGGAGAAGAGGCGGAGTCATGATTAGAACCCATGACCTTCTGATTCCCAGGTCCGTGCTCTATCCACTATACCATGCTGCTTCCCTTTATTTGCCAGACTACCACTCACCCCACCTTATTACGCTCACATCTCCTCCAAGAGGCCTTCCCCCATTAAGCCCTCTTTCCCCCGTCAGCGTTGGCTATGCACCTGGGTCTGCGACTTTATGGCATTTGATATTTGCCCCACCCTCAGCACCATATTCACATTTATTATATATATATATTATATTGCACAATTTATTTATTTATATTAATGTTTGTCTCCCACCTAGACTGCAAGCTCATTGTGGGCAGGAAGTGTGTCTACCAACTCTGTTGTACTGTACTCTCCCAGGTGTTCAGTACAGGGTTCTGCATACAGTAAGCGCTCAATAAATACCACTGATGATGTTGATGATAATCTCTTGAAAATCTTCTTTTAGAAACAAGAGCCTGCCTTCCCCCCACTCAAATTTTTTTAAAAAAACAAAACGCCAGAGACACATCAGTACTTGACTGGTGTTAACTGTTCAGAGTCACTGAAACTTAGATTCAGACCTTTCCCCTTTCATAACATTATTTTTTTTTTGTTTCCTGACTTCCAAAGGCAGGTACATATTTGCCACCATCACCCCTTAATTGCACTGCAGACTGATAAATGGGAGAAGGATTGTATTTCCTAACCCTAACACCCTAAATGGGGCAAAATAGGTAACATGGTCGGTCAGCTGCTATCAAGAGGTTGGGAAAAAGTTTTGCTAACAAGAGGAATGCATTATTTCAAGTTGTCCTGTACAAAGACTCACGGCGAAGTCATGTCCAGACCGTAAGACTAGGCCGTAAGCTCCTTGTGAGCCGGAAACATGTCTCCCAACTCTATTGTACTGTACTCATCCAAGCGCTTAATACAGTGTTCTGTGCACAGTAAGCACTCAATAAATACTAGTGATTCCTTGATTATGACTGTCACCCTGAAAATCCCTTGCTCACTTGGTCCATGAAAAAATACAAGAGCGGCCCCCATTCAGGCCCCTTACCAGTTATGAGGAGGACTGTTCAAACCGATGGTTAAGAGAGGGAAGAAATGTTCTATGGCCAGCACCTGAAGTGGTTTTTTAAAATAGTGGTGATAGTTTCCATCTGCACTGCTTTGCCTGCCACCCCCTTATACTCATTCATTCATTCATTCAATTGTATTTATTGAGCGCTTACTGTGTGCAGAGCACTGTACTAAGCGCTTGGGAAGTACAAGTTGGCAACATCTAGAGATGGTCCCTACCCAACAGCGGGCTCACAGTCTAGAAGGGGGAGACAGACAACAAAACAGAACATATTAACAAAATAAAATGAATAGAATAAATATGTACAAGTAAAATAGAGTAATAAATATGTACAAACATATATACATATATATATATGCAGGGAGCATTGCATGTTGTCTGGTAGACAGAACAGGGGAAGCCTACAGGACCAGATCAATTTCATTTATAATTTAATGAGGAAGGACGCTTCCTAAATTCAAAAAAAACCATGACTAACCGGGGAATTAGGATGCCAGTTTCTTTCACCTCTCCAGCTGCTTCCCTTGCCCCCTAACCGTGCCTGATCATTCGAAGACCAGAGAAACCGAATGCAACATTTGGTGCCTATTAGCATCAAAGTCCAAGACAGCCTCCCAGTTGGCAGAGAATCTCTGGAAGTCACTACCTCATGAGGAAGGAGGACTTGCCTTGCTACCAAATGTGTATTTTCTGTACGGAGAGCGCCCAGGTGTCTCCCCACCAGCACTTCATGCCCTTAGGCTCGATGTGGTAAAAATATCTCTCTCTATCCGCCCTCCTGCTTGGAGCTTTCTTGTATTTGCAGGGCAACTGGACTCACACTGGAGGTGCTGCTGCAGAACTCATCTTTGTCAGCTGGAGGACTTGACGGGGCGAAAACATTGGCCGCTGTTGCTCCCATGATCTTCAAACTCCTTTGATAGTTCAGGGGCCAGAAAGCCCTGGACAAAGTCTTCACTTTACTATCCAACCCCATACAACTAGCGAAATGGTTCAGATCCACTCAAACTGCTTCCCATTTTCTTCCCCCCTCTTTCCTCTTCCTAGTGAGTTTGTGCCCCAAAGTCAGAGTGAGAATTTTGCCCACCTACCAAATAACCTGACTTCACCTCTGTGGGTGGGTAACAGCGTCAGAAGAAAAGGTTTCCAAAGGGATTCTGAAAGCCCGGTGTCAGTGATTTGGTTCTGACCGATCGCTCTGAAGCGATTATCCTGGCACGAAGAACTGTGAAAATCCAATCGTGCTTGAAAATGGAGAAATCAGCAGGCTGAGACACAGCTCGGGACCGCTAAATGAATAAACTTTCGACCAGTGCCTGAAGTGAGGAGATTTCAAATAGGGTAGCTCAGACCTCATGGAGACAAGGGTGGAGTCAGAAGGGCGGCAGGATGTCCTTCAGGACAACTAAAATGGTTGAAACAACCAAGCCCAAACTGCATCCTTGGCAGATTGAGTGACAGAAGAGCTGGTCTGTTCCCACCCTACGACGGCACTTCACTCAGGGCCTCAAATTCACTGTGGATTCACCTGCCCGGGCACTCCTGTCTGTGGAAGACATCTGTCTGCCCTCTTTTTTTCCCATTGCCCCAGACAGTACCAGAGAGGACATGACCCATGCCCCAGAAGTCTGCCATCTGCTCATTGTGGGCAGGGAAATTGTCTACCAACTCTCTTATTCGGTTACACGGTAATCTCCCAGGCACTTAGTACAGTGCTCTGCACACAGTAAGCACTCAATCAATATGACTGATTGACTGACTGGAGAGCACCAGTGCCTCCAGTGATGCAGGGCTCAGGAGATGTCTTGCCCTTGTTGGGACCGCTAATTAATCAACCAATCAATGGAATTCATTGAGTTGTTACTCTGGGGCAGAGCAACAGGCCAGCAACAGAGCACTTCACCGGAAGAAATGCTCCTTTTATGATGGGGTGAAGGACACCTTCCTCAGATATCACAGAAGGGGTGGAGGAGAAGGGAATACACAAGCATACAGGGGAACAGGCTGCTATGTTGGGGAAAAAAGGGTTCAGCACAGAGAGGTCTGTCTCTAAGCCTTTGGTCGGGAGGACAAAGGCGACTGCTAGGTAGCTCTACTCTCGCCAGTAGTCGAAACGCAACAGCGATGCTTTCCGCACCCCAACACCAAAGCTCCAGGACCAAAGGTTTCCTCCTCTGTTGAAAGTAATTGGAATAGACCGCCTTTAAGCATTGGTATTTTCAGCCATGATGTGCAAGTGACTATGGGTTATGCCTCCCTCTTTTGATACTATTTGATGGATGGATCTATACGTATGAATAAGACTAATCCACCAGTAGCGTTAGCTTCAAAAAATGTAGGGAAGTTATATGTTTATCTCAGCTGGGGCCCAGACGGGTTTGCCGGGAAACATGTCGGAAGGAAATTAATACATAACCTCCACGCAGCCAGAAAACTTCATTTTCTGGGATCATTATGCTTGTCCATACAATTTATGTGCAATACTTCTATGTCCTAAACTTGTGTCCATGTACAGTATCCTGGGCCTATAGCTCTCAGAAGGCAGTTCTCCTTGAGCGAGAGACTTTTGGAATAAGGGACGCAGTGTGGCCTAATGGAAAGAGCCCGGGCCTAATTATCAGAGGAGTTGGCTTCTAATCCTGGCTTCGCCACTTGCCTGTGTGACCTTGGACAAGTCACTTAACATCTCTGGGCCTCAGCTTCACATCTGTAAAATGGGGATTAAATCCCACTACCTCTGCTTAGACTGAGAGTCCCATGCGGGACGGGACTGGTTCCAACCTGATTATCTGGTATCCAGCCCAGTGCTTAGAACAGTGCTTGACACATAGTAAGCACTTACCACATACCATTATTATGGTAAGGGAGATTACAGACAACAGGGATAGGGAGATACATCAGTGGGACAAATGGCAATTTAGACATGCACGTGGTTTAGAGTGTGCATAGGTCTGTCTCTCCATTCACATCTCCACATTGGGAAGGATCTCATGATCAACTGTGTCACTTTCAAACCTGAAGAGAGCTAGATATGAATATCTAGCTCCCCGAGACTGTAAGCTAGTTATGGGTAGGGAACGTTTCTGCTAATTCTGCTTTTCGGCACTCTCCCAAGTACTTAGTACATTGCTCTGCACATACTAAGTACTCAAATAGTATTGATTGATTTAGATACACTTAAGACCAAGAGAAGGGGTGGGGAGGGGAGGGGAGAGGGAGAGAGGGAGGAGGGAGGGAGGGAGGGAGGGAGAGAGGGAGAGAGGGAGACAGGGAGGAGAGAGGAGGAAGGGAGAGAGGGAGAAAGGAAGGGAGGGAGGGAGGGAGAGAGGGAGAGAGGGAGAAGGGAGGAGGGAGGGAGAGAGAGGGACAGAGGGAGGGATAGAGGGAGGGATAGAGGGAGGGATGGAGAGAGGGAGGGAGAGAGGGAGGGATAGAGGGAGGGATGGAGAGAGGGAGGGAGAGAGGGAGAGAGGGAGATAGGGAGAGAGGGAGGGACGGAGAGATGGACGGAGAGAGGGAGGGAGAGAAGGAAGAGCAAACTGTCAGGTATCTGCAGCCTCACCTCCCTGTGCATTCTCAGCCGCTGTTCATTGCAACCCAGCAAACTGCTTTCCCTTCACCCCATCCAGGTCCTCTGCCCCTGGAAGTCTCTGTTCACCAGCCCTGCTGCCTTCCCAAGAACTGGCCCTGGCTCCCCTCCGCCCCACAGAGGAGACCCCATCCCATCCCGGAGGCAAAGAACAGCACCCACAGCACGAGGTCTCATATAATCTCAGGAAGGCTAGTGGCTGCTGTAGCCCTTGCTATGGCTATGTCACAGGCTACGGATCACAAAGAGCCTGAAATTCTGGTCCTCTAGCCACAACTCCCTACAGACTTTGGTTTTTACTTTGTATATTATGCATTTGTCCTTGTCTCCTGCTGTTTTAATGCTTTGCTGTTCAATTGCTCCTGATGTGGGTTGTCTCCAGTCCTCTCCCCATCCTACATTCACAGACTGTGAGCCTCTAGAGGGAGAGGGCCCGTGTCTAATTCCCACCTGTCTACTCTTTCCCAGAGCTCAGTATAGTGCTCTGCACACAGTAAATGTTTAATAAATACTACTACTACTACTATGACTAAGAGAGGGAGAGTGAAAGCGGGGGAGAGATAAGCCTCTAAAGAGCCTCCCTTTCAGTTTAAAGATGTTACTATTGATGGAGAGATCCTACCCATGTGCATACATGTAGCTGAAAAATATTGTCAGACACTCAATTCCACACTGTACTCAAAAAGATGATCCTTTTTGCTATGCTTTCTGCATTTGTTATTTGTAGTAGCTGGCACTGTTTGCATGATAAAAAACAGAAAACCAAATAGGGTGAAGCCAGAGTATAAATTACAACATAAAGCTAGGTAGTCCTGCATCCGACTGAAAAATTCAGTGATGACATAAACTGCACCGCTCTTCACTTCCGAATAAAGTCTATTCTTCCTGGAACTTTAACTGTGAACCTCGTCTTCTTACTTTAGGTAATGCAAGAAATTC
Source organism: Tachyglossus aculeatus (assembly GCF_015852505.1). Taxonomy (NCBI): domain Eukaryota; kingdom Metazoa; phylum Chordata; class Mammalia; order Monotremata; family Tachyglossidae; genus Tachyglossus; species Tachyglossus aculeatus. The sequence continues at coordinate 36,249,505 of NC_052067.1, read as the reverse complement.
ATCACCTTTCCAGGAGAGAAAAGCAGAAGTATCCATTCTTTATAGTTTTGTGCATTCTGTGTCAACATTTTCATCAATGTTAACATCAGAAAACGTGTTTTAACCAAAGACAAATAAGGATACACCAGACTTGCTCTCTCAGTATTAGGTTTCATAGGGGAAAGTTTCTGGAGCCGTCCTAGAGCTATCCTGGAGACTCAATCATCAATCGTATTTATTGAGTGCTTACTGTGTGCAGAGCACTGCACCAAGCGCTTAAATCTGCTCAGGATGTTGAGTCCTGCTTAACATTTGCCACTGGCTTTACAGCACCCAATCGCTTTGCCCCCTCCTACCTCTCCTCATTGATTTCCTACTACGGATCAGCACACATACTTTGCTCCTCGAATGCCAAGCTCCTCACTGTACCTCAATCTTATCTACCTCACTGCCAACCCCTTGCCCAATTCCTGCCTCTGACCTGAAACTCCCTTCCCCTTCGTATCTGACAGACGATCCCTCTCCTCACCTTCAAAGCCTTATTAAAAGCACATCTCCTCCAAGAGGCCTTCCCTGACTAAGCCCTCATATATCCTCTTCTCTCACTCCCTTCTGCATCTCCTATGCACTCAGATTTTCACTCTTTATTCACCCCACTTTCACACCCACAGCACTTATGTACATATCCATAATTGATTTATTTATAGTAATGTTTGTCTCCCCATCTAGACTGTAAGCTCCTTGTGGACAGGGAACATGTCTACAAGTCTATGATACTGTACTCTCCCAAGCACTTAGTACATTGTTCAGCACAAAGTAAGCACTCAAAGATGATTGACTGATTGATCCTGTGGCACACTTTGGTTGCAAGAGTGGAAAAGGGGACCGTTATGTTGGGCGATCTCCCCTGAGAAAGGGGGTTAACATTCATTCTCTGTAAACTGATCAAATGCCTGGGCACCACTCAGGATCTTTCTAAAAAGTTACTCACTCTGCAGGGCCCAAGATGGCCACATTACCATAAAACTTGATTTGCATGTACCAATTTTGTAATTTAACGGAATAGAGAGCCTAGATTTAAATCGTTAATGTGTTTTTCAATAGTTCTCGGCCTCATCTGTTCATTCTTTGCACCAAATACCTAATGAGAGAAGCCGGATTGGATGAAGAGTAAAGGGGAGTAAAGACTGGAGGAAGGAATATAAACAACCTTTGTTAGGCTGATGACACAAGCCTACTAGCGGAAAGCGAAGAAGATCTGAAGGGCTTATTATTAAAAGTTAAGGAACAGAGCAAAAAGATGGACCTCTATTTGAATGTCAAGAAAACAAAGATCATGACAACTGGAAGTTTTAACACATTTGTAGTGGATGGAGAGAAGACTGAAACAGTTGACAATTTCTCCCTCCCGGGATCGATAATCAATAACAAAGGAACTAGTAACCAAGAAATATGCTGAAGATTTTAGGAAGACTTGTTATGAAGAGCCTGGAAGAAGTCACGAAATGTGCTGATGTAACAACTGTCACAAAAATACAAATTGTCAATTCTAAGGTGTTTGGATCAGAAAGCAGGACAGTGAAAAAAAGGATAGAAAGAAAAAAGATTTCTTTGAGATATGGTGTTGGAGAAGACTTTTGTGAATACCATGGACTGTCTGAATAACAAACAAATGGATTTTAGAGCAAATTAAACCAAAGTGGTCTTTGGGAGGCCAAATAACTCGATTTAGATTAGCATATTTTGGACACATAATCAGGAGGAGTAATTCTCTGAAGAAGACATTAATGCTAGGAAATGGCCAGGGAAAACGAGGAAGAGGCAGACCAACAGCTAGATAGAGACCATAACAACGATAACAGAAGAACCATTAGAAAGGTTGCACATTATGGCAGAAAAGATGTTCTGGAGAAAGTATATCCACGGAATCACTAGGTTTAGGAAGTGACTCGATGGCATTTAGTAATCATAATAGTAATAATTGTTTATGGGGTAAAAATTCACATTCACAATGGGTATACAAATGTGCATGCACACACATGCACACACAAATTGATCCTTTAAGTAAGCCAATGCCGGGGGGGAAGTTTTCAGGGATCACCCAAGCTAACTTAGAAAGCTTAACTTTTAGCCAGTGCAAGCGCTCCTTACATACTTCTGAAGATAATAATAATAATAATATAATAATAATAATAATAGCGTTTATTAAGACTTACTATGTGCAAAGCACTGTTTTAAGCGCAGGGGAGGTTACAGGTGATCAGGTTGTCCCACGGGGGGCTCACAGTCTTAATCCCCATTTTCCAGATGAGGTCACTGAGGCCCAGAGAAGTGAAGTGACTTGCCCAAAGTCACACAGCTGACAATTGGTGGAGATGGGATTTGAACCCATGACCTCTGACTCCAAAGCCCGGGCTCTTTCCACTGAGCCATGCTGCATCCACCATCTCCCCTGGTGAATTACTTGTCATGCTTACTGTTTGGGAATCCAGATCCAAACTCAGACTGCTGCTCTCCTTGTCACCCAGCGGGTCTTTAATATGTGTTGACTATTCAAGTGTGTGTACTGGATGCGAAAGAAAATGTTCGTCATCTTGGACCTTAGCTGGCAAGGAACAGAGTGGAATCAGTTCAGTGAGGGACGGACTTGGCGCTGAGCCTGAGCCTTTCACAGTCCAGAAGGCAGGCAAAGGAGTGAAAAATCCTGCCTGGGCAGGGACGGGTCTGTCATTTCTAAGCCCTAAATAAAAAAGCAGCAAACACAAGACCTACTGCCTTCATAAGGAGCGGCGTGGCTCAGTAGAAAGAGTCCGGGCTTTGGAGTCAGAGGTCACGGGTTCAAATTCTGCTCTGCCAATTATCAGCTGTGTGACTTTGGGCAAGTCACTTAACTTCTCTGGGCCTCAGTTCCCTCATCTGTAAAATGGGGATGAAGACTGTGAGCCCCCCGTGGGACAACCTCATCACCTCGTAACCTCCCCTGTGCTTAGAACAGTGCTTTGCACATACTAAGTGCTTAACAAATGCCATTATTATTATTATTAACAAAATCATTCAGGGAATGAATACCTGATCACCTAAAGGAATGGTAAACATTATCGTGGCGGGGAGTCAGTCATTTGTTCAGTAATAATTACAGCTCCCATACAGGAGGTAGCAGGGATACTGCTTATCTATCAGCAGGATACTATTGCTCCAGTAACACAAATGAACATAAAGTCTCAAAGGCAAGAAAACAGAGTACTCTGAGGAACAGGCTTCCAAGCTCCCTCATAAACTTATGCTGTTATAGGACTTCCATTAAAGATGACACTTGCACCCTTCCAATGTATGGCAAAGCTGGCTTCTTTGGTGTTTGAAGAAAATGTATAGGCTAGTGGTTACGTGGATCTTACCTCCTTCCCTTCCCCACAGCACCTGTATATATGTATATATGTTTGTACATATTTTTTACTCTATTTATTTATTTATTTTATTTGTACATATCTATTCTATTTATTTTATTTTGTTAGTATGTTTGGTTTTGTTCTCTGTCTCCCCCTTTTAGACTGTGAGCCCACTGTTGGGTAGGAACTGTCTCTATATGTTGCCAGTTTGTACTTCCCAAGCGCTTAGTACAGTGCTCTGCACATAGTAAGCGCTCAATAAATACGATTGATGATGATGATGTGGTCAAGAGAAAGGAAGGATGGGTCAGCGTAAGCAACGTGTCAGATCACAAAGGACGTAGGGCCAAATTGATTCCTGTCTACTCTTATGGCATCACAAACCAGTAAGTGATTTAATTATTGGTGACTTCGGTTGAAAACTCAGAAGAGGTACGTACATTAGAGTTGTCCAGGGAAATGAGATAACGGTTTTACCCCTACAGATGATACCGAACTTCAAAGTCATTAAGACTGAGCCACCTTTTTCCTCTCCCCCTCCCCAACCCCCCCCCTGCCCTATTCATTCATTCATTCATTCAACCGCATTTGTTGAGCGCTTACTGTGCTTCCATTTTCACAAGCAACAGTCTAATACTATTGATTGAACAGTGCTTTGCATTTAGTAAGTGCTTAATAAATGCTATTATTATTATTATTATTATTATTATTATCATCCACAAAGAAGGTATCCTACTTGTGGATAATTAAGAGTTATGTTTCCATTTTCACAAGCGATAAATTAATTAAGTAGGTGTCTTAATTAAGGCAGTGAGTAGGTTGACATGGGGAATGATGATTACATTCCGGAGTTTAGTAGGGAGAAGGGAGTGATTAAGTAAAAGTAAAACAGTTGCGTGTTTGTGCCTGAAAATCACTGGTCAAGAGTTTCTGCTTGATGCTGAGAGGTATGGAAAACCAACTGAGGTTTCTGAGATTTGTGCAGAAAGATGTAGAAAGATGATCTGGGCATCTGGGAAGTATGGACGAAAGAGGGGAGAAATTGGGGGCAGAAAGAAATTAGTGAGGAGGCTAACGCAGAAGATAATTTGAGATTGGACAAGTGCCTAGACCCATGCAGTGGCCATTTGGATGGAGAGGAAGGGAAAGATCCGGGAAATGTGGTGGAAGAAAAACAGGTGAGATTTGATGGCAAACTGAATATGGGGGTTAAAAGAGAGGGAGAAGTCAAGGAAGATACCAAGATTATGGGCTTCACAGATGGGAGGATTGTGGTGGTGTCGACTGCGATGGAAAAATTAGGTGACAGAGTAGATCAAGTCTGGACATGTGAGCTTTAGGTGCTGGCAGGCCATTCATTCATTCATTCAACGTATTTATTGAGCGCTTACTGTGGGCAGAGCACTGTACTAAGCACTTGGGAAGTACAAGTTGGCAACATATAGAGACGGTCCCTACCCAACAACGGGCTCACAGTCTAGAAGGGGGAGACAGACAACAAAACAAAACATGTGGATAGGTGTCAAGTCATCAGAATAAATAGAAATAAAGTTAGATGCACATCATTAACAAAATAAATAGAATAGTAAATACGTACAAGTAAAATAAATAGAGTAATAAATCTGTACAGACATATATACAGGTGCTGTGGGGAGGGGAAGGAAGTAGGGCGGGGGGAGGGGGAGAAGAAAAAGGGGGCTCAGTCTGGGAAGTCATATATACTAGTAGAGGTGGTAATTGAACTGATGGGAACAGAGGAGCCACCGAAGGGAGTGAGTAATAAGTGGGAAGACAAGGGGACCAGAAAAAGGATTTGAGGGACACCCACAATTAGCGTGTGGGAGGAAGGACCAGTCAGAGACTGACAAGGAATGGTCAGAGAATAAAGGAGAACTAGGAGAATTGTGAAATTAAAGCCCAAGTATGATAGGCTTCCAGAAGAGGGTCATCCATAGAGTCGATAGAGTCGAGAGGTCGGGTGGGATTAGGATTGCGTAGAATCTTTTTGGTTTGGCAGTGTCATTGGTGACCTTGGAGTGAGTAGCCTCAGCAGTCTTATCGAGCTCTAGGAGGAAAGGAAGTCCAAGACGTCACACACCCACTCAGTACAACAACTTTATTATATGTAAAAGACCTCAAGAAAGGCCACTCCACAGCCTTTGATCAGTGCCATAGGTCTTCAGAACTGTGGGCAAAATGAACATAAAGTGTTTTTTCTGACTCTTCATTTCTTGCAACTTGAAAATTTCCTACGGTGGTTGACGTAAAGAAGAGAATTGCTCATGTACTTGGGGAGTTTCACAATGAGTGACTGTAAACCAAGTCTACCCTTCCTTCCTTACAAATTTGAATACATCTAATGAAACAATAAAGAAAATTATTCAATACTTATTGACTGCTAATAAAGTAGGACAGTCCAGTGCAGGACATTTTGCCACTTAATTAGCCAGAAATTGGCCACTGTAGCAGATTCTTTTAGTACAGCATGTGATTTGGGACTCAGCTGTTTATTATTCTGAATCTGCAATCATTCAGATTCATTTAACAGAATGCCCACTTTAATGGACAACATTTTGGAGCTTAGAAGGGAAGAGGAAACATTTAAATATTTATTACCATCAGCCAAAGGCTTTGATATTTTTTTTTTTAATTGAGAGGGGCAGGAAGGATAATAAGAAGGTAGGTGGAAGGGAGAAGTGTGGAAGAAGTAGACTTTTAGAACTGAAATCTTAATAACCCTGGTTGATAGATTAGGCATAGTTCTCGAATGCTGGGATAAACCCAGGCTTTAAGGATTTAGCAAATCAATGAGCAAAAAGGTAAATAAACAAACAAACCACCCTCTTGGTCTAGAGTGTACTTGAAGGGCACTGAGAATACTAGAGCAATTTATGAAGCCTTCCAAGTTTTCATTATTTAGATGGACCCCCATAGCCAAGCTTGACTGCAGCAGTGCTACCCAACAGACCCAAAGGATTTTAAAACATATTCGTGACTTGGTTGGTCTTTTAGAGCAGAACTCTCTTGCGAACGTCTCACTTAAAAAACCAAAACCCAAATCACTGAATCCTTACCTTTGAAATTTCTTCCCCACTCACTCCCTTCCTCAGATCTTCACGGGCTCCTCCTCTGCTTCTCACCCCCTAACTCTAGGGATCCCTCAGGAGTCAGTTCTGGGTCTCCTTCTATTCTCCATCTACGCCGACTCTCTTGGAGAACCCATTTGCTCCCACGGCTTCAACTACCACCTCTGTGTGTACCACCTCTCTCCCTCCTCAAATTTGACAGACAATTACTTTCCCCGCTTTAAAGCCTTGTTGAAGGCACATCTCCTCCAGAAGGGCTTCCCGGACTAAGCCCCCAATTTCCTCTTTTCCCACTCCCTTCTGCATCACCCTGACTTGATCCCTTTCCTCCTCCCCCCTCCCAGCACCACAATTTCATATATATCCATAATTTATTTATATTAATCTCTGTCTCTCCCCTCTAGACTGTAAACTCATTGTGAGCCGGGAATGTGTCTGCTTATTGTTGTATTGTACTCTCCCAAGTGCTTAGTAGAGTGGTCTGCACACAGTAAGCGCTCAATAAGTAGGATTGAATGGATGAATGGAGTTAGATTCCGCTTGTACTGCAGAGTCCAGATGAAGGCTGTAAATCTGGAGGAGGAGATAGAGAGGATTAGGTGGAGGTTCAGAGAAAAGCAACCAGGGACTAAGCATCTCCTCCACACGAGTATACACAATGCTCTTAGGGTATTGCCTGTTCATCATCCAAGCATCTAACCATTCCGAAGAAGAAACCTATCAAGCTGTCCAAATGTCTCTTCTTGGGATTGTGAAATGTTATGAAGTCCTTGGAAGTCACTGAACACATGTTTCTCTCACCCAATAATTTCTAGAATCTCAAAAGGAGATGAAATTAAAGGACATTCAAAAGGACGAGAAAGGGAATCAGCCGGCAAACATCTCCATAGCAAAATGTCCCTTACACTAATGACAGGAAAGTGTGAAAACTTTTCACACCCTCCTCATTATAAAACCGATCCTACTTCCAGTTGGGCTGTAATGATGCACTTCTTTAAAACCTCTACTAAATCAAATGCATAGTAATAGAGGCGAAAAAGTACAGTCAGAGAGGATTAGAAACAAAGCATGAATTGAAAGTGGCGGGCTGATACGAAATAATATTTCCTAACTCACTGCGATATTTTAAACAGAGGCTGTGATGCTGAATCACATCCTCCAAACAGAAAAATAATAAAATACTCTAAGGTATTGGGAAATTATATTTTAAACATATAATGCGCTAAAAAGCAACCCCAGGGAGCAAGAGGCCTCGACTTAGAGTCAGAAGACCTGAGTTTTATTAATATCCCCATTTATCACTTTGTGAAGCTAAGCAAGTCTCTCCTTTCTAGATATGCAATGCCGCCAACTGTTGTGAATCATCTAATGATCCCATGAGGATTGTCCAGACGTTGTGTATAAAGCCATTCTTTGTTTGTGGTAAGGGTGGTGATGGCTAGACTACAAAATACTATTGAGGTAGGGTGTGAAGATGTCTATACCCTTTTCCTGATGGATGCGCATGTGCACAAACACACGCATATGTACGCACATGTGTATATATATATATATATCTGTATGCGTGTGCATGTATATACATGTGTGTATATGTATATGTGTGTATACAGGTATATGTATGTGTGTATATGCATATGTGTGTATATATGTATAGGTGTATATGTATATTCATTCATTCATTCAATCATATTTATTGAGCGCTTACTGTGTGCAGAGCACTGTACTAAGCGCTTGGGAAGTCCAAGTTGGCAACATCTAGAGATGGTCCCTACCCAACAGTGGGCTCACAGTCTAGAAGGGGGAGACAGAGAACAAAACAAAACATATTAACAAAATAAAATAAGTATAATAAATATGTACAAGTAAAATAAATAAATAGAGATTGTGTGTATATATGTATATAATAATAATAATGATAATGGCACTTGTTAAACACTTACTATGTGCCAAGCACTGTTCCAAGAGCTGGGGGGATACAAGGTAATCAGGTTGTCCCCTGTGGGGCTCAAAGTCTTAATCCCTATTTTACAGGTGAGGCAACTGAGGCCCAGAGAAGTGACTTGCCCAAAGTCACACAGCAGACAAATGACTGAGCCCCCTCCTTCCTCTGCTCCTCCTCCCCCTCCCCCGCCCTACTTCCTTCCCCTCCCCACAGCACCTGTATATATGTCTGTACAGATTTATTACTCTATTTCACTTGTACACATTTACTATTCTATTTATTTTATTTTGTTAATCTGTGTTGTTTAGTTGTCTGTCTCCCCCTTCTAGACTGTGAGCCCCCTATTGGGTAGGGACCATCTCTATATGTTACCAACTTGTACTTCCCAAGCACTTAGTACAGTGCTCTGCACACAGCAAGTGCTCAATAAATACGATTGAATGAATGAATGAGTATATATACATATACACTGGGGTTGCTTTTTAGCACATTATATGTTTAAGATATAATTTCCCAATACCTTAGAGTACTTTATTATGTTTCTATTTGGAGGGTGTGATTTAGCATCGCGGCCTCTGTTAAAATATATATACTCTGTTATATACTCTATATGTTGCCAACTTGTACTTCCCAAGCGATTAGTTCAGTGCTCTGCACACAGTAAGCACTCAATAAATGATTGAATGAATGAAAGAACACACACACACACACGTTCATTTACATCTGTGACCTTGGGCAAGTCACTTCACTTCTCTGGGCCTCAGTTCCCTCATCTGTAAAGTGGCAATTAAGACTGTGAGCCCTATGTGCAACACGGACTGCGTGCAACCTGGTTATCTTTTATCCACCCCAGATCTTAGAACAGTGCCTGGAACCCATAAAGCGCTTAACAAACACCATAAAAAAAAAACCCAAAACAATCAACCAGAAAACACCCAGGCTTTCACATCAGTCTTCTTCTAATTACATTTTCCAGGGGATGTAGAATGTTCCAATGATTTAAGATACAATCACAACAGTACAGAGACTATACCAGACTTTTGGCACATAGGGAGTGAGAATAGTTTCATGCCTGACCTCTGGGACAATAATACTAAAGGGAAATCAACAAATCAAGAAAACAGGAAATTAAGAGTTCCATCCTGCCACTCCCCTAGTCATTGGTTTGGAATCCCAGATCTTACAACTAAATCCTGACAAGTTAATGACATCCCCCAACTGACAACGGCAGCAAATTCAGCAAAAACAAAGCATGACCTTTCCACACCTAAAATGTTAAAAAAACCCACCCCAAAACAGTGGCTGTCTATATTTAGATCAAGGCGATCAAGGCAATCACAACTGTGACTAACATTTTAAAGAAATCTAATAAGTATGGAAAAGTCCCTCCACCAAAGGAGTAGGAATACATTGATGGGATTTTTGGTCCTCCAGGAATATGACCAATGTCAAGGGAAATGCAGGATATGAACCGTCCATGGAAATGTGTTGGTCTCCGGGCTGGAATAATATGGGATGACGTTATCAACACAACCAGCTCCTGCTCCCTGCTGACTGTTCCAAAAGTGGGATCAAAGCTTTAGGAGGGTCAAAAAACAACAAAACTAAGGTCTTTGGCACAGCCCATCTATGCTCCTCCTTCAAGGCCTGGCTTTCAGACTTTTTCAAGGCTGTTGCTTCCTGGATCTGGGTAGATATGAATGGATGGTGTGTGAAAACTGGCTCTGGGTCTTTGCCTCCCAACCCGGCAGTAGTGAATTGGTAAGGATAGGGAGGATGCAGCTCATGTCTCTGACATCGGCAGAGCGCAGGACACTATCTCCATGGTAATCAGAGTAAATAACCGGCATTCACCCTCTTCCTGGGGAGTTTCTGAGCAAAGAGGAGTTAACCTTTACACACTAGCTTGTTGACTAAGGGTTCACCTAGCAAAGACAAACATACTTATTTTTTCCTTTTTGATTCCTTTTTTTAATCTCGTTATGATTATGTTTGTATGACTTTCTTTAAAATGTGAAAGAAAATCATACTAAGTAGTCCTATCAAGAGTTCCTGCACCAATCAATCACATTTATTGAGCGCTTACTGTGTGCAGAGCACTGTACTAAGCACTTGGGAAGTACAAGCTGGCAACATATAGAGACAGAAAGTAATTTCTAAGGAGGAATACCAAGTCCACACTTCCTCTTCAAAATATTGTTCCATATAACAGCTTTTCAACTTCTGAAATCTAGAGTGAAGACTGGAGTCTTCACTTCCCTATTAAAAACCATAACCTGTTGTGTTGAAGTTTCCAAGCCTACGGGAAAAGGGCTATTTTGAATGGCTCGCACCCAGGAAGCTTTCAGTAAGTGTCAGGTAATGGTGTCACTTCTTCTGGCCTGGAATTCCCTATCTGTGCTAATGCCCTAGGCTATCCCAATTATTTTCCTCTATTAGAGGTCCCATACTTTCCCTTCTTGAGGAGAGAAGGAGGCTAGTCTTGTTAGGACTGTCTGCTTGTTGGCTTCAGTGACATTAAACATCACAGTTTCCTCTCCCTCAATTTGAGATTTGACCTCTTGTAGCTGAAGCCTCCATCTGGTAAGGGGGAGAACATGGATGGTCAGAGGGGATAAAAGGGCAATTAAGACTTTATGACCAATTTCATCACTCATCAATCCTGGCAGAGAGATCACCTGCCCAGAGGTACAATGCAAACTGGCTCAACTGGTGATCTGGGACTGCCAGGACAACTCATCCACCAGAATTAGACCCAGACCATCCTCTCTTTAGCCCAGATCTACACTGACCAGAACCACAAGAAAATAATGGTGTGTTATTGCTTCCATTCCAGGATGCAGATGTCTCTTTACACTGACCATTTCCTGTGATTAAAGGCAAGAATTCCATTTGATTTGTCTTAAAAGGTCCAACAATTCATTCAATCATATTTAATGAGCACTTTCTTGAGGCAGAACACTGTACTAAGCGTTTGGGAGAGTACAGTACATTAACAAACACATTCCATGCTCACAAAGCTCACAGTCTAGAGGGGGAGAGCAGCATGATTTTCTGAGGAACCCAGATTGGCAGGAACCTTATTAACGAGTGTGCTGGTAAGGGGGAGCTTTGGCTGCATGGAGCAACAGAAGATCTAAATCAGAAACTACAAATTTCTTCTAGAGATTCTGGTAATGGTATAAGTCTTACAAATGATGACAAAAAGTGATGCTCATTTTTGGAATAGGGCCTGTCTGAGGTAAGAGAGACTTAATGCACTCAAATTTGCTAGAAGCCAGTCTACCTTGGATTAGAACAGAGAAAAAGAGGTGACTAAATGGTGTCAAGGAAAAATAGCCCATTTCCTCTCAGCTCCTTCTCCAACTGGATTTTTCACTATCAAACCATTTTCGTATCTTGGAGCCCGGAAACCAGTGATCTTCACTCCCTCTCTCCCTTAACCCCCCTTGGTGAATGCACATGCTATCTACCCTTTTATTAGTACTAACACTAGTTATAGCTGCCTATGCCCAAGGGAAGAACTAAGAGATGCTGGCTTTTGGAAACCTGGTGTCATTATTAAATGAAATAGCGGAGTCAATTCTAAGAAGTCAGAATAACATTTAGAGGAGTGGTAAATTGAGGGAAATGCTTCCCAAACCACACCTTTCCCCCAAGCCATCATGAATAAAGTGTTCTCCTTTTACATCTGTATTAGTTTCTTTTTTTTTTCTTTTTTTGTGGTGCAGATGAAGCAAATCTATTCATCTGATCCGGAACTAATTGATTCTGCACAATCTCCCTAATTGCCAAGATGGAGGAGGGGGAAGGGGGAAAACAAGGACTGACACATGGCTCGTGATGACAGATGGTACTCATCACCCATTGGGCCACGAAGACATCCCAGGAGGTCTGAGTTTGATTAGTGCAAATGACATTACAAGGTGATTGCACTGTGACTATGATGGAAGCAAGTAGATAAATATGGGTAGATGTTTTCTGTACAACCCCAAAATAGCTGGTTGCTGATTCTGTCTAAAATGATCGTCAGATCACACGGCAGACGAGCAGCAGAGCCAGGACTAGAACCCAGGTATCCTGACTCTTAATCCCATGCTCTTCGCATTAGGCAATGCCGTCTGCTACACCTACTAGAGCTCTGAGCCCTAACCTCTTTTAGCATATTTTCCCAGCTTTTCTTTTCCAGATCTTATCTTACAGAAGTTTAAATGCACATACCATGTACTTTTTAAAAATTAAATTCAATAAGCAGTCATGAAATGTTAAGCCACTTATTCACTGATCCCCACCGTGCATGTCTCAGGCCCAAATCTTCCACCTGCTCAGTCTTTCCACTCCCCGCTCTGCCTTGGCAAGCAGAACTTGGGTGGTGAATGTAGACTGAAAACTCCTAATTGTGGGTCAGCGGCAGGGCAGCCTGTTCATGGCAGACTCTATATACACACCAGGAGTTTTGGAATTGCTGGAAAACCTAGCGGATGGTGAACGGATGCGGAAATTCAAGAGACAAAGGTGAGTTTTGATACTTCATCTGCAAACTGTCAATCACGTTAAGCTACCCTGCAGGAACGGTGCCAAAATCAAAAGCTTTCGTTCTAACAACCAACAGGACTGATGTCCCAAAGCACAGCTTGAAGAAAATTTTTCTTGCATGAGGAATTATTTTGAAGTATCAGGCCGGAACATCACACTTCCACATCAGCCAAAGCGTTACAGGATTGTGGGGATGGGGAAAGGTGTTGGGGGAGAGCAGAAAATGCTATACAGAGACAGAGTGTTTCTGAAATTGAACATGCAATGGATACAAAGTTACTATGTCTACATCTGGTAAAACAGAAAGCTGAGAATTAGGTAAAGACTGTGCCTGCAGTCATCATTTCTCATTTACAGTGTTGCTACATAGAGAAAAGAAGTGAGTGGGCCTCTCTAAAAGAGCAATTATTTCTCCAGAGGGTTAAATCAACTCTTTAATCTTGGACATTTTCTGTTTCAGGAAAAAAAGGGGCACAACTCGTCTCTTAGAACTGATATGGATTTTTCCCTTTCTCCACAGTATTCCAGTATCTCAGGGAAAAAAACCCCTCAAAGAGCCTATCTAGAATGGCTTATCCCAGGACTCCAGACCAACAGAAAAAAAGCTCAAACATTTTTAAAGTGGGGAGGTAAGTGGATCTGACCTTTACTGCAAATCCCTCATTCGCAACAGCTTTAATGATGTGAGTTTTGATTGGGAGGGAAGTTACCAAGGGAAAAACATCTTTCCTCACTCTCTCCCCCTCCCCACCCTAATAATGACAGCAATTCTTGATTACTGAGGAGCTAACCATCCAGGCCTTTTTAGAAAGCAGTTAATGGTTAGAATTCTAGGTTCTGTTCTAACTCAGTTGGGGTTCATTAAGGGGAACTCAGTGCAGGCATGCATGGGCTCCTCTTGACCAGTCTGGTTGATAAAGAAAAGCACACTTTTTTTCTCTGAGGACATCGATTGGCCAAGGATAGGGAAATCTTATCCCAGGGGTCCTGGTGGGCAGGTTACAGGAGCTTGAACCAGTATGGGCAAAGCTTAGTATATTTCCACTGTCTTTTTTTTTTTTTTTTTTTGGTTTTGGTTTAAACAATCTTTCTGGGTTACTATGGTAACTCAGAGTGCCAGGATACTCTGTAAATGAGAGAAGGGAGGAGGAGGTTATCCGGAGATTGATGCAGTTCATATAAAAATTTGCCCAGAGGGCAACATTCTAAGCAATTTGCAATGCCTGATGCATGTCCAATTTTATAATATATGCATTTTAAATAATACATACCTCACAGCTCTATATGGAGGGGATACAGTCTGTGAAACAGAGATGCCCTAAGTATAGGAAAATTGCATTAAGCATGAGATTATATGTGAATATTTTAAAGTATTAGTTGAAATCCCCGGGTGAACGTAGCTTGTGGCCAGACACATTCTCATTTCAACACCTAAAAGCTGTGGCCGCACAGCTCTAGAAATGGACTCCCTAAGGTGCTTCCGAACGATAACCCAGGGTGAAATCTGATTGATAAATGTTAGGGCTTCCCCCCGGGATGTGCTCTGGAGTGGTGGTTGGGGAAAGTAGGGAGGAGTCCCTGAAAACTAACTCTCATTTTATAAATAAATCTGCAGAAGGCCAAGCCCTTCCCCTTCTCCTTACTCATCCATCGGTTGATAGTATTTACTGAGTGATTTCTGGGCGCTGAGCACTGTGCTAAGCACTTGAGAGAGTACAATACAACAGGGTTGGTAGACACGTTCTCTGTTCACAGCAAACTTACAGGCTAGTTGGGGAGGCACTGGAGATTGACAGCGGATAGACTGCTTGCTGCTTCCTAGGTGAGAAGCTGTCAGGGGCTCCCTGGATGTCCCAGTTCAGAAGGACGGGTAGTGCTAACTCATGAGAAAGGAAAGGCCACGAGGTGATTGACCAGTGTCCTTCGACTCTCAGATTCTATCTGGGCTGAGGACACATTTCTCACATCCACCATGGGATGACAATGATTGTCTCCCACTAAACTCACCAAGGATGCCAGTCTGTCTTAGCCAAACTCCAGCAGGATTGTTTCCAAGCCAGAAGCCTCTACCCAAGAGAATTCTACGGCAGTGGTCATGACTTTCTGATTTATAACTTCATTAAAACAATTGGGCTCCAAACCTTCATCAACATATACTGGAATGAAGACTGCAATAAAATGGAAATCAGCACTGCAGTTTAGGCCCCAAACTGGAAGGCTTGAAGGAACAGGACTGCTGGGAAAAACTGTGTGATGCCTGCTCCTCTTGCCATTGATAGTGCTCATCAGGACTGAATCACCTAACATCTCTAATAATCGATTATGGAAAACTTGCTTACGGATTTATCAAATCCACTGAAATATTCTCATTCATTAACTTTCTAAGTTAACTTTCATCATAATTTTATCCACTTCTAGATCTTCGCTTTTCTAGGCAGAAAAGTCTTAATTTTTTTGAAATATCATGCTGAAGCTGTTCCACTGCCCTGATCATCTGGTCTGCCCTTTTCAATGCCATCTTCTGCTCTGTCTTGCCCTTTCTAGGTTGTAGCAATCAGTACTGCCTGTCACATTCCAGGGGTGGACATGACATGGTTGTTTATAGTGACAAAACTATGCATTTTGTTCTATTTTCTATCCAATTCCTGACGATGTTCAGCATTTCGTTGACAATCCTGGATCACTAAGCAATTCGGAGAGTGCCAGATCACACTTTCAGTTGTTTCCTATACAGGCTGCCGGGCCCTGTTAGCCTCAAGTCTGGCATGAATTTAGCCATGAAATGGTGCAGTGCTGGTATCATTATTGCCTTCCTGCCTGCCTCATAAACTCTCCAGCAGGTGTTCTTCCGTGACTTAAATCAGAATCGCAATTACAAGGGAGTCACTCTGGTTCAGACACCCAGGAGGCAACCATAAAGGAGTAAAGCATTTTGCTGACTGACATGCACCTTTATCCCCTATGCAAATTGATTCCTTGTCAACTTTTCTCCAGTTGTAGTGACTGATTTGAGTCATATTTCCTTAAAGCCTGTCAGTAACAATCGAGCAACCAGACAACTCCATTACGAACCTCTTTCATGAGGACCACAGGGCAGGGCAATCTGACAGACAGAGATTCACCAGAGGAAATAAAAGTCCAGGGCCAGAATCGAGTCTAGTCAAATCGTACCAAGTCACGCCACTGAGATTCTATGCGGAAGTTTGGTTAACACTACTAACGGTGATATCATAACAGAATGACAGCCCCAGAAAAAGCAGGATGCTTCCAGACAAATTAAGGGGAGAAGGAAAATCAAATTACTTAAATGCCCACCCAAATTAAGTGTGAGTCCAGAGCTCCTCATCTTCCCACACAACCCTGCCGCCCTCGACTCTCCCTTCACTGTAAACAGCACCACCCCGTCTCACATTCCTGTCTCACAAGTCTGTAACCTCGACACTATCTTTGACTCATCTCTCTCATTCAATCTATATACTCAATCTGCCACCAAATCCTGTCGATTCACCCTTCACAGCATTGCTAAAAACTGTCCTTTCCATCCAAACTGCTACTATGCTGATTCAACTATCTCGCCTTGACTGCTGCATCGACCTCCTCACTGACCTCCCTTGCTTCCTGTCTCTCCCCATTCATTCAATCGTATTTATTGAGCACTTACTGTGTGCGGAGCACTGTACTATGTGCTTGGGAAGTACAAGTCGGCAACATATGGAGACGGTCCCTACCCAACAACGGGCTCCCCACTCCAGTCTCTACTTCACTCTGCTGCTCAGATCATTTTTCCAAAAAAAGTTCCAGGCAATATCTCCCCACTTCTCAAGTGGTTACTCATCCACCACCTCACCAACAGAAATTCCTTACTAAAGGCTGTAAAGCTCTCAACCACCTTGTCCTCTCCTATCTTATCTCTCTGAATTCCTGCAACCCAGCCCACTCACTTTGCTCCGGTAACATCAACCTACTCACTGTATCTGGATCTTGTCTAGCTTGCCTCTGACCCATGTCTTCCTCCCTCTGGCCTGCAGCTCGCTCCCAGTTCATACCTGATAGTTCATACTACTCTCCCCATCTTCAAAACCATATCATAATCACAGTTCCTCCAAGAGGCCTTCTCCGACTAAGTCTTCATTTCCCCTACTCCCTCGTCCTTCTGCGCCACCCTTGCAATTGGATTTGTATGCTTTAAGCACTTGCTATTCACTTCACAGCAGTTTTATACTTATCCATAATTCATTGTAATATCTGTCTCTCGCTCTGGACGGTAAGCCTCTTATGAGTGAGGAAAGTGTCTACTAACACTGTTGCATTCTACTTTCCCAAGCACTTGGTACAGTGCTCTGTAATAAGAATGATAGCATTTATTAAGCACTTACTATGTGCAAAGCACTGTTCTAAGTGCTGGTACACAGTAAGTGCTCTATAAAAACCGCTGAATGATTACAGTATTTACAGAACCTTCTAAAAAGCATGCAACTCTGATGGCGGAGTCTTCAACCTTATTTGATTTACTTATGGGTGGAGGGGGCGATTAGAGTTGGTGGAAGGAGGCTTCCGAATGAGACTTCAGGGAAGGAAATAAAAACATCCCTGTAAATATTTAGCCAAAACAGTGAAACAGGTAGGAAGCTAAGGAACACTTGCAAACCAATTGTTAGGAACCTTGTTGTTCAGGATGAGGTGCTATTTGATGAGATTGTGAGGCTTTTTTCATATAAATCACAAAGCCCCAAGCAGGTCGTGGAAGCAGGTAAGTGTTCAATAATACCTTTAATTTTACATTAATGTTACTGCTGATACTATTATTTAACAGCAACAGATGATGATTTCTCTGAGTCCAAATTTCTCTGTAAAGGCACCATTTCTGGTTACCTCTTTATTTCAGAGATATGTGGCAAGGATTAGCAATGATAAGCCTGCCAGTAATAACACTGAGATGAAAAGTACTGTACATCAAGTGAAGGGTCATTACTGGGGATATGTGCAAAATCTCAGAGGACCCAAATCCCAAATGTAAGAACTCCTTGATCTTAAAAACTGCATTAAAACAGCCATTACCGGCATGTATGATGCAGCCTCATCATTTCCAAGTCTGAGGGAACAAAAAGTGATAATGAGAAGGGGGTGTGTCATCTTAGAATTCTTTCAATCTATACAATAAAAGCGGCAATGAGGTAGTTAGTGAACCTTCAAAAGTGGGTTCGGAATGAGTGGCTTGGTCCTTCTGCCCACTTATTTGAATATAGGAAATTTCAATTTTCTGAAATAAGTGGAATCCTGTGAAATTAGGGATTTTCCCTGGGGCTTCGGGAGAGTGTAGTTATTGTATTAAGTCGTTCATCAATTTCACTCAGAGGGGTTCCATAGGATAGCTGTTTCAGAACAAGATTCCAGTGCTTTTCCCAATTGTAGGATAGTAAGCTTTTTCACTAATGTGACCTTTTTCGCTTTGGAAAATTAAGACACCATCCAAATGATGGAGATATTTTATGCTTCTAAGCACTATTAAGCCCCTCGCAGGGTCGCATCTGGAGAATTTCCAGTACTCTACCAGTCCCGACTGTGGGAGGGAGAGTCAAGGAGAGGCATATCCATTCCATTCCTAAGTTGGGCAGTGGCTGGCGAGTGGAGAGCAATCTGCTATAAGTCAAAATTCACCCATGCTTGGGCAGCAGCGGCACGGGAGAGAGTGGAGGGCAGAGACTCAGGTTTACTGCACAGAAGGAGGCAATAGTAAACCACTTCTATATTTTTACCAAGACAATTCTATGGATACACTACCAGAACGATTGCAGATGGAGATGGGGCGTTCCGGGAAAGATGTGTCCATGACATTGCTATGGGTCGGACACGACTCGACAGCATAAGACATCAACAACAAGCACCATTAAAGTATTTCTTGAGGAAAAGTCCCTCTTGTTAGCGCTTTCTCCTCATTGGGGATTTACAGAATGCAATTATTACTTCTTGTCATCCCCACCTATGACATTTGCAAGTCCAGGTTTCTTCACAATAATTCTAAAAACGCATTATATCAGCCACCCTTTTAACCCCTTGCTTTTTGTCCATTCATTCATTCATTCATTCAATCGTATTTATTGTGTGCAGAGCACTGTACTAAGCGCTTGGGAAGTACAAGTCAGCAACATATAGAGACAGTCCTTACCCAACAACAGGCTCACAGTCCATTCCCAGATGGATGGTAATAATAATAATAATAATAATAATAATAATAATAATGGCATTTATTAAGTGCTTACTATGTGCAAAGCACTGTTCTAAGCACTGGGGAGGTTACAAGGTGATCAGGTTGTCCCACGGGGGGCTCACAGTCTTAATCCCCATTTTACAGGTGAGGTAACTGAGGCCCAGGGAAGTTAAGTGACTTGCCCAAAGTCACACAGCTGACAAGTGGCGGAACTGGGATTTGAACCCATGACCTCTGACTCCAAAGCCCATGTTCTTTCCACTGAGCCACGCTGCTTCTCTGGTAGTGTTCGGTGTGAGCAGGGAAGATGGAAAAATGTTTTTGGAGCATCTGTCTAGCAAGTAATCCGAGGTTGGTCTCTCACTGATCCTAACAGTGAAAGTTCCTGCAATCTTGAATATTGGAAGGGGCAGTCTAGTCTTGGAAGGTCTTAATAATTGTAGAATTTGTTAAGCACTTACTATGTGCCAAGCTCTGTACTGACCGCTGGGTTAGAGGTAATATTACGCAGGCTGTTTAAAGTCCTGTCCCACATGGAGCTCACAACCTAAGTAGGAGGGAGAATGGTATTGAATCCTCATTTTACAGGTGAGGGAACTGAGGCACAGAGAAGTCAAGTGACTTACCCACAGCTTATTAACCACTAATCAAGGACTCTGGTAAAGATGAAATGTGACTGTAAGATCGTTATCGTCAGCGCTTAGAACAGTGCTTTGCACATAGTTCGCACTTAACAAATACCATCATTATTATTATTATTATTATGAGAGGGAGTGTCTCTGCTAATTTTGTTGGCTTGTGTTCTCCCGGGCACTTAGTACAACACTGTACTAAGGAGTTGTACATGTGTCACTCTAATATAATTTGAACCCAATTCATCTCTGCTTGAGCTCTAAACAACAGGGTGATCTTGCATCCTTACATCAGAGCCCCGGGGCCTAATATTCAGGAGGAAGACCCTATTATAGCTGGGCTCTCATCAATCCCTGCTCCAATCTGAGAAGGACTCAAACGCCCTCAGTGTGAGACCATCCCAACTTCTAGAAAGTTGAGAAAACCGACTTTCGCGAGGGCTGGGCTGAGCCATGAGGAGCCTGAAACCCCACCTGTCTGCTTCATTTATTCTGTACTTCTCTAGCTACATTTTCATGTTTTTCTCTCTTGTTAGAATGTTAGCTCTTTGAGGGTAGGGAAAAGGTCACTTTGTTATTCTGTACTTCCCAAGCACTTAGACCACAGTACATCACCTCAAATAAATGCAACTACTATTACTCCTCCTCTAGACACAATGCTCTGTTGCTTCTGTATTTATTATATTTAGGTCTTCATCTTTCGCTATGAGTCTGTTGCCAAGTCTCTCCCTCAGTTACTCTTAGACTTGGTTACTCTTAGACTAGAGAAGCAGTGGGGCTCAGCGGAAAGAGTCTTTGGAGTCAGAGGTCATGGGTTCAAATCCCGGCTCCGCCACCTGTCAGCTGTGTGACTTTGGGCAAGTCACTTCACTTCTCTGGGCCTCAGTTACCTCATCTGCAAAATGGGGATTAAGACTGTGAGCCCCCTGTGGGACAACCTGATCACCATGTAACCTCCCTAGTGCTTAGAACAATGCTTTGCATATAGTAAGTGCTTAATAAATGCCATTATTATTATTATTATTATTATTATTATTATTATTATTATTATTATTATTATTAAAAGCCCCTTGGAGCACTTACTGCACACAGTAAGCACTCAATAAATTCGACTGAATGGAGACTACGTCTATATCTCATCTTGGTACTTTTTTCCCACTGCTTATTATGGTGCTTTGCACTCTATGGGTGCTTAATAAATATTACTACTACTAGGATAATGAGATGCTATGAGAAGCAGCAAAGCCTAGTGGAAAGAATATGGGCCTGGGGGTCAGAGGACCTGGGTTCTAATCCTGACTCTGCCAAGAGCTTGCTGTGTAATCTTGGGCAAGTTGCATGACTTCTCTGGTCCTCAGTGTCCTCATCTGCAAAATGGGGATTAAATCCCACTCCCTCTTAGACTGTGAGCTCCACGTGGGACAGGGACTGTATCCAATGTGATAAACTTGCATTTACCCCAGCATTTAGAACGGTGCTTGACACATGGTACATGCTTAACAAATACCATAAAAATGTCAGATCCATTGTTAAATGAATAGTAGACATGACGAATCAAAAA
This sequence comes from Tachyglossus aculeatus, assembly GCF_015852505.1. Lineage (NCBI taxonomy): Eukaryota > Metazoa > Chordata > Mammalia > Monotremata > Tachyglossidae > Tachyglossus > Tachyglossus aculeatus. The sequence continues at coordinate 36,228,175 of NC_052067.1, read as the reverse complement.
CTAGAAACTCTAAAGCTCTTCCTGAGACTTTTGTCATATTTATTGCATTTCCAATACATAGAGATTTATGTGCCTTTCAGAGATAGAGTGGAGCTGTTACAAAATCTATGAAGATGAGAAACGTTTAAACCCCACCAAAACATATTGCTTTTCTAAGGATTATTAATAATACATTTGTAGCTACTCTGACACTGACTATCAACTTTCAGAGTTGGAATAAGAGTGAAATCTATTCCCGGGCACTGAAGATGAATGACTTGGATAAATTCTTCATGATAGTCCCTGATCTCCTGGTGCTCTTGGACCGGCTAAAACTCTTCTAATAATCCCCCAGTGACTTCTACAAGCATCTCATTATTCACTCGTTTGTGATATCTGAGGTCATAAAAGATGCTATTACACGCACTTGACATCTCACAGGAGCCCCAGTCATAAATATTAAAAGCGGTAGACTTAAATAGTTTTGAAGCTGTCAACATGAACCCCCGAAGAAATAAACCAAGGAACGCCTAATGTTTCCCCTTAAGAAGTAGTGTTCAGAGGCAGGAAATATACATGTCTGGTCCACTTCTAGGTTCCCCTTCGTACTGCTATTCCTACTACTGTTGACCTATCAACTCATCATATTTATTGAGTGCTCACTGTGTGTAGAGCACTATACTAAGCGCTTGGGAGAGTACAAGCAGCGTGGCTCAGTGGAAAGCGCCAGAGGTCATGGGTTCAAATCCCGGCTCCGCCACCTGTCAGCTGTGTGACTTTGGGCAAGTCACTTCTCTGGGCCTCAGTTACCTCATCTGTAAAATGGGGATTAAGACAGTGACCCCCCCCGTGGGACAACCTGATCATCTTGTAACCTCCCCAGTGCTTAGAACAGTGCTTTGCACATAGTAAGCGCTTAATAAATGCCATTATTTTTATTACAGTACAACAGAGTTGGTAGACACAGTTCCTGCCCACGACGAGCTTACAGTCAAGACATGCTTACAGTCTAGAGCTCACAACTCTCCATCACCAATCAAATAAATAATTAAGCTATCCAGGGGAGATACGTGACTATTTGTTTCTTAAATATCAACAGGGAAAAAGACTCTACAACTTCCCTCAGTGGCCTAATCCAATTGTTTTATAATTCTTATTGTCAGAAATTTCTTCACTTGCATTTATTGAGTGCCTACTATGTGCCAAGCATTGAACTCTAAGTGTCTGAGAAAGAAAAAGAGCGGTAAAAGACATGAGCTCTGCCCACAAGGAACTTTCACTCTTAACAGGGGAGACGGACATAAAATAGTGTACATACAGAGGGAAGATGTGCTCAGTTAATAGAGTATGTAAATGGGCATGTAGAAAAGTGCAGTGCAAGATTGAGGGTGCAAAGGTGTTGCAGTGAGTGCAAAATTACAGAGGTGATAGTTGGGAAGATATGATCTGGGGAGAAGAAGAAAAAAAAAATCGGGGTTAGCCCAATTGGCGGAGGTAGGATTTCAGAAGGTCTCTGAAACCTGGGAGAGTTGTGGTCTGGAGGATTTTAAAGACGGAGGGCTTCCAGACAGGGATTGGAGGTGGCGGAGTAAAGAAGGAGCATAAGAAGGTGAGCTTGGAAGGAATGAAGAGTGTGAGCTGGGGAAGAGTAGGAAAAGAGAGTGGATAGTAAGAAGGAAAGGAAAATCAACACATGCTGCCCCCAGGTATATACTCATTCATCTCTCTACATCTTGATTGTCACTGGCTATGCCTGAGAACAAACCACGGAGGCTAACCTTTTTAGACACTTTTCTGGGAAAGCTTTAATCTTTACTTGGGTCACTGGGAGCCAGTCTTCACTCATGGCTATCAACCTGGAATTTCTGTGAAGCTATTATCAGCCCAACCCCTTCATCAGGCACCCGGGCAAACTCTTCCCTTTTAATCTTACCCTACTGATTTGTGTCTTTTTCAATTTGTAAACATCAATATTACCCCACGCTTCTACTGGAGCTTGAAATTAACATGGTTCTGGTTACTTACTCCTTCATTTCAAGCACGCCCATTTCAATCAGCCACTACAGAGCTCGGTAAGTAATGTCTGTTGGTTAACTGTACCTGCAGTTTTCAAGGGTCATTGCATTACGGTTAAGGTTAGTGTTTTCCCCAGGGAACATATTCTACTTCTTGTACACTGCCCTACAGGAGAATCAGCTTGCTTTTGGGAGAACTGATCAGGCAGGAAAAGTGGGAATGCCGCCACATCGCTACCTGTGGAAAGACGGCTGTCCGAATGTTGCATGCAGGCAGTGGGGGAAAGTCAGCTGCTCCAGGTTAGGAAGGATCAGAGAGGGGTTTGAGGAGCGGGCAAAGGGATGGATTTTCCCTCAAGTCCTACCCCTTTGCTGGCTTTTCCTCAACCCTTCCGCAACTCACCTGCTCCCTGCTCCTCCAACCCCCGCCCTCCAAGATTATTATTATTATTATCATTATTATTATTATTAATAATATTATCATTATTATTGTATTTAATAATAATAATAATAATGACGGTATTTGTTAAGCACTTACTATGTGCAAAGCACTGTTCTAAGTGCTGGGGAGGTTACAAGGTGATCAGGTTGTCCCACAGGGGGCTCACAGTTTTAATCCCCATTTTACAGATGAGGGAACTGAGGCCCAGAGAAGTGACGTGACTTGCCCAAAGTCACACAGCTGACAGTGGGCGGAGCCGGGATTTGAACCCATGACCTCTGACTCCAAAGCCCAGGCTCTTTCCCCTGAGCCACGCTGCTTTTTGTATTTGTTAAGTACTATGTGTCAAGCACTGTTCTAAGCAATGGGGTAGATACAAAGTAATCAGGTTGGACACAGTCCCTGTCCCACATGGGGCTCACAGTCTTAATCCCCATTTTACAGATGAGGTCATTGAGGCCCAGAGAAGTGAAGTGACTTGCCCAAGGTCATACAGCATACAAGTGGTGGAGCCGGGATTAGAACCCAGGTCTCTTCTAGACTATGAGCCCCCTGTTGGGTAGGGACCGTCTCTATATGTTGTCGACTTGTACTTCCCAAGCGCTTAGTACAGTGCTCTGCACACAGTAAGCGCTCAAATATGACTGACTGACTGAATGAAAGGTCCATTCATTCATTCCTTCATTCAATTGCATTTATTGAGCGCTTACTATGTGCAGAGCACTGTACTAGGTGCTTGTTTCCAGACCTGTGCTCTAACCACTGGGCCATGCTGCTTCTCAAGTGTTTAGTACAGTGTATGCTCCCAAATGCTTAGTATAGTGCTCTGCATACAGTAAGCGCTCAATAGAGAAGCAGCCTGGCTCAGCGGAAAAGAGCCCGGGCTTTGGAGTCAGAGGTCATGGGTTCAAATCCCGGCTCCGCCAATTGTCAGCTGGGTGACTTTGGGCAAGTCACTTAATTTCTCTGTGCCTCAGTTACCTCATTTGTAAAATGGGGATTAAGACTGCGAGCCCCATGTGGGACAACCTGACCTTCTTGTAACCTCCCCAGCACTTAGAACGGTGCTTTGCACATAGTAAGTGCTTAATAAATGCCATTATTATTATTATTAATATGACTGAATGAATTTTGGGGGGAGTTGGGGGAGGAAGGGGAGGGAGATGGCCACAGGTACATAGACCCCAGGAGAAGCTGTGGGGTGGGGAGACACTGTAGCCCCGATTACCCACCTCCCCTGCGGGAAGGACCATAAGGACAAGCAGGTTTGCGATACCATCACACACCTAACTTCACCCGGGGCTTTCTAAACTGAGCAATCCTACAGCCCCATATCTCTCCCATAACGGCACTAACTAGATCTCGGTGGCAGGATGATAGGCTGGTTCTCCCTGCTGCCCGGGAATCAATCTGCAAGGTGGTGGTTGTTATTGTTGCAGAACTCAGTGCTAAGCGCTTAGTACAGTGCTAAGCACTTAGTACTGTGCTCTGCACACAGTAAACGCTCAATAAATATGATTGAATGAATGAATGAACTCAGGGCATCCCTCAAGGTTCAGCTCTGGGTCCCCTTCTATTCTCCATCTTCACCCACTCCCTTGGAGAACACTCTCTTCCTCCCTTCAAAGCCCTATTGAGAGCTCACCTCCTCCAAGAGGCCTTCCCAGACTGAGCCCCCTTTTCCCTCTCCTCCTCCCCACCCCCTGGCCCTACGACCTTCCCCTCCCCACAGCACCTGTATATATGTTTGTACAGATTTATTACTCTATTTTACTTGTACGTATTTACTATTCTATTTATTTTGTTAATGATGCGCATTTAGCTTTAATTGTATTTGTTCTGACAACCTGACACCTGTCCACATGTTTTGTTTTGTTGTCTGTCTCTCCCTTCTAGACTGTGAGCCCGTTGTTGGGTAGGGACCATCTGTATATGTTACCAACATGTATTTCCCAAGTGCTTAGTACAGTGCTTTGCACACAGTAAGCGCTCAATAAATACGATTGAATGAACGAATTGGCTCCCATGGCTTCAACTACCACCTCTATGCAGATGATTCCCAAACCTCCATCTCCAGCCCTGATCTTTCTCTCTCTCCGTAGTCTCACATTGCCTCCTACCTTCAGGACATCTCTACTTGGATGTCCTGGCATCACCTCAAACTTAACATGGCCAAAACAGAACCTCTCATATCTCCACCCAAACCCTGTTCTTCCCGACTTTCCTGTCACTGCAGACAGCTCCATCATCCTTCCTGTCTCACAAGCCCACAACCTCGGCATTATCCTTGACTCCTCTCTCTCATTCAACCCGCATATTCAATCCATCACCAAATCCTGTCAGTTCAACCTTCACAACATCATTAAAATCTGTCCTTTTCTCTCTATACAAACTGCTACCATGCTAATCCAAGCACTTATCCTATCCCACCTTAATTACTCTATCAGCCTGCTTGCTGACCTCCCCGCCTCCCATCTCTTCCCAATCCAGCCCACACTTCATTCTGCTGCCTGTATCATTTTTCTACAAAAACGCTCAGTCCATGTTTCCCCACTCCTCAAGAACCTCCAGTGGTTGACCATCCATCTCCACAAACACTTTATCATCAGCTTTAAAATACTCAATCACTTTTGCCCCTCCTACCTCATCTCACTATTCTTCTACTACAACTCAGTCCACACACTTTACTCTTCTAATTCCAAACTAGTCAGTGAACCTCAATTTTGTCTATCTTACTGCCGACCTCTCGCCCATGTCCTGCGTCTGGCCTGAAACACTCTCCTTCCTCATTTCTGACAGAGATATCTCCCCACCTTTAAAGCCTAATTGAAGGCACATCTTCAAGCTATAGGATCGTGTGTTCCAGAGCAGGGCAAGTGAGGCTTACTGCTTCGTTTTTCAGAGAATGTCGGAGCACCACGTCCCAAATTCTGTGGCTTTTCAATTGTTTGACTGTGGCAGATCTCTGGGAAGAAGACAGTCTGTGTTCTGTCCCAAAACCCTATGTTTGATTTCTGTGTGGGAATGAACATTTCTTACATACACCCCTGTCTTTATCAGTTACATAGCGATGGCATAGAATTATTCATAGCAAGACAGCCTGTGATTGATTTGGCAGTTATGCTCCATGCTTGGTGCCCTCCCAGATGGATAATATATACAGAGGTCTGTAATGATGGCATATATTGGACTCTTAGTACAGTGCTCTGCACACAGTAAGTGCTCAATAAATACGACTGAATGAATGTTACCCCTGTAGCAGGAGTCTTTCATTATGCACATGAATGGAAGTGGACCCAAGCCCCTGTCTTTCAGTCTCCCCTCTGTCAAGCAGACTTGTGATTGAGTCTTCCTCTCAGACTGAACTGTCCCACCTCCTGGCTTGATGTGGCAGAATCATTCTCAAATTTACCTCAACATAATTCCCTCCCCTTTTCATTCATTCAATCATATTTATTGAGTGCTTACTGTGTGCAGGGCACTGTACTAAGCGATTGGAAAGTACAATTTGGCAACAGAGACAATCCCTACCCAACAACGGGCTCACAGTCTAGAAGGGGGAGACAGACAACAAAACAAGTCGACAGGCATCTACTTGGAAATCAGCTTAAAATTGTCCAAGTGCTTTGCTTAGAAATGTCTGAGACAAGACCAATTCTCTCCCTTCCCTTTACGCTCATGAAGATATCATTTCATGCATGCCGTGCAGCCAAATCTCCCCTCTCTCCTTCCCCTCTCACCGCCCCGCACACATCCCAGCTGTTGTTCACAGCAGGCATCTGGAAGACGAGCACAAGCCCCCCCTGAACATCTTTCATTGGCTGGCAGCTTTGTCCGCAACCACCCAAGGGGGACGGCATTCCCCCATGGGGACACGTTTCTCTGTGGGCTAAATGAAGGGAGATTTCAATTCAAGAAACTCAGTTACTGGAGATGTGTACTAGGAGTCGGATTTCTTTTTGCCACCGTTTTTCACAGTTGCTATAATGATCTGAGACTTCTAAAAATACAGCCGTCGGGATGGCACACAGGGATGCCAGCTAACGGAACAATACTGAGTTCCAGGCATTTCAGAGTCGCATACATATAAAAGGAATGGCTCCTCAGCTCCCTCAATATTCTCCTGGCAGCGGATGATTTGCAAAGGTCTTTATCCCTGTGCGTGCTTGTTTCTTTATGCGATGCTAGGTATAACAAATCCCTTTTCAACTCAAGTCAAAGCAGCAGACCTTGCTAGAACCTAAAAGGCCTTACAGGGCCAAAATGCTGCATTTACTCAAACACTTAGCACAGTGCTTGGTGTATAAGAAGTGCTTAGGATGTACTATAACTAACTGGTTGGAGGAAGGAGATCGGGATGGTGGGGAAGAACTATCTTATGCTCAACACGGCATCTGGGATCTTGACAGGTCTGCTTTAAGTGATCCCTTCATCTTCCTCCTGTCTTTGCTCTCCCCACCTCTCTCACCCAACCACCCACCTAACCGGATGAAGCTCTAAGAACCCAGGAAGGATTCAATGGCCAGTCCGAATGACTCGGGTGCCGGATGGGCAATGGGGATTAGAGAAGCTCCCGTCGTTAACTCACTTTGGCTTCCTTCACAGCTGTCAAGGAAGATTACAGGGCATGGGCTATCAGAGTTTCCTAGAGCTGGATTATTGGGTATAAATTTTTCTGCTGCTCCACTTAATGAAATAATATTATCATCATCATTTTGGAATTCGATACTACGTGCCAAGCACTGTACTAAATGCCGGGGGTTGATATAATACAACCAGATGGGACACAGCCCTTGTTCCACATGGGGCTCAATGGGGAAGGAGGTTGAGTATCTTATCCCCATTTTTACAGATGAGGAAACTGAAGCACAGAAAAGTCAAGTGACTTCCCAAGGTCACAAACCAGGCAAGCTGGGGTAAGAGCCCAGGTTTCTTGACCCCCGGGCCCGTGCTCCTTCAAACTAGGCCACAATACTTCTCTTTAAAATCAGTGAGGACCCCACTCTGGATTCAACCTGCACTGCCTAAAAAAGTTGGATTCAAGCAGCTCCTTGGTAACAGAGTATTTCTAGTCCACTGAACAAGATCTTTCACTACCTAAGCTCTTCTACATTGCCTTGACATTGTAATTATGACCACAGTTTGTTAATATCCTCAAGATGGAAACCACGATTCTACAATTCGCTTGCAGACCCCATGGGAGGCTCTGTTATTCAGTGTGCTTCATGGCAGATTGCCAAGTCATCGATTCCTTTCCCATGGGATATGAACATCATGAAGCAAGCATTTTTGGAAATGGTGTAAAATCAGAAACGTATTACCTGATTACTGACAGCCTCTCAGACTGAACGTAGGAAAGATCTGATGGCAGTACATTTCTAGGGCTGATCAAGTTTGGCGTTTAAGGATCCCAGGCTCCTACAAAGTATCCCTAAGGACAACTACTTGTTTTCTAATGGATACGTCTGGACATACCAAAAGGATCATGATTCGGAGGTTTAGTGGATCATTTTAGACTTTTTTTGTTAGAGTAAACCATGATCCACCATAAAACACGATACCAATTATGATACCAATGGCTCCAGTTATTTGCAAAGACCTTGAATGCTCAATCCTCATCCTAAATTGAGGCAAGACAAGAGCCCAGACCACTGGTCAAGATTGTGACCCCAAAGCAAAGCACACGTTGGACACCGTCCATGTCTCACATGGGGCTCACAGTCTTAAACCCCATTTTACAGGTGAGGTAACTGGGGCACAGAGAAGTGAAGTGACTTGGCCAAGGTCACGCAGTCAAGTGGTGGAACTGAGATTAGACACCCTAGGTCCTTCTGTCTTCCAGGCCCATGCTCTCTCCAGTAGGCCACACTGCTTCTTTGCTTCCAGAGGTTTCCTTAAATAATGAACCCTAATCCAAGAGGAAAAAAGTATGCCTGTTTTTCAGACTTCTGTCTGTCACATGGAACTACATTATGGAAAAATACAAGAAGGGGAGATACAGTCAGAAAAAAGTGCTAAAAGATAACCCACTACATCAATATACCCTGTAGTTTGCTTAATTATGAATAACTCCTTCATGTGCTCTGGGAGTTGGCAATGCTCCTCATAAGAAGTGGCAGAAGGCAACGAGAGAGGCTGGGAAAGCTTCAAGGAAGAGGAGTGCAGAGATGGCCAGCAATCTGCCTCTCCACAGTTAGGGCTCAACCTGACCCTCTGACTTGCTTTCTTTTAGCTCCTCTAGGCCAGCTCCTCTGGGCATCCTCTCCTCTACCCCAGCCCTCCGCCACCTCCACTCCCCATCTCCTGGTAGATCCCCTAGGCATTCCTGTAAATATCGGTTATATATTTACCTTTAAAACACAGGGAAATAACAGAAAACACTCTATGTGTCCATAAGTCTCACGATTAAACATTCAGTATGCCTTCGGTGCACTCAACTCGTTTATGAGGGGTGTTTTTGGCTTTTATTAAGCGCTTACTATGCACAAAGCACTGTTCTAAGCGCTGGGTCTACAAGGAGATTTTAGGGTCCTGATTTCACTGAGCTTATGCTAAAGTAAGGAATCCCTCTGTCATTAGGGCTAATCATGGGCGCAGACTAAACCACTCATGACAAACCAAACGTTCACTCTCTGAAAATAAACAACAAAGAGAAACATAGCCAACTTGCAATTACTCGCAATAACTGGGGCCAAGATCATCAATCAAGATTACCATGGATTGCTGAAATCCTCAGACACCCCAAAGCCCATCATGTTCTCATTAGTTTTAACCAGCTCGCATGTGAGGTACTACTTCTCCCCTTCACTTCCCACCTCCCACTGGAGGTTCCCAGAATAGTGAAATGGCCCAAAGGTAGGCTACTGGGGAGAGGAGAAGCCTGGAATACACAATCAGCCCTTGAATTCATTCATTCATTCAATCGTATTTATTGAGTGCTTACTGTGTGCAGAGCACTGTACTAAGCCCTTGGGAAGTACAAGTTGGCAACATATAGAGACGGTCCCTACCCAACAACGGGCTCACAGTCTAGAAGGGGGAGACAGACGACAAAACAAAACATGTAGACAGGTGTCAAAATCACCTGATGAATGATGAAACGATGAATGAATGATGAAAACTGGACATGCTTTTGTTTAAAAAAAAAGCAACACACCTAAAACACTTCATTAAGCCAAGGAATATTTATTATGAGGCAAAGCAATTGCCAAGTCTGACTTTTTACTCTGATCATCAGGAATTATCTTTAACCTATCAAGTCATATACACAAACCCACAGCCTATCCCTCACATGACTCTTTTCTAATTCTATAAATCATGGAAGAACAATTTTGGGCAAAAGAAGGTCGTGGGACATACCCTGTTGCCCAGTGGTATTTATTGTGCACTTACTTTGTACTAAGCATGGACCTAAACTCTTGAGAGAGTACAACACACTCCCTGCCCACAAAAAGCTTACAATCTAGAGGACTCTACTTAGGCTAGCTCTCTGTGGTGTCTGAAGCTATGTCCTAAACTGTGATAAAAACAAAAGAGATTCAGTAGAGTGAAGAGGGAAAGTAGTTACAACTTGAAAGTACAGATATTTCAGAATGAAGAATAAATGGTTTTTATTTCTTTCAAATGGTTTCTACGGTCAGAAAGATGGGGCATGGAATTGGAAGCCCAGGAGACTTGGGTTCTTTTCCCAGATCTACCATTGGCCTCCTGTGTGAGCCTGGGTAAATCAGTTAATCTCTCTGGGCCTCAGTTTCCTCACCTGAATAATAGGAATAAAATTCCTGCTCAGATTCGGAGCCCCATGTAGGACAGAACTATGTCTGATCTGATTATCTTTTCTCAACTCCTGTGCTCAGTGCAGTTTTGGCACATAGTAAGGGCTGAATAAAAAACTCCCCACCCAGAACTAGCTTTATAGTCTAGAGGAGGAGACAGATATTAATATAAATAAATACATTACAGACACTACAAGAAGCAAAGCCATCAACTAAGGATGATTTTTACAAGTTCACAGGACAATTGGTCTCTTTGGCCACATAAAGATGCATAGATAGAGTTTCGCAAACAGTAACATCTTCTTTGAATACAAAGGTTAGTTCTACTACTATAAGGAAATAGAGATGGCTACTCTAAAACCCACTGTCATCAATTGTATTTATTGACCACTTACTGTGTGCAGAGTACTGTACTAAGCATTGGGAGAGTACAATACATTGGGGTTGGTAGTAGACACATTCCCTTCCCACAGTGAGCTGTGATGTTATCAGTGCTCTGTGACCAAAGACAACCGAGCCCATAGCTTGGTGCCACAGTTCACGGCTTTTAATTCCCAGTTCATTAGCATCAAAGTCACGGACCTGACTCCAGGTTCCAATAATGAGGACAAAATTTTTAAGATATGTCAATAGTTGGAGAGTATGTAACTAACCTGCTTGGTCTTGCCCATAGCTCTGATTGCATTGGGAGATATCCAGAATATTTTTAAGCATTTTCACAGAACTCTCACCTTTGATCCCCTGAGTTCACTCCCCTCTCAGACCCTGTTGCCATGATCTTTTTGCTTTGGTGGCAATAAAAACTCATAAAACCAATCTTTCTTCGGCTCTGAACAGAGCCCAGCTGGCGAGGCCGGGCTGTTGAGGGAACAGGAGAGAATAAATGCGATTCCGAGTTACTGACACTCAGGGAAGTGACCTTTTCCTCCATGTCGGGACACTGAACTGAATGGTAATGCTTGAGGTCAAGCAGCTTTCTTGCTGAGAGTCTTTGCAGCTGAATAAGAAAAGTGACTGCAGTTCCCGGGGAACGTTGATAAATTATCAATGATAGCTCAAACCAAAGGAATGGTTTTGTTTTGGCTAACAAACCAGCCCTTTTCATCTAATTCTGGGAGTGGGCACTCCGTATTTCTCCTGCTCTAGGCTGCCTGATGGGTTGACTGCCTCCTAAACTAGGGAAGTCACCTAATCCAAAGCACTTCAAGCCAACAGGAACTGACTGGAGTTCTGCACTTAACCGCCCCAAACTCTCAGCCTGGAAATTTTTCTACCTTTAAATAGTGTGGATCAATTTTTCCATCCCTCCCCAGGAAGCTTTCTCTGCTCTTTAACAACTGTCCTGAATTTTAAAACGGTCGACACCAAGACTTCTATTAATATCAGTTCTTAAGAATGATTAAAAAATGCCCTCATCAATAGAAATCAACTGTCTTCCTTCCAGATAATAATAATAATGATAATAATAAGAGCATTTGTTAAGCGCTTATTGTGCGTCGAACACTGTTCTAAGCGCTAGGGTAGATACAAGTTAATCAGGTTGGATGCGGTCCCTGTCTTGTGTGGGGCTCACAGTCGGAGGGAGAACAGGTATCGAATCCCCGTTTTACGGATGAGGAAACTGAGGCCCAGAGATGTGACTCGTCCAAGTTCACACAGCATTCATCCAGGATTAGAACCCAGATCCTCAGGCTCCCAGGTCTGTACTCTTTCCAACAGGCCACGCTGCTCCTCACACCATAGTGCCAAACAAACCCATCATCTGCTATTTTACTTTTAATGCAATATCTCCCAAGCCCGTGCTCTTTCCAACAAGCCATGCTGCTCCTCAGATCAAATCTCCAAATGAAGCCGTCTTCTACTATTGCAATTTTAATAGAGCATAAAAAATGAACAATCACCTTATTTTCACTCAGCAACCTTTAACTTCAAGTCTCAACGACTCTTCCCATACATACCTTTACCCACACTGCATAGGCACAGTCCTGGAGCGATCATTTCAACTGCAGCTGCCCGTGAAATGCAGCTGCTTCTGGGACAGGAGTCAGCAGTTATTAAACACAACCTTGAATACCCTACACCAGCGTATGTGTTGAGAAGAGGAAGTGGGGGACACAACAGGAATAGCCTGAATATGCACCACTGTAACGCAGGGACATTGCCAAACCCCAACATGCAAGATGCTCCCCAGAACACAAAATTCATTATAACTTTATCCACGAAGTCCTGGGAGAATGGTCAGGAGCCCTCGGTTTGCTCCTGGCTTTCCAATCTGTCATCCTACCTCCGTGCAGTCCCTTCATTATTCTTGCTTTTCTTTTCTTACTTCAATTCAGTTCGTCTATATCTTCCTGGTTACAAGGACCCACACTCCCATTGAGAGGGATTAATCCGAGCACCACAATTATCGCCAAAGAAAAGGGCTCAAGGGAGGGACTAGTCCAGTAAAATGACAGGCACTCTAGGTATAGAAATGCAATCTATTAAAAATGAAATCACCACACCCACTGATAGTGGTACTAAAACCAATAGATCTCCTTCCCCAAAGGAGTGGTAGGTGGGGATCCAGCTGCCTTCTGTGGGCTTGGCACTCACTGGTGCAGAAGAAGGCTTTTCAAGCCTGTTCCTCACCTCAACCCCCAGGAAATCTGTGCTCTGGGGTTATCGGCAGCAGAGAAAACACTCTTCGTGAGGTGACTCCAGGAGAGGAGGAGGGATGAGCCATTTAAGAGGGAGAGTTCCAGCAGGGAATAAAACCGTGCTGAGAAAGAACAGCTTCTAGCCTCTCCCAAACTTTGTTACAACCTGTACTTGCCAAATCATGACCATTCCAGCCAAGAAGAAAGAGAACAGGTTTGGGAATCAGGAGACCTGGATTCTAATAGTGGCTATGCCATTTACCTGCTGTGTGATCTCGGGTAAGACACTAAAATTCTCTGTGCTTCAGTTTCCTCATCTGTAAAATGGGGACTAAATACCTGTTCTCCTTCCCCCTCTGGACCGTGAGCCCCATGTTGGACAGGGACTATGTCTTATATACTGGAAAAGCAGCATGGCCTAATGGATAGAGAATAGGCCCGGGGGCCAGAAGACCTGGATTCTAATCCCAGCTCCGCCAATCATCTGCTGCGTGACCTTGGGCAAGTCACTTTACTTCTCTATACCTCATCTGTAAAATGGGGATGAAGACTCAGTGGAAAGTCTTTTAGACTGTGAGCCCACTCTTTTAGACTGTGAGCCCACTGTTGGGTAGGGACTGGCTCTATATGTTGCCAATTTGTACTTCCCAAGCGCTTAGTACAGTGCTCTGCACATAGTAAGCGCTCAATAAATACGATTGATGATGATGATGATGACTATGAGCCCAGTGTGGGACAGCGACTGTGTCCAACCCGATTACTTTATATCTACCCCGGGACTTAGTATAATGCCTGACACATAGTAAGCGCTTAATACCATAATTATTACTATTAGCAGAGTGTGCCATTACTATTAGAAGTGCTTGTAGCAGAGTGCTTGGCAATCAATCATATTTATTGAGTGCTTACTGTGTGCAGAGCACTGTACTAAGTGCTTGGGAAGTACAAGTCGGCAACATATAGAGTCGGTCCCTACCCAACAGTGGGCTCACAGTCTAGAAGGGGGAGACAGAGAACAAAACCAAATATATTAACAAGATAAAATAAATAGAACAGATATGTACAAGTAAAATAGAGTAATAAATATGTACAAACATATATACATATATACAGGTGCTGTGGGGAAGGGAAGGAGGTAAGGTGGGGGGGGATGGAGAGCGGGAGGAGGGGGAGAGGAAGGAGGGTGCTCAGTCTGGGAAGGCCTCCTGGAGGAGGTGAGCTCTCAGTAAGGCCTTGGCACAAACCCCTAACAAATAATTATTTGTCACTGAAACAGTAATTATTCTCTTATACCATGAGCCTGATGGGAGACGGATTGTGTCCAACCTGATTATCTTGCATCTACCTCAGCCCTTAGACACATGATAAGGGCATAATGTGTCATAATTATTATATTCATAATTTATTTTAATGTCTGTCCCCCATCTAGATTGTATGCTCCCTGTGGTCTGGGAACATGTCTACCAATTCTGTAATACTGTTCTGTCCCAAGCCTCAGTAGAAGAGCTCAATAAATACAATTGTTTGATGATCTTGTATCTACCCCAGCCCTTAGCACAGTGCTTGGCACATAGACCTCAACCCTTGCTCAATATTCTCCTGATTCCAGTTACTGCAATTCCCAGTTACTCTTCAGCACTTCTGGATTTCAATGAATTTTCAGTTCATATGTTTATACTCTCTGTTTTCTTATGGGCCTTAAACAGGTAATGCCCCCATTTTTCAAAAAATGTACATTTGTGTCTAGACCAACAACTGTGTCTTGTTCTTGCTTAGTAACTTCCCATCGCACTTAGGATATTGCTTTAAATCAGTTAATCAGTATGTGCAGAGCATTGTGTTAAGCACTTGGGAAAGTACAATACAACAGAGCTAGCAAACAAGTTCCCTGCCCACAACAAGCTTACAGTCTATCAACCCTGTCCTGCAGTATTCTCACTGTTATTCATTTTACCATTCCTGTCCTGCTTCCCAGAGTTCTGGGAAGGGTTAGTATGTGGTGATAGGTCACCCCATCTAGGCTGAGCCCTTTTTAAACACAGTACTGTGAATGCTACCAGTGTGTTTCCTGAACAATTGAAAAAGGGGGAAAACGGGGTATGTTTTACCTAGATCGCTTGGACAAACTCAGATAATAATAATGATGATGGCATTTGTTAAGCACTTACTACGTGCAAAGCACTCTTCTAAGCGCTGGGGAGGATACAAGGTGATCAGGTTGTCCCGCGTGGAGCTCACAGTCTTAATCCCCATTTTCCAGATGAGGTAACTGAGGCACAGAGAAGTTAAGTAACTTGCCCAAAGTCACACAGCTGACAATTGGCAGAGCCAGGATTTGAACCCATGACCTCTGACTTCCAAGCCCGGGCTCTTTCCACTGAGCCACACTCGTTCTCATGCTCCCCAAATACACTTGTAGCACTTACTGTGCTTTTTCTAATAACTGAACTATGGTCCACTAATGACCTTTGGAAAAAAGGCATCTTACTGTATTTTTATGGTAGCTGGAGGAGGAAGAGGAAGACAAAGTACAAAAAGAAGCATCTATTGAGTGTTCACTGGGTGTAATGTGCTGTACTAAGCACTTGAGAGAGTATAACCCAAAGGATTCATTCTCAAGCCACAAGCAGCTTAAGTTCTAATGGGGGAGACAGACATAAAATATTCACAACAAAAGAATTTAAAATAAATAATTGAATGCACAATTGAATACAAATACCTGCTGAAGATGGGTGTGAACGGATACCACAGTCTTCTAGACTGTGAGCCCACTGTTGGGTAGGGACCGTCTCTATATGTTGCTAACTTGTACTGCCCAAGCGCTTAGTACAGTGCTCTGCACACAGTAAACGCTCAGTAAATATGATTGATTGATTGATTGATTGATACCTAAATGCTAGAAATGGTGATTTTGTACAGCTTGGTGCGTTGGGAGGCAGGCAGCCAGGCTTGTTGGAGGAGAGATTTTTAGGATGGCTTTGACTACGCGGAGAGCTCAGAGCTGACCAATTTGTGAAGGGAGGGAGTTCAAGGCGAGGGGATGGTCTGAGCAAGAGGAGAGAAGCAGGAGAGTCGAAAATGAAGTATAGCGAAAAGGTTAGGTTGGGGGAAAAAAGCAAGCCAGCTGTAGGGGAGTGGGTAAAGAATATAGGCACATAAGATAGGAAGAGTTGGTGCAGTTAATTGTGAGTAGTTTTTGCTTGAATTGCAAGTGAGAAGCTGATGTGGGTTTCTGAGGAGCAGAGATATGTAGGTCGAGTGACAGCACCCATCAATCATATTTATTGAGTGCTTACTGTGGATAAAGCATTGAAGTAAGCACTTGGGAGAGTACAATATAACAATCTAATAATGGAGCTGGTAGACACATTCCCTGCCCACGGTGACCTTATGGTATCGAGGGGGAAGACAGACATTAATATAAATAAATTACAGAGATGCACATGAGTGCTGTGGGGCTGAGGAGGCGGTGAATAAAGGAAGTAAATCAAGGTGACACAGGAGGGAGTGGGAGAAGAGAAAATGAGGACTTAGTCAGGGAAGGCCTTGTGAAGACGTGCCTTCGAAAAGGCTTTGAAGGTGGGGAGAGTAATTGGCTGTCGGATACGAAGAGGGAGGGCGTTCCAGGCCAGAGGCAGGATGTGGGCGAGAGGTCCGTGGTAAGATAGAAAAGATCAAGGTTGGCACCAGAGGAGTGACGTGTGTGGCTGTGTGTATATATACCTGTATATATGTATATATGTTTGTACATATTTATTACTCTATTTATTTATTTATTTTACTTGTACATATCTATTCTACTTATTTTATTTTCTTAGTATGTTTGGTTTTGTTCTCTGTCTCCCCCTTTTAGACTGTGAGCCCACTGTTGGGTAGGGACTGTCTCTATATATTGCCAATTTGGACTTCCCAAGTGCTTAGTACAGTGCTCTGCACACAGTAAGCGCTCAATAAATACGATTGATGATGATGATGATGATGATGGCTGGGCTGTAGCAGAATAGCAGTGAGGTGAGGTACGATGGGGGAAGATGCTCACTCCACATATCCGTCAAGTTAGCTCTCTTCCTCCCTTCAAAGACCTACTGAGAGCTCACCTCCTCTAGGAAGCCTTCCCAGACTGAGCCCCCTTTTTCCTCTCCTCCTCTCCATCCCCCCCGCCCTACCTCATTCCCCTCCCCACAGCACCTGTAGACTGTGAGCCCACTGTTGGGTAGGGACTGTCTCTATATGTTGCCAATTTGTACTTCCCAAGCACTTAGTACAGTGCTCTGCACATAGTAAGCGCTCAATAAATACGATTGATGATGATCTGTACAGATTTATTACTCTGTTTATTTTACTTGTGCATATTTACAATTTATTTTGTTACTGATGAACATATAGCTTTAATTCTATTTGTTCTGACTATCTTGACACCTGTCTGCATGTTTTGTTTTGTTGTCTGTCTCCCCCGTTTAGACTGTGAGCCCATTGTTGGGTAGGGACCGTCTCTATATGTCGCCGACTTGTACTTCCCAAGCGCTTAGTACAGTGCTCTGCGCACAGTCAGCGCTCAATAAATACGAGTAAATGAATGAATGAATGATGACAGACTGCTTTAAAGCTGATGGTAAGGAATTCCTGTTTGATGTGGAAATAGATGGGCAATCACTGGAGGTTTTTGAGGAGTCGGGAAACATGGACTGAACATTTCGGTAGACGAGTGATCTGGGCAGCAGAGTGAAGTATGGACTGTAAGTTCCCTCTAGACTGTAAGGTCTAAGGAAGGAAGTTTCTAGGGGAGGGAATGGATGTGTTTATTGTTGTGCTGTACTCTCCCAAGCACTTAGTACGGTGCTCCGCACACATAAGCGCTCAATAAATGATTAACTGACTGGAGTGGGGAGAGACAGGAGGCAAGGAGGTCAGTGAGGAGGCTGATGCAGCATCAAAAGTCCTTGAATGACTCATACATGAGCTCCTATACATTGACAACTGTGTTATGAAAGCATAAGAAAATACGGAGAGCGTTCTGAACTGCTTTTCAGAATCAGCAAAGCGCTTCAGATCGACAATTAGTATAAGGAAACTGGGCGTTTCGTACGGGATAGCAAACAGAATTCAGTAGCAACATTCAGCACTTGTTAGCCAAGAGAAATCCTCGATAAGGTTTACAAGGAACTCTCTCAGCTACACACCACTAAATGTTATCTCTGAATTTTATCAGATATTTTGGTGGCACAGTGCAGTGATGCAAGGATACAGTAGGAGATTAGAAAATTGAATCAAGAAGGCTAATGTGTCCTTTGGGAAAGTGAGAGACAGTGTGGCACAAACATAGCATCCGTATTCGACCAAGCTGAAAAAATATTAGGCGATTGTAGTTCCCAACCTAAGACTCACATCTACTACAGAGGCCTCATTTCACTCTTGGTGCACTTCCAGCGAAGCCACACTTCACAGTGAGTGGCAAGACGCAAACACAATAAGGTCCTAAGATGCAGCCAGACTATGAGCACCAAAGCAATGCTGTCGCATCACACCCTACCTAGGCGAGATTTAAGGAGAATGAATGGCACCAGGATACCCAAAAGGCTGCTGTTTGGTGAGCAGTAATGGGGAAAATCTAAACAGCGTGGACAGAAAAAATGTTTTAAGGTATAATGAAGCAAAACTAAATTGATTGGACACAGCAGTAGACATTAGAAAAACAGCCATGATGACAAGTCAGCCATAAAACACAATCAGAAATGTGGTGACTGTCTCAAAACAGTGGCTTCACCAAGTTTGTGACACCAAAAAGGAGAAACCACTGGCAATCTGAAGAGCAAATGCAATGATGCAGGAAGAGGTAATTTTTCCATGCGCGCAATACAGATAAAGTTGTCTTTGCTCAGTGGTCCTTCCAGTCCCACCAGCATATGCTGAATTTACAAAGTGTCCCACTAGTAGAGTCATCTTCAAATTTGAAAAGCAGTTATGAGCATTAAAATAGCCATTGTCAGTTTTGCTTGGATAGCCAGTTTGCCTGAACCGCAAATTAAAATAATGCCGGCAGAGCCTAACTAAGTTTACAGCCGGGTCACCCTATCTGACCTACTTTTAACTTGTTGTTTCACAATCCTGCATTCTTTCTGACAGACAAATTTGTGTTGAACTTGCCATTTTTCAGACAGTGGTTCAAATGAATAAAGCCACACACCGGATCTGGCCTTTAACTGGGTTTTCTTTTAATGCTGATGCTGACACGGCCCCAGTGGGGCTGGACACCATCTCAGTAATTATCACTGAAGCTAGTACAATTGGGCAATTGGGCAATTGGGAGAAGGCTAAACCGGCCTAATGATGAGTAAATCCTGCCAAAGTGCCTCATTTTGGGGCTCTCAATCCCTCAAAAGGGATTCATAACCTGACGATTAGAATGTAGCCAGGAAACTAGAGAAATCCTTAGTCAGTCCCCCCAAATTCACTGTGATACAGATATCCACTGGACCCGCTTCCCTGAAACGAAAAACAGAGAAGTGCCTAGCCATGCCACTGACAAAGGGGCTTCAAATTAACCTTTTTTTTTAATGGTATTTGTTAAGCACTTAATCTGTGTCAGGCACTGAACTAAGCACTGGGGTAGATCCAAGCTAATGAGGTTGGACACAGTCCATGTCCCACATGGGGCTCACAATCAATCCCCATTTTACAGATGGAATAACTGACGCACAGAGAATAATAATAAGAATGGCACTTGTTGAGCGCTTACTATGTGCAAAGCAGCGCTGGGGAGGGTACAAAGTGATCAGGTTGTCCCACGTGGGGCTCACTGTCTTAATCCCCATTTTTACAGATGAGATAAAAAGAGGAGTTAAGTGACTTAGGTCACACAGCAGACAAGTGGTGAAGTCAGGATTAGAACCCAGATCCTTCTAACTCCCAGGCCGTTGCTCTGTCCACTAAGTCACACTGCTTCTCGACACAAAATCCTCCATCTCAGAGGCCTCTAATTTTCCCCTCTGAGCTCCTGAATTAGTGCAGGGGTGACTGAGAATTTGTGAGTCTAAGGCCAGATTCCCAAGATAACAGTCTAAGGCCTGTGTCTGCAACCTAGGGCTTGGGAGCTATATCTGGCTCCTATTAGAGCCAAATGTGCTTCTCATGCCAGGGAGGAGAGGCAAAGCATTTAAAATCTATAGCAGATCCAACATTAAATCAACATTTAACATATTTAAATTTGGATGACTGGCTCTTTGGGCACCAAAGTTTCTAGTTTTTTGGCATTTTCACACAATAATGTTGCTGACCCCTGGCCTGATACAACAAAAACAATTCAGGAAATCATAACAGGAGCTGATGTTGAGTGTTAAATGGTGTAATTACAGAAGGAATGATGTAATAGGAGAAGCAACATGGCCTATTGGATAGAGCACAGGCTTGGGAGTCAGCAACCTGGATTCTAATCCCAACTCTGCTACTTGCCTGCTCTGCGAACTTGGGCAAATCATTTCACTTCTCTGTGCCTCAGTTTCCTCATCTATAACACGGAGGATGAAACCCTACTCTTTCCTACCTAGACTGTGAGTCCCATGTGGAACAGGGTCTCTGTCCAAACCGATAATCTTAATCTACCCCAACACTTAGAACAGTGCTTACCACAAAGTGCGAACAGTGCTTACCACAAAGTACTTAAAAATACCATTAATAGTAATAATAATCATCATTATAATAAATAATAATAATTAGAATAATAATAAATCATTATTTAATGATAATAATAAAATTAATTGTCTGGGTTCCTCATGCTTGCTTTCCAACAAAGTTAAATGGAACTTTACAAAACATCCTGCCATTATGGAGACAATCAAAGGCTGGGTTGGGCACATAATAATAATAATAATAATGAAGGCATTTGTTAAGCACTTACTATGTGCCAAGCACTGTTCTATGGACTGGGGTAGATACAGGGTAATCAGGTTGTCCCACGCAGGGCTCACAGTCTTAATCCCCATTTTACAGATGGGGTAACAGACACAGAGAAGTGAAGTGACTTGTTCAAAGTCCAACAGCTGATAAGTGGCAGAGCCGGGATTAGAACCCACGACCTCTGAATCCCAAGCCTGTGCTCTTTCCACTGAGTTAAGCCCAGACCCTGGACTGCTAGTGTGGTTTACACTCTCTTTCAACCATTGAGGTACGTGCCATTTTCCTTGTGGGCGTACACTGATTGCTGGAAGCTACCCCACATATCCCCAGTAACACAAATAATCCATCCAATGAGCTAGAGGGAAGAGGTGAGAAATAACCCAAGAACTCCATTCTCCAGGTCCAGTAAAGTGATGTGGAGATGCTGCTGTGGAAAAAATAGAAGAAACTCCAATACATTTGAGAATTATATAGCTCTAGGAGTGATCTAGCTTTGTAGTTTCAAAAAACTTCATAGAGGAAGACAGAAGGAATTCAACGTTGAGGGTGTTGGGGAACTGAAGCACGTGAAGAGCAGCAAGACAATAAATGGGGAGGTAAACACGCACTATTGAAAGAAGATATGAAAGCCCCTCCCAGACTAGAGCACTGTTCATCTTTTGATTCCTAGGGGCTTCCAAAATTCCCTGCCAACAGGTAACAGGAATTACCACTTACTGGCTGGTAAAGAAGCTATTCACGCTTGGCTGAAGCTTCTCAGTGCAGGGAGTCATCAATAGTAAGTCACAACCACACTCCTCTGTTACCGAATAAACTGTAAGCTCTTTTAGAGCAAGGGATCATGTCTATTTGATTCTCTAAGCACTTAGAACAGTATCTGCATACAGTAAGCACTCAATAAACAGCATCGATAGACTGATGTCTCACAGACGCTCTTGCCCTCCTTCAGCAGTTGAAGATTTCACCATGACATGCACACATTTCTGCCTTGAAGTGTGTGTTTTTTCAGATATCTGGGAGACACAGTGAAGCCCTTCCCTTCCCACTGGATCCCATGGCGAATATTCTGAGACCCCTCTCCCACCATTAGTTTGCCACTTATACAGATATCTTGAACAACTATTTGCCCACGATATGAAATCATGTTTCGGTACTGACAGTCATATCACTTCTCTTCCTCTCCACAAAAAAGAAGTCATTAACCTATTAGTAAAGCAGCTAGCCAACATCTCCAGGTGTTTTTATTTTTGGTTTTGTTTGCCTTGGGTAGAACTATGTTTTCCTCTGCTTTCTCTAAAAACCCATTCTAGGCTCACAGGAAATGTTTCACATAAATATAATTACACATATAATAGCGGTTGGCTTATACTAAGTACAACCCCAGCAGCACTTTGAAACTATATATATTGCATGTGAAAATCTTACTGGAAAACCAAAGTGAGCAGAATGACTTTGGATTTTTCCACAGACTGTAATGCAACTTCCTAGAGCAAAAGTGTTACTTTCTCAGCAAGTTTTTCCAACCAATGTCTTTTGCTGCAGAAACAGAATGACCTCATTTGCCTAGATAACATTCAAAAAACTTTACGAACGCAAAACATTTCCCCTAAACTTTTGATTTGCCAAGGCATTTTTTTTTTTGGAGTAAGAAGAAATGCCCTAGTTCAATCAATTACTTAAAAAACTCCCTAAACCAATCAGAGTAGCAGTGTGGCCTAGGGGGAAGAACAGAGGGCCGGGAGTCTGGAGACGTGGGTCCTAATTCTCGTTCTGCCACTTGCCTGTGGGTAACCTTGGGCAAATCACTTAACTTCTGCATCTCAGTTTCTCCAACTGGAGAATGAGGATTAAATACCTATTCTCTCTCAGACTGTGAACTCCATGTGGGATGGTGATTGTGTCTGACCCGATTGTACTGTACTTACCCTAACATTTCACATATTGTAAGCACTTAACATCAAAATTACTACAACCACTAATGGCTCAAATCACTAGCAGAGTCCTGGTGTGCCCACTGACCCTCCTCCTTCTTCCTCTCCCCAAATCCTTTGTGTCATGACATCAGTGCAACAGCCACTTGAAGCACTTAAGTATAGCCCACCCTCATTATCCTATATTTAATTATCTATTATTATCTATTATTATTATTATTATCTGCTAATTCATTCTGTCCCTCATGTTATCTATCTAAAAGAAGCAGCGTGGATCAGTGGAAAGATCCTGGGCTTTGGAGTTGGAGATGATGGGTTCAAATCCCAGCTCCACCAACTGTCAACTGTGTGACTTTGGGCAAGTCACTTCACTTCTCTGGGCCTCAGTGACCTCATCTGGAAAATGGGGATTAAGACTGTGAGCCCCCCGTGGGACAACCTGATCACCTTGTAACCTCCCCAGAACTTAGAACAGTGCTTTGCACATAGTAAGCGCTTAATAAATGCCATCATTACTATTATAATTATTATCCATCATTTCTGAGCTCCTACTATGTGCTAAATACCTACGTGCTTGGGAGTCTTCAGGAGAATGCAATAGAGAGCCTCCACCACCATATTCTTGTTCTTCCTCCAATTCCCTCTCTTCCTATATCACTTTGTTCCCCATGAGACTGTAAACTCCTCGAGGGCAGGGAGAATGGGTTTTGCTTCTGGTGTACTCTCCCAAGAGCTTAGTACAGTGTGTTAAATTTAATAGGTGCTCAATAAATAAAACCAATATTAACCAAGTGACTGAAGTGGTTACTCACTGCCACTTTATTAACCGGCCTTTTTAATAATAATGATGGCATTTATTAAGTGCTTACTATGTGCAAAGCATTGTTCTAAGCGCTGGGGAGGTTACCAGGTGATCAGGTTGTCCCATGGGGGGCTCAGAGTCTTAGTCCCTATTTTACAGATGAGGTAACTGAGGCCCAGAGAAGTTGACTTGCCCAAAATCACACAGCTGTGTTGCCAACTTGTACTTCCCAAGCGCTTAGTACAGTGCTCTGCACACAGTTAGCGCTCAATAAATACGATTGAATGAATGAATGACAATTGGCAGAGCCAGATTTGAACCCATGACCTCTGACTCCAAAGCCCGGGCTCTTTCCACTGAGCCACGCTGCTTCTTGTGTAGATCACCTGTATGTACCTCCCTCCTGCTCAGTCTCATCCTGTGAGATGGCACCAAAGGGAATTCTACCTTGAAAGGAAATTTTTTATGGTATTTGTTCATTCATTCATTCATTCATTCAATTGTAGTTATTGAGCACTTACTGTGTGCACAGCACTTGGCTAAATGCTTACTATGTGTCAGGCACTGTACTAAGCGCTGAAGTAGAAACAGTCCATGGACACAGTCCATGTCCCACATGAGGCTTGCAGTCTTAATCCCCATTTTTACAGATGAGGTACCTAAGGCACAGAGAAGTTAAGTGGCTTGCCCAAGGTCACACAGCAGACAAGGAGTGGAGCTGGAATTACAGCCCAAAGCTTTCTGATGTCCAGGTCCGTGCCCTATCCATTAGGCCACTGGCACCCCCCCTGCTCCCAATTTTTTGGCACAGATCCATGCTATCTGGAAGAGGAGGGTGAAATGACCTGCCCATCCAGGAATCTAAAGTCCTCTTCGTAAAAGGGACGCGTCATTTTTTGGAGTGTTTCACTCTAAAGGCAAAAGACCGATTCTGAGTTGACCTTCCATACCTTGAGGGGGTTAAAAGAAAATTGTAATCAATTAATCAATCATATGTATTAAAAACTTACGTGCAGAGCACTGGCTCTGGCCCTTCCACACCACTTTTTTCTAATACTCAGGGAAGAAAAAAAGGCCACCTTCCCTCTCTTTAATGCCTGATGATGCCTAGGAAACCTATTAGTTTCTAAATAGCAGATAAGGAAAGTGGAAAGGAGAGAGGGAAAAGAAAGGAGAATAAGAGGTAAAGAGAGGAGAGAAGGAAAAGTGAAGAAAGCAAAGGAAGGGGATGGGAAAGGGGAAATGGAGAAGGGAAGAGGAAGAGAGAAGGAGAGGGTGAGAAGGTTAAGTGGAGGAGGAGAAACGAAAAGGAAAGAGAAGCAGAAAAGCGTTGAAGAGCCTTCTCCTTGCTTTATGAAAAATACCTAAAATCATGTTTGGTCAGAATACAGTCCTCTATTGTTAGGTAATATCAAATCAATGTTCATTAATCCCTCCTCATAATATTCCTGCCATTACCTACCTCATAAGAGTGTTAAGGCAAACTTCTGTCAAAGAGAGGTAATGCTTTCCCAGCTGATGGAGCACAATGGGAAACTCAAGAAAGAGTCTGTTGTGATGTCTAGACTAGTCACTGACTGGGACTGCACCTTCCTCAAGGATGGCTATTGCTTTTTTTTTAAAAATAAATTCTACACATTTCTCAACAACCCTAATGCTCTCTGACTTGATAATCCACCTAAAATTGGGGGGATTTGCTCCAAACACTGTATCTTTTGTCACAACATCTGTGTCCCCCATATAGACTTAAGGGCAGGACACCTTAAGCCTGCTGAGAGCTCACCTCCTTCAGGAGGCCTTCCCAGACTGAGTCCCTTTTTTTCCTCTCCCCCGCCCCATCCCTCCCGCCCTACCTCCTTCCCCTCCCCACAGCACCCGTATATATATTTGTACAGATTTTGTACTCTATTTATTCTACTTGTACATATTTACTGTTCTATTTATTTTGTCAATGATGTGCACCTAGCTTTACTTCTATTTATTCTGATGACTTGACAACTGACCACATGTTTTGTTTTGTTGTCTGTCTCCCCCGTCTAGACTGTGAGCCCGTTGGTGGGTAGGGACCATCTCTATATGTTGCCATTTGTACTTCCCAAGCGCTTAGTACAGTGCTCTGCACACAGTAAGCGCTCAATAAATACGATTGAATGAATGAATGCCGACCAACTCTGTTATACTGTACTCTCCCAAGCACTTAGTACAGTGCTGACTGTGTGCAGTGCTTAATAAATACAATTGATTGACTGATCATAGATTACCCTAGAAGGATGGAATTAGATTCGGGCCATGCCAATGATTTTCTTTTTGTGAGATGTATCCCTAGACTCCTGCTGTTCCAATTGCCTGTTGCCAGCCTAAATGGATTCTGGATATCATCCCCAAGACCTTCTGGGTCGGTAGTCTTGAGTTACAGATTTCCACTAAAGGGAATGGGTTACGGATGGGTTTCTAGAGCAGGTTCAAGAATGTGGTAAGGGGCAACTTAGTTCCAAAAACATTCATTCAATCATTCAATTGTATTTATTGAGCGCTTCCTGTGTGCAGAGCACTGTACTAATCAGCGCTATGTTTGCTTGGCTCAAGCAGAACATCGCTTCCTGCACACTTTACTTCAAAAACCATTTCTGGCCCTGGAAAAGATGGCCTTCACCACTCCGTATGAATGGAGGTAAGCTTATCTTTTTTAAGCGCTTGTTATGTGCCAGGTACTGTACTAAATACTGGGGTAGATACAAACTACTACTACTACTAATCATAATAATAATGATGTTATTTGTAATACAATGTGCATTGTACAATGTGCCAAGCACTGTTCTAAGTGCTGGGGGGATTCAGGGTGATCAGGTTTTCCCACATGGGGTTCACAGTCTTAATCCCCATTTTGCAGATGAGGTAACTGAAGCACAGAGAAATGAGGTGACTTGTCCAAGGTCACACAGCAGACATTGCAGAGCTGGGATTAAAACCTAGGTTCTTCTGATTCCCAAGCCCATTCTCTATCCACTAGGCCACACTGTCTCCTGTTGGGAAGAATTGTCCGATTACTTTGATCTCCTCACATCTCTACTCCCAACTACACCAGTGAGAGAAATAGCACATGACAGGAAGACCCAAGGGTCACGACTGATGTCCCTGGATGTTATTAGGTATGTGTTTTCATCAGGACCTCCCCTCCCTCAGCCCCACTGCACTCATGTACATTTCTGTAATCTATTGATGTTACTGTCTGTCTCACTCTCTAGACAATAAGCTCGTGGTGGGCAAGGAATGTGCCTATCAACTCTATTACACTACTCTCCCAAGTGCTTAATACAGTGCTCTGAACACAGTAACCACTCAGTAAATATGTCCGATTGACTGACTGGGACCTCAGTGAAGGCTGAGGAGTTCTAGAATTCAGGATTATAGGACAAGATGAGTAAAGAGAGTAAGAACTTCTGAGTCATTTTAGGATAAGGGCTGGGGAAACAAGGAGGAAAATGAACTCCTTTGAGAAGAAATTGAAGTCTGGGTGTTTTCAGTCTAAAACACTTACCACCATGTATATTCATGAAGAAAGATCTTAAATGAATACCAGAATGAGATAACTAAGGCTTCTAGCCTCAGGTTTAAATATGAATGTACTGATAGAAGCTTTTCTTTCAAGAAGAACTGAGACTTGGGTAAATATTGAATTAACCAGGGAAACATTTCAAAGTCTTTTAATAGTTCCTTTCTTTCAATTCCTGATGTCTGTTTCCTGCCACTGATAGTCAAAGCGCAAGAGGGAATAGCGCTTGGGACAGCCTGGGGACATCACACTTGGAAGGATAAAGACAACCTACAGTTGAGCCTAGGAGCTTTAAGGTCTGCCCATTACCGGTTTCCAGAAAAGCACTGGCAAACATAAGCCACCACCATGGCCCTCAGCCCGGAGATCACAATTTTTTTCCCCATCAACTTCCTATTTTTCTTCTTTTGTTCTGGGCACTAATTCCTCCATGAGAATTCATCAACATTTGAATGTGCATTTTATATGCTGCTCAATGGATGTATTTCAGGGAAAGCACTAATGATTAAATGATCACATAAATACGTCTGGGAGATGAGAATGAAAGAAGGTGCCTGCATGGGAGTTTGCAGGTTTGTTGGTGGAAAGGAACAGCCTTTCCACATAAATGGGTGTTTGAAAGAAATGGTAGAAGACTAAGAGTCATGTTTTGCCTTATTTGGAATTCACAACTGCCACCTGGCTAGCAATTCTGAGCATTTCCGTAATCCAGGAAACAGTCTATTCCCAAACTATATTTTTCCCTAAAAATAACTTCCATCTAATATTCAGTACAGAATTTATAGCTTTAATTCTATTTGGTCTGACAATTTTGACACCTGCCTACATTCATTCATTCAATCGTATTTATTGAGCGCTTACTGTGTGCAGAGCACTGTACTAAGCGCTTGGGAAGTACAAGTCGGCAACATATAGAGACAGTCCCTACCCAACAGTGGGCTCACAGTCTAGAAGGGGGAGACAGGGAATAAAACCAAACATATTAACAAAATAAAATAAACAGAATAAATATGTACAAATAAAATAGAGTAATAAATGCGTACAAACATATATACATGTTTTGTTTTGTTGGCTGTCTCCCCCTTCTAGACTGTAAGCCCGTGGTTGGGTAGGGACCGTCTCTATATGTTGCTGACTTGTACTTTCCAAGCGCTTAGTACAGTGCTGTGCACACAGTAAGCGCTCAATAAATACAAATGAATGAATGAATCCACTGGATGCAAAGCACTAGACGAAGCACTTGAGAAAGTATAACCCAAAGTGATTCATTCTTCTAGACTGTGAGCCCACTGCTGGGTAGGGACTGTCTCTATATGTTGCCAACTTGTACTTCCCAAGCGCTTAGTACAGTGCTCTGCACACAGTAAGCGCTCAATAAATATGATTGATTGATTGATTGTTGGGTAGGGACCGTCTCTATATGTTGCCAACTTGTACTTCCCAAGTGCTTAGTACAGTGCAGCTCTGCACACAGTAAGCGCTCAATAAATATGATTGAATGAATGAATTCCCTACCCACAGGCAGCTTACACTCTATCGGGGGAGACAGACATAAAATATTCACAATTAAAGAATTTAAAATAAATAATTGAATGCACAACTGAGTATAAATACCTGCCGAAGATGCATGTGAATAGATACCTAAGGGCTAGAAATGACTGGTGATTTTATACAGCTTAGTGTGGTGGGAGTCAGCAGCCAGGCTTGGTGGAGGAGAGATTTTTAGGATGGCTCTGACATGCGGAGAGCTCAGATCTGACCAATTTGTGAAGGGAGGGAGTTCAAGTCTAAGGGAACAGCTTGAGCAAAAGGATAGAAGCAAGAGAGTTGATAATGAAGTGCAGAAAGAGAGAGACAGAGAGAGAGACAGACAGACACAGAGTCAGGGGGGTGAGGGTGAGGCGATAATGATGGGAGTGAAACAGGGTTGGAAACAAAGCCAGATAATAATAATAATAATATTAATAACAATAATAATAATAAAGGCATTTATTAAGCACTTACTACGTGCAAAGCACAGCTCTAAGTGCTGGAATAATGGCATTTATTAAGTGCTTACTATTTGCAAAGCACTGTTCTAAGCGCTGGGGAGGTTACAAGGTGATCAGGTTGTCCCACGGGGAGCCCACAGTCTTAATCCCCATTTTCCAGATGAGGTAACTGAGACCCAGAGAAGTGAAGTGACTTGCCCAGAGTCACACAGCTGACAGTTGGCAGACCTGGGATTTGAACCCATGACCTCTGACTCCAAAGCCCGGGCTCTTTCCACTGAGCCACGCTGCTTCCAGGAGTAGTTGAACACACTGCTGACCCTGAATATTTAACTCCTTGAATAAAGATAAAGCATTAAAGATCTGCTAAACTACTGTGAGGTCCAGTAAAACAAATCACTGTTATAATTACAGGAATAAAATATTAAGGCAATGTCCCATCAAAATGCACTGGGCTGATTTCTTATTTACACACCACTTCCCTGAGGTTGTTGGGCTTCCCTTCAGCACTGCTTACCTCCCCAATTTAATCTTAAAAAAAAAACAAACTCCTGCTGGAAATAGTAGACACTTTGATGAGTTGACAAGAGCAATCATCAACTTGGTTACTGATCAGTTGGACAAAGGCAGTCTGTTGCCCAAACACACCCTTGACGTTGCCTCTTCAGCTCCAGGGTAGGAGGCATAAGAGCCAATTCTTACAGCAGGGTTACACCAAAGCCACTTTGTATAGGAACACAGAGCCTCTGGCACATTTAAATATAGTCGCTACTTGAATAATCACAAAGAAAACATCCCTGCTGTCTTTCAAAATATTTTTGGTCTCATTAACTCGATTTAAAAATCACCAACGCCTGTTGCACAGGGGGCGATAAGGATGTGAAATAGATCAAAGATTTCTTGGAATAATGTGATTTGCGATAGCAAGAGGGAACGAATCAAATTCCCTCTAGCACATCAGACTTTAGGGGACACGTCATTTGACAAAGACATAGGAATAATATGTTTGTATCCTGGAGTGAATTGTGCCTCCTCAATGGAAAACTGAGGCAGCGACTCTTCAGTTTATAAGTTTTTTTTTTCCATTAAAGCCGTCAGCTTTGGGAAAACATCACATTCCAGTACTGCACATGAGATCTGAATCCATAAGAGAGTCCATTTGCTGGGTCCCTTCCCCTGGGTTGGGAATACATGGTGGCCATGATCTGTGTTTGAGGGATGAGAATTTAGCTGCTTGATTGAGCCCATTAAAGAGGCAGCCAGAATGCAGGGCTCCAAACTGAGGCCTAATAGCTCAACTCGAAGGGCTGAATAGGGATTGGCAGTCTAATCTCTTTTAATTCTATTTTCTCACTAATATTTAATATAAATTTAGTGCTTGTGACAGGAGCCAGCTGCCCAACTCTGGAAAGCCACTTATTACTTTTATCCTGTGGCTCAGTGGAAAGAGCCCGCGCTTGGGAGTCAGAGGTCATGGGTTCTAATCCCGGCTCTGCCACATGTCTGCTGTGTGACCTTGGGCAAGTCACTTCACTTCTCTGAGCCTCAGTTTCCTCATCTGTAAAATGGGATTAAGACTGTGAGCTCCCCCGTGGGACAACCTGATCACCTTGTAACCTCCCCAGTGCTTAGAACAGTGCTTTGCACATAGTAAGCACTTAACAAATGCTATTATTATTATTATTATTCCCCAGCATGACCCCTTCAGTTTGCCGTAAGGAGTTAGATGCTAACACCACAATAGTCTCAATTTTTGTCTGTCTATATTCCAAACTGACGATTGGCTCTGGCCTTAAATCACTCAGGAATGCAAACTCCATTCATAGGTACCACGGCTTAGCAGGTAGGTAATCAACAGCCCAAAAGACCATCTTGGCCCAGGTGATACATGTGCAGTAGAATCTTGGATGTGGAACTGAGATAATAATAATTATGGTATCTGTTAAGGGCTTAATATGTGCCGAGCGCTGGGGTAGATACATAGTAATCAGGTTGTCCCACATGGGGTTCACCATCTTAATCCCCATTTTACAGATGAGGGAACTGAGGCCCAGAGAAGTGAAGTGACTTGCCCAAAGTCACACAGCTGACAAGTGGCGAAGCTGGGATTAGAACCCATGACCTCTGACTCTCAAGCACGGGCTCTTTCCACTGAGCCACATGGTTTCTGGAAGCTCTTTTTTTATATCCCACAAATCAAGAGTAATTGGTTCATTATCCTTGCCCGCTTAGCTTTTTTACTGCACAGAGACCTCATAATTTCTCTCTCACTTAGTAAAAACAGTAGAATGCCAATCAAAAGTCAGTTGCTCAAAAAAGCCTTATTCTAAACCTTTTTTTTGGATCAAACCAAACTACTTCTGGCTCTGCCGCTAACCTCCTCAATGGGCCTTGTTCTCGCCTGTCCCACCGTTGACCCCCGGCCCACGTCCTCCCCCTGGCCCGGAATGCCCTCCCTCCGCACATCCACCAAACTAGCTCTCTTCCTCCCTTCAAAGCCCTACTGAGAGCTCACCTCCTCCAGGAGGCCTTCCCACACTGAGCCCCCTCCTTCCTCTCCCACTCCTCCCCCTCTCCATCCCCCCCAATTTACCTCCTTCCCCTCCCCACAGCACCTGTATATATGTCTGTACATATTTATTACTCCATTTATTTATTTTACTTGTACATATTTATTCTATTCATTTTATTTTGTTACTATGTTCTGTTTTGTTGTCTGTCTCCCCCTTTTAGACTGTGAGCCCGCTGTTGGGTAGGGACCGTCTCTCTATGTTGCCAACTTGTACTTCCCAAGCGCTTAGTACAGTGGTCTGCACACAGGAAGCGCTCAATAAATACGATTGAATGAATGAATGAATGATAAAAAAAGTTCAGATAGCAGAAAATAATAAAGAGGGAGCCTGCTAGAATCAATCAATCAGTCAATCAATCAATTGTATTTACTGAGCGCTTACTGTGTGCAGAGCATTGTACTAAGCGCTTGGGAAGTACAAGTTGGCAACATATAGAGACAGTCCCTACCCAACAGTGGGCTCACAGTCTAGAAGGGGAAGCTAGAAGCTAATTATGTTCTGTTACACAAAACACTCTTAGAAATCCCAGTCCCAGGAAGTTCAATTGGGTCTCAAGGGACCATTTAAAGAAAATGGCCCTCAGGAGGGGCAAGCCAGCAGGAGGGGGAAAGTCCTCAGGAGGGGAATGCCCCATGGCATTTATGCCCCTCTTGCTCTACATAGCCTCCTCTTCGTTACACTTTTTTCTTGTGTGTTTTTCTTCGGCCAGTGCTGCCAGCTGGGCAGTGAGGCACTTGGAAATGGGGGAAGGATTACAGAGGAAGTCATCAGAATGCCCCAGTCGTTAGTTAAGCCATCGGAGTATCTGAATTTATGATGCTCTTTCATTCATGGTCTCAGAAATAATGTACATTAGGAAAAAGGAAGTGGAATATCGACTTACTAAACAGTTGGCAATAGAGGGCCTGTAAACTTCTCTTCATGGTATCATCTGGTCCTGCTTGTCCTCCAGTTTATTCATGATTCTGTCTGAGAAATACAGGAAAGAAAAAAATGTTTAAGGTTCATTAAGAGAAAGGAGCCACACAATCCAATTCAATCATCCAGGAACAGGTCAATTAAAGTTCTTTTCAGTTAGAATACTCATTTTTAAATGCTCCAAATCTACAATGAACTCTATGAGAAAAAACAGGAATGGGTAATTTTTTTTTTTTGAAGGGGCACCAACTTAAGTTCTTGCACCAAATTCCCAAATGTTGCACTTCTTTGGGAAAATTCACAACAGAACGTGAACACAGAAACTAGCTTCTAAATTTTTTGACATTTGTATCTTTGAAATTTTAGGCACCTTAGATAATAACCTTCAACAACAAAAAAAATTTCCTACTTTCCTCGCCCCCTTCTTCTCACCTCACCACCATCCATAATTGTTTCCAGTTTTGGACAAAACCAGAAGTTGGAGTCACTCAAAAATTATTTTAACATTAGATAAACATTGGCTCTTTAAGCAATCACACTCATTTCTTAGAACCCCAAGGCCTGAAGTAAATTACATCAATGCAAAATAACAACAACAAAGCCCCAGCAACATCTGGATCGTAACCAAGACTTTGGTAGAAATTAATCAATCATATTTATTGAGCACCTTGTGTGGGCACAGCACTGTACTAAGCGCTTGAGAGAACACAATATAACAGAGTTGGTAGATACATTCCCTGCTCCTTCAAAATCAAAGACCACCACATAGATTTACTTAGGAAAAGTGGGGACAGAAATTGATAGGGCTCAGGACTGGTTTAAGGCTAGGAATAGTGACAGTGAAAGGGAGAAGGTAAGGCTCAGAAAATAGCAGTCCACTTTTCATTACATTGGTACTTTCTGATTTCAGGTCATTCGTTCATTCAATCGTATTTCTTGAGGACTTACTGTGTGCAACCTATATTTATTGATCAGGGAGGTGACCGAAAGATCCTTGAGAGGGAATGTGTCTACGATGTCTGTTGCATTCTGCTAAGCACTTAGTACAGTGCTCTCCACACCGTAAGTGCTCAATAAATATCACTGATTGACATTTCTTTGGCACTGGTGGATAACGAAAGGGATAGAAAAATCTTTGCAGGCTCGTGGACTCTTGGATCTGTTAGTAAACTTGTTTCAAATTTAGTTTATTTGCATTCTGGTCATTGATTCAGCTTATTACTCAGGGATGGATAGTCCAGGTGGAAAAAAAATCAATAACCAGGTATTTATTTTAATGAGCTAGGAGGCAAATTTCATATCTTTTGGGAAAATTATCAGAAAGTGTGTGATGGAAAGGTGACATCAGGTTTCAAGTCAAACTGAAGGTCTCATAGTTGTACTTTGTCCATCTTTCTAGATCACAATGTGGATTCATTCATTGAATCATGTTTATTGAGCGCTTACTGTGTGCAGAGCACAGTGCTAAGCGCTTAGGGAAGTACAAGTTGGCAACATATAGAGACGGTCTCTACCCAACAGCGGGCTCACAGTCTAGAAGGGGGAGACAGACAACAAAACAAAACATATAAACCAAATAAAATCAATAGAATAAATATGTACAAGTAAAATAGAGTAATAAATATGTACAAACATATATACATATATACAGGTGCCGCGGGGAGGGGAAGGAGTTAAGGCGGTAGAGAGGGGGAGGAGGGGGAGAGGAAGGAGGGGGCTCAGTCTGGGAAGGCCTCCTGGAGGAGGTGAGCTCTCAGTAGGGCTTTGAAGGGAGAAAGAGAGCTAGCTTGGCGGATGCGCGGAGGGAGGGCATTCCGGGCCAGGGGGAGGACGTGGCCCGGGGGTCGACAGCGGGACAGGCGAGAAACGGATGGGGATGGATGGGGAACATATCTACCAACTCTGCCCGGTGTAGGCAGGGATTGTCTCTATTTCTGAGTTGTACTGTCCAATTGAATTGTACATCAGAGCATGGAACTAAGTGCTCTGCACACAG
Organism: Tachyglossus aculeatus; assembly: GCF_015852505.1. Lineage (NCBI taxonomy): Eukaryota > Metazoa > Chordata > Mammalia > Monotremata > Tachyglossidae > Tachyglossus > Tachyglossus aculeatus. The sequence continues at coordinate 36,193,668 of NC_052067.1, read as the reverse complement.
TAAGCACTCAATAAATGCGAATGAACTGTTACACTGAGCTCTCACAAGTGCTTAGTACAGCGCTCTGCACCCAATAAGCGCTCAATAATACACGTGACTGATTGGACCCACCACCACAAGGGCCACCTCTAACTCCTTGAGCATTTATTCCATCATCATCACTTGTGGCCTCTACTCAGCATGTGACAAGACAGGGGCACAAGCAACAAAGGCAGAGTGCTGGCACTGAACCTATTAGCACTACTTTACAGGGTGGGGTGCGTGAAGAGAATGGATGGAAGCTGTGTGGCGAACTAAAATGGGACAACAGACGGCAAGAGGAACCTCCTCTAGAGCTAACCTTGAACTCGCCTGTCTCACTGACCACTGGCCCCCGTCCTACCTCTGTTCTGGAAGGCTCTCCCCCTCCTCAAATCGGACAAACAATTACTCTGCCCGCCTTCAAGGCCTTACTGAAGGCCCATCTCCTCCAAGAAGCCTTCCCAGGCTAAGCGCCACTTTACCTCATCTCCCACTCCCTTCAGCTTCGTCCTAACTTGCTCACTTCTCTCTTCTCTCCTCCCAGTTCCACAGCACTTATGTATGTATCTATAATTTTACGTAACGTAATGTAATTTTATTTACATCGATGTCTGTCTCCCCCCTCTCTAGACTTTAAGCTCACTGTGGGCAGGGAATGTCACTGTTTATTGTATTGTACTGGCACATGGTAAGCGCTCAATAAATATGACTGAATGAATGAAGGAAGAAATGTTTAGGGATACTGTAAAGTGCAGCCTTGGGTGGAAAGCAGGAAGCTGAGACAACTGAGGCAGGCAGCCTAGCTTGGAGTGACACTCCAAGATAGAAACAAGTGGCTTTTTTAAGCAAAAGCTGTGACAGGGTCATAAGATAGAAGCAAAAAAACCTAGTGCCAGCAGGCATGGAAAGCATATTAGCACAAACTCTGTGTCTACATGATATGATTTAGGCTGCGATTCTCGCATTACTTTCTTGCTTTACTTTCTTCAGCCCCATTATATCCATACATAATCGCCACTACCAAGGGCCTTTGTTTGAATGTGTTGGGCAATGAAATTCTAGCTAATTTGAGTAATTTTTTTATGGTATTTGTTAAGCACTTTATGTGAATTACACACTGGGGCAGATACAAGATAATCGGGTTGGACACAGTTCCTATCCCACCTAAGGCTCACAGTCTTAATCCCCATTTTACAGATGAGGTAACTGAGGTGCAGAAAAGGTTTCCTAACCCTAACTAATGACCTGCCCAAGGTCATACGCCAGACTAGTGGTGGGGCCAGGATGAGAAGCCAGGTTCTCTAACTTGCAGGGCCTTAAATTTCTACTAGAAAACACTGCTTCTGGGTATGCCTTAAATAAAGAAGTGTAGTGCACAATAAAACCAAATGACTGAGGAAAAAAATTAGAAAGTAAGGGAAATACGGACCAGCCTTTCTAGCGGGAAGCAGATGTGTGTGTTTGCTAATTACCAGCACAGAAGAAGCCATTCATTTCGAGTGAGTCGCACGGAATTGGGCCAACCGCTTAAGTGAAGCAAACCTCACATAACCCCCTTTATCTATTAAACTGAATGAATACTTCCCATACTCAGAAGGAAAACACTTTGCAACCTAATTGGACTGTACGTTTCAATTAGGCGGGCACACTTGGCAGTGAAAGGTGAAATTCCGATTTCAGTGTTTTGGTCATGTAAATTGATTTGAGATTACTAGTTGATCTGTAGTCTGCCACAGGAAAATGGATGAAAAGCAGACCCTCACCTTACCACCCCAACTCAGTCGGATGAATGGATGACAAAGAAAGGACTGCGACATGGACTAAGAGAATTTGGAACAGTTTCTTCCAAAACATAGGGTTCATCAGGAGATTTTGGAAAGAACATTTTCTCTGGCACTCCCTGACACTCTACCGTAAGTAGCATGGTCACACATGGGGCCACAATGGGAACGGGCACAAGAACAAGTCTGGCAAATCAGACTCCTGCTCCTCTGCTTGTCCAAACTCTTTAAACTCAAACTGGCATGACACTAAGACCGCGAATGTGGAGAGTATTTTTATTTTCTCAAAGCTCTTTTACATTACTTACCTCACTTTGTCCTCACAACAGCCCAGTGAGGTTGGGAGAGGAAGGTATTTTACAGGAAGGCCTTTTACAGATGGGGAAACCAAGGACCAGAGAGGTTATGTATCTGGCCTGATTAACTTGCATCCACCCCAGCACTTAGAACAGTGCTCGACACAAAGTAAGTGCCTAACAAATGCATTTTTTACAAAAAGGTGACGAGGTCCCACATCAGGCTACAGCCCAGGTCTTCTGCTTCCCAATCCCATGCTCTTTCCACCAGTGGACTGGGAATACGGAAACAAGTCAGGATACTTCAGCTCTGTACCATGAGAGCTTCAGAAAGTCATTTAACTCCTCTAAACCTCAGTTTTTCCATCAATTAAATGGGAGCATTACTACCTCTCAGAAGGACAGTGAAAGAAAAAATGAGGGGATACATTTGAAAACGCTCCAGGGACAGGCCTAATATAAGAGTATACTCCTGCTCAGTTGGTCATTGGCTCCGAGGACCCATTGCGTCTTGAAAATTCTGCCAGATGCTAGGGAGAATTTTAAGGAAAAAGAGATGGTTCCTTCCTTTAGTGTATTTTTCCTGTCCCTATTTCCAGGATGCTGGCCATGGGGAGAGTAAGGTGAACAGCAGTGGGAGTACGCAGGGTGGGTTTGGACTGCCCTGTTCAATTACGACAGCAATATTAGGGCAGCCTGCATCCAAACGATTGAGAGGTTTCTACTGGAGACTGTATAAATCAGACAGTCTGGAGCCAGCAGTTTTGATTGTTTTAAGATTTGAGCGATTGTTACGCCAGACTCTAGCTTAGGAAAGGCATTCTCCTGAAATTGTTAAGCCCACACTTCGGGAACTCTCTTGCTCTGGTTTAGGCAGTGTCCACTCGGGTCCACTCAAAAAGGTCCAGCTGATAAAAAAATCCTGTGGGAGAGCCTTTCAGGGGCAGAGGCAAATAAATGATCCAACGCTTCTGTCTGTGGAGAAAACTACCATCACTAGAAGACAGGAAGCAGGGTCAAATTTGCTTCAGTTTTCTTTTGAAACAGCAGAATCTCCCCAAGATCTGTGAGGATTTCACAGATCTAGTTTCCCCCTCCCCGTCAACATAGCTTTGCCCTGCCCTCTCTAAAATTCCCACTTCTAGTTGATGTCAAACTGTTAAAGGAAGCTGAATGATTCACAACAAAGCAGTATTTTTTTTTTAAAAAAAAAGGACACAAGAGACAGAGATATGAGTGCTGAATCTGCCAATTAATGTGAATTTCCTCTGGGTGACAGAGATAAAAATCCCACATGCTTCTGACTACCCGCTGGACTTATTTGCATTTTTTTGCTACTAATGGCATGTTGGTTTCCCTTACTGTTTAAGACAGTCAACGGCTACATAAAAGATGGTGAAACAGATGCTTGTTATACCACTCTACCAATACAGAATGGTTTCTTATGACATTTAAACGTATTAAGATCATTTACTCCACTCTAAAGGATAGAAAGGAATCTGCATAAGGTCAATACTTTTTTCTGAAATCCTTCCCTTTTTTTAATGCTGCTAAAGCTGTATATAATCAGTTAAAGGACTAAGCTCTTCTGAAGAAGGTTTAAATATTAGAGGAGCAGCTTCTATCATTTTGAGTGCATTACTTATGAAAAAGATTATTTCCTGCACACCACAACCTCATTACACTTAAAGTGGAAAAAAAAAATCTTGAGAAGTTGGACTCGGGAGCCTAGATGATGGATTACTTTTTTTGTAGACGATGTTTCATGTAGACTTGTATACTGAAAAAGGTATCCTTCCAGTGAAATGGGAACTAAGGACCATTAAAACGAGTCAAACGCCATCATGTTGTTTAAATTTGGAATCAACACTTGGATCAATTGCAAGCCCATTGAAAATGCAAAGCATTGCAGCATTTGGAACTGCTTTACCTCCTAGATATTCCCGAATTTTAATCTTCCAATTCACCCTTTCATTTGAGTTATTTTAAAGAGCTCCAATAGTTTCTTCAATCACCAGGACTGTGCAGAGTCCATTTTAACTTGTGTTTCAGGTTTCGTTTTAAAAGAAGGTAATGGTTTCTTCTCAGAAGTCAAGGCTCCCGAGGGAGCCATCCATCAGTAGTTTCTATGGAGCATCTACTGTGAGCTGGGCACTGCACTAAAACAGTACAATAGCATTAGTAGATACTATCCTTGCCCTCCAAAGCTTACAATCTAGCAGGGGAGCCAGACATTAAAATAATTTACCGATAGGAGAAAGAAGGAAAATTAGGCAATAGGTTATATAAGTTGGTATATAGAAGCAGCGTGGCTCAGTGGAAAGAGCCCGGGCTTTGGAGTCGGAGGTCATGGGTTCTCATCCCGGCTCTGCCACTTGTCAACTGTGTGACTTTGGGCAAGTCACTTAATTCTCTGAGCCTCAGTGACCTCATCTGTAAAATGGGGATGAAGACTGTGAGCCCCCCGTGGGACAACCTGATCCACACCGGTGCTTAGAACAGTGATTTGCACATAGTAAGTGCTTAACAAATGCCATCATTATTATTATTATTATTGGTACATACAAATTACTATAGATGCAGTTGTGTAGTTGCTGGAAAAATGCTCAGATTGTGTGTGTATGGGGGGAGAGGCAGTGTGATCAGGGGCAAAGTCACTTTGGGAGGGGTTTGAAGAGGGACAGTGCTACAATCTGGTAGAATACAGTGCTCTGCACACAGTAAGTGCTCAATAAATACGATTGAATGAATGAATGAAAGGGGAGGATCAATCTATCCATGGTAATGTGTGCAAAGCACTGTACTAAGCAGTTGGGAGGAGCCAATACAATAGAGTTGGTAGACGCTTTTCCGGCCCACAAGGACCTCACAGTCTGGAGGGGGAAGAAAGACATTAAAATAATTACAAACAGGTACATATGTGTTGAGTGGCTGAGAGGGTGGTGAATATCATACGGTCACAGGACACAGATCCAAACCCACAGGCGATGCAGAAGGGAGAAAGGGCAGATAGATGTTTTTCCGATGCGAAAAGATGCTAGACAGAAATGAAATCAAATGTCTGACTCCTGTCCCCTTTCCCCTTCTATTTTTGGAGAGTGAGCCCCTTGAGGGCCAGGGACCACGTCTAGTTCCTACCTCTGTGTCCCTTCGCAGCGTTTAGTGGAATGCAGCAACCATTCGATAAATGGTATTGCTTCTACTATTATTACTATTATTATTAAACCTTTATGCTCTTTGATTTGGTCTTTGGAAAAGCAAAGCATCAAATGATTATCTGAAATTAATACATCAAAAATTTCGGCTATTTCTTAGCCTAGAAAGATATTTGTGGGAAATAGTTAAAGCATACCACTTTGAGTTATTATTATTATTATTATTACTATATTACTAGGTTATTATTATTTAAACCTTATTATTTAATAATAATTTTTTACTATTTAATAATTATTTATTATTATTTAAACCTTTATGCTCTTTGATTTGGTCTATGGAAAAGCAAAGCATCGAATGATTATCTGAAATTAATAAATCAAAAATTTCAGACATTTCTTAGCCCAGAAAGATATTTGTGGGAAATAGTTAAGGCATGCCACTTTGAGTGAATTTCCAAAATGTTCCCATTACCTCCTCAACACTCTATTACTCATTTCTTGTCTCTCTCCTGCTTCTCAGTTGTCGCTCAAGATGCTCAGCGTGGCCTGGTGGAAAGAGCATGGGCCTCGGAGTCTGAGGTCTTGGGTTGCAATCCCACCTCTGCCACTTTTCTGCTGTGAGACATTCATTCATTCAATCGCATTTATTGAGCGCTTACTGTGTGCAGAGCACTGTACTAAGCGCTTGGGAAGTACAAGTCAGCAACATATAGAGACGGTCCCTGCCCAACAACGGGCTCACAGTTTAGAAGGGGGAGACAGACAACAAAACAAAACATGTAGACATTGGGCAAGTTACTTAACATTTCTGTGCCTCAGTTACCCCATCTGAAAATAGGGATTAAATCCTACATCCTCCTACTTAGAATGTGAGCCCTATGTGGGACAGGGACTGTGTCCAACCTGATTATTTTTAATCTACCCCAGTGCTTAGTACACTGCTCGATCCATAAGTGCTTAACAAGTACCATTAAAATAACAATAATATTGATGGCATTTGTTAAGCACTTACTATTCTTTCATTCATTCAATTGTATTTATTGAGCACTTAGTTTGTGCAGAGCACTGTACTAAGCGCTTGGGAAGTACAAGTTGGCAACATACAGAGACAGTCCCTACCCAACAGCAGGTTCACTCTAGAAGGGGGAGACAGACAACAAAACAAAACATATTAACAAAATAAAATAAATAAAATAAATATGTACAAGTAAAATAGAGTAATAAATCTGTACAAACATATATACATATATACAGGTGCTGTGGGGAGGGGAAGGAGGTAAGGCAGGAGGGATGGGGAGGGGGAGGAGGGGGAGAGGAAGGAGAGGGCTCAGTCTAAATAGTGCCAAGCGCTATTCTAAGCACTGGGGTAGATACAAAGTAATCAGGTTGTCCCACGTGGGGTTTACAGTCTTAATCCCCATTTTACAGATGAGGCAACTGAGGTACAGAGAAGTTAAGTGACTTGCCCAAAGTCACACAGCTGATAGGTGGTATAGCCAGGATTAGAACCCATGACTTCTGACTCCCAAACCCGGGCTCTTTCCACTAAGCCAGGCTGCTTAATCAAAACTGAAGCATATGCACAAAAGAGGAGGATACCAAAATACACCACTTCTTCAAAGCCCGGACCCATCTACACAGCAAGTCATGCAATATGAATAAACTCTGCCCTTGGCCAGCAAATGGGGTTCATTCATTCATTCATTCATTCATTCATTCATTCAATCGTATTTATTGAGCACTTACTGTGTGTAGAGCACTGTACTAAGCACTTGGGAAGTCCAAATTGGCAACATATAGAGACGGTCCCTACCCAACAGCGGGCTCACAGTCTAGAAGGGGGAGACAGAGAACAAAACAAAACATATTAACAAAATAAAATAAATAGAATAAATATGTACAAGGAAAATAAATAAATAAATAGGGTTTTCATATGGCAGCAGATGTGATGAGCACTGGGAGGTTTCTGGAACACCATTTACTGCTCTGTAGTACCTGAAGTGCAATTCACTGGGGTAAAAAGGCTCAATATTAGCGTCAACAGAACTTACTGAGCGTCAGCTGAGTTTAGAGCATTATTCTAGGCTCTGGGGGAATCTACTTAAAGAAGTGTGTGATCCTTGCCCTTGAGAAACTTTCAGCCTAATGAGAAATGGTAGGCAATACTGGATAGATATGCAAATTCTAAGTATATTGAGAAGCCCGGGTCAGGCATGGGAGTCAGAGGACGTGGGTTCTAATCCCTGCTCCACCACTTGTCTGCAGCGTGACCTTGGGCAAGCCACTTAACTTCTCTGTGCCTTCTGTAAAATGGGGATTAAGACTGTGAGCCCCATGTGGGACAAACTGATTACCTTGTATCTTCCCCAGAGCTTAAACAGTGCTTGGCATATAGTAAGCACTTACACGCTATAATTATTGTTATTATTACTTGGTCAGGGTGCCTACCATCCTGTTACCACCCATCCCACTATAACTCTGGCCATTATAGCTTGGAGCCCCACATCCATAGGTGAATCAATCAACTGCATTTACTGAATGTTGACTATGTAGAGAACACTGTACTCTCTTGGGAGAGTACAATATAACATAGTTGGTAGAGATGTCCCCAGCCCGCAGTGAGTTTTACAGTCTAGAGAAGGAGACAGACATTGATATAAATGAATGATAGAGATTTTCAAAAGTGTCATGGAGCTGAGGGAGGAGTCAATAAAGGAAACAAATCCAAGTGCAAGGGTGACTCAGAAGGGAGTGGGAGAAGAAGGAATGAGGGCTTAGGAAGGCCTCTTGGAGAAGATGCTTCTCTTAGAGAAGCAGCGTGGCTCAGTGGAAAGAGCCCGGGCTTTGGAGTTAGAGGTCATGGGTTCAAATCCCGGCTCCCCACCTGTCAGCTGTGTGACTTTGGGCAAGTCACTTAACTTCTCTGGGCCTCAGTGACTTCATCTGTAAAATGAGGATTAAGACTGTGAGCCCCCAGTGGGTTACAACCTCCCCAGCTCTTAGAACAGTACTTTGCACATCGTAAGCGCTTAATAAATGCCATTATTATAGAGAATCAGTGTGGCTCAGGGGAAAGAGCACGGGCTTTGTAGTCAGAGGTCATGGGTTCAAATCCCGGCTCTGCCAACTGTCAGCTGTGTGACTTTGGGCAAGTCACTTCACTTCTCTGGGCCTCAATTACTTCATCTGTAAAATGGGGATTAAAGCTGTGAGCCCCCCGTGGGACAACCTGATCACCTTGTTACCTCCCCAGTGCTTAGAACAGTGCTTTGCACATAGTAAGCGCTTAACAAATACCATTATTATTATTATTATTATTATTAGGTGCCTTTGATAAGGCTTTGAAGGTGGGGAGAGTAACTGTCTGTCAGATGTGATGGTAAAGGGAGAAAGCTTATCCTCACAGTATTTCGAACATTATGGATATTGTACAGTTTGGCTCAAATAGTCCTATTCTTTGTAATAAACATCAAAGAAAGCAATCCATCAATTTCTGCTTGCTTCTGCTAGCATCTTCAAGAGTTACCGCCCTAATATTCTTTCTTAGAACAATAAGGCTATAGTGATTGACTCCTAAAGTCATCTAAGTCCATCCCCCCATTTCCAGGTAAGACTTTCTCTAAATAGTCATTTGAATGGACTCAGAGTCTATGGTCTGAGTTAAACATTTTTTCCTTTATTTATCAAATATTCAATTTTGTCAAATTTACATCAGGATTAAAAGATGGGAGCAGTTTCACTTGTTATTTTATGATGACATTTTGGAGATGTATGCCAAAGGAAAGACCCGATTTTTGAAAACTGACAGTTTGGAGACTAAGGGTGTCAAACCAGAAAAAAAAGAGAAGACATGTTATTCAATATCTGTAGAATATATTTAAAACAGAAAAAACCTTGAGTCAATGTTTCTTAATATTTGGATCCAGGCTGTTTCATTTAAATTTATTAGCATGAGGTAGTTTAGATTTTTTTTTAAGGCATTTAGGATTTGTGCTTTCTACTTTCTTCACTGGAATGTCATCATGATTAATTTGATAATGCCTCCAAAACATTTTAAGCTTCCTTGAAAGAAACTTGCTAAATGCATCCTAAAAGTAAGAATCTAGGATATATGATATGAAAATGTGGTGAAAGGAATATGCCTTGGCTAGGGATCTGACATCAGAAACAGCACTGATCCCCAAAATCCATCACTAACTGCATATGAGACAGTTTAAATTAGAATGAAACACTCAACTACACTGAGTTGAGTCTATTGACTGTGAAATGTGTACAAGTGAGTGAAAACTGACCCCTAAAATGATCAAGCTCATTACTGTACAAATGTTAGGTAAAAGTGTGTTAATGCCCATTAGTGTTGGATTAGAATAGGGTAATGCTAAAAGGACTTCTTGTCCAAGATAGGAAAGTTAAATAACCTGAAATGGACTACACACATTTCCTCTATCCTGAAATCTAAGGCATGATAGGCTCCTTGAGCCCACTGTTGGGTAGGGACTGTCTCTATATGTTGCCAACTTGTACTTCCCAAGCGCTTAGTACAGTGCTCTGCACACAGTAAGCGCTCAATAAATACAATTGATTGATTGATTGATTCAAAGATGTTACGTGCTGGGAACACCGTCTCAGGAGTTGTGAATGGAGCCAAACGAGTACTCAACCCTGGGTGAAATTCAGTGATTCTTCTAATACAAGAGAAAGGCAAGCATTTGAAATTGCTCCATTTAAAATGGAGCACTCGTATTTCATTTCATGATGCTCGATATTGCATTAGCGCGAACTGCGCCCTGGAATCCTAGCTGCTAATTTGAAGTGCCAAGGTGGTAGACACAATAAAAGTAATAATGATGATGATAACTGTGGTATCTGTTAAGCACTGTTCTAAGTGCTGGGATAGATACAAGATAATCAGGTCCCACAGGGAGCTCACCATCTATGGAGGAATAAGAACAGGGATTCAATCCACATTTTTCAAATGAGGGAACTGAGGCACAGAGGAGTTAAGTGGCAGAGCTGGGAATAGAACTCAGGTCCTCTAATTTCCAGGCCTGTGCTCTTTTCACTAGACTACAGTGCTTCCCATTAGAATATGTGGTTCTCCAAAACACTCGGGCAATGAGATCCAGAATGTGAAATTTTTTTGGAGATTCAAGATTCAATTAATTGCACTGGGTTCCCTCATCCCAATTTATAATTGTTTCATTTTTAAATCAATTCTCCTAAAAATGATTAGTAATAACATAAGATTTAGTGAACCTAGGGTCTACCCATCCACATGAGGACTGGTTTAAATGATTAATTCCTGGAAATATGGCCTTGAAATAAATGAATAACATAACAGTGACAGAAACATCTTTGATGATAGACTAAACACACCGGCCAGTCAGTCAAATTAACACAATTTCAAAGACCGAGAAATCAATTTTAAAAAAAAAAAGTATGAAGAGCTCAGAATAAATTAGGCTGTAGAAAATAAGGTTTGAAAGAAAATGGAAAAATCTAGTTTATGGCACTTCATACGATCCTTTAGGCTCCTGGTATTTACTACCATTAGATCCATCCTTGTTAGGAATTGGTTACGTGCAATAAAAAGCTGGTGAAAATTTCTGTTAAAAATGAGATTTGAATCTTGGGGTAGGGTTGAAGTTCTGTATCCGGATGTACTGTTGGTGTTATTCCCATCACTCTGGGAATCAGGAGACTTGGGGCCTAGTAAGCAGTGTGGCTCAGTGGAAAGAGCCTGGGCTCTGGAGTCAGAGGTCATGGGTTCAAATCCCAGATCCTCCACTTGTCAGCTGTGTGACTTTGGGCAAGTCACTTAACTTCTCTGTGCCTCAGTAACCTCATCTGAAAAATGGGGATTAAGACTGTGAGCTCCACGTGGTACAACCTGATCACCTTGTATCCCCCCAGTGCTTAGAACAGTGCTTTGCACATAGTAAGCACTTAATAAATGCCATCATTATTTATTATTATTCATATTAATGTTCCTCTCCCCCTCTAGATTGTAAGCCAAATAGGGGCTGCGAATGTGTCTAATTCTGTTGTAGTTTATTCTCCCAAGCACTTAGTACAATGCTCCACACATAGTAAGTGCTCAATAAATACCACTGAATGATTGACTCGGCAAACAGAAATGCCTGCTGGAGTTAGGCCATTAATGATGAAGGTTTCTGAGCAAGGAGTCGCTGAGGACATTCTGTGGGGTGGAAAGGGCCAGCAGAAATTCTGAAAAATAGCTAAAATAGGCGGTGAAGGCCACAGCGGCTACCAAGGCAACCTCCTTCTGGGTTCCGGCCCTCCGGTGCAATAGCAGCACTGGGAGGCACTCACATTGCCAAAAGTGGGTCCTACACAGATAATTCTTTGGGACCACTTGGCAAAATGCTGCACCTCTGCCCGTCTGCTTGTCCACTGCACAGTGAACCCCAAAAGGAACATGACTGGCAAGGAGAGCATCCCAATGGTGCTCACAAACCACGATTATAATCAATTATTTCGTGCAAGTTCCTAGGCCTCAGGCTCATCTGTCGTTCTCAGTGGGATGCTCTGTCACTGTTCGATTCTATTCCGTTCTATTTTGGTAGTACGGCTCCATCCCTTGGGAGGACTTCAACAGGATCTTGCTGACCCACTGACAATTGATATAGCGCCTTTATTGGAGGGACCCAAAGCTATATGCTCGCACTATCTTCGTATAAATCAACGCTGCAGGAAATGCTGAATGTTACATCTCCTGAGGACCGATGTGACCTAGGACCTTGTGAGGAAAAGGAGGTTTGACTTGTCTCCTTTTGGCCTCAGCCCGGTCAGATGGAATTTGGGCTGTCATGAGCTGGAGGAAGAACTGGAAGGAGGTGAGAAACTCTGTCTCTGATGCCACCTGCATTTCACAGGCTCCCAGGCTTCACTGAGGAGGAAGCACTCTATGTCACTGCTATTCCAAGGCCTGGCACGCGTCTTCAACCCCAGTACCATGGGCTGCTCGGCAAAAGCTCCCCCGTCCCTCACCCTCCACACACACAAACTCATCCCACACACCCCTGAATTCATGGACTACTGGAATGACTGTCTTTCACACTAAGTGATCCCTCTGTGCTTCGGTAAAATGAAGACAATGAAGATGTAATGATGAACCAAAGTCAAAGGAACCCCTTGGAGTTGACAGCTCATGGAATTTCTCTCAAAGGGGGATGGGCAAATCCCAGAAGAACCCCAGATTAAAGAAGAAATGGAAGGTAATGTAAGAGAAATGTCAAGACATCCTTAACAACTTCTGGCTAGCCCCTGAGTCACTGGGCTCCTGTCCATCATTCTATCGTACTGAAGTAAAACATTGGAGAAGTGATGAGCAACAAGAGGGCTGAGTTAGGCATAGCCAAACCAGTTCATGGAGCACTCAACCTCTGTATCTGAAACCCATCACCATCTTCCATCTTTCTGTTAACCTTTCTCCTTTGTAGACTGTCCAAGGTGAAAAGGTCTGTTGATCATTTGCTTTGCTTGCCAAAGATGACACCACTGATGGTAAGATCCTATTCACATATGTAAGTGTGGCTGAAAAGAAAATTGATGAGAGACCAACATACCCTGCCACCATGTTCTCACTAATTATTATTATTATTATGATTATTATTATAATTATTATTGTTATTATTATTATGTTTTAAATGCTATTTGTCACACCCTGTTAAAGCACTGGGGTAAATACAAATTAACCAGTTTGGACACAGTTCCAGTCCCACATGGAGCTTCAGTGTAAGTAGGAGGAAGAACTGGTATTGATACCTCATTTTACAAGTAAGGTAACTGAGGCACAGAGAAGTAGTGACTTGCCCAAGATCACTCAGGAAACCACTGGCAGAGCCAGGATCAGATCCCAGGTCCTTTTAACTCCCAGGTCTGTGCTCTTTCCACTAGACTACACTGCTTCTCTGCGGTGATTATCTTTCATTAACTTTTATCTATCCAGAGTTTAATAAACTGCTTGGCACAGAGTGAGCATTTAACAAACACCAAGATTATCATTATTGCTGCAGGAGGCCTTCCCCAGTGAATTTCTCCACTTCCCTGGCTTATCCCCGCAACTATCACCCTAGCATTTTGCACCAATCACACACTTACTCAGAAACAACGAAAACACCTTTGTACAAATGCTATCACTCAGGTACTCAAATATTCACTTTCCTCTTCCTTCCTCTCTGTAAATTATTTTTGTGTCTGTCCTCCCCTCTGGACTGTAAACTCTTTAATGGTAGGGATCTTGTCTACTGACTCTAGTTTATCTCCTGCTAACTTTCAGTGTTTAGCTCTCTGCTCTCTTTACTCACTATTCCGCAACTATCTTCACTCCTCCCAATCCGACTTCCTCACTGTACCTCACTCTCGACTCTCCCACCTCCATCCCACATACACAGTTCCTCACAAACCTGTCCACATGTTTTGTTTTGCTGTCTGTCTCCCCCTTCTAGACTGTGAGCCCGTTGTTGGGTAGGGACTTTCTCTATATGATGCCAACTTGCACTTCCCAAGCGCTTAGTACAGTGCTCTGCACACAGTAAGCGATCAAGAAATATGATTGAATGAATGAATGGATGAACTTCATCTCCAACTCACTTCCTGGGTAAGAAGAGAGAACAGTGGGCTGTACTTGAGGAGACATGGCTCCTCTCTGACATTGACCACATGTCTTTGGGCAAGTCCCTTTAACTACCTTAAGCTTCGGTCTCGCCATCTGTAAGAGGGGATAAATAGTACCTGGTCCTTTCTAATTCACAGGGAGTTGTATGGATAAAATGGCATAATAAATGTGAAAGTGCTAAATAAATCCAAGCTGTCTGTATGATTATCACTTGTTGAGTGTTTTAAAATTGTACATCTGTGAACCTGCTATGGGCCACATTTACCCAAGAGAGATTCCTCTCTTGTCATCTAGACCAATTTAGGACAGAAGAAAAAAATTCTAAAATAATTTCCAGGCCCAGGCCTCCCTCAATTTTTGGTTGTGCAGGTGTTTCAATACTGCGTTCCAGTTATTGGAGACATTCCTTTGTGGCAGTGCACTTAGACCTACCAAGTACAATAGACGACAAGAAAAAAAATTCCAGTCAGTGATCGAATCAATGCTACTGAGATGACCCTCCAAACATGAACACTAAATCTCTGCTGATCAATCTGGGAAGAACAGGTACTTCAGAGCACAACTTGCTTTAGGTAGGCAACAGGATAGCAGCATCCGATAGCAGCAAACTCCTTTATACCTCTGCTTTGGGTTGTTGTGCTACTTGATTTTGTTCGGGAAAATAGATTTTCTGTTCCTTAGGATTCCCGAGGCCTCTTCCCATCAACAGAAGGTGACTGGGCTCGGTGAGAAAAAATGTTTTCGTTCCTGCTCTCAATGCCAGTCTCTTGCCCTTTTCCTGAGTATAAGCACAGTGATGTTTTGGGGAGATTTGAGTCTTCACCTTTACGTAAACCCTTTGACCTATATGGCTACTAACTGACAGAAAACAACTGGCCTAAAGGTCATGCCGGCTATTCTGAAACAGATCTATGAGAACGCAAGGAAAAATAACTTTCTCTTTACGTGGTGAGAAGTTAAAAGTTGACATCTCAGTTTCCATGGATATGAGATTCTCTTTGTCCTGGCCCTCTCCCTCAATTTCAACCCTGAATGGTACTCAACTGCAGCCACATTTCAGCTTCCACTTCCCCTAACAAATGTTCTCCCGCTTCTAGACTGTTCTCCCCCTTCTAGACTGTGAGCCCGTTGTTGGGTAGGGACTGTCTCTATATGTTGCCAACTTGTACTTCCCAAGTGCTTAGTACAGTGCTCTGCACACAGTAAGTGCTCAATAAATACGACTGAACGAATGAATCAAAGGACCTAATAATAATAATAATAATGCTGGTATTTGTAAAGTGCTTACTATGTGCAAAGCACTGTTCTAAGCACTGGGGAGGTTACAAAGTGATCAGGTTGTCCCACGGGGGGCTCACAATTTTAATCCCCATTTTACAGATGAGGGAACTGAGGCACAGACAAATTGACTTGCCCAAAGTCACACAGCTCACAAGATGGGATTAGAACCCACGACCTATGACTCCCAAAGCCCGTGCTCTTTCCACTGAGCCACGCTGCTTCTCATATGCTCTTTTATTTATATACTCAATTACTGATTCAGCTATTCCATCCTGAAAAATTCATGCTATGATCCATTATATTCTTATTTTTCCTCTGGCTCCCTCACCCATTCATGCATTAAATTCTATTGGTTCATTCAATAAATATTGTATTTGTTGAGCACTTACTGGGCACAGAGCACTGTACTAAGTGCTTGGGAGAGGACAATATAACAATAAACACAGTCCCAGCCTACAACAAGCTTACAGTCTAGAGTGGGTCCCAGTGCTTAGAACAGTGCTTTGCACATAGTAAGCGCTTAACAAATACCAAGATTATTATTATTATCTGTCTCCACCATTAGATTGTAAGAATCTTGAAGGCAGAGAAAGTGCCAGCTTGCTTCTACTGTATACTGTATGTTTCCTGGGGATGGTTTTGTGGCTTTGATGAGGATTCACTAGAGCAGGAATTACACTTCTTATTTTTTACTTCTACTTTCTGTCCTGTTTTTGGTTATGGTTCCCTTCTCTCTCCCTCAAGAGCCAACCGGTCTGGCATGGGTGGAACTGTAAGCGCTTAATAAATACCAAATTTATTATTATTATCTGTCTCTCCACCATTAGATTGTAAGAAACTTGAAGGCAGAGAAAGTGCCAGCTTGCTTCTACTGTATTCTCCCAGTGCTTAGAAGAGTGCTAGGTACGCAGTAGGTGCCAACTCAATATCACTGATTTATTGTTTCAGACAATTATTAGCCACAGAATCTGCAAAGTGCTGAAGTCACTGATTACCCTGAAGATCACCAAGGTTACAGACCGGCCTACTTGATTAGAAATAGAGCAGACTGCAGTTCTAAAACTGCCCCTGAACCCGACTAAAACATTGACCAGAACGGCTCGACAAGGAGAAAACCTCAAGTAGTGCTCCTGTACGTACACAAATACACACACGTTATAGACATTTTTACTCCAGCAGGTTTTTCAGGCTGGGGCCACGGTTGCAGCGGAAAACAGAAAATACAATTTCTGATTACTCTAACAGCACTCACTCGCCACTCTTATAAAGGGATTATCATTCCAACACGGCTTTTAATTTTGCAAATATGCCGTGTGTAGACGTGCCTGGTTCAATAGGAAGGGTTTCCAAGAAAATTAAATGTCAAGGCGGGTTGGCTTATTGGTTTTGCTCAATATCAATTCACTTTTTAATACAACTCTGAATAATAAAAGTCTTCTTGATGTCAACATGATGAATTAGCTTCAATTCTAACGGAGGAAGTGTGTGTGGAGGGGGGAGAGAAGCTAAAGCAGCCGGCCAGAAACAGAGGGTGAGCTCTCAAAGCCAGGGTTTTGTGGCTTTGATGAGGATTCACTTGAGCAGGAATTATGCTTCTTATTTTTGACGACTACTTTCTGTCCTGTTTTTGGTTATGGTTCCCTTCTCTTTCCCTCGATAGCCAACTGGTCAGCATGGGTGGAAATGTAGAGGAGACAGAAGAGCAGAGCATGGAGGGAAATGGAAAAATGCAAGAAGCAGTGCTTGGCGATGGCCCATGACATCGTGTAAGATTACACTAAAATATACTGCTTCTTCTAAATAAGCTAGAGTGCCTTCATTTAATTGCCAGCCAGTTGATCCCTCCCTCTGTGACAGCAACACTGGCTGAATGTATTCTTTGGCTACTTCCTTGCCAGGGGGAGAGAAGGGACTCCCACTGGGAGGGAGAAGGGAGTGATGGAATGGAGCTTGAATTCATTCCTGGTAGCTCTGCCAGAGAAGAGAGAGATTCATTTTGGAACAAATGCTTTCAGGTCCTTGTGGAGGATGAAATATTTTACAACAAGAAGGAAACATCCAAGATTAACAGCTTGGCCTAGTAATTCCAACCCCACACAAACATATTGCGTGTTTGCTCCAAAGTGCTCAAGATTACCTACAGGGTTAAAATTTTCCTATGGGTTTACTACGGATTTGGACTAGTGCTTATGGATACAAATAACATACCCTTGGAGTCTGAGAAAGAGCTTTCACCACTGAGCACTATTAGAGGAGATACAGGAAAATTGGTCCTTCCATTACAAGGTGAGGCAGATGACAACCAGACTACATCCAAGAGAATAAACGCTTAATCCCATATTTTTTATTTAACTGTGCACATTATGCCCATGAAAATACCAGGATGTTCTACATACTTACACCAAAAGGGTACAGTGTTTAAACCACCAATTTTTTTTTTTAATTACAAAAAAATGGCTTCACAGGCATAGGTAAACAGAAGGCTGTGAGAGGCCGAGACTGACACAGCACTTGGAAAGGAAATGAGAAACCACCCTCTTCCCACAGTCCGCATTTTTAACAAATTATAAAAAAAATCATTTTATATCTGTACAATCAAACCCAATCCAATGGTGTTATTTAGTATGACTTTCACCTGTAAATAAAGCATTCATTTTGGTTGTTCAGATAGCAGAAGTCAGTACCATAGTTGCATCAAACCAACAGCCACCTTGTTATATTATTTTATTTTATTTGTATTATTGTATTATTATTATTTGTATTATTTGTATTATTGTATTTTATTTCTATCCTAAGTACTTGTGTACATATATGTATTAATACAGTCAATTATTTATTCAGCTATTTCACCTTGATCTAGTCATCCTTCTTTCTGTTTATTTCTTCTATACTCTTTGTCTTTTTCCCCACATTATAAACTATTACTACTATTCTCAACTCCTTCAGAGTAGGGAATAGGTGTCTTGCTTCTTTGGTGTTTTCTCAAAGGCTTAAAACTGATTGATTGGGCATCTCGTGAGTGACGGTTTAGTATATCGATGCAGAATAAGATACAATACAAACCCTGCCATCCAGGAGCTTACATTCAATCATAGGCGAGAAATCAGAAAGATGTTTATGCTACATAGGGACTCCAAGCAAGGTATTGTGTAAATGGAGAACAAAAAAAGAAGAAACTAATACATATTTTTAAAATCCCATTAAAGTGCCACAAAGCTATTCAAAAACAAGGACACCTTTTCATTCATCGATCGGACCAAGAAGCACTGAACCTGGACATAACAAGAATGTAATTCTTTACTGATTCTGGGATTTCTTCGATTCCATTCTCAAGTTCTGCTAGCCCCTGGGTGTGCAAACTGGTAACTCCTGTAATGGAATCTCATTCCTTTCTCCTTAAATATCTATTCCCAGAAGACATCTTGGGAGGGCGAGCTTCCATTAAACTGTCTGAGCAAAATTCCCCCACAGGTCTATTTCTGAGTGAAAAGAAGAATTTCAGTTCCTAAAACCTATTAAGGATAGGGGGGAAATACCCTCTTTCTACTCCTCTCAGACACTGGGTTCACTAACCTGCTGTAGGGAGAAAGGATTTTATGTCTGTTTCTGTTAAACATGGAATGAAAAGTCATCAACTGGGATTAACAAACACTAAACGCTAATACACGGGAAGGAGGATGAGTGACAGAAAGATGAGAAGAACAAGAAAAGGCGGAGAAAAGGAAGAATGAGAGGAAGAGGAGATTCACACCCAGTACTGCTTGCTTCTTCACCAAAGCAAGAAGAATGAAGCCTTTGAAGGAAAGCAGAGCCCAGGGCGGTGAGAGCTAAGAGAGGCTCATGGAGACTGGCTCCAGGAAAATCAAAGATTGAATCTGGGATGGACCCACAGGACACGGGTTCCTGGGACTGACCATTCCCAGCGACTCCCTGGATAGACTTTTAGACTGTGAGCCCACTGTTGGGTAGGGACTGTCTCTATATGTTGCCAACTTGTACTTCCCAAGTGCTTAGTACAGTGCTCTGCACACAGTAAGCGCTCAATAAATACGATTGATGATGATGATGATAGCCCAGGGTCAAAAGTTAAGAACCTCCCCTCCCACACTCCAGAAGTCGGGCCATGTCTGTGCAGGAAGGAGAAAGTTGTGGAGACATTATACCCGAGAAACCCCCTAACACCTCCCTGTTCAGTCTCAGTGAGTCTTTAATGATAGTAGTAGGATTTATTGACTGCCCACTTGGTACGGTGAACTGTGCTAATCAGGCATTTGGGAAGTACAGACTTACAAAGCAACAGGTCTCCTGCTCACTATAATCGACACTCCTCCTTCCTGATCTCTGGCTTCTGGACGCAGGACCAATTATGGATCTAGAGCGGGCCCAAACCCTCCAGTTACACCCCCAACCCCCTGCCCAACATCTGCTTGGCTTATGGGTCAGGACAACAGGCAAGGCATGATTCCCGTGTCCAGCATCGTCCAGGGAGCCACTGGGGCTGGAATCTCTTCTGGGATTGAAATCTGCCTTGGGAAAAGGAGCGCTTACAGTTTGTCTTCCTGCCTTATCCCAATTCTCCTCTGTCTCTGCCTCTACCCACCAACCTGGAAGACTTGATCCCTTCTCAGTGCCAGGGGAGGGAGGACTTGGAGTTGGAGTTGTTGCCAACTTGTACTTCCCAAACGCTTAGTACAGTGCTCTGCACACAGTAAGCGCTCAATAAATATGATTGATTGATTGAGGAGAGGCTAGAAACCTTAGTTATCTGTTCAAAGTTCCTCATTTTGTTTGGTAATCCTTTGTTTGGTCATCCTTTCCAACAGAAAAGACTAGGTGTCCTCCCCTAGAAGTTCATCAGAGAGTCCCCTGACTCTGAAGCCTGGGCCACTGGTTGTTGCAAAGAGTCTTCGACAAACAACCCCACTCCTAAATATAAATATATATATACATATATAATATTTATTAAGCACTTACTATGTGTCAGGCACTCTAATAAGTGCTGGGAGGGATACAATCTAATCAGGTTGGACACAATCCCTGTGCCACAGTCTTAATCCCCATTTTACAGATGAGGTGACTGAGGCCCAGAGATGTGAAGTAACTTGTCCAAGGTCACACAGCAGACACGTGGCAGAGCCGGGATTAGAACCCAGGTCCTTCTGATTCCCAGGTCCATGTTCTATGCATTGGGCCATGCTGTTAAGAGATCTTAGCAAGATGGCTAGAGATAGACAGTTCAGTTCAGGGGATACTTCTGGCTAACCAACACCCTCGCCACCCCGATGGACCAAGGATTTCCCTGCATGATGTCAAGACTTCTTACCGCCTGCAGTAGCAGGTTGACTTCCCTAACACAAACGATGAAAATGTATTGAAATCTATAAATTCCTCACCTTTGCCATTCCTGTGGGAATGTTTATCAGCTACAGCACCCCCAAATTGTTGTTGATGATGATGATGATGGCATTTATCAAGCGCTTACTATGCGCAAAGCACTGTTCTATTAAGTGGTTACTATGTGCAAAGCACTGTTCTAAGCGCTGGGGAGTTTACAAGGTGATCAGGTTGTCCCACGTGGGGCTCACAGACTTAATCCCCATTTTACAGATGAGGTAACTGAGGCCCAGAGAATAATAATAATAATAATAATAATAATAATAATAATAATGGCATTTGTTAAGCACTTACTATGTGCAAAGCACTGTTGTAAGTGCTGGGGGGGATACAAGGTGATCAGGTTGTCCCACGTGGGGCTCACATTTTTAATCCCCATTTTACAGATGAGGTAACAGGCTCAGAGAAGTTAAGTCACTTGCCCAAGTTCACACAGCAGGCATGTAGCAGAGCTGGGATTTGAACCCACGACCTCTGACTCCCAAGCCCAGGCTCTTTCCACTGAGCCACACTGCTTCTCTGAAGTTAAGTGATTTGCCCAAAGTCACACAGCTGACAAGTGGCGGAGCCGGGATTTGAACCCATGACCTCTGACTCCAAAGCCCGGGCTCTTTCCGCTGAGCCACACTGCTTCCCTGTTGAAATAAAAACTACTGCCTAAATCCCATCAATCACTGTAACAGATCCCCCCAAAAGGACTTGGAATCACTTGTGATTTTCTTACCAGGCCCGGCTCTATAACAGGGTCAATAGCTGTGTTCTGGAGGGTTTTATTGAAACAATACACTCCTGAATTCCTTCTAATTGTGGAGCAAATATATCTGCCCTTGAACCTAAGCTTTATACAAGCAGGGGCTTCTCTACTGCCTTTTGGGCACTTTCAGGCAGAACAGGCTGAAAAACGAACTTTTCATTTGGGAGAAAGAACTCATTTCTTTGTATGCCATCAAATCCCTGAATCCCCACACAAGGAAGGGAAAACTCTTGATTTGCATGAGTAGATAAAGTCAACAAAAAGTGCTGGAATTGGTGTTCCACAGAAATACTTTCCAACAAGCCCATTCTTTCTGAGGCTTAAGGCTGGACTGAATAATAGCATTAAGTCTTAATGAGGAAGGCATTTTAGGGAAAGTTCTATTATTTTAATGAAAGGGATATGTTAAAAAGTCAAACCCCTGCTCCATATCCCGATGCTTTTAACATTATGATATTATTACAATAATGAATGTCTGGTAATGAACTCAGAAAAATTAAAGATGTGCTTGTCTAATCCTTTCGCATTTCCAGTACATCTGTGCTAGATACCACCTATTGTTATTCAACTAGCAGATCACCACGGCTTGTTGAGAGTGGCTGTGTTTTGGGGTTTTTTTTTTTAAACACATCCAGGCTAATCTAAAGCCATCTGTTATTTGATAGATAATTGCCTTTTTCAAGTCCCGAAGGCTTTCTTTGGCTCTCAGGGAAGCAGAAACAGATACAACTGTTTCAAGGTAGAGCAATGAGCTAGGATCACGTTAAAAAAAAAAAAGTCATATCCAATACTACCCATTCTCCAGAATTATGAAATGGGCACTGGGAAGGGTAATTACTGGACACAGAGGCCTGAGCGTGGAGGAAAGCCTGCCTGTACTTTATAGCTTACCTTAACATTTATTTATTGTACCTATTTGTACAGATTTATTACTCTATTTTACTTGTACATATTTACTATTCTATTTATTTTGTTAACGAGGTGCATTGGAGAAGCGGCGTGGCTCAGTGGAAAGATCCCGGGCTTTGGAGTCAGAGGTCATGGGTTCAAATCCCAGCTCCGCCAACTGTCAGCTGGGTGACTTTGGGCAAGCCACTTCACTTCTCTGGGCCTCAGTTCCCTCGTCTGTAAAATGGGGATTAAGACTGTGAGCCCCGCATGGGACAACCTGATCACCTTGTAACCTCTCCAGCGCTTAGAACAGTGCTTTGCACATAGTAAGCGCTCAATAAATGCTATCATTATTATTATTATTTATTAAACAAATAGAAGAAGTTCATTAGTCGGGTCATGGTTGAGTTGATCCATTAGTGGGTTATTACTGGGCTATAAAATATGGAGTTAGGTCATATGGGATGAGGACTGGAGGATGCGGGGACAAGGCTAACATTCTAGAAAGCCCAGAGCACCCTGAGAAATGGGGGAAATCATCAGAACAGCACTTACACCTAAATCCTGCTTACCTGGGTGAGGGGATAAGGAGGATAAAGCTTGATTGGGGTCCCTTGTTTTTCTGAATAGCCACAAAAATCACTTTGTTCCTCCTTCTGTTATACCCCAAACTGCAGTGTCCACTGTAGCAAAACCTGCCTTCTTGTAGCACCATCCTCTAGACTAAAAGCTCACTGAGGGCAGGGGATGTGTCTGTTATATTGCTGGGCTGCATTTTCCCAAGAACTCAGTACAGTGCTCCGCACACAGTAAGTACTCAATACCTACGATTGACTGATTGATGTTCAATTCTTCCCCTCTCCATCTTCAAGGTTTTGCCTAAGCTGACCCTCATGTTCTGGACTATGACTTTTTCATTCATTCATTCAGTTGTATTTATTGTGTGCTTACTGTGTCCTCTCTCTCCCGTTTTAAACTATAATTCCAAGCCACCTGTCCAGGAAGACGTCTCTGATTTACTCTACTTAACGCGTCACATCACTCCCTCCAACCAAAGACAGACCATGCGTGATCCATGGCACCCTTTTCAATTCTTTCTTAACATTTTTATTGTTAATTGTTCATATTTATTTGTCGGGCTCCCAGAGGATCATAAAATTCCAGAGGGCAGGGGACTGTGTCTAGTTTTTAATAGCTTGGTAATAATAATGATGGCATTTGTTAAGTGCTTACTATGTGCAAAACACTGTTCTAAGCGCTGGGGAGGATACAAGGTGATCAGGTTGTCCCATGGGGGAGCTCACAGTCTTAATCCCCATTTTACAGATGAGGGAACTGAGAAGTGAAGTGACTTGCTCTAGGTCACACAGCTGACAATTGGCGGAGCCGGGATTTGAACCCATGACCTCTGGCTCCCAAGCCCTTGCTCTTTCCATTGAGCCACGCTGTGTGGACGCCTAGAAATACTAGCCAACTAACTCACTGATGAGAGATGACTTTGATCCTTCCTTCCCCTCTCAGATCAAGGACTAAACTTCTCTTGGTTGCTACTGCTTCGACGAGTTTTCCCATAAGTACATTTTTATACCCTCAAAGAAACTGGGATTTTTAACTCGGGATCAGATCACTCATTCATCTTCTGCATTGCACAGGATCTTAAATGTGAGGAGAAAGCAGTTACCCAAATCCATTTTGCCATCTTGCACCAGGGGGAAGAGAATATTTGCTCCCATCCTCCTTCTAGACTGTGAGCCCACTGTTGGGTAGGGACCGTCTCTATACTTTGCCAATTTGGACTTCCCAAGCGCTTAGTACAGTGCTCTGCACACAGTAAGCGCTCAATAAATACGATTGAATGAATGAATCCACAACTGGTTACGCCACCTCAATCACCTGTTTAATAATACAGATGAGAGAGATTATGGCTTGGGGACCACTCCCATCCTCTTTCCTGGCCCAGCTACCGTTGCCATTCATTCATTCAATCGTATTTATTGAGCACTTACTGTGTGCAGAGCACTGTACTAAGCGCTTGGGAAGTACAAGTTGGCAACGTATAGAGACGGTCCCTTCCCAACAGTGGGCTCACAGTCTAGAAGGAGGAGACAGAGAACAAAACAAAACTTATTAACAAAATAAAATAAATAGAATAAATATGTACAAATAAAATAAATAGAGTAATAAATATGTACAAACATATATACATATATACAGGTGCTGTGGGGAGGGAAAGGAGGTAAGGCAGGGGGATGGGGAGGGGGAGGAGGGGATGGGGAGAGGTAGGAGGGGATGGGGAGGGGGCTTACTATTAAGCACTTACTATGTGCAAAGCACTGTTCTAAGCGCTGGGGAGGATATAGGTGGTCAGGTTGTGTCCTACGGGGGGCTCACAGTCTTAATCCCCATTTTACAGATGAGGGAACTGAGGCACAGAGAACTTAAGTGACTTTCCCAAAGTTACAGAGCGGACAATTGGCGGAGCCGGAATTTGAACACATGACCTCTGACTCCAAAGCCCATGCTCTTTCCATTGAGCCACGCTGCTTTAGGATCTACGGTTCAGTCCTCACTCTGCAAACTATGTTGGCTTCTGTCCCTTTCCCTGCTCCTCAAAATAATAATAACTGTGGCATTTGTTAAGCGCTTATTATGTGCCAGGCACCGTACTAAACGCTGGGGTGGATATAGTGGATATCCCCCTTTTTCCTCTCTTCCCCTTTTTCCTCTCTTCCTCCTCATCCCCCCAGCCCTACCTTCTTCCCCTCCCCTCAGCACCTGTATATATATTTGTACAGACTTATTACTTGTACATATTTACTATTTATTTTGTTAATGATGTACATACAGCTTTAATTCTATTTGTTCTGACGATGTTGACACCTGTCTCCATGTTTTGTTTTGTTGTCTGTCTCCCCCTTCTAGACTGTGAGCCCACTGTTGGGTAGGGACAGTCCCTATATGTTGCCGACTTGTACTTCCCAAGTGCTTAGTACAGTGCTCTGCACACAGTAAGCGCTCAATAAATACGATTGAATGAATGAATGACTATGGCAAATTGGGTTCAACACAGTCCCTGTCCCACATGGGGTTCACAGTCTCAATCCCCATTTTACAGATGAGGTAACTGAGGCCCAGAGAAGTGAAGTGACTCACCCAAGGTCACTCAGCAGACAAGTGGCAGAGAACCCATGACCTTCTGATTCCCAGGCCCATGCTCCAGCGCTTAGAACAGTGCTTCGCACATAGAAGCGCTTAACAAATACCATCATTATTATTATTATTATGCTCTATCCATTACGCTGTCCTGCTTCTCCTCATTCATTCATTCAATTGTATTTATTGAGTGCTTACAGTGTGCAGAGCACTGTACTAAGCACTTGGGAAGTACAAGTTGGCAACATATAGAGACGTTCCCTACCTGTCAGCAGGCTCACAGTGTGCCTCTTGGCATTAGCGCTTAGTACAGTGCTCTGCACACAGTAAGCACTCAATAAATACGATTGATTGATTGATTGGGAGTGGTGAAAATGTACAAGATTGCCCCAGAAAAGTCTGGTGGAAAAAGGCACCAAATCCACTGAGTCATAATAGTAGGAATAATAACAATAATAGATACAATATGATCGGATGAGAGACCATCTTCGTCCCACAAGAGGCTGACACTCTAAGGAGGAGGGAACACAGATATTTAATCCTCATATCACAAAAAGAGAAATTTCAAGTGACTTCCCCAAGGTCGCACAGCAGATAAGTGGTAGATCTGTGATTAGGACCTGGGTTTTCCCGAGTCCCAATCCTGCAGTCTTCCCTCTAGGCCACACTGCTTCCACGTGGATCACCCTGGAACCTCCCCAGCGCTTAGAACAGTGCTTTGCACATAGTAAGCATTTAATAAATGCCATTATTATTATTCTGATGTAAAAATCAATATAAAGGAGGCCTCGGTATTATTTCTGGTTCTCCTAGCCGCCAAAGAATACAACTTGATTTAAGTCTCTCCATCCCTGTGGAATTAGAAGGGAATGAGTGGTTGTGAAGAAGGACTAAATCAAACTGTACATCTGTAATGAGGCGCGGCAGGATGCATAGCTTCCAAGCATAACCAGAAACAGTCAGAAGCCTAACAGCCTGTAAAAGGAGAAAGCTGAAAGCAACAACAGGCTGAAGGCTGCAACAAGGGCTTGACAAAACCCCTACATTTCCTCTGTTTTTCCTGTTTCACCCTCCTCTGGCCCTCAGCGTGTCCTAAATGGCACTGTTGTTAGTGAAAGACATGGTAAACTGACTATAAGCTCACTATGGGTACGGAATGTGTCTTAATTTTGTTGTATTGTACTCTTCCAAGTGCTTATTACAGTGCTCTGCAATTAGTAAGCGCTCAATAAATAGCACTGATCGATTGATAACACACTGTCACACTGGAATAAACCCTAAGCAGGACGAGTGGAAAAGAAGCCATTGACTAAACTCCAGGAAAGTTCCTCAATCGACGAAGTTTTGGTTGTTTCCTTCCTGCTATGAAGCTATGCAGGCAGAGAGACAGAGACGTAGAGAGCAGCAGCGGGAGCGTAATAAATGGATATTCAATAGAGGCTCCTTATTTCATTCAATTCATTCCATCGTATTTATTGAGCGTTGACTGTGTGCAGAACACTGTACTCAGTGCTTGGGAAGTACAAGTTGGCAACTTACATGCAGATCGACTCTAGAAAACTGAAAAAAACTGAGGTGGGCAGGATCAACCTTCTGTACAGCTGCTTCAAAGCACGGATTTTGGATTCAGAGGTCAGGGGTTCAAATCCCGGCTCCGCCAGTTGTCAGCTGTGTGACATTGGGCAAGTCACTTAACTTCTCTTTGCCTCAGTTACCTCATCTGTAAAATGGGGGTAAAGACTGTGAGCCCCCAGTAGGACAACCTGATCACCTTGTAACTTCCCCCGTGCTTAGAACAGTGCTTTGCACATAGTAAGCGCTTAATAAATGCTGTTATTATTATTATGTCCTTCATTGCTCAGAGTCAGCTATTTGGGTGGTACGTGACAATCGGGGTGGAAAGGCAACAGGGTATTGAGCTGACGTGCCTGACCCTACCAAAGTGCGTAATTTGCATGCTAGCTTTTAAATTGTGAGCAAAGGCAAAACATACACACAAACAAAACAAAAATTCCCACTCCCCCGACGGCATCTCCTCCAAGACGCTTTCCCCATTAAGCCCTCTTTTCCCCGGCTCTCTCTCCCTCTGGGTCATCTATGCATGTGGTTCCTTTAGGCATTTAGTTTCACCCCTCCCTCGGCCCCCACAGCACTTTTATACTTATATATATAAATT
This sequence comes from Tachyglossus aculeatus, assembly GCF_015852505.1. Classification (NCBI taxonomy): domain Eukaryota; kingdom Metazoa; phylum Chordata; class Mammalia; order Monotremata; family Tachyglossidae; genus Tachyglossus; species Tachyglossus aculeatus. The sequence goes on along the minus strand of NC_052067.1, from coordinate 36,166,125 downwards.
ATTCACATATGAAGTAAAATTATTTAAAAATTATAAATATTGTATTATATTACATTATATTATATTATATTATATTATATTATGTTATGTTATGTTTTATATTATATTATATTATATTATATTATATTAATCGATTAATTAAATCAAATCGAATCAAATTAAATCAATTAATTGAATCAATTATATATTATATTATTAAAATTATAAACATTATATAAATTATTTACTTATATGAATGCATCTCCCCCTTTCTACTGTGAGCTCACCGTGGGTAGGGAACGTGTCCAACTCTGCTCTACTGTACTTAGTATAGTGCTTAGTGCTCAAGTGCTTAGTATAGTGCTCTGCACGCAGTAAGTGCTCAAAAATACCACTGAGTTATTGACTGACTTCTTCAGGGGTTGTTCGCCCGTCTTGGACGGTAAGGAGGGATATTCCATTTACCAACCCTAACTTTTCCTCTAATAGCTCATTACTGACCGCAGGTCCCAGAATTATGGAAGCCTTTATTTTCGTTTTCAGCTCATACAAATTCCTAATAGATCAGGAAGTCTGGGGTCCTTGGGGCCACCCTATGTTCAGGACAACTTGGCTGCCTCCCGCCAAACATGGCACGGAAGCCCCATCCCCACCTGGGTGAGGAGGGTGGGCACGGGAGGAGGTCCACAAGACTTCCAGTTCCCACGTGGGTTGTCCCACATGGGGCTCACAGTCGTCATCCCCATTTTACAGATGAGGGAACTGAGGCACGGAGAAGTTAAGTGACTTGCCCACACACAGCAGACATGTGGCGGAGCTGGGATTCGAACCCATGACCTCTGACTCCAAAGCCCGGGCTCTTTCCACTGAGCCACGCTGCTTCTTAGAACTCCGGAAAGACTATCTCGGTTCGGAAGCAAGGACTGTTGCCTGGAATGGTGAAGACCCCGCGGTTGGCCCCTTTGAGTACTATTTTAGCTACATATTGTAACACTGTTATTTTTGAACCGCTGAATTTGTAAATCTATTACTGTTCACGAGTCACTTATTCTATGTATCTTCCCTCACAAACTTTGAATTATTTATGGGGCAGTGTCCGTGACTACCGTGGCTGAATTATTTTTCTTTCATTTACCCCAGTGCTTAGCACAGTTTTGGGCACACAGGAAGCACTTAAAGACCTAAATCAATCGATCAATCAATCGTATTTATTGAGCACTTACTGTGTGCAGAGCACTGTACTAAGTGCTTGGGAAGTACAAGTTGGCAACATGTAGAGACGGTCCCTACCCAACAGTGGGTTCACAGTCTAGAAGGGGGAGACAGAGAACAAAACAAAACATATTAACAAAATAAAATAAATAGAATAGATATGTACAAGTAAAATAGAGTAATAAATACGTACCAACATATATACATAACTAGCTAGTTAACTATCTCTTCATTAAGAAGTCCTACTCTTTTCAGCCTTTCTTCAGGCAGAAAATTTTCCATCTTCCTAACTGTTCTGGTTACCTTTGTTGGTACCTCCTCCAGTTTAATCTGCACGATTATCAAGGCCGTAATTCGGTTTTTAAGAATGCTACGACTCGAAAATGATTGCACCAAACAAAATTCGACGTCATTACTGTGAATTTAAGATATACTGAAATACATGCGATGCAAATTACATGATTTTTGAATTGAGGTTTCAAGAACCCTTTACTAAGCTTTAGTCTTCCTGGTATTACACTGCAGGAGCAAAGCCAGGGGAAACGAGGAAATGTATTAGGAGGGATAGTAATAATAATTATGGTAATTGTTAAGCGCTTGCTATGTGCCAGGCACTGTACTAAGCACTCGGGTGGATACAAGCAAACAGCCTCACAGTGTCAATCCCCGTTTTACAGATGAGGTGACGGAGGCACAGAGAAGTTAATAATAATAATAATAATAATAATAATGGCATTTGTTAAGCGCTTACTATGTGCAAAGCACTGTTCTAAGCGCTGGGGAGGTTACAAAGTGAAGGTCGCAGAGCAGACAAGTGGCAGGGCCAGGATTAAAAACCATGACCTTCTGACTCCCAAGCCTGTGCTCTATCCATTATGCCAAAATAACTAGAATTATCGAGCAATTCAAGGAACATATTCCAGGATTCATTATCCTTGTGTGCTGCTCCGGAACCATATTCCCCTCCAATGAAATTCAATTAATATTCACCAGAATTTTTTTAACTTACTTCCTTTTTCCTTCTCTGTTCTTCATTATACGCTTTTGTTTTGCGCCAAGACAGCTTCCTATTAATTTTACTGTGGCAGTCTACTTAATGTCGGAGGGCAATGGTATTTCCGGAACAGGAATAACTGTTCTAATGCTCCTTTCTGCCTGAGAGGAATGGTGCCATTATTAGTTTCAGGACGAACCACGAGACCCCCGAGATAAGCAGCGAAAAATCCTAAACTGGACTCCCACAGGAGAACAAATAATGAATATAAAAATGAAAGCCAACCCCGGGGGGTTGGAGGATGTGGCCCTTTGATGTGGACATACACCTTTGGGACAATAATCACTGAGTCCCTAAACCCGCTGCTCCAATCGATCAATGGTATTTGACTTCTCACTATGCAGAGCACTGTGTTAAACACTTGGGAGAATACAGTGCAACAGAGTTAGCAAACGTGTTCCCTGCCCACATCGAGCTTACAGTCTAGAGGGGAGTTTACAACGTAGAGAGGGTGGTTACAGTCCAGAGGAGAAAGGTTATCCTACTTTCAGAAGCAGAGAATCACCTAGAGAAGCAGTGTGGCTCAGTGGAAAGAGCCCGGGCTTTGGAGACAGAGGTCATGGGTTCAAATCCCGACTCCCCCAATTGTCAGCTGTGTGACCTTGGGCAAGTCACAACTTCTCTGTGCCTCAGTTCCCTCATCTGTAACATGGGTATTAAAACTGTGATCCCCACGTGGGACAACCTGATCACCTTGTATCCCCCCCAGCGCTTAGAACAGTGCTTTGCACATAGTAAGTGCTTAACAAATACCATCATTATTATTATTATTACCTGTAAGGCACTGTAGTGTCTGTCTCCCCAGCTGGACTGTGAATACCTTGAGGTCAGAGATCATCTCTAACTCTACTGTCCTTCCGCAAGCGCTCAGTGCAGTGCTCAGCACAGAGAAGGTACTTAATAATAATAATGATGGCATTTATTAAGCGCTTACTATGTACTGTTCTAAGCACTGGGGAGGTTACAAGGTGATCAGGTTGTCCCATGGGGGGCACACAGTCTTCATCCCCATTTTACAGGTGAGGTAACAGAGGCCCAGAGAAGTTCAGTGAGTTGCCCAAAGTCACACAGCTGACAATCAGTGGAATCGGGATTTGAAATCATGATTTTATTTTATTTTATTTTGTTAGTCTGTTTGGTTTTGTTCTCTGTCTCCCCCTTTTAGACTGTGAGCCCACTGTTGGGTAGGGACTGTCTCCATATGTTGCCAACTTGTACTTTCCAAGCACTTAGTACAGTGCTCTGCACACAGTAAGCACTCAATAAATACGATTGATTGACTTCTGACTCCAAAGCCCGTGCTCTTTCCACTGAGTCACGCTGCTTTGAATACTACTGACGAAAGCATTTGTAGAAACAGTAGTAATATTATTCATTAAGGGCTCAGTGTGTGCAAAGCACCGTACTGAGAGATGGGAAGGAATACACGGGTGAGAATTTCGAAGGGTCCCTGGCCATACCCAAGACTGAAGAGCGGGAGAGGAGGTGAGTCAAGAATGGAGCCCCTCAATCAGCACGTTCTCACTCCACCACCAAAGCTACTGCCCACTTGGGAAAATCATTACGTGGGGAGGGAAAGGAGAACAGTTGGGGCCAGTTGTTTCCCTAGAATGTCCCGGCAAAGCCCGGTTACACTAAAGCAACTGCAGCGCATGGGAGAGATATGCCTTTGATCTCTCCAAAAAAACAAAACCAAGCACAGCTCCTTTCCTAAACACAACTTATCCCCATGTGGAGTGAAGTGTGACATTAAGATGGTGGCACAAGACAGCCGTACAAACCACCTCCTCTCCCACTCGGACAGAACTGCAGGCTCAGTGATCACCCGGACAAACCATTTGTGGGCGCGGTGTCGAGGCAGGGACCGTCTCTGTATGTTGCCAACTTGTAATAATAATAATAATAATAATAATGATGGCATTTGTTAAGCGCTTACTATGTGCAAAGCACTGTTCTAAGCGCTGGGGAGGATACAAGGTGATCAGGTTGTCCCACATGGGGCTCACAGTCTTAATCCCCATTTGACAGAGGAGGTAACTGAGGCACAGAGTTTATTTTGTTAGAATGTTTGGTTTTGTTCTCTGTGCCCCCCTTTTAGACTGTGAGCCCACTGTTGGGTAGGGACTGTCTCTATATGTTGCCAACTTGGACTTCCCAAGCGCTTAGTACAGTGCTCTGCACACAGTAAGCGCTCAATAAATACGATTGATTGATTGATTGAGGTGAAATGATGATGCGAGCGCCGGGTTCCGGTTTGACTCCTTTTCATCAAATAAGAATGTTCCTATTTTAAAGGGAATTTGACCTTTTTCCTCCTCTCTTGGACACCAGACTCTTAAAACCGGCCATCGACAAGAAGCTGCATCTTCAATTCCTCCCCTTCTCTCTCCCGTCCCCAGCAGATGCCACGGTACTTGGCTCTCAAATTTACGGCCATAACAAGGACGTTAGATGTTGAAAACAAGCAACACGGCTTGACTTCAAATAAAAGTTAATTACCAAGAAAGTCCAACTCCGGTCCATTAATTAAAAGCTGAAAAACGTAACAAAGTCTCCGGGCCACAGTGAAGGGTAGAGCTACTAGAAAGATTACACCTTTTCACCCTCTCTCCAAGACAATACAAAGAAAATGCCAACCACGCCAGAATGTGTCTTAGCAGGTGAAAGGTTTATCCATTCCTCCTTCTGGGGGACATTACGGTTGCGATTTGGATTTTACTCCACATGCGGAAAGGCAAAACTAACACTACAGATTCATGAATAGCAGGGTTCAGGCTACACTCCAGCTCAGGGCTGGCCAAACTGCAGCTCGTGAGCCGCACGCACGCTTCTTCACCCGCCGGGTAGCCCACAGTGAGAAGCTAGGTAACATATGTTTTGAAATACATCGCTTTTTGGCAGAAATGGAGGCACTGTTCCCCATCTGGGCCCAGGCAATGCCTGTCACGCACCACTCCGACACCCCGAGACATCTCTCCAAAATGCCTGCTTGCCCTTCTGGTTTCAGGAATATTTTCTGAAAACGAGGATGATTATTTTTTGGCCCGCGGCTATTTCGTTCATGCGGCTTGGCCACCTGGTCTACCTTTGGGTTTACCCTTTGCCGTAAACTGCCCAATCTGCCCAAACAGACTAACGACTTGAAAAGCAAATCCGGCGGGCCAGCGTGTCTGGTGGGAGATGGTTAGCCGGAGTTTGGTAATGACAGGACATCAGGCTACATACAAACTGAAAGTTTACCAAGTTACGACGATGAGTGGCCAACCGTTTCGATGGATGAATGATCGGTACCTAACCCAGCTTTTCGGGTAGCTTTAGCAGGTAATTCTCGACGGTGTGACAAGATTGCCAACAATGAGATCCTACCAGTTGCTCAAAAGAACATAGCTTTGCTAAAGCGGAACAGCTTTGGAATGAAAGACTTTGAAGATTTGCAAGGTCTGTTCATACAAGTATGGAGACCTGGTCTGATGTAATTTTTAGACCATTGGCTCACTGAGGCAGGTCTTCAAATATTCCCTTTACAATCAATACCCAGAAGAAACTTGGTGAGTAGTCGACCTCCATAATCATTGTCAGTTATAGATGGGAAAAAGACTAAATCAAAAATTCTGGGTTTTGTACATCTGCCTTTGACTTACTGTGAAACCTTGGCCAAGTCTGTTGTGCTTTCTGTGTCATTCATTCATTTCACGCAATCATATTTATTGAGCGCTTACTGTGTGCAGAGCACTGTACTAAGCACTTGGGAAGTACAAGCTGGCAACATTTAGAGACGGTCCCTACCCAACAACGGGTCTAGAAGGGGGAGACAACAAAACATATTAACAAAATAAAATAAATAGAATAGTAAATATGTACAAGTAAAATAGAGTAACAAATATGTACAAACATACATACATATATACAGGTGCTGTGAGGAGGGGAAGGAGGTAAGGCGGGGGGATGGGGAGGGGGAGAGGAAGGAGGGGGCTCAGTCTGGGAAGGCCTCCCCATTTTACAGATGAGGGAACTGAGGCACTGAAGGAACTGAACTGAGGAGCTGAAGGAACTGAGGGAACTGAAGTTAAGTGATTTAAGTGATGATGCTCCTACCAGCTCCCTGGGAACAGGGCTACAGGGAGGGGGGGGATCGGGGGCAGATGAAGACGGACGACGAGGGGATTCATTCATTCAATCAATCGTATTTATTGAGCACTTACTGTGTGCAGAGCACTGTATTAAGCACTTGGGAAGTACAAGCTGGCAACATATAGACGGTCCCTACCCAACAGTGGGCTCACAGTCTAGATTTTTTTTAAAAAAAGTTGGTAAATCGAGGACTCCTCTTGGTTCCTTCAGGGGGCCCAGGCTAACCGGTCCTCGGCTCCTCAGAACCCTCTGGGCTGACTCAGGATGGGCACATCCTGTTTCCATCCCGCCCTCCCATCCCCCTTTTCTCCCTTCTCCAGGTGGTTCTTCTGGTTATTTCCCACCTTTTCCCACCCACCAAAATCTGTAGCCCCCTTTTTTTCCCCCTCCTGGCCGCCCCCCAACCCCTGCTCCCTCCCAGGCAGACTTCAAAGGCCCCTGCCCACAGCAGGTCAGTTACCTCACCTGCACAATAGGGACAATAATATCCATATAACTCAAACAATTGCCACTGGGGAGAACAGAAACTACTGTAAAGCCCTTGTTACACAATAAAATAGTTTTATAATTTCCTAATTTTAAAATAACCCAGAAAATAAAGAAATTGCACATAATAAATTAGCAAGACAACAACAGACAATTCTGCCTACGGTTAAGACCAATTCGATACTATTGAGATCCCATCAAAAAAGGGAATTTATAATCAACACTCTAGCTGCAGGGAGAGAAAAGCAACAACATTTACTAAAAATGGAAAAGAAAACCCAGCATACATTCACTATACTTCCTCAGACTTCAGAGCCTTTACATACATTACCTTCATTGCACTGGGAGATATGGAAAAGACTGGTGAGAATTGTATGGGCTGGTAAATGTTGGCAGGCTGATGGTTTAAAAAAAGCAATGCTTGTAACTACATTCTGCTTGTCATGAAAATGACCACGTGCTAGGTGTGGGAAACTCTTGAAAGAAAACAACAAATGCAGCAATAACAAAATCCTATGAGAAGCAGCGTGGCTTAGCAGAAAGAGCCCGGGCTTGGGAATCAGAGGATGTGGGTTCTAATCCCGGCTCCGCCAATTATCAGCTGTGTGACTCTGGGCACTTCACTTCTCTGTGCCTCAGTTACCTCAGCTGTAAAATGGGGATTAAGATTGTGAGCCCCACGTGGGACAGCCTGATCACCTTGTATCCCCCCAGCGCTTAGAAGAGTGCTTGGCACATAGTAAGTGCTTAACAAATACCGGCATTATTATTATTATTATTATTATTATTATTCTTACAGAGCACTCCACTAAATTTCCTTCGTAGAGGGCAGTCAGTCAATAAATCAATCAATGGCATTTATTCATTCATTCATTCAATCGTATTTATTGAGCACTTACTGCATGCAGAGCACTGTACTAAGCGCTTGGGAAGTACTAGTTGGCAACATATAGAGACGGTCCCTACCCAACAGTGGGCTCAAAGTCTAGAAGGGGCACTTGAGCCCCTTATTGAGCACTTAGTGTGAGAAGCACTGTACCGAACACTTGGACACAACTTTAACACCATATTGGGGAAAGTCAAAATGATCCCGATTTTCTCTAATCCAGGAATACATCTTAAAATCATATGACGATCATTTCTTTTTAATGGTACTTGTTAAGCACTTTCTATGTGCCAGACACTGTATTAAGTGCTGGGGTAGAAAAAGACAATTGGGTTGGACAGAGTCCTTGTCCCACATCTACACTGCTTGTATCTGTCCTAGCGCTTAGTACAGTGCCTGACACACAGTAAGCGCTTAAATTCCGGAATTATTATTATTATTACATCTCCAGCCCTGACCTCTCTCCCGTTCCCTTGAAATCCCGCATTTCCTCCTGCCTTCAGGACGCCGCCACCAGGGTGTCTTGCCGACACTTCAAATTAAAAATGTCCAAAACTGAACTTATTTTCCCACCCAAACCCTGTCCTCCCACGTGTCTTCTCCACCACTGTAGACAACACCACTATCCTCCCTATCCCACAAACCCGTAACCTTGGCATCGCCCTCGCCTCTCTCATTCCAACCTCGTATTCCATCTGTTACCGAAACCTGTCGGTTCTACCTTCACAACATTACTACAATCCGCCCTTTCCTCTCCGTCCAGACCGCTTCCATGGTGATCCAAGCCCTTATCCTACCCCGCCTGAATACTGCATCTACCTCCTTGCTGATCTCCAGGCCTCCTGTCTCTCCCCACTTCAACCGATACTTAGGTCTTCTGCCCGAATCATTTATCAACAAAAAGGTTCAGTTCATGTCTTCCCTACTCCTCAAGAACCTCCAATGGCTGCCCATCCACCAGAAACTCCTTTCCATTGGCTTTAAAGCCCTCAGTCGGCTTGTCCCATCTTACCTCACCTCAATGATCTCCTAACCAGCCCGCACACTCTGCTCCTTGCGGGTCAGTTTACCCCGTGTCCCAATCTCGTCTGTTTCATCGCTGACCCCTTTTCATTCATTCATTCAATCGTATTTATTGAGCGCTTACTATGTGCAGAGCACTGTACTAAGCACTTGGGAAGTACAAGTCGGCAACAATTTTCCACATCCTCCCCCTATCCTGGAGCTCCCTCCCCCTCCATATACGCCAGATTGGCACTCTCTCCACTTTCAAAGCATCATTAAGGTCACATCTCCTCCAAGAGGGCTTCTCCAATTAAGCACTCTTTTCCCTGACTTACTTTCCCTTCTGTGTCATCTATGCCCTTGGGTCTGTGAACTTTGGACATTTTATATCAATCCCATTCATTCATTCAATCATTCAATCGTATTTATTGAGCGCTTACTGTGTGCAGAGCACTGGACTAAGCGCTTGGGAAGTACAAGTTGGTAACATAACCCACCCCCAACATCACAGCACTTACATACATATATTTAAATTACATATTATAAATTATTTATTCATATTAATGCCTGTCTCCCCCTCTAGACAGTAAGCTCGTTATGGGCAGGGACGGTGTCTGCTAATTCTGCTGAACTGTACATTCCCAAGCGCTTGGTACAGTGCTCTACACAGTAACACACAATAAATACCACTGATTGATTGATTGATGGGGCTCACAGTATTAAACCCCATTTTACAGTTGAGATAACTGAGGGACAAAGAAGTGACTCATCCAAGGTCACTCAGCAGACATGTGGCAGCGTGGCTCAGTGGAAAGAGCCCGGGCTTTGGAGTCTGAGGTCATGGGTTCAAATCCTGGCTCTGCCAATTGTCAGCTGTATGACTTTGGGCAAGTCACAACTTCTCCGTGCCTCAGTTCCCTCATCTGTAAAATGGGGATGAAGACTGTGAGCCCCTGTGGGACAACCTCATCACCTTGTAACCTCCCCAGCGCTTAGAACAGTGCTTTGCACATAGTAAGTGCTTAATAAATGCCATTATTATTATTATTATGATTATGAGAACCTAGGTCCATGCTCCTAGAACCATACTCTATCCACTAGGCAACACTGCTTTTTCTGCGAGACAATTTATAAGCTCATCCTCATTAGCCCAACTACAGAAATAAGTGAGCAATCCTAAGAGAAGGGACAGGTTTAGCCCTCAGTCCCAAGGCAATTTGCTTGTTTGTGGATTTGGTTTGGCGACGGTTTCAGATCCTTTACACGTGTCTGAAGAGGAGTGCTGTGTCTTTCACAACACTCCACAAAAATCTATTTGGGAACACAGGACATGACTGGGAAAGAGCAATTCCTCACTGACACTCAAATACCTTCAAAAGGAAAAATGGAGAAAATAAATTAGTGATTGGGGGCTGATTTTTGCCCATTTTTCAATTAGTTCCAGCAAAGCCATGAGTGCCACTATTCGGCAGCTTCAAAGCACAGCCCAGAGGATGGCTTGGGCCTAGTACAAAGAAGCACACTTCCATTTATTTGACCTGACCTACTTTCCATTTCACTATCTTCCCTTTTAATGATAATAATAATAATTTTGATATTTGTTATTTGTTAAGTGCTTACTATGTGCAAAGCACTGTTCTAAGCACTGGGGAGGCTACAAGGTAATCAGGTTGTGCCATGTGGGGCTCACAATCTTAATCCCCATTTTACAGCTGAGGTAGCTGAGGCCCAGAGAAGTGAAGTGACTTGCCCAAAGTCACACAGCAGACAAGTGGCGGATCTGGGATTCGAACTCATGACCTCTGACGCACAAGCCTACACTCTTTCCACTGAGCCACACTGCTTCTCTGTTTAAAAACGTGTTCTGTAACACTTCTTCCTGCTTTGGAAGAATGATTTCATTCATTCAATCATATTTATTGAGCGCTTACTGTGTGCAGAGCACTGTACTAAGCACTTGGGAAGTACAAGTTGGCAACATATAGAGACGGTCCCTACCCAACAGTGGGCTCAGAGAAGAATGATTTGTCACTGAGGTCAAGGAAAGTGGGGTGCAGAGTGCAAGCTCCTAAAGGGCAGGTACTAAATATTATTTTATTATATTTTCCCAAGTGTTTAGTACAGTGCTCGGCTGTACACAGTGAGTGCTCAATATATTCCACTGATCGGTACTAAATTTCAACAGTCAATCTTATTTTTCAAAACGCTATCTTACCAGACATGTAAAGGAGCTTGTGAGCATCTCCCACACTGTGCCAATTCCTCTTATTTGCACTCATTTCCTTTTTTCCCCTTTCTTCATCTAATCTTTGCAGAGTTGTATTGACAACATTTCACTCTGATCAGGGTCTCTACTGACTTGCATTGACATTCACTTGCCACTGTTTTGACATAGAAAATTCCTCTCTTTAGATTCACACTGAAGTCATTTTGCCATGGTAATATCATTGTCAAACACTTTCACTGACAAGATTCCCTCAGAAAACATTTAAGGAAATTTAGTGCTCTGGATGATAAAGGATTGACAGACTCAGGTGCCAAAATGTTTGATTTAGTCGAAGAAAAAGAATAGCGCATCCCGGAAAGCAATGGTTGTAGTGTCTCGTGATTAGCTTGTTTCGCCTTTAGACAAATCAATCAATCAATAAATCGTAGTTATTGAGTGTTTACTCTGTGCAGAGCACTGTACTAAGCGCTTGGGAAGTACAAATCTACCCCAGGAGAGGAGTCGTCAGGAGTTCAGCCACCATTTTGCTAATTACCCCTCTGTGGTAACTGTGTAACTGGGGAAGTTCTGATTTGATATTCACACGTGTGTAAAAGGATCTTTGTAAAATAATTATTTGGCACAGCGAAGTAGGAGCATCAGTAGAAAAATGTTTTCTGGCCCAAATCCAAGTCATATTTTTTTTCCATTTCTTGACAAAACATTCAATTAAGAATGCGTGTTCAGACATGCCATTACCGTTGAATTGGGGATTGGATGAGACTGGAAACAACCCAAATACTTTAAAAGTTTGAGCTGCTGAACTTTTTGCTGCCTGAATTAGACTTGTGTAAGGTTACAGCGCACACAATTTTGCTTACTGGCTTATTCGCTGATTTTCAATTAAGTTTGATGCCTGACACCTCTCCCACTCCCCACTTTTATTCCATATCAGGAATTCTGATAGATGGTAGGATGATATGTTAGAATCCTGTGAAGCGAAAAAATATTTAGTGATTTATCTCACTGGGATGTCATTGGGTTGAGCACTAGAAATCACATCATCAAGAGTTTCTTCCCCCCAAGAATGGGGACTTATTTGAAAGAGTCCCTCAAATTCTGAGCCTCAGAAATTTCATTCCTTAGCCCGCAAATTTCCTCATCTCTACAATAAGGGTGTGGTTCTCTGCCCCTCTACTCGGATTCAGAAGCAACGGCCCATCTCCATCTTGATCCTCTTCGACCTCTCAGCTGCTTCGACACTGTCAACCACCCCCTTCTCCTGGGAAAATGATCCAGCCTCGGCTTCACTGACTCTGTCCTCTCCTGCTTCTCCTCCTTTCTCTCAGGCTGCTCGTTCTCAGTCTCTTTCGCAGGCTCCTCCATTGCCTCCCAACTCCCTAACTGTGGGAGTCCCTGAAGGCTCAGCTCCGGGCCCCCTTCTATTCTCCATCTCCACCCACTCCCTTAGAGAACTAATTCGTTCCCATGGCTTCAGTTACCACCTCTATGCAGATGATTCCCAAATCTCCAAATCTCCACCCTGATCTCTCTCTCCTTTTCTGCAGTCTCAAATTGAGGATATCTCTACATGGATGTCCCACTGACACCTTAAACTTAACATATCCAAAATAGAACCCCTCATATCCCCACCCAAACCCTGTCCTCCCACTGATTTTCCCATCATTGTACAACGCACCGCTATCCTCCCTGACTCACAAGCCCATAATCTTGGCATTATCCTTGACTCACCTCTCTCATTAAACCCACAAATTCAATGTCACTAAATGTTATTGGTTCAACCTACGCAACATTGCTAAAACCTGCCCTTTCCTCTCCATCAAAACTGCTACCACATTAATCCAAGCACTTATCCTGTCCCTACCCTAAAACAAATTCCTCTTTTGACCCCATGGCTCCCTCCAGTTATCAACTCAGAGCCCTCCTACCATTCCTCTCCAAACTACTTGAGCGAGTTGTCTACACCCGATGTCTCAAGTTCCTCTCTTCCAACTCTCTGCCTGACCCCCTCCAGTGGGATTTCCATCCCCTTCACTCCACAGAAACCGCCTGCTCAAGGTCACCGATGATCTCCTTCTTGACAAATCCAAGGGCTTCTATTCCATCCTCGTCCTTATCGACCTCTCAGTTGCCCTTGATACTGTCTTCCACCTGCCTCTTGTGGAAACATCATCCAACTGTCCTCTCCTGGGTGCATTTTTTTTAATCTCTCCGGCCATTCATTATCACTTTGTTTTGGGGGAACCTCCTCTGTCTCACATCATCTAACTGTGGGAGTCCCTCAAGGCTCAGATCTAGGTCCCCTTCTATTCTTCATCTCCATCGACTCCCATGGCTTCAACTACCACCTCTAAGTGGCTAATTCCCAAATGAATAACTCCAGCCCTGATCTGTCTCCGTCTCTGCAGTCTCACATTTCCTCCTGTCTTCAAGATATCTCTACTTGAATGTCCTGCCAATACCTCAAACTTAACATGTCCAGAACAGAATTCCTTATATTCCCACCTAAACCCTGTCCTCCCTTTGATTTTCCCATCACTGTAGACAGCACTACCACTCTTCCTGTCTCGCAAGCCCATAATCTCGGTGTTATCTTTGACTCCTCTCTCTCATTCATTCATTCATTCAATCTGCTGTACAGATCACATGGCCACTCATGAGACATTCCAACAAAACTCAACAAAAGGGGCATCGGCGTGGAGGCCAGGAGGGATTGTGGTGCAAGCAGTCAGAAAACTCACACTGCTTCCAATGACTGCAGTTAAATAAATGAACCACTTCATTCAATCTACATCTCTCGGCCAAATTCATTTAATGACGATCCTCCAATTAAAAATAGTTATGGAACTGCTGAATAACTGCCCTATTCAAATATAAACACAAAAGGAAGAGGAAAATCTGTCATTCATGTGCTTCATTAAATTGGCTGGGTAAACCATTCCCTGTTGTTGCTGTTATTTATTCTTGCCGTTTACAGTACTTTGACCAGATGCCGAATTGTATGGACTTTTTTTTCACTGCCTTTGCCAAACCACGCGTACGAGTGCGACGAATAGGTAAATGTATTGTAGGTTAACAGGATTTTAAAAAGTCTCCCTGCGAGGCTGATGTAACACTATATAGAAACGGGAGGAGAGGTATGTATTTGATGCATTGCAAATCGCGTAGGGATGAAAGACAGAAGCTGTGGTCAGTGAACTAGAAAAAGTTCCACCACCTAATCAATCAATCCATGGTATTTATTGAGTGCTTACCGTGTGCAGAGCACTGTGCTAAGCACTGGGGAGAGTACAGCAGCTAGCAGACATACTCCAACTTAGGAGCTTACATCTAGAGGGGTTGGGCGGAAGGGGAAGGGGAAATGACAGATATGAAATAAATTATGGATGTGTACCTTCATTCATTCACTCTTATTTATTGAGTGCTTACTATCAATCAATCAATTGTATTTATTGAGCACTTACTGTGTGCAGAGCACTGTACTAAGCGCTTGGGAAGTCCAAGTTGGCAACATATAGAGACGGTCCCTACCCAACAGTGGGCTCACAGTCTAAAAGGGGGAGAAAGAGAACAAAACAAAAAACATATTAACAAAATAAAATAAATAGAATAGATATGTACAAGTAAAATAGAGTAATAAATATGTACAAACATATATACATATATACAGGTGCTGTGGGGAAGGGAAGGAGGTAAGGCGGGGGGATGGAGATGGGGAAGGGGGGAGAGGAAGGAGAGCAGAGCACTGTACTAAGCACTAGGAAAGTACAAAATCAGCAACACATAGAGATGGTCCCTACTCAAAAATGGGCTCACAGTCTAGAAGGGGGAGACAGACAACAAAACAAAACGAGTAAACAGGCGTCAATACCATCAGAATAAATAGAATTATGGCTATATACACATCATGAATAAAATAAATAGAGCAATAAATATGTACAAATATACACAAGTGCTGTGGGGAGGGGAAGGGGGTAGGTTCGGGGGGGTGGCGATGGGGAAGGGAGGAGAAGGAGGAGGAGAGGAAAAAGTGGGGGCTCACTCTGGGAAGGCTTCCCAGTACTTAAGTGCTCTGGATCTGTGAGTGGGGTGAATATCAAGTGTCCAAACGGTACAAATCCAAATATATCAATTTCCTTTCCTTGCATCTGTTTTGGGGGTAGCTAGGAAAGTTGGTAGGCTCCTGGCTTTAGGAATGGATGTATCCAGAAACCTGGGGTTTTGATCAAACAATCCATGGTGTTCATCGAATGCTTACTGTGTGCAGAGCACTGTACTAAGTGTTTGGGGGACCACAACGTAACAGAGTTGACAAACACTATCCCTGCCCACAAGGAGCTTCCAGTCTCAAGGGTGAGGTTTTGATTCAATGTTAGAAAACAGTTTGAACACCAAATCCTGCCAATTCTACCCTTACAACATCACTAAAATCTGCCCCTCCCTCTCCATCCAAACTGCTACCATGTTGGTCAAAAGATTTATCCTTATCCCACCTTGAGTACGGGATTAGCCTCCTCTCTGTTTCTTCCCACTCATCACTCTCCCTCATTTCTTCTCCCTCCTTGTTTCTGCATCGTCCTTGCACTTAGTTTAAACCCTTTATTCACCCCACCCTCAGTCCTCCAACATTTATGTACATATCCCTAATTTATTTTAATGTCTGTCTCCCCCTCTAGACCGTAAGTTCCTTGTGGGCAGAGAATTTGTCTACCAATTTTGTTATACTGTATTCTTCCAAGTGCTTAGTATGAGAGCTCTGCATTCAGAAAACGTTCAATGAATACAGTTGATGGATTGAGTTTGGTCAAAAAATTCCACAATCACTCCTCTCTGAGGTTAATTTGGTGATTAGTCAGAGGAAAGAGAAATTGGTAAGGATAAGATATCATTGCTGACATTTTATATAGCTTGTTGTGGGCAGGTAACGTTTCTACCACCTTTGTTATATTGTACTCTTCCAAGCGCTTAGTACAATGTCGGCACGCAGTAAGTGCTAAATGAATACCACAAATGATAAAAGGAGAAACCAAAGAACCCACCGAGTTTTGTGGCATTTAAAAAAGTCCTTTCAAGAGCCTCTCTTGGTATCCAGTGCTGTGTCCCATCAATTCCCAAACTCTCGCCCCAACTTTATAAGAATATGCACATCACCAATCAACAAAGGGGGTTTCTGTCTCAGGAAAAGTTATTCTCTGAGATGGACAGTGGGAGAGAAGTAAACGTGATACTTTCTACCTCCAAATGTTTGCTTTTCCAATTCTTTGGGCTGGTGGTAAGTGAAGTTTTACCAGACATGGGTGATACTAATTCCTTTCCTTAGGCTACTTGCAGCTTAGAACACAAGCAGTTTTATAAACTCCATATAGTCACAACACACAGGCTTTTCACCCAAGGCTCCTCCTTTTAGACTGTGAGCCCACTGCTGGGTAGGGACTGCCTCTATATGTTGCCAACTTGTACTTCCCAAGCACTTAGTACAGTGCTATGCACACAGTAAGCGCTCAATAAACACGATTGATTGATTGATTGATACACTTTAAAACTTGATCTTCAGCAAATAGGGTTGCAATTTAAACACCAGAAGTTGTGAATAGCTAGGCCAAAGACTTGCTCTCAGAATCAATCATATTTATCGATTCATTCAATCGTATTTATTGAGCGCTTATTGTGTGCAGAACACTGTACTAAGCACTTGGGAAGTACAAGATGGCAACATGTAAAGACGGTCCCTACCCAACAGCGGGCTCACAGTCTAGAAGGGGGAGACAGACAACAAAACAAAATACGTGGACAGGTGTCAAGTCATCAGAATAAAATTTATTGAGCGCTTACTCAATAGATGCTTGGGAGAGCATCGTATTACAGAATTGGTACACGTGCTCCCTGCCCATAACGAGCTTACAGTCTAGAGGGGGAGAGACATTCATATAAATAAATCACAGATACGAATAAGAGCTGTGGAACTGAGGGAGGGGTGAATAAAGTGAGTGAATCCAAGTGCATAATGATGGTATTTGTTAAGCGCTTACTATGTGCGAAGCACTCAAATGTGACTAAGCCACTCATGAGCTGCTATAGTGGGGCTAAGAGGAGGCCCCACCCCACTCTATACTTCCTCTAGAGTCATTTTAAGACAAGGGACTATTACATTATTACAACAATAATTAAAGAAATTCCACCTTTATGTATAATAATAATCCCGATGGTATTTATTAAGCTCTTCCTGTGTGCCAAAGCACGGTGCTACATACTGGGGAAGATTCAAACATTCAGATTAGGCGCGGTGCTAGTGCTGCAGAGAACTCACAGTCCGAAAGGTGAGAAGGGCAGGGATCTTATTCCCTTTCTGCAGATGGGGAAAGTGAGGTTTAGAGATGTTAAGTAATTTACACAATGTCACAGAGTGAGAGGTACAGCTGAGGCTTTTACCGAGGTCTACTGATTCCTGGAGCCATGTTCTTTCAATCAATCAATTAATCGTACTTATTGATCGCTTACAGTGTGCAAAGCACACGGCGTTTTCCACTAGGCAATTCTGCCTTCCCTTTCCCTAAACAATCACCTATCAATGCACTTAGGCACATATCCAAAATGCATTTATTTATATTAATTCCTGCATCCCCACACCTCTGATCTGTAAGCTCATTTTGGGCAGGGAACATGTCTACTGACTCTGCTGTGAGGTAAAAATACTACTGGGTTCCAAAAGAGAAATCACCTGTCTAGATGTTTTGTTTTGTTGTCCGTCTCCCCCTTCTAGACTGTGAGCCCATTGTTGGGTAGGGACCGTCTCTACATTTCACTAATACTTCCCAAGCACTTAGTACAGTGCTCTGCACACAGTAAGCGCTCAATAAATACGATTGAATGAACGGATGCATGTCGATCTGTACTTTCCCAAGTATTAAGTAAAGTGCGCTGTACACAATAAGTGCTCAATGATTGGATGACTAACCGATTTCAATGCACCTCAAAACCAAGACCGCAATAAGCATTTTCTGCTATTCCATTAACCAAACGGTCACTCTCTATAAACTCCCTGCCTTATGCAATGTGGATGCCTCATCAAAGCAATGTTATATAAGCTAGAGATTCCCGGTATTAAACTTTGACTACAACAGGAGAAAAAGAAAGGACTGTCTTGGGACTGCTGCAGTAATTGGTACATCTCAGTATTTTTTTTTCTAATGGTTGCTGAGTAACTCACCAGCCGTTTCTCTGTAAAGTAAAATAACCTACAACTTGTCAGAGCAGTGGAAGTGAAATGCACTGTTCGGAGTAAATAATTTCCTCTCTAATCAACACATTCTCCAAAATATGAGACTTCCTAGACAGCTTACTCTCGTTTACCATCCAAAGACATGCAACAGTTTTTCTTTGGTGATTTCCTACAGGTATCATTTGACTATAAGGAAGTGCCAAGTTGACTGTATGGAGCTAATCATGGTACTTCAGGATCAGGTCATTGTAAACTATAAAAACAAGACCCTTAGGAGTCAAGTAAAGGTCAAAAACCATTAAAATATTCATTGTAGAAGCTGCGCCCTAATTTGTGTTTATGAAATTGTCCTAGAATGTTCTTGGTGTAAAATACTGTACCTGTACGGGCCCGTGATACCATCTCTAGACTGTAAATTCATCAGTAGACTATAAGCTCATTGTGGACAGGGAATGTGTCTGCTTACTGTCATACTGTACTTTAAAGCACTTAGTACAGTGCTTTGCACACAGTAAGCACTCGATAAATACGATTGAATGAATGAATCCGTGTCCTGATTTTGGTGAGACAACTGATACAAGTAGAAATTATCCTGATTTAACTAGTTTCTGCTAATTGCATATAATAATAATAATAATGTTGGTATTTTTTAAGCGCTTACTATGTGCCAAGCACTGTTCTAAATGCTGAGGTAGATATAAGGTAATCAAACTGTCCCAGGTAGGGCTCACAGTCTTCATCCCCATTTTACAGATGAGGGAACTGAGGCCCAGAGAAGTTAAGTGACTTACCCAAGGTCACACAGCTGACAAGTGGCGGAGCCGGAATATGAACCCACGACCTCCGACTCCAAAGCCCGTGCTCTTTCCACTGAGCCACGCTGCTCTATGTTGGTCTTAACTAATGATAGTAAATTATATTTAAATTCAGATTTATATTGCTAGGATCCCACCTAAAGGAGATGAATGTCAAAATGTCATTGAAAAACTACGATTTTTCAAAGCCAATAGCTCTAATAATTTAACTAAAATGCATTTAATCCAAAGTGGTCACTCGCAAGTCAATTAGGACTAAAAGAACTTGCAAGACTTATTCCCTTCTTCTTCTTCCTGCTCCTCCTTCCCTTCAGTCCTCCTTCTCTATCCCCCAGAAACATTTTTATTTTGTTCATGCAAAATTAATCCTCAGGACCATTCCTCAGGATGCCTGCTCTACAACGTCCTACCCAGCTAACATTTTAGGCCTCTAGAACTTGGTTACTTTCCTTAGTCCGTGGCTACTCTCTCCTATTCCCAAACCCACTTACTTCATCTTGCTGTTGCAAGTGATTACACACTCTCTTTAAGAAAACGAAGTGCTTAAAATGGATTACAGCCTCTTTCCCTCAGTGCTTAACATAATGATGGGAGCCATTCAGGGTGGCTCTAAGGAAATGTATTCCGTGGACGACCTTCACCGTTTCCGACTTTCACCGCTGACACGACACACCACTTCTCGTAGGCATTTAGTCAATCTAATTCAGTGGGACGAGAAAGGGAATAATCCTTTTATTCATTCAGTTGCTGTTATGAATCCGGCGTAATCTGTCCCAGGCTCCAGGTGTATAATGGTGACAAACGGGAGTGCCCAGAAACTGTAATTATTTAAAACCATTCTTGGCAATCAGCCTGACAGACCAGAATGAGCTCATAGAGGTGCATAGCAAAGCCTTCCTCTTTCACCTGGGATGATGCCTGCCTGCAGTTTTCTCACCTAATATAGAGGCCACCTGAAAAAATAGGTCTGGAGGAGAGGAAGAGGAGCGGGATAGGGGAAGGGTACGGTCTTCTAACATTTTCTTTCCTCACTGAACAAAACCAACTAAGTGCTCTGAAATTAGATGAAACAACTACTGACATAGAGCACTCTGAAAGGAAGCAAAAGGAAAATTAAGCCTTGAAAGGAACAATACACAGTTCAGAGCATCTCAGTATCTAGTTCCCTCACTGCTCTCTCTTCTCGTTAAAAAAAAAACCTAGGAACTACAGGGATTGACCGTACAGTAAATACAAATTGTTAGATAAATGTTACAACTGACCAAAATATTTCAAAAAGACCTGCTCCTCTACCTCAAAGTCTATATTATCTGAATACTTAGGTTTCTAAAGTCTATTCTATAAGGTTCTTCCTAATGAAGCAATTATGTACCCAGTCTTAACAACTTCATATTTTCTCTATTTGGTCAGGGGGTGTCAATGTTCACCGCCAAGAGGATTCTATTTATAAAAGCAATTCCCACTAGAGAAGAGTACTGATGAAATAAAGAGTGAGAAGAGTTCCCAGAGTGTTCTTAGTACTATTGATTTCTTTGTACTGCTCGCCTACTGGGAGAGATGGAAAAAGAGAAGTCATGGAACATATTTGTTCAGGAGAAATACAAGGAATTCTGAATCCACTAGACCACCCGCATGCCACACCTTCCAGCACATTGCTTATCATCTCATATATTAACTAAGACAAAGACCATATGGCACTTGGTGCGCAGAGCACTGTACTAAGCGCTTGGGAAGTACAAGTTGGCAACAAATAGAGATGGTCCCTACCCAACAGCGGGTTCACAGTCTAGAAGCGGGAGACAGACAAAACATATTAACAAAATCAAATAAATAGAATAGTAAATATGTACAAGTAAAATAAATAGAGTAATAAATCTGTACAAACATATATACAGGTGCTGTGGGGAGGGGAAGGAGGTAGGGCGGGGGGGATCTTCAGTCACAGATGAGCTGGACCCCTCCAGTTCGGTTGCATGCCTTCTCAGAGTAAACCTTGGCCAAGACGCACTGTCAGCAATACTCCAATCCAGAAAAGAAGCCTCGGTTTCTTCTCCATTGGCAGAGGAACGGGAGTAGCCCATTCAGTTCACGGACAACTGAATTATGTTGCGTAACTGAATTACGGACAACTATCACGTAGATTACACCACTTTTCTCACTCAGATGCCGCTCTTCTTGGTGCAGCCTCCTAACAGCTCACCCATGTCTGTTCAAATTCAGAGAGAAGTGAAATGGAACCAGAAGTCTCTCACTTCCCACTTGGGTGTTGGGAGCTAGCAACAGTCTTCCTTTAGATTCAAAGCAAAAACCATCTCGGGATTCATTAAGTCCCACCAGGCTTAGCTGCCATTAGTTCACACTACAGGTGCAGTTTGTCAGAACCTCCACGGTGCCTATTATAATGACTGCATACAGAGAAATAAACAAAAGCAGACAGATCACTGATGTGGCTCACCAAAGAAGTTGGAAGGAACCACACAGTAATCCCCAAGGTGAATCCATTCGTTCTGACTAAAACAGCAAGAATCAAACCTGAGCCCTACAAATATTCCTTTTAATTAAATGGATGGGTTGTGTACTTTCTCAATCTCTCCTCCTCCTCCCTTTCACACTTTGCCAGATGCTTATGATTAATCCAAATCACATCTGTCAAGAGTAAAACAGTGCTAGAATGATTTTTTTTCTAAAGTAACAGGTTCGCTAGACAAAGTCAACAACAGCTGTTCGGTAACCACACAAAGCAACACTATCTTTGTTGGTCCTGACTAATATACTTAACTGAAATAATGTATGGCCTATTTACAAGGTAATTTGCATAGCCAGAGAAGTGTCTTTTAGAATTACATTGCGGGCACGTAGGCATGAGTGAGTAGATGAGAGAAAGAGAGAAATAGAGAGAGAGAAAAAAAAGAAAAAGGAGAAAGAGAAAAAGAACAAGAAAGAGAAATCTGCCTTTAGAATTTCAAAGATGATTCTCTATGAGATTTTTGAAAAATGTACAAGTATAGGTAGGAAGAATGACCTGTGGCAACCACATTTTTCTTACAACATTCATAATTCTTGTGTCACATTTGCTACCTTTATTTTCAGTATTATTAATAATAATAATGATGGTATTTGTTAAGCGCTTACTATGTGCCAGGTAATGTACCAAATGCTGGGGTGGATACAAGCAAATTGGTTGGACACAGTCCTTAGAATAATAATAATGATGCTATTTTTAAGTGCCCATAGTAAGTGCTTAATAATGCCATCATGATTATTATTATCTTACTATGTGCAAAGCACTGTTCTAAGCGCTGGGGAGGTTACAAGGTGATCAGGTTGTCCCCCGTGGGGCTCACAGTCTTAATCCCCATTTTACAGATGAGGTAACTGAGGCCCAGAGAAGTGAAGCGACTTGCCCAAAGTCACACAGCTGACAATTGGTGGAGCCAGGATTTGAACCCATGACCTCTGACTCCAAAGCCCAGGCTCTTTCCACTAAGCCACACTGCTTATCCCACATGAGGCTCACAGTCTTAATCCCCATTTTACAGATGAGGTAACTGAGGCCCAGAGCAGTAAAGTCACTTCGCAGGGTCACACAGCAGACAAGTGGCAGAGCTGGGATTAGAACCTTAGTCTTGCTGATTTC
This sequence comes from Tachyglossus aculeatus, assembly GCF_015852505.1. Taxonomy (NCBI): domain Eukaryota; kingdom Metazoa; phylum Chordata; class Mammalia; order Monotremata; family Tachyglossidae; genus Tachyglossus; species Tachyglossus aculeatus. The sequence goes on along the minus strand of NC_052067.1, from coordinate 36,143,474 downwards.
GAGGCCCGGGCCCTATACATTGGGCCATGTTGCTTCTTTTCTCTACCCTCAACAAGCATTCAACATATAGGGTAATTGTCCACTTTTGATTATTTTATTTTAAGTAAGAACAAACTTCCTCTCCAACTGCTAACTTAAAAAACTTGCCTTTGTATCTGCCTAGAAGTCAGGGCTAGATATTGTACCAGAAAACTTGATAAGATTTAGGCTTCTGGGAAATGGGGAATTTTAAGAGGATTTTATTCTCTACCCTATTAGCTGAAATCTCCTAAGACCAGTTCTCCCAGGAAATATATTTTTCACAAGGTGGTTTGGATAGACTGAGCCCCCTTTTTCCTCCCCTCCTCCCCATCCCCCCTGCCCTACCTCTTTCCCCTCCCCACAGCACTTGTAAATATATTTGTAGATTTATTACTCTATTTATTTTACTTGTACATATTTATTAGTCTACTTATTTTGTTAACTATGTGCATGTAGCTTTAATTCTATTTGTTCCGACGATTTTGACACCTGTCTACACGTTTTGTTCTGTTGTCTGTCTCCCCCTTCTAGACTGTGAGCCCATTGTTGGATGGGGACCGTCTCTATATGTTGCCGATTTGTACTTCCCAAGCGCTTAGTACAGTGCTCTGCACACAGTAAGCGCTCAATAAACACGATTGAATGAATGAATGTTAGAATGTTGTTAGGGAATGAGGGACAATGCAATATACAAGACACTATGGTGTCTGCAGAAATGGCTCATCTGTAGGCAAATGGTGGATGCCATGAGTGCGTATTTTCCCTCAAGTGAGGTTCTGTGATGATGCAAGTCCTGTGTTTTTAGGGGAACTGGTCTTCTTCCTTGAAAACCAAGGTGAGCCCAGATCAAAAAAGAAATGAGTCAAAATTAGATGAGCAGGCTTTTAGTCCAATTTGAAAAGAAAAACATCCCTTAAAATTCAGGCTGGGAACCGGCACACAGGCATGTTATTCTGACTTTAACGCTGCCTAAAATGACTGCCTAATTCATTATTTCACTACTTACCACATTGATCAGATTTTTACTACCTTATGCTGTAGCATGTGCTTTCACTATGTATTTTGGCTAGAATGTTAATAGGGAACTAGGCAACGTTTGTTTTATAATCCTATCCTGGTCTAGATGTGCATCTACAGTGTGCTGCCACGTCTGAAGAAAACGTTCACGTGCATGTTTGTGTGCAAATAGGTGTACGCACACGTCGTTACATCTTCAGTCTGTGCTTTCCTTAATGTGGGGCTTTGCAAGAAGATATTCTTTAGGGTAATTTGAATTATGCCTTATAGAAGATCCCTACGATTTAGATCAACATTCTCCCCATTTTACAGGTGGAAAAAAGGGAACAGAGATTCTGGAACTGGTGATCTCTGAACCCCTAGCCTATTCTCTCATTTATGGAATGCTTTGGGCAGTGTGCTCAGTATCCTTTGTGTTGGTATCTTGAGTGTAATCATTATCATCATTCCAAGGGTCTATAACATACAGAGAATTGCACAGAACACACTTAAAATCTAATAAATATGATTCCTTCCCTCAAGAAGCTCACAGTCTGAGAACTGGGGGCAGGGAGGAGGGACAACTTTATATGCAAAAACAACTTCAAAACTTCAAAAAGTTGAAACAACCCTTTCAGAATGAACCAAAGGGCTCTTCTCCCTGAATGGTTTAGGATGTAAGGAGGCCTGGAGACATCAACACAAACAGAAAACCTGGCTACGGGACATGGCTTTACCTCACTAGGCCTGGGACAACAATATCCATTGACCTAACTTTATATCGCGATTTAAGGCGTGCTTCAGTTTTTCATTTTCTTCGACTGACCTTGGAGATTCAGGAAGGCAAGAGCTGAACAGGTGCCAGCCCAGACCCACTGGAACACTGACGCAGAGTCCTACCTGCCATTACTCTGCTGTGGGACCTTGGAAAAGTCACTTTACTTCTCTGGGCCTCAATGACCTCATCTGTAAAATGGGGATTGAGACTGTGAGCCCCACGTGAGACAGGGACTATGGCCAACCCGCTTTGCTCATGACCCCAGTGCTTAGAACAGCGTCTGGCACCTAGTAAGCCCTTAAATACCATAGTCATCATTATCATTAGTAGATCCCAGTTGTTAATTCTGCGATGAGATGGTTACAGTTCAAAGGCAACAAAACACGTTCTCGGCATATCATCTGGAAAAGTGTCGTCCGGGCAACTATGTTCTATTTTATTGTACATCAATTTTTCAGCTGGTCATTTACATATTTGGCTACATTTTCAGATCTAACAAGGTGTCTACAGCAATACAGCAGTGTTAAAGAGCTTTCCCATACCCTGAGTAAAATGGGGAAGTGCCTTTCTATGTAACTTCACCAATATCTTCAGGTCTTAGAGACGGCCAAGTGGAATTACTGACTGGTTACATAAGTAGGTCAAAATTTATTTACAGCCCAAGCAATTTCGACTTTTAAATAGACTACTTCAAACGTTAGCAGATAAAGTAATGACATCATAGGGATTAGATGGAATTATCCTTCATTCTGGAGATCTTCATTCTAATTTAGTGCAGCCTCCATCGGCATAATTCAAAAGCCATTTCAGAGGGAAAATGCCTCACCAATTCCTGCTCAGACTGTCTTGGAATATTTTAAGGCAGCCCTTCCCATTTGTTTAGAAAGGGCCAATTTAGCTTCCCTGAAAGACAACTCCCGCTTGGTTTCCGAGGGATAATACTGGCTGTGAGGATGATGCTGGCTGTATAAGCTCTCAGGTGCATTATGTCTAATTGGAAAGCAGGGACGGTAAGGGATTTGTCCACGTTCAGAGAGTGTTTAGAGCATGCAGAACACAGATTTTTCTTTCCCCCGCCAGCTCGGCACTCTGCCAACTTCTATCGTCCCTGCATAGAGATTTGTCTGTCACCTCACAATCAATCTATAGTATGTGTAATAAAGAATCATACTACACTTGTCTGTCACCTAACAATCAGTAGTATTTGTAATAAAGAATCACACCTGGAGAGTTTCCAGTACTCTACCAGTCTCGGCTATGGGGAGTCAAGCAGAGGCCTATCCATTCCATTCCTAGCTTGGGCAGTGGCTAGCGAGTGGAAGGCCATCTGCTACAAGTCAAAACTCACCCATGCTCGGCAGCAGACACGTGGAGAGTGTCGAGGGCTGAGACTCAAGTTTACTGGGCGGAAGGAGGCAATGGTAAACCACTTCCATATTTTTATCAATAATAATAATAATGATGATGGCATTTGTTAAGCGCTTACTATGTGCAAAGGCCCTGTTCTAAGCGCTGGGGGGGATACAAGGTAATCAGGTTGTCCTGCATGGGGCTCACAGTCTTAATTCCCATTTTACAGATAAGGTAATAGGTTAGGCATAGAGAAGTTAAGTGGATTGCTCAAAGACACACAGCTGACAAGTGGCACAGTTGGGATTTGAACCCATGACCTCTGACACCCAAGAAAACTCTATGGATACACTACCAGAACGATTTCAGATGGCGAGTGGGGCATTCAAGGGGGATGTATCTATCTTGTCGCTATGGGTCAGAAACGACTCAATGGCATAAGACAAGACTACCTGAGGAAGTGGACTGGAAAACTGGAGCATGTTTTGTGCTCTCCATTCCAGTTGAAGTAGGAATGATTATCTCATCCTACCAGGATGAGATAGCCCTGCACATGCCAAATGATTAGTGTTCCATTGTCCAGGCTGTTTTGCTTTCAAGATTTTGCTAGCCTCTGATAAAAACAACAGGGGCTTCACTCCAGGTTCCTGTTATTACCATTCTACTATTTTCTCTCCTTCTCCTTTACCCTCCTTAAGTAAGAAATGAATTAGCAGCGGAAGGTGTTGCATTCTATCAGAAGTTCCTTGAGGGCAGGGAGAGGACCTTTACTTTCATTCTCCTCACCATGCCTCTTTCTCGCCTGTCCTGCCGTCGACCCCCGGCCCACGTCATCCCCCTGGCCCGGAATGCCGTCCCTCTGTACATCCACCAAGCTAGCTCTCTTCCTCTCTTCAAGGCCCTACTGAGAGCTCACCTCCTCCAGGAGGCCTTCCCAGACTGAGCCCCCTCCTTCCTCTCCCCCTCCTCCCCCTCTCCATCTCCTTCCCCTCCCCACAGCACCTGTATATATGGATATATGTTTGTACGTATTTATTACTCTATTTTATTTGTACATATTTATTCTATTTATTTTATTTTGTTAATATGTTTGGTTTTGTTCTCTGTCTTCCCCTTCTTGACGGTGAGCCCACTGTTGGGTAGGGACTGTCTCTATATGTTGCCAACTTGTACTTCCCAAGTGCTTAGTACAGTGCTCTGCACACAGTAAGCACTCAATACGATTGAATGAATGAATGAATTCTAGGTTCCCCCAGGGACTAGTATATAGGCTCGTAGCAGACGTTCAATACACGGTAAGCTCATTAAATGAATTCTATTTTTTACCACAGAGAGAATATTCATTCATTCATTCAATCGTATTTCTTGAGTGCTTACTGTGTGCAGAGCATTGTACTAAGCGCTTGGGAAGTAACTTGCCCAAAGTCACCCAGCTGACAATTGGCGGAGCAGGGATTGGAACCCATGACCTCTGACTCCGAAGCCCGGGCTCTTTCCACTGAGCCACGCTGCTTCTCATGGATGCGGAATCTCATGCACATCTCATGGATGTGGAAGGACTCAAGAAGCAGTGTAGGTAAGGGATAGAGAAGAGAGAGAAAGAATGTGTGAAAGGGGGGTCAAAATGGTACACAAAGTTGGAGGAGGGGGCTGTGGGGCAGTAGATGGCTAGTAACTGGAGTCAGTGATAGAAGTGGGGGATATGGGCTTCACAGACAGGGAAAGAGAAGGATGGGAGAGGTGGGATGCTGTGAGAGCAGCACTGGAGAGCAAAAAAGCAGCCGGCTCTTTCCCCTTTCATGAACAGTGGACTGAGAAGGAAGCTGGTTACAGTCACGTAAAAATAAAACAGAATACAAAAATAATAATGATAATAATGATAGTATTTATTAAGCACTTACTATATGCAAAGCACTGCTCTAAACGCTGGGGACGTTACAAGGTGATCAGGTTGTCCCACGGGGGGCTCACAGTCTTCATCCCCATTTTGCAGATGAGGTAACTGAGGTCCAGAGAAGTGAAGTGATTTGCCCAAAGTCACCCAGCTGACAAGCGGCGGAGCCGGGATTAGAACCCATGACCTCTGGCTCCAAAGCCTGTGCTCTTTCCACTGAGCCACACGGCTTCTCTAAAAGTCAAGGACAATTACAAATGCAGTAAGAGTGATAGCTGAGTGATAGTGAGAGCAGAGTTTCAGGTTCTGAAGGCATGGAAACCATGATGTGAAAGGGACTGCCAGACACACATTAATCTTTCAGTCATTCTTTTCCACGTTGATGAAACTCGCACCATCAGTAGCTTCATCTTTAAACCCAAATGCAGCTGGGTACATTATGCTACGTTTTGTCTCGGCACACAAAGTGGAAAGGAAATCACTGGGTGAAGTCAACATGCTGAGTGAGGGGTTTTCCTTAAGTTATTTCTGCCTCTTTCTCCCCCCATCTTTATTTTGCTGCCTGAAATGCTCTCTAAGAGAAGACAGCTGCATCCCTACTTAGGTAAGAGACCCAATGAAGACAAATCTGCTATTCAAGCTCATGGAAAACCCATCTGCAGATGCAGCCTCTGATTTTGAAAAGCCTTGGTGCGGCCCAGCTTGGATCCCTGGGGACACGCTGTTTGAAAGAAGCCGCGGGCCTAGACCATAGAGCAAAGGCCCAGGAGTTAGAGGGCCCTGGGTTCTAAACCCGGCCCTGCCACCTGTCTGTCGTGTGACCTTGGGCAAGTCACTGTGCCTCAGTTACCTCATCTGTAAAACGGGGGTTAAGACTGTGAGCCACATGTGGGACACGGACCACGTCCAACCTGATTAGTTTGTATCCACCCCAGTGCTTAGTACAGTGCCTGGAACATTGTAAGCACTTAACAATACTAACAAACAACAAATCACAAACTGGCTGCTTACCATCTTCCCTATGCTTTGGCCCAAACCAGCAACGAATTGGACTTAGTCTCTCCCCTTTAAGGGTGAAGCTTTCCTATGGGAAAGCCTAGGGAGTGCCAGAAATAACCTTCTGATCCTCAGGGTTTATCCTAGAAACCCCAGGCTTAGATAAGGGGTGAAACAGTGAACCTGAACCTGGGGTGGTGATTCATTTTTTATGGTATTTTTTATACGCTTACTATGTGCAAAGCACTGTTCTAAGCGCTGGGGGGATACAAGATGATCAGGTTGTCCCACGTGGGGCTCACAGCCTTCATCCCCATTTTAAAGATGAGGTCACTGAGGCACAGAAAAGTTAAGTGGCTTGCCCACGGCCACACAGCTGACAAGTGGCAGAGCCGGGATTTGAACCCATGACCGACTCCCAAGCCCGGGCTCTTTCCGCTGAGCCACGTTCTGCCCAAATTGCTTTCCCCTCCACAACTGTGCCATTCTCCCGGTCAAATCCAAACTTGCTCTGCCTTTGACTTCCGGAGTGCCCAGGGGCAAGTCCGATACTTCTCTGCATTTCCAAATTTCAAGCAATAAAAGAAACCATCTCCCTCGGGTGCTTGGAATTATTAACTAATAGATGATTGAAAGCATTTTGAAAAAATGAAATGGCACTTGAACATGCCCTAAAAGAACATTTCTATCTTAACTTGTTTCAAAGGTTTTTTCTAGGCTTGGAATTACATGCAAACAAAGCATGTGTTACTTACTTTAGCCTTTTTGATGTAATTTCCCAGATGGGATGAGAGAACTCTATTGTCCAAATGAAATTATTGAAGGAGCTTGGCCCAGAGGCTAGACCACATGCCTGGGAGTCAGAAGGACCTGGGTTCTAATCCTGGCTCCCTAACTTCTCTGCTGGGTGACCTTGGGCAAGTCACTTCTGTGTGCCTCAGCTACCTCAACTGCAAAATGTGAATTTAGACTGTGTGAGTCCAAAGCGAGACATGGATGGCATCCAACCTGACTTCCTTGTATCTACATCAGCGCTTAGAACAGTGCCAGGCACAAAGGAAGCACTTAACGGTACTGTCTCTGTATGTTGCCAACTTGTACTTCCCAAGCGCTTAGTACAGTGCTCTGCACACAGTAAGCGCTCAGTAAATACGATTGATTGATTAACAAATACCTTTTTTAAAAACAAAAACTGAGACAGGGAGCAGCAAAGCCAATAATAATAATAACGATAATGATGTGATCACTGGGGTAGATACAAATTAATCAGGTTGGACATGGTCCGGGTCCCACATGGGGCTCACAGTCTTAACTCCCATTTTACAGATGAGGTAACTGAGGCACAGTGACTTGCCCAGGGTCACACGACAGACAGGTGACAGAGCCGGATTTAGAACCCAGGTCCCTCTGATCTATCGACTAGGCCCGCAGCTTCTCTGAAATCTGTAATCAGGTTGTCCCACGGGGGGCTCACAGTCTTCATCCCTATTTTACAGATGGGGGAACTGAGGCACAGAGAAGTGATTTGCCCAAAGTCACACAGCTGACAATTGGCGGAGTCGGGATTTGAACCCATGACCTCTGACTCCAAAGCCCAGGCTCTTTCCACTGAGCCATGCTGCTTCTCATAAAATACTTTGTGGCAGGTTGGCTCCTTCTGTTCAACCTCTTCAAACCTTTGAACTCCGCAATACCTGTTCTCCCTCCTTTCGACTGTGAGCCCCACATAATAATAATAATAATAATAATGGCATTTGTTAAGCGCTTACTATGTGCAAAGCACTGTTCTAAGCACTGGAGCACTGTTCTAAGAGCTGGAGCAATGTTCTAAGCACTGAGACAGGGACTGTGTCCAATCTAATTATCTTGTATCTACCCCAGCACTTAGTACACTGCTTGATACACATAGTAAGCACTTAAGTATAATAATAATGATAATAATAACCATGATCAAACAATCACTGGCATTGAGTGCTTTCTCTGTGCTAAGTGATTGGGAAAGTACAAAGCAACAGATTTGGGGAAACGGCGTGGCTTAGCGGAAAGAGCCCAGGCTTGGGAGTCAGAGGTTGTGGGTTCTAATCCTGGATGATGATAATAATAATAATAATAATGGTATTTGTTAAACGCTTACTATGTGCAAAGCACTGTGGCTCCACCACTTGTCTGCTGTGTGACCTTGGGCAAGCCACTTAACTTCTCTGTGCCTCAGTTACCTCATCTGTAAAAGGGGGATGGAGACTGTGAGCCCCACGTGGGACAAGCTGATTACCTTGTATCTACCCCAGCGCTTAGAACAATGCTTGGCACACAGTAAGTGCTTAACAAGTACCATCATTATCATTATTATTATTATTATTATTCGGTTGATATGATCCCTGCCCATAACTTGCTTATTGTGTGGTCTGCTCTTTTCACTTTTTTTCCATTCATTGAATCATATTTATTGAGCGCTTACTGTGTGCAGAACACTGTACTAAGCACTTTTGTCTCCTTGCCTTGTTCCAAAGACCCTCTCCTTTCTTGATAGCGGTAGTACAGTGTTCTGCCCACAATACACACTCATCAATTTTTTTAATGGTATTTGTAAAGTGCCTACGATGTGCCGGGCACTGTACTAAGCGCTGGGGTAAGTACAAGCTAATCAGGTTGGACATAGTCCAGGTCCCACATGGGGCTCAAGGCCTTAATATCAATTTTACAGGTGAGGCAACTGAGGCACAGAGAAGCTAAGTGACTTGACCAAAGTTATACACCAGACAAGGAGCGGTGCCAGGATTAGAACCCAAGTCCTTCTGAATCCCAGGCCCATATTCTGTCCACTAAACCACGTGGCTTCTCCTGGTCTGTCCACAGCAACTGACTTCCCATTTTCATCTTGGAGGCAATACTGTCCCAGGTTTGTTCTACCAAGTTCTTAAGACAATTCCTTCGTCCTTGATGTCAGTTTCCCAATTTTGGCTCTCCTTCGATCGCTGTTCGGGTATTCTGTTGTCATTCATTCTCCTCATGTGCTCCACCAAATGAAGCTAGGATGAGATTGGGTACTGTATCACTGTCAGGAACCTGACAGTTTCAGAACTTCACAGTTTGTGATCCAGTACAGTTTTAATACTCCTTTGGAGAATCAATCAATTAATTGCATTTAGTGAGTGCTTACAGTGTGCTGGGCGCTGTACTAAGTGCTTGGGACAGTACAACACAACAACAAGGTAAAAAGAAGTGCCTAATGGAAAATGCCCGGGCCTGGGCTCTAATCCTGACTCCACCACTTATCTGCTGTGTGACCGTGGGCAAGTCACTTAACTTCTCTGTGCCGCAGGACAATGTAAAATGGGGATTCAATAATAATAATAATGATGGTATTTGTTAAGCCCTTTCTATGTGCAAAGCGCTGTTCTAAGTGCTGGGGAGGTTACAAGGTGATCAGGTTGTCCCACGGGGGGCTCACAGTTTTCATCCCCATTTTACAGATGAGGTAACTGAGGCACAGAGAAGTCAAGTGACTTGCCCAAAGCCACACAGCTGACAGTTGTGTATATATGTATATGTATATATGTTTGTACATATTTGTTACTCTATTTATTTATTTATTTTACTTGTACATATCTATTCTATTTATTTTATTTTGTTAGTATGTTTGGTTTTGTTCTCTGTCTCCCCCTTTTAGACTGTGAGCCCACCGTTGGGTAGGGACTGTCTCTATATGTTGCCAACTTGTACTTCCCAAGCGCTTAGTACAGTGCTCTGCACACAGTAAGTGCTCAATAAATATGATTGATGATGATGATGAGTTGGCGGAGCCAGGATTTGAACCCATGAAGCTGTTCTCCATCCTTTAGACTGTGATCCCTACATGGGACAGAGACTGTGTCCAACCTAATTAACTTGTATCTACACTAGCACTTAAAAACGTGCTGGACACACAGTAAGCACTTAAATATAATAATAACCAAGATCAATCCTTCAATCAATTGCATTGAGTAGTTACTCAAGTGCCGGGGAAAGTACGATGTAACAGAATTGGTAGATATGAACCCTGCTCACAAGTTGCTTGCAGTCTACAGAGACAGCCAGAGATTAAAATAAATTTTGGATAGGGGAAATGGTAGAGTATAAGAATATTTACTCATTACTGTGGGCCTGGGGCCAGCAACACAGTGCTGAGGTTTCCACATGAGGAAAGAGAAGAGGAAAGATGACTGAAATTTGCAAAATCATGAAGGGTGTCACAGACAGGGTCAACACAAAACTGTTATTCACCAAATCCCACAATAACAGGAAGGGGGGATAATCCACTGAAGTTTGAGGATAGTAGGATCAAAGCAAACCAAAGGAAACAGCAGAGGAAATGTGTTGCCATGGGAAGTTATGTGGATTGAAAATTCAAAGTTCTGAAGAACGGCTTGGGGAAATCTGTGGTAGATAATTCAAACGGGTGCTAGAAAGAAAGTTAGGGATGTTGGAAGGTTCAATAGTAAGCACTTAAATATAATAATAACCAAGATCAATCCTTCAATTAATTGCGTTGAGTACTTCCTCAAGTGCCTGGGAAAGTACGATGCAACAGAATTGGTAGTTGTGAACCCGGCTCACGTGTTGCTTACAGTCTACAGAGGCAGCCAGAGATTAAAATAAATTTTGGATAGGGGAAATGGTAGAGTATAAGAATATTTACTCATTACTGGGGGCCTGGGGGGAGCAACACAGTGCTGAAACTTCCACATGAGGAAAGACAAGAGGAAAGATGACTGAAATTTGCAAAATCATGACGGGTGTCACAGATAGGGTCAACACAAACCTGTTAGGCGCCAAATCCCACAATAACAGGAAGGGGGGATAATCCACTGAAGTTTGAGGATAGTAGGATCAAAGGAAACAGCATAGGAAATGTGTTGCCATGGGAAGTTATGTGGACTGAAAACACAATGTTCTAAAGAACGGCTTGGGGAAATCTGTGGTAGAGCATTTAAACGGGGGCTAGAAAGAAAGTTAGGGATGTTGGAAGGTTCAAGAAGGGTTTGAAGCATGATGGGTTACTAGAGAGAAAAATTAAGGTGAAAGATGGATCTTTCCTAGGAGGTTGGGATGTACGTGTGTACAGGAGAGTTCAACCAGACAGCATATTAGAACGAATATAGCCCTTCCTGTCTCTGCAATGGTATTGTTAAATCGTATTTTTCAGTCATCCTGTGAGCACCTGACACGCCATTTAAAACAGAAAGAGGTCCAGAGAGATAGCAGAGCCAGAACTAAAACTAAGGTCTCCTGTCTTACAGTCTTCTCCTTTCTGAGTAGCAGCGTGGCTCATTGGAAAGAGCCCGGGCTTTGGAGTCAGAGGTCATGGGTTCAAATCCCAGCTCCGCCAACTGTCAGCTGTGTGACTTTGGGCAAGTCATTTCACTTCTCTGGGCCTCAGTTACCTCATCTGTAAAATGGGGATTAAGACTGTGGGCCCCCCGTGGGACAACCTGATCAACTTGTAACCTCCCCAGTGCTTAGAACAGTGCTTTGCACACAGTAAGTGCTTAATAAATGCTATTATTATTATTAGAACCATGTTTCAGGCCTGTGAGCCAGAAGACCTGGGTTCTGATACCAGCTTTGCCACTTGATTTCTGTAACACCTTGGGCAAATCACTTTACTTCTCCGAGTCTCAATTTCCTCAACTGCAAGAATGGACATCCAGTATCTGTTTCCCTCCTACTTGACTGTGGGCCCCAGAAGGAACAGGGACTGGGGTCCAGCCTGATTAACTTGTATCCACCCCAGGACTTAGAACAGTGCTTGACACACAGTAAGTACTTAATAAATACCATATTTCTTTAAAAAAAGCCAACAAAACCCCCAGTTCTCTTCAGGCAAGTCACTTTACCATTTTTTCTTTACTAAAAGGAGTCAGGGAAGTAGGTCCAGCAGGTAAACCATGAGCTTAATGCAATGATCATTCATGAATCTTGGGGCAGAGGGATGATTAAATAGAAAATACTACTTCTATCAATTCTTGTTCACCGAAAGGGTCGGCTTCTAAAATACACCCCTTCAGGACTGCACCTGGGGCTTGAATTAACAAAGAAACCACATCCAGTTAATGAGCCAATTAAAACATGGTAACAGCTAGGAAAATCCTCTATTGGGAGCTACTGAGTTTAGCGACTTTGCTCTTTACTTTGAACAGGAAATAGCCCATAAAGCATTTTTTTCTTACATGGAATATTGCCCCCAAAGAAATAGGTTTGCATGTACCTGGCCATCCCCTATGAATAAATTCAATAGCCTGTTTGTGCACACACCAACACACTGCTTATAATGCTTTCCAAAGCACTGAAGAGGAAAGTTATTTAAACATGAAAACAATCTGTTGAGCATCATTTCAGTCATTCAGTCAACCATATTTATTGAGCACTTACTATGTGCAGAGCACTGTACTAAGGGCTTGGAAAGTACAATTTGAATATGTACATCATGTGTACACATATATGTATATATATATACATACATATATATATATATATATATATATATATATATATGTTAGTGTGCATTCATTTACAGAAACCTAACAAACACGAAAAACTGATCAGCTCACAAAATTCAATACTTCTTATGCCAGTCTATGATAAATACTTTTGAATGAATGCATGCATTTATATGGGACCCACTTACTCTGAGTATACAGCAAACCACTTCTGCTCTAATTTCCCAAGCCCTTAGGACAGTCCATTTCACCAATTGGATGCTGAATAAATACCATTACCCCCACTACCAATCCATCTGGTTAAACAACCAAGTTCAATGCCTATTTTTCGGTATATGTATATGAGACAGACAGATAAAGAATGGTGATATCTAAAGAGGAGATTTCCATCCCTTGTTTAATCAACTGTACTTACTGCACACTTATTGTGTGCAGAGCACTTTACTAAGCACTTGGAAAAGCACAACAGAGTGGTAAACACGGTCCTTGCCCACAATGACTTCACAGTCCATACTAAATTAAAAATTTTCTTATTCCAGCCTTGGTCACAGCTACAAGAAAGCTCATGATGGAAAAATCTATCCTTATGCCTAAAAAAAAAAAAAATAGCTCACAAGTTGGGTTGTTGCTGACATCTTCTTTATGCATGCGCCTGCATTTGTACCCTGGAACCTCCATGGGGAGAACAGCCAGATATTAAGAACCAGTTACATTTTCATCGTTAGGCGCTAAACCTAATTCCTGTATCCTGTGCTGTCACTTTAAATCGTGAGTACGCCTTGAACTGCATTAACTGACACAGAACATTAATACAGTTTGCCATCAAGTAAGAGACTTTTAAATGGATTCTTTAAATACCAAACACCACAGCTGCATAGCTTTTAACCTCTAGTGATTGCGTTTCTAAACAGATTGCACTCTGGAGACAGATCAAAGCCTGTTTCTGCTCCCACAGTGACCTATGGTTAAGGCTTTGTCTGTAACTGGAACGATAATATTTGCGGAGGCCAATTTAATCAGGTACAACTTTTAGTTCTTCTGCAGTTTTACTACTGTCTCCTTCTGTTGTCGGCCTAACACGTGGGGAGACAGGTGACGACTCGAGGATGCGACAGGACGGAGCATAATTGGTCATCTCATTCCAGTACGAGGGCCCCCACCCAACCTGTTCTCTACATCAATTAGCGATTGATTAAGGGACTGATGATTGATTGATGATAAATGTATTTGCTGAGCACTTTCTGTGTGCCAAGCACTGTTCTAAGCACTTGCGAGAGCATTTTTTTAATGCTGCTTTCATTCATTCATTCAATCGTATTTATTCAGCGCTTACCGTGTGCAGAGTACTGTACTAAGAGCTTGGGAAGTACAAGTTGGCGCTTACTATGTGCTGGGCACTGTACTGGGCGCTGGGGTAGATAATCAGCTGATGGGGTTGGACGCAGTCCGTGTCTCACAAGAGGCTTTCATCTTGGTCCCCACTTTACAGATGAGGGAACTCCAGCACAGAGAGATGATGTGACTCGCCCAAGGTCACACGTATTAATGTCTGTCTCCCTACCTGCCCACCCCAGACTGTAAGCTCCTTGTGAGCACAGAATGTGTCTATTTATTGTTCTACTGTACTCTCCCAAGTGCCTAGTACAGCGCTCTGACCACTACTGATAGGTGCTCAATAAATACGATTGAATGAATGAATATAATGCCAGAGGAAACTTTTGCAGGCCTCTGGCAAAGTGTCTTAAATCCAATCCTTGCTCCCAAACCATTGATTTCTTTTCCTAGGGTACTGCCTTCTGAGCCACAGGACTCAGCAGCAGGACAAGATGAGAAGCAGCATGGCCTAGTGAGTACAGTACAGAGTTGGGAGCCAGAGGGACTTGGGTTCTAATCCTGACTCCGCTACTTGTCTGCTGTGAGCCCATTTAACTCCTCTGTGCCTCAGTTATCTCATCTGTAAAATGGGGATTAAAATTTTGAGCCCCAGGTGGGACATGGACTGTGTCCAACCTGATTAGCTTGCATCTACCCTAGTGCTTAGAACATACAACATAATATGTGGCACATAGTAAGCACTTAAATACCACAATTGTTAACGCAGGGGGAAGCTGGAGGTTTAAAATAAAAATAACAAAAAATGTAGGCATGTAACGCTATACCAATTCTGGGTAGGGGACAGACCACCCGAAAAACTGAGCCCCTTCCTTCCTCTCCCCCTCATCCCCCTCTCCATCCCCCCCATCTTACCTCCTTCCCTTCCCCACAGCACCTGTATATATGTATATATGTTTGTACATATTTATTACTCTATTTATTTATTTATTTTACTTGTACATATCTATTCTATTTATTTTATTTTGTTAGTATGTTCGGTTTTGTTCTCTGTCTCCCCATTTTAGACTGTGAGCCCACTGTTGGGTAGGGACTGTCTCTATATGTTGCCAATTTGTACTTCCCAAGCGCTTAGTACAGTGCTCTGCACATAGTAAGAGCTCAATAAATACGATTGATGATGATGATGGGCCATTCAGTTCAAAACCAGACGCACTCCCTAATTCTGCCTAAATAGTAAAGAACTTAAATTATTCAGAATCCAAGCTTGTCAGAAAAAGAATCCAAAAGGAATCCAATATTTACAACAATAGATTACATAGAAATTACTGTCATTCATCCTATATTTAAGTCTGCAATGAGTTATTTGTCCACATTTCTGTTGATTACAAACAAATATTGGACTCAGTCATCCCTACTAGCTTGCAAACAGAATCTTTCCTCAACTATTCAGAAATGTGTACTCTAGTGGAAACCTGCTTCCTCTTCTTTTCACGTCCCCGGGGAATGAGGAGTTCCTTGCAGATTTGGTTCACAAACTTCACTGAAAAGCAGGGTGGCCTAGTGGATAGAGCATGGGCCTGGGCGTGAGAAGGACCTAGGTTCTAATTCCAGCTCCACCACTTATCTGCTACGTGATATTGGGCTAATCACTTCATTTCTCTGGGTTTCAGTGACCTCAGCCGGAAAATGGAGATTTGGAGACTGAATCCTGTGTGGAACATGCACTGAGTTCAACTTGATTAGCTTTGTATCTACCCCAGTGCTTTGCACAAAGTAAGCATTTAACAAATACCATTAAAACCCCCCACAGTAGTCAGAAAACTATGTATCGAAACCTCTTTATTTCTCTCTGCAATAGGAGAGT
Source organism: Tachyglossus aculeatus (assembly GCF_015852505.1). Classification (NCBI taxonomy): domain Eukaryota; kingdom Metazoa; phylum Chordata; class Mammalia; order Monotremata; family Tachyglossidae; genus Tachyglossus; species Tachyglossus aculeatus. The sequence goes on along the minus strand of NC_052067.1, from coordinate 36,127,761 downwards.
GAACGAAGGAGGAAAGGTACGTGGGTAAGGGTGATATACTATGTGAAATCATTTTCCTGATCTGAGGGATTAAGTTTCAGAAAGACATCTTAAGGTGAGGGTCATGATTTTGGAAGAGTACAGTACATTTCAATTGTGTCCAGCTGAGACAAAGGGTAGGGATAAATGCACTCTTCAGATTTTTTCCAACTCCACAGTAGTTGGAAAGAACATCATCATTGCCAGATGGGGAAACAAGCCAGGACCACTGTCTTAATCAGTCAACCTCAATATCTCTCTCCCCATCTCCCTCCCTCCCTCTCTTGGCACAAGCTAGAAAGCAATCCCTAATTTTCTAATTGCTGACACTGACATGCCCAAAGAGACAAGGAGTCCCAATATTGGGGTCTTAAAAAAAACAAAACACAAAAAAACCTGATGCAGAACATACACAGGAGCATAAAATAAAAAAATAAAGGCAAAAATTACCTTAATGAATGGAGACCAGGTATCTGTATTTTTTTCCAGAGAATGGGGAATTGAGTGAATAAAAATAACAATACAGAATAAGTGAACTTTTTAGAAGGTTGTTGCGTTTAGCTGATTAGAATGTACTGACCACTTTTCAGCCTTGAAAAATAACCAAAACACATAGAGACAAAATGCATAGGAAGCTGATAGAGGGAAAAGATGGATCTATGATAAGGACATCAAACTGTGGTTCTGCTACAGAATTCGCATAAATTGAATCTCTGAATATCACTGGATCTGTATCAAAATAAATTCATCATCTTGTGGCCTCTGGATGCAGAGAACTAGCTGCTCATGAGGACAGGAGTAAAACTGAGATGGGCAAAGAAATAGGGATTTAATCTTCACCAACAGAAGTTTCCTTACCCCTCAAAGTTAAGGGAAACCTACAGAAATGTGATGAGAGGATGCAAAAGCCAACATTATTTTACACTTCTAAATGCTTCGAAGACTCAGGGCCCAGGTTAGGCTTCTGCCTTGCAAAATAATCATGCAGAAAAGAGAAGAATGCTACAGAGAAGATAAATCTTGACCAAGCCCTCCTTCCCTAAACCCTCCTTTCCTCTTCTCCCACTCCCTTCTGCATCACCCTGACTCGTTCCCTTTATTCATCCCCAATTCCAGCCCCACAGCACTAAAGTACATATCCTTAATTTATATTATTTATTTACATTAATGTCTGTCTCCCGCTCTAAACTGTAAGCTCACTCTAGGCAGGGCATTCAGTGGAAAGAGAACTGGCTCATTTGGTGGAAAGAGCACTGGCTTTGGAGTCAGAGGTCATGGGTTCAAATCCCAGCCCCGCCAACTGTCAGCTGTGTGACTTTGGGCAAGTCACTTCACTTCTCTGGGCCTCAGTTACCTCATCTGGAAAATGGGGACTGAGACTGTGAGCCCCCCGTGGGACAACCTGATCACCTTGCAACCTCCCCAGTGCTTAGAACAGTGCTTGGCACATAGTAAGCGCTTAATAAATGCCATCATTATTATTACAATGCATCTGTTTATTGTTGTAGTGTATTCTCCAAAGTGCTTAATACAGTGCTTTGCACCTAGTAAGTATGGGAAGTAAGTAAGTATGGGAAGCAGCATGGCTCAGTGGAAAGAGCATGGGCTTTGGAGTCAGAGGTCAGGGGTTCAAATCCTGGCTCCGCCAATTGTCAGCCGTGTGACTTTAGGCAAGTTACTTCACTTCTCTGTGCCTCAGTTACCTCATCTAGAAAATGGGGATTAAGACTGTGAGCCCCACGTGGGACAACTTGATCACCTGGTATCCCTCCCAGCGCCTAGAACAGTGCTCTGCACATAGTAAGCGCTTAAAAAATGCCATCATTATTATTATTATTTTTATTAAGAAATACAACTGAAGTCTACAGTGCTTAGAATGGTGGTTGGCACGTAGTAAGCGCTTAACAAATACCATAATTATTATTATTATTACAGTACTTTGGACTGCCCCTATGCCCAAATGAGAGTATGCCAAGAACAGTGGGCTGGAGAAGGGAGCTGGAAATGATGGAACCCACCTGTCGTTACCACACACGTAAGCTGAGGCTATAGTGGGAGAAAGGCAAGGACAGGGCAGCCCCTTGGAACATGAAATCAAGTACAAGTGCCCCCGCCCAGCCTGGGTGGCTTAATAATAATAATAATGTTGGTATTTGTTAAGTGCTTACTATGTGCAAAGCACTGTTCTAAGCGCTGGGGTAGATACAAGGTAATCAGGTTGTCCCACATGGGGCTCACACTTTTAATCCTCATTTTACAGATGAGGTAACAGAGGCATAGGGAAGTGAAGTGACTTGCCCAAAGTCACACAGCTGACAAGTGGCGGAGCCGGGATTTGAACCCATGACCTCTGATTCCAAAGCCCGGGCTCTTTCCACTCAGCCACGCTGGCCTGTCCAGCTTATCTTACTGCTGGGCAACAGTGTATGATAGAGATACCATATGGAACCTCACAGTCGATTTTTCGGCTGACACCCTGAGCATCACCAGCCCAGAGCACAGTTCCCTCCATCGAGCTAATGCTTGGATCCACTTCTCCCTTTATTAGACCCAGACAAGACTTTTGTCCCAGGAGACTGAAATCCGGATTGTTTAGCTGTGTATCACCCAATTACAACCAAACTTAGCCCTAGGGTAGTCGGAATCACTAAAGGAAAATATGGAATTAGGAACGCCATCCAGGATCTAATTGTAGATGTCTGTGTGGGCCACAGTCGTGGCTGAACCAGATTCCCAAGCAAGGGATTAAAATTGGGATTCAGTTAGTACTACATATTGGAAGAGATTACAATAGACAATATCAAAGTTGACAGGATATTCTTTAAAGCCACTGAGGTTCAAGACCTCCAGGGCCAAGTGGATTGTTTGTCTACCAGAAGTCAGACACTTCATTCATTCCATCATATTTATTGAGCGCTTACTGTGCGCAGAGCACTGTACTAAGCGCTTGGAAAGTACAAGTTGGCAACATATAGAGATGGTCCCTTCCCAACAACGGGCTCACAGTCTAGAAGGGGGAGACAGACAATGAAACAAAACATGTGGACAGGTGTCACCATGTGTTTAGGCTGTGAAGCTGGCTGTCTGAAAGCTCTGCTCAAGGAAAAGGCAAGGAATCAATCAATCAATCAATCAATCAATCGTATTTATTGAGCGCTTACTATGTGCAGAGCACTGTACTAAGCGCTTGGGAAGTACAAATTGGCAACAGATAGAGACAGTCCCTACCCAACAGTGGGCTCACGGTCTAAAAGGGGGAGACAGAGAACAGAACCAAACATACCAACAAAATAAAATAAATAGGATAGAAATGTACAAGTAAAATAAATAAATAAATAGAGTAATAAATATGTACAACCATATATACATATATACAGGTGCTGTGGGGAAGGGAGGGAGGTAAGACGGGGTGATGGAGAGGGGGACGAGGGGGAGAGGAAAGAAGGGGCTCAGTCTGGGAAGGCCTCCTGGAGGAGGTGAGCTCTCAGCAGGGCCTTGAAGGGAGGAAGAGAGCTAGCTTGGCGGATGGGCAGAGGGAGGGCATTCCAGGCCCGGGGGATGACGTGGGCTGGGGGTCGATGGCGGGACAGGCGAGAACGAGGTACAGTGAGGAGATTAGCGGTGGAGGAGCGGAGGGTGCGGGCTGGGCTGGAGAAGGAGAGAAGGGAGGTGAGGTATGAGGGGGCAAGGTGATGGACAGCCTTGAAGCCCAGGGTGAGGAGTTTCTGCCTGATGCGCAGATTGATTGGTAGCCACTGGAGATTTTTGAGGAGGGGAGTAATATGCCCACAGCGTGTCTGGACAAAGATAATCCGGGCAGCAGCATGAAGTATGGATTGAAGTGGAGAGAGACACGAGGATGGGAGATCAGAGAGAAGGCTGGTGCAGTAGTCCAGAAGGGATAGGATGAGAGCTTGAATGAGCAGGGTAGCGGTTTGGATGGAGAGGAAAGGGCGGATCTTGGCAATGTTGCGGAGCTGAGACCGGCAGGTTTTGGTGACGGCTTGGATGTGAGGGGTGAATGAGAGAGCGGAGTCGAGGATGACACCAAGGTTGCGGGCTTGTGAGACGGGAAGGATGGTAGTGCCGACAACAGAGATGGGAAAGTCAGGGAAATAAGATTTAGTTCAAAATAACCCCCAAATTACCATAATGACCAAATTAACTAACTGTAATTTCCTTTTTACCTCCCATAGAGCTTAAGTAGAGAGAAATATACTACCACTTCTCTTCTGGTGAGTCCCGAGAGAGCAGGAAGGCACACACACAGCCCATAGGAAGATCCCTCTGAATTCCCTATGCTCTGTCCTTAGGAGAATTTGGCCCCTCTTTCCTACTACTGGCAGAGGAACCAGCCTCCTCCCACACGGTTCCAAAGAAATCTGGAGGCACAGGGGTTTGGCATTCTTCCAGGCCTGAGATCTGGCTGTATAACATCCTGCAGGTCACATTTTGCTGAACCTAGCCTTTTACGTGGCCTCCAAACCAAAGCTGTTCACTAAAGAAAGTGTTTTCCTCCGATAAAATATTAATATTTTGTTTCTCACCTGCACAAACCGTATCCTGAGATCCTCAGGCTTTTAGGGACACTTGATAAATTCCCTATATCCTTTCCTCACTGTTTTGAGGTAAAATCCTGGAAATAAGCCTGGGGTTTTATCCCCACAGTCTAAAAGAGTGTGGCCTAAAGGAAATCCAGTGGGTGAATGAAAACAACATAATGGGCCAGGGACAAATGTAGCTGAGGAATTCCCTTTCTATAATAATAATAATGATGGTATTGGCTAAGAGTTTACTATGTGCCAAACACGGTTCTAAGCGCTGGGGGAGATACAAGGTAATCAGGTTGTCCCACTTGAGTGTCACAGTCATTTTTACAGATGAGGTCATGGAGGGCCAGAGAAGAAGTGACTTGCCCAAGGTCACACAGCTGACAGGTGGCGGGGCCGGGATTAGAACCCACAACCTCTGACTCCCAAGCCCAGGCTCTTTTTCCACTACGCCACGCTGCTTCCCTGTTTTTCGACCCTCCCGTTAGGGTTCGGAAGGCATAGTGAGAGCTGACTGCAGGCAGAAGCTTGTGTTCTCTCTGCATGGCAGACATCTGCTGCGGGGAAAGGGAGTATTCATTCATTCAATCGTATTTATTGAGCGCTTACTGCGTGCAGAGCACTGTACTAAGCGCTTGGGAAGTACAAGTTGGCAACATATAGAGACGGTCCCTACCCAACAGCGGGCTCACAGTCTAGAAGTACGAGGAGGCAGCTTGAACTGGAGAGGACAGGAGAGGAGAGAGGGGTAGGTGGGATTTGGGGAATCATGACTTCAAAAATATAAATCCTGCCAGCCCTAGAACTCTAGGCTGCTGCCCATTCCCCTAGCCTGGAAATCCTCTCCCCAAACCCACCAGACTTCAGTCCTCCCATCTTCAAAGCCCTCCTAAAATCTCACCCCCGCCAACAATCTTAATTCCCAACACCCCAATCTGACACTGAACTCAGCACTTCAGGGAGTTCAGTAATAATAATAATAATAATAATGGTATTTTTAAGTGCTTACTATGTGCAAAGCACTATTCATTCATTCATTCAATCGTATTTATTGAGAGCTTACTGTGTGCAGAGCACTGTACTAAGCGCTTGGGAAGTACAAGTTGGCAACATATAGAGTAGAGGCGGTCCCTACCCAACAGTGGACTCACAGTCTAGAAGGGGGGAACAGAGAACAAAACAAAACATATTAACAAAATAAAATAAATAGAATAAATATGTACAAATAAAATAAATAGAGTAATAAATATGTACAAACACATATACATATATACAGGTGCTGTGGGGAGGGGAAGGAGGTAAGGCGGGGGGGATGGGGAGGGGGAGGAGGGGGAGAGGAAGGAGGCGCTGGGGAGGTTACAAGGTGATCAGGTTGTCCCACAGCGGGCTCACAGTTTTAATCCCCATTTTCCAGATGAGGGAGGCCCAGAGAAGTTAAGTGACTTGCCCAAAGTCACACAGCTGACAGTTGGTGGACCCGGGATTTGAACCCATGACCTCTGACTCCAAAGCCCATGCTCTTTCCACTGAGCCACGCTGCGTCTCAGTAGAATTAGTAGTTCCCAGGCTTCAAGGAGCTTGCAATCAACACCCAAATACCTAGAATTTAAATATTTAATCTCATCCGTAGCACCTATATATTTTGTCTAATTTCTCCCATTAGACTTCAAGTTCCTTGTGGGCAGGGAACAAGGCTTATACTTCTAGACTTCTAGTCTTCTAGACTGTGAGCCTGTTGTTGGGTAAGGATTGTCTCTATCTGTCGCTGAATTGTACTTTCCAAGTGCTTAGTACAGTGTTCTGCACACAGTAAGAGCTCACTAAATACGATTGAATGAATTGAATGAATGAATATTCTGTTGTACGTTCAGGCACTTAGTGCACAGCACTCAATAAAAAACAATTATTTTAATTACCATTATTACTACTCCTACCCCTACTCCCAGGCAGATTCAAGTAGAAATTGGAATCTTTTGTAGGATAATCATTGGCAGAAATACACCCGGCCTTTGCATATCTGCTCCACGAGTTATTCCTGGGGTTGATTACAAACCTGAAGCTCCACAATGGGCATAGTTTCTTTAAAAAATAAAATAAAGAGATCTGTAGCATCCTGCCCTTGATGAATAAGAACCACTGTTGTACTGAGTGCAACTATTCTGACTAGCCAAGATCTCAGTTGAAAAATTCTTCTAGCTGAAGATTTTATATAGAATTCCTAATTGCTTCTGTAACATTGCATTTCATGTTTCAGCTGATTATCCAGGTTACACTAGTAAGTACATCAGGTGGCTGTGACTGACTCTGATCTTGTCTGAAGGCTCTCCAGGCCTAGTTCATCCCCTCTATACAAGCTCAATTAAGCGTTTAAGGATGACATTGGGACTACTTGTTACAGGGGATAAGACTGTTCCTTACCCTCTAGGGATCAAAAAAGTGCTCACTTTCTCGTTAGGCCATATGAGGCAAATGGATTGTACAAAGTTCCCCAAACAGTTTCTTTATGATGAGCGGAGCCAGTTAACCACTAACTCAGTGAAGAAACATTTTAAGGCAGGGGTCAGAGCAAGCAATAGGAGGCAGATAGCACAGAGCAATCAGAAATGGAGCAGGTGCCTAGGAGCAGAGCCTTTGGGAAGATCAATAGATTGAAAACTCCAGGCAGAGACTCAGTGCCTTTTATACCAGTAACATATACGTATGTTTCCAATTGTCTTAATGGTACAGTCTTATATAAGACTCAATAATTGCTGTTGGTGATGAAGATGATGGACAAAAGGGAGAAATGAAAAGAGAAGCACGTATTGCGGATAACATTCACTATGACAGTACATGCATTTTACATGCATGCAAGATGGATAAAATTGCCAGTCCCCTCCTAAACCAATACAATTTTCCACTGTCAATAGTGCCGTCTCTGAAATGAACCAACTGGACAGAGCCCATCTAAAATTTGGACTCCTGTCGGAAGACTAAATCCCAGCTTCTCTTTTGTCAGAGATTAAGTACTAAAATCCCTAAGGGCATAGATGATTTATTTTGGTTAAGCTGGCCCAGTACAAAGGCCTTTAAAAATATACAAATACAATATCCCCTGACCCATTCCTAGGCTCCAAACAACGTCATTCATTCAATCATATTTACTGAGTGCTTACTGGGTGCAGAGCATTGGAGAGTACAATATAATAATATAATAGATGCATTTCCTGCCCACAGTAAGCTTACAGTCTAGAGGGGAGGAGAAAGACATTAATATAAATAAATTGCAGATATGTATATAAGTGCTGTGGGGGGCTGAAAAAACAGAGCAGGTCAGAGTGATGCAGAAATGAGTGGGAGAAGAGGAAATGGGGGCTGAGTCAGAGAAGGCCTATTGGAAGAGATGCGCCTTCAGTAAGGCTTTGAAGGGGGAAAGGAGAAGGTGGGGGTTGGAGAGAGTAATTTTATGTCGGATTTGAGGAGGGAGGGCGTTCCAGGCCAGAGGTGAGATAGATGAGATCGAGACACAGTGAGAAGGTTAGCGTTAGAGGAGCCAAGTGTGTTGGCTGAGTTGTAATAAGGTAGGAGGGGGCAAAGTGATTGACTGCTTTAAAGCCAATGGAAAGGATTTTTTGTTTGATGCGGAGGTGGATGGGAACCACTGGAGTTTTGTGAGGAAGGGGGAAACAGGGACTCAGTGTTTTTGTAGAAAAATGATCTGGGCAGCAGAAGGTTTTGAAGGGGGAAAGGAGAAGGTTGGGGTAGGAGAGAGTAATTGTATGTCAGATTTGAGGAGGGAGGGCGTTCCAGGCCAGAGGCGAGACATAGTCAAGGGGTCGGTGGCGAGATTTGATGAGAACGAGACACAGTGAGAAGGTTAGCATTAGAGGAGCCAAGTGTGTCGGCTGGGTTGTAGTAAGGTAGGAGGGGGCAAAGTGATTGACTGCTTTAAAGCCAATGGTAAGGATTTTTTGTTTGATGCGGAGGTGGATGGGCAACCACTGGAGTTTTGTGAGGAAGGGGGAAACAGGGACTCAATGTTTTTGTAGAAAAATGATCTGGGCAGCAGAGTGACGTATGGACTGGAGTGGGGAGAGACAGGAGGCTGATGCAACAATCCCGTGGGATAGAATGAGTGATGACCTGCTTTTTGTCAATCGCTAGCAGCGTGGTTTAGTGGAAAGAGCCCGGGTTCGGGAGTCAGAGGTCATGGCTTCAAACCCCAGCTCCGCCGCTTGTCAGCTGTGTGACTTTAGGTAAGTCACTTCACTTCTCTGGGCCTCAGTTACCTCATCTGTAAAATGGGGGTAAAGTTTGTGAGCCCTACGTGGGACAACCTGATTACCTTGTATCTACCCTAGCGCTTAGAACAGTGCCTGGCACATAGTAAGTGCTTAACAAATACTATTCAAAAAAAAAACTAGACTGCGGTATAGGCTTGAAGACTCTTTAGCAATCAGTTGTATTTATTGAGTGCTTGCTCTGTACTAAGCACTTAGGAAAGTACACTAGAACAATATAACAGGGTTGGTAGACACACTCCCTGCCCACAGCGAGCTTCTTTCTTTTGGTGGCTTTCCTCATTTCTTTAGCCTCAGTTTGATGACTGCTTTATTGATCAGCTCCCACAGCTAAATTGCATGCTCTCTCCTTCTCACTTGTTGCCAGTTTTAGGGACGGTGATTAAAGAAATATTGCTCCCTAGCATCTTCATTCCTTTGCAGCTCACCCTTCACACTATCTGCTACCTCCTCTTTGACTCACCACTAGTGCACAGGAATAGAAATCTCCCTGTATCCCACAGCAACAAGAGATTCAGAGAACTCCACCCTCATCAGACCTAATTATTCTCTCACTTTCTCCACCATCTCACAAAGGCAGTTGCAATAAAGGGAAAAACCTTGGCAAGGAGAAAAGGAGCAGCCTGGGGAAGACCCGGAAAAATAAGCCAAGTCAGGACTGTGGGGGAAGCAGTGGAGAAATAATGTGGAAAGGTGAGAGAGCAGTCTCAGGGAAAATCTCAGAAGTGAGGGGTGAAGTGAGGTGGATGTGGTAGCTTTTGCAGCCTGCAGTTTTATTGATCCAGAAGCTGCCAGATGGCGGAGGGGATTGCATCGATCAATTAATCAGTCAATAGTGTCTCTGGGCGAGAGTACCATATTAGTCAGCAGTTGATAATTAAAGGCGATGAGAAGGGAGAGGGAGGAATCTTTGTAGTGGCACCTTGAGTGCCTAATTCGGCTCAATCCAGCTCTGTAAATGGTTAGAGAAGCAGTGTGGCTCAGTGGAAATCAATCAATCAATCATATTTATTGAGCACTTACTGTGTGCTGTACTAAGCACTTAGGAAATACAAGTTGGCAACAAGTTGGAAAGAGCCTGGGCTTTGGAGCCAGAGGTCATGGGTTCAAATCCCGGCTCCGCCATTTGTCAGCTGGGTGACTGGGCAAGTCGCTTCACTTCTCTGAGCCTCAGTTCCCTCATCTGGAAAATGGGGATTAAGAGTGTGAGCCCCACGTGGGACAACCTGATCACCTTGTATCTCCCCCAGGGCTTAGAACAGTGCTTTGCATATAGTAAGCGCTTAATAAATGCCATCATTAATATTATTATTATTAAGAATAACATGCAATATCATGACTCTGCAAGGGATGAGAGCGAATGATGGTGAAGGCTGGCCCTTAAATCAATCAATGATATGTTGAGCGCTTACTAAGTACAGAGCACTATACTAAGTGCTTGGGAGTGTTCAATACTTAAAAAGAAAGAGAAGAGGAAAGTGCACTTGATATTAAATTGTGTTTTCATGGGGTGTAATAGAACATTACTACTGACAAGATTTCAAGATCCAGTCTTAGAACAGCGCTGCAGTGCTTAGAACAGCACTTGGCACATAGTAAGCACTTAATAATAATAATAATAATGGCAGCATTTATTAAGTGCTTACTGTGTGCAAAGCACTGTTCTAAGCACTGGGGAAGTTACAAGGTGATCAGGTTGTCCCACTGGGGGCTCACAGTCTTCATCCCCATTTTGCAGATGAGGGAACGGAGGCACAGAGAAGTGAAGTGACTTATTGGTATTTCTACCTGATAAAGAGGGAAAGAGGGAAGTGGCAAATATTTTGAGAGCTGCAGACTTTCAAGGTAGGGGGGTGAGGACGACTCTTGGCCAGGAATTTATGCTGAATCCTTGAACTTTTTTTTTTTTAACCACTGCCACTTTGGTGTTGATCTAATTCACTCTTCAGGGAACATAACTCTAACTAGAGTAATGACACCCCAGTAAAACACGGGGAATGACCATCATTTCAGAAGCATTTATCTTTTCTGTCCCCCTACTCTTAAGACTCTTAAGACTCTTTCTCTTTGACCTTTTTGTGTTATTGCATATACGTGTTGAGAAGAAAGAAGAGGAGCAGCAGCATGGCCTAATGGCAAGAGGTCGGGCTTCGGAGTCAGAGGTTGTGGGTTCTAATCCTAGTTTCGCCACTTGTCTGCTGTGTGACCTTGGGTAAGTCACTTCACTTCTCTGTGCCTCAGTAACCTCATCTGTGAAATGGGGCTTGAGACTGTGAGCCCCCGTGGGACAATCTGATTACCTTGCATTTACCCCAGTGCTTAGAACAGTGCTTGGCATACAGCACTTAACAAATACCATCATTATTATTATTATTATCCTTAAATGAAATGTTTCAGACACTCTCAAGCCAGGTGGTGATTCATTCATTCATTCAATCGTATTTATTGAGCGCTTACTGTGTGCAGAGCACTGTACTAAGCGCTTGGGAAGTACAAGTCGGCACCATCTAGAGACGGTCCCTACCCAACAACAGGCTCACAGTCTAGCAGGGGGAGGCAGACAACAAAACATGTGAACAGGTGTCATCGGAATAAATAGAAGTAGAGCTACATGCACATCATTAACAAACTAAATAGAATGGCAAATCTGTCTAAGAGTAATAAATCTGTACAGGGGCGGTGGGGAGGGGAAGGAGGTAGGGTGAGGGCTCAGTGTGGGAAGGCCTCCTGGAGGAGGTGAGCTCTCAGGAGGGCTAAGAGGGTGCAAATATGTACAACTAAAATAGAGTAATAAATCTGTACAAGCATCTGTACAGGGGTGGAGGGGAGGGGAAGGAGGTAGGGTGAGGGCTCAGTGTGGGAAGGCCTCCTGGAGGAGGTGAGTTCTCCAGAGGGCTAAGAGGGTGGCCACCGATGAGAGACACATGAACTGTGAGGGGGGGTGTCCAAATAGGTGCATAGTTGTGCTTTTCCCCCCCACTCTAGATCCACGTAGCATCACTCCCCTTCTACAGTCAACTCTGTGACCTGGGAGCATCTATATGCTCCCCAAAACAGACAACAGAGAGAGCATGTTTTCACAGAAAGGACACCACTAGGAGTCACGAGATCTGAGATTGGATTTGGCACCACATGATGCGAGACCAGCTTCTTTGCCAGTCTGTGCTGACCTCCCTGTCCTAGACACTATACTTTCCCCTCAAATATCACATCTTCTAGACTGTGAGCCCACTGTTGGGTAGGGACCGTCTCTATATGTTGCCAAATTGTACTTCCCAAGCGCTTAGTACAGTGCTCTGCACACAGTAAGCGCTCAATCAATACGATTGAATGAATGAATGAATCTTCCAGGCACATTTCCACACCCGTGATCCACAAACAACAGTCAGTGAACTCTTTGCCCAAATGAGCATCCTTGGGAACACGCATCAGTGGAAGAGAATGAGAAGAGGTGGCCTACCAAGTACCAGCGCTCGTGGTGGGCAGGGAACGTGTCTGTTTATTGTTATACTATACTCTCCCAGGAGCTTACAGTACAGTCTCTGCCCACAGTAAGCTCTCAATAAATACAACTGAATGAATGAAAACTTAAGAAGAATAAGGCGGGGATTTGGTAGTCTGCAGTATTCACTTGTTGTAGCTGACTACTGAAGTGCCCCGGTGAAGTGAATTGCCCAACCACATCATGTAGCTCATTAGTACACATCCCTCTGGTAAATTAAAGGAAAGAACAGAGGTAGGAAAGTGCTGGGTTTCTCAAATAACAGTTTCAAAGTGGAGTGTACTTCTGACAGGGCTGCAGCTGCAATTAAGGAAGAGCTAGAAGTAACACAATTTGGAGACTTCGGCAATTAAAATTTTAATTCAAGACAGTGGCTAGTAGCAGAGAAGGCTGGAAGTAGGAGGACATTTTTTCCTGGATTAGGAGGCCTTTATTTAAATTGGATTGTCACTTCGCCATCACGTACTGAGTCCCAGTGAGAGAAGGCTGACATTCCAGATCAGGATCTACTGGCAGAATTTTGGGATTCAAAACACATTAGGGATCCCCTGCAAAGAAAATGCCCATGATCTTGAAATCATCTTGCAGGCAGGGTTGGACTATTCTCCATGCAGTAGTCTGACCAAATATGCAAGGCTTCGAATGATCTCATTCACACTCTAAAAATTAAATTGATCAGAAAATATCTGAAACTTCAAAATTATAGCCTTCCTAAATAACTGCTTTCATGCGTGAGGAGCCTGGCCGCTATGGCCTCCTTCCCTCTTTCCTTTCTCCTTCCTTCCTCCTTTCCCTTTTCCTTCCCTTCTTCCCAACACTACTCATTCATTCAATCGCATTTATTGAGCGCTTACTGTGTGCAGAGCACTGCCCAAAGTGCTTGGAAAGTTTTATTACCCAACATTGGGAATATTTATTTATTTTATTTGTACATATTTATTCTATTTATTTTATTGTGTTGAGATGTTTTGTTTTGTTCTCTGTCTCCCCCTTCTAGACTATGAGCCCACTGTTGGGTAGGGACCGTCTCTATATGTTGCCAACTTGTACTTCACAAGCACTTAGTACAGTGCTCTGAACACAGTAAGTGCTCAATAAGTACGATTGAATGCTATTGATGGTGAAGTTTTTCAATCTGTATGACTGTGCAGTTGATTGTGCCATGGCATGACTGCCAATCCTTTCCAGAGCATTTGCATGTGAGGGTTTCCCCCTTTCCATATTTTAGCATTTGTTAACAAGAGTGCCAGACACTGTTTTCACTTCTATCCCTCGGTCTCCATGACAATCATCAATCTTTGACTGCTGCATACCAGCTGACCCATATTGTATGTCCATGCCTTAATTGCTATGTCACATCATTTTAGGTTCTGCTTCAAAATGTCCCTAAATTGTTCCTTCTGTACACTCTGTTTACAATTACTCTGTTTCAGTTATTTGGGACTCCTGCTAACGCCCTGTCTCCACGCATATGCCCAGTGAAACTAGGCTGTGACAAGTACTGCTTCAATGCTGGTGATCTGACTGTACTCCAAGACTTAGTGGTAACAGCATTTATTAAGCGCTTATTTTAGTCTCAGCACCAGCCAAAGCCCAGGGAAAGGATACAGGTAGAAATTAGACACGGTTCCTGTCCCTCGAGGGGACTAGTATGTAACTCCGTCTCATCATTTGATGTGTGGTAATAATAATAATAATAATAATGATGGTATTTGTTAAGCACTTACTATGTGCAAAGCACTGTTCTAAGTGCTGGGGGGTCATCAGGTTGTCCCACGTGGGGCTCACAGTCTTAATCCCCATTTTACAGATGAGGGAACTGAGGCCTAGAGAAGTTAAGTGACTTGCCCAAGGTCACACAGCTAAGTGGCAGAGGTGAGATTTGAATCCATGACCTGTGACTCCAAAGCCCGTGCTCTTTCTAATGAGCCACGCTGCTGTGGCATGGTGTACAGACATTAGTGGAACTACTCTAAACGTTAAATGTGGCTTTTCTGGATAGATCCAGATTCATGAAAGGTGGACACTACAAATGCCCTAAATACTTACAATTTGGCCTGAATTTTAACCCTAAGCTGGTGCCATCCTCACTTTGTCGCCCAAAGGGCAATTTAGCCTTGTTGACTGAATTTTCTACTTCGCTGTCTATCCTGGCATTGTTGGACAGTGTGCTAACACACTTCAGATGTGTGGGAAGCAGCATGGCTCAGTGGAAAGAGCCCGGGCTTGGGAGCCAGTGGTCATCAATCAATCAATCGTATTTATTGAGCGCTTACTGTTTGCAGAGCACTGTACTAAGCGCTTGGGAAGTACAAGTTGGCAACATATAGAGACAGTCCCTACCCAACAGTGGGCTCACAGTCTAGAAGGGGGAGACAGAGAACAAAACCAAACATATTAACAAAATAAAATAAATAGAATAGATATGTACAAGTAAAATAAATAAATAGAGTAATAAATATGTACCAACATATATACATGGTCATGGGTTCTAATTCCAACTCCCCCACTTTTTTTTTCCAATGGCATTTATTAAGCGCTTACTATGTGCCAAGCATGTCTGCTGTGTGACCTTGGGCAAGTCACTTCCCTTCTCTGGGCCTCAGTTACCTCATCTGTAAAATGGGGATGAAGACTGCGAGCCCCACGTGGGGCAACCTGATTACCTTGTATCTCCCCCTTTTCCCACGTCATCCCTCTGATCAGAAACTCCCTCTCCCATGTTTTGTTTTGTTGTCTGTCTCCCCCTTCTAGACTGTGAGCCCGTTGTTGGGGAGGGACTGTCTTTATACGTTGCCAGCTTGTACTTCCCAAGCGCTTAGTACAGTGCTCTGCACATAGTAAGTGTTCAATAAATACGATTGAATGAATGAATTACTTTGCATCTCCCCTAGTGCTTAGAACAGTGCTTGGCACATAGTAAACGCTTAACAAAGTAAACGCTTAACGAAGCAGCGTGGCTCAGTGGAAAGAGCCCAGGCTTTGGAGTCAGAGGTCATGGGTTCAAATCCCGGCTCCACCACTCGTCAGCTGTGTGACTTTGGGCAAGTCACTTAGCTTCTCTGGGCCTCAGTTACCTCATCTGTAAAATGGGGATTAAGACTGTGAGCCCCACATGGGGCAACCTGATCACCTTGTAAATTCCCCAGCACTTAGAACAGTGCTCTGCACATAGTAAGCGCTTAATACGAATGCCATTATAGAAAAAAAAACCAAATATCCTAATTATTATTATTATTCAGATAAAGAATTCAGCTCGATGTTGCTCCTGGAGTTCCACGGTTGTGTACGGGGCTTGTCGAGGATGCAGAATTGCTCTGCTTCAGATTGTCAACCCATAACCTTTTAGACTGTGAGCCCACTGTTGGGTAGGGACTGTCTCTATATGTTGCCAATTTGTACTTCCCAAGCGCTCAGTACAGTGCTCTGCACATAGTAAGCGCTCAATAAATACGATTGATGATGATAACCACTTTGTTGATCCTGATGGGGAACAGAACCGTCTGCATGACTTATTGGTTGGGTGTTTTCAAAGCAGTCATCAGAGTTTGGGACATCCTAAGGACCGTCAGTGAGGCTCTCGGTCTGTTGAATCTATGTCAACCCATAACCACTTTGTTGATCCTGATGGGGAACAGAACCGTCTGCATGACTTATTGGTTGGGTGTTTTCAAAGCAGTCATCAGAGTTTGGGACATCCTAAGGACCGTCAGTGAGGCTCTCGGTCTGCTGAATCTAATGAGCTAACTCGGCCCTTCAGCCCACTCTCATGTCACACATCTTTTCTCGGAAGTCCTTTAGAGGTCCCTGAGAATAAGTAAAACTCTCCCATCCTTTTTTTCTCCACTTCTCTCCCTTGACACCTGTAAGACCTTCGTCAATGTGGGACATGATTTCCTGAGAGAGACTGCAGGGCAGGGGAGTGGAGTTTCTCACAAGTTTGGGGCTGTGACATCACGGTTCCCTTAGCACAAGCTCCTGGATCCTGGCTGCGTTGGGAGACGTTCCCTGAAAAAGCTCCCACTGCAGCTGCCCACAGAGGAGCTGGACTGGAGAGACCGAGACTCCTTTAGCTGGGGAGAAGGAGGAGGGCTGGGGGTCAAAGATAGCTAGGGTGAATTAAGATGCTCAACCCTGTATCTCCCCCAGCGCTTGGAACAGCGCTTGGCACATAGTAAGCGCTTAATACCACTATTATTATAATAATGAGGGTCTTTTAGACTGTGAGCCCACTGTTGGGTAAGGACTGTCTCTATATGTTGCCAATTTATACTTCCCAAGCGCTTAGTACAGTGCTCTGCACACAGTAAGCGCTCGATAAAGATGATTGATTGATTGATTGATTGAGGGTAAAATAATAATGAGGCATTCCATCGCACCGGTACCGTGCTCTGCACACAGTAAGGGCTCAATAAATACGATTGAATGAAACTGGGATCGAGGGCAGGATCTGGGTCCCGGTTCGAGACTGTGAGCCCGCTGTTGGGTAGAGACCGTCTCTATATGTTGCCAACTTGTACTTCCCAAGCGCTTAGTACAGTGCTCTGCACACAGTAAGTGCTCAATAAATACGAATGAATGAATGAATGAACTCTAACTGAGAAGCAGTGTGGCTCAGTGGAAAGAGCATGGGCTTTGGAGTCAGAGGTCATGGGTTCGAATCCCGGCTCCGCCACATGTCTGCTGTGTGACCTTGGGCAAGTCACTTAACTTCTCGGGGCCTCAGTTACCTCACCTGTAAAATGGGGATGATGACTGTGAGCCTCACGTGAGGCAACCTGATCACCTTGTATCCCTTCCAGCTCTTAGAACAGTGCTTTGCACATAGTAAGCACTTAACAAATGCCATCGTTATCAGCTCAACTTCACTCCAGGCGGTCACAGCACAAGTCAAGAAAGTTCCACTGAGGCCCAAGTCCAGTAGTCCTCAATAATCAGGGCAACAGCAACGGGCTCTCTGACCACTTATTATGTGCCAACTTGTACTAAGGTTTGGGGTAGATTCAGCATATGCAAACTGCACACAGGATTCACAGTCTAAGGGTGAGAGAGAACAGGTACTGAATCCCCACTTTATAGATGAAGAAACTGAGGCACAGAGAAGTTAAGTGACTTGCCCAAGGTCATGAAGCAGGCAAATGGTGGAGTGGGAATAGAACCCAGGCCCATGCTCTTTACAGGATGGTACGCTGCTTCTGTAAATACCTGTGCCCAACTGACTAACTTTGCAAGCACTCATCCTCAGTCACCGCACAAGAAAAACCGACAAATGATAAAATTTTGTAGACATGAGTTATGGCTCCTAAAAACAGCACGACAAGATTTTAATACAATTAATGATAAATATCAATCTATTAATATAAGTTGTAAATAATAGCCTGCGCCCTGGCATGACAACAAGCGGCAGATTTAAGACGACTATTTTTCATTTTTGCTTCAGATGGCAGTGTGCTTTACAGTTTTTCCTTTCTAAAAATGGATGGATCATAAGTAAGCAAAACCTAATCAAGAGACCCCTGAAGCCTACCTCATCTACAAAAATTTAAATTCTGAGAAAAAAAAAGATTAAGGATCATGTGTCCCTTTAAAAAAATGAATAGAATGAATAGGAATTGAGTTCTGCTTTGGCTACAAAAATCCCGGGCTTATCAATTGAGAAGTCAAAATGGTGTCTTGTGTGTTAAACCACACTAGATAACACTGAAAGTCTTGTAGACGTCTAATGGTCTTTGACTATATTTTGACTTTTTCCCCCTCTTTCAGTGTGCAGCCTCAATACCACTTCCGATGCACTAAAATAGTAGCAGTATTTATTGAGCACCTAATGTGGGCAGTGTGCACAACTAGATATGAGAGAACATACAACAGAGCAGACACTGTCTTTTCCCCCCAAGGATCTTACAACCTAATGGAGGATTAAGGGGACAAAATTACCACAGACAGTAAAAATCCCCTGGCCCATGTTGCCTCCAAAATTGAAACTTGAAATTGAATACCCAAAATTTTCCCTGAAGCAGAAGGACTGACCCAATATTTTTACTGCCTCTTTGCAGATTACTGAATGTCCTGACATTCAGTACATAGACAGCTTGTTGTAAGCAGCGAATATGTTTACTATGTTATATTGTATTCAGTACAGTGCTCTGCACACAGTAAGCACTCAAATATGATTGATTGATTATGACGGTGCATGCTGGAAGGCCTGATTAACATCTAATTTCCAGCGAGTTGCCAAAATTGATGAACCACAGAGGCCTGGACGGGAGAAGTAATATTTCTATAATGTAAAACAGCTCTATAAAAATCGGACATAATCTGGTGCAGATACATCTGCTTCAGACCAGATCCCACTCATCTGTAGGTTGTAGGAGTCGGCAAATGGGGAATGGGGGTGGCGGGCCTTGAGGACCTCATGATCCATTGTGAACCGAGGATGGAAAACTGTGAAAGGTGTGTTTCGGACTTGGGAGAACCTAGCTACTAAATCAATGAGGATCCCAGAATAACCCTGATCATACTTTCACGTGAAACTTGCTCTGGGACTCCTGGGTCCACGGAAAATGCAGTAGAGTGCTTACAAGATGATAGTAATGGATGCAAATGCCATTCGTGCCAGACTGCATATAATCCTACCGATATGCCGTTTGAGGGGTCAGGGCAGAAGGAGAGACACATTTCTTCCAAGGCCTTCATTATAGCTGAGAAGCAGCAACTGGCCTCTCAAGACAATTGCAATACCACAGCCACGGGCCTGGACCTTGGTTGGGTTCCGCTTGGATGGCCCAAGCTTGTTTCTATCATCTTGATAGAGAATGCAGTTTGCAACACACACAGCAATTCTAGAAGGAGATGGAAGTTTCCTGGATTCCCATCTCTTTCTCAGCCAGGAGCAAGTTGCCTCAAAAAGAGCGGGGCTGCGATTCAGGCGTATATTTCAAGGGCCTAAATGTTTGTGGCGGTCTAAGGACTTGCCCTCCAAATTGCATTTTCAGCTTGAATTGATTTCTACCTTCCAGTACGAAATATGAATATCACGAATCTGAACTGTCTTTACTTCCCTAGTAAATTATAAAACTTTGGAGGACAGGGAATATTTATCTTGCTATTGTACTTTTCCAAACAGCTAATACAGTGTCTAGCATTCAGTAGGTGCTCAGGGAATACCACTAATTGATTAACCCTAAGAACATACAGCAATACACCAGAGGATTTGGAAGGATCTCTAGGTTTGGAATAAGGAAGACAGACCTTCCTTTGTGATTTTTAGGCCACGACTATATATGTAAGCTTGACAACTGATTAATTTGATTCCTCTAGACAACCTAACCAGATGTTTCAAGCCAAAAAAAAAAGTCCACATTGAAACCTGAATGTCTATATGGTATAAATTACTTGGACAACCTCCAATTCACCACTTCGCTTAGTAGTTTAAGTCCAGACTAAAGACTGATAGACATGAAAGAAGTTCCTGGAATCCTAGTCTTCAATATGAAGGTTATTTTTATTTGTTTCTTATGGGAATATGGAGATCAGGCCTACAACAGATTAACACTACCGTTCTTTGTACCTATATCTACATGGAGATAAATAGATATCGATGTATCTGAGTGTGTAATTGCCTTCCGACTTCATCTTCAATCTACAAAGAATGGTGGGGGTGGTGGCTGGATTTGCAGGTGTTGTTTTATTTAAATAGAAATAGCTATATGGGCTTGTGGTGACTGAACAAGACAGGCTGTAGCATATGCTTCTTTGTACATGCTCCAGATTGGTTTCAGTTTATGCTTAATTGACAAGTGATGCCTACACTGTTCTCCCTATCTTCTCATCCTACTTACTTCCTTCCTCCATCCCCAGACACATGTACACATAATAATAATATCTGTTAGGTACTTACTATGTGCAAAGCACTGTTCTAAGTGCTGGGGTAGATACAAGGGAATCAGGGTGTCCCACGCAGGGCTCACAGACTTCATCCGCATTTTAAAGATGAAGGAACTGAGACCCAGAGAAGTTAAGTGACTGCCCAAAGTCACAAAGCTGACAAGTGGCCGAAGCGGGATTAGAACCCACAGTCTCTGACTCCTAAGCCCGGGCTCTTTCCACTAAGCCATGCTGCTTCTCCACTAATGGTGGTATTTATTAAGCGCCTACTATGTGCCAAGCACTGTTCTAAGCACTGGGGTAGATACAGGGTAATCAGGTTGTCCCACATGGGGCTCACATTTTTAATCCCCATTTTACAGATGAGGTAACAGGCACAGAGAAGTTATGTGACTTGCCCAAGGACACACAGCAGACAAGTGGCGGAGGTGGGATTAGAACCCATGTCCTCAGACTCCCAAGCCCGTGCTCTTTCCAATAAGCCACGCTGCTCTACTATGGGTGAACTTCGGGTGTTTTTCTGAAGCCAGTCAGTCTGATACTGAAGTGAGGGGAAGAAGATGGGTGAGAAAAGCCTGAAATTTTCTCCTTCAAATCAGGGTGATGTCAGAATTCTATGGGCTGCAGGATCCAAGGTAGAACGCGTCCTTCAATTACCCGAATGGAAAGCTACAGCCAAACAACCTAAACACTGCAATCAATCAATCAATTGTATTTATTGAGCACTTACTGTGTGTAGAGCACTGTACTAAGCGCTTGGGAAGTACAAGTTGGCAACATATAGAGATGGTCCCTACCCAACAGTGGGCTCACAGTCTAGAAGGGGAAGACAGAGAACAAAAAAAAACATATTAACAAAATAAAATAAATAGAATAGATGTTTATTCTGATGACTTGACATCCTCCCTTCAAAGCTCTACTGAGAGCTCACCTCCTCCAGGAGGCCTTCCCAGACTGAGCCTCCTCCTTCCTCTCCCCCTCCTCCCCATCCCCATCCCCCCGCCTTACCTCCTTCCCCTCCCCACAGCACCTGTATATATGTATGTTTGTACGCATTTATTACTCTATTTTATTTGTACATATTTATTTTACTTACTTTATTTTGTTAATATGTTTGGTTTTGTTCCCTGTCTCCCTCTTCTAGACTGTGAGCCCACTGTTGGGTAGGGACCGTCTCTGTGTGTTGACAACTTGTACTTCTCAAGCGCTTAGTACAGTGCTCTGCACACCGTAAGCGCTCAATAAATACAATTGAATGAATGAATATGTACAAGTTAAATAAATAAATAGAGTAATAAATACGTACAAACATATATACATATATACAGTGGCTGTGGGGTAGGGAAGGAGATAAGGCGGGGGGGATGGAGAGGGGGAGGAGGGGGAGAGGAAGGAGGGAAGAGGAAGGAAGTACAAAACATGCATTCAACAACCAGCATATTCTACAAGCCATCCTATCTTGAGCCCAAAGCAGTCTAGATAACTTCCAGGGTCCCTTTCAGAAGCCCTAGAGCTCATTTACATGCCAGAAATTCAGAGTATGGTTAACATAATAATAATGAGGATGCTTACTATGTGCCAAGCACTGATCTAAGCACTGGGGGGATACAAGGTGATCAGGTTGTCCCATGTGGGGCTCACAATCTTAATACCCATTTTACAGATGAGGTAACAGGCACAGAGAAGTTATGTAACTTGCACAAAGTCCCACAGCTGAAAAGTGGTGGAGCCAGGATTAGAACTCAAGACCTCTGACTCCCAAGCCCGGACTCTTTCCACTGAGCCACGCTGCTTTTCAGGACCTCAACTGACATCTGTGAGCCCACTGTTGGGCAGGGACCGTCTCTATATGTTGCCAGCTTGTACTTCCCAAGCGCTTAGTACAGTGCTCTGCACACAGTAAGCACTCAATAAACACGATTGATTGATTGATCTGTTGCCTGCAGGCTGTAAACCTATCAAGCACCCTGTGCTAGAGATCTGAAGCTTCATTTAAAGGCCTCATTTAAGAAACCGAAATACCCTGGGTAAAACATCGAAGGCAAACAAATTCATTGCAGAATGAACTAAAATTTTTGAGAAGACGCTTGGCTGCTTATTTCTTGAAAAGCTTTGGAGAGCTATGCTTCTTGTGTACCAGAAAAATTAGTCTAGGTCCTGAAAGAAGAAGCAATCTGTGTAAGATTAAGCAATTTGGAACTAAAAAAATAACTAAGCAGCCACTTCATGTGCTCAGGATTTAAAAAGGAGGTCCTCAGACTGGGTTGCCAACCACTGAGGCCGATTTTTACGAACAGTATGAATAAAAAAAAAAAAGGGCTGATGTTCAAAGTTGTTTTTAAGTGACAGAGAGCAGGCATGATCCTGGGGTTGTGTGGAGCATATGGCGGGGAGGGAGGAAGCAGGGAGGTTACAAAGCAGTGTTCCCACGGGAGCAGCAGCAGGATGGACTCCCAACAAAATCCACATCCAAGCACCTGATGCTTAATTAATCAATCGTATTTACTGAGCGCTTACTGTGTGCAGAGTACTGTACTAAGCGCTTGGGAAGTACAAGTTGGCAACATATAGAGACGGTCCCTACCCAATTAGGATGTAGAAGCCAAGTATTACTGGCTATGGCAGCAGTGTTGACCCCAGAATTTTTCCTGCCACTTCCCTGGTGTGACAGCCACCAAAGCTTATCAACACTGAAATATTTTTACAGGCCCTCTGGATACAACCAACAGGAGCTCATTTTTATGGACTCTCCGCAAATTTATGGATGATTGGCAACTCTGACTTAAATTCAGTCTTTCTCCAACACTATCATAAAGGAATTATACCACATCAAAATCAATGGTTGGGCTCCCCACATATGAATTGTGGTCATTCAGGAATGCTAATGAACTGTCGATGAATAGATTCAACCGTTTGTTTTTGGGAATGAGTGCTTCCCCTTGCTTTTTGTCTTTTTTAAAAAATGGCATTTATTAAGCACTTACTATGTGTCAAGCTCTGCTCTAAGCAAGGCACAAGTTAATCAGGTTGGACAGAGACTCCGTTCCACATGGAGCTCACAGTAAGTATTGAATCCCCTTTCCCAGCTGAGGAAACTGAGGCACAGAGAAGTTAAGCGTTTTGCCCAAGGTCATACAGCAAGTGACAGAGCCGGAATTAGAACCCAAGACCTCTAACTCCTAGGCCCATGATTTTCCCTTGCAGGTAGTAATATTAATAACGATGATGGTATTTGTTAAGTGCTTACAATGTGCCAAGCACTGTTCTAAGCACTGGGGGGATACAAGGTAATCAGGTTGTCCCACGGGGGGTTTACAGTCAATCCCCATTTTACAGATGAGGTAACAGACCCCAGAGAAATGAAGTGACTTGCCCAAGGTCACACAGCAGACAAGTGGAGGAGGCAGGATTAGAACCCATGACCAGACTCCCAGGCCCGAGCTCTATATCCACTACAATCTAATGTACTGCATTTATTTTGAGAAGCAGTGTGGCTCAGTGGAAAGAGCCCAGGCTTTGGAGTCAGAGGTCATGGGTTCAAATCCCAGCTCTGCCAATTGTCAGCTGCGTGACTTTGGGCAAGTCACTTACCTTCTCTGGGCCTCAGTTACCTCATTTGTAAAATGGGGATTAAGACTGTGAGCCCCCCGTGGGACAGCCTGATCACCCTGTGACCTCCCCAGCTCTTAGAACAGTGTTTTGCACATAGTAAGCACTTAATAAATGCCATCATCATCATCAGTACGTAGCAGTACTGGTGATTCCTACAGGTCTCTAAGGTTAAAGTACACTTCTCCCTCCAGTTGAAACAAAATAAATGGCGGTTAGGAAAAAGTCCACAAATTTGTATTGCAAACGACAAATAGTCATTGGATAAAGTTACTCAAACCTTTGTTAAATGTGGCTGTTTCTTTGAATTCCCATTCTAGCAACTCCCTGGTTCTTCTCCAGTGACCTCTTGAACTACGCAATTACAGGGATATGATTAAGGGAAGTTTGGGAGGAGGCTGGGGGTTACTTAATGACCTAGAAGAAACATTCTATAACGAATGGGGAAAAGGCCAAAATCTTAATTTATGATTTGATGACTAAGGGTAAAAATGTGTTTAGTCTAATCATATTTCTTTCCCTGACTAAAACTACAGAGATTTTACACTGAAACTCCAATCCCAAAGTAGTTTACTGAGACTGGATGATCCTTCTTCCAGGTAAAAAAAGAGTTAAGGATTTCCTAATTTTCTCTTCCATTGCACACCCCAAAAATTTCAAGGATTTTTTTCTCCCCAGGTCATATTCCCCCTCCTGCCATCTGAACATTTCTGGGCAAATCTGAGCACCAATATGCTTGTCACCTTCCATAACAATTACATACATACCTTCCTTACCCCATTATATATGCATCACACCATTACATATGTCATAACTCATGCACATAGCACATTTCCCTTCTTCCTCCTGTGTGCAAATTAATTTTGAGCCTAACTGTAAACTTCTTGAGGCCAGGGATCATGCCTACTTACTCTGTTGTACTCACGCAAGCACTTAGGAAACTGTCCTAAACATAAGTAGGTGCTTAATAAATACAACTGATTTATCTACTCAAGAGAGGACTACTGGGATGATTTCATTACTAGTTAGCAGGTGGAATGGTTGTGAAGCAAAACGTCCAACTCCTAGGCAGGAAATGATGATCTAGCCCATTTTACAGTCATTTATAACAAAAGGGAGGCCTGGGCCCCATGGCGAAACCGATGTAGTCCTCCTTGGAGGAAAAGTTATATTAGAATATGGAACAGGGCTGGAAGTACAAGGAAAAAACAAAAATTATACACAGAAAGGGAGTTTAAAAAACGTAATTCAAGAGCTACAAAGTTACATGAATATGTAAAAGAGAAGCACAGAGGTCCATAAATAATTCAGGGACCTGTTACTGATTAAAAGCAAAGGTCATGATGGTTGGGGAGGAGGGAAAGAGGAGAAGGGAAGGGAGAGAAAAAGTGAGGGGAAAGGGAGGGAGAGAGGGGAAACAGTGTGTTGCAGCAGGAAAGAGAGAAGAGAGGTGTTTTGCTTATTGTCCACGAGAGAAAGAATGATCATCAACGAGATCAAAGAACAAGGCCTAATGTTCATAAAGGTTCTTCTTTTGAATTCAAACTGTTTTATGCTGCTCTTTCCCCTCCTCAGAGCATCCTTATGGAGTAGACTGGGGCCAGGGTCTAGTGTCTCCATTTTCCATGTGAGAAAAGACCATGAAATTTGAAGAGATTGCATAGGTGGAGGGACCCTGGGGCCTAGACTCCAAATACGGGGTGGGGGGAGATTGTGCAATGGATTAAATCTCAAGCATAAAGTTGGCCTGTCAAAGCAGATTTACTGTTTCTGAACCAGCTGAGGCCTGTCCAAACTATGGTCAATCACATTTATTGAGCACTTAGTGTGCAAAGCACTATACTAAGTGCTTTGTGAGAGTACAACAATAAGCAGACACATTCCCAGTCCATAATGAGCTCACAATCTAGAGGGAGAGACAGACAATATAAATTACAGATATGTACATAAGTGTTTTGGGGCTGGGCAGGGGGATTAATAAAGGGATTAAGTCTGGACGATGCAGAAGGGAGTGGGAAAAGAGGAATGGAGACCTTTAGTCCGGGAAGGCCTCTTGGAGGAGATGTGCCTTTAATAATAATAATAATTATAATGGCATTTATTAAGCACTAACTATGCGCAAAGCACGGCTCTAAGCGCTGGGAAGGTTACAAGGTGATGAGGCTGTCCCACAGGGGGCTCACAGTCTTAATCCCCATTTTACAGATGAGGTAACTGAGGCACAGAGAAGTTAAGTGACTTGCCCAAAGTCACACAGCTGACAATTGGCAGGGCCTGGATTTGAACCCATGACCTCTGACTCCAAAGCCCACACTCTTTCCATTGAGCCACACTGCTTCTCCAACAAGGCTTTGAAGGAGAGGAGGATAACTGTCTGACAGATATGAGGAGGGAGGGTACCCCAGGGAGAGGGAGGTACAAAATATAACCTAAAAATGACACCTCGATAAAATGAAACCATTCTGGTAGCAAGTGGCTAAGAAGGGTTCTTAAAATGTATAGGAAGAACTTGTACTCTGAAACATAAATGCCAAATCCAGTGAGAAGAGCCTAACCTATGAGAGAAATACTAGAGGGAGAAGAGGACGGAAAGGGATGAAGAGATGCTAGGGGAAGAAAAATGGAAAATGTCTAAGTACCCCACCCCTTTCTAAGAAAGTGAAGGTCCCTTGAAGAAGTAATATTGAAAACAACCCTTTCCCAGAGCCTGATCCCCGCCTAGATTTATTAAAGTAATGATTCAACATTTTCTAGTAACATCTCCCAAGTAAAGATCAGACTTTGC
Source organism: Tachyglossus aculeatus (assembly GCF_015852505.1). Taxonomy (NCBI): domain Eukaryota; kingdom Metazoa; phylum Chordata; class Mammalia; order Monotremata; family Tachyglossidae; genus Tachyglossus; species Tachyglossus aculeatus. The sequence goes on along the minus strand of NC_052067.1, from coordinate 36,101,133 downwards.
CAATCAATGATATTTAAGGAACGCTTATTGTGCGCAGAGCACTGTACTAAGTATGCGGTAGAGTATAATAGAGTTGGTAGATGCCACTGTCACTTAATCTCTTTAAATTTTCCTCCTCAAAGCTGAAAAGCTCTGCTATCCTATGTAAAAGGCCATGGAGCAGTATTTCAGAGGTCTAGAAAATGGAGATAAATGCCCTCTGCTATTAGGCTTGTCATTCATCGCTTCTTCCCTTCCACCTATAAGTCTAGCCTTTGACTCAAGGACTGAATTACCAGACTTTTTGAAGGAGTGAACTTTGACAAAGAAATGTAAGGAAAGGCACATATAGATACAGCAATGAGGAAGAAACCAAAAGATCTTTGAAAGGAGCAATATTCCATTTCCAAGGTAAGATTTGCTTGACCACAGTGAAAAAAAAACAAAAAACCCTCAAAATAAATCTGATCTGGAAAGAGCCAAGGAAAAAAGCACAGTGAGAGAAATAGGTAGAGGAGTTCATCCACCAGAAATTTACAGGCAACAGATCCGGCTGAAAGGATTTGAGTGGGAGCCAGAAAATGGGGTTTTCAATAGACCTGAAAAAAAATCCAAGGATATCTGGAGAAGATTTAGAGCTGTGTAAGAAACATCTCCACTATTTTTTTCAAAACAGCTTAGAGCCAGTTGTCTTGAACATGGTAGTGCTAATAATAATTGTGGTATTCATTAAGCACTTGCTATGCGCCTGGGACTGTACTAAAACACTGGGGAGAATACAAGCAAATCAGGTTGGACACAGTTCCTGTTCCACATGGGGCCCACAGTCTTAATTTCCATTTTACAGATGAAATAACTGAAAGCACAGAGAAGTGAAGTGACTTGCCCAAGGTCACGTGGCAGGCAAGTAGTAGAGCTGGAACTAGACCTTCTGATTCCCAGGCCTATGTTGTATCCACTAGGCCATGCTGCTTCTCCATGTTTACCTTTATGATTATATTTTCAGGACTTTAAGAGGATTGGGATCATTTCCCATTTACAGAAGAAGAAATCAAGTCACAGGTTACTGGTGAAAGGGCTGACAACCTCGGACAGTTTCCAGTCTCTACCGGGCATCAAATGGCGTGCTAGAATTGTTGGTAACTGCTGAATTGGAACCCAGTGATTATTCCAATAACTTTGTTTTCCAGGACAGCAGCATTATTTTTTTTTAAAAAGGATTTTCCAGTGAGAAATGAAAATTAAAGGTTTTTCCAACTATAGGGGATCTCTAACAAAGATCTGACTCAATTCCTCAGTCTGGTGGGAATGCATGATTTAGGTGGATTCCTCTGTTCAATAAAACACCACCATCTTTCTTCAGATAAACTTTCAGTGAAGATCTACAAGAGAACCTCTTATGTGGAAACCAAATTTTAGAAGCAGGATTTTATCATTCTGTTCCTAACTCTAAAGATTGAACATTCTCTAAGAAATGCCCACATTTTTATTTGATCTTAATTTACTTCATTTCTTCTTCCCTTTCCCAAATCATCTTCTAGTGAGCTTGAGGGAAGTGTTCATCTTCAGGTAGTGATGCCAAGGTGTTTTACCTCTGCAAGCCAGTAGCAGAGGTGAAAACTTCACACTGATCTTGGATCTAAATCTAATTGAACTTCTTTTCAAACCATCAGCCCCAGGAGCTTTACCTGTTGCAGACCCTCTGGCAGATTCCCCATGGTCCCTCCTCCACAACACAGTTCTAAACCCCCCATGTTAAAAACAAGGCAGGAAGGGGAAGTCACATACAGAGAAATTCAAGGATTGAACTTGAAATTCAATCAAACTCCAGCTTGTCTGTATTGCAGAAGATCGGCTCACTAAACAAAGCAGTACCAGATCAATACCGCAAGGTATTTAATCTGAGGCAAATGAATGAACAAGGACAGAGCATTCTGCATTTATATCAGAAAAAATAATTGTTCTTACTTGGAAAGCCAGATTAAATGCTATAACATCTCCAAAGAATGCCACCCCCCCCAAAAAAAGATCTCTTTCTGCATAAGGCCATAGACACTAATGTAAATAAATTACAGAAATGAACAAAGTTCTGTGAGGCTACAGGTGGGTGAATATCAGGTGCTTAAATAATAATAATAATGATGGTATTTGTTAAGAGTTTACTATGTGCCAAGCACTGTTCTAAGCACTGAGGCAGATACAAGGTAATCAGGTTGTCCCACATGGGGCTCACCATCTTAATCCCCATTTTACAGATGAGGTAGCTGAGGCCCAGAGAAGTTAAGTGACTTGCCCAAAGTCACACAGCTGCCAGATGCGTAGGCAATGCAGAAGGGAGAGGGAGCAGGGGAAAAGAAGGCTTAATCTGGGAAGGAGATATGATTTTAATAGGGCTTTGAAAATGGAGAGTGGTGATCTGCTGCATTCATTTATTCAACCGTATTTATTGAGCGCTTACTGTGTGCAGAGCACTGTACTAAGCGCTTGGGAAGTCCAAGTTGGCAACATATAGAGACGGTCCCTACCCAACAATGGGCTCACAGTCTAGAAGGGGGAGACGGCCAACAAAACAAAACATGGGAGAGGGAGTTTCTGATCAGAGGGATGACGTGGGAAAGGGGTCGGCTTACAGTCTAGAGAGGGAGACAGACTAATATAAATTAGAAGGTTTTGAAGTTGGGAAGAGTGATGATGATGGTATTTGTTAAGAACTTACTATGTATCAAGCACTGTTCTAAGCACTGGAGTAGATACAAGTTAATCAGGTTGGACAAGTACAGTGCTCTGCACACAGTAAGCACTCAATAAATACGATTGATGACGATTGATGATGACACAGTCCCTGTCCCATGGGGGGCTCACAGTCAATCCTCATTTTATTTAACTCCTCCAATGGTGAGGAGTTTCTTTTTGGTGTGGAGGTGGTTGGGCAACGGCTGGAGGTTCTTGAGGAGTGAGGAAACATGGACTGATGTTTTTGCAGAAAAATGATCCAAGCGTCAGAGTGAAGTATGAACCGGATTGGGGACAGATAGGAGGAAGGGAGGTCAGCAAGGAGGCTGATACAGTAATCAAGCTGGGATAGGATAAATATGGAAGCAGTTCATAATAGCGTGGCTCAGTGGAAAGGGCATGGGCTTTGGAGTCAGAGGTCATGGGTTCAAACCCTGGTTCTGCCAATTGTCACCTGTGTGACTTTGGGCAAGTCACTTCACTTCTCTGGTCCTCAGTACCTCATCTGTAAAATGGGGATGAAGACTGTGAGCCCCCTGTGGGGCAACCTGATCACCTTGTGACCTCCCCAGCGCTTAGAACAGTGCTTTGCACATAGTAAGCGCTTAATAAATGCCATCATTATTATTATTATAATAGCAATAATAATTAGTGGCATTGGCTAAACATTTACTATATGACAAGCACTGTATTAAGCACCGGGGTAGAAACAAGCTAATTGGGTCTCATTTGAGGCACACAGTTTAAGCAGGAAGGAGAACAGGTATTGGATCCCCATTTTTCAGATGAGGTAACATCTGAGACCCAGAGAAGTTAAGGGACTGATCCACGGTCACACGGCACCCAAGTGGTAGAGCTGGAATTAGAACTCAGGTCTTCCGACTCCCAGCCCTGCACTTTCTTCTTAGCCACCCTGCTTCTCTACTAGGGATTTTCGTAGAAAGGTGTGGGCCTAGGGAAATTGCCTAGTCCAGATCCCCTCTTCCAATACTAGAGAAATCTTAATTCTTGATAAATCAGTCATGATTACCTACGTGCACAATTAAATAGTGATTATACGTTTCCTCCAACTGGGAGGAGTCCAGCAATGGCATCTTGTGGGGGTGAGAGCCTTGAGCAGTTGCTATAAAAGGTGGAAAAAAAATGGCAAAAACTGCCGTCCACCTTACCTTGAAGTGGAATGGGTAGGAGCCTTCAAACATGCTTACATCCTCACAGCCCATTAGTTCTGTCGTTTCCTACCATTTGTTTCTTCTTGCATGCTGAAACTCTCTCAATCACCAACTGCCAGAGAGCCAAAGGAAATGTGTTAAGTCAAGGTGCTGCTAATCCATTTCTCTAACTCCCCCATCAATTTCTTGACCGATCTCAGACGTATCAGAGCCTTTCTCTGAAATACTTGCAGCATACACTGGTATGTACTGCTATCCTGAGCACTGATGAGTTGAAAACAAGTTTTTAAGTAGCAGAAATCCAAGAAAGTGTTCAAATGAAGGAGGCTAACATTGGAAATTTACTGGAATGTTCTTTTTCCACACACAGTATCAGCTCCAAATCCATGATCAATAGGTTTGGGTACTTAAAATGTTCAGGGTACTGCACAAAGCACTTTGAAAAGTTCAAAAGAATTAGACACACTCCCTGCCCCCAAGAAGCTTTCAGACTAGTGGGGATGACAGACACTAAAATTATTCTAGCTATGGAGAAGAACAGAGTACATAATCAATCAATCATATTTATTGAGTGCTTACTGTGTGCAGAGCACTGTACTAAGTGCTTGGGAAGTACAAGTCGGCAACATATAGAGACGGTCCCTACCCAACAGTGGGCTCACAGTCTAGAAAGATATTGTACCTACCCAGGCTTGGCACTTAATAAGGGTTTAACAAATGGTAGAATTATTTTTATCTTCCAAAGTGCTAATAGGGTTGTGGTCATTTAAGTGCTTAAATAATAATAATAATAATGATATGGCATTTATTAAGCATTCACTATGTGCAAAGCATGTGCTGGGGAGGAAACAAGGTGATCAAATTGTCCCAGATGGGGCTCACAGTCTTAATCCCCATTTTACAGATGAGGTAACTGAGGCCCAGACAAGTGAAGTGACTTGCCCAAAGTCACACAGCTGACAAGTGGCAGAGCTAGGATTTGAACCCATGACCTCTGACTCCAAAGCCCGGGCTCTTTCCACTGAGCCACGCTGCTTCTAGGAGGATCAAAAATAGTAGTTGGGGGATATAAAGTGGGGAGATTAGAGATTAAATCGGAGAAGGGCTCCTGGAAGAGATGTGATGCCAGACGCTTAGAACGGTGCTTTGCACATAGTAAACGGTTAATAAATGCCATAAAAAAGGGGGACCAAAGATGAGGAGAGATGTGACCTTTTGGATATGAAGGGGGAGGAAATTCCAATCAGTGGGATGGCAAGAAGTCTGCAGCAAAAGAAACACTATCAAGGCACAATAAGTAGGTTTGGTGAGAGGAACGGTGTTTGTGAGCTGGGGGGGTAGTAAGATATTTACTAAGCACTCAGATGTACTAAGTACTGAACTAAATGCTTGGAAGAGTACAAAAGAAGCATGAACCACACTTCTCATCCACAGGGAGCTTTCACTCTAGGGAAAGAGACATAAAAATATTTACAAATGGGTTAATCAAAATAAAGGGGCTCTACATACAGGCTGAAAGACGGCCTAAATCAATCAAATCAATGGATTGTATTGAGCGCTCACAGGGTACAAGTGCCAGAGGTGACTGATGGGCTGATGTGACTTGGGTTTGGGGAGCTCATCTGGGGAGGCTTGCTGGAAAAGCTGGGGTTTTATGAGGGCCTTCAAGGTCAGAGTTGTGATCTGTCAGATGGCAGAGCTTCTATAACAAACCTAAACCCAAAACCAAAACCGTAAGCACTGGGGACGAGTGGCAGAGCAATGACAGCCACAAGCAACCTGGGGAAAGTGCCCTTCAATTGAGGTTTCTTCCTGGTATGCCAGCTGCTGTTCAAAACAGTGTTTTTGTTATCTATTCCTGCTGAGGCTCAGAATTAGGCAGTTAGATTAATGAATGATTAAAAAAAAATACCCTACGTGTTCAATAGGTAGACAGGATTTCTATAGGTCTCAAAAAATTCTAGGTTACCAAGCGTTGGGCCCAGAGAAAGAAAGGAGAGAAGAAAAGAAGTCTGAAACATGTCAATTCCATCAAGTGACGAACTTGCTACGAAAGAAGCAGTGTGGCTTAGTGGCAAGAGCCCGGGCTCTGGAGTCAGAGGTCGTGGGTTTGAGTCACAGCTCCACCACCTTTCTGCTGTGGGAACTTGGGCAAGTCACTTAACTTCTCTGTGACTCAGTTCCCTCATCTGTAAAATGGGGATTAAGACTGTGAGCCCAAGTGGCATAACCTGATTACCTTGTATCTACCCCAGGGCTTAGAACAGTGCTTGGCACATAGTAAGCACTTAAAAATACCATTATTATTATTATTATTATTCCTTTATTCATTGACTTGCAATGAATGGCTAATCCAAATAGAGAAGCAATGTGGCTCAATGGAAAGAGTCCGGGCTTTGGAGTCAGAGGTCATGGATTCAAATCCCAGCTCCGCCAACTGTGACTTTGGGCAAGTCACTTCACTTCTCTGTGCCTCAGTTACCTCATCTGTCAAATGGGGATTAATACTGTGAGCCCTCGGTGGGGCAACCTGATCACCTTGTAACCTCCCCAGCGCTTAGAACAGTGCTTTGTACACAGTAAGTGCTTAATAAATATCATTATTATTATTATTATTATCCAGCCCACATACACACTCACACCATTCCCCCCCTCCTTCTACAGTCTGACTTCCAGAGGATCGGAGGCTGAATATCTCCCTCAGGGGTAAGAAAGAGAGCAGATGGAGAGTGCTAGCGAGGGCAATGGATAAAAATAGATGCCTGGCAGTTGGGAAGTTGAGGAGACACCACCCCAGATCAGATAGTCACCCAATAGGCCCATATGTTCTAGACACAGCTCACAGTCTTTACACAAACATGTAAAAATATGCCACTGCCTATTCAAATCCACTCTAGGGCACCAATTTGAGGGACACAGCTCTACCAGCATCTCTTCTTGAATCTTAAAAAAAACTTGCTTTCCATATTTAGCACTCTATGATTCTACCCTGATGATTTGAGGAGTCTGAAAACTAAAGACTTGAGCTAGAGCAGGCCTTTTGGGCCTAAAAAGCCCTCTGGTCTTGCCTCTGCATCCTTTAACTTTCACAATATCATCACTTGGGCTTAGAAATTGCCTCGTTTCTCTGTTTACAGCATCAGAACATCTCCTAAATGAAGATTCTCGGAGCTCTCGGATGTACCTCACAGACGGTAGGATGCTTGGCACCTCTTTAAGAAACATCGTGGAATAGTGGAAAGAGCAGGGGCTTGGGAGTCAGAGGTCGTGGGTTCTAATCCCAGCTTCGCCACTTGTCAGCTGTGTGACCTTGGACAAATCACTTCTCTGTGCCTCAGCTCCCTCATCTGTAAAATGGGGATTAAGACTGTGAGCCCCACATGGGACAATCTGATGACCTTGTATCCCCCCAGTGCTTAGAACAGTGCTCAGCACAGAGTAAGCACTTAACAAATGCCATTATTATTATCATTTCATCCATCTGCATTTTGCCCTCTGCCCATTCAGCAGCCCCAGGACTGCCAGAGGTGGCTTCGGCAGTGACTTGCTATTGCTAAGCCCAGATATTTTCATGAGCAAATAATTCCAAGTTCCAGGTGGGAGACTGCCATGTGTGTCCGGGTCCTGAGTTAAAATGTTGGGCTGTGCAAAACAGCATTTGGTCTTTAGGCACAGTCCTGAATTTCAGAAGAGGCTCTGTAACATGCCACCAAAAGCCACTTGGTTGTGGACTGAAACAACATCCCAATCACTCGTGATTAAGCAACCGCAACGAAGAAAATTTCTTAAGAAATCACTTGAGATGGCTAACTTCCCCAATAGGGAATCCTCATGAGTTAGAACGCAAACTCCAATAAAAGAAAAGAAGATGGATGCTTTGGGTCTCAAACTCCGAATTGCTTATTCAGAGGCGTCACTTAAAGAAATACATTTCAGATGCTTGTTAGTGCTGTTACGGAATTGCCTCTGGCCTGCCCTCTGTTTCCAGGAGCAGTAGGATCAACAAGTTTTATTTCCGTGGCTGGCTTCTGTCAGAGAAATATAAGGGGCACAGTATTCATCTGTGTCACTGATATTCCACCTTCCCAATACTACTCAGAGGGCTGAGACAAAGCTGTTCAAAATTACTAGGAGATGTGACTTTCCTTGCAGTAACTTGTAAGGCTTTCAGATGCCCTTGTTCAATATGTGCTGAGGCACAACAGGAGAGCCAATCCCTAAATTGGGAAAAGATAACTGTTGGGAAGAGGTTAGCCAAAGGGTCTCCTCCCGACAGCCGTCTAGACATCTACAGCTCCCAATCCCTGGGACCCATATTTGAGGAACTCTCAGCAAATATTGATAGATTGTAAACTCCTTGTGGGCAGGGCTCATATTCACCAACTCGTGTTGTGTTTAGTACAGAGTAAGTGCTCAATAAATACCATTGATTTAAAATATATATATTATATTTTATTTATTTTAAATATAAATTATATTATATTTATATATATACATATATATATATATATATATATATTCGGAAGGTCTTTTCAGTGGGGAAAAGGCACTAAGGATTCCTACAGATTTTTTGAGAAGCAGTGTGGCTTAGTGACTACAGTACAGGACTAGTTCTCAAAAGACATAGGCTCTAATTTCAGCTCTTCTACTTGCCTCCTGTGTGACTCTAGGCAAGTCACTTCATTTCTCTGAGTCTCAATTTTCCCACCTATAAAATAGAGATGAAACACCTATTTTCCCTCACACTTAAAACAGCGAGCCCCCTGTGAAATAGGGGCAGTGTCTGATCAAATTATCTTGTATCTACCGGAATTATCATTCTATCCACTATGACATTGTTAATTATAGACTTAAATAAGAGGACCACGTAAGACTACTAAAAAAGTGCTCAAAAATTCTTCATCATCATTTGCCAAAGACAGAGCTGGAAAGATGGAACATAATTCCACTTCAATGATAAAGACTATTCCCATTTAATAACTAATAATAATAATAATGTTGGTATTAAGCGCTTACTATATGCAAAGCACTGTTCTAAGCGCTGGGGGGATACAAGGTGATCAGGTTGTTCCACGTGGGGCTCACAGTTGTAATCCCCATTTTACAGAGGAGGGAACTGAGGCACAGAGAAGTTAAGTGACTTGCCCAAAGTCACACAGCTGTCAAGTGGCAGAGCTGGGATTTGAACCCATGACCTCTGACTCCCAAGCTCTTGCTCTTTCTACGGAGCCACACTGCTTCTCTCACTCCCTTCTGTATCGCCCTGATAAATATGAGTTTGCTACTTATGTGGCTCTTTGTGGCTCAAGGTTGACAAAGTTATTCGTAATCTTAAAAAGGTTGCGAGTCACAGGTCTGCCCAGATACTGACCAATTCCACAGAAGGCTCTTAAATAATTCCCAAAGACGGCGATGACATCTACTGGTAGGGAGGGCAGAATTTAACATTTGCAGACTTTGCAGTGACATTGAGCAAGGGCCTTGCGATTATTATTTTTTTTTTTTAGGAGATCCTCTGTTCCTTTTTTTTCTATAATTGCTAGCATAGTCTGAGGCTTAATTACCCAACACCGAGCAGCACAAAGTTACTTCCATCGGGACCTTTCTTCTAGTAGACTTACCATTTGTGAACAGACAGCAGGCAACTCAATATAGCTATCTAGAATCGATGAACCTTTTCCGTAGAAGCCCTCCTGGAAGCAGCACTTCTTCCTCCGCACTAAAAAATCTTAACCCCAAATGGATTGGGGGATGTTTACTATTTCTTCTCTTTTCATGAGCCCCAGAGCAAGGTAACTTTCCATTTATCACACTCATGACATCATGCTAGTCGATTCTGACAAATCACCTTAAATTTACACATGGCTCAGCGGAAAGAGCACGGGCTTGGGAGTCCGAGGTCATGGGTTCTAATCACAGCTCTGCCGCTTGCCTGTTGTGTGACTTTGGGCAAGTCACTTAACTTCTCTGTGCCTCAGTTACCTCATCTGTAAAATGGGGATTAAATTTGTGAGCCCCACATAGGACAACCTGATCACCTTGTATCCTCCCCAGCACTTAGAACAGTGCTTTGCACATAGTAAGCGCTTAACAAATGTCATTATTATTATTATTATTATGCCCTGGGGCACACCCTCTACCTCTATTACTGAAAAGGCAGTCACCAGGTGTGGACATGATTCTGGTGTCACAATCAATGCCCACCATCTCCTAGACAAAACTCTAGACTGTGAGCCCACTGTTGGGTAGGGACCATCTCTATATGTTGCCAACTTGTACTTCCCAAGCACTTAGTACAGTGCTCTGCACACAGTAAGCGCTCAATAAATACAATTGATTGATTGATCCAACCCAAAGCAATGGCACGAGGGAAGGAAATCCAAGGCACTGGACTTTCTGAGGTCACTTTGATGCCGACATTAATTTGCTTAAAGGTTGAGGATCAAAATCTGGTCCTCCAGATAAATAAATTACAGGACCTACTTCATGAATTTCCAAGTCTGTGTTGGGTTCTCAACACAGAACCTTCTCCGTTCACAGAATTAATCTCATCCAACAGCCAGACTTTCCTGCTTTTTAAACAAAACCCCAAAATAATTACTGACAAGGAGCTACATTTATGCCTTCCACTCTGAGCCTTCACTGGCACGTTTGACAAGCTTCTAGCATTTTGCTCTTTTTTCTCGGCAAAAACTCACCCAAAATTAGATCTCCCCTCACAGTTGGCCAGGAACAATAAATTCCCTTTCCTTTTACCAGACCAAAGCTTCCTTTTTCAACTGATGACTTCTCAGAACACTAAGTCCTTGAGGAGGCTGTCTCTCTCAAGTCTCAGAAATTTCCAACAGGCAAAGTTACCTTTCCTACTACGGAAATAGCAGAAAGTTTAGAGTTCCCAAAGGACTTTGATTAGCCCATAGGACAGGGCATCAGGTGAGATCAGTTTCCAGCACTTCAGGATCACAGGTGTTGTGAGACTACTAATGTTTACAAACCTAGGAATGCAATGGGATCCTTTTCAAGATAGCAATTCCCAGCCAGTAATCATCAGATGACTCCACCAGGATTGGTCAGATAAAGTAGCCAGAAGGAAACAGACTTAACCCTTGTTGACATCTAAAAGGAAGCTTTCCTCCCAGGACTACTTGCCCCCTTCTTTGAGGGAGGGGGCATTTTCTGAGCCATTTTCTTAAACTTTTTTTTTTGGAGTGTGTGCCTTGGCGCATTTTTAAAAGGTCGCCTAACAGTGGCACTTTCTAGGGGCATTTGATGGCAACCAAAAGCTTTTTCCCCCCCCATGTAAATTGCTTTACACGATTAAGGAGAGAATTAAGCTACCTCAGACAGTCTTTTTATTTTTTTTTCCTCCATCACAGCCTGCTCATTAGCTTGAATGTAGCTACTAAATGGCTTTGGAAAGCCAGACAGGATCCCTTTAAGACTATGGTAATTTTAACCAATTACCCATATTTTCATGTACAATCCTCTCAATGTGGCAGTATCTCTTTCAGCTCGCTTTAGGTATGTTTAATCGATGACAAGTCAAGTTATAGCTACAATTTTTTTTTCCAAGCATTTACCGGATCACATTTTTAAATAAAGAAAGAAAAAGAATTTTATAGCCTACCTTCTCCAGCACACGCAGGCATTTAGCTTAGGTTAAATTGGGTAAAACCACGCTCTTGTAGATTAGCTGGAAAGGATCTCTCGACCCACCGCGCTTTGTTAAATGACTGAGACTAGTGAAGGAAGATGACCGTATTTTTCTACCCAAATCCCACTTACGAGATCGCCTTTCTTCTACCTTACATTTCGGCATTTACCGGTCTGGCTGCCTCTGCGGGTCACTTTGCGGGGAAATAGGCTTTGGCAAAAGTGACATTACATTTTTCTTGTGATAGGCGCTACTGCATTCGTATCAGCCTTCCTCCCCCTCCCACCCCAGCCAGGGAATTTTCCCAGAGCTGCTTTTTAACCCCATCGTGAACGATAAACGTTAGCTAAATAAAAATCTAACCCCTTACTGCTCTTTTATTCGTTTTAAAACCATCGCTTGGGCAGACTAAAGGAAGGCACCTGGGGTAAATATGAGATAATTGGACCAGACACAACCCCTGTGGGCTTCCAAGTTGTGTTTTTAACCCTGAACCCACATTAGGGTTCCCCGTCTTGTAGACTGTGAACCCGCTGTTGGGTAGGGACCATCTCTATATGTTGCCAACTTGGACTTCCCAGGCGCTTAGTACAGGGCTCGGCACACAGTAAGCACTCAATAAATACAATTGATTGATTAGGGTTCCCCCCCTTCTAGACTGTGAACCCGCTGTTGGGTACGGACCATCTCTATATGTTGTCAACTTGGACTTCCCAAGCGCTTAGTACAGTGCTCTGCACACTGTAAGCGCTCCATAAATACGATTGAATGAATTAAGGGGGGGGGGAATAAAAGGCAAACAGGCCGAATGTAAATGGTGTCTAGTGTCAATTCAGGCTGGGAGGAAACAATAAGCCCCTTCCCCCAGCTTCTGAGCATTTCAAAAGGCTACATGATAATGATGGAAATATTGGTTAAGCGCTTCTACGGGTCCAGCACTGTTCTAAGCGCTTGGGAGGGGGATAATAGGAGAAATATGAGCATAAAGAGCCGTGGTTATTGCTTACCTTAGGAGAAGGGCTTAGGGCTGCCTCGGCTGGCTGGGAGAAAGCACAGTCGGATGGATGGATGCATGCATGCATGCACAAATACACACTCTCTCACATTCATCCACACACACTGCTAGTGGTGGGGGTCTGTCGGTATCGGAGGAAGCCAATGGCACGTATTGCCTTGCCTCCATCACGTGTGGGGGCCGGCCAATGGACCCGGTGGCTACCAGCCGGTCCTGGGGCAGGCCCAAAGCGGGGAGCTGGGCCAGCTGGGCCCCCCTGGGCTCTGCTGAGTGACCAGGGACAGTGGAGGATCTCCAAGCACCAAGGAGGACCTTAAGAGCCGGCCCCTGAAACCCAGGGAGGAGGGGAAACTAAGAAAGCCTCACCTTAAACCTCACAGCACTTATGGACATAGCTATTAATTAAGCCCCAATGGCCTAATAATAATAATAATAATAATAATGGCATTTGTTAAGCGCTTACTATGTGCAGAGCACTGTTCTAAGCACTGGCGGGGGGGATACAAGGTGATCATGTTGTCCCACATGGGATTCACAGTCTTACTCCCCATTATACAGATGAGAGGTAACTGAGGCTCAGAGAAGTTAAGTGACTTGCCCAAGGTCACACAGCAGACATGTGGTGGAGTCGGGATTCGAACCCATGACCTCTGACTCCAAAGCCCGGGCCCTTTCCACTGAGCCACGCTGCTTCTCTAATTCTCTGCTTCCTGATGGTTAAGGCATTGCCCTCCTAAGCCAGGGATTGGGGGTTCAAGTCCCAGCTGGGGTGCAGTAGGTTTTAACTTGTACTTCCCAAGCGCTTAGTACAGTGCTCTGCACACAGTAAGCGCTCAGTAAGTATGATTGAATGACTAGAAATAAGGACCGACCCTTAAAGCAGCAGACACGGGGGGATGGCGGAGATTAAAGGCAGCTTGGGGGGAAGGCTCCGTTGGATGCAGCGACAGGGGAAGTCATTCATTCAATCCTATGTATTGAGCGCTGACTGTGTGCTGAACACTGTACTAGGCGCTTGGAAAGGACAATTCGGCACCAGAGAGGGACCGTCCCTACCCCCCAAAGGGCCCACAGTCTACAAGTCCTGGGACCAGAGTGGTTTAAAATGTAAAGAAGCAAGTAATAATAATAATAATAATGGGATCTGATAAGCAGCGTGGCTTAGTGGAAAGAACACGGGCTTGGGAGGCAGAGGTCGTGGGTTCGAATTCCGACTCTGCCACATCAGCTGGGTGACTTTGAGCAAGTCGCTTAACTTCTCTGGGCCTCAGTTCCTCCCTCTGTAAAATGGGGATGAAGACTGTGAGCCCCACGTGGGCCAACCTGATCACCTTGAATCTACCCCAGTGCTTAGAACAGTGCCCTGCACCCAGTAAGCACTTAACAAATACTCTAATTATTATTAAGCGCTTACTATGTAATAATAATAATAATGGCATTTATTAAGCGCTTACTATGTGCAAAGCACTGTTCTAAGCGCTGGGGAGGTTACAAGGTGATCAGGTTGTCTCACGTGGGGCTCACAGTCTTCACCCCCATTTTACAGATGAGGGAACTGAGGCCCAGAGAAGTGAAGTGACTCGCCCAAAGTCACACAGCTGACAAATGGCGGAGCTGGGATTTGAACCCATGACCTCTGACTTCAAAGCCCGGGCTCTTTCCACTGAGCCACGCTATGTGCCAAACACTGTTCTAAAAGCTGGGTAGGTTACAAGGTGATCAGGTTGTCCCATGGGGGGTCACAGTTTTAATCCCCATTTTACAGATGAGGGAACTGAGGCCCAGTGAAGTGATTTGCCCAAAGTCACACAGCTGACAAGCGGCAGAGTAGGGATTAGAACTCACAACCTCGGACTCCCAAGCCCGGGCTCTTTCCACTGAGCCACGCTGCTTCTCTGGATGGGGTGACCATGACGGGAGAATGTATGACGTTGTTCTTGGGGTGGCTCCTCTAATCTACCATTTGGGGAAAACTGTGGCATCTTTCGACAGGGCTGGAACAGGTGGTCTTGTTGAAATGCATTCATTCAGTCGCATTTATTGAGCCCTTACTGTGTGCAGAGCACTGTCTGCTGTGTGACCTTGGGCAAGTCACTTAACTTCTCTGTGCCTCAGTTACCTCACCTGTAAAAATGGGGATTAAAGCACGTGAGCCCCACGTGGGACAATCTGATTACCCTGTATCTACCCCTGCGCTTACAACAGTACTTGGCACATAGTAAACGCTTAATACTATTATTATTATTCATCCAATCGTATTTATTGAGCGCTCACTGTGTGCAGAGCACTGTCTGCTGTGTGACCTTGGGCAAGTCACTTAACTTCTCTGTGCCTCAGTTACCTCATCTGTAAAAATGGGGATTAAAGTACGTGAGCCCCACGTGGGACAATCTGATTAACCTGTATCTACCCCAGCACTTAGAACAGTGGTTGGCACATAGTAAATGCTTAATACTATTATTATTATTCGTCCAATCATATTTACTGTGTGCAGAGCATTGTCTTCTGTGTGACCTTGGGCAAGTCACTTAACTTCTCTGTGCCTCAGTAACCTCATCTGTAAAAATGGGGATTAAAACATGTGAGCCCCACGTGGGACAATCTGATTACCCTGTATCTACCCCAGCACTTAGAACAGTACTTGGCACGTAGTAAATGCTTAACAAATACTATTATTATTATTATTTTTATTCATCCAATCATATTTATTGAATGCTTACTGTGTGCAGAGCATTGTCTGCTGTGTGACCTTGGGTAAGTCACTTAACTTCTCTGTGCTTCAGTTACCTCACCTGTAAAAATGGGGATTAAAACATGTGAGCCCCATGTGGGACAATCTGATTACCCTGTAACTACCCCAGCCCTTAGAACAGTGGTTGGCACATAGTAAATGCTTAACAAATACTATCATTATTATTATTATTCATCCAATCGTATTTATTGAGCGCTTACTGTGTGCAGAGCATTGTCTGCTGTGTGACCTTGGGCAAGCCACTTAACTTCTCTGTGCCTCAGTTACCTCACCTGCAAAAATGGGGATTAAAACATGTGAGCCCCACGTGGGACAATCTGATTACCCTGTATCTACCCCAGCCCTTAGAACAGTGGTTGGCACATAGTAAGCGCTTAACAAATGCCATTATTATTATTATTCATTCAATCATATTTATTGAGCGCATGGAAAGTACAATTCAGCAACAAATAGAGACGATCCC
Organism: Tachyglossus aculeatus; assembly: GCF_015852505.1. Classification (NCBI taxonomy): domain Eukaryota; kingdom Metazoa; phylum Chordata; class Mammalia; order Monotremata; family Tachyglossidae; genus Tachyglossus; species Tachyglossus aculeatus. The sequence goes on along the minus strand of NC_052067.1, from coordinate 36,085,365 downwards.
TCCCAACAATGGGTTCACAGTCTAGAAGAAATGTCTGGGGACTAGGGTGATAATATTATGTTGCCAACTTGTACTTCCCAAGCGCTTAGTACAGTGCTCTGCACACAGTAAGCGCTCAATAAATACGATTGAATGAATGAATGAATGAATGAATGACCTCAAATTTGCATGGCACTTTTTCCAATGCGCTTTCACAATGATAATCTCATTCAGTCTTCGCCCCGGCCTTGTGAGGTTGGCAGACACTGATATATCTCTGCTTTATAGACAAGGTGCCAGGCACGGGATTAGATGACTTGCCCGGAGTAATATAGCATGGCTCAGTGGAAAGAGCCCGGGCTTTGGAGTCAGAGGTCATGGGTTCAAATCCCACCTCTGCCAATTGTCAGCTGTGTGACTTTGGGCCAGTCACTTCACCTCTCTGCGCCTCAGTTACCTCAACTGTAAAATGGGGCGCCTGTATATATGTTTGTACGCATTTATTACTCTATTTATTTTACTTGTACTTATTTATTCTATTTATTTTATTTTGTTACTATGTTTTGTTTTGTTGTCTGTCTCCCCCTCCTAGACTGTGAGCCCACTGTTGGGTAGGGACCGTCTCTATATGTTGCCAACTTGTACTTCCCAAGAGCTTAGTATAGTGCTCTGCACACAGTAAGCGCTCAATAAATACGATTGAATGAATGAATGGGAATTAAGACTATGAGCCCCCCGTGGGACAATCTGATCACCTTGTAACCTCCCCAGCGCTTAGAACAGTGCTTTGCACATAGTAAGCACTTAATAAATGCTATTATTATTATTATTATTATTATTATTATTGCAGAACTTTGGCAAAACCGAGGCTAGGACACGAGTTCTAATCCCAGCTCCACACTTGTCTGCTGTGTGAACTTGGATAAATCACTTAACCTCTCTGTGCCTCAGTTACCTCATCTGTAAAATGGAGATTAAGACTGTGAGCCCCACATGGGACGACCTGATTACCTCGTATCTACCCCAGGGCTTAGAACAGTGCTCGGCACATAGTAAGCGCTTAACAAATACCATCATTGTTATTATTATTAGTCTTGACCCCCAGATGTGTGCTTGGTTCGGAGGTAGTCCGTCCCCCGAATGTAGTGAGCTAGTAGATCTTTTCTGAGGGAAGACACTCCAACTCCTAGCAATCACCACCGGTCTCAATCCACTCTGGAATACACTCAGTGTCCTCATGTATATATGTTTGTACATATTTATTACTCTATTTTACTTGTACATATTTATTCTATTTATTTTATTTTGTTACTATGTTTTGTTTTGTTGTCTGTCTCCCTCTTCTAGACTGTGAGCCCGCTGTTGGGTAGGGACCATCTCTAGATGTTGCCATCCCAAGCGCTTAGTATTATTTTATTTTATTTTATTTTATTTTATTTTATTTTATTTTGTTAGTATGTTTGGTTTTGTTCTCTGTCTCCCCCTTCTAGACTGTGAACCCACTGTTGGGTAGGGACTGTCTCTATATGTTGCCAACTTGTACTTCCCAAGCGCTTAGTACAGTGCTCTGCACACAGTAAGCGCTCAATAAATACGATTGATGATGATGATGATGAAGCGCTCAATAAATACGACTGAATGAATGAATGAATGCAATAAATCAACTGTGGTTCTGATCATTTTAGTTCTTAAAATATTTAACTCCACCTCTGCCATCAGTAGCATGTATTGAACACTCCTGGCCTGGCTGTTTGGAGAACGGGCAGTGCTCAGAATCTGCCCTAAACGGGTTTACAATCAAACGAGGAAATAAAGTGGACACAAATTGCACATAATAAGCAGAAGGAGGTAAACAATAAGTGAATGGAACTGAACAATAAGTGAATAATAGTGAAATGAACACAGTCAGCGCTCAATGACTGAATGATTGAATGGGTGAACTGATGAACTCATCAGCGCTCAATAAATACAATTGAATGAGTGAAGTGATGAACTCATGGATGCTTTCTCAGTTGATGGAGTGGCATCTCCAGGAAGATGGAGGATTGGTCAGGGAAAACCTCTTGAAGGAAGGGATTTTAGAGTGCAGTGTGGCCTAGTGGATAGGGCACGGCCCTGGGATTCAGAAGGAACTGGCTTCTAATCCCTGTTCATTCATTCATTCATTCATTCAATCGTATTTATTGAGCGCTTACTGTGTGCAGAGCACTGTACTAAGCGCTTGGGAAGTACAAGTTGGTAACATATAGAGACGGTCCCTACGCAACAGTGGGCTCACAATCTAGAAGAAGTGCTCCCCGACTTGCCTGCTGGGTGACCCGGGGCAAATCACTTTTCTGTGCCTCAGTTACCTCATCTGTAAAATTGGGGGTAAGACTGCACCCCAAGTGGGACAGAGACTGTGTCCAACCTGAGTAGCTTGTATCAACCACAGTGCTTAGTACGGTGTCTGGCGCATTGTAAGCACTTAACAAATACCATAAAATCGACCTCTGAAGGAGGGCATGGCTCTGAAAAGTACCATTCTATCCAACATAAATGAAGCAATCTGAACGACTCTAGATGCCTGTATATAATTAAATGTATGTCAGGTTAAAAATGTGAGCAAAAAGTGGTGGAATTTCCAGACTGAAGAGATCCAGGAGTAAACAGATTAACATCAATCTAAGGGTTTTTATGTATCCTTGATTGGTGTTTATGGCCCTAGCCACATTGCCACAGATCTGCTGAAGAAATCCAATGTGGTAGCTGACCATCTGTACATAGATTAATCACTGTTATGAAGAATTTTCAGGAGACTGATGAATGCACCTTCATCCTCTCTCTCTCTCTCTCTCTCTCTCTCTCTCTCTCTCTCTCTCTCAACCCTACCCAAGCCTTATAATAATAATAATAATAATAGCATTTATTAAGCGCTTACTATGTGCAAAGCACTGTTCTAAGTGCTGGAGAAGTTACAAGGTGATCATGTTGTCCCATGGGGGGGCTCACAGTTTTAATCCCCATTTTTACGGATGAGGTAACTGAGGCACAGAGAAGTTAAGTGACTTGCCCAAAGTCACACAGCTGACAATTGGCAGAGCCGGGATTTGAACCCATGACCTATGACTCCAAAGCCCGGGCTCTTTCCACTGAGCCAACCTGCCTTCTCACCAGGCCTTGATGATAATAATAATAATAATAATAATGATGATGGCATTTGTTAAGTGCTTACTATGTGCAAAACACTGTTCTAAGCGCTGGGGCGATACAAAGTGATCAGGTTGTCCCACATGTGGCTCACAGTCTTAATCCTCATTTTACAGATGAGGTAACTGAGGCTCAGAGAAGTTAAGTGACTTGCCCCAGGTCACACAGCAGACGTGTGGCGGAGCTGGGATTCGAACCCATGACCTCTGACTCCAAAACCCGTGCTCTTTCCACTGAGCCACACTGCCTCCTCACCAGGCCTTGATGTAGGTTTGATAGTAAGCACTTAGCAAATACCATAATAATAATAATAATAATAATAATGATAATAATGATACATCTGCTGCCGCCTGTGGACAGGGAATGTCTGTTTATTGTTGTAATGATGATGATGGCATTTGTTGAGCACTTACTACGTGCCAAGCACTGTTCTAAGCACTGGGGTAGATACACGGTAATCAGGTTGTTCCACGTGGGGCTCACAGACTTAATCCCCATTTTACAGATGTGGTAACTGAGGCACAGAGAAGTTAAGTGACTTGCCCAAAGTCACACAGCTGATAAGTGGCGGAGCCAGGATTCGTGTACTTTCCCAAGCACTTAGTACAATGCTCTGCACACAGTAAGCGCTCAATAAATACGATTGAATGAATGAATGAATGGGCCTAATGCAAAAAGGAGCCAGGACCACATTGGAAGGGGGTACGAAGTAGCTGCGCATGGTATTCATTGGGCGAGACTGAAGCATAAAAGAGTTCAAACTTGCTCAGGAACCAGTACTAAGTTAGGAGTAGATAATAATAATAATAATAATGGCATTTATTAAGCACTTACTATGTGCAAAGCACTGTTCTAAACGCTGATGACAGCCAGAAGAAGCTATTATTTTTTATTCTACCGAAGCCTACATTTTTTCTTCCAAGTTAAATTACCCTGCTCTTACTTTGCTGAAGGAAATGGTTCACTTCAAGTCACCTACCCTCTATCCCAACTCATTTCTTAATCAGTGCTAAATTCTCCAATACCTCAGATCTCCCAAACCTTCCTTTCCCCAAATTAAAGTGATTTAATGTCCTGCCTCAGTGTGCCGCAAACATTCTTTGCAAACCATTCATCAAGGTGATCGCAATGCCTCTTGGAGAAATCTCAGTCCTTCTCAGATACTTTTGGCTCTCTCTCTAAATCTCTTGATTATGCCGCTCAAGTACTCATTTCTGTTTAGCTAGAAATGAGGTGGATAATGTTCTCTGATTTAGAGGTGATTTAGCAAATGAATTCTGAATTTCTGCAGACAATGTGAATCACAATGCCAGGTCTGAATACCACGAGAATAAGGAAATGTCTAATCGGGAAAATAAGCTCAAACAAAGTTTATAGGATGCTTCTTCTGTTTACTATTTAGTCGCTCAATCGATAGAATGGACCGTAAAATTTGAAACTCAATGACCCCAAATTTGCTCTTCGAAGTACAGAAAGAAAAGTATTCTCTAGTCAATAAAAAAGCCTCGGATAAAGATTTGGATTCATTTGTGGATTAAAGGTCATCACCTTCTTCATCCAACGGCATTCTGCAACAACGACCTTACTGGTCTTTTTCTTCCAGCCTCTCCCCTCTTCGAAATATTTTATACGTAGTTTTTTGGATCGACTTTTTAGAATGCCACTCGCTATGCATCAATCACCTCCCCGCAACTTTCTGACCACACGTTTCCTTGTATTAAACAAAAACTCCTAACCACTGGATATAGGGCTCTCCTGGATATAGGAGAAGCAGCGTGGCTCATTGGAAAGAGCCCGGGCTTTGGAGTCAGAGGTCACGGGTTCGAATCCCGGCTCTGCCACATGTCTGCTGTGTGACCTTGGGCAAGTCACTTAACTTCTCTGAGCCTCAGTTCCCTCATCTGTAAAATGGGGATTAAGACTGTGAGCCCCACGTGGGACAACTTGATCACCTTGTATCCCCCCCAGCGCTTAGAACAGTGCTCTGCACATAGTAAGTGCTTAACAAATGTCATCATTATTATTATTATTAGCTGTTTATTTCTTACATATCTGCTCCCTTCTCTCACTACATCTCAGCTCTTACTCTTCACTGCTCTCCATCTAACTAACGGGACCGCTCACTCAATTTTCCTGTCTCTGACCCATTACTCGGGCTTCTTCTTCCTACATGGAACTCCTTCACCTTCACCAACTTCAAAGCCGCCCTAAAAAGCCACCTCCTTTAGGAGGATTCCTTGGTCATCACCCTCCTCTCTGGTGTGCCCTCTGATTAGCCAACCTTAGCAATCAATCAGTAGCATTTATCGAATGCCTTTTATGTGCAGAACACTGGACTAGGCACGTCGGAGAGTAGAAGGGAATGAGTTCCCTACCCTCCAGAACCTTAAAATCTAACAGGAGGGACAGACAAATAAATTACAGATACGAGGAAGCGTAAAATCTATTTTGTGCATGTGGTAAATTGGGGTTGTAAGTGCCGAAGGGCTCAGGTGGAAAAGAAGGACAGAAGTGGCAGTCGGGGGAAAATAAGTAGATTAGAAATTAACAGGGAAGGATGACTGGAGGAGTGTGATCTCAGGAGAGCTTTGAAGATGGGAAGAGCTATGGCCTGTTGGATATGAAGAGGAGGGAGTTTCAGCAGGAGTTTGCAGCAGGAGAAATGAGAACAAGTCACAGGGAGAGGGTTAGTTTGGGAAGAACGACGAGTGTGAATGGGGGGGGGTACAATGAGAGTGTAGTGCATAAATAGGAGGGACAGGGATGGTTCAATGCCTTAAAGCTTGATGAGGAACTAAAAGCAGAACAGATGGAAAGAGCAAGGGCCTGGGTGTCAGAAGGACCTGGGTTCTGCCACTTGTGTGCTGTGTGACCCTGGGTAAGTCATTTCACTTCTCTGGGCCTCAGTTACCTCATCTGCAAACTGAGGATTTAGACTGTGAGCCCCATGTGAGACGGGCACTGTGTCCAATCTGATTATCTTGCTTTGCACATAGTAAGCGCTTAATAAATGCCATTATTTTTTTTTTTTGATATGGAGAGGAATGGACATAGGAGGATGAGGTAGATTATGAAAATATGTGCACGGCTACTTCTTGAGAAACTGCCGGAAAGAATGGGAGAGTGAGTGTGGGAGTGAGAAGGAGAAAAGGGGTGGACGGATGGGGTATAGGGTTGTTGTCATAACTTGGGGTATTCCTATATTGGACTTCATAGGTATTGGGAAACAGTGTTGCCTGGTGGAAAGAAAATAGCCCTGGAAGTCAAAGGACCAGGGTCCTAATACCAAGTCTGCTACTTGCCTGTTGTGTGACCTTGGGCAAGTCACCTAACATCTCTGTGCCTCAGTTTCCTCAACTGTAAAATGGGGATGCATACCTGTTCTCCCTCCTATTTAGATGGGAGCCCCATATGAGACAGGGACTGAGTCTGACCTGATTATCCTGTATCTATCTAGTGTTTAGAAGAGTGCTTGGCATTTAATAAGGATTAAGAAATACCACAATGACATACAGGAGCTTCTCCTATATGACTCTGATGGATTTTCGATGATGTGCTCAGTCTCTTCGGGTTCAAAGTGCTTGCCAGAGGATCAAAAGCACATTCTAATTCTCATTTCTAGGACTTCTTGTGTCCTCAGGCTTGACTGTGCACAAATGTTAAATAAATTTGGACCCAATTATTCTGCTTTACTTCAATTGCAAGGGTTAAAAGATGAGTCAGGGCTCCTTCAGTTGCGGTGCGGCAAGCCATATCATCATGGAATTGTTGATCTTCAATCCATCAATAGTATTTATTGATGGATTGATAAATATCATCAATGGTATTTATTAAGTGCTTACTGTACGCAGAGCACTGTTCTAAGGGCTTGGGTCATGGCTCAATGGAAAGATCACCGGCTTGGGAGTCAGAGGTCATGAGTTCAAATCCCTGCTCCGCCAATTGTCAGCTGTGTGACTTTGGGCAAGTCACTTAACTTCTCTGGGCCTCAGTTCCCTCATCTGTAAAATGGGAATTAAGACCGTGAGCCCCACGTGGGACAACCTGATCACCTTGTAGCCTCCCCAACACTTAGAACAGTGCTCTGCACATAGTAAGCGCTTAACAAATGCCATAAGCATCATAATATGAAGCCATTGGTAGACATTCACTGCCCACAAGGAGCTTTATCAATCAATCAATCAATCGCATTTATTGAGCACTTACTATGTGCAGAGCACTGTACTAAGCGCTTGGGAAGTACAAATTGGCAACACATAGAGACAGTCCCTACCCAACAGTGGGCTCACAGTCTAAAAGGGGGAGACAGAGAACAGAACCAAACATACCAACAAAATAAAATAAATAGGATAGAAATGTACAAGTAAAATAAATAAATAAATAAATAAATAAATAGAGTAATAAATATGTACAACCATATATACATATATGCAGGTGCTGTGGGGAAGGGAAGGAGGTAAGATGGGGGGATGGAGAGGGGGACGAGGGGGAGAGGAAGGAAGGGGCTCAGTCTGGGAAGGGCTCCTGGAGGAGGTGAGCTCTCAGCAGGGCCTTGAAGGAGGAAGAGAGCTAGCTTGGCGGAGGGGCAGAGGGAGGGCATTCCAGGCCCGGGGGATGACGTGGGCCGGGGGTCGATGGCGGGACAGGCGAGAACGAGGTACAATGAGGAGATTAGCGGTGGAGGAGCGGAGGTTGCGGGCTGGGCAGTAGAAGGAGAGAAGGGAGGTGAGGTAGGAGGGGGCGAGGTGATGGACAGCCTTGAAGCCAGGGTGAGGATTTTCTGCCTGATGCGCAGATTGATTGGTAGCCACTGGAGATTTTTGAGGAGGGGAGTAATATGCCCAGAGCGTTTCTGGACAAAGATAATCTGGGCAGCAGCATGAAGTATGGATTGAAGTGGAGAGAGACACGAGGATGGGAGATCAGAGAGAAGGCTGGTGCAGTAGTCCAGACGGGATAGGATGAGAGCTTGAATGAACAAGCCTAGAGACTTATATTGACCAATCCTCGGGATAGCCACACTTTTTAAATGGTTGTCCTGTTTACTGAGAATGTCAAATGCTTTTGACAAGTCAACAAACATCATCTTGACATTCTTCTCCTTCTTTTCCTCCTCTGCCACCCGGAAGGATGGGAACAGTGTTAATAATAATTGTGGTAGAGGTTCACTGTGACATTTTTACTAAGCACTGATGTAAATACAAGATAATTAGGCTGGACATAGTCCTTGTCCCTTATGGGGTTCAAAGTCTAAGGATGAGGGAGAACAAGCATTGAACCCCCATTTTATTATCGTTGCATTGTTCTTTCCCAAGCGCTTAGTTCAGTGATCTGAACACAGTAAGCACTTGATAAATACTACTGAGTAAATGAATGAATGAATGAATTCTACAGATGAGGAAACTGAGGGACAGAGTAAAGTGACTTATCCAAGGTCACACAATAGGCAAGTGGCAGAGTCAGGATTAGAATCAGGTCCACTGACTCTCAATCCTGTGCTCTTTCCACAAGATCAGGCTGCTTCATTTCCATTTGTCGATTCCTTACCTTAATTAAGCTGTTTTCCCACCTGATTTTAGTCCTCGTAAAGCCAATGCTTTGTGATTTGTTCCCAATTAAATAGAAACCACACATTTCAATGGGAAAGGAAAAAAAAAAGACATGTATTTTAAATATTAAAGTGTTCTCTTACTCCACACTGCCAGCTGCAGTCATGTTATTGAAAAGTGACATCATTTATGACTCAAGAAATATGGAAGCCCAATGTGTGAAACTACAAACAAGCTTTCTTCCTGCTCTGACACATCCTTTAAAAATATATTTCACAGTTTTCAGAGAAAGATGGTTTTATCACCTTATAAGGACGGCATTTTTTTGAAGTTCAATGAATATGAAGTCTATGAATTAAATAAGAAAAAATATTGAATTGGGTTACTGGAGTCACCATTATAGGAAAAAAGTTGACAGGGTGAAGTTTACTTATGGATTCAAGTTAAACTGAAAAGTGATAGCATCATCAATTAAATTTACATCTATTACTAAGGGACATTCGTTTAAATACATAAACTGACAGTTTTTTTAAAAATTGATGCTGATGTGTCTGTAATTGAGATATAAATCAAGACTTTTCCAAAATAATTTCCAAATATTTTCCAAAGATGGTCAATATAACAGTAAGATGATATGTCACAGGATTAATAAATATAAACAGTAAAATTTAAACTCTCCTCTAATTTGCCAAGTCTCCTTTGTCCAGAACTACTCACTGGCTCTCTTCTTGCTAATCAGAACCGCACAGATTTGTTTCCAATTACTAATTACTTTTTTATATCCTTGGCAATAAATAGCTTCTCAACTTAATTGATTTCATTCATGAGGACTCACAGATTACCCAGGATTCTACTCACCATCTGGCATATAAACACAGAGTAACTTTTTATGTACGTGTGCCTCTGCGTTTTAATTACTGCTATTTCTTCCCCCAGAATACTCTGCATATCAAACTTAACACCCAAAAGATTTAATTGGGTAACAAATTGAATTCTAAGTAGAGATGACACAAGTACCACCAAATACTTTCACTAAGGATACCACAACTCCTTCGATTCTCTTTCCACCTTGCAACTGGTCCACTATTCTGGGTGCAGGATCGGGAACAGACAGTCAACATCATTCAGTAGTGAGAATTCATTTTTTTATAAGAAAGGTGCTGTTTAAAAGCACACATTTCAAAGAAGATATTTCTTCCTGGAAGATGATATATGGAATTAAAAAATATGGACCTTATGACTGTGACACTCTACGGAGGACAGGGGTAATAGGGCGGTGGTATCCTGTGACGGAAGTAGCGTCTTTGTTAACGGGAATGTGAGGGGTGATGAAAATGGCTCTAGAGCAATGAGGGAGGGTTAGGGGTTCCCCCAGAGAAATGCTCTAAGTTTGGGGGTCCGAACGGACATGCAGCCAAATGTAAGGATGCCAGAGGCGATGCACGTACACATGTAACTAAAAATGTTACCATCATACAGAACTCTGCCCCCAGAGTAACATGATGTGTCATAGAGAATAGGAAAGGATGGCAAATTTTTCCTCACCTTGGAAAGCGGTAACGTAATTCATCACCAATAAAACAAATAATGTTTGTTGCTAAAGCTAGACTACCCCTTAAATCTGTTCCTAAAGGATATTGATTGAAATATCTAGCGGAAAGAGCTCGGGCCTGGGAATCGAGGACCTGGGTTCCAATCCTGACTCTGCTACTTGATTGCTGTGTGGCCTTGGGCAAGTCACTTGATTCCTCTGTGCTCCAGTCTTCTCATCTGTAAAATGAGAACTAAATACCTGTTCTCCTTCTGACCAGGACTGGGCCAGGCCTATCTCTTATAAAACCCAGGGCCTTGTACAGTGCTTGTCACACAATAAGGTTTTAACAAATACATTATTACTATTATTGTTGTTGTTGTTATCATTATTGTTTCCTCCCATGTCCACACTGTAAACTAGCACGCCATTTAAGCAGACAGCCCAATCTAAATCTCCTGTTGCTAAAGAAGCAATGGAGCCTTGGAAGCAACCCCGATACCTGAGCAGACAGTGAAAATTATACCACTCAGCAGTTGGCGAGGGGCTTAACAACTTGTTCTTTGTCTTTACCCATGTAAAACCAGGAAGAAACTGCCTTCTGGGACATTAACATACGGATGAAATGTCCCCATTCATAGTATCACCTTCAAATATGAAGAACGGCTATCCAAACTTTCAGGGTTGTTGGAAAACAATCGCTTCAGTGAAGTAGCACTTCATATTTCACACAAAAATGTTGTAAAGTTAGTCCCTATTCCTCTTCTGATGTGATAAAAACCATCTACTTAGTTGGCGCTGCTCTGGTCTTTGGCTAAGCAAATGTCGGAAGATTCATGAGGTTTAAATTATTTAAAAAAATATTCTCAGAGGCAAAATCTGTACAGTCCAGCCAAAGCCTACTCATTTTCATGACAATGAGTATGTATTTGAATAGTCCTTTGGACTAAATTTAAGGCAGAGAAGAAGAAAGCAATAATCTCCTAGTAATAATAGAAGGATGTAGGCAAGACAATTTATTAAACTAGATTCCCTCAGGACTGCATAATTATTTTTCAATCTTTAGCTATGCTGAGTTTTAATTTAAATAACATAGGTGTACTGAACCAAGTAAAGATGTACCAGGAAGCGGTCTTCTTTTCAGACTTCTCTGTGGTCTCACAAGAGGAGACTGACCATCTGCTTTCCAGTATGTCATAGTCAAACTTCCTTCTGAACCAACAAAGATCTTGGCATCATTTTTTCATTCGCTAAGAAGAAAATTGAATCATCTATTCTTTTATTTCTATCTCTACTCCCCTCGCCCTTTGTTAGGGATCAGGTCCTGTTGATGCAAAATATAGCGTGGCGTAGTGAATAGAGCACAGGTTGGGAGTCCGAAGCACCTGGGTTCTAGTTCCAGTTCCAACAAACATCTGTCTGCTGTGCGAGCTTGGGCAAGTCACTTAACTTCTCTGTGCCTCAGTTACCTTATCTGTAAAATGGGGGTGAAGATTGTGGGCCCCCTGTGGGACAGGGACCAAGTCCAACTTGATTACCTTGTATCTACCTCAGCTTCAGAACAGTGCCTGGCACGTAGTAAGTGCTTAACAAATACCATGTAATAATAATAATTTACAAAAAACCTACAGCCAATAATAAATGCCCTGAGCCTAGTCTGCACAGGGAGTTTGGATAATAGAAGCCCAGGTACAGGAGACAATAGTGCATCTCCATATTTAAAGGTCATATCCCTTAGTGCTGAAGTTATTTCTTCCAGGTTAGGAGGACCAACTTTCTGGACCGCTTCATCTATTTCCAGCCTAGCAAAGTGCCAGCTTTCAGTTAGTGTTCCAATCTCTTTGGAGTGAATCCTTCCTTACTTCTCCAGTGATAAATGTCAAATGCTTACTCCTCCCAGAAGCTTTGGGAAATGTCTTCTCCTCATCCTCACAGCCATAGAAAGAAAAAAAAAAGAAAAGGAAGATAAATCAACTCAAGGTTATTATTTCTTCCTTGTCAATCTAGGTATTCCAGTCAAATGACTGCTATTTTCAGCTTCTTGTGCCGTTCTTGTCAAAACCCCTGCCAAGACATTGGAAACCTCTAGTTCAGGTTATTAGGGATCTATCCTGTCTTCATTCTTTTTTTTAACCCCCTCTGACATATGAGTTGATGCATTTCTGTCAAGTAAAATTATTTTCTCCCCTTATTTATTTTATTTATTCTCTTAAGGATTCGTGGCAACTAAAACCATCTCTCCCCGTTAATCGTTTCACACACCTCCTTAGCGTACAAAATGTCCACTTCGTCTTTCTACAGAAATGAGTTGTGACCATTTTAGTGAGTCAGAGCCTAAACAGTCAAAGCACAGAGTAGAATCATTTTGAGGTGGTTTTCCTGTCATCACTTGATGACAGGAATTTCCTGGAGTCATGTCAGTCCTGATACGCTCATTCCCTTGGTGTCACATTCTAAGAGGAGAGGCATTAACTAATTCTCTCATTTTCAGGACTCTCGACAGAATCCTTGCCAGTATCACCACCAACACTATGTTTAGTTTCACTGTCCTGCCTTCCACATAGAGAAGACTTAGTCCTTGCTTTGTCTGTCCTTGATAGTCTGAGCACTTATCCTCTCCCGCCTTGATTACTCCATCAGCCTCTTTGCTGATCTCCCTGCCTTCTGTCTCTCCCCACTTCAGTCCACATTTCACTCTACTGTCCAGATCATTTTTCTACAAAAACGTTCGGCCCATTTTCCCCACTCCTTAAGAACCTCCAGTATTTGCCCATCAACATCCACATCAAACTCTTTACCATTGACTTTAAAGTATTCAATCACCTTGCCCCCTCCTATCAATCAATCAGTTGTATTTATTGAGTGCTTACTTTGTGCACAGCACTGTACTAGGAGCTTGGGAGAGTATAATGTAACAATATAAGGAACAGATTCTTTGCCCACAAGGAGCACCTTGTAACTCTTACGCAGCCAACGCATTTTGCTCTTTTAATGCCAACCTACTCACTGTAGCTCGATCAATCAATCAATTAATCATATTTACCGAGCACTTACTGTGTGCAGAGCACTTACTAAGCGCTTGGGAAGTACAAGTTGGCAACATCGATCTCATCTATCTCGCCGCTGACCCCTCGGCCACATCCTGTCTCTGTCCCTCCCTCTTCAAACCTGACAGACAATCACTCTCCCCATCTTCAAAGCCTTGTCGAAGGCACATCTCCTCCGAGAGGCCTTCCCTAAGTCCTCATTTCCTTTTCTCCTACTCCCTTCTATGTTGCTGATTTCTTCCTTTTATTTACTGCCCATTCAGTTCCACAGAATTTACGTACATATCCCTAATTTATGTATTTATGAGTGTGAGCCCCATGTGGGACAGGAACTGTGTCCAACCTGATTAACCTCTATCTACCCCAGCACTTAGAACAGCATTTGGCACACAGAAAGGGCTTAACAAGTTCCATAATTACAATCATTATTATTATTGTATTCATGTCTGTCTCTCCTGCCAGACTGGAGGCTTACTTTGGGGATGGAATGTGCCTGTTATATTGTACTCACCCAAGTGCTTAAAACAGAGCTCTGCACACAGTTAGCACTCAATTAATATAACTGACTGATTTATTAACTGCCCTCTCTACTTGTCCTCAATATCTCTAGCAGCTATACTATACTGCAGTACTCCTAGACTCTCCTGCTCCTTTAGGCTATAAGCCTGCTGTGGGCAGGGAACATGTCTGCTAACTGTTGTATTGTACTCTCCCAAGAGCACTCTGCACAAGTGTTCAATAAATACCACTGACTGACTGACATCTGCTACACTCCTCGGATTCCACTGCCTTGACTGGCCACAAATGAAACTTCCTCACCCCACTTTCCACTTATTTCCCGGATTTCTTAGGGTTTTTTTTTACATTTTAATTTAATCTCTAACACCATTATATACCCTCTATGAGTTCTATAATGACATTTATCTGAGACTGACCAGGCTTCTTTTTTAAATTGCTTAGAAGAACAGATTTAGTAATATAGAATGGTTCCCTGAGATTGTCTCTTGTTGTCTCATACCAAGCAGGGGTAAAGATATAGCGACATAGGAGGCTAGAAGGGTACCAGTCCAATAAATGGGGCTACATTTCATTAATACCCAAAAGACTGAGATACAAAAATACCTCAAATGCGTGGCAGTGTGTGTGTAAGAGATGGGATGAAAGGAGACATTTGATTTAGTAAACTGCTATATGCAAAATCACCAAAGCTGCCCTCTCCTTCGCTTGGACCAAAAAAAAAAGGGGACTCTTCTGATGTGAAATGAATTCAGAAAACCCTGAATTAGGAGTGTAAGTGACCAAATATAGAAATGAAGCTTAATTCTTTGCCAAGTAAGGGGTTACAAAAATGCATTTGCATTTTTATGAGCAAAACAAGTCTATATATTGGTTGGCGATTCATTAGACTTTAGACCCTTCTGACCTAATAAACTGCTGTGCCAATTCTCTAAACTAAATTTCTCCTAAGAAGTACTTTGCCAATCTTCTCCATTTATAGTAGTATATACCGCATAAACCCAAAGGATTCTGGTGATTTTTTCCCCCACATTTCAATTGCTATAGAAGCAACTTGGAAAATTATATTTAAAAAGGCATTTTTAAGAGATTAGCATGTTTTAATTATACAAGGAGAAGATGGTTTGTTATGCATCATCTAGGACTGATTGTCAGTTTCCCATTCTCCTGTGAGTGAAGAGGAAAACACCTGCAGTCTGCCTTTGGTGAATACTTTGCCAGAAAATGAGGCAATTCATTTTGGTGGGCAATTAAGGTACAAGTTAGAAACATGATACCAAAACATGCGGAAACAAAGGCAGAAAGGTGATTGATCTTCTTTAAGATCAAAGGTATAGAAGACTTTCTCCTAACTATAATTGGACTGGCTTCCAGTGGAGGAGAGGAGCAGATTAACATAGAAAATGGCAATCACTGAAGCCAGGTATCTCTCCATAAATTAGGGCCTTTAAAGTTTCCATCTCACATCTCATTTATCCAGTTCTGTTTTGCATGACAGGTTAGTCACAAATAGGCATTTCGTTAGCCATAGCTAAGCAGAGATGGATTTTCTGATGTGCACCAGCAAGTACTAAATGAAAACAATAGTTTGAGAAAAATAATCTCATGCAATTGTCTGGGGATTCAGGGTATGTGGAAGGGAGGAGACAAAAGGAAAATCAAAGAACTTCACATATCTCATATTCTGGGAGACATTTCTGAGCCATAGTGGTGCCACTTGGTATTTCATGTTCAAATTGAATTGGGAGGTTAAGATTTTTAATAAATGAACAACAGTTTATGTATTTATAGTTTTATCCAAATATCTCAAAGCATCTTAGAAAAATTCTCCCAAATAATTCCTGCTATTCGATCGAAAAAATGAGACACAGAGAGGGGGATAAATGGCAAAACTGCCTTTGTCAATAACATGCCAATAGGGTTACTTGTATAATTTTTGTCACCTAATTCTTTGGCTGGTGCTCTTTCACTTTCCTGGGTTGCTAATGTCGGTAATTACTTTCAAGAAGCTGTATCACATTTCAACAGACTGGCAAGGCTATTTTTAAAATGCTACATTTTGTGTCTGATTGAGAAGCCAGACTAAAAATGTTAATTATTGAAAATAGTCTGATCACGGAGTGACATAAGCTGACTCAAAATGAATATTCAGTGTCTGGGGTAACTAAAAGACAAACGATTGAAAAAAATCCCTCATCTCCTAATGATTCTCTTTAGAAGCCCCCCTTAAAAGAAGAAACAGTGGAATTTCACACCCCAGGATAAATTTTACCCTTTCAAGCAATTCTCACACCAGCTTTCCTTAAGTCTCTTCTTTTTCAAACGCTATGTGACGGAAGCTTAGCCATTTAAGAAAGCATGCCCTATGCTTTGCTTGTTCTTTTGATTTTTCTAGCCTTGTCACTGAACTGTAGTAATTATAATCTATCCATCGTATCTATTGAGCACTCACACTGTACTAAATGCTCGGAAAAGTACAATACAAGAGAGTTGGTAGAAACAGCCCCTGCCCACAAAGAGCTTAGTGTTTAGAGGACTGAGTTTATAGAGCTTATTATAGAACCTATTACAGGTTAAAAGGTTAATAAAGATAATGCCGCAGCGGCCAAAAATATTTGCCACAGTTGAACCTGGAAGAAAATCTAATCAGAAAAAATTCCGGTCAATTAATGGGTCATCAAGACCCCTCAATCTACAAAACACACGCTCTGTCCCAAAAGCCATTATAATATTTGAAAACCAAAATCTCGCAACAGCTGTTTTGGAGCATTTTTCACATTTTACTTTGAAATGGCATATACTGTTTTCTATTTTCCAAGAATAAAAAAAAAACTCCCCAAAGTTGGTAGGAACTGGATTGTAGAGGGAAATCCTCACTGCTTGCCCTTACTCCAGTCCCTCCACTCTCCGGTACATACTTCACTCTGCTGCCCGGATCATTTTTCTAAGACATTCCTTATGTCTCAGTTGAAATGATTGTCCATTCCTCCCCTTGTCAGGCTGAAACTGCTAACCAATAGCTTTACATCTCCTTCCTCCTTATCCACTCTCTTCTCCCTCTCAGCTCGCAATCTTCATTCCTCTGGAGATAACCTACAACTGGTGCCTTATTCTCATGTCTCCCACCACTGACCTCTTCCTCATCTCCCCATTTCCTGGGTCTCCCTGCCTTTTCACGTCTGCCACAACACTGCTCTCCTTATCTTCAAACTCTAAATCACATCTCTGCCAAGAAGTCTTCCCCAATTAACCATTAATTTCCCTAATTCTGCCCCACCTAAGCACTTAAGCAAGTACAACCTGCATCACTTTATACTTTACTTCAGCAGGTACTTACAACCCCCAACATTTTTATGTACGTACCTTTAAAACTCTGTTAGGTTTTCCTAGCTACAATTTAAGTATAGTTTCCTATCCATAATTTATCTAAGTTTAGACTTTCAACTTTTTGAGGGCAAGGATCATCTATACTAATTCTAGTATTTTTCTTCATGGTATTTAAGGGCACCCTATGTGTCAGGCACTGTACTAAACACTGGGGTAGAAACAGCTCACATGGGGCTCACGATCTTAATCCCCAGTTTCCAGATAAGGTAACAGGCCCAGAGAAGTGAAGTGACTTGCCCAAAGTCACACAGCAGACAAGTGGCGGAGCCGTCACTAGAACCCAGTTCCTTCTGAGCCCCGGGCCCGTGCTCTACCCACTAGGCTATGCCGCTTCTCTGTATTCTCCAAAGTCTTGTATTCTACAGAGTATTTAGTACAGTGCGCCTGCACATAGCAGATAATCAATAAATGCTAGTGATTGACAATAAACTCAAAGCAGCGTGGCTGAGTAGAAAGAGCACGGTCTTGGGAGTCAGAGGTCGTGGGTTCTAATCCCGACTCCGCCACCTAGCTGTGTGACTTTGGGCAAGTCACTTCGCTTCTCTATGCCTCAGTTACCTCATCTGTAAAATGGGGATTCATTCACTCATTCAATTGTATTTATTGAGTGCTTACTGTGTGCAGAGCACTGTACTAAGCGCTTGGGAAGTACAAGTTGGCAACATCTAGAGACGGCCCCTACCCAACAACGGGCTCACAGTCTAGAAGGGGAGACAGACAACAAAACAAAACATGTGGACAGGTTCCTGTTCAGTGAGAAGGGTCATGGGAAGTCATCTTCAGCCAAGATCACCTCTCGCCTACCCCCAGTTTTCTGTTCTATTCTTAAAGAACTACAGAAAAGGAGATTCCAATGGCTTTTAAACACTTATTACCAGGATATTATTTCTTCTATAGATCCAGAACCTTCAAGCTAAGTTAATCAAATGACATTTATTGCACCTTTCTGGGTGCTAGTTCGTTTTCTCTTGCTCTGACCTCACTGAAATTGAGATGGGTTGACTACCAAACCCCCCTAAAAGAATCTGATAGCCCATTTAGATAATGCCCCTCGCAGCTAAATCAGGTAAGGCGGCTGAAATCTGTATGCTATCTATCTATTAGTTGCAGGCAGAAGAAGGTTTTCATTCATTCGATCGTATTTATTGAGCGCTTACTGTGTGCAGAGCACTGTACTAAGCGCTTGGGAAGTACAAGTTGGCAACATAAATTGGCAAGTTGGGATTAAGAGTGTGAGTCTCACGTGGGACAACCTGATTACCTTCTATCTCCCCCAGAGCTTAGAACAGTGCTTGGCACAGAGTAAGCACTTAACAAATACAATTGTAATTATTATTATATCACTTAGTTATTTTAACTGGGGTGGGGTTGGATAATAATAATGATGGCATTTATTAAGCACTTAGTATGTGTCAACCACTGTTCTAAGCGCTGGGGAGGTTACAAGGTGATCAGGTTGTCCCACAGGGGGCTCACATTAATCCTCATTTTACAGATGAGGAAACTGAGGCTCAGAGAAGTTAAGTGATTTGCCCAAAGTCACCCAGCTGACAATTGGTGGATCCGGGATTTGAACCCACAACCTCTGACTCCAAAGCCCGGGCTCTTTCCGCTGAGCCACGAGCTGGGGCTAGAAAAGGTCCCAAAAAGGTATTCCAAGGGGAACCCAGGACTATATTTTCTTTTTCTACCTCTGCTATAAGTGTCACATGATATACCTTTGCCTGCCTTGGTTGCCCTTAAAAGATTTCCATTTGCTGGGTATGAAGCATAAAGAACTGCATGGACGATTGAACTAAGTATAGGACTGAGAGTTGGAAACTCCGAAGTCCATTTCCAGGGTTGAGGCTTTTATGCTGGGTGACATTGAGCAGCCAATTGTCTCATATTTCTGTTTTCGATGTTAAACTGGAGGTCATTCTAACGCTAACCCGCTAACAGCAGTGGTGGCTGGAGTAATAAAATCCTTTTTACCTACAGTTCAATGCTACACTTACATGGCCGATTAGAGTTTTTATAAGAAGGAACAGTGCTTGGCGTATAGTAATAATAATAATAATAATAATAATAATAATAATAATATTGGTATTTGTTAAGCGCTTACTATGTGCAAAGCACTGTTCTAAGCGCTGGATAGTCCGCTTAATGGATTCCATCGTAATGATAATAAAACCTCTCCACCTCTCTAGACTGAAAGCTCACTGTGGGCAGGGAGTGCTTCTGTTTATTGTTGAATTGTGCTCTCCCAAGCGCTTAGTACAGTGCTCTGCACACAGTAAGCACTCAATAAATACAATTGAATGAATGAATGAACATTAAGGGGTCATCTCCTCTTGCCTCCTATCTCCAGGCAGCTAAATGACTTAAATGATACAGGACAGATGGATGTCTAATAATAATAATAATAATAATAATAATAATAATAATAATAATAACAATAATAATAATAATGGTATTTGTTAAGTGCTTACTAAGTGCCAAGCATTGTTCTAAGCACTGGGGTAGATACAAGGTAATCAGGTTGTTCCACAGGGGATCACAGTCTTAATCCCCATTTTACAGATGAGGTCACTGAGGCATAGAGAAGTTAGGTGACTTACCCAAAGTCACACAACTGACAAGTGGCAGAGCCGGAATTAGAACCCACAACCTCTGACTCCCAAGCCCGGGCTCTTTCCAGCATGAAGCAGCATGGCTCAGTGGAAAAAGCCCGTGCTTGGGAGTCAGAGGTCATGGGTTCAAATGCCGGCTCTGCTGCTTTTTTTTTAATGGCATTTATTAAGCCCTTACTATGTGCAAAGCACTGTTCTAAGCGCTGGGGAGGTTACAAGGTGATCAGGGTGTCCCACATAGGGCTCCCAGTCTTCATCCCCATTTTACAGATGAGGTAACTGAGGCACAGAGAAGTTAAGTGACTTGCCCAAAGTCACACAGCTGACAAGTAGCAGAGTCGGGATTTGAACCCATGACCTCTGACTCCAAAGCCCGTGCTCTTTCCACTGAGCCACGCTGCTTCTCATGGGACTTTGGGCAACTCACTTCACTTCTCTGGGCCTCAGTTACCTCATCTGTAAAATGGGGATTAAGACTGTGGGCCCCAAGTGGGACAACCTGATCTCCTTATATCCCCCAAGTGCTTAGAACAGTGCTTGGCACATAGTAAGCACTTAATACCATCATTATTATTATTATTTCCATTAAGCCACACTGCTTCTCTGTCTACCAGTGGTAGTACTGACTCTTGGGATGTAGATTCCAAATCAGCGTTGAAATACTTTAATTTTTCTATTTCTGCTAGAATCCTACTGTTTTCAAAGATTTACCTTCTTTTAGACTGTAAGCTCCTGTGGGTGGGGAAGGTTTCTTCCAACACTGCTGCACTGTCCTCTCCCAAGCACTTAGTGCAGTGCTCTACACATAGTAAGCGCTCAACAGATACCACTGATTGACAGATTATAACCGGTATTTTTCATTTTCCCCTAGTCCCACAGGATTTCAGGATTTCCACAGAGAGGAAGAGTTCCTATATACAGAGGACTGCGTAAGTAGATATGCTTTTAATTTAAAAACCATGATATAGGAAGCAGCGTGGCCTAGTTGAAAGGGCCTGGGCGTCAAAGGACCCGGGTTCTAATCCAGGCTCTGCCACTTGTCGGCCGTGTGACCTTGGGCAAGTCACCTAACCTCTCTGTGCCTCTGTTTCCTCATCTGTAAAATGAGGATTAAATCCTATATCCTCCTTCTTAGACTGTGAGCCCCATGTGATTACCTTGTGTCTACCTCAATGCTTAGTATATTTAGAGGAGCAGCGTGGCTCAGTGGAGAAGAGCACAGGCTTTGGAGTCAGAGGTCATGGGTTCAAATCCCAGCTCTGCCACATGTCTGCTGTGTGACCTTGGGCAAGTCACTTAACTTCTCTGAGCCTCAGTTACCTCATCTGTAAAATGGGGATTAAGACTCTGAGCCCCATGTGGGACAACTTGATCACCTTGTATCCAGCGTTTAGAACAGTGCTCTGCACATAGTAAGTGCTTAACAAATGCCATCATTATTATATTGCATGACACTTAGTAAATCCTTAACGAGTACCCTAATTATTAGAGAAGCAGCATGGCTCAGTGGAAAAAACCCGGGCTTCAGAGTCAGCAGTCATGGGTTCAAATCCCGGCTCCGCCAACTGTCAGCTATGTGACTTTGGGCAAGTCATTTCACTTCTCTGGGCCCCAGTTACCTCATCTGTAAAATGAGGATTAAAACTGTGAGACCCCCATGGGACAACCTGATCACCTTGTAACCTTCCCAGGGCTTAGAACAGTGCTTTGCACATAGTAACTGCTTAATAAATGCCATTATTATTATTAATTATTGTGAAAGACTGATACCTGCCAAAAGGTTTTTTTGTTACTTTGTACCTTATAACTAAATTTTCACTAGGCAACCATGTTTTCAGTGCTACTTTCTCTGCAGCAAGGCAGAAAATAACCCACCTGCTCAATTTCTTGAAACAGAAAAGTAACAATGACTGACATGAAGAAAAGGCATTGGCAAAGTTGTTGTGCTGGGGATCTATTCCCAAATAAGTGGACGCCCCAGTGATGATCTAAATAGAACCCAAATACTTGGATCAGCGTGGCTCAGTGGAAAGAGCACGGGCTTGGGAGTCGCAGGTCATGGGTTCGAATTCTGGCTCCGCCACTTGTCAGCTGTGTGACCTTGGGCAAGTCACTTAACTTCTCTGTGCCTCAGTGACCTCATCTGTAAAATGGCGATTAAGACTGTGAGCCCCACGTGGGACAACCTGATCACCTTGTATCCCCCCAGTGCTTAGAACAGTGCTTTGCACATAGTAAGCGCTTAATAAATGTCATTATTATTATTATTATTAACAAATGCTACAATTATTATTATTACCATTATTATTACCAAGACTGTGAGCCCCACGTGGGACAATCTGATCACCTTGTATCCCCCCAGCGCTTAGAACAGTGCTTTGCACATAGTAAGTGCTTAACAAACACTATCATTATTATTATTATTATTATCAGAAACACCTCAGGGACTGAAAACACTGATCCCTGTTCTCTTTTCTTCCCCCAAATCATTATGTGTGTGTTTTGCACTCGTGTGTGTGAGTGTGCTCTGCACACAGTAAGCACTCAATAAATATGATTGATTAGTACAGTGCTTTGCACACAGTAAGTGCTCAATAAATACGATTGAATGAATGAATGAATACAAGTCAAAACTCACCCGAGCTGGGCACCAGCGGCTTGGGAGAGAGTCAAGGGTGGAGACAAGTTTACGGCGCGAAAGAAGGCAATGGTAAACCACTTCTGTATTTTTACCAACAACACTCTATGGAAACACTACCGGAGCAATAGCAGATGGAGAGTGGGGCGTTCTGGGAGAGATGTGTCCATGGAGTCACTATGGGGCAGAGATTCATTCATTCAATCATATTTATTGAGCGTTTACTGTGTGCAGAGCACTGTACTAAGCGCTTGGGAAGTACAAATTGGCAACATATAGAGATGGTCCCTACCCAACAACGGGCTCACAGTCTAGAAGTATGACTTGACAGTGTAAGACAATGCAATGGAGGGACCAGTAGAAGGGGGAGAGGGGTGGAGGAAAATATGAAAGGCAGGATTAATCTAGGCTCTCTTGTTGTTTGGGGAATCATTCATAGGAAAGCTGTGGGTTAGTGGGGTTAGTGCCTGTAATTATGAAGTTTCTGGCCTAAACCCCGAATCCCAGGGCAGCAAGAGGGCCCGGAGTTGGCCTGGCTGTTGGTTTGTGCTGGGATGGGCCTAAGGGCTAGTGGGGGGCAAGTCGGGGGACCGTCCTGAGGCCCTACTGGGGACTACGATAAGGCAAATGGGGACCTGTTCAGGGTCACCTCTGGTTTTGGCTCAATCCAACGTGGGATTCTAGGAGCTCCAGAGGCACCAAAGCTGCTCTGGAACCTAAGGATGCACATCAGAAGGGCCTTGGAAGCTTTTGGGTGCATGACTATGTAGGGACCACCGCAATTTAGCTCCCTGCTAAACTCCACAAGTCTGATCCTCATTCTCAACTTCCAAATAATAGAGGGAAATTCCTGCCTCCTAGTTTCCGTAGAATCCTCAACGGAAAAAAACACACAAGCCTAGGGCACGGTTAAAAGGTTAGATGCATGATTAACATGCGTTTGGCAAATTTCTATTTCTCCATCCTTGAATAATCCCACCCCAGTTGCTTTTCTCAGCCCTATCTGCATATTCTGAGCCCAACTGCAATTTTATGCCCATTCCTTAAGTTTCCAAAGCATTATCCAGGGACCAGGGAAATAGTACTTCCATTTTGTTCAGGGCCAAGGGGACAACACCACATTTTCACCCACCGTATCCGCTCCTGACCCCAAACTCCCTTCCAAACGATTAACCGATTGGGAAGTGGAGCGTGGGAATGAGAGGGGAGAGGACACAGGGTAGGTTGCCGGACCCTGTGAACACGTTTTAGACACATCACATTTATAGACGGTGGGAAAATTGCACTCTTTGAGGTTGGACCTCTGCCTCCTCCAGCAGAAAGCTTGATCACAATGCACAGAGGGCAACCCCATTTACCTTCAGGAACTCCAACATATCCTTCTTCTTTAGAGTTCTGTGATTCAGAGATCTCCCCATCCACGGTATTATCCTACACACTAGTGGGCATGAAGTTGGCCACCAATACAACCAAACTTTCTCACCTCCATCCACTTCCCTCTTACCGATGAAACAAAGCCACCGCCAGCTCCTAAAAAGCCAGATTGAACAGATGCATCTTTCAATCTGGCTCTTCCCTTTATTAACATTAATTACAGTTTTGCTTTTATTGGCATTAACACTCACTAAAATAAGCCAAAAAAAGAAAGAGAACTAGCACCATGATAGTTGGGCATTCTTCCACACTCCACGGGAACTAAGCCGAAGCAGAAATCTTTTCACCTCGAGACTTTGTTGCTTAGCTCGGTGACTGAATTCTACAGAGGGTTGAGACATCCAGGGACCTGGGAGAGGTGAGAACTGGACCAGGAGTTAAATGCTCAATCAATCAATCAATCGTATTTATTGAGCGCTTACTGTGTGCAGAGCACTGTACTAAGCGCTTGGGAAGTACAAGTTGGCAACATATAGAGACGGTCCCTACCCAACAGTGGGCTCACAGTCTAGAAGGGGGGAGACAGAGAACAAATAACAAAACATATTAACAAAATAAAATAAATAGAATAGATATGTACAAGTAAAATGCTCCATCTCTCCTTTCTGGTTTTAGCACTGCCCAGCCAATCTTCGGCAAGCCTTCGTCATGAAAATAAGTGCTAGCTATTTTCCCAAATGAGGAATGAAATCCAACGATAATCTTAAAATTAGCAAGAAAAACGTTATTTATACCCTGCTTCTCCAATCTACTTCTCTTTTTGTTTAGTTTACACAGGAACTGCATTGGGCAGTCATGGTGGGGTGGAGGGAGGGAGAGAGATTATATCTGGATTCCCCTTCAGGATAAAACTGTGGGCCCCCATAATAAAAATAATGGCATTTATTAAGTGTTTACTATGTGCAAAGCACTGTTCTAAGTGCTGGGGAGGTTACAAGGTAATCAGGTTGTCCCACGGGGGCTCACAGTCTTAATCCCCATTTTACAAATGAGGTTACTGAGGCACAGAGAAGTGAAGTGACTTGCCCAAAGTCACACAGCTGACAGTTGGTAGAGCCAGGATTTGAAACCTTGACCTCTGACTCCAAAGCCCGGGCTCTTTCCACCGAGCCACACTGCTTCTCTAGTGGTCCATGCAGTCCTTGTCCTGGAGCAGACAAGTTTCTCCTTAGACACAATTGTTGAGGTTAGGGATACAGCAAAATAGGGTAAGGACAAGGGAAGAGCTGTATAGGAATCCTTTTGTCTTTCACGATCAAAATTTGTTATAATAAATAATAATAATGGTATTTATTAAGCGCTTACTATGTGCAAAGCACTGTTCTAAGCGCTGGGGAGGTTACAAGGTGATCAGGTTGTCCCACGGGGGGCTCACAGTCTTAATCCCCATTTTACAGATGAGGGAACTGAGGCCCAGAGAAGTGAAGTGACTTGCCCAAAGTCACAGAGCTGACAAGTGGCGGGGCGGGGATTTGAACCCATGACCTCTGACTCCAAAGCCCGGGCTCTTTCCACTGAGCCATGCTGCTTCTCTAATGAAATATGAAATATTGATCCTTGAAAACACAACTTTCCACTAACATTAAGCAGAGAAGCAGCGTGGCTCGGTGGAAAGAGAGCGGGCTTGGGAGTCAGAGGTCATGGGTTCTAATCCCGCCTCCCCCACATATCTGCTGTGTGATCTTGGGCAAGTCACTTCACTTCTCTGAGCCTCAGTTCCCTCATCTGTAAAATGGGGATGAAGACTGTGAGCCCCCCGTGGGACAACCTGATCACCTTGTATCCCCCCCAGAGCTTAGAACAGTGCTTTGCACATAGTAAGCGCTTAACAAATGTCATCATCATCATCATCATCATCAATCGTATTTATTGAGCGCTTACTGTGTGCAGAGCACTGTACTAAGCGCTTGGGAAGTACAAATTGGCAACATATAGAGACAGTCCCTACCCAACAGTGGGCTCACATCATCATTATTATTAATTGGTTAGACTTTATGGCATAACTGCGGCATTCGTTAAACATTTACTGTGTGCTGAGCACTGGGGTAGAGAAAAAGTTGAGATCAATCACAGTCCCTAGACTAGATGGGATTCACAATCAACCATTTTAGCCATTTTACAGTGAGGAAACAGAGGGCCATACAGTAGGCCAGAGGCTGAGCTGGGGTGTGAACCTCGGTCTTCTGACTCCCAATCATGTACTCTTTCCACATTACTTCATTTAATTAAATAATGCCTGGAAAATACTTCAAATGCCTCGATGAGAGTATTCACACCAGCTAGAAGTACAGTACTGCGCCTATCTGAATGATGACTTCAAAATGGAGAGGGAAGAATCAGGAGAGCTAATAAGCTAGTTCTCTTCCTCCCTTCAAGGCCCTACTGAGAGCTCACCTCCTCCAGGAGGCCTTCCCAGACTGAGCCCCTTCCTTCCTCTCCCCCTCGTCCCCTTCTCCATCTCCTCCATCTTACCTCCTTCCCTTCCCCACAGCACCTGTATATATGTATATATGTTTGTACATATTTATTACTCTATTTATTTTACTTGTACATATCTATTCTATTTATTTTATTTTGTTAGTATGTTTGGTTTTGTTCTCTGTCTTCCCCTTTTAGACTGTGAGCCCACTGTTGGGTAGGGACTGTCTCTATATGTTGCCAACTTGGACTTCCCAAGCGCTTAGTACAGTGCTCTGCACACAGTAAGCGCTCAATAAATACGATTGATGATGATGATGAGAGAAATAAAGTGAATCTCAAATGACTCCTGTCACCCCATCATGTCCTTGCAGATTCAATATGCCTGCATCTGTCCTATAATTGCCTCCAGAAGCAGTGTCACGCAACTAAGACTAGTTAGAAGTTACTGAAACTACTCTCCCTGGACTAAGAAGCATAACGGCATCTGTTCTGAAGAAAAGTATCTGCTGGGTGAGCCATGAGCCAAGGATCTGAAAGCTTAGAAAAGAGACCTTGATTGTTTGAACACATGGGCATTATGTTATTGAAACACTGATGACACAAAAACAAATTCCCAAGCAGATATTGCCACACGAGGGGATCCCACTAATGACGAGAGATCAGACATCAGAGCCAAATCCCTCTCTCTCACTCAACTGGGAATTAAAATAGGGCGAGAACACAGAGCCCTGAGGAAAGTCAGCTTAGCTAAAACTTGAGCTCCACCGATAAACGGAGGGGTTGAACTCCACTGAAAGGTAGCGTGGTTTGTTGGGGAAGATAAATCAATGGAAAGTGGGGGTTTTTTTGAACTTTGGACTTTGAAAGGTAGGCTTTTATTTTTTCAAAGTGTGGAAATGGGAAATGGGACTTTCACTAAAGTGAAAAGAGACCGAGTTTTCCGATAATACCTTCCCTTTTGGCGGCACTGTCCCCGTCCTTTAAAAAAGAAGACAATGAAGTGAGAGCCGTAGTGTCTGGTTTCTGTAAATACCTTGAACGCGAGCTCCAAGTCAATATCAAATTCTCTAAGGGTAGCCTAGCAAAACCCATCAGTCATGGGCTTCGGATTTTGATCCAGAATTACGGCGTACCATATCCTTCCTCCTCATATTGACTCAGCTCGCAAGCAGATGATAGCATCTGTCTATCAACATGCCCACAATCTCTGGGTTCATTGTTTCATGGGGGGATAAAGTGGGATTCATAAAAAGACATCTATACGGTTGCTAGAGACATCCATAGATAGAGGTCTGTTGACCTGCGTTCATTTGCTGGTAGAAATTGTTTGAAGATCTGGATTTTTAAATGGACGGAGAAGGAGATCAAATCATTTTGCCTCTCTTTTGGGAGCTGCAAAAAGGCTTTGCCACCATTATTAGGGCAAATGCAACCAGGGCTTCAGAAAGGCGTCCAAACAGCTCAGTCACTTAAAAATAAAGCTCCTGGAGAATGAAGACATTCATTCAATCGTATTTATTGAGCGCTTACTGTGTGCAGAGCACTGTACTAAGCGCTTGGGAAGTACAAGTTGGCAACATATAGAGACGATCCCTACCCAACAGCGGGCTCACAGTCGAGAAGACATCTGCTAGTAGTTCTGCAGCAATATCACAGCAGACGTGTTGGAACGGGAAGCTCCACTACAGTCTTGGGAGAAGCAGTGGGACCTAGTGGAAAAATCCCACATCTGGGTGTCAGAGGATCTGGGTTCTAATCCTGCGTCTGCCACTTGTCTATGCTGTGACCTTGGGCAAGTCACTTAACCTCACATCTGTAAAATGGGGATTAGGACTGTGAGCACCATATGGGAAGCAGCGCGGCTCAGTGGAAAGAGCACGGCCTTTGGAATCAGAGTTCATGGGTTCAAATCCCAGCTCTGCCATTTGTCAGCTGTGTGACTTTGGGCAAGTCACTTAACTTCTCTGGGCCTCAGTTCCCT
Organism: Tachyglossus aculeatus; assembly: GCF_015852505.1. Taxonomy (NCBI): domain Eukaryota; kingdom Metazoa; phylum Chordata; class Mammalia; order Monotremata; family Tachyglossidae; genus Tachyglossus; species Tachyglossus aculeatus. The sequence continues at coordinate 36,057,081 of NC_052067.1, read as the reverse complement.
CATCTGTAAAATGGGGATGAAGACTGTGAGCGCCCCGTGGGACAACCTGATCACCTTGTAACCTCCCCAGCGTTTAGAACAGTGCTTTGCACATAGTAAGCACTTAATAAATGCCATCATTATTATTATTATGTCCAATCTGATTACTTTTTATCTTTAAGCAGCAAGGGCTTGGGAGTCAGAGGTCGTGGGTTCTAATCCTGGCTCTGCCTTTTGCCAACTGTGTGACTTTGGGCAAGTCACTTAGATTCTCTGTGCCTCATTCATTCATTCAATCGTATTTATTGAGCACTTACTGTGTGCAGAGCACTGTACTAAGCGCTTGGGAAGTACAAGTTGGTAACATAGAGAGCCGGTCCCTACGCAACAGTGGGCTCACAGTCAGTTACCTCATCTGTAAAATGGGGATTCTGATCGTGAGCCCCATGTGGGACAACCTGCTTGCCTTGTATCTACCCCAGCGCCTGGAACAGTGCTTGCCACATAGTAAGTGTTTAACAAATACTATTATTATTATTATTGTTACACTGTCTAGGACACAGTAAGCACTAATCAGAAACCATTAAGAAAACCTCCAATATGAGCATCAAATGGACATTTCCCCATTGATATTGTCTACCTGGAAGCTATCAAGACACAGAACAAGGCCAAGGCAAAGTCAATAAGGTTGGTTTAATTGAAAGGACTGAGATAATTTACTCTCCCAAGTGCTTAATACAGTGCTTTGCAGACAGTAAGCACTGAATAAATTCATTCATTCATTCATTCAATTGTATTTATTGAGCGCTTACTGTGTGCAGAGCACTGTACTAAGCGCTTGGGAAGTACAAGTTGGCAACATATAGAGATGGTCCCTACCCAACCGTGGGCTCACAGTCTAGAAATAAATGATTTAATGAATGAATGAAGAATCTTTCACAGTAAAAAAATCACTACACCAATATCACTTTGCGAGCACCTCATAACCCAAACAAAACCCTGCTCTGTAAAATGCAAATCAAGTTAAGGGAGAAGCAGTGTGACTCAGTGGAAAGAGCCCGGGCATGGGAGTCAGAGGTCATGGGTTCTAATCCTGGCTCCGCCGCTTGTCAGCTGTGTGACTTTGGGCAAGTCACTTCACTTCTCTGAGCCTCAGTTACCTCATCTGTAAAATGGGGATTGAGAATGTGAGCCCCACGTGAGACAACCTGATTACCTTGTACCTACCCCAGCGTTTAGAACAGTGCTTGGCGCATAGTAAGCACTTAACAAATACCATTATTATTATTATTATTAAGGAACATGCAATACAGACGATAGGCAGTCAAAGGGCAAGAGATTTGAGTCTGTGCAGATTGCCCACAAAACCAGGAAGGTAAGGATTTACTTTGGGGATTTGTAATTTCACTCCTTTTCGGAGCAAAAACCGAAGACTGGAAAATGCGCGAGTGCTTTGCGGGCCTTAACCAGGTCAGATGGTGAAGAGTTTTTAGGATCCGTCTCTGGGTCTGCAGTTTCAAATTCTAAGTGGTAAATTTCCTTTTGCATTCTCTTCAACCTTATCTCTGATTAAAATAGAATTTGTTAGCAAATGTTTAATCAGCTTCACAGCTCTTCAAAAGACTCTGAGTTTTTGTTTTGGACCTTGGAAACACTCCACATCTCCTTATTCCCTTTAAGTTTTCTTTGCTTACCAAGGCTACTCATGCTTACTAAGGGGAGAAAGGCAAACTCTTAATAGTATTAAAATCCCCACAGCAGACCTCTAAGAAAGCCACGTGGCTCGGTGGAAAAAGCCCGGGTTTGGAAGTCAGTGGTCATGGGTTCTAATCCCGGCTCCACCACGTCTGCTGTGTGACCTTGGGCAAGTCGCTTAACTTCTCTGAGCCTCAGTTCCCTCATCTGTAAAATGGGGATTAGGACTGTGAGCCCCACATGGGACAACCCAATCACCTCGTATCCCCCCCAGCGCTTAGAACAGTGCTTTGCACATAGTAAGCACTTTACAAATGCCATTAGTATTATTATTAAAGGGCAAGGCACCTGGACTGATAGACTATCCAAAGAGCTCTGTAAGCCCGATTAAAAATTCCCACAAGCCCCTCTTCAACATACGGAAATTTGAGGAAATGCAACAGAATCTCAAAGATTCCACTATTAACCCCATCTCAAGAGGAAAGGTCAGACTGTGGTAATTTTCAAGACATCTCATTACTCTTCTTGGCTGGAAAAATACTAGCCAGGATACTCACGGATCAACTAATGACAAATATCATAATAATAATGATGGCATTTGTTTAGCGTTTACTATGTGTGAAGGACCGTTCTAAGCACTGGGGGGGATACGAGGTGATCAGGTTGTCCCAGGTGGGGCTCACAGTCTTAATCCCCATTTTACAGATGAGGTCACTGAGGCCCAGAGAAGTGAAGCGACTTGTCCAACGTCACCCAGCTGACAAGCGGCAGAGGCGGGATTAGAACCCATGACTTCTGACTCCCAAACCCAGGCTCTTTCCATGGAGCCACGCTGCTTCTCTAGCAAGGGCTTCAAGATTTTGACGTCATTTCAGCTCACCGTGTGACCCGGCAGACATGATCTCTGCTGCACATCAGATACAGGAAAAGTCAGGGAGTTGCATCTCACGGAAGTATTTGATCTTATGGTGCAGCTGTAGCCTGAGACCTTGGTTGCTCCTCTGACATTGGAGCACAGAGGCCAACAATCCAGGAATGAATGAATTAATCAATCAATCAATCAACGGTATTTATTCAGTGCTTACTGTGGGTTGAGCACTGAACTAGGCACTTGGGAGAGAAGGATACAGTAGAATATTGTTCTCTGCCCACCGGGAGCTCAGTCTAAAGAAAATGCTGCAGTCGCACCCACCCCGGTGCCATCCGGGTCTCCCACCCTGCCTCAGCGCTTAGAACAGTGCTTTGCACATAGTAAGCGCTTAATAAATGTCATTATTATTATTATTATTATTGCTCTAGCATGGTAGCAGAAGGCAGGTCTCCCATCCCGCCTTGCTCCAGTTTCTTAGGAGAAGACAGGTCTCCCATCCCGCCGTGCTCCGGTTTCTTAGGAGAAGACAGGTCTCCCAACCCGCCTCGCTCCGGCTTCTTGGGAGAAGACAGGTCTCCCATCTTGCCTCGCTCCAGTTTCTTAGGAGAAGACAGGTCTCCCATCCCGCCGTGCTCCGGTTTCTTAGGAGAAGACAGGTCTCCCATCCCCGCCGTGCTCCGGTTTCTTAGGAGAAGACAGGTCTCCCATCGCGCCTCGCTCCGGTTTCTTAGGAGAAGACAGGTCTCCCATCCCGCCTCGCTCCAGTTTCTTAGGAGAAGACAGGTCTCCCATCCCATCTCGCTCTGGTTTCTTAGGAGAAGACAGGTCTCCCATCCCGCCTCGCTCCGGTTTCTTAGGAGAAGACAGGTCTCCCATCCCGCCTCGCTCTGGTTTCTTAGGAGAAGACAGGTCTCCCATCCCACTTCGCTCCGGTTTCTTAGGAGAAGACAGGTCTCCCATCCCGACTCGCTCTGGTTTCTTAGGAGAAGACAGGTCTACCATCTCACCTCGCTCCGGTTTCTTAGGAGACGACAGGTCTCCCATCCCGCCTCGTTCCGGTTTCTTAGGAGACGACAGGTCTCCCATCCCGCCTCGTTCCGGTTTCTTAGGAGAAGACGGGTCTCCCATCCCGCCTCGCTCCGGTTTCTTAGGAGAAGACATGTCTCCCAACCCACCTCGCTCTGGTTTCTTAGGAGAAGACAGGTCTCCCATCCCGCCTCGCTCCGGTTTCTTAGGAGACGACAGGTCTCCCATCCCGCCTCGCTCCGGTTTCTTAGGAGAAGACAGGTCTCCCATCCCACCTCGCTCTGGTTTCTTAGGAGAAGACAGGTCTCCTATCCCACTTCGCTCCGGTTTCTTGGGAGAAGACAGGTCTCCCATCCCACTTCGCTCCGTTTTCTTAGGAGAAGACAGGTCTCCCATCCCGCCGTGCTCTGGTTTCTTAGGAGAAGACAGGTCTCCCATCCCACTTCTCTCCGATTTCTTGGGAGAAGACAGGTCTCCCATCCCACCTCGCTCCGTTTTCTTAGGAGAAGACAGGTCTCCCATCCCGCCGTGCTCCGGTTTCTTAGGAGAAGACAGGTCTCCCATCCCACTTCGCTCCGGTTTCTTAGGAGAAGACAGGTCTCCCATCCCGCCTCGCTCCGGTTTCTTGGGAGAAGACAGGTCTCCCATCCCGCCTTGCTCCGGTTTCTTAGGAGAAGACAGGTCTCCCTTCCTGCCGTGCTCCAAGATGGGAGGGGAAGACGCGGTAGCACAGGCCTTCTGTACTTCTGCTTTAGGAGGCCTTAGCTGTGGCTAACCCTGCTGTGCCTGTTGGGCTTGGTGAGAATAGCCCTGCCTGAACTGTGAGGCACCTCAAACTCCTCCTTTAGGCCCAATGTTCTGCCCCTCTTACCGTATTCATTATTGTCCTTGACTTTTTAGTATCTTTCATTTTATTGTTTCTATCTTTCTATCCCCAAATCATCACCTCCTAAAGATTCAAATGCATTTTTAGAGGGGCATGCTTAGACAAAACCACTTTCAATCAGCCAGTCTTTATGAACTGAAGACAAATTATGAAGAAAACCACGGTAATGTTTGGGCCTGCATCAGGAAAGCTATACTCATAGTGAAAAATCTCAACGATAAAACCGAGCTAAATACTGTCACAGAATTCTGTTGCCTAGGGAGCACACGGACCAATGATACAATGCTATAAAAGAAAGTACAGAATAGAATCGAGAAGGCCAGCAAATCCTTTGGGATACTCTCAAAGCAGAGTGTAATGGCAGTGTGATATTAGGCTTCGGAGTAAATTTAAGGTTTGCAGAGTTGCACTGTTCCACCTTCTCTATGATTGTGAACGATGAATTCAAAATAACCGCGACTATTTCCTTGAGCAATTTTTCTCTCTCTCACACACGCACACCCCACCCAAACATATACATATATAATATACACACACACAAATCCATATGCATGACAAGCTTTAATGAGAAATAATTTGTCCAGATCATCTTGCCTGATATGTGCTAGCCTTGTGAACTTTAAAACAAAACCAACAACAAAAAAACCCACCAAAATTTTACGTCACTGTCCGCCTAAAGCCACAGAGACAATCCTTTTAATCTAGCTCTTTCAAGTTGCAAAAGGCAGATTAGCAATGAGGATTTATTGGGTGAAAGATGAAATAATCTAGCTCATAATAAATTTAAAAAATGACCTGGATCCTACTCATCTCTAAAAGCACATAGACTACTTGATCCTTTTCTTCATGGGTGGAATATTGAGAAGAGATAGTGCTTATATTTATTTTATTACTTTCATTTTTATCAGTAGTGTCATTGGCCGTAGTTTCCTTTTCCAATGGCTGTCTGTTTCTAGTTCATTCATTCATTCAATCGTATTTATTGAGCGCTTACTGTGTACAGAGCACTGTACTAAGCGCTTGGGAAGTACAAGTCAGCGACATTTAGAGACGGTCCCTACCTAACAACGGGCTCACAGTCACACTTGGTATTTCAAACCTTTCATATTACCTGAAGAGCCCAAGGCCTCCTGCCATCCAGTTCATTCTCACCAAATTCCTACAGAGTGGATCGACAAAGGCCTTTATTATTTCCATTTCTTTGTTGAATACAAGGAAGCACCTTATAGTTATAAAACATGTCTGGGTAGATACAGTGGGTAACCGGAGGATCTGAGGGCAGAATCAGGATTCAAACTCCCAATGTCTTTTTCCAAGGATTGCAATTAATTTAGGTTTGACCTCTGCTGCTAAAAGGCACTTTTCCACTCCTCATGGAAACCACCTTTATTTTTTAATGCTCTCATGCAAAAATCAGTGTACTTTCTGCTGTGTTGCACCACAAGGAAACAAACTGCTCCTATAAAAAAGAGTTTTGCAGTTTGTTCACTGTCTACCTCCCACTTGAGAGTGAGAGGAGCTGGCAAATAGAATTTTTGCCTCTGTATGAATAGGTAAATCAATCAATTGCATTTATTAATATTAATAATAATAATGGTATTTATTAAGCACTTCTTATGTGCAAAGCACTGTTCTAAGTGCTGAGGAGGTTACAAGGTGATTCAGCTGCCCCATGGGGGGCTCACAGTCTTAATCCCCATTTTACAGATGAGGTAACTGAGGCACAGAGAAGTTAAGTGACTTGCCCAAAGTCACACAGCTGACAATTGGCGGAGCTGGGATTTGAACTCATGACCTCTGACTCCAAAGCCCAGGCTCTTTTCACTGAGCCATGTGTGCAGAGGACTGTACTAAGTGCTTGGGAGGGTAAAATATAATAAGACTGCAGACACATTCCCTGCCCCAAATGAGCTTACAGTCAAGAGGGAGTCAGAGTTGATGGATTTGGAGCCCGTGTGTACCACTCACTCAGGACAGATAATTTAAACCAAAAGATAAGAGAATGCAGACCCCCTTTTACTACCTGGGGAAAGGGGAATCTGGTTTACAAATACATATAAATAAATACATATGCAAGATCTGATGGATGTTTTGAAGTCGGTTTCAAAGCAGATTGACATAGTGGTCTTTCACTGAAAAGTTGACATTTATCGTCAGGCATTACTGTTTTCTCTGCTGTTATGTGCTCCAGGAAAATATTGCTGTGATACGGCTTTGAACTCCTACAGCATCTTTCACTGGGGGATCTTTCCCTTCCAGTAAAGAAGAATTTCACCTTCAAACAGTTGTGAGAGTTTGAAGCCCTGATGATAGACTATTTTGGTAAGGATCATGACTCACTAGCATTAAGGAGCGCTGACAGAGAGGCAGTACTGGACGACTGCTAAAGGACGCGCTCACTGAGGGCAAACAGTGAGTCTACCAACTCTACTGTACTCTCCCAGGTGCTTAATACAGTTCTTTCACACAATAAAACACTCAGTAAGTACCACTGATCGATAGATTGACAACTTCTAGACCGTGAGCCCGTTTCTAGACTGTGAGCCCATTGTTGGGTAGGGACCGTCTCTATATGTTGTGGACTTGTACTTCCCAAGCGCTTAGTCCAGTGTTCTGCACACAGCAAGCGCTCAATAAATATGATTGAATGAATGAATGAACTTCCTAGAGTCTGGAACTTTCCAATAAAAGATAGCCTATCTACCAGGGAAATTTGTACATCTTAAGCCAAATTCTCCCATTGACAAAATCACTCCCAGTTATGCCTGGTTCCCCTGGAACTTGATTTAGCTCCTCCTGGTCACCAGAGTGCCATGTTAGTAAGTTACTATTTCTATGTATTCCAGGGGTCCATGGACTAAAAAAGGAGGCAGTAATCCCTTTCCCCTCTCCTAGCTTTGGAGTAGATTAATGAATGTCGTCAAGTTATCTGCAAGATGGAAGAGGGCCCCAGAAGTGCCAGTAGTGGCCACTGAAAAGACCAAATTTGAAATCCAGATCAGTCAAGACTGGACCCTACTGGTAACGGAGGCCTCTCTAGAGCTGTGGGACTTCCTTCGGCCTGCAGGATGCCAGGAAATACGAAGATTTTCTAAAAGGCATTTTTCAGTGACCTAAGTGATGTAACCCTCAGGGTTGGTACCATTTAGTACTGCTGTAGCACAGTTCCCATCATTTTGTAAGCCTTCTATACCATTTAGTCATTAATCTAAAGCCTCAACTTTAGGTTAAATCTCGGTTTAGAGAAACAAGATAAATCACCAGGGTGCTGCACTTGAATCTCCTTGTTATCTCCTCATTTCTTTCCAACGAGGTTGCTTCCCCTAGTGTCTTTCTATTTTTTTTCCCAACTCTTAATCCGACAAATCCCACTTTGATTACTCTCTCCTGCTCAGATCCGAGGAGCAACTGCCACCCCAAACAGGTTCTTCTGAATAGTAATAATAATAATAATGGCATTTATTAAGCACTTACTATGTGCAAAGCACTGTTCTACGCACTGGGGGAGATACAAGGTGATCAGGTTGTCCCATGGGGGGCTCAGAGTCTTCATCCCCATTTTACAGATGAGGGAACTGAGGCCCAGAGAAGTGAAGTGACTTGCCCAAAGTCACACAGCTGACAAGTGGCAGAGCCGAGATTTGAACTCATGACCTCTGACTCCAAAGACCGGGATCCTTCCACTGAGCCACGCTGCTTCTCCTATAGTGACTACGAAACCATCTGACAACAGCAAGGGATGTGTCCAAAGAGCTAATAATGATTCCACAGACGATCTGAGACCTCTCTTTGCTTTAAATTGTCACCAATACTTTCCTAATATTCCAGCATCTTGGCTGTCTAGCCTGACCCGGCTAGGTTGTAAAGAGATAAGGACGGCCTCATCTCGCTTCCCCATTGGAGGCTATCTTGTAGTGACAAGGTAGGATAATTAATTCCAAAGCAAAGATCTTCCAGTCCATCCCCCTGTCTCTAGGCTGGACTGCCCCATAACCATCCCAGGTCACTCAATTTACAGGTTGAAAATCTTCAGGAAAAGGGATTCCTTAAAATCCCTAGGAAATGAATCTCAGAACCTCAAAACTCTAGGTGTCAAAGAAACCCACTCAGATGGCTATCACATCCAGAAACATGCTGGGAAGGATCAGCATCCAAAAAATAGCGAGGGCCACTTTGCTGACCTGTAACCACTGTTGCATCTCCTTGTCACCACCGTCTCCTCCGCTCTTCTCTTCTTTCAGATTCAAGTTCCTAGGAAAGCAGAATTTCTTGCTGTAAAGAGCTTTACGACCCTGGGATGAAAAGTGTTATCTATCAGTAGGCGCAAAGAGCACCATTTGAAAGCCAACAGCTGCCTCAAATCTTTCCCTAGGCTGTATGACAGTGCCCAGTCTCAGTCTCGCCTAAGTGTGAAAAATGATCTAAAAAAATACCACTTGGAGCTGGGAAGAGGTGTAAACTCTCCCAGTTGAAGGCGTCTTTGCTTCATTTTTTTTGCTTGAAAAAAGAGAAAAAGAAAAATCACGGAGAATGTGATCTGGGAGAAGCAGCGTGGCTCAGTGGAAAGAGCACGGGTTTTGGAGTCAGAGGTCATGGGCTCAAATCCCAACTCTGTCAACTGTCAGCTGTGTGACTTCTCTGTGCCTCAGTTCTCTCATCTGTAAAATGGGGATTAAAACCATGAGCCCTCTTGGGATAACCCGATCACCTTATAACCTCCCCAGCGCTTAGAACAGTGTTTTGCACATAGCAAGCGCTTAACAAATACCATCATTATTATCTGGGGATGCAAACAGAGCCATGAGGAAGGTGGTCTGGAAATGCAAATAGAACCTAGAATGGGCAACTCTCAGCTCAGTCACCAACCCTTTGTGACTCTGGACAAGTTTCTACTTCTCTCATGTTTATTTTCTCCTGCAGGTCAAATGAGCCACACTCTGCAGCCATTGTTGGGTTTAATTCTGTAGCTAGAGAAGGACTGGAGACATTCACAGCAAGGAGAAGGAAAATATTACCTATAAAACTATTTTCATCCCTGTTTTTGCATAAGTATATGAGACATAAACTTCCCCCGTGCTTTTTGCAGCCATTTGACAGCAGTATAATAGGAAACAATTGAAGATATTCTTCATCCACATTATCACACTGCTAAAATCTCTATACAATCCAATAGAGATCTATGCAGAGAACAAACTGACGATCTTATCCCTACCCTTTAGGAGCTTATGTTATTTGCCTTTATCAGTGGGATGTTAGAAAACATCACAACTATGAATAATATTAATAATTCCTTGTTTGTTGTACAAAGCCTTCATTTCCCAAAGTGCTTTCAAATCAAATATCTCCTTGGAGCCTATCCATATCCCTTGAAGGTAAGGAGAGGCAGGGGCAGGTATTATTCATTCATTCATTCATTCATTCAATTGTATTTACTGAGCACTAACTGTGTGCAGAGTACTGTACTAAGCGCTTGGGAGGCACAAGTTGGCAACATATAAAGACGGTCCCTTCCCAAAAATATTATTATTCTTCTCTGATGAACACATGGGCCTGGAGAGTTTAGGTGATCTGCCATACAGCAGGCCAGTGGCCAGCTGGGACTAGAACTCGGGTTTCCTGACTTCCAGCCTTAAGTTCTTTCCTTTAGGCCACCTCATTAGTACCTCTAAATTGAATATAATTGGAGAAATGTCGGCTCAACCTTCACAACACCGCTAAAATCCACCTTTTCCTCTCCAAACTGCTACCACATGAAGTCAAGCATTATCCCAGCCTGCCTTGACAACTGCATCAGCCTCCCTGCCTCCTGTCTCTCTCCAACTCCAGTCCGTACTTCACTCTACTGCCTGGTTCGTTTTCCTAAAAATTGTTTAGTCCAGCCCATCCAACCATCGCATCACACAGAAACTCTGACTTTAAGGCACTCAACACCTTGCCCTCTCCTACCTTACCTCTCTGATTTTCTCCTGCAACCCAGCCCAAACAGTTCGCTCCACTAATGACAACATATTTACTGTATCTCGATCTTGTCTATCTGACCGCCGACATCCTGCCTCTGGCCTTAAACTGCCTCCCTCTTCATACTTGACAGATGATCCCGCCTCTCACCTTCAAAACCTTACTCAAAGCACAACTGCTCCAAGAGGCCTTCCCTGACTAAACCCTCATTTACTCTTTTCTCCCTCCCTTCTGCATTGCTCCTGCACCTGGATTTGCACCTTTGATTTCCCCCTACCCTCAGTCCCACAGTACTTATGTGTGTATCTGTCGTTTATTTATATTAATGTTTGTCTTGCCCTCCAAACTCTAAGCTCCTTGTGGGTAAGGTATGTTTCTACCAACTCGGATATTATATTCTCCCTTAGTACAGTGCTCTGCACACAGTAAGCGCTCAATAAATACGATGTACTGATTGATTGATCTTTACCATTTGGTTTCAGGCTCTCAATGAACTCTTCCCTTCTTACCTAATCTCACTAATCTCCTACCGTACCTTGTATTAACATCCGATAATTATTTGTTAGGCAGGGGTTTCCATCCATGCTGTCTAAAATGGCTTCTTATAAGGCATTTTTGCTTGATTCTTTGGACAGACATCTAGTCATAGTCCCTGAAAGTAATACCTCTTGGCTGTTGCTGTTAGGGCTTTGTGGTTTTTCCTCCAAAGTTAATGGCCACCCACACATCTTCCCGAGATTCAGCTTGCCCCTTATTGAACATCGAATGTTGACTGCCCTCGCGGAAAAGCAGCGTGGCTCAGTGGAAAGAGCCCGGGCTTTGGAGTCAGAGGTCATGGGTTCAAATCCCGGCTCTGCCAATTGTCAGCTGTGTGACTCTGGGCAAGTCACTTAACTTCTCGGTGCCTTAGTTCCCTCATCTGTAAAATGGGGATGAAGACTGTGAGCCCCCCATGGGGCAACCTGACCACCTTGTAACCTCCCCAGTGCTTAGAACAGTGCTTTGCATGTAGTAAGCGCTTAACAAATGCCATCATTATTATTATTATTATAAAAGGAGCAAGGAGAGCAGCCTTGGGCAGAGGAATGAATGAATGATCGTCTCTCTCCATTGCAGACTTGCGATTTGCCCTTCCCAAGCGCTTAGTACAGTGCCCTGCACACAGTAAGCGCTCAGTAAATACGATTGAAGGAAGGAAGGAAAAGGAAACTCTGATTAATCATCTTTCCTCTCTGCAGGAAATCAGCTTTAAGAGGTGACACCGAGAAAAGGGTTGGAGAACTATCTTGCGGGGAGGGGGACAGTTAATTGGTTGTCTCTTCTGTTGAAGTCGATTCCCTAAAAGCCTGCTAAAGGCATGGAGCCATTTTAATGTCACGTTTGATTTCCTCACTGTAGCATAGTAACAGATTAAGAATGGCAATGACAAAGCTCGAGTAGCAGCTTTGATTACATTCTGATATTTAAACACCTGTAGCAGGCTGCTGCTGAATTGTGCCCACGAGTACATCTAGCCTTTTATTTGTATTCAGCTACTACATCTTCTAGTGTCTGGTTGAAAAAAATCATCTGATTCATTGCTTTGTCTCCATAACATTCCCAATTTCTCTTTAGAAGGCATTCACATGGCAGGAGGATTATTTGCTTTGGTCAAAGTCAGGGTCAGAGTGAAGGAAGAGCAACCCAGAATACACGAACCCAAAAGAACAAAGGGGAAAGGAAGAGGCAGAAAAGAAATTTCTCCCTGCTCCTTAGCAAATTAGTCTGGGTTGTCAGAAATTTCTTTTCTGCTTCTTTCTTGTGGGATCCACAGGTTCTAGGAAGTAGCTGTTTTTTGGATCCCATAGGATCGATGATTTGTATGGTGGGTGTGAACTTGCCAACTTGTACTTCCCAAGTGTTTAGTACAGTGCTCTGCACACCATAAGCGCGCAATAAATACGATTGAATGAATGAATATCATAGTCAACAAAGAAAGACTAAGAGGATAAGAGCACGGCGTTTGTCCAAATGTGAAGTCATCTGCAAATGAAGCACAGAGATTCTGCCAACGTATGAAGATGTGACACACGACTTTGGAGGAAGCTACTGATGTATATAGAGCGCCATTGATAGTGAAATTACCTGTGGAGGTGTGTGTGACTGGAAAGTCAATGTGGCCTTCCCAGACTGAGCCCCTTCTTTCCTCTCCCCCTCGTCCCCCTCTCCATCCTCCCGTCTTACCTCCTTCCCTTCCCCACAGCACCTGTATATATGTATATATGGTTGTACATATTTATTACTCTATTTATCTATTTATTTATTTATTTTACTTGTACATTTCTATCCTACTTATTTTATTTTGTTGGTATGTTTGGTTCTGTTCTCTGTCTCCCCCTTTTAGACTGTGAGCCCACTGTTGGGTAGGGACTGTCTCTATGTGATGCCAATTTGTACTTCCCAAGCGCTTAGTACAGTGCTCTGCACATAGTAAGCGCTCAATAAATACGATTGATTGATTGATTGATTGATTGATGTGGGACCATTCAGGATGCACCCAAGGGGACTGTTCTTGTTGTGATGTCGTGTTCGATGTTCGCAGCTCTTGTGTTGCTTAGACAACCGAATTCCATGACAGCTTTTACCTCTGTGTTACTAATACCAATATTCTTTATAATAATAATAATTTTGGTATTTGTTAAGTGCTTACTATGTGCAATGCACTGTTCTAAGCACTGGGGAGGATGCAAGGTGATCAGGCTGTCCCATGTGGGGCTCACAATCTTAACCCCCATTTTACAGATGAGGTAACTGAGGCCCAGAGAAGTGAAGTGACTTGCCCAAAGTCACACAACTGACAAGCAGCAGAGTTGGGATTTGAACCCATGACCTCTGACTCCCAAGCCCGGGCTCTTTCCACTAAGCCACGCTGCGTGGCTTCCCCGGTGCAGGCTGATACATCACCCCTGGTTTTCTTTGGACCAGAGGTCAGTGCCTTTTTTGTGCACAAGAGCCAAATAAAATGAAATCAGAGAGAGACAAGATACAAATTAAACCCACATTAATACGAATCTAATGGCTTTAAATGCCTCATTCCCAGCCTCATATTTGTGCAGGGCCCTCACACTGGTTGGGCCAGATTAATTCCCTCACTCCTAGGGACCCAGGACAGCATGGCTCAGTGGAAAGAGCCCGGGCTTGGGAGTCAGAGGTCATGGGTTCAAATCCCGGCTCCACAAATTGTCAGCTTTGTGACTTTACTTCTCTGGGCCTCAGTTCCCTCATCTGTAAAATAGGGATTAAGACTGTGAGCCCCATGTGGGACAACCCAATCCCCAGCACTTAGAACAGTGCTTTGCACGTAGTAAGCGCTTCACAAATGCCATTAGTATTATTATTATTATTACTCCCCAGGGGACATTATTACATCAAGCTGCGCGCGGTACAATATGATGACATCATTATGCTCTGTGGTTGCTTCGAACTAACAGCCATTGCCTCCAGTGAGCGAAGAGAAGAGAGGAAATGGACTGGGAGGAATGGGAAGCCAAGGCAGTGGGGAAAAGAAAGGATGGAATGAAAGGTGGGAGGACAAAGGAGGGGAAGGGGAAGAGAAGGGAGGAAAACAGAGGGAGTGGGAGGGGAAGGTGATTCAAAAGGCCAGGATTGGCAGAGGTTAGTCTCTTCTCTTTCTCCTTGCCTTTCTTCTCTCCCAAGGAATGGGCAAGGGCAGTGCCTTTAAATACTACTACTACAACTATTATTCTAATCATTATCAATGACAATAATAATCATAATCCAGCCCTAGATTGCAGGTAGGGTTAAGCATTAAGGTTATAGATTGGTGTTGCATATTATCTTTTTAGATGATTATTTTGTTAGAGACGAACCCTTAAATATATAGTTTTTGACTATTTGATATTTAGCCACACTGGGCTTCCCCGAATTGCCAGTTGACATGTCATTTGGCTAAGGAACTAAAAAATCATTATAAAACGAAATGCTTGGTATTTTTTCAACCCTATGTGGCTACCAGTCAGAACACAGGATAAAAGCCATAGCAGAATTATTTTCCCCGACTTAAGGTTTCCTAGGTTCATTTTCTCTAACTCGCTTTGGAATCTCAGGGCAAAGTGACCTGCAGCGCCTGGATTTGTAAAATGGCAGGAAAGATATTGGTTTTAGAGCACACGGATGAGAAGAAAATGTACAAATAACAACATATGTCTGCGACGTTAAAAGTATTAAGTAAACACGTTGTTGTACATGGTTGTACATGTTTAATAGGTGGGACCTATTAAACACGCTGGGAAGCGTGGCCTAGGAGTCTAGGAGTAGGAGTCAGGAGGTCCGGATTCTGGATTCACCTCCATTATTTGTCTGCTGTGTGACCTTGGACAAGCTGCCTACCCTTTCTGTGCCAATTTCTGCCTCTGTAAATGGGGATATAATGTTGGTTCTCCCTCCCTCTTAAACTATGACATCCATGTGAGACAGGGATTGTGTCTATTCTGATTGTCTTGTACCAGCCACAGAGCTTAACACAGCACTTGGCACATACAAGTGTTTATTATTATTATTATTAGCCAAAAGACCCAAATACCCACTAATTGAAAGTCACCTAATTTGGGGAAATTGCATTCACTCATCTTCAACACTCTTTCCAGACACTCTCTTACATCTTCCTCTTCTGTTGTTCTGCAAGAGGCTCGCATCCAGGAAGCACTCCATAAACATCGTTACCACTGTTTGGGTGGCATCACCCCTACTTAGCAAAGTCCCACGATGCCAGGAGAAATAACAAAGTTTTGAGGAGTCAGACTTAAGGGAACTGTTGAATCCTCACGCCTATACTGAGACGTGGCTTAGGAGAGGGCTACTGCCACAGAACATAGAATAACCCCCTTTCTAGACTGTGAGCCCACTGTTGGGTAGGGACTGTCTCTATGTGTTGCCAACTTGTACTTTCCAAGCGCTTAGTACACTGCTCTGCACACAGTAAGCGCTCAATAAATGTGATTGAGTGAATGAATGAATGAACTACTTCCTCTGGAAAACACAGGCTGTTTTGGAACACCAGACACAATGCTTCTGGGTAGAGCTGGAAGACGGGACCGATGTTTCAGCATTCAATTGATACGTACCATCAAACGACTACCACTGGCCTTGAAGAAATGGCTACTGACTCCTGAGGATCAATCTTTTTAAAAGCCACCTCTGCTACTTCCTTTAACTAAAGCATACAGTGATTGATTCAGTTATATTCCTGAAAGCTGGACAGGTACCTTTCAAGAGTTTCCCTCCCCTAGAGCTTATAAATATTCCCATCTTGAACTTCAGTGAGATGAAATGGATATTTTTAAAGACATCTGTGGAAATTTGGAGGCATGCCATTCATAGGGACTGGAGTTGCCTCAGGTATAAAAATCTGGATTTAATGCTTTATTATAGGAAAAGTGGACATACGTTGGAGGTGAAGAATGCTAGGGACCCAGTTTTTTTCTTTCTGCTTTTCAGAGATGTGACAGTGGTGTACCTTAGAGGAATACAAAAAGCAAGCCCAAAGGATCTGTGGAGGAAAGTCGTACATAGTTGAAAAGGAGACATTAAGTGAAACCCTAACTTCTCATCGCCATCATCATCATCATTTGTTAAGCTCTTACTATGTGCCAATCACTGTATTAAGCACTGGGGTAGATACTACTACTACTACTAATAATAATGATGGCATTTATTAAGCACTTACTATGTGCAAAGCACTGTTCTAAGAACTGGGGAGGTTACAAGGTGATCAGGTTGTCCCACGGGGGGCTCACAGTCTTAATCTTCATTTCACGGTTGCGGTAATAGAGGCATAGAGAAGCCCAAAGTCACACAGCTGACAATTGGCAGAGCCGGGGTTTGAACCCATGACCTCTGAGTCCACAGCCCATGCTCTTTCCACTGAGCCACACTGCTTCTCAAGTCAGACCCAGTTCCAGGCCCCCAGGGGGCCTACAGTCTAATGGGGAGGGAGAATGGATAATTTAATCCCTATTTTAGAGATGAGGAAACTGAGGCATCCTGGCTCCCTAGCCGGGTTTCTTTCCAGGAGGCCATGCAGCTCTTGCCCTCCAACTAAATGCACCCCAAATTGGCTAGGAATAAAACTGGTCCATGTTCTTCCTTGCTCTGGCAAAGCTGACACATACCCCCCAGATCACGCTTATTGACATTTTGAATATTTGATATGAGTTTCATTCATAAACATCACTTACTCTCACTGTCCACCTCCTCCTCCTTCTCGAAAACAGTGACAGCCTGCAGGACAGATATAAATGCAAAAAACTATAGTTAGAGAGTCAGCGTAACAAGTGCAAATCAAGTCCAATCTTCTAGACTGTGAGCCCACAGTTGGGTAGGGACCGTCTCTATATGTTGCCGACTTGTACTTCCCAAGCGCTTAGTACAGTGCTCTGCACACAGTAAGCGCTCAATAAATACGATTGAATGAATGAATGAATGAAAGTCAGAATGACAAAAACTGCAGGCCTTTACATTCCCAGGATCCGGATTACACCCCACCACATTTGTTAGTATGCTCACATGGAGGATTGAGTCATTTTTACATGACTATATCACCACCTAGGTTCATAGGATATTCGTGATTAGAGGATTGTTTAAGAAAAATGAGGAATCTGCATGAAAATGTGTACTCTTGCAATGGTAATTACAAGGTAATTTCAAGGATAAACTCCCTTGGCTTAAATAGGCCTGGCCTACTCTCTGCAAGAGAACACCATCAGTAATTACCACTAAGCCATGCTGCATCTCTTTTGTCCACAATCTCATTTGTTGAGTAATTGAACAGTATTTACTGAATGCCTAGTGTGTACCAAGCACTATATTTGGTACTCGGGGGAATAGAACAGTCAATCAGTCAACTAATCAGTGATATTTGTTGAGCACCTACAATGTGTGAGCCGTGTATTAAACACTTGGGAGAACAGAATTAGTAGACATCTTCCCTGCCCATAATGAGTTCACCCTTTAGAGGGGTAGAATAGACTGTGAGCCTGTAGTTAGCTTAGTGGAAAGAGCCCGGGCTTTGGAGCCAGGGGTCATAAGTTCAAATCCCGGCTCCGCCAATTGTCAGCTGTGTGACTTTGGGCAAGTCACTTAACTTCTCTGTGCCTCAGTTACCTCATCCTTAAAATGGGGATTAAGACTGTGAGCCCCACTTGGGACAACCTGATTATCTTGTATCTCCCCCAGCACTTGGAAGAGTGCTTTGCACAGAGTAAGCGATTAACAAATACCAACCCTGACCTCAGGACCTATGGGCCTTTCTCCACCATTATGTTGGTTCACTTTTGCTGTGATTTTGCACTGAGATAAGCCTTTCAGCGCCCTTCATCGATTTCATCAGAAATAGAAGCCTACCTTCTTACTGTAGGAAGATTGGGCTGCTTTGGGGTGTTGGGTTTTTTCGGGGGGTTTTTGCATTGGAATAACTGGAAGCTCAAACATCTGAGGCTCATTCTTCTTTACCAAAGAGTGTGAGTTCTCCTGAATTGCTATTTAGGAAATGTACATTTTGGGGTGGATCTTACTGTTTTCCTTTTCAATTCCATATTTCCACAAGCAACGCCTTGTTTATTCTTTCTTTTTGAGCCTCTTTCCAAGCTGGTGCTACGGATTTATTTAAGTCAGTTTTGATTTATCTACTGCTGAAGAATAGTGATGTAGTACTCCCCATTCACAGCGGTTTTTGAACAGGAGAGTTACATTTTATCTGTCACTACGGTGTCAAGTTGGAATGTTTTTTTATAGCTGCACCGAGGGCCAGGAACCTGATCCGCAAAGGCCATCTGCTCAGTGAATTTCATCTCGTACGGTACTGTGCGTTCTTAAATCATGACTGGGGTGGGTGTCGTCCCTAGATTACAGTTGAACAACTCCGTCGGCTCTTCATTTTTCATTCCACGATCCAGTCACTATACTCCCCTGGAACCACCGTCTCCTCATAATTCACCAACCTCCTGCATTCTACATGCCAAATGATACCCAGGTTGTGGTTGTTGTTAGAAAGATGTGCCTTGATGTCGGTTCAGTTTCTTAATCTTCAAAAATAAATTGCATTTGAATCTAGTAGATGGCTCTCAAGTGCGTTTAACTTCGGAGCCTTCTATTGTGTATACGGCGTTAGTAATGGTGATAGTAGTAATGGTACTTATTGGGGAGGGACCGTCTCTATATGTTGCCAACTTGTGCTTCCCAAGCGCTTAGTACAGTGCTCCGCACACAGTAAGCGCTCAATAAATACGATTGGATGAATGAATGAATGAAGCACCCACTCTGTGCAAGTGCACTGTTATAGGCTGGTTAAAAAAATCACTTTTTTTAAAAGGAAAAGTTACACCTGAGTTAAAACTTCCCCGGTGATATTAGGGTAAAGTACATCCCTGATCGATTTAAAGGGTTTTACCCTTCAATTTTGATTATTTTGAAGGAGGTGACTGCTATCACCTATTTTGGGAAACTCTACAAAGAAATGACTGTTGTTTATAATAATAATAATAATACTGGCATTTATTAAGCACTTACTATGTGCAAAGCACTGTTCTAAGCGCTGGGGAGGTTACAAGGTGATCAAGTTGTCCAATGTGGGGCTCACAGTCTTAATCCCCATTTTCCAGATGAGGGAACTGAGGCACAGAGAAGTGAAGTGACTTGCCCAACGTCACACAGCTGACAAGTGGTGGAGCCGGGATTTGAACCCATGACCTTTGACTCCAAAGCCCGGGCTCTCTCCACTGAGCCACACTCATTTATCAAAATGCATTTTAATGGTGATATTAGGGTAAAGTACATCCCCGATCGATTTAAAGGATTTTACTCTTCAATTTTGATTATTTTAAAGGAGGTAACTGCTATCACCTATTTTGGGAAACTCTACAAAGAAATGACTGTTGTTTATAATAATAATAATAATACTGGCATTTATTAAGCACTTACTACATGCAGAGCACTGTTCTAAGCGCTGGGGAGGTTACAAGGTGATCAAGTTGTCCCACGTGGGGCTCACAGTCTTAATCCCCATTTTCCAGATGAGGGAACTGACGCACAGAGAAGTGAAGTGACTTGCCCAAAGTCACACAGCTGACAAGTGGTGGAGCTGGGATTTGAACCCATGACCTCTGACTCCAAAGCCCGGGCTCTTTCCACTGAGCCATGCTGCTTATCAACATGTGAGAATATACTTCTCAATATATTCAACAAAATATATTGTTTAATATATCAATAGTTGTCATAACTTCTATCCTATCCCCGGAGTGCACTTTCTGACCCAAATCAGTGTTTCTAAGTTACAAGCTTTTCTTCCCTTTCTTACCTTTAGCTTTTAGTAATTATGAAGAAATGAATACTTTATCATCTTTCTTATGAAACCCCCAAGCCACTGAATTTTGGGACAAGAAATGTCATTGAAATTCAGCGTTGAACTCTAAAATGGCTTTGTTCGTTTTTTTAAAAAAAAATCTGCCTGCGTACTTGATGGAATTATATTCTGTGATATTTGACTGGGGAGTATGATTTTCCTGTACTGTACTGTATTCTGAATAGAATAAATTATAATCTGACTTTCTTTACAATAACATTTGTTATGATCCCCACTTCTGCCCACATAAGGAGATACTTTTTAATTAGTTCCTCCTAAACCTCAATTTGGCTTGGTATTATCTCTCCCCTTCATTCTTAAGCCCCTACACATACCCTCAGGCTCTAATTTCATTGAAGTGCACTTAAGGACTACAAAGAGTATTGCATAGTCTGCCATTAAATGCCAAATCAATTTGTGCATATTTATTCTATTTATTTTATTTTGTTAATATGTTTTGCTTTGTTCTCTGTCCCCCCCTTCTAGACTGTGAGCCCACTGTCGGGTAGGGACTGTCTCTATATGTTGCCAACTTGTACTTCCCAAGCGCTTAGTACAGTGCCCTGCATACAGTAAGTGCTCAATAAATACGATTGAATGAATGAATGTACTGTCACTGAGTTTCAGGTATTGCGATGGAGTTGGAAGCTTTCATTGCGCTGGGTTACCTTCTCCTATACGGAACCGTTTGATCTTCTTTTTGTCTTTAATAAGCACTTGGCATCTTGAATATGGCAACGATGTGAAAGTAGACAGCGGCAATGGTAAGAAGAATTTTCAATCGTATTTATTGAGCGCTTACTGTGTGCAGAGCACTGTACTAAGCGCTTGGGAAGTACAAGTTGGCAACATCTAGAGACGGTCCCTACCCAACAGCGGGCTCACAGTCTAGAAGGGGGAGACAGAGAACAAAACAAAACATATTAACAAAATAAAATAAATAGAATAAATATGTACAAGTAAAATAAATAGAGTAAGAATCAATATCAAAAGCATAAACCATGCGCTAAGCTTGAACACATTTCCCTCAACTGGGCATGACAAAGCAAAGGAACTCAAAGTCATTTATCTTTCATGAAGGGTATTTCACAGCCTCGCCTGCAACAAGATGGAAAAAGAAATTGTTTTGCTAATGCATCCAAACACTTCTACAGTCTCAGAGGATCCATTTCATTTAAAGTCATTGTCAACCAAATATTGCGCCCATATGGCCTCTTTCTTCCATCCTTTCCAAGAAGGTTCTTCTTGGAGCTCTTTTACTTTGATAAGGAAGATGACAAAAAGTTGCTGTGGACATTTATGACTGGAAATAATAGTTTCCAGCCCCCTAAGTCACGCTGAAGTCGGGGTTAAAATGAAAACACCTCTATTGTCCTGGGATCGGACAAATTCTGCAGGGACTGTGAGCCTAAACAGGGCCCGGACATCTCTCTCAGAGAAGCAGCGTGGCTCAGTGGCAAGAGCTTGGAGTCAGAGGTCATGGGTTCTAATAATAATAATAATAATAATAATAATAATAATAATAATAATAATAATAATAATAACAATAATAATAATAATAGCATTTATTAAGTGCTTACTATGTGCAAAGCACTGTTCTAACCGCTGAGGAAGTTACAAGGTGATCAGGTTGTCCCACGGGGGGCTCACAGTCTTCATCCCCATTTTACAGATGAGGGCACTGAGGCCCAGAGAAGTGAAGTGACTTGCCCAAAGTCACACAGCTGACAATTGGTGGAGTTGGGATTTGAACCCACGACTTCTGACTCCAAAGCCCGGGCGCTTTCCACTGAGCCACGCTGCTTCTAATCCCAGCTCCACTGCTTGTCAGCTGTGTGACTTTGGCCAAGTCACTTCACTCCTCTGGGCCTCAATTATCTCATCTGTAAAATGGGGATTAAGACTGGGAGCCCCACGTGGGACAACCTGATCACCTTGTATTCCCTCCAGCGCTTAGAACAGTGCTTTGCACCTAGTAAGCGCTTAACAAAGACCATCATTATCATTATGAAAGTTAAGAAACTGAGTAAAGGCTTGCTCCATGTACTCCACACTCTCTGTCGAGGTCGGGGGAGGGAAGAGTTGCCCTTTTTAACTCAAACAGAATTTAGAACCTGTGGAGAATCAGGGGAGTATAAAGAAGTTTTTTTAATTCCTCTTCCCACCCCTGTATCCTCTCTGCCCTCATTATTAGAGAAAGAAATGTCAAATCAAATTGTTGAACTTGCTTGTAAGCTCCCTTCTAGGCTGTAAGCTCCTCCTCGAAATTGTAACTCCTTTTGGGCAAAGGACATATCTACCAACTTTGTTGCATTGTACTCTCTCTCAAGTGCTCTGTACACATTAAGTGCTCAGTAAATAACATCGATTGATTGATTGCCACATCCAATATCTTGATCAAAGACTGGCTTGTCAATGATTGGTTTTCAATTATTTGTTATAAACTTGTACCATCAGGTTTGTCCTATATTTCTTGTTTTACTTTCCCCTCTGGTCAATTTGGGCTGATAACATTTGTCATTCACCTACTCTGAGCTACTCAAGAATAAATGACAAAATTAAAGAATTAGACCACCGACGGATTTATAATAATCATAATGGCCTTTATTAAGCGCTTACTATGTGCAGAGCACTGTTCTAAGCGCTGGGGAGGTTACAAAGTGATCAGGTTGTTCCACGGGGGGCTCACAGTCTCAATCCCCAATTTACAGATGAGGTAACTGAGGCACAGAGAAGTTAAGTGACTTGCCCAAAGTCACACAGCCGACGATTGGCAGAGCCGGAATTTGAACCCATGACCTCTGTCTCCGAAGCCCGGGCTTTTCCCACTGAGCCATGCTGCTTCTGCCTAAATTTCTAAATTTATGAATTTAGAGTGGCCAATCAGAGGAAGCCCTAGTCAATAAATGCCAGTTAGTCTCACATTCATTCTTATTGAATAGTTTTCAAATGACTTTATGACATTTTCTTCCCACCTAAACTAGAGAATCTACATGTTTGGGAATGCACCTGCTCTGAATTCTATAGATTATAAAGCAGATGATAAAATAATAGTGTACAGTAAAAGGTCACCCCAAGGAAATGTTCAAGCCCATTAAATTAATACTCCTTCGAACTAGATTCAGATGGAGAAAGTCATTTACTGAAAAGTAATTTAGCAGCGATGGAAATGGAAGAAAGGGAATTGAGTCTAAGGTTTCACTCCAAATGGTACTTGGGCTAGCATCGAGAGCACTGAGCAAAATGAGGGTGGAACTCACTGCTTTAAATACGGGCAAGATTCTTATTTCCAGTTTTGCAGACAATAGAATGAATCAACGTGCAGTTCTTGAATATAAACTGGGGACAGTGATGCAGTCGGACTGAAAGCATTACCAAGAAATCGCAGAAGGCCCCAAGAAGCCCAGGGGCCTAGGAGTCGTGAGACTTGGAAGCATAAATCAATCAATCAATCAATCATATTTATTGAGCACTTACTGTGTGCAGAGCACTGTACTAAGCGCTTGGGAAGTACAAGCTGGCAACATATAGAGACAGTCCCTACCCAACAGTGGGCTCACAGTCTAGAAGGGGGAGACAGAGAACAAAACTAAACATACTCCCAGCTCTGAGCAGTTGCCAACCGTTTGACCATCAGCAAGTCATCTAACTTCTCTGTTCCTCAGTTTCCTAATCTGTAAAATGGGGATTCAAAATCTGTTTTCCCTCTCCCTTCGATTGTGAGCCCCATGTGGGATAGGGATTGTGTCCAACCTGAAGCAGCGTGGCTCGGTGGAAAGAGCCCGGGTTTAGGAGTCAGGGGTCATGGGTTCAAATCCCAGCTCTGCCAATTGTCAACAGTGTGACTTTGGGCAAGTCACTTAACTTCTCTGAGTCTCAGTTTTCTCATCTGTAAAATGGGGATTAAGACTGTGAGCCCCCCGTGGGACAACCTGATATGCTTGTAACCTCCTCAGCACTTAGAACAGTGCTTTACACATAGTGAATGCTTAATAAATGCCATATTATTATTATTTAAGCACTTAAATGACCACAACCCTATTAGCACTTTGGAAGATAAAAATAGTAAGTGCTCAGTAAATGCCATCATTATTATTATTATTATTATTATTATTATATTTGTTAAGTGTTTACTATGTCAAGCATGGTACTAAATGCTGGGGTAAATGCAAATCAATCAGTTCAGACACAGTTTCTGTCCCACATGGGGGTCACAGTCTATGTAGAGAGGAGTCAGGCATTGACTCCCTATTTTACAAATGAGGAAACTGAGACACAGAATAGTCGAGTGACTTGCCCATTGTTATGTAGCAAGCAGTTGGTAGAAACAGGATTAGAACCCAGGTCCCCCGTCTTGAAGCCCGGGTTCTTTCCACTGGGCCATGCTGACTGTGAGCCCCCATGGGACAACCTGATCACCTTGTAAACTCCCCAGCATTTAGAACAGTGCTTTGCACATAGTAAGCACTTAATAAATGCTATTATTATTATTATTATTATTATTATTATTATTATTATTATCTTGTATCTCTATGCCGGTGCTTACGATGGTGTTTAGACCATTGTAAGAACTTAAATGATAATAATATTTTTAAAGAACATTTTAAAGGCCAAAAACCTTTTCCTCAGCTCTATGTGAAAGAAGAAAACCAAATCCTTCCGGGTTGCTCCAGAATTCCAGGAGCACACAATTGAGCGCGTGCTGGTTTAACAGACCATAGCATACGTTTCTGTGCTTTGAAAACACCATGTCAGAACCAACTCTGAACGGGATGCATCCAGCTCCCGGGAAGGCTTGGCTTTCCAAATGGCATGACAGACACGCGTGGAAAAGGCCAAAAACACAATGGCATTTTGCCTAGGCAAAAAAATGTAACCAAACGAAGGGCTCCATCGGCTTCAATACCAATATTAAGACAGTAATGAAATTTGGCTCTGTTAATGTACTAGAAGTAAATAATAATAAATAAATAATAATGGCATTTATTAAGTGCTTACTAGGTGCAAATCACTGTTCTAAGCGCTGAGGAGGTCACAATAATAATAATAATAATAATAATGGCATTTGTTAAGTGCTTACTATGTGCAAAGCACTGTTCTAAGCACTGGGGAGGTTACAAGGTGATCAGGTTGACCCACGGGGGGCTCACAGTCTTCATCCCCATTTTTCAGATGAGGGAACTGAGGCCCAGAGAAGTGAAGTGACTTGCCCAAAGTCACACAGCTGACAATGGGCAGAGCCGGGATTTGAACCCATGACCTCTGACTCCAAAGCCCGGGCTCTTCCCGCTGAGCCACGCTGCTTCTTCAGTAAATCTGATCAGGGCCTTTCCAACAGTAAGTGAGTTTGGTAAGCATTAAGATAGAGATGCAAAACATGTCTCCAAAGGATGGAGCATATTCCTCATGATCACAGAGGAACACATCACAACAATGTCTCTTCTTGAGAAAGAAAATTTAAAATAATTCAGCTTCCTCACTGTCCATATGCTTCATGATGCCTTAGCCCTCAAAAATATTCCCTCTCAACCTTCATCTTTCCAGCATGGAGTCCTAATCTTTTCAGTCTTTCCTCGAACGGAATCTAAGCAACATAGCTGCCCTTCTTGGTTGCCCTTCTTTGAACTGTCTCCAACTTTTACTATGTTTTCCAAAAATGCAGTGACCATAACAGTATCCCGTTTTCCAGTTGCAGAAGTGCCATGGTTTTTGAGTGAATCCGCCTTTTGTGGTGTTTTCCATCTCCTTCCTGCTGATACCCAGGATTCAGATGGCTTTTTTTGGCCAATGTTGCACACTGGACCAGTGATTTAAAAGAATAATCAACGATGAGGAGCACTGTGGCCTAGTGGAAAGATCACAGACCAGAGACTTGGAAGAGCTGAGTTCTAATCCAGGCTCTGCCAGTGGCCGGCAGTGTGTTCTTTGGCAAGTCACTTCCGTGCCTCCGTTTCCTCATCTGTAAAATGGGGATTCGATGCCTGTTTTAGACAGTAAGTCCCGTAAGGGACAAGGACTGTGTCTGACCTGAATTAACTTGTATCTATCCCAAAGTTTAGAAGAATGCTTGACATCTAGTAAGTTCTTAATGCAATGCTACTATTACTGCCAATGATTTTCTGAGATCTTTCTTCTGAGTTGTGACTGACAGTTCAGAGTCCATTGTCAAGTGGTTGTAGTTTAGATTGTTTTTCCCTTGGGATATTACACTTGCTCACATTGAACAAGGTGTCCATCAAAAGCAGTTTGAGCCCTGGTCACTGGGACACCCAATCATTATACATCTCCGTCTTGAGAAGTGGCCATTTATTCCTTCCATTTGTTATCCATTTTATAAGCCAGTTTTCTATCCAAGACAGAACATTCACTCCAATCCCATGATTAGTCAGCTTAGCCCAGAAACTTGTCGAAGCCCTTTTGAAAAATTTAAATACAATTTGCCTACTGTTTCCCCTCTATCTAAATGCTTACTTATCCTGTCGAAGAACTCATCTTTCCCTCAAACCATGCAGTGTGGCTCAGTGGAAAGAGTATGGGCTTGGGAGCCAGAGGTCACGGGTTCTAATTCCGGCTCCGCCACTCATCAGCTGTGTGACTTTGGGCAGGTCACTTAACTTCTCTGTGCCTTAGTTACATCATCTGTAAAATGGGGATTAAGACTGTGAGCTCCATGTGGGACAACCTGATCACCTTGTATCCCCCCAGGGACTGATTATCCTTTATTCATTCATTCATTCATTCAGTCGTATTTATTGAGCGCTTACTGTGTGCAGAGCACTGTGCTAGGGAAGGACAAGTCGGCAACATATAGAGACGTTCCCTACCCAACAACGGGCTCACAGTCTAGAAGGGGTATCTACCCCAGTGTTCTGTACAGTGCTTCTCCTCCAGACTGTAAGCTTGTCGTGGGCAAGAAATGTGTCTACCAACTCTGTTATATTGTTCTATTGTACTCCCCCAAGTACTTAGTACAGTGCTCTGCATACAGTAAGTGCTCCACAAATAGGATTGATTGATTGATTGACTGAATGAATGAAAGAATCTGCTTCATTGAAATAATAATAATA
This sequence comes from Tachyglossus aculeatus, assembly GCF_015852505.1. Classification (NCBI taxonomy): domain Eukaryota; kingdom Metazoa; phylum Chordata; class Mammalia; order Monotremata; family Tachyglossidae; genus Tachyglossus; species Tachyglossus aculeatus. Next base: position 36,030,202 of record NC_052067.1, on the reverse strand, counting down.
AATAATGATGGCATTTCTTAAGCGCTTACTATGTGCCAAGCACTGTTCTAAGCACTGGGGAGGTTACAAGGAGATCAGGTTGTCCCACGGGGGGCTCACAGTCTTCATCCCCATTTTACAGATGAGGGAACTGAGGCACAGAGAAGTTAAGTGACTTGCTCAAAGTCACCCAGCTGACAATTGGCAGAGTTGGGATTAGAACTCACGACCCCTGACTCCCAAGCCTGGCTCTTTCCCATTGTATTGAAGAGGTAACAAACACAGAGAGGTGGAGTGACTTGCCCAAGTGGTGGAATGGGGATCAGAACCCGGGTCCTCTGACTCCCAGCTCTTTCCAACAGGCCACACTGCTGCCTTCCCATCATTTCAACACTGCAGTAGTTTGGTTTGGGGTTCATCCGGATTGCGGGATCCCAAACCAAGTAGGAACCCCCAGGAAGTAGGATCTGGGATTCCGATTGGCCTTGAATGTTTTGCAGACCCTTACCTGCAGAAGCCTAGTAACTGCGTAGCAGGGGCCAACTGGCCAGGTGGTTTCCCACCTCATCTTGGCACTTCTGGTGGCCTCGTGCTAATCTGGACCTTGGCTCCCAACTGGGGAGGGAATCTGAGACTCACACTGAGTCCAACTGGAGGAGCCTCCTCCCCTCGAACATATCAAAAATCTCCAGTGGCTACCAATCAACCTACGCATCAGGCAGAAACTCCTCACCCTCGGCTTCAAGGCTGTCCATCCCCTCGCCCCCTCCTACCTCACCTCCCTTCTCTCCTTCTCCAGCCCAGCCCGCACCCTCCGCTCCTCTGCCGCCAATCTCCTCACCGTGCCTCGTTCTCGCCTGTCCTGCCGTCGACCCCCGGCCCACGTCATCCCCCTGGCCTGGAATGCCCTCCCTCCCCAAATCCACCAAGCTAGCTCTCTTTCTCCCTTCAAGGCCCTACTGAGAGCTCACCTCCTCCAGGAGGCCTTCCCAGACTGAGCCCCCTCCTTCCTCTCCCCCTCCTCCGCCTCCCTGTCCCCTCCGCCTTACCTCCTTCCTCTCCCCACAGCACCTGTACATATGTATACTTGTTTGTACGTATTTATTACTCTATTTATTTATTTTATTTGTACATATTTATTCTATTTATTTTATTTTGTTAATACGTTTTGTTTTGTTGTCAGTCTCCACCTCCTAGACTGTGTGCCCCTGTTGGGTGGGGACTGTCTCTATATGTTGCCAACTTGTACTTCCCAAGCACTTAGTACAGTGCTCTGCACACAGTAAGTGCTCAATAAATACAATTGAATGAATGAATGAATGAATGACAGACCTTCAGGTATTTAACTTTAGACAACTTAGTGCCATACGGAAGAATTACGGCTTTAATTATTTAACATATTTCAAAAAATTTATTCAAAACCCTTTTGAATATAAACTCTTAAATGTTCACAACTCCTTATGTGAAGTGGGAAGGCAGCAAGTATCCATCCCGTTTCACATTTTAAAAAACTGAGTTGGAAGACGATGGAGTGATTTGCTCAAAGCCAGAAGGTAAGAGGGCTGTGAATGCAATTCCTGTTGCCTGAATCTCAGGGAATTGTTCCATGCACCGGTCTATATTGGCTCTCCACGGAGTCTCTCAATCTGATTTAGAAGATTCGGCTCTTGCATCTTTTCCCAGTCATTCTGACAGGTGAGATACGAGACGATTCATAATGTATGGTTAAAGATTTCTACAGATTCATTGCTGGAAATGGTTTGAAATCAACCAGACATTAGACAGCTTACATTTCCCACCCGAAAATGCTCTTTGCTGGAAATGGTTTGAAATCAACCAGACATTAGACAGCTTATATTTCCCACCAGAAAATGCTCTGACTCACTAGAGACTTGAAACAATACCTGTTCTCCCTCCTACTTCGATTGTGGGATCTGATTTCCTTGTATCTGCCCCAGTGCTTAGTACATTGCTTGGCATATAGCAATGGTTTAACAAATACCATTATTATTGTTATCATTTTTATCCCTATGTTGACCATACATTCTGATTTAACTAGAAGTGGCACTGTGTTAGTACAGTGTTATTAAACAATTAGTTTGTTAATGATGTACATACAACTTTAATTCTATTTGTTCTGACGATTTTGACACCTGTCTACATGTTTTGTTTTCCGTCTCCCCCTTCTAGACTGTGAGCCCGCTGTTGGGTAGGGACCGTCTCTATATGTTGCCAACTTGTACTACCCAAGCGCTTAGTATAGTGCTCTGCACACAGTAGGCGCTCAATAAATACGATTGAATGAATGAATACTGTGAGCAGAGCACTGTAGCAAGCACTGGGGAAAATACAACTGAGCTGGTAGATGTGATCCCTGGACCATTTTAGAAAAACATAAAAATACTTTGGGTCTAGGATGACTGGGGTTCGATCAGAAGCCTACCTTGCAGCAATCCTCAAACAAGAGCATACTCAGTATGCTCTGTAAAGATTTATTAGTCTATTTATTTTATTTGTACATATTTATTCTATTTCTTTTATTTTGTTAATATCTTTTGTTTTGTTGTCTGTCTCCCCCTTCTAGACTGTGGACCCGCTTTTGGGTAGGGACCGTCTCTATATGTTGCCAACTTGGACTTCCCAAACACTTAGTACAGTGCTCTGCACCCAGTAAGCGCTCAATAAATATAATTGAATGAATGAACGAATGAATATGTTCTCAGTTTACTTTCTGTGATATATACCAACAACGGTGGTCCTTCTTAAGCACTTACTATGTGCAAAGCGCTATATTAAGTGCTGAAGTGATAGCAGATAATTAGGTCAGACACAGTCCACGTCCCATATGGGGCTCACAGCGTAAAGTGGAGGGAGAATAGGTATTTGCTTCCCGTTTTACAAATGAGGGAACCGAAGCACAGAGATGTTTAGTGACTTGCCCAAGATTACACAGCAAGCAAGCAGTGGAGGAAGAATTGGAACCCAGGTCTCCTGCTTCCAAAGCCAGAGAGGAAGGGGGAAAAGCAACAGCTTGGGTAATTAAATGCGTGGAAAGAAGAACTGATTGCAAATATTGATGAGAAAACACTGAATAAACTGAACTGAGGAGAGATTGGTGTGTGAAATTATCAAGAATCAGAGGGTCTTCTGTAGGAAAAAGCAACCTGAAAATTACTGGAATTAGGGAGAACATCTGCCCTGGATGCTCTTTGTTTCAGGAATTAGCTAAATTGATGCATTTTTCTTCTCATGCTATTACACTGCTGTATAGCCCGTAGGGGTCCAATGCTTACTGACTAAGGTGTTCTGCACACAGATGGTTAGATAGGAATATCACTATTTGGATCCAGAAAAGCTAAATTTCCTTTCTTTTACCAGACACTTCTAAATAAACCATTATCAGCCAATAAAGCTGATGAATTTCCCTATGCCTAGTTACCCTGGTCATCAAATTGGAAAACAGTAATCCAGCATACTGATCTCAAACAGGAATCTCTGTTTTGTTGATAACAAGCTCCTAAGACAATGTGGTATATAATTTATAAGATAACTCTAAAAAGGCAAATAGATGTGGATATAGAGGACACACATAGACACAGATCACTAGGTCATAGTCCTGGATGAGAAACCAAGAATCAGGTTATAAAATCTTGAAAATGGTGGTTTGTGAAAATCCCAGCATGCTAACATATTTGGGAATGGCAGAAAAAAATTAATTTATAAATTCTCAGTCTCTAGACTGCAAGTGTTAGACATTGCCATGATAGTTGAGAGACAGAGTTCTCTGATAATGAAAACAAGCCCCCAACTTCACACTTCTAATGTATAAATTCACTGGTTTCTTTCAGACAATTAAAAGTAGTTCAGCTTGATCTTTCAAAGTTTGCTGTAGCTGGGTAACACAAATACTTTACATTTATCTAACGGAGACGTTCTCCCCAATTAAATTTCACATTCCCATCAAGATTCTGAAAAAGATATAAGGCAGAATTGCTATTTTTTCTTCCTCTTCCTTCACTTTCCAGCATTTGTTGACACTTAAATAAGTGCTGAATGAATACCACCAATTGGTTAGGGGATATTGGTAGGCTGTTGGTATTGTTTTGATTGAAAACTGGAATAACAGGATAGTAAGCCTTCCCTCAGCCATGAAAATATCAGGAAGGGAAGGGGCATATATCAATCAATCAATCAATCAATCAATCAATCGTATTTATTGAGTGCTTACTGTGTGCAGAGCACTGTACTAAGCGCTTGGGAAGTACAGGTTGGCAACACATAGAGACAGTCCCTACCCAACAGTGGGCTCACAGTCTAAAAGGGAGAGACAGAGAACAAAACCAAACATACTAACAAAATAAAATAAATAGAATAGATATGTACAAGTAAAATAAGTAAATAAATAAAGTAAAATAAATAAATAAATAAAGTAAAATAAAGTAAAATAAATAAATAAATAAGTAAAATAAATAAATAAAGTAAAATAAATAAATAAAGTAAAATAAATAAATAAAGTAAAATAAATAAGTAAATAAGCAAAATAAATAAATAAATAAATATATGGCTATTGGCTTTAAACTACTTAGCCAACTCTCTTCCTGCTGCTCATCTACTATATCCCTCCAGTACACCCCAGCTCACCCTCTTCATTCCTCTCAAACTCACCGACTAGCTGTGACTTGTTTTCCTCTCTCCCTTCCTGATATTCCCGCTGCCTGTTTCCATCTCTCCCTGCCTGACTTCCTGCTCAGTCCTCAAACGTGCCTGGACCTCCCTCCCACTTCAAATTCTTCAAAGCACAACCCCTTTTTATTATTATTATGAGTAACAATAATGATGATGGTGATGATGATAATAGTACCGGCATTTGTCAAGTGCTTACTATGTGCCAGACACTGTACTAAACACTGGGGTGGATACAAGCAAATCGAGCTGGACACAGTCCCCGCAGTCTTAATCTATCATTTTACAGAGAAGGCAACCGAGGCACCGAGAAATGAAAGGACTTGTTCAAGGTCACACGGCAGACAAGTGGCAGAGCAGGATTAGAACCCATGACCATCTGATTCCCAGGCTTGGGCTCTAGCCACTACGCCATGCTACTTCTCAAAGTCTTTCTGAAATAGCATCTCCTCCGGGAGGCCTCCCCTGATTAACATCTAATCCCTCTCTCCTATTGCCGTGTTGGCTTTTCTACACCATTTCTGCATTTAAGTACTCACTTCTGCCCATAGTGCTTATGTATATATCTAACATCAGTCAATGAATCATATTTCTTGAGCATTTAATATGTGTAGAGAACTATACTAAGCGCTTGGCAGAGTATAATAAAACAAAATTAGCAGACTCATCCCCTGCCCAGAATGAGTTTACAGTCTAGAAGGCAAGACAGACATTAATATAAACACACTCTTTTACTTAAACCCTGTACATAATCCCTTTATCTTTTTCCACCTACCTCAGTGGAAAGAGCCCGGGCTTTGGAGTCAGAGGTCATGGGTTCAAATCCCGGCTCCGCCAATTGTCAGCTGTGTGACTTTGGGCAAGTCACTTCACTTCTCTGGACCTCAGTTCCCTCATTTGTAAAATGGGGATGAAGACTGTGAGCCCCCCGTGGGACAACCTGATCACCTTGAAACCTCCCCGGTGCTTAGAACAGTGCTTTGCACATAGTAAGTGCTTAATAAATGCCATCATTAATTACCTGCTCACCTCCCTTCTTCCTCTCCTTCCATGGTTCAGAGGGAATCTATTTTTATCTGCGAGAGGAGGGTGATGTGGATAATTTAGCCGTTTCAACTCAAGGGATCAAATACTCTTTAGGATGGCACCGGGTCCTGTCTTGCATTTCTCCCAAGTGCTTAGCACAGTGCTCATGACACAGTAGATGCTCACTGAATACTACTGATTGAGTGATAGGTACTGGAGACAGTGGGAGACTATTTAACTGCTGATCCTGCTAATAAGCTGTAGAATAGGTTGGGAGGCAGGGCAGAAAGGCCAGAAACTACTATGGCCTTTTCCTATCGCATTTTAAATGAGTTACAGGATTCAATCTCCTAGACAGTGTTGTTCTGCTTAAGTGTAATATGATTATGAATGACTTCTAGACTGTGAGCCCGTTGTTGGGTAGGGACCGTCTCTGTATGTTGCCGACTTGTACTTCCCAAGCGCTTAGCACAGTGCTCTGCTCACAGTAAGTGCTCAATAAATACGACTGAATGAAATGACTCCTTTCTCCAGAAGGACTATCAGACCTTGGATTAGCCAAAGCAGTACAAACATGGTTCTCCTCCTCTCTACCTCTCAGCCTCATTTGCTGGCTCTTCTCTCCCGCTGCAGTGCCAAACTCCAGGTGTCCTGCAAGGCTCTGTTCTGGGTCTCTTCTACTCTTGGGGAGCTCAACTGTTCCCCTGGCTTCAGAAAGCACCTTTGGGCTGACAACTTCCAAATTTACCTCTATAGCCCTGACCTTTCATCCGATCTACAGTTCTAGATTTCTTTTTGCCCCCAGGACTTCTCCACTTCAATGGCCCCCACCATGACCCCTTCCACTTTAACAAGTCCAGAACTGAATTACTCATCTTCCCCCCTAAACTCGTCTGTCTCTGTCTGACACTACCATTCTCCCCAGCCAAGAAACCTGAAACCGCGACTCTTTACAGTTTACACTCATAGTCATGCTACGGTAAAATCAATCAATCAATCAATGGCCCCCGCCATGACCCCTTCCAATTTAACAAGTCCAGAACTGAATTACTCATCTTCCCCCCTAAACTCGTCTGTCTCTGTCTGACAAGAAACTTGCAACCGCGATTCTTTACAGTTTACACTCATATTCATGCTACGGTAAAATCAATCAATCAATCAATGGCCCCCACCATGACCCCTTCCACTTTAACAAGTCCAGAACTGAATTACTCATCTTCCCCCCTAAACTCGTCTGTCTCTGTCTGACACTACCATTCTCCCCAGCCAAGAAACCTGCAACCACGATTCTTAACAGTTTACACTCATATTCATGCTACGGTAAAATCAATCAATCAATGGTATTTATTGAGCACTTACTATGTGCAGAGGACTGTATTAAGTGCTTGGGGAAGTACCACACCTTCCCTGCCCATAAGGAGCTTACAATCTTTATGGGGAGACAGACATTAAAATAATTTACAGATAAGGGAAACAGAGTGTAAAGATATTTACCTAATAATAATTATGGTACTTGTTAAGTGCTTACTATGCTCCAAGCACTCTTCTAAACGCTAGAGTAATCAGGCTGGGACACAGCCCCTGTCTCACATGGGGCTCCCACTCTTAATCCCCATTTTACAGATGAGGTCACTGAGGCCCAGGGAAGTTAAATGACTTTCCCAAGGTCACAAACCAGACACGTGGCAGAGCCGGATTAGAACTCAGAACCTTCTGATTCCCAGGCCCATGCTGTAGCCACTAAGCTTCGTTGCTTCTCAGCCATGCTGCTATGGGGCTGGGATGAATAACAAAATGCTTAAGGGGTACACAGTCACGGTCACAGCTGATACAGAGGGGAAGGCAGATGGGGAAAATGAGGACATTGGTTTTTTTTCATACTTCCACCAAGAAACTCCAACAGGCAACCCTTATCCTGGTACCATGGAATTTGGAAAACATAATTTCATGTCTGTCCGTACCTTTCGTGATTCTGCAGACTACAATCAGGTTCCCTCTCAACCTATCACTCCACGTTGAGAAAATAGCTCTTTTCCCCTACAGAAGCTGACCCATCTCGCTGAGAGTATCCGGGTCTGTCTGTCTATTCGACAGACCACTATCTAATTAGAGCTGTCTAGTATGAGAAAGGTCATTTATTTGGGGCTGAGGGCTTGGGGACCCATTTCAAGCCCTGTCCGTCTCAGCTGAATATTCTTCATCCCATCCCAACGTAACCTATGGACTGCCCTGAGCCCCCATAGGCCTTTAGTATGTGGCAAAACAACTGGCAACCAGGAAGATACACATCTTCCAATAGAGACCAACAGTAGGGTAGCGAGAGACTGCTTTTTCCCTCCATAGTACCCTTAAAAGGTCTGTTGATTCATTATTGCTAGTGGCCAGGCCTTCTAAATGTACCCTGATTTTTGTGATTGTCTTTTCTTCACCCTCAAACATGCCTCTCTAATAGCATTCCCTTCTCCAAGCCTTCCCTTCCTCCTCCACTTTTCCCAAGTTCTCATCTTCCTCTTCCCTTCTAGCCTCAGTTGTCTACCATCCAAAGTTAGGAAGCAAGGGGGAGGAGGAAGCATGCTTACTCATGCAGGTACAGGGCCCAGTTTTAGAACTGTGGAGAAATAGCAAAGTGAACAAAAATCAAAATCAAAGTAGAACATATAGGATTAATTATTTAATCACGTTTAATGATAGAATACTACACCAAATGAAAGCCCATGAAACTGTAATTTTTATATGCACTACTCTCCAGGCAGTCCCTAAAGTTCTCCAAGTTGCACACCTGACATATATATGTATATAATATAATACATAATGATATATTATTACGTTAGGTAGGGACTGTCTATATGTTACCGACTTGTACTTTCCAAGCGCTTAGTACAGTGCTCTGCACACAGTAAGTGCTCAATAAATACGATTGAATGAATGAATGAATGAATTAGTGCATATTGGATGTGCATCTTATATATATATATATATATATATACAGTGCTCTGCATACAGTAAGCGCTCAATACATACGATTGAATGAATGAATCAATATATATATATGTATGTATACATATATACACACACACACACACACACATATATATATATACATATATATATATAAACATGTTTACTCCTGGAGGTAATAATAATTAATAATAATTATTTTACTTTTTAAGTGCTTACTATGTGCCAAACATTTTTCTAAGCACTGGGCAGATACAAGGTAATCACGTTGGACACAGTTCCTGTTCCACATGGGGCTCACAGTCTCAATCCCCATTTTACAGGTGAAGTAGCTGAGGCCCAGAGACGTTAAGTGACTTGCCCAAAGTCACGCAGCAGACACATGGCAGACCTGGGATAAGAACCTCTGGTCCTCTGATTCCCAGGACTGTGCTCTTGTCTGATTATAATAATAATAATAATGGCATTTATGAAGCGCTTACTACATGCAGAGCACTGTTCTAGGCACTGGGGAGGTTACAAGGTGATCAGGTTGTCCCACAGGAGGGCTCACAGTCTTCATCCCCATTTTACAGATGAGGTCACTGAGGCCCAGAGAAGTTAAGTGACTTGCCCAAAGTCACACAGCTGACAATTGGCGGAGCCGGGGTTTGAACCCATGACCTCTGACTCCAAAGCCCGGGCTCTTTCCACTGAGCCACGCTGCCTCTAGAGTGTTTCTAGAGGAGCCGCATTGGGGCTCCACTACGGACCCTTCTTTAAATCAAGTCCCCCTTTCATCCCAAACACAAAAGCAGGAGAGAGGCAGAGGTCAGTGGGTGGCACGGAGTGAATTTTAGAGACACCGAGATGGATGAATTAAGTGGAAAGGCAACGGATTGGCCATAGGCACGCACATTTTTCATTTCTACCAACAGCCTTTTTTATGTCTAAATGATGTGCAAGCATAATAAAGTTACAGTGTATGTGAGAACGCTGACACCTGGGGCCCACAGCAACTTGTCAGTTCAGCTGAAGATATGTTTAATTCTCGGTTACAACAATTTCAGGAGCGTCAACCATTAGCTCGATGCAGTACAGAGCAAACAAATACAAGAAATTTCTTCCCTCAGGGAGCTTAAGGACACCCCCAGTGAGACACGCTGAATCATTCCGAATCGAAACGTTACCTTTAATAGGTGGCAGAGCCATTCTGATTTACTCCTGTCTGGGAATCCACGGCTTTGGCCGGATCTTTTAATGGCATGCCTGCTCTGCTATCAGCGAGCATTCCACTTTCCGAAGGATTCAAATAACCCAAAGCCTGGAAGTTAAGTGGATTCTGCTAGTTGGTCTGCTTTGGTGATTTGCATCTCTCTTTCTAAGACTTTGTGTTCTTCTGCCCAAGCTGGAGATATCATGAGACACTCTGTAGATATTTCTACGTAGGGCAAAGAAGACCAATTGGAGGAAAAATACCATCTGCCTTTAATTGTACTTTGCAGCATTGTTGAATTGTATTCTTTTTGCTCCCGCTGTGGCCCATATAATTTAGGACATTGCAAAATCCAAGGGTATTCTGCTTCGAGTTGACAGCTGAGCAGGTGACTTGGAAAAAATCAAAATTTAACCCTAAAGCGCTGCAATTTCTGCACGGGGTGGGGGGGGGGGGGCGGTGATTGTATGCATGTCATGGGCAGGGAAAGGGTCTACCAACTCTGTTTCATCGTAGTCTCCCAAGAACTGTAGCGCTCAAAAAATACGATTGATTGATTGACCATTGTATCTTCCAGTCAAATCTCATGTCAGCAACAGGCATGTTGAAATGGCCACTATCCCTTATCCATTAATAGTTTTGAATACTTTGAGCTCCACCATGAAAACTCTTTTTTCCAGTTCAGTGAGTCCACGAGCTGACAAATGTTCCAAACCCATATGGTTGGCTGATGGAGATAACCCAGATCCCTTATTACACAGAAAGTGGCCCATCTGACTCAGAATAATTGGATTTGATTGCGAAGTTGCGTCCTTGTGCCAAGGACGAATATGTTATGTCCTTAACAAAGGTATTGCATAATATTTGGAAGATTTTTTCAAACTTTGATTTTGTTTTCCTTGACCTAGAAAGTTCTTCTTGCATATGGAGCATCACGCCAGGACAATTAAGTCAACATGGAGGTCAGAGATGAAATTGGGACCTCAGTGAACTCACGTTCTTTAGACGTGCACTGAAGCGATACTTTTCCCAAGGAGAGATTGGGTTACTGAAATATTCCTGTGCTTCTGCCTTATGAGCACCTCCATGAAACTGCATCATCCTATCAATCAATCAATCAGTAAGTTGTAATTACTGAGCGCTTACTGTGTGCAGAGTGTTGAAAGTACAATATAAAAGAGTTGGTTAGCACGTTCCCTGCCCCGCAAAAGCCTACAGTCTAGAGGGGGCAACGGACATCAATATAAATAAATAAATTCATGCTGTGGGGCTGAGGGAGGGGTGGATAAAGGGAGAAAATCAGAAGGAACTGGGAGAAGAGGAAAGGAGGGCTTAGTCAGGGAAGGGCTCTTGGAAGAGATCAATCAATCAATCAATTGTATTTATTGAGCACTTACTGTGTGCAGAGCACTGTACTAAGCGCTTGGGAAGTACAAGTTGGCAACATATAGAGACAGTCCCTACCCAACAGTGGGCTCACAGTCTAAAAGATATGCCTTCAATAAGGCTTTGAAGGTGGGGAGAGTAACTGTCTGGAGGATATGAAGAGGGAGGGCATGCCAGGCCTTAGTGAGTAGGTTGGAGCACAGTGTGTGGGTTGGGTTTTAGTAAGAGAATAGCAAGGTGAGATAGGAGGGGGCAAGGTGATTTAGGGCTTTAAAGCCAATGGCAAAGAGTTTGTTGATGTCGAGGTGGATGGGCAACTGCTGGAGGCTCTTGAGGACTGGGGAAACACGGACTGAACGTTTTTGTAGAACAATGATCCGGGAAGCAGAGTGAAGTGTGGATTGGAGTGGGGAGAGAGAGAAGGCAGGGAGGTCAGCAAGGAGGCTGATACAGTAATTAAGGCGGGATAGAATAAATGCTTGGATTAATACGGTAGCAGTTGGGATGGAGAGGAAAGAAATGTTAAGGTTGAACTGACAGGACTTGGTGATAGATTGAATACGTGAGTTGGATGAGAGAGAGGAGTCAAGGACACGCTAGACTGTAAGCTCATGTGGGCAGGGAATGTGTCTGTTTTATTGTACTCTCCAAAGCTCTTAGTACAGAGTTCTGCACACAGTAAGTGCTCAATAAATACGATTGACTGATTACTAGGCACTGAAAGCTTTGACATCAATTATTTTCTTTTCCTTGTAACAGCCAGATGAGCGCATCGCCAAGATACTGTCCAGTGTCTACCAGTCGGCCACCAAGACTGTGGGTATGGCAGAGAGACTCCACCAAATCTGGCTCCCAAAATGCTCAGCAGAGCACAAAATGCATTGCTGGCATCTTATAGGTCCTTGTGATTGTAACAAAAGGGGAGGGCTTATAAAAACCTGCTACCCTTATCACCGGGAGGGATGGTGCAGAAACATCATTAAGAAGTGGAAGGAGGTGAATCCAAATATAGGTGGGCTGTGATCTGACTGTGAGCCTGCTGTTGGGTAGGGACCGTCTCTATATGTTGCCAACTTGTACTTCCCAAGCGCTTAGTACAGTGCTCTGCACACAGTAAGCGCTCAATAAATACGATTGAATGAATGAATGAATGAATCTGAGCAGAGCCAAGCATTTAACAAAGGCTTTTAAGCTGTGGAATATTAACATGTAAAGCAACCAAATTCTCTTTGTCACATGGAATATTTTGGAGCTATGCTAGGCTGACTGTGGTAAACTGTTTTCTTGATACTTTTTTCTACTGAACAAATCATGCGAAGAGAAAAAAAGACTAAATATTTTCCAACACAAACTAAACTAAAACCCAAGGTTATCAGAATTTTGATCCAGAGGCCATCTCTGGGGATAATAGATGAGGAAAAAATGTTCTAGAAAAGCCTCAGGGCTTTCAAACATCTATGGTGCTTTGTTATATTCCTAGGCTAAGAAAACGCAAATATTTCTTGGCAGCAGTTTCTCTCAGGGTTGCCCCCAGAACACCGATTTATAGGAATATCAAGAAAGGGGGGCAATATAAAAGGAAAACGGAGTATTTTAACTTCATTTCTACCTGTAGGAAAACATACACACACACACACATATATGTGTATATATATGTATATATATATATATATATGTATGTATATATATATATATATATATATATATATATATATATATATATATATCACAGTGGAAAGAGCCCAGGCCTTGAGTCAGAGATAATGGGTTCTAATCCCAGCTCTGTCGTTTGTCAGCTGTGTGGCTTTGGGCAAGTCACTTCACTTCTCTGGGCCTCAATTACCTCATCCATAAAATGGGGTCAAGACTGTGAGCCCCACCTGGGACAACCTGACCACCTCATATCCCCCCAGTGCTTAGAACAGTGCTTGGCACATAGTAAGCGCTTAACAAATAACATCATCATTATTATTAAATTAACTCAGATTGTCCTGGACCATTTAATTTTCCAAGGGTTTTAGTCAACAAAAAAGTTTTGCTTTGGAACTCCCTCCCTCTTCATAGCTTAATCTAGTTCCCCTGTCTATGTACTGAATGCTCCAAGCAAGACAACTTCACTAGATGGGTCATGTCAGGGGAATGGCGATGACAAAATATGCAATAAGTAGCTGTAATGAATTGAAGGTGAAGATACCTAAACTGGCAGGTCAGAATGAATTATTTAAACACACAGGGAAGCAGAGTCCCAAATAATATAATGTAACAGTGGACTACTGAGAGACTACGGCAGCAGACGGACTCAGGCTGTGGGGGGTGGGTAGCAACTGTTGAGAGAAGGCATCTTCTCCTTCAGCAGATGCTTCACAAAAATTGGGATCGCAACTGGTAGGCTTTAAATCAAAGATAGGCCTTATGAAGGACGAATGCATTAGAGCAACAGGGTATTATCTTAACATTCACATAGTGAAAAAGGTTATTCAGTGTGTTGGACAAAGGTAGTTGAAAAGGCCTTCAATGTGTTGGACACAGGTGGTTGAAAAGGCCTTTCCAACCACACTCTCATCATGAGTATTGTCTAGTCAACTTCAAAAACAAAGAACAGTTAGATGTGCCTATATCTAGTCGTCCTTTATATACTTTGGGGGGATGTGTGTGTTTGTGTGCGCATACGCACAAGTGCGCCTGACCTGCTTGACTGTTGGGGAAATTAATATGAGTGTCAGCGGATCGGCTGCAAATAGCCGCTGCGGGAGAAAGCTGAGCAGAGGCCATTGAAAATCAATGAGGTGAAAAGTCATTCCATTAAAATGAGAGGTTTTTGGCTTACTGCTTTCACTTAGGAACGGGCCTTGGTAGGTGGCTGGTTATCCTTTCAAACTCCTTCTAATTACTGATTTCAGGATATTGGCGATTCTCACTGCCTGGGTCACATGTTTATATAGTCTCAGCTGCCTGCAACTTCGAGGCAAACTATTTCTGTTTTGCATTTCAATCAATCCAACAAGAGTACATATTGATCATTGGGTGGAGAGCACTGTACTAAGCACTTGGGAGAGTATAAATGAATAAGCCCACGTGATCCCTGCCCTAAAGGAGTTTACAATCCTGCTGGGGAGACAGACCTTAAAATAAATTACAGATAGGGTGAAGTAATACAGAATAAAGATATGCACCTAAGTGCTGTAGTGCTTAAGAGAGAGAAAATGCTGAAATGGTAATTTGACATGAAAAGTGGAGGGATTAGAAATTAACTGGGAAAGACCCCTGGAGAAGATGTGATTTTAGATGGGGGGTGAAGAATGGTAAAGCTGTTATATCTGGTTGTAATGGGGGAGAGAGTTATAGGCAGGAGGAAGGGAGAGAGGGAACAAGAGGTCCACCGTGAGACAAATGAGCTTAGTCAGTGAGTTGATTAGCTTTAGGGGAATGAATAGTTAGAGCTAGGGTATACTGAGAGAGGAGAGTGGGGAACTAATACTAATGATGGCCTTTATTAAGCACTTACTATGTGCAAAGCACTGTTCTAAGCGATGGGGGAGATACAAGGCGATCAGGTTGTCCCATGGGGGGCTCACAGTCTTAATCCCCATTTTACAGATGAGGGAACTGAGGCAAAGAGAAGTTAAGTGACTTGCCCAAAGTCACACAGCTGATAAGTGGCGGAACTGGGATCTGAACCCATGTTCTCTGACTCCAAAGCCCGGGCTCTTTCCACTAAGCCACGCTGCTTCTCTAAAGGAAAGTGTAAGCTAAGTGCCATCAAGACGAGCCCTTATTTCCTTTTCCCCCTCTCCCTCCTGTGTCACCCTGACCGTGGCTCAGTGGAAAGAGCACAGGCTTTGGAGTCAAAGGTCATGGGTTCAAACCCCGGCTCCGCCACTTGTCAGCTGTGTGACTTTGGGCAAGTCACTTAACTTCTCTGGGCCTCAGTTACCTCATCTTTAAAATGGGGATTAAGACTGTGAGCCCCCCATGGGACAACCTGATCACCTTATAACCTCCCCAGTGTTTAGAACAGTGCTTTGCACATAGTAAGCACTTCATAAATACCATTATTATTATTATTCACCCCCCCCATCCAGCCCCGCAGCACTTAACTATATATCCATTATTTATTTATATTAATGTCTGTCCCCCTCTCCCCCTGTTGTTGTGGACAGGGAATGTGTCTATAATAATAATAATAATAATAATAATAATAATAATAATAACAATAGCATTTATTATGTGCTTACTATGTGCAAAGCACTGTTTTAAGCACTGAGGAGGTTACAAGGTGATCAGGTTATCCCACGGGGGGATCACAGTTTGAATCCCCATTTTACAGATGAGGTCATTGAGGCACAGAGAAGTGAAGTGACTTGCCCAAAGTCACACAGCTGACAGCTGGCGGAGCCGGGGTTTGAACCCATGAGCTCTGACTCCAAAGCCCGCGCTCATTCCACTGAGCCACACTGCTGTGTCTGTTATACTCTCCCAGGTGCTCAGTAAGTGCTCAATAGACTGCGAGCCCGTTGTTGGGTAGGGACCGTTTCTATATGTTGCCGTTTTGTACTTCCCAAGTGCTTAGTACAGTGCTCTGCACACAGTAAGTGCTCAATAAATACAATTCAATGAATGAGTGAATAAATACGATTGATTGATCGATGGACATTATGTATGAATCTCAGTGATGAGTCAACCCTGAATCCCACATTTGCAAAAGTTAGAGACGGAATTAATCAATCAATTTTACTGTGTGCACAGCACTGTCCTAAGTGTTTGGGAGAGTGTAATACAGAGCGGGTAGATGTGTTCCTGTTACTCTCTACAAAAAGAGACCACTCTTTCAAATTAAATTCCTGAACTGGGAAATAGCACAGTATAATTTCCCCAACACCTTTAAGGAAGAAATTGTCAGAAGTTTTTCTTATACCTCCTCTGCCTGGAAATCATGAAACGTCAAAGCAAATTGACAATATTGCTACTTGTTTAAAGCTGAGAGGAAGAACCTGCTTGATGTAATATAATAAGATCTTAATTGAACTTAGTTGCAAGAAGATGAATGACTATAGAATATGCTTTCTGCATAATGACACGTGTCAAGTCTTCAGGAAACCTTTATAGCGCTGTTATCAAGACTCAGTGAAGGTCTCAGGGCAGCAATCACGGAAATGTTGATGTTTCCTTGTTTTAATTTAACCAGCCAAGTTCCCTTCGAAAAGATCAATTCAACATTTCATTTTATTGCCTTTCTGCATACTTAAAATTCATAATTTGGTGCAAGAATAATATGCCCCACTTTTAGAAAAGATGACAAAACTCTGTAATTCAATTTACGTTCCTCTTTTGTCCTTATATTTAATTGTCCTGTCGATTGGCCAAAAATGATAGCCTGAGTTATCTATGCTTCTTTGGGTTCTGGTTTCTCTAGTGGTCTGTGTCCAAAAACAATGGTGTAAAGTAAACTAGAAGTCAGAGCAATCAAGCTCACACATTTACACAGTTATAAACTGTGCTGGGTTTCCCACCAAACATTAACCGGATCTGATCCTTCCTCTCCACCTTAATGACTACCAACCTGAAGATGCTCTCCTTATAACTCAAATGTAACAGACTTCTCACTGGTCTTCCTACATCCAGCCTCTCCCCTCTCCAGTCTAAACTGGATTCTATAATCCAGATCATCTTTCTAAAATATCATTCAGCTCGCAGCTCTCCACTCCTTCAAAACCTCCCATGTTTTCCTATTTCTCTCCACGTTAAGCAGAAACTTCTAATCTCTCACTCCAACCAGTGAGCTCCCTTTTATCTACCAATGCTCTTTTCACTCACATCCCCCAGGCTTAGCTCCTTACAAGCTAAACTTCTTATCTCTTTTCACTCTCAACTTTCCCTCCTCTACTTGATCATACCCTTCCTTCTTTCTGAATCTGCTAGACCATAGCTTTCCTATCTTCAAAGCCCTCATGAAATCCTACTTCCTAAAGGAGACTTTTCCTGACTAATCTCCCCCTTAACACTTAGGTTTCATTCACCTACCCTTAGCATTTACGTAGGTAGAAATTGAGGTATTTTACTTATTCATTCATCTATTCATCTCTTCACATTCTGGCTATTACTCATTAGATTTCCAGTTCTTCCTCTTATTTCTAATACTTACGCATAAGTTTGTGTTTGCCTATCTCCTCCAATAAATTGTAAGCTCTCTGAGGGCAGGGACCATGTCTACTTTGATTTTACTTCCAGATGTTAGCAACATGCTGGAAGAAGACCTTGGGGAAGTACAATCAGAATAGAAGACATGGTCCCTGCCCTCAGAGAGCTTACAATTTATGGAGGAGATAGGCAAACACAGACTTATGTGTAAGTATTAGAAATAAGAGGGAGAACTGGATTGATTGATCAATCATATTCATTCAGTGTTTAATGTGTGCAGAGCAATGTACTAAGCACTTGGGAGAGCATCATACTACAGAGCCGGTAGACGTGTTCCTTGCCCACAATAAGCTTAGCGTCTAGAGGGGAGATGGACATTGATATAAATATATAAATTATGGATATGTACATTAAGTGCTGTGGGGCTTCGGGAGGGGTGAATATAGGAGCAAGGGCTTAAGAGAGCTTAGTCAGGGAAGGCTTTGAAGGTGGGGAGAGTAATCGTCTGTCGGATATAAGGAGGGAGGATGTGCCAGGCCAGCAAAAGGATGAGGATGAGTGGTTGGTGGCAAGACAGAAAAGATTAAGGGACGATGAGTAGGTTGACATTAGAAAGTGTGTGGGCTCTGTGGTAGTGGGAGAGCAGTGAGGTAATTTAGAAGTGGGCAAAGTGATTGTGTGCTTTAAAACCCATGGTTCGGAATTTCTGTTTGATGCAGAGGTGAACAGAGAACCTCTGGAGTTTCCTGAGGAGTGAGGAAACACGGACTGAACGATTTGGAGAAAAATGATCCAGGCAGCGGAGTGAATTATGTTCTGGAGTGAGGGGAGACGGGAGACAGAGAGGTCGGCAAGGAGGGTGATACAGAAACCAAAGCAGGATAGGATATGCTTGGATTAACGTGGTAGCAGTTTGGATGGAGAGGAAAGGGGCGGATTTTAGCGATGGCATGAAAGGCGAACCCACAAGATTTAGTGACAGACTGAAAATATGGGTTGACTGAGAGAGATAAGTTGAGAACAATACCACAATAAATACCACTGATAATGTAATGGTAGCAATTTAAGATCTCTTTGTACCTTAGTTCACTAACTATCAAGCTTGGAGTAAGTCATCCAACATTTCCGGGTCTCAGTGACTCAATAAGTGAAACAGGGACAAGGCGGGAGGGGGGGAAGGGTGTCAAACCTGATCACTCTTTCTTACTTCCACGCGTCTCTTCAGCTTTGCTTTGGTTGTCAAGATAATTACAAGCTTCAAGAAGTATGAGGGGGAAGCTACAGGGCAGAGGCGGGCTGATTTACCATTTATTTAACTCAGCTTTAGGAAGAAATCACGAGTGACACAGACTTAAAGAATTTAGAGAATCTCAGATGTGTGACTGCGCTAGATTGTCAGCTACTTGAGAGTAGGGATTTTCCTGAACTAATTCCAACAATCCTTATTAGTGTCTACCACAAGCCCTGAGGCCTCAAGAAGCCTAATTTTCTGCCTTTCAGAGCAGAAGTGGACCGGTGAAAGGCCCTGCAATAGAGCTCTCTGAAGGGTTATGTAATGAGGAGGATTTTAATGAAAGTATCTATTAGGTGCTTACCATGTGCCAAGCAGTCAAGAGAAAGTTCCCTAATTCCCTAATAGCTCTCTATCCAAAATGGCACAATGAAAACATGACGTGGTTTGGAAGAATGTGGAGGAATTCAGTGTAAATATAAATGAAAAAGAAAGTAGAGAACCTATAACACTTTCCAATCACATCCTATAAAATATCATCATCATCAATCGTATTTACTGAGCGCTTACTATGTGCAGAGCACTGTACTAAGCACTTGGGAAGTACAAATTGGCAACATATAGAGACAGTCCCTACCCAACAGTGGGCTCACAGTCTAAAAGGGGGAGACAGAACAAAACCAAACCAAAACAAAACAAAACCAAACATACTAACAAAATAAAATATGAGCACATTGCATATTCTTTATGTAATCTCAGCAGCCTGGGAGCAAGCTAGCCTTAGGAGCAGTACTCGAGAGAGAATGGTTTTCTGGGGAGCGATTAGTTTTGTTTTTATTTATTTTAGTAATCAATGATAGAAGAAAAAGGTTGGGAGAAGCTCAACATAAAAAACGAAAGACAAAAGCAATAATGGCATTGTTAGAAATTTACGATGACATCAATTCCTTTGCCGAAAGGAAGGCGAAGCACTGCGCCTTGTAAGATTCAAAGTTCCTAATATAATAAATGTATGAGATATAAATATGCCAAAATGTGTATCCTCATAGTGAATGACAGTTGCATAATAACTCACCCTTCTGTAATTAATGAACCGTAGAGCAGCAAGAAGCAAAACACCTAGGGGCCGCAAAAATGATAAAGTGGCCCCTGCTGATGGAGGTGGATGCTGGTGAGGATGAGGTCAGCAGTGCTTTAGGCCATGTATTTTCCCAGTTTGCAGCTACAGCCTTTGCACTCCACTGCAATTCCTTCTTTAGGGGCTGGTGAAGAAGGGCCCTCTATTTAGCATTGGCTCGGGAAACAGGGCTGCAAGCTGCCAAAGACCAAATGAAAGGGTGGGAGTTGGAGGGCAGGAGGCAGTGGCTGCTTTGGCAGCTGCTGCAGTTGGAATTCAAGCTTTAAAAAAAAAAGGAATCAATAAATTAGATTACACAGGACAGTTCAGTAGAAAGGGAGCTCGAGGGGGAGGGGACGGAAAACCTGATGAGGAAGAAGGAAGGGCAGGAAGAGAACTGATGTACCCACAGATCCCCTCAAAATGTTCCCAGAAGCTGGAACTGGCCCCGCTTCGATGTCCCCAAGTCATTCAGCCTGGGGTACTCAAGAAACATCTTCCATCGGGCTGGAGAGGTACGGACTTACCACAGCGTTGTCCAAAGTGGACACAGTCTTTGCCCCTCACAGGGCTCACAATCTAATCTTATCTCCATTTTGCAGATGAGGAAATTGAGGCCCAGAGCGGGGTAAGTGACTTGTTACAGGTTACACGGTAGAGCTGGGCCTCCAACACTTACCTACTGACTCCCATTCCTGTCCTCTTTCCACTAGGCCAAAACCTCCCCTCCGCCCCAGAGCTCACGTTATTTACGTTGTCCTGGTTTTGCTAATTTATTGGTTTGATCAAGTTATTCTTTCTTTGTGACTCTTGTCTCCAGTTCCCGCTCCTTCACTCCTTTTTAGACTGAATGTTTAGGAAATGTGGTTGAATTTTTATCCTTTTTTCTATGCTTTGCACAGAGCAAACAATTAAATGCAAGAAATAAATCACAATTATAATAATATTAACAAAAATAGCTCTGTTAAAGGCTTTGGGGCACTTGCTTTGACCTCTGAGGCATCTGGCAGCTTATCTCTTCTGGGGATGGTCTTAAAGAAGGTATAAGAAGGCAGGGAAAGCAGTGAGCATTTTGCCAGCCCTGCCTCCCGGGAGACGGCATACGGAATGGGAACTGAGCACAGCAACACTGTGTATCTCCAGAGGATGCTTAAATGCACCCTGGAGCCCTTCCCAGAAAAATTCGGCTCAGTGTTAATTAAAATACACACTCTTCAGAGAGTGCAGTCATCAGGGAGAAGTCAGCTCACCCATGATTTCCCAGGACTGCCAACCAGCTCTGAGAGTCTAGCACCAAATCCAGCCCACGGTGAAAGTGTATAGATTTCTCATGTATCCCGAGGGCCTAGCAGATTTTTCCAGATCCAAACTCTTCACCCTTGACATCGCTGTGGTGGGTATAAGCAAGTATGATTTAAAGCAAATGATAATTTCCTATCCCAAGTGTCCTTCCTTTCCTTCAACTACCTCAGAACTGCATGTAGGAGAGGAACGCCAAAGGGTGAGTAGAATTCGTGAAGTGAGAAACATGTCTCCATGCTTGTTTGATTTGCCATATGATTTGCCAAATTTAGATTCTTACTCCACATGGAGATCTGCATAGCAATGAACCAAATATGAATTTATCCAAATTCTTACACAGCTCCAAGTTTTCAATGATGAGACTCAAAGAAGACATGCACTAAAGACCCTGGCTATTCTAAGATCAGGTCTGCTTTCAGCATCTGGTATTTTCTATGACTTTTAGGCATTTGTTATTCACCCCACCCTCATCCCCATGGCACTTATGAACATATTTATAAATTGTACATTATAAATTATTTGTTTTCTAATCAAGTCTGTCTCCCCCTCTAGACTGTAAGCTCAATGTGGTTAGGGAACGTGTCTATCAACTCTGTTGTACTGTACTCTCCCAAGCGTTTAGTGCAGTGCTCTGCACACTAAGTGCTCAATAAACACCCCTGATGATAATTCAATTGTGCATTAAATTATTTATTGCGAATCAGAATAACTGCAGAACAGAAATCCTGGTCTTCCCACCTAAATCTCCACCTCGCTGCAACGTTCCCATCCCATTTTCCCTGCCTCACAAACTGGTAACCTCAAATCATCTCTCATTCAACCAACTTGTTCAGACTGTAACCAAATCCTGTCAACTCTATCCTCACAATATCGGTCCAAGCACTTGTCACTTTCTGCCCCAACTACTACAGCAGACTCCTTGCTGAAGGCCTGCCTCTAGCCTCTCCTTTCCATACTTCACTCTGCTGCCCAGGTCATTATTCTAAAAAAAAAAAAAGCCATTTTGCACACTTCCCTCCACTCATTAAGTGTCTCCAATGGTTGCCTATACATCTCCACATCAAACAGAAACTCCTTACCATCGGCTTTAAGGCACTCAATCAGTTCTCCCTCTACATATTCTTGCTCCAATTCCCACTACAACCCAGCCTGCAAACTTTGCTCTTCTACCACCAAGCTACTCCCTTTAACTCGCTCTCTTCTCTCTCACCATCAGCTGAGATCACCCTCCCACTTCATATCACTCCCACCACTCTCCTCATCTTCAAAGCCCTATTATTATCATACCTTCTCCAAGAATCCTCCTGCACCTCTCATTTCCCCACCCCACTCTCCATCCCTTCTATGTCAGCTACACACTTGAGTCTGTATCCCTTAAACACTTTGACACTTACCCTGCCCCCGGCCCCTCAGTGTTTAGGCACCTAGCCTTAGTCTTTGCTTCTCCCCTTATCTGTAATTTCTTTTAAAATCTGTCTCCCCCATTAGATTGCATGTTTCTTGAGGGTGGGGATCAAATCTACCAACTGTATTTACTGTACTCTCCTAAGCTCTTAATAAGTGTCCTGCACACAGTAAGCGCTCAATAAATACCACCGATCGGTTGACTCATCACTCATTCATTCTGATATTTCATCCTGAAATATTCATTCATCTACATGGCTGATCTTTGTCCTTCTTTCAGTTTCCACTCTTTGTAAAGAAATCTGTAGTTTTGTCTCCTCTACAAGATCATAAACACACTGAAGCCCATTGTTGGGTAGGGACCATCTCTATATGTTGCCAACTTCTACTTCCCAAGTGCTTAGTACAATGCTCTGCACACAGTAAGCACTCAATAAATATGATTGAATGAATGAATGAATATGTTTTCATCATTTTTTGTACTTTCCCAGACATTTATCCCTACCGCTTGTTGGCTGGGTGACCTTGGGCAAGTCACTTCACTTCTCTGGGCCTCAGTTACCTCATCTGTCATATGGAGATTAACAATGAGAGTCCCGTGTGGTTCAGGGACTGTGTCCAACCCCATTATCTTGCATCTACCCCGGTGCTTAATACAGTGCCTGGCACATTCCCCCTTCTAGACTGTGAGCCCGTTGTTGGGTAGGAATTGTCTCTATTGGTTGCCAAATTGTACTTTCCAAGTGCTTAGTACAGTGCTCTGCACACTTTGAGCGCTCAATAAATGCGACTGAATGAAATGAATGAAAGAACATAGGAAGAACTTGATAACTGCTATGAAAAATATTACTGGTAAGCTTAGCTTCATGAGGCAATCAGTATTTCAGGGGCATTATCTAAACTGTCTCGATTTGCGCCGGGAAGTCGGTTAGCCGGTAAGCCTTCTGCACTGCAGGCAGATCCTGAGCTTCGGCATTTCTCAACAGAAGCAATTACAGGCAAGCAGACTTAAGGCCCGGGAGAAGCTCCTGAGTCCAGGAGGGAAATAAATAGTCTTCCCAACAGGTGGGTAGTACCTGTGACATCTTCCCAGCAGGTGGGCAGTACTTGTGGCATGGTGGATGATGAAGTGTATGCCTGGGTGAACCACTGACAGAGCAAGTCTGGGCGGTGAGGAAAGAAGGGAGGAACCCGCGGGTTGGGCCTCGCTTCCACTTAGTGGACCAGAAGTACGAGCGACAGTAACCGAGAGGTTCGGGACCGCCAGCAAGCAGGTAAATATTGCTATAGGGTCTCAAAGTGGCATTAGTTGAACTGTTCTGTCCAGTTTGCATAGGATTTGGTCACAGCCCACAAAATCTGGAACTAGCCACCAAACCAGGGCGCGTGATCAGCCTAAGTAGGGGAAACATTAATCTTGCAAGGAAGTTACTTTACAATGAATAAGGCAATATCGAATGACTGACAGAAATTTCCTCCTGAACTCAGCTGACAACTAACTCAGCCCCAGTAGCACGAGGATGAATGATTTCGATTGCCTTTTAGAGCCTGAATGCCGGCTCTGGTAAACGTCTAAATGACATTTTGACATTTTCAAAGCTGCTGGTCTTGGCTAATTTTAACATTACTGATCAGGTCCAGTAATTTGATTTGTTCTCCTTCAGCATCATTTTGTTTCTTGGTGTTTCTTATCATTTCCGTATGTACAGATTAGTAAGCACTTAATAAATGCCATTATTATTATTATTCACTTCTCACATATTTTCTTTATTCCCTCATTCCCCGAGTAGCCCTAACCTTTTCCCCTCCCTTCCCTGCCAATAAACCCTCTTGCTTGAACTCCAAGGGAAGCCTCAGCCTTTTAGTTTGAAAAACATCCAAAACTGGTTTTATAGAAACCCAATATGAGGTTTTCATTCTTTTTGGCCTTAAACAAGCAATACACCGCTAGACTGTAAGCTCGGTGTGGGCAGGGAGTGTGTCTGCTTATACCGTACTCTCCCAAGCGCTTAGTACAGTGCTTTGCACACAGTAAGGGCTCAATAAACATGACTGATTGAATGAAATAAATCTGGCAGGTTTGGAGTAATTTCAAAAAACTCAACAACAGAAATCTTTAAGCTCTGTGGACAGGGAACGTGTCTACCAACTCTGTTATATTGTACTCTCCCAAGTGCTTAGTATAGTAAGTATTCTATACACAGTAAGTGCCAAATAAATACCATTTACTGATGGGAAATTTCATGAACGCTGGAGTGAGAAAGCCCAGAACCCAATCTTGCACTGGATTTTCCCTCCCAATGTGATGGGATGGCCCCTCTCCAGAGTGGCACTTCCTGGTACCTTCCTCCTTTTCCCTTTCTCTTAACTTCAAAGAGAGTACTGCTATTACTGGCACCGACGATGCTGAACACGAAGCGCTAATGAATAAAAACATTAGCAGAGTGACAGTGTTAGTGGATTTCTGGTCCAAAAATATGTTACTCAAAAATCTGGAAACTACAGATTCCAGGAATGTCCAGATCCCAAACAATTTAGATTTTTATGTTGCTCAGTTCTGTTCTGGAGAAGAAATCCAGTAAATGCCACATCTGAATTAAGTTTTTTGACTTTCTCTTTCAGGTGGCCATTTCATATATGGGTAACTTGTGTAGTAATAGATCAAATCAAATGTTTCCTTACTGCTATTTTTGGTCAATGGAGGCTATCTATGCTAGAGGTGAGGCTATGAGGTATTTTAGCTGTGCTGTGGGGGACGCCAGGACACACAGGGGCTTCAACATTGACCACCACCTTGGAATTCTTTTTTTTATGATATTTGTTAAATGCTTACTTTCATTCAATCGTATTTATTGAGCGCTTACCGTGTGCAGAGCACTTTACTAAGCGCTTGGTAAGTACAATTTGGCAACATATACAGACGGTCCCTACCCAACAGCAGGCTTACAGTATGTGCCAGGCATGGTTCTAATCACTGGGGTAGATACAAGGTAATCAGGTAGTACACAATCCATGTCCTACATGGGGCTCACAGTCATATTGTTGCCGATTTGTGCTTACAAGTGCTTAGTACAGTGCTCTGCACACAGTAAGCACTCAAGAAACATGAATGAATGAATGAATAACCCCCATTTTACAGAAGAGGTAACTTGGCACAGAGAAGTTAAGTGACTTGCCCAAGGTCACAAAGCATATAAGTGGCAGAGGCAGGACTAGAACTCAGGTCCTTCTGACTCCATTCATTCATTCAATTGTATTTATTGAGTGCTTACTGTGTGCAGAGCACTGTACTAAGCGCTTGGGAAGTACAAGTTGACTCCAGGCCCTTGATCTATCCACTAGGCCATGCTGCTAATCTCCCTGCCTCTGGTTACCCATTTCAGAATGAGGAAAGACAGCAGTGACAAACATCTCAATATTTCAATGTGTCAACTGCAAGAAGAGGACTGGAACTGCTACCCGTTCTGTGCCCATGACAACAACTGCTTTTGATCCTTGCAGGCCACAACTCCCTTTGTGATTAAAAAATAACAATGACACTCATGTGCTATGTGCCAATCACTGTGCTAAGCCCTGAGGTAGCTACAAGTTAATAATCTGATTGGACACAGTCCCTGTCCCACAGTTTAAGAGGGAGAAAAGATATTTTACCTCTATTTCCAGAAAAGGAAAGTGAGGCATGGAGAAGTTAAAAGACTGTGAGCTTGTTGTTGGGTAGGGGCCATCTCTATATGTTGCCAACTTGTACTTCCCAAGCGCTTAGTACAGTGTTCTGCGCACAGTAAGCGCTCAATAAATACGATTGAATGAATGAATGAATGAAAAGACTTGCCCAAGATCACACGGCAAGCAAATGGACCAACCAGGACATCTGATTCCTAGTCCTGTGCTTTAGCCATGCATCCTCCCAAAATCCAACTTGTCATAAGCAGAGAACATGTCTACCCATTCTGTTATATTGTACTCTCCCAAGTGCATAGTATAGTGCTCTGTACACATTAAGTGCTCAATAAATACGATCGATTGACTGATTGGTATCATCCTCAAGGCCGATTGGCTACGAGAACCAGAACCCTCCTATGCCTCCATGGAGTTGATGTCTTTTGACAGCGAAGAAAGATTATTTGCTTGTAGCTCCAGCAAACCGCTAACTGGAGAAAGGAAATCCTCTCTAGGTGGGTAAAGATCATTTGCTGTGTACACAGTGCGTCGTAAGATAGCAAGGTAATCTTTCAGTAAGTCCATTTAAAGCGTGCATCTAGTTTCACGAAGTTGGTTAAAAATGAGAGTTGGTATCTCAGTTTGTGAATCTGGCTTTGAGGATAATTCTCTAGGAGAAAGCTGTCAGAGAGATGACGGGGAGACTTTCACCCTCCATAAATAGGCATTTTCTTGAAATGCTGACAGAGATCCAGGAAGCTCATCTTAAGCCATTTCTCTGAGATCCTGAATAAATCAACAACTGCCCAAAGAGCCTTCTGTTACATTTCAATTTACACGGAGAAAGGATAATCAAAAAATCCCCATGCGGTCCAATGTATTAGTGGAAACGAGACCAAATGGTAAAAATTCTAAGTAAAAACCTATCCATATTCTTCTCAATATCTTGCGATCTCATTTCCAACCAAATCAGATACTTACAGAGAATAGCTACGTGATCCCCAGATTAGAATCAAAGGAAAGAAAGTCTGGGCATCTGTTTGTGGAATAGAGGGAGATTGATGTATTCAATTTGTTTTGTTGACTTTACAGATCAACTCTTCCCACCAGTCTCCCAAACAATACAGTCAACAGCGTTCGCAAAACTCCAGAGTAATCTTTGTACACACAGAGGTTCCCACCAAGGACAGAACCAAAAGAAAAAAAAAATCAAGCCCCAAATTTCTCAAGATAATGGGAGGAAATCTGTTGGGGCACGTCATACTTCTAGCGATAACATTTTTCCAACTTCGCTTAGAAATGAAAACAAAACCGAGTACCACACAGCATGTGTAAATAAAACAAAATCACTTTCAGAGTTTAGAAGAGAGGAAACGGCCTTAGCAGGTGTCCTTGGGTGATCAGTTTAGTCTCTTCGAAACTGGCAAAACTCTGGGCAGGGAAACCTGCCTTAAGCCTCTGTAATGTAAAGCAAGTTCCTGCTCTGCCACAGAACCAGACTGTAAGATCTCTGAGGGGAGAGGGCACGTCTACCAAGTCGACTGTGGTCTACCAAACCCTTAGTAATAATAATAATAATAGCATTTATTAAGCACTTATTAGGTGCAAAGCACTGTTCTAAGCAATGGGGAGGTTACAAGGTGATGAGGTTGTCCCATGGGGGGCTCACAGTGCAGACCACACACAGGAAGCGTTCACTAAGACCACTGATTGACTTTGGAATCCTGAAGGACCTCGATGGACCTGTGGGTAGGAATTAGGGTAATTTCTTGAGACACGCCGCTTCCTAACAGAGTAAAATTCACGCATATCATACTACTCACTCCCAGAGTCCCGACAGGCACCAGAGACAGGGCAAAGAGAGTCACGGAAAATACCTTTTGAGGCAGGAACCAGGCTAAGAAGGCTGCTAGGTCTGCATCCCCCTCCTGCTGAATATTTTTCACTGTTTAAAGTTGGCTACAAATAAAAATACAACATAAATAAAATAGAATAGTAAGTAAAATAAAATAAAAATGCGAGGAAGCAGAATGGCAGTCGGAGGACTGGGGTTCTAATCCCCGTTCTGCCACTTCCCCGCTGAGTGACTTGGGGAAGTCAATTCACTTCTCTGCACCTCAGTTTCCTCAAATGTAAAATGGGGAGTCAGTATCCGTTCTCCCTCCCTTCTACTTAGATTGAGATCCCCACGTGGGACACGGGCTGTGTATGACCTGATTCCTTTGTATCTAGCCCAGTGCTTGCCACATAGACTCCCTCATAGCTCCCTCATTAGATTGGGACATTTCTGAGGACAAAGAAGATGAATTTTTGTCCAATATCTTGAGAAGCAGCGTGGCTCAGTGGAAAGAGCATGGGCTTGGGAGTCAGAGGTCATGGGTTCGAATCCTGGCTCTGCCACTTATCAGCTGTGTGACTTTGGGAAGTCACTTCACTTCTCTAGGCCTCAGTTACCTCATCTTTAAAATGCGGATTGAGACTGTGAACCCCCCGTGGGACAACCTGATTACCTCGTATCTCCCCTAGAGCTTAGAACAGCACTTGACACATAGTAAGCGCTTAACAAATACCAGGATTATTATTATTAACTTGAAACAATCATCATCACTGTCATGTATTAAATAATGATAATGATAAATAACAATAATGATTATTTCAACATAGCTTTTTTACTGTGGTAAAATGACCACAGCATACCTCTTCATGAATGTTCTTTCCTCTACCACTTTCATCAGAGAGAACCTTTGTAGTTCTCACATATTTTTTAGCCTTCTCAAAGAAAAAAGAAAGAAGGAAGACAGATGCTATACTACCAAAGCATGCTAGAAAGATGGAAGACAGATGCTATACTACTGAAGCATGCTTCTGGCATTCAAGAAATATGTGACACTGAATGTCTAAAAATATTCAGCAACAAGCTACAAAGAATAAAAAGCTCTCGAGTAATCACTATTTTTCAAGAAGAGGAACCAAGAGCCCTCCAGACAAATCCCAACTCAAGGTTTAAAAGTGGCAAGTAGCCCTGAAGATATGTTCTAAAATGATCCCGGAGCTCACGGAGGATATTTATGAGGAGAAAGTCTAATAGAAGAAGTACAATAGGAGATGAAGCACTCTAAACCAAATCAGATGTTTCTCTTGAAAAGAAGCTCTCACCTGGCCCCTTAGAATTGGGATGAAGCACGTCAGACGTCACAAAAACACGATAGAAAATACTGAGGAAGGTCTTTGCATTTCAGCAGCTAATCCTCTTTAATTTAAGGGGAACACTCTGTAGCAGCCATGAAAATAAATACTAGGTCATACACCCAGAGCCTAAAAGGAATCAGGGCAGGTCCAGAGAAAACTGAGCAGCAGACCTAAAGGAAATGTAATATACTTCAGCCTCTTCTTTCGACTCCACTTTTGTTTGGTTTTTATGGAACTATGTACTTGAAGGAACATGAGTGTACAAGCATTCCTATTCCATCAATTCAGTATATAGAAGTTTGCTACGACTGAATTGAGAAATTAGGAGATCATTAGAAAAATGTTATGTTGAATGGATATTCAGAGTTAGGAACCCAAATTACTTTAATTTTTATTTCCTTTATATATGGCATCTGTTAAGTGCTTACTATGTTCCATGTACTGTACTGGGGTAGATATAAGATAATGAGGTTGAGCACAGCCTATGTCCCATATGGGGTTCACCGTCTTAATCCCCATTTTACAGAGGGCATAACTGAGGCACAGAGAAGTTAAATGACTTGCCCGAGGTCGCAGAGCAGACAAGTGGTGGGGTCAGGATTCAAACTCAGGTCCTTTTGACCCCCGGGCCGATAGTCTAGCCACTAGGCCATGCTGCTTCTCTACATCTACAGCTACAGCTACGTATCTACATCTAAGCAACTCTTGATGGAAGAAAATCTCCAGAACAACAATTTTTCATTCATTCATTCATTCAATCATATTTATTGAGCGCTTACTGTGTGCAGAGCACTGTACTAAGCGCTTGGGAAGTACAAGTCGGCAACATGTAGAGACGGTCCTTACCCAACAACAGGCTCACAGTCTAAAAGGGTCGGAGACGGACAACAAAACATGTAGACAGGTGTCAAAATCGTCAGAACAAATAGAATTAAAGCTACATGTACATCATTAACAAAATAAATAGTAAATATGTACAAGTAAAATAAATAGAGTAATAAACCTGTATAAATATATCTACAGGTGCTGAGGGGAGGGGAAGGAGGTAGGGTGGGGGGGGAAGGGGAGGGATGGGGAGGAGGAGAGGAAAAACAGGGCTCAGTCAGGAACTTATCTGTCCCTTTCATCAAGCCACCTGCATTTAGGCTACGTTTATGTTTGCAGGAAAAAAGAAAGGCGTAGATGAAGAGGGGGAGAGGGTGTGTGGCTCAGAAATGTGGGGATAATATCAAACTGGTGATGCTGCGGCTATTGGGGATTTTTCGATCTTTCTGTAAGGCTTCTAAGAGACCCTACTGGCAGGATTCAAATTGATCAGACTTTGAAAATAGAACAGTGGAATCCCAGAGACCTACAAGCAGCAATCCAGGACGCATGTACAAGCACAGGAGGCCTTGCTCACCAAACTGAGGGGAACAGCATGATGAAATGAAGCCAACAAAGGGCCTAAAAAGTCCTAAGTTCTTGGCAGGCACCAAAAAGCAGCTTAGATTCTCCTGAGTATGCAATGCTAAGGAGGAGAGCAGAAAGGAAAAGGAGCAGTCCAGAATAATAATGATGGTATTTGTTAAGCGCTTACTATGTGCAAAGCACTGCTCTAAGCACTGATTATATTGGTATTTGTTAAGCACTTACTCCGTGCCAAGCTGGGGTAGATACAAGGTGATCAGCTTGTCCCACATGGGGCTCAGTCTTCATCCCCATTTTACAGATGAGGTCACGGAGGCACAGAGAAGTGAAGTGACTTGCCCAAGGTCACACAGCTGACAAGTGGCGGAGCTGGGGTTAGAAACCACGACCTCTGACTCCCAAGCCCGGGCTCTTTCCACTAAGCCACGCTGCTTCTGAAGGCAAAGGGCAACCAGGAGGAAGCCAATACAATCCATCAGGGGCTTTACTATACATGCCTGGGATCGTACTAAGTGCTTGGGAAAATACAATACGACAGAGTTAGCAGATGCGTCCTCTGCCCGCAAGGAGCTTACACCCTTCACCCTTCAGCTTCAGTGATTAGCAAAACTTGGGTCATTTGCACTTTAAGAAAAGTTACTTCTGCCTCAGTTGCCCTTCTCTATTCCTGGACAGCAATTTTCTCCATCCTGTTTCATTTACCTCAAAGGGAGAAGCAGGGCACATTTGTTCCTCCGAAGGTAAAGGTGGTGGGGAGGGGATGGAGTGGGAAAGGGTTGTTCTGATAACTTCTTTGTGTGCTTAGCCCCCACGGACTGCAAGGGCATTCCTATAACCTTTAACCTCATCAAAAATAGAAACGAAGCAGCCACTACACGTGTGGTATTTCAGACCATGAGCTCATTATGGGCAGGGAATGTGTCCCAGACAAGGACATCATCATCATCATATATATATGATGTATATATGTATATATGTTTGTATATATATATGTATATATTTATTTATTTATTTATTTTACTTGTACATATCTATTCTATTTATTTTATTTTGTTAGTATGTTTGGTTTTGTTCTCTGTCTCCCCCTTCTAGACTGTGAGCCCACTGTTGGGTAGGGACTGTCTCTATATGTTGCCAACTTGTACTTCCCAAGCGCTTAGTACAGTGCTCTGCACACAGTAAGCACTCAATAAATATGATTGATTGATTGATTACCGACTCTGTTGTATTGAACTCTCCCGAATGCTCCATAAAGAGGGTTGATTTATGGATGGTTTCATAATAATAATAATGATGGCATTTATTAAGGGCTTACTATGTGCAAAGCACTGTTCTAAGCTCTGGGGAGGTTACAAGGTGATCAGGTTGCCCCTCGGGGGCCTCACAGTCTTAATCCCCATTTTACAGATGTGGTAACTGAGGCCCAGAGAAGTGAAGTGACTTGCCCAAAGTCACACAGCTGACTATTGGCGGAGCCGGGATTTGAACCCATGACCTCTGACTCCAAAGCCCGGGCTCTTTCCACTGAGCCACGCTGCTTCTCTAAACCTCTAAACCTGGATATCCTTCCAGGTTTACACCAGTCAATTCCCCCTTTTGGGTGTACAGAGGAGGAGTTGGAAATAATAACAATAATTATTATTATAATCCTGTAATGTATTCATGGATCATTACAAACACTTCAAAACACTTCAGGCTGCCATATGCTAGCAACGCTTCAAAACAGAATCAGGCATGATCCCTCCCTTCTCTAATCACAAGCTTCATTCAGCGGGCAAATGAGATCACAGATATAGGCATGTTGCCAACTTGTACTTCCCAAGCGCTTAGGACAGTGCTCTGCACACAGTAAGTGCTCAATAAATACGATTGATTGATTGATAGGAAAAGGAAAGGAAGTTACTTAGGGGAGGGAGGTCATGCTCCTAAGATATATATGGTCTTGGAAAATACAGCAATTTTAAGTGATTTGGGGGGAGGACTTCCATAATTTCAAGTGGTTCAGGTTTGCTTTCCTTTATAAAATGCATGGCTCTCCACCATTAAAGAGGAGGTTCAGGACGTGAGCCCACTGTTGGGTAGGGACCGACTCTATACGTTGCCAACTTGTACTTCCCAAGCGCTTAGTACAGTGCTCTGCACACACTAAGTGCTCAATAAATATGATTGAATGAATGAATGAATGAATAAAGGCATGCATTTACAAGGAGGCTGGAGAATCCTTCCACCCCAATAGAGTTGGCCGTAAAAAACACACAAAAATCAGTAGAAGGGACTTCCTTTCTATTAGGTTTGCCACCTGAATCACAACAGGCAACCTTTTTAAACCCTTTCTATTAGACCACGCATTCTGATGGTTGCTGTACTGCAAATTTGAAACCTAACTTTAATCCTTTCTCGACTGTGAGCCCACTGTTGGGAAGGGACCATCTCTATATGTTGCCAACTTGTACTTCCCAAGCGCTTAGTACAGTGCTCTGCGCACAGTAAGCGCTCAATAAACACGACTGAATGAATGAATGAAGAAGTATTTGTAAAGACCCAAAAAGAGACAGAGAGGCGCAAAGGTAAATACACAGACAGGCGGACCCATGCAGATCCACACTCCCACAACTTAGTCATGCAGTTAAGCACAAGTTGTAGTGGGAGGAGGAAAAAAAAAAACCAAACACACAGCAGCGTATGAGTGCAACTGCCCATTCAGTCATTCATTCAATCGTATTTATTGAGCGCTTACTGTGTGCAGAGCACTGTACTAAGCGTTTGGGAAGGACAAGTTGGCAACATACAGAGATGGTCCAGAGCAGAGGTGGCAGACAGGCCTTCTTTGGGGCTAGAAGAGGTGGGAAATGTCTGCAGGAATTCTGGGGCCGATGGGGCTGATGCCCCATTGCTCCCTCAGCCCAGCGTTGGGGTCCCTACTGCCCATCAGAGCCCACATTTGTCCATACAGGGTGGTCTCATCATCATCATCATCAATCGTATTTATTAAGCGCTTACTGTGTGCAGAGCACTGTACTAAGCGCTTGGGAAGTACAAGTTGGCAACATATAGAGACAGTCCCTACCCAACAGTGGGCTCACAGTCTTACCTCGGGGTCCCTGCTGCCCATCAGAGCCCACATTTATCCATACAGGGTGCTCTCCTTACCCCGAAGAGAGCCTTTGGCATTACCCTGGAGGCCTCCAAACACATCCGTCCTGTTAATTCTATTGACGATGATGATGATGGCATTTGTTAAGCACTTACTATGTGCAGAGCACTGTTCTAAGCGCTGGGGGGGATACAAGGTGATCAAGTTGCCCCACGTGGGGCTCATAATCTTAACCCCCGTTTTACAGGCGAGGGTACTGAGGCTCGGAGAAGTTAAGTGACTTGCCCAAGGTCACACAGCAGTCAGGTGGTGGAGTCAGGATTCGAACCCATGACCTCTGACTCCAAAGCCCGGGCTCTTTCTACTGAGCCACGCTGCTTCTCTATTGTATTGTACTCTCCCAAGCGCTTATTACCATGCTCCGCGCTGCACTAAACACTCAATAAATTAATTCATTCATTCATTCAATAGTATTTATTGAGCGCTTACTGTGTGCAGAGCACTGTACTAAGCACTTGGGAAGTACAGGTTAGCAACATATAGAGATGGTCCCTGCCCAACAGCGGGCTCACAGTCTAGAATAAATACCATCGATTGATTGACCGACTCCTCCTTGGGACTCAGTCAATTATATTTATCGAGCACTTACTGTGTGCAGAGCACCATATAATATAAAATATAACAGACATATTCTCTTACCGTAGCGATCCCGCTGTTGGGTAGGGACTGTCTCTATGTGCTGCCTACTTGTACTTCCCAAGTGCTTAGTACAGTGCTCTGCACACAGTAAGCGCTCAATAAATACAATTGATTGATTGATTGATCTTCCTATCTAGAAGGGGAGACAGACAGTAATATAAATAAATTACAGATGGGTCCATAAGTGCTGTGGGGCTGGGAGGGGGGGATGAATAAAGGGAGGAAGTCAGGGCGACGTGAGCTGTCAATCATTCAGAAGAGATCAACACAGGAGAGCAAACCAGCTAGATTGCGGCCCATCGCATGGGAGGAAGCAAGGTTAAAAGACAGTACAGGACTTGTCAGCTGTGTGACCTTGGGCAAGTCACTTAACTTCTCTGTGCCTCAGTTCCCTCATCTAGAAAATGGGGATGAAGACTGTGAGCCCCCCATGGGACAACCTGATTACCTTGTATCTACCCCAGCGCTTAGAACAGTGCTTGGCACATAATAAATACCACCATCATCATCACCATCATGGAATGTCGTGTGGTTCCGGACTCTGTTTTACTGCACTCTCTGAAGCACTCAGTACAGTGCTCTGCTGACAGTAAGCGCTTAATAAATACCATTGATTGATTAACTGCTCTCCCGAGCACTTAGTAGAGTGCTCTGCACACAATAATGACTCAATAAATACTATTGATTGATTCAAATGATAAACAAATACATAAGTGCTTGAAAATATAGAAGAATTCGTAGAAGCCAGACTGTGAGCCCGCCTTCTAGATGTGAGCCCACTGTTGGGTAGGGACCGTCTCTATATGTTGCTAACTTGTAGTTCCCAAGTGCTTAGTACAGTGTTCTGCACACAGTAAGCGCTCAGTAAATACGATTGAATGAATGAAAAGTCAGCTCACCCTCAGGCTGTCTGAAATTCTGAAAATCAAGGTAAGAACCCTCTCTCATGAAAGGGATTTATGGTCCAGAGTCCGAGTAACTATGTGCTCCAGAATACTTCCTCTGGTCGGCCTTGCAGATAATAATAATGATGGGATTTATTAAGCACTTACTATGTGCAAAGCACTGTTCTAAGTGCTGGGGAGGTTACAAGGTGATTGGGTTGTCCCACGGGGGGCTCACAGTCTTCATCCCCATTTTCCAGATGAGGTAACTGAGGCCCAGAGAAGTGAAGTGACTTGCCCAAAGTCACACAGCTGACAATTGGCGGAGCCGGGATATGAACCCATTACCTCTGACTCCAAAGCCTGGGCTCTTTCCATTGAGCCACGCTTCTGCTTCTCTCATCCTCAGAGTCTGTAGGAAGTTTCTGCCTCATTCCCGAAGGAGCACACTAATGAAATAACAAACCAGGGAAAATTTAATATGTCAAAACCACGGACTCTTTGATTGCTTGTTAATATAACTAATTTCCAAAGCTGAGAAACATTACCCCTGAAAAGCCCTATGGTGATATTATTTTTAAAAGTGCAGTTCAAGAAAAAGACATGGAATCTAATATTTCTGACTTTTTCATATTAGTCTTGAATAACTGGGAAGTCGGTAACTTCCTAGGAATGAATGAAATCTTTTAATGATTTCTAGCTATTTAGGGACAATGGTGCCCTGAATAGCAATTCCTTTAGATCAGATAAAGTGCTTGTGGAATTGGGGCCAAGGAATTAACTCTAGTAAGGAATGGGAACCCTACTGGGAAACTTTACGCTAACCCCAAGTGACAGGCTGAACGTCAAGCAGCCCCTGTCTTGGCCAAAAAAACTCATCAGAAATAGAGGCAATCACTGTTTATATATTTGTAATGAAAGTAAGATACTCAAATATCCCCTCATCCAGTAGGCCTGTGTTGTGTGCTAGCGACATTCTTATTAGATCACATCTCCTAATGAAATGTCACTCTTATTCCTCTGGGAGAGAACAGGCTCTCTCAGTTGCTTGTCCTCTCATTCCTTTCTCATTTTTACCATTTGAGCTCTTCCCTACTCCTTCCTCACTTTTGAACTTTACTTCAAATTCTAGCTTTGTCAGTTACCGTTCTAAGCAACTCATCCTCATTAGCGGATTGTGTGTATCTCAAGGGCATCAAGATACGACTTCAGTTCAAAAGGCATCTAATATTAGTGCAATGCCACTAATCACGTCATTCCTCCCCCAACATTGCTTGCAACAATGAAATGCCCAAAGCTAAAGTTATTTTTTCCCCAGCAGGAGGAGGGCAAAATGACTTATTTTTGACTTCATTTATAACCTCTCTACAGGGCTTAGGGACTAATGATTACAACTGCCAATTCTTTCAACTACGACATCCCTAGACATTCACGTGAACCCCCTGGACCAATGAGAGGTTAGATCTGGCCTTGGTGAGGAGATTAGAGGTGGAAGTGAAGGTCTGTGATGAATACATCAATGCGGGTAAATCGAATCGACCAAACGGTCCCAAGTTGCAACCTTTTTAAAGACTTCGTATGAAGGCTCTCGGAGGTTCTGTGGGTACAGTGTTCTATCAAACTGTTGGAAATCATTGGCCAAATATTATTTGCGATCTCTGATGATAGACTGCCTAAGCAAAATGGAAAGCTTGACTCTTAGAGGCTAATGGATTTTTTTGGACAACCCCTGAAGTGACATGCAAAGTCATTGTGTCACCGGAGTCATCTCTCTAGCTTATCTGTTTAGCACCTAAGAGACTCCTCCAGACCTAAGCTGGCTCCCTCCCACCACTCTCCACGTGAGGATTGACTGCTTGCCTGTAGGTCTAGGGCATCGTTTCTATGAACAATCACGATTAGCTATTGCTAACCATCGTTAGCACGATGACCAATTACTCATTGACTCATAGGACTATTAGCACGGTCAGCCCTGGGCGGGTGGTTTTCTCCGGCCGCGGTCGTCTATCGGCTCCCTCACTGGCAAGCGTCTCTGGGACAAGGGAAGGGGAGGAAAGAACATGCGAGGGGTGATCTAGTATTCCCATTTCTCTCCCTACCTGGATGAGACTTCCCCTTCCCAATTTACTGAAGCTGAGCCCGCGGCCTCCTGAGCCCGGTTGGCTAGGGCTGAGATTCCGGCACGCCTCCTGCACACCATCCCAGGAAATCGACCAGTTCTGCGGGAAGGAGGGGGAGTTCTGCCTAGGGAAGGGGAGTGATTGGAGGGAAAACCTGCTCCATCCGACTGTGCTTGGGGATGACTTTTGGTGGGGGTAGGGGTAGTGGAAGTTTGCACAGTTGGGGTCACCTTGTGAGGTGTTCTGGCCCCCCCCCCTCCACTCCCAGGCTAGGTTGCCGAAGAGTGCCTCTGTTAATTCAGTAGACTATTTCAGTTACTATTCAATCTCCAACCCGATATATTGGTTCTGCCCCAGGGCTTCTGCAGCCAAGGGTGGATCGGGTAGTGGTAGGGACTCTAGAATGAGGGCCCAGGATCCCAAAGAGGATGATGAATTGCCTTCCTCCTCATATCAGACAGACAATTACTCTCCCTCCCTTCCGAACCTTATTGAAAGCACTGTATCTCCTCCAAGAAGCCTTCCCTAACTAAGCTCTCCTTGCCTCTTCTCCCAGTCCTTTCCCCTTCGCCCTGACTTGCTCCCTTTATTCATCATCATCAATCGTATTTTTTGAGCACTTACTGTGTGCAGAGCACTGTACTAAGTGCTTGGGAAGTACAAGTTGGCAACATATAGAGACAGTCCTTACCCAACAGTGGGCTCACAGTCTAAAAGGGGGAGACAGAGAACAAAACCAAACATACTAACAAAATAAAATAAATAGAATAGATATGTACAAGTAAAATAAATAAATAATTAGAGTAATAAATATGTACAAACATATATACATATATACGGGTGCTGTGGGGAAGGGAAGGAGGTAAGATGGGGGGGATGGCGAGGGGGGCATACTCCATCCCAGCCCCACAGCATTTATGTACATACCTGTAACATTTATTTATATCAATGTCTGTCACCCCTCCTAGACCTTAAGCTCGTTGTGGGCAGTGAATGTGTCTTTTTATTATTATATTGCACTCTACCAAGTGCTTATTACAGTGCTCTGCACAAAGTAAGTGCTCAATAAATACGATTGAATGAATGAATGAATTTTGGTACCCTAATGTTCGATGCAGTGGATTTAAAAGAAGAGAAGCAGCATGGCCTAGTGGAAAGTGCAGAGGCCTGGATGTCAGAAGGATGCTGTTGGGTAGGAACCGTCTCTATATGTTGCCAACTTGTACTTCCCAAGCGCTTAGTACAGTGCTCTGCACACAGTAAGCGCTCAATAAATACGATTGAATGAATGAATGACCTTGGTTCCAATGCTGGCTCTGCCACTTGACTGCTGTGTGACCTTGTGTAAGTCACTTAACTCCTCTGTGTCTTGGTTACCTCATCGCTAAAATGGGGGTTAAGACTGAAGGCCCCTTGTGGGACATGGACTGTACCCAACCTGATTAGCTTATATAATAATAATTATCATTTTGGTATTTGTCAAGCGCTTACTATGTGCTGTTCTAAGTGCTGGGGTAGATACAAGGTCATCAGTTTGCCCCACGTGGGGCTCACCTTCTTAATCCCCATTTTACAGATGAGGTCACTGAGACCCAGAGAAGTGAAGTGACTTGTCCAGGGTCACACAGCTGACAAGTGGCAGAGCCGGAATTAGAACCCACGACCTCTGACTCCCAAGCCCGGGTTCTTTCCACTGAGCCACACTGCTTCTCACACTGCTTATATGTGCCCCAGCACTTAGAACAGTGCCTGGCACAGAGTAAGTGCTTAACAAATATCATTAAAAAGAAACAAAAAAATGATGACAATAGTGATTGGAGGCTGGGGCACAGGGAATGGAGTCCAGGCTGGGGCCAGAGGCAGAAATGACAGCCCACCTGCCTTCCAGGATCGCTTGACAGTCTAAGTTGTGGAATGTGTCCTATCAATCAATCAGTGATAGTTATTGCATGCTTATTTCATTCATTCAATCATATTTATTGAGCGCTTACTGTGTGCAGAGCACTGTACTAAGCGCTTGGGAAGTACAAGTCGGCAACATATAGAGATGGTCCCTACGCAACGACAGGCTCACAGTCTAGAAGGGGGAGACAGACAACAAAACCTGTGGACAGGTGTCAAGTCGTCAGAACAAATAGAATTAAAGCTAGATGCACATCATTAACAAAATAAATAGAATAGTAAATATGTACAAGTAAAATAGAGTAATAAATCTGTACAAACATATATACGGGTGCTGTGGGGAGGGGAAGGAAGTGGGATGGGGAGGAGGAGAGGAAAAAGGGGGCTCAGTGCAGAAGGTCAGGCGAATAGTGTGGGGTGAAGAGCTCAGTCAGGGAGCTATAAATCAATCAATATTCCCGGATTTGGATACCTGCAGTAGTTGGCAACCAGCTGGAAGACCGTGGACCACACCCCGGGAAGTACACGTCCCAGGTCAGAATTCAAGTGGCCAAGAGAAAGGGCTAGGACTCATCCCAGCATACGGAGCTGGATGCCAGTCCAGAAACCCTCTAGGATCTCTTCTGTATAAACTGAGTTCCCGGCCTTGCAAGTTATACACCCTTATCAGGTGTCAGCTGCCCAAAAAAGTTAGAGGTATTTGCCAAAGAAAAGCCAGAAGAAAAGGCATCCCATAAAAGCCTGAGTAAAGGAAGGGTCTAGGAAAGCCACTGAAAGAGAAACATTCATATGAGGCATGGATAGCTCAGATAAGAACAGTCACCAGTCAAATTGGAAACCGGCTTCTGGGATTCAGGAGATAAGCCATCTTGTCCAACTTTGCAAATTTTGGAAGAAATTAAACCTGTTAGGCCTGACCCTAAAGAAGGAGAGTTCTGTAAGCTGGATAGCTGATGCAGCAATAAAAATGTAACCCCTGACGGGCCTAATATCAAGGCAGTAGACGGCACCTTTGACAGACTCCAGGAGACAGGATCTGGTTGGAAGCTGGTAACGCAACTCTTTCATTCATTCATTCCATCGTACTTATTGAGCGCTTACTGTGTGCAGAGCACTGGACTAAGCGCTTGGGAAGTCCAAGTTGGCAACATATAGAGACGGTCCCTACCCAAGAGTAGGATCACAGTCTAGAAGGGGGAGATAGACAACAAAACA
This sequence comes from Tachyglossus aculeatus, assembly GCF_015852505.1. Taxonomy (NCBI): domain Eukaryota; kingdom Metazoa; phylum Chordata; class Mammalia; order Monotremata; family Tachyglossidae; genus Tachyglossus; species Tachyglossus aculeatus. Next base: position 35,989,610 of record NC_052067.1, on the reverse strand, counting down.
AAACATATTAACAAAATAAATAGAATAGTACATATGTACAACTCACAATTGACCCCCATGCAGGGCCGCTCTGTCCATGGCCTGAGGGCATGCCCTTACCTGTACTGTATTCTCTAAATTGCTTAGTTCAATGCTCTGCACTGCATTGGTGCTCAAAAAAATACTATTGACTGACTGTCTGATGCAACGAGCAGGTGGGGAGAAGTAGGGGAAGAAAGACAGAGGGAATGTGGAGATAGTCCCATATCACGCTGTCTTGGTCATTTCTATAGGCTGAACTAAAAGCGGGACGGTAAGAGGAACAGGCTTCAAATAACTATCTTCCTGGGTTCTTTGGTGCTTAAGTCATTCTCGAGTAGTTAGAACCTTGGGCAGGGGAATAACCTAGGTCAGACCACAAAAGAACCGTTTCAGGTGGCCATGACTGGCTGATCCCTGGCAGGGAGGAAGAGGAAATGCGAACAATCCTCAACTAATCTACAATCCTGCATTGCCATTTGTCTCCAACTGCACCTGGATGTCCTGCTGGCACTCCTAACTTGGCGTATCTAAAATTGAACTCCTCCTTTTCCCTCCTAAACCTATTTCTCCTCCTAACTTTCCTGTCTTTATCAATAACGCCACTGTCTTCCTTATCTCAGGAGCCCACCACATTTTCTCATATTCATCTCTTTCTCTCCAAACAGCCACCTCCATGGTCCAAACTCTTATCAATCCACATTTAAACTACTGGATCAGACCCCTTCCTCCCGCCTCTCACGATTTCAGTCTAGACTACAAGCTGCCCAGATCATCTTCTTGAAAAGCTGCTCGGCACACATCTCTCCGTTCCTCAAAGACTCACACTGTTGCCATGGCTTGTACTCCTCTTCCTCCCTCCCAACTTCGCTAAACCGTAACTTTTCCCATCTCTTAATATCCCGCCTCCTACATGAAGCCTTATCCACTTAGTTCACATCAGCCTGGTTATGTCAAGCCAACAGCCACTCTTAGCCTTTATGTATTTTTATTTTATTTGTATAGTCAATTAGTTATTCACCCTGGTATTTTTGTCCAGCGACTGGCTGTTATTCCTGCTTCCACTATTTTTTTCTCCATCTTTCTCCTCCTGAGAGAGAGGAATGTTTGTATTTTTTTTTCTGGAATTTGTTAAGCGCTTACTACATGTCAAGCACTGTTCTATGTGTACAGTGCTTTACACATTGTAAGCGCTTAATAAATGCCATCATTATTATTATTATCATTATTAAGCTCTGGGATAGGTACAAGCTTATCAGACTGGATACAGTAACTATCCCATATGGGGCTCGCAGTCTAAGTAGGAGGGAGGACAGGTATTGAATCCCCATTTTGCAGTTGAAGAAATTGAGGCAGAGAGAAGTTAAGTGACTTGTCCAAGGTCACACAGCTGGCAACTGGCAGGGCTGGGATTAGAAGCCCGGTCTTCTGGCACTCAGCTCCATGTTTTATCCTTTAGGTAACACTACTCCTTGCACTGCTTGTGTACTGTCCTAAATAAGTAATTAATATAGACAATGTGTGCTCAGTAAATGTCAGCGATTGATTAATCTTTCATTAATTGGTAAAGTTTATTTCACATTAACTTTGATTTCAGCTGAGAAACAAATGGACTTGAAAATATAAGCTGAAATGAGTGAGAATTTTTCTTTTTAAAAATTATTCTGTGCTAACGGCATTTTTGCAGATTGTACAGATGACAAGTTCCTTAAAACTTGGTGAAAGCCTGTGATATTCTTCAATATGCTGGAAGCTTAAATCACTTTCTCTCATTTGGGAAAGGAGGGGAGGAGGGGGAGAGAGGCCAAGAAAGAAAATTCCCTCCGAGTGCTAAAGAATATCTATTCAAAAATTGCACACTTGGGGCCAGAGATAGAAAGGAGATTTTAAGCCTTTTTTTTCCCCTATTGTAAAACCAGATGGGACTCATTTAAGAGAAGGAGCGTGGCTTAGTGGAAGGAGCCCAGGCTTTGGAGTCAGAGGTCGTGGGTTCTAATCCCGGCTCCGCCACTTGGCTGCTGCATGACTTTGGGCAGGTCACTTAACTGCTCTGTGCCTCAGTTCCCTCCTCTGTAAAATGGGGATTACGACTGTGAGCCCCACGTGGAGCAACGTGATTACCCCGTATCAACCCCAGCGCCTAGAACAGTGCCTGGCACATAGCAAACGCTTAATAAATACCATCATCATCATTTCAGAACCTATTAACCTTGCTTTGGAATTCACCAGAGAAATTGTTTTTTTTTTTAATGGCATTTATTAAGCACTTACTATGTGCAAAGCACTGTTCTAAGCACTGGGGTAGATACAAGGTAATCAAGTTGTCCCACGTGGGGCTCACAAACTTAATCCCCGTTTTACAGATGAGGTAACTGAGGCACAGAGAAGTCAAGTGACTCGCCCAAAGTCACACAGCTGGCAAGCGGTGGAGTCGGGATTCGAACCCATGACCTCTGACTCCGAAGCCCAGGTTCTTTCCACTGAGCCACGCTGCTTCTCATTGTTGATTGGCATAAGAAGCCCATGCTTCCACAGGGTCATGGGTGTCCTCTCTCTACTGCATTTCCAGCCTATGCCAGTCAAAGAGAGCAGCTCAGAGAATCAAATCTGTCTCCTGCCCTTTAATAGATTTAAGCGGCAGTGATCGTTACTGACTTGTACTTCCCAAGCTTTTAGTACAGTGCTCAGCACACAATAAGCGCTCAATAAATACGATTGCATGAGTGGAATTAGTTCTATTTATGGCCATCAATCTTCCAATGTTCTACTCTGTATGGCATGAAGGGGAATGGAGGACTACTTCTTTAATTATTGCAATATGTTTTAGTCACTCATATTAACATTAAAAATACAGCACTGGGGACATGGGCTAATCTTATACCTTTATTGCAATATGATTTGTTGTTGTTTTTTTCTTTCTTTCAGAAGTTGGTGCAGTAGGTCTTGGTTCAGGGAGTCCTGAATAAAATAATGAATTGTACCGGCTGTAACCCATATGTTTTCTCCTTGTTGGGAAGGCATTTAATAGAAATAACAAAATTTATATCATTATCCCATCTAAAAATGACCCAAATTAATTTGTTAATTATGCCATGTTTTATTTGGCGCCTTCATTTGCCAATGGCAGTATTATTATTGACAATCCTGATACTCGGGCATGAACCAGGCGATTAGGGTTTTGCATAGATGGCATCTTGTGGCTATCAGGGCAACTAATAAACAAACCTCATGATTGTTCTGAAAAGTTCATGGAGTGATCTAGTTACTCTGGGATATGCAACCTGTCTTGTCAGAGTTGAAGTGCCATGCCCAATCCATTGCCCATCACCAACAGGGTAGAGCAGGCTACACAATACGTCTAATCTTATTCAATCTTTTTTCCACCGGTATCACAAGCTCGGTATATGTACAACAGAATTCATCTTCGATTCCAAACCACTTTTTCTTCTAACTTTCCCATCCCACAGACAAGCCCACCATCCTTCCAGTTCCAGACAACCGGTATTATCCTTGACTCCTTGCTATCTTAAACTCTTATGATCAGTCTGTTGCTAAATTATCTTGCTTTTTCCTTCACATTTCCCAGATCTATGCCTTCCTTTCCATCCATACCTCATCATAACACTACCAGCAACTAACCAGGATTTTGTCTTCTTGAAGCATCACATTTAAATGATGGAAACCCAAGTCATTTTTACCAAAGACCCCTAGAGAGAAAGAAATGTTTTTAATTACAGAAGTATTTTTTCTTCCCCCTTCAGAAAGCTGCGCTTTTACTTATATCCTTCGTCACTAGTTTATGTCACCAATTGGTTTAAAATAATTTTGTATTTGGCACATCAGTTATTCCGAGGTAATCAACAGCCGAAAGTCTACAACATAATTGGCTCGAGTCTCCGGGTCTGTAAAAGAAGCGGATCTAAATCAAGCTATGCACATTTACAAGCGGCAATGTTGTGGCTATTGTGCACATCTTGGTGATACACACCACGATTCACATATTCCTAGGACTACCAAGCAGTGTGGCTCAGTGGAAAGAGCCCGGGCTTTGGAGTCAGTGGTCATGGGTTCAAATCCCAGCTCCACCAATTGGCAGCTGTGTGACTTTGGGCAAGTCACTTCACTTCTCTGGGCCTCAGTTACCTCATCTGTAAAATGGAGATTGACTGAGAGCCCCCCGTGGGACAATCTGATCACCTTGTAGCCTCCTCAGGGCTTAGAACAGTGCTTTGCACATAGTAAGCACTTAAATGCCATTATTATTATTATTATTACCACCAATTTTCTGGTAAGTATTAATTCATTCATTCAATCATATTTATTGTGTGCAGAGCACTGTACTAAGCACTTGGGAAGTACAAGTTGGGTATGGGATTGGTCTTAATTTCACTGCCTTATCCAACTGTCCCAGAAAATTCCATCATAAAGGATGCATAATTGTCTTATGTTTGAGTGACAAAAGTCTTGCTTCCTCTTGGGTCAGAGGGTAGGTGAAGCAGGCTGCAGCCATTTTCTGTGACGTTTCTTTGTGGTTTTGTCACTGTGGCTTTTTGCCCATAAAACTGAGAGCTCACATTGGCGACCTAATTGGTCACTGACTCTCCGGCAACCTAGACACTGTGTGGCTCTTCTTGTCCCAACCTCAGGAGTAATCCATCAACCAGTCAATGGTATTTATCAAGTACTTACTGTGTGGAGAGCACTGGACTAATCTCTGGGAGACTAATAATGATAATAATAATAATGATGGCATTTATTAAGCGCTTACTATGTGCAAAGCACTGTTCTGAGCACTGGGGAGGTAACAAGGTGATCAAGTTGTCCCACGGGGGGCTCACAGTCTTAATCCCCATTTTACAACTGAGGTCCAGAGAACAGAAGTGACTTGCCCAGAGTCACACAGCTGACAATTGGCGGAGCCGGGATTTGAACGCACGGCCTCTGACTCCAAAGCCGGGGCTCTTTCCACCGAGCCACGCTGCTTCACGCTGGAGTACAATACACCAGGATCGGTAGACATGTTTTCTTGCCCACCTTGAGCCGAGAGTCTTCAGGAGAGCTTACACTGGAGAGTGGCCTGATTTCCAGGTGGTCAGCAAGAGATGGAAACAGGATCTGTAGCTGAAAAAAGCCCCACGTGCTCTCCGTCAGGTGGATGAGGTTGACTTGGTACAGTGATAGAAAAGTACAGCCCCAAAATGCTGTACCTGCAGTAAAAGGCAGAGGTGGAAAACAGTCTGGAAGGCTTCAGCGGTAAATATTAAGCACCTGTGCTGCTTTTACTTTTAGACTGTGAGCCCACTGTTGGGTAGGGACTGTCTCAATATGTTGCCAACTTGTCCTTCCCAAGCACTTAGTACAGTGCTCTGCACACAGTAAGCACTCAATAAATACGATTGATTGATTGATTTTCTTTGGTGCTTCTTTGGAGAAGCAGCGTGGCTCAGTGGAAAGTCTTTTAGACTGTGAGCCCCACTCTTTTAGACTGTAAGCCCACTGTTGGGTAGGGACTGTCTCTATATTTTGCCAACTTGTGCTTCCCAAGCACTTAGTACAGTGCTCTGCACACAGTAAGCGCTCAATAAATATGATTGATTGATTGATTGGAAAGAGCCCGGGCTTTGGAGTCAGAGGACACAGGTTCAAATCCCGGCTCCGCCACTTGTCAGCTGTGTGACTTTGGGCAAATTACTTCACTTCTCTGAGCCTCAGTGCCCTCACCTGGAAAATGGGGATGAAGATTGTGAGCCCCCCGTGGCACAACCTCATCACCTTGTAACCTCCCCAGCGCTTAGAACAGTGCTTTGCACATTGTAAGCGCTTAATAAATGTTATCATTATTTATTATTATTATTCCTCCACCTGGGAGGTTGGGTTACAGGCTCTGGACCAGGGACTCCACGGCGATATATGGGGGGCCGGATGCTCATCACTGATTTAGGAGCCCTCATCACTAGGGGTGCGAAGGAGTGGCCTTGGCATTGTCACGGCCCGGGTTCTCCCTCAGACTGCATTGGAGGTCCAGTGGGGATCGGCGTGGCAGGAGCAGCCAGCTGGTCGCCAGCAATACTGTCTGCTCCGGCAGCAGGCCTGCATAGGTCCCGCATGAGAAGCAGTGTGGCTCAGTGGAAAGAGCCCGGGCTTTGGAGTCAGAGGTCATGGGTTCAAATCCCGGCTCCGCCACACGTCTGCTGTGTGACCTTTGGCAAGTCACTTCACTTCTCTGGGCCTCAGTTCCCTCATCTGTAAAATGGGGATGAAGCCTGTGAGCCCCACGGGGGACAATCTGATCACCTTGTATCCTCCACAGCGCTTGGAACAGTGCTTTGCACATAGTAAGTGCTTAACAAATGCCATTATTATTATGAGAAGCAGCACGGCTCAGTGGAAGGAGCCCGGGCTTTGGAGTCAGAGGTCATGGGTTCAAATTCCGGCTCCACCACTTGTCAGCTGTGTGACTTTGGGCAAGTCACTTCACTTCTCTGGCCCTCAGTTACCTCATCTGTAAAATGGGGATTAAGACTGTGAGCCCCCTGTGGGGCAACCTCATCACCTTGTAACCTCCCCAGCACTTAGAACAGTGATTGGCACATAGTAAGCGCTTAATAAATGCCATCATTATTATTATTACGACCAACATAATATATCTGAGAGCCTGGAAAGAATTATTTGTACATGAATATAGAGCCTCCTCACTGGCTTTCCCTGTCTCCAACCTCTCCGATCCACATTTCACTCTGCTGCCTAGATCATTTTTCAAAAACATCATTCTGCACTAATTTTTCCACTCTTCAAAAACTATCAGTGCTAACCCACTACCCAGTGTATCAAGCAGAAAGTCCTGTCCATCCGCTTTAAGGTGCTCAAGCAGTTCTCTCCATTTTATCAACTCCCTGCTCTCACAAAACCCCAGCTGGGACATTTTGTTCCTCTCAAGCTCATCTTCTCATGGTGCTCTGTTCTCATCTGTCTCACCTCAGACCCCTTATTCATGTTCTCCCTCCCTCCCCACTTCAAATGCACCAGACCTTAGCTCTCCCTATCTTAGAGAAGCAGCATGGCTCAGTGAAAAGAGCCCGGGCTTGGGAGCCAGAGGTCATGGGTTCAAATCCTGCCTCTGCCACTTGTCAGCTGTATGACTTTGGGCAACTCACTTAACTTCTCTGGGCCTCAGTTACCTCATCTGTAAAATGGGGATTAGGACTGCGAGCCCCTCGTGGGACAACCTGATCACCTTGTATCCCCCCCAGTGCTTTGAACATAGTAAGTGCTTAACAAATGCCATCATCATCATCATCATCATTATTATTATTCAAAGCCCTTCTGAAATCTCACCTTCTCCAGAAGACCTTTCCCAACAAACCCCCTGTTACCACCCCATTTCTGTATTCACAGTCGCTTGTGGCACTTTTGTACAATATCTACAATTTAACCACGTAAGGATTAGCCTGTCCATTTCATTCATTCATTCATTCAATCGTATTTATTGAGCGCTTACTGTGTGCAGAGCACTGTACTAAGTGCTTGGGAAGTACAAGTTGGCAACATATAGAGACGGTCCCTACCCAACAGCAGGCTCACAGTCTAAAAGGGGGAGACAGACAACAAAACAAAACATGTGGACAGGTCTTCCTACAATCTGTAAATTATTCTGCATCTATCTCCCCCCTTAGATTATAAATTCTTTAATAGCAGGGACTGTCTCTTCTACCTCTTTTGTGTTCTCCCAAGCACTCAGAACAATGTGGGGCAAACAGGAGACATTATGATACACGTGGGTTCCTTGGAAGGAAGAATCTAAAATTCACTACTTAATTTAATGATCCACGACAAATAATCTATCCATCAGTGGTATTTACTGAGCCCTTACTATGTGCAGAGTACTGTACTAAGCTATTGGGAGAGTACACAATACAGAATTAATAGACATAGTCCTGGCCCATAATGAGTTCACAGCACAGAGACAAGCTTACAATCTAAGATCCTACGTTCATCTTAAAATATTCAAATATCGGAAAGAAATCAAGGTTTCCAGTTTTCAAGAACGCTTTGCAAATTATAAGCTTCAAGAGGTCCAACTGACCTCTTCCTTTAAAGTAGCCCCTTATCCCTTGCTTTGAATTCATATTACTTCTTTTTTAAATGCAATACAGTCACATGTGTAGACATGAGGGAATTACAAGGGAAATAAACAATCTGACCATTCATAATATCTTGGGTACAGAAACCCGGCAGAACCAGAAATGGGATTTAGGCAAAGGACAGACAAGATTGGTTCAGAATGAAACTAAAAGAATGGACGGCCTTAAGCTAAGCCAAGATATACGGGGAAAAACACACTGCGACTTAATAAAACATCACCGGATCATACTTCACCTGACCCGGGGTCGACTCATTATGACATCAGACTCATACACATATAAATATAAAATGGGTCTGTCCCTTACTGGACACTGGGGAATAGCTCAGCTTAGGGAGGCCGTGGCAAAAACCACGACTGTTTTTCTCCACACTTCTAGCACGGTTTGCCTCGAATGACCCACCGGAAAATAGGAAAGCCTAATGCTTTGCTAAAGCGAGCACTACAATAATAGGAAACTAATAACCGTATTGTGTATATTTTAATATTTATATACTATGCAATTTTAATGAAGGATAGCTTGACAAATACATAATTTCATGTTACTGCTATTCGAACCTGTGCCTTACGCAAGGCATTAGATGAATGTTAGACGTGAGAGTTTTTTTCGGTAAAATGACCATTGCAAGTTTATAGTACATTATGCCACTTGGCATAAACAGACCATTCGCAGAATGAGCAAACATTTCACAACTCCTTTACATAATAATTGAATTCACACAGTGGGGATCCAGCAAAATAATGGTGATGGTTTGTAGAAAGAACACTTTTCTCATCCAATAATACACAGTTCATGCATTATAATGCTAAAAAAATCTGTGCTTTGGAAGCCTTTATGATAAATTATGCACTTGAAAGCCTACACTGATCTACGAAGCAAATCTTTAAAGAAATAATTAGAATAATCACAACATGTGCTTTTCATAAACATGAAAGATAAGCAATTATCTCTACTAGCTTTATTTCCTTAAGTTTCAAATAGACCAAGAGGCATACTATGCAAAATACACCTTGACTGATTTTTCTCCATCAAATCAACAATGAATAGTTCCTTTTCAATTAGCATTGGGCTAGAAGGCCTGATCATCATTGTATAAGTAGCTGAAGACATAATAATATTTTAAAGAAGCTGGTCAAGGAGAAATTTGAGAAAGTATCAGGAAAAACACAACAAAAATGATACCACCCCCACCCAACCGATTGCTTCCATTTTAAATAGAAAGTGTGAGAAGCTAAAAAGGTATTTTCTAGTTCTTAATTATAATTCCAGCGATCAGATTTTGTTAGGATTCACATCTCGATATCACACCGATAAGATATCTTTAGCCACTGCTTACCTGTGGGAATGATTTCAAAGGACCGAAGATAAGCTGGAACCTACAACTTTGTCATCATTCCACAGGAACGTAATGGAGACAAAAATGCATCATGAACAACGGATGCATATCTTGGATAGATGTAATCAGTGCTCTGGAATGAATGAAATAACTTTTTAAAAGACATGAAAATTTTATATGCGCTCAAGGATCCCTGAGAACTGAGGATGAGCTTTCTATATGAAACAGAGGATTCTTTAAGGACTTTTTTCAAAAAAGACCAAACAAAACGAAAACCCGGAAACTGTGGGCTCAGGCCTGAAGTGCTCACTTATGAAACTATTAAAGGAGTTTGGGTTTTTTTAAACATGATGAAATCAGTCAAGAATATTTTACTCAGCATATTCTGATAGCCCCACATAAGGTTATACCATAGAAAAATGCCCTCTTTTTAGTGAGAAAAACTGACTAGCCTGTGCATTTTCTCTCGCAGCACTTAATACAGTGTTCTGCACACAAAATCACTCCTACTGTTAGTAGCCACTAGGATTTCATCAAGTGAACGGTCATAACTGGAAAATCAAATAAAACACATACTGATAACATCGAGCAGGTAAAGTAAATAGCTATTAGATTCCTACTTTCATGACACTGTGTTCAGCATACTTAGGAGCAAGCTGAATACCCATTGTAACTCTGCAGCTGGAAAAACTGAAGGCAGAGGGGAGTCATGATTAAAATCTTCAAACTCACTAGTGTTCACAGGCAATTTTTGTGCCCTTGATTTCACAAAGCCCAGAACGAAAGGGTGTGCACAAAAAAGGATCCCCCTCACGGAAGAGACAAATAGAAGAAAGAACTTTTCCCTTCTTACCACTGGAATTGTGCAGGCAGAAAATATCAGTAAATTCAAAAAATATCAAGATAAATACACAAGTGAGAAGTCCATAATGGACTCATAGAGGGAAAAGCTGGAATTTTTGTAAGGTTTGAGAAAGGTATAAGAAGGTGAAATCATCCCCCTTAATCATAAAAATGGTTATAGTTACGCTGACTTGATTATTTTGGCAATACAAGACAGGGTCTATGCGGATGATTAAGAACTATTTTTCAGTATTAGCAAGGTGCTACATCTTTTTGCTGACAATTAGCCGGAAGAGGATTACGGGCTCTTTTTAACTCCATACACTGCTAAAGCTCTCCAGGGGTAACTCACAGTTGAATGCATTTATCTAGACAAGTCTTTGTCCGAAGCTGCAACGAGAGAAAGATTTTCCTTTGGGATGATGATCATGGGTTAAGAATATAGACTCAAGCTTCAGACCAAATTGAAAATCTAGAGAGCGACTGTAATTGCCCACCTCTCGGTGAGACATTTACGACAGAAGCTACATAGGATTTCTTCAGTAGTTTCATCAACTCTATAGGTAATATCAAATGGTAGGACAGGATCACAAACAATATGGGTTCAGAATGTAACAGTCCAGCTTCAGAGCAATGTCCACCCCATCCCATCTTCACTGGGAAGGACATGAGAGTAGAATGGAAGACAGCAAAAGATGTTTTATCTTGTTGTATCTTGTTGTCTGTTTCCCCCTTCTAGACTGTGAGCCCGCTGTTGGGCAGGGACAGTCTCTATATGTTGCCAACTTGTACTTTCCAAGTGCTTAGTACAGTGCTCTGCACACAGTAAGCGCTCAATAAATACAATTGAATGAATGAATACCAACGCCGGCTACTTGAGGAACTAAAAGGAAGAAACCAAAACAGAATAACTGTATTACAGAGACAGCAAAGCAAAGCCTCAGATGATAGTCAGAGGATAGACATCCATTTGGATGTCTGCCCGCCACCTAAAGCTCAACATATCGAAGACTGAACTCCTTGTCTTCCCTCCCAAACCTTGCCCTCTCCCTGACTTTCCCATCTCTGTTGACGGCACTACCATCCTTCCCGTCTCACAAGCCTGCAACCTTGGTGTCATCCTCGACTCCGCTCTCTCATTCACCCCTCACATCCAAGCCGTCACCAAAACCTGCCGGTCTCAGCTCCACAACATTGCCAAGATCCGCCCTTTCCTCTCCATCCAAACCGCTACCCTGCTCATTCAAGCTCTCATCCTATCCCGTCTGGACTACTGCATCAGCCTTCTCTCTGATCTCCCATCCTCGTGTCTCTCTCCACTTCAATCCATACTTCATGTTGCTGCCCGGATTATCTTTGTCCAGAAATGCTCTGGGCATATCACTCCCCTCCTCAAAAATCTCCAGTGGCTACCAATCAATCTGCGCATCAGGCAGAAACTCCTCAGCCTGGGCTTCAAGGCTGTCCATCACCTCGCCCCTTCCTACCTCACCTCCCTTCTCTCCTTCTCCAGCCCAGCCCGCATCCTCCGCTCCTCCACCGCTAATCTCCTCACCGTACCTCGCTCTCACCTGTCCCGCCATCGACCCCCGGCCCACGTCTTCCCCCGGGCCTGGAATGCCCCCAATCCCTCTGCCCATCCGCCAAGCTAGATCTCTTCCTCCCTTCAAGGCCCTGCTGAGAGCTCACCTCCTCCAGGAGGCCTTCCCAGACTGAGCCCCTTCCTTCCTCTCCCCCTCGTCCCCCTCTCCATCCCCCCATCTTACCTCCTTCCCTTCCCCACAGCACCTGTATATATGTATATATGTTCGTACATATTTATTACTCTATTTATTTATTTTATTTGTACATCAATCAATCAATCAATCGTATTTATTGAGCGCTTACTATGTGCAGAGCACTGTACTAAGCGCTTGGGAAGTACAAATTGGCATCACATAGAGACAGTCCCTACCCAACAGTGGGCTCACAGTCTAAAAGGGGGAGACAGAGAACAGAACCAAACATACCAACAAAATAAAATAAGTAGGATAGAAATGTACAAGTAAAATAAATAAATAGAGTAATAAATATGTACAACCATATATACATATATACAGGTGCTGTGGGGAAGGGAAGGAGGTAAGACGGGGGGATGGAGAGGGGGACGAGGGGGAGAGGAAAGAAGGGGCTCAGTCTGGGAAGGCCTCCTGGAGGAGGTGAGCTCTCAGCAGGGCCTTGAAGGGAGGAAGAGAGCTAGCTTGGCGGATTGGCAGAGGGAGGGCATTCCAGGCCCGGGGGATGACGTGGGCCGGGGGTCAATGGCGGGACAGGCGAGAGCGAGGTACAGTGAGGAGATTAGTGGTGGAGGAGCGGAGGGTGCGGGCTGGGCAGTAGAAGGAGAGAAGGGAGGTGAGGTAGGAGGGGGCGAGGGGATGGAGAGCCTTGAAGCCCAGGGTGAGGAGTTTCTGCTTGATGCGCAGGTTGATCGGTAGCCATTGGAGGTTTTTGAGGAGGGGAGTAATATGTCCAGAGCGTTTCTGGACAAAGATAATCCAGGCAGCAGCATGAAGTATGGACTGAAGTGGAGAGAGACACGAGGATGGGAGATCAGAGAGAAGGCTAGTGCAGTAGTCCAGACGGGATAGGATGAGAGCTTGAATTAGCAGGGTAGCGGTTTGGATGGAGAGGAAAGGGCGGATCTTGGCAATGTTGCGGAGCTGACATATCTATTCTATTTATTTTATTTTGTTAGTATGTTTGGTTTTGTTCTCTGTCTCCCCCTTTTAGACTGTGAGCCCACTGTTGGGTAGGGACTGTCTCTATATGTTGCCAATTTGTACTTCCCAAGCGCTTAGTACAGTGCTCTGCACATAGTAAGCACTCAATAAATATGATTGATGATGATGATAGTCGTGGGCTGCTGGAACCAACAGCAGAAGACTGAGCACCCTGGTGTAGAGTCCAGGCACTTAACAAATAGCACAAAATAAAAGCAAGAAACAGGTTGCACCTGTAGATTTTTTTAATGGCATCTGTTAGGCCTTTACTGTGTGCCAGGCACTGTACTAATCGCTGGTGTGGATGCAAGATAAGCAGGTTAGACACCCTCCCTGACTCACAAAAGGCTCACAGTCTTAATCCTTATTTTACAGATGAGGTAACAGGCATGGAGAAATTAAGTGACTTGCCCACGGTCACACAGCAGACATGTGGTGGAGCTGGGATTAGAACCCAGGTCCTCTGACTCCCGGGTCCACTCGGCTTCTCAATGAATCATTTTTGCTCAGTGAATCTGCCAAACAGCATCTTGTGACTATCAACATTATCTCCTTCCTACTAAACAAATAATTGTGGTATTTGTAAAACACGTACATGAACCAGACACTGTAATAATAATAATAATAATAATAATGATGGCATTTGTTAAGCGCTTACTATGTGCAAAGCACTGTTCAAAGCGCTGGGGAGGATACAAGGTGATTAGATTGTCCCACATGGGGCTCACAGTCTTAATCCCCATTTTGCAGATGAAGGAACTGAGGCCCAGAGAAGTGAAGTGACTTGCCCAAAGTCACACAGCTGAAAGGTGGCGAAGCTGGGATTTGAACCCATGACCTCTGACTCCTAAACCCAGGCTCTTTCCATACGAAGTAACTTGGTTGGACACAGTCCCTGTCTCACATAGGGCTCACAGCCTTAATCCCCATTTTACAGATGAGGTAACTGAGGTGCAGAGAAGTTAAGTGACTTGCCCAAGGTCACACGGCAGACCTGGAATTAGAACCCAGGTCCTTCTGAATCCCAGGCTCATGCTCTCTCTACTAGGATTCTGTGTCACAAGCAAACAATGGTATTTCACTGATTACATAATAGCAGTAGAGTGCCTCGAAGAATTCATTCATTCATAAATCTTATTTATTGAGCGCTTACTGTGTGCAGAGCACTGTACTAAGCGCTTGGGAAGTACAAGTTGGCAACATCTAGAGACGGTCCCTACCCAACAGCGGGCTCACAGTCTAGAAACGTCCAGTTCTCATTAGCTGTGCATGAGTTTCTAATCCTGGCTCCGCCGCTTGTCAGCTGTGTGACTTTGGGCAAGTCACTTCACTTCTCTGGGCCTCAGTTCCCTCATCTGTAAAATGGGGATTAAGATTGTGAGCCTCACGTGGGACAACCCGATCATCTTGTATCCTCCCCAGCGCTTAGAACAGTGCTTTGCACATAGTAAGCGCTTAACAAATACCATCATTATTATTATTATTGTATCCTCCCCAGTGCTTAGAACAGTGCTTTGCACATAGTAAGCGCTTAACAAATACCATCATTATTATTGTTATTATTGTATCCTCCCCAGCGCTTAGAACAGTGCTTTGCACATAGTAAGTGCTTAACAAATACCAAAATTATTATTATTATTATTATTATTAAAGGGAGAAGCACAGAGGAAAGGTAGAATAAATCAAAATCTCATTCATTAACTGAGCTGGAAATCTTTGGAGCAAATAAAATATCAGACGACAATTAACTCTTTTCCCTGAATAGGACAGTCTTCAGTGTGGCCCAGACTGGAAATTCAGGACCCAGAGAAAGCCCTCTGGGACATACCACTGATGATGATGATGGGCTTCCCAAACGCTTAGTACAGTGCTCTGCACACAGTAAGCGCTCAATAAATACGATTGATTGATGATTGATTGATTCAGCCAGGCACAGCCCTTGCCCACCTGAGCAGCTACTGGGCATGACTGAAAGTGACCTCAGCAATGCATCTGGGTGCCAACACCATGCATGCGCCGTATTGTTTTGCACGTGAGGTGGTCAATGGACTGCCGCCCGGATTATTTTTGTCCAGACACACTCTGGGCATATTACTCCCCTCCTCAAATATCTCCAGTGGCTACCAATCAATCTGTGCATCAGGCAGAAACTCCTCACCCTGGGCTTCCAGGCTGTCCATCCCCTCGCCCCCTCCTACCTCACCTCCCTTCTCTCCTTCTCCAGCCCAGCCCGCACCCTCCGCTCCTCCGCCGCTAATCTCCTCACCGTACCTCGCTCTCGCCTGTCCTGCCATCGACCCCCGGCCCACGTCATCCCCTGGGCCGCCTGGAATGCCCTCCCTCTGCCCATCCGCCAAGCTCGCTCTCTTCCTCCCTTCAAGGCCCTGCTGAGAGCTCACCTCCTCCAGGAGGCCTTCCCAGACTGAGCCCCTTCCTTCCTCTCCCCCTCGTCCCCCTCTCCATCTCCCCCATCTTACCTCCTTCCCTTCCCCACAGCACCTGTATATATGGATATATGTTTGTACATATTTATTACTCTATTTATTTATTTTACTTGTACATATCTATTCTATTTATTTTATTTTGTTAGTATGTTTGGTTTTGTCTCCCCATTTTAGACTGTGAACCCACTGTTGGGTAGGGACTGTCTCTATATGTTGCCAATTTGTACTTCCCAAGCGCTTAGTACAGTGCTCTGCACATAGTAAGCGCTCAATAAATACGATTGATGATGATGATGATGCTGAGTCTTACTGATGATCAAACATGCGCAAAAAGTTACTAATGTGCAATGGTGTCCCTTCCGTCTAGCTACTACCCAGCTGCCACAGTGTAAAATGCCTGAAACGGGATACCCAGAAAATCCCCCCTGCCTTACCTCCTTCCCCTTCTCACGGCCCCTGTATATATGTATATATGCTTGTGTGTATTTATTACTCTATTTATTTTATTTGTACATATTTATCCTATCTATTTTATTTTGTTAATAAGCTTTGTTTTGTTGTCTGTCTCCCCCTTCTAGACTGTGAGCCCACTGTTGGATAGGGACCGTCTCTATATGTTGCCAACTTGGACTTCCCAAGTGCTTAGTACAGTGCTCTGCACACAGTAAGCGCTCAATAAAAACGATTGAATGAATGAATGAATGAATCTCCCAACTCAAACTGAATCGGCAAGGAGATATTGTCTCTAGCTTTAAGCATATTGGGTCCTAGGCCTAGTATCTGAAGGATGGTATGCTTCAACATGAGAATTTAATTCTGCTATAACTGCATTATAATTAGACAGCTGGGTGCCATCTGTGTTTTACCTCAGGCTGCATCTGCCTTTGAAGATTGTAGTAGACTGATTATTACCTGCAGAAAAATGTTGAGAGGGAGGGAACTCCTCTCAGGCTGACTTGTCCCAAGTCTTTAGTCCAGGGCCAAAGGGGTTGTACCATCTCTACCCAATGCCATGCGCTTAGGACTCTGGGGCCTAGTCTAGGTAGGGCACGACTACTTCTACTCATAATAATAATAATGTTGGTATTTGTTAAGCGCTTACTATGTGCCAAGCACTGTTCTAAGCACTGGGGGGATACCAGGTAATCAAGGTTGTCCCACGTGGGGCTCACAGTCTTAATCCCCATTTATTTATTAAGCGCTTAATAAATATCATCATTATTGTTATTATTGTGCATATAGCTTTAATTCTATTTGTTCTGACGATTTTGACACCTATCTACACGTTTTGTTTTGTTGTCTGTCTCTCCCTTCTAGACTGTGAGCCCACTGTTGGGTAGGGACCGTCTCTATAGATTACTGACTTGTACTTCTCAAGCAGTTAGTACAGTGCTTTGCACACAGTAAGCGCTCAATAAATACGATTGAATGAATGAATGAATATTACTCTATTTCCCTTATCTGTAATTTATTTTAATGCCAGTCTCCCCCAGGCATTAAGCTCTGCAAACTCCCTATAGACAGGAATCATGTCTACCAACACTATTACACTGAAGCTTCCCAAGTGTTTAGTACAGTGCTCTACATACAATAAGTGTCCAATAAATACCAATTGATTAATTGATATTTCTGAGTCACCCATTTGATTCTTTTAGGTTCTATTAATGAGCACCTTCTTCATATTGTTTTAGTTGCTTTGATTAAAATAGCAAAATTCAAACATATTGGATTTTAATGCAGCCACATAGTTCTGGACTCAGTTGATCTTTCTCCCCAGATCTCACTCCCTCCAAAAAAGCAGCCATGCTGCTTCTCTATGCAGTCTGTCCGACAATCCAAGATGGTTCACTTCATGATCCTTTTGCAAAACAGCATCCTGACTTAGATGAACGGTTGGGGATTGAAGCAGCGTGGCTCAGTGGAAAGAGCCCGGGTTTGGGAGTCAGAGGTCATGGGTTCTAATCCTGGCTCCACCACCTGTCGGCTGTGTGACTTTGGGCAAGTCACCTAACTTATCTGGGCCTCAGTTACCTCATCTGTAAAATGGGGATTAAGATTGTGAGCCCCACGAGGGACAACCTGATCACCTTGTATCCCCCCCCGCGCTTAGAACAGTGCTTCACACATAGTAAGCGTTTAATAAATACCATCATCATTATTATTATTGTGCATATAGCTTTAATTCTATTTGTTCTGACGATTTTGACACCTATCTACATGTTTTGTTTTGTTGTCTGTCTCCCCTTTCTAGACTGTGAGCCCGTTATTGGGTAGGGACCGTCTCTATAGGTTTCTGACTTGAACTTCTCAAGCGCTTAGTACAGTGCTTTGCACACAGTAAGTGCTCAATAAATACAATTGAATGAATGAATATTACTCTATTTCCCTTATCTGTAATTTAATACCTGTCTCCCCCAGGCATTAAACTGTAAGCTCCCTATAGACAGGGATCATGTCTACCAACTCTATTACACTGAAGCTTCCCAAGTGCTTAGTACAGCGCTCTACATACAATAAGTGCCCAATAAATACCAATTGATTAATTGATATTTCTGAGTCACCCATTTGATTTTTTTAGGTTCTATTAATGAGCACCTTCTTCATATTGTTTTAGTTGCTTTAGTTAAAATAGCAAAATTCAAACATATTGGATTTTAATGCAGCCACATAGTTCTGGACTCAGTTGATGTTTCTCCCCAAATCTCACTCCCTCCAAAAAAAATCGCTGAGGAAACTATCACTTCGAAGATTTCGGGTTATGAATAAAAGTCTCTGTTGATTTTTTTCTTAATTATTAAAATGTGGTCATATGGGTCTGATCATCTCAAATTGTTGAATCTGAGTGTAAGTTCTGTATGAAGAGCAATGATAATAACAATGGCATTTGTTCAGCGCTGACTATGTGCAAAGCGCTGTTCTAAGTGCTGGGGTGGGGGGAAACAAGGTGATCAGGTTGTCCCACGAGGGGCTCACAGTCTTAATCCCCATTTTCCAGATGAGGTCACTGAGGCCCAGAGAAGTGAAGCGACTTGTGCAAGGTCACACAGCTGACAAGTGATGGAGGCGGGATTAGAACCCATGACTTCTGGCTCCCAAGGCCGGGCTTTTTCCAATCAGAATAGGGTGATCGAGTGACTAGTTTTGGTGAAGAGAAATGGTTGGTATTTGACCGGGCAGACTGTTCTGGGACTCTGGTTCAATGTTTCGTCTTGTCTATTCACTCCCTAATGGAAGATCACCACCTTTCCGATACAACAAGCCACCCAGTTTAAGTGACAGATTCCAGGAACACTGACAAGAGAGAAGCCAAGTCCTTCTATCATTTGCCTTTATCATCTCCCAAGTGTCAAGCTCCCTCTTGATTCATGCCCTCAGTTTCACCCTCCTGCAACTGCGCTGATTTGGCATTTGGCAAGGGGTAGGAGGCTCCAAAGGCATATATCTTTCATCTAAGAATTTTCAGTGTAAAAAGCCCTTGAATAATCTGATTGCACCTATTTTCAGAACTGAGTCGCGGCTATAATAAGGTTGATCCTTAATATCCCCGTTTAACTAAGCGATCGTGATTTTTTTTAAGGTATCTTGGGCAAAATAAATGAAAAAATGGAATTGCTCCCTATTGAAAAGTGATGATGATGACGAGAACAGTAATTTGTCAGGTTGCAGACAGTTCCTGTCCCAGTTGGGGCTCACAGTCTAAGTAGGAGGAAGAGCAAGT
This sequence comes from Tachyglossus aculeatus, assembly GCF_015852505.1. Taxonomy (NCBI): domain Eukaryota; kingdom Metazoa; phylum Chordata; class Mammalia; order Monotremata; family Tachyglossidae; genus Tachyglossus; species Tachyglossus aculeatus. The sequence continues at coordinate 35,970,351 of NC_052067.1, read as the reverse complement.
AGTTCATCCCCATTTTACAGATGGGAAAACGGAGGCATAGTGAAATCTAGTGACTTGCCCCAGTTCACACAGCAAGCAAATGGCAGGGCTGGGATTAGAACCCAGGTGCTCTGGATCCCTGTTCCATTTTCTTTCCACTAGCCCACGTGCCGCTTCTCATCGCTTAGCTGTTCTTGCTCACTTCAAACATTTGGTCTTCCATCTCTGAGTTGGAACATGGCTCGGTTCATTCTCACTTTAAATCCTTCAGAATTTTAGCACTTGTAGTGGGGAACAAACCAAAAAGCTGGGATATTTTCACCCCACATTTCTCCTCCACCCTTCTTCCTCTTGGTTGCCAAGATGCGGGGGGAGAAGATACATTTGGGATGGTGTCCCCCATGTTCTGGTTTATAACCAAAAAAATCTAGGTATAATTTAGGTCAGGAAAAATCAGTGATTGAACGAGGACTAGAAAGCTCTCATTACTGTGCTGCCCTTTCCCAATCTGACTCACTGTTTGATGGATTTCTCAGTTTCTTTTACATCCATCTTGCCTACATTTAAAAACCTTGCATTTACTTTGAAAAGGGGAAGCATTATGCTAAGAATATTTAGCGAACCTTAGTATTTTTTATTATTGTTTCACTCTGAAAATTTTGGAGACTACAGATTTACTCTGAACCATTCTTCCACCCACAACTATCCAGGTAATTTCAGTCCCCAAATATATTTTAACCTAATTTATCCTTAGCAAATCAGTTTTAGCCCTCATTTATCTAGCTACTGTGCATGTATAGTAGTTGGCAGAGTTATCCATTTTGATTAAATTTTAGGCTCAGCTTGAGTCTCAAAGAGCTACTGACTCATTTATTTCCCAAAATACTCAGCTATATAATGGGGAAAAAAATGAAATATGCTTTAAACGCCCCATCCTCTCCTCTACAACACTGATGTACATATCTACAATTTATTTAAATATCTGTCTCCAATCTAGACTGCTCACTATGAGCAAGGAACATATTTATCAACTCTTTTGTACTCTCCCGAGTGCTTAGTACAGAGTTCTGCACATAGGAAGCACTCAAATACCACTGACGATGATGATGATGAATTGCAAAGTAAAGGTGTTTCAGACACTCCTTTTCGTTTACTTCAATTTTTGTTTTAACGGAGTCTCTGATTTAAAATGAATCCAAGGAAATGGCTTACTCAGGGGTCACTTGAATAGTATTGTTCTTCGTGTTATACCATGATGAACTGGAACCTAGACATTATGTTTAGCATAGTAACCACGGAGAAGGTTTATTCTGTAAAAAACAGTTCTAAAGAGGCTTGTTTGAAGATACAGTGATGAACGTTCCTTCTGATTTAAAAGCCGTGCTCTCTTTTGACAGTTCTGAGCCAGAGCTTATATGTTTTTTCATTTACCTTATTCTAAAATGAGGTGAAAATCCCCTTTATAAATAATTTGAAGAAGTGTCTTGGCAGCAGAAATTTATCTTTCTTTGACGTCAATTTAAGAGAGGATTTTTTTTGTGTTGAATGGAAAAACACCAAAATATTTTTTGCCTTCTGATCCGGGATGGATAATAACAATAGTGGCATTTATTAAGCGCTTACTATGTGCAGAGCACTGTTCTAAGCGCTGGACGACTTTTTTAGACTGTGAGCCCACTGTTGGGTAAGGACTGTCTCTATATGTTGCCAATTTGTACTTCCCAAGCGCTTAGTACAGTGCTCTGCACATAGTAAGCGCTCAATAAATACGATTGATGATGATGATGATGACTTCCACAGCAGAGGCTGCTGCTGTAAGTAACGCGCCAATAAATTATCCACTACTCACTGTTTGCACCTGCTCCTATAGCACATTATTTTCCACATGCGAAGGCTGAATTGGGTGTTTTTCAGTCATCTTGGAACAGTTTCTAAACTGTCCCTTGAAACCAGAACTAATGTTGAATTTGGGGCTCCAAAGATTGATGGCCAGATTTTGGTAACTTTTTCCTTCAAGTGTAAAATTTATAGTGGCCGAAGTTGCCAGTTTGAAGTAACTGTTTACTCCCTGGCTTGGGACTGTGTTCCACCTGAAGACAGAAGCCAAACAGCCCGACCAGTGTTAAATTGGTTTGATTCGACCCATGATATAGTTACGAGATGTGGTGAAAACACGTTATCCAACTCTAAACTAAGTCGCAAGCTTTTAAGGCTGTTGTCAAGTCCAACAATATCTTGTATTTTGTTTGTGACTGTGAGGCCTGGCAATTCCATGGACGGCAACAATATACGAGGAAGCGGCATGGCTTAGACTGGGAAAGGGCACAGGCTTGGGAGCCAGAGGATCTGGGTTCTAATCCCGCCTCTGCCACCTGTCTGCTGTGTGACCTTGGGCAAGTCACTTCACTGCTCTGTGCTCGTTACCTCATCGGTAAAATGGGGATTGAGACTGTGAACCCCACATGGGACAGTGACTGCATAATAATAATAATGATGGCATTTATTAAGCGCTTACTACGTGCAAAGCGCTGTTCTAAGCGCTGGGGAGGTTACAGAGTGATCAGGTTGTCCCACGGGGGGGCTCACAGTCTTCATCCCCATTTTACAGATGAGTTAAATGAGGCCCAGAGAAGTGAAGTGACTTGCCTAAAGTCAAACAGCTGACAATTGGCAGAGCAGGGGATTTGAACCCATGACCTCTGACTCCAAAGCGCGGGCTCTTTCCACTGAGCCACGCTGCTTTTCTAGTATCGGTTTCCAACCCGATTATCTTGTATCCACCCTGGCACTTCGTACGTGCTTAGTACATCGTAAGAGCTTAACAAATGATAATAATAATAATTTTTTTAAATGTTCTGGGTTCTAATCCCAATTCTGCTGCTTGTCTGCTTTGTGACCTTGGGCAAGTTACTTAACTTCTATGTGCCTCAGTTACCTCATCTGTAAAATAGGAATTAAATCCTCCTCCCTTCATCTTAGACTGTGAGCCCCATGTGGGATAGGGACTGTGTCCTAGTTTGTTTGTTTGTTTGTTTTTTTGGCATTTATTAAGCGCTTACTATGTGCAAAGCACTGTTCTAAGCGCTGGGGAGGTTACAAGGTGATCAGGTTGTCCCGCGGGGGGCTCACAGTCTTCATCCCCATTTTACAGATGAGGTAACTGAGGCTCAGAGAAGTTAAGTGACTTGCCCAAAGTCACACAGCTGACAATTGTCAGTGCCGGGATTTGAACCCCTGACCTCTGACTCCAAAGCCCGTGCTCTTTCCACTGAGCCACACTGCTTCTCTAAGCTGCTTCTAGTTGATTATCTTGTATCTATTCCAGTGATTAGTGCTAAATAAGTACCCCAAAAAATTACCTAACCCATAAAGTCAACCCTCCTTTTGGTTAAATTATAGTAGACACACCAGTATCAATCAATCATTAGTATGTATTGAGCACTTACTGTGTGCAGAGCACTACACGAACCACTTGGGAGAGTAAAATATAACAGTTTATTACTGTTTATCACAGAGTTGTTACTGGTTTGTTCCCAACCAGTAGTCATTAACTCTAAAATTGATATTGCAGAATACAGTTTCTAATTGTGTGGAGTTTTTAACTCAATACAAAAGACAATCCGAATTCTAATTCGTATAGTTAACTATTTTCAAAGAAAAGTACTGTAGAACAAATTTCATCCCAGAGAGAAAAACAATGCCGCCTACTGAAATAGGTAAGAAAATTTGTATTAAAACTTCTCTTTTCTTGAAGATTATGATTATGTTAACAGAGGGTAAGTATCTTTTGGAAGATAATTTTCCTCCAGAAAATTTCAATTTTGGCCTCAATATACCCAGAGCATACTGAATAGAAGAGCCAACTTAACATGATTTAACATGAGTGGGGACTACATGATGCAGATCGACTAGCTTTTTTAGAACCAAACACCTCCACTTTAAAAGAAAATGTTTTACGGTATTTGTTAAGCGCTTACTATGTTCCAGGAACTGTACTAAGCACGGGGGTAAATGCAAGCTAATCATATTGGCTACAGTCCACGTCCCACGTGGGGCTCACAGTCTTAATCCCCATTTTACAGATGAGGTAACTGAGGCCCAGAGAAGTTAAGTGACTTGCCCAAGGTCACACAGCAGACAAGTGGCAAAGTCAGGATAAGAACTCAGGTCCTTCTGACTCTCTTTTCTCCCACTCCCTTCTGCATCACCCTGATTTGCTTCCTTAATTCACAGTCCCCTTCGGCCCCACGGCACTTAGGTACGTAACTGTAATTTAATTATTTGCGTTAATGTCTTTCTCCCACTTCCAGGCTGTAAGTTTGTTGTGGGCAGAGAATGCATCTACCATCTGTTATATTGTCGTCTCTCAAGCGCTTAGTATTGTGCTCTGCACATAGTAAGTACTCAATAAATACAATGGATTGATCGCTTGATACAAGCTTATGAACGGGCAGAGGCCAGGAAATCTTTGGGTCAAGGGACCTTGTCGGTCAGAGTATGCACTCGAGGGGTTTCAGACCCCAGTTCGATTATACTCTGTAAACCCAAACTTGGTTTGGGGGATCTATGCCACTCTGGCGGACTGGCCACTGATCACATTTGTAAATACCAGACCAGGTGGGCATGCAGCCAAGTACGATGGCATCACACGCACCAATTTGCGGAAACACACAGATTTCTCCTACCGCATTTCCCCGGGGAGATTTCAGTACCAGTCCAGGCTACGGCTGAGTCACAGAACTTAGCAGGAGGAGCCACGGCTGAAGGAAACTCAGTACTGAAAGTAAAAAAACAAAACAAAAACCAAACAAACCAAAAACCCGATATAAAAGCATCCGGTTCTCTATAGGTATGAGACAGGAGACTATCTGGTTTAAAACAGGAAGGTCACCCTAACTGCAGGTCAAGAATGGGCCTAGATAATAGTAAGCAAATGAAGTTCAGTCTTCTCTCTCTCCTCCCTGACCCCTGTAAAGGAGTGAAGCCCCGGCTCGAAGTCAGTGTCCTGGGCGCACCTCAGAGAAGGCAAGTAACCCACTGCCACAGTGGCACTCACAAAGACTGCAGTGAAAAATGGCAGAACATTTCCACATAATAATAATAATAATAATGGCATTTATTAAGCACTTACTATATGCAAAGCACTGTTCTAAGCGCTGGGAAGTTACAAGGTGATCAGGTTGTCCCACATGGGGCTCACAGTCTTAATCCCCATTTTACAGATGAGGTAACTGAGGCACAGAAAAGTTAAGTGACTTGCCCAAGGTCACACAGCAGACTGGTGGGGGAGCCGGGATTCGAACCCATGACCTCTGACTCCAAAGCCCAGGCTCTTTCAACTTAGCCATGCTGCTTCTCTTTCACATCCCTGAAAGGGGGCCATTTTGTAATCCCACTGCCCGGGTTCAGGTTTCAGCACAGTTCCCGTTGGAATCAGTAAGAAAAAGTCTCTGATTTCACATTTTGTTAGCATCCTAGGCACCACAAGAGAACACACATACACACACATTCCCATTAACTTTGGCATTTAGGCTAAGGGGGGAACATTAGCATTAGCAAAATTCTAAATTTGACTATAAGCAGGAGAAGAGGGGGGACTGCCCATGGACCACCCTGGCTCCTTGACTTTAGAGTGAGGTCCTGCTACTATATCAAAAATAAGGAGATTCCTTATAAGTGTAACGATGTAATTAGGCCATACAATAAGATACGAGCTTAACAAAGAGTTGCTGCCTTTACTCTTTCCAATTCAGGTAATTGCGGAGCAGCATGGCCTAGGGGAAGGAGGACAGGCCTGGAAGCCGGAGGTTCTAATCCTGGCTCTGCCACTTACCTGCTATATGACCTTAGGCAAGTCACTTAAATTCTCTGTGCCTCAGTTCCCTCATCTGCAAAATGGGGATTAAGACGGTGAGCCCCATGAGGGACGTGGACGGTGTCCAGCCTGATTGCCTTGTATCTACCTCAATGCTTAGAACGCTGTCTGGCACATAGTAAGCACTTAACAAATGCCATTAATAAGTAAATACCTGTTCTTCCTCCTACTGGGACTGTCGGCCCCAGGTGGGACCTGATTAGATTGTCCCTGTCCCCATGCTTAGTATAGTACATGGAACATAGTAAGAGCTTCACAAATACTGCAGATATTGTTGTCTCAGGGTATTTGAAATTAGCCTCATCAATCAAATCAGTTCCATTTCCTTCAAGCATTTATGCAGGGTGAAAAGATAAAATGTAACTGCCCCAAACCTTCCTATAGAGTTATAAGGAGTAAATACATTTGGGCATCATATTAATGTAACTTTGTTCCTTAAAAAAGAACATCTGGAACCCACCAAGTAACAACAGAGAGTCAATGAACAATCGCAGAATGCGGTCTTAACATTTTCCTGCAAGAGTAATCTACACCATATCAATACATTATGTGGTGCTTCCTCATTACCTTCACATCCCAGGGGAATTTCAGGATTCCATTTAGAGGCTCTGCGCTTTACTCTTCTCTGACACAGTGGTTCTCTGGTCGCTCGGGATCAAGATCACTGATTGCAGAAGGAAAAAGAAAAGAAAGAAAAATCAAGACGCGGTGAAGAAAATAGGACTAGACCAGGTTGATGACGGCAAGTATACATTTCAACGATTAATGGAGCTCGTGAAAATGCTACCTGAAAGCCACAAAGGCATAGTCAAGATCAAGTACACAGGGATTACACGTTTTCAGAGGAAATAATCAGAACCTTGTGGCAAGGAAGAGTAATAAATGAAAATAAAAACACCTGAATGGAAGAACAGAAAAATAATTCTGATACATTGGATTGTCTAAAAAGCAAATTACGCTCTAAATCTAAAATTTTGGAGGTGGTTCAAAGGTAGAGAGGAAAAAGAATAATTTTAGAGAGAGGCTTATCTCCTAAATTTTTATCACTTAAGATGGAGGAAGATCCTTTTTCATTTAGTAATCTATGGGAATGAAAAGGGGTTCATAACTATCAGTTAATCAACCTGTTCCCCATTTATCTAACCATATTCTCTCTCATCTCTCACTTTCCTTGTCTGCTAACACAGCACTGGCTCCTGTCTTTTAGACTGTGAGCCCACTGTTGGGTAGGGACTGTCTCTATATGTTGCCAACTTGTACATCCCAAGCGCTTAGTACAGTGTTCTGCACACAGTAAGCACTCACTAAATACGATTGATTGATTGATTAATATTCCCATAAGCTGTTCCCATTCACCCTTCCCTCTTCCGCTCTCCTACTCATCAATCCAGTCTCTCTCGCTGCTTCACCCATAGATCTCCCTTTTCCTTTTTCCTTCCCACCTTTAATTTCTGCTTCCCCTTCTCTTTCATCCCTCTCTTTTCCAGCCATTCCCATCTTCCTCCATTTCTTCTCTCTTTCATTCCTCTATTCCTTTTCCCCTCCAATCTTTCTTCAGAGCAGCCTCAAAGAACCGCGTTTAAGGTACACCTAAACTTCCTCAAATTTTTCCTGTTCCTCTAGCATTATTGAAAAGTTAATTTTCCCACGGAGTTAGGGAAGCTGAGTAAGCTACAGCTTTAACAGAGGGAAAATTTCATTGCACTGTAATTTTGTCTCTAGTAGTTCTGTCTTCCTTATGGATAATCTTTGTTGGCAATGACACATCTAATTTTAGATTAGTAGTGGGAAAAGAGAAGGGGAAACTGGTCCTAGGAGAAAAGTTCTGAAATAGGTATGGTGCCTGTAAACAGATGGTACAGAAATGCAAGTGGGGTTCTGGTAAAAGAGAAGTGGTTGAAGAACCAAGCTTTGGGGATCTCCATTGTCAGAAGCAGGAGGGAATACAGGAATTCCCCAGGTTACAGTCAACCACAATACATACAACCTAGAGATATAGCCATATGGTTTGTTATCTTACCCCAGGTTATGGCAACCCCACAATACATAAAACCTCACAGCCTCCTGCCTCTCCCCAATCCAGTCCACACTTCACTCAGCTGCCTGGATCACTTTTCTACAGAAACGTTCAGGATATGTCTCCCACTTCCTCACAAGAATCCAGCGATTGCTCATCCACTTCCACCTCAAATGGAAACTCCTCACCATTGGTTTTAAAGCACTCAATCACCTTACCCCCTACCTCACCCTGCTACTCTTCTACTACAATGCAGCCTGCACGCTTTGCTCCTCTAATGCTCATTTCTCACTGTGCTTTGATCGCGTCCACCTCAATCAATCAATCGTATTTATTGAGCGCTTACTGTGTGCAGAGCACTGTACTAAGCGCTTGGGAAGTACAAGTTGGCAACATATAGAGACAGTCCCTACCCAGCAGTGGGCTCACAGTCTAAAAAGGGGGAGACAGAGAACAAAACCAAACAATGGGAATATTGTTTCGCCACTAAGCCCTTGCCCACAACCTGCCTCTGGCCTGAAATGCCGTCCCTCCTCAAATCTGATGGTCTCCCCCATTTCAACACCTTACTGAAGGCATATCTCCTCCATGAGGGCTTCCCTGACTAAGCCTCCCACCTTTCCTCTTCTCCCAGTCCCTTCTGCGTCGCCCTTACTCCCTTTGTTCATTCCCCCCTCCCAGGCCCACAGCACTTATGTACATATCTGTAATTTATATTAACGCCCATCTCTCCCCGTCTAGGCCATAAGCTCGTTGTGGGCAGCTGCTAATTCCATTATATTGAACTCTCCCAAGCTCTTAATACAGTGACAGAGTAAGCGCTCGATAAATATGACTGAATAAAACCTCGGTGTATACCCGTTCTTATTTGATACCTCGATAATCCGATGCATCCCAGTAAGATGCGTAAACAGATGAAGAAGTCATGGTCTCTCCCACCATCGACCAAGATTTGGAGATTAAGAAATCTTGCACAGATTTTAAAGAAAGCAGATGAATCCATAAAAGCGTTTGAAGAAGACTCTGATGGAAGGCATTTACAGGTATGAAGAAGTGTTCAGAAGCTGTTGACCTGGTGCTGTAAGGTATTTTCTGAAATCGAGAAGGCGGCTGTTCAACCTAAATTGGATCAATTCTTCCCTTAGATTGATAAATCACTGCTACAGCAGAACAAGCTTTTACTTTGCAGCCTCCTGTAATGATTAGAAATCATAATATATCCTCATTTGATTAATATTGTGAGGCTATACTTTGAATTACTTTAAGAGAGATTAATCAGTAGTGTAGTGATGCTTAATGTAGCAGGATACAGCACGTAAAGGAATTTCATATTATTTTCCCAGAGATTTTTGAATCCCCATTTATAGCATGTAGATCTGCAGGAAAACATAGCCCAAAATTCAGCAGTTCATGATCCATCCACGTTTTGAAGGAACCTCATCATAACTGCATTTTGGGGTATAGCTATACATATCTGAAGTTAGGCAAAATTGATTAGGAAGACTGCCAATGCCTGACAATACTAACAAGATGTAAACCAAACTGAAGGAATATATAGCAATTCATTCATTCATTCAATCATATTTATCGAGCACTTACTGTGTGCAGAGCACTGTACTAAGTGCTTGGGAAGAACAAGTTGGCAACATACAGAGACAATCTCTACCCAACAGTGGGCTCACAGTCTAGAAGTGGGGGGACAGACAACAAAACAAAACATGGACAGGTGTCAAGTCATCAGAACAAACTTGAATTGAAGTGTCCAGTCTTCTTTATGGATGTGAGTCGTGAATCTTTCGTGGAAATATATTTCAACTTGGAGCATTTCCTTCAACATCATCTCCATGCACCATCATGTGATGACAGTATCAACAGACAATGAGGTCATCCAACTTGTACTTCCCAAGCGCTTAGTACAGTGCTCCGCACACAGTAAGCACTCAATAAATACGATTGAATGTAGTATGAGGCTTCAATGACGTATACAATCAGACCACTGGGCTAAGAATGACACTTGACAAAATACATCTTCATTCATTCATTCATCCATTCATTCATTCAATCGTATTTATTGAGGGCTTACTGTGTACAGAACACTGTACTAAGCGCTTGGGAAGTACAAGTTGGCAACGTAACATCTTCATTGTGTGGGACATGTGAAAGAGTAGCCAACAACTGCAAAATCAGACAGTTGTTCTACAGTATGCTGAAACGGAGCCAACAGAAACTATGTGAACAGAAAATCCACTTTAGAGACACAAACTGAAGTAAATCTTCAAACGGCGTGGCCAAGCAATGGACAATCTGAATAATAATAATAATAATAATAATAATAATAATAATAATAATGGCATTTATTAAGCGCTTACTATATGCAAAGCACTGTTCTAAGCGCTGGGGAGGTTACAAGGTGATCAGGTTGTCCCACGGGGGGCTCACAGTCTTCATCCCCATTTTACAGATGAGGGAACTGAGGCCCAGAGAAGTGAATTGACTTGCCCAAGGTCACAAAGATGACAATTGGTGGAGCTGGGATTTGAACCCCTGACCTCTGACTCCAAAGCCCGGGCTCTTTCCACTGAGCCACGCTGCCTCTCGAAGGCAGTAATCGAAGACACATCACCTTGGCTTGAAGCAGTCAGAAATGGGGTGACCGTTTTGGAATTGAGCCATTGGAAGAGAGTGACGCCAAATGGAAGAAATAAAAAGTGATGGACACTAAGGGGATCAAATTCAAGAATACAGCAAGGATTACATGTACATGTGAAAGGGATTGTCAGTCACACATTGGTTTTACCCACCACATGCATATATACTGATTTTTTAAAAAACCCACTACCGGTAGGGTCAGGACGAAAGTCACTGCCACTTCTTTCATATAAGTAAAATACATAATCGCCAATTCAGCTTTAGAGCACCTCTTTTCTCTTTCTGACTTTTAATTCTTGTCTCATGTTTCAACCGTTTTCTTCATTATTATTATTTTGCCTGGAGAACCAAGTTGCCGGGAACCAGCCCTGAGGTCAGATGTGTGTTTGTGTCTCGGGGCTGGGGGCGGGGAGAGAGAGAGAGAGAGGACACGGACCGTCTCTATATGTTGCCAACTTGTGCTTCCCAAGCGCTTAGTACAGTGCTCCGCACACAGTAAGCGCTCAATAAATACGATTGAATGAATGAATAAAGGTAAACGCAAAATTCTAGGCAGGCCGTTAGTTTCTATACATACATATACACTCCCCTCCCCACACAATAACCAACTAATACCTTGCCTAGAATTTAGAGTTCTTTATCCCATTTCTCTTGTCTATTTTCCCTTCAATCACACTAAATAGTTTTCCTCCTTTAGATTTCTTTTTTCTGTAACCGTCAAATGGAAACCTAGGGCCGGAAAATAATGCCGAGTATGCTACAGAGAAACATCTCTGCCTCTTGACTTAAAAACCAAATGCTCTTCACGACGTGGTTTGACTCCGAAATGAGGGCGGAAGAGACAAGGGGCCAGTCACGGAGAAATTGCCAGTTTAGTTCACTTGTAATATATGCTTATTGACGTGAATATGTCAACACTCCTGATTTGGGAGATAAGCATTGTTGGCTTGCCAGTCAGAACACCCTTCAGAATCTCAGTGAGTGAAAGGTACCTGTCAACCACGTCAAATTCTTCAGTTGCCCTGCTGCTAAATGATGTGGAGAATGGAATTTAGCCAAAATGAGGGGTTTTCTTTTCCTTGTAATTACTACTCTTTGGTGTACCTGATCCTTCAGTAAATTAAATTTAACACAATATAATATCTTGCATCTATTTGGTCCTCTACGAGTGCTCTGAAGGAAAGCCATTTAACTTTCAGAATGACTATGTCCACCGAGGTGTAAAGAAACGGAGATGTAAAGAGAATAAATATAAGATATATGAGAATTGAGGGGCAGTAATGTAACAACGTTTCACAAATTTTGTTGTGGTTACACATACAGCCACTACAGTAACTCTTAGCCCACCTAATTTAAAATTACATCATATATAACAGTAACGATGGCATTTGTTAAGCGCTTACTATGTGCCAAACACTATTCTAAGCGCTGGGGGGGATACAAGGTGATCAGGTGGTCCCACGTGGGGCTCACAGTCTTAATCCCCATTTTACAGATGAGGTAACTGAGGCACAGATATGTTATGCGCCTTGCCACACAGCTGACAAGCGCCAGAGCCGGGATGAGAACCCACGACCTCCGACTCCCAAGCCCGGGCTCTTTCCACTGAGCCACGTGGCTTATGAAAAATTAAATGCTTTAGGAGAATATTTATTCCCAATAAAAGGATATAGGGCCACTGCTGTATTTTTGCATCCTACCCACCCCCGGTGAGCCCACTGTTGGGTAGGGACTGTCTCTATGTGTTGCCGACTTGTACTTCCCAAGCGCTTAGTACAGTGCTCTGCACACAGGAAGCGCTCAATAAATACGATTGATTGATTGATTGATTCTCCACGTCCCTTCCCACCTCAAAATGCAACTTACAGACATTCACATTCACCCCTTCCACTCCTCAACCCCTGCTCTTCAGCAAGCCGGGCAAAGGCCTGAGAGAATATCCCCGCACTCTCTTGATAGTCAACCCCGTTGTATTCTTATGTGGTCTGAACACATTTGTTAATAAAAGTGCACGCACCCTTATTCTGTACTGACTGTGAGTGATTAAAAGGGTTTTGATTTGGAAGTGCCAGTTTAAGAATGTGAAAGGAAGCAAATCTGTGGGGACAAGCCCAGTGCAAACACATAGTCAACTTCTCCCTCTCCTTCACATTAGCCAGAAGACAAGTTCAAGGCAATTTTGTTGCCCCAGAGCCCTCCTTTCCTGGGCCAAGGCGGTGGAACTTGTGGCGATTGAAGAAAATAAAATGATACAGAGAGAATTGCTTTTTTTTAAAAAAAAATGGCATTTGTTAAGCGCTTACTATGTGTCAAAGCACTATTCTAACCACTATTTTATTTTATTTTACTTGTACATATTTACTATTCTATTTATTTTGCTAATAATGTGCATCTAGCTTTACTTCTATTTATTCTGATGAATTGACACCTGACCCCGTGTTTTGTTTTGTTGTCTGTCTCCCCCTTCTAGACTGTGAGCCCGCTGCTGGGTAGGGACCGTCTCTATATGTTGCCAATTTGTACTTCCCAAGCGCTTAGTACAGTGCTCTGCACATAGTAAGCGCTCAATAAATACGATTGATGATGATAGGGACCGTCTCTATATGTCGCCGACTTGTACTTCCCAAGCGCTTAGTACAGTGCTCTGCACACAGTAAGCGCTCCATAAATACGATTGAATGAATGAATGAATGAATGAGAGGGAAAGGTGAAATAACTTTAGGAGAAAGGAAGCAATCAATAAGTGGTACTGACTGAGTGCCTCCTGAGAAGCAAGGAGACAGCACAGGCCTGAAAATCAAAAGGTCACGGGTTCTAATCCGGCCTCACTACTTGTCTGCTGTGTGACCTTAGGCAAGTCACTTCACGTCCCTGTGCCTCAGTTACCTCATCTGTCAAATGGGGATTAAGACGGTGAGCCCCATGTGGGACAGGGACTGCATTCAACCTGATTTGTTGGTATTCTCCCCCCGCGTTTAGTACAGTGCCTGGCACATAGTAAGCAGATACCAGTTTATTTATTTTTTAACTGGGAGCAGACGCTTGGGAGAATACACTGCACAGGGTCAGTAAATATAAGCAAAAAATGAAGTCAACCAATTTGCAAATTCATTCATTCATTCAATCGTATTTATTGAGCGCTGTGTGCAGAGCACTGTACTAAGCGCTTGGGAAGTCCAAGTTGGCAACATCTAGAGACGGTCCCTACCCAACGGCGGGCTCACGGTCTAGAAGGGGGAGACAGACAACAAAACAAAACATATTAACAAAGTAAATAAATAGATTAGCGCTTAGATCAGGGCTTTGCACAGAGTACGTGCTTAAAAAATGCCGTCGTTATTATTATTTACAGATGAGGTAACTGAGGCACAGAGAAGTGGCTTGCCCAAAGTCACACAGCAGACAGGTGGCGGGGCCGGGATTAGAACCCATGTCCTCTGTCTCCCAAGTCCGTGCTCTTTCCACTGAGCCACACTGTGCAGAGTGTGGTGCTTGGTGGCATAATAATAATAATTCTGGTAGTCGTTAAGCCCTTACTGTGTGCCAGGCACTGTACTAAGCGCTGGCGTCGATACAAGCAAATTGAGTCGGACACAAGTCCCTGGCCTACATCGGGCTCACAGTCTTAAAGGGAATGTGTCTGTTTATTGTTGTATTGTAATAATAATACAATAATACAATCCTTCCCTTCCCCACAGCACCTGTATATATGTATATATGTCTGTACATATTTATTACTCTATTTTACTTGTACCTATCTATTCTATTCATTTTATTTTTTTAGTATGTTTGGTTTTGTTCTCTGTCTCCCCCTTTTAGACTGTGAGCCCACTGTTGGGTAGGGACCGTCTCCCTATGTTGCCAACTTGGACTTCCCAAGCGCTTAGTACAGTGCTCTGCACCCAGTAAGCGCTCAATAAATACGATCGATTGATTCAAGCATACACGATCCCTGACCTTAAGGAGCGTACAGCCTAGGAGGGGAGACAGACGTGAAAAGAAATTATAGACGGGAGAAATTCAAAAGTATAAATGTACTTAAGTGCTATAAGGAGAGCATGAGTATTCAAATAATAATAATAATAATGGCATTTATTAAGCGCTTACTATGTGCAAAGCACTGTTCTAAGCGCTGGATGCCATTTGGCACGGAATTGCCGAAGTGGCAGTGAGGGGACTGATCTCTCTCTTTCTCACTCTCTCACTCGAAAGTATAAATGTACTTGAGTGCTATAAGGAGAGTGTGAGTATTCAAATAATAATAATGGCATTTATTAAGCGCTTACTATGTGCAAAGCACTGTTCTAAGCGCTGGATGCCATTTGGCGTGGAATTGCTGAAGTGGCAGTGAGGGGACTGATCTCTCTCTTTCTCACTCTTTCACTCGAAAGTATAAATGTACTTGAGTGCTATAAGGAGAGTGTGAGTATTCAAATAATAATAATGGCACTTATTAAGCGCTTACTATGTGCAAAGCACTGTTCTAAGCGCTGGATGCCATTTGGCACGGAATTGCCGAAGTGGCAGTGAGGGGACTGATCTCTCTCTTTCTCCCTCTCTCCCTCTCTCTGCCTTCTCTCATATGTTTATAAATGGAATAAAAAGGGCGGCACGCATCGGAGCTTGTGACCTGTGATTTATTTTTCTGTAAATTGGTTTCCTTGACCTCTATTTACCGTCTGAAGTCAGTCCTGGCGGCTGGGCTGTCTCATGTTAAGACTCGGTCCCATCTTGGAGCCTTTAGAAGTCTGAGGGGAGAGAAGCAGCATGGCTCAGTGGAAAGAGCCCGGGCTTGGGAGTCAGAGGACATGGGTTCGAATCCTGGCTCCGCCACATGTCTGCTGTGTGACCTTGGGCAAGTCACTTCACTTCTCTGGGCCTCAGTTCCCTCATCTGTCAAATGGGGATGAAGACTGTGAGCCCGTGAGGGGGCCTCCTATTTATTTTATTTTGTTAGTACGTTTGGTTTTGTTCTCCGTCTCCCCCTTTTAGACTGTGAGCCCACTGTTGGGTAGGGACTGCCTCTCTATGTTGCCAATTTGTACTTCCCAAGCGCTTAGTACAGTGCTCTGCACATAGTAAGCGCTCAATAAATACGATTGATGATGATGATGACGTGGGACAACCTGATCACCTTGTAAACTCCCCAGTGCTTAGAACAGTGCCTTGCACATAGTAAGCGCTTAGTAAGTGCCATCATTATTAGTATTATTATGTTAAGACTCGGTCCCATCTTGGAGCCTTTAGATCCTGGAGAAGTCCGAGGGGAGAGAAGCAGCGTGGCTCAGTGGAAAGAGCCTGGGCTTGGGAGTCAAGGGTCATGGGTTCAAATCCCGGCTCCGCCACATGTCTACTGTGTGACCTTGGGCAAGTCACTTCACTTCTCTGCGCCTCAGTTCCCTCATCTGTCAAATGGGGATGAAGACTGTGAGCCCGACGTGGGACAACCTGATCACCTTGTAAACTCCCCAGTGCTTAGAACAGTGCCTTGCACATAGTAAGCGCTTAGTAAGTGCCATCATTATTAGTATTATTATGTTAAGACTCGGTCCCATCTTGGAGCCTTTAGATCCTGGAGAAGTCCAAGGGGAGAGAAGCAGCGTGGCTCAGTGGAAAGAGCCCGGGCTCGGGAGTCAGAGGTCATGGGTTCGAATCCTGGCTCCGCCACATGTCTACTGTGTGACCTTGGGCAAGTCACTTCACTTCTCTGGGCCTCAGTTCCCTCATCTGTCAAATGGGGATGAAGACTGTGAGCCCGACGTGGGACAGCCTGCTCACCTTGTATCCCCCCCAGTGCTTAGAACAGTGCTTGGCACATAGTAAGCGCTTAACAAATGCCATCATCATCAAGCAGCGTAGCTCAGTGGAAAGAGCCCGGGCTTTGGAGTCAGAGGTCATGGGTTCAAATCCCGCCTCTGCCACTTGTCAGCTGGGTGACTTTGGGCAAGTCATTTCTAGACTGTGAGCCACTGTTGGGTAGGGACCGTCTCTATATGTTGCCAACTTCTCCTTCCCAAGCGCTTAGTACAGTGCTCTGCACACAGTAAGTGCTCAATAAATACAATTGAATGAATAAATGAATGAATGAATTTGTTAATGTGCATAAAGCTTTAATTCTATTTGTTCTGACGACTTTGACACCCGCCTCCATGTTTTGTTTTGTTGTCTGTCTCCCCCTTCTAGACTGTGAGCCCGCTGCTGGGTAGGGACCATCTCTATATGTTGCCAACTTGTCCTTGCCAAGCGCTTAGTACAGTGCTCTGCTCACAGTAAGTGCTCAATAAATACAATTGAATGAATTTGTTAATGTGCATAAAGCTTTAATTCTATTTGTTCTGACGACTTTGACACCTGTCTCCATATTTTGTTTTGTTGTCTGTCTCCCCCTTCTAGGCTGTGAGCCCGTCTTTGGGTAGGGACTGTCTCTATATGTTGCCAATTTGTACTTCCCAAGCGCTTAGTACAGTGCTCTGCACATAGTAAGTGCTCAATAAATACGATTGATGTAGGGTCCGTCTCTACATGTTGCCAACTTGGACTTCCCAGGCGCTTAGTACAGTGCTCTGCTCACAGTAAGCGCTCAATAAATATGACTAACTGACTGAATGCATGGCTCAGTGGCAACGATCCGGGCTTGGGAGTCAGAGGTCGTGGGTTCTAATCCTACCTCCACCACTTGGCTGCTGGGTGACTTCGGGCAACTCACTTCACTTCTCTGGGCCTCAGTTCCCTCATCTGTAAAATGGGGATGAAGACTGTGAGCCCCATGGGGGACAACTTGCTTACCTTGTATCATCTCCCCCAGTGCTTAGAACAGTGCTTGGCACATAGTAAGCACTTAACAAATGCCATCATTATCATGGACTGTGAACACGCTGTTGGGTAAGAAACGCCTCTATGTGTTGCCGACTTGGCCTTCCCAAGCGCTTAGTACAGTGCTCTGCACACAGTAAGCGCTCAATAAATATGACTGACTGAATGGCTCAGTGGCAAGAACCCGGGCTTGGGAGTCAGAGATCGTGGGTTCTAATCCTGCTTCCACCACTTGGCTGCTGGGTAACTTTGGGCAAGTCCCTTCACTTCTCTGGGCCTCAGTTCCCTCATCTGTAAAATGGGGATGAAGACTGTGAGCCCCACGGGGGACAACCTGCTTACCTTGCATCTCCCCCAGTGCTTAGAACAGTGCTTGGCACATAGTAAGCGCTTAACAAATGCCATCATTACCATGGACTGTGAGCCCGCTCTTCTAGACTGTGAGCCCACTGTTGGGTAGAGACCGTCTCTATATGTTGCCGACTTGTACTTCCCAAGCGCTTAGTACAGTGCTCTGCACACAGTAAGCGCTCAATAAATACGATTGAATGAATGCAGAGCACTGTATTCGTACATATTTATTCTATTTATTTTATTTTGTTAATATGTTTAGTTTTGCTGTCTGTCTCCCCCTTCTAGACTGTGAGCCCACTGTTGGGTAGGGTACATCTCTAGATGTTGCCAACTTGTACTTCCCAAGCGCTTAATACAGTGCTCTGCACAAAGTAAGCGCTCAATAAATACGACTGAATGAATGAATGAATGCATGAATGAATGCATGAATGCAGAACACTGTTTTTGTACCTATTTATTCTATTTATTTTATTGTGTTATGTTTAGTTTTGTTGTCTGTCTCCCCCTTCTAGACTGTGAGCCCGCTGTTGGGTAGGGACCGTCTCTAGATGTTGCCAACTTGGACTTCCCAAGTGCTTAGCACAGTGCTCTGCGCACAGTAAGCACTCAATAAATACGATTGAATGGATGAATACAGAGCACTGTATTCGCACATATTTATTCTATTTATTTTATTAATATGTTTTGTTTTGCTGTCTGTCTCCCCCTTCTAGACTGTGAGCCCGCTGTTGGGTAGGGACCCGGTCTAGATGTTGCCAACCTGTACTTCCCAAGCGCTTAGTACAGTGCTCTGCACACGGTAAGAGCTCAATAAATACGATTGAACGAATGAATGCAGAGCACAGTATTTGTACATATTTGTTCTATTTATTTTATTTTGTTAATATGTTTTGTTTTGTTGTCTGTCTCCCCCTTCTAGACTGTGAGCCTGCTGTTGGGCAGGGACCATCTCTAGATGTTGCCAACTTGGACTTCCCAAGCGCTTAGTACAGTGTTCTGCACACAATAAGCACTCAATAAATACGACTGAATGAATGAATGCAGAGCACAGTATTTGTACCTATTTATTCTATTTATTTTATTTTGTCAATATGTTTAGTTTTGCTGTCTGTCTCCCCCTTCTAGACTGTGAGCCCGCTGTTGGGCAGGGACCGTCTCTATATGTTGCCAATTTGCCCTTCCCAAGCGCTTAGTACAGTGCTCTGCACACAGGAAGCGCTCAATAAGTACGATTGAATGAATGAATGAATGAAAATTACTTTCGGGACGGCCGCGCAGGCGCACAAGGGCAAGGCAGCGCGCGCGCCCGCAGGCGGGGCCCGCCCCTCCCCAACGCCCGTCCAATCAGCTCGCGACCCAAGGAACCCGCCCCATCAGCCCGCCGTCCAATCAGGGCGCGGGGCGGTTGGCATGGCAGCGCGCGAGCGCTATCTAGGCTCGCGACCCAAGGAGCCCGCCCCACCAGTTCGCCGTCCAACCGGCCAATCAGGGCGCGGCGCAGTCGGCGCGCCGTCCAATCAGCGACCGGGAAGGCAGCGCGCCCGTGCTTTCCACGCTCGCGACCCAAGGAGCCCGCCCCATCAGCTCACCGTCCAATCAGGACGCGGGGCGGTCGGTACCTGGCCAATCAGGGCTCGGCGCGGTCGGCGCGCCGTCCAATCAGCGGTCGGGGAGGCAGCGCGCCCGTGCGCTCCACGCTGGCGACCCAAGGAGCCCGCCCCATCATCTCGCCGTCCAATCAGGGCGCGGGCTGGTCGGCAAGGCAACGCGCCCGCGCTCTCCAGGCGAGCCCATGGAGCCCGCCCCATCATCTTCGTATGTTGCCATCTTTTACTTCCCAAGCGTTTAGCACAGGGCTCTGCACACAGTAAGCACTCAATAAATACGACTGAATGGAATGACTGAATCTCGCCGTCCAATGCGCGCCCTCCAATCGGCGGCCGGGAAGACGCGCGGTCTAAGCTCGCGACCCAAGGCACCCGCCCCATCACCTCGCCGTCCAATCGGGGCGCGGGGCGGTGGGTGCGTCCGCCAACCGGCGGCTGGGAATGCAGCACGCGCATGCGCGTTCCACGTTCAAGACCTAAGCGGATCATCTCGCCGGCCAATCAGGGCGCGTCCTGGTCGGCGCGCCGTCCAATCGGCGGCCGGGAAGGCAGCGAGCGCGCGCCGTCCAGGCTCACGGCGCAAGGAGCCCGCCCCATCACCTCGCCGTCCAATCAGGGCGCGCCGACCGGGGCGCGCCGTCCAATCGGCGGCCGGGAAGGCGGTGCGCGGTTGCGACCTAAGGAGCCCGCCCCACCATCATCATCAATCGTATTTATTGAGCGCTTACTATGTGCAGAGCACTGTGCTAAGCGCTTGGGAAGTACAAATTGGCAACATATAGAGACAGTCCCTACCCAACAGTGGGCTTACAGTCTAAAAGGGGGAGACAGAGAACAAAACCATGCTAACAAAATAAAATAAATAGAATAGATATGTCCCCCTCTCCATCCCCCCATCTTACCTCCTTCCCTTTCCCCCAGCACCTGTATATATGTATATATGTTTGTACATATTTATTACTCTATTTATTTATTTATTTTACTTGTACATATCTATTCTATTTATTTTATTTTGTTAGTATGCTTGGTTTTGTTCTCTGTCTCCCCCTTTTAGACTGTGAGCCCACTGCTGGGTAGGGACTGTCTCTATATGTTGCCAACTTGTACTTCCCAAGCGCTTAGTACAGTGCTCTGCACATAGTAAGCGCTCAATAAATACGATTGATGATGATGAAATAGAGTAATAAATATGTACAAACATATAACCAAACATACTAACAAAATAAAATAAATAGAATAGATATGTACAAGTAAAATAAATAGAGTAATAAATATGTACAAACATATATACATATATACAGGTGCTGTGGGGAAAGGAAGGAGGTAAGATGGGGGATGGAAAGGGGGACGAGGGGGGGGAGGAAGGAAGGGGCTCAGTCTGGGAAGGCCTCCTGGAGGAGGTGAGCTCTCAGTAGGGCCAATCAGGGCGCGGGGCGGTCGGCGCGCCGTCCAATCGGCGGTCTGGAAGGCGGCTCTCCCCGTTACATCGCGGTCCAATCAGGGCGCGGGGCGGTGGGCGCGCCGTCCAATCGGCGGCCGTGAAGGCGGGCCGCCCCGTTACATCGCTGGCCAATCCGTGCGGGGCGGTGGGCGCGCCGTCCAATCGGCGGCCGTGAAGGCGGGCCGCCCCGTTACATCGCCGGCCAATCAGGGCGGGGCGGTGGGAGCACCGCCCAATCGACGGCCGTGAAGGCGGGCCGCCTCGTTACATCGCCGGCCAATCCGTGCGGGGCAGTGGGCGCGCCGTCCAATCGACGGCCGTGAAGGCGGGCCGCCTCGTTACATCGCCGGCCAATCCGTGCGGGGCAGTGGTCGCGCCGTCCAATCGGCGGCCGTGAAGGTGTCCCGCCCCGCCCCGCCCCGCCCCTCCCCGTCCCGTCCCCCGGCGGTGGCGTCCCCGGGGGGCCCCGATGGGCACGGCGTCGTCCGTGGGTTTGGGTCTGGGTTTCGGCGGGGCCTGCGACGTGCCGGTGGAGGTGCGGCCCAAGGCCCGGCTGGCGCGGCCCCGGGCCCGGCCCCTGCCCCTGCCCCGGCCCCTGCCCCTGCCCCGGGCCCTGCCCCTGCCCCTGCCCCTGTCTCGGGCCCGGGCCCGGCCCAGCAGCTTCCGGGGTGCGGGGCCCGCGGGGCCCGAGGCGGACGGGGCCCCGGCGCGGCCCGACGGGCCGTGGGGGGCCGGAGCCCTGCCCCCGGGGGACCGGCCCGGAGCGGGGAGGAGCCCCCGACACGCACCAGGACACTCGCCGCAACAACAACGCCTCGACTCACACAACAAGCGCCTCCGCGCAGAGCTGCAGGTCCCGACGCCCCCCCCTTATCCTCCTCTTCCCCCTCCTCCTCCCCCTTCTCCTCCTTCTCTTATCCTCCTCCTTCTCCTCCACATCCTCCGCCTCCTTTTTCTCCTTCTCTTAGCCTCCTCATCCCCCTTCTTCTCCTCCTTCTCATCCTCCTCCTCTTATTCTCCTCCTCCTCCTCTTTCTCATCCCCCTCCTCCTCCTCCTCTTCCTTCTCTTATCCTCCTCCTTCTCCTCCTCCTCCTCCTCATCCCCCTTCTTCTCTTCCTTCTCATCCTCCTCCTACTACTCATTCTCCTCCTTCTTCTCCTCCCCCTCCTCATCCCCCTTCTCCTCCTCTCTTATCCTCCTCCTTCTCCTCCTCCTCCTCCTTCTCTTACCCTCCTCCTCCTCATCCTCCTTTTTCTCCTCCTCCTCCTTCTCTTATTCTCCTCCTCCTCATCTTCCTCCCCCTTCTCCTCCTCCTCCTCCTTATCCTCCTTCCCCTCCTCCTCCTCCCCTCTTCCCTTCCTCCTTCTCCTCCCCTCTCCCCTTCCTCCTCCCCTTCTCCTCAACCTCCTTCTCCTACTCATCCCCCTCCTCATCCTCCTTCTCTTATCCTCCTCCTTCTCTTATCCTCCTCCTTCTTCTCCTCCTCCTCCACATCCTCCTTCTCCTCCTCCTCCTCCACATCCTCCTTCTCCTCCTCCTCCTCTTCCCCCTTCTCTTATCCTCCTACTCCTCCTATCCACCTCCTTCTCCTCCTCCTCATCCTCCTCCTTCTCCTCCTCCTTCTCTTGTCCTCCTCCTCCTCCTTCTGTCCTCCTCCTTCCCTCCTCTTATCCTCCTCCTCCTCCTCCTCCTCTTATCCTCCTCCTCCTCTTCTTCCTTCTGCTCCTCCTCCTTGTCAAGTGCTTACTCTGTGCCGAGCCCTGTGCTAAGCACTGGGGGACATACAGGGTCATCAGGTTGCCCCCCGGGTGGCTCCCAGTCTTCCTCCCCATTTTACAGTTGAGGTCACTGAGGCCCAGAGAATAATCATCATAATGATGGCATTTATGAAGCGCTTACTCTGTGCCAAGCCCTGTGCGAAGCGCTGGGGGACAGGGTCATCAGGTTACCCCCCCAGGGGGCTCCCAGTCTTCATCCCCATTTTATAGTTGAGGTCACTGAGACCCAGAGAATAATCATCATAATGATGGCATTTAATAACGATGGGATTTATTAAGCACTTATTATGTGCAAAGCACTGTTCTAAGTCTGGGGAGGTTACAAGATGATCAGGTTGTCCCACGGGAGGCTCACAGTCTTCATCCCCATTTTACAGATGAGGTCACTGAGGCCCAGAGAATAGTCATAATAATGATGGTATTTAATAATGACAGCATTTATTAAGGGCTTACCATGCGCAAAGCACTGTTCTAAGCGCTGGGGAGGTTACAAGGTGATCAGGTGGTCTCACGGGCTCATGGTCTTAATCCCCGTTTTACAGATGAGGTCACTGAGGCACAGAGAAATGAAGTCACCCAGCTGACATGTGGCAGAGCCGGGATTTGAACCCATGACCTCTGGCTCCAAAGCCCATGCTCTTTCCACTGAGCCACGCTGCTTCTTTTCATATAGCTCTAATTCTATTTATTCTAACGGTTTTGACCCGTCACCACTTGTCAGGTTTTGTTGTCCGTCTCCCCCTTCTAGACTGGGAGCCCGTTGTGGGGTTGGGACCGTCTCCAGATGTTGCCAACTTGTCCTCTTCCAAGCGCTTAGGACAGTGCTCTGCACACAGTCAGCGCTCAATAAATACGATTGAATGAATAAAACAAACATGGTTTTATCTCCAAGTTAATGCATCTTTCCAAAATGAAGGAGAAGTTGAATTTCTCCTACAGTTTGAGTTTGTTTTTTGCCTGACTTGCGTGAATGATTAGTTACAAAACAGGCAATACCGCCAATGTTCCTTTTCCATCAGAAGAATAACAAGCTAACCCATTTTAGGCACTGCAGAAAACGTATCAGAAGATACTGCGAGAGAAAGAAAGTGCAGTGGAAGCCAAATATCAAGCAATGGAGAGGGCAGCGACCTTTGAACAAGACAGAGACAAAGTCAAAAGGCAGTTTAAGGTAAGTTTTAAAACAAGTTTATCTTCCCAAGTAACGTGAGCTATGAGTTTAGTTTTTTAAAGTCACCGTGGTACCCGGATGCAAAGCAGGAATATGAAGATACTTTGAGTCGCTCTTTCCATTCAATTCAACGCCGTGCAGACCCATCAGAGTATATACAGATTATGGCTGCAGGGAGCAAACGTTTTTTTGCCAGGAATTTTCTGTGAGGAAATTGATATTTTTAATTCACATCTCCAGAGTCTCAAGCTAACAGCAGAGATTTCCTCAAGCAAACAAGACTTCTTAGAGTCATTTATACTCTTTATTTTGTCTCTTTTTAATTCACATCTCCATCGGACGGTACTAACTTGAGTCTCAAGCTAACAGCAGAGATTTCCTCAAGCAAACAAGACTTCTTAGAGTCATTTATACTCTTTATTTTGTCTCTTTTTAATTCACATCTCCATAGGACGGTACTAACTTGAGTCTCAAGCTAACCGCAGAGATTTCCTCAAGCAAACAAGACTTCTTAGAGTCATTTATACTCTTTATTTTGTCTCTTTTTAATTCACATCTCCATAGGACGGTACTAACTTGAGTCTCAAGCTAACCGCAGAGATTTCCTCAAGCAAACAAGACTTCTTAGAGTCATTTATACTCTTTATTTTGTCTCTTTTTAATTCACATCTCCATAGGACGGTACTAACTTGAGTCTCAAGCTAACAGCAGAGATTTCCTCAAGCAAACAAGACTTTTTAGAGTCATTTATACTCTTTATTTTGTCTCTTTTTAATTCACATCTCCATAGGACGGTACTAACTTGAGTCTCAAGCTAACAGCAGAGATTTCCTCAAGCAAACAAGACTTTTTAGAGTCATTTACACTCTTATTTTGTCTCCGAGGAAAGCCCGGTGTCAACACCTCTATCTGTCAGAGAACTTTTCAGGTTCCTACTTAAAGCCCTCTTTCCATCACCTCACCGCAACTGTTTTATGGGCGGCCTCAGGGCCATCTTCCCCTATCAACTAGGCGGGACTGGACTGATTCACCCGTGAGCCCTGGGACTTTTCAACATTTTGGGGAGCCTCACGTGATGCGTCGCACCATTAGATTATGCTACGCGAGGCATGTGACCCACTCTGAACCCCACTGCCAGGAATTTAGACTGAGAGCCCACTGGTGGGTAGGGACTGTCTCTATATGTTGCCAACTTGTACTTCCCAAGCGCTTAGTACGGCGCTCTGCACACAGTAAGCGCTCAATAAATACGATTGATGATGAATTACGATGGGGGTTAGATTAGATTTCGTATTTATTGAGCGCTTACTATGTGCAGAGCACTGTACTAAGCGCTTGGGAAGTACAAATTGGCAACACATAGAGACAGTCCCTACCCAACAGTGGGCTCACAGTCTAAAAGGGGGAGACAGAGAACAGAACCAAACATACCAACAAAATAAAATAAATAGGATAGAAATGTACAAGTAAAATAAATAAATAAATATAGAGTAATAAATATGTACAACCACATATACATATATACAGGTGCTGTGGGGAAGGGAAGGAGGTAAGATGGGGGGATGGAGAGGGGGACGAGGGGGAGAGGAAGGAAGGGGCTCAATCAATCAATCAATCGTATTTATTGAGCGCTTACTATGTGCAGAGCACATAGTACTCTGGGTTGAATCGCAGTGAGAAGGGAATGGTACTGGTATACGGTATTTGATCCATACCCAAGGCCCCTGAACTTCAGCCCCTAAAGTCTCTGCAGTCCATCAGCCCTGCAGGTTCGGGAGCTCAGAATCATTATCGTCCCGGGGCGCAAAAAAACCCCACCCCGATGTGCTAAAAAAAAATCCAAAACCCGACAACGAGCAGCCATTAGGAAAGCATGAACAAAGATGAAGCCTTACGCTTTCTCACGGCCTAATACACCCTGGCAAGCTTGATTTTATTATCCACGTGGGCATTCTCTAGGTTGGCAGGCGAAAACCTCAGACTCCTTTCATTGTAGGACAACCTGAAGACATCAGGAGTTGTTGGTAACACCTCCCTCCCGGAGACTTGTGACCGTCGTTGCGAGTGGCCTTGGAACAAGAATGATGAGGAGCCCCTGGGTTAGATTTCCTAGGGCTCCAAGACTGATTTTCCTAGAATCTGTTTGGGAGATGGGAGTTAATGAGGGAAGTGGTGATGTCACCTTCTCTAAAAGCCTCATCTATCTGGTTTTGCGTCAGACTGAAAATCAGGGAGGTTGGACTAGGTGATCTCGTACAGTGCTTTCCAACCACAGGATTCAGTAATTTTTTTTCTTAGCCGCCGTCAATGCTATAGGAGTTGAGCAGGTTCAAAATAGCATTTTTTAATTTATTCAGTCATATTTATTGAATACTGTCTGTGTAGAGAATTCTTCAAAGTGCCTGGGAGAGTACAATATAACAAAAAACAGGCATGTTGGGGTTTTTTAGTGGCTAGCCCAAGCCTCCTAAGCGGGAGCTACAGTTCAGGAATTCTCCTGGTGCTGAAGGGTAGCCTTCCTCCTCTGTAGTTCAACATGGAACGAGTCGTGGGAGAGTGTTAAGTACTTTTGGTCGTGGAGTAGAAACACTGGTTTGCACGTGCTCAGATGTAGTGTGAACTACATCTCTCAACCTTCATTCTAATTTCTTGTTCCTCCTCCCTCTCTCCACATGCCCCTTCTCCAATTCCACATATGTCCTCTCCAGCTCTCACAGACCAGCTGAAGCTCATTACTGGAGCTGTGCATCAGAGCCTTTCACTCCTTACGTCCCTACTCCTCAAAATGCAGCCGGCGGTTGCAATGGATAGCAGGAAAAAAAAAAAGTGTGGCTATCTGTGTCTGGAGCCAGAAATACAGAGGTTAGAGTTAGGAATACGGTGCATTTCCCCCCATCACCCCCAATTTGCAGGAAGTCAGTGAAAGCAGTAATTGCCGGGAATGTTTGGGAATTGCAGAGGATTTCCATGGTTCTGCCCTATTCCTTGCCCCCTCCTCCCTCTGTCAACCCGGGTTCTCTTGGCTGCCTGGAATTCCCTTAAGGCGTATACTCAGTCGTTGGAACCGGAAAGGATCTTGAGTTCTTGGGATGTATTTTGAGGCCATAGTGCTTCAGAAAAATGAGGTGAAGGAAAAACGTATGCAAGTTAAAAGGAGGAAAAAAAAAACCCAAACCACCTCTAAAAATTATGTATTTGTAATGGTTAACTTTGGGTTTGGCTTCTGATCATTCTTGACATGCTTTTTAATAAACTTTTGTGTTATTGAATTATTCTTTTGTGGCAACACCAACACCAGTCGACTGACTGCAGATGGCTGATAATTCTTGACATGCTTTTTAAGAAACTTTTGTGTTACTGAATTATTCTTTCGTGACAACACCAACACCAATGGATTGACTACAGGTGGCTGATAATTCTTGACATGCTTTTTAATAAACTTTTGTGTTACTGAATTATTCTTATGTGACAACGCTAACCCCAGTCGATTGACTACAGATGTCTGGTTTTGTTTAGTCGCAGGTATTTAAAATCAATAATGGGCTCTCTCTCCACTGCTTCAGTGCCATTAAATAGTGTCATAGTTCCCTAAAGAGTTATTATTTTCTAAGCATCTAACTGAAGAACTAATTTACACATTGGGGAGAATCTCTCTCATTCCTAAAACAATGTAGTGGCTGATTTTTTTTTAAAAAAGAGGAAAACTAGTAGAACAGTAACTAATACATTTAAACATTTTGGATCCTGTTTCCAAATGCAAAAGATTTAGGGAGTGTAATTTTCAATGGTGGAAAAAATTAGACTTAATTAAAAATGTTTTCTCTTAAAGATTTTTAGGGAAACTAAGGAAAATGAGATTCAGGATTTATTAAGGGCCAAGAGAGACCTAGAGAGAAAACTTCAGAGGCTGCAGTCCCAAGGTATTCAAGTGTTTGATTCCCAAGAGTCTGATTCAGATGATAACTGCACAGATATCACTGGTAAGAATTTTATGCACCACTGACCATTTTCTGCAAATCTCTATGATCGTTAAAAGACACGGTTCCTGTTTTAGCCATAAAAAGCAACTGGAAAAATCATGTAAACCTGTTAGAGGCGTAAAAATCTTTTTAAATCTGTGTAAAACAGCTTGTAAACTAAGGGTTTCTAAAACTTCCATCATCATTAATGGTATTTATTGAGGCTTACTGTGTTCAGAGCACTGTATTGAGTGCTTAGGAGAGGATAGTACAACAGAGTTGGTAGACACATTCCCTTCCCACCGTGAGCTTCTTGTCTTCATCATTAATGGTATTTATTGAGGTTTATTTATTAATGATATTTATTGCTCTGTGTTCAGAGCACTGTATTAAGTGCTTAAGGGAGGATAGTACAACAGAGTTGGTAGACACACTCCCTTCCCACCGTGAGTTTCCTGTCTTCCATTAGTAGTGCGATAGTTCTATTGGTATTCATGATATTAAAAATTATGAAGAAACCCTAGAGGAGTTCTCATTCCATCCTCATTCTTCCTGCTTTTAGTCTTATCCTTGGTTTCCTTTCCTCTGATTTGCTCCCTTATCCCTGCTCTAGAAACTATTTTCCAAATCGATGGGTTCTATCAAATCGTTCTTCATGGTATTCCAACCTTTCTCGTCCTCATCCATGGTATTTACTGAGCGGGCACCCTGTGCAGAGCACCGCGCTTTGGGGGGGAGTACATCGCAATAGAATTGGTTCCCTGCCCATAAGGAGCTTACTAAAGTCTAGAGGGGGAGACAGACATTTAAATAAATCACGGAGAAGTACGTAGGTGCCGCGAGGGAGAGGATGGGTGGAATATCAAGGGCTTAAAGGGACCAGATTCAAGTGCAAGAGCAGCACAAGAGCTGTGCAATATACAGATACTAGAAGCTTCTTGAATCGTTCTTCAGTGGACATTATATCAGAGAATTAGAGAGCATTCAAATGGTTTCATTCTGATTTGTCATTTGTCCCTGGCCTGACAGAAGAGCCTTCTGAGAGCTCACCTCCTCCAGGAGGCCTTCCCAGACTGAGCCCCCTTTTTCCTCTCCTCCTCTCCATCCCCCCGTCCTACCTCCTTCCCCTCCCCACAGCACCTGTACAAATGTTTGTACAGATTTATTACTCTATTTGACTTGTACATATTTACTATTCTATTTATTTTGTTAATGATGTGCATCTTGCTTTATTTCTATTTATTTTGCTGACTTGACACCTGTCCACGTGTTTTGTTTTGTTGTCTGTCTCCCCCTTCTAGACTGTGAGCCCACTGTTGGGGAGGGACCGTCTCTATACGTTGCCAATGCGTTGTAGTTCCCAAGCGCTTAGTACAGTGCTCTGCCCACAGTAAGCGCTCAGTAAATACAAATGAATGAATGAAAGTGAGAGGCTGAGGGAGGCCGTTTGTAGTCTCTGCTCTAAGCAGGACCTGGAAGCTGGCTGGGCAGGGTTGAGTCATCATCATCATCAATCGTATTTATTGAGCGCTTACTGTGTGCAGAGCACTGTACTAAGCGCTTGGGAAGTCCAAGTTGGCAACATATAGAGACAGTCCCTACCCAGCAGTGGGCTCACAGTCTAAAAGGTTGAGTGTAGCTCTTAGTTTCCATTTTCCTATTCAAGGGATGTCAGCAAATGGATAGTCACAATATAAGCAACCTGACTGCCATCCTTATTAAAAACTGTACAATACAAAAAGGAATTGTGTATTTTTAAAGATTTGGGGGAATATTTAAGGCGGGTCAACCTCTCTGTGCCTCAGTATTCTAGTTTTATTGTAATATTAGGAATGTTACGAAGAATATCAAGAAAATGTCCCTCCTACACAGACTGTAAGCCCCATTGGGACAGGGCCTGTGTCCAACCTGATTAACTCGTATCTACCCCAGGGCTTAGAACAGTGCTTGGCACATAGTAAGGACTTAACAAGCGTGATATATCTGAATCCAGATTTATTTGAACCGACACTCTTACCTTGAAATTGTATAAATAATCTCTTCAGTTGGAAGCAGCTTTATGATCTTGGTAGGGGGTGGAAACTTCTCCCTCTGGAAATACTTTTTTTCTTATGCCTTACCATTCATTTCTTTTCCTTTGTCATCCAACACTTAGTACAGTGCCTCTAACATAGTAAGAGCTTGAGATACCATAATTATTATTATCATTTTAAATTGTGAATGAATGTGAATGGGGTGGTGATTAAAATGAGGATTGATTTGGCCTAGTTTTAAGTTGGTAGGGAATCAACCAGTAGTATTTACTGTGCACTTCCTATGTGCAGAGCACTGTACTAAGCGCTTGGGAGAGTACAATATAATCAAGTTATATTGATTATATAACAGGAGGCCTTCCCAGACTGAGCCCCTTCCTTCCTCTCCCCCTTGTCCCCCTCTCCATCCCCCCATCTTACCTCCTTCCCTTCCCCACAGCACCTGTATATATGTATATATGTTTGTACATATTTTTTTACTCTATTTATTTTATTTGTACATATCTATTCTATTTATTTTATTTTGTTAGTATGTTTGGTTTTGTTCTCTGTCTCCCCCTTTTAGACTGTGAGCCCACTGTTGCCAATTTGTACTTCCCAAGTGCTTAGTACAGTGCTCTGCACATAGTAAGCGCTCAATAAATACGATTGATGATGATGAAGTTAGTAAAACAGTGCCACTTTTACTGATAGCTTTCAAATTAATCTGAATTCTTGTCACTATTTTGGTTGGGATGTTTTCTTGATGTTGTCTTTAGTTACGGACCAATTAATACAGTTCTTGGGCATCATTCCTAAATTCTGACCAAGGTTTTCTGAGAGGCAAAAGAAATAATGTGTCACCGTCAGATGTGTCTAGGTGGTGGTTAGTTGGTGCCCAGTCATATTAATACTGGCTTTTTGGTAGTCATGTAGTAGATAGAAAATATTTTATTGAATGCACAAAGCCAAAAACCTGAAGTTAGCAGGGAAGCTGGAGTTGCAGAGTTTATAGTAAATGACAGGGAACGTGGCTATGCCAACTTGTACTTCCCAAGCGCTTAGTACAGTGCTTTGCACACAGTAAGTGCTCAATATAAATACAATTGAATGAATGAATTAACTCTGTCGTACTCTCCCAACCACTTAGTAGAGTGATCTGCACACAGGAAATGCTCAATACCATTGATAGATTGATTGCACGGTGTAAGTTTGTGTATTTTCACTGGAAGAAAATATTCTTTTCTTCTTCCTCAAAGCTACTGAAACTCAGTGTGGATATTGGACTGGAGGAGCCTTGGGAAGTGAGCCTTCAATGGGCAGCCTGATGCACCTTCAGCAGTCTTACAGAGGACCTGAATTTGCCCACAGTTCTATAGATGTGGAGGGACCATTTGCAAATGTTACTAGAGGTAAGGAAAACCATATTTCTGTTAAATTGTCGTAGCAACGGGTAATCCTATATCGTAATCTCAGTTTACTGGATGTGGTTCATCCGTGTTCCAGTTTAACTGTGCCTACGTCGTCATCTCAGTTTACTGGATGTGGTTCATCTGTATTCCAGTTTAACTGTGCCCTTCCCGCTGCCGGGGTAGAAAGATGGTGCAGCGGTGTGCTGCAACCCCAGGTTTCTGGCTTCCATCACAAAAATCATGGGGTTGATTGGGGCTAACATGGTACAAGTAAAAAAACAAAAAACCTCTTGGTTTGGAAGTGCTGCCCAAAGAGCTGCTATAGCGGAGGACCTGAATGTCTGAATTTCCAACATTTACAGTGAGGATATTCCAAGCCCTGATCAACCCTGTGATCCTCACTGTGAATCAGGGAGAGTTTGGAATTTCTTTGAGTCAGTAGTGAGCTCAGAGGTGTCCCGAGGTGGGTCTGGTGAGGGTGCTGGACGACTCCTGGGCTATTTGACTCCCTCATTCACCTTTGGGGCTCTGGACTCTTCGACTGTGAGCCCACTGTTGGGTAGGGACTGTCTCTATATGTTGCCAACTTGTACTTCCCAAGCACTTAGTACAGTGCTCTGCACACAGTAAGCGCTCAATAAATACGATTGATTGATTGATTGGGCAGCGGAGATTTCTCTTCTCTCCTTCCCCGCCCCCACATTGGCTTCCACCATTCTTAAATTATACCATTCCTAGCCTGGGTTGAGCGGTATCACCATCCAAGTCAATCATAATGATAATAATGATGACGATGGCATTTATTCATTCATTCATTCAATCGTATTTATTGAGCGCTTACTGTGTGCAGAGCACTGTACTAAGCGCTTGGGAAGTACAAGCTGGCAACATAGAGAGACGGTCCCTACCCAACAGTGGGCTCGCAGTCTAGAAGGGGGAGACAGAGAACAAAACAAAGCGTATTAACAAAATAAAATAAATAGAATAAATATGTACAAATAAAATAAATAGAGTAATAAATACATACAAACATATATACAGGTTCTGTGGGGAGGGGAAGGAGGGAAGGCGCTTACTATGTGCAGAGCACTGTTCTAAGCGCTGGGGAGGTTACAAGGTGATCAGGTTGTTCCACCGGGGGCTCACAGTCTTAATCCCCATTTTACAGGTGAGGAAACTGAGGCCCAGAGAAGTTGTGACTTGCCCAAAGCCACACAGCTGACAATTGGCGGAGCCGGGGTTTGAACCCATGATCTCTGACTCCAAAGCCCGGGCTCTTTCCACTGAGCCACGCTGCTTCACTCTTAGCAACGAATATGCAATATACAACAAACATGGCAATCATAGCAACAAATATGAGCTAGTATGCATAAAAATACACTGATTTCTGTAGAGTCTCATTGTAAGATTAATGTGAAATATTTCCTGTAGTGACCTTAGGCGAAGGACTAAGATAAAGTGATATTTTCTTTTGTTTGCAGATGACTGGGATGCAGCCGTCGCTAGTTTATTGCAGGTTACTCCGTTGTTTTCAACAAATATGAGCTACTATGCATAAAAATACACTGATTTCTGTAGAGTCTCATTGTAAGATTAGTGTGAAATATTTCTTGTAATTACCTTAGGCGAAGGACTAGGATAAAGTGATATTTTCTTTTGCTTGCAGATGACTGGGATGCAGCCGTAGCTAGTTTATTGCAGGTTACTCCCTTGTTTTCAACAAGTATGAGCTACTATGCATAAAAATACACTGATTTCTGTAGAGTCTCATTGTAAGATTAGTGTGAAATATTTCTTGTAGTGACCTTAGGCGAAGGACTAAGATAAAGTGATATTTTCTTCTGTTTGCAGATGACTGGGATGCAGCCGTAGCTAGTTTATTGCAGGTTACTCCGTTGTTTTCACATTCTCTTTGGAGTAACGCAGTCAGGTGCTATCTCATCAGGACAGATGAAACACAACCTGAAGTGGACATTTTTCTTAAGGTGAGACCATTAGAAAAGCTATACTCACTGATATAGAGTATATATCACTGATATAGAATCCATCATTTCATTTTCTCCTCTGAATCAATCAATCAGTCGTATTTATTGAGTGCTTACTGTGTGCAGAGCACTGTAGTAAGCACTTGGGAAGTGCAAGTTGGCAACATAACCAAGTAAGGGTTCTCGAAAGAGTTATATAAATGCCTTCTTGGGATTCAGAGGAAAGAATTAGCCATCAGCCAGATTTATTGAGCACTTACTGTGTGCAGAGCACTGTTCTAAGCAGTTAGGAGGGCATGATACGACCGAGTTGGCAGACATGATCCCTGCCCACAACGAACCAACAGTCTAGACAGATATTAATAAAAATGAATAATAATAATAAAAAATGAATAGCAGACATCTACTTTATTCAGGGAAAGTTGTACTTGCGTTATAGAAATGGAGAAAGCAGAACAGTGCTGTATTTTCATCACCTGAAGTTTTCCTGGTACATCTAATTATCCACTTATGCTTCTGAGGCAGGCATTTTGAGTCATTACTTTTGATTCAGAGGGGGATACTCATATGCTCCCTGCTAGGATTATTTCAATTGCACATTTATAAATGAGGCAGGTTGGAAATTGGAATACCGTGACCCTTGTCTCAACCCCAGTGGGTGAGACAGAATTCGAATCTCCCGTGAAGTGTGTTTTGTTACCGAGATCATTCTGGGTCTTCTCTTGGTTTTATTGATACAGCTCATTGAATCAGTGGCTCAGTGCCAGTTTTGTCAGGAGGTGATGGAAAACCCCACCTTCGTCGTAGACTTGAAGTTTATTAGATGGCCCGTGTGTTTGTGGTTCCTAAGAGTGTATACATTGCACGGTGGTGTTGCACTGCTCTCAGTTGAAAGCTTCCGATTCAAAGTAGGGAGTGTTGATTTTTTGTTTTTAAGGCTTCATAAACGCCCCGTCCCTAAATTCATGCTGGGATGGTCAGGCAGTCAGTCATATTTATTAAGTGCTTACCGTGTGCAGAGCACTGAACTAAGAGCTTGGGAGACTATTTTACTTGTACATATCTATTCTATTTATTTTATTTTGTTAATATGTTTTGTTTTGTTCTCTGTCTCCCCCTTCTAGACTGTGAGCCCACTGTTGGGTAGGGACCGTCTCTATATGGTGCCAACTTGGACTTCCCAAGCGCTTAGTACAGTGCTCTGCACACAGTAAGTGCTTAATAAGTACGATTGAATGATTGATTGATTGATTGATTGTCTGTCTCCCCCTTCTAGACTGTGAGCCCACTGTTGGGTAGGGACCGTCTCTATATGTTGCCAACTTGTACTTCCCAAGTGCTTAGTACAGTGCTCTGCACACAGTAAGCGCTCAATAAATACGATTGATTACAACACAACAGTATAGCGGACACATTCCCTATGACGGCATCAAAATGGCATTTGATTTATCAAGGCGGATGTTAACATTATTTGATGAAACTAGCATGTATAGCTTTGCGTTTTCCTACACATATTTAGCAGGAAAATATTTGGGTCCAGTACTGAAATAATTCATATCTAAGGTTTACGTAAAATAGTTTAAAGCCATTTCATGTATAGTACTTTTTTTTAAAAAAACAGGGTAAACGCTGTGGCTCAATTTTTGTCATGGTTTTACTTGCTGCTTTGTTTCTAGCGCAGTGCCGAATTACTCTAAAGAAGCAAGACAATTTGTTCGGTTCTAACTTCAAGTATAACATATTGTGTTTCTCCTGGGCTGAAAAAGACATAAATTTACAAGCTTTAAAATGCTGTTTTTCGTATAATCTATGAAAAGCAGCTTTTTACAGAATGGTGGATCTCATCTTCCCACCCATCTTTCCTTTCACTGTAGACTTCCCCACTATCCTCCCTGTCACAGAAGCCTACAATCTTGGCATTTTCCTCACCTCCTCTGTCTCAAATCACATATTCAGACCGTCACCGAAATCTGTCGATTCTGCCTGCACAACATCACTAAAATCGGCTCTTTCCTCTCCATCCAAATTGCTACTATGCCGATCCAAGTGTTGATCTTATTGCCCCTTGACTATTGTGTCAGCCTTCTCCCTGACCTCCCTGCCTCCTGTCCCTTCCCACCCAAATCTATACTTAAACTCTGTTCCCCACATCATTTTTCGAAGAAAACGTTGTCTTCATCGCCCCATTCCTCAAGGACCATCGGTGGTTGCCCGTCCACTTCCAAGGAAACACTCCTTACCATTGGCTTTAAAATACTCATTCAACTCGCCCCCTCTCATTGCTTAATTCCTAACTACAATCCAGGCAACACATTTCATTCCTTTAACACCAATTCTATTCTATTCTATTTATTTTATTCTGTTAATATGTTTTGTTTTGTTCTCTGTCTCCCCCTTCTAGACTGTGAGCCCACTGTTGGGTAGGGACCGTCTCTAGATGTTGCCAACTTGGACTTCCCAAGCGCTTAGTACAGTGCTCTGCACACAGTAAGCGCTCAATAAATACGAATGAATGAATGAATCACTGTACTGTTACCTCGTCTATCGCACCGCTGACCCCTCGCCCACATCCTTCCTCTGGCTTTCCCCTCCCCTCATATGACAGACTACCAATCTCCCCACCTTCAGAGCCTACACTGAGCTCTTTCTGGGCAAGGCTTATGTCTACCAGTTCTGGTCTAGTATACTTCCGAACGTTTAGTACAGTACATAGTAAGCACTCCAATAAATACCACTGGTTAGTAAAAGCACATCTCCAAAAGGCCTTCTGCAACTAAGCCCTCATTTCCCTTACTCTCTCTACCTTCTGCATTGCCAATGTCCTTGGATCTGTTCCAGAATAATAATAATAATAATAATGATAATGATGGCATTTATTAAGCACTTACTATGTGCAAAGCACTGTTCTAAGCGCTGGGAAGCAGCGTGGCTCAGTGGAAAGAGCCCGGGCTTGGGAGTCAGAGCTCATGGGATCAAATCCCAACTCTGCCACTTGTCAGCTGTGTGACTTTGGGCAAGTCGCCTCACTTCTCTGGGCCTCAGTTCCCTCAACTGGAAAATGGGGATTAAGGCTGTGAGCCCACCGTGGGACAACCTGATCACCTTGTAACCTCCCCAGTCCTTAGAACAGTGCTTGGCACATAGTAAGCACTTAATAAATGCCATTATTATTATTATTACCCTCTAAGAATTTGATAGTCACCGTACCCTCAGGCCCACAGCATTTATGTACATATCCATAATTAATTATGGATACTCTATTACTGTTTATTTTATTTGTACATATTTATTCTGTTTATTTTATTTTGTTAATATGCTTTGTTTTGTTCTCTGTCTCCCCCTTCTAGACTGTGAGCCCACTGTTGGGTAGGAACCGTCTCTATATGTTGCCAACTTGGACTTCCCAAGCGCTTACTACAGTGCTCTGCACACAGTAAGCGGTCAGTAAATACGATTGAATGAATGAATGAATAATTTTAATGTCTGTCTCCCCCTTGATACTGTAAGCTCCTTGTAGTCGGGGAATATGTCTATCAATTATGTTGTATGGTACTCTCCCAGGTCCTTAGTATGTGTTCTGCACACCATAAATGTTCGATAAATACCACTGATTAATTTATTGCAAACCTCCAAATTCATTGTCGTATTTATTGAGCGCTAACTGTGCTCAGAGCACTGTACTAAGCGCGTGGGAAGTACAAGTCGGCAACATAAAGAGAGGGTCCCTACCCAACAATGGGCTCACAGTCTAGAAGGGGGAATCAGCCTAGACTCTAGCACGCAATTAAAACTAATACCAGTGTGGATCTTTGATTTTTATAAACTGTATTTTTCAATGTGCTTTTTGACTTCCAGGACTACTCGCCAAAACTTCAAAGAATGTGTGAGACAATGGGATACTTCTTTCACGCAATTCATTTTCCAGTAGAGAGTGGCGCGCATTACCTCAGTGCAAAAAAATGGGAAATCGAGAAAAGCTCTCTAGTTATTTTGTTCATTCATTCAACTTTACCAAGGTAAGTTTAATAAATCAATAAGTAACTTTTAGGAGGAGAGCTTAATTATATGGGGACTCCAAATTGACAGTACACGTTTTTATTTGGACGTTTTTTTATTTGGACATTTCAGGCAGTTCCTAAGCTTAGTTGCTACTTTGCAACCAAATGGACTTTTACCTGTTAAAGTCCGTTCTATTTTGTCAGACACCTGGTATCTCTGCTTGGTAGTGGCTTTTAATGTATTTTAAATTGCATGTTTCATAACTGTATTTGTGTTCTCGTATCTATAATTCGTTTCAACCGTGCTAATGTCCTACGACACATCGCTTCATGCTTTCTATGGTTCTTAGCTATGTATTGGAGCCGGGGGATGTTCTTTGGTTCTGCTGTACCAAAGCCCTTGCCTTAAAGAAAGCCTAATTCCAGCTGAATTAGGGGCTTTAGATTCTACCTTCTCCGAAAGTATTTTTAGCAGGCATCCGGGTGATACCCTTGGAGTGGTCCTGGGGAGCACTTCTGTGATATTAATTCTAGTTTTCTGCATAATCTATTCAGGTAATGGATTTCCCCTGAATTTTCCTTATACTTGCAATTGAAAATGCTACATGCTTCCTTCCGTAAATTATATCAAGTGGTAGAGGGCTAGTAGGTCTTACATTTCCTTACGTTGATGTTTTCACTCAAGTGATGCCTAGAGCTTTAGGGTTCCTTGTAAAAATAGATTTTAGCCTCATCTGAGGCTAGGTGTCTGTACCTCATACGATGTATTACTTTAAAAAATTGGTATTCATAGATTTAGCGTTTGCCAGAGTTGGAAAAATTTAGATTTTTGATGTACAGGGAAAATACAGTGCTTATTCATCACTTACAAGGACCAGGTTATGTTTGAGTCTTCCCACAATAGTAGGGAGGTGCCTAGTAAAGGCAAAATGCTTGGCGTAGTGTTTGTTTCAGAATTTCAGCAGGCTGTCTTGGGCAACATCTAGGTAGCTGATTGTAGTAACAGCTTTGGGGGCCATGGGATTTCCAGGAGCTGAACCCTCACTAAATGCTTGAGTTTTAAGCACAGGTCCTCACACCTCCCCAGGGTCCCTCATTGCCCATGCAGATCTGGAACATTTCTTGATAATGTCTCTGTAGCTTGGACGTTCAAAATTCCTTCCATATCTATTTTAGTCAATGCCATTTTACTGTACCAGACTCAGGACGGAACAACAAAGTGTAACCAAAGTAGACCTGGTGTGGATTTTGAATATTGTTGTTGTACAGAGGCATGTGAACCAAAATCATCCCAGTGTGCACGTACTTCGAACATTGCAGCTGATTTCAGAGCCCTACATGGGTCTATCGCAGTAGTAATCCCAGCCCTGAGACCTACTGGGGTTACTACTACAGTTGATTTCGAAGAGAAGCTAGAACCAAAAGCGCCGACTGAGAACGTGAATTTTCTTTTTCTACATTCTGGAGTATACATTTTTTTTTTTTTCTTTTCAGAAGGGGCGGGGAAGATGCAGGAAGGGATTGTCTCGGTGTCAGAAAAATATAGGACGTTTTTCTCTGCTTCCTTAGTTCCTTCCTCAAGTTAAATTTAGGAGTATGGGTTTTCCTTTGATAGACCTCCTTGGGCTTTGTGGCAGTTTCACGTGCTTTTCTATAAAATACCTTCTCGTATATAGGTGTAACTAACTTCTACTTTTGGTCTTGTGCTCTATTGTTCTTTTGCAGAGAGCCTAGATAGCTTGTCTGCCTGGCGACTCTGAAAAGAAGATCGGCTTCTTTCCATTTTTCTGAAATGCCTCATTTGTCCTTGCTCAGTTACAAGAAACTTATTGCAGGCATTTTTGGAGGCTTAATAAGGATTTTTGAGGTCTGATAATCATTTTAAAATAAATAACATAATAGTGCAGGTAAAGAGCTATCCTCTAGCAACACAGGGGTTAATGGATGTATTTGTTAGCTTTTTCTTTGTTCCGCAGGCAAACTTTTTCTCTCAGTTTTTGTAGTAAAATCCGTCGTTCGGCACTTACGTTGATTAATTAACTATTTGCTGCAACAGTGTAATGTAGCACAAGAAATGCTGATTTCCAATCTAGCTGTTTGTTGGAGGACTGTGAAGAAGCATTTTTAAAAAACCCAGAAGGAAAGCCGCGATTGATATACCGCCGATTGGAAGAGGGCCAGGTCAGCTCAGACTCTGTGCAGCAGTTCATTGAACAAGTTTGCCACTCGGACCAGGCTAACAAAGCCAAGGTAAGCATTTTTAGCAAGTCGTTACTTTGTTTTTGTTCAAGGACGGTTCCAAAATTATATTTTTGGACGTTTCACGCCTGCTTGTGACCAGCCTCCCACCCACCTACCTTGGACCCCCCCCTAATTTTAGATGAGAAGGGTGTGATTTTTTTTGTGTGTGTGCGTGACCTATGAGGATGAAATTTGGTAAGGTGAATCCATAACTTAATTGGGGAACAGCAGTCGCCTCCCTCGTATTTCGGATCTGCAAAATGGGATCAGCGGGAGGTGGGGGAAGTTTGTGCAGACACCCTGGCACCCTGAGGGTGCTTGGAATGAGAAAGGAAGTTTGAGCTGGAAGTTCTGCTGGGAGAAGGAATGAACAACCTTCCCTATCCGTCCCTGCCCCAGGACCACATGCAGTTGTTCATTCTTGGGCTCCAATTTGATTCAGGGAGAGATGAACTATTAGGTGAGCCTCACAACTTCTACCCCCATCTCAGAACCCCAACCCTTAGGACAGGCCAAATGTCGCAGTCTTTCAAGTCTTATTTTTCTGGGAAACCAATGTCAAGTAAACCCAGTTTCCCTCCTAAGAAGTAATTAATGTTAAATAGGTAGGATTAGGTTCCAGGGATTTTTTGAGTGCCAGACAAAAAGTTATCCAGTGTAAGTTTGAAATAATTCTAAACAATGGTGATGATTCACCAGTTATAATTGGGAAACTTGGTTTAATCAGTTAACTAAAGGTTCTTATTGAGTGCTTACTAATTGAGTGCTTACTGAGTGCAGAGCACTGTACTATGTTCTTGGAAGAATAGAGTACAACATTCATTCATTCATTCAATCATATTTGTTGAGCGCTTTCTGTGTGCAGAGCACTGTACTAAGCGCTCGGGAAGTACAAGTTGGCAACATCTAGAGACGGTCCCTACCCAGCAGTGGGCTCACAGTCTAGAAGTTGGTAGATGTGATCCCTGCCCACATGGAGCTTAGAAATAGTGGAATGAGAGTGGATTTTTCAGCTTCTCCTCTTATCATTTTTATTGCGGCAAAATAGCAGTATAATTTGCTGAAAATAATTGTGATAGTTGTTAAGCACTTAATAGATACCAAGTACTGTTCCAAGGGCTGGGGAAGGTACAAGGTAATCCAGTTGGACATAGTCCCTGTCTCTCATGGGATGCACATTCTCAAGGAGAGGGAGAATAGCATTTAATCTCCATTTTACTGAAGAAACTGAGGCAAGGAGAAGTAAACTTGCCCAAGGTCACACAGTGTTCATTCAATCGTATTTATTGTGTGCTTACTGTGTGCAGAGCACTGTACTAAGCGCTTGAAGCAAGTGGCTGAGCAGGGATTAGAAACTTGGGTCCTCTGCTTCTTAGGCCCATGCTCTTTCTGCTAGACTGTGCTACTTCTAAATATTGAACAACTTTAAACAAACACTTCTCTAATAGATCAACAACATAATAATGAAACAGTTTTAACTGGTATTTGCTTGGGTAAGATTGGCAGTGATCTTTTCTATATCAGTCCTCTTCTTTCTTTTGGTTTCTCTGTTGTCTTTGCTGCATGGTTTTTCACCTTTCAAGTGCTATCTGAAAAACTAAAAAATATTTTTTTCCTGCCTGCATTTTCAAGATTGGCCGTTTGACAGATGCTATGCGATATATGGATTGTTTTTAGGGTTTTTGCTTTTTCAAGTTGTCTCTTTCTTTTTGGGCCAGCATTATGGCTTTCTAATAGCTGATTCTCATCCGTGTATCTTTTCACATTGCATAATGCAGTTGCATGCAGTTAAGTTCTAAATAAATATCATTACTACTTTCTCTTTAGGTGTCATGCAGTTCTTTTTCTTTCTGGTTTTTTTTTCCCCAGTTCTTTTTTTTTTTTCCCCCATGATTTTCTCCCCCCTCCTCTCTTACAGGACTTTTCTGTCTCTGTCACCTCTTGTTGCAGAGGGAACAACCGTCCTTCTTGCATTTTGGTTGTAATTTCTGTTATTTTATTTTTCCTATCATTTGTCACTTTTTTTCCCAAATGAATTTGTCTTCTCACCTCGGTTTTATGCCACCCTGGCTTATTGGGCATTGCTTCTAAAATGCAGATTTCTTCCTTGCTCCAACCATTCTCAGATTCCTCTCAGAAGTCGTTGACATCTCTGATCTAAATTAGTTTTGGACGCTTACTCCGTTTGTTAATGACCTACGATATGAGCAGGGTGGCGTGAAGCAGTGTGGCTCAGTGGAAAGAGCACGCCCGGGCTTTGGAGTCAGTGGTCATGGGTTCAAATCCCAGCTCTGCCAATTGTCAGCTGTGTGACTTTTGGCAAGACACTTAACTTCTCTGTGCCTGTTACCTCATCTGTAAAATGGGGATGAAGACTGGGAGCCCCCCATGGAACAACCTGATCACCTTGTAACCTCCCCAGTGCTTAGAACAGTGCTTTGCACATAGTAAGCACCTAATAAATGCTATCATTATTATTGTTATTTTAAGTATTCTTCATTGACCAGTTCTGCCACTCATTTTCAGAACTTAATTTCACTGTTTTTCAGATCATTGATCATCTAGGAGAACCTGCAGAAGGCGCTTATAAAACCTACACTTACGTGGAAAGCGTTATTAAGCAGGTAAACTTGAAATATGGGATATTCCTTTTAAACTATTTGGGCCTTAAGTCTTTAGCCTGCTGTTTTCCATTGGAGGTGAGCTTTTAAGAAAGGTCAGTTGACTAGTTTTGAAATTAGTAGATCCGTGCTAACAGTAACCGGTACCCTAAAAAGCCACGCATCTCTCGTTCTTGCCTATACCATGGGGATGTTTGAAGTATATGTAAAGTATTTGTAAAGTTTAATTGCTGCTTTTGCAAGAAGAATTGTTTTGGCAATAGCACATTGTCGCTGGCAAGCTGTGCTAGTAAACTAAGTGTGTAATGTTGTGGAAAACTATTGAATTATATTCATAGGGACTGACCTGAACCGTTTAAAGAAAATAAGAACCTCAAGGGACAGATGGGCTGCAAGACAGCGAAAGCAGAAAAGCAGAAAAATCGGGCTGTTTTTTATGGACTATCTAATAGTTAGGTAGAGTTATTTCTAATAAAAGTACGCACCCAGTTCTGCCGGCAGATGTTTTCTGTGTATGTTTTGTCTAGACCGCTCTACGGATTGCTCTTCTGACAATGTTACTCTGACATATCACTTGAGAAACTGCTTTTAGGCACATCAATCAATCGTATTTACTGAGAGCTTACTGTGTGCAGAGCACTGTACTAAGCGCTTGGGAAATACAAGTTGGCAACATATAGAGACAATCCCTACCCAACAGTGGGCTCACAGTCTGTTTTGCTAGAGGCCAACCCTTGTGTTTTAGGAGAATTGGTTGTATTTGGAATTATATTTGTTTCCCCCAATAAGAAAAAAATTAAGATTTATTTTTTTAACTTAGGAATGTAAGGTCCAATTCCATTAATTAGACAAATTTAACTCAAAATGAATTTTAATAAACACTCCTTAACTGATTCAAAAATGAGACACAGTGTTGTTGGATTATTGCCAGTTCGCATTTAACTTAAGCAGACTTGGAACAAACGTAAAATACCTGACTGCTCCTTAAAGAGAATGGGAAAAAAAATTTGTATTTTTAAAAAAAGGATTTTAACAACTATCTGCTGTAACACTGTAATACTACAGCCTTTAATTAATGGACAGTAGTAGCTTGATGGTCTTCTATTAGGAAATTTTCTAGAGGAGCTGGTTTAAACCTGACCTTATATGTGGTTCTGCAAGTGAAATACGTGTATATTTTCTCTGATTTCAAGGGAAAATATCATTACTAACTGAACCCTCCGTTAGCACCTGAAATTAGAGCCATATATTAGATAACACTGTCCAGAACGATAAAACTTATAGTCAACGCCTTGCTTTTTATTCAGAGCGTGGATTCAGTGAAAGAGTACATTTAGTTTCAGTTGTTAACGTGGCACCTATATTGGTTCATTTACTCTCATGGTTTAGGACCTCCTGGGCTTTGAGAGCTCAGATCTGGAAATGAAGAAATTAAATACTGAAGGAGATTCTATCATCCCAGAAGAGGAAGATTACGGAGATGTTCTTTGGGATGTCCATGACGAACAGGAGCAGATAGAAGCTTTTCAGCAGGCTTCTAATTCAGCATATGAGCTGGGTTTTGAGAAAGTGAGTTGGTGGAATTATGTGGAGATTAATGGGCTCTGATTTTTCTATCGCCTCGCTAAAGATTGAGCTCCGTTCTTGGCCCTGTCCCCAATATACTCTATGTGGCCTTTGATAGATGAGGTAGACCTCTACCTCAGTTTCTGAAACTGAAACTTGATTTGGGATTATTAAAAGGATTCATGAAATAATGAGTGAAAAAGGCTTTTTACTTGGTAGAATCTCGACTTCGTAATCCAAAAACATTAAATACCCGGAGAGTACCTGGTGTTTTATTTAGGCCTTATTAACAATCCCGTTTTAGAAAGGGTTGTAATAGCCACAAGAATATGTACTATTGTATACTGTAAAAGGAAGAGTTTTGAATTACTGTGGGATTTGTTATCTTTTCTGATAATTCACTTGATTGTATTTTGCTTTTTAAAAACATCAAGCAGTGTTGGAGCTCTTGCTTTATTTTTATGCTTGTATTTTTGGTCTATTTCATCTGTAGTATTACCAGCGCCTAAATGACCTAGTGGCAGCCCCAGCTCCTATTCCACCTTTACTTGTTACTGGAGGACCAGGCTCTGGAAAGTCCCTCCTGCTATCAAAATGGTATGTTTAGGATTATTTCAATTACAGAGTTTGCTGGAAAAATGTAACCTCACTAAATTAGCCACAGAAAAATGAAAGGGAAAAAAGGTGTTAGAATTCAGGAGTATCTTAAATGCATGCATCTATTTTTCATAATTATAGCCCCGGTATGTGAAACATCACTACATCATACATCACTATCTCATTCATTCATTCAATCGTATTTATTGAGTGTTTACTGCGTGCAGAGCACTGTACTAAGCGCTTGGGAAGTACAAGTTGGCAACGTATAGAGACGGTCCCTACCCAACAACGGTCTCACAGTCTAATTTAGCAATATAATTTTTTGGCACAGAACTTTGGA
Organism: Tachyglossus aculeatus; assembly: GCF_015852505.1. Taxonomy (NCBI): domain Eukaryota; kingdom Metazoa; phylum Chordata; class Mammalia; order Monotremata; family Tachyglossidae; genus Tachyglossus; species Tachyglossus aculeatus. The sequence goes on along the minus strand of NC_052067.1, from coordinate 35,925,932 downwards.
CAACTCATGGGAGAAGATGATATTCAATCTGTAAATTGTATTTATTGAGTGCATACTGTGTGCAGAACACTGTATTAACTACTTGGGAGAGAACAATCTAACAATATAACAGAGAGTTGTTAGTTACCTTCCCTCCACACAACAAGGGGGAGACAGACATTAATATAAATAAATTATGGATCTGTCCATAAGTGCTGCGGGGTTGGGAAAGGGGTGAATAAAGGGAGGAAATCCAAGTTCAAGGGTGACACAGAAAGGAGTCGGAGAAGAGGAAATGAGGGCTTAATCAGAAAGGCCTCTCGGAGAAGATGTGCCTTCAATAAGACTTTGAATTTGGAGAGAGTAATTATCTGTCAGATATGAAGAGGGAGGACTTTCCAGGCCAGAGGCAGGACGTGGGCAGGAGGTTGGCAGTGATTATCTTGTATCTACCCCAGCCCTTAGAACAAGGCGATAATAATAATGAGGATGGAATAAATAATTCTATTTATTCTGGTGGTATTGACACCTGTCTACTTGCTTTGTTGTCTGTCTCCCCCTTCTAGACTGTGAACCCGTTGTTGAGTAGGGACCGTCTCTGTCGCCGATTTGTGCTTCCCAAGCGCTTAGTACAGGGCTCTGCACGCAGTAAGTGCTCGGTAAATACGATGGAATGACTAAATGAATGAGCAGTACCTAGCTCATAGCAAGTGCGTAACAAATACCATTAAAAAAAGAGGTAGATGAAATCGAGGTACGGTGTGGAGGCTGGCATTAAAGAAGCAAAATGTGCGAGCTAGGTAGGAGGAGGCGAGCAGAGAGGTAAGGTGAGAGGGCGCAAGATGATTGAGTATTTTAAAAATCAGTGGTATAAGAAGTTTGATGCGGAGGTTTTTGAATGGGGACACGTGGACTGAACGTTTTGGCAGAAAAATGGCCTGGGAAAGTGAGTGGAATATGGACTGGAGTGGGGAGAGACAGGAGACAGGTAGGTAAGGAGCTGATACAGTAATCAAAGCGGGATAGGATAAAATAGGATTCACGTCGGACAGGATTCACATGGTAGCAGTTTGGAAGGCAAGGAAAGGGCGGATTTTAGCAGTGTTGTGAAGGGTGAACTGATTCTATTTAGCGATGGATTGACAGAGATGAGTCGAGGACAATGCCAAGGTTACAGGCTTTTGAGACAGGATGGATGTTGGTATTGTCTACGATGAAGGGCACGTCATGGGGAGGATAGGGTTTGGGTGGGGAGATTAGGAGCTGACATAGCTGTGGTAACATTTTGGGGAAAATCTTTGAATCTCTAACTAAAACACCCTCTTGTCCCCCACAGGATTCAACTGCAACAGAAGCACGCCCCTAACACACTCATTCTTTATCATTTTGTGGGGAAGTCCATGTCTACCAGTTCAGAGGCTGCCTTGATAATTAAACGATTAATCTTAAAGGTACTTCGATGTCAGTAGTCACTTTGTAACACACACACACACACACACACACACACACACACACATTTCTAACATATATTTCAGTAGATTAGCATTACATTTTTTGTGTTTTTAAGCAAGGTGAAAAGCATATTAAATGGCTGATAGATCCCGTCCCAGTAAATGTCAGAGTAATCATATCAGTGAATTTTGAGAACTGTCATCATATTTTATTCCATACAATCCTAAACCATTTAAAAATATTCTCAGTTTAATACTGATCCTGTTGCCACTGTATTTTTTTCCCCTTCGGAGAATAAAAGAGAACTGTGTTCCAGCCGCTATAAAATTAAGGCTGCAAACTGAGACTCATGATATCAGTGAATTTTGAGAACTGTCCTCATAGTCCATATAATCCTAAACCATTTAAAAATATTCTCAGTTTAATACTGATCTTGTTGCCACTGTATTTTTTTTCCCTTGGGATAATAAAAGAGAACTATATTCCAGCAGGTATAAAATTAAGGCTGCAAACTGAGACCCATGACATTCTTCAAAGATTTTTTTGTTTTTTAATCCTTCACTGGTCTTTTCGTGTTCTTTCTCTCCTTAGTCTTTTTTCAGTGGTTCCTCAATCTTCCAGTATCTTCCTCCCATTTTTTTTTCCTAGTCCCAACCCTCCTCATTCCTCTGCTTCCGATCCCCTCTAATTTCCATTCCCCAAAGGCTACATTGGCCCTGCTCCCTCAATCCATGTCTCCTGGGCCTTGTTCTCCTCTTGACCACTCTGACCCTAGGCCCCCCTCTCCCTCCATGTGCCCACGAGGCCTGTTCTCTGACTCAAGACCCCATCCCCACATGTTCAACCTCTCGCTGGTTTCTCTCATCTACTCAGAATGGGTTGGCGTGCAGGCAGGGACGGACTCAAAGTTGGAAGGGACCATGATTTACATCTCCCTTTGCAGCTCATGCAGCATACTTGGTCATTGTCTGCTCTGACGCTGGATCCGGGTAAGATCTTGGAGGAATTTCCTCGCTGGCTAGAAAAGCTCTCGGCTCGCCACCAAGGCAGCATTATCATCATTATTGACTCTATTGACCAAATTCAGGTAACAAACTACCTTGATATGTTCGGAGCAATCCTATCAGTCAATCAGTCATGGCTATTGAGTGCTTACTGTGTGCAGAGCACTGTTCTAAGCATTTGGGAGAGTAGACTGTGAGCCCACTGTTGGGTAGGGACTGTCTCTATATGTTGCCAACTTGTACTTCCCAAGCGCTTAGTGCAGTGCTCTGCACACAGTAAGCGCTCAATAAATATGATTGATTGATAGAATATACCAGAGTTGGTAGGCACAGTCCCTGCCCTCAGTGGTCTGAGAGTTTAGACCAAAGAAGTATATGCAATTAATGATGGCCAAAGCAGCCTAGTGACAGATTACGCTAGATGAAAGTGAAAAATATCCATCCATTAAGAAATATATAGGTTTTCTTTTTGGAGGGCAGGAATGTAACAAAGAAAAAAAAATAACATGAAGTTGGGCCACTTATTTTCAAGGCAAGGTAATAGGATTTTAATGGCTTTAACAATTAAAGAAAAATTTGCCTCTTCTGGTAGCGGGTGGTTAGTGTTAAAGAACTAGGTTTTCCATTTGTATTTTAGCCTCAGTGGTGCTTTCTGATTTAGACTAGGTTTACACCTATTCATATAAATTGTGTAGTTCCTCCTGTTTCCAATATCTGGGCAGTAATGGTGTTGATTTACACTATATTCTACATGTATCAGTTTTTATTCCAGCATACTGATTATAACCTGTAAGCATTTTTCTGGAATAGTTTAATGTAATAGGATTTCATTTTTCCTGACTAATCTATTGTCTTCATTGTAGTAATTGGTTTACTTGAATTCATAGATTTGTATTTTTTTCTTTTTGTATTTTTAAGCAAGTTGAAAAACATATGAAATGGCTGATAGATCCCCTGCCGGTAAATGTCAGAGTAATCGTATCAGTGAATGTCGAGACTTGTCCTCAGGCATGGAGGTATGATAAACTTTTTTGCTAGGCAGTTGGAAATTTCTCCATGTAATTTCGTAGGTATTTGTGTATATATTGTGTGTATCTGTTAAGCTGTGAGTTATAGCAACCGTAAATATGCTGTGAATCATATTTGCAGTGGAAACAGCAAGCTGCCTCCGTCCACATGGATGGATGCAGTCAGCTGAACATATCACTTTTCCATTTGAAGACCATTTTGGAAGGGCAAGACCATTTCTCCATTTGGATTTTCTTGTATTTTGTGGGGAGAAGTCACTTTTCAAACTTCTTTGCTCAGCTCTGCCAGTCCTGAGATCCTGGCTGCTTTCTTGAGTCTATTGCCCGTAGAGTGGGAATAAGCAGCAGGATGCCCATCCTAAAAATAAAAGTGGAGGCAGCCTGAAATATACCCATGGGCTCAGGAAAGCAAAGAGAAAAACTACCCTACAGATTAAAGTATCCAGGAATGGTGCCAACAGGGCTGTGGCTATAGGCCGTGTTTTAAAACTACTGTCTAGAGCAGTGAGACGGTCTTTTTTTACCTCGTGCGAAAAATTAACCTCGGGTAGTAGTGCCAGGAAATGAAACTCCAGGAGAATTATAATACTAAAAGTCCTGGTAACTCTAGCCACTACAGGTTTACTCCCTTGCCCACTCATTTTTCAATTTGTCACTTGCTCCAGATGAATAAGGAAGTGCCGACTGCCTGTCTGGGATATAGAATGGTTATGAATTTCTTTTTTTTTTTTTTTATTTTGAAAGATTGTGGCCCACGCTTCATCTTGACCCTTTGAATTCAAAGGATGCAAAATCTCTTATTACTGCAGAATGCAACTGCGCAGATATCAAATTGACCGAAGAGCAGGTATGTATTCTAAATTTCCAGAGAAGCGATTGACATGTATCCACCCTAGCATGTAGTAACTGCTTAACAAATACCACAATTATTGCATAATGGTTAAATGTCACCCAACACAGGCTCAGAAACAGTAAGGAAGAAGAAACAGAATAACCATTATGGAAGAATCTTACTCCTTTATATGTCTATACCTAGCCCCTTCCATTTTCTGCCCCTCCCCTCATTTCCCACGCTTGGACCTTGAAGGTGACAGACAAGGAACACTATTTTGAGTGGGGAAATAATACTTGAAAAAAGCACTTACAAAACGTGCCTGAAATATTGCTAGATTTGACTTATTCTCATATCCATCTCTTTTAAGGCCCCAACTGGAAAGCGTACTAAATTGGAAATGCATTTCATCCTGTGAAATAGTATAGCAGTTACTTAACACTGCCTAAGATTTGTATTTAAATCACTGTTAGTCAGAGTTCATGATTTAACGGTGTTTTTGTGTTAAACTGTTGTAGGAGAAGAAGTTAGAGAGACACTGTCGTTCTGCTACAACCTGCAATGCCTTATATGTCACTCTTTTGAGTAAAATGATCATGTGGTAAGTTGAATGTATTTGTAAAGCTCTGAACTATTTTACTGACACGAAACTTGCCGTTTGGGAAATTGTCATTGATTTTGGAGGTGCGATAACCCTTTTAGGCTACTGTGGCACAATTTCCTGTAGTACAGCAGTAACTAGAAAGAACAAAGGAGTATTTAATGCACTGGGAGAATGTGGCTGAAGGTGTGATTAAAAATGGCCCTTTTGAAACATTAATCATAGGCTTGAATCATCTCTTTAATGAAAGTATCTTTTAATAGCACTAATTGCTAATGGAAGCCAGTTCTAGTTAATTTTATTACATTTTAGTTAATAATGTAATTCAAATTTTATAAAGTTGGACCAATAAGATTCCTATTTTGAGCTTTTTAAGTAACATGAAATAGCATTTTAAAGTTTTATTTTAGGTTATATATTTCAACTCTGTTTGATAACTCTGCAGGGATGGAACGTCTGCTAGTATGGCTTATAAAGGGAGGCGGCGGGTCCTAGTGGATAAAGCTTGGGCCTGGGAACCAGAGGACTTGGGTTCTAATCCTGTCAACACCATATGCTTGCTTGTGACCTTGGGCAAGTCACTTAACTTCACTGTGCCACAGTTTCCTCAGTCGTAAAATGGGAATTCAGTACCTCCTACTTGACTGTGAGGCAAGGACTGTGTCCCACCTGATTAACTTATACCTGCCCCAGCACTTAGAACAGTTCTGGACACATGAAAAGCCCTTAACAAATGCCATTAAATAGTAAAATAAAAATAAAGCGTTGCTTTGACGTTACTTGGGGCTCGCGGTGTTGGCTAGATTTACTGAAGAGTAGTTTGATATGTTCAGGACTTCCCTTATTTAATATGTTGCTAAATGACTGTTCCTTCAGGGCTGGAAGAGGACGTGATATTGACGAAGTACTGCAACAGTGTTTCCAGTGTCAAGATACGGTGTCATTATATAAGTTAGTTCTGCAGTCAATTCAGGAGACCATGAGGGATGTAAAGGAAAAAGAGCTAATGAAAGAGGTAAGCCCTCATTACACTAACACTTTAATAATAAAATGTTGCATGGGCCCGAACAGATTTTTCAGTATACTTGGGAAATTAAGTAATAAAGGTCTGTATATTAAAAGGGGAGGTTGTACATATTGCTATTAGTCATGGTACTTATAGTTTTAAGTCTTGGAGAACGGGGATGGTGTCTTTTTCTCTATGTAATTTCTAGTACCTGGACCAGTGCTGTGTTTAAACAAGCAGTAATTAATTCCATTCTATTTGTTGTGAAGGTAGAACCGACAGCATTTGGTGACAGATTGAATGTGTGGGTGGACGGAGAGAAATGAGTCAAGGACAACGCCAGGATCATGGGCTTGTGAGGTAGGGAGGATAGTGGTGTTGTCTGTAGTGATGAGAAAGATGGGGATGACAGGGTTTGTGTGGGAAGAAAAGGGATTCAGTTTTGGATGTGTCCAGTTTGAGGTGTTGGCGGGACATCCAAGTAGAGATGTCTTGAAGGAAGGAGGAAATGAGAGTTTGCAGGAAAGGAGCGAGGTCGGGCTGAAGATGTATATTTAGCAGTCACCAACATCGTGGTGGTAATCGAAGCCATGGGAATGAATGGGCTTTCCCATTCTTTGGGAGTGGGCATAGAGGGAGAATAGAAGGGAATCTAGAACTGAACCTGAAGGGACTCCTACTCTCAGAGAAGGAACCAGCAACAGAGACGAAGAAGGAGAGTCAGAGAGATAGGAGAAGAACCCCCTACTCTACATTGTCAGAGGCGGAGGAGAGTGTAGGGGGGTTAGGATGGAGTAGAGGACATCAGATTTGGCTAGAAGAAGGTTATTGGTTACCTTTGGGCTGTTTCGTGGAATGAAGGGGGAGGAAGCCAGATTGGAGGCGATCTAGGAGAGAATTGGAGGGTAGAAAGTGGAGACAGCAGGCGTAAACGACGCACTCAAGATGTTTGGAGAGAAATGGTCTGAGGGAGATGGGGCTATAACTGGAGGGAGCCATGGGGTCAAGGGAGGGGTTTTTAGGATAAGCATGTTTGAAAGCAGTGGTGAAGAAGCTATTAGAAAGTGAACAGTTGAAGGTGGCAGATGGCAGGGAAGAAGGGAGGGGGCGAGTGTTTTAAAAAGGTATGAAGGGTTGAGGTCAGAAGCACAGGTGGAGGGGGTGGATTTAGAGAGGAAGCAAGAGATTTCATCTTATTACCGCAGGGAACATAAGGAAAGTCAAGAGGTTTTCGGGGGTGGCTGGAGAGGAGCAGGGGAGATTTTAGGGAGATCAGTTTTGTCGATGAAGTATGCAGTCAGGTCATTAGGGGAAAGAGCTGGTTGTGGGGAGAGGAGGTTTTGAGAAGGGAGTTAAATATCTGGAACAGCTGAAGGGGGGCAGTGACTATGAGAGTGAATTAGGAAGGAGAAGTATTGTTGTTGAGCAGAGGAGATGGCCAAATTGAAGCTGATGTGAATGACTTTAAGGTGGACAAGGCCAGAGAGATGTCTGGATTTCCTCCAAAAACGTTCCGCAGCTCAGGCACAGGACGGGAGGAAATGTACTGTGGAGGTGATCCAGGGTTGTGGGCTAATAGTACGAAACAGGCGGAGGGACAGGGGAGCCAAGGAGTTTGGTGTTGAGTGGGTCGATTTATGTGTCAGGAAAAGCTAGTTTGGGTTTGGAGACTAAATGGGGTAGGATGGCTATAGAGTACAGGAGGAGGTCAAAAGAATGGAGGTCCCTTTGGGGGAAAAGGACAGATTTGCAGTGGGTGGGTGTATGGGAAAGAGAACAGGTGAGGAAGTTGTGGTCAAAATATCAGAATTGGTGAGTAGAAATTGAAGAGTTACTGGAGATTATAAAATCAAGTGTATGCCCACTTGATCTTAGGAGGTTAGGCACTTTCTAAGTGGGCTAGAGGGTTAGACACTTTGTGTATCTGCCTGCTCAGTAAGAGGACTGACTGGGGCCTCCTGTGCTGCTGTGTAGGTGCCCTTAACTGGCCTGGAACAGAGGCTGTTGGAAAGGCCTGGTGGCATTGAGGCTGGGCATTGTGTCTCTTTTGGGCTGCAGGCCTTGGCAGATTTGGTGACAAAGCTACCAGCTGCTGCCATTTCCAGACTTTTGCCCAGTCAGCAGGCAGACACTTAGTTGGTGGCCGATGAGGTGGGAACTTGGGGTTGCTGGGAAGTAATTCTGGCATGCCTTCCCTTGGTTCTGTAATACAATAAGTTTATATGTTTGTAGACTTTAAAATGGTGGCAAATAACATTCAGTACTCTGTAAGATTTAAATAGCGTGCAACTTATAATAGGAAGATGAAATTTGAACTGTTTTAGAGACTACTGAGGATTCTTTTGAATAATGATGGTATTTGTTAAGCGCTTACTATGTGTCAAGGACCATTCTAAGCACAGGGAACCCATATGTTCACATATGTCACAACTTTCCTTATAAATGGAGGTTTTAGTTCTATAATGGATCAGCCTTTGCAGGTCAAGTGGTTGCCAGTGAGCTCAGTAGCAAATCTGAGTGAGTTGAAGATACAAGGAGGACTGATGGAAGTGAGGCTTGATTTTATTCGGCACCCACAGATTACAGCGTCTTTTAAAAATGGTTACCAGAGCAGTGGACTCCACCCCTCCAGGGGCATGGAAAATTAGAAGAGTTCATAGGAGAGTCACAAAGAAAATTAAGAAGTTGAATAGTAATGCCTGTAAGGAAAGCTGAGAGAAATTAGACGTAATCATCGGGGAGAATGGAAAGCTAAGAAGGGCAGGAATACAGTTTTCAAATATATGTCAGATGGTGGGTTTTTGTACAGAGAAGAGTGAACAGCTTTTATCCATCTCCACCGGAGTACAAAGTCAGTGCTGGATATCAAGAGGAAACAAGTTTAAACCGTAGCATGAAGATATAAATAAAATAGGAGGAGGAATTGGCAGTCACATTTGTTAAATTCTGGAATGGGTTCCCAGAAAAGATGTAGAATATTCTACTCTGCAAGTCTGGAAAATAGCCGAGGTCTAGCAGAAAAAGCACGGGCCCGGGGAATCTACCCAAAACCCTGGGTTCTACTCCCGACTACCTCTTGCCTTCTGTGGAAACTTGAGCAAGTCACTTCACTTCTCTGTTTCTCAGTTTTCTCATTCATTCATTCATTCATTCAATCAATCGTATTTATTGAGCACTTACTGTTTGCAGAGCACTGTACTAAGCGCTCGGGAAGTACAAGTTGGCAACAAATTGGCAAGTTGGAATCTCCATCTGTAAAATGGAGATTCAGTACCTGTTCTCCTTCCCACTTAGACTGAGCCCTGTGTGGGACAGAGACCGTGTCCAACCTTGTATCTACCCCAGCGCTTAATATAGCACTTGATACCTAGTAAGCACTTAACAAATGCTATCTTTATCATTATTAAACCTGTGAAAACTGGATAGTCTCCTGTACTGGCCTGGTTTAGATAAGGGGAGCAAAACTTTTCATTTTGAACATGGGGATGAATTTGGCTGGGGTAGACCTAAGGAAAAAGTGAGAGATACAGCCACCCTAGGCTAGAGGAGAAATATAGAAATACAGGGTCACGGAGGTATACACACACAGGGATAAAGAAGTGGAAACATTTACATAGTCCATAAGTGGACACAAACAGAAAGTGTGGAGTGCGAATAGACACACACACACATACCCCCCAAAAAAGAGGACCCACAAAAATCTGGTGGGGAATCTCCATCCCTTTTAGAAGGGGTCCATAGTGCCTGGTTTTTTTTTTTTTCCTGAAGCTATGACAGCCAGGAATTGGAATACCTATTTTTTTTTTTTGCTGAGATTGGGACCAAGCGTACTCTGCACACAAGTAAATGCTCAGTAAATATGATTGACTGACCGAGAAGTGCCCGCTCTCTTTGCACATAGTAAGCGCTTAACAAATACCATTATTATTATTATTATTATTATTATTATTATTATTGTTATTGTTATTATTATTAATGTGTGGCAGATTTGCCAAGGGTGGGAGAGAGCTCCACACAGCCAGGAGCCCATCTGTGGCTCTGCTTCCCCCCCTTCCTACTTCTTAGGGTGGGATTGGCAGCCCACAAAATCATGGGAGCAGAGCTAAGGTTGGCATCTCAGGAATAGCCTGCATTATCTCTTTAATCCCTTTCAGCTTGATAATTCTAATAATATTCTGCTATTGCACAGTTGCCTTCATCATTCGGCGGGGGTGGACCTAATTCCAAAGTCATGGAAATCGTAGCCCTGTATTTGTGCGTTTGGGAGTTTTGAAACGCCATGTTCTCCGTTTGTACTTCAAATGTCATATTTCTGCTGGGTTGAATTTGGCGGGTTTTTTCCTGTAGAATGAACTGGGAATCGTTTCCTTTAATGTCTTATCAAGTCAAATCAGTTGACTCCAATAAGTAATTCTCAATCCGAAATACGTTGTTGCTGAAAAGAGAAGCAGCGTGGCTCAGTGGAAAGAGCCCGGGCTTTGGAGTCGGAGGTCATGGGTTCAAACCCCGGCTCCGCCACTTGTCAGCTGTGTGACTGTGGGCAAGTCACTTCACTTCTCTGGGCCTCAGTTACCTCATCTGTAAAATGGGGGTCAAGACTGTGAGCCCCCCGTGGGACAACCTGATCACCTTGTAACCTCCCCAGCACTTAGAACAGTGCTTTGCACATAGTAAGCGCTTAATAAATGCCATTATTATTATTATTATTATTATTATTAAAGTGGTTTTCTGACTTTAGGTGTTGTACAGTGATTGTCATTAATTTCTTTTCTGTGTAGATTCTCTGCCTCGTCAGTGTTAGCCACAATGGAGTGAGTGAATCAGAACTGATGGAACTCTACCCTGAACTGACCTGGGCTGTACTGACCTCACTTGTTCACAGTTTGAACAAGATGTGTTTGTTGACGTATGGTTGTGGTTTGTTGAAGTTTCAACATCTTCAGGTAAAGCGTTACACCGTGCGGGGCATTTTAAAATGGATTTGGCTTATAATTTTAGACACACCATTGTATGTTTTCATAGTTCTGAACTGTTGGTTGAGCAATTTCCCAGTTGGGAAAAAAAAACAACCCAAAACCAAATTGCTATTATCTTTGAAATGTCTACCCCTTGTCTTGCAATGTAGATTTTTTTTTTTAATCCACACCTTCACCACCATTTTTCATTTAGGTAAATTGTTTAATGTTCATAGAAGAGGTGATGTCATTTTATTAGAAAACTCTGGAAAAAATAGATCTTGGTGGCCATTTCAACTCCAGTAATAATCCAGATGACTTCTTCCAGGCACTAGTTGTTTAAATTCACAGCTTGATTTGCAGTATTACTTGCCAAAAAGAATGCAGTGATTTATTGTTTATTTTTAGGCCTGGGAAACAGTAAGACTGGAATATATGGAAGAAGGTCAAGGTATTTCCACGTACAGGGAAAAACTAATAAAATATTTCACAATGCAGCTAAGGTATTTTATAACATTTCAGTCTTTTTATAGCTTATATAACAGCTCTTTTTTTTCCTCATTGGCATTGCAGCTTCGTACCTAAGCAGTTATTGCAGAAAAAAACTCCTGTCTGAAATACAACTGGAACCAAAATGTCAATAATAAATGATGTAAAGGTGGTCTTTAAACATTTATACCATAGGATAATACTGTCCAAGTACTTTATCGTAAGGACATAGATTGAATATGTTTTCTTCAGTATTAAGTGTTTCGTTTCTACAATCCTAAATTGCTGGGTGGCAAAAATATTTCATTGTGTTTTCACTTTCCTCCCATTAGGCAGGACAGAGTGACTTGGAGAAGTGCAGATGAGCTCCCTTGGCTTTTCCAACAAAAAGGAGACAAGCAGAAGCTGCATGAGTGTTTGCTGAACCTTTTTGTGTCCCAAAATCTTTATAAGAGGTAAAAGAAAAAGTATACCATTCATTAGTCGTTAATCCAGTTGTCTTAAAATGGTTCAGTTAATGAAAAGACAAGGTAGAAATATCAGAAGTGCCAATTAATGAAACCAGAGTCCCAGAGAACATTCTAAAATTGACCCAGAAATTCCCTTTTTCCCCCTCACATGATTATCTAAATCATTCCAGATAGAAAGATCTGTCTTGTCGTTGGGGTTAAGGCTAGCAGGTTTTCCCCAAATCAAGCATTGAAACACCTAAGACTTAACCAATTTTAAGTATGATGCGGTCAGGTTTCTCTTAATGCATTTCTTTATCCTGTATATAAGCTCACTGTGGGCAGGGAACATGTCTATCAGTTGTCTTTTACTGTATTCGCCCAAGTGCTTAGTACAGTAATAGAGAAGCAGCGTGGCTCAATGGAAAGAGCCCGGGCTTTGGAGTCAGAGGTCGTGGGTTCAAATCCTGGCTCCGCCACTTGTCAGCTGTGTGACTTTGGGCAAGTCATTTCACTTTTCTGGGCCTCAGTTCCCTCATCTGTAAAATGGGGATTAAGACGGTGAGCCCCCTTGGGACAACCCGATCACCTTGTAACCTCCCAAGCTCTTAGAACAGTGCTTTGCACATAGTAAGTGATTAATAAATGCTATTATTATTATTATTATTATTATTACTCTGCAGACAGTAAAGGCTCAAATGCCATTGATGGTGATGGTGAAGAGCACTTTTTTAGCAGAACTGCATTGCCAACTTTTTTTATTTGGCTTGTGACCAGTTGTGACTTTTTTGCCGTCTCATTAAATCCAGACTATATACAGAATTGAAAGTTTGACAGTTGTCTGTGTGGTATTGGTTTAGTTGGTTCTTTGATTATATGCAGTGTATCTCTAGTTGTTTTTGTGGTTTTTAGCCAAAATATGACTAAGATCAGGCAAAGTCCTATGCTATCTTTCCAAGCATATCTGTATTATCTAGCTAGCAAAACATAAAGGTGCTTTAATTCTGCAAAGAACACTTTTACTAGCTATATATTTGACAGTTTTGTCTAATTTTTTCACTTTAAACGATGACGATATTTTGTCTCAGCCACTATTATTTTCAGTCCACTTAAATCGCAAGAATCTTAAGTAAAATCATGAAAGATTTCATTATAAAAATGAGTAAATAGATGTGGAGGCTCATTATGAAGGCTCTGAAAAGACAAATAGATAAACAAGTAGACAAATAGATTATCTTCCCTCCCAAACCCTGCCCTCTCCCTGACTTTCCCGTCACTGTAGACGGCACTACCGTCCTTCCCGTCTCACAAACCCGCAACCTTGGTGTCGTCCTCGACTCCGCCCTCTCGTTCACCCCACACATCCAATCTGTCACCAAAACCTGCCGGTCTCACCTCCGCAACATCGCCAAGATCCGCCCTTTCCTCTCCATCCAAACTGCTACCTTGCTGGTTCAATCTCTCATCCTCTCCCGACTGGATTACTGCATCAGCCTCCTCTCTGATCTCCCATCCTCCTGTCTCTCCCTGCTTCAGTCTATACTTCACGCTGCTGCCCGGATCATCTCTCTGCAGAAATGCTCTGGGCATATTACTCCCCTCCTCAAAAATCTCCAATGGCTGCCAGTCAACCTATGCATCAAGCAAAAACTCCTCACTCTCAGCTTCCAGGCTGTCCATCCCCTCGCCCCTTCCTACCTCACCTCCCTTCTGTCCTTCTCCAGCCCCGCCCGCACCCTCTGCTCCTCTGCTGGTAACCTCCTTACCGGGCCTCGTTCTCGCCCGTCCCGCCGTCGACCCCCAGCCCACGTCCTCCCCTTGGCCTGGAATCATCATCATCAATGGTATTTATTGAGCGCTTACTGTGTGCAGAGCACTGTACTAAGTGCTTGGGAAGTACAAGTTGGCAACATATAGAGACAGTCCCTACCCAACAGTGGGCTCACAGTCTAAAAGGGGGAGACAGAGAACAAAACCAAACATACCAACAGAATAAAATAAATATAATAGATATGTACAAGTAAAATAAATAAATAAATAAATAGAGTAATATGTACAAACATATATACATATATACAGGGAATGCCCTCTCTCCGCACATCCGCCAAGCCAGCTCTCTTCCTCCCTTCAAAGCCCACCTCCTCCAGGAGGCCTTCCCACACTGAGCCCCCTTTTTCCTCTCCTCCTCCCCATCCCCCCTGCCCTACCTCCTTCCCCTCCCCACAGCACCTGTATATATATTTGTACAGATCTATTCCTCTATTTTACTTGTACATATTTACTATTCTATTTATTTTGTTAATGATGTGCATTTAGCTTTAATTCTATTTGTTCTGACGACTTTGACACCCGTCTACATGTTTTGTTTTGTTGTCTGTCTCCCCCTTCTAGACTGTGAGCCCATCGTTGGGTAGGGCCCATCCCTATATGTTGCCGACTTGTCCTTCCCAAGCGCTTAGTACAGTGCTCTGCACACAGTAAGCGCTCAATAAATACGATTGAATGAATGAATGAACCTCTTTTGAATACTTTTTAGAGAGGAATTGTCATTGGTTTGACACAAATTACGTTTCGGGTTTTTTTCCCCCCCCAATTTTCAGTGCTCTTGTTTTTCAACCGTATTGTTGTCATTTCAACAGAGGTCACTTTGCAGAGTTACTGAGCTACTGGCAGCTTGTTGAGAAAGACAAGAGCTCCATGGCAGCAGAGTATTTTGATTCTCTAAAACAATATGAGAAAAATTGTGACACGGAAGAAAGTCTGATTTGTTTGGCTGATCTTTATGAGACCTTAGGACGATTTCTCAAAGACCTAGGTCTTCTCAGTCAGGTAAAGGAACTTGAAATGTAATACAACCACTCTGACTTTTTTTCTCCCCCTTCTAAGTCCGTTCCGGTCCAGGCTTGTGAATGATGTGCATTTAGGCTTTACTTCTGTTTGTTCTGACGACTTGACACCTGTCCATGAGTTTTGTTGTCTGTCTCCCCCTTCTAGACTGTGAGCCCGTTGTCAGGTAGGGACCGTCTCTCTGTGTTGCCGACTTGTACTTCCCAAGCGCTTAGTCCAGTGCTCTGCACACATTAAGCGCTCAATAAATACGATTGAATGAATAACACAGGGGTGAATGAGAAGGCCAGTTTTTCAGCGTTCCCCTGCCTTAATTAGCTTTGCGCTTTTTGCAGGCTGTGGCTCCTTTGCAGAGGTCTCTGGAAATTCGTGAAACGGGCCTGGATCCGGATCACCCAGGAGTGGCCCAGTCCCTCCATCAGCTCGCGGGGGTCTATGTGCAGTGGAAGAAGTTTGGCAGTGCCGAACAACTGTATAAGCAGGCCCTAGAAATCTCCGAGAATGCTTACGGCTCGGAGCACTCGCGGGTGGCCCGCGACCTCGATGCCCTGGCAACGCTCTACCTTAAGCAAAACAAGTAAGATGGAGACTCGCTGTTTGTCTGCTCTGTCGGAGGAGGTGGTTTCAGCTTTTCAAGTCCCACATCAGATGGGGTTTCGTTTCCTTTTGTCCAGTGCATATAAATGGTTTGCTAAAGCGCTGAGAGGATGGGATGCTTTCAAACCGATTCCTTCTTTAAAACTTTTTACCCTCTCTCTGACCAGGGACTCAGCGTTCGCTCTTGACTCAGGGTTCGTTTTTGTCCAAGTAGCCTGGATGTTTGTGATTGGAGAGGCGATGTGGTTTTAAGGTGAAAACCCTAAAAACTTGTGAGGGCTTGAATTCCTTTCTTGATGACAGTATCAATGGATGTTTGCATTTAGCTTGTCTCCTTTCGGAAATATGAAAGGAAAATGCTTTGCTTTCAACAGTGATTCCTCCTTGTTAATGATCTCTCTGTTAATTATTTTTAGATATGAACAAGCTGAACATCTGAGGAAAAAATCATTTAAAATTAGACAGAAAGCTGCAAGGAGAAAAGGCAGTTTGGTAAAAATGGTTTTTTCTTCTAGGCTGAAGAAAACTTAAGCACTAGTTATATTGGAAATAAAAGGGCTGAAATTCTAAGTGCTGAAGATGGATGTATTGAATCTCTTGAGCACAGGCTTTGGGGGACTTGTAATTAAAGGAAGCATTATAAAATATTCATGAGAGGGGCTTTTTGGCAACTTAGAATATTAGCACTTAGGAGAATACAGCAGAAATAAGAAAAATGTGTTCCCTGCTCTCAAAGGGCTTGCGATCTGATTGGCGGGAGGAGGGGAGGGAAGAGGACCCACAGAGACGGACACAAAAATTATTTACAAACAGCGGGAGCCGGGGAAAGAACAAAGATACAGAAAAGGAATCGGGATGAAATAGCTGAGCAAATAAAATGTGCATGCCAAGTGGTGAAGCTTGGGATTTAACTAAATAATTGGTAAGGGTAGATTTTAGACCGGCACAATTGAAGTGTTGTGAAGTACTTGGGGGAAGCTTCAAGGAGAAGGAGAGATTTCAAGAGGGCTTTGGAGATGAGGAGAGCTTTGGTACGGCGAATTTGTGGACCATCCAGAGCGGGGTGGAGTTAGGCGAGCAAAGAATAGGAGCTGAAACATGTGGGGATCCTTAAATGGTCACGAGGTCCTGCTCGATAGGCATGGAGATGGGTAGTTGAAGGGGGTTTTTGAAGAGTAGAAAGATGTGTTCCCAAACGATGTTTCAAGTAGATGATCAGGGTCGCAGCTAGGTTTATGGCCCAATGGGCAGAGGTGGATACAGTAGTCTGATCATAATACGACAAGAGCTAGGGCCAGGGTAATCACCGTTTGGATGAGGAGGAAGGGGAGGGATCCAGGAAATTTTGTAGAGGAAGAACTGGCAAGATTTAGCAGTTGAATGAAGGTGTGAGAGCCGAAAGACAGCGGCGTGGTGCAAATGAAGCTATGGCTTGGAGACCAAGGAGGATGGTGGTATCTATCAGTAGAGGTGGGAAAGTTGAAAAAGGAGTGGGTGAATTAGAGAAGGTGAGATTCAGTTTTCAACATCTTGAATTTAAGGTGTTGGTGGGACCTCCAAATGGAGATATTTTGGAGGCAAGAGAAATGTGCGATTGCGTGTTAGCTGAGAAGTCGGGACTGGAGAAATAGATTTGGGAGCCATCAGGTCAGTCAGCGAATCCATTAATCAAGCACCGTTTATTGAGCACTGACTCTGCTGAGCACCGTACGGGATAGCTGAAGCCTCGTGAGTGATGAGCTCCCCAAGAGAGTGACTACAGAGTGAGAAGAGTAGGGGACTAAGAACATTTACAGTTTAGGGAAGGAGGAGGCATCAAGTGAGATGTAGAAGGAGCAGTCAGCGTGGTAGCCGGAGAGAGAGTTTAAAGGAGGAGGGAATGGTTCACAGTGTCAAAAGTGGCAAAATCTCCTTTAAAGTAAAATTTAAAAAATATCAGTCTCAGACATGAATCTGCCTAGGATTTGTACAGTTGAAGATAGAGACAAATGCTCTAAAACTTTCCTCGCAAAGCAAACAAAAATCTTTTTACTCCATCACCAAACATTAAGAAATAGAGGCCCGATGAAGAACAGGTACCAACATTACTATTATTTTGGATTATTTCTTATATAATAATAATGATGATGGTATTTGTTAAGCGCTTACTATTTAATATAGTTAGCACTGCCAGAAAAAGGGAAGGTGTAGATCTTTTCGAATCCGACGGAAATACGGGGGTGGCAAACGCTCTTTCTTTCTGTGTTCTCTAGTACGGATTCGCCCTTCTTCGTCGTCGGGCCCTGCAGTTAGAAGAACTGACCTTAGGCAGAGACACAGCTGAGAATGCTCGGACGCTCAACGAGCTGGGAGTCCTCTATTATTTGCAAAATAATCTTGAGTGAGTATGGCTCTGTTTTTTGCTCGATTACCGTTAGCTGCAATTCCAGTAACTGCTTTTTTGGATCCCTCTGAATGCTCTCCAAGATGACACGCTGCTTAATCTAGTGAAGCCCTGCCGAATAACGGGTGATTTTTGATCTGTAGGACAGCCGACCTGTTCCTCAAGCGCTCCTTAGAAATGAGGGAGCGGGTCCTTGGAAGAGACCACCCCGACTGTGCGCAGTCCCTAAACAATCTTGCAGCCCTCTACAACGAGAAGAAACAATACGATAAAGCAGAAGAGCTCTACGAACAAGCTCTGGACATTCGAAGGCGAGCGTTGGCCCCAGACCACCCTTCCCTGGCTTACACGGTGAAACACCTCGCGGTTCTCTACAAAAGGATGGTGAGTTCTTTGGAGGCGTTGCATTTTTTTTTTTCTTTTGCATTTTAAGAGTGCATCGAATGCATAAGAAATGCTCCGTCAATTCTGTTAAGGGCTTTCATTTCATAATATATGTTTGTATAGGTTTATTACGGTATTTATTTTACTTGCAATAATAATATGATGGCATTTATTAAGCGCTTACTATGTGCAAAGCACTGTTCTGAGCGCTGGGGAGGTGATCAGGTTGTCCCATGGGGGGCTTACAGTCTTAATCCTCATTTTACAGAGGAGGGAACTGAGGCACAGAGAAGTTAGGTGACTTGCCCAAAGTCACACAGCTGACAACTGGCGGAGCTGGGATTTGAACCCATGACCCCTGACTCCAAAGCCCGGGCTCTTTCCACTGAGCCACGCTCCTTGTACATATTTGCTATTCTATTTATTTTGTTAATGATGGGCATCTAGCTTTATCTCTATTTATTCTGATGACTTGACACCTGTCCGCATGATTTATTACTCTATTTATTTGACTTGTACATATTTACTATTCTATTTATTTTGTTAATGATGTGCATAGAGCTATAATTCTATTTGTTCTGGCGATTTTGACACCTGTCTACATGTTTTGTTCTGTTGTCTGTCTCCCCCTTCTAGACTGTGAGCCAACTGTTGGGTAGGGCTGTCTCTATATGTTGCCAACTTGTACTCCCCAAGCGCTTAGTACAGTGCTGTGCACACAGTAAGCGCTCAATAAATACAATTGAATGAATGAATGAATGAATGTTTTTTTTTGGTCTGTCTCCCCCTTCTAGACTGTGAGCCAACTGTTGGGTAGGGCTGTCTCTATATGTTGCCGACTTGTACTTCCCAAGCGCTTAGTACTGTGCTCTGCACACAGTAAGTGCTCAATAAATACAACTGAATGAATGAATAATAACACAATTATTCTTTCATACAGATAGGTGAACACCTGGTGGGGGGCTTATTTTCCTCGTGACCTTGCCTGTTCAAAAAAACATAGAGCCGATTATTCGTCGCTACTAGTCTAGTCATTTTGTATCGGACCATTCGTTTTCTATTCACAGCAGACACAGGAGATAACAAAATAAGTGGAAAAGTGTATTGCAACCTAAAAATAAATTACAGAGCTTCAGAGAGCTTTGGGGAAGCAAAGCCTGGGAAGAGGAGAAATTACTCTCTCTGGTAAAATAATGAAGAGCTGAATGGCTCTATGATTTTTAATGCTCAGAGTCATTCATTCAGTCGTATTTATTGAGTGCTTACGGTGTGCATCATCAATCGTATTTATTGAGCGCTTACTATGTGCAGAGCACTGTACTAAGCGCTTAGGAAGTACAAGTTGGCAACATATAGAGATGGTCCCTACCCAACAGCGGGCTCACAGTCTAGTCACAACCGATCAGCTAGAACCATGGTACAATACTTTTATTTCCTCTACTAATGCAGAAAGTCTGGTAAAAATCAGAATAAAATGAACCAGAACTCTCCCCAGTTTTAACCACTACACAAGTCCGATTGCTTTTCTGTTTTGAAAGGCTTGTGAATGAGGTAAACAAAAATTAAATTAAAGCTTTATGAAATTACCTGCTTTTCTCAGCCCCCTTTCCCAATGTTAACTGGGAAAAAAGATCCAATCGTAATGTGTGCTTACTGTATTAAGCGCTTGGGAGAGTTCAGTGTAACAATAAACAGGTGCATTCCCTTCCCACCATGAGCTTGCAGTCTAGAGGGGGAGAAGATGTAGGTGTGTTGTATAAAAATTCATTCAATCGTATTTATTGAGCACTTACTGTGTGCAGAGCACTGTACTTAGCGCTTGGGAAGTACAAGTTGGCAACATACATGTATAAAAATGATACAAGTATCAAGACAGGTTATTTTGAAGGGAACATAATGTATTAAATATCCTCAGAACACTTTCTCCAATAAATCTGAGTAACCCCAGAGAAAATTTTTCTGCAATGAAATTAAAGGTTTTTCAAGAGTTCCACTGAGATAAGTAGGTGTGACTACTTAGCTTTAGTTCCCAACAGAGGTTCCTTAAGGGGTCTTATAGGAATTACCATATCAATCAACTCTTACTCCCCTTAATTTTGTGTGCCTAATCAAGTAAAATGAATAAAAAGGCCCTGGATAGTTTCATTTGCTTGTCATATTGACGTTTTTTTGGATCAGTGTTGAAAAGTGTTCAGAAATAAATTTTAAAGGTAAAGGATTGCATCTAAAAATAATCAGGAAAGGACAGTTTTGAAGCTGCAACTAATATTTATTTAAAATGTTAGATTAAATGCTTGGTTTATTAGAACTACCCAAATTCCGTCAGGTAGGGTTCCGTGAAAAAATAATCGAGCACTTACTGTGTGTATTAATCACGTGAGACAGTGTAATACAGTAGAGTTGGTAGACATGATCCCTGTCCCCAAGGGACTGCAGACTAGAGGGGAGACCGACATTAAAATCTGTTAGAGAGAGGAGAAATGGCGGAGAATAAAGATCTTTATATTGTGTCGTGGGTGGCGTGCTCCAAGGGTACAGACCCAAGTACTTAGGTGTTGCGTGAAGAAGGCGATTAGAGGATTTGAGGGTTTAATCAGGGAAGGCCTCTTGGAGGAAATGTGATATAACTAGACTGTGAGCCCACTGTTGGGTAGGGACTGTCTCTATATGTTGCCAATTTGTACTTCCCAAGCGCTTAGTACAGTGCTCTGCACATAGTAAGCGCTCAATAAATACGATTGATGATGATGATGATATAACTAGCGCTTTGAAGATGGGGAGAGTGGTGGTCTGTCGTACATGACGGGAGAGGGCAGGGAATGGGTCTGCTAATTCTGTTGTAGTTTCCCAAGCGCGTCGTTCAGCGCCCTGCACATAACTCATAAATACCACAGATTGATCGATTGAGGTCCAGGGCAGAGGGAAGATGTGGACAGAGGGAGTCATCGGCGAGATAGAGGAGCTGAAAATACAGAGAGTAGGATGGCATTAGAGGAAAAAGCATGGCCGGCCTAGTGAACAGAGCATGGGCCGCAGAGTCAGAAAGACCTCGGGCCTAATCCCATCTTCCCCACTCGTGTGCCGTGACCGAGGACAAGTCAGTTCACTTCTCCGTGCCTCAGTTACCTCATCGGTAAAATGGGCATTAAGACTGGGAGCCCTGTGTGGGACGGGGACTGTGTCCAACCTCATGAGCTTGTGTCTTCCCAGCACAGCACGTGACACATAGGAAGCATTTAACAAATACCGTCGTGATTATTTCGAGGGGTGAGGCATGCGGGCTGGGTTATAGTAGGAGGTGAGTTGCGGTAAGGTAGGATAGAGTGCTGATGGTGACCACAGTAAAAAAAATTGGGGATCCCCTTATCTATTATCTTCATTTTGATTTCTTTCTTGTTGTTTTAGGGGAAATTTGAAAAGGCCGTGCCCTTGTACGAATTGGCCGTAGAAATACGGCAGAAATCTTTTGGCCCGAAGCATCCTAGTGTAGCGACCGCGTTGGTGAACCTGGCTGTGCTCTACTGCCAAATGGTAAATTTCCCATTTTATTCTCTTTTAGAGTACATTCAGGTCTCCCATAATGGCTGTTTTCACTACACATTAAACAGCAAGCCATCTGGGAATGAGGGTTATGTCCTTCTGACAATTTCTGTACACATACAATGTTGAGAGAAATGATCGGAAACACGGGCGTGGTGTTGGTGGCATCTGTCAAGGCCCATGTGCTCTAATGCAGGCTTCCCGTAACTTGGGGTTTGTCCAGAACATTCATTCATTCAATCGTATTTATTGAGCGCTTACTGGGTGCAGAGCACTGTACTAAGCGCTTGGGAAGTACAAGTTGGCAACAGACTATAACCCGCCTGTGTTAACAGAACTAAGTATATGACTATAGTGTGTACATTCTATGTATATATTCTTAGATCCAGAACAATAAAAGCATCCTTGGGGTTTGTCCAGAATATTCACTCATTCAATCGTATTTATTGAGCGCTTAGTGGGTGCAGAACACTGTACTAAGTGCTTGGGAAGTACAAGTCGGCAACAGACTATAACCCGCCTGTGTTAACAAAACTAAGTATATGAATATAGTGTGTACATTCTATGTATATATTCTTAGATCCAGAACAATAAAAGCATCCTTGGGGTTTGTCCAGAATATTCACTCATTCAATCGTATTTATTGAGCGCTTAGTGGGTGCAGAACACTGTACTAAGTGCTTGGGAAGTACAAGTCGGCAACAGACTATAACCCGCCTGTATTAACAGAACTAAGTATATGAATATAGTGTGTACATTCTGTGTATATATTCTTACATCCAGAACAATAAAAGCATCCTCATTGGTTTTGAATTTGAACTAATAAAAGTAGCCGGGAAATGCTAATTCAGCTAAGGCCTCTCTGTATCTGCCTCTGGCATGCTGCAGGTATCTAACAGGTATTTTGTATTGTTGAACTATAAACCCACTGTGTAAAGGCACTGAAAGATCAGGTGGACCTAATACATAATCTGAGTCAAGACCTGTATCCTCAGTGAGCTCTTAATAACGGGGGATCACACCTGGCCAAATGCCAGGAATTGATATTGGAAGAATAAATAACATAAAACATGTGAAGCATTTTGACCAGCCTGGGAGAAGGTCATTTTCAGCTATTCGCCCACCAATAAACCAAGGTTTTCTGCCCAAACAGATGACGTGCTTGGGCTACAGGTTTCAGCCTCTGCTGACGGTCAGGGGGTTCGGTGGAATTTGGTTTTTGAATCAGATGGGCCACTGCGTGCCTTAGCAGCGAAATGTGAGCCAAGATTTTGCCAACCTCCATGGCGAAAGTCAGAAATTTCGGGGGGTCAGGCCATCACACTTGCTATCCGGTCCATCGCTGGGAAAACTGGAAGTTCTTGGCTTGGGTTCACTGCTTGACCGTACCGTCCGAGCTGATAAACCTCCAATTTCAGCCACGGAAAAGCATCCTTTTAGCTTTTCTAATGGAGGTGTATATTACCGTATCTGAAAAGCGTCATCTCTAATTGCCGAATAGCGGTCGACTTGGGAAAAGAGGATTGCAAATCGGAATATTTCCATTTTCAGAGGAAGTCGCCTTTCTTGTTCAGCTTAAGTGATCGCAGAGGTGGTGAGCTGTCATTATGGAAAATGCAGCATCTTAAATCAGGATTGTGCTTGAAACAGCATCCATGGGGAATAAGCATTTATTTTCCCCACTTTTACAAGTTAGAATTTTTTTTTTCTTTTTCAAAAAAGTTTTTCTTTCACGAAGACCATTGCTACTGTTGGGGACTCACCAACGTAGAGAGAGGACTATATCAAAGACTCTGAGCCCCATGTGGGAGTGGGACTGATTATCTGCGTGTACCCCAGCGCTTGGCACATAGTAAATGTCTAACATACCATTATTATTATCGTCATTATTAAATACTGTTGGATTTGATTTTCTTTAAGAAAAAGCATATTGAAGCCTTGCCCCTCTATGAGCGTGCTTTAAAGATTTACGAAGACAGCCTGGGTCGAGTGCATCCTCGCGTTGGAGAAACACTAAAAAATTTAGCCGTACTTAGGTAAGTTGTCTTTTCCTTCCCTCAAATTATATTTATCCTTTCAAAACTCATCGCTGTTCCACATCAGTAGTGCGGAAAAGGTTGCAATAATTTAAGTACAGAATGAGTTGTGATATTTCTATCCCACAACTCATAAGATATTTGATTAGATTCTGTTATTCAAGTCCTAACTTTGTAACCCAACTCTTTCCTCCCAAAGCTACGAAGGGGGAGACTTTGAAAAAGCGGCAGCACTGTACAAAAGGGCCATGGAAATAAAAGAAGCTGAAGCCTCACTTTTAGGAGGAAAAGCCCTATCACAGCACTCCTCAAGTGGGGATACAGTTAGTTTAAAAACAACCCTGACTCCAAACGTTTTTCTTGATGGTGGAGAAAAATAAAGGAAACCGATTTGGCAATGTGGCGGCAAAAGACCAACAAAACTTGGCCCAGACCTCTCTCGCAACTGCACTTTAGGATGAAGTACCGAAATGGAGACGAACCTTTGAGGTTTGAAAACTTGAAAAAAAAATTTTTTTGATTTTTAAAAATGCTTTTTTCCTGGCCGTCGTGTTGCATTTCACGCTTGCAGGCACGGAATTGTACTCTCTGGCAAGTTTTGGAGGTGTCCAAAGAGACTAAACAGGTACTTTTTAATGCTTTACGTGTCGATTTTTAAATGCCGAGTAATTTCCTAGTTAAATCCTCCGGTAGATGAGCATTCCAAAGATGAGATTCTTCCTTTTGCTAAAGCAGAAATGTTGGCACAGTTTGTCAATCAAGAAATTCAGGGTGTTTTCGCCCTAGTTCCAACCAGCCTCCTTTGTAGCCCACACAGAGTACTGTACTAAGTGCTTGGAAGGTACAATTCAGCGACAAATAGAGACAGTCCCTGCCCACAACAGGCTCACAGTCTAGAAGGGGGGAGACAGACATCAAAACAAGTAAACAGGCATCGATAGCATCAATATAAATAGAGATGTGTACACATCATTAATATAAAGAAATAGAATTATAACTATGTACATATATACACAAGTATATAGAGAAGCAGCGTGGCTCAGTGGAAAGGGAAGGGGCTTTGGAGTCAGAGGTCATGAGTTCAAATCCCGGCTCTGCCCATTGTCAACCGTGTGACTTTGGGCAAGTCACTTGACTTCTCTGTGCCTCAGTTACCTCATCTGTAAAATGGAGATTCAGACTGTGAGCCCCCTGTGGGACAACCTGATCACCTTGTAACCACCCCAGCGCTTAGAACAGTGCTTTGCACATAGTAAATGCTTAATGCCATCGTTATTATTATTATTATTAAGCCGGGTAAGCTCTCCCTCCTTCAGTTTACTCCACTTAATGAAATAAGACCAGCTTATGTACCTAAACCTACCTCGTAAGTATTTTGAGGATTTATGGGATGTTTATTAATGTTCTGATTTCTTTTCATGAAAGTCTTGTTTAAAATATAGGACACTGTGGCCTCATAAGCTCCTTGTGGGCGGGGAACGTGTTTGCCACCGCTGTTATATTCTCCCAAAGGGTTAGTACGTTGCTTTGCACACAGTGAGCACTCGATACCATTGATATTGATAGGAGAAAGAGCTCAGCATTGTCCCAGCTCTGCCGCTGGCCCGCTCTAGGACCTTGGGCAAGATAAAATAAGCCAAAGCCTTTTGGACACCCTCTTGGGGAGATGGGGCGGGGTGAGTATATTTTCACTTTTAAGTCCTGGATAAACCACCGTCTTCCCTCTGTGACTCTGGCTCACCACCCAATCCCCACCTCTGGGAGCCTGTTTCCTGGTACCTGCTCTGAGTCCGTGATGGATGGGATTATCTTGTCTCAAGCAGGCTTAAAGCCGTCAAAATGTCATTTATTGTGGAGCCTGTTTTTCTGACACCTCACTCTTCGATCATGTGCAACAGGTTGGAGGAAAGTGCCACGTCCCACCTAACTCTTTTCGTTTTCAAGCTGACGAAACAGTGGGTTGGGCATGGTTACCTTGGCAAATAGCGGCTTATTTTCTTGGGATGCCCGCTCCCTGACCCGAGCTCCACACTGTCGACGGCTTGTATCTGAAGGGCAGGCAACTGTGGTATCTCTCCCTCCCCGTTGTTGGCCTGGTTACGCTTCTGGAGGCCACCCTAGGAGATCAGAAGGGTGCGGGAACAGGGGTGGGAGTGGAGAAACCTGAAATGATCTCATCAGTCCGTTCACCGCTCTGACATCGGTATTTTTCAGAGGCAAAACGGGGTGAGGCGGAGGCTCGCCTCTGGTGGGATTGTTCCTGAAATGGTGCTTTTATCCTTATTCATTTGGGGAAAAATACCGACTCCTAGACTGTGTCTGGGACACTAGTCAAAGTCCTAAAATGAGTTAAAGTTTCCTTCTTCCCAAGTGCCCAAGATGTGTCTATATCACCTACTAGTTTCTAGACATTTTGAAATTGTACTCATTGTTTCTATTTCTGACCATCTTTTAATGTCCCTTGAAAAATGTATTTACTCAAAATTGAACTATCTTTATTAATCTTGACCTCTCTGAATTGACTTTCTGGTTGCCCTAAAAAGGCAGTAGCCTAAGTCTGACTGTATGAAGCCGAGAACCTCGTTATGTGTAAAATATTTTTCTGTGTGTTTTATGTCTTTGTAGATACTTTTAATATTTTTAAATTTTCAATTGGCCTTAATGGAAGAGGTGGAAAAACACAACTCTACTTTGTTCTGAAATGAAAATAAAGTGTTGTTTCCACTCCTCCCCTTTTCCAGTTCTTGGGTTACTACTACAAGTTTGGCATCAGGCCTCTGAATTACTTGTATTTAAAAATAATTCATTTTGTTCTTGAATCAACGTTGTATACTCTAGCCTTTTACCAAAAAGTAAGCTCATGAAATCCAATAGTTTACTCAGGGCTAGATGTAATTAGTGAAGGTGAAAACACTTAAATATGTACTCACAGTTCATTACGGTCCTACAACTTGGGTGTGTGTTAAAATTGGGGGAAGTGAATCAGGGAAATGTGTTTTGGTTTTAACTAGCCATAACAGTATTTGTAAATGAATCAACAAAGGGATTGTTTTTAAAATGTCTTAAATACATCTTAAAAAAAGAAAGTAACCTTGAGGGTCAAATGCATTTATTTTCTAATCGTTCATTCAAATTAGACATAACTAGTTAACACTTTAAATCTTCCAGTAAAAGCAACATGGAGCTGTCATTTCCAAAGGGAATGATAACTTGAATCCTGAAATTCTATCTGGAACTGCGACATATGGGGAAAATGAATTCAGGAATGCAAATTGGTTTCTCGTAATTAAAGGCTTACCATCTCATTGCCTTAAACCTAAGCTTAACCCATAACCATTGCTCTGTCAGTTTACGCTGAATGAATTCTGTCTGCCAACTTCAACCGTTTAAAGACATTTCCATTAAAAAGATGATTGACTCAAAATGAGAAGGACTTGGGTTTACACTACAAACATCAACAATGTAAAACAGGCTGAATCAACTCTGTTCAAAATAGTTGGGTGGGTAAGTTAAACTCACTGACTGCTAAACTAGTAAAGCCACACTGTACCAACAAGGCAATTTCCAAGGAGGTTTTTTAAAGTATTATCCCCATATTCCCGTGAATCAGGGAAAGGCTGCTTTAGAAATGTAGAAACTGGAGAACCAATATGAATGACATATCTGGACTAACACAATCAGTAGCAGAACAAAGCTGGACCCCCAGGTTTCACAGTAATGTTTATAAGGCAGTCAAATGCAGTAGTTTGAGCCTCATTACAGTAGGGCTGTTAAAATGGTAAACCGTAATGTCTTCTAAGTCATTTCTTCAGGCTTTAAGTCAGCACCCTTTATTAAGATTTTTAAGGATAACTTCATTTTTCCCCTCAGGTTTTTTCACTTGAGTGACATTTTAAATGTAGATGGCTTTTAGCATTAAGGCCCTATTGAAAATTACATGATTTAAATTAGAGAATAAGATATTTAATTTTAATATAAAATTAAAACATTTTGCCCGACAGATAAACTGGGCTTTAACTTTCCAGAAATCTAAAGCTTGGACCCTAAATGAACAAATAGAGCGGCTATACCAACTAAAATAACGTTTTGGTCTTTTGCATGATTTGCAAGATTTGTGCATCAAACTTCGCCCAAACAAGCACCCATACCTTATCACCTCCACGGAGAGTAATTAACTACTGGAAAATAAAATTCAGGAATCAGCCCTGTTACCACTCTCAATTGCAGCACAAACTGACAAGATCTCAGAGCACATTTGTAACAGCTCATTTTCCTAAGTTTAAAAAAAACACTAAAGAGATTAGTACATAAAACCAACATAAACCATACATCAGAGGCTATTTCAAAATTCTAGTACTAGAAATTTAGAAGTTGACCTTTTTTTGGAACAGTTGCTTCTGGCTATTTTTAAGGTGGAGGCATTGGTGGGGCCAAGGAGAGTTCACACATCTTTCTACATGTTCTTCATCTTGGCCATGAGTTCATCTAGACTTTGCTCAGACTCTTCCACTGTTTCCCCAGGGGGAGTGACTTCCTCCTATTTAGTGGAAAAAAAGTTAAAATTTCTTACTGGTGGTGAGGCATATCAAAGACGTCGGGGCATAAAATATGGGACTTTTCCATCTAAGTAGTCTGGGGACACGACCCTAGTGGGTCTGCGATAAGCCTAAGAAGGTACCCTACCCAAAACAGTGTTGAAAGGACTGTTTTCAAGAGATCTGCTCCAGTATTTTTCTTTCTGCTATTAAAAAAAACCAGTTTGGATATAAACCCTAGTTACAGTTCAATTAGAGGGGGGTTTCTGGCCAAGAAGGGATCAAAAGTGTAGATGCGAGAGTCAAGACTTTCCACAACAGGAATTCTCTTTTGGGCCTTCAAATCCAAGGAGCAGTTCAATCGTATACCACACAGAGAGATGAAGGAGTAAGGGAAGAAATGAACACATTTACTGAATTACTTCATTTTTTAAAAATAGCAACAGCTGTGTCAGACTGGTTAGTCAAAGAAATAGTTCCATCATATACCACATGGAGAGACAAAGGAGTAAGGGGAGAAATGAACAGATATACTGAATTACTTCATTTTTTAAAATAGCAACAGCTGTGTCAGGCAGGTTAGTCAAAGAAACCTGAGAATTGGTGTGTGTGGGGAGCGGGAGTAGCATAAGAAAATACAACTGATTCTTTTGCAAAGGAACAAATTCCACAAGTTTCTAGAGTATTTTGGAAATACGAAATACCACGAATGAGGATAATCTGTACCTTCTCTGGAACTGTATATGCTACTGTAATTCCCTCAGGCAAGTCGGGAACTGGACCTGATGTGGCTTTCAGTTCTTCTTCTGAAACTTCAGATACTAACTCAATACCTGCAGAGTCAAAATTTACAGGAGTCTGAAATCTTAAAATCCTAACGAAGCTAGTATCACTTTCCTACATGAAAACAGTTTAAGCTTTACGCTGGCTATTCAGGTAATAATACAATCCGTACCCCAGTCGTTGTCTTCGTGGACTACTTCCTCCTCTTGTTCGACAACTGCCACTTTGGGCTCCGCGGCTACTTTTTTCTGTATAGATTAGACACAGATCAAAAAATTTTGACTAAATTTTAACAGGTTAACTGAAAATTTTCCTCATGGAAGTAAATTATCAAGATTAGTATGTTTGCCTCTTGTGTATTGTCAAACCAAGTGATTATGTCAAGTGGTCATCTAAACATATTTCTCTCAGCATATCTTTCCCCATGAATATTCAGTAGTATAGCTTTTTTTTTTTTTTACCTTGTACTCTTCCTGCTTTTTCCGACAGTTTTTGTCACCACATTGAGAGTTCGGCTTCATTGCCATACTGGGAAAGAAGTCCTTCATTGCATTGTAACCAAGGTAAAAACTCACTGTTCCGAAGTTTAGCAAAAACCTGTGAAGAACAAAAAATGTTTAGGACTGATGCTGGGCTTCTCCTTAGTTCAGTGTCTTCTTGAAAGGCATTTTTGGGCCAAAGAATTCATTTCTGGGCATCTAGAATTTACTACTGGTGCACCTCAATAAGCCTGACACCCGTCACCCAAGCTGCTTGTCAAAAAAATTAAATCCCCAGAGCTTTTCCCAGTATATTCATTAAGGACTTTGTGGTCACAGATACAAGTAAAAAGTGACAAGCCTAATGGATAGAGTGAGACTGGCCTAATGAGTCAGAAGGACCTAGGTTCTAATCCCAGCTCCACCACTCATCTGCTGTTTGCTTGTTTATTCATTTTATTTATATTAATGTCCATCTCCCCCTCTAGACTGTGAGCTCGTGGGCAGGAATGTGACTGTTGTTATACTGTACTCTCCCAAGTGCTTAGTACAGTGCTCTGCACACAGTTTGCAGGCAATAAATAAGATTGAATGAATTAATGAATGCTGTGTGACCCTGGGCAAGTCACTTGGCTTCTCTGTGCCTCGGTTCCCTCAGCTGCAAAATGGGGATTAAGACTCTTGAGCCTCCCGTGGGGCATGGACTGGGCCCAATCTAATCATCTTGGCTCTACCCCAGCGATCAGTAAAGTACCTAGCACATAGTGCTTAACAAAATGCCATAAAACATCAGGCAGATCCAACATGACGCCTTAGTGATTTCAACTTTCGGAAAGTGATTTATGCACTTTTTTATAGACAGAATTCAATTCAATCGTATTTATCGAGCGCTTACTGTGTGCACAGCACTGTACGAAGCGCTTGGGAAGTACAAGTCGGCAACATAGAGAGACGGTCCCTACCCAACAGTGGGCTCACAGTCTAAAAGGGGGAGACAGACAACGAAACAAAACGAAACGTGTGGACGGGTGTCAAGTCGTCAGAACAAACAGAATTAAAGCAGACAGAAATGCAGAAGACAACAATGTTCAGAAAAGCATCACTTACTTCAAAACGTTCTGCACAAGAATCCCAGCGACCACTCCCATGGTGGTCGGCAGACTAGCTGCACAAACTCCTTCTCGTTTCAATGTCTTTTCGTCGATATTCGCGGCGACTACAAGTGGAGGGGCACACTGGGTGGGGGGGTGGACGGGAAGGAAAGAGGAAAATACATTTCAGAACAGTTAAAAAAAAGATTATACCATGCACTAAAAAAGGGAGGGGGGGCCCGACGAGTCAAAGGATTATGGGAAATCCCCGTGGCACGGATCCTTATTCATCCAAATCACCTGGAAAGTCACGGATTATCTACAGAGCACGTGACGGTACCGATACGGCCCCCAATTGAGACATTATGAAAAAGACGGCTGGCACAGACCATCTGAAGATGACGCCCTGGCACTGCAAAGTGGGGAGCTGGGGCTTGGCTCTATAAAGACGATGGCTGGTGGAAGAGAAGCACTGTGAGGGTGCCTGGGCTTGGAGCTCTGCTCCAGCCCCCTCAGCCTCTGCTGCAGCTCTTCAACCACCACCCCACTACCCTCTCACTTTATCACAACCCCCCCGACCAGGGACGAATGAGGCGGTTTGCCCCCCCACCACAATCTGCCCAAGTCCCAGGCCGGTGGGCCGTTCCGGAGAATGATTCCACGCTCCAAGAGGCCCCAGGTCAGGGCCTGACATGGGTTTGGACGTGAAAAAAAGCCTCCTTGTTCGGACCCAGTGGTTGAGGTGTGACTATAGGCACCCCTCTGCCTTCTGACCCTGGGTTTCGTTAAAATCTGATCAATCAATCGTATTTATTGAGCGCTTACTGTGTGCAGAGCACTGTACTAAGCGCTTGGGAAGTACAAGCTGGCAACATATAGAGACAGTTCCTACCCAACAGTGGGCTCACAGTCTAAAAGATTGATTTGGGGGATAGTAAGGAGGGAGGCTAGACGAGACGTTGACGGTAAAACGAACTCAATGTAGAGAGTAGGTTGGCATCAGAGGAGCGAACTGTGCAGTCTGGGTAGTAGTAGGAAATATGGGATGTGAAGTAGGAGGGGGCAAGGTGACTGACTGAGTGCTTTAAAGCCTATGGCAACAACCACCACAACATGGAAACTACCGGAGGAACTTACACATTCCCAGAGTTGAACCCCGGGCCTATGGTCAGAGTTACAAATGCCGTTCTAGTGTATGACCATTAGCACCGACCCGATCAATCAACTGATCGTATTTACTGAGGGCTTACTGTGTGTAGAACACCCTACTCAGAGCTTGGAAGAATACAATATAAAAGAGTCTGCAGGCGTGTTCCCTGCCCACCATGAGGGGGATACAGACAGACATTAATATATGTAAATTCTGGATATATTCCTAAGTGTTGGGGAGTCAAGGGGTGACCAAAGTGTCCAAGTCTCCAAGTGTTGTGCTCTGCATTTAGCGCTCAAGAAATAAAATTAATCGACTGATAAGGGCATCGCAGAAGGGAGTGGGAGAAGAGGAAATGAGGGCGAAGTGGAGGAAGGCCTCTTGGAGATATGCTACTGGTAATTCTTTGAAGGTGGGGAGAGTGATCATCCGGAGACTGAGCCCCTTCCTTCCTCTCCCCCTCGTCCTCCTCTCCATCCCCATCATCTTACCTCCTCCCCTTCCCCACAGCACCTGTATATATGTTTGTACGTATTTATTACTCTATTTATTTTACTTGTACCTATCTATTCTATTTATTTTATTTTGTTAGTATGTTTGGTTTTGTTCTCTGTCTCCCCCTTTTAGACTGTGAGCCCACTGTTGGGTAGGGACTGTCTCTATATGTTGCCAACGTGTACTTCCCAAGCACTTAGTACAGTGCTCTGCACACAGTAAGCACTCAATAAATACGATTGATTGATTGATTGATTGATTGAAAAGGGAATGCATTCCGGGCCAGAGGCAGGACTTGGACGAGACGTTGGCGGTAAAACGAACTCAATGCAGTGAATAGGTTGGTATCAGAGGAGCGAACTGCGCAGTCTGGGTGGCAGTAGGAAATATGGGATGTGAAGTAGGAGGGGGCAAGGTGGCTGAGTGCTTTAAAGCCTATGGCTGGGAGATGGGTTCTAATCTCACCTCCGCCCCTTGTCAGCAAGTCACTTCGCTTCTCTGGGCCTCAGTTACCTCATCTGTAAAATGGGGATTAAGACTGGGAGCCCCACATGGGACCATCTGATCACCCTGTATCCCCCCCGCCCCAGTGCTCAGAACAGTGCTTCGCACATAGTAAGTGCTTAACAAATACCATCATTATTATTATTATGTGGCGGTGGATGGGCAACCACTTGAGGTTCTTGAAGAGTAGGGAGAGTAGACTGTGAGCCCACTGTTTCTAGACTGTGAGCCCACTGTTGGGTAGGGACTGTCTCTATATGTTGCCAGCTTGTACTTCCCAAGCGCTTAGTGCAGTGCTCTGCACACAGTAAGCGCTCAATAAGTACGATTGACTGAAACACGGACAGAACAGTTTTGTAGAAAAACAATCTGGGCAGCAAAGTATGGACTGGAGTGGGGAGAGACAGGAGGCAGGGAGGCCAGCAAGGGGGCTGATGGTAATCAAGGTGGGAAAGGATAAATGCTTGGATTAATGTGGTAGTAGTTTGGATGGAGAAAAAAGGGTGGATTTTAGCGATGTTGTGAAGGTTGACCCAACAGGACTTGGGGACCCATTGAATATGTGGGTCGAATGAGAGAGATCAGTCGAAGATAGCACCAAGACTACGGGCTTGTGAGAGAGGGAGGATGGTAGTGCTGTCTACAGTGACGGGAAAGTCATGGGGAGGATGGTTTGGATGGGAAGATAAGGAGTTCTGTTTTGGATATGTTACGGTGGAGGTGTCAGCAAGACATCCAAGTAGAGATGTCCTGAAGGCAGGAGGAAATGTGAGACTGCAGAGGAGGAGAGAGAGCAGGGCTGGGGATGTAGATTTGGGAATCATCAGCACAGAGGTGGCAGTTGAAGCCATGGGAGTGAATGAGTTCTCCAAAGGAGTGGATGTAGATGGAGAATAGAAGGGAAACCAGGACTGAGGGCGTGGGGGGCAGAGAAGGACCCTACGAAAGAGGCCAAGAAGGAGCGGCCAGCGATACAGGAGGAGAACCAGGAGAGGACCCTGTCAGGAGGACACCTCCTCCGCCTCCAATCTCTCGTTAGCTCACCTCAGGCTCGGGAGAAATACCGACAAGCCCTGAGGGGCCGAGTCTCCTCCCCCACTGACGTGAGCCGGCGCTGCTGCCTTGGCTTTTGCAGAGAGCTGAGGTTTGGAAGTGTGAGAGCCTGGTGGAGCAAACTGTAGCTGGGAAGGGCAGGTGGAGCGTTTAGGATTAGGGAAAGGGAGGAGAGGGAGAGGCATGGCCCGGGAGGGGCCTAGCAAAGACTGCTCCGGCCCCAGGCCCTACCCAGAGCCAGAAATGCAAAAAAAAACCCCAAAACCCTTAATTTCAAAAGCAATACGTACTGCAAAACAAGCAGATTCTCCGGGTATGATGAGCTGAATGTGCCCTGACACTGCATTTTCACTAACTCCAGATTCCATCCAGGTTTGTCCAAGTTCATTACAGGCCTTGTAGAAATAATCAACATGGAAAAAAGTCATAATGTAGCGATATTTGAGATGCGAAAAACGACAAACGCAGGGAAGCCCTCGATGGCCGATTTACTTCATACCAAAGAATATGTAAACAGAAAAACAACATAAGGGGTAATGTACTCGGAAAAGCGGTAAGGGGAAGAACGAGGTGTTGAAGTAACAGAGTGACAAAGAAAGGGAAGTCATTAGGTGCTTCACGGACTCTGTTCTGAAGCTACGCATCTAGACGGTTTATTAGTATGTATTTTAAAAGATATGTAAATAGTTTTGTATGAAGCTGATTTTGTAGGATGCTTTTAGTAATACCAAAATCTTTTTAAAAATCACCATTAGCCCTGGTCTGGCAGAGGACAGACACCGAAGAGGCGGAATTTGGGGTTACGAGTCAATGGGGAGAGGAATGGGGACAAAGAAGAATCATTACTGGTGAGATGAGCCGGAACGGTGACCGGCTTTGACCTGCATTAGTTTCACTCTGGTTATGTTGTATAACAAATACCATCATTATTATCATTATTATTATATGTGGGTGTGGTGTGAGGGCCAGTGTGAACAGTTAACCTACCGATTCCCTCAAGACATTTTGCTTAGGCTCGTCATATTAACCATGTGCCCCTAAGTCAAAAAAAAAAGGATCAAAGACCATAAACTCCAGGGGAAGAGCTTGAGCAACTCACATCTTGTCTGGCCCTCAGTTACTTCACCTGTAAAATGGGGATTAAGACCATGAGCCCACATGGGACATGGACCATGTCTGACCTGATTAGCTTCTATCTACCCTACAACTTAATACAGTGCCTGGCACATAGAAAAAGCTTAATATCATTAAAAAAACATTCACCAACTCTTAAAGTTAGCTAAAGAAATAAATATGTTTTTGTTAAGGACCCTCAGTTTCTGATCAACGGACAGAGGGTAGAGACGATATTCTCCTGCCGGAAAAATTGGAGCTGAAATGTTAAAATGAGGAGAGTTGGGGGATTTATTTTGTACTCAGCTGGTAAAAATGAAGTTGTTTTCCCAGAAAAGGCTATGTATGGTGAAAATATCAGTAAATTCAAGAAGGAGTGGTATATCTTCAATGACGAATGGTTCAAAATGTATCACTAAAAGGAAACTCATAGATTTAGAGGGAGAAGTTGAAGTCTTGCATATTGTTTTAATTTTACACTGTTTTGAATAGCCACACTTACTTCAAAACAAAAATGACTATACAAGAATAGCTGAAGAGAAAGATACTATTCATTCAATCCTATTTTATTGAGCGCTTACTGTGTGCAGAGCACTGTACTAATTTTAAGAGTGAAAAATTCTTGAAATATCTGTTAAGTAGTTAGCCATTTTTAGGAATAATGGCTCTATTACATAGATTGTTTTAACTTTCATAGATTATTCCACACTTTTTCAACCGAGTGTTCAGCGTATATGCAAAACTCACCAAGGGAACTCACGCTGCTAAATACATTATTGCACTTTGTGTGTGTATGTGTGTTCGGGGGGGGGGGGGGGGTACTTACTGTATTGATTGCCATTCGAGCTTCAAAGTTGTCCACACAGCTCAGAACCAAATCAACAGGTTTTCCACTTTCTAATCCGCCTTTACTACCAAAAAAATACAAATCTTTTAAATACTTCATCCATTAAGTGTTCTAATACATGCCAACTGCTGGTATCGATACAATTAAAGACTGACTACAACTTCACAATGACTAGTAAATCCAGAACTGGAAAGCTTCATTTGACGTGGCTCGTTTCAAACGGCACAATAAAATAAGAAGATTGACGGAAGCTATGCAAGACTTGAAAAGCACTTTACCTTATTCTATCCATGAAATGTTCAAAGTTGTCCACTGTGGTGATATTATAGTTGTGGACTTCAAACTGAACATCAGGGTTAATGTTTCTAAAGGAGAACGATAGGGAATAATACTTGATAAACTTGATGAACAAATAAAACTTGATAAACAAAGCCTGTGAGCTGATGCAAAGACGTACCTACAATTCCTGTAACGTTTTCAACCGATAAATATTTAATGAGTAAATTCGCCCTAATCCGATGCCTAATCTTTAGGCACCTTAAAAATGGTTAAAGCACACCTTCCCTCTTAAAATCACTTTTAACTTTCCTACCACAGTTGAGGATACCGCTAATCAGTCCAGACATCTAGGCTGCAAGGACATCTCTTTGGGGTATGATTCTCCAATTCGGTCTTTGGCTAAATCTCGCGGTTTGTTCCTCCGCAGTATTTCCCGGGCTCACCCCTTTCTCTCCACCAACCAACCAACCACCCACCGCTCCGATTCAAGCTCTCACCCTATTCTGACTATACTACTGCATCAGCTTCTCACCAGTTTCCCCATCTTCTTAGGTCTAGATACTACACTGGTCCTCATCGTTTTTCTAAAACCACTCTCCGGGCCTCCAGAGTCTCCGATCGTTAGCCGTTTCCCCCTGCATCGGGCAGAAATTGCTGAACATTGACTTCAAGGCTCTTCTTCACTAGCTCTGCCTTACATTTTCTGCTGCTTCCCGCTGCTAATCTCTGGTCTGGGTTGTCCGCGCCGCCCAAGCTAAACTTATTTTGCCTTGCGGAGTCTCCTGCCTCCAACCCGTAATTCCTACCCTTCCTCTTGTCCAGAATTTTCTTCCCCTTCAAAATTCACCTTGATCAAAGCTGTCCCCATTTTTATTCTCCCACGTTTGCCAGTCCAACTGCCACCTACATATTTAAATTTATACAGCAGTCCTTAGCCCTTGCATATACATTTGTGTCTATATACACATATGTAGACACACTAATTTTAAACTTGTACAACTGTTCATTTTTCTATAGTATTCCTTTAACCAGCCGTAACTCTGTTGCACTTTCTGCTCCCACTGTCCGTCCACCCGTCCCCCGAATTAGACTGTAGGCTCCTTGAAGGCAGGCACTACGGCATTTGCTCCCAAGTGCTTAAAACAGTGCTGAGCAACACGTGTGTTCAATCCATACTAATGATTTATTCTCATTTACCTCAAGGTATGTTCGGCTGCGTGAACTTTACTCAGTCCTGCTTGATGAGGCTGAAAGAACAGTCTGTTCATGTTTGCGAGTTCCACCTTGTCATAATCAAACAGTAGCAGCTAAAATAAAGATTTCAGAATTCCGATGAGTAGAAAAACTTATGTGCTCAGAGACTGAACAGTCAAAAGTTCTTGCCAGATGGATTTATTTTCTATTCTAACTGGTCACCTGGGAAGAATGGAAGGCTTAAGCAACTCAGTTTCGTAATTGGCAATTTGCAGACTGAAGAAGATAAATTAAGAAAACAACAGTGCAAAGAAGTTCAAGTAAGGTTTCCACTCAACGCCCTCCCTCCAAAGCTACAATTACACGCTGGGTGCAGAGCATTACCTCTCAAAGAATGACGCAGAGGTTAATATAAAGGCTACCACAGGTTTGTTGGGGTTTTTTTTTCAAATTAGGCCCTAATATCCCTAAATATTTACTAGTCCAGACACTCTGTTGAGTGCCCAAGGGCTTTGTGTCTAATTTTTTGTCAATGAGACTGCACTCGCCTACCTGGCATCAATTATAACCTCTAGCATCTCCTGAAATCTTTACATTCCGGTCCCTAAAAGGGGCAATATTTAGAATTAAAAACATGTGCCCTTTTCTGATGCTTGTTACTTTAAGATAACTTATCTGTATGACACTCTTCTTCATTTGTCTAAGCTAGATATTGGCAATGACTGTGAAGTTTGGTTATGAATACACAACAGTCCTTTGTCCTCTTGCCAACATAAATACAATTTAAAAGCCCTCGGGCTCAACGACGTCATCTTAGATGTGTCCTCCTGCCGTTAATTTTTTTTCTGAGTTTCAGGAGAAGTTGATTTAAAAAAAAAAAGGACAGGTGTAGAGTGAAAAAGATAAAAAGCACAACAATACCTGCTTTTATCCAGGACTAGTTTACTCACTACCAAGTGATGGCCAAAGAATGTAATTTACCTTACCAATGCCACATCTTGTCAGCATTTCAGCAGTCACGCTACCAACTCCACCAACACCTACTACGGCTACGGCGAAGGTGCGGATTTTCTGGGAGAAACAAATGCACATCGATTGGCACGTCGTCCCTTCAAAACAAAAAATCTATCTACTAGAAGTTGTTTTCATATAATGAAATTCTTTTCAACGACTCAAAAGGAATCATACCTCATAGTCATTCACGATTCCCATTCGTTTCAGAGCCATCAGACGGCTAAAAGGCAAAGGAAAAAATGTTTACGGGAGGCACTCTTTACCTCAGGTTCTTTTTAAAAAGCACGTCTAATATCTTGATATTCAGTCGACTGCGAGTGTAAAGAGTCAGAAGGTCAAAATCAGGCTGCCACAAAATTAATCCTCATTATGCTGATCGACAGGAAAGAAGGAATCATTTGATCTACCACGAAACGTAGTAAGTGCTTAAACAAACACCATCATCATTATTATTATGATTATTCTCGGCCTCAGTCCCCTCATCTGTCAAATGGGGATGAAGACTGGGGGCCCCATGTGGGGCCACCCGATGACCTTGTATCTCCCCCAGCGCTTAGAACAGTGCCTGGCACATAGTAAGTGCTTAAACAAATACCATCATCATTGTTATTATGATTATTCTCGGCCTCAGTCCCCTCATCTGTCAAATGGGGATGAAGACCGGGAGTCCCATGTGGGGCAACCTGATCACCTTGTATCTCCCCCAGTGCTTAGAACAGTGCCTGGCACATAATAAGTGCTGAGTAAGTGCCATTATTATAATATTATCATTAACTGCGGTATTTGTTAAGCGCTTACTATGTACTATTTTACTATGTGAAATCCCATGTGGGATTTCTCACTCAGTCTCCACCCCCATTTTGCAGAGGAGGGAACTGAGGTCCAGATATGTGAAGTGACTTGCTCAAGGTCACCCAGCAGACAAGCAGCGGGGTCGGGATTCGAACCCACGACCCCGGACTCCCCAGGCCGGGCTCTTGCACTGAACCCCGCTGCGTCTCCTGTACGTATTTACTATTCACTTGTTAATGATGTGCATCTAGCTTCACCTCTATTTGTTCTGACGATTTTGACACCTGTCCGCAAGTTTCGTTTTGTTGTCTGTCTCCCCCTTCTAGACCGTGAGCCCGCTGCTGGGTAGGGACCGTCTCTATATGTTGCCGACTTGTACTTCCCAAGCGCTTAGTACAGTGCTCTGCACACAGTAAGCGCTCAATAAAAACGATTGAGTGGTACAGTGCTCTGTACACAGTAAGCACTCAATAAATACGATTGAATGAACGAATGAATGTTTGTACAGATTTATTACTCTATTTAATTGTACATATTTACTATTCTATTTATTTTGTTAATGATATGCATATGACTTTTAAATCTATTTTGTTCTGATGATTTTGACACCTGTCCACATGCTTTGTTCTGTTGTCCGTCTCCCCCCTCTAGACTGTGAGCCCGTTGTGGGGGAGGGACCGTCTCTAGATGATGCCGACTTTGTCCTTCCCAAGCGCTTAGTCCAGTGCTCTGCACACAGTAAGCGCTCAATAAATAGGATTGAATGAACGAATGAATGTTTGTACAGATTATTACTCTATTTTACTTGTACATATTTAGTATTCTATTTATTTTGTTAATGATGTGCATAGAGCTTTAATTCTATTTGTTCTGATGATTTTGACACCTGTCCACATGTTTTGTTCTGTTGTCCGTCTCCCCCCTCTAAACTGTGAGCCCGTTGTGGGGTGGGGACCGTCTCTAGATGATGCCGACTTTGTACTTCCCAAGCGCTTAGTACAGTGCTCTGCACACAGGAAGCACTCAACAAATACGACTGAATGAATGAAGGAATGATTAAGACTTTACTTCTATTTATTCTGACGACTTGACACCTGTCCACATGTTGTGTTTTGTTGTCAGTCTCCCCCTTCTAGACTGTGAGCCCGTTGTTGGGTAGGGACCATCTCTATATGTCGCCGACCTGTACTTCCCAAGTGCTTAGTACAGTGCTCTGCACGCAGGAAGTGCTCAATAAATACGACTGAATGAACGAATGTTTGTACAGATTTATAACTCTATTTTACTAGTACGTATTTACTATTCTATTTATTTTGTTAATGATGTGCATCAAGCTTTACTTCTATTTATTCTGATGACTTGACACCTGTCCACGTTTTGTTCTGTTGTCCATTTCCCCCTTCTAGACTGTGATCCTGTTGTGGGGTAGGGACTGTCTCTAGATGGTGCTTCCCAAGCGCTTAGTACAGTGCTCTGCACACAGGAGGTGCTCAATAAAGATGATTGAATGAATGAATGATTAAGACTTTACTTCTATTTATTCTGACGACTTGACACCTGTCCACATGTTTTGTTCCGTTGTCTGTCTCCCCCTTCTAGACTGTGAGCCTGTTGTTGGGTAGGGACCGGCTCCATATGTTGCCGACTTTGTACTTCCCAAGCGCTTAGTACAGTGCTCTGCACACAGGAAGCGCCCAATAAATACGATTGA
This sequence comes from Tachyglossus aculeatus, assembly GCF_015852505.1. Taxonomy (NCBI): domain Eukaryota; kingdom Metazoa; phylum Chordata; class Mammalia; order Monotremata; family Tachyglossidae; genus Tachyglossus; species Tachyglossus aculeatus. The sequence goes on along the minus strand of NC_052067.1, from coordinate 35,885,310 downwards.
ATGAATGAATGTTTGTACAGATTTATTACCTTATTTTACTTGTGCATACTTACTATTCCATTTATTTTGTTAATGATGTGCATCAAGCTTTACTTCTATTTATTCTGATGACTTGACACCTGTCCACATTTTGTTCTGTTGTCCATCTCCCCCTTCTAGACTGTGAGCCCGTTGTTGGGGAGGGACCGTCTCTATATGGTGCTGACTTTGTCCTTCCCAAGCGCTTAGTCCTGCGCTCTGCACACAGGAAGCGCTAAATAAATATGATTGAATGAATGAATGGGCACTGTTCTAAGTGCCAACTTGTCCTTCCCAAGGGCTTAGTCCAGCGCTCTGCACACAGGAAGTGCTCAATAAATATGATGGAATGAATGAGCACTGTTCTAAGCGCCAACTTGTGCTTCCCAAGCGCTTAGTCCAGCGTTCTGCACGCAGGAAGCGCTCAGTAAATACGACGGAATGAATGAATGAATGAATGGGCACTGTTCTGAGCACTGGCTTGTCCTTCCCAAGCGCTTAGTCCGGCGCTCTGCACGCAGGAAGCACTCAATTAGCTCTCTTCCTCCCTTCAAGGCCCTGCTGAGAGCTCACCTCCTCCAGGAGGCCTTCCCAGACTAGCCCCTTCCTTCCTCTCCCCCTCGTCCCCCTCTCCATCCCCCCCATCTTACCTCCTTCCCTTCCCCACAGCACCTGTATATATGTATATATGGTTGTACATATTTATTACTCTATTTATTTTACTTGTACATATCTATCCTATTTATTTTATTTTGTTAGTATGTTTGGTTTTGTTCTCTGTCTCCCCCTTTTAGACTGTGAGCCCACTGTTGGGCAGGGACTGTCTCTATATGTTGCCAATCTGTACTTCCCAAGTGCTTAGTCCAGTGCTCTGCACACAGTGAGCGCTCAATAAATACGATTGATTCCCAAGCGCTTAGTCCAGTGCTCTGCACACAGTAAGCGCTCAATAAATACGACTGATTGATTGATTGAATACGATGGAATGAATGAATGACTGGGCACTGTTCTGAGCGGCGGCTTGTCCTTCCCAAGCGCTTAGTCCGGCGCTCTGCGCGCAGGAAGCGCTCAGTAAATATGACGGAATGAATGAATGACTGGTCACTGTTCTAAGCGCCGGCTTGTCCTTCCCAAGCGCTTAGTCCGGCGCTCAATAAATACGTCCACTTGTCAGCTGTGTGACTGTGGGCAAGTCACTTAACTTCTCCAGCCCTCAGCTACCTCAGTGAGGATGAAGATTGTGAGTCCCACGTGGGGCAACCTGATCGCCTTGTAGCCCTCCAGCGCTTAGAACAGTGCTTTGCACATAGCAAGCACTTAACAAGTTCCATAATTATATTATTATTAAAGAATGGGCACTGCTCTAAGCGCCGGCTTGTCCTTCCCAAGCGCTTAGTCCGGCGCTCTGCACACAGGCAGCGCTCAACAAATACGACGGAATGAATGAATGGGCACTGTTCTGAGCGCCGGCTTGTCCTTCCCAAGCGCTTAGTCCGGCGTTCTGCACGCAGGAGGCGCTCAGTAAGATAGAATGAATGAATGAATGGGCACTGCTCTAAGCGCCGGCTTGTCCTTCCCAAGCGCTTAGTCCGGCGCTCTGCACACAGGCAGCGCTCAACAAATACGACGGAATGAATGAATGAATGAATGGGCACTGTTCTGAGCGCCGGCTTGTCCTTCCCAAGCGCTTAGTCCGGCGCTCTGCACGCAGGAGACGCTCAATAAATGACAGAATGAATGAATGAATGGGCACTGCTCTAAGCGCCGGCTTGTCCTTCCCAAGCGCTTAGTCCGGCGCTCTGCACGCAGGAGACGCTCAATAAATAAGACAGAATGAATGAATGAATGGGCACTGCTCTAAGCGCCGGCTTGTCCTTCCCAAGCGCTTAGTCCGGCGCTCTGCACGCAGGAGACGCTCAATAAATAAGACAGAATGAATGAATGAATGGGCACTGCTCTAAGCGCCGGCTTGTCCTTCCCAAGCGCTTAGTCCGGCGCTCTGCACGCAGGAGACGCTCAATAAATAAGACAGAATGAATGAATGAATGGGCACTGTTCTGAGCGCCGGCTTGTCCTTCCCAAGCGCTTAGTCCGGCGCTCTGCACGCAGGAATCGCTCAGTAAATACGTCGGAATGAATGAATGAATGACTGGGCACTGTTCTGAGCGTCGGCGTGTCCTTCCCAAGCGCTTAGTCCGGCGCTCTGCACGCAGGAGGCGCTCAATAAATAAGATAGAATGAATGAATAAATGGGCACTGTTCTGAGCGCCGGCTTGTCCTTCCCAAGCGCTTAGTCCGGCGCTCTGCACGCAGGAGGCGCTCAGTAAGATAGAATGAATGAATGAATGGGCACTGTTCTGAGCGCCAGCTTGTCCTTCCCAAGCGCTTAGTCCGGCGCTCTGCACGCAGGAATCGCTCAGTAAATACGTCGGAATGAATGAATGAATGAATGGGCACTGTTCTGAGCGCCGGCTTGTCCTTCCCAAGCGCTTAGTCCGGCGCTCTGCACGCAGGAGGCGCTCAATAAATAAGATAGAATGAATGAATGAATGGGCACTGTTCTGAGCGCCGGCTTGTCCTTCCCAAGCGCTTAGTCCGGCGCTCTGCACGCAGGAGGCGCTCAGTAAGATAGAATGAATGAATGAATGGGCACTGTTCTGAGCGCCAGCTTGTCCTTCCCAAGCGCTTAGTCCGGCGCTCTGCACGCAGGAATCGCTCAGTAAATACGTCGGAATGAATGAATGAATGAATGGGCACTGTTCTGAGCGCCGGCTTGTCCTTCCCAAGCGCTTAGTCCGGCGCTCTGCACGCAGGAGGCGCTCAATAAATAAGATAGAATGAATGAATGAATGGGCACTGTTCTGAGCGCCGGCTTGTCCTTCCCAAGCGCTTAGTCCGGCGCTCTGCACGCAGGAGGCGCTCAGTAAATACGTCGGAATGAATGAATGAATGACTGGGCACTGTTCTGAGCGTCGGCGTGTCCTTCCCAAGCGCTTAGTCCGGCGCTCTGCGCGCAGGAAGCGCTCCGTAAAGACGACGGAATGAATGAATGAATGTGTTTCCCCAGCGGTCAGGGCAGTGGTCAGCGCGCACGCGCACGCGCACACAGACAGGCACACGCGCGCGCACGCACACACACACACACACACACACACACACACACACAGAGACACCCCGCCGCCGTGCCGTGCCGTGCCGGCCCTCTGACCTGTAGGGGTTGGAGGCGGATACCTCGGGGCTCATCCGGCGGAGGGGGTCGGGGGCCGGGACCGACGACAACGACGACTCCTCCGCCATGTTGGGGGGCTGCATGCCACGGCCACGCCACGGCCGTCGCCTCAGAAAAAGAACCTCCCCACAGCCCCCTCACTTCCGGTCAGGCCCCCCTACCGCGTCACTTCCGGCCACAGACGTCCGCCCCCCGCACACGTCACTTCCGGTTCGAGCCACCCACCTAACTGCACGTTCTCTCTCTCTCTCTCTCTCTCTCTCTCTCTCTCTCTCTCTCTCTCTCTCTCTCTCTCTCTCTCTCTCTCTCTCTCTCTCTCTCTCTCTCTCTCTCTCTCTCTCCCTCTCTCTCCCTCTCTCTCCCTCTCCCTCCCTCTCCCTCCCTCTCCCTCCCTCTCCCTCCTTCCCCCCCCGTCGGAGCCGCTCCAACAATATTCATTCGTTCATTCATTCAGTCGTATTTTTTGAGCGCTTACTGTGTGCAGTGCACTACAAGTTGGAACTACAAGTTGGCAACAGATAGAGACGGTCCCCACCTCCCCCGCCCTGCCGGCCTCCCATTGGCTCTGGCCCCGGCCGGCCTTCCACGCCCCGCCGACCTCCCATCGGCTCTGGCCCCGCCCCGTTCCCCGCCCTCCCGCTCCCCATTGGCTGAGGCGCCGCAGGCCCCGCCCCGTCCCCGCCCTTCCGGCCTCCCATTGGCCGCGGCCCCTCTGGCCCCGCCCTCTACCCCGCCCTGCCGGCCTCCCATTGGCTCTGGCCCCGCCCTGCCTGCCTCCCATTGGCTGCGGCCACCGCCCCGTTCCCCACCATGCCAGCCTCCCACCGGCTCTGGCCCCGCCCCGGTCCCTGCCCTCCCGTTCCCCATTGGCCGCGGCCCCGCCGGCCCCGCCCTCTTGCCGGCCTCCCATTGGATCTGGCCCCGCCCTGCCGGCCTCCCATTGGCTGCGGCCCCCTCATCGGCTCCGGCCCCCGCCCCCTTCCCCGCCCTCCCGCTCCCCATTGGCTGCGGCTCATCAGGCCCCGCCCCCTCCCCGCCCTGCCGACCGCCCATCGGCTCCGGCCCCGTCCCCTTCCCCGCCCTTCCAGCCTCCCACTGGCTGCGGCCCCTCCGGCCCCGCCCTCTACCCCCGCTCTGCCGGCCTCCCATTGGCTCTGGCCCCGCCCTGGCGGACTCTCATTGGCTGCGGCCACCGCCGCGTTCCCCGCCCTCCCGTTCCCCATTGGCTCCCTCCCGCCCCGCCCTCTTCCCGCCCTGCCGGCCTCCCATTGGCTGCGGCCCCCCGCCCCGTTCCCCGCCCTGCCGGCCTCCCATCAGCCCTGGCCCCGCCCCCTTCCCCGCCCTGCCGGCCTCCCATTGGCTGCGGCCCCGCCGCCCCCTTCCCCCGCCCCTGCCGGCGCCCCCATCGGCTCCGGCCCCGCCCCCTTCCCCGCCCTCCCGCTCCCCATTGGCTGCGACCCCTCCGGCCCCGCCCCTTCCCCGCCCCGCCGGCCGCCCATTGGCTGAGGCCCCTCCGGCCCCGCCCTCTACCCCCGCCCTGCCGGCCTCCCATTGGATCTGGCCCCGCCCTGCCGGCCTCCCATTGGCTGCGGCCGCCCCCCCGTACCCCGCCCTGCCGGCCTTCCATCGGCTCTGGCCCCGCCCCCTTCCCCGCCCCGCCGGCCTCCCATTGGCTGCGGCCCCTCCTCCGGCCCCGCCCCCTTCCCCGCCCTCCCACTCCCCATTGGCTGCGACCCCTCCGGCCCCGCCCCCTTCCCTGCCCTCCCGCTCCCCATTGGCTGCGACCCCTCCGGCCCCGCCCCGTACCCCGCCCTGCCGGCCTCCCATTGGCTGCGGCCTCTCCTCCGGCCCCGCCCCCTTCCCCGCCCTCCAGCTCCCCATTGGCTGCGACCCTCCGGCCCCGCCCCCTTCCCCGCCCTCCCGGCCTCCCATTGGCTGCGGCCCCTCCTCCGGCCCCGCCCCCCTGTCCCCCAGTGCCCCCGGCCCGTCGGTCGGTCGGTCAGTCAGTCGGTAGGTGGGTCCGGCGCCATGTCGGGCGCGCGGGATGGGAATGGGAACGGGAATGATCGGGATGGGTCTGGGAATGGGGCTGGGCGTTTCCCGTCGTTGCGGGCTCCGTCCCTGGAGCGGTACCTGTCCCGGCACCTGCCGGGGTTCCCGGCCCGGCCCGCCGCCCCCGCACCCCTCACCCACGACCAGTTCAGGTAATAATCCCCAACGCCGCCGCCGCCGTCGTCGTCGTCATCAGGAAGAAGCAGCGTGGCTCAGTGGAAAGAGCCCGGGCTTTGGAGTCAGAGGTCACGGGTTCAAATCCCGGCTCCGCCGACTGTCAGCTGGGTGACTGTGGGCAAGTCACTTCACTTCTCTGGGCCTCAGTTCCCTCATCTGGAAAATGGGGATGGAGACTGTGAGCCCCCCGTGGGACCACCTGATCACCTTGTAACCTCCCCAGCGCTTAGAACAGTGCTTTGCACATAGTAAGCGCTTAATAAATGCCATTATTATTATTATCATCGTCATCGTGCCACCGCCTGAGCCCCCACTACGTGCCCAGCACTGTGCTAAGCGCTGGGGGAGATGATACAAGGTGATCACGTTGTCCCCCGTGGGGCTCCCAGTCTTCATCCCCATTTGACAGATGAGGGAACTGAGGCCCGGAGAATAATAATAGTATTTGTTAAGCGCTTACTAGAGGCCCAGATAATAATAATAATAGTATTTATTAAGCGCTTACTATGTGCCAAGCACTGTTCTAAGCGCCGGGGAGGTTACAAGGTGGTCAGGTTGTCCCCCCCCGCCGTGGGGCTCCCAGTCTTCATCCCCATTTGACAGATGAGGGAACTGAGGCCCAGAGGATAATAATAGTATTTGTTAAGCGCTTACTATGTGCCAAGCACTGTTCTAAGCGCCGGGGAGGTTACAAGGTGGTCAGGTTGCCCCCCCCCCCCCCCCCCCCCCCCCCCCCCCCCCGTGGGGCTCCCAGTCTTCATCCCCATTTGACAGATGAGGGAACTGAGGCCCAGATAATAATAAATAGTATTTGGTAAGCACTTACTATGTGCCAAGCACTGTTCTTAGCGCCGGGGAGGTTACAAGGTGGTCAGGTTGTCCCCCACGGTGGGGCCTCACAGGCTTCATCCCCATTTTACAGATGAGGGAACTGAGGCCCGGAGAAGTGAAGTGACTTGCCTAAAGCCACACAGTTGACAAGTGGCGGAGTCGGAATTTGAACCCATGACCTCTGACTCCAAGGAGAAGGAGAGAAGGGAGGTGACGTAGGAGGGGACAAGGTGTTGGAGAGCTTTGAAGCCGAGTGAGGAGTTTTTGCTTGATATCTATCTATCTATCATTTATCTATCTCTGTATATGTATGTATATATATATGTACGCATGCATATAAGCATATATGCATGCGTACATACACATACATACATATATAGAGATAGATAGTATGTATATATGTATGTATACACGCATACATATGTATACATGTATAGAGATAGATAATATGTATATATGTATGTATGCATGCATATATATATACATACATATAGATAGATAGAAAGTATGTATATACGGAATGCCCTCCCTCTGCCCATCCGCCAAGCTAGCTCTCTTCCTTCCTTCAAGGCCCTACTGAGAGCTCACCTCCTCCAGGAGGCCTTCCCAGACTGAGCCCCTTCCTTCCTCTCCCCCTCGTCCCCCTCTCCATTCCCCCATCTTACCTCCTTCCCTTCCCCACAGCACCTGTATATATGTATATATGTTTGTACATATTTGTTACTCTATTTATTTATTTATTTATTTTACTTGTGCATATCTATTCTATTTATTTTATTTTGTTAGTATGTTTGGTTTTGTTCTCTGTCTCCCCCATTTAGACTGTGAGCCCACTGTTGGATAGGGACTGTTTCTATATGTTGCCAACCTGTACTTCCCAAGCGCTTAGTACAGTGCTCTGCACACAGGAAGCGCTAAATAAATACGATTGATGATGATGTATCTATATATGTATGCTTATGTATGTATGCATACATATATACATACTTACACATGCATATAGATAGGTGTGTATATATGCACATCAAGATAAATATATATGTATGTATATATATATGCACATCAAGATGAGTGTATGCATATATACATGTGTGTATGTATATATACATATCTTCTAGACTGTGAGCCCACTGTTGGGTAGGGACCGTCTCTATATGTTGCCAACTTGTCCTTCCCAAGCGCTTAGTACAGTGCTCTGCACACAGTAAGCGCTCAATAAATACGATTGGAAGGAATGAATGAATATCAAGATATGCGTGTGCATATATACAAATGTATATGTATATATACATATCAAGATATGTGTGTGCATATATACATGTATCCATACTCAAAGAGTATATATGCATATCAAGATATGTGTGTGCATATATGTGTGTGCATATATACATATATATATCCATACTCAAAGATTATGTCGATTGATCATGACACCCGAGAGTTAGTGTGGCCGAGAAGGCTCAAGACATCTTGGGGCTTAGGAAGGGTAAGGAAGTTGAACCCTGAGGCATTTGTATTTATTGAGCGCTTATTGTGGTTGGAGATTTATTGAGCGGTTACTGTGGGTGGAGAACTCTACTATGTGCTTGGGAGATGGTGAGCCAGCCCCTGGAGGGCCAGGATCCGTGACTAATTCCCACCTGTATTTTTCCCAGAGCTCTGTAATTATAATTGTGGGATTTGTTAAGCGCTTACTATGTGTCAATCGCTGCACTAGGTACAAGGTAACCGGGCCCCGGGTGGGGCAACAGGTATTAAATCCCCATTTTGTAAATGAGGGATCTGCGGCACAGAGAAGGGATGTGACTTACCCAAGGACAATCTGCAGGTAAGTGGTAGAACTGGGATTAGAACCCAGGTCCTCCGACTCCAGGCCTGTATTGTTTCCACTAGAGCCACACTGCTTCTTTGTGCTCTGCACACAAGAAATGCTTCACGAATATGGCCACTACTACTTGGGAGAGAACAATAAGGTTGGTAGATATAAAAGAAACCTGCCCTTAAGGAATTTACAATCTAGTAAATTTACAAACAATTCTTTCACTTGACTTTCAGTTGCCCTGGTCAAGTCAAGTAACTTTTTTGTGCTTCACTGTGCTCATCAGAAAGAGGATAAGATGGGCTTTTTTTATGGCATTTATTAAGCGCTTACCATGTGCCAAGCACTGTTCTAAGCGCTGGGGTGGTTACAAGGTGATCAGGTTGTCCCACGGGGGGGCTCACAGTCTTAATCCCCATTTTACAGATGAGGGAACTGAGGCCCAGAGAAGTGAAGGGACTTGCCCAAAGTCACACAGCCGTGACCCCACTGTTGGGTAGGGACCGTCTCTATATGTTGCCAACTTGGACTTCCCAAGCACTTAGTACAGTGCTCCGCACACAGTAAGCGCTCAATAAATACGATTGAGTGAATGAATGAATTGGAGGAGGCGGGATTTGAACCCATGACCTCTGACTCGGGCTCTTTTCCACTGAGCCACGCTGGCTTGTTCTCCTCATTTTCTCCTAATCCGAGGGTCTTGGGTGGGACAGGTACCGTGTCTCGTCCGATTATCTTGTTTGTAGCCCACTGCTCAGCATATAAGCACTGAAGAAATACTTTCCCTATTTTCTATAGTCAAGCCTCAAACTCTGCTTATCTGGAGAATCGGAGCCGAGAGGGGAAAAAATGGGCTTGCACAGGCATGTTTGTGTAGGTGGACGTTTATATTTCTTGGTAGAAATTTTCAGGTGGATTAAACCCACCCCAGAGTTTCCTTCCCGAAGATTCCTGGCACATTTCTACAGTAAGCAGTGGGTGGATTCGGTCTTGCTCCATGGCTGTTACTCAATAATCAGGTTTGTTTTCCACGGAGGGCAGAGTTTAAATATTTGATGGAAACCTCCCTCTTCAGAATTTAAGCCCAGAAATGTGATTTTAGTCAACCTGCAGGGTGGAGATAGATAGTCTGCCTGTCTGTCTACTGGTTTTGTTGTCCGTCACCCCCTTCTAGACTGTGAGCCCGTTGTCATCATCATCAATCGTATTTATTGAGCGCTTACTATGTGCAGAGCACTGTACTAAGCGCTTGGAAAGTACAAATTGGCAACATATAGAGACAGTCCCTACCCAACAGGGGGCTCACAGTCTAAAAGGGGGAGACAGAGAACAAAACCAAACATACTAACAAAATAAAATAAATAGGATAGGTATGTACAAGTAAAATAAATAAATAAATAAATAGAGTAATAAATATGTACTAACATATATACATATATACAGGTGCTGTGGGGAAGGGAAGGAGGTAAGATGGCAGGGATGGAGAGGGGTCGAGTAGGGATTGGCTCTGTTAGCCGAATTGTACTTTCCAAGTGCTTAGCACAGTGCTCTGCATCATCATCATCATCATCAATCGTATTTGTGGAGCGCTTACCGTGTGCAGAGCACTGTACTAAGCGCTTGGGAAGTACAAGTTGGCAACACATAGAGACAGTCCCTACCCAACAGTGGGCTCACAGTCCAAAAGTCTCTGCACACAGTAAGCGCTCAATAAGTACAACTGAATGAGTGAATGGCCACACCTAGTATTTTTGGCATTTTGGTTGATTGATGACAGTTCAATCTCAGTATCACCATGAAGGCGGGTATTTGTGTCCCAATCAATAAGTACAACTGAAGGAGTGAATGGCCACACCTAGTATTTTTGGCATTTTGGTTGATTGATGACAGTTCAATCTCCGTATCACCATGAAGGCGGGTATTTGTGTCCCAATCAATAAGTACAACTGAAGGAGTGAATGGCCACACCTAGTATTTTTGGCATTTTGGTTGATTGATGACAGTTCAATCTCAGTATCACCATGAAGGCGGGTATTTGTATCCCAATCAATAAGTACAACTGAAGGAGTGAATGGTCACACCTAGAATTTTTGGCATTTTGGTTGATTGATGACAGTTCAATCTCAGTATCACCATGAAGGCGGGTATTTGTGTCCCAATCAATAAGTACAACTGAAGGAGTGAATGGCCACACCTAGTATTTTTGGCATTTTGGTTGATTGATGACAGTTCAATCTCAGTATCACCGTGAAGGTGGGTATTTGTGTCCCAATCAATAAGTACAACTGAAGGAGTGAATGGCCACACCTAGTATTTTTGGCATTTTGGTTGATTGATGACAGTTCAATCTCAGTATCACCATGAAGGCGGGTATTTGTGTCCCAATCAATAAGTACAACTGAAGGAGTGAATGGTCACACCTAGTATTTTTGGCATTTTGGTTGATTGATGACAGTTCAATCTCAGTATCACCATGAAGGGTGTCCCAATCTCTTTTTCCTAAAATTATAATGCTTTCAACTGCAGGGTGCTCTCCAGTTTGCTGAAAGATAACTTTACTTCCTATTTTCCTAGTTCTCTTTGATCCTTTCCGTGTTTGATGTGCTTCACTCTTCACCTGTGAACGTCTCTCTTCTCAATTGTCAAGTTGCCCCCTTTCCTTCTGTATATTGGTCATTTTTAAAAAGAATTTTCCGCGGCTGTTCTTGAGGGGCAAATAGCAAAACAAGTCCAAATGGCACTTGTAGAAAACATAGCGGATTGAATTTAAAGCAGCGTGAATCAAGGTAGCTACTTGGTCTGGAAACTATTAGTGGAGTAAACAGGCTTTTTCCCAAGACCCGTCTATTGCTGAGAAAATTACTTCTAACACATAGAGCCCCTTAATGACTGGGTTGTATGTCAACCCAGTGTGGACAGTCTCCAGGATAATTCCTTGGTGGAAAAGACTAATCTGTTCTGGATTATAATTGTATTTGCTGAGTTAATATTGAGTGAGGTTCATAGTAAATATTGCATTTATAAGGACTAAGAACTGAGGGTCAAACTATCACCTGAAGAAGACCTATTGGTTTGAATATAAAGTAGCATGATTAATACTACAAACTCTCTTGCCTCGGCCTGAAAGCTTTTGGAGTAAACGTATGCAGATCATCATCATCATCAATCGTATTTATTGAGCGCTTACTATGTGCAGAGCACTGTACTAAGCACTTGGGAAGTACAAATTGGCAACATATAGAGACAGTCCCTACCCAACAGTGGGCTCACAGTCTAAAATAGATATATCTGTTTTACAGGTAAAACAGATATATCAAACTGTCACTGAGCTGAGAGCTAGAAGCCGTTGGCTCTTTTTCTTTCCATTAAATTACTAAAATTAGTACACTTCTAAAGGTAGTTGGTGCCGTACAAAAAAAGAAGGTAAGCCTTTATCATGGGTATGCCGTATCCTTTCCCCTTCCACAAACAAAAAAAAAAAATGAAAATGAAATATGGCTCAGTGGAAAGAGCCCGGGCTTCGGAGTCAGAGATCTTGGGTTCTAATCCCGGCTCCACCGCTTGTCAGCTGGGTGACTTTGGGCCAGTCACTTCACTTCTCTGTGCCTCAGTGACCTCATCTGGAAAGTGGGGATTAAGACTGTGAGCCCCACATGGGACAGCCTGATCGCCTTGTATCCCCCCCACCCCCGGCACTTAGAACAGTGCTTTACATATAGTAAGCGCTTAACAAATACCATTATTAGTAGTAGTAGTAGTAGTAGTATTAATAAATATAAATGACAATAAATATAAATGAAATAGTTACATAAAAAATATATGGGAATCATGGTAATTTTTTAGCCATGGGGGAAAAATCTTTCTGATATATTTTTGTGTGCATTTACCAATTTATGAATTGAAGATAATGCAAGAGAAGCAGCGTGGCTCAGTGGAAAGAGCACGGGCTTTGGAGTCAGAGATCATGAGTTCAAATCCCAGCTTCATCAGTTGTCAGCTGTGTGACTTTGGGCAAGTCACTTCACTTCTCTGGGCCTCAGTTCCCTCATCTGTAAAATGGGGATGAAGACTGTGAGCCCCCCGTGGGACAACCTGATCACCTTGTAACCTCCCCAGCACTTAGAACGGTGCTTTACATTCATTCATTCAATCGTATTTATTGAGCGCTTCCTGTGTGCAAAGCACTGTACTAAGCGCTTGGGAAGTCCAAGTTGGCAACATCTAGAGACGGTCCCTACCCAACAGCGGGCTCACAGTCTAGAAGGGGGAGACAGAAAACGAAACAAAACATATAAACCAAATAAAATAGAGTAAATATGCACAAGTAAAATAGAGTAATTCATTCATTCATTCAGTCGTATTTATTGAGCTCTTAATGTGTGCAGAGCACTGTATTAAGCACTTGGGAAGTACAAGTTGGCATAGTAAGCGCTTAACAAACATCATTATTATTATAATTATTCTTAATAAATATAAATAAAAATACATACAAATGAAATAGTTACACAAAAATATATGGGAAAAGTGGTTATTTTTTGGTTATGGGGGAAAAATCTTTCTGATGTATTTTTGTGTGCATTTACCAATTTATGAATTGAAGACATTGATGCCTTTTTAGAAGGTCAGTGCTCAAAACCTACTAAACACCCACCCCGTTTTCAAACTGAAAATAGCAGCACTCTTGTTGATGAGGTGAGAAGCAGCTCGACCTCTTGGAATAAACGCGGATCTAGGAATCGGAGGACCTGGGATCTAATTCCACCTCTGCCACTGGCCTTCTGTGTGACACTGGGCAAGTCACGTGACTCCTCTGGGCCTCAGTTCCCTCATCTGTAAAATGGGGCTTCAATACCTGTTCTCCCTCCCACTCAGAATGTGAGTCCCATGCGGGACCTGACGATCTCGCATCTCCCCCAGTGCTTAGTACAGTGCTTGGCACAAAGGAAGCACTTGACAAATATCATTGTTATTATGAGGCTATCACAAGTTTTTGCCCTTCCTGGAACCAGGAGATACGGTGTTCTGAAGCTATTCATAATTGATGTGATTTTATATTTTCTCTCGAACTCTATGGATACACCTACCAGAACGATTGCAGGTGGAGGTGGGGCGTTCGGGGAGAGATGTGCCCATGGAGTCACTGCGAGTCAGAGACGACTCAGTGGCACAAGACAAGACATCTCACTAGCCTTTGGAAATTTTTAAAACATTAAATATTTTAATATTTCATTTTAATCCAAAACAGCATTTTCAGTGCTAAGGTATAAGACTGAGAAATTAAAATCCACGAGCCTAATTTTTGCTATTTGTTTCTGTCTGCTTGACCTTTAATCGGAGCTGCTGAGAAGCACTAGAATTAAGTCATTTTTGAATTTCACCTCCCCTCTTTGCATAATTTGGTGGGGGGGGGAGTGCAAAGGTGTAATGAAATAACCACAAGATTAACAGTAGAAGGAAAGAGAAGGAGAAGAGAACAGCCCCTGAATAAATGGGATTTGACTGTGCAAAGGTGTAATGAAACAACCACAAGATTAACAGTAGAAGGAAAGAGAAGGAGAAGAGTTTAGCCCCAGAATAAATGGGATTTTACTGTGCAAAGGTGTAATGAAACAACCACAAGATTAACAGTAGAAGGAAAGAGAAGGAGAAGAGAATAGCCCCTGAATAAATGGGATTTGACTGTGCAAAGGTGTAATGAAACAACCACAAGATTAACAGTAGAAGGAAAGAGAAGGAGAAGAGAATAGCCCCTGAATAAATGGGATTTGACTGTTAGACCGACTTAACTGAAAACCTAATATTATACTTATGGCCTGTTACTAGCCTTTACTATTTATTGGCATCGCAACTGTGTTTCATTTCCACCATCCCCTTTCTAAGATCTTTCTTCCTTAAGGGTTTTGGAAGTCCAGCACAAGGTAAAACATGGGTTCTTCTCCCCCTGTTGCTGGCCGGGACGAAAATTATAGTCCAGAGTTTGACAGTTTGACAATTTGTTCATTCAATCGTATTTATTGAGCGCTTACTGTGTGCAGAGCACTGTACTAAGTGCTTGGGAAGTACAAGTCGGCAACATATAGAGACGGTTCCTACCCAAGTTGTATCATATCGTGGACATTAGACTTCTCTGTTGCTTTTAAGTCTAGGCCGACCTCCTGAGGGATGTGAAGTAAATGAATATTTGGAAAAATTAATATGAATTGGGGCTTTTTTCATATTTAGCAGCCAATAGTACCAAAGTGCAACAGTGTTGGGTTTTTTGTTAAAAGATAGGTCTAAAAGTTGAGATGTGATATTAGTGCATAGTATTTCAGTAGTTTGAAAAACTTGGGAATGAGAGAAGTGATATGAGACTCCTGTTTGGTGTTTGCTGATAAGAAAACTGTTATGCATCTCAGCAGTAATATTGTAAACGTATCCATTTTTAATAATTGATGGTGTCAATTTTCCCTGCAAGTGGGCTTTTTAAAACTCTCATTTCTTTCCTGTTTAGATCAGGACAGTCAAATCCAACTTTCTACCTGAAGAAGGGACCGAAAGCCTATGTACTAAGAAAAAAGCCACATGGCTCTCTCCTTCCTAAAGCACACAAGGTATGACTAGACAGACTAATACTTTCTGTAGTGAAAAATTATGCTTTTTAGCATCTGCGCTACAATTTGGGTTTGATTGCTTAATATGTAACTCAAAAGAGCAAATGCATTTAATTTCTCCAGTTCACCAAGGATATTTTTTAAAAAAATCGTCATTTTGCCTTTAAAAGCTTGCATAAGCCGGGCATGCAACTTACGTTGCCCAGGTAACTGCTGGTGGCCACAACATTTCCGCCTTGCGATTGGACTCGAGAAATCCACCAGGCTCAGAGTTCAGAGCCTGAGTTGTGCCCTCTTAATATGCAGACTTCTTATGTTCGGTGTTTGTGGTGTGCTCTACCTATCGACTGAGAGCTTTATGCTCCGTGTGTGATATTGGTATCAGGACAGACCATTTTTGTAGGTTTAATTGGTGCAGAGCACATGCCAGGTCCTTGAGAAAATTCAAGAGAAGTTAAAGATGTAATCTCTGCTCCTTGGTAACTTATAATCACAATTAGGAGAATAAGTATAAATAGGACCAAAAGATATTGCAACTAATGAATGAATTAGCAGCATGGACAAATGAGTGTGGAGGTGGCCGATGGGATGGCGTGAATGTGAAGACAGAGGGATAAATCAAGAAATACCTTTGAAAGAGAAGCAGTGTGGCATAGTGGAGGGAGTCAGGAGGACCAAGGTTCTCATCTTGGCTCTGACACTCATCCGTTTGTGTGACCGTGGGCAAGTCACTTAACTTCTCTGTGCCTCAGACACCTCATCTGTAAAATGGGGATTAAGACTCTGAGCCCCATGTGGATCGAATCCAACCCTGTTAGCTGGGACCTACTCCAAAAATGCTACAGTGTCTGGCAACTAGTAAGTGCTTAACAAATGCCGTACAAAGCAAAAAGAGGGTAGTTTTTGTGGAAGCCTGTGAAGGGAAGAGATTTGGTGAGGCTGAGAGGGGTTATTCCAATCAGGGGGAAAGGTATTCATTCAATTCATTCATTCAGTTGTATTAATTGAGCGTTTACCGTGTGCAGAGCACTGTACTAAGCGCTTGGGAAGTACAGGTCGGCAACCTATAGAGACGGTCCCTACCCAACAACGGGCTCGCAGTCTAGAAGCGGGAGACAGAGAACAAAACGAAAAACGTAGACAGGTGTGAGCGATGGCTTGGCCAGCGGAGGGTTGGGTACTATATTTAATAATAATAATAATGGCATTTGTTAAGCGCTTACTGTGTGCAAAATTTGCTTGTGGGGAATGAAGAATACAAACCAGGGTGTAACAGAAGGGGGAGCAGATAGGTAAGAGAGTGCCTCAAACCCGGTGATGATGAAGACTTCCAGTTTGCATCTGGAAACCAACGGGGAAACCATTGGAAGCAAGGAATGTTATGCGGCTGTTTGGAAGATAAACTCTTGGAGGCAGAGACAGAGGTAGAGGCTGTTTCAGTAGTCCAGCTAGGACTGGTCTGGTAAGCATGAGCGTGCCGAATTTAAGCCCGTTAAGGGGTGGTTCCCTGCCGGCATGCCTGCCGGAAGGAGGGATCCTTGATAATAATAATAATGATGGTATTTGTTAAGCACTTACTATGTGCAAAGCACTGTTCCAAGCGCTGGGGAGGTTACAGGGTGATCAGGTTGTCCCACGGGGGGCTCACAGTTTTAATCCCCATTTTACAGATGAGGTAACTGAGGCCCAGAGAAGTGAAGTGACTTGCCCACAGTCACACAGCTGACAGTTGGCGGAGCCGGGATTTGAACCCATGACCTCTGACTCCAAAGCCCGGGCTCTTTCCACTGAGCCACGCTGCTTCTCCTGAGAGAGGGAGCCCTCTGCGGACGGTGGGAATCTGCGTGGGGCCTAGAATCTTCTTCGCTCTGCCTTTTCTGTTCAAACAGCTTGGGTAAAAGCCTGCTAAGAAGTTATCAGGGAAAGAGGC
Source organism: Tachyglossus aculeatus (assembly GCF_015852505.1). Classification (NCBI taxonomy): domain Eukaryota; kingdom Metazoa; phylum Chordata; class Mammalia; order Monotremata; family Tachyglossidae; genus Tachyglossus; species Tachyglossus aculeatus. The sequence continues at coordinate 35,868,661 of NC_052067.1, read as the reverse complement.
TTCTGGCATAATCAGTGAGACTCAGAGGTGTTTTATTTCTCAATTGTACATCCATGAGTCCAAACAAATTGCAGGGATTACTCTGAAACTGTGTATTGTGCCTCAGGTGGGTATTATGTCCGTTTGTTTCCGAGGGTGTGACTTTGCCCTTTTGTTCACAGTAAAGCTTCAAACCAGCAAGCTTTGAGCAAACTATTCTCTAATTTATAATTACTGGGAATGATAAAAGTTTAGTTTATAGAAAGTAACCCCCACATGTGTTTAAAGGATAACTCGCGCCTTGACTTATAAACCATTTTATTAATTATTTTAATTATTATTAAGTATTATTGTTGTTAGTAATCATTACTTTATTAATGGCTTTTGAATTCTGGGAATCGTAAAATACTGTTAGAGTTAACTCGGGACTTTCAAGATTTATAAGCATCTTAGATCCCTTAGAACTGGTATACCTAGAGTCTTGCATATTGATTTGCAAAAATATTTATTAAAACAATATTTTGTCATAAAATTCCCAATTAGGAGATGGGATTTGCAGGAATGATAATAATAACGATGGCATTTATTAAATGCTTACTATGTGCAAAGCACTGTTCCAAGCACTGGGGAGGTTACAAGGTGATCAGGTTGTCCCACGGGGGGCTCACAGTCAATCCCCGTTTTACAAATGAGGTAACTGAGGCCCAGAGAAGTGAAGTGACTTGCCCAAAGTCACACAGCTGACAGTTGGCGGAGCCGGGATTTGAACCCATGACCACTGACTCCAAAGCCCGCTCTCTTTCTGCTGAGCCACGCTGCTTCTGTATATGGAAGCATTTCCTTAGATGGGCTTTATGTGTGTCTGGCCCTAAAATGGTCAAGGGAATGCTTAAAGAAGAAACATTTAGCATTGGAATTCTATATAACTTTGATTCCTCCCATTACTGAAATAGTTGGAAACATTGATTTTGGTGTTTGAGAGCTGCTGGAAACCTGTCCGTTAATTCTTTGGTATCGCTATATACGCGTGATGATTTTGAATATTCCGTAACCATTATTGTCGTTTAGATTGATAGAGAATTCCGTGTGCAGAAAACATTATTTTCAAGTGGATTCCCAGTTCCTGAGCCCTTACTGTATTGTAATGATGCTTCTGTGATTGGAACGGAATTTTACGTGATGGAACATGTAGAGGTGAGTCCCTAGGTGCAAAATATTGATAGTGGGAAAAAAATATGCTCATGATCATGTTTCAGTTGCTGTCGTGTGAATAAAATGCTCCTTGCACATTCTACATTTAGATGCCGCACTCTTTAACATCATCAAACAGAAACTCCTCCACATTGGCTTTTAGGCACGTAATCTGCTCTCCCCTTCCCACCTATTCTCGCTCATGTCCCACTACAATCCAGCCCACGCTCTTCTTTCCACGTCACTCTCCAGTTATCGCCCCACCTCCTCCTACCATTCCTTTCTAAACCCCTTGAGCAAGTTGTCTACACCCACTGCCTCCACTTCCTCTCCTTGGCTCCCTCCAATCTGACTTCTGCCCCCTTCACTCCACAGAAACTGCCCTCTCTAAGGCCACTAGTGACCACCTTCTTGCCGAGTCCAACGGCCTCTACGCCATCGTAATCCTCTTCTACCTCTCAGCTGCCTCCGACACTGTGGACCATCCCCTTCTCCTTGAAACGTTATCTAACCTTAACTGACACAGTCCTCTCTTGGTTCTCTTCTCAGACGTTTTCAAAGGCTTCTCCTCAGCCTTCCGTCTTCTAACTGTGGGTGTCCGTCAAAGCTCAGGATCATTCTCTAGCTACACATACTCCCTTGGACAACTCATTTATTCCCGTGGCTTCAGCCGCCCCCAGTAAGCAGGTGGTTGCCAGATTTACCTCTCCAGCCCTGACCTCTCTCCTTCTGTGCAGTCTCACATTTCCTCTTGTCTTTGGGATATCTCCGCTTGTATGTCCTGCCAATATATCGAACTCAACAAAACAGAACTCCTCATCTTCCCATTCAAACCCTGACGTCGCCCCGTTTTTCCTATCACCGTAGACAACACCGTTGCCCACCCTGTCTCACAAGGGCATACCCTGGCCATTATCCTCTTCTCCTTTCCCCCATTCATCTCCCATATTCAGGATCACTAAATCCTGTCGGTTCTACCTTCACATCATCGCAAAAATCCACCTTTTCCTCTCCATCCAGATTGCTGCTACACTGATCCAAGCACTTATATCCTGCCTTGACTGCTGCATCAGCCTCCTCTCTGATCTCTCCGCCTCCACTCTCCCCACTCCAGTCCTTGCTTCACTCTGCTGCCCACATCATTTTTCTAAAAAAACATTCCATTCCTCCTCTCCGAACTCCTCGAGAATCGTCCACTAATCGTACTGTAGTTTCCCACGTGCTTTGTATAGCGCTGTGCACACAAGTAAGCACTCAGTAAGTACCATTGTTTGATCGATAGATTTCAGTGAGCGTCATCCATTAAAGTAGCATCATCAGGTCACTAAATGGCATTGGTGATTTGAATGAGCAAATGCACCTCTTAAAGCGACTGTTAAACTCATTAGCTTTCAGGAAATGTCTGGCCCATGTGCCTTGGCAAATATCACTGCAAAGTCAAAAATCTTTGTGGGCTTCTATTATAGAAAAATAGAGCCCAACTGGTTGAACACATTCAGCTCAAGATCCCTGGGTAGGATTTTTGAAGAGACTTCCTCCCCACTGCTGGACCCAGCTTATGTAAACTGGCAGGGAGACAGACTAGAACATGTTCAACGAGATCTTTAAAATAACAGGCCTTCATTAAACAGATTAACCCTTGAAGTGAATATTTTTCCTGGTCTTAAAACTAAGTCCCAGACGGTTCTCTTTTTCAAGAACACAATCTCATTACGAAAGCCTTTTTGATCTTTTTGGCTTCACACTTAGCTGGAAGGTGCCTTTACTCTGGTCCTTCATTTTCCTCCAGGTGTCAGTGCAATACAACCGGAAAGCGAAGTCACCAAAAGAGCGGTCCAAATCCGGGAGAGAAAAGTCTACAAAAATTGAGCCAGATCTCTATGACCATTTTTGAAAGGTGTGGCTAGAACAGTGTGAATTTAGGCCTTTTATATATGCTAAGAGCCTCAATTTAAAAATTTGAAATTCCACGCATGTGGGCCGGTTTGAATTTCAAACTGGTTTATCTGCATTTTCGGGGCTTTGAAACAAAAGGAAAGTGAGCCCAGATGATGTGACAAATGAGATACTAGGGCTTAGCCTTGGCCCAGTTAAGCCAAGCGGAGATGATGGCCAAACCAGGAGGAAGCTTGAGTTGAATTGGAAGCAGTCTCCAGATTTCTGGGAGATGCCACCCCCATTGTATAGGGTTTTCACTGGAACTGATAATAATAATGATGGCATTTATTAAGCACTTACTATGTGCAAAGCACTGTTCTAAGCGCTGATGGTTCAAGCCCCTGCTTGTAACCTCCCCACTGCCAAACCGAAATGTAATCTTCTGGCACAGAATAGAGTTAGGGGCTATTGAGAGTGGCTGGATTTGCAGAGTGGGACTAGTCTATTTAATCAATCATTCAGTCATTCAGTCGTATTTATCGAGCACTTGCTGTGCACAGAGCACTGCAGCAAGTGCTCGGTTGAGCGCAGTACAGCAGAGTTGGTAGACACATTCCCCGAAAACTCTGTTGTACTGTATTGAAGACGGTTTTCTAAAAACTGATGTTTTGTTTCTCTAGGGTCGTATCTTCCGTGATTTCACATTACCTGGCGTTACTCCAGCAGAACGATCAGCTTTGTTTGTGGCTGCGGTAGAAACTCTGGCACGGTTACATTCGCTGAATGTACAGACGCTGGATCTGGAAGGATTTGGTAGAGGAGTAGGGTACTGCAAGAGACAGGTAACGTGTGCCGTGGAAAGAACTCGGTCAGGTTCTTGAGGGTATTGTTTCAGGCTGAAATATTGGATGAATGTTTTGAAACTCCCGTATATATGTATATATGGTTGTACATATTTATTACTCTATTTATTTTACTTGTACATATCTATCCTATTTATTTTATTTTGTTGGTATATTTGGTTTTGTTCTCTGTCTCCCCCTTTTAGACTGTGAGCCCACTGTTGGGTAGGGACTGTCTCTATGTGTTACCAATTTGTACTTCCCAAGCGCTTAGTACAGTGCTCTGCACGTAGTAAGCGCTCAATAAATACGATTGATGATGATGATGATGATGATGAAATGATAAACCATATTGGCCTGAATGAGAATTAAGTTCAGGCTTTTGAGTTCTAATTCTAACTTTCAAAATATACCTTTTGGGCACATGAAGAAATTTTCTTTTAGCTTTTTCAAGTGAAATGAGGGCTAGTACACATTCTTGTAGTCGTGCCTGCTTGGATTTAAATGAGCATTATCGTGTAAAGGAGATACACATTCATTTACCAATACCTTTTCTATTAATGTTTCTTTTCTATCTATTACTCATGGCTTATCCTTGGCACATAATAATTTTGTTGACCATTTCAGTGGCCACTGTAACAGTAAACCAGTCCAACTGAAACCTTATAAGCGTTTTGTCCATAGTGTAGTGACAAAACTTTTGTGGGTAAAAGCAATCTTCAAAGCACCAAAGACTTAAAGGGGATGTTGACTGATTTCCCCTGTTTGCCCCCAGAGAAGAAGCACACAATTTGGAATTGATCGATTGATCTTGAATCTTGAGCAATATGATAATGATAGTAATCCAAAGTATTTTGAGTTTACCGAGAGAGACCTGCGTGGAGGTGCAGCTAAGGTGTAAAGATTCATTAGAGAAGCAGTGTGGCTCAGTGGAAAGAGCACGGGCTGGGGAGCCAGAGGTCGTGGGTTCAAATCCAGGCTCCGCCACTTGTCAGACATGTGACCTTGGGCAAGTCACTTCTTTGGGCCTCAGTTACCTCTTTTGTTAAATGGGGATGAAGACTGTGAGCCCCACGTGGGACAACCTGATTAGCTTGTATCTAGCCCAGCGCTTAGAACAGTGCTTGGCATATAGTAAGCGCTTAACAAATACCAACATTCATTCATTCCATTGTATTTATTGAGCGCTTACTGCGCCGTGCCACTGTGCCTCCCGCTCTGATTCTGCTGTTGAGGTAGGGACAGGCCTGTTTCAGGCCCGTCTCAGGGGTAAGATTGTTGGCTAGTGAGAGCTCCAAAGACAGTCAGCTCCCAGCCTAAGCAGTGCCAGTCCCTGAAGCGGAGCTGAAGTTCTTCCATGATGGAGAATACTTGCACCAGGGCCCTGCCAGGGACTCTGGAAGCTGATCTGAGGTGCTTAAAGACATCTGAACGCACCTGTAGAGGACCTGCGGAGATCAGAGGGGTTGCGGTCTGCCATTCTGGCCCCACATCACAACGGTATCGTCTGGAATTTCCCTCCAGAAATTCTACCTTTCCTCTTATTGGACTTCATTTTCACATTTTTGTCATAACCTGCCGTAAAATTGATAAAGATTCGCGAAGAGAAAGCATTTGAAGGGATGGGAATTGCTGATTCTGTTAGGCTCAGAGGACTAGAGAGAGGGCGCCAATTGATGACCAACTCCTTGAGGTGAAGGAATCGTAGAAAGTCGGGAAAAGTAACAAATTAAATGCTCAATATTTACATTTAGTAGAAAGTATCAAAAATAACTGAAAAACCTCATAATCATTATTATTATTATTATTACTATGTGCCAAGCACTGTGCTAAGTGCTGGGGTGGATAGAAGATAATCAGTTCCCATATGGGCTCACAGTATAAGTAGGAGTGAGAACAGGTGGGAGAAGCAGCGTGGCTTAGCGGAAAGAGCCCGGGCTGGGAATCAGAGGACACTGTTTCTAATCCTGGCTCAGCCACTTGTCAACTGTGTGGCCTTGGGCAAGTCATTTAGCTTCTCTGTGCCTCATTATCTCATCCATAAAATGGAGATTAAGGCTGTGAGCCCCACGTGGGACAACCTGATTACCTTGTATCTACCCCAGCGCTTGGAACATAGTAAGCGCTTAAAAATACCTTAATAATACCATACCATATAATACCATAAAAATAAAATGGCATAAAAATATAATAATACCATAATAATGCTATATAATTATTATATAATATTTATATATTATACATGATATAATATATAATAAAATTATTAATACTTATATAGTTGTTATAATAGTATTATTATCATTGTTAGGTAATGAACTCCCATTTCACATGCAAAGAAACTGAGGCACAGAGAAGTTCAATGATGATGGTGATGATGATAATGGCATTTATTGAGTGCTTCTGTGTGCAAATCACTGTTCTAAGTGACTTGCCCAAAGTCACACAGCTGACAAGTGGGGAGCCGGGATTTGAACCCATGACCTCTGACTCCAAAGCCCGGGCTCTTTCCAAACAGGTATTGAATCCCCATTTTGCAGATGAGGGAACTGGCGCACAGAGAGGCAAAGTGATTTGTCTGTGGTCACACAGCAGGCAAGGGGCAGAGCCCGGGATTAGAACCCAGGTCCTCTGAGTCCCCAGCCCGGGCTCTTTCCACTAGGCTACGCTGCTTCCCAAGCATTTCTTGATGGGTTGATCTTTTCCAACAATCTACAACCATCACCACGCTTCTGGCTTCCCTCCCAGGGTAATTCCAGTTGAAAAGATCTCTTTTTTATCAACCCGGCCGTCTTGGGCATTTTCCAAGGACCAAAAACGCTAGCGTTCTGAGATCCTGAAAGGCTCAGACTCAGAAAAACGCTTCAACCTCAAAGACCTAGACCGTAACCTCGCTGTGGGCAGGAATGTGTGTTTATTGCTATATTGTACTCTCCCTAGGGCACAGTACGTGCCCAGCCCGCTGTAAGCGCTCAATAAATAAGAAGCAGCGTGGCCTAGTAGAAAGACTTGCCCAAGGTCACACAGCTGGCAAGTGGCAGAGCTAGGATTAGAACCCAGGTCCTCTGACTCCCAGCCCCATTTTCTTTCCATTAGGCCCCGCTGCTTCTTGTCTTGCTTCACTCTGCTTGTGTCTGGTTTATAGAGTGATTCCTTTTAGGCAGGACCGAAGATAAGTATCAGTTTAATGCCTGAATTTCCTTCTTCAAGTGATTAACAAATACTTTTTAAATACCCAAAGGGTGCACACTATAGTACTGGGTATTTGGGATTCACGAAAAGAACCAAGACAGACATAAAATGACTATAATCAGTAACTTAAGACAGCCAAGTAGGAACTGATGAATAATGTCATAAATCACAATTACAGATCTCATTTGTTTCTAGTTGAAGCGACTAGTAAAAAGTAAATCACTTCACATCCCATTATAAAATGGTTAGTTGGAGCCACATTCAATGTAATTGTGATTTATTTAAATGTTATTGTGCCCGGTGCTCGTTTACTCTTTGTTCTGCTCCATCTGTTATTTATGATCAGGTATCAACGTGGACAGAGCAGTATCGTGCAACTGCTCATCAGGACGTTCCTGCTATGAATCAGCTGTCTGACTGGTTAATGAGAAACTTGCCACCTTATGACAACGAAGAACGTTTGATTCATGGAGACTTCAAACTAGATAACATAATTTTTCATCCAAAAGAGGTAGCGTACGTGTATGGGTGTAATTATGTGCACGCTATTTTCTGGAAAAAAAAGTGACTTGCTGATTAAAAAAAATCAGCAATGCCTAATCATTATTGTGTATATTTTGTCGTTGTTGTTGTTGTTTTTTCCAGATAGGTTGTATATGGGAAGCAGTGTGGCTCAGTGGAAAGACCATGGGCTTGGGAGTCAGAGGTCATGGGTTCTAATCCTGGCTCTGTCACATGTCTGCTGTGTGACCTTGGGCAAGTCACTTAACTTCTCTGAGCCTCAGTTCCGTCATCTGTAAAATGGGGATTAAGACTGAGCCCCACGTGGGACAACCTGATCACCTTATATCCCCCCCAGCACTTAGAACAGTGCTTTGCACATAGCGCTTAGCAAATGCCATCATTATTATTATTGTTATTATAAAAGAGTGCTTAAAAGTATAGCTTTGTGTTGGACCACTCTGGCATATTTCTTGGGTTAATTTCATTTCTTCCTGTCCACCTTTATGACAGTCCCCATTTATTTGGTACCTCATGAGTTCCCCCAAATTCCCTCAAGTACAGCGCTATATAGGATGAATGGAAACATACTGCTTAGGGTGCGAATGTTGAATCCGTAAAAACTGGTTATATAAACTTAAAAGTAGAGGCTTGTGGGCCAGGATGGGGAAAGTGGAGCATAGTGGTCAGGATATCTAACCTCCCTGTGATTCATTATGTGGTTTCAGGAAAAAGAAAATGTATTTTGGTTTCTAAGCTTACTGTACCTGCCTTCTCTGCACACAGTAAGCGCTCAATAAATACAATTGAATGAATGGATCTTGAATCCCTGAGGTGATTGTACCAACTGAAGGTCCACTTGGCTTTTTCGGGTGTGAAAAGACTGTGATAATGTCAGACGGTATTTGATTTAATCTGTTTTCTTTTTATGCCAGTAACTTGCAATTTTAACTCTCCGAACCTTTTTAATTTCAAGGCTCGTGTCGTGGCAGTTCTGGACTGGGAACTTTCAACCATTGGCCATCCTTTAGCGGACTTAGCATACCTGTGCATGTTCTACTTCTGGCCTAAGACATTTCCAGTTTTAGATGGAAAGAATGTGCTTTCTTACGAAGATATTGTAGGTATTGAACTTATTTAAAAATATTAGTGAAGTTGCCCCGCTTCGCTCAGACCTAGGGAGGCTGCGACAAGGGCAGACAGCAAGGGACGGGACGAGGAAACGGGCTGGAATTGACCAAAACCCATGTTCTAGGGGCAGAATTTGGTGGCCATGATGGCAGCAATGGTAATAGCAGTTTGTATTCTTATTTTCTCTGGCCTCTGCTGCTTCTTTCACGCTGGGTTCCCCAGAGTTCCCGCAGAATGATTCCGCATCAGCACTAGCAGCCAAATAAACAAATCAGACCTTAGCAGACCCTTGAGTCCCGCTTGATTTTTAAACCCTATATTCAAACTATCACTTGGGTCCCCCTTGGTTCTCAATATACTCGCACTTTTTTGGAGAGCTTATCCGGGCTCACACTTCCTGATCTACCCTGCCAAACTTGTCCTTTCTCCTCTGCAGTCTCACAAAGATTGGCCTAGTGGATAGATTATGGGCCCTGGAGTTGGGAGGACCTGGGTTTTAATCCCGGCTCTGCCACTCGTCTGCTGTGTGACCTTGGGCAAGTCACTTCACTTCGCCATGCCTCAGTTACCTCATCTGTAAAATGGGGATTAAGACTGTGAGCCCCCTGTGGGACGGGGACTGTGTCCAGCCTGATTAGCTTGCATCTATCCAAGCGCTTAATACAGTGCTCTGCACACAGTAAGCGCTCAATAAATACGATTGAGTGAACCTACCCAGTGCTTAGAACAGTGCTTGACACGTAGTAAGCACTTGGGAAGCAGCGTGGCTCAGCGGAAAGAGCCCGGGCTTTGAAGTCAGAGGTCATTGGTTCAAATCCCGGCTCTGCCACTTGTCAGCTGTGTGACTTTGGGCAAGTCACTTCACTTCTCTGGGCCTCAGTTACCTCCTCTGTAAAATGGGGATTAAGACTGTGAGCCCCACGTGGGGCAACCTGATCACCTTGTAAAAATTCCCCAGCGCTTAGAACAGTGCTTTGCACGTAGTAAGCGCTTAATAAATGCCATCATTACTATTATTATTAACTGATGCCATCATTATTGTCTCTACTCGGAATCCCCACCAGCACCACCAACTAAATTCCTCATCTTTGCCCACAAATCGTCTCCTCTGCCTCAGTTTTTTAATGGTATTTAGGCACTTATTATGTGGCAGGCACTACTCTTTCCCATCTCAGTTGAAACATGACCATCCTCTCCATTTCTCTAGCTTACAACCCTAGCATGGCTCCTCTTTCTTTGTCAACTCTTTTATCCAGTCAGTCACCACGTCCCTTGAATTTTTCCTCCAAAACATTTCCAGGATCTGCTCCGTCTTTTCCATTCCAACTAACACCAGGCTGGTTACAGGCACTTTGCCACAGAGAAGCAGCATGGCTCAGTGGAAAGAGCTCGGGCTTGGGAGTCAGAGGTCATGGGTTCTAATCCCGGCTCCGCCACTCGTCAGCTGTGTGACTTTGGGCAAGTCACTTCACTTCTCTGGGCCTCAGTTCCCTCATCTGGAAAATGGGGATTAAGACTGTGAGCCCCCCCGTGGGACAGCTTGATCACCTTGTAACCTCCCTAGCGCTTAGAACAGTGCTTGGCATGTAGTCAGCACTTAATAAATGCCATCATTATTATTATCATTATTATATCTTAGATTGACTACTGTGTAAGCTTCCTCTTGTCTTCCCTCATTCAGTTCAATCAATCAATCAATCAGTTGAGTGCTTACTATGTGCAGAGCAGCAGCATGGCTCAGTGGAAAAGAGCCCGGGCTTTGGAGTCAAAGGTCATGGGTTCAAATCCCGGCTCCGCCAATTGTCAGCTGTGTGAATTTGGGCAAGTCACTTCACTTCTCTGGGCCTCAGTTCCCTCATCTGGAAAATGGGGATTAAGACTGTGAGCCCCCTGTGGGACAACCTGATCACCTTGTAACCTCCCCAGCGCTTAGAGCAGTGCTTTGTACATAGTAAGTGCTTAATAAATGCCATCATTATCATATCTTAGATTGACTTCTGTGTCAGTTTCCTCTTGTCTTCCCTCATTCAGGTCAATCAGTCAATCAGTTGAGTGCTTACTATGTGCGGAGCACTGTACTCAGCACTTGGGGAAGTACACTCTGAGTTGGTAGGTGTGATCTCTGTCTACAAGGATTTTACAGTCTGAAGGGGGAGACCGACATTAAAAGAAATTATAGAGAGGGGAAATTGTAGAGTAGAAGGATATGTTCATAAGTGCTGTGGGGCTGGGGTGAGTATCACGTTGCTTAAAGACTGCACGGCCAAGTATGTAGTTGACAAAGGGGGAGTGTGAGTAGGAAAAACAAGGGCTTAGCCAAGGCCTCTTGGAGAAGGTATTGTTTTGGGAAGGTTTTTTGAAGTGGGTATAGTGGTGGACAAACGAATAATGGTAAAATTGGATCTAACCTTTTCCCTGCATTTTAAGTGATCCAAATATAGAAAACCCTACTCTTGAATAATTTGATAGTTGCCAAGCCCATGTTCTGAAAAGATATTTGTCGTAATATAAAATCCTTTACTTTTTATTGTTTCTATAGGAATACCATCAATGGAAGAACTGATTTCAATTTATTGCCGCTGTCGGGATATCAGCCCTACACTTCCCAACTGGAATTTCTTTCTTGTCCTTTCATATTTTAAATTGGCTGGAATAGCACAGGTAACTACTTGACTTACAGCTAATGCAGATTGGAGGTGGTGCCTTACATTCCGGACTAAAATAATAATAATAATGATGATGGTGATAGTTAAGCACTTACTATATGCCAATCACTGTTCTAAACTCTGGGGTAGATACAAGGTGATCAGGTTTTCCCACGTGGGGCTCACAGTCTTAATCCCCATTTCATTATACCTCGTTCTCGCCTGTCCCGCCGTCAACCCCCGGCCACGTCCTCCCCCTGGCCAGGAATGCCCTCCCTCTGCCCATCCTCCAAGCTAGCTCTCTTCCTCCCTTCAAAGCCCTACTGAGAGCTCACCTCCTCCTGGAGGCCTTCCCACACTGAGCCCCCTTTTTCCTCTCCTCCTCCCCATCCCCCCCGCCCTACCTCCTTCCCCTCCCCACAGCACCTGTATATATATTTGTATAGATTTATTACTTTATTTATTTTACTTGTGCATATTTACTATTCTATTTATTTTCTTAATGATGTGCATATAACTTTAATTCTATTCTGATGATTTTGACACCTGTCTTCATGTTTTGTTTTGTTGTCTGTCTCCCCCTTCTAGACTGTGAGCCCGTTATTGGGTAGGGACCATCTCTATATGTTGACTTGTACTTCCCAAGTGCTTAGTACAGTGCTCTGCACACAGTAAGCACTCAATAAATACGATTGAATGAATGACAGAGAAGTGAAGCGACTTGCCCAAAGTCACACAGCTGACAAGTGGCAGAGTCGGGATTCAAACCCATGACCTCTGACTCCCAAGCCTGGCTCTTTCCACTAAGCCACACTGCTTCTCAACTAAACCAGAGTACTACTGATGAGGACCAAAACTAACTTTGCCTTTAGCCCCATCTCTATAAATATGTCTGTGACTTGGGTGCAGAGGCATGTCTGGCTGAAATCACTAGGGCATATTTCCCACTTTTTCTTTTCTATTCTGATTTTTTTCTTCTTTTTGTAAGCTAGCTCTTAGGCCCGGGAAAACTTGCATTCACTACTTACTTAATAAAAATTTAAAAATGATGAGAGGCAACAAACCCAGTCTGCACACTTCGCGCCATTCTCTTGATCCCGTGTCCAACCTGATTAGCTTGTATCTTCCCCAGTGCTTAGAACAGTACTTGGCACATAGTAAGCGCTTAATAAATACCATTATTATTATTAATCCACTCCATTGTGTTCCATCTCACCCCATGGGAACCTTGAACATTAGAGCCTCTCCAAGATGTCAGTTTCTACATAACAGATACTACTTATAATTCTAATATGTACCTTTCAGTCTTTAATCTACCTCTTTTTCATCTCAATTTGCCTCTAAGGGTGTGTATGATAGATCTGTTCTTGGAAATTCTTCAGCTGAAAATAGTTATCTGTTCGGCGGTGCCGTGAAACCCCTGGCAGAAGCTGGATTACAACTCTCGAAAAAGTGAGGCAGGTTTATATGTATTATGGCTAAACAAGATAAAGCTCTTAGTGAGAAATTATTGAAAATAAAACCCTGAAAGTGGCTCTCTAGTTAGTTGGACCTCTAATATGGGAGTAGAACATATTGTTAAGAGGGTTGTGTTTCCGTGTCGGAATTGGGTCATCAGGTGTCTAAGCGGTGATGGGGGTGAGTGATAGGGAGCAAGTTTCCACTGGAAACCTCTCTCTGATCTCTAGGACTATACATACCTGTGATCGGTCTGGGTTTTTCCATTTCCTATCGGGATCGGTCCCCAATCGCCATCAACGGCCAAGACCTATGGCATCTTTACAGCCCTCTTATCTGTGGTGGGGAATATATATCAGATTGCTAGCCGCGCCCTTTCTTGGGTCAGAGATGGGTTTGGTCAATTCTGGGGTTGTTGACGGCTTAAAGTCGAAGTTGTTTGTGTGACGGTGTTATCAGTTGATGAATTGACATTTGAAATTCAAAAGTTCGTTAGAGAAACCTTGTACGATAATACGAATGGTATTTGTTAAGCGCGCATTATGTGCTAAGTGCTGGCCTCGATAGAAACACCACCATCCGATCGAACACAGTCCCTGACCCACATGGGGCTCCCAGTCTGAGGGGAATAGGTAATGAATCCTCATTTTAAAGCTGGGGAAACTGAGACACTTACCCTAGGTCACCCAGCAGACAGTGTTTGAGTTGGGATTAAACCCCCCAAATCCCCATCCTGTACTCTTTCCAATGAGCCACACTGCTTCTCGGGAAGCTTCTAGGGAGTAGGGACTATTCCTAAATTAGTTGTACAGTATTCCCCACATTGCCATGTGAAGTCGGGCACATAAAACATCCTTTGATGGCTTTGGAATTCTCGAAGTAACTTGCTCTACTTATAACTTTCAAAACCTTCAGTGCTGCAGTACCACCGACCCACACTGCAGAAGAATTGTTCCCACGGACTAAAAGAGGTAAAGCAGTTCTGATGAAGGTGAAACAGTTCATGAAAAACCACATATTACCAGCTGAAAAGGTAAGTTGATTTTAAAGTACTTTTATTAACGCATAAAGCAAATCTGTAACCAAAGGAAATTCACCACCAGGTGTGTTGAACGCTTCGGTTGTTGGTGCGTCCATAAATTTGGAAGCTCCTAAATTTAACGGTCAGTAATAAATAATGATGGTATTTTTTAAGCGCTTACTATGTGCCAAGCACTGTTCTAAGCTCTGGGATAGACACAAGGTTATCAGGTTGTGCCACATGGGATCACAGGCTTCATCCCCATTTGACAGATGGATAACTGAGGCACAGTGAAGTGACTTGCTTAATGTCACACAGCCGACAAGTGGTGGAGCCGGGATTCGAACCCACGGCTTCTGACTCCCGAGCCCGTGCTCTTTCCACTAAGCCACGCTGCTTCTCTACTTACCATTTTGCTCCCCTTGGGGCCCCAACTTTATTTCCCTTCAAAATTGGGCTATGTAAGAGAACCCAGAGATTTTAATGGTCTGCAGGACCATTTTATTGTGTGGTAAAAATGGGATGATAAAGGAGTAATTTGAGTTTTTCCCCATTCAGGTCTTATAGAATTGAATTTGTGTCATCTTTATGATGAAGTGGACAGTGCAGTGCAGCTAATTTGACACGGCGGTCATTCTTGGACCTAACTTTCAAGCAGTCAGTCAGTGGGTGCAAAGCACTGTACTAAGCTCTCGGGGGAGATTGCACAGTTTCCCTGCTTCTAGAAAGTTTGGTAGCTTTGGCCTTGGCAGCAAAAAAGTGGAACGATTTGCTGGTTCTGTATTTCCATCCCGTAATCAACTCAAGCCTGGGGCCAAGTGGAGCACTGAAACCTAAGTCTTGGGGCTCAGTCCGGGAAGAAAGTGGCTTAAGGAGTAGAACGGCAAACTGTTTTCCTCAAAATCTCCTTCCAGTTGTGAAGTACCAGTTTGCTTAGGACCATCAAAACACTTGTGTTCTCCTGGGTAAGAGAATTCTGTGATGGTGGCAACTCTTCAGAGGCCTGGCCCTTAAAATCCTTGTTTGGTGGTACTGGACTTAAAGAGGGTCACTGAAGTCAGGTTTAGGCAAGCATAGTCAAAGTGAAAAGTCAGTGTGCTTGTGTTTATCAAATATCCATGTAATTAAAGCAAGTTTTTTTAAATTTGAGTGACTGAATTTACTTGCATATTCCTATTTTAATTATTTATTTGCAAACGTTGTGCATCCTAAAGACTTCTGGGGGTGGTTCTGTTAAAGCTTATGTAATGAAGTCTAAAAATTTGGGGAGCAGGAGAAAAAGGGGAGGAAAAGAGAGGAGAAGGAAGAAGGAAGAAAGTAAAAGTGAGTGCAAGAATCTGTCTCAGGGAAATCTGGAGGCTTTCAACTGTTTCAATACCAGGAGAAATTATTATGATCACTTGGTTTATGTGTGAGAGAGGGTAGGGTGCAATCGGGTCTTAGTTTTAACTAAAGAAAGCCATTGTATATAAGACATAAATTTTTCTTAGGTTGTCTATTGGAAGAACTTGATGTTTTGGGAGTCTTGCTGCTTATGAAGAAGGCTTCAGGGTTATATGTCATGCTATAGAAGTCCAAGAGAAAGAATTGTTACTGGACTGACATGTGCTGTTTAAACTTATTTTGATCTAAGAAAAAATCGTAGATGTAATTTGGAATTTTTTATATTCATTCATTCATTCAATCGTATTTATTGAGTGCTCACTGTGTGCAGAGCACTGTACTAAGCGCTTGGGAAGTACAAGTTGGCAACCTATAGAGACGGTCCCTACCCAACAGCGGGCTCACACTCTAGAAGGGGGAGACAGACAACAAAACAAAACATATTAACAAAATAGAATAAATATGTACAAGTAAAATAAATATATAAAATAATATATATACATATATAAAATATAACTATATAATATAAATATTATATATAAAATATATATAAAATTTTATATCACAAATGAGGTGGATGAGTGGGGTAATATATTATTGCTCAGCCTTTTAAAAGTTCTAATTGAATTTTGATTCTTGTCTGTTTTAAGGAGGTAATGGAGTTCTACACCTGCAACGAAAATTCTCTGGACAAGTGGGAACATCCTGTTGTGATTGATAAGCTCAAGGTACAAGGGGGAAAGATCTTGGAGGGCATTAGAAATGAATGTGATAATTGATCTTTAGAAGCAAACGTTAGTTTTTGCCTAGATTACACTTTGATTTTTTTTATTTTGTGTGTAAATTTGGGGTCTCCCCCATATACTTTTTGAGGGAAAAATTTTAAAAATAGACTGACAAAATATTTTTCCAGAATTAAAGACTTAATTTGTGATCTGATACCCTGGCAAAGAAGAATGAAAAACTGACCATCCCACCATGATGAACAGGAATTGTTGAAATGATATATTATGCTCACCTGGCATAAAAATCCATACATAGAAATGTGACGGGGTGTATGCTGACCCACAGAGAGCACTGTTCTCCCCTGTAATTATGGTTTTTAAGTCCTTCTTTATGCCAAGCACTGTACTAAGCCTGCAGTAAGATAAACTGTACTAAGATAAACAAGTTGGACACAGTCCATGTTTCACATGGGACTCTCAGTCTAAGTAGGAGGTAGTAGGATTTAATCACCCTTTTACTGATGGGGAAATTGAGGCACACAGAAGTTATGTGACTTCCCCAAGGTCGCAGAGCTGGGATTGGAACCTAGACCTTTGTTCTTTCCACTGGGCCTTGCTGCTAGTGCACTCTCTGGGTACAGAGTAAAGAGAAGCATCATACAACCCTCTTCAATCAATCAATGGTGTTTGAGTGCTAATTCTGTGCAGGCCCTGAACTAAGCACTTGGGAGAGTACAACATATTAGATTTGGTAGACACAATCCCTTCCCAAAGGAAGTTTACACTTACTGCATTCTCTACTTTATGAAGGCTTATGTTTGAAGGTGGTGAGAATATGCCAACAGCTGTTCAGAAACTGCACCCTACTGACTTTCAGTGGCTAACAGCAGAGTTTTTCCAGCTTGTATATTTTGTGAATGCAGGGAAAATTATTAGAATAGGAAGAAATAGCTGGAACAGTGCCCCTAGAAGAATAGGGACTCTAACGCCTCGCTTGCCCTTCTCTTTGTCCCATTCCAAATTAAGTAACTACCAATTTGGGACATCTCTCCCACCCCAACTTCAACTCCAGTTGGCACTATTCATTTTTTCTAGTGCTCCCGGGTGCTGGCCCTGTGGATGGGGTTGGGAGGATCCATTTTTTTCCCCTCTTCCCTGCCCAGAAGTCCATGTAAGAGGCTCCATGTGGACTTGCCACAGCGCATTCATTCCCCCAGAGCAAAATCTGGATAATAAAATTTAGTTCAATTTCATGCATCCCCTTTTAGACTGTGAGCCCACTGTTGGGTAGGGACTGTCTCTATATGTTGCCAATTTGTACTTCCCAAGCGCTTAGTACAGTGCTCTGCACACAGTAAGCGCTCAATAAATACGATTGATGATGATGATGCTCCATATTTTAAACAAAAAAGAAAATGAAGAAATTGGGTAGCAGGTATTACAACTACGGAAGACCACTTTTGACGGCGTATATAAAAAAATTGTTCGTGGAAACAATGAGTAAAAAAAAAGCCAAGGAATGCATCGGAAAATATCAAGGAGTTTGAATGGTATACATAAGATAGGAAAAACATAAATTCAATGCCCAGAAGAGCATGTAAATTGTGGTATAGGTTATTGTGTGGTAAAAATGGCATGATAAACAAGTAATTTGAGTTTTTCCCCATTCAGGTCCTATAGAATTGAATTTGTATCATCTTTAAGATATTAGGGGATTTAAATCAGGTTGAGAGAATCTGCTTTAATTCAGATCCAGAGGTACATTTTCATAGTGGAAGGAAAAAAAACTTGAAGTAAAAGTTGTGGGGTTGGTCACATTCTGGGGTATGGTTCTTTCTGGTAGTAAGGAAGAAACTGAGCTTTTCATTGCTGTACAGTGAATTTGAAGATTGAGGAAAGCACTCAAGATATTATTGGAATATGAAGTTAGAATGAAAATTTGTGACTAATTATGATCTCAATGATGTTTTCACCACCTTCACAGGAATTGGCTAAAGCAGAGGGTCTCTGGAACCTCTTCTTGCCAGCCGTAAGTGGCCTCAGCCAAGTGGACTATGCACTGATTGCAGAAGAAACAGGAAAATGTTTTTTTGCACCAGATATCTTCAACTGCCAAGCACCAGGTTATAAAATGATTTAAAGGAATCGCTTCATTGAATACATTTGGGCAATATTTAAAATTTCACCCTTTCTAATTGAGTTTGCTAATTCCGTGCAACTCACAAGCTCATCTGTAAAATCAGTTATTTGATAAAGGTGCATGTCATGATAGAGTGTTACAATTCTGGTTGCATTAATTTATTGTTAATTTATTGCACAGGCCTGGGAGTCAGATGGCTTCTAATCCCAACTCCGCCATTTGTTTGCTGTGTGACCTTGGCAAAGTCACTTAACTTTTTTGTGCCTCAGTTACCTCATCTGTAAAATGGCGATTAAGACTTTGAGCCGTATGTGAGACAGGCTAACTGTGTCCAACCTTATTATCTTGTATCTACTCCAGTGCTTAGTACAGTGCCTATCACAGAGTAAAACCTTAACAAATACCATTTAAAAACTGTTTGCCTAATAGTTGAAGGAAAAAAGGGAACCTTCTTCATAGAGGTCTGGGAAGATTTAGAGGCTTGGTTGACTGAGAGAATGGTAGAGGATTTGGGGAAAAAACCCATATGATGCGCTCTATGTGCGACTCAGCTTTCATGTATTTATTTGTTTGACTTTGATCAGTTCATCCATGTATTAGTACCTTTACTTTATCTGCTCTATGTTAACAACTTATATCTATTGTCCCCTTTAGAACATATGGCTAGGGTTTTTCTTCCATTGGAAGACCAAACAGTTGAAAGTCGGTGTCCATGGGTGGGACACTCAAGCACACTTGACCCTTATGCCCCTGAAAATGCAGCAGTGCATGTTTTCTGGCCCTTTTTCTTTTAGGTGGTTCTTAAGTGCTTTCTGTGTCCCGGGCACTGTACTAAGTGCTGAGGTAGATACAAGCTAATCAGAATGGACACAGTCCCCGTCTCACGTGGGGCTCACAGTCTAAGTAGGAGGGAGCACAGGTATTGAATCCCCATTATACTGTTGAAGAAACTGAGGCAGGGAAGTCAAGTGACTTGCCACACAGCAGGCAAGTGGTGGAGTTTTGCTATTTCGGTGCGTGTTACTGACATCAGTTGTTCTAAAATTAAACCCTACTGACAACAAGAGCTGTGTTTGAATTGGATTTACAGTAGTGGTGATGTTTGTGTGTGTGTGTGTGTGTGTGTGTGTGTGTCTCTCTCTCTCTCTCTCTCTCTCTCTCTGTCAGGGCTTACTATGTGCCAGACACTAATAATAATTATAATAATGGTATTTGTTAAGCGCTTACTATGTGCCAAGCACCGTTCTAAGTGCTGGGATAGATACAAGGTGATCAGGTTGTCCCACGTGGGGCTCACAGTCTTCATCCCCATTTTACAGATGAGGGAACTGAGGCCCAGAGAAGTGAAGTGACTTGCCCAAAGTCACACAGCTGACAAGTGGCGGAGCCAGGATTAGAACTCCTGACCTCTGACTCCCAAGCCCGGGCTCTTTCCGCTAAGCCATGCCGCTTCTCCAAATCCGTTGCATTGTACTTTCCCAATCTTTCTCCCTCTTACTTCAACTATGAGCCTCATGTGGGGTAAGGACTGTGTTTAACCTGATTATCTCATATCTACTCCAGCACTTAGAAGAGTGTTTAACACACAGTAAACACTTAAGAAATATTATTCAATGCTAAGAATAATAGTAGACCTTGTCACTGATGGGTGAAATGTCTCTTCTTTGTGGTCTCAATGTAACAATACCATGTACTACACCGGATGACCAGTTAATCAAATTTATGGTAGAATCAAGGTAAAGCAGCTTCCAGAATACTGGGTAAAAGCCTCCTCAGCATTTTTTAAATTAGGGGAAATACAAATTAGCAAAATCTATGTCATTAGTAGTCTATGATAAAGGAGGTTAGCCAAGATACATTCTGCCTTTTTGCCTCAGTAGCCAAAATATAGTAAACAAAGAGTCCAGACTTCCTACATAGATAAACATTAAATAATTCTTAAATAGGAAATTGGGTGTTTTCTTCCTGATGCCAAAAGATAGTTTAGTCATGAGACTTAGTTCAGAGTGTTTTCACCAGTTAAATTGCTTGGAACATTGCCATCGTAGTTTTAGGACACCGTATTCATTTAGGTTGTTTGAAAAGAAGCTAATTTTCAGTTTCAAAATTGTGTTCCTACCCAAATACTTTCAAAAACACACAGGAATTCCATCAGGCCTTTGAACCTTAGAGTTATTTTCGCCCTTATGTAACTAATTTCAACCTAGGCAACTCTAAAGTTTATCGAAGACCACCACCACCAATTGTATTTGGTGGAAAACACCATCCAGACTAGGTACTATATGCAAAGCTCTGTACTGGCTCCTGAAAGAATTTGCTGAAGACTAAGATCTTGCCCCTGAGGAGATTTTAATCTAATGGTGGAGATCAAAAAACAGAAAATGAATATAAAGGTGGAACCCGAATGCTCGAGCATAACTAAAAATAACAGAACAAATGTTGAGATGGCTGTAGTGGAGGATTCATTCATTCAGTAGTAATTATTGAGGACCTGTGCAGAGCAATGTACTATGAGCTGGGGAAAAATATCAAAATGACAATTAAGCATTGCCTACGGAGGGCTTACAATCTAAGAATAAAAGGGATTGAGTACTGACAAGAGATATAAATAAAACAAGGACAGTAACGAAGCCAATAAGAGCTACACAATACATTATGGCCAAAAGACATGTTTCCAGGTTTCTGTTTGCCCCAGCCAGGTCATTCATTCATTCACCCCATCGTATTTATTTCATTCATTCAATCGTATTTATTGATACTTACTGTGTGCAGAGCACTGTACTAAGCGCTTGGGAAGTACAAGTTGGCAACATATAGAGACGGTCCCTACCCAACAATGGGCTTATTGAGAGCTTACTGCGTGCAGAGCACTGTGCTATGTGCTTTGGAGAGTACAATACAATAAACAGACACATTCCCTGCCCACAATGAGCTTACAGTCTAGAGGTCTTCCGAAGCCCAACCACAATCTCCAGAACCTCCTGTCTTCATGTTTTCAGTGTTTGCCTGATGTAGTTGCCACTCCAAAAGGGTAGAATTGTATTCCTGTTGTTGCGGGGTGTTGGGAAGGCCTCATTCATGGCCTCTACAGCCCCGATGATAATAATAATGATGGTGTTGAAGTGCTTACTGTTGTACCAAGGACTGTACTAAGCGCCCAGGTTATGTACAGGCAAATGGAACTGGACACAGGTAGGGCCACCAAGTATTCGTGGCTGGCACTGGTGCCGTCATTGCTACCAGTCTCACTCCAAAAGGGAAAGATTCAACTCCCGAAAGGGGATTTAGGAAGGGTCCAATTCATAGGCCATGGTGTTTCCAATGGAGGAGCCTCCAAGACCATCTGGTTTGGTGTTCACCACTCCGCTAATCACATAACATTTCTGTACCATATTTGTTTGTAATTTATTTTAATGTCCATCTCACCCTGTAGTGTGTAAGCTCCTTGTGGGCCTGGATTTTCCATACCTACTCTTGTAATGGGCTCTCCCAGCTGCTGAGTGCAGTGCTATGAACACAGTAGGTGCTCAATAAATATCAGTGATTGATTGATAGTGCTTCTGCTGCTGGTCCTGCAGGGGTAGAACAGTGCTTTGCACATAGTAAGCGCTTAATAAATGCCATCATTACTATTATTATCAGGCGAATGGGGAGAAGAGAGGAGGTTAATCGTGGAAGGTTTCGTGGAAGAGGTGGACTTTTAGTAGGCCCTAAAAAAGGCAAAGATGTGGTTCAGTGACTTACCTATTTTTAGGCTGATTGCCTATAGGAAGAATCTTTATAGGGCCCTTTTTGTCTACTTTTCTTCCCCAGTTGTTGCATGATAACATAAGCCGCTGATGATGCATTACCTGATTTGCAAAATAGACCCGATGCTTTCAGGAGACTTGGATCCAGTAGTCATTGTATTTGAGCTGTGACTGTGTCTATTAAATGTGAAAACAGGTGTGATAAATTGGTTGCTTGCCCATCAGCTTTTATTACCTCTGTAAAGCTTTTTTTTTTTTTTTTTTGCAAATCTGTTGATCTAGTATACCTGATATTCCACTCTCTAAAGAACTCTAGGATTTTGTGATTTTTACCAACTGGGCAGAAAACAAGGTTTCAAATGGAAGCATTTGCTCATCTCAGGAAAAAGATTAACCAACCTTATAGATAACAATCTATTTAGTCATGGAGAAATGACATATGGCCGAAATAACTTTAAATTCAAATGCCCAATGCCCCAAAAGCAGTCTGGGCCTGCATCCTGATTGGGGACGATTTAAGATGAAAGACTTTGGAAATCCGCGTTCTCTTCTGTGGCTAGGTTAATGGAAATGTATACATTGCGTATCGCTTACATGTGACTATGATTTAAATCGTGGCATTTGATCACTTTTTTGTCTTTTTTATGTTATTTTGAGTGCCAAAACTGGCATGGGCACACTCAAAAATCGGAAAATTTCATGCCCGGAGAACTTTTCTAATGAAAATATGTTCTTTCTGCTGTTCCATAGACACTGGAAACATGGAGGTACTCCACTTGTATGGAAGCGAGGAGCAAAAGAAACAATGGCTTGAACCTCTTCTTCAAGGAACTATTAGGTCCTGCTTCTGCATGACTGGTAAAAGAGAAATCACTTTGTGGCAGTTTTAAAAATCTTCAACTTAGATCGAGTCTTTTCTCAAAGGTCCAGGGCATTTATTTGTTGGGAATGAATGGAGGTGACGCCTTGACTTTATTTTTCTCCATACAACCGTTTCTCCCTTCCTTCCCCAACCCCTTCCATCTCTAAACACTTGAGGAAAATCTTTTCGTGAGCCAAGGCCTTTGCCAGTCCCCTGCATTGGGCTTGGACTGACAGAAGGGTGGCCTGCATTCTTCTGAGTTAAACCCTACTTGCGCCAAGACTGGTTGCCTAACTGCATTCCTAGCAAGCCCTGAGATTGTCACTGCTGTGTGTGCACAAAAAAATTAGGCACAGCCAGAAGGCCCAGAATTTCATAAGGAGTTGTTTTTTTGGGGCGACTTACTATCCTACCCCTCCCTTTCAGAAGTGAGGTTGGTCCTAGGTGGGTTTCAAGCAGATCCCCATTTCTAAGCTTCAGATCATGCTTGAAGCCTTGTCTGAGACTGAGCCCCTTGTACTGTTCAGGGACAACTTCAAATTAAGCCTGGGGGTTCCAAATTGGTTGCAGTTTAGATGGCTGCGGGGATAGTAGAGTTCTGTATGTGCTTTGGATTCTCTGAGCTCAAATATGGAATTAATAGTGCAGCTTCCCCACTTCTGTCTGGCCTAGAATAATGGTGTGGTCAGCATTGCTTTCGAATCTTGGTAGTCCTGGTCTTGAATACTGCAAATAGGTAGTAGAGACATCTAATTATGAGATCCGGACAAGCGAAGGCAAACAGTCGCCTAATATGTGAATAGAGAAGCGGCGTGGCTCAGCGGAAAGAGCCCTGGCTTTGATGTCGGAGTTCATGGGTTCAAATCCCGGCTCCTCCAATTGTCAGCTGGGTGACTTTGGGCAAGTCAGTTCACTTCTTTGTGCCTCAGTTCCCTCATCTGAAAAATGGGGATGAAGACGGTGAGCCCCCAATGGGACAACCTGATCACCTTGTAACCTCCCCAGCGCTTAGAACAGTGCTTTGCATATAGTAAGTGCTTAATAAAGGCCATCATCATCATCATGTGAATATATATTTTTGAGATCATTAAAAAATTTGGGTTCACAACATGTCCTACATTAAAAATTTCTTCTTGTCCTTGGGTGGAAAAAGTGGGGATTATCTTTTCTAGGTACATATTTTGTGCATTGGCACCAAGGCAAAATTCTGCTTCATGTGACCATTTGTTTTTTATTCACTGTACTCTATCTGTAAATTAAATGTTCCCAAAGTCTCCCTTGGGTAGAATTAAATTTCTTTTTCCCCTTAGGAACCTGTGGCAGCTGGAATTCTTTTATAAATTATCACTCTGATAATGCTGTAAACATGTTAGCAAAATTTCATCCAAAAACATTTGGCCACACTTGTATAGGAAGCGGTAGTCGAGAGCTCTCCCAAGAGCCTGATTTCAGAGTTTCCTCTGTGAGTTTAGAATTAAACCTCCATCTCAGTTTGGCAGCTTCTAATGTTATGCTGCAGGAGTCCTGACACTTAGCCAAAATGCCTGGGTGAGTTGGTCATTATCCAATTAATTTGATCAATATAGGTAGCCAAACTGGAGTAGATAATTTCTTTAGTGACTATGCCATCTTTCTCTTCACCTGCTCCTAGTTAGTGGAACCCAGACAGTCCAGTGGAATTTTTTGGCCTGTTTCTATGGTTGTCTTTAGCAGTAAATTTAGTTTGTATTCTCTCGTAGAACCCGACGTTGGCTCAAGTGATGCTTCCAACATGGAATGTAGCATTGAACGAGATGGGGATGGCTACGTGATTAACGGCAAGAAGTGGTGGAGCAGTGGTAAGTGTGAAGGCTGCGCTATTACAAGCGATCAGGGCTTCAGGCCTGCAATTTAAAATGTTGACATTCATTTTAAGATAATACCGTATCTTTTGTTGGCTTTTCACTTGGAAAATACATGAAAGAAAAGAATCATCCCATTAATAGCTGTAATTTTAGAACCAAGGAATGACGATGGAAATGAAAGAAAAGAATCATCCCGTTAATAGCTGTAATTTTAGAAGCAAGTAATGACGATGGAAACCATAAGTACATTTTAATGACTTGTAGAAATTTCTTCAAGCCATTGGCTTACATGCACTAAGCAAGACTCAAATTATCTTATTATTAGATATACTTGCAGGATCAAACATCTGTAGTAAGATCGATGGAATCACATATTAAAAATGGTTTATTTTGGCATAGTTTCACTGCTTTAAAAATGAAGGGAAAATATATATTTACAAAAGCAAGAGTATATATATATATATATATGCACATCTGTATAGATTTGAGATTACAGAGATGAGGCTTTACATTATGATCTAAAGTATTTATAAGTACACCATAATTTTTTGACACTTTTCAAAAGAAATTAGTTTCATCCAGAGATACCTTTTCCATAGATATTAAATCTCCAACTTTTTGTTGAGGAACTCGTAAAGCGAATACTGTCCGGTATCAGTTTTGAGGGGAGGTCCAACCCAAGTACAAACTATTAAACCATTTTGCAATAAACCAAAATAAATTTCCTCATTTCATTATATTGCTCTATACCCCTCCCCTAATTTGCCTGATAGGACAAGGTAATTCCCTTCCTTCATCCAGCTCCCTGCAAGAGTGGGACTAAGGCCAGAATGCCGCTAGGCAAGAGCATGATAATAATGATCATTTTTATTAGCTTTTCTCCTCCTGCCAGTGTCCTTAGCCACTTGTGGCCCCACTGGGTGAAGCTTTAGCCAGAATATGTTGTGAGTGTATATGGGTCTGGGAAAAGGAGGGAGAGAGCACACACAGAGATCCTAAAAAAGAAATTGAAGGAGGAAAAAGACAAGGAGCTGGACAGACAGTGAGAAAGCCAGAAGCCAGTGACAGGAGGGAAAAAGGGACAGGGAGGGGAAAAGGGACAAGGAGAGCCTAAGGGGCCATTAGAAACAAAAAAAAAACCCAAAAGACAACAGAAGACAGAGCCAACTGAAGGAAGACAATAGCTCACATCACAGGAAGAGACAGAGATGAACACTGAGTGTTACGGGAAAAGGAGAATAGAGGGACCAGCAAGACAGTAGCAAGGAAGAACAGAATATAAGAACAAATAAAGACAGAGAATTGAAGAGGTGAAGTCAGTAAGTGCTTCTGCACTAGATGGTAAACCCTCTCAAGGATCATGTTTACCAACAATTTAGACTGTGAGTTCCATGTGGGCCAGGGGATTGTGCCTCACCTGATTAACTTGTATTCATACCAAGGCTTAGAACAGTGCTTGTCACATAGAAAGCGCTTAACAAATACCATAATAATAATAATATCAACTCTATTGTTTTGTACTTTCCTAGATGCTTAGTACAGTGTTCTGTACAAAGTAAGCACTTATTACTAATTGATTAAAGAGTTTAAGGATAAAGGAAGACAGAAGGACAGTGGCAGGGGGAGGAGAGGTGGGTGATGGAGAGAATTATGGGAAAATGGGAGAGAAAGTGGGTCAGAAAGATGAGCACAAACGCAGTCCTGAACCAAGTCAGAACATTGCTATATCTGTTGGCAATGAATACGTAAAATAATTCTGCATGCCATACATAAAAATATCTCCATTCCGCTCTACCCTTTCTCATGTGAGGAAAACCTGACCTCTTAGCTTCCCTTCCTGTTCAGTTCACAAAGATGGGAAACAGTTGGTCACTAGGTCAGTGCTTAATCCATTTCCTATGCAGTGCATATGAAAAGGGTTGATAGCTTCCTTAAGTCACTTCCTAAAATGAGACTAGAATCCTTGTGGGAGCAAGGAGGAAAGGAGGCGAATAGTTGATCAAGCAAAATCTCAACCCTGCTCTAGCTTAAGATGGGTTACACTCTGGAAATTTGCAGCTCAAAGCAACACACAGGGAAAAGATTTTTATTTCGGGAAAGGTACACTGCATCTATCCCAGGCAAATCCTTGGGCTGAATGAAATGCTTCCGCAGTTTCTAAAGTATTTATTCCAAATGATACTGGAAGGCCAATATTTCCCTTCTGAAGTTTACCCAGGAGAGGAAAGGCAGCATTTGTATAGAGACCCTTCTGCATTTGTACGTTCAATTATTCTGACTCTTCCCTTGAGAGTAGGCACCCTGTGATCATTGTTTGTATCACTTTTTGGTTTTTCCCAAGGACAGTGTATTTATTTCATATATGTTCTACTTCTAGAAACAGAAGTAATTGATCTCCAGGAACCACATATATTGAGGATCCATGGCTTTAGTTTACATTAGAACCGGAATATTTCCAATGCATTTGAGCTTAATCACTCTGCTCTTGAATCTGATTTTTTTTTTGCTGTTATTTATTACATTATAAAGGATATATTTTCTAGAATCAATAATGCCCATCCGCATAGAAACACAAATTAATTTATACAAGATGATTAGGCACAAATTTGGTGTTTTGGGTTATTTTGGGGGTTTCAATTTAGGTACTGGTCTTTTCAACCTAGCTTTTTATATAATATTTCTCCTGTAGAAATTGTAAAGGTGGAATCTTTAAGGTACAGGTGGACCTTCAAGGAGATCCCTGGGAAAGATGGGCCTCAGAGACCTCTAACAGGCAGATTTTGGAGCACTGAATTCTTCAGACTTCACAGAGGAAGACCCATTTTTGGAGAGATTAGCAGATAAATATGTAATCTGAGACTTTGCCCTTATAGTTATGAATCTAGCATTTAGCAATAGAAACCAGATTATGATGAAAGGAGATTCTAGTGTAGGAAAATGAGTAGTCATCTTGGAAATATGACAAAAGCATGTGGAAAACAAAACACTAAAATACTGTTTGATTTTCTGTTTATACACCTGCTGATGTTAAATAAGATTACATATAAAATGAGTTCTAGCGAAATGCTGAATGATATTTTACTCTAAGGTTATTGGAGTATATTTTTAACGTCCTGATATGATTTAATGAAATAAGACCCTTTTGATAAAATTCAGAAAGTTGAAAATGGCTTAGAAAGTCACGTTAAAATTTGTTGCTCTATTCCCCCGTGGCTTTTTGCAGTCAGTTCATTTTAAATGGTTGGCTCTTTTGGTTCATCCAGTTCTTGGGTCTGGTGCCAGCGTTTCATTGTTTGTCAATCCTGAACTCTTCATTTTTATTTGAAGTATTTCTGGGGTGGATTGGTTCCTAAGGTTTTCTTTTTCTCACGTAACACATGCCTTAATTCAGCCTTATTTTAAAAACAAAAAACTTTCTTTAATTACATTTTGAAAGTCTTGAGCATGTCATTTCTTGGTCCACCCATGGATTTCAGATTTAAGAGTCAGGGTAATGTTGATGTTCTCTTTCTTACCTCAGAGTGAGCAGCATCGCTTGAGATCAGGCTGCATTTTAAGCAGGAGAAGTCTGAAGGCTAAATACTAAAACTACTTGTCAGTTCTGTGTGCCCATCTGAGTCGAAAGGAATCTCCTCAGGGTTTCGACTCTGTCTTCTCCAGTATCCATACCTCTTTGCCATTTTCAGAATATGCGTTTTAAAAGAGGCTCCCATAAAGACATACAATATTGGGTTGAGGCAGCTGTGAAACAGGGCTAAACTTTCTGTGATTTGGATTGCAACATCAATGCGTTTGCTCATGCCACAGTCTGTAATTAGTAAGTAGATGATGTCCATAGCTCGCCAGAACTTGACAATGTTATAAGGCAACTGGGTGACAATGAAAACCACTACCACTGCAAGCAGAACTTTGAGAGGCCGAGATTTTTTAATGTTTGGAGTCCTAATGAGAGTCCTAGCGGTGATAAAATAGCAAATTCCCATGATCAGAAAGGGTACTACAAAACCTAAGCTAATTTCCAGCAGCTGAATTGATGCCTTCATAGCTATTCCTAGGTGCTGTGGAAATATTGGAAGGCATCTATACCTGTCTTTGTTTTTCCTGACCGTATTAAAAATTAATTCAGGTATGCTCAGTAAAATAGCAGCTATCCAGACACAGAAACAAATAACCCAGCAGGTTTTGCCGATTTTTTGCAGTCTTGGAGCGTTAGTTACTGCAGAGTATCTGTCTATGCTGATGCAGGCCAGAAACTGCATGCCAGAAACAAAGTTTATGGTGTAGAGCGCTGAAGTTACTTTGCACATAGTCTGCCCTAATACCCATCCCTGCACGGCATTTACCGCCCAAAAAGGCAGGGTGAAGAGCAGGAGTAAATCAGCCACAGCCAAGTTCATGATGTATACATCAGTCTTCGTTTTCAGTTTCTTGTAGAAGGAGTAAACCACTACCACTGTGGAGTTCCCTGCGAGGCCAACAACGAAAGCCACGCTGTAGAAAGCAGGCAGAAATGATTTCGCAAAATTCCTGACCTCTTCTTTTAAACATATCGTTTCAAGTAGGCTGTAATCATAAGTGGCATTTATTTCACCCTCTTCGTAATAGTACTCACTTGATTGGTTGTGTGCCAAATCCATGGCCAAGATCTAGAAGGGAGAAACAACAGTGAGATGTTACAAGGTGATTTTGATTCAGTTTTAAAGGAAACGTCTTTTCCTCCATCACACGGTTCATCCTTTGAAGAGAAAATAAGGTTATAAAAGTTGTTCCAGAGCTGATCCCATTTTTCTTAGCACGGCGCAGTGCTATTCAACCCACATTTAGCCTGTAAAAGAGAGACCTAAAGGGAAGGAGATCCCCTAGGAGCTCCTATGTGGTAGTCTTTTATGCTTAACCTGGGGAGAAGGCCCCAGAAATTCATTTAATTATTCAATCGTATTTATTGAGCACTTACTGTGTGCAAAGCACTGTACTAAGCACTTGGTAGAAGTATGATACAATAACAGACACATGGGAATGTGCCCACAAGGAGCTCACAGTCTAGAGAGGGAGACAGGCATTAATATACATAAATTACTAAATAATTTACAGGTATATACATCTGTGCTGTGGGGTTGGGAGGAAGAACGGAGCAAATCAGGGCGACGCAGAAGGGAGTGGGAGAATAGGAGAGGAGGGCTTAGTCAGGGAAGGCTTCTTGGAGGAGATGGGCCTTCAATAAGGGTTTGAAGTGGGGGAGAGCAGTTATCTGATAGGAGGAGGGAGGGCGTTCCAGGCCAGAGGTAGGATGTGGGCGAGAGGTCGGTGGCGAGATAGACGAGATTGAGGTACAGTGAGAAGGTTAGCACTAGAGGAGTGAAGTTTGCGGGCTCTTTTGTAGCAGGGGAGTAGCGAGGTGAGTTAGGAGGGGGCAAGGTGATTGAGTGCTTTAAAGCCAGTGGTGAGGAGTTTTTGTTTGAAATGCACCTGTGGTTAGACTACCTATATTTTTTTTCCTCCCTATTAGTGCCCCAAGTCAAAGTAACCGCAAAAAAAATTTCATGTGAAAGTAGTCAAACTGATATTTAAAATTAGTATTTTTCTAATCCTCAGTCGATCATGAAAAGCTAAAGGCACAAAGCAATTGAGGGCAGTTGGAGAACTTCCACCTTTGAAGATCTTTAATTATGGATGATCAATTGCTTGAAATTGTTTATCCTGTATATATGTATATATGTTTGTACATATTTATTACTCTATTTATTTTACTTGTACATATCTATTCTATTTATTTTATTTTGTTAGTATGTTTGGTTTTGTTCTCTGTCTCCCCCTTTTAGACTGTGAGCCCACTGTTGGGTAGGGACTGTCTGTATATGTTGCCAACTTGTACTTCCCAAGCGCTTAGTACAGTGCTCTGCACACAGTAAGCGCTCAATAAATACAATTGATTGATTGATTGATTATCATTAAACTGCTTGTAGGAGGGGACTTGAAGATTTCTTGAAGTTCTGTTGAGCTTCTTGATTCAAGGGGCCATGTCTTCCTCCTCCTCCTCCTCCTAAAGCACCAGGGTTGAGAATTGGGAGTAGAACCTTTATTCATCAGGCTCATCCTTGTCCAGGCGGCTGAACATTTCTTCTTTTCCAGTATTATCTATTTTGAAAATCTTCAGTAACAAGCGAGGAAAAAAAGAACCCATTTTGGTATTCCAGTGTTTAGTCAGTTCCATTTCAGTTCTGTTTTTACCTAGATCCCTGAACCTTCTCAAGTATTTACACAAACCACTTGCCAAAAAATGATTTTAAGGAAATCACAAATTTGGTCGTTGGTTTAACTCCTGAAATGCCAGTTTGCTTTTTAAAAATTTGAATCATTTAGACCAGTATATTCCTCAAAAATTGTTAAATCCACTAATAATAACATATGATATAGTTTCTAAAACAGAAATGCTGATAAGCCCAGAGTCTCACAATTAATGGTTGTAAGTCATAACCGAAGTCTCAGACCACTACTTCCACCAGTTAGGCATCTTCCACAGCCTAAAATTCACTTTTTAAAAAAAGTGCCAGAGCTAACAACCCCATAATGTCAGAAAAATAAAGTATTAAATATTAGTCAAGGAGTGACAGGAAAAAAAGCCTTACATTTGCAGACAGTATTTGTTCATTGAATCTTAGGTAATATTAATAAATTTCTGCTTGGTAATTTAAATTTGTAGATTTTAACAATCCCTTTGCAAATTGAAATTTATGTAGCTTCCTATTTTTGTGTGTTCTAAAAGCCTGCCACATTCTCACATGGACTTTGAACTGGAAAGCTTGAAATAATCTTAAATGATTTCACATTCAAACACCAGTTTCAGTGCACTCGAAAGAGCGTTTTTGGTTTAGCTCCAACTTTTCTGAGTTCGTAAAACACTTCAGGAAAGTCCTTTTCTTAAAAATAAGTAAAATAAAACCCACTGTTTTCATAATATTTACACAGGGGTTAACAAGTTTGAGTTCTCTTTTTACTCTTTCAGGTCTTTGAAAAATAGTCTCCTCTAAGGTTGGATATTTTCCTCCTCAATGTGTAATCAATCAATCATTTATTGAGTGCTTAATGGGTATAGAGCACTGTACTAAGCGCTTGGGAGCGTACAACACAATATAACAGACACATTAATGACAGTGTGAACACTCAGTTTCAGTAGAGGCACATGCTCTCTCAGCTCTTTAAAGTCACCTACTGATTAGATGTAATGCTGTCATATATTGTAGGAAAATGGGGAAATGTAACTTCTTTTGCTAACCGAGTGTCTGAACAAAGGTAATCTAAGCTATGAGTGCATCACAACAAAACTGGAAAAAGTTAAGAGAATAATACTTCCGGTCCGTTGTCTACAATGAATACGCCAATCATTTATAACCCACTGAATAATCATTGAAGAAATAGGATTTATATGTTGTCAACTTGTACTTCCCAAGCGCTTAATACAGTGCTCTGCACACAGTGAGCGCTCAATAAATACGATTGAATGAATGAATGAATTTAAAACTGCCTGAAACCCCATTAAAGCTAAAGTCATAAAATAAATGGAACAAGGCATTTTTTAATTGTTAATTTTTTAATCAAATAGGAAAGTTCAATAATTAGGGTACTATCCTAGTATCTGTACTTTCAGATGCTCATTAAAGAATTGCCGAATGCAGTTTTCACATTGCTACGTTTATTCTGCATGCAGACCCTTTTCAACCACTAGTCAAAATATGCTCTGTAGACAGAAATATCTAGTAGCTTATGAGGCTTTCAATTCTATGTTCAAATGAGAGCGAGAAATCACTGACCTGTTGTATTCTGCCGAGTAGGAACCAGATCTGGGGGAGGGAAGGAGGCTCTGATGAGACTGACTCTAGCAATGTTGGTTTCTCAGCAAGCACCACGCCTTTATCATTTTTCCAAGTGACCGTGAATGTACGTTGAAGTGGGAAACAAATAAATCCTGTCTTCCAGGAAGTCAATTAACCATACAAGTACTTCCAGTTTCTTTTTGCTTTCGGTCTCAAGGCAAGCTCAAATCCAAATTCCTGAATTTTCCGGGAATGTATCTGAGTGCATACCATCTTGGGCTCACAGCTGTTATTAATGTGCAAATGTCTACAGGATGAGAGGAACTAAAAGAGTCACCCAAGGGCATCAGAGCGGAGGAAATGATGTGAATTTGCAACCTCCAGAATGATGTATATCTTTTATAAGACCATTTTGCTTTTCTACCAGTCTCAAATTTTGCCTAGGTGGACAAAGGGGGAAAATTGTAATTATTTACTTTTCCTTAAAGTAATTTGGGTTGGGGGAGAGAGGGGGTAGCAGAGTAGGGAGAAATGTTTTAATTATTTACTTTTGCATCCCCGAAGTATTTTTATTTACCTAAGATGAAGAAGCAGAAAAATTGTGAATAGACACATCATTCCCTCCCATGTTTGTTCTCTTTGGTCATCTCCTTTCCGTAATGTCCCTTGAAATTCCCTTCGACCTCCTTCGTGTACTTTTCTTACTCTCCAGTCTCTGTGATTGTCCTCTTAACGTCCCTTTTATATCACGGATAGAATGGCCCCTGGTCTGCTCCCTACTTTTGATAAATTTGAAGAATCTTTTGTTATTAGCTTTACTGCCCCTTAGAAGGTTGGTCACTTAGTCAAACAATCAACCATATATGTTGCCAGCTTACCGTGTGTAGAGCAATGTACTGAGCACTTGGGAGAGTATAACACCACGATATAACTGACACATTCCCTTCCCACAGTGAACGTACAGTCTAGAAGGGGAGACAGGTGTTAGTATAAATAAATAAAATTACAGATGTGCTGTGCCTTGGGACTTGGAGTGTGGGGTGAATAAAGGGAGCAAGTCATGGTGATGCAGAAGGGAGGGGGAGAAGTGGAGGGCTTAGGGAAGGCCTCTTGGAGGAGATGGGCCTTCCAAAGACTTTGATGTTGGAGGGAGTAATTCTGTCTGATATGAAGAGAGAGGACGTTTCAGACCAGGGGCAAGACGGGGGCGAGAGGTTGACGGTGAGACAGACGAGGTCAAGTTTCAGTGAGAGGGTTAACGTTAGTGCGTGGGCTGGGTTGGAGTGGGAGAGTGATGAGGTGAGGTAGAAGGGGACAAGACGGAGAGCTTTAAAGGCGATGATGAGAAGTTTTTGTTTGATAATAGTAATTAATAATAATGGTATGTGTTAAGTGCTTACTATGTGCCAGGCACTGTTGTAAGCGCTGGGATGGATACAAGCAAATTGGTTTGGACAGTCCCTGTCCCACATGGGCCTCACAGTCTTAATCCCCATGTAACAGATGAGGGAACTGTGAGGCCCCCGAGAAGTGAAGTGACTTGCCCAGGGTCACACAGCAGAGAAGTGGCGGAGCCGGGATTAGAACCCATGACCTTTTGACGCCCAGGCCCGTGCTCTAGCTTCTCCCTTCCCCAACTCTCAGGAATACCAATTATATCCTGCCCCTTCTAGTCGTCGAATATTCTCTTGCACCCATTGTGTTTTTATTAGGCTTCTTGTATTTGCATAGAGGCAGCTGATAGTTTTACTCTGCTTTTTTGCTGATTTCCACGGGTCAGTTTTCCTATTTGATGAGTAGCTTAATTAGCCATCCTTATTTACCTCAAATGCGTTATCAAACTCCTTCAGATCCAACCAGCACTTACGTGTTCTCAAGCCACCTCCCTCTTGGGGAATGGGCCAATCTGGGTCTTGTGCGTTTCTTCACTCACTGGTGTGGCCCCTGCTTTTAGTTTACATTTACATTTTTTCTCTCAGTGGCCACCTTCCATTCTGCCTCAGG
The DNA here is from genome assembly GCF_015852505.1 of Tachyglossus aculeatus. Lineage (NCBI taxonomy): Eukaryota > Metazoa > Chordata > Mammalia > Monotremata > Tachyglossidae > Tachyglossus > Tachyglossus aculeatus. Next base: position 35,834,305 of record NC_052067.1, on the reverse strand, counting down.
TGGAGCCCCTGCCTCTTAAAGAAGTTCCACCAGTCTCCCCAAGCCCCCAGTTCTTAATATATATATAAATTCCTCCTGTCTGTCCCGTTGTCTCTTCTGAGCTTTGCGAAGCTGAAGCTCTGTCGGCTTCTCAGGCTGTTCCTGAGCAACATCCCGTAATACCACCGTGGCCGGCCCCCTAAATTTGGTCTCCGGGGCCAGCCTGCTACCCTTTCCGTGACCGCTGACTCTTCCCCTAACCGCTTATCGCCCTGTGGTTCAGTTCCTTTGAATTCAGCGAACAAGTCATCACCATGCCATCTTCTTGACTTCGCAAATCTAGCAATCGTGCCTTCCGATCAGTCGTATTTGAGTGCGTACTGTGCACGGAGCACTGTACTAAGTTCTTGGGAGAGTACAGTGTGACAATATATCAGAGTTAATAGACACATTCCCTGCCCCCAGCCAGCTTACAGTCAAAAGGAATCTCCAAAACCCATTGCCTGCTACTCCAGTCCCGTAAGAACTCCCTCCCTTTGGCGGGTGTCCTTGGTGTGAGAGGTTATTGGCAGCTACAGGAAGGTTTGGGGTTTTTTTTTTCTTCTCCGGGAGGTTGTGCTCCTTTCTTGAGGCTCTCTTTCTATTCAGCAACCTGAGATGAGGTAGACAACTGGGTTCAGAAACCCAAGGGACACTTCAGAGCTCTGCAGGAGATGCCAGGACCCAGGGAATAGTACACAGCCCTAAAAGAGGTTCTGCAGTACAGCCATTATGTTAGCTCATGTGAACATCCTGTTGTTTGCTTTGGTCACAGACTCTGGCTCTTGTCTTCTACATGTAACAGTAATGTAGTAATATGTGCTAAACACCTATCTGCAAAATATGAACTAAGCACTGAGGAAAACAATGCAAGTTTGAGAAGCAGGCATGGACGCTAGCTCCCCAGGGGGCCCAGCCTTAAAATAAGAGGGAGAAAGAGGACTGGCAGCAGATATACAAGGAAACATAAAACAGCAAAACAGCAGAGAATGCAAGGACAATGATAGTAAAAAATTGAATTGGAAGAACTAATAAAAAATATATTTGAAGTGAGTCCCTCCGGTTAAATCAGAACAGGGGTATGGTATTGCAATGGGATGAACTTCCAGAGTCTTCTGGTTGCCCACCGAAATTTCCTATGAATCTGTTTTATCTGTGTTATTTTGTATCCTGTAGTCCCTGATGTAGGTGAAGCACAGGATGCAAGTGCATTAAATAACTATGAACTGGTGTATCAGCTATCACACCTGCCAAATGCTGCTTGGGGCTGAATGAGCCTAGATGATATATTTGTGAGGGGTTTTCCATTTTCCCTCAAAAAGCAAGAATAAATCTTCATACTTTCTCAGTTTTCATCATTGTGACACGCTCCAGCTTTCCTAGTACTAACTGAAAAGCAGCAGCGGAAAAGAATAAGAGTTTGGAAGCTTTAGAATCTCTGTGGTGCTGCTGTTTGAAGCGGGCTCAAAAGGTTAAAGGGCAAAATGGAGTGAATATTGCTTAATTCTCGTGTAACTAATAATGCACTTTTTGCCCCAAGGCTGCTGGCTACATTGACAATAAGAGGAATCAAATAAAAAAACATGGCAATCTTCCTGTGGAAGTTAAAAAAAAAAAACAGTAAGAGGAGAAGGTTGTCAGCTATCAGGCCAAACAAGTGTATTTTTCATCCTGCGCTGGTGTTAGACACCTGAGTTTCATCTGAGAAAAATCAGGGGATAAAAGAATTTTCCACTGGAGATTCCTCTCTGGAATTCCCTCATCTCTTATTTTGAATCATTATTGTCTATTAGAATAATAAAAATGTTTGGCATCACAGGAAAGGAGCAGTCTTTAAAGAACCAGGGGTGAAAGTTAGGTGACCATATTTTGGGGGATTTCCAGTGGGCCAAGGGAGAGGGCCTCCTAAGGGATATGGCAGTAAGGTGAGAGACAGAAAAATAGTGAAAACTTGACAGGAACAAAGTCGAAAGTGAGAAGAAATAGGAGAAAGGGGGTATGCAAATACATTTACAGAGGTTACACAGGCATACCGAAAACTATTAATCTCTGCCTCTCAATTGTCGCCTCAGTTTTGAGTGGTGTGGTGCTTGCTAATCTTGTTGTGTAGACTACACTGGCAAGGGCTGTGAGAGAAGTAGCATGGCTTAGTGGAAAGAGCCCGGGCTTGGGAGTCAGAGGTCATGGGTTCTAATCCCGGCCCTGCCACTTGTCAGTTGTGTGACTTTGGGCAAGTCCCTTTGCTTCTCTGTGCCTCAGTTACCTCGACTGTAAAATGGGGATTAAGACTGTGAGCCCCACATGGGACAACCTGCTTACCTTGTGTCTACCCCAGCGCTTAGAACAGTGCTTGGCACATAGTAAGCGCTAAACAAATACCATAATAATAATTAGGGTTTCGACTGGTCCTGGCCCAGAAGTCCTTGGCTCCAGTTGAAGTGCCTGTTGACTTTGGGGTCATTCTTCTGTCCACTTATTGCTATATTGTACTTTTCCAAGCAGTTAGTACAGTGCTCTGCACACAGTAAGCGATCAGTAGATACTAATGAATAAATGAATAATTCTTCCTCTGCCAGGAAGCTGCAGAGAGTGTCTCTTCTGCTGCTGATTGTACCTTTGGAAGAAAAGGCTTGTGCATTTTCTGATCTGCTTAGCATTATGAATCAATAGCATGTATTGAGCCCCTACTGTGTTAAAGAACACGGCCTTAATTTCTTGGGCAAGTACAGTATGCAAGCCCTGCCTTCAGGGCTCCTCCAATTTTTGAAGAGACGCAGTTCAAAAATTGCAGAAAGAGAGACCAGTAGGGGAAATATGTGAACTTAAATGGTAAGGGGACTGTAGAAACTTAAGTGCTTAGGTGGTGTGGAAGGGTTGTAATGACGGTTAGGAGATTGGAAGTGGAAATAAGGTTGTAGTTAGTCGGGGGAGGCTTTCTGAAGGAGACTTGATCTCCCAGGGGCTTTGAAGATGGGGAGAGCTTCACATATGAAGGGGGAGGGAGCAGAGGGTGAGCAGGATTGATGGCAGGAGAAATGAGAACCAGACACGTTGAGTAGGTTAGCTCCAGAAAAAGGTAAACTGTAATCCGGGGTGCAAGCCGGGGAGAAGAAAGTGGGTAAAGCTGATGGATGGCAATGGTCGGGAATTTTTGCTTGATGCGGAAAGGAATGAGCAACCGATGGAGATTTTTGAGGAGTGGGGAGACTTGCAGAGTCACATTTTAGAAGAATGGTCTGGACACCGTGCGGTCAGTGAGAGGAGGCTTTATTACTGAGAAGCAGCGTGGCTAAATGGAAAGAGCATAGGCTTGGGAGTCAGAGGTCATGAGTTCAAATCCCGGCTCCGCCAATTGTCAGCTGTGTGACTTTGGGCAAGTCACTTCTCTGTGCCTCAGTTCCCTCATCTGTAAAATGGGGATTGAGACTGTGAGCCCCCCGTGGGACAACCTGATCACCTTGTATCCTCCCCAGTGCTTAGAAAAGTGCTTTGCACATAGTAAGTGCTTCAATACCATTATTATTATTATATAATAAGTTGGAATGGGACAAGTGCCGAAACCAGCATGCTGGCCGTTTGGGTGGAGAGGAAAGGATAGATTCTGGAAACGTTGTGGAGGAAGAACTGATAGGATTTGGTGACAGACTAAATGCGGGGGTTGAAAGAGGGATGAGTCAAGGGTAAGAAATGGGAAAAGTGTTGTCAACGAATTTGGAAATAATAATAATAAAAAATGATTATTGTAGGGGTTTTTTTGTGAAGCACAATGGGCTGTTCTAAGCACGAAGGTAGATATGAGATAAGTTGGACACAGTTCCTTTTCCACATGGAGCTCCTGGGTGTAAGTAAAATGAGGGGAGAGGGAAACGAGGAGCTGGTTCAAGAAAATGATTATGGAATTGGTTAAGCACTTACTGTGTGCCAGGCACTGTTCAAAGTACTGGGGTAGATACAAGATAATCAGGTTGGACATAATCCCTGTCCCACCCAGGGATCACAATCTTAATCCCCATTTGGCAGATGAGGGAACTGAGGCACAGAGAAGTGAAGTGACTTGGCCAAGGTCACGCAGCAGCAAGTGGTGGAGCTGGGATTAGAACCCGTGACCTTCTGAAGGCCCGTACTCTATCCACTAGGCCATGTGACGGGGGAGGGAGAGGAGAGGTGACTTTAGATATATTGAGTTCGAGGTTCTGAGACATCCATGTGGAGGCAGGAGGCAATGGAAAATTGCAGAGGAGAGAGAGATCAAGGCTAGTGAGATTTGGGAGACATCCACATAGAGGCGGCAGTTGAAGTTGAAGATCAGCTCCCTGAGCGGATTAGTTTAAATTAAAAAGAGATGGGGTCCCCACGGTTAGGAAGCGCCATCGAGAAGAATTGGTGAGAGGTAAGGGAAGAATCCATTGAGAACAGTGTCAGGAAAACCAAGTTTTCGGAAGATAGCGTTTTCGGAAGAAGCGAGTGGTCCGTGGCGTTGAAGGCCAGCCGAAAGATCGAGAAGGGTCAGGGCAGAATCTGTGATATTTGTGAGTGGTCTCAGCAGAGTGAAGGGGCGAAAACCAGATTGCAGAGGGGCAAGAAAGGAATAGGCGGAGAGGAAGTGGAGGCAAGGATATATACAATGGGGCCGTAGCTGTGTATGCAATGGGTGCAAAGAATAATTTTTTAGACTAGAAGAGGTGTGGTCGTGTTTGAAGGCAAAGTCGTCATCATAGACTGAATGATTCATTCATTCAGTCGTATTTATTGAGCGCTTACTGTGTGCAGAGCACTGTACTAAGCGCTTGGGAAGTCCAAGTCAGCAACATATAGAGTCGGTCCCTACCCAACAACGGGCTCACAGTCTAGAAGGGGGAGATCCGTGTGCAGATCACTGAGCACCAGCCTGCGTAGGTGTTAACATAGAGCTAAGGCATTAAGGTATTAGGATACAATTCACAATTGTGGAGGAACGACGGAATACAAAAACATATTAAATATATTTTCTTGATGAATTTGGGGAAAGCCCTTCTGTTCCTGTTTTAAATCAGAATCAGATTTCTCCCTTGTCCAAGTGCATTTGGCTCATATTTGTGTCCCCATTTTTTTTGTTTTGTTTTATTATATCTCAGCCGGTTACACAATTACAGCCTTTTAATGGCAAATTCCCATAAGGGTGAAGTAAATTATGCTTTGCCTCAGGAAAAAAACAAACCACCCAAAAGTAGAGAATGAGGGATCATTCTCAGTTTAACTTGCTAAGAAACTATTTGGTTGCTGACTATTATTAATATTTATTAATAAAGCCTGGTCAGATGTTTTCGCTTTTTTAGATTTTGAAAATGTTAGAAGTCATTAGAACCCACGCCTCCTCCATCCTTCAGATTTGTGAGCAAAGGTATTAAATTGAAAATCATTTGTTCTGAGTTTTTTGCCTGCTGTAGAGAAACAGTGTGTGCAAGGTTAATGCATTCAGGGCCGGTTCTGGGCTCCGGAGCCAGATTTGTACGTGCAGATTCTCATTCATCTCTAACGCGTGCTATCCCCATCTGAAATCCGTTTGTTAATGTGGTGTTAATAAGAGTGCTGTTGATGATAGCCAGGTTGGATGTGCATGCAGGGTTTCAAAAGGCAGTTGCGACCATCCAGGGAACCCCAGTTCCTCCGGGAAATGGTTCCTTCCTCTTCATCCGCATTGAAGGGGTTCAGATAGGAGGGAAGATGGTGATGTTGGCTGGCTCGGTGTCAACAGATGAGGAGGGTGAGTCCCTTGATTTAGTGACTCCTCTCTTCCCTCAGCCCTAAGTGGTAGCCTTGGCTGGCCCTCTGGTCCTCTGGTGGCTCCTCTTTGCTCTTTCTGTAGGGGGAAGGCTCCATGTTTGAACCAATAAATGATTTTTTTGTGCTTTGAAATCATTTTTTGCAACTAACAGGTAAACACCTTTAGAATCTGATTTTGGAGATACTAACTTCAGTTGGCTGGATTATCATGTCTCGGATACCGGTTAATGAACTCTGAGGGGGTAACGGCAACATCTGGAGCACAGTATTTCCCTTTTAGGGACCGGATGGTTTTATTTATTGAAGGAAACAAAAGGGTGTTTCCTTAAAGGGGCCATCTTTCATAGAGTGCTGATCTTCGATCTGGAGTTCTCGCCAGTACTCCTGCCCTCAGCCTGAATTTCTCAACATTGTCTCTGTACCCCTGTCTTTCTGGGCTCAAAATCTTGAAGTCTTCAACACCCATTGTGTCACCAAATCCTGTTGATTGTTCTTCAGTGAAACTTATCCTATCTATTCTTTCCTCTTCTGGGTTTATTCATTCGTTCAATCGTATTTATTGAGCGCTTACTGTGTGCAGAGCGCTGTACTAAGCGCTTATTCCTCACATGTGGCGTGCTGCAATGCGCAAAGAAATCAGGACTCGAGACTAGTCCAAGTAATGAAACATTGCACGCTGGACATCATAGGATTTGACCACCTTTTATTTTATTCGGCTTTTCCACAGCGGCCTACAGTCTGACTTGAGAACCTTAACCGGCTCCTTTTAGAACCGAATGTGGCTCCCAACCTGGAGGGCTCCTGCCAGGCACCTACATTCAATGAATTAATCAATCAGTGCTATTTATTGAGCACTTGAGAGAGTTGAATTAGAGAAGCAGCATGGCCTAGTGGAAAGACGTCGGGCCTGGGAGTCTGAGGACCTGTGTCCTAATCCCAGCTCAGCCGCTTTCCTGCTGTGTGCTCTTGGGTAAGTCACAACTCCCCTGTGCCTCAGTTGCCTCATTTGCAAACAGATTCAGTAGCTGCTCTCCTCCTACTTAGACTGTGAAACCTCTGTGGAACTTGGATTATGTCTGACCTGATTAATTTGTACCTACTCCAGAATGTAGTACAGGGCTCAATGGTAGGGGCTTAACAAATATCACTAGTATTTTTATTATTGTTACTATTACAGTAATAATAATAATAATAATGACGGCATTTGTAAGCGCTTACTATGTGCAAAGCACTGTTCTAAGCGCTGGGGAGGATACAGGGTGATCAGGTTGTCCCATGTGGGGCTCACAGTCTTCATCCCCATTTTACAGGTGAGGGAACTGAGGCCCAGAGAAGTGAAGTGCCCAAAGTCACACAGCTGACAATCGGCGGAGTTGGGATATGAACCCATGACCTCTGCCTCCAAAGCCCGGGCTCTTTCCACTGAGCCATAGTAGGCTGGGTAAACCCGACCCCTGTCCTCAGAATGCGGGGCCGCTATCGCGCACAGCAACAGTGCCGCGACCTCCCTAAAAGCCATGGCTGTGGGTGGCCCGTCGCTCTCGGGGGCAGGAGGGAAGGGTCAGCGATTGGCAGCTCCCCAAACGTGTATCGGCAACAGGCAACTGTCCCGTGGCACTGCGCTAGGCACTCAACCCCAGCAGAGAATGATCCCAGACCCCTGCCTCAAAGGCCCTGGGAGGGTTGTGGGGCATGGCAGACTTTCCCGGGTTCATTAGGCCCATGCCATTTGGGCCATCCGCCATCCAGGCCGTGGGACATTCGCCCCGTTCTGCCCAGGGAGGGATTTCCGACTTCTTCGCCAAAGGGAATCCCCTAGAGGCTCCTAGGGGCTGGCAACTCTTCGGAGCCGGGAGGGGAAAAAGGAATTGGAGAGCTACAGGCGAGGACCAGGCAGGTGCTGGGACGGATCTTAGATGGGTTGGGAAGCCCTGCCCCCCGCACGGCGGAGCCCAAACCCGCTGTTGGCTGCAGATCGGGAAGGGTTGGTGTTCGTCCTGCTCCGAGCCGGGGAAGACTCAGCCCACCGGTCTCCGGAGACCTTGTTGCGGCCTCGCTCCTGCCCGGGCTTTGAGCTTTCTTACTAGCCCCTCTCTCAGTCCTTTCCGAGGCGTCCGTTCAGTTGGGATCGTTCCGCTGTCAGCCTCAACAGCGTGCGTTGCGCATCCGATGCACGTTAGGCATGGTTTGGGAGAACAAACCTGCAGGAAGCCCCGTCTTCCTTGCCCTAAAGCCTATCACATTACACAGTAAAATCTATAGTTGCAACCTTGGAAAATGTGGTACATATTTTTTTACTCTATTTATTTTATTTGTACGTATCTGTTCTATTTATTTTATTGTGTTAGTATGTTTGGTTTTGTTCTCTGTCTCCCCCTTCTAGACTGTGAGCCCGCTGTTGGGTAGGGACTGTCTCTATATGTTGCCAATTTGTACTTCCCAAGCGCTTAGTACAGTGCTCTGCACATAGTAAGCGCTCAATAAATACGATTGATGATGATGATGGTCACATGTGTACGTAGTTGTGCAATGAATCATTGACTTGATGGGAACTAACTGTTTTGGTTCTCAGGCCCAGAATAATAGTACCGTAATAAACATGTAGGTATAGATATAAGCATAAACTCACAGACATCTGTGGGCCTCTGTGACTATATTTTCTGCCCTTTTCTATGACTCTAGGTATTTATACCAGGTTTCCTGGAATCTCCTTCTCAGTCTTATCAATGTCTGTATATATTTGCACACCCACATGTATAAATGTGTGCACATACAGTTGTATTTTATTTGAACATGCTCTTTTAAATGTATGTACAAAAAGTAGTCACAGACTTTTAAAAAAGTCATGCTGGTCATATCTCAATCGACAAATAGGCAAAAAAAAAAAAAGAGGATAACCATCCCCAGTTTCTCTTCAACCACCTTTTTTGTATTTGGTTAGGGAAAATCATTTGTTCAAATGCTGCACTTCTCTTTGCTTACGCCTGACAGCTTTTGCATACTCTAAACAAGGGGAAATACTCTAATACGATTTCACAATCATTCTAGCATGCAACCAACGTATGATTCGGGAGGGAACAATTGTTTTTTTTTATTAATTTAAGGGCAACATCTGGTTGTATAACTTTTTTCTTTATGTTTGTTAAAGCAGCTGGTCCTCCTGCCTGAATTTTGTCTTCATCCTTCAGATCTTAGTTTGATCATTTTTTGTTTTGTTTTGTTTTTAGTTTTTTTGTTTTGTTGTCTGTCTCCCCCTTCTAGACCGTGAGCCCGCGGTTGGGTAGGGACCGTCTCTATATGTTGCCAACTTGTACTTCCCAAGCGCTTAGTACAGTGTTCTGCACACAGTAAGCGCTCAAATACAATTGAATGAATGAATGAATCATTTTCCTTGGGGATGTGGTTGCACTAGTTTGCTTTATCCACAGATTGTTTTGCTGCCTCTTTGTTGTTTTGCATCTGCCATTAATAATTTGGGATAAACTGGCTCCAGGGTGAAAAAGCAGTCTTGAAAACTATGTTTAGAAGCATTCTATTTAAAAACTTCATTTTTTTTTTCCCCCATTTTAGGGGCTGGAAATCCAAAATGCAAAGTAGCGATTGTCATGGGGAGAAATAAAAATTCTGCCTCATCTAGGTAAGAAATGAATCGTGACTGAGAAGTGGATAAGTTCAGTCTCACAAAAGTGGTTTTGCATTTTTGAAAGGCTAGAATCTAAATGGAAAACATTTCAAGTGTGATGCGAGGTTTTTGTTGTTAGCATTTAGTAAGCATCTATTATAATAATACGCTGTGCTAAGTAGCAAAGGTGTTACTAGACATAGTCTAGGACTTTTAATTCATAGCCGAAGACAAAAAAATCTGACTTTTAGATGGAGGAGTTCATAAACCAGGCAGATGAACATCATTAAATAAATATGCCCACAAAGTAGTAGTTCAAGCAAAGAGATTTAAGAGGGTGGGAAGGCTTGAGGGATTCCTGGAAGTGGATTTTAATGGGAAATTGCCAGTTGTTTTCCAAGGAGTCACTGAGCACTTGTTGGAGAAGGTGGAATCTTCTTGAATGATGGAAAGCATGTTGAGCCAGAGCAAGTATAGGGTGTGGTGTGATGTATTTGTGATTCATGGTTATTTTTCCAATAAAATAAAAAATTAGAACAGTATTTGGAAGGCATTCTACAGCTTTGGTCCTAAATATGTTTCTCTGGGGGATTGCTGGAAAAGAGAATCCAAAATCATATGACTTCCAGTGTTAACTCCAAAAATACATTCCACTTGAAATGTGAAACAGCAGTTGCAGTCCTATATTTGCTGTAAGCAATAATCTTAAATTTAAAAATTTTCATCCATCTGTTTGAGCAGTCTCAAATTATGCATGAAAAGCTTTTGTTGAAAATCAAGTTAAAATGACTTAAAAGTCTCCCAAGTTCCTCTTTCAAAGCTGCATTGTGCTTCCTTTGTTGTATAAAATCGAACTTGCATCTTTCACTATTTTAGTCTTTATTTGTGTTGTCTCCATTTAAGATACATTGTTTCACGCCCTAGAATCACATTTATTGCCTTTTTCTTTAACAGACACCAACAGCACAGCATGATCCTTGTTCCTTTAAACACACCTGGAGTGAAACTGATAAGACCATTGTCAGTTTTTGGATATATGGGTAAGTGGGGAAAATAAGTCCATGTATTAATAAATCGCTAAGATCCATCCTTTCCTCTCCATCTACACTGCTCCCATGTTAATCCATGCACTTATCCTGTCTGATCTCGATTACTGTATCCACCTCCTTGCTGACCTCCCTGCCTTCTGCCTCTCCCGACTCCAGTCCATCTGCTGCCCAGATTCTTTTTCTACAAAAATGTTCAGGACATGTTTCCCCACTCCTCAAGAAACTCCAGTGGTTGTCCAACCACCTCCACATCAAACAAAAACTCCTCCTGTTGGCTTTAAAACACTCAATCACCTTGCCCCCTCCTTCACCTTGTTATTCTCCTATGACAACCCAGCCCACACACTTGGCCCTTCTAATGCTAACCTTCTCACTGTTCCTCAGTCTCGTCTCTCTCGCTGCCCACGTCTTGCCTCTGGCCTGGAACACCCTCCCGCCTCGTAAACATCAATTTCTCTCCCCCACATCAAAGCCATATTGAAGGCACGTCTCCTCCAAGAGGCCTTCCCTGACCAAGCCCCCCTTTCCTCTTTTCCCGCTCTCCTCCGCGTCGTCCTGACCTGCTCCCTTTATTCATCCCCCCGCTTCCAACGGCACTTATGTACATATCTGTAATTTATTTATACTAATGTTTCTCTCCCCCTTCTAATCTGTAAGCTCTTTGTGGGCAGGAAATACCTGTTTATTGTTGTACTCTCCCAAGGGCTTACTACAGTGTTCTGCACTCAGTAAATACCAATGAGTGAATGAATGAATGAATGAGGGTGTGGGGCAAACTGCACTTAGGGAAGTTCAGCTGATGCCTTGACATTTTTTGTGGCCCAAGGTACCGCTGGTGCCAGTTCTCAATTATTTGTGCTATTGAAGATAGACTGATAATCCCCAAACCTGTCACTCTCCTTGGAATCCTATTCTGGCTCTTAATCACCACTTCAATCAAATTTCAATTCCTTTAGAAACATTAGCCGTTTTCTTCCTCCCTCTCCCCAACTATCTCTCATGACTATCCAGCTCGTGCTCTCTACAAACACAAACCTCAGCAATCCATATACTGCATCCCTCCCCTCCTAATTCTCCAAAACCCACTCTTAGTCCTGAAGATTTTTAGATCTCTAAGCGCCAAATCTTTCATGAAACCTCTCCGAACTAGCCCCACGTGGCTGCTGGCATGAATTATTTCGCCATCTTTCTCTTCTCTCCGCTTTCAATGCCTAACACTTTTGTAAACATCATTCCTATCCTTTGGGAAGCTTTTGGATATAATTCTGTTTTTTTTTCCATTAGGCTGAAAGCTTTCGTAAGGAGAGGAATGATCTCACTCAGCACTGCACAATGTGTAATAGAGTATCCTGCCGATTGAAAGTTCAGTACCTAATAGTGACTGGATGGTTGACTGCCACACTTGTGCAGTCTATTCAACTCAATCGTATTTATTGAGCGCTTACTGTGTGCAGACCACTGTACAAAGTGCTTGGGAGAGTACAATATAAGTTGGGTGGTTTGGAGCCTGGCTATCTTCCAGGATCTCAATGTTGGACTGTTGGGTATGATTTCTAGATGATCCTTATTAAACTGCTCAGGAAAAGCAAGTTATATATAAAGTCAATCATTTACATTGGTCTATTATTTGTGGGTCTTATTCCCAAATATTTTACATTTGTAGATAATATTCATGGAGGCCATTTTGAGATACATTTCAACAGAGTGCGAGTCCCTGCCTCCAATTTAATACTAGGTGAGTTTTCTTAACTTGTTTAGAAATGAAGATAAGAGTATCACTAGTACATTTTGGTTAAGTGTAACAAAATTATGCACAGTCTAGATCAGTCATTTAAATGTAGTTGAACTACATTTAGAAAGTTTCTTCCTTTTTTGGAAAAATGTCTAAAACGTGTTTCAGCATGTGTTAAACTTGGCAAGGAAAAACTAAAATTCAGAGGGATTACTACTGTCCAGAAAAGGGTTGTATCATATTGTTGGAATTTTTGGCCCCCACACTGTTTAATAATAAACTTCTAATTCAACATCAAATGAAGTGTGAGGGATGTTCAGAATGAAGGTCTTTGCTTTTAAACACTGTTGTAGATCTGGCATGAGTGCTTCACTTAGACATCTCTTTTATACCGCCTACCATTTTGTACATTTAATTTTGTTGGTTGACTACGTTTGGCTTTTTTTTTTGGCCGGAGGGGGTTAAACCCAAAGAAGTTCCCCCAAATGTACAGAAGAAAAGTCTTACCGCGTGAAAGTTATATCTAGTGGTCCTTAAAGTTGTTTAATTTGATGGCCACTTCAGTGGGGTAAAACTCTCCACACATTTCAGTTTTGGAGATGTTCATGTCTAGGAATGGGATAGGGAGACAGAAAGGAATAATAATAATTGTGGCATTTATTAAAAGTGCCAAACATTGTTTTAAGTGCTGAAGTCAAAAGGTCATGGATTCTAATCCCAGCTCCCCCAATTGTATGCTGTGTGACCTTGGGCAGCTCACTTCAGCTCTCTGTGCCTCAGTTCCCTCATTTGTAAAATGGGGATTGAGACCAAGAGCCCCACATGGGACAAGGGACTGTGTCCAACTCAATTTGCTTGTATCCATCTCAGCGCTTAGTACAGTGCCCGGGACATAGTAAGTGTTCAACAAATACCTTCATTATTATTATGAAGTAGATAAGTAGATTGTAAATAGACACAAGATAATCAAGTTGGACAAAGTCCCTGTCCCGCACAGTTCTCACGATTTAAGCAGGAGGGAAAAGGGGTATTGAATTCCCATTTTACAGATGAGGAAACTGAGGTAGAGAGAAGTTAAGCGGTATGCCTAAAGGCACACAGCAGGCAAGTGGCAGGGCTGGGATAAGAGCCCAGGTCCTCCGACTGAGAGGCCTGTGTGCTTTCCACGAGGCCGAGCTGAGGTCGTTATTCTCAGACAGTTGTCCAAGCATGCCGTGACTAGACTGAAAGCTTTACAGTGGCAGCTGCATTCTGAAAATAGCACCAGAAGTGCAATTTCAGGGAAGGCACTGCAAAAAAAAATCTTCTGGAGCACAGCATTTGGTGGCAGAGCACCCTCAAAGGTGGGATCGGGAGAAATATTTGTTTTAGTCGAGGTGAAGGTCTCTCCATTTGGGGCGTGCAACATTCTGCCAAAGAATTTCAGAAGCCTTTCTTTCAAATGCCAAGATAAATATTTCACAGTATCCTGGATATACTTCGTGGTGGTGTGTGTGGAGTCTTTGCGTACCTAAATGAATTGCAGATAACCCCTTTTCCTCTCTCTCAATCCCTTCTTTTGTTTAGGAGAAGGAAGGGGATTTGAAATTGCTCAGGGCAGACTGGGGCCAGGACGGATTCACCACTGTATGAGATCAATCGGCTTGGCTGAACGGGCTCTGCAGATCGTGTGTGAGCGGGCTGCTCAAAGAGTAACTTTTCAGAAGAAACTGCATGCTCACGTAAGAACAAAAAAACATTTTAAATCTTCATTTTCCTTCTCCCACATAGAAAATGAAGTGTGTTAGGTCTCATCTAAGTGGGTCGTTATTCTGTTGTCCGGAGTAGGAGATATATCTCAGGAAACAGAAGCAAAAAGCACGTCCTCTCTGGTTCCGAAGTAAAAGGGAAAGTATTTGGAGTGTGTTGTCTTTCCAAAGCTGTTGAATACCTTTTGCAGATTGGCATTTATCTCACCGAAGTGGTACACAGGGCCATGATTCAGGTGGAAACTAGTGTTGTTGTTTTTTATAATTGAAGCATTTCAATGAATTCCTTCTCTCTCTCTCTCACCAACAGTAACTCAATAGACACAGTGGCTCCAAAAAGATTTACGTTCATCACGAGAGTATTTTAAAAGGGGGAAATATGAAGTTAACTCGATAGCGTAAGAATAAATGAATTAACGCCGTAGTTCGTCCCAAGCCGCAGGACCGAAATCTGTTTCAGTACTCTGAAAACCAGTAGGTAATACAGGCTGCCTATAAAGAAGGTTTGGCTTGCATTTACCATTTCAAAAACCTTGGGCCCATCAGACGCCATGTGTCTTGGCACTCTGAGGTACCTTTATCTGAAAAATGTAGGTGAAGTGCAGATTCAAATTCATACGACCGTTTAACGTTTAAGACAGGGTTTGGACAAAGTGGTAATCTTCACCCAGAAGAAACCTGTATGTGTAGAAGCGTCAGAAGGGAAAAGTGAGCACCAGATATAGAGAGAGAAATGTTGGTCTTGGATTTCTAGGTGAATTTTGAACTTGGAACTACACAATACCCCCTCTATGTAAGCAGCTAGCAATTGGCTAACTGAAGTGGGGTAACTTGATAAGGGAAGGACAAAGGTTGCAGAAATGCAGACTGCACAGTGGTGGGAAACAATAGCATCATTCAGATCATCAAGGAGTCCAGCAGAGTTAAGGCATCACTTTTTGAGGAAAGGACTGATGCTTCACAACAGGTTGAGGCAGAATTGCCAAGGGGGGCACCCTCTTAGAAACACAAACCTTGATAATACTATCAGCACCCCCATTCCAGTAAAAAAGGGCAATGTTCAGCTTCTTTCTTGGAAAATACTTTCCTTCCAAGTCGAAGATATTTGTTTCTCTTCCCTTCTTACAAAATAGCAAGAGTTGCAACACTACAGTGTTCCACGAACAGGCCTCCAGATTTCTGTTAAAAAGCGTTTGATTCTAGCAGATTAAGCAGCTCAGCAGAATCCAAGAAAAGATGGAGGATCACTTGATTGATAATGAAGGGAGCCCATTTAGCAAACATCCGGGGAAGGGAATTCCATTACTTTGAGAGAGCCAGAGATTCCGCACAGCTGCCTGTTAAATAGTCCCATTCTCTAACCAGAAAGTTTGTGAGATATTTTCAATCAAAGGTTATATGATACGGCCAGATTTAAAATGAATTAACCATCACCAGTTGCTCCCGTTGCTCTTTGGGACTGAATAATAATGATGGTATTTGTTAAGCGCTTACTGTGTGCCAAGCACTGTTCTAAGCGCTGGAAGCTTCAGTCAGTAAGGTCTTTAACAGATATCTGAGTACTCATTCGTTGCTGTGCTCTCCGTTTAGACACATCAGGGGAAGAACGGTGTCTGTGTTGCGGACAGAACCTTAAGTTTCCAGCCCAACAAATCCGGCCCGTTTCAGGATCAGATCAACCCGCTGAACCAAGTGGAAACTAGTGACCAGCAAAATTCAGCTTGAGACACCGACTCCAAAGTTCATGGTGTTTCCATTCGCGGCTCTGGTTAACCAGAAATCTGAAATCTGTCAGACGTGCCGGCCACCCCGGCCGATTATCTCAGCATTCATTCTTGTCCTCGCACTCCCTGGTGTCTCACTCGCTATCCCCAGGACTCTGTTTGCCTCCCGTTACTGCAGCAGTAGCTCAGGACGAGCAGCAAACAGGGCACTTATTTTGACAGTCAACTTTTAAACAGTGAAAGACCCAGCACTGAATTTATGATAGTGGACTTTAAATAGGCACTGCAATGTACGTAACAGGGACGTTTCTGTGATTTTTTCCCCCCTTGTAACAGCGTTATACCAAACAAAACTCTGAAAGTGTGATAATGATCTTCACACCCAGAACGTCCTCTGATTACGTCCTCCTTCCCTTCCCCACAGCACCTGTATATATGTATATATGGTTGTACATATTTATTACTCTATTTATTTATTTATTTATTTATTTATTTATTTCTTTATTTCTTTATTTATTTTACTTGTACATTTCTATCCTACTTATTTTATTTTGTTGGTATGTTTGGTTCTGTTCTCTGTCTCCCCCTTTTAGACTGTGAGCCCACTGTTGGGTAGGGACTGTCTCTATGTGATGCCAATTTGTACTTCCCAAGCGCTTAGTACAGTGCTCTGCACATAGTAAGCGCTCAATAAATACGATTGATTTATTGATTGATTGATTGATTGATTACGTTTAGAAGAACCTTAGAATACTCATTTTTGATTGTCATCAGCCATATTGAATTTTGCCACTTTGACCAAAACTGTGGGAAAAAAATCCATTTTTTTCATGTACTTTTCATTTAAGCAGATGATGTGCTTTTCCAGCTGCAGATCCTTTCAGGGTCCCTGACCTGATTAATGCGCCTCTACCCCAGTGCTTAGAACAGTGCCGTGCCCACAGTAAATGCTCAGATAGCATCGCTCAACAAATGCCAACATTTGAAAAAACTGAACCCATTCTCGCTGACTGTGGAAAAATAAATTGGAATTGTTGGTTTCTGGGTCTGCTTCACACTTCTAGTAAACGTAGAGCAAACAGGTGGCAGTAAGAGTTTAAGCTCTTTTATTCAGAATAGGGCTGGATATGAAGGGCTGGTTAATCTGAATAACTCTCCTTTACCTTTTTTTTTTTCCATAAAAGTCTCATTTTCACCTAGTCCCATGGTTACAACAGTAGCTGCATGATGATTTGTCTTTAACCTAATTCTGTATTTAGGTGGGTGTATTTGTCACTCAAAGAAAAGAGGAAATTAGTATATGTACTGTGGCATAGATTCTAAAAATTGAATATTTCACAACGCTTGTGTTCTGAGTGTAGGTTGGGGAGTGGAGAAAAATGTCTCTGTTTTAGATCCCAAATAATGTACCTGATCCAAAATGAACTACTTGTGCTTCTAGCTAGAGATGTTCTGGGCAAGAAAAGGTTATCAGGGACCAGGGATGCACAAAAAGAAGTTATGTTGCCCTCCATAAGATGTCCTGCTTTACTCGGTGGCTTATGTTAAAGGAAAAAAGTGACTGGACCATCTTCAGTCTGGTTATTTGAGAAGCAGCATGGCCTCGAGGAAAGAGCAGGGGGCTGAGAGTCAGAAGACCTGGGTTCTAATTCCACCCCCATGACGTGCCTGCCGTGGCCTGGGGCAAGTCACTTGCCTTCTAAGCTTAAGTTTCCTCATCTGTAAAATGGAGCTGAAATAGCTGTTCTCCTTCCTTTCATACGGGGAGCCCCAGGTTATTCAGGAACTGCATCCAGTCTGATTTTCGTGTATCCGCCCTTGTATTTAGTAGTGTTTGGCACATATTAAGCCCTTAACGGATACCGCTGTTATCATTATTTAGTAGAATGGCCTAATTTATTTCAGAAGCCCACAGCCTTGATGTGCAGCTCTGCGAATTGCCTTAGGCCTGTGAGTTAGTGCTGAGTCTCAAACAGAGCAAGGAAGTGTTTTCAAAAAATTGAAACTTTCACCCACACCTCTACTGTCTTTTTATTTATTTGGTGACTCTCATTTTAGGCTTCTAGAATAGATTAACTAATATTCTAATAGAATATTAGAATTCTATTCTATTAGAATAGAATACCCTAATAGAACCGATCCTCAGGAGTATTTTTTGAGTGCTTTCTCTGTGAGGAGCACTGTACTAAGCACTTGGAAAACTATAACAGAGTTAGTAGACATTGTCCCTGCCCTCAAGGAGCTTTGTGGTGGGGGTGGTAGGACAGATACTAAAATAAATTACAGGTAGGAGGAAGCAGTAGAATGTACAAATGTACACATAAGTACAGTGGGGTGGAGGAGGGGGCAAGAGTATCCAACGGCTTAGGTGACAAATAATAAATAATAATCATTATGGTATGTGAGAAGCACTTACTATTTGTCAAACGCTGCGGTAGATACAAGATAATCGGGTTGGACGCTGGCCCTGTCCCGCATAGGGCTCACAGTAAGTGGGCGGGAGTAGGACTTAATCCTTATTTTACAGATGAGGAAAATAAGGCACGGAGAAGGGTTAAGTGACTTTCCCAGAATCACACAGCAGGCAAGTGGCAGAGCCGGAATAAGAACCCAGATCCTAGAGTGCTGAAGAGGCCGTGGGAGTGGGAAATTGGTTTGTGGAAATGAAAGTAAACTTGAATGAGATGTGATTTATTGAAGAGGAGGCAAGTAGCGTTGAATGAGATGTGATTTATTGAAGAGGAGGCAAGTAGCGTCTGCCAGATATGAAAAGGAAAGGAGTTCCAGGCCTAAGGGAGTTGCGTGAGCAAGAAGGTAGGTGGAGGAGAGAAAAACAAGACCGTGAATACACTGCATGAGGAATGAGCTGGAATGTAGTGGAAGAGAAGTGAGGAAAAGTTGGGGTGGGGAGCTGATTGAGGCTTTCAAACACTGGTTGTGAAGGAACTGGCAAACATGGGAGGTTTTTGATCAGCAAGGAGACTGACGCAGTATGATGTTTTAGGAAAATGATGTGATATGATGTGACTTGGGAGGGGAGAGACTCGATGCAGGGAGGAGGCTGATGCCGTTGTCAAATGAGGATACGTCAAGTGCTTGGACCAGCGTGGACCAAGAAGAGTTGTGACGAAAGATCCAACAGGATTTGGTGACCGACTGAATATGTGTTGGAAGCAAGAAGAGTGAAGGATAATGCCAAGATTGTGGGCTGGAGAGACTGAGTGAATGGTGGTAGTGTCAACTTGGAAGGGAAAGTTTGATGGAGGAGCGGATTTGGGAGGGAAAGGAAGGAGTTCAGTTCTGGACATGGTGAGTTTGAGGTGCCGGTAGGATAACCATGTAGAGATGTCTGTATCCTGGGGCATCTCTGCTGGGACTAAGTGCTTGGGAGACCAAAGTACAACCAGTAGACATGGATCCTACCCTCAGGCTATTGACAATATAACAGTGGGAACAAGAGAGTAAATTATAGGTAGGAGGAAGCATTAGGGGGTATCTGGCTTCCTATATTATATATTTTGTTTGCTATTAAAAATTTCTCGGCCTCGGGTTTTTCGTTTTGGTGGTGTTTTTTAAACCACCCTGCTGGGTTATGGTTTGCTCCTTTGTCCACTATTAGATGTCAGACTTCTTTATCCTGTTTCTTGCCGCCCTGACAGGAGGTTATCGCGCACTGGATTGCCGAAAGTCGCATCGCAATCGAAGAAGTGAGACTGTTGACCCTGAAAGCGGCCCACAGCATAGACACCGTTGGCAGTGCTCGGGCAAAGAAAGAGGTGACACCAACCTGACCTAAATCTTGCTCACGTTATCAGTCAGTTACCTAGTTTTCAGTGGTCAGGTCCCACGAACCGTGGAAACCAGAGGAATGCTAATCTAGAAAATTTCAAATCATCCATGGCTTACTTTCAGAAATCGAAATTTTGCCTCTTACTTTTCGACTTCTCACCAGGAAGTCCTTGTTGTGATCAAGTTTCCAAAATACAGATAAGTGATTAAGGGCTATTTTTTAGTAACTAGATAGAGGCGGTCTCCAGTTTTGAAAAGACGACGGCCAATTTTCTAAACCTGGTAGTCATGCGATAGCTAAGGGAAAATTGAGAAAAGAACTAATCTTAGTGAGACTATGAATACAGCATGGAGTTGACAAATAACAAATTATTGTCTGTGGTCTTTTCTGTAATATGGTATCACGTGGGGTGGCTCATGTGGAAAAATTTTCTAGTTTTATAGATAATAAATATTGACATATAAAACTCTGCCACATTGTTTGCTCTCCCCCGAAAGTGAAAGTTCTTTCTGTCTGACATAGATTGCAGTGATCAAAGTGGCCGCACCCCGAGCTGTTTGTAAAGTCCTTGACAAGGCGATTCAAGTTTGTGGAGGAGCTGGACTTTCCCAGGATTTCCCGTTAGCCAACATGTGAGTCACAAATAGTTAATGAACTCGAATTTCCCATAATTTGAAAAGGCACCTGAATTTGGGTCTACGTTTGGGTTTCAGTGCGTCACAGAAACCAACTCACCGTGATCATGCTGCCCAAGGAAGTCTCAACTCCTGTCACCTAACTCCTGTCTCCCCCTACACCCCATTTCCCATTTTGAATGTGGGACTGGGCATTGAGGGAGGAAGAGAGTGAAGTGGAGGAGGAGGAAATGGCATTTTGTATAATATATAAATCTAGCCTTCATTTTCAAAAGTGAGGCTTCAGACACTTTTGTATTACAGTATTTCAGTTTTCCAGACACACTGCCAGAATTGGTCAGCAGATGTAATATTGCCAGGTTGCTATGTTTTTGTCTGAAGCAGGGGGCCTTCTAAACTCGAAATCAGAAGTGATTTGCGGGTGTTCACAACAATCGTTAGCGTATTTAGTCCTGCAGAACTAATGTTCTTAGCTGTACAAATGTAAAAGTTAGTCAGTGACCATGATACGAATACTAGCAAAAGATAATTTTCTGGCCAGATTTTATTTCAGTCGATCCATGGTATTCGAGCAAATATTGGGTTCTAAAGCATTGTATTTAGTGCTGCTTGGGAGAGTGTCGTAGACGTAAGATCCACATTCCTTGCCTTTCATTGGTCTTTGTCTAATAGGGGAGACACACGAAAATTATTTACCCATCGTGGGAGCAAGCAAAAGAATGGGGCTATAGCAGGGAGTAAGGCAACCATATCAGAATGAAATAGCTGAATAAATAAATTGGTTGTCCAAAGAGAAGTATACATATGTATCAAGTGCTAAGACTGGCTGTTTGGTTGCTGTGACTGGGTGTAATCAGGGAAGGCTTTCTGGAGGAGGTGAGATTTTAAGACGTCTTTGAAAATGAGAGAAGGGGCAATGTGAGCATGAAGTATGAAGAACAGTTATGGGCGTAACGAAGAGGGTGACTGGGAGAAGAACAGCTGAAAAGGATGCAGAGGGGGAGCCAGTAGAGGATTTTGAGGAGCGGTGAGATGTGGGCTGAGCAGTACCGCAACCTGGTGATTTGGGCAGCAGTGTTGAGGTTGGATTTGGGCCTGGCTGGGTGGAGAGGGACAGATACACAAATGTTCTGGAGGAAGAATTGGTAGGATTTAATTGTAGATCGGCTCCTGAGAGCCGAAAGACAGTAAGGAATTGACTAACATAATCATTTGGGGCTTTTACTTCCAAATCCTCCCCAACCCCAATCTCAGCTGTCGCCCTTTGACAAGTTAGGCCGCCAGTGCTCCCGTCCATGCCTGCTGTGCGGGATTGCCGCAGGATGCCCACCCATCTCTCCCTCCTCTCCCACTACTTCCCAGCCTGCACCCTTCACTCGTGAACAGGCCTCGTTCTCTCTCATCATCAACCTCGTGTTCGCACCTTCCCTCCGGACTGGAACTCCTCCCCCTTCAAGCCCGATAGAGCAGCATCCCCATGTTTGCAAAGCCCTAGTAAAATCATATCGCCTCCAGGAAGTCCTCCCTGAGTAACCTCTTATCTCCCCCATGTCCCCGCTCCCTTCTATGCCGCCTATGCTCTTTAACATTTACCCCGCATCAGTTATGCAGATATCCTTATACTCCGGTGCTCCCCCCATCTAACTTCCTTTAATGCCTGTCTCCCTCCCTATATCGTAAGCTCCTTGTGGACAGAAATCCTGACTTCCTGATTGGGAAGCAGCATGGCTTAATGGAAAGAGCACACGTTCTAATCCCGGCTCTGCCATTTGCTTGATGTATGATTTGGGGCAAGTCATTGAACTTCTCTGTGTCTTGGTTGCTTCATCTTTCAGTGGAAGGGACCGTCTCTATCTGTTGCCGACTTGTCCTTCCCAAGCGCTTAGTACAGTGCTCTGCACCCAGGAAGCGCTCAATAAATACGATTGAATGAATGAAAGAGAGAGAAAGAGCCTTAACGCCGCAGGGACAGGGCTGCCACATCAGTCGATCCATCATATTTATTTTACTTAACATATTTACTATTCCATTTATTTCCCTTCAAAGCCCTACTGAGAGCTCACCTCCTCCAGGAGGCCTTCCCAGACTGAGCCCCCTCCTTTCTCTCCCCCCTTCCCCTGCCCCATCCCCCCGCCTTACCTCCTTCCCCTCCCCACAGCACCTGTATATATGTATATACGTTTGTACAGATTTATTACTCTATTTTACTTGTACATATTATTCTATTTATTTTATTTTGTTAATATGTTTTGTTGTCTGTCTCCCCCTTCTAGACTGTGAGCCCGCTGTTGGGTAGGGACCGTCTCTATATGTTGCCAGCTTGTACTTCCCAAGCGCTTAGTACAGTGCTCTGCACACAGTAAGCACTCAATAAATATGATTGAATGAATGAATGAAATGGGTATTCAATTCCTGTTCTTCCCCCCTCTTAGACTGTGAGCCCAATGTGACAGGGACTGTATCCGACCTGACTGTCTTTCAATCTACCCCGGGACTTTATTTATTTATTTATTTTGCTTGTACATATCTATTCTATTTATTTTATTTTGTTAGTATGTTTGTTTTTGTTCTCTGTCTCCCCCTTTTAGACTGTGAGCCCACTGTTGGGTAGGGACTGTCTCTGTATGTTGCCAATTTGTACTTCCCAAGCGCTTAGTACAGTGCTCTGCACACAGTAAGCGCTCAATAAATACGATTGATGATGATGATGATGACTTAGTACTGTGCTTGGCACATAGTACACTCAACATATACTAGCGTTAATGTTATTATTATTACTTCCAAGCACTTAGTACAGTGGTCGTCACACTGTAAGTGCTCAATAAATACTGTTAGTTGATGGGAACAAATATCCCATCAGCTCAGATTTTTTCAGCTCTAGGTATACCTACCTAAACTGCTTACCTGTGTGTGGTTCTGTTTCCTTCAGGTATGCCGTGGTGCGCTCTCTGCGCATAGCCGATGGTCCCGACGAAGTCCACCTCTCAGCAATTGCAGCAATGGAGCTGCGCGATCAAGCCAAGCAGCTAGTTGCAAAAATGTAGAGCAGAGTAGCTTAGGCATTACCATCTAACAGCCTAGGGCAAACTTAACAATTACGGCGGATGTTGAGCCTCTGGATTTTTTTTTTCCTAAAGTGGTGGTAATGTTGCAGGAGCTTGAGATTCTCTAGAATCATGGACGTTTGTAAAAATGAAAAGATAATCCAAATTCAGCTTTTGAATATTATGCCAACACGAAAATAACTGATTGCCAACACGGCTCTGGATGTTTGGCGTAGATTGTAATGTGTTCGGATAAATGGTCCTTTGTAGTTCAAGGGCAATTTAGAAGCTGTGAATGGTCTACAGCAAGCAAATGTCTCGAATGATCTGCTACCTGACAGATTTATATTTTTCTTTCGTACTTCGTAAGCTCTTAATTCCTACTGATAGATCCAAGAGTAAATGCAAGTGGAAGGAAATTGTATTTACTTGGATTTCAAGATCAGGGCTAAGAATAAGCATATATGATGGTTTTGACTGCCTTGAAATTATCAAATTTTGTAAGAGATTTTAATGAAGGTCAGCATGCAATTTTAAACCTCCTAGAAGAGTTTAGCAAATCGAGGGACAGAATTGATCATATTTTTCATTACCACCTCCTTCAACATATAATTTTATCTGATAGCATAACTACTTTTTAGATATTTTCTAGCCTGTCGGGTCTACAAATGACCCTGACTGGAGGGGAAGGAGTGGTGTATGTAAAAAGTTCCATTTTAACCAACTCTGTTTTCTCTGGAGGAGATTCTTTAACAGTACAATCATACAGGAAGATTATTGTTCTCTGAGGGTTTGACAGGCGAAGATATCACTGTTGAAATAGAATGGAAATGATGGTTTCTGAATAAAATAATTTTCATTCATTTTGTTTGACCGGAAAGCATTCAGGTTCTCTGTCATGCTGAGAAGTAATTTACCCTTTATCTTGGAGTAGTAAACTCTCAAGGGAAAGAAGAGCAGCTACATCTTAAACAGTTTGATCCTTTTGAAATGTCCTGTTAGAGGGTGGCAACATTTTTGAGTAGTTGCTCAAAAAAATGCTGATTTCTCCCCTTCTGTCATCAGGGGACGTAGTTTTGTCTTTCCTCTGTTCATGTTGTTGATCAGGGAATGGTGCTCTTGAAAATGGGCTTGTTGTCCAAGAAAAAGGGACATCAATATCTGGATAAGTTAAGACAGCCTGTGGCTGCTGACATTGCAGTTCATTGTTGTCTTCTCTACTATGACGGAGGCTTTCACTTTGATATTCCCTCAAAGTGGTCTACCAGAAAACATAGGGTGCTATTCTTGTTTTTGGATCGGCTGCCCAAGAAGGTTCTTTTGAAATGCTCTGCCATTCTGGAACTGAAGAAAATCAAAGTGCCCGGGGAACCCATTCAGCCCATTAGAAAGTGGCCTCGCGCATCTCCCTGGGGGCAGGCGAAGAGCTGAAAGGCAGCATTAAGCTCCTGCCACACTAGGAAGTGACCGATCATGAAGGGGTCCAGAAAAATCCATTTTCCAATCAGGAAATGGCCATCGTATGCCTCTGGGAAGCATCTAGTAAGCAGGTAAGACCATTCCTCTTTCTTCGAGTGAAAGCCTTTTCATTATATGGTGAAAGTTCCTTAATAATAATAATGATGGGATTTATTAAGAGCTTAATATGTGCAAAGCACTGTTGTAAGCACTGGGGAGGTTACAAGGTGATCAGGTTATCCCACGGGGGGCTCACAGTCTTCGTCCCCATTTTGCAGATAAGGTAACTGAGGCACAGAGAAGTGAAGTGACTTGCCCGAAGTCACACAGCCGACAGTTGGCAGAGTCGGGGTTTGAACCCATGACCTCTGACTCCAAAGCCCGGGCTCTTTCCATCGAGCCACGCTGCTTCTTAAGAATCAGTGGTATTTATTAAGCTCTTACTCCGTGCCGAGCACTGTACAAGTTCTTGGGATAGTGCAATGTAACAAAAATGGAAAAAAAAAAACACCCTGCCACTCTATGATACCAAGGAAAGAAAATGGATAACATACGCCTTTCAGAGAAGAAGGAGAATCATTAATTTCTTCCTCGCTCGCTTCACCTTCCCAATAAGGGAGAGCAGGGTAGCTCAAGTAAGGCAGTGCTGCTTCTTAGCTGCCCTGAGGGGAGGAGCTTGAAATCCTCTCCTGAAAGGAGATTGGGGGATTAGCTATAGATTTGTATTATCAGAATAAACAACCTAGGCTGTAGGCAAAGAATGTATAGTAAACAGTGAGTAGTTAGCTGTTGGTGTGTGTTTATAAGGTGTGGGAGAGGAGAGAGCTTGTACCTGCAGAGTTAGAAGATCAGGAGATTCCAGAGCAACCTTGACATGAGTTAAGGAAGCAGTTTGGGATATGATGCGTATGGCTGGCAGCAGTGAAGCTGTTCAGCAAAAAGCAGTTTTAGGCGTCCACAGACGTACAACTGAACAAGAAACAGGATGCCGTTCTGGTTTTAATTAGGACGATTAATCACGAGTTGACTCTTACTCACAGGGACATTACCGGCACTCGGCGTCGAGGGAAGTCAAGAACCTGATTAGAGACGAGACCACTTAGGATGAAAGTGTTCGAGTTTTCCCGTTGAAGAAGCATCCCAATGAGGTGAAGAATGGAAGTAAGCCACTTGAGCCGGAATGAAATGGTCACAAAAAGACTCCCGATTTTCAGCATCTCCTACCCGCGTTTGTAGGTCTCCCGAGAGAAAGTGCCCGTTTACTCCTTAGCTGGATCGAAAAGGAAAGATTCAAAAATGAAAAAAAATCAGCCTAGACAAGGGGCTGCACCCCAAAGTCAAAGAGAAAGGGATGTCTTTTTGAAAGCCTTCGGTGATATCTATTCCACAGTCCCGCCTTGGAGGCTTTCGCTTTACCAAGTAAAGCGGAGACTATCGACAGGCGAAAGCAGGCAGCGAGAAAAACTTATTTTGGCCCCGCTTTACATAAGGCACATGCTGCTGCCCTTTCAGCATCTAAGTTCTATAAAGGCAGGTCACATTTCTCTATTGCAACACTTAAAATGCTATGGGCAGTAGAATTGAAATGTAAGAAGTTAGAATTTTATAACAAGGAGGATCTCGATGGATTAGAATACCAAGAAACCTCCTTGTGAGGAGAGCTTTAAAAGTCAACTCTCCAGGGTGATTCAAAGTCCTGGAGGCCATGGGCAACACTAAGTCTGTGAATCCTTTGGGAAATAAAAACAAAGCCATGACTCCATACCACCATGGTTAAGCATAAAATGGCATCTGCAGAATGTGGGAACAAGTAACTGTCCTATGGTAATGGGGGCATGATTTAATCATTAAAATACCTCTCTATCTTTGTTAAAGCCCTCTAATACTTATTAACAGGATGTTTTGGCTTCTGGACATCTGGGTCCCACGAAGTTTACTTACTGCGTTTCAGTTAGGTTACACAATCAAAATAATTGTCTGTTCTCCAGGGCACTAGAATTGACCCCTTCCAATCAAAAAAAGGTGTAACCCATGGAACGAGGGGAAGAACTAACCACATGGATTACAGCAGAACCCGAGCTAATACTTTACTCCTTATACACAACAGGAGAAACTGGCTACTGGAAGTCCTCGTCTTGTGACCGCTTGAGGTGAAGAGCTCTTCCGACATTTCTGCATTTGCGCCATTTCAGGAGCTTGACATTAAGCTAATGAGGTAACGGTTAAAATAACAGCACTTCACAACTTAACCGATCCCCCAACACCTCATTTTTCTCTCAGGATCATTTTCAGCCGCTGCTGCTGCTGGCCCATTTTCACCCTCCGTCTACTGGCCAGTGGGGGAAGAGTGGAGCTAATAATAATAATGATGATGGTATTTGTTAAGCGCTTACTACGTGCAAAGCACTGTTCTAAGCGCTGGGGGGATACAAGGTGATCAGGTTGTCCCACGGGGGGCTCTCAGTCTTCATCCCCATTTTACAGATGAGGGAACTGAGGCACAGAGAAGTGAAGTGACTCGCCCAAAGTCACCCAGCTGACAGTTGGTGGAGCCGGGATTTGAACCCACGACCTGACTCCAAAGCCGCTGTTGTTCCGCTGAACGATGCTGCTTCTGAGCTGCCTTGGAAAGCTTCCCTGTCTGGTGATTGTTGTATTGTCCTCTCCCAAGCATTTAGTACAGTGCTTTGCACATAGTAAGCGCTCAATAAATGCGACTGAATGAATGAACAGATGGTGGAGGAAGGAAATAGCTGCTACAGCAACAATGTCTCAGGGCCCATCTCAATACCCACCTCTAGTAGGGTAACAAATAAGAGAATTGAAAACCAACCTGATCAGCCACCCCATGGGTGTGATATGTCCACAGTGGCATCATGCCAATACCTGCTGGGTGCAGGCCACTGAATTAAGAAGCTCAGGGATATTCAGTGGCAGTTTAAAAAAAAACAAAAACCAAAACAAAAGCCTTATTATCTAATCACATCATCATCAATCGTATTTATTGAGCGCTTACTATGTGCAGAGCACTGTACTAAGCGCTTGGGAAGTACAAATTGGCAACATATAGAGACAGTCCCTACCCAACAGTGGGCTCACAGTCTAAAAGACGACATCACATCTGAGGCTAAAGCTCTGAACCAATCTATTAGAGGTGATAAGGCCAAGGCCATCACTAACTGAAATCCAAGTTCAAAGTTACTTAAAAGGCCAACTTCCCCCAAGCAACCCCAACTCCCCTGGAGATAGCATTTTTAGCCTTTTAACAACCACAGTAAAATAAGTGGCGGTGCAGTCACGCCTCTAAACGAAAATCGCTGAAGCAACTGAAACTTAAAGGCAAATATTGAGCCCAAGTAAGCTCTTCATACAGGCACAGGCGTAGGTACCTATCGAGGGCTATTTTTAAAACAGTTTTGAATCAACCGGCCTCTTTGATTCACACGAGCAAGCCGGTGAGGCTTCCCACTCACCACAGAAGTCCGGCAAAGCGATTCAGACAAAATTTCCCGTTGTCCGGGCAGTCAGCCGGTCACGGAGTTCAAACGTATTCTCCCTCCACTTTCCTGGAGATGGCTGCCTTCCGTGTTCCCAATCGCATTCCGAAAGAATGCAGGGGAGGACTG
Organism: Tachyglossus aculeatus; assembly: GCF_015852505.1. Lineage (NCBI taxonomy): Eukaryota > Metazoa > Chordata > Mammalia > Monotremata > Tachyglossidae > Tachyglossus > Tachyglossus aculeatus. The sequence goes on along the minus strand of NC_052067.1, from coordinate 35,806,096 downwards.
GACACCCATTAGTAATCTCCCCTAAATGCAAGGCGGAAGATACAACTGGCAGGAAAAGGAAAAACCCCAACCTGGGCTCTGCACGCTAACAGGCAAACAAAAAAGTGAACTGGGGAACTGGGCTTCTTTGCCAGTGGGGCACCAGAAAGCCACTCAGCGCAGACTCCCCACACTGGGAGAGCTGGGTAAACCGATACTCTGGGCCTCAGTTCCCTCATCTGTAAATTGGGAACAACCTGATCACCTTGTAACCTCCCCAGCGCTTAGAACAGTGCTTTGCACATAGTAAGCGCTTAATAAATGCCATCATCATCATCCCACATCATCATCATCATCTCCCCCTCCTCCCCCCTCCATCCCCCCTGCCTTACCTCCTTCCCTTCCCCACAGCACCTGTATATATGTTTATACATATTTATTACTCTATTTTACTTGTACGTATTTATTCTATTTTATTTTGTTAATGTGTTTTGTTATGTTCTCTGTCTCCCCCTTCTAGACTGTGAGCCCACTGTTGGGTAGGAACCGTCTCTATATGTTGCCAACTTGGACTTCCCAAGCGCTTAGTACAGTGCTCTGCACACAGTAAGCGCTCAATACGATTGATTGATTTCCCACAGCACCTGTATATGTTTGTACATATTTATTACTCTATTTTACTTGTACATATTTATTCTACTTATTTTATTTTGTTAATATGTTTTGTTCTCTGTCTCCCCCTTCTAGACTGTGAGCCCACTGTAGGGACCGTCTCTATATGTTGCCAACTTGTACTTCCCAAGCGCTTAGTACAGTGCTGTGCACACAGTAAGCGCTCAATAAATACGACTGAATGAATGAATGAATCCCTCAGCGATGATTCGAAAAGTGCTTACTATGTGCCCAGTACTGTAGTAAGCACTTGGGTAGATAGAAATCAATGAGATTTTACATGGTCAGCAACATGGGGCTCACAGTCTAAGGAAGAGGGAGAGCAGGAGTCTTATCCCCATTTTGCAGGTGAGAGAACTGAGGCCCAGGGAAGGGAAGTGACTTACTCAAGGTCTCACAGCAGGCAAGTTGTAGAGCTGGGATTTTATAACTGACTCCTAGCCCTGTGCTATTTCCAGTAGGCCATGCTGTTTCTCAGTTACCTATAAATATAAAGGTAATTTGTAAATGCTAATTTGGGAATCGACAGGGGGCAAATGATGAGGTACTAAAAGCAATGCTGTCATATTGAGAGGAAAGTTGAGGGATTGTTAGCAAGGGGGCAGAATCAATGGAATTTGAGTGCATGCTTTGTGCACAGCAATGTACCAAAGTTGTTTTTTTTTTTTAATTTAGTCCAGTTTGAATTCTGGCAATCAAATCTCTTCCAGTAGGAATTTCTCACATTTTAAAGACCTAACAACGGTAGTAAAATACAGGATCCTGAACTTGAAATATGGAAAAATCATTTGTGCACTGGTGAGTTCAACGTGCATTTCAGGCAGCAGCAAGGATCTGTTGTTCATGCATTCAATTGCATTTATTGAGCAGTGTTTGGGTGCAAAGCACTGTAATAAATGCTTGGGAGACTACAATTGAACAATGAACGATGCATTCCTTGCCCACAACGAGCTTACAGTCCGGTAGGAGATTGACTCATCCCTGCCACTTCACTGTGGGTCATCTTGGACAACGGCCCCGTTGTCCTCTCGACTTTCCTCACAGGCATTTCAAGACGATAAACTACAGTGTGTAAGTCTATGCAGTAAAAGCACAATGCAAACAAAAAAATACTTTAAAGTGATGAAGCTCCTCTCCCTATAACCAAAACAAAGACCACTAGCCCTCAGGAAAAGGCTCATTTTGCACCCTATCCTTTACCTTATACCCACCTGGCCCTAGACACTCCAAAATCCTCAACTAAGCCTTTGATATAAGAAATATCTCTAAATTGGGTTGTAGGTTTCTGCTGCTGCTGCTTTGTTCTTATGCTGTTGCCATTTGTTTCACGCGAATGGACTGGCATCTTTCTTCACTTCTGAACTAGGTTTTTAACTACCTGAGGGCAGGGATGTTATGTCTTTCCTTTATAACTCCCGCCAGTGCTCACTCGGTGCTCAGCGCTTATGGTGGAAGCATTATGGGGCATCCCTTAACACTTCAACAAAATACTTGCCCCCTCCCTTCTTCCCTCCCTGACTTCCATCTTCAACTGTTTGCTGTCCAATGGCTTCTTCCGTACTGCTTCAAAAACACGCTCGTGTCTCTCCTAGCCTAAAAAAAAACCCCTCCCTTGTCCCCACGGCTCCCTCCAGTTACCACCCCCTCACCCTCCTACCATTCCTCTCTAAACTCCTTGAGCGAGTCGTCTACACCCGCTGTGTCAAGTTCCTCTCCTCCAATTCTCTCCTTGACCCCCTCCAAGCTGGTGTCCGTCCCCTTCACTCCACAGAAACCGCCCTCTCGAAGGTAATAAATAATCTTCTTGACAAACCCTCCACTCCATCCTAATCCTCCTCGACCTCTCAGCTGCCTTCAACACTCTTGACCGCCCCATTCTGGAAACATTATCCGACCTCGGCTTCACAGACAATCAATCGTATTTATTGAGCGCTTACTGTGTGCAGAGCACTGTACTAAGCGCTTGGGAAGTACAAGTTGGCAACATATAGAGACAGTCCCTACCCAACAGTGGGCTCACAGTCTCTCCTGCTTCTCCTCCTAGCCCTCTGACCGCTCACTCTCAGTCTCTTTCCCAGGCTCCTCCTCCGCCTCACATCGTCCTAACCGTGGGGGTCCCTCAAGGCTTGAGTCCCCTTCTATTCTCCGTCTACACCCCCTCCCTTGGAGAACTCATTCACTACCACATAGTAAGCCCTCAACAAATACCCCAATAATATACTTATTATTAGGCAGTCCCGTAGAGGGGGCGGAACAGAGGAAGGTGAAGAGGAAGGTGAGAAGCAGCGTGGCTCAGTGGAAAGAGCCCGGGCTTTGGAGTCACAGGTCAATGGGTTCAAACCCCGGCTCCAACCAATTGTCAGCTGTTGACTTTGGGCAAGTCACTTCACTTCTCTGTGCCTCAGTTCCCTCATCTGTAAAATGAGGATTAAGACGGTGAGCCCCCCCGTGGGACAACCTGATCACCTTGTAACCTCCCCAGCGCTTACAACGGTGCTTTGCACATAGTGCTTAATAAATGCCATCATTATTATTGTTATTATTATTAAGAGATGAAGGACCAAGCCCCCTCTTGGATGTTAACAGTTTGGCCTGACACACTGATTAGCTAAACTCTTCCTCTGTTCTTATTGATCAGACCTACCTTTTCCCAGGAGGCTCTAATTGCCAGGAGATGATAAGGACCTTCAGGGTTCAGATTACTACCAGTCCCCATTAAGGAAGGGGTTATTGTAACCTCCCCAGCGCTAAGAACAGTGCTTTGCACATAGTAAGCGCTTAATAAATGCCATTATTATTATTATTATTATTATTATTATTATTATTATTATTAAGAAATGAAGGACCAAGCCTCCTCTTGGGATGTTAAGAGTTTGGTCTGATGCACTGATTAGCCGAACTCTTCCTCTGTTCTTATTGATCAGACCTGCCTTTTCCCAGAAGGCTCTAATTGCCAGATGATATGGACCTTCAGGGTTCAGATTACTACCAGCCCCCATTAAGGAAGAGGTTATTGTAACCTCCCCAGCGCTTAGAACAGTGCTTTGCACATAATAAGCGCTTAATAAATGCCATCATTATTACTACTGTTGTTATTATTAAGAGATGAAGGACCAAGCCTCTTCTTGGGATGTTAAGAGTTTGGTCTGACGCACTGATTAGCCAAACTCTTCCTCTGTTCTTATTGATCAGACCTGCCTTTTCCCAGGAGGCTCTAATTGCCAGGAGATGATATGGGCCTTCAGGGTTCAGATTGCTACCAGTCCCCATTAAGGAAGTGGTTATTGTAACCTCCCCAGCGCTTAGAACAGTGCTTTGCACATAGTAAGCGCTTAATAAATGCCATCATTATTATTATTGTTATTATTATTAAGAGATGAAGGACCAAGCCTCCTCTTGGATGTTAAGAGTTTGGCCTGAAGCACTGATTAGCCAAACTCTTCCTCTGTTCTTATTGATCAGACCTGCCTTTTCCCAGGAGGCTCTAATTGCCAGGAGATGATATGGACCTTCAGGGTTCAGATTACTACCAGCCCCCATTAAGGAAGAGGTTATTGTAACCTCCCCAGGGCTTAGAACAGTGCTTTGCACATAATAAGCGCTTAATAAATGCCATCATTATTACTACTGTTGTTATTATTAAGAGATGAAGGACCAAGCCTCCTCTTGGGATGTTAAGAGTTTGGCCTGACGCACTGATTAGCCGAACTCTTCCTCTGTTCTTATTGATCAGACCTGCCTTTTCCCAGGAGGCTCTAATTGCCAGGAGATGATATGGACCTTCAGGGTTCAGATTACTACCAGCTCCCATTAAGGAAGAGGTTATTGTAACCTCCCCAGTGCTTAGAACAGTGCTTTGCACATAATAAGCGCTTAATAAATGCCATCATTATTACTACTGTTATTATTATTAAGAGATGAAGGACCAAGCCTCCTCTTGGGATGTTAAGAGTTTGGCCTGACGCACTGATTAGCCGAACTCTTCCTCTGCTCTTATTGATCAGACCTGCCTTTTCCCAGGAGGCTCTAATTGCCAGGAGATGATACGGACCTTCAGGGTTCAGATTGCTACCAGTCCCCATTAAGGAAGGGGTTATTGTACAGATAATTAGTGGTTCAATCCCCTTCAGCCCTGAATCCATAGTGGCATGAACAATTGTGCCAGCCCTCCATACCAGCAAGGAGCATCAGGGGAATAGGGGAGCTGAAATGCCTAAACTGATGTTCCGTCCGTCTCATTTACAGCAAAGTGCTTCCGAAACCTGGCTAAAAGCAAATTTAGAGAACTTCCGAATCCGGTTTGCAATGGCCCGGTGACCTAATGGATGCATTCTGGCTGCATACATCTGCTTGAAGGTAATCCTAATTCAGTCATCTTCCTAAATTTCTCTTTTGGAAAGTTTAATTTTATGGGTAAAGAGCTAAACAAATTTCCCCAAGGGCTGATTTTTATAAACATTTGTGGAATCGGTCTTCGTGTGTCCTTAACATAGAAGTTGAAGTGAGTCACTCCCATGTTGACTTAGGGTCCATCATGAACATTTCTGGAAAGAATCAATTTTAAGTGGGGGGTTCCTTCCCTCCCCAAAAGGCCCCTTTTCTGCTTACACACACGGGCCCAGCTCTGATTCTTATCAATGCTTCAGTAGTCAGAAAAATAACTTTTTCTGAGAATTACATATCTGCTTAGACCCTTTATTTTATAAACATCAGAGTTGGGAAATATATATAAAAAAAACCCATACACAACCACAAACCAAGTAGTTTTATCACAAGAAAATACTGACATCTTATAGTGCAGCATTTTCAGGAACTGTTTCGTCCTACGACCTTTTCACCCAAACAAATGAGTTTCCGTCTTTTGGATGAAATAAGGGATATACCCCTTTGTACCTTCTTTTGGGCACTCACTCTGGAGGCTGGTGGCCATTTCCAGGTGGCCTAGACTACCACCCAGGCTAGTTCTTGTATCTCAGAGTCTCCTCCTGACACCCGCTCATCCATCTTCGCTGCCAGCGTTCACCTCCCCACTCCCATTTCCTCCTTCCCTTAGAGCAGGTGAGAGAGAAGCTAGTCAAACGCCTTTAAATAACCATTTCTCTTGGTTAAAAAGCCGCTGAGGCCCCCTTTTCCCCGGCTCGCTCTCCCTTCCGTGTCGTCTTTGCACTTGGATCTGTGACCTTTGGACATCTGATATTCGTCTCGCTACCCAACCCCATGGCACTTATCTTTGCATTATTTATAGGCAATTACTTATTTACATTAATGTCAGTCTCCCTGCTCTAGACTATAAGCTCATTATGGGCAGGGAACATGTCTGTTAACTCTGTTGTTTCTGTGCACATAGTAAGTGCCGAATGAATACCACTGACTGATTAATTGATTGCAAAAACTCAGAGGGAACCACCCTGAAATTCACCTAATCGATCCTTTCATTCATTCAATCGTATTTATTGAACGCTTACTGTGTGCAGAGCGCTGTACCAAGTGCTTGGGAAGGACAATTGGGCAACATATAGAGACGGTCCCTACCCAACAGTGAGCTTACAATCTAGAAGAGGTCTCTCCTTAAAGGTCTCTCCTCTGATTTGGGCTCAGGACGAAGTATCAGCTCAGTGTCGTAAAGGATCTAGCATCGTTGTAAATGTGGGGGTCCCTGAAATGATATTTCTCTGGCTACAAGATGTATCCGTTTCCCATCTTTGTGAGAAGTTTCTTATAATATTAGAGAGAAGCAGCGAGGCTCAGTGGAAAGAGCCCGGGCTTTGGAGTCAGAGGTCATGGGTTCAAATCCCAGCTCCACCAATTGCCAGCTGTGTGACTTTGGGTAAGTCACTTCACTTCTCTGGGCCTCAGTTACCTCATCTGGAAAATGGGGATTAAGACTGTGAGCCCCACGTGGGACAACCTGATCACCTTGTATCCTCCCCAGTGCTTAGTACATTGCTTTGCACATAGTAAGCGCTTAACAAATGCCATTATTATTATTATTATTATTATAAGCAATCATAAATTATAGCTATTTCTCAGTGGTGTCTTTAGTTGCCTATCAGCAAGTAAACTGAACTACAGCATGGAGGTGCTGCTGGAAAAGGGGTTCTGTACTTACCTGTTTCCAACTCTCCTTCAGCGCACCTCTACAGCATTGGTACCTCTCACTCGTAGACGTGTCAATCTGCTTCAGAAAACTCCTACAAGGGGTAATTCATTTAACTGGCTCAGAGTGCATAATGCACTACAAAGCCTATCCCAATTGCTCAATAAACGTGAACTCGTTTCTTTCAGTGGACTCAGATCAAACCAACACCCCCAGGTAAATACTGACTTCAAACCTTTCCCGATCTCGTAAATTCCTAGAGGAAATACTGACCCACAGGTTGCCTCTGTCCGCTTTGCTGGGTACCAGTCTAACTCGGCCTTCATCCCAAATTCAAAATCTAGGGTAACCTCCCCAGCGCTTAGTACAGTGCTTTGCACATAGTAAGCACTTTATAAATGCCATTATTATTATTATTATTATTATCTAGGGCCGAGGCAGACAGGTTTTATCATATGCTAGAAAAGCCTCTCATAAGACTAACAATTGGTCCAAGAACATAGATGCCGTCAGTAGTAAACTTCCAGTTCCAGTACGGTTTCTTTGAAGGCCTGGGTTTTTGAGAAAACAGACCGCCAAGCAGCCGAGAAAAAGGGCCCGAGAGTTGAAGATCAGGGAATGAGAAGCAGCTAATTCTCTGAACGTCTCTTATGGCCGGAACCGCTCTGTTCCCCAAACGCTACAAATGGAGACACACTTCCAACCCCCTGTGAAGTCCACCCGTTCCCCTTTATTTAACTCATGCTCCCTCTTTATCCCACCCTTAGCCTCCTCAGTATCTGTCCCTATTTCCTTCCACTCCATCTTTTCCTTGACACCGCAGTCATTTCTCCCTCTGCCCTCCGTGGACACTTCAGGGTCTTCTTAGTTCATACCTCGGTCATCCTCCACCCTGTTTCGATTTTCTGCTATAACTTTTCCCCTCCTGTGGTCAAACACTTACGCATCACTCTCCCCAACCCAAAAGGGTCTTTCCTCCCGTTAGCCGCCCTCCTTTCAACTCTCCATTTCTCTTCCTCCCTGTACCTCCTCAGGGATTTATAATTATTGCCAGCTAGAAATCCTTGATTAATAACCACACCAGGCGTGTCTCTCCTCCGAGTGCCAACGTAACTTAAGCGTTCGTGTGGCAGCATTCAAGTAAAGGTAAAGAATAAGGGACACCGCAGCTGCAATCCTCACGGTCTAGCCTCCGGATTTATCACCTGAGCCTCTCTTTCGAGCTGGACAGGAAACTCTTCAAGACTGATGTGGAGTGGAAGAAAAGTGTAGAGATGCCCCGAAGACCAACGGTCACCTTAGACTAAAGCGCCTTTTGCCAACTTCAAATTGCAGGCCACCTTGACCCGCAGCAACGGTGGCCTTTACTTGGTGTTCGGGAAGACACACCTAAGTCAAATAGGATATCAAGGGCACTTCTTCCTCCCGGGAAGGACTTCAATACCCTGAAAACAGGCCTTTTTATGACCAGAGGTAAAAGCCAAAGCCACTTAGTGGTAAAGAATGAGTTGCAGCTTAACATTCGGGTCTTGCATTAAGGAAAGGCTTTTTGGCCCTTTTAAATCAGCAGCCATGATTTACTCAGAAAGCTTTTTCCCCAGTTGGACAGGAACACTGCTAGTTGAAGGAAGTGTCTGCTTTTATAACCAGCAAGCTGAGCTACTTGGAGAAGGACCAGGTGCATCTGTTTTACATTTGACTAATCATCTGTTTCTATGAAACTCTCCAGCCAAATTTTAGGCCGTACAGTTCATGCTGGCAGAAATGCCAAAATACTTTTGAAAGTCAAAAGCATCATCAGTTTTTGTTTTTTGTTTTTTGAAAAAATGGCATTTGTTAAGTGCTTACCATGTACCAGGCACTATATTAAGCACTGGGGTAGTTTCTAGACTGTGAGCCCACCGTTAGGTAGGGATTGTCTCTTGTCTGTTGCCGAACTGTCCAAGCGCTTAGTACAGTGCTCCGCATACAGTAAGCAATCAATAAATACGATTGAATTGACTGAATATAAGCCAATTAGATGGGACACACACAGTCCAGGGCCCACTTGGGGCTCACAGTCTTAATCTCCATTTGACAAATGAGGTAACAGGCCCAGAGAAGCAGACGAGCAGCAGAGGTGGGATTAGAACTCAGGCCCTTTGACTCCTAGGCCTTTGGTCTTTCCACTAGTTCACACTGCTTCCTTCTTTTGGAGACTGTGAGCCCACTGTTGGGTAGGGACCGTCTCCATATGTTGCCAACTTGTACTTCCCAAGCACTTAGTACAGTGCTCTGCACACAGTAAGCGCTCAATAAATACGATTGAATGAATGAATGGAGGCAAATGGTAAGCCCAGACCCAATTTATAGAAATGGAAATGTACTACTAATAATAATAATAATGATGGCATTTGTTAAGCGCTTACTATGTGCAGAGCACTGTTCTAAGCGTTGGGGGGGATACAAGGTGATTAAGTCGTCCCACTGGGGGCTCACAGTCTTAATCCCCATTTTCCAGATGAGGTAACTGAGGCTCAGAGAAGTGAAGTGACTTGCCTAAGGTCACACAGCAGACATGTGGCGGAGCCGGGATTCGAACCCATGACCCCTGACTCCAAAGCCCAGGCTCTTTTCCACTGAACCACGCTGCTTCTCTAATAAGCAGACTCTAGTAATAGGCATGATTACAGAAAACCACCAGAATATAATTAGGCATAACATTTTAAAGTTAGAGAGCAGCTTGAAAGTCTTTTTTTTCCTAATTCTTACTCTTAAATTGGTCATTTGACTAGGAAATATTGGCCATTTATGCCCTTTCTTTGCCTAGAGATACAAGTTAATGTGAGAAAAAGTTGATTCAAGTTGAAATACTAATTGAAGTAAATAATTTACAGTTCATTCATTCATTCAGTCGTATTTATTGAGCACTTACTGTGTGCAGAGCACTGTACTAAGCGCTTGGGAAGTACAAGTTGGCAACATACAGTTCCTCTGGCTATAGTTTTACTTGGGGATCTTGTATTACTACTCGAAGAAGTACCCCGGCAAACTGTCCTCCCTTACCCGGAAGACCGTTATTTCTGCACTCTGTAATTTGTTTTAGTCCATAATGGTCTAATGCTCACAGACTATACATTTTAAAAAAGTCAAATTTCTTTGGTATTACTCCATCTCCTGTAAACACAGCTGTGGATAAACAGAGCTAAGCATAGATTTCCCTTTAAATAGTCATGTTATATAGTTTCTAGGCAAAGAGCATCCTGTTTTTTGACTGAATTGGATAATATGAGAACTCTGAAACTTACTCACCACTTGTTTTGACAAAGAATTACTTTATAGAGATGCTATCTTATCTATAGAATCGATTTCTAGGATCCAAAACTTACTCGCCACTTGCTTTGACAAAGAATTACTTTATAGAGATGCTGTCGTATCTATATAATTGATTTCTAGGATCCAAAACTTACTCGCCACTTGTTTTGACAAAGAACTACTTTATAGAGATGCTGTCGTATCTATATAATTGATTTCTAGGATCCAAAACTTACTCGCCACTTGTTTGGACAAAGAATTACTTTATAGAGATGCTATCATATCTATATAATCGATTTCTAGGATCCAAAACTTACTCGCCACTTGTTTGGACAAAGAATTACTTTATAGAGATGCTATCATATCTATATAATCGATTTCTAGGATCCAAAACTTACTCGCCACTTGTTTGGACAAAGAATTACTTTATAGAGATACTGTCGTATCTGTATAATTGATTTCTAGGATCCAAAACTTACTCGCCACTTGTTTGGACAAAGAATTACTTTATAGAGATACTGTCGTATCTATATAATTGATTTCTAGGATCCAAAACTTACTCGCCACTTGTTTGGACAAAGAACTACTTTATAGAGATACTGTCGTATCTATATAATTGATTTCTAGGATCCAAAACTTACTCGCCACTTGTTTGGACAAAGAATTACTTTATAGAGATGCTATCGTATCTATATAAGCAATTTCAAGTCAAAATTCAAAATGAAATCTTATGCCAGAAACATCCTAGAACACAGCCAGGAGAAATGGACCCGAAGCCAACAGACGAACGTTAACTTTCAAGAAAATTCAACAGTTCTGGTGAATTCTCCCCTTCTTCCGAAGCTACGGGTAGCCGCCCAAATCACCACCTTCAAACCTGTTGATTTTAGACATTTTCTTTTCAGGAGCGGATGAAGGGAGGGATGCTGAGACCTAGGGATGGTTCCTATTCCTACAAGGCAGACGCAAGCCGGCAGCAGTGGTGAAGGGGGAAGAGGCGGCCAGAGGAATGAGAGAGGGAAGCGAGAGGAGAAGGTGAGGATGAAAGGGATGGCTGCAGTGTTTGCGAATGGTGATCACCTGCCCAAACCAGCCTGATGCCCGAACACAAGGGTCAATTTATTAGCAGCTAATGTGGCCAAACCTGAATGAATAGGGAGGGAAGAAAAATGATCAGGGAATGCCTCCTGGAGGAGGTGGGATTTTCAGAGGGCTTTGAAGAGGGAAGGGAAAGGGGTGCGAGCAAGGGCTCAGGGGTAGGAGCCCCTTATTTTACTAGTCCATATCTATTCTATTTTATTTTGTTAATATGTCTTGTTTTGTTGTCTGTCTCCCCTTTCTAGACTGTGAGCCCGCTGTTGGGTAGGGACCGTCTCTAGATGTTGCCAACTTGGACTTCCCAAGCGTTTAGTCCAGTGCTCTGCACACAGTAAGCGCTCAATAAATACGATTGATTGATTGATTGATTGATTGATTGAATAGAAGCCGCCCGGACTTGGGGCGATGGGAGAGGAAGACCCCCCCCCCGCCACCCCAGGGGACATAGGGTTGGTGAAGGCCCCCAGGAAGAGCCCAGTGCTTATTTATTTATTTTATTTGTACATATTTATTCTATTTATTTTGTTAATAAGTTTTGTTGTCTGTCTCCCCCTTCTAGACTGTGAGCCCGCTGTTGGGCAGGGACCGTCTCTAGATGTTGCCAACTTGTCCTTTCCAAGCGCTTAGTCCAGTGCTCTGCACACAGTAAGTGCTCAATAAATACGATTGAATGAATGAATGAATGAATGAATGCCCCCAGGAAGAGCCCAGTGCTTTTTTATTTATTTTATTTGTACATATTCTATTTATTTTGTTAACATGTTTTGTTTTGTTGTCTGTCTCCCCTTTCTAGACTGTGAGCCCGCTGTTGGGTAGGGACCGTCTCTAGATGTTGCCCACTTGGACTTCCCAAGCGCTTAGCACAGTGCTCTGCACACAGTAAGCGCCCAATAAATACGATTGATTGATTGATTGATTGATTGATTGATTCCAGGGGCCCAGCCCGGTGATGTCACCGTCCACGGGCCAACAGCAGCAGCAGCCCCAGCCCTCCAAAGGGCTCCCAGGTGCCCTGCCTCGCCCCGGCTCTCTCCCTGCTGGGCTTTCCGGCATTCCTTCAGCTTCCCGAGGCGGCCAAGGAATGCTTTGAAGCAGCAGCTGGGGAGGACACCTCGCCTCCTAGTTGACCCTGTGGGCGAGCTACCAACTGATGAGATGATGAGCCCCGGGCAGGAACGTGGCCTGGCCCTGACATTCCTCTTCCTTATTCCTTTCCTCGCCTCCCCAGCCTGCGTACTGTTGGGGAAGGACACCGCCTGTCCCCCCCGACAGCCACTACGGACTCTAGGGGGGAGGAGGGGGTGAAGGGGAGAGAGAGGAGAGAGAGGAGAGAGAGGAGAGAGAGAGAGAGAGAGAGAGAGAGAGAGAGAGAGGGAGGGAGAGAGGGAGAGAGAGAGAGGGAGAGAGAGAGAGAGAGAGAGACAGAGAGAGAGAGAGAGGGAGAGGGAGAGGGAGAGGGAGAGGGAGAGGGAGAGAGAGAGAGAGAGAGAGAGAGAGAGAGAGAGCGCGCGCGCCCGGGCTTGGGAGCCGGAGGTCATGGGTTCAAATCCCAGCTCCACCACTCGTCAGCTGTGTGACTTTAGGCAAGTCACTTCACTTCTCTGGGCCTCAGTTACCTCATCTTTAAAATGGGGATTAAGATTGTGAGCCCCATATGGGACAGCCCGATCACCTTGTATCCTCCCCAGCGCTTAGAACAGTGCTTTGCACATAGTTAGTGCTTAACAAATACCAAAATTATTATTATTAGTCTCTGGGCCTCAGTTACCTCATCTGTAAAATGGGGATTAAGATTGTGAGCCCTATATGGGACAACCCGATCACCTTGTATCCCCCGCCAGCGCTTAGAACAGTGCTTTGCACATAGTAAGCACTTAATACCAAAATTATTATTATTATCCTCTGGGCCTCAGTTACCTCATCTGTAAAATGGGGATTAAGATTGTGAGCCCCATATGGGACAACCCGATCACCCTGTATCCCGCCCCCCCCCAGCGCTTAAGAACAGTGCTTTGCACATAGTAAGCACTTAATACCAAAATTATTATTATTAGTCTCTGGGCCTCAGTTACCTCATCTGCAAAATGGGGATGAAGACTGTGAGCCCCACGTGGGACAACCTGATCACCTTGCATCCCCCCCCCCAGCACTTAGAACAGTGCTTTGCACATAGTAATGCCATTATTATTATTATTATTATTATTATTATTATTATTATAAGCCATGGCTGGCAGAGAGGGCTCTGATGCCTCCACACCGGGGCAGTTAACAAGGAAGGCCCGGAGGAATCATCAGTAAACTCAATTTTCTTGTCGGGAACAGTTGGTATTCACGGATTCACCTGACAGAGGTTTTCAATGACCAGTCGCCAAGGAGCCGGCCTACTAAAGAATGAAACCGCTTCATTTACAAAGCGGTCACTCACTTCCCCCCGATCGACCATTGGTTTTACCGCCCGCACTTCCGTTCTGGTTCTCCTCCTTTCTGGCATTTTCTGCCTCAGGGCTGCATTCTGGATCCCATAATAACAAGATAACAATGGCATTTGTTAGGCGCTTACTATGTGCAAAGCACCGTTCTAAGCGCTGGGGAGGATACAAGGTGATGAGGTCATCCCACGTGGGGCTCACAGTCTTAATCCCCATTTTCCAGATGAGGTAACAAGCCCAGAGAAGTGAAGTGACTTGCCCAAAGTCACCCAGCTAACAAGTGGTGGAGCCCGGGGTTTGAACCCACGACCTCTGACTCCAAAGACTGGGCTCTTTCCACTGAGCCACGCTGCTTCCTGCATCCCCTCTGTTGGGTAGGGACCGTCTCTATGTGTTGCCAACTTGTACTTCCCAAGCGCTTAGTACAGTGCTCTGCACACAGTAAGCGCTCAATAAATACGATTGATGATGATGATGATCCCATCCTCCCCATCCTTTTTACCCTCCCTTGAGGAGCTCATCTGCTCCCACTTTGGTGCAGGTGATCCCCAAATCTAACTTGCTAACCCTGGCTTCTCTCCCTCTCTGCAATCTGGCATTCCTTCTTGACTCTGAGATATTTACCCTTTTTTTTTAAAAAAAAAAAAATGGTATTTAAGTGCTCAGTATGTACCAGGCACTCTGCTAAGCACCGGGGAAGACACAAGCTAATCAGATTGGACACAGCCCATGCCCCACATGGGGCTCACAGTCAATCAATCATATTTATTGAGCGCTTACTATGTGCAGAGCACTGGACTAAGCGCTTGGGAAGCACAAGTTGGCAACATAGAGAGACGGTCCCTACCCAACAGTAGGCTCACAGTCTAGAAGGGGGGAGACAGACAACAAGACAAAACATATTACCAAAATAAAATAAATAGAATAGATATGTACAAGTAAAATAGAGTAATAAATCCGTACAAACATATATCCATATATACAGGTGCTGTGGGGAGGGGAAGGAGGTAAGGCGGAGGGGATGGAGAGCGGGAGGAGGTAGAGAGGAAGGAGGGGGCTCAGCCTGGGGAAGGCCTAAATGTATTAACAAAATAAAATAAGTAGAATAAATATGTACAAGTAAAATAAATAGAGTAATAAATCTGTACAAACATATATACAGGTGCTGTGGGGGAGGGAAGGAGGGGGGGTGGAGAGGGGATGGAGGGGGCTGAGTGTGGGAAGGCCTCCTGGAGGAGGTGAGCTCTCCGTAGGGCCTTGAAGGGAGGAAGAGAGCTAGCTTGGCAGATGTGGGGAGGGAGGGAATAATGGTATTTATTAAGCGCTTACTATGTGCAAAGCACTGTTCTAAGCGCTAGGGGGGTTACAAGGTGATCAGGTTGTCCCACGGGGGGCTCACAGTCTTAATCCCCATTTTCCAGATGAGGGAACTGAGGCCCAGAGAAGTGAAGTGACTTGCCAAAAGTCACCCAGCTGACAACTGGCGGAGCGGGGATCCGAACCCACGACCTCTGACTCCAAAGCCCGGGCTCTTTCCACTGAGCCACGAGCTTACTGTCAATCTCCATTTTACAGACGAGGTCACACGGGAGACAAGTGGAGGGGCCAGGATTAGTCCGTCTTATGCTCAGGCCCACGCTCTCACGTGGATGCCCCTCGGCACCTTAAGCTCAGTATATCTCCACCTGAACTTATCTTCATACGATTGATTGATTAATTGATCTCCCCTCCCAAATCCACTCTGCCACCTAACCTTGCCGTCGCCGTTTAACACCACGATCCTCCCCGCCTCCAAAGCCTACAATCTTAGCCTCGCTGTCATTCATTCATTCGATCGTATTTACTGAGCGCTTACTGGGTGCAGAGCACTGGACTAAGCGCTTGGGAAGTCCAAGTTGGCAACATCTAGAGACGGTCCCTACCCAACAGCGGGCACACAGTCTAGAAGGGGGAGGCGGAGAACAAAGCAAAACGTATTAACAAAATAAAATAGAATAAATATGTACAAATAAAATAGAGTGATAAATCCATACAAACATATATCCATCTATACAGGTGCTGTGGGGAGGGGAAGGAGGTTAAGGCAGGGGAGGAGGGGGAGAGGAAGGAGGGGGCTCAGTCTGGGGCTCACTGTCATCTCTCAATCAATCAATCGTATTTATTGAGCGCTTACTGTGTGCACAGCACTGGACTAAGCGCTTGGGAAGTCCAAGTTGGCAACATCTAGAGACGGTCCCCACCCAACAGCGGGCTCACAGGCTAGAAGGGGGAGACAGAGAACAAAACAAAACATATTAACAAAATAAAATCAATAGAATAGATATGGATATAGAGAAGCAGCGTGGCTCAGTGGAAAGAGCCCGGGCTTTGGAGTCAGAGGTCATGGGTTCAAATCCCGGCTCCGCCAACTGTCAGCTGTGTGACTTTGGGCAAGTCATTTCACTTCTCTGTGCCTCAGCTCCCTCATCTGCAAAATGGGGATTAAAACTGTGAGCCCCACTGTGGGACAACCTGATCACCTTGTAACCTCCCCAGCGCTTAGAACAGTGCGCTTTGCACATAGTAAGCGCTTAATAAATGCCATCATTATTATTATTCTGGACTAGTAAAATAAGGGGCTCCTACCCCCCAGCCCTTGCTTGCACCCCATTCCCCTCCCTCTTCAAAGCCCCCTGAAAATCCCACCTCCTCCCGGAGGCATTCCCTGATCATTTTTCCCTAACCCCCCCCATCCACCGAGTCCTAACTTTCCACCCGAGCCCTCAACAACCAGCCGAAGTCCTTCTACAACTGTGGATTTACATGCGCTGTTGAACCCCGTTCACATCCACATACCGATCTTCCCGTTCTTTATCCGTAATTTATCTTGTGCCTCGCCTTCTCCCGCTGGTTTGCGGGCTCCTTAACGGCCGGGGTCACGGCTGCTAAATCCAGCAGCGAACTCGCCCAAGCGCTCAGTTGAGCCCTCTGCACACAGCAGACATTCAAATTCAGGTAATTGATTGAATTTGACTTGCCCCAGCAGTGTTCGGTCTGGTTAACATTAATTAACCTTTAGGGCCCTCTAACACCTCACCTGTCTGCCGATCTATTTCCCCTTGCTTTTGGGATTTCTGGCTCACGCGTCGTCACTAAACTCACGATATCCCAAACCGACCCCTCAGGCCCTTCTCAGCCTCTTCCTCTGCTTTAAGTAGCGGCCACGCTGCCAGAGGGAAAGATGACACCGGAACGCGCCTCTCATTATCAAGGCAGTCGGATTCCCTTTATTTTTTAAAATTTTTATGTACACGTATGAATGATCTGTATAATGTACATTCCATATAGAAAGCTTTATATACCGGATAATGTATAGAACATTTCACAATTACACTAATCTCTTACGTTAACGCGTCGACTTTTTTTTTTTTTTTTTCTTCTTTTTGCAGCAGCGCCTCTCTTATGAATTTGGTAAAGCCAGTTAGACGTACACATGTCTACCGTGACACTTGAGGAAGGTAACGGGAAGGAGGTTAACCGGAGCGGGGACCGAACTTCGTGTTTCGGGGGGCGGGTGGGGGGCAGCGGGGGGGATCGGGCCACACCTGGAGTGGAGCAAGAACGGGCCCTCGACTGATCTTACCCAATCCCACCGGACTGCGGGTCAACTCCACAGTCACGCTCAGTCAAAAAAAAAACCAATATAAAAACCAGGAAAAAAGCTTCGCCTTTGATTCACAGTCTTGTAAACAGATACCAGGGAACAAAATGTGCTTACGTACAGCAAGAAGAAACAAAATATTCTTGCGTACCCACTTGGGCTGATCCGCAGAGCGCTTCCTCAGGTCGCAACCTGACGCAGCTCGAATCACCCGCTTTTTCCCCCCCCAAATAAAAACAGATTCATAGAAAAGGAATAACACTGAAACGAGCAGAAGGACGGGCAGGAAGAGTTGGCGTCAACGTATTAGGTGGAGGAATGTGGGACTCGTCACCGGCCTTCCCGCGCCCCCGTCGCTCCGTTTTAGCTGCGGGCCGGCTAGCCGAGGTCTCCCGCTTCGTGGTCCACCGGAGGAGGCACGCTGGGCAGGAGCGACGAGGAGGTCCCTGCCGTCAGGTAGCCAGCAACTCCGGGGCCTGGATGAAGAAGGGCAAAAAAAACAAAAAACAAAGCCAACACACATTTATTTTCTCCACCGGCCTCTCCCGCCAAAGGGCGATCGCTTCCGGGCGGTTTAAAAAGCTTAGGAACCCGGTCAAGTTTCCCCGTTTACAAAAAGCGGAGGGAATCATTGTGGGTAGCTCCGTTTTCCGCTGCGCCTTAATTCTGATGAGGTTGGGAATGATTTCCGGCCTAAAGGGCACTTAAAAAAAAAAAAAACGCCGAACCACCGCAGTTGAGCCTCCAAAGACCCACGATCTCTTCTGAAAGAGGCTCCTCTCGATTTGGGGGCCGGAGATCCTTTAGAAGAGAACGTCGGTGTTCGTTCCCAAATGCGCCCTGTGGAATAACACTGAGGAGGAAATTTTTCGGAGCGATCCCACCCTCCTCGGGGGCGTCAAGGTGGGGAAGCAGCCCGGCCTAATGGAATGGGGTTGGAACAGAGCCCGGGGACCTGGAGTTTGAATCCCGGTTCCGTCTCGGGTCTGCTGGCTATGTTGCCGACTTGTACTCTCCCAAGCGCTTAGTACAGTGCTCTGCACACAGTAAGCGCTCAATAAATACGATTGAATGAATGAATGAATGACCTCGGGCCTCCTTAAAGATGAGGAAACTGGGGCACGGGGGAGTTAAGTGTGTCCAAACCGATAATGTCGCATCGGCTTCGGTGCCTAGTGCATAAGCAATTAATAATAAACTATCATCATTTAGATTGGCATTGGTAAGAAATTTAGCAGAGAAGAAAAAAACGAGAGACGGGGGGAAAAAAGAACTAGCCTCGGCAATTGTCCTAGTATTTTAGATTCCAACCCCAAGTTCTTGACCGGATTTCTAATTTCTTCAACAATCATAAAGTCAGTGAAATGCTCAAAGGCAGATTCCCAACTAAACGATAATGATGATCTGATTGGAAAAAGGAGAAGGAGGGAGGGAGGACGGGCCACTACCAAAAATATATTCAATTTACTCAAGAGGTTCACATTGTGCTATGGGAACTACGGTTTGGGGGGAGGAACCAATAGGTCTTGAGAATCTCCCAGAATTGAGTACGAGGGTGATCTGTGCCCACATTTCACCTCGTCAAGCTTGTCTGCAAGGAAGACACTGCCGACGTTAGAAGGCAATCCGAAATCCAGCCAAGGGCGGTACAGAAAGACGTTTGCCAATGTTTCCCAACGTCTACTGTGTTTTCATTCCTTCTCATTTAAACTTTACACTTCCATTTAAAATTTACATTTACTTCACATTCCTTCTCATTTACTTTACATTAAAATACATTGATATTTTCAGATCGCCAGCTTTTCATCAGCATGGTAAAAAAAAAAAACACCACTGTAGAACCCATAGAGAGTCCTGCAGAAGATGACTTTTTTTCTTTCCCCCAGCACAATATATTTCAGTGGGAGTCAGAGGGGCCCATAGCAGATAGCTCAGGAGCATCTAAAGGGTCAAGGCTAGAAATGCAGGGGGAAGAAGGGGTGGCACATGCATTTAGCAAAATGGTATCTACCTGCTTTAGAGAGCTACACAGAAGTTAGGAAGCTGCCTGGCAGAACAGATCTAAAGCCCACTTCTGAGGCGAAGGGGGCTGCTGCCAGTTAGGAGGGAAGGAGAGACACCTGAAGGGGAAAAAAGAAATATAAGCAGCAAGGGAAGTGCTAACAGCAGAGCAGTTCAATGAAGCCTAAGGACAAACGAAGAATCAACACTGGACAAAAGGACCGCAGTCAAGCCTGCGCGCTGAGCTCAGGGATACAGCTCTTGGTGTTCAAGAACAGCTACGGGAGAGAGAGCCGGTAGGAGTACAGCGAGGAAGCCAATATTTTAAGTTTCCCTGGCAGGAAAGAGAGCTCTTTGGACGTTTGAGCGGAAATATTTATCCAGTGACACAACACTATGGGGCTTTGGTGAGGACACGATCAGCAGGATGCTGCAACGTACCCAGTGGCCTCATTTTTCCAGCTCCCTAAAGGCACCTGAGTAGAGAGCCCAGGCTTCCCCTTTTCTTCCCCCAGGCCATGAAGTCAATCAATCAATCAATCATATTTATTGAGCGCTTACTGTGTGCAGAGCACCGTACCAAGCGCTTGGGAAGTACAAGCTGAAATGAAAATGAAGCCGAGGCGTCACCTCCATTCATTCCCAACAAATAAACGCCCTGGACCTTTGAGAAAAGACTCCATCTAAATTGAAGATTTTAAAAACTGCCACAAAGTGATTTCTCTTTTGCCAGTCACGCAGTCCCACCCTCCCCAGACAAAAAAAATCCGCAAAAAGCCGAATTTTATGGATAGAAGAGGGGGCCTCGGAGCCAATTCATCCATTCAATCGTATTTACTGAGCGCTTACTGTGTGCAGAGCACTGTACTGAGGGCTTGGGAAGGACAATGAGACCACGCGGATCTGTAACCTCTTAAATGACGGCTTCAGAGGTGTAAGCATTAGGAAGATTATTCACTGCAGTCACAGAATCCCTGCAGGGTTCACGGCGCGGTGGTGGGATAAGTGTGACCGCTGCCACTTTTTGGACCCAGATTCCGGTGCTCTTTCACCAGCCGGGCTGCACTTCATCCTGGCTCAGCCGCTTGCCTGCTGTGTGGCCAAGGGCAAGTCACTTGACTCCTCTGTGCTTCAGTTTCCTCATCTTTACAACAGGGATTCAATACCCGCGCTCCCTCCCGCTCAGCCTGGGAGCTCCACGGAAGACAGGGACCGTGCCCGACCCGATTATCACATCTCTACCCCCATGGCTAGTACAGCGCTTGGCACGGAGTGAGCGCTTAAACCAGTCCCCTAACGATGATAATTATCGTTAACGTTAGTCAACCACCCCAGAATGCGTGGGAGGGGATCCTCGGGGCCGGAAGGTGAAGTGACACGAGGGACTGGAGAGAATAACCTGAGAAGAAGAGCTCCACGGTGCATAAATGCCGTGAGGCTTCGTGTCAGGAGAAAATGTATACGGCAAAAACCCTTTGGCCATTTCAAGTTAGAGTGGGGATCGAGGGACCAGAGGAGTGAATGTTCTCCGGCTAAGAATTCAGAGCCTCGGTTCCTTAGGGGAAGCAGCACGGCTCAGTGGAAAGAGCCCGGGCTTTGGAGTCAGGGGTCATCGGTTCAAATCCCAGCTCCGCCACTTGTCAGCTGGGTGACTTTGGGCATGTCACTTCACTTCTCCGTGCCTCAGTTCCCTCATCTGTAAAATGGGGATGAAGACTGTGAGCCCCCCGTGGGACAACCTGATCACTCTGTAAACTCCCCAGCGCTTAGAACAGTGCTTTGCACATAGTAAGCGCTTAATAAATGCCATTATTATTATTATTATTATTATTATTATTAGGGAGCAAGGCTCCCTCCCTACCATCAGGGAAAGTCACCGCGTGGCTGGGCAGCGGCTTCCCGCTGAGAGAAGGATTCGGAGATATTGGCCTATCCCACCACTGGGCTTCCCTGAGACAGGCTGAGGGGACGGGACCGCAAGAGCATGTGCAGAGAGGATCCTGGGGGTGGGCGACTGAAGGCCAACCTTAGACGAAGGGGAAAAGCAGCTCGGCTCCCTCGTCTTTTATCGGGGTTGCCTAATTCATTCAGATGATTTCCATTTTTCTATTAAAAGTCAGTTAACCCGCCGGAATGGGGAATGGGTGGTCCCTGTCTTCTGCAGAGATTCATTCATTCATTCAATCGTATTTACTGAGCGCTTACTGTGGGCAGAGCACTGTACTAAGCGCTTGGGAAGTACAAGTTGGCAACATATAAGAGAAGCATAAGAGAACACACAGAGAAGCAGCGTGGCTCAGTGGAAAGATCACAGGCTTGGGAGTCACAGGTCATGGGTTCAAACCCCGGCTCCACCAATTATCAGCTGTGTGACTTGCATTTATCACCCTGTAACCTTCCCAGCGCTTAGAACAGTGCTTTGCACATAGTAAGCGCTTAATAAATGCCATCATTATTATTAAATGGGGGCGGTCAGACTCCTGGTTGGTCCTGGTAGCCTTCCTCCACAGGCAGGAGCTAGTTGTTCTGTTGGTGCTCAGGGCTGCCCAACTGAGTGGTGGAGAATTGAGGTTGACTTGACTGAGGGCCCCAATCCTCATCATGGACGGGGTGAGTTGGTGGGCTCTGGAGCCCTGCAGACGGGGTGGGCGGCAGACAGCCCTCCCACAGCACCTCAGGGAGCTAGTTCAGCGGTGGGACAGTGCGGGACGGGGCGGGGTGGGGAGAGGAGGGAGGAGGAGGCGCCAAGAGCCCCTTCTCCTCCCCCCAGCACATTCCGGTGGGCAGCCACCCATTCCTTCCACCTGAAAATTTGGCTTCCACACATTAATCCAATCCCTTATCCTATCAAGCCTTGACCACTGTATCAACCGCCTCGCTGAGCTCCCTTCCTCCTGTCTCTCCCCACTCTAGATCCATACCTCGCTCTGCTGGCCGGTTCACTTTTCTACAAAAACGCCAGGTTTCCCCCCTCCTCAAGAACCTCCAGTGGTTGCTCATCCACCTTCACATCAAACAGAAACTCCTCAGCATTGGCTTTAAAACACTCGAACCACCTTTCTTCCTCCTGCCTCACCATGCTACTCTCCTACAACCCAGCCCACACACTTACCTTCTCACTGTACCTTGCCGCCAATCTCTCGCCTACGTCCTGCCTCTGGCCTGGAATACCCTTCCTCCTCGTTTCTGACAGATAGTTACTCTCCCCGGGATTCAAAGCCTCATCGAAGGCCTTCAAGAGGCCTTCCTTGACTAAACCCTTCTCTTTTCTAACTCCTTTCTGCATTGCCCTGACTTGCTCCCTTTATTCGTTCCCCCTCTCCCAAACCCACAGCACTCTTGTACTGTGTAATGCTTAGGTAATTGACTTAATGATATTAATGTCCATCTCCCCCTCTAGACTGTAACTCACTGTGGACAGGGAATGTGTCTGTTATACTGTTATGCTATACTCTCCCAAGCGCTTAGTACAGTGCTCTGCACACAGTAAGTGCTCAATAGATACAATCGATTGTCACTGCCTCAGCCCCTATTGGTTTCATTTTTCTCCCATCTGCACCACCATCCTCTTTCTCCCCATTTCACCTTCTGTATTCATTTTTACTGTCAGGACATACAGACACTGCAAGTTATTCAGACAGCGCCTTGAGCTCTTTAGAGCGGAAAGCACTAAAGAATCTGTCTGAATAATTCACAAAGGATGCCTGATGACATTAACATCACAGCCAAAGACAGACTGCACTGCTGCCTGGAACTCCACAAAGAAAATGCTAACTGAAACAGTCTTAAGACGGCCCCCTTATGACAGATGGCCAGCTAATGAGGAAGCTCAAACAAAAAGGATAGAAAGAATCTGGCAAGATAGCTTAGCGCTCATAGGAGAACCATTGCAAACTTAAAAAGCTCATTAACTCAGTCAGCAAGACAAAGGCTCCTTAACTCGCAGAGGGGCAAGTTTTTCGAATGAAAAGACTCTCAATATTGCTTCCATTGTCACACCAGTCTCCAGCCCCCAAAGCAGCCAGCTTAAGTCCACCAGGGCACACCTGTGTGCATCCTAAATCCACCATTTCCCAAACTGGAGGCCGCCCTCCCTCCATCCCACCTCTCAGGGAATTGCAGTGGGGATCAGAGATCCAAGCTGCAGAACTCCAGAGGGGTATTCCCAATGCGCGGCCCTCCCAGGTGACCTGCCGCTGGATTTTTCCAGCTGTCGGCTGATGGTAAGTGGGAGCTGGGTGTCATCACACTTCCCCTTTTAGACTGTGAGCCCACTGCTGGGTAGGGACTGTCTCTATATGTTGCCAATTTGTACTTCCCAAGCGCTTAGTACAGTGCTCTGCACACAGTAAGCGCTCAATAAATACGATTGATGATGATGATGATGATCACACACCGGGAAGACACAGCTAACGTCCCTGTCTAAATCAACCTAAAAGGGGAGAAACTGATCCTTTCTCAAAAGTTCGACGGTGTTTTCAGTTAACTGGCATTTCAGTTTTTCACTGAAATTCAGTGCCTGGAGGGAAATCCAAGTAGAACCGATCATTGCTGATTTACTCGACTGACAAAATCGAAGACACAGCGAAAAAAGTAGCAACGTCTCAATGAAGTCAGACGCTTACTTAAGTCTTCCAAAACTCCCTTCAAGCCATAACTTGTGTATTGACTGAGTCGGTTACAGGCTACTATATTTTTATTAATTATTATTTGTAGTATCCAAATAGCAAAGTAGGCTGAGTGTGAGACACCCAGTGGCAAACTTAGTCTAGTCCAGCGCTTAGAACAGTGCTTGGCACATAGTAAGCACATAATGCCATTATTATTATTATTATTATTATTATAGTACATGCACAGTGCTTGGCACATAGTAAGCGCATAATACCATTATTATTATTATTATTATTATAGTACATGCCACAACACGCCGTTTTTCCTCGATCGCTGGCTAACTTGGCTGTGTTAATTGTGGTACAGATGCCTCCTGGTCAAAGTTTTAACTCAGAATTTATCATTTTCCTTGATCCCTGTCTTTGTACAAAAACAGCTTCCAACTCGGTACTCAGATGGAAATAAATTATATTTTATGCTGAGAACTGCTGTATGCCGACCACAGTTCAGAGACAATAAATTTAAGCAACAGAAATAACCCATTCTTGGAAAAAAAAAAAATCAAGAACTTAAATCAAGTAGCCTAAAGATGGCAAGCCAATGCTCTCAGCTACTATAATTAGCACACACTTGGTTATTCCCAGTGTTTTATAAGCATTTTATGGAGATGCTTCAATTGAACAGTGGTGTGACATGTAATTGGAAGCTTTTACTTTTCAGTTAAAAAGCCAACTGAGATCATTCTTTTATGTGTCTAGAACAGTATTTCTTTTTACCAATAAAACAAGCAGTAACTTACTACGAGACATTTTATATGCTCAAAAAAAAAAAAGAAATGATCTACATTCTAGTACCATTTTCTACAACCGGATCTACTATGAACACAAGATAATTAGAAATTCAAATGAGGTTTGATCTTTCTAGACAGACCTTAATTTTCCAGAATTTATCGTTCCCCTCATTAACGATGGACAAAGAAACAAGTCACATTTGCTACGATTCGGAGCTTCCCTAATGCTTATGAAAACTGCGATCTTGAAACCGTGCAACTGACACAGACTTGTAAATTGAGGTTAACTGTTTCCCGAAAAGAAAGAGGAGAAGTGCATTCACAAAGCTGCTGACCTGTGAGGTATCCTGCTGTTTGGGTCTCAGAAATGAACAGGTCATGTTTCTGATCTTTGAAGGCACTCCAGATCGAAGAACGGGACAAGATTTCATTTACCTGTGAAATAAAACCCACTGCTGTCACCACCGCCGACGTGAAACTTCAGTCGGCCGTTCTTCCCAACACTCAATTCATAGTTTAGCCACTTCATATTAACCCCGGGGAAAGACCGGTAAAAGCGCGTTACATCAAAGCCTCTTCATTTGGGAAAAACAAAACCTAAAGGCAATTTTAACAACGAGACTGTCTTTACAGCACCCACTTGAAACAGTACACACAGCTGGAACATCCAAACAAGCATTTCACGTCATAAGGAAACTGGAGAGGGGACCAATTGACCCAGAAGTGCATCCTTGTGGAGGACAAGCACCATTTTGACACCCAGCAGGGAAGTCAAGCTCCAGTTTAGCACCCCCCAGGGCCCTTCCAGATTCAAATTTCATCCACCACCTCTCAAAGTGGGTCCGAGGATGGTTGGATAAATCATTTGGGTGGGTGGGACAAGGCAGTTGCAGGAACTCCCTACGGCCTACTAAATGGACAGAGATTGAAGTGAATCAGAAGCATCTCGTCACCAAGCCAAGCGATCTCGTCACCAAGATCATTGGGCATGGAGGAGTCGGGGAGAGGGCAAAGGGAGGAGGAAGGTAAGTAGATACTGAAGAGTGAGAAAGTGCTGGGGGAGAGGGAGAGAACGAGACAGGGGAAAGAGAAAGTAGAGGGATGCGGGGGGAAGGGACGCTAAGGAGAACAGGAAAGCGGGTCAGAGGGTTGAGAGGAGAAACACTTATTCCCAACTAGTCAGCTGGGAACCCGCCCTCCTACATCAACTGTCGGGGTTTGCACGACGTCCTTAAAGGCACACCGATGGTTATTTAAAAGTACTGACCAAAGGGGAAGGAAGGACTGTCAAAAGACAGGTCTCTCTTTTCATCTGGAGGCCCGGTAGGTTTCAGCACACCCGCTTACCTGCTCGCCGTACTGTAGGCTCCGCGTCATAGACTTCAGCGCTTTCACAATTTGTGCCTTTGTCGCTGCTGGGCTTTCCAGAGACTCTAGACCAATGCCTTCTAGCAGTTTTAAGAGATACGGAACCAAATCTGCTTTCAGAGCCTGAGAGAGAGAAAACGGGTTAGGGATATTAAATGTGCTTGTTCGATAATTACAATTAGACCACCCATGTTCTCACTGCAGGAGAAACTGTGTTTTACTCAATTTTACTTCTGAGAGAGAACAGCAATTATACTAGCTGTGCGTTTTCCCCATTATGAACTATGGTTATCATTTTAATCAATGGTATCTGAGTGCTTACTTCGAACAGAGCTCTGTTTGAAGCACTTGGGAGAGTACAATACAGTCGATAACACCCGATCCAAGCCCTAAGGAGTTTATGGGTCTGAAGCGCATGCGTCTGAAAATAAACCATGTGGAGAAATTATCTCCTTTGGGTGCCAACATTTGTTTTGGGTAAACAAAATACCAAGCTGAGTGTCCCTTCAAATACTGAATACTTACTGATGTATTTGAGCACAACCTTAATACAGGCATTGCTAAAATGAATCAGCTGCATTTTAAAATCAGCCTTAGTCCGCTTGCTGGTATAGTATTACGCACACCATCAGGCCACAAAAAAACCCTGGCAACTTTGAAAAGATATTTAGAAAAGTTGGTACTGAGTGGCAGGTGTAAATTCTTCCAACATAAAAGAAGGACGGCTTTTCAACAAGTGGAAGGCGTTTACAGGATCTGAGACTACTTCGAGACCCTGACAGCAAGGCACATCAGATAGGAATTGCAATTCTGGAGATTGGATGGTTGCTACTCGAAGGACAGGACGACAGACAGCTACTGCTTTCTAACATCAAGCCTAGGTCTGAAGAATCACCACATCATGGATAAATCCCAGAGAAAGCTACTTACCTGGGCTACTAAATCGCTCTGCTCCTTTTGAAACATTCGATTAATCGCTTCACAAGCCAGGCCGACTGTATCCGTTCGTTTTTTCATTCCATTCATCAGCGGGCCAATGGTCTCGAGGGATGCCATGGCTCGCACACACAGCTACACACAAAAAAGTCAGGGTCACAAGTGGGATGGTGGGAGGTGCCAGGGCTGTCAGCGCTTCTGTTGGAAATATTCCAAATCTACAGACTATAATTTCTTCAGGTAGCTGGGAAAATTCCATTTCTTGGACTAGGGACTGAACTGCATTTTTAGACAAACTAAGTGAACCCTTTTCTGGAAATTAAGTCCCAGATTTATCCTCCACATGACCCGATCTTTATCTCTGATGAAAGGATTAAGGCACACGCTCTCCGACGTGGGGAATCGACAGCACCTCTAGCAAGAAGTTAATAATCCTTCTAATCGATCAGTAATTGTCACTGCACGCCTTCATTCATTTAATCGTATTCATTGAGCGCTTACTGTGTGCAGAGCACTGTACTAAGCGCTTGGGAAGTACAAGTTGGCAACATCTAGAGACGGTCCCTACCCAACAACGGGCTCACAGTCTAGAAGGGGGAGATCTGCGTGCAAATCACTGAATACATAAATTCCCAGGCCCAGGGAGAGTTGGTCCCGTTAGGTTGTGACAGGGAAAGGAGCGCGTTGCTGGGACAGAGTTCGCACTTCTGGCAAACGCCGCTACCGTACCTCATTATCAGAGAGCGAGTGTATGACTCGGATGGCACTTTTCGGAATGGCGTTGTTCTTGTGGTTCAGGGCCTGGATAACTTTAGGGAGGTGGCCCAGGGGTGGCACTTGGTCTGCTAGCTGAGGCTGAGCAGTGAAGAGGCAAACCGTGGCCATGGTCAAAGTTTCCAAGGTTTCTCCCTGTGCGGCGAACACAAATGACAAGTTTATCTAGTCATCGGATACATTTCCAGAGTGCTAACAGAAGACCTCCTAAGTTGAAGAATGATGTTGCTATTAAGGGATGTGAAGGTCCACACCAGCTGCATTCTAAAACAAAAGCGGCCATTAAATCTACCACCTCCGCCCGGTTTCCCACCCATTTCTTTTACCATACATCTGAATTCAAAGACACAATTAATGCCCACTTAGCGCTCAGAAGCTCACCGACTGGATTAGATCAGAGGACCGCGTGAATCTGGCAGTTACGCTTTTAACAACTATCTTCAGCCAACAATTTTTAGTAAGCAACACCTGCTAGCAAGGAGCAGGAGACACCACAGCAGTGCTCGAGGGTCGGGGGGGCTGGGGGGCGGCGTGTGTCAGGTTTTCAATTTGTTTAGGCGTGAGGGAATTACATCCCGTGATCCTTCATCTTCATAAACTGCCTATCTGAATTACTGAGAAAGATTTACCGAGAATTACCCATCTGGCAAGTAAACGTTTAAAGATGCTAGCACGGGATACCTGCGGTGTGCGTATTATATTCCTACAATACCACATTTGCATGAAAATGAAAACGAAAAAGGTAATGACAAAGGTTAAAAGCTCCATTTCCCCTTTCTAGTATTTATGGTAGACTTCAGGGGAACTATTTTTTGCACTTTTTATAAAGTATATGCAGGTATGGCTAGCGATTCATAAACCAAGGGAAGGTAGCATTGAGGTGGTGTGCATGGGTGGGGGCGGGAGGGTGGTATAAATCATACAGCCACGTGCCCAGATTTTTCACAATTTTCTTCCAGGCTAAATTTCAGTAGTAAGCACTCCTATAAATCTCATAGCATTCAGGCTGTGTCCAACACGGCACACCTGGGAAAAACTTGTTTCTCGATACCACACTGGGCTGTAACCAGGCAGATGGGCATTGTGAGAAGAAAGTTCTCTAATTCTACAATAGCACTGTAGCCAAAATTTGTAGAGGCAGCATACTATGGCAGACCTATCTGACAAACAAAATGGAGCTATCTGATGCAGGGAAACACTTGCATATTATTTCTGGGCACTGGGTATTGAGAAAAATCAATTACACAGAGTTTAAGATCCAACTTAACCAGGGTCAAACTGAATCCTCTCAGGACAAAGACTGCAAGTGTCATCTCCTCAGTGTTAGGGCCATAAGGGAGGGCCATAGGCTCTAAATCCCCCTCATCCCGCTTCCTGCCTTCTCCCTTGCCCTTTTCCCAAAAGCAACACCACAAATCCCCAGACGGATGCATTTTCTGAAACAATACTGAAAAAGAAAATTGCTTAACCCAACTGAACAGCCAACCTCTGTTCAATGGACTTTTACCAGCCACAGATACAGTTGCGGTAAAAAAAAAAAAAAAAATGAAGACAAATGCTGATTAATGACTACCTTGAAGAGTACCACAGATGGTCATTTCAAATCAGTCATTTTAACTCCTAAAGTGAGTCGTTTTAATATGACACCTGATTATTTGTAGCTTAACAAAATCAATAAGCCACTATAAACTTTTAAAAATCATGGTGTTTTTAGCACCCTTTCTTTCTCTGTCTCAGAAAAGAGACACTCACATGAGGATTATTCTTTTCCAGTAGCTCAGTGAATTTTTCTAATAGTGCAATGAGGAATTCTCTGGGTTTCCGAAGAACCCAGGCTGGCTGGGCAATGAAGATCCTCAGGAAAACTCCTCCTACGGCAAGTTCGCCCTCTGCTTCCCCATATACCACTGTAAAGTCTTCAGGCAGCTGCATAAATTAGAAAAGACATGAAAATGGAAATGAATAAGAGAAATCACCCCTCGCTACTTTAGGATGAAGGAAGTACAAGCTACTGAATAGATTTTCAGGGAATGCAACTGGTCAGTAGATTAAGTTCCCTTCGAGACTGTAAACTCCTTGTGGGCAGTGAACATGGTTACCAACTCTGTTGTACTGTACTCCTACAAGTGATGAGTACACTGCTCTCAACTTGTACTTCCCAAGCGCTTAGTACAGTGCTCTGTACACAGTAAGCGCTCAATAAATACGATTGATTGATTGCTCTGCGCCCAGTAAGCACTCAAATACCACTAACTGATTGATAAGCTCCAAGAAGCCAGGGAACATATCTACCAACTCTGTTTTACTACACTCCCCCAATCACTTTCACCGCTCTGCACACATTAAGCATTCCTTAAGTACCACTGAGTGATGATAAGTTTCTCAAAAGGCCGTGTTTGTGTCTTCCAACTTCAGTGAATTCTCCCACGTAATTAGTACGGTGGTCTGTAGACATGAAGTGCTCAAATGCCATCGACTGAAGCAATACGGACAGTTTACGACAGTTTCAGGGGTCACTTTTCTCCCGTTTCAATAAGGAGGTTTGGACATTTTGCTGGGGAACACAACATGATCCTGCAAGTGGTGGTTTTGCTCAACTGCTTTGGCAAAAGATTCTTAATACGTAACAGCCAATCCCAATACGCGTGGCCTTGTGCAAAGAGCACAGGCTGGGGGTCAGAAGTCCTGGGTCCTAATCTCAGCTTCACCGTTTCCCTGCTGAGTTACTTTGGAAAAGTCTCGACTTCTCTGCAACTCAGTCTCCTCATCTGTAAAATGGAAGTTTAAGTACTGTTCTCCCACCTAGTCTGTGAGCCCCGTGGTGGATAGGGACTATAACTGATCTATCTGCATTATATCTGCCCCAGCGACTAGTGCAATGCTTGTCACATAATAAGCACTTGAATAGAACTATTATTATTACTACTCCGTCTTTCAGGGCCAAGAACCAACTTGACTGGCTCCAGAAAAATGCAAGACACTGACTAAAATTACATATTAACACGTGCTATATAGTTCCAGTCATCCAGCAAGGAGAGAATACAGATCAAGCAGTGAAAAGCAGATGTTTTTCTCCCCGCCACTGATGAGAATGGCTCTTTACCTTCCAGTTTATATCAGGGTTGTCTCTTTGATTTTTAAAATGCCTTAAAAAGAGAGAGAGAGGAAACGAGTCAACTTGAGATTTAATCATAACATGTTAACTTCAACCGACTATTTAAAATTCAAGAAACTGCTGCATTTAATATAGGTGGGAAATATATAGCCCTGTTCCACACTATAAGACTATAAGAATTGTCTCTGTTCTCATAAATCTTTACTCACTCTAACATCATCTCCCGAACTGTGGTTGATACTTTGTCTCTAGAGTTATCATTCCAAATTAACTCTGGATTTTCATGAGTTCCTTCAAAAATATGCACAGCAGCTTCAGGATTGTCTCTCATAGCATCCATGAAAACACCAGGAAGGAACTTCATCAGTGTAA
This sequence comes from Tachyglossus aculeatus, assembly GCF_015852505.1. Classification (NCBI taxonomy): domain Eukaryota; kingdom Metazoa; phylum Chordata; class Mammalia; order Monotremata; family Tachyglossidae; genus Tachyglossus; species Tachyglossus aculeatus. The sequence goes on along the minus strand of NC_052067.1, from coordinate 35,774,920 downwards.
TTCTAACCTACAAATGGAGGGACGTAGAAGGAAAAAGGTGTGAGAAAAGAGATAGGGTGAGGAGGGACCCAACTCTCAAACATGAGCCCAGAAATATGCTAGTTTCCTGGAGGGCCATCATTTTGAGCGGCGGCAGGGATGCCTCTTCTCTGCTAGAAGATGTTACCTATGAGAATTTCAGCAATACGTTTGACCCCACTCTCTCCCGTGTCAACTGAATCCCATCTGCTCTTATTCTGTCCTCAGAAATGCAGAATAGCTACAGGGCAGCTTTTCACCTGAAAAAGCCATTCTCTTTTCAGGCTCGCTCGTTCTTAGAAAACTGTCAGTGTGAGATCGATTTGCGTGCAAATTTCCCCAAGATGATTTCACAACAAAGCATCCGGCATAAATGATAGGGACAATTTCAGATGAAAATTTAATAGTCACCTTGCCCACACTAATGGCTCTCTTTTCAATGCCCCCTCCTTCTCCAAAGACTTTGGAACAACTAAATTACCCCAAGTGAATGAAACCACGTTACTGGATGTGGCCTTAGACGTTCAGTTACCGAGAGACTCATTTTCTGGCTCACCTTCGGACCTATTAGCTTGTCTGTAGTCATCTTGGCAAAAAGCTCTGCTGTTTGGGCTCGGACTTGTGGATGAGTTGAATTGCAGAACATATCCAGCAGATAAATTAAAGCACCTGTGGAAGAGCTCAACTGTTAGTTGCTTGAACTGTACTCGGGAAGAACACAAAATGCCAAATAGCAAAATTACATTTTAACTTTAGCTCAAAAGAATAGTTATATTTCAACAGTGAGGTGGTGTCTGCTCTTCATCTATTATACGCCTCAGGAACGTAATGGCTCTTTGTTATATCGGACTCTCCCAAGTGCTTAGTACAGTGCTCTGCTCACAGTAAGCGCTCAATAAATACCACTGAGTGAGTGCGGTCACGCCAACCACCACCTGGAGGTTTAAAGCTTCCACAAAAGCCTGGAGTCCCGATACCTTTCGCCATGGCCTCTTTGATGATTTTTGTACTTGACGTCAAGGCATATAGAGTTTCAAGAACCAGTTGACGGCCTGTCGGTGAAGAGAAATGAGAAACTGCGATTAGCATCATCTCACGTCATCACACTCTAAGTCACAGTGATGTTCGACTGCCCCAGTTGCTGCTTAGGATTTGGTCAGAAGCTCTAGGAGGGGGAAGGAGGGTGATGCAGTAGGGTTCAAAGGAATAATAATAATAATAATGATGATGGCATTTATTAAGCGCTTACTGTATGCAAAGCACTGTTCTAAGCACTGGGGGGATACAAGGTGATCAGGTTGTCCCACGTGGGGCTCCCAGTCTTAGTCCCCATTTTACCGATGAGGTAACTGTGGCACAGAGAAGTGAAGTGACTTGCCCAAAGTCACACAGCTGACAGTTGGCGGAGCCGGGATTTGAACCCATGGCTACTGACTCCAAAGCCCGGGCTCTTTCACGAGAGGGGGAGGAGGTAGGGAGAGCAAGGGTGCTGAGGGGGCTGGACGTGGGGCCTGACCTGAGTTGGGGATCTCCAGCCCAAGCCTAGGGGAAATTTGGGAGTGAGTCTTCCAGAATTCTCTATCTAATCTATCATCCATCTATCTAGCTATCTACCTATCTATTAAGAATAAAATGACACCAACCATTAGGATGGCATGGCTGATTTCTCCCAGAGGCCATGGCCACCTTGAATAGTTGCGGGTGTAGTTGTAAGGTGGCCCAAATTATATTACATCCAGTCCTATGAGCCTTCCACTACTACTTGAGCTTGTTCAAAGCTCTAATGAGAAGCGGCTGGCCACTCATTGTGCCCTTGGTCACATCTTCTGAAAACGGCATGAGGGGGGGCCTCTGGTCCCAACCGCTGACAACGCTATGCGGCACTGTGAAAATATTGCAACGCAACTGCTGCCGACGAGGCAAGACCCAGGCAGAGGGAGGAAGGGAGGGCAGACAGGCCAGGAGCACCGCTGCTACTACTACTGCTAAGTACATAGTATGGGCATCTGGAAGGCTGGAGTGGAGGATGCGCAGCAGCAAGGTGGTGGAGTGACATTTGCCAGAGAGGGTAGCCCTTCAGAAAAAGAAGCTCAACTGCTAACGATCCCAGGGGCACCCTGACCTTCCAGTGGAATGCCAGTCAGCCATACTCTGGCAAAGCTGTAGGAGCAGGAAGGCTGGGAATCTGACAGCCAAGGTGTAGTCTCCATGGGGGCTGCCAGCAAAGATGACTCCCGCCCTGTGGGCTGGCAAAAGACCAGAATGGGCCGGACCACAGCCACCATCCAATCCACAGTACAGGCCAGTTCCACGGGCCTCGAAAGGGGTAAGGCCGATGTCCTGGTTCCCTTTGGTCTTTTCCAGGAATAGACCTGTATATATGCTTGTACATATTTACTACTCTATTTATTTATTTTACTTGTACATATTTATTCTATTTATTTTATTTTGTTAATGTGTTTCGTTTTGTTGTCTGTCTCCCCCTTCTGGACTGTGAGCCCGCTGTTGGGTAGGGACCGTCTCTAGATGTTGCCAACTTGTACTTCCCAATAATAATAATAATAATGATGGCATTTGTTAAGCGCTTACTATGTGCAAAGCACTGTTCTAAGCGCTTGGGGGATACAAGGTGATCAGGTGGTCCCACATGGGGCTCACAGTCTTAATCCCCATTTTACAGATGAGGGAACTGAGGCCCAGAGAAGTTAGGTGGCTTGCCCAAAGTCACACAGCTGACAATTGGCAGAGCCGGGATTTGAACCCATGATGTCTGACTCCAAAGCCCAGGCTCTTTCCACTGAGCCACAAGCGCTTAGTACAGTGCTCTGAATGAATGAATATGTTGCCAACTTGTATTTCCCAAGCGCTTAGTACAGTGCTCTGCACACAGTAAGCGCTCAATAAATACGACTGAATGAATGAATCCCGGGGAGATGTAGATGGAAAGTCACTGCAAGTCTCGTGAACCTACAGGGAGTGGATCTGCAGAGGTAGGTAACAGATTATACAAATCAAGCATCAGGGCCACGGAGTCTTGGATTAATTCTCTGTAACAAAAGGTTTGGGGCAGGACTTCAAAACTGGGCTGTAACTGGCAAACTGCTGTTTATTTTTTTTTTTAATTATACTTTTTATCCACCTTGCAGAACTGCCCTCAACCCTTAGAGGTTACAAAGAATATGGCTTATATCTAGCAAGTCTGAGTCGCACAGAAACCTGCTTTCATTTCTTATTAATGTTCACATGGACATTTTGCAAAGACGTACTCTATCCTACGCTCTTACTTACTGGACGGCAATGAATGCAGAAGGGCCAATAAATTGGACAAAACCATTGACTCCGCAATATTATTGACACATTCTTGATTGGATGTCACTATGTTCACGACCTGAAAAAGAAATCACGAACCAGGCATAAAGAAAATGGCACAGTATTTCCCGGTGGCACCCTGGTTTTGATTCTGGACCTACATGAAATCCGTTCCCAGTGCAGGTTTTACAAAGGGCATACTGAAGTAACTGATCATTACATAAACATTTACACGGCAGTAATGATTTTATTCACTACTGTATTTTAATTTGCTTTGAAGGGAAAAGAAATGAAAGCATTCATTTTAAAAGCCGGACTTGCAAGAGGACAAGGGAAACAAACCCTCTTATTTCCAATTATAAACTAAAATTCCGCAAGCGTACATCTCGTTAACAGCACTGACACCTTCACATTTGTTATGAAACACCGAAAAAAGATCAGGATTGGGAATGAAATATGCTAATTATCAACACAATAGTACTATAGTAAAAGTACCACTGTTCCTTTAAGTCTAACTCACAGTTAACAGTCCTTTATTGGGATTTGGCAAACAGCTCTAACACCCAACGCTAATACTACGTCAGACTGTACCTCTAGACTGTAAACTCCCTGTGGGCACATGTCTACCAACTGTGTTGTAATGAACTCTTCCAGGCGCTCAGTATAGTGCTCTGCACATACTAAGCACTCAGCACCACTGATTGATTAATATGTCAGCAAAAGAATGAGGAAATAGTCTGATGTAAAGGAGCGAGATTTGTCAAGTGGCAGCACTTGCTTTCCGAGGACACCTATTCAATGTCTTGGCTAGCCAAGGCATGTCAAGGTAGGTCAACCCTTTTTTAAGAAAGCCGTTCAATTTAAAAAACCATGAAATGTATTTCCAATCAGGCACCCGAAGGAACTACAGAAACAGAAAACTGGCGTAAGTTTCATTCCACTGTTCTCTGGGGAAGCAAAAATTACCACATTATATTCTGATAAATCTGAATCAATAATAATAATAATAAATACTACTAATAATAGTTATCTGTCACGTGCTTACTTTGTATTAAGCACTGTACTAAGAGCTGGGTTAGATATAAGATAATCTGGTCAGATTCAGTCAGATATGTTCCTAGAGTTGCAGGGATGCAGTCAGACCTTTTTTTTCCTGAGAAACTATTCAGTATCCATTCTTATTTCAAGAGGATCGGTTCAATTTCAAAGCCACGTCCACTGTGGTTTTTAAAAAGGTATATAAAAAGGACAGACCCGAACACTCCATAAGCCCCTCTATTCAGGAGAATCAGATGTTTGACACCATCTACTACAACGCTTTGCTACAAAAAGGTTGTTACCTCTAAAGCCAACTGTTGTACTTGACCAGCTCCATGGACACGGAGAAGAGAGAAGATCAACTTAAAGTGACCGATGCATTCGCTCTCAGACCCTGGGGGAACGAAACAATGCTTAGTTTTCTGGTAGAATTGTTTGCTTTCATTTCTGCAGTTTAAAGCTTCAGAAACGCAAACTCCACTGGGATGATAAGACAAGTAGACCAACACTGAGAAGGTTTTAAATCTGGAGTCAGCAGCCCGGAGGGAAATTTTTTAGTTTTAAAAGTGGAAGACGCAGCAAACTACAAATGTTTGGGGTTTTTTTGTTCATTTCTTCTGCTTATCCACTAACTCCAAGTACACTATTAGATAATGGGGCTTTAGGACTACATAATTAATAAGTATCTTCTGTTAATTCTTTCACCTTGCTACATAATATTTTGCTCCTTCACTAGTTTCGTATAAACGCTGCACTTACTGATTCAAAGTCGAAGTTTGAGTACGCTATTTCTGGGCAGTTAGGTTAGGAATTCTGATACATTTCAATGATGCTTTTAAAGGAAATGCACCGATTTGAAAACAATAAGGCACTTGTGCGAAATGCAAAGGAACCATATTTTAAGGTGCAGCAAGGCCTCTGGGCATACTTTTCAGGGCTTCCATAGATTTAAGCTTGCTAAGTGTCTGCTAAATATCATTTCGGAGACACATCTCTAGGAAAGGCGCCCACACCATGCCAATACCTTTCACCCCACAAAGCTCTGAATTTTGCTTATTGTTCACCAGCTGTAATCAAATGGTGTGGCTCAGTGGAAAGAGCACAGGCTTTGGAGTCAGGTCATGGGTTCAAATCCCGGCTCCGCCGCTTGTCAGCTGTGTGACTTTGGGCAAGTCACAACTTCTCTGTGCCTCGGCTACCTCATCTGTAAAATGGGGATTAAGACCGTGAGCCCCACGAGGGACAACCTGATCACCTTGTAACCTCCCCAGCGCTTAGAACAGTGCTTTGCACATAGTAAGTGCTTAATAAACGCCATTACTACTATTATTACTATAATCAATCACTGGTATTTATGGAGTACAGAGCACTGTATTAGGATCTTAGAGAGTACAAAAGAGCTGGAAGATTTGATCTTTGCCCCCAAGGAGCTTACAGTCTAGTGGGGGAGACACTGAAATAAGCCACAGAAAGGGGAAGGGAGAGAGTATAAGAATCTGTACCGAGATGACGTGGGGCTGGGGTGAGTATCAAAGTGCTTACGGAGGGACCTAAGTAATAACAATAATAATAATAATAATAATGGCATTTATTAAGCGCTTACTATGTGCAAAGCACTGTTCTAAGTACACAGGTGATGCAAAGTGAGGAAGAATAAGGTGGGGAGACAGACTCAAGGTAGGCTTCCTGGAGCAGATATGATTTGAGTAGTGCTTTGAAGATGGAGAGACTGGTGCTCTGTGATAGGTGGAGGAGGGCGTTCTAGGTAAGTGCGAGGACATGAGCAAGGAGTCGATAATAATAATGATGGCATTTGTTAAGCACTTACTATGTGCCAAGCGCTGGGGGGATACAAGGTAATCAGGTTGTCCCACAAGGGACTCAGAGTCTTAATCCCTATTTTACAGATGAGGTAACTGAGGCACAGAGAAGTGAAGTGGCTTGCCCAAGGTCACACAGCAGACAAGCGGCAGAGCCGGGATTAGAAGCCGGTCCTCTGACTCCCAAGCCCGGGCTCTTTCGACTAAACCAGGCTGCTTCTCAGATTCTCCAATCTGCAGGCTAACATTTTGGATGGGTTTTAGAGATGATGCAAAGCTAGAACTGACAGAATCGGGTGACTGAATATGCAGGTTAAAGAAGAGCGGGATCAAGGATAATGCTTGGGATGCACGCTTGTGAGACATGGAGGATGGTGGTATTGTCAATGCTAATGGAAAAAAAATCAAGGGGGAAGGAGAGGGTTTGGGTGGGAAGAGAAGGAATTCTGTTTTGGACACGGTAAATTTGTGGTGTCAGCTAGATATCCAGGTAGAGATAGCCTGGGGGAATAAAGACAACTTGAAATTTGTGGGGGGCGGGGAGTGAAGAAAGAGAAGAGAGGAGAGAAAAGAGAAAGAGAAGAGAAAGGGATAGAGGAATGGTAGTTGAAGCCATGGGAGTGAATGATTTCTCTAAGGGAGTGGGTGTAAAAGCTATAGCTTTTGTTGTTCCTAAGTTCCCTTAAGCACATTCAGTCCTTATTTTCACTCTATCCAAACCACTTGAAGACATATAAACTCTCCCATCCACTTCATAATTCATCTGAACGGAAGTGACTGGACATGAAGAGACTGTAAAAAATAATCTTTAAGGACCAGTTGCTAATATGAATCCTCTTTCCCAGAACACCCGTAACGGACTGTCCCTGTCAAAACTTATTATTTGCTTCACGTGACGAACACAAGCCTACGCACCTGGGTTGTGTTTTATGACATTTCTCAGAGCCTCCAAAGACATTTCAACCCTCGGCAGCCGATCTCCGTGCTGGTCTGACTCCACTTTGGCAGAGTGTGTTATGGCCATGAATGTGTGGAGATACTGCGCTTGGGAGCCTACGTAATCCAAAAGGCTTGCGGCAAATGCTTTGGGAAGCTAAGTCAAAACACAGTTAGACGTTTAACTTGTAAAGATTCACGGTAATAACTCGGACACAGAAACACGGACACTCACCTCTAGCTGGAAGGTGGGCACTTCATTGTACACCCTAACAAAAATCTCTCCGACAATAAGTTCCTTTGCATGGTCGCTGTAGACAAATTCTGATCCGTAACTTTTGTCACAATCACCCTTTGAAAAAGAAAATGTTTATTGGCTATACCTTAAAAATTATTCATCCTGTTTTGGTAAACAGAATCACTGTAACTGTAGTACCATATTTCAAACCCTTGCAGGGTTGGAAGCAGCTCATCAAAATGCATTTTATTCTGTCTATAGAAAAATATTAGGAGAACAAATCATAAAACGTTTGTAGTTGCAAACGATTTAACTCTGGCCAGTCTTAGCTATATATTCCTTTAAGATAAGCTAGAAAAATTGCACCATTTTTAATCCACATTCCCCCTCTCTTATTCTTTAAATTATCTGGGGTTAAAGTGTACTACAAACTAAGTATTAGACGGCAATTGTTCAAGAACAAACTAAAATGCATAATGGCATTACAAGATTCCCCTATTCCATGAATTTAATAACAATAATTATAATGATGGTATTTGTTAAGCCCTTACTTTGTGCCGAGCACTGTTCTAAATGCTGGGGGAGCTACTAGGTTAAGAGGTTGTCCCACGTGGGGCTCAGAGTCTTCATCCCCATTTTACAGATGAGGGAACTGAGGCCCAGAGAAGTGAAGTAACTTGCCCAAAGTCACACAGTTTGACTAGGGCTTTATCAAGGAGATCTGTAATTTAATGTCCATCCAACCCACCAGATCGTTAACTCCTTGAGGGCAGGAATGGTGTCCACCACTGCTGTATTGTACTCTCCCAAGCACTTAGTATAGTGGCCTGCACACAGAAAGCACTCAAATACCATTAACTGATTAAGACTGCTTCATGTTTGGGAAATTACAGAGCTGTATAAGCAAGAACAACTACTCAATAGTTACAAGATTTTGAAGAAGGACTAAGTTATTAGGTTCAATCAGTCTGGAGACCTAAAGACCAAAAGGGAATATGAAGGAATTTGGTACACTTGTTTTCCACCTGCTAGACCGGGAATTCCTTTACCTTGAGAGCAGGGATTTTGTCCACTTACTCTATTGTATGCTCCAAGCACTAGTAAAGTGCTCAATAAATACATTTCTACCTTGGAAAAAGTTGAAGGATGGGACAAGAGAAATGCAATTAAATTGCAGAAAGAGAAATTTAAATGTGACAGTAGGAAGAATATATCCTTTAAATTTGATACTAGGAAGAATATATACATATAAAAGATCAAGCACATCCTTATAAAGAAAACTGCAGTTGACTATTTCCATTATCTTAAATTTTAAGGAGAACAAGGGTTTGCAAGGAGCTTAGGATGATCAGCGCAGTTCAATAATCAAAACTAGATTCTGAGGAAACCACTGTAGACAACAACCCTTTCAATGGTATTACCTAAAATTTCAATAACATAATCAAGCTTAGCTTATTCCACACAATTACCCAGTCAACTTTTGACTAAAACAAAGGGCCTGGATAATAAATCCAATGAACACCTGTACCTCCCTCCTGTGGCCTACCTTTAGAATATTTACAATAATTGCTTACAGTGAAATACACTCATTTCTAAACTCATTTTTAATGTTTTCTAAAACCCATTAAAAATCACTTAAAATCAAAGCTCAAGCAACTGCAACATACCACTAATGATATATCCCATTAACCTAAACAGCATTAACTTTGTTACTATCCTATCTGGTTAGAGACGCTCAACTAACCAAACTTGTCTGTTCATTTAATTTCTAAGGGCTTACTTTTTTAATCATACTTTCTTGTTGCGATTCAAGAAATTCCAGCAGTTCTGCTCTCGTTCCATTATTCCATATCAAATAAGGGGACTCCGTGTTGCTGTTGAGCATCTTCAGAATCTAGGGAAGATCACAACTTAATACAATTTTTGAGATGAGACTTAGAAAGCATTTTAGATCCTAAAATCCAAATCTTATTGGAGCAGTTTCCTCTGAGGTGAAATGTAATGTGCTACATTTGTGTAGTGCTAATGAAGAGGGGAATGGGAAGAAAGCGGGGAACGATGGGAAAGGTTCTCTTTCCAAAGATTTTATATTCATGTCATACAAAGATCACACACCCTTCTGGGTAGGCCATAGATGTGAGGACACACTAAATTGGTGCGCAAAACTGTTAAAGTCTTTGCTTGGAAGAAGTAGGTGGATATCACTAAACACTACAATAGGAAGTATTAGCATTTCCTCTGCTCTCCACCACCATATTATGCTTTACGGGTAAAAATGACAACTACCTTTTCACATTCCCTTAGGTTTACTAAAAATTCAGTGGGAGCGGTCTGATTCCTTCCCCGTGGTATCGTGAATTCTCTTACTCTCCAACAACATCCTAAACTCAGAAGTTATTTTCAAAAATCAAATGAAAAACCTGGATTGACACAATCCGAGCATACCTCAGTAGGGCCAACAACGGCAAGTTTTCTAGCGACATAGGGTGTCAGCATACCAGCCAAACTTTTCCTTATCGTTGGATTTTCCGGAGTAGTTTGATCATCAGGTAAATACCCTCCAAGACGGCTCAGAGCAAGAAGACTCAGTTTGGCAAGACTATTGGCTACTTCCTGTTACGAAAGAGGTATCGCTACTTAAGGGCACATTACGAAGGTGTCACAAAAGAATAGAGCATTCAGTCTGTGGAAACAAAAGGGCATTCCCAATTTAATTTACCTGCTGATTAGTCTCCTTGCTTTTTTGGATGCCACTCTCTTCTAGTGTGTAATCATAGTTAAAAAGGTAACCAAGTAAATGCCATAAAATTCCGGCTTGAAACAAGTGGGTCTGTAGCCAGAAATCCACAGCAAAGGAGCTGACACATTCCACGCCGAGAGAAGCCACCAGTGGGATACTCTGAGAGGTTAAAAACAAGAGGACTAAATTAAATGTACTAAATCAAAGCAGTTGCCACAAGTCAGCAATGCTCTGCGTTTATTCTAGATTAACTAGCCCTTTGCAGAACCAGCCTATAGTTTCTGTTCTCTCTAGCACTTGCGAGCATATTTGTTTTTCTAGAGAAATTCATATTAAAGTCCTACACGTTTGAGAAAAGTCTAACCCTGAATGACAAGTTCACCTATAATTTAAATTCATTCATTCATTCAATCGTATTTATTGAGTGCTTACTGTGTGCACAGCACTGTACTAAGCGCTTGGGAAGTATAAGTTGGCAACATATAGAGATGGTCCCTACCCAACAGTGGGCTCACAGTCTAGAAGGTGGAGACAGAGAACAAAACAAAACATATTAACAAAATAAAATAAATAGGATAAATATGCACAAATAAAACAGGAGCAGCGTGGCTCAATGGAAAGAGCTCGGGCTTGGGAGTCAGAGCTCAGGGGTTCTAATTCCGGCTCTGCCGCTTGTCAGCTGTGTGACTTTGGGCAAGTCACTTCACTTCTCTGCGCCTCAGTTACCTCATCTGTAAAATGGGGATTAAGACTATAAGCCCCATGTGGGACAACCTGATCACCTTGTATCCCCCCGGCACTTAGAACAGTGTTTTGCACATAGTAAGTGCTTAACAAATACCATAATCATTATTATTATTATGTCATGACACAATAATATTAGTAAAACCTGAACAATAAAATAAATTGCAAAACTACTGGCTGCTTTCTATTACGAAAAAGAGGTTTTTTATTCGCCTATTTAAGGGGTCCACTAGACTAGAAGAACTGAGAAATTGTCATATCACTATGCAGAATGTACCTATAGGAGTAAAATAAAAATCCCAAACCCCTTTAAATGCTTTTCCCTCAGAGCATTTCTAGTTCTGGGCACCTGTTCCTTCATAATTGATCCTGCTTGGGTAGCAACTCTGATAGGTCTTACCTTGCCATAATACAACACCCGACAGAGATCTTTGATGATATTAGGCATTTCTGTGATCTTCTCTCTGCATTCCTCAAATTGTGCTGCCACACTATAGCACTTGCTGATATGCCCACACACCTGCAATTAGACCCGATATTTAGACAATATTTAGTCTTGTGCATTTACTTCTGTAGGAGGCACACCAGAGAGCAATACAAATCCATTTTGAAATGTATTGATGAAGAGTACTATAGTAATTTCTTGGGAGGATAGAACAGAGTTTAAGTAGACATAATCCCTTCCCTTGAAGGAGTTTATATTCTAGAGGGGGAGACAGACACTAAAATAATTTACAAAAAGGAAGTAGATGGAATGTGGATGTCAGTGGTATTTAATGAGCATTTATGTTGTGCAGCACCCTAGACTGAGGACTTGGGAAAGTACAATACAGTTGGTAGTCACAACCCCTGCCCTAAAGCAACTTACAGTCTTGTGAGTGAGTGCTTCAACGATACGGTATACTTAAAGTGCTACATTTGATTTTCACTTCATAAGTGCGTGGTTGGCTGAAAGTACTGGGGTGGTAGTTGGAAGGAATAAAACTGGGGAGTGATGAGAAATCTAATCAGGGAAGGCCTCCCCCAAGAGATGAGATCAGAGGAGAGCTTTGAAGATGGGGAGAACGCTTGTCTGAAAGATGAGAAGGAGGGAGTGCTAGGCTGGAGAAAGGGAGAGATGAGAACACGTAAGCTTCAGAGGAACAAAGAGGACAAGCTGGGGTACAGTGGCAGATGAGCATAGTTATGAAGGAGGGAAGTTGATTGAGTGCCTTAAAGTCAATGGTCAGGAATTTCTCTGATGTGGAGAAGAATCGAAGCTTCTGGAGAAGTGTGCAGAATGATGTTTTAGTAGATGCTTGGTTAATGCCTTAAATTCTCGGGTAAAATGTTTAATAACAACCTCATTAGTGCTCCTTATACAGTGAACTGACTCATTTTTAGCTCTTGCTGTCACCATCTTCAATTAGAGTCTGGCTCTGCTCTTTAGCATTCACAAGGTCACCTTAGAGCTTCCAAATACTCTATCTAATTTTATCCAAATTTCATTCGGTGGAAAAGCGCTAAAACTCAAGTATCACTGCTAAAAACATGCCTCACGCCTTTGAGTTTACTAAGAGTTGTTGAAAAAAATTAAACCCCACCAGAAGCAATACCAAAAAGATGTTCCAAAGTTCATTTCTTCTTACTGATTCCAAAGGAAATCATTAAAGAAAAAAATTGAATGAAAAACAAGCAGTAAGTTAAACAGGACACATAAGGAGGGGATGGTCTTTTTTTTTTTTAACCCTTACCTGGACTGACATATCACTTGGCTTACTTGAACGATTCAAGACTGACACACAGCGGCTGAATGCTTCCTGCAGCACCTTTTGAAAAATAAAAGCTCGTGAGTATTTGGCAGCTCTCAGATGAGAGTTTTTCCATCTTCATGTATGAACTCAAGTCCTTTAAATCTTATCACGGCTTCCTAAATACCCTCTAGTTTCCCTGAGTGAACCTCCTTAAATTTTCTCCTCAGGAGTCATCTCCCTGGGTAGCAACAGAAAATGCAGGACGAGGGCACCGGGGGATGGCACAAGGCCCCCGTCGTAGAATGGCTGTGACCAGTGGGACGTTTTCTGGCATCCTTTCTGGCTTGACCACTCTCTGAATTAGCTATCGGAGTACGGCAAGACTTCAAATACATTAAACTTTGGTGCAGATCCAAAGCCTGGCTCTTGGCCACACAAACCCATGGCATTCCTCTCCTCTCCAGATTCTGCTTACCATACACGAGGCCTAAATATGGAGAATGCAGAGGTGCAATAGGGTGCCAACTACTCACACCTCAAGATGAAGTTTCTGACCCCATATTAATTATCCCCATTTGCTTTTCTTCAGCACGTGATCAAGTTGTCCGGGGTTACCTCTATTCCATTCTCCCTCCGAAGTTCTTCGGCATTGAGGGCCGAACAGTTGACAGTATGGAAAGCCAACTCGGCGGCAGCGGGTAACAGAGGCGATTCTTTAGAAAAAAGCAGGTCGTCTGACGTTTCCATGGTGATGGTCCTGATTAGCATGGGGTATCCGGCGTACTTGTACGGTTGTAAGTCTAGGCGACCAGAAGCAACTTTTTAATCTAATGGCTAGAGGGTTTTGGCAAAAACTCAATCGCAGTCAAGTATAGACACTGGCAATAGTTCTCATTCACCTAAATTTCTACAGATTTGTACGGAAATGAAAGAAAACGTTCCTTCAACTCCCCCTCCCCACTCATAACTTTTCTAGAGTATTAATTTTGTTGCCAGAAGCATCTAGCTGCCTTTAAAAATCTAAACCATTTGATAGGGTAGTTTATCAAGTGGTAGGTTTATCAAACGGTTTGGGGCCGTTGATGGGTCTAAGTAATTTGGGACTGGTATATAGGATTATGCACCTAAAGACAATTTTGAGGTCAGAGCAAGGTTGGTTGGTTGTTGGTGAAGAGCGGGATTTTTTTTTCAGCTACACTCACTTCACTGGGTCTCCTGGAGAGAATTTGGTTCTCATTAATTTTCCATTTTAACTGAATTGTGTTTACTTGTTACTCAGAGGCTGCTTCAATTACTTTTAATTATGTTTTTAGCCTGTTCAGTAGCTCTGCTCATTAGTACCGCATTACCTTACCTGCATATGGCATAGGTATAGAATGTGACATTTCCATTTCGGCAGTTTTCCTTAAGTTTAGGTTTAACCATACTCAAAAAAAATAACATCCAACCAAGTAGCAACACAATACAGCTTTGTCTCACTTGACTTGGCAACTGTAGCCCTTTTTGGAAGGAAAGAAGTTGACTTCCCTTGAAAGGCGCATTAGTTGTGAGAATTAAACAACGCAAGTTAGAAAACATGGGAGAGATTGCCAAGGGAAACTGTTTAGAACTTTGGTTCATCTTATTTTTTGACGTTTTATTTGACCCTGAAGTTGCTTCCAAAATCCCATGCGCTAGTAGCTCAAAAATAATGTAAGAATTACCAGACTAGGTGAATCTTCACATCTCATCAGCCCAGTATTCTGTCTGACAGAGGCAGTGAGAAATACTTGGGGAAGAGTGTGATAGTTGCCTTCCTCGACACCCTATTTAGAGATTATTCTTCCACATCTGCAATTTTTCCCTTAACATTCCACCCCACCGTATCACTCTTTATGGGCCACTTGTATCGCACTCTTGACAAAAGAAAGTTGAGCTAATTACTAAGAAAAGGCAGATTTGAAGATAGGAGGGGTGGAAAGGCGTACTTACCTTCTTTATGTCGGTTGAACAGAATGCTTTGTGCTTTCAGGATTAGAATTATATTCTCTGGATCTGGACCATCCACTATTTTTGCTGATTTTGTGCACAAGAATTCATATGCTTTGTTCACTTGCTCAAACATATCCTGCAAGTAACCAAATTATAACTATCAAGTTCATTTGAAGGGCGTTGTGTTCTCCAGAGTCAAACTATTAGCTTCAATATGATCTAGTGATTGAGAGCTTTAGCTATTACTTCATTTAAACTAGTCAATTGGGAATTTAATGCTAAAATGACAAATCACCTTCTGTAAAGTTTTTGGTAAATCTGTTTAAGATTTCCTGGCGGAGGACCTAATTTAACTCGATCCTACTAAAGTGCTATCTTGCACTGTACTAAGCCCTGGGGTAGAGACAAAATAATGGAGTTGGACACAGTCCCTGTGTCAAAGTAGGAAGGAGTAGGATTTAATCCCCATTTTGTCAGGGAGGAAACCGAGTCACAAAGAAGTTAAGTCATTTGCCCAAGGTTGCGCAGCAGACAAATGGTGGAACCGAGATAAGAACCCAGGTCCTCTGTCACCCAGGCCCGTGCTCATTCCTCTTAGATATATTTTCTCTAGAAAACTGAATCTAATTACATTAGCTCTGCTATGGTCATATATGTATGCATGCCAATATAAATGTGCTTATGTATTTCAGTAGTTAGCCTTGTTACAAACTACCATAAAAGGGGACTATTCCCACGGCTATCCATTTTGGGAGTACAAGGATACTTTGCACTGACGTTATTTAGGAAGCTGCTATCCCAAACCCTAAAATACTCATTTCTCTTTCAGTGACTTTAACTCCACCTAGTTGGAGGCTGTCACCGAATTAAAAACTTTACAAAATAAAACCAGCGGGTGGCTTTGAAGATCTGACTGGCGCTGAGCCAACGCGTCTCCCACCTGAATGGTCTCCAACTCCACTACAGTTCAGACTTAGATGTGGATGGGGAAAAAAGAAAGAAATAAAGAGGTGCTGGGCAGAATGAATCTTAGTGGCATGCTCTATGTAAAGCCACACAGGAGCTCAAAGGTGAATTTCACCATCAGTGGTATCTACCTCAAATACAAAAGACAACTATATAGAGAAGCATGAGCAGCTTTTTGCACAAAGTAAGGGAAGAGGGACTTAAAGGGATAAAGGGACAATGGGAAAAGGTTACATTGGGGGTTGGGAAAAGAGAAAGGTTAGCAAGCTTCCTAAATGACGGTGGAGAAAGGTGAACCCACAGAACTTTATTTCCTATCACGGTACATACCCTCCCTTCAGGGTTCTTGTCAGGGTGATACTTCTGTGCCAGTCTGAAGTAGGCTTTTCTGATTTTGCTCTCATCATGCCTGTCAGATATAAGAAATCACATTTCACATTAACAGGAAGCTTTGAGGGGGTAGGGAAGGGTATGACTTTAGGCATTCATCTCCCGAGAAATGGCTTTGTGGAAATCCACTATTATCATCTTTGCATATGATAATCAACAGGGTAGCATATCAAACTAAAAAAAACTCCATGTTCTTTACAATTTTTACCCCCCAATCACAGCATTAAGGAGGCAGATGGTGGTTATGGAGGTGCTCACTGAGGATTAGAAATGATTACTCACGTTGTTTCTCTCCTCCCATCCCCATTACAAAGGCATTTATCAACTCTGAGGATTCTCCAGTTCAGGAGCTGATAAATGAGGGTAAAATGCCAAATGCCGAAACGGCCAGCATTAGTATTTCATTTACCCAAAGCAGTTATAGACTTCATGTCAGTCTTGCAGGAAAGATGATGATGATAATAATAATAATAATAATAACAACAACAACAATAAATCAAATTCTTGCTGTGAGTTTGCTAAGCATCAGGAGGGGTACAAAGTTATGAGACTGGACAGTGTCTCACAATAGGTCAAGCGACGGCACTTATTGAAGACTTTTTCTGTGCGGAGCATTACATTAGGTGCTTCTTACCCCCATTCTACAGATGAGGAAACTGAGTCCCAGAGAGGTTAAGTGATCTGTCCATTTAACGGGTCACAAAACACACCGTCGGCAAGTCAGGGACTAGAACTCGGGTCTTCTGACACCTAGTTTTGTGCTCTTTCTCTAGCTCATGCTGCCTCTCCAAAACACTTCAACATACCAAATGTCTCTCAGTTTCAGATTATTCACCATTTCACTCTTCCTTCCAGGTGTACATTGGCTACACTAGCTTACTACTGTACTAAACCAATATTTAAACAAATCAGCTTTTTTTTTTTCTTATCACCCATCTCACCTACCATAAACTGAATCCACGTACGCAGCCATGGACAAGGCTGCTTTAGATGTAAATTACTCTAAAGATCACGAATTTAGGAGAGAAATTTGAATATAAAAAGTTTTAAGTCACAACTTAAACACAAAAAAATTAACATACATTTTCAGGGGACTGAAGAATTTCTGCTACTAACTATGGTGTGGGAATATGATCAGAATTACCTTGTCATCTTTAGCTTCACGCATACGTGATTATGAAAGAAAATCTGGTATTTATGTTGAGAAATCACCTGGTTCAAATGTTAAGGCCCATTTCCCAAAAACGTGAAATGAGATGAGAACTTACTGTCCCTGTCCTTTAGGGAGGTTAAGCACTTCATAAGCATCATCTATTGACATCGTTGGAGGTTTCTTTTCTACTTCCTTTTTCCAAGCATCCAGGGTGTCTTTCAACAATTTAATCTAAAAAAGGTTCAGTATTTTCAAGTTATTAAAATGCTCAAACGAAGCTAGGTTGAAAATGTCGGTTTTACTTAAGCTTAGTTTTGATTTTAGTACGGGTAACTTTTCAAATATTGTTTAGCAACAATGTCAAGTGGAGAGTTGAGCAACTTAAACACCTGCTGGGAGGCTGCACTCCTTTCCCCTTCCAAAAGTCACCTTACTCAGCGCCTGGATCTACTCGGTGTTTAACGTGTTACTAACAAAATGACACAAAAAAGAACTCACTAGTTACAGCTTTCAAATTTAGTCCCTGCATACTAAGAAAGGTTTCAAAAACGCTGATGAGTATCATGATTTTTAAAAAAGAGGAAAGTGATTTCTACAAGCAGAAATGTTTCTATACCAACAGCATTATACAAGCCCACTTCGCTGAAAACAAGTCAACTAGCAGATGTCTTTTTTCACTTTCTCCCAGTTAAATGGAATGTAGATAAATCAGTGGTCTCTATAGGTTCACAGTTCAATGTGTTAGTGGAAAATGGGGCAATAATTTCATATGTACAGATGTACTGCTAAGATGCCTTCAAAATTTCACATAAAATAATGGCATTTACTGAATGTCTGTGCAGAGCATTTCAAATACTAACATACAACTTCGACAACATACTTTGTATACCCGCTCTATCTGCATAACTTGTGCTTTAGTCTTTCCAGAGTGTGATTTTACAGGATTTCAAGGTTCCTAAAAACGCAATCTCCTTTAGACCTGTAAAATATGCCTATTATCAGTGTACCAAATCCAAAATAATACTCCTGACCTATGTACTCTCCGTTATCCGGAACTATTTCATTAACTGACACGGCCATTTTTCAAGTGATGGTAGGCACAAACTGGTTCGTGAACTTACAGGATCTTTAATTGGCCAGTCTGGAAATCGGAGTGTGTCACAGAGATGTTTGAGATAATAAATGTTACAGAACAGTTCATTCTCCAGTTGTGGATAGTTGATCACTGGGATGGGACAGTACTGATAAAGTGCTCTTGTGTTGCTCTGAAGGCGGGGAGTGAAGTCAGCCAGATGTGCAGCAATCTTCTCTATCATGAGACGTCTACAAATTACAAAAAAAAAACATTCAAGCATTATACAAGAACTATTTGGCTAGATAATGAAAGCAGTTTAAAGTGAAGTGTTTCATTACCACCAAGTCTTTGTATTATATCGGTATATTTTGAATCCCATTACATTGCCAGCTGTATGTACTTTCAAACACTATCAGGTGATCAGCCTCTTTCACCTGAGTTTATTTTGCATCTTGGGCACATTTCACTGACTGCGTACCACTCAACATTTTGTGATGGGGGGTGTGACTACTACGCACTTGAGGGTATTTAATGATAACAACAGCAGATACGGAGTATTTATCACTCAGTGGTATTTTAGCACTGACTGTGTGCTGAGGAGAGTACAATATAACAAAGTTGATAGCCACATTCCTTACCCACAACGAACTCACAGTCTAGAGACGAGCTTATTTATATTTAAATTACCATCCTAACCCCCCTCCCAGGAAAAAAAACAATCCTGGGGAGTTATCAGGTTTAACGGGCTAAAGACTTACCACTTCATTCAAACTAGGAATGCATGGGTGTCTGCTGAAACAAGATAGCATAAAGTTTACACTTTTCCAAGAAATGAGAACGTATGAAAGTGAGTAGGAAAAAAATGTTTGTGGCACTAACCAAAACCCATAATTTGGCTTTCATTTAACAACCTTACTAAGCAAACATAGCCTACTGTTATGTCAAACTAGGTATTGAGTGGATGAGAGAGACAGAGATACACTGCATGGAACATGAGCAGTTAACTTACCTCATCTCACTACTCCAGATTGCTTCTGGAGTGTCAAATTCTCCTAGGAAAATCTCCGAAAATTTATCAGGTTCATAATTTTCCAAATAACAAACCATTGCTTCAGGAAGAATGTGTCCCAGTATACTTCTTTGAAAGATATCTTGCCCTTTTGTCTAAAAGAATATGAACAAATTAGCCATATAAACGAATTGCCCTGCTGGTTCTGTAATTTAAGTTGTCTCAGAAAACGACGATGCTGAGAACTTCCATGAGTTCGGAGAAAATAAGGGGAGACAGGGAATGAAAATGGTTCAGACTTTGAAGTGTCCCCCAATACTGAGCACTGTTATGGTCTAGAGTAAATACTATGGTTCTGCAGGTTCCCTGGGGCTCCCAAGAGTTCATTCTTCTAGACTGTTAGCCCGCTGTTGGGTAGGGACTGTCTCTATGTGTTGCCGACTTGTACTTCCCAAGCGCTTAGTACAGTGCTCTGCACACAGTAAGTGCCCAATAAATACGATTGATAGATTAAGTCCAGGGTGGTTTAGGAAGCCCTGAAATTCTCTGGTGTTCAGTGGGTCACCTCGCCCTGTCAGCTTTCATTCTGGGTCACAGTCCGTGGAACCATTCAGTGCTAAACCAAATGGCAACAGGGCACAATTTCGCCCCTAAATCCTCCAAAAACAGCATCATATAAGGACTGCCCAATCTGGAGGTAGCCTAATGCAGCGTTGCTCAGTGGAAAAGAGCCCGGGCTTTGGAGTCAGAGGTCATGGGTTCAAATCCCGGCTCCGCCATTTGTCAGCTGTGTGACTTTGGGCAAGTCGCTTCACTTCTCTGTGACTCAGTTCCCTCATCTGTAAAATGGGGATGACGACAGTGAGCCCCCAGTGGGACAACCTGATCACCTTGTAACCCCCCCAGCTCTTAGAACAGTGCTTGGCGCATAGTAAGCACTTAATAAATGCCATAATTATTATTATTATTATTATCAGACTGATAAAAGGAAAAAGCCACCAGGAGCACTATTTCTTTCTCTAAGTTTGAAGGGAAATCTTAATAGGTTAAGCACTACTATTTGCCAAGTACTGAACTAAGTGCCGAGGTAGATATAAGAGAAGCAGTCAGATCCGGTCCCTTTCCCGCACTCATTCATTCAGTCATTCAATCATATTTATTAAGCGCTTACTGTGTGCACAGCACTGTACTAAGCGCTTGGGAAGTACAAGTTGGCAACATATAGAGACGGTCCCTACCCAACAGCGGGCTCACAGTCTAGAAGGGGGAGACAGACAACAAAACAAAACATATTAACAAAATAAAATAAATAGAATAAATATGTACAAATAAAATAGAGTAATAAATACATACAAACATATATACAGGTGCTGTGGGGAGGGGAAGGAGGTAAGGCTGGGGGGATGGGGAGGGGGAGGAGGGGTTCACAGTCTGAGAAAGAAAAGGTCCCTCATCGGGCACAGAGTCTAAATAGGAGAGAGAACTGGTAGTGACTCCCCATTTTACAGATGATGAAACTGAGACACGGAGAAGTTAAGTGACTGCCCAAGGTCACACGTCAGGGACGTGGCAGAGTCGGGATTGGAACTCGGGTCCTCAGACTCCTAGGTCTGTGCTCTTTCCCCAAGACCATAACGCTTCTCAAATAGACAAGAAAAGCAGATACAAAGCTACACGAAGCCAAATGAGACATTTCTGTCATTACCGCATCGGAATCAGTAAATCGAGCGTGCTCAACGATCAGATAAAATACTGCTTTGTCAGTTATTATACTGGTGACCGTCAGTTTGGCCAGTTGCTATCAGAGGTTCAGAAAAATGAACTGATAAAGGATTCAGTAAGGCAGTTTTCAGTTAAATGTCCAAAGGACAGCCTTGATGTCAAAAGAAACTATCACCGCTACTAACTGGGGACTGGATCGGCTTTTCAGTTGGGACTGAAGAGAGAAGTTTAAATTTTGATTTTACACTGCTGGGCGTGAACGCTGAGGGTTCTTTTGGATCTGGGCAGTTCAAACACACTCCTCAGATGCTTAGTGATGGAATGCTCCCCCTGAATGGAAAATGTGCCAGCAAAGAGGTGCTACTTTTTCTCCTTATGGGAAGAGTAAAGGAAAGAGTCTGTCAAGGACACATATGATGGACTCAGAATCAAAGGTATTTACGCCGCACTTTCTGTGTGGAGAGCACCGTGCTAATCATTTGGGAGCTGGCGGTCGTGTTCTCTGTCCGCAAGGAACTCACAGTCTAGAAGGGGAGACAGACACTAAAAAAAATAAATTTCAGATATGTATATAAGTGCTGTGGGGCGAATACCGTACATAGGTGACACAGAGCGAGTAGGCGACAAAAGACTGATAAACACAACCAATAGGAAACTATAAAGTAATGGACATCTAACAGTGAGTTTCTTCTTATCTGGGGCTCAAATTTGCAGTTTCAATAATAAGGATGTGTGTTAAGAGCTTACTATGTACCGAGCACTGTACTAACCACTGGGACTGATAAAATATAATCAGGTTGGATACAGTCTCTGTCCCACATGGCGCTCATGGTCTCAGTATAATGAGGAAAAAGAAAAAAGTGTATTTATTCTCCATTTTACTTCTGAAGAAACTGAGGCACAGAGAAATGAAGTGGCTTGCCCAAGGTCAAACTGTAGGCAAGTGGCAATCCGAGATTAGAGCCCAGGTCCTGTGATTCCTGGGCCCGTGCTCTACTAGGCAATACTGTTTATTGAGGTCTAATTTTGTTTGAAGTTCAAAGTTTTCCCAATAAGGTAAAAATCCAAGTTTCAGATTTTGAAACTAACCAAGTATTAATACTCACCTCTTCAGATTTGAAGGCTTGCTTGGTATGTGTGTACTTCAAAAACCTTGAGAAGAATAAAATCGCCAGTCAGTCTTGGGAATTGAGCCATAAATTTTGATAATCTGTTTTTTGAAAACTATTTCCAGTCAACCATTCGAATTTTAGCCCCAATTTACAAAATTCTGGAATTCCTTATGATTTATCTGAAAATCTCCCGTACTGGAATTACCTCAGGAAACACATACAAATACCTTGAAGTTATTTAGTACTTTAGCACAGAAATTTAAAAAGGAAAAATTCCAGATATGCACAGCTCCAGTATTTAGCTCAAGTTATCACACTAAACTGTACTTACCTTGCAATAGGAAGAACGTTGGAACCAGTATACATCATGATAAAAAAGAACACTCCACTCAGATAAAAACGAGGTAATTGTGGATTATCTTGCATGATGTGATAAAGCAAAATGGCAACTTTCTCAACAAGAATAGGGTCAAAGGTCAGCAGCAGCTGAAAAATCATAAATGGCATGTTTTTCTTTGATGTTCAAATATTTAAATAGCAATTTGTCCAACTTAAAAAGTTAAACCGATGTACATGTATATGGGAATCCTTTAAAGAAACGGCAGCAGTGATAGTGAATGAGGGACTCTAAACACTTCTTGGTTAATAAGAAATCTTGGGCAAAGCCAGGCCTTAATCCCGTTTCTTTAATTAGCCCCCTCAGTCATCCTGCAGCATATATTAAAAAAACCCCACACAAAATAATATGATGTACAACCAAACAACTTTGATATGTAGATATCATCAACGTGAATTACAATGGCTAATGACTCAAGCGGTTCAGAGACTTTATAGCAGTTTTAAGGAAAAGCTGAAGCAAACTCACCTGAATGATGTGGGGAAGGCAAGTGCTGTCTGAAAGAAGCCTTTTCACTCTGGGCAGGGGCCTGATTATGGCATTATCTTGGTCCCTGAAAAAAGAGATACATTATATTCAACTTCTTGAATTCCCAAAGAATACTCCCTATACAGTATTATGCATACTAACCTGCCTTTTTTAAAAGAAGACACAGACGTTGTGCAGTTGAAAACAATTAGATGCTTTTGTTTCAATATATTTAGCGGCTTACTATGACGTCACTTCCTTGAAACACTGCTTTTATTAAGTTAGGTGTGGCTAAGATCCCAATTTTATAACACTTTAATGGGGACATTAATATACTTTAGGGCTAAACAGGGTTAAGCCCTAACTCTTCCCATATTTTTTCCAACTGTTCGTTTAGTCACTGTTCCCAAATAATAATTCATCGACGCTGTAGTTTGGGAAAGGTAGTAATGTTCTTGAAGACTGCACGGATTTTCAAGTAAACTGGAGTTTCCACAGTTTTCCCCATTAAACTGAATGAGTTTATTCAGTACACAAATGATTACTTTTCTACCTAATACGAATCAAGTTGTGTATTCTGTATATTTATGAACTATTTAAAGGTTTCTCCTGTCTAGCTCGGCAAGTGTTTTGGGAAATGTTTTGGGTGGAAAATTTCATTTCTGGTCAAAATCTACCTGGGGCAAAGTTAAAGTTAGGGGCCTATTTAATATTAATATTGGTAGGAATTCCAACATACATATAGATGAAGAATAAGCAGAATGAGCAATTAGAGAAGTAGCGTGGCTCAGTAGAAAGAGCCCAGGCTTAGGATTCAGAGGTCACGGATTCCAAGCCCGCCTCCGCTACTTATCAGCTGTGTGACTTTACGCGAGTCACTTGACTTCTCTGTGCCTCAGTTCCCTCATCTGTAAAATGGGGATGAAGACTGTGAGCCCCCCGTGGGACAACCTGATCACCTTGTATCCTCCTCAGCGCTTAGAACAGTGCTTTGCACATAGTAAGCGCTTAACAAATGCCATCATTATCGTTCTCCCCCTTCTAGACTGTGAGCCCACTGTTGGGTAGGGACCGTCTCTATATGTTGCCAACTTGTACTTCCCAAGCGCTTAGTCAGTGCTCTGCACACAGTAAGCGCTCAATAAATATGATTGAATGAATATTATATAGATCCAAGATCCCTGGGGCCCCGCACCCTTAGTCCTATTTCTGTATATATGTACATATGTTTGTACATATTTATTACTCTATTCATTTTACCTATACATATCTATTCTATTTATTTTATTTTGTTAATATGTTTGGTTTTGTTCTCTGTCTCCCCCTTCTAGACTGTGAGCCCACTGTTTGGGTAGGGACCATTTCTATATGTTTTCAACTTGTACTTCCCAAGCACTTAGTACAGTGTTCTGCAAACAGTAAGCGCTCAATAAATATGATTAATTGATAATTTCAGACCCCTTATATAAGCCCAACTACCTCTGAAACGTTGAGATGCTGAACATGAACATTTCCCCTCCAGTACAATCTTGAGGTGCTTAAGGTGGACTAACTGGTGAGGGGAGAAGGGCAGGAAGCTGCCTGAGTAGCTCACAGGATAAGTTGCCTAATAATAAAAATGGCATTTCTTAAGCGCTTACTATGTGCAGAGCACTGTTCTAGTTACCTGGTCTGCTCTACCTCAACTTTTAAGTCTTTCAGTGCTGATGACTGATAACAATAATAATAATTGTGGTATCTGTTACATGCTTACTGTGTGCCAGTGCTAGGGTGGATACAAGTAAATAGGGTTGGACACAGTCCCTGTCCCACGGGGCACTCACAGTCTCAATCCCCATTTTACAGATGAGGTAACTGAGGCACAAAAAAGCAAAGTGATTTGTCCAAAGTCACCCAGCTGTCGAGTGGCGGAGCCAGGATTAGAACCCATGGCCTTCTGACTCCTAGTCTCGTGCTCGATCCACTAAGTCAAGCTGGAGAGTAAAAGTGCTTTCCTAACATTAACTAAAGAGTGGCGGACCATTAAATATGCATATCGATCCCATTAATGTTTCTTCAAACGACTATTTGAGAGTACTATTATTATTAGAGGAGCAGCGTGGCTCAGTGGAAAAGAGCCCGGGCTTTGGAGTCAGAGGTCATGGGTTCAAACCCCGGCTCCGCCACTTGTCAGCTGTGTGACTTTGGGCAAGTCACTTCACTTCTCTGGGCCTCGGTTACCTCATCTGGAAAATAGGGATTAAGACTGTGAGCCCCACATGGGACATCCTGATCACCATGTAACCTCCCCAGCGCTTAGAAAAGCGCTTTGCACACAGTAAGCGCTTAATAAATGCCATCATTGTTATAATTATTATTATCATTATTTAGAAACAACGGCGTTGGTTATATAATTTGAAGAACGTTTCCATTTTTTGCAAACAAAATACCTGCTTGGAAAATATCCACACATTGTGATGAGCATGTTAAGTATGAGTGTAGCTAGATCAGTCTCATTCAGCACAGCTTGTCCAGTGGCTAGCAGACACCATTTAAGCTGGGGGATAACTTGCAGGGGTCGCCACCCATCCATGCCCTGGGCCCAGCATCGCGTTTTGGGAATCAGCACCCCTTTGGTCCACAATTCTTGCATCTGAAAGAAAGAAGCTTTTGGTGACTTCAAGGAGTAGTGGGTTTTTTTTAAAGGTAACATAAAAATTATGAGATGGGTTTTACTCCACATAGTTCGATTTCTACCAACATCTTCCTACCATGGGACATTTCTGAAAAATTAAGAAAACACACACAAAAAAAGAACCAGCAAAAAAGTATTATGGGCAGTTTCTTAAGATATCTACTGTTTATCTAGATGTATAAACACTGGCATGAATTTTTTAATTTTGTGGGGTTGGAACGCAGGGCATTCTTGAAAGATCTAACAAGCCAGAGAGTTATTATTGGGAGTCTTGTCATTTCTGGTTGGAAATTCCCAGGTTTCATCAGAGGCTGGGATACACGAGGCAGAGAATCCAGCTCAAATCTGGGGCTGATCATGCCCAAGAAAATCACCAATGCTTAGGAATATATCTTATTCTTCCAAGATAATGAAATTGATTTAGCCCATTTATGTTAGTATATCCCCTGCTGTCACATTGATTCCAATGACATCCGAAAGGTTTGCTCATTTTATCAGCATATTATTTTCCTGAAGGGACTGTCTTTCTACTCTGAAGCAATTTGGCACCTATTGACATTTTTTACTCATCTCATTTTTTACTCTCTCACTCCAATAAGCAGTCTGCCCCTAAAACTTAAGATCTGGATATTGTTAAATTCTGGACTGACACAAATCCAGTCCCCTAAATTAAACAAGGTCACCTTAGCACTGCTCCGTAAATCTTACTGAGGAAACTTGTGCCATGAATATGTTGCCTAATGTGAAACATTAAAACCCCAAATTCAGAATTTTTAAAGGCCAAATTTTTCATGAATTTAAAAATCCTGATAACACTGAATGCACCTATGTTTGGGGTTAATTTTTAAA
This sequence comes from Tachyglossus aculeatus, assembly GCF_015852505.1. Lineage (NCBI taxonomy): Eukaryota > Metazoa > Chordata > Mammalia > Monotremata > Tachyglossidae > Tachyglossus > Tachyglossus aculeatus. The sequence continues at coordinate 35,748,558 of NC_052067.1, read as the reverse complement.
ACATAACAGATATAGACAGAGATAGATCTACACTACATAAATATATTAGGTTATATATAACCTTTGAAGCTAAAATAGATAATTCCAAAAATATAGCTATATTTTAAGTCTGAAAATTCCATAGCTAACTAAGAAACAGAGTCAAAATTCCACTATCATGGTTCAGGCCAATGGTTCACTCGGTCAAGTATAGAGAAACAACGTGAAAGTACCAATACTGTGGAAAAGCTCAAGCTCTTTTGCTCAGAGCTGCTGATCGCTCATCCTACATGGCAATGTTGAATGCTAACCAGAAGCCGGTCCATTTTTTGTAGCTTTCTGAAGCACACTTGATGGGGCGCAGCTATTTCTATTCCCTCCTTTTCAGCTTGATCTGTGAACCCGTATGATGCTGTGAATGCTGAGGTTCCTCCTAATTCCATGACAGACATTTGCTCTACTGCACAGCAGCTCCGTTTCCCCCAGAAAATGCATTTCTCCACAACAGAGAACAAGCCAGCTGCCCTGAAGACACAAAAATCTCATAATCAAAAACAATTTTAGGACAACGTTAAAAATTTTAGGTACCTCATGAAATCCGTAGGGACCACTTCTTTCTTTGTCCGCGTTGCCGTAGTACCATTCTTTCTCACTTTCCCTCTTCATATCAGGGGCAGCTTCAATCACATTGCTCTAAATTAAGGGAAAGTTTGCACACATTCAAGAGATAAAATCTGGAAGGGGTTCATTGGTTTTATCCTGCTCTGAATGATCAAACAATACTTTTTACCTCAAGATGCCTACATCAATGTTAAGGTTCATTTCACAACCTAATGTTCAGCTAATTCAGGATTTTCTCAGTCCGTTCAGGTCCCTTACATTTTATGTTCTACTTCCCCTCATTTTAAGGCAAGGGCTGCTTTCCTCAAACCTGTGAACTGACACTAGCAACCGATTTCGGTTGCTAATTCCTAAGTTATGTTGACTGGACTAACAGCCTTACAACGGTTAGGTCTCCAAAACAGAACTCAGTTTCTGGAAAGAATAATTCACAAATAATATTAAGCTAAAAGTTCAAAGGGATGGCACCCAGTTGCCCCAACTTCAAGCCTCTTGTGAAATCAGGTGATTTTAACGAACCCCAATAGATAATGACTGCCCTATGACTCCCTAGAAATGGGAGTGAGGAGCTTTACAGCATTCTTTGTCTCTGGCCTTAGCCAAAATAAATTTATTATGATGGAGATTGAAAGAACTGAGGGGCTGACTAATTTCCTGAAAACTCTTCCTTTACTTCTCAGTGACAGAAAACCTTTTTTCCCCTCCCTGGGGCTAACACTCTGTTGAACCAAAACGGACTGCCCTTTGAGAATGTTACTGTCACAACAAGTTAGGTGCACCTTGCAATATTGACATTCACCCTGTATTCGTTCTTTGTATGAGGATTTCACTTTCTACAGCCTTCTTCAACATTTAGCAATTCTGGTTCTGACATCACTATTATTGGAGAAGCAGTTCACTCAGTCATCTTTTTTTCTGTTTTTTTTACATAAAATGGGACACACTTTCCTCCCTCGAATCTCCAAAAATCAAGGGCTCTTAGCAATAACGATACCAGAAGCCCAGGTACCTGCAATGGTACAGTTGCTCTGCTTGTATGTAGATGGGCCAGAGTCAGCAGATCCACGAGGATTTTGACTCCATTTGAATCCATGAGATCTTTGACATTTTTCTGTAAAACAACATTTACGCAAAACAGCTTTAATAATAATAATATTAATTTTGGCATTTGTTAAGCGCTTACTATATGCCAAGCACTATTCTAAGCACTGGGTAGATACAAAGTAATCAGGTGGGGCTCACAGTCTTAATCCCCATTTTCAGATGTGGTAACTGAGGCACAGAGAAGTGAAGTGACTTGCCCAAAGTCACACAGCTGATAAGTGGGATTAGAACCCACGACCTCTGACTCCCAAGCCCGGGCTCTTTCCACTGAGCCACGCTGCTTCTCTAAAGCAGCTTTGAAAGTCCTAAAGCAAACGATACCATGTGACATATCACAAGAGAGCATCGGTGGGACCAACGGTGCAGAACAAGTCCACAGATCCTGGATTGCAACTTGGGATCATCGGCCTGAATTTCTCAAGAGAGAGGGAATTTGAATTTAGAGTAAAACAAGGTTAGTCTGCTGAATTCTTGAAGTTACATTATGAAGAAAACCAAAATTTGCCCAATAATCATCTGTTCGTACAGATAAGAGTAGATTTGGGGGTATTTTAAACCAAGGAAATTGCCATTTCCTCTGATGTTAGGGAGATTAAAAGCATCCAGCAACTCTTATCAACCCAGCACTAATGTGCACGCATTGGGAGAGTTCCATACTGCCAAAGGGCTGTACACAGAATAGGGCTGCAGAAGTTCGGCAGAAGGGATGGCAGAGGCGTGTGTCCCTCCGGACGAAAGACCTGGGAGTGAATCAGAGTTGGTCGTCTCCTCTCTCCAGCCACATTCTGCCAACAACCACCCCTCAAATATTGCTGCCGCTGCCCCCAAAGCTTCTGCCATCACCCCTCCCCATTTCACGGCACCACTTATCTAGGAAACATTTTCCTGGAGATTATTACTAAGATAGTAATAGTATTGATTAAACACTCCCCCATCTTACCTCCTTCCCTTCCCCACAGCACCTGTATATATGTATATATGTTTGTACATATTTATTACTCTATTTATTTATTTTACTTGTACATATCTATTCTATTTATTTTATTTTGTTAGTATGTTTGGTTTTGTTCTCTGTCTCCCCCTTTTAGACTGTGAGCCTACTGTTGGGTAGGGACTGTCCCTATATGTTGCCAACTTGTACTTCCCAAGCGCTTAGTACAGTGCTCTGCACACAGTAAGCGCTCAATACGATTGATTGATTGATTGTGCTAAGCACTGTACTTATTTTACGTAAGGGGAAACGGAGGTTTAGATTTTCTAAACCTCCGTTTCCCCTTACGTAAAATAAGGATTATATGACTCTTCTTCCTCGTACTTAGACTGTGAGTCCCATGTGGGCCAGGGACGGACATGGTTTTCTCGTACCTAATATGTGCTTGGCACAGATTAATAAATATCACAATTATTGTTAAGAGGGAGGGAAAAGAGGCGTTTCACCCCCATTTTACAGAGGAAGAAGTCACGGCACAGAGGTTCAGTGACTTTCCCCAGGTCTCGTAACTGGCAAGTGGTAGAACCAGGACAAGAACCTATGCTCTTTTCCCCCAGACCAAGCTGCCTCCCTAACAAGTCTCTCTCCAAGACCATATTCTCGCCCGTCCCGCCGTCGACCCCCGGCCCACGTCCTCCCCCTGGCCCGGAATGCCCTCCCTCCATCCATCCGCCAAGCTAGCTCTCTTCCTCCCTTCAAAGCCCTACTGAGAGCTCACCTCCTCCAGGAGGCCTTCCCACACTGAGCACCCTCCTTCCTCTCCCCCATCCCCACCGCCCTACCTCCTTCCCCTCCCCACAGCACCTGTACATATTTTTGCACATATTTATTACTCTATGTACATATTTACTATCCTATATATTTTATTTTGTTAATATGTTTTGTTTTGTTGTCTGTCTCCCCCTTCTAGACTGTGAGCCCGCTATTGGGTAGGGACCGCCTCTAGATGTTGCCAACTTGTACTTCCCAAGCGCTTAGTACAGTGCTCTGCACACAGTAAGCGCTCAATAAATACGACTGAATGAAAAGGTAACTGAGGCATAGAGAGGTTAAGTGACTTGCCCAGGGTCACACAGGAGACCAGTGGCCAGGCGGGGATTAGAAGCCAGATCCTTCGGATTCCCACATCCATGCTCTATCCACTAGGCCAGGCTGCTTCTCACGGCACTGCAGCAAGTGGAATAATTTCAGGTTCAGGGGGGAGGTGGTAAAGTGGGGGTTGGGGCTCTGCAATTACATCTCCCTCGGAGTGGGTGCCAAACCATTTGCTAGTTTCAGCAGCAAAATGGACAGCCCTTCCTACCCCCACCAAATCCAGACCTGCTATGGCTAAACCAGGAGGCACAATATGTCTCCATGCGAGTTCACTAGACCTTTGCCTGGGGCCTAAATTGTGTAATCTTCTGGTTCCTCCAAGTTTCAGGGCCATCATAGTCTGGGACACTACACTGGCAAATAGCCCCCAAGAACCTCACCACTTTAAACTTGCATCTCACTTCACTGGATTAACAACATGGGGCAAAGAGACTCCCAGTTTCTTTTCATTTACTCCCAGTCATAGGGGCAGCAACTTCAGAACTCCGTTTCTGCCTTCAGAGACCTAGCATCCCCTAAATGTGAACCAATAATGTATAACTGATTACGTGAGGTTTGAGAAAGGGCACTGAGCTGAAAACAGGGAATTAGGCTGTGTTTTTCCTGGGAGAGAGGGGAAAACTGTCCAGACTGCCTGGACTGGAAAACTCACTGCCTCAACGGTTAGATTACATCTGATGTTATGCGCTCAGGTGACATTTTTGCTGTACCTTATTAAGGATGAGCTTGTTAAGGAAGAGGATCAACCGGTCTCTTTCGAGTCTGTCGGTACACTATTCGCATAAAAGACAATTATAAAGATTTAATACAATATCACACGTTCAAGTAGCAAGGGAGCTTAACAAAATAAGCCTGCCAGTTAACTTGCATTTAAAAAGTATTTCCCTTAAACATCTTGAGAATAAAACGTATACCAACTTTGCTACCACTGCTGAAATATGTATTTTTCATAGATTTTGCTCTAAACGTGAAGATCGATCTTTCATTAACAAAAGAACAATAACTGGCTTTATAGGAATATGATGCATTAGAGAGCTATGTCCAAAAAAACATTTCAAACAAGGACTGGGTGAAAGAAAGTTAACCCAATAGCATGTCTCTCTAAACACCCAGAACTTTGGGGAAAATTGGATTAACAACGATATTGTACGACACTCCTATTTTAGAGGACAAATTTACAGTCACAGAAACATTTACTGTTCCAACATCCCTAGGACATCTGGTACTATGGTACCCATGGTGATATTTATTACTAAACTAAATATACTAATGCGAAGCCACACCCTTTTTTAATGGTATTTGTTAAGGGCTTACTATGTGCCAACCACTGTTTCAGTGATGGGTAGATATAAGTTAATCAGGTTGGACACAGTCCCTTGTCCCACATGAGGCTCACAATCTATGTAGGAGGGAGAATGGGTACTGAATCCCCATTTTGCAGTTGAGGAAACTGAGGCACAGAGACATAAAGTGAGCCAGGTTCTCTCGCTCCCAGGACCATGATTTATCCTCTAGGCCCTACTGCTTCCCTAACAAGCCTTTTCCCTGACACTCAAGTCTTTGCCCCCTTGTCTCGCTAACGCTTTGACATCACAAAACCCTATGCTTTAATTGACCTCCACCAGTCCTGCACTTGGGTTGCTGTGCTTTGTCAGGTAGAAATTAAAACCAGTCTGATCTCGGCTATGTCAAATTTAACTTCTCTTGCGTATATCATGCTGCTCTTTCTTCTGCTCAACAATGCTGTTTATATCCTCCTCACGACACCCATGTCCACGGCCCACGCCACCTATTCCAGATTTTCAACCTTCTCTCGGGGCATTCATCTCCTCCCTCCAATCCCTGAAGCCCTGCCCAACTACTCTGACATCAATAGAAGGGATTTTAACTGTAACTCAATTGCAGATTTTAAAAATGCACATGTAATTGATTACTAGAAGACCCACTGAATGGTTCCGTAGTTGAAGAATGAAATTCTTACCCTTTCTAACATTCCGACAATATATCTAGTGTCCCCAAATGGTCCTATTTCTTCATAACATCTCCCATAAACAATGGCCAGCGCTTGTAAACATAAACACTTCATGTTGATTTTGGGGGTGAGTAGAAAACGATGGTAGAGCTCATTGAAAAATTCATACCTACAACGACAAGTTTCTCCATAAAAACAGGCGCCAAGAGTTGAGTACAAAAGTTATAAAAGCCCAGGGGAGTAGCTTACGATTTTTTGATTCCTCCACTACCTTCGTTTTCATCCTCTTCCAACAGCAGTCTCAGATAATAGTCTCCTATTTTTATTTCTTCCGCTAGGCATTCATACTTCACCTATATGGATAAAGTCAGAGTACATGAATCCGGGTGCAAAAGTGAGCTCATTTTACATTTGAGCTTTTCCCTGTTCCGTATCTGTTTGAGGAGCATTTTCTCTTTGGGAGTTGAAGAATGCCATTCAAAAAAGAGGGAAAGTAAATGAAACAGACAAGCTTAAGCAACTAGAATTCCTAATGCTGTCTTTTTGTCACTGGATGTCACTGGATAAATATGGTTAGTGAACGTACAGTAAGGGGAGGGAAAGGCTATTCCCACAGCTTAAATATAGACTTTAAAATTTAAGATGACTTTTTCATGAGCTCTCCATGCCAGCTTTGTTTTTATTTATTTAGCCAAATCTTATGTAAGAGACCCTTGTTTCAATGCCGAAGTATTCATTCTAAAGGTGGCCAGACTGATATCAGAAACCTGAAGTCCTCAGAAAATGGGACCTTTACAATTGAAGCTCAGTTCTATAGGAAAGGCAAAAAAGAATTTCTGGGTTGGTCATGAAGCTGAGCATTTATTTAGATGAATGCCAGAAAAAAGGCTTTTCACTTACAGGAAACAGTACATGAATACACATAATTATTTGTAGATCTTTTTCCAATAATACTTGGATGAAACACATTTAAAAAGGCAGTATTTTATACGCCACTTGCAGATAGAATTTTTAGTCTTTTAAAAAAATAGTTTCTTTGAAAGAATGAGGCAGATAATAGGAAGTTATCCAAGCCACATATCAGTAAGAATATAGTTTAGAAGTTATTGATTTTTTAAAATCAGAGATATAAAAACACCAAAAAAAAAAGGTAATCGCAACAACTCTCAATTTCCCTAATGAGTCCTGGTAACTATAAGCTAGGCATCCCTCCTCCCCTCAAAGAAATCGATAGGTCCACAAAGGAAAAAAGAGTTTCCCCAACTGTGTTCATGATCACAAATCACACACCCAGGCCAAATACAACCACAATTTATTCATAAATAAGATGGCTAGGAAACTGAAATGTGACATTAGGATGAGAAAGAAAGAAGGTGAGGGGAAGGGGAGAGAAAACATTGAGGGAACAAAAAGGGACAGAGGAGGCATGAAAGAACTGGGGAAAGAAGAAAGAAAAGGAGAGAAAAGGAAGCTGATTTTTAGTGGTGATTCAGGAACGGATGGCTGTAAGCATGGTTCAAAGTTCTCAATTGAGATGGCTGCAAGAATGGTTCTAAGAATACATTATACATTACTGATTAACAGAGCCCTAACTTTCCTACCATATGGGGATTGATTTTTACCAAACTACACGTCAGTGAAAAATGTCAATCATGGTATTCACCCGGAATTCACCTGGGTTTATGTGTTTTAGCCAGACAGACATTTCTCAAAAGAACGTTACTTCTGTTGTCACGTTCTATCCAAATCACCGCAAGTGAAAATGTCTATTCCAGCTAGAACCGAGTACAACATTTTTATCTTAACCGTTGAGAATTCGCTTTGAAGAAGTCACACACACAAAAGAGGGCATATTTACCTCAAACTCATGGTGGTTCCACGAGATCACACTTGCACTGCCAAGTTCTCTGTCAATGTTAAATGCTCTCATTTCAGATTCAAGAGTATCTCGCAGTTCTTCCCGCGTTTTGAAATTCCAAATCAAGTTTGATCGAGCATGATCTTGAAGAAACCTAGACAAAAGCATGATTAGAAAACAGGTGAAACACTAGTAAATATTCTGCATCAAGTAAGCATTCTATATTCTGTTGATGAACTATATTGTAAAAATATTTAAATAAATATTCCTCACTTCATTCATTCAATCGTATTTATTGAGCGCTTACTGTGTGCAGAGCACTGTACTAAGCGCTTGGGAAGTACAAGTTGGCAACATATAGAGACGGTCCCGACCCAACAGCGGGCTCACAGTCTGGAAGAATGGGGATTAAGACTGTGAGCCCCCCGAATTACTACATTACTACATCTTGCAAGAAGGTAAAAAGCAGAAGAGAATATATGTCCTTTGTAATTTGAGTCTCAAATTAAAGAATGTACTAAAGATAATGAGATATTTCTACTCCACCGGTTAGGGAGTAACTACTTTAAAGTGACCACAATAGCATTCAGGAACTGAAATTTCAATCACCAAATTTAAGATTTCAGGTCAAAGATAACACGTTTAAATCAGCTCCTGTGAGGCGGCTGAAATATTACAGAATTTGTCACAATGAAATACACCAAACAGAGGGGCCAATGTCTGGTTTGGGCTTCATGCCCAGAGCCCACAGTGGTGCAGGCCCCTGCTCCAGACTGAGCCTATGCTGTGTGACCTTGGGCAAGTCACAACTTCTCTGGGCCTCTGTTCTCCTACCTGCAAAATGGGGATTAAGACTGTGAGCCTTATTTGGGGCAGGGACCGTGTCCAATCCGAGTATCTTGTAGCTACCCCAGTGCTTAAAGCAGTGCCAGACACAAAGTAAGCACTTAACAAATACCATTATTATTATTATTATTTTTCTGGAAGGCTCCCAAGGTTGGGTAGCCCTAGTAAGGACTCAAGATGCACCTTTGCAGGAAGGTGCCCTCTAAATAATGCCATATCTTGAGTAATGTCTGGTAGCCAGCTTTCGACAGACACCCTTTCAGTTCAGTTTCCACCTTCTCTTTAAAATTGCAGTTCAAATATTTCCCATTACACAGCCTTCCTTTTTTTTCTAAGACAAAAAACCCGTCTGATGAATAGCACCCACCTAATTTGGATCTTGTCCTTTCTCCCACTGTCTGAATATGTGAATTCTGATAATCACTCCATTTGTTCATGAGATGGAGATGCCTCTCACCTCAGAACTATATTGCGAGGGTTAATGAAAGAGAGCTTTGACTACATAATGTCAAACTCCTTTTAGATCATAGCACTATACCTGTATTTTATAAAGGCTCCATTAGGATTTCCAATTTTAATAGGTTTTTAAGTTTGTTTCACACTTACTCTAGAAAAAATACATCTCCACCTCAACGAATGTACTATATGGAAGAGAATGGAAGCTCCAATAAGATGAACCACTAGGCAAAACCACTCATAATAGCTGGGATGAATTTAATAAAACCCAGATTTTACCTGTAATAGAAGAGATCCCAATTTGCTTCTATTTTAATCCGTTGCCTTCTCTTCCTAAGTATGACTGGCTTTTGATTAAGATTCTGAAGAGGGGCAAAGAAAAAAAAAGAACACTGCCAAATCTGGGGTTACCATGAATTTAAAATCTTCCAATATTATTTGACCATATTTACAGAATTCCATTTCCCAAAATCAAGTTCAGTCTGTAAATGATTAGCAAAATTCCAAAGAAATCAATATTTTGATGAAAGGCACACGGGATTAAATAGAGAATTTTATCCAGGATGACCATATTACTAACGTAAGCCATTCAATCTTACCACAGTTAGAAACCAACATTGTATTTTTCAATGAAGAATCAATAAGCTGTAAGTTTGTCTAAGTATTATGAATCAGTTAAAAGAGGTGTGTTATTGCACACATTTACATGCAGTTAATAGGAAACTACGGTCAAATTGAAAAATGCAAAGGTGTCTTAGTTGTCAGCACCAAGAATATCTTAAAGTCTGAAGGAAGCAGGTAATACAAAAACGCACTAACGACTTGGACTGGAAACAACTACAGTCAGACGCTACTACAGTCTTAGCTACTGCTTATCAAACAAGACTTTACATGCCAGACAGTTTAACACAACTGACACACACAGCAAGGACTTTAAACTCACCATATTGTTTCTGTCCTGAATATGATCAATAGAAAGAAAAAAAGGAATATTTTTTAACAAAAAAAAATCACGTAATCTCTGCAAAGTATCACCTTGCATATTATCTTAAGGATGACGTCAATATGACTAGAATAAAGACTTCCACTAGACTGTGAGCCTGCTGTTAGGTACGGACCGTCTCTATATGTTGCCAACTTGTACTTCCCAAGCGCTTAGTACAGTGCTCTGCACATAGTAAGCGCTCAATAAATACGATTGAATGAATGAACGAATGAATTCAGAATAAACCCTTGGGGTATGAGGATTTTTTTTCATGGAACTGGGTAGGCATTTTCAGTACCACTCTGTTGTATGTTTCCAATAATAATAATAATAAGGTAAATGCTTATTACATGCCAGGCACTGTACTAAGCGCTGAGGTGGATACAAGCTAATCAGGTTGGATACAGTCCCTGTCCCATGTGGGGCTCACGATCTCAATCCCCATTTTACAGATGAGGTAACGAGGCACAGAGAAGTTAAGTGACTTGCCCAAGGTCACACAGCAGACAAGCGGCAGAGTCAGAATTAGAACCCATGACCTTCTGATTCCCAGGCCTGTGATCTATCCACTAAGCCACGCTGCTTCTCAACACTAAGGACATTGTCCTGGACCCAAAAGACCCTCAGTCGTGCCGCCAAAGATGATTACGGATTCATATGATAACAGGTGGCAATAACAGGGTAACTAAAACAAAATCCATGGACTTGTTTCAACCAATCATCTTAGTTTTGCCCCCTTACCTTTCAAAACTTTTACTACAGCTACTACTCACAGCCTTTCATTTCTCCTGCTCATCTAAATAATTAAATAGCTAATGAGCCAGAAAATAATCACGCTGGCAAGTGAGAGAAGCAAAGATAACCCAAAGAATGAGTAATAATCGAAAAAGATTAAACTGACTTAAGAGAAGATGTACACTCAGTAGTTTTAAGAGAATGTTTTTTTAAAACATTTCTAGAATTCACTGTTCGCTATATTACGCCATTTTCACATTTACTAGGGTATGTCTATTAACTAAATTTTCCATGGCCTACCTAAATAGTTGGCAACCATCAGGCTAATACTGTCCTGCTTTATTGGACCCTGTATCACTTAAACAATATATATAACTATGCTATATATAACAACAACAATATAACTATGCTATTTCTTCCTTATAAGGCAAAATCTGAAGAGCCCTGCCTAGCCGGCAACGAAAGCAGCAATACATATTTAACAAGGGTTTTCCAGATAGAGAATTTCACATTTGGAAGCTGGCAATGAAAATTTTATCCACACAGAAACCAAAAGTACATTTTGAAATATAACTGACTTTTTTTTTTTTTACAGAAAAAGATTGTTCACGAGAAGGCAGAAATTAAGGACTGCATTAGAGTAGAAAAATCGAAAAAACTACAACCCCCAATTTGGGGAGAAGTTTTAGCAGTAACCTACTGCTTTGATGAAATTTGAATAGCTAGTCCAAATGTTTTTAATGCTTTAAGAATAAATATCACCAAGGCTAACAAGTCAAGGCAAACCTAAAATAAATTAGATCTGCCTAATGAAAAATCAGGCATTGGGGTGAAAATGAATTTCAAACACTTCATTATACAATAATTTGGTTCTCGTCTGAATCTTTTTGTGGAGTAATTACTGAAAAAGAAAAAAAAAATCAAAGTTTTTAATCTCAAACTAGTTGGGGGGGATGCACCTAACCTCCCTTCCTTCAAAGCCTTATTGAAGGCACAGCTCCTCCATGAAGCCTTCCCTGATTAAGTCCTCCTTTCCTTTTTCACCAGTCCCCTCCGCATCGCCAACTTGTTCCCTTTGTTCAGCCCTTCTCCCAGCCCCAAAGCATTTATGTGCGTCTGTAATTTATTTATTTATATTATTGTCTGTCTCGCCTCCTCTAGACTGTAAGTTCATTGTGGGCACGGAATGTGTCTGTTTTTGGTCTGTTTTGCTACATCGTACTCTCCCAAGCATTTAGTACAGTGTTCCGCACCCAATGAGCACTCAATAAATATGACTACATTAATGAATGAATAGAAGTGCAGAAAAGGTGATTTAGTAATTTTGCAATGGACCACTGAAAAAGTATCTGAAGTAAATAAAAGTTTGGTAGTCTTTTAAAAATCACTTCGCCATTTGACAGAAGGCATCAAAGTTGGTGATAATTCAGACTCGACAACATTCTATGATCCGCAATGTTTTCATTTAAATGAATAACCTAATTTGGACTCGAGGCACGAAGAGGAAGAAAAGAGAAGAAAAAGAAGTTGGAATAAAAGTTTCAGTTGGTAAATCCATGTTAAGTTCTGATGTCAGCCTCCTGCCCAAATCAGAAAACCCAATGGGGATGTGGGGAAGGACTTTGGAGAGGAATGGCATCATCGCCTTAACAACAACTGGTTGGGCCACAACAAATCCACAGATGTGAACAAGGAAAGGAGGATACCAGATGGCAAATGGATGACGGGGAGTCTCCGCATTATATCTTTGTCTCCTCACTGAGGAAAACTAAGTGGATTTAAGTCACTAGAACCTTCTATAAAATTACTAGTACAAAAGCTACATGACATTTTTGTAATTTTAGAAATAAGGAGTTGGGGAACAACTTTAGGATTTAACATTTCAGGCAGCTTTTCATTCAGAATGAATCAGGGTAGAGGATTGGGAGAAGGAGGGCATGAACAACCCCAGCCCCACGGGGGACAACCTGATCACCTTGTATCCCCCCAGCGCTTAGAACAGTGCTTTGCACATAGTAAGCGCTTAACAAATACCACCATTATTATTATTCTTATTAATAGTGAATAAAATTATGTTAAAATCTGAGACCCCTGTTAATACGAGCGACCGCACCACCATCTTTACTAACAGCAACCAGTAGGGACACACAGGTAACCTTTCCTAACACCATCCCGCCATAAGGCATGAAATGAAGAAACAATGTGAGCGCGGGAGTTGGGGGAAGAGGGGGGATGCTTACCTCTTTTTGAGCAATACCCATTCTATCCCTCCAGTGCATTAACACGAGATCCACTTTTTCTTTGGCAAACTTTTCGACTTCTTTAGCAGCTTTTCCAGCCAGCCTCTGCCACTCTGGAACTTTATTAAACTTGCCATACTGATCCTGAAAAAGAACAACTTGTGAAACAATGCCGAGGAGTCGTCTTCGGGGGAAGCACGCGGGAGGAAATGCAAAACAGAGCTTTTCAGAGCACGCTGCTTTCAAGTTGCGGTCAAGTTGCGGTGTGTTGGATCTAATAGTTTTACGAATACTAGTCTAGAGGTCCTTCGTACCTCTCCTTAGCATTTGCAATAGTTACTCAATGGTACGTACTGAGCACTTACTGTATACAGAGCACTGTACTAACTGCTTGTGAAAATACAACAGAATTGGTAGACACGATCCCTGTCCACAAGGAGACTGCATCATAAATACTTGTCACTTCTAGACTGTGAGCCCACTCTTCTAGACTGTGAGCCCACTGTTCGGTAGGGACCGTCTCTATATGTTGCTAACTTGTACTTCCCAAGTGCTTCGTACAGTGCTCTGCACACAGTAAGCGCTCAATAAATACGACTGAATGGATGAATGAACTTCATCCACCTGACACTTCAGTCTGCTGCTTATGTTCGCCTAAATTCCAGTTGCTTACATAAAACTTCTGTTTTGAGCCAATAAAAACCATCACCAATCATGATTAATGACCTGTTTCACATGCCTCGTTTCCCAGTTGGCGTCGAGGGCGCCCAATAAGTGTGACAGGAGCAAAGAAATGGACAAAAGGTCCAGATGTACGCTTGTTACGGGCTGGGAGACGTGTCTGCTGATTCTGTTGTGTTCTACTTTCCCAAGTCCTTAGCACAGTACTCTGCATACAGTGAATGCTCAATACTATTGATTGATTGCTTATTCAATGTAGTGAGGGCTCATTTGTGCCTAGTCCCATGCTTTGGGTATGCTTCCTGATGTTTCTCCAAATGGTAGGAACAGAGTGGGATAATTTTCCCCCAGCTCCAGCCCTCCCTTTCCACGCTTTGCGTTGGTTTTGTCCCACACTATTTCCAGGCAAATCTCAGTCCTGGCCATGATCTTGGGGCTCTAACTCTATCTTTCACACCCTAGGGGTAGTCCTCGTCCCCAAAAACGTGCCCTACTACCCCACCACCTCTGCTTTACCTCTCCTCAGCCCCGGCTCTGCTCCCCAATTACTGTCCTCAAAAGGAGGAACCTGGGAAAATATTTTCCTGGAATAAGGAAGCCAAGTCTACCTAATCCGCTCCTGCTCAAATATGAGGCTCAAAGCCCATTTTTGCAGCCAGAGGCAACCTGGTCATGGTTCAACTGCAGTCTATTAGCAGAACAAAGTAGTCTCTAAGGAAGCTATAAATCTAATCTAACCTGAAAGAAGTACTAGTATCTACAGCAGTACCCTGACACTAGTGAACAAGAAAGTCAAGCAAGACCAAGATCAACATTTATTTGGTGGCCTCACGTTTTAAACTATTTTTTTTTTACTCACGGTTGCTATTTTCACATTATCTCGAACGTGCATTCGGTCAGCATCCTTCTCAGGAACCGGGTCAGTGCTGTCCAGGTATGCCAGCAAACCTGGTGGCTAAACCACAAACAAAAGCTGTTGCGTTTCAAAATAAATTGAAAAGTCAAAAGTCAATCAACAGACAGTTAAATTACAAAGAAGAGTTTCAATTTACAAACTAGACACATACTCGAGTGCTTACTTTAGGATTTCTTCCAACACGCTTAACTGCTTACGTGATTTTTTTTTTTTGCATTTTACAGGAATCTTCAATTTTTGGGATGTAACTTACCAAAATACGTTTCAATAAATTTGAAGCAGTTGCATTTTCAGCTGTCCAGAGGCCGACTAAATGTCTACTGAGCTGTCTGAAAAAAGCAGACGTTGAGAAAGGTTTGCTGCTTTATCTCAGCTAGAACAGAAAGGAATTTTTAAAAACAAAATTTCATGTAAGCTTGAAAAAAGATGGGCTATGTTTTTAAATCATTCGTTTGTGGTTAAATACCTACAGCTTGGGTTTTACCTTCCTAAAGGTAAAAAAAAGTTATGTTAAGAGGGCAGCTTGCGTTTTTATGCTAAATGGAAAAAAAAATGCTTCATTAATCCACAACATTCCCACAAAGTGGGAATCGGAATTTACCAAATCGTAAAGCTTTGAAGGAGAGGAAACTGGAGTGCCAGAGAACTAAGCATTGGCTCAACCTGCCAATTGACTCTCAATTGGGAGAAACAGCATTTCACGCCATTTAAAAATAATTTGTACCAAAACTTACAATAGTAAAATATTTCCTGATGGGCAGGGTAGACAGAGGAAGAAAATGAACTCAGCTGGCATTAAAGGCGTGACTGATGTTTGGACGGTGGTCTAGAAACTTTCTTCGCAAGAAACACGGCAGATATGAAGCAGGGTCAGAAACAGAACTCCAATTTCTTGTCTCTCAGTTCTGAATTAGATCATTCATTCAATCGTACTTATTGAGCACTTACTGTGGGCAGAGCACTGTGCTAAGCGCTTAATTGGAAGTGTAATGGTTTCATTGAAAGTCTAGGCCAACGCAAGCCGTCATACTGTAACCATTGAATTTAAGGCTACATGTCCCACAGTTAACTAAAGTCAATGCTGAGAAGACAGCTTCCCAATACTAAATGATCACACAGATATGGGTGCAATTGGCTAATGATCCAAAGAGACAAAAATTAACTTGAAGCATTTGATTGGGGTGTCTTAATGGGGTAAAACATAATCCCAGGATCCAATTCCCTGTTTCTCTCTACTTCATAAGGACGTCCAAAGGATAAAATGAGATCTTTGATGGGAAAGCACTTTAAGCACTAAACAAAACAAGGCATTATTAATACGCTACAAATAAGCGTCTACATTTATGCTTCTAAGGCATTAAATATGACGATGACGAATGGAATCTTCCATTGGGAGTGATGGAGGAGCCTGGGTCCTGAAATCCCAGGATCAAGAGCCTGTGTAGAGAAATCGATTTTAGTGATTTGCACGGCACCATTCACACCTCCTCTCTCCCCCAGGGTCAGTCAAATTCCCACTGGATCACGGAGTGCAGTAAGCGACCAAGCAGGGGGCCAGCAGATTGCAAGATGCATATGAGGGCTTTTTATACCCAGGGACTATTGAGGGCCTAAACAACCCTACCCTCGTAATAAATAAATAATAATAATGACATTTATTAAGCACCTACTATATGCAAAGAACTGTTCTAAGCGCTGGGGAGGTTACAAGGTGATCAGGTTGTCCCACAGCGGGGGGCTCACAGTCTTAATTACCACTTAGATGAGGGAACTGAGGCCCAGAGAAGCGAAGTGACTTGCCCAAAGTCACACGGCTGACAATTGGCGGAGCCGGGATTTGAACCCATGACCTCTGACTCCAAAGCCCAGGCTCTTTCCACTGAGCCACGCTGCTTCATAACCTGACAGACGGCTGCCTTGAGAGCTGTTGAGGTCTTTGTAGCCAGTTATTTCTCAGGATTCCTGCTGGGCTTGTCTGCCTCTCAGCCAGAAACCTTCACCACGGGTGGCCTAGCCCCGGAAGGTGGAAAAAGGATCAGAACCTTGGTCTGACTCCAAAAGTAGCCCTCTTTCCACTGGACCGACAGCAAGGCTAACTCAATAAAAGACCCATCCTTCAGGTGTCTTCTCGTCTTTAAAAATACAGGGGGGTCTTTGTTGAATTTCCAGTGGTGATGGATTTATTTAAATAAGCGGTTCAGCCTTAAATATTACAAGGAGAAATTGGGAAAAGAGTATTAACAAAGGAGTTATTCAGTTGGGACATACGTAGGGCAGTGCATACAGGGAGGCAAAACTAACTACGAAGAGCTGGGGAATGACCAACGAGGAACAAAGCCCAGCAAAAAAACACACAAAAAAACAAAAAAACGGTGGGTGGGGAAACAGGGGAAAACCACACAAGACAGTGAACTAAATGTCAGTCAGCAATGCATGCTGTAGTATTTAAAAAGCCAACCTGTTACTAGGGAGTGTTATATACTACCTGAAGAGAAACATGAAAAGTGTCATCTCCTCACTATAATAGCACTGGCAGTAACCTTATTAAAATACTAAATACAACTGGGGAATTCACATTTAGCCCTTCTAGACTGTGAGGCCACTGTTGGGTAGGGACCGTCTCTATATGTTGCCAACTTGGACTTCCCAAACGCTTAGTACAGTGCTCTGCACGCAGTAAGCGCTCAAATACGACTGAATGAATGAATTTAAAAAGGGACAATAAAAAAACAAAAAAAGGGACTCCAAGAGGAGCGATAGGGGAGCTGGGTTTTTATTATGACAGGAAAAAGTCGAAATCCAGCTAATGTTTTTCTGGGTTACAAAAGGCAATTTTGTATGAAGATGATTAGCCATCACCTTTAACCAATGATAGAATGAAGAAAGCTGGTTTAAATTACCAGGAAGGGGACAATTAGGACATTATCCTGGAATGAGAAGTGGAGAGAGCACTAGCTTGGGAATCAGAGGATATGGGTTCTAATCCCAGCTCTGCCACTTGTCCATTCTGTGACCTCGGACAAGTCACTTAACTTCTCTGTGCCTCAGTTACCTCATCTGTAAAATGGGGATAAAGACTGAAAATGGGACAGAAACTGTATCCAACCTGATTATCTTCTATCTACCTCAGTGCCTAGTACAGGGCGTGGCACAAAGTAAGTACCTAAATACTATCAGGGGAAGAAAAACAGAGTGGGTCCCATAAGAGTCCTGAAGACAGCCGTTCTGTGGTGACAGTGGCCCTTTCAGATGGTGGGGCGGTATTTATTAAGCATTGGCATTTATTAAGCGCTTACTATGTGCAAAGCACGGCTCTAAGCGCTGGGGAGGTTACAAGGTGATCAGGTTGTCCCATGGGGGGGGCTCACAGTCTTAATCCCCATTTTACAGATGAGGGAACTGAGGCACAGAGAAGTTAAGTGACTTGCCCAAAGTCACACAGCTGGCAATTGGTAGTCCCTGTGCCCAGGTGGATCTGACCAAGCTGCACCCCCTGCCCTCCGCGCTCCAACCGACCACCGACCCTCCCGTTTTCCTCTGACCCGAAACCTGGGGTTGTGAGCTCAGGGTGTCTACCGGGCTAGAAAGGGTAGCTTCTACAGGCAGAATCTGTGGGGTCATCCAAGGCTGAATCCTTGCCCACCTCTCCCCTCCCAACCCCACAAAATGCCCCCTTCACCACTGCTGATGATGCCTATAAATTTAATTCGCGTTCATCCTAAACTAGGACTGAGGAACGATAAGAGCTGGGTTGGACAGTACAAGTTGCTGGACAATATAAAGGGTCATCAAAATAATCTGAGGTATCCCGCCTCCACGTAGACATATATGAAAGGAAAATAAATTGTGCTGGATTGTGATAGATTGCAAGCCACAGCTTGCATTTGGCCACGCAAAGAGCTCTCTTCTGGCTCTCTCTCTCTCTCCAGCCATTCTGTCCTTCTTCAAAGGATCTGGGCCCAGGCCCTGTGGTTCCAGTTTCCCACAGCTTCTGGCCTTTGTTCTCCATGTCTCCCTAGCCTCACTTCTTTTGGGGTTTTTATGGGGCTAGTGAAAACAAAACAAAACAGAAAAACACACAAAAACACACACACACACACAAAAAACCCCAAGGGCCAAGTAGTGAGACATTCCAACTAATGGGGATGGTTTAGCACAGATTCGTAAGGATTTCAGCACAGAAGTGCAGAGGGATGGGTGGCGGGAGTAGAATTTAAGAGGAGGCAGGGGGTTCTCTTGAGATACCGCTGGGAAGGTCAAAGAGGGACAGGAGGAGGGTGGGCCAGGAGAAGTGAAGCAGAGAAGCAGCGTGGCTCAGTGGAAAGAGCACGGGCTTTGGAGTCAGAGGTCATGGGTTCAAATCCCAGCTCTGCCAATTGTCAGCTTTGTGACTTTGGGCAAGTCACTTCACTTCTCTGCGCCTCAGTTACCTCATCTGTAAAATGGGGATGAAGACTGTGAGCCCCCCATGGGACAACCTGATGACCTTGTACCTCCCCAGCGCTTAGAACAGTGCTTGGCACATAGTAAGCGCTTAATAAATGCCATTGAAAAAAAAAGTGCAAGGGAGATTAAGGGAATCACTCATTCATTCAATCATATTTACTGAACACTTACTGTGTGCAAAACACTGTACTAAGCACTTGGGAGAGTACAACAACCAACACATTCCCTGCCCACAACAAGCTCACACTCTAGAGAGGGAGAAAGACATTAATGTACATAAATAAATTACAGACGTATGGATTATGTACATATGTGCTCTGGGGAAGGGAGGGAGGATGAAGGAAGGAAGCAAGTCAGGGCGACACAGAAAGGAGTGGGAGAAGAGGGCTTAATCATCATCATCATCAATCGTATTTATTGAGCGCTTACTGTGTGCAGAGCACTGTACTAAGCACTTGGGAAGTACAAGTTGGCAACATATAGAGACAGTCCCTACCCAACAGTGGGCTCACAGTCTAAAAGGGGGAGACAGAGAACAAAACCAAACATAATCAGGGTAGGCATCTTCAAGATGTGCCTTCAACAAGGCTTTGAAGTGGGGGAGAGTAATTATCTGTCTGATATGAGGGGGGGAGGATGATCCAGGCCAGAGGTAGGATGTGGGTGAGAGGTCGGTGGCGAGACAGACAAGATCAAGCTACAGTGAGAAGGTTAGTACTAGGGGAACCAAATGTGTGGGCTGGGTTATATTAGGAGTAGCGAGGTGAGGTAGGAGGGGGCAAGGTGATTAAATGCTTAAAAGCCAGTGTCCAAGAATTTTTGTCTGACACAGAGATGATGTATGATTATGTCTGATTTCAATTTTTCGATAACATAGCTGGCAAGGCCTGGGGAGGGGGAATTAAAAGTCTTAAACAACATGTGCAGGTAAAGGGCATGGGGGTTGACAAAGGGGGAGAAGAATTTTTGCTGGTGGCGCAGATGAGGGTGAGTTGGAGATGGATGAGGTCGGCCTGATATCTGAATTTCTGCCAGCCATGCTCCACAGCACAAACCCAGGAGCGTAAGAATATACTCAGAGCCGTGTAAGACAGCAACCAACTTTAAAAGGGACTTCCCACGCTGCATTAAAAATCTGGAAGCCACCCAGCTCCCAACCTGCACCAGGGATAATGATGTCGGCAGGTCTGCCTAAGCAGGAGTGGGGTGTCAAGCAGGTGGAGAGCTGAGCCAAATCATGTGGCACCTAAAAGACTCCATCCCAGTGGGAAAAAGGTCACGTTTGCACAGGGCTTTTGGATTCCTCTATGCCCAACGCCTATCGAAAAAGACCACTATCCCCTTAATGTGAGCTGGCTAATGAATCACATATTATTAGCATCATTAAATTGTCTAACAACTTTCAAATGCTTTTAGGGCAACCCTATGCTGACACCACGGCAATTCAGTTTTAAACCCGAGCCTTCAACACACCTGCAGGTTTATTCGCCGTCTCATTAATTAAATTCAGCTTACCTATTCGTGAGCATCCGCTGATCCGAGCTTATTGTAAACATCGCCGTATGCAAGTGCCTAGGTAAGGCACCTTCACTTAGGGCAAGCTCTTGCATTTTTGTGGCAATTTCTTTATCACCTTCCTTTGAAAAGATGGCAAAATGACAAGAGTCTCAAAGTATTCTCTCATACAGAAACACTTTTTGCCTACCTATAGTAAATGTGCACTAAACCACAACATGAGAATCCAGTTTAGCCAAATTTTCATTATTACAAGAGCCTTATTTTGAAAATATGGAATGCTTTATTAAACAACAATTTGAATTTTAAGTAAGGTTCTCATCCTAAGTTGACTAATAGCTGACAAAGACATTTTTGGCACACGGCTGCTGCTTTTGTAGCCTTGGCCAGGGAATGCTTTGTGTGGGAACTTTCCCCTCACATTTGGAACACTGCTGGATGTATTTTAGTCTCATACAGCTATTGCTACAAAGTGTGTCTATTTTCCCTTTACTCACAAATGCACAAGATTGCATTTTTGGGAACTAACTTCTGAAGAATCCCATCAAATACACGGCTTGTGGAATAAACTTTCATTAAAAAAAAGTATGGGAATAATTCTGTGCTGGCTTTCAATGTATGCTTAGCTACTAAAAGGTACCAACTATACTTGTTAATAAATACTCCCCCACAAAACAGATTAAAAATCAGTCTTCTTCACTGTAAAGATCAAATGGCAACTCTAACTCCTATGTGCAATTTGAGGATTACAAAGTTATTTAAAAACCCAAGATCATTAATAGATCTTTCTCATCCACATTCAGACTTATTTCGGAGAAGTGTCTGATACTTCCAAGTCAAATCCAAATGTCCTCTTTGAGAAGACAAGAAAAACAATGGCCTGGTAAATGGAGGGGCAGGGCAGATATATTTGTCTTCCTAAAATGCTGCATGATTTCTGCATATAAATTCTACATTTCTCATTACCCTAACTTCTAGATATTCCAAAATGCACACAAAAAGAAATTAAGAAGGAACTATTTGTTACTTCCAGTAACTGAAGAAGCTGGGGGAAGGAGATCAATTCAATCGTGCCACTG
Organism: Tachyglossus aculeatus; assembly: GCF_015852505.1. Lineage (NCBI taxonomy): Eukaryota > Metazoa > Chordata > Mammalia > Monotremata > Tachyglossidae > Tachyglossus > Tachyglossus aculeatus. Next base: position 35,727,039 of record NC_052067.1, on the reverse strand, counting down.
ACGGACTGCAATATTGTCAAGCTACTAAAAAGTTCACCTAAGTTACAACTATCAACAATTAGAAGGAAATTGGCATTACCTAAGTAAGCAATACATGGAGCCTCTATTAGTCCATCACTTTCAATAACTAAACTCTAGTTAATACATAATAGCTGATTCATGAACAAGTCAAAATATTCTCACCTCTATTATGGCCTTCATAACCAAACCAGCTCCCTTAATAATTGCCATTGAAGGGTGCTTTAAAAATAAGACAAAACACGAGGTAAGCGACAGTGTCAATCACCTCTTTTTCAGAGGAAGTTTCACATTAGAAGTATGGGGTCTATGTAATCGGCCATGAGAATAGGAAGTTTTACAACTGTTACCACTCAACTTTTTATTAAAGTTATACCAGGGTCCAAAATGTGTTGCTATTTTAAGGATATAAATAGCTCAGAAATAAACTTATGTTTTGGGGGCCAATTCAGAATGGAAAGTCACATATTAATGGAAAAACTCTCACCAGCTGTGCAACATTACCGGTGATTTCATACATCCCATCAGTATACTCAATTCTGCCATTAAATAGGCTTTAATTATGCTTTTTTGGCTATCACTCTGCTAGGGAATGGCTTTCTAACACTACAAACCTGTTTGGAAACAACGTGACATGTCAGGAGAAGTGTTGGACGCATATCTGTGCAATGTCTGACATGGGTGAGTATAACATGGTAAGCTTTTCTTAACCTGGGGTAAGAAAATGGAGAACTGGGTGCTAATCGTACAGTGCTCTGCACACAGTAAGCGCTCAATAAATACGATTGAATGAAATACGATTGAATGAATAATCAAACTGAAATCGAAATTTGCTGATAAAATCAACAGGAAATAATTTTGTTGCCTCTAATGCTTCACCTTTAGAATACATGAAATTGTGGGGAGAGACACAACTGAGAACAAAGTGATAATTTGCCTCCATGTAACAGAAAACAATTTCTCAACACCTTCGGGTGGAGTTGAAAGACAGAACAGTGTGTCACAACAGCAGTCATGGCCTAGCATCATGTGAGATAGTGCTTGCTAGCTTTCCTTACATCTTTACGTAGAAAGAATGCAAGGCAGTTGAATTCAGCAAGAATACACTTTTGCACGATGTTGCAAGGGGTTTTTTTAGGGTAAACAAAAAAAAAATTGAGACAAAAATCTCACCTGAAAGAGCTTAAAGAGGGTTCTTCCATTGGAGGCTACCATCTCTAAGAGCATATCAAACTGCTGCCCTTCAGTCGTCTCACTATACGGAGCACAGAGGGCAAAGGTAAGGAAGTCCAAAAGTGAACTAATTACTAGGGCGCCTGTCCCATGATCCTGAAACAAAAGTTAGCACACTACCTTGTGAAGTTTGCAAAGACCAAAAAGTAGTAAAATAATGTCGAGGTGATTTTCGGGAAGTAGAAAAAAAATCTTTTCAACTTCAGGTACACAAGTTTTAAGGTAATGAAAACACAGGACCATCACAGAGCCAAGAGTAAAACTTATCCACATCAATTCTTAAGCATCGCAATCACATAAAAGTCCCCAAGCGTTTTGGTCGCTTGAACCTGGAAAGTGCCTTTTTTCTACCAATAATGGAAAATAGTGAACTACCAACTCAGCTTACTTTTTCTTGTGGACAGAGCTAGTCATTTTTATTTTTGCTAGAATCAATCAATGGCATGGAGTGCTTACTGTGGGCAAAGCATTGTGCTAAGCACTTGGGAGACTATAACATAGTTGGCAGACTTGATGCTTGCCCCCAAGAAGCTTGGAACTAAGATTTAGTAACAAGATTGTGCACCATGAGAATACTGAAAAAAACACTACATTTTAGAAGGGTTAATAGCAGAACTCACTCTAAACGAAATGCCTGACATTACTCAGAAATCTTTTTCATCCCAAACTTGAACTCCTGAAGTCTGCTAATCAATAACAAAGAAATGAATCAGTTTGAAGAGGAAGAGAAGGGAGAAACAGAAAATCTTTCTGCCCTAGTTTGTAAAGATTATTCTATCAACATTTCAGCCAGTCTATTTTAGCGCTTCTGAAGTCAGCGGATAAACCAAAACCAAGTATCTACAAAATACTGATTAACACTATTCAAATGATGTGAGTTGGATTTCCTCCCTCTTCATTTTCCTGCCCTCAACTGTGGAGCTAATGAACAATAAAGTGGCCGAAAGCCATGAAGCAGAAGAAATAGCACAGGGGCTGGGAAACACAAAGCTCGGTTGATTAGCCCGAGATAAGTCAAGTTGATTGTCAACTGAACATAAACAATTTCTACCCAAATCATATTAAAAAGAGATCTTAAGATCCTAAGAAAGTTAGAACAGGACTGATTCTACCACACAGTCCTGCTTCCCTCCAAAAGTGTTCAGTACAGGAACAGACCTTCAAACTCTGACGGCACCAATATCATGCTTTTGATTGATTTCAGTACATTTGGCTATTTTTACAAGTAGTCATTTATGTCAAATGCTTTTGTAAGGTCACTGAACGCGGTCTTGATACTGCATTCTGTACTTTCCCTGCATTTGTCGTTTGACAAAGATCATTCCTGCTGTGGTGCACTTTTGGTCTGAAACTCCTCTATTCAGGTTTAGTATTTTTTTTTTTTTAGTATAGAATCTTGCCCGCAATGGAAAGCAGGGAGATTTCCCTAAGGTTTCCACAGTTAGTGCTGTCCCCTTCCTTAATGAACGGAAGTTATAATGGTGCCTTCAAAGTCCCGAGGCATCCTGTGTTCCGTACTTGGAGGCAAAGCTCATGCTAACATCTGAGAGCTAGTTTCCCTCCATTCCCGTAGAGTTCTGCAGGAATGCTCCCGGATCGAGATGCTTTTCCATATCTCACGGCTGACTGCAAAGATAATGTCCTCAAAATTTGAAGTGAAGAGCACGTCTCCATAGAGACGGTGGAAGACGTATTCAGGAGCTCGTTACCGCATTTTTGTCATCTGTGAAAGGTTTGCCCTTTTTCTATGATAAGATTTGACTGGAACCACCCTCAAGAGTTGCCATAGTGGTGCGTACGTGATCAAAGAGCTTCTTTAGTGACAAATTAAGGTCTGGGGTTTGGGGTCAGCTTGCATATTCCTTGGCTCTCTTCAGATTGGGTGTCCCACCACTAGTCACACAAGCTCACACCAACCACCTGGAGGAGGTTTAACCTCAATTTCCCCCCAAATCAACCCCTTTTCTCAGAAAAAGAGCTGAATTGTGACTTACCACATGGGAATTAAATTTCTCTAATAAGTTTTCCAGAAACTTCTTTGAAGAAAGAAGAGATGCTTTATTCAGCTGTTCTTGCCTCAAGTCATAATCATCATGCATAGGCTGCGTGATAAGGACATTGGGTTAGAGCATTCACAAGTTGGCTTTGGGCCTGCCGTCCAATTAGTGGAAACTCAAAAGTATTTTTGACCTCTGGACTGAGAGGGGGCACAATTCGGGTCCTCAAAACTTAGAATAATGACTCGTAACATCTGAAGGATTGGAAGCACTTCAGTCTATTGATCTGTGTAAGGTACACCTGGGATCGAACTGAATAGCTTCAAACCAAAAAACATAGTATGGCCAAGAACCACAGATTGACAGAATTCCTGTAACTGGACGCCAGGTGTTTTTGGGATGGGTTTGTGGGGGTAGGGAGAAGATGGCAGCAGGGGGTGGGGCTGGGTCTATATGGAAGCAAAGGAGTGCAACCACAACCGACAAAGCTTAAGAAATGGGACACTGCAGCCTGCAGTGTGGGCAAAGTAATAAAGCATAAGGAAGCGAGCCACATTTGGGCACTAAGTATGATGGATAAATAATAATAATAATAATGGCATTTATTAAGCGCTTACTATATGCAAAGCACTGTTCTAAGCGCTGGGGGGGATACAAAGTGATCAGGTTGTCCCACAGGGGGCTCACAGTCAATCCCCATTTTACAGATGAGGTAACTGAGGCCCAGAGAAGTGAAGTGACTTGCCCAAAGTCACACAGCTGACAGTTGGCAGAGCCGGGATTTGAACCCATGACCACTGACTCCAAAGCCCGGGCTCTTTCCACTGAGCCATGCTGCTTCTCTGATCAAAGCTGAAGTTGTGGACTTCTGTGCTATTTTGTGCAGTACTTGACCTGAGTCTTCTCTGGCAAGATACATGTCCTTGTCCACGGAGAAAGTCATAAAACCTTGTGAGAAGCCAAAGTCGGGCCTAATCTCATTCTTCGAGGGTGAAATAAACACTCTATAGGACAGTGAGAATTATCCGCCATCCATAGGTTAACTTTTAGAGGGCTGGGTTGCCCAATAGGAACTTAATCCTTGTGCTTTCTCAAGCACATTCATTCATTCAATCGCATTTATTGAGCGCTTACTGTGTGCAGAGCCCTGTACTACGCGCTTGGGAAGAAGAAGTCGGCAACATATAGAGACGGTCCCTACCCAACAACGGGCTCACAGTCTACAGCGTCCTATACACAGGTTTAATCAGTACACTGCTCGTAATTGATTAGCAAGGAAAAAAAATTGTGTTGAAAATACAGCCACATGCTTTGGCTAAAGCAACTTGATGCAGGGAGGTCATGAGAGAAAACACAAAGATGCAGAACGTCTGGCCAATGCTATGCTTAACTGGCAAAATTATGAGACGACCCCTTTTTCACGTGCTACCATTCCCCTCTTAAGTCAACCTGAGAAGCAGCGTGGCTCAGTGGAAAGAGCCCGGGCTTTGGAGTCAGAGGTCGTGGGTTCAAATCCCGGCTCCGCCACTTGTCAGCTGTGTGACTTTAGGCAAGTCACTTCACTTCTCTGTGCCTCAGTTACCTCATTTGTAAAATGGGGATTAAGACTGTGAGCTCCCCGTGGGACAACCAACCTGATCACCTTGTAACCTCCCCAGTGCTTAGAACAGTGCTTTGCACATAGTAAGCGCTTAATAAATGCTATTATTATTATTATTATTATTATTATTACAGGCAGTGAAACATTTTGCCTTGGTTTTACATCTTAAAGTTTATCAACCAGCTGAATTTAAAAAGAAAACCAAAACGAAAGAGTGAAAGACTTACACACATGAGGGCGCAAAGCATATCAATAGATGCGTGGGTTACTCCATCATTATTTCTCTTGAGAGCTTTCACCACCTTGACTCCTAAACGTTCCCGAAACCTTGCGGAAGACAAACACCACGCTACCATAATGGTGCCACCTCAAAAGTCTGATGTATTTCAGAAATTAAAATCTTACAGCACTAACGGCGACGTCGTCAACGGAGCCTCCTTACTGCTAGTCGTACGGACTACTTACGAAGAGTGGCGGACAGACTGAGTAGGGAAATGTGCTTTAAAATCAAGCAGGATCTTAAGAAACTGCTTTAAGATTAGCTGCTAGAAGACCTAATGATCTGTCACCTAATTTCACTTACTGCAAGGGGTCAAAAAGATGACAATAAAAATAATTTCCCTTTAATCATGCCTAATTTGGGTTTTTGTGACGAAACAAGCCAACAGAATTAAGAATAACAGTCATTCGCCCACGATCCTTCAATGGACATAAATTTTCTCACATGCAAAAGTGAGGCTATGTACTGCTACTGGAGAATGGTAAGTAAAAAAGATGACAAAGCAATAAATGAGGAAAAAAATATGGTTGCTTCAGTTTTGGTGGGGGGTTCTTTTTTTACTACTGTAAGGGAGATGTTTGCTTCCTAAAGTAATGTCTCAACAAAGTTTCTGTAGAATAAGACCTCAATCAATGGTATTTAGTACATGCTTACTCTCTGCAAAGAACTTTATTAAGTGCTTAATACAGTGCTCTGCACACAGTAAGCGCTCAATAAATACGATTGATTGATTGGTTGAGACAGTCCAACACAGATAATAATAATAATAATAAAAATTATGGTACTTGTTAAGCACTTGCTGCATGTCAGGCACTCTAAGTGCAGGAGTACATACAAGATAATCGGGCTGGACACAGTCTCGGCCCCACGGGGGGCTCACGGTCTTAATCCCCATTTTACAAACGAGGGAACCGAGGCCCAGAGAAGTGAAGCGACTTGCCCAAGGTGACACAGCGGAGAAGCGGCGGAGCCAGGATTAGAACTCAGGACCTTCTCACTCCCAGGCCCTTGCTCTATCCACTAGGCCATGCTGCTTCTCAGACACAATATCCCTGCCCTCAAGGACCTTACAGTCTGGTGAGAGTTCAGTGCCTATGTAGTTGTCATGAGAAGTTACTTACTTTGGAAGTTGAGTAAAGGCTAGGAAACCAGCTTTGGAGGCAACAAGGCGCCTCACGGCTTGGAATTGACTCTCGAGCTCTGCATTGGACGCTGCAACATCCCCCTCTTGGGACAGTAATGCCGTGATTGCGTTATTGATCAATTTCTCCTTGTTTTCTGAGAAAAGACCCTAGTTGAAGAAAAAAAGCATTAGACGTTTGCTCCCGAACAGCAGCTGAATCACTAAAAAGGCTGAAGTGTATCCTTACATCCTGCGTCACGGCATGCAGGACTCCACTGTAGGAAATATTAGCATTGAACCGGAATACAGCATCTGCAAAGTTACCGTCTGCAACAAGATGGAAAAAGGAAGCATTAGGACCTCATGTTCGCTAAGTGGGGGTTTGGGAACGGAATATAATTTTTAAACTGGCACTTACTTGGGGGTGCAGCCAAGAACCTCAGATGGAGACTTTCTACCTCCTCATCAACAGGCATGCTGAGTAATCCCCAACGTTGACCTTTATGTGTAGATGTCATCTTCACACAAACATCCCGATTACCAGAGGCTCTCACTCCATCCAGCAAGCTTGCTAACAGGGAATCCCTAAGGAAAAAATGATAATAATAACAATAATGGTATTCGTTAAGCGCTTAAAGGGAAGCAGTGTGGCTCAGTGGAAAGAGCCCGGGCTTTGGAGTCAGAGGTCATGAGTTCCAATCCCGGCTCTGCCAACTGTCAGCCGTGTGACTTTGGGCAAGTCACTTCACTTCTCTGGGCCTCAGTTACCTCATCTGCAAAATGGGGATTAAGACTGTGAGCCCCCTGTGGGACAACCTGACTGCCTTGTAACTTCCCCAGAGCTTAGAACAGTGCTTTGCACATAGTAAGCGCTTAAGCAGCGTGGCTCGGTGGAAAGAGCCCAGGCTTTGGAGTCAGAGGTCATGGGTTCAAATCCTGGCTCCGCCAACTGTCAGCTGTGTGACTTTGGGCAAGTCACTTCACTTCTCTGGGCCTCAGTTACCTCAACTGTAAAATGGGGATTAAGACTGTGAGCCCCCTTTGGAACAACCTGATCACTTTGTATCCCCCCCAGCGCTTAGAACAGTGCTTTGCACATAGTAAGTGCTTAATAAATGCCATTATTATTATTTATCCATCATACTTAGTGCCCAAATGTGGCTCGCTTCCTTATGTTTTATTACTTTGCCCACATTGCAGGCTGCAGTGTCCCATTTCTTAAGCTTTGTCAGTTGTGGTTGCACTCCTTTGCTTCCGTAAAGACCCAGCCCCACCCCCTGCTGCCATCTTCTCCCTACCCCCACAAACCCATCCCGAAAACACCTGGCGTCCAGTTACAGGAATTCTGTTGTTCTTGGTCATACTATGTTTTTTGGTTTGAAGCTATTAAGTTCGAGGCCTAATAATAATGATAATGGCTTTTATTAAGCACTTACTATGTGCAAAGCGCTGTTCTAAGCGCTGGGGAGGTTACAAGGTGATCAGGTTGTCCCACGGGGGGCTCACAGTCTTCATCCCCCATTTTACAGATGAGGTAACAGGCCCAGAGAAGTGAAGTGACTTGCCCAAAGTCACACAGCTGACAATTGGCGGAGCCAGGATTCGAACCCATGACCTCTGACTCCAAAGCCCGTGCTCTTTCCACTGAGCCATGATGCTTCTCCACTAATAAATGCCATTAAAAAAATAAATAAATAAATGCCATCATTATTATCATCATTATTATTATTATTAACTACGTGCCAGACACTGTGTTATGCGCTGGGGTTGATACAAGCAAATCTGGTTGGACACAGTCCCTGCTCCCCGGGGGGCTCACAGTCTCAATCCCCTTTTACAGACGAGGTAACTGAGGCCCAGAGAAGTGAAGCGACTTGCCCAAGGTCACACCAGCAGACAAGTGGCGGAGCAGGGACTAGAACCCATGACCTTCTGATTCCCAGGCCTGTGCTCTATCCACTGTGCCATGCTGCTTCTCATGATGTCAATATGATGTCAACAGCACCTACTCAATATTAGAAGGCAAAAGACTGGCTTCATTAGATTGGGAGGGAGGGATGAAGTATCCTTCGCAGACTCCTTTGACAACTGGCGAGCTACCTTCCTCTCTATGCCAACTGATTCTTCCTTTACATTCCCTCGCCCTTGAATTCAGAGATGACAGGCGAGAGACCTTTTTCTTGGCTGCAGTGTGGCCAAAAAAGGGCCGCATTACCTTCTTTTTTAAAAGGCACGTTCCCCAAACTGTAAGCTCGTTGTGGGCAGGCAACGTGCCTGTTAACTGTTGTATTGTAGTCTCTCCAACAATTAATACAGTGCTCTGCCCACAGTAAGGGCTCAATAAATAAATGAAGATTTGAACAGTGACTCCCAGCTACAACTCTTCTTCTAGACTGTGAGCCCACTGTTGGGTAGGGACCGTCTCCATATGTTGCCAACTTGTACTTCCCAAGCGCTTAGTACAGTGCCCTGCACACAGTAAGCGCTCAGTAAATACGATTGATTGATTTGTATTACAAAAAGAGGGAGCTTAAAATGTGTTTCTCTGATGCTTAGAACAGTGCCCAGCGCTTAGAACGGTGCTTTGCATATAGTAAGTGCTTCATAAATGCCATTATTATTATTATTATTACACAATGCCTACTTAAGTCAGGCATTAAGAAGGAAACGGGAAGGAGCCAGCTAGCAGCCACTGAAAGTATACAAGTTCTAAGGAGAGTGGAGGCAGAATAGGACACAAATAGAAGAAGCACTAGAAAAATAGTACTTTGAGTACATCAACGATGACAACAACGTTGAAGTTCACCATGAGTGTGTGTGTAGCTCACTATGAGTGTGTGTGTAGCTAAAAAGGCCAGTGGAGGATCCACAGTTTCAGAAGCTTTGGGCATACCAAAGAGTTGTCCTTTGTTGGGTTATGTTAAATGTTTGTAGTGCCTGGCACTGTTCTGGTGCAACAGTAGCAAGATCAAAAGAACACTGGTTGAATTAAGGAGGACCAAATAAGTGTAAAATGCAAGGCATTCAGCAAAGTAGGGGGTGAAACTATCATTGGGATAGCTATTTCAAGTGTTTCAGTGCCCCTGTGCTCTGCACAGAATTCTGCACGGTCAGAGGTGCTGCTTACCGTGACAAAGATGTTCAGTGGTCCTAGGATGTCTTCAGTAATAATAATAATGGTAGCATTTATTAAGCGCTTACCATGTGCAAAGCACTGTTCTAAGCGCTGGGGAGGTTACAAGGTAATGAGGTTGTCCCATGGAGGGCTCACAGTCTTCATCCCCATTTTACAGATGAGGGAACTGAGGCCCACAGAAGTGACTTGCCCAAAAGTCACACAGCTGACTAGTGGCGGAGCTGGGATCTGAACCCATGACCTCTGACTCCAAAGCCCGGGCTCTTTCCACTGAGCCACGCAGCTTCTTCATGTGGTAACCCAGCATGTTTCTACTAGAGATGCAACTCACCTAGAAGCAGTTTTGGCATTTGACAACTGACAAAACTACTTCTTCATTCCTCATTACTGAGATTTAAATATTTTCTATTCTGTTAAACTCTCCAAATTCACCCGCTGGCTGGAATTATGGCAATATTGAGACTCCAACAGTAGGCTCCAAGCAAGACCCAATATACCCTGTTCTCCAAGGAGGGAGAAGCAGTGTAGCCTGGTGGATAGAACACAGGCGTAAGAGTCAGAAGGACTTTGGCTCTGCCACTTGGCTGTTGCATGACCTTGGGAGAGTCACTTCACATCTCTGAGCCTCAGTTACTTCATCTGTAAATTGTGAATGAAGATGGTGAGCCCCATGTGGGACATGGACTGTATCCACCCTGATTAGCTTGTATCTACCCCAGTGTGTAGAACAGTGCTTGGCACAGAGTAAGTGCTTAACAGATACCATTAAAAAAATAATAATAATAATGGCATTTATTAAGCGCTTACTATGTGCAAGGCACCGTTCTAAGCGCTGGGGGTATGCAAGGCGATCAGGCTGTCCCACAGGGGGCTCACAGTCTTCGTCCCCATTTTACAGGTGAGGTAACTGAGGCCCAGAGAAGTTAAGTGACTTACCCAAAGTCACACAGCTGACAAGTGGCAGAGCCGGGATTCAAACCCATGACCTGACTCCAAAGTCTGTGCTCTTTCCACTGTGCCACGCTGCTTCTCAATTTGGGCTAGAGTTCCCATATCTAAACTATCACCGAGGAACCCTTCTGTCATCCTCTACAAGAAAGGACACTCCAACGACGACTACGATCACCAGCTAACAATAACGGCTCACCGGCACTCCTTCCTCTGTACCTTACTCCCAAGCATCCCAAAGGTAGTGAGTTAAAACATGGAAGTGGGAATGGGACGCAAGAGGCCGAGCAGAAAATAATGGGCAGCTTAAAAAAAACTAACCCACACTCCTCTCACCCATTATGCCAATTAAAGATGCTACGGCAGTTTTCAAGTTGCTCCGAGATTCAAGCGAACAATGTTTGGAAACGCCTGGCTTACAGAAGGGGCCAGATGAAAATAGGGGCTTTAAGGGTTGCTGCCTCTCCCCCTCCATTCTCCCACTTGCCTGTCGCTCTTTCTCTTCCAGGGACGAGGCAGAACAGCTCGGGGAAGACAAAGGAATGGGCAGCCCAAGAGAGGAGCCTGTATGACCCCCAAAGCACGTGCTGCTCCTCCCCTACCTGACAAGGGTCCTAGAAAAAGTCAAACGAGTCCGGGAGTTGGTCCCAGATGGGTGAGGAATGGGGGACAGGCACTGCAATAGCCATGGGGCCCAGACCTGAGCCTGGCCCCAATTCCACCACCTCTTGGCAACCTAAAGTCCCCATAATGGCTCATAGTTTGCCTGCTGCTATGGCAGTTCAACAGAGATGAAATCAGGGATGGGCACAGCAAGCAGGGTGGCCTGGCAGCCTTGACTTTTTGTATCGACCTCAGCGATTAGAAGAGTGCCTGGCACATAGTAAGCGCTGAACAGATACCAGTATTTTTATTACTATTTGCATAGAGAAGTTTGGAAGTGCGGTAGAACACAAGGGCAGGCAGGAGGACACAAGCCAGTCTCCTCCCGGGACCCGGCCGGAGTTGAGCTGGCCCTGCTAACCGATCTGACTCCAATTAGGGAGTAAAGAGAAAGAAAATTTGGGAAAAAGTCCTCTTCTACAAGGATTCCAACTTACGGTATTACCCCAGCAAAGGAACAGCAGGGCCTAGAGGACAATGCATAGGGCCTGGGACTCAGAGGACTGGGGTTCTAATTTTGTTAATATATTTTGTTTTATTGTCTGTCTCCCCCTTCTAGACTTTGAGCCCGCAGTTGGGTAGGAACCGTCTCTATACGTTGCCAACTTGTACTTCCCAAGCGCTTAGTACAGTGCTCTGCACACAGTAAGTGCTCAATAAATACGACTGAATGAATAAATAAGAATGATGGCACTTGTTCAGTGCTTACTATGGGCCAGGTACTGTGCTAAGTGCTGGGATATATACTGTAGGGGCACAATTCTGATATACTGGCCTCTCCCAAGTGCTTAGTACAGTGCTCCGAACACAGTAAGTGCTCAATAAATACGATTGACTGACAAAGGAGGGGGGGTATAGGTCTATGCATTAAAAAACAAGGGATGCCAAAAGACATAAGGCGGAATGCCAAGAACTCAAATAAGGATGTAAGGCAGAGGCCAAGTATAAGATGAAAAGTTATCCTTGCCAAATGTTGACCACCAGAGAAAGCGATGATGCCACAGGGGGAACTATAGTAAGAGCCCTCCGCCAGCTCTAGCCGAAACCAGCTGAGACCAGGAGCTGGGAACCCAGGCAGGGAAGCAGATGACAGCATAATCAAGAATCACCGAAGGACACGGATGGAGAAGAGGACCAATAGTTCAAGAAAGGACCTGCAGGAGGGTATACATAAGTGGGCAGACCATGACGCTCAGGGTTGACACGGTCCGACAGAGCTCACCCATCAGTCACAACCGAAGTGCCGTCCCTCCTTGACAGACTGTGGAGAAAGCTAAAGATGACTGCTTCTGACCACCTCCCTGCGGCACTGTCCCATCCCAAAACCACGACAACGACCACCACCGCCGCTACAGAATGAAGTTGCTTCTCGCCACTCCCAAGCCTCTTCTCGGTGTGGTTTTGCAATCATATTTATTGAGCGCTTACTGTGTGCAGAGCACTGTACTAAGCGCTTGCAGCATCAGCCCTCTGCGGATAGCGTCTTCTGGGGCTAACGTATACAATTTTCATCAGCCACACTCCCTGTTCACATGGGCTCAGAGGCTAAGGTGAAGAGAGGGCACGTATTTAATCCCAATTTGGCAGATAAGACTGAGGTAGGGGGCAGCTGAATCGCATAGCAAACAAGGCGGGGAGGTGGTATCAGAAACTAGGTCTTCCGATTCCCAGTCCTGTGCTCTTTCCACTAGTCCACGTAGCTCACTAGACATAAAAATCACTGCAACTGAACAGTCCCACAATGATGTCCACAATATGAAAATATATGCTCCTTTGCCAGCTTCTCAGGCTTAACACTGTCATTCTTACATATAACGAGTTTTGATCATTTTCAACTGATTCCATACTGAAAAGCCTTTGAATGCTTTAAAAAGTCTTACCATACCTTTCTGTTGATGAATATTTCCGTATTTGCCCCTTTATAAATTCAATGGTGAAAAGCTGTGGATTATCAAAGTCACAAACCAACGCAAATACCTAGAGAGGATAGGGGTAGAGGGGGGGGAAAAAAGCCCAAATCTTTCATTTTTATTAAAATAAGATTTTCTTTATAATGAAAGCTTAATAAATAATGTTTATGTAACCACTTTAACATTTTAACAGCAAAACTTCACGTACTTTTCGACCATTTCACAGTTCTTAAAGTAGCATTTTCTTAATTGCTTTCTGTAAATAAGATTTTAAACTCTTTCCCAAACATGCAACTCTTTCGCATGAGACCTCTGAAGACCAAGAAATCTTCAACTATAGTACTGATGTGTGAAATGTAAAATAAAAATAGTTATTCTACTTATTTATAGGAAGAGATCATCTCATCTGGAAAAGCCATTGCTTACCTCTCCTAAAGGCTTCAGTGTTGCAATATTATAGGTAGCTGGGTCTCTTTCAACTAAACAAGTTTCTGTAAGTGCTAGAACTCTTTTCACAGGCTCCTTGAAAAATAGATCAATATTGAAAAGTTGAGGCAACGAATGGCTTGGAACTGAAAGGTCAAAATCATGTTTCTCCTTTTCATTTCTTACCGGATGCCTAGATGTTATTTTCTGAACAACGAACTCCGCTAAAGACGTAATGGACTCATCATTGCTGTACTTCCCAAAGCGAAGACTCAAATATTGCTCAAATTCTAATGGTTCTTTCCTGACCCGCAGTGAAATACCTACATAGTTGCCAGCATGTTCTATTGCACTTTTGATGATCTCTTCTCTTTGCTCAGATGCAAACAGGTGCTGCAGTGTTGTTAGATTTAAAAAAAAAAAAGGATTTAGGTGTAATATTTGGTGAATAAACTAAATACCTGAGTCCACTTTTTAGTAACTAGGCGGTAAAGTACAAAAAATCCAAGTTACCAATGAACACTGGCCCCATAAGTAAAGAGGCTTCTGTGTATTTGTGGGCTAGGAAAGCACTGACCCACTCCATTATATTGTGATTTCCCAAGGACTCACTACAGTGTTCTGCATTCAGCAGGCATTTAATAAACACATAAAGTTAAGAGTAGATGAGCATGGGGTGAATTTAATTTTAAATATTTTGGTCAAGATGTTTAGAGACAATCCTTAAGGGAGAAACTCCATTTTAATAGATTCCCACTACATACTGGCATCGACTAGAGGTTTTTCCCTAAGGGTCTTTCTTTTCTCTTGGTAACCTTCAAGTACATAGGTTAAGAGTAGATAAGTATGGGGTGAATTTAATTTTAAATATTTTGGTCAAGATGTTTAAAGAGACAATCCTTAAGGGAGAAACTCCATTTTAATAGATTCCCACTACATACTGGCATCGACTAGAGGTTTTTCCCTAAGGGTCTTTCTTTCCTCTTGGGAACCTTCAGGTACATAGGTTATTTACATAGTACACTACTGATTATAAAGTCATGTTGCTAGAAAATGCTTGTTCTGTTAGGAATGGAGTCAAAAACAAAAAGAGTATCGTAAATTCACATTTATGCTAATCTGAATCTCTATATTCACTCACACTCTAGACTGTAAGGTTGATGTGGGCAGGAACTGTGTCGACCAACTCTGTTATATTGTAGTCTCCCAAGCACTTGGTACAGTGCTCGGTGATTGACTCACCTAAATATAGGCATCCCTTTGAAACAGAAGGGACCTTTAGTAATACCGACATTTTTCTTATGCATTAGTTTCCGAAAAGCATTTTCAGATATTAAGGGATACGTAACATATTCACATGTTTTCATAAGCTACATTTCATACAATATGTGCAGAAGTGCATGAATTACATGACAAAGTAAGCGTGCAAATAAAAAGATATTAGGGGGAATAGATGAATCCCACACCCTTTACATTATCAATCTACAGAGATTCTAGTTTTTGCGATAGCCTTGCTTTACAACACTTACCAATCTACTGAATCCTCCATAGAGTATACAGAACCCTCCCTGGTAATCAGAAAGGTCTGCAAAGCCCTCAATATTTCGGTAGTCATAGGAACAGAGTACTCTGTTGGTTGCAGGATTAATTTGGTCAAAACCTCCAGGAGTTACTTCCAAAATAACAGGCTTCCTTGTATCACTCCAGTGATGTTTATAGCAGTTATATCTCTAAAAAGAAAGCAGGACTACTTTCACATTCAGTTTTTCAAATTAGTCAGAAATCATATATGCACATCCTAATGTTTAATCTATGAAATCAACCACAAAAAGAAAAACTATTTCAAATATCGATATTACAAGTCAAATCATTTTCACTATGCCTCAATGAATACGTTAAAGCTTCTTTATGTTCATATCAGGCTTGGCTTTCTGTCAACTCAGTTCCAAGGTAACTTATTTTTCTCTAAGAAAAAATGGAGAATTAGATTATTTCCATAAGACAAAACAGCCTAAATTTTAAAATACTTTAATGTCAAGCAACAAAAGGAGGGTGGAGAAGAGTGGCTTAGGAAATAAAATCAAAATTGGTTTTAAAGTAGGAAGAGCATTTAACTATTGGGTTATGCTTTCATATGTCCCTTTAAATGGTCTACTGAGCCCACTTACGTTGGGTAGGGACCGTCTCTATATGTTACCAACTTGTACTTCCCAAGCGCTTAGTCCAGTGCTCTGCACACAGTAAGCGCTCAATAAATACGATTGAATGAATAAATGAACTTACGAAGGGTTAATGAATGGGAAAAATTCCAAGAGGACCAAAGTATATCAGGCAACCAAATTAAACACAAAACTAGTAAACACCAGTACTGCTCAGGATGTACTTTCTGGTGCCTCATTTTCAATAAGACTTTTGCAGAGAAAGCATTCACCCCAAAGGCATCATGAAAAGACCTCTTGGGGAGAAAGGAAATTTATCACAACAGACAGTCAAAGGATACGCTAAAGAATCCAAAGACCTTCACAAGTTTGCCACAAAACTCAGAAGTGGAACTCACTAGGAGTGAAGACCTGTGGCTCCTAATCTAATGGCTTCAGAGTGGAAAGGGAGGCAAGGAGGAAGGCACACCAAAGACTTGGGCGTTCAAAAACATTAATATACTTGTACTCATCAGGAAGCAGAGCAGCTGTGGAAAAAAGCTGTCACCATAAAATACGAAAAACTAGCCCCAGAGTGAATGGGCAAGTAACCACAGTGAGTCCAGAGTAAAAGAAATAGAGCTGCCCACTGGCAATGAGGATGGCTCTTTTGAGCGTCTCCCATACTGCTTTGGAATGGCCCAAGGAAGAAGCAATCTTCGTGGATGCTGAACCCCTGATCACACCTCGCCCAGGCAACTAACATATGAGACTCATAACCCGCGATACACTGCTGAGGTCAAGTCAGTGAGCGGTAACTCCAATACCTAGTTATCACCCCGAATCCAGACTGGCCCAGATCATCTGGCCAGAGGAGTCTATCAGGATGGAAATAAACTCTCTACTGCCTAAACCCACTTTAATTTTTCCCTCCCAATCCCTCGGGCTAGGAACCTTGATGCTCTGACTCCTCTTTCAGCCTTGAATCATTCTGATGCTTAAGCCCGCCGATTCTTTCTCCATAAAATTTCTCAGGTCTGCCCTTTCCTTTGCAATTACACAGCCACCACCCTGGTTCAAGTTCTCTTCTTCTTTATGGTTAGATACCTGACTCTTATCTCCAACCTCTCCCCTCTTCAGTCTAGACTCCACAGCCTGAATTACCCCTCTAAATTGCTCTTCTGATCACATTCCTCTCCACCTCCAAAACTCCTACGGGCTGACCAAGTTCCTCCTCATCCGGCAAAATCTCCTCATCATTGGCCTTAGGGAACTCCACCAGTTGTCTTCTCCTAGACTGTGAGCCCATTGTTGGGTAGGGACAGTCTCTATATGTTGGCGACTTGTACTTCCCAAGCGCTTAGTACAGTGCTCTGCACACAGTAAGCGCTCAATACATACGATTTTATTAATATATACCCCCTTCCCTACTATCAGTGGTATTTACTGAGTGCTTATTATGTGCAAAGCACTGTACTAAGCACTAAGAAGAGTAAAATCCAACACTTCCTCCTCACAAGGAGCTTATATTCAGGAGTGGGAGGCAGACATTAAAATATATTACCGAGACATACAACAGCGCGGGCGGGCTGAGGGTGGGTAGAATGTCAAGTGCTTAAAGGTGCATAGGTGACAGAAGGGAGAAGAAGATAGGGAAACCAAGGCTTACTCACTACTCCCAAGTCTACTTTCTAAGCTTCTCCCAAGTGAACATTTTCACTGATCCTCGCTCTCCCTTCTCTCACCTCTGGCTCCTTGCCCACACCATACCCTTTTCCTGGAACTCACTTTCCCTTCAAATCTGCCAGCCCACAGCTGTCTGCATCTGGAAAGTTCTTCTGAAATCCCACCTCCTCCATGAAGCAACTCTAGACTCATTTTCTTCCTTCCCAGTTCGTATCTTCCAAACACCACCTCAGATTTTGTGCAGTCTCCTGGAGCCCTCAATTTATGTACTCTACTATTTAGACACTTATTTATTCACTTGTCCATTCTCTTTTTCCTTATAACCCGATGTCTATCACCGCTGTTTGTGTAAACTCCTTGAGGCAGGAATTTTGTTTTATTTCACTTGACTTTCAAGTGACTAGTTCAGTGCTTTGCATGTTTTGTTTTGTTGTCTGTCTCCCCCTTCTAGACTGTGAGCCCGCTGTTGGGTAGGAACCGTCTCTATATGTTGCCAACTTGTACTTCCCAAGAGCTTGGTACAGTGCTCTGCACACAGTAAGCGCTCAATAAATACGACTGAATGAATGAATTAATATAGTAACTAATTCATCTATATGGATGTAGCAGGGGGACTACATCTTTTCTCAAAGTCTTTCCCAGCTTTCTAATTCTACGATAACCCAAAAAGATCCACCTCATACCATAATGATAGGCCTAAACTAAGGTGGATTTATTGAAAATGGTATTTAATCCCACATCACTGGGCAGTGAGGTTCCACATTTTTCAGGGTTTTTTTCTTGTACAGTAAACCAAAGAAATTATATTTGCTAAATATGAGAGGGAGAGAGGGAGAGAGGGAGAGAGGGAGAGAGGGAGAGAGGGAGAGCGCACACACAAAGCAAAGAATTTGACCAAAGCAAGTACACCTGGATAACCTTGAGTAAGTCACTTAGCCAGTTTTTCAACTGAAAAAGTGTGGGGGGACACAGGGAGAAGAGGAGAGATCTGTCTATCTCACAACTAAGTAAACAATATAAACTACATCTATCCAAATGTTTAAAACACAAGTTCCTTGAAAGAAAGGAATACCAGTCATGACATGAATATTATTCAACTGTTCCAAACATGCAGAAATCTAGGATGCCCTCAAAAAATTAAACATTTTTTCAATGCATACTATCGAGTCTCCTGTTGAGAATGAAGTCTAAGCCTTGGTCTCCATGCTCCATATGCTAAGCCAATGGCAGGGCAGACTACAAAATATTTATCATATAGCTCACCCTACTTAAAATACAATACTATAAGTTGAGGGTTCTGTTCTCACGTTTTGTTTCCAAGACTACTAAATCATTGGTTCTACCAAGAAACTTTCACATTTATTTAGGGCTGCGTTTACAAAAGTAAAAATAAACCACTCTAAGCCAACATGATCCGATACTTGCCCGGCCTGTAATCTTTCCTTCTGAAAAGTCAGTCCTGAACCTCTGTAAGAGAAAATAATCGACAGAATTTGTAACAAGAGAACCAGCACAGTGCCCTTCACTTCTGTTCCAGCCCATTCCACTCAACTGAAAAGAAAAAAGAAAATCCTGACTCGCAACCCAAAATGAATATAACCAACGAAATGTAGAATTCAGGATTTTTAGATGTACAAATTGACCATGAACAGAAATGTTACACAACTGGAAAAAATACTGTTTACCATATAAGCACAATAAGACTGAGTTAGTCCATTACTTCTATTTCATCTTAACTGCCTATTTTGATATGCTCCAATTTAGAGAAACAGTGATTCTTCCAAATGTTTAATCCAGGATAAATCGAGGTTCCCGTGAGAAAACTTTGCGTTGGCAAGTTAATCATCACTACTTCTTACCAGTGCTTCTGTAAGAAGTTCCGTTCTGTGCTCTGTGGAGAACTTCAAAGTTTCAGACTTTTTTCCACTGCCTTTACGAAATGTGAGATTGAATTCCGTGCCTTGTCCTTTTCCAACGGGGCTGATGCTACAAATATCTCCATAAGGCCACTAAAATAAACACATTTACTACATTCAGTATAAACCACAACAATTCACATGATTCATTTTGAGGACTCTGACAAAGCTGAGAACTGGACAGTGCGTGTGATAAGTAAAAGAGGGATCCCAAACTGTATCACCTTTAAAGGAATTACTGAAAAAGATGTGACTAGCCAGCAACCCCCAAAGAGAACAGAAAGTCATTGTTGCAAACTTTCCAAATAATTTTTACATTTGCTGCTCTAATGTTCATCTTTAAGAACCAGCCCTGGCCAGTTCTCACCTAACCCCTAGCTTCTCCCCCAAACACTCAATTATCTATTTTGCTCTTATGTGACCATGGATAATTGTGAGATTATTATATTTTTTAAAAGATATAAATGGAAAAAGTAGACGAATAACTATTCAAGAACTATTGAGAATAACTATTCTGCTAGATCTTCCATTTAGAGAAATGACTCTGTCCAATCAATATTTTATCTAGCCCCTTTTGGGACCCTGAGAAAAGAAAGGTATTAGGAAGGATAAAAGAAAAAAAAAACCCAGTAAAAACATAGCTTGTATTAACAGGCCAAAGATCAGCTTTTCGTAGTATTACCTGATTTGTCACTTCTAGTGTGTTGGGATTATATGTAGTGATAGCATGAGTTCCAACTGAAAAGACCCGTTTATACCTAAAAGCAGAACAACAAGTTTTGAGTTTTATTCTTCTCCACAAAAAACAAATGGTCTTTAAATATTTAGTATCACATCAAATTTTAAATGTAAGATTACAAGTGTATTTTAAAATACTGAAACTGTTAATCAGTTAATGAAGCTTTAACTCTCTTGATTAAAAGTCATAGCAAGTGAGTATCTCCACATTATGGTTATCAGCACTTCTAATTAGCAGAACCATTACAAAATTAAACAAAACCTACAAACGTTACAAAATATTGGCCAATATGAAAAGTTTGCAGAAGAACCAATAGTAAGCTATAAATTTGTTTCAACTTAGTTGGAATGGGGTCAGAATCCTAACATCAGAGGTTTCTACAAGGGTACAGATGAAACAGACAATTACACAGTGCCAATTATTCTAAAATGTCTTGAGAAAAAGATGGAAAGGCAGAGAGATCTGAGACATTTCTCAGACAAAATATGACCTTGGAATAAAAGGTGTTCATTAAAGTTTTTATAGATAGCAGATAATGGGAGGGAAAATGTGTGGGGAAAAAACACACTAAATAACATTTCATGCACCTCTTCACACAAATTTTCAGCACTGAAATAAAGACTTCTCTCCGACAAAGATACAAACACTCATTGATAGAAGTAGGAATCCTGGGTTTTATTTTCAGCTAAACCTCAAATTCATGCAATCACCATGTCTTTTCTGGACCTTTCCCACTCTTAAAAGCAAATAGAGCTTTCCGCATCTTGAGATGTTTTCATACCCCGAAATAAAAGCTTAAACTGAAGCCTTCCAACAACAATCTACTAAAAGGACCCAAAAAGAAAAATTGTATTCAAACCAATCAAGTGGCAAAATGCCATTATTGTTATTTACTGAGAGGCCATGGGCAGAACATTTCTATGGGGTCCTTGTGAGAATTTAAGCAAAAATACTGTACAGTCTTGTAAACTATGTCACACTCCAAGAGGTATTTAAACATTGGCCACAGTTTTTTTTAATTAAAAGCTGTAGGCTGGGGATGTCTCTGTAGCCAGAAGATCACACACGTGAAGTAATTTAAAAAAACATAAAGGGCAATATATATTAGATTCTCTATTTTGGTAGGCACAACTTAAAGCCACACCATGATTGGAATATTATTCCCCAAATTCTTAATTTAATGATGCCTTATAAAATGTCCTGCTGGACACAGTCTGTGCAAAACCTAAAAGACTCGGACAAGTACAGGTAGTTTTAAACTTAAGAAGCTTCAAGCAGTGTGGCTCAGTGGAAAGACCCTGGGCTTTGGAGCCCGAGGTCATGGGTTCAAATCCCAGCTCTGCCAGTTGTCAGCTGTGTGACTTTGGGGAAGTCACTTAACTTCTCTGTGCCTCAGTTACCTCATCTATAAAATGGGGATTAAAACTGAGTCCCCCGTGGGACAACCTGATCACCCTGTATCTACCCCAGTGCTTAGAACAGTGCTCTGCACATAGTAAGCACTTACTAAATGCCACCATTATTATTATTATTCAATGAATCATATCAACTGAGTGCGTACTGTGTGCCGAGCACTGTACTAAGCGCTTGGGAAAGTACAATGCAACAGTAAACGGTGACATTCCCTGCCCACAACAGGCTCACAGTCCAGAGTGGGGGAGACAGACATCGAAACAAGTAAATGAAATTACAGATATGTACATAAGTCCTTTGGGGCTGGGAGAGGGGGAAGGGCAAAGGGATAAATAAAATTACAGATATAAATGTAAGTGCTTTGGGGCTGGGAGTGGGGGAGTATAGGGAGCAAGTCAGGGTGACGCAGAAGGGAGTGGGAGAAGAGGAAAAGTGGGGCTTAGTCAGGGAAGGCCTCTTGGAGGAGATGGGCCTTCAATAAGGCTTTGAACGGGGGGGGAATAATTGTCAGATCTGAGAAGGCAGGACGTAGGCGAAGGATCAGCGGTGAGGTGGGAGAGACTGAGGCACAGTGAGAAGGTGAGCACTAGAGGGGTAAAGCGTGCGGGCTGAGTTGCAGAAGGAGAGAAGCAAGGTGAGGTTATGACGAATGGCATGTTCATTTCTAGATATACACCACCATATCTTTACAATACACAGGTTTTGAACTGACAACACTGGCCTCCTTTACAGCTCGAGCATCGGGGACACGGTGATGAGCGCCCAAGTGCCATGGGGAGAATTTTTTAAGGCCCAGATGGGGGGCACGGGGAAGAAAAATAAGGAGAGGAGGAGGCACTGGAGCAGTTAACAGAACCATTTTATTTCCAAAGAAATTCAAATTGACTACTCTATCGTGGTGCTTCTCTGACCATGTAATTTCACTAATAAAGCCACATTATTACTCTGTAATTAACTGGTAAAACAACTCAATGATCTGAGTTAGATTAACTGTAACATAACAGCCAGTAATGTGTCTACTGACTGTTGTCTTGTATCCTCCCAGGGGTTTAGTATGGTGCTCTGCATACAGTAAGTGCTCAATAAATACCATTAATTAAATAAGATCTCCAACCATGGGTCAAGGATCGATCCTCCATTTATAACATTGTTCTTAAGAGGCCCATGCGGGACAGGAGCTGTGTCTAACCTAAATAACTTGCATTGTCAACAGCCCTTAGAGCAGCGTTGGACACACAGTAAGTGCTTAACAAACACTATTTAAAAAAAAAATGTATCCAACAACATTGCCTTAAGGGACACAGTGTTCAAGAAACCAGTTTTAGTGTAAGTCCAGAGACTGCCTGAATATGGTATTCAGAAGAGGGAGAAATCAAAGAAATATATTTCTATAACCCTTTGTATGTAGTATTTCCCAATCTCTTTTGCTTATCATACTTGCTTTCCTACAAGACTAGTACTGTAATCTTTTCTGAAACAATTGCATCGGTAGTTATGAGAACTGCTGCTACAGAAGGACCTCTCATTTCTCTACCTCTCATTTGACATCTAATCACTCTCGGCTTCGAGGCTGTCCATCCCCTCGCCCCCTCCTACCTCACCTCCCTTCTGTCCTTCTCCAGCCCAGCCCGCACCCTCCGCTCCTCTGCCGCTAACCTCCTCACAGGGCCTCGTTCTCGCCTGTCCCGCCATCGACCCCCAGCCCACATCCTCCGCCCATCCGCCAAGCTAGTTCTCTTCCTCCCTTCAAAGCCCTACTGAGAGCTCACCTCCTCCAGGAGGCCTTCCCACACTGAGCCCCCTTTTTCCTCTCCCCCTCCCCATCCCCCCGCCGGCCCTACCTCCTTCCCCTCCCCACGGCACCTGTATATATGTTTGTACAGATTTATTACTCTACTTATTTTACTTGTACATATTTACTATTCTATTTTGTTAATAATGTGCATTTAGCTTTAATTCTTTAATTCTCCCCCTTTTAGACTGTGAGCCCATTGTTGGGTAGGGACCGTCTCCATATGTTGCCAACTTGTACTTCTCAAGCACTTAGTACAGTACTCTGCACACAGTAAGCGCTCAATAAACACAATTGATGATGATGATGAATTCTATTTGTTCTGACGACTTGACACCTGTCCACGTTTCATTTCGTTGTCTGTCTCCCCCTTCTAGACTGTGAGCCCGTTGTTGGGTAGGGACCGTCTCTATGTGTTGCCAACTTGTACTTCCTAAGCGCTTAGTACAGTGCTCTGCACACAGTAAGTGCTCAATAAATACGACTGAATGAATGAATGAATAATTGCTTGTTCTTCAGCAACGAAATGAAAGATGCCCTATAAACCTTTCAACATTTAATTCATACATTTTAAGTTCACTTTACCATCTGTAAAAACAAATTTTTTTGGTTCCACCCCCCTCCTCACTCCCTCAGGGTTGAGAGGAGAGATGTGCCACTTGCTAATTGCAAGAGATTCCAGAGAAGAGATAGGTCTTAACCAGGAGTACAGGGATCATCATGTGCCAGAGGCTCGGCCCTCTTATCTTGGAAAAGTCAGCACTTCCTTATCTCAATTTCCAAAAATTAAGGAGAATGACCGAGTAAGCTTCGGTCCTTTTGCTTTGAAACCTTTGGATTAAGGGCAATGTTAACATTTTACCGTTTCTCAAAGTCACGTGAATTTGCCAACATAATCCTTTCTGGGGAATGTAACGGCGAAAGGAGAGAAAGACAATTAAGACATAAATGCAGTTCCACAACTGTTCCAGTACTTCTGACAACTAATGAAGGAAAATAGCAAATTATCACTGAAAGGAGATAGAGCTGCTCCTAGAGTGGTAAGGACCCAGGGCAAATTAGCCACTGCAGCCCCAGAATAAGCATTCAGGGAGGTAGGCAGCATTCAAGTCTTTCCCTCTGAGGTCGGAGAAAGGTTTGGGGGCGTGCATGAGGAAGGAGAAAAGAAAGAGAGGTCACAGAGTAACGATCTCTTGTGGGCAAAAAGTAGGGGGCACATTTTAGGGACGGTTTGTGGGGAGACGGTCGGGGCGAGGAGAGGGTCCATAGTCACTTCACTTTGTCACATCCTAAGGACAGCATTGCATGCCAGAATCCTGTGCTAGACAGACTACTGATCTGACCCAGGAATGGCACTGTTTGGGTTACTATTAAGTTCAAAGACCCCTCCGACTTATTTTATTGTCATCCCTTTGAACAGCCAAGGTTATTTATCTTGCTTTCAATACTTGCCAACTCAGATACAATTATTTCAGGTGGAATGTGAAAAAACAAACCAAAAACAAAAAAGAACTCTAGCTTCAAAAGAGACCGTATAAATGATCATGCCTAGAAACTGTTTCGGCCACGTACGCTCACCTTCCAATAATAGTCTTTCTATGTTACAGAGGAAGATGCATTAAGTCAATCGGACTATTTTTAAAGGGGCAAGCTTATTAAGTTTTGGGTACGAAACGGGCCGCAACATTGTAACTTTGCACAAAATGGGAAACCAGCTCTGGGAGACTAGAAGCCAGGCTTTCTACTTTCCTTACGTCCTACTGGGTACCTCATAAAGTGCTCTGCGCGCACCGGATGCTCGAAACATACTGCTAATGTTGATGAGAAGCAGCGTGGCTCAGTGGAAAGGGCCCGGGCTTTGGAGTCAGAGGTCATGGGTTCAAATCCCGGCTCCGCCAACTGTCAGCTGTGTGACTTTGGGAAAGTCACTTCACTTCTCTGGGCCTCAGTTCCCTCATCTGGAAAATGGAGATTAAGACTGTGAGCCCCCCGTGGGACAACCTGATCACCTTGTATCTACCCCAGTGTTTACAACACTGTTTTGCACATAGTAAGCGCTTAATAAATGCCATCATTATTATTATGTTGACCAATTCAGATAAGGTTGAACACAATTTTGGTGCTAAATGCTAGCCTTACTAGTTTTACATTTCATCTGTATCGAGAGGTAGTAGTAATAATAATAATAGTATTTGTTAAGCGCTTACTATGTGCCAAGCACTGTTCTAAGCACTGAGGGAGAATACAAGGTAATCAGGTTGTCCCACGTCGGGCTCACAGTCTTAATCCCCTCATTTTACAGATGAGGGAACTGAGGCCTAAAGAATAATAATAATAGTATTTGTTAAGCACTTACTATGTGACAAGCACTGCTCTAAGCGCTGAGGGAGATACAAGGTAATCAGGTTGCCCCACGTCAGGCTCACAGTCTTAATCCCCTCATTTTACAGATGAGGGAACTGAGACCTAGAGAATAATAATAAAAATAATAGTATTTGTTAAGCGCTTACTATGTGCCAAGCACTGTTCTAAGCGCTGAGGGAGATACAAGGTAATCAGGTTGTCCCACGTCGGGCTCACAGTCTTAATCCCCTCATTTTACAGATGAGGGAACTGAGGCCCAGAGAATAATAATAATAATAGTATTTGTTAAGCGCTTACTATGTGCCAAGCACTGTTCTAAGCGCTGAGGGAGATACAAGGTAATCAGGTTGTCCCACGTCGGGCTCACAGTCTTAATCCCCTCATTTTACAGATGAGGGAACTGAGGCCTAGAGATGATAATAATAATAATAATAACAGTATTTGTTAAGCGCTTACTATGTGCCAAGCACTGTTCTAAGCACCGAGGGAGATAAAAGGTAATCAGGTTGTCCCATGTCGGGCTCACAGTCTTAATCCCCTCATTTTACAGATGAGGGAACTGAAGCCTAGAGAATAATAATAATAATAGTATTTGTTAAGCCCTTACTATGTGCCAAGCCCTGCTCTAAGCGCTGAGGGAGATACAAGGTAATCAGGTTGTCCCACGTCGGGCTCACAGTCTTAATCCCCTCATTTTACAGATGAGGGAACTGAGGCCTAAAGATAATAATAATAATAATAATAATAATAATAATAACAGTATTTGTTAAGCGCTTACTATGTGCCGAGCACTGAGGGAACTGAGGCCCAGAGAAGTAAAGCGACTTGCCCAAAGTCACCCAGCTGACAAGCGGCAGAGCCGGGATTTGAACCCATGACCTCTGACTCCCAAGCCCGGGTTCTTTCCACTGAGCCACCCTGCTTCTCCAGCTGAGGCGGAGAAGTGAAGTGACTTGCCCAAGGTCACACAGCAAGCATTTGGCAGACCCGGGGCGAGAACCCGGGTCCTCTAACCCCCAGGACCATGTTCTTTCCACTAGGCCATGCTTCTTCTCAACACAAACTCCCCCTGTCCGGTGAGGCACAGAATATTACCTTGCCTATCCTTTTCTGATCACAAGGACGGAGCAGTCCGACGGCTTCCTGCCCAGCTTCTTTTTTGTAATGCTATTTGATAAGTGCTAAGCACTAGACTAAGCGCTGGGGTAAACATAAGCTAATCAGATTGGACACAGCCCAAGTCCCACGTGGGGTTCACAGTCCAACTCCGTTTTACAGACGAGGTAACTGAGGCCCAGAGAAGTGTCTTGCCTGGCGTCACACGGCAAGAAAAGAGGCCCTCCTACTTCCAGGCCTGTGCTGTTTCCACTAAACCACGCTGCCTCTCCGAAAGTTCCTGCATAGGTTTTTTTCCTGTGGAGTTGAGATTAATGGCATTGCTTTCACGGTGCCAAGGCCACGGACGGATTGAAGAGCCACATTTGATTCCAAGAAGAGTCACGCGCAGCTCATGAGCCACAGGTTCCTTAGCCCTGTTTACGGAAAAGTCTCCGGCCACCGAATCTGAACTCGCTGTCTGCGATCTTTAACATTGATTTGAGTCTTACCTAAACAACACGACTGCTCCCGTAAATTTCAATTCAAGTGAACGTTCTCCAGGAGTTAAGCTCCCAAAGGGTCACTTCTTCTAACATCTTTCGCAACTTCAACAGACCCAATCAACGATGAAATCCATAAAGGAAGTTGCTCAAACACGCAGCCTTAGCAGAAATCCAATCTTAGCTAAAACACACTATGAACTACACTCACTCTAATTAGCCAGGCTGCTGGAAGAGAAATAAGCTGATGTGCTAAATGTGACCAACTCATTCTTGTAGGGAAGGTATGGCAGGACATTATTTTCCATAGTCCCTGTCTTTGAAGGGGGTTGGAGTAGCGATAGTAAGAAATCCCTTTAGAGAGAACGTCCTGAATAGTGTAGCAACCATTCTACAACCATACAAGATCCAAAAGAATAAAGTCGGTCACTTGAAGAGACGCAATCCCAGTTTTAAGAGGAAAGTAGCGTTTAGCTGTTTGTTGATTTAAAAATATACAGTGCTAATGGTGAAAAAGGAACCTATCGCTTCCTTCCTGGAGAAGAAATTCCCCCATTGCAGCACATTTTGCTTGCACCACCCTTCTCTATTCAGAGTTTCCTAATCTATGACTAAAGTCCTTCGGATAGATCAGTCCATTCGAGTTAGAAGGCGATAGCACATTTTAAAACACTCACTGCCCAAGGGCCACACAGGAGGAGAGACGGGAGCTTAATGGCAAACCAAATTGTCACGCTAAATCCTATTATTTTAAATGGTCACATCTCAAAGTTCAAACTTCAAAAAAAAATCTGACATTGAAAAGGTGCACAGCAATGAAAAAAACCTATATAATGAGAATTTCATTCATTCTATCGTATTTATTAAGCGCTTACTGTGTGCAGAGCACTGTACTAAGCGATTGCTGATATGACTGACAACCTAAACTATGTAGGAAGCAATTGCCAGAGTGGGTAGAGCAGAATTCAAAACATTCTCAAAGCAAATATTGGTTGCATATTTTGAGAAACTAATATTTATGTGCCTTCATCATAGGACTACAGTATGCCACTGGCAACTCTTTGCAAATGCATCCCACCTTTCCTAAGAAGGTAAGCGATTTCTGCAGTCCAGAACCAGAGCGATTCGATAACTGGAAAGCAGGAAGAGGACTTACGGATTGTGGTCTAGGATTTTTTGGTTGCTGTTCCTCATACTTTTCAGTCAGTACGCGCAAAAGGTGTACCCACCCTCTGCCTTTTTTTAATCAATCCTCTTATTGAAGGTAATTAATATTTTTTATTCCACTAGCTTACCCTGAATAGGAATAAATACGGTTCCTCCGACATCAACACAGGACTAGAGCGAGTCTCTCGGTGACAAGAAAAGTGTTCTAGTTCTACATATAATGAAATACGTCTAGCTGCTTTAAAATTAAGAGCGAGGAGAGGCTTCAAGGGGTCATTTAGGCCATCCCTTTGCTTTCAAACAAGACCGTGCTCTTTCCCAATCCCCCTCAGGATATAATAAACCACTCAGCTGCAGCAGGTTGACTGTGGCCAAGATGGGAGGCATCTAAACACTCTCCTGCCAATATGCCCAGAAAGGACTGGGAAGACGCCACAGTTGGCAAGTGTCCCAAGGAAGCTAATTACTGCATTGGCATAAGACCCCTATTACTGCTGAATAAAGACATGATAGGAGAAAGTTGCGCACTTAATTATCAGCATCAGCAGCATTTATCGAACAGCTTCTGTGTGTCAAGTACAGTCCCATGAACTTGGGAATATACTATAAAGAAGTCCAGGCTCTGCTCTCATAGGGGAGGCAGACCGACACAAATGGCAAGCATACCAAAGATAAGAAAAGGAGTGTAGTTAAAAATAGGCAATGTAATGAACAGATATCTCTGAGACAATGAAGGAAGGTAGCTGAGGGCATAACAAAGTGGGGATAAGTAGAAAATGTCTCTTTAGAGGAGAAGGCTTATTAAGAGGGCTTTAAAAGTGCAGGGATATGGTTTGACAGCCTTAAGACAGGAAGAAGTTTCAAACAAGAAGAAAGGCATATTTATTTCCTCTTATTTTTCAGGATATATGCAATTTCACTGGTGCATCAGTTTTCTTTGAAGCGTGCTTTTTTTTTTTTACTGCGCAGTGCTGAACTGAAAACACAGTAGGGAGACAGGTAAGCTGACATCATCTATCACCTGAGGCATATATACCAGAAAGGAAAACCGACCATCAAAAATAAGGAGAAAACCGATGTGGGCACTCTGGTATTTAGATAAGCATACATAGGTATTTCTCTCCGAAAACCCAAAATGTACAAAGTGGGTACAGACAGACCATTCTTTCTGATGGAAACAAAATCTCCCTCAACTCAAAGGAAGTTATTTCAAAGAGGAAGGAAAGGGATAGGTGTTCCTGTTTCAGTGCAAAGCCGCTATGGAAGCTTTGCTATATTTTTGAATATCCCGGCTTCACTGCCTAATAGACTTTGTTAAAAATATACACTCAATATTTTCAGTATATGATAAAAACATGATCAACGCATCAGATAGTAAAGAATTTAAAAGCATCATTTTAATATCGGAACAAAATACCAAGAACGTGATGAAAACTGCTATAAATGGTTAGTACTCTTAATTGGGTCCATGAAAACCCTGTTAAGCAAGAGCACACTAAACGAAGTGTAGTTTTTCAGAGGAGTAACTCACCGTGCATTAATGCATTCTAAGATTAAAATTAACCCAAACAATATAAATACACTGAAACAGAAATAGCAAGAATATTTAAGCAGTGCACCAAGCTAGGCTTTTGTGAAATATAAAGCCAAAAAATGGCACTTCCTGCCCACACGGAGCAAACACGCTAAAGGAGACTTTTTTTTTATTAACAACTGCAATAGTAATAGTATTTGTTAAATGCTTACTATGTGCCAAGCATTGTGCCGAGCACTGGGGCAGATACAAGATAATTAGGTACCACATGGGGCTCACGTTCTAAGCAGGAGGGGGCACGGGTATTGAATCCCTATTTTTCAGACGAGGGATCTGAGAAAAGTTGAGTGGCTTGCCCAAGGTCACACAGCAGACGAGCGGCAGAGCCAGGATAAGAACCCAGATCTCCGACTCCTGGGCTCATGCTCTTCCCACTGGGCCACAGTGCCTCCCTGCTTAAAAAAATTGAATGTACAATTGAATAGCATATACACAAAGGTGTGCAGGATGAACACCATTAGAGAGACTGACTGAACTGATTGCTGGAGATTGTTAGTGGACTTGGAAGGCTCGCATTAGGGACTAATCAATGAAGGCTTATTGGAGGGGGTGGGATTAAAAGACGGTACTGAATGTGGGGAGCATTGTGATCTGCTGGACTTGGAGAACCAAAGCAGCAGATGCACAATGTGACGAGGCCTGCTGCTGTAAGAGCAAAGTGTACCTCAAAATACAAGACTAGGAATGAATGCTCAGAAACGGATAGCTCGGGCAACTTGTCTCACCATAACCTACAACGGGAAGCTGTTCTGTAGAAGCTGAGAGGATCGTGAGGCTATTAAGGCAAAAATTAAAACAACTTTTGGGGCTGCACAGGGCAAACATTTGCCCGGTAAGCCCCTTGAGGGCAGGAATCTGATCTACTAACTCCATTGTATTCTCCTAAGCACTCTAATACTATCAATCAATCAATCGTATTATGATTGATGCACCCATAAATCAGTTCAATTGTACTGATTGAGCGCTTACTATGTGCAGAGCACTGTACAAAGGCTTGGGAGAGTACGATACAACAATGACCAGACATTCCCTGACCACAACGAGCTTACATAAACCAGTGGTGTATACTTGAAACACTAAGGACATCTATATTGGGCAGCCAAGCTCGGTTTTAAGGAGTTTTAAGCTGGAAGCAAAAACTGGGCCTCCACAAAAGTGGCCAAATGGCATTACTGCTACATTCTTCTCTACGGCAAAAGTAACAGTAGAGGAATGTCTACATGGAGAAGCAGTATGACTCGGTGGAGAGAGCACAGAGCTGGGAGTCAGAGGACCCAAATGCCATCATCATCATCATCATTAATCCTGCCTCTGCCACTTTCCTGCTGTATGACCTTGGCAAGTCTGCCTCAGTTTCCTCACCTGTTAAATGAGGAGTAAATCCTACTCCCTTCTACTTAGACTGTGAGCTCCACGTGGGATCTGATTATCTGATTAAATGGCATCTACCCCAACACTTGAACAGTATCATGATTACCGTAAGTATATAATAATAATAATAATGGCATTTGTTAAGCGCTTACTATGTGCCAAGCACTGTCCTAAGTCAGTTCAGTCACCTCTGCCCGACTACCATGGTAACACCGCTTGAGGATTTTGGGTGTGTGGGCGGGGGAGGGAACACTACCCTTAGAGACAAAACACAGACCCAAGCAATCAATACGTTCTATATCAGCTCCCCATGGATTGGAGTTTCATATAAATATAATTTCAAAGTCACATGACTGGAAAGATGAAAAACACAGCATACATATTTAGCACCATCTTCATAAACTCCATAAAAATTCCCTTCAATCATCAATTGTATTTATTGAGCGCTTACTATGTGCAGAGCACTGTACTAAGCGCTTGGGAAGTACAAATTGGCAACATATAGAGACAGTCCCTACCCAACATTGGGCTCACAGTCTAAAAGGGGGAGACAGAGAACAAAACCAAACATACTAACAAAATAAAATAAATAGAATAGATAAGTACAAGTAAAATAAAGAAATAGAGTAATAAATATGTACAAACATATACATATATACAGGTGATATACATATATACAGGTGATATACATATACACAGGTGCTTCAATCTAAGCCCTCTTTTGCCCAATGGTTAATTAATCGATCACTGGTACTGACTGAACATTTACCATGTGCAAAGCACTCAACTAAGTGCTTGGGAGAGTACAACAGAAGGCTAGCTCACTCTCTCTCTATACATAGATGTATATATATATGTATATATATATATATATATATATAAAATGGCATTTATTAAGCGCTATGTGCAAAGCACTGTTCTAAGCACTGGGGAGGTTACAAGGTGATCAGGTTGTCCCACGGGGGGCTCACAGTCTTCATCCCCATTTTACAGATGAGGGAACTGAGGCACACCAAAGTGAAGTGACCTGCCCAAAGTCACGCAGCTGACAATTGGCAGGGCCGGGATTTGAACCCATGACCTCTGACTCCAAAGCCCGGGCTCTTTCCACTGAGCCATGCTGCTTCTCAGTTCTGAACTTCAGACAGTGTACTCTTGAACCGTTTTAAAAAGCTCATTAGTAATTTTTGCTCTGCAAGCTTTCTTACGGTAACCTTTGCTCTTGAAGTCACTGCATCATATATTACACTCCGAAAGAGATATACAGTAAACTCAACACTTTATACACTGCCTTTACCACTTGACAAGATAAGTCAGGAACTGGGAAAGTCTAATTGCTAAGCATTCTCATGTGTAGAAGAGTGTGTGCCCATATATTTGTAGGAGGCTGTGCCTATCCTGAGGCACAGACTGAAATGTGCTTGATTGTAAAAGGGCCCCGAGGTCATTACTTAAATTGGTTGCCCAGAAATTAGCAGCCAAGGGCGGTGACCTCATTTCATTCATTCAGTAGTGCTTATTGAGCGCTCATTTCTGTCACGTCTGGTCACGATGTGGCTACTTACAGAGTTTGAAATCCACTGCATCAATGCGGAACACTGAAGTGTTCATCTCGTTTCAAACTTAATCGGATTAAAACCTCACTGGATTTCAAAGGATTTTCTTGCCCTTTCATTAGACATTACATAGACAGGTTTTTTGGTTTGTTGGGTTTTTTTTCCCCCCCAGAATCTAGGACCTGTGCAACATGAGCAGAATGACCTGAGACAACTAGGAGCTTCCTCTTCGTAATACACCAAAGATTGACCGAATACCACTCCACCGACCCTGAAGCTTTATCAGTTAACTTCACAGCTTTAGAACAGATGAATTTAACTCTGAACTAGTCTCATTTCTAGAAGAGGACCAAAATATTTAACAGAGCTAAACAGAATCCAGGATCTTGCCAACCACTGACTGTTGCTGATAATTTGGACACTCTAACCACTATGCACATGACAGAATAATAATAATAATAATAATAATAATAATAATGATAATGGCATTTATTAAGCGTTTACTGTGTGTAAAGCACTGTTCTAAGCACTGGGGAGGTTACAAGGTGATCAGGTTGTCCCACGGGGGGCTCACAGTCTTAATTCCCATTTTACAGATGAGGTAACAGGCACAGAGAAGGGACTTCATTCATTCATTCATTCAATTGTATTTATTGCTTACTGTGTGCAGAGCACTGTACTAAGCACTTGGGAAGTACAAGTTGGCAACATGTAGGGACAGTCCCTATCCAACAGCGGGCTCACAGTCTAGAAGGGGGAGAAAGAGAACAAAACAAAACATATTAACAAAATAAAATAAATAGAATAAACATGTACAAATAAAATAGAGTAATAAATCCGTACAAACATATATACATATCAATTAATTGTATTTATTGAGCGCTGTGTGCAAAGCACTGTATTAAGCACTTGAGAAGTACAAGTTGGCAACATATAGAGACGGTCCCTACCCAACAGTGGGCTCACATATATACAGGTGCTGTGGGGAGGGGAAGGATGTAAGGCAGGGGGGAGGGGGACTTGCCCAAAGTCACACAGCTGACAATTGGCAGAGCTGGGATTTGAACCCATGACCTCTGACTCCAAAGCCCGGGCTCTTTCCACTGAGCCACGCTGCTTCTCAGAACCTGCATGGACTAGAAATCTGGTAGCAAGCCACGGCAGCAGGCGTGCCACCAACCTGGAAGTGGGCTGGGACAAACCTCAAGGGGCCCAATATGCCCCGACAGGGATTTCGTAGGCATCAATAGTTGCCCTACGGGCCCAGAAGGCCATGGGTAGCTCCTGGGCATCTGCCAAAGTGAATTTCCAGCCACTTCTGGCTTGGTTCGACTCCCTTGCAGTCGTCGGCCCTGGGCCCTCCAGGTATACTGGGAGCTGACTGGGCTACTTAAACCTGGCCTCGGTGGCCAGGCTGGATTTCTGGAATGCTCCCAGTAGGAGCCTGCTCTTTCACTCTGTGGCTAATAACCACCACTTTGCTTCCAAATACAATTTAGAGTGCCGACTGCAGTCTACAAAATCCTATGTGTTTTGGGCCCTGGCTTCCTGAACGAAATAATAGTCTTTCTATACCTCTTCACGATGATTAAGATTGCTCTCCTGTGCTCTCCTGTCACCTCAAGGTTTCCATTTTGGAAAACTGAAGGTAGGATAAACTATTTCCAAGTAAGGCAAGTGCTGACTGCAGTCTACAAAATCCAATGTGTTTCGGGCCCTGGCTTCCTGAACGAAAAAATAGTCTTTCTATACCGCTTCACGATGACTAAGATTGCTCTCCTGTGCTCTCCTGTCACCTCAAGGTTTCCATTTTGGAAAACTGAAGGTAGGATAAACTATTTCCAAGTAAGGCAAGTGCTGACGGCAGTCTACAAAATCCTATGTGCTTTGGGCCCTGGCTTCCTGAACGAAAAAATAGTCTTTCTATACCTCTTCACGATGACTAAGATTGCTCTCCTGTCACCTCAAGGTTTCCATTTCGGAAAACTGAAGGTAGGATAAACTGTTTCCAAGTAAGGCAAGCGCTGACTGCAGTCTACAAAATCCTATGTGTTTTGGGCCCTGGCTTCCTGAACGAAATAATAGTCTTTCTATACCTCTTCACGATGACTAAGATTGCTCTCCTGTGCTCTCCTGTCACCTCAAGGTTTCCATTTTGGAAAACTGAAGGTAGGATAAACTATTTCCAAGTAAGGCATTCAGCTCTGGATTTTTCTGACCTACCATGGATTAACAGAACCTAAGGCTTTTCTCAATGAGCTGGCCTCCTTCAAACGGACAATATACAATGACCTATATGCTTACTTTAGACCATTTATCATTACTGATGCTAATCAGGAATTTAAATATTTTTATATATGCTCCTACAGATGCTTTCGAGCAAAGTAGGATTTATAAGATAACTTATACAAAAGCTTATTGGAAGGGGAACGGTGGCAAATGCTCTGAGGTTCTACACATGATCATACCTCCCTTTTCCCAACAAAAGGCAGAAGTACTACTCAAACTTCTCCAAATGTCTTGTCAGCTGAGAAATGCTAAAACACTGCTCCAGAAATTCCAACTATCTCAACAGGAGTAATTAATCATGAAATCAACAGCAGTATATGATTAGCAAATGGGTGTGTTTCTTGCCTCACTCAGCAAACTCCATTGGCAGAATAAAGTCAATGAACACATCTATGTTGGGATAGGGAGATAATTAGAGCAATACACAACCAAAGAATATATTCAAAACACATCTACTCAAACTTCGGGCACTAAGTGAGCTGACATAATATGAAACTCTGGAAAGGTACGTTTAAATGGAAAAGGAAAAAAATTCAGAGGCGGTGGGGAGGAAAAGATGTGGAACAAGTTGATAAGGAATGCAGTGTCAAGATTGCGATAAGTAAGACTCGACTGCAGTTCTTTCACTTGAATATATGCTGGGAAGGTCCCCTTTTTTTAAAAAAAAAAAAAGACAACTATCTGCTTCTTCCCACTTAATATGCCTTCACATAAAATACCATGGAGAAGGTGGAAAGTTTGAGGAGAAGGTATACTACTCCAGCTTTTTTCAAACAGATTTACTGAAGATACCATGTTAAATATTTTCTCTAACATATTATGTTGCCAACTTGTACTTCCCAAGCGCTTAGTACAGTGCTCTCCACACAGTAAGCACTCAGAAGCCTCTATCATATCAGTGTGCGTAGACACCGATCATTCAGTATTCAGATATGAATACATTTTCTAGTTACAGCACATGTGTCTAAGGTGGCATTAATGACAGGCTTCTAAGACTTCAATGGGCATGAATTCATTCATTCAATCGTATTTATTGAGCGCTTACTGTGTACAGAGCACTGTACTAAGCGCTTGGGAAGTACAAGTTGGCAACATATAGAGACGGTCCCAACCCAACAACGGGCTCCCAGTATAGAAGGGGGAGACAGAGAACAAAACAAAACATGTGGACAGGTGTCAAGTCATCAGAATAAACAAAAATAAAGCTAGAGGCACATCATTAACAAAATAAATAGTAAATATGTATAAGTAAAATAAATATAGTAATAAATCTGTACAAACATATATACAGGTGCTGTGGGAAGGGGAAGGAGGTAGGAAGGAGATGGGGAGGAGGAGAGGAAAAAGGGGGCTCAGTCTCATCACGACTCTATAGGGTGGTAGCCAAGAAGGATCAAGGGCAAAATGCAGACTTGCCCAGAATTGCCGAACATCCACACTCCCTGGGTCACTGAGGTGAAGAAAAAGAGGAAGAGAGATGGGGACAGAGCCTCAGGGGCAGGGCGGCTGTGGATGGTTATGTGGTTTGTCCACCTCTGTAACTGGTGTGCGGTTCTGGGAATGTTAATTAATTAATGATGGCATTTATTAAGCGCTTCCTATGTACAAAGCACTGTTCTAAATGCTGGGGAGGTTACAAGGTGATCAGGTTGTCCCATGGGGAGCTCACAGTCTTAATCCCCATTTTACAGATAACTGAGACCAGAGAAGTTATGTGACTTGCCCAAAGTCACACAGCTGACAATTGGCGGAGCCAGGATTTGAACTCATGACCTCTGACTCCAAAGCCCAGGCTCTTTTCATTGAGCCACGCTGCTTCTCTAATGTTCAAGCACCTGGGTACACTGCTTCACATACCGGCAGCTCAATAAATACCACTGACTGAATGTTAGCCTTTTCTTTTAACCACTTACATTAGAGACAGTGTGACACTTGTTAATGGTTGTGTTTTTTTTTTAATTTCCTCCTCCCCACCAAAAACCTCATGAGCCCAAAGTCAGAGCAACATGTGGCATGTTTCATGTAGGTTTCTGGTAAAGGAAAAAGGCTAAAAGAAGTTTCCTACACCATGTTACTACAGTCTATTTCACACCATTGATTGAGCAGTACCAGAATAACAATTTAAGTTATCCCTTTATGGGAATCAAAGAGAGAAGACAGTATACTCACTTTCCCCTCCACGAATGTTTCGTTGTGTAGAAACAAGCCAAGTCTTTATTTTCCCTAATTATGTTCATTTTGTGCTGAGACCTGAAACAGAAGATGTGCTGTTAAATTCAGGTCACACAAAGGAACAAACACGTCAGCCCCATTCCGTAACCATGACAGTTATTTATGATTTATCAATCTAAAATCCTCAATCCGATCAGCCTAACACGTGTTTCTGTTCTTAAGGAGATATGGTTTCCCTAATGCTCCTCAAAAACAAAATACTTCTCCTCTAGATAGTCTATAAATGGACTCCTTTACATTGTTCCTCCCTGCTGGCAACAGGTTTCACAGGAGCAAACAGGGAGCAGTCGGATGGGCAACATTTCCATTCTCCATCGGCATCCGACTGGACACTTCCCACAGCTCCATCCCCTCCTCACTTCCACTCCAGCCGAAACCAGAACTGCATGGGAGGAAAACATTTGAGGTCCCGGTTCCTTTCTCTCAGCAAAATGGTGAAGCACTTGCATTTAGCCCTCAACTACGGCACGCAAGCACGCTAATTATTCAAAAGGTAAAAAAGATTTAAGCCAAGAACATTTTCCATTAAAAGGTACCGTATCTTGAAAGAACAATTCCCGCTCTTTCTTCTGAGGGTCGCTGAACACTTAGATGGCAATCCTGGCCAGCTGAAACTTTCTGCACATTAATCGAAACCTTGCTTCCTCACCAGTTTAAGTCCCAAGTGGCTGAATGGTTTGCATTCTACAATGATGATAATTCTGTGTGTCAAAATACCCAAAACGTCCTCTACAATGTCTGCATCCTACAATGATGATAATTCTATGTGTCAAAATACCCAAAATGTCCTCAGATAAACGCTAAAATAAACGCTAAAAGAATTATCACCAAATTTTTTAAATTGCGTCTGTTAGGTGCTTTCTATGTGCCAGGCACTGTTCTAAACACTGCGGTAGATACAAGCTAGTCGGGTTGGACAAAGTCCACGTCCCACACGGGGTTCACAGTATTAAGCCCCATTTTCCAGATGAGGTAACGGGCCCAGAGAAGTGAAGTGACTTGCCCAAGGTCACACAGCCGAGCTGGGATTAGATCCCCTGATCACCTTGTATCCCCCCCCGCCAGTGCTTAGAACAGTGCTTTGCACATAGTAAGTGCTTAACAAATGCCGTTATTATTATTACTATTATCCCAGGGTCCTCTGACTCCTGGCCTGCAGTCTTCCCACAAAGCCACGCTGCTTTTCAACCCTCTGTGAGGACACATTTTGGTTTCTTTTTTTCCTTTAAATTAAATCTCATCTCTGGCCTAAAAGGGCCTTGGGCCAACCAGTTCCAAGAGACTACGGTTTTGCAAGTCCTTCTCAACATCAATTTCTCCTCAAAAACCCTCCAATGGCTACCCATTTCCATTTATATCACGCCACGACTCAGTTGACTTCTGGGCCCTGCACCAGGACTCTCCTTTAACTGCCCTCTGAACCCACAACTTGCCAAACTATTTTCTAACCAAGAAAACCTTATCGCTGTCCCTCGCTCTCACCTTTCCCACCTCCTGGCTCTTGCTTATATAATCCACTGTATCTAGAACTCCTTCCCTCTGTCGGCCCCACCACTTTTCCACCTTTAAGGCTCTCCTGAAATCCCACATTCTCCTGGTCACATTCTCCCAACTACCACTTCCACACAAATTGATTCAAGTCCACTTAAACACATATTTATTCACTTATCCATCTTTCTCTTGTTAAACCCTACTATATCTCATTATCTCCCAAATGTAAATAAATTTTTGTCGGACTGTCTGGCCAATAGACAGTAAGATCCTTGAGGACAGGGAAGGTGACCTCTACTTCTATTGGGCTCTCCCAAGGCAGTGCTCTGCACACAGTGACCGCTCAATAAATACGATTGAAGGAATGAATGAATGACCGTCTCTCTCTCTCTCTCCGTTGCCGACTTGTGCTTTGTACTCCCCAAGCACTTAGTACAGTGCTCTGCACACAGTAAGCGCTCAATACGATTGAAGGAATGAATGAATGACCGTCTCTCTCTCTCTCTCCGTTGCCGACTTGTGTTTTGTACTCCCCAAGCACTTAGTACAGTGCTCTGCACACAGTAAGTGCTCAATACGGTTGAAGGAATGAATGAATGACCATCTCTCTCCATTGCCGACTTGTACTTTGTCCTTCCCAAGCTCTTAGTACAGTGCTCTGCACACAGTAAGCGCTCAATAAATACGATTGAAGGAATGAATGAATGGCCCTCTCTCTCTCTCCGTTGCCGACTTGTGCTTTGTACCTCCCAAGCGCTTAGTACAGTGCTCTGCACACAGTAAGCGCTCAATAAATACGATTGAAGGAAGGAAGGAAGGGTTTGGTACAGTGCACTGTACCAAACAGACATACTACCGAGTTTTGGTTTTCCTCACAACCATGGATTTTCCAACACCAGTTGGAAATCTGTGGTCTTACTACTATATAATATATACTACTTACTATTATACAGTCCTATATAGTCCGTTTTCCCCTAGATTGTAAGCTCCTTATCGGCAGAGATCAGGTCAACCGAGTCTACTGTCCTTGCCAAGCACTTAATCCAGTGCTCGGTAAATACTATCGATTTTCTACGGCCGCACATAGAGGCATCTTGTCCTTTTAAGCAGGCTAGAATGTCGGTCATTATCCACAGCCCTTGCATTGTTTTACAGCATTTTATATACTCTTTCAAGCCCTTAGTACAGTGCTCTGCACACAGTAAATGCTCCATAAATGATTGACTGAATGGTACTACAGCAGTAGTCTGTGTTGCAAGCGCTGTCCAATAACAGTCCAGTTATTGTTAGTTACAACGCTTTTCAAATTACACAGAAACTGACCAAAGAATAAATGAGTTTCACATACTGTAGCTGCCTTTAGGTGCCCATTAATGTGCCGTCACAAACATTCTTGAATTTTCCCACAAAGTGGATGGCGTTGTGAAGTTCCTTAACCCTCCTTATTCTACCAATCTTTGGTTTTAACCAAGCGTGGATTCGCCAACCTGAGTACCTTACGGAATCAAAGCCCCGCAGTTGGGTAGGGGAAGCTTTACTGTTTCTGAAATAGCTACATTAAAAGAATTATTTTTTTTGAAAAGGAAAAGTACCTCACATCCATCTTTTAGATCAAAAGGGAAGTTCTTCAGTTACTATCAAAATGAAGGCTTGGTATGAACATCTCACGTTGCAGCTACTGCTCTGATTTTCTGAATGGGAAGAAGAAAAAGTGAGTCTACAAACATTCTGAAAATAATAATATTAATAATGGCATTTATTAAGCGCTTACTATGTGCAAAGCTTTGTTCCAAGCACTGGGGAGGTTACAAGGTGATCAGGTTGTCCCACGGGGGGCTCACAGTCTTAATCCCCATTTTACAGATGAGATAACTGAGGCTCAGAGAAGTTAAGTGACTTAACAATAATAATAATAATAATAATAATGGCATTTATTAAGTGCTTACTATGTGCAAAGCGCTGTTCTAAGCGCTGGGGGGGTTACAAGGTGATCAGGTTGTCTCATGGGGGGCTCACAGTCTTAATTCCCATTTTACAGATGAGGTAACTGAGGCCCAGAGAAGTGAAGCGACTTGCCCAAAGTCACACAGCTGACAATTGGCAGAGCCGGAATTTGAACCCATGACCTCTGACTCCAAAGCCCGGGCTCTTTCCACTGAGCCACGCTGCTTCTCCCTTGTATACTTGTACTCAAAATAGAGAAAGGCAGAGTTGTCCTTAAAGAGAAACCTCTGTTCACTTACCCATTCAAAATTCCTAGTTTGTTTGCATTTAGATGTTTAAAAAGACAAAACACTATCACTGGTTTGTGATGCGTTTGGGATCTTTAAAATAAATAGGGTTTCACTGAACCTAAGAGTGAAGGCAACGTTTTGATTTTAGTACAGACACTCTGAAAAAATCTTAGAGAAGTCCTTTCCACCTGAGTGTTTTTAAATAATCAATTTTTCCTTTTAACAGCAAGACTTCAGGTGGGTTCAAAGAATTCAGTGGAACATACATTTTATCCAAGTCACTGAAGTTTACATCTGCTGCCCGATCACCATTAATTCCCAAGAATGCCTCTGCCCCAAGATGCAGAATTCACACCCCATGTGTAACTGGTTTCCTTGAATTTATTCAAAAGATATTATGATTTTTTTCACTTGACACGATCCTCTTTGATCAAGTGGGATTAGTTCTAAATACTGAAACTACCTGGCATTAGTAACACCCACCTGGTAAACTGACATCAGATGTTACTAAGTGGAGTGTAATTGCGGCTTCTTACTTCTTATAAGTATGTTAAGAGCTTTCTTGTTGTAACTGAAGCATTTTGAGAACCTGGGTGGCTGACCCCTTCCAATATTTTCATTACGCTAAAAAGCGCTGTCATTACTTACGGACATCAGGAGGAAGGGTACGGAAATAAGACCAAAGGCCTCGCTTTACCACTTTATCAAAACTAAGATAACACCTACTCCTGGAACACTGAGTGACGTCCTGGTTGTCACCTCTTAAGAAGAAGGTAAAGATGGAGACGGTACAGAAAAGGCCAAAAAAACATGATTGGGGTGGGGAAGGGAGTACGTGTGCGTAAATTCCACATAAGACTACATAAACCAAGCCTACAACCAAGACTACATAAAAAGACATAATTGTATTTATTGAGCGCTTGGTTTCCCCATGTAAAATGGAGAAAATAATACCTACCTTTCCTTGCCTCCCAGGCATGTTTAAGGGGACAAAATCATAGCACTGATGTGAAAATACTCTAGGGAAAAAAAGGAATACAAAAAAAATACCCCTCCAAGGTATCCTTTTGATTAGGAAATAAACACGATTTACTCTTTGATTGACAATTTATTTCCAGGACATACTAGGATCCTGTTTTCACTGTCTTCATTAGCGATAGCACCTCCCAGTGTAGTCACTTATTAGGCCTGAACGGCATTCTCCACAATTTCCTTTTT
Source organism: Tachyglossus aculeatus (assembly GCF_015852505.1). Classification (NCBI taxonomy): domain Eukaryota; kingdom Metazoa; phylum Chordata; class Mammalia; order Monotremata; family Tachyglossidae; genus Tachyglossus; species Tachyglossus aculeatus. The sequence continues at coordinate 35,684,907 of NC_052067.1, read as the reverse complement.
GTAGAAAAAGATAACAGGATCACACATTAAATTGGGTTTATATCTTGATTTAGTCTCCCTAAATTATACTATACTATATTTATCCCTTCTCTGTCATGGCTTCTAAAATTACCTATGTACTCTCGAGACTGAAATCAGAACTTTAATCACAGCTACTTGTCCTTTTTAAGCACACATTCTGGATGACTGGCTATTTCACCTAATCAAAGGAATTGTATTCTAATAGTATTTGCAATGGATACCTTTTTTGGAGATTCAAATAAATGTCTAGTAACATGACAACGTGTGACCTGATTTTTCTTAAGTAACAGATCTAGTTCTATCAGAGGGAAGTTGCATTCTTACAAAATCTTTCATTACAGAAAATTAATGCTGTAGTACAACTCACCTGCTCAATACTAAGTGCATGGATACTAAAACAGTTTCTATGAACACCCTGACACACTGCAGCCAGCAGGCTCACGTTGTTGGAAAACAATTCCCAAATTATTTCTAAAGAGCCTTCTAGCCCTAATGTTATAGCAGATTTGAGGGTGTAAAGTTTAAGCTCTTAAAAGAGAGTCACACTCTGAAAAATCACCAACTGAAGCATAAAAATGACTCACGGCAACAAACATAAAACGCTTGAGGGGAAAGCACTAATGAAAAATGTTAAAAAACTAAAAGTACATGGAGAAAGGAATATTTTTAAAATTATGTGCAATGAACCACGGTGGGAACTTGAAGCGGCAACATACTGTTCTTGGTTAGTATTTGTTTAGTTTTATCTACACTCAAATAGTCTATTGTTAAATATATTCATTCATCCATTCAATTGTATTTATTGAGCGCTTACTGAGTGCAGAGCACTGTACTAAGCGCTTGGGAAGTACAAGTCGGCAACATATAGAGACGGTCCCTACCCAACAATGGGCTCATAGTCTAGAAGGGGGAGACAGACAACAAAACTAAACATGTAGACAGGTGTCAAAATCATCAGAACAAATAGAATTAAAGCTCTAGCACATCACTGTGAGCCCACTGTTGGGTAGGGACTGTCTCTATATGTTGCCAATTTGTACTTCCCAAGCGCTTAGTACAGTGCTCTGCACATAGTAAGCGCTCAATAAATACGATTGATGATGATGATGATTAACAAAATAAATAGAATAGTAAATATGTACAAGTAAAATAGAGTAATAAATCTGTACAAATATATATACAAGTACTGTGGGGAGGGGAAGGAGGTAGGATGGGGGATGGGGAGGAGGAGAAGAAAAAGGGGGGTCAGTGTGGGAAGCCCTCCTGGAGGAGGTGAGCTCTCAGTAGGGCTTTGAAGGGAGGAAGAGAGATAGCTTGGCGGATGGGCAGAGGGATTGGGGGCATTCCAGGCCAGGGGGAGGACGTGGGCCGGGGGTCGACGGTGGGATGGGCGAGAACGAGGCACAGTGAGGAAATTAGAGGCAGAGGAGCAGAGGGTGCAGGCTGGGCTGGAGAAGGAAAGAAGGGAGGTGAGGTAGGAGGGGGCGAGGGGATGGACAGCCTTGAAGCCCAGGGTGAGGAGTTTTTGCCTGATGCGCAGATTGATTGGTAGCCACCAGAGATTTTTGAGGAGGGGAGTAACATGCCCAGAGCGTTTCTGAACAAAGATGATCTGGGCAGCAGGGTGAAGTATGGATTGAAGCGGGGAGAGACAGGAGGATGGGAGATCAGAAAGGAGGCAGACATAGTAATCCAGTCGGGATAGGATGAGAGATTAAGCCACCAAGGTAGTGGTTTGGATGGATACGAAAGGGCGGATCTTGGCGATGTTGCGGGGATGAGACTGGCAGGTTTTGGTGACGGATTGGATGTGAGGGGTGAACGAGACAGTGGAGTCGAGGATGACACCAAGGTTGCGGGCTTGGGAGACGGGAAGGATGGTAGTGCCGCCTACAGTGACGGGAAAGTCAGGGAGAGGGCAGGGTTTGGCAGGGAAGATAAGGAGTTCAGTCTTGGACATATTGAGTTTTAGATGGCGAGTAGACATCCAGATGGAGATGTCCTGAAGGCAGGAGGAGATACGAGCCTGAAGGGAGGGAGGGAGAGCAGGTCCAGTGATGTAGATTTGGGTGTCAATATATACATATGTTGATATAGGGTTTAACTTGGGTGGCATATAAAAAGCTAAATATGGAAAATAATTCTAAAACACATTAATTTAAATTTAAACCCTTTGTAGCATATTCTCTGTGGAAAACACATTGCCATGTGAACTTTCACCCTGCTTCGTTTTTCATTTGCCACCTTCTTTTAATATATAACTCAAGTCCACAATTTCTTTAAGAATTTACCTCAACAGAAACAATGAATTTGAATGATGAAGTATTTCAAGTACTTCCATCCGAAGAGCGTTTCATAAAACCCTAGGTGATTTTGTACTTCCTATTTATTTTACTAGGAAATGTAAATACTTTTTTTCCTAATCAGATGGGTCAAATAGGGAATCATCATCATCTACCATCTTGGCCCAAAAATCTCGACGCCTCCTCCCCCAGTTCCCCGCTTGAACCTTGAGTTTGCCTCCTTAGTTTTCTATTAGCCAAATCATTTCTCCCCTAATTATTGCAAATTATTAGGATGGGTTGCTTTGTTTGGCTTTAGGAAAAACTTCCACTGTGATTTGCCAACTGCTACAAGCCACCATAAAGGCATGCTACACAATCTTAAGCTACTCATTTTATCAATTCTATTCCAAATAAAAAACTGAGTACCAATTTGTGGAGCAAAACAGCATCAGGAAGGACTCCACAGTCTGTTGTTTAAGTAATAAAATGAACAGTATCCAAGATGGAAAATAAAATAAAGATGACAAACTGATGAATGGAAAGAGAACAAGAGAAGGAAGTCAAATAAGAGAATGCTAAGTACAATCTCATGATTTACACTATTTCTTCCAAAGATGACAACTATTCTCTGCAGTTTTTTTCCCCCCTAAAAGATCTTAAGAGTTTTTAATTTACAAGAACCACTTGCCATTTCACGGCTTCTCAGCTATTCGATCGTGCACAATCATTGAGATGTTCTCCTGAAAGTCTCACGGTGAATTTAGATTAAATTTAAAGTTGGATATAAAATCCCAGCTCCAGATATGATGGTGTTTATACGTTAGTGGAGCGTTCTGAAATAAGCCATTAAACCTTATGAACATGACATGGTTCAAGATCAAATCGGAACTGAAAGAGCTCTAGTACAAGCTCTAGTGGAAGCAGTGTGGCTCAGTCTCTGGAGTCGGTGGTCAGGGGTTCAAATCCCGGCTCCGCCAATTGTCAGCTGTGTGACTTTGGGCAAGTCACCTCACTTCTCTGGGCCTCAGTTACCTCATCTGTAAAATGGGGACGAAGACGGTGAGCCCCCCGAGGGACAACCTGATCACCTTGTAGCCTCCCCGGCGCTTAGAACAGTGCTTTGCACGTAGTAAGCGCTCAACAAATGCCATCATTTCTAGACTGTGAGCCCGCTGTTGGGTAGGGACCGTCTCCATATGTTGCCAACTTGTACTTCCCAAGCGCTTACTACAGTGCTCTGCACACAGTAAGCACTCAATACGATTGAATGAATGAATGAGTTATTATTATTATTACAAGAGGACTGTGTGATGGGTCCTGGATGTGTAATCAATAATAATAATAATTGTGGTATTCCTTAAGCATTTATTATTTGTCAAGCACCGTTCTAAACACTAGAAAAGACCATCCTATCCCACACAGGACTAACAATCTAAGAAGGAACTCACAATCTCTGAGAAGCAGTGTGGCTCAGTGGAAAAGAGTACGGGCTTTGGAGTCAGAGGTCATGGGTTCAAATCCCAGTTCCACCAATTATAATAATGATAGCATTTATTAAGCGCTTACTATGTGCAAAGCACTGTTCTAAGCGCTGGGGGGATACAAGGTGATCAGGTTGTCCCACGTGGGGCTCACAGTCTTAATCCCCATTTTACAGATGAGGGAACTGAGGCTCAGGGAAGGTAAGTGACTTGCCCAAGGTGTGGAGCCAGGATTCGAACCCATGACCCCTGACTCCAAAGCCCGTGCTCTTTCCACTGAGCCACGCTGCTTCTCTTGTCACAATTGTCTTCTCACAATTCTTGTCTTCTCACAATTCTTGTCTTCTCACAATTGTCAGCTGTGTGACTTTGGGCAAGTCACTTCACTTCTCTGTGACTCAGTTCCCTCATCTGGAAAATGGGGGTGAAGACTGTGAGCCCCCCGTGGGACAACCTGATCACCTCGCAACCTCCCCAGCTCTTAGAACAGTGCTTGGCACATAGTAAGCGCTTAATAAATGCCATCAAAAAAAAAAAAAGGGCAAGATTCCCAACAATGAGGTCTGGAACCCCCGTCAACTCAGCGGCATTGAAGCAAGGCTCAATCCTACATAGTTTTAAGATGGGACGTGATTAAAATGGGCCACAGCAGGCTCGCCAAGCAGCTGCAGCCTGGTGAAGTTACAGGGCCTCCAGGCAAGCCAGGAGGACAAAAAAATATAAAATAAAAGCATTTTAAGGGCAGAGTGACACTCAGACTCAGCGTGGCATAGCCGTGAATTGTGGAAAGACCACTGCAATCCAATATCGGGAAATAAGAAGGCCAGAAGGCCATCTCAAAACACACTGACCCATCCTAAGAAAATGAAGGAAACCACTAAGCCCTTCTCTAACTGTCAAATGGCAACAGAACACCTGCAACGTGCGTTTCTGTTAAAAGAAAAAATAACTTTGTGCTTTGTCTTCGATGCCATTAATTTTCCCAAAATCCCGTTTAGCCCACTAGGTAAATTTTTCTCAAGCAATTCAACGCTTGTCGTTAAAGAAATCAAAAATATTTCCCAATTGATGTTGAGTTGTTGGATGAGCAAACCAGCTTCTAAAATAATATCGTTCGTTTCACCCCTTGCTAAAAAACTTCAAAAAAACCTGCTCATGGATAAGGGTAAACAATGACTAAAATATACCACTTCTAGTCTTCAAAAGGCTTTTTTAAAATTTTGTCGAAACGTACTTCCACATAAATGCACAAAATTCAACATTTCAAATTAAATTTAGAGATAAAAGTCTTCTTGAAAAAACAGGGTCCGAAGATCCTGTTCGAGAATGCCAAAAATGAAGTAGGTCTTCCATTAAGAAGCAGCGTGGCTCAGTGGAAAGAGTACAGGCTTTGGAGTCCGAGGTCATGGGTTCAAATCCCGGCTCCGCCAACTGTCAGCTGTGTGATTTTGGGCAAGTCACTTCACTTCTCTAGGCCTCTGTTCCCTCATCTGGAAAATGGGGATTAAAGACTGTGAGCCCCACGTGGGACAACCTGATCACCTGCTAACCTCCCCAGCGCTTAGAACAGTGCTTTGCACGTAGTAAGCGACTAATAAATGCCATTATTATTATTATTAACCCTAAAAATGTATTTTAAATAGGACTTTAATGAATTAGGAGTCTTCACTGAGGCCCAACAATAACGATTTGACTTTGAGACTCTGACTGTCCTATTCTTAATTACCAGCCCAAACTATGTTAAGTTTTAGGAAGCAGCGTGGCTTAGTGGAAAGAGCACCGAGTCGGGAGTCAGAGGATGTGGGTTCTAATCCTGGCTCCGCCACTTGTCTGCTGTGTGTCCTAGGGCAAGCCATCTAACTTCTCTGTGCCTCAGTGACCTCATCTGTACAATGGGGATGAAAACTGTGAGCCCCATGTGGAATAATCTCATTACCTTGTATCTCCCCCAGTGCTTAGAAGAGTGCTTGGCACATAGTAAGCACTTACCACATACCATCATCATCATCATCACCATGCTTGGAAGGTAAAATTCATGCTTTATGAAGTTTACAATTTGTGACAGGCAAATAAAAAAAAAAACTCATGACAACCATGGGAACATGTAGCAAAGTAGCTTATGTACTGAGCACTCAAATACGACTGAATGAATATTGACTGATTCATTGCTAATCTCTAATATGCTCAGCTTTAAATTAAACACTATTTATTGAGCAGCCACAGTGTCCAGAATATTGTACTAATTGCAAAATGATACTTTCCCCCTTCCCTTATACTCTGAGTCCTGATGTGGTTGAGAGACTGTGCCTGATTTGATTATATTCTACTTACCTCAGGGCTTAGCACACAGTGCTTAAGAATTATCGGGGGGGAGTATTTAAAAATAATCCAAATGCCCAAAAGATTTCACTGTTGTCCGGAAGTTACAAAAGCAAAGAACAGTGCTCTGCACATAGTAAGTGCTTAATAAATACCATCAATCAATCAATCGTATCTATTGAGCGCTTACTGTGTGCAGAGCACTGTACTAAGCGCTTGGGAAGTACAAGTTGGCAACATATAAAGACCGCCCCTACCCAACAGTGGGCTCACAGTCTAAAAATCATAATATATGGGGAAAAAAGGCACTGACTCCTAAACTGTGAATGCACATATACTACAAAGGGGTGAGTCACTTTACAAGTTAATTTCCCTGTAAAAAGGTTTCAAAACACTTGCACTATTTTCATTTCCAAAGCATTACATTCTTGATTATTCATGAGCTGCTAACATATTATATGGATTCTATCCTACTTCTGTTGTACTGTATTTTCCCAATCACTTAGTATAGTGTTCTGCACGTAGTAAGTGCTCAATACTATTGACTGATTTTTTTTGAGAAGCTACACCTCAAAAGCATAATAGTACCACTGAAACCCCCTTTTCATAGTTGTCACATATATGAGATGTTGCTATTTTAAATGTCTACACTCACCCACCACCGAGAGGTTTAATACAGGTGCTAATATCCACATCCGAAGTTTCCAGCACAAAAAAAACTTGCCAACTTGTACTTCCCAAGCGCTTAGTACAGTGCTCTGCACACAGTAAGCGCTCAATAAATATGATTGATGATGATGAAAAAAAAACCCGACAGAAAACACTACTTAAAAAGAAAAAGAAATACCTGTCATTTATAAACAGTTCCCTTTACCTTCAATCGTAAATAGTAGTAAATAGTGAAGCAGCATGGCTCCGTGGAAAGAGCCCGGATTTGGGAGTCAGAGGTCATGGGTTCTAATTCCGGCTCCACCACTTGTCTGCTGTGTGACTTTGGACAAGTCACTAAACTTCTCTGAGCCTGTTACCTCTTCTGTAAAATGGGGATTAAGACTGTGAGCCCCATGTGGGACAACCTGATTACCTTGTAACCCCCCCCCCCCCCCAGCGCTTAGAACAGTGCTTGGCACCTAGTAAGCGCTTAACAAATGCCATTATTATTATTATTATTAAAGAGTCCGTGCAAAACACTGTACCATGCACTCTTGGGAAGGGAGAAAAGTATGAAAACAAACCTCGTTTTGGTAAAGATTAAACTTGAAAAACTTAGTATAGTTAGGGTCAAATACGGCAACTTCACCCAAAGTTAGACTCACTGAAGGTGAAGAAATACTTTCTGCACACTACGTTGTTCCCAATAAAAAGATCGGGATTAGAACAAAAGACTATTTCCCCAAGATGTGATTTTACACGCTCACTCTTTGCTACTCACCCACCCTCCAGTTTTGTGTCCTCCTACATTCATTCATTCAATCGTATTTATTGAGCACTTACTGTGTGCAGAGCACCGTACTAAACGCTTGGGAAGCACAAGTTGGCAACATATAGAGATGGTCCCTACCCAACAGTGGGCTCACAGTCTAGAAGGGGGAGACATAGAACAAAACACATTAACAAAATAAAATAAACAGAATAAATATGTACAAATAAAATTAGTAGAGTAATAAATACGTACAAACATATATACAAGTGTATATATGTATACACCTACCTACATAATGAAGGTTGAAAAGATACTTTAAGATAGAATGCACTCGTTCAAAATGAGAGAGAGTGGAGCTAGTAGGGAGAAACTAATTCTCTTAATCGCATCTTTAACTCGCTGAAGTAAGGGTGCTATGTAAATCTACCTAAACACATCAGAAGAATGAGGAAACTCTGTTTATGGGTAACCCCTAAAGTGTTTTATTGTCTTGAATTGTACTCTTATTTTAGTTTAACATCCCTTCCTCAAATATCTGAAGTCCAAAAGCTGAAGGACACTGGAAAATGTACTTCCTAGCTATACACTACTAAATCAAGTCTCATGGAATTTAACAGCCATTGTTTTTACAAATGTCTCCTCTTAAAAACCTGAATTTATCATCATCATCATCAATCGTATTTATTGAGCGCTTACTATGTGCAGAGCACTGTACTAAGCGCTTGGGAAGTACAAATTGGCAACATATAGAGACAGTCCCTACCCAACAGTGGGCTCACAGTCTAAAAGGGGGAGACAGAGAACAAAACCAAACATACTAACAAAATAAAATAAATAGGATAGATATGTACAAGTAAAATAAATAAATAAATGAATAGAGTAATAAATATGTATGCATGTACATATTTGTACGAATAATAAATATGTATTTGTATGTATAATAAATACATATGTATGTATTTATCCTATAAAAGCACGCTTTCGGAAAACGTCCTTATGCACGAGGCATGTTTTGCTAATGCTAGGAACAGATACTACAGACCACCCGACCACCACAGAACGAATCCTCCGAACGGTCACTGGTTTCCAACCTGGAAACAAAGTGTGTAAGGAAACCATGACATGCATTTCGAGGGAAGAATTAAATTACATGCCGCTTTTTCCAGAGCAATAGCTGCAAATACAATCTTTCCGTTTGCCAAGGGATGGGGAAAAGGTAGGACGTGGGAAACCTTGTACCTACCCCATCATTTAGAACAGTGCTTGGCACACAGTAAGCGCTTAACAAGTACCGTTGTTATTATTATTATTATTAATAATAAAAGAAGTTGTCCCTCAGAGGACAAGCCCGGCTATCCTGGCCGGATCCAGGGATATTCCCGGGGTCACCCAGGACTTATTCCAGGAATAATAACGATAATGATGGTATTTGTTAAGCGCTTACTATATGCCACACGTTCTTCTAAGCGCTGGGGGAGATACAAGGTGATCAGGTTGTCCCACGTGGGGCTCCCAGTCTTTATACCCACTTTACAGATGAGTCACTGAGGCCTAGAGAAGCGAAGTGGCTTGCCCAAAGTCACACAGCAGACAGGTGGCGGAGCCGGGATTCGAACCCACGACCTCTGACTCCCAAGCCCGGGCTCTTTCCACTGAGCCACGCTGCTCCCCCACTGCACCCCATCTTGCTCCCGGCCCCGACAATAATTATACGACTAATAATTGCAGTTCTTGTTAAGCGTTTATCATGTGCCAAGAACTGTACTAAGCGCTGGGATGGAGACAAGCAAATTGGGTGGGAGACAGTCCCTGTCCCACCTGGGGTTCCCAATCTCAACCCCTATTTTAATAATAATAATGATGGCATTTATTAAGCGCTTACTATGCGCAAAGCACTGTTCTAAGATGAGGTCACTGAGGCCCGGAGAAGTTCATTCATTCATTCAATCGTATTTATTGAGCGCTTACTGTGTGCGGGGCGCTGGACACTAGACTGTGAGCCCACTGTTGGGTAGGGACTGTCTCTATATGTTGCCAACCTGTATTTCCCAAGCGCTTAGTACAGTGCTCTGCACACAGTAAGCGCTCAATAAATATGATTGATTGATTGACTAAGAAGTTGTGACTTGCCCAAAGTTGCACGGCAGACAAGTAACGGAGTCGGGATTTGAACTCACAAATCCCTCCCTCCCCACAGCACCTGTATATATGTTTGTACGTATTTATTACTCTATTTTATTTGTACATGTTTATTCTATTTATTTTATTTTGTTAATCTGTTTTGTTTTGTTCTCTCCCCCTTCTAGACTGTAAGCCCGCTGTTGGGTAGGGACCGTCTCTATATGTTGCCAACTTGGACTTCCCAAGCGCTTAGTCCAGTGCTCTGCACACAGTAAGCGCTCAATAAATACGACTGAATGAATGAACAAACTCACAATCTTCTGACTCCCAGGCTCATTTTGCAGAATTACCGAGCCACCGGCAGCTTGCTGAGAAAGACAAGAGCTCCATGGCAGCGGAGTATTTTGATTCTCTAAAACACTATGAGAAAAACTGTGACACGAAAGAAAGTCTAATTAGAGAAGCAGCGTGGCTCAGTGGAAAGAGCCCGGGCTTTGGGGTCACAGGTCATGGGTTCAAATCCCAGCTCCGCCAATCGTCAGCTGTGTGACTTTGGGCAAGTCAACTTCTCTGGGCCTCCATTCCCTCATCTGTAAAATGGGGGTGAAGACTGTGAGTCCCCCGTGGAACAACCTGATCACCTTGTAACCTCCCCAGCGCTTAGAACAGTGCTTTGCACATAGTAAGCGCTTAATAAATGCTATTATTATTATTATTATTTGCTTGGCTGATCTTTATGAGACCTTAGGACGCTTTCTCAAAGGCCTAGTCAGTCAGGCAAAGGAACTTGAAATTTAATACAACCACTCTGACTTTTTTCTCCCCCTTCTAAGTCCGGTCCGGTCCAGGCTTGTTAATGATGTGCATTTAGGCTTTAATTCTATTTGTTCTGATGACTTGTCACCCGTCCACAAGTTTTGTTTTGTTGTCTGTCTCCCCCTTCTAGAGTGTGAGCCCGTTGTCGGGTAGGGACCGTCTCTATATGTTGCCAACTTGGACTTCCCAAGCGCTTAGTACAGTGCTCTGCACACAGTAGGCGCTCAATAAATACGATTGAATGAATGAATGAATGAAAGAGCCCGGGCTTGGGAGTCAGGTCGTGGGTTCCAATCCCGGCTCCGCCACTTATCTGCTGTGTGACTTTGGGCAAGTCGCTTCATTTCTCATCTGTAAAATGTAGAAGTTCCTTTCTAGACTGTGAGCCCGTTGTGGGGTAGGAACTGTTTCTCTCTGTTGCTGAACTGTACTTTCCAAGCGCTTAGTACAGTGCTGTGCACACAGTCGGTGCTCAATATGACTACTTTCCAAGCATTTAGTACAGTGCTCTGCACAAAGTCGGCGTTCAATAAATACGACGGAATGAATGAACAAAACGGGGGTTGAAACTATAAGCCCGACGTGGGACGGGGCCTCCGTCCAACCCCATTTGCTTGTCTCCATCCCAGCGCTTAGTACAGTGCCCGGTACATAGTAAATGCTTAACCAAGACCCATTATTGTTATTAGTTGCTATGCCAGGCTGCTTCTCAAGCCCAGCCTGGACCCGAACTGGGGAGGCACCGCCAACAGGTCGAGGGACAGGGAGAGACGGAGAGAGATGACAGAGACACAGAAAGAGACAGGGAGAGATGGAGGCACAGAGAGGGACAGAGACAAGGAGACAGAGAGAGATGGAGAGAGAGAAAGAGACAGAGACAAACGGAGAGACAGAGAGACAGCGAGACAAAGAGAGGGATGGAGAGACGGACAGAGGCACAGAGAGACGAAAAGACATGGAGACAAAGGTAGAGACAGAGACACAGAAACAGAAATAGAGAGATGGAGAGAGACAGAAAGACACAGAGACAAAGGGAGAGACAGAGACACAGAAAAAGAGATGGAGAAAGAGACAGAGAGACAAAGAGTGATGGGCAGAAACAGAGAGATGGAAAGACAAAGAGAGAGATGGAGAGACAAAGGTAGAAACGGAGAGAGAGACGGAGACTAAAAGAGACATAAAGAAAGACAGGGAGTTGGAGAGAGATGGAGAGACAGAGACAAATAGAGATACAGAGAGAGAAAGGGAGACAGAGAGACACAGAGAGTGGAGAGACGGAGAGAGACAGGGAGATGGAGAGATGGAGAGCGACACAAACACAGAGATGGGGAGACGGAGACAGAGAGACATAGAGAGTGGAGAGATGGAGAGAGACAGAGAGAGAGAGACAGGGAGATGGAGAGATGAAGAGAGACAGAGAGACACAGAGAAACACAGAGACAGGAAGAGGGAGAAAGACACAGAGACATGGAGAGAGACAGGGAGACGGAGAGAGACACACAGAAGGAGACAGAGAAATGGAGACAGAGACAGACACAGAGACATAGAGAGAGACAGGGAGATGGAGAGAGAGAACCACGGAGATGAAGACAGACACAAATAGAGATACAGAGACAGAGAGATGGAGAGACAGAGAGACAAACGGGGAGATGGAGAGACACAGAGGGAGACGGAGAGACACAGAGGGAGACAGGGAGATGGAGAGACACAGAGACAAATAGTTAGAGACAGAGACAGGGAGACTGAGAGAAAGAGACACAGAGGGAGAGAGGGAGATGGAGAGAGACAGAGACAAATAGAGTTAGAGACAGAGACAGGGAGATGGAGAGAGACTGAGACAGAGACACAGAGAGAGACAGAGAGAGAGACACAGAGGGAGACAGGGAGATGGAAAGAGTTAGAGACAAACAGAGATTCAGAGAGAGAGACAGGGAGATGGAGACAGAGACACGGAGAGAGACAGAGAGAGCGAGATACAGAGGGAGACAGGGAGATGGAGAGAGAGACAAATAGAGTTAGAGACAGGGAGATGGAGACAGAGACAAACAGAGACACGGAGACAGAGAGAGAAACAGGGAGACGGAGAAAGACAGGGAGATGAAGAGTCAGAGACAAATAGAGATACAGAGAGAGAGACAGAGAGATGGAGAGAGACAGAGGCAAACAGAGACACAGAGGAGAGAGACACAGAGGGAGACAGGGAGATGGAGTCAGAGACAGAGACAGAGAGAGAGAGACAGGGAGATGGAGAGAGACAGAGACAAACAGAGATACAGAGACAGAGGCAGGGAGACGGAGAGAGGGAGAAAGGGAGATGAACAGAGTCAGAGACAAACAGAGGTACAGAGGGAGAGACAGGGAGATGGAGAGAGACAGATAGAGATACAGAGAGAGACAGGGAGATGGAGAGAGACAGAGGCAAACAGAGACACAGAGGGAGATAGGGAGATGGAGACAGAGACAAATAGAGTTGGAGATGGAGAGAGACAGAGACAAACAGAGACACAGAGACAGAGAGAGACAGGGAGATGGAGAGAGAGAGACACAGAGGGAAACAGGGAGATGGAAAGAGTCAGAGACAAATAGAGACACAGAGAGAGACGGAGATGGAGAGAGTCAGAGACAAATAGAGATACAGAGAGAGACAGAGACAAAAAGAGAGACAGAGACAGAGAGAAAGACAGGGAGATGAAAAGAGTCAAACAGAGATACAGAGAGAGACAGGGGGATGGAGAGAGACCGAGACAAACAGAGACACAGAGACAGAGAGAGAGACACAGAGGGAGACAGGGAGATGGAGACAGAGACAAATAGAGTTAGAGACGGGGAGATGGAGAGAGACAGAGACAAACAGAGACACAGAGAGAGACAGACACAGAGGGAGACAGTCAGAGACAAATAGAGGCACAGAGAGAGACCGGGAGATGGAGAGAGTCAGAGACGGGGACACAGAGACAGGGAGATGGAGAGAGACAGAGACACAGACAGAGAGTCACAGAGGGAGACAGGGAGATGGAGACAAAGACAAACAGAGTTAGAGACGGGGAGATGGAGAGAGACTGAGACAGACAGAGAGAGAGACACGGGGGAGACAGAAAGATGGAAAGAATCAGAGACAAACAGAGACACAGAGAGAGACAGAGAGAGACACACAGAGGGAGACAGGGAGATGGAGACAGAGACAAATAGAGTTAGAGATGGGGAGATGGAGAGAGACAGAGACAAACAGAGATAAAGAGACACAGGGAGACAGAGAGAGGAAGACAGGGAGATGAAAAGAGTCAGAGACAAATAGAGATACAGAGAGAGAGACAGGGAGATGGAGAGACAGAGACAAACAGAGATACAGAGAGAGACAGGGAGATGGAGAGAGGGAGACAGGGAGATGAAAAGAGTCAGAGACAAATAGAGATAGAGGGGGAGAGAGAGAGAGAGGGAGATGAAGAGACAGAGACAAACAGAGATACAGAGAGAGACAGGGAGATGGAGCGAGACAGAGGCAAACAGAGACACAGAGAGAGACAGAGAGAGAGAGACAGAGGGAGACAGGGAGATGGAGACAGAGACAAACAGAGTTAGAGACGGGGAGATGGAGAGAGACAGAGAGAGACAGGGAGATGGAGAGACACAGAAGGAGACAGTCAGAGACAAATAGAGGTACAGAGAGACAGGGCGATGGAAAGAGTCAGAGACAAAGATACGGAGAGAGAGACAGGGAGATGGAGAGACACAAAGGGAGACAGGGAGATGGAGACAAAGTTAGAGACAGGAAGATGCAGAGAGACAGAGACAAACAGAGACACAGAGACAGAGACAGAGTTAGAGGCAGGGAGATGGACAGAGACAGGGAGAGACCCAGAGACAGGGAGACGGGGTTGGACGGGCGGACGTCGGGCGGGGTCTCCGGGGTCCGGGAAGGGGAAAAATAGGGAAAAATAGGGAAAAATAGGGAAAGGGAAAAATAGGGGGGAAAAAAGGGAAGGGCCATATGCCGGGGGCGGGCGCCGCCTCCTCCCGCCTCCTCCTGCCGCCTCCTCCTCCGCGCTGTCCTCCGGCCGCTTACCTCAGCGGGCCGCCGGCGGGCGGCAACACGCGCGTGCGCACGCGCGCGCGCCCCCGATCCCGGCGCGCGCCCCGTGCTCGTCCCCGTCCCCGTCGGCCGGCGCCGCTCAGGCCCGCGCCCTGGACGCCGCCATCTTGCCCCCGCCGCTCGGGGGACGGCACTGCGCCTGCGCCACGACCGCCGCCGCCGCCGCCGCCGCCGCCGCGCCTGCGCCCAGGCCGCCCCGTCACGAGGGCCGGGCCCCGCCCCCCGTGACCTTTGACCCCCCACCCTGCCCTCCTCTTATTATTAATAATAATAATAACAACGGGGCTATTGGCTAGGCCCTGACTATGTGCTGAGCGCTCTTCTAAGCACTGGGAACATGGTAATAATAATAATAATGATAATAATGGTATTTGTTAAGCGCTTACTATGTGCCAAACACTGTTGTCCCTGACCTCCTTTCAATAATAATAACGGGGCTATTTGTTAGGCCCGGACTATGTACTGAGCACTGCTCCAATCTCTGGGGACATGATAATAATGATGATAATAATGGTATTTGTTAAGCGCTTACTATGTGCCAAGCACTTTTCTCCCTGGCCTCCTTTTAATAATGATAATGGGGCCATTTGTTAGGCCCTGACTATGTGCTGAGCACTCTTCTAAGCACTGGGGGAGATGATGATGATGATGATGATGATAATAATAATAATAATAATGGTATTTGTTAAGCACTTACCATGTTCCAAGCACTGTTCTCCCTGGCCTCCTTTTAATAATAATAACAGTGCTATTTGTTAGGCCCTGACTATGTACTGAGCACTCTTCTAAGCACTGGGAACATGGTAATGATAATAATAATAAAGGTATTTGTTAAGCGCTTACTATGTGCCAAACACTGTTCTCCCTAGCCTCCTTTCAATAATGATAATGGGGCCATTTGTTAGGCCCTGACTATGTGCTGAGCACTGCTCCAATCTCTGGGGACATGATAATAATGATGATAATAATGGTATTTGTTAAGCGCTTACTATGTGCCAAGCACTTTTCTCCCTGGCCTCCTTTTAATAATGATAATGGGGCCATTTGTTAGGCCCTGACTATGTGCTGAGCACTCTTCTAAGCACTGGGGGAGATAATAATAATGATGGTATTTGTTAAGCACTTATTATGTGCCAAGCACTGTTCTCCCTAGCCTCCTTTTAATAATAATAATGGTGCTATTTGTTAGGCCCTGACTATGTGCTGAGCTCTCTTCTAAGCGCTGGGGCAGATGATTATAATAATAATAATAATAATAAAATAATAATAATAATGTATTTGTTAAGCACTTAGTATGTGCAAAGCACTGTTCTCCCTGGTCTCCATTTAATAATAATAAGGATGCTATTTCTTAGGCCCTGACTATGTGCAGAGCACTGTTCTAACTGCTGGGGAGATAATAATAATAATAATAATAATAATAATAATAATAATAATAATATTTCTTAAGCGCTTACTATGTGCCAAGCACTGTTCTCTCTTGCCTCCTTTTAATAATAATAATGGGGCTATTTGTTAGGCCCTGACTATGTGCTGAGCACTCTTCTAAACACTGGGAACATGATAATAATAATAATAATAAAGGTATTTGTTAAGCGCTTACTATGTGCCAAGCACTGTTCTCCCTGGCCTCCTTTTAATAATAATAATGGGGCTATTTGTTAGGCCCGGACTATGTGCTGAGCACTCTTCTAAGCACTGGGGGAGATAATAATAATAATAACAATAACAACAACAATAATAATAATAATAATAATAATTCTGCTCAAATATTCTATTGAATTTGGCCACTCACATCTTCAAAGAGTCACTTTCAAGAACTGAATCTCCCCTTCATATATGAAATTCCCACTGGCATTCAATCGGCCATGAATGTTTATAAGGAATATATGAAAAGAGGAGTGCGTGGATTATAAAATATCTTATAAAACTTTAACTACTTCCCTGAGAGAAAAAAAAGAATTGCAGTGTTCTTTTTTACTCTGAGAGCAGCAATGAAAAAAACAGACTGCAATCAGCTGCTCCACATGGAAGAAAATTAATTAATACAGGAAGAAGTAATCTAAGTAGGCGTGGTAACAAGTGTTACCTAAACTCAGGGCAAAATTCCACATCATTATTCTCTGCCCTCCCTGTCACTGGAAAACATGAAGCAGGAGGGTGGGGGTGGTTAGGAAGAGACTTAAATTTCATATAATCTGTGTCTCAGAATGTTTTCCTAAATTATTATTTTTCTCCTTTTATTATTCTGTATTCGTTAAGCTTTTACTATGTGTCGAGCACTGTTCTAAGCACTGAGGTAGATGCCGTTTAGGTGGGACACAGTCCCTGCTCCATATAATAATAATGATGGCATTTATTAAGCGCTTACTATGTGCAGAGCACTGTTCTAAGCGCCGGGGGGGATACAAGGTGATCAAGTTGTCCCACATGGGGCTCACAGTCTTTATCCCCATTTTACAGATGAGGTAACTGAGGCCCAGAGAAGTCAAGTGACTTGCCCAAGGTCACACAGCAGACACGTGGCGGAGCCGGGATTCAAACTCATGACCTCTGACTCCAAACCCCAGGCTTTTTCCACTGAGCCACGGCTGCCCTTTGATGGGGCTCCTAGTCTTAGTAGGAGGCAATAAGATTTAATCCCCATTTTACAGTTGAGGATACTGAAGCACAGAGAAGTTGTGACTTGCCCAAGGTCACACAGCAGACACGTGGCGGAGCCGGGATTCAAACTCATGACCTCTGACTCCAAAGGCCAGGCTTTTTCCACTGAGCCACGGCTGCCCTTTGATGGGGCTCCTAGTCTTAGTAGGAGGCAATAAGATTTAATCCCCATTTTACAGTTGAGGATACTGAAGCACAGAGAAGTTGTGACTTGCCCAAGGTCGCAGAGCAAGCAATTGGCAGAGGTAGGATTAGAACCCAGGTCCTTTGACTCTTTCCACTAGCCCACGCGGCTTCTGTTCCAAGCCTTAAATTTGCTAACCTGAAAATTTTCATGGTTAAATGATTCTCCATAAATGCGGGGCGATGGGGTTTGGGCTTCCCTCAACCGAAGGAAGGGAGGCCTGGGATATCTGTTCTTGTTGCTCAATGAAAGTTGCTCGCATGACTTTGGTTCTGATCATTTTCCCCCTTCTCAGTCAGCTGAAGACCCCGTTTTTTTGTTTCTTTTGGCATTCTTTCCCTCCTCTGAGAGTGAACCTGGCCCAGACAGGAAACTATGTCTCTCATCATCATCATCATCATCATCAATTGTATTTATTGAGCGCTTACTATGTGCAGAGCACTGTACTAACTGCTTGGGAAGTACAAATTGGCAACGTATAGAGACAGTCCCTACCCAACAGCGGGCTCACGGTCTAAAAGGGGGAGACGGAGAACAAAACCAAACATACTAACAAAATAAAATAAATAGAATAGATAGGTACAAATAAATGAAATAAATAAATAGAGTAAAAAAATATGTACAAACATATATACATATATACAGGTGCTGTGGGGAAGGGAGGGAGGTAAGATGGGGGGATGGAGAGGGGGACGAGGGGGAGAGGAAGGAAGGGGCTCAGTCTGGGAAGGCCTCCTGGAGGAGGTGAGCTCTCAGAAGGGCCTCAGCAGCCTGGCATGGTGAACTCCTGTTTTTGGTCACCATAGGAGAAAGAAGAGGGATGGGAATATTTAAATAGCGGAAGGCCAGGGCTTCTGAAAAAATTGTTTCTGAAAGGCGGTGCAGACTGTGACCATCATCACTATTTGGGGCTATAACAGTAAAATATTCTGCTCTTTTTCATTGCCTTGTCTTCCTACAAATAAATCCATCCCTGGTTCCATGCTTGATTAACTGGTTTGATCCCTGATGACTTTATTCATTCTCACAGGCTTTTCCAGCCTGAATTTCTTATGAAGATAACGACAGCCGGCTATTAGCCAAAAGAAATAAAAAGAGAGAAGAAAAAAGGTAATGTGATCAATCAATCATTTGTATTTACTGAGCGCTTACTGTGCAAAGCTTTTATACTACAATAATGAGCTAGATTTTCCCCGGTACCTAAGCTATTGGGGTAAATTAGATGCTTAGAGAAGTTTTCAGGCCACAAGATTCCCTCTTAGTGGATTACTACTGTTAGTAATTTCTTCTCAACTATCATGTATTATGAAATGGGTTACTAACCTGTATTCTTGCTTCAGGGCACTAGAAGAACCCCAGTTTTATGAAAGACTTAACAGTCTAACTTACTTTCAAGGAGCGTCTTAGGCATTGTGAGGAGCAGAGCCCAAATTACTAAAATGATGAGCAACTGTGTTTTGCTTATCATCATCATCATCCTAACAAACTCAAATCTGTTGAACCATCCCTTGGGTACAACAGGACATTGCACTAAATGTTTCATCCGAGGGATGTTATAATCAGGCAAACTCAAAAATAAACTACTTAATTGAGTTTTTTTAAAAAAAATTTACATTATATTATTCCAGAGTTCATTAATGCAGGACATTAATGCAGTTTCAGTTGTTTCCGCATCAGTAGGTGACAGACTTCTAGTACTCTAGTGGGCCTTAAACATCTCTGCTAAGCCCAGTCTCTGTGAGGTAAAATTACTCCTTAAATCCAAAAGTGTTATTTCATTGCCTCATACATCAGGAATTTGGAATTTTCAGCAAATTCCCTGTTAGCCACTTACCACTTTGCCGCTACATGCTTTCAATAAAATAGAATGTTTTCCATATTTAAGTTTAATATGTGTGAGTTCTCAGTTTTTTATGATGCTCCTGAGGTAGAAAATTATTCAAGTGACAAATCTGTAGCAGATTTAAAGGGCTTTTGCTGAATTCACTACATTTCATTTTTATTTCCCTCCTCTGTTTTTCTCTCCTAAAATCTTAGAAGAGGTCGGTGAGATTTTCTTTCAAGCAGATTTCATTAACCTTATTCTAAAAGCGTGAATCTTGCCTAAATATAATTAGCAAATGTATTGCTCACATATCTGTTGGGAATGTATTCAGATAGTGGAAACCTGCTGACATAAGAGCTTTTACTTGCTGTCAGAAATGTTTGCACTAATTGAAGAGCTCCTCAGAAATCCTAGATTACTGCAACACACAGTAAGTTAAATATTTTCATGACTTGAAACCCTTAGGGTCACAAATAATATCTTTACTTTTATTTTTCAGAAAAGAGCCCCCTTTTTCCTCTCCTCCTCCCCTCCCCATCGCCCCCCGGCCCTACCTCTTTCCCCTCCCCACAGCACTTGTATATATTTGTACATATTTATAACTGTATTTATTTTACTTGTACATATTTACTACTCTATTTTATTAATGATGTGCATTTATCTATAATTCTATTGATTCTGACGGTTTTGACACCTGTCTACATGTTTTGTTTTGTTCATTCATTCATTCAATCGTATTTATTGAGCGCTTACTGTATGCAGATCACTGTTTTGTTGTCCGTCTCCCCCTCCTATCAATCAATCAATCAATCAGTTGTATTTATTGAGCGCTTACTGTGTGCAGAGCACTGTACTAAGTGCTTGGGAAGTACAAGTTGGCAACTGTGAGCCCATTTTTGGGTAGGGGCTGTCTCTGTATGTTGCCGACTTGTACTTCCCAAGTGCTTAGTATAGTGCTCTGCACACAGTAAGCGCTCAATAAATAAGACTGAATGAATGAAAAGAATACACTAGAAAAGGTTTTGCAGGTGGGGGTAAATGTTTGCAGGGGTGCCAATTTCAGGGAACCGATGGGGGTTATTTCCCCTTGGGATTGGGTTTTTGGGGGCAAAGTGACTCGCTATGGTCCTAAGCAATCGCCACTTCACCTGCCTCTGAAACCAACTCTTTGTGCAACTATGAAGAGAGGAAACACACCTCGACCAAAAGCCTTGCCCAGTTTCTCGTTTGCCAGGCTTGACACGAAAGGCTGGCACTGGAAACTAGAAATATTAAGCAAAGAGTTGTAAGGGCAGAGGACTCCACAGTCAGTTGAATTTCTGCCATTTGGGTGAAACCCACTGGATTAAGGATGTCAGGAATAGTTGTTAGTGTGCTATTTCTCCATCTCCTAAAAATCTATGTATTTTAATTATGATTTCTTTTCCGTAAAATTCTCAAATGAAACAGTTCTGTTTCTCCGGTCTGTACTAGGGAGCGTGGAGAATTTTCAGAGGTGGGCACGTCAGAAGGACAGTCAACGTTCAATCTCATCTCTCAGCCCTTCTATGTCTTCTCAGCCAAGAGCTTCCTTTTAAGATGATTTGGATCAGGAAGGAAGGAAACAGAGCTGGGGAGGGTTAGGACGAGGGGTAGTAAAAAGGGAGGAAAAAGGTCAGAGCCATTTGTAGAGGTCATTATTGGAGCTAACAACAGGAACAAGGGTGAGGTGAAGTGGGATGAGGGTTGGGCCACTGGCAGTTGTTTTGGGGGCTTTTCCTTGCCATTGATTCCGTAAAAGGCTTGTGTCGAAAATTTCATTCAACTGAGAATGTGCTGAATGTAATAGACTAAATGAAGTCAATTTAAAAGCTTTTAGGGACCAACAGTAAACAATATCCAAAGGAAAATGTAGACTAATTGGACGGTCCTCGAAAATAAAGTGGTTGAAATTGAAACTGCTCATGGAGATCTCACTCAGAATTTCATCTCACCGGTCTGGGATTCATTTGCTTGGTTATCCATGTTTTACTCCTCCATGTGAACTAGGGCATGATAATTCTGTGTCCAGGACTTGCCCAGAAACTATGCAAAGTGTTAGAGAAGCCGGGCCTGCTGACTCAGGATTTGGCAGAGGGATACCAGTTTGTTCATTTGCAGCACTGATTCACTTCCATTTCTTCCAGTAAACAGTGGCAGCATGCACACAGCCAGAAAAGAACAAAATGAAAACAAACTAAAGCCTGCTTTTTTTGCTGATGTTTTGGTTTCTGACTACATGAGTGAGTGCGCTTCATTGTTGGCCTTACTGTCCATTTCTGGCATTAAGTGCCTGCTGGCATTCATCCCTGGGATGTTGTCCATCTTTCTGATTTCAAAGGGGTTTCTGAATATATGTGTAAGGACTCAGGGAGAGATGCAGAGAAAAAAAAAATCCCTGTCTTTGTCCTCTTCTGATTGATCAACCCAGTTTCAAGCTGGAAGAGAATTATCCAGTTTATAGTTTGCAGGCGGCTGTGAGGTGCATTCTACTGCCTAAATGACAAAGTTAATATTAGATGAGAGCAGTAATATTTTCCTCCCTAGTCAGGCTCAGTTCACTCATGCAGTAGAGTGTGTCATCATTTTCCTGCTTTGTCAAAATGGCCATGCCACGTAACTCTATAGTCTGATTTTCCACAGAAGAGAAAGTGTGGTTTGATTAATACAGAACCTAAGACAAAGAGTCAGGAGTGTCATCTCCCCCCTCTCTCCCCCACACCACTGGTCCTGTTTCTGCCAGTTTGTCTCCTAATGTGATAGGTCCTATTGGACAAATCACTCCACGTCTCTGGGCTCACGATGCCTTGTCTTTAAAACAATAGTAAAATAAATCACCTGGGGGCCATGCCATAATAACATTTTCTTAGCTTGTGAGAGCCCATTGTGTGCCAGGGGTCATGTATGAATGATCATTCTTGTACTTCCCCCCCTGCACCCCACATGTAGTGCTAGAATCACAGTAAGTTTGCAGTAAATTCAATAAATACTACTGGATTACTATTATTTCCAAATAAGTTTTCCCAACTTGCTGTTGTATGGATGACTAGAACTGGGCTTACTGGGTTCTAATCCTAGTTCACAGCATATTTAAGAGCTTGCATGACTTTGGTTCTGATCATTAATCTCCCCAGCACTTAGAATAGTGCTTTGCACATAGTAAGCACTTAATAAATGCCATCATTATTATTATTATTTTCCCCTTCTCAGTCAGCTGAAGACCCCATTTGTTTTGTTTCTTTTGGCATTCTTTCCCTCCTCTTTTCTTTTGTTTCTTATCAGAACTTTGTTATCCTTTCTGATGATCCCTCTCCAGGCCACCTAACTTCTTACTAATACACCTTCCCCACAGGCATGTAAGAGAAGGTAAACCAGTAGCTTAATGTTTCTAAGATTTTCAGCCACCTAAATGAAAACTCCACATAATCCAATGAAGTGTTGAACCATTCTCCTTGGAGCTGGAGTTGAACAGGCTAGCACGGACTTTACTGATTTTGAACATCATCAGTACCCTGACTTTGATCGAAAAACACAAATCAACATAATAAAGCTATTAGCTTGCTTTTGTAACCGCCTTTCTCAAAAATTCCCCTCGCAAACTTTCACATCTCATTTGTCGTCCCCATGTGTGGTTATTCCCATTTTATAGACAGGGATGATCAATCAATGGTATTTATTGAGTGCTTACTGTACTAAGCATTTGGAAGAGTATGATCGAGTGTGTAAACAAGATCCCTGCCCTCGAGAAGCATACATGAAGAGACAGGAAGTAGGGAAGTGACTGATCACAATCATGCAGTTGTAGACTGTGAGCCCACTGTTGGGTAGGGACTGTCTCTATATGTTGCCAACTTGTACTTCCCAAGCACTTAGTACAATGTTCTGCACACAGTAAGCACTCAATAAATACGACTGAATAAATGAATGCAGTTAATAAGGAGCAGAGACCTGAGTGGATCCTGAAATGTTAAAAAAGATACTGGACATCTTTATCTCAGCCTAGTTAAAAACATCTTTTCAGTTTCTGTTTTTCATGGCTACCAAGAAAGCAACCAGTTTGGCTTCTCTGAACTCCCGCTCTAATTCTGGATCTTCTACTATTACAACTACTACTACTACTACTACTACTACTACTACTACTACTACTACTACTAATAATAATAATAATAATAATAATGATAATGGTATTTGTTTAGCGCTTATTATGTGGCAAGCACTGTTCTAACTGCTGGGATAGATACAAGGTAATCAGGTTGTCCCACACAGTCTTAATCCCCATTTGAGGGGGATTAAGATGAGGTCACTGAGGCGCAGAGAAGTTAAGTAACTTGCCCAAAGTCACACGGCTGATAAACGGCAGAGCCAGGATTAGAACCCACAACCTCTGACTCCCAAGTCCGTACTCTTTCCACTAAGCCACGCTGCTTCTCTTCTGTTGGTCCAGGGCTATTTAGAACTAGCTGATATCTCTTCCCTATTCCAGGGTAGAATTTTGAATGGCTTCCAATTCCTTCATTTCTCACTGCATGATAAGTTGTTATCTCACCCGGCTTAACATGCTCCTGGGCATTTGGAGGAAACAAACAGACATAGAGAAACCAGTCAGAGTTCCTTCTCCATTTTTTCCAAACACTCTGAAAGGGTTATAATTTTCATTTTGAACTAGTCAAGATCGGAGGGGAGTTGACCAGTCAATTATTGCTCTAAGTGTTGCAGCAGATTGCTGGATTTCTTTAAATCCTTTCTTTGCCACCAGCACTGATCTGGTTAGTTGAAGTACCAGTGGAGAAAGGTCATCTCCAAGGAGGCAAGTTTTGACTGAGAATCTGACAGATTACCTGCACATCAACAGATGCTCTTCTTCTTGGACTTGGGTTGGGAACAGTAAATTCACCAAATGCATATAACCTTTATACCATAATCCCTGGTCCTAGGCTCCCCTTTTGGCTCTGATTTTTTCCCGCACGTCATATCCTCTTTAAAAGTTGACACATGGCAAACGCCCAGACAGGATCTTCTCGTACATAAGTGTTTCATAGCCTCTGGATTATTAGATCAGCTATTCAAGCTTTCTCCTATATCTCTTTTTCTGTTCAGGTTTTGATTCAGCCCATCCTCTTGAACCTCTGTCTTCTGGGACAATGAATCATAGTTTCAACTATATTATCGAGGTATTTGGGGCAAGGGTCCCCAGGTCTTGAAGAGCCTTATTTTTATCTTGGAGTGCCCACCCACATTCCAGCTTTCCCAAAATATTCTCAAAGTACCATGTGCTGTTCTGAAAGTGCCCCATCTTTTGAGAAGCAGTGTGGCTCAGTGGCAAGAGCCCAGGCTTTGGAGTCAGAGGTCATGGGTTCAAATCCCAGCTCTGCCAATTGTCAGCTGTGTGACTTTGGGCAAATCACTTCACTTCTCTGGGCCTCAGTTACCTCACCTGTAAAATGGGGATTAAGACTGTGAGCCGCCTGTGGGACAACCTGATCACCTCGTAACGTCCCCAGTGCTTAGAACAGTGCTTTGCACATAATAAGCGCTTAATAAATGCCATTATTATTATTATTTTGGAGCTTGCAATAATCATTGTGCACTTCGATGTGGAACACAGCCCTGGAGCTGGTTGCGACTTTTTTTGCTTCAGCTCTGAGCCTCCACCTCTTCCCAGATGAATCTGTAGTTGTGCTGTTTAAGAATTTAAGAATCTTCATTTTATATTATTTATTTAATAGTTTGGGTTCCTGGAATAAAGATGAAATGTAGAACTAATAGACAAAATCAGTAATTGAGAGATGGGAACAAAAATGTGGAGTCTCTCTGAGATGTTGGCCAGGAGAGCTGTGGCTCAGAAACCAGGACTGTGACTGCCCTTATCTCTATTTTCTTAAAGCATCTGACCACGGGAAGGATAGCTGAAACTTGCTGGCCCTTAGAAAGTAGGACTTTGGAAAGGAAAACAAAACCTGGGCGTGAGATGTTAATATTTGAGAGGTGTAATAAGAGGTAAAAGTTTGAAGAAGCATTATGGGATATACATTTTAGTACAGTAAAACAGATATCTGAGCGAATACATACCAATAGTTTATTTATTTGTAGTAATGTCTGTCTCCCCCTGTAGACTGTAAGTCTGTTGTAATAATAATAATAATGATGGTATTTGTTAAACGCTTACTATGTGCAAAGCATTGTTCTAAGCGCTGAGGGGATATAAGGTGATCAGGTTGTCCCACGTGGGGCTCACAGTCCTAATTATCATTTTACAGATGAGGTCACTGAGGCACAGAGAAGTTAAGTGACCTGCCCAAAGTCACACAGCTGATAAGTGGCGGGGCCGGGATTAGAACCCATGACCTCTGACTCCCAAGCCCGGGCTCTTTCCTCTGAGCTACGCTGCTTCTCTTGTAAACGGGGAATGTGTCAACCAACCGTTATATTGTCTTCTCCCAAGCACTTAGTAGAGTGCTCTGCACACAGTAAGTGCTCAATAAATAAATACAATTGATTAAGTGAAGTGAAATGAATATGTGCTGCCTCTGAGAATCAGATGTTTCAAGAGGAAGCTCTCTGTGATAGTGAGTGTTGTTAGGTAAATCTTCAGAAATGGAGGTTCTCCTCAGCAGTTTCTCAGAAATCCCCAGAAGGCCAAAGGCCTGGAGCCAAAGTGAAAATTTGGCTTTTAAAAATGAAAAAAAAAGTCTGTTCTTAAGGGTCAGTTTAGAAGATTCTGAGCTCATTCATGCATTCATTCAATCATATTTATTGAGCGCTTACTGTGTGCAGAGCACTGTACTAAGCGCTTGGGAAGTGCAGGTTTGCAGCTCCCCCTTCTAGACTGTGAGCCCACTGTTGGGTAGGGACCGTCACTATATGTTGCCAACTTGTACTTCCCAAGCGCTTAGTACAGTGCTCTGCACACAGTAAGCACTCAATAAATATGATTGAATGAATGAACATATAGAGATGGTCCCTACCCAACAGCGGGCTCACAGTCTAGAAGGGGGAGACAGACAACCAAAGGGAGACAGACAACAAAACAAAACATATAAACCAAATAAAATAAATAGAATAAATATGTACAAGTAAAATAAATAAATAGAGTAATAAATCTTTACAAACATATATACATATATACAGGTGCCATGGGGAGGGGAAGGAGGTAAGGCAGTGGGGGAAGTTATGTTTAGGGGCAGGAAACATGTGTGCTAATTAAGTAATATTGTACAGTGTTCTGCACATAGTAAGCTCTCAGTAAATACCACTGGTTGATTGATTTCCCAAACATCTCTGCTATTTTAAATGTCCCCAAAATAGAAATGAAACCCATCCTTCGGATTAGGAGAGGCTATAAGCAGAGGCTATTTATGAGCAGCAGAGGGAGGACTCTACCCAGGAAATGGCAGTGGAGTCCTTTGAAGCATGGCCAGCAAATGAAGATTTTGGGAAACGGCCATGTTGCTTTGCACAATAAAGCAGTAGTTGATCATTATTTTCTAATTGTAGCTGCAGTTAAAGGGTTGGAATTCCCTTCTCTGCAGAGATTCACAAGGGGTTGGTGGAGGATTCTGAACCTCGCACCCTTTTCTCCCCCAACCCTCACTCCACCCAGCTTCTACCTATTCTCCCCCAGCTCAACAGCTCATTATTCATTCAATCGTACTTATTGAGCATTTACTGTGTGCAGAGCACTGTACTAAGCGCTTGGGAAGTACAAGTTGGCAACATATAGAGACGGTCCCTACCCAACAGCGGGCTCACAGTCTAGAAGGGGGAGACAGACAACAAAACAAAATATATAAACCAAATAAAATAAATAGAATAAATATGAATAAGTAAAATAAATAGAGTAATAAATATGTACAAACATATATACATATATACAGGTATAAATAAAATATTATAAATTCCCTCTTTATTTATATTCATTTCTTAATCCCCCTCTAGACTCTAAGATCGTTTTTGGCTGGGAAACTGTCCGCTAATTCTGTCATACTTTACTCTCCCAAGCACTTGGCAACAGTACTCTGCACATAGTATGAGCTTGGGAAATGCCATTGGTTGACTGAAAATATGGAGAAATATAAGGCATGTGTCCAATATTCACATTTTGATGATTAAACACAAAAGAGTGAAAAAAGCCAAAATTTTAATCTTTTAAAATTTCACCAGATGCCTAGCATCCTGAGGTTAGGTATTTATTTTGTACTGTGTGCAGAGCACTGTGCTAAGCACTTGGGAAGTACAAGTTGGCAACAGATAGAGACAGTCCCTATCCAACAGCGGGCTCACAATCTAGAAGACACAGTCTATTATGTGATGCCAATTTGTACTTCCCAAGCGCTTAGTACAGTGCTCTACACATAGTAAGCGCTCAATAAATACGATTGATTGATTGATTGATTGATTATGTGTCTATCTCTCCAACTCCAAGAGTTCCCATCTCCGTCTGCCCCTCGACCCCTGCCACACTGTCCCGTACTGTCTCAACTACTGCTGTGTCCACCCAGCCCCGGTTCATCCTTCTCGTTCCTGGTCCACCTTCCCATCCCCACCACAGATGGTCCAAAACCCCACTCCACATATTCTGCCCATTGTGGAAGACTCTATCATCTTCATCATTCTCATCCTCTCCATCCTCCTGAGCATCATCATCATTATCTTCATCATCACCCAAATCCCCCTATCCTGCCCATTCTTCTCCCTCCCCAATTTCCTGATCCGGACTGTCCCCTCTATCGTCCCTGTAGCCATCCCTCTAACCCCCCGACCCTGCTTCCCTTGTGGCTGTCCCTAGGTAGGATGTCTTTGTCTAGGCAGATCACTCAGTATTGCATTTTACCATGTTTGCCTGGAATTCATCGGTAATGGCATTTGGTAAAATCCATGAAGCCTGTACCTTGATTTAATTTGGAAAGGGAGTTGTCTCCCATACCCTGAAGTCATTAGTTGGATGGATTTCACTGGCCCTGGCTTTGTTTCCTTAGAGGCCTCAACATAAAAATAATGCCATGCACTTAGTTCTTCCCCTTGTTCTCAAATGTACTCTTAAATGAAGAAATCAGAGGCTTTCAAAACCATACATAGGTAGTCATTATGAGAATAAAAAGAAACTTGAAAAGTGCCCAACCAGGCTCGTTATTTGGAAGACCTCGTAAGTTCGTTGGTGCCTCTGAGGAGCTATGGAGACGCAAGTGTTTTCAGTGTCCTGGGAGAGATTATGCTCCCTAGGTTATTCTTTTTGACTAGCTACTTAGTATCAGTATCTGATGGTATCTGATAGCTCCCTAGCTACTTAGGTTAGAGGGTCAGGGGAAGGTGGGAAGGCAGAATGACCGGGGACAAACTATTTTGTAAGTAACCATGAAAGTAAAAAGTCTGGCTTCTTTAGCTTTAGCCCCCAGCCTCCACTCTATCGTATTGACTAGTTAATAGTACAGTCAGTGTGAGTGCACTGCCAGTCATCTTTGGAGGTCCCAGCACTGTCTCCTATTGTTGAGGGCTGATGGAGATTTTCTATTCATTCCTGCCAGACATGTAGCAGGGCAGACCATTAGCTGCGAGGAACAGGGTGAGAGATTGTAGTGTAGGTGGGTCAGCTTAAATCACCACCACTATTGGGAAAATAAATCTGTGTGCTGCCCAAAGGATATTGCTTCTTCTACCCTCCTCCCCCTACCATGGCTTCCTCCAAGAAGCCTTCTCTGATTAATCCCTCCTCTCCTCTTCTTCCACTCCCTTCTGTGCCACTTTTACTTCCTCCTTCATTCATCCTTCCTCCAATCTGCACAGCACATATATATCTGTATCTCTCTCTCTATATATATATGTACAGATGTTTGTACATATCTATTTATTCATTTATTTTACTTGTACATATTTATTTTATTTTGTTAATATGTTTTGTTTTCTTTGTTCTCCCCCTTCTAGACTGTGAGCCCTCTGTTGGGTAGGGACCGTCTCTAGATGTTGCCAACTTGGACTTCCCAAGCGCTTAGTACAGTGCTCTGCACACAGTAAGCGCTCAATAGATACGGTGGAACGAATGATTGAAAGAGCTTCACCCTCCGCTCAATAAATACAATTGAATGAATGAATATAGCTTTAATTCTGTTGGCTCTGACGATTTGGACACCTGTCTCCTTGTTGTTGTTTTTTTTGTCTGTCTCCCCCTTCTAGCTGGTGAGTCCATCGTTGGGTAGGGATCGTCTCTGTTGCCGACTTTTACTTCCCAAGCGCTTAGTACGGTGCTCTGCACACAGTAAGCACTCAATAAATACGAAGGAATGAATGAATGAAAGACCTTCGCCCTCCCCTCCTTCAAAGCCTTATTTAAATTCCATCTCCTCCAACAGCCCTTCCCTGCCTAAGCCCTCATTTCTACAGCTCTGTCTCCTTTCTGTGTCACCCTTGTGCCTGGATTTTTTTACCCTTCACTCACCCCACCTTCAGCCCCAGAGCACTTAGGGAGATATCCCTAATTGATTTACTTCAATTCTTTTTGTTCTGACAACTTGACACCTGTCCACGTTTTGTTTTGTTGTCTGTTCTCCCCCTTCTAGACTGGGAACCTGCTGTTGGGTAGGGACCGTCTCTATATGTTACCAACTTGTACATCCCAAGCGCTTAGTACAGTGCTCTGCACACAGTAAGCACTCAATAAATATGATGGAATGAATGAATGAATATATAATATATATGTAGGTATCTGTATATATCCGTAATTTATATCTGTTTATTTATTTATATTAATGTCTGTCTACCCCTCTAGACTGTGAGCTTGTTGTGGGTAGGAATGTGTCCGTTTGTTGTTATACTGTACTCTCCCAAGTGCTTAGAACAGTGCTTTGCAAACAGTAAGAGCTCAATGAATACAACTGAATGAATGAATGAATGAATGTAGTGGATTAGAGCACAGGCCTGGAGTCAGAAGGTCATGGGTTCTTATCCAGTATCTGCCACTAGTCTGCTGTGTGATCTTGGGCAAGTGACTTCACTTCTCTGTGCCTCAGTTAACTCATCTGTAAAATGGGGATTGAGACTATGAGCCCCATGGGAGACAGGGACTGTGTCCAACTCATTTTGCTGGTATCCACCCCAGTGCTTAGTACAGTGCCTGGCATACCTTAAGTGCTTAACAAATACCATCATTATTATTACCCCAAGAAAAGAGCTAAATACTGAGCTCTCTATTGACCTTTTGGCAGCACCTATTTATGAACACACTGGTGCATTGCTGATCCCTAGAGAAAATTATCTACTGTTTTTCTGTGTGTAGTATGGCAGAGATTTTCCTTGTTTTCTCCCCTTTCTTTCTTGGCCACAGCCCACACAGAGATAAAACCTCCCCATCGGCAACATCATTTTTAGACTTGAGCATTGTCTGTACTTCCAAGGCGAGGTGATGGTTCTCTTTTCATTCATAGTTGAGAAACGGGTGGCCATAAACACACTGTTGGCACTAATATGTTTATATTGGAGAAGAGTGTACTGCCTAGTGTGTAGCACCACAAGATCCATCAGTGAATATCAAGATCTGTTCCTCAGCAGGGACTGATTTGGAGCCTGTTGCCAATTCTGATAGCCCCATGCCACCCTACTGGGGTGCTCACAGCTACAGTACCACTTTACTAACTGCCAGTTGGTTTCTGACTGATAGAAAACAACTCTCTAAAATCAGGCTGAAGAGAGGGCAACTTTTCCCCGCTTGTGGCTTGGAAGAACGGGGGTGAAGAATTCCGAAGAAGGACCAGGACTTGACAACATTCTCCAAATTGAGAATTAAAGGAGACGAAAACAATTCACTTTACAATTCTACCCACCCCCACCTCCCTGCTTCCCTTCATTACAGCAAGCACTTGAAAAAGGAAAACTTCATCACTAAAGGAGTGTAAAAATCTTTATTAAAGTTTTTCTTATAATGTATCCGCCCTCATATGAAATATTAGGATGTCTTACAGTAACTTCATCCAAGAATCCCTCTTTACACTTTTAATGAATTGCCATTTTACAGCATCGCATTTATTATTGCAATTGGTATTAAGCTCACAGTCTCAAACGTTATTCTGAAATGTACTCATTTCAACACGGTATTCTTGACTACATTGTTTAAGCCCCCCGAAAACAATTTTCCATCAAAGTTACAGTCTGATAAGACTTCAAGTCTCTGTATTGCATGGCTAAATGAAACAATAGTATAGATGGAGATGAAAGGATGTAAAAAAAATCTTTCAGATAATGGTTACAGAGCTAATTGAATCTGCTCAGTTCTCTCACTGAAGAAAC
The DNA here is from genome assembly GCF_015852505.1 of Tachyglossus aculeatus. Taxonomy (NCBI): domain Eukaryota; kingdom Metazoa; phylum Chordata; class Mammalia; order Monotremata; family Tachyglossidae; genus Tachyglossus; species Tachyglossus aculeatus. Next base: position 35,653,387 of record NC_052067.1, on the reverse strand, counting down.
TTCAAAATATTAAGATGCATAATTGGGATGTGTTGTGTTTTGTTTAATCTTGAATCCTTGAGGATAATTAGCATAACTTCTACATAAACTTTCGGAAGTGAAATTCACACCCCTTGGTTCCTAGGAGTGTATAATGATCTACAGGCTGAAGCAAAAATGACACTGACCTTGAGCAAGTTTTAGAAAGTTCTATGCCTCAGTTTACCTAGCTGAGAACGTTTCCTCCAAAGCATCCAAACCTTCTATGAAATGATAGTGATTCTTTACTCTTTCCCTGTGAGCTAGAACTGCTTAACAGGTGAGGAAACTCACTGGTGAGACAGAGGTTAAATCACTTGCTTGAGGAGTTAAATAGCAACTATAAAGTACGTTCAAACAATCAGTAGCTCTAGAAGGACTTTTTGGTGAATATCTCACTTTTTGTTTTTAACTCACTGAGTCCTTCCCTTTATTCTTGCTTTTTATTCCTTATCCTTTTCCTGTGTTCCTTGACCAACCTGTGGCATCCACTGGCATGGCATAATAATAATAATAATGGCATTTGTTAAGCACTTACCATGTGTGAAGCACTGTTCTAAGTGCTGGGGATACAAGGTGATCAGTGTGTTCCACATGGGGCTCACAGTCTTCATCCCCATTTTATAGATGAGGTAACTGAGGCTCAGAGAAGTTAAATGATTTGCCCAAAGTCACACAGCTGACAAGTGGCGGGGCCGGGATTAGAACCCAAGATCTCTGACTCCCAAGCCCGGGCTCTTTCCACAGAGCCACGCTGCTTCTCTACTTAAAGCTAAAATGATTGCTCACTTTTGGTCTAGGTCTGCAGTTACAAGTTTTCGATTTTCGGTCCCTACCTCTAGCCACTACAATTATTTTATCTCTAGCTTATTTAAAACGTTTCCAGCTTGTTTCTGTGAAGGCTGTGAAGGCCAATAAACCCAGTTGGTGTTTGTTTTGAGAAAGAGCTTTCTCTAAGTGAAGGAACACCTGTTTGGGGCCAAGACTTGTCAGATCAGATGGTGTGGCTGCATAGGGAATCCTGGATTTTAGGGAGCCCGGGATGTTCTTGGGGTAGGCATCCTTTATCCCTTCTTGGAATGGCAGCCCCTATCAAAACTTGTTCCAATCCTGGCGCCTTTATATCCATTCCACCAAAAAGATACACAGTGAAAGATACTATTTTATTTCTACAACTCTCTAGCTACATGTGGTACTTTACACTCAGAAACGAATAACGGAGAGGTAATCAACCAGTGACATCAAGATAGAATATAGCCAACAGTCAAAATGTAATGTAAACACATTAATGCTGATCAATAACCTCAGAGAGGATTTGGCAGAAAGAATTTGAAAGAAGAGAGATTGAGGCCATTAGGCTTACATTAATCACGAAACCTTATCCACATGAAGGTAGACACAAAGCTGGGAATAGGGGAGGATGCAAAAGAATAATAATAATAATAATAATCATGGTATTTGTTAAGTGCTTACTATGTGCAAAGCACTGTTCTAAGCATTGGGTGGGACACAAGGTAATCAGGTGGTCCCACGTGGGGCTCACGGTCTAAATCCCCATTTTACAGGCGAGGTAACTGAGGCACGGAGAAGTGAGGTGACTTGCCCAAAGTCACACAGCTGACAAGTGGCCGAGCCGGGATTAGAACCCACGACCTCTGACTCCCAAGCCCGGGCTCTTTTCACTGAGCCTTGCTGCCTCTAGACTTACTTGGAGGGAAAATGAGAATAAAGAATTGGTGTTTGAAGAAAGCGAAAGCAATGATGTAGTTCAAATTTCTCAGGTCAACTTACTCCAATGAAATGACTTCCTAGAAAACTCAAACTTTCCAAAGGCACCATGGCGGTATACAGTTCATCACACAATGTCGCTTTCCATCAAGATAGATTCATGCACTTGTTCTTTTGCTATACATGATAACTAATATTTTTATTTTAGATAGCCTATCCACATATTAAATCTATCTATCTCTGTGTACTGACCTGGTGACTGCCACTGTAGTATTTCGTCTCATCCAGGCCCGTGTCAAGTAGTTGTCCAAAAGCCGATCCGAACGACTCTTAGTAAAGGTTACTTAAATATTTGAACTATCTTCCAAGAATTGATCATTCTGACAACTGGATTTATCATTTTCGCCATATCTGAAAAGAGTCACTTATCAGGAGAGAGAATTCACATTTAGAGAGATCGGCCCTTCTTTTTTGAAGCTGTGTGATTGTTTATACATGGATAAATTTTTTAGTATGTATGTGTGCTCTCAGCTCTATTACTATACATCATTTGTCACTGGTAGTTTTTCATTCGGCTTTGAGCCTTGAAATATAATTACCGAATTTGTCAACAGAGTAGCTCCATGAACTTTGAAGGAAACAACTCATGACAGGTCCAATTTTTAGCTTTGGGAGTCTAAATTGGTTTCGGAGGGCTTTCTTTTTTCTAGAGTTAGATCAGAAGATTGAAGGAAGAGGAATGGAAAATGGGACCAAGAAAACCCGCATCTATAAATTATGGGGAATAGAGTTCCTTCACTCTTCTCTTCAGTGAAAAAGAGATAAAAATGTAAACTTTTGCGGCTGACCATCTCTAAGTATTGTACATAATTAAGACAAAAACTCTAGAAGCAAACACAGCTAATGCTTCAAGTTTGTTGGGGTTATAAGAAACGTCTAGGTCAGAAGCGAAATATGGTTGCTGAAACTCAAAGTTGGGATTCTTCTCGGTATGTTAGAACTCCAGCTTGGTCAGAAGAAAATCTTCCACCTATTTCTTGCTCCCTGTATTGATGGCTTGATCTTATTTCTTTCAATCTACTGCAGAAGCAATCCTCTGGCTCTCTAAAGTTTTCTCTTTGTCCATCCTCACATCTTCATATTCTTTACAGAAAAAAATAAGGATGTAAAGGTTAGCTTCCTTTCTTACTCTTCCCTAACCTAGGTGAAGTATGGTAGCAGAGGCCCGTCCCCGAGACCCAAGCATCCATTTGCTAAACTGCTGAAGATTCTGGAAGAAATCAGCCTCTGACTAGCCAAAATTAATTTACCAGCATAAGTGCTCTAATATGAGTTTGTTTCTAAAATGGCCTGTGTATCGTAAGTGTGCCTAGTTGCGACTGATGTAATTGCTCTGATTCACTACTACAGCAGGTTCAAGGATGGATTTGAACAGGACAGTGACATAGGATGAAAGCCATTTGAGGGTCGTAACACAGACATTCACATCATCGCATCAAGTCTTTTCGCTCCTTTCTTGAACCTCCATTTAAATGTTTTGATAGCGGTCCCTCTGCCTGCAAGGTCCAAATCGGAACAGGAGAAACAGCAACACCATCAAGAGGCCGGACAATAAGCAAAAGGTAACCGCAAGGGCTAGCCTTAGATCTTTGAAAAATAGAAAAAGTATATCAAATCTCCGAGTTAGGAAAATCCGACCAGATAATCTCTCAAGGTCAGAGAACACTTTTATTTCCCAAGGAAGCTTCACATCAGGGAGCCTGTTTTTCCTCACAACAACCCCATGAGGTAGGTAGGTTACTATTCTTCTCATTTTGCAGATGAGAAAACAGAGGCACAGAAAGATTGAGTAATTTGTTCAGGTCGCCCAGCAAGTTGGGACAGAGCTGAAAGTCAAACCCACGTTTCTTGGCTTCCAGCCCACCATGCCACACAGCTTCTGTGTTATTTCTTGCAGTAATGATAATTCGCTTATACTTTAGGGGGGTAGGAAAATAAGTATATGTCTAGTACCAGGGCCTAAAATAAATGCAATCCACTCTGCCCCTCCTTTCTATTAACCCAGTTCACTCTAGTGCTGACCTGCTCACTCTACTTCAGTTTCATCTATCTCTCCACCAACCACTCACCACAGTCTCCATCTGGCCTGGAAATCCCTCCCCTTCATATCCTACGGACCACAACTCTCCCCACCCTCATCTCCAAGAGGCCTTCTCTGACTAAGCTCTCATTTCCCCTTCTGTCTTCTGTATCACCCTTGCACCCGGACTTGTTCTCTTTAAGCACTAGATATTCACCCATCTGAGCCCCAAAACATATGTTTTGGGGCTCAGATGGGTGAATATCAAGTGCTTAAAGAGAACAAGTCCGATACAAGTCCAAACAACAAGTCCGAACAAGTCCCAAAAGAACAGATATATATATCTGTATTCTATTTTAAATGTCTCCTCTTCTAGATTGCAAACTCCTTGGGAAAGGGGAACATATCTACCGGCTGTGATTGTAAGACAAAGGATTCTGAGTCCATGGATCCTTAAGTTTTTGCTTTGTTTCTTGTTATTTTTTGTGGCAGTGGAATTAAAGCTTCCATATAACGTTATCTTTCTGATTTCCTCCACTGTGGATATCCCCATAATGATTTTACTTCTCATGCAATGTTTTCCTTCATGTAAAATTCAGAACGCTTAGTCCCTTGACATCTCTTCTGAAGGAGTTTTAGAAGCGGCAGTTTCAGGTATATTGAATTTGGGACACGGAATACTTTTTTCTTCCTTCATAATATTTATTTATATGGTGTGAAAGAAGGTGAAAAAGCTAGGGAGAATGCTGCTGTCTTAAACCTGACTTGGCCTCACTCGATCTTGGCCATGTCGGAAATTGGCATTTTATGAGATTTCATTTTTCCAGGCAAATTCTATTTTAACTTTGATTTTATATTGCCAGACTTGATTCCCGGTGCTATACGATCATCAATCAGTCGAACTTCCTAAGCGCTGAACTGAAGTCTTTGTGATTGGAACAAGGTTCAACCCTCATTTATGACAGGAGACTCCAAGTATTCACTGATCCTAAACTTAATGATTAATTTTAATTTGTAAGGTTTAGAAATGAGGCTCACTTGTTGACAGTTGGCCGGCCTTCTGGGAGAGTGACTCTTTGTAAAACTAGGTTATACAATCTCCCCAGAGTTTGGTAACTTCTCCTTTGAGCTCCTTTAGAACTCTTGGGTGGATATGCCACTATGGTCCGGGCGATTGTTTGATCTGAAATTGATCGTTTTGATCTAAAACACCCTGTAGAGTCATCACAATTTGATTCAGAACCTTTGTCCTTTCTGCTCTAAAAATAACTCAAGTTGTTGGAATCACTTGAATAGCTTCCTCAGTAAAAACCCAACCAATTTTTTCACCCTTCAACTGAGTGTAAAGGTGCACTCTCCCTGAGTGTAGCTTTGATCTCACTGTTGTCAAGTGTCTCCCTTCTTCCTTGTTTTTGATTTATTGAAATAATTTTTGCTACCGTATGACACTCCTTTCAAGGTGCCCTTGGACTCCTTTGCATCCCATGTCATATTCTGTTTGGAACTGACTTCCTGCTCCTTATGAACTTTCCATTTATTCTCACTCAGATAAGCATTTTTTTTTGACAGCTTTTTCTCTCTGGAAACCGCTTTTGCCCTTCCAGTTAGCCATTTGTTAGCCTGCTTTAGTTGCCTGTGCTCTTTGTCTGGAGGTGTGAGATTTAATGAACAACATTCGGTGTTTACCCTTCAGTACTGTTTATGATTCTGTAGTTTTCAGTCATATTCCTTCTTAACCGCTGCAGTCTATCGTGACCAGAAACTGCTCTGTCTCCCGATCACTGTTGCCCTTATCGAACGAAAATGCTAGAGGTTTTTTTCCATCCCCATCTCTGCCATCCCACTCTGCTGCCATCTCAAGTACCCTAAGGACAGAAAGCAAGCGGGCCAGAGTAGGGATGAGGGGGCGAGGGGTTACCAGCCCCCTCATTTGACAATCCTCTGGCCTCCCAGCTATCCCTTACCAGGCCAGTTTCTTTGTCTTCATTTGACTAACTAGTATTCTCAGTGCAAACTCTTTTGGTCACTACCAAAAATGAAAATAACTGCTTCACTGGGTTGTAAAGGAGGCTGGGGTCAAAATAGCATCAGGAGCAGGCAACTATCTGCTTAGATGATGTTTATTTTTTTCCAGTTGCTGAGCAGTTCGCTCGTTGTATATGCAATAATTGACACAATCAGAAAACGTTTGTCTGGAAAACTCACAATAAAGTAGAAATACACAGGAGAGATAAAGTTTGGGGAAAACAAGGTGGGGAGGGGGAGAGAATAGGTTTGCATTAAGTACTGCTGCCCATAATGGTGAACACTGATTTATGCCACCAAAATAGATGTTTGTTATCACATAGATATAGTCTCAAAACACACGTTTAAATACAGCGTAACAGTAATTTTTTTGAACTTCCTAAGGGCTCTAGGCACTTTCGTAAAGCTCATTAGAGGTAGTTAGGAAAAATGGAATATCAGTGAAAAATAATACTTAGGCTACTCCTGCAATCCAAGCTTTAGGTATTATAAAACATACATCAATCATTGTCATAAGGTTTTGGTATTCTTTTTCAACTTGGTTGACAAAATGCGCTTTTAATGTGGTTGACCAGTTCTCTGTGCATCAAGCGAACTTGATGAGCTGGGAGAAGCTTTGCCTGCAATTTGACCTCCAGGCAGTGATGTTTGTGTAAGAGGTGGTCACACCTAAGAATTCTCCCTTCCTTCAGTTGATCTCTGCAGAAATGGCTATTTTCTAGTGTGCTCTATTGCTTCCGCGTCGGACCTCTTACTATTCTAGGTTTAGGGTATCGTGGCGTATGCATTTTCTGCGATTTTATCTCTTGTGTGAGGCTTTTAGTTCTAAGCATTACCTATGTTCTCTGTTCTGGTTTTCACCCAGAAATTTCCAAGAAAATTAAAGGCACCCATTCCCCCAACCCTTACTAAGTTAGTCAGAGGGCACAGTGCTGTCTGTTGTAATAATAACATTTGTTAAGTGCTTAATATGTGCAAAGCACTGTTCTAAGTGCTGAGGGGATACAAGGTGATCAGGTTGTCCCCGTGGGGCTCACAGTCTTCATCTCCATTTTACAGATGAGGTAACAGGCTCAGAGAAGTTAAGTGACTTGCCGAAGGTCACACAGCAATCATGTGGCGGAGCTAGGATTCAAACCCATGACCTCTGACTCCAAAGCCCAGGCTCTTTCCATTGAGCCACGCTGCTTCTTTATAAGATAATAATAATAATAATGGTATTTATTAAGCGCTTACTATGTGCAAAGCACTGTTCTAAGGTACCCTGTCCTCTGCCCATAGCTGGCACCCATGATGCCTACTAGCAGTCTCACAATGTCTGCTACTGGGCCCAGAGATCAGACGAGAGAGTGTGAGTGATTCAACACAAACACACTAACATCGCCTACTGTTGGGAATCAGAGGACCTGGGTTCTGTGCTGTGTAGTGCCGAGAAAGTCACCTAACTTCTCAGTGCCTCAGTTTCCTCATCTGTAAAATAATGATTCAGTATCTGTTTTCTACTTCTATGGGATTCTGAGCCCCATAATAATAATAATAATAATGGCATTTATTAAGCACTTACTATGTGCAAAGCACTGTTCTAAGCACTGAGAAGATTACAAGGTGATCAGGTTGTCCCACGGGGGGGCTCACAGTCTTAATCCCCATTTTTACAGATGAGGGAATTGAGGCACAGAGACGTTAAGTGACCTGCACAAAGTTACACAGCTGACAATTGGCGGAGCCGGGATTTGAATCCATGACCTCTGACTCCCAAACCCGGGCTCTTTCCACTGAGCCACACTGCTTCTCATAAGTATGTGGCACAGGGACTGTGTCTACCCTAATCATCTTGTGCTAAGCATTACCTTAGTGCTTAGTACAGTCCTTACAAATATATACTTACAAATACTACAATTACTACAATTATTATTATTGTATTGTATTGTATTAACAAATACTACAATTATTATTATTACTACTATCCAATCAACTGAAGCACATGTCCTGCTGGTGGGAGGACAAACCTCTCCCTTGTTAACCATGAAATTTTGGGAATGGCAAAGGCTAGAAAAAGTATATTACTGTATTTTCAAGTTGCAAGTGTGCAAGAGATTCTCAGTGAGCCCTCTCAGTGACACACTAATGGAAGCAATCTCATCAGCAACATTACCTTCAAATTAAAGAACAACTTAATAATTGTTCATTATAATAATACTACTACTAATAATAATTATGGTATTTGTTAAACGCTTACTATGTGCCAAGCACTGTTCTGAGTGCTGGGGTAGATACAAGGTAAGCAGGTTGTCCCACATGGGGCTCAGTCTTAATCCCCTGTTTACAGATGAGGTAACTGAGGCACAGAGAAGCTAAGTGACTTGCCCAAGGTCACACAGCAGACAAGTGGCGGAGCAAGGACTAGAATCCACAACCTCTGACTCCCAAGCCTGTGCTGTTTCCACTGTCACACTGCTTCTCAATTGTTCTCTGGGGACAACTAAATCGAAAGCCTCATTTACTCCCTTTGCTACCATAAGTCTGTGTCTATATTTCATATTCATCTGAGATTTTCACTTCTATTCTAAAATGTTCCTTTTTCTTATTTTTGGAACATTTCCTAGTCTTAGATTTTGTAACAAGTGGTAAGCATCGAGGACATTTCTACTACTAGTTTTTGCTGCAGATTTGACACTCCTCATGTTGGGGGCTCTAGGAATGAGTCATCCTTCTAAGTTTTTCATCACCAAATACTCTTTTTGTACAGTTTATCTGCTTACTTTTAATGCTGTGATGTAAGTCACATTGCTTCTCAGTTGTTCTCTGGGGACAACTAAATCGAAAGCCTCACTTACTCCCTTTGCTACCATAAGTCTGTGTCTATATTTCATATTCATCTGAGATTTCACTTCTATTCTAAAATGTTCCTTTTTCTTATATTTGGAACATTTCTTAGTCTTAGGTTTCGTAACAAGTGGTAAGCATCGAGGCCATTTCTACTACTAGTTTTCGCTGCAGATTTGACACTCCTCATGTTGGAGGCTCTAGGAATGAGTCATCCTTCTAAGTTTTTCATCACCAAAATACTCTTTTTGTACAGTCTATCTGCTTACTTTTAATGCTGTGATGTAAGTCACACTGCTTCTCAATTGTTCTCTGGGGACAACTAAATCGAAAGCCTCACTTCCTTTGCTACCTTAATTCTGTGTCTATATTTCATATTCATCTGAGATTTCACTTCTATTCTAAAATGTTCCTTTTTCTTATATTTGGAACATTTCTTAGTCTTAGGTTTCGTAACAAGTGGTAAGCATCGAGGCCATTTCTACTACTAGTTTTCGCTGCAGATTTGACACTCCTCATGTTGGAGGCTCTAGGAATGAGTCATCCTTCTAAGTTTTTCATCACCAAAATACTCTTTTTGTACAGTCTATCTGCTTACTTTTAATGCTGTGATGTAAGTCACATTGCTTCTCAATTGTTCTCTGTGGACAACTAAATCGAAAGCCTCACTTACTCCCTTTGCTACCTTAAGTCTGTGTCTATATTTCATATTCATCTGAGATTTCACTTCTATTCTAAAATGTTCCTTTTTCTTATATTTGGAACATTTCTTAGTCTTAGGTTTTGTAACAAGTGGTAAGCATCGAGGACATTTCTACTACTAGTTTTCGCTGCAGATTTGACACTCCTCATGTTGGGGGCTCTAGGAATGAGTCATCCTTCTAAGTTTTTCATCACCAACATACTCTTTTTGTACAGTCTATCTGCTTACTTTTAATGCTGTGATGTAAGTCACATTGCTTCTCAATTGTTCTCTGGGGACAACTAAATCGAAAGCCTCACTTACTCCCTTTGCTACCATAAGTCTGTGTCTATAGCTCATTTTCATCTGAGATTTCACTTCTATTAAAAATGTTCCTTTTTCTTATATTTGGAACATTTCTTAGTCTTAGATTTTGTAACAACTGGTAAGCATCGAGGACATTTCTACTACTAGTTTTCGTTGCAGATTTGACAGTCCTCATGTTGGGGGCTCTAGGAATGAGTCATCCTTCTAAGTTTTTCATCACCAACATACTCTTTTTGTACAGTCTATCTGCTTACTTTTAATGCTGTGATGCAAATCACACTGATGCAGTACTGTTGTCAAGTCCATAGAGATGTGATGCACACAGATTCTTTCTAGGGGCTGACTTCAATGTTTTCCCAAAAATGACAGAAAGAAAAACGTCATCTTCATTGTTATAGAGCCAGATGGTTTAAGAAGGAATTTCTCTTCAGCATCATTTTTTTTTATAAGTCCCAAGGAAGAGTTTACTCATTCTTCAGTATAGGGTGATTCAAGATAAAGGTAAACATTACTTCCTTGATTTCATGTGCTGCAGCTGCACAATTCTGCATCATCTTCCTGCTGCTTTTATCTACTGCACCACGATGAACACTTCCCACTTACCAATTCCCTGGCTCTCGTAAAATCCCATCCCTTTATACTTCACATCCTGGCTTCTTCTAGAAGGAAGATGAGGAAATCCTACAGAGGTTATTGGTGCTCTGCCCACTGGTACCTATGCACATTGATTGGATCTCCACCTCATTCCCAGAGACTCCACTTCTTCAGAATTGTAGAGGGTAGGTTTTGAACTGGGTTTTGTTCTACCTCTAGAGAACTCAGTAGAAGGGTGAACAAATACTTTGGCCGGGGGCTATCAATAAGAAGTTGAGGGTTGCCTATAATAATAATAATTTAGGTATTTGTTAAGTGTTTACTATGTGCCAAGCACTGTTCTAAGCGCTGGGGTAGATACAAGGTAATCAGGTTGTCCCACCTGGGGATCACAGTCTTAATCCCCATTTTACAGATGAGGGAACTGAGGCACAGAGAAGTTAAGTGACTTGCCCAAGGTCACACAGCTGACAAGTGGCGGAGGCGGGATATGAACCCACGACCTCTGACCCCCAAGCCCTGGCTCTTTCCCCTGAGCCACGCTGCTTCTCTGTATAAAAATTTAGTGTTCAAAATGCCTATAATTAAAATTGCCATGACATTTATTGCATAAAGGACTCGGCACGGATTCACCCAGCACTAATAAACATGTCAGGAGACCGAACAGACTTTTTTTCTCATGGCAATGATGACATGACATGTTTTTCTGATAAAATCCACGGACCCCTCGACTGTATTTTGCCCACCACTGGCATAGTTTTTCAGAGTGGGCTTCTGCTGTGGCTGCCAAGAGGCCTCAAAATCGTAAAGACTCGTACTACCATAGAGAGCTCACGCTGATCCCTTAGCACAGTTCCGTCAGATCATTTTCCGGCTATTTTTATTCCAAATTCTGAACTGGTCACTTTCTCAAATTTTCTTGGTCTAAACGCTGATCCAGACTTGTTGCAAATGAATGAGGGTAGAGTAGGATAAAAAAAAAAAAAAGCTGAGGTGCAGGAGGTTGGGCGTCCCCAAAACCCAACAGATGGGAGATGGGTTAAAGCTTCCCAGATGTTCCCGTTGTTGCTGCTGAGGTACTTTGTTAAGGAATTAGCCCCTAAATTTCTTGGTACCTTTGTTAGCCCTTGTGGTCATACACTCCTCTGACCAATGTTGTGTTATCACAGGGGAGACCAGCTCGGCAAACTTCGTCAGCGGGCAGCTATGGGTGCAGCCTGGCAGGGTGAGCGGGAAAGGGTCATTCCAAGAGCTGTTCCGATAATACATTTCAATGTTGTACTCCCTGGGTGGTGGAACACAAAAGATAAAAATTAGTTTCTGTATCATCCAAGTGCCTCTGAATTCTTGGAAGAGACTCCAGCCCGCTGCAGATTTCATATTGGGTTAATAGCGATGATACAGGAATAGCTTTGTCGCTTGGGAATGCTGCGTCTAATCAGCACAACTTGAGATTTAGGAGGATTCAACACTAGGTGACAAGACAAAGGAGAAAGAGGGCTACAGTCTGATAACAGGGCTACTGGCCAGTTGGGGGAGGGAGCAGGATCCAGCAGGAAGCAGCGTGGCTCAGTGGAAAGAGCCAGGGCTTTGGAGTCAGAGGTCATGGGTTCAAATCCCGGTTCTGCCAACTGTCAGCCGGGTGACTTTGAGCAAGTCACTTAACTTCTCTGGGCCTCAGTTACCTCATCTGTAACTGAGTCTTCTAGACTGTGAACCCACTGTTGGGTAGGGACCGTCTCTATATGTTGCCAACTTGTACTTCCCAAGCACTTAGTATAGTGCTCTGCACACAGTAAGCGCTCAATAAATACGATTGACTGATTGATAAATGGGGATTAAGACTGTGAGCCCCCCGTGGGACAACCTGATCACCTTGTAACCTCCCCCCGTGCTTAGAACAGTGCTTTGCACATAGTAAGCGCCTAATAAATGCCATCATTATTATTATCCAAATGAGAATGTGAGGTCCAGATAGAATAAACAGTTCGTCCACAATTGTGTAGCAAGCCAGGGCTGAGCTGAGACTTAAATCCAGACTTTCTGACTACCTATTTAACCATACTGTCTTTTTTGTCCTTCTTTGGTCTCAGTGGAATTGCACAGCTTCAGAGGAGGCCATGCCCGTCTTCAATTCTCCCTTTCATTCCCTTTATTCATTTTTATTACCTGTCAAGGAATTGGTGGAATTAATCTTACACCTTAGATGTAATGCACTTTGATTACACATCATGGAAGTGTCATGATTGAGACTTTGTAAACAAAAATTCTTAGGCCCTCATGACATGGACTTTGGAAACAAACAGCGGAAGGTACTTACCCGTTTTCGAGATATACTTCAAAGAGGTGGCAGGCGGCATAGGGAGGGAGGTTTCCATTAAAAACGTCAAGTGCAAACTGGAGGCCAGCAATGGTCGTGTCATGCTGAAAAATCCAAAATCGAGTTTTTCACTCTTCAAATTCATCACTGACCATTATGAAAGCCCACTGATGAAAGAGTTTATGTGATATTCTTTTTTTTTTCCTGAGGAAAAATGTCTAGAACTTCCCTCACACCGGCATGGCCTAGTGGCAAGACCCCGGGCTTGGCAGTCAGAGGTCGTGGGTTCTAATTCCGGTTCTGCCACTTGTCTGCTGTGTGACCTTGGGCAAGTCACTACACTTCTCGGGCCTCAGTTACCTCATCCGTAAAATGGGGATTGAAACTGTGAGCCCCCCCGTGGGACAACCTGATTAACTTGTATTTACCCCGGCGCTTAGAACAGTGCTTGTCACATAGTAAGTGCTTAACAAATACCATAGTCATTATTATTATTATTATTATCCAGGTTCATATTACATCCTCCAAATAGGCCAGCAAATTTTCATTAAACATGCCACTGGGCAAAACTTCAAAATGAGGTTATTTCCAAAATAGAAATATTATAAATTTTAATGAATGATTCTCAAATTCAGAAAAACCCACCTATGCAATCTACCGCTAGCCAAACTGGACAATCCCCAATTTACCCTTCAAGTCTGTGACCTACCTGAACATCCATTCTTTCACCTATCTGCCCCTTCATTAATAATAATAATAATAATAATAATAATGGTATCTATTAAGTGCTTACTATGTGCTAAGCACTGTTCTAAGCCCTGGGGTAGATACAAGGTAATCAGGTTGTTCCACGTGGGGCCCACAGTCTTAATCCCCATTTTACAGGTGAGGTAACTGAGGCCCAGAGAAGTGAAGTGACTTGCCCAAAGTCACACAGCTGACAAGTGGCAGAGACAGGATTCTAACCCACAACCTCTGACCCTCAAGCCCGTGCTCTTTCCAATCGTATTTATTGAGCACTTACTGTGTGCAGAGCACTGTACTAAGCGCTTGGGAAGTACAAGTTGGCAACATATAGAGACGGTCCCTACCCAACAGTGGGCTCACAGTCTAGAAGTCAGAGAGAGGAGGAAAGAGCACCCAAATCTGCAGGAAGAGAAGAGATGGAGGAGGATTCATTCATTCAATGATTTATTGAGCACTTACTGTGTGCAGAGCACTGTACTAAGCGCTTGGGAAGTACAAGTAGGCAACATATAGAGACGGTCCCTACCCAACAGTGGGCTCACAGTCTAGAAGAGGATCTCCTCTTGTTCCTAAAATTCATTCCTGGGAGAGAGCTGACTAGGCTGAGCTTCATCAGCTTAGAGAAGCACTGTGGCTCAGTGGAAAGAGTCCGGGGTTGGGAGTCAGAGGTCTTGGGTTCAAATCAATCAATCAATCATATTTATTGAGCACTTACAGTGTGCAAAGCACTGTACTAAGCACTTGGGAAGTATAAGTTGGCAACGTATAGAGACGGTCCCTACCCAACAGTGGGCTAAATTCCAACTCTGCCGCTTGCCAGCTGTGTGACTTAACTTCTTAAGACTGTGAGCCCCACGTGGGACAACCTGATGACCTCGTATCCTCCCCAGCACTTAGAACAGGGCTTTGCATATAATAATTGCTTAACAAATGCCACGATTATTATTATCAGCTGTGGCCTGACACAGAAAGCCCTTCCTCTCTCCCGCTCAGACTCTTAGCCCCATTAGCTTATTGATGAAGGATTGGTAATGGGAGGGTGGGGCCTACATTCCCCGTGTTTGTGCCTGATTTAATTAATCTCAGCTGGCTGGAAGAGGCCAGGGAGAGCCATTTTGTGGATGGTGATTGCAAGGCGTGGTTTCATTCTGGAAAGTTCAGGGACTTTTTCTTCTATTGGAACCAGTTCTGGCCCTTTCCGACTTCCGTTCATCACTGTTTAGAACTACTGTTTTCCTTTGGAGTGCAGAGTGGGTAAGTGCCCCGTGTCCTGGGATAGGGAAGTTCACAGGCCCCTTGAATGGACTGGTTTCTTAGGAGATTGGGGCAGGTTGAGGAGGTGAAGGGAGTGGGAAATAGGAACAATAGGGAAAACCAGTAGAAATTGAAAAAGAAATGCAGAAGAGACTGACAGAATTTCCTTGCCCCTCCCCAAAATGTTCATGAATGCTTCAGTGGTTTCACCTAGTGAGTTATAAAACCTGGTGTCTTTTGTTTCTGGTGATCAGATTTACCCAACTCCCGAGGAAAGCAAAATTACTCACTGCAGAATAGATGACAAGTTTTCTCTGGTTGGAGGGTTCTGTGGTACTCTTGATATGTGTGAGGATGTCATTCACCAGGACGCCTTAATGAAAATGTGAAAAATGAGGGAGATTAATCAAAAAAATTAACCGAGGGTTCGGACTCAAAGGAGTCCGAGAACAAATAGATTCAGAGATATGACCAGTCGTTAGCTGAATATTTTTCTGTGAATTCACAATTAAGGGACCATCTATGCTTCAGCAGGCATTGTTCTGTTAGGGTAAGGTTTTAGTATACAGCTCAAGAGATTTATGAACATCAGGAGCCCTATTAATTGTTTCCCTTTTGCACTTCTAAACACTGACCATCAAGAAGCCGTGGCAAATACCTGAGAAAAATAATAAAATGATACTTGTTAGATTCCTGCTTGTATTTGCCCTTGTCTCCTCTCCTGCTTTATTTTGGGTGTTTTTCAGGACAATCTGTTTTCTGAACAATAATGGCAGTATGTGTGTATTTTTTGCCAAGACACTATTGCTAACTAAGCACAGGGTTACAAGATAATCTGGTTGGATATAATACTTGATCTACATACAGGTCGCAGTCCAGGAGGTAGAAAGAACAGGTATTAATTAATTCAGTCGCATTTATTGAGTGCTTACTGTGTGCAGAGCACTGTACTAAGTGCCTGGGAAGTATAAGTTGGCAACATCTAGAGGTACTGAATTCTTGTTTTTCAGATGCAGAAACTGAGACAGAGGTTGTGACTTGTATAAGATCAGTAAGCAGGCCTGTGGCAGGATTG
Organism: Tachyglossus aculeatus; assembly: GCF_015852505.1. Classification (NCBI taxonomy): domain Eukaryota; kingdom Metazoa; phylum Chordata; class Mammalia; order Monotremata; family Tachyglossidae; genus Tachyglossus; species Tachyglossus aculeatus. The sequence continues at coordinate 35,637,711 of NC_052067.1, read as the reverse complement.
GGACTGGAGAGTGGCTTTCCTAGCCCTCAGGTCCCTGCTCTTTCGTTTAGACCAAAGAATTGCTCTGTTCTGATCTCTCTGCCCATTCATTCAATCGTATTTATTGAGCACTTACTGTGTGCAGAGCACTGTACTAAGCGCTTGGGAAGTACAAGTTGTCAACATATACTTCCATATATACAAGTTGAGACACATCCTTCCCCAAAACAAAGCAAACCCTTTGGTCAGATCAGTCAGGCATTACCATTGATGAAAAATTTAGAGAAAATTGAAGCAACATATCAACCAGTATCAGGGAGGCCGTACAAACAACCAAATAATAATAATGGCATTTATTAAGTGCTTACTATGTGCAAAGCACTGTTCTAAGTGCTGGGGAGGTAACAAGTTGATCAGGTTGTCCCACGGGGGGCCCACAGTTTTAATCCCCATTTTACAGATGAGGTAACTGAGGCACAGAGAAGTAAGTGACTTGCCCAAAGTAACACAGCTGACAATTGGCAGAGCTGGGATTTCAACTCATGACCTTTGACTCCAAAGCCCAGGCTTTTTCCACTGAGCCATGCTGCTTCCTATCTATATTGGCAATACAGAATTAATTAGTCATAATTCTGTAATGCAAGACAGCATACTGACTGATGCAACAGTAGGCAAGGTATTAGAAAATCCAATCCAACAGGCCGTGACATCCTTTGGGAAGCTGTTAGACTGCGGCAGCATTGTGGTATTCAACTCAATACCAAACTAAAATTCTCCAGAGCTGTGGTACTGTCCAATCTACCCTATGACTGTGAGACCTGATTTCTCTGCACACATCCACTGAAGCAGTTCCATTGCATCATATAATAATAATAATGGCATTTGTTAGGCATTTTACTATTTGCTAAGCGCTGGGGGGTACAAGGTAATCAGGTTGTCCCACATGGGACTCAGTCTTAATCCCTATTTTACAGCTGAGGTAACTGAGGCCCAGAGAGTTTAAGTGATTTGCCCAAAGTCTCTAAACTGACAAGTGGCGGAGTCAGGATTAGAACCCATGACCTCTGATTCCCAAGCCGTGCTCTTTCCACTGAGCTATGCTGCTTCTCTGTATATGAGCTATACTCCAGGTCAGTTGGCTCTGCTCTGCACATAGTAAGCGCTCAATAAATACGATTGATGATGGCAAGAGAGGACCACAAACAATGAAGTTAGTCTATTAATGTTGAAGCCGATCTCCTGATATTGAAGCTATGCTTAAAGCAACACGCCTGCAGTGTGAGTGGGAATAGGAGAGTGGCCATTTGTAGGATACCATTGCAACCGCCCTAGCGAAAGTGTCTACCAACTCTGTTGCGTTGTACTCTCCGAAGCGCTTAGTACAGTTCTCTGCACACAGTAAGTGATCAATAAATACCATTGATTGGAGAACTGAAATTGAGCTATAAATAGCAAACAGGACAGGGGGAATATTTTTAGGACGCAGTAAAGGAATGTCTCAGACACTGCTCCAGTTTTCAGCTGGGAGTCACTTTTTTTAAGAAAATGACATAAGTTTTTACTATAGAGCACAGTAAAGGAATGCCTCAGACACTGCTCCAGTTTTCAGCTGGGAGTCACTTTAAAAAAAATTGACAAGTGTTTACTATAGGACACAGTAAAGGAATGCCTCAGACACTGCTCCAGTTTTCAGCTGGGAGTCACTTTTTTTTAAAAAAAATGACATAAGTGTTTACTATAGGACACAGAAAAGGAGTGCCTCAGACACTGCTCCAGTTTTCAGCTGGGAGTCACTTTTTTAAGAAAATGACATAAATTTTTACTATAGGGCCCAGTAAAGGAATGCCTCAGACACTGCTCCAGTTTTCAGCTGGGAGTCACTTTAAAAAAAATTGACAGGTGTTTACTATAGGACACAGTAAAGGAATGACTCAGACACTGCTCCAGTTTTTAGCTGGGAGTCACTTTAAAAAAAAAAATGACATAAGTGTTTACTATAGGACACAGAAAAGGAGTGCCTCAGACACTGCTCCAGTTTTCAGCTGGGAGTCACTTTTTTTTTTAAAAAAAAAAGACAAGTGTTTACTATAGGACACAGTAAAGGAACACCTCAGACACTGCTCCAGTTTTCAGCAGGGAGTCACTTTTTAAAAAAATGACATAAGTGTTTGCTATGTGCCAGGCACTGAACTACATGTTGGGGAAGATACAAGCTAATCGGGTTAGTTACAGTCCATATCCAACGTGGGGCTCGCAATCTTAATCCCCATTAAAAATGAAGTAACTGAGGCACAGAGAAGTCAAATGAGTTGCCCAAGGTCACACAGCAGAGAAATTGTGGAGTCACAATTAGAACTCAGGTCTGTGACTCCCAAGCCTGTGTTCTAGCCACTAGGCCATGCTGCGTCTCATCAATTAATAATTATGGTATTTAAGTGCTTAGCATGTTCCAGGCACTATAATAATAATAATGGCATTTATTAAGCGCTTACTATGTGCAAAGCACTGTTCTAAGCGCTGGGGAGCTTACAAGGTGATCAGGTTGTCCCTTGGGGGGCTCACAATCTTAATCCCCATTTTACAGATGAGGTAACTGAGGCCCAGAGAAGTTAAGTGACTTGCCCAGAGCCACACAGCTGACAGTTGGTGGAGCTGGGATTTGAACCCATGACCTCTGACTCCAAAGCCCGGGCTCTTTCCACTGAGCCACGCTGCTTCTCAACTAAGCGCTGGGTTGGATACAAGCAAATCAGGTTGGACACAGTCCCTGTCCCTTGTGGAGCTCACAGTTTCAATCCTCATTTTACAGATGAGGTAATTGAGGCTCAGTGAAGTGAGTGGCCCAAGGACACACAGCAGGCAAGTGGCAGAGATGGGATTATTAGAACCCATGACCTGTGCTCTAGCCACTACACTGCCAGATGGGCCAGCATGGGACATTTAAATCAAGAACAGAGTAGGGAAGCAGCATGGTTCAATGGAAAGAGCACGGACTTTGGTGGTCTTGGGTTCAAATTCCTGCTCTGCCACTTGTCAGCTGTGTGACTGTGGGCAAGTCACTTCACTTCATCTGTTACCTCATCTGTAAAATGGGGTTTGAGACTGTGAGCCCCCTTGGGACAACCTGATCACCTTTGTAACCTCCCCAGCTCCTAGAACAGTGCTTTGCACATAGTAAGTGCTTAATAAATGCCATTATTATTATTATTTTTTTTTAAATAAAGCAGAAACTTTCTAATGATTTTGGGAAAAGGTAAAAGTGAAAATAGCATCAGGTACTACAAACAAGGAACAAGACAGATTAAGAAGGGGCAGGGTGGTTCGTGGCTCAGTGGAAAGAGCACAGGCTTTGGAGTCAGAGGTCATGGGTTCAAGTCCCGGCTCCACCTCATGTCTGCTGTGTGACCTTGGGCAAATCACTTAACTTCTCTGAGCCTGTTACCTCATCTGTAAAATGGGGATTGACTGTGAGCCCCACGTGGGACAACCTGATCATCTTGTATCCCCTCCAGCACTTAGAACAGTGCTTTGCACACAGTAAGTGCTTAACAAATGCCATCATCATTATTATTATTATTTGGGCTCTGTATTGATTTCTTCTGTCACATATGCACCCAAAGTGGGTTTCACCATCACTGGTGTTTTCCCTGAATATTCATTCATTCAATCATATTTATTGAGCGCTTACTGTGTGCAGAGCACTGTACTAAGCGCTTGGGAAGTACAAGTCGGCAGCATCTAGAGACGGTCCCTACTCAACAACGGCTCACAGGCTAGAAGGGGGAGACGGACAACAAAACAAAACATGTAGACAGGTGTCAAGTCGTCAGAACAAATAGACTGTGAGCCCACTGTTGGGTAGGGACCGTCTCTATATGTTGCCAACTTGTACTTCCCATGCGCTTAGTACAGTGCTCTGCACACAGTAAGCGCTCAATAAATACGATTGAGTGAAATAGAATTAAAGCTAAATGCACATCATTAACAAAATAAATAGAATGGTAAATATGTACAAGTAAAAGTGATAAATCTGTACAAACGTATATACAGGTGCTGTGGGGAGGGGAAGGAGGTAGGGTGGGGGGATGGGGAGGAGGAGAGGAAAAAGGGGGCTCAGGGAAGGATCACTATAGAAAACAAGATATGTATATATATCTATATATAGATATATATATATTTCCTGTGGTTGCACTGAAGTTACTACTTTAGACTTGAATGTGTCCTTTAGGAAAGCAGGTTTAACAGTATACTGTCATTATTGAGACTGATAAATGATTATTAAGGCCTCACAGTATTACTGCCTGCTATATAAAGGAATCATTGTCCTTTTGTGTGCAAAGTAACTGTTTGGTGGAGCTGTCTTCTCCTTGGGTGACCTTTTTCCTTTTAACACTAGCCATTGTTTTAATGCTCTGTTGCTGGTTGTTCCACCTCTTTACCTTGTAGGCTGCTAAACGTTTCCATATAAACTGAGCCATATCTTTCTACTTGGAGAAGCAGCATGGCTCAGTGGAAAGAGCCCGGGCTTGGGAGTCAGAGGTCATGGGTTCAAATTCCAGCCCCACCATTTGTCAGCTGTGAGACTTTGGGCAAGTCACTTAGCTTCTCTGTGCCTGTTACCTCATCTGAAAAATGGGGATTAAGACTGTGAGCCCCACGTGGGACAACCTGATCACCTTGCATCCTTCCCAGCGCTTAGAACAGTACTTGGCACGTAGTAAGCGCTTAACAAATGTCATCATCATTACCCGATTCCATATCGGGTCCCTGTCCGCCTTTTCCCTAGTATTCCACTGTCACATCACTGACTACTAAAGTTGTGCTTCAGAACATCCTGTTGGCCTTTCTTTAGCCTCTACTCCTTGTCGTGGGCTTTACGGCGTTTAAGTATTCTGTTCTCATCCACGTCCAGCACAGCCGAGTTGTAGAAAGCATTATTTCAGTGCTGAGAGGCTGTTTGCCAGGCATCTGGTGTTCATTTTACCTTGCCATTTAGGGTTGCCCGTTTGGTTCTTAGGTAACACTGATGAGCCCACTGTTTTTTAGACTGTGAGCCCACTGTTGGGTAGGGACCGTCTCTATATGTTGCCAATTTGTACTTCCCAAGCGCTTAGTACAGTGCTCTGCACATAGTAAGCGCTCAATAAATGCGATTGATGATGATGATGATGATGAAGTTTCTCAAGGGTGTAGGTGGGACACCTGAGAGGATCACATTTCACAGGTGCAAGGAAGTTATTGACCATTGTAAACACCTTCATTCTCATCTGGAAAATGGGGATGAAGACTGTGAGCCCCACCTGGGACAACCTGATAACCTTGTATCTCTCCCAGAGCTTAGAACAGTGCTTGGCACATAGTAAGCACTTAAAAAATACTATCATTGTTATTATTATTGATGCCTCGTAGTCACCACCTCCTGGCTGCTAGCTCCTTGAAGGATATGTTGCTCTTTCTGAAATCAGTTCATTACTGGACAGCCTCGGTAGAAGCATTTGGTTATGTGAGCCCGTTGTTGGGTAGGGACTGTCTCTATATGTTGCCAACTTGTACTACCCAAGCGCTTAGTACAGTGTTCTGCACACAGTAAGCACTCAATCAATCAATCAATCTTATTTATTGTAAATATGTAAATTGTAAATCAATAAATATGATTAAGAGCCGGTTTTGTGTAGCACGACCCCGGGGCAGGCTACACAATTTTCTTTCAATTTCTTGTCAATGCCTAAGGCTCTTCCTCAGCAAACTGGTCCACAACCTAACGCAAATCTTCTCCTACTTGCCTTTTTGAGGGCCTCCGCATCACCCTACAGCCCAGCCCATTTTCAACATCTTGCATATTGAGCTGTGTTTTCCAGAAGTCTGGAAGCACAATCTCAAACCAGCTTTCAGATTTTTTGTAGTAGACTTGCATATGGCTTGAAAAAAAAACTATACCGGTTACGCACTTCATTCCGTTGTTGATGGTCAAGGGGCCATCAACTCTGGTATGATCGACGAGGACCTTCTAGCAGTTTTGCTTTGGTAAGGCTAGTAAATACAGAGTGGGGATCCTGCTGCAGTTTACTTGAATTCCTTTTGTATCGATTGCTAAAAGGACCATGTCTTCTCAGCCAGCTTGTAAAGTCATGTTACAGTTTCAGAAGCTATGGCAGACAAACCTGACCTATCTTGTTTAGCCAGATCAAACTTTCAGCTTATGAACAGCCCACGGGGAGAAAAATTAGATTTTTCATTAGAGCCACTAGTTCACTCTTCTACTGTTTTGCCAAATTCACCCTGCAGGATTCTGAAAAAGCTGGATAAATACTGTTGCATAAAATGCTGTAATTAACACCGGTGCCTTCCTTTTCTGCACCACCTCTTTTTAACTTACCTCCCTGAAGTCGAGATTTTTCTTTTTGCTTGTGAATTCCAAAGGTTGACATTAGGGACAACTCTGACAGTTCTCTCAACTTAGTCATAGTGTCCTCAGTGGCCCAGGTGGGTAAAGTAAAGTTGTGAGTACTCTATAGCAAAAGAGAAGCAGAAAGCATGTTGATTGCCCTTCCTTTATAAATTTTCCTTTTCTTTTCTCTCATTTCTGTTATCTCCATTTATCTTGCCTCATTGCGAAAGGAAACTCTCTTGGACTCAAATCTCCGTGACCTTAAAAGTAGAAAACATATGCTGAGCCTTTTACATTTTAGTGAGAAGATTTTTAGTTGAGAAATGCGCTCACACTAGTTTTTCTGTTCCTGCAGCGCATTTGACTTCGCTAAAGTCATGGAATTTATGTTGCATATTTCAATGATAAATAGGTTGTGCATGCAAAGGGAAAATCAGACTAGTAATCAACCTCACTTTTTGCTGGAAGACTTGAAAATGTTCTAGGAAAGAGTCAAAGCTGAGTAACTGTGGATTCAGAATTTGGAAGTAAATCAGCTGTTTCAAATTGGGACTGAGTGGTGTTAAAAAAAAATGTTTTAGTCCAAATGAAGAGCCTGCCTGACTCTCTTATCTCCCTTGGTTGGAACTCCCCTCTGCCATCCCTGCCAATCCTCCAGATCAGAGGCGCTCAATAAATACCGCTGATGGATTGGATGGCCAAGGACAGGAGCCTCTACGGAGCCCTTGGGAACCTGTCTTAAAAGGTATTTCCCTGTTGCCTGGAATGTGGTATTCCACATTTCAACGAAGAGCAGTGATTCCCCCAGACTTTAATAACAATAACAACAACAACAATGATGGCATTTATTAAGCGTTTTCTATGTGCAAAGCACTGTTCTAAGTGCTGGGGAGGTTACAAGGTGATCAGGTTGTCCCACGGGGGGGCTCAGTCTTCATCCCCATTTCACAGATGAGGTAACTGAGGCCCAGAGAAGTGAAGTGACTTGCCCAAAGTCACACAGTTGACAAGCGATGGAACTGGGATTTGAATCCATGACCTCTGACTCCAAAGCCCAGGCTCTTTCCACTGAGCCACGCAAGAGCCCAATGGAAAGAGTCAGTGTAATAATACTATCTTTTTTCTAAATAGCACTTTTATTTTTCTAACGTGTTTTCACATCAGTTATTTAATTTAACCTCACAAGAACACTGTGAGGAAGGAGAAGGCAAAGATTATTATCCCCATTCTTCAGATGAGGAAACTGAGGCCCATAGATTAAGTGACTTGCCCAAGGTCACACAGCAAGGCAGGTGCAAACAGGCCCATGCTCATATCCCTAGACCCTGAAGACCAAATTGATAATCACAGTTCCATGATCTTCAGAGCAATCAAATCAAAGGGGGTCAATAACTTGTACTTCCCAAGCGTTTAGTACAGTGCTCTGCACACAGTAAGCACTCAATAAATACGATTGATTGATTGATTGATTTCCCGTAACATAACCATGCTGTTTAACTGCTCAATCAGTGAGAAGGAAGCAAGACAAAAACCCGGTGGGGGAAATCTGAGGAAATTTATGGTAAGGAAAACCATAGTCTCCTGTTCCTATGGGCATACAATCATTATAAACTGATGATGATGACAGTGGCAATACAGTATTAGAAAATTAGTTTACCCGAGGGACTAGGTACTTTACTGAGCATCTCCAACTCTGCTGTCTGTTTCTGAGAAACTGCTGTAAAGCTAAATTATTTCCATAGCAATTTTTAAAGCATTTTAAAAGAAAGGAGGTGAGGGTAGAAACTTCATTAAATTGTCAAACTTAACATATTGATTGAGAGGGTAATGTAGTATCCTTCCTGTCCATAACGTAGAGCACCATGAATGAGGAAAAAAAAATGCAGAGAGGAAAATGGCTGGGAACTCTACATAAAGTGAAGAAAATGCAATCTAAACAAAATAACAGTATTTCATCCCATGTAAATGGATATTTTTATATTCACAACATAAAACTGGGGAGAGTCTCTGCTGATAAGCCAATGCAGATGGATTCCTATATTTGGTTTGTTTACTTACGTTCGCAAAATTCAAATATTTTTTTTTAATTTCTGAAGAGAGGAATCTATTTTTTAAATTAAAATCGTGGCCAGGAGCACACAGGGACTGTAGAAGAAAAGCAATTTCACTTGCAATTTTCTAAAGGTTGAGAATATTAATAACAGAAAAGGATTTCCAAAGTTGAACAAAAAATGATTCCATAGCAAAGAAAGATGTAACAATATAAGAAGAAACACACTCCCCCCCATACATATGCACATACACACACACTTGTGAATTCTTTAAGCATATTTCACAAAATCAGATTACGGGATATTATTCTCCTTTTGTTTGTTTTCATACCTCACAAAATAAAGGATCGTAGATTTTACTCCAGATTTCAAAAAGGTCATCACTTGTGAATCCTGAATGCTTTGGTATCTCTTTCAGGAACTCCTGAAAGACACATATGAAAATACAGGAACCAGCAAGTGGATTAATGCACAGAGATTTATTCATTCCTTCAGTTGTATTTCTTGAACGCTTACTGTGTGCAGAGTACTGTACTAAGCACTTGGGAGAGTACCATTCAACAATAGAAAGACACATTCCCTGCCCACAGTGAGCTTACGGTCTAGAGGTGGGGAGACAGACTTTAATATAAATAAATTACAGATATGTACATAAGTGCTGTGGGGCTGGGATGGGGGAAGAACAAAGGGAGCAAGTCACGGAGATGCGGAAGGGAATGAGAGAAGAGGAAAGGGGTGGCTTTGGGAAGGCCTCCTGGAGAAGATAATAATAATAATAATGATGGCATTTGTTAAGCATTTACTATGTGCAAAGCACTGTTCTAAGCACTGGGGAGGTTACAATCAATCAATCAATCAATCGTATTTATTGAGCACTTACTGTGTGCAGAGCACTGTACTAAGCGCTTGGGAAGTACAAGTTGGCAACATATAGAGACAATCAATCAATCAATCGTATTTATTGAGCGCTTACTTTGTGCAGAGCACTATACTAAGCGCTTGGGAAGTACAAGTTGGCAACATATAGAGACAGTCCCTACCCAACAGTGGGCTCACAGTCTAGAAGTCTACAAGGTGATCACGTTGTCCCACGGGGGGCTCACAGTCTTAATCCCCATCTTACAGATGAGGGAACTGAGGCCCAGAGAAGTAAAGTGACTTGCCCAAAGTCACACAGCCGATAATTGGCAGAGTTTGGATTTGAACCCATGACCTCTGACTCCAAAGCCCGGGCTCTTTCCACTGAGCCACGCTGCTTCTCAAGATGTGCCTTCAATAAGGCTTTGAAGAAGGGGAGAGTAATAGTCTGTCAGACTTGAGGACAGAGGGTGTTTCAGGCCAGAGGCAGGATGTGGTGGAGAGGCTGGTGGCGAGGTAGGTGAGATCTCGCTTATTTATTGAGATTTATTGAGATTTAGCTTTAATTCTGTTTGTTCTGACGACTTGACACCTGTCCACATGTTTTGTTGTCTGTCTCCCCCTTCTAGACTGTGAGTCCGTTGTTGGGTAGGGACCGTCTCTAGATGTTGCCGATTTGTACTTCCCAAGCGCTTAGTACAGTGCTCTGACCACAGTAAGCGCTCAATAAATGCAATTGAATGAGTGAATCAAGGCACAGTGAGGTTACCATTAGGGGAGCAAAGTGGGCGGGCTGGGTTGTAGTAGAATAGCGAGGTGAAGTAGGAGGGAGCAAAGTGATGGAGTGCTTTAAAGCCAATGGTGAGGAGTTTTTATTTGATATATGCAACCAATAGCTTTTCTAATAGTATTTAATGTTTGTTCTGAATTTGATTCATTCATTCAATCGTATTTATTGAGCGCTTACTGTGTGCAGAGCACTGTACTAAGCACTTGTGCGAAGTACAAGTCGGCAACGTATAGAGACGGTCCCTACCCAACAACAGGCTCACAGTCTAGAAGGGGGAGACAGACAAAAAACAAAACATGTGGACAGGTGTCAAGTCATCAGAATAAACAGAAATAAAGCTAGATGCACACCATTAACAGAATAAATAGAATAGTAGATATGTACAACAGAGAAGCAGCGTGGCTCAGTGGAAAGAGCCCAGGCTTTGAAGTCAGAGGTCACGGGTTCAAATCCCGGCTCCGCCAATTGTCAGCTGTGTGACTTTGGGCAAGTCACTTCACTTCTCTGTGCCTCCGTTGCCTCATCTGGAAAATGGGGATTAAGACTGTGAGCCCCCCGTGGGACAACCTTGTAATCTCCCCAGCGCTTAGAACAGTGCTTTGCACATAGTAAGCGCTTAGCAAATACCATCATTATTATTATTATTATCACCTCATCAGCATCCCTGAAGACAGGTAATAATAATGAAGACAGAGCTCTTTGGACACATAAATAATCTAAGATAAAATGAATGTATATGTTAAATAAATGAGATTCAAGTGATTGCACCACTTTTTCACACTCCTAGTAGGGGTTACAGTTTGAAACTCCACCCCCCCCCCAGGTCCTCCCTGGAGTTCTGATCAATTCCAATCAAACTCTGGGGAAGGCAAATCTAGACCGAGGAGGATTCGGAACTGGAGAAACTTAGGGGACCAGGATCAGTTTGGTTTAGCATTAGCATCCCCAGGATATCTCAGATCTGCCTTTGGGCGCGGGGTAGGGTGAAAAAGACATTTCTCTAGGTTTTCAGCTTGGCTTAGTGGGAATCAATCAATCAATCAATCAATCGTATTTATTGAGTGCTTTCTGTGTGCAGAGCACTGTACTAAGTGCTTGGGAAGTACAAGTTGGCAACATATAGAGACGGTCCCTACCCAACAGTGGGCTCACAGTCTAAAAGGAAGAGCATGGGCTTTGGAGTCAGAGGACCTGGGTTTTAATTTCAGTTCCGCCTCTTGCCTGGTGCATGACCTTGGAGAAGTCTCTTCAACTCCCTGAGCCTCAGTTTCCTCAACTGTAAAATGGGGATTCAGTAGCTGTTCGCCCTCCTACTTAAACTGTGAGTCCTATGTAGGACAGGGACTGTGTACGAACTGATCATCTGGTATCTACTGTGGTGCCTGGTATAGTTAATAAATACATTTATACTGCTTAATAAATAATAATAATAATGATGGTATTTATTAAGCGCTTACTATGTGCAAAGCACTGTTCTAAGAGCTGGGGAGGTTACAAGGTGATCAGGTTGTCCCACGTGGGGCTCACAGTTTTAATCCCCATTAAACGAGGTAATAATAATAATAATGATAATAATAATAATGATGGTATTTGCTAAGATGAGGTAACTGAGGCACAGACTATTATTATGTGGGTGCAGGTGAGTCCTGATTAAAAACAATAACAATAATAATCAAGTACTTAAGTGTCAGGCACTGTTCTAAGTGCTGGGGTCGATACAAGTTAATTAAGGATACAGTCCCTGTCCCGTGGAGCAAATGAGGAGACAGACGGTGAAATGACTTGCTCAAGGTCACACAGGCAAATAGAGGCAAATCCTCAGGCTGGGATTAGACACCAGGTCCTCTATGTCCCAGACCCATACTCTTTTCATTAGGCCATGCTGCTGCTTTGATCTCCATGCACACTGAAGGAGGGTCATTCAGTCAATCGTATTTATTGAGCGCCTACTGTGTGCAGAGCACTGTACAAAGCGCTTGGAAATGACAGTTCAGCAACAAATCAGTGAAGCTTTAGTGTGTGCTAAATTACCAAGGCAGATTGTTACGAGCGGTACACATTAGTGGATTCCTCTTGTCAAATTAGGCAGGGGGAGCCTAATTTGTGTAAAGTATGCCAATCTTCTTTGAAAGGCCATATATTACTATCATTACCAGACAACAGATAGTGAATGAGTTGTGTTGCCTGAATGCATTTTGCTATATGAGGTGCACTAGCATATTCAAACTATTTATTTTGTTAATATGTTTGGTTTTGTTGTCTGTCTCCCCCTTCTAGACTGTGAGCCCACTGTTGGGTAGGGACCGTCTCTGTATGTTGCCAACTTGTGCTTCCCAAGCGCTTAGTACAGTGCTCTGCACACAGTAAGCGCTCAATAAATATGATTGATTAGTACAGTGCTCCGCACACAGTAAGCACTCAATAAATACGATTGAATGAATGAATAGCATATGAGGTTAAGAGGAATTCAAGCTTGGACAACTAAGTCACCTAGTGTATTTTAAAAAAGGGTCCTGGCTTGGTAGTGGAAATTATTTTAATTTCAAGGAAGAAAGTTGGCTCAGATATGGTGCTCTCCCCAGTTGGCTTAGAGTAGTATATTAATTTTTATTCCATTCGTCCTTAGGAATCAATCCATCAATCGTATTTATTGAGCGCTTACTGTGTGCAGAGCACTGTACTAAGCACTTGGGAAGTACAAGTTGGTAACATATAGAGACGGTCCCTACCCAACAGTGGGCTCACAGTCTAGAAGGGGGAGACAGAGAACAAAACAGAACATATTAACAAAATAAATAGAATAGATATGTACAAGTAAAATAAATAGAGTAATAAATACATACAAACATATATACAGGTGCTGTGGGGAAGGGAAGAAGGTAAGGTGGGGGGGATGGAGAGGGGGAGGAGGGAGGAATGGGATGCAATTACCTATATAGGGAGCCAACTTGTTTAATAAGTTCCATATTCTTCTTAAATTGAGTCCTACACAGCCTAAGATGATGATGATGATGATGATAATTATGGTACTTGTTAAGCACTTACTATGTGCCAAGCACTGTTCTAAATGCTGGCTCAGTGGAAAGAGCGCGGGCTTGGGAGCCAGAGGTCATAAGTTTTAATCCTGGCTCTGCCACTTGTCAGCTGTGTGACTTTGGGCAAGTCACTTCACTTCTCTGGGCCTGTTACCTCATCTGTAAAATGGGGATTAAAACTGTGAGCCCCACGTGGGACAACCTGATCACCTTGTATCCACCCCCAGCGCTTAGAACAGTGCTCGGCATATAGTAAGTGTTTTTAACAAATGCCATCATTATTATTATTGTTATTAAGTGCTGAGCACTGTTCTTAGCGCTGATCAGATGCATACATAAGGCATAAGAAGTGCCTGAGTCAGAGCAGTGGTCCAATCAGTCCAGTTTTCCATTTGAGGCAAACCCTTTTGGAGATAATGGAACTTCCAGATGTTGAGTGGAGCAAAGTGATAATCACCTATCCTATCAATCAAGAGTATTTATTGGGCACTTACTGTGTGTAGAATGCAGTCCTATGCTCTTGGGAAAGTTTGATACAACAGAGTTGGTAGACATGATCCCTGCCCACAAGGAGCTTAAAGTTTAGAAGTGGAGACAGGGGAAATGGCAGAATGTAAGGATATGTACAAAAGTACTCTAGGCTGAGAGTGTGGTGAATATCAAATGCTTAAGGGATAAAACAAATATGCTGATCCCCATCCTCGTGGCTAGAGATGGACAGAGTAACATTTTTCCTCCAATAAACCCAAAGAGCCTTTTGAGAATGAATGTATCCAAATTCTACTCGAATGTACTGTTATTTTCTTCTTGTAAAACTTCTGTAGTGATGAATTCTATATGGACATATATTACCACTGTGTGAGAAGTGTTCTCTTTTGTTTTGAATCTAGCACCTCCATGCTCCGGTGTTTCGGGATTTGGTAATAACAGTTGGGTGGTTCCCCTAGCCAACAATTTTCATGATTGAGAAGCAGCGTGGCTCAGTGGAAAGAGCACGGGCTTGGGAGTCAGAGGTCGTGGGTTCGAATCCCAGCTCTGCCACATGTCTGCTGTGTGACCTTGGGCAAGTCACTTAACTTCTGAGCCTTAGTTACCTAATCTGGAAATGGGGATTAAGACTGTGAGCCCCATATGGGACAACCTAAGTGGGGGTCTGGGCAGCATCCCATGGGGTGTTTGGGGCATCCACCCTGCCTTCCCTTTGTCACTGTAGAGAAGCAGCATGGCTCGGTGGAAAGAGCCCGGGCTTTGGAGTCAGAGATTAAGGGTTCAAATCCTGGCTCCACCAATTTCCAGCTGTGTGACTCTGGGCAAGTCACTTCACTTCTCTGTGCCTCAGTTACCTCATCTGTAAAATGGGGATTAAGACTGTGAGCCCCCCATGGGGCAACCTGATCACCTTGTAACCTCCCCGGTGCTTAGAGCAGTGCTTCCCTACCCCAAAACACCTGTATATATGTATATATGTTTGTACATATTTAGTACTCTATTTATTTATTTATTTATTTTACTTGTACATATCTATTCTATTTTATTTTGTTAGTATGTTTGGTTTTGTTCTCTGTCTCCCTTTTAGACTGTGAGCCCACTGTTGGGTAGGGACTGTCTCTATATATTGCCAATTTGTACTTCCCAAGCGCTTAGTACAGTGCTCTGCACATAGTAAGTGCTCAATAAATGATTGATGATGATGATGATAGTAAGCACTTAATAAATGCTATCATCATTATTATTATTATAACCTGATCACCTTGGATCCCCCCCAGCGCTTAGAACAGTGCTTCACACATAGTAAGCACTTAACAAATGCCATCATCATTATTATGATTTGGTTTAATTGTGCCCCCTTCAGTCTCCTTTTCTTCAACATGGTGTCCTAATCGCTCCAGTCTCATTATACTAATGCTCCACCTCCCCGTGGTGTATAGCCCTTCCTCCTAAACTGTGTAGCTTTACAAGGGAAAATGACGACAGACTAATGATAAACAGTCTAAAGGCCAATGGGAGGAGGTGCCATTTGGTGATAGGAAAAAAAATGGTTCACTGAGAGTGTTTTCCAAAACTCAATCACTAAATCTCTGGTGAATACGAGAGAATGGGGCTTGGTCAGGTTCAGAAATAATCCCAGGCTTTAGGGCCCCTGGGGAGGGAGGTGTATGGGATTGGAGAAGTTTACACCAGCTCATGACAAGGGAAGGGCAGAGAAGGGGACAGTAGGTATTTATAGTGTAGAGTTGGATATTGATATATTTCAAGGACATTGAAATTTCTCTAAGTACTGTTTTTCTGATTGGTTTGGCATAAAACCTTCGACATGTTGGGTTCTGAACTTACCTGCATTCTGTGATTTTTAAGCAGCAACCATTAGCAAGCCTTGGGAAATGCCTCTTAAAAAGTGCTATAGGTGACAGTGATGAAAACATGAACAAATCAAGTGATTTTTTTTTTTCACCTTGTAGGGTTTGAGCCTCTTCTGGAAATCCTCTGTCTCCAAAGTTTCCTTCAGAAGTTCTTTAAAACGAGGGCATTTTAGAAAAGGAAGGTACAGCAACTGGTTGAAGAGAATAAAACATTCATTAGGCAGGAAGAGATGCTAAACTGTATGATGGTAAGAAAAAGCTAGGAAGGATAGAGTCACATGCCCAGCCTCAGCTGGGAAAACTGATTGGTACAAATAATGAATAGACTTACACTTTCATCCGAACTGATTGAAACATTTACTTTTGGAAAAGTAGTTTAGTAGATGAATATGTTTTCACACGTCTGCATTTAGCATGTATTTAGCTAATCAAATTATAAGGCTGGAAGCATTATTTAATCCATTGCTCGCTGTTGGACAAAACTGCCCAAAGCCACCCCCTGGATAATCTAACCCGAATAACTGAGAGTTGTAGGGTGCGTCAGTGATCGAAAATTATGCAATGGTATTTACGTTCCGGTCCTGTCATTGTGACGGGATAAAAGATGACAGTCAGTCCTGAGTGTTACAACACTAACAGCCAAAGAGTTGTATTATTGCAGTAATTTGTAGCTTTTCAAAAAGTGCAGTTTAGTAATCAAATGCTTTGTAATATGGAAACCATAAAGTGACAAAAATGACTTGCATTATATAGTTACTGCTACTTCGGCCCAAGGATATGCTGCTGTTAGAAACGAAAAGTTTCTGTTTAAGCATTCAGAAAAAAGAATCACTTCTAAAAACTCCTAGAGTGAAAGAGGAGTAACCAAATGGACCAGCTTCTTATTTCTTTCAAACTGCCGATGGAGAAAACTCAAGATAATTGGTTAAGGTGGGTTTATTCCTGTGCCTCCACAGGTGGCTTGTGTTTTGTGGAGGTCAGGCAATGGATTTTCATTCATTCAATCATATTTATTGAGCGCTTACTGTGTGCAGAGCACTGTACTAAGCGCTTGGGAAGTACAAGTGGGCAACATATAGAGATGGTCCCTACCCGACAACAGGCTCACGGTCTAGAAGATTTGACCTCTGTTGGCAGAAAAATCACTCTTCCTTTGGATAGTCCACCAGCAAGTTCCCTGCATGGCTTAGTGGAAAGAGCCCGGGCTTTGGAGTCAGTGGTTATGGGTTCAAATCCTGGCTCCGCCAATTGTCAGCTGTGTAACTCTGTGCTTCAGTTAGCTCATTTGTAAAGTGGGGATTGACTGTGAGCCCCCGTGGGACAACCTGATCACTTTGTAGCCTCCCCAGCACTTAGAACAGTGCTTTGCACATAGTAAACGCTTAATAAATGCCATTATTATTATTATTATTATTATTATTATTACTGACCTGATCTTCAGACACTGGCACTGTGTGGACTGGAATGGGTTGCCAGGGGATTTGGGGATTCCAAACACTGGTTCCCTTGGGTGGAAAGAGACCAGCAAGATTGGCCATGGCACTCATCAAGGTCCGGTCAATATCTGTGCTGCGAACATAAACCTGGAGAATAAAAACCCACAGAGATTGTTAGAAGGCGTCTTCATGGCAAGTACCACTGAGACAACTCTGGCCTCAGAGGAAAATAAAAACCAGTTGCCAATTCAGTGGGCTCACGTTCTTCTGAGAAATTGAGGGTGTAGCACAGAGTGCACTAGGGGTTCCTATAGTGATTTTATTCAGTGAGCTCATACGAAGGGAGAAGTCAAAATACCTGGAATTTATCGAAAGCTTCTTAGGAATTCAGAATGATCTCACATATATGGTGCGAGAGTCACCCAGTGTGTGTAAGTTATACAAGTTAAGCCCTTGTGGAAGGGGCCTTGGCAATTTCAGATACTAGAGAAACAATGTTATTCTTTCATAGTTAGCTACCATATTAAGAATTTTCTATGTCTTTAGCACTGTGCTAACCCAAGGAGTAATTATGAGGTAAATTGTAATTGACACTGTCCCAATCCCACATGGGGCTCCCAATCTAAGGAGGGGCATACAGGCACCTAGAAGAACAACAGTGAAATACAAAGCAACTGCTAAACTACAAATTCAACGTTCAACAAAATAAAGAGGAAAAAATGCAGTCTTCAGATCTTTTACAAATTCACTACCAGAGGTTCACTACACAGCAATTGTCCTGAGTCCTAAACTCACGCTCTTTCCACTAGCCCGTGCTGCTTCTCTTGGGCATGCTGCTTTTCACAACTCACAGGCTCTTCTCCTCCATCAACACAATGTTGTCCTCTTAACCTGAGTTCATTTATAAGTTAATTGTGCATTCTTAAATTTTGCTACTTAACTATGTGAGAAACATACAGTTAGCAATCTACAAGGAAAGTGGAGTTCTTTTACATTCCCAATTAAACTTCTTTTCCTGGGTATCCGGCATTAGTGTCCCCACTTCTAGATGGTGAACCCACTGTTCACCACTTTCCCCCAGCTCTTAGTAGAGTGCTCTGTACATTATAAGTGCCTATCAGCATAAAAAAAATGTAAGGTGTTTTTCACCATTTATAATCTCTTGCTGCAGTGGGAAAAGGAGTAACAAATTGATGACTCAGTGCAAAGCAAAGTCTGAAAGGAAAAACTCTCCCCTCTCCTTACCTCCCCAAAATCACCCTGCTCCAACTCTTACCTGATTCCGGTAATAAGAATCATTCAGGAAGTGTGAGTATGTTTTATGTAAAAACTGTCCAAGCTCATACTGCTGTTCCATGCCAACCTGGGAAAACATCAGTAAGAGTGAATGTCAGAAAACCATTGGTATAGAGTGGAATATTACCTTCAAAATTCTCTCTCTTGCTGTCTTTTTCCCCTCCTCATCTACTTTTCTTCACCCTCTTCTCTCTCCTTATCCTCCCGTACTTCCTATTCATTTCTCTAGGAATTCCTGAGAGCCAATTATGATAGTCCCAAGGGATTCCAAACAAGATGTGATGGAACATAAAGAAAACAAGGAAAATAGAAGAAAAATTAAAAAAATAGAAGAGTTTTTTTGCTATGGACTGTGTGAGGTCACAACTTTCAGTGTGCTGAACTATTTGTGAATAACGACTAAGAAAAAGGCATTGGTTTCTTTTTGGAAAGAGAAGAACTCTAGCATGCCCATCAAAGAGCTTGATTATCTTCGTCAGAACTAACTTCCCCCTTCTATCATCATCATCAATCATATTTATTGAGCGCTTACTGTGTGCAGAGCACTGTACTAAGCGCTTGGGAAGTACAAGTTGGCAACATATAGAGACAGTCCCTACCCAACAGTGGGCTCACAGTCTAAAAGACCGTGAATGAATGAATGCCTCATTGAATGAATGAGGCAACACACAAACTCAGCAAGATCAAATATATTCTTCTTTTCTACCTTAGTTGATCCATTTTAGAAATTTGAAGACTAGGTCTTAGTTGTTTAACACAAATCTACTAGTCAGTACTTGCTTTGGGGGTTTTATTAAACTACAGTGATTACTTGCTTTAATTTGAGCGTTCACACTGAGGGTTGTTCAATATTACCCAAAGAATCTGGAGCTCTTATACTTTAATATAGCAAAGAGAAGAAAATGAATAGATGGGGAGCAGTCTTAGAAAACACTCAGTTCCACTGACCGGAGTAAGCTGTCCAAATCCCTGTGGCCAAGCAGACTCCTTGTGAGGATCCATAGGAAATGTTTCGATGGGACTTCTATCACCATGTCGAAATACCTAAAAAAAAGGAATGGGAAATTGACTCTGAAAGTTGTTTTTGTCATTTTTCTCACCTGTTCCAGTAGGAGATTTTATTGAAAATCTAGCAGCATTTTTTTTCCAGAAATTGAAGAAACTCAGTTGTATATATCAATTAGGACAGGAGCTTATGCTCGTCTATTGTGAGTGAAAGCTTGATGCCTCTGATCCTTGAAAAGGCCCAACAATTGATTTTGTTAAAGTTATACTCATTAATTCTCACATTGCTTCTTGATTACACATACACTCAAAATCCTTTTCAGTATGGATTTAATAAGAGAAAGCATTAGAGAGGCTTCATATTACTGCGTTGGAACATTAGATGAATGCCTCATAAATACAAATCATTATTAATGAAATTTCATTGATTGTTTTCTAAATTGTACCTCAGGAAGCTACACCTTGCGCATTTGAAATGTATTACATTAGGTTTCCTTCTGGATTCTGAGTCACACAACCAATTAAAATGAACCAATTTTCAATCTATGAGAAGGAATGGAAGAACAATTTGAAATGAGCTGTGGTTGCCTTAATTTCTTTAAAGAAACTATTATCCTCTCTGAACTACAGTACTTGGAATAGATTTTACATTAGTAAAACTTATCCAGGTTCTCCATATTTCTGGAAACTGATTTTAAAGCATTTATTCTAACTTCCCTGTTTTTATTTGTCCCCTTTTAGTTCACTATCCAGCAGCTACTTAGGACTCCTCCTTTTCTCAATCAATGGTATTTGAGCACTTACTGTGTGCAAAACATTGTATTAAGCATTTGGGAGAATACAATACAGTAATAATAATAATAATAATGGCATGTATTAAGCACTTACTATGCACAAAGCACTGTTCTAAGCACTGGGGAGGTTACAAGGTGATCAGGTTATTCCATGGGGGGCTCACAGTTTTAATTCCCATTTTACGGATGAGGGAACTGAGGCACAGAGAAGTTGTGACTTGCCCAGAGTCACACAGCTGACAAGCGGCGGAGCAGGGATTTGAACCCATGACCTCTGACTCCAAAGCCCGGGCTCGTTCCACTGAGCCACGCTGCTTCTCAGTAGCAAAAATGTACTATTTCTGTAATAGTACTATTAATATAGTACATTTCTACTGTACTTCTGAGTACAGTAGAGATCAGACATGATCCCTGCCCTCAAGGAGCTTACAATCTACTGGGGAAGGCAGACTTTAAATTACAGTTAGGGAAGTGCGATATTATTAGTATATGTTCCTAAATGCTGATGAATCTTAGTGTGTAAGGGGTACAAACCCAAATGCATAGGTGATGCAGAAGGGAGGGCGAATAAGGTGGCGACCTTAGGCAAGTCACTTAACTTCTCTGGGCCTGTTACCTCATAGTACTTAACTTGCCCTATCTGAGATTTAGTACTCTAGTTCATTGTAAAAATCTCCTTTATTTAATATATACATTCATTTCATCTTAAATTATTTATGTGTCCAAAGAGCTGTGTCTTCATTATTATTATCTCTCTTCAGGGATGCTTCTAGACTGTGAGCCCACTGTAGGGTAGGGACTGTCTCTATATGTTGCCAACTTGTACTTCCCAAGCGCTTAGTACAGTGCTCTGCACACAGTAAGCGCTCAATAAATATGATTGATTGATTGATGAGATGGATCTTGTACATATCTACTATTCTATTTATTCTGTTAATGATGTGCATCTGGCTTTATTTCTATTTATTCTGATGACTTGACACTCGTCCACATGTTTTGTTTTGTTGTCTGTCTCCCCCTTCTAGACTGTGAGCCCGTTGTTGGGTAGGGACCATCTCTATATGTTGCCAGCTTGTACTTCCCAAGCGCTTAGTACAGTGCTGTGCACACAGTGAGCGTTCAATAAATACGATTGAATGAATGAATTAAATCTGGAAAATGGGGATTGACTGTGAGCCCCATGCTGGACAGGGACTGTGTTCAACCTGATAAGCTTGTATCTACCCCAACATTTAGTATAGTGCCTGGCATATAGTAAGCGCTTAACAAATTCCATTAAAAAAAAAAGTTCGAGAAGGTTTCTTGGGGGAGATATAATTTTAGTAGAGCTTTGAAGTTGTGGGGAGTGATGGGCTGTTGAATATGGAGGGATAGGGAGTTCCAGAACAGAGGGAACATGTGAGCAAGGTGTCAGGGTTGAAAGAGACAAGACTGAGGCCCAGTGCATAGGTTTGGTGTTAGAAGCGCCAAGTGTGCAAACTGAGTTGTAGTGGGGGACAAACAAGGTTAGGTAGAAAAGGGAGAGCTTTCTGAGTACCTAAAATCTAATGATAAGGAATTTGATGTACTGCCAATGAAGTTGTCATGCAATAATAATAATAATAATAATGTCATTTATTAAGCACTTACTAATTGCAAAGCACTGTTCTAAGCGCTGGGGAGCTTACAATAATAATAATAATGATAATGGCATTTATTAAGCTCTTACTATGTGCAAAGCACTGTTCTAAGTGCTGTGGAGGTTCCAAGGTGATGATGATGGTATTTGTTAAGCACTTACTACAAAGCGCTGTTCTAAGCGCTGGGCAATGAGTATTGTTCCAATGCTAACCAGCTGACTATGGGTCAAAACCTTTTATTTTTGGTGATTATCTCTTGTCAATTGATATTAAATAGAGCTCCTAGATAACACTGATTGAAAAAAACAAGAGAAATGTAATTACTGAGTCTTGACTGTAACAAGCAAATATGCTTGGAGATTGTGATCAGGAATGCACCATCTAATCTACCTTTCTCTGCTCCTCTACACTCCAAACTTTCTTCTAGTAATTCATTATGGACTGCTCATTCACACATTTATCCCAACTTTTCTCAAACCTAGTTATATTTTCATTCTACCCAACTAATTGGTGCTTAGTATAGTGCTCTGCACAGAGTAAGCACTCAAATACAGTTGAATGAATAAAGCATTCCCCATGCTTTTCACACTTTGTGTAAAGAAGAGTTTTGCTTGCTTAGAATCTATCTCCTTAGAGCTTATTTGGGTATCTCCTCATCCAGGTGTTATGGGGATTTGTGTGTAATTATCCATATTTGTCCTATCCACACCCAACAGGATTTTGTAGATTTCAATCACATCCTCTCTCAGCCTGCATCTTCCCATGCTAAGAAGCCCTAACCCTTGCCATCTATCCACATAAGGAAGCTTCTCGATTCCTCTGAGCATGTGTAGTTATCCTGTCTCTGTTTCCTTTTCAGAAGCTCTATTATATTTTTCATTCATTCAGTCGTACTTATTGAGCGCTTACTGTGTGCAGAGCACTGTACTAATGTAGAAATGGTCCCTACCCAACAACGGGCTCACAGTCTAGAAGGGGGAGACAGACAACAAAACAAAACAAGTAGACAGGTGTCGATACCATCTAAATAGAATCATAGATATATGCACCTCATTAATAAAATAGAGTAATTTGTGCAAATATACACAAGTGCTGTGTATATTTTCCTCAGTCTGTCACCCACAACTGCCCGCAGTATGTCCACCGTATTCCCAGGTGTGGGCGTGCATAGTTTTATGTAGTGGCAAAACTCTGTCTCTTATTTTCTGTACCTTTCCTGATAATGCCCAGCATTCAGCTGCTCTCTTTGGCTCCTGCTGGCCAGGGGGTCAAGTGATTTGGCAGAACTATTAACAGTGACCCTGATATACTTATTTTTTTTAATCATAACAGAGTTTGGAGTTTGTCATCATGTAATAATAATGTGGATCACTTCTCACTGTGTCTGTTATCCTGCACTGGTTCAAAATGAACAATAATGATAATGATGGCATATATTAAGCGCTTACTAAGCACTGTTCTAAGCACTGGGGAGGTTACAAGGTGATCAGGTGGTCCCATGTGGGGCTCACAGTCTTCATCCCCATTTTACAGATGAGGTAACTGAGGCCCAGAGAAGTGAAGTAACTAGCCCAGAGTCACACAGCTGACAAGTGGCGGAGCTGGGATTTGAACCCATGACCTCTGACTCCAAAGCCCGGGCTCTTTCCACTGAACCACGCTGCTTCTCTATGAATCTTATCCCCCTCCTTCCTCTCCCCCTCCACCCCCTCCATCCCCCCAGCCTTATCTCCTTCCCTTCCCCACAGCACCTGTATATATGTATATATGTTTGTACGTATTTATTACTCTATTTTACTTGTACATATCTATTCTATTTATTTTATTTTGTCAATATGTTTTGTTTTGTTCTCTGTCTCCCCCTTCTAGACTGTGAGCCCACTGTTGGGTAGGGACCGTCTCTATATGTTGCCAACTTGTACTTCCCAAGCACTTAGTACAGTGCTCTGCACACAGTAAGCGCTCAATAAATACGATTGATTGATTATCTGCCATTTTTTTCTAGCCAAATAATTTACCTTAAGGTCTTTCTGCAGTTTATTCCCATTTCTCCGGGCTGATTTTTTTTCAAAACATTGGTTGCACTGCTAACTCATTTGAACCATATTGCATAATCGTCGATCCAGTACTCAGGACCTCTTATGACTCTAGTAATTCAAAAACCATTCAGTTCTGATAACAGAAGATGATATAACTTTGGAGGTAGCATTATTTGGATGCATCAAACATGTCTTCCTCATATTCAGTTCATGAAAGTTAGGGCCGGTAGATGTGAACAAATATATTTAGAACTCAATTTTTTTTAGGGTGGTATTTATTAAGCACTTACTATGTCGCAAGCACTAGGGTAGATACAAGATAATTAGGTTGGATTTAGTCCCTTGTACCCTCATTGGGCTCACAGTCTAAGTAGGGTGAAGAACAACTGAGGCATGGAGAAGTTAAGTGACTTGTCTAAGGCCACCTGCCATTGAAAATCAATCAATCGTATTTATTGAGAGCTTACTGTGTGCAGAGCACACAGAGAAAATGATGATTAGAACCTAGGTCTTTTAGCTCCCAGGCCTGTGGTCTTTCCTCTAGGCCATCTCATCAAGCAGAAGGCTATTACTATTTGGCTGCACAATCCCTAGAGTCCAGAGATTTTTTTTTTTCCATTTTCCACATCACTGCCTATTTAAGGGATTTGAGAGATCAGTCAATTGATCGTATTTACTGAGTGCTTACTGTGTGCAGAGCACTGTACTAAGTACTTGGGGGAGTACAATATAACAGTATTAGAGAGTTGGTAGGCATGTCCCTGCCCACAACAAGCTGATATTCTAGAGGTAATTTGGTCCAACTCTGCCTCCAAACAGGGTGAAGACTGCGTCATATCACATAGTTGTCTATTATTTTCTTGCAGATCTTCTGCATTGGGGAGACTACATCTTCTCTTGGTCGCCCATTCCAATATTTCTCAACCTGATAGTCAAGACATTCCCCTTATAGCTAATTAAAATATCTCTTCATTTAATTTAAGCCTGTTCCTTTTATTTGGTCCTAAAACTGATCAGGATTCTCCCCATAAAAGCTTTTCATATATTTTTAAATAGTAATTGAGTCATTTTTTTGCCAGACTTAACTCGGATTCCTTCTGAGAATCCGTTTTATATTGATTTTTCTGAATCTTCTCCAGATTTTTTGCATTCTGTTTAGAGGTGATGACCAAAACTAAACCCAGTATGCTAATAGGGGTTTAACCAATTTAGAATGCAGTATACCTCCCTACACTTATATGTACTGCTCAAACAGGGGGTGGCTATAAGGGTCCTATGATAGAAGTAAAAATACTACCCTTGCCATCAAGGAGTTGACAGTCTAACAGGGGAGATAAACACAGTATTATTGACAGTTTGGGGAAAGAAAGACAGAGCCTGTAAAGAAAATGAAAAGGTAGATACAGGAATAAAAAGTAGTAAAGTCCATGAATTGACCTGTTCATAAGTGCTATAAGGTAGATATAATAATAATGATGGCATTTATTAAGTGCTTACTATGTGCAAAGCACTGTTCTAAGTGCTGAAATGTGAACAACACAATGTAGATATATTCTAAGTGCGTAGATGATAATTGGGAGGATATGACCTAGTGAGAAGAAAAGTCATCTGAAGGAAGTGGTATTTTAAAAGGGCTTTAATAATCATACTATTTGTTAGGTGCTTATTTTGTGCCAGGCACTCTACCAGCGCTTAGAACAGTGCTTTGCACATAGTAAGTGCTTAAGAAATACCATCATCATTATTATTACTAAACCCTTGGGGTTAGATACAACATTATTGTTATTATTAACAATTCTTGTTATTATTAACACAGTCTTCTACACTGTGAGCTCTTCTAGACTGTGAGCCCACTGTTGGGTAGGGACCATCTCTATATGTTGCCAACTTGTACTTCCCAAGCGCTTAGTACAGTGCTCTGCACACAGTAAGCGCTCAATAAATACAAGGACGTGGGCCGGGGGTCGACGGCGGGACAGGAGAGAAGGAGGCCCAGTGAGGAGGTTAGCGGCGGCAGAGGAGCGGAGGGTGCGGGATGGGCTGGAGAAGGAGAAAAGGGAGGTGAGGTAGGAGGGGGCGAGGGGATGAACAGCCTTGAAGCCGAGAGTGAGGAGTTTTTGCTTGATGTGTAGGTTGACAGGCAGCCACTGGAGATTTTTGAGGAGGGCGGTGACATGCCCAGAGCGTTTCTTTACAAAGGTAATCCGGGCAGCAGAGTGAAGTATAGACTGAAGCGGGGAGAGACAGGAGGAAGGGAGTTCAAAAAGAAGGCTGATGCAGTAATCCAGTAGGGAAAGGATGAGAGATTGCACCAGCATGGTAGTGGTTTGGATGGAGAGGAAAGGGCAGATCTTGGCGATGTTGTGGAGGTGAGACCGGCAGGTTTTGGTGACCCTTCATTCGCACTCAGTTGACAGTAGTAAAATCATAAATAATAAATAAATAACGTTGGTATTTAAGCGCTTACTATATGCCAAGCTCTGTTCTAAGCGCTGGGGTAGATACAAGGTCATCAGGCTGTCCCACATGGGGCTCCCAGTCTTAATCCCCATTTTCCAGGTGAGGTAACTGAGGCCCAGAGAAGTGAAGTGACTTGCCCAAAGTCACACAGCTGACAAGTGGCAGAGCTGGGATTAGGACCTACGACCTCTAACTCTCAAGCCCATGCTCTTTCCACTAAGCCACACTGCTTCTCTATGAACTTCTATGAGCTTCTCATGCTTCTAGTATGACAAGGCCATACTTTAGTCAGCTGGGACAGATTCAGATTCTTTACTGAACTCTTAGGAGAGTGTATCTGTTTCTTCCCTCATCTATGTAGTCTGTTGATTTTTACTGTGGAAAGAAATTTATTTTGGTATCATTTGTTCTTGACACAAAAGCTCACCCAGAGAAGATGATCTATTTATGCCAGATGCCCAATTAATCGCTTGTCCTCATGGCTTTTTGCTGTTGGGCAAGGCTTCAATAATTAGCTGTTCAAGCCTAAAACAAAATGTTCCATCCATTCTTTGGCTTCTATACTCCATCGGCTGCTTGCCCCTCACTTTGTCTCTCTTTTTCTCCTCCTGGACTCCTATTTGCACTTAGCTCCTCCTAAGCGAACCACCTAACTGTATGGAATTCATCTGTGAAAATCCCATCTTTGGCCCATTGCTTATATCTTTCCTCTGCATAAAATGAAACCTCTCCACCACTCGGCCAAACCATAACCCTCTCTTTCTTCCTTCAGAGTCCTCCCAAAAGGCCACCTCCTTCAAGAAGCATTCCCTAATTAATCCCCTACCTTCCTGATTATGCCCTCCCTCCACACATCCGCCAAGCTAGCTCTCTTCCTCCCTTCAAAGCCCTACTGAGAGCTCACCTCCTCCAAGAGGCCTTCCCAGATGAGCCCCCTTTTTCCTCTCCTCCTCCCTGCCAGACCCCTGCCCTACCTCCTTCCTCTCCCCACAGCACCTATATACATGTTTGTACAGATTTATTACTCTACTTGTACATACTTAATATTCTATTTATTTTGTTAATGATGTGCATTTAGCTTTAATTCTATTTGTTCTGACGACTTGACACCTGTCCACATGTTTTATTTTGTTGTCTGTCTCCCCCTTCTAGACTGTGAGCCCGTTGTTGGGTAGGTACTGTCTCTACATGTTGCCAACTTGTACTTCCCAAGTGCTTAGTACAGTGCTCTGCACACAGTAAGCGCTCAATAAATACGATTGAATGAATTAATGAATCATGCCACTCCACCACCCACCTCAGCAGTCATTTATATGTTTATTTGCTTATTTATGTTTTTTTCTCATTTGACTTTATTATCAGATAAATTATCTTCCAAACTTACTGAATGTTTGGAAATTTTTGTCTCATATGATGTGCATTTAGCTACAATTCTATTTGTTCTGACGACTTGACACCTGTCCACATGTTTTGTTGTCTGTCTCCCCCTTCTAGATGTGAGCCCGTTGTTGGGCAGGGACCGTCTCTGTATGTTGCCAACTTGTACTTCCCAAGCGCTTAGGACAGTGCTCTGCACACAGTAAACACTCAATAAATATGATTGAATGAATGAATTATGCCACTCGACTACTCACCTCCGCATTCATTTATGTTTATCTGCTTACTTGTGTTTTTTTCTCATTTGACTCTATTATCAGAGAAATTATCTTCCAAACTTACTGAACGGTTGGACATTTTTGTCTCTCATATTAGATCAAAAGCTCCCACATCTTCCTCGAGTGTATGTAATCCAAGCACTCAGTAGGTGTTCAATAAAAGCTATTTATGACAATAATAATAATGATGGCATTTGTTAAGCGCTTACTATGTGCAAAGCACTGTTCTAAGCTCTGGGGAGGATATGAAGTGATCAGGTTGTCCCACGTGGGGCTCACAATCTTAATCCCCATTTTACAGATGAGGGAACTGAGGCCCAGAGAAGTGAAGTGACTTGCACAAGGTCACACAGCTGATAATTGGCAGAGATGGGGTTTGAACCCATGACTTCCTCCCTCTTCCTCCCTTCAAGGCCCTATTGAGAGCTCACCTCCTCCGGGAGGCCTCCCCAGACTGAGCCCCTTCCTTCCTCTCCCCCTCGTCCCCCTCTCCATCCCCTCCTTCTTACCTCCTTCCTTTCCCCACAGCACCTGTATATATGTATATATGTTTGTACATATTTATTACTCTATTTATTTTACTTGTACATATCTACTCTATTTTATTTTGTTAGTATGTTTGGTTTTGTTCTCTGTCTCCCCCTTTTAGACTGTGAGCCCACTGCTGGGTAGGGACTGTCTCTGTATGTTGCCAATTTGTACTTCCCAAGCGCTTAGTACAGTGCTCTGCACATAGTAAGCGCTCAATAAATACGATTGATGATGATGATAATGATGATGATGACTTCTGACTCCCAAGCCTGGGCTCTTCCCATTGAGACATGCTGCTTCCTGGTGACCTGCCTCCTGTCCCCCACTCCCTTCTGCCTGAAACGGGGTTATTCAATCATATTCCTTGAGCGCTTACTGCATGCAGAGCACTGTACTTAGCGCTTGAGATATGAGATATAAGCAGCAAGGAATGAGGAGGGGAAGCTGGGCAAGTACACACCTTTAGATAAACATTATCACTATCTCGAAAGAGGCTGACTCTGGCGTAAGGGGTGAGGTGTAAGGGCTGGGTAAATCATGAGTGGAAAGAAAGAAGGCTGACTCTTGGGGTGTGGTTTAGATTCTGGAGGCCCAGTCTGCCCTGGTTTTGGGCCAGCAATGGGTACTTGGGGCCCCTCCTAGCCCTGACCTGGGCCTAGAAATGGCCTCTTCGTGTCCTACCCACCACCAATCTCGGCAGGGAGTGGGCACGGAAAACAGGCTCCCTGCCAACCCCTGATTTTTTGCCCAGAGAAGCTCTTCCTTGCTCATTCATTCATTCATTCATTCATTCATTCATTCAATCGTATTTATTGAGTGCTTACTGTGTGCAGAGCACTAAGCCCTTGGGAAGTCCAATTTGGCAACATCTAGAGACGGTCCCTACCCAACAGCGGGCTCACAGTCTCGAAGGGGGAGACAGACAACAAAGCAAAACATATTAACAAAATACAATAAATAGAATAAATATGTACAAATAAAATAGAGTAATAAATCCATACAAACATATGTACATATATACAGGTGCTGTGGGGAAGGGAAGGAGGTAAAGGGGGCGGGGAGGGGGAGGAGGAGGAGGGGGTGTGCCTGTGTTTCCCCATTCCCACACCACGGAGAAGCAGCGTGGCTCAGAGGATAGAGCCCAGGCTTTGGTGTCAGAGGTCATGGGTTCAAATCCCGGCTCCGCCAGTTGTCAGCTGTGTGACTTTGGGCAAGTCAGTGAACTTCTCTGGGCCCCAGTTACCTCATCTGTAAAATGGGGATGAAGACTGGGAGCCCCCCGTGGGACAACCTGATCACCTTGTAACATTCTCAGCGCTTAGAACAGTGGCTTTGCACATAGTAAGCACTTAATAAATGCCATCATCAGTGTTATTATTAAATGTACCCAACACTTACACCTCCCAGTTTCCATTTGTCTATGTGCCTGCGTGTGGCGGGGGGTTACAGAGGGGTGGCCTTTACTGTGTCTATGTGTTTCAGCCCTGCCTCATACCCAAAATGAAATATTGGCACCCCAGGTTAAAGGAAGCTTTGCACCTTCTTTTCTCAGTGTAAAAATCTCATCTCTTATTAGCAGCAGTGCCCAGATGGCAATAATTCTTTCTTTTTTTCTTTTTTTCTTTTTTTTTTTTTTTTTACTAAGGCTTCCCTGTTCCCTGGGTTCCACTCTAGGTAACAGAGACACTGGGGCTTTTGGGGGGGTTAGGCTGAGGGGATGAAGTAGTTGTTTTGAAGATCTTTAGTTTATTTCTACTTGACCACCGCGTCATTTCCGCAAGGATATTTCCATTCTTTCTCCAGTGTTTCGCCTGTCTGTCTAATTTAGATTGTGATCTTCCAACATGTTGACCACATCTAATTCTACTGTCAGTTCAGAGCCCAGTATGGTATAAGGATTCAGAAACTGGAGCTGGTGATGTGTTTAAAATCAGGAGAATTTCAAGTTTGTTGTGGTTTAAATTTGTTTCATCTCAAAAATAGCGGGAAATATTCAGCTCATTGCATGGCCTAGTGGGAAAGAACATGGACCTTGGCATCAGGGGACCTGGATTCTGACCCTGACTCTGCCTCTTCCCTGATGTGTGACCTTGGGCAAGTCACTCCATTTCTCTGCCTCACTTTGCTCATCTATAAAATGGGGATTAAATAGCTTTTCTCCCTCCTACTTAGACTGTGAGCCCCACACACCACAGGGACTGTGTCCAATCCTTTTTCAATCTTGTATCTTCCCCAGGGCTTAGTACAGTGCTCATCATATAGTAAGCCCCTTAACAAATACCACTATTTTTTTTCTTCAAATTCATTCATTCATTCAATCATATTTATTAAGCGCTTACTGTGTGCAGAGCACTGTACTAAGCACTTGGGAAGTACAAGTTGGCAACATAGAGACAGTCCCTACCCAACAACGGGCTCACAGTCTAGAGGGGGGAGACGGACAACAAAACTAAATATGTGGACAGGTGTCAAGTCATCAGAATAAACAGAAGTAAAGCTAGATGCACATCATTAACAAAATAAATAGAATAGTAAATATGTACAAGTAAAATAGAGTAATAAATCTGTACAAACATATACAGGTGCTGTGGGGAGGGGAAGGAGGTAGGGCGAATCTCTATAAAACATCAGTGATTTCCTTCGTAAATGTTTATGCTGTTTTCCATTACCAGAACGTGCATATTAAACTCCGAGAACTTGGTAACAGAGTTGGTTATGGCCTGGGAATAAACTGGGCACTTTCTGAAGCATTTAATGAACACTTACGTTGTGAAAAGCACACATTTGTGAGATCAGACGCAGTCCCTCTCCCACTCAGGGTTCACAGGCTATTTTATCCCCATTTTATTGATGAGGAAACCGAGGCCCAGATGGGTGTTGATCTGCCCAAGGCAACAAAGTAGGCAATTGAGAGAACTTGGGCTCGAACTTGATGGTCCTGATTCCGAGCCCCAAGATCTTTCCACTAGGCCACACTGTTTATTCAAAAACCTTGTTACTGGTTTGTATATTACTAATGTCACTTCTTTTCCTCCTTGTTGCCCAGCATTTGACTATCTCTCTGCCCATTGGTACTTTTCATCAGAGAAAATGAGCTGCCACATCACCCATTCCCCTTCTCCCTCCCTGTACTGTCCAAAGCGGGATGTGTTCTGTGGGCAAGAATTTCTTGTCCTCAAGTGCACCGGGCTGTCCAGCTACTACCTATTAAATCAAGCTCTCTGTTTTGAAATCAGTTTCTTCATTGTGCCAGTGGCAGGCCTGGCTTCATTTTTGTTGCTGCCCACGTTTTGCTTGGGAGTTAGCCAGTGGTAGATTTCCTAATAGGCCAAGTAGGCCCTGACTAGAAGCAAATCAGCTGCGGGGAGGGGGGCGATCCTTTGAAAAGAAAACTTTTATGTTCATAATTTGTGCTTTCCCAGTAATTGTTTTTCATGGTAGTTTGTTCCCTACGGTCTAAGCACACTGCGACATAGATACCTTGCAAGGAATTCTGTGTTTGATTATGGGAGTCCAGAAGTGAGCTTGTCACATGAGTGAGAGAGAATTAAAAAAAAAAACAAACCTTAAGGGTGGCAATAAAGCCAAGGAGAGGCACTAAACTACACGTGTACAGGTGGCCCAGCAACAAATCTTCCCTGTTAACAGCTGTGCCTAGCCTATGTCGGAAGCGTAATAATATAATAATGGTGGCATTTATTAAGCACTTAGTATGTGCAAAGCACTGTTCTAAGCACTGGGGAGGTTACAAGGTGATCAGGTTGTCCCACGGGGGGCTCACTGTCTCAATCCCCATTTTACAGATGAGGTAACTGAGGCCCAGAGAAGTTAAGTGACTTAACTGAGGCCCAGAGAAGTGAAGTGACTTGCCCAAAGTCACACAGCTGACAACTGGCAGAGCTGGGATTTGAACCCATGACCTCTGACTCCAAAGCCCAGGCTCTTTCCACTGAGCCACGCTGCTTCTCGTGTAGTTATGTGTAGTAATTATGTAGTAGTTATGTGTAGTCTCGTGTAGTTATGGCAGAGAAGCAGCATGGCTCAGTGGAAAGAGTACGGGCTTTGGCGTCAGAAGTCATGGGTTCAAATTCCGCTCTGTCAATTAGCTGTGTGACTTTGGGCAAGTCACTTAACTTCTCTGGGCCTCAGTTCCCTCATCTATAAAATGGGGATTAAGACTGTGAGCCCCACAGGGGACAACCTGATCATCTTGTATTCCCCCCACAACAGTGCTTTGCACATAGTAAGCTCTTAACGAATGCTATCATTATTACTATGGCACTGGAGTGGCCATTCATCTACCTTTTTACCAATTTGGCTTTCACCTATTCTGTTCCCTGTCTCATATGAATATGGCATCGGGTGCTTTATGATTGTATTTTTTATCATGAGCCCCCCTAATCTTCCCTCCACTGGGTTATTTACCGAGTTCGATGGCTAGGAAGTGGTGCCCGGGTTAAGAGGAACCTGAGAAGGGAATACAATGACTCTGGAACAAATGACCTAAAAGGCATAGACAGATTTTAAACAGACCTGGAGTTTGTACAAGTGACTGCCTATTCCTTGTGAATTAACCCTCTATTATACCTGCTGAAAACTGCCGAGCTTTTGTTTGTCTAAGGCAGACAGACTAGCAAGCAGGTAAAAGGATGAGACACCTGATGAGTGATTTTCTTTTCAGGCTGAAATCCCTTCCAATCCAGGCCGGCTGAGCCAGGAGTAGAACATGGGAGAAAGCCCGGAAAATCATCAAGAAGGAATATGGAGCGAGAGGGAGGGAGGGAGACTGGCTTATCTTGGCAGTTACTCTGTGAACTTACTCTGGGCAAAGCCATGTACTCAGAATTGGGGTAGATGCGAGATAATCAGATTAGACACAGTCCTGGTCCCACATGGGATTCAAAATCTAACACCAACGATTCTCAATCTAATCTGTATTTACATATTATTTCAATCAATCAATCAATCAATCGTATTTATTGAGCACTTACTGTGTGCAGAGCACTGTACTAAGCGCTTGGGAAGTACAAGTTGGCAACATATAGAGACGGCCCCTACCCAACAGTGAGCTCACAGTCTAGAAGGGGGAGAGGTTTATTTTTTTATTTTTTATTTTTATTTTTATTTAATTTTTGTTTTTTATTATTATTATTCATTATTATTCATTATTTTGATTGTTTATTTAATTTCAGGTTTATGACATCAGAGCTCACTGTACAATCCCAGGCTCCTAAAGTATTACATAACCCCACCTCCATAACACCTGCTGGAGTTTCCTGTGAGGGCAACACAAGTGTGTGTTTGTGTGTGTGTGACACATCCATATCAATATATGTATGTATCTATCTTTTCGGTTTAAAAGATGAAATTTACTGATGGTGAGATTTTATCGGTATGCGTGTGGCTGTTAAGACCAATGCATGACCATCATTCTCTTCTGGAATACGTGCGTGAACAACTGAACTCCGACAAATTGGTTCTCCGGAGTGCCTGATGCCAATCACGTTCCTCCCTGCTGGATGCCACAATCTTTCTGAAATTTCTGTTTCTTGTGGCTAGGTATGCCTTGGTTTTTTTGTCTTCTGCTGCTCTCTCCCAGCTTTCCGCTGGTATGCCGCATCGCTTAAGCTTTGGCTTCATTGTCTTTTCCGAGTCTGGGCAACATATAGGGCACGGTCCAGGCAAAGAGAGAGCTGGGTGTTATTTTTACCTATGGATGGGACTTTGGGCAAGTCACTATGTGTGCCTTAGTTTCTCCACATAGGGCAGAAATAGTTATTCTCATTTATGTCCTGAAAGTTCTGAGGGTTCAAGAGGTAATACCTGGAATGTGGGGTGAATTCCATGGAGAGAAAGTGCTTAATAGGTGCAGAAATAATCCTTCCTACACTGGCAGATTTCCTTGTCTGAGTCCTCGGCTGAATTGACTCAGATCAATCCATCAATTTGTCTCTAAGCAAATTTCCCAGGGCTCCCGGTGCTTCCTTTTCTTCCTCGTCTTTCATCTTCTCTCATGTTCCCAGTCACACCTTTCTCTTAGCTCAGCAAAGGAGGGTGTTTCATTTATAATTAGCCTAGCTGGTTTTTCTACTCTGGAATTAATTTGCCTCTATGAAACTCGAAAACTCCAGGACTTCCTGGAAAGGGTTTCCCTCCCTCGTGCAAGCGTCTCCCTACATTTAAATTCCATCCCACATTTATTTGCAAGTGCTATTATATATCCAAATCTGGTCTCACTGGACAGTACCTTATGGGAGCTTTTTTGCCTTGATAAATAGACGAAGACGATGGTCTTTTCCATTGCAAACTTTAAATAAAATAACCAGGCAAAATTAACACAAGTTAAAAAGGTTGGGGCTTGAAAGAAATTAGGCTGGATGAAAACAAAATTAGGCAGTGGAATTGTATCTATTTAAAACTATGATTCCCTGTAATAGAATAAAGTTTCTTCAGGATTCAGGTACATGCTGTGATCAAATGCAAAGGCACTGTAATGTTGGGTGTATTTTACAAGTTTACAATATCTGAAGGCCTTAGTTGCTGACCTGTTTTCAAGGTTAAATAATTGGAATTCATTTAAACTAAGATTTTAAGGTTCACTGAAACCCAGAACATTGACTTTAGTAATTAAATACATCAAGCCAAACAATGGGACAGCAAAAAAAAAAAAAAAAAAAATCAACAGTTGAGTCTTGTTTTTGATATTTTTTTTTAAATCCTAAATTTGGCCAAAACAGAGATTCATAATTCCTGAAGTTTCATGCTTATTTCGCGTGTTTAAAATCATCTTTTTATTCAGCGAAAACAGTTGATTAAGAATTGTTTCATAATGGGCAAAAGAAGTGCTAAAATGGTAGATTCGCTAGTTGCAACTCTACTTTGCGAGAAGTGCTTGGGGTAAGTACTTCTATTTTGTAAAAAGGACCACCACTTTGATTTACATTTCAGTTTGATGTAACTACGAAAGCAAGATGACTAGTGGAAAAAAACATACAGTTTGGATGGCTTTTTTGGCATATGCAATTTTGGGGTGAGTTTCATGGAGACAGATGAATATGGGTGGCCAATCAGTAGACCGTGATTAGGTCTCATTCTGCTGCCAAATGTCAGCAAAGAATAGCATTTGTTCTAGTTGTGATATAACAAATTTTTGCAACATGTTTTGATAATAATAATAATGATGGTATTTGTTAAGAGCTTACTACATGCCAAGCACTGTTCTAAGCGCTGGGATAGATACAAAGTGATCAGGTTGTTCCATGTGGGGCTCCCAGTCTTAACTCCCAGTTAACAGATGGAGGTAACTGAGGGACAGAGAAGTTGTTAGAGAAGCAGTGTGGCTTAGTGGAAAGAGCCCGGGCTTCGAAGTCAGAGGTCATAATAATAATAATAATAATAATATAATAATAATAATAATAATGGTATTAAGCGCTTACTATGTGCAAAGCACTGTTCTAAGCGCTGGGGGAGATACAAAGTGATCAGGTTGTCCCACGGGAAGACTCAGTCTTAATCCTCATTTTACAGATGAGGTAACTGAGGCACAGAGAAGTGAAGTGACTTGCCCAAAGTCACACAGCTGACAATTGGTGGAGTTGGGATTTGAACCCATGACCACTGACTCCAAAACCCGGGCTCTTTCCACTGAGCCACGCTGCTTCTCATGAGTTCTAATCCCAGCAATGCCACTTGTCAGCTGTGGGACTTTGGGCAAGTCACTTCTCTGGGCCTCAGTTCCCTCATCTGTAAAATGGGGATTAAAAGTGTGAGCCCCATGTGGGACAACCCAATTACCTTGTACCCCCTCAGCGCTTAGAACAGTGCTTGGCACATAGTAAGCGCATAACAAATGCCATCATTATTATTTTTTTAGAGGAGCAGAGTGGCTCAGTGGAAAGAGCCCGGGCTTTGGAGTCAGAGGTCATGGGTTCTAATCCCGACTCCGCCACTTGTCAGCTGTGTGACTTTGGGCAAGTCACTTCACTTCTCTGGGCCTCAGTTACCTCATTTGTAAAATGGGGATGAAGACTGTGAGCCCCCTTTGGGACATCCTGATCACCTTGTAACATCTCTAGCATTTAGAACAGTGCCCAATCAATCAATCGTATTTATTGAGCGCTTACTGTGTGCACAGCACTGTACTAAGCGCTTGGGAAGTACAAGTTGGCAACATATAGAAACGGTCTCTACCCAACAGTGGGCTCACAGTCTGCCCAGGTCACCCAGTAGTGGAGATGGTACTAGAACCCAGACCTTCCGACGCCTAACCCGGGCTCTTTCCCCTAAGCCATGCTGCTTCTCAGCAGTCAGGAAATTTTCATCACCTTTTGAGACACTGATGGAGAAGTGTTTATAGCCACCTCTTAGATTTGTATCTGTGCTCTGGGATGGCCAGTCTTTGGAGTATATGAGATGTTTCACATCAGATTCTTGAAAGGGCCACTGTTCCGCTTTGCACCTATAGATCATCTTCCAGTAGGGAAAATCAAAGCGTTTTATCATGAGATCATTATTGCTGCCTTCAATTTTTTTGGGGGGGAGCTCAGAAGAAAATCCAATTTATAGGTGGGGAAACTGAAGTATTGGGAAATGAACTGGTTGGCCTCAGATTTCTGCTCAAGGACCTTTTTCTATTCTCTTGCATCTTCCATGATCTTGCAAGAGTATTGCAATTAATTGTTCATGCATTCATTGTCATATTTATTGGGCGCTTAATGTGTGCAGAGCATTGTACTAAGCACTTGGGAGAGTACAATACAAAAATAAACATAACAATAACAATAAGCAATAACAATACAATAAGAGAAGCAGCGTGGCTCAGTGGAAAGAGCCCGGGCTTTGGAGTCAGAGGTCATGGGTTCAAACCCTGGCTCCGCCAATTGTCAGTGTGTGACTTTGGGCAAGTCACTTCACTTCTCTGGGCCTCAGTGACCTCATCTGTAAAATGGGGATGAAGATTGTGAGCCCCCCCATAGAACAACCTGATCACCTTGTAACCTCCCCAGCGCTGAGAACAGTGCTTTGCACATAGTAAGTGCTTAATAAATCCCATTATTATTGTTATTATTAAACAGACACATTCCCTGTCCACAACAAGGTTGCAGTCCAGACGGACTGTTAAAACGCCTCAGAATAACTGTATGCCAAAACAATATAAATTTTATCTGAAAGTGGGGGAAATTTCCCTGTAGTCTTGTATTGTTTAACCCTTAAATGAAGAAGGTAGAAAGTGAGCTAGATCACCTAGAGTGTTTGCTTTATCTGTCTATTCCTAAATCCAAACTCTCAAGGAAATCCCAGAAACTAAAGTGGGAATTCTGCGCGCTGCGGTCATGAAGCACTGTTGCCTAGTGGATAGAGCACAAGCCTTTCAGTCAGAAGGACCTGGGTTCTAATCCAGGCTCCGCCACCTGCCTTGCTGGGTGGCCTTGGACAGTCACTTAACTTCTTTGTGCCTCATTTACCTCATCTGTATAATTAATAACGGTATTTGTTAAGCGCTTACTATATGCAAAGCACTGTTCTAAGCGCTGGGAGGGGATACAAGGTGATGAGGTTGTCCCATGTCAGGTTCACAGTCTTAATCCCCATTTTACAGATGAGGTAACTGAGGCTCAGAGAAGTTAAGTGACTTGCCCAAGGTCACACAGCAGACATGTGGTGGAGCCGGAATTCGAACCCATGACCTCTGACTCTAAAGACCAGGTTCTTTCCACTTAGCCACTTTGCTTCCCCTAAATGGGGATTGATTGAGCACCCCATGTGAGACATGGACTGTGTCCATCCTGCTCAGCACCTACTAGAGTACCTGGCATGTAGTAATAATAATGATGGTATTTGTTAAGCACTTACTATGTGCCAAGCACTGTTCTAAGCGCTGGGGTAGATACAGGGTAATCAGGTTGTCCCACGTGGGATGCACAGTCTTAATCCCCATTTTCCAGATGAGGTAACTGAGGCCCAGAGAAGTTAAGTGACTTGCCCAAAGTCACACAGGTGGCAGAGCCGGGATTAGAACCCACGACCTCTGACTCCCATGCTCGGGCTCTTTCCCCTAAGCCACGCTGCTTCTCTAGTAAGCACTTAACAAACACCATTAAAAGTAGTTAAGGGGGGCGGAAGTTACTGAATAAATCTTTCAGCAGATCTATTTCCCCTCGGCCGTGGAATGAGATGGGATGGGATACTGCTATCTGTCTGAGATCGATCAATCAAATCAATAAATCGTATTTATTGAGCGCTTACTGTTTGCAGAGCACTGTACTAAGCGCTTTGACGATGGCCTTCTCTTGTCCTTCCTGCTCAGAGAACTTTAGAAGTGGCAGAGACTTGTTTGCACTGGCTCCCAGAGATGACATAGTGTGTTTGCTCTCTGGAGTTCTGGCACATTTTGCATTCCCGTTTTCTGCAAGAACTCTAACTGATTTAGCAATTCCTCAAATCTGGATGAAGTAAAACATCCCATCATTAAAAGCGTTGAGCTTTAGGGAGTCAGTGAGCTGAAGCCAGGAGAAGTGATTTCAGGCTGGGCCTGGATGGTGGGTTCAATTTATGCGTCTTCAATCAATGGTATTTGAGTATTAAGGCTTTAGCACTCCAATGCCATTGATTGATTGCAAAGTGCTTGGAGAATACAGCACTACGGAGTCGGTAGAGACATTCCCTGTCCACAGGAAGCCTACAGTCTAGAGGGGACGGCCTGTGACCTGACATTCCCAGACTATAAAATGGAGAGAATGACATTTACTAGCTTGAGATCTCTTGATGAAAGGGGCTCATAAGTTTGTCTGCTAGTCTGTCCGTCTTCCTCTTCCTCTTCTGCTGCTCTAGTAAACATTTGGAGTGTGGCAAGTCTACCACCATTGCTGGTATAGTGAATCCTTGATCCCAAGCCATTCTCTAAATCTAAGTGCAAAAACAGCTAATATTTTTGAGAGTGTGTAAATGCCAGATTTCTAATGTACTGTAATTAAAAGCTTAAAGGCTTTCAATAAAAAGTCCAAGCCGCAGGCACTGTACCCAAAATGTACACAGTGTTGGAGCGTTTTATAACATAGGAGTCTCACAGTTGAATCAAGCTACAAATAAACTCAGTTCTTTGTCATTTATTATTGGACTCAGTGGTCTAAGACTCACTGGTCGACTACTATGTTAGAAGATTCTTAAAGGTTGGGGACGAGGGGATCTAGATTTAATTTAAAATGGAGCCTCAAAAGGAAGACCCAATGCAAATTAGAAAAAGCTGCACCTATGGATAAAATAAATGAAGTGTCACATGTCAGACGTGTTTGTGTAAGCATGCTGACATGTTAACACAGATACCTAGGAGGTGATTTCATCTTTTTTAAGCCTTTCTTTCAAACTAGTTCAAATGGTGAGCATAAACACTGTGACTCCAGTATTCTTTTTCCGTAGAGCATGCCCTTAACGTTTCTTTTAGTAACTTTGGTTCTTTTCAACCGTCTGAATTTAATTCCTATCAAAGTAAAGTAGTTCTGTCCTTTAGGAAGTATTCCTCTAAATCGTTGGTTTAGTTTCATTTCCACATTTTAGAGGTTCTTTTGCAATATAAGCATTTTGAAGTAATCTGTTAACTAAAAAAGGGAAACACTTCTCAGTCTAAAGAACTGTTTCTATGAGTTTGGAATGTGATTTAACTACTTTGAATCCTAGAAGTAAATAATGCAGGTTGCAGAGAGCTCTTTCCACGGCTGCTGCTAGTCTTCTAATGCTGTCACCAGTGATCTATAAGGAGGTTTCCTTACCTGATGCAGAGCAAAAAAAAAAAAAAGTGGGGGGGGATTAAATGAGAGGAAGAAAAAAAGGACTTTCATCTGTCAGGACTTGTTCGATCTT
The DNA here is from genome assembly GCF_015852505.1 of Tachyglossus aculeatus. Lineage (NCBI taxonomy): Eukaryota > Metazoa > Chordata > Mammalia > Monotremata > Tachyglossidae > Tachyglossus > Tachyglossus aculeatus. Next base: position 35,597,559 of record NC_052067.1, on the reverse strand, counting down.
CATTAAGGGAAACTTGATTATCACCTCCTTCTTAAAATGTTTGTCGAAATGAGGCTATAAACCAGAACATCTAGGGCAAAATGAAGCCTTATAGGGTTTCCAGAGCACACTGATAACATAGTCTTGGGGGGGAAAAATATGAGAAAATGTACTTACTAGTATCACAAACTTCAGTTCCTTGACTGCTGCGGCTTGGTGGAACCAGACGGAAAAAAGAAACAAAGAGCCCAGGCTGGCAGTCCAGGGCACCGGTGGGGAGACTCTCATCTTGGGGCCAGCTAAATGAAGCTGCTTGAAACGCGATAGTGGAGCTTTCCAACTTGAAAAGCACTGGACTGGAAGCTCTTTAATCAAACAAATGAAGGGGCGGAACCAGAAATCATGAATATTAAACACCCAAAGAGGCTTTGGGTGGAGTTTTTTTTTTATGGGTTCTTTAAGGTGATTTACTTTTAGCTTGTTCTCACCCACCTTTGATTTATTTGATCTTTTCTGGGTTTATGTTTTGCCAAAGGCCTTAAGCAAAGAATCCAGCTGTGACTTTGGGGAACCAGATCTGGACTGGGCTGACATGGTCTCTTTAGTCGTTGCACTTGAAAAACGTCAGCATGGTGATGTTCAAAGTCCCACACTCAGGGTGTTTGAGGTCCTTGTTTCTCTAGCCATGATCTCATACGGGAAGTTTAGAAAAGGAATTATCAGGAACCATGTGAGTCGTATGGTTCAAATGAGCTAAAACCCTCTTCGAGCTCAGGACGTCAAGCAGGGAATTAGCAAGACTCTTTCAGACCTTCCTGACGTTGATGTGCCAAGAAGGCTGAAGTCTTAAATCCATCTGAGCCAGTAGAGCCAGCGTCTAGGTTCGCTTGGCAACCTGTCCCTCCCATTCTTTACGCTTGCTTAAGTCAGAGAGTTTTTCTGCTTTATGAGGTCACAGAATGCAGTGGAATGGGAGTAGGGTGCCCACTGATGCCCAGTAGCAAACATCAGTAGCTTCTGATGTCACTCCGGTGCTAGCACGGTGATGTTACATGTACTATTTTGCCCAAATAGATGGATTTTTGCATAATTCTTGTGCCTTTCTTCAGGGGTAGGGGAAGACCCCTGAAGCGCCCACTTGTTCCCAAGCTTTTGAGTTCCATATGAACTCTGTCACCTTGTCCCATCTGCCGAACATGGGAGCAAGATATATGGCCCAGGCTGAAAGCTGGAAAAAAACCACCAGAAACACATAATAAAAGCATCAGAGGACAGAAAACTTTACCCTCTGTTGTGAAATTCATTCAATCGTATTTATTGAGCGTTTGCTGTGTTCAGAACACTGTATTTAACCACCCTATTTGTGACGGGGGATGTTTGTTTGGAGGGGGGAAGGGCAGCCCAACACCAATTCCTTGTTTCTCAACCACACAAACTGGAAGCAACCTCATTTCAACTATTTGAAAAGGGGGTTTGCAACTGTGTGTGTTGATTTTGTTTACTGATTTGGTTTTATCCGAAACATTAGGTCCAGGTTTGAGTTTTCTATGAGACTGCATCCTTGGGGAAGGTTCCTGATTGGAGTCTCGTCTGATTGATAGGTGTCTGCCCCTGTGACCTTACCTAGTCTTGTTTCAGATATGTTAGTGACTGTTTCTTATAATAATAATAATAATAATAATAATAATAATAATAATAATGGCATTTGTTAAGCGCTTACTATGTGCCAAGCATTGTTCTAAGTGCTGGTGGGATATAAGGTAATCAGGTTGGTCCCACGTGGGGCTCACAGTCTTAATCCCCATTTTCCAGATGAGGGAACTGAGGCCCAGAGAAGTGAAGTGACTTACCCAAAGTCACACAGCTGACAGTTGGCAGAGCTGGGACTAGAACCCATGACCTCTGACTCCCAAGCCCATGCTCTGTCCTGTGAGCCATGCTGCTTCTCTGCTTATCTGATGCTTTTATTCTTTTTCTGCTAAGTAGAGAATAGATAAGGAGAGAAATTGTGGTCTTCTCTTTTTTTTTTCCCTGAATGGACTTTTCAATCAATCAATCATTCGCTCCCTCCCATGTTTTAATAGGCACTCTTGAATATAAGGTGGTAAAAAAAAATTGGCTCTCCCCATAACTGCACTGTCAATTTAATGGGGTTTTGGTTTCTCACAGCTTCGCAAGGTAGCAGTGGGGCAAAGAGAAAGGTCTGAGGGTGGAGAGCATGCAGTGTGTCAATGGCACTTCTGCCCGAGGCAAAGCCACCATCTGTTTGAAAATTTCAAAAATCACACCCACAAGTTTAACACAGATGTAGGAGTCTCATTTTCAGTCTAATGAAAGGGGACTTACGGTCTGGCACAGAGACTACATCTATCCTTTGCAGTTTCAGAGCAAAACCAGATATAACCAGAGAGAAAAAAATCCTTAAAAAAAATCCCTTCCACATACAGCTTCTGAAACAGGGTGCAGAACATGCACCATGAGATTTGTTTTGGGGTTTGAGGGGAGAAAGAACTAAGAAAACCCGGAGCGTCTAGGGATGAGAGAGACGGAAGCGAAGTTGGTTCAGCCTCCTTTTTCCCCTCTACTTCAATCACTCAATCAATCGTATTTATTGAGCGCTTACTGTGTGCAGAGCACTGTACTAAGCGCTTGGGAAGGACAAGGTGGCAACATATAGAGACGGTCCCTACCCAACAGTGGGCTCACAGTCTAGAAGTCTACGTCAGTTATCCTCCCAACCCTGTTTTTCATCTCACCAGAGAAGTGTCCCCTCTATTGCTACTGGGAGATGGCTCATCTGGCACCTTCTTTTTTTAGTATCTAATAATAATAATGATAATAATAATAATAATAACCCGATCACCTTGTATCCCCCTAGCACTTAGAACAGTGCTTCGCACATAGTAAGTGCTTAACAAATGTCATTATTATTATTATTATTATTATTATTATTATTACTATGTGCCAAGCACTGTTCTAATCGCTGGGGAGGTTACAAGATGATCAGGTTGTCCCACATGGGGCTCACAGTCTTCATCCCCATTTTACAGATGAGGGAACTGAGGCCCAGAGAAGTGAAGTGACTTGCCCAAAGTCACACAGCTGACAGTTGGCAGAGCTGGGATTCGAACCCATGACCTCTGACTCTAAAGCCACTTTCCACTGAGCCACGCTGCTTCTCATGATGTGAAATTCTGCTTGCAAGCGTACTTACCCAGCTTTCAATGGTTTTTGGGTCTTACGTTGTCATGTTTTCTAAATTTTCAGACTCTCTGAGGAGACCTCAAAATGAGTGAAGGTAACTAGCTCGACTGGGGTCACAGTACTAAAAATAGGATGGGGCATTTTGATGCTTTTTCAAAAGAGGCCTCTAGTGATGCAATGGCATCTACCAAAACTACCAAACACACTTTCTTCTTCACTCACACACTACACGCCTGATTTTTTTTTTTCCCCATGCGTCATCTGCTCTTAAATTGTATGAACCTGTTAGCCGCTGTGGAAATATTTTAGTGCCAGGGAGTAGTTATTTATTAGTTGATGTTCTGGTAAACTGAAAGTAAATCTGGATTTTAATAGTACTTAACTTGCCCTATCTGAGATTTAGTACTCTAGTTCATTGCAAAAATCTCATTTATTTAATATATACATTCATTTTATCTTAAATTATTTGTGTCCAAAGAGCTCTGTCTTCATTATTATTATCTCTCTTCAAGGATGCTGATGAGATGGATCTTGTACATATCTACTATTCTATTTATTCTGTTAATGATGTGCATCTAGCTTTATTTCTATTTATTCTGATGACTTGACACCCGTCCACATGTTTTGTTTTGTTGTCCGTCTCCCCCTTCTAGACTGTGAGCCCGTTGTTGGGTAGGGACCATCTCTATATGTTGCCAACTTGTACTGCCCAAGTGCTTAGTACAGTGCTCTGCACACAGTAAGCGCTCAATAAATATGATTGAATGAATGAATGAATGGTGCACTTTAGCTATCACACTTCATGCCTCTATTTTCTTCCTGCATTTGTCAAGTGTTTGCTATCTGCAGGGTGTTATAGGGCTGACCAAGGAGTAGCCTGTGAGAAGACCAGTGTGAGTCTTAAGGTGCTATCAGAGATTGTGTTCTAATTTCAGTGGTTGAAGGCACAGCTTGGAAAATCAAGTAGTCCTTGGGTTAATTCATCCTTTAGCGTTGGAACTTCACCCCTTACATAACTTGCATGACTCTTCTGTACTTATGCAAATCTATACGAAACATGATAATTTAAAAGTTATTTGAGTTCTTGAGTGAAAATGTCATCATGGGGAATATTATTTCAAAGGGAGTCAAAAAGCACTTTGTTATAATGCTATGTTGGGCAAGAGGACCCATGGTTCGTGTGTGTGTGTGTGCGTGTGTGTGTGTGTGTGTGTGTGTGTTTGTGATTTTTTTTAAAAACAGATTGTGGGACAAGGAAGGAGCTCAGATCTCATGTAGTTCATTGCCCTTGGCAAAATGAAAGCCAAACCATCCAGCAGGTAGTCATTCTTAAATATGTTCCACCACCTTCCTAACGCATTTCAGTATCAGTTACTGACAGGAATATATTTTTATGTTTTCTTGGTTAATGATCATTTCCATCAATATTGTCTGCCACATTTAAGTTCTAAACTAACCTCTCTGTTAGCGAAGGTTACGTCAAGAGCATCCACCTTAATCATAATATTCATTTAGCTATAGGATTTGTGGAGGACTATACTAAGTACTGGGAAGACATTAATCCGGTCATGAATCTTGGCTCTCAGGAGTTTTACAGTCTAAAGGATGGAGGATAAACATACAGGGAAAAAAAAAACAAAACAGCAGGCTAAATTGAACAGTTAAAAGACAAAGCACTAAAAATAATGGTGAGTTATTGTTTGGAGGGGATAGCCCCTGTTTTAATAATAATAATGTTGGTATTTGTTAAGCACTTTTCTAAGTGCTGGGGTAGATACATGTAATCAGGTTGTCCCACGGGGGACACACATTCTTCATCCCTATTTTGCAGAAGAGGTAACTGAGGCCCAGAGAAGTTAATTGACTTGCCCAAGGTCACACAGCTGACAAGTGGCAGAGGCGGGATTAGAACCCATGACTTGTGTTTTCTCATGCGCCTCACTGTTTCAGGCAGGAGCACTTGGGTCCAAACTGCCGCAATCTTCCCAGAATTCCAAATGTGGTGAGGGGTAGGTGTGAGTGGGGAGGGGCTCCTCTTCCAAAGTGGAGAATTGGGATGGTCCAGGCCAACAAGATGCTTCCCACCCTAACTCGAGACATATGATGGGGATGGAGTTCCCAGACTGAGCCCCCTCCTTCCTCTCCCCCTCCTCCCCCTCCCCATCCCCCCCCCCCGCCTTACCTCCTTCCCCTCCCCACAGCACCTGTATATACGTTTGTACATATTTATTACTCTATTTTATTTGTACGTATTTATTCTATTTATTTTGTTAATATGTTTTGTTCTCTATCTCCCCCTTCTAGACTGTGAACCCGCTGTTGGGTAGGGACCGGCTCTAGATGTTGCCAACTTGTACTTCCCAACTGCTTGGTACAGTGCTCTGCACACAGTAAGTGCTCAATAAATACGATTGAATGAATGAATGGAGTTTGGGGCCACCTGGCTCTAGGCTTCGGCCTACCCTCTAGTCAGATGAGAAGGCTTTTCTGCCATTGTGCCCAATTGCCTTGGCCAACAGCAACCAAAGGGTCCAAAACAGTCCTCTTCTACCCTCTCCTTTTCCAGTTTCAGCAATTTCAGAAAACAGATTGAGCCAAGCTGTAATGCGATGCGGGGATGCAAAGATGATGCTTATGATAGCAGGGTTAAGTACTACTACTTAGCCCTGGAAATTCAGACTTTCTTTAACTTCAAACACAGTAATTCTCCACGAAATGATGAGAATCCCACCACTCCATGAAGGGCCCCAAAAGAGACACTTTCTAAGAGTTCACTTCCAAGGCAGCACTAATGCAAAATTCACTCTACATACTGAAGACCACCCACAGCAGCACGTTTACTTTCTATTACAATATAAATGGTTAGAAAGAACTATTTCCATTTATCCAAGGGAACAAAATAAAAAAGGCATTTTGGAAGGTAAACTTGCAACCATTTCTTCAATTTCCAGACTAATTTAAAAAATTGAGTAATCTGCGTTGGAACTTTTCCTTTTATGAACCAGGTCAACAGTGTTATTTGTATTTCAGTTTTTAACTATTACATCATTTCAGTGTGCTCTTTCTGTAGTGGAAGGAATGTCCTTTTATGCTAAAGGACACTTAAGACCTCTTTTCTCAGGATCTGGCAACACCCTTGAACTGAATGTTTCTGTGCAGTTACTGCAGCTAAATAGAGATAATGTTTAAAACAAGGTATTTCTCAAAATTTGTTTATTTTTCTGATGGAACAGATACGTCCATTCATTCATTCAATCGTATCCATTGAGCGCTTGCTGTGTGCAGAGCACTGTACTAAGCGCTTGGAAAGAACAATTTCGCAGCAGAGACAATCCCTACCCAACAATGGGCTCACAGTCTAGAAGGGGGGAACAGACAACAAAACAAGTAGACAGGCATCAATATATCTATATACATCATTAATAAAATAAATAGAATAATAAATATATATATATAATTATATATCTATATACATCATTAATAAAATAAATAGAATAATAAATAAAATAAATAAAATTTTTCCTCTCCTCCTCCCCATCCCCCCCACCCTACCTCCTTCCCCTCCCCACAGCACCTGTATATATGTTTGTACAGATTTATTACTCTATTTGACTCGTACATATTTACTATTCTATTTATTTTATTTTGTTAATATAATAATAATAATGATAGCATTTATTAAGCACTTACTATGTGCAAAGCACTGTTCTAAGCGCTGGGGAGGTTATAAGATGATCAGGTTGTCCCACGGTGGGGGGCTCACAGTCTTAATCCCCATTTTACAGATGAGGGAACTGAGGCACAGAGGAGTTGTGACTTGCCCAAAGCCACACCGCTGACAAGTGGCGGAGCTGGGATTGTTTTGTTGTCTGTCTCCCCCTTTTCGACTGTGAGCCCGCTGTTGGGTAGGGACCGTCTCTAGATGTTGCCGACTTGGACTTCCCAAGCGCTTAGTACAGTGCTCTGCACACAGTCAGCGCTCAATAAATACGATTGAATGAATGAATGAATGAATACCCTTGAGCTGCCCAATTCTTGGGCCATTTCTGGGTTCTTAGTGGCAATATAGTCGGCCTTTTGCTCAAAAGAAGATAAATTAGTATAAACAAGAGCTGATTAGTCGTTGAGGAGTTGGTAAACAGATTTCTCTTACTGGCAAGATGGGGTTTCTTATGCACTTCTCTTGGCCGAGGCTTAGTGGACAAATAATGCTTCTGGGAGTCACTGAGGCACAGAGGAAGTGAAGTGACTTGCTCAAGGTCACACAGCAGACAGGTGGTGGAACTGGGATTAATAATAATGATCGCATTTAACTATGCTTACTATGTTCAAAGCACTGTTATAATGATGATGATGGCATTTGTTAAGCGCTTACTATGTGCCAAGCACTGTTCTAAGCGCTGGGGGGGGGGGGGGATACAAGGTGATCAGGTTGGCCCACTGGGGGCTCACAGTCTTAATCTCCATTTTATAGATGAGCTAACTGAGGCTTAACAGAGCAGTTAAATGACTTGCCTAAAGTCACACAGTTGACAGTTGGCGGAGCAGGGATTTGAACCCATGACCTCGGACTCCCAAGCCCTAAGCGCCGGAATGGTGCTATTTGTGACGGGTGGTGGAACCGGGATTAATAATAATGATGGCATTTGTTAACTATGCTTACTGTGTGCAAAGCGCTGTTACAATGATGATGATGCTGGCATTTGTTAAGTGCTTACTATATGCTAAGCACTGTTCTAAGCACTGGGGGAGATACAAGGTCAGCAGGTTGTCCCACTTGGGGCTCACGGTCTTAATATCCATTTTCCTGATGAGGAAACTGAGGCACAGAAGAAGTGAAGTGGCTTGCGCAAGGTCACACAGCAGACAGGTGGTGGAACCGGGATTAATAGTAATGATGGCATTTGTTAACTATGCTTACTATGTGCAAAGCACTGTTATAAGCACTGGAATGGTGGTATTTAAGCACTTACTATGTGCCAAGCACTGTTCTAAGCGTTGGGGTAGATACAATAATAATAATAATGATGATGGTATTTGTTAAGCGCTTACTATGTGCAAAGCACTGTTCTAAGCGCTGGGGAGGTTACAGAGTGATCAGGTTGTCCCACGGGGGGCTCACACTTTTAATCCCCATTTTACAGATGGGGTAACTGAGACACAGGGAAGTGAAGTGACTTGCCCAGAGTCACACAGCTGACAGTTGGCGGAGCTGGGATTTGAACCCATGACCTCTGACTCCAATGCCCGGGCTCTTTCCACTGAGCCACGCTGCTTCTCATCAAGGTGATCAGGTTGTCCCACTTGGGGCTCACGGTCTTAATCCCCATTTTCCTGATGAGGAAACTGAGGCACAGAAGAAGTGAAGTGACTTGCCCAAGGTCACACAGCAGACAGGTGGTGGAACCGGGATTAATAATAATGATGGCATTTGTTAACTATGCTTACTGTGTGCAAAGCACTGTTCTAAGCGCTGGAATGGTGGTCTTTGTTAAGCACTTACTATGTGCCAAGCACTGTTCTAAGCGCTGGGGGAGATACAAGGTAAGCAGGTTGTCCCACATGATGATGATGATGATGATGATGATGATGATGGCATTCTACACTCACTCCCTTGGTGACCTCATTCGCTCCCACGGCTTCAACTATCATCTCTACGCTGATGACACCCAGATCTACATCTCTGCCCCTGCTCTCTCCCCCTCCCTCCAGGCTCGCATCTCCTCCTGCCTTCAGGACATCTCCATCTGGATGTCCGCCCGCCACCTAAAGCTCAACATGTCGAAGACTGAGCTCCTTGTCTTCCCTCCCAAACCTTGTCCTCTCCCTAACTTTCCCATCTCTGTTGACGGCACTACCATCCTTCCCGTCTCACAAGCCCGCAACCTCGGTGTCATCCTCGACTCCGCTCTCTCATTCACCCCTCACATCCAAGCCGTCACCAAAACCTGCCGGTCTCAGCTCCGCAACATTGCCAAGATCCGCCCTTTCCTCTCCATCCAAACTGCTACCCTGCTCATTCAAGCTCTCATCCTATCCCGTCTGGACTACTGCACTAGCCTTCTCTCTGATCTCCCATCCTCGTGTCTCTCTCCACTTCAATCCATACTTCATGCTGCTGCCCGGATTATCTTTGTCCAGAAACGCTCTGGACATATTACTCCCCTCCTCAAAAACCTCCAATGGCTACCGATCAATCTGCGCATCAAGCAGAAACTCCTCACCCTGGGCTTCAAGGCTGTCCATCCCCTCGCCCCCTCCTACCTCACCTCCCTTCTCTCCTTCTCCAGCCCAGCCCGCACCCTCTGCTCCTCCACCGCTAATCTCCTCACCGTACCTCGTTCTCGCCTGTCCCGCCATCGACCCCCGGCCCACGTCCTCCCCCGGGCCTGGAATTCCCTCCCTCTGCCCCTCCGCCAAGCTAGCTCTCTTCCTCCCTTCAAGGCCCTGCTGAGAGCTCACCTCCTCCAGGAGGCCTTCCCAGACTGAGCCCCTTCTTTCCTCTCCCCTCGTCCCCCTCTCCATCCCCCCGTCTTACCTCCTTCCCTTCCCCACAGCACCTGTATATATGTATATATGGTTGTACATATTTATTACTCTATTTATTTATTTATTTTACTTGTACATTTCTATCCTACTTATTTTATTTTGTTGGTATGTTTGGTTCTGTTCTCTGTCTCCCCCTTTTAGACTGTGAGCCCACTGTTGGGTAGGGACTGTCTCTATGTGATGCCAATTTGTACTTCCCAAGCGCTTAGTACAGTGCTCTGCACATAGTAAGCGCTCAATAAATACGATTGATTGATTGATTGATTCGTTAAGCACTTAGAGAAGCAGCGTGGCTCAGTGGGAAGAGCCCAGGCTTGGGAGTCAGAGGTCATGGGTTCGAATTCCAGCTCTGCCACATGTCTGCTGTGTGACCTTGGGAAAGTCACTTCACTTCTCTGAGCCTCAGTTACCGCATCTGTAAAATGGGGATGAAGATTGTGAACCCCACATGGGACAACCTGATCACCTTGTATCTCCCCAGCGCTTAGAACAGTGTTTTGCACATAGTAAGTGCTTAACAAATGCCATCATCATCATCATCATCATCATGTGGGACACCCTGATTACCTTGTATCTACCTCAGTGCTTAGAACAGTGCTTGGTACATAATAATGATGGTATTTATTAAGCACTTACTATGTGCCAAGCACTGTTCTAAGCACTGGGGAGGTTACAAGGTGATCAGGTTGTCCCATGGAGGCTCACAGTCTTAATCCCCATTTTACAGATGAGGGAACTGTGGCCCAGAGAAGTGAAGTGACTTGCCCAAAGTCACACAGCAGAGAATTGGCGGAGCTAGGATTTGAACCTATGACCTCTGATTTCAAAGCCCGGGCTCTTTCCACTGAGCCACGCTGCTTCTCTTAGTGCTTAACAGATGCCACCATCATCATCATCATGTGGGGCAACCTGATTACCTTGTATCCACCCCAGCGCTTAGAACAGTGCTTGGCACATAGTAAGCGCTTACCAAATACCACCATTCCAGCGCTTAGAACAGTGCTTGGCACATAGTAAGCACTTAACAATTACCACCATTCCAGTGCTTAGAACAGTACTTTGCACACGGTAAGCATAGTTAACAAATGCCATCATTATTATTAATCCCGGTTCCACCACCTGTCTGCTGTGTGACCTTGGGCAAGTCACTTCACTTCCTCTGTGCCTCAGTTCCCTCATCAGGAAAATGGGGATTAAGAATGTGAGCCCGATGTGGGACAGGGACTGTATCAACCCAATCTGCTTTATTTCCCCCCAGCACTTAGCACAGTGCCTGGGACATAGTAAGCGCTTAAGTACCACAATTATAATTATTATAATTTAGTTGTCTGGGTGTCCAAAGAGTGCTATCTCCCTAGGGAGCTAATTGCCGTAGTTGTGAGCTTCAATTAATGGAGTTGCAGCCAAGGTGTCTCTTGAAAGGGCCTTCCTACCAGCACGGACCCAGCCGCAGACAAACAGACTATTGCACTTGGGAGAGTTATTTCAACAATCATGTGCAGGTGACAGATTTCCATGTCCAGAACAGAACTTCTTACCTTCCCACCCAAACCCTGTCCTCTCCCTGACTTTCCCATCACTGTGAGCCCACTGTTGGGTAGGGACTGTCTCTATATGTTGCCAATTTGTACTTCCCAAGCGCTTAGTACAGTGCTCTGCACATAGTAAGCGCTCAATAAATACGATTGATGATGATGATGATGATGATGTAGACGGCACCCCCACCGTCCTTCCCGTCTCACAAGCCCCTAACCTTGGCATCATCCTTGGTTCCGCTCTCTCGTTCGACCCACGTATTCAGTCTGTCACCAAATCCTGCCAGTCCCACCTTCACAACATTGCTAAAATCCACCCTTTCCTCCCATCCATAGTGCTACCAGGTTATTGCAATGGCTCATCCCGTCTAGCTTACTGCATCAGCCCTTCTAGTCTGTGAGCCCGCTGTTGGGTAGGTACCGTCTCTATATGTTGCCAACTTGTACTTCCCAAGCGCTTAGTACAGTGCTCTGCACACAGTAAGCGCTCAATAAATACGATTGAATGAATGAATCAGCCTCCTTATCTTCCTCCCTTCAAAGCCCTACTGAGAGCTCACCTCCTCCAGGTGGCCTTCCCAGACTGAGCCCCCTTTTTCCTCTCCTCCTCCCCATGCCCCCACCCTACCTCCTTCCCCTCCCCACAGCACCTGTATATATGTTTGTACAGATTTATTACTCTATTTATTTGACTTGTACATATTAGCTATTCTATTTTGTTAATGATGTGCATCTAGCTTTATTTCTATTTATTCTGACGACTCGACACCTGTCCACATGTTTTGTTTTGTTGTCTGTCTCCCCCTTCTAGACTGGGAGCCTGTTGTTGGGTAGGGACCGTCTCTGTATGTTGCCAACTTGTACTTCCCAAGTGCTTAGTACAGTGCTCTGCACACAGTAAGTGCTCAATAAATACGATTGAATGAATGAATCAGCCTCCTTATCTTCCTCCCTTCAAAGCCCTGCTGAGAGCTCACCTCCTCCAGGTGCCCTTCCCAGACTGAGCCCCCTTTTTCCTCTCCTCCTCCCCATGCCCCCCACCCTACCTCCTTCCCCTCCCCACAGCACCTGTACATATGTTTGTACAGATTTATTACTCTATTTATTTTACTTGTACATATTAGCTATTCTATTTTGTTAATGATGTGCATCTAGCTTTATTTCTATTTTTTTGATGACTTGGCACCTGTCTACATGTTTTGTTTTGTTCTCTGTCTCCCCCTTCTAGACTGTGAGCCCTTTGTTGAGTAGGGACCATCTCTATATGTTGCCGACTTGTACTTCCCAAGTGCTTTGCACAGTGCTCAGCACACAGTAAGCGCTCAATAAATACGATTGAATGAATGAATGAATGAGCCTCCTTGCTGACCTCCCAACCTCCTGTCTCTCTCCAATCCAGTCCATGCTTCACTACACTGCCCAGATCATCTTTCTGCAAAAACGTTCAGGACACTTCACTATCCTCCTCAAAAAAACCTCCAGTGGTTGCCCATCCACTTCGGTAGCAAACAAAAACTCCTCACCATTGGCTTTAAAGCACTCCATCACCTCACTTCTCTCCTTCTACAACCCAGCCTTCCGACTTCACTCCTCTAGTGCTAACCTTCTCACTATGCCCCGATCTCGCCTGTATCGCCCCCGACCCCGGCCCGTATCCTGCCTCGCTTCCTCAAATCCAACAATTACTCTCCCCCGCTTCAAAGCCTTATTGAAGGCACTGAAGATACTAAACCCCACTTTTCCTTATCTCCCATTCCCTTCTGCGCCACCCTGACTTTGCTCTTCGCCCCTTCCCAGGCTCACAGCACTTATATATTTAGCTGTAGTTTTATTTATTTGTATTGGTGCCTGTCTCCCCTCACCCCTCTAGACTGTGAGCGGGGCATGTCACTGTTTATTGTTGTACTTTCCCAAGCACTTAGTACAGTGCTGTGCACACAGAAAGCACTTAATAAATGTGAATGAATGAATGTAACAAAGTGACCTGATTTTATCTGGCCTTGGGTTTGTTCAACAACCTCCAGAGGAAAATTCATTGCCACAGAATACATTCATTCATTCAATCATATTTATTGAGCGCTTACTGTGTGCACAGCACCATACTAAGTGCTTGGGAAGTACAAGTTGGTAACATATAGAGACGGTCCCTACCCAACAACGGGCTCACAGTCTAGAAATACCTATTTATTACCTCGTCTCCCTCCTACTTGGATTTTGAACCCATGTGGACAGGGATTGTGTCTGACTTGATTATTTTGTATCTATCCCAACACCTAGTACATGCTTCGTACATAGTAAATACTTGTGACATTATTATTATTAGAAGAAAAATATTCCTTTGTGAGTTAGCGAGCACAAGACTGAGGTGATGATGATTCAGCTTACCGTCATTTGGGTTAAGGGGATGCTCAGAGTGTAAAATGGATTACCTGGCAGCTAATGAAATATATTGCCCAACTCATTACTAGTAATAAACACTGTGATGGTATCAAATATCCATGTGGGAAGTTATAAAGGCGTGATCCCCTTGGGAGTCAACCTTTCAACAAAGAATCTCTGAGCACTTTACCACACGATCTGCCACCTGGAATCATTAAATCCATTTGATAGATGGATTGATGGATTGGCTGATTTACAAAGCACCAAGGTCCCAGTTCATCCTGGAAGGAAGTTGTAGAGCCAGGGACCCAGTCCAAGTTTTTGATCCCTATTGTAGAAATCTTTCCAGCAAACCACTTTGGTCTTATTCCTAAAACTCTCTGCTTCCTTTAAACCCTATTTGCAAATTGAACAATTCTTTTTTGAATTGCCGTTGTGCAAATCTCAAGCAATAAAATGGGCTTGTTACAAAAAAAAATGCACTAGAGTTTTCCCTGAGCAAATCCCAAAGGTATTGGCATGGGTCCATTTGGAACCACCTTGGATAAACATCATATCTCTAAACAGGCAAGCTCCACAACAGTTTGGAAAAGAAAGAAAAAGAAACTAAAAGGATATACTATGGGTGTTCAGTGGTTGGGTGCTCCCAACCCCTGTTTTCAAGTCAGCTGTAAAGGAGTTGGTAGACATAATTTTTTGCTGCTGTTCAGCATGGCTTGCTTTGAGATCACCAGGTATATGGTGACATAGGAAGCCAGTCTCAGGTGCTGCTTCCTGAAATGCACCTTCTGATTCATTCATTCAGTCATATCTATTGAGCGCTTACTGTGTGCAGAACACAAGAGTAAGCCTGATTGACAGCGGATAATAATAATAATGATGGCATTTATTAAGCACTTACTATGTGCAAAGCACTGTTCTAAGCACTGGGGAGATTACAAGGTGACCAGGTTGTCCCACCGGGGGCTCACAGTCTTAATCCCCATTTTACAGATGAGGTCACTGAGGCCCAAAGAAGTGAAGTGACTTGCCCAAAGTCACACAGCTGACAATTGGCAGAGCCGGGATTTGATCATCTGCCTGCAACTAATAGATAGCACACAGATTTCACCCGCCTTGCCTGATTTAGCTGCGAGGGACATTATCTAAATGGGCTATCAGATTCTTTTAGTGGGGCCGGTAGTCAACCAATCTCAATTTCAGTGAGGTCAGAGCAAGAGAAAACGAACTGGCACCCAGAAAGGTGCAATAAATGTTGTTGATTAACTTAGCTTGAAGGTTCTAGATCAATAGAAGAAATAATATCCAGGTAATAAGTATTTAAAAACCATTGGAATCTCCTTTTCTGTAGTTCTTTAAGAATAGAACTGAAAACTGGGGGTAGGCGAGAGGTGATCTTGTCTGAAGATGACTTCCCATGACCCTTCTCATTGAACAGGAATCTGTCCACTTGTTTTGTTGTCTGTGTCCCCTTCTAGACTGTGAGCCCGTTGTTGGGTAGGGGCCGTCTCTAGATGTTGCCAACTTGTACTTCCCAAGCGCTTAGTACAGTGCTCTGCACACAGTCAGTGCTCAATAAATACGATTGAATGAATGAATGAACCCGTGACCTCCGACTCCAAAGCCCGTGCTCTTTCCACTGAGCCACGCTGCTTCTCTGAGCCACGCTACTTGTCCTGCCTGGACTCTGAAGACTGTCACTTAGGGTGGCAGTGATGGGGGTGGGAAATGAATGAAAAAGCCCAAGATAGGCTCTTGTCTCCCAAACAGATCCGCAGGGTTATGTCTGGGTTTCTAAATTGGGGCTTGGAAGTGGTGCTGTTATTTTGTGCCTCCTGCAAGGAATTGGTTATCTATAATAATAATAATAATAATAATAATAATTATTATTATTATTATTATTATTATTATGGCATTTATTAAGCGCTTACTATGTGCAAAGCACTGTTCTAAGCGCTGGGGAGGTTACAAGGTGATGAGGTTGTCCCACGGGGGGCTCACAGTCTTAATCCCCATTTTACAGATGAGGTAACTGAGGCCCAGAGAAGTGAAGTGACTTGCCCAAAGTCACACAGCTGACAATTGGTGGAGCCGGGATCATCCGGCTCCAAGTGTGGCCTAGTGGATAGAGTCAGAAGGACCTGGATTCTAATCCCGACTCCTCCACTTGTCTGCTGTGTGACTTTGGGAAAGTCACTTCTCAGCGCCTCAGCTGACAATTGGCAGAGCTGGGATTTGAACCCAGGATCTCTGACTCCAAAGCCTGGGCTCTTTCCACTGAGCCACGCTGCAAACTATGTATTTGAGTCAGGTATAGAGAGTAGATAGTGCCTAATACTAAGATTGCAAGAATTTGCATACTTTGTTATTTTGAAATTGCTTTATTGACTTCAAATTGAAGGGTGAAGAGAACCAACCCAGAAAAAGAAAAAAAACCCACTTATCTGGAATGTTCTGAAGGGTTTATGTCCATTAAGGATTTAGAAATTCTTGTAGAAAAAGGACTTTGAGAGATTTTGTTTTTACTTCCGCATTATGCCATTGAGGACTTTGCTGAATCCAGCCATGTGACACAATCACGACGTGGTTGAGAGTTACAGTCTGTGGTAATTTGGGAGTCTCCAGTCGGCTACATGTAAATCCCATGTTCCAATAGCTCATATTTCTACCAAACATTCATAACTTATGGTCTTTCCATCTTCAGTTTGCCTACGTTCCCTACATCTAGATGAGAAAGCTCTGAGGCACATTTTCATTTTCTTCCATTTTTCTGGACCGGACCCGATTCTTGTGGGCTTCTAAGCTAAATAGGTCATTAAGATAGGTGGAATTGTTCATGTGATAACCCGGAAAATGTCTTCCAAAGTCTCTCCTCGTGAAACAGGGGAGTTGGCAAAAGAAAGCTAAAACTTATCCAAATTCTTTTCATCAAATCTGTTCCTTCACATGAAATCTAATTGACTTGTATCTACCCCAGTGCTTAGAGCAGTGCCTGGCACAAAGTAAGCTCTTAATAATAATAATAATAATAATAATGGCATTTGTTAAGCGCTTACTATGTGCAAAGCACTGTTCTATGCGCTGTACCATAATAATAATAGGATTGAAACCCCTGTGTAATTTACTGATAACTTTGTACTTTCGAAGCAACTGAGCCATAGAGATGACATCACATCATCATCAATCGTATTTATTGAGCGCTTACTATGTGCAGAGCACTGTACTAAGCGCTTGGGAAGTACAAATTGGCAACATATAGAGACAGTCCCTACCCAACAGTGGGCTCACATGTGAGGCGGAGGGCCTACAACAAATCTGAGTAAGCTGTGGATCAGAACTCAAGGACTCAACCTGTTAGATTTTACTGCAAAGTACCATTGAACAACAACAAAAAATCTGGCTTTCATTTATTTACTTGGTACCAGGTTATATAGAGAAGCAGCGTGGCTCAGTGGAAAGAGCCCGGGCTTTGAAGTCAGAGGTCATGGATTCAAATTCCGGCTCCGCCACTTGTCAGCTGTGTGACTTTGGGTAAGTCACTTCACTTCTCTGGGCCTCAGTGACCTCATCTGTAAAATGGGGCTGAAGACTGTGAGCCCCCCGTGGGACAACCCGATCACCTTGTAACCTCCCCAGCGCTTAGAACAGTGCTTTGCACATAGTAAGTGCTTAATAAATGCCATCATTATTATTATAAGTACACTGAACTGAAATTTGAATTACCTTTTGAAGCCCCTTCTTTGACTCTATTCGTTGCTTCTGTTTTCTACAGCTATCTTTCATTCATTCATTCAATCGTATTTGAGTGCTTACTGTGTGCAGAGCACTGTACTAAGCGCTTGGGAAGTACAAGTTGGCAACATATAGAGACGGTCCCTACCCAACAGTGGGCTCACAGGCTAGAAGACTATCTGTGCATCGTTGGATGGTGCATTGCCTCTAGACTTCAGCGCTTAGAACTGTGCCAGCACTTAGAACAGTGCTTTGCACATAGTAAGCGCTTAATAAATGCCATCATTATAAGTGCATTTCTACACTGTAAGCTCCTTGTCTACCAATTCTGCTGTATTGTATTCTTCCAAGTGTTTAGTAGAGTGCTCTGCACCCAGCAATCGCAGTTGGTATTTACTGAGCACTTATTATGTGCAGAGCACTGTATGATGTGCCTGGGAGAGTACAATACGACAGAATTAATAGACACTTTCCCCGAATGTAAATGCTCAATAAATACCGTTGGTGATTATGATGATACCTTGGTAGCAAAATTCAGTGAAAGCGTTCTGTGCTGTTGATGAAGATCTTGGTTTTGAGTAGGATGGCCTGAGTGTGTTGATACATAACTTGAATTTTTTTTCAGGTTTACTTAATCGTAGCACTGTGCTGAATCTGCAAAGCGGTTAATAACCATCCGCCTGCCTTCCTGTACATGTACCTCATTAACAGATACCTGTTAATGAGAAGTGCGAAGCTGCGTGGCTTCATTCATTCATTCATTCAATAGTATTTATTGAGCGCTTACTGTGTGCAGAGCACTGTACTAAGCGCTTGGGAAGTGCAAGTTGGCAACAAGTTGGCTTAATGGAAAGAGCACAGGCTTGGGAGTCAGAGGTTGTGGGTCCTAATCCCCGCTCTGCCACCTAACTGCTGTGTGACTTCGGGGAAGTCACTTAACTTCTTTGTGCCTGTTACCTCATCTGAAAAATGGGGATTGACTGGGAGCCCCACTTGGGACAACCTGATTACCTTGTATCTACCCCAGCACTTAGAACAGTGCTTGGCACATAGTAAGTGTGCAACAAATATCATCCTCATTACCTGCATGTAGCAGTTCCTGTCATATAGCAGATAATAATAATATTAATATTAATAATAATATTATCCTCACTGTACCTCATTCTCGCCTGGTTCCACCATCGACCCCCAGCCCACGTCCTTCCCCTGGCCTGGAATGCCCTCCCTCTACACATCCGCCAAGCTAGCTCTCTTCCTCCCTTCAAAGCCCTACTGAGAGCTCACCTCCTCCAAGAGGCCTTCCCAGACCGAGCCCCCTTTTTCTTCTCCTTCTCCCCATCCCCCCACCCTACTTCCTTCCCCTCCCCACAGCACTTGTATATACATTTGTACAGATTTATTACTCTATTTATTTTACTTGTACATATTCACTATTCTATTTTGTTTAATGATGTGCATATAGCTTTAATTCTATTTGTTCTGACGACTTTGACACCTGTCTACATCATCATCATCATCAATTGTATTTATTGAGCGCTTACTATGTGCAGAGCACTGTACTAAGCGCTTGGGAAGTACAAATTGGCAACATATAGAGACAGTCCCTACCCAACAGTGGGCTCACAGTCTAATGTTTTGTTTTGTTGTCTGTCTTCCCTTTCTAGACTGTGAGCCCGTTGTTGGGTAGGGACCGTCTCTATACGTTGCTGATTTGTACTTCCCAAGCGCTTTGTACAGTGCTCTGCACACAATAAGCGCTCAATAAATATGATTGAATGAATAATAATAATAATGACATTGGTTAAGCGCTTACTATGTGCAAAGCACGGTTCTAAGCACTGGGGTGGATACAAGGTGACCAGGTTGTCCCATGTGCGGCTCACAATCTTAATCCCCATTTTGCAGATGAAGTAACTTGGACTGTATTGAGCTTGGCTGTTCAATTTGAGTCAGTCAACCCATCAGGCACACCCAAAGTGGTCAAGCGGGCCTTAGGCAGAGGAAAAGCCAGAGAGAAAGGTGGTCAAAAGCAGGATCTTGACCTTTGTGCTTCCACAAATGTCATTCAGATGGAACCCAATTAAGCTATAAGGCTGGACCTGTATCTAACTCACGCGTCATGCCTGAAGCATCACGGGCACTCGACAAAACTGCATACTGAGCCAGATTCTACGGATGCCTAAGCTATTCCCTGAGAACAGATTACTCACCTTTTAGAAGCTGCATTAACTCATGAGTACCCTGAAGCATGGTGGTGTCTCATTCATTCATTCATTCATTCAGTCGTATTCATGATGGTGCCTCCCATCATACACAAAGAATCAGCTTCAAAGACTAAAGGACCAAGAACCTGCGTGAAGGAATTGATTATAGTGCTAGTAGTTTGGCAGCATCATTTGCAGTCCATCATCCCTACTAGTCTTATTCCCAGTGGGGAGGTTAACACCATAAGAAGCAGCGTGGCTCAGTGGAAAGAGCCCGGGCTTGGGAGCCAGAGGTCAAGGGTTCTAATCCCAGCTCTGCCACATGTCAGCTGTGTGACTTTGGGTAAGTCACTTCACTTCTCTGGGCCTCGGTGACCTCATCTGTAAAATGGGGATGAAGACTGTGAGCCCCACTTGGGACAACCTGATCACCTTGTATCCCCCCCCCACCAGGGCTTAGAACAGTGCTTTGCACATAGTAAGCCCTTAATAAATGCCATCATTATTATTATTATTATTCTCTGGGCCTCAGTGACCTCATCTGTAAAATGGGGATGAAGACTGTGAGCCCCACTTGGGACAACCTGATCACCTTGTATCCCCCCCAGTGCTTAGAACAGTGCTTTGCACATAATAAGCACTTAATAAATGCCATTATTATTATTATTATTATTATTATTATTATTATTCTCTGGGCCCCAGTGACCTCATCTGTAAAATGGAGATGAAGACTGTGAGCCCCACGTGGGACAACCTGATCACCTTGTATCCCCCCCAGTGCTTAGAACAGTGCTTTGCACATAGTAAGTGCTTAACAAGTGCCATCATTATTACTATTATTTATGGCCAAAGTGACTGCCTCATAGTGCTGATGCTGGGCCAGTAAAGGCATAGAACAGCGGACAGTTGCCAGGGGAGTAGCCTTGGTAGCCACTGTGGTCTCTACCCTCCTAATTAGCCAGTTATTTGGGGGACTTCTGCTCAATATGTCCACCACTTGAAAAGCAATGTGTTTTTTCTATTAGAAATCTGCAGCAATGATGACATAGCCCCAGTAGGCTGTTTCATCTCCCCATCACATTATAAGGTGTAGGTCAGAGTTTGGGTGGCCAGTCAAGTTCTTAAAAAATCAAATACTATCCTATTGGGAATTCAGTGATGCTCAGAATATAGAGAGGCACTGGGAGATGCCAAGTGTACTAAATGCTTAGTATCAATCAATCAGTCATATTTATTGAGCACTTACTGTGTGCAGAGCACTGTACTAAGCGCTTGGGAATTACAAGTTGGCAACATATAGAGACAGTCCCTACCCGACAGTGGGCTCACAGTCTAGAAGGGGGAGACAGAGAACAAAACCAAACATATTAACAAAATAAAATAAGTAGAATAGATATGTGCAAGTAAAATAAATAAATAGAGTAATAAATATGTACAAACATATATACAGGTGCTGTGGGGAAGGGAAGGAGGTAAGATGGGGGGATGGAGAGAGGGGCAAGGGGGAGAGGAAGGAGAGGGCTCCGTCTGGGAAGACCTCCTGGAGGAGGTGAGCTCTCAGTAGGGCCTTGAAGGGAGGACACTTAGTACAGTGCCTTGCCCAGAGTAAGCACTCAGTAAGTGCCACTGATTGAGATCTGGATGAAGAATAAAAATTGGTGCTATTTTTCTAATAATAATAATAATGATGGCATTTATTAAGCGCTTTCTATGTGCAAAGCACTTTTCTAAGTGCTGGGGAGGTTACAAGGTGATCAGGTTGTCCCACGGGGGGGCTCACAGTTTTAATCCCTATTTTTACAGATGAGGTAACTGAGGCCCAGAGAAGTTAAGTAACTTGCCTAAAGTCACACAGCTGACAGTTGGCGGAGCTGGGATTTGAACCCATTACCTCTGACTCCAAAGCCCGGGCTCTTTCCACTGAGCCACGCCTTAAGCCCACAACCACATAGTTTTCTGGGTTAATTTCTCGAAATGTAGTGCAGAGTAGGTATGAGAAATGTAGTCTGTGCCATCTTCTGAATAATGCTTTCTTTCCCCCCTCTTATACAGCCTTTTAAAATATGATTTAAGCTTCACAGCATCCCTACCCAAATGATGGCCTGAGACATGATAGTACTTAGATTATATGCCTCTATAATGATACACTTTGGAGCAGAACCAGCCAGGCCTGAAACTCAAGATAAGTAGTTGTACTTACAGGTGTGGTGATTCCCGTCTCTTTTCCTTGCATCACCAGAGTTCAGCTATGACAGTGAGCTTTGTTTGTTTTCTGGTGGAGTAGACTGGGGAAAAGAAGGAAGTGTTCAGACATCTGTTCAGAAATGTTTGTGGTATCTGAAGAACTCTTACACTAGAACGAAGTCAGTTGTTTGAAAAATCAATTTGCTCTGTGGTATTTTCCAAATCCTATGGCCAATCACCTCCTTTATATTAACCTGAAAGAAAAGATTCAGAGAAGGTGGTCATTTGGACAATAAATTGGAAATGTATTCTTCCCCATTTGTGCAATTGTCCTCATCTCTGTGAGGTAAAAATAATACTGGCTTCCAAAATAGAAATCACCTGTCTAGATGTTTTGTTGTCTGTCTCCCCCTTCTAGACAGTGAACCCACTGTTGGGTAGGGACCGTTTCTATATTTCGCTAACTTGTACTTCCCAAGCGCTTAGTACAGTACTCTGCACACAGTAAGCGCTCAATAAATATGATTGAATGAATGATGGTCATTTGGGCAATAAATTGGAAATGTATTCTTTTCCATTTGTGTAATTGTCCTCATTTCTGTGAGGGAAAAATAATACTGGTTTCCAAAATAGAAATCACCTGTCTAGATGTTTTGTTGTCTGTCTCCCCCTTCTAGACAGTGAGCCCATTGTTGGGTAGGGACCGTTTATATATTTCGCTAACTTGTACTTCCCAAGCGCTTAGTACAGTGCTCTGCACACAGTAAGCGCTCAATAAATACGATTGAATGAATGAATAAAGCATACATTTATCTTAATAGGGCACACATTCCCTGCCTCTGGTTCATTCAGAACAAAAAGTCTTTGGAAATGACACATGTCGCTGTAATAATTTGGGATCAGACTGATAAGATTAATTTTGGTTCTCTTATGGGCCTCCAGATTGTCTGGGAGAATACATTATTGGCGATTTCTAGTCCCCTTTAGGAAAGGAAAATGTAGCATAATCTGAAACTTGCTTTTTTGGCATTCAGGATATAAGAGTTTTGTTATACGCTGCATACAAAAGGCAGAACTTCTCGAACTTCAGGCACCAAGTTAGACAAGAATCCTAATGTAGAGAATAGCATTCTTAATGAGTGCTTAACACTAAAAACCAATTATTTAACCAGAACAGTTACTTTTCTTGATTGTAGCCTTTGTCTTCATGCTTTCTTGCTTCTGGGAAGTTTCATGCTAATAATTTGACCCATTACACTGATAGCTTCCTTCATCAGAAGACTCACACTCATTCCATCCAGGGAATCATCACTATGACAGTTGGTAGGCCAGATTGGCAAAATATTTCCATAGGCTATGCTGCTTCCCCTGGGACATAAGTAAAATGAGTGAACAGGGGTACAACGGAGGATTTTTTTTTTAATGTGGAAGACCAGTTTACTACTACTACTACTACTACTACTACTACTACTACTACTACTAATGGCATTTGTTAAGCACTTACCATGCGCCAAGCACTGTTTTAAGTGTTGGGGAGGATACAAGGTGATCAGGTTGTCCCATGTGGGGAGCGCAGTCTTAATTCCCATTTTACAGATGAGGGAACTGAGGCACAGAGAAGTTAAGTGACTTGCCCAAGGTCACACAGCAGACAAGTGGTGGAATTTGGATTAGAACTCACAACCTCTGACTCCCAAGCTCAGTCTCTTTTCACTGAGCCATGCTGCTTCACCACCCCCTCCTTCTCCCTCCTCCCTCCTCTCTCTTCCTCCTCCTCCTCCCCCTCACCCCAACATGGTGCTGAAAAGTCACCTTCTTGAAGCATTGTCCATCTATGTCCATCTAGTCCAACTATTTCTGTGTCCATCTATTTCTGTGTCCATCTATAGTCCATCTATTTCTCGGTGGATTTGTGTTTTTACTTGGGCCCTCCTCAGCACTTGGACCACCGCTTTTATTCCATACAATCAACTGTATGACCTGTAAAAGGTTTTCCCTGCCCTCCTTGCTTTTGGTTTCCCAATTTTAGCTCAACATTGAGCAGCTGTATGGGCATCCTAATGTTATCCATTTTCCTCATGTGTCCCACAGCAAAGCCGACATGAGAGTATCACTTTGGATGTTGCTCTGTCTGAGCTATTTTCACCTGCTCGAAGCTGTGTATATTCTTACAGAATATTTCTCCACCCTTGCAATTTGAGAAAACGTGAAAGCCGGGACTAACCCTTATTTTCTCCCTTTGTCGTTGTCCATAATCCAGGGACTATTTTTGTCTTTTCTACTGGCTTCCTGTTGTTATTCAGTTGGAATGTATGCAGTCTAGGTACCAGAGGTTGACTCCAATATGCACGGGAGACCTGTCCCTGTGGATAGAATAAGGGTAAAGCTCTTTGGGTTTGCGTGTGGATCATGGGGGGTCAGGACACCCTCCCCATACTGTTCCCATTTGTGCACTCACCTCTGCCTTCCATCTGCCACTGGATGTTTTTGGATTGGAGCAGAGGCCCAACAGAATTGATTAAGGGAAAGAATGAAAGGTACACAGTTCAATGGGCTTTGGCAAGCCTCTTGACCGGGACTGTGAGCTCTGGGAAAATGCCCACCTTTCCCAGTAGTTAAAACAGTTCTGCCACTGGATTTTTTTTCATATCTGAGTAAGGATACTGATTCTGAACTACAAGAACACTTGTGTGGACAGTTGCGGCATTTCCTCCGGTTAACACCAAGAAACGTACGAACTCTGGATGATTCAGGAAAGAGGCATTTGTTTTTGTTGGAGACCTTTCTGAGCATGACATATGGCTGGCCATGAACAAAGGGCCATGCTATTTGCTTGGTAACTGTTTTAGTGCCAAGTAAACCCTGCAATAACTGTGAAGGAAAAACATTTCTGCCTTGCAGTAAACCGTTCCTAAAGATAGATTGCCATCTAGTGATCACTTCCCCCTCTCTTCATTTCTACCCTTTTCATGCAACTGGATGCTTGCATTCATTCACTCAATCAATCAATGATATTTACTGAATGCCGTCTGTGTGCAGAGCACTGTACTATTCAAATGAAAAGACGCATTTGGATCTTCATGCTTTCCTTGGTCATCACTTCCACCAACTTCTTGGAAGTTACTATTAACTGGCAGTGAGTCAGAGACTGGAATTATTAGGCAGTCTTCACCCAGTAGGTCCACAAAGGCAATTAAATAAACCCAGAGAAAGGCAATAAATGCGATTGAATGAATGACGGGAATGTGTGCAGGGGAGAAAAATGGAAAAGTTGTGGTTTGATAAGAAAGGGCGAATAAAGATGTGTCTTCTGATAACACCCATTAGTGTGCTTTCAGTCATTGAAGATACCATTGTCCTCATCATCAGTGGTATTTATTGAGCTGTGTGCGGAGCACTGTACTGAAATCAAAGGCCTATTGGAGCCCATGCAGTATTTAAAGTAAATTGATGGATTGCAAGGTTTCATTTGACAGACTATCAGATCTCTCTTTTTCTCTCCCCAGATTCTTTGGATCGTTTTATTTCTTGCTTAATTTTTAAAAATCATGGGTTTATTATTCTTTTTCAGACCATATTAATATTTATAGGTGAAACGGCAGTATAATTCTGTTCACCCTATTCACAGCATTCATGAGTTTGCAAACTTCAGTTTTATCCCTTATGAGGCTTCATTTTTCCAGGCTGAAGATTCCTAATATTGACGGTCCAGCCTCAGCTGGAAGCTTCTCCATCTTTCTGAGTATCTTGATTGCTCTTCTCCATTCCTTCTCCAGCTCTGTTATGTTTAGAGCTACCTGCTGTATTCTAGGTGCAGGCATGGCATGGTTTTCCACAGAGCAAAACTGTGTTTATTTATTTTACTTGTACATATCTATTCTATTTATTTTATTTTGTTAGTATGTTTGGTTTTGTTCTCTGTCTTCCCCTTTTAGACTGTGAGCCCACTGTTGGGTAGGGACTGTCTCTATATGTTGCCAATTTGTACTTCCCAAGCACTTAGTACAGTGCTCTGCACATAGTAAGCACTCAATAAATACGATTGATGATGATGATGATGATGTGTTTGTTTTTCAGTCCCTTCTTGATGGTGGCTAGAAACGAGTTGGTCTTTTGGAGGTGCTGCAGTCCATTGGACAGATAATTTAATAGAATAGTCAAGATGACTTTCTTTTCTCAGTAGTGATTATAATCCCGGATGCCATCATCGTGTAAATTATTTGGATGATTTTTTTTTCTATGCGTTACCTTATACCTACTCACAATGAAGCCCATCTGCTATTTTTCCACCCAGTCACTCAGCAAGCTTTTCCAAACTGCACGGCATTTCACTACCCAGAAGAGCTTAGTGTCATCCAAAATGGTGGGGATACCCACCACAATCCATCTTTTGACATGGAAGTTTTCATTTTGGGACATGTGTATAATGCCGAGGTGCTCCTGAAGGAACATTTGTTAATACAACAAGAATTGATCTCTACCTTGCCTTCTGGAGAATCCATGCTCCTGGAGGCTCCTCAGCATCTCTTTGGAGAGGAAACTGTTGGAGCGCCTTTCCATTTTCATGGGAGGCACTGAATAGGATTCAGTTGATCACATGGCGTGACTGGTCTACTTATTGAAACGTTCAGAAACAATCCCAGAAGTTACAGAGGGCAAAGCGGTCCCAATTATTTCTCCAAGCTACAGAGGGTGTTGGTTTCCCCACTCATACACATCCTCAGTTGATTTTTTTTAAAAAAATCCCCGTACAGGTACAGTGATGGAGCATTCCTTCACTACTGCCTCCCTCTTGGGGATCTTCCCAATTAATAAATTACTCAGGCCTCTTTGACAAGTTGTCAAATTCAAACAACAAGCCCTTCAAAAAATACATTCCCCATCCACTCTGATGAAAAGTAGAAACGTGTTCCTTTGCCCGCATTTCAATGCCTAGTATGGCTAGTATGTCTGCTTTTATTAAACCAGACATATAAAAACCAAACCTATTCACCTTTTTTTTTTTTACCCCAAGGGAACGAAGCCATAAAAGAGGTGGACATTGGAAAGGAGATGAACTAGTAATGGATCATCTTCCTTCCCTTCCCCCAGGGAAGGGAACAGGTCCACTAATTCTTTTGTGTTATACTCTCAGAGGCAGATAGTACATTGCTCTGTATAAATGCCACTGATGGAAAAGTTTAGCAGCAACCAGAGGAAAGGGACAAATCAGGTGAGGGGAAGGCGATAAAAGCAGCTCAATAATAGAATTTTCTTCAAAATTGTTGGCTGTACTCATGGTTGCTCTTTTTTTTTCAGGTTGGGCAGTATTTGAGGAGCCCTGCCCCACACGTGGGCTAGCTGAAACCACTACTTCTACTCACTCTATCCGTCTCCATCCAAGGCTCCTGTGGAAGAAAACTTCACGGACTCTGCGTTGTGTTCAAAAGGGTATGTCAGAGACAAGTTTATTACTTCTAGCCCTTCTTCTAGCACTAATAGGGAGTGGTGGTTGACAGGCAGAGTTTCCTCTACAAGTCAAGGCCAGCTCAACTTCTAGCAATACAGAGTTGCTTTATTATAATAATAGTAATAATGGTATTTATGTACAGTTGGTACAGCATCCTAGCTACACACATGATTGAAGAGCACAAATCACTGTATCTACCTTAAGGAAGCAGCGTGGCTCAGTGGAAAGAGCCCGGGCTTTGGAGTCAGAGGTCATGGGTTCAAATCCCTGCTCCACCACTTAGCTGTGTGACTTTGGGCAAGTCACTTAACTTCTCTGGACCTCAATTACCTCATCTATAAAATGGGGATAGGACTGTGAGCCCCATGCGGGACAACCTGATCACCTTGTAACCTCCCCAGCGCTTAGAACAGTGCTTTGTGCATAGTAAGTGCTTAATAAATGCCATTATTATTACTACTATTTAATACAAATAGCAGTAAATTCTACTTGGGGTGATAATTAGGTCCTGCCCGGTTCTCTCCATTATAAGGCTCTGGTGGGCAAACGCTTTTGATAGGCAGGTTAGGAATCCTGACCTGGCTTCTTCCTGTCTCAAGACCTTGTCAAACCAAATTTCCTGATAAGACGGACACCTGAATAGGACAAAACAGGAGAGAGGAGGATATGTGATGTGCCCACTTCGAATAAGTGGCAGCTTGGCCAGAAAAAATGAAGTCCAGGCCTGAAGGCCCGTCTCATTCCGTCTCTTGGTATTCTACCATTCTTAGGGATTCTAGTCACTGGAGGTATTATTGTTCATTTAAACGAGGTGTTTAGAAGAGGATCAAACAAGTCTAAAAGCAAAACAGCTCAGAAGGAATGGTTGGATGAGAAGGGGCTAATTTCATTCATTCATTCAATCAATAGTATTTATCGAGCACTTACTATTCATTCATTCAATTGTATTTATTGAGCACTTACTGTGTGCAGAGCACTGTATTAAGCGCTTGGGAAGTACAAGTTGACAACATATAGAGACGGTCCCTACCCAACAACAGGCGTCCAGTCTAGAAGGGGGAGACAGACAACAAAACAAAACATGTGGATAGGTGTCAAGTCATCAGAATAAATAGAAATAAAGCTTGATGCACATCATTAACAAAATAAATAGAATAGTAAATATGTACAAGTAAAATAGAGTAATAAATCTGTAGACCACTATGCTTCTGCATTCTCCCGCTTTGTGCTTGACTCCAAGGAGGAGTCAAGGAGCCATGTTTCCAGGACTCATATTGCTCCAGACCCAGCCTCTGCTCCCCAGGGGAGTCTTTTTGCAGTCAGATCTTGAGGTTTGGGCAACTGGCAGCAAAAGACCATTTCGAGGTTGGGGTTGGAAGTCTTATGGTCTGATCCCCAGCATACCCTGAGCATCCCTATCCAGCCTCTCTTCCTCCTCATGCTCCTTGGCATAGGCCAGTTTGAGCCTCCTCATTGTTTCAATTCATTGTCTGTGCAACTGTTGGCAGCAGTTTAAGATCACATAAGACGGAGGGCAGGAAAGGTAATCAATATCATCAACAAGCAGTCAAATTCTGACCCCAAAGTTTTCAAACAATCCAGTAAACCATCCCCAAAAGTCATCACTGTTAGCGTCACGGAGGCCGCTTACTGCGTTGTGTGTCTGTCAGGGTGGTGCTCACGTCACCCTCACGATCAGGAGGTAAGTGCGATATTCTTTTTCCGATAAGCTTATGTATCCCCCCGCTTTGGCTAGCTATGGTTTAATCCAAAGCCAGTCTGGTTTGCGATACCAGAGTCCGAACGGCAGCCTGCTCATCCTTCAGCATTCCCAAATCATTTGCCGTTTCCTCCAGGATTTTTGAGAGGACTCCAGCTGCTCTAATAGTTCAGGCGATCCTGTAGACGGGAGTCAAGTTCGAAAAGAATTTGCTTTGTTTTCTGATATCGCCCGGCGATTCCTTAGTTTTCCTGAAGGAAGTGCTTACGGGTGACGTTCAATTTCCTGGCAATTGCAGATAGGCCTTATCTCCACAAACGAGTCCCATTTCCACAGAAGGACATATGGCAGAAGGACATATAGGCAGACTGGACTGTACAGTCCAGTGTGGTTGTGCAGGTATTGTTACCTACAGAAATGGAAGTGTTTGAGGAGGTTCCAGTGTCGTGATAGCATATATCCACGTCTGGAACCCAGTTACCTAGAAGATAGATTCTGCTTGGTGGAGATTTGATGGCGATTTTCTCCTACCCTCCACATCTGCTTAGACCAGCTGTATTCAGCCATTGTACTGCTGATCATTCATTCATTCATTCAATCATATTTATTGAGTGCTTACTGTGTGCAGAGCACCGTACTAAGAGCTTGGGAAGTACAAGTTGGCAACATATAGAGACGGTCCCTACCCAACAGTGGGCTCACAGTCTAGAAGGGGGAGACAGACAACAAAACATATTAACAAAATAAAATAAATAGAATAGTAAATGTGTACAAGTAAAATAGAGTAATAAATCTGTACAAACATATATATAGGTGCTGTGGGGAGGGGAAGGAGGTAAGGTGGGGGAATGGGGCGGGGAGAGTCTGGGAAGGCCTCCTGGAGGAGGTGAGCTCTCAGTAGGGCTTTGAAGGGAGGAAGAAATAATAATAATGATGGCATTTATTAAGCACTCACTATGTGCAAAACACTGTTCTAAGCTCTGGGAAGTTTACAAGGTTGAAGGGAGGAAGAAATAATAATGATGGCATTTATTAAGCGCTTACTATGTGCAAAACACTGTTCTAAGCTCTGGGGAGTTTACAAGGTGATCAGGTTGTCCCACGTGGGGCTCACAGTCTTAATCCCCATTTTTCAGATGAGGGAACTGAGGCATAGAGAAGTGACTTGCCCAAAGTCGCACAGCTGACAAGTGGCAGAGCCGGGATTTGAATCGATGACCTCTGACTCCAAAGCCCGGGCTCTTTCCACTGAGCCACGTAATAGTGTAAACAGTCAGGTTCCAAGAGACTGGAAGCGTGGGTATTCCCCCTGGGCTACGGTGAGGTACTCGGGCACATTCGCAACGATTACTTATATTAAGGTCACCAGCATACTGAATCAAAGTAGAGAGGAACGTGTTGGCCTAACAAGGGGGTGGGGGCAAACTACATAGTCTGAAACCAAAGATTAATCGTTTCATTTTCTAGCCAAAATACAAAGGAAAAATGAGGATTAGACAAATAAATCCAATTATTCCGGCAGTCTTTTCAGGTCCCAGTAGGCGTTTGGGTCCTTCCACAGTACGGTCACTCGAGCTGCTGCTGTTAGCCGTGTGGGATCCCCGTCTCAGGAGGAGTGGCAGTTTTCTTGCAGTGAGAGGCGTGGATCCGGGAGTTCAGGTTCCGGCACTTGACGATGAAATGGTCCACTCCACCGAGGTGCCAGGGGGTCCTTTTGTTTTGTGGACCTTTGTTTGAGAAGCAGCACCATTTCTTCATCTTCCCCCTTTCCCTGGCGTTTGGCCTTATTCCTCAGTGGAGAACACAGATCAGGGTGTGGCTGTCTAACCCCCAGACTGTAAGCTTGTTTTCGGCAGGGAATCTGTCTCTTTATTCTTCTATTGTGTTCTCCCAAGCGCTTAGTATAGTGTTCTGCACACAGTAAGTGCTCAATAAATAAGATTGACTGACCTTGACTTGTACGCAATCCCCTGGTTATAAAGAATGCTAGGGTGAGTTGGGCTCCTCTGGGAGGACCTCCTGGACCTGGGTACTATAACTCTGAATTCACTTATTAATGATCTACAATAATCGGACAGCAAACCATCTGCTCCTTAATAATAATAGTAATGATAATAATAATGATGATGGCATTTGTTAAGTGCTTACTATGTGCCAAGCACTGTTCTAAGCGCTGGAAAGATACAAGGTAATCAGGTTGTCCCACGTGGGGCTCACCGTCTTAATCCCCATTTTACAGATGAGGGAACTGAGGCCCAGTGAAGTGACCACACAGCAGACAAGTGGCGGAGCTGGGATTTGAACCCACGACCTCTGACTCCAAAGCCCGTGCTCTTTCCACTGAGCCACGCTGCTTGTGTTTACCTGTGGATTTAGTATTCACCTGTGCGCATCGGTATGCCTCGATCTATTTGGAAAAATATCGGTGTGTAGTGCCTAATGACAGCATTTGAGCATTTGAATGATGTCAACTTGGATATTTACAAAGGATCCCTGGGGTGGCAGAGGAGCAGCTTTTAGTCTGACAGATCAAGCTGCTATATTGTCTCTCAATCTTGCGAAACGAGGGAGCAAACCAAAGCTTTTTCGAGGATGCAGTTATTCCTCTTGGCTTGCACGGCTCAATGCGTGGGTCAGATGAGCAATCTATGGTTGCGGGGGCATCAGGGGCAACCCAAAACCTGAAGGGACGTGGGTGTAGCATGCTGATGTCCAGGTAGACTGCTCTGGGGCAGAGGCAGCGTCCTGAAAAGAAATCATCACCCATAGTTCCCAAAGAGGGTTCACAAATGGCAGAGAAAACTCCAGCAACAGGAGCAGAGAGAGGAAAGGGGGGCCTCTCTGGAGGCAATTTCTGCCAGAGCACTTCCTCGGGAAACGTCATCAGTAACCTGCTGATGTGCCCAGAATTTAAGCCTCGAGAGTGGGTATTAAGGACTCTGGGTTCAGCTTAGAGCACTAGGTCACTAGGTGATGTGATGGATGATGTGATGTAGGTGATGTGGAGCTGAGCCCAAAAGTAACCTCTCACACTTGGTTAATCAGGACAGTAACAAGAGTTGGGTGCGTGGCTCAGTGGGCTTTGGAGTCAAAGGTCAGGGGTTCAAATCCCAGCTCCACCAATTGTCAGCTGTGTGACTTTGAGCAAGTCACTTCTCTGGGCCTCAGTTACCTCATCTGGAAAATGGGGATTAAGACTGTGAGCCCCCCCGTGGGACAACCTGATCACCTTGTAACCTCCCCAGTGCTTAGAACAGTGCTTTGCACATAGTAAGCACTTAACAAATGCCATCATTATTATTAAAAGGGTCACAACTGCCCTGGAGGATGGCAACAGAAAGTAAAGAGCCTAAAATGAGGGTGGTGGAAGTTTCCACTGCATAGGCAGCGGCGGCTGTGACTATTGCACGCAAGCGAGGGTGGAGGCCTGCCACCACAAGAGCAGGAGCTGGGCTAAAATAAGCAAGGGAGTGAAAGTTGCTCCCCCTCCTCCCCCTCTTCATCCCTCCAACCTTACCTCCTTCCCTTCCCCACAGCACCTGTATATATGTATATATGTTTGTACGTATTTATTACTCTATTTATTTTACTTGTACATATCTATTCTATTTATTTTATTTTGTTAATAAGTTCTGTTCTCTGTCTCCCCCTTCTAGACTATGAGCCCAATGTTGGGTAGGGACCGTCTCTATATGTTGCCAACTTGGACTTCCCAAGAGCTTAGTACAGTGCTCTGCACACAGTAAGCGCTTAATAAATACGATTGATTGATTGATTGATTGAAAGTTGACCCCATGTCTCTGGACCAACACAGCTTGAACAAACCCATGGGAGGGCCTCCCTGGGCTGCTCACTGGGACCCAAAGATAAGGGTTTCTTTGTCAGGGCTTTCATTGTTTTAACCTTTAACACAGTGGACATTTTCTATTAATAATCATTTGAATCAAAAGATAAGCAAAGAACAGATCAAACCCATTCTTAATACACTTAATTTCCACTGCTCAGCAACTACATTTTTCCTTGTGTGCAGCTACCCCCCTTATCCCAGACTCTTTAAGATTCTCGGACAAAGTTTCTCAGCCTAATCCTATTCCAGGTAACCCTTAATGACCATTTGAAAGCTGGGGTTTCTAAAATCCCTAGTCATATAAGGAGATGTCCCACTCTCGTGTCCTTTCCCCAATCAAATCAATCAATCGTATTTATTGAGCGCTTACTGTGTGCAGAGCATTGTACTAAGCGCTTGGGAAGTACAAGTTGGCAACATATAGAGACAGTCCCTACCCAACAGTGGGCTCACAGTCTAGAAGATGTTTGTGTAACCCTGTAGGCTTCCTGGCATCCAACACAGATTCCTTAGGTTCTCTTTTTAATTCCCATTCATGAAAAAAATCCAGATTTAATTATCACTTCAAAGTTTCCCTTTCCAATTCCTGGTATCACCTTCTCACTCAGAACAACATCTCTTTACCCAATTTCCATATTTCAGTTCATCCAACATTATATAGGAAAGGTACACATGTTTTTCTTATATTTTTTCTTTTACCACACATTGTTAGTTCCACAGTAAACATAAACATAATAATAATGATGGCATTTATTAAGCGCTTACTATGTGCAATCACTGTTCTAAGCGCTGGGGAGGTTACAAGGTTGTCCCACGTGGGGCTCACAGTCTTCATCCCCATTTTACAGATGAGGGAACTGAGGCACAGAGAAGTTAAGTGACTTGCCCAAAGCCACACAGCTAATTGGTGGAGCTGGAATTTGAGCCCATGACCATTGACTCCAAATAATAATAATAATAATGGCATTTATTAAGCGCTTACTATTTGCAAAGCACTGTTCTAAGTGCGGGGCTCTTTTCACTCAGCCATGCTATTTCGGTTTCATTGTTCAAACTATCATGTTTATACCGGCCAGGCACGAAGATGACAGAAGGTATTTGACTTACTTATGTACCTCTTACCAAATAAGCAAATCTGCAGTTGAATTCGTGACAGAGTAATTAGATCAGGACTCCTACAAGCAGGCTTAGCCTGAAAGAGCAGTTGCAAACTCTCCCCTCTCAATTACCTCCTTTGCAGTTTCACACTTAACCAGTTGAGAACTAGTTTTCCCAACAGTGTTTATCCACACTTCATAATAAAGCAAGTTAATCATTTGCTTAAGGGAGGCAAGACCTTGCTTTTGATTGAAGGAGGTGCCTGCCCTCAAATATCTGTAGACCTTCTAAATTGATAGCCCCAGCCCCGTAGGGGTTTTCTTATTCCAAATAAGAAAGGAAAGTTGGTTAGGTTTCCTACCCCTATGCCTCAGTCGCAGATTACCTCCAACTAACTAGGTGATTTCAAGACTTGCTGAGAGAAGGAAACAGATTAAAACAGCAAATCAATCAGTGGTATTTATTGAGGGTTTACTATGTGCAGAGCACTGTATTAAGCACTTGGGAGAGTCCCATACAGCAGAATTAGCAGATATGTTCCCTGCCCATAATGAGCTTTCGGTCAAGAGAGGGAGAGTTACTGTATAGAAGAGTTGGTGCTGAAGTAATAAGGTACATAAGATACTTTGGGAAGCATTTTGGATGAGAAACTGTGAGGACACAGCCTGACATTTTAAATCAATCAATCAATCAATCGTATTTATTGAGCGCTTACTATGTGCAGAGCACTGTACTAAGCGCTTGGGAAGTACAAATTGGCAACACATAGAGACAGTTCCTACCCAACAGTGGGCTCACAGTCTAAAAGGGGGAGACAGAGAACAGAACCAAACATACCAACAAAATAAAATAGGATAGAAATGTACAAGTAAAATAAATAAATAAATAAATAAATAGAGTAAACCCAGTGAGAATGTGACATAGGGTCATGGAGTCATATGGGTTGCTCTGATTTTTTAAGAATTTTTAAGAATAATGTTCAGAGCTTCCAGAGGTCTCCACTTAGTAAGCGCTTAATAAATGCCATTATTATTATTATTATTGTATCCCCCCAGGGCTTAGAACAGTGCTTTGCACATAGCACTTAATAAATGCCATCATTTATTTATTTCTTTACAAGCAGATCAGGTTGTCCTACGGGGGGCTCACAGTCTTAATCCCCATTTTCCAGGTGAGGTAACTGAGGCCCAGAGAAGTGAAGTGACTTGCCCAAAGTCACGCAGCTGACAACTGGCGGAGCTGGGATTTGAACCCGTGACCTCCGACTCCAAAGCCCGGGCTCTTTCCACTGAGCCACGCTGCTTCTCTCATATAAACACTGATCTTTCACGAGAGGCTGGTTTGGTGCCTGCAATTTAAACTTGTTTAGTGCTGATCTAAACATATACTTTAATCCCAGAAGCACCCCAGATGTGATCCCATTTTGCAGCTCTCATTACTTGGACTCTGGGAGGACAGGAGTCCAGGTCGGGTAAATACAAATGAAGATTTCCCCAGTGAGTTTGGTCATTATTTGCTCAAAAGTCTCACTGGATCCCTTTCTTTTGATGATGGGGTACTGTGAATTGGCTTGCCACTCTGAGATGTATAGGGGTCCCAGAGATGGCAGCTCTGGGCCTGGCAGAAATTTAAAAGGATCCTCCTCATAGTCACCCTCCCCACACAACCCGCCCATCATAATTCGTCTGGTCTTTTGCTCATTTACTGGGGATTTCCTTTTCTAGGTGTGTGAACACTCTGTTGGGGTCATTCTGTCCTGAGGATCCCACTGCCAAATCTGTCACCGGTCAATAAGATCTGGATTTCAAGATCATACTTACACCTGGCAGCAGGAGCCTGGAGCTAGACAGAACGAGTCAAAATGAGCTGGAATTCAGAACATTGATTTTTTTTTTTCTCATTTTCTCCCGGGAGTCCTTAAGACTCCTCACTCGAGATTGCAGGCGCCTTTTAAAATTTTCGTCATACCAATCAAAATATAAATCCCCCTGACCTCGGTCAATTTCACTTCTTTTTGACTCTAATACCTTGGTCAATTTCACTTCTTTCGGGCTTTGGAGCCAGAGGTCATGGGTTCGAATCCCTGCTCCGCCACGTCTGCTGTGTGACCTTGGGCAAGTCACTTAACTTCTCTGAGCCTCAGTTACCTCATCTGTAAAATGGGGATTGACTGTGAGCCCCACGTGGGGCAACCTGATCGTGTTGTATCCCCCTGCGCTTAGAACAGGGCTTTGCAGATAGTAAGCACTTAACAAATGCCATTATTATTATTATTCTTTTTGACTCTAATACTCCGTGAAGGTGAACTATTTTTTAAATCTAAATCAGTGGTTCCATCTGGGGGGAACTGTTTAGGAGGGTTATTCCGGGTATTAAGTTCTGTTTATCTAAGACCTTGCAAGTTTTAGGTTCATAATGAATTTACATCTAATAAACCAGAGTTCCCTCTGGTGGGAGAGGTACCTCTTTGGACCTTCCCTTTTCCATTTCCTGAGGATTAAAGCAGTTTGGATGCCCTCTGATACCCTGAAGCTATTCAGCTGAAGGGTTATCTACAACTTGCAGTTTTGACACCCTGCAAAGTGACTCTGGACTCTGACCGAAGGCTTGTGTGTGCCTCGGTGGGGAGGACACAGAACAGGTATCAGGCGAGAGGCAGTCTCGGCAGACAGGCTGGATGAAAAAGTAACAACCTCTGTTGTGTCTGTCTCCCCGTTTTAGACTGTGAGCCCACTGTTGGGTAGGGACTGTCTCTATATGTTGCCAACTTGGACTTCCCAAGCGCTTAGTACAGTGCTCTGCACACAGTAAGCGCTCAATAAATACGATTGATTGATTGATTGTTGTGTTCATGAGGTTCCACCAAACCCACTTGGCCCAACCAGTCACACATTAACCTGGCGCCCTGTGCCTTGCTGTAGTTGGGCA
The DNA here is from genome assembly GCF_015852505.1 of Tachyglossus aculeatus. Lineage (NCBI taxonomy): Eukaryota > Metazoa > Chordata > Mammalia > Monotremata > Tachyglossidae > Tachyglossus > Tachyglossus aculeatus. The sequence continues at coordinate 35,560,751 of NC_052067.1, read as the reverse complement.
CCCCGTGCCACTCCCTGGCATTCAGTCATCTGAAAATTCCAAATCCCGTCTGTGTTATTAAAAGGACCAAATTCCTCACTTGTGTCTAACCTACCTTCTGCCAAGCGGTTGGATGACGTAAGCTCATTTGGTCAGATGGCCGCAGTCCTCCTCTCTAGGAACCCTGCTAGAGATTTCAAAAGGTCTCTTACCTTTTTGGTTGCATTCATTCATTCAGTCACTGAGCGCTTACTGTGTGCAGAGCACTGTACTTGGGAAGTACAAGTTGGCAACATATGGAGACGGCCCCTATCCAACATTGGGCTCACGTGCCTGGGGGTCACTGATAGACGGATTGGCCAGACTGCCGTTGTCATCCGAGTCACATCACCACACTGCTGTGGAAGAAAGCTTCATGAACTCTGTGTTGTGTTCAAAAGGGTATATCAAGGATAAGTTTATTACCACTAGCACTTCCTCTAGCATTAGTAGGGAGAGATGGTTGACGGGCAGAGTTTCCTCTGCTAGTCAAGGCCAGCTCAACTTCAAACAATACAGAATTTCTTTTCTATACAGTTTGTTCAGCATCCTAGCGTCATGTGATCGAAGAGCATTAATGACTGCATCTACCTTAATACAAACAGCAGTGAATTCCACTTGGGGTGATTATTAGGCCCTGCCTGGTTCTCTTCATTATAAGGATCTGGTGGGCAAACGTTCTTGATAAGCAGGTTAGGAATCCTGAACTGGCTTCTTCCTGTCTCAACACCTTAACAAACCAAATTTCCCGATTAACAGATAGACGGGTACTTAGGATGAAACAGGAGAGAGGAGGATACGTGATGTGCCCACTTTGAGTAAATGGCCTCTTGGCCAGACAAAAAGAAGTCCAGGCCTGAAAGCCCATTATGTTCCTTCTGTTCGTATTCTGCCACTCCTAGGGATTCTAGTGTCAGAGTTAGTGTTGTTCGCTTAAGCAAGGTGGTTTGGAGATAGTCCAATCAATCAATCAATCAATCGTATTTATTGAGCGCTTACCGTGTGAAGAGCACTGTACTAAGCGCTTGGGAAGTACAAGTTGGCAACATATAGAGACAGTCCCTACCCAACAGTGGGCTCACAACAGGCCTAGAAACAAAACAGCACAGAGGGAATGGTTGGATTTGAAGGGGCTAATGCAGAGAAGCGTGGCTCAGTGGAAAAGCATGGGCTTTGGAGTCAGAGGTCATGGGTTCAAATCCCAGCTCCACCGCTTTGGGCAAGTCATTTAACTTCTCTGGGCCTCAGTTCCCTCATCTGTAAAATGGGGATGAAGACTGTGAGCCTCCCGTGGGACAACCTCATCACCTTGTAACCTCCCCAGCGCTTAGAACAGTGCTTTGCACATAGTGAGGGCTTAATAAATGCCATTATTATTATTATAAGGCCTAGATCACTGTGCTTCTACATGCACCGTAAAAACTAGATACGTCAAAGCCAGATCTCTGACCCCGTTAATTCACGTATAGTATATGATGTAGATTTTCATTCTTCCTCTCCTCACCCTGAGACTCCCATTTTAGGCAAGTTGACCTCTGTGGACTTCCATTCCTGCTTTGGGGGCTTGGACTGGGTTACCTGGGGTAGATAGCTGCTGAGACACTGAAACCGAGTTAATGATAATACTAAGGGTATTGGCTAAATGTTTATTTGCACCAAGCACTGGGGTAGATACAAGTGAATCAGGTTGGAAACAGTCCCTGCGTGCTATTTGGACTGGTTGATTTTGTGGCATGAACATGCATATCTTAGGATTGGGACCAAAGTTAGGACCCAGGGCAGAGGGGAAGATAGCCAGGCACCCAGAAATTTGCTCTGGTATCACTTTGAGAGTGGAAGTGGATATTAGAGAAGCAGCGTGGCTCCATGGAAAGAGCCCAGGCTTTGGAGTCAGAGGTCATGGGTTCAAATCCTGGCTCCGCCACTTGTCAGCTGTGTGACTTTGGGGAAGTCACTTCACTTCTCTGGGCCTCAGTTACCTCATCTGTAAAATGGGGATGAAGACTGTGAGCCCCACGTGGGACAACCTGATCACCTTGTAACCTCCCCAGTGCTTAGAACAGTGCTTTGCACATAGTAAGTGCTTAATAAATGCCATTATTATTATTATTATTACCATATGTGTAATTTGGTAGCAAAGAGACAGGGGACTGTCCAAATACATCCGGCTCTCCTATATGACTGGTTGCATTTCTGAGAAATCCCACGTTAAAGAAAACTTGTTCCGTAGTAGTCACAGTGACATACGCTTGTTAGCCTATGCACAAACTGTTTTTTCTGATACCACACACCCTGTGTCTAAGCCAGCTCGTGTTTCTGGGCATACATTCTCTAATCTCCTAACAGCGCTGTAGCCGAAATGCTCTGTGAAAACACATATTTATAGGCAGAGCTAGGGGAACTACTGAGGTAGGAGGATCGTCTCTATATGTCACCAACTTGTACTTCCCAAGCGTTTAGTACAGCGCTTTGCACACAGTAAGCGCTCAATAAATATGATTGAGTGAATGAATGAATGAAAGGGGGAAAGTATTTGTGTTAACTTTAGGCAGTGCACTGCACTAGACATATGGAGAACACAAGATGTGATCCTGGATTCTGGGCAGTGCAGGCTGGGTAGAGAGGATGACCACAAGTTCGAATGGGTGGCATCAATCAATCAATCAATCGTATTTATTGAGCACTTACTGTGTGCAGAGCACTGTACTAAGCGCTTGGGAAGTACAAGTTGGCAACATATAGAGACAGTCCCTACCCAACAGTGGGCTCACAGTCTAAAAGGGGGAGACAGAGAACAAAACCAAACATACTAACAAAATAAAATAAATAGAATAGATATGTACAAGTAAAATAAATAAATAGAGTAATGGCATGGCACGTGAAGATACAAAAAGCAGCATGATGTAGTGGAAGGGTCAGGAAAGTAGGGCCAGTCAGCCGGGTATGGCTCGTCTTTTCCTGGGAAAGGGACTACCCTGGTTTAAAGGAGTGGAGGTTCACTGGTTCCTTTCTGCCTCCCACGGTTCTCTTCCCTTCCTTCCTCTCTGCTCCCTCCCCATCCCCTTTTCCATCCCATCCGGCATCACAGGCCTGTGAATTGGAAGGACTTGGGTTCTAAGCCTGATTCCACCACTTGTCTGCTGTGTCGCCTTGAGCAAGTCACTTAACTTTTGTGTTCCTCAGATACCTCATCTGTAAAATAGGGATTAAGACTGTGACCCCCCATAAGGGACATGGATTGAGTACAACTTGACTTGCTTGTGTTTAGTGCAATGCCTGGCACATGTTAAATGCTCAATACTTAAAAAAAAATGTTCCACCAACACCTTAACCTCAATATGTCAGAAATTGAACTAATCTTCCCTCCCAAATCCTCTGTTTGACCTAAATTTTCCATCACAGTTGACAACGCTACCGTCCTCCCCGTCTCTAGACTGTGAGCCCGCTATCGGGTAGGGACCGTCTCTATATGTTACCAACTTGTCCTTCCCAAGTGCTTAGTACAGTGCTCTGCACACAGTAAGTGCTCAATAAATACGATTGAATGAATGAACAGCTGCTGCTATGAAATCATCACACGATGTGATGATGGCATCGCATTGCACCACGCTCAGTGTGATGTAGTGAAGTCCTGTGACAGATTGCGGAGAGAGGCCTTATACTGAATAGCTCTTTGCACACCGACTGCTTGAAGTTTTCATTTCGTTTGGCTCCTCCGCACAAAAGATAGCTGACCTTGGATATAGCGGAAAGTGTGTGATCCTAGGAGTCATAGGGTGTACGTTCTAGATCCCCCTCTGTCAGTGACCTGTGGTGTGACCTGAGACCTCAGTTTCTCCGCAGAAAATGGGAGAAATAATCCCCGCCTCTCCCTGCCTCACAGGGAGCTTTTGCAGATAACAGATTCAATCGTATTTATTGAGCGCTTACTGTGTGCAGAGCACTGTACTAAGCGCTTGGGAAGTACAAGATGTAAACGTGCTATGTACCCTGAAGGTTTTATGTAGACAGCAAAAAGCAAACCAGGCCCAGCTATATGGAAGTGTACGTAGCTTGGGAACTAGCAGTAATTCGCCGTAGGTAGGGAATGTATCTGCTATATTGTACTCTCCCGAGCACTTAGCATGGTGCTCTGCACAAAGTGAGCACTCAATAAATGCGATTGATTGATCCATGGCAGGTGGAAATGCTGGTTGGGATTCCAGAGCAGTGTTTAAGGAGGGCCCGGACAGTCATATGGGGATGAAGACTGTGAGCCCCCCGTGGGACAACCTGATCACCTTGTAACCTCCCCAGTGCTTAGAACAGTGCTTTGCACATAGTAAGCGCTTAATAAATGCCATTATTATTATTATTCATTCAGTCTTACGTATTGAGCGTTTACTGTCTGCAGAGCGCTGTACGAAGCACTTGGTGCTTCGTACCAAGTGACATTCCCTTGTCACCAAGTGACGGTGACATTCCCTGCCCCCAGTGAGCTTCCAGTCTAGAGCGAGGGAGACAGACATCGGTAGAAATAAATAAAATTACAGATAAGAACATAAGGGCTGCAGCCTGGGTAGTGTAGGAAATGATAAGGTTGGGGTAAGTTCAGTTCATTTCCTTTGCTTCCCTGTTCATTTGGCTGCTCCGGGAACTTTGGCCAGCTCGATTCTGCTTACAGGATTTCATCTGGGTAAGCAAAGAAAAATAATGAAAAAGGACTCTCTGGGCTTAGGTCTTCAGGCACCAGGAAGGTCACATTAACTCATTCTGATCAGCGCTTTTTTGTTGCTTTGGCTGCCAAAATATTTGCTCAATCAGTTACGCATCCCCTTGGTGTGCCGCGGGGGCTGGACTGATGAATCGTGGAAATGGAAGTTATTAAATCACAGATCTCTCCACTTCAGGTCCAGGTTCCAAGCACACAACCGGGTAATCACTGCCGAGAGAATAGAGGGCAATCCGTGACAACCGCGCTCATAGAGACGTTTATTTATAAAAGGCCTTTTCTTCCCTCTAGGATTTTTTTGGTAGGGGTCTTCATTTCAGAAGCTTGGACTGTTTGTTCTTGCCGAAGTTTATCTTCTTCAAAAGTGTGATTGCCTCATTTATAACCTTCTTGCTGCCTGTGGGAAACCCTACTTGGTACTGGAGGCCCCAGGGTAGCTTGATGGACAAAAAGCTAAAAATGTTACCGGCAGCAATTTGAATGATCCAGGGAGTAGAGCAGTTTCCCTTCAATGTCGGAAGGTAACCTTTACCTTCCCAGCTTCTTTTCCACAGTTCACTCCTCTAAGCAAACTTGGCCTCTCCTACCTCCGGCTCACTGCTCCGGCCTTCCCCCTCTGCCTCCCCCTTCACCAGTCCCATCTCAAATAATTAAATATGAATATATTGAAGGTTTTAAATAACTGCATGGATGAAAAGTCCATAAAGGGCGACCATAATTACTCCCATAACTGCCTCACTTTTTTGCATAATTTTTGCAACACAAAAACGTGGAGTCATAAGTGGAAAGAGCCCGGGCTTTGGAGCCAGAGGTCATGGGTTCAAATCCCGACTCCTCCACTTGTCAGCTCTGTGACTTTGGGCAAGTCACTTCACTTCTCTGGGCCTCAGTTCCCTCATCTGGAAAATGGGGATTAAGACTGTGAGCCCCCCGTGGGACAACCTGATCACCTTGTAACCTCCCCAGCGCTTAGAACAGTGCTTTGCACATAGTAAGCGCTTAATAAATGCCATCAAAAAAATTGTAGCAATAAGGGGAATGGGTGGAAAAAGAGAAGGAAAGGAGAGAAAAATAAGAGGGCATTTGGTCTTTTAGTGCATCCTTCCAAGAGCTACTTACAGTAGGCACTCAGTAAATTAACCCCACCACCTAGGACAGTTGCTACTCTGGAATTCACTAATATCAGTGAATAAACTCCCTCTCTGACCTTTATCTGCCTGCATTTGCTTTCTGAACTTCATTCATTCAGTCATTTTTATTGAGCACTTACTGTGTGCAAAGTACTGTGCTAAGCACTTGGGAGAGTAGAATATAACAACAAACAGGCTCATTCCTGCCCACAGTGAGCTCACAGCTTGGGGGGGAGGGCAGGGAACAGACATTAATATAAATAAATAGATAAATACCTTACTTTTCTTCCTACACAGGCTTGTGAACCGTCACAGTTTACAAAAATAATAATCTTTTATTTCATTCTCAAAATTGGAAGGTGGTGTGGGTTGGGATGGAAAATTATGCAGGCAATTGTGCAAGTAGAGAATTAGAAGGAAAGAAGGAAAATGATAATGTAATTTTGGTACTTGTTGAGCGCTTATTATGTGTCAAACACTGTTCTAAGTGCTGGGGTAGATACGAATTAAGCAGATTGGACACAGTCCCGGTCCCACATGGGTGTCTCACTCTTAATCCCCATTTTACAGACGAGGTAACTGAGGCTCAGAGAAGTTAAGTGGCTTGCCCAAGGTCACACAGCAGATGTGGCAGAGCTGGGATTAGAATCCAGGCCCTTCTCACTCCCAGCCCATGCTCTATCCACTAGGCCATGCTAGAGAGAAAACAGGTGTATTATGGCCAAGTCACTTAAATTCTCCTTGCCTTAGTTTCCTCTTTAGTGAAATAGGGATGAAATACCTGTTCTCTCTCCCTCTTATACTGAGAGCCCCATAGGGGACAGGGACTGTGTCTGACCCTGATTATCTTGTAAGCTACTCCAGCGCTTTGTACAGTGCTTGCTTATTAATAAATACCGTTATTATTAGTGTTATTATTACTAAAATTCTAATTATAAGTTCAAGAATGATTCCAATGAATTTATTGACCATAGGTGCATGATAGGTTAATTGAAGGAAAATCCCTGGAAGATGAGGGTAATATAAAAGAAAGCCAATAATCACACTGTTGCTTCTGTGAGTCTGAGTGGAAATCCATCCTTTGCTTGGGATGTGGGGGCCAGTAGTTCTCGGGTGTCAGCGCTGCCCCACCTCACCCCCTCCTACCTCACTTCCCTTCTCTCCTTCTCCAGCCCAGCCCGCACCCTCCGCTCCTCTGTTACTATCCTCCTCACCGTACCTCATTCTCGCCTGTCCTGCCATCAACCCCCGGCCCACGTCCTCCCCCTGGTCTGGAATGCCCTCCCTCACACATCATTCATTTTGATATTTCTTAAGCGCTTACTATGTGCAAAGCACTGTTCTAAGCACTGGGCACATCCGCCAAGCTAGCTCTCTTCCTCCCTTCAAAGCCCTACTGAGAGCTCACCTCCTCCAGCAGGCCTTTCCGGACTGAGCCCCCTTTTCCCCCTCCTCCTCCCCATCCCCCCCGCCCTACCTCCTTCCTCTCCCCACAGCACTTGTATATATTTGTACAGATTTATTACTCTATTTTACTTGTACATATTTACTATTCTATTTATTTTGTTAATGACATGCATATAGCTTTAATTCCATTTGTTCTGATGATTTTGACACCTGTCTACATATTTTGTTTTGTTGTCTGTCTCCCCCTTCTAGACTGTGAGCCTGTTGTTGGGTAGAGACCGTCTCTATATGTTGCTGACTTGTACTTCCCAAGCGCTTAGTACAGTGCTCAGCACACAGTAAGTGCTCAATAAATATGATTGAATGAAATGAATGAATGCCCCTTGGGGCCTTGGAGTTCTACCTCCAAGCCAGCTAGCATGGAAACTAGAGCTGGGCCCAAGTGGCCACGGAGACTTTGCCTCTCTAATCCAATCTGGGGCTGGATCTTTCTCCTTTCCATCGAGTCCACGAGGTGGTCCTGGGCCTGAAGGCATTTGCCTTCTCCCCCACATCCCATTCAAATGAGGGAACACACACTCTCTAAACGCTTTCTTTCTCTCTCTCCCCCTATTTCCGTGGATTTACATGTCATCCTTGGGAGCTCCATGTCTGAGCCAGAGCCCTCAAGAGAGAGAATGTCACGTACCACAATCTTCTTTCGAATGTCACCTCCTCTCTGCTCTGCCCCAAGTGCGTGATTTGATCCATCCCCCTCCCTGCGGCTCCTTTCAGGCTCTCTACCCATCTTGGGGTAAAATTCTCCATCTGTCACTGACTGGCTTTTTCACTTCTGCCAGACTTCCGCTTTCCCCAACTTCAAAGCGCTCTTGAAATCCCATCTCCTCCAGGAGGCCTCCCCTGATTCATTTCTCATCTTTCCGGGGTCTCGCACCTCCCGCCCCACCACTTCAGCCCTCCTGCATCAGTTGAGCACCTGTGAACTCACAGTTTCCTATTAAAAATGAGCCAGTCCTGGGTATTTATTGAACACTTGCTTGGGGACGCTATGCAATAGCTTATATTCTTAGCCTTATTTATCCTTGGAGAACCTATTCACTGTACCTCGATTTCGTCTGTCTTACAGTCAGCCCTTTGTCCTTGTCCTCTCTCTGGCCTGAAACTTCTTCCCCCTTCATATCTGATAGACCATCACTCTCCCCACCTTCAAAACCTTATTAAAGCGACATTTCCTTCGAGGTCTTTCCCAACTAAGGATTTCTCCTAAACCCTCTCCCTTCTATTTTCACCTATGCACTTGGATGTGTGCCTTTAAACATTTAATATTCACCCCACCCTCAGCCCCAAAACACACACATTCATATCCATAACTTATTTTAAGGAGGTCTTTCCCAACTAAGGATTTCTCCTAAACCCTCTCCCTTCTGTTTTCACCTATGCACTTGGATGTGTGCCTTTAAACACTTAATATTCACCCCACCCTTAGCCCCAAAGCACACACATTCATATCCATAACTTATTTTAACGAGGTCTTTCCCAACTAAGAATTTCTCCTACACCCCCTCCCTTCTATTTTCACCTATGCACTTGGATGTGTGCCTTTAAACACTTAATACTCACCACACCTTTAGCCCCAAAGCACACACATTCATATCCATAACTTATTTTAATGAAGTCTTTCCCGACAAAGGATTTCTCCTACACCATCTCCCTTCTATTTTCACCTATGCACTTGGATGTGTGCCTTTAAACACTTAATATTCACCTCACCCTCAGCCCCAAAGCACACAAATTCATATCCATAACATTTTTCGAGGTCTTTCCCGACTAAGGATTTCTCCTACACCCTCTCCCTTCTATTTTCGCCTATGCACTTGGATGTGTGCCTTTAAGCACTTAATATTGACCCCACCCTCGGTCCCAAAGCACACAAATTCATATCCATAACTGATTTTAACATCTGTCTCCCCAACTAGACTGTAGGCTGTGGGTGGACAGGGAACATGTCTGTCATCTGTACTGTATTGTACTCTCCCAAGCGCTTAGTACAGTGCTCTGCCCCCAGGAAGTTCTCAATAATGCCATTGATTGATTTATTGTTTGATTCAAATGTCCTTCTGTGCCTCTGTCAGAGAAAGTAAATTGGACTGCATTGACCACTATTCTGACCCATATGGAATTTCCTATGTTACGTTGTTAGGGGTTTTTATGGTGTATTTAAGTGCTTACTATGTGCCAGGCACTGTACTAATCACTGGGGTTGATACACACATGGGCCCTGTCCCGCACAGGGCTCATAAACTTAATCCCCATTTTGCAGATGAGGTGACTGAGGCACAGAAAAGTTAAGTGACTTGCCCGAGGTCACACAGCAGACAAGTGGTGGGTCCCCAGGCCCATGGTCTTTCCCCTAGACCACCCTGCTTCTCACTGTTGTTCTATTGAACATGGCCCAAAATACTACTACTACTAATAATAATAATAATGGCATTTATTGAGCGCTTACTATGTGCAAAGCACTGTTCTAAGCGCTGGGAAGGTTACAAGGTGATCAGGTTGTCCCACGTGGAGCTCACAGTCTTAATCCCCATTTTACAGATGAGGTAACTGAGGCCCAGAGAAGTTAAGTGACTTTCCCAAAGTCACACAGCTAAGTGGGGAGCTGGGATTTGAACCCGTGACCTCTGACTCCAAAGCCCATGCTCTTTCCACTGAGCCACGCTGCTTCTATACTAGCTTTATTATTATTATTATTATCATTACTATTTCTCATTCAATAGTATCTATTATTATTACTATTTTAGGGTATTTGTGAGTGCTTACTATGTGTCCAGCACTGTTCCAAGTCCTGGGACAGATACAACTTAATCAGGTTGGACACAGCCCTTGTCCCATGTGGGGATCCCAGCCTGAGTAGGGGGGATAACAGGTATTTAATCCCCACTTTACAGTTGAGGAAACTGAGTCTCAGAGAAGTTAGGTGACTTGCCCAAGGTCATCCAGTAAGCAATTTGTCGATGTGGGATTAGAACCCAGGTGAACCCTAGTGCACAGAGCACTGTAACAAATGCTGGGGGAGAGTAGAGTGACGTGACCCCTGCCTCATATAGGGGCTCAGAATTTAAGAATAGGGGGAAGGCAACAGTCACACAAGTAAACCCTGAAATGAATTTAACAAATTTAAGAATAGGGGGAAGGCAACAGTCACACAAGTAAACCCTGAAATGAATTTAACAAATTTAAGAATAGGGGGAAGGCAACAGTCACACAAGTAAACCCTGAAATGAATTTAACAAATTTAAGAATAGGGGGAAGGCAACAGTCACACAAGTAAACCCTGAAATGAATTTAACAAATTTAAGAATAGGGGGAAGGCAACAGTCACACAAGTAAACCCTGAAATGAATTTAACAAATTTAAGAATAGGGGATAGGCAACAGTACACAAGTAAACCCTGAAATGAATTTAACAAATTTAAGAATAGGGGGAAGGCAACAGTCACACAAGTAAACCCTGAAATGAATTTAACAAATTTAAGAATAGGGGGAAGGCAACAGTCACACAAGTAAACCCTGAAATGAATTTAACAAATTTAAGAATAGGGGGAAGGCAACAGTCACACAAGTAAACCCTGAAATGAATTTAACAAATTTAAGAATAGGGGGAAGGCAACAGTCACACAAGTAAACCCTGAAATGAATTTAACAAATTTAAGAATAGGGGGAAGGCAACAGTCACACAAGTAAACCCTGAAATGAATTTAACAAATTTAAGAATAAGGGGAAGGCAACAGTCACACAAGTAAACCCTGAAATGAATTTAACAAATTTAAGAATAGGGGATAGGCAACAGTACACAAGTAAACCCTGAAATGAATTTAACAAATTTAAGAATAGGTGGAAGGCAACAGTCACACAAGTAAACCCTGAAATGAATTTAACAAATTTAAGAATAGGGGGAAGGCAACAGTCACACAAGTAAACCCTGAAATGAATTTAACAAAATTACTTGAGACAGTGACAAAAATGAAGCAATAAGAGTTAATGTAAGTTATGATGATTAAGTCATTTCACGTTTCTCCCTTGTGCAACAACCCAGAGTTCAGGATTCACTACAAACAGAGCCTCTCCAACGCTCCAAAGGTATTAGTAATTATAATAATGATATTTAAGTATTTATTATGAGCACTAAGCACTAGGGTAGATTTAAGATAATCAGGTCAGATGCTGTCCCTGTCCCACATACAGCTCACAGTCTAAATAGAAGGGAGAGTATCGTATGGAATGCAGCAATTTCTAATAATAATAATACTAATAAAATAATGATACTTGTTAAGCACTTAGTATGTGTCAAGCACTGAGGTAGCTACAAGGTGATGAGGTCAGACACAGACCCTGACTCACATGGGACTTACAGTGGGTGGGTGAGTGATCAGTTATTAAATCTCCATTTTACTGATGAGGAATCCGAGGCCCAGAGAAGTTAAGTGGCTTGCCCAGAGTCACACAGCAGACAAGTGGTGGCGTCAGGATTAGAACACAGATCCTGCTGGGTTAGAACATTCATTCATTCATTCAATCGTATTTATTGAGCGCTTACTGTGTGCAGAGCACTGTACCAAGAACAGATCTCCCTTGGTAGTGGGGAGGTAGACGGTTTCCATGGGCTCCTTGGGCTTTACTACTACTGGAGAAGCAGCGTGGCTTAGTAGAAAGAGTACGTGCTTGGCAGTCAGAGGTCATGGGTTCTAATTCTGACTCCGCTTGTCAGCTGGGTGACCTTGGGCAAGTCACTTGACTTCTCTGTGCCTCAGTTACCTCATCTGTAAAATGGGGATTAAGACTGTGAGCCCCACGTGGTACAACCTGGTAACTTTGTATCTCCCCCAGCATTTAGAACAGTGCTTGGCACATAGTAAGTGCTCAACGAATACCATCATTATTATTATTATTACCATTATGAGCAACCCCAATATTTGTACCATTTATCCATTAACTATACACATATATTTTCATATCATGATATTGTATGTTATATAATATATTAATTATAATAAAGGGAAGATGTTTATATATATATATATATATACACACAGACACACACTGTTATATTGTACTCTTCCAAGTGCTTAGAGCACTGAGTGCTCTGTATAAACACTCAATAAATACAATTGATTGATATATATCTATCATTCTCAAAGAAGACACCATTAATGGTGAAATTCAGCTGTGGATGTGTGTGTGGAACTGAAAAAGATTTAATGTTTATGAAGAGGGTAGCCTGCATATTTAACAAGTACATGTGGTAGCAGAGTGAGCTGTAATGCCAACACTCTGCTAATAAAATACACACCAGCTGTAAAATATCCCTATTGTAGTTCTCATCGCATTTTACAGTTGGTCCATTTGAATCTTTCATGATGATGGTTCAATGCCTGGTCTCGATTTCTTCCTTTTTATCATATCTTATGGGTCTTTGTGCTGCCATCTTTTCATTTGGGAAAGTGACGCGAGGTTGAAAAAAAGAGATGAGAGAAATATTTCCGATTGTTCATGATCAATTTAATTGCGGGCATGGTCACGCCATCGAGTGATACGGCACAGCTAGCCGTAACCTTGAAACTTTTCAAAATGAATAGGAAATTTGATTCCTGTCAGTATCTTACTGAATTCTTTTGCTTGCCTTCAAAATGGCCTGATTTTCTCCCAACACATCATAGGCAGGAGAGGTGCTTTATCCAATGCTAGACTGTTACAGCGATCTTAATCCCTGAGTCTTACAATTAGCAATTTCCCACAGAGTTCAGAGGAGAATGAGAGATGCCATAAAATAATTCTTGCAGCTAATTAAAAACAGATTCCCTCCTGGAGTCACTACAGAGTGGTGTCCAATTAGACTATTTCTCCTCACTTTCTCCCTGGTTCTTAGGTGACTGGGTTTTTTGATTTGGGATGATTGGTGAATGGTTCTGCCTGATGATTTATTCCTCCCTCAAAAAGCCACGGCACTGTCTTCATCCGGTCTAAGCCGGTTGTCGGGTTGCGATGATTGAAATTCCTCAATAATGCGGCTTCCTAGAGGTTGGACCGGGGAGCTCTGAACATTGGTTTAGAGGTAGAAGGGAGTTATTGGCTCCTTAAGGCTCCCTCTCTTCACCATTTACTTTTTCCAGCATCCCAAATTCCTCCAAATCAGAGCTAGGGGTCTTGAAGGTGGGAAACTAAGAAAAGCAAAAATCTATATACTATGTAAATATACAGTGAGAAGCAGGGCTGGCTGGTGAGTCAGAGGATTTGGATTTTATTCCCAGGTCTGCCACTCGCCTGCTATGCGATATTGGGCAAGTCACTTAACTTCTCTGTGGCTCAGTTTTCTCATGTGTCCCTCTCCTACGGTGAGCCCCATGTGGATCTAAGCGCTTAGTACAGTGCTCTGCCCATAGTAAGCGCTCAATAAATACTATTGATGATGATGATCTCATCTATCTCACTGCTGACCCCCTGCTCCCTCTGGCCTGGAATTCCCTCCCCCTTTTCATACCTCAGTCCACCACTTTTCTCCACCTTCAGAGCCTTATTAAAATCACATCTCCTCCAAGCAGCCTTCTCCAATTAAGCCTTCTTTTCCCCTACTCTCTCTCACTTCTGCATCACCTATGCACTTAATAATAATAAGGGCATTTATAAAGCACTTACTATGTGCAAAGCACTGTTCTAAGCGCTGGGGAGGTTACAAGGTGATCAGGTTGTCCCACGGGGGGGCTCACAGTCTTAATCCCCATTTTCCAGATGAGGTAACTGAGGCCCAGAGAAGTGAAGTGACTTGCCCAAAGTCGCACAGCTGGCAGTTGGCAGAGCTGAGATTTGAACCCATAATCTCTGACTCCAAAGCCCGGGCTCTTTCTACTGAGCCACGCTGCTTCACTTGGATCTTTACCATATGAGCTCTTGATATAATAATAATAATGATGGTATTTGTTAAGCGCTTATTCACTCCACCCTCAGCCCCACAGCACTTATGACATATTCATTCATTCATTCAATCACATTTATTGAGTGCTTACTCTATGCAGAGCCTATCTATAATTAATTTTAATGTCCATCTCCCACTTTAGACTGTAAACGTCTTGTGGGCAGGGAACCTGTCCGCCACCTATCTTGCATCGTACTCTCCCAAGCACTTAGTACACTACTCTGCACATGGTAAGCACTCAGTAAATACCATTGATTGATGACTGCCCAGCAGAGTGAAAGAAACCAAACGAGACTAGTTCTTATTTGGAAATCACTATGGTCAGAGACAGCTTAGAGCTACAGCAAAAGTGTCAAACACATTAAGGACAGATGAGACATCTCAAATTTTGGTATGGTTAGAATAGAGTTAGTTTAAACTGGGTTTCTTTTTGGCAATTCAGTTAATATCAGTCATTTCATTATTCATTCATTCATTCAATCGTATTTATTGAGCGCTTATTGTGTGCAGAGCACTGTACTAAGCGCTTGGGAAGTACAAGTTGGCAACATATCGAGACGGTCCCTACCCAACAACGGGCTCACAGTCTAGAAGGGGGAACCTTCTAGACATCTTAAGACCATCCGGACTTAAGGATGCCTGCTCAATTCTTCGTTCAAACAAAAAATCAATGTTTAAAAGGTTTCATCCTGTTTGGCAAATCGGTTGAAATACTCTGAAAGAGATATTCTGACTCAGAGCATCGTAGGGGGCTAAGTCACATTACTAAATAGTCTCTTCTTCAGTCGCAAGTTACTATTTCAGGACAGGAATGGGTCACCCGCTGGGGCCAGGAAGACCTTTCCTTCTTTGAAATAGTACAATTAAGTGCACTCGAGCGTCCTGTTAAGTGCTGTCTGAGATACGGCTGAGATATGGCCAGAGGACACTGGATGCTTTGGGGGAAGAGGGGAATGGTTAGATTGGGTAAAGACCGTCCTGAACCCACTCACGATCCTGCTTTACGCAGGTTCTGACAGATCATGAAGGCTACAGATTGTGGAGCCTCCAGTGCTGAGCAGTGGCAGGGAATCGAGAGGCAGAGGTTGCAAGTTCAGGCCAGGCGACTCAGAAGCACGGCATGGCAGAATAATAATAATAATAATAATAATAGCATTTATTAAGCGCTTACTATGTGCAAAGCTCTGTTCTAAGCACTGAGCACTGTTCTAAGTGCTAAAGGTTAAGGGGCAAGCTTTCTATATGTATGCTGTACAGAGGGTCAGCTCCTCTCAAGAGAAATAATTACAATCCTTGGAAGGGATCATACTTTATGAGAATGCCGTATCTATCATATTCCACCTTGCAGATATAGTCCAAAGCCATTTCTGAAATCCCGTCTCCTACACGAGGGCTCCCTTGATTAATTTCTGTTCATCCCAAACTATATCCCCCTCTACTACCACTTTGGTACTTCCCTGCCCACTACTACCTTGGGTGCCCACAGTCACCCATAGCTCTTTGGAGAAGCAGCATGGCTCAGTGGAAAGAGCCCGGGCTTTGGAGTCAGAGGTCATGGGTTCAAATCCTGGCTCCGCCAATTGACAGCTGTGTGACTTTGGGCAAGTCACTTAGCTTCTCTGGGCCTCAGTTCCGTCATCTGTAAGATGGGGATTAAGACTGTGAGCCCCACATGGGACAACCTGATCACCTTGTAACCTTCTCAGCACTTAGAGCAGTGCTTTGCACATAGTAAGCACTTAATAAATGCCATTATTATTCTTATTATTTTGTACATATCTTAGGTACTCTATAACTTAAGCACTAACTTATACCGTTTTCTCCCTCCCTCTTAGATTGTGAACCCTAAGTGTCTGTGTCTGCTCTGGTGATCTTGTTTCTACCCCAGCATTTAATACAGTGCTCAGCATGGCTTTATAAATATCGTTATTGCACATATCCATTTTCCTGTAAGGTGAGTTGGGCTCACCTTACAGACTTCTTGGAGACCATCTGGAAGCAGAGTGAGAAGACTGCAGTAGAAAGCAGGAATTGTTAGAAGAGGAGGAGCTCTCCCTTCTCCAGGAGGTAACTCCCAGAGAGCCTGGCTTCAGATCTTTCTAAGGAGAAAGGTCAGGGAGCTTGGATAGTCATTCCGGATCCAGGAGAACACCAGGAATGGCCTGAGGGAACGGATTGTTGGTCACTGGGGCATGGATTTGGAGTTAAGCAACTGCTTCTGTAAATAATGCATCTGATCTTATTGAAACTCAGTAGAAAATCCTAATCAATCAGGTGTATTCAATGAGTGCTTATTGTATGCAGAACACTTTACTAAAAGCTTGGGCGAGTACAACCCAACAATATAACGGACACCTTACCTGCTGACAATGAGCTTACAGTCTAAAGGAACTTACCTACATGATGATGATGGCATTTGTTAAGTGCTTACTATGTGCAAAGCACTGTTCTAAGCACTGGGGAGGATACAAGGTGATCAGGTTGTCCCACGTGGGGCTCATCGTCTTAATCCCCATTTTACAGATGAGGGAAATGAGGGCACAGAGAAGTTAAGTGACTTGCCCAAAGTCACACAGCTGACAATTGGCAGAGCTGGAATTTGAACCCATGACCTCTGACTCCCAAGCCCCTGCTCTTTTCACTGAGCCATTTGGGGGCAAATATGTGATTCACCTGGGTTCCACAGCAAACATCTAGGTACTGATTCTATTGCTGAGGATCTTGATGTCTGGGAAAAGTAAAACTTGCTTTTCCTTCATTCTGTCACTTTGCTAACAGAGTTTCTTTTACTGGAGGAACAAAACTGGTAGCTAGGCTATGCAACATCAGTGAACCCCATTAAAAGATGGGTTTTGAATATCAAGAGATCCTTCTCCCTATAACAGCCCACCATTAACATTCTGCATATGGCTTTTGTGAGAATTACAAATTAATTACAGAATGCATAATTAAGTGCTTCATTTTTCAACTGCCGAAAAGCAAGCATTTTTCCCCTTTAGCTTGATTTCCCTCCTGATGATTAGCAACTGCAGTTTTCTCCAAAAAGGGACTTTTAAATTTCTTTCGAACATAACATACTGTTAGAAGCAGGGACATTTGTCTTTCTTAGAAAAGCAGAGCCGATTGGAAAACTTTATTTTCGCTGGTTTGATAGTGAAGTTTCACGCTTTGCACATAGTAAGCGCTTAATAAGTGTCATTATTATTATTTGTAGCCATTTGGCAGACTTTGCTTGGTGTGTCTGTTTTCATTTAGGTCTTCATGGCTTTCTCTTCCTAGTATGGAGGATACTCACTGTCACAAATGCTACATTTTCTACTTCCTCCTAAAACTGTGAACCCCATGTGAGATGAAGACTGTGTCTGACCCAATTATTTTATATCTACCCCAGCGTTTAGGATATTGCTTGGCAAAAACTAAGCACTTAGCAATACTACAAATTGTTGTTGTTATTATTCACAACTGGTTTAGTGGTTCCAAAATGTTTATCATGTCAACAGAGAGCAATCACCACTAATGTAAGGGTAGCCTTTAATGTTCCAAGAGTTACTGAGCACTTATTGTGTGCAGAGCACAGTAAGTGCTCAATAAATATGATTGAATGAATTAATTAATGATGTTTATATTTCCATAGTTCTATTTATTCTGATGGTATTGATGCCTGCCTACTTAATAATAAATAATAATAATAGTGGCATTTATTAAGCGCTTACTATGTGCAAAGCACTGTTCTAAGCGCTGGGGGGGGGGAATACAATGTGATCAGGTTGCCTCGCCTGGGGCTCACAGTCAATCCCCATTTTACAGATGAGGTAACTGAGGCTCAGAGAAGTTAAGTGACTTGCCCAAGGTCACACAGCAGACATGTGGCAGAGCCGGGATTCGAACCCCTGACCTCTGACTCCAAAGCCCGGGCTCTTTCCACTGAGCCACACTGCTTCTCTATTATTCTCTATTCTCTATTTGTTTTGTTTTGTTGTCTGTCTCCCCCTTCTAGACTGTGAGCCCGCTGTTGGGAAGGGATTGTCTCTATCTGTTGCCGAATTGTACTTTCCAAGCGCTTAGTACAGTGCTGTGCACACAGTAAGTGCTCAATAAATATGATTGAATGAATGAATGAATGAATGAAAGAGCAGAGGAAGGATCGTGGGCCTGGAGGCCCTGGGTTCTAATCCCAGCTCTGCCATTGGCATGCAGTCTTGGGCAAGTTACTGAACTTTTCCGGGCCTCAGTTCCCTTGTCTGTAAAATGGGGATTCAGAGCCTGTTCTCTCTGCTACTTGGATGGTGGGACAAGGGACAGTGTCTGTCCTGATTAACCGGATCTACCGCAGTGCTTGGTACAGTGCCTGGCACTTTGTAACTCTCTCCTTCCAGAAGATTATTGGAGTTCCATCGCTGATTGGTTCGTGATGCCGGTGTGTGCCCCAGGTACCGATTCACTTCAGTCACCTCATGTGTTCTAGGGCCTTGCAATATCCTCCTCTCAGGAAAGTACCTCCATACTGCTATCGCGCCAGTCCACCTTGACTTCGGCATCCATCTCCTCACTCGCCTCCCTGCTTCTTGCCTCTCCCGACTCCAGTCTTTACTCAGTGCCCAGAATATTTTCCTAAAAACTATGTTCAGTCCATGGCTCCCCCGACTCATTCATTCATTCAGTTGTATTTATTGAGCACTTACTGTGTGCAGAGCACTGTACTAAGCGCTTGGGAAGTACAAGTTGGCAACATATAGAGATGGTCCCTACCCAACAGTGGGCTCACAGTCTAGAAGGCCCTCCTCAAGGCCCTCCGGCGGTTGCCCATCCTCATCAAACAGAAAATCCTTGCCTTCTGTTTTAACCACTGTCAGTTCTCCCCACCACTAATCTTACCTCACTGCTTTCCTACAATCACTCAGCCTGCACATTGCACTCCTCTAATAATAATACTGGCGGCATTTGTTAAGCGCTTACTATGTGCGAAGCACTGTTCTAAGCACTGGGGGGATACAAGGTAATCAGGTTGTCCCACGAGGGGCTCACAGTCTTCATCCCCATTTTACAGATGAGGTAACTGAGGCACAGAGAAGTTAAGTGACTTGCCCAAAGTCACACAGCTGACATTTGGCAGAGCCGGGATTTGAACCCATGACTTCTGACTCCAAAGCCCGTGCTCTTTCCACTGAGCCAAGCTGCTTTAATGTTAACTTACTGTACCTCGATTCATTCATTCATTCAATTGTATTTATTGAGCACTTACTGTGTGCAGAGCACTGTACTATGCGCTTGGAAAGTACAAGTTGGCAACATATAGAGATGGTCCCTTCTCAACAACGGGCTCACAGTCTAGAAGGGGGAGACAGACAACAAAACAAAACATGTGGACAGGTGTCAAGTCGTCAGAATAAATAGAAATAAAGCTAGATGCACATCATTAACAAAATAAATAGAATAGTAAATATGTACAAGTAAAATAGTAATATATCTGTACAAACATATATGCAGATATATATGTATATATATATATAGAGAGAGATTTATTACTCTATATAGAGTAATATATATCATTTACAAAATAGAATAGTAAATATGTACAAGTAAAATAGAGTAATAAATCTACAAACATATATGCAGATATATATGTGTAGAGAGAGAGAGAGAGAGAGAGATTACTCTCTCTCCCTCTCTCTCTCTCTCTATATATACATACACAGATATATACTTGATCTCATCTATCTCACCACCAATCCCTGCCCACATTCTCCCTCTGTCCTGGAACTCTCTCCTCCTTCAAATCTAACAGATGACCCCTCTCCCCACTTTTAAAGCCACACTAAAATCACATCTCCTCTCAGAGGACTTCCCCTATTAAGGCCTTTTTTTCCCCCAATTCCCTCTCCCAAGTGCCTATGTACTTGAATCTGTTTCCTTAGAGCACTTGATATTCACCATACCTTCAGCCACACAACACTTGTGTCCACGTCCACAGTTTATTCATAATAATGTCCATCTCCCCCTCTAGACTGTAAGCTCCTCATGGGCATGTGTCTACCAACTCTGTTGTATCACACTCTCCCAAGTGTTTAGTGTAATGCCCTGCGCTCAGTTGGTATTCAATTAATAACACTGAATGACTCTTCTGAACAAATTTTATTCTCCCAATTTTTTTTTTGGTAAAAAAAAATAGATGTGTCTTCAAAAAATGCTTTCCTCTTGCAGTCTTGAACCCAAGAAATGCACTATATGAGAATCTGGGTGCCTGAACCATAATTGCCA
The DNA here is from genome assembly GCF_015852505.1 of Tachyglossus aculeatus. Lineage (NCBI taxonomy): Eukaryota > Metazoa > Chordata > Mammalia > Monotremata > Tachyglossidae > Tachyglossus > Tachyglossus aculeatus. The sequence continues at coordinate 35,540,255 of NC_052067.1, read as the reverse complement.
TTTTATCCAAGGCTGAAGATCCAGTGGCAGAAATTCAGTAATCATGACTGAAGTGTTAACCAGGGCTACTTGTGTTTCCTCTCCTGATTGTTCAGTAGGCAGTGAGGAATTTGAATTTAATGATGTGGTTGAGAGACCTGGCGTGAGCAGGTGTCCAGCACTCTGTTAGAGCTTACAGAAAATGTAGGGACCTAAATGATGAGGAGTCCCTGTGAAATCAACAGAGATGGCTGCTCCATGCCATACCCATCAATCAATCAGTGATATATTATTGAGCATGTAATATGTGCTAAATACTGTACTAAGTGTGTGAGAGAATACAATACAACAGAATTGGCAAACATGCTCCTGGCCATAGCAAACTTGCAGTCTCTCCTCACTCCAGCACATATTTCACTCTGCTGCCCTGATTATTTTTCTGCAGAAACATTCAGTCCATGTTTCTCCACTCCTCATGAACCTCCAGTAGTAGTCCATCTGCGAAGCAGCGTGGCTCACTGGAAAGAGCATGGGCTTTGGAGTCAGAGGTCAGGGGTTCAAATCCCGGCTCGGCCACTTGTCAGCTGTGTGACTTCAGGCAAGTCACTTAACTTCTCTGTGCCTCAGTTACCTCATCTGTAAAATGGGGATTAAGACTGTGAGCCCCCCGTGGGACAACCTGATCACCTTGTAACCTCCCCAGAGCTTAGAACAGTGCTTTGCACATAGTAAGCGCTTAATAAATGCCAATATTATTATTATTATTATCTACCTCTTCATCAGAGAGAAACCCCTTACCATTGGCTTTAAAACATTCTCCTACCTCACCTCGCTGCTGCTCTCCTCCTGCACACTTGCGTCCTGTAATGCCAACCTACTCACTGTACCTCCATCTCATCTATTAATCTGACTTCTGACCTCTCGCCTATGTCCTGCCTCTGGCCTGGACCACCCTCCCTCTTCCTATTCAATAGACAATTACTCTCCCCACCATCAAAGTCTTATTGCTCAGCACTTAAAACAGTGCTTTGCACATAATAAGCACTTAATAAATGCCATTATTATTATTATTATTATTATTGAAGGCACATCTCCAAGAAGCCTTCCCTGACCAAGCCCTCATTTCCTTTTCCCCCACTCTCTTCTGCATTAGCCTTGCGTCTGCTCCCTTTTCATCCTCCTCCCTCAACCCAATGGCACGTGTACATATCTGCAGTTTATTTATATTAATATCTGTCTCCCCCTCTAGGCTGAGCTCACAGTGGGCAGGGAACTCTCTTATATTGTACTCTCCCAAACGCTTAGTATAGTGCTCTGTACACAGTAAGAGCTCAATAAATATGATTAATTCTAGAAGGGCCAGCCATCCCATTACCATAGTGGCCTGCCTTTAGAGCATTCAGAGCACTGGAGGGGCAGTAATAGTTTTTTTAATGGCATTTATTAAGCGCTTACTATTTGCAAAGCACTGTTCTAAGCTCTAGGGAGATTACAAGGTGATCAGGGTGCCCCATAGGGGGCTCACAGTCTCAATCCCCATTTTACAGATGAGGCAACTGAGGCACAGAGAAGTGAAGTGCCTTGCCCAAAGTCAGCTGATAATTGGCGGAGCCGGGATTTGAACCCATGACCTCTGACTCCCAAGCCCATGCTCTTTCCACTGAGCCACACTGCTTCTCAAGGACTTCTTGAGTTGTAACTGAGGACTGCTACCTGGTTGGGAGATTTGAGGATCCTTTCGAGGAACTGTGATTTACTTAATTGTGACACTGTCATCTTGGTTTGTGTAATTATCAAATTCTCCCAAAGGGTTAGTTCAGCTCTCAGCACACAACAGGTATCTAGTAAATAGTATTAGTTGATTGACTGTAATGTTTATCCTCACTCTCCTTGTTCTCTGGCTCTGTCTTCCCCCCACCTAGATTGTGACTCCCTTAGGGAACTCTCTCCTGGGACAAGGATGCATCTAATCTAAATATCTTGTATTTACCCTAGAGCTTAGCACCCAATTAGCAGTCAAGATCATAACTACAGGCTCCCTGGAATATTTACATTTTAAAATGTAATTATTTTCCAAGTGGTTTACAATCCCAGACTTGCTGTTCGTCTCAGCCCCTTATTAAATAGAATCGTGATCTCATTTTAAAAGTGGGGAAAAACAGACACGTGGGGAAAAACGGACACGCGGAAACTTCTCTCTTGTGGAAGCGTCACTGTCAGGGAGAACTGGTGTTAGAATGCATTTTGGAATTCCCAGTATGGTGTTTACTTTTCCAGACATATTGCCCAATACGCTCTTTAATTTTCTTGAGGTCCGATACCAATCTCCCAACTCGCTTAGCAGAAGCAGTGATGTAAAAACCAAGATATGTATCAATTCGAGTCACTTTATTGCTGCTCAGAATCTTTAGCTGTTTAGTTTCACCTCTAGTTTAGATGATGTATTAATCGGTCATATTTTTATCTCCACAGCCAACCCAATCCTATATTATTTGGCTATCACCGAGGCCATCAAGAGACAGGCAGGATTTAGTGAAACTTTTTTCTGTCATCAGATTTGTCCTGTGCTTGGATATAACATGTTGGAGACAAAGCATAAAAAACAAACATGGTTTATTTTTGTGCTTTTCAACCTAGCCGTGTTATTGCTTTACCTACATTTCCTATCCCATAAACGGCCTGTCTCTGTAACCCCTTTTCAACCCTTCATTTATTTTGCTTCATTGATGTGGAATTAGGTCATCTTAACACTTAACTGTACAAAGATCAATTCCACGAGTGTTCTAGTCAGATATGAAGTGGTCATTTAGGAAAATGTTCCCTTGTCTTAGCGTAAGGCGATGCTAATCGGTGTCCTCCAGTTTCTGAAAATCATCCAGGAAAGGATGTCTGACGGTATAAAGCAGAAACAAACAGTAACAGTAAAGACAGAAAGAATATTAATTATTTAAGTGTGACATTTGTGCTTTTTTAATTAGTGGGGAATTTGAAAAACTCAGCCCCATATTCATCCTGGTCAAGCTGTAACTAATTTAGGACACAAAGGAAATGTTGAGCGTGCATTTGGACTTTTAGGCATTTTTTTTATGAAGTGTTAGACAAGATCAATAAAGTTCTGCAGCTCCTGTGTGTACTTTGGTTTAGGGCCCTGTGTAGTTTTAGGTTTTATTATAGTCAAATGTAAACGTGGGAAAAGGTCCTGAAACTACCCTTTAAGAACTGGAGAGATGGAAGAACCCAGAGTTTAACTGATGCTTTTCTTGACAGTCTTTGAAACTTCCCAAGACTCTATCACAAGGTATGGCTCATGAGACACTTTCTAGCTGCTTTCGCTGTAGTGATAATTCTTTATCTGCAACCAACCTACTGAGGAGGTACCAAGATCAATCAGAAGTCCTCCGCCAAGGTTTCTGGCCTCCTAGGAAATAGTGGAGAACCCATATGTGGGTTACTGCGAGTTGGGAGTATCGGGATCAATTGTTCTTCACTAGAAGGATTCCCAGAACCACGAGGAATAGTACAAAGTAAATAACCACCCATAACCTTTCACTCAGAGCCGGAACACGCTGAGCAATACCCCTAATTAGCGTGTGTCTCTTAATGTTCCTAAGACAAACCCACAGATGGAGCGAAGGTCACAATACATTTCATCTGTTCTGTAGTCACCCTCCGCCCCTCAGGAGCTAGCAGGATGGAGATTGTGTTCCTCTGATCCCCTCCTGCGATTGTTCTCCATTTGGATGCCACAGACACTTGAACTTGATGTTTCATTTGAATATCTATGGTATGAAATTGCTAGTGCTCTTATTCCTAGCGTTTGCCTGACAAATTAATTGGCGGTATAATGTTCGGCAGCATGTACTGGTGGAGAGTTGTGGGGTTGAGGGTTTGGTTTATGCAAATTAATTATAGGTGCCCTTGGCCGGGAATGAAAGTAGTGTAGCAGCACAGATAAGATTAAGAAGCACTGTATTTGTTAAAAAGCATAAGGTACATTTTTGCCTGCCCTGTGGGCGAGGGGTTTGAAGAGTTATAATTTGGGGGGGTTTAGTGAATACCTTTGGTAGACACAGTTTAATCTCTTAAATATCATGCTTAGAGGCTGCTGGGCGCTTTCTGGAAACACAGTGTGTATCACAATTATCTGGTTTCTTGATCTCTGCTTTTTCATGCAGTGCTTTAAGCCATCACGGAATCGATGTGAACAAAGTAAGCCGGAATCTCTCAATCAATCAGCGAGTGGTGTTTCTTGAGCACTTACCTTGTGCAGAACACTGTGTTAGGTGCTTGGGAGAGTACAATAATGATAATAATAATGATAGCATTTATTAAGCACTTACTATGTGCAAAGCACTAAGTGCTGGGGAGGTTAACAAGCTGATCAGGTTGTCCCATGGGGGGCTCACAGTCTTCATCCCCATTTTACAGATGCGGGAACTGAGCCCCAGAGAAGTTAAGTAACTTGCCCAAAGTCACACGGCTGTTAAGTGAGTGGTGGAGCCGGGATTTGAACCCATGACCTCTGACTCAAAAGCCCGGGCTCTTTCCACTGAGCCACAGCTGGTAGAAATGTTCTCTGCCCCGTGGAGAAGCAGTGTGGTCCAGTGGAAAGCACACAGGCCTGGGAGTTAGAGGACCTGGGTTCTAATCCTGGTTCCGCCACTTGTCCCCTGTGCGACCTAGAGCAAGTCATCGTCTCTGTGCCTCAGTTACCTCATCTGTAAAATGGGGATTAAGACCGTGAGCCCCACATGGGACATGGACTGTGCCCAGGCTTATTAGTTTATATTTACCCTATCTGCCTGGCACGGAGTAAGTGCTTAACAAATACCATTAAAAAATAAAAAGGAGCTTACAGTCTAGAGGGGAAGACATATTAAAATACATTACAGATGTGTACAGAAGTGCAAAGCCTTTCCCAAACTAGTTCGAGAGATCCTTAGTTGGGTTGGGTTTGAGGACTAGCGTGTTTTAAATGGTCTCTTCTGGAAAAAGTTTCATCCAAAGGAAACCATTTAGTTCATTTGGATTCTTGCCATTCCTCCTCTTTTCTGACTCAATTTAACTATGAGCTTTTGATTGGACTTAGCTCACACTGACAACTCACACATTTCCACTGCTCCTTTCTCTCCTTGAAGCTGTAGTCCTCTGGCATTCTAGCCAATTGCTGCTGAAGTGATTTTTATCTTTTATGTGTTAATTGCCCAAAGGAGGATGAGGATTTCTGGCTGGTGGGCAAAGAAGAGCTGAAATGATGCAAACTCACAGAGGGGCTATTTTCATTCCGAGCACTTTGAAAGCTTTTTAAAACTTCTTCCACCTTCAGGCACTTTGTGGAGATTAATGATCATATCAGTCCCGTGTTAGATAAATAAATGATTGGCGAAGACAACTACAAAGATTTTAAGGAAATGCATGCAGAATCGATTCTGTCAGGAAAGGTTTTCAAAGCATTTCATGGTTATCAGCTGTTCTTGAAATATATGACAATTAAATGATGTTAGATGTAATTTCGGTACTCTGTATCCCAGAATAATTTAGTCATAGACTGGAAACTCTTGATATTTAGAGTTAATTCAGGACTGTGCCTTCAAACCCCCCCTTCAGAGTTAGGCCCAGCTCAGTGTTAAGCAGCTGGGTAGTGAGCCCCTTGTTGGGTAAGGACCGTCTCTATATGTTGCCGACTTGTACTTCCCAAACGCTTAGTACAGTGCTCTGCACACAGTAAGCGCTCAATAAATAAATTGAATGAATGAATGAGGCATCTCATCGTTTTTTCCCCAAAGGGCTCTATCCTGGACTGAGCAGGGAGAGTGTCTGGAAGAAATGTGTTCACCCATATGAGGACACTGAACCCGAGTCACTGTGTTGGGCCAAGGAGCCCAATTTTCAGTTTTCAGGTTTCATGTTGCTTGTGATATACCCCCTATCCGTAATGTATTTTAATATTTCTTTCCCCCTGTTGATTAAGCTCCTTGTGGGTAGCTTATAATACATTATGCTTCCCCAAGCAATTAGCACAGTGCTCTGCACACAGTTAGTGCTCAGTAAATGCCACTGGATAATTGATTGATTGGTAACAATTATGGTATTTGATTCCTGTGGTGTTTTCTCTGGATATACTTGAACCCTTTTGGGGGGTTTCATCAGGAGACTCCTGTGTGCCCCCCAAAACCCTCATCTTGATACTGATTTCCTCTGGGGCCACACTCTCACTGCACCTATTTTCCTCACTGTGAACTGCAGTTCCTCCATGCCACTGGAACTGCTCTCTCCAAGGTCACCAATGACCTCCTTCTTGCTAAATCCAACGGTCTTTATTCCGTCCTAATCCTCCTTCACCTTTCAGCTTCCTTCAACACTGTGTACCACCCCCTTCTCTTGGAAATACTGTCTAACCTTGGTTTCATTGACACTGTCCTCTCCTGGTCCTCCTCCTTTGTCTTTGGCTGCTCTTTCTTTCCAGTTCCTCCTCTGCCTTCAGTCCTTAACTGTAGGGGTCCCTTAAAGTTCAGCTCTGGGTCTCCTTCTATTCTCCATTTACTCCCAGTCTGCTGGAGGACCTCATTCACTCTTACGAACTTCGTTACCTTTCTTCACGGATGACTCTCATACTATCTCCCCTTCTTTACAATCTTGCATTTCCTTCCGCCTTCAGAAATCTTACTTGGTTGCCTTGCTAAAATCCTCAAACTTAACATGGCCAAAACTCATTTTCCTACCTAAATCTATCCTCCATCCAACTTTGCCATGACTGGGTTTTTTTGTAGTTGTTGTTTATATGACATTTATTAAGTACTTACTGTGTTCCAGGCACTAAACCAAGCACTGGGGTAACTGAGGCACAGAAAAATTGTGACTTGCCCAAGGTTACACCACAATCAAGTAGCAGAGTCAAGATTAGAACCCAGGTCATTTGACTTCCAAGCCTCTGCTCTTTCTACTAGGCCACGCTGCTGCTTCTTGACAACAAAACCATATTCCCTGGCTCACAAACCCATAATCTTGGCATTTTCCTCAACTCATCTCTGTCATTCAACCTACATATTTAGACTGTCGCCAGATTTTGTCCGTTCTACCTTCACAACATCGATAGAGTCTGTCCCTTCCTCTACGTCTAAATTGCTACCACGCCGGGCCAGGCACTTGTCATATCCCACTTCAGTTACTGCATCAGCCTCTCCCATCTGCAGTCCTTACTTCATTATATTGTCTGGATCATTTTTCTAAAATATCCAGCGTGTCTCCCCACTCCTCTAAAACCTCCAGTGGTTGCCCTCCTGTCTCCACATCAGACAGAAACTCCTTCTCACTGGTTTTCGGGCACACGTTCAGCTCTCCCCCGCACTTAACCGCGTTCTTCTCCAACTACGACCCAGCCTGTACGCTTCACTCCTCTGACACCAGCCTGCTTACTGTGCCTTGATTTCATCTCTTGATTTGCAGCGTGGCATAGCGGAAAGAACCCGGGCTTGGGAGTCAGAGGTCGTGGGTTCTAATCCCGCCTCCGCCACTAATCAGCTGTGTGACTTTGGGCAAGTCACTTGACTTCTCTGGGCCTCAATGACCTTATCTGGGAAATGGGGATTAAGACTGTCAGCCCCACGTGGGACAGCCCCCTCCTTCCTCTCCCCCTCCTCCCCCTCCCCCCTGCCTTACCTCCTTCCCCTCCCCACAGCACCTGTATATATGTTTGTACAGATTTATTACCCTATTTATTTTACTTGTACATATTTACTAATCTATTTATTTTATTTTGTTAATATGTATTGTTTTGTTGTCTGTCTCCCCCACTTCTAGCCTGTGAGCCCGCTGTTGGGTAGGGACCATCTCTATATGTTGCCAATTTGTACTTCCCAAGTGCTTAGTACAGTGCTCTGCACAAAGTAAGTGCTCAATAAATACAATTGAATGAATAAATGAGCCTTATCACCTTGTAATAAATAATAATAATGGCATTTGTTAAGCTTACTATGTGCAAAGCACTGCTCTAAGCACAGGGGTGGTTTACAAGGTGATCAGGTTGTCCCATGTGGGGCTCACAATCCTAATCCCCATTTTCCAGATGAGGTCATTGAGGCCCAGAGAAGTTAAGTGACTTGCCCAAAGTCACACAGCTGACAATTGGCAAAGCCGGGATTTGAACCCATGACCTCTGACTCCAAAGCCCGGGCTCTTTCCACTGAGCCACGCTGCTTGTACCTACCCCAGCGCTTAGAACCATGATCGACACATAGTAAGTGCTTAACAAATGCCATTATTATTATTATTATTATTATTATTATTATTATTATTATTATTATTGTTATTATCATCTCTCACCATCAACAGCCTGCTCATGTCCTCGCTCCTTACTGGAATGGCTTAGTGGCAAGGGCACAGACTTGAGAGTCCAAGGACCTGGGTTCTAATCCCGGCTCCGCCACTTGTCTACTGTGTGACCTTGGGGAAGTCACTTAACTCCAGTGCTTAGAACAGTGCTTTGCACATAGTAAGCGCTTAATAAATGCCATCATCATCATTATTATTATTCTCTGTGCCTGTTCCCTCATCTGTAAAATGGGGATTAAGACTGTGAGCCCCACATGGGACAGGGACTGTGTCCAACCTGATTACCTTGTATCTACCTCAGTGTTTGAAACAGCGTTTGGTGCCTAACAAATACCATTATTATTATTTTCATTGTTATTATATCCAGTAGACCCCCACTCGTCTCATCTTCGAAGCATAAAGTATAAAGCGTAAAGTATAAGTTTGATACTTATCTCCTCCAGGAAGACTTCTCTGACAAACGTCTCATCTTCCCACCCTATCCTCCCTCTCTTCCTGCATCACCTATGCACTTGGATTTGTACCTAAGCATGGTAATAATAATAATAATAATAATAATGGCATTTATTAAGTGCTTACTATGTGCAAAGCACTGTTCTAAGCGCTGGGGAGGTTACAAGGTGATCAGTTCATCCCACAGGGGGCTCATAGTCTTAATCTCCATTTTACAGATGAGGTAACTGAGGCACAGAGAAGTTAAGTAGGGTAATACTCACCCTCCCCATACAGCATTTAGGTACATATGTTTATACTCTGTTAGGTCCCTAATCTGTAATTTATTTTAATGTCTGTCTCCCACACTAGATTGTAAACTCCCAGGGGGCAGGGGTTGAGTCTACTAACGCTTTTGTACTCCCCCAAGCACTTAGTACAATGCTTTGCACAAAGTAAAAGCTCATTAAGTTCCATTGATAGATAACTAGAGATACATTTTTTTTTTTGCAGGACTGCAATAAAGATAGGTTGTTGTTTAAGCACAGGTTCAAATTAAAAGCCACATCAGGTTGCTAGTGCTTAAAAATGAGAGCATAATCTGGGCTGAAATTGTAGCAAGTACTATTTTCTAACAAATACAGAAATTGATATTATGCAGCTCATATTTATGCTTTGTTTTGTGTTTAAACTTCTAATTCATTGATTTAAGACTTAAGGAAAGAATGCTAGGCAGAACAATAAGCTGCTTTTTGTGTGGATGTTTAACATGAACTAATATTACTAGGTACATGGATCATCTGTATATGATGTATTTTTGCTTTATTCATTTTATGCCATATACTGTCAGAAAAATATTGATTTTTGCATAATAATATTTAGAATTTTTACGTTGTATTTTTCTTTTTCTGAATCACTTTCACATCAATTATCTTGTTTTTATCTTCACCTTATCCCCATGAGCTAAGGAGAAACAGGTATTACACTCCCTATTCTACACGTGAGGAAAGCCTGGCCCAGAGAGGTGAAGTTTACTTTCCCAGTGTCACACAGCAGGCTAGTGGCAGAACTGGGTCTAGGCCTCGGGTCTCTGGACTCATGATTTTTCCACTAGCGCCTACTTCACCTCATGACCTGTATATCTGTATATATGTTTGTACATATTACTCTATTTATTTTACTTGTACATATCTATTCTATTTTATTTTGTTAGTATGTTTGGTTTTGTTCTCTGTCTCCCCCTTTTAGACTGTGAGCCCAATGTTGGGTAGGGACTGTCTCTATATGTTGCCAATTTGTACTTCCCAAGCGCATAGTACAGTGCTCTGCACACAGTAAGCGCTCAATAAATATGATTGATTGATGACTGCAGAGAGGAAATTGAAAAACTTTTCTTTCTATTGTGATTTGGACTTTAGAGGGAGTTCCCATGTGTTAAAATCGTTTTGTTCCAAATCCTGTAGTCCTTTGTCTTATGTGGTCGAGTCATTCCGACCCATAGCGACGCCATGGACGCATATCTCCCAGAGTGTCCCTCTCTCCACCTGCAATCGTTCTGGTGGTGTATCCATGGAGTTTCTTGGTCGAAATATGGAAGTGGTTTACCATCGCCGCCTTCCGCGCAGTCAACTCGAGTCTCCGCCCTCGACTCTCTTCCCTGCCTCTACTGCCCAACATGGGTGAGTTTTGACTCGTCTTCCACTCACTAGCCATTCCCCAAGCTAGGAATGGAGTTTCTTGGTCGAAATATGGAAGTGGTTTACCATCGCCGCCTTCCGCGCGGTAAACTCGAGTCTCCGCCCTCGACTCTCTTCCCTGCCTCTGCTGCCCAGCATGGGTGAGTTTTGACTCATCTTCCACTCACTAGCCATTGCCCAAGCTAGGAATGGAATGGATTCCATTCCCTGCTTGACTCTCCCTCCTGTAGCCGAGACTGGTAGAGTACTAGAAACTCTCCAGGTGTGACCCTGAGAGGAGACTGCAGTCCTCATCGAAGCTCAAAAGCCAAAGTTTGGAAGTTTCAGCCAATATCTTTCTCTCATATACCTTTTGGTACTAAGCTTTCTTCAATCTTAGAGACAACTGCTTAGAGGCTAACTGTAATAGAGAGATTTTAAGAAGAAATAAAGAAATATGGCTTAAGGCTTGCAATACTCATTTGACGACGGGAGGAGAAACTCTAGTTCTAAGGTGAATGAGTTTGAAAAGTAAAGTTCGTTCGTTTGCCAATTTACCGCAGCATTTTGCAGCAGAGAATCCAGCCAGAAACTGATTTCATTTAGAATTTTAAATACACATCCATCATGGCTGCAGATACACAATTTTTCCCTGCTGCATCGGGCATAGCCAGTTGGAAGCGGCCGGCAGGGTTGTACTATCTCACAGACGACTGGAACAGATGCCCGTTCATTTTGAGAGGTGGGGGGATGCAAGAGGACGAAACACTGACTAGCACTGAGGTCCCTGCCCCTGAGGAGGTTCCACAGAGAATCAGAATATTTAGGGAGAGGGTGTGGGAAGGAACCCAGGAACTGGGAGCTTCCGTCAAAGCACATTTCGATCATAGAGGGTGAAAAGGGCCACTCTGAAGCCCTATCATCAGGTACCCTGCCCAGGGGCCTGTTTTGTGGGGACTATGGACTACTTGTTTATTCGGCTCCAAAAAAGATAGCTGAATCCTAGCTGATGTACACATTAAGATATACTCTAAGAACTTAAACAAACATACAAGCACTTAGTACAGTGCTCTGCACACAGTAAGCACTCAATATATATGATTGAATGAATGAACGAATACACAAAATGCCACCCTTGGCACTTATATGTATTTTCTTGGTTCAGGTTTTCTCCTCCACATACCTTGACTATTAGCAGGAACGTCTCAGTCTTTTCTTGATCCTCTATTCATAAATAATTTTATATCTAACCCCCCCATTTCAATTACATTCTCCTTGAAGGCTGGGAAAGTGTCTTTTGCATCTATTGTATGCATAAAGAAGGCACTCAGTAAATACTGTTTGAATAATGATAAGTATGAGTGTCAGGATAAGTGGCCTTGATAGCCAACACTTTCTAACCATTAGTTCCAATCCTAAAAGTACACTCTACATTCTTTTCTGGGGCAAAATTCTGCACTGAAGCATTAAGCTGGATTCGCAGCACACATAATGCAGTGTATGTCAAAAACGCACCCAAGGAACTCTCAAAAGACTGACCTTTCATTCATTCTTTCATTTAATTGTATTTATTGAGCACTTACTGTGTGCAGAGCACTGTACTAAGCGATTGGGAAGTCCAGGTTGGCAACATATAGAGATGGTCCCTACCCAACAGCGGGCTCACAGTCTAGAAGGGGGAGACAGACAACAGAACATATTAACAAAATAAAATAAATAGAATAAATATGTGCAAATAAAATACATAAATAGAGTAATAAATACGTACAAACATATATACATATATACAGGTGCTGTGGGGAGGGGAAGGAGGTAAGGTGGGGGGATGGGGAGGGGGAGGAGGGGGAGCGGAAGGAGGGGGCTCAGTGTGGGCCTAAACTAACCTTTAATTAGTTTCCCCTTAAATCATAACTGAGTGAACTTTTCTTCCAAATGTACCTCCAAGTTCGAGGCTAAACGCTCTATGAAGATTGTTTCTAAAAGATAGAAGTTGATAGCCAGCAGGTGGCAGCCTGTAAGCTATTTCCTAGAAACATAAGGAAAAATATATAAATATACTTTTATAAACATGTATATAAATATATTTTATCAATATATTTTATATTAAATTTTATAGATATTGTGATGCATAAAGCTTGCTTTAACACTTATCTTCCACCTGGAAGGAGAAAGCCCCTGTGAGGGAAATCAGAAAGAGCATTTTCTTAAGTAGGAGAAAAGCAATCAATCTATTTGAACTAAACTAAAAGGCTATTTTAGAAATAAGATCCGTTTAGTATCTTTCAGTGCTCAGAAAAAAAGAAAATTTAAAGTTATTTTTCCAGCTTATTTCTACTGACTAACTCCCAAAGCCCTGTTTTCAGGCATATATATCTAAGCACCAACAAGAAAGCAGCTCTCTTCTCCTGCCTCCCCTTCTCCCCCTGCTCTCCACCCCCCAGTTTTATCTTAATTTGACTCCAAGTTTTGCTTCATCTCAAAACTATACCAATCAATAGTATCTTATGAGCACCAATTGTGGGGAGGGCACTGTATTAAGTGTTTGAGAATATAGCGTAGTTGACACGATCCCGGGTAATATTAAAGAGATCATGCTGGACATGAGATTCTTAGATTGATGTACTTACTTTGTGGCCTGTCTTTTCCTCTTGTATTGTTTCAGGGGATTAACAGGTTTCTGGTATATTTCCTCCCAAATGACTGCAAACACCCCCCCACGGCACCTGTATATATGTATATATGTTTGTACATATTTATTACTCTATTTATTTTACTTGTACATATCTATTCCATTTATTTTATTTTGTTAGTATGTTTGGTTTTGTTCTCTGTCTCCCCATTTTAGACTGTGAGCCCACCGTTGGGTAGGGACTGTCTCTATATGTTGCCAACTTGTACTTCCCAAGCGCTTAAATACAGTGCTCTGCACACAGTAAGCGCTCAATAAATACGATTGATTGATTGATTGTGGCAGCAGAAAGGGTCTAGCTCCAATGTCCGTGAGTTGGAGGGAAATTTTTATGGTAGCAATGGTTCAGGCATATCTGGAACTTTCCAGGAAGGAGCTGGCTGTAGTAGACGTACACTCCTTTTTCCTTAGGCTCTGTGGGAACTGTATACCTGCACTCATTTTAATAATAATAATAATAATAATAATAATTTTGGTATTTGTTAAGGGCTTACTATGTGCGGAGCACTGTTCTAAGCGCTGGGGAGGATAGAAGGTGATCAGGCTGTCCCATGTGGGGCTGACAGTCTTAATCCCCATTTTACAGAGGAGCTAACTGAGGCCCAGAGAAGGGAAGTGACTTGCCCAAAGTCACCCAGCTGACAAGCGGCGGAGCCGGGATTAGAACCCATGACCTCTGACTCTCCGTGCTCTTTCCACTGAGCCACGCTGCTTGGCTTGTCTGTGCTCTGGCTGCAGGAGCTTGGTTTGGGGAAATGCAGGCTACTGTGGCTTCTGTTTCATCTCCCCCCAAGCCAGAATTGGGGCAGCGGCAAGATTTGGTGATGTGAAGGCCACAAGGAGCCTCATTTCTGCTCCAGCCTCTAGAATGGAAGCAGTTGTGGGCAGGGAATATGTCTATCTGTTCTGTTAGATTGCACTCTCCCTAGCACTTGGTACAGTGATCTGTACACAGTGAGCACTTAATAACTATGATTGATTGAGAGCACAATCAGCTGACAATATTGTTGAGCCACACTTTGCATAGCCTTGCATCCTAGGTAATTTGAGAGTTACAAAAGGAGAACAAGATTAGATCCCTGCCCTAGAATAATTTACAATTTCCATGAGGCCACTTGAGATTTAGGAGAAACTGAGGATGAAAATCTCCAATACATTGTAGAGTCTTCAAGATATAGGGTTGACTGCGGTTTTGGATGAACTTAACGTACAACCTAACAGTTGTTAGGTCTATTTACAGTCTATTTATTTATCTTACTTGTACAGATTTATTCTATTTATTTTATTCTGTTAATATGTTTTGTTGTCTGTCTCCCCCTTCTAGACTGTGAGCCCGCTGTTGGGTAGGGACCCTCTCTATATGTTGCCAACTTGTACTTCCCAAGTGCTTAGTACAGTGCTCTGCACACAGTAAGCGCTCAATAAATATGATTGAATGAATGAATTAACAGTAACATAGACTGCTGGATGAAAAAAATTAAGATCTTTTTTTTCCAAAGGCTCTTTTGGTGGGGGGAAAGAAAGAAAGAAAAATAAAATATCTGGCAAATGATTCACTCTGCACTGGCTGTAGGTGACCTTGACATTGTTTTTAAATGTTAAAGATATTCTCAAACCTGAACCCATCTTCATACCTATGATCCTTTAATTTCCTTTTTTATGGTAATTAGGGGTTAAACAGTTCTATAACAGCCAACACCACCCACAGTGGATGTAGTAACTCCATTTTACAGGTGAAGAAATTGAGACTTAGAGGAGAAACATCTTGCTTGAATTTTAGTAATGATGATAGTCACAGTGGTATTTAAGTGCTTACTATGTGCCATACACTGTACAAAGCGCTGGAGTGGCAGATTGGGTTGGACACAGTCCCGGTGCCATTTCTCCATTTTACAGATGAGTGAATTGGGGCAAAGAAAAGTGAAGGGACTTGCCCGAGGTCACACAGCAGACAAGTGGCAGAGCCAAGACTTCCAGGCTCCTGCTGTATCCACTAGGCCATACGGCTTATTTAAACTAAAGCATTATGTAGGGTGATGAGCTCTCTGGACTGTAATTAAACCAATAAAACCTGTATTTTCTTGTTGTGTAGGATCATTGAGGGCAGGTAATGTGTTTGCTTATTGGTGTATTGTACAGTGCTCTCCACACAGTAAACACTCAATAAGTATGATTGAACAAATCAGAATCCTAAGAGATTGAAGTCTGAGGAACTAGAAAATGAGTGCTCCTGGGCAGTTAATCATGCAGGGGGCCTTTAGAGTCAGGGTTTCTGCTGGCTTCTCTTGCTCCCATTTCAACTATTTTGAAAACTGTCCTTATGAGGAGAGAAGCAAAGGTTTGGCAGCAAATTCACTTCCAACCATTGATCACAATTAGCAAGCTTCATGATGGAGGAAATCAGCAAAACCAGTCGGTAAAAATCCTCTGTTCTGAAGTGGACATTCAAAGAAACATTTTAGATAAATTAGTGAAGTCTCGCTATAGGGGTGAGGGAAATAGAAATCGGTTCAGGAAGAGAAAGAGGCAAGTCAAGAAAAAAAGACACTAGGGTCTGGAATCTGAATTCTGATTTCATTCTAATGAAAGGGAAGTCTAAAAATGGCCTTTATAGGCCTTCCAGACTGAGCCCCCTCCTTCCTCTCCCCGTCATCCCCCTCCCCATCCCCCCACCTTACCTCCTTCCCCTCCCCACAGCACTTGTATATATGTATATATGTTTGCATGTATTTATTACTCTATTTTATTTGTACATATTAATTCTATTTATTTTATTTTGTTGATATGTTTTGTTTTGTTGTCTGTCTCCCCCTTCTAGATTGTGCACCCACTGTTGGGTAGGGACCATCTCTATATGTTGCCAAGTTGTACTTCCCAAGCGCTTAGTTCAGTGCTCTGCACACAGTAAGCACTCAATAAATACGATTGAATGAATGAATAAAAAGGAAGTGTCTTTGGGATCACCGTTTCTGTAGTTCACTGAGAAGCCGAGTAGTCGGGATTCAGGATTTAATGTAGAGATTGTAACTTCGTTTAAAGTGTAAGAACCAATCTAATTAGACAAGGGTTGGGGGTCTTTAGACAGAGTTTTGTGTGTGCGAGTGAGAGAGAGAGTGTGTGTATTTGTGTCGGGGGTTGGAAGCAGCGTGGTCCTGTAACAGAGAGAGCCATTCATTTAAATTTAACGGTTTGAGACAAAAATTTCTTTTCCATTTTTTCAAAGGTAAACAAAACAAGGCCCCCGTGGTATTCAGCATTCAGTAGCAACATGGGCACCGTAACATCAGCAGAGCTCGTCCTTGGATCCTTCAGACACCAAAGGTAAGGGGAGGGCATAGGGGAGAAAACTAGAACGTGCTATTTATGAGTAGTGGTTGAAATGAAGGGGAGCTGGGCTGCACCGAGTTGTGTCCCCTCTTCTTGGGTATCCACCAGCCTAGAGGAAATGAATGTTCAGCAGTGACAACAATACAGCCATTACCCTGCACCTCTCCTTTCCTGTCCAACACCTTGCCCAACTTTAAAACCCAGGGAAACTTTTGACTATTTTTAATTGTAGATGACCCTGACTGGAGAGGTGAGAAGCCTGAGAAATATTTCTTCTCCATTATATTGTACAGCTTTTCTTGTCATTATTGTGATTGCCAAGGTGTGGGGTTATTTTTTCTGTTTGTTTTTTGGGCTTTTTTAACTGAATTTGCATGGTTATTTCTTTCTTCGTGTGTCTAACCTCACCACATCTGGGCCGAGGACCTCCACGTATTAACAATCATATTTACTAAGCACTTATTATGTGTTAACCACTGGGTATATACAATGCAGTGAGATTGAACATAGTCCTTGTCCCATGTTGGGCTCTTGATCGATTTTATTCCCATTTTACATATATGGGAACTGAGACCTAGGGAGGTTAAATGACTTGTCCAAGATCACTTGTGGATCTGGGACTTGAACCTAGGTCTTCTGACCCCCCGAGTCCCATGATCTTTCTACCAGGCCGTACCGTTGGCCAGGGATTGCTTCTGATTCAGTGTCTTTTTACTTTTCCCCAGAGCTCATCACAAAGTAGGCCCTTTACAAAAATATAAATCATCATCATCATGAACAACTTGCCCGTCCTTTTTTCTGCAGAGCTGCCTGGCAGTGTAGCTGCTGGCTAGCAGAGTTACATGACTAATGTTCGGCACATAGTAAGCGCTTAACAAATACCATCATTATTATGCCCAAATTCCCAACTTTACTGACTTAGGCTGTATCAAAAAATGATATCGCTCAGTCAGTGGTATTCTTGAGTGTTTACTAGGCATTTGGGGGAACACAACAGAGTTGGTAGAAAGGGGCTTAGAGTCTGGAAGGGGGAGGAAGACTTTAAAGTAAACTGGGGATATGTTCATAAGTGCTGTGGGGTTGAGGGTGGAGTGAATATCAAGTGCTCAAAGGGTACAAGTCCACGGGCAACTCTGTGATAAAAGTGAGCTAGAGGGGAAAACAAGTTCATCATAGAAAAGTAGTTGATCCTATAAGGTTCAATGTAGATAAATTCATACCTACCTACTTCTCTTTTTAGAATTTACAAGGAGTGGATCTACTAGACATAATCAGCAGAGTACTCAGTCCAGTCTGTGTATGTGGGAGGGCTTAATAGTTTTTGGTAATGATCATGATGATGTGATATTACATTGTAAAAATATTTGTTTTCCAAAAGCATGTCCTTGCGAAGGAGTGCAGATTTAAACTTTGCTTTTGACAATCATTTCTATCCAGATCAAATATTAAGTGGTACCTTTTAACATCACCCTCATTTTAACATTCAGATATCTTTAGTGGTAATGGTAATAGTTTTTATTAAGCGCTTTCTCTGGCTGAGCACTGTACTAAGTGCTGGGAAAGAATACCTAGTCCCTGCCCCTAAAGGAGCTCAAAATCTGAGAGTATAAATGGAGAGAAAGGAGTAGAGACAGATTAATTGAGTGATGAAATAATAAAACGCAGCACCAAGACAAATGCACAAAATTAAAACAAAATCAGTAAGGTGTGGTGGCTGAAGGAGAATTTCAGACTCCTGTTGGCTCAGGATATAATGCACATCCACACCTCCATGGCTACATCAACCATTACAGCAACAACCAGATTTTGTGGCATCTTCATGCTTTGGCTACTTTTCTCCTTCTCTCCATCAGGAAACAGGAGGGAGTCTCCTCGATGACATGGGAGAGAGAGCCATCGCATTGATGAACTATGCATTCTTCTTGTATTCTGAATTTGTTTGAATTTACTTTGAATAAATTCCAGGGCAGATTTGTTCACACTGCTTGGTTGATTGCTGAGTGTGTGATTGCTATGATGTGGAAATCATTTCTTTGTCCATGAAATTTGAATTTGACGTCAGGGGAAAAAATATCAGATGGAAGGTTGTTTTTTTTTTTTTTTCCTGAAACGCAGCCAAATGATATAATTTGGTGGCGATGAGTGTTTCCTTCATGTGGTCTTGGAGTTCATTAGCTCTGTTACATTTGGTTAGGCATTCCTGTATTTTTGTGGTGTTCTTTTTTGGTTTGTTGCATTTTCAAAATAAAAGTGTTTTGTGAAGACGTTCCTCCAGAAGCTAATGAGAAAAGTTGCTAGGCAGGGGAGTTATGCCAGTTTCCAGTTTGTCTTCAGCGACAATAAGACCAAGATGACAGTTTTTCTATGGGCTGATGAGCATCTTGCCTTGCCAGAAGTTTCCAAATCCCCCGTTACATGGAGCGATAAATGATCCAGTAAGGACAAAGAAAATTACAAAGAGCGTGCCTTTCTCTGAGGAACTCAATACATTATCCCCACTGAACAGATGGTAATATAAAGGCCAAGCGAGGTAAAAATAAGTGGCTCGTTTTGCTGCTGAGGGGGAGGAGGAGGAAGAGAAGGCAGAGGAAAAGGTTTGATACAACTGCACATGCAGAGTGGCCTGGGGATGCGATAAATAACCCAAACCCGTGCTAGAGTCTAAAGCAGAACGATGTGATAGAGAGAGAAGCTCTTTTGCTGTCCCTGGCTCTGTCCCCTTGCTGCAGGACCGTATTAGTTCCAGTTCTTCCACCATCTCCTCTCTGCTCAGCCCCTTTAGCTACCACAAACAGGCAGTTAAATTCAAATGAATTGATACACACTGCCAACTTCAATGAGCCCAGAACTATAAACTCTTGTCTATGACTTTTGAAACACTGGGACATTTAAATGAATATCCAGTTTTGCCGCATATAGCCTCAACCTTACAAAGTTAGCAGAAACATATCTTGATTATTCACGGGTTTATTATCCAGGTTCCACGCTTCTTCTCCTTCTTCCTCCTTGGCTGAATTTGGTCATTTCATTGATGATGCGCATTTTTGCTTGAGAGTGAACTGGGGGAGGGAGAAGAGATGAAGAGAGGGACCAAATTGACCTATTTCGCTGCTTGCTAAAAGATTTGGTCGGGGAGGAGATTAGCAGTCATTGCTAAAGTGGATTTGTGGGACTAATTGTAGACTTCTTTTATTATTAATAATAATAATAATTAATCAATCAATCGTATTGAGCGCTTACTGTGTGCAGAGCACTGTACTGCACACAGTAATAGTAGTAATACTAATACTAGTAATAGTAATAATAGATTTAAGTACTTACTATGTGCCAAGCACTGTTCTCACAGACTTTCTCACCCCCTCACCATTAACATGAATAATTGAGAAAGTGGTTTTTAATTAAGCAGTTGTGATTTGTGTCTGCACAACAATTGAATGAAGAAACTATCAGGTGGGAAGAAGGGACATCTTATTAAAAAGAAACCTTTTTTTTTTTTGGATTTGGATGGTCCATGCCTGTGTCTTGGCTTCACCAAACAGAACTGATTCTAAATAGAAGCAGTTAGCAAGTAGGAAGGGTTTTGGGTTGTTGGTTTTTTTGTGTGTGTTTGTGTGGTTTTTTTTTCTTTTTCAAAAAAACTCCAATGCCCGTGGGTTGATTCATTTGGGGAAGTATCTCGGATCACTCAGCTAGTTGGCTTAGTGGATTCTGGCTGTGATCTGAGATATCACTTTCGCAAAGCCTTAATGGATGAGGGAGGTGAGATGGGGAGAATACTTTCCACAGGAGCATGTTGGTGTCTCCTCAAGTAGAGGCCTTCTTTGCTCCAGTGTTCTCCAGTTATTTAAAGGGCCATCACCTGAGACCTTGAATTTTGAACCGTTGAAAGTGTTGAAGAGTACTTTATTTTTTCAAGTTATTGATTTCTTTCATTTTTTTCCTCAGTCATAGACCACAGGGAACTTTGGTAGCTGTGGTATCAGTTAACCATTTGCACATTACTAAAGGACTTGCATTTTATATAAATATAAAAAATTAAAATCTCTCAAGACTTGGCCCATTTTTATTCATTTTGGATTATCTGCAGACCTCACTGTTTGGTCTTTTCGTAAAATAATTTTGTTTTCTCCAGTGACTTTCACATATGGCATTTCTAAATCATCTAATCTAGGCAATTACAGTTTACTCTGGAGACCTTGTGGCTTTAAATACTAACTAAATGAATTATTTAGGTCTTGCTTATTTTTGAATTAAACTTTGCTATTGGCAATTACATTAACCACTAAAGTTCCTGCTAAAAAAACTTCAGTATGTTTTTTCTCCTTTAAAGGTTTCTTTTTTCAACTTGGCATTCTCTTTACAGTCTGTTTATTTAGTGGTAGCAAGCTAGTTCTTAATTTGGGTAAACTGTCTTCTGAAAAAATGTCATTTTGTCCCTTGAGTCGTTCCTTATTTTTATTCCTCTGTTTCTTTCCGGTATTGTGGTTGTCATTTTTCTTAAGGCAGGGGAAGCTTTTGATATAGGTGGATATACAGAAAGATCATTATTAAAGCCTAGCTCTCTTTCTGGTTTGCTACTTTCTGGGATTTTTGAAGTGCCTCTCTGAGAATTGCAAGAGCTTCAAAGTGCGAGTGAACAATTTTTAGCATCAATGAAAGACAGAGACACTATTATACATGAGAACCTAAGTAATGTCATTACTGGCTCAGACTGATGGGATCCAGTCAGCCAGGATCCTTTATGTGCAGAGGCAGCGTTACATTTGCGGGAACTTTGTGATGGTTATCCTCCTTGAATGAACAATCTAACACACCCAACTTTCCCTCTACCTCCCTAACTTTTCAGAAACTCATTATGCACTCCTTATCAGTGATATGTCTAAATCTTGCTTGGAGTTCAGTTAGAATTACTGAAAAATTTCAGCTTTAACAACGCTCAAAAATTGTAGTTGCAGCGGTAGGGCCCCACGGATCCACCTTTCGTAATTTGGATGAGCGAGAGAGGATGCTCCTTGGGCCGATTGGATTTTATCTTTAGGTAGATCAATCAATCAGTCAATAAATCAATTTATTGGGCACTCATTGTGCGCAGAGCACTGTACGAAGCACTTTGGAGAGTACAATAGATCCCTGTTTGGAAAGTTCTCATGGATCTCAGTGTAACCATCTCTCCCACCTGAAGCTCAGCACAGTGCAGACTGCCAACTTACTCCCATCCTCCCTCCCCTTTTAATCAATCAATCAATCAATCAATCAATCGTATTTATTGAGCGCTTAGTACCATGCAGAGCACTGTACTAAGCGCTTGGGAAGTACAAGTTGGCAACATATAGAGACAGTCCCTACCCAACAGTGGGCTCACAGTCTAAAAGGGGGAGACAGAGAACAAAACCAAACATACTAACAAAATAAAATAAATAGAATAGATATGTACAAGTAAAATAAATATAGAGTAATAATAAATAGAGTAATAAATAAATAGAGTAATTCTCTATTATTTTATTCTCACAGACTGACTTCATTTCTTTATCTTAATTGACTTGGGCAATTTTCTATGCCTCTACACATTTTTTGGGAAGGTCCCAAGAATTCTAGCATTGGGAGCTTGTATTTTTATGAAATCCAGAAATTAAGTGTCTCGTCACTGGAGGGTAGGGGAATTTGGAAGTTGACTTGAAACTGGACCGTGGGCCGGGCAAGGATGTTGTTGGTCTGAGTCCTCCAGAAAGTATTTGAGTGGTGAATTGTTGGCCTCCTAGGGTAGCTTACAGTTTTCTAGTGATGACGGCAGGACTTCACCTCCACTTCACCCTAATCTCTGGGTGACAGACAGGGGAAGTGTAGTACCAACATAGACATCAAGATACAGACCAAACTAATGGTATTTACAGAGATTATTGCAACTACAGTTCTCTGTGGTTGTGATCTCAAACAAAGGGATGGAAGAAGGGATGAGAAGGGGGAGGAGAAAGGAGAAGATGGAGAGAGAGGTGCTGATTTGAGTAAAGAAATATACATTCTAAGAGATATTGTAGCGTATATTGTAGCATCCTGCTAAATAGGGTCCAGGAGAGAAGGGGGAGAATATATTGCCAACTCTTCAGTTGAGAGGGTTGAACCTAGATTGAGAGGCCTCTCTCTGCGATGCCGGATGAAGTCTCTCATGGGCCGCTGAGCCAATTAGGGGTTTTTGTTGTTGTTGTTGGGTTTTTTTTTAATGGAAATTAAGCGCTTACTATGTACAAGGCACTGTACTAAGCGCTGGAGTAGATACAAGCTAATCAAGTTGAAAGCAGTTCCTGTCCCATGTGGGGCTTACAGTCTTCATCCCCATTTTACAGATGAGGTAACTGAGGCCTAGAGAAGTTGTGACCTGCCCAAGGTCACACAGCGGACAAGTGGCGGAGCCAGGATTAGAACACAGGCCCTCTGACTGCTTCTCAACATGATGGGTCACTGGGTACGATTGCGGGACTCTGAGTTATATACTTGGCGAGGAGTCTTCCCTATTCCCTTGCCAGCTTCTCTGCAGCTCAGTGGGGGCTAATTAAATCTGAGAGCTGCTGTATCCATTGCCATGGGGCTTATGTCTTTTAGACTGTGAGCCCACTGTTGGGTAGGGACTGTCTCTATATGTTGCCAACTTGTACTTCCCAAGCGCTTAGTACAGTGCTCTGCACACAGTAAGTGCTCAATAAATATGATTGATTGATTATGTCCCCTACTCTGGAGGTGAGTCCATTATTTAGTGTATTTGATGGCTCAGATGCAATGTGTCTGTGTCTCCCCACCAACCCTACCATTCCAACTCTTTGCACTAGCTAAATCATCATCATCATCATCATCAATCGTATTTATTGAGCACTTACTATATGCAGAGCACTGTACTAAGCGCTTGGGAAGTACAAATTGGCAACATATAGAGACAGTCCCTACCCAACAGTGGGCTCACAGTCTAAAAGGGGGAGACAGAGAACAAAACCAAACGTACTAACAAAATAAAATAAATAGGATAGATATGTACAAGTAAAATAAATAAATAAATAAATAAATAGAGTAATAAATATGTACAACCATATATGCATATATACAGGCGCTGTGGGGAAGGGAAGGAGGTAAGATGGGGGGGCTGGAGAGGGGGACGAGGGGGAGAGGAAGGAAGGGGCTCAGTCTGGGAAGGCCTCCTGGAGGAGGTGAGCTCTCAGAAGGGCCCTACATATCAGGGTGTTCATTAGCCGGCTTCTGCCACTGGAGTGGGCCAAGGAATAGGCTCAGCCTGGGCAGCAGCTCAGTGAACCGCACTTGAGCCATGGCTGTGCAATCGTGCTCCCTCACCGACAGAGAAAATCCAGGCCTCCCCACTTCCTGCCCACAACCCATTTGCCAGAAACTCCAGTCCCACTTGCCGCCCACTCACTGCTGGCTGCCTACTCCCAGAGGGAAACTGAGTCAGGAGGGGGCTTGGCCTCTGTCATCTCCTCCTGTCTCTGACATCTTTTAGGGTAGTCAGAGAAGTAGAGAGAAAGGGACACAAGCCTACGGGAGCCTTTTCTCTGACCACAAACTTGGATGAACCCAACTTTGAGCTGGGGCTGGGTCTAGGGGGAGATTAAAGACTGTGAGCCCACTGTTGGGTAGGGACTGTCTCTATATGTTGCCAACTTGTACTTCCCAAGCGCTTAGTACAGTGCTCTGCACACAGTAAGCGCTCTGTCAGAGGTCATGGGTTCGGATCCCGCCTCTGCCACATGTCCGCTGTGTGACCTTGGGCAAGTCACTTAACTTCTCTGAGCCTCAGTTACCTCATCTGTAAAAGGGGGATTAAGACTGTGAGCCCCACGTGGGACAACCTGATCACTTTGTATCCCCCCAAGTGTTTAGAACAGTGCTTTGCACGTAGTAAGCGCTTAACAAATGCCAACATTATTATTATTATTAAGCGCTTAGTACAGTGCTCTGCACACAGTAAGCGCTCAATAAATACGATTGAATGAATGAATAAATACGATTGATTGATTAAAGGCCATAAGGCCATTGTTGGATAGAGGACGGGGAGGGCCAGTAGTTCTCCCTGGATTTCCAGTCCAAGGCTGCTCCTGCTTCACATGAATCTGTTTCCAATAGCCACCAAATCGTTTTCCCCATTTGAGTTACTAAATCCTGAATTTGTGAGCCCGTTGTTGGGTAGGGACCCTTTCTATATGTTGCCGACTTGTACTTCCCAAGCGCTTAGTACAGTGCTCTGCACACAGTAAGCACTCAAGAAATACGATTGAATGAATGAATGAATGAATGAAACTCAGTTCGTTTATGGCCACTGTTCCAAATTAGTAGCCCGAAATTCACGATGGCTGATTTTGAGCCTCATTTTTGGTTATAGAGCAGAGTGACCCCAATTCTAATCACTGAAAGAAAAACCCTCACTAGAATCTAATAGTACTCTTAGACTGTCACTTCTGTGAAGGGGCACATTTGAGAGGCCCAATATTTGTGATCGAATGATTGGAATGATATACCTGTATATATGTTTGTACGTATTTATTACTCTATTTGTACATAGTTATTCTATTTATTTTGTTCTGTTAATACATTTTGTTTTGTTCTCTGTCTCCCCCTTCTAGACTGTGAGCCCACGGTTGGGTAGGGACCGTCTCTATATGTTGCCAACTTGTCCTTCCCAAGCGCTTAGTACAGTGCTCTGCACACAGTAAGCGCTCAATAAACACGATTGAATGAATGAATGAATTGGAAATCCAACCCTTGATAGCCATTGCTTTGAAGAGGAAAAGCCTTTCCAAAAGAAGATGTATTCAGCATCTATCTCTCTGATCTTTCCTTGCTTTCTTAATCCAGACGCAGTGGCTGTGATACTGACTCCATACCTGGCCTGTTGGTTGGGTAGGGACTGTCTCTATGTGTTGCCAACTTGTACTTCCCAAGCGCTTAGTACAGTGCTCTGCACACAGTAAGCGCTCAATAAATACGATGAATGATGATGATATGCTCTTGAAGCCGGCCTTCTGCTTGACTTCGTTCATCGTGACGTAGCATCCGATGTCCTTTGCCCAATGTTTATTTTCTTAGTATAAGTATTTTTTCTATTATTTTGGGGGTAACTGAAGCGAACCCAGTTCCATTTGGGTGAGGCAGGCGATTTTCGTGCTTTTCTAGGACATTTTGCCCATTTTGAAGTAACCAGTGCATCCCTAATTAGGTGAGCTCAGGCATCCAAAGTGCTGCTGAATGATGCGGTTGCCACTTCAGAGAAAGAGGTGACCAGTATTTTGAATCACGTACGTACTTGTATTGTTGCTCAGTGATAGTGATGAATCATGCTGAGCCATCCGCACTCACATGCCAAGGACACTTGGAAGCCAAGGCACACATTGTGAGATGGTTCATCAGGATATGGGTGTCACATAGGTCAGCGGAACAGCCCATCTCTGCGCGTCCTCTTAGCAACAGACCTTGCTGGGGTGTCATCCAGCTAGTGTGCCATTGTTGAGACGCTCACGTCTGCTTCACTACTCTGTCGTATTTATTGAGCGCTTACTGTGTGCAGAACACTGGACTAAGCGGAGTACAAGTTGGGCACCAGATAGAGACGGTCCCTACCCACCAACGGGCTCACACCAAACTGTCTGCTTATTCCCTTGTGTTCTCCAGAGCATTTAAAGCAGTTCTCTGCACATAATGAGTGCTCAGTAAATGCCATTGATTACTGATTGATTGATTGACTGAACTTTCATTCATTCAATCGTATTTATTGAGCGCTTACTGTGTGCAGAGCACTGGACTAAGCGCTTGGAAAGTACAAATCGACAACATAAAGAGACAATCCTTACCCAACAACGTGCTCACAGGCTAGAAGGGGGGGAGACATGCGTTCATTCAATCGCATTTATTGAGCACTTGCTGTGTACAGAGCACTGTACTAAGCGCTTGGAAAGTACAATTCGGCAACAAATAGAGACCATCCCTGCCCGCAACGGGCTCACGGGCTAGAAGGGGCAGACAGACAACAGAACAAGTAGACAGGTGTCAATACCATCAAAATAAACAGAATTGTAGCTATATACACATCATGAATACATATATTACATACATACATGTACAGTAAATACATAATACATACACATCCCAGCTCTGCCAATTGTCAGCTGTGTGACTTTGGGCAAGTCACTTAACTTCTCTGTGCCTCAGTTACCTCATCTGTAAAATGGGGATGAAGACTGTGAGCCCCCCGTGGGACAACCTGATCACCTTGTAACCTCCTCAGCACTTAGAACAGTGCTTTGCACATAGTAAGCGCTTAATAAATGCCATTATTATTATTATTATTATTATTATTGCTCATTGGGGAAACTACCTGTGGTTTGTGGCTATGGAATAGAATATCCTTACGCATCCCCTAAACAAGAGACCCTGCCATGCCCTCAATGTACATGTCTGTGCTTCGTACCCAGATAACTTAAATACCTCTGAGGGCAGAGTCAGGAGACTGAGGTTCTACTCGCATTCCTACCATTGACTGAGTGCGTTTTGCCAAGTTATTTTGTCTCAATCTTCCCATCTCTAAAATGATGAATTACCACTTGACAGCAAAAAAAAGTGTAAAACCTCCAGCAATCTCTAAAAGAAATGCCAATATGTAAATGCAAAGTAGTGGTGTCACTGTAAACAGAATGATCAGTGCTGCCAATGAACCACAGCTGTAATTTCAGCCCATAGCATTTTACTAGCTTTTTCCCTCACTTGCTAATGTCATAACAATGATGCAGCTGATGAATGTCAGTGACTCTGGGTTATACTTTCAATTTCCGAATTTTTACTTGCCAGTAGCCTTATTTCTGTGGATTTGCATTCGCTTGCTGGGGTGATACTTCCTAACGCACATCAAACGGGTCTGCTCCTGTTCGTTTGCAGCGTGCCCATCTCTGATGAAGTTGTGCAAAGGGACACATTTTATTTATGAAGGTCTCCTCCTGGCAGTTTACTCCTGGGCAGTGTTCCAGACTTTTTTTTTTCTAACATGATCTTGTGAGAAGGCAGGAATACTTGGTGATTCTGGCAGTTGCTATCTAACAGAGATGACTGCATCACAGCAGAAGAGGGAACAAAAACTAAGACCCTGATAGCTCAACAGAATTCATCAGCTTGCTCTTCCTCATTTTCCTAAATTATAAAGCCTAGCTATACTGAGCAGAGTTGGATGCCAGGGAGCATCTTGCACTTGGATTTGCTCCCTTTTTTCTGCTCCCCCCCCCAGCACTTTTGTACATATCGGTAATTTTTTAATTAATATTAATATCTGTCTCCCCCTTTAGACTGTATGCTCGTGGGCAGGGAACATGTCTACCAATTCTGTTGGATTGTATTCTCCCAAGTGCTTAGCACTGTGCTCTGGACACAGTAAGCTCTCAACAAATAAGACTGATTGATTGATGAGCCAAAACCTCTGGCTCAGTATTACACTTTTTTTTTCCTGATCTGTGGTTGTTAGAAAAGCACCAAGATAAGGCTGAACAGGAAATCCAAGGCCTGGAATTTTTGACTTTTGTGGCATCTTAGGCCAATCATTTAAGTCCTCTAAAACTATTTCCTGGTTTATAAAATGGAGGTAATGGCCCCCTGATTTCTTTGGAGGGAGGAAAACAGCATAAGACTATGCAGAATAACCCACTTTGTCAAGCAGCGGTCCATTAGACCTTCTAGACTGTGAGCCCGTTGTTGGGTAGGGACCATCTCTATCTGTTGCCGATTTGTACATCCCAAGCGCTTAGTACAGTGCTCTGCACACAGTAAGTGCTCAATAAATACGATTGAATGTGAGCCCGTTGTTGGGTAGGGACCGTCTCTATATGTTGCCAACTTGTACTTCCCAAGTGCTTAGTACGGTGCTCTGCACACAGTGAGCACTCAATAAATACGATTGAATGTGAGCCTGTTGTTGGGTAGGGACCGTCTCTCTATGTTGCCAACTTGTACTTCCCAAGCGCTTAGTACAGTGCTCTGCACACAGTAAGCACCCAATAAATACGATTGAATGAATGAATGAATGAATGAATTCAGTCTTAGTATTCTGGTTCTGTCAGTGTTACCAAAGGAAGGACTCTTGGAGAAGAAAAATCAAGCACTCGGTAATAACCCAGTCATCCATTTAAAGACCCTTGGATTATATACACTGAGGATTTTGAGGATATATTAACCTGCCCAAGGTTTCCTATTCTTTTGCTTAGCCCTTCATTCATAAAACTTCTCAAATGCCAGTGGAGTACGTGACTTGAAATTAGATGGGAAACACAAGAATTGTCTGATGGCAGAAAAAATGCTGTGGGTCTCAGTACTTGTTGATATGTTTTGTTTGTTAATATGTTTTGCTGTCTGTCTCCCCCTTCTAGACTGTGAGCCTGCTGTTGGGTAGGGACCGTCTCTATATGTTGCCAACTTGTACTTCCCAAGCGCTTAGTACAGTGCTCTGCACACAGTAAGCACTCAATAAATACGATTGAATGAATGAATGAATTTATAACACCTCCTCTGGCCAGCTGTTCCAGCGCTCTCCCGGTAGCAACATCCATTTGTACTGAGCAAGGGTTCTGAACTAGGTTATTGCTGATTCTCTTGTCTGCGTTAGCCTCCAGCTGTTGACCTCAGACTCGAAATACCCCGATCCCCTTATCGTCTTGTCTTATGCTGTTGAGTCTTCTCCGACCCATAGGGATATCATGGACACATCTCTCTCAGAGCACCCCACCTCCATCCGCAGTCATTCTGGTAGTGTATCCGTAGAATTTTCTTGGTAAAAAAAATATGGAATTAATTGATCATCGCCTTCTCCTGTGCAGCAAACTTGAGTCTCCACCCTTGACTCTTTACCATGCCACTGCTTCCCAGTGCAGATGATTTTTGATTCATAGCAGATTGCCTTCCACTCGTTAACCACTGGCCAAGTGAGGAATGGAATGGGTGGGCCTCTGCTTGACTCTCCCTCCTATAGCCAAGGCTAGTAGAGGACTGGAAATTCTCCTGAGAGGGGGATCCCCTTATGCGAATAGGTCAGTGCATTTTTCTAGGGGACAGCCCAAGATGGAAATATTATAATAGCGGAGCATAACAAAAAGGGCCACAGTAATGCAGGAACTTTTGAAGCTGTTACCCAGGGTCCTGGGATAAGAGGCAATGGGGAGAGAGACCCAGCCTCACAGGAGCTTCTTGGAAGACCCCAGGCTCAGTTCTGGGAAACCTGGAAGGAAAGAGAGATCCCCCAAAAGAGAACCTGCAGGGAGAGAAGCAGAGGATCACTTCTACCTGTCCTCTCCTCCCATCAGTCCACTCCAGCAGCCCTTGGCTGTGAGGGAAGGCTTGGCCAGTGGGGTATGCCAGGAGTTGAACTCACCAGAGCCCCCCAAAAGGCCCTAGAGACTGTGAAAAATAGACTAAATGGAGAGTGGAGGTTATCTCAGATCAGGGGACCCAACCACCCTACGCTTGCCAGTGATGAGTCCCCATCCCTGAAGCAATGTGCCTCTAACCTCCCTCCAGCCTCAGACCAACATCAAACCTTGATGCAGCCTGGTTTGCTGTCAGAGGAAAGACTCCCACAAGCTTAGAGCAAGCGCCCATGCAGCTTGCTCCCTGCCTCTCTACCTACTCTGATCCGGGATGGAAACAGAGACACAGAAAGAGAGAGGTAGAGTCAGTGTCACCTCCCTGGCTTTGCTTCCCTCCTTGCAGGCACGGGAGAGATGACAAGGCATAGGGAAAGTTTTTCATGTGTAATTTGGAGCCCCATAACCTCACCCAGTGGCCTGGCCTACACTACAGGGCAGGAATTGACTCTAGGGAAGGGGCAGGATCAGAGTGAAGACAAGGAGGTGGCTCCAGTGATGCAGTGTGATGTAATCTATTAGCCCAGTGGCCTACAGGAAGTTTGATCCGGCCTTGGTAACGAGTGAGTGGGGTAGGAAAGGCATTAGACTTAGTAATGAATTTTTTTTCCCTAGTACAAATATTGAAAGAATATTTTCAGACCCAAGAATATATTTTCTGGAAGAACATATGGAGAATGGTATTTATGGATAATCTCTCTGGATAGAGCAGTCCTTCGTATCTGGAGATGACGCTGCTAGTGGTGAGATCCCATTCATTCAATCATATTTATTGAGCGCTTACTGGGTGCAGAGCACTGTATTTAGCGCTTGAGAAGTACAAGTTGGCAACATATAGAGATGGTCCCTACCCAACAACGGGCTCACAGTCTAGAAGGGGGAGACAGACAACAAAACAAAACATGTGTTTTGTCCCCCTCTCCATCCCCTCCATCTTACCTCCTTCCCTTCCCCACAGCACCTGTATATATGTATATATGTTTGTACATATTTATTACTCTATTTATTTATTTATTTTACTTGTACATATCTATTCTATTTATTTTATTTTGTTAGTATGTTTGGTTTTGTTCTCTGTCTCCCCCTTTTAGACTGTGAGCCCACTGTTGGGTAGGGACTGTCTCTATATGTTGCCAACTTGTACTTCCCAAGCGCTTAGTACAGTGCTCTGTACACAGTAAGCGCTCAATAAATACGATTGATTGATTGATGTGGACAGGTGGACATCCTATCCATCCCATGTGCCCACCTGTGTTTGAAATGATTGACTGACCGACTATCTTCTGTTCCATGCTGCATGCACATAAAGATTGTCCTTTGCCACGCTACACCATCTGCCACTTGTTGCAATCGAAATACATAAACTGTTTGGTGACATAGACCATATCTTATAAAAATTACATTTAAGAATGGAATTATCCTTTAGTGCTTTTGTTCCGATCCTGATTGAATCATTTCAACTGGTCCTTCCTCTGTAGATCTTCAAGCAGAGTGACTGTAATGTGAATGAACATAGAGGTGCAGACAAGGATCTCTACGGGTCAGTTTTAAGAAGTGAACTATTCTGAGAGCTCCTTGGAAGTTTGTCAATTTCATCAAAGCCCCAAACTGGACCTCCAAACGTTTGCATAAATCGCGGGTATTTATTGAGTTTCTACTGAGTGCAGGGCACTGCACTACGAGTTTAGGAGAGAGTAATAGAAATAAGACACACAATTCCTGACCTCAAAGCGTATACAATCTATTTGGGGGGTTGGCAGAGAGACGAGAATTAAGTACAAAGGAGGAAACAGGAAGAAAAACTAGGACATTCTAGGTAGTAGTGCAAGTAGGTATTAAATCACTTGTGTGTGTGCATATATTTATATATATATATATATAAATTCATTAATTCAATCATATTTATTAAGCGCTTACTGTGTGCTGAGCACTATACTAAGCACTTGGGAAGTACAAGTCGGCAGCATATAGAGATGGAAATGCTGGGGATGGGTACAAGTTCATAAGTCCTAAGGTTGTCTGTTAGATTGTTGGAACGTGAGGTGGTGATGGGTGTCAGAAATCAATCAGGGAAAGCTTCTTGGAGGCAGTGGCTTTTCAGAGGTCTTTGAAGATGGGCAGGGTTGTGGCCTGACCACTTTGTCGGGAGAGGGAGTTTCAGGCTTGGGGAATAGTGTGGAGCAGGGGGTCAGAGGGGAAGTCGAGAGGCAGGTGCAGTTATATAAGGTGAGTTTGGGAGGAGTGAAGACTTGAGGATGAATAGGGCCAATATGTGAGATTAATCAATCAATCAGTCGTATTTATTGAGCGCTTACTGTGTGCAGAGCACTGTACTAAGCACTTGGGAAGTACAAGTTGGCAACATATAGAGATGGTCCCTACCCAACAGTGGGCTCACGGGGGAGAGTTGGGAGGCAGCCATAATCGTTTAACCCCGCTGGTGTTTGCAAGAAGCCAGAACAGATGACAAAGTTGTGGTCTCTCCACCACCAGCCAATTCGGCTGAATCTATTTGAATCTGAAGAAAGAATATTAATATATAAAAACACTAAAGATGACCCTGCTGGAGCGAATTGAAAGGTATAAAGCAGAGTGGCTTAGCTGAAAGAGCCTGGGAGTCATAGGGCCTGGATTCTAATCCTGGCTGCTGGGGGACCTCCAGAAGGGCACTTAACTTCTCTGTGCCTCAGTATACTTGTTCTCCCTCCATCTTAGACTGTCCATGTGGGACAGGGACTGTATATATCCTGATTATCTTGTAGAAATCTACCCTTGTGCTTAGTGTAGTGCTTGGCTCATAGTAACTGTTTAACAAATACCATGATGATGATGATGATGATGATTAGTTTCAGAGGAAGTTTGTTGCAAGGCACTTTAGAAGTCAAGAAAAAGGCTGTTCGATCTAAACTGGACAAATTCTTCACGTAAGTTTAAAAATCCCTTCCACAGTCAGCAGAACAAACTTTCTAGTTTTTACAGTTTCCTGCAAAAATTCATACTCATAATGCCATCCATCATTTAATTAATGTTGTGATGTGATGCTTTGAATTACTTTAACAAAGATTAAGTAATAGTTTAGTCATGTTTGCTGTAGCGGAATAGAACACATAAAGAATTTCATATTGTTTTTCCAGGGGTTTTGGAATGCATTCCAATTTCTAACATGTAGGTTTATGGGGAAAAATATACCCCTGCAATGCAGCTGTTCATGGTATATCCATGGTATAGAGAAATGCATCAAGAATTATGGAAGGGGCTAAATTTGGTAAGAGTTGGGACACTGAATAGACATGGGCACTGTATGGGATAAACTCACTAGCACAGCAAGACTCCATCCTTTCATGCAACAGCGCGGAAGGGAATGTCAGTCATACACCAGATTTTTCATCGACATACACAACTGAATCTCACTCTCAGTAGTGTCATCTTCTAAAACAAAGGACAATGATATTTATGTATTTAGCAT
Organism: Tachyglossus aculeatus; assembly: GCF_015852505.1. NCBI lineage: Eukaryota > Metazoa > Chordata > Mammalia > Monotremata > Tachyglossidae > Tachyglossus > Tachyglossus aculeatus. The sequence goes on along the minus strand of NC_052067.1, from coordinate 35,506,964 downwards.
GTTCCCAAGTCCAATGCAGTAGATACTAGACAACTGAGAAGCAGAATGGCCTAGTGGATAAAGCCCGGGCCTGGAGGCAGAGGACTTGGGTTCCAGTGCCAGCTCCACCACTTAGCTGCTGTGTGATCTTGGGCAAGCCGCTTAACTTCTCTGTGCCTCGGTTTTCTCAACTGCAGAATGGGGATTCCTTACCTGTTCTCCCTCTCGCTTAGACTGTGAGCCCCATGTGGGACATGGACTGTTATCCAGCCTGATTAACTTTTATCAGTAGAAGCAGCACAGGCCTGGGAATCAGAAGGTCATGGGTTCTAATTCCGGCTCCTCCGCTTGTCTGCTGTGTGCCCTTAAGTCACTTCACTTCTCTGGGCCTCAGTTCCCTCTTGTAAAATAGGGATTAAGACTTTGAGCTCCACGTGGGACAGAGACTTTGTCCAACCCAATCTGCTTGTATCCACCCCAGATTTTAGTACAGTGCCTGGCACATAGTTAAAGCACTTAACAAATACCATCATTATTATTATTACCCCAAAGCTTGGAACAGGGTTTGACATATAGCAAGTGCTCAACAAATGCCACAAAACAAACAAGATCCAGACAAATTCAGAATCAGCAGCTGCCACACTAGTCTGCTAGTCTCCCCTTAGTTCCAACTTGCCTTCTAGATGATTTGCCTCAAGACTTACCCTACTGACATCTGATTTTTAGCATTTGTCTACTGCTATAGCCCCCAACTAGGTCCCAGGCAAGAAGGCAAGAAAAAAATCATATTGGATCTGTTTGAGGAGCTTGGTTCACTTGCACTCAGAGGCCACAGCTATCATTACACTATCAATCAATCGTATTTATTGAGCGCTTACTGTCTGCAGAGCACTGTACTAAGCGCTTGGGAAGTACAAGTTGGCAGCATATAGAGACAGTCCCTACCCAACAGTGGGCTCACTATCACAACTCAGAGCTTCTCACAACTGTAAAATGACCATTATAATGTAAGCTCCATCTTTCTTTATTCTGTACTTCCCAAGAGCCTAGCTGGGTATCAAGTGAGTGCTCAATAAATGCCACTCCACCGCCTCCTTCCTACAAGCCCAGTAAGAAAACCCAGTCGCCCCCTGATATATTGCCGTATACCAACTAAACGTCCCATCTCTCCTTCTGGAGAGGAGAAGGGGCTGAGAGGAGGAGTGGAAACTTGCAGCATCACCCTGGGTTGTAGTTTAAATGCTTGAGAAATACAAAACATCTATCTTCACGGATAATCAGCCAGGTACAGAGGCAGAAGGAGGGCTGTATGGCTAAGTAGTGAGAAACTGCGGGTAGCATGAATACCTCTCCATTCCATGGGAGAAGATGATGAAGGAGCAAATTCAATCCTATGGCCCCTGCCCCATCCTAAGTAACATTATTCTGTGCATGGAGCTTGTCTAATAAAAGCACGTATCATGCCTGGTTTTCAAGAAAATATTAGCTTGTTACAAACTAAGTCACAACGGGATATGTGTTCATCTGGTACTCTTAAGCATGCAAGCCCATTCCAAGGCAGCCCTGTTGGACGTTTAGGAGGTTTGGGAAGGGGGAGAGGCAGTTATTTCACCTGAAGAGTAACAACTTTACTATCAAGCCTAATTTTTTCTTAATTTGTTTCATTTCAAAATTATCCAAAGACATCATGCTTTGTACATAATTGGAAAGACTAAGTTTTTTTACTGCAGATATTTTTTTTTTCTTCTCCAAGCCCAAAATGAAGCCACTGTGTCTGGAAGCTTAGTTCTCGTTACACGGAGTACCTTGTTTTTTTCCTGTACCTAAGTGACCTTTGCTGGTCCCTTCTTATTGGGGTGGAAGAAAACAAAGAATTTAGATTCTTCTCAGAAATCCCTGTGCCCATTGCTGAAAACACCAGGAAACCCTGACTAAAAGTTGTGTGGGAGTTGCGTTGGGTTAGGTGTGGCCTCCTCCAGGAGGCCTTCTCAGACTGAGCCCCCTTTTTCCTCTCCTCTTCCCCATCACCCCCTGCCCTATCTCCTTCCCCTCCCCACAGCACCTGTATATATGTTTGTACAGATTTATTACTCAATTTGTTTTACTTGTACATATTTACTATTCTATTTATTTTGTCAATGATGTGCATCTAGCTTTACTTCTGTTTATTCTGATGACTTGACACCTGATGGCATGTTTTGTTGTCTGTCTCCCCCTTCTAGACTGTGAGCTCGTTGTTGGGTAGGGACCATCTCTATATGTTGCCAACTTGGACTCCCCAAGCATTTAGTACAGTGCTCTGCACATAGTAAGCGCTCAATAAATGCGATCGAATGAATGAATGAAGGAGAGATCAAGGGGGAAGTTTGGAGTCTTAAACTTTTGATTTGCAGACTGTCTTGTGACTAAAGGACTAGGGAGAGAGCCCAGAGGCTCAGAGCCTGACTCACTATGTGAACTTGGATAAGTTGCTGGGGTGTATTTTCTCATCTGGACAGTGGAAGTAATAAAACCTTTTATTTACCCTCTCAGGAGGTTGTTGCTAGCATTAATGAGAGAAGGTCAGTGAAACATCCTGGGCACCCTAGGAATAAGTAAGTCCCTCACAAGAATTGAAAATGGTGTTCACAGCAGCATTATCGGCGGTGGGTTGAACAATCGTCGGGACCCTGTTTTTGTAAGTGATTCTCACAGGAAGCTGTGGTGATTAGTTCTCCGTGCAATGCCACCCCATCTGGTGCGCTCAACATTCTTCCCCCAGAGAGACCCAAGATGGAAATAGCAAGAGTTGACAGATTGAAATGGAAGCAAACTCTCACGGCACTTTTCCTAGTCCAGCCTTGATTCAAATCAGGGATGTGAATCTCCTAGCAGTAATAATAATAATGATATTTGTTAAGCACTTACTATGTGCCAAGCACTGTTCTAAGCGCTGGAGGTGGGGGGGATACAAGGTGATCAGGTTGTCCCACGGGGGGCTCACAGTCTTCATCCCCATTTTACAGATGAGGGAACTGAGGCACAGAGAAGTGAAGTGACTTGCCCAAAGTCACACAGCTGACAATTGGCAGAGCCGGGATTTGAATCCATGACCGTAGTAGTAATAGTAGTGGTGGTGATGGTAATTTCTTGCAGCGGTATTTATTGAGTGCTCACTGGATACAGTGCACCATACTACATGCTTGGAAAAGTACAACAGAACCATAGGGCACTTTGCCTGCTCAGAGGGAGCTTGCAATTTAGTCTGGTAGCCAGACATACAAATATTTACAACTAGTGAACAATTGATTGTACGTATTTATGGAAATCAGCATTGCCCAGTGGAAAAACACAGACCTGGGAATCAGAAGACCCGGGCTCTAACCCCCGCGACACTATTTGCTTGGGCAAGTTACTTAACTTTTCTGTACCTCAGTTTCCTCGACTGTAAAATACAAATTGAGTGCTTGTTCTCCCTCCTACTTAGACTGTGAGCCCCATTTGGCACAGAGACTGTATCCATACTGCTCAACCCAGGGCTTAGAACAGGGCTGGACACTTAGGAAATGCTTAACAACTACTGTAGCAATAATAATAATTGCTATTATTATTATACAAGTGCCAAGGAAGGGCAAAAGTGAAAACATAGTGCTAGAGTTATAACCAGGTGGTTATAACCTGGGGAGTTGGGATCTTATTGGGAAAGGCTTCTTGGGATTTTAGGAAGGTCTTGAACATGGGGAGAGCGGGGGTCTTTCAGGGAGTTCAAGACTAGTGCAGCTGAAGGGGAATGGAGTCAGAAGCCAGGTAGAGTTAGAAGATTTGCTTGGGAGGAACAAGGAGAGTGATCTGGGAAGTAGTGAGTGAAGAGAGCCAGTATATGAGGTGGAGGAGAATTGGGAGGGCTTCTGACTTGATGCAGAAGGAATTGGGAAACCAGTGGAGGTGTTTGAGGAGCCGTGAGTTGCGTGCTGAGCCACTCTTGAAGAAGCTGATCTGGACAGCAGAGGTGGGAGGCAAGAGGCGGGGAGGTGAGGGAAGCAACCCATTCAATAGCCTGTTGCCACAAAATGACCACAGGTGGGGATCCGCTTATCTGTTGCATTAATATAGCAAGGATGTTGGATTTTAGCAATTCCAGTGCGTGCACCAACAGTTTCTGATGTCAGCATCTGTCCTGCAGCTCTTCTGATGGTGGGAAATAGAGTTGCCCCGTGGATACTTCGGGGTGGAGTAACGGAAGGGTCAGGGAGAGAGCCTGCCATAAGTGGTTATGATGGCCAGAGTGACACCGTTAGTTGGTCTTTGTACCTGCTCCTGCTGCTCTGGGGCATTCAGCAAAAGGGGAGCAGGAGAGGGAGGTATAGGAAAGAATAGAAACAACTGCTGCCATGGTTTCCACCACTACCAAGCTCCTCCAGCTTTCTGCAGCCATTTCCATTTTTAGCTGTTCCCGCTGCTCACGTCAAGGACATCTGCTTTGGGAGAGCCCGTCCCTCGCTGTTTGTTTCTAGCTCCTGTATCTTCCTTATCCCCCTTTGTCTGCCCCTAAAGTCCACCAACAGTGGATAATAGGATATCAGCACTATTCTAGATTCTCTACTGAGTACAGCATTCAACTTTACTCTCTCCAGTAAGTAAACCTATATTCTAAATGTAGCTAACTCAAGGGGCTGATTTTCTAATTTGTAGATTATTTGGACTCTTTGCTTCTCTTCTATCTCCCGGTCACCAACTTCATCCATTTCCCTGTTATTTTAGCATCTCTTTCAAATGGAGGTTAGGGGTGAGGAGAGGCGGGTAAACTTGAGAGTTCATTTTTGTCCTTATCGGCTCAAGTGTTAGGTTTTGGTGAATTAGAATGATGACACTATCAGGTAGTGATATTTATTAATAGCTTATCAATCAGTGGCATTTACCGAGCATCTACTACATGTAGAACACTGTACTCGGTGCTTGGGAGAGTGTGATAGCACTAAGACAAAGTCCCTGCCCTCAAAGAGCTTACAGTATATTAGAGTTTAAAAAAAAAATTTTTGTTATCTCTGGATGGCATTTATTCTCATCTTTCCTGTCCTCAGTTTTCCAAGGTGATTGAAACTGGACAGCAGTATCTTTTTATTTCAGAATTTTCAAGGCCTGAGAATTTCCAGGAACCTTCAAGAAGAATGGTTCTTTACCCCAACTTCTGAATGGAATCTCAGTGACAAGCAGGCCACTATTTCAGATTTGCCAGGTCAGGAATGTTCCACCGAGGCTTCAGTATAAAGGAGACTATCCCTGTCTGGCTTAGTTCTGGAGTCCATGGCCATGAAAATGGTATGGAGTCCTGCTTACTGGGAACAGCTATGGAATTTGTTTAGAAAGTTGCTTATTCTCTGGGGTGGAAAACCCGAGATTACTTCCAAGTTGGCTGGCAGGAATCACAGGTGACACCTGTCTGCCCTTTAAATGTTTTCTTCTAAAATAGAAGGGATTTAGTGTGCTGGAAGGGTGAAGATACATTATTCATCGCTGTGTGCTTGCCGTAAAACAGTCTTCTGGTGAGGTGGATGAAGTTTTTTTCCCCGAAGGCCTTGACATGCCAAGTCCTCCAGGAGAGAAGGGTGCCACATGTTTCTGTGGAGGACGTATCACCGATTGACTCTGGCTGAGCACGGAGAGAAGCCCCTTTACTGATGCCTGGCAAATACCCAGTGGGAGATAATGTCAAGGGAGAATCTGATGCTGGCTCTGCCACTTGTCTACTGTGTGACTTTGGGCAAGTCAACTTCTCTGTGCCTTAGTTCCTTCATTGGCAAAATGGAGATTTAACATCTATCCTCCTTCCTACTTAGACTGTGAGTCCCATGTGTACCTGATTATCTTGCATCTACCCCAGTGCTTAGTACAGTGCTCTACATCTAGTAAATACTCAATGAATATCACAATTACTGTTATTTCAGCACAAAAAAATCAATCAGTGGTGTTTGTTGTGTGCTTACTCTGAGCAGAGCACTGTCGTTCCCTGTCCACAAGAAGCTTACACGCTAATGGGCAGAGACCATCATAAAAATATTTACAAATAGAGCAGTCAAAATAAATAATTGAAGGTACTACTATATAAATATATATACAAAAGTCCTGAAAGTGGATATAGCTAAATATCTAAGTGTGAGAAAAGGCCAATGGGTTTATACAGCTTGAAGTGCTGGGAATTAAATCATGGAGGGGTTATTGGAAGAAGTGAAATTTCAGGAGGGCTTTGATTATGGAGAGGGCTTGATCTGTTAGATTAATGGAAAGGAGGAATTTGTAAACCAAGGATGCAGGAGCGAGGGGGAAGAGGAGAGAAAGTCAAGAAAGAGGCACATTAGAGGGTTGTCATGGGAGGAATGAAGAGAACGAATTGGCAAGTAGCACTGGAGAGAGCCAACATATAAGTGGGGTTAGTTGGTGAATCTTTAAGCCATGTCATGGGTAGCCAGTAGAGAGGTAAAGGAAAAGAACAGTAAATAGAGGAGATGAAAGAGTTATAAGTGGGGAGAGGACATAATTAGGAATACAGAATTAGAGGCACAAGAAAGAAGCCAATTGATATGTTGCCACCTTGTACTATATGTTGCCACCTTGTACTTCCCAAGCACTTAGTACAGTGCTCTGCACACAGTAAGCGCTCAATAAATATGACTGATTGATTGATTGATAGACTGAGGTAATATGAATCTAGGTGAAGAGAGAGGGGTGAGGACAGAGTACCGTCAAGTGAAGGACATAGAAAGAGTCAGCAAAGAGGAAAAGGACAAAGAAAAATGGAAGAACAGGACATGGAGAGAATTGAAAGAAATAAAAGGAGAAAAGCAAAAAGGGGGAAAAAAGCAGTAAAAATGAGGTCTGGTAGTACGTCATCTGTCTAACTTGGGTGAAGAACAGGTATTTCTTCTAGTAAGTAACGTTTCGCTTTAGCAGAGTTGAAAATAGCCTGGGGCCCACCTGATCAGTGTAGTCCTTGTGTTTAGTCTTGGAAAGATTTCCTTCCCTAAGTAACAATAATAGTAACAGCTGAACAACGTGTTTGTCCCCAGCACATCTATGTTGCCGACTTATATTTCCCAAGCGCTTAGTACAGTGCTGTACACACAGTAAGCGCTCAGTAAATACAATTCAATGAATGAATGAATCTCACCACCATTTCAAGGACAGCAGCTTGCTGACCTGACCTTTGGTCATATGATCTTTTAGACTGTGAGCCCACTGTTGGGTAGGGACTGTCTCTATATGTTGCCAACTTGTACTTCCCAAGCGCTTAGTACAGTGCTCTGCACACAGTAAGCGCTCAATAAATACGACTGATGATGATGATGATCTTCTCAGGTCCCTGCTACCGTTCTGTCACCTCGATTGATGGGTTGGCCTGAGCAGGTCAGAGGTCACTGTCATCTTCTGTTTCTACTCATGGCTTGCTGGAACAGGATTGGCATTCCTTCATTAGAAATTACTTTTCAGAATTACTCCTGTTGAAAAATATAATGAGACACGTTCCTGTTTTTCTTGTGGACAGCAGCTTTAAGCCTGTGTGGAGAAGACAGCCGAATCGACTAATCAGTCTGTTCACTTTGCCAAATGGGCACAGAAATCCCTTTCAACATGCCACAGCCAGGTAATTAAGCAACTGCTCTGCTGCTGTGTAGTATGTGAAGCAACACATACTAGACTGTGAGCCCACTGTTGGGTAGGGACCGTCTCTATATGTTGCCAACTTGTACTTCCCAAGCGCTTAGTACGGTGCTCTGCACACAGTAAGCACTCAGTAAATACGATTGAATGAATGAATGAATGAACACATAGGCTGCTGAGCTTGATTAATTGCTGGAACAAAGCCAGATCCTTTATTTGGGTAAATAATGAATTGCAGGATGGCCTTGAATATTAACACTTTGGATTCATATTACTCCTTTCTGCCCAAGAGTTCCAAGTACTTTCACATTTTTTTATGGTATTCAAGTGCTTACTATGTGTCAGACACTGTATTAAGTACTAGAGTAGATACAGGATAATCAGCTTGGACACAGTCCAACGTGGGGCTCACAATCTTAATCCCCATTTTTACATATGAGATAACTGAGGCACAGAGAAGTGAAGTGACTTGCCCGAGGTCACACAGCAAACAGGTGGTGGAGCCGGGATTAAAACCCAGGTCTTTTTTTAGGGTATTGGTTAAGCGCTTACTATGTGCCAGACACTATAGTAACTGCTGGGGTAGATACAATTAGTCAAGTTGGACACGGTCTATGTCCCACATGGAGCTCATGGTCTTAATCTCCATTTTACATATTAGGTAACTGAGGCACAGAGGAAGTGAAGTGACGTGCCCAAGGTTACACAACAGACAAGTGGTAGAGCCAGGATTAGGCCCCAGGTCCTTCTGACTCACAGGCTGGTGCTTTTCCCACTAGGCCACACTGCTTCCCATTTACAATCATCCTTCCAATTCATAATATCCCTATTAGAAGAGGCAGTTATTACTATCCTCATTTTTCAGATGGGGAAGCAAATAGTTAAGGTCATTTAGTAGGTTAGCAACAGTCTCCTGGCCAGCAATCTGGGGATCTTCCCACTAGGCCACGTTGTTATCCCTGAAACCACAAAATTCATCTGATGGGAAAAGGAGAGAAAGAAGAAATCAATCCATCTTTCCCATTCCTGCCGAGGGAAGACTGTCTTTATATGTTGCCAACTTGTACTTCCCAAGCGCTTAGTACAGTGCTCTGCCCACAGTAAGCACTCAATAAATACCATTGAATGAATGAATGAATGAAGACCAAGTGAATAGCAAGGAAACATCACATTTTATTGTGCCATATGCCTTGGAATTTTATGCAGAAGGGTATTTGTTACTCTCACAGCTCTCTAGAGAGTGGCTTTGGATATGTCGCTTCAGTAGTTTTCCGTGTTTAGTCCAGTTGACTGGTGTTTAGTTGAGTCCACGGGTTGGTTAAGTGATTCAGTTGCTGGAATTTTCCACCCGCTCCTTGGGAAACCAGTCCACCATCCTTCAGTCCTCCCATTAGGTATGTGATTTTTCACAAAAAGAAGGTTCAATTTTTCTTTCCTTGCTTTTTGGCCTCTTTAAACAAAGACAAGATATCAACTGGGTGGCACAGTGTGTTCCTTTCAGGCTAACTCACTTTCATCATCTGTGCCCAAAAGCCAACAAGCACCACCTGCTAAAGGAGACTGTCTTTTGTCTTAATTATGGTATCAATACCATATTCTTATGGTATTAAAATTATGTTATTGTCTTAATTATGGTATTGACATGCTAAGTTTTAGGATGGAGGCATGATAATCGGGTTGGATTGTGTCTACTGGGGCTCACAATCTAAGAAGGAAAGAGAGTAGGTATGTTACCCCCATTTTACAAGTGAGGAAAGTGAGACCCAGGTAGGTTAAGAGATTTGCTCAAGGTCCAACCACGCCTCTTGGTTCTCACACCTGTGTTCTTTTCCCAAGGCCACGCTGCCTCCCAGCCTTCCGACTTCCCTGGGTCTTACCGTAAGGAAACCACCAATGTCTCACACTTAATAAAAATGGCTTTGTAGAGAGAGCATGGAGTAAGCCTCACACATTCATGAAAAAGAGAAAAATCTAGAAATAGCTGCCATGGTTATGCATTAAGTGAATAGACCAGCCAATTAAAGGTGCCTAAAAGTTTTCCAGATTCATTGAAATTAACTTGAGGCACGATATGTAAACTGGTTATGACTAGAAGCAAAAGTTGTCATTCCTCAGGGCTACCTTCCCTTCCCAACTCTTTGAATTTCTGCTTTCTTCTCCCTAGACCTCACTTCCTCTTTCAGTGTTTCTCCCTCCATTTGTCTTCTCGCTTTGTCCTTTCCCCTCCCTTTGCCAGTCCTTACCTCTCTCCCTTTGTCCTTTCCTTATGTCCTTATATCTCTCTTCATTTCCCCTTCCCTTTTCACTTTTCCTTTGCAGCTTCGTTTCCTACTTCCTTTTCCCAGTGCTTCAATTCCTGTATTCTATACCTCTGCTTTCATTGTCCTCAGACCTGTACTCATATATTCTCCTCCACCCTCACACTCCTCTTTTATAATAATAATAATAATGACCGTATTTGTTAAGCGCTAACCACGTGTGAAGCACTGTTCTAAGCGCTGCAGAGGATACAAGGTTATCAGGTTGTCCCACGTGGGGCTCACAGTCTTAATCCCCATTTTACGGATGAGGTAACTGAGGCACAGATAAATGAAATAACTTGCCCAAAGTCACACAGCTGACAAGTGGCAGAGTTGTGATTAGAACCCATGACCTCTGACTCCCAAGCCCTTGCTCTTTCCACTGAGACACGCTGCTTCTCTTTTCTCATTCCCTTTTCCTATGACCTCCCATGCTTTGTTTCCCTCTTTCTTTCTCTGTGTCTCTACTCATTTGTCCCTCTCTTTTATCTCTAATGTTCTTTCCACTTCTTTCTGCTTCTGTGCCTGTATCCCTCTACCTTTTCTTCTTCTCACTTTGTTGTGGCTTTCTTCCTGTCCAACTGCAGTGGTCCCATCCCTCCTCCCCAAGTGGTTCCTGTCAGGGAGCAGTGAGCAGGTTTTGAGAAAAGGAGGATTGCTGCGCAGATTAAACATAGAAAGACACCACCGGAAAGATAGAACCAGGTGGAACACTAATTGTATTATACCTCCTCAGCAGAATGCCACTATTATGTGAGAGAAAACAGCTCTGCCCTCTCTGCTCCCTGCTCTCTCTCAGGAGCCACAGGTATCCACCTTGCAAATATGTAATTGCCAGAACCCCAACAGTCATCTAGCAAATTTGCCACTAGCCTGCCAGCCTGTGGTTTGATATGTTATCATTTTCCCGATATAATGAAGCACAAATATCCCAGCTGACGTTTCCACCCTGGCACTCTGAATGGCACACACAGCCTGATAACCCCATTCCTACCCTGCACTTGGATTTTCCAAGGGCAGAGGGAAGTGGAGGTGGGTGGCAGATGGAGCTCAGACATTTCAGAGGGAGTTGGGGATTGACTCAGTACAATCCTATCCAGCCCCTGGCCCCCCTGCTTACCTGGTGCATCCGTAGAGGTAGACGGGGAGAGATGGAAGGCTCTCCCACCCACAGAAGTGATCCTGAACCCTCTGATTTGGTGGAATGTTGGTCTCAGATGGGTTATGGTAAGATTTATTTGGCAACTAGTGGACCTCGTGGTTAGGGAACCATTTGACCTGCCCCCCTCGTATGGAAAACTAGCAGCAGGAGCAGAGAGAGAGCACAGTAAAAAAAAAAAAGGGAGAGAGGTCATCTTAGCTTCCTTCCTACTGCCTTTATGATGCACACAAATTTTACAATCTCTCATGCCCCTGGCCCTAGATCAGGCAGGTTCTCAGTAGGCTTCAGGCTTTTACTTCCCATTATCCCCTGTTGATTCCCTGTACCCCAATCTTTCACACCCTGTCTTCCTGCTCCTGGAGATGACTAGTCCTGGGCCTGTCCTCAGACCAGAGGTCACATAGAGGGGCTCCACACCCCACTGGAGAGATGGCTGGGCGTCATCATCTGCGACATCAGCTCCCCGATGACTCTGCTCTCGGGTGGTCGGCACTCTTCCCAGCCTTCAGAACTGGCCTGTGAAGGCTTCTTCAAGGGATAACCAGGGCTTTTCTGATGGTTCCTGTCCAGTTTTAGGGTCTTCATGGGTTCCATCTTAAGTCCAGGATTCCCTTTGCTGGTGAGACCGTGAGCAGTCCGCATACACACAGGAACTCACACGTCCATACTCCCTGAGGACAGTTTATAAGGAGAAAGGAAATGCCCTGCCTTTACAGTCTGCTCCACCTCTAGGGTGAGTAGCAGCTTGGCTTAGTGGAAAGAGCCTGGGCTTTGGAGTCAGAGTTCATGGGATCAAATCCCGGCTCCGCCAATTGTCAGCTGTGTGACTTTGGGCAAGTCACTTCTTCTCTGTGCCTCAGTTACTTCATCTGTAAAATGGGGAATAAGACTGTGAGCCCCCCGTGGGACAACCTGATCACCTTGTAATCTCCCCAGAGCTTAGAACAGTGCTTTGCATATAGTAACTGCTTAATAAATGTCATTATTATTATTATTAGTGTTAGGGGAAAAACTCCTGGGGATATCATGATAGCAGAGCCCTGATCTCTGACCCCATGTCAAGCCTTTTAAGCATAAAGCAACTACTGAGGTGGCTCACATCAACCATAATGGCTGGGGATCCTGGTGTGGCCCATACCACTCTCCATGCTAGAAGAAGCCCCCAGGGCACTATTTGTAGAACTGGTGGTCATTCCCTTCTCCCTTCTTCACTTCTACAGTTGTCCTAGGGAGGGGAAAGGAGAGTCAGGTGGGGCCAGGGGCACTTCCAGAGCAAGAGGCAGGGTGGAGAAGCAGCATTGCCTAGTGTATAGAGCATTGGCCTGGGAAGACCTGAGTTCTAATTCTGGCCCTGCCACTTGTCTGCCGTGTGATGTCGGGTAAGTCACTCAACTTCTCTGTACCACAGTTACCTCATCTGTAAAGTGGGGTTTAAGACTGTGAGCCCCATGAGGAAAGGGACTGTGTCCAACCTGATTAGCTTGTATCTATCCCCAGTGGTTAGTATAATGCCTGACACATAGTTTGCACTTAACAAATACCATTTAAAAAAAAAAATGAGGTAGAGGTGGCACATTGCAGGCCAAAAAAAGTTTCACTTCAGGCCCCTATCTTGGCCCCCTGTTCAGCTACACCTAGAACACTTCCCTGTCTGGTATAAATGATTGACTAAGGTTATCTCACCAAAGGTATTTGAGGAGCAGCTTACAGTAGCCTGAATGCTGACTTTCATAAATCGAGAGCAGTACAGTCATGATAATAATAATAATGATGGGATTTATTAAGTGCTTACTATGTGCAAAGCACTGTTCTAAGCGCTGGGGAGGTTACAAGGTGATCAGGTTGTCCCATGAGGGCTCACAGTCTTAATCCCCATTTTACAGATGAGTCATGGGACATAGTGTGTTTCAGTCCATATTTTTTCAGTTGCTATTTGGCAGTGAACAACAGCAACAAGTGAAAAGATTCAAAAATGTCAATGCCTTCTGGTCTAGCACTCACATGAATGATATGGGAACACATAAGGTTCCTTACAAACACCTGATTAATCTTTTACTCAGAAGCTTTCCTTCACATCATTGAGTGCTTTCAGGTGTCTTGGAAGTACTCAGAGTAAAGTTCCAGTAACCCATATTCATGGTTCATCATGATGTCTATCTCTGACTCATCTACCCTACCCTTCCTGATTTTCTCCAGCTTTTTTAAAAATTCAACAAATGCAAATCATATTGTGCCATTTAGAAAAATCATAGTCCCAGGGCATAGGTAATACAGAAGGGAGAGCAAGAAGGGAAAATGAGGGCTTAGTCAGGGAAGGCCTCTTAGAGGGGATGTGATTTCAGGATGGCTCTGAGGGTGCGGAGAGCGGTGGTCCATCGGGTAGGAATGGGGAGGGAATTCTAGGCCAGAGGAAATATGTGGGCAAGGGGTCAGAGGTGAAATGGATGAAATAAAGATACAGTGAGGAGATTGTCATTAGAAGAGCAAAGTGTGTGGGCTGCGTTGAAATCAGTTGGAGGGAGGATGCTAATTTGGTGCTTTAAAGGCTATAGTAAGGAGTTTATTTCTTGTGGAGGTGGATGGGCAATCATTAGAGATTCTTGAGGAGAGGGAAGACGTGGGCTGAACTTTTTTTTATGAAAATGATCCGGGCAACCGAGTGAAGTATAGACCGGAGTGGAGAGAGACAGGAGGCAGGGAGGTCAGTGAGGCCGGGCTGAGTCAAGGTGGGATATGATAAGTGCTTGGATGAGCATGTTAGCCATGTGGATGGAGGGGAAAGGGCAGATTCTAGAGATGGTGTGAAGGTAGAACCGAGAGGATTTGGTGACCGATTGAATTTGTGAGTTGAATGAGAGAGATGAATTGAAGATAATGCCAGTGATGCAGACTTGTGAGACAGGGAGGAGAATAATAATAATAATATTAATGATGGCATTTGTTAAGCACTTACCATTTGCCACACACTGTTCTAAGCGCTGGGGTAGATACAGGGTAATCAGGTTGTCCCTCGTAGGGCTCACAGTCTTAATCCCCATTTTACAGATGAGGCAACTGAGGCACAGAGAGGTTGTGACTTTTCATTCATTCATTCAATCGTATTTATTGAGCGCTTACTGTGTGCAGAGCACTGTACTAAGCACTTGGGAAGTACAAGTAAGCAACATATAGAGACAGTCCCTACCCAACAATGGGCTCACAGTCTAGACTTGCCCAAAGTCACACAGCTGATAAGTGGCGGAGCCAGGATTAGAACCCATTACCTGTGACTCCCAAGCTCGGGCTCTTTCCACTAAGCCACGAGGATGGTGGTGTCATCTAAAGTGATGGGAAAGTCTAGGGGAGGGCAGGGTTTGCGTGGGAAGATGAGGCGTCCTGCTTTGGACACGTTTAGTTTTTAATGTCATTGGGACGTTCAGAAGTAATGATGTCCTGAAGGCAGGTGGAAATATGAGACTGCAGAGAAGGAGAGAGGTCGGGGCTGAGGAGGTGGGTTTGGGAATCATCCACATAGAGGTGGTAGTTGAAGCCATGGGGATGAATGAGTTCTCCAAGCATGTGGGTAAAAATGGAGAGTAGAAGGAGATCCAGACCTGAGACTTGAGAGACTCCCCCAGTTAAAGGATGGGAGACAGATGAGTTCAGGAGCCTGTCTTTAAGAAGTGTGGCCCTGAGACAGTTGGGCCTGAGATACTGTGAAGAGGACAAGGATTTTCTCGGGGAGCCACAGCTCCTTTAGACATCCTGTGGAATCTGAATGCTTGATAGAGAACATCACGAACATTTTAGAGCAGGGAAAATGGAGCAGGAAAAAGGGTGAAATTGATGCCTGATGAAAAGAGATGTTGATGCTCGGAGGAGGGAGCCTAATCATCAGCCTTGAGATTGCCTGTTGCCTAGGTGCTCAGTGCATTGAAATTTTTGGTCCTTTCCTTCATGTTAAATGCTAAGGGATGCTGGAATTGACAAGCAGGCCCCTCTGGTCCTCAGACTGATGAAATGCTGAGTTTTTCCTTTACCACCCTGGCAGCAGTAATGTACGCAGAGCTTGATGCAGCTTATGACTACTGATTGAGATTTAGAGAGTAAACGGATATTGAGGTGTTCTTAACTACTTAGCATTTTGCTTCTGACATTTGTGAGTACTTAGAGTAGAGGGCATTTACCGTCATCTACTGCCCTCTGGGCCCCACTTCCAACTTCTTTAACGACTTTGACCCCTTCCTCACATTCCTTCTCTCCTTCTCCATGCCCACTCTGATCCTCGGAGACTTCAATATCCACGTGGATATCCCTAACGACTCCTCTGCCGCCCGCCTTCTATCTCTCCTTGACGCTGCCAACCTCTTCCTCCACCCCACCTCGCCCACTCACCAACTTGGTCATACCCTCGACCTCATCCTCTCCTACCGCTGCACTGTGTCCACCCTCACCAACTCTGTGATCCCTCTCTCTGACCATAATCTTCTCACCTGCCTCCTCACTCACACTCCTTTCCCCTGTAAATCCGTATTACTCCCTCACAGAGATCTCCGCTCTCTGGACCCCACCCATCTTTCGGAGCGCCTCACACCCCACCTCGCCGCCCTCTCCTCTCTACCCAGTCTTGATGATCAGATTACTGCTCTCAACTCTACCCTTTCTACTCAGCTAGACTCGCTCGCTCCCCTTTCCCTTTGCCGCTCTCGCACCACTAACCCACAGCCCTGGATCACTGCCACTGTCCGCCTCCTTCGCTCTTATGCTCGAGCTGCCGAACGCTGCTGGCGAAAGTCTAAACACCATGCCAACCTCGTTCACTTCAAGTTTATCCTTTCCTGCCTTAACTCAGCCCTCTCTTCTGCCAGACAAAACTATTTCTCCTCCCTTATTGACACCCATGCCCATCACCCCCGCCAGCTCTTCCGTACATTCAACTCCCTTCTCAGGCCCCCGGTTCCTCCCCCTCCACCTTCCCTCACCCCCAACGATCTGGCCTCCTACTTCATTAACAAAATTCAATCCATCAGGTCCGACCTCCCCAAAGTCTCTTCCCCCCTTTCTCCAACCCCCCGGCTCTCAACACTCTCTGCTACTCTCCCATCCTTCCCAGAGGTATCCTCAGAGGAACTCTCCTCCCTCCTCTCAAGTGCTACTCCGGCCACCTGTGCTTCTGACCCCATTCCCTCTCATCTTATGAAATCTCTCGCTCCATCCCTTCTCCCCTCCTTAACTTCCATCTTCAACTGCTCACTCTCCACTGGTTCCTTCCCCTCTGCCTTCAAACATGCCCATGTCTCTCCCATCCTAAAAAAACCCTCTCTTGACCCCACCTCACCTTCTAGTTATCGTCCCATATCCCTCCTACCATTCCTTTCCAAACTCCTTGAACGAGTTGTCTACACGCGCTGCCTAGAATTCCTCAACAACAACTCTCTCCTCGACCCCCTCCAGTCTGGCTTCCATCCCCTTCATTCCACGGAAACTGTGCTCTGAAAGGTCACCAATGACCTCCTGCTTGCCAAATCCAACGGCTCCTACTCTGTCCTAATCCTCCTCGACCTCTCAGCTGCCTTTGACACTGTGGACCACCCCCCTCTCCTCAACACGTTATCTGACCTTGGCTTCACAGACTCCGTCCTCTCGTGGTTCTCCTCTTATCTCTCCGGTC
Source organism: Tachyglossus aculeatus (assembly GCF_015852505.1). Lineage (NCBI taxonomy): Eukaryota > Metazoa > Chordata > Mammalia > Monotremata > Tachyglossidae > Tachyglossus > Tachyglossus aculeatus. Next base: position 35,490,238 of record NC_052067.1, on the reverse strand, counting down.
GTTCTTTCTCAGTCTCTTTTGCAGGCTCCTCCTCCCCCTCCCATCCTCTTACTGTGGGGGTTCCCCAAGGTTCAGTGCTTGGTCCCCTTCTGTTCTCAATCTACACTCACTCCCTTGGTGACCTCATTCGCTCCCACGGCTTCAACTATCATCTCTACGCTGATGACACCCAGATCTACATCTCTGCCCCTGCTCTCTCCCCCTCCCTCCAGGCTCGCATCTCCTCCTGCCTTCAGGACATCTCCATCTGGATGTCCACCCGCCACCTAAAGCTCAACATGTCGAAGACTGAGCTCCTTGTCTTCCCTCCCAAACCTTGTCCTCTCCCTGACTTTCCCATCTCTGTTGACGGCACTACCATCCTTCCCGTCTCACAAGCCCGCAACCTTGGTGTCATCCTCGACTCCGCTCTCTCATTCACCCCTCACATCCAAGCCGTCACCAAAACCTGCCGGTCTCAGCTCCGCAACATTGCCAAGATCCGCCCTTTCCTCTCCATCCAAACTGCTACCCTGCTAATTCAAGCTCTCATCCTATCCCGTCTGGACTACTGCACTAGCCTTCTCTCTGATCTCCCATCCTCGTGTCTCTCTCCACTTCAATCCATACTTCATGCTGCTGCCCGGATTATCTTTGTCCAGAAACGCTCTGGACATATTACTCCCCTCCTCAAAAACCTCCAATGGCTACCGATCAATCTGCGCATCAAGCAGAAACTCCTCACCCTGGGCTTCAAGGCTGTCCATCACCTCGCCCCCTCCTACCTCACCTCCCTTCTCTCCTTCTACTGCCCAGCCCGCACCCTCCGCTCCTCCACCACTAATCTCCTCACTGTACCTCGCTCCCGCCTGTCCCGCCATCGACCCCCGGCCCAAGTCATCCCCCGGGCCTGGAATGCCCTCCCTCTGCCTATCCGCCAAGCTAGCTCTCTTCCTCCCTTCAAGGCCCTGCTGAGAGCTCACCTCCTCCAGGAGGCCTTCCCAGACTGAGCCCCTTCTTTCCTCTCCCCCTCATCCCCCTCTCCATCCCCCCGTCTTACCTCCTTCCCTTCCCCACAGCACCTGTATATATGTATATATGGTTGTACATATTTATTACTCTATTTATTTATTTATTTATTTTACTTGTACATTTCTATCCTACTTATTTTATTTTGTTGGTATGTTTGGTTCTGTTCTCTGTCTCCCCCTTTTAGACTGTGAGCCCACTGTTGGGTAGGGACTGTCTCTATGTGATGCCAATTTGTACTTCCCAAGCGCTTAGTACAGTGCTCTGCACATAGTAAGCGCTCAATAAATACGATTGATTGATTGATTGATTTGCTTGAGCTGAGCCCCAGGGACCAAACTCCATGCGCAAAAATATTTATAATACCTGTGTCCAGAACAAAAGTGCAGAATTTGTAACATGAGGCCAATGTGACATCAGTCTTGTGCCTCTTTTTCTCTAATGAAGATGCAGTATGGTAAATGGAAAGAAGATCCCACAAAGATATCAGGAGAATGAGACTTGCTCTTCCTGTGTATCTCCCATTAGTCTTCCTCCACCACCATCCTCCTCTCTAATGTGATTTATAGTATTGGACCCATTTTCCATCATTTCCCACCAAATGTCATGCCAAGTCCCTGATAAAAAAGTTAGAAAAGTTGGCAAGGAAATGAGTCAAAAGGGAAAGCAGAGCTAGTTGCTGGTTGGTTTCCTTTCTCCTTGTGAGATGGCCTATTTTGAGATGCACCTGGCAGCTCTCTTCTTCCAGTACACCCATTAATCTTTTTGTTTGATCCACATGATTGGGAGCTTGAGATACCTATCAATCCCTCTCTCATCCACCTTCGTGAAATATATTTTTTAAAATCATGAGCTCTTACGCCTTCTCTGCCACCATTACTTGCAAACACTGGAGGTAACTCGTGAATTGGCAGTTGATTTTTCTTTTGAATTCCCCATCAATAGGAGTTCCTATGTTTAATTTCCTGCTGCCTTTTGATGGGTATGCATCAGTTTAAGCTTTTGCTATCTCCATTTGATTCCTCGGAATTTTTTATAAAGAAGACCTGGGTTTTTTTTTTAAATCAAGTATGAAAACACTCTCGGCAAGGCTGGGTTGGATTAACCTGCTAAGGGAAAACAACGATCAGGCTGTCTTTAGTTGGAAACAGAGTTGTCATACGAAAGGACATAAGCTCATGTGGGGTCCCAGGAGTCTGAGACCAGTCTTGGCCCTTACAGCCTGAGAAATTCAGGGTGGAAGAGAAGGGGATAAGGGGATACTTTTAAGGGAAAAAGGTAGCGTTTGGTAACCCTGCTCTTTACCGTCTATATTTCCAGACTTCCATGGGAGGAGATGACACCTTTGAAGAGTGAGGGGAGGGAAAATTTATGGCAGAAGCTCAAAGGATATCTGTGAAAGCAAGTTCTTTATCTTAGAGTTTTGTGTTCAGAGACTCTTCTTCATTTGCCACCACAAACTGTATTTCTAGTAGTCGATCGATCCATTTATCGAGTACTTACTGAGTGTTAGGCACTGAACTAAACCCCTGGGGGTGGACAACAGTAGCAAGACAGTTGAGCCTTCTCTGTTGGAACTTACGATCTCCTGGGGAGACTGACAAATCAGTGACAGATCGTGAAAACCAGAAGGACAACAAGCGTAGAGCTGGAAATATCTTATTTGCATCCATGGATTTTCTGTTGGCATATACTCGTTCCAGGATGGGAACAGAGCTTTGTCTTCTAAGTTCAACACCTCTCCCCCCTGGCAACTTGCTGATGAATATGGGGGCATTTTAAATATCAGCTTCCCTCTTAGAGCCTTCCCTTCCCCTTTCCCTTCCAACCAAAGGAAACCAGGGACCAGTCCTAGCATCCACAGAGCACTGAGGAGAATTACCCATTCCCTTGGTTTCAGATGTGAGACCAGAGGCAGGAAGAGGCAAGACCCATTCACCCTATTCGTAAGTCTCACGTAAGTTGGAAGCGCCTCAAGAGAAAGGGTTGAGTCTTTCATTTCTGTCATATGCTCCCCCAAGAGCCTGATTAGGTGCTCTGTTGATATTAATAAAGGTATCCAGGAAGGGAGCAAGATCATAATGGTAAGCAGGTGGTTGTTGCTTTGTGGTTCTGTTTTTCTCCCTCCTCCACCCCAACAGTGCCCACCTCCCACCCTTTCTTCTCCGCATCTTCCCCTTCCACCTCTTTTCCTTTCATCCCCTCCCATCCCCTATGCCTGCAGCCTTTTTCTCCCTCTATTTCTACAGTCCTCTTCCCTCCTGTTCCTTACCTTCATCACCTCTTCTCCCACCTTGTCATGTGTATTGTAATGGTGGAAACAAAAGTAATAAGGTGAAAACTGAACTGTAGTGAAAGAAAGACTCATCTGTGTCTGCTCACCCAACTGAGTTTTGGAAGTTGCAAGTCATGTAAATGTGAAGGGGCCTTTTTTAAGTTCCCTTCCTCCTTGATCCTGAAGTCTGCAGCCTTCCTATTTTCCAATCTCTTTCCTCAATCTCAACACTGCTAGAGAAGTGGCCACGGAAGGGAAGTTAACTTAGCGAGACCACAGGAAGAGCTGAAACGGGCCGCTCCTGGCCAGGCTCCCAAATGGGAATCAGTGACCACATGAGCCTCAGGATGCGCTATTGAATTTTATATTTATCTCATGGGGCAGTGACTCCCCATCTGTGAAAGTCAGAGTGCAGCTTTCTACCAATCTGATCTCTGTTATTATTATTATTTTATTTGTTAAGCACTTCCTATGTGCCAAACACTGTTCTAAGCACTGTTATTCAAGGTGGACACAGTCCCTGCCCCAGATGGGACTCACAGTCTAAGTAACAGGGAGAATAATAATAATACTAATTGTGGTATTTGTTAAGCACTTATTACGTACCAGGTGCTGTACTAAGAGCTAGGATGGATATAAGCAAGTAGGGCTGGACACGATCCCTGTCCATCATGGGGTTCACAGTCTTAATCCCCATTTTACAGATGAGGGAACTGAGGCACAGAGAAGTGAAGTGACTTGCCTACAGTCACGCCGAAGACAAGTGGCAGAGCAGGTATTAGAAACCAGTCCTTCTGAGTCCCAGGCCCAGGCTCTATCCACTAGACCACGCTGCTGAATTCCCATTTTGCAGATGAGGAAACTGAGGCACAGAGAAGGTAAGTAGCTTGCCCAAGGTCTCAGAGCAGGCAGCTGGCAGAGCTGGGATTAGGACCCAGGTTCTCTGACTCTCAAGCCCTGGCTCTTTCCTCTAGGCCACACTGCTCCTTTTTCTATGGTGAGGGGAGAGAATTGGACTTACTAAATATTATGCAGTGAAGTTAGGGGAGTGAAGTCTCAGAGGGCTCGGAAAGTAGAGTTCAGGCCTATTAGCATCCATTCTCGGCTGCTGTGCAGTGAACCGGCATCCAGTCATCAGTTTGCATTAAAGCGCCCCACCTTTCATCTGCAGCTGTCAAATATGTGTGAGTATAATAATGATGGTATTTGTTAAGCGCTTACTATGTGCGAAGCACTGTTCTAAGTGCTGGGGTGGTGGAATACAAGGTGATCAGGTTGTCCCACGTGGGGCTCACAGTCTTAGTCCCCATTTTACAGATGAGGTCACTGAGGCTCAGAGAAGTGAAGTGACTTGCCCAAAGTCACCCAGCAGATGAGTGGCGGAGCCGGGATTAGAACCCATGACCTCTGACTCCCAAGCCCGGGCTCTTTCCACTAAGCCACGCTGCTTCTCTATGAGTATCTATGACTATGCAGGAGAGAAACAACGGGAAGATGGTATAGGTTAGAATTGCTCTCCCCCATCCCTTTCTTGCTTCCTACTTCTCCTGCTTCGATTCCTCATGCCCACTTCGCAGTGAGAGGTAGACTATTTTTTCCTTGGGGTTTCCTTCTTCCTGGTGTGTCACCATTTTCTCCTTTCTCAGTTATCAACTCCACCCCACCCCGCAACCCCTAACACCCTCCCCAAGTCTCTGGGGCAGCGTGGCTCAGTGGAAAGAGCCTGGGCTTTGGAGTCAAAGGTTATGGGTTCAAATCCCACCCCTGCCACTTGTCAGCTGTGTGACTCTGGGCAAGTCCCTTCACTTCTCTGGGCCTCAGTTACCTCATCTGTAAAATGGGGATTGACTGTGAGCCCCCCGTGGGACAACCTGATCACACTGTAAACTCCCCAGTGCTTAGAACAGTGCTTTGCACATACTAAGCGCTTAATAAATGCTATTATTATTATTATTATATCCCTGGCTCCCATGAGGGGTCCACATCTCCTCCCCACCCTCAGGCTCCTTCTGGAGGAGCAAAGCTCCCCCTGGCCTGAACCTGGACTGTGTACATTCCTTGCTCTGGATTTTTGTGGGGTTTTGTTGTTTTGTTTTATGGTATTTGTTAAGCATTTACTATGTACCAGGCACTCTACTAAGCACTGGGGTAGAGACAAGATAATCAGATCGGATGTAGTCCGTGCCTCACATGGGGCTCACATTCTTAATCCCCATTTTACAAATGAGGTACTGAGGCACGGAGAAGTGAAGTGACTTGCCTAGGGTCACACAGCAAAGTGGCAGAGTTGGGATTAGCACCCAGGTCTTTCTGACTCCCAGGACACGATGCTGCTCCTCTGGTTCCAGCTATAGCAAGACTTTGGTTTATAATGAGTCTAAATCTTACATATCTATTCTATTTATTTTATTTTGTTAGTATGTTTGGTTTTGTTCTCCGTCTAACCCTTTTAGACTGTGAGCCCACTGTTGGGTAGGGACTGTCTCTATATGTTGCCAACTTGTACTTCCCAAGCGCTTAGTACAGTGCTCTGCCACAGTAAGTGCTCAATAAATACGATTGATAAAAGGCTGCACCATCTAGTCTCATCATAACAGCGTGGCTCCATGGAAAGAGCCCGGGCTTGGGAGTCAGAGGTCATGGGTTCAAATCCCGGCTCCTCCACTTGTCAGCTCTGTGACCTTGGACAAGCCACTTATCTTCTCTGGGCCTCAGTTACCTCAGCTGTAAAATGAAGATTAAGACTGTGGAGCCCCACGTGGGACAACCTGATCACCTTGTATCCCCCCCCCCCCCAGTGCTTAGAACAGTGCTTCGCACATAGTAAGCGCTTAACAAATACCATCATCATCATTATTATTATTATTAGCTGGGTCCCACTATTCGATGTATTTAACTTCTCCAAATAATGCCTGTTTTCAGTTAGAGCAATGATTTAGTCAAGGCTAGAGACATTCGTAAATATGGTCTGAGATTATCCAAATTTAGTAGGCAAATGGAGGCATACAAATACATTCAACATTCATAAATATAAATATTGCATATTTTTTTCATTATTTTTAAGCTGTCCATGTTCAAAGATGGTGAACTCTATCCACGTTTATGGGTGAGGCTTAAATGGTCAATACACATCGAACAGTTCCTTCCTCACTGACTTTTCATGAGCCGCTTTATCTACTAATTGCATCCTCGATTGCACTTTCTCATTCTTTCTCTTAGTTTCACAATCTGGGAAAAACCATCTTTCCAAAACGTGCGCTCCAGCTGGATGAGAATTGGGAGATGTAGATTTGGGAATCATCTGCAAAGAGATAAAATAATTTACAAATAGGAAGAAGTGTTCAAATAATGCATACAGCGATATATGCAAAATGCAGTGAGAAGTAGTGTGAATGGGAAGTTCCAAGGTGCTGAAAAGATTGTAGAGAGAAGAAAAATGAATCAGGGAAGGACTTCTGTAGGAGATGGGATTTCGGATGCATTTTGAATATAGTGAGCTGAGCTCTGGTGGGTAAGAAGTGGGAGGGAATGCCAGGCAGGAAGAAAGGTGAGATTGGGATGGCTGGAGGATGGAAACCGGGATATCACAAATACAAAAACTCCACATGCATAAATTGATGCCTTTTTACAATTTGGTTTTGTTTCTTTCTCTATTTTCTGTTTTTTTTTCTCCTTAAGCTAGATGCCGTGGATATCTCAGGGCAGAGTAATTGTTCGAAAGAGGGTTGAGGAAGTTGTGAACCCTCTTCGAGGCTGCTTAGTCAGGGGGACTTCCTGCATGGGATGATAATTTAGGGGAGCTTTGAATAGGGGTGACATAGGGGATGAAAAGTGGGATGCAAGATTGTAGGCCAAAAAGACTGGGAGGAGGAATTGAGAGCAGTGATGTTGATGGAGACTGGATTTAAGGTAAAGGGTTACAAGGATCCAGTGGAATATTCTGAGCAAGAGCATGTCATGGTTGTAGTACCTGACAAAGAAAACATTTTTTACCGAGACATTTGGAATCATTAGAAGGGAATTATCAGATTCATGACATCAAATTCACCCCACCGACCATATTTCCTGTTTTAATGAATGCCTTGCTTACTGGAGTCATCATGCTATCTGGTTCCATCAAATTCTGAAGGAAGTCCTCCAAGCATGAGAACTCTGGCATTATTCAGAGTTGATTACTGTACAAGTGATGACCCTCGATCTTTCCCATACTGATTCGCCAATTACCTGACTGAAAGAACTAAATGGACACTCAGATTACATGACATCCATTTGAGCATCTTTATGAGGCTCTGAATTATTTAGCAACTTAAAATTTGATTTCCTCATGTGACTTTCACTGTGGATAATAGGCCTTGAATTATGATAGACCTTTCCTCAGGTCCAGCTCTTGCGTTATCCTTGGGACAAATACTTGCGCCAAATTCAGTTTGCTGGAATGGCACCAGAACTGTATCCAAGGGGAGGGAAAACAAAGGATGATGTTTGGCTATCAGTGAAGGAACAGATACAGGAAAAAATCTGATATATTCAGGAGCTCAAGACTCTCTAAAATGTAAAGAATGAGGATTTCTTTTTCTGAAACTTTTTGGGCAACTGGCGAAGCGGTGAATTAGTCTTGTCTTCTCTTATGCTGTCGAGTTGTCTCCGACCCATAGCGATGCCATGGATACGTCTCTCCCAGAACTCCCCGCCTCCATCTGCAATCGTTCTGGTAGCGTATCCATACAGTTTTCTTGGTAAAAATGCAGAAGTGGTTTGCCATTGCCTCCTTCCACGTCGTAAACTTGAGTCTCCATCCTCGACTGTCTTCCATGCCACTGCTGCCCAGCATGCGTGAGTTTTGACACGTAGCGTATTGCCTTCCACTCGCTTGCCACTGCCCAAGCTAGGAATGAAATGGATATTCATTCCATTGGAGAAGCAGCGTGGCTCAGTGGAAAGAGCCCGGGCTTTGGAGTCAGAGTTGGTGGGTTCAAATCCCGGCTCTGCCAATTGTCAGCTGTGTGACTTTGGGCCAGTCACTTCACTTCTCTGTGCCTCAGGTACCTCATCTGTAAAATGAGGATGAAGACTGTGAGCCCCCCATGGGACAACCTGATCACCTTGTAACCTCCCCAGCGCTTAGAACAGTGCTTTGCACCTAGTAAGCACTTAATAAATGCCATTATTATTATTATTATTCAGTCATATTTATTGAGCATTTACTGTCTGTTGAGCACTGTTGAGAAGCAGCGTGGCTCACTGGAAGGAGCACGGGCTTGGGAGTCAGAGGTCATGGGTTCAAATCCTGGCTCTCCCAATTGTCGGCTGCGTGACCTTGGGCAAGTCACTTAACTTTTCTGTGCCTCAGTTACCTCATCTGTAAAATGGGGATTAAGACTGTGAGCCCCCCGTGGGACAACCTGATCACCTTGTATCCTCCCCAGCGCTTAGAACAGTGCTTTGCACATAGTAAGCGCTTAACAAATGCTATTATTATTATTATTATTATTACTACATGCTTGGAAAGTACAATTCAGCAATAGAGACAACCCCTGCCCACACCGGGCTTACAGTCTAGAAGGGGGAAGACAGACATCAAAACAAGTAAAGAGGCATCAACAGAAAGAAATAGAATTATAGATATATACACATCAAGACAAGTAAGCAGGAATCAATATAAATAAATAGATTTATAGATATATAAATGAGTGCTGTGGGGCGGGGAGGGGAGGAGGAACAAAGGGAGTGAGTCGAGGTGACGCAGAAGACAGAGGTAGCCGAGGAAAAGTGGGGCTTAATCTGGAAAGGCCTCTTGAAGGAGGTGAGCCTTCATTAGGGCTTTAAATCAATCAATCAATCAATCGTATTTATTGAGCGCTTACTATGTGCAGAGCACTGTACTAAGCGCTTGGGAAGTACAAATTGGCATCACATAAAGAAGGGGAAGAGTGATTGTTTAGCGACTGTGCCTCCGCTTGACTCTCCCTCCCGTAGTCGGGACTGGTAAAGTACTGGCAACTCTCCCGGTACAACTCTGAGCGGGGAGTGAATTAGCAGTTTTAAAAAATTCCTACTGAGGGAATAAGGTTTAGGCAAGCTCATAGCAGGACACCTGCCCTGCGGATAGATATCAGGATGTTGTTGAGGGTCATAGAATCTGTACTCACCCACAAAGCAGCGTGGCTCCGTGGAAAGAGCCCGGGCTTGGGAGTCAGAGGTCATGGGTTCAAATCCCGGCTCCGCCACTTGTCAGCTGTGTGACTTTGGGCAAGTCACTTCACTTCTCTGGGCCTCAGTTACCTCACCTGCAAAATGGGGATGAAGACTGTGAGCCCTACGTGGGACAACCTGATCACATTGTATCTCCCCCAGCGCTTAGAACAGTGCTTTGCACATAGTAAGCACTTAACAAATGCCATCATCATTATTATTACTATTATTATTAAGCTACCTATGCCCATATCCCTTCTCTCTCTCTCTCTCTCTCTCTCTCTCTCTCTCTCTCTCACACACACACACACACACACGCACACCAGTACTTCAGAAATATTATTTTTTAAAGATGGTGTTAAAAATAAAAAATCCATACTAGCTTTCTTTGCTGTGTATATCAGTCCCCCTTCCTCCATGAGCCAACCTAGCCAGTCCTGGCACTTCTGGAATCTGTCCTGGATGGAGTAACAAGTTAAGACTCAGGCTGGCTAGAATCTGTTCCAAATCTTGGCATTGATTTTTCACTGCACTGCTCAGTTAACCCTGAATAATGGGGACAGTAATGCTTACTCCCTCCCTGGGACGGTTGTGAAAATAATTGAGAGCCTGTCTGTGATGTGCTTTGAGACCCACACTCTGTAAAAATAAGGCAAGATCTAAATTATTTGTAAATGGGAACTTCCAATAGATCATATTTATTGAGCGCTTACTGTGTGCAGAGCACTGTACAACGCAACAATATAACAGACACATTCCCTGCCCACAATGAGCGTACATCTAGAGCGGGAGACAGACATTATTATAATAAGTAAATTAAGAATATATTCATAAGTGCTGTGGGGCTGGTTGGGGGTGATGAATAAAGGGAAGAAAGTCAGGGTGATTCAGAAGGGAATGGGAGAAGAGGAAATGAGTGCTTATCAGGGAAGACCTTTTGGAGGAGATATGCCTTCAATGAGATTTTGAAAGTGGGGAGCGTAATTGTTTCTCAGACGTGAAAAGAGAGGTCATTCCAGGCCAGAGGCTGGATGTGGGCAAGAGGTCCATGGTGAGGTAGATGAGATCAAGGTACAGTGAATAGGTTGGCAGTTATCCTTGACCTCTCTCATTCTACCCACAAATTCAACCTATCACTAAATCCAGTTGGTTCAACTTTCACAACATTGCTAAAATCTTCCCGTTCTTCTCCATCCAAACTGCTACCATGTTAATCCAAGCACTTATCCTATCCCTCCTTGATTACTATATCAGCCTCCTGGCTGACCTCCCTGTCTCTCCCCACTCCAGTCCATTATTTCACTCTGCTGCCCAGATCATTTGTCTACAGAAATGTTCCGTCTGTTGTTTCCCCACTACTCCAGAACATCTTCTAGACAGTGAGCCCGTTGTTGGGTAGGAACCGTGTCTATATGTTGCCGACTTGTACTTCCCAGGTGCTTAGTACAGTGCCCTGCACACAGTAAGTGCTCAATAAATACGATTGAATGAATGAATGAATCCAGCGGTTGCCCATTCAATTCTGCATCAAACAGAAACTCCTTACCGTTGGCTTTAAAGCACTCAATCACTTTGCCCCATCTTATCTCACCTCACTTCTCTCCTACTACAATGCAGCCTGCACACTTTGCTCCTCAAAAATCTGGGTTTCTTGTCACTTGGGTGTCAGATGCCATGCCTGTTCTACGTTCTCCATTATGGATTCAGGCCAGGCTGCAGGGAAAAGGGGAAGATCAATCAATCAATCATATTGAGCTCTTACTGTATGCAGAGCACTGTACTAAGCACTTGGGAAGTACAAGTTGGCAACATATAGAGACGGTCCCTACCCAATAGTGGGCTAACAGTCTAGAAGATGAAAGAAATGGCTACTTCAGGCAGTTCAGGAATGAAATGTCAGTCCTGGCGGGCATATGGTAGGCATTGGTTCTGATGGTTGATGGTCCGCGTTATTTTGTGGCCTCTCGGTGGAAAGATTTCCAGGCATTAATTCAACCCATCTATAGGTCATGCTCTTATCTCATAAGGTCTCCAATCATACTCATGTTTTTCAACAGTTTCAATTACATATGCCTTCTTTCCACAGTCTTAGAATCAAAAAAGTGGACGGGATCTTGAGATGTCATCAACTATTTCAATCAGTAGTATTTATTGAGTGCCTGCTGTGTGCAGAGCACTGTACTACGTACTTGGGAGAGAAGCAGTGTGGCTCAGTGGAAAGACCCCGGGCTTGGCAGTCAGAGGTCATGGGTTCTAATCCTGGCTGCTGTGTGACCTTGGGCAAGTCACTTCATTTCTCTGCACCTCAGTTACCTCATCTGAAAAATGGGGATTAAAACTGTGAGCCCCATATGGGACAACTTGATCACCTTGTATTTCCCCCCAGCGCTTAGAACAGAGCTTCGCACATAAGTGCTTAACAAATACCATTATTATTATTATTACAATAGAGTTAGTGGAAAAGGTTCCCACCCATAGGGATCTTCCATTCTAGCAAGGGCGACTGACACTGAAATAATTTAGTTAGGAAGAAAGATAAAAAGGATATATATATAATAGATAGATATAGATATATATCTATATCTATCTATATCATATATATATAATAGATAGGTAGATAGATATAGATATATATCTATATCTATCTATATCATATATATATGATAGGTAGATAGATATAGATATATATATCTATATCTATCTATCTATCTATCTTATATATATCTATATATATCTATATATATATCTATATGTATTTCCAGTCTCAAACCTCTATTCCAGGCAAGGCAATGCATAGAGCATCCAGGACAAATCAGTGTGTTTTGTTGTTTTTTTTTAAAAAAAGAGCTCATGAATGGAAATTCCTGTGTCCTTCAGTGAGGAATATTTCCATGTTCCCTTTCCCCTCAACCCTGCCAATAGTCAAGAAATTCTTTAAATCTGAGTTTTGCTGAAATTTCAGTCCAACCCCTCTTGCTCAGTCCTTTAAGAAAGGCCATAGGCCCCAGATTCTGGATGCTTTGGGCTACCTCATTAGCTGTTTTCTGCAGCTTGTCCAGGGGCTGTATCTGTGGCGTGCTGTCCCGGGGGCACCTCAGTGCCTCTATTTTTAAAAAGAGGAAACACTTCATAATTTTGTTTTCTTTCCTCATCTTTATAAAGATCCATAATGTGAAGCACAATAGTGTTGTGTTCCTGTATCATCCTCCCACACTGCTACCCCTACGGCTATCTAATGAAAACACTAGATCACAAATTACAGCTTCTGGTTGCCACTTCACAGCACTCCGCTATCTTTAGATACTGATATTAAGGAGACAATTTATCAAGACTCGGTTCTTTCTAATCGCCTGAAAGCTGGAAAAGTACAAGGATGATAAAGAAACATGGGACTTCGTTGCTTCTAATGTGTAAATTAATGGCATCATGCAGCATTCATCTCCCATTGTTTTCCGATAAGCATGACAGCTGTGTCATGGGTTATTAAACTGTGTGGTTCCTTTGTACCTTCTCACTTCTCCTCCCACTGAGCCCAACAGAATCTCAGCATTGGGGCATGGAGGGAGGAGAATAGAAGTCACCCATCCTATAATCGTTTTCTTTCTACTCATCTGGGCTACATGCCCAAATAATACTTCTCTCTTTGCTCTTGCCCCCCTCTCCCAGCCCCACAGCACTTATGTATCTGCAATTTTATTTATTTGTATTGATGTCTGTTTATTTGCCTTGATGTCTGTCTCCCCACCTCTAGACTGTGAGCTCGTTGTGGGCAGGGATTATCACCCTGTATTGTTGTATTGTAATAATAATAATGGCATTTGTTAAGTGCTTACTATGTGCAAAGCACTGTTCTAAGCGCTGGGAGGATACAAGGTGATTAAGTTGTCCCATGTGGGGCTCACAGTCTTAATCCCCATTTTACAGATGAGGTAACTGAGGCTCAGAGAAGTGAAGTGACTTGCCTAAGGTCACACAGCAGACATGTGGCGGAGCTGGGATTCGAACCCATGACCTCTGACTCCAAAGCCCGGGCTCTTTCCATTGAGCCACGCTGCTTCTCCCTTGTACTTCCCCAAGCATTCAATATAGTGCTCTGCACACAGTAAGTGCTTAAAAAATACGATTGAATGAATGAATACTAATGAAATCTATGGGTGCATGCTCATGGACATCCACATGTAGAGATAAAATACAGAAAGAAGAAAATGAGTATGTTTTGGGAGAAGAACAGGCAGATCCCAGCAACACTATGGCATTAAAATTTAGACCAAACTGAAGATACCTAGAGTGAGTGGTCAACCTTTTTGTGACCTATGACTCCTTCATTCATTCAGTCATATTTCATTCATTCAGTCTTATTCATCGAATGCTTACTGTGTGCAGAGCACTGTACTAAGCACTTGGGAGAGTACAATACAAAAATAGACACATTCCCTGTGCACAGTGAGTTTACAGTCTAGAGTCGGGGGAGATAGACATTAATAAAAATAAATAAATTACAGAATTCTAGAGAAGTTCCATCAATGCCATCTAGATGCTAGCACCCTATTTGATTGTAAAGCTCATCAGGAGGAGGGACCATGTCTTTGACTTTTAGTATGTACCCAAGCACTTAGTACAGTGTTCTGTAATAATAATAATAATATTAATAACGATGATGCTATTTGTTAAGTTCTTACTATGCAGCGTGGCTCAGTGGAAAGAGCGTGGGCTTGGGAGTCAGAGGTCATGGGTTCGAATCCCAGCTCCGCCACTTAGCTGTGTGACCCTGAGCAAGCCACTTAACTTCTCTGTGCCAGTTACCTCATCTGTAAAATGGGGATTAAGACTGTGAGCCTCAAGTAGGACAACCTGATCACCTTGTATTCCCCGCCAGGGCTTAGAGCCGTGCTTTGCACATAGTAAGCGCATAACAAATACCACCATTATTATTATTATTATTATGTGCCAAGCACTGCTCTAAGCGCTGTGGTAGATACAAGGTGATCAGATTGTCCAACATGGGACTCACAGTCTTAGTCCCCATTTTCCAGATGAGGTCACTGAGGCACAGAGAAGCTAAGTGACTTGCCCAAAGTCACACAGCTGACAAGTGGTAGAGACTGGATTCGAACCCATGACCTCTGACTCCCAAGCCCGCGCTCTGTCCGCTAAGCCATGCTATACACATTAGGGGATCAATAAATACTGACGATGAAGACTGCATCACAGTGGGGTCCTGCTGGGTATTTAGTCCATCCCCATCTAAGTAGGGCTTTCCTCATTCATTCATTCAATCGCATTTATTGAGCGCTTACTGTGTGCAGAGCACTGTACTAAGCGCTTGGGAAGTACAAGTCGGCAACATCTAGAGACGGTCCCTACCCAACAACGGGCTCACAGTCTAGAAGGGGGAGACGGACAACAAAACAAAACACGGAGACAGGTGTCGAGTCGCCAGAACAGATAGAATTAAAGCTAAATAATAATAATAATGATGTTGGCGTTTATTAAGCGCTTACTATGTGCCAAGCACCGCTCTAAGCGCTGGGGTAGATACAAGGCAATCAGGTTAATTGGTTGCTAATTCTTCAGGTGCCGGCGGTCGGCACTCAGCCCATCCGGCCTCGGCCTTGCCAGCTTGGTTGTCCCTGTCCTTCTTGCTCCCGGGCTTGCTGACCTTGGCAACGGGCAACGTCGTCTTCTTCTTCCGAGCCTGGGCGGCGACCATGCGGGTGGCCACCTTCTCCTACAGCCCGCCCACGTACTGGATCGCACCTTTAATGGGTGGGCTGAGTGAGGAAAGTGGACAACAGTTGCCGTATGATGGACTGAAACGGTTAAGCCACAAACAGGGGAAAGGAGAACGATTTTGGAGACAGAGGAAGCAAAAACCTCGAACCGTATGACTTAACCTTGGGTAGTGGGCGAATCAACAGAAGGTGGGACAGCAATTAGAAAAGATATTTGAAGAAGACCGTGACACAAGCGAAGGGAAAGAAAAAACAAACAAAAGGACAGCGCCAAGCAGTAAGGGGAGCAAATGCAACAGCCCTTCAGAGAGCAATCTATACCTAAACATTCATTCATTCAGTCGTATTTATTGAGCGCTTACTGTGTGCAGAGCACTGTACTAAGCGCTTGGGAAGGACAAGTTGGCAACATATAGGGACGGTCCCTACCCAACAGTGGGCTCACATGATGTAAGTCACACATTTGTCCAGTCACACTGGCATCCACTGATAAAATCTTACCTTCAGAATCCTCATCTTTGAACCGGACAACAGCTACACATACACACATCCCTACCTCTACACGTGTAGATATGTTTTGCCCGTTCTCTTTGTATCACTTGATCTGTTGTATTTATTTAGCACTTTAACATGTGCAGAGTACTTTAGCTTGGGAGAGTACAATACTAGAGAGTCGGTAGACACACTCCGTGCCCAAAAGGAGCTTACAGTCCAGTGGCCTGGGCCTGCCCTTTTGGGATCTCCAATTCCAGGGGGACTTTAGGAGCTCTGAAACCATTCATTCAGTCATATTTATTGAGCTCTTACTGTGTACAGAGCACTGTACTAAGCGGTTGGGAGAGTACAATATAACAATAAACAGACACATTCACTTTACCTGCCCATAGTGAGCTTAGAGTTTAGAGGGAATAATTGTGGTATTTGTTAAGCACTTACTATGTGCCAGGCACTATACTAAGCTCTGGGGTATAATAGGATACAATAGGATACTAAGCTCTGGGATACAATAATAATTATTCATTATATTTATATTATTTATTTATTATAAATTTAGAAATAATAAATAAATAAAAATAAAATAAACAAATGAATATACATGAAATTTATTTATTGTTATTATTTATATTATTATTATATTTATTATTTAATAATGACGGCATTTATTAAGCGCTTACTATGTGCAAAGCACTGTTCTAAGCACTGGGGAGGTTACAGGGTGATCAGGTTGTCCCACGGGGGGCTCACAGTCTTCATCCCCATTTTACAGATGAGGTAACTGAGGCCCAGAGAAGTGAAGTGACTTGCCCAAACTCACACAGCTGACAGCTGGTGGAGCCGGGATTTGAACCCATGACTTCTGACTCCAAAGCCCATGCTCTTTCCGCAGAGCCATGCTGCTTCTCTAAGCAAATCAGTCGGACACAGCCCCTGTCCTACATGGGGCTCACGGTCTTACTCCCCATTTTACAGATGAGGTAACTGAGGCACGGAGAAGTGACGTGACCTGCCCAGGGTCACACAGGAGACAAGGGGTGAAGCTGGGATTAGAACTCATGACTTTCTGACTCCCAAGCCCAGTGACTTGGCATTCACCAGAAGGCATACGAAGGAGAGCTATGGTTGGCCCAGGGCAATTTTTCCCCTTTCAAGTTCTCATGATAGCTACATTCTGGTACTTTCATCAATGGGGAAGGGGATAAGGAATGAAGGGAAGGGGGCTTAGAATAAGCCCCTAAGCTAAAAAAAAAGATAAGTGGAGGGATAGTTTTGTTTTTATTTTTGTTTTTTTAATAAAGAGCCCCCTGCTCCTATCCAACAAATTCCAGTCCTTTTCTCTGGTACAAATATCCTCCATGTGATAATAATGATGGCATTTGTTAAGCGCTTATTATGTGCAAAGCACTGTCCTAAGTGCTGGGGAGGCTACAAGGGGAAGCAGCGTGGCTCAGTGGAAAGAGCAGGGGCTTTGGAGTCAGAGGTCATGGGTTCAAATCCCAGCTCCACCACTTGTCAGCTGTGTGACTTTGGGAAAGTCACTTAACTTCTCTGGGCCTCAGTTCCCTCATCTGGAAAATGGGGAGGAAGACCGTGAGCCTCATGTGGGACAACCCGATTACCTTGTATCTACCCCAGTGCTTAGAACAGTGCTTGGCACATAGTGAGCACTCAACAAATACCAACATTATTATTATTACAGGGTGATCAGGTTGTCCCACGTGGGGCTCACAGTCTTCATCCCTATTTTACAGATGAGGTAACTGAGACACAGAGAAGTTAAGTGACTTGCCCAAAGTCACACAGCTGACAAGCAGCGGAGCCGGGATTTGAACCCATATCTTCCCACCTATCTCCACTCTCACAGTAAAATTGGACCCCCTAGACCATTGATTCACTGGCATATTCAGGCTTTCTCTGGGAGGTGGTGGGGATAGGGAGAAGAATATTATGGGCAGCTGAACAGAATTTTAACAGATTGATTTGAGCCCGATTAATAACAGATTGTCCCATATTAGCAAGATGGTTCATAAAACGTAAAGGTTTCTTCTCTTCTTTAGATCTCTAAAGGACTAATCAGACAGGGATGTTGAGTTGCTTAACTTTGCATTTCCGATGCCTAAATTTGATGCTGGCCTAATATCATAGTCTATAAGGAATTGGGATGCTTTTCTGCAAGATACTCCTTTCTTTCCAAACCATAATGAGGCCCCAGGTTTTAAAATGTTACAGTTTAAAAACGTTATTTTTAGCTTTAAACTGTTATTTTAAAATGTTATGGTCATCGTCTACTCTTGGAACCGCATTTTCTAAAGGACAGTTAGGATGAGTTGATGTTTGATCTTTACCTCCAGTAGTGAGATGAATGTTTCATATGTAAAGTTGAGAATCTGGGAAGCAGAGAGATTCATCGTAACTGTGATTGTCGGGGTTGAACCTCTGGTTTTGGATGGACTTGGATTTTATGGTAAATAGGGGCAGAGTTGGGGGATATTCATTTTTGTAGCAGAAAAAATGATTATGGGAAGCAGAGCAGGAAACAATGTGGCCTAGTAGATAAAGCACGGCCTGGGAGATAAAGGGCCTGGCTTCTAATCCTGGCTTCGTCACATGTCTGCTGCATGACTTGGGCAGATCACTTCTCTGTGCCTCAGTTTGCTCAGCTGCAAAATGGAGATTCACTACTTGTTCTCCCTCGTACTTAGATTGTGAGCCCCATGTGGGAAAGGGGCTGTATCTGACCTGATTAAATTGCATCTATTCCAGTGCTTGGCACGTAGTAAGCACTTAACAAATCCTTTAAAGAAGAAAAAAAATGTGGGGAACTCCTTGAAGGAGGATTTTGGCCATATTTTGACCATTCCAAAGTAGTAATTATTCTTCAGATGATTATGAAATTAATCTACCAAATTGCTTCTTTATTCATTCATTCAGTTGTATTTATTGAGCACTTACTGTGTGCAGAGCACTGTACTAAGCGCTTGGGAAGTACAAGTTGGCAACATATAGAGACGGTCCCTACCCAACAACGGGCTCACAGTCTAGAAGGGGGAGACAGAGAACAAAACATATTAACAGAATAAAATAAATACAATAAATACGTACAAGTGAAATACATAAATAAATAGAGTAATAAATACTTACAAACATATATAAATATATACAGGTGCTGTGGGGAAGGGAAGGAGGTAAGGCGGGGGGGATAGAGAGGGGGAGGAGGGTGAGAGGAAGGAGGGACATAGACTGTAAGCTCCTTGTAGACAGGGATCACATTGTACTGTATTGTACTTACCCAAGTGTTTAGAACAGTGTTCTGCACGCAGTCAACATTCAATAAATACGATTGATTGCTTGATTTCTTAGTGGCAAGAACTGAAATATGCCTTTGCTTGACTCAAATGAAAACTAACGTAAAGAATTTAGAATTAAGAAGCATAGGTTTTCCCAAATGCACCCTGAACCGGCAGGTTGTAATTACATAATGCCATGACAATCGGACTTCTATGGGATTCTTCCACTGGGATCCTTTCAAGCTAAACTAATTACAATACTAAAATACTCCCGTTGTTTGCATAAACCAAATCAGTGTATGATACTGTGAGATCCTCCTGCACCCTGCATTTTTTTGAGAAAAGCAATATTGCAGATTGGTAATCCTGCTATATTTTTCTGAGATTAACACCCTCTCCCTCTCCCTTTCCCTCTCCCTCTCCCTCTCCTTTTCCCTCTCCCTCTCCCTCTCCCCTCCCCTCATTTATTTTAAAAACCTCCTATTCACCCGGACTAGAGTGCCCCTTGCTATTTTTGCAATGGCAGTTACTCCCTCTGCTATACCCTCAGCATGGTTGTTGCCTTATCTGTAAACAAGTTGAGGGGAGATAAAGGGAGGAAGGAAACACAAAGTAAATGAAAGTGGGGATTTTTGGTGAGGGGAGAGGAACAGAAAAATCTAGGTATTTAAGCCAAAGCAGGCCAAATAATTAGTTAGTGTAAAAGCAGCCATAAATAGGAAGTTGCCTGGGAAATCGGCTTCTGCATTCAGGGAACTTTCTGTCCCCAAACAAGGCTGTGAGCATATGAGCTAATGATTGCACCCTGCTGTCTCCCATTTCCTCAGAGTCACTATGGCTCATATAATAGTGCCTCATTTTCCACAGCCATCTCCCTCGAATTGAACACGAAGGCTTTAAGAGGGCAGACTATCTTAATATGATATGTGTGAGAGTCCTGAATAGGAGTTGAATGATCTGATTTGAGAACCATTCCTGGATAATGAATTATACTTTCCCTTAATATTCAATTGTTTGATATCCAGGAAGATAAAACTAGAGATTGGGTGTCAGTTAATTGTTTTACCGTTCTCCAAAGAGAAGCCTTGACAAGGCATCGGCCGGGATTAATGAACGATAATATATCGTGAGAGCTGCTAGTGGAGGCATCTGATTCGTGGCAATGTAGAATAGGCCCTGGCCCCTCTATTTGACCCCAGTGCATGGTGAATGAAAAAGAAGGATCCCGAGGTGAGGTGTAAATAGACAGAAGCATTTGGCGACATCACTAGCTACTCTGCTTTGTAAAGTGGGGTAGGAGTGAGACCCGGAAGCAAATGACCTCAGCCAGGGGCGAGGACACGGTTTGAAATGCCCAAGAGGACTGAGTCAGTAACGGCTACTGCTGTTGAAAGTGTCATAAAAAAGTATCAAAGATGGGAAATGTAAGCTTGGTCCCATTAAGGGATTTGAGTTTTGGTACTGAGGAGATGAATGGGATCTTGAAAAGATAGTCTCGTCTTCATTGTTCTGAACTTCGAAGATGCCTAGAGATAAGATCCCTGGAATTTCTTCATAGAAAAGAACCATTCTGAAAATCTGGGGAGCCCTATGGTTAGATTGCTGTGAAATAAATACAAAACAGATGAGTTGTCACTGAACTGAAACTAGACAGGCATTTTTAAGGGGAAAAGAAAAGCATTAATAGATGTATTAGAGTCAGTCATATTTATTGAATGCTTACTGTGGGCAGAGTACTGTACTAAGTGCTTGGGAGAGTACAATATCGTCATTCCTTTTTAATCCTAAATCCCCGACAGAGGTCTGTTCTTTGTGTCCTGTACCACTCTTCTTATCCCACCCTGCTCTTCCCCACATTAGTTTTTAAAGCCTCCTCACTTAAACCATATCTCCCCTGGACACCTCCCTTGGGACAACTGTCCTTACTACCCATGGCCATGCCCAGTGCTTAGAACAGTGCTTTGCACATAGTAAGTGCTTAATAAGTGCCATTATTATTATTAGTTTACAGACAAACCTCAAGGTAGAGAGGGGTTAGGTTCCTTGAAAATGCAGTTATATCATGAGTGGCTTTATTGTGGGGCATGCCTCCCCATAAACTTACAGGTTTTAAATTAAGATCCCTTCCAGAACCTCTGGGAAACTAATATCAACGTCCTAGGCATGCCATATAGTGGTGTTTTAATCCTTATTAGAGTAATTCAAAGCATAACTTACAACATAAACTAAACAAGGAACTGGAATGTGATTAAGTCTCTTTGGGGGTGGGCTACTTCTGTGGCCCTTGTTCTGACTGTCATAGTGGTTTTTCAATTTTTGAAGAATTTGTCCAATCTAAGTTGAACAGCAGTTTTCTTTCTTCATTATTGTTATTATTATTTATTAATGGCACTTATTAAGCACTTACTATGTGCAAAGCACTGTTCTAAGCGCTGGGGAGGTTACAAGGTGATCAGGTTGTCCCACGGGGAGCTCACAGTCTTAATCCTCATTTTACAGTTGAGGTAACTGAGGCACAGAGAAGTGAAGTGACTTGCCCAAAGTCACACAGCTGACAATTGGCAGAACAGAAATTTGAACCCACAACCTCTGACTCCAAAGCCCATGGTCTTTCCGTTGAGCCACGCTGCTTCTCTTCATGAAGTACCTTCAGGAAAACTTACTCTTTCTGAACATCTTTGCATTCTTTAATCCCTCTCTCCAATAGGATCTCCTTCAATCATTTATATAAATTCATCATCCATTTATTCATCCATTCTACTGTTTCCCCTATCTGCAGTTTTCTTTAATGTCTGTAGACTGTAAGCAACTTGTGGGCAGGGATTGTGTCTACCAATTCTACTAAATTGTACTTCCCCAAGTCTGTAGTACAGTGCTCCATGCAGAGTAAGTTCTCAATAAGCTCAATTCTCAATAATTCTCAATAAGTTCTCAGAGAAGCAGCGTGGCTCAGTGGAAAGAGCCCGGGCTTTGGAGTCAGAGGTCATGGATTCGAATCCTGGCTCCGCCACTTGTCAGCTGTGTGACTTTGGGCAAGTCACTTCACTTCTCTGGGCCTCAGTTCCCTCATCTGGAAAATGGGGATTAAGTCTGTGAGCCCCACGTGGGACAACTTGATTACCTTGTATCTACCCCAGCACTTAGAACAGTGCTTTGTGCATAGTAAGGGCTTAATAAATGCCAATAAAAAAAATAAGCAGCTTGAGAAGCAGCGTAGCCTAGTAGAAAGAGTAATAATAATCATAATAGTAGTAATAATAATAATAATAACAATGATGATGGTATTTGTTAAGCACTTACTATGTGCAAAGCACTGTCCTAAGCGCTGGGGGGGATGCAAGGTGAACAGGTTGTCCCACCTGGGGCTCACAATCTTAATCCCCATTTTGCCGATGAGGTAACTGAAGCAGAAACTCCTCACCCTGGGCTTCAAGGCTGTCCATCCCCTCGCCCCCTCCTACCTCACCTCCCTTCTCTCCTTGTCCAGCCCAGCCCGCACCCTCCGCTCCTCCACCGCTAATCTCCTCACCGTACCTCGCTCTCGCCTGTCCCGCCATCGACCCCCGGCCCACGTCCTCCCCCGGGCCCGGAATGCCCTCCCTCTGCCCATCCGCCGAGCTAGCTCTCTTCCTCCCTTCAAGGCCCTGCTGAGAGCTCACCTCCTCCAGGAGGCTTTCCCAGACTGAGCCCCTTCCTTCCTCTCCCCCTCATCCCCCTCTCCATCCCCCCCATCTTACCTCCTTCCCTTCCCCACAGCACCTGTATATATGTATATATGTTTGTACATATTTATTACTCTATTTATTTTATTTGTACGTATCTATTCTATTTATTTTATTTTGTTAGTATGTTTGGTTTTGTTCTCTGTCTCCCCCTTTTAGACTGTGAGCCCACTGTTGGGTAGGGACTGTCTCTATATGTTGCCAATTTGTACTTCCCAAGCACTTAGTACAGTGCTCTGCACATAGTAAGTGCTCAATAAATACGATTGATGATGATGATGAAGCACAAAGTCACACAGCCAATAAGTGGTGGACCAGAATTAGAACCCATGACCTCTGACTCCCAAGCCTCAGCTCTTTCCACTGAGCCATGCTGCTTCTCTAAACCTAGAGTGCCCAACGTGGGGCACAAACCCACGACCCTGAGATTAACAGTCTCATGCTCTACCGACTGAGCTAGCCGGGCACCAGCCGAGTACCAGCCTGGGCATCGGGGGACCTGGGTTCTAATCCTGGCTTTGCCAATTGCTTGCTCTGTGACCCTTGGCAAGTCAGTTAGCTGCTCTGTGCCTCAGTTTCCTCAACTGTAAAATGGGAATTAAATCCTACTCTCTCCTGCTTAGGCCATGAGCACCATGTGGGACAGGGACTGTGTCCAACTTGATGAACTCGTATCTGCTCCAGCGCTGAGATTGTTGCTTGACACACAGTAAACACTTAACAAATACCATAAAAAATAAATAAATGTCAGAATAATAATAATAATGTTGGTATTTGTTAAGCGCTTACTATGTGCCAAGCACTGTTCTAAGCGCTTCGGGGATACGAGGTGATCAGGTTGTCCCACGTGGGGCTCACAGTCTTAATCCCCATTTGACAGATGGGGTAACTGAGGCTCAGAGAAGTTAAGTGATTAGCCCAAGGTCACACAGCAGACGTGGCAGCGCCGGAATTAGAACCCATGACCTCTGACTCCCAAGCCTGGGCTCTTTCGACTGAGCCACACTGCTTCTCAGAAGGAACTGGGTTCTGATTCTGACTCCTCCACTTGTCTGCTGTATGACCTTGGGCAAGTCACTTAACTTCTCTGTGCCTCAGTCACTTCATCTGTAAAATGGGAATTGACTCTGAGCCCCATGTGGGACATGGACTGTGTCCAACCAGATTAACTCGTATCTTCCCCATTGCTTAGTACAATGCCTGCTCATAGTAAGCACTTAACAAATGCCATTAAAATGAATACCATTGATTGGTATTTTACTAAACTCGGGGTCAATACGGTGTAGATTAGAACACTATCTGTCCCACGTGGGGTTCACATTCCAAGATGAGGGGAGAACAAGCATTTAAGCCCCATTTTAAAGATGAGGAAACTGAGGACAGAGAATTTGTTTCTTCGGGTATTTTCTTATTTAACTAACCCAACATTGAAAAAGAGCAGCTTTTACTATTTTAGAAGTGAGCTTGAACTCAACAACCTTTTAGCACTTCTTTTTCCATTTAATTCCCTCTAGCCAGAATGACCGTACGGCCATGGCCATGGAGTGGATGTCTAGGACCACAAAGAAATGTTCTGGTTTTTTCTTTCCTATATTCAACTCCAGTGTTTCTTTGACTATTACCTAATGAAACTAAAAAAAAAAATAAATCAGAAGAACATGCACGAAAGGCCCCGCTTTTAGAAACATGGCCAATGAGGCCAACCCTTCGCAATGTTAGGACACAGAACACATCGGTATCATCTCCTCTGGAGGGGAACAATGCTTTATTTTGGTAGGCTTAGAAACTCTAGTGATTCATTAAAAGAACAGAGCTGCTGAGTAGCACTGAAAGCCAAATTGCAATCAGGAGATGACTATGTAAAATCGCCTTTCCGTCCTCCACGTAACCGCTCCCTGGGTGTCTTTGAGTCACCCGACCTGCCCACTCTTTTATACTGCCAGGCCAAGGCGATGGTGGTAGGACCGTGCCGGATGCTGATTCTTCCTCTGGCCCCCATCGCTACGGTGATTGGGATGACTCTCGTCTGACTGAGGAAGGGATCTGTTTCCCAGGGTGACATCAGGAAAAAAAATAAATAAAAGGAAAACTTGGCTCATAGATACCTAGGAAATTTAGTTCCAGTTGAAAGGTGTGAAGAGTGAGTTTGCTACAGTTGGTAATAGTAGCACATCAGGGTTGTCTCAGTCCCCAAATAGCCCCCAGAGTCACTGGAGAAGGGCTCAGAAGGTCTCTCTCTCTTTTAGGTGTCTCCCCCACTGCAACAGAAACAAGTTGCAGAGAAGCAGCTTGGCTAAGTGGAAAGAGCCCGGACTTTGGAGTCAGAGGTCATGGGTTCAAATCCCTGCTCCGCCAATTGTCAGCTGTGTGACTTTGGGCAAGTCACTTCACTTCTCTGGCCCTCAGTTACCTCATCTGTCAAATGGGGATTAAGACTGTGAGCCCCCCGTGGGACAACCTCATCACGTTGTAACCTCCCCAGCACTTAGAATAGTGCTTTGCACATAGTAAGCACTTAATAAATGCCATCATTATTAATATTATTATTATTTGCACAAAGTAAGTGCTTAGTAAATGCCATTAAAAAAAAAGTAAGAATCGGAGACCTCAGACCAGAAAATCCCCAAACCCCACTCCTCAAGCCGCTCAAACCACCCCTTGACACTTAGACAAGCACCGTAAGCAACAGTGTGAACTTTGGAGGACCAACCAGCCACCTTACATCCTGAAGGGAGCTGCAGAAAACTTGAGGAGGCCTTACGTCTCTCCCCACCCCTCAGCTTCCCAATCAATCAATTGTATTTATTGAGTGCTTACTGTGTGCAGAGCACTGTACTAAGTGCTTGGGAAGTACAAGTTGGCAACATATAGAGACAGTCCCTATCCAGCAGTGGGCTCATTCCTCTGGCAACCAGGAGCTGCCCACACCCCCTACCAAATTTACTCATGGAACTAAGAGCTTTAACTAATTTCTTAAAGAAAAATAGGTATAATCTTCACCGATACGATTTGGTAACAAATCAAATCCAAATTCCCTCTCCCTCATACTCTTAAGGATTACTTTTCATCTCCCACCATCCCCAGGGCTCTTTCTACTCTCCTGCAAGCACTTGCAGTATGTGTTCTTTTAGTCCATTTCCTTTAGCTTTTGGGGGTGATCCCACCATCGGGATTTTCAGCTTCCAGGGTGAAATTACAGGGTGCAAAATTAATCATGTTTTCTCCCACTTTGGGGAAGGTGCCCCTCTCTTGTCAGGGATCTTAGCGTCTGGCTTCCAGCATGATGATTTCTTCTTCAGCATCCTGTCCCAAGGGTTGCTTCATCACAACTCCGGTTAAATGGCCGAGAAGTTTCTTTCCCACAATTAAGCACCCCCCCCAACACACACACACACACACACACACACACACACACACACACACACACACACACACACACTTCCCAATCTTTCCCTGTGATTAGCTGAGTTCCAGGTGAGGCTACCAGTCAAGTACCTGTTACTTAAAGTATGCAAGGTGAATCCAAAAGATTGGAGGAGGGAGAAGAAAGGGCAAGCGAGTGTGTCAAGATTTTTTTTTCTTTAAATTATAGTTTCTTCCATGGGATTTTCCCCATGGAACTGTTAACTTGTTGGGTACTATCCCAAAGAAACTGTCAATTTACAAAAATCTGCTTCAATAACCAAAGTCTCTCCTCCCTCCTCCCCTCATATGAAGAGTCTGGAATGAGAACAAAAGTTGTGGGACTCCTGGACAAAGAAGTGTCTAGAAAGTAGAATGGTTTGTGAACGAACTACTGGACAAGAAACCTAAAGACAAAAAGAGAATGGGCTAGTTAAGGGAGAAGGGCAATGAGAACACCAACTCCTTCACCAGCGTGAACCCTACCTGACTCCTTGGGAGTCCGACTCCTCTTTCCTCTTCTGAATCAGCAGTGTTTCCTCTGCAGAGGAAGGCAAAGAGACGTGCCACTGGTCACAGGGTTTAAAGTGTTGATGCTGGAGGTGAATTTACTGACGCTCCTCCAAAATTCACTGCTGGCAAGAGCTGCTGCTGCCCTAGCAGTTCCAGAGAAAGGCTTTCTCAGCTATACACGGTTCTGAAAACAGTCCTGGTGATTGTTTCTCACTCCCTCACCTTTCATTTCCTCTTGGAATATATCGTTTGTCCTTCGTTCTGTATGCATCATCTTCTTCAGGACCTGCTCTGGGGAGCCAAAAGACCTTAACAAAGGAATCTCTTTTTCCTGATGGGAGAGGAGTCTGGGAACTTTAACTCCCTTCTGAATAAAAATAATAATAATAATGACATTTATTAAGCGCTTACTATGTGTAAAGCACTGTTTTAAGTGCTGGGAGGGTTACAGGGTGATCAGCTTGTCCCACGGGGGGCTCACAGTCTTGATCCCCATTTTACAGATGAGGTCACTGAGGCACAGAGAAGTTAAGTGGCTTGCCCAAAGTCACTGAATGCCCCCCAGAGCCCTCATCTCCTCAATCTATAAACCTGATGACCTTGTGAACTAATTTGTTGGCTAGAGAGAGGCCATTAGTTGAGGACATCCCCAAGGATCACCCTTCTTTCCTCAGTACTTTCTTGCTCTCACTTGCACATTTTCCTCCTTACCAACTGTGTTTCCATTCCTCTTACAATCTCATGCCTCTACTTAGGCCGTGGATCCCTTTCTATCTTAAAAACACTCTCCCCACCTTCCCTCCCTTATTGTGCAATAAAAATGATCTTCTTTGGGAATTCTTTGGGATGAAATCGGAGGACATTCAGATTGGGGGAAGTGCTGGAATAAGAACTTGCTCATGGGAAAACTGAGAGTAAGGCACAATGACTACGTTAGCTTAAGAGCAATGAAGAGTGCAAGTTAGAGTGCAGTGGGATTTGAGAGGAAAATGAAGAATTCAGTCTGAGCTTTAGGTGCTCACCTCCTCCAGGAGGCCTTCCCAGACTGAGCCCTCTTCATCCTCCCCTCCTCCCCATTCCCTCCCCACCCTACCTCCTTCCCCTCCCCACAGCACTTTATTTGTACAGATTTATTACTCTATTTTACTTGCACATATTTACTATTCCATTTATTTTGTTAGTGATGTGCATATAGCCATAATTCTGTTTGTTCTGACGATTTTGACACCTGTCTCCATGTTTTGTTTTGTTGTCTGTCTCCCCCTTCTAGACTGTGAGCCCATTTTTGGGAAGGGACAGTCTCTATATGTTGCCGACTTGTACTTCCCAAGTGCTTAGTACAGTGCTCTGCACACAGTAAGCAATAAATCAATAAATATGATGGAATGAATGAATGATGGCAACACATCCATGTGGAGTTGTCTTGGAGGCTGTGAGCCCGTTGTTGGGTAGGGACCGTCTCTATATGTTGTCGATTTGTACTTCCCAAGCGCTTAGTACAGTGCTCTGCACACAGTAAGCACTCAATAAATATGATTGAATGAATGGAGGCAAGAAGAAATGCAAGATGGCAGAGGAGGTGAGAAGTCAGGATTAGTGAGATAGTCTCTCACCTGTGGTCACTATGGGTTCCTTCTCCAAAAGGGGAAAAAAGAGTTATTAGAGGCAGGATAATAATAATGATGGCATTTGTTAAGCACTTACTATGTGCCAAGCACTGGGTAGATACAAAGTAATCAGGTTGTCCCACATGGGCTTCACAGTCTTAATCCCCATTTTACAGATGAGATAACTGAGGCACAGAGCAATTGTGACTTGCCCAAAGCCACACAGCTGGTAGGCAACGGAGGCAGGATTAGAACCCATGACCTCTGACTCCCAAGCCTGTACTCTCTCCACTAAGTTACCGCTGCTTCTCTAAGATAGAGAGTGAGGCAGAAACAGAAACTGGAGGATGCCAACAGACTGAAGACAGAACAGCGCTTTGCACATAGTAAGCGCTTAATAAATGCCATAAAAAAAAAGACAGAAAGAGAGTGTGAGGAACATTAGGTGGCTGAGAGAATTAGTGAATGGGGTAAGATAAAAAGGAGGAGCTGGACAGGAGAGAGTAGGTAGCGTGGCTCAGTGGAAAGAGCCCGGGCTTGGGAGTCAGAGGTCATGGGTTCTAATCCCGCTCTGCCACTTGTCAGCTGTGTGACTTTGGGCAAGTCACTTCACTTCTCTATGCCTCAGTTACCTCATCTGTAAAATGGGGATTAAGACTGTGAGCCCCACATGGGACAACCTGATTACCTTGTATTCCCCCAGTGCTTAGAACAGCGCTTGGCACATAGTAAGCGCTTAACAAATACCATCATCATTATTATTACTATAGGTGGATGAAGGAGAGGAAGGTAGGGGAAATGGTGAGTAGTCTATGATGTAGCTATCCCCTCTAGACTGTAAACTCCTTGTGGGCAGGGAACGTGTCCACCAACTCTGTTATATTGTACTCCCCCAAGCATTTAATCCAGTGCTCTGCACACAGTAAGTGCACGGTAAATACGGTTGATTGATTGATAAATTGCCAGTTTAGAACGTAGTTCTGTGTACGCAGGAAGAGTCAGACAAGATGAATGAAGGCAGAAGAAATCAGGGAACTAACTGCGGTAGTCTGTCACCAGTCGGTTTGCATATTGCATCTTCTAGACTGTGAGCCCGCTGTTGGGTAGGGACCATCTCTATATGTTGCCAACTTGTACTTCCCAAGCGCTTAGTACAGTGCTCTGTACACAGTAGGTGCTCAATAAATACGATTGAATGAATATTACCTCATGTATTGCTGGGAATAGGGTGGACAAAAAGCAACATTTTATTTAGCGGAAAACAGACAGAGCCTCGTAGGTGCTAAGGAGAACTCCCAGCAACGGTAGATCCTGTAAAGACCGAAGCCTTGTGATTTGGCCTGAGAAGCAGCCAAATGAGTATCACTTTAGCTCCTAGATTCTTGTCGCTTCATTGGAATATAAAGGAATTTGATCAAGTGGTCTTTTATGAACCTAATGACCAGAGCCACGTGCTAGTATAGGAAAAAAGTATTATTCCAAAAAGATCGACCAAAAGTTCTTTATTTTCCGAGGGATGAGAGCCAAAGCCAATGTGTTTAACTTGAAGTAGAGGAAATTTACCGGGAAATTTCATGACTAGACCCAGCGTCATAGTTTCAATTAGTCAACCAAACCGTAACCACTATTACATACAACTCAAGTCTTAATACTGGTGGAAAGGTGGATGCTGAAAATAGCATTATCAGTAACGTTAGCTTCGCTGATTTTATGTTTTTTTCTGTTTAAAGGCAACAAGCTTTCAAAATGTCTTCTGAATTTTGATACTTGAGACCTGTGGTACCCAAATATTTTTGAGGAGAGAAAGCTTCTGCTCACAATGTAATTGGTTAGCTCTATTAAACCAAATATATATTCAGTGAGTCAGAGTTTTGACGAATATTGCTTTAGAATCAAATTGCTTTTAAATAAACATGCCCATTTCACTCAGGACAAAACAGATTTTGCTGAATTCTTTGGAACATCATTTTCCAAATGACATAGGAGTGAGACGATTTACGGATGTTCTTTAGCCAAAGACATTTCCGTAATCTTCTACGATCTTTCCTTCTCTCACGGGTGGAGATGTTGTCTCACTAGGTCAATTTAGCTGCTTTGGTTGATTTTTAAGAAGTGTCCTAAATCCCTGGCTGCAGTTTAAATGGAAAGAAATTGCTGTGAATATTGACAACTGATAAGAGATCAGCCGGGCAGAAGGACTATAATAAAATAAAGTATTTTGGAAGGTAGAGAAAGCCCAGAATACTGCTGTAGCCCTATTAGAGCTTCAGTTGGTTCCAAGAAAACAGTGTCTAATTTAATTTCTAGTAGAAAATAAAGTGCACTAATGATTTTCCAAGTTCCAAAAAATGGACCAAAACAATATAGTAAAGAAGTGATAGTTACATGAACAAATAGAAATAAAAGTATGTACCAAAACTAAAATATTTTGAATTAGATTATATGATTTAAACTAAAGAGCAACATAAAAAATTCTAGTATTAAATTCAGGAAAGAACCCTAAAAGAAGAAAATTATAGCAGGAATGACTTATATGTACAGTGTCTAAAGTAAGCTTTTTTTTTGGTGGTATTTGTTAAGCACATACTGTGTGCCAGGGACTGTACTAAGCGCTGGGGTAGATACAGGATAAGCAGGTCGGATATAGTTTCTGTCCCACACAGGGCTCACGGTCTGAATCCCCATTTTACAGATGAGATAACTGAGGCACGAAGAAGTTACGTGACTTGTCCAAGGTTACACAGCAGACAAGTGGCAGAGCTGAATTAAAACCCAGGTCCTCTCCTTCTAGTCTCTTACTCTTTACATTAGGCCACTGCTTCCCCTTTACTCTTGATCAACTGTAATTTTTTTATGTTCTTCAGTTTATTCAAGACCACTTTACCAATCAATCAACGGCAGTTATTGAGCACTTACTGTGTGCAGAAGACTGTACTGTTTGGGAGAGTACAACAGAATTGTACAATGAGTTTGCAGTCTAGAGGCCGAGACAGACATTAATACATAAAAAATTCTAGATTCATTCATTCATTCGTATTTATTGAGCGCTTACTGTGTGCAGAGCACTGTACTAAGCGCTTGGGAAGTACAAGTTGGCAACATATAGAGACGGTCCCTACCCAACAGCGGGCTCACAGTCTAGAAGGAGGAGACAGACAACAAAACAAAACATATTAAAAAAATAAAATAAATGGAATAAATATGTGCAAGTAAAATAAATAGAGTAATAAATATGTACAAACATATACAGGTGCTGTGGGGAGGGGAAGGAGGTAAGGCAGGGGGGATAGGCGAGAGAGAGAGAGAGAGAGAGAGGCCGGGGATAGAAAGCCTGAGTTTTGTATAAAATTTATTCCGCCAGGTGAATTGAATTTATGTAATTGTTTAGGCACAATGGATTAAACTTCCCTTTCAGAGGAATATAATCAATTAGCAATATTAGAGCTTCCCTACATGGGAGGAACACAATCATACGTTAATCGCGCGTGGGTGAGGTGGCTAGCTCTCACCCATGTGCACTTCCCACTCGGGAAGAATCCACTTACTTTCCCACATGGGAAGAATTCATTCCATTCCCTGCGCACGTGGTGGGCAGCTAACTCTCACCATGTGCTCTCCCTACATGGGAAGAATCCACTCATGATTGTGTGGATATGCACTTAAGTGCCATGGGACTGAGGGTGGGATTAATACCAAATGTCCAGAGGCACAGATCCAAGTACAGAGATGACAGAGAAGGGAGAGGGAGCCGGGGAAAAGAGGGCTTCATCTGGGAAGACCTCTTGGAGATGTGATCGTAATAAGGCTTTGAAGGTGAGGAGAGTGCTGCTCTGGCGTATATGGAGAGGGAAAGGAGTTCCAGGCCAGAGGGAGAACATGGGAAAGGGTACAGCAGTGAGACTGCATGGCAAGCAAGCTGGCAAAAGAGGAGAGAAATGTGTGGATTGGGCAGGAGTGGATCAGTCGAGGTAGGAGGGAGCAAGCCGATGGAGTTTCTGTCTGAGGCGGTGGTGGTTGGGCAACCACTGGAGGTTCTTGAGGAATAGGGAGGGAAGAACTGAATAGTATTTTTTTTTTAGAAAAATGATCCGGGCATCAGAGTGAAGTAAGGACTGGAGAGAGGAGAGACAGGAGGCAAGGAGACAGATAATAATAATAATAATAATAATGATAATAATAATAATAATAATGGTATTTGTTAGCACTTACTATGTGCCTTGCACTTTTCTAAGCACTGGGGTAGATACAAGGTAATCAGGTTGTCCCACGTGGGGCTCATAGTTTTAATCCCCATTTTACGAATGAGGGAACTGAGGCCCAGAGAAGTTAAGTGGCTTGCCTAAGGTCACATAACAGACAAATGGTGGAGCTGGAATTAGACCCCAGGTCCTCGGGCTCCCAAGCCAACGCTCTTGCCACTAAGCCATGCTGACAGATGCCTTAGTGAAGGCGGAATAGCATAGTGCTTAGGTCAGCACAGTAGCAGTTTGGATGGAGAAGAATTTAGTGATGTTGTGAAGGTAGAACTGACAGGATTTGGTGAAAGACCGAGTATGTAGAATGAATGAGAGAGATGAGTTGAGGATAATGCTCAGGTTATGGGCTTGGGAGATAGGGAGGATAGTTGGTACTGTGTATAGTGATGGGACTGACAGGGGGCGGACAGGATTTGGGTGGGAAGACAAGCAGTTCTCTTTTCAACATGTCTAGTTTGAAGTGTCAGTGGGACAGAAATGCAAGACTGCAGAGAACGAGAAAGGTCAGAGCCGGAGAGTTAAATTTGGCAATCATCTGGGGAAAGATGCTAGTTGAAATCATGGAAACAAATGAGTTCTCTGGGAGAATGGGTGTAGTTGAAGAATAGAAGGGGACCCAGCACTGAGCCCTGAGGGACACCCATTGTCAGAGGGTGAGGGGCAGAGGAGAAGTCTGCAAAAGAGACTGAGAAGGAGCAATCAGATAGGAAGAGGACCAGGAGAGGACAGGGTCAGTGAAGCCAAGGTTGATGGTCTGTCAAGGAAAAGGGGGTGGCCCATACTGTCGAAGGCAGATAAAAGATCTAGAAGGATTAGATTGGAGTAGAGGCCATCGGATTTGGCAAGAAGGTGGTCATGGGTGACTTTAGAGGGGACAGTTTCTGTGGAGTGAAGGGGTGGAAACCAGATTGGAAGGGATTAGGGAGAGAATTGGAGGAGAGACAGTGGGTGTAGATAAGTCTCTCAAGGAGTTTGGAGAGGAATGGTAGGTGGGAGTTGGGCCAATAACTGGAGGGAGTTGTGGGATGTTGTTTGTTTTTTAGAATAGGGGTTGCAATGAGCATGTTTGAAATCAGTGGGCAAGAAACCATTAGAAAGTGAATGGTCAAATATGTCTGGGAGGGGGCAAAGAGGTACAGGTGGAGGAAGAAGATTTTGAGAGAAAGCAAGATATCTCCTCTTGAGATACTGCCTCTGGTTTACAGTATTTTAAAAAAAAATCCTTCATTGGTCTTAGCTTCAACTCATGTACAATATTATTGTAAGTTTTTAACCAAGTTAAGAAGCAGCATGATCTATTGGATTGAACATGGGCCTGAGAGTAAGAACAACCTAGATTCTAATCTCAGTTCCACCACTGGTCTGCTGTGTGACTTGGGTAAGTCACTTAACTACTCCATGCCTCAGTTACTTTATTAGTAAAATATTAATTAAAATGTGAGCCCCATGTAGGACATGGACAGTGTTCAACCTGATTAGCTTGCATCTACCCCAGTGCTTAGTGCAGTCCCTGGCATGTAGTAAGTGCTTAATATTATAAAAAAAAAAAAACCACACAGGGAAAGGCACAGAAAGGTTGAGCAGTCCAACCTGATTCTTATTTATCTCTTTCAGTATTCTGTCTCAGATAATCAGTGTTGATGATGATGGTATTTGTTAAGCGCTTATCTATGTGCCAGGCACTGTATTAAGCGCCGAGGTTGATGCAAGCAAATCGGGTTGGACACAGTCCCTGTCCCAGGTGGGGCTCACAATCTCAATCCTCAGTTTACAGATGAGGTAACTGAGGCCCAGAGAAGTGAAGTGACTTGCCCAAGCTCACACAGCAGACAAGCGGCCAAGGCGGGATTAGAACCCATGACCTTCTGACTCCGAGGTGCGTGCGCTATCCACTACGCCATGCTGCTTCTCAGTGTTGTCTGTACTGAGCTTCCAATTCATTGTAAATCCACCCCCCCATCACTCTCTCTCACACACATACGCGCGCACTAACTTTTACCAGCCAGCTTCTATTAATAGATTTAAAACTCCCAGGGAGATTTATCTGTCAGTGAGATTTTAAATAGTTTGAAGAAACGTTGGGGGAGAGGGACTCTGGATGCCACCCATTGGTAGATGCAGGTAATCCTGGCCATCCCACTTTCTTTGCTTTCCAGCAATTTAGCCCATCTTGGATATCTGCAGGAACGCTAGAGGAATTCTAGAAGTCAGTTCTAGAAAGCCTGTGAATTAGAAAAGGAACATATCAATCAGATAAAAATAAACCCAGGGTGAGATTTGAGGTTCTTATTATAAGCATCTTCTTGAGAATAAATTCTGCCATGTACAGCATTCCCATTGCTTAGTTGAGAATGCTATCATCTCACAGCATGAGATGAAAACAATAGAAAATAGAAATCAAATTTAAAAACAAAATGCTGACCCTGACTCACTCAGGGTCCCTAATAGGACATTTGTCCTCTCACTGTTCTCTGTCCTTCTCATCCGTGTTTCATCATCTGTTAGCATTTCTCTGAAGTGGTAGAGATTGCATTTGTAAAAAATCCCCATTTCTTTCCTTTCTTTTCTTGGCTGAATTCCAGCATTTCACTTGTCAGTGATGCGTGAGTTGCTTTTCAAGCTGGCATGGGACACTGCGCAGGTGCCCACCTTTATACTATTGTACCAAAACCCAAATGAGTAGGGCAGGAACATTTTAGCCTGCTTGGGAACTCAAGCAGTTTCATGGCTTTGTGGTTGGGCATTTGATTACTTAAATGATGGCTAAGAAAGACAGAGGCTTGGAGACCACAGAAATTAAGGCCGGAGGAAGGTAAGTGAAAAAAATGAAAGGGAAAACAAGTATTGATTATGACACGGGATTACTTGGGGGGGCCGGGGAGGGGGGGGAGGTGTGTGGTTTATGCAGATCCCCCTGTGGGCTCTGGCTTTTCTTTGGCAAATTATCAATCTGCATTAATTACTGCATTATCAAGCTGGGAGGAATTAGGAAAGGGTAAATTTAGCCTGATAGCAAAAAGCTCGGGTGTTCTGCATTGGGAAGGATCAAGGTTTGCTTTCTAATTACGCAAGGGATTCAGATTCGTTACAAGTTGCAACTTTTTTCCCCCCTCCCGCAAAGGGTCAGTGATGACTGACCTGGAGTTTTGCCTGTAGAATGATACAGAAATGTACTCTGCCTCTTTCTTATGCTTTGCTCCTCTTGCCGCTCGGAGATGGCACTGTTGGGAGCATCAACTCTTGCCTTCTCACCTATTGGGAGGGCTAGGGAAAAGCCCGCTATGACAAAGTAGCAAAATAAATTGGCCTTTTTAGTTCCCATTGCAAACAGGAGGACTGACATGGGGGTTAGAGTAGCAACAGTAAAGTACTTTAAAGACCTGCTGATTATCCCGATAGAGCATTTGTGGTACAGATGCTTCAGGATCCCATTGGAGACTTTGAGATTGGAAAGCAGTGGTTGTTCAAAGGGCCTTGGCGGTATTTTGTAATAGGTCGTTCGGGACAGGGGAGGGGAGACTCTGAAAGGAACCCCTCATTTTATCCCCAACTAAAGGGCTGTGGGTGTGAAGCTGCCCGGATTATCTTTGTCCAGAAACGCTCTGGGCATATCACTCCCCTCCTCAAAAATCTCCAGTGGCTACCAATCAATTTGCGCATCAGGCAGAAACTCCTCACCCTGGGCTTCAAGGCTGTCCATCACCTCGCCCCCTCCTACCTCCCCTCCCTTCTCTCCTTCTCCAGCCCAGCCCGCACCCTCCGCTTCTCCACCGCTGATCTCCTCACCGTACCTCGCTCTCGCCTGTCCTGCCATCGACCCCCGGCCCACATCATCCCCCGGGCCTGGAATGCCCTCCCTCTGCCCATCCGCCAAGCTAGCTCTCTTCCTCCCTTCAAGGCCCTGCTGAGAGCTCACCTCCTCCAGGAGGCCTTCCCAGACTGAGCCCCTTCCTTCCTCTCCCCCTCGTCCCCCTCTCCATCCCCCCATCTTACCTCCTTCCCTTCCCCACAGCACCTGTATATATGTATATATGTTTGTACATATTTTTTACTCTATTTATTTATTTTATTTGTACATATCTATTCTATTTTGTTAGTATGTTTGGTTTTGTTCTCTGTCTCCCTCTTTTAGACTGTGAGCCCACTGTCGGGTAGGGACTGTCTCTATTTGTTGCCAATTTGTACTTCCCAAGCGCTTAGTACAGTGCTCTGCACATAGCAAGTGCTCAATAAATACGATTGATGATGATGATGATGATGATGAAGCAGTAGAAGTAGTGAGCAGCAAGAAGTGCTTGCCCCCTGCTCTCCTTCACAGATCCTCGATTCACCGTCTCTGAGTGGGTGTGAGGCTCTGTTGTAACTCGGCTGCCGTTGCCGGGAGAAACGGTGAGGACTCAGCTGCTGGTCTAGGCGCTGTGTCCGGGAGAGCACCTCTCCGAGCACCTGGAGTCGGGGTGAGAGTGGGGATGCGTTTAAGCAGTGGAGTTGTTGAGGCAAAAGAGCCCAGTTGCCTTTTTCACGGAAATCATGGGCTGGGGGATAGGAATTCAGCCAGGCCCAGCAGTGGCCTTCCAGGAGAGATTGCGGACTCTCTACCAAGTCTGGCTCCATTGGTTTGTCCTCCTAGGGGGTGCTCAAGGGGAGCGCTTGGTGGGCCCAGATAATAATAATAATAATGATAATAATAATAATAATAATAATGGTATTTGTTAAGCACCTACTTTAGGGCAGGCACTGCACTAAGCGCTGGGTGGATACAAGCACAAATCAGGTTGGACACAGTCCCTGTCCCACGTGGGGCTCCCCCTCTGAATCCCCATTTGACAGATGATGATGATGGCATTTGTTAAGCGCTTACTATGTGCCAAGCACTGTTCTGAGCGCTGGGGGGGGGGGGGGGGGAATACAAGGTAATCAGGTTGTCCCACAGGGGGCTCACAGTCTTCATCCCCATTTTACAGCTGAGGGAACTGAGGCACAGAGAAATGAAGTGACTTACCCAAGGTCTCACAGCATACTAGTGGCAGGGTCGGGATTGGAAC
Organism: Tachyglossus aculeatus; assembly: GCF_015852505.1. Taxonomy (NCBI): domain Eukaryota; kingdom Metazoa; phylum Chordata; class Mammalia; order Monotremata; family Tachyglossidae; genus Tachyglossus; species Tachyglossus aculeatus. The sequence continues at coordinate 35,452,701 of NC_052067.1, read as the reverse complement.
CCATGACCTTACGACTCCCAGGCCCCTGGTCTATCCACTAAGCGCTTACTATGTGCCAAGCACTGTTCTAAGCGCTGGGGTAGGTTCAGGTTGGACACAGTCCCTGTCCCACATGGGGTTCACAGTCTTAACCCCCATTTTGCAGAGGAGGGAACTGAGGCCCAGAGAAGTCAAGCGACTTGCCCAAAGTCCCACAGCAGATGGGCGGCGGAGCCGGGATTAGAACCCAAGTCTTTCGACCCCCAGGTCCGGGCTGTAGCCACTACACCATGCTGCTTCTAGTGCCTGGCCTCTGAGCGGGCATCATCACGGGGTGGAAGGAAATCTCCCGGGCACACAGCTTCCACTTTCCACTCATTCCCTAGCGCATCCTCTTCGCTTCCTCCTCCAGCGCGGACGCCTCACCCTCACTCTCCCTCGTCTCTCCGTCTCTCTCTCTCTCTCTCCCGCTCCCTCCCTCAGTGCCTCTCTTTCTCTCTGCCTCTCTCTCCTTCTCTCTGCCTCTCTTTTTCTTTTTCTTTACCTCTCTTTCTTTTTTCTTTCTTTCTTTCTTTCTTTCTTTCTTTCTTTCTTTCTTTCTTTCTTTCTTTCTTTCTCCTTTCTCTCTCTCTTTCTTTCATTTGTTCGTTCGTTCTTTCTTGCATTCTTTCTTCCTTTCTCTGTTTTTCTCTTTCTCTCTCTGCTTCTCTGTCTCTCTGCCTCTCTCAGCCTCTCTTTCTGCCTCTGTCTCTCTCTTTCTCTGCCTCTCTCTTCTCTTTCTCTGTCTCTCTTTCTCTGTCTTTGCCTCTCTCTCTCTCTCTCTCTCTGCATCTCTCTTTCTGTCTCTGCCTCGCTTTCTGTCTTTCTCTCTTCCCTTTGTCTCTTTCTCTCTGCCTCTCTCTCTCAGCCTCTCTCTGCCTCTGTCTCCTTCTCTGCCTCTCTCTATCTCTCTTTATCTCTTATCTTTCTCTGTCTCTCCCCAGCTCTGTCTCTGCCTCTAACTCTTTCTCTCACTGCATCTCTTTCTCTCTCTTCCTCTCTCTCTCTGCCTCGCTCTCTGTCTTTCTCTCTTCCCTTTCTCTGTCTCTTTCTCTCTGCCTCTCTCTCTCAGCCTCTCTCTGCCTCTGTCTCTCTGCCTCTCTCTATCTCGCTTTCTCTCTTATCTTTCTCTGTCTCTCTCCAGCTCTGTCTCTGCCTCCCACTCTTTCTGTCTCTCTCTGCATCTCTTTCTCTGCCTCTCTCTTTCTCTCTGCCTCGCTCTCTGTCTTTCTTCCCTTTCTCTGCCTCTTTCTCTCTGCCTCTCTCTGCCTCCTTCTTTCTCTCTCTGCCTCTCTCTCTCTCTCTGCCTCTCTCCTTCCCTTCCTCTCTCCCTCCCACCCTCCGTCCCCGCACCGCCCCCCCCCCCATCCAATCCCCCTCCATCAGATGCAGTGAGGATGGAGACAGGATTGCCGGAGCGATCCAACTCTCCTCCCAGCACCTTCTCCATTGGCTCGCTCTAAACTGCCCCACAGACGAAGCCAGACCCAATACATCCCAAACCTCCCTCCAACGACAACGAGGCCTCTAAAAAACCCCCAATCCCGCCCACCGGGAGTCTTGTTGATCGGGGAGGGGATAAGAAGGACACGCCGGAGCTGGGCATCTCTCTGCCGTTGGCACACCCAGGTAGGTGATGGCAACTCTGAATCCCTCTCATCGTGTTCAGGTCTGGGTCCGTCCTGCCGCCGGGGCCCTAACTTTGGCTGGGCTTTGCCCTGGTTTCTTTTCTTTTTCTGGTGTGCGTGGGTGTGATGAAGAAGACGACTAAATCCAAAAGAAGTTGCATTCTAGACTGTGAGCCCACTGTTGGGTGGGGACCGTCTCTATATGTTGCCAACTTGTACTTCCCAAGCGCTTAGTACAGTGCTCTGCGCACAGTAAGCGCTCAATAAATACGATAGATGATTGATTGATTGATCCCTCCTCCTTTCCCTCGCTCCCTCCAACTCGGGAAACTCAAATCTCATAGTAATAATGATTATTATGAGGCGGTGGGGTGTGGGCGAGGGGTTGGGGGGACCCAAGCCCTGTCTGGAGAGCCTGGCAAGAGAGGTACTCCCTGGGGACGGAGAGGAGGGTCTGGTTGCTGTGGGAACTTGCCAAGCCCTCGGACAGCTGGCCAAAGTGGCAATCCCGCCGGCTGGGGCCCCGGCCCTGCTCTAAGCGGGCACAGAGGGATGTGGGGGTGCCCTTCTCCCCTGCCCGGCTTTGCCTCGTGTCCACTCTGGCTTCTTCCCTCTTCTCTTTCCCCGCTCACCCCTCCTTCCACTCCCTTGTCCCTTAGGTGATGCCCAGATGGCTGTTTCAGGGCTGTTGGGTAGGGACTGTCTCTATATGTTGCCAACTTGTACTTCCCAAGCGCTTAGTACAGTGCTCTGCACAGAGTAAGCGCTCAATAAATACGATTGATTGATTTCGGGGCTCCCGGCCTTGAAGCCAATCCATAGGCTGGCAGGTCAGGGCTGCCCTCTTCCTCCTCCTCCTCTGCCCACTGCCAGCCGGCCTGCTAAAATCTGGGAGATGGAGCCTGGGTGGGAGGTTAACTCTTTAATCAATCAATCAATCAATCATATTTATTGAGCGCTTACTATGTGCAGAGCACTGTACTAAGCGCTTGGGAAGTACGAATTAAGCCTCCAGCAACCCAGGCCTCAGGGCTCTTAGATCCCGGAGGTTCTGTCCATCTGTCCAGCGCTGTGGACGGATGATGCTGTGAGCCCACTGTTGGGTAGGGACTGTCTCTATATGTTGCCAATTTGTACTTCCCAAGCGCTGAGTACAGTGCTTTGCACATAGTAAGCACTCAATAAATACGATTGATGATGATGATGATGTCTGATGGGGGAATGAGGGGATCCCCGAAGCTGAAGGACCCGGTAGAAATGGACTTCTCGTCCCACCCTCTTGGAAAAGGGATGGCACTGGAGAACTGGGGGAGGTTCCCAACGCCATAGCCTCCGTCTTGGCCTTTTTCTTGGAGTGGGGTTCCCCCTGTCTCTCTCTCTCTCCCCCCCTCCCCTCCAGCTTCTTCCCTGGCCATGGAAACGGGGAGCGAGAGGATGCCAGCCCCAAACAAGCCAGCGGTGCACAAAAGCGGTCCAGGGACCGACTGGGATTGTCCTGCCGGGAAAGAGGCTGGAGCTGTTGGTTGGCATTTGGGCAGCACTCCCCAGCTGCCAGTGGGGCCCCAGACCGTTGCTCTTGTTGGTGCCTTTTAAAAAGGCCCTTTACTGAACTTTCTGCTTCGCTGTTGCCTGGCTTGGAAAGATCCTGGGTTTGGGAGTCGGAGGTCGTGGGTTCTAATCCGAGATTAGATTACAGCCAGAGATTAAGACTGTAAGCCCCATGTACTGCCCTCAGCGCTTAGAACAGTGCTTGGCACATAGGAAGCGCTTAATGAATGCTGTTATTATTATTATTATTAGTAGTAGTAGTAGTATTAGTATTATTAGTATTATTCTAATCCCGGCTCCGCCACTTGTCAGCTGTGTGACTCGGGGCAAGTCACTTCACTTCTCTGGGCCTCAGTGACCTCATCTGGAAAATGGGGATTAAGACTGAGCCTCATGTGGGACAACCTGATTACCTTGTACCCACCCCCCCTCAACCACCCCCAGTTCTTAGAATAGAGCTTGGCACATAGTAAGTGCTTAACAAATGTTGTTATTATTATTATTACTATTATTATTATTCTAATCCCAGCTCCACCACTTGTCAGCTGTGTGACTCGGGGCAAGTCATTTCACTTCTCTGGGCCTCAGTGACCTCATCTGGAAAATGGAGATTAAGACTGTGAGCCTCATGTAGGGCAACCTGATTACCTTGTATCCCCCCCCCCCCACCCCCCTGCCGTGGTTAGAATAGTGCTTGGCACATAGTAAGTGCTTAACAAATGTTGTTATTATTATTATTACTATTATTATTATTTTAATCCCGGCTCTGCCACGTCAGCTATGTGAACTTGGGGCAAGTCACTTCACTTCTCTGGGCCTCAGTGACCTCATCTGGAAAATGGGGATTAAGACTGTAAGACTCATGTGGGACAACCTGATTACCTTGTACCCCCCGCCCCCAGCCCCTCTAGTGCTTAGAATAGTGCTTGGCACATAGTAAGTGCTTAACAAATATTGTTATTATTATTATTACTATTATTATTATTTTCATTGAAGCTCTGCCACTTGTCAACTATGTGACTTGGGGGCAAGTCACTTCACTTCTCTGGGCCTCAGTGACCTCATCTGGAAAATGGGGATTAAGACTGGGAGCCCCATGTGGGGCAACCTGATTACCTTGTATCTCCCCCTGCCCTCAGCGGTTAGAATAGTGCTTGGCACATAGTAAGTTCTCAACAAATGTTGTTATTATTATTATTATTATTATTATTATTATTACTATTATTATTATTATTCTAATCCCAGCTCTGCCACTTGTCAGCTATGTGACTTGGGGCAAGTCACTTCACTTCTCCAGCACTTAGAACAGTGCTTTGCACATAGTAAGCGCTTAATAAATGCCATCATTATTATTATTATTCTCTGGGCCTCAGTGACCTCATCTGGAAAATGGGAATTAAGACTGTTAGCCCCATATGGGGCAACCTGATTAACTTGTATCTCCCCCCACCCTCAGCAGTTAGAATAGTACTTGGCACATAGTAAGTGCTTAACAAATGTTATTGTTATTATTATTATTATTATTATTATTATGACTATTATTATTATCCTAATATCCCGGCTCTGCCACTTGTCAGCTATGTGACTTGGGGCAAGTCACTTCACTTCTCTGGGCCTCAGTGACCTCATCTGGAAAATGGGGATTAAGACTGGGAGCCCCATGTGGGATGACCTGATTCCCTTGTATCCCCCCCAGCGCTTGGCGCATAGTAAGCACTTAACAAATGCCACTATAATAATAAGCGCTTAGTACAGTGCTCTGCACACAGTAAGCACTCAATAAATACGATTGAATGAATGAATAATCATAATAATAAATCTTATCATTATCTTCTCTTCTTATAATATCTTCTCTTATATTATTATTAAGAGAAGCAGTGTGGCTCATTGGAAAGAGCACGGGCTTTGGAGTCAGAGGTCATGGGCTTGAATCCCAGCTCCGCCACATGTCTGCTGTGTGACTTTGGGCGTCATTTCACTTCTCTGGGCCTCAGTTCCCTCATCTGTAAAATAGGGATTAAGACTGTGAGCCCCACGTGGGACAACGTGATCACCTTGTATATCCCCCAGCGCTTAGAACAGTGCTCTGCACATAGTAAGCGCTTAACAAATGACATTATTATTATTATTATTATTATTATTATTATCTTGCTTGGGTCCTCATCCCACTTGGGGGACTGGCTGGGTGGGAAGGTTCAGCCCATTCGACCAGTCGTTGCTGACAAGGCGTGAGCTGTCCTCAGTCCCGTAGGCCTGAAGACGTTTGATACGGCACTTGGGAGCACCTCTACAAAGCGTGCCCTTTCTCTGATTCAACGATAATGTCATATTTGCAATTTGAGGCTAAAATGATTTTCAGAATTGGCATTTCTGGCGATGCCAAATTTGTGCATAAATTGGAATAGGATCGCAGAGCTAGATGGAGTTCCAGCACTAGACAATCCCCCTCTAGACTGTAAGTTCGCGGTGGGCAGGGAACGTGTCTACCAACTCTGAATATCATTGATTGATTGATTGGGAGCTGGAGAGATCAGCTGCTTGGTTCTGGCCTCTGCCTCCAGGAAGGACAGTAGGCTGTCTATTTTCCTAAAGATCTTCACACAGATTCCACAATCTCCCTTGGTATCCTACTGCAGTGTGTGTGTGTATATGTGTGTGTATATGCATGTGCACATGCATGATAAATTATGTGCATCAACCCCATAGTAAATCTCAGCTTTGAGATTTAGGAAGGTTTCACCTCTTTTTTTAATGACTGGGAAATAAGGTATGAGATTTGTAGTGTAGTGATCAAATAATGTACTATTTGAGGTTTTCATTTTTTCTAGTTGTATCCATGTCTCTCTTGAACTGATTTTTAGGGGTCTGCCTTCTTTGAAACACATGCACATTGCACGTTTGTTTTTTTTTCTTTAAGCAAGGAGGGAAAGTTTCCACATTAAAAGAGATTTGTAAAGAGAGGGGTGACAACACAAATGGGACATGGCAAATCCTTAGAAGATCTCTGGAATCCCATATCAACGTGCCTAGAGAAAAATGACGTCGATGCTGCTAAAAAGGGATTCTTCCAGAGTCTCATGGGCTGCAAATCTAGCACTTTGTTTCCCGTAATATTGAACGGAACATGAGAATTTTCAATCACTTCACCTGTCTGGTTTGTACGACACTTTTCACACTGAAAGTGGTTTATGGCTTTAACCATACCAATAGATTTAATCCCATGGCACTCTAGGCTGGGATTTGACAGAAGGCTGGGCACCGTGAAACCTGTAGCTAGTCTATAAGTAATCTAGCTGTTTTCTAGTTTTATCCTTCCAAGCACACTCCTTGACTATCTGATAGAAAATAGGCACAGAAGAATTCTAGTAAGTTTCACAACATGTGGTAGCTACCTAACTAAAGCTTTTAAATATTCCTGCGCAAAAAGGGTGAGCGTTTTTGTTGTTTGGTTCTTTTATTTTCTACTTGAAAGAAGCAGCACAAGCTACTCCTATTTATAGGTCTCCAATAACCATTTTATGTTGGGTATTAAGCCGTCGACTTGTCTCGAGGAAATGTATCTTCATAGTTTTTAACTAATCTACTCTTTCACCAAAGAAACTCTCACTCCACAGTTAAACTGCATTTGAAAATTCAATAAAAAAAACGATTGTTCCTCTCTTGGAGTTACCCTAGGGTTTTGTTTGCTGTCAGAATTATCGAGTACTTTTTTTTCCCCTCACTTTCAGGTTGTCAGGGATTCATCCTCCGTTTAAAAGGGAGAATTTGTCTATAAGAATGCATAGGGAGGATTAGTTTTAGCAGTTATAAAGGCAGTGAGGGTTGGACATTATCGACGCCTGTATCCTACTGTTTGAATGAGGTTTGCACCGTGACTTCTTCATTAACTTTGGCATGATACTTCCAGCTACTAGCTCCATCCAACAGAGGTAAATAAAGGGAGTCACATCTCAGACAGGTGTGAGTTGACAGCTGAGAATGATCAGTGATCTCTGCTGCTATTACAGGAGTATAGCAAAGCCATCTGACCTTGATAGGGAGTCAGAAATTGCCCCTAAATCCATTCCAAGGTCTGATGTAAATCTTGGAAAGTCACTCGCCCAATTTCACTGTGAAATGGAGAGAATCATCCGTAGTTGTGCCGAACAAAGAAGCTGCAAGACTTCATCTGTAATGTCACAGAAACATTTAAAGTCCGTTTAAGTGTACTGGCCAAGTGTGTTACTTCTGAGTTTTCTGATTTTTCCGATTTAACATTTAAAAATGTGCAACTTCCTCTTCATGGAACTTAATTATTGCATAGTTCCAAGTTATATTTCACACACCAAAACATAATGTTATACAAACAAGCTAGTAGGCATGCCTTTTAAAATGAATGCAGGCAAAAAAAAAAAAAGTACTACATGAGTTCAGGATCCTATTATCACTTGAAGAAGGGTCATTCTTCACGAATCATTATATTCCGATGTGTATTTTTTCTTTGCTAAATAATAAAAAACTCGAGCCAAGAGTAGGTTAATTTCACTGCTCTTGGCTGACCTAAAATACAATGAGTTATTGCCCAAAGTAATCTCACAATTGGGGAAACGAGTGAGCCTTAGTTCGCTCACCAGAGGCTCCAGGGGTATAACGTCACACTCACAGAGCCATTAAAGGAGAGCTGGTCGTTTGTGCCTCTTCCGCATTTTCTTTGAGAATCGCTGCCTGGAGTGGGCAGCACTCTCTGCCCCTGTCCGGTTATGGATCTTCGAAATGCATCAGGATTTATTTTATTTATTTTATTTTGTTAGTATGTTTGGTTTTTTTTTTTTTTTCTCTGTCTCCCCCTTTTAGACTGTGAGCCCAGTGTTGGGTAGGGACTGTCTCTATATGTTGCCAATTTGTACTTCCCAAGTGCTTAGTACAGTGCTCTGCACATAGTAAGGGCTCAATAAATATGATTGATTGATTGGTCAGGATGGAGAATCAGCGGGCCCACATCTCTCCTCCCCTAAAACCCGTCCGCCGGCTTTCAGTGTCTCTCTGCCTCCAACTCCTCTCAGTTGGCTTCAAGGCTGTCCACCACCTGGCCCCACCTGCATTATTCTCCAAGGTGCCATCTTCATTCCTCCCAAGCCAACCTTCTAGCTGCACCTCACTCTTGACTCAACTGCCTCCAACCCTTCACTCGTGCTATTCTTCCCACTTGGAACTCCCTCCCTCCCACGTCAGACAGGTCGGCACTATCCTCGCATTCAAATATCTCCTAAAATCCCACCTCTTCCAACAAGCCTTTCCTAATTAATCTCCTATTACCCCGATCCAGTTCTCCCTGTAGCCAACTCTAGCACTTGGGAGCTTATAACGTCCTCATCACTCGTGAATATATGTGTAATAGATAACAGTAATAATAATGATAGCATTTATTAAGTGCTTACTATGTGCAAAGCACTGTTCTAAGCGCTGGGGAGGTTACAAGGTGATGAGGTTGTCTCACGGGGGGCTCACAGTCTTCATCCCCATTTTCCAGATGAGGGAACTGAGGCCCAGAGAAGTGAAGTAACTTGCCCAAAGTCACACAGCTGGCAAGTGGCGGAGCCAGGATTTGAACCCATGACCTCTGACTCCAAAGTCTGGGCTCTTTCCACTGAGCCATGCTGCTTCTCTATTAGATGAGAAACAGAATGGCTTAGGGGAGAGACCATGGGCCTAGATGTCAGAAGACGTGGGTTCTAATTCCAGCTCTGCCACTTGTCTGCTTTGTGGCCTTGGAAAATGGGGATTCGTTATCTGTTCTCCCTCCTACGTCAACTGTGAACCCCACATGGGATGGGAGAAGCAGCGTGGCTCAGTGGAAAGAGCCCGGGCTTTGGAGTCAGAGGTCATGAGTTCAAATCCCAGCTCCGCCAATTGTCAGCTGTGTGACTTTGGGCAAGTCACTTCACTTCTCTGTGCCTCAGTTCCCTTGTCTGTAAAATGAGGATGAAGACTGTGATCCCCCAGTGGGACAACCTGATCACATTGTAACCTCTCTAGTGCTTAGAACAGTGCTTTGCACATAGTAAGCGCTTAATAAATGCCATTATTATTATTATTATTACCCAGAGCTTAGTCAAATACATGGCACACTGTAAGTGTTTAAAAATATTATGATTATTATTTTAATAATAATCACTTATTTTGTCCACTGTAGTTATAATTTTTTGTGTTTATCACTCCTTGTGGGTAGAGAGCTTGTTACTTTATTTCGTACTTTCCAAGTGTCTAGTACAGTCCGTTGTGTCATTGTGGATCTCCCCAGCTCAAGGATAGTGAACCGAATGTGAGGGGAAGAAGAGAAACAACAATCCTACCTGATGAAGGACCGGCTCAATTGCAACTAAACACAAATCTAGTCTTTAATGGTACGTTTTGGTAGATCCAAGCTCAGATATAAGAAGTCTAAAATTTGGGATGAGATTGGTCAGAGGTCCCGAGCTGAACAGTGAAATGCCCTTGATAAGAAAGGGGTTCAGTAGAATAACCTCGAGTATCTTGGAGGGAAAGAGCAACTGGTACTTTGCATTTCTTCAGTAAAATCCTCAATTCTGGGGCTGGACGGAGGAAGTATATTTTGATACATTTAATTAGAGTTTCAGGGTGATTCTAGTAGAAATAAGGTAGTAAGTGGTCCATTAGATTTACAAGAAAATAAAAAAAGCAGCATGGCCTGCTGGAAAGAGCATGGAGCTGGGAATAAGAGGACCTGGGTTCTTATCTTGGCTTTGCCAGTTCCTCGCTGTGTAATTTGGGCAAGTCACTAACTTCTCTATGTCTCTGTTTCCTCAGCTGTAAAATGGGGATTAAATCCTACTCCTTACTTCTTAGACTTCTTCCATGTGGGACAGGAATTTGATCCAACTTGATAAACTTGTGTCTATTCTAGGCACATAGTAAGTGCTTAACAAATACCGTAGTGGAAAACAAGTTACCAAATCCCAATCTCCCAAACCTTATCTGCCCAAGAAATCCCTGTAGTTGTACTTTTTAAAAACTAGATCTTGGGAAGTCTATCAAATGAGCGAGTATCTGTTGAGTTGTTAGTAAGGATATTTCTTGAATACCTACCGAGACCTTGGCTCTTGGTACAAATGTAAAAAATAAAAAATAGGGCTCCCATCATTTAAGCCTTATTTGAGTTCATTTCTTTGTGGAGACTTCTGAGATGGCTTTGAGTGGAGTGTAATCCTGCATCGGTGTCGGAGTTTGGACTGGTTTTCTTTCAGCCTTATGTTTCTAACTGTGAATTGGTCTGTGTGTCTTTGTGTAGAGACACAGAGACAGCGATAACACTGATATATTTCATTTCACATTTGGATCCGAGCTAAATAATAAACTAATTTTAACTTTACAATGTAAAATCTGCCATTATGATCTATCTGCTACATTGTGTTGTTTCAGAGTGCTGTTCCTCTGTGGGGTCTAGTACAGCACTATGGCGACCAAGGGCTTTTTTCAGGTACCCTTTAGCGAGGATGAATTGCCCCTACTAACTGTGGAGGATTTGGGCTTATTACATTGCTTTCCCTCGGAGCCAGTGAGATATTTACCCAACAGATTTTATTAAATTTGTACGCATTTATTGTCTGGGCTTTCGCTGTTAATGTTCATGTTCTGTAAAGAAAAATCGCTCATTCAGTTATTACTTTCAGTTTTCCATGTCCTGGTGGCTAAACTAAGAATGCATTCCCAGTTAGTGTTTCAGATAATAGAGAGCTGCCTTTCTAGGGGAAAAAAAAATAACACCATCATAAACTTTTGGAGTTCTCTAGCTTTGAACAGAATATTTGCCCACTGTTGGGTAGGGACCGTTTCTATATGTTGCCAGCTTGTGCTTCCCAAGCGCGCAGTACAGTGCTCTGCACACAGTAAGCGCTCAGTAAATACGATTGAATGAATGAATATTTGGCCAACTTGTACTTCCCAAGCACGTAGTACAGTGCTCTGCACACCGTAAGCGCTCAATAAATGCGATTGAATGAATTTGGGTCTGCAAATTCTCAAGATAAAAGTGTCCCAAGTTTCCACTGGGAAGTAGTGCAGAAGGGTCTATATCTTCGGGTCCTCGTTGGGCCTCGGGGGGTGGGAGTGGGAGGAGGGATGCTCCCAGAAGGAGCATCATGGTCCAGCGCTTAGAACAGTGCCCAGTTCTTAGAACAGTGCTTGGCACATAGTAAGCAGTTTATAACAAATGCCATCATCGTTATTATTACCAACTGTCTGTAGGGATGACTTGGGGGAGAAGAAGGAAAGCAGAGGAGGGCTCGGGAGATGCGGACAGAGAGTGTTGGCGGCGGTGGCCCCTGAGCAGGGTATGGGGGGGGAGTAGGAGGGGAGAAGGGAGAGAGGGAAACAGGGGGAAAAGGATGATGGAGGTGGAAGGGCAGAGATGGGAGAGAGAAGCAGCAGGCCAGAGGGAACCGGTTGTTGGAGCGGATGGACGCTAGGGGGCGCCGAAGCCCTGGAGGAGGAGGAGGAGAATAATAATAATAATAATAATAATAATAATAATAATAGCATTTATTAAACACTATGTTCAAAGCACTGTTCTAAGCGCTGGGGAGGTTACAGGGTGATCAGGTTGCCCCACGGGGGGCTCACAGTCTTAATCTCCACTTTACAGATAAGGGAACTGAGGCCCAGTGAAGTGACTTGAAGTCACACAGCTGATAAGTGGCGGAGCCAGGATTTGAACCCGTGACCTCTGACTCCAAAGCCCGGGCTCTTTCCACTGAGCCACGCTGCTCGGTGGGCTGCAGCGGGAGGGGACAGAGGCCTAGAGAAACTCTTGTGTTGTGTGTGCTTGGGTGTGTTTGTGTGTCTGTGTCTGTCTGTCCCCATCCCCAGAGGTGGTAGGTGCAGGGACTTCCTTGGGGCAGCGAAGGGGATGGGTTTTTAAGCTGTTGGTCCTGGGGTCTGCCTGTGAGCTTCACCTGATGGGAGCTCGCCCCCTCCTCCCTCACCTCCCTTCTCTCCATCTCCAGCCCAGCCCACACCCTCCACTCCTCTGCCACCGCTAACCTCCTCACTGTGCCTCGTTCTCGCCTGTCCCGCCATCGACCCCCGGCCCACGTCCTCCCCCTGGCCTGGAATGCCCTCCCTCCACACATCCGCCAATCTAGCTCTCTTCCCCCCCTTTAAAGCCCTACTGAGAGCTCACCTCCTCCAAGAGGCCTTCCCAGATTGAGCCCCCTTTTTCCTCTCCTCCTCCCCATCCCCCCGCCCTACCTCCTTCCCCTCCCCACAGCACCTGTATATATATTTGTACAGATTTATTACTCTATTTTACTTGTACATATTTACTATTCTATTTATTTTGGTAATGATGTGCATATAGCTTTAATTCTATTTGTTCTGATGACTTTGACACATGTCTGCATGTTTTGTTTTGTTGTCTATCTTCCCCTTCTAGACTGTGAGCCCGTTGTTGGGTAGGGATCGTCTCTATATGTTGCTGACTTGTACTTCCCAAGTGCTTAGGGCAGTGCTCTGCACACAGTAAATGCTTAATAAATATGATTGAATGAATGAATGATGGTCCCTGGCCCTGGATGTGACCCAAAGTCCTCTCCCAGCTCCTCTCTCAGGCGTCTGCCGGTGGTCTTCTAATAATAATAATAATGATGGCATTTGTTAAGCGCTTACTATGTGCAGAGCACTGTTCTAAGCGCTGGGGGGGATACAAGGTGATCAAGTTGCCCCATGTGGGGCTCACAATCTTAATCCCCATTTTACAGATGAGGTAACTGAGGCTCAGAGAAGTGAAGTGACTTGCCCAAGGTCACACAGCAGACATGTGGCGGAGTCGGGATTCGAACCCATGACCTCTGACTCCAGAGGCCGTGCTCTTCCCACTGAGCCACACTGCTGCGGCCAGGCTGGCCCACTTGCTCCTCGGGATGGTGACTTGTCCCTCTCTTCCCCCACCTCCCCCTCGCCCTCCTGTTTTCTTCCTCTTGGGCCCTTCAGTTCTTTGCTCCATTCCTCAACCTCATTTCTCCTGCCTTCCCTGCTTCATCTCTTATTCCTCTCTGCCCTGCCCACTGCCTCTCACACCGCTTCCATGGCCCAGCCCTCGTTAACCTCTTTTTCTCTCGAACTCCTGATCCAGCCTGCCCCTCCTCTGGGTTCCGATGACTTATCCTGTCCATGGGAAGAACCGTCTGCAACCTCGGGAAGCTCCCTGGCATCTGGGGTTGGTTGAGGAGACGAGGCTGAAGTCCCCTGGGATAATGCCATACTTTGTCGACTTGTTTCTCTGGTATAGGATCGGCATAGGTACTGAATACTTCCCGAAGACAAAGTTGAAAGTGAAATTTATTTGATGTAAAATGGTGTTGATTAATTTCCTCCATGAGCCAACTACAGTGCCAACCATGAGAGCAGACCTTCCCGATTCCCTTCTGCTAACCCCAACACAAATGCGCGAAAGGAGCACCTCTTAAAGAGTTCATTCTCTCAGGGACTAGTGCATTTTCCTACATGCCTTAATATCCCAGATCCAGAGATGTACAAAATCAGAAAATCTTTCCTGGGTTCTAAATCCTGACTGACTTCATTCTGCATTAATTCCTTCAATCGTATTTATTGAGCGCTTACTGTGTGCAGAGCATTGTACGAAGCACTTGGGAAGTACAAGTTGGCAACATATAGAGAAGGTCCCTACCCAGCAACTGGCTCACAGTCTAGAAGGGGGAGACAGACAACAAAACAAAACTTGTGGACAGGTGTCAAGTCGTCAGAACCAATAGAATTAAAGCTAAATGCACATCATTAATAAAATAAATAGAATAGTAAATATGTACAAGTAAAATAGAGTAATAAATCTGTACAAACATATATACAGTTGCTGCGGGGAGGGGAAGGAGGTAGGGTGGAGGGGAGGAGGAGAGGAAAAAGGGGGCTCAGTTTGGGAAGGCCTCTTGGAAGAGGTGAGCTCAGTAGGGCTTTGAAGGGAGGAAGAGAGCTATCTTGGCAGATGTGTGGAGGGAGGGCATTCCAGGCTAGAGGGAGGACGTGGGCCGGGGGTCGATGGTGGGACAGGCGAGAATGAGGTACAGTGAGGAGGTTAGTGGCAATGGAGCGGAGGGTGCGGGCTGGGCTGGAGAAGGAGAGAAGGGAGGTGGGGTAGGAGGGGGCGAGGGGATGGACAGCCTCGAAGCCGAGAGTGAGGAGTTTTTGCTTGATGCGTAGGTTGACAGGCAGTCACTGGAGATTTTTGAGGAGGGGAGTAACATGCCCAGAGGGTTTCTACACAAAAATGATCCGGGCAGCAGCGTGAAGTACAGACTGAAGTAGGGAGAGACAGGAGGATGGGAAATCGGAGAGGAGACTGATGCAGTAATCCAGTTGGGATAAGATGAGCATTATGATCACTATTCATGGACTGCTTACTAATTGTAGAGCACCATTCTGGGCACTTAGGAGAGGATAATAAAGACAAAAACCACTATTCCTCACCCCAAGGAATTGGCAGTCTAATGGATGAGCTTCACACCCCCTTCCCCCACCCTCAGCCCTGCTTGTGCTCTACATCTTTTGAAGCTGGCTCCCTGCCTCACCCCCTGCCCTTCTAAGATTAAAAAATATCTGAAAGATACTTTATCTTTTAGAAATTTTGTCTTCAAGGGCAGGGATGGTATCTTCTCCCACTATTGTTCTCTCCCTCTGTCTAGTACAGTGTTATTCACAGAGTGGGAACTCAAATCCTTTTTTTTTTTGGCTTGGGCAATGTTTTTTCACCCCTTTTCCCATTCACTGTTCCCTCATCTTTGCCTGAGAGTAAGGAGAGGATAAAATAATTTTTCAAAAGTGAGATGTATTTAAAATCCAACTCCTACAATAAGCAATTAAATGCCAATCATTATTAGAGACATGTTAACAATGGCAGTTTCGTTATTCAGTCTAGATCTCAGACTACAGGATATTTTTAAACAGAAGAGGGGTATCAATCAGTCATTTTTAAAAAAATCAGTCGTATTTATTGAGAAGCATAGTAGTACGGGAAGCAGCGTGACCCAGTGAATAGAGCACGGGCCTGGGAGTTGGAAGGTTATGGTTTCTAATATCAGCTCCGCCACTTATCTGCTGTGTGGCCTTGGGAAGATCACTTCACTTCTCTGTTACCTCATCTGTAAAATGAGGATTGAGACTGTGAGCCCCACATGGGACGGGGACTGTGTCCAGCTCGATTTGCTTGTATCCACCCCAGTGCGTAGTACAGTGCCTGGCACATAGTAAGCGCTTAACAAATACCATCATCATCATTATTATTACTTACTGTGTATTAAGCACCAGGGAGGGTAGAACACAACAATATAATAGACTCATTCCCTGCCCACGAGAGCAAAACCTCCAGCTCTGACCTATTTAATTAAACACATTGCAAGAAGAATCAAACCGTTTTGCAGTCTCACTGGAATAGAAATAGCTTAAACCTGAAAATAAGAAACTGTTCAATAACATAGGTAGCTGCATCTTGTTAGGGTCTTGTGCTAAACCCTGAAATACTGCCCTTTCTGATGATTTTATGTTCATTACTTAATGGGAATACAAGCCAGCAACGAAGTCCGGGTATTCATTTTCGCTGCGTGTTTGCGGGTGCTATAACTGTTATGCGGACACTATTTTGTGCTTGCTAATTGAACTATGCAAGCTTTATGAGATCATTAAGTTTCAGTGAGCAAACCCAAAATGATCTTAACTTGGGCTGAGATTCATGCGATGATAAACAACTTTAAAAAAATCCCTCTTTTAGAGGCAACAAATGAACTTCTTGAGAATGCCCCAGTGGGTATCCTTGAATAATGTAGGGTCGGTTGACTCGATGTTTCCTTTGCAATTAGGTCCAGTTAAATGTGATTCTTGAGAGAAGCATTAAATACAGCAAGGAGAGCCTCTGTTTACTTAGCTTCAAGGTTCATACATTTCGATTCGCGCTGCGTCTGGATTACGTATTTTGTAAAACATAGAAATAGCTGTAAGAAATGAGAAATTACCCTGGCTGGGCTAATTAAGGATGCTGAGTGGGCTTATCCCTGTACAGAGTAGTTAAACAGCAACTCTGCTTCAAGTCTGTCAGATTTGGTGGGCTACTCTGGTCAGCATTTCTGACTTTTCACTTCAGGCATCAGAGGTTCTCCACAGATTTTGAGGAGCCTATATGCATCCGATTGGGAGCCTCTTCTATAGAGGGCTTTGCTCTTCGCTCTGACATTTGGATGAGGTAGAAAGCAATAGGTTTGCTTATGGGTTTCAAGTGGGCAGTAACCGTGACGACTCCCGATAAACACCCCTGTTTTCAGAATCTGTTGGATGAAACGCGGACATGCCCTTTAGAGTTATTTTTTCCTTTACTTTTGTCCGTAACTGATCGTTCAGACTCAGAACTCCAAGTGGGGTTGGTAGGCAACAGCACGCGGCTCTGTCCCATTTTTCTCAGCTACCCCAGATTGCTCTTAAGATGCCGAGTTTGGAGAAACCTATACCAGCGCTTTTCTTTCCACATCTCACACTGGATACAGTTCACTTCTTTTAGAAGGGACCAAACAAAGCAACCACAAAACAACCCTCACCGCCGCAGCAAGCAAATGAGAGGGGACATCACAAATGGTGCCAAACACCGGTAATGGAACCCTCTCTGCATCTCTGGTTTCCTCCAAAGTGAGCGAGTCAATATAGCATTAAGAATCAAGGCCATTTCGATTGTTTGCCCGTTGTGGCATCAAGGGCAAGTGATGCCATTATTTATTGATTTTCATTTGTCTCGCTTCTCTTCTGCACCTCTACTTTAAATGGTCAGTTAGAGCTCTCACCACTGCAGACTGAAAGCCTCACCATCCCCGCGTTCCCTTCAGATTCTGATTTGTGTGTGATGGTATGATCTAATACAAGACAAATGCCCTTCATCAGGGCCTTTGCCACTGCTGTACATATTCAGACCATTTCCAAACAACTGACAGCACTCATGGGTGTTTCCGTTTAGCCTATCATTAGGGAGAAGATTTTAGTCTTCTGTTGACTGATTGACAAGATGTAATTATGCCTCTAATATGGATGAGATCCTACCTAGAGGACCAGAGATAAGAGGTGCACAGAAAAGCCCTGATTCCACAAATACCATCGAGTCTGGTGAGCCTTAAACCCAGAGAATGTAGACGATATTTCTCTGCTGAACTCATTACCTACCAAACAGCAATCAGTTTGATTAGCTTTATGTACCCATGGTGTCAGTTGATGGCATAAATAATTATGGTCCACTGTCCCATGTTACAGAGTAGGGTGTTACTTGGAAAGAAACGAAAGCCCACGCTCATCAGGTTTGCATTTTATTTCTATCCCAAATGTATTTATGAAGAATAAGTTTAAAAATCAGTTTGGGATAATGCCAACGTGTACTTCCCAAGCGCTTAGTACAGTGCTCTGCACACAGTAAGCGCTCAATAAATATGATTGAATGAATGAATGATAATACTAAGTGTGTTATCTATCCCTCATAAATTCCTTTTCAGGATATGGTTCGGTTGCTTTGAGTAAACTCCGGATGTTCAGGTAGGGCCATGCCCAGGTCTTAGGGGGAGCACCTCAGTGCCAGGCCCGCCAGGACCCTCATAGGTTTGAAGCATAAAGAGAAACCACTGCTTGGATCCTAAAATGATTAGGTGTTAAGATGTAGGACCATAGAGAAAGGGGATGGTTGGGAAGAGGATAAAAAAGGAGAATCAATAGGACAGCCTTTTTAAAAAAGAGGGTAGAGATACTCGGTTTTGGTGGGTGGATTAGACCCAAGGACTTTTTGGCCAGAATTGGATCCAGACCCTTCCACTTCACAGAGTACCCTCCGCTGCAGCCCGCTGAATTTCCATATGCCGCAAAGTCCCGGTTCTGGGCAGGGGGTTATCATCTATTAATTCATTCATTTGGGAGGGTGGGACGCCCCCGCTGAGATGTGAAGCATAGGCTCAGCCTCTGTCGCCAAATCGGGAGCTGAGATTGAGGCACTCCAGAATTGGGAGAGCTGAGCTGCTCAGAGGAGCTGCGCCTTGTTGGTGAGTGGCCAGTCGTATTCTAACCGATCCCTCACAACAGCTAGGGGGGAACTCGGCATCTTCTCAGTTCACTTCATTTTCTTCTCATTTCACTTTTTGTTTCCATCTGTATGCCCCTTACCCTCTCCTCCATTGATTGAAGAAAGGCTGCGTGCATTTTAAATCTTAGCATTTTTTATTCCTGGGGACAAATTCTAATAACTTCACTTTGCTTTGGGGTTCCTTTCCAAAATGTTCCTTTTCTTAGTATGCTTGGTGTAAGTTTCATTCAAGGGAAGAGTTTTTTGAATTTTTCAGAGCTCCTAATTCTTTGTACAGTTTTCTGAAATCCACCAACAATGTAATATTGATGTTGGATTCATTTTTTTTAATTATCACCTCTGGGGAATATTGCTGTACCAGCAAGATGGTAGATTTTTCTTGGGTTAAGTTGGAATTCATAATGACAAGTTTTCTCAAAATGAGAAGAAACCTATCTATTTCATCTCTGCTAATCTTTTGCATTCTACATTTGAAAATAGATTTGCATGTGTGATTTAGGAAAGGGTCTGTTTTTAAGTGATTACCCATTCTTTTTTGAGTGTATTTTTGTAAACAAAACTCACTCCTCAGATTTGCTCAGCAGATCCGTGATGCAACTCTTGATTTCCGAAATGGATTCCTTTCAATTATCAATATAAAATGATAACAATTAAATCGGTATCTTTGCCTTTTGTTGCAGGAAGAAGGTGGGGAATTACCCTTCCCAGCCATTGGAAGGCTATTAGTGGAAGCTTCTTTTTATTGCGATACTTGGTCATTTAAAAGATTTGAGACTCAGAATGCTACTATTCTAGTTTAGGCTGTTAGACCTTTTGTCAGGGTGTGATTTGAGTAGGCTAATGTTGTTGTCTTTTGGGGGAGTCTATCAATACCTTTTCTGTTTTTTTAGTTGTTAAGTCCTTTATGAACTCTGAAAGAAAATATGGGTGATAGTCATAGCATATGTAGACAGCGATTCACATCTCCGTAGACTGCAAGCTGCCATTTTCAAAATAAAGTGACAAGGCAAATATCTCCATTATTTAGGGGTTTATTGTTCCTTAAATATAAATCACTTTTCATTTTTGGCGTTTCCAGTCAATTTTAATCTTGCAATTAGGCTATATTTTGGTAGTATTTTGAGGGGAGGAAGCAATATTCCTAACAAACAACTCCAATTACGCTTTTAAAATGTAAAGGAAACACTGTGCGGTATCAAATATGTAACTCTTCTCAAGTCACACCTCTTCAGTGAAAAGATCAATCAATCAATCAATCATATTTATTGAGTGCTTACTATGTGCAGAGCACTGTACTAAGCGCTTGGGAAGTACAAATTGGCAACATATAGAGACAGTCCCTACCTAACATTGGGCTCACAGTCTAAAAGATGCAAGGAGAGAAGATCTAGATAATGAATGAGTTGCGTGGTGGGAGTAGAATCTAAATCGAATCCTAGTTCCTCTTCAGAGGATATTGGCTGAAGGAGAAATGTACCCCCCACCCCATCTCCCCAAACAACAATCCAGGGTTGTTGTGAATGGATGTATTAATAGCAGCAGCCCGGACAGGTTGAGGAATGGACTGCTCTAGGACCATTCCCGAGGAAGTCACCAGAGAAAAGTTGGTTTAAAAGAACTGTTTTATCAGTTGTCATTTTGGGAACTAGTTCAGTGAATTCAGTGTTCAGTTTAGATAACCAGATTCTGCTTCTGATACGGTCTCCTTTTGAGATGAAGAGGCTCTTTTTCTAATTGACAATATATCATTCGAGCTCTAGCAGTGTGCTTTGGAGAAGAGAGAGGCTCGGGGTCTGCCTGGTGGTGATAACATTCCCTGATAGGGTTTGTGTCTTCAAGTGTAGCGTGGCTCAGTGGAAAGAGCCCGGGCTTTGGAGTCAGAGGTCATGGGTTCAAATCCCGGCTCTGCCAACTGTCAGCTGTGTGACTTTGGGCAAGTCACTTAACTTCTTTATGCCTCAGTTACCTCAACTGTAACATGGGGATGAAGACTGTGAGCCCCCCGTGGGACAACCTGATCACCTTGTAACCTCCCCAGTGCTTAGAACAGTGCTTTGCACATAGTAAGTGCTTAATAAATGCCATTATTATTATTATTATTAAGTGTACTCAATCAAGAAGAATACAATGGCCCAGTACTCTTTAACAGGTCGGCAACTCAGTCAGGAAAAAGGGGGTCAAGAGAAAGATGTGTGTACTCAAGGAAGAGGTAATTGGGACTATTTATATTCTGTATCAGGGCATTAACAGAACCCTATTTGCCTTCTTGGGGATGTGGGATGGGAAACTATTAGGAATCTGTGCTATTCAGTGCTACCTTGCCTAAGAGAGCGTTCTGAAGTAGCACAGAAGCTTTTGTGAAGCGAGGGGCTTTTCCAATCTGAAAGAACCAGCCGTCTTCACAATTGGAAATACATGAATTGACGCATGGTAGAATATGCACTGAAGTCATTCATAGTGGATTTCCTGAAGCTATTTATGAAATATGTCATAACCCACCATTGTATGTGAAAAGAAGGCAACCAACTGAGGAGTAATGCTAGGGGACAGATCTTTGTGTATCTATCAATAGGGCTTTGCCCACTCAGAAAGCTAGTGCTGCATGCTACATAGTAAAGAACTTTGAAGCCTCGCGCTAGGAAACTTAGTACTTTATGCGTCTGCTTCTCAGGCACCTTGAAACTGTGCCATTGAGGAATGTTCTCTGCCTGTCAGAAATCTTCACATTTCCGGCTTAGGAATCAAGGAAAACACAGGAGCAAGATTCTATTCATCAGTGCCCTCCGATCAGGTTCGTAGGTTCAGCGGAGAGAGAGAGTACTGGGGAATGGGAAGTGGGTAAGAAGACTTTAAACGGGTTCACTTATGTCCCGAGCAAAGGGAAGTTTGTACTGAAAATTCAGCAATTAAGCCTCATTGGAATTTGGGGTACCTCAGCCGGAATCTTTGGCTAATAGTCTCAATTCCTGAAAATTGGGGGGATGCAGAGTCCAAGTTGTATGCATTGCCAGACATGCTAAGTTTGCCACCGCATCTGATCAGAGAATTCTCTGGAGCCTGGAGGAAAAAAAAAATCGTTGTTGTATGCATTGCCAGACATGCTAAGTTTGCCACCGCATCTGATCAGAGAATTCTCTGGAGCCTGGAGGAAAAAAAAAATCGTTTTTCCTGCTTGTTAATACTTGGATTTGGTTTGTGTGCTCAGAGACCTTCGAGATAGATAGTTTTATAAACATAAACAAAAGAGCCGTTATTTGGTTTTAAGATCCAGAGATGCCTGAGGAATGACTTAATCACTGTCCTCTTCTTGACAATTGAGGATAGTAGACTCATAGTTGGCTAACTCTTTTGAAGGGCAAATGTATGGAATTACATGTATCTAGCCAACTCAGTAGTTGAAGTTGAAGCAGTAGTAATAATGCTGTTGAGTGCCCACTGCATACAATGAATTGTACTAAGCTTTCCAGAAAAGTACAACATAAGGTGCAAGCTATTTCCAGTGAGATTGACACTGATATTTCCTCCTTACTCCCTCGTTCTCTGATGCTACTACATTTTAAATGCCCCCGTGCTACGTGAGTTGGAGAAGACTGCCCTTCATTCCCCGTCTTTCATTCGTTCATTCATTCAATCGTATTTACTGAGCGCTTACTGTGTGCAGAGCACTGTACTAAGCGCTTGGGAAGTACAAGTTGGCAACATA
The DNA here is from genome assembly GCF_015852505.1 of Tachyglossus aculeatus. NCBI lineage: Eukaryota > Metazoa > Chordata > Mammalia > Monotremata > Tachyglossidae > Tachyglossus > Tachyglossus aculeatus. The sequence continues at coordinate 35,430,698 of NC_052067.1, read as the reverse complement.
TAGAGACAGTCCCTACCCAACAGTGGGCTCATAGTCTAGAAGGGGGAGACAGAGAACAAAACATATTAATAAAATAAATAGAATGAATATGTACAAATAAAATAGAGTAATAAATACGTACAGACATATATACATATGTACAGGTGCTGTGGGGAGGGGAAGGAGGTAAAGCGGAGGGGATGGGGGGGGGGAGGGGGAGAGGAAGGAGGGGGTTTCAGAACTGTGCAAAATGATCATCATTCACCAGGACTGTCTAAGGTTCCAGCCTCCCTGGAGATATCTGGAGCCAAAGGTTTCCACACACAAGACAGTCACTGGTGCGGCTAAACGTCTGCATATCATGGCTGCAGAAAGGTCCTTTGCATTGGCTCCTGCTGCTCCAGGGAACCTTCAGAATAACCTCCAAGCTCTAGACATCACCTTGAAAAGTTCCCCTAAGATGGCCTCATGTTTCTTCCTGTCCCCTCAGCCACTGGTGACATAGGTTGATTTGATATAACTAAAAATTGGAACAGCTGTCTCCTTGGTTGAATATTGTGAGATGTCAGGACCTAGAGATGTGTGGAAGGCAGGTCTACCAACTTCTATATCTATTGACTGGAGTCCAAAATGCTTAAAAGATGAGTGAGAGTGTGTGTGTTTTTGTAAGAGAGACAGAGAGAGAGAGAGGAGGCAAAAATCACTTAGATTTAAAGTGATATTAGGAACGTGTAGTCGAAAGGATTACTGAAATAGTAGCTGTGGGAAAAATGAGTGGTGAGACTTTTTGAGGGAATTCTGTGAAAATTTCAGCCCCACTGATTCCAAATTATCAAATATATGGGGAAGTACCCCCATCTCAAAAAATGCAATCTGTCTCTAGAATGTTGGGCAGGAAATCTTCAGCTGAGTCTGCGCTAACTAGATTCCTTGCCAGATTCTACGTCCTTTTTAAAATTAGCAAGGTTAAAGACCTTCTAAGTTTTTCTAAGTTGCCAACTTGTACTTCCCAAGCGCTTAGTACAGTGCTCTGCACACAGTAAGCGCTCAATAAATACGATTGAATGAATGAATGAAGACAGGCTACCAAAGTTTTCTAGTGTCTCAAAGACAGCAATACACAGATTCATGGAGCTTCTTTTTCCATAATTTGAAAATTTCCAAGTCTAGTTTTTCTAGAAGTTAGTTTGGAGAACACTTCTGGAAATAAAACAAAAGGGTTTAAAGGGATGGAGGGGAGAGAATACTTTCCAGAGTGAATGTTCGGGATGTTATGTGTTGTTCGCGCACTGTCCCCGGATCATGGCCTGAATAGAGCTAAGAGTTTTCCCCAAGGTAAAGTGTTTGAGTTTCCTCCAATCTATAAGGATTTATTTTTGTCCCTATTAATGTAGTTCTTGTCTCTCTTTTCGTTGTTGGCTATGCTATTGGAAGAAATCTCAAATTCTCTTGGTTCAAACTTGTTTTGTCTTAGAAGAGGTGCCCAATGGTCACTTCCAGCCACTCTCCCCTGACCACCTTTGTCCAGTCTCCTCCCAGAATCAATTCTTTCCAAGCCAAAATTCCCCAATGGGTTGAGGGAAGGGAGGGAAGGATTTGAAGAGTGGAAGCTCCTCTGCTTCAAAGATGGAGTGCTTCAGTCAGCCCTGGTCCCACAGCCCGGGTTCTCCTCTAATCTGGTTAAGCGGACAGCTGTTTATCGGTGCACACTGGAATTGCTGGACTGTAGCCAACGGGGCTGAAGCACCAACAAGCCTTAGCACAAATTAAACCCTGTGCTGCTTATTCATTGAAAGGTCAGAATTTTGGGCAAACTGCTGTTGGTAAGGTCACCCTCAATAGTGGGGCCCTGTCCACATTTGTCAGATTGGGAAAAAAACATATTTCTGGTTAGAGGAGGTCTCCATATTTCTAAGTAATAAAGGACTGTAATGCTTTCCGTTGTTTTGGGGATGGGATGGCAGCAGTGGACTGGCAGCTATAGGAACAGACCGAGGCAGCTCCTTCCTTTCTGCCTTTTTGCCACCTCCTCCCGCTAACCCCACACTGAGCCCCCTCCTTCCTCTCCCCCTCCTCCCCCTCCCCCCGCCTTACCTCCTTCCCCTCCCCGCAGCACCTGTATATATGTATATATGTTTGTACGGATTTATTACTCTATTTATTTATGTATTTATTTTACTTGTACATATTTATTCTATTTATTTTATTTTGTTAATATGTTTTGTTTTGTTGTCTGTCTCCCCATTCTAGACTGTGAGCCCACTGTTGGGTAGGGACCGTCTCTATATGTTGCCAACTTGTCCTTCCCAAGCACTTAGTACAGTGCTCTGCATACAGTAAGCGCTCAGTAAATACGATTGAATGAATGAATGAATGAATGAATAACCCCTAGCCTCTAAGATTTCCACTGATGCTTGGAGGGAGTCCATATTAGGTCCCTTTTAAATTTTGTTGGTCCACATGTTTTGTTTTGTTGTCTTTCTCCCCCTTCTAGACTGTGAGCCTGTTGTTGGGTAGGGACCGTCTCTATATGTTGCCAACTTGTTCTTCCCAAGCGCTTAGTACAGTGCTCTGCACACAGTAAGTGCTCAATAAATACGATTGAATGAATGAATGAATGAATGAATGAATGATGTGGGGCAGTGGAAGCTGTGGGAAGCCTAGCGGTTATGGGTGGGGAAAAGGGAGACGACAGAAGGAAGAAACCTAAGAAGTCAGTTCAATCATTACCGAATCCTTTAAGCAGGCTCTCAGTTATGCCTCTAGTTGATACCACCTATGGCTGCAAGTGAAGGAGGCAACACCATTTGGTTCACCCCCACCATAAAAAGCTGGGCAGAAAGAAGCTGGCTGATGCTATCCCTTTGACCCAGAAATGAACCAGAGGGGAGCTAGGATGGCAGCTCTGCTCCTTGTCTTCTGCAGGCAGGATGCAGCCCCTCCCAACCAGGAACTGGTGGGGTCTCCCATCATTCCCGTGCCTCGTTCTTGCCTGTCCCACCGTCGACCCCTGGCCTGGAATGCCCTCCCTCCGCACATCCTCCAAGCTAGCTCTCTTCCTCCCGTCAAAGCCCTACGGAGAGCTCACCTCCTCCAGGAGGCTTTCCCAGACTGAGCCCCCCTTTATCCTCTCCTCCTCTCCTCCCCATCACCCCCCTCCCTCCCTCTGCCTTACCCCCTTCCATTTCCCCACAGCACTTGTATGTATTTGTTACTCTATTTGTACATATTTAGTACTCTATTTTATTAATGATGTGTATATAGCTATAATTCTATTTATTCTGATGGTATTGACGCCTGTCTACTTGTTTTGTTCTGTTGCCTGTCTCCCCCTTCTAGACTGTGAGCCTGTTGTTGGGTAGGGACCGTCTCTATATGTTGACGAATTGTACTTCCCAAGCGCTTAGCACAGTGCTCTGCACACAGTAAGCATTCCAAAAATATGATTGAGTGAATGAATGAAATCAAACCTGTCTCTTGATTTGAGGAGTCTAATTTACCCCTCCCTTTGCTCACCTCTTCTAGTCCCTCCTACCCACCACCATCTATCCATTTTCCTTCCCTCTTATTCCAAGAACAACAAAAAAATAGATTATCCAAATCTCCTTCTTAGTAACAGCATGCTGCTGATGTTTAATATTTGAGTGCTTCCAATGCACAATGTAATGAAACATGCACACAACATGACCCTCAAGGGCGAATTCTCCCTTATCTAGCTTTCCACCTCTACTAACGAATGTGCCACGTTGGAAACAAAAGCCCTGACCCGAGAGTCAGTGAAATCATGCCTGTTAAAGGTCTTGTTTCAAAATATTGTTGTTTTGATTCTTGTTTCTTTGCATGTGGTATTAGCTCTACTTATATTATTCACATCCGAGTCTGATGGGAAGGTTGTTTAAGCAATTTGTCAGGGTCCGAGGTGGGCTATCATAAGATCTTGGGCCAAGGTGGTAGCAGTTTGGGTGGAGAGGAATGGGAGGCTGTGGGAGACAATGTGAAGGAAGAACTGGGAAGATTTGGCAGTAGAAAGCTATATTTTAAGAATAGGAAAGTTGAAAGACAGTGAGGAGTTGAGGATGACACTAAGGTCGCGGGCTTTGGGGATAGAATTGCTGTAAGACTGAAGTAGTACTTCATTCAATTGTATTTATTGAGCGCTTACTGTGTGCAGAGCACTGGACTAAGCAGTTGGGAAGTAGAAGTTAGCAACATATAGAGACGGTCCCTACCCAACAGCGGGCTCACAGTTCCTAGGGGAATTCCCAGTTTAGGGACCACCCAGTGAAGACCCTGTAGGAGGTGCAGGACACTGCTGTTTTTTCATTGACTGCCGATTGGCTCAGTGGAAAGAGCCCGGGCTTTGGAGTCAGAGATCACAGGTTCAAATCCCGGCTCCGCCAATTGTCAGCTGTGTGACTTTGGACAAGTCACTTCACTTCTCTGTGCCTCAGTTATCTCATCTGTAAAATGGGGATGAAGACTGTGAGCCCCCCGTGGGACAACCTGATCACCTTGTAACCTCCCCAGTGCATAGAACAGTGCTTTGCACATAGTAAGTGCTTAATAAATGCCATTATTATTATTATCCTTCCAACCCGCTCAGAAGAAAGCATCTGACCCAAAATCCTATCTTATCCAATTTAGTTCTTGATTTATCTATCTCCTTCCCCTCTCCAAATCCTTAAGTATTTTCCTTTCTTCAGTGGAATGCAACTCTGAGCCCTTTTACCTCCAGGGCTCACAGAATCAACTGGAAACTTCACATGCTGCTTTAAAAAATACAATATGTAATGGGCTTCCATCTCTTCTCCCCTTTCAGATCTAAACTCACAGCTTCTAAGTTCACAACTTAGTTAAGTTCACAACTTCCGACTTTCCCTGTTAAGCATTGGGATCGCCCTTAAATCACACACTTCCTCCTAGGCTGCCTTCAGTCTGCATCCAGGAAGGGTGAATGCATGTCTGTAAATGTCGAAGCACTGACCTAGCGGAGAACATCAAAAGTCAGCCAGCCAGGTAGAAATCTGCTTATTCTTTTTTTAGGAACGCTGCTTCACGGGTGTAAGCATATGGCATTGCTGCCACTTCTAAAGAGCATGCTGTATTTTTTATGAGACTGATGGGAAGGGAGCTAAATGCTCCAGATGTTTACGGAAAAAAAAAAACCTCCTTCAATAAGAATCAGAGCCTGCTTTATAGGTAGGGTGAGGATTTTTAAGGTCTTATTTGAAAAAGCGGACTTTTTTTAAAAAAAGTGCAATTCGGTGTCATTGGATTTTAAAAAATTGGAGTAAAAATGAAGTTTGCACTTCCAAAAATTTGTGTTTGATTTTTATGATTAATTTTAATAATAAAATTCAATAGCAACTGAATGACAAGTGGAATATTGATTGTTCGGTCACATGTGCCATTACAGCTACTGTTGTCAAACACGGCAATATTAAAGCAACCTTGCTCGATTTCGGATATCGGGCTCTGGCGTGAACCTAAAACTTTACAATATCCAAATCTTGCTTTGAGGTGGCACTTTATATTGAAAGAAGAAGAATAAAATTAATATATGGGATAGAAAAAATGGTCAGAGTTGCTAATTACTCATGAAAACTCCAGACTCTTTACAGTCTTGTCCATCCTCCCCCAATGGCACCGCCACCCGCTAACCACACCCCCCCCCCAAATTATAATGCATTCAAAAAAATTATCCCTGCTATCTATCTTGTAATAGGTGTCACTTGGTACTCAGAGACTGAGAGTGGGATTGATTCAGCAGAAACCATTACCACTACAGCAAAAATAATTCAAGTTTATTCCCTGCTGGTGGTAGGACATATCTTCTCCTCTTTAACCCATGCTATGTGAGCAATGTTTGGCAAAGGCTCAGAAGAGGTACACAATTAGGAGATGTGGATTGAGTGGCTTTTCAGAAAAATGATCCAGGCAGTAGAGTGAAGTGTGGACTAGAGAGAAAGAAGTCAGTGAGGAGGAAGGTGGCAGCAACTCTGTATATCCCCAGTGATGAAGTGTTTGGAAGACTAAAAAAGATAAAATATCCACAAGTTGATAATAAAAAATGGATCATTTGATAGATGTGCAAACACTGTGAATGGCTAAAAGACATGGAAGAGGCTAGGAATGGATGAAAAGACCAAATTTAGGTGATATTTTTGCTAACGGCTAACATAACCAAATTCTGTTTGCGTATTATGATAACCCCCGATGCTCTGACTATTAGATCAATCGATCAATGGTATCTTCTAGACTGTGAGCCCACTGTTGGGTAGGGACCATCTCTATATGTTGCCAACTTGTACTTCCCAAGTGCTTAGTACAGTGCTCTGCACACAGTAAGCGCTCAATAAATACGATTGAATGAATGAATTTATGAATCAATTGAGTGCTTACTATGTGCAGAGCAGTGTACTAAACCCTTGGGAGAGTACCGTTCCCAGAATCCTCCCAATTTATAGTAGTGGTATGAGAGAACAGGTATTAGATGTCAAACTGAAGGAGGCAGGAGAGGCTTCAGAATTAGAGTTTGTTTTGAGATTCCCCTTCTGCCTTTGTTATTTCAAAAAGGGATTTGGTTGGCTTGTTATAAGGGGTTTATTCATTCATTCATTTAATCATACTTATTGAGTGCTTACTGTGTGCAGAGCACTGTACTAAGCGCTTGGGAAGTCCAAGTTGGCAACATATAGAGACGGTCCCTACCCAACATTGGGCTCACAGTCTAGAAGGGGGAGACAGACAACAAAACAAAACATATTAACAAAATAAAGTAAATAGAATAAATATGTACAAATAAAATAAATAAATAGAGTAATAAATACGTACAAACATATACATATATACAGGTGCTGTGGGGAGGGGAAGGAGGTAAGGCGGGGCGATGGGGAGGGGGTTTAGGGAATGTTCATTCCTTCATTCATTCAATCGTATTTATTGAGCGCTTACTGTGTGCAGAGCACTGTACTAAGCGCTTGGGAAGTACAAGTCGGCAACATATAGAGACGGTCCCTACCCAACAGCGGGCTCACAGTCTAGAAGGGGGAGACAGACAACAAAACATATTAACAAAATAAAATAAATAGAATAGTAATGAGCCCCAGAGACGCTAAGTGACTTGCCCAGGGTCGCATAGCGGACAGGTGGTGGAGTTGGGAGTAGAATCAAGGTCATTTGATGACCAGGCCCGCGCTCTGTCTACTAGGCCACACTACTTCCCAGTTATTATTATTATTAGTCCTAATTATTATTATCATTATTTTACTGGATGATGTGCAGAATCATTTCCTAAAATGGGGGTTCAGAAGAATGGAAGGGTCATTTCAGCTGACCTCCTGCCTCATCTTCCCGCACATATGATTTTCCATTCTCTGTCTGGTCTTCCTAGGGATTACACATGGGGCTGATAGTCTAAGGAAGGTGGAGGGTGGGTATTCAGTCCCCATTTCACAGATGAAAAAAATCAGCCCCAGAGAAGTTTAGTGACTTGCCCCAGGTCACACAGCCAGCAAGTGGCGGAGTCAGGAATAATAATAATAATAATTGTGGTGTTTAAATGCTTACTATGTGCTATGTACTAATTGCTGGGGTAGATACAGCAAATCAGGTTGGACACAGGAGTCCCATGTGGGGGCTCACAATCTCAATCCCCATTTTACAGAGGAGGTAACTGAGGTACAGAGAAGTGAAGTGATTTGCCCAAGGTCACACAGCAGACCAGTGACAGAGTCGGGATTAGAACTCATGACCTTCTAACTCACAGGTCCATGCTATGCCATGGCACTGTATTAAAACCCAGGCCCTCTGATTCCCACATCCGTGCTCTTTCCGCTATGCCGCGCCGCTGCTTATCTATCTGATATTCATCCTTGCCCTCCCCACAGCACCTGTATAGATGTATAAATGTTTGTACGTATTTATTACTCTATTTTATTTGTACATATTCTATTTATTTTATTTTGTTAATATGTTTGGTTTTGTCATCTGTCTCCCCCTTCTAGACTGTGAGCCCGCTGTCGGGTAGGGACCGTCTCTATATGTTGCCGACTTGTACTTCCCAAGCACTTAGTACAGTGCTCTGCACACAGTAAGCGCTCAATAAATGCGATTGAATGAAGTATGTACAAGAATGTTCCTACAACACTGCTTTTGAAGGTGCCCACAGAAACTGGAGCGGGTTGAGTACAGTGGTACAAGTATTCCTTAAATGAGCTTAACAACTGTAAGCTTTTTGTGTGCAGGAAACATGACTTGAGAGAGCTTCTGTTGTATGTTCCCAAGTGCTTTGAACAGTAAATTATACTCAGTAAATAACATTACTGCCACAGCAAGCTGAGGGCTTGGGGCACTGTCTTGGTAAATAGGTGTCAGCATGGCTTGTTGGGTTTTGCCTAGAAGGAGGCAGAGTGTTTTGATCTGATAAGTCTATTTAAGATTGGTGAATTCCTCACCTAGGAGGTAGCATTTCTCCAATCTACTGCGTATTTCGTAAGGAAAATATCGTTTTACTTAGGTGGCCCAGGGAAATGTTCCCTAGCTTAGAATCATGCGAGGGGCCAGAATTGGACCCATTTATTTTCCCACATTCTCTTACGGTGTTGAGTGGAGGACTATAGGCTGGCTTCTAAATCTGTTTCAGAAATTCTGGGATTATTGTACTCTCCCAGCCCACAGTATTTTTGATTCACGAATGCTACGTCTGACTAATTTTGGGGAAACAGACTCATTATGACCAGAGTGCCGGCAGGAGGGAGAGTGAGGAAGGCCCATTAGAAAGGGTTTAAAACCATATCCACCTTTCAAGTGACTGATATCCACTTAACAGCAAAACAAGGCTGTAACGATGAGGTTAATTAGCATCGTTTGAATCTTTATGCAAACATCAGGGATGTTTATGTCTTTGTGCCTAGGCTGCAATAATAAGAGGCTGTAAGGGCATGGTGGGGGTCAGTGTCACTGTCAGAATTTCCTTTCTATAGTCAGTGACTTTGCAGAGGAGGCCGATGGAGTCAGCGCACCACGTTGTTTTAGTACCATTTCTGCAGAAAAGGATCATTCATGAGGGGAATGTCTCTGGCTGGGGAGGTAAACATTGCCACTTTCCTATATTGTCTGTGGCAATTAAATGGATGAGAAATATTTCCATAACTGATGTTCCCAACTTTCATCAGCATAGGGCACTTCCTTCTCCCCTGTTCATCCAAGAAGAGTAGGGGGTCTTGCTGAAAGTTCCCGGCTTGCCATTTCTGAAAACAATACCACATGAAAGTACTTCTGTCAGGGGCAGTTTATCCTACCCTGATCTTAGCCTCAGCATTTCTTTATGCCGTATTTCTAATACCTACCTGTAATGATATCAGCAATAAAATCAGAAAAGAAAACATTAAAATTGGTACCCACTAAGGCTGACGGATGGAAAAGCAATACCTTCATCTCCCATTCCTTGCCCTAATACTTTATGACACAGTTAAGGTTTTGATGATCCAAAGGAGCAGGGCTGGGCCGATTGCTCCGTAAATTTAATATATTTCTCAGTCAACAATTTAGCACAACTGTTTACAGTGGAATGCCGTAAGTGATGAAGGAAAGATGAAAGCCTTTAAAGGATCTGTGTGAGTAGCTTGAGAATTCTTTAGAAGTTTTAGGAAATGAAGAATCATGAGGCCATCTAGGAGGGTGAGGGGAGGAAGCTGTGCCTTGGATTCTTCTAAGTCATTTTATAAGCTGAAAAAATGTTGATTGATTCATTCATTCATTCAATCGTATTTATTGAGCTCTTACTGTGTGCAGAGCACTGTACTAAGCACTTGGGAAGTACAAGTTGGCGACATAAAGAGACGGTCCCTACCCAACAACGGGCTCACAGTAAGCACTCAGTCAATATGATTGAATGAACTCTGTCATATTGTTCTCTCCCAAGTGCTCTCTCCCAAGTGCTCTGTTCACAGAAAGTGCTCAATAAATATCACTGATGATTTAGGGTGGAAGGCGCCGGGTGGCAGTTTAGCATATGTGAGCTCCTTGTTGGCAGGGAGCGCATCTACCAACTCTGTTGTGTTGTACTCTCCCAAGCGCTTAGTACAATGCTCAGCACACTGAGCACTCCATAAATACCCTTGATTGCAGAGGCTATCAAAACACATTTTTTCCAACTGGGTCAGGGTGCAAAGGGATGCCACGTAGTTCAGGAAGCAGCTGGAATTCATGCCTCTTCATTCTACAAAACGTGCAGGTAACAACAAGAAACATCTTGCTCTGTTTTATTCTCCTGTGGTTTCAACCCTTGTGTTGTTTTGGGAGCGTATCTACCAACTCTGTTGTGTTGTACTCTCCCAAGCGCTTAGTACAGTGCTCAGCACACTGAGCACTCAATCAAATACCCTTGATTGCAGAGGCTATCAAAAACACATTTTTTCCAACTGGGTCAGTTTGCAAAGGGTTGCCATGTAGTTCAGGAAGCAGCTGGAATTCATGCCCCTTCATTCTACAAAATGGGCAGGTAACGACAAGAAACATCTTGCTCTGTTTTATTCTCCTGTGGTTTCAACCCTTGTGTTGTTTTCAGTGGGACTGAATCACATTAGAAAAGATTTAGAAGTGTTTATTTTCTGCATCATAACATAGTTAAACGGGATAACAGTGAATAATTATCAAGAATAATGCCACCTCTACAAGGACCCGCCGTGCCCAGGGATCCAACCAGATGTAAGGCAGGATCCCAAACCTCTAGCCTACTGAAAGAGAGGGTGGTGTCAACCTGTGCTGTCTCTTCAGCACAGATTTGAACAATCTGTTCAGCAGTTGTTGAATTGTTGAACAAACAATTGTTTCAGCAATTCCTCGCTGTAATTTCTGCAGCTCCTCCCAAAGTGAAGAATCCAGCTTCCCGCTTCGGACGAAGTCAGTTCCCTAGGAATTTAGGGAAGAGTGCTGAGGAGCGAAGGCTCCCACAGAACGACAGGACGCTGTCTGTTCTCCTCTCCTGCCCTCTGCCATGGCTTTGGGGTGGGAAGGAAGCTGTGGGGCCCCTTGCTGTGTCTCCCACTTTTTAGACCTCTTTGGGGCTGCCACAAACCTGTCCCCGAGCCCACTAATACTGTCACAGTGACCTCGCAAAGTTCACCAAAGAAGCAGCGTGGCTCAATGGAAAGAGCCCGGGCTTGGGAGTCAGAGGTCATGGGTTCGATTCTCGGCTCCACAACTTAGCTGTGTGACCTTGGGCAAGTCACTTAATTTCTCTGGGCTTCAGTTATCTCATCTGTAAAAATGGGGATTGAGACTGTGAGCCCCACGTGGGACAACCTAATTACCTTCTATCTCCCCCAGCGCTTAGAACAGTGCTTGGCACATAGTAAGTGCTTAACAAATACCATTATTATTATTATTATTATTAACTCCTTGACAACAACAACAGCCTCTACTCCATCCTAATCCAGCCCAATCTCTCAGATGCCTTGGACCACCCTCTTCTCCTGGAAACATCATCTAACTTTAACTTCACTGGACCTCAGACAACTCATCTGTAAAATGGGGATTGAGACTGTGAGCCCCACGTGGGACAACCTAATTACCTTCTATCTCCCCCAGCGCTTAGAACAGTGCTCGGCACATAATAAGTGCTTAACAAGTATTATTATTATTATTATTATTATTATTATTATCTCCTTGCCAACAACAACAGCCTCTACTCCATCCTAATCCAGCCCAATTTCTCAGCTGCCTTAGACCACCCTCTTCTCCTGGAAACATCATCTAACTTTAACTTCACTGGACCTCAGACAACTCATCTGTAAAATGGGGATTGAGACTGTGAGCCCCACATGGGACCGGGACTGTGTCCAACCTGATTTGCTTGTATCCTCCCCAGTGCTTAGTACAGTGCCTGGCACACAGTAAGTGCTTAACAAATGCCACAATTACTATTATTATTATTTCTGATACTGTCCTCTTCTCTTCCTATCTCTCTGGTGGCCCATTCTCAGTCTCATCTGAGGGTTCCTCCTCTGTCTCCCACCCTCTAACTGTGAGAGTCCCTCAGGGCTCAGTTTCGGGTCCCCTTCTCTTCTCCATCTACACATCCACTTCCGTGGAAAACTCATTCACTGTCATGGCTTCATCTACCATCTCTAGTCAGATGGTTCCCAAATCGACATCTCCAGCCCTGATCTCTCTTCTGTTCTGTGGGGTCGTGGCTCAGTGGAAAGAGCCCGGGCTTTGGAGTCAGAAGTCATGGGTTCAAATCCCGGCTCCACCAATTGTCAGCTGTGTGACTTTGGGCAAGTCACTTAACTTCTCTGTGCCTCAGTTACTTCATCTGTAAAATGGGGATTAAGACGGTGAGCCCCCCATGGGACAACCTGATCACCTTGTAACCTCCCCAGCGCTTAGAACAGTGCTTTGCACATAGTAAGCGCTTAATAAATGCCATCATTATTATTATTATTTCCTCCTGCCTTCAGGATACTTCTTCTTGGATGTGCTGCTGACCCCTCAGGCTTAGCATGTCCAAAACAGAGCTCCTCATCTTAATGGTAATTATAATAATTATGGTATTTGAGTGCTTACTATGTGCCAAGGAGAGTGCTAAGTGCTGGGTTGGAAACAAGGTCCACCATGGGACTTAGTCTTAAGTAGGAGGTAAAACTGGCATTGAATCTCCATTTTGCGGATGAGGGAAATGAGGCACAGAGAAGCAAAGTGACTTGCCCAAGGTCACACAGCAGGCAAGTGTCAGAGCCAGGGTTAAAGCCCAAGTCCTCTGATTCCTAGGCCCGGGCTCTTTCCACTAGGCCATGCTGTCTCTCCACTCAAAACCTGTCCTCCCCCGACTAGCCCATCACTCTAGACCCCTTATCGCCATCCTTACACACACTCTCTCTCTCCCTCCCCCATAATCTTGACATTATTCATGATTCATCTCTTTCATTCAACCCTCATATTCAATCTGTCACCAAATTCTGTCGATTCTTCCTTCACAACGTTACTAAAATCTGTCCTTTCCTCTCCATCCAAACGGCTTCTCTGTTGATCCAAGCATTTGTTATATCCCATCTTTCCTACTGCATCAGCCTCCTTGCTGAACTTCTTGCCTCCTCCTCATTCCAGTATATACTTAATTCTGTTGGCCGGCTTATTTTTTCTAAAAGAAACCCCATAGAGTCCATGTTCCCCAGTCCTTTAGATACTCAGGATGGTTGCCCACTCACCTCCACGTCCAACAGAAACTCTTTACCTTTGGCTTTACATCATTTAATCACAACCCAGTACGTTCACTTTGCTTCTCTAACACCAACCTAATGACTGTACCTCAATCTCATCTATCTATCACTTTTTTATGGGATTTAAGTGCCTACTATGTGCCAGGCACTGTACTAAGAGCTGGAGCAGATTTGAGGTAGTCAGGCTGAACACAGTCCATGTTCCACTTGGGGCTTACTGTCTTAACCCCCATTTCATAGATGAGGGAACTGAGGCATAGAGAAGTGACTTTCCCAAGGTTACGTAACAGACAAGTGGTGGAGCCAGGACTGGAACTAATAATAATAGAGAAGCAGCGTGGCTCAGTGGAAAAGAGCCCGGGCTTTGGAGTCAGAGGTCACGGGTTCAAATCCCGGCTCCACCAATTGTCAGCTGGGTGATAATAATAGAGAAGCAGCATGGCTCAGTGGAAAGAGCACGGGCTTTGGAGTCAGAGGTCATGGGTTCGAATTTCGGCTCCACCAATTGTCAGCTGGGTGATAATAATAGAGAAGCAGCATGGCTCAGTGGAAAGAGCACGGGCTTTGTAGTCAGAGGTCATGGGTTTGAATCCTGGCTCCGCCACTAATCAGCTGGGTGATAATAATAATAACAATGGCATTTATTAAGTACTTACTATGTTACTCTATTACTCTCTTTATTAATTACTCTATTTTATTTGTACATATTTATTCTATCTATTTTATTTTGTTAATATGTTTTGTCTTGTCTCCCCCTTCTAGACTGTGAGTCCACTGTTGGGTAGGGACCGTCTCTATATGTTGCCAACTAGTACTTCCCACGCGCTTAGTACAGTGCTCTGCACACAGTAAGCACTCAATAAATATGATTGAATGAATAAATGAATGAACCCAGGTCTTTCTGTCTCCCAGACCTGTGCTCTTTCCACTAGGCCACACTGCTTCCCACTCACTCACATCCTGCCTCTTCCCTGGAACTCCCTCCCCCTTCAATAGCCAAGAGACCATCACTTTCCCCACCTTCAAAGCCTTATTAAAATCACATTTCCAAGAGGCTTTCCCCAACTAAACCCTCATTTTTCTTACTCTCTTTCCCTTTTGCACCACTTCTGCACTTGGATTTGTGCCCTTTAAGCACTTGGTATTCATGCCTGCCTCAGCCCCGCGGTACATATGTAAATAGCTGTAATTTATTTTAATTTTGTCTGTCTCCTCCTCTCGACTGTAAGTTCATTAATAATAATGATGGCATTTATTAAGCGCTTACTATGTGCAAAGCACTGTTCTAAGTGCTGGGGAGGTTACCGTTGTTGGGTAGGGACCGTCTCTATGTGTTGCCAACTTGTACTTCCCAAGTGCTTAGTAAAGTGCTCCGCACACAGTAAGCGCTTAACAAATACGATTGAATGAAAGGTGATCAGGTTATCCCACCGGGGGCTTACAGTCTTCATCCCCATTTTACAGATGAGGTAACTGAGGCCCAGAGAAGTGAAGTGACTTGCCCAAAGTCACACAGCTGACAATTGATGGAGCCGGGATTTGAATCCATGACCTCTGACTCCAAAGCCCGGGCTCTTTCCACTGAGCCACGCTGCTTCTCTGTGGGCAGAGAACATGTCTACCGATTCTGTTGTATCATACTCTCCTAAGTGCTTAGGACAGTGCTCTGCACACAGAAAGAGCTCAGTAAATATGACTGAATTTCTACACCTGGGATTTTCCAGGCACCTGGTTGTCTCTCGGTCAGGAAAATACCTGTGGATGTGATGACCATGATTATGTACCCATCTCCATTCTGCGATGAGTTGTGTATTGCCCTCCTTTTCAGAGACTAGCTCTTCAGAAAGGAGGAGCCAAGTGAGGGTCCTAGTTTTCTAACTAGCTTCCTTCACACCCCCACTCTTCTGTTATAATGATGGCATTTAGTAAGTGCTTACTATATGCAAAGCACTGTTCTAAGCGCTGGGGAGGTTACAAGGTGATCAGGTTGTCCCACGGGAGGTTCACCGTCTTAATCCCCATTTTACAGATGAGGGAACTGAGGCCCAGAGAAGTGAAGTGACTTGCCCAAAGTCACACAGCTGACAATTGGCGGAGCCGGGATTTGAACCCACGACCTCTGACTCCAAAGCCCGGCCTCTCTCCACTGAGCCACACTGCTTATGTGCTGCTTCATCTTGCTAGCTTGTGTCTGTATTTAGAGATTGGAAGATCAGGTGGGGACAGGGAGAAAGTGGCCAGAAGATTGTTTTTCTCTGCTTACTAGGTGCGTATATTAGAAAAAATAAGTGGTGGTATTGATGAGACGTATATTATGTGAGTCTGGCAACAAATTATAACTCATGTTCTCCATTCCTCTTAACCTGAGCCCCATCTGGGGAAAGGATGGAGCCCAGTCTACCCTGGAGCTTAACCTAGTGCTTGGCACAAAAGAAAGGCTTAAAAATGCCGTAATTAACATTATATTAACTAGAGTTAAATTATCGAAATATCTTTAGAGTCTCCAGAAATTGAATCCAGCCTGATTTTAAACAGATGGTTATTGTGGAAAAAAAAATGGAGGGCATATAACTGGCATTTGAAGGAGCGTGGCTCAGTGAGAAGAGCCCAGGCTTTGGAGTAAGAGGTCATGTGTTCAAATCCCAGCTCTGCCCATTGTCAGCTGTGTGATTTTGGGCAAGTCACTTAACTCCCCTGTGCCTCAGTTACCTCATCTGGAAAATGGGGATTAAGGCTGTGAGCCCCCTGTGGGACAACCTGATGACCTTGTTACCTCCCCAGGGCTTAGAACAGTGCTTTGCACATAGTAAGCACTTAATAAATGCCATTATTATTATTATTACTATTATCATTTGGCCTTCTTTTAAGTGTTTTCAAGAACACTGGTTGGCTGATTTTATTTGTTTTTTTTTTTATTTTTCCTTTTTTAAAAAAATAACTGCTTTATTTTAGGTGACCTGTCATGAAACCTTTCTGAGGTTCGGCAAAATTTCACCTGCGTACTTTAATGAAATTATAGTTCCACTAGCAGGCATATACTGTCTCCGTGCGAATGAGAGAGATGGTTTGGGCCGTATGGCTGGGTTGTCCCCCCTCTTCAGCTGTTTTTCTCCTGAAGAGTCCCCAGGGCTGAGTCACTCAAAGAGTGCTAGTGACAGCGCAGAGGAAGAGATAGGCTGGGGTTCCAGCTCTACCATGTCCTTGGCCCCTCTCCCCTAAATCAGTGATATTTGGCTTTAGGGCATAGGGAAGCCTGCTGGAAGTATCCCCTGCCCTTTCCACGCACCCTCCCCCCATACCTCCTACTCATCATCATCAATCGTATTTATTGAGCACTTACTGTGTGCAGAGCACTGTACTAAGCCCTTGGGAAGTACAAGTTGGCAACATATAGAGACAGTCCCTACCCAACAGTGGGCTCACAGTCTAAAAGGGGGAGACAGAGAACAAAACCAAACACACTAACAAAATAAAATAAAAAGAATAGATATGTACAAGTAAAATAAATAGAGTAATAAATATGTACAAACATATATACATATATACAGGTGCTGTGGGGAAGGGAAGGAGGTAAGATGGGGGGGGATGGAGAGGGAGACGAGGGGGAGAGGAAGGAAGGGGCTCAGTTACTCCCCTCTCCGTCTCCATGCTTTAAGCCTTATCATCCAATTGTTCTGTTTTATTTTTGCCAGATGTCTTTGAGAGAAGCAGTATGGCGTAGTGGATAGAACATGATAGAAAGTCATGGGTTCTAATCCCAACTGCACCATTTGCCTGCTGTGTGACCTTGGGCAAGTCACTTTACTTCTCTGTGCCTCAGTTACCTCATCTTCATTCATTAATGATGATGATGATGGCATTTGTTAAGCGCTTACTATGTGCAAAGCACTGTTCTAAGCGCTGGGGAGGTTACGAGGTGATTAGGTTGTCCCACAGGGGGCTTACAGTTTTAATCCCCATTTTACAGATGAGGTAACTGAGGCCCAGAGAAGTGAAGTGACTTGCCCAAAGTCCCACAGCTGACAGTTGGCGGAGCCAGGATTTGAACCCATGACCTCTGACTCCAAAGCCCAGGCTCTTTCCACTGAGCTACGCTGCTTCTAGAAGGACTCATCTGTAAAATGGGGATTGGGACTGAGAGCCCCATGCAGAAAAAATGCTGTGGGTCTCAGTACTTGTTAGTACGTTTTGTTTGTTAATATGTTTTGTTTTGTTGTCAGTCCCCCCCTTCTAGACTGTGAGCCCACTGTTGGGTAGGGACTGTCTCTATATGTTGCCAACTTGTACTTCCCAAGCGCTTAGCACAGTGCTCTGCACACAGTAAGCGCTCAATAAATATGATTGAATGAATGAATGAATGTGAGACTGGGACTGTGTCCAATACAATTTGCTTGTATACACCCCCATGCTTAATACTTGGGACATAGTAAGTGCTTAACAAATACCGCAATTATTATTCAGTGCTTGGAAAGGTGCTTGGCACATAGTAAGCACTTAACAAATACCGTCTTTTTAAAAATATAAATCCACCAGAGTGCTTGGAAGTGAAGACCCTGATGACTACCATTAAACCTATCCCCATCCCCTCACCACCTCTCTTTCTGTCTCGGAGGGGTTGCTAGCCATCAGAGTCTCCAACACCAAGTACTCTCCAAAGAGAGAGGGCAAAAAACGAATAATATATTCAGATATTTAATATATAAATTTAGAGAAATGAGATGTATTTGAATGTGTAAGGTAATGTCAATATATTCACCTGTTTGGCTAAGACTCGAGACTGTACGCTTGTTGTGGGCGGGGAATGTGTCTACCAAGTCTGCACCGTTATAGTGAACTCTCCCAAGCACTTAATATGGTGCTCTGCACACAGTAAGTGCTCAATAAATACGACTGATTGATGGAGACTCTTTAGTCACTGATTAAATTCCACAGTCATTTTTACAATCTTCGGGAAATCATGACTGTGTGATTTCCTTTTAAAAACAAGATGTGCTTCAAGATTTCATAGGGTATTTATTTTAGGGAAGGAATTGACTTTATTGTCTCTCTCAGGGAAGCGATAGCATGGATCCATCAATGAGCAGAGAAGCCCTTTGTTCCTTTCACAAGCCGACATTCTGACCCTGCTCATGGCAGGAAGGAGACAGTTCCTTAGCGCTAAACCTTCAGATTACTTTCTTTCCTTTTGAAGACTTCAAACAAGTGGAAGAAAAGTGACTGACAGGAAGGAAAGAGGCAGGGTACAAGCCAAGGGGGAGGGAGAATTTATCGGGGAGGGATAGAGGGGAGTAAAGTTGACGATCATTTTGGCAATAAACCCCCATTTAATTAGGGTCAGCAGGCCCACTCCTTTGGATTAGTTAATTCAATATCTCCTATCGAATGCCATTTTGAGCTTAAATGCCACTGTGTGAAAGTTTCTAAATTCATCCGCGGTCCCTTAGCTGTCAGCATCTTCTTTTTAATGAGGCCCTCAATTACTACCGTCCATCAAGCAAATTTCAGCTTTCTGAAGATCTCAGGGAAAATAAATGTTAATTACATTTTAATTTAATAATCCACTCCTTGGAAAAACGGACACCGTTTCTGGCAGGGAACGCAGAGGCTGGAGATGGAACTATTATTGAAAGGATTTTGCAGACAGGGTGATGTTGATTACTGAGTGAGCTATCTGGCAGACTCCAATCTCCTGTGGACTGCTTTATCCCAGGCCTCTGAACCCAATAAGGAAGCCATCCTGGGGCGGAAAGCCAGGCTGAGGCATAGTATGGGACTGTTTCCTTGAGAGACTGATGACTCCATCTCTTGACTTTCACTCGGTTGGATTATTTCATCAGCCTACTACTACCAAGAGCTATTGAGAACTCACCTCCTCCAGGAGGCCTTCCCAGACTGAGCCCTCTCCTTCCTCTTCCCCCTCTCCATCCTCCCACCTTACCTCCTTCCCCTCCCCACAGCACCTGTATATATGTTTGTACATATTTATTACTCTATTTTACTTGTACATATTTATTCTATTTATTTTATTTTGTTAATATGTTTTGTTTTGCTGTCTGTCTCCCCCTTCTAGACTGTGAGCCCGCTGTTGGGTAGGGACCGTCTCTATATGTTGCCAACTTGTACTTCCCAAGCGCCTAGTACAGTGCTCTGCACACAGTAAGTGCTCAATAAATATGATTGAATGAATAAATACTATTAATCAATCAATCAATTGTATTTATTGAGCACTTACTGTGTGCAGAGCACTGTACTAAGTGCTTGGGAAGCACAAGTTGGCAACATATAGAGACAGTCGCTACCCAACAGTGGGCTCACAGTCTAAAGTCACAGTCTATTATTACTAGTAATAATAATTGAAATATTGGTTAAGCACTTACTACGTGCCCGGCGTAAGTTATTCTTCTGTTCTAGGTGTTGGGGCAGATACAAGATAACCTTGTATAGATAATACAAGATAACCTTTTATAGATAATACAAGATAATCATGTGGGTTGGATAAGAGACAACCCACAAGGGGTTGACATTTTAAGTAGGTGGGAACCCAGGTATGGAATCCCCATTTTGCGGATGAGGACCAGAGGAGTTAAATGATTTGCCCAAGGTCACACAGCAGCTACGTGGCGGAGCCGGGATTAGAACCCAGGTCTTCTGACTCTGAAGCTTTTGCTCTTCCCACAAAGCCACAGTCTTGTCTCCAGCCTCTCCCCATTTGTCTGTGCACCATGCTGCTGTACGCATCCTCTCGGCATAAATCACGTCTCTCCTCAGTAGTTACCCACCCACTCCATAGCAAGCAGAAATCCCTTACTGTCGGCTTCAAGGCTCTCTACCAACTTTTTCTGTCTGACATAGTAGCATCTCTCTTCACCTTCTCTCCAGCTTATCTTCTTTGTTCCTTCCCAAGATTGCCTTCTAACCGAACGTCTCTCTTGACCCTCCTGCCTCCGACCGTACACTCGCACTGTTTCTGGAACTCTCTTCCCAGCCCATTCCATCAGTCTCCAACTCTCCCCATCTTCAGAGCCCTTCCAAAATCCCACCTCCTACAAAAACTCGGCCCTGATTGATTCAACAGCCCACTGTGGGGTAGGGACTGTCTCTATATGTTGCCAACTTGTACTTCCCAAGCGCTTAGTACAGTGCTCTGCACACAGTAAGCGCTCAATAAATACGATTGATGATGATGATGATGATGATTCACAACACCAGTCACATCCCCATCCCCCCCGCCTTACCTCCTTCCCCTCCCCATAGCACCTGTGTATATGTTTGTACGTATTTATTACTCTATTTTATTTGTACATATTTATTCTATTTTGTTGATATGTTTTGTTCTCTGTCTCCCCCTTCTAGACTGTGAGCCCACTGTTGGGTAGGGACCGTCTCTATATGTTGCCAACTTGTACTTCCCAAGCACTTAGTACAGTGCTCTGCACACAGTAAGTGCTCAATAAATATGATTGAATGAATGAATCAACCCCCACTCCTTAGCACTTACGCATTCCATTCCTTCCTTCAACACTTAGATACCTTTGGATGTTTTAATTTGCATTTTTATTTGCTTATTCAATAATTTGAACTATTCATTCTGATACATTTATACTGCTTTCTGTGCTCTTGCTATTTGTAAGGAGCTTTTATCCATCTCTCCACCCCATAAAATCGTGGAGGGCGATGATCATATATCTTGCTTCTGCTGTAATTTCCCAAATGCTTAGCAGTGCTACACACTCAGTAGGCGTTCAATACACTTCACTGGTTATGATGATGCCTCTTGGCCTTGCTCTCTGAGAAACAGAGCACGGGAGCAGGAGGGGAAACACTGAGATAAGGCTCTGGAGTCAGGTGAAATGTGAGTCAGTGCTATGCTGAAGGTAGAATTCCTTAAGTTATACCATCATGCTATAGGAGAAGCAGCGTGGCTCAGTAAAAAGAGCCCGGGCTTGGGAGTCGGAGGTCATGGGTTCCAATCCCGGCTCTGCCATTTGTCAGCTGTGTGACTTTGGGCAAGTCATTTAACTTCTCTGTGCCTCAGTTACCTCATCTGTAAAATGGGGATTAAGACTGTGAGCCCCACATGGGACAACCTGATCACCCAACTTAGAACAGTCCTTGGCATATAGTAAGTGCTTAACAAATACCATTATTATTATTCTGTGAGCCCACTGTTGGGTAGGGACTGTCTCTATATGTTGCCAATTTGTACTTCCCAAGCGCTTAGTACAGTGCTCTGCACATAGTAAGCGCTCAATAAATACGATTGATGATGATGATGATTATTCTGCTCACATGCCATGAGTGGTTTCTGAAGTATTTTTGCCAGAAGGCACCTGGGCTTGGACCTTCTTGTGATGGGACAGATTGGAGAGCTTTACGTTATTCCTGCTGGCATATAGATTTCTTTTACCCTCTCTCCTCATGTCTTTGTCTCTTGAAGTTATAGTTTCATAAAGGCTAGAACTTGGTCTTTTCTATGTCCATAATGAGCTCTAGGATTCAGTCATTCATTCAATTGTCTTTATTGAGCGCTTACTGTGTGCAGAGCTAGGATCTTACAGTGTGATGAATAAATGATGAATGTTAATCCCGAGAGAAGACACGATAGAATCTATAGGAGAAGTGAGTAATTAAGACAGCTATGTGACAAGATTCTTTGCTCTGAAAGATTGTCACGCTCTTAATCTTCTGAATTGACTTGCTTATAATCATTACAAAGAAAGAACCCAGGCCAAAATGATAGCGTCTTGTCTCGATGCTCAGGAGACTGGTTGGAATGGTGCCATTCCAGAAGTCAGGAGAAGAAGGTCCTAGCATCACCATGGACTGCTCTGTGGTTTTGAACAAGTCGCTTCTCAAACCATTAATCAATCAATCAATATTAGAGCGTTTTGCATCTGCCACCACAAAACTCAAGCTCCTTGTGGGCAAGGACTGTGTCTCTTCTTTTGTTTTACTTTCCCAAGTGCTCAGTGCAGTGCATTACGCCTAGCAGGCATTCGGTACTATATTACTGCCATTAAAACCATCTGTCAGTCAATCAGTAGTATTTATTGAGCCCTTACTGTGTGCAGAGCACTGTCCTAAGGGCTTGGGAGAGTACAATATGACAATAAAACAGGCACATTCCCTGCCCACAATGAGCCTACAGTCTAGAGGGGTGGCGTCATTTATGCCAAAGCGTGTCCAGCAAAAAGGCAAGGAATAACAAATTCCAGGGGCATCAACCTTTGCTTCCAAACACTTAGTATCATGTATGTTAGGATCCAGATGAAAATACTTTCGTTTTCTGATCAAAATGATTGCTGTTTATATTGTTCATTGTTTATTGTTCATTGTTTATATTCACAATAATCTTCCGAGTTTTTTTCATTTGTAGTGTATTGTTTAAAATCAACCGCACTGCTGTCATTATCTATAGGAGGAGGAATTCTTCATGTTTGAGAGCTCTGCTGAGATTTCCTATTTCTAATGGTTATAAATTAATATACATGGCATTTCCAGATACTCTAATCACATAATCACATATTACCTGTATATATGTATATATGTTTTTGCGTATTTATTACTCTATTTATTTTACTTGTACATATTCTATTTATTTTATTTTGTTAATATGTTTTGTTTTGTTCTCTGTCTCCCCCTTCTAGACTGTGAGCCCACTGTTGGGTAGGGACCGTCTCTATATGTTGCCAACTTGTACTTCCCAAGTGCTTAATACAGTGCTCTGCACACAGTAAGCGCTCAGTAAATACGATTGAATGAATGAATGAATGAATAATCCTGGGGTTAACCTTGTTGCCCTTATTTGTGCTTTATCCAATGTGAAGCAGAATTGGAGTTAGCAATATGGTAATCAGGGTTTAAAATTTTTCTAACTCAAGAAAGAATCAAACTACAGGCACAAGAAGGCAGTACAATTTTTAGTGAATAATGGTCGTGACACACATTCATGTAAAGCATCTGATTTTGCAAGCCATCAAGTCACTTTTGCCAGATAATACCTTAAGGTAGAGTCAGTTAATTTCTTCTTCATTTCTTAATCCTGACTCTCCTGAGTAGTGGTTTACACAATCCCTTCTTAATGGGCAGCAAACTACTTCCCGGGATGAAAGATTATTTACAAAATACACGTCCTCCAATAAATGATTTGTGGTGACGCTACTCCTCAAATAGGCAACTGTGTTAGGAAGTCTTACCTTGCCTTCATTCATAATTATCAGTCAACTATATTTATTGAACACCTACTGTGTGCAGAGCACTTTACTAAGAGAAGCAGCAGGCTGTAGTGAATAGAGCGCGGGCCGCGGAGGCGGACGGTCATGGGTTCTAATCCCGGCTTGTCTGCTGTGCAACCTTGGGCAAATCACTTCACTTCTCTGGGCCTCGGTTACCTCATGTATAAAATGGGGATTGAGACTGTGAGCTCCACATGGGACAGGGACTGCTTCCAACGCCATTTGCTTGCATTCACCCAATTGTCTAGTACATTGCCTGGCAAATAGGAAGCGCTTAACAAATGCCACAGTTACCATTATTATTAGAGAGGGAGACAGCCTTTAATATAAATAAATAATTACGGATATGCGCACAAGTGCTGTGGTGCTGAGGGAGGGGTGAACAAAGGGAGCAAATTAGAGTGATGCAGAAGGGAATGGGAAAGAGGAAATGAGGGCTTAGTTAGGGAATTCCTCTTGGAGAAGATGTGCCTTCGTTATGGCTTAGAAAGTGAAGAGAGAAATTAGTCAGATATGAAGAGGAAGGGTGTTCTGGGCCAGAAGCAGGATGTGGGTCAGAATTGCCGCATATATGGCCATAATATATCCAATCATATTTATTGAGCGCTTACTGTGTGCAGAGCACTGTACTAAGCGCTTGGGAAGTACAAGTTGGCAACATATAGAGACGGACCCTACCCAACAACGGGCTCACAGTCTAGAAGGGGGAATATATGGGATCATTCATATATTGAGAAGCAGCATGGCATCGTGGATAGAACACAGGCCTGGGTGTTAGAAGGTCATGGGTTCTAATCTTGGCTCCATCACTTGTCTGCTGTGTGACCTTGGGCAAGTCACTTTACTTCTCTGTGCCTTAGTCACCTCATCTGTAAAATGGGAATTGAGACTGTGAGCCCCATGTGGGACAGGGACTGTGTCAAACCTGATTTGCTTGTGCCCACCCCAGTGCTTAGTTCAGTGTCTGGCACATAGTAAGCACTTAACAAATACCATAATTATTATTAATTATTATGGGGCTCTGTCTTAATCCCTTTTGTACAGATGAGGTAGCTAAGGCACAGAGAAGTTAAATGACTTCCCCAAGATCATACAGCAATCGAGCGGTGGAGCCACGATTAGAGCTAGGTCTTCTGACTCTCAGGCACATGCTCTTTCCACTAGGCCATGCTGCTTCTTAAAGGGATTTTATTCAAATACTTAATATTTTATATTCAATATGAACATTAAATAAACATCGCACTGCTGATTGGGGTGATTAGTCTTGTGTGAGGTGGGGTTGTAATGCCGATGTGCGATTATTCAAATTCCAGCTCCACAAATTGTCAGCTGCGTGACTTTGGGCAAGTCACTTCACTTCTCTGAGCCTCAGTTCTCTCATCTGTAAAATGGGATATTAAGACTGGGAGCACCCCGTGGGACAACTTGATCACTTTGTAACCTCCCCAGCCCTTAGAACAGTGCTTTGCACATAGTAGGTGCTCAATAAATGCCATTATTATCTTCTAGACTGTGAGCCCGCTGTTGGGTAGGGATGGTCTCTATATGTCGCCAACTTGTACTTCCCAAGCGCTTAGCACACAGTAAGCGCTCAATAAATATGATTGAAGGAATGAATGAGTGATTTGCCATTTTGCCCAGTACTAGTAACAATTGGCAAAAGACACACGGACCCAGCTCTCAAACCTAAATGAGAGGTATTTGAGGGTAGGTTCATATTTGTTAAGCACTTACTATGTGCCAAGCCCTGTTCTAAGCGCTGTGGTAGATACAAGGTAATCAGGTTGTCCCGTGTGGGGCTAACAGTCTTCATCCCCGTTTTACAGACGAGGGAACTGAGGCCCAGAGAAGTTAAGTGGCTTGCCCAAGGTCGCACAGCTGACAAGTGGCAGAGGTGGGATCTCCTACAGGTGGTCAGGACCGAGGCTCCCGTCTCCCTCAGGACTCCCCACCTCTGTCCCCGCCTTTCAGCAGTGAAGGTTGGTCTTTGGCTTTTGCTGTAACTGATGCTCATAAAGCCTCTCACTGTTTTCACCCCTGTCTCTTCACCTACTGGAGTTGGCGGCAACTCCAACTCCATGTTGGTTTGGTTGTTTGTTGTTTGTCCATGTATGTTTGGTTTTGTTCTCTGTCTCCCCCTTTTAGACTGTGAGCCCACTGTTGGGTAGGGACTGTCTCTATATGTTGCCAATTTGTACTTCCCAAGCGCTTAGTACAGTGCTCTGCACATAGTAAGCGCTCAATAAATACGATTGATGATGATGATGATGAACTATGCTCAGGAAGAGCTACTTTACCATCGATCGTGCCAAACCCATTGAACTCTTTGCTACTATTAAACGGCATCCCTCCCCTCACGACGTAGATTGTAGGAAACAGCTAGGGCAGGAAGACCAGTGTACTGTAAACAATGTGTTTTGTTAATAAGTACTCTTCTATTAATTTAAAAACCACGACTAACCCCCAAATTTCACATTTTTTTATCACCTGAATACGGAAGTCAACATTAAATGGTACTGGGTTTTCTGCTGTTGGGCAGGAGTTGTCCAGTGAGAGTACAGTATGACAAACTGAAAAATGCACCTTCAAATCAGCAGTTAAGTGGACATCTACTTTATTTATATATACTAATATTTGTCTACCCCTCTAGACTGTGAGCTCATGGGCAGGAGATGTGTCTTGCCAACTCTGTTGTATTGTCCTCTCCCAAGCACTTAGTGCAGTGCGCTGCACACAGTAAGCGCTCAATAACTATTATTGATAATTATGGCTGAAATCCAAGTCCCTTTGGGGAGAGGCTTCCAGTCAAAGGCTCCTTCCCCCACTGAGAAAGTAACATCAGTAGAGCTAGAGAAGCAGCGTGGCTCAGTGGAAAGAGCCCGGGTTTGGGAGTCAGAGGTCATGGGTTCTAATCGCAGCTCTGCCAGTTGTTTGGGCAAGTCACTTCACTTCTCTGGGCCTCCGTTACCTCATCTGTAAAATGGGGATGAAGACTGTGAGCCCCACGGGGGACAACCTGATCACCTTGTATCTGCCACAGTGCTTGGCACATAGCGCTTAACAAATACCATCATTATTATTATTACAGAGGGAAAACTGGGAGAGATACTTATTGCAAGATGGCACATTGAGCCTGAGGCGGGACGATCTTTGCCATTTCTTTGCCATCTTCTGCTCTCCCGGTTTTCAACACTGGTAGAGCCAACGGATGGAATTGAGTGTTCTCCAAACAGTAGATCTTGAACTCGGATGGGAAGGAGTTACACCGGAGATGAGAGAAGTGTGGAGAAGTGCAGCTATTTCTCAGAGGTTATTTTTTGAACATCCAGGAAACCTTGGGAAACGAGCCGGGGAGTCGTGTGTGAAACAAGTCTTCTCGAGAACCTCTTGTTCTTTGTGTTTTGTTGGAATCGTACACTGAGTCATTGGAACAGCTGGGACTAGAAATGGTGTATCCAGGGTTATAATCATGGCTCTAGAACACTAACCCATAAGAACTAGTTCCTGAGCCCATTTAATCCCTCCACCACACCCACCACTTTGCTGGCCTGGGCTATTTAAGTAGAGCTTTAAGCCCCCAGGTAGGGACTCTATAATATTTATAGGATTTTTTAAGAAGCCAAACATCCTTTCAGTTTACACTAGTTCATCTTCAGTAGTTCAAAATCAGGCTGAGAAGGAGGAAAAAAGGAACAAAGACTCTGAGCCCACTGTTGGGTAGGGACCATCTCTATATGTTGCCAACTTGTACTTCCCAAGCGCTTAGTACAGTGCTCTGCACACAGTAAGTGCTCAATAAATACGATTGATTGATTGATTGAACAAGTGGAAAAGGCATTGTTTTTCCCTTTGTGTTAGGAATCCTGAAATTATTCACTTTACCACTCCTCAAAGTGGAAACACCCGGTATATAGTAATAATAATAATAATGATAGTATTTGTTAAGCGCTTACAATATGCCAAACACTGTTCTAAGCGCTGGGGTACATACAAGGTAATCAGGTTGTCCGATGTGGGGCTCACAGTCTTAATCCCCATTGTAAAGATGAGGGAACTGAAGCACAGAGAAGTCAAGTGACTTGCCCAGAGTCACAGAGCTGATAAGTTGTGGAGCTGTGATTAGAACCCATAACCTCTGACTCCCAACACCATGCTCCTTCCACTAAGCCATGCTGCTTCTATTCAGTAAATAATTACATTTTACAACCCAATTGCTAATTAGACCCAAATTTAATTAAAAATTAACAATAGAGGGAAAACAGATATGATACCTCTGGTTTATGAAGAAGCAGCATGGCCTAGTGGAAAGAGCCCAGGCCTAGGAGTGGCTCCACCACTTGTCTGCTGTGTGACCTTAGGCAAGTCACTTCATTTCTCTGTGCCTCAGTTTCTTCACTTACAAAAGGATTAAACCCCACTTTCTCCTATCTAGACTGTGAGCCCCATGTGGGACAGGGACTGTGTCCAAAGTGTTAACCTTGTATTTACCCCAGTTAGCACTTAATGAATACTCTTATTGGTGTTAATATCATTATTATTATTATTATTTCTGACCACCCTCTTCCCATGGTAGAGAATTTCTTCAAGGTGTGAGGCTGTGTGTGATAGGTGAGAGAGATGACAGCTCTAAGAGAAGTAGTGTAGCCTAGTGGAAAGAGCTTGGGCCTGGGAGCCCAAAGGACCTTTGTTCTAAGCCCAGCTTTCCCACTTGTGTGCTGTGCGACTTTGGGCAAGTCGCTTCACTTCTCTGGGCTTCCGTTACCTCATCTGTAAAATGGGGATTAAGACTGTGACCCTATGTGGGACAGGGATTGTGTCCAACCTGATTATCTTGTATCTACCCCAGTGCTTAGTACAGTAGTGCTTAACAAATACCACTATTATTATTATGATATTAATTAATTATAATTATATATTCTATATAATAATATAATTAATAATAATAATAAACAACACCCCAAAGTTAGGGATGGAGCAGGAGGAGAGCTCAATGGCTAGTCACTGCTATCCATCTCCCGCCTTCCAGAAAAATGGGAGCTACCCAGTGTATCATTGGGCGATACCCAAATATTAATTGGGGTTCATCCAGTCTTGCTCCAGCCTTGATCCAATTCTCAGATTCCATCACTAAGACATTGCCCGACTATTCTAGTCTCCATTTGTTTCTGTTTCTATCCCTCTCCCCTCTCAGTCAATAATTAGTTGATGGACATTTATTGAAAACCCACTATGTACAGAAAACTGAACTAATAGTACCCAGCCCTTCATATTGGAATTTCCAGGAACAAGGAATTGCTTCAGAGAGCCTAATTGGTGATCATTATTTTGTGTCTGCTGTCTTTTTTAAAAAATGGTATTTTGTTAAGCGTTTACTACTTACTAAGCCATTGAGGTAGATGCAAGGTGATCAGATTGGACAAAGCCCCTGTCCGACATTGGGCTCACGGTCTTAATCCCTATTTTACAGATGAGGTAACTGAGGTGCAGAGAAGTGAAGTGATTTGCCCAAGGTCACACAGCAGGCAAAAGATGGAGACAGAATTAGAACCCAGGTCCTTCTGACTCCCCGTCCCATCCTCTATCCACTAGGCCACGTTACTTCGCTTGTTAGGCTTTCTTAGGTGACCATGGTCTGACTGCCTGGAAATCAGAGAGTAAGAACAAACTTCAGTCAAGATCAGATCAATTTGGGATGTCTTGCTCCCTCCGGGGCTGTTGTTCCTCTAAAACCCTTTTTCTATAATAAGAATAATAATAATAATAATAATAGCATTTATTAAGCGCTTACTATGTGCAAAGCACTCTTCTAAGCACTGGGGAAGTTACAAGGTGATGAGGTTGTCCCACTGGGGGCTCACAGTCCTAATCCCCATTTTGCAGATGAGGTAACTGAGGTGCAGAGAGGTGAAGTGACTTGCCCAAAGTCACACAGCTGACAAGCGGCAGAGCTGGGATTTGAACCCATGTCCTCCAGCTCCAAAGCCCGGGCTCTTTCCACTGAGCCATGCTTCTATAAAATGGGGTGTTGGAAAGAATGATGAATGAAAATAATTTTGAAAATATAAATCATTTGTCTCCAAATTCTGGGACTCTTCTCCCCCTTAATAATAATAATAATAATGCTGATGGCATTTATTAAGCACTTACTCTGTGCAAAGCTCTGTTCTAAGCGCTGGGGAGGCTACAGAGTGATCCAGTTGACCCACTGGGGGCTCACAGTCCTAATCCCCATTTTACAGATGAGGTAACTGAGGCGCAGAGAGGTGAAGTGACTTGCCCAAAGTCACACAGCTGACAAGTGGTGGAGCTGGGATTTGAACCCATGACCTCTGGCTCCAAAGCCCGTGCTCCTTCCACTGAACCACTCTGCTTCTCCCCCTTCTCTTCCAGATTGACCCCAACCCAACAACTTCAGTGGGCAAAGCATTTTGCCTGTTGCCAGTCCCCACCCTTAACAGCAGAGAATCACTGGAAATGACTTTCTGGAAACCCCGAGTACATTTCTGTAAAAGAAATGCATTTATATTCCATTAAATGATAAGGCATATACTAGCATCCTGGCACTGTTTGCCCCACTGTAGCTTATCACTGCACACGCAGCGGGCCGTGAAAATCCCCATGCGGGTTTCTCAAGCAGCTGTTCACGTAAGTCAGCGAGCCGGGTGGGTGCGTGTGTCCTGCCAAACGGAGAGCAGCTGCTCTTCTGAATTGGGATAGATCAAAACTGAGAAGAGAATGTTAAACCACGTAAAGTGATGGAACTGAAAAGGAAAATGCTATTTCTTTACTGTCATTGTAATTAAGGCCAAATGGAGCCACTTACCCTATGGTTCATCCTCATTGAATCCTCTATATGTTTTTTATATATATAGTGGAAAGAGCCTGGGCTTGGGAGTCAGAGGTCATGGGTTCAAATCCCGGCTCTGCCACTTGTCACCTGTGTGACTTTAGGCAAGTCACTGCACTTCTCTGGGCCTCATTGACCTCATCTGTAAAATGGGGATGAAGACTGTGAGCCCCCGTGGGACAACCTGATCACCTTGTGACCTCCCCAGTGCTTAGAACGGTACTTTGCACATAGTAAGCCCTTAATAAATGCCATCATTATTATTATTATTCTCTGAGCCTCATTTACCTCATCTGTAAAATGGGGATGAAGACTGTGAGCCTCCCGTGGGACAACCTGATCACCTTGTGACATCCCCAGTGCTTAGAACAGTGCTTTACACATAGTAAACTCTTAATAAATGCCATCATTATTATCATTATTCTCTGGGCCTCATTTACCTCATCTGTAAAATGGGGATGAAGACTGTGAGCCCCCCGTGGGACAGCCTCATCAACTTGTATCCTCCCCAGTGCTTAGAATAGTGCTTGGCACAAAGTAAGCACTTAACAAATGCCATCATTATTATTATTATTACATATGTGTGTGTGTTATATAGCCGGGAAGCAGCATGGCCTGAGGACAAGAATACGGGCTTGGAAGTCAGAGGACGTAGGTTCTAATCCTGGCTCTGCCACTTTTCAGCTGTGTGATCTTGGGCTAGTCATTTCACTTCTCTATGCCTCAGTTACCTCAGCTGTAAAATGGGGATTAAGACTATGAGACCCATGTGGGACATGGACTGTGTCCAACCTGATTACCTTGTATCTTCCCCAGCGCTTAGAACGGTGCCTGGCACATAGTAAGTGCTTAACAATTATTATTATTATTCTCATATGGACCTCCATGACATCACTGATAACAAAGTATCTCTGGTAATAACCCATTTTTATCTGCATTACCTACAGAGAGGAAACCAAGGTTCGTTAAGCAGATGCACACACCTTTCAAACTCTTCAGAAATACCGGTGAAAGTTTCACAAGTGTCCATACAAAAACATTTCGGTTGGAGGGAACAGTTTTTCAGAAGATGCTGAATTTCCCTTTGTAAAACAGCATGACTGCTGAATCGCTTTAATTGTGTGCATGTGTGTATAAAGATATATCTTTGTAGAATTCTGCTGACATGGTTTTGCAAAGTTGCTGGTTTATTAGCGAGTCTTCCATTATATTGAAGTCAGCTGACATATGCGACCTCTCTGAAAATTTCATTATACTAAATTGCGCCCATTCCCAAGTATGATAACTGGGCTGAAGAGTGATGATTAAGCTGCCAAATTTCATTAACGGCACCCAAGCCTCTAGCTGTATTGGTGCGTGAGAACATTCCTATTTGCTTATCCAGTTCGATTTCCACCTCCTACATTTGTTACATTAATCTTTTCCACATTTCTGACTGATGTTCTTGTATTCTTTAAAGAAAGCAATAATTCCCACTTTCATTGTCTTTATCTCCGTCCTCACCCTGCATCTATAAATAACTTCAGACCAGTAACCTTTTCCCGTCACGGATAAATGAATAATTAAAAACCCCAAAGGAGGACCCGTGGATTAAATTAGGCACTTAATTTCTTCAAAAATACAGAGAGCATTTTATGGTGTCTTACGCAAATGAGTCACAATTACTTCATGGTAGAAATGGAGAGCTTTTTGTTTGATCGGTGCTGAAAAATGCTCAATCATTGCAATTTCGAATCAACTCTATTCCTGAATATCAGGTGTTTAAATGCGGTTTACTATTCATCTCTGATAAGTCTAGGAACCGTGTCTGCCAGACACTTCAATCAATCAATCAATCATATTTATTGAGCGCTTACTATGTGCAGAGCACTGTACTAAGCGCTTGGGAAGTACAAATTGGCAACATATAGAGACAGTCCCTACCCAACATTGGGCTCAAAGTCTAAAAGGGGAAAAATTCTGCATTTGTATTTTACTTTTGATAGCTTGCATTTGTATTTTAGTTTTGATAGTTTAACATTTATATTATTGTTTAATCAGTCAATTGTATTTACTGATTGCTTACTGTGTGCAGGGCACTGTACTAAGCAAAAAAAGAAACTTGTTCCTGAAGGCACTAATACCTCTAACCTTGTTTTGGACAGGGAATGTGCCTGTTAATAATGATGGCATTTATTATACACTTGCTATGTGCAAAGCACTGTTCTAAGTGCTGGGGAGGTTATAAGGTGATCAGATTGTCCCACGGGGGGCTCACAGTCTTAATCCCCATTTTACAGATGAGGTAACCGAGGCACAGAGAAGTGAAGTGACTTGCCCCAAGTCACACAGCTGACAACTGGTGGAGCTGGGACTTCATATGCTTAGGTAATTTAGTAACCGGTGTTGCACCTCCGCCCTCCTCCTCCTCTACTCCAAGAGGCCTTCCCCTCTTTTCCCTGGCTCGCTCTCCCTTCTGTGTTGTCTATACACTTCGATCTCTGACCTTCGGACGCTTGATAGCCTCCCCAACCCCACAGCACTTACCTACATATCGATAAATTATATATTATAATCTGCTCATTCATGTTAATGTCTGTCTCTCCCTCTAGACTGTAAGCTCCTTGTGGGCAGGGAAATGTTGTGCTCTCTGAAGTGCTCAGTACAGTGTTTTGCATATATTAGGCACTTAGTGTGTATAGAATTAATTCCAAGAGGCCTTCCCAAACTGAGCCCCCTTTTTCCCCTCCTCCTCCCCATCCCGCTTGCCCTACCTTTTTCCCCTCCCCACAGCACTTGTATATATGTTTGTACAGATTTATTACTCTATTTTACTTGTACATATTTACTATTCTATTTATTTTATTAATGATGTGCATTTAGCTTTAATTCTGTTTGTTCGGAGGACTTGACACCTGTCCACCTGTTTTGTTGTCTGTCTCCCCCTTCTAGACTGTGAGCCTGTTCATTCATTCATTCAGTCGTATTTATTGAGCGCTTACTATGTGCAGAGCACTGTACTAAGCGCTTGGGAAGTACAAGTCGGCAACATCTAGAGACGGTCCCTACCCAAGAACGGGCTCACAGTCTAGAAGGGGGAGACAGACAACAAAACAAAACATGTGGTCAAGTGTCAAGTCATCGGAATAAATAGAAGTAAAGCTAGATGCACATCATTGATAAAATAAATAGAATAGTAAATATGTACAAGTAAAATAGAGTAATAAATCTGTACAAACAGATATACAGGTGCTGTGGGAAGGGGAAGGAGGTAGGGCTGGGGGGATGGGGAGGGGGTGAAGAAACAAGGGGCTCAGTGTGGGAAGGCCTCCTGGAAGAGGTGAGCTCCCAGTAGGACTTTGAAGGGAGGAAGATTCCTTGTACCCCGGACTCCCGCTGCCCGTTGTTGGGTCGGGACCATCTCTATATGTTGCCAACTTGTACTTCCCAAGCGCTTAGTACAGTGCTCTGCACACAGTAAGTGCTCAATAAATACGATAGATTGATTGAATGAATGAATGAATTGATTGCTGCACAAACTGCCCCTAAGAGAACATGGAATAAGATAATATAAGGTGATCTGAACAAACAACTAGCATTGAATTCATTCCCTTTGTTCTGAATGGACCACGCCTTGTCCATCATTTACAATAGGAAACTTCATCACCCAGATACATGGTTTTGAAATTGAAAATAGTAGTTATTGTAAAAAAAGAAAAAGTCCTTGTTTGCCATGCTTTCCCTGCTGATGGACACTTCATGCCTGGGGGGCATGAAACCTTGCCCCTAAAAGCTGAGTTTTCTTTGAGCATGGATCCATTTTTCCATATGGAAGTGTATCTTATTGAAAACCTTTGCAAATTAATTTGTTTAAAGATCTGCGAAGGGTAGAGTTCATATTTCCTCACTGGAACTTGAATGCAGCAGGAACATTCATTTGTTGATGTAGGATAGGAGCCTGGCCTATCCTGGCTTTGCCACTTGTCTGCTGTGTGACCTTGGGCAAGTCGCTTAGCTTCTCTGTGCCTCAGTTACCTCATCTGTAAAATGGGGATTAAGACCGTGAGCTCTACGTGGGACAGGGACTGTGTCCAACCTAATTATCTTGTATCTACCCCAGCGCTTAAAACAGTGCCTGGCACATAATAAGCACTTAACAAATACTGCAATTATTATTACTGTTATTACTATTGTTATTTATGGACGGGCCATATGGGTGAATCATTTTTTAGTTCTTTCTGTTCATGTTTTTCTTTTTGACAAGCACTCTGCAAAATACTTTAGAAACAACCAACTCCTCAATCAGTAAATAAATGGTGTTTCTTGAGTGCCTTCTGTGTGCACAGCATTGTTCTAAGCATTTGGACAAGAACAACAAGAACCTGTATATATGTATATATGTTTGTACGTATTTATTACTCTATTTATTTTACTTGTACATATCCATTCTATTTATTTTATTTTGTTAGTATGTTTGGTTTTGTTCTCTGTCTCCCCCTTTCAGAGTGTGAGCCCACTATTGGGTAGGGACTGTCTCTATATTTTGCCAACTTGTACTTCCCAAGTGCTTAGTACAGTGCTTTACACACAGTAAGCGCTCAATAAATACGATTGATGATGATGAACAACAACAGAAAGAAGAAAAAAATCCATGCCCTCAAGGAGTTTATAGTCTTTATAATCATGGTCTAGAACAGTTTTAGAAACAATAATTTCTGAAATACTGAGAGAATAAAGTCACCCCTTGGTTTCTTTTTAAAAAGATGGATTTGTACAGCTTTTATTTCCTCCTAAAAAGATTTGGATAAGTCCATATACGGTAGGTCCTTGATGTGTTGTTAGAGGAAAAGATATATATCAAAGATAAAGGTCAAAGAAGTCCAACGGCCACACTGTTCCTACAGATAACTTTTGCTGCTCTTGCTGGAGATGAATATTTTAGACTGTGAGCCCACTGTTGGGTAGGGACTGTCTCTATATGTTGCCAATTTGTACTTCCCAAGCGCTTAGTACAGTGCTCTGCACACAGTAAGCGCTCAATAAATACAATTGATGATGATGAATATTGGACTGGATGGCTCCTTGTCTGCTCCAGTAAGATACTGTGTTTGTTCATCTGTCATTCAGTAGCATTTAATGGACTTCTCTTAAAAGGGAATTTTAAAAAATCCTATCTCCAAGAGGCCTTCTGAGGATAAGCCCTTTATTTCCCTTGTCTGCCTCCCCTTTGCACCGACTATGAACTTGGCTGTATATCCCTAATAACTTTGATACATATATATGTAAATATTCTTATACTCTACTATTTCCAGTATCCCTAATCTATTTTAACGTCCAAGTCCCCCTGTTCCTTGTGGACAAGGATCACATCTACCCACTCTGATGTACTCTTCCAAGAACTTAATTCAGTGCTCTCTCCACACAGCGTGGCTCAGTGGAAAGAGCACGGGCTTTGGAGTCCAAGGTCACGGGTTCAAATCCCGGTTCCACCAACTGTCAGCTGTGTGACTTTGGGCAAGTCACTTCACTTCTCTGGGCCTCAGGTACCTCATCTGTAAAAGGGGGATGAAGACTGTGAGCCCCCCGTGGAACAAACTGATCACCTTGTAACCTCCCTGGTGCTTAAAGAACAGTACTTTGCACATAGTAAGTGCTTAACAAATACCATTATTATCATTATTATTATTATAAGGGCTCAATAAATGCATTTGATTGATTGATCAATAGAATACCCACATTTCCTGTTCCTATTTGTAGCCCAGAGCTATGATGTGTGTAATTCATGATATTCTCCTGCAGCTGGTCCAGAAGAATCTTGGGTAGCATGTTGCTGTCAGTGGAAGATCTAGATGCAAGTTACGGTCAATTTTCTCATGTTTCTTTTTGAGAATGATGCTAGAAGTGTTCTCATGTAGAGCTCAAATTTCTTAATAGTCCCTTCCCTTCTTGCTTGTAATTCTTTTGGGGTACATTGTCAGATGCGGGAGCTCTACCTCTCTACAATAAGTTGTATTTAGAATTACCAAACTTTTTTTTTTGTCTTACCGGTCTTCTGAAGACTGCTGAACTCCGTCAGCTTTCTACCAAGGACAAGATTTCCATGCTATTGAGAAAGGAAGAACAATTGTATCATCTTCTCTTGGGTGGAAATTTTAGTAAGGTGATAAAGGGGAAGGGGTTTCTGGAGCAAATGTGGTGACTGGTAAAATGAGAGCAGTGATGAGAGTTTGAGGGGTGGGGACAGAGCAGGTGAGGTTGCTGCTCTGACTTGCAACTCACTTGGTCAGACCCCTAACCTGTGCTTAGCACAGTGCTCTGCACACAGTAAGCACTTATTAAATACGACAATGAAATACTGAGCTTATTGGATTTTAGATGGAATTATTCTGTTAGTGTTCTTTGTGAGAAGACCCAGTTTGGGCCTCCAAAGTATTTACTGAATCTTTAATTTTTCAAAGCATTCTTTTTTTATACTTGGGGTTTATTAGCTTCACTTAGCAATAACATTTTTTGAAGTCCCACTTGTAGCTCAGTGTCAATCTCATGCTTTACAAAACCACCAACATAACTTATTCCAGAAATGAAATCACATCACTATACTGTGCTTTAAAAGGTGAATCAGTGTTTCAGTGCAACCGAGAGTTGAATATTGTAGTTATTTCAAAGTTTAGTAATGGTTAGAAAGCTTAGAATGGACAGTTTAAAATACAAAAACTACCCTGAATACATTCTTTACTTATGAAGCAAGACACATGCTATTATCTTGGATGTAGCTTCTGATATCCTTTTGTGTAGTTAACAGACCAAATGCAAGTATCAGGGTTTCCTTTGAAAAGTATCCCCAGATTTGCGCCACACAAAAATAGGAACAGAAATATTCATTTGTTCTCTTTTTGTTCCTGAACTTGGAAAGGTAACTGATACAGAGCCTTAGTTAAAAATAATAGGAATCCTCTTATTTCATGTCAACATAATTCCATTTTTAAGTGCAGGACCCCAAAGTGTGCCAATTTGAATCTTATTTTTTTATGGTATTACTATGTGTCAAGCACTGTCCTAAGGGCTGGGAAAGAGACAAATTAGCAGATCAGTTATAGTCCCTGTCCTATGTGGGGCTCACAGTCTAAGTAGGAGGGAGATCAGGGATTGAATGCCTATTTTACAGATGAGGAAAATAGGGCCCAGAGAAGTTGTGACTTGCCCAAGACCACACAGCAGCTAAGTGGAAGGGCTGGGGTTAGAATCCATTGACTCCCAAACATGTGCTCTTTCCACTAGGCCATGCCACCCCTGGGAATTGTTCTGTCAGGGAACTCTAATAGAATCGATCCGTTGAAGATCCAAGAAGGCTATTGTTACTCAAGCTGAAGGTCTGACCCTCTTTACAGTTCCAAGGGGATAGTGGGGAGTTGAGGACTGCTAAGCAGCTGTTCTACACCTCTTTTATGTAGTTCTGCATGGTGAAACTAGAATTGAGGTCCAACTTTTCCATCCTATTAGAGTCCTTTTGTTTCCAGGTCAGTGTTTGCTGTAGCACCATGCTCCTCCATTCATTCATTCATTCATTCAATTGTATTTATTGAGTGCTTATTGTGTGCAGAGCACTGTACTACGCACTTGGGAAGTACAAGTTGGCAACATATAGAGACAGTCCCTACCCAACAGTGGGCTCACAGTCTAGAAGGCTCCATTAAGATTAGTCAACTCTTCTTGTAACCACTGAAAGCCCAAATCTGTGCAAATTGGCCCAGTGTCAAATTCAAATATTCAGTGGTTTGGGCAGAAGGTTTTAGCCCACTGTTGGGTAGGGACTGTCTCTATATGTTGCCAACTTGTACTTCCCAAGCACTTAGTACAGTGCTCTGCACACAGTAAGTGCTCAATAAATGCGACTGATTGATTTTTCAAGTTCTCTTGTGAAACACTAGAGGAAGTTTATGGGATGTGATAAGGCAATTTGTAAAAAAAAAATGGAAATGAGGTATAATGATGACTATAATGGAAATGATTCCCTGTTCTTTTGTTTCTTTTGAGCTATTGGTGATGATCTAACTTCAAAGGAAACCAGATTTACTGATTTCAGTGAGACAATTAAAAAAGCTAACGTTGCATTGGAAATGCCATTAAAAAGTCTTGTTCCTGCAAGAAAGTTATTCCCCAGTTCTTGGAGTAGGCCATAATTACGGGGCTATCATTCCCATCCTGGGTGTTGCTAAAATGCCAGGGTATATTTTTTCCCTCTTTTTCTTATGGTCTTTATTCTAGATATGTTTATTATTAGCCCAACTCCACAAGCCTTTGGCTCCTCCTCATCGACTGTACACAAGCTTAATTTCATCATCATTCGTCTTTCATCGTACCCTTTCTAACCTCACCAACTCTGAAATCCCACTCTTTCGCCACAACTTTCTAACTTGCTTTCTTTGCCGACATCCCTCCCTGCAAAACTGTCCTCTGGCTCCACAGAAATCTCTGTTCACTCGACCCCACCCCTCTTCACTTATCCCGACCATCATCCCCGACTTGGACTCCCTCCTGTCTCTTGTTGCACAAATCCACACCTCACGAATTCCCTCTCACCCACATTTTCCTCCCTTTCCTACCTTGCTGTCCATCAGTCTCACACCACTAACCCTGGCCCTGATCACCTTATAATAATAATAATTATGGTACTTGTTAAGCACTTACTATGCACCAAGCACTGTTCTAAGCGCTGGTGTAGATACAAGTTAACCAGATTGGACACAGTCCATGTCGCACATTGGGCTCCCAGTCTTAATCCCCATTTTTTACAGATGAGGTAACTGAGACACAGAGAAGTGAAGTGACTTGCCTAAAGTCATACAGCAGGCAAGCGGCAGAGCCAGGATTAGAACCCATGACCTTCTGATTCCCAGTCCCGTGCTCTATCCATTACAACACGCTTGGATTCTCTCAAGCGCTTACTATTGTGCTTTATACACACTAGATGCTCAACAAATACTACTGATTGAATTTGCTTATGACAATTCGTGCAGAATAATCATTACCAATTCTTTTATTCGTACCTGCAAGTACCAAAGTAGTAAAATAAATGAAATCAGTTTTCTGAACTATGTATCTATACAGATTAAATAATCTCATAAACCACTGGAAAGTAGGTGAATGATTTTTGTGTGTGTGTGTGCCTGAATATATTTTTGTGTGCTAAATTGGACCTGACTTCCTTGGGCTCAATACTATTGGATTCTTTTTGGCACTGTTGATGTGGAGAACTAGAGTGGAGAGCAGAGAAGCAGCGTGGCTCAGTGGAAAGAGCCCGGACTTTGGAGTCAGAGGTCACGGGTTCAAATCCCGGCTCCGCCAATTCTCAGCTGTGTGACCTTGGGCAAGTCACTTCACTTCTCTGGGCCTCAGTTTCCTCATCTGGAAAATGGGGATTAAGACTGTGAGCCCCCCGTGGGACAACCTGATCACCTTGTCACCTCCCCAGCGCTTAGAACAGTGCTTTGCACATAGTAAGCGCTTAATAAACGCCGTCATCATTATTATTATTAGAGTGAGTTAACCGTATAATGTAGGTTGGATCACCATAATAATGATGATTGTGGTTATTAAGTACTTTGTGCCAAGCACTGTACTAAGCACTGGGGGAGATACAGATCATCAGGTCCCACATCGGGTCCACAGAGTAAGTAGGAGGGAGAATAGATATTGAATCCCCATTTTGCAGATGAGTGAACTGAGTCACAGAGAAGTTAAGTGACTTGCCCAAGGTCAGAAGGGTTAGAACCCGAGTCTTCTAATTCCCGGGCCTGTGCTCTTCCTACTAGGCCATGTTGCTACTCTGTAGCTGAGAACGTGAAGGCAGAGAAAGCTGCACTAAATTTCTCATGTCTGAGAAGAATCATAAAGCTCACATTATCAACCACCAGGTAAGGGAGGAAATTGAATATGACTCTTTGAAGGGAAGCCCCAGGGAGAGTTTATTTTGGTGGTGATTAGTTATCCTCTAGTTGAATATTGATTTTTATGGGATTGTATAAAGCTCTCTGGGAAAAAGAACCATTCCTCATTAACAGTGGCAGACTTAATTAATCTCCTGGTTGAGGCGTGTACTCTCCGCTCTAATGCTGGCTTTCACGGCCCCTGAGTGAGGGGAACTGTGTGACAGAGGTGAGCTGTTGTGATTGCTAATTGTTACTGTAGCCTGTTCTCCGGTTTGTTAATTTTAAATGAGAATAGGTTATATGCTGAATGCATCAGTATTTGTTCCTTTTAGTAGATCCATTGATTAAAATAAAATGAAATTCAGGAAACATGTATATGTAATATTTTTATTCCAAGCAAGCTCTTGACGCAGAGTTTATAAAATTATAGAAATAAATTACCAGGTGCCTCAACAGAATGGGGGCTTTTGGAGATAGGTGACCTCTACTGTGATGTCATTAAGGGGTGAGACCAGGCGCAGTGTTTTTAGCAGAAAAAGCTCAGACTATCCCCTAGATAACTTTACCGCCTCCTCTTTGGTGTATGTATTTGAAGATCACTCACTAATCTCTCAGGATGCTGAGCCAGGATGGTTTAACCAATTCTAGTGTTTATGAATTTATTCGCAACCTATTTAGCACTCATGTTTTTATGTCCACTTTATTTTTGACCTCTCCAGTTGTGGATATATTTATATTCATTCCCCCCTCCTCTTAATGTGCAAGCTTTCTATAGGCAGGGAGCACGTCACTTGCTTATTCCATACCTCCAAAGTGCCTCACGCAGGGCACTGCCCCAAATATATGGAGAAGCAGCGTGGCTCAATGGAAAGAGCCCGGACTTTGGAATCAGAGGTCATGGGTTCAAATCCCAGCTCCGCCAATTGTCAGCGGTGTGACTTTGGGCAAGTCACTTCACTTCTCTGTGCCTCAGTTACCTCATCTGTAAAATGGGGATTAAGACTGTGAGCCCCCCGTGGGACAACCAGATCACCTTGTAACCTCCCCAGTGCTTAGAACAGTGCCTTGCACATAGTAAGCATTTAATAAATGCCATTATTATTATTATTATTATTGCACATAGTAAGCGCTTAAAAAATGCCATTATTATTATTATTATTGAATAGGTGATCAATGAGTAATGAGTAATCTCTCACTAACCATGGCTTCGCCAACCTCCCCTCATAAATTTTCTCTAAATCATTCCTACCGTTTCTCCTCTATGCCCCTCCTATGGTTGCTTCTTTCTCTTTTACGTTGTATCCAACTGGAAATGACCTTCCAGCCTCCATCTAAGTGGAAGCCTTCAATTTTGGGGCCTCGGGAATTTAAATGTATTTACTTTTAGCTTAGCATTTTCCATAGAGCAAAGAAAATCTTGCAAGTGGAGGAACTTCTTAAGTAGGGAATATCTCCAGTAGACTTTAGATTAGGCCGCTATAAGCTGTCCTGAGTGGAGACAGTGAAAGCTGATTGAAAGGACCAGGTCACAGAAAGTTTGCTTGCTCCCAATTCTCTGTTTCTTACTAATTTTCTTGGTCGATGGCCCCCCCAAATTCTCCTTCAGAGCTTGAAGAGGTCCTAATAACGTTTTAGCATATGGGTGTGACTTTTCCCCAGCTGACAGTGGCCCAATTACCATATTATGGTATTTACAAACACATGCCTGACTTATTTTGTTTTTTTTTGTTTTGTTTTTTTTCAAAATCCGTGGTCTTCACACTCTATTTGGAGCAGGTTTCAGGAGGAGAAATGGAAAGGTCCAAGGTACAAATTCATCAGTGGAGTGTGAGGGAGAACCTGTATTTCTTTTTCAGGTGGTCATATTGAATCACATCACAGCCAGGCTGGCACCCTTTCTTGTTAAAGAAGGGAAACAGCAGTTCCATTTGGTGCCCCTCCCTGAAGCATGATGCTCCTCTCAACTGAATCTAATTCCACAGCAGCGCTCATCTGTCAGAACCACTTGAGCTGTAAGCACCACTGCGAGAAGAGGTTGGGAAACCAGCCAGTATATACGTAGCAGAATGAAAGGAAAAGGAAATCCCTGCAAACAAAATTCCTATTCTAAGAAAAATTGTGAACAGAAAGGCCTGTAAAATATTGGATCACTGATAACCCAGAAATAGTTGGAGAAATCTCCTGCTGGACTGACTTTCCTTTTAAAGGGAACTCTTTGAAAGCAGGGTTTTAATGACAGCCCCTCTCCTGTGTATTTTACACTGCCTGGATCCTTACGGGCTGTGGTTGCCATGGTGATTCAAAGCGACGGTGAGCCCTGTTATTTGGGATAACATATTTTGAACAGTTTGGACAAAGGGGATTTGTTCATAATGATTTCAGAATATTGGGAGGGAATCAACAGTTTGTCTGAAAAATAGTTTATTTTGAAGAGAACCTTTAATCAACACGTTCTCTCCACTGGGCTGGCAAACAGAGAAAATCCCTATACCAATGCCTTCCCTTCCCCACAGCACCTGTATATATGTATATATGTTTGTACATATTTATTACTCTATTTATTTTACTCGTACATATCTATTCTATTTATTTTATTTTGTTAGTATGTTTGGTTTTGTTCTCTGTCTTCCCCTTTTAGACTGCGAGCCCACTGTTGGGTAGGGACTGTTTCTATATGTTGCCAACTTGGACTTCCCAAGCACTTAGTACAGTGCTCTGCACACAGTAAGCGCTCAATAAATGCGATTGATTGATTGATTGATCTACAGGGCATTTAATCAGTTAGTCATTCAGTGGTATTTATTGAGCCCTTATTGTGTGTGGACCCCAGTACTAAGCACCTGTACAAGTACAGTAGAATAGGTAGACATGATTTCTGCCCTCAAGTAGCTTAAACTCTAGTAGAGGAGACTGGCATTAAAATAAATTGCAGATAGGGGAAGCAAGGACATATATAGCCCGGCACATAAATGCTGGGGAAGGGGGAT
Organism: Tachyglossus aculeatus; assembly: GCF_015852505.1. NCBI lineage: Eukaryota > Metazoa > Chordata > Mammalia > Monotremata > Tachyglossidae > Tachyglossus > Tachyglossus aculeatus. The sequence goes on along the minus strand of NC_052067.1, from coordinate 35,387,519 downwards.
GTGTGTGTAGCAAAGTGCTGAGTGGATAATAATAATGATGGCATATATTAAGCGCTTACTATGCACAAAGCACTGTTCTAAGCGCTGGGGAGGTTACAAGGTGATCTGGTTGTCCCACGGGGGGCTCACAGTCTTAATCCCCATTTTACAGATGAGGTCACTGAGGCACAGCAAAGTGACTTGCCCAAAGTCACACAGCTGACAAGTGGTGGAGCCGGGATTTGAACCCATGACCTCTGACTCCAGGGCCCAGGCTCTTTCCACTGAGCCACGCTGCTTCTCTGTGGTTATGGACTTAAGTGCACTGGCTCCACAGAACAGAGGGAGAAGAGGGTGGGGAGATGAGAGGGGGAGTCATGGAAGACTTCCTGGAAGAGGTGTGATTTTGGTAGGGCTTTGGAGGTGGATAGTCTGTCAGTTTGGAAGGAGAAGAAAATTCCAGGTTGGAGGGAGGGCACTTGTAGTGGTTGAGGGGCAAGGATAGATAGGAGGGAGGGAGCTGATAGAGTGCCTTAAAGTCAATAGTGAGAGGAGTTCAGAGAAGCAGCCTGGCTCAGTGGAAAGAGCCCAGGCTTTGGAGGCACAGGTCACGGGTTCAAATCCCAATTGTCAGCTGTGTGACTTTGGGCAAGTCCCTTCACTTCTCTGGGCCTCAGTTCCCTCATCTGTAAAATGGGGATGAAGACTGTGAGCCCCCCGTGGGACAACCTGATCACCTTGTAGCCACCCTAGCGCTTAGAACAGTGCTTGGCACATAGTGAGCGCTTAATAAATGCCATCATTATTATCATTTCTGTTTGCAGAGATATTCATTCAAGCATATCTATTGAGCGCCTAGCACTGTACGAAGATAGACGGGCAACCAGTGGAGGTTTCGGAGTAGGGGGGACAAATGCTCTAGGAAGTGGAGTGAAGTATGGATTGGCGAGGGGAGCTTCTGGATCTGTCTGGTTCCATTTGGTTGAATATTTGCAAGCTCTTCGTCCCCTCTTCCTTCTATTGGGTGTCTCGGTGTTTGTTTCTGTGTCATCTAAGACACAGACTGAGCCCCTTCCTTCCTCTCCCCCTCGTCCCCCTCTCCATCCCCCCCATCTTACTTCCTTCCCTTCCCCACAGCACCTGTATATATGTATATATGTTTGTACATATTTGTTACTCTATTTATTTTACTTGTACATATCTATTCTATTTATTTTATTTTGTTAGTATGTTTGGTTTTGTTCTCTGTCTCCCCCTTTTAGACTGTGAGCCCACTGTTGGGTAGGGACCGTCTCTATATGTTGCCAATTTGTACTTCCCAAACGCTTAGTACAGTGCTCTGCACATAGTAAGCGCTCAATAAATACGATTGATGATGATGATGATGATCTAATCTTCTTGCTCTACACTCTACACTGAGAAGCAGCGTGTCAGTGGAAAGAGCGCGGCCTTGGGAGTCAGAGGTCGTGGGTTCTAATCCCGGCTCCACCACTCATCAGCTGGGTGACTTTGGGCAAGTCGCTTAACTTCTCTGGGCCTCAGTGACCTCATCTGAAAAATGGGGCTGAAGACTGTGAGCCCTATGTGGGACAACCTGATTACCTTGTACGTCCCCCAGCTCTTAGAACAGTGCTTGGCACATAGTAAGCACTTAACAAATACCAAACTTATTATTATTACACTCAATCTTTCAGTTTACTCATCTCTCACGTGTTTCAGCTACCACCACTTTGTAACCGACTCCCAAATGTACCTCTTCAACTCTGAATTTTCCGTAGCTTTACAGCCTCCACCTTCTCCTTCCTACTACTAGTTTCTATAATAATAATAATGGTTTTTGCTAAGTGCTTACTATGTGCCAGGTACCGTACTAAGCACTAGGGTGAATGCAAGCAAATCAAGTTGGTCACCATCCCTGTCCCATGTGGGGCTCACAGTCTCAATCCCCGTTTTACAGATGAGGTCACTGAGGCACAGAAAAGTGAAGTGACTTGCCCAGGGTCACACAGCAGACAAGTGGCAGTGCCAGGATTAGAACCCATGACCGCTGACCCCCAGGCCCATGCTCTATCTACTATGCCATGCCACCTTACTTCAGAAAGCAGTGAAGATGGGGTCAAACTTACTTGTGGCTTAGTCCAGGATGGGAATAAAGGTAACCCTGGGCAACTCACTTAAATCCTTTGTGCCTCAGTTCCCGCATCTGTAAAATGGGGATTAAGACTGTAAACCCCATGTGGGATATGGACTGGAGGCAACCTGATAAGCCTGTATCTACTCCAGCAGTTAGTACGGTACCTGCCACATAGTAAGCACTTAACAAATGCCATATTTTTTTTAAAAAAAAGGGTGGAGAGGAGTCTCCATGAAAACCCTTGAAGTCAATATTCATAAAGTGTAGTTGTAGCCCCGCTAACAACTCCCTAATAATAATAGTAATGGCATTTATTAAGCACTTACTACGTGCAAAGCACTGTTCCAAGCTCTGGGGAGGATACAAGTTGAGCAGGTTGTCCCACGAGGCTCTCTGTGCCTCAGTGACCTCATCTGTAAAATGGGGATTTAGACTGAGCTCTACGTGGGACAACCTGATCACCTTGTATCCCCCCCAGTGCTTAGTACAGTGCTTCACCATAGTACAGAGAAGAGAAGCACAGAGAAGCACGTGGGACAACCTGATCAACTTGTATCCTCCCCAGTGCTTGGAACAGTGCTTTGCAAATAGTAAGTGCTTAATAAATGCCATTATTATAATTATTATTAGGGAGTTGCAAGCAGGGCTGCAACTAGGCTTTATGAATATTGACTTCATGGAGCTCACATGGAGCTTGAGGAGCTCACAGTCTTAATCCCCATTTTACCGATGAGGTAACTGAGGCACAGAGAAGTTAAGTGACTTGCCCAGAGTCACACAGCTGACAAGCGGCGGAGCAGGGACGTGAACCCATGACTTTTGACTCCAAAGCCCGGGCTCTTTCCACTGAGCCACGCTGCTCCCCTATACTTTCTCATTTTGTGACAGAGTTCCACATCACAAGGGAAGAATTAAAATACGAAGTAAGTCTTGTCCTGCTTTCCGGTATTTTTTGAGTGTCCACTGAGCACTTCACAAAGTGTGAAGCCCAAGACGTATTCCCTGACTGTTCATTCATTCATTCAATCGTATTTATTGAGCGCTTACTGTGTGCAGAGCACTGGACTAAGCGCTTGGGAAGTACAAGTTGGCAACATATAGAGACGGTCCCTACCCCACAGTCTAGAAGGGGGAGACAGAGAACAAAACAAAACATAGTAACAAAATAAAATAAATAGAATAAATATGTACCAATGAAATAGAGTAATAAATACATACAAACATATATACATATATACAGGTGCTGTGGGGAGGGGAAGGAGGTAAGGCGGGGGGGATAGGAAGGGGGAGGGACTGTTAGGAGTTTTCACTCTTAACTGAGAAATTGAAATGTTTCTCTTCTTAGAGCCCCCAGAGATTATTCAGATAAATTATCACCACCATCCCTGTGGAGGTCTTCATTCATAGACTTCACCACTGAAGCCAGCTATTCATTTCCACTTCACCTTCCCCCACCAAGGACCCGTATTTGAGAGGAAGGAAGGTTCTTTCACATCAAATCGCAAGATTGCAATAGTACAAATGGGCATAAAATACGATGCAGTCAATACTGCAAATCTTTCTCTTGTCCTGTTCTCCTCCTTGAGATAGGATCCAGTTTCTTCAGTGTGTTCCAAGGAACCAGGTGCCAGCTTGCCTATTTAGAAAGCCCCTTTAACAGCTTCCAAGTTGCTGCCTGATTTAATATGTAAATGACATTTGATTGTCCTTGTACAGACTGGCCCCAGGGTTCCTGTGCTTTTCTAAAATTCAGATTTTACCGTGTATATATATCCTAGAGATAGCTATTCAAAAATAAACAGATTATTAGCCCCCAAAGGCACGGTCAGGCTGCTGCGATGGGGAATTGGCATTTTCCCTGTTATGTATGTGTTTCATTTCCATTAGAGTCTGCTTTAACATGGTGTTTGGCTCCAGCAAATAGTATTGGCATCAGCCAACTCATCATGAGGTATTTGTGGATGTTCTGAGAGTTTTCGGAGCCTCACATCACACTTGAGCGGAAACAAGCTTGCCTGCAGTGAGAAGCAATTTATCATATTAATATCACAGTATTGGTTCCTCACGATCACTGCTAGTGAACCCCATGTGGGACAGGGGCTGTGTCCAGTCTGATTATCTTGGATCTATCTCATTGCTTAGCACAACTCTTGGCACAAAGTTCTCAATAAATCCCGTAATGTAAATCAACTTGAAAGCCACTGAAGAGGTGGGTTTCAGCATGATCCCATTTGCTTCCCAGAGCTGACGGCTGAGAAATAAATAAATAATAATAATAATAATGGCATTTGTTAAACGCTTACTATGTGCAAAGCACTGTTCTAAGCGCTGGGGAGGATACAAGGTGATTGAGTTGTCCCATGTGGGGCTCACAGTCAATCCCCATTTTACAGGTAAAATGGTAACTGAGTCTCAGAGAAGTTAAGTGACTTGCCTAAGGTCACACAGCAGACATTTGGCAGAGTCGGGATTCGAACCCCTGACCTCTGACTCCAAAGCCCGTGCTCTTTCCACTGAGCCACGCTGCTTCTCCATACCTAGGAACATCATTTTTATCATTTTTAATCTTAACTCTAATTTCTGGTCCCACTGTTGGGTAGGGACTGTCTCTATGTGTTGCCAACTTGTACTTCCCAAGCACTTAGTACAGTGCTCTGCACACAGTAAGCGCTCAATAAATACGATTGATTGATTGATTGATTGGTCATGCTATAGACCCCTGTTCCTTGAACCTTGAATAACAGGATAGTCCTAGTAACTACTAATACTTATAATACTTGTTAATACTTGTATATAATACTTGTTATAATACTTCTTCTAGACTGTGAGCCCACTGTTGGGTACGGACCGTCTCTATATGTTGCCAACTTGTACTTCCCAAGCGCTTAGTCCAGTGCTCTGCACACAGTAAGCGCTCAATAAATACGATTGAATGAATGAATGAATGAATGGTAAGCACTTATGATGTGCCAAACACTGTTCCAAGCCCTGGGGAAGATAAAAGTTAATCAGTTTTTAAACAGTCCCTGTCCCATATGGGGGTCAGACTCTAAACAGGAGAGAATAGGATTTAATCCCCACTTTGCATATGAGGTAACTGAGGCATAGAGAATAATAATGATGGCATTTGTTAAGCGCTTACTATGTGTGAATCAATCGATCTTATCTATTGAGCGCTTACTGTGTACAGAGCACTGTACTAAGCGCTTGGGAAGTACAAGTTGGCAACACATAGAGACAGTCGTTACCCAACAGTGGGTTCACAGTCTAAAAGGGGGAGACAGAGAACAAAACCAAACATACTAACAAAACAAAATAAATAGAATAGATAGGTACAAGTAAAATAAATAAATAAATAGAGTGTGACCTTGGGCAAGTCACTTAACTTCTCTGAGCCTCAGTTACCTCATCTGTAAAATGGGGACCAAGACTGTGAGCCCCACGTGGGACAACCTGATCACCTTGTATCCCTGCCCAGTGCTTAGAACAGTGCCTTGCATGTAGTAAGCGCTTAACAAATGCCATCATTATTATTATTAATAATAAATATGTACAAACATATCTACATATATACAGGTGCTGTGGGGAAGGGAGGGAGTGTGAAGCACTGTACTAAGCGCTGGGGGGGATACAAGGTGATCAGGTTGTCCCACGTGGAGCTCAGTCTTAATCCCCATTTTACTGATGAGGTCACTGAGGCACAGAGAAGTTAAGTGACTTGCCCAAAGTCACACAGCTGAAAAGCAGCAGAGCCAGGATTAGAACCCATGACCTCCGACTCCCAAACCCGTGCTCTTTCCACTGAGCCACTCTGCTTCTCGAAGTTAAGTGACTTCTCACAAGAGAAGTTAAGTGACTTGCCCAAGGTCACACAGCAGACACGTGGCAGAGCCACGGTCAATCATTACTCTATTACTCTATTTTATTGATGATGTGTATATATCTATCATTCTATTTATTTTGATGGTACTGACACCTATCTACTAGTTCTGTTTTCCCGTCTGTCTCCCTCTTCTAGACTGTGAGACCGTTGTTGGGTGGGGACCGTCTCTATATGTTGCCGAATTGTACTTCCCAAGCGCTTAGTACAGTGCTCTGCACACAGCAAGTGCTCAATAAACACGATTGAATGAATCATATTTATTGAGCGCTTACTGTCTGCAGAGCACTGTACTAAGAGTTTGGCAGAGTACATTAGGAGAATAGACACATTCCCTGCCCCCAAGGAGCAGACAGTCTAGAGGGGGATCACCTTGTAACCTCCCCAGCACTTAGAACAGTGCTTTGCACATAGTAAGCGCTTAATAAATGCCATTAAAAAAAAAGGGGGGAGGCAGACATGAATATAAGTGAATCCGTCATGCACGGCACCTGTGTAGCTGTGATGGTGATGATGATGACGACGGCGGTTGCCCCTCCGTTGGGTACCCTGACCCCTGACAACAGAGGGGAAAAGGAGTAGGAGCCGTGGAGACTGTGTCATTGACACCACTGCTGAAGCCTGGCTGAAAGCAGGATCCTAATCAGCACCCTCGTAGACCTTTTGGGATAATAATAATAATGATGGCATTTATTAAGCGCTTACTATGTGCAAAGCACTGTTCTAAGTGCTGGGGAAGTTACTAGGTGATCAGGTGGTCCCATGGGTGGCTCACAGTCTTCATCCCCATTTCACAGATGAGGCCCAGAGAAGTGAAGTGACTCGCCCAAAGTCACACATCTAAGTGGCAGAGCTGGGATTTGAACCCATGACCCCTGACTCCAAAGCCCGGGCTCTTTCCACTGAGCCACGCTGCTTCTCAGCGGATACAATATAGACCTGAGAAAAGAAAGGTCAGTCCACTTAATGCGAGCCACCTGGTCAACTTATCGTCCGCTAATGGAGAAGCAGCACGGCTCATTGGAAGGAGCTTTGGAGTCAGAGGTCATGGGTTCAAATCCCGGCTCCGCCAATTGTCAGCTGTGTGACTTTGGGCAAGTCACTTAACGTCTCTGGGCCTCAGTTACCTCATCTGTAAAATGGGGATGAAGACTGTGAGCCCCCCGTGGGACCATCTGATTACCTTGTAACCTCCCTAGCTCTTAGAACAGTGCTTTGCACATAGCAAGTGCTTAATAAATGCCATTATTATTATTATTAAGGCTTCCTCCTCCTAATTTACTCAATGTTTTGAGATAACCTAAAGCACAGGGAGTAGCTGAAAGACTCTGAAGCTGACCCTTCCCTCATCCTATCTCATCATTCTTGCCATCTCATAAATTTGTCTCCCCTGAAGGAATGCGAGGCAGCATCTCCGTACTTTTTTTGACCAATTATAGGGCCGATGTTATGTTCTGGTAGTAGGGAGTTTGGGCTGATGGGAAATACCATTTTCCTACGATTGTAAAATGTCTCAGTTTTGTTTTCAGTCTGCTTGTGGCTTTTTGGTTATTTTGAACAACCTGGAATAGCATTAAAATAGGAATGATGCTCCCAAGAATTTAGGTACCATTGCAATTTTGGCCAGGGAGTTGCACAGTGAGTCATTTTCCCTAGAACTCCCTCTAGACTAAAAAAGGAGACAGACAAACGCACACAGCCCCCATCCCCATCCATCCACTTCCTCCTCACTCCCCACTGTTTTTAGTCCCATATGGATGATAATAATTGTGGTATTAAGCGTATATTATGTGCTGTGCGCTTTACTAAGCACTGGGATCGACGGAAAACAATCAGGTCGACACAGTCTAAGTTGGAAGGAGGAGGATGTAATCCTTATTTTACAGATGAGGTAATGGAGGTGCAGAGAAATTAAGTGACTACCCGAGGTCACGCAGCAGACAAGTGGTGGAGGTAGGATTAGAACCCAGATCCTTTGACTCCAGGCCCGGGCTCTTTCCACTAGGCCATGCTGTTCCCCATGCTGGCAAGCCAACAGAGACTAGAAATTGCTGAATCCCGAGTGTATTCCGTTCATGGCAGCAGAGACTATCAATTGTGTAGGACAGCAGGGCTTGGCAGCTGAGAAGATGCAGCGATGCAGAAGATGATAACTTTGACCCCCTTTATTTTTAATTAGAATTGTAAAGTATCGTAGAGTTAAATTAGACTCATCCCGAATGCTTTGTCAGGAAAGCAAACTTCTACATTTCACTTTTGTCAGAGTGATCTTTGAGTCTGAAAGACTTTCCAGAAAAGCATTATCCAGAGGTAATTCACCTGATGAGATTAAATATACTGAAACGGGACAGGGCAAATCAATGTAAGAAAGATAGTTTTTTAGTGTACTTTTTTGTCGTTTTCATCATAATGAGAGCTCTTTTTCTCCATCTCCGGGGGCATCCACAAGCTGCACGTGGATGGAATAATGCATTTGGGATTTCTGAGTCAGGACACTGAGTTGGAGGTGGTTCCCCATCATCAGTTTCCCCACCATGACTAGTTAACTCCCTGAAATGTCCACCACTTGCTCACTCAGTCAGTCAATTGTATTTATTGAGCACTTACTGGGTGCAGAGCTCACCGTACTCAGCACTTGGGAGAATAATTTATTTATCCACCTTAATGCCTGTCTTCCCCTCTAGACTTGTAAGCTCCTTGCGGGCAGGGAATGTGTCCGTTGTAGTGTACGCTCTGAAGGGCTTAGTACAGTGCATTGCACACAGTAAGTATTCAATAAATATGCTGGCATGAATACAGTATAATGCTATATCAGACACATAAGCAGCGTGGCTCAGTGGAAAGAGCCCGGGCTTTGGAGTCAGAGGTCATGGGTTTGAATCCTGGCTCTACCACATGTCTGCTCTGTGACCCTGGGCAAGTCACTTAACTTCTCTGAGCCTCAGTTCCCTCATCTGTAAAATGGGGATTAAGACCGTGAGCCCCCCGAGGGACAACCTGATCACCATGTATCCCCCCAGCGCTTAGAACAGTGCTTTGCACACAGTAAGCGCTTAATAAATGCCATAAAAAAAAGAGCCTGGGCTTTGGAGTCAGAGGTCATGGGTTCGAATCCCGCCTCTACCACATGTCTGCTCTGTGACCTTGGGCAAGTCACTTAACTTCTCTGAGCCTCAGTTCCCTCATCTGTAAAATGGGGATTAAGACCGTGAGCCCCACGTGGGACAACCTGATCACCATGTATCCCCCCGGCGCTTAGAGCAGTGCTTTGCACATAGTAAGCGCTTAACAAATGCCAACATTATTATTATTATTCCCTGCCGACAAGGAGCTTACAGCCCTGAGGTCATTGACTTGCGAATGTGTAAAATGTTTAAAGAATCCCCCAATTTACCTCTCCCTCCCCACACATCCCTGGCCCGTGGCTGCAGGGAAGCCTCTGCTGAGATGCAGCGTTGCGGGTCTCTCTCCCACAGCAGCTCATGTGGCTCAGTGAGGCAGAGGGGTTAATTCCTTCCCCGCGCTCTACTTCTGGTACATGGAGAGAAGTTTTCTGTGGACATTGGCTGTCTCTCTGTGTGTCCACCTAATAATCACCACCTTGCTTTTATGGAGGGCACTTCAAGCTACATACTGAGTGAGCTTGTATGTTCGGATTAGTGCAGCGCTTAGAACATAGTAAGCACTTAACAAATGCCATAATAATAATATTATGCCATAATATGCCATAATAATAATCCTTTTAGACTGTGAGCCCACTGTTGGGTAGGGACTGTCTCTATATGTTGCCAACTTGTACTTCCCAAGCGCTTAGTACAGTGCTCTGCACACAGTAAGCACTCAATAAATATGATTGATTGATTGATTAATAGCAATAATTAGTCTCTAGACTGTAAGCTCATCTCCAGACTCTAAACCCGTTGTGGGCAGGGAACATGTCTACCAACTCTGTTAAATTGTGTTCCTCCAAAGGCTTAATACAGTGCTCTGCATACAGTGAGCACTCAGTAAATATGATTGATTTAAGCTCTTGCTGTAAGTAAGTGGTCAGGAATGTGTGCCTGGAGAATCATTCCCTTATTATTCATACAGATTCATTACTCTATTTTACTTGTACATATTTACTATTCTATTTATTTTATTTTGTTAATGTGTTTTGTGGTCTGTCTCCCCCTTCTAGATTGTGAGCCCGCTGTTGGGTAGGGACTGTCTCTAGATCATCATCATCATCAATCGTATTTATTGAGCGCTCACTATGTGCAGAGCACTGTACTAAGCACTTGGGAAGTACAAATTGGCAACATATAGAGACAGTCCCTACCCAACAGTGGGCTCACAGTCTAAAAGGGGAAGACAGAGAACAAAACCAAACATACTAACAAAATAAAATAAATAGAATAGATATGTACAAGTAAAATAAATAAATAAATAAATAGAGTAATAAATATGTACATACATATATACAGGTGCTGTGGGGAAGGGAAGGAGGTAAGATGGGGGGGAGGAAAATAGATGTTGCCAACTTGGACTTCCCAAGTGCTTAGTACAGTGCTCAATAAATACGATTGAATGAATGAATGGTCGTACAGCAACAACATACGGGCCGCTTTGCAACTGTCCTCTACCCGTAGATTGTTATAGTTCCATTGCTGATTGGTTTGTGATGCTGGTCTGTGCCATGGGGACCTCTGCCCTTCAAGCAGCACATGTGTTCTCGGCCTTGCAGTATCCTTTTCTCAGAGAAGTACCTCCAAGCTGCTACCATGATGATCCAAGCACTTACTATGAGCTCACTGTTGGGTAGGGACCGTCTCTATATGTTCCCAACTTGTACTTCCCAAGCACTTAGTACAGTGCTCTGCACACAGGAAGCACTCAATAAATAAGATTGTTTGATTTGTGTATACCACCTTGACTACTGCGACCATCTCCTCACTCCTCTCCGCATTTCTCCTCCCCACTCTAGTCCGTACTTCACTCTGATACCTAATACGATTGAATGAATAGCTCATTTTTCTAAAAAAAAAAAATCATTCATTCAGTCGTATTTACCGAGCGCTTACTGAGTGCAGAGCACTGAACTAAGTGCTTGGGAAGTCCAAGTCGGCAACATATAGCGACGGTCCCTCCCCAACAACGGGCTCACAGTCTAAAGGGGGGAGACAGACAACAAAACAAAACACGTGGACAGGTGTCAAGTCGTCAGGATAAATAGAAGTAAAGCTAGATGCACATCATTGACAAAATAAATAGAATAGTAAATATGTACAAGTAAAATAAATAGAGTAATAACTCTGTACAAACATATATAAAGGTGCTGTGGGGAGGGGAAGGAGGTAGGGCCGGGGGGATGGGAAAGGGGAGAGGAAAGAGGGTGGCAGCCCAGGTCTCCCCACTCTTCAAGAATCTCCAGTGGTTGCCCATCCACCTCTGCATCGAACAGAAACTGCTTACCATCGACTTTAAGACACTCAATCTCCTATCCCCCTCCTACCTTGCTTCTCTGATTTTCTACAACAGCTCAGCCCAAATGTACTGTACCTCAGTCCCATTTAGCTTGTCACTGGCCCCCTGCCCATGTCCTCCTTCTGGCCCGGGGCTCTCCCGTCCTTCATATCTGGCAGGCCGTCACTCTCCCCACCTTTAAAGCCTTATTTTCATTCATTCATTCAGTCAGTCAATCAATCGTATTTATTGACCACTTACCATGCACAGAGCACTGTACTAAACGCTTGGAAAGTACAATTCGGCAACAGATAGAGACCCAACGATAGGCTCACAGTCTAGAAGGGGGGGACAGATAACAAAACAAAGCAAGGAGACAGGTATCAATAACATCAAAATAGATAAATAGAATTATAGATATATGCACATCATTAATAAAATAGAGTAATAAATATGTACAAATATACACAAGTGCTGCGGGGCAGGGAAGGGGTTAGAGCACAGGGAGGGAGTAGGGTTGATGGGGAGGTACATTTCCACCAAGAGACCTTCCTCAACTAATCCCTCATTTCCCCTACTCCCTCTCCCTTCTCTGTCACTTATGCACTTGGGTCTGTACCCTTTAAGATCCTGACATTCATTCCACCAGTAGCCTCACAGTACTTACATAGACATCTGTAATTTATTTTAATTAATTTATTTTAATGTCTTTTCTTCTCCCTCGTGTAAACCGTAAGCCTCTTGTGGACAGAGAATGTGTGGACCAACTCTAAATGTTGTATTTTACTCTCCCAGCACTTAGTATAGTACTCTGCTCCCAGGAAGCACTCAATAAATACCACCGATTGACATATGTAGAGTTCTTGGGGAGAGGATCTTTAAATGGAAATAATTTCCATTGAAATTGCTTCAGGTACTTACGAAGAGACTGCATTTCTGGGTTGTAATGGACTCTAATGTTGTATGTATTACTAGATGTGTTATCAGCAAATAGGTGCAGGGACCATTTTTTCCCTAATATTAGGTAACTGTCTTTTAACAGCAAAGGCATTTTGTGTAAATTGACATTTCCCTCACTGGACAGAAATAATCCTTTGCCCTACTTTTCATGAACGTACCACTGGTTTAATATATCACACAATACATTGTTAAGATGACAGCTCTTCCCAGGAATGGATGGATGGATATATATATATATGTCACTTTATCTTCATAACCACAACTTAGTTTGATACATTAGTGCAACATAATAGTAGAATGTGGCCTTTTGGAGATGTATGTACTGCAATGGTGTGGCTGTTCATTAAAGAAAGAACGACTAGTCATATATTCCTATTTTGAGAGCAAATGGTACTATATTTTCAGGAGCTCAATAGCATCCTGTTTGGGCGGGAAGGGAAAGGGAAAATAGAAATTACATCCTCGTACAGAAAAGGTGTTTCTGAGTCTCCATTTATCAGCATTGAGCACTGGATCACTCCAAATGGCAGGCAATATTTATGGTGAACCCAAACCAGGTGGGCTGGTTGTAAAGGGCAGATATTTCCAAAAATGACTTTGGAATTTTTTCAGTACTCATAATGCTTTCCTATCAAGTCTTAAAGGTGTGTTCGGTGGCTCATAATACTTGTGGGATGAAAGCATTCTGAAAGAGACAATCTGGGGGAAGAAAATGAGCTGCTGCGATTGGAGACACATCTTTAAAGTGGCATATAATTGCTGTTCATTTGGTCTAGAAATTGGTAATATCTTTCAACAGCACAAAGTTTGAGTTCACTTCTCTATAGATCCGATAGTTACCATTTTTCTCATTTTTTGATGTAGAAGTCATCTGTCCCTCCCTTCCAAGGCTTTTTCATATTTCATTGGCTCATTTCCATATGGCTGTTTCATTTTTTGTGGTTTCAGAGGTCATTTCTTCTGGACTTCTGGATCCATATATCAAGTCCTCTTTATCCTGTTCAATCAATCAGGGGTATTTATTGAGTGTTTAGTGTGTGCAGAGCACTGGTCCAAGCACCTGGAAGAGTACGAAACAATGGAGTTGTCCCCTGCTCACAAAGTTGATCTTCATGGTAAGAATGAAGGATTTTGACTCATTTCAGTGGAGATGTGATTGGAAATGGTGTTTCGAAGAAAATGTGGCAGCGGAGGGGCCAGTTGGTGAAACTACTACAAGCCAATGTCGTACAGTTTAGGTCCAGGGATTAGTTTCCTTGTGGCTCTTCTGGTTGGACCAGATTACTTAGAGAAGCAGCATGGCTCAGGGGAAAGAGCATGGGCTTTGGAGGCAGAGGTAATGGGTTCAAATCCCGCTCTGCCAATTGTCAGCTGTGTGACCCTGGGCAAGTCACTTAACTTCTCTGGGCCTCAGTTACCTCAACTGTAAAATGGAGATGAAGACTGTGAGCCCCCCGGGGGACAACCTGATCACCTTTTAACCTCCCCAACACTTAGAACAGTGCTTTGCACATAGTAGGCGCTTAATAAATGCCATTATTATTATTATAAGGGAAGGCTCTGTATACAAGATTCCCCCCCGCCCTACCTCCTTCCCCTCCCCGCAGCACCTGTATATATGTTTGTACAGATTTATTACTCTATTTGTTTTACTTGTACATATTTACTATTCTATTTATTTTATTTTGTTAATATGTTTTGTTTTGTTGTCTGTCTCCCCCTTCTAGACTGTGAGCCCGTTGTTGGGTAGGGACCGTCTCTATATGTTGCCAACTTGTACTTCCCAAGTGCTTAGTACAGTGCTCTGCACACAGTAAGCGCTCAATAAATATGACTGAATGAAAGAATGAATGATAACTTTCTGTATTGCCATGATAACCTTCTGGAGTTCTCCAGTTTGCCCTGCATGTGCTATACTACAGTCCCTAAATTCTTATATAACCAAAATAGTATTATTAGTTTTATGGCATCTGTTCAGCACTTACTATGTTCCAGACATTGTACCAAGCCACTAGGCGGGGACCCAGGGGGGAAGTGCGGGCATGAGTGGAGCGGGCAATGACTCGGTTTCCCCCCTTCTCCCTAAAAAGGCAGAAAAGCTTTCCGTTTTGCTCCCCCATACCAGAGAAGCGGCGTGGCTCAGTGGAAAGAGCCCGGGCTTTGGAGTCAGAGGTCGTGGGTTCGAATCCCGGCTCCCCCACCAATCTGCTGTGCGACCTTGGGCAAGTCACTTAACCTCTCTGAGCCTCAGTTACCTCATCTGTAAAAATGGGGATTAAGGCTGTGAGCCCCACGTGGGACAACTTGATCACATTGTATCCCCCCCAGCACTTAGAACAGTGCTTTGCACATAGTAAGCGCTTAATAAATGCCATTATTATTATTATTATTATTAAGTACTGGGGTAGATACAAACTAATCAGGTTGGACAGAGTCCGTGGCCACATTGGGCTCATAGTCGTAATCCCCATTTTACAGATGAGGTAACAGAGGCACAGAGAAGTTAAGTGACTTGCTCAGTGTCACACAACAGACAAATGGCAGAGCCGGGATCAGAACCCAGCTCCTTATGACTCTCAGTCCCATGCTCTGCCCACTAGACAACACTGCTTCTTGTTAATAATTATTTGTCAAGCACTTACTGCATGTCAAGCACCATTCTAAGCCCTGGGATAGATACCAGTTAATCAGATCGGACACCTCCCTGTCCCACATGTGATTCACACTCTAAGTAGGAGGGAGAACAAGTATTGAACCCCCATTTTACCGGTGAGGAGATGGAGACACAGAGATGTTAAGTGACTTGCCCAGAGTCTCACAGGAGGCAAATGGCAGATCTGGGATTTGAACCCAGGTCCTCTGACTCCCAGACTGTGCTCTTCCCCCTAGGCCATGCTGCTTGTCTAGTAGAGACATTCTTGATCCCCATTCCAACCCAAATCACTTCCTGCCCTAAAAAGCCAGTGTTAGATTTAGGATTTCTTCTTTCTCCCTTCCCCAACCACTCCAAATTACTTTAATTGACTTTAGAGTCCAAACCACCACATATTTGGGATGGATTTGAAAACAGTTGCCCCTTGCTTTGTCCCTATGACTGTAACACTTTTCATTCACTCAATTGTATTTATTGAGCGCTTACTGTGTGCAGAGCACCGTACTAAGAGCTTGGGAAGTACAAGTTGGCAGCATATAGAGACGGTCCCTACCCAACAGCGGGCTCACCGTCTAGAAGGTGGGCTCACTAAATTGAGCTCAGTATACATTTTCTTTTTCCCCTTAACAGCTGAATATGTGTTTTTCTTATTGGTCACAATCACCCTGTGAAGACGCTAACATCCACTGTCCAAGCCCTGGTTCCAGAACCATGTATACTAGTTGTGTTGGGCTCAGAGAAGTGCTGCAGCCTCAGAGGTGGATGTTTCTAGATCCAAAATAGGGTTGGGCAACTTTCCTTTATAAAAGAGAGGACAGAGAAGCAGCGTGGCCCAGTGGAAAGAGCACAGGCTTTGGAGTCAGAGGTCATGGGTTTGAACCCAGCTCCGCAACGTATCTGCTGTGTGACCTTGGGCGAGTCATTTAACTTCTGTGAGCCTCAGTTACCTCATCTGTAAAATGGGGATTAAGACTGTGAGACCCACGTGACCCTCCCAGCACTTAGAACAGTGCTTTGCACATAGTAAGTGCTTAGCAAATGCCATCATTATTATTATTCCGCACCCGATGGTCAGAAACAGGTGAAGCCTGTTTCAAAGGGTGGGTTTACTGGGCCTGGATGGTAGATAAGACCTGCTTCTGCAGCCCCTGGCTCTGAAGAGCCACTGAGGCTGCAGGAGCCTTCAGAGTGGGCGATAATTCCCTTCCGCATAAGGGTGGGAACAATCTCCCGGGGCAAAAAGGGGCAAGCTTTCTCCAGTCTAAACCATGCAGGATGGTTGGTCTGAGCAGCTTGGGTCTAGCCCCATGGGGACAATCCACCCTCCCCAAATCCCCCAGAGGTCTGGGCCCTTGGCCACCCTGGGGTCATCACCGTGAACCCGATACGTTTGACCAAGTCATTCCTGCCCCTCAGAAGTATCCAGAAGGCCACACTAATCCCCCAGATCGACTGACAAGAATGATGGCATTATTGTTTCGGGAACGACCCGTCTATGCTGGATCTGATTGTTCTTTTTAAATCTGAGCAGAGCAGATTTTTAATCTGAGGAGGCAAATGTAAGTATCCCCAAAGCTTCTCCCATCACTGTCCCCATGTGTGTTTTTTCCATGCTGCTTCCTGTCCCCAAAGACCACTGGCTACATTCCTGAAGCCCCTTTCTAAGCCGTGTTTTGTGAATTTTTCGACCGTGGAACAGCTGCCGATTCCAGGGTTTATCTCCTGATTATATTACATTATTTTCATGAGCATTGCTTAGCATCTGGACCATGGAGAGATGCCAAATGTTTTACCCTTTTGTCTCTAGCCTACACTAACTCGGATGGTAGCATTTGGATTTCCTAGGAAGAGTCTAACAAGTTTTTGTTAAATTAGAAAAGATCCAGATTGGTTAGCAAGAAGTTGAAACCCACAGGCTGGAAATGGCCTCTTTTCTCTGGCAGGGTCTTCTGTAAATCACAGCGATAGCACCGCAGTTTGGATCTTTAGGATAATGGGATTCTGGAATACATCCAGCGGAGATATAGAGGAATGAACACCAATCAGCCATTAAAGTCACATTGTTCTTGTTGTTGTAATTACAATACCAATAATACTGACATCATGGGTAACAGATATTCAGAGCGAATGTAGAGCCCCACGCAATCCTTCCTTCAGGCCCTTTCAACTTCCTTAACTTACTTCTCATCACAGAATCACTGAGCTCGAAGGGACCCAACTGACCTCCAGGTTGGTGAGTGTGAAAATCAACTCAGGAAATTGATATCGGAAAGCAGCATGGCTCAGTGGAAAGAGCCCGGGCTTGGGAGTCAGAGGTAATGGGGTCTAATCCCGGTTCCGCCGCTTGTCAGCTGTGTGACTTTGGGCAAGTCACTTCACTTCTCTGTGCCTCAGTTGCCTCGTCTGTAAAAAATGGGGGTTAAGACTGTGAGCCCCACGTGGGACAACCTGATCACCTTATAATCTCCCCAGTGCTTAGAACAGTCTTTGCACATAGTAAGCATTTAACAAATGCCATTATTATATCAAATTATTTTTAAATATTTACAGGAAATGAAATACTAGTTTCCATGGTACCCGATTTGTTGTTGGATCCCCTGACGGCAGGATCGGGTGTGTGGCTCTTTTTAATCAGAGGGAGGATTACAGCATCAAGCATTGAACATGAAAATACATTTTGGGTGAAAGAATACCCTAGGCTTTTTTCTGAATGATCCCTGAGTTTCCTGGCCATGCGATGTGGGTGACGCCTCTCCGTGAAAACAACAAAACTTCCATAACTTGTCCTGTCATATAGCAGATACCTTCGTTGCTTTCCAGCGGCTTTCATGTGTCACCTTGTAACTAAACCAGCTGGTTCTATGGTAATGAGGGCTTTGGATTTGTCAGCGTGTGTATCTTTTCGTTTTCCATTGTTGTCATTTAGTTCCGAGACCCGCGCCTCCTCCATCCCACAGCATTAGCTATAAAGTGAAGCCTTTCTGATGTTTCTGAAAATACAATCGGGGTGCTCCTGAAATTCATCATTTCCTAAACGTTATGTAGTTGCTTACTTCTTTTGGTGCTTCACCTTTAGCCTTTCCATGGTAGTTCATCTTCGACAACTCTGACCGACTTAGCCCTGAGCACAAAGAATCAAAACTTCCGTGAAAGCAGTGGTCAACTGAGTGGCGGCAATCCTCGGCATGCCCGAAAACTGGTTTAGTGGATTTTCTCTTTGTCTATTGTATAAGTACTTTCAACTTGCCTTTAGGACTTGTTACCGTGATCTTATCTTTCATAATTATTTCTGAGAGGTAAGAAGGTTATAAGTGAGGGAAAGGGAGGAAAGTGCACTTGGATTTGCTCCCTCTATTCACCTTTCCCTCAGCCCCACAGCACTTACGTACAGATCTGTAATTTATTTATATTAATATCTGTCTTCCCTTCTAGGCTATAACTCTGTTGTATTGTACTCTCCTGAGTGCTTAGTAAAACATTAAGGCACTGTTCAAAGGAACAGACCGACTTCTTAGAGGCACACTAGATCTCCCGGGCTTCTTTGGCAAGAGCTAATCCTGGATTCATGGTGGATCAGTGAAATTTCAGCTTGGAAGTTCAGTTTAAAACCACTTTCTCCCTGTGGTTTCAAGCACATTCTATATTTACTTTTTCAACAAAACCGTCCTTCCTTTCCTGGATTGCTTCGTGTTCATGTTAGGTCATGATTGCATTCAATTCACAGATGATTTGGTTTCAAGAATAGTTGACAAACTGTCCCTCCACATCGTTTAGTATATCAGGTTATGCACTGAAAGCCCTTTTCCTGGTGTCCAAAGAATAGTTGAGGCTGACTGAAGTGAAAGTGTTAAAACTCGGGAGAGAACAATACAACAGAGTTGTAGTCTAGAAGGGGAGACAGCTATTAATATAAATAAATTACAGATCTGTACATCAGTGCTGTGGGGCTGAGGGAAAGGTGAATAAAGGGAGCAAATCCAAGTGCTTGTGATAAAATTTTCAGCTGGCAGTATTTCTGGTATGGAATATTGGCTCAGTGGATCGGAAACATTTCTATTGAACACCCTTTGCATTCTGTAATCTCATTTTTTTTTCTCACCATGCAGCAATTCATTTGCATCAGCTCACCTTGTGATTGTCAAGGTACAAGAAGAAGCATAGAGATTACCGAGTAGCACAAGTGTTTCTGCCTCTGAACTCTTAATGAATCAGACATTTGAATGCTTACTGTGTGCAGCGTACTGTACAGAGGACTTGGGGGACTACAATACAGTAGAATTGGTAGAACCTGATCCCGACGTCATGGAGTTTACAGTCTAGTGGCATCAGCAATTTGAATTTTCTGCAGTTCAGAGTGATATTCAATAGGGAAGGGATGTGAACAGGCTGCTGTGGGCAGGCTGTTGACTGTTGAAATTTAGTTGTATTATGACCCAAATATTTAGAAAAATAGCCAGCGAAAGTTGCTAGATATGAATAATGAAGATTGCTAATTTCCTTTCTTATATTATACCTGGAGAGGGAGTGCCAATTAATTTGTGAGCTGATATGTTTTGAGCTCATTTTCCAGGCTGCCATAATTCACAGTGAGTACTGTTAGAAGGCAGTCTCTTTCTGGGGCAATAGAGATATCTAATATTAGACTGTTTCCTCCAAGCGGACTGAGTAACCTCACAAAGCACCAGGCTCCTCAGTAAAAGTTCTGGGATTGGGCTTCTGGTAAAAATAATTGTGGTGTTTGTAAAGCGTATACTCTATGCCAAGCACTGTTCTGAACATTGGGGTAGATACAGATTCACCAGGTCACACAGCCCCTGTCTCACCTGGGGCTCACAGTCTTAGTTGGAGGGAGAACAGGTATTGAATCTGCTTTTATATGAGAGGAAACTGAGGGGTGTGGCCTAGTGGAAAAAGCAGGGCCTAAGAGTTGTAACAGTCAGTGCTCCACCATTTGTCTGCTGTGTGACCTTGGGCAAGTCACTTAACTTCTCTGTACCTCAGTTACCTCATCTGTAAAGTGGGGATTAAGACTGGGAGCCCCATGTGGAACCCAGACTATGTCCAACCTGATTAGCTGGTGTCTACCCCAGTGCTTAGTACCTGGCACATAGTAGTCATTCATTCAGTTGTATTTATGGAGCACTTACTGTGTGTAGAGCACTGTACTAAGCACTTGGAGAGTACAGTATAACAATAAGTGCTTAACAAATACATATATATATATAAATATATTCCCACACACACATATTCATTGAGCACTGTACTAAGTGCTTAGGCAAGTATAATCCAAGAGAATTGCCTGTATTCAATCCTAAAGTGGAGTGGGAGCTGGGAAATCAGTTACTGTTGTTCTCCCTCTCTCTCTCTCTCTCTCTTTCTCTCTCCCCCCCAACTTTGGAAAAGTATGGCTGATCACGTTGGCCGGCAGACAAATGCCTTCTGAGATGTCTCCCACCTTAGATAGGCCCATCTGCCATAGCTTTGAACCGTAACACTTAATCATCAATGAAAGACATATTGATTTTGACTCTGCTACATTTAACGGAAGGTGGAGAGTGGAAGACCTCCTGGTGAAGTGCCATCTTGTTATTGGGCTGGAATTTCAGGTGCTACATTGGTGTGATTTTAGGCAGTTACATTCATTCATGCATTCATTCGTATTTATTAAGCGCTTACTGTGTGCAGAGTAGGTTCATAAGCATCTGTAGACCTTTTGTACATATCCTCTTGAGCAATCGCCTTTCTACCCACTGTCCTCCTTCCTGTTCTCTGTAAATTATTGTAGGGTCTGTCTTGCTAGATTGTAAGCCCCTCCAAGATGTAGACTGCATCTACTAAACTCTCCTACACTCTCCCAAGTTCTCAGTGCGGTGCTGTGGGCCCAGAAACCACTTGTCTGAAGGATTGATTGAGAATTTTCAAGCAGAGAGAGCCATAGTTGGATGCTGCTAGAGTGAAGCTTCATTCATGCGATTTGATTTTTGAGGATTGCCTGTTTTAGCCTTTATTTCTATTAGTCCCAGGAATAACTTCACTGGAGTGTGTCCAGGACATTACTCACTGTCATCGGCTGGAAGCCAGACTTTTCTGCAGCATCAGGCAATGGCCACCGGCTCATTTGACTTTCCCCACATGGGGATAGAGGTGCCAGGGAAACAAAAGGGTTCAGAATAACAGGTTCCCAAGGCTGGGGATTCTGAAGCCCTAAAGCCATCTGTTTAAATTTGGTCATGTTCTGTAGCATCTAATCCAATCTGTGTGAACAGTCTCAATGAAGAAACCCTCTGCATTCATTGTGACTTCGTCTCACCCCGTTATTGTCTCACTTCTTGCCATGTTCCACCTGGAGATCAACTGGAGGCTTTTCAGGTGGCGGTCTACTTAGTTCAACTGTGTCAAATTGCCGGGGAGAACTTGGCTTTGTTCACTCTGCACAAATAGCAGCAGATGGCTTCTTCCCATTATTTAAATGTCAGAGAGGACTGGGAGGGGAGGAGGAAGCGGGGGGTTGCAAAGACTGGCTGCAGGTAGTAGACATGACTCTGTTTAATTGTCAACCTTTAATGCCTTAGCATTTTGGAGCCAAGTGCTTTTGAGGCTTAAGTTAAAATGACAGATTCTTTAATACCGATTTGAATTGTCCTTGTAAACTACATTTTTGTGGAAAGCTAGGGGCTGTCATTTCAAGTTGTTTACTGTTTGGTTCACTGCAACAGAAAAAACTCACACTAAAAAATGTAAGTGTCTGAATAGTATGTACACCTTCATTGATTACTGAGAATGTCACATCTGTTTCCAAAACGACAAAAGGCCTCTAGAAAGTGACTGCATTTTGATTCTACTTCCATGATGTAATCATTAACAGTGTCATCTTGCTCTTATTGCCTCCATCTCCCTAGTGGAAGATGGAGACAGCCGAAGCTTATACCAGATGAGGACCCTGAATTTAAGCTAGCAACTAGAAAGAAGACTCCTCACCATTGTCTTTAAAGCACTATTACAACCCAGCCCACACACTTCATTCCTTTAAAGCTAACCTTCTCACTGTACCTCGATCTCGTCTGTCTCACCGCTGACCTCTCGCCCACCTCTGGCCTGGAACGCCCTCCGTCCTCATATCCGACAGATAATTGCTCTTCAAAAACTTATTGAAGGCACATCTCCAAGAAGTCTTCCCTGACTAAGCTTTCCTCTTCTCCCACTCCCTTCCGCGCCACTCTTCCTTGCTGCTTCATTCGTCCTCCTTCCTGTCCCCAAAGAACATATGTATATATCTGTAATTGATTTATTTATCTATTGATTGATTTATATTTATGTCTGTCTCCCTCTAGACTGTGAGCTTGTTGTGGGCAGGAATGTGTCTGTCTGTTGTTATTTTGTACTCTCCCAAGAGCTTCGTTCAATGCTCTGCACACAGTAACTGCTCAACAAATGCGACTGAATGAATGAATGAGTGAATAATAATAATAATGATGGTATTTGTTAAGTGCTTACTATGTGCAAAGCACTGTGCTAAGCGCTGGGGGATACAAGGTGATCAGGTTGTCCCACGTGGGGCTCACAGTCTTAATCCCCATTTTACAGATGAGGGAACTGAAGCCCACAGAATAATAATAATAATAATAATAATAATATTAATGGCATTTATTAAGCGCTTACTATGTGCAAAGCACTGTTCTAAGCGCTGGAGAGGTTACAAGGTGACCAGGTTGTCCCACGTGGGGCTCACAGTCTTAATCCCCATTTTACAGATGAGGTAACTGAGGCCCAGAGAAGTGAAGTGACTTGCCCAAAGTCACACAGCTGACAATTCGCAGAGCCGGGATTTGAACCACGACCTCTGACTCCCAAGCCCGGGCTCTTCCCACTGAGCCACGCTGCTTCTCAATGAGTGAATGAATGAATAATCAACCAGATGTGGGTTGTGACCAGTGCTGAAAGTTTTATAAGTTTGTTCTGGAATGCTTCTGGATCCCCAACTCCTGTGCAAGTGGGCAAAGCGGGCTGAGTGGATAGTAATAATAATAATAATAATAATAATGGTGGTGTTTGTTAAGCGCTTACTATGTGCAAAGCACTGTTCTAAGCGCTGGAGGGGATACAAGGTGATCAGGTTGTCCCATGTGGGGCTCACAGTCTTAATCCCCATTTTCCAGATGAGGTAACCGAAGCACAGAGAAGTTAAGTGACTTGCCCAAGGTCACATAGCTGACAAGTGGCAGAGTTGGGATTCGAACTCATGACCTCTGACTCCCAAGCCCGGACTCTTTCCACTGAGCCACGCCTCTTCTCTATGTCAGGGCTGTCAGGGATGTCAGGGTTGGGGGAGATGGTGGGGAGAGTAAGAGAGGAGGTGGCCAGTCAGCCAGCCAAAGAAGGAGATGGGAGCCCAGGGCCTATCAGTGGAGCAAAGTGGAAGAGCTGGAGCTGCAGCTGTTGGCAACCAAAAAGACAGCAGGGGTGGAATAAATCAAGGCCCTACTGAGAGCTCACCTCCTCCAGGAGGCCTTCCCAGATTGAGCCCCCTCCTTCCTCTCCCCCTCATCCCCTTCCCCATCCCCCCCGCCTCACCTCCTTCCCCTCCTCACAGCACCTGTATATATGTACATAAGTTTGTATTTATTTATCGTACGTATTTGTACTGTGAGCCCCCCGTGGGACAACCTGATCATCTTGTAACCTCCCCAATCAATCAATCAATCAATCAATCGTATTTATTGAGCACTTACTGTGTGCAGAGCACTGTACTAAGCACTTGGGAAGTACAAGTTGGCAACATATAGAGACGGTCCCTACCCAACAGTGGGCTCACAGTCTAGAAGGGGGAGACAGAGAACAAAACCAAACATATTAACAAAATAAAATGAATAGAATAGATATGTACAAGTAAAATAAATAGAGTAAAAAATATGTACAAACATATATACATATATACAGCGCTTAGAACAGTGCTTTGCACTTAAGCACTTATTGAATGCCATCATTACTATTATTATTATTAGTATCCATCCACCCATTTGGGACAGTGCTTCATACCAGGCTCTAGGGAAGTGTAGACTAAAGAAGCGACACTTTCCTTGCCTGTGAGGAGACAGTCGGAACGATTGAATAAGCGCGTCAATATGCAAGAAGAGCTACAGATAAGTTCATAATGCCACTGAGTTTTAAGCCAAGCCTGTCTTAAGTTTGGTTAACAGGAAGCTTTTGAAAACATTTAATACGTCTCACATCATAGATAAGAAATTGGCTTAGTAGAAAGAGCACTGGCCTGGGTGTCAGAGGTCGTGGGTTCTAATCCTGGTTCCTCCACCTGTCATCTGTGTGACTTTGGGCAAGTCAACTTCTCTGGGCCTCAGTTACCTCATCTGTAAAATGGGGATTATCACTGTGACCCCCACGTGGGATAACCTCATTACCTTCTATCTACCCCAGCGCTTAGAACAGCGCTTGGCACATAGTACGCGCTTAACAAATACCATCACTATTAGA
The DNA here is from genome assembly GCF_015852505.1 of Tachyglossus aculeatus. Taxonomy (NCBI): domain Eukaryota; kingdom Metazoa; phylum Chordata; class Mammalia; order Monotremata; family Tachyglossidae; genus Tachyglossus; species Tachyglossus aculeatus. The sequence continues at coordinate 35,362,979 of NC_052067.1, read as the reverse complement.
AGAACAGAAATACCATGAAGGTAATACAAGGTAAAGCCAGTACATTGACTTCAAAAACTATGAAAAAGATGTTTTTCTCCCTTCCCACATCATAATTTCATCTCCCTTAGCCTGTAGACCCATAAATGCTCTGATAAGGAGAGTCTTTTCAAGTAATCAGAAACGTTCATTCTTGTTTGCTCTCAGAAGTATTATTTAATGCAATGCTGAAGAAACTCATCATGTGCCTCGGGGGTGCACACTTCAACCGACTTGAATGTTGTAATGAAACAGTATGCGAGATTGGCCACCTGGATCTCTGAAGTCACTGGATGCAGTATTTCCTTTTTAAATATTGATGAGGAGAGTGGGGGAGATATTGGTGAACTAAAAATGCCAAGGTTCCTGGAACCTAAATCTGTTACACCTCAGATCAGCTGAAGAGACATATTTCTGCCAGAGAGACTGCTTATTGTATAAGGAAGGTCCTCCAATTTCGAGAAGCAGAATGGAAAGAGCAGGGGCCTGGCAGACCCTATGTGTTGCCGAATTGTACTTTCTAAGTGCTTTGTACAGTGCTGTGCAGACATTAAGCGCTCAATAAATGATTTAATGAATGAATGACAGGGGGCCTGATTTATAATCCCTGCTCTGCCAGGTGCCAGCTGTGTGACCTTGGGCTAGTTGCTTAACTTCTCTGTACCTCAGCTTCTTCATCTGTAAAATAGGGATTCAACACGTGTTCATTCATTCAATCGTATTTATTGAGCGCTTACCGTGTGCAGAGCACTGTACTAAGCGCTTGGGAAGTACAAGTTGGCGACATGTAGAGACGGTCCCTACCCAACAACGGGCTCACGGTCTAGAAGGGGGAGACAGACAACAAAACAAAACACGTGGACAGGTGTCAAGTCATCAGAATAAGTAGAAGTAAAGCTAGATGCACATCATTACCAAAATAAATAGAATAGTAAATATGTACATGTAAAATAAATAGAGTAATAAGACTGTACAAACATATATACTGGTGCTGTGGGGAGGGGAAGGAGGTAGGGGGAGAGGAAGGAGGGAGCTCAGCTTGTTCCCTGTGAGGGATATTGTGTCAGACCTGTTTATCTTTTATCTACCCCAGTGCTTAGAATAGTGCTCGACACATAGTAAGTCCTTAACAAATACATTTTAATCCCCCTCCCCATCCCCCCTTACCTCTTTTCCCTCCCCAAAGCACCTGTATATATGTTTGTACATATTTATTACTCTATTTTAGTTGTACATATTTACTATTCTACTTATTTTATTTTGTTAATATGTTTTGTTTTGTTGTCTGTCTCCCCCTTCTAGACTGTGAGCCCGCTGTTGGGTAGGGACCATCTCTATATGTTGCCAACTTGTACTTCCCAAGTGATTAGTACAGTGCTCTGCACACAGTAAGCACTCAATAAATATGACTGACTGAATGAATGAATAATATATTACTATTATCATTGTTATTAGAACCTCTGCAAATTGTACGAGGTATTTGAATTGCATCCTTAGCTGGAAGGGATTTTAAAAGATCATCTAGTCCAGCCCTCTATTTCCTTGCAGGGCTTTATTGAAATATACTGGATAGATGGTAATGTAATCTTTTCTTGGTTGCCATTTGCAGTTTTTTAAATCACTTTTTAATTGAGGAGTTCTTCCTCATGTCCTTTGTGGAAATGTAAATCCATTTTCCCTAGTTTGGTTCTCCAGTCAGTATGTTCTTTATTCTAACCTTGCACGTACTTTGAAGGCAATTATTAAGTTTTCTTTCAGTCTTTTATGGACTAAATAAGACCAGTTATCAATCTTCTTCAAGGGCACTATTTTCATTCCTTTAATCACTTTGTATTGCTCTTCTCAAAACTCTTGGCACATGTATACAATATCTTTGTGTAAGTGGGATGCCCATCTATATGTAGATATAGGGAGAAATATATATCTGTAGAGGTAAATCTATATCTATATATCACATTCCATGGGATTCAATTTTCAGCAAATGGTGTTTCTCAATTCTAAACCTATTTAGAGGACTGGTATAATTTATGGAATGGATACTGTATGATTCCATGAAGCTGTTAGAAAGGGTGAGTGATCTTTGGAGAGTGTTATATTCACACAATTTATATAAAATGTGTAAATTGAAACATAAGTAATGGATTTCCTAAAATATTCCCACGAGATACCTCTGGAAAAATTTCAACAGAAGGCAATGATAAACAGGTTGATATATCAAATAGAAATGGATCACTGAAGCAACTATCCAGATAGCTGAAGTTAAAGGGTCTCTTTCCTGAGTTAACTAGATAATTGCCTCAATTCTCCACTTCACTTTGATGATTGATTGAAGCTACATCTACATTACCCGAGTCAGATTTCTGAAGCAAAAAAAAAAGGCTTCTTGAGAATCGGGGGCAGGTTCTAGGAGTTAATCCTTTCAATCCTTTCAAGAGTGCCTTAGTCCCCTTAGGTAGATAGATTATATTAGTTTTGTTTAAAACCGGAACATTTATTGGGGTGTTTTTCCACTTCCCTCGGGTGACTGTGAAAGCTGGGATTGGAGTATCAATGAGGGGTGAGATACAACCAATATTATGATTCACCTGAACCTCAAGGTCCAAAATGCCACAGAACATAAACTAAGTTCCTGTTAAGCATGTTCCAGCCCAGTTTTGGAAGTCCAAGTATAAGCAAGAGCCTTTGAAGAGTAATCAACTGTATTTATTGGGTGCCAATAAGTACAAAAATGCAGAGCACTGTACTGAGCATTTGGGAGACTACAGTAGAACAGATATGGTAGACATGTTCCCTACCTACAAGAAGCTTACAGTCTAGAGGTTTAGCAGTCTAGAAAGCCGGGAATTCCAAATTCTGGGACACGTATTTATTTTTCTCAAATTATCTGGGATCTCCTACACAACTTCAGGATTGCCCCAACTAAAGCAGGAAGTTGGTTCAATACTGCACCTAAAGGCAAAGAGGCATTTTGATAGTTGTGTTCCTGCAAAACCCCTTGTTAACCAAGCATTGTGTTGTATCAATTGTTTGGGAGAATTATGAGATTAGGTAGGAAGGTAGTCTGAAGACAGTGCTCTCTCACTGGGTATAATTCAATTGTTTCAAGCTTGATTCAACATTATAAGGCCAGAACTTGAAGTGTACTATTGTACTTTCACTCTGAGCTCACCCTGATGCTTATCTGTCACATATCCATGGTCATCAGCAACACGTGGGGAACCAATTTGCACCCCTTCAAATCAGTTTCAAGTAAATAATGAATTTTAAACAGTTGTAACTTGTACTCTTTGCACTGCCAATGAAAAACTGATAAGTGTTACTGTCATCTGTTGGAAATACCATCCCTGGCAGAGCCTCTTGATTTATAAGCGATTTACAGCCATGCTATGGTAAATATATTCCTCTGTTCTTCCTTTGTTCCTCATCAAAATCGTGCTCTAAAAAGTCAGATCCTAGCTGGCACATAGGCTATCCTTATGTCACGGAAAAATGTGTGTAGGAATGTGGCCATTTGCTCCTTACAATCACCACCTTATGTTCGTCCCTTCATGCTCTGGCAATTTGCAGTAATACTTTGACTTCAGACTGGGCCTCTGTCCAAGGAGCTGAATGTTCCGTTGATGTTACCTCATCGATCCTCACACCAGTTTAGGGAAGAATGAAGAGATTAGGTGTCCTTCTGACTCCTGAAAAAGCAAGAGTTTAAGAAATAAACTCACTTGGCCGATTAGTGGTGAAAGTTGCTGCTAGGTGCTGGGACAGGTGAAACAGGTGCTGGTTTAGGGTACTGAAGTTACCGCTTTGGAAGTTTCCCCTGTTCTCCCCAGCTATTTTAGCAATTTTGCTAACTCCTTGCCTGGTTCGTGCTACCACTACTGCCTGGGGCAGTTGTCGGGAACTCCAGTTTGTAGAAAAGTAAGGCCCAATCAAAAACCCGACCCCCACTCTAATTCCACTCTCGCTCACCCCATTTGGCTCCGTGGTGATCTGGGGAGCAGGTATGGAGAGTGGGGCCACAATTATTTGCTTCCTGCTTTCCACTAGGATCCAGAGCCAGCACTGGTGGGCAGGGAGAACTAGATTTGAGGTCTCCTGGTTGCGGGATTCTCTGATCAGGTGTAGCTGCCTTTCCTCTCCTCGAGGAATTTGTCAGCTGGGAAGAGGCAAGTGTGTCATTTATAAAGTCATAATATTTTATCCTTTGCCAAACAATTCATCTGAGAATCAGTTGGGTAGGAAGAGATAATGGTAGCACATCTGATGTGCGTATTAAAGGCTTGTTCTTCTGTTCTCTGGGTTAACCCCTGTCTACCCAGGAGGACTTAGAGGGCACCATTAAATTACAATTGCATGCCTCCATTCTACACTTCGATCATCATCATCAATCGTATTTGTTGAGCGCTTACTATGTGCAGAGCACTGTACTAAGCGCTTGGGAAGTACAAATTGGCAACATATAGAGACAGTCCCTACCCAACAGTGGGCTCACAGTCTAAAAAATGTAATTCGATGTAATGTAAATTCGATGTAAATCCTAGTAAGATTGAAGGGCCATAAAAATGTCTGCCGCTTTAAGTCATTTAGCATGAACATGTCAACTTCTCAGGCAGCAGAGATTTAACAAGGCCAATGAAGTGTCACAAACAGAAAGAAGAGAACCAGGATAATGTACTTGAAGTTGCAGGCTTAATTTAGGTTTGAGCCTAAACTTGGTTCCAAATGTAAGTTGTCATCTTACATTTCTCTTCCTCTTCATTTGACTTGAGATGGGGATGTGACTGAATCTTTTTTTTTTTTTTTGAGATCCCAGGGGTCAGGCAGGAAGTGATTCTCGTCAGACTAGTTTCTGAGGACTGTAGAAGGTGGCCAGAGCAGGAACTATAATAGCAGGTTGGAAGCAAAGGAACTGGAGAGTATCTTATGCTTCTAGTCCTGGAGAGAAGACCCATATCTAAACAGAAATCATAGAGCAAGATCTAGTCCAAAATGGTGATAGTAAGACCAGTCTTACATGGTCTTTCATGGAGTAAGGGAAGACCCATAATACTGGAACCTAAGCTGAGTTGGTAAAGATTCTCTCTAACAACCCAGTTTGACTTCTCTCTTCCTAGAAGATGAAGAAGAAATTCAAAAATAATAGAGTGCCTGTCATCTTACGTTTCTTCTGGATCTGTTCACCTCAAGGCTGCCTCTGTCCCTCCCAGATCTTCATCTCTTAGGCCACTTAATAATAATGATAGCATTTATTAAGCGCTTACTATGTGCAAAGCACTGTTCTAAGCACTGGGGAGGTTACAAGGTGATGAGGTTGACATCATCATCATCACCAATCGTATTTATTGAGCGCTTACTGTGTGCAGAGCACTGTACTAAGCGCTTGGGAAGTACAAGTTGGCAACATATAGAGACAGGCCCTACCCAGCAGTGGGCTCACAGTCTAAAAGGAGGAGACAGAGCACAAAACCAAACACTAACAAAATAAAATAAATAGAATAGATAATAAAATAAATAGAATAGATGTCCCACTGGGGGCTCACAGTCTTAATCCCCATTTTCCATATGAGGGAACTGAGGCCCAGAGAAGTGAAGTGACTTGCCCAAAGTCACACAGCTGACAAGCAGCGGAGCCGGGATTTGAACCCATAGACCTCTGACTCCAAAGCCCGTGCTCTTTCCACTGAGCCACGCTGCTTCTCTAAAAATTATGCAAACATTTAGAAATGATAAAGTATGAATGAAGTGAGGAACCTAAGCAGTGCTTTGCCGAACAAAAATTAATCCCTTAATTTGATCAGTTATCTATGATAGTACAGGAAAATTGGCTGTTTCATACATAATCTCCATTTTCTCCCAGAGAACATCAAAATAATGTTCTGAGGTATTTTTAAGCTCCAAATACTGTACCAGAAGTTCAAAGTCTGTTATAAGCCCCCTGCTTCCTGTTAACATGACATCAGTGGAGGAACCTAAGCTAGTGATTATTATTCACAAAAGAAAATAACAGAACAAAAGAAAGCGAAGATTTGATCATTCTATTTTGGTAAGTTTAGTTTCTAGTGAAACATTGAGAAATGTGGGCAGTGTAAAAAGGGGAAAAATAGGAAAAAAAATCTGTCAGCTGAATATGGTTGTTTTTTTTCCATTCAGGAAACACTGGTGTATTTTGTGCAGGATAGGAGGCTGGGAGGCCCTGGGGAGGAGGTGGCTGATGAAGCCAATCAATCCACACTTTAACTATCACCTCTCTCTATATAACTCTCAAATTCACCTTGTTAACCCTGACCTCTCTCCTCTGCAGTCTTTCAGGACGTCACCACATGGATGTTATACCAGTTACTCAAGCTTAATGTATCCCAAACTGATTGCTTTACTTTCCCCGCAAATCTCCTCCAACAACATTCCCATCACTGATGACATCACCACCACCCTCACGGTCTCTGAAGCTCATAACCTTGGCTTTATTCTTGACTCCTTTTTCTCCCCCCGAACTCCACTCTTCAGGCTGTTGTGTTGATTCTTCCTCCAAAACATTTCCAGGATTTGTTCTTTCCTTTCCAACCCCCTCCTTCCTCTCCCCCTCCCCATCCCCCCTGCCCTACCTCCTTCCCCTCCCCACAGCACCTGTATATTTGTTTGTACAGATTTATTACTCTATTTTACTTGTACATATTTACTATTCTATTTATTTTATTTTGTTAATATGTTTTGTTTTGTTGTCTGTCTCCCCCCTTCTAGACAGTGAGCCTGTTGTTGGGTAGGGACCATCCCAATATGTTGCCAACTTGTACTTCCCAGGAGCTGAGTACAGTGCTCTGCACACAGTAAGTGCTCAATAAATACGATTGAATGAATGAATGAATCCAAGTAGCCACCACCATGGCCAAGTACTTATAATATCCTAACTTGACTATTGCATTGATTGGTTAATAGCCTTAGGGTTCAAAAATCAAAAACAATTATGAATGAGAAAGAACATTAATTTTCTAGTTGAGCCAGCATGGATAGATACACTGTATCTACCTTTTAAAGGGAGAGCTGAGCTTTCTCTTTCATTATGGATGTCTCTCAATTCCCATTTAGCTAATACAGCCCCACATAAGGGAGTATCGCTAAAAGAATAACTATCATCTTAATCATAGTAGGAGAACTCAAAAGCAATTTGGACTGGAAACCAATGAATCTAGGAATCCCACCCTTCATCACCTACCCCTATACATTTTTTTGGAGATTTATACTCTAACACAGAAACCATAAATGGGGAACAAAGACCGCTACAAGTTAACTCCTCCAACCTCCTGCCTCTAAACAGGTCTGCTCCTGAAAGATAGTGGTGTACTTGGATTTTTAAATCTCCGTGGGGCAGGAGACTCTTTGGTGTCATATGATGGTTTACTGAAACCTGAAATGAAAATTGAACCTCACTCTACATTGGCTCCATGTCAGCATCATTAGCAACGTGAAATCATCATTAGGAGGGCAGCGTGGCCCAGTGGAAAGAGCGCGGGCTTGGGAATCAGATGTCATGGGTTTGAATCCCGGCTCAGCCACTTGTCAGCTGTGTGACCTTGGGCAAGCCACTCAACTTCTCTGAGCCTCAGTTACCTCATCTGTAAAATGGGGATTAAGACTGTGATCCCCACGTGGGACAACCTGATCACCTTGTATACCCCCCCAGTGCTTAGAACAGTGCTTTGCACATAGTAAGTGCTCAACACATACCATTATTATTATTATTATTATTATTATTATTATTAAATGAAACACCCATGAATACAAATTGCATTTGAAACGGAAAAAGCTGGTAGTGCCCCTGACCTCAATGAGATGACAATCCAAAGCCAACGATGTAGATATAAATTGCTATTTTTCCAACCTTTAGTTAAAGAATAATCAGATTGCTCCACCCATGGGGGAGAAAAGCAGGACAGAAAAGTCTTGTTTTCTCCCCATGTTATAGAATCACCACCATCACTCTTAAACCAGTATGAAACACTGGTAGAATTTGGTTTCTCAGACTTGACAAGCTCTCAAGTTGAAACGGTCCCCCAAATACAATTCTGAAGATTGGTTACTGGCAACCTTCGGCTCTATATAAGAGCAATGTACAAGTAATTTCACACTCTGTTAGAGAGCAGGATTAGTATAACCAGATTATTGATACATTTTACAGATGCCTTTTAAATCCTCCTCACAGGCTTTCACATATTATCCTTCTTTTAAGGAGACTGACATCTGTAGAGAATTGTTTCATTAAAAACTGACTAGGCCAATATGGGAAGTGAATTTAAAATATGGTCATCGCTCAGAATATTCATCTAATAAAAAAAACCCTGCGCCTAGTCACTCTATCTCTATTCCTCTAGCAAAACAAATTCTTAAACTTAATTATTTTCCAAATGAGTGGAAGGCAGTGATGAGACCACAAAGAATTTCAAAGGAAATCAATCAGTGGCATTTATTGAGTTGCTACTGCGTGCAGAGTACCACCCCTTAGTCTGTAAGTTCCTTGTGGGCAGAGATTGTCTGTGCATATTCTACTGTAGTGTACTCTCCAAAGCACTTAGTACAGTGGTCTGCACACTAAAAGCATGCAATAAATCCCATTGACTAAGTGCCTAGGGCACTGTGCTAAGCACTTGGGAGAGTACACCACAACAGGGTTGGTAGGTGTGTTCCCTTCTCACAAGGAGCTTAGAGTGCAGTAGAATTAGTAGACATGATTCCTGCCCTCAAGGTGGTTCATTCATTTATTCATTCATTCAATCGTATTTATTGAGCGCTTACAGTGTGCAAAGCACTGTACTAAGCGCTTGGGAAGTACAAGTTGGCAACAAGTAGAGACAGTCCCTACCCAACAACGGGTTCACAGTCTAGAAGGGGAAGAAAGACAACAAAACAAAGCATGTGGACAGGTGTCAAGTCATCAGAATAGAAATAAAGCTAGATGCACATCCTTAAGAAAATAACTAGAATAGTAAATATGTACAAGTAAAATAAATAGAGTGATAAATCTGTACAAACATATATACAGGTGCTGTGCGGCCAGATGGTAACACAGGTCTGCTGCTTCCACAGTCTAGGGCTGAGGCATCTATGGGCCAGGAGATGTGGTGGTCGGGCCTCCCAGAATACAGAGCAGCAGCCAAAGCCATCAACCTGACTGCATGAGGGGCCGCTGCGGTTTCCTCTGGGGCCCTCGTCCTTTCTCTGCCATTTCTTCAAGCTGGCTCTTCTTTTTTCTGTGTCGATCTCTCGCCTGGGTATTTTTTCCCAGTGCTTAAAAGAATGATGGTACTTGTTAAGTGCCTAATATGTGAAAACCACTGTTCGGAGCGCTGGGGTAGATTCAAGGTAATCAGACTGGACGTGGTCCTTGTTCCGCATAGGGTTCACAATCCTAATCCCCATTTTACAGATGAGGTAACTGAGACCCAGAGAAGTGAAGTGGTTCCAACCTAATGGAGTCACAAACGCTAAAATAAATTATAGGAGGAATAAAAGATGATAAAGGCAGGTGCGTAAGTGCTCTGGCGGTTTTGCAAGTGTTTAAGTGATGTGGGAGTCCTCGAGTGTCTGTTGGGGGATATTGGGTGGGGAGGTGATAAACTGATCGGGGAAGGCCCCAGAGGAGATGTGGGTTCAGGAGGGCTTATGAGAAAGGGAGAGCAGAGTGGCCTGCAAGATGTGAAGGGAAAGGGAGTTGCAGGTGAAATGGAGGGTTTGAGCAAGAGATCGGCAGCAGGAGAGGTGAGAATGATGTACAGAGAGTAGGTTGTTTTGAGAGGAATGAAGAGTGTGAGGTGCACTGTAGTGGGAGGAGAGTGGATACGTAAAAGGGAGAGAGACATCGGAGTGTTTTAAAGAAATCGGTCAGGAGTTTCTGCTTAGTGCAGAGAGAAATGGGTGACCGTCGAAGGTTCTGAGGAGTGGGGAGATGTGCAGAAAAACACTTGGAAAAATGGATCCGCCCAGCTGAGCCAAGTATGGATTCCCCCCTCTAGACTGTGAGCCCATTATTGGGTAGGGACCGTTGCCAACTTGTACTTACCAAGCGCTTAGTACAGTACTCTGCACACAGTAAGTACTCAATAAATACGATTGAGCAAATGAATTGGAGTGACTAGAGGCAGAGAAGTCAGTGAGATGACCTGGTCATCGGCAAAGCTCCGTACCTCTCCATCGGCAAAGCAGGAACTTTTTTCTCCATACCTTTTGGTGAACTGGTAGGTCAGTGCCTTAATGGGGCATGGTGTGGGATGGGAGAGACACAACAAAGAAAGTGCTTCTCTGCCTCCCTTCATCAAGGCGCTGAGTAGTCATCTCCTGTGTCCTCCTCTCTCTCCTAACGTGAGATGGAATTAAATCTTAGAACAGTGCCTTGCACATAGTAAGCACTTAACAAATGCCATCATTAGTAAATGTTAGATATTGCCTATGGGCCATATTCCTGATTTGGCATTGGCATACAATTACAGTCAGTTGGAATAACGGATTTATCTGTTTTGGTTTACATCCTTTGAAGTTATGGATTAATGAATTTGATGTGCAAAATGTGCATACTTGATGCAAAGAATAAGTGCTGTGTTAAGCGCTTGCAATAAGCCAACCACTGTGCTAAGCGGTAGAGTAAGCACAAGATAATCAGGAAGGAGAACAGGTGTTGAATTCATATTTTCCAGGGGTGTAAACCAAGGCATAGAGAAGTTTAGTGACTTGGCCAAGGTCCCACAGTTGGCAAGTGGTGGAGCCAGCCTCTTGACTCCTATGCTGTTTCCAACTAGGCCATCCTGCTTCTCCAGTAGTATTTCAAGGCCAAAGTCGTGGCACTTTTTTAATAGGATGGTGTCACTCTGTTGGGAGACAAGAACAAAGGCCCACTGGGTATTTGGCTGAACCTATTGCAAGAGGAAATGCAAGAGTCGTTCCTTAAGCAAATGATGCCGTGGACTGACCCTTCTTTTCCTTTCTTTGTCTTTCCTAAAACAGAATGAAGAAGATGAGCAACATCTATGAATCCGCTGCCAATACGCTGGGAATCTTTAACAGTCCCTGCCTGACAAAAGTGGAGCTGCGTGTGGCATGCAAAGGCATTTCTGACAGAGATGCCCTTTCCAAACCAGACCCCTGTGTCATCCTTAAAATGCAGTCCCACGGGCAGTGGTTTGAGGTAGGTGACCAAGAAAATGGAAAAGAATATTGCCTGATAATTTAATCCATATGATTTTATTGGACTTTTCTCTGTTTTCAAGCCATAAAGAAGCCAAGGTAGAGTTTTTCAGAAAATATAACCAATTTACATATTTGTTTTGTTTATGGTTCATCTTTGCATGTGCATTACGATCCACTGTGTTTTTCTATATCTATTTTATAGAATATAGTTTATGAACGATGCAATTAACCTCTTCAACCTTTTGGATTCCAAGTGCTAACATTCTGGCATTTAGCAGAGAGAAAGAAAGGAAGAAAGGGAAGAATAGTTTTGGTTGTGCTTGCCTAGTTGAATAAGAGCAGCAGACCACATCTGCTATTTTAACTAATAATCACTGGCAATTCTGGGAAATTGCTCGAGATGTACTAGGGAGGTTGTGGTTTCCTTTGCTACAGTTATGGCACTAATGATTTTAGGATGGGAAAAGTTTAAAATGGATTCGGTCAGCATTCTCTGTCGGTGTGAGTGACAGGATTGAGAGTTGGATGCTGCCTTCAGGATAATATTTTCTTAAATGAGGAGAGGGTATGGTACAAAAGAGGTAAGAAGTGTCGGTTATACATGGTAAACAAAATGGACAATAATGCAGTAACTTTAAAGAGAGCTCTGATGAGCCCACGGACCAAGAAAAAAATGGAGAAAACAATGCAGTGATTTCCAGTCAGTCAGTCGTATTTATTGAGCGCTTACTATGCGCAGAGTACTGTACTAAGAACTTGGGAGAGTACAATATAACAGACATACTCCCAGCCCACAACAGGCTTACAGTCTAGAGCAGGAGACAGACAATAATATAAATGAATAGAATTAAGAACTTGCGTTCATATGCTTAGACTGTGGCATATATCGTCTCTCCCCATCTCCAACTTATGCTGCATGGTGAAAGAGTCTGAAGAAATAGTCTGTGTAATTGAATTATTTAGCTTTTCGGGTTTTGAATGGCAACCACTAGAGTCTTCATGTTCTAAAATTAGTGCACTGATATTGTGCTGTTGTATAGGGGTGAGCCTGGGTTATTTTGATTTACTGTAGCTTGTTAGAGTTTCGAGTGGGCCTCTAATAATAAAGGAGTTTATAAAAAAGAAAGAATGACTAAATGAATCTGTAGATCTGAACTCTAACCTTCTTCATTGCAGAAGGATGAAGGGTCAGAGATATGTCATTAAGTCATCGTGAGTTTAGAAATCAGTTGTTCTGAATTGTACAGCGGCAAGTTGCAATTTGAAACCTAGAGAGGGTAGAATTTTATCTTGATGAAGAGGGGCATAACGTCAGGTTGACAGTGCAGAGGATTGCTTTTATCCATTCCTTGAATTGTCACTACGCTCCCTTCCGGCCCTGGCTTCTAATTAAGGTCCAAAGAGAAGTGAGCACCTATCCAGGAGCAGCCACCATTTCATTTTCCATGGGTAGGAAAAAGAAAATTTAGGTTGCCAGAATATAGAGGAAAGTTCAGAAGTTTCAGAAGCATCTTTGACTCCAAGCAGTAAAACTTGGAGCACTGGAAGGGGGATCAAGGAGTGAAGAAGCAGGGACAATTCCTCACCGCTGGCATTCCCCATTAGTGCTCCCAACTGAATGGACTGTGTGGATCTGGAGAGCTTCTGGGATTATGAATTCCAGCATTAGGTGGATTATACAAGCCCTGTCCAGTGTTTGTAGAAAGCCCAAAGTGCTAGGGTCAGTCATACCCTATCAGGTTGGATGTCAGTCCAAATGAGAGTGACCATACACATCCGTGGGCCGGAGCACATTTCACCTTTAACGCAGAAATGCATTTCACTTCATCTGAGGCTTTTGGATTCTAGGTGTATTCACTCTTTTCTGGAAGTGAATTGCTAATCTGGGTGAGCTGCTTCAAGGTCACTCACAGACAGCTTGTTCAATTCACCAGAATGTGTGTGTTGGCCCTGTTTACTAAGAGGCATCTCATGGCCTTATATCTTTGTTGCGCTAAACAGCGTGGCTTAGTGGAAAGAGCCCAGGCTTGGGAGTCAGAGGACGTGTGTTCTAATCCCGGCTCTGCCACTTCCCTGCTGTGAGCCCACTGTTGGGTGGGGACTGTCTCTATATGTTGCCAACTTGTACTTCCCAAGCGCTTAGTACAGTGCTCTGCACACAGTAAGCGCTCAATAAATACGATTGATGATGATGATGATGACCATGGACAAGCCACTTAACTTCTCTGTGCCTGAGTGACCTCATCTGTAAAATGGGGATTGAGACCGTGAGCCCCATGTGGGACAATCTGATTACCTTGTATCTACCCCAACGCTTAGAACAGTGCATGGCATGTAGTAAGTGCTTAACAAATATCATAAGTATTATTATTAATGAAGTAGCAGCGTGGCTCGGTAGAAAGAGCACGGGCTTTGGAGTCAGAGGTCATGGGTTCAAATCCCAGCTCCACTGCTTGTCAGCTGTGTGACTTTGGGCAAGTCACTTCTCTGTGTCTCAGTTACCTCATCTGTAAAATGGGGATTAAGACTGTGAGCACCCCCCATGGGACAACCTGATCACCTTGGACCTCCCCAGCACTTAGAACAGTGCTTTGCAAATAGTAAGCGCTTAACAAATGTCATCGTTATTATTATTGCTAATGAGCTATGAGCCCCATTCTTCTATTGGATCACAGCGGGGTAGTCCACTTAAGGAAATAGGGAAGAGAAAAGATCTCTTCTCCAACACTACCTTTCAGCTGCATGTAGGTCAAATGGTTGTTTCTTAATTTAGCACATTTCCTTCTACAGTGGAACCCCCAAAGTGGCTTGACTCGGGGGCTGGGGGATGACTGAGACGGCGCTACAGGAGATCCTACAGCCAGCTGTCACACTCCACCATCTTCTCAGGGAGGGGGAAATACGCATTCTGTCAAGATGGGCTTATTCTTTTTCCTCCTCCAGAAGCTACGCAGTCAGGGAGGAGGCTGCCCAACCACAGTGCTCCACTGGTTGAAAGGAAGAACTGTGAGGTAGCGGGGAAAACTTGTCCCAATTCTATTCCATCCCTGGGAACAGGTAGCTGGTCCACCACTTAATGTGAAGGAGAAAAGAGAATCCAAGAGCACCCAGTCTACCACATGAAAAAATAATTGTAGTCGGTTCCTCTATTGAAGTGAGAAATGGAAATGATGTAAAATATAAATAGGAGATTAAAAAACCAAAGTGAGGGTTCACCATCTGAACTTTTGTTCTTTGATCAATCGCAAGAATTGGCAGAACGGGGAAAGAATGTTCACGCTAGCTATTACAAATGAGTTCCCTCTTTAAAAGATTTTCTTTTCACACTTTTCTAGCTTGCAATGTTTCAGCTGCTAACACCCAGCGTGACAGATGATTCAAAATGACGGTTTTCTTCGCTATTAAAGTTTGCACAGTTGCTTTGCATCAAATCCCCATTTGGGAAAAGCTTAATGTCAGTTTCAGCCGCTCCCTTAACACATACTTAATAAGAATAATTTATTTTCCTCTTTTCCTTTAATGAAAGTTTGTGGTTTATTTTTATATTAGCAATCCAACCTGGGCATCTAACAAAAAATAAAATATCATTAACTGAAAATATTTCTTCTATCCCGCCTAAGATGACATTGTGCTTCTAGAAACAGATATTCCATCTTGTTCAATTGGTAATAAAAGCCGTGGACACAGAGTACGGGAATTGCTTCACTACTGTATAGAGTACAACTGACTTATTTGGAAATTGAGATGTCTAGATTGCCAATGCCAAGAAGAGTTTAGTGCCGGAATTGAAGGCGAGATTTATTGCTTGCGAATGAGAAAAAGCAAAATGAAGCGAAAAACTCATGTTTTATAATTCCACCTCTCATATTCCCCTGATGTTTATTTGTTGCCTGTTGTATTATGAATATTTCTGCCAGCAATCCTGTTGAGAAGTGGTTTTCCAAAATGTTTAGTTCTTAATGTGTTTAGTGCATTTGGTTTTTAAGCCATTTTTTTCTGTAGTGAAGTCTAAGTATAGCATACAAGTACTTTCATTTTACAACTTGACTCATGCACATGGGCAAGAGGCAAACATGATTAACTAAGGGCCTGACTTGTACAGAGAAGCGCATGTAGGATTTGGAATCCTGGGAGAATAAATTGGGAGTTAGGTGGTGGGTTTTACTGAATTATTTTTATCTGGTTGCCTTGCAAATCATCCAGGTGTCTCTTTGATCAGGTCCTTTATAAAACATCACTGGATGTTCATTCAGAGAGCAAAGACCCTAGAGAAGAAGAAATGGAGTAGCTTCCATGCTTTAGGGACAATGAATGTAAAACATTGCTCAAAATTTAAAAAGTCATATCGCGAGTCTACTATCAATCAGTCAATCAATCAATCGTATTTATTGAGCACTTACTATGTGCAGAGCACTGTACTAAGCGCTTGGGAAGTACAAATTGGCAACACATAGAGACAGTCCCTACCCAACAGTGGGCTCACAGTCTAAAAGGGGGAGACAGAGAACAAAACCAAACATACCAACAAACTAAAATAAATGGGATAGAAATGTACAAGTAAAATAAATAAATAGAGTAATAAATATGTACAACCATATATACATATATACAGGTGCTGTGGGGAAGGGAAGGAGGTAAGATGGGGGGATGGAGAGGGGGACGAGGGGGAGAGGAAGGAAGGGGCTCAGTCTGGGAAGGCCTCCTGGAGGAGGTGAGCTCTCAGCAGGGCCTTGAAGGGAAAACCATTCAGTCTATGTTTCTCCACTCCTCAAGTACCATCAGTGGTTGCCCAGTCACCTCTGCATCGAACGGAAACTCCTTCCCTTAAACTTTGAAGCACTCAATCACCTTGCCCCCTCCTACTTGTTACTACTACTACTAATAATAATGTTGGTATTTGTTAAGCGCTTACTATGTGCCAAGCACTGTTCTAAGCACTGGGGTAGATACAAGGTAATCAGATTGTCCCACGTGGGGCTCACAGTCTTCATCCCCATTTTACAGATGAGGGAACTGAGGCCCAGAGAAGTTGAGTGACTTGCCCAAGGTCACACAGCTGACTAGTGGTGGAGCCGGGATTTGAACCCATGACCTCTGACTCCAAAGCCCGTGCTCTTTCCAGTGAGCCATGCTGCTACTATCAATCAGTCAATCAATCATATTTATTGAGCACTTGCTAAGTGCAGAACACTGTACTAACCACTTAGAAGAGTACAGTACAATGGAATTACTGTACTAGGAGAAGCAGCGTGGCTCAGTGGAAAGAGCATGGGCTTTGGAGTCAGAGGTCATGGGTTCAAATCCTGACTTTGTGGCTTTGGGCAAGTCACTTAACTTCCCTGTGCCTCAGTTACCTCATCTGTAAAATGGGGATTAAAACTATGAGCTCCCCGTGGGGCAACCTGATCACATTGTAACCTCCCCAGCGCTTAGAACAAACAGTGCTTTGCACATAGTAAGCGCTTAACAAATACCATCATCATTATTATTATTAGCAGCCACATTCCCCACCCCTAATGAGCTGATTAGTCCAGAGGGGGAGACTAGGCCTTAAATGACTTGTTGCCCGAAGCCCAGCACGTTTATGGCCACTTCTAGTTCAGGTTTGATGTCCTGTTGATTGGGAACTCCTCTGTTGCTTTTTTGATCCAAGAGTTTAGAAGGAGAATTTGACAGCAGGCTAGTGAATGTCTGTGATCGATTGCCTTACTCCGCCTAGGGAGAACCCTAAAGGTCGATAAGAAGACGGCTCAGATGTCTAGGAAAATCCCAGATTCTTAACAATCAGGGTTTTTCCCTTACTAGGGGTGGGGCAACCTGTAGGGAACCTCCCAAAGAGCTTCCCTAAAGGTTTGCACCCCCTCCCCACCCCACCCCCCCATAACTACCACCACCATTTGACTTTGTTATATTTGACATATTTATTACTCTATTTATTTATTTATTTATTTATTTATTTATTTATTTATTTTACTTGTACATTTCTATCCTATTTATTTTATTTTGTTGGTATGTTTGGTTCTGTTCTCTGTCTCCCCCTTTTAGATTGTGAGCCCACTGTTGGGTAGGAACTGTCTCTATGTGTTGCCAATTTGTACTTCCCAAGCGCTTAGTACAGTGCTCTGCACATAGTAAGCGCTCAATAAATACGATTGATTGATTGATTGATTGATTGTTAGGTTGGTCCCTCCCGGCAAGTAGAACAAGACGGGTGCCGTCACCCACCCTGTTCCTTGGATACTCAGGTGCCGCATCCAGCCATACCTCCTCTTGTGTCAGAGATAGAGCTAGATCTGGTTCTGGTCATTCGTTCATTCAATTCAGTCATATTTATTGAGCGCTTACAGTGTGCAGAGCACTGTACAAAATGCTGGGGAGGTTACAAGGTGATCAGGTTGTCCCACGGGGGGCTCACAGTCTTCATCCCCATTTTCCAGATGAGGTAAGCGAAGTGACTCGCCCAAAGTCACAAAGCTGACAACTGGCGGAGCCGGGATTTGAACCCATGACCTCTGACTCCAAAGCCCGGGCGCTTTCCACTGAGCCATGCTGCTTCTCTACTTGATATTATAAAATCAACTGATAGATTTGTCCAATGTTTATGTGGACTGACCAGAGTGATTCTGGTTGTTTCATCAGCTGATGGTGAAATAATAGTCATTCGGTAATGCTTGAGGATGATTCTGCTTTCCCGCTTCATAAGCAAAACATCAGCTTGTTTGGAACGTGTTTTATCTAACAAAGTTCAATTATGTTAACTAGACTGTGAGCCCACTGTTGGGTAGGGACTGTCTCTATATGTTGCCAATTTGTACTTCCCAAGCGCTTAGTACAGTGCTCTGCACATAGTAAGCGCTCAATAAATATGATTGATGATGATTAAAAAACAAACCTGTTGCGCTGTAGCAGCTGGTTTCTCTCGGATGGTGCCTGCTTGGGGTGTCAGAGCAGGGCCCTGTCATCGGGTCAGGATCACTGCTGTAGGAACTCTTTTCCTGCTGCCTTTGGCTCAATACTGGGAGACTACCGGAGCTCTTCCTGGGTGATGTACATATCTATTCTATTCTATTTTATTTTGTTAGTATGTTTGGTTTTGTTCTCTGTCTCCCCCTTTTAGACTGTGAGCCCACTGTTGGGTAGGGACTGTCTCTATATGTTGCCAATTTGTACTTCCCAAGCGCTTAGTACAGTGCTCTGCACATAGTAAGCGCTCAATAAATACGATTGATTGATTGATTGATTGATGTGATTCCTAGAGACCCAAGCCAGACCAATGGCATGACTCTCTGGCAAGGCTGAATATTGCCCCTTACCCATGGGTCCCACACATCGGAGAAAGCAGCGTTCAAAGTCAGTAGGAACTCGAACAAGGGACCCTTCAAGGGAGTCCCTTCCAACCAGTTCCAATTCAGTGGGGGTAATTTCCTATTTTCCCCCTTATAGAGTTCTCTTAGCCAGGTTCTTCCAGGGATGCCTCTGGATATTGGCATTGGCCCCACATTGAAGTCTGTTGGCCCCTGCTCTGTTATCCAGAAATCATAGCAAGAAGGTGGTGCCCTAAGTAGCGAGTGTGTTTTAAAGCTAGGTCAAACATGCAGTCCAGGGGAGGATGCAATTAATAATAATAATATTAATAATGATGGCATTTATTAAGCGCTTACTATGTACAAAGCACTGTTCTAAGCGCTGGGGAGCTTACAAGGTGATCAGGTTGTCCCAAAGCGGGGGGCTCACGGTCTTAATCCCCATTTTCCGGATGAGGGAACTGAGGCACAGAGAAGTGAAGTGACTTGCTCAAAGTCACACAGCTGACAATTGGCAGAGCTGGGATTTGAACATGACCTCTGACTCCAAAGCCCATGTTTTTTCCACTGAGCCATGCTGCTTCTCTAACCCATGAGCCTGCTCCCTCAACCCCAGGATTCAAACCCATGACCATGCTCCCTCATCCCCGGGAGCCCTGCACTGAGGCAGAAGAAAACCCCTTCTAAGCCCATCTGTTACACCAGTGACAACCTGGGACGTCTGTTCCAGGTTGTACTTGATGAACTAAGACAGAAAAGAGGCTTAGAGAAGGCTGAGTTTTGATCTGCAAATCGTTTTCAGGTATGTTCAGCAAGTGGTGGGACAATGCTAAAGCTGAAGAAATCAGGCTCCTCACAGAACTCTCTGACTCCAGCCTCTCCCCTCTCCAATCCAGCTCACTGGTACATTATTGGCTCAGTGGAAAGAGCCCGGGCTTTGGAGTCAGAGGTCATGGGTTCAAATCCGGGCTCTGCCGCTTGTCAGCTGTGTGACATAATAATAATGGTGGTATTTGTTAAGCACTTACTATGTGCAAAGCACTGTTCTAAGCGCTGGGGGGATACAAGGTGATCAGGTTGTCCCACTTGGGGCTCACAGTCTTCATCCCCATTTTACAGATGAGGTCACTGAGGCACAGAGAAGTTAAGTGACTTGCCCAAGGTCACACAGCTGACAAGTGGCGGAGTCGGGACTCAAACCCATGACCTCTGACTTTCCACTGAGCCATGCTGCTTTGGGCAAGTTACTTCTCTGGGCTTCATTTCCCTCATCTGGAAAATGGAGATGAAGACCGTGAGCCCCCCTTGGGACAACCTGATCACCTTGTAACCTCCCCAGTGCTTAGAACAGTGCTTTGCACATAGTCAGTGCTTAATAAATGCCATTATTATTATTATTATTGTTGTACACTTCTCCTCTCAAGCCAACCTATTCACTGTGCTTTGCTGTTGTCTCTGTTGCTGATGAATCCTTCCTCATGCCCTCCCTTTTGCCTGGAACTTATCCTCCTTTCCCATCTGACAGACTGCTAAGAAACATTGTGGCCTAGTAAATAGAGCATAGACCCGGGAGTTAGAAGGACCTGGGTTCTAATCCCGCCTTTGCCACATCTGCTGTGTGACCTTGGGCAAGTCACTTGACTTCTTTGTGCCTCAGTTACCTCATCTGTAAAATGAGGATTAAAACTATGAGCCTATGTGGGACAGGAACTACGTCCAACCTGATTACCTTGTATCTACCCCAGTGCTTAGTACAGTGCTTGGCACACGGTAAGCACTTAACAAATACCATTATTATCATTATTAGCATTATCACTACACCCCCTCCCCCCCATCTTCAAAGCCCTTGTAATATCACATCTCAAGTGCTTAGTACAGTGCTCTGCACGAAGTAAGCGCTCAATAAATATCGCTCAATAAATATCGCTCAATAAATATGATTGAATGAATGAATCTCCTCCATAGGCCTTCCCTGATTAATCTTTCCCTTCCTGCTGCCTCTTCATCACCTAGGCACTTAAGTTCCCACACGCTCTGCTCCCCTCTCCCTATAGCATTTATGTAGGCTGTGGTGCTTCCTTGTACCTGTACATTATTTTAGTGTCTGCCTCCATTTCTAGAGCATTAGCTCCTGGAAGGTAGGGAATTATGACTCTGAACTCTATTTTACTCTCCCACGTCCTTAGAACATTGTTGTGCACAAAGTAAGTGCCCAATAGATGCTATTGATTGATCCAAGAACTTCTTCATTAAGCCGCTGTATGGCCCCCGCGTTATACAAACTAGGGGAAGGAAATTCCAGGTTGGAGGAAGGCTTAAGTAACATATTGATG
The DNA here is from genome assembly GCF_015852505.1 of Tachyglossus aculeatus. Lineage (NCBI taxonomy): Eukaryota > Metazoa > Chordata > Mammalia > Monotremata > Tachyglossidae > Tachyglossus > Tachyglossus aculeatus. The sequence continues at coordinate 35,342,155 of NC_052067.1, read as the reverse complement.
TGTGAGAGACAAAAATGAGGTAGGGTTGGCTTGAGAGGCGCAAAGATGGGAGCTGTGTTGTAGTGGGATAGGAGCAAGGATTAAGAGGCGGGAGAGAACTGATTTTGTGGCTTAAAGCCAGTGGTGAGATGTTTCTGCTTAAGGCAGAGGGGAACAGACAACTACTGAAGGATTTTGAGAAGTGGAGAGACGTGTGCAAAACGATGTTTTAGAAAAATGATCTGCACGAAAATGATCTGAAGTGTGGATTGGAGAGCTGAAAGGCTGGAGGCAGGAAGGTCAGAGAGGTGGCTGATGCAGAAGTTGAGTTGGGATATGACAAATGTGTTTTGACTAGTGTGGTGGTAGTTTGGATGGATAAGAAGGGGTGGATTCTGGAGATGTGAAGAAATCCATAGGATTTGGGATTGAATGTGCAAATTGAAGAGTGAAGCTGGGCTCAGTCTCATCACAGTCAAGGAGGGAATCGAATAGAGATGGGAACAATACTTCAATGTTTTCGTGAACGCACCTTCCAGTATCAAAACCTATGAACCCGAAACCCGATAGTCGGCTATTTAAGAAGTCACCGTGGCAAAGCTTGGCTTCCCTGTGGATGGGGAACATGCTTTGTGTTTTAGTGGTGCTTCCCAAGCTGTTTACAGGCCCTCAAGAAACATCAAAAGTGAAGACCAGTTGGCTTCAGAATTCAATCCAAATTCAAGGCCAACAGAGCTACAGAGCAGCCCTAACCATTATATGGTAGTGAGACTCTAGCCCTCCACAAAGAGCACATTTGGATCCTGAGCAGATACCCCAGGTGCATTTACAATCCAGGCTCACCTTTAAGTTGCAAAACAGGACCGCAAACTGTGAAGCCCTGGAATAAAGTCACTCTCCTAACATTAAAACTATGTTCACTTAAACACGTGGCTTGGAAAGGGGAGGAGGGGGTGGGGGCAGAGGGAGAATATCTGGAGAGAGCGGATGATGGTAAAATATGCTAAGAGCTGCTACATGGTGAGCTGAAAATTAACGACCAGAAGCAAGAGCTGTAGAGGAAGTGCTTCATGGTTGCATTAACACACAATATTGTACTCTCCCAAGTACTTAGTGCAGTGCTCTGCACATGGTAAGTGCTCTCTAGACTATGCTTGTTGTGGACAGGGAATGTCACTGTTTATTGTGTTGCACTTTCCCAAAGCGCTTAGTACAGTGTTCTGCACGTAGTAAGCGTTCAATAAATACGAGTGAATGAATCAATGATTGATTGGATAATAATAATGGCATTTAATTAAGCACTTACTATGTGCAAAGCACTGTTCTAAGCGCTGGGGAGGTGACAGGGTGATCAGGTTGTCCCCCGGGGGGCTCACAGTTTTCATCCCCATTTTACAGATGAGGTAACTGAGGCCCAGAGAAGTTAAGTGATTTGCCCAAAGTCACACAGCTGACAATTGGCGGAGCCGGGATTTGAACCCATGACCTCTGACTCCAAAGCCTGGGCTCCTGTCCACTGAGCCACGCTGAACCTCAGCCAACTAGATGCATTATACTCAAGAAAGGAGCATCTCTATTCAAGTACAAGTTTCAAGAGAATTGTGAACCGGGTAAAAGCAAACAAAGCACAAAGCCTTGCAAACAGCACAATTAAAAAAAACAATATCTCTCTATGATATAGTAGATAATGTTAGCCCTAAATTGGCTTTCTTGGCCAAACTCTTGTACCCATAGGTGAACTTGTTGAATCAGGGCTTCATTTTCCAATATGAGACCACTATAAATATCTGGAACTCTTAGTTGCTACTGGAGTTGCATCCTTATTCTAAATAGTGTCACATGGCACAAAAACAAGCAGTGATGTCTTCAGATTAGCTTTATCATTGCACATGTCCCAGCTGGGGTTTGGTCTTCAGATCCCAGCTGGGGTTTGTTGTCATTTTCTGTACTTGTTCATTCCTATGCCTCTGGACCAAAGATAATTTTCAGCCCCAAATTAGATGGGTCTTTTAGTTCCTGCATTCATCCAGGGATCAATCCAACCTGAATTTTCTGCCTATTCCTCAAGAGTGGAATATTATTTTAGATTATTTTTCTCCCTGGCTGCTGCAATTGGAATCAGGCGGCTAGCCTGGAAGTTTCCCTACCTTTTCCTTTTTCCTCTAATCTATAAACTTGGGTCTCTGAAAGGCAATTCCAATCACTTGTCTCCAACACTTTCTTTTCCATTTATGTGTTCCCTACCAATCAGTGCCCCAAAGGTTTGGCTGAATTTGAACAGAAGTGACAAGAAAGACCTTCCTTTCTAGAAACTCAGCAAGTCTTTTGTGGTTGGGTGGGAGGTGGCAGGGAGGCGTAGGCAGGAGGGTCAGACTAAAGGCTAATTAAATATTTTATCTTGGTTCATGCTCAGAAGTGTTTAACTTCCTATCTCTGTTGCTATCCTTTCAAACACTTGATATTTCATGGGGCATTCTCTCATCTATTCTATATTCTTCCTGATTTGAAAGCCACTTCTCTCTAAGAGGCTAGCATTTTGTACAGGTGTGCATCAAAAGAAGAAACCCTTGCATAAAAAGTATTGTTTCTGTAGAATATCTGCCCTTTTTGAACAACTTCTTAGAGCCGAAGATTGGTAGTGAGGGAAACTTCGCCTCGAGTTTTCTCATTTAAACGCTGTCTGTATCCAGTGTATCAGGGCTAACTTTAAGAATCAGTGTGTCTGAAAATGTTTAAGCTTGTGAAACATTGGTAGTAGCAATATTCTCCAATTTATAGGTGTTTCTTAAGGAATTTCAATGTTAAAACTGTGGATTTGTGTTCTTCATCGACTCCAGTGCCGCCTTTTAAATGCTTCACAAAAACCGTGTAAGTGTTGCTGAGAGCAGAGGAATGAATACAAGTATCCCCAAAATGTCACCTTTTAATTCTGAGTGATTGTCACAATGATACTGCTCCTTATTTTAATAAAGGAAGACAAACTGGTTTGATAACTCACATTACAGAATGTAAGAAAAATCAGGGGAAAGAAAACACGCAGGTATTCTTGGTGTAATAAAAATATTGGGACAGTCCTTAAACTGTATTAGTGTAATAGTGAAAAGAATGGAAGAAGTTAGGTGATCAGGGGATTCACAAAATATGTCTTATTGACATGGGGATAAAAACTGTCCAGGAATTACTTCTGAGGAAACCTTTAGAGAAAGAAGCCTGCCTTAGGATAAAAATGTTGCCCAGGTCTTAATTTCTCTCTCCAGATTTTAATTTTTCCATTTGAAAAAAGCAAAAATGTTCTCGTATTGACTTTGGTAGATCTGATCATTTGCACCATGGGCAGTTATCATCCCTCCCTCCAAGTGTCCTTGGATGCCATCACTGCAGATAGAATATTGGGTTGGATGGACTATTTGGGCTCACCTAATACGGGATTGTTTAGCTTCTTATGTTCACCACTACCTGAAATGAGAGACTTCCTCAGCAAAGAGGAGGGTTATGGAATCTTCTCCTGTTAGGAATATGAGGATAAGGAGAATGCCATTTTTTCCCCTCTCTTGGTGCATTCAGGATGAATCAAGATGTTTCTTAAAGGTTATTTCTCTGTGTTGTCTTTGGAGACTTTCTTAAATGCCCCTGGGGCAGGAGTCAGAGAATCAGACCCCTTGGTGTACTTTTCTCAAAAATTTTCCCAAAAACATACACAGCCTGTACAGTGTATGCATAGTATAGTAGTTCCATTGGGTGAAAGTCAGGTGAAGTAAAGAATACTTTGAGAGTAATGTCAGAAATGCAGTTCCCCTGTTAGGATACTATTCAAATTCTGAAATACCGACATCTGGAGAATCCTGAGACATGGGCAGGAAGAAGAAATCTGTGTCTAAAGAGGCTGCTAGAGCTCCCAGAAGCTTTAGTTTGGGCCTTCTCCCCTCATCCTTTTTCCTTAGTTTTCTTTATCCAGAAAAGCAAACTTTAAATCCAGTTGTTTTTCCCTGCCTTCTTTATATTCCCTCTCCCCATATGACCTGAGAGAGAGGTGAAAAAAAACCCAAAAAACCAAAAACCTGAACTTGATCCTGTTTAGGTTTTTGTGAAAACTGTGCCACTCTATTCCAATCAGAAGGCTCACTGAGACACCCGATGGGGATGACATACTTGTCACAGTCTTGAAGGGGCCTTGCTGTGTCATCTGATTTAGTGGTTTTCAGGTGGGACAACTTTGTATTTACCCTGGTGCTTAAAACAGTGCTTGGCACAGAGTAAGCACTTAAATACCATCATTATAATAAAAAAATCAATTATATTAATATTGATATTATTATTATTCTTATCTCCCATCCCAGTCCCACAGCACTTATGAACATATCTGTAATTTATTGAGTTTAATATCTGTCACCCCCTCTAAACTGTAAACTTATGGACAGGGAATGTGTCTGCTGTTATATTGTACTCTCCCAATTGCTTAGTACAGTCTTCTGTACAGAGCAATTGCTCAATAAATACAATTGACTAATTACGTTAATATAAATAAATTACAATGTGCTCCAGAAATTCTGGGCACTGCCAGTTTAATTTTATTATGCATGTGTGAATCACTCCCAAGTGTGTTGGACCCATTATTCCCTAATGCCAACAGTTTTTACTTTGCCCGACTTTCATTTTTCTTTGCCGTTCCTCCCGGGCCTTATTCCGAACTTCACCTGCTGGGTAATTTGTTGCAAAGGCAGCATGATTTGTCGTGAGATGTCTCCGTCAATTTGATTTTTTTGTTTGAAGCCAGATGATCCCTGAATATGAGATAAAGTGGAAATCCCTATTTCTCCACAAAGACATACGTGCCTTTCCATTCTGGCTGATAATAACAGTATTCCTCATCTTTCTTTTTTGTCAGTTTTCAATACAACTGCTGCAGACTCAAGGGCAGGTTAAATTAAAAAAAACCCACTGAATCTGATAGTGACAGATTTCTCAACCAATAAAAACTAATAAAACAGGAATTAAGTACTAAAGAGACTACTAGATAGGTGGGTTTAAAATATACAGTCCTATATTATGCAACATGACAGTACCTGGTCATTTTATATTTTATTAAGTATTGTAATTATTAAATGTAGGACATTTACTATATTTTTCTGTTTGCTTGCTGCTTGTCACAATAGTAAGTGCTTAACTTGCCATCATTATTACTAACTTGAAACTCGAGCCACATTTTATTCCAAGAAAAGCCAGATATGACTCATGAGTCATTGGCTACCAACCCCTGTCTCATTCAAAAATCAGTGGCATTTTAGTGCTTACTGTGTGCAGAGCACTGTACTAAATGCTTGGGAGAGTACAATTCAGCAGAGTTGGTAGACATGTTCCCTGCACACAAGGAGTTTACAGCATAGCAGGGAAGACAGACAAATACACTCCCCACCTTCAAAGCCTTATTGAAGGCACATCTCCAATTTGTACTTCCCAAACTCTTAGTACAGTGCTCTGCACACAGTAAGCGCTCAATAAATACTATTGATGATGATGATCTCCAAGAGGCCTTCCCTGCCTAAATCTTCCTTTTCTTTTTTCCCCTCTCCCTTCTGCATCTCCCTGACTTGCTCCCTTCATTCAAAAGCACGGGTTTGGGAGTCAGAGGTCATGGGTTCTAATTCTGGCTCCGCCACTTGTCAGCTGTGTGACTTTGGGCCAGTCACTTCACTTCCCTGTGCCTCAGTTACCTCATCTGTAAAATAGGGATTAAGTCCCTGAGTCCCAAGTGGGACAACTTTGTATCTACCCTGGTGCTTAAAACACTGCTACGCACAGAGTAAGCACTTAACAAATACCATCGTAATAATAATAATAATAATAATAATAATAATAATAATAATAATTAGCTCCCATCCCAGTCCCACAACACTTATGCACATATTTGTAATTTATTTAGATTAGTATCTGTCACACCCTCTAGACTGTAAACCCGTGGGCAGGGAATGTGTCTGTTGTTATATTGTACTCTCCCAAGTGCTTAGGACAGTGTTCTGTACACAGCAAGTGCTCAATAAATGCAATTGACTAATTATTATTAATATAAATAAATTACCGATATGAACACAAGCATTTAACATGAATGCTTTTTGGAAGGTGTAAAAATCAAATGGAGGAGTGTGATACTGGCTTTCAGTTTTGGGTTGGTTGTAGATCAAGGTAGAGAATTTTTTTTTGTGGTTAAAGGTGATACTATGTATTATAGCTCCATCAAGCTGTCCATTCATCTCCAGTTAGAAGTTACAAACAAATCTGAGATTTCAGTAGTGTAAGTTTAGTGGGTGTACTTTGGGTTTTGGAGTTGGGGTAAATCCGGAAAGCTGATGTAACTCTCTCGGACACATTTTAAGAAAATATACAGTCTGTTCAAAGATGAAACTGAGAAGCGGCATCTGAAGGTTTCCAGTGCTGGACATCAGTTATAGTGAAGGATTATGTGCTAGTGAGGGTTTGGAAGTCCATTTCCTAGTATTACATTGCCTCTTTCCATAAACAGATATTTCCAAACCGAGCTTTAGAAGGTGTTCAGGTGACTGTTCCAGTAGAAATAACTGGGGTTGGGGGTAGTGGGTCTTGCCGTTATATGGATATAGGGGTAGAGTCATTAGGACCTGCACAACTTGAGTTTCTAGAGCTGGGTTGGTTAGCACTAGGCCAAAGCCATTCAGTCCCAGATTTGGACATGGGAACTGTTTCAAGAGACTGGCTCTCCTGGCTCCTGTCTACTAGTACTCACCACTAAGAATAATGATTGTGGTATTTGAGAAGTGCTTACTTGGGCCAAACACGTACTGAGTGCTGCGGTAGATGCAAGATAATCAGGTTGGACATGAGGCTTACAGTCCGAGGAAGGAGAACCTTATTTTATGGATGAGGAAACTGAATTCCAGAGACATTAAGTGAAGCAGCTACTGAATTAGAAGTTTTGGAAGCTCACTTGGGGGATCCTGTGAGGTTACCCCCACAGGTTAGCAGACCATGGGGTAGACTAACAAACGCAGGGCCCCGTACTGGGCTAAATATGATGTTGGATTCCTGGCCTGGACAAGGCTCTAACTTCCTCTGCTTCTTTCTGATGGCTCAGCCAGATGCTACCCCACAGCTGGAAGAACTTACTGCACAGAACTATGACCAGTGTTATTTGCAAGGGAGACCAAACCCAGGACACGTCCCACTTTGGATTTGTTCAGTGGCCCAAAGAATGAGGAAGAGACTCTTAGTATCCCAACCCCATTGTTTTTCCTTCCCCTGTCTCTACTGTCTTAGAGCCTTTATTCCTTCTCCTGCCTTCACCCTGCAGGCTCCAAGCGCCACTCTTGTTACAATTCCACTTTTCTGTAAGTGTCTCTGCTGCTGTTGTTACTGAAACTGTATCCCAACAGCCTTCATAACTCCAGCCCTCCCAATCCAACCAGAACAGGAGAGAAGAGGGCTTCCTTTACTGAGAGATGCATCTTGTTACCCTCCTGGAGTGGAGGCATTGTAGCCTCTCTGTTCTCCTAGAAAATCAAGATTAGACCCACTGTCATTCAGGATTGCCCCTGCTACACATGAAACAGCTCTTCGCATACCCAGGCCTATACATCCCCTCTTGCTTGGAATTTATGGGGTGGGTATGAGACAGGAATGATGACCATCAAATGTGAAAAACCTGAGGGAGTCCTGGCCAGCAAAGTCCTGATCTGATCCTTTTTAGGGGTCTCATTGGGTGGATAAAAGTGAAAATAGATGAAGGCAGACAGAATGGGGCAGAAAAGGGAAGAGATGAAGGAATTGGGAGAGTGCATAGGAAGCGCTGGGAATAGGGAGAGGGGAAGAGAAGATCCACTTTAAGAGATGAGTAAGTGTTTGAGGAATGTGTTTATGGATGATGTGTGGGAAAGACATAGGAATGGCAAAGAAGTAGCATGATCAGGCAGAAAGAGCACAGGATTGGGAACCAGGAGATGTGGGTTCTAATCCAATTCCACCATTTTAGACTGTGAGCCCACTGTTGGGTAGGGACTGTCTCTATATGTTGCCAATTTGTACTTCCCAAGCGCTTAGTACAGTGCTCTGCACATAGTAAGCGCTCAATAAATACGATTGATGATGATGATGATTTGCCTGCTGTGTGACCTTGGGGAAGTCAGGTCAAGTTTCTATTGTTTGAATAATAATAATAATGGCATTTATTAAGCGCTTACTATGTGTAAAGCACTGTTCTAATCGCTGGGGAGGTTACAAGGTGATCAGGTTGTCCCATGGGGGGCTCACAGTCTTAATCCCCATTTTACAGATGAGGTAACTGAGGCACAGAGAAGTTAAGTGACTTGCCCAAAGTCACACAGCTGACAATTGGCGGAGCTGGGGTTTGAACCCGTGACCTCTGACTCCAAAGCCCATGCTCTTTCCACTGAGCCACGCTAGACTGAATACAAGCAGGAGGGAAGAAGATGTGGTGTACATGGTAAATGAGAGTTAAAGATATGAAAGTTGGGAGACACACGAAGTCTCAACTGAGGCAAAACTGCAAAGGGACAGGAATCTAAGAACACCATTTATCAGGATCATGTGGCAAATTTTTCTGGATGGTCAAGGAATCTGGGGACCCAGATATGTGGGTTTTTTTCCCTCTAAGAAAATAATAATGCAGTTTTAAAGATTAAAAACGGGAGTTAGATCTTATTCTGGGGATCAACATATGGTGGGATGCAAAATTATGAAAATAGTGGCATTTCAAAAAAATTAGGAAAAATAGGGAACACTTTTTTAATGAGTTTTCAATGTAACTTTATGTCAGCAGGTTATTGGAAGATTTCATTAGTATTAAACAAAGAAAAACTGATATTTTCTGGGAGAAATTAGCCCAGTTCCTTTAATCTTTCCTCTTGGGTCTTCTTTTCCAGGGCATAGAACACAAATGAAAATTGAATTAGAAAGAAATATGCATGTTAAGACCCAGAAATCAATTCAGAAACCCAAAACACCTTTTAATCAATCAATCAATCAATCGTATTTATTGAGTGCTTACTGTGTGCAGAGAACTGTACTAAGCGCTTGGGAAGTACAAGTTGGCAACATATAGAGACAGTCCCTACCCAACAGTGGGCTCACAGTCTAAAAGGGGGAGACAGAGAACAAAACCAAACAAACCAAACATATAGAGTAATAAATATGTACAAACATATATACATATATACAGGTGCTATGGGGAAGGAAAGGAGGTAAGATGGGGGGATGGAGAGGGGGACGAGGGGGAGAGGAAGGAAGGGGCTCAGTGTGGGAAGGCCTCCTGGAGGAGGTGAGCTCTCAGTAGGGCCTTGAAGGGAGGAAGAGAGCTAGCTTGGCGGATGGGCAGAGGGAGGGCATTCCAGGCCCGGGGGAGGACGTGGGCCGGGGGTCGATGGCGGGACAGGCGAGAACGAGGTACGGTGAGGAGATTAGCGGCGGAGGAGTGGAGGGTGCGGGCTGGGCAGTAGAAGGAGAGAAGGGAGGTGAGGTAGGAGGGGGCGAGGGGATGGACAGCCTTGAAGCCCAGGGTGAGGAGTTTCTGCCTGATGCGCAGATTGGTAGCCACTGGAGATTTTTGAGGAGGGGAGTAACATGCCCAGAGTGTTTCTGGACAAAGACAATCCGGGCAGCAGCATGAAGTATGGATTGAAGTGGGGAGAGACACGAGGATGGGAGATCAGAGAGAAGGCTGATGCAGTAGTCCAGATGGGATAGGATGAGAGCTTGAATGAGACTTTTTAAAGAGGAAGGAGTTTGGAGAATTCATAGTGACACCAAACAGAAGCTGCCCTGCCTTTTTAACACTTCACTTGCTGTATAAAGAGCTCTATCACATATTAACTGGTTGCTTTCAGTGCCTCTGCTCTGCCTAATCAAACGGCCTCTAAATAAGTCTGCTAATTCAGCCTTTATACAGACTGAACTTCCTCAGCGTGACTCTGTGGGGCTGCTTCTAAGAACCACATGCTCGCTCCACGGCGAGCTGCTTTTTTTAATAGAAATCGCATCTGTCTGGGCATCAGGTTGTCTTCCCACCCCCCTTCCTCTTTAACTAATTCCGGAAGCCCTGGAAACCCGTGGAGGGCTCTTGTGGTGGAGATGCTTAGTTCCACCATATGGCCAGATTTCTGTAGGTCAGCCTGGGCTGATGTCCCAAGGTGGGACTCCACAGCATATAGGGGGAAGAGAGCCACGCACAAAACAGGCGGGTTTTTAGAATTTCAGAAGCATTGTAGCCTTTCCTTGTAGCCTAGAGTATCTTTTTTCTCTTCCCTCCCCTATAAAAAATCCTGGCTATCCCAATGTACTCTTAATCCATAAAAGCTTGGAAAAGGAAATCATACGATGAATGGCTGGGGATCTGCTATATAATGTATTTATAACCGCATCTAAAAATACTGTCTTTTGTAAAATATAAAAGAGCTGGGCGTCCTTGGTGGAGAAATGATCTTGAAAGTATGAAAGGAGGACTTAACAAATTGGGTTTGAGAGTTTATACCATTCACTAGGTATGGTATATGTCAACTCTTAGTATTTGACACGCTCTGTGTCTACTGCTTTGAAAGGGAAGGAAAAAGACCAGTGCAAGAGTTTGGGGGTTTTCATCTCTGAAGTGCCAGGAGAAATGAAAAGGCTTAATATTCCTGCTCCACTACACTATTTCATGCCATTTAAACAACATTATTTCAGTGTCCAGTATGAAACCTGTTGTACCATTGATCAAAGGAAAAAGAAAACAGTTTCCTCAAGGGGAAAATTCGAACAGTGTCAAAGATTTGGGTTTCTTATCTTAAATGCCAATATTATAAGTCTGACCTTTTATGTAAAGGAGACATGGGGAGATAACAGGCCTTCCTTGCACTGATGCATTTCCTCACTGTGACAATAATGAGATGAAAACGAATGTATAGCCCAGAGATCTACGCGGTAATTTTCCTGGATAGGGCAGGGCAAGCAGCATAATCATTTGGTGATAAACTGGAGTGGAGGGGGGAACTTGGGGCAATGATATTCCAGGATTCTCCAGCCCCACCAAGTATAAATTTAGGACCCCTTGAAGCAAATGCAGAGGAGAGCATCAGAGATGGCTCACAAAGGAGAAAGATCCCCCTTTTAGACTGTGAGCCCACTGTTGGGTAGGGACTGTCTCTATATGTTGCCAATTTGTACTTCCCAAGCGCTTAGTACAGTGCTCTGCACATAGTAAGCACTCAATAAATACGATTGATGATGATGATGATGATAAAGATGTTGGGAAGTATAGGAAGATGGATGGGGGACTGCATGCCTACTAATACGTTCCAGGACAAGATGGAATAGCATGTGAGAAATCAATGGCACCCAGGAGAAAAGAACTTGGGTGACCGAGGAGGGAGGAGAGTGGAAAAAAGCAACCAGTGGGCTAGCAGTACCGAGGCAGAAGAAGCACGGCCTAGTGGAAAGAGCACAGACTTGGGAGTCAGAGGACCTGGGTTCCAATCCTGCCTCTTCCACTGGCCTCTATGTGACCTTAGGCAAGTCACTTCTCTCAGTGCCTCAGTTACCTCACCTGAAAAATAGGGATTGACTCCTCCTTCCTCGGACTTAGACCCAACCTGATTCTTCTTTATCTACCCCAGTGCTTAGCACAGTGCCCAGCACATAGTAAACACTGAACAAGAACTATAAAAAAAAATCAAATCAGGCAATGGTGTTTACTGAGAGCTAACTGGGCCAGACCCTCTAATAAGCTTTTGGAAAAATATAATACAATAGGGTTGGGAGACATGATCCCTGACCAAAAGGAATTTATAGCCTAAAGGGATAGAGAGTCATCAAAATAAATTACAGGTAAGGAAAATAGTAGATATAAGGAAGAGCACTTAAGTGCTGTGGAGCTGGGGTGAGGGATCCACAACTAAGTGCAAAGGCATTGCAGAGGTGAGGACAGATAGGGAAACTGAGGGCTCAGGGAAGGTATCTTGGAAGAGATGAGATTTTAGGATGGTTTTGGAGGTGTGGAGACCGCTGGACTGTAGGATATGAAGAGGGAGGGAATTCCAGGCCACAGAGAGGTCCTGAGCAAGATAGACAAGATTGAGGTACAGTGAGTAGGTGGTGTTAGAAGAGCAAAGTGTGCAGATTGGGTTGCAGTAAATCAAAGAGGTAAGGAAGGAGGGAGAGAGCTGAGTACCTTAGAGGTGGTGGTAAGGAGTTTTTATTGGATGCAGTGGTAATAATAACAATGGCATTTATTCAGTGCTTACTATGTGCAAAGCACTGTTCTAAGCACTGGGGAGGTTACAAGGTGATCAGGTTGTCCCATGGGGGGCTCACAGTCTTAATCCCCATTTTACAGATGAGGGAACCGAGGCCCGGAGAAGTGATTTGCCCAAAGTCACACAGCTAAGTGGCGGAGCCGGGATTTGAACCCATGACCTCTGACTTCAAAGCCCGGGCTCTTTCCGCTGAGCCACGCTGCTTCTCTGTAGATGGGCGGTAGATGGGCAACCCTGGAGGTTCTTGAGCAGTGGGGAGATGTGGGCTGAATAGCTTATCAGAAAAATGATCCAGGAAGCAGAGGGAAGTACGACCTGGAGAGGAGAGAGACAGGAGGTGGGAAGGTCGGTGAGGAGAAGCTGATTCAGTAGTCAAAGCAGGAAATAAGTGCTTGGATCAGTGTGGGAGCACTTTGGGTGGAGAGGAATGGGTGAATTCCAGAGATGTGTGAAGGTAGAACTGACAAGATTTCATGACAGATTGAATGTGCAGTTTGAATGAGAGATGAGTTGAGGATAATGCCAAGGTTATGGACTTGTGAGACTGGATAGTGGTGTTCATTCATTCAGTCCTATTTATTGAGCGCTTACAGTGTGCAGAGCACTGTACTAAGCGCTTGAGAAGTACAAGTTGGCAACATATAGAGACGGTCCCTACCCAACAGTGGGCTCACAGTCTAGAAGGGGGAGACAGAGAACAAAACCAAACATACTAACAAAATAAAATAAATAGAATATGTACAAGTAAAATAAATAAAGAGTAATAAATACATAAAAACATATATACATATATACAGGTGCTGCGGGGAAGGGAAGGAGGTAAGGCGGGGGGATGGAGAGGGGAAGGAGGGGGAGAGGAAGGAGGGGGCTCAGTGTGGGAAGGCCTCCTGGAGGAGGTGAGCTCTCAATAGGGCCTTGAAGGGAGGAAGAGAGCTAGCTTGGCGGATGTGCGGTGGTGTTATAATAATAATAATAATGATGGCATTTATTAAGCGCTTATTATGTGCAAAGCACTGTTCTAAGCACTGGGTTATCTACAGTAATACTGTCAAGGGGAGGACAGAATTCGGGTGGCAAGATGAGAGGTTCTGTTTTGGATACGTTAAGTCTGAGGCATCGATGGGCCATCCAAGTAGAGATGTTCTGAAGGCAGGAGGAAATGTGAGGCTGCAGAGGAGGAGAAAGATCAGGGTGGAGAGTTAGGCTTGAGAATTATCTGCGTAAAGCTATTTTTTGAACATCTGCTGTGTACAGAGAACTGTGGTAAGCACTTGGGAGAGTACAATGCAACTGAGTTGGTAGACACATTCCCTGCCCACAGTGAGCTTCCAGTTTAGAGGGAGCTTCCAATCTAGAGGGCATAGAGATAGTGTTTCAACTGAGTGAATGTGTTCTCCAAGGGAGTGGGTATAGATGGAGAGGAGAGGAGGGGACCCTGAAGGGAGCCAAAACTGAGACTTGACTGATCCCCACCCCCAACCCCCCGTAGAAGGTGCAAGGCAGATGAGGAGCCAGCAAAACAGACCGAGAAGACCAGTCAGAGAGGAGGAGAGTCAGGAAAAAACGATGGCAGTGAAGCCAAGGTTAGATAAAGGTTCCAGGAGAAGAGGGTGGACCACAGTGTTGAAGACAGCAGAATGGTCGAGGAAGATTAGGATGGAGTAGTGGCTGTTGGATTTGGCAAGAAGGAGGTCATTGAGGACCTCCAATTTCATCGTCTGAATACTCTGTACATGGTTTTTTTTTTTTCCCTCACAGATTAGGCTCATTGATCCCTTGTTAGATTTGATTTTCCGCTGGTTAACTCCGTGATCTTTCAAGTCCCATTTGCAGTGGTTTTTCCATTCTCTCGCATGTCTTACATGCCAACTCTTAATTTGGGGCATAAGAACTCCCAAGAGGGCAAAAAAACCAGGAGCAGGAACCAAAGGGACTCAGAGAGTATCAGAGAGAGAATCAGAGAGTAGAGAAACTGCAGAGATAGTATAGCTGGGGGGCAGGGAGTCCTCAATCCCAGCAAAGGTGTAAAAATCCCTTGGCGGAGGCCTTGGAGATCTCTAAGGTGTGAACCCTTTACCCCATTCCCAGAGTCCAGAAGGGACACAGGCAACCGCCCCTCTGGCCTGGAATCTCAGTGGGAAAGAAAGGAAAGTGATATGCCCCCTCCAAGCAGGCCTGGGGGAGACCTCGCTCTCGGTTGTGGGTGAGTCCAGGTTAGAGCCTGTTCAGAGCCGTGGCTGAGGGCCAGGAGAGATCTTGGCTTTGGAGCTTTGGAGCCCAGGCTTTGCAGTCAGAGATCATGGAGATCAAATCCCGGCTCTGCCAATTGCCAGCTGTGTGACCTTGGGCAAGACACTTAACTTCTCTGTGCCTCAGTTACCTCATCTGTGAAATGGGGATAAAGACTGTGAGCCCCCCGTGGGACAACCTGATCACCTTGTAATCTCCCCACCGCTTCGAATAGTGCTTTGTACATAGTAAGCACTTAATAAATGCTATCGTTATTATTATTATTATTATCTTGCCTTCCATGGCCCTAGATCAAGAAAGGGGAAAGCCAAAAGGGTCACAGCACTGTTTCTTTCTGCCTACTAACTAGCTCTGAGGTTAGGGTTGGGGGGTTAGGTATTGTATCCTCTCCCCTTCCCCCTTTCCTCCTCACAAGAAAGGTTTGGGAAGATGAGGAGTAATTGCCCCCTATTTTCTCTTCTACATTCTGGAGTTGGCCTCTATTCTCCAGAGGTTTTCAGGTCTAGCATAGATTTGATAAGGGGAATTTAGGAAAGAGCTATGGTCCCCACAAATCCCTAGAGAGCTTGGAAGGGCAGACCTGAAAGTTTGATGCAGAGGCCAGTGGCGGGCTCACCATGTTTTCAGTGTCCCTGGGTGAATTGCGATCCTTTCCTTCCCTAAGTAGTTTGACAGGATTCAGTTCTGGCTTCCATTTTAAAACCTATTGAAACTCAATGCTTTGTAGTCTTTACAAGCTGTGCCTTTGTCAGTTTACCCAATCTCCTCTGAACATGTGCTATCTTTTCAGTAGCTTTCTCCTTAGCCTTGCTTATTTACTTTAAAGATAACAAGGCTTATTCAGAGAAACCATATGAAATGCCTTTTCTATAATTCTGAAGCAGAGGCGGGTGAAATTCTGCAAAAAAATAACCAAAGCAGGGGCTCCTTAATGGGAAGAAAGCTTTCAGTCAAGCAGGGAGGAAATCAGACAAAAGGACCTCTGTGCTGTTTTATTCTTTGGGGAATTTCGTTTCAGTGATTTGGATTTTATTTCATCCGCCTTAACCACTGCTACCCTTCCTCCCGCTGAGGGAGTCCCGCACTTCAAGAGTATCTATCTGTATTGCACGGGCTTTGGAGTCAGAGTTCATGGGTTCAAATCCCGGCTCTGCCAGTTGTCAGCTGTGTGACTCTGGGCAAGTCACTTCACTTCTCTGTGCCTTGGTTACCGCATCTGTAAAATGGGGATTAGGACTGTGAGCCCCCCGTGGGACAACCTGATCACTTTGTAACCTCCCCAGCACTTAGAACAGTGCTTTGCACATAGTAAGTGCTTAATAATTGCTATTATTATTATTATTATTATCACTTTGTTCTTTGAGTAATCTGGATGTGTGCTTTGTCTTCTAATCAATCAATAGTATTTATTGAGCACTTACTATGTGTATAGCACTGTAATAATAATGTTGGTATTTGTTAAGCCCTTACTATGTGCCGAGCACTGTTCTATGCTTGAGAGAGCACAATACAAACAACAGAGTTGGCAGACACATTCCCCGCCCACAACAAGCTTACAGTTTAGCAGGGGAGAGAGGCATTAATACAAAGAAATCATATATAATTTTAAAGTATATAATTTGCTCTGGGGTTGAGCAAAACCTATTGTTCTCCCTGCTCAGTTTCTTCCTAACCTTTCAGTTTGGGAGGCTCTCTTTGGCTGTGTTCATTTTGGGTATCCAACAAGACCGGCCTGGGTGGGGTAAAGGTGTTAAAATGTCCTTGTCTGAAGTGTTTAACATTAGCAGGTGTTTGGTTTAGACAGGTCAGCCCTGGATTTTTGAAGGCTGGCCTGGGTAATTTTAGGAAAATGAACCAAATGTCCTGGAATTGGAACATCTCTGGTAAACTTGCCTTCCTAAAGTGAGAAGTTTTCTCTCACTTTATAATAATAATAATAATAATGGTATTTATTAAGTTCTTACTATGTGCAAAGCACTGTTCTAAGCACTGGGGTAGATACAAGGTAATCAAGTTGTCCCACATGGGGCTCCCAGTCTTCATCCCCATTTTGCAGATGAGGGAACTGAGGCTAAGAGAAGTTAAGTGACTTGCCCAAAGTCACACAGCTGACAAGTGGCAGAGCTGGGATTAGAACCCATGACCTCTGACTCCTAACCCCGGGCTCTTTCCACCAAGCCATCCTGCTTCTCCCATATATGCTTGTACTTCCGTGACTGGGTGGCAGCATGCTGAGCATATCCTCAGGTTAGGTTTCCCAGCTATGTAGGACTTGTAATTCAGATGTCCTAGAAGCCCAGGGGATTTCTGCTTATCCCCATATTTGTACCAGTTGCTGGGGGAGATGAGAAAGGCAGGCAAGCCAGATGTCCTGGTTCTCAACAAAAATAATATGATCGGTCTGTGACTGGGGTAGCTGATAACGGCTGGGGATACCCCATGCTTCTCAATTTAGGATTTAGAGTCCATGAATTAGGTTTAAGGAATTGGTTTTATTCAAGGCAGTTGAGCGTTGACCTTCTAGACTGTGAAAGGGGATGTCTGCCTTGCCCTGTACCTCAGTTTCTGCAGTTTTGCCCACAACTTAAAAGGACCAGCCGGGTAACGTAGTGCAGTTGATTGCTTTAAATATACTTTGTCATGTGAAGGATTACTATGTGAAATGCTGACCAGTTTCTCCTCATTTTCCTTAGAGGATAGAGAGAACTATCTATCTGTTTATTTATCTATTTATTTTATTTGTACATATTTATTCTATTTATTTTATTTTGTTAATATGTTTTGTTTTGTTCTCTGTCTCCCCCTTCTAGACTGTGAGCCCACTGTTGGGTAGGGACCATCTCTATATGTTGCCAACTTGTACTTCCCAAGCACTTAGTACAGTGCTCTGCACACAGTAAGCGCTCAATAAATACGATTGAATGAATGAATTTATTTTATTTGTACATATTTATTCTATTTATTTTATTTTGTTAATATATTTTGTTTTGTTCTCTGTCCCCCCCTTCTAGACTGTGAGCCCACTGTTGGGTAGGGACCGTCTCTATATGTTGTCAACTTGTACTTCCCAAGCGCTTAGTACAGTGCTCTGCACACAGTAAGCAGTCAATAAATACGATTGAATGAATGAATGAATGAAAGAACAGGCTTCAAAGCGTAGATTTGGAAATGTAGGTTAAACATACGGGAGAAGCTATCGAGAGGCAGCATTCTTAAGCGTTCAAATAGACAACCAATAGAGGGTGGGGAAACCTCCCTTCCCGGAGTTGTTAAAAGTGATGAGAAGGCCATCTTTATTGGCTGATTGAGGTGAAGTACTTCCTAAGGAAAGGGGACTGGATTCCGTGACCCCTTGGAGTTCCTCTAAACTCTTTGGTTCTAAGGATAGACATATAGGATAGACATTTATTATTATTGTCCTTTCTAAATTATAAGGGTTAGCCACCCTGCAGATAGTGCTCTTCTCCTTATCACATTCATCTCAAATCTGTCAGAAGCTTTTTGGTTTGTCCTTTTACCGCTGTGTTCAGAACCCAGGGATTTGGTTTATCTGCTCCTGGTGCTTTTCACATCTTTGCTTTTGTTACCTAGCTTTTCTGACAGCTGTGGCCTTATAGTAAAATAGTTTCTCCCTGGTTTCACACCCTTCCCAGCTATTCCCCTACACCAGGAAAACATATTCCTATCTCTGATATGTGACCTTTATCTTCTTTTGTGAACAGAGGTTCACATGTTCTTGGCATCAACAGCTGTGTTCTTTGCTTCTCCTTCAGAGTTTCTTAAGGGTGTTGCTGACTAGCTGCTGAATTAATTTGAATTGTAGTTCAGTGCTCAGCAGCATCTCTCTCTCTCTTTCTCTCTCTCTCTCTCTCTCTCTCTCTGTATTTTATTTATTTACTCCTTTGCCCTCTTTGCTTGAAAGGCAGTGACATTTTTCCAGGATTCTGTTCTCTTCCAGGTTATATGCAGTTCTCATTTCTTAATTACCAACATAATGCCTCCTTAATTCATAAAAGTATGTTGTTCCAACTAGCAAACAGCCTTTCATAAGACAGTAATTACCCTGTGACCTCTCTCTCTTTCCTTCTTTTGCCAAGTGGAATTCGATAAGATTATTAATTTTTTTACACACTCCCAAACTGTATTAGTTAACAGTTTGACATTTTTTACTAGCATTCATTATTATTAAATCCTGAGATTCCTCCTTCTCAAAGCCTACTCCTGACTGGAAGATATGTATACATCCTGGCTCTCCAATTCAGTCTCATACAAATCAGTCCAAAACACAAAGTCACATCTAGGAAACCTTTACAAATGGTAAATGTGGCGGCATTGATTCACTTGGATTCCTTCCAGAGGGTCCTGCCCCTCTCCATTTTCTCTTGTAAATGTGTAGATACACACTCCACTCTGCCGTCTGTCAGTGAGGACTGTTTATCCACTAAGAGTCACACCCTACCCAAGTAATTTCCTGTTAAGTGGGGCAGGACTTCGTAAAGGAAAAAATCCTAATGTAATTTTCAATCGCTATGATCAGTCAGCGGTATTTATTGAGCACTTGCTTTGTGCAGAACGCTGCACTAAGCACTTGAGAATCTGTGCCTCACCCCTCCCCTCCCCTCTCATTTATTCCCTTGTCCTCCCTGTTAGAGGCACCCTGACACCCCTCCCCTCACCTCTCATTTATTCCCTTGTCCTCCCTGTTACAGGCACCCTGACAGAGGGACGCACTAAATTTGTGGTTTGCTAATCTGTGACTCCCATGACAAATGAAAGTCTTCCGGGGAACCTTTGTTGTTAGTATTCTGTCAGTTAAAACACTGATTTATGATCTGCCCCTCTCACCCCCTCCTCTAATTGATTCCCTCAAGCTGGGTGTGATTGGTGAGGATCTGCCTGTTGAGTCCCCTGTGCCAAGGATGCAGTCACCTCTAATTTTGAATCTGAGAGAGCAAGTATGGTGGACACTCAGAATCCACTGCATCTTGCTCGTCATGGCAGCAAGGCACTCTCTTGTCAAAATCACATTCCTTGTTCCCTGATCACCCAGTGAAACTGGTCCTGTAGATAAGCCTGTTGTGGGCAGGAAATGTACCTGTTATATTGTGCTCTCCCAAGCACCTAGTACAGAGCTCTGCACATGGTAAGCATTCAATAAATACAATTGATTGGTGGATTGGTGCCTCTCTCCTGAAAGCCCAAAAGCCGGGGCAGTTGTGAGGGGTCCGGGTGGTCTAGAGTTTCATGGCCCTTCTTGCGCCTTTCTTAGTTCTCATCTTTCTGGGTGGGGTCAGATAGGGGCAGGACCAAGATCATCCAACTCGGTTGTGGTGAATTAAGCAAGGAAAGATTACTGGAGCAAGTGGAGAGCTTGGAAGGAATGAATAGTGTGAGTTGGGGACCAAACGTAGAAAGAACCGGCATGGAAGGTAGACAGAATTGGTGGATAGCTGCGAAGCCAATATGCGTGTCATTTTGTATAGTGAGGCTTATGACAGTCCTTAGCCTGGCCCATACAGTCTCTTTATCAGCAAGTGATCTGTTGATCGTTTCTTCATCCATATGTGTTTTGTTTTTTTTACAAAACCTAATACAAATGAACTGTTCTTGTGGTTTAATTAAACATTAAAGAGAACAAATGGTGACAGGAAGCTGCCTGGAAAGTAAGAACAGGGTGGTCATTCTGCTGCTCTGGCATTGGTACAAATGAGGAAATCAGAAGCATCTGGAGGCTCTAAAACACAGGACTAAACCCGAAGAACTTGACATGCTTTGTCCATCGACTTTGTTTATCTTAACCCATGAGAATAGGTAATGAAGTTATCTCAAGGCAAAACATAAAACTGACTGGGCTAATTGGATTGCCCAAATTTACTATAAGGTGCATTAATGTTAAGTAGAGTCACTTACCATGAACTTTAAAGTACTCAATCAGCTCACGCCCCTCCTTTCTTACCTCACTAATCTCCTACTACAGCCCAGCCCACACATCGTGCTCCTCTACAGCCAGCTTTCTTACTGTTCTGTGATCTCATTTATCTCATCGCTCACCCCTTCCCCCCAACATCCCTCTGGCACAGAACTCTCTCCCATCCCTCCATATACACCAGCCCCCCACTCTCATAATCATCATTAATGGTGTTATTGAGTTCTTACTACTAATAATAATTATGGTATTTGTTAAGCGCTTACTCTGTGCCAGGCACTGTACTAAGTGCTGGGGTGAATCCAAGCTAATCGGGTTAGGTGGTTCCCTATCCCCCATGAGGCTCCCAGTCTTAATCCCCATTTGACAGATGGGGGAACTGAGGCCCAGAAAAGTGGGCCCAAGGTCACAAAACAGACAAGCGGCAGTCTGGATTAGAACCCATGACCTCATTCATTCATTTTTATTGAGCGCTTACTGTGTGCCAGGCCAGTGCTCTGCATCCACTATGCCACACTGCAGAACACTGTACTAAACACTTAACATAGTAGAGTACAACAGAATTGGTAGTCATGTTCCCTGCCCACAACGAGCTTTTAGTCTAGAGGGGAAGATGGCTATTAATGCAAGTTATTTATATTCAAAGCCTTAAATTCACATCTCCTCCGAGTGGCCTTCCCCAATTAAGCCCTCTTTCCCCTGACTCCCTCTCCTGTCTGTGTTGTCTAGGTCTTTGGATCTACATCCTTTGGGCACTTGGTATTTTTATTTAATGGCATTTATTAAGTGCTTACAATGTGCAAAGCACTGTTCTAAATGCTGGGGGGTTACAAGGCGATCAGGTTGTCCCACGGGGGGCTCACAGTCTTCATCCCCATTTTTACAGATGAGGTAACTGAGGCCCAGAGAAGTTAAGTGACTTGCCCAAAGTCACACAGCTGACAATTGGTGGAGCCAGGATTTGAACCCATGACCTCTGACTCCAAAGCCAAGGCTCTTTCCACTGAGCCATGCTGCTTCTCACCCCACAGCATTTATGTACATATCTATAAGTTATTTTTATTAATATTTGTCTCGCCCTCTAGACTGTAAGCTCATTATGGGCAGGGAACTTGTCTACCAAATCTGTTGTAATCTCCCAAGCACTTTATACAGTGCCCTGCACAATAAATACCATTGATTGATTCATTTTAAAATTTCATTTACATACATCTATGATCAAATATAGGGACAGGACTTTTTGATGATTGCTGTGCTTCTTTTGGGAGTAAATCCTGCCTCTAAATATTTTGCCTTGGGCTTGATCATTGAAATATGCACTTGGGTTTTTTGTGTATGTGCATTCTTTATGTGCCTATCCTGCCTCCTTGGGCGTTTAACTATTCCTAACGTTGAGTTAACGTGGGAAATGTTGCTCAGACTAATCCATAATATTTCAGGGAAATTTCCACTCACATGGACTCCTAGGTTTAATGACCACTAAATCTAACCTGAGAGTGTTCTTATTAGGTATGTCTTATTCTCCTTACCATATTCCCGGAGGCACATGCTATTTTCCTTCCATTTTGTGATTAACCTCCCAAAATATAAAGGCACAGGAGTATTCATTTATGAGATCTAGTTTTTTTAAAAAAATCAAATATCTCTACTTGTCTCAATGATGGCTTCAGGAGCTGGGGCTGGGGAAAACCAGAGATTTTGTAAATGTATGTAAGGCATAAATGGATAGAAATGAAAAGAGGTGTTGTTTGTTAGGAATGGAGAAAACTAAGAAAAAAAGGAACATTTTTTAATTAGACTAAAGAGTAGCTTTATAAAAATGTTTGAAACACCAGTCCTTATCAATGTAAATTGACAGGCATATAGGTATAGAAAAAGACATAAATATACTTATACATTTTCACACCTAACACAGTTAAGAGTATCATCGTTTTGATGCTGAAAGTAGTTCATCAGTGCTTTCGTTAATTTCTCTTAATATTTATTCCATTTACCGTGGGAGTGATTCTTAAGCATTGGGTCCCTCATTTCAGTTTTGCTGGATGTTTGGTTTTGCTATGGGTTAAATACCCGGGCCTTGTTTTCACCGGGTTGAGTTATTGGTCACTACTATTATGTTAACGTTCTGTAAATTATTTTTATTAATGTCTGCCTCCCTTTCTCGTCTGTGAGCTTGTTATAGGCAGGGAGCATTTCTGCTCCTTCTGTTGCACTGTACCCTTCCAAGCGCTTAGTACATTGCTCTGCACATAGTAAGCACTCAATAAATGCCACTGATTGATTGGGAATTGCCTGATGAATATAATTATGTTGATTGGTAGGTGGTGATACATGCAAGTTGTTCCAGTGATTTCTGGAATATTCAGGGGAATCATGTTGAAGGTTATTGGGTTGGTTTGAGTTCAGGTGTGATTGGTCTGTTTCTAGCTGTGAGTTCAGGAAGAGGTTTCCAGGTTTGACCAACTTTGACAATTATCTTTCTTCATCTACTTGTTTTTTTTCTTTTTCTGCCTTTGAGTAAGGTGGTATTACTGATAAGCTTTTATCTATTTATATGTGGCTGAAACTCTTATACACATAAAGATTAATTGACCTTGATAGATTAGTTGATTTTAAAACAATTTGTATACCCATATACTAATAATAATAGATAGCATTTATTAAGCACTTACTTTGTGCAAAGCACTGTTCTAAGTGCTGGGGAGGTTACAAGGTGATCAGGTTGTCCCATGTGGGGCTCACAATCTTAATCCCTATTTTACAGATGAGGTAACTGAGGCACAGAGAAGTGAAGTGACTTGCCCAAAGTCACATAGTTGACAAGTGGTGGAGCTGGGATTAGAACCCACGACCTCTGACTCCCAAGCCCGGGCTCTTTCCACTGAGCCACACTGCTTCCCTTAAAGATATAATAATAATGATGGCATTTATTAAGTGCTTACTATGTGCAAAGCACTATTCTAAGCGCTGGGGAGGTTACAAGGTGACCACATGTTTTGTTTTGTTGCCTGTCTCCCCCTTCTAGACTGTAAGCCCGTTGTTGGGTAGGGACCATCTATATATGTTGCCAACTTTTACTTCCTAAATGCTTAGTACAGTGCTCTGCTCACAGTAAGCGCTCAATAAATACGATTGAATGAAATGAATGAATGAAGGTAATACGGTTGTCCCACGTGGGGCTCACAGTCTTAATCCCCATTTTACAGATGAGGTAACTGAGGCACAGAGAAGTGAAGTGACTTGACCAAAGTCACATAGCTGACAAGTGGTGGAGCTGGGATTAGAACCCACGACCACTGATTCCCAAGCCCGGGCTCTTTCCACTGAGCCACGCTGCTTCCCTTAAAGATATAATAATAATGATGGCATTTATTAAGCGCTTATTATGTGCAAAGCACTGTTCTAAGCACTGGGGAGGTTACAAAGTGATCAGGTTGTCCCATGGGGCTCACAGTCTTAATCCCCATTTTACAGATGAGGTCACTGAGGCCCAGAGAAGTGAAGTGACTTCCCCAAAGTCACACAGCTGACAGTTGGTGGAGCCGGGATTTGAACCCATGACCTCTGACTCTAAAGCCCAGGCTCTTTCCACTGAGCCATACTGCTTATCTATTATCAGATACAGGTACAGAACATGATTGTGGTGCATATTTTGAGAGTAAGCCCTTCCTCTCAATACTGTTCCTTGGGCTTGGTCATTGAAATATGCACCTGAGCATTTGTACGTACCTTCATTCCTTCGATCTGTTATTCTAATTGCTCCTGCCTTTTTGAATGCTTAACCGTGGCTAGTGCTGAGTTAATATTGAAACTGTTGCCCAAATTCATCCACAATATTTAAGGACATTTCCACTTTTTATTTGCAGTATCTGGTGCTGTTTCTCTTTGGCCTTTTGGATCTTGCTGGAACCGTCCTTTTATCGATTGCTGCATCCCAGGCTGATCTGTCTGGGCAAAATCCCACATCATACCCTTGTATTTATGCAGAGCAGCACATACGATCGAACAATCATATGATAATGTATTTACTGATAAGAGGGAGTGAAGTCATTTCGGTTAGGTTAGAAAAGTGTTTGCATTCAAACCCGTTCTGTTTCGTAGCTTCCGTCCTAACTTTAGATGTGAGTCCCGAGTTGAAGTCAGCAAGACCATCAAGAGAGGACTGGTCCACTTCTCTTGTAGATTAGTAAACACCCAATACAACTCTATGCATTCAATACACACTACAAAACTGCTAAGCGCTTAGTACAGTGCTCTGCACACAGTAAGCGCTCAATAAATATGATTGAATGAATGAATGAATATTACAAAATAGAAGCAACATAGCCTAGTGGAAAGAGCATAGCCCAGGAGTCAAAGGATTTACTTTCTAATCCGGCCTCTGTCTGCTCTCTGGCCCTGGGCAAATCACGTAACTTCTCTCTCTCAGTTATCTCATCTGTAAAATGGGGACTAAATCCTTCTCCCTCTAACTTAGACTGTAGCCCCACGTGGTACAGCAACTCCACAGAGTAAGTGCTTAACAAAGACCATTTCAATCAATCAATCGTATTTATTGAGCGCTTACTATGTGCAGAGCACTGTACTAAGCGCTTGGGAAGTACAAATTGGCAACACATAGAGACAGTCCCTACCCAACAGTGGGCTCACAGTCTAAAAGGGGGAGACAGAGAACAAAACCAAACATACCAACAAAATAAAATAAATAGGATGGAAATATACAAGTAAAATAAGTAAATAAATAAATAAATAAATAGAGTAATAAATATGTACAACCATATATACATATACATATATACATACATATACCATTTGGGAAAAAAACAAAACATTGTCGATAAGCATTGACTTAGCACAAGCTCACTGCCCGGAATCTGAATCAAAATCTCTGTTTACCCATATCTAAGTCTTGGCCACCAGTGTTTATGGTTTGCAACATGAGACTCAAGATGGGTTTGGTTGTTCCATGCTTGAAGGGCATTTAAGGCTTTGGGGCCTGGGCTAGAGCTCTGTCTAAGCTGGAATTTTAGACTCCAACTTGGCTCTGAGTTTAATCTGAGTTTGACAGGCACAGGCATTTTGAGGTCCAGCCCTGTGTAACTTCTGTAATCGAAAGCTATCTGCCTCTGGTCCCCTTAAACGCTGCTCTTCAAGCCTGGTTGGCACAGTAGTTGGGTGAGTTCTGCCCTGCGGCTAAGAGAGAAAGTCATTTAAAATGTCCTTGCTTGGGTCCACTTGCTGAATTCTCAGTGGAAAGTGGAACCAAAATTATGAAAACATTTCCGTGTGTATTTGTTCCATTCCCTCTCCTTCCCCTTTACTTTGTGGAACAGCAGACAGGCAGAAAAAGGAGCCCAGATGGGTGTGGTGGGGAGGACGGGGAAAGCCAGGAGCAGCCTGAGCTCAGCATAAACTGACTGGGTTAAAATCTAAACCTTCAGTCTGACATCATCATCATCATCATCAATCGTATTTATTGAGCATTTTCTATGTGCAGAGCACTGTACTAAGCGCTTGGGAAGTACAAATTGGCAACCTATAGAGACAGTCCCTGCCCAACAGTGGGCTCACAGTCTAAAAGGGGGAGACAGAGAACAAAACCAAACATACTAACAAAATAAAATAAATAGAATAGATATGTACAAGTAAAATAAATAAATAAATAGAGTATTAAATATGTACAAACATATATACATATATACAGGTGCTGTGGGGAAGGGAAGGAGGTAAGATGGGGGGGATGGAGAGGGGGATGAGGGGGAGAGGAAGGAAGGGACATCCTAATCAATCACTCAGTTCTTATGGGGCTCCCACGCCAGGTCACGCAAGGCCCAAATATGAATTTCCATGGGGAAAAAAAGGAATATTTACAACATCTTTGTCCTTGGCAATCCTATAGAGCTGAATTTACACATTCATCAAAACTGGAGAAAATATTGCATGAGGTAAAATGTCAATCAAGGTTGAAGATATGCCCGGACTTCCCGTGAATAAATAGGAAGTGAGTTTAGTGCTTTTAAAAGCTGCACTGAGTCTTTTACTACATGTGTGTTCTAATGGCATAAAGAAGAAAATGCAGCTTCTGAGGCCAAGAGACTTTCAGGCCCAAAGATGCTGGCTCAGTCGGTCAGTCTCTTTTCTCATTTGGGTTGAGAAAGACCATAATTGGGCAGCAGTCTTCAAGGTAAAGAGACTTTTCGGAGTTCAACCCCACTGCTTTCTCCCAGCCTATCATGGCATAGGTGTGTTCTGGTTTATGAGCTCAAAGTAGTAATCAGTGTGGCTCCATGGAAAGAGCCTGGGCTTGGGAGTCAGAGGTCATGGGTTCTAATCCTGAGTCTGCCACTTGTCAGCTGTATGACTTTGGCCAAGTCACTTAATTTCTCTGAGCCTCAGTTGTCTCATCTGTAAAATGGGGGTGAAGACTGTGAGCCCCACGTGAGACAACCTGATCATCTTGTATTCCCCCCCAGCACTTAGAACCGTGCTTTGCACATAGTAAGCTCTTAACAAATGCCAACATTATTAATAACCATATTTATTAAGCACTTACGTTGTGTTAAGCCCTGGGAGAAAATCTCTAAGTGGGAGCTCACAATGTAAGAATTTAAGTGCAGAGAAGGGATTGGGGATAGACCTAATTCCAACAGCCTAATTCCAAGCCAGGGGAAACTGGCTTACCAGGGATTGATTTGGACTTTTCATACACCAGCAAAAGCCAATTATTGATATGTCAGTTATCCACACAAATCAGTTACTGAAGGAGAGAAAGCTCAGAAACCTGGGGACAAAAAGTTTGCCAAACAGAATTGGGCATGTCCCTCTCAGAGAAAGCCAAATCCAGCTCCATCCAGTTTTCTGAACTTTAATCATCTGCATTAACCTTGATCCCAATTAGGATAATTGACTTTCTACAGTGATAGTACTAGTGATTAGGTTGACAATGTAATTGTGTTTTAACCTTCAATTATATCTTTACCATTTCTCATTTCGGTGTTGGTTTTGAGGTGAGGGAGTGGGGGCGGATTTGCAATCCAGATATCCAAATTCACTTTCAAGGGAGTGGGAGGTAAATGCCCATTGTTTCCTTCTCCCAAATTTGTAGCCAAGGTAGGTGATCGGCTGATTTGGGGTTCTTAAGGGGGCCTCTCCAACATACTTGCACCATTGCAATGTCAAAAGTGTATATGCAGAATTCAGCTGTGCGATTGGGTAATTACAGGCATAATTTGCCACCTCTGTTTCCCAGATGGAGAAGAAATGGTTACAATTGCAATTGATTTTCTGTGGCACCCAGTGGCCAGTTGCAGAGGTATCTATTTTAGCTTTAGACACACCCCTTCTTCCTGCCCAGCTCTAAACAGATAGTTTTTATGCTGCAGATCTGAGGAGAGCTCTGGTGTCAGAATCCAGTAAATGAATACATAAATCCAGTAAATGACTTGCAAAAGAAGCAAGTCAACAGATGTGAATGAGATGATCTATATGACTCTGGCTAGGAAGAATTCAAGGAAGTTTTCTGGACAATGTACTGAGCATTTATTTTTAAAATTGAATCTGTTTACTCTTGGAAGAGTGTATAGGGAGACATATTCAGTAGATACCGTATTTATAATATATACAGAAAAACAGTGAGTGGATAGAGCCTAGGAGTCTAAAGGACCTGGGTTCTAATCCTGACTCTGCCTCTTGTCTGCTGTGTGACTTTGGGGAAGTCACTTCACTTCTCTGCCTCAGCTAGCTCATCTGTAAATTGGGGGTTAATACCATGAGCCCCAAAAGGGTCATGGACTGTGTCCAACCTGATTAGCTTGTATCCACCCCAGCACTTAGTACAGTGCTGGATACTTAGTAAGTATTTAACAAATACCATAAAAAAGTCAAAAGCTATTGTTAGTAAAAACTGCCTAGATGTGACAAAAAACACTTGAAACGCAAAAGTTTAATAGCAATTATGTCTTCTGGCTTTATTCTAGTTGATAATTGTTTATAAAGGGGAAATAGTTAATATTTTCCACCTACTTTATCTACTGTTTTGAGAATTAATTATATGCCTACCTATTGCTCTGAACTGTTTTAGCATTTGACATTCTGACAAGTGGCAGTAATTGTAAAATACCTAAATGCATTTGTATATT
Organism: Tachyglossus aculeatus; assembly: GCF_015852505.1. Lineage (NCBI taxonomy): Eukaryota > Metazoa > Chordata > Mammalia > Monotremata > Tachyglossidae > Tachyglossus > Tachyglossus aculeatus. The sequence continues at coordinate 35,313,590 of NC_052067.1, read as the reverse complement.
CCACTTGTATTATGCTAGTCAAGAAAATGTAACAATTATGTGACATCTGTATGACACATGGTCATTAAGTCAGATGACCTGGACACTACATTTGGAAACTACCATGTGTAAATGTTTAAATGATGTGAAGCCGCTTTGTGGGAAACTTTCCATTCCTCATCTGTGCAGGTCACTAGAAAAGCATTCAAAATAGGAAGCGTTTCTTCAAGATGCCTCATACAGCAAAAACAAAATGGTTAATAGTTTCCCCAATTGTGGTTTTAACAAATGTCAAACATTCTTGCTGCACTGTAAACAATAATAATATTAAAAGTGCTTGCTGTGTGCAAAGCACTGTACTAAGCGCTGGGGTAGATACAAGATAATCAGGTCAGACACAGTCCCTGTCCCACATGGGACTCGCTAAGTAGGATGGAGAACAGATATTGAATCACCACTTTGAATTTGAGAAAACTAAGGCCCAGAGATGTGAAATGATTTGCCCAAGTTCACACAGTAGAGAAGTGGCAGAGTTAGGATTAGAATCCAAGTCTTCTGACTTCGAGGCCCATGTTCTTTCCTCTAGGCCATGTTGCTTCTCAGTTCCTGAATGCTGCCCGTTATTCACAAATTTATCTAGTCTGTGGCTTTCTCATGCCCTATAGTCTCATTATCCATTCTGCAACCCTCCATTTTCACTATTCACTGCTTCTCAGCGCTTCCCCTTTCCTTCCAAAGCGGGTGACAAAAAGGAAAAGGGGAAATTCCCACTTCACAATCTCACTACTACAATCAGTCAGTAATATTTATGGAGCATTTCTCACGTGCAGAGTACTGTATTAAGTTCTTGGGAGAGTTCAGTGGAACTAGAAGAGCTCTCGAAATGCTTATACTTTAGCGGGGAAGCAGAAAATAAATGCCGATACAGAGAAGGGAAATAGGGATAAGTGCTTAAATTGGAGAGTATGCGAATCTGTGCGCACAGAGGTGCTTCTGGTGGTTATGAGCGTGTAAGTGCAGAGATGGTGCACCTGTGTTGAAGGGTAGTTGGGAGGATAGGGCTTGGGGAGAAGAAAAATGAATACAGGAAGTCCTCCCAGAGGAGTTAGGATTTCAGTAGGGCTTTGAAGATGAGGAGAACTAAAGTTCATTCATTCAATCGTATTTATTGAGCGCTTACAGTGTGCAGAGCACTGTATTAAGCGCTTGGGAAGTACAAGTTGGCAACCTATAGAGACGGTCCCTACCCAACAGTGGGCTCACAGTCTAGAAAGGGGAGACAGAGAACAAAACAAAACATATTAACAAAATAAAATAAATAGAATAAATATGCGCAAATAAAATAAATACATAGAGTAATAAATTCATACAAAAGTCTGGTGGTTTTAAGAGGAAGGAGTTTCAGACAGGAGGAAAGTCATCAACAAGGGGTCCAGAATGAACCACAGTGAGAGGGTGATAATAATTAGTGATCATTATGGGATTTGTTAAGGACTTAGTATGAATCAAGCACTGTACTAAGTGATGTGATAGATACAAGATTGCCAGGTCTCACACATAGTCTAATTAGGTAGGAGAACAGGTATTGAATCCCCATGTTACAGATGGGAAAACTGACGCACAGACTTGCCCAAGGTCACACAGCAGACAAGTCACGGAGCTGGGATTAGAACCCAGATCCTATGACTCCCATAGACCATGCTGCTTTTCTAGACTGTGAGCTCACTGTTGGGGGACCGTCTCTATATGTTGCCAGCTTGTACTTCCCAAGCGCTTAGTACAGTGCTCTGCACACAGTAAGTGCTCAATAAATACGACTGAATGAATTGAATGAATGAATGAATGAAAGAGATAAACAATGCATCTGGGGTATAGTGGGAGAGAGGGTGGATGGCAGAGAGGGAGAGATGTTGGAGTGCTTCGAAGTCAAAGGTCAAGAGTGGAGAGGAATAGGTAACCACTGAAGGCTTTTCGGGGAGATGCGTATAATGAGGCTTTAGAAAAATGGCCTGGGCCACAGCGTGAAGCAGTAAGACCAGTGAGGAAGCTGATATAGTTGTCAACAGCTCTGGTAAAAGGCTCGGTCCGGATGAACGTAGAAATTGTTTGCCATCGTGGTACTTTTGGATTAACTGTGCATTTCAAATATCCTATTAAAGGGCATAATCAAAAGTTGGCAGAACTTGCAAGATCACTTCATCTGCGTTCTGAACCCCCCCCGCCTCCAAAAACCTTGGGAAATTATTTGTGGAATCTGTAACTGAAAGAGTTTGGGAGTATAACTTTGTGTGAGTAAAAATCACTTCCCTGGGTAACAGATAATATTTAAACTAGTGAGTCGCTTTTGCAAAATGTTGGTTGTCAAGAATAGAGAAGCTGATTTGGAGACTTTTGAGAGCATAGTCCCCTGTGAGCACCTGTACGCTTTTATTTATATGGGTTACAGCTGGTGTGAATTGTTTTTGATCTTTCTTTAATTTCTTTTTTCCCCTAACACCTGCTAAAGTCATTAAGAAGCGTGTGTTGTTGATCTGATCAGTGAATTATAATGTTTGATTGGACCGTAAGCAACTTAATTGATGGAAAGAGAGCAGCAGAAGAGGAGTTAAGCAAAGCATCTTCCTCCCACCATCACCAGGTGGATAAGACACCTTCCTCTTTGGGGAGGGAGATGATTCAGTTGGGCCAGGACTCCTTCAATCATTGAAAGAAATGGTAGCCTTTAGAATGGAGCTAAAAAATACCCCCTATTTGTCACATTTTGCCCTGGTTCCTGCTTGCCTTTCTCCTGGCTCCTACTTTCCTCAGCCCATTTCTAACTTTCTTTTCCTCTTGGATTTTTTAAATGGTATTTAAGTGCTTGCTATGTGTCAAGCACTGTTCTTAGTGCTAGGTTAGCTAGATACAGGTTGGGCATAGTCCCTATCCCACACAGGGCTCTAAGTCTAAATTGAAGGGAGAAGGATTTAATCGCCATTTTACAGATGAGGTAACTGAGGCACAGAAAGGTCACACAGCAAGCGACTGGCAAAGCAGGGATTGGCTTTCTCTGTTCTCTTCGGTTTCTTCCTCTCATTTTAAGTTGTTATCTATTTGAAAACAAACATAAATTCTGCTCTTTATAAATACAAAAAAAATTGAATAAAGGTAATATTGTAGAGTGAATGAAGGTTGTTGGTTAAATCTGATTACTTTGCATGACCTTTTCCAAATATCCAGATTACCATAGAGATTATAAATAATTTCTATCTGTTGCCAGGACAACAGGTTATGTTGGCCTTTAACAGAAGCAAGATCATCCCATAGAACACCAGCAATTTTTTGGCCAAAATTTAAGGTATAAAATTAGAAAGGAAAAAAAAAATCATTTATAGAGATGGTTCGATTTGCTGACCCTGGGAGCAATTTGAATTAATTTTCAGAAGTTCAAATGCCGAGAACACAATCAGAGATCTGTTAGAGCTTGTCAGGAATGTGGTGAGGAACTACTAATGTATTAATGCTTTTGTTAAGCTTGTTGATTTGTTTCTTGGGCTGTTGTCACCACACAATTTCTTTCCTTGCGTGTCTATTTTCAATTATCCCCTCTTTTAGATTGTGGGTTCTCTGCCACTAATCATCATGCTTGCAGTATTTTCCTTGACTTCGGCCTGTCTGATTCTCTTGTTTCTCCCTCAGGGCTTAACATAGCACTTGGCACATAAATGCCAACAAATACCATCATTATTATTGCTGTTCCTCTCCCCAGCATTCGTAACAGTGCTTCATCCAAAATACGTGCTTGACAAATGTCATAACTAATAATAATAGTATTAGTAATTTGGCAGAGAGGCTGATTAGTATTCGGTTTGAGGAAGGTGGTGAATGTTGTGTAGAGCTCAGAAAGAAGTCCACAAAGAATGATGGCTAAAATAAATAGATGGGTAAAAATAGGGAGAAAATCAAGTCGGGCAGGAAGCCAAACATTTGAAGAGTGGGGTCAAAACACACACATTTCTCAAGGGAAACCTGGGATTGTGTTTAAGAGTAGTTAAGTCAAGCTGGGCTTTAGGAAATAATGAGGTTGATTCTCCAATCCACCTGTTCACGTGTTTTGTTTTGTTGTCTGTCTCTCCCTTCTAGACAGTGAGCCTGTTATTGGGTAGGGACCGTCTCTATATGTCGCCAACTTGTACTTCCCAAGCGCTTAGTACAGTGCTGTGAACACAGTAAGCGCTCAATAAATACGACTGAATGAATGACTGCATAGGAGAACAGGCTACAGGAAATCTGCAGTGGGAAATCCTCCTAGAATTTATCAGAGTTGGGAGAGGGAGAAGGGGGAGGAGAAATGCATGTCTCTTCACAGCTACCTCTGCCTCGGGCTAGTTTAAGCATGTCCCCAAAATGGAAGTTTACACCCATCCTGAGACAGGCACAGGCTGCAGCGCCATGTGAGCCCTTGCTTTTCTGGCCTTTATGGACCTCTTTTGAGTCAGGACCACCAACCTTGTTGCCAGTATGGATGAGTGCCCTGAAGACTGTAAGCCCACTGTGGGCAGGGAACCAGTCTGCCAACTTTGTTGTACTCTCCTAAGTGCTTGGTATAGTGCTCTACATGCAGTATACATTCAGTTAACACCTCTGATTGATTGTGTGTGTGGATATGGGAAGAACTGCCGATTATCCACAGGGCACTTTTAAAGACAGTGGATCTATACTTCCTGAGGACAAACTCTGGCAGGTATTCATATTTCAAGCTGCTTATGGGTGGGCTAGAGGCTGGGACTGGGTAAGGCAGATAGACATTTGCTGCTGCTGCTGCTGATGGCATTTATTAAGCGCTTACTATGTGCAAAGCACTGTTCTAAGCGCTTGGGAGGATACAAGGTGATCAGGTTGTCCCACGGGGGGCTCACAGTTTTTATCCCCGTTTTACAGATGAGGTAACTGAGGCCCAGAGTAGTTAAGTGACTTGCCCAAAGTCACCCAGCTGACAAGTGGCGGAGCCGGGATTTAAACCCATGACCTCTGACTCCAAAGCCTGTGCTCTTTCCACTGAGCCACGCTGCTGATAGTTTTCTTGGGAGCAGATCAACAACCCCCATGTTTCTGCTGTGATATTTCCCCTGCACGTTTTTTTGGTATTGTGTTTAGAAGTTGTATTGCAAGTAGCCCCCAGAGGACTGCCTCTCCTGGGCATAGATTCTGTGCTCTTCCTTGAGAGTATGCTAATGGCCAAAGTGACCGGGGGGGGGGGGGGGGGGGGGGGGGGGGGGGAGGCACCTTGTTGCTAAAAAGGGAAACTGGGCACCTGAAGGTATGCTTGTGGAAATGAAATTGACACTTGGATGCTGCGCAAGGATACAGGTGAAGAAATGGACCCCAACCCCTTTCTTTCAACCATTCCTGAAACCTGGGAATGGCTTACTCAGGACTGACCTTTGCAGCCAAAGATAAGTGGAGGATGGGGCAGCTTTTCATTTAATCAATCAAGCTGTCAGAAGCATGGGAACCAGAAAACACCAAGCTACAGTTGTGTAGCCCAGCTAATAATAATAAGAGGAACTGTGCTATTTGTTTAGGTCTTATCATGTGCCAAGGACCGTACTAAGTGCTGGAGTAGCTATGAGATAATCTGGTAGGACACAGTCTGGTATTAGGGTTGGTGTCAGGGAAGGTCTCCTGGAGGAGATGTGATTTTAAGAGGTATCTTATTCCCACGGCACAGGTGGAGAATGGAGGGTCCAGAGGGTTTGCCAAAGTCAGATGGCCAATTTGGAGCAGAGCCAGAAACAGAAATCAGGTCTGCCAAATCCCAGTCTGAAGATTTTTCCAACCAAGCCTTCAGTCCATCCAAACCATTTCAAACTGCGTGTTAATGTCTAGAAAGCTCCCATTCAGCAGATAGCGAGCGTGCTTATCACTAGCTCCCCTCCCCACCTAACTCACACGCTATGACTTTATTAAGCCTGTGGCACTTGCTCCCTATTCAGCCGAGGCTAGAAGCTAAACATTTATTACTGGCGCATTAAAGACTGTACCTCAGCTCTATCGTGTTAGTGTTTAATGTTCCCATTCATGCTTAATGTCCGGGTCTGATTTTTATTACTTCTCATGCTATCTGTGCCAAACAGTGGCCCAGATGTCTGCGAGCTGGTAGAATATGCTCTCAATCAGCCCCTTCGCCCAGCAGTTTCCCTCTTTGGCCAATATTGACCTCTACATTTTGACCTGCTTCGGATTTCGGGTCGAGTGCTTAGACCAGAGCGTGTGCCTCGGGACTTGAGAATGAGGTCAGTAAACCAAAGAATGAGTCACAAGGTCCCAAAGCTAATACCTTCCACACAGACACATTGACCTGAGATATAGCCAGCCCCTTGGTGCCTCTAGATTGTAGGCTTGTTGCGGGCAGGGAACGTGTCTGCTGATCCTGTTGTACTGTTACACGAGTTTAGTAAAGTGCTCTGCACAAAGTAAGCACTCAATAAATGCCATTGAGAGGACAAGGAGTTTGCTAGAAAGAAACCATCTTGGGCTTATTACCTTCAAAGAAAATTGGTCCAATGTAAGACCGCTTGGCTCTTCACTACTATAGACTAAAGGCATTTAGGAAGAACAGATCAACTCTGGTTATGAGTGGGTAGAAGAAGAGAATGTGTTTTAGGAATAGGGTATTCCATGTGGTTCCCCTTCCCCTCTTTTTGACCCCCTCCTCTGCTACTTCCAGAGGCAGACTGACCTGTTGATTAAGTAGAACTCGCTCAGGGTGTGAGAAGACTTTATAGGGTTCAGGTTTTTTCAAGGGTCCACTCTTCCTCTAGACCAGGGGTCAACAGCCCATGGCTCATGGGCCAGATCTTCTCTTTATGCTGCCATTAACCACACAGCTCTCTGAGCAGGAAAGAGTTGGCCCATTCCACCTCTTCGACCAGCAAGAGGCTGAATTGGAGTCAAGATGATGGCTCAGCTCTTTGTCCTCGGGTGGCAGGAAATGACCTTACCTGGTCCCGGTGGGATTCCCACCGTCCTCACCAAGTGGGGAGGACGGGCTTTGACTGTCCTCACTTCTCCACCCACTCCACTGGCACCCATGCGAGCAGCTGCAGCATCCAGCTGGGTCACAGCTGAATGAGGCAGCGAAGGGGATCACTCTTGCCCCGCAGATGTCGAGGGCTCTTGTCGTGGGCACCGGTATGGCAGCAGGAAGTCCATGCTTGGTAGGGAAGGGCCAGGGCAGGGGGCTAGAACAGTGCCTGTGGGCACTAGAAGGAAAATGGCACCCCTCACGTGTGCCCGGTCTGGGACTGCTGTACCAGGAAGACGGGGTAAAGAGGAGGGAGGGGTGTGGTATACATATCTGTAATTTATTTATTTATATCAATGTCTGTCTCCCCCTCTAGACTGTAAGCTCAAGGTGGGCGGGGAAATGTGTCTATTATTTTGCACTCTCCCTAATAGTAATGATGGCATTTATTAAGCACTTGCTATGTGCAAAGCACTGTTCTAAGCGCTGTGGAAGTTACAAGGGGATCAGTTTGTCCCACGGGGGGCTCACAGTCTTAATCCCCATTTTACAGATGAGGGAACTGAGGCCCAGAGAAGTGAAGTGACTCGTCCAAAGTCACACAGCTGACAAGTGGTGGAGTGGGATTTGAACCCGTGACCTCTGACTCCAGAGCCCGGGCTCTTTCCACTGAGCCATGCTGCTTCTCTCCCTAGAGCTCTGTACAGTGCACTGCACTCAGCAAGTGCTCAATGAATGTGATTGGTGAGTGAGATGTGACAAGGGCAGTCATGCTACTTTGCAACTTTGCCACCCACCCTTCCCTTTTCTAAATGAAAGGAATCAGAAATTAGCTTTTTCTCCCACTCTCTTCTTCTGTCTTCTCCTCTCTCTCCTCTCCCCACTTCCCCCACCCCCCCCCACCTGATCTGTTAAAATGGTACGGTTGGCCCATTACCCACCAGCTGCACAGAGGTGTCACTTTGGTATGGCTCTTGCACAAATGTTGCAAGCCCCTGGGCTAGACTGACCCTTCCTGTTCCAGCTCCAGCTTGGGGAGAAGCCCTACGGCTCTCACCCATCTGTCTGGGTACCAACCTTCCAGGAGTGTATGTCCCACAGTGTGTGACCGGTCTTGCTAAAAACCCCTTTCCTTTGAGCCGTCCTTCCCCCTGACTCAGGTGAGAAGTGACCAACCAAGATGTGGTGTTGTCTGGATTGCTTGGACTATAGTATGTGTGGCTTTGAGTGGATCCTGAGCAGCGGCCGATAGGTGTTCTGAATCCCGGGTGGCCTATTGGTTGGGAATCTTCGGCTCATCAGAGGACCGTCGGCATCCCTGAACCCCAGAGCTCCCTTATCCTTCCAACCTCTTGACTGAATGAGAGAGAAATACCCAAAATAGCAGGATGGCCCGAAGTTCAACTGTTTGGAATTACCCTGGGCCTTCGCTCATTCTTCAATTAAATATGCCATAAAAACAGGATTCATTCATTCACTCATTCAATCAATCATTTTTACCGAGCGCTAACTGCGTGCAGAGCACTGTACTAAGCGCTTGGAAAGTACAATTCGGCATGCCAAAAGAAGGGTAATTTGAAACCAACAGGCTGCTTTAGAACTTCCAACTAGCATTTTGGAACAATCGGTTCTCAGCCTGCCCAGGATAGAATAAGTTTAAATGATTGGGGTTTCGTATTTACATTTGCATTCCAGAGGCAGCAGTGAGGCAATGAGTCCAGTAGAAGCTGGGTGCTGCTTTTCAGATTTACGAAGCATTTTATATTAACAATCATATTCCACAGCATTAGAAAGTAACTCAGACATTATGTTTCTAATATCTCAGGACTTATAGGCGGGATTAAAACTTAGAAACTTCTCCTATACACATCAACTCTTAATCTTCACAAAATTATGTCCACTGACTGTGGGGCATCTTTCCTCTTTCAGGGCAGAGAGGACTGGAATTTCCAGATTGGAAAAGAAGTGCTGAGCTTCATAATTTCCTGGGAGGGGGCTAGTACCATTCTGAGATGAAGAAGAGACAGCAAGGAGGAAAAGGGGGTGGCAGTGTTTAGCTCCATATTTTCAGGGAATTATAGCATATCACAGTCAGTTCTTTGAACACCTCATTGCCCCTAAGGTACGTTTACCCCAGTGCACATACCATAGCCTGATATCCATGTCGCCCTTCAAGCAGGAGAAGCTGGAAATGTGGAGTGGACAGAGGTGAGAGAAACCTCAAGTCACACTAGCTATGGCCTCCAGGAGCCCTTCAAAAGGCTTTATAGTTGAGAATAAAGTTTTGTTCAACAGTAGATAGATGATCCTTGGAAGACTGGCATTCCTTTGAATTCACTGCCTCATCCAGTGAGCTATTTCTATGAAGTTGTGACAGAATGGGGCCTCCTCCCTGCCTGTCAGTCCCCTTGATTATTTTGTTTTGTGCCCCAGTCTTCATTTGTCTCATTTCTCCTGGCCATCCTGGTGGCCCTGTTCACCCTTGATTTTTTTATTCCTTTTCTCCCTTCTCCATCTGCTTCTCTTCAGTCACTTCCTCTTCTCTTTTCCCACCCAAGCTATCCAACGCTTGTCTTGACTCCGATTATGCCATCCTCAGATGTCTCAAACTATTACAAGAGAGGTTTTAGAGTTCAAGACACCTGCTAAGTGAGTTTGAAGAATGGCTTGGCAAGCAACTCTTCCTGGCATTTAGACCCAAGGGAACTCTTGAGAGTAATACGTCCTATTTAAGCAAGAAGAATGGCTGTTGAAGACATTGCTTTTGGGGTGCCCCCTTGTATTAGGGAATAATAACCTTTGTAATGCTTGACATTTTGGAACAGGAGTACAGTGCAGGTGGTGTCGTCTGAATCCCTTTCGCACGACCGTTGCCATTTTTCAATCAGCAGAATCTTGCCCGCTGGCCATTGCTGTCATAAAGAAATGGGAAGAGAACTTCGTCCCCATTGTGTTTCCACCTTGTCCCCAACCCCTAAGCAATAGTAAAAGCAGATTCCGGAAAATATAGTATAAATAATACATCATTTGTTCATCGCCCTCATTTATTATTTGTTAGGCACCTAAGGAGTGCTCAGAGCTGAGAGATGTGAGGAGGTTGCAATTTCAGTTATTCCCCCTTTACTGCCCCCCCACCCCAGCCCCCCAACTTCTTTCAGCAGGAATCTAGGCTTTGAAAGTTGGCTATTTCAAAATTGAAAGTTTGGTTTTTTAAAAAATATATTATCAGGGAATGTAATAACTTATACTTAGGGAAACATTATGAACAGTTAGCAGTCACACAGCAATGGCCGTTCAAATGTTCAAGTTGGTGTCCTCTATTCTGGAACCAAAAGCAGTTGTATGCAAAATGTGCTTACTGTATTCATTCAATTGTATTTATTGAGTGCTTACTGCATGCAGAGCACTGTACTAAGCGCTTGGGAAAGTACACTACAGTAGTAAAGAGAGATCATCCTGGACATGTATGTGTTTATAATAAAATCTGCAGTGATTTATTACTATTTCATTGGAAAACTTGAGGCAAGAAGTGTTTTGTCATTTTGAAAAATCCCTTGTGATTTGTTGCAGGTGTTACCTGCATACTTTCTACCCCATTTATACTCCCCACCGCTGTCCTTTCTTTTCTTTCTATCCACCAAACAATACTGAAAGTCTGAGTGTTCTGACATACATGTGATTATGATTAATCCACCTGCAGCCCAGCTAGCCATTTTAGCATTCTTATGAATATTTATCATGTTATTAATCAGTTGATTGCATTTATTGAGCACTTACTGTGTGCAGAGCACTGTACTAAGCACTTGGGAGAATATGGTGGAACACAGTTTGTAGACATGTTCTCTGCCCGTGTGGAGCTTACAGTCTAGGTGGGGAGACGGACTTTAAAATGATTTAGGGCTATGTATCTGAGTCCTGTGGGGCTGAGGAGGGGTGAATAAAGGGTACAAATCCAAGTGCAAGGACAACACAGAAGGGGGAAGGAGTAGGGGAAATGAGGATTTAGTTGGGGAAGGCCTCTTGGAGGTGTGACTTTCATAAGGTTTTGAAAACCGGGAAAGTGATTATCCGGGATGTGAGGAGGGAGGGAGATCCAGGCGAGAGGCAAGGTGTGGGTGAGGAGTTGGTGGCGGAGTAGATTCATTCATTCAGTCATATTTATTGAGTGCTTACTATGTGCAGAGCACTGTACTAAGCACTTGGGAAGTACAAGCTGGCAACATACAGAGACAATCCCTACCCAACAGCGGGCTCACAGTCTAGAAGATGAGATCGAGGAACAGTGAATATCTCAGATCTTATTCAGTAACTATTTTATTTGGCAGTTTGCTTCTTTTGATCACCCACATTAGATTGTAAACCTTTCCAGGGGTTGATTGGGCAGGGGAGTGTCGGCCAACTCTACCAGTACACACAGTAAGCACTCAATAAATACCATTGATTGATTAGGGCATTTATTAACTGCCTGCTGTGAGCTGAGCACTATGCTAAGTACTGTGACGGGATCACATTTTTAATTTCTATTTTGTATTCCCAAACCTCTGGGCTAACTTCCTGCACACAGCAGGCATTCAGTAAATGTGGCCGACAAAGATGAAGAACCACATTGCAGAGCACAGAAAATCATCATGAATTAAAAATTAATCAGGAGATTGATATTAAATACCAGCCTGCACCTATCAACACACAACCACATAATTTTAGTCTGCTACAGAGGGGAATATTGTCCCCAAGTTCTGTATCTATCTAACTCACGGATGAACGGAGAAAGTGAAACTGAATGTAAAAAAACCCCAAAAACCCTAAATCATGAAGGTCAGTGTATCCTGTGGGAGATACTTTGTGTGGATGCCAAAAAGACAGCCAACTTCAGGCAGCCCTGAAGGTATTTAGAGCCTTTTTCCACCACTGATTATCTTGTATCTACCGTGTTGCTTGGCACTTTTGAGTATCTTCTATCTACTGAGGTGTGTGGCACATAGTAAGAATTTACATCTCAGAAACATCATCTTCAAACCAGAGGAACAGCAGCGTGCATTTCATCAGATCTATCTGAATATGGATTTTTCTGATCCTATGGGAGATGGGCGTGTGGTCTAGGACTCCAGTTGTCTCTTGGGATGCACAGGCTTGGGATTCCCGAGCTCCCCTTTGCTTAGTCTGAGGTTAGTCTGAACCCCTTAGGTTCAGCTGAGGACATAAGGGAATGTATGCTGCCACAGACTCACCTTTACTTGAAGCTAGGTGTCTCACAGCATCCACACAGCTGGGGGAGAGAATGTGGATGGCTTGAACCAACTTGTCACCCCTGTTGGGTAAAAATAAATCAAAATGAAGTAGGAGAACAGGTATTGAATACCCATTTTGTAGGTGAGGAAACTGAGGCACAGAGAAGTTGTCAATCATCAATCATACTGAGCGTTTGCTGTCTGCAGAGAACTGTACTAAGCACTTGGGAGAGCACAATATAACGGAGTTGATAGACACATTCCGTGCCCTCAATGAGCTTACAGTCTAGAGAGGGAGACAGGCATTAATATAAGTAAATACGTTCTGCATGTGTGCTATGAAGCTGATGTGGGGGTGAATAAAGGGAACAAATAAGGCCGGCATAGAGGGAGTGGGAGAAAAGGAAAATAAGGGTTTAGTCAGGGAAGGGCTCTTGGAGGAATTGTGCCTTCCATGAGGCTTTGAAAGTGGGAAGAGTAATTGCCTGTGGATATGAAGAAGGAGGGCATTTCAGGCCAGAGGCAGAATGTAAGCGAAAGGTGGGGGTTGAGATAGTGAGATTGAGGTACAGTGAATAGGTTGGCTTAAAGGTGTAAAGTTTGTGGGCTGGGTTGTAGTAGGAGAGGGAAAGGTGATTGAGTGCTTTAAAGCCGACGGTAAGGAGTTTCTGTTTGATGCAGAGGGTGGATGGGAAACCGCTGGAGTTTCTTGAAGAGTGGGGAAACATGCCCTAAACATTTTTGTGGAAAAATAATCTGGACAGCAGAGTGAAGTGTGGATTTGCCTAAGGTCACACAGCGGACGAGTGGCACATCCAGAATTAGACCTAGGTCATCTGAGTCACGGGCCCGTGCTCTTTTCACTAAGCCACACTGCTTTTCTAAAGATGGTATTTGTTATAAGCTGGAAAGGGCACAAATGGATCTGGGAGTTTGGAAGTCAAATTCCATTTATACCATATGCGTACCGGGTGACTTCGGACAGGTTATTCAATCTCTCTGTCCCTCAGTTTCTTCATCTATATTCCTATTATAAAATAAGGATAAGCCACCTGCTCTCCCTACCTTTTAGACTGTGAACCCCACGTGGGACAGGAATACTGTATGATCTGATTATCTTGTAAGTATCCCATCACTTAGCCCCGTGCATGGCATGCAGTAAGGTCAGCGCGGCTCAGTGGAAAGAGCCCGGGCTTGGGAGTCAGAGGTCATGGGTTCTAATCCTCACTCCATCACATGTCAGCTGTGTGACTTTGGGCAAGTCACTTAACTTCTCTGTGCCTCAGTTCCCTAATCTGTAAAATGGGGATTAAGACTGTGAGCCCCACATGGGACAACCTGATCACGTTGTATCCCCCCCAGTGCTTAGAACAGTGCTTTGCACATAGTAAGCGCTTAACAAATGCAATCATTATTATTATTATTATTATTCTTAATAAATACCACAGTAACAATTATTTTATCTAGGTGAGGCAGTCATTTTAAACTTTCCTAGTGAGCAAAGTACTCTGTTTTCTGAGAGTGTGGTTAGGAATTCAGGTGATGTTTTCTATCTTGAACTGGGAGAGGACCTCAGGGCCACTGCCCTTTCTGCCTTATCCTTTGTGGTGGAATTTCCTGGCAGGTAGAAAAAAATAGTTTAGAAACCAGGGAGAATATTGCAAGGAGTCTGTCTGTCCAAATGCTTTGGGAAATCTGAGCCTAGTGCTGGAAATTGTTGCCTGCATCTTAAAATCCTCAGTTCTTAATAAGGGGGGTGGCAATCGGGAACACACACTCTTGTAACTATGTTGGCGATCACCTTTCCATCTAGGCGGCCTTTAACTAATTTGAATGTGTAGGAAGTAGGCCGATTCCTTTTGGAGAGTCAATAGCCCACTTGAGATAACATCTTTGACCTTGCTATATTTGGCCCTTCTCCGAATTAGCCTGAGCTAGGAATAGTCAAATCTCAAATCTGTGACTCTAGAAACCTTATGTCTCTGGCAATTTCACTGTTTCCCTAAACTACTTTGTTGCAGAGATGGCGTCTCCCTGTACCAGAGCTATTCTTCGAAGGAAAATTTGTATCATAAGTCATATTTGCTCTTTTAAGCCACTAGAGTACCATTTAGCTCCCTGAAGCATTGTCAAGTGGCAGATGTGAATATTTACTATTTGTACCAGAAGAGGAACAAGCCATTTCTTAGAAATTAACAGGATGTATTATCGTGACAATTATTCAGTGAATGGCTTTTCAATGAGGTGCGGTTTTTGGTTTTTTGGTGGTTTTTTTTGGAACATGGAAATCTTAGGGGAGGCCTATGGCATAGTAGATTATATGCCTGTACAGTATATTCTTCTACAGCATATACTTATACTGAAAAGCTTCAATGTGATAATTATGACGATGGTGTTTGTTAGCCACTTACTATGTCTCAAGCACTGTTCTAAACACTAATTTGGTTGGACACAGTCGCTGTCTCACATGGAGCTCACAGCCTTCATCCCCATTTTACAGAAGAGGATACTGAGGCACAGAGAAGTTGAGTTGCCCAAGGTTACACAGCAGACACAAGTGGTGGAGCTGAGATTAGAACCCAGATCCTTCTGAAACCCAGGCCTGTGCTGTATACAGCAGGCCATGCTGTTCCCAAATAATTGTGGTATTTGTTAATCATTCATTCATTCAATCATATTTATTGAGCACTTACTGTGTGCAGAGCACTGTATTAAGTGCTTGGGAAGTACAAGTTGGCAACATATAGAGATGGTCCCTACCCAACAGCGGGCTCACAGTCTAGAAGGGGGAGACAGACAACAAAAGAAAACATATTAACAAAATAAAATAAATAGAATAGTAAATATGTACAAGTAAAATCTGTGCCAGGCACTGTACTAAGTGCTGGGATGGATGCAAGGAAATCCCACTGGACACATCATCTCCATGTGGGACTCGTAGTCTCAATCCCCATTTTACAGGTGAGGTAACTGAGGTACAGAGAAGTGAAGTGGCTTGCCCGAGGTCACACAGCAGACAAGTGGCAGAGCCGGGATTAGAACCCATGACCTTCTAACTCCCAGGCCTGTGCTCTGTCCTCTGTGCCATGCTGCTTCCCGTGCAAAGAAGCATGCGAACATGCTTCTTATTTGTGCTTCTGAATAATAATAATAATGATGGCATTTGTTAAGCGCTTACTATGTGCAAAGCACTGTTCTAAGCACTGGGGAGATACAAGGTGATCAGGTTGTCCCACGTGGGGCTCACAGTCTTCATCCCCATTTTACAGATGAGGTAACTGAGGCTCAGAGAAGTGAAGTGACTTGCCCAAGGTCACACAGCAGACACATGGCAGATCTGGGATTTGAACCCATGACCTCTGACTCCAAAGCCCGTCCTCTTTCCACTGAGCCACGCTGCTTCTGAATCTTCCACATAAACTGTCTCTACAGGACAACTTGTACTTCCCAAGCGCTTAGTACAGTGCTCTGCACACAATAAGCGCTCAATAAATACGATTGATTGATTGATTGATTGGCAACAGAAGGCAGTGACCAAAATATGCTATCATAGGAAGTCCATCTGCCTTCTAGACTGTGAGCCCACTGTTGGGTAGGGACCGTATCTATATGTTGCCAACTTGTTCTTCCCAAGTGCTTAGTACAGTGCTCTGCACACAATAAGCGCTCAATAAATACGATTGATTGATTGATTGATTGGCAACAGAAGGCAGTGACCAAAATATGCTATCATAGGAAGTCCATCTGCCTTCTAGACTGTGAGCCCACTGTTGGGTAGGGACCGTCTCTATATGTTGCCAACTTGTACTTCCCAAGCGCTTAGTACAGTGCTCTGCACACAGTAAGCGCTCAATAAATACGATTGAATGAATGAATGAATGTTATCTTGAGTCTCAAATCTTGGAAACCAGAGTGCTTTAAACACTAAGTGAACCTAGCATTTATGCACTGCCCTCAGTTACACCCCCCTACCACTCTCATCAGAGGTGCCCATCAGGGTGGACAGAAGTAGATCTTTTGTTCTGATCTCTTCCAAGTCTGCTGCCGCTTCAAAATGCAAGTAGCACTTTGGTCTGGAGGGTCTTCTAAAGCCTTAAACGGGCTCCCAATATTAGCCCAAGAGTCTGGAAAGTTTAATTCAACTTAAAAGGGGCATAATTTGCAAGCAGCTAGGCCCTAGGAAGGTCTTGAACAGTAATGAGATGTCTCCCAAAGCCCTGCTGCTCATAGATTTATGCAGCTCAGCCAAAAAAAGGATAACTTCAAATAAGATTTCCAATATTGAAATGCAATTTGTCTTTCTTGGGAATAGAAAATGTGATAGAGGGGGAAGCATCTTTGGGGCTAACTCCCAACTTATGAGGAACTATTGAGGATGAAAATAAGTTTTTTTAATCATGGCACATATAAAATAAGTTAGCTGCCGGATCAGCCTGTGTTCTTAAAGCTGACAAGATTATTCTAAAACAATTAGAGGCTTATCATTCTCTGATGCTTAACCATATGATATCTGCTGGGATATCAGATTTAAACATACTAGGCCATCCTATTATGCTGAGAGAGCAATATGGCTCTGAAGACTGAGAGTTTATCTCTACAATGTAAATGTGAAATACAGCGTAGCATCCCTTTAGCTGGAAATCTATCTTTTTTCTAGAGGTCTTAACCTTAAATGAGGTGCTAGTTCCCAAGCAAGCTGTGGAGGGCACCATGGACCTTGGCATCTTCTAAGTAAAGCGTGTTTTACTCTTTAATAATAATAATAATAATTATGGCATTTATTAAGCACTTACTATGTGCAAAGCACTGTCCTAAGCACTGGGGAGGATACACGGTGATCAGGTTGTCCCACGTGGGGCTCACATCTTCATCCCCATTTTACAGATGAGGGAACTGAGGCACAGAGAAGTTGTGACTCACCCAAAGTCACACAGCTGACAATTGGTGGAGCTGGGACTTGAACCCATGACCTCCGATTCCAAAGCTCTTTCCATTGAGCCATGCTGCTTCTCTTTGAGAGCCCTGGAATGGAAAGATGCTCCCCAAGGTGATTGATTACTCAAGTCCTTTTCATCTGGTTGTTATCCTTCCACTAATCAAGTCAGATCGAATGATTTTCTCCAACATGGGAAGCACATGAAGAATAGAGCAGGAAATTCTACCAACTGTTGTAGATCCTCCATCATGTCTTAACAACTCTTAGATTTCTAAAATTACAGTCAGAGCAGACGCAAAAGATCGGAAGATGGGTCCCCTCCTTGCATTTCTCATTATTAATGCTGATTTCTAGGTCTCTGGTCCTGAGTTTTGTCAGGTAATAGGAATATAATCGACTGTCCGTGGCTCAGTGGAAAGAGCCCGGGCTTGGGAGTCAGAGGTCATGGGTTCTAATCCTCGCTCCGTCACATGTCAGCTGTGTGACCTTGGGCAAGTCACTTAACTTCTCTGAGCCTCAGTTACCTCATCTGTAAAATGGGGATGAAGACTGTGAGCCCCACGTGGGACAACCTGATCACCTTGTATCCCCCCAGCGCTTAGAACAGGGCTTTGCACATAGTAAGCTTTTAACAAATGCCATTTAAAAAAATTGAGGAATTAGGGTTGAAGGGGGAAAAACAAAGAAGGCCCCCCACTCCCTTCCTGACCCCCACAGTTCCCAGTGCCCCTTAACCAGTTTCCGTTGCCTTTGGAAATGAGGAAGTAATGAAATCGTGTCACAGACTCAGTTGCTCCAATTAATTATCTTTCCCTGCTTTGACAGTGATATGCAATGTCTCCTAAGAGAAGTACAGGGTTCAGCAGAGACTATTCTGTGATTCTGGCTGCCATCAGATATAGTGGGGTGAGGTACTGAATCAATCAATCAATCAATCGTATTTATTGAGTGCTTACTGTGTGCAGAGCACTATACTAAGCGCTTGGGAAGTACAAGTTGGCAACACATAGAGACAGTCCCTACCCAACAGTGGGCTCACAGTCTAAAAGGGGGAGACAGAGAACAACACCAAACATACTAACAAAATAAAATAAATAGAATAGATATGTACAAGTAAAATAAATAAATAAATAGAGTAACAAATATGTACAAACATATATACATGTATACAGGTGCTGTGGGGAAGGGAAGGAGGTAAGATGGGGGGATTGAGAGGGGGACGAGGGGGAGAGGAAGGATGGCATTGATTTACTGAGCAGTGCAATGAGATAACAGGAAAGGTGTGGTTAATCTGTAGGCTAGCTGCTACCTCTAGAGGATTCATGACTCATGAGGTCTCAAATAGTTTAAAAAATTGTACCACATAGATTTGAAATTTAAGCTAACCCCAATATTCTCCTTTACCTTGTTCATCAACTTATATGTTTTCAGAAAAAAAATGGAAAAAACACGTCAGAAGCATGTACACTAAATTTATCAGAAAGAACTTTTGTACCGCTCGTTTCCCTTGAATATCTTTTAATGAAAGTGACATTTTAAATAGTAAATCATCATAAAACATTTGGTTGATTTCACGTAAATGATGCGTGCCTCTTCTGGCAAACAGTCAATATTCCTACTGCTCTGAGTCACGAATAGCTAGGAACAATTACATTTACCAATAATTTTATTCCTACTTAAAATAGCTCACTGACAGTGAAATGATATGACTTTATTTAACTCTGAATCCGTTACCCATCCTAATTATCTCAAAACTGCCGTAACCCTGCTTGGAAAGAAATGCCAAAGTCTGATGAATACAGTGGAAGTCCAAACAGCAAAGAAGGGTGAGAGAAGAGAGAGAAAATGAGCGAGAGAGTGTGTTGATGGGTAATAATGCTTATAGGCATGCTCACAAATGGATTTCCCTGCCTGCAAAATAAAAAATCAGGGGATAGGACAGGACTGACATGCGACTGTACACATCTGGCAGGTAGCGAGGCAGAAACAGTCACTTACAAGGGCTGTACTGCAGATAAAGCTTTGCCTGCGTGACACTAATGCATCTCCCTGAAAGGCTGATTGCCTACCCCAGAAACATTGCTGGCATCATTTTCTTAGATTTGAGGGCATTAATATGTTCTCCAATATCCCAGCCACGCCTGTTTAGGAATGTCTTTGTCACAAGCTTTTAGCTTTCAAAGCTCCAAGTGGTTGAAAGAAGCCTAGAGGGTTTGTTGCTCTATATCAGGGTTTTTTTTTTCACTCAGAGATACTTCAGGGAAAGGCTGAAGTATCAAATGCTGTCAAGTCATTTCTGATTCATAGCAACTTTATGGACTTTATCCATAGAGTTTTCTTTGTAAAAAATAAGGAAATGGTTTACCATTGCCTTCTTCCGTGGAAGGGCTAGGAAGCGGAGGAGGTAGTGCAATTTGGTGATTTACAAGTGCTCGATATATTCCACGGCAGAAGCCAAATCACAGGGGGTCGAGGCGAGAGTTTGAGGAGAGGAAGTGGAAGCAGTGGGTGTGGACAGCTTGCTTAGGGAGTTGGGGGAGGAATAGCAGGAAGGATGTGGGATAACAACGGGAGGGATCCGTGGGATGAAGGAAGGGTTTTTTTAGAATGGAGATAAGTGAGCCTGCCTGAGAGCAGTGGAGAAAAAGTTATCGGAAGGTGAACGGTGGAAGTTAGTAGTCAGGGAGGGAAGAAGATAGGGGCAATTTCTTTGACAAGGTGAGACGGGATGGGGTCAGAAGCACAGGTCGAGGGGATAGAATTTGAGAGGAGGCAGTTGCTCTTCACTTGAGATATTGCTGGGAAGAACGGGATGCTGAGAAGGGGTATGGATGAGGAAGTGATTGGAGAAGAGCAGAGGAGATTTTAAGGAAGGCTTGATTAAGATTTCAATTTTACTGAACATGTGTCAGGTCACTGGAACAAGAGATGGGAAGAAGAGAGCAGGAGGTTCGGGGAGAGAGTTAAAAGTCTGAGACAGTTGGCCAAGACAGGGAGTATGGGAGTCAGTAATGCTGGAGAAATATTATTGCCCTTTGCGTGAGAGGGCAGAATGAAAGCAGGTGCGAACGAACTTGCGTTGTCCGAGGTCGGCTTGGGATCTAGATTTCCAACTGCAGCATTCCGCGGCTCACGTGCAAGAGTGTACGAAGAGTACCATGGAGGTGATCTATGGCTGCAGGTTGGTCGTTGGAGCTTGGCTGGAGAGACAAGGGGAGTGAGGGAACTGAGTTCAGTTGAGAGAGCGGTATTGAGGTTGTGGGTTTGCGTGTCGGGAGAAGGCAGGTTAGTTATAAAAACCTGATGGGTAGGAAAAGAGCAAAAGCTGAGGAATGAATGATGAAAGTAGTCCGAGTGCTAATATAGCTTATAAAATGACATTACTAGGAAGGTGGGAGTGGTCTGCACAGAGTAAATGCTCTCAAATGATTCTTGGAGGAGAAGGCTTTTTAAGATGACTTTGAAGGTGGCAAACTAGAGAGGGGAAGGAGTTCCATTTGGGAGAGAAGCAGAGTAGCTCAGTGGAAAGAGCACGGGCTTTGGAGTCAGAGGTTATGGGTTCAAACCCCAGCTCTGCCAATTGTCAGCTGTGTGACTTTGGGCAAGTCACTTAACTTCTCTGGGCCTCAGTTACCTCATCTGTAAAATGCGGATTAAGCCTGTAAGCCCCCCCGTCGGACAACCTGTCACCTTGTAACCTCCCCAGTGCTTAGAACAGTGCTTTGCACATAGTAAGTGCTTAATAAATGCCATTATTATCATTATTATTATTAGGGGAAAGGCATGAGCAATCCTTGGACTTGAGAAAGTGGCCAATGAGGTGAATTTAGAAAGTTAGCAGAGAGGAGGGTTTCCTTGAGAGCAGATAGTGAGTAGCTGAGTGTAGCACGAGAAGAGAGTGATGGATGGAAGCAATCCCCATCAAATGCAATGTAAAGGTTGTCCCTTGCTGTACTGTTCTCCTCATTGGGTGGAAAAATGGTGTGGCATAGCTGAGGATGTTTGGGAGGTAGTCACAGAAGAGAGATCAACTCGTCGTACTATAATTAAAAATGGTACGACTGCCCTGAAGCAGAAGCTTTGGCAACAACTGTGGCATTGTTTTCATTTCTTCTTCTGAGTGCCACGGTTTTGCCAAAGCTTCTGCTTCAAGGCAGTCGTATCATTTTTAATTGTAGTACGGGTTGATCTCTCTTCTGTGACTACCTTCCAGATGTCCCCCGCTATGCCACACCATTTTTCCACCCACCCATTCATCTCACTACTGACCACCCCTATCTTCCTTTTGTCCATTCGGCTCACACGTTCCTCCCGAAAAAGGTGCGATTTGACCAGAATTATTTCTATGTTGGTGTTTTGCTTCTTTGGTCCTCTCCTCAACGGCACCCAATAAATACCACTGCTCGATCGGTCGATTGGCTGTTGGACTGTGTACCAGGAGCTTAGTGTTTGTGATTCTGTCTTGATGCTTTATATCACCTATTTCACCTAGGTGAAATATTTATTAATCAATACTCATGTCAGTCTCCCCTTCTAGACCGTGAGCTCATCGTGGGCAGAAATGTGTCTGTTGTTATATTGTACTCTTCCAAGTGCTTAGTACAGTGCTATACATATAGTGAGCTCTCAATGAATATGATTGAATGATTGAATGAATGAAGGTGGCATTAGTGAAACTGCTATATAGGTCGAATAGTATAGAAGCAGTGTGGCTCAGTGGAAAGAGCCCGGGCTTTGGAGTCAAAGGGCATGGGTTCAAATCCCGGCTCTGCCAATTGCCAGCTGTGTGACTTCGGGCAAGTCGCTTAACTTCTCTGTGCCTCAGCTACCTCATCTGTAAAAATGGGGATTAAGACTGTGAGCCCCCCGTGGGATGACCTGATCACCTTGTAACCTCCCCAGCGCTTTGAACAGTGCATTGCCCATAGTAAGCGCTTAATAAATGCTATCATTATTATTAGAAGGTTGGACAGTACTGAATTCCCACCAGGTGCTAAGTGCTGTGGAAATATATGACCTCTCTGGGTGCTTAAATTTTAATTTTGCATTTGCATTTGAATGCCAGGCCATGGTCAGTTTTGGCATACTTCCTCTAAGTGTAGGCATGGAGGGGTGCCCTGAGATTAGAACACAAGAAAATTCCAACCCATCGTTCATCTTGAATTTAGCATCACGGGTCTCATTCTTTGCTGTTGAGTACGTGATACCTAGTGGACTACCAGGTGGAGGTAGTCCACTTGGTGGATCAGATACTATAATAATAATAATAATGGCATTTATTAAGTCCTTACTATGTGCAAAGCACTGTTCTAAGCACTGGGGAGGTTACAAGGTGATCAGGTCCCACGGGGGGCTCACAGTTTCAATCCCCATTTTGCAGATGAGGTAACTGAGGCCCAGAGAAGTGAAGTGACTTGCCCAAAGTCACACAGCTGACCGTTGGCGGAGCCGGGATTTGAACCCATCCCCTCTGACTCCAAAGCCCGGGCTCTTTTCACTGAGCCACACTGCTTCTCACGGGTTCAGGGACCTTCAAGACCTCCTCCAGTTCAGGACTGGTCTAGTCTCTAGACTTGTGGTCAGGGAACATGGAAAGCACTCAGTAAATACCATCGATCGATTAACTTCCTACTCTGGAATTCATGTCACCTCAGGGCCAGAAAAGGTTCTTGAAGGGACACTTCGTCCATCCACCCATCTTAAGACAGGGCCGCTTGTGACTTATTCCAGGCAGCAGGGTTTTTTGAGGGCCCCCACTTGGCACTATACACTGTACTAGACATTTGGTAAATATAGAATAAAGACGTGGCACATTTTCTCCCATCAAGGAACAGGCGCTCTAACTGGGGAGACAGACATGTACGTTGTTACAGCTAAAGTGACCAAAATAAATGAGTGATACGTACACATATATAGATAGATACACACACACACATACATATACATATGTATGTATATACACACATTTACATGAATGCGAAGAAGTGTGTCTGCTGGTTTTGAAAGACAGGAGTTTCCACATTCTCCCTTAGTAACCTCTTCCAAAGCTGGGGAAGCCACCACAGATGGCTACAGTAATGACACAGGAATAAATGAGCCTGATGCCAGACTCCATTCAGTACAGTACCTTGGAAATCGCAAACATGCTGCCACTGCTAGTGCGTGTTGTCTTCTAGAATAGATGAGACCTCAAACACGCCCACAAAGGAAATGATCAACGTAAATTTAACCCAGCTTTTGAAAGGATATATATTGAAACGGGGCAGTAACCATTAAATGCTAATATCGCAAATGTAAATACCATCCTTTCCTCTCTCCACTAGATCACTTTGCCCTCTTTCTTTGAGCTGTGTCCCCTGTGGTGTGTAAGAGATGACAACTCCTATAATATGGGTGGAGGGGGAAAAAGGATTTGGTGAATCAGAAGCATGCATAATTTATTGAGAAAACTATTCTTTTCTGTATCTGCTTAAATAATTTATAGCGCCACTGGAATTTTGCCAGTCTTTAAAGAAAAGAAAAGAAAGAAGTCACACTACCGAGTATTTGCCTGGGTTAAATTTCTCCTCTCACCCTGCCTCTCTCATTCTTCCCTTTGGGAAAAAAAAAAAATCTTCCTTTCTTCCTGCTCACATACAGTCATGTAACAGATATGCTCACATATTTACAAATACATACTCATGTACACCTGTAACCATGCTTGTATTCATGCACATTCGATTTTTTTATGATCTCTGTTAAGTGCTTACTATGTGCTAGGCACTGTACTAAGCAGCATGGCTCAGTGGAAAAGAGCTTGGGTTCTGGACTCAGAGGTCGTGGGTTCAAACCCTGGCTCCGCCAATTGTCAGCTGTGTGACGTTGGGCGAGTCACTTTACTTCTCTGTGCCTCAGTTACCTCATCTGTAAAATGGGGATTAAAGACTGTGAGCCCCACGTGGGACAACCTGACCACCTTGTAACCTCCCCAGCGCTTAGAACAGTGCTTTGCACATAGTAAGCGCTTAATAAATGCCATTATTATTATTATTACTAAGTGCTGGAGCAGATACAAGCTGAGGTGAACCCAGTCCACCTCCCACATGAGCTCATAGTTTTAATCCCCATTTTACAGATGAGGTAATTGAGGCCCAGAAAAGGTAAGTGACTTGTCCAAGGTCACACACAGCAGTCAGTCAATCAGTCAGTCAACGCAGAAGGTAAGTGGCAAGGCTGGGATTGGAACCCAGGTCCTCTGTCTTCCAGACTGGTGGTCTTTCCTCTAGGCCTTGCTGTTTCCTCTACCACACTCAACTACCACAAGATCCTGGGTGCTACGGCTGAGGGTCCTAAAAGCAAAAAAGTCTGAGGAGAGATGGTGTCGAAGAGGTTGCGTTGTTTGAGGGAGAGGGTTCTTGAGAAGAGGGGGCTTGGAGAAAAGATGGCATCTAGAGGAGGGGAGTTAAGTAATGGAACAACTCTCTCAAGCTCTTAATTCAGGGCTCTGTATCCAGTAAACACTCAATATGGGACAGGGATTGTATTTGACCTGATTATCTTGCGTCTACCCCAGTGCTTCGTACACGTGTCTGCTGTGTGGCCTTGGGCGAGTCACTTAACTTCTCTGTGCCTCAGTTACCTCTTTTGTAAAATGGGGATTAAGACTGTGAGCCCTTGTAAGGCATGGACTGTGTCCAACCTGACTAGCTCGTATCTACCCCAGCGCTATTAGTACAGTGGCTGGCACGTAATAAGCACCTAACAAATACAAATATTAGTATTGTAATAATTAATTGAATTAGAATGGAGGGTTCTGGGGGGAGAGGGATTTTGTATCAAAGGACACCCTCCCCTGGGCGATTGGTGCTCCAGATCACTGTCTATGATAAGACTAAAGCAGCGTGAGAAGCAGCGTGGCTCAGT
Organism: Tachyglossus aculeatus; assembly: GCF_015852505.1. Taxonomy (NCBI): domain Eukaryota; kingdom Metazoa; phylum Chordata; class Mammalia; order Monotremata; family Tachyglossidae; genus Tachyglossus; species Tachyglossus aculeatus. The sequence continues at coordinate 35,288,539 of NC_052067.1, read as the reverse complement.
GGAAAGAGCCCGGGCTTTGGAGTCAGAGGTCATGGGTTCAAATCCCGGCTCCGCCACTTGTCAGCTCTGTGACTTTGGGTAAGTCACTTCACTTCTCTGGGCCTCAATTACCTCTTTTGTAAAATGGGGATTAAGACTGTGAGCCCTTGTAGGGCATGGACTGTATCCAACCTGACTAGCTTGTATCTACCTCAGTGCTATTAGTACAGTGGCTGGCACGTAATAAGCACCTAACAAATACAAATATTAGTATTGTAATGATAATTACTTGAATTAGAATGGAGGGTTCTCGGGGGAGAGGGATTTTGTAACACAGGACACCCTCCCCTGGGCGATTGGTGCTCCAGATCACTGTCTATGATAAGACTAAAGCAGCGTGAGAAGCAGCGTGGCTCAGTGGAAAGAGCCCGGGCTTTGGAGTCATAGGTCATGGGTTCAAATCCCGGCTCCGCCACTTGTCAGCTCTGTGACTTTGGGTAAGTCACTTCACTTCTCTGGGCCTCAGTTACCTCATCTGGAAAATGAGGATTAAGACTGTGAGCACCCCGTGATCACCTTGTAACCTCCCCAGCACTTAAAACCGTGCTTTGCACATAGTAAGCGCTTAATAAATGCCATTAAAAAAAACTAAAATGGTAGCTGCCATCTTGATCTCATTGGAGGCAGCAAGAGCAGGTGTGAGGGAGTAGCGAAGTAGTCTTTGCACTGAAACCTCTCCCCAAGACACCTGGTTTTCCTAGATAGGGTCCTTCATGGTTTCCTCCAAGGCTGCACCACCTTCTTAAAGGGCCTCAGACTTCTCCATGTTCCACAGAACCCCGGTGTCCAGGACTGGAAACTATTAATAAGTTCCCACCACCCCAGAGTTCAGGACTGCCAAAGAGCGAGGAAATATCCTACTTTAGACTTCGGTGCAGGCTGACACGGCAGTTTCCTCAAGTCCCTCAGAGGGTCCTCACGCAAGCGATGTGTGCAGTTCGGCAGGCTGACGGGGAAACTGAGAATCACGATCCCCGACTGAGGGATGCCGGAAAGCTAATACATTTGGATTAGGCAGGATTTCCGAGACCTGGCTTACCCCCTTGGGTTTAATTATCATTGTTATTTCTCATTTCCAGAGCACGTTGTTTATTAACTGCATTGTGAGCCATGTTATTGGGCATGCTTCAATTTACTGAGGAGAGAACTAACACCCAGAGAAATTAATTAGCTAGCTCAAGGTAGCACGGCCTACTGGGAGAAGTCAATGTTAATCCATAGGAGTATTTGGCTCCATCCCAGGAATTTGCAGGTAAGTTCATTATGTGGCTCTGTCCTTTCCTCAAATGGCCACCCAGCTCAGAGTTTTCTAAGGAGCCCCTTTTGGATTAATAGCTGTGAAATTCAAACCTAGAAATCTGGAGTTAGCTGTCTGCTGGCTCTGTCACCCCTCTGCAGTTACCTTGCTCTGAACTTCAGAATCATCCATGTTAGCTGGATCAGCCACAGACACCATCGAGCATACATTTTAATCAAGCCTTAAGATTGAAATCCTGTTGATAAATATTTTGGCTATCTCCTTCCAAAGCAGGCGTTTCGCCAAAATATTTGCTAACTGTGATGAGATTTGTTCTTTTTGATTCTGGTTTGCTAGCTTTGTGTCAGTTTTCCTAACACAGACCAAACTTACTGTAGAATTGCCCAGGCTCTCTTTGCAAGCAAAACCTCACGCCTAAGGAAATCATAAGAAGCTGAGATAAATGGGGGGAGGGGAAAACAATTTAAGAAAATGCGAAGTACAAAATCAGCCTGGGGTACTGGGGGAAAGAGGGGATAAGCAGTCAGATCCCTAGTGGAGGGTCTTTGTCCTTTTCATTCATTCATTCATTCAATTGTATTTATCGAGTGTTTACTGTGCGCAGTGCGCTGTACTACACTCTTGGGAAAGTATAAAACAACAATAAAGAGTGACATTCCCTGCCCACAACAAGCTCACAATCTAGAGTGGGGGAGACAGACATCAATACAAATAGATAAAATTACAGATATATACATAAGTGCTTTGGGGTTGGGAGGGGAAGAGCAGAGGGAGCAAGTCAGGGCAATACAGAAGGGAGTGGGAAATGAGGAAAAGTTGGGCTTAATCTGGGAAGGCCTTTTGGAGAAGATGTGCCTTCAATAAAGCTTTGAAGCTGGGGAGAGTAATTCTGTCAGCTTAGAGGAGGGTGGCCATTCCAGGCTAGAGGCAGCACAGGGACTAGTCGTTGGCAGTGAGACAGGCAAGAGCGAGGCACGGTAAGAAGTTTAGCACCAGAAGAGCAAAGCGTGTGGGCTGGGTTGTAGAAGGAGAGAAGCGAGGTGAGGTAGGAGGGGACAAGGTGATAGAGTGCTTTTAAAGCCAATAGAGAGGAATTTTTGTTTGATACGGAGGTGGATGGACAACCATTGGAGTTTTTTGAGGAGTGGAGTGATGTGTCTGGAACGTTTTTGTAGAAAAATGATCCGGGCAGCTGAATGAAGTATGGACTGGAGTAGGGAAAGACAGAAAGCTGGGAGGTCAGCAAGGAGGCTGATGGAGTAATCCAGGCAGGATAGGATGAGTGAGCGTATTAACACTGTAGCAATATGGATGGAGAGGAAAGGATGGCGATGTTGTGAAAGTGGAACTGACAGGATTTGGTGATGGATTAAATATGTGGGTTGAATGAGAGAGAGGAGTCAAAGATGACACCAAGGTTATGGGCTCACGGGACAGGAAAGAGAGTGGTGCCGTCTACAGTGAGGGGGAAGTTAGGGAGGACAGGGTTTAGGTGGGAAGAAAAGAGCACTGTTTGGGACATGTTAAGTTTGAGGTGACGGGAGGGCATCCAAGTAGAGATGTCTTGCAGGCAGGAGGAATGCAAGACTGGAGAGAGAGAGGGAGATCAGGGCTGGAGATGTAGATTTGGGTGTCATCTGCATAGACATGGTAGTTGAAGCCATGGGAGCGAATGAGCTCTTCAAGGAAGAGGGTGTAGATGGAGAATAAAAGGGAACCCAGAACTGAACCTTGAGGGACCCCCACAGTTAGGGGGTGGGAGGCAGAGGAGTAGCCTGTGAAGAAGACTGAGAATGAATGGCCAGAGAGATAAGATTTTATTAAAATTTTAAGATAATATTTTATTTTGTGAATGATGTGCATCTAGCTTTACTTCTATTTATTCTGATGACTTGACACCTGTCCACATGTTTTGTTTTGTCGTCTGCCTACCCCTTCTAGACTGTGAGCCCGTTGTTGGGTAGGAACCGTCTCTATATGTTGCCAACTTGTACTTCCCAAGCACTTAGTCCAGTGCTCTGCACACAGTAAGTGCTCAATAAATACGATTGAATGAATGAATGAATGAATAAGAGGAGAACCAGGAGAGGACAGAGTCAGGGAAGCCAAGGTTAGATAACATTTTCAGAAGCCAGTGGTCCATAGTGTTGAAGGCAGCTGAGAGGTCAAGGAGGATTAGGATGGAGTAGAGGCTGTTGGATTTGGCAAGAAGAAGATCTTTGGTGACCTTTGAGAAGGCGGTTTCCTCCTTTTCCCTGAAGGAAGACGTCTCCTGAGCCCCAGGAGGAGCCAACCCTCCTTTCTTTGTAGGGGTGAGGCAGCATCGACAGCCACAACTCTCCATTTGCCTTCCTTGCCTTTTCCAAGCAGGAAGCAAAGGAAGCAAACCAGAGAAGCAAGCGACACAATTGAAAGGGAGACCGTTAAGTCTGGGCACCCCATGATACAAATAAATGGAGGAATTGCTCAAGATAAAGTTGATTATAAAATCTAAAAGGGAATTGTAAGCGGTTAGTCACTAAGCCCTTCTAGGCCTTTGACTATAAGATGTGAAATGGATGAATATTTATGGGATTCTTAGCTTCTCAAAATGCAGAATTAAAATTGGAGCTTTACGAGCAAGAAATAATTGTGTCCTTATCAGTTTGCAGACTTTTCTTGTTTCCCCATTTAGTTCTTTGTATTATTCAAGGGCCCTTAATCAGCTACTTGAATAGATATATGAATGTATTTGGTGCAGTAGGAGTACATTAGCTTTTTAGACCCCCAGCGCTCTTGACGACTGAGGAAAAGTAATCACATGCTGATTTCCTCTTGCTAGAATTTACAGTGCTTTCCCAGTGGAAGCTGATCTTCTTTGGGGAAACATTTAAAATGTTGCTAGAGTGGTTGATGAGTCAGTGGTGACCTTTGTAAAATTCCCCTGCTTGCCATCTTGTCTTCAAGCACACCAGCAAGTGCCAGTAAAATGGCACGGCATGCAGGAAGTATGCATGATGATTGCTTGCACATACTGAAAAAGTCGGGGATTGTGCTTCGGTTGTGACTGAGTTGTTATCCGGCTTTTCCTGAGTGTGTTTTTACTTGCTCTGTGTTTCACTGTATAGAAAAATCAGAATATTTGCTCCATGAAACATATGGTAGTCTGGCCTTGGAAGGATAGTTCACATGGCATTTAAGCACGGCATTTTAGGAAATATCAGTCAACGGTGAAATGAAGGATGTTCAGTTGTCATTTAAACCCGTCGTGATAAAACCCGGGAATGGGGGCCAAATGAGCTAGGAATCTCCTCCCCTACAGATCTTTAAACATAGGATTGTTTCCCTTCTCTCAAGGAGGATTCAGCTATTCCTCCCTGGAAACAGAGGGATGGAGTAGATGAACCTTAGGTCCTAAAACATTAGCAATACCACTACCGTGTCAAGCCAGTGATCCATTCGGCTTAGTATTCCATCTTCCATGAGTCCGCAGGATGTTTGGAGGAATCATATGATGGTTGTCCTTTTTGACATCCACCCTCATGTTGCCAACTTGTACTTCCCAAGCGCTTAGTACAGTGCTCTGCACACAGTAAGTGCTCAATAAATACGATTGATTGATTAGGATGCACCATCTAACATCTATAACTTTTCTCACTTTTAATCTCTAATGTTTACTTGAGTAACCCATTATGTACCTCTTGCCCATTAATTTATCCAACCCCCTTTTGAACCTGATGATATTTTCTTCCTACACAACTTTGAGTGGTAACAAATTCCATGTGCTTCCCTCTTTCGGTGTGAAGTGTCTCCTTTTGTTGGTTTTGGACCTACTACTTTCAAGCCTCAGTGCGGTGTATCTTGTGTTGCTGTGAATTTAGTAAATAGCAATTCTGTGTTTGCCCTGACCACATCCTTCATTACTGTATAAACTTCAATCACATTCCTCATCAGCCTTCAGTTTTTGTGATCAAGAAATCTTACACTTTTCTTGCGGAGCATTGTGGCATAGTGGAAAGAGCACAGATATGAGAGCCAGAGGACCTGGGTTCTAATTCCTGCTCTGCCGCTTGTTGGCTGTGTGACCCAGGGCGAGTCACTTAATTTATCTGTGCCTCAGTTCCCTCATCTGTACAATGGGGATTAAGACTGTGAGTCCCACATGGGCAGGGACTGTGACCAACATGATTTGCTTGCATTTATCCCAGTGCTTAGTACACTGCTTGGTGCATATAAGTGCTTAACAAATACTATTTTTATTATTATTCTCTGTGCCTCAGTGTCCTCACTCTAAAATATGAATAAAACACCTGTTTGCAGTTCCACTTAAATCGAGCCCCATGTGGGACAGGGACTATGTTCCGACGTGATTATCTTCTTCTTCTCTTTGCTCCTTCCTAAAATGTGTCAACTAGAACTACACACAGTACTCCAGGGGCAGGGTAACCATGGCTTTATGTAGTAGAAGCAGCGTGGCTCAGTGGAAAGAGCCCGGGCTTTGGAGTCAGAGGTCATGGGTTCAAATCCCGGCTCCGCCAATTGCCGGCTGTGTGACATTGGGTAAGTTACTTAACTTTTCGGTGCCTCAGTTACCTCATCTATAAAATAGGGATTAAGATTGTGAGCCCCCCGTGGGACAACCTGATCACCTTGTAACCTCCCCAGCGTTTAGAACAGTGCTTTGCACATAGTAAGCACTTAGTAAATGCCATCATTATCATTTATTAGAAGATTGATGTCTTTTGTTTTGTTTTCTGTCCCCTTTCTGATTCTGGTAGTTGGCCTCCATGAGGAACCAGTCAAACAGAGAGAGAGACAGGGATTATGATGTACTAGAATACAACAGAAAGAGAAGCAATGTGGCTCAGTGGAAAGAGCCCGGGCTTGGGAGTCAGAGGTCATGGGTTCAAATCCCGGCTCTGCCAATTGTCAGCTGTGTGACTTTGGGCAAATCACTTAACTTCTCTATGCCTCAGTGACCTCATCTGTAAAATGGGGATTAAGGCTGTGAACCCCACGTGGGACAACCTGATCACCTTGTATCCCCCCCCCAGCTCTTAGAACAGTGCTTTGCATGTAGTAAGCACTTAACAAATGTCATTATTATTATTATTAGCAGAAGGAAGGCCCTAGAGAGAAACATAAAGTTTCATGATCTAGTCAAAATAATTTGAGGTTGCCCATGTACAATTTCCCTGCCTGGTATAGTGGAAAGAGTGTGTCTCCCAGAGTCATGGGTTGAGTCCTGGCATTGCCACTTGCCTCCTGTATGGTTTTAAACAAGTCACTTAGCCTTTTCGTGCCTTGGTTTCCCCATTTGTAAAACAGGGATAATGATACCTGCCTTTCCCTACGGCACTGAGATGTTGAGGATAAAAATGACCTAAGTAACTTGAAAATGCTGAGGAAATGAAAGTGCTAAATGGTCTTCAACTTTGTTTTTAACGTGGTCTTCACCCACATTTCCCAAATTCAGACCAAAGCCTCAGTTTTCTGCTTGAAGATTCTGTTGGCAGTGACTTACACCAATGTGTAGTGATTCCGTCATTAGTCACACTTTCCTGTTTGACCTTCACATGTAATTGGGATTTTAAACTTCATTTACTCCTGCATTTGATGATATGTTTTGGTTTTTGGGGATGTTCATTTGTAAATCACTGCAAAAGCACTGCCAGGCTCCTGGCCCCCTCTCTAAGATGCCAGTGTCCACCCTGGACACTATCTTTCCATTTATTCTGTGCGTGCCTCCCTCATTAGACTGTACACTCCTAGAGGGCAGAGATCAGGTCTCTTGTCTTGTCTTATGCCTGAAAGTCGTTTCCAACCCATAGTGACACCACAGACACTTCTCTCCCAGAAGGTCCCGCTCTCCATCTGCAATCGCTCTGGTAGTGTATCCATAGAGTTTTCTTGGTAAAAATACGGAAGTTGTTTACCACTGTCGCCTTTCATGCAGTAAACTTGAGTTTCCGCCTTCGTCTTTCTCCCATGTCACTGCTTTCTTTCTTTCTTTCAATCGTATTTATTGAGCGCTTAACATGTGCAGAGCACTGTACTAAGCGCTTGGGAAGTACAAGTCGGTAACTGAAATGAGACCACTCTCACTGCAAAAGTTCCTGCAGAATTTTTCAGTACTGGAAAGTTTAAGTAACAATAATAATAATGATGATGGTATTTGTTGAGCGCTTATGCAAGTATTGTGCTCTGGTCTTTTCAGTTTTCCCAGCAGAATCAGAAAATGCATCAAGGCTAGTATACACTGTATGCTACATAATAGCATACAATGTATGCTAGCCTTTTCTCCTCGCAACCCATGTATTTTTTGTAAACCAGACTGCTCAATAGGGGGACAAGTTATTTTGGATTGATTTGTTTTTTCTTAAACTATTTCATAAAAATAATTGAGGTGATATTTTTCTAGATGGGGGGATGTATATGCTAAGAATCCAGATGGAAGGTTATGGAGAACTTCCTGACTAGAGAGAAAACACTAGAAGATGCTACCAAAGAAGGGTTCTTTTTTTTTAATGCTGCTCATTAAGCACTTATGTGCCAAAAACTGCACCAAGTGCTGAGGTAAATAGATAATCAGTGTGGACACAATCCCGGTCCCACATAGGGCTCACACTCCATGTAGGTTGTGGAGATCCCTTCAGGTCTTGAAGGAAGGAACAGACACCTACCTGACTTTAAGGGCTTATTTTTTATCTGCCTAAAACTGAGGGTGCTGGATCTCAGTCATCACTTTCAGCTCTGAAATTGTTTCTCCCATCTTCTTGCCAGGCAGAGGGAAGTTCCTTTGAAATTAGATAGGGATATTAAACCTCTGTGGCTGGGCCTTGAGGCACATTAAGTCTTGATCACATTAGATCTTTGGGAATGCAGAACACTCTCTGATCCCAGGGTACTTTTATTAAAGGCGAGTCTAATTCCAGGAGAATGAACTGTGTATTCACGAGGAGGCTCCTTTACACTCTTAAGTATGAGAGGCTGGGAAGTGTATCTGCTCTCTCATATCAAGTGCAAGGCTGTTAATGCAGTTATGCTTTTTGTGAGTGTCCCTCTGATAGCAAACAGTACCTTTCTGTGGGGCCCAGGAACTGGAGATGGGTGGGAACTACTTACAATCTTAGCATCACTGTTTCCCCCCCAACCAACCCCCTACTGCTCTGCTCCCCATGACAACATCCGTCCATTATTATTGATGCCATTTATTGAGTGCTTACTATATGCAGAGCACTCTATTAAGTGTTTGGGAGAGCACAATACAACAGAGTTGGCAGACACGTTCCCTGCTCCAAAAAAAGCGTGCCATCTAAATGACATGCTTCATGCATTAATTCATTCCATAATATTTACTGAGTGCTCACTGTGTGCAGATCACTGTACTAAGCACTTGAAAGTACAATTCGGCAACAGATAGAGAAAATCCCTACCCAACAACGGGCTCACAGTCTTGAAGGGTGAGACAGACAACAAAACAAAACACTGTGGACAGGTGTCATCAGAATAAACAGCAATAAAGCTAGATGCACATCATTAACAAAATAAATAGAATAGTAAATATGTACAAATAAAATAGAGTTATCTTTCCCACTTCCTCCTCCTTTTCTGGTCTCTTCCCCCTCTTTATTTTGAAGGGTGAGACAGACAACAAAACAAGTAGATAGGTGTCAATACCATCGGAATAGGTAAATAGAATTATAGCTATATGCACATCATTAATAAAATAAATAGAGTAATAAATATGTACAAATATACACAAGTGCTGTGGGGAGAGGAAGGGGGTAGGGCAGAGGGAGAGAGTGGGGGGGTGAGGAGGGGAGGAGATGCAGAGGAAAAAGGGGGCTCAGTCTGGGAAGGCCTCCTGGAGGAGGTGAGTACTCAGTAGGGCTTTGAAGGGAGGAAGAGAGCTAGTTTTGTGGATGCGTGGAGGGAGGGAATTCCAGGCCAGGGTTAGGACGTGGGCCGGGGGTCGACGGCGGGACAGGCGAGAATGATGCACAGTGAGGAGGTTAGCGGCAGAGGAGCGGAGGGTGCTTGCAGTCCTTTCGTAACTCAAAAAGCTGCTCCGCAAGAGGCAGCGGTGGCCCGGATGGAGTTTTTTCTGTTTGAGGCAGACACATCCCTATTTCAAATGGGGAATGATATCGGGGTCTGAGGATGATTGGTTTTCTCCCTGTTGCCCTTGAAGTTCAGACCAAACCTCTGGTGCCTCAGACGGGACAACTGGGCTCAACAAGAGCACAGAGAGGGTCCAGGCCAAGGGCTAGTCTCGTTCTGCTGTCATCCTGAAGCCAAGGGCTCCCCAGGTTGGGTAACGCGAGGGAAAATTTACCACTGAATAAACCCTGTAAGGGCTGGCCCTGGGACTCTCCTCCAGGAAAAATGTCTATTTGAAACAAATAGACCCGAACAAAGGGAGCGGACGCGAATCCAGAAATTGCTCAGTAATTGCTCAGGCTTCGGTGGCCAGTGCTTGGAACTCCGGGAGAAAAAGAGTGAGCAATTGTCTGATGCTAACAATGAGGTTTTATATGCATCTTTAGCTTTTGTCCAACCACTTGGCCAATAGCTTCTAACATATCCTGGCAGCACTCTCTAGGGACAGTTTATTGCAAAGTACCGTTACTCACATGTTGCAAAAGGGGGCATTTAGGCCTAGAGAGATTAGTCGATGACAGGAATGGAAACTCAGGTCTTCCAAGAGCAAGTCACGAGTCATGATGTTATGTATATGAGGTGATGTCAACAATTGCATGAAAATGACAGTTGTATTCCAGCTTTGCAGTCTTTACCAAATTCCAAATTCCAGGAAAGAAATATGTCAATGACAAGCCTACTTTCCGAACACTGAGAAATGTTTTCTGATTTGAAAGCCCAGAGCAGGCATTCGTATGTCTAATGTACACTTTTCCTTACCCTCTGGGGATTGTGCTGCCCCTCCACGAACACCCTTTGACACAGGGACAATAATCGGGATCTATTTTACTCTTCTTAAATAGTCTCGTACAACCTTTTTTGAGTGTGAAGAAGGACACTAAATTTGACACTCTCCCTCTACCAAAAGAAATGTGCCTTCAGGAACTATAACTACATAATGTGGAATGGGTTGTCAGTCACACATTGGTTTTTTCAGCCACACTTGCATACAGGGTTATCTTGTAGGCTAGCATGTGTATGTATTTTTTCTCTCTTCCTCTTTCTGTCTGTCCTTCCTCTTGTTCTTTCTCACCTGCACCCCACCACACCCCTAGTGAGACTATTGCTCACTTTTTAGCCATTAATACACCCAGTTAGTTCTCCTAAAACATGGGTGTTAAATTCTGGCCGTAGCCCACAACAAATAAAACTTGCACTAGACTACTTCCAGCATCCAACTCTGATGTGTGCACCTGCAAAGCTTGTTTCTTCTGGTACCACAGCATCCTGCATCCAAACATGCTTATGTTGGAAGAATAGTGTTCCATAATTTCCTAACATCATTCCAGCCAAAAAGCGTAGTGAAAACATGTGCTTCAGCGGAACTAGGTATGCAGCCAAGGGACTTTCTTTAGTTAAGTGCTCCCACAGCACACTGACAAGCAGTCGGTGGTATTTATTGAGTGCTTTCTGTGCAGCGTACTGTACTAAATGCTTGGGAAAGTACAGCACAATCGTTGGTAGTCCTAATCCCTCCCCACAAGGAGATTACTGACTGGAGACAGTAAATGCATCTCCGAAGAAGACCGTTCATTTCTTTTCGCCTCGACAGTCCAAGACCAAAATGCTAAGGAATTCTGATCATTTTCAGCTAAATGTCCTTTCCTTCCTCACTTAATTAGCATATTCCCTAGCTCTCGGAGAAGGTAGAGTCTATTGTCTTAGCCTAAAAATAGTAAGAGCTATGTTTTACACATTTTCCAAAATTTCAGTGTAATAACTTAAAGATGGGCTTTGAAATTTCATTTTCTCTCTATTGGCAACATCGGTTGCCATGGAGTTCAAGTAATAGGTTGTGATGTTTAACACTGAATTAATTACTACTTCTCACTCACAGGGAACATCTAATTATACATATTCATGCAGAGCAGTGTTGGCAATCGAGAAAAAAAAAACCTTTCTTGTACTGTATGAGTGTACGCTGGGGAGTGGATTTGGCTGGATGCATGTGTGTGTGGTTTTTACTGTGCTTATTTTCTCCCTGTGTAAAGTGTTACATTGTTGTTGGGTTTTTTTTTTTTAAATCTACAGCTACAGTTTTAATTATTGGTTTCCGTAATTGGGCTACCCTTTATCCAGGGCACCTTCTCTTCACATGTCCAATTAGGTAATCACGAGTGGTAACGGCTATCATTTGGGTTTTATTAACAAATGCTGTCAGGAGGTATGGTTACAAAAATTTTAGCAAATGCCAAGCAAGCCTGACTTGGGGCTGCGTTGGAAGCAGAGGAGGCTCCCGCCTCCCTCGCTGTCACTGTGCAGAAGGCTTCAGCTCGGGCTGGGGTTTGGCTGGGAAGGAACGCTGCCCTTGGACCGGGGGATACCCAGCTTTGGGGGTGCATCTTGGCGAGCTAAACTCCCCTGGCCCCAGGGCAAAGCTGCCACTCGGGGAACTCCTGGACTCAGATCGGTGCAATCACCGAGGAGGACAATCTCAAGATAAGAACAAATTTCATCCCATTGTGGAACACCCAGAATGTCCTGATGGAGCAAAATCCCACAGCTACCATCCTGGGGCCTTCAGGCTCCAGTCGCTTTTCATTCATTCATTCAATCGTATTTATTGAGCGCTTACTGTGTGCAGAGCGCTTCCTTCCTTCAATCGTATTTATTGAGTGCTTACTGTGTGCAGAGCACTGAACTAAGCGCTTGGGAAGGACAAAGCACAAGTTGGCAACAGAGATGGCCATTCATTCATTCATTCAATCGTATTTATTGACTGCTTACAGTGTGCAGAGCACTGTACTAAGCACTTGGGAAGGACAAAGCACAAGTCGGCAATGGAGAAAGACAGTCATTCATTCATTCCTTCAATCGTATTTATTGAGCGCTTACTGTGTGCAGAGCACTGTACTAAGCGCTTGGGAAGGACAAAGCACAAGTCGGCAACGGAGTGAGAGACGGTCATTCATTCATTCCTTCAATCGTATTTATTGAGCGCTCACTGTGTGCAGAGCACTGTACTAAGCGCTTGGGAAGGACAAAGCACTAGTCGGCAATGGAGAGATGGCCATTCATTCATTCAATCATATTGAGCACTTACTGTGTGCAGAGCACTGTACTAAGAGCTTGGGAAGGACAAAGCACAAGTCGGCAACGGAGAGAGAGACGGTCATTCATTCATTCCTTCAATTGTATTTATTGAGAGCTTACTGTGTGCAGAGCACTGTACTAAGCGCTTGGGAAGGACAAAGCACAAGTTGGCAACGGAGAGAGAGATGGTCATTCATTCGTTCCTTCAATCGTATTTATTGAGTGCTTCCTGTGTGCAGAGAACTGTACTAAGTACTTAGGAAGGACAAAGCACAAGTCGGCAACAGAGATGGCCATTCATTCATTCAATCGTATTTATTGAGCGCTTACTGTGTGCAGAGCACTGTACTAAGTGCTTGGGAAGGTCAAGTTGGCAACATATAGAGATGATCCCTACCCAACAACGGGCTCACAGTCTAGAAGGGGGAGACAGACAACAAAACAAAATGTGAACAGGTGTCAAGTCGTCAGAACAAATAGAATTAAAGCTAACTGCACATCATTAACAAAATAAATAGAAGAGTAAATATTCACAAGTAAAATAAAATAAAATAGAGTAATAAATCTGCACAAACATATATCTAGGTGCTGTGGGAGACGGGAAGGAGATAGGGCAGGGGGGATGGGGAGGAGGAGAGGAGAGGAGGAGAGGTGACTTCTCTGTCAAGCACAGAGAAATCATCCCATTCTCTACTGGAGAGTTTCAATGCATCTCCAAACCTTTTTACTATAATCCATACTATACAGCTCCCAAGAGTGGGAACATTCTTCCTTCACGTTTCTCAGATGGAGAAACTGGAGCACAGCAACTTGCCCCACATCTCAGTCGATGGAAGACAGAGATGGAAGTAAAATTTGGAAGTGGATGCTTTCTTTTTCCCCACTTCAGCCCTGAACTCACCCTACTCAGGAAAGGGGCCAACATTGGGTTCAGTAAATCACTACTCTTAGTGCTCCATTGGTTCAGTGCTGGACCATTTTGCTTCCTGATCTGCCATCCTCCTGTCTCTCCCCACTTCTGTCTATACTTCACACTGCTGCCTGGATCATCTTTGTGCAGAAACACGCTGGGCATGTTACTCCCCTCCTCAAAAATCTCCAGTGGCTGCCAGTCAACCTATGCATCAAGCAAAAACTCTTGACTCTCGGCTTCAGGGCTGTCCATCCCCTCGCCCCCTCCTCCCTCACCTCCCTTCTCTCCTTCTCCAGCCCAGCCCGCACCCTCCGCTCCTATGCCTCTAATTTCCTCACTGTGCCTTGTTCTCACCCGTCCCGCCATCAGCCCCCGGCCCACGTCCTCCCCCTGGCCTGGAATGCCCTCCCTCTGCCCGTCCACCAAGTTAGCTCTCTTCCTCCCTTCAAAGCCCTACAGAGAGCTCACCTCCTCCAGGAGGCCTTCCCAGACTGAGCCCCCTTTTTCCTCTCCACCTCCCCATCCCCCCTGCCCTACCTCCTTCCCCTCCCCACAGCACCTGTATATATGTTTGTACAGATTTATTACCCTATTTATTTTACTCGTACATATTTACTATTCTATTTATTTTGTTAATGATGTGCATCGAGCTTTAATTCTATTTGTTCTGATGACTTGACACCTGTCCACATGGTTTGTTTTGTTGTCTATCTCCTCCTTCTAGACTGTGAGCCCGTTGTTGGGTAGGGACCGTCTCTATATGTTGCCGACTTGTACTTCCCAAGGGCTTAGTACAGTGCTCTGCACGCAGTAAGTGCTCAATAAATACAATTGAATGAATGAATGAATGAAAACATCAACCCTGAAAGGCTTTTATGTACACAACGGACAAAACAGTTAAGTGTTTACTGAAAAGCTATTTTCTCACCACCAGCCTCTTTCCCCTTCCAATTAATGCTACATTCCGGTGGCCAGAAAATCTTCTCAAAGCATCACTTGGCACACATCTCTCCACTTCTCAAAAACCTCCTTTGGTTTCCCACTTCCCTCCACATCAGGAAAAATCGCCTCACAATCGGCTTTAAGACTCTCTACCAATTCTCCCCATCTTACCTATAGAGTCTGTTCATTCTTCCCAAGCAAACCATCTAAATGTACTTTGCTCCCAACTCTCCTGTCTCTGTCCCCTCACCACTCGGGAGGTGGTAAACAGATGTGGGGCATGAGTAAGGAAAGGAATTAGAGGAGAGCTGCTTCACACTCTGACACTATTATATGCTCCTAAGTGCTCAATTCGGTTCTTTCCCATGCTGCGGCAGGGTTAGGTTCCATGAAAATGTCACTGCATTATGAATGACTGTACCCATTTAGTCTGTGAGCTCTTTGCAGGTAGAGATTGCAAACTACCTACTCTATTGTACGGTACTTTAACAAACGCTTAGAACAGTTATTAGACGTAATAAATATCACTGGTTGACTCACCCAGGGCCCCACAAGCCTCAGGGCCAGGCTGGGAGTCACGATCTAAGGGCTGAAAGGGCTAGAGAAGCAGGAGCCCCGGCCAGATTTTGCCCCCATCCCTGGCCAGACTTGCTGTAGGATCAGAAAGTAGGCTGGTAGCCAATTTTCTGCCTGGACCCTGCAGCCTAGGCTTGCGGGTAAGGACCAATATTGCATTGGGCTAAGTCCACTCTTAAATACACACCCGTACACAAACACACACTCTGTCTCTCTCTCTCACCAGTGAGGGGCAACTCAGTCCCTGGTCCAGAGTCCTCAATCAGACAATGCTGGCCCCTTTCCTGAGTAGGAGGGGTTCAGGGCTGATGTGAGGAAAAAGAAAGCTTCCACTTCCAAATAATTCATTCTGGAGTGATTGCTATTTTTCTGGTGTGGTGTTCCAGATAGTGCCAACTTGCTTTCATCTCTGTCCTTGTTCATGCAATTCTCCGGGCTTGAAATTCCCTCCCTCACAAAGCCAATAGACAACAATTCTCTGCCTGTTCGAAGGTCTCCTATGATCCCATTTTCTCCAACCCAGCTTCCCTGGTTTTTTCCCAACACCTTATATCTCATCTCACAACAACCAGCCCTAATATTTAGGTGCTTATTTTATTCCCAGCAGGAATATGTGTGCGTGTGTGTGTGTAATATATATGCATTCTGTTGAGTGTTCAATTCTTTATTCTGACTATTCTATCTCTAAATACTTTTTTATGTCTCCCCCTTTTCTTTGTACCATCCCAAACAGGACAGTGCAGTACACCTAGTAGGTGCTCATTAGCACCTTGATTTTCCTTGGCACTTTTATTTCCAAAGTCTTTTCACATTTCTGTAGGTAGCTTTTGTCCTCACAGCATCAATCAAAGATAATAATTTGAGCCCTAACTGTGTGCATAGCACTACACTATCTGACTTGGTCTCTCAACCTCCTCTCGACCTCCCTTGGGCCAGATGGAGCAAGTGTGCTCTTCCAGACTTCTAAAATGTCCCAGTTGGGTGCATGGTGACTTGAGAAACTAGTGACGGTTGCCCGTTCACACAGGGGCCTTAGGGGCTGCAGCCCCGGGAGCCCCCCAGAAATGTACGCCTCAGGTGGCAAGCACATAACCTCCTAACCCTCCCAATGTGGGCACCACCTGTGAAGTGATGAAAGGGTTCTCAAGGTGGCCTCTCCACACGCATAGCGGTGGTGAGAGTCGTGGGAAGGGTTGGGTGATAGGGACTGCAACTCATCCCCTAATGTGTGTAATGACCACTTAAGATTCTTCTTCTCTGAAGGGAGAGGGCAGCGGATGGAGGAATAAGAGGGTGGGTAGACTGCGGAGGAGCCGCACAATAATAATGGTACTTGTTAAGCGGTTACTATGTGCCAAGCGCTGGGGTAAATACAAGGTAATCAGGTTGGATACAGTCCCTGTCCCACATGGGGCTCACAGTCTTACTCCCCATTTTGCAGATGAGATAACTGAGGCATAGAGAAGTTAAATGGGCATGTTACTCCCCTCCTCAAAAATCTCCAGTGGCTGCCTGTCAACCTATGCATCAAGCAAAAACTCCTCACTCTCGGCTTCAAGGCTGTCCATCCCCTCGCCCCCTCCTACCTCACCTCCCTTCTCTCCTCCTCCAGCCCAGCCCACACCCTCCGCTTCTCTGCCGCTCACCTCCTCACCGGGCCTCGTTCTCACCTGTCCCGCCATCGACTACCGAACCACGTCCTCCCCCTGGCCTGGAATGCCTCCCTCTACACATCCACCAAGCTAGCTCTCTTCCTCCCTTCAAAGCCCTACTGAGAGCTCACCTCCTCCAGGAGGCCTTCCCACACTGAGCCCCCTTTCCCCTCTCCTCCTCCCCATCCCCCCGCCATACCTCCTTCCCCTCCCCCCAGCACTTGTATATATTTGTACAGATTTATTACTCTATTTTACTTGTACATATTTGCTATTCTATTGATTTTGTTAATGATGTGCATAAAGCTTTCATTCTATTTGTTCTGACGATTTTGACACCCGTCTACATGCTTTGTTTCATTGTCTGTCTCCCCCTTCTAGACTGTGAGCCCGTTGTTGAGTAGGCCCGTTTCTGTATGTTGCCGACTTGTACTTCCCAAGCACTTAATACAGGGCTCTGCGCATAGTAAGCGCTCAATAAATTTGAATGAATGAATGAATGAAAGAGATTTGCCCAGGGCCACAAAGCAGACAAGTGGCAGAGCCGGAATTTTGCTTGTAGCTCAGCTCCAGCCCCCAAGCTCTACCCTGGTGTGGCTCTGTCTTTGCCCTTTAAGTGGATCATCCCTGACTTAGGGGCAGGCAAGAGATGGTCCATTTGAGAGAAGAACCTGCATGTCCCTGAGTCAACAGGTGAGAGATAATTGTGGGATTCCCTCTACCTCCCGTCCCGTCCCCAGGTCCGGGGGCAGAGAAGGCCCTGAATGGGTGTGTAATGGGGACAGTCATGCCAATCTTGGGCTTTGCCGGGGCAGGGTGGGGGAATCACCAGCCGGTCTCCCTCTGTCACCCCGGCACACTCGCCGACTCCTGTCCCTTCTCTGGGGTCAGGGTTGATTGGAACAGGATTTCTGTGACGTGTGTATGGTGATGGTATTTGTTAAGCGCTTACTATGTGCTATGCACTGTTCTAAGCGCTGGGGTAGATACACGGTAATCAGGTTGTCCCACATGGGGCTCACAGTCTTAATCCCCATTTTACAGAAGAGGTAACTGAGGCACAGAGAAGTGAAGTGTATTTCTTTTATTTTGTTAGTATGTTTGGTTTTGTTCTCTGTCTCCCCCTTTTAGACTGTGAGCCCACTGTTGGGTAGGGACTGTCTCTATATGTTGCCAACTTGTACTTCCTAAGCGCTTAGTACAGTGCTCTGCACACAGTAAGTGCTCAATAAATACGATTGATTGATTGATTGATTGACTTGCCCAAAGTCACACAGCCGATAAGTGGCGAAGCCGGGATTAGAACTCTCGACCTCTGACTCCCAAGCCCGGGCTCTTTCCACCAAGCCACGCTGCTTTTCTGCAATAATTTGGCATTTGTTAAGCGCTTACTGTGTGCCGAGCACTGTTCTAAGTGCTGGGGGAGGGGATACAAGGTAATCGGGTTGTCCCACATGGGGTTCACAGTCTTCATCCCCATTTTACAGATGAGGTCACCGAGGCCCAGAGAAGTGAAGTGACTTGCCTAAAGTCACGCAGCTAACAAGTGGCAGAGCCGGAATTAGAACCCATGACCTCTGACTCCCAAGTCCAGGCTCTTTCCACTGAAACACGCTGCTTCTCCAATACATCACATATTATGTATGTGATGCACGTGGATTGTGCTCTCAAGCATTTGATATCTGCCCCACTCTCATCCCCACAACACGTCCATATCCCTAATTTATTTATTTTAATGTCTGTCTCCCTCTCCATTGTAAGCTCCTTGTCAATCAATCAATCGTATTTATTGAGCACTTACTGTGTGCAGAGCACTGTACTAAGCGCTTGGGAAGTACAGGTTGGCAACATATAGAGACAGTCCCTACCCAACAGTGGGCTCACAGTCTAAAAGGGGGAGACAGAGAACAAAACCAAACATACTAACAAATAGATATGTACAAGTAAAATAGAGTAATAAATATGTACAAACATATATACATATATACAGGTGCCGTGGGGAAGGGAAGGAGGTAAGATGAGGGGGATGGAGAGGGGCACGAGGGGGAGAGGAAGGAAGGGGCTCAGTCTGGGAAGGCCTCCTGGAGGAGGTGAGCTCTCATGTCGGCATGGAGCCCATTGTTGGGTAGGGACCGTCTCTATATGTTGCCAACTTGTACTTCCCAAGCGCTTAGTACAATGCTCTGCACACAGTAAGCGCTCAATAAATACGATTGAATGAATGAATGAATGAACATGTCTACCACTTCTGTTGAACTGTACTCTCCCAAACACTTCGTATAGTGCTCTGCCCAAACTAAGCATTCAATAAATGCCATTGATGGATGATTGGGGCTTTTTGCCAAGAGTTTGATTTGGATTCTTGCTGTCTTAATCCTGGGGGCTCTTATTCACTTTTCCTGGAACATCTCCGTGTCCAGAATCAGAGTGGGGTTTTTGGCCTTCGCACAGCAGAAGACAAAATATCTCCTCCATTTTCGGACCCACCAAATTTTGTGTGATTTGGGATTATTCTAAGGAATAGAAGCAGCAGATGGCATTTAGGAAGCGAAATCTCTTGTTTAGAAATTGTGGGCAGAGATGAGGTAGGTTGTAGTTAATTTGAGCAACTAAATTGCTCCTTTGAATTTGAATAAACAAAGAAAATGCCTCAACATTTATTTATGACTGTTCTTAGGGTTTGAAGACGATGCCACCGATGGTGAGATTTTAATCATGTGCGAGTGTGGCTGAAAAAGCCAACACGTGACAAGCAACCCCTTCCAATCTGTGTCCTTGTAAGAAGTGTCCTTGCTGCATTTTAACATTTTCCGTGTGCCAAGCTTGTCACTATTTTTGATATGGCCTTTTGGTGTAATAATTTTCCAACAAAGCCTCTTTTAAAGAGTCGCTCCGGTCTTAATTGCCGTAGGTCAAGATGATCAGCTTGCTGATGAAGTCTCCCAGCTAGCCACTGCTCCGCCACGTCATCCGAGACTTGCTCTGGGAGGCATTCGGGTGTTTCTGAGGCTGATTACGCTCTTATCCCCGTTTTACAGGTGAGGTAACTGAGGCACAGAGAAGTTAAGCGACTTGCCCAAGGTCACACAGCAGATATGTGGTGAAGCTGGGATTAGAACCCAGGCCCTTCCAACTCCCAGGCTTGTGCTCTAGCCACTAAGCCACGCTCTTCCAAATAGTCGGATTCACCTCCAAAAACCCTTAGCAGACCCTGAGGCCCTCTTCTTTCTGTAATCGTCCTATAAGACGTTTTGCTGTATGTCTTAGAGAAGCAGCGTGGCTCAGTGGAAAGAGCATGGGCTCTTTCAGTCAGAGTCAGAGGTCATGGGTTCGGATCCCAGCTCCGCCCCATATCTGCTGTGTGACCTTGGGCAAGTCACTTAACTTCTCGGAGCCTCAGTTACCTCATCTGTAAAATGGGGATAAATCAATTAATCAATCGTATTTATTGAGCGCTTACTGTGTGCAGACCACTGTACTAAGCACTTGGGAAGTACAAGTTGGCAACATATAGAGACAGTCCCTACCCAACAGTGGGCTCACAGTCTAGAAGGGGGAGACAGAGAACAAAACCAAACATACTAACAAAATAAAATAAATAGATGATGACTGTGAGCCCCATGCGGGACAACCTGATCACCTTGTATCTCCCCCAGCGCTTAGAACAGTGCTTTGCACATAGTAAGTGCTTAACAAATGCCATCATCATCATCTAAACTTTCTAGTGTCGTTGACCCATTTTGGTTTTAAGAGCTTACACCTCAGCTCCCTCGCTCTGCTCTTTAGAGAGTAAATGGCAACCTTTGCCACTAATGCAAAGGCAGATGTCTCACTTCCCTGTATATATGTTTGTACAGATTTATCACCCTATTTTACTTGTACATATTTACTATTCTATTTATTTTGTTAATGATGTGCATCTAGCTTTACTTCTATTTATTCTGATGACTTGACACCTGTCCACATTCATTCATTCAATCAATCGTATTTATTGAGCGCTGACTGTGTGCAGAGCACTGTTCTAAGCGCTTGGGAAGGACAAGTTGATGTTTTGTTTTGTTGTCTGTCTCCCCCTTCTACACTGTGCGCCCCGCTGTTGGGTAGGGACCGTCTCTATATCATCATCATCAATCGTATTTATTGAGCGCTTACTATGTGCAGAGCACTGTACTAAGCGCTTGGGAAGTACAAATTGGCAACATATAGAGACAGTCCCTACCCAACAGTGGGCTCACAGTCTAAAAGATATGTTGGCAACTTGTTCTTCCCAAGCACTTAGTACAGTGCTCAGCACACAGTAAGTACTCAATAAATACGATTGAATGAATGAATGAATGAACTTCCCCTCGGCTGAATTCAGTCCTTGCCCCAAGTGATTTTAGAAAGGGTGTGCACCCTTTAATTTCTTCCATTCATTCCCTTCCCTGGGAATATAATGCTTTTCAAAAAAGCTTTCTTGATCACTCAGCCTCAAATTTCCCATCCTCCTTTTTTATTACATCTGGCCTGCGCCTCCCCATTGTCATGCTAAATCATTCCTCTCCCTCCTGAGTATTTATATCCTTTAGATATTTTCAGAGGGCTCCCGTGTCCCCCTCCATAACCCACTGCTCTTCCCTGCTGTTTCTGCTTAGCTAAGTTATACATATTTAATCCTCCTCATCTTCCCTGATCTGTCAATCCTCCTGGCCCCATAATAGTATGCTATCCTTCACTGAGCTCCTTCCTGGAGACTAGATCCTCTTGGCACCAAATTACTGAGATTGCAGTGTGACCCAGGGATTCTCGGGGACGAATGGGGGAGTACGTAGGAAAGCCCCAATAATTCACCCTCCAGGGCAGCCTTCCTTTCCAATAATTTCACTTCAAGGTCAGTCAGTCAATCATATTCATTGAGTGCTTACTATGTGCAGACAGACACATTCCTTGCCCACTACGAACTTACTATCTAGAAGGACCCTTATGTTTCTGCGCAATATCTGGGACTCCTACCCAGAGCTTAAATCAGGTGAGAGCTCCCAGGATCTCAATTTCTGAATCTGGGAGAAGAATTTTAGACCCTGTTTCTGCCCTTGATTTGAGAAGGTTGGGAGCAAAAACAGGATCCACTCAAACGCTCCTGCTCTCCACCCTGGACGTCACAGCTCTCTGTGTTCCCTCGCTCTTATAATATGTACTTGTGAAAATGTTTCCTCCTGGACACTAGCCAGAATTTCTTTCCAAGTTGAACCTCTTGCTTTTCCCATTAATTTTCTTGTTTCACTTCCTGAACTCCCTTAAAAAAAAATAAATGTCACCCTAGTCTTCTGGATTAGTATCCTATGTAGGTTTTGTTTACGTCTCCTTTGTTTCTCCTTCAGAATGAGAACAACTGGTTTTGAAATATG
This sequence comes from Tachyglossus aculeatus, assembly GCF_015852505.1. Classification (NCBI taxonomy): domain Eukaryota; kingdom Metazoa; phylum Chordata; class Mammalia; order Monotremata; family Tachyglossidae; genus Tachyglossus; species Tachyglossus aculeatus. The sequence continues at coordinate 35,266,558 of NC_052067.1, read as the reverse complement.
TTACTGCCCATAAATCTGTTCAGCAGGGACTGTGTGCTGTGTGTCTTCTGGGAGCCAAGGGCATATAGACCCCTTTATTCAATATATAAGAATTATTGATGAAGATTCAGTGGGCGTCGATTGATGATGATGGTGGTGGTGGTGGTGATTGATCTCTCAGACTCGCACCTCTCACTAGTCAAATTATTTTTCAGTAATCGGTGCTCTTGGGCTTCTACCTGCTAGAAAGTTTTTGATCCATGTCACCCATGTTCAAACTTAGTTATTATTTAAGTCCTCATTTAGAGGATTTTCTGTAATGCTCTTCCTCTGTAGATCTCAAGGCACTGCCCAGAAAATTTTGGAGACAATTTAGCACTGAGAAACAGAGGGGCTTTTGGAACAGTAAGGTAGGAATGGGGTGGTGGGGTAGGGGGGAGTGGGGAACAGAGGAGGAAGCGGGACCCCGAAGGGAATAATAAATAGAAATTACTCCAATTGGTAATGATATTGAATATTCATTCCCCATTCCTACTTTGTGAAAACAGTTTAGGTACTACAACCTCTTGGCCTGCCATTCTTGGAGCTCCTGATATTTCCCTTGAAGGAAACAGGACAGAACAGCCAAACCCTATGACATCTTTTCTTTAACCTTTTCTACAGCCTGTGGCCAGAGCTGATTTTAGTGACTAATGTAGTGAAGATAATTTTGAGGCACGATGTATAGGTTTCTTAATTAAAGGCAAGTAATGTTTATTGACTATGTTTCTTTCATCTACTTATTATTCAGCATTGCAAATTATCAAGTGTTCCTTCGATTTTTTGCTCTATAAATGCCAGTTTTATTGCTTGCCATTCTATTATCCTAGCTGCCCTGAGATTGCTCTCCTTTAATGAATTGGGCTCATGCTTGATTTTATAATGTGTATTCACCGCACAAGCTCTACTCCAGTTCTGAAATTCCACAACCTCCTCACCTGCTCTCTCTCCCATACACCCACCCCCTGTCAATCTGTCCTGTACCCCCACAGAGACCTCCGCTCTTCGGACCCCCTCCAAAATTCAACAGCCATCCTATCCCATTTGGTCCCCATACCCAAGCTACCTTCCCCTGACACACACATCAAGGCACTCAACACCACCCTCTCCACCGAACTCAACTCCCTTGCTCCCTTGTCCTTCCGCCCATCTCGTACCACTAACCCGCAACGCTGGATCACCTCCCCAGTAAGCTTCTTCCACTGCTGTGCCCAAGTTGCAGAGCGCTTTTGGTGGAAATCCAGACAGCTCTCTGCCCTTGTCCACCTAAATTCATTCTTATCTTCTTCAATTCGGCCCTCTCCTCTGCCCAACAGTAATTCTCCTTCTTAATTCACTCTCATCCTCTGCCCAACAGTAATTCTCCTTCTTAATTCACCCCCATATTTACTGCCCCCACCAGCTGTTCCAAACATTTTAGGTCCTTCCTCAAACCTCTTGTCCCTTCCCACCCTCACCATCTTTTTCCCCAAATGACCCGACCATATAATGTCATCAACAAAATTGAAACCATCAGGTGTAATCTCCCTAAAATCTCCACTGCTCCTCTCCATTCCTTCACCCTCTGCCCTCTTTAATTCTCCCTTAATTCCCTGCAACAACTCAAGAAGAGATCTTTCACCTTCTATCTAAATCTACCCCCCACACCTATGCTTCTGACCCCTTCCCTTCATACCTTTTAAAACACTCTCCTCTCTTTTTCTCTCCTTGACTGTTATCTTCAACCGTTCACTTTCCAACAGCTTTTTCCCCACTTGTTTCAAACATGCCCAATCGATTCTTCCCAATTTTTCACCCCAAAGATGAGTACTGCAGTATAGTTTGGCAGTTCCTGTAATACCTCAGGAAACAGGTGAACTGTGGCTTCTGTTCAATCCCATTTCTCCACCTACAGTGTAATAATAACAATAATGATGGTATTTGTTAAGCGCTTACTTTGTGCCAGTCACTGTACTAAGCCCTGGGGGGGTTACAAGCAAATCGAGTTGGATACAGTGCCTGTCCCCAATGGGGCTCACAGTCTCAATCCCCATTTTACAGAAGAGATAACAGAGGCACAGAGAAGTGACTTGCCCATGGTCACACTGCAGATAAACAGAGGAGCCAGGATTAGAACCCATGCCCTTCTGATGCCCAGGCCTGTGCTCTATCCACTGTGCCATGCCACTTCTCTACTCAGAGGGTAGTTCCCTCAGCTCAAAATCAAGCAATCCGTCCTACTTATTGAGCACTTACTGTTTGCAGGGCACTGTAGTAAACCCTGGGAGAGTACAATGTAACATACAAAAAATAATATGATGATGAGGAGGAAGCAAATCCAAAAAAGATAGGGTAAGTGGGGAAAGAATTGGTGAGCTGTGGACTTTGTGTACTGGGGAGTAATTTTGTAGGTTGGTTATGCATTTTGTGGGTTGTTAGATTTTTGCAGCTTTGAAATTGAAACTGGAGTCACTTTCTTCGTCAGCCGTGGTGCACAAGCAGCTATCCTTGTTCAGCTGGGCTTCCTTTCCATAGTCAGATGTGAGCGAACTGTAAAAAAATTGCATCCTGATGAATATTTTAAAAAGTGATGTCAAATTTCAAATTAAACATCACTTAGTTTGTATTTGGGAAGATGGAATCTAGCCAAGGGAGAGATTGTCATTTGCTTCCCAGATGTTTTTAGGAGGACACAGCCTTGTGGAGAATGGCTATGTTCAATATCTAAGTCATTAAGAGGGTTCCTGAACATGAGGCTGAAACAGGATTTTGATTGCATGTTAATGATATTGAAACTGGAAATTTATGAAATACCCTCTTTCCATTCATTTTGTTCTAGGAATAGAGGCAATATCTCAGTGTAGATGTTCATGGTTTTAGAATGATTTGTATATGGTTTTTTGTCCTTTTTCTTTAACTTTCCCCACTACAAATGCTTTGACAACTTGAGACCTTTGCTCACCTGTTTACATGTTTTGTTTTGTTGTTCGTCTCCCCCTTCTAGACTGTGAGCCCGATGTTGGGTAGGAACCGTCCCTATTTGTTGCTGACTTTGTACTTCCCAAGTGCTTAATACAGTGCTCTGCACCCAGTAAGCGCTCAATAAATGTGATTCAATGAATGAATTCCTCCCTGTAAAACAGGACTCTAGAGGACCAGAAGAAAATGCCTCCCAGAGGCAGCTAAAGAAGAGAAAATAAAGAAAAGGGAAAGCCTTTCATCCTTTCAGTGTTTGTTTTTCTCACTGGGTTATTGCTTTAATATCTAGCTTTAGTATCCTTAAGTGAATGAACTGGAGGTTCAGTAGCATTTGCTTCAGGGGTCTATGTTGGGGAGTTGCTCAAGATCCTACTAATTTTGGATCCTATCCTTTATTATACTTTGATAACCGTGGGCTGCAAGGGAGGTGTTTACTGTTTGCCTCTTTGCTGTTTCTCCTTAGGTCAAAATCGGTTTCTCTCTCTCTCTCTCTGTCCATCCTCGTCCCCCACACCTGCCTTTAGGAAACCTCAAATCAGTTCTTCAGCTACCATTATCTGGTTATTACAGGACTTGCACAAAGTAATAAAATATTTCCTTTACTAAATAACTCGTTTACCAGCCTGTCTTCCCTTAGAATCAATCAATCAATCAATTGTATTTATTGAGTGCTTTCTGTGTGCAGAACACTGTACTAAGCGCTTGGGAAGTACAAGTTGGGAACATATAGAGACAGTCCCTACCCAACAGTGGGCTCACAGTCTAGAAGGGAGTGACTGCCTAGAAGTTTTCTAGGCAGTAAAATCAAGAAATTCAGATTGATTACTCACTATCACACATTATTACTTGTCTTAGTTGAATGGCTATCAGCTAGAGTAGAGGTTGTATCCTTCGGGCCAGCCATAGGACAGCAGTCATTTGAGTCCAGCCAACTCCCTGCCTTAATAATAATAATAATGATAGCATTCATTAAGCACTTACTGTGTGCAAAACACTGTTCTAAGCGCTGGGGAGGTTACAGGTTGATCAGGTTGTCCCACGGGGGGCTCACAGTCTTAATCCCCACTTTACAGATGAGGTAACTGAGGCACAGAGAAGTTAAGTGACTTGCCCAAAGTCACACAGCTGACAGTTGGCGGAGCCGGGATTTGAATTTGTTTCCTTCCATGAACTCTTAAATTAACTCACACTGTTTGAAGATGCTGTGTTTTCTTTGGTTTGGAGATGGTTTTCAGCACAAAATGCTTCACCCAGCAGCATCCTGTACCCTGCTTCTTTGGAAGAACTATGGTTTAGAGAAGTAAGCAGCTGATTGGAAATAAATCTCATCCTGCCTTTACCACCATGCTGACATGCTGCACATGGTCACTGCAAAGATTATGGGACGTTATTATTGATAAGAAGAGGCCTTATGGATGGCCGCACACTTGAGGGCAGTATTATTTATAGGTGGAGAAGTATCATTATTAAAAATAATTATTATTATTATGGCATTTGTTAAGAGCTTACTATGTGCCAGGTGCTGTACTTAGGCACTGGGGTGGATACAAGCAAATTGAGTTGGACACAGTCCCTGTCTCACATGGGGCTCACAGTCTCAATCTCCATTTTCATATGAGGTAATTGAGGCACAGAAAAGTGAAGTGACTTGCCCAAGGTTACAAAGCAGACAAGTGGGGAAGCTGGGATTAGGACCCATGACCTTCTCACTCCCAAGTCTGTGCTGTATCCACTACACTGTGTTGCTTCAGGCTGCTTCAGTAAGAGAAAGTCTGATTTTTATGTATTCTGTTGCCTTAGTGCAATTTACGTTGGGCCAGCAAATGAAAAATGAGGATTATTTCTACTTATCTTCAAGGTATTTACAAAGCAATTTGGAAGATACCATCAATCTCCAAGTTGTTTCCCCAAATTACTAAACTGGAAAAGTTATGTGTTCCACAAGGAGAACTCCCTTCTCTTTAGATCCCGTAGACCTCAAACCTTCCCACCTTCAGAGACCTACTACAATCCCATTTCCTCCAACTAGCTTTGCCCAACTAATTCTCAGTACCTTATATTTATCAACCCTTTAGGCGCCTCTTATGCGTGTATAGTTATTCATTTATTCACATCCCCTCCAGCACTTGGGTGTTATATGAGACTGTGGGATCTAAGGAGAAGGGAGTTCCAGGCCCTAGGAGAGGCTTCAGTAAAGCAAATATTGCGGAACACATAACTTCTCCAGTTTAGTAATTTGGGGAAACAATTTGGAGATTGATGGTATCTTCCAAATTGCTTTGTAAATACCTTGAAGATAAGTAAAAAATAATCCTCATTTTTCATTTGGCTGGCCCCACATAAATTGCACTAAGGCAACAGAATACATAAAAATCAGATTTTCTATTACTGAAGCAGCCTGAAGTAACATAGTGTAGTGGACAGTGCACAGATGTGGGAGTGAGAAAGTCATGAGTCCTAATCCCAGCTCCCCCACTTGTCTGCTGTGTGACCTTGGGCAAGTCACTTCACTTTTCTGTGCCTCAGTTACCTCATATGAAAATGGAGATTGAGACTGTGAGCCCCATGTGAGACAGGGACTGTGTGCAACCCGATTTGCTTGTATTCACCCCAGCACTTACTACAGTGCCTGACACATAATAAGCACTTAAGAAATACTGTTATTGTTATTATTATTATCTTTATTATTATATGTACAGTCAACACTTTTTTAAAACTGTCTCCCCAGTTAGTCTAAACTCTTTGTAGGCAGGGGCTTGTGCTGTCTTTGTATCTTGCGAAAACTTGGTACAGTGCATGGGACTTTAGGTGCTCAATAAATAATACCATTAATACAAAAGCCATTCCCACCCCTAATTCACTAACCCAAGAGAAATCCAATATCTGACTGCAGCAAGACTGCTCAGTGTTCCCCCACCAACAGGGGTTCCCATGAAAAACACACTCCCATCAATCAATCTTTTGTATTTATTGAACACTTACTATGTGCAGAGTACTATAATAAGTGCTTGGGAGAGTACAACAGAATTAGCAGACACGTTCCTTGCCCATACGAGCTTGCAGTCTAGAGGGGAGGATAGACATTGACATGGATAAATAAGTAATTTATAATACATAACTTAAAGCTCTGTACATAAGTGCTGTGGGGTTCAGGATGGGACAGATATCAGTCATCCAAAGGTCACTGATTGAAGTGCATAGATGATGCAGAAGGGAGAGAGAGCCGTGGAAAAGAGAGCTTAATCGGTGAAGGGCTCTTGGAGGAGACGTGATCTTAGTACACTCTATTCCACTCAAATGGAATAGAAAGGAGGGATAGCATGTATGGCATTTCCTGTTGGACTTATTTCCCACTGTCATTTATCCCACCATTTGAGGCCCTGGACTCAGGTACTGGGGCTTCTTTTCGTAGCTAAAGTGCCGAGTCGATAGCCAGGCCTGGTCATTTCCAGCGTGGAACTCAAATCAAATTTGGCCAGAGTCTGAAGGTCTTTGCAACCATTCTTAGAACTTCAGATTTAGTTCAGTGCTTCCTTACACCTGGGGCACCCCCTCTCTGTTTCCTTTTTTTCCGCTTTGATCTTCTGAGTGTGTTCCACCAGTCACCAGAAGCCGCTCAGTGCCTTTCCTGGACTCTCTAATCCCTCGATTACCCCTGCTGGGATTTTTTTTTTTTTTTTTGAGCTTCATTTGCTCTTTTCCTCTCTTCTCTGAACGGCTTCTCTGGCTCTGAGCATCTGTGTTTGACCCGGACCCTCAAAGACCTTATAATCCATGAAACCCCTTCCGATACTCCAAGGACTCTTGCAGTCACTGGCTCCCGACTTGGCTTTTTCATTTGTTCCCCTAAAAGAATGAAGAAGAAAAGTGAACAGAAATAGCCAACTGTCCAAAAAAAGACAGAGCTCCCCCCGGACTGGACTGGGTGGTTTAGACATTCACCTGCTCGGAAGCAGGGGCTGGGCTCTTTCCAGCTCTTTGTAGTTTCTCTCTTTCTAAGACCGTAAGCCCCACCAAAATCTTTCTCCTTTTTGATCAACCAATCTGATGGCTGGTAGGATGGATTTTCAATTGTCTGTTCCATTGCATGTTCTGATGCTTCGTCCTGCCATATTCGAACCCCTTCCCGTTTCGTCCTCGTATGCACGATAGCTATACTTTCTGTCTGTTTTCCCCTTTGGATTGTGCGTTCCCTGAAGGTAGGGGACATGTGTCTCACTCCTGTTATATTCTCCTTGATTGTAAGGTCTTTGTGGTCAGGGATTTCACCTACCAACTCTATTGTAGGTTCCCAAGTGTTTAGTACAGTGCTGTACACACAATAAATGCTCAGTAGATGCCACTGATTGATATTAAGCAGCCACACAATTGATCAAAGCGTCAGTGGTGGTCACCAGGCCACTAGCCTCTGGGGTAAAGATGAGTCCAGAATTAATTGGGATTTCAGAATTAGCTGAATCCAGAATTAATTGGGATTTGGTTGTACAACACACCTGACAAATAACAGCTATTTAGAAACAGCCCAGAAAGAGGTATATTTGTTAGAGTTGTCCCCTTACCTAAAACCCCAAGTGTAGTTCTCAGGATAAATCCAGGGGAATGAACCTGGATTTTTAAAGTGTCTTATCCATAGTCATAAGCATCCCTCTTTCCAAATGTCATTAAAAGGAGCTTTTCAGATTAGCTGCAGTTTGCTTTCAGCACTCCCTTCATTCTAGAAACCCCTTGTCCAATACAATAAATTGTGGTTTTGTTTCCCTTACCTCTGAGGAAAAGGTACAAGGACATACTGAATGTCGACTTCAAAAGTTGCTTCCATTGACCCTAGTGCTTTGGAAAGGGCAGCTAAAGATAGGGCCTCTTGACATCACATCTGCCATTTTGCTATTCAAGCTTTTGAGGGCAAAGGAGAAGCGGGCTAGGTGAAGGATGGCTTTAAGTGTTGCAGAACAGCCAGCGTGGGGTCTGTGGTCTGCTACGTGCCTAACCGCTTGTCGCCAACCTTATCTCGGAACACACCAGAAATGACTAAACCAAGGCTGGTCCACCATTTTCAACTGGAGACGCCATCATCCACATCACTGTGTCTTCTTGCATGTGGGTTTATACCTCTGCGTTTGTTTTTCAATTAGATTATCAGCACTTCAAGGCCAAGATCCCTGCTTTTTCTTCATTTTTCATTTCCCAAGTCGTCTCATATTGTAGTCCCTACACAGGAGGCTCGCACTAAATACAGACTGGGGAAGTGAGGTTTCTAGCTCTGCAGCATTATGCACCATCACTGGGTGGCCCAGCGATCTATTAAGATGCTGAACATGAGTTTAATTGCTGACAATGGGTAACAGCCTGGCATTTTGTCTTAATTAGATCACACAAAATTCAGCTTTCGACCTTGTCAGCTGTTTCTGTGACTCTCAGATACACTGAGAAGTGTCCTGTGCAGAAGGGACTCAGGACTAACTATTCGTGGGCTCTCTAAGCAACCCTGGGCTATATGACACATATGATTTTTTTTCAACCGTATTTATTGAGCGCTTACTGTGTGCAGAGCACAGTACTAAGCTCTTGGGAAGTACAAGTTGGCAACATATAGAGATGGTCCCTGCCCAACAGCGGGCTCACAGTCTAGAAGGGGTAGACAGGCAACAAAAGAAAACATATTTACAAAATAAAATAAATAGAATAAATATGTACAAGTAAAATAGAGTAATAAATATGTACAAACATAAATGCATATATACAGGTGCTGTGGGGAGGGGAAGGAGGTAAGGCGGGGGGGATGAGGAAGGGGGGCTTGTACTTCCCAAATGCTTAGTACAGTGCTTTGCGCTCAATAAATACAATTGAATGAATGAATTTAGTCCCTTCAATGGATGAGTGATAGGGTTTCCTGCACATTCAATTCTGGGAAGTTTCCAAATAAATATTTCATCCTATTTATTCAAACAGAATGTGCTATGTAACACTGTTCATGGAAGAATCCAACTCAGGCAACTGAGTTAAATCTATGGTAGGATGTAGTCCCCTAGACTGTAAACTCGTTGTGGGAAGAGAACATATCTACCAGCTCAGTTCTCTGTACGCAATAAGTGCTCAATAAATGCAATTGATAAATGGCAGATAGATGTCTGCTCTCTCTCCCAGAAATAACTGATGATTCAGACACAGGGCCCAAGCATCTGTTTGGCACATCTGGTTTTCATTCCAGCTCAAACACTGGGCAGTATTTCCCAAGTTCTTCAATCGATCAGAGCCATCTTTCCGTTTTAGCTGTTTTCTGTGTCTCCAACATTCATCTCTCGGACAGCAATGTAGGATTGTGGGATGATTTGACAGGAAGGGGCTCAAAGTGCAGCAAAAAGCAAAAATAAAACCTGACCCTTCTTTAATCAGAATAGCAGCAGGAGATCTTTTGGAAAATTCCAAGTGCTGTCTGAACATTAATTAATTTCCCCACTGCGGACAATATTAATAGAAGCTACTTCTGTGCCTGCTGTACACTCAATGTGGGGGGCAGCCTGAGAATGACATATGGGAAAAAAATAAGTTCCTGTAAAAATTAGAGACAATTTTATTGGACTATTAAGACTCCTTAGTAATATGACTCCCTGCTGCTGTTTTAAGCTCTGGCTTTCTTCTTTCATGTCTTTTCTTGTCCTGTTCATGCAGGTCCTGCCATCGAGTTATTTTTAGGCACTGCTCCTGCTGGCAGTAGCATGGATGGTGTGTTCTCTCAGGGAAATTCATTTCTTCTTTAATGGGACTTTGGCTGTCTCCTGAGAAGCAGTGGAGCAGTCAGGCAATGTCCGTAGTCTCTTCTCCCGGTCTTTGTGAACTAAGGCTGGAAGTTCTGGAAGCCAAGCTTCTATAGGAATTAACAGCATTTCACAAATCCTCCCTTCTCCATGCCCATTGTCCTGGGGCTGACCAGATAAAGGGGTGGGCCCTAGCTTGTATCGATGTTCTTGTTGGAATTTACTGCCTTGCTTGCTCCCTTAAGGATTTAGGGTATTTTAGATAGAGTAAATGCTGCAGTACTTTCTCCTTCTACGCCTCAGTTTGCGTGCCTCATTCCTCTCGAGCTAACCTCTTCTCCGTGCCATGCTCTTGGCTCTCCCACCACTGGTCATGCCCTAGTTTCTGCCTGGAATTCCCTCCCTTTTCACATCTGGCAAAAAGACATCTCCCTCAGGTGGTCTTCCCTGATTAATCTCTCATTTCCCCATTTTTTAAAATGGTATGGGTTAAGTGCTTACTACATGCTAGCCACAGTATTAACCACTAACTAATCAGGTTGGACATAGTCCATGTCCCACGTGGGATTTACAGTCTTTATCCCCAGTTTATAGGTGAGGTAACTGAGGGACAGAGAAGAAAAGTGACTTGCCCAAGGTCACAGTGCAGACAGGTGGTGGATCCGGGATTAGAACCAGTTCCTTCTGAGTCCCGGGTCCTTCGTGGCTCAGTGGAAAGAGCACGGGCTTTGGAGTCAGAGGTCATGGGTTTGAATCCCAACTCCGCCACATGTCTGCTGTGTGACCTTGGGCAAGTCACTTAACTTCTCTGAGCCTCAGTTACCTCATCTGTAAAATGGGGATTAAGACTGTGAACCCCACATGGGACAACCTGATCACTTTGTATCCCCCCCAGCACTTAGAACAGTGCTTTGCAGATAGTAAGCGCTTAACAAATGCCAACATTATTATTATTATTATTATTCTGAATCCCAGGCCCAGCCTCTGTCTGCTAGGCTGCAGTGCTTTAGATCATCCCTAATGGTGCTTCAGCCTTCCCATATCACCATATCACTGGGTACCTGCATTCTACCAGCACAGTCCTGGGACTCAGTGGACCTGGGTTTTAATCGCAACTCTGCTACTTAACCTTGAGCAAATCACTTCTCTGTGCCTCAGTTCCCACATCTGCAAAATGGGGACTCAGTACCTGTTCTCTTTCTTACTTAGACTGTGAGCCCCATGTGGGACCGGATTATCTTGTATCTACCCCAGCACTTACAGTGCTTGGCACATAGTAAGCACTTAACATATACCACAGTTATGATTATCACTATCAGTACCTCTCTACAATTTTAAGATAAATATGCTCATACTCTATTGCTTCCTCCTATTTATAATCTATTATAGCGTCTCTCCTGCTAGATTGTAAACTCCTATCTAACGTTCTGCACGCGGTAAGTGTTCGGTAAATCCTATTAATCACTTGTACTTCCCAAGCGCTTAGTACGGTGCTCTGCACACAGTAAGTGCTCACTAAATATGATTGAATTGAATGAATGGATGCACCCTCTGCAGCCTCAAGACACCCTTGTGGCCTCGTTTATTTTTTTACACTCTTGTTGAGAGTGACATTCACCTCTGCAGTGAAAACCTTTTTAGTCCTTTCTACTTACCAAAGTGATGCCTAAATAAAGACTATTAGGTGAACATATACGGGCTTACATGCCAATTAACCTGTAGGAGGCTGAAAGGTGGTGATTGAAATGGCAAAGGAAGTTTTGGAAGAGTAATAGGGGATGGAAGAAGGAGAAGGGTAACGAAAACGGATGTAAGCTAAATAGTTCAGTGGTCCTCAAACCTTTTCTTGAAAATTTTGTCCTTCAACTCCTGCATTCCCTGCCTCAAAAGTCCATATGCGGAGGTAGCAGGGAGGTAGAGGGATGAATCCCCATCAGGCAGTAGTAGTAGTAGGACTAATAGTAGAATTTTTTACCCTTCTACGTGATTCATTGTGGGTCTGTACCCCTTAAACACTTTGACACTCACCCCACCCCTAGCGCCTCAGCGCTTAAGCACATATCCTTATGCTTTGCCTGCAATTTATTTTCTTGTCCGTCTCTTCCGTTAGATTGTAAGCTCCTTGAAAGCAGAAGCTACTTACACTCTATTGTATTATGTTCTCCCAAGTGCTTAGCACAGTGCTCTGCACACAGTAAGCACTCAATAGACAGTATTTGTTGATTTGATACGAGGTGATTAGGAAGTACAAAAAAAGAAAGTCGCATTCCCTGCCAACAAGGAGAAAAAGTGCTCAATAAATATGATTGATTGGCCAATGGCAGATAGGTATCTACCCTGTCACTCTCTTCAGAAAGTAACTGATGATTCAGACACAGGGCTCAAGCATCTGTTCTGCACATCTGGTTTTAATTCCAGCTCAAACACTGAGCAATATTTCCTAATTTCTTAAATCAGTCACAGCCATCATTCTCTTACTATGCTCTGTAGTCTAACTGGGCAGGCGGATATGAAAATAGTTGCTTGCAGAGTTGGCAGGATAAGTAATTAAAGGTAAAATCGAATAAACATATATACAAAAGCTCTGAGGATTTATATAATTATGATCAGAAGTGCAGGGGTAGGTGATGGATTTATGTAAATTAAGGTGCTGGGACTTAGGGAAGACTTGTTGGAAGAGGTGGGATGTTAGGGTTTTCAGTTGGGAGAGCTGGGATCTGTTGGATTTGGGGAGACAGGGAGTTCCAAGATGTTGGGGAACAGTATGAATGAGGGGGTAGAGGTGGGAGGGTCTAGAGTGAGGTGTAGAAAGAAGTTTAGCTTGGGAGGAATGAAAACCATGAGTTGGGGAATGGCAGGTGAAGAAAGTGGAAAGGTAAGGTGGGAAGAGTTGGTGGAGAGCCTTGAAGTCAATTGTGAGAAGTTTTTGTTTGATAGGGAGGGGCTCAGGAAGCTAGTGGGGGGGGTTTGAGGAACCAAGAGATGTGAGCTGAGTGATATTTATTGAGCACTCACTCTTCACATAGTACTGTATTAAGTGTTTGGGCGAGTACAATAGAAGACATGGTACCTGCCGCCCTCAGGAAGTTCACAATGCAACGTGGGAGAGAAGCAGACCCAGACTGTATATATAGGATGGGAAAAAAGGGGAAAAAAAGCAGAGATGAAACTGGTAGCAGCAGAATAAACCAACACTGAATAAATACGTGAATAATTTAGAGGGATGACCTGCTATCCCCCTAAGTGCTAAGGGTGGCTGATGGGATGGCATGACCAGAGGCTGGAGGAAGGAGAGCCAGCAAAGAAGGTTGAGAAAGAGTGGTCTGGGTTAAGTTTTGTGTTGAGAAACCGAGGCCAGAGAGAAGAAGTGGCCAAATATATCAAAGGCAACCAAGAAGTCAAGGAGGATTAGAATAGAAGATGGAGTAGACAAGCTACTTCGGCTGGGATCCCTTTTTTAAGAATTTAGACCATCTTCACATCCAAAGAGACAAAAGAGGGTTTTGGCAGTGTGGTGGGAGGTGTCAGAGAATATCCCAGAGAATCACTGGAGGGGCAATTAAATGCGGAATAGGGCCATATTCAATAAAATGGACTTTCCCATCCATTTGTTGTAGCATTATTACTATTAATAGCACAACCCCAAAATAGTGATTCCGGGTTTCCCTTGCCCATCGTGCTTTTGCTTAATGGCCTTATTTGATACCCTGGTATCTTCCTCACAGATCTTCTGAAGAGTGGGGAGAAGGAGCCAAAGTTCTCTCTCCCTCCCTCCTCAAGTTCTCTCTCGCTCCCTCCTCTCCCCTCCACCTCCTGCTCTCAAACGGGGAATGAGGGATTGGAGGAGTGTGTACTAAAAGTTGAAAGCCAGTAAGGCCTCTCAGGGACAAGGGAAGCTGATCGGCAGTGGCAGGCAATGCTCCCTACCACAGGAGGAATGATTCCGGGAGACTTTTTTGCCACCCACTTCCTCCTCTCATCCTCAAAATTAGCCATTTTTCCTCCTCTCACCTTTCAAGTCCAAAAACAGCAAATCCCCAACATTGGAAATATTTATGTAAGCAACATTCCTTGCCGCAGTGAAAGTAAACCTGCTTGCACTTGATCGCAATAAACCTGGTTGCATAGGTGGACTATGCTCTATTACTCCTCTATCTATACTTTACTTGTCTTCTCCATTGCTTGTGAGGTCCTTGAGGATAGAGATTGTTTGCTCTAAGCTATTGTATTCTCCCAAACATCAGTAAAGTGATCAGATCACAGTAGGTGCTAAACAGTTGCTGCTGATGGATTGGCAGAAGTGCTGTAAGGGTGAGATGGTCCTGGGAGAGGGGCCTGAGATCAAGAGCCTTGGATGATAATAATAATAATAATAATGTTGGTATTTGTTAAGCACTTACTGTGTGCCAAGCACTGTTCTAAGCACTGGGGTAGATACAAGGTAATCAGGTTGTCCCACATGGGGCTCACAGTCTTCATGCCCATTTTACAGATGAGGGAACTGAGGCACAGAGAAGTTAAGTGACTTGCCCAAAGTCACACAGCTGGCAAGTGGTGGAGCCGGGATTTGAACCCACGACCTCTGACTCCAAAGCCCGGGCTCTTTCCACTGAACCACGCTGCTTCCCCTCTCCCTAATGGTGGGAGGTATAAGCCATGCTCCCCGCTTCACCCCCACCCACCCCCAGTTTGCTCCTCTTCCCAACAAGAAGTTCCATCGTCCTCCTTTTCAAAAGCTGATTGCATGATCTCCCCATCTCCCCCGCCTTACCTCCTTCCCCTCCCCACAGCACCTTTTTATATGTATATATGTTTGTACGTATTTAGTACTCTATTTATTTTACTTGTACATATTTATTCTATTTATTTTATTTTGTTAATATGTTTTGTTTTGTTGTCTGTCTCCCCCTTCTAGACTGTGAGCCCACTGTTGGGTAGGGACTGTCTCTATATGTTGCCAACTTGTACTTCCCAAGTGCTTAGTACAGTGCCCTGCACACAGTAAGCGCTCAATAAATACAATTAAATGAATGAATGAATATATGTTTGTACATATTTATTACTCTATTTTACTTGTACATATTTATTCTATTTATTTTATTTTGTTAATATGTTTTGTTTTGTTTTGTTGTCTTTCTCCCCCTTCTAGACTGTGAGTCTGCTGTTGGGTAGGGACTGTCTCCATATATGGCCAACTTGTACTTCCCAAGTGCTTAGTACAGTGCCCTGCACACAGTAAGCGCTCAATAAGTACAACTGAATGAATGAATAAATGAATATATGTTTGTACATACTTTTTACTCCATTTTACTTGTACATATTTATTCTACTTATTTTTATTTTGTTAATATGTTTTGTTTTGTTGTCTGTCTCCCCCTTCTAGACTGTGAGCCCACTGTTGGGTAGGGACCGTCTCTATGCATTGCCAACTTGTACTTCCCAAGTGCTTAGTACAGTGCCCTGCACACAGTAAGCGCTCAATAAATACGATTGAATGACTGAACGAATGAATGATCAGTTCTTAATGGGATTCCTCATTTCTCCCCGGTAATTCGGGGACACCGCTCATCTCTGCTCGCCCGAATTTTCAGTCGGTATTGGGTTTGCTGTCAGTGTCCTGGGCCAAGTTAGTTTTGGCAGAGGAAGATGGACTTAAGATGCACCATCTGCACTGTGAGTGTCCAGAGCAGCCCCCAGAAGGACTTCTCCTGGCAAGACAAGAGTGACAGGCTGAACCTCTGCTGAGAGAAGCCAGTGTGCATCCCAAGAAGGGCAACATGCCAGAGGCCTGGGATGCCAACACTGCACCAGCAGGAGTGGGCGTGGGAGTGGGGAATGATTGAGCAGGGACTGAGGAGCAAAAGATGAAATGTTGCTTAGGGGATTTTCTTCACGACAAATTTCTGAGAGAAACGTCGTCAAGGTAAAGGTATTGATCAGCGTGCGTTCTCCTCTGACTTAGACTGTGAGCCATATGTGGGACAGAGATTTGGGGGCCTGATTATCTTATATCTACCCCAACACTTAGGGCTTGTCACACAGTAACTGCTTAATAAATACTGTAATAACCAAGGGTGGCGTCATATATTTCCCCTATATCTTCCCAAAATGCTTAGTAAAATGCTCATCATATGGAACACACTCAATGAGTATTTGTGATGACAGTGATGGTGTTGAGAATCCTGAAGAAGGTTCCCTTGGGGTCCTGTCTTCTGGTCAGCCCAAGAAACAAAAGGAATGCCTAATCCCACTTAGACATTGACCTGTCTGGCAGAGCAAAAGGGCTTGCCCGCTCACTAGTCGATCTATCAATCAGTCAATCGTATTTATTGAGCGCTTACTGTGTGCAGAGCACTGTACTAAGCGCTTGGGAAGTACAAGCTGGCAACATATAGAGACAGTCCCTACCCAACAGTGGGCTCACAGTCTAGAAGGGGGAGACAGAGAACAAAACCAAACATATTAACAAAATAAAATAAGTAGAATAGATATGTACAAGTAAAATAAATAAATAAATAGAGTCAAGGATGACTTTGTGGTAGAGAAAGCTGCCCTTGGAGATTGCCCCAAGATTAAAAACCGGGGCGTAGCTGAATATGGAAAATGCTCAGGCACCTATATATTTCATCATTATCATCATCAATGGTCTTTATTGTGTACTTACTGTGTGCAGAGCACTGTATGAAGTGCTTGGAAGAGTACAATACAACAGAGTTGATAGACACATTCCCTGCCCGCAACGAGCTTAGTCTAGAGGGGGAGACAGGCATTAATATAAATAGAAATGTATAATTTGTAGATATGTATATAAGTGCTGAGGGGCGAATATCAAATGCCCAAAGGTCACAGATCCAAATGTATAAACAACGCAGAAGGGAGAGGCAGCCAGGGAAAAGCAGGCTTAATCAGGAAAGGTCTCATGGAGGAGATGTGACCTAAATGAGGCTTTGAAAGTGTGGAGAGTGGTGGTCTGGTGTATATGGAGGGGAAGGGAGCTCCAGGCCAGAGGGATCATCATCAATCATCAATCATACTTATTGAGCGCTTACTGTGTGCAGAGCACTGTACTAAGCGCTTGGGAAGTACAAATTGGCAACATATAGAGACAGTCCCTACCCAACAGTGGGCTCACAGTCTAAAAGACATGGGAAAGGGGTCGGCGGTGAGATAGATGAAATTGGGGTACAGTGAGGAAGTCAGCTGGCTGTAGCAGGAGATGAGGAGGCAAAATAAGAAGGGGTGAGCCTGCTGAGAGCTTTACAGTCAATAGTAAGGAATTTCTGCTTGATGTAGAGGTGGATGGGCAGCCTTTGGAGGTTCTTGAGGCGTGAGGAGACGTATATTGAATACTTTTTTCGGAAAAATGACCCGGGCAGCAGAGTGAAATAGGGACTGGAGTGGGGAGAGGCAGACAGCAAGGATTTCAGCAAGTAGTAGTCAAGGTGGGATAGGTCAAGCGCTTGGATCAGGATGGCGGCAGTTTGGAGGGAAAGGCAGATTTTAGCTATGTACTGAGGGTAGGGCCCACAGGATTCAGTGACCGATTGAATATGTGGGCTGAATGAGAGAGATGGGTCAAGGACGGCAGCAAGGTTGTGAGATAGGGAGGATAGTGGTGTCGTCTACAGTGATGGGGGAGGATAGGGTTTGGGTGGGGAGATAAGGAGGTCTGTTTTTGACATGTTTTGCTTGAGGTGTCAGCCGGACATCCAGGTAGACCTTCCCAGACTGAGCCTCTTCCTTCCTCTCCCCCTCGTGCCCCTCTCCACCCCCCCCCCCATCATACCTCCTTCCCTTCCCCACGGCACCTGTATATATGTATATATGTTTGTACATATTTGTTACTCTATTTATTTTACTTGTACATATCTATTCTATTTATTTTATTTTGTAAGTATGTTTGGTTTTGTTCTCTGTCTCCCCCTTTTAGACTGTGAGCCCACTGTTGTGTAGGGACTGTCTCCATATGTTGCCAACTTGTACTTCCCAAGCACTTAGTACAGTGCTCTGCACACAGTAAGCGCTCAGTAAATATGATTGATGATGTCCTGAAGGCAGAAGGGAATGCAAGACTGCAGAGAAGGAGAGAGGTCAGGGCTGGAGATGTAGACTTGGGGATCATCCACACAGAGGTAGTAATTGAAGCCCTGGAAGCAAATGAGTTCTCCAAGGGAGTGGGTGTGAATGGAGAATAAAAGGGGACCTAGAAAGGAGCCTTGAGGGACCCTCACTCTCAGAAGGTGGGAGGCAAAGGAGAAACCTGCAAAAGAGACTGAGAAGGATTATCTGAGAGTGATTATCAGTCCATCAACCAATTGAATTTATTGAGCACTTACTGTGTGCGGAGCACATTTGGGATTGTACAATTGTACAATATAACAGAATTGTATCTTTCTAACTATGTATTTGGGTATACCTATTCAATTAAATCATATTTATTGAGTGCTTACTACCTAAATCTACCTTTTATTCAAAAATGATCCTACTGATGAGAAACAGCAGAGCTTAGTGGAAAGACCATGGGTCAGATAATAACAATATTATTATTAATATTAATTAATATTTCCATCATTATTCACCTGTCTACCTGTTTTGTTGTCTGTCTCCCCCTTTTAGACTATGAGCCCATTGTTGGGTAGGGATTGTCTCTATCTGTTGCTGAATTGTACTCTCCTAGCGCCTAGTACAGTGCTCTGCACACAGTTACCGCTCAATAAATATGATTGAATGAATGAATTAATGAATAATAATAATAATCGTATTTGTTAAGCACTTACTAAGTGCCAAGCACTTTTCTAAACTCTGGGGTAGATACAAGATAATCAATCAATCAATCAATCAATTGTATTTATTCAGCGCTTACTGTGTGCAGAGCACTGTACTAAGCGCTTGGGCAGTACAAGCTGGCAACATATAGAGACAGTCTCTACCCAACAGTGGGCTCAGTTTGGACACAGTCCCTGTCCCACATGGGGTTTACAGTCTTAATCCCCATTTTACAGTTGAGGTAACTGAGGCACAGAGAAGTTAAGTGACTTGCCCCAGGTCACATAGCAGACAAGTGGTGGAGTCAGGATTAGAACCCATGTCCTCTGACTCCCAAGCTCGGGCTCTTTCCACTGGGCAACACTGCTTCTGCAACATTTCTTCTGCTTCTGTAGATGACCTGGATTCTAATCCCGGCTCTGCTATTTGCCTGCTGTTTGACATTGGTCAACTTTTCTGTGCCTTAAATTCCCTCTTCTGCAAAATGTGGATTCATTACCTGTTCTCCCTCCTACTTAGACTGTGAACCCATAGGGACCTGATGATCTTGTATCTACCTCAACAGTTAGTACAGTGCTTGCCACGTAGTAAGCACTTAATAAAAACTACAGTTATTGTAATCATCATCATCATTATTATTATTATCATTATTACTGATGACGAAGTTTCATTCTTTGTAGTTTGTGGCTGAAAGAATCCCTTTTCACTCTGTATACTTTCTATATAGTTCCTTACACTGTCAGCTCACTGTGGGCAGGAAATGTGTCTGTTATATTGTGTTGAACTCTCCCACCGTTTAGTACAGTACCGTGTGTCCGGTGAGCACTCGATAAATATGATCGATCGATTTGTGGGCAGGGATTGTATCTACCGACTCTGTTGTATCGTGCTTTCCCAAGTGTTTATACAGTGCTGGGCCCACAGTAAGGTCTCAATAAATACCATTGATTGATTGGTCATTTGTGCCAACTCCCTCCTTTCACGATGGTTTTAGAGAAGCAGCGTGGCTCAGTGGCAAGAGCCCGGGCTTGAGAGTCAGAGGTCATGGGTTCTAATCCTGGCTCCGCCACTTATCGGCTGTGTGATTTTGGGCGAGTCACTTCACTTCTCTGTGCCTCAGTTACCTCATCTGTAAAATGGGGATGAAGACTGTGGGCCCCACGTGGGACAATCTGATCACCTTGTATCCCCCCCAGCGCTTAGAACAGTGCTTGGCACATAATAAGCTCTTAACAAATACCATCATTATTATTATTATGATTATGCAGTCGAGTCTTTTCCGACACATCTTTCCTAGAGCACCCCACCTCCATCTGCAAACGGGCCGGTAGTGTATCCACAGAGTTTTCTTGGTAAAAATGTGGAAGTGGTTTTCCTTGCCACTTGATATTATTGTAAATGGAACCAGAACGTGCTGTCCCAAACTTCTTGATTGTTATAGACTTGCATCATGGTGAAACTCCACAGAGGGAATTGTTTGAGTGTTTGGTGAAAGCACCGGGACAAAACACTGGGGTAGGAGACGTTTTGTGGATGTGGTAGTTCCCTGACTGGTGAATGGATGTTAAGGAATTAACAACAGGAAGAGCTCCAGGGACGGTGTGAAGGACTTTAATACTTTTGCTCTTCCCTGCCTTCGTCCCTGCTTAGTCCCTCCTGTGGCTGGAGTGGTTTTGGGGTCCGCAGACTGTTAAAGAAGTTCATTGTGGTCTTGATAAAGCAAAGTTTTAAACACAAGGGGTCATGGGGAGAACAGATTCAGGGATGGAAAGGTAGGAATCGTGTATGGGAGCTGTGGGGAAATTGAGGAAAATGTGAAAGCAGGGGAGGGAGACATAGTTTAAATTTGATGGGGGGAGAGGGTGGGAGTGGGCTTACCTGGTTACCAACTGGGGCTGCCAGGATGAGGCAGTGCAATAGTTGTACTTCTGATAGCAGTAAAAGTCAGTCACGGTGTTGGAGAATCTTCTCAGGAAGAGGCAGATAGGCAGACTCTGACTCAACAACTCTTAGCCAATTCGGACATATCCAAGAGGACACACACAGTGATCAGTCCAGGACTCGGATTGCTTAGAATAGAAATCCCCCTAAGTCTTCCGTTTGCCTCTAACTTGAGCTGACCTGTTGGGAAATTCCCCCGGCATTAATTCATTCATTAAATAGGGAAGCCAGGGAAGTGTTTCTTTATGGTACGCTTCCTTATGGAATGTTCCTTTAGAGAAGCAGTGTGGCTCAGTGGAAAGAGCACGGGCTTTGGAGTCAGAGGTCATGGGTTCAAATCCCAGCTCTGCCAATTGTCAGCTGTGTGACTTTGAGCAAGTCACTTCACTTCTCTGGGCCTCAGTTCCCTCATCTGTAAAATGGGGATTAAGACTGTGAGCCCCCCATGGGACAACCTGATCACCTTGTAACCTCCCCAGTGCTTAGAACAGTGCTTTGCACATAGTAAGCGCTTAATAAATGCCATCATTATTATTATTATTATGGCATAACTAATAAGAGACTGCTTCATAAATATTTGCAGTTATTGGTGATGTGCTCTGAACCTTTGCATAAAAACCAGTACACAGGCCCAACTTTGGTTACAGAATTGATATCAAAAGGCCTGATGTTCAATACTCTGGGCAGTGATGCTTCAATATAATTGTTTTGGGATTAATTTCATAATGAGACTTCTGGCATCCTATGAATAAGGTGATAATAGTAATAATAACAATAGCATTTGTTAAGCGCTTACTATGTGCAAAGCATCATTCTAAGCACTGGGGAGGATACAAGGTGATCAGGTTGTCCCACAAGGGGCTCACAGTCTTCATCCCCATTTTCCAGGTGAGGTCGCTGAGGCACAGAGAAGTGTAGTGACTTGCCCAAAGTCACACAGCTGACAAGTGACAGAGCTGAGATTTGAACCCATGACCTCTGACTCCAAAGCCCGTGCTTTTTCCACTGAGCCATGCTGCTTCTCTTATGTGTGCTGGTGGCCCTTTGCTGTAAGACCTTGGCCAAAATGCTTCACTTATCTGAGCCTCCATGCCCTCATCTGTAAAATGGGGATTGACACTGGGAATCCCGTGTGGGACAGGGACCATGTCCAACCTGATTTGCTTGTATCCACCCCAGCACTTAGTACAATGCCTGGCACATAGTAAACACTTAACAAATACCACAATTATTGTTATTGTTATGAGAGAAAAATAAGTGAAATTTGAGTTTAAAAGTTATAAAAAGCAGTTTAAAGATGTGCTCTGTCTGCCAAGGATGGAGAATATGCCCGCTGTTGGGTAGGGACCGTCTCTATATGTTGCAAACTTGTACTTCCCAAGTGCTTAGTACAGGGCTCTGCACACAGTAAACGCTCAATAAATACGATTGAATGAATGAATGAATGCTCAGAGGAGCCAGGGGTCACAGGGAAGAAGGAATTCAAAAATTTGAAATTTGTATAGTCTCTCAGAAATGCTACAAATTTAGGGTCAACACAGTTAGTCTCCAATTACAATTCTGAATTCAGGCTTCCTCAGCTTGGTGAATAGAAGAACGTGTGTGTGTGTGTCTGTCTGTGTATTCGTTCTTTCAAAATGGTGGGGTGATAACCAAGCAGGAACTGAATGCCAGAAAAGAGTGAGACCCTAAGAGGAAAAGTTTCTAAGTAGGAACAATATCTCCCCCTTACCAGGGAAGAAAGGCAAGATGGGGGTGAGAATTTGCTCCTCTCAGGTTTGACTTTGCCCAACATCATTAGATGAAAAATAGCTTTTATTCCAGCAACAAAGCTATGGCGGTGGGGAGAGGAAGGCTCCTGCAGTCCACTGCTGGACTGCTGGGAGCGACAGTGGCATTGCAGCTCTTTGAGTAGGAGTCTTCTGTTCATTTGCAAATGCAATGACATTTTCAACTCTTTGTACCCTGAAAGGAAGCTCTTGGGAAGCTGGTGGCTGACTGAATTCTCCCTAGAGAGCATTCAATGAAGTTAAATACATGGATTGATGGAAAGGAACCGTAGAAATAAGTTCCAATTATCTGAGTTGACCCGAAGAAAATATATTTTATTTGCACTGCCCCCGACTTCTGCTCCCTTCACCGTTTCCCAGAAAATGGAAAGCCCATCCCCTGCGTGGACTGCAATTGCCCCATTAAATATGGTCACCCAGGTGAGGCTGGCCTGGAATTTAACTGGTCCATAGTTAAATCGCCGTGATGGAGACTGGGCTCCCTCTGACTTGAGGCTTCATTTCCACAGCAGGTTCTTGTTTTTAACGGTAGGAAGTTCAGTCACTGGTGAGCCAACTAGCCATATAAGCAGTCAATGAGGCTGAAGATTACTCTGAAATGGGCTAATGGGGCAGAAGAGTTTACATAACATGAATTGGATTTACACAGTCCTGAAAAACAACCACCATCAAGAGACAGCCTTTAACTTGAAAAATCTCCCGAAACCTCAATTATTTTTGACTACAGAAGGTGAAGGTTTTCTTTACATAGACACAATAATAATAATAATATTTGTTATGCACCTACTATGTGCCAAGCACTGTACTAACCACCAGGGTAGACACAAGATAGGTCAGACGCTCCCACATGGGGAGCACAGTCTAAGTAAGAGGGAGAACAAGTATTGAATCCCCGTTTCACAGATGAGGAATTGAGGCACCAAGAAGTTGTGACTCTCCTGAGGCCACACAGCAGTCAAGTGGCAGCAGGATTAAAATCTAGGTCTTCTAACTACCAATCCGATGCTCTTTCCACTAAGCAGGACTCATAGAGTTAGAAGGAGTTTCAAAAGGTCATCTGGTCCAGGCTCCCATCTCCAGATTGATGAATACCTGTCACCCCGGATACAGAGGAGTCTTTCTCCATTTGAAGGTTTCCAAAGATGAAAAGTCCGTAACCTTACTCAAGAGGCTATTCGAGGAATTAATTGCAGTCAAGAAATCTTCTTTTCAGCTACCAAAATGCTCTCTCTTGTCAGTTGCTATTGTTTAGGCCTCAGTGGATTGGAGACTAGCTTGTCAGTGTCCTCATAAAAATCTTAGGTAGTTATTAAGATGGGGATTAATTAACACCAGGAGGCATGGTAAATGGGGCATTCTCCCAAGTCCATATCCTCTTCTTTTGTTTGAAGATTGCACTGTCCTTCCCAGAGTAGGAGTTTGGGCCCATCTGACTCCATGGTGTCACCAATGGAAATGGAATTTCATTTCTTGGTGGATGCCATCTCCCCCCCACCCGCCACCTCCCACCCGGGGTAGTTATGAACTGTTAAAAGAGTCAGCCTTCCCGTAGCCTCTCAGAGCATGGGCATCTATCAAAACTTGGGAAACAGCATGTGACAAACATAGCAACTTGCCCATTTTTACATGCCACTTAAAATCCCAGGTTCATGCAGCTGTCCTAAAAATAATGTTACTCCTAGTCCTGTGGTGGCATGTCTTTTTCATGACAAGATTTGGATAAAACACAATAGAAGATTTAGAGAAAATTCTTCCCACAACATAAAACTGTGGGATCCCCGAGTTGCTGAAAGTAGATTTGCTGACGGCGAGGAGTTAGTGTTTGATGTATAGGTGGTTGGGCAACCGCCGGAGATTTTTGAGGAGGGGGGAAATGTGGCCTGAACGTTTTTGTAGGGAAAACGATCCGGGCAGTGGAGTGAAGTATGGATTGAAGAGGGGAGAGACAGGACGTTGAGAGGTGTCTGGGTGAGAGAACCTGATTACCTTGTATCTACAACAGGGCCTTAATCCCACTTTACAGATGAGGTGACTGAGACACAGAGAAGTTAAGTGGCTTTCCCAAGGTGACACAGCAGATAGGTGGGGGAGGCGGAATTAGAACCCATGTCTGACTCCCAAGCCCGTGCTCTTTCCACTAAGCCCCGACCCTTGGGACACAAGCAGGAATTTCTGATAACAAATCAACAACCTTACTGCTTGAATATAGTATTGTAGATTAGATTTCAGCACAGAACATTTTTATCTGTTCCATTCTCAGTGAGGTAAAGGGACCTTCGCTGAGCAGTGTAGCAAAGGGAACACATTCTTTGGATTGAAGTGCAAATGTGGGTTCCTTGGGGGAATTACTGATGTGAAAGGCTGGGCTCAAATGGCCTGTTGCAGAGATTAGAATCCTTTTAAGAAGAAAAAGAAGAAAAGAAGAATTTGAATCTGGAGGACACAGGAAGTTCTCTAGAGGAAAGGAATTAGTAGCCCCTCCTTGAATCTCCCCTTTCAGAAAGAAGAGTTACAAAATCAAACTTTCAAGTTTTTGAGAGGAGCAAAATCTAGACAGAGCAGATGGGGAATCATTTTGAAAGCACTGCAGCCAAAACCACCCTTTAATTGAGGATGATAGCAGAAACTAGCTACTTTGAGGTAAATAATCATAACTCACCATGCCAGGAAAGTCCCCGACAGGATTAGTTCCTCTGGTTTTTTTCCCAGTTTTGTTGTGATGATTTCCCAGAATTGCTGCCTTTATAAGTGCATAATTAGGATCTATTAGGATTTAATTTTTTAAACAGCTTAATGTTGTCTTCTGACAACGTTACTACCTGCTTGATGGCAAAACAGTCCCTTGTTTCAGCTTTAATGTCTGAAGCAGTATCAGCAGCCCCCAAAGACTGGACAAGTTGAATTGTACTGTACCTTACATGCTAGCCTGCTGACTAAGCCCTCCTTTCCTCTTCTCCCACTCCCTCCTGGGCCACTTTGACTTGCTCCCTTAATTCATCCCCCCTCCCAGCCCCACAGCACTTACGTATATATCTATAATTTTATTTATCTATATTAATGTCTGTCTCCCCCTCTGGACTCTAAGCTCGTTGTGGGCAGGGAATGTGTCTGTTGTACTTTACTCTCCCAAGCGCTTAGTAGAGTGTTATGCACAAAATAAGCACTCAATAAATCTTGATTGACAGCCTAACTGGGGTTAACAAAAAATCCCAACAAAATCCTAACAATATGTTAACTCTGCTTTACAAATAACTACTAGAATTTTACAGTCCTCTTAACCTTCTCAAGTCCACTCTCCTTCTCTCATCACACTTCCTCTCTCCAAGAAGAAAGGCAGGGAATGAGGTCAATGAACAACTTTGTTGTGTTATTTTTCTGTTTTCTTTTACAGGGTGTAAATTGGGTTGGATTTCTTGTGCAATATGGCATTTTCATAATGGGACAAAAAGCAGTTCTCTTTTCATAATAGCTGGGGTCAAACAAATCGATCACTAATGTGAATTCCCAATAAACCAACTTTTGGCAATAGCAATGATTCTCTAACCCAGATTTGAACCCCTAGCTACATGCGCCCTTGTGACATTGGGACTCAGTCTGTAGGACCTAGAACAGACACCAAGAATACCAAAGCATAGGTGCCTGCTTTTCATTTTGAGAATGTGGACAGAAACTGGGCAGGTATTTTAGGGCAGAAAGAGAACTGGGAGGGCACATGTTTCAAAAAACTAGGTGGCCAGAGAGAAACAATTATGAGTCTTATTAGTGCTTTTGAAGTGTCAGACTATGTCAGGAAACCTGGGATGAGCAAGGTGAGGAGTCAGTCTCACACATCTGTAAGGGCAGTTGCCCTCCATCACCCACTCGTTCTCTATCATGGTCATAAAATAAAGGTATAATGGTGAAAGCTTAGAGAAGGTAATAGACTTACTCTACTGTCCTTCCATGGAGCGGGCCTAGCTATCTTTTAAGCTCCTTGAGGGCAGGAATCATGGCTACTAACACTACTGTACTCTCCCAAGTATTTAATACAGTACTCTACACAGAGTAAGTACTCAGTAAGTACTGTTGATTGATTGATCCCCCTCCTCAAAAACCTCAAGTGGTTGCCCATCCACCTCTGCATCAAACAGAAACTCCTCACCATCAGCTTTAAAGCACTCAATCGGCTTTCCCCCTCCTATCTTCAGTTGCTGATTTCCGACTATAACCCACCCAGCACATTTCACTCCTCCAACGCCAACCTCGATCTCATCTATCTTGCTGCCAGCCCCTCTCGGGCTTGAAACTCTGTTCTCTTTTGTACATGACAGACCACCATTCTCCCCACCTTCAAAACCTTAATAAAATCCATCTCTTCCATGTGGCCTTCCCCAGCTAATTCCTCATTTCCCCTAGTCTGTCTCTCTTCTTCATCACCTATGAACTTGGATCCATACCCTTTAAGCACTTGATATTCACCCCACCCTCAGCCCCACAGCACTTAGGTATATATCCATAATTTCTTTTAATTGTCTATTTCCACCTATAGACAGTAAGCTCCTTGTGGGCAGGAAACGGGCCTACCAACTCTGTTGTATCATACACTGCAGACAGGAAAGACTCAGGCAGCCACTCCCAAACATGTTTAGCAGTCCCAGATACCTCTTTGCAACTTGTTTCGTCTCTGGACTCCAGCAGATAGACTTTTATCATGTTGTTACATTTAATGAGATATTGGAAGGGAAGAGCTGAGTGTGCACGTTACTTAGAAAATAACCTGGATTAAAAATGTGTCAAGTTGCAAATAGAGGTGCTGAAGTTAAAGTTGGCAACAAGTGACATGTTCACAGAAGGGTTGCGCAGAACTGCTTACAGTTACGAGAAGGGTGCTGCCGCCCAACTTCTCAGGAAAACATGAGAGGAAACAGTCAACACCCAACTTTCTTGTGTTAATAAGCATTTCTCTTGAAATAAAAACGATTGCTGAGGATGAAACAAAAATAAGTTTGACCGACTGTGGAGGAGTGGCTATGTCCACCATGATGAAAGGACATCCGATTTAGTGCGTTCTCCAGCTCATTTTTGTAGTCCATCGCATTTAATTTCAAGTACATAATGGAGATGTATAATGTACTAATTTATATATCTGAGAGATGTCATGCTTCCTCAGAATGTAAACTCCTAAGGGATGAGGACTGGGTTGTGCTTATGTGTTGTGCGTAGGACATGATGGGTATACATTGTTCAGCCACAATAACAAAAGTGAGTATAATCTTCAGTTTTCCAAAAATCCAAGAATCAAAACCATCTCTAAAATATATTTTCTTTCAATCCTCAACCCACCAGTCTAGAGCCACCCAGTAAATAGCCAGTGTTGAAGCCAGCAGTGGAAACTAGTTTTCTTGCTCCCCATTCTAATCCTCCATGCAGTGGGGTGAACATTAAGATCCCTGATTCAAACCAACAGATGTCAGGGGGAAATTTTTCTCCAGTCTTTGACAGTCAGCCAAACTCAGTTCCAAAGTTTACCTCAGTGGCCTCTAGGGCATGTGAAAAATTAAACTCCTAAAAATCTCCTTTTGAGCCTTGAAGGATGGCGTTGGTCATTTTTAAAAATATAAGCATTTAGGATCTAAAAGATCTTGAAGGATTTTTTTTTCTCCCTAATCCTGGTCTGTGACCCAGGAAATAAACTATCCTTGATTTAACCGTAAGTCACATTTCTTCCTTAGCGGTTTTTGACCCATTTTGTCCCACTGCCTGCTGTATGTTGGTGACTCTCTCCAAATGGTGGTTTCAGCAGAACTACTTACCACTAGGTCATCCTTGCACCTTAAAAATAGTCAGAGTTGGCCATCAGGGTCAATGTTTATTGTAACCTCTTGATTTTGAGATCAAGACCATAGTGACCACTGTAGAGCTAGGCTTCTTGCAGCCACAGGAGTTAGAAGTTAGACACCATATTTCCAAAAATCTGAGACAACTATTTCACTGAAGAGAAATGAAATTCACCTTATCCTTTATTTAAAAAAAAAAATCAGAAACGCACAAGGAACTATCACCGGGAAAAAGACCTTCACAAAAGGACTCTGGAGGAAATTCACAGTACCATTTATTATTTTCCAACATGGGAACTTGATGAATTCACTAAAGACCAATGCTGTCTAGCTGTCACCACCTGCAGGATTGATTTTTCTCCTCCGGAATACGATGATTGTAACTATCTCTTGCGAGAAGCTGTGGTTTTGTTCTATAGATTAAGATTTAATCTTTCTAAAACAGCTCTGAACTAATGAAACCAACTTGTTTTTTTTAAGGCTACAACACTGGAGTAATAGAAGAAAATTTGCTATTGTTAAATTGATTCGAAAATTCAGATCAGTGGCTTTTGTTCCAAAATGTGCACTAAATATTGGCCTTTTATGGAATAAATGACTAAAAGGATCTGGGAGATTGTAAAGTATTTGCGGCAAATTGCTAGAGAACATTAAATCTATTGGAATAGTAATACAAAAGCATAATGTAAAAATCCTTTCTGATTGATGTTTTCGAGATTTGGAAATGCTGTTCTCCCATCAAAATCAGAGCCTAGGGTTTAATGTGCTGTGATGTTCTGTTTCTCGTTAAGAATATTATCAACATCCAATTTGTGGGATCAAGCAAGTGAACAGCCCTTAATAAATGCCTCTCAAACCTTCAACGCACATATGGGCTAAGAGTGAGCATATCCCACAGAAAACCGGCCCTCATTCCTAGGTAGGAATCCTTTTGGTAGGAATCTCCTGAGAGCGGAGCCTTCACTTTCTGTAGCTCCTTTTTGATTCAGCCTCTCTTATTTGATGTATTGATTGGCCTGAGATTTTTAATTACATGGCCTGATTGTAATGGAGAATAAATTGGGGCATAGAGAACCCACTATTCAAAGAGCTTCTTGGCTACAGAAAAGTTCCTTCCGAAGAGAGGCCCATAGATTAAATGTTCCTTTGCCTTATGGAACCACCTGACCTTCAGTGCACAAGGTAATTTGGAAAATCCATTGGCAGCCCAGTTGGATGTATTTGTTCTAAGTTTTATTGCGCATGCGTGCACAAGAGTTCAGATGCATAGTCCGTGTTCTGCAAAATAAAGAAAAAATTCCCCACTAAATAGGCATTCTCAAGATAGCATTTTCACTCTGGGGAATGTGTCCATATTTCAGACCAGCACTGAAGTGGAAAAATGAAAAGTGGAAAATCAAGTTTACTCAGATTTTTTGGACCTCAAATGACTGGTTTTGAACTCACTGTAAAGGATCAGGCAAGAGAGATCCTACTGTCCATTCACTCTCAGAGAAAATGCATGAGAAACACATTCCCGGTCAGTCAGTTCAGCCATGCCGTTAGCAACAGTACAATTCTTGTATCGACAAATGAAAGCAGCAGCAAGGAGAATAAGCTAAAAGGCTTTTCTGGGTATAAGACTCTGTAAATTACCCTGTCACTGCTTAATTTAATTGATGTAGTCACTTCTATTTATTTCTTGATGTTTAACTGGTCTCTGTAAATGTATTTTTCCTTTAGAAGCAAATCCTTATGAACAAACACCATTGCCTGAACAAAAGGTAACAGATGGGAGGTATTAGAAGAGGCAACTTCATTTTCAATAGCTCCGTGAAAAAGTAACTTGGTTTTTGATGATGTTGATGGCCTTAAGTACAACTGTTGTGTCGGCTCTTTCCAAATTGGCATCTGTTTTTTTTATCTTTGGGGGCATCTGTTTCATTCGGTTCCATCAATCTTAAGCTGACTAGAGTGGGTTTTGTCTGTGGTAATGCTCCTGTCATCCTGAAATCTTCTTATCCTGGGCGGATGGCAGGAAGACATAGAATTGAAGAATGTTTGGCTACTGACTCTGTCATTGGTCTCCTCCTCCTGGTCTACCGCTTCCCCAGCTTTGATTAGCTTCGAGCCATGGAAAAAGTCTTTCTTTCCCCTTTTTGCCATGCCATCTTTGATGGGGAAAATAGGATCAGTTCTCCCTGTTGATAGATTGACAGATAGTGGTGGACCTCAAAGGCAGACTGACCTCACTTGCTTTGCCTCCTTGGTACAAGAAACTTGTAGATTTGTGAGTTGTTGTTGTCTAAAAGATCATGGCATATGAATTGCACGCCCCATTAATTCATCGGGAAAGGAGGACTGTCGATGTAAAATTTGGTAAAACTCTAAGCAGCGTGGCCTAGTGGATACATTATGAGCCTGGGAGCCAGAAGGACCTGGGTTCTAGTCCCTGCTCTGCCACTTCTTTTCTGTGTGACCTTGGGCAAGTCACTTCACTTCTCTATTCCTCAGTTCTGTCATCTGTAAAATGGGGATTAAGACTGTGAGCCCCATGTGGGACAGAGACTGTGTCCAGCCCAATTTATTCGTATCCACCCCAGCACTTAATACAGTGCCTGGCACATAGTAAGCACTTAAGAAATACCACAAATATTATTATTATTATTATTAAAAGAAAGATTGTGGTCTACACTTTCTTCTGCATGGTATGCCCTGGTGGATTTGGGCACAACTCTGGGGCTCTGAGTTCTCTGAAGTCCCCCCGGATAAGGCTTTTTAGGCCAGAAGTAGCCTCTGCCAGTACAAGCAATGTGGCTTAGTGGAAAGAGCCCGGGCTTTGGAGTCAGAGGTCATAGGTTCAAATCCCGGCTCCACCAATTGTCAACTGTGGGACTTTGGAAAAGTCACTTCACTTCCCTGGGCCTCAGTTACCTCATCTGAAAAATGGGGATGAAGACTGTGAGCCCCCCGTGGGCCAACCTGATCACCTTGTAACCTTCCCAGCGCTTAGAACAGTGCTTTGCACATAGTAAGTGCTTAACAAATGCCATCATTATTATTATTATTATTAGAGTGGTACTACACATGCCTCAGTGGTCTCCATGCCTGCTGGGACTGTAACTTCCAGCAGCCACAGGGATCACTGAACGTCACTGACGGAGTTGATCCTTGGACGTGCTACAGACCTGTTCACCCCTAATCAAGTTTCAGTAACCACAGTCCTCGGGCTCTGCTTGGGCTGAGTTCCTCTAACATGAGAGCCCCAGCAGTAATCTGTTTTAGGCCAGTAGTGGCTAAATAAAAATTTAAAAAAAGAATTTTCTAGGCAGAGAAGGAGAACAGTGAAAAGAGAGAGGCACCAGTAGTGAGCAGGGATACAGGAACTGGATGCAAGTTGGATTCAGATTGGTAATTTTTTTTCCCATAGCCCCTCTCTGTCTCTGTTTTGGATCTTTTCCATTTTGATCAATTTTGTAAAATTCCTCTCTCCTCCCTTGCTCTCTTTCTCTTCTCTACTGCTGATCCTCAGAAAAAATTAAAACTATCTGGGCCTGCTAAGAACCCTACAGCCTTGATCTTCTGGTGAGAAGCTTCATTAGCCAAAAGTGCAAAACTCTAATTTTCTAAAAGACACTGCTAGGAAAATCCAGTTTGTTAAACAAAAAAAAAAGTGGTACTCACGCCTATGTGAACCAGCCTATTTCACCCCCATAATATCCATTTCATTTTCACGCTGATTCATATTTGTACATTTTCTTTGTAGAAGGCTGACCCCAGAGGTGTGATTAGGTGATTAACAATGTCACCCAATTCATTTTAGAATCTCCAAGTCTGAACCAGGTCATAGGTCCCGGATAAATAAAGGCATGGACAGGAAACAGCAAGCCTGTAGCGGCAATTTGCTTTCAAGCTGGAGCATTTCTGAAAACATTTCAAGTTGCTGCCAAGTTTTTGGCAGATTTCCAGCAGGGAAAGTGACCCACAGTAAAGAAGACCTAAAGATTAGTTTTCTTCCTGCATTGTTCTCATTTCTCATTTTCACTTGCATCTCAGTTCACAAATGGAACGTACCCTGGCCCTCATTACAGACTACACCAAAGAATCCATATGAGGAAGGATTGAAGGGAATAATAATAATAATGGTATTTATTAAGCACTTACTATGTGCAAAGCACTGTTCTAAGCGCTGGGGAGGTTACAAGGTGATCAGGTTGTCCCATGGGGGGCTCACAGTCTTAATCCCCATTTTACAGATGAGGTAGAGAAGCCAAGTAATAATAATAATAACGACATTTATTAAGCGCTTACTATGTGCAAAGCACTGTTCTAAGTGCTGGGGAGGTTACAAGGTGATCAGGTTGTCCCACGGGGTGCTCACAGTCTTAATCCCCATTTTACAGATGAGGTAACTGAGGCCCAGAGAAGTGAAGTGACTTGCCCAAAGTCACACAGCTGACAAGTGGCCGAGCCGGGATTTGAACCCATGACCTCTGCCTCCAAAGCCCGGGCTCTTTCCACCGAGCCACGCTGCTTCTCTAGGAAGCTTTACTGAACTGAAGATTTAGCCGCTGCAGTTTCAGAGGACAATTTTCCCCAACCTCTGCTAACGGGAATTTTGGAGGCAAAAAGTCTTCTAGTGATTCACTATTTTGAAGTAATTAAGTTTAAGATTCTAAGCTATAACAGCTCTGGCTGGCTATCGCCTGCCAGCACAAAAGAACTCTTCCTGTTGCTGCTAACCATCCCCCAGGAAAGCCATTATTATTTTTTCCCCTTATTAGCTCATCCTCTGCCCACCCTTCTCACCTTCCTTTGAACTTGTGTCCCTATCATAGCAGCCATATTTTCACCTTCCCTGATATCACTGATCCCTCAAAGTACCAAATCCACCCCCAATTCTGCCTCCCCAGTACTCTGTACCAGCAGGAGGAGGAGGAAGAGGATGGCAGCTGCCTTCTCAATCCCCAAATAGCCCTCCCCTCCTGCTTCTTCCTTCCCACATTTTTCCCATCCCCACCCTCCTGTGGCTCTGGGGGATCTGGGAGGTGTGGGCTGAAATGGAACCAGTGTAGCACAGAAGGATGGAATAAATACAGGAAAAAAAATAGTTAAAGGGTTATGTGGAGGACAGCTGGCAGTGACAGGAAAATTCCCACTGTGCTGGCCAGTGATAGCTAACGAATGCGTCCAGCTGGCATGGTACGGTACTTAAATATAAGGGGATAATTTTAGAACCAGTGGGCTGGAAAGGATCTCCAGAGATCACGCAAGACCCACCTCTTAGCTCTACCGTCAAAGCATCCAAAGTGATCGGCAGTTGAATTTTCTGTGGACAAGGCTCACCTTTGACCACGGACACTTCTGTTTCTCCTGATTGATTAAAAGAATAGAAGAAAGCAAGGACTGGTTAAGGACTTTCTAGCATTTCCCAACTCATTTCACCATTTCCTTTTTTGGAGTGCCCACTTCTGAATGCCACTAAGATTGCAAAGAAATACACAAAAATCCTTTTGAAGAAGGCTTTCTTAGAGCAAAATCACAGTGCTATTGTACATCAGTGCATACTTATGAAAACAAAAAGGACTTTGAGCTTCTTATGCATGGCCTGTAATAGACCATGGCCTGTCTGTTGTAAAAGTAAGAAGGTAAAGTAAGTGTTGAAACCTTCCCCAGCACCAGTTTGTGAGGCATTTCTTTAAGGTCTGCTACCTGTCTGGAAAATGTAAACTCCTCCAGCAGAGCATTTGCAGAACTGAAAGCTGCAGACACACATTCATAGACCCACTTTGTTCACTAGTGTGGATTTAATTAGCCACACAAGACTATCTCCATCATCGAATACTGGACATTTAGACTTTATGAGAAACTAGGAAGTGATCGCTATCACTGGTGATTTTACATTTTGTTGACGTGAGCTAGATTACAATGAAATTCCTTTGGCAAGAATTCATTCATTCATTCATTCAGTCATACTTATTGAGTGCTTACTGTGTGCAGAGCACTGTACTAAGCACCTGGGAAGTATCAGAAGACTCACAGCAATAAAAAGCTAAATGCATTATCAGAAACGAGTGCTTGTAGTTGTAGGAAAGTTTATCACATTGGGTATTTAGCCAAAGTAAATGGGTATCAGATTAAAGCTAAAGAAGGCTTCTTCCTGCTTGAAGCAATTTGCAGTAAATTCTGAACTGAATTTCCTGAACAAATCGTTAGATCCCTTCCCCTCCAGCCCAAAGCTATTAATTCATTTTCTAAAGCACATTCATCGTGACTCCTTATTACTAGTCCTTTTAAAAAAAAATTCTCATACAAGAAGGCTAGACCCTGGATTTCTGAGTCAAACCTAATCAAATCTTCCCTCTTCTTTTCCCTCTCACCCACCCCCAACATCCCCTAGCTTCCCATTAGAAGGTCCCATGAAGGACCTTCTTCAGAGATGCATGGTGCTCCTTTAGGCTTCTACTCTTTCCTCACTCCAATTTTTTTCTCTTTTGAGGAAATATTTAGTGGTTATATAAAAGTCTGACATCCTCAGCCAAGTTAAAGCAACATTATACTCTCCCGAGTTTTTAGTGCATGTGCTATGCATACAGTAAGCTCTCAATAAGTACACCTGATTTTCTGATTGCTTGGGGCTTTTCATGCTCTGATATTAAATCATATTGGGTTGAATTATCCCAGAGTGTAATTTTTTTCCCTGGTAGCAAGTTGACCCATGGAGGGTTTAGGCTGATGATGAAGTCAATCACTACACTTTTATTTCTAAAACCTTTATATTTTAAAAAATTAAAGGTAAGACAATGTTTTAGAAAAGTGATCTGGGCAGCAGGGTGAAATATGGACTGGAGAGGAGAAAGTCTAGAAACAGGAGGTCAGTGATGCATAGTCGAGCCAGGATGCAAAATGGGCATCAGAGTTTCCTTAAAGAGTCAGAAGTTTTGGAGACATTGTGTTTGTGTGAGTGCCCGCATACTCATAGGCATAGTTTCCTTATTAATTACATGAGTTGTGTTCTTCCAATACCCATGTTAAGGAAAACTCATATTTTAGTCCTCATCCTGTGTCTGACACCGCACAGGTGCATGGCTTAGTGGATAGAGCACTTGTCTGGGAGTCAGAAGGACCTGGGTTCTAATTCCAGCTCTGCTGTTTGTCTGCTTTGTGACCTTGGGTGAGTCACTTAACTTCTCTGTGCCTCAATTACCTCATCTGTAAAATGGGGATTAAGACTATGACCCCCATGTGCATAAACTGGGTCCAACCCAGTTACTTTGTGTCTACCCCAGTGCTTTATACAGTGCCTGGCCCATAGTAAGTGCTTAACAAATGCCACAATTATTATCATTATTATTATGCCCCCAGTCCCTTCATTTCTGCTCCCGTGTGAATGACTATTTCTTCTGATATCTTACCACACTGTATCCAGGTGGAGACACGTTTTTGGAGGGGGGTTCCATGATTCTGTCAATGCATTCTCTCCAAAACATGATGAAAACATTCATTCTGGCAGAACTAACTACAAATGTATGCGTCCACTGAAACAGTGCCTCAGGAGCAGAAGTGAAAATTATCCTTTACAACCAATTTACTCCCTAGGGGAAGAGCAAAGTTGAAAATATTGATAGCCTGATAGATTGGTTGTCTTTTTTCCCCCCTACAATTTGCCATCATTCTGATTAAGCCATTTAAAATCCTGACTCCTTTTCTTTTGGCT
This sequence comes from Tachyglossus aculeatus, assembly GCF_015852505.1. Lineage (NCBI taxonomy): Eukaryota > Metazoa > Chordata > Mammalia > Monotremata > Tachyglossidae > Tachyglossus > Tachyglossus aculeatus. Next base: position 35,230,818 of record NC_052067.1, on the reverse strand, counting down.
CAGAGTTGCTAAGTGCTTGGCCGCAGTTTCGACCCCACTCCGACTCTCTTTTCCCTCCACTTCTAGTACGATCTGATACCAGGTGACAGTTAGAAACAAGATGTGTTTCCAACGTGATGTCAGGAAAGGCAGGCATTGACTCAGCAGAGTTTGGCTTTCCTTAGAGCTCTGCTCAAGGGCATCAGATCTTCCTTGACAGAGTCAGAAGTTTTAGAGACAACGACTGCTGAGGCCCTGCCTTGTAAATAGTACTCAATCATCCTGCTCCAAAAGTGAGGCGTGTTTATGGGAAAGACTGTAAGGCAGGTTAACTGATAGGAGACTTCCAACTTTGCCCAGGGCCCCAAAGAACCCCCTGTTTTATCACCCCCAATTCTTTCCATACCCCTGTAGCAGCCAACTTCTTATTGGAAAGATCCTTCCTATGCATATATGAACCTGTGGCTGTCAAACTCTCTAGGGAACTTTTCCAATCCTGTACAACATCTTTATTCTCCCTCTGTATATTCCAGAATAAAGAGAACATCATGATTTAAATTCCCTTTCACAACCAAGACAACACAGTTCTCCAACAAGTTCACAGGGATCAAAAGAATTGATCCTAGTGACATAGCGTGAGATAAGTAGGTGGAAAATATCTCATTTTACAAATATGGATTTGATTGTAAACCAGAGGGTAATCTATTTGAGGGTTGAGCTTATGTTTTCAAGTCTATTGTACTCTCCCGATTACTTAGTATGGTGTTTGTATACAGTAAATGCTCAATAAATGTTACTGTTTGATTGATATTGACCTTGGCCAAGGTTACAACACAAAATGATAACAAAACTATTTACATGAATTCAAATATGGCCTGTTTCCAGAGAGCTTGTTACAGTGATTGGAGTTGTAGATTTGGGGCTCATTTTGGATCATTTATAGTAGGAAGCCGGTCACTAAAACTATGCGGATATATAAAATGGATGAGTGTATATTTCTGTGTGTTTATGTGTGTGTATAAACCCAAGAACCCTAATTTCCAGTCCTACAAACCTAAAGGAATAAAGGTATGCATATGAATGCTAAATAAGCCATAAACCTTCTAGATGAAATAGCAACGCTAAGCCCTTTTTGCTCATTTCAGTGTGCTGTCATATATCCCCAGTCTGACCAAGAACTTAGGCCATTTCTTCTTTGATGTCTAATTACCGTCCCACAAAAGGTATTGAACGTTTTCAGAGAGGTGAGCTGTCTTTTAAGAAATCGAGCTATAACATCAAACATCTCCTCCATTTCACCTGGGGTATTTACTTTCAATCTTAGCTAACAATTTACAAAAATGCTCGGAAAATTACATCAGCATGGATCCACTCTGATATCCATGGCTCCCTTGAAGAATGTTAGATGGGATGGGAAATGTAGGGAATGTGGCCAACAGATGCTCTGTTTTAGTCTATGTGACTTTTACAATGAGATTTGATGGAGAGGCATGATTAAATGGCTTTACTCTTGATTAGAAAGATCAAAATTATTAGACAAATCCAAGGTAGGGACCTCAGGATGTCTATTTATATTGTATTACACTGAGTTGAGTAATTTACTCCACAATTCATTGGCTATTTATAGCAAGTTAGTGATTTATTTTCACTTATAAAGGCCTCCAAATTCATGTGTTGGAGTATTTGAAGCACTGCCAAATCAAATTCTCATCCAGCCAGCATCAGCTGGTGTTTCATTTTGCTAGAGGACAGTCTAGGCTGCCAGTTGTTTCAATATGATATTCCTTTCTCAACAGAAGTCAAGATACTCTCTTACCCAGCTTTTGCCTCCCAGTGTTCCTTCTGAAGAGCTAGTTTCCCTCTCCATGTACCAGAGAAAGATCCTGAAACACAGAGAGATTCTGGCTTGCCTGTAGAGACCATAGTCTAGATGAAGCAAGCGATCTAGAGCTAATACCTGATTTTGTCACTGATACGTTGGGCTACTCAAAAAATTTCCCCAGGAACTCCTTTGTGCTCTCTCCACAAAAGTACACTTGTGACAGTTTTCTTAGGGAACAATTTGGCTTTATAATGTTCACAACCTTTATTCATAAATGACTGAATCTGGGTTTCCTAAAGCATTGGTCCAGAGAGCCTTGCAGGTAGAGTGTGTGGAGGTGAGAGGGAGACAACCTAAGAGTATGTCAAAGAAGATGGGAGGAGAGGGAAGAGTAATCACTGGAGAGGAGATTCAGGAAAAGAGCACAGAGTGTTATTTTAGGATGGCAGGGGGAAATATGGAGGTTGTGAATGGAAATTACTGACTATAGGACATGGGAGGAAAGGAAACCTAAATGCCAAAAGTATTTCCCAAAGTTTAATCAAAGCTCACAAGAGATTTTGGGTAGGAAACAAAAAAAAAACTGTATAGTGAGTCATTGAGTCCACTATGAGAATTGGGCTACTGTCATGCACAGAGTCTTAAGGAACAGAGAGCCACCAGTTCCTCATATCAATTTAAGGAAAAGACTTGCCCTAAAAATCATGTAAAATGCCTTTTCTTTTAATATTGCTCTGTTTTCCCTTTTCTTTCCTTTTCTCCAGTCATTTCTTCCTTTCCTTCCCCTCATCTCCAAACTAGATCCTGATTTTAGCTTTTCCTAGTGAAGCATTTGCCTCTCACTAGTTATTTCATGGTGCACAGTGGGGATTTCACTCTGTATGGCCTTAAAAGAGTGGACACTTTTTCTCTCATCCTATCAAATCAACTTGCTTAGTGATGTTGATGTGTACACCTTGTGGTGTGGAAATACAGAACATCAAGGGAGAATTTAACAGTTTTAAATAGTGTTCACATATTCAGGAAACTTGGATTAGCATTAAGTACCTCAGGGGGAGTTCTGGAGTTGTCATCACCTATATTAGTAGACTGTTTTTTTCTCACAAGTTTGGAACCTGTGCAGTCTTTTTGGAAAAATGAATGTTTTCTTCCCTTTGTTTCAGAGGTAACTTAAGGAATGAATGTAGTGTTTTAAACTAACACCATGGAATGGAGATTTATAGAGCCCCAAATCATGATACATGTCATTATTTTAGTAATGAGGCATCAGAGGACAGTAAATATTGATCCCCGAAAAAGGCAAGTTCCAGAACTGGGGGTTCTATTTTCTGTTTCATGTAAAGTTCTTGCTTGCCTACTTGCTGGATTCTTTTAGACCTGGCATAATTGCTAATCTTCCCAATTTTCAAGGCTGCTCAAAGGTAGATTGAGTTTGGCTCAAAGTAATGGGAAGAAGTTATCATCACCTTGTCGAGATAAGGAACTGAGGCACAGACGGTAAAGTGATGGTGGAACCAAGGCTAGAACCCAGTGCTCTCATGGCACCATGTCCTGCATGCTCTCTCTGCTCTACCGCTCTTTCCAGGAGGGCTTTCTCTCCCATGTGTGTGAAGGGGGAAGGAGGGGTCTTCTCCGCAAGAAACTGCAAGACTCTCTGCCCACAGATGGAATAGAACAATCAATCAATCAATCAATCAATCAGTGGTATTTATTGAGTGCTTACTGTGTGCAGAGTACTGAACTGACCTCTTGGGAGAGTACAGTACAGCAGAGTTGGTTGACATGTTCTCTGCCCACAATGTGTTTACAGTCTAGAGCAGGAGACAGACATTAATATAGAGAAATAAATACACACCTGTGCCTTTTTCCAAGGACCCAGACAGATTCTGTTTTTCTGACTGCATCGTTTTTCTCTGCTAGCATCTTTCAGTGAGATCTGGTTGGTCACAAGAGGGCCAGGCTCTGGCTTCCATTAGAAAACCAACCCAAATCCGTGACTCTTTCTCCTCCTCATCAGTTTGGGGTGGGGAGTGTTGAGAAGCTTTGCTCAGCAGTAGCTCCATGTGGGCCTGCTCTGGGAAGCAAGGATGTCAACCAGGTAGCTTCTATGCACCCTCGTGGGCTCATACTTGATTCTGAAGCAGTTGGAAAAACTGCTGGACGTAACCAATGCATTGGAAGACAGTCCCATTGTGCCCCAAGGAACGTTCCCCAAGAAACATGACTTTAGCCAACTCACTGAATTTCTTTGAACTTCGGTTTCCTCATCTGTAAAATGGGGATTTACTATCTCTTCTCCCTCCTACCTAGACTGTGAGCCACATGTGGGAAAGGGACTTTTTCCGACCTGATTATCTTGAATCTATCTACTCCAGTGCTTAATACAGTACTTGGTACACAGTAAGCGTTTAACAAATACAATTATTATCATTATTATCGTTATTATTATTCAATGCAGCCCCACAATACTAATTTAATATTCCAGTACTCTACTATCCCTACCCCTAATCTATTATACTGTCTCTCCCGTAGACTGTATCCTCCTTCTGGGCAGGGAATGAGCCTACTAACTCTGTTATATGGTACTTTCCCAAGCACTTACTACAGTGCTCTCTACACAGGAAACACTTGATGAATACTACTGGTTTTTATTGTTACTATTTTTATCTTGCTACTGCTATGAGAAGTCTGCTTAAAAAAAAAAAGACATCCTGGAGACTTGCTTCATTGCTCTAATGAAGGTCTTTTGGCCCAGTTACACAAACTCTTCAGCACCTCAAAATGTCTTGGCAACAAGGAAAAGCCACCCCACTCCATCACCCCTCATACTAATTCATAAAACCCCATCCCAGTATTATGAAGCAATATAAGCCACTAACTGCCTGCCCAGAATTGCAGTGAAGCAGCATTAATAACAAGGAATTTTGGGTTTCTCCCAGAGAAGGAGTGGAGAACCTTTGTAAGTCAGAGAGCTGGGAAACGTCCTAGGATATGCTTAAGATATTTTGCACTTCTTCTTGGAATGCATTTGGGTGATTGTTCAGAATGAGACCAACTCGTATTCCAAAAAAACACTGCCTAATGTAGACAGATATACCTAAATGTGATACATTTAATGATAATAAAATAGGCATGATGCTTTTTTATTTAACCAAATCACAGAAAGGAAGCAATCAACACTGTAACATCAAAAGAAGCCTGAATAGATCTGACTCCTGGCTTCTGAACATTAAGAAACATGTCAAAATTATGGCATCTCACAACAGGGCATTTTTCGGATTTATGACTCATGAAAACACATGATCGATTTGTAATTGTTTTGCATCCTTTCAACACCCGAAGTATGAAAATGATTTAATGGATGAAGTGGATAGAATATCAATTAACTCAGTAGGATGAATATCAATAAATCCTCTGTCAAACCTTTCAGATAGTTTTCTTTGGGGCTTCTTAGAAATCTGCACCAGGCGTGTGTAGTTCAGCTCGATTTTTTTTGTAGAAAAACCAGCAATGCTCTAGAATCATTTTAAACTTGTCTTTGCTGTCAAAGCAGCTATTCTCGGGGTAGTTTCCCCTCAACAGTGCAGATCCATTTTTTATAGGCAGAATAGCTTGTGAGGGATCATAAACACTCTCCTCCATCCGCTCCCACAAAACTCCAAGCTCAGGAGCAAATAAAAATGAAAAGGCAGGTATGGGTAAGGGCATACTCTCTGCGTCACTCATAGATTTCTCTCTTTGCTTTCTCGAGTGATTGTTGCCTCACAGGAGCTTAGGACCAAAGAACCAGCAACTTCCAAGGTTCTGCCTTTGATTTGGGATCCAGTGTAGTTCCTCCTGAACTTCTTGGTTTCATCCTAGTTCTTTTCCCCAGTACTTTGGTGAGGAAGTGCATGGATCATGAGACAACTGACGGGGGGTAATGGGTGCAGACTGTGTCCTCGAGTAGAAAACAATATTGAATTCAAAATAACTAATGAACAAAGTCAACAATTCAAGTAAACAGTATTAAAAGAAGTAAATAAACTGTACTCGGAGGACTCTATTGACAGCCATTCTATATCCTTGCCCACCACTCTATGAAAAAGTGTTTCTTTTTGTCCAATTCATTCATTCATTCAATCGTATTTATTGAGCGCTTCCTGTGTGCATTTTGCCCCTAAGTGCCAAGTAGGTGACAAGAGGGAAGGTCTACTTACACAATGTAAATATACATCTCATGATCAGAGCACTGTTACCTCTGTCAATAGTAATATAACTGGCCCAGGCACAAACAGTCTTTGTGTCCCGCCTCTCTAAGTGATATTGCATCCTCTGCTTTTCCAATTGTGAAAATTGGAGGTTGTGGAACTACATGCCATTTAAGAAGTATGATGGGCAGCAATGCTTCCAACAAAAATTTAATGCCCAGAGAAAATTGCTTTTAAGCAGTGTGAAGAAGAAGCAGTGTGGTCTAAAGGAAAGAGCATGGGCTTGGCAGTTAGAGTATCAGGGATTCACTACTTGTCTGTTGTATGACTTTGGGCAAGCCACTTAACTTCTCTGTGCCAAAGTAACCTCATCTGTAAAATGGAGATTAAATGGGAGCCTCATGTGAGACATGAACTGTATCCAACCTCATAAGCTTATATCTACCCCAGTGCTTAGTGCAGGGCCTAGCACATAGTAAGCACTTAACAAGCAAAATTAATTAAAACAAACCACCAGCCCCACCGTCTGGACCTTCAGATCTCTAGGGCTTAATGAGAATCACATTTCTTCCAGAATGAACCTAGCTTTTTGATTGGTCAGAAAGGCATAGTCACAAGATGATTAGTTGTTCTCATGCTAGAAATGAATAACAAATGCATTTCTTTTGACTGTTTTCCAACACCAATTAACATGAAACAAGAGTTCTCCACTCCTGGTGACCTTTTCAGATGACTCTTCACTTGCAACCTGGGTACAAAATGGTACAGAAGTCCTGTTAATAAAAACTTCTTTGTGAGGTACCAAGTGAAGTGTAAATTGCTTTACATTTGTCTAGTATCATCTTGCAAGTTCATGAGCTCCCAAGTGATGACAAGCCCACTGGTTGTGTTAAAATGCCAAATGACTTGAAAAAGAACCTTCTCCCTTCCTTGTCCCTAATGCACTTTACTGGCTTAGCAGGCAGTTTTGAATTTCATGTGGTTTTTCTTGATTGCACAAATTTACGGTGGGGTTAGCGGAGGGGAGCAGAGGGTGGTGGTAAACAGCTGCTGAAAATATCTAGCTTTTCATGTGATTCATCTTCAGGAGGTGCTTGAGTGTTAAACAGGTACTGCGACCCAAGGAAAACACATCTTTATCCGACCAGGCTTTGCCATTTGGCTGAGACATTTTAGAGCACTGGACAAGTTTGGCAGGGCCCTAAACAGGTCGAATTGATTGGTAATAGCAGCAGGTAGTTTGGGAGTCAGGAGGGGGAATCAATCAATCAATCAGTCATATTTATTGAGCGCTTACTGTGTGCAGAGCACTGTACTAAGCGCTTGGGAGGCCTAGCTCATCTGGAAGCCAGGTTTCGCATGCCTCAATCTTGGTGAGGGGAGGTGGGTGTCTGGGCCTGCCTTTCTTCAAGGCATTGAATGCTTAGAAAGACACATAAGCCCACCTGACTCCCTCTTAGCATCCAAATTGGACCGTCTTCTCAAACAGCACTTGAGGGGTTTCGTGATACACTTCTTGACGATGACCTTCCAAGGTTCCTGCCAGGATTAGGAGACTATCACTCGAAGAAAAGAAATTTCATGAGGTCACGTAGACCATCCCCCTGCAATTAAAGAGAATGGCCCTCAAACTACCCCAGAAAAAGGTGTCTACCCTTGTCTTAAAAATCCCCAATGCTTTTTTGGCCAGTGTTTCGTAGTCATTAAAATTAGGAAGTATAAAACCTGTTGCCTCTTGTCCTTTCTCTAGTGGAAATGGAGAAGAGCTCCTCATCACCATCCCTAGAATTTACTACTTGTACTTCATAAATTGTTAAATCCTCCCTTAATCTTTGGTTCCCCTTTGGCTTTTCTTCATATGGTCTGTTTCCCAAGGAGTTGGCTTTTGTTCTCTTCTAGGCCCTCTCCAGGTCCTCCTTACCTTGCTTAAGTTGTCAGTCCAGAAGACACAAAAGATTTATTTATGAATTTGGCTAACATTTCGAGTTGGAAAAGTTTACTGGTAGATCTGAAGTGCATTCTCACTCCAGATTTATGACCCATCAATGGACCCTCAAGCGTGGTAGCATAGAATAAGTTCAACAGGACTGGCTTTACCATACAGCTCTGCTTTACTCTGGTGGTGAGGGGGAAAGAATCAGGGAGGAGATCATCAATCTGAATTTCCTCACCTGTACCACACCCCAAGAATTTGGTGGATTTAGGACTACTAGATTTGCTTTGCATTTGCTGGAACCCTGGCCCCATTGATTGGTCAAATTGTTCTGAAGATCTATGAAAATAGTAAAGAGATTTTATAATTGTTCTTTGCTCTGCTGTATTTTAATCTTTGGCCCATTGCAGTTCATATAGTGCACAGTTATCTATGTTCTCCAGTGTGCTTTTCCGTTCATTTTCCTTACAGATTTTTGCCCCAGTCTGAACTGCAACCCTACTATTAATTATAATATTGAACAACTAATGTAATATTAAGGAATTTAATTTTGTGGCAGAATGTGTAATGAACCTCATGAGTGCTTAGAAAAAAAAACCTTTACAAGTGTGATTTTTAAAGCACAAAACCTTTTATGTGTAAAACAAGCTCTTTTATCTGTAAGCTCCCTGTGGGCATGTCTCCCTACTTTATTGTATTGTACTTTCCCAAGCATACACAGTAAGCTCTTGGTAAATGCAGTAGATTGATTGATTGATTGAGAATTTCTGGCTAGAATGCTGCTAGTAATCGAACAATAGCTTCCTGGTAGTTTGCATAATTGGCTTCTCTCTCCTTCTTGACAGTGATGATTGTTGGCATCAGTGAAGTGCTTGTAGCATCTTTATTGTTCCATATGTTTAGGAAGTGTTCCAGTAGATAGAGCTCAATAATTACTGAGGTTCAACTTACCTAAGAGAGTTGGCTTCTAGGTCCTCTGGATGGGTAATAATAATAACAAAAATTGTGGTATTTGTTAAATGCTTACTATGTGCCAAACACTGTTCTTTGCTCTGGGAAGATACAAGATAATCAGATAACACAGTCCCTGAGCCATTTAGGGCTTACAGTCTTAATCTAAGGAAGCAGCATGGCTTAGTGGAAAAAACGAAGGTTTGGGAGTCAGAGGTTGTGGGTTCTAATCCCGCCTCCACCACTCATCTACTGTGTGACCTTTGGCAAGCCACTTAACTTCTCTGTGCCTCAGTTCCCTCATCTTTAAAATAGAGATTAAGACTGTGAGGCCCACGTGGGGCAACCTGATTACCTTGTATCCATCCCAGCGCTAAGAACAGTGCTTGGCACATAGTAAGCGCTTAACAAATACCACTAACATTATCATCATTAATCTCCATTTTACAGATGAGGAAACAGAGGCCCATTCATTCAGTCAGTCATATTGAGCGCTTACTGTGTGCAGAGCACTCTACTAGCACTTGAGAAGTACAAATCGGCAACATATAGAGACGGTCCCTACCCAACAAGGGGCTCACAGTCTAGAAGGGAAGTGACTTGCCCAATCAAGCAGCAGAAGAGTGGTGGAGCCGAGATTAGAACCCAGATCCTCTGACCTCCGAGGCCCAAGCTCCATCTTCTAGGCCACTCTTCTTCTCAAGTGTACATGTGTATGTGTGAGAGTCCATAGGTGGGCAGCAGTGACTTGGAGGAGGGGGTCAGTGGCCAGGACTGAGGTAGCCACCCACAAGCTCCCTGAGTCCAGTGGAGTTTGAGGTCAGGGGTCAAGGTCAGGAAAGGTCACGGGGGGGGAGGGGGCGGGTTGTGTGTTTGAGAACAGGGAAGATGGTAGTAGAAAGATACGGGAGTTTGGAACAGTGTAACTATGGTCATTCATTCATATTTATTGACGATTTATGCAGAGCACAGTAATAAGTGCTTGGGGGAGTACAATAGAACAATAAACACACACATTCCCTATCTACATCAAGATTATGGTCCTGGCTCCTGTTCCTTCCGGGCAACCAGTCAATCAATGATATTTATTGAGCACTTACTGTGTGCCCAGCATTGGGAAAGTGCAATGGAGTTGGTAGAGATGATGCCTACCCACAAGGAGCTTACCATCTACAGTGGGGACAGACATTAAAATAAATTGCAGGTAAGCAAAATAGGAGAGTAGAAGGATATGTACATGAGTGTTGTGGGGCTCAAGTGAGCATCACGGTCCTTAAGAGATACACAGCCAAGTGCGTAGTCGACACAGAGGAGAGGGCAAATGGGGGAAAGGAAAGCTTAGTCAGGGAATATCTCCTGAAGGAGATGTGATTTCTAGAGGGTTTTGAAGGTGAGAAGAGCGGTGAAACGTTGGATATGATGGTGGAGGAGGCTCTAGGCCTGTGAATGAGGGATTAGCAGAGGGATATCACAATCGAGGTACAGAGAGTAGTTTGGTTTCTGAGGAGCATCAAGTGCAGTTTGGTTTGTAATAGATCACTGAGGTAGGGTAGAAAGGACCGAGCTGAAAATGTCTCTGTGGGCGGTTACTGTGTCTGGGGTTCTTTCAAACGGTGAGCGAGCAGCCACCTTCTGCAACCAGCTATGCTGCCGAATTCACTTCTCACAGAATTAAGGGCAGCGTGGTACAGCTTGGGACCATCCCACTGTGCTTTAGATGAAGTGACCTGCGAATTCAGCGCTAACAGTTAACAGTTGGAAAGAACCAGCTAGAGGATTCTGGTCTTGTGGGCAGAGAGAGGCGGGGGGGGGCTCACAGTCTTAATCCCCATTTTTACGGATGAGGTAACTGAGGCTCAGATAAGTGAAGTGACTTGCCCAAAGTCACAGAGCTGACAATTGGCGGCCAGGATTCGAACCCATGACCTCTGACTCCCAAGCCTGTGCCCTTTCCACTGAGCTGCTTCTCTCATAGACATTAGTAGACATGATGATCCCTGCCCTCAAGTAGCCACAGTCCACGGACATTACAATATATTACGGCTAGGGAAAGCAGCAGAGTATCCAGCACTTGGAACAGTGCTTTGCACATAGTAAGCACTTAACAAATGCCATCATCATCATCATTATTATTATTATTATTATTATAAGGATAGCTGTGGGGGCAGGGGTGTGGTGTGTTTTAAACTACTCAGACCTAAGTACATAGGTAATGCAGAAGGGAGAGAGAGAATAAGGTGGGGAGATAGGGAAGGCTTCTTGGAGGAGATATGATTTTCTAAGACTTTGAAGATGGGGAAAGTAGAGGTCTGCTGGATATGAAGAGGGAAGGAGTTCTATTCATTCATTCAATCATATTTATTGAGCACTTACTGTGTGCAGAGCACTGTACTAAGCACTTGGGAAGTACAAGTTGGCAACATATAGCGATGGTCCCTACCCAACAGTGGGCTCACAGTCTAGAAGCAGGAGGAGGACTTGAGCGAGGGGTTGACAGTGAGAGAGATGAGATCGAGGCTCTGTAAGTATTTAATTCTAATGGGAACCAAGTGTGCGTGCTGGACTGTAGTGGGAGAAGAGTGAGATTAGGTAGCTGAAGCTCTGTGCTGTTACCAGAGTCACTGTAGATGAATTCCCGCAGCAGCCCTGGCCAACCCAACTCTGGGGACCCCAGGCTCAGCTTCAGCATGTCAGGCATGGAGGGAGCCCCGGACGTGGAGGGGGAAAAATGGAGGAAGAGGGCATTCCCTCACCTGCCCTCTCCTCCCGTACCAAACCAGCTGTGGCCCTGAGAGCCCCAGTGGCTGAACATGTTAACAAACAGTCCCACTAACATTAGTTTAGGAAACAGTTCCATTAAGTAGCAACTGTTAACTTATGTGGAATTAGTGATTTCTAATTGGAGCAACAGCTGAGGCATATACATTGCTCTTAAGTGCTCTGTCTCCTCTGGACCGGGATAGTGAGGTGAGGGAACCACCGGGGCCATGTGTCTTGGAGATCTGTCATCCTGAATAGTTCCTTGCATGCTCAGACATGCGCGTGCACACATACAGAGTCATACTGCCCCAGATCCTCAAGTGAGGGAGGGGGTGCGATTTCACCCACTGGTTAGGGGAGTGATTTCATAAGGGGCGGAAGGGGCCAAGATCAGAGTGAAGCTGAGGAGGCGGCTCCAATATTGCCACATGCAGCCCCGTGTAGTGATGTCACGCCCCGCAGGAGGAGCCCCATAAAATCGACTAGCTCTAAGGCCAATGGGGGATGTTTAATGCGGCCCTAACCCTTGCATTTATTATGCCGAGCAATTCTGGGGACTGCAAGTTGGGAATGCTGCCGAGTCCAGCAGCAGCAGGTTCAGTGCCAGTGAGGAGCTATCACAGGCAAAAGGACAAAATACTAATAATTTGGCCAACCAAATGTGGCCTGCAAATCAGGGTGAAGCACTGAGCAGGCTGCATCCATCCTCTCCATCATGCTCCTTCTCAAATCTGAGTGCGCTCTTGAGCAAGGTAGACCCAATCATAAATAGAGCAACAGGAATATTAACTTGCTCATTCGCACCGTTCGTGGAAGTATAACCCCTCTTTTACTTGGGTGAGTAGAACAGAGGAATAGAAATCTGCAATCTGACATTTTTGTTTTCCCTGATCATTGTTTTGTTTGTTGTTGTTTTCCAAATTCAACATTCCCATGCCTCAGATTTTCCATCTGAAAAATGTTGACTGTAATGTTTACTTCATACCACTCTCAGGAAAAATTGTGTGCACTGCTCTTGGATGATGAGCAGGAAAAAATCTTGTAATGTATTCATTAGTGAGTAGGTAGTATTCTCTCAATTTGCAGTCTGCCCAAACACCAGGTGTCCAATCATGAAAGGAGCAGTTCCCTACATTTAGTCCAGATAAAATTTAAGTTTTTATATTTATGTCCGGCTCCCTCTCTAGACAGTAAGCTCTTTGTGGGCGGGGAACGTCTCTGTTTATTGCTATATTGTACTCTCCCATGCACTTAGTAAAGTGCTGTGCCCACAATAAATGCTCAGTAAGTACGATTGACTGACTTTTCATTGCTTCTGGTTGGAGGGGGATTATCTGGGAGGTGTCGAAGGTGGTGGTATTGGTTTTTATTTGGTTAACATTGAGGTGTGTTACAGGTAAAAATGGCTCTGCCGACATATAGCCTCTCTCTATCTCAACAGGTCGACAGGACAGAGGTGATTCGTACCTGCATAAACCCCATCTACTCCAAGTTGTTCACAGTGGACTTCTACTTTGAAGAGGTGCAGCGTCTGCGCTTTGAGGTCCACGACATTAGTAGCAATCACAATGGGCTGAAGGAAGCAGACTTTCTCGGGGGCATGGAGTGCACTCTCGGCCAGGTAGGTCTGTCGCCTTCCTTCCCTCTCCCCGTCTATCTGCGTGATCCCGATGGAAGACCAGAAATTCTGAGGGGCTCCTGCCTTCCCAGACTTGAGATTGAGTCAACCCACCCTCAAGTAGGCTTAGTCCCGGGAAAAGAGAAAACCCTCAGAACTTGGCAATACTAGTGGCAAGTTAAATCAATCAGCTAACTTCCATAGGGTTTGCTGCATGGTACTAAAGTGAGGAGAGGTGGAAAGAAAGAATTGATGATGGGGCATCTCTTAACCAATCGCTTTCAATCTATTGAAAATTAATCGCTGAGTTTTGCTTCTCCATAAGTTTTGTTCACCTCATTTGCTGTCAACATCCGGAAGCGAAATAAGGCATCACCCCAGGTTGAGATTGAAAACGTTATTGCAGATAATATTTTTTGTCTTGCTGAGAGCTCAGTGGAAGGGAAGTGACTTGACCAAAGGACGTACAGCAGGGACAGCTCTGTGATTAAAGTCCAAGTCTCCTGACTCTTAACCTTCTCTAAATTAAACCCTCCATTGCCATGAACAGGAACCAGAGGCTTAGTGTTGAATACTAACACTAATACAGCCTTTTAGACTGGGTAGGGTAGGGACTGTCTCTATATGTTGCCAACTTGTACTTCCCAAGCGCTTAGTACAGTGCTCTGCACACAGTAAGCGCTCAATAAATATGATTGATTGAATAGGCAGGAGGCCAGTGATAAGCATGGGGCGGCCAGGGCAGGAGCAGATTGGACACAACTTTGGCTCAGATACAGCAGGTACCTGTGTAGACTGAGAAAAGATACCAAATTTAGGAAAGTTTCCTCCTTGGTGTATATAAAGTTGTCCATCTTATTTCAAGAAGACACTACTGATGGTGAAGTTCGTCTATGAGTGATTGTGTGACTGAAAAGGCCAGAGCAGGTTCTACAGTCCCGGCCATATTGGGTTCACAAAACAGTTGGCTTCTCACTGATGACCCACTTAGAGCTCTGTGGTTTTGATTCCATGAAACTGTTGTATGGGAACACTGGAACACAGGACGTTTCTGTAGCTATGTGCTCTTTTTATCTGACCTCTGGAATATTGGATAACTCTTGATAGAAATAGAGTGCGGAGCACGTGATCATAAGCACTATATCTCTCTTCCCTTGAAAAAGAAGCATCCAAAATGCCCTTCTTTCCAGTTATAATAATAATAATGGCATTTGTTAAGCGCTTACTATGTGCAAAGCACTGTTCTAAGTGCTGGGGAGGATACAAGGTGATCAAGTTGTCCCACGTGGGGCTCACAGTCTTCATCCCCATTTTACAGATGAGGTAACTGAGGCACAGAGAAGTTAAGTGACTAGCCCGTCTGGCATTGCATTGAAAACAAGCCCTCAACAACACACCACAGCTATGAATACTGCAGCACCAGCTTGGAGTTGAAGTACAATTTCACTTTTTCATGGTAACTCAGAGAACAACAAGAAATCTGCAGAAATGTAACATTGAGGTCTTTGATACGTAGCTCAGTTCTCTTCCCCCATAGTGTTGCTAATAAAATGACTTCAAATAGGGCTAGGGTCAGTGGGTTTCAATGGTGACAGAAGCATGAATGTCCAGTAAGAACTGGGAATCTGGACATCCCAGAGGGTCCTGACAGACTGCCCTTTGACTCACCCTGCAGTGTTAGGCAGACCCTTCCGTGTCTGTTCGAAGTTGTTTAACCTCACTTTTCTATAGGACCTTGTGCTTTTGAGGCCAGTTAAGGATTTTTTAAAAATTATTTTCCAGATGTCCGTTTCCCTCTGACACATTTCTAACCTGGTCTCCTCTTTGGTTCTTAAAGAATCATGCCTTAGAGGGGATCCAGAATACAGATACCATGCAAGATGTCCTGCCCTATTCCATTGGAAGGTGGAGTGTAGTTAAAGGAAGTGGTAGCAGTGCTGGGGAAATTACCAAAAAATAAAGAGATTTCCCAGGATTTTCTGATTACCCTCCCTCTGACCCAGGGACCACATGAAGCAGCATGGCTCAGTGGAAAGAGCCTGGGCTTGGGAGTCAGAGGTCATGCGTTCTAATCCCGGCTCCGCCACTTGTCTGCTGTGTGACCTTGGGCAAGTCACTTAATTTCTCCGAGCCTCAGTTACCTCTTCTGTAAAATGGGGATTAAGCCTGTGAGCCCCACGTGGGGCAACCTAATCACCTTGTATCCTCCCCCACAGCACTTAGAACAGTGCTTTGCACATAGTAAGCGTTTAACAAATGCCATCATTAATTAATTAATGAAATGATTCTGGTTTTCTTTTTATCTTTTTTATGAAAATGCAGAGAACTACTTTATCTGCTTTGGGCAGTGGTAGCCACCCCTCCCTCATAGCTGTCTCCCAGTTTTGATGGGGGGAGATATGGGGGCATGCAAACATTCATTCAGTCATTCATTCAATTGTATTTATTGAGCGCTTACTGTGTGCAGAGCACTGTACTAGGCGCTTGGGAAATACAATTTGGCAACATATAGAGATGGTCCCTAAACACCAACCGATTACACTACAACCATCTTGGCAATCTAGCATCTACTGCCTTAGCGATGGCAGAATGATACCCGGATAGAGTTGAATTTACTAGTTACAGTGAGCCATTGATTTGGCCTCCTTCTGTTCCTCACAAAGAAGCTCTTCCTCAACTTCATGGAGTCACTGAAAGCAACGATGGTAAGCCGTAAGTGATAAATGATGTAGTTAATAAAAACCGCATCCCTGGGCTCAGAAGAAAGAGGGGACTGTGCTGATAAATTCGAGTTAAGATCTGTTGCTTCCTGTCACCATATACTGGGATACCGAAATGAATACTTTGCTTAGAGGTTCCTAGGAAAAATCCCAACACTCAGAAGAAAATAGGTGGAAAGACAAGTAATCCTTTATCTACTTAACACACTTTCTCTGCCTCATTCTCTCCGGTCCTTGGTGTCTCCCTGTCTCACTCGCTTTTTCCCTTTCTCCCCACTCCTCTGTCCCATCCCCACTTCCTCCCTTGCCGCCATTATCCCCAACCCAAGGGAATATAATCTCTCCCACAGAGAAACTTTCCCTTCTTTGCGCACAACCCTTCCATCTTCTTTGGAAAGCACATTCTCCACCTCTCTTCCCTGTAGGGACTGTTTAATCCCTTGGCCTTTGGGAGGGTGAGTTAATTTCCAAGTAGTGGGATCTCCTTTGCCCTAGATGATCTCTTACCTACATGAAGTGTCTCCCTCAGTGTTTGTATTTCCAGGGTGGGGGTTTTCTCAGGTCTTTCCATTCCGATGGTAATCAAACCTGTGGCACTGGGTTCCATATATGCTCTGGAGAAGCAGCGTGGCTCAGTGGAAGGAGCACGGGCTTTGGAGTCAAATCCCGGCTCCGCCAACTGTCAGTTGTGTGACTTTGGTTAAGTCACTTAACTTCTCTGTGCCTCAGTTACCTCATCTGTAAAACAGGGATTAAAACTGTGAGCCCCCCTTGGGACACCTTGATCACGTTGTAACCTCCCCAGCACTTAGAACAGTGCTTTGCACATGGTGAGCACTTAACAAATACCATCATTATTATTATTATTATTTGGGAGCCAAGTGAGTCACTCCCATAGTTCCTAGAACCAATTTTATTGTAACTCCCCAGTAAGCTCAGACAATGGAAAAGATGACTTCCTTTGGAAACCTTTATCATCTTTTAAATATTGGGAACTGCTTGCACCCAAAGTGGTGAAACATCTTCCTCTCTTTGCAGTATGCACTGTCCTGGTTCATTTACCCTGTTAGCTGTGCTCAGTTCCCTGGGGGCAAAGAGGATTTTTTCCCCCCTGAGGCAAGTCTTTGTGCTTTAAATTAAACAAATTCCACAAACACCAATTATTCCTACCTTCAATACTCAGTGGTTAGCTCCCCCCTACAGTCTCCTGTTGACAGAAGGCAGATGGTTGAAAAGTGGACACATCCCATTGAGGCAGGGATCTGATAAAATATTAATTTATGGCAGCGGGGCAGGTTCGGGGGAGAGGGCAGGAGGTGGAATCTATCTTTATCCTGTCTCCTACATTGTATTGGAGATCTTGGCCTCTGGATGATTATCTCCGTTTCACCTATCCTGTTAATACTGTATGCTATTTAAGGGATTACACAAGGTAAGAGATAATTATGCATAATGAATTCCCATCCAGCCTTTGCACCCCGACTTCCCCTCCCCTCTTTCCAGTCCCATTTTATACTAATGAAACTGGAGAAAGGGTAAGCGCTGTAATTACACCTGAAGTAATTGGAATTCTGCCTAATGGAAAACTCAGTGCAACGAAACCAGACCTCTAGGTTGCAGATTGCTTCTACAGTGCAGAAGTCATTTTCATCTCCCAAGTTCAGCCTTTCTAAAGTGGTTGAATAATTCACTTGATACAAATGAATGAATCCAGAGCCGCTCTGATTGGCTGAGGATGCAGCTGTCTTGTCACTTTCACCCATTAATGGCCCTAGAGATCACAGTGGCATCAGTGTTAATCATTTGAGATCTCTTAGGTTAGTACTTAATCTTTCCCTTGTGACCAAAGTTATGCATCATACCATGACTGTAGACCAGGATTCTCCCAGAACCCCGCTTGGCTCTGTAGAACAGTCTGTTGTGCTTGTCACGTCAAAGCGGCAAGTCAAAGCCAAGACTGCAGCATTCGTATTAGTAGATAATTTTGCATTTGCGTAAGACCTTATGACAGTGATGATGGTAGTTATTAACCACTCACTATGTGCCAGGACAGGGCTAAGCACTGGGCAAAGCCCTATTTCCTCCCTTCAAAGCCCTACTGAGAGCTCACCTCCTCCAGGAGGCCTTCTCAGACTGAGCCCCCCTTTTTCCTCTCCCCTTCCTCATCTCCCCCGCCCTACCTCCTTCCCCTCCCCACAGCACCTATATATATGTTTGTACAGATTTATTACCCTATTTATTTTACTTGAACATATTTACTATTCTATTTTTTTGTTAATGATGTGCATCTAGCTTTACTTCTATTTATTCTGATGACTTGACACCTGTCCACATGTTTGTTTTGTTGTCTGTCTCCCCCTTCTAGACTGTGGCAACTATATGTTGCCAACTTGTACTTCCCAAGTGCTTAGTACAGTGCTCTGCACACAGTAAACACTCAATAAATACAATTGAACGAATGAATGAATGAATGGGCAGGGTACAAGATAAAGATAAGCTTCTCTAGGAGTTTATTCTAGTCTTCCAGTTTTGCCTCCCCTCAATCTCTCTCTCAACTCTCAAACTCCACTCCAGAAGCAGATGCTCCATTCAGAACTCACTTATTCTTTAAAAGAAGATAAATGAGAAGCAGCTTAGCCTAGTGGAGAGAGCACGGGCCCGGGGGTCAGATGGACCTGGGTTCTAATCCCAGCTCCGTCACCTGTCTGCTCTGTGACCTTAGTCAAGTCACTTCACTTCTCTGTGCCCCAGTTACCTCATCTATAAAATGGGGATTGAGACTGTGTGCCCCATGTGGGACATGGACTGTGTCCAACCCGATTAGCTTGTATCTTCTCCGGTTCTTAGAACAGTGCCTGGAACAAAGTCAGTAGCTAAGAAATTCCATAAAAAAATGAGGGGTGGGAGCATATGGAACCAATCCTATTTTAATCCTACCAGCACCTCCCACCACCGTTACCCAGAGCTTCTAAAGTAGGGCTGGGTGGAATGGACAAAGATGGAATGAAGTAGTTTCCCCGAGAAATATCATGAGGAAAAACTGAGAGTGAAGAAGTCAGTCCCCCAAACCCCCTCCCTTTTAGACATGGCAGAGATTCTTTCAAAACTATCCCCCCACCATAGGGCATGAAGCTTCACCTCAAAGTTGATTAAACTATCGTTTCTCAGCATCTTACATATGGGTTGTCAGGGGTAAATTGGTGTCCTAGAGAGGCAGCTTGACTCTGAGGTAATTGCAGAAAAAAAAAAACCAGACCAGAGATGGTCTGGATTCATGGCTGTTCTGAGTGTAGGTCAAAAACAGACCAGAGATGGTCTGAATTCATGGGTGTTCTGAATGTAGGTCACACTTCTTGACTCACCTGGAAATTAGATGCCAAACCAAGATAAAAGGCTGAAAGGAATGTGAACACTTATTTGAAGTTAATAGTATGAATGGCACCTCTTTTCTTTTCAGGGACCTCTGCCAGTTTTTATTAAGTACCATATCCTACTTCATCTTCTCATTTTAGCTAGCATCATTGAGTGTTCAGAATCTAGTACTGACTTACTTTCTGCATGGGTATCTACCCATGTAGAGAACCAAAACCGGTCAAAATCCAGGTCACCCAGCCTGGATACCCCTGAAAAGTGTGGATTGCTGGAGTTTTTTCTGATTCCATTGAAGCTAGTTAGATTTTTAGAAGCAGCGTGGCTCAGTGGAAAGAGCCCGGGCTTGGGAGTTGGAGTTCATGGGTTCAAATCCCGGCTCCACCAATTGTCGGCTGTGTGACTTTGGGCAAGTCACTTCACTTCTCTGGGCCTCAGTTCCCTCATCTGTAAAATGGGGATTAAGACTGAGAGCCTCCAGTGGGACAACATGAGCATCTTGTAACCTCCCCAGTTCTTAGAGCAGTGCTTTGCACATAGTAAGCACCTAATAAATGCCATTATTAGTATTATTAGTATTATTTTTCCTTGTACTCAGTAAAGCTGGGCAAGTCAGCTTTATCTTAATAGGCTTCATGATCAAAGCGTTTGTGAAACACCAACCTATTCAAGGCACTTTTCTGGTTTGTGGTAGAGCAGGATAAATGGGCTTACCTTATGGGGACTGCCAATATAAGACAAACACCTCTGACATGAATGCATACAACCAAGTTATACTCAGACATTCAGATAACGCCTCCATTTCCATTCTTGAATAATGTGCATATCAACACTTAACCCCTCCCCACAGGCTAAATATTTGTTGTGATATGAGGCTGAGGTTTTCTTGCTTAGAGAAAAGGATTCACTGAAAATTTTAACTCTGCATTTTTCCTACACCCCATTGCTAGCAAAACAATGATTTTTCTCTAAGATTTGTAGAAGTGACTCAAAGTGGGATTTAAAGAATCAAATTAAAGGATTTTTGAGCTCATCCCCGGTCAGAGGCTAGTCGGACTGTTATTTATAGCTTTTAACTGTGTCCTTTTAATCTTAACATTTCTTTTTCCTTTTTCAGAATCCACAGGTATCTTAAGTCCCTTTTATAGCTGAGCAATGGCTGCAGTAGGCAATATAAACAATAAATGTAATTTGCAATAAAAGATAGGTTGTTCTCCAGTTGCACTTGGCTATTATTTTAAGCCATAAATCTAAAGGAAAAGTTGCTGCTAAAAAATTGCTCTTTTCTTTTTGTTAATGATTTAAATTTAGGACTTTGAATCCTAATTGTCAATTACTTTTTGGGGACAGAAGTGCAGGCCAGTAGCTTCCCAATGGGTCTGCTTCATTAGTCACTTGATCATAGAGTACAAATATACAGGCATTCATTCAATCGTATTTATTGAGTGCTTACTGTGTACAGAGCACTGTACTTAGTACTTGGGAAGTACAAGTTGGCAACAGAGAGAGATGGTCCCTACCCAACAATGGGCTCACAGTCTAGAAGCGGGAGACAGACAACAAAACAAAACAAAACATGTAGACAGGTGTCAAAACTGTCAGAATAAATAGAATTATAGCATATAGAATTATATGCACATCGTTAATAAAATAGAGTAGTAAATATGTACAAGTAAAATAAATAGAGTAATAAATACGTACAAATATATACAAGTGCTGTGGGGAGGGGGTGTTTTTCCCTTCAGCGGCTCTTTCCTGCCAAACCCCTCAAAACACAGAGAGTTTGTCCCCTTAATTTGGCAAGGAAATGGCTCTGTTTCCTTTAGGACATGAAAACAGCCTCACAAATGGGGAATTTTGGGGAGGTTGACCCTCTGGGGCAAGGGCAAGTCAGTTTGGCCTTATTTAAGAACTGCCTGGGAAGAGTGGCAAGTTGTTGTTCAACCTCCACTGCATTTTCTGGGTGATTTTAGTGTAGGGTCCTTACCTTCTCTGGCTTCTATTTTACTAGCTCCAAAGTGTTGGTTCTGCCTGTCATATATTTACATTAAATGATGACAAATGTACTTCCCGTTAGATTACTGTGCTGATGGAGGGAAGGTATGCCAGAGATGATAACCCAGATAAAGCAAAATAAGAGAGAGGTGTCTGGGTAGCATGGGTAGAGGTGAGTTGAGGGCACCAGAGCCCGGAGAGCCATGGGCTGCACCCACTGGGGATAATAATAGTAATAATAATGATGGCATTTATTAAGCACTTACTATGTGCAGAGCACTGTTCTAAGCGCTGGGAAGGTTACAAGGTGATCAGGTTGTCCCACAGGGGGCTCACAGTCTTAATCCCCATTTTACAGATGAGGGAACTGAGGCACAGGGAAGTTAAGTGACTTGCCCAAAGTCACACAGCTGACAATTGGAGGAGCCGCGATTTGAACCCATGACCTCTGACTCCAAAGCCCGTACTCTTTCCACTGAGCCACGCTTCTTCTTGAAGCTGGGCAAAACTTTAAGGTTTTCTGTGGATAAGTACAGAAAACAAGAGAGTTGACCAATTACTAAGTAATTGCAGTTTGATTTTCTTCAACTGAACAGTGATGATAGCAACTGCCCCTGACGGTAACTCCCACCCAACTCTATTGCTGCCATGGCTGAGCTTAAAATAGCCCCAACCGTGTCAGCCAGTAGGGAAGAAGGGTAAATAAGTGTGCACCTGAAAGCAGAGACACACATACGAGCTCAAGGGAGAACTAGTGGGGACAGATTTTGGGAGGGGGCTTCCTCTGCCCTATCAGGACCTTAATCTGGCCCCGTCTACCCAAGAATTTAAACTGGATTACGGTACGTTTGTTATTACTAATTGCCACAGGCTTCACTTGTTTCTTTTGCTCATCAGACACCTCTCCCGTCTGGGATTGTCTGAAGCAGAAAAAAATGTAACCTCCAAGAACACAGTACACACTCAAACATTTCCCAGTGAAGACAGCTGAGGCAGACGGTTTTTCTTCTGTTCCTTACACATCCTGTTGGTATTTGCTCTTTCCTACCATGGAATCAAAATCAGGAGGTGATCTGAGGGTATCCATGTGCTCCCACTTAAAGTGGAGCTTTGAGTGCCTCACTCTTTCTCCTTTCTGACCTGCCTTTTATGTTTTTTTATGACTGAGGGGGTTTTGTGCCTCAAACTTTATTAATCAGAATCCCATCAAGACCATAATGGCTGATTAATCTTTTGGTACAAGAATAAGGAAGGAAAAAGGTTTCTGTTGTTAACAGCATTATAAATGGGACTAATTTGTTTTATTGTTGTTTACCCTGTTTCATGATTTGATACTGAATCTCATAGGAAAACCTCGATTACCGGTGCTCAACTTGTCTTGTGCTAGGCTTTTAATAATTTGCTTTCTAGTGAAATCCTTTTTTTATACAATCACGTATGTTTCAGCTATTTATAGGCCCCAGGCTTCATTCCCCTGCCAGGATAGGTAAAAAAAAAATAATAAAAAAAAAATGAAGGGTTATTTGGAGATGTACTCATGCTTGTTTTCCCTGTCATCTCAACTTAATTTAATTTGTGTATCTCTGTAAAGGTGGTTTCACTTATTAATTAACAAGGGCAGATGGAAAACAAGAGGGGAGGGCAGTAAGGAAGGAAACAGGTAACTATTACTTGTGAAATGTCTGTGAGCCAAATTTGAACCGGTTAAGGGTATTAGAGACCAAAAATTGTTACTTTGGATCCTTGTGCAGGGAACATGTTTACCAAGTCTGTTATATTGTACTCTCCCCCAAGTGCTTAGTACAGTGTTTTGCAGAGAGTAAATGCTAAATAAATACTATTGATTAGTTTGGATGGGTGGAAGTTGAAGAATCCTTACAGGTAAAAATGCCCCACAGCACTTACGTACATATCTGTAGTTTATATTAATGTCTGCCTCCCCCTCTAGGCTGTAAGCTCATTGTGGGCAGGGAATGTGTCTGTTTATTGTAATATCATACTCTACCAAGTGTTTACTACAGTGCTGTGCTCACAGTACGCACTCAATAATTACGATTGACTGAACTGTACTGCAGCAGAAGAAGCAGAGCAGTTCAGAGCCTCAGGTTTTATGTGGACCTGGGAGCAGATTAGATGGTGGCTGAAAGGTAGGAAGGCTGTCTAACTGGGGTCCAACCAGGCAAAAGTGCCATTTCCCACTCCCCTAACTGTGGCAACACCTGGAAGCCGGGCCCCCTCTGAGCTGCTGCTGCGTGTGGCCGTCCTTTGGTGAGGAGAGCCACAAACACTGGGTTAATATTCTCCCTCCTTCTTTTTCTCCTTGTTTTCTGAAGATCGTTTCTCAGAGGAAGCTGTCCAAGTCCCTACTGAAGCACGGAAATACAGCAGGGAAATCCTCCATAACGGTAAGCCTCATTTAAGCGGTCATCTGGACAGGCGTAAGGCCAGGATTCTCTTGCTTGACTCAATTAGGGAAGGGGGCAGGAGTACTGATAGTTAACTATCCGCCTTCAGGAGCTGATTATCCAGTTTGTAGATTAACAGGGCCCTTGGCAACATCAGTCTCTTTTTGGAGCAAGAGAAGTCTTTCAATATTAAGAAAACAGCACGTAGTCACTGAATTCCTAGCTCCAAAATCTAACCTTTAAGTGAGTTGGAGAGCAACCCGCAGTAATCCTAACTATAAAATGAGTCTTCTCCAGAACTGCTTTGAACGCTCACTTGAAATCTTAAGTCATTGATTGACGGGAGCGGAAATTGTACCATATTAAAAAATAAAGAGGTCAGAACTGTTCCGACAATGGGAATGAGCATCCTGGGTATTCATTGAGTATCACAGTGGTTTAAACATGTAAGGAGGCTTCAAAACCCCATTCCCTGGTCATGCCAAACCTTCATAAAGTAGCTGCGCAACACCCTTGAGGTCTGTCAGGAAAACCCAAAACTAGTGGGCAGGTGGTGAGGAGATAATCCGGTGTGCATACTGAGGGAAGTTCTGACTGAGACTTCAGCCTCTCTCGATGGACTCACTTTGACAACTAGATAAAAAAAACAACCTCCCTCAGGAGAACGCTTTGTGCTATTATCTGGGTTGAGGACTGGGGAAAGAGAGATTCAGGGTCATTACCAAATCTTCCAGAGCCTTATCCTGGCCTTGCCCCTTAAGAGCAAATTTCAGTAAGTCAGAACTCAGGCAAGAAGTTCTTTGCGAAGTCTATTTTAAAATTCTGGTCTTGCATTCTTAGTCTGTTTCCTCTTGCCATCCGTGCAATACCCAGTCAAATACTTGTCATTTGTTAAAACCTAAGGGAACTGCTTGAGATGGCATCCTGGCTATTCTGTTAGCAGACGAAACATCAGCTAAGGTCAAGATTATTGATTCTGGCCCCACCTTGTCTGTTTTGGCCTTAAATGTAGCTTTTCATTTAGGTGATTGCTGAAGAATTATCCGGCAATGATGACTACGTTGAACTTTCTTTCAACGCCCGGAAATTAGATGACAAGGTAAAGTGTCTAACATTAACTTTGTTGAAAGATGCTATTTCGCAACCTCAAGCATTTTAATAACATTTTCCCCCATGGCTATTTTATTCCTTTCACCAATATGATTAAACAGATTGGAGATTCTAGGCCAATGTGGAAAATGAGGCTTCTGTCAAGCTGTAGTACAATTACAAAAGGAGGAAGGGATTGTAATTAAAACCGAGACAATTTAATTACACGGAGACCTCAATTATTTTAAAAATGTCACCGATTAAAAGTGCTGAGATATGTGAGCTTTACCAGTCATGGCATCAGATGAGCAACATTCCAAAGAAGCAAAAAGGAGGAAGAAAGCTCTGACTCTTCTTTGTCCAAAATCCTCCCTTCCAGCCCAAACTGTTTCTGATACTTGTGAAGAAGTTGGAATCTCTGGGCTGGCTGACCCAAACACAGTTCAGGCCAATTTTGGAAACCCCAGTTATCCGGGTAATATTTCATGTAGACCCAATCTTAGAGTTAGGGATGAGTGGACAGGTCATTTTTTGTGTCCTCTTTAGATTAGGGTGGCCACTGTGGGGGTTTTGTTACCCACTCGAGGCTAGCGGAACCTGAGAGCTAAAGAACCTCCGGTTTGTAGTCAAAAGAACCGGATTCTCATCCATGTCTTCCCTGGTATGCTGTGTGCCCTTGGCCAAGTCACTTTGCCTCTCTGTGCTTGTTTCCTTTTCTGTAAAATGGGAAGAGGATGCCTACCATCCCTGCATCTTAGTTTGTAAGCCCCATGTGGAATTCCAATTTAATTCTCTTGGGTCTTCCCCAGCAGTTAGAAGCACAGTACACCTGACCAAAAGAAACTCATGTTGTGAGATACCTTGAGAAGGATCTTTTCTCTTCTTTATCTGCTTGCCTTGGGCAGTATAAAACTATGTTGTACTCAAGTCGATAGATGTTGGATAGCTCCTGAATGTTTTAGGTAGATTTTGGAAGCTACAATCTTCTTGCAAACCACGAGGTTTGCAATTCATTCAATTCATTCAATTGTATTTATTGGGTGCTTACTGTGTGCAGAGCACTGTACTAAGTGCTTGGGAAGTACAAGTTGGCAACATATAGAGATGGTCCCTACCCAACAGTGGGCTTACAGTCTGAGAAAAGTTATCATCCTCGTTGTGGGCAGGGAGCATGTCTACTAACTCTATTGTATTGTAGTCTCCCGAGCACTTAGTACAGTCCTCTACACACAGTAAGCACTTAGTAAATTGACTGAGTGATTGATTCTGTCCTAAAATGTGCCTTCCCCACTACTAGAAAATCAGAGAGTCAGATTATCCTTGGGGCTAAATTCCTCTCTCAGTAATAAATGCGGGGGGTCGTAATGAGAGGCATCACTGCCGCAAGGCACTAAACAACTCCCTGCCATGTCCGTGTCCTCTGAGGGACTATGCTTCCCTAGGCACTTCACGTGATACTGGAAAGGAGGCCATCACTGAGAGATTCTGCCTATACAGCACAAAGTGAAATGGGGATTTGCCAATTATCTGGTTAATTTGACTGCTAAGTACGATTCCTTGGAACCTGAAATTTTCCAGTTTGGCTTCCTCCATTAATTAAATTAGCAAGGTAATGAATGGCTCAGTCTTTCCACTTTGTGACTTGTAGACATATCTTGCATAGTCCCTGTTTATTATCTTGTTGGGAGCCACCTACATCTATTTGGCCCACTCTCCCTGGGAGTTTCACTAGATGGCCTCAGATGATATTTATGTGATTGTGCCCTGAAGTGACTCTCTCAATGCCAACATCAACTGCCCTGGTGATATGTGGCATTTACTTGATGGCATGTAATTACTTCAATTAGAGAAGCAGCGTGGCTCAGTGGGAAGAGCACGGGCTTTGGAGTCAGAAGTCATGGGTTCAAATCCCAGCTCCGCCATTTGTCAGCTGTGTGACTTTGGGCAAGTCACTTAACTTCTCTGTGCTTCAGTTACCTCATCTGTAAAATGGGGATTAAGATTGTGAGCCCCATAGGGGTCAACCTGATCACCTTGTATCCTCCCCAGTGCTTAGAACAGTGCTTTGCTCATAGTAAGCGCTTAAGAAATACCAAAATTATTATTATTATTATTATTATATTTTAGAAGCAAGGAGAAACTACGTTTTCACCTTTTAATGTAACCCATTGAGCTCAGAGAGGCTCTTTGTGCTTAAAGATTTCTGCTGAGAATGCTTCACTGCAGCATACTGACTTCCAAAAGGGTTATTGTTGCATTAGCAGCAAGCTGGCAATTACCATAGCAAGTAGCTGTACTTATTGAATACAGTCATCAGTTTTGAACTCTCATTTTCTCTCTCTTGGGGAATGGTTTATGTCACTGTCAGGGAGGGAACATCCCTTAACCTGGTTCACGCCCATGAAATACAGGAAAGGGGCTCATTTTGGTTATCATCATCAGCCCCTAACTTATTAAGAACTTTTATCTGCATGGAGGTGGGTTGGAAGCAAGTGCAGCAGACATGAAGCAGTGTGGCTCAATGGAAAGAGCACGGCTTTGGAGTCAGAGGTCATGGGTTCAAATCCCAGCTCCGCCAACTGTCAGCTGTGTGACTTTGGGCAAGTCACTTCTCTGTGCCTCAGTTACCTCATCTGTAGAATGGGGATTAAAACTGTGAGCCCCGCCTGGAACAACCTGATCACCTTGTAACCTCCCCAGCGCTTAGAACAGCACTTAACAAATACCATTATTATTTTTATTACATGTTCAAGCATTCCCATCAATTTCTAAGTTCTCCAAGTTCCCAAGAATTGCATTTTGCCTCCTGTGTTCTTCTAAACTCAAAGCCAACCCTGTATGAGGCTAACTTAAATACTGGCAAAAAAAAAGATGGTGAATTAGTCTTTGTTCCCTCATTTTACATAAAACATTTTTACTGAGGTTGAACATAATTAAACTGTCTATCTAATTCATTCCTTCTTGACTGCCTTGAACTGCCACGACAATGCTGACAGCCTAACCAACGAAAGTAAAAAATTCCGTTCAACTCAATGTAGCCATTGAATTGGTGACTCTAAAATTAGATTGAAAAAATCCTAAACCCAGCCAACTATTTTTCCTGCCCATGATCCCTTTGTGTTAAACCATTTTTGTTTAAGGAGAATGCTCACCCCCATAACTATTTTAATTCTGACCCAAGATTAATGAGACACTAAAATAGCTTCTCTTTTTCACGAGAGCACTTTTATCTTACATTTCTACTTTAAATTCACCCATTCCCTTTGACTTTAAATCTGCGTTAGAGGCATTTGATCACTGCATTCATATATTTCCATTGGGAGTTTGCTTCCAGATGGACTGAATTTGTTGAATTTCGAAGTCTTAATTTTGTCCTGCCAGAGCAGACTAAGAAAAAGAACAAAGGTCCATTCCTAGGGTCTTGGAAGGAGGGATGAGGGCCAATCAGTAGTATTTATTGAGTACCTACTGTGCGCAAAGCACTATACTAGGCACTTGGGAGAGTACAATTCAACAGAGTTGGTAGACACATTGCCTGCCCACCATGAGTTTACAGACTAGAGGATGAATTTACAGTGCAAGGTGTTATTCAGAGCGATTATCATTTCTCACCATTAGCTTCTGGCCTGGGAATCAATATCTATTCCTAATATCTTCTGCAGAAATACCTCTGCTTCACTTTGGGCAAATAGGTGGGGTCCCAATGGGAAATATTCTCTCTGGCATTGTGGAGGCTTCTCATAGCTTTAAGCTTTTCCCCAGAGTGATGGAGGATGAAAGGCTAGGTCCATTTTTTGGATTGCTATTCCTCTGAAACACAGCCAGACAGATGAGAGCTCAGTATATACCTTAGTCATGAAGGGAAGCAGCATAACCTAGTAGAAAGATCATGGCCCTTTGAGCTAAGGGACCAGAGTTCTAATCTTACCCCCCTACTTGACCATATGTAATCTTGGGCAAATCACTAAACTTTTCTGTGCCTCAGTTTCCTTATCTGCAAAATGGGGATTAAATACCTTTTCACCCTCCCCCTTAGACTGTGAGTCCCGCATAGGACAAGGACTGTGTCTGACATGATTATCCTCTGCGCTCAGTACATACCACTGATTTTCTGTTGGGTAATTTAGGGGATTAGCTGGGGTGAAATTAATTGGAACTCAAGAATTCATTCTCTCCTTTCCCCACTTTAGGATTTCTTCAGTAAATCTGATCCATTTCTGGAAATCTTCCGTATGAACGATGATGCAACTCAACAGCTTGTTCACCGAACTGAGGTGAGAAAAATGACCCTGGGGTCAGTGGTGTGATTTCATTTCTAGACTGTGAGCCCATTGTTGTGTAGGGACCGTCTCGATATGTTGCCAACTTGTACTTCCCAAGTGCTTAGTACAGGGCTCTGCACACAGTAAGTGCTCAATAAATACGATTGAGTTAATGAATGTATGGGCAGTCAGTAAAGGGCTGCACTAATGTGCATCTTGCTTCAGTGCCAAAATATATTCCCCACAGTGTTCCAGAGCCTGGGATTTATGGGGCAGGTCTTCAGTCCCTGATGGGCCACAAGACCATAATAGAAGAGGGGAGGCAAGGGAGGGAGGGAGAGAGAGGGAGAGAGATGTTTAAAGTGAAGGTTAAGGTGCTTTCATGAGAATTTTCTAGGTCATTTGAACTGAATTTTAGTGTACCATTTTACTGCTTCCTAACTCGAATAAGTGTCTTTAAATTCATTCTCATAAGTGCAAGCTTTAATTTCAAGGAAAAAATCATATCTGCATTTTCCTGAGAACTTGTTCAACCACCAAAACTTATATCCTTCCAAAAAGTGATGATTATCCAGCTATTTACAGTGAAACTCACGATGATTAAATTTCACTGGCCTTAGGGGAAAAAAAGGAGAAATTCAGTCTGAGTGGAGATTTGATAGGGGCAGGAAAGCACTTATGCAGCCTTGATTTCCTTAGTTGTCCTTCAGACCTCTGAAGATGGTGGTTGGGGGTGGGGTGGAGAGGTGGAGTCACACCTGAGCTTTGATTTCTTGTTCAAATTCAAACGTAGAGGGGAAAATCTACCCATGGGTGTTGGGTAGAGGGCAATATAACACCCACAATGAGCTTACAGATGTGGGTGACCCCCAAATCTAAATCTTCACCCCCAGTCTCTTACCTCTTTCACACTCATATCTTCTTCTGGCTCTGGGCCATCTCCACCTAGTTGTCCCTCCAGCACCTCTAACTCAAGGTATCCATAACTGAACTCCTCATCTTCCCTACTTAGACTGTGAGCCCCATGTGGGACCAGATGATCTCGTATCTCCCCCAGCACTTAGTACAGTGTCGGACACAAAATAAAGCGCTTAGCAAATACCATTATTATTAATAACAGAATGCATATGGAAATTCATAAAATGTACCTGCCAAGTCAATCATTTTGCTCAGCTACTTTGTGGTCCCTCCCCTCTCCCTTTCATGGCCCTGGCACTCAAAAGGTAGAATCTGGCTTTTGCCACAGTAGAGGTGGTAGATAACTAGTTTGCTTGTTGAGTGAATCCTAGACCATCATGATTTGGGTGATTGTTTTTAAATTTTTTTTGACAATCTAAAAGGGAGATTGTTTTTATAAATTTACCATTTGTCCATTTTTGGTCTCCTGAAGCACATTCTTTCACCTTGCACCCCAAAAACATCTAATGAGGTTATCGAGTGAAGCTTCTTGGGGCCACTAATCTCCCCGCTCTGCCCCATGCCAAATAAAAGATCTTGCTGACCCAGTTTTGGAAAATGCTGATCTAGCGCCGGCCATGGATCTTTCATTCCAGTCCTCTTTTGTAGCACGCCTAACCATCCATCACCCCGAGGTGATGCACATTAATATTGTTCTTCATTAAACAGACCGGGCCATGTATGCAAGCCAAGCAGATTGCCGCAAGAATCTTGCCCATAATAATCCCCCGTTGCACAGGCTGTGGAAAAGATTTACCTCTCTGGCTTTTCTTCATTAAGGAGCCTCCTTCTGATGAATGTCCTTCTGGGAGAGTCGCAATAATTTTTCCAGCAGTTTTTATTTTGAAATGTGCAAATGTCAAAGCATTTTCTCTTTTCCTCTCCATTCCCTTTTCTCAGGTTGTGATGAATAACTTGAGCCCAGCCTGGAAAGCGTTCAAAGTATCTGTAAATTCTCTGTGCAGTGGAGACCAGGACCGTCGATTAAAGGTCAGAGATCTGTCTGAGCTGGATAAATATTCTTTCCCCGGCTCTCCCCTCCACTATTCGGTTTTCAGATGAGATGACTACCCATAATTTTCTGCTCTTATGGCTGGGTTGGTGGGCTATTAGTAATGGAATGAGAGTTTGGGGACCCCTGGGATGAAAAACCAGAATTCACTTCAGCATTCTGCATTAGCCATTGGGGAAGGGCTGTGATCTCTCCCTGTTAATCCAACTGTAAAGTCAGAGAAATAATTTTCTTGGGCCTGCTGAGACTAAACTGTATGATGTGTTCTTGACTGAGAAATTTGGGTCTGGAACTAGCAGGCATTTCATTCAGAAAAGGGTATCTTGCAGACCCCCCCCCCCAAAATACCCTTCTGACGACAGTGTTTTTGCTTAAATTATCTGGAAAACTGAAGCTAAAGTCTGTCTTTAGAACACACAGTAGCAAAGTGAATGGAAGCTCGTTTCATCGAGGTTACGTGGGATGGCAGACGCTTGAGATGTCAGATAAATGATTATAGTTTGTGTCTCTGAGTTGCCTTTAAATGTTGAATGAGTCTTGTAGAATAAATAATCATGAGTACAAATGTAGGTGTCTTTTGGCATAAACAACTTTTTTGTGTGTTATTGAAGTGCTACAAATTAGTCTAAGGAGACTGTAATAGATCTTCACTTTCCTCTCTCCCCTGCCTCCCCCTTCCATCATCAACCTAGCCTTGAGACTTTCAGGAAGGGAAATACATTGATCAGTGGTATTTTTTGAGTGCTTACCATGTGTAGAGCACTGTGCTCAGCACTTGGGAGAGTCGGTAGACACAGTGAGCTTCTATCCTGGCCTCCCCCCAATTTTCAGCCCTATCCACCCATAACTTCCAGGGCCAGCTTTGATTTCTGGAGAGGGTTGGTGTTGGATAACGTTGGAGAGAATGATAGGTAACTCCGGGTACCTCTCGGGTTAGCCCCCCACATCTGTTTTCTCCCCATGTCCATTTTCACAGCCAGGGCCCCATGAGACCATCTCACCTCAGGTACCCTTGCTGGAAAAATCTTCTTCTGAGCACAACATCAGGAAATTTAAAAGAAAAACATTTGATGTATCCTGATGGGATGGGTGGGTAGGAAGGGCAAATTGGGTTTTCATCAAAGAATGTGTAGTGATTCCATAACATTCCCACCTTGTGTTGGGAACTCAGAGGGTTAGAAGGGTTAGATAGAATGCATCCCATAAGAGGAGCAAGAAGACAAAGCAGGAAGAAATGATATTGGGGAGAAGATAGAAGGATGGAGAAGCTATGATTGCCATGAAACCAAGTACAGTTGCTTCTCAAAGGAACACTAGGAAACAGAAGGAGTCTGTGATCTAGAGATGCACCCTGGCAATCAATCAATCGTATTTATTGAGTGCTTACTGTGTGCAGAGCACTGTACTAAGCACTTGGGAAGTACAAGTTAGTGCTTCCTTGCCCAAGCCCCTAGCTGGTCTGGAGGAGGGACTGAGGCACCAGTTTGAAGAGAGCCTCCACTCATGAGGTGGAGAGAAAGGAAGGGTCGGAGGGTCAAAAGGGACACAAATTCCTGCAGTGAAATGAGATGAAAAGGGAAATGTGCAAACAGATGGTGCAAATTTGTTTTAAAAGAATTCCGATTCCTTTGGGGAATACCAGCCACCTGAAAGAGTGGGGGGGAATGTAGGAAAGGTTGAGGAAACAAGACATCAAGCATTGTTTGCAGGCAAAGTGTCTCCAGGGACGGGTAAGGGAACAGCTTGGGCTTAGTTGTCAGGCAGGCTTTTGTTTTGTTCTGGGACTGATGTTTTAATCCAGCGGGTCATATGGACAAATGCAGCCAACCTGGAAGGCTGATGGTGCTTTATTGATTTTGTGTGCACTATCAATTTAAAACTCTAAATAAGGCCATCCCCATCACTTTGCTTAAGAGCAGCACAAAATCAAATGTGCACACAGCAACATAATCTCTCCCATCTAAATAGTGTCACTGTGTCCTGACTTGTGGAGGTGGAAACAAGAGACCCCTCTGTTACCCTGGCCTGAAAGAAATGAGCATGATCTTTCCATTTTGGACTCAGTACAGGTGATCAATCAATCAATCAACCAATCGTATTTATTGAGCACTTACGGTGTGCAGAGCACTGTACTAAGCACTTGGGAAGTAGAAGTTGGCAACATATAGAGACGGTCCCTACCCAATAGTGGGCTCACAGTCTGGAAACATTCCTTTATTATTCTCAAGGGAATTAGTTAACAAGTAGTCATCACTCAGTAAATACAATTTGGCCACAGCGCTAGGCTTTGAAGTCAGGTAGCCTTCAAATGAAGTCAAGAGCACCGGTGCTTTTTGGTAGTCTAAGGGAGCCAGGACAAGGACATACATTCTTAATTAGAGTTTGAGGAAGTGAATAATAATAAAAATAACAATAATAATATTTGTGGTATTTGTTAAACACTCACTATGGTACCAAGCACTGTACTAAGCACTAGAGTAGATACAAGATAATCAGGTCAGCCCCTTTCCCACATGGGGCTTACAATCTAAGTAGGAAGAACAGGTATTGAATCCCCATTTTAGAAAAGAAGAAACTGAGGCACAGAGAAACAAAGTGACTTGCCCAACCCAGGTGTTCTGATTCCCAGGCTTCCAAGGGCAACTGGAATCTCTTTCTCTGCAAAAGACAGAAGAGACAAGCCAAGGGCTCTGAATTTCCTAAGACGCCCCATAGGTGGTTAGTTAGGCTACAGGGCGGCATCCAACTCCCTTGTTCTCACCTACGAGGGCCTCCACACTCAGTCTGGTACCCTCATGGATACCCTTCCCTCTGTTCCCTTCCAGAATAGTGCTTCATTCAGACTCTTTAGGCATCCAGCATCATTCTGTGCTTCTGAAATAACAGAAATTTTTGCAGTGCATTAACTACTTTAATCATTATTTCCTCGAGCCTGGGGATATATTTCTTTTCTCTCTTTGCATCAAGGCAATCAGCCAAATATACATATTACTCACTTGCACCATTGCTACAGTTTCATTAAGAAAAGATTTCTTCACCTAGAAGCAAAAGATAGGATTATTAATCACTTTCCTACACTGTTATTGGAGCTTGATTCATAAATTATAAAACCACTGTTACACCTTAATAAAAATCTAATCATGTTTGTCAATTACTATCCCCTTTTGGGCTGGCGATTACTGGAATTACCCTTTGGCCAAATTCCTCCAAACAAAAACTGGCCAACACCCAGAATAGAAATACTAAGAACACTAGCAATGAAATACTAAAACTGTAACACTGGAAATAGGAAACCCAATTGTTCCATTATTCTCTAGACAGAACTGTCTTAACCTGGCATTGTGTCGAATAAAGAGGTTAAAAAACTACGGCAGAGTGGAAATCTGTACGTTGGCAATGCTTTTGTTCCAAACAGCCCACCAAGCTGAATTTTTCTTCCCTTCAAAGCCAGCGAAATCAAGTTCAGCAAATATACATGAAACACCAACAGTATTCTCCATGTACTTCCTATAATTCCAGCCAAACTGCCTATTGATCTTTGATTTCCCCACCGAAGTCCCTACAGCAGTTGAAAGGTAAAATGCTGTTCCAGCATGTGGTAGCGATGGGAGTTAGAGAAGCAGCATGGCCTTTTCATTCATTCATTCATTCAATCGTATTTATTGAGCGCTTACTGTGTGCAGAGCACTGTACTAAGCGCTTGGGAAGTACAATTTGGCAACATGTAGAGACGGTCCCTACCCAACAGTGGGCTCACAGTCTAGAAGGGGAAGACAGAGAACAAAACATATTAACAGAATAAAATAGATAGAATAAATATGTACAAGTGGGGCTGGGAGTCAAGGGACCTGAGTTCTAATCCCAGCTCCACCATTTGTCTCCTTTGTGATCATGGGCAAGTCACTTAACTTCTCTGTGCCTCAGTTCCCTCATCTGCAAAAGGGGGATTCAAGATGCAGCATGGCTGAGTGGATACAGCTCCGGCCTGGGAGTCAGAAGGTCATGGGTTCTAATCCTGAACATGGCACTTCTCTGCTGTGTGACCTGGGAAAGTCACTTCACTTCTCCAAGCCTCAGTTACCTCATCTGTAAAATGGGGATTGAGACTGTGAGCCCAACTTGGGACAGGGACTGTATCCACCCTGATTTGCTTGTATCCACCCCAGCGCTTAGAACAGTACCTGGTACATAGTAAGCACATAACAAATGCCATAATTATTAATACCTCTTCTCCCTCCTCGTTAGGCCGTAAATATTCATTTAATCATATTTATTGAACACTTACTATGTGCAGAGCACTGTACTAAGCGCTTGGGAAGTACAAGTTGGCAACATATAGAGACATATTGGTCCCTACCCAACAGCGGGCTCACAGTATCATGTAGGACCTGATTATCTTGCATCTACCCCAGTGCTTAGTTCAGTGGTTGGCACACAGTATGCACTAAACAAATACCACAATAATAATTATTATTAGTGTCCATCCTAATTAACAAACGCATTCTAGTTGGAAAAAAAACCTTAAAGGGATCGTTAGTATTACATAGCTAATAGCCCAATCTCAACTTCGTGAAACCTAAGCTTCCTCAATAGAAAGTCCTAATGATAATAATAATAATGATAGCATTTATTAAGCACTTACTATGTGCAAAGCACTGTTCTAAGTGCTGGGGAGGTTACAAGGTGATCAGCTTGTCCCATGGGGGGCTCACAGTCTTAATCCCCATTTTACAGATGAGGTCACTGAGGCACAGAGAAGTGAAGTGACTTGCCCAAAGTCACACAGCTCGCAATTGGTGGAGCCGGGATTTGAACCCATGACCTCTGACTCCAAAGCCCGAGCTCTTTCCACTGAGCCACGCTGCTTCCTAGGACAAAGGCCTGCAACCTGTTCTTGCCCAAGTCATGTAAAATGAAACCTTTGAGAACTTAGAGGGCAAAGAGTCAATCATACAATTTAAAAAGAAGAGGGATTGCCTAGGCCGGGATGTGTGGGAGTCAGAAGTCTTGGGTTCTAATGTCAGCTCCGCCATTTATCAGCTGTGTGACTTTGGGCAAGTCACTTAACTTCTCTGTGCCTCAGTTACCTCATCTGTAAAATGGGGATTAAGATTGTGAGCCCCACGTGGGACAACCTGATCACCTTGTATCTCCTGCAGTGCTTAGAACAGTGCTTGGCACATAGTAAGCGCTTAACAAATACCATCATTAATATTATTATTAGAACTAAGACTACTGATCACCCCATGTTTAGAGTCCAGCCAGGATCCAGTTGCTAGATCTATAAAGTCCTAGCAATCATGACTGAATCAGATTTCTGAACCGAATGATGGACAAAGTCAAGATTTTATCCGTGTGAGTAATTGGAAGAGTAGCAACAGAGAATAGAAAAGCCAAGGTTTACAGAAAGCTATTTAAAGATACTGAGGGGGAAATCTGCAAATGCAAAGGTTGAGTGCCTGATTACCAGAAACAACTCACCAT
The DNA here is from genome assembly GCF_015852505.1 of Tachyglossus aculeatus. Lineage (NCBI taxonomy): Eukaryota > Metazoa > Chordata > Mammalia > Monotremata > Tachyglossidae > Tachyglossus > Tachyglossus aculeatus. Next base: position 35,194,272 of record NC_052067.1, on the reverse strand, counting down.
ATGCTTGGCCACGTGGCCACCCTAAGGCTTTACTTGGGGGAAGTACATGGAAAAGGATTTTGACTAAAATAACCCAAATTTAGCTCGCTCTAGCTCTCTTTTTATCCCAAGTGTAGTGTAAACAGGGAGAGATACAGGAGTTATTGGAAGAATAGATCAGAGCTTAAACAGGGAGAGATACAGGACTTTTGGGAAGAGTAGATCAGAATACCTGGGTTCTAATCCCATCCCTGCCACTTGTCTGTTTTGTAACCTTGGACTAGTCACTTATTTTCTCTGTAGCTCAGGTACTTCATCTGTAAAATGAGGGGTTAAGAGAGTGAGCCCCATAAGGGATGGACTGGGCCCAATGTGATTACCTTGTATCTGCCCCAGCACTTAGTTCAGTGCCTGTCATGTAGTAAGCGCTTAGAAAAAAGTACCAAGAGTAGGTCAGAAACACTAAACTCAGCAGAGGAATCTAACCTGAGATGACGTCTTCAAACTCCTGATAGAGAAACCAAGCTCCCCCCAGCAGTGTCCCACTAGCTTCTTGAAAGTGTAGACAGTCGGTCAGTCCCGTGCCACTAAGGGCTTTGTAATTTGTGCTTCCTTTCTTGCGATTCTCCTGGCCAACTTTTTTTTTGTGTGTGTTTTTTTTTTTAATGGTAGTTGTTAAGCACTTACTGTGTGCCAGGCACTGTTCTAAGTTTACTTGAAAGGGTTTGAAAGTAGCCGCTTTGGCGGTGATCTCTTATAGCTTTAACTCTGTACCTCTTAATCCAGGAAGCGGAGGTGGCCACAGTGATTGGAGAGCTTGGGAAGAAAAGCTAACAGAACCCCTCAGACAATCAAAATTGGGATGATGACTAAATGTTAACAAAGGAGGTGGATTGTGATGGTTGAAGAGAGTGAAAATATTGTACTGCATTCGGGTGGCATAATTTAAAGCGCTGGAGCATTCCCCTTGGTTGAAATTATTACTATTGCTTGTGCTTTTCTGTTAACAGAACCATTAGCTTTTGCTGGTTTCCATTAGTTTTTTTGCACGTCAGCGGCTTCATAGTACATTGCACTGACTTGTTAGCATCAGCAGTTGGAAAGGTGTTTTGAATTCTTTATTTTATTTCCTGGGTTTGGGAAAACATTTCTTTCAAAAATTGCCTTGTCATCAGGAATGATTTTGTCAAACAAGGCAAGAATTTAAAGTGACTTCTCTGTAGTTGGTATCTCAAAGCCTCTCCAGTTGAGCACACCCCACTCCTGGGTTTCTTCGGCGAATTAGACCTGCTCAGTAAATGACATTACCAAAAGCCCTTCAGTCTGTATTTTCTCTTCTTTCACAAGAAGAAGGTCCCTTTGGAGAGAATTGCCACCTGAAACTGAGGGGAAACGGATGTGTTATTTATTTATTTATTTACTTATTTATTTATACATATTTATTCTATTTATTCTATTTTGTTAATATGTTTTGTTTTGTTCTCTGTCTCCCCCTTCTAGACTGTGAGCCCACTGTTGGGTCTCTATATGTTGGCAACTTGTACTTCCCAAGTGCTTAGTACAGTGCCCTGCACACAGTAAGCGCTCAATAAATACGATTGAATGAATGAATGTGTTAGAGAATAAACCTCCTGTGAGCTTAGTAAACGCAGAAGGTTTCTTAATGCTGAAACAAGCCACCCTGATGGCCTGGTGCGATGGTTTTGATTCCTGAAGTCAGGAGTGTGGGAAGAGGACCCTTGGCTTGAGAAGATTCATGCTGCCCCTGTTTGGGCACCAACCTTACAGAGCCACTTTTGTTCCCAACATGGGAGCTCCGGGGGAGGCCCTCAGAGAGCCCTGAGGATATGGCAGCCTCAGCCTCAGCCTCTCTGCCTCTTCCACTGAGATCTCACCTGTTTGGAGCTCAGCTGTACGTCTTAGGCTCCTGAGTACCAGAAGGAGGATGGAGGACAAAGCCCCTCTAAGACATAACGACCGTGGTTCAGAGGGTTGCTTTTAATCAGGTCTCGGGTACAAGTCTATCTTTAATAAGAATGATTATTATTACGAATTATGGTATTTGATAAGCGCTTACTATGTGCTGAGCACTGTTCTAAGTCCTGGAGTAGATACAGGGTAATCAGGTTGTCCCATGGGGGGCTCACAGTTTTAATGACCATTTGACAGATGAGATACTCTCCCCCTTTTAGACTGTGAGCCCACTGTTGGGTAGGGACTGTCTCTATATGTTGCCAACTTGTACTTCCCAAGCGCTTAGTACAGTGCTCTGCACACAGTAAGTGCTCAATAAATACGATTGATTGATTAAGTGGCTTGCACAAGGTCACACAGCGGACAAGTGGTGGAGCCTGGATTAGAACTCACGTCCTCTGATTCCAAAGTCTCTTTCCACTAAGCCAAGCTGCTTTACCCGTCCTGCACCTAGGAAACTCTTCAGATGGGTGTCCTGCAATACTGGGCAAGGTAGATGAATTTGGAATCTGGAAATGGTTGGGCCTCTTCCATTGATCCCATAATGCTGAGCTCTTATGATTGAATCAGGGTGGTGTCTAGACAGTCTGCTCAGGTCTGGGCTGGGTTTAGGTGGTCCCATCAACCCTCTCTTCTTCTTCCGCCTTCCTGTCTTCTTGGGGCCTGGGGTGCAATAGTTGGGGTCCCACTAAATCAGAAATGAGTCCCCATAGCCAATATTGCCAGTAGGCTCATTTGGAATCCATGGACTTGGGTTTTTGTTCACTATTTAGATGATAATAATAATAATAATGGCATTTGTTAAGTGCTTTCTATGTGCAAAACACTGTTCTAAGCGCTGGCGGGGATACAAGGGGATCAGGTTGTCCCATGTGGGGCTCACAGTCTTAATCCCCATTTTTACAGATGAGGTAACTGAGGCTCAGAGAAGTTAAGTGACTTGCCCAAGGTCACACAGCAGACATGTGGCGGAGCCGGGATCAGAACCCATGACCTCTGACTCCCAAGCCCGGGCTCTTTCCGCTGAGCCACGCTGCTTCGTGCTTAACTTAGATGAGTTAAGCATTGTTGCCGACTTGTACTTCCCAAGCGCTTAGTACAGTGTTCTGCACACAGTAAGCGCTCAATAAATATTATTGATTGATTGACTGGAGGATGTCTAGTCCTTCAGTTCATTGTACTTAAACCAGTTCTGCTATTCCCCAACCCCATCTGCGACTAGATTTTATGGATGAAACCCTCGCACCTGTTCACTGAGATCCTCATGGTCGACTTTCCCTTGAGAGAGGGACTGTCAGCTGAGTTGTGGTTTCAAGGACAAAACTGCCCTTTGGGTAAAGGCTTGAATGTTTGACCTCTAATCATTACAGTGGCAGGATTCACTGTTGGAGGTCTAAAGGATGATTGGTTGTGTGACATCCTTGACTGATATAGTTTAAATTCCCCATCAGTCTCCCATCTAGACGCCCGCTCGGGATGTCATCAGGCAGTCCCCAAGCGCTTATTTCATATCCTGGCATTGGTGTGGTCAGACTGTGGATTCCGATTGTGGGAATTTCCTCTCAGGACTAGATTTCTAAGTGACACACTGTTGCAAGACTAGCTCCTTTCTAATAGTAGCAACATCTACTGTATCCCCATTTTGTTCAGTTCACTGCACTACTTGCTCGGGAAATACAGAATAACAAAGTAACTCATTCCCCGGGCACAAGGGGCTTACATTATGATTAAGGAGAGGAACATAAACATATCTACAACTATTGAACAAAATAAATTGAGCAAATCTATACACTTGAGACCTAAGGTGGTAAGAAATTCATTCATTCATTTAATCGTATTTATTGAGCGCTTACTGTGTGCAGAACACTGTACTAAGCATTTGGGAAGTACAATTTGGCAACATATAGAGACGGTTTCTACCCAACAGGGGGCTCATAGTCTAGAAGGGGGAGACAGAGAACAAAACAAAACATATTAACAGAATAAAATAGATAGAATAAATATGTACAAGTAAATGTGTTCATAAGTGCTAAAGTTGGCTGAAGGAATATGGCGCGTAGTGATGGGAAATTATTTCTAAATCATTATTGCTCTCCTTATATAGCTATCTATACAGATGGGAGGATAGATACCTCCCTGATGCCCTTCATACGAATCTTTGCTCTAGCATTCTGGTGTATTCCTACTTCCTGCTAATTAAACCCCTACATAACTGTTATTGCTCCTGACCACACACTGTGCATGGAAGCATTGGCACTTGGAACTCCTTGTGACAGCTAACCCGTGACAGAATAAAAGCACTAATGGATTTGTCGGAAAGCATTACCTTCAGTTCATCAACTAAGCATTCCTTCTGGCCTCCTTCACGGATTCTCCTCCGCTAAGAGATTCTCCTCTCAAGGAGGGAGCAGCTATTGAGAAGCTACGGTTTCCTAAACAATAGCACTGATAGGCCAAAGGCTATTTTCAGCTCCTGGCCTAAAAGAAATAGGCCAAGATAAATCTTTGGTGACAGTCTTCAGACCCTCTCACTTGATTGCCTTTATTTCAGGGTCTTGGTTCCGGTCCCCTCCGTAGGCTTCATTTGGTATTTCTAGACTGTGAGCCCACTGATGGGTAGGGACCGTCTCTATATGTTGCCAACTTGTACTTCCCCAGCACTTAGTACAGTGCTATGCACACAGTAAGCTCTCAATAAATACGACTGAATGAATGAATGAATCTCAGACCTCGGGGTGAGGAGAAAAGAGGATTCTATAGACACCAGACCTTAAACCAGGTCTGGTGAGGCAGTAAGCCAAATGCCCTTTGCAAGTTGGCTGCTACTCCTCCAGCTGGAGAATTTGAACTCTTCCAAGACTCCGGATAGCATTTAATGCCCCGAAAAAGTGAGTTTACTAGACTGGCTCCCAAGTATGTCAGAGGGACAGAAGCAGCGTGGCTCAGTGGAAAAGAGCCCGGGCTTTGGAGTCAGAGGTCATGGGGTTCAAATCCCGGCCCTGCCAATTGTCAGCTGTGTGACTTTGGGCAAGTCACTTCACTTCTCTGGGCCTCAGTTCCCTCATCTGTAAAATGGGGATTAAGACTGTAAACACCCTGTAGGACAACCTGATCACCTTGTAACCTCCCCAGCGCTTAGAACAGTGCTTTGCACATAGTAAGAGCTTAATAAATGCCATCATTATTATTATTATAGGGTGAATTCCCACCCAGAAGGTAGGCAGTTGGCATCCTGGGGGTAATAATAATAATGGCATTTATTAAGCACTTACTATGTGCAAAGCACTGTTCTAAGCGCTGGGGAGGTTACAAGGTGATCAGGTTGTCCCACAGGGAGATCACAGTCTTTCTCCCCATTTTACAGATGAGGGAACTGAGGCCCAGAGAAGTGAAGTGACTTGCCCAGAGTCACACAGCTGACAAGTGGCGGAGCCGGTACTTGAACCCATGACCTCTGACTCCAAAGCCCGGGCTCTTTCCACTGAGCCACACTGCTTCTCATCAGTTCACTCTTGGATTAGGCTGAGACCCTGAGCCCCGTGTGGGCTCACATGTGGGCAGTGTCTGACTTGATTCTCTTGTATCTACCTCAGTGCTCAGTACAGTCCTTGGCAGATAGTAAACACTCAACAAATATTACAGTTACTGTTATTAATATTATTCTAATATTATTTTCACCAGGATCAATGAATTTACAGGTTCACCATGAGGGGACCTGAGAACATGTAACTTCCCTGTGCCCGCCCTTCATGGGAAGAATACAGAACTGGGAGTCAGGAGACCTGGATTCTGATCCCTGCCCTTCCCCTTGCCTGCTGTATGGCCTTGGGCAAGTCACTTACCTTTTCTGTTCCCTCATCTGTAAAGTGGAGGTTAAATTCCTGTTCTCCCTCCTCCTCAGTTCATGGGCTCCATTTGGACAGGGATGGTGTGTGACCTGATTATCTCCTATCTACCCCAGGGTTTAAAGTTTAACACAGACCACAGTCACTGTTATTGTATTAATAATGATGGCATTTGTTAAGCGCTTACTATGTGCAAAGCACCGTTTTACCTTTGTGAAGGCCCGAGAGAGTCAGTCTGTCAATCTGGCAGGGGGCAAGGTGCTTCAGTGACATAGAATGGCCTGGAGATCTCTCACATTCTCATGAGGAAACAAAGGTGGTTGCAAGTAGCAGCTACGGAGTACTGTCTTTGCTTCCTGACTCTTAGTTCATTCATTCATTCAATCGTATTTATTGAGCGCTTACTGTGTGCAGAGCACTGTACTAAGCTCTTGGGAAGTACAAGTTTGCAACATATAGAGATGGTCCTTACCCAACAGCGGGCTCACCGTCTAGAAAGGGGAGACAGACAACAAAACAAAACATGTTAACAAAATAAAATAAATAGAATAAATATGTACAAGTAAACTAAATAGAGTAATAAATACGTACAAATGTGTACTTAGTAAGTTCTGCCATAGTCTTCTACCAGAGGACAAAAAGAGGCAGAGGATTAAGCACATGAATGGAAAGGAAATATAAGGCAGAAGGAAAGGCACTGTAGTCCCCGTTTTTTCCACCTCCTTGAAATGCTCTCCAACTTTGGGTTTACTCAGCTAGCTCTCCCCTACCTCTCTGGTCACTACTTTTAATTCACCGGCTATTTTTCCACCTCTCATTCCTTACCTGCGGGAGTCCTGGAAGCCTTTGAACCTCTAATATTAATCAGTGGTAATAACAATAATAATAATTGTGGTTTTTGTTACGCGCTTGCTATGCGCCAGGCACCGTACTAAGCGCTGGGGTGGACTCAAGCCAATCGGGTTGGACACGGTCCCTGTCCCTCCTGGGGCTCACAGTCTCAATCCCCATTTTGCAGCTGGGGCAACTGAGGGACATAGAAGTGAAGCGACTTGCATAAAGTCACAAGCAGACAAGCGGCAGATCTACGAGTAGAACCCATGACCGTCTGGCACACAGGCCTATGTTGTATCCACTAGGCCAAGTTTCTGAGCACTTACTGTGTGCACAGCACTGTACTCAGCGCTTAGTAAAATACAACACAAAAAGGCTAAGCACGTAGTACAGTGCTCTGCACACAGTAAGCGCTCAATAAATATGATTGAATGAATGGTAGACATGTTCCCTGCCCACGGAGAGCTTTCCCAGCTAATGCAAGAGAGACATTAATACAAGTGTTAGAACACTTATATATCCCATGAAATTCTTTCAGTCCACTACTGGGCTTTACCTGAACAGATATGGGATGTGACCCACCCGGGGAAATATGAGCTGGAAACCTACTATCTCAAGAATTGGAATGAGAGAGGAAAAGAATGTCTTTAGCAGTAGGGATGCAGCTCCTGACATTAATCATAGAGAGCACATCTTAAATTTGAAATGTCCTAGATCCCCACATTGTAATGAGGATTAATGTGACAATTGGGAGAGATGGGTTGGTAAATAAGAGTCTGTGTTTGTTGCCTCATTTCCTGCTGAGTAATGCAGTTTTGGGGACAACTCAAAAGGGATGCTACTAAATATTCTGGGTGATGATAAGGACCCATTACCTGTTTAGTTTTAAAACTACACATCAAGCAAAAACTTCTCACTCTCGGCTTCAAGGCTGTCCATTACCTCGCCCCCTCCTACTTCACCTCCTTTCTGTCCTTCTCCAGCCCAGCCCGCACCCTCCGCTCCACTGCCACTGCTAACCTCCTCACTGTACCTCGTTCTCGCCTGTCCCGCCATCGACCCCTGGCCCACGTCCTCCCCCTGGCCCGGAATGCCCTCCCTCTGCACATCCGCCAAGCTAGCTCTCCTGCTCCCTTCAAAGCCCTTCTGAGAGCTCACCTCCTCCAAGAGGCCTTCCCTGACTGAGCCCCCTTTTTCCTCTCCTCCTCCCCATCCCCCCCGCCCTACCTCCTTCCCCTCCCCACAGCACCTGTATATATGTTTGTACAGATTTATTACTCTATTTTACTTGTACATATTTACTATTCTATTGACTTTGTTAATGATGTGCATTTAGCTTTAATTCTATTTGTTCTGATGACCTGACACCCGTCCACATGTTTTGTTTTGTTGTCCGTCTCCCCCTTCTAGACTGTGAGCCCGTTGTTGGGTAGGGACCGTGCCTATATGTTGCCAACTTTGTACTTCCCAAGCGCTTAGTACAGTGCTCTGCACACAGTAAAAGCTCAATAAATACCATTGAATGAATGAATGAAACGGACCAGGAGTGGCCAAACTGCAGCTTGGGAGCCACATGTGGCTCTTCTTCACTTGCTGTGTGTCTCACCATAAGGAAATGATTTTGCCCTGGGAGTGAGTTGCAGGAATTTGCCTCTCCAGTCCTGTTTGCAGCTGCTGTGGCATCCCACCCCAGCCAGGAACAGGAAGAATGTTTTGTTCACTGCCCTCGCTTACCATCACCTCTTAGCCACCCAGAAATGTAGCACAGCTGTTTCTTGAGCTGCGGCTCTATGTTCTTCAGTTCGTGAGGCTTGACCACTCCTAGCCAAGGCCAGTGCTCCTTAACCTTTGTCTGACTGCGCCATACTCTCTGCACACCTGCCCTATTTATATCCATTAGGGGCCGGGGGCAGATGATAATATGAATGGAAACCAGCAGGACTAGCCGGGCATATGGAACCTCTGTGTTCCTCTCAGTCCCAGACTGAGTCCCCTTTTTTCTCTCCTCCTCTCCATCCCCCTGCCCTACCTCCTTCCCTCCTTCTAAACTGTGAGCCCACTGTTGGGTAGGGACTGTCTCCATATGTTGCCAGCTTGTACTTCCCAAACACTTAGTACAGTGCTCTGCACACAGTAAGCGCTCAATAAATACGATTGATTGATTCCCCTCCCCACAGCACCTGTACAGATTTATTACTCTATTTATTTTACTTGTACATATTTACTATTCTATTTGTTTTGTTAATGATGTGCATTTAGCTTCAATTCTATTTATTCTGACGACTTAACACCTGTTAGCATGTTTTGTTTTGTTGCCTGTCTCCCCCTTCTAGACTGTGAGCCCGTTGTTGGGTAGGGACCATCTCTATATCAATCAATCAATCATATTTATTGAGCGCTTACTGTGTGCAGAGCACTGTACTAAGCGCTTGGGAAGTACAAGTTGACAGCATATAGAAACGGTCCCTACCCAACAGTGGGCTGACAGTCTAGAAGGGGGAGACAGAGAACAAAACCAAACATATTAACAAAATAAAATAAATAGAATAGATACGTACAAGTAAAATAAATAAGTAAATAGAGTAATAAATATGTACAAACATACTATATGTTGCCAACTTGTACTTTCCAAGCACTTAGTACAGTGCTCTGCACACAGTAAGCACTCAATAAATACAATTGAATGAATGAATGAATGAGTGTTCATGGGAACACTCTCACTGGGGAAGATACTTGTGCTTTTCCAAGGAAGTCTGATCCAAAGTGCCTGAGATGCCCTGGAACCAACCATGCCTGATTTACCAGTTAGGTGCTTACTATGTTCCAAGCACTGAACTAAGCACTGGAGTAGAGACAAAACAATCTGGTCGGATACAGTACCTGTCCCGCATGGGGTTCCCAGTCTAATGGGGAGGAAAAAATGGTATATTCCCCATTTTACAGGTAAGGAAACTGAGACACCTAGTCGTGAAATGACTCTCCCAATTTGTTACGCAGCAGGCAGGTGGCAGAGCTGGGATTAGAACTCAGATCCTCCGACTCCTGTGCTAGCCACAGTGCTTCTAGAACAGTCCCAGGCTGTGGTAGGGGAAATTGAGATACTAAGGAGAGATGATGATATGTAGATAAACAGGGGAGTAGGGAATAAAACCAAAATTGGCTTTCATTCATTCATTCATTCAATCATATTTATTGAGCGCTTACTGTGTGCAGAGCACTGTACTAAGCGCTTGGGAAGTACAAGTTGGCAACATATAGAGACGGTCCCTACCCAACAGTGGGCTCACAGTCTAGAAGGGGGAGATAGAGAACAAAACAAAACATATTAACAAAATAAAATAAATGGAATAGATATGTACAAATAAAATAAATAGAGTAATAAATATGTACAAACATATATACAGGTGCTGTGGGGAGGGGAAGGAGGTAAGGCGAGGGGGAGGAAGGGGAGAGGAAGGAAGGGGATAAGTAAAATAAATAGAGTAATAAATTCGTACAAACATATCTGGGACAAGATAAGGCTGCAGACCTTTGTTGCCTCTCAGCAAGCTGATGAGAAGGATGTAAAGAGGTGGTAGAGCAGGGAGTAGAAATCTCCGTCACCTAAGCTTCTGACATCCTCAACAGGATACTTGCTTACACTTTTCACAAATAGTAGAAGGTCGATCGGCTATATTGGTTATATTTCAGCATCCCAGGGCTCACGCTGAACATTTTGGTAATCCTTAAGTCATCTGTTCACCGGAAGATGTACTGAATGTGTTGTAACATGTTCTTTCTCTGCCTCTAGGCTGTTCCTTCAGCCTTAGTGTACTGCAACTCTTCTATCTCTTAAGTAACACAGTTGTAGTCTGTTGCCGTTGTTGTTACTTACATGTGAGATAACCAGCCATCCGTCAGCAGCCATAAAGATATTGGATTGGAAAGCTCAAGTAGGTGGTTGATTTGAAATTAATGGAGCTTGGGGTTCTGGAAAGTAATTTGATACGGCCCGCCAGTGCTTCCGCTGATTTGCTAAAAGCTGAACAAGCCGCCTAAAGCTTTGCCTCCTTGCAAATCAATTTTTCATGTGGCAGTGGTACCCTCGGACTCCATTCTTGGTGCCATTTCCTCTTTCCAGACCTCAGTGATTTGATCATTAAATAGACCCCAGGAAGGATAGTGGATGGAGAGAGCGCAATGATTCAGAGCTAACTGCTTCTACATCCTTTTTTTATCCTGTGATGACAATGCAGCCTGAAGTTCTGCATCCAATTTTCTTTCCTCTTTTCCTTATTTTTTTTCCTGCCTTCTAAGTGATATTTAGATTTCCACCCGCGTGAAGTGGTTCAATAAAGCAAATATATGAGGGCGCGCTGAGAGAGAATTTTTTGTTTGTATTTTATGGTAGTTGTTCAGCACTGTGTCAGGCACTCTACTAAATTCTGGTTTCACTTTTTTAATTTACTTGCTGGATATCTCAAATCCCAGCTCCTTGCGTTGTAGAATGCGGATGAAGGACTTTGAATGAGTCCTTATTCTTGTGAAGAAGTCCTCAGTGGGAGAGCTGATGCCCATTTAGTGAGCTTGTAGTCTAAATAAAGGGGACAGTAGGATTGGCAAGAATTTTAGGGGAAAGAGAGAGTTACTGCCCTTTATTTTCAAAGCTTATTTTTGCAGCCTTTAGCAGGATTAGGCTAACCCATGTGATCAGAATGTATTTGCTTGAAGGAACTCTCTGGGATAGTGGGGCAGATCTTTTTGTCATCTGAGAGTCCTTCCGGCAAGATTCTAGGCCTTGGAAAGGACCTCAAGAATCTGGTTTTCACTTTCCCTCTCTCTGCAGGTTCTACTCATTTAGGATATCAAGCTCACAGAAATTTAGTAGTTCTAGGTAAAGAAAAATGAGCAGTCATGTGAAAAAAAACAAATTCACAGACCAATACAAGCGAATCAGCAGCAGGGATTTGGGATGGAAATAAGGCAGAATTTCCCTGCTGCCAATGTTGTGAAATGAGTTGCCAAATGAATTTAGGGAATTCTTCTTCCTCAAGATCTTTTTTGAGCATGGGAGAAATTCTCCTTTGCTTCTCTTGGCTGTAAACTCATTATGGGCAGGGAACGTGTCTGCTAATTCCGTTGTATTGAACTCTCCCAAGAGCTTAGTACAGTACTCCGCGTACAGTAAGCACTCAATATAAGAGCTAACTGCTTCTACATCTTTTTTTTCCTGTGATGACAATGCAGCCTGAAGTTCTGCCTCCAATTATCCTTCCTCTCTTCCTTATTTTTTCCTGCCTTCTAATTTGGAATTTAGGTTTCATTTGTGCAGGAGGGCTTTCTAGAGAGGTGATTCTTAACAGTCCTTGCCCTGCAGCTGCTTCATGCTTTTATGACACTGTTCGGTTGTAGCTAGTGTAAGGTGCTGGTGGTGCCCAGCAATGGAAATCTGGAAGGGACTTCACACCAGAGATCACCCCATGTCCATCTGCCAGGGATTAAGGAGGCCCTCACTTAGGATTTCTGGGTGGCACTTGCAGCATTTAGGGGGCCAGAAGTTAGGGGAGTGGAGCGATAAGGCCGTTTATTTGTTGCAGGTGCCTCTTTTGATTCCTGTGGGGCATCTCTGAACGGGAAGTCTTGGGAAATGGCCTTTTTCACCCAACAGCTGAAGTGGCCCTGGTCTGAGGCATTCGAGCCCTTTACCGCTATTGTCATTGGCTTCACCCCTGCCATTGACTAGCAGACTGTCATCCTCCTTAGGGGGAGAAAGAAACCAAGACCCTGAGCTGTTAAATACTCCAGCCAAGGTCAAAAACTCCATCAGGGACTAAAAGTCACCTTGCTTTCGGTTACAATCTCTAGTCCCCAGACTGGAGTTAATTTCAGAACTGAGCTTGTCGGCGCTGTCGGCCTCTGACTATGAATACATTTGAATTCATACAGAGTTCACTTCACTCGGAGGTGAGACAGAAGCAAGTTGGTTTCCTGAATAATTTTATTTAGTTCATCAAAATGGACATACTTCGGGCCAAATGAAGTAATTTATAACTTCATCTGATTACTTGGAGACCCTTGGTTCAGCCTCCCGGAGAGAATTTGCAGCTGTACTCCACAGGGCTTGGATGGCTGAGATTGTCCTGGAGAAGCCATTTAAGCAAAACGGCTTAAGGTACCGGAAAGCCAACCTTTAAGGAGATTATCTCATTAATTCTGACCTCTGAAGCGCTCTGATGTTGCGTGAAAGTCACAGGGAGGGCAGTAACAAGGCCATAAGGACTTGATCTCTCTACCTCCCACCCACCACCAAGCAGGACATCCTTGCTTCTTCCAGGAGAGTGGGCCGGAGTCTGGAAAGATGCAAAATGTTCCTGAGGCCCTAAAGCTGTGTGAAAGTTACAGGCTAGCTCTGTTCCTTAATCCCATGTTCCCTGCCTCTGCTAGCTGTTCGGTTTCTTTCTCTTGCCGGTATGATCCTTGAACAAGATGTTTCTGAGAGTACTGTAAAGTAGTTTTAATTTCTGCTACTAGAATTTAATTTCTCTAGGTGTGTTGTCTTCTCTGCTAAATGTTAAATTCCGTGAGGTCAGGGATTGCATTTTTGCAAACCCTGCTGCTAGATTGTAAGGTTCTTGGTGGTAGATATTGTGTCTACCAGATCTGTTGTACTTTGCATGTAGTAAGCGCTCAGTAAATACCATTGATTGAACTTTAGCGTTCTCTGTAGTGCCCCACAACTCCTAAAGTGGTATTCTCCACATCCTAGGCACACAATTAATACTTGATGATGAAAGAGCACAGGCCTTGGGAGTCAGAGCTCCTGGGTTCAAATGCTGGCTCTGCCAATTGCTTGCTGTGTGACCTTAGGCAAGTCACTTAACTTCTCTGTGCCTCAGTTTCCTCAACTGTAAAGTGGGGATTCGATGCCTGCTCTCCCCCTTATTTTGTAAGATCGTTGTGGGCAGGAAATGTATCTGTTTTTTGTAGTATTGTACTCTCCCAAACACTTAATTCAATGTTCTGCACACACTAAGCTCTCAATAAATATGATTGACTAACTGACTGACTTTGAGCCCCCAGGCAGGACAGGGACTGTGTCCGATCTAATTAAAGTGCACCTACCCCAGGGCTTAGAACAGTGTTTGGTACATAGCAAGCACTTAACCAGTACCATAAAACAAATAATGATGATGATGAGGGAGAAAAGTAATCACATCCCCCACCTGGAATGTGGTGTACAAAAGACATGTCTAAAAGGTAGCCCTGGAATTTGTGTATAGGGCCTCTTTCCTTGATGTAACCATCCTTCTCCAACTCTGTGCATGTGGATGGGTAACACAAGCACATAATTCTGAAAACCACAAAACCACCACTCTGTCTGATCTTTTTTGCCCGTCCCTTGGAGTGCTGACTTGATTTCCTAAATTAGAGTTCACAATCTCTGAGCCAGCTCCTGCAGGAGAAGAAATTATTTCCCCACACCCTTCTAAAACTAGAATTTCTTTAAGCAAGCACTCACGAACACAGTATCTGTGTTCTAATCCCGGCTCTGCCATATATCCGCTGTGTGACCATGGGCATGTCACTTCACTTCTCTGTGCCTCAGTTACTACATCTGCAAAATGGAGATTCATTCATTCATTCAATCGTATTTATTGAGCGCTTACTGTGTGCAGAACACTGTACTAAGTGCTTGGGAAAGTACAATAAAGTAATAATGAGAGACAATCCCTGCCCACAGCGAGCTCACAGTCTAGAGAAGCAGCGTGGCTCAGTGGAAAGAGCCCGGGCTTTGGAGTCAGAGGCCATGTGTTCGAATCCCGACTCTGCCACATGTCTGATGTGTGACCTTGGGCAAGTCACTTAACTTCTCTGAGCATCAGTTACCTCATCTGTAAAATGGAGATTAAGACTGTGAGCCCCAAGTGGGACAACTTGATCACCTTGTATCCCCCCAGCACTTAGAACAATGCTCTGCACATAGTAAGCGCTTAATAAATGCCATTATTATTATTATTATTATTATTATTAGAGAAGATTGACTATGAGCCCTATTTGGGACAGGGACTGTGTCCAACCTGATTTTCTTGTAACTACCCCAGTGCTTAGTACAGTGCCTGACACATAGTAAGCGCTCTACAAATATCATTAGAAAAACAAACCAATATGGATTGTTGCAGCGAGGGAGAGCATCAGTTGGAGCAAATTAAAAAAAAATGTGAGCCGCATCCCCAGTGATCACATCAACATACTCTGGTGGGAATTTCTGGCCTTCCTCCCAAGGGAACTGGCTCTTCACATAGCTTTAGGGAGACTCATTTATTTATGGGTTCATTTGATTGAGTAGTCAAAATAGGAGTTCTTAAGTTATTAAACGCTGTTAATAATTCAGTAACGGTAGTTCCTACCAAAGCCCTCCTGCATGTATTATTTAGTCCTTGTGAAACATGGAGGTGCAAGTTTTGTCCTTCCCATTTTGAAAGGGGAAAAACTGAAGCACAGAAAGACTAGGTCACATAGTTATGTCCGTGGCTAGCCCTAGCCAGGGCTAGGCTACCCAGTAGTGGCTCTAGAGCCAGTCAACAATCCTGACACACACTTCTTGTCCACTCTCCCACCTACAAGTGCTCTTCGTAATGGGCCATGCCCTACCCTGCCCTCTAATAACACAGTAAGCGCTCAATAAATACAACTGAATAATAACTCCTTGTAGTAGGACTAAGTACTCTAAGGGCCCCCTAAATGGCAGAGGTGCAGAGAGGGGAGCTGTAGTGGAAGAAACCATATTATCCGATGGCAGGCATGGGAGGCTGTTGGAAAAAGCTGGCCCAGGGGAACTCTGAGGAGGAGAGTCACAGGAGGGTAGGCGACAGATGCATTCATTCATTCATTCAATCGTATTTATTGAGCGCTTACTGTGTGCAGAGCACTGTACTAAGTGCTTGGGAAGTACAAGTTGCCAAAATACAGAGACGGTCCCAGCTTTAGAGAGCCAACTCTGCTCCCTAAAGCTGCGTCTGTCTCCCTGGCCCTTCTGTCAGTCCTTTCTGAAACTCCTCGGCCAGCCGGCTACTCAACTCTTTTCCTGTTCCCTGGGGAAAGTGGCAGAATGGGTTTGGACTAGCCAAGGCTTTTAATAATGACATTTTTAATAATTAAGTGCTTACTACGTGCAATGTTCTAAGCACCGGGGAGGCTACAGAGGTGATCAGGTTGTCCCACAGTCAATCCCCATTTTACAGATGAGGTAACTGAGGCCCAGAGAAGTGAAGTGACTTGCCCAAAGTCACACAGCTGGCAATTGGCGGAGCCGGGATTTGAACCCATGACCACTGACTCCAAAGCCCTTGCGCTTTCCACTGAGTCACGCTGCTTCTCACCCTTGTCACCCTTGCTGCTTTTAATATTGCAGAGATCACTCAATTAGTAGGCAGCCATGAAAATTAGCCCTGGCCCACATGCAAGATGGACCAGTCATCTGGTTTTACCCCAGACGGTCTGGTATTGAGGCAGTCTTACTTAGTATGGGTATAGCACGGGATGCGTTTATCTGTGGTAATTTTGTTTTAAGGCCCCAGCCTCCCTCCTCTGCAGCTCAGAAGACCAACCTACGTTCAAAGGGATTTGGGAAGGGAAAACAAAGACTTTGGAGAGTATGCATTGAGGGTGCAATTTACACAAGAGGCTTTGGGTCGAATTAAGGCTGTGCCCGGGCACCCTTAGCTCTTCGTGGCTCAGTGGAAAGAGCCCGGGCTTTGGAGTCAGAGGTCACGGGTTCAAATCCCAGCTCTGCCAACTGTCAGCTGTGTGACTTTAGGCAAGTCACTTCACTTCTCTGTGTCTCAGTTACCTCATCTGGAAAATGGGGATTAAAACTGTGAGCACCCCCCCCCCCCCCCCGGACAACCTGATCACCTTGTAACCTCCCCAGCGCTTAGAACAGTGCTTTGCACATAGTAAGCGCTTAACAAATACCATCCTTATTATCTACCTCCACCTAGCCGGAGGTTGATTTATGACTTGCTAATGAGCCACATCCCCAATGATTGACAGCCAACATAAAGCAGTGTAACATGGGCATTTAGCCTAGCTTTCCTGGAATCTATTTGTTTATGCAAAATGGTGGTTATGACGTTGTACTATGCAGTGTGCACAGTGAAGTGCAAGTGGTATTGACCTAAAAAACCGTTAATCTCTGCTGGCTCTCTTTCTGGTACGCTTTTGTTTGAGATTTCACGGGAATCTGTGTTTGTGGGAAATTTGGGGGCTTTTAGCTGCAAACAGTGTCCTCTTGGGGAACAGAAGGAGAAAGGGGTAGGTCCGGAGGGAAGAGAGGGATGTGGTAAGTGCAGGAAGGCCAACGAGAATTTTGTAATCAAAACAAGGAGAGGCAGAACCAAAAAAAGACTCCCAAGAAACACAGTGAAAGGATAGGGATAATAGCCTGTTGTTGGGTAGGGACCGTCTCTATATGTTGCCAATTTGTAATAATAATAATAATAATAATGGTATTTGTTAAGCGCTTACTATGTGCAAAGCACTGTTCTAAGCACTGGGGGGATACAAGGTGATCAGGTTGTCCCACATGGGGCTCACAATCTTAATCCCCATTTTACAGATGAGGTAACTGAGGCACAGAGAAGTTAAGTGACTTGCCCAAAGTCACACAGCTGGCTATTGGCAGAGCCGGGATTTGAACCCGTGACCTCAGACTCCAAAGCCCATGCTCTTTCCACTGAGCCACGCTGCTTAGTACAGTGCTCTGCATATAGGAAGCTCTCAACAAATACGATTGAATGAATGAATGAATTATATTTGATGCTCTTCCACCTAGGACGTGATCCACCCAGATGCCAGGTTTCTGACCTGGAAACTCCTGTTAGGTATTTTCCAAACTCTCACAAATACTTTCCCATTGCTGTCAATTTTAGCAGTTTTTTTTTTTTATTACTAGCAATCCTTACTAGTAATATAATTTATTAAGCACTTACTTTATGCAGTGCACTGTACTAAGCCCTGGAGATGACTGAGTTCTATGCGGGCTGGGTATTCAGAGACTGATAAGAAAAGCATAAATTAAATTCTCATTTGCCAGCTTGTTTTTCACAGAACATTTCACCTCGTTTCAGTAGATGCTCTGCTGTCTGTCGGTAACATTCAAAGAGCTCGTTGCCTTGCCAGAGCGGTATCATTCCAAATTCCATTTCATGCATTGGGATTGCATGTGATATTGCATGAACACAGATTTGCAGTTAGTAGGACACTCCTTTAGGCACATTCATTGTGGGGGGGCATCTTAGGGCGGCCGAGGAATCCAACAAGGATGTGGCCAGTTTTCATTATGACATAGACGGGGCCACCCGCAGACCGAAGCTTCGCACCATCACAACTGGTGTCAGATCCCCCGGGAAGCAGTCAGAAATCTGGGAACTCTCCTGCAGGTCAAGGAAAGGCCCAACCAAAGGCCGCAAAATGTTCCTACGTGCCCTGACAGATTTTGTTTCCTCAGTGTCGTTAACCCCCTCAAAGATCCACCGGCTCTGTGTTATTGCTGCTAATTACAAAGTGAAAAGAACCTCGGAGAAAGTAAAGCCAGTCGGAAGACTTGTGACCAATGTAGACACTTTTTTATGGTATTTGTTAAACGCTTACTATGTGCTGGGGTACGGTACCAAGTGCTGGGGTAGATGCAAGGTAATCAGGTTGGACCCTAGTCCCTGTCCCGCATGGGGCTCACGGCCTTAAGCCCCATTTTACAGATGAGGTAACTGAGGCACAGAGAAGTGAAGTGGCTTGTCCAAGGTCACACAGTAGACAAGTGGCAGAAGCAGGATTAGAACCCATACCCTGACTCTTGGGCCCATGCTCTATCCATTGGACCCCACTGCTACATTCTAAGCCCACTGTTGGGTAGGGACTGTCTCTAAATGTTGCCAACTTGTACTTCCCAAGCGCTTAGTACAGTGCTCTGCACACAGTAAGCGCTCAATAAATGCGATTGATGATTGCTGAACTAAATCCAGGAGCCAACATCCTCAGGCTTCAGGAAGTAGTGGTGGTTCTTGCTTTATTAAGGATAGCCTTTGACCCCATGTATCTCCAATATTCCCGCCGAGGCAGCAGACTCGGTCCCAGTGCAACAGACTGGAAGAGGAAAACTGAGCTAATCCAGTCTGGCAGGCTCCAGAGAGGGCCTCGTCATCTATCCGGGCGCTTTTGCCATGGAGGCTTCCTCGGTTTTGTTCCCCACGGTGCCATAAATGAATGCATCAGCTGACCAATTCAGTCCGTTTCCCCAACTATAAAATGGAAAATGGCCTACCCTTGCTGCCCTCATGGTTGATGTGAGAGTTCATGTTGGAAGAGCCCTAAGAAACTGTTAGGAGAAAAGTTTTGTGCTTACCCGCAGGGTCTTTTTGATGGCCTCCCCATAAAGAGGATGGAGAATAATCTTCCCTCCTCTCATCATCATCATCATCATCAGTCGTATTTATTGAGCGCTTACTGTGTGCAGAGCACTGTACTAAGCGCTTGGGAAGTACAAGTTGGCACTCTCTTCAGTTCTCCCAGCCACCCACAGCCTATGTAGCCACCACCCTCGAAAGGTACAGTGTCTCCTCACTTCCTTGACTAGCTAGGAACCCAATTTGGCCCTGATCCCAGGGAAATCGCTCCCTTCATTAATAATAATAATAGCATTTATTAAGCACTTACTATGTGCAAAGGACTGTTCTAAGCTCTGGGGAGGATACAAGGCGATCAGGTTGTCCCATGTGGGGCTCACAGTCTTAATCCCCATTTTACAGATGAAGTAACTGAGGCCCAGAAAAGTTAAGTGACTTGCCCAAGGCCACACAGCTGACAATTGTCAGATCCGGGATCTGAACCCATGACCTTTGACTCCAAAGCCCGTGCTCTTTCCACTGAGCCACGCTGCTTCTCTTTTAATAATAATAATAATAACAATAGCATTTATTAAGCACTTACTATGTGCAAAGCACTGTTCTAAGCACTGGGGAGGTTACAAGGTGATCAGGTTGTCCCATGGGGGGGCTCACAATTTTAACCCCCGTTTTATAGATGAGGTAACTGAGGCACAGAGAAGTTAAGTGACTTGCCCAGAGTCACGCAGCTGACAGCAGAGCTGGGATTTGAACCCATGACCTCTGACTCCAAAGCCCGGGCTCTTTCCACTGAGCCACGCTGCTTCTCCCTATCCTCCCATCCTGCTGCCATCCTATTGCCTGACAGTACAACTGTATGGCAACAAAGTTAGTGGGCAGAGCCCTGGACCCTGAGAGCAGGTTCTGTTCTTCCTCGGCTCCGTGACTTCAGGCCAATCACTTATCCTCACTGCGCTTTCAGTGTCGTTTCTACCAAATGAGGTGAGTAGCAGGGTGGTTCAGTGGAAAGTGCACTGAATTAAGTGTTTGAGAGAGTACAATACTACAAAAAAACAGACACATTTCCTGCCCACAACGATCTTACAAAACAAGGGGGAGAGCAGGTATCAAATCCCCACTTTACAGTTGAGGAAACTGAGGCACGGAGAAGTTAAGTGACTTGCCTAAGGTCACACAGCAGTGGGAGCCAGAGATCATGGGTTCTAATCCCAGCTCCGCCGCATGTCTGCTGTGTGACCTTAGGCAAGTCACAACTTCTCTGAGCCTCAGTTACCTCATCTGTAAAATGGAGATTAAGACTGTAAGCCCCACGTGGGACAACCTGATCATCTTGTATCCCCCAGTGTTTAGAACAGTGCTTTGCACATAGTAAGTGCTTAACAAATGCCAAAAAAAAAAAGTAATGCACACCCCTCCCTGGACCGTACAGACAGATTCTCTATCTGGAAAGAAGAGAATCTGGAAAGTATTTGCAATTTTCCAAGATGCGTGTTGAAGAAATGGAGTGAAAGGCTTGAATCCTTCTTATTAATGGTAAAAGCCAGTCAAACTATGCCTACTAGTTTAATGAAGGTAGTTCTTTGCTTCAAAACACAGCGGTTTTTTTAATGAATTCTTTTGTTTGGCATTTCCTGATTGTAGCTGGAGAATACAGCTTCCTAGAGCCAAGAGACTAATATTACACAGTACATTAAATCCCTACCCTTAGGAGCTTTCCAGATGAATCATTTGTAATTCTAGTTTTTATAATGTTGTGGCAGATGAAGCTTGTTAAGATGTTTTATTGGCTGGGCCCTTGAGTTCCACAAAGAGTCTATGTGTCCTGCCTGGATTCCTTTCCTACCCTTGACCCCCTCACCCCCATTCTTTTTTGTTTTTTTACTGGTATTTGTTAAGTACTTACTATGTACCAGGCACTGTACTACGGGTAAATACAGGATAATCAATTGGCTTGGATACAGTCCCTTTCTCACATAGGGCTCACAAGCTTAATTCCCATTTTACAGATGAGGTATCTGAGGCACAGAGAAGTTAAGAGACTTGCCCAAGGTCACACCCCAGACAGGCATCAGAGGTGGAATTAGAACCCACAACTTCCAGGCTTGTGCTCTTTCTCCCCCCCACCCCCCCTTTTAGACTGTGAGCCCACTGTTGGGTAGGGACTGTCTCTATGTGTTGCCAATTTGTACTTCCCAAGTGCTTAGTACAGTGCTCTGCACATAGTAAGCGCTCAATAAATACGATTGATGATGATGATGATTAGGCCATGCTACTTCTTACTCAAGGTTTTCATAGTAATAATAATAATGATGATGATGATGATGATGATGGTATTCATTAAGCACTTACTCCATGCCAAGCACTGTTCTAAGAACTGGGGTAGATACAAGGTAATCAAGTTGTCCCCCGTGGGGCTCACAGTCTTAATCCCCATTTTACAGATGAGGTCACTGAGAGACAAAGAAGTCAAGTGACTTGCCCAAAGTCACACAACAGACAAGTGGCGGAGCCGGTATTGGAACCCAGGTTCTTCTGCCTCTCGGGCCCATGCTCTATCATCTAGCCCACACTGCTTCTATTATTATTTTATTATTATAACTCTCCATTCTGAAGTCCAAGATGCATACTCCATTCGAAGGCAGAGCCAAGTTGGGTTGGGAGAGACTCATCTTGCAGGGAAGGAAATACCTTGGGGGGCAGTTTGACAAAATGTAAAGCATCTGAAGCAGCAGATAAAATATAAAGCATTTTACCTACCTGTTGATCTAGCGGGTGAGAGACTGAAATGCCATCAGGGCAAGTTCTTGGGTCAGGTTCCGAGGCAGGACCAGTGTTGGGGACTTGCTGCTGAACAACCTGGCGACAGCAAGAATTAGGTTGGTGCTGGGTAACGTAGATTCTCTACATAGAATAATGGTTAAAAATAGAAGTTTCTGCTGGGAAATTCAGTTGGATCTATACCTCTTCCTAGCCTAGACATGCAATCAGATTTATTGATCTCAGGGTAGTAAATGTGCAGGAAAATGTTCTCTATTTGCAATATCTTCTGAGTTCTTTTATCTGCAGTGAGGGATTTCTTGGGAAAGTCGGTCTTCTTTCCAGCGTCTCTCAGTTTGTTCGTTCACGCAACACTGCATTCCACGCTATACTTTCAGAGCTGTGGATTATGACTCATTTGGAGGTCTGGAAGGATTGCTCCCCAGTTAATTTCCAACACCCCAAGTCATATCAATACTTTCAGAGCTGTGGATTATGACTCATTTGGAGGTTTGGAAGGATTGCTCCCCAGTTAGTTTCCACCACCCCAAGTCATATCAATCCACCATCTCTAAGTCTTGTGAATGTATATATAATAACAATTCTATTGGTATTTGTTAAGGGCTTACTATGTGCCAAGCACTGTTCTAAAAGTTGGGGTAGATACAAGGTAATCAGGTTGGTCCCCCGTGGGGCTCACAGTCTTCATCCCCATTTTACAGATGAAGTAACTGAGGCACAGAGAAGTGAAGTGACTTGCCCAAAATCACACAGCAGACAAGTGGCAGGGCCAGGATTAGAACCCATGACCTCTGACTCCCAAACCCAGGCTCTTTCCACTAGCCACGCTGCTTCTTCAGCGGGTGTGTGTGTATTTCATCGTACTTTCAATTATTTATTCCGATCACTCTGTAAATATTTCAGTGTTTGTCTCCCTCAGAGTGTAAAGTCCTTGGGGGCAAAGAATGTTCTAAGCACTGGGGTAGATACGAGGTAATCAGGTTGTCCCACGTCGGGCTCACAGTCTTCATCCCCATTTTCCAGATGAGGTAACTGAGGCACAGGGAAGTGAAGTGACTTGCCCAAAGTCACACAGCTAAGTGGCGAGGTCAGGATTAGAACCCTTGACCTCTGACTCCCAACCCTGGGCTCTTTCCACTAAGCCACGCTGCTTTCTCTCTCTCTCTCCTCTGCTATTTGGGGAAGAAGAGCTAGGATGGGATTCATTCATTCATTCAATCGTATTTATGGAGCGCTTACAGTGTGCAGAGCACTGTACTAAGCGCTTGGGAAGTACAAATCGGCAACATATAGAGACGATTCCTACCCAACAACGGGCTCACAGGGGTAAGCCTATGGGGTGACAGCGTCCAGGGGGTCAGAGATTGGGGGCTGCAGTCAGAGGGGACTGGGCAAGGGTCAGAGGGCAGGAGCTGAGGCCATAGGGGGATGAGGAACGCTGAAGGAAGTCCTCACCATTAATAGGGCCCCGGCTGCCTCGGTGGCTCAGCCTGTGGCTTGGAGGAGGCCGTGCTGCTCCCTGAACCTCCCGCTCGGATCCCAGGGATCTGCCCAAGACTGGTTTCTGGGCCTGGACCATAATTGAAGGCACCTCGAGGGATGATGAAATTTCAGAGTCACTTGTAATCAGTTCATGAGCAGATTCTCCCTGCGCTTGGGCCGGCTCCAGTTGCTCTTCAGTGAGCAATAGCTTTAGTCAAGTAACAGTGCCAGAGTTGCAGCCTGAAGGAGTTTATGCACCTTCCGTGTGTAAATAATTACCAACTCAGCATAGTTTAAGCACAGGGAGACTCTGGCTCTCTATGAACTGACCGCCCCTGGTGACCAAGTGCTAAACACGGAGCGGACTGTATGGATGACAAGCTGGCAGAGCTCAGCAGAGAACCCTTGCCAGAACCAGCAACTCTCTGACGAATTCATACAGCTGCTTCCAAGGACAGTTAATTTTCCTAGGCCTTTCCAGTTTTGCCATCCCTCAGCTTCCTCAGCCTCTTAGGCATTCATTCCTTTATTTTTTGTAAAGCTTTGCCAAAGTCAGAATACTATGAGGTGACCTTGAAAACAGAAACAGGCCCTGTCTGGGGCAAACGCATCAGCACTTCAAGAAACCACCTTTCACATGAACACAAGAGTTCCGCACGTTGATTGTAAGGCAGTCCCTTTCATTCAGGCCATTGTTTTTAATTTGGGTGTTTTTTTTAAAAAATAATATTGGTAAAATACTTACTAAGTGCCAGGCATTGTACTAAGCGCTAAGGAGTACTAAGCAGTCAGAGGTCGTGGGTTCTAATCCAACCTCTTCCACTTGTCAGCAGTGTGACTTTGGGCAAATCATTTAACTTCTCTGTGCCTCAGTTACCTCATCTGTAAAATTGGGATGAAGACTGTGAGCCCCCTGTGGGACAACCTGATTACCTTGTATCTGCCACAGCGCTTAGAATACTGCTTGGCACATAGTAAAGGCTTAACAAATACCGTCATTATTATTATTATTGTTATTATTATTACTAAGCATTGGGGTAAATACAAGCTAATCAGGTTGGACATAGTTCACTGGTTCCAAAGCAGCAACTTATTAGTGGTAGCTTTTGGTGTCCCCCATCAGATCATAAATCCTGGACTTTGCTGACGTTAAGCACTCAATAAATAAAGAATATGATGAGAAGGAGGATGATGCGGATTCCCCCCATTACACCCCCTTAAAGATAGCTCTGATGATGCCAACACTCTTCTGATGCATTGGGTGGCTTCTTGGTCTTGACTGGACTGAATTTTTGGCCTGGTGAAGGACAGCCCACTGTTGGGTAGGGACTGTCTCTATATGTTGCCAACTTGTACTTCCCAAGCGCTTAGTACAGTGCTCTGCACACAGTAAGTGCTCAATAAATACAATTGATTGATTGATTGACAGGGGGTGGACTCTAGTCTCCTCAAACCCAGGGCTGATTGGCTCCACTAAATTAGGGGAATTTCTAAGAACTCTCCAAATGAATGGTTTGCAGCATGGTCAAAAGACAAAGGGGAATGTGAAAGATAGTCTGTTTAGCAGCGATTTTTATAACTGAATTAAATAGCACCCTAGTTAACAGTTTTCAAAAGCTGCTGCCGAAATGGCCCCGGCAAAGCCCTGATTCACAGATCTCCTAAGCAGCACTTAGGCCTGCCCAGTAGATATCCAGGTGCCAAAGTGCCTGTTTGCAAGTGCAGATAATCATTCTCTGTATGGTCACTATTTGTTGGGTCAACTTTTTATAGCCAAGAGCCTTAAGCAGGAAGAAGCAGTTTGGCCAGAACATCTTAGGCTGATGTGAGGTGGTGCCTGGTAGGAGGGGATTTCTACTTTGAGAGAGAGTGAGGACCACAGAATCCTGAAGCCAAAAGTGGAGCCACACCCCTGCTCAGTTCGGACTATCTCCTGCCTCCTGACATCGTCTCAGGTCCCGTCATCTTTGTCCCTTTCACTTCACCGGGGTAGGGACCCTCAATCACCCCTCAACATGGTGCTAATCTAAAGGGATTTTACTGAACAGGACGATGATGCGACTCCTGCTCCCAAGGAGTCTGCAACTCAGGGAAAGGGGGGAGCGAGAGAAGCAGCGTGGCTCAATGGAAAGAGCATGGCTTGGGAATCAGAGGTCACGACTTCAAATCCCGGCTCTGCCAATTGTCAGCTGTGTGACTCCCTTCAAGGCCCTGCTGAGAGCTCACCTCCTCCAGGAGGCCTTCCCAGACTGAGCCCCTTCCTTCGTCTCCCCCTCGTCCCCCTCTCCATCCCCCCATCTTACCTCCTTCCCTTCCCCACAGCACCTGTATATATGTATATATGGTTGTACATATTTATTACTCTATTTATTTATTTATTTATTTATTTCACTTGTACATTTCTATCCTATTTATTTTATTTTGTTGGTATGTTTGGTTCTGTTCTCTGTCTCCCCCTTTTAGACTGTGAGCCCACTGTTGGGTAGGGACTGTCTCTATGTGTTGCCAATTTGTACTTCCCAAGCGCTTAGTACAGTGCTCTGCACATAGTAAGCGCTCAATAAATACGATTGATTGATTGATTGACTTTGGGCAAGTCACTTCACTTCTCTGTGCCTCAGTTCCCTATTTTACTTGTACATATCTATTCTATTTATTTTATTTTGTTAATATGTTTGGTTTTGTTCTCTGTCTCCCCCTTCTAGACTGTGAGCCCACTGTTGGGTAGGGACTGTCTCTATATGTTGCCAACTTGTAATTCCCAAGCGCTTAGTACAGTGCTGTGCACACAGTAAGCACTCAATAAATATGATTGATTGATTGATTGACTGTGAACCCCACATGGGACAACCTGATCACCTTGCATCCTCCCCAGCGCTTGGAACAGTGCATTGCACATAGTAAGCGCTTAACAAATGCCATCATCATCCTTATTATTATTATCCAGACAGAACAGCCATAGTCTGGCACATAGTAAGCGCTTAACACATACCATAAAAAAAAATAAAATGTGAAACTTGGTGGGACTCCACCCCTCATTCTGCTTTTTTGTGGTGGAGGTTTTTTTTTCACTAGCATCTTCCCTTTTGTCTTAATTCGGAGATAGAAAACCAGGCTCCTCAGAATCTTAATGATAGGCACTGATGTAGGGGATTTCTTTGGGATTATGAAAAATCACATTTGCGCAGCGTTGTTTGAGGAATTCATTATCTATATCATTATGAATAATGTTATGGCAAAAATAGGACCAATGTAGTGCATTACTCTTAGTGATATAAATTACCCTTAATGGAGGAGGGCCCCGCTCTCATCAATACTGATGCAGTGGTGTCATCAATTTAATAGTGGAGTGTTAAGGACCATTAAACCGAGCACTGTTTGCTATACCATTATTTATAATAGTGCCCAAGAGTAACATGTAATTAACTCCATGACTGATTGACGAAGTAAATTGCAGGGTAATCAATCATATTGTATAAACACTTGTCACCATGACAAGCAGGGTGTAGAGTCTGGCATGACACACTTCTTCTTATTAATTCTGATGGTTGGGGCTGGTTGTAGAATGAAAACAGGCATCACCTACATCTTCGGTTCACTTTATGCTTTTCTCCTTCCATCCCCTGTGTACAACTTTGTACGCACTCCTCGCTTTCCTTTTTGTGTTGGCCTTTGTAGGGAAAATAATCCCTCTTCCCTTTCACTCTTTCATTCATTCAATTGTATTTATTGAGCGCTTACTGTGTGCAGAGCACAGTACTAAGCGCTTGGGAAGTACAAGTCGGCAACACGTAGAGACGGTCCCTTCCCAACAACGGGCTCACAGTCAAGAAGGTCACAGTCACACTCTTCCAACATGGACATCTCTACAGGTAACAGTTCCACACATCACAGTCTTTTTTTTTTCCTAAGGGGTGGAGAGTTCCTCATTCACTTTTTTCTTCCTTGTTGGCTCCTTTCTTCTTTGGCTAGTCTTTTTCACATAACCCAGAAGTTTCTATTGTCTAATGGAATAGTATTCTATTGTGACAAGTGTTTCTCTTTCTCAAACCTACTTTGTTATTCATGGATGGATTTTTTTTTCTGCCCAGAGAGGAGGACCCTCTCTGTGAAGCCTATCTGTGGAACAGCCATGCTTTTCTCCACTTCTCTAGACGCTTTAAACCCCTGATGGGTCAGTCCAGGATACCAGGTTATGTGGGAGTAAATGTAGCTAGCTCTAGGAAGGTCTTTTTGAGTTGCCACTAGTGTTAGCTTGTTATGTGATGGGCAGCTGTTATGGCCTTACCCAATCTGGATAAGCATGGTTTAGCGGAAAGAGCACGGGCTTGAGAGTCCGAGGTCGTGAGTTCTAATCCCCTCTCTGCCACTTATCAGCTGGGTGACTTTGGGCTAGTCATTTACCTTCTCCATGCCTCAGTTACCGCCTACCTACCCCAGAGCTTAGAACAGTGCTTGGCACATAGTAAGCACTTAATAATAATAATGATGATGATATTTGTTAAGCACTTACTATGTGCCAAGCACTGTTCTAAACACTGGAGTCATTCCAAGGTTATCAGGTTGTCCCATGGGGGCTCGTAGTCTTAATCCCCATTTTACAGATGAGGTAACTGAGACACAGAGAAGTAAAGTGACTCTTGCAAAGTCACACAGACAAGTGGCAGAGCTGGGATTAGAACCCACGACTTGACAAATACCATCAGTATTATTATTATAGCCACTTTTCCAATTGCCTAAGGCAAGTAAGAATTATTGCCGACAAACCGAAAAGAAGGCTGACTTCATCTCATTACTGCTATGCCCCTCTCCACAGGAGGGTGGTCTAGTGACCAATGGGGTTGTGTCAGTAAATTTTGGATTCTTTCTTCCAAGACTGTCTAATGTTGGGCTCACCTGGGATGGAGAGAATAGGAACTGAACATTGGCATGTGTCGACTGGTCAGGTCCTTGAGTTCACCTGAGTCCGTTCAC
The DNA here is from genome assembly GCF_015852505.1 of Tachyglossus aculeatus. Taxonomy (NCBI): domain Eukaryota; kingdom Metazoa; phylum Chordata; class Mammalia; order Monotremata; family Tachyglossidae; genus Tachyglossus; species Tachyglossus aculeatus. The sequence continues at coordinate 35,166,023 of NC_052067.1, read as the reverse complement.
CAAGAGGGCCTGATCTCTTTAACTTGCAAGACATAGGTGATGTTTGTCTGACCTCTAGAATTAGCTACGGATGAGGCCTTCTTTGGGAGGATTTTTTTTTAATGGTATTTGTTAAAATGCCTACTTTGTGTCAGGCACTGTACTAAATCCTCGGGTAGATACAAGCTAGTTAGGTTGGATACAGTCTTAAAGCCCATTTTGCTGATGAGGTAACTGAGGCCCAGAGAAGTGAAGTGACTTACCCAAAGTCACGCAGCAGACAAGGGACAGAGCCAGGATTAGAACCCAGGTCCTTCGACTCCCAGGCCCGTGCTCTTTTCACTAGGCCATACTGCTTCTCAATTAGATAGGGTCAGAGGAAGCGCTGGAAATAGAGTGGAGGGCAGAGGAAGTCATTTGTCAAAGGTGTGCCATCTCACTAAGGATGATGAAAGAAGGGGATTTGTGCAATAAACCAGATGAGATAGCTTGGCCATCTGGCTCATCACAGTGACATCCAAATGGACAGACACTTATCTACTTAGGAGAACTGATTTATTCACCTGGTGTTGGGGGACTCCTATCCTCCAGATCCCTCGACACAGGGTTCTGGTCACTCACACTAATCCCCACCCCCAAGCACTGCCAGCTACCAAGATGCTCTGGCTGCTGGCATTTATGGCTGGCAAATTCCCAGGGCCCAGAGGGAGTGTTACATTTTCTGACCAACCCTAACTGTACTAACTTTCCCCAAATCATATATATATATATATTTAGTAGAGTATATATCTTTAGATATGTAGAGGAGGAGCGTGGCTTAGTCGAAAGAGCCCGGGTTTGGGAGTCAGAGGTTGTAAGTTCCGATACTTTGGGCAAGTCGCTTAACTTATGTGTGCCTGTTACCTCATCTGTAAAACAGAGATTATGGTTGTGAGCCCCACATGGGACAACCTGATTAACTTGTATCTACCCCAGTGCTTAGAACAGTGCTTGGCACATAGTAAGGGCTTAACACATACTATTATTATTATTATTATTGTGCTCTACTATTTCTCCTATCTGTAATTGTTTAATGTCTCTGCCTCCCTCTACGGACTCTAAGCTCCTTATAGTCAGGGAATATGCCTACCGACTCATTCATTCATTCATTCAATCATATTTATTGAGCGCTTACTGTGTGCCGAGCACTGTACTAAGCATTTGACTCAGTTGTATTGTAGTATCCCACACGCTTAGTACAGTGTTCCGCACACAGTAAGCACTCAATACCACTGATTGATTGAAAGGGGCTGAAAGGAATCCCAATAAGCAAATGACATTTTATTCCCTACTACCTACTGCTTAGGGCCTAAAGGTTACTACTTCATTCATGCAAAACCTCCGTAACAGTTCCCCAACATTAATCCAACATCACAGCCTTGCCAGTCAGGAATTGCCACAGCTCCCAGAAGCCAATGGAAAGGTTAACTAACTTGCAGCCACAAAGCAAATCAATTACCTAGTTAATGTGGGATTCTCTTGCCCCATAATCTAAGATGCTTTCAAAAGGGAAGACGTCACCGGATTTTCTGAAACACAGCCCTAAAACTCATTCCCCCCAAATGGGCTTAAATTGTAAAACTCTTCGTGGCCTGGCCCATCTCGTTTGGTTCAGACCAAAGAGGTACTGTTTTCTTGTCCATAGAGTGTGTTGGTTTGATCATTGCCTAGACCCAAGTCCCAAACGCTCCGGTGGCTCTTCTGGAAAGCAATTAATCAAGGGAAACATGCAAATCAGTCTGTTTTTCCTTATTTTGAACTACTTTAGCTGCTAGATGGGGGCCTAAATGGAGAGGGCATTTTGGCAGTGATATCCTCTCTGTCGGTAGTCTCCACATTTAAACATGTGGGGCCAAGGCTCAGGCTCTGCTCTGTGCGAATCCGCCGCTCTTTCTGTGCTTCGAGGCCTCAGCAGCTGTAGATTGTTTCTTGGGATCATTTTCACAGCAATCAATAAACCACTAACTGCACACCTCATTTGGAAGTCAAGGGACTGTCATCTTGACAGCGACAACACCTTAGTTGAAATTTTGCCTCGTGACCCAGGATTATTCACAGGCCAATCAGCCGTTCTTTCGGGTTGCATTCTGTGGCTTTGTTGAGGCTGTATTTTGTCATTCCTGACTCATTGTCCCCCCTCCGCCCCCTGACCCTAGCCTGGCCAGCCCCATCAGCCACAATGCTCAGTGTTCTAGGAGCAGCCCTTCAGCCCTGCCGCGATGCCCTGCCAGGAGTAGAACAGGGTTGGTAAGAAGAACAGCTTTGAGAGTATTGATTATACCCAGGCTGACTCAAAAATTGTGCCACATGGACCACAAATCCTTAGAAATTCGAAAGCCCATGTGTTGCATGCTACAGTCTTCGGTGTTCCTCTGGAGGAGGCTGAATCCCTGAGGAAAGGAAACCCAAGTTGGTCTCTCTTACACGTTCACCTTTCACTGAACAGAAAGGCCTTTCAAAGCCCAATCTAGTGAAAGACACTAGCGTAGCATGCGCTGTTGGCTTTGGGAGGAGGAAAAGGGGAGCAAGGCACCACTGCAGCTCTGAATTGATCTGGAAGCTGAACCATTTGGAAAGCTTGAGTCCTAAGCCACTGTCTTTGGTCCGCCTTTCTCACTGGGTTCGCACAATCACGGGAACTTTGATTCTGCTAAAGACTATTCATCAGTGAAGTTTAAAAGGTTTGGAAGCAGACTGGATGGTTTGAGCCCTGCTCAAGTACTAATTCAATACCTCTCTCCATCCTGCCTAGAATCTACTAGTAGTAATAATAATTATGGTATTTGTTAAGTGCTTGCTATGTGCCGAACACTGTTCTAAGCGCTGGGGGAGATACAAGGTAATCAGGTTGTCCCACTTGGGACTCACAGTCTTCATCCCCATTTTACAGATGAGGCAGCTGAGGCACAGAGAAGTTAAGTGGCTTGCCCTAGGTCACACAGCAGACAAGTGGGGTAGCCAGGATGAGAACCCAAGTCCTCTAACTCCCAAGCCCGTGCTCTTTCCATCGGAATCGAAATAGATAGGCAAGGGGAAACAAACAGTACAGCAATTCAAAAGAAAAGTTTGTTTCCATTTCAGTTTGAGGCAACTGTTCAATGTGGTTGGCCTTATTTATTCAGAGTGATGAACACCAGTCTGCCCAAAGGCAGCATGCTGGGCCTTTTAATTCAACACTCCTATCTGGTTGTGAATACCAACCAGATTGATGAAAGATATTCATCTTTCATTGCCCTTTTCCCCCTGCAAATCCCTTGTTAGAGCTGGTTTGAAGGGACCCATTGTGGAATATATTTTCCTGTGCTGAAGAAAGAATGGAAAGAATCATTCAGAGGAAATTTTGACCCTTTCTACAGCCACCAATGTAACCTGGGCTAGATTTGGAGGATACCAAATTTAGTATTTGGTTCCCCCCTCTGAATGGGCTGAGGTGGTCTTCTTAAACATAATCCTTCTCCATGGGGAATAGCCACTGGGGATGAGGGAAGAATAGGATATGAGTGAAAAGAACTCTATTCAAATGCTTATGCTCCCATTCACATAATAGGAAGCAAATTGGTCCCACTGGCATAGAGACAAAATAGAAATAACACACCTGATGCTTAGAAAAATTAAGTTGGGAGGGAAGGAAGGAAGGTCCTAAAGCCCATTGCAGACAGCTGTTGTAACTGGGCTCTTTGGGACACCAGAGCTTGGTTTCCCTAATCTGGTTGTTCCTCTGTGGGATCCCTGGGGTGAGCTTTTTCCAGCATCCAGCTCAAGAACCTTTTTATACAGGGCTGGCGATGCAGGATTGGAGAACTTTCCCAGCTCAATCAGGGAGTACATACTTGGAGTAGAGCACGGCAACTCGCCCACCGCTTACCTTTTCATTCATTCATTCAATCGTATTTATTGAGCGCTTACTGTGTGCAGAGCATTGCACAAAGCACTTGGGAAGTACAAGTTGACAACACATAGAGACGGTTACTACCCAACAGTGGGCTCACAGTCTAGAAATACCATCATTGTTGTTGTTATTATTATTACAGTGCTCTGCACACAGTAAGCGTTCAATAAGTACAATTGAATGAATGAATGTGGACAGGGACTATATCCTATCCAGTTAACTTGATCTACCCCCCCTTTTAGACTCCCCCCCGCCCTTTTAGACTGTGAGCCCACTATTGGGTAGGGACTGTCTGTATATGTTGCCAATTTGTACTTCCCAAGCGCTTAGTACAGTGCTCTGCACATAGTAAGCGCTCAATAAATACGATTGATGATGATGATACCCCAGCGCTTTGAGCATTTAATGTGTGCAGCACTGTACTAAATGCTTGGGAGAGTACAATGTAGCAGACACATTCCCTGCCCCCCGTGGGACAACCTGATCACCTTGTATCCTCCCCAGCGCTTAGAATAGTACTTTGCACATAGTAAGCGCTTAATAAATGCCATCATTATCATTATTATAAACCCTCAGTGAATATGATTCATTCATTCATTTAATCATATTTACTCCTAGGCTCATGCTTTATCCACGAGGCCAGGCATTAATTCCCACCCAATTGATAGCTGTTATAACGCGATTTTTCCATAGCATGATGCTGTTCAAAAACATAATCACCCTGTTACAGAGAAATTACTCTCTGTCATGGTAAACCAGCAAAACCTTATGTAAAAAAAATGTAGTAGGGCTGATAACAGTATTTTTGGATATACTTACTTGGTGTAGACACAGTCAAAGAATATGCCAAAAGTATATTAAAAATAAATCAAATTATTTTTCATTAGCCAATCAATCATATTGAGTGCATACTGTGCGCAGAGCACTGTACTAAGCGTTTGGGAAGTACAAGTTGGCAACATATAGAGACAGTCCCTACCCAACAGTGGGCTCACAGTCTTTTTTTTCTTGTAAATTACCAATTTCGGGCCAGGAATTTTCATAACCAATAATAATAATGGTAGAACAGTGCTTTACACATAGTAAGCACTTAACAAATACCATCATTATTATTATTATTTGTTAAGTGCTTACTATGTTCCAGGCACCATACTGAGTGGAGGAAGAACTAATAACTCCTTAAAAAAATAAGATATTATCACAGAAATGCTAACAAACGCCCAATTACATTTGTGCTGAAATCCAAATTATTTCCATTGGCCATTTTGTCCAGCAAAAGATAAAACACCATCTGGTTCCTCCAAGCTACAGCTAGAAGGCTTCTGGAATGGAACAAATAAGCACTTGTTTCATGCTTTTCTGACCTTGTTCAAAATCATTTGACTCTGATTGTCTCTCATAAAACTCAGCTGGGGAGGTCGATTCAAGAGACAGGATGTTTTTGTTTTTCTAAAAATATCCAGGACTGCCTACCAGATATGCAGGATAATTCTAACTCTGCCAGGACGTATAGTTAGGGCCAACTGGAATCATCCCTGGAGTTTTAACTATCCATGGCGCAAAATCACGGTGGGTGGGTGGTTGACTGAAAAGGTATGACTGCTCCCTAGGATACTTACTGCAATATTGTGCGTAGGAATAATACTACTCTGTTAATTTTATAAGGCCCCACGGTCCTAAACAAAAGAGTGGTAAGTGGTTACAGGACAGCCTATAACTCAAATCATTAACATTTATTTTTGTTTTGTGGGTACTATGAGCTAAGCGAAGTATGGTGATACATAGTAGTTGTGTGCAATGCACTGTACAAAGTGCTTGGAGTACAAAATAAGCAAGAGAAACACCCCCTGCTCAAAAGGTGCTTTGTACTCTAGGGGGGAAACTCACCCAAGTGTGTTTGCAGAGTAATTCAAATGTTGCCAGCTTGTACTTCCCAAGCGCTTAGTACAGTAAACGCTCAATAAATACGATTGATTGATTGATTGAGAATATACAATTCTCCTCCTCCCCATCTCCTCCTCTTCTTCTCCCCATCCCCCCCACCTCCTTCCCCTCCCCACAGCACCTGTATATGTTTGTACAGATTTATTACTCTATTTATTTAACTTGTACATATTTACTATTCTATTTATTTTGTTAATTATGTGCATTTTGCTTTAATTCTGTTTGTTCTGAAGACTTGACACCCGTCCACATGTTTTGTTTTGTTGTCTGCCTCCCCCTTCTAGACTGTGAGCCCGTTGTTAGGTAGGGACCGTCTCTATATGTTGCCAACTTGGACTTCCCAAGCGTTTAGTCCAGTGCTCTGCACACAGTAAGCGCTCAATAAATACGATTGAATGAATGGAGTAAATATATAAGCATATGTGCTGAGGATGGGTATAAGTAAGTACATAGTGCTGGAGGTGGTTAATGGGTCTGTATGACTTGGGAGGCTGGGAATTAATCAGCGACAGCAGTTTGGAGGAGGAGGAGGAGGTGGATTTTGAATTTGGGGAGACCTGAGGGGGTGGAGGCGGGACAGTCGAGAGCAAGGTGTTACAGTTAGAAGTTTGGCTTAGGAGGAATGGAGAGAATGGATAGGAAAGTAGCAGATGAAGGCACTGAGCCCCCTTTTTCCTCTCCTCCTCCCCATCCCCCCCGCCCTACCTCCTTCCCCTCCCCACGGCACCTGTATATATGTTTGTACAGATTTATTACTCTATTTATTTTACTCATACGTATTTACTATTCTATTTATTTTGTTAATGATGTGCATCTAGCTTTATTTCTATTTATTCTGAAGACTTGACACCTGTCCACCTGTTGTGTTTGGTTGTCTGTCTCCCCCCTCTAGACTGTGAGCCCGTTGTTGGGGAGGGACCGTCTCTATATGTTGCAGACTTGTACTTCCCAAGCGCTTAGTGACAGTGCTCTGCACACAGTAAGCACTCAATAAATACGATTGAATGAATGAATGAAAGGGAGCAGATAATAATAATAATGGCATTTATTAAGCGCTTACTATGTGCAAAGCACTGTTCTAAGCGTTGGGGAGGTTACAAGGTGATCAGGTTGTCCCACGGGGGGCTCACAGTCTTCATCCCCATTTTCCAGATGAGGGAACTGAGGCCCAGAGAAGTGAAGTGACTTGCCCAAAGTCACACAGCTGACAATTGGCGGAGCTGGGATTTGAACCCATGACCTCTGACTCCAAAGCCCCTGATCTTTCCACTGAGCCACGCCGCTTCTCAGATATGTGGAGTGAGTTGGCAGAGGACCTAGAAGCCAAATGTGAAGGTTTTTTGTTGGATGTGGAGGGACACAGGGAGCTAGAGAAGGGTTTCGAGGAGCAGGAAGCTATGTGCCAAGTGACATTTCAAGAAGATGCTCTGTGCCCAGAGCATCTGTCTTGGGAGTCAGAGGTTGTGGGTTCTAATTCCAGCTCTGCCACTTGTCTGCTGGGTGACCTTGGGCAAGTCACTTCACTTCTCTGTGCTTCGGTTACCTCATCTGTAAAATGGGGATTAAGACTGTGAGCCCCACGTGGCACAACCTAATCACGCTGTAACCTCCCCAGTGCTTAAAACAGTGCTTTGCACATAGTAAGTGCTTAATGTATGCCATTATTATTATTATTACCCCAGCACTTAGAACAGTGCTTGTCACATAGTAAGTGCTTAACAAATACCATAATTACTATTATTGAAGAAGTAGCATGGCATAGTGGATAGAACGTGGGCGTGGGAGTCTGAAGGTCATGGGTTCTAATCCCAGCTCCGCCACTTTTCTGGTTGTGTGACCTTGGGCAAGTCACTTCCCTTCTCTGTGCCTCACTTACCTCATCTGTAAAATGAGGATTGAGACTGTGAGCCCCTCAGGGTACAGAGACTGTGTCCAACCTGATTTGCTTCCATCCACCCCAGTGCTTAGTACAGTGTCTTGCACATAGTAAGCACTTAACAAATGCCATTATTATTACTGGCATTATTATTATTGTTAATATAGATTTGAGAAGGGAGAGGCTGGAGGCACGTAAACTAGCGAGAAGGCTGATACAGTAGTCTAACTGTGATGTGACCAGAGCTTGTTAACAGTGTGGTAACCATTTTGGTGGATCCAGGAGATGTTAGAGAAGCAGTGTGGCTCAGTGGAAAGAGCCCAGGCTTTGGAGTCAGAGGTCATGGGTTCGAATCCCAGCTCCGCCACTTGTCAGCTATGTGACTTTGAGCAAATCACTTAACTTCTCTGGGCCTCAGTTCCCTCATCTGGAAAATGGGGATTATGACTGTGAGCCCCCTGTGGGACAACCTGATCACCCCGTAACCTCCCCAGCGCATAGAACAGTGCTTTGCACATAGTATGTGCTTAATAAATGCCATCATTACTATTATTATTATTATGTTGTGCAGGAAGAGTTTTCAGGATATTTATTCTCAGAGCAAATTTGGGCAGATGAAAGGAGCGGACTCAGGTAACCTGGCACCTGCTCTTATATTTATCCTCTTGGGAAGTTTAACTTCACGGTCCATAGACAAAGGCAATACTGTCTAAGCACAAAAAACCCCAAAGCCATTTGAGGATCCCAATGCCTCGCATTGATTCCACGTCTCCTCAGATAATTGAGCCACCTCCACCCCACTGTTCTCCGTGAAAAAGAAATAAATCAACCTGCTCACAAAGGAGCTTGTCTCCGCCGGTCTGGCCAGAACTGTCATACACCCGCTACAAGCCTACAAAAAAGCAAACCATTTTTTCTTGTTTGTCTCTGAGTGGTTCCTTCCTTTGGGATCCCTTTGCAGAAAGGTTAAAACAGTCTGCAGTTGCTAAGGTGAAGAATTCTAAAATGTTCAAAATCAAGGCCTGCTACCTAATCAGTAACCAGTCCCCAGAAAACAGGTGTAGAAATGCACACGGACAGTTGATACCCACTATTTCTAGGTGATTCTGCTTGAATTCATTCATTCAATCGTATTTATTGAGCACTTACCGTGTCCTGAGCATTGCACTAAGCGCTTGGGAAGCACAAGTCGGCAACATATAGAGACGGTCCCTACCCAACAATGGGCTCACAGTCTAGAAGGGGGAGACAGACAACAACAAAAAACATGTAGACGGGTGTCAAAATCATCAGAATAAATAGAATTATAGCTATGTGCACATCATTAACAAAATAAATGAGAAGCAGCATGACTCAGTGGAAAGAGCACGGGCCTGGAAATCAGAGGTCATGGGTTCCAATCTCGGCTCCGTCACTTATCGGCTGTGTGACTATGGGCAAGTCACTCAACTTCCCTGTACCTCAGTTACCACATATTTTAGTAACAAAAGCAGAGCCTAGCGAGCATTCATCCCTTTTGTGTAATCATGGATTTGGGGAGGCAGAATCTATTCCCTCCCTCCTTCCCCTCCGCACAAAAATGGCGCAGAAATCAGTTAGTAGGTTTGCACTGGAAAACTGACTTTTGCAGGGAGTGATTGCTAAGGTGAAGCCATTTGGTGGGAAAGGGAAAGACGGCAGGAAAAACCTGCATTCTTAATCCGGCAGGAGATTTATAGAATTCTCCACATTCGGCAGTTAACTTTCCAAGTGACTCATTTTGGTGCCTGGCGCCAGTGGGACCAAATGATTGCTCATTCTTAGAGGAAGAAAGGGCACGGCCCAATGCCCGGCCAGGTGCCATTCGTTCAACCGATGGTGGCCTGGACAGGCGACCCGCTTGAATGTCATTTTCCCTCTTCTGAATCAAGAAGGACTTACCCATTGGAAGAGTATGGCAACGTGAAAAGTCCTGAGCATATCTAGGAGTGAGCAAAAGCTGTCCTAGTGTAGAAAAGAGCATCAGTGAATTTGTTGCATTTGGAAGATTATTGTTTTTAGCCTTGAGGACTTCACTTCTCCCCAGTACTTTTCTCCCACTGGTATTCTCCATTATGAGCCAAGGATGGTTGATTTGAACACCTTTGGAGCAAAGCTCTAAAGACAGAAAATACCACCATGTATCCGCCTGCCAAGCCACGGCATGGAAGCAGGGGTTAGATGTCCTTTGGAAGGGAATGTTGATGTTTCAGTTTACTAGGCGAAAGTGTCATAATGATTTGAAAGAACTCTTGATTGAGACTGTGCTCTTGAATAGCCACTGAATAAATCCTGACAGAATGAATTGGCAAGAGCAATAGTGTATGGAGTCTGAGGACGGAGACTAAATATGGATGTTGGAAACCTGATCAGAATCGTTTAAACCCCCGAACACTCTCTCCCATCCAATCTCCTCTCCAAATTTCAATCTCCTCTCCTCGACTTCAGGATTGTTCTGGGATGGTGGGAGAGCCAGGTGGATCCAGAAACAGCAACAAATCAATTCAGAGTAATCTGCATTTCAATTCTCACTCAGGCACATTAACTGATTTTTCCAAATGGCCTGATCATTGTTTTGTTTCACTGTCCACGACGGAGGTTTGGGTTGATCCACTGATGATCCCAAATGGGAAGGTTCTCTTCCCTCACACATGAACCCCTGTCAAGATGTCTAATTTGCCTAGATTGTCTCACAAAAATGCACCAGGCGTGGAACCACAATCCATTTTATCGTGAGGATGTGCTATTTACTCTCTTGATTACTAGTAATATGGGATTGTAGAAAATTTTCCTCCTCTGGACTTCCTCTTGACTTTGAAGAAACAGGTTTTTCTGGCCATTCCTTCCTTCTGAGTCTTTATGTCCTTGATGCCTTTCAGCAAGCTAAGTTCATATTGTCTCTGTTCTCCTTTTGGGAAACCTATCTCCACTAGATCAAATTCAGAGTGGTCCCCTAGGGTGAGAGTTGTCGGCTCACACTGAGGCCAGTGAGAATGTTAATGAAGGATTGGACTGCCTCTGAGACCACGATTCCCTGGACACAGGGGTTGAGTTTCTCCATCCTAGGAGCCTTTCTTGGTCTGATTTCAGGTCATTTCATTGCTAAAGGGGTTATGTTCCTGGATATAGAAAGTATTTTAGAGAGAGATGGCCACCTTGTGTTGTTGGCAGTTTTTGGTGATTTGGGGCAGGTATTAAAATGCCAGCTATAACCGTTATCACTTGATTCACTGAACAGTCTCACTGTGTGCCTTAAATGCTAGCAAAGAGCTACCGTTGGTTTCATCCTCATCCAGTGGATGAAAGCAATCTGCAGCCTGATTCATACCCTTAATAACCAAGCAGAGTCTATTGTTATAGGATCCACGGACTCACATTATTCCATTTACTCTATCTGTAAAGCTGGGCACTCATACCACTAGCAATCCTGGGCCTGTCCAACCTTTTACCTGATCTGAGTTGACATCCTGTAACATTATTTCATTCCAGGCCTGACATAGCTTGTTGACTGTTCCTTGAATTTGTTTCAGCGAATGACAGTTCACAAAGTAAATGTGTCACAGCATGCTTTGCAATTACCTTTATTTCGACTGCCTCGTAATAAAAAAAAATTTCCTCTCTTGTAGTGCATAGTTTGGGATTGGGACTCCAATGGCAAACATGACTTCATTGGAGAATTTACCTCGACTTTTAAAGAAATGAGAGGAGCAATGGAAGGGAGACAGGTAAGTGCAAACAGTTTCAGAAACAGTTCTGTTTTGTCCATTTTAAAAATTGTGTTTGGATGTGACTTAAAAGTATTGCTCCCATAGAGCTGTTGGATCAGGATGATTTTATAAATACAGTCTTCCTGGTCTGGCTGGCCAATAATAATAGTAATAACAATAGTAGTTGTAGTATGTGTTAAGTATAGTATGTGTTAAGTACTTACTATATGCCAGCCACAATATTAATCATTGGGGTAGATATAAGATAATCAGGTCAGACAGTCCCTGGCCCACATGGGGTTCACAGCCTAAGGGCGAGAGGGAACAGGTGGTGAATTCACATTTTACATAATGGGGATTAAGCCTGTGAGCCCCACGAGGGACAAACTGATCACCTTGTATCCCCCCAGTGCTTAGAACAGTGCTTCACATATAGTAAGTGCTTAAATACCATTATTATATGAGGAAACTGAAGCACAGAGAAGTTAAGTGACTTGCCCATGGTAACTCAGCAGGCAAGTAGCAGAAATGGGATTAGACCCCAGTTTCCTCATGTCCCACAGAAACACTGAGAGAAACCTGAAGATATTAATGGCTAGGGTCTACTCAACTGGGCATAGTAGACACTGTTTCCCTCAGGAAAGTCTCTTGTTCCTCCCCTAGCTGTTTTGACCTGCTTCCACAAATTTTCCTCTGCCCTTGACTTCAAACCCTGTCCCCTCTTCCCATCACAGCAGTGGATCCCCTTCACTCCCTCTCCCATTAATCCCATTCACTCTCCAGGATGGGGCCTTTCCTAGTTCTCTCCCTCCAAAGATGGAAACTGGGCCTAAACTTCATCAAAATCTAGAGCTATGAACGCTGGATCTGGTATTAAGGTTCTTTCTCAGGTAAAAGGTTAATCCTTTCAACCTCTGAAAAAGTTGTCCCCTGGGGCACTGTCACAGAGCAGGCCATTAATTGCAGAAGACACAATCTTATTGGATGTGCAAGTAAATAAGGCTCCAGACAAACAGTCAAAAGGAAAGGAAGCTGGAATTTGCCATTGTGTTCCCTTGAAAGTCTTTTTGAGAACCTGGTTGGTAAAGTCAGACCCTAAGTATAAGGGACCAGGTTAGACTTTCTGAAGCCCAGGTAGTCCAGAAGCCTAGAAAAGAGAAGCACCTAGGGGTTCAGAGGATCTGGGTTCTAATTCCAACTCTAACCCTTGCCTGTTGAGTGACCTTGGGCAAGTCACTTAACTTCTTCGTGTCTCAGTTTCCTCATCTGTAAAATGGGGGGTTAAATACCTCAAGATGAGTATTGCAGAGGGAGAGCTCTAGTTGTGAGAGTTGACAATTAACCCATTAGGTTAGGATCAAAGATCAGTCAAGCAGAAAATTGATTATTGCCATTGCAATCTCTGGCATAATTAAGCTTACAGTTTTTTTAAAGCTCAGTGGTTACTGCCTTAGACTGCACTTACCCTGTTCCCCCAGCACTCTTAACACTGATGGGAGGGAGCCTGCAGTGGGAGGTTTTTGAGGAAGGAAGGGGAGAGAGGTACAAGCATCCTGCTTCCCAGGCCTTAGTTCTGCTCCTTCTTACCGTGGGACCTGACATCCTGTAAGCGGCCTAACCTGTTTGAGGAGATGGACCCATCCTGTCATCTCTCCAGTTGTTTCTGTCAGGATGTAGCTGGATCTGAGGTTTCATTAGGGTCACGGTAGTTCATATTTTGCTATGAACACATCCAAACCTCTTTGCTCCAGAAAGCCGAGTGTTCAGGCTCGCCGACAGTTCCCACGAGACTTCTCATGGCTTATAATTTACCCGGAACTGTAAGAAACATATCAGAAAGTTGAGAAACTCCCCGAAGAGTTTGCAGTCCATCACTGTGGCACATGGTACCCAGGACTCCTCTTCAACTGCAGGAAGGCAAGAAGAAGATAGCAGGTAGGGGTAGGGAGAGTGAGAAGGAAAAAAACCCCAGTAGGTAAGATACAAATAATTTCATTCCTAGAACACTGTAGGGACAGTTGGAAAAAAATTATGGTTCAACTGAAAACACCAAACTAGGCCACATTGTGCTAATAAATGAATGATGGTTGCTAGTAACCTTTAGATTTGCAAACATTTGTACAGATGTTGCCTTTGCTCATTTCAAAAGAAAAAGAAACAGAAAATGACCAAATCGGTACAGATGTAGCTAAATTTTATCTTTCGATTCCGAAGAGGATATTGAAAATAATAGCTTGTCAAAATCTACAGTTAAGAATCACTGACATCCCTGTCACCATTTCTCTAGCTGACCAGAATATAAAGATTCTCTCCAAATCCTGCTTCATATATATATATATACACACATATTTAGAATGCATTTTGTTGCATCTTTTGAATAGCTGGATACATTTTTTATCCATCGAAAAGCCCTACAAGCATTCTGGGAATTTAAATAGTGGGGAAGATTTATTGATTTCCCTTTATACTATTTAATTTTAACGCTTGGATTTGATGAAGCATTAGATTTATAAAAAGATCTCTTTCCTAATGGTGAAAGTGGAGGCTGAGGCTGATTTCATTGGAATTTCTCAAAGGCTTTCCTCACCCCACAGAGGGAAGTTGGTCTCTCCGTTCAGAGGGCAAGAAGGCGAAAACTGTCACTTTTCATCTTGCAGTTATGTTTGAACTGCTGATCTGCCCACCAGTGTCTTTCATGCATGCTAATGTTTCACAACCCAACCGAGACATCCTTTCAGAGCAGGAGAAAAGTGGAATTGGTGTGGGGCTTTAGGTGCCAGCACTGGCTATAATCGTACACATTAAACAATCTTTCTTCTGAAGGACAAACAGAAGTATGTCTCTGAGTCACAGTTTTTCTCTCCAGGAGGTAGAGATAAGACTATTCGTGAAGGATCTTGAATTACCTGGGACGGAAAGAAGTGTTCAGAAAGGCAGAAAGAGGATGAGCGAGGATTGGGGTTTTCTGTTGCTATTCAGTCTTGGAAAAACCACTTGTCCTCTCTGAACCACTCTCTTTCCCAACTACAACACAATGGGAATGAAAACGTAGATTCACCTCAAAAGTTTCTCTTGAGAAATAGTTCAAAAGTGATTGAAGAGCCTTGTACAAATTTGAAATGTCATAGACCTGTATTTATTGAGCTTTTACTATATGCAGAGCACTGTATTAAGCACTTGGGAGAGTAAGCTATAACAATAAAAAGAATTATTCCCTGACTACAACGAGCTTAAAGACGGGCTGGGGCTGAAGCTTGCGTTTCCATTAGTCTGAAAGCTCTTTAGGGACGGGATCAGATCTGTTTGCTCTGTTGTACTCGCCCACACACTTAATGAAGGGTTCTGCACACAGTAAGGTGCTCATCGATACTGTGGGCTGATTATTGGATTCCATCAGTTGGGAAATGCAGTTTGCAAATGACACACAACATCCTAGAAGAGAACCAGTAGGAAAATGAATTCTTTACCTCAGTGAGTTGGGAGTAGGGACTGTCTCTATATGTTGCCAACTTGTACTTCCCAAGCGCTTAATACAGTGCTCTGCACACAGTAAGCGCTCAATAAATATGATTGATTGATTGATTGAGTAGCTTCCTCTTAGTAGGTTTAGTTCAGAGCATTTCACTTTCCCTTCCCCAACCTACAACCTGGACAACTGGGTTTGAGCCCATAGATCCTCTGTGCGACCTGAAGAAGAGGGAATAACCCCAAATGGGGAAAGCTGTTCTGTGTTCCTCTGGTCTCATCCTAGATAGCTGTGGACAAAGGAAAGTCTTCAGCTCTTCTAACTCAGTCCAGTTTGAGGGCAGGGAACATGTCTGTTAATTCTGTTGTACTCTCCCAAGTGCTTAATACAGTGCTCTACACATAGTAAACACTTAGGAAATACCATTGATTGGTTGGTTGATTGATTAATTAACCACTTCTAAAAATTCAGAATTTCTCCAAAAGCAAGAACAAATGTGATTTTAAAAGTGGGGTTTTTGTTATTTTTAGCACGATCCTTATCCTCAAATTGCAATGTAAAAAATAGTGTCCAAAAACTCTCTGGTAACTATGTACTAGGAAATAAGTTACCTCCAATCATTTTATCTCCAATTTCATGCCCTAAGAGTGGGCAGAGCTTCACACCAGGAGAGGAAATTCTTGAGAGAGCCAGATTAAAAGAGAGCAGAGCCTAGCACAGAAGGTTTTCAGGGCAGGGAAAAAAAAGGCAAGAACAGTTTTATTTTGCTCTCCTTCCTGTGTGTATGTGTTTCTTTCTCCATCATTCCCTCTCCTTTTCTTTCTCCTTACCTTCTTAGGTCTTCTTGTCTTGGGTGATTTCTGCTAGTAATGCAGAAAATTAATACAAAATTAATGCAAAAATGCAAAATCCCCTCAATTCTCAAAATTTGGACTTACACTTTTTTCCTCCAGATACAAATCATGTAAAGCATTTTAGCATCCCCGAAATGCTATGCCTTGCCCACAAGCAGCATGGGAAGGAGGATGCTATACACCTGCCCACAGTTTTGTACCATTATCCTTTCTCTCTGTTTTTTCTGTTACCCTCTAACTTTGTCTCCATTTCTGCCCGAGTGTCTCATGTGAAGCTACGACCTCTCCTGTTGCCTTCTCAAGCGTCCTCCTTATCCTGATGGCTGAAAACAAATAAAAATAAAAGCGTTGTAAGGTATTAGTTAAAGGAAGGAGGAAAAGGATGCCCAATGGCTGACTTTCATAGACAGAAGATAAATGACAGAAAGCCAGAAATGTGGAGAAAGATGAATGGGGAGTTTAACTATCTCTCTGTTCTACAGTATCAGACTTTAGGGAGTCATCTTGAATCCAAAGCTGTCTTGGTTTGGGAGCCCCAGAGTATTCCAGCTTCCAACTGGGAATGCTCTGACCAGCTGGGGCCCGGTATTCTGTCAGACGTGCTCCTGCCTGTCACTCTCAGACAGCAACTGTCGAAATGAAACAAATCAATCTCTTCCATGAATGATTATTATCCCTAATAGAAGTAGGAATTATTATCATTAATAATTGCATTCTTTATGTTTGTCTGGGCCACGCAAATCGAGGCTGATCACAATTATTGGAAATGACAAATGATTTGGCATATCTAATACTAGGAGTTGTCATCTCCCATTGTTATTTAATCTCTGAGTGATTCGTTTTTAGAAAACCTCAGAAGAAGATTGAAGAAAGACTCTTGGATTATTGGCAATGCTATGGAAACCAGTAGTGATGAGGTTTGAGATTCTGTGAGGCTGAGGTAGCTGCATTTGTCCTGGGGGAGTTTGGGAAGAAGACTTGCTTAGAAAACCCTATTCTTCTGGAGTTCCTTAGAAACCAACCATATAATGAGTGCAGAAAATCTACAGAACTTCCTTGAAGTCAGTTATACTAAGATGGCTGCCCTATGTTGTGGCAAAATGGAGACATATTGATATCCTACAGACTTTCACCTCTTCTCAGCCATTTGGGGTTTGTTGTTTTATGGGGGTTTTTTTTTGATCCAGTAAATGCTCTTTGAGGAGCATAGAGAAACAAGATTGGAAATGGACCCCTTGCCTTTTTATAGAGAAAACTAGGAAAAGATTTAAAATTGTGAGTATGTGTACATTTATGGGTGATACTAGTATGGGGAGAAGGGACGATGTTGTTGATACTTTGGAATTTAGGAAGAGAATTCCCATCTAACTTCTCAAATCGATGAAATGTTCCCTTCAGAACAGACTAAAATTCAGTAAGAACGAATTGAAGTTAGGGTGCTTGTCAGTGAATTATCACAGATCTTTAGGGAGGAGTCACGTGTTGGAAAAAAAATGTGGGGTTGAAAGCTAATGCTTCAACAATGCAATGCTGTTAGTAGAAAAATCAACATGACATCTGTACAGGCGAATGGGAGTCTGACGTCCAAGATGCAGGCAGTTATCTGCTATTTTATTCATTGTTTTTCAAGCTTTTACTAGAGCTCTGCATCCCAGTTCTGGTCTCCAAACACCAAGAAGGATGTGGAAATATTGTAGAGGATCTAGAAAGACTAGCTGAAACTCCATGAAGGATGAAAACATGGATCTTTTGGAAAGAGGAAAGGAATTAGAATTATTTAATCAAGGGAAGACTTAATTGAAAAAAGGAAACACTAATTACACTCAACTTGGTCATTACAAGGAAGGAAGTGACAACTGTTCTCAAGAGAACACAGAGCTGGAAGACGTGTTCTTATGATTAGAGCTTTTTGATAGAGTAGGTTGCTAAGCACTGAGACGGGCTCTCAGGAGAAATTGAAGATAGAGTTTCTAGCTTAACAAAACCCACCAGCCTGTCCATCAAAACTTCCCTCAGTTATCACGTTCTAGCTGCAAGATCCCTCCTCCCTTTCACCTCTCATCCTGTGCCCCAAGCCTCTGGAAATATTCAGTATGTGCTCCCAGGCAGCCATCGGAAATGGCTGCCGAATTGTCTCTTGATCAAAATGGTTGCAAGGCTGCACAGTTGGTTTCCTCAGTACCTCAGTGAAATTTACACATATCCATTTGGAGCCTGGACCTTCGGCGCTTAGAACAGTGCTTTGCACATAGTAAGTGCTTAATAAATGCCATCATTATTATTATTATCAACCCACCCCACTGATAAATCAATCAATCAATCAAATTTATCGAGCCGCTACCGTGAGCAGACCACTGACCTAAGCACTCGGGAGAGTTCAGTAGAATTAGTATTCATAACCCCTGCACTCAAGGATTTTACAATCTAGAGTGCAGTTTACACTTAAATTGCAGGTAGGAGGAACTAATGGAGTACATAAGTAACGTACATAAGTGCTCTGGGTGTTGGGTAAGCGGTTAGGTGACAGAAGAACTGAAGTAGTTGGAAAATTAAAAATAAGGTGTTTAGATATTAATCTGGGAGGTTGCTGGGAAGAAATATGATTTCATTCATTCATTCAATCTTATTGAGTGCCTACTGGGTGCAGAGCACTGTACTAAGTGCTTGGAAAGCATAATTCGGCAACAGATAGAGACAATCCCTACCCAACAATGGGCTCACAGTCTAGAAGGGCTTTGAAGATAGGAAGAGGTGAGGACTCCCAGATATGAAAGGAGAAGGAATTCCAGCAGATTGGAGGGTGTCAGCAAGAAGTTGGTGGTTGGAGAGATGGAAACAAGACAGTGAGCAAACTGTCTTGAGAAGAATGAAGAGTACAAGCTGAGATATAGTGGGAGATGACAGTGGAGAAATAGGAGATAGAAAGTTGATTGAGTGCTTTAAAACCACTGGTCAGGAGCAGAGAGGACTAGGCAACCACTGGAGGTTTTTGAGGAGTGGGGAGATTAGAAAAATAACCTGGTCAGTAGAGTTATGTGAACTAAGGAAGAGAGAAACTGGAGGCTGGATGATTAGGGAGAAGGCTAATCTTTTGAAGTCCTTCCCATCCGTAATAGGAATTGA
Organism: Tachyglossus aculeatus; assembly: GCF_015852505.1. Taxonomy (NCBI): domain Eukaryota; kingdom Metazoa; phylum Chordata; class Mammalia; order Monotremata; family Tachyglossidae; genus Tachyglossus; species Tachyglossus aculeatus. The sequence goes on along the minus strand of NC_052067.1, from coordinate 35,147,128 downwards.
AAAGGTGGTATCAGCCAAGGAAAGACATTTTTTGACCTTGGACAGTGGCATATTTAACCTTATAACAGCATGATTAGAGCACCCATTTCCCACTCAGCCACCAGCCTTTCAAGTGACTGTGAGCAAATCAATTAACCTCTCTGAATCTAGGTGCCACATCAGTAAAATAGTGTGATATGTTATATAAATTTCATTTAAGTATTTTTTTCAACTTACATTAACTTACCTTTATTTACCTTTCTTTCTCTTGTTGTTTCTTTCTCTCCCACTATTTATGAATATCTTGGGTCTGTCAGTCTCCTCAGTCAAACTGTAAGGTCTTTGAGGGCAGAGGTTATGTCATTTATTCAGTTGCATTCCTCCATGTGTTCAACTCAGTGCTCAGTACATAATAGTGTTCAATAAATATTCTTGAAAGGTTGATTAATGTGTTCCTACTTCACAGGAATGTTATAAAATCAACCTATGTGGAAATGATGTGAGTTCTTAGTAAGGTGATTTCAGTCAATTGAGCAATCATATTTCTTGAGTGCTTACTACTGTGTGCAGGATACTGTACTAAGCATTTGGGAGAGTACACTGTAACAGAATTGGTAGACACATTCCCTGCCCAAATGGTATCTAAATTCAAGGACTTAGTTCAGAGGCAAAATTAGATTTTTCTGGAATCTCAAGTTTCACCTTTTGCAAAACTTGACTTGTCCTATTTGAATTGTTTGGTGCCCATTTGTAATAATAATAATAATAATAGCATTTATTAAGCACTTACTATGTGCAAAGCACTGTTATAAGCACTGGGGAGGTTACAAGTTTCATTCATTCATTCAATCACATTTATTGAGTGCTTACCGTGTGCAGAGCACTGTACTAAGCGCTTGGGAAGTACAAGTTGGCAATATATAGAGATGGTCCCTACCCACCAGTGGGCTCACAGATCACATTGTCCCACGGGGGGCTCACAGTCTTAATCCCCATTCTACAGATGAGGTAACTGAGGCCCAGAGAAGTGAAGTGACTTGCCCAAAGTCACACAGCTGACAATTGGCAGAGCCGGGATTTGAACCCATGACCTCTAACTCCAAAGCCTGTGCTCTCTCCACTGAGCCAGTTTGTAGCACCATTTCAACATTTTGATCCATACAAAAGGGGATTTGTTCATTCATTCAACCGTATTTATTGAGTGCTTACTGAGTGCAGAGCATTGTACTAAGCGCTTGGGAAGTACAAGTCAGCAACATATAGAGACGGTCCCTACCCAAAAACGGGCTCACAGTCTAGAAGCCCATAATTCCACCCTTCACCCCATTCTTTGGCCTCTTCCTCTCCCTTAGATTGAGAACCCCATAGGGACCTGATGATCTTGTAGCCACCCCAGTGGCTAGCACGGTGCTCGCCACATAGAAAGCACTTAAATGCCACAATTATAATTATTATCATTATTTTATTGTAGCTCTAGAGAAGTACTCTTTCTGGTTTTTTGGATGTGTTCATATTTTACTGTCAATAATCTCACAGTATTTTGCTCGTTGTATTGCTGATGTCATCGATTATTTAGGACTGTGGGTTGGAATGTACTTTCTCAGCACCATCCCCCCCCCACCCTACCTCCTTCTCCTCCCCACAGCACCTGTATATATGTTTGTACAGATTTACTGCTCTATTTATTTTACTTGTACATATTTACTATTCCATTTATTTTATTTTGTTAATGTTTTGTTTTGTCGTCTGTCTCCCTCTTCTAGACTGTGAGCCCATTGTTGGGTAGGGACCATCTCTATATGTTGCCAACTTGTGCTTCCCAAGCGCTTAGTACAGTGTAGCTTAGCACACAGTAAGCGCTCAATAAATATGATTGAATGAATGAATAAAGTCCTAAAGGGTGAATCAGGGAGTTGAGTAAGGGCAGTCCTGAGGAATATGGATCTCCTCTTCTTGCCCACTGCATCTTCACACTTTTTAACCACTATCACCAGGCTTTCCTTGACCCTCCAGCCCACCCACAAACCTTCTCATCCCTTGAGTCAGTTTATCCTGAAGCAGTTCATTCATTCAATCATATTTATTAAGCGCTTACTGTGGGCAGAGCACTGTACTGAGCTCTTGGGAAGTACAGGTCGGCAACAAATTTATCTTTTGTCCCATCACTTCCCTTTGTGTCTCCAAGTTTACCCTGGGTTGCAATCAATCAATCAATCAATCAATCATATTTATTGAGCACTTACTGTGTGCAGAGCACTGTACTAAGTGCTTGGGAAGTACAAGTTGGCAACATATAGAGATGGTCCCTATCCAACAGTGGGCTCACAGTCTAGATATCTCATTTAGAGAAGCAGTGTGGCTCAGTGGAAAAGAGCATGGGCTTTGGAGGCAGAGGTCATGGGTTCAAATCCTGGCTCTGCCAATTGACAGCTGTTTGACTTTGGACAAGTCACTTCACTTCTCTGGGCCTCAGTTACCTCATCTCTAAAATGGGGATTAAGACTGTGAGCCCCCCGTGGGACAACCCGATCACCTTGTAACCTCCCCAGCACTTAGAACAGTGTTTTCCACTAAATAAATGCCATTATTATTATTACAATCCAGCATGTTCACTTCACTCCTCTAACACCCACCTACACAATGTACCTCAGTCTTGTCTATCTTATCATCAGCAATCGTACTTATCGTCATCAATCATATTTATTGAGCACTTACTGTGTGCAGAGCACTGTACTAAGTGCTTGGGAAGTACAAGTTGGCAACATATAGAGACAGTCCCTACCCAACAGTGGGCTCACAGTCTAAAAGGGGGAGACAGAGAACAAAACCAAACATACCAACAAAACAAAATAAATAGAATAGATATGTATAAGTAAAATAAAATAAATAAATAGAGTAATAAATATGTACAAGCATATATACATATATACTGGTGCTGTGGGGAAGGGAAGGAGGTAAGATGGGGGGATGGAGAGGGGGTCGAGGGGGAGAGGAAGGAAGGGGCTCAGTCTGGGAAGGCCTCCTGGAGGAGGTGAGCTCTCAGTAGGGCCTTGAAGGGAGGAAAGGGCCTTGAAGGAGGAAGGTCTATCTCACTATTAGTCCCTCACCCACATCCTACCTCTGGCCTGGAACCCTCTCCCCCTCCATATCCGCCAGACCACTACTCTCCCCACGTTCAGAGCCTTATAAAAAATCACATCTCCAAGAAACCTTCCTTGAGTAAGCCCTCATTTTCCCTACTCCTCCTCCCTTCTGCATTGCCCTTGTACTTGGATTTGTACCTTTTATTCACCCCATCTTCAGCCCCACAGCACTTACGTATACATATCCATAATTTATTTAAATGTCTGCTTCCCCACCAGACTGTAAACTCTTCATGGGCAGGGAATGTGTCTACCAACTCCCAAGGGCATAGTACAGTGCTCTGCACATAGTAAATGCTATTGATTGATTCTTACTCTGCAGTCCTGCTTGTGTTCTGTGGCCCCACTACCCTCCCTGCCTGCAGAGTGACTGAGAATCATTGAGAAATACTATTCAGCTCCAATATGACCCTGATCATCACATGTCCATATTCAAAAGTGTTCTGACGGGATGCTGTGGGGGTCTCACATAAACTAATACTGAGGAGGAGTCTGAAACTTTCTTAAAACCTTTGCTCTTCAGCTTTTGCTTGGCCTTTTATTTTATTTTCAGCCAGATTCAACTTGGAACACCATGTTCTGCCATTATTGATGAGTCTGCTTCCATGGTGGATTCTCTCTCTCTCTTTCTTTCTCTCTCTCACTCACACACACACACAAACACATACATATATAATCACTTCCCCCCAACCCACCCTATTTCCATGGTCATTTTGTCCACCATGAAGCCAGGAAACAGGCTACACTGACAGACTGGACTGCCCAGTCGCTTTTCTGGCTTTCAATTTTTAGCCCATTTGTTGGGCTTTTCATTAGTGCAGTCTTAATGAATGGTTCCATTTCTTTTAATCCTGTGACTGGTGTTGTTACAGGTACAGTGGGAGTGCATAAACCCCAAATACAAAGCAAAGAAGAAGAATTACAAGAACTCGGGCATGGTCATTCTGAACCTGTGCAAGGTATGTCAGGAAGCCTGCTGAAGCACCTGTTAGTTCTTTCTTCCGTCTCCTGTACTCTTCTAATGTCTGGGGGAAAGGAGCAGAAAGGAGGCAGTAAGAAAGCCCAAGGATGGGACGGTGGGGTGGAATCAAGACGATCCCTTGGGTAGGGTGGGTCATAGCAATTGTCCAAAGCCCCTCACCTTAGTGAGCCAGCACAGTCCAGTGAGTAGCAGAGTCTAAGGGACCCAAAGCCCTTGGGAACTGATATCTTTAGGAATTTGTGAAAAGGGTGAGAGAGCTTGAGGAGCTACTGCATTGGTATGTAGTCCTTTTTTAAAAAAAAAAAAAAATTATTTAGCGCTTACTGTGTCCCAGGCACTGTATTAAGCACTGGAGTAGATACAAGTTTGAACCCAGTCCATGTCCCACCTGGGGCTCACAGTTTTAATCCCCATTTTCCAGATGAGGTAACTGAGGCCCAGAGAAGTTAAATGACTTGCTCAGGATCACATAGCAGACAAGTGGTGGAGCTGGGATTAGAACCCAGATCTTCTGACTCCCAAGCTGGTGCTCTTTCCACTAGGCCATGCTGCCTCTCTGTATTTCTCCCACGCTGAGCCCTCTACCCTCTAGGGATTACCTGGGGTAGGATTTAGTGAGAAGAGTCCTACCTGGATACAGACTGTTTCTGTATTCTGCATTCCTCCACGCTGAAAATTTACCATGAAACCAAAGGAATAAAATAAGGTAAACTCGGTGTGAAGTCCTCCTTGGAGGAGCAGAAGGACCTGGAAATTAAAAATAAGCGTTCTCCTGGGTCTTCCTTTCTGCTGAGTTCTGCCAGTAACACAAGCCTGAATCCCTACTTTAGCCTTCATCAGGGCAACAACATCCCTGCTTCCATCTCTCTCATGTCCGTATTTGACCAGAAGGCAGGTCCACTGAGGACATATATGACATAGAACCTCAAACTGTGTTTTATCAGGATTGTTGACTCTGAGCTACTGAGCCAACTTCCCCAAAAAGTGGAGCCCTTTGGTGTCTTGGGGGACTCTGGATGTGAGGACTAGCCCGGGGGTGTTGAGGAGGGACCTCAACTCCATGCCTAGATTCCTGATCTTCTGTACCCTCCATTCTCAGATTAACTCCACTGCAGCATCACCTTAGAGAAGCAGTGTGGCTCAGTGGAAAGAGCAAAGGCTTTGGAGTCAGAGGCTATGGGTTCAACTCCAGGCTCTGCCAATTGTCAGCTGTGTGACTTCGGGCAAGTCACTTAACTTCTCTGGGCCTCAGTTACCTCATCTGTAAAATGGGGATTAAGACTGTGAGCCCCCCGTGGGACAACTTGATCACCTTGTAACCTCCCCGGCGCTTAGAACAGTGCTTTGCACATAGTAAGCGCTTAAAAAAAACCATCATTATTATTATTATTTTCACCTGGTGGTAAAATTAAAAGAAAAAACAGCTGTATGTTCCTTACCATTGTTTTGGAAGTATCCAGAAAAAAGGAATCAATTGTATTTATTGAGCGCTTACTGTGTGCAGAGCACTGTACTAAGCGCTTGGGAAGTACAAGTTGGCAACATATTGAGACGGTCCCTACCCAACAGTGGGCTCACAGTCTAGAAAGTGGGCTCACAGTCTAGAAGGAAGCATCTACAGGGCAGCACTGGGGAGTGGTTTCCAAGAATGGGGTTCTTCCTGCTCCCTAAGGGTATGGCCCTGAGAGTCACCTGAGTTGGGCTGAACCCTGATTCCTATCATCCATACAGTGGGAGCCCCAGGTTGCTGGAGACACGGACACAAATGTTCTGGCTGCTGGCAGATTTAAGAGCACCTAGCAGCAGCACTAATCCAGTCCACTGCCAACTAAACATCGGTCGGGGAGGGGAAGGAGTAGAGAGGGAATTTATAAAGAAAATGGATGCGACAGTCCCTGCCCCCCAAGATACTCACAGTCTCATGGGAGAGACAGGACCCAGCCCCCCAAAAAGGCCTATCCACAAAGTGACACAAACACGCAGGCGTCAGAAACCTGACAGCTTTCATGTAGTGAGCTACAATTCTGCAGGGATGTGCACAGGAAGGTTCATTCAATCGTCTTTATTGAGTGCTTACTGTGTGCAGAGCACTGGACTAAGCACTTGGAAAGTACAATTTGGCAACAGACAGAGGCGGTTCCTAACAAACAACGGGCTGGAAGTGGCAGAGATATAAAAGGCATGAAGGATAGGAAGGAAATGTGGGGGAAGAGAGGTGCTGGAGTGTCGCGGGGAAAATGTTTGGTTGCAGAGTTGTGCCAGGAACTTAAGTTCCTGGCTTGGCTCTGAAGGGAAGTGGACATGCACATACCAAGACAGATGTTGAAGGAGGATGCGGTGCTGTTCCCTGTAGATGCTTCCTTTTTTCTAGATACTTCCAAAGCAATGGTAAGGAACATAGAATTGTTTTTTCTTTTAATTTTACCATCGGGTGATGCTGTAGTGGAGTTATTCTGAGAATGGATAGTACAGAAGATTAGGGACAGAAGTGATGGTTGTGGAAGTGATCCCGGGCCAGTTCTAGTGCAGAACACACAGAAGGAAAGCTATGTGTTTTCAGTTGTTCCAGACCAACCTCTTCCTGATAGTTTTTGCTGCTTGCTGTGGGCATGGAACGTGTCTGTTTTTTGTTTATTTGGTACAGTGCTCTGTACACAGTGAGGGCCCAATAAATACGATTGAATGAGTGAAATGAAAGGAAAATTGCAGAGTCCATTTCCCTCTACAGGGCCCTCTTGTCTGCAATCTCCAGTGTTTTAGCAGCCTGTCCCCAAAACTAAGAGGAAATCGAATGCTATTACTTATTTGAATTTCTAACTCCTTTTCAGATCCACAAGATGCATTCCTTCTTGGATTACATCATGGGTGGATGCCAAATACAGTTTACAGTAAGTCATTTTCTAATGTACTCTACTGTCGTATTGGGAATGGAGAGGGGGGAATAATCTGAAAATCAAGCCTACTATTTTCCCTTAGTAATGTGGTACCCTCTTATATGGAATTGATTTTAGAGCGGTGCATTATTAACATAATTCACAGTTCTCGTTGATAACATTTACATCCTCTGATCCTGGAACTAGAAACTATGCTTTCCTCCCTCCTGCTAAACTGGAAGGGGAAGCAACTCCAACCCTTTCCAGTCTGTGCTTTATGAAAGCATTGGCTGCATGTGTGGGAGGGGAATACGTCTGTTTATTGTTGTATTGGACTCTCCCAAGCACTTAGAACAGTGCTCTTCACACCATAAGCTCTCAATAAATACAATTGACTGTGTGGGTTAAGGTGGGTTAAGGAGGTTTACTTATATTAAAGGATAGAGGGACAGAGCTGTTCCAGACTCGTTTTCAGGAATCAGTTACTGGTGCATGGAAACTTCATTTGGGCTGGAACTAAACTGGTTGATAATGTACTTACCCATTTGCCTGACAATGCCAATATAAGATGGACATTACAAACTGCTGGACAAATGGACTATCTGTTGCCAGGAAATGCACTTGAGAGATGACGTGTGCCTTTCCCTTCTCTGATCGCAACGATCCTCCAGGCTGGATTCTTGTGTCTCTCCACCCACAGCTGAATTATTTAGGCATAAAGGGAAGAAATAAGAACTGGGCTCATCATTTTAGAAATAATCTTCAAAGAAAGTCCATCATTTCCACCCTCAGAACGCAAGTATCTTCAATATATAGAATCAGTGCTGCAGTGCCAAACAAAAGGGGAAAGCCACAGCAACTTCAGATCATCTTAGCTTGCCACAAATAACCAACAAGTGAATCAATGGTATTAAGCGCTCACTATGTGTAGAACACCCTACTAAGAACTTGGGACAGTACAGCAGAGATTGGTTCATTTCTCCATCCCTTAGAAATCTTACCAGGAGATTCATAAACAGTTTATTTGCACAAGAGCGGATGGGAGATGAGAAACAAAATTTTTCTGTGTTAAAAACTAAACACAGACCACAACTAGAAAGCTCCTCTCTGACTTCTGGGATCCTCAGGGAAGTGCTGGGTTATGCTTGGGCCCTCTTTGCTTTGCCATATATACATATATACATACCTGTATATATGTATATATGTTTGTATGTATTACTCTATTTCTGTATATATGTATATATGTTTGTATATATTTATTACTCTATTTATTTATTTATCTTGTACGTATCTATTCTATTTTATTTTGTTAGTATGTTTGGTTTTGTTCTCTATCTCCCCCTTCTAGACTGTAAGCCCGCTGTTGGGTAGGGACTGTCTCTATGTGTTGCCGACTTGTACTTCCTAAGCACTTAGTACAGTGCTCTGCACACAGTAAGTGCTCAATAAATAGGATTGATTGATTGATTGATTGCCAGGAGGGACAGTTTGTGTGCTAACCTTCCAAGTTCCTGTAAAGCAGCTTTAGAACTGCACATAAGGGTGAGAGGGGCCTCCCGGATTGTAGTGGAAAGGACGGGTGCCTCTCTTCCTGCTGCCTGCTGAGCCAGCTGCTTCACACATAGTAAGTGCTTAACAAATGCGTCATCATTATTATTAGTATTACAACTGAAGCACATAACAGAACCACAAGTTTCATAAAATCACCATGACAGGAACTGAAGTTTAAGTGCTCTGCAAACACTTGGCTGGGCACAAAGGAAATCAGAACAACAATAGTCATTTCCAGTGAAGTGTCATGTCTCTGGATCCTGTCTATCCACCACACAGTCCTAAAACTCAGCGTACTTTCCTCTTCTCTTCCCTTCTCCCTCTGATATTGTTTCCACTTAAAGAGCACCACGCAATCTTGGCAAACGGCCATGGCCGGAAGATAGGCCCGTCCAATTCCCTCTGGCGCATTTTTCCTCAAACCTCATTAAGACAGTCTGTTTGGGAGATGTCAGGCGGAAAAAGAGCTGCCAGCTGACATCTACTTTATCGCCCCGGTTGGCTGTCCAAGCCGTGTGATAAAACGTTCGTCTGTTATCAGCTATAGGAACTGCACGGGGGCTTTGGGTTGAGTTGTCAGTTTATTTTTTAAATACTTCATTTCCTTCCCTTCTGGCGGTAATATCTCCCCTGGCTATCACAAGTCCAGACAGCACATACACTGACCGAGCAGGGAGGACACTGGCTAAATACTCCATTAAGCACATTTCTTTTTTCCTCTTGGTCCAGTAGAAAAACTGCAAATCTGGGAGAGATCAGCAGAAAGCTGAAATGCAGTCTATTAGACTCTGTTGCTGGGCTAGAGATTGTACGCCCCTTGAGAGCAAGGATCTCTGTAACTCCTCACTGCACCAGGAGTCTCAAAACACTGTCGAATCACTATCCTGTTGAAGCAGCACAGACAAGTAGAAAGAACATGGAGCTAGGAGTCAGAAGACCTGAGTTCTAATTCTGACTTTGCCACTTGCCTGCTGTGTGACCTTGGTCAAGTCACTTAACTTCTCGGTTTCTTAGTTTCCTCATCTCTAAAATGGGGACTCAATACCTGCTCTTCCTCCTCTTCAGATTGTGAACCGGGTGTGAGATAGGGACTGTGTCTGATCTGATCCACCGCAGGGCCAAGTACAGTGCTTGGCACACAGTAAGTGCTTAACAATTACCGCAATTATCATTATTGCTGATTTATTGGAGAAATCACCAAAAGGAGCCCTGCGTGGAGGAATGAAGGCTAAAATTGTCACTTTTTCATTGTCTTCTACCCCAGCAAACACTCTTTCACATTACTCCTGCTCATGGTAATCTCCTTGAAGTCAAAGAAAGTTTTATTCCAGGAAAGCAGGGTTTGAAATGTAAAGGGGAAAGAATATCTGAGCTAGAGGGTCATAGCCTGCTTCAAGTTTCAGAACGTAGCATAGTTAAAAGGAGGGTTAATAGGAGTTAACAGCATAGTTAATAATAATAATAATAGTAATTATGGTATTTGTTAAGCGCTTACTATGTGTGAGGCTCTGTACTAAGCACTGGGGTAGATACAAGTAAATCGGTTTGGACACAGTCCCTGTCCCTTGTGGGGTGTACAGTCTCAATCCCCATTTTACAGATGAGGGAACTGAGACATAGAGTAGTTAAGTGACTTGCCTAAGGTCACACAGCAGATAAGTGGCGGTGCCGGGATTAACATGGAGCCAGTGGAAATTGCATGCAGCTTTGGGTGAAGAAATATCTGGTTATAACAGAGGAAAGAGTGGTAGGTTGGGCTGCAGGGGAGATCCCAGCATGGAGAAAAAAAGGAATGAAACTTCTGATGATAAATTCATGTGTAACGTCGTCCTTTTTGCATCAAGCTCATGGGAGAGGGTAGTCTAATGGTCCTCACTTTCCTCCAGACATTCCCAAAGAGCAGCGTCTGAAATAAATTTTCATCTTCTGCCTGTGATAGCATGGACATATTTTCCTTCAGGATACCCATTCCCAAATCAATCACGTTTGTTGAGCGCTTACCGTGTGCAGAGCACTGTATTATTTTGGGAGAATACATTATAACAGAGTTGGTAGACATGTTCCCTGCCCACAGCAAGTTTCCAGTCTAGAGGGGAAGACAGACATTAATCAATCAATCAATGGTATTTATTGAGCGCCTACTATGTGCAGAGCACTGGCGGGAACATGGGCTTGGGAATCAGAGGACATGGGTTCTAATCCCAGCTCTGCCACTTGTCTGCTGTGTGACCTTGGGCAAGTTGCTTAACTTCTCTGTGCCTCAGTTACCTCACCTGTAAAATGGGAATTAAGACTGTGAAGCCCATGTGGGACAACCTGGTTACCTTGTATCTCTAGCGCTTAAAACAGTGCTTTGCACATAGTAAGTGCTTAATAAATGCCATTATTATTATTATTATTACCCCAATGCTTAGAACAGTGCTTAGCACATAAGAAGTGCTAAACAAATACCATAATTATAATTATCACACACAACAGAGCTGGTAGGCACATTTCCTGCCCACGACTAGTTGAGAGTCTAGAGGTGGAGACAGACATCAATATTGATCGATACCAAAGAGCATCCACTCTAGCGCAATGTTTGTGTCTTTGCTCCTTACTAACCTCCTTCTCCAGATCTGCCCTGATCAATGAAAGTGGAAAAACTTTGTCTTAGTACCTTCATGCAGGTTAATCTATATGTATAAAAAATCAAGTGGAAAGAACCTGGGTTTAGGAGGTTTAGGGTTTAGGAGTGTTCTAATCCCACCTCTGGTTTTATGTATTTATAAGAAACCAGATCTCAACACAGATAAAAGTGAGACACTCAGCTAAAAGTAAGTTGTGACCCCAAGGGAGTTTAACCAATTAAAGAAGTTTCATATTTTCCTCTCATTTTTAGGTTGTTTTCATGGGAATTTCTGCATAAGAAAGAAATCTGGGAGTATTTGATGCCCAGGTTCCTATAATCTCACTCTCAGGCTCTGATATGGGATGTGTAGGAAGGGTTGGATGGATCTGTTGAAGATGGGGAAGGAGATAGTAGGGTGTGTGCCTGGGGAAAATGTGTGCCCAGCAACATTTTGAAACTATCTGCCAGCTGTTTTATTTGCTTCATTTCTGAGTTTCTCCTTTGTTTACTTGGACTGTGCCCCCAGACCTTCTTCTCAATAATAAAAATTTCATCACTCAGACTTCCAAACTTAAAACAGTTTTACAGGTGTGAATTCCTTATTAAACCACTGTCCTATAAAGAGCTGAAGGGAAAGAGAACGCCAACAGAATAATGACCTGGAAAGAATGACAGGGTATAGTGGAACAGTCAGTGCTGCTTAATCCCAGGTTTTCTCTTCTCATAACTTGGATGGTGAATTCCTTATGAAACCACTGTCCTATAAAGAGCTGAGGGAAAGAGAACGCCAACAGAATAATGATCTGGAAAGAATGACGGGGTATAGTGGAACAGTCAGTGCTGCTTAATCCCAGGTTTTCTCTTCTCATAACTTGGATGGTGTCATAACTCAGCGGTTCAAAAGATGGGGGAGTTCATTTGAGTCAACTTTTAAAAGACAGGACAACCTATTTTCTCTTTTCTGCCAATCAGCAGCCCCTTCTCCCCTACCTGATACGTGGACTGTGTCCTCCCCGTTGTACTGAAGTCTGGGGCCTCTTGTTTTTTCAAGAACAGACCATCATTAGGGACCTGGGAATTGCCAAGCTCCCGATTCCTCGTGGACGCCAAAATAAGATCTGCCCCAGAAGCTCCGCCCCGGACTAATCAGGAATGGGTCCTTCTGAGAGCCAAGTCCTGAAGGGCCAGGGTGTCTCCTCCCACCACATCTCTGACTCCCCTCAAATCCTTTTGCATTCCTCTGACTGTTGCCAGTCTGGGTTTCTGTCACTGAGTCTTCAGTGTCTTTTTTGCCCTTTGCTTTGGACAAACTCTCTGTATATAGGTGTTTATCCCATATGCCCCATGACTCCATTATCAAGGCCAGACTGGTCTGCAGCTTCTAGCCAGCTCCCCATCCCTGGAACCTAGTACTGTGATGAAGGTACAGAGCACAAAACAAACCTGTTATTTATCGACCTAATTCATTTTTCTCTTAAAGTATCTGAGGGTTTGGTCTCTCTTCAGCCAGGTAGCATATAGTTTTTGACTATTCAAGTTTTCTGTGCGTGCGTTGCTATAGCTACTGATGTCAGCCATTCTGTTTTCTCTTCCAGGTAGCTATAGATTTCACCGCTTCAAACGGTGACCCCCGGAACAGCTGTTCCCTGCATTACATCCACCCTTATCAGCCCAATGAGTACCTGAAGGCCTTGGTAGCCGTCGGGGAAATATGCCAAGACTATGACAGGTAAGTCTTCCAGTTTGCTAGTCCCTAATAATAAAAATAATAATAATGATGGCATTTATTAAGCTCTTACTATGTGCAAAGCACTGTTCTAAGCACTGGGGAGGTTACAAGGTGATCAGGTTGTCCCACGGGGGGGCTCACAGTCCTAATCCCCATTTTACAGATGAGGGAACTGAGGCACAGAGAAGTGAAGTGACTTGCCCAAAGTCACACAGCTGACACGTGGCGGAGCTGGGATTTGAACCCATGACCTCTGACTCCAAAGCCCGGGCTTTTTCCACTGAGCCACGCTGCTTCTCGTAGTAGGCTATAAAGTAGGTAGGCTATAAAACATAGCCAAACAGGGCCCTGTAGGATCTTGGGGTTCCCTGAAGAGCAATTTCTCAGGGCCTCCCCGGACACTTTAGGACAATCCAGTTGAATGTACAGACATGTTGATTCGCCTTACTTCTATCATACGACCCATGTGATATATCCCAGATTGGGAATCCGGGGCGATGTGTGCACTTTAATCACACTGCCTTCATCCCAAAGTAACTCGATTCTTAGCTTTGGAATTTTGTCTTCTCCTTTGATGATGATGATGGCAGCATTTGTTAAGCGCTTACTATGTGCAAAGCACGGTTCTAAGTGCTGGAGGATACAAGATGATCAGATTGTCCCATGTGGGGCTCACAGTCTTCATCCCCATTTTACAGATGAGGTAACTGAGAAGTTAAGTGACTTGCCCAAAGTCACGCAGCTGACAATCGGCAGAGGCGGGATTTGAACCCATGACCTCTGACTCTCAAGCCCGTGCTCTTTCCATTGAGCCACGCTGCTTCTCTCTGAAGGACGTCATCAGTAACAGCACTTGAAAATCTTGGCTAGAGTGTATAAAAAGGGCCATGTAGGTTTTAAGGTTTTGATCATTGTTGTATTTATGTCACTGATTTTACATCTTCATTCTTATTAGAATTCCCTGAATTCATGAGCTTTGCATAAATTGTATTATGCTAATGGATGCTGCTTTCCGTTAGTTCAGAGTGTGTATTATGTTCAGGTGTTTATTCAAGAAAGACTTATTATACTAATATGTAGTTAAATATTTGTATTGAAGGTCTCTCTTGATTCCTAGTAATTTGACCCTAATTAGATTACTTAGCGGAAGAACTGCAAGAGGAAGGTGGGGGAAGGAGCAAACGGGAGTAATTCTGCCTTCCAGATTTTACTTGGATTTGGACCTAGTAACATTATTTACTCTAGGGCTCACCTTTACTCCTCACGGCCACTGTCATCTCAGGCTTAGTGATGATATTTTAGAAAGTCCATTGTGATATGCACAGCAGGAAATCAGAAAATGTTGACAGGGAATGACAGAGGTCATAGTGCTCTTCCTCCCCTCAGATTCTGCTTTATCCCCTCCAGCTGCTCATATAATAATAATAATAACAATAATAATAATAATAATGGCATTTATTAAGTGCTTGCTAGGTGCAAAGCACTGTTTTAAGCGCTGGGGAGGTTACAAGGTGATGAGGTTGCCCCACGGGGGGCTCACAGTCTTAATCCCCATTTTACAGATGAGGTAACTGAGACCCAGAGAAGTTAAGTGACTTAACCAAAGTCACACAGCTGACAACTGGCAGAGCTGGGTTTTGAACCAATGACCTCCAACTCCAAAGCTCGGGCTCTTTCCACTGAGCCACACTGCTTGTCTGTGGGTGGGGATTGGCTAGGTTTTTAAAAAGCAGCATGGCATAGTGGATAAGGCACAGGCGTGGGTTCATTCATTCATTCAATTGTATTTATTGAGCACTTACTGTGTGCGGAGCACTGTACTAAGCACTTGGGAAGTACAAATTGGCAACATAAAGAGACGGTCCCTACCCAACAACGGGCTCAGAGTCTAGAAGGGGGAGACACAACAAAACAAAGCAAGTAGACAGGTGTCAATACCATCAGAATAAAAGGAGTTATAGCTCCTCATTAATAAAATAAATATAGTAAATATGTACAAATAAAATAGAGTAATTAATATGTACAAATATATACAAGTGCTGTGGGGAGGGGAAGGGGGTAGGGCAGAGGGAGGGAGTGGGGCGATGGGGAGGAGGAGGAGGAGAGGAAAAAGGGGGCCTCAGTCTGGGAAGACCTCCTGGAGGAGGTGAGCTCCCAGCAGGGCCCTGAAGGGAGGAAGGGTTCTAAGTCCAGCTCTGCCATTTACCTGCTGTGTGACCCTGGACAAGTCACCTGACTGTTCTGTACCTCAATTTCTGTTGGGAAAGGCATCTAGCAAATTTTTCTCCATTACGACATTTGTATTAATTTTTGGTCTGCCGTGTATTCGCCCCTCCCAAATTTCATCCTGTTTTGTTAGGATCATTTTCCTAGATTGTCTAGGTTACTTTGAAATTGTATTCATGTTTTCTAAAGTGTTATCAAACTTACACAGCTTAGCATCCCCGCCCAGGTGCAGAACTTTGCATCTGCAAAAAGCATTATAATTCACTTTAATTTTCCATCCCCCAAACTGTCCTGTGTAGTAGGCCAGAATTACCAGCCCCGGTTTACAAATTGAATGTCTCCTAGACACAATTTTCTGAATGAATAATATTCTCTGATTGCGTTCTGGACTGTAAAAGGAGGCAAATATCTTGATTCACTGTCAATGTAGAGACGGACCTGCCTACTATTTGGAGGGAACTTTTAGGGAGTAAGTGTCTGATTGAGCAACGTGATTTATCCATGAGCCAGTGGAAATGGAGGATGGAGGGAAGGATAATGGCTAAAATAGGACTGGTGAAGGGGAAAAGAAAAATATGCAAGATGATAGGCATTGCTCCTTTCAGTTGGCAGGTGAAGAAAGTGGGTTATTTAGGTAGGGAACTATGGGAGAGCCTGGTGGAACTGAGAAGAGAATCCAGGCTTTCTGGCTGGCTTCCGTGTCAAGTCTTTTGAGTCATTCCAGTTTGCACTGAAGGGCCATCCCCTAGAATAGGACAGGTACACTTGTCAGGATCCTGTCATTTTGTCCATTGAAATGACTGCAGTGAACGTGAAAAGATCTGGTGTTGGGTGTCTCTCAGAAGAGAGGCAGACAGTATCTGGGGGGAAAGAATCCAGGTGCGTTTTTAATGGTATTTATTAAGCACTTACTATGTGCCGGGCACTGTACTAAGAAGCACAGAGAACAGAGTACAGAAGTATAGAGAAGCAGCGTGGCTCAGTGGAAAGAGCCCGGGCTTTGGAGTCAGAGGTCAAGGGTTCAAATCCTGGCTCCGCCACTTGTCAGCTGTGTGACTTTGGGCAAGTCACTTAACTTCTCTGGGCCTCAGTTACCTCATCTGGAAAATGAGGATTAAGGCTGTGGGACAACCTGATCACCTTGTAACCTCCCCAGCGCCTAGAACAGTGCTTTGCATATAGTAAGCGCTTAATAAATGCCATCATCATATTATTATTATTATTACTAAGCACTGGGGTAGACACAAGATAATCAGATTGGAGACAGTCCCTGTCCTTCAAAGTGCTCACAGTCTTAATCCCCATTTTACAGATGAGGTAACTGAGGCCCGGAGAAGTGAAGTGACTTGCCCAAGACCAAACAGCAGATACGTGGCTGAGTCAGGATTGGAACCTAGGTCCTTCTGGCTCCCAGATCTGTGCTCTATCTATTAGGCCATGCTGCTTCTCAACTCTCTGTGCTTGGTCCCACACTGCAGCTGAGTTACCCAATGACCTTGGTCAAGTTGCTTACCTTTCCATTTGTCAACTTCCTAATGTGTAACAGGAGAAGCACCGTGGCTCAGTGGAAAGAGCCCGGGCTTTGGAGTTAGAGGTCATGGGTTCAAATCCCGGCTCTGCCACTTGTCAGGTCTGTGACTTTGGGCAAGTCACCTCACTTCCCTGTGCCTCAGTTCCCTCATCTGTAAAATGGGGATAAATCAATCAATCATATTTATTGAGCACTTACTGTGTGCAGAGCACTGTACTAAGCACTTGGGAAGTACAAGTTGGCAACATATAGAGACAGTCCCTACCCAACAGTGGGCTCACAGTCTAGAAGGGGGAGACAGAGAACAAAACCAAACATATTAACAAAATAAAATAAATACAATAGACATGTACAAGTAAAATAAATAAATAGAGTAATAAATACGTACAAACATATATACATATATACAGGTGCTGTGGGGAAGGGAAGGAGGTAAGGCGGGGGGATGGAGAGGGGATTAAGGCCGGGGGGGGGGGGAATGAAGACTGCGAGCCCCCCGTGGGACAGCTTGATCACCTTGTAACCTCTCCAGTGCTTAGAACAGTGCTTTGCACATAGTAAGCGCTTAATAAATGTCATTATTATCATTCATTATTATTAACATGGTGCCTTCCTTATGCGGATGCTGGGAAGGTCAATCAAACGTCACCACTTTAAAATCCCTACCAAAAATTTACCATATAAAATAAAAGGTACAGTAAGGTACAGTACAGCTTGGGAACCAAAAGGCAGTGAGAGAATTATTGCCTGGAAGGCTTTTAAAAATGAAAAGAGTAAAAATGCAAATTCCAGGCACCACAGCCTGCATCCCAAACAGATCAATGACTTAATTTTTAGTAAACTCTGGAAAATTGGGAAGTCAGATTCAAATCCAGTAAACTATAGCTATTTGAACAAATTCAGTAAGTCATTTATCCTACAGAGAAGAGTAATCCAATCAGCTCAGTTTAAAAATTGTTCAAGCCCAAAGGCTTTCTCCCCAGTGTGGGCATATAGTAGAAAGAAACTGTTGAAGACAAGAAATCTCATTGTTTGGGTGTGGTATAATTTGTTTGAAAGTCAAAGTTACTAGGGACTTGTGGTCAGAATGAGATTATTTGGCAAAAGGATACCTTGATTTTATACAACACTTTTATTCCCAAACCACATTCACGTTTTTTGGAGTTGTTTTTGTCCTCACAGCTTCCCTCTGTGGTAGGGAAAGATAGGTATTTTTATCTCCCGTTTGCTGTTGGAAAAGCTGAGGCATAAGAGGTCAAATGACTTGTCCAAAGCCACACAGCAGAAAAGTAGCAGAACTGGGCTAAAATACAGGTCCTGACTCTAGATGTAGACTTCCTCCAGCACACCATGCTGTATTTCTATTATTCTTCAGTTGCAATAAGGACTGCTTTACTATCAACCAAGCAAAACTTTGCATGTCTAAGGCAGGTGAGGCCTCTCTGCCTTGTACAATAATCTCCTAATCTCCACTTGGCTATGAGGAAGCATTGCCTGAAGCAAACCAAACTGAATGTTACATGTTGGAGAAACCCACCCTAGTAGCTAGCACTCATCTCAATCTCTGCCAGCTTTCCTATGGCATTCTTCCAACTCTAGTTCTTCCTCTCCCCCCACATCTTCCACACTCACTCACTCTCCTGATTCCCAAACCCACATGTCTGATTCCCTTCTGCCCACTTTGTTATTACACATATACACATATTCTGTCTGGTTGGTGCAATTTCTATTTGATTTATCTTATACCCAGTCCAGGACAGCATTGCATTCAGGCCCTGGAGAGACCGACCTACTAAAAAGGAGGAGGGCAAGGAGAAGTCTTGGTCCCGTTCCAAACTCTGAGTCAGCCCAGAGTCAGACATTGGACCTAGGGCATTCCCTTTCTCCCATTCAGCCTCTGGAATGGAGAGGGAGAGCAGAGAAGGAAGGAGGAAGAAAGGGACAGAAAGGGGAGTTGAGGAAAGGATGGATGAAAGCGAGGGACAGAGAAAGAAATGAAAGGGATGGGGAGAGGGGAGGTGATTAGTAATCAAGAGAGGAGAAATGAGACAGGGAAAGAAGAGTAGATGAGAAACTGGAAAAGGGGAAGAGATAAAAAAAAGGAGAGGGAGCAGAAAAAAAGGAGCGAAGCAAGGAGAAGCTAATAGAACAGAATTGGAAAGGAAGGAGCAATATGGTCTAGTGGAAAGAGCATGGGCCCAGAAGTCAGAGAACCTTGGTCTGATCCTGGCTCTACCAGTTGCCTGATGTGTGACCTTGGGCAAGTCACTTCTCTGTGCCTCAGTTATCTGTAAAATGGGAATTCACTGCCTGGTCTCCCCCATCCTTACACTGTCAACTCCATGTGGGACATTGACTGTATCCGACCTGATTAACTTGCAGCTCAGAACAAGGCTTGACACATAGTAAACCTTTAATAAATGCCACAATAATATAAGATAGAAGGACAGGGAGAGAGACCAAGGGGACAGAAGAGTGCCAAGTGGCAAGAGGCAATATGGTGGGAATATTGAGAATATTCCAATCCCATGAATGTGTTCATGAGTGCCATTAAATTTAGCAAATTAGACTGCTTGGATTATTATACACAAACCTATTCAGTACCTACAAACTCTAGTCGATTTGTTTAACTCACATTTCTCACCAGGGCAACAAGCTCAGCAGCCTAGTGCTGTTGTGATGTTCTGGAATTGTGTGCCTAAAAAAAATAATCTCCCTGGAGGGTTTTTAACCCCTGACTGTGCTGTGTGGGAGAAGTCAGAATTTTCAAACTATTTAGAAAACCTGTAGGCAGAGCAAACTCCTATCATGAGCACAATCCAGTCACGGTAATAATAATAATAATGGCATTTATTAAGTGCTTACTATGTGCAAGGCACTGTTCTAAGCGCTGGGGGTATACAAGGTGATCAGGTTGTCCCACAGGGGGCTCACAGTCTTCATCCCCATTTTACAGATGAGGTAACTGAGGCCCAGAGAAGTTAAGTGACTTGCCCAAAGTCACACAGCTAACAAGTGGCAGAGCCAGGATTCGAATCCATGACCTCTGACTCCAAAGTCCGTGCCCTTTCCACTGAGCCACGCTGCTTCTCTACCAGTGACGGATGCAGGGGGATACCTGGGCAGGGGCTGATCTGTCAGATCTGTCCAGAGACACAAGCTTACCACCTTCCTCTAGCTTTTAGAGGAGCAGCGTGGCTCAGTGGAAAGAACACGGGCTTTGGAGTCTGAGGTCATGGGTTCAAATGCCGGCTCTGCCAATTGTCAGCTGTGTGACTTTGGGCAAGTCACTTAACTTCTCTATGCCTCAGTGACCTCATCTGCAAAATGGGGATTAAGACTGTGAGCCCCCAGTGGGACAACCTGATCACCTTGTAACTTCCTCAGTGCTTAGAACAGTGCTTTGCACATAGTAAGTGCTTAATAAATGCCTTTATTATTATTATTATTTACAAAATGTGTTTTCTCCCAAACCTGACTGTGTAATTCCTGGGCAAGCTTTCTTCCAAACCACCATGGGGGCCATCTAAACCATCCTTAGGGGTGGGGGTCATGTCTGTTAACTCTCTTGTACCCTCCTAAGAACTTAATCCAGTGCTGTGTGTGGAGATAAGCTCATTGAATACTATTGATTAATTAATAAATTGATTGTTGTCCAACAGGGAATTTCAGTGCATTGCCTTTTAGCGATGTGGTTAAATAGTCGGTGCAGGCTGCAAGGAACAGAAATGCACTCAGGAACTTGTATTGCTCTTACGCCTTCTCATATGGGAGCTGTACAGGAGACAGGAGGGATGCTGTTGTACTTCTTGGAATACCATCCCACCCCGAGGGATAACATCATTGGGGCGGCGGAGGTGGAGGGAAGTGGGGGGCAGCGGGAAGCAAGGAAGGGAGAACACAGTTTGTGGAACTTCTAATCCTAGAAATACCGGGTTAACCCACAGCCAGTAAAAGCAAGAAGACAAGCTCTGGAGAAATGAAGGAAACAGCTGCAGGAATATTTTTAGGAAGTGGCACCAAACTGACCCACCGGAATAGGAAACATATGTCCTTCGGCATCTTCTTGGCACAGAGTAGATGAGTGGCTTCCTCAACTGAGGATTCTGGAAGGGTTTTCTCTGATTATATATTCCCGCTTTAATTTCTCCGTATGCATAGAAACGGAGACAGAATGGAATTTCCGTATTAGGTCTTACGATTCTGGTACAGAGCTTGGCTAATAAATAAATAAAAAGCTGGAAAAAGGGAGAAGGCTGCGAGCTTTACGTTAAACGTCATTTTAATGATAAAGGCCTTTTATTAAAAGTGTAGGAATAGTGAAATTTCACACTGCTTCTGGTTATTCAATTAAAAAAGGATTAATCTCCAACTACTCAGAGTGATGAGGGTAACACATTGCTTAGCAGCAAGTCATTCTGAGAGTGTTATGTGAAGCAGTTAGAATGAAGAGAGTCACCATAAAATTTTCATAAAGCTGTGGGAGGCCCTGAAGAGTTGTGGTACCCAAGATATCATGAGCAATATGGACTCTAGAGCGGGGGTTGGCGGTCTGTTTTTAACCGGCTCTCTGGGCTATATCCCACGTAGTAGGGGGGAGATTCTGGAGTCTCCTTTTTGAACTGGAGCTGGAGCGGAGTCCTCATTCCTGGATCGAAAAGGAGGGGTGTCCCAATGGGAGCCCTCACTCATCAGCATTGCAGGATCCGAATGGAGCGCCAGGTAAATAACCGGCATCCCACGCCAATCCCTGCAGCTCCCGGGTAAGGTTTTGCAGGTAGATAGCAGCATCTGGGCTGGACCACCAGAAAAGCCTCTAAATCAGGACTTTCTTAGCTGAGCCAGGGTCAGGAGTGGCACAATTAGAGAGAGTTCATTGAAGTTTTTTGAGAGCAGAGACAGGTGCAGGAGAGTTTGACCATTACCTTTGAAGGCTGTGGATCCAGATAAAATCTGTGCAGGGCATGATCGTTCAGAAATTCAAAAAAAATGTGTCAATAACACCAGACAGTAATAATGTCCATTAATTATCTTTATTTTCTTGGGACTGAGGCAGTTCATGTCTGCTGTACAAGCTCATGTCACGCTCTGTGAGGCAGCATACTTTTCTGATGCTCCCAACAGTTTTTAATTGTGGGATGTTAAAGCAACACTTTAGCTCAACTATAGCTCATCCTGCTGTATTATTCATTCATTCATTCATTTAATCGTATTTATTGAGTGCTTACTGTGCGCAGAGCACTGTACTAAGCGCTTGGGAAGTACAGGTCGGCAACATATAGAGACAGTCCCTAGCCCACGACAGGCTCACAGTCTAGAAGGGTATTAGCACAGCTATGTGTCTAAAACCCTGGTTTAGCCCTGATTCTGGTTTTTTTGAGGTACCACAATTCAGCACATAACGTGAAAATCCAGTATGGGCACACTGCTATGAATTGTCGGCAGTTCATTTCCGGATGGTTAGGACCAAACAAACTCAATGTACATATTCGCCAGTGAACTTTCCTTCTTACATGGGCCCATTTCTGCAGCCATAAACCCATTCAGTGGAGACATCTGCCCCAGCCACAGGGCACAGCTTGAGTGTTTTTACAATCAATTAAGGAGGGGCCCTGCCATTGGACACTTGACCCCACTTCATTCATTCATTCATTCAATCAATCGTATTTATTGAGCGTTTACTGTGTGCAGAACACTGTACTAAGCACTTGGGAAGTACAAGTTGGCAACATATAGAGACGGTCCCTACCCAACTTCTTGACATGTGCCAATTTCCTACAGTACCTGTGGCAAAATTGTCCTGAATACCTGTTATCACCTATTTCCAAGCACGCTGCTCTCTCTCCCTCACTGTTTCCCATGGTTTCAGAGTTATTTAATGATAGGCTCTATTCAGCCTAACTTAACTTTCTGGTGGGTCCTCAGAGCACCTTTATATTTTGATCAGGGAATGAGAATATGTTCAGCTTTTGTTCCTAGATGAGGCTTTTGTTAGATATTCCATTAGTTGGATACTCCTGAGAGTTAACTCCAGGGAATTTGTGCTTTTTTGGTTTGTTAATTATTCCCCTGGAAGGAAAGAAGGTTGAATTATCTTCCTAGTCTTGTAACCCAACTGAACCAACTTCCTCGTCTTGAAACCCAATTGTGTATATAGAGTGCTTTGCACTCAGCAAGCTTCAATTCCCAAAAGAGAGCTAGTAAGATTTTTTTTCAATCCTTTCTTATGTTCAATACCAACAACAGTAATTAAAGCTGATGCCCAGTATTACTGTTTGATTGTATAACTCTTATCTAAGTTTGTTCATGAATTCAAAGTGCAGGGATTGCTGTGTTTTTCCAGTGTAAATTTGTATTCGGGTTGGGGCAGGCCTGCATAAATTCAGGTTTAGCGCAATAGGGACCCCGGGTTCTCCACACCTTCAAAGACTTGGGGCTTGTGGGTTCTTCGTTTGGTTTTAAATGGTATTTGTTAAGCGCTTACTATGTGCCAGGCACTGTACTAAGCACTAGGGTAGATAGTAATAATAATAATAATAATAATAATGGCATTTGTTCAGCGCTTACTATGTGCCAGGCACTGTACTAAGTTCTGGGGTGGATACAAGCAAATCGGGTCGGACACAGTCCCTGTTCCACATGGGACTCATCGTCTTAATCCCCATTTTACAGATGGGGGAATTGAGGCCCAGTGAAGTGACTTGTCCAAGGTCACACAGCAGACAAGTGGTGGAGACAGGATTAGAACTCATGACCTTCTGACTCAGAGGCCCATGCTGTAACCACTAGGCCACGTTGCTTCCTGATGACTTGCTGTGTCATTCAAATGTGGGACAATTACACATCCCCACTTAGTAGTCCTTCTGGAAAAGTAGGATGTGGTGATGGATTAAATAAAGGACAACATCAGGACATCTGGCAACCCAATTATAGCAGTCTCTGTCTTCTACAAAGTTGAGGACAGTTTTAGCCCATCAGATTCTGCACCTTATTTTTTACTGGGCAGTTTAGGATCAATCCATCCTCAGAAACAGTTTTCCTACCTTTCAAGGGAAAATTGCTGATATAAAGGACTTAAATATTGCAAATGATCTGCCATGCTTTCTTTAGTGCTGTAGTTAATCTTTATAAACTGTGATGATTCTTTATTTACCAACACCAATAATTGCTCAGCTAAGTGATAATATGCTCAGAATCCAGAAAAAATTCAGAGATAGAGAATAAAACTCACTTATTCAGTTCATTTTCTCCTTTTGCAGTCTCTTCATGGGACGATCACATTTTTCATAACATTTAGGCAGCTGAGGGTAAAAAAAGTCAGACTTTGATTTTAATTTTGTCATATACCTGGTCGTACTGCATCCCCCAATCACTTTGTACAAATGTGATTTGAAATTCATAAAATACCTAGTTGTTAAGTAAGATAGAAGTTAACCTGTCTACCCAATCCAGTGCCATAAACAGAAAACATTTAACAGTGTGAATTCTCTTAACCACCTATCCATTTCTGCAAACTGAGGATGCCAGGAGGGAAACTCCAAAGAACATCCCCGTGATATGGTTTAAGGGACCATCTTGGAGATTATGAAAAACAAGTGTTATATAAATTTAGGGAATCATTTCTCAGTGCAGGTAACAGAAAACAGAACAAGCGTTCTGGTCATCACAGGTGACCCAAGCTGAGATAGAGTGCCATGTTTGAAGTCCCATATGTTTCCACATAGTCTTCCTCTTGATTGGCTTTTCTGCGTCCAGTGAGGCCAACCAGGGCAGATAATCCATTATAGAAGGAGTTTCTTGCAGGTGACCACCTTCTCTCTCTCTTGTTGCTGGCCTTTAGATACTTCACTGCTCATTAGCACTTCCTTCAGGGGGGCCTAGAGAGAGAAAGTGAAACAAAAAGAGTTTGGCTGACTGTAAGAGTGGCTCAGGTAAGAGAATCGATGGCAGAGGAAGCTGAAACCACGACTGAAGCGAATTTGGGGGATTACTTGTAAATTTCAATGTTCTGTGCTAATTTTGTCATCTAGTGCCATCTTAAATGATCAAGAAGGGTTTACAGTGACTGAATATTTGCTTCAAAAATACGACCTGTCCTACCTGTCCTGTGTTTTCCTCCTTCACTAAAAAGCCAAAGAGCAATTTTTTTGTCTCGTTTTGATTTCAGTGATAAAATGTTCCCAGCCTTTGGTTTTGGAGCCAGGATACCTCCCGAGTACACGGTGAGTGAGTGAATTTGGTCCGTATTTTGCAGAGTTTGGGCCTGAAGCTGCTCAGGTTTTAGTAGCAGTGACCTAATCTTTTAGGGAGGAGTGAGGGGAATATTCATGAGGGGGCTCAGAACATGAAGATTCAAGCCTTCCAGAAACCCTAGGCTTTGAGAGCCTTGCTTATGAATCCAGGCCCCTGGCTTATGATTCAGTCAGAGGTGGCACCTAGGGGAATTCTGGAAATCTTGGTCCGGTGACCCGGACAGAACCAATATCAGTTGAGGGAGTTGATGTTAAAGGCCAAAGCCGCAGAAAAGTGCCCATGAGGTTGAAATTTATTTTCACTGACATTTATTTCTTTTTCCATGAAAAGGGAAAGCAAACCACAGCCCCAGGGGATTTCCCAGGTAGTGGAGCAGGGTGGAGTTACATGGATGGGCCCTGGGAAGGCACTGATTCATTCATCCAGTTGTATTTACTGAGCACCTACTGTGTGCAGGGCACTGTACTAAGTGCTTGGGAAAGTACAATACAGCAGTAGAGACAGTCCCTGCCCACAGTGAGCTCCCATTCTGGGGAGGAGGGGTGGTGGGACAGATGGACATCAGTGCAAGTAAACAGGCATCAGTATAAATAAATAAATTGACAGATATATACATGTGCTGTGGGGTGGAGAGACGGTGATGAGGAACGGGATGGGAGATGAGGAAAAGTGGGTCTTGATCTGGAAAGGCCTCTTGGAAGAGGGCAGAAAGTCTCTGCATGGCAGATGGTCCCAACTCTGGGAAGCAGCTTTGAAGGTTCTCCTATCCCCAAGTCAACTGTCAGCGAAATGGTTTTCTGCAGATTTTGAAGCAAAGAAAAGCATAAAAATGCATATGGGGGGAGACCCTAAAGTATTTCTAGACTTGTGCCTTGAGGTTAACAGAAATAAAAGGATAAATGTATGGTTTTGGTTTTTGACTTTGTACCTATGTCCCTTGCTTTATAGGAGTCTGTGTGTGGAAAGATAATATAAAAAACAAGGTCTATTGCTTTTAATACTTTTCAAAATCAATGTGTTGTGTTCAGCTGTATCTTTTTGAAGGGTTTTCTATATTTGAACGCTTTTCTACCCTTTATTTATTCTCCATTTTATTTTATTTTGGCCTAAAAGCACTCCAATTATCGATTTCCCCAGCTGGAACTTCCGTAACCCCTCAACATAATGAGCTATTGTGCTCTAACCAGATTTAGGCCACCAGTTTACAGCTGGCGTTAGTGGCATTGCCCTGAGGATGTTTGAAGTTGGAGTCCCATTTTTCTTAAATATTTTTGTGTATTTTTTGCTTTTTAATCTTTGTGTGTGACATTTATCTGATTCTGCCAAATTTTTCTAAGACCTCAAGAGCTTAGAACTGACTCCCTACCTCTGACTGATTGGCACAAAGCTTGAAGTGCTTCCAAATTTTTAACATATAATGAGTATAATGGATATTTGTGACTGTTAAACCCTAATGTCTTTCCCTGATCAAAATGTAAAGGAGCTCCGAGGACCCACCAGAAAGTTGTTAGGCTGAATAGAGCCTATCATTAAATAATTCTGCAACCATGGGAAACTGGGGGAGAGAGAGCAGCGTGCTGGGAAATAGGTGATAACGGGTATTCAGGACAATTTTGCCACAGGTACAGCAGGAAATGGCACAAAGTTATAATTCTTTTTTTTTTCTAATTGATGTTTAGGTCTCTCATGACTTTGCAATCAACTTTAATGAAGATAATCCTGAATGCGCAGGTAAATCATTCTGAGAAAGGTGACTTTTTTTTATATGCGTCATTCTGATTGTCATCTTTTTCCCCTAAAACAAAATAGCCCAAATCCAGTTAGTGCCCAATCGGCCTCTGAAAACACTTCTGCAGACCCAAAATCTCACATTGCCTTTGGATGCCAACGGCTTGGAGCATTAAGGACACACAGTGGTCCATCCTCCTATTCCCATCTGCTTGGTGATTTTTTCAATCCATCTGTTCCAAGCTTTTGAAAAGGAAATCAAACTGATGACTCAGGAACCTCAAATGAATAAGAAGCCTCAATTCAGCATGACCCAAACCAAAGAGGCAGAACAATTGAGCATCCTTCCATCTCCAGAACCGCAGATCTAGGGAAGGGCGAAGTAGTCGTAACCATTCTCTCCGAGTTTCTGTACAGCTCGTGTGAGGGAAGCAAACAGAAGAGAAATCTGTCATCCCCCATCCAAGATCTGCTCTCCAGCATGTGGTGGAATGAAGTATGGGATGAAAAGCCAGATGGGACTTAGACTAATCCCCTGTCCATCAGTCAATACCTCTCCCAGAGAGCCATTTGGGGATTTGTTAAAGAAGGGAGGTCAGATAGGAGAAGAAAAGAGGCAAGTATAGAAGCAGACTCCAAAACGAGGAACCTGTCAATGCTGAGAATGAAAATGATTCCCGGTGAGAACCCCAATGGTGTTATTTTTATCACTTTTTTAAGACTCGAGTGAAGGTGGGACGGTGTCTCTAGGCATCTCCCCTCCTCCACCCATTCCCATCACCACCTGGGTAGGGGTTAGATTAGCAGTTTTTCCAGTCAGGGTCATGGAGTGACTGACCATCTTTTCCTCTTTCTAAGACTGACCCAACCAGTAAACGTGGTATCTTGTTCTTTCTCTGCCGTTAGGAATACGGTCTCCATGGAGATAGTCCTGTCTGCCTTTTTTCTTTAGTGTCTTTTGGCCTATGCTTCTTTCTCCCTAAGGAATACAAGGAGTTGTTGAAGCATATCAGAACTGCCTTCCTAAACTCCAGCTCTACGGGCCAACTAACATTGCCCCGATCATCCAGAAGGTAGCCAAGTCAGCATCAGAGGAGACCAACACCCAGGAAGCCTCGGTAAGCAAGGTTCAGGGCACATATACTCCCTTGGCATCAGCCCCTGGCTCTCAGGAGTCCCTGACTTGGTGAATGAGCTCTTCCATGAAGGTTTTTCTGGGAAAGGAGCAGGGTCATGAAATAAGCACCAGTCACTCATGTCACCCTGGAAGAGGGGGCTGTTGCCTCCTCCTCACCCCCATCAGCCTCCCAACCTGCTGCTGCCCAGGAGAAGCAGCATGGCCTAGAGGAAAGAGCACGGGCTGGGAGTCAGAGGACTTGGGTTCTAATCCTGGCTCTGCCACTTGCCTGCTGGGCAAGTCATTTAACTTATCTGTGCCTCAGTCACCTCATCTTTAAAGTGGGGGTTGAGACTGTGAGTTCTCTGCGGAACAGAGTCTGTGTCCAACCTGATTAGTGTGCACCTACCCCCAGTGTTTAGTACGGCTATTTCCGTCTAAACACTGGAGTAGGTACAAGATAATTAGGTCAGACACAGTCCTGGGCCTTTATTGAGCTCACAATCTAAGTAGGATGGAGGACAGGTATTGAATCTCCATTTTGCAGTTGAAGAAACAGATAATAATGATAATTTTGGTATTTGTTAAGCACTTACTATGTGCCAGCATAGCACTTACTATGTGCTACTAAGTGCTGGGGTGGTACAAGATAATCAGGTTGGACAGAGTCCCTGTCATTCATTCATTCATTCATTCAATCGCATATTTATTGAGCACTTACTGTGTGGAGAGCACTGTGCTAGGCACTTGAGAAAATACAATACAGTAAAAGAGAGAATCCCTGCCCACAACGAGCTCACACCTATATGGGGCTCAGTCTAAATCCCCATTTTACATATGAGGGAACTGAGGCACAGAGAAGTTAAGTGACTCACCCAAGGTCGCACAGCGGACAAGTGGCAGAGCTGGGATTAGAACCCATGACCTTCTGACTCCCACTAGGCCAGGCAGCTGTGCTTCCTGCACCGTCACGTGATGTTTGCCTGACATAAGTTTCTGGCCGATCAGTCCTATCTTCTTTTTAAGCCCACAGCAGGACATGACAGGTCATCTTTGCCACACTTCTCCTAGAGTTTAAAGCCCTCCTTCTTACAATGACCCTGTCTCCGTTTTTGAAAACTAGGATGCTCTTTCCTCCACAAAGTCATCAAGTGGTGTTTCTGTGCTGGGGCAGCAGGGGTCTGTCCTGGCACTTTGGACTCTTTACAGTGATCATGAGAGCTGGGGGCATAATGAAGTTCAGAGGAAAAGAGATAGTGATGCCCAGAGCTCAGACACAGAAGAATGGAAGCCATGCCATTTCTGGATCAGGCCAATGGACCAATCCTCCCGGTCTCTCAAAACGGCATTAGGATGCCTGAGGTGTTCCTCTCCTTGACATCAATCTCAGTGGTTAGACATTCACCCCTTATTATCCCTAACTTTCCCTCTAGTAATTTATTTATCTCTCTTCCCTGAATTGTCTAAACCCTACTTGAACCCAATGATATTTTCCATAGCACAACTTCCTGAGACAGTGAATTCCATTTGTTTACCACCCAGCCTGTGGGAATGTATTTTCTTTCTTTGTTTTGAGCCAGCCATTGTTAAGCTTCAGTGGGTCTCCCCACGCATCCTCCAGTTGGGGGAATTGATGAACAACAGTTCCAGTTTTGTCCTCTCCAAACTATTCCCTATTTTGTAACCTTCCATTCTGTCCCCGCTCAGTCTTCCTCTTTCCAGAGTGAAGAGTCTTAATCTTTTCGGTCTGTCCTCATAAAGAAGCTTCTCCACCCCGTTGATCATCTTGGTTGTCCTTCACGTACCTTCCTAAGACCCAGCAATCAGAACCTTATGCGGTATTCCAAATGTGGATGTCAGTTGTATTTTAGAGTGGCCAAATGGCACCTGTGGTTTTGTTTACCCTTTCAAGTAAGCCCAGGATCAACTCCTCTTGGTGAAGGAAACTAAGGTGGGAAACTAAGACTATGCACAGTGAGTCAATTTATCAATGGTATTTATTGAGTACATATTGTGTGCAGAGCACTGCAGAGCCTAGGAGAAAACAATAGAGCAAGAAGACATAATCCCTGCCCTCACGGAGTTTACAATCTAGGGGGGAAGACAGACATGAAAATAAATTAAAGGTAAGAGAAGCAGGCAAGTATAAAGATAGGTATGTGCGTGCTGTGTGGAGTGAGTATCTAAGTGCTTGGGTTCCCCGGCTATACAGCCACAGTAGAACCAGGATTAGAACCCCTTATTCCCACATTTTGCCCCCTTCAACACCTAGCCCACTGTTTTTCATTACCTGTTTCCACCTAACTCCTCCTTGGCTTTTTGGAGGGTCCTGAATATGAACTCCTTCTACGGTTTGTATGGTATAGAACTGACTAACCTCTGCTGCTCTTTTCATCGCTTTCCCCAACCCCTCCCTCCCCCCAACCCCTGCTACTCCCTTCTGTAACCCAGCAATATTTCATCCTGCTGATCTTGACGGACGGCGTGATCACAGACATGGCTGACACCCGCGAGGCCATCGTCCACGCCTCCCACCTCCCCATGTCGGTCATCATCGTTGGCGTCGGGAACGCCGACTTCAGCGACATGCAGATGCTGGATGGGGATGACGGGATCCTGAGGTCTCCAAAGGGCGAGCCTGTCCTCCGAGACATCGTCCAATTCGTGCCGTTCAGGAACTTCAAGCATGTAAGCAAGTGCGAGGTTCTGGGCCCGGGCAGGGGATGACCATCTGTGTGGAGCTCTCAAACGGAGGGAGTTCACGTTAGAGGCAGGGACACTGTGGTCCACGTTGGCCTGTGAAACCATCTTTGACACTAGCTGGCTTGGATTAGCTTCCTGGAATCATCCAGAAGACTGCGCCAAGCCTCTTCCTAGTCAAGGCCTGGTGCGACTTTGCTCTTGAGGAAGAAAGAGTGGATGATGATAGATTAACTAGGTCCCCAGCCATCATTCAAAGAGCTGACCCTAAATTTGCAGCAAACCAGAGAAGCCAGTTCTGTTGTAGATGGGGTGGTACAGAGCAGGAGACGCTGGCCTTGACACTGGGCCAGTGTGTATGTCTCTTCAAAAAAAGCGATGAATAATGATAACAGTGATGCTAGCCAAACCCGGGCTTTGTTTCCTGCAGGAAACTCACAGGCAGTCAGTGAAAACCCCAGGTCTGGGTGAATGATGAGGTACTCCTCATAATTACATTGCCTTTCAATTACGTTTCTATTTTCCAAGAAAGCCATTCCCCTGAGACGTAATTGAGCTCATTAAAAGAGGATAAAGTTGATTTTTTTACTGCAGGGTTGAGTGGTGGAAGTTACCCAGAGTCCAGAAAGCCAGCCAAGAGGAAAAAAAAAAAAAGAAACACACACCCACACTTGATTCTCCAGCATTGGGCAATGGAATAGGTACCAAATCATTCTCTGCAACATAGGGAGGCCTCCTTAATGAATCAAGAGTGTACCATCAACTCTGTTACATTGTATTCTCCCAAGTACTTAGTCAAGGGCTCTGCACACAGTAAGTATTCAATAAATAAGATTGAATGATTGCTTGATCAGTGGTATTTATTGAGCACTTACTGTGTGCACAACACTGAACTAAGCACTTGGGAGAGTCCATACGACAGAGTTGGTAGACATGTTCCCTGCCCACAAAGAGGGAGACAGACATTAATATAAATAAATAAATTATGGATAGGTACTTAGGTGCCGTGAGCGTGGGGTGACTATCAAGTGCAATGCAGAAGGAAGAGAGGACTTAATCAAAAACGCCCTCTTGGAGGAAATGTGACCTTAACAGGCTTTGAAAGTGGGGAGAGTGATGATCTGTCGTATAGGGGGAGGGAATTCCAGGCCAGGAAAAGGCAGGGGTCATGGGAAAGGAGTCAGTTTGGAAATAACAATAATAATGTTGGTATTGGTTAAATGCTCATTATGTGCCATGCACTGTTCTAAGCACTGGGGTAGATAGAAGTTAATCAAGTTGTCCCACGTGGGGCTCACAGTCATTCATTCAATCATATTTATTGAGCACTTACTGTGTGCAGAGCACTGTACTAAGCGCTTGGGAAGTACAAGTTGGCAACATATAGAGACAGTCCCTACCCAACGGTGGGCTTAGTCTTGATCCCCATTTTACAGAGAAGCACAGAGAAGTTAAGTGACTTGCCCAAGGTCACACAGCTGACAAGTGGCCGAGCCGGGATTAGAATCCACGACCTCTGACTCCCAAACCCGGGCTCTTTCCACTAAGCCATGCTGCTTCTCATGGAAAGATAGATGAGATCCAAGTACAATGAGTAAGTTGGCTTTGGAGGGATACAGTGCAGACTTGATTCTAATGAGAAATCAGTGAGGTAAAATAGGATGGGGTGAGCTGACTGAGTGCTTTAAAGATGATGGCAGGGAGTTTCTGTTAGATGTGGAAGTTGATGGGCAACCACTGGAGGTTCTTGAGGAGTGGGGAGACATGGACTGAACAGTTTTTTAAGAAAAATGATCCAGGCAGCAGAGTGAAGTATGGACTGGAGTCTGAGGAGAAAGAAGGCAGCGAGGAGGCAGATGCAGTAATCAAAGCAGGTTAAAATAAGTGCTTAGATCAGCATGATATCAATTTGGATGGAGAGAAAAGGGCAGACTAGTGAGGTTGTGAAAGTAGAACTGACAAGATTTGGCGACAGTGAAAACGTGGGTTGAGTGAGAGAGGAGTTGAGAATATTGCCAGGGTTACAGGTTCATGAGATAGGGAAGATAGTAAGTAGTGCTATCTACAGTGACGGAAAAGACATAGGGAGGACAGGGTTTGGGTGGGAAAATATAAGGAGTTCTGTTTTGGACATGCCTAGTTTGTGTCGTCAGTGCAACATCCCAGTGGAGGTGTCCTGAAGGCAGAAGGAAATGCGAGATTGCAGAAAAGAAGAGAGGGTAGGGCCGGAGAGGTAAATTTGTGAATCATCTGTGTAAAGATGGTAGCTGAAGCCATGGGAGCAAATGAGTTCTCCAAGAGAGTGGCCATGAAGGGAACTCAGAACCGAGACTTGAGAGACTCCTGCAGTTCAGGGATTGGGAGGCAGAGGAGAAGCCTGCAAAAGAGACTCGCTCACCTTGTTCCCTCCTGTCTCACCTCCCTACTCTCCCACGACAACCCAGCCCACTCACTTGGCTTTTCTAATGCTGACCTTCTCACTGGGCCTCAATCTCGCCCACCTCACCGCTGATCCTTCGCCTACATCCTGCCTCTGTCCCGGAACCTTCTCAAATCTGACAATTATTCTCCCCCCGTTCAAAGCCTTATTGAAGGCACTTCTCCTCCAAGAGGCCTTCCCTGACTAAGTCCCCCTTTCCTCTTCTCCCACTCCCTTCTGCATTGCCCTGACTTGCTCCCTTTGTTCTTCCCCTTCCCAGCCCCACAGCACATACATACATATCGGTAATTAATTTATATTAATGTCTGTCTCCCCCCGCCCCTATACTATAAGCTGTTTGTGGGCAGGGAATGTGTCATTTATTGTTGTGTTATTTCACTGGGGGAGAAAAAAAAAACACAAGAGAAACTCAACATCCAGCCTATAGGGAAACTGAAAGAGATGTGTGTTGTAGCTCCGTGAGGAGCTAGGCAGAAAGATTAAAGCCCAACAGGCGCTCTCTGGATAAGAGATAATCTCTTATCCAGAATGTGAGCCCGTTTTTGGGTAGGGACCGTCTTCATATGTGGCCAACTTGTACTTCCCAAGTGCTTAGTACAGTGCTCTGCACACAGTAAGTGCTCAATAAATACAATTGAATGAATCTCTGGAAGGACTCAGAGCTAGTGAATGGGAGAGGACCCAACAAGATTTTGTCTTATTTTCCTTAGGACTTCATAAGGCAAACTGTCAGGATTTACCTTACCCAACACCTTCACAGCAAGCGCTAGGTCACAATGAGCTGTATCATTCTTTTAGACTGTGAGCCCACTGTTGGGTAGGGACTGTCTCTATATGTTGCCAATTTGTACTTCCCAAGCGCTTAGTACAGTGCTCTGCACATAGTAAACGCTCAATAAATAAGATTGATGATGATGATGATGATTCCCAGCATCCACACGTCAGTGTGCCAAGGACAAGCTTCCCCTCCCAGGATGCCCATCCCACGCAATGCATATCCAGGCTTAAGTGCGCTGGACGTGGCCGGGATCCATTCGGCTCCTTTCTTGGTCATCTTATTGGGCCACCCCTCCGTTCCTCCGCCTCTCCCTGCACAGAGTAACTGCTTTCTGTCTCCCCCACAGGCATCTCCGGCTGCACTAGCGAAGAGCGTTTTGGCCGAAGTTCCCAACCAAGTCGTGGACTATTACAACGGTAAAGGGATTAAACCCAAATGTATGTCTGAAATGTACGAGTCTTCCAGGACACTAGCACCGTGACCCTCTCCACATACTTTTATGGCGTTCAGAAATATTACTGCTAATACTACTTAATAATCCTCCTATTCCAGTACTTTAAAAACATTTTAAAAACATAGCACGTTTCGGTGATTTTTAACTGACAGTTTTTTTGCATGTGTAGCCCCCCGGGCTAGGATCTATTAAACCGTTGTATCGTTGAAGACTTTTTATGAAGAAAAACAGAATTAACACTTTACAGCATGTCGCCTTGAAATAAAATGGTCTCTGTATCTGTTTTTTATACAGGTTTGTTGAAATTTTGCTAAATTTCTTATCTTTACACTGTAAAGCATTTTGAAACATTTATTGAGCGTCGATAGGCAAAACGTATTTGGTTTTATCTGCTACCGGGTACGAGAATTTTTCAAAACGGCAGATGCATGGCCTGTAATTTGCATGTTTAAAATAAAACCACCCAGTTTTATAGTCGTGGTCGTCATTTCTTCCCAGCCAGGGATGAACTCCTCCAAACAGACCCTGTTTGGAGAACGTGATCCCCAAGAGGCTATTTTCTCGATTCCGACCTCAGCGTTCTGGAAGAACTCAGCTCCCGGCTTTCGGGGTGGAGTGGGTTTTTTAGCCGGAAACCCGGACGCTACTCAGCTGGGGTCAAGCGCTTAGTACAGTGCTCTGCACACAGTAAGCGCTCAATAAATACGATTGAATGAACGAATGGAGTATGAGAAGGTCCAGAAGGGCTAAACCTAATTAACAAGAATGAGAGAAGGTAGCAGAACCACCACCCGACCCGCCATCCCTGGCTGTCTTGAATACGGCTTTCTATCGTAGCGAGGATGGCTTCCGCCCAATCTCAGGCCCAAAAATCGAGATGGGAGAGCCCCTTTTGGCTCTTTCCTGCTCCGTGTCTTATGAAAGAGGAATCGGGTTATGGGCCATTCAGTAGAACACGCTCATAGATCACATCTTGGCCTCCTGCTTGGTATAGAAATGATTTCAGTGGGATTTGGGGGTTGGTTTTGTGCTTGCATTCATATACCGAGTCTGAAGCATATTTTTCAACCTGTCTCATCTTGGACCAAAAGTTTGAGCCTTTCAACTTGTATACACTTCTTGGGGCCTGCTTAAGGGAACCGGGAAATAAACCCTAAGTCACTTTCGACCTTTTCATTGTTTACAGTTCTGTTGTTTTTTAATGAGCAAATCAGATGACTCATCTGTGTTGGAACAGTAGCTCCCAACTTTGCAAACACGTTAACCGAAAGCACAGTATTTGGGAAATGATGGTGAAACCTTAGACCTAAATTATGACATAAATATTTAAACTGTATTGTTTTATGAATAAATTGGGTACTTAAACAATTTTTTCTAAGAGTTGTGTTCTTGTTTCTCTTTTCAAGGCAATTTTCACAATGTCACTTAAAGGCCGGAGGTGATTTGGCCAGGGCCTAGGCCGGAGCCATTGGTCACGGCATCCATCTCAGTTTAGACACCAGCTGCTGCCTGAGGTGTATGCCTGCTGTAATCTCCAATTCCTGGTGGATGCACATTTGGATTTGAGGTGATCTGGCCTGGGCAACCGGCCGTTTGCAAGGATAAGGAGCTCTGGCCCGCTTGGCAACTGTCCGCTCTTTCTAGATAGGGCCCCGGTGATCGGGGGGACCCTGCTCTGACCCCAAGGCTCTCGGCCGAACCCACTCAGGTCAAGGTATCCCCAGCCCCAGAGCAGCTCAGACTGTGACTGTAGAAGGAGACCAGAAGAAGTGGGGCCCGAGATTGCCTTCTGACCCTGAAGGTCGTGGTACATTGATTTGAAGCCCAGACTCTAGTCCCCAAAATAAACCTCGGGCCCGGGAACAATCTTCCCCTAGTGTCTGACAGAATTAAGGGCCAGTGAAACTTCTGAGCCAAGCCCCATTTGTGACTCAAAAATGCAGTGACAAACATGAGCACTTTTTTCAATCAATTAATCGATGGTATT
The DNA here is from genome assembly GCF_015852505.1 of Tachyglossus aculeatus. Classification (NCBI taxonomy): domain Eukaryota; kingdom Metazoa; phylum Chordata; class Mammalia; order Monotremata; family Tachyglossidae; genus Tachyglossus; species Tachyglossus aculeatus. The sequence goes on along the minus strand of NC_052067.1, from coordinate 35,111,046 downwards.
TATTGAGCACTATATTAGGGGCTCCGGAGGGTACAATGAAACAGAGTTAGGAGAGGCAAGGAGCTTGCAGTCTACGGGGCGGGGGGGGGACAGGCATTAACATGCACTTAGTACAGTGCTCTGCACACAGTAAGCGCTCAATAAATACGATTGATTGATTGATTGATTAGAGATTGGGAGAAGAATAGAGCGTAAGAATATTTACATAGGTTTTGTGAGGCTGTGATGAGTATCTGCGCTTAAATAGCTACACAACCAAGTGCCCTGATGATAATAATAATAATAATGGCATTTATTAAGCGCTTACTATGTGCAAAGCACTGTTCTAAGCTCTGGGAGGTTGCAAGGTGATCAGGTTGTCCCAAGGGGGCTCACAGTCTTAATCCCCATTTTACAGATGAGGTAACTGAGGCACAGAGAAGTGAAGTGACTTGCCCCAAGTCACACAGTTGACAATCGGCGGAGCCGGGATTTGAACCCATGACCTCTGACTCCCAAGCCCGTGCTCTTTCCACTGCGCCATGCTGCTTCTCATAAATTAATGGTATTTATTGAGCACTTACTGTGTGCAGAGCATTGTAGAAGCACTTGGGAAAGTGCAATATAACAGAGTTGGTAGATATGTGCCCTGTCCACAGTGACACAAAGGGGAGGGTGGATAGGAGCAATAAAGTCCTAGCCTGTAAATGAAGGTTTCTAGTCCTAATTAAGGACCCAAAGCAGGATGCCAATCGAGCCGAGAGTCGGTCCCTCAACATGGCTGATGGTCGACATGCTTGCTGTGTGACCTTGGGCAAGTCACTTAACTTCTCTGTGCCTCAGTTACCTCATCTGTAAAATGGGGAATAAGACTGTGAGCCCCACATGGGATAACCTGTTTACCTTGTATCTGAGAAGCAGCGTGGCTCAGCGGAAAGAGCCCGGGCTTGGGAGTCAGAGGTCATGGGGTCTAAATCCCGGCTCCACCACTTGTCAACTGTGTGACTTTGGGCAAGTCACTTCACTTCTCTGTGCCTCAGTTACCTCATCTGTAAAATGGGGATTAAAAGTGTGAGCCCCACGTGGGACAACCTGATCACCTTATACCCCCCCACCCAGTGCTTAGAACAGAGCGTGGCATGTAGTAAGCGCTTAACAAATGCCATCATCATTATTATTACTATTGTATCTACAGTACGTAGAACAGTGCCTAGAACATAGTAAGCGCTTAAGAAATATAATGATAATAATAATAATAATGCTTTCAGAGTATTGTAAATAAATCGATCAAAGCCCTTGATTTGCCACCCATGCACTGCATGATATTTTAATGATAATAATGATAGTAATAATGGTATTTGTTAAGGGCTTACTATATACCAGGCACTGTGCTGAGGAAGATACATTACAGTAAAATCTGATCAGACTCAGTCCCTGTCCAACATGGTGCTTACACCCTAAGGGGGTGTGGGAATAGGTATTTAATCGCCATTTGACAGGAAAGAAAAGTGAGGCACAGAGAAGTTAAGTGACTTGCCCAAGGTCACACAGCAGGTAAATGGCAGAGTTGGTACTAGAATGCAGGTCCCCCGACTCCCAGCCCTACACTCTTTCCTCTAGGCTACACTGAAATTGTCAGGAAAGGCTAAGGGGCTTCAAGAGACCCTCTTAAGGTGAGCAGCCTTTGTGCCTGCCCTTTTTCTCCCCTATCAGCCTCTGACACTCCGATTGCTAATGGAGAAAGGAAGGACTTTCTATTAGTGGCAATTAAACTGTCCAACACCTTCAAATAGAAAATATTTTCAATTCCACACATTGAATAATACTGTATGTAACATGGAAATCCTGAATCCACTGATCCACCAGAAACACTGTCTCACTGTGCTGGCTTGGACACGATGGCCTGCTGAAAGCATACTCACCCACGTGGTCGGAGGAAATTGAATTAGACTTTGAAAATCATTTCATTATCCACACTAGTCCATTTCAAATTCAGTACGAATGAAGCAAATGAATCGGAGGTGAATAACCATTACCGTGAAGCCTATAGCAACGATGGACAGGTTGCTTCCACCTTCTGATCAGAGATTAGCTCTGTTGCTTCCCTGGAGTTCAGGTGTAGGTTCTGGGGCCCTAATCCAGCCTTGAGGAGAATTGCAAGTGAAAGGTCGGGAAGAGTTTCTGGTTGGCTGGCTCCTGGGATGGGATCATTAATTCCAAGGACTGTCTTCCCCCTGACTTTCCCGTCACGTGGACAGCACCACTATCCTTCCTGTCTCACAAGCCCGTAACCTTGGTGTTATCTTCGACTCATCTCTCTCTCCCAACCCACATATTCAATCTGTCACTAAACTCTGTCAGATCAACCTTCACAACGTGGATAAAATCTTCGCTTTCCTCTCCAGCCCAACTGCTACCACGTTAATCCATGAATTTATCCTGTTCCACCTTGATTACTGTATCAACCTCCTTGTCCCCTCCCTACCTCCTATCTCTTTCCGCTCCAGTCCGTGCTTCATTCCGCTGCCCAGATCATTTTTCTCCAAAACCGTTCGGTCTGTTTCCCCTTTCCTCAAGAACCTCCAGTGGTTGCCCATCCACCTCTGCATCAAACAGAAACTTCGTACCGTCAGTTTTAAAGCACTCAATCATCTTGCTCTCTCCTACCCTACCACCCTGGTTTTCTACTAAAACCCAGCCCACATAATTCACTGTTCTGTCGTTAACCTACTTACTGTATCTCGAGCTCATTCATCTTGCTGTCAACCTCTCCTATCATCATCCCGGAACACCCTTCCTCTTTATATCCGACAATTACTCTCCCCACCTTCAAAGCCTTATTGAAGGCATGGACGAGAGGGTTCTTGAGTCCCCGGTTTACCAAGACTCGTTCAAATGAGGATGGGCTGGGCACAGGGGGAGGGAAGGCTGGAAAGAAAGAGCATGGGCTTGGTACCCAAAGGACCTGAGTTCTAATCCCTGCTCCTCCATTCTCCTGCTCTGTGACCCCGAGCAAGTCACTTACTTTCTCTATGCCTCCGTTTCCTCATCTATAAAATGGAGATTAAATCCTACTCCCCCATACTTAGACTGTAAGCCCTATAAACCCGGTGAGGGGTAAGGACCGTGTCTTACCTTCATTCATTCATTCATTCAATCGTATTTATTGAGCACTTACTGAGTGCAGAGGACTCTACTAAGCGCTTGGGAAGTGCAAGTCGGCAACATATAGAGACAGTCCCCACCCAACAACGGGCTCACAGTCTAGAAGGGGGAGACAGACAACAAAACAAAACATATTAACAAAATAAAATGGAATAGTAAATATGTACAAGTAAAATAGAGTAATAAATCTGTACAAACATATATACAGGTGCTGTGGGGCGGGGAAGGAGGTAGGGCAGGGGGGGTTGGCATATATCTACCCTAGTGCTTAGTAGAGTATTTGGCACATAGTATAGTGTTTAACAAATACCTCAGTTATTATTGTTATTATTATTATTTCAGTGGGAAAGGAGCTACTGTAGTTTCTTGGAACAGCACAACCCCAGGAAGCCCAGATCCTCACCCCGGCAACCTCCAGGTGCATTTTGGCCATTTTACACCATTCCAGCCGTCTCTTCTGGGCTTGAGCCCCGTGGTGAGATGGTGGGAGGGGCAGCAATGATTTCTCAATAATCTTGGCCTCTGAGCCAAGAGCAGAGGGGCCCTGGATGACTAACGTGGACTCGTCCAGGACAGGCTGCTCTAAAGTCCCCCTCGCAACTTGTTTTTCCCAGGCTGGGAAAGGCTTGTTATTCCCTGGATGGCAGGGCATCGAGATGGCACAGGGCCCGGGCCAGTGGCGACAGAGGTAGAGAGGAGAGCTGGGCAGGCATCCAAAGTGGCTAGTCAGGTCCTTGGAGCTGAGGGAAAAGGGCAAGCTTCCAAACTATAGTGGAGAGGGGTACGCGACCCTGGCGGTCCAGGGTGCAGGGACCCCACTCCTTCCCCTACTGACCTCCCAGAAACAGCCCAACAAAGGAAACACTTGTCTGGTGCAGCTGGGAACCCTGGGCTTGACTAAATTTGGTTTTGTGTATGAAATTCAATCATAGTTATTGAGCACTTACTGTGTAGAGCACTGAACTGTGCTCTACTGTTCCCCCTCCTCCAGGAGGCCTTCCCAGACTGAGCCCCTTCCTTCCTCTCCCCCTCGTCCCCCTCTCCATCCCCCCATCTTACCTCCTTCCCTTCCCCACAGCACCTGTATATATGTATATATGTTTGTACATATTTATTACTCTATTTATTTATTTATTTATTCTACTTGTACATATCTATTCTATTTATTTTATTTTGTTAGTATGTTTGGTTTTGTTCTCTGTCTCCCCCTTTTAGACTGTGAGCCCACTGTTGGGTAGGGACTGTCTCTATATGTTGCCAATTTGTACTTCCCAAGCGCTTAGTACAGTGCTCTGCACATAGTAAGTGCTCAATAAATACGATTGATGATGATGAACTAAGCATTAGGGAGAATTCAAAATAACAACACATACATTCCCTGCCCACAAGCTGACAGTCTAGAGGGGGAGACAGACTTTAATATAAATAAATGACAGATACGTACATAAGTGCTGTGGGGCTGAAAGGGGGGGACGAATGAAAGGAGCAAATCAGGGCGACGCAGAAGGGAGTGGGAGAAGAGGTAATGTGTGAAATACCTAGGAGGGAACTCAAGGAAGTCTGCCCTTTCTCCAGACCTGACTGGCCTCTCAGAGCTTCCCCCGGTCCCATGGCCCACCGCCCAATCTGGGCCAGTGTGGATTTTCCAGTGAGGCTCTTGAGGCCCCGGCCTAGAGTTGCAAATCTGGGGAGTGTTGATTTCTCAGGAGAAAAAAACAAACAAAAAAAACCCCTAATCAACAAAAGAAGGTTCCATGACCAAGACGAGATTCCTGTCTGTATTTTGTCATTTGAAATTTACACCTTCATATTACCTGAGCCCGTCGCAGCCCAGTAACCCCAGTGGCAAAATTCCGTATGACCCCAGCAGCTCCTTCCCTGAGTGCAGTGCAATCATTTGCCCAAGATAGAGCTCTGGGGTTTTTTTTAATGTTTGTTTGTTTTTCAAATGATGAAAAGTGGAAGAAAAAGCCTGAGCGAAGCTCAGTATAAAAACTAACAAAACCGAAACAAGAGAGAAGAATGGGTTGTCATGGAATTGCTGTCATCCATCTCCTACTGCTGAAAGGAAGGCGGGGTGTTGGGCTGGGCGCATTTCTAAGTAAATTCACATCAGAGCAAACATTTTTAGACTGGATAACAATTTAATCATTTCAGGTTTCATAATTAATGATCAAGGAGCAGCAATTAGGTTAGCGTCTAGGAGAAGCAAAATGATCAATCCTTTCCTGACCCGTCTCCGAATCCCTGCTCATCCCATTTGCAGTGCCAGGGACTCTACCTCAACTTTTTCTTCTTGTCCAGGGAGATTTCACTGTCACCCTTTCTGCCGCTGCCGCCTGCCCACTGAGGTGTAGAGTGCCCAGGCTGGGACATCAGGCTGTCACTGCTCAGGGCCCTAGCTCGTTCGGGAATCTGACCTACGTGTGATAGTGGAAATGGGGGAACAGGTCATTCCAATAGGAGAGACAGATAACCCAAGAGAAGGAACGGCTCCAGCCAACCGAGACCAAACTGAAGGAACACGTGGACCGTCGGACAGGAAAGGAGGTTGCCCCAGACACAGTACAACCTAGAGGGCCCACTTTGGCTTGCCCAAAAGTGCAGTTTTCCCCATTCCACCCCAGCTGTTGCAATGGCCAGACTGAAAATAGCCCCACTGAAGAACAATGGGAAATTAGCAAAAATAGTAGAAAACTGGAGATCTGGCTTCCGCCCCAGCTTCAACCAGACCCACCATCATCACTCCAGATTCCAAAAACTTGTCCTTTTCTCCCCGTTTCTTCCCTTCCCATCCCTGCCCTCCCCATTCACTGGGAAAAATCTGCTCACGCGGCATAAGAACGCACTTCTCCAGTTAATTGTCTTCTCCAGGGAGCTACTGATGGTCTGCCTCCAGTTTACATCTTGGCTTGTCTTCCACAGCATCACCAGGTGGGAATGGGATCTCCATGGCAATGGAACGATGACTTTTCCTGCCTCCTAAGACACGATGGCTGTGGACCATACAGGGTGATTACTACCACTCCTCAAGGGTCATATTTCTTAAGCGCCTTCAGGCAGGGGCCTCTGTGCTAGGAACTATACACAGACGGTCCGGTACAGTCCTAGCCCTCAGGGAATCGCTTTCAAAGGAGAGGATATGTAAATGTGTAGGTTTAAGTACATATACCCATTCTGATGGCAATCAGAGAGAGCGAGAGAGAAACTGATTCAGGGACAGAACAGCTGTCTCTTTCATCCATTCAATCATATTTACTGAGCGCTTACTCTGTGCAGAGCACTGTACTAAGCGTTCTCTTTGAGCTGAGTGCGCCGGCCCTTCTCCCAGTAGATTCCCAGCGAGGTAAGTTTTGACTATAAAATTTGAGTAATCTATCACTAGATTTTGAGGTGTCGCTGAAACATTTTGCATTTGACGGGGTATAACACTTGTGATATCTGTTCAGAGAACCTGTCCTGTAGTTTATTGCCTTTCACATAGTGCTTAATAAATTCATTCATTTGATCGTATTTATTGAGCGCTTACTGTGTGCAGAGCACTGTACTAAGCGCTTGCCACTCTTCTTATTATTATTTATATTGCTGGGTCTCTATCCCCTTTAGTTATTAAGTTTCACGATCACTAGTGATTACGGCACCCACACAGACACACACAAACACAGTCTCTCTCCCTTTCTTCCTCCCTTCCCCTCCCCTTCTGGGATTTTGGAGCTCCTGGCCAAGGTCACGCTCCTGGATAGCGGCGACAGCAGCACCTGAAATTTAATGAAATCGGTCGCTGCGTCCTGAGGGGGAGCGTGCAGGAGTCGAGCTGCCTGTGATCTGGCCCGGCCAACGTTTCCCTCCGAGCCGAGGAAACTAATAATACTGCAGGGGATGGTAATGCCTTCTCTGGAGGCATCCTAAAGCATCCCTCACCCCGCCTCTCATTTATCCGCACAGGCAGTCCTGGAAAGGAAAAGGAGCTACTCGGGGAGCCAGGATGGCGGCGTCTGGTATCTAAGTAAGCGACTTGCTCATGGACAGGACTGAGGGGGCCCCAAAACATTCACGGACATTATCCTTCTCCTTAAACCCCACCTCCTGTCCTGCTGCCGAGACTCCCAGCTCTCCAACTGGATAGGCGTTAGTAGTTAGGATACTCCACTCGACAGATTAACGCTAGCAGGAACAAATGGCTCTCTCAGGTAGAGACTGTGTCTAATTCCCAACCGAGTATTCTTTCCCAGCGCTCAGTCAGGGACTCTGCCTCATTAAGCACTTAATAAATATCATAACGTCCGACGCAGATCATCTGATGCTTTAAAAAGGAGCTGTGAAGGGGCAAATGGAGATGCATTTCTTATTAATTCTCCTAATCCTTCAACATCCACGTCCATCGCGTAGTGAGTGCTCACTCGATGAAGAGCGCTTTACTGAGCGCTTGGGAGTCCTGCAGTTTCAGAGTGGGATCTCAAAGAGTCACGGAAGGATTTCCGAGCAGACCCTGGAGGCTCCCAAATCTACGCCCTCCTGGAGCCTGCTCGTGAGACAGTCCCAAGTTTTCTTCATTTTAGGCCACAACTTCTTCTCTCCTTAGGAGGCAGTCATATCAGTAGTAGTTTTCATTCGAGGATTTGGGGGCTGGGGGGGATCATTTGGTATTATATGTATTAGCCGCTGGACCGACTAAGATCAAATCTACCTGGCATCCCTAGGCCTGCGAAGGGAAGAAGTAATGAAAGTGCCCTCTAATTCCCTTTCAAGGTTTGAAAGGAGAGTTTGCAGAGGAAAGTCTCTTTTTCTGCCATGAGGGCTCCCTTTGCTCTCTTCTGCAACATCCCGTGCGGCCGTTGGATCGCAAGGTAAGCCGACCTCCCTTTCAACTGCCAAAACTAAGGTCACTGCTGGGCACCCACCCCGCTGCGGTGTTGGGGAGAGGACGTGCTGCAGAAAAGGGGGTTAAACCCTCTTCTCAATTCCCTCCATCACCTGGGACCAGGTTTCCCTCCACCCCGGCTTCCCCTCGCTCCACTCGTCGGCTTGGGGATGATGATGATGATGATGATGACATTTATGAAGCGCTTACTATGTGCAAAGCACCGTTCTAATCAATCAATCAATCGTATTTATTGAGCGCTTACTGTGTGCAGAGCACTGTACTAAGCACTTGGGAAGTACAAATTGGCAACATATAGAGACAGTCCCTACCCAACAGTGGGCTCACAGTCTAAAAGGGGGAGACAAAACCAAACATACTAACAAAATAAAATAAATAGAAGCGCTGGGGAGGTTACAAGGTGGTCGGGATCTCCCACTGCCTTTTCGTTCCTGAGCTGTACTGTACCTTACTATACCTTTTACTTTAATACGGTAAATTTTTGGTAGGGATTTTAAAGTGGTGACGTCTGATTGACCTTCCCAGCATCCTCATAAGGAAGGCAACATGTTAATAATAATAAATGATAATAAGGACATTTATTAAGCACTTACCATGTGCCAAGCACTGTTCTAAGCGCTGGGGAGGTTACAAGGTGATCGGGTTGTCCCCCGGGGGGCTCACGGTCTTAAATCCCCATTTTACAGAGGAGGCCCAGAGAAGTGAAGTGATTTGCCCAAAGTCACACAGCTGAAAAGTGGCGGAGCGGAATTTGAACCCATGACCTCGGACTCCAAAGCCCGGGCTCTTTCCACTGAGCCACGCTGCTTCTCATAAGCAGGGGATGTCACTTTCCAGTCCAATCATTTCCGAGGCAACTGATTTTAAGAAAGAACTGCTCTCTACCGATGAGATCCCTCCCCCGCCCCACCTTCCATGCCTTGAGGAATAATAATGATGGCATTTATTAAGCGCTTACTATGTGCCAAGCACTGTTCTAAGCGCTGGGGAGGTTACATGGTGATCAGGTTGCCCCACGGGGGGGTCACAGTCTTCATCCCCATTTTCCAGATGAGGGCACTGAGGCCCAGAGAAGTGACTCGCCCAAAGTCACACAGCTGACAGTTGGCGGAGCGGGGATTTGAACCCATGACCTCGGACTCCAAAGCCTGGGCTCTTTCCACTGAGCCACGCTGCTTCTCTGAAGTGAGCAGACAGCTTGCAAGCGGCCTCCCCAGCAGCAGGTGAGCAAGGGAAACATCAGCTTGAGGTTGAAACTGGATTCGTGGAAACAAAATGTTTGGAAATCTCGACCTTGGGTCGAAGACAACTATGTCTGAAGATAACTACCGTTCAGTAGATAAAAAAAAGTGGAGACGGGTTCTGTAGGCCCTAGGTCTGCTTTCAGAATGTAGTATTTGTTAATTATTGAGGTAGTTGTTCGGCAGCGTGGCTCAGGGGAAAGAGCCCGGGCTTGGGAGTCCGAGGTCATGGGTTCTAATCCCGCCTCCGCCACCTATCAGCTGTGTGACCTTGGTCACTTGACTTGTCTGGGCCTCAGTTCCCTCATCTGGAAAATGGGGATGAAGCCTGTGAGCCCCACATGGGACAACCTCATTATCTTGTATCTATCCCAGTGCTTAGAACAGTGCTTGGCACATAGTAAGCGCTTAAGAAATTCATTCAATCGTATTGAGCACTTACTGTGTGCAGAGCACTGTACTAAGCACTTGGGAAGTACAAGTTGGCAACATCTAGAGACGGCACCTACCCAACAACGGGCTCAATCAATCAATCGTATTTATTGAGCGCTTACTGTGTGCAGAGCACTGTACTAAGCGCTTGGGAAGTACAAGTTGGCAACATAGAGAGACAGTCCCTACCCAACAGTGGGCTCACAGTGTAGAAGGGGGAGACAGAGAAGCAGCGTGGCTCAGTGGAAAGATCACAGGCTGTGGAGTCCGAGGTCACGGGTTCGAATCCTGGCTCCGCCACTTGTCTGCTGTGTGACCTTGGGCAAGTCACTTCACTTCTCTGAGCCTCAGTTCCCTCATCAGTAAAATGGGGATGAGGACTGTGAGCCCCACGGGGGACAACCTGATCACCTTGTAATCTCCCCAGCGCTTAGAACAGTGATTTGCACATAGTAAGCACTTAACAAATGCCATCATTATTATTATTATTAAAACAAAACATGTGGACAGGTGTCGTCATCAGAATAGAAATAAAGCTAGATCAATCCATCAATCAATCGTATTTATTGAGCGCTTACTGTGTGCAGAGCACTGTCGTAGATGCACATCATTAACAAAATAAAGAGAATAGTAAATATGTACAAGTACAATAAATAGAGGACGAATAAAAGGAGAGATGCAGAGGGGAGTGGGAGAGGAGGAAATGAGGGTTTAGTCAGGGAAGGCCTCTTGGAGAAGACGGGCTTTGGAAGGTGGAGAGGGGGATTGTCTGTCGGATATGAAGAGGGAGGGGATTAGACTGTGAGCCCACTGTTGGGTAGGGACTGTCTCTCTATGTTGCCAACTTGTACTTCCCAAGCGCTTAGTACAGTGCTCTGCACAGAGTAAGCGCTCAATAAATATGATTGATTGATGGATTGATTGATTGGGGTTCCTTCCCCCTCCATGACTGGGTCTGTGGTCAGGCCCCCCCCAGTATAATGAGGGTGGGAGGCTGGTTGGGAATTGGTGGGCCTGAGAGCCCCCCAAAATGAGCTCCCTGGCACAGGACGATGGCAGACAGGGGGGTCACTAAGTGCCATCATTATTGTTTAAACACCCCAATCCCCTCCCTTTCAGGTAGGGAGCCTGCATGGCGCCCCCCCACCACCACGGAGGGCGCCCCCTTCAGGTAGGGAGCCTGCATGGCGCTCCCCCCACGGAGGGCGCCCCCTTCAGGTAGGGAGCCTGCATGGCGCTCCCCCCATGGAGGGCGCCCCCTTCAGGTAGGGAGCCTGCATGGCGCTCCCCCCACGGAGGGCGCCCCCTTCAGGTGGGGAGCCTGCATTGCGTCCCGCACGGAGGGCGCCCCCTTCAGGTAGGGAGCCTGAATTGAGCCCCCCTCAGGAAGGGAGCTGAAGCGCTTAGTACAGTGCTCTGCACACAGTAAGCGCTCAATAAATACAATTGATTGATTGATTGATTGATTGAAGGGAGCCTGCATGGCGCTCCTTTCAGGTAGGGAGCCTGCATGGCGCCCCCTTCAGGTAGGGAGCCTGCATTGCACCCCCTCTCCTTCCCCCCCACCTTACCTCCTTCCCTTCCCCACAGCACCTGTATATATGTTTGTACATACTTATTACTCTATTTATTTATTTAACTTGTACCTATCTATTCCATTTATTTTATTTGGTTAGTATGTTTGGTGTTGTTGTCTGTCTCCCCCTTTTAGACCGCGAGCCCACCGTTGGGTAGGGACCGTCTCTAGATGTCGCCGACTTGTCCTTCCCAAGCGCCCAGTCCAGTGCTCCGCACACAGTGAGCGCTCAATACGATTGAACGAATGAATGAAAGGGGCACAACGAAGGCCCCCTTCCTGAAGGGGGCGCCCTCCGTGGGGGGGGGGGCGCAATGCAGGCTCCCCACCTGAAGGGGGCGCCCTCCGTGGGGGGGGGGCGCCATGCAGGCTCCCTACCTGAAGGGGGCGCCCTCCGTGGGGGGGGGCGCCATGCAGGCTCCCTACCTGAAGGGGGCGCCCTCCGTGGGGGGGCGCAATGCAGGCTCCCTACCTCAAGGGGGCGCCCTCCGTGGGGGGGGGCGCCATGCAGGCTCCCTACCTGAAGGGGGCGCCCTCCGTGGGGGGGGCGCCATGCAGGCTCCCTACCTGAAGGGGGCGCCCTCCGTGGGGGGGCGCAATGCAGGCTCCCTACCTCAAGGGGGCGCCCTCCGTGGGGGGGGGCGCCATGCAGGCTCCCTACCTGAAGGGGGCGCCCTCCGTGGGGGGGCGTAATGCAGGCTCCCTACCTCAAGGGGGCGCCCTCCGTGGGGGGGGGCGCGCCATGCAGGCTCCCTACCTGAAGGGGGCGCCCTCCGTGGGGGGGGCGCAATGCAGGCTCCCTACCTGAAGGGGGCGCCCTCCGTGGGGGGGGCGCCATGCAGGCTCCCTACCTGAAGGGGGCGCCCTCCGTGGGGGGGCGCAATGCAGGCTCCCTACCTCAAGGGGGCGCCCTCCGTGGGGGGGCGCAATGCAGGCTCCCTACCTCAAGGGGGCGCCCTCCGTGGGGGGGGGCGCCATGCAGGCTCCCTACCTGAAGGGGGCGCCCTCCGTGGGGGGGCGTAATGCAGGCTCCCTACCTCAAGGGGGCGCCCTCCGTGGGGGGGCGCGCCATGCAGGCTCCCTACCTGAAGGGGGCGCCCTCCGTGGGGGGGGCGCAATGCAGGCTCCCTACCTGAAGCGCTCAATAAATACGATTGATGAGGATGATGATGCGCCCCCCCCCCCCACGGAGGGCGCCCCCTTCAGGAGGGGAGCCTGCATTGTGCCCCTTTCGTTCATTCATTCCTTCAATCGTATTTATTGAGTGCTTACTGCGTGCAGAGCACTGCACGAAGCGCTTGGGAAGGACAAATCGGCAACAAATCGGACGACTTCGGTCCCCAGCAGGCGGAACGACGGCGGCGGGGGGCGGGCGGCGGGGCGGAGGGGCTTCCGGGCGGGACCGGAAGTGGGGAGGCGGGGCTTCCGGCGCGGACCGGAAGTGCGTCCCGGGCGCTTCCGGCCATGGCGGGCTGGAGGCTGCTGGGCCGGGCGGCCTGGGCCCGGAGCGGAGGCCCCCGCAGGTGGGTGACAGGCACAGAGAAATAATCGTAACCGTCATGGCCCCGGACGGGGACACAGGCGGGGGTCCTGGGTTCGAATCCCGACCCCGCCACTCCTCAGCCGGGTGACCTTGAGCGAGTCACTTCGCTCCTCTGGGCCTCAGTTCCCTCATCTGGAAAATGGGGGTGAAGACTGGGAGCCCCACGGGGGACAACCTCATCACCTTGTTTCCCCCCCAGCGCTTAGGACAGGGCTTGGCACGTAGTAAGCGCCTAATAAGCGCCGCCATTACTGTTATTATTATTCCCTGGGCCTCAGTTCCCTCATCTGGAAAATGGGGGTGAAGACTGGGAGCCCCCCGTGGGACAACCTCCTCACCTTGTATCCTCCCCCACCCAGCGCTTAGAACAGGGCTTGGCACATAGTAAGCGCTTAACAAATACCATTGCTATTATAATTATTCTCTGGGCCTCAGTTTCCTCATCTGGAAAATGGGGATGAAGACTGGGAGCCCCACGTGGGACAACCTCATCACCTTGTATCCCCCCCCAGCGCTTAGAACAGTGCTTGGCACGTAGTAAGCGCCTAATAAGCGCCGCCATTACTGTTATTATTATTCTCTGGGCCTCAGTTCCCTCATCTGGGAAATGGGGATGAAGACTGGGAGCCCCCCGTGGGACAACCTCGTCACCTTGTATCCTCCCCCACCCAGCGCTTAGAACAGGGCTTGGCACATAGTAAGCGCTTAACAAATACCATTGCTATTATAATTATTCTCTGGGCCTCAGTTTCCTCATCTGGAAAATGGGGATGAAGACTGGGAGCCCCACGTGGAACAACCTCATCACCTTGTATCCCCCCCAGCGCTTAGAACAGTGCTTGGCACGTAGTAAGCGCCTAATAAGCGCCGCCATTACTGTTATTATTATTCCCTGGGCCTCAGTTCCCTCATCTGGGAAATGGGGATGAAGACTGGGAGCCCCCCGTGGGACAACCTCCTCACCTTGTATCCTCCCCCACCCAGCGCTTAGAACAGGGCTTGGCACATAGTAAGCGCTTAACAAATACCATTGCTATTATAATTATTCTCTGGGCCTCAGTTTCCTCATCTGGAAAATGGGGGTGAAGACTGGGAGCCCCACGGGGGACAACCTCGTCACCTTGTATCCCCCCCAGCGCTTAGAAGAGGGCTTGGCACGTAGTAAGCGCCTAATAAGCGCCGCCATTACTGTTATTATCATTCCCTGGGCCTCAGTTCCCTCATCTGTAAAATGGGGATGAAGACTGGGAGCCCCCCGTGGGACAACCTCGTCACCTTGTATCCTCCCCCACCCAGCGCTTAGAACAGGGCTTGGCACATAGTAAGCGCTTAACAAATACCATTGCTATTATAATTATTCTCTGGGCCTCAGTTTCCTCATCTGGAAAATGGGGGTGAAGACTGGGAGCCCCACGTGGGACAACCTCATCACCTTGTATCCCCCCCAGCGCTTAGAACAGTGCTTGGCACGTAGTAAGCGCCTAATAAGCGCCGCCATTACTGTTATTATTATTCCCTGGGCCTCAGTTCCCTCATCTGTAAAATGGGGGTGAAGACTGGGAGCCCCACGTGGGACAACCCCATCACCTTGTATCCCCCCCGCCCAGCGCTCAGAACAGTGCTTGGCTCATAAAACGATAAATACGATTGAATGGATGAATGAATAATAAACGCATAACAAATACCATCCAATAATAGCTGAACAAATCATCATCATCATCATCTAATCGTATTTATTGAGCGCCTACTGCGTGCAGGGCACTGGACTAAGCGCTTGGGAAGTACAAGTTGGCAACATATAGAGACGGTCCCGACCCAACGGTGGGCTCACAGTCTAAAAGGGGGAGACAGAGAACAAAACCAAACATACTAACAAAGTAAAATAAATAGAATAGATAGGTGCAAGTAGAATAAATAGAGTAATAAGTATGTACAAACATATATCCATATATACAGGTGCTGTGGGGAAGGGAAGGAGGTAAGATGGGAAGGATGGAGAGGGGGACGAGGGCGAGAGGAAGGAAGGGGTTCAGTCTGGGAAGGCCTCCTGGAGGAGGTGAGCTCTCAGCAGGGCCTTGAAGGGAGGAAGAGAGCGAGCTTGGCGGAGGGGCAGAGGGAGGGCATTCCAGGCCCGGGGGTCGATGGCGGGACAGGCGAATAACAAACAATACCGTTATTATTATTGTTCCCCCCTTCTAGACTGTGAGCCCACTGTTGGGTAGGGACTGTCTCTATATGTTGCCAACTTGTACTTCCCGAGCGCTTAGTACAGTGCTCTGCACACAGTAAGCGCGCAATAAATATGATCGATTGATTGATTGATATTATTAGGCCTGCGTGCCTGGAAGGACTGGTTCCCGCTGGCGCCTGCCTCCTCTGTCTGTCTCTGTCTCTCTCCCTCTCCGTCCTGGTAGTAGTACTGAAGGCATTCACATTGGGCACCTACCAACTGCGACACGCTGTGCTGAGCACTTGGGAAAGTTCGACGGAAGCCCGGTACTAGTTTCCCGGCCCCAAAGCAGTGTGGCTTAGTGGATAGAGCACGGGCCTCGAAGTCAGAATCAATCAATTAGTCATATTTATTAATCAATCAATTCTATTTATTGAGCGTGTACTGTGTGCAGAGCACTGGACTAAGCGCTTGGGAAGGACAAGTGGGCAACATATAGAGATGGTCCCTACCCAACATCACAGTCTAGAACAGTCTATGGCTGTATTATAGTCTGTGACTATAACTGTTCGGACTAACAGTCTATGTTAGACTGTTATCTGTTAGACTGTTAGATTAAACAATCTGTGTTTGTACAGATTTATTGCTCTATTTTACTTGTACCTACTTACTATTCCATTTATTTTGTTAATGATGTGCATTTAAGTGCTTAGTACAGTGCTCTGCACACAGTAAGCGCTCAATAAATAATACGATTGATTTAGCTTTAATTCTATTTGTTCTGATGACTTGGCACCTGTCCACATGTTTTGTTTTGTTGTCTGTCTCCCCCTTCTAGGTTGTGAGCCCATTATTGCGTAGGGACCGTCTCTATATGCTGCCGACTTGTACTTCCCAAGCGCTTAGTACAGTGCTCTGCGCACAGTAAGCGCTCAGTAAATACGATTGAATGAATGAATGAATTATTGTCAATAGAAGGGGTGTGCAGCCTAATTGTTGGTCCTTGCTCATGAATCCGTCTGTTGTATTTATTGGGTGCATGCCGTGTGCAGAGCACTGTACTAAGCACTTGGGATTGTGCAGTGTAATAGAACTGGTAGATATGTTCCCTGTTGACGACGAGCTTAGAGGCTAGAGGACTCAAGAAAGGGCATGCGATTCCCTTCAGGGAGCTCGTACCCCGTCCTTTGAGCCATCCTTACAGAGAATACCGCAGTGAGCTACTGATCACCTTGTAACCTCCCCAGCGCTTAGAACAGTGCTTTGCACATAGTAAGCGCTTAACAAATGCCGTCATCATTATTATTATTATTACTGGCCAGAATCGAGTAGACCGACACCTCCAATGCCCCCCCCCCCAGCCCCCCATCTCTTTTCTATTTCTGGTCCCTCTCTCCACATTTCCTTACCTCCTTCCCTTCCCCACAGCACCTGTATATATGTTTATACATATTTATTATTCTATTTATTTATTTATTTATTTTACTTGTACATATCTATTCTATTTATTTTATTTTGTGTTAGTATGTTTGGTTTTGTTCTCCGTCTCCCCCTTTTAGACTGTGAGCCCACTGTCGGGTAGGGACTGTCTCTATATGTTGCCAATTTGTACTTCCCAAGCGCTTACTACAGTGCTCTGCACATAGTAAGCGCTCAATAAATACGATTGATGATGATGATTACTTTTGCTCCTTATAAAATTTTCTGTGCTTTGTTTTTCCTCGACAGGTTACCGCCGTGGTTCGGCGTGAGATGCACCCCCCCCAACCCCCCCATCTCTTTGCTATTTCTGGTCCCTCTCTCCCCATTTCCTTTACTTTCTCTCTCGCTTCTTACACACTTTTCTCTGCCATGTTTTTCCTCGATAGGTTACCGCTGTGGTTCGGCGTGAGATGCACCCACAACCTGGACCGCACCTGGTGGAGTGAACATCTCTCTGAAGAAAACGTCCAGTTTATAAAAAAATTAACCCACGAAGAATACAGAGTCCAGACAGCTAATAAACTGTGCCCTCTGAAAGATGAACCGTGGCCCATACAACCTTGGGAACCAGGTGCTTAGTTTATATTGGGTTATTTTTTTTTTTTTGCTCTGAAAAGTGATTGCGGGGGTTTGTCATTAGGCATGTGATTCAAAAAAACAGTGTTTGGGACCTTATCGTTGCAGTCTTTCTGCCATATCAGTACTATTTTGAGGTGAATGCGGCAGCAGCAATTACTGACTGCCCAACTGGTGCAGTGAGCAGTAATAGGTGGTTGGGAAGTACGGAATAACAAAATGATATGTTCCTTATCCACAAAGAGCAGGGGATGACAGACAATTAGTCAAGCTGGACACAGGGACCGTCCCATATGGGATTTACTGCGTAGGTAGGAGGAAGAATAGATACTGGATTCCCATTTTACAGTTGAGGAAACAGGCACAGAGAAGTTGTGACTCGTCCAAGTTCACCCAGCAAGCAATTGGCGGAGCCAGAATTAGAACCCGGGTCCCAGGTCCGGGCGATTCCTGCAAGGCCGTGCTGCTTCGTATATACATGAAATCCAAGGAGGGCGACAGATTCATCACTGACTAAAGGAATGATATAATTCAGGGTCCAGGGAAATGAATTAGAGGGGATAAAATTTTAGGAGGGACTTAAATGAGGGAAAAGCCGTGGTCTGGTGACAGGAGGGAAGGTGTTCCAAGGTTGGGGGCGGAGGAAGTGTGTCAGGGTGAGCAAGGAATCAGATGGGTATTCCATTATATTTGAAATTTATAGTTTCAAACCCCGATTTCATCTGCCTTTGATAAATCACTTTTCAACGACAACCCTTATTCTAGAACTGGCTTGCAGGAAGCCTGTGAATCTCATTCTTTGGGAATGATTAAAAATAGTCGGGGGAATTATTTCAGAGAAGGCCATACCCATTGTGTAATGCCATCCTTTATGAATTAGATGCTTTCCTGAAATGTCCTGCAGTAATACTCTTAGTCTCATTAGCTTTCTCTTGTTTTAATCCCCAGGTTCCGCCAGGGTTGGCCTTATTGCTCTGAAGTTGGGAATGATGCCGTTGTGGACTAAGAATGGTGAAAAGCATGCCGTCACGTTGCTTCAAGTAAGAAAAGTAAAATGTTGCAGCAGAAAATTTCCAGAGCCAATAGAAAGGCGTAATGTGGAACTCTTAGCTACTGTAAATCATAGCCAATATGTAGTACGGCTAGTATGTGCCATGGTGTCTGTTAACGTTTTAAACTTTAAAATGATGTCTCTCCCCTCCCCCTGAATTGGGGTTGGCACATGGCAAACAGAATAAATCCAGTCTGTTGCCCTTGTCTCTAGGTTGGAATAGTGGCTTGTGATCCGGGGTGGACAGGGAGGCCATCGTGGTTCCCACTGTTTTGGAGCCTCTCAGCTCCATGATGGCCTAACTTCTTCCCTTCATGCGTTGAGGGGGTAATAACTGTCACTGAGCCGAGGGCAAGGCGCACAGTACATTGAATCGCATGCCTGGGTCCTACCTCCGTCAGGAATACCGGGTGCAATTAGACGGGACATAAATGTTTCCGGAGCAAGATATGGAAAATGATAAAAGTACAATAGAGTGATTCCCAAACTGGGAAAAAATAGTTTCGCCGTCATCAACTGGCCGGTGAAGGAAAAGTGTCACTTTGAGCAGGTGGCGTCGATGCCGACAGAGTCTCGTGTCCGGAACGGGGTGGTTGAGGCGTCAGGAGCCTGGGTTGGGGAATTGCATATTGTGCTAGCCCAGTTCCCGTGGGCTCTGGGACACAGAGGGTAATCAATGGGCGAGACGAGGCAAGTGAGGGCCCAGCACAGTGTGAAGAATAATAATAATAATGGCATTTATTAAGCGCTTACTATATGCAAAGCGCTGTTCTAAGCACTGGGGAGGTTACAGAGTGATCAGGTTATCCCACGGGGGGCTCACAGTCTTAATCCCCATTTTACAGATGAGGTAACTGAGGCCCAGAGAAGTGAAATGACTCGCCCAAAGTCACACACCTGACACTTGGCAGAGCCGGGATTCAAACCCATGACCTCTGACTTCAAAGCCCGGGCTCTTCCCACTCAGCCACAAAGCGCAGGTGCCGTCTTTGCCCACTGTAGCCGAATGCAGGTGGAATCGGGCTGTAAAACCCAGGTCTTCTGGTTCCCAGAGGGGTTCAACTGGACCCCCGCCAGGCCTAGCCGACTTGACTAAACGCTGTATGTAGGGAGCATTTTTAAAATCTGCGGCTCCTCATTTTTGAATTCTGGATTATCATTTGTTTTTCTTTGATTTTTCTGTTTTGTTTTTTTTTTTTTCACTTTAAGGTACAAGATTGTCATGTTGTCAAATACACTCCGAGTGAAGGTGCTGGAAAGCTGGGAGCCCTAACTGTAGGAGGCAAAAATGCATCACCTTTCTATGTAAGTGCACTTTTTTCACACGTGGAACACTAGATCCATGTCAGAAATGGCAACTTTATATCTTTCAGCTCTCCGCTACCGTCACCTTCAGCTGACTCTAGGCAAGTTCCTGAACCTAGCTGAATCCTAGCTTCTGAGAGAAGGCATGGGCCTTGGTTAATTTAAGCCCTTAGTGTACAGCACTGCACATAGGAAGCGCCAATAAATGCCATTGATTGATTGATTGTGAGCCTCTCTAAGCATCCAAGGCAGGGTGATGTTAGGATCTGGTAATGCAGTGCCATTGATTTTCTTTATACACACTTAAAACCTCCCTTAAAAGTCAAGCTATCTTAGGAAGAGTGATTTGTCTGTATTTGAAAATGTATTACCCATCAGTGGACAAAACGTAGGCTTAAATGAATGCGTAGCCCATACCGCTTGGCTCATAATGATGAACAGGTGGCTAGGAGCTCTTTTCGTATGCAGTGTCCTCAAAGAAGCTGTTGGGCACAGCGAGTCGACCTAGCTGGGACCGCCGCCACCACTTTTCAGTTCCCACCTGAGCCTTCACTGCTCTATTCCAGCTTCTTTTTCCCCTCCTCCCCCGGCCAAGCTCACATCTATGTTTAGGGGAACCATGGCTCCGACCTCAAGACCTCAATCTGGAAATTTCAATAGCTCGAGCCCCAGCCTCTCTCTCGTTTCACCTTGTCCCCCGCACGTACTGGGAAATACACACGCCGGGTGGCAAATTGCAAAGTCCATCCCTTGCCTCTCCCCTTTTTCTTCCACTCCCCCAGCCTCGGAGAGGTGAAAGAGGGAGGGGGTGTAGGGGCCCTCCGTGACCTGATGTTTAACACTCAGCGAGCAGTGGCACTGAGGTTTTTCCCTAGTCACTGTCTGCCCTTCAGGGTGGAATGAGTGTGCTCCTCAGGGTAGAGCTGGGCCAAAGTCAAATTAGTCTGATTTGTCCGTTCATTGTATAACATTACCTAGAAATAGAGGGAAACAGTACCTATTCAAGACATTTTGCCAGCATGAAGGGAATTAAAGTTCTATATAGAAAGGGTATTAAGGGAAGTTGGTAGGTTGTGCACTCCAGACCCATAGGCCTTTTTTCTCTACTAGTTCTCCTCATCCCTCCCTAACCTACTCTGTGTCCTAGAGATCTTACCAAAGGTTGTTAGGGGAATTTTAGGTACTTAGCTCCCCAGGGTTGCTCTTCTCTGGGCTAAGAGGTATTTCCTGTTACCTCCAGTGCACAAAACTGGGAGTCAAGAGATCTGGCTCAGTGGAAAGAGCCCAGGCTTTGGAGTCAGAGGTCATGGGTTCAGATCCAGGCTCTGCCCCTGGCCAGCTGTGTGTCTTTGGGCAAGTCACTTCACTTCTCTGTGCCTCAGTTACTTCATCTGTAAAATGGGGATTAAGACTGTGAGCCCCCCCCACCGTGGGACAACCTGATCACCTTGTAACCTCCCCAGCGCTTTGAACAGTGCTTTGCACAAAGTAAGCGCTTAATAAATGCCATTATTATTATTATTATCATCTAGGTCTCATTCTGACTCCACCACTGGCCTACTTGTGGTCTTGGCCAAGTCACCTAACCTCCCTGGGCCTCCGTTTCCACATCTGTAAAATGGAGATAGATTGATTGAGAGCCCTGTATGGAATAGGGACTGTGTCCTCTCTCGTATCCTTGTATCCACCGCGACTCTGGCTGCGTACATAGTAAGCACGTAACACGTACCAGCATTATTGTTACGTCCTTGTTCATAGCCTTCAGAGTTTGCTTGATTTGTATGAAAAGGCCAAAATTTTTGCTTTGAACTCAAAGGGGTCTTTTTGGCTGCCCGGGACAAATTTCCAACCAACAAACGTGCCCACCCCCACCTTCTCTAGGGAAGTGTTTCCCTGCCTCTGCCCCTTGAAGAGCCGGAGTGACTTTTGTAGGGCTTTTCCAAGCTAGAAAATGTTGCATGGGGATAGGGAAAGGAAGTTTAGTTGGGGAGGAGTTCTTGTCCTGCCCCAGCTGGAAAGATCTTCATCCCACCCTTCCAGGAATGCGCTTCCAGCCTCTGGGGAAGGGGCTTTTGAGGCATCTGGATCAGAGGAGGGAGGGAGCTCCTGGAGGGACGCGGGGAGTCTTGCTTATAGTTTAGAGTCCTGCTTGTTGCAAACCCGAACTCCAACCCTGTGGCTCCAAGCCAACAGGAAGCCGAGCAAGTGGGCCCTCTCTTATGGCCCTTTTTGGGCCGGGGCGGCCGGGGATGGGAGCGCTGTCTCGTGTATGCAAGAAC
Source organism: Tachyglossus aculeatus (assembly GCF_015852505.1). Lineage (NCBI taxonomy): Eukaryota > Metazoa > Chordata > Mammalia > Monotremata > Tachyglossidae > Tachyglossus > Tachyglossus aculeatus. The sequence goes on along the minus strand of NC_052067.1, from coordinate 35,089,365 downwards.
ATGGTACGTATGGAGTATCGCTGCGAGAAGCCGCGTGGCTCAGTGGAAAGAGCCCGGGCTTTGGAGTCAGAGGTCCGGGATTTCAAGTCCCGGCTCTGCCAATTGTCCGCCAATTGTGTGACTTGGGGCAAGTCACTTAACTTCTCTGGGCCTCAGTTCCCTCATCTGTAAAATGGGGATTAAGGTCGTGAGCACCCCGTGGGACAACCTGATCACCTTGTTACCTCCCCAGAGCTTAGAACAGTGCTTTGCACATAGTAAGCGCTTAATAAATGCCATTATTATTATTATTATTAGAACCAATTCTGGAGGGTCCCAGGCCCATTTTTGACTCTGTATCGGGGGCTGTAGAATAACTAACTGTCTGGAGCCATCCAGCAGCCCTGTACCGTTTGAGCAGTGCTTAGTAAGCGCTTCATAAATGCCATCATTATTATTATTAAGAGCCCAGGCTATGGAGTCAGAGGTCATGGGTTCAAATCCCGGCTCTGCCAACTGTCAGCTGTGTGACCTCGGGCAAGTCACTTAACTTCCCTGAGCCTCAGTTACCTCATCTGTAAAATGGGGATTAAGAGTGTGAGCCCCCCGTGGGACAACCTGATCACTTTGTAACCTCCCCAGCGCTTAGAACAGTGCTTTGCACATAGTAAGCGCTTAATAAATGCCATTATCATTATTATTATTAGAACCAATTCTGGAGGTTCCCAGGGCCATTTTTGACTCTGTTTCGGAGGCTGTAGAATAACTAACTGTCTGGAGCCATCCAGAAGCCCTTTACCATTTGAGCTGTGGGAGGTCCTTGGGACAATCAGTCAATCATTCAGTACTGAGCATATACTGTGTGCAGAGTACTCTACTAAGCGCCTGGAAAAGTGCAGTAAACAGAGTTGGTAGATATGTTTCCTGCCCACAATGAGCTTACAGTCTAGATCAGTCAATCAGTCGTATTTATTGAGGGTTTACTGGTTGCAGAGCACTGTACTAAGCCTTCAGGAGGGTACAACACAACAATTTAACAGACACATTACTCGCCCACAGTGAGCTTACCGTCTGGGCGAGAGACAGGTATTAATACAAATCAATAAATTACGGACATGTGCATAAGTTCTGTGGGGTTGGGATGGGGATGGTGAATAAAGGGAGCAAGTCAGGGCGACACAGAAGGGAGTGGGAAAAGAGGAAATGAGGCCTTAGTCAGGGAAGGCCTCTTGGAGGAGATGTGCCCTCAATAAGGCTTTGAAGGTGGGGAGAGTTAATTGTCTGCCGGCTTTGAGGAGAGAGGGCATTCCAAGCCAGAAGCAAGATGTGGGCGAGAGGTCAGCAGGGAGATAGAAGAGATTGAGGTACCGTGAGTAGTAAGTGTAACAAGTGAGGTAGGCGCGGGCAGGGTGATTGAGTGCTTTAAAGCCAACGGTAAGGAGTTGACGCGGAGGTGGATGGGCAACCACTAGAGATTCTTGAGGAGTGAGGAAACCTGGACTGAACATTTTTGTCGAAACACGATCAGGGCAGCAGAGTGAAATTTGGATTGGAATGGAAAGACGTGGGAGCAGGGAGGTCAGCAAAGAGGCTGATGCAGTAATCAAGCCAGGATAGGATAAAGCTTTGGCTTAATGTGGCAGGAGTTTGGATGGAGAGGAAAGGGAGGATTTTATCAATGCTGTGAAGGTTGAACGGACAGGATTTTTCAGTCAATCAATCAATCGTATTTATTGAGCGCTTACTGTGTGCAGAGCACTGTACTAAGCGCTTGGGAAGTGCTTGGGAAGGATTTGGTGACCAAATGAATTTGTGGGTTGAATGAGAGAGATGAGTCAAGAAGAATAATAATAAATAATAATAATGGCATTTATTAAGCGCTTACTATTTGCAAAGCACCAAGGTTACAGGCTTGTGAGACAGGGAGAATGGTGTTGCTGTCTACAGTGGTGGGAAAGTCAAGGGGCGCAGCGTGGCCCAGTGGAAAGAGCACAGGCCCGGGAGCCACAAGAACCTACGTTCTAATCCCGGCTCCGTCACTTGTCTCCTGTGTGACCTTGGGCAAGTCATTTAACTTCTCTGTTCCTCATTTACCTCATCTGTAAAATGGGGGGTTAAGACTGTGAGCCCGAGGAGCCCCATGTGGGACCATGGACTGTGTCCAACCTTGTTATCTGACACAGGGTAAGTGCTTAACCAATACCACTGAAAAACAAAAAAAAACTGTAAGTTGGTCGTGGGCAGGGGACGTATCTGCCAACTCTGTTGTACTCTCGGGTGCTTAGTGCTATGCTCTGCACAGCATGGCTCATTGGAAAGAGCACGGGCTTTGGAGAAAGAGGTCATGGGTTCGAATCCCAGCTCCACCAATTGTCAGCTGTGTGACTTTGGGCAAGTCACATAACTTCTCTGTGCCTCAGTTACCTCATTTGTAAAATGGGGATTAAGACTGTGAGCGCCCCGTGGGACAACCTGATCACCTTGTAACCTCCCCAGCGCTTAGAACAGTGCTTTGCACATAGTAAGCGCTTAATAAATGCCATCATTATTATTACTATTAAATGCCATTGATTGTCATTTTAAGTCCAAGAACAGGCAACAGGAAGCTTTCTTGTTTGAAGGAGGAACAAAGCCCATTGTTGGGTAGGGACTGTATCTGTTGATGAATTGTACTTTCCAAGCGCTTAGTACAGTGCTCTGCACACAGTAAGCGCTCAATTAATACGATTGAATGAATGAACGAAAGGCATTAACCCAGACATTTCCTCCAGGAAGTGATGGCTCAGCCGTGGGGCCGAAACAGATGGGTGAGACCTTCTTGAGGAGCGTGGCGGTTCGCCTCCAAGCTCCAACCAAAAGAGAAATTGGCTGTTGTGCCCCCCACCATGACTCAGTGGCAGCGAGAGGGGCACCTGATCCTTGGCCCTACATTTCTTGCAGGCTGTTTATAATAATAATAATAATAATGGCATTTATTAAGCGCTTACTATGTAAAAAGCACTGTACTAAGCGCTGGGGAATTTACAAGGTGATCAGGTTGCCCCCCGCGGGGCTCGCAGTCTTCATCCCCATTTTACAGATGGAACTGAGGAGGGGGAGGCAATGCACTCACCACCCCTCACGCCCATCACACAGCTGGGATTTTCGAACCCTCCGGTCCTCATTATAGCGGGGCCCCAGTATGCCTTCAGCGTGACAGATACAAGGTATTCAGGGCATCTGTTGTAAGGAAAGAGAAAGGAAAAAAAATTGCAGCATCCACTTTTTTGCTTGTGAGACCCCGGTGAAATTTGCTTCAGCCCTCCCTCAGCCTCCCAGCACTTATGTACATATCTGTAACTTTCTTATTTATATACATGTCTGTCTCCCCCTCGAAACTGTAAGCTCCCTTTGGGCAGGGAACATCTCTGTCGAATCTGTTATAGTACACTCTTTCCAAGTGCTTAGTATAGTGCTCTGCACACGGTTAGCACTCCATAAATACCATTCATTCATTCCATCTTATTTATTGAGCGCTTACGGTGTGCAGAGCACTGAACTAAGCGCTTGGGAAGTACAGGTTGGCAACATAATCAATCGTATTGAGCGCTTACTGTGTGCAGAGCACTGAACTAAGCGCTTGGGAAGTACAGGTTGGCAACATATCAATCAATCGTATTGAGCGCTTACTGTGTTCAGAGCACTGTACTAAGCGCTTGGGAAGTACAGGTTGGCAACATATCGAGACGGTCCCTACCCAACAACAGGCTCACAGTCTAGAAGGGGGAGACAGACAGTAAAACAAATCACGTCACTGATTGATAGCCAGCGTTAGGAGAATTTGCCGCTAATACCCATAGCAGTTTGATGCCGGAGGACTGAAAAGCATCAGGAGGTTTATTCAGGCAGGTTATTTTCCTGTGGGATTCCCTCCTTCCCTTGTGTCCCTCAAGCAGCCTGGGAGCCTACCAGATGGAAATTTGCGGTTGTGACAGCTACTGCCCTCAATCCGCCAGCGGTGTCCCCAGATTCCGAATATTGGTCGTGGCGTAAGAGAGGAGGGCCGGGAGAAGCCTGAAATGCTAACAGTCAAGGTTCCTGCTGTAGGCGGGGTCCCTGGGGTAGCAGGATCTTCCCCACTGTCTCATTCTCCCCCTCTCTCCCTGCAAAATGAGGCTTCCAGATTACCAGCCAAACCCGCCTGCCCTCATACCAAGGCCCTACTGAGAGCTCACCTCCTCCAGGAGGCCTTCCCAGAGTGAGTCCCTTCCTTCCTCTCCCCCTCGTCCCCCTCTCCATCCCCCCATCTTACCTCCTTCCCTTCCCTACAGCACCTGTATATATGTTTGTACATATTTATTACTCTATTTTACTTGTACATGTCTGTTCCATTTATTTTATTTTGCTAGTATGTTTGGTTTTGTTCTCTGTCTCCCCCTTTTAGACTGTGAGCCCACTGTTGGGTCGGGACTGTCTCTATATGTTGCCAGTTTGTACTTCCCAAGCGCTTAGTACAGTGCTCTGCACACAGTAAGCGCTCAATGAATACGATTGATAATAATGATACCAAAAGCATAAACTTGGGCCCCGAAACTTGGTTTTGCTCTCCGCGAGCTCTGGGCAAAGGGAAGCTCTCCACTAGAAAAATCCTTTCAAAAAGCACGTCCATGCAGATTGGATCCCTAGCAAACTCTCCTGAAGTTTTCCGCTAACATTACCAGGGTAGCTTTCATTAATGTCACCTCAGAGTGGCTTTCCGGGCCTGGTTCTCGGCAGCTACTGACATTAATGAATTCAGAATTTGGAGGCCCTTAAAGTAATTAAAAGAACAATGAAGGTGCGTGCGATCTTTTAAAAATGTCAGATGCTTACATTTTTCAAGTTTGGGTGCCAGCTGTCGTGGGAATTCTTTAGTTTGACAGGAGCTAGAGTGTTTTCCAAATGGCTGCATTTTGCAAATCATATTTTACGGGACACTTAGTCCCTCCTCTTTAATTTCAGTACCAGGCATGCTATTTTTAAGCCTCATTTTGCAGATAGCACTGTCTTGGGGAGCGTCTCATAATCGTTTCAGTAGACCGATGAAAATTGATTTGTCAAAAGTGTGTTTTCATAGTATTTTACCATTTTAGTATACTTATTACTTTTTAAAGCTACAGATATTAAAAAAAGTGTAGACACAAACCCCCAAACTCAAAAATATGCACGTATAAATGTACTAATCTCTAATAGCCTATTTTCAATTGTTAAAATGACCCAATAGGAACATTTGCTATCTTAAATTGACATTCAGCGGATAACAGAAAGGGCTTTATTCTTTCATTTCTCTAGCGTTTGGTTCTTGGCATGATTCTGAGAAGCTAACCTGGGAAATATTCTAAATCAACTTGGCAACTCAAAAAATAGTTTTATTAGCACAGAGTTTATTAAAAGTTAGCCTAATGGCCCCAAATACTACTAATAATGGTATTTGGAAATAGGACTTTTGGGCTGACTCTTTGCCCATTTTTAAAAAAAGGTAATTTGGGTTTTTGTCTTCAGGGAAAATACAGATAGGTTTATGATGCAGTTTTGAATCTTAAGTAAATTGGACCTAGAAAAAGAAAAATATTTGGATTAAGCATTCTGAAACTAAATTGAAATTGGTCTTATTTTCCTTATGTTTCTGATCCTTATTTTCCCAAATATAATGAAAGTGTACCTATGATGAATGCAACTACTTTGCTTGTAAAATTGATTATGCATTTATTAAAAATGAAAACTTATGAAGTACACCGAGTTTTCCAATAAGGAAGTTCAGTGGTATTAAAAAAAGGTCCTTATCAATTCATCTTTCGAGAAGAGAAGTGTTTTCATTGTGAAAAGGATAATTGCAGAAAACTTTGAGAAGGGGAGAAAAAGCAACCTCCTGTGCTAGATGGGCTCATCCAACTGTGACACCGCTGCCAGTCCTGTAAATTGCCTTTTGAGAGTATTCATATGGAATTAAAATATAGTAATACACAAAACCAAAAAAAAAAAGGTAGATGAACTGCTGCTGTTTTCAGCTTCATGTTTTTTGTAGTTTTCATTTTAGAGGAACCCTTTTAGTTTTCTTGATGATTTGCTCCTAAAAGATTATTTACTAAAACCTGGAAATGTATTGCTAGGACTTTTTTCTGGGCCTTTGCCATGGTAATCGCTTATGTCATTTATTAAAAACCATGGCATCCGCTCAGGTGCCTTAGTCTTACAGATCAAGCCCTTGAAACCACGAAGTCAATGAAAATAACCTCATTATTTTAATCAGGCTGTAAAAACCTCAGAATAGGAGTTTGTGCTGGGTTCTGGAGGTTTACCTAGCAGTGACAGATAAGGGCCAGAACAGAATTTCAAAAGATGGTAGCTGTCCCTCACCACATTTTAAAAATGTAAATATGGAAATGAATCCAGGGAATGGGAAGGCAGGTTTTCCAGTTTATCTCAGCCTGAAGCAGTGGTTGCCAATCCAGCCCTAGCAGCAGTAATTTATTGAGTCCCCATCGGTTGCTATGTACTGTACCGTAGTGCAGCGGGAAAGTATAAGACATAAAAATATATTCAGGTAGAGTAATCAAAAGAAATAATTGGATAGACATATTCACGGGTCCTCAGATTGGATCGAGAAATGGCCGGTGGGTTGTTTATTCAGTTTGGCGTGTTGGAAGAAGTGTTGTTTTAGCAGGACTGTGAATGTTGGGAGAGCTATGATCCGATGGATTTGGTAGAACTTGGGATATCCAGGATGGGAATAGTATGGCCTTCTGGACTTGGCCATAAGGGAGCTATAAGGAGAAGCTAGACTGTGAGCCCACTGTTGGGTAGGGACTGTCTCTGTATGTTGCCAACTTGTACTTCCCAAGGGCTTAGTACAGTGCTCTGCACACAGTAAGTGCTCAATAAATACGATTGATTGAGAAGCATTGTGGCCTCCTAGAAAGAGCGCAGGCCTTCGGGTTCAGGTTCTAATCCCGTCTCTGCCAACTTGTGTGCTGTGAGACCTTGGGCAAGTCACTTAACTTCTGTGCCTTAGTTTCCCCAGCTGTAAAATGGAGATACCAGAGCTGTCCTCCCTCCCCTTAGACTGTAAGCCCCATGTGGAACAGGGATCGCATCTGACCTGATTGTCTTGTACCTCCCCCAGCGTTTAGTACTTTGTGTGGCACACTGTAAATATTTAAATCCCACTGCTAAAGGTGGTTGTGTATCACCATAGAAAATGCATTTCTGCTGGAATGGAGGGGTCAAAATCCTGGTCGTAATGGATTGCAAAGAGAAGTCAAGGGACTAATAATAATTGTGGTATTTATTAAGTGTGCCAGGCACTGTACTAAGCTAAAAGCAGTAGACGCTTATACCGCCTGGGAGTGGGCAACAGCTGGAGGGGGATGTGGGATTGGGAGAGCTCTGGGAGCATCAGTAACTCCCTTAACCACTGAGTTGGCTCTCTGTTTACCCCTCCCATGTGAGGAAGTGAGGTTTGGGGCAGGGGCCTTTTACAAATGCAGTCTCCCTCCTAACTGTTCCATCCTAGAAGCTAAATACCCTTTTAATTTTTTTGTGATACTTATTAAGCACTGTTCTAAACGCTGGAGTAGGTTGACGCTAATTAGTTTGGACATAATCCTTGTCCCACATGGGGCTCACAGTCTAAATCAGAGGGATGAGGATAGAATCCCTGTTTTACAGATACGGCAACTGAAGCTCAGAGAAGTTGAGTGACACAGCAGACAATTAGCGGAGCCCTTATTAGAGTCCACGTCTGTGTTGTTTCCACTTGGCCACACTGCTTCCTCCAAAATTGTTACGGTTATTGAACATTTTGAAAACCAGGTATTCCTCCAGTTCCAGATGACCACAGTCTCCAAGACAGTGAGCCCGTTGTTGGATAGGGACTGTCTATATATGTTGCTGATTTGTACTTGCCAAGCACTTAGTACAGTGCTCTGCACACAGTAAGCGCTCAGTAAATGCGACGATGAATGAATGACCACAATATGTGAAACAGGGAGTGTGTCACGCAGCAATAGCTTGACATAGGCCACAGCCCGTAATTCCTCCCCACCCGGCTTCTCCCGCCCTTCCCTGAACGTGTACTGAAAAGCCCCTCCCCTGCTGTACGTGATCATGACCCAGTAGAAGAGGCTCCTAAATCCGGCTAACATCTCTGTCCTGCCTCATCCCAAATCTGCTTTAGATTACCCGGAAAGAGAAGCTTCCGTTTGGGAGCTCCCCTGCCAGGGAGCAGGGCGTCCTGGCTGCCGCCAAGGCCGGACTCTTAGCTCTGCCCCCAGCCAGGCCTTCTGCATCAAAAAGGCTTGCGTCACTTTTCAAGAGACCGAATGTACTTTTAAACATGATTGCAGAAGGCTGTGAGCCCACTGTTGGGTAGGGACTGTCTGTATATGTTGCCAACTTGTACTTCCCAAGCACTTAGTACAGTGCTCTGCTCACAGTAAGCGCTCAATAAATACGATTGATTGATTGATTGAGTTCAAAAATGTGCAGAGATGCTCCTAAGGACTTTGCTTGTTGTAAGATGTGGGATGAAGGAAGCTGTTTTTCAACCTAAATTGGATGTGTTTCTTCCTAAAAGTTGCAAAGCCACTAGAGCTCACCTCCTCCAGGAGACCTTCCCAGACTGAGCCCCCTTTTTCCTCTCTTCCTCCCTATCCCCCCCACCCTACCTCCTTCCCCTCCCCACAGCCCCTGTATATATGTTTGTACAGATTTATTTACTCTATTTTACTTGTACATATTTACTATTCTAGACTGTGAGCCCGCTGTTGGGTAGGGACCGTCTCTATATGTTGCCAACTTGTACTTCCCAAGCGCTTAGTACAGTGCTCTGCACACAGTGAGCGCTTAATACAATTGAATTAATTCTATTCATTTTCTTAATGATCAGTCAATCAATCATATTTACTGAGCGCTTACTGTGTGCAGAGCACTGTACTAAGCGCTTGGGAAGTACAAGCTGGCAACATATAGAGACGGTCCCTACCCAACAGTGGGCTCGCAGTCTACTAGCTTTATTTCTATTTATTCTGATGACTTGACACCTGTCCACATGTTTTGTTTTGTCTGTCTCCCCCTTCTAGACTGTGAGCCCATTGTTGGATAGGGACCATCTCTATATGTTACCAACTTGTACTTCCCAAGCACTTAATACAGTGCTCTGCACACAGTAAGCGCTCAATAAACATGATTGAGTGAATGAATGAAGCAAACTGCTACTTCCACAGCCACTTGCAAAGACTAAATAATCATTATTTCAGTCCTTTATGTAGTTAATGTGATGCTGTGCATTAAAGTAATGGAGGAGAAATAGGTTTAATGGTGTAATAGAATATCGCATGTCAAGAAATCCCATATTTATCCAGAGGTTCTGGAATGGATTCTGACTTATGAAAATCAATGGGAAAACATGCTCTGTGATATGTCCACGTTGTGGAGGAGCGTATCACGGTTGTATCGTAGGGTGTGCCCGCGTGTGTAAACGAGGATTAAGTTTTCTCGTTGGATGACACATCAGCAATTTTCTGTACATTTTTGGATTCAATTTTCTGCCCGGTTCTTTTATCCTGACATATTTGTACTGCTTTCCGATCTGTCCCTGTACTTCCTGTTGCTCCCACTGTGTGTAACTAATGTTTGTCTGCCTACTCTATTAAAATTACAGCTCCTCGAGGGCAGAGTCTTGCTTCAGTGGTATTTTCCCGGGTGGTTAATATAATGCTTCATAAACTTAGTAGGTACTCAGTTAATGCTGTTGATGAGCTGAATTAGAGCCCGAATCTCAAGGCCCAGCGGTTTCCACGCCGTTTCTCCTTATAGCTCCCTTATTGTCAAGTCCGGAGGGCTGTACTACCCCCATCGTGGAATTCCCTTCTGTGCCCGACCAGATCAGAGCTGTCCCCCTATTCACAGCCCTGCCAAAATGCCACCTCCTCCAACACTTCATTTAGTCCAGCACACCAAACTATTCACTATAAGGTGCATTTTGGCACCTTATTCAAGAAACCCATCGGCTATTTCTACACCCAGATAAAGCACCTGTGAATCTATAGGCATTTAATTGTTTTTTCTGTTTGCTCTACTTGTAAATATTTCCGTCTGTCTCCCCCGTTAAGAATTAATTAAAATCAGCAGAGTTAGAAAAGATTGGTTTAGGTTGATGTAGAAAAGTCTCCTAGGGTGTAGACTTTGAATAAATCCCAAATCCCGTTTTCTCTGCCTACCTCCCCTCTATGGAGAGTTGTGACTCCTAAAAACTAGAGATGTTTGCCTGATCTATGTTAGAGATGTCGAGGATGACCGTGTTCATCTGTATGTTGCCAACTTGTACTTCCCAAGTGCTTAGTACAGTGCTCTGCACACAGTAAGCGCTCAATAAATACGATTGATGATGATGATATAACAAAAAGGTGGGCAGTAAATTTATCGATATTTTCAGGGAATGCATGTGATTTACTTTGCATTGCAAAGTGCTGTGGCATCTTTTTCTAATCTCCTAAATCTGGATTTTTTTTTTTCCTGAATTCTCCTAAAGCATAAGTGGTTTCCTGAAACATGAATGTAGTGAGTTTCATATATAAACTAAACTTTCCCTTCAGTAGGGTGTAATGTGGTGTGTTTTGGTTTTAATTTCAATTTTATATAGACAGTTACATTGTAAACATGCCTTTTTGGTGTTTAAGAGTATTCTTAATGGACATTTTTCTTTTTGTTTATTTCAGAAATCTGAAGAGACATTGGAGATGTTCAGAGAAGCTGGAGTACCGCCAAAGCAGAGAATTAAAATATTTCGTGTAACCGAAAATGCTAAAATTAAACCAGGTAATCTCAAGAAGTGGATATGTTTTTTATGGCAAAACCTAAAGGGTTCTCTGTTTTTATTAGATGGAGAGGAGCACATTAAGGAGAGGCCGTTGTTAGGGTTGGGAAGCCCATTCCATAATGAACCAGTTAGCTTATAAACTTAAGGTACACACAGCTCTCCTAAAATATGGGAGGCTACCGTCCTTGCAAAATGGGCACTAAAAGCAAACTGGCACCGTGCAGGATGGCCGTTCCAGTACTAAGCAGATGTGCACAGACAGTTTCTTCTACATCGTCGTGTGCTGAATCCCAACATGCTCACGTGGTAGGGAGAGCGGGCTGTAATCCTCCAGCAGCATTCCAGGAAAAATGGGGAGGGAATGGATGTGATAAGTGGAACTGAGCATGTGGGGCTTACCTCCTTAAAAAGGACATCTGGAAGAAGGGGTGAAGCCTTGTTAACCTTGCAGAGCCAAATGAAATGGAGGCCAAGCCACAGAAGAGTGGCTGCCCACTAATTTAGCCTCCAAGGGATTTGCCAATTTCGGTATTGAGACTGGAAGCTCGTTGAGGGCAGGGAACGTGCCTACCAACTCTCTTTTATTGTTCTCTCCCTAGCACTTAGTACGGTGCTCTCCTTGCACACGGTAAGTGCTCAGTAAATACGATTAAGACCTGGAATACAGTGTTTTGCTTTCCCTGGTGTTCAGAGCCATGCTGGCCACTCGGTATTGTAAACTTGCACTCTAGAATGTAAGGTCAAAACGAGAGGATTTGATGTGATTAAATCAAGTTCTGATGGATGTGCAGGCATGAATTTCTACGTTTGGGACCCTGAAAAGACAAGGTCAATCATGTGAGCTGGCGACGAGGGTAGGGTGGCCCCGGCCAGCCCCCGCGGAGCCCGGACATGTGTTACACAGAGCATCTGGAGTAGTGTGATGATGTACTACACACTCTTGCAGAACTCCGTTTATTTTGTGCAATCCTAGGGAAGTGGTGTTCTGGGGGCAAACCTGAACATCCCACTTGCTTCCAGAACCTTTATGTTCCCTTCCCAGTTCCACGTGAACCATGGCCCTGCATCAGAGCTGAGGAAACTAGTGGCAGAAACCGTGGCCGAGGGAGGTTCGGTGCTGAAATCAAAAATAATATTTGTGGCGTGTTTTAGGCGCTTGCCATGTGCCAGGCAAGCACCAAACTGAGCACAGGGGTAGAAGCTCCGTAAACTGATCAGAAACGGCCCCTGACCCTCATGGGGCTCGTAATCTTAAAGGGAAGGAAGAACAGAGATCTTATCCCCATTTTACAGATGAGGAAACTGAGACACCAAGTTAAAAATGACTTGCCCACCGTCACACAGCAAACAAGAGAAGCAGTATGGAAAGAGCCCAGGAGTCAGAAAACCTGGGTTCTAATCCCAGCTCCCCCATTGTCCTGCCAAGTGACCTTGGGCAAGTCACTTCACTTCTCGCCTCAGTTTCCTTGTCTGTAAAATTGTGATCCAATCCATATTCTCCCTCCTTCTTGGACTGTGAGCCCCCTGAGGGGCAGGGATTGTGTCCAACCCGATTACCTTTTGTCTACCCTGTGCTTATCCATTCATTCAGTCATATTTATTGAGCGTTTATTGTGTGCAGAGCACTGTACTAAGCGCTTGGGAAGTACAAATTCTTAGTACAAGTGCTTAGAGCAGGGCTTGACACAAAGTGCTTAAAAATACCACATGTATTATTATTATTTTATTATTATCATTATTATTAGTATTATTATTAGGCAGAGCTGGGATTAGAATGTGGGTCTCCCGACTCCCAGGTGTACTGTCTTTCCACTCGGCCTCCAGACCTTTGAAAAACGAACTCCAAAGTATCTGTTACTGAACAGGCATCCGCTGATCCACTGAAAATCAGAGTTCCTGGTATAAAATCAGACAGATGCCCTCCCTAAGTCATATCTGCCAAGTAAAAATCAGGCAGAACATGTCACCATTTGGGTGTGACTGAGCTGAGTTTCTTAGAGTAAATTACTAATGCAGAATAAAACTTTTTGATCAAAGAGCTTTGGGTAGCCTGAGCTCAGGAAATGTTCAGTTCCTTCACCGCACGTGTTTCTGCATTTCAGACCCTTCTTCCAGAAGACTTATATAAACTTGGTATGCATTGTGTCTCAGCTTTCACAACTTCACAAAATGTTTTTCTCCTTGTAAAGGTACTCCTTTGTATGCTGCTCACTTTCGCCCTGGGCAATATGTGGATGTCACCGCAAAAACGTAAGTTCATGCACTGGGGGTTTCTCTTTGTTAGCTCATGTAAATGAAAATAATATTGTAGCTGGGGAAAAGACTTGGTCAGGATTGACTTGCTAGAGAATGTTTTCCTCTGCCGTCCTTTAATTAAGCGAATGCAGGCTTGGTGATCCCTGCCTTTATTTGGAACCCAGTGTATCAGAACATCAAGCTGGCCTTCCCACGGCAGATTTAAAACCAGACAGGGGCTGAAGGGTCTATAAAAAGTGGTTGCGAGATTTGTTTTCAAAATGCTGTGCTTTTATCGTGCTATTGCCTGACATGTTTGTTTATGTACATTTATGATTTTCAATATTATAGATGGAAAAGACCGTGTTTAGATCGAACCTTAAGTATTCAGGGCCTTCTCTAAATGCACTTCTGAAGTTTCTTAGATTAAGGTGTGAGTAGTAGTACTCATCGTGAAAAAAGTCGGGTTTTATGAGTAGATTGTATAGATTGAGTAAACCAAGAGGAAGAAGCTATTATCTGCTTACTGTGTAGTGTTAGTAAATATTTGTGGTTAGCTGAGTGTGGTATATTTTCTTGCAAAATATCTCTGCCTAGAAATCAGAATTGAAATTGGGCGTCTAATCAGTATTTGGTTATTTGTTTTGTTCCTGGAGTATCTAGATTTTTCATATTGCTTCCTTGAAAGACAGAATCAGTGGCATGTTTGACGTTCCCTCACTTCTTTACACTAGAATTGCTGTTTACTAGTTTTTATTTCCTGAGAAGGAGCCAGTCAGGTTGCATGAGCAATTGTAAATGGGCCAAACAGTAAGCATCCCTAGAGGCCATTGAATGTGAAGTCTCCTCTTTACCTGTCATTGTTTGGAAAATATGATTGCTTTGTAGATGGACTGGTATTAGCACTGTGTGGTGAGATGAAGAAAGACCAAAATTTCTGTTAACCACGTTCAATTTCCCTATGTTCTTCAAAACAAAAATAATAAGATTTTGGTACTAGTTGGAATAGAAATTTATGCTTCTCATGTCTGGCGGGAAATATATACAGCTTGATGTAGTCTTGTTAGAGGTTTTTAGCATATTGACCCCACGTATTTGAAGACCAACTGTATTGACGTATTGCCTTGTTTTGACAGCATTGTGTGTTTTCATTTGTAACCTAATGAAGGTGAAATTTAGAAATATAAAATGAGGACGTAGTTCCATGGAGATCTGGCTGGGCGTTTTTCATTTTCCCTAAAGTAGATTGAAAATAGTTTCTCGGATTGAGACTAGCTGCAATGCATGTAGTGTGGATGCATTTCGATAAGCAGCACTTGAATGCATTTATATTTCAGAATCTCCTATGTAAGTAGCATCACTTACCAACCAGTACTTCTGGTTTTTACAGTGGAAAAGTTGTTAGCAAAAGTTAGCCATACGGGAAACCTCGCCCAGATATGGAAAGGATTGACAGATTGAGCGCTCTCTCTCCATTCTGTAGGTGGTGGTGCGTGGCTGTTCTTAGTAAATGAAGCAATTTGTCGGTTAATTTTGTTATCGGATAATGAGCAAGACTCTGGCATACTAAATAGTTATGTGACCCCATCAAGCGGCTTTATTAAAATCCCATCTCCTCCAAGAATCCTTCTCTGGCTAAGCCCTCATCTCCCCGACTCTCTCTCTCCCTTCTGCATCACATATGTACTTGGGTCTGTACCCTTTAAGTCCCATTTCTGTAGTTTTTAAATCTCTAAATATTTTGTTTACTGCCTTGTTCTGAAGCAGGGAACATGTCCACTAATTCTGTTGTCCTCTCCTAAGCATTTAGTACAGTGTTTTGCACACAGTAAACGTTACCACCGAGTGACTGAAGGCCACTTCTGCCTTTTGAAAATCATTTTTAACTTTGGCCGAATACTAGATGCCGAGTCATCCCTGCGCATCATTGACTAAGGATCCCTTAACCCAATTTACGTGAAACAACAATATGTATTCATTGCCCTTACTAATTTTGTAAAAACAGCAGTGTTTTCTAATCAGTTTAAGATATTGGCTTCTTTTATACAAATGAATTAAATGTAATCCTCTTATGAGGTTATGGATTAGTCTCACATAAAATTTGAATTTTTTCAGCTACTAATTGCTTCCTTTCCCTGAAAAAAATTTGAATGATCCTAAAATAATATTTATTCTAAGAGGAAATCTCTTGAAAGTTAAAAGTTAGGACCTAGCCTTTTCTCTTCCCATCCCCCGTTAAATACAATAAATTACATAAAGCTTTCCACTGTACAGTTTTTGTGTGGAAAAGAATCACTCTTTTTCAAAATGCATGTTCTTAAAATTTGAGATGCTATTTATGTGTTATATTTTATAAACCAGAATAATGTTATCTTGAAAAATCTAATTTCAAAGTTACCAACCAACTCTACTCCAGTGGGTGATTATTTAAGCAGAAGTGTTTTGGGTTTTGTTTTCCAAAAAGTCTGAACATTTGGTGAGAGGAAAAAGAAAAATACATTCATTCATTCAGTCGTATTTATTGTGCGCTTACTGTGTGCAGAGCACTGCACTAAGCTCTTGGGAAGTACAAGTTGGCAACATATAGAGATGGTCCTTACCCCACAACGGGCTCACAGTCTAGAAGGGGGAAACAGACAACAAAACAAAACATGTGGACAGGTGTCAAGTCATCAGAACAAATAGAAATAAAGCTAGATGCACATCATTGACAAAATAAATAGAATAGTAAATATGTACAAGTAAAATAGAGTAATAAATAAATCTGTAAGAGAAGCAGCGTGGCTCAGTGGAAAGAGCACGGACTTGGGAGCCAGGGGTCATGGGTTCTAATCCCAGCTCCGCCACTTGACAGCTGTGTGACTTTGGGCGAGTCACTTCACTTTTCTGGGCCTCAGTTCCCTCATCTGCAAAATGGGGATTAACACTGTGAGCCCCATGTGGGACAACCTGATCACCTTGTATTCCCCCCCAGCACTTAGAACAGTGCTTTGCACATTGTAAGCGCTTAATAAATGCCATTAATATTATTATTGTTATTGCAAACATACATTTCTCTCTCTCTCTCTCTCTCTCTCTTTTTATATATATATATATATATATATATATTTACAGAGGCTTTATTAAGCATTTACTGAATGCAGAGCACTGAGGTAAGTGCTTGGGAGAGACTCTAGGCAGTCTGAATGTCCCCTTTTGGTCCATGCCTCTAACATGTGTGCAGTGTTATAAGACTTAATTTAATGCACATAGAAACTGAATTTCTACGCCAGGAGAGTACGTAGGTGACACACAAGTGAAGAGTTGTCTGTTGGGTCTGGGAATAGGGTGGGGAGATAGTTTAATCAGGGAAGGCCTCTTGGAGGAGATGTGATTTGAACAAGGGAATAGCAGTGATCTGCCAGAGGTTTGGGGTTGTGGGGGGTGAGAGGAGCAAAGATGAGTAGTGGGGGGCTGATTGAGGGCATTAAGGGCCAATGCTAGGAGTTTTACTTGATGTAGAGAGGAATGAGCAACTCTGGGAGGTCCTTGAGGGGTGGGGAGATTGAGCTTTGTTTTCAAGAGGTGATCTGGGCAGCAGAGTGAAGCATGGACTGGAGAGGGAGGTGCGCGAGGAGGCCGATGCAGTAGTTGAGCTGGAATTTGACAAGTGTTTGAACCAGCATGGTGGCAGTTTGGACAGAGAGGAAGGCGCAGGTTCTTGAGGTGTTGCAGAGGAAGATGTTGGAAAGCACCGTGGCCTGGTGGAAAGAGCGTTGGCCTGGGCATCAAAAGATCTGCCACTTGTCTGCTCTGTTACCTTATACAAGTCATTTAACTTCTCGGTTCCTCGGTTACCTCATCTCTAAAATGGGGATTAAAACTGCGTAGCAATGTAGCACAGACCTGATTGTCGTGTATCTATCTGCCCCAGAGCTTAGAAAGGTGTCTGACACATAGTAAGAGCATAACAAATGCCATCAAAAAAAAAGAATCAGTAGGATATGGTGACAAAGGCGGGGATCATGTCTACCTGTCCCGTCGTACTCTCCCAAACGCTTAGAACAATGCCCTACGCAGCAAAAACACTCAACAAATACCATTTGATCGATGGAGAGATTTACTGAAAATGTCAGTTGAAAGAGTGCCAAGTTTTCAGTGGTGTTGCCAACAGCGAAAGGAAGGTTTGTTGGAGGAGCAGATTTGAGAGGGAGGATGAGTTCACATATTGAGTGCAAGAGTGTCATGGTAGAGACTCTTGGAGGCAGAAGGAGATGCAAGATTGTGGGGAGCTCTCATGAGATGGATTTGGGAGTCATTGTGTAAAAGTGGGCATTGAAGTTGTGAGAATGGATGAACTCCCCAGGGGAGTGGGTTTCAATGGAAAATAGAAGGGAACTGGGAACGAGGCCTTGAAGAGAGTAGGAGGCAGAGTAAAGGGGTAGTGAAAGAGACTGAGAAGGAGTGACAAGGGGTAATAATAATAATAATAATGTTGGTATATGTTAAGCACTTACTATGTGCCAAGCACTGTTCTAAGCGCTGGGGGGGATACAAGGTCATCGGGTTGTCCCACATGGGGCTCACAGTCTTCATCCCCATTTTACAGATGAGGGAACTGAGGCCCAGAGAAGTGAAGTGACTTGCCCAAAGTCACACAGCTGACAACTGGCAGAGCCGGGATTAGAACCCACGGCCTCTGACTCCCAAGCCCGCTGCTTCTGTAGTTGTAGAGCCAAGGGGGGACTTTTTCAGAGATAGTTTTCTGAGAAGGAAGAAATAATAATAATAATAATGGCATTTAGTAAGTGCTTACTATGTGCAAAGCACTGTTCTAAGCGCTGGGGAGGTTACAAGGTGATCGGGTTGTCCCACTGGGGGCAGTCTTAATCCCCATTTTACAGATGAGGTATCTGAGGCACAGAGAAGTGAAGTGACTTGCCCAAAGTCACACAGCTGGCAATTGACAGCGCCGGGATTGGAACCCCTGACCTCTGACTCCAAAGCCCGGGCTCTTTCCACTGAGCCACGCTGCAAATGATCCACGGTGTTAAATGCCACCAAGAAAGAAGCAGCCTGGTCTAATGCATACTTCATACTTCATGCATACTCCATACTTCATGCTGCTTCCCGGATTATCTTTGTCCAGAAACGCTCTGGACATATTACTCCCCTCCTCAAAAACCTCCAATGGCTACCGATCAATCTGCGCATCAGGCAGAAACTCCTCACCCTGGGCTTCAAGGCTGTCCATCCCCTCGCCCCCTCCTACCTCACCTCCCTTCTCTCCTTCTACTGCCCAGCCCGCACCCTCCGCTCCTCCACCACTAATCTCCTCACTGTACCTCGCTCTTGCCTGTCCCGCCATCGACCCCCGGCCCACGTCATCCCCCGGGCCTGGAATGCCCTCCCTCTGCCCCTCTGCCAAGCTAGCTCTCTTCCTCCCTTCAAGGCCCTGCTGAGAGCTCACCTCCTCCAAGAGGCCTTCCCAGACTGAGCCCCTTCTTTCCTCTCCCCCTCGTCCCCCTCTCCATCCCCCCGTCTTACCTCCTTCCCTTCCCCACAGCACCTGTATATATGTATATATGGTTGTACATATTTATTACTCTATTTATTTATTTTACTTGTACATTTCTATCCTACTTATTTTATTTTGTTGGTATGTTTGGTTCTGTTCTCTGTCTCCCCCTTTTAGACTGTGAGCCCACTGTTGGGTAGGGACTGTCTCTATGTGATGCCAATTTGTACTTCCCAAGCGCTTAGTACAGTGCTCTGCACATAGTAAGCGCTCAATAAATACGATTGATTGATTGATTGATTGATTAATGCAGAGAACCAAAGACTGGGACTCAGAGGACTTGGGGTCTAATCCCAGCTCTGCCACTTGCTTGTTGAGTGACCTTGGGCAAGTCATTACATTTCTCTGTGCCTCAGTTTTCTCATCTGTAAAATGGGGGCTCAATACCTGAACCACCTGATCTCCCCCCCTATTTAGACTGTGAGCCCCGTGTTGGACAGGGACAGTGCCCGACCTGATTAACTTCCGTCTACCCCAGCGCTTAGAAGAGTGCTTGACACATAGTAAGCACTTAAATACCAAAATCATCATCATAGAGTAAAAGTCCATCAGCTGTACTTCCCAAGCGCGTAGTACAGAGCTCTGCACACAGTAAGCACTCAATAAATACGATTGAATGAATTAATGATGTTGAGGGTGTTGATGTCCTTGGTGAGAGTGGTTTCAATGGAGTGGGTGGGGCCAAGAGCCGGATTTTAGAGGTAAAGGAGGGAGTTGGCAGAGAGGAAATGGAGACCAGTTGAAGAATTTGGTTAGAAATTGAGGAGGGAGATGAGGGTGATAGCTGTATTACACAGTGGCGTTGAGAGGGGATTTATTTAAGCGCTTAGTACAGTGCTCTGCACATAGTAAGCGCTCAATAAATACGATTGATTGATTTAAGAGGAGACACGTTGGAGTTTTTGAAGTCAGAGGGATGGAGCGAATGGGGCAGGGAAGTGGTGCCCAAGTGGGGCAGTACATAGGAAGCCGTGCGGTCTGTTGGTTAGAACACAGTCCTGGACCTCGGGAGGACCTGGGTTCTAATTCCGCTTTCACCACTTGTCTGATGTGTGACATTGGGCAGGTCACTTAACTTCTCTGTGCCTCAGTTACCTCATCTGGAAAAGGGGGATAAAGGCTGTGAGCCCCTTGTCCAACCAGATCACCTCATATCTACCTCAGGACTTAGGACAGTGCCCATAGTGAGAGCTTAACAAAGACTATAAACCAAAAAATAATTTGTTAGTCATTGAACTTTCAAAGATGGTTTTTAGAAACTTCCCCGGTTCCATGAGTGTTGGAGAGCTCCCGTGCAGTGGGCCCATTGTGGGCCACAGACCTTCTCCCTGCCCTGCCCGCCCTTTGCGGCCCAGGCAGAGGAATTCTGTACACTTTTGTTCTGGGCTTCTTGGAATAACTGGGCTGACCACCGCCTATTTTCTCTCCCAATCTGAGTCATTTGCTCGGTGTAAATATCTCCGGCTTTGCCATTACTGGTTAAGGGCCCGCTTTGCTCCCGGGTGTGGACTTTGGTTTCTGCACGCTGAGCAGCCGCTGGGACCGGAGAGCAGAGGCCCGGTCAGGAAGGGTTTTGCCGTGGTGGAATTTGGGCCGGTTGGGCATTCATTCATCCATTCAATCGTATTTATTGAGCGCTTACTGTGAGCAGAGCACACAGTGGAAGTGGAGAGCTGCAGTGCGTGGCTGAATCTGGGGGTTAGTGTGGAGTTGGCTGGACGGGCATGGGAAGGAAGCTGCCTGAACCTGGGCTCTCGGGGAAGCTGGGCTGACCCAAATGGGGGCCGGGGCAATTTCTCTGGGCCCTGCAGGACCAACTTTCGGACCAAGAATTGCCCCCGTCTTTGCTCCAAATCTGGGGGCCCTTCTCCCCGCCGAATCCTGCAGGGGCAGCTGGGCCTTCCTCTGCTACTTTACAGGAACCAGGAGAACTGGCAGCAAGAACTGCCATGGGATAGATACAGCGAAGAAACAACAAATGGAATGTGTGTGTGTGTGTGTGTGTGTGTGTGTGTGTGTGTGATTTTTTATGTCGTCAATCAGTGGTATTTACTGAACTCTTACTGTGTGCCGAGCATTCTAGCTCACCTCCTCCAGGAGGCCTTCCCAGACTGAGCCCCTTCCTTCCTCTCCCCCTCGTCCCCCTCTCCATCCCCCCATCTTACCTCCTTCCCTTCCCCACAGCACCTGTATATATGTTTGTACATATTTATTACGCTATTTATTTTACTTGTACATATCTATTCTATTTATTTTATTTTGTTAGTATGTTTGGTTTTGTTCTCTGTCTCCCCCTTTTAGACTGTGAGCCCACTATTGGGTAGGGACTGTCTCTATATGTTGCCAACTTGTACTTCCCGAGCACTTAGTACAGTGCTCTGCACACAGTAAGCGCTCAATAAATACAACTGATGATGATGATTCTGTGAGCGCTTGGGAGAGAGTACAGTAGAGTTGGTAGTCACGATCCCTGCCCATAACAATCTTACCGCCTGTATTAATTCCTCTGTTAATGTCCCCCAAATATTTTTCTGGGTAATTACAATTTTACTACCAGTTGCGATTTGAGCTCAAAGTCCCTCCTTCCCCCGCCCATCCTTTGCTTGCAACAGTGTGGGTATTCCAGAAAATAAACAGGAGCTCCTCGCTAAGATTTTAAGCTTCTTGTGGGAAGGGATCACACCCAATAATTCTGTCGTACTCAAGTCCTTAAAAACGTGCTCTCTGCTCAAAATAAGTATTCAGATGTTGTTGACTGACCAAGAGGGAAAGAAGATGTAAAAGAATGGGATGATAAACACCCACATAATCTAGAATCGGCAATGTATCTAAGTTTGATTTCTTAAATTTGACCCCAGATCCATTCCCCATCATCAAATGCTAATAGGAAAGCTTTTTATAACCTTTAATTTTGCTCAGATTGCTAATATCAGTCTGCGATGCCAGTCATCAAGCATGGAGGTCATTTTAATTGGGAGTTTCGAACGACCTTATGAACAAAATTGTACATGTTTCTTACTGACATTTTGGTTAACTTGCCACTGAAAATTAAGCTCTCAAAATTGGATTCTCTGACTCTTTCCCTTGAGGCAAAATAAAGAAGATGTCACTTAATTAAACCCTAATTTTAATTCTCTTTTTTTTTTGGATGCCTCTCTTGTTTTGATGCTGAATGTGTTAAATGTGACATTTCACCTGAAAAGAAAATTGAGTCTGAGAAGCTCTGAGTGCTCTCAATGGTGGCTGGCATCTACCATCAGATTTATTTGCTGGAAAAGGGCCAGAGGCTACGTACATTTTAGAAGTAAACAGCTTTCTTCTTTTATTTAAGAAAATGTACGTGATGCCGATAGCCTGTATTTTATTTCTGCAGGCCTTTTTTAAAAAGTGAATTCCAGCAGCAGCCCTGTTTATTTAACTTTTGTAATGATGGCCAGAGACCAGCCCCGTGGGGAAACAGGGCTTTTTACTGTGTTGGTTTTCTTATAATGTCCACATAAAATGAATTTAAGTGGATTTGAGATATCTAGGCACTTGACCTCCTTTTTCTGGTTCCCGCATATCAAAATTTTCGGTTTAACTGGATTCTTTCGTGAAGTAGACTGAGGAGGGGAAAAAAAGTCCATTCAAAAATGGACCACCGGAAGTCTGAATTCCCATATCACCACCACCTTTTTAAAAAAAATTTATGGTATTAGGTAAGCGATTACTATATGTCAAATACTGTGCTGAGCGCTGAGGTAGGAGCAGTGTGGTTTAGAGGGAAGAGCCTGGGCTTGGGAATCAGAGGGCGTGTGTTCAAATCCAGGCTCTGCCACTTCTCTGCTGTGTGACCTTGGGTAAATCACTTCACTTCTGCCTCAGTTACCTCATCAAGAAAAGGGGGGTTAAGACTGAGCTCCATGTGGGACTGCGATTGAGTTCAACCCGAGTGCCTCACCTCTGCCCCAGTGTTTGGCATATAGAAAGCATTTAACAAATGTCATAGTTATTATTATCATTACAAGTTAATGAGGTTGGAGACAGTGCCTGCCCTGCATGCGGCTCGCAGTCTTAAGGAGGAGGGAGAACAGGGATTGGATCCCCATTTTCCAGTTGAGGGCTCAGAGATGTTAAGTGACTTGCCCAAGGTCACACAGCAAGCAGTTGGCAGAGCCGGGATTAGGATCCAGGCCTGTGTTCTTAACACTAGGCCGTGCTGCTTCTTCAAAAAGATCTCCTATCTTTCCATTTTAATTCCCCCTCTCCTAGGTGGTTGGTCCCTGGTTCTGGAAACCTAACCCCTTCCTTGGGACCGCAGAACAATTCCCTCAGTCGCTCGTATTCCCCGAGGACTTCCTGTGTGCGTAGCACTGTGCTGTTGCAGGAGAGCTTGTAGTTGAAGTAAGCGGCACAGTCCTCCTCCTCCTTGAGTGTGCAATCTATAGGGCGACGAGGAGGCTCGGGTTATTTACAAGTAGAAAGAGTAGGAGGAGAAGCAGCTGGTGCTATATAGCAAGAATATGGAAGGCTGAGTAACAGAATGAATAAGAAGGATATGGGGATAAATAAATGCTGAGAATAGTTGTAGAGTCCTAAGTCCCACGGGGGCAAGGAAGGCATCCCTGGCAGGGCAGCTATAACCAGGTAGCCTGTTCCACCCCCTGGAGCCGGAAAGGGATCAGAGGTAGCTCCGGCCCCCAGCATCTTCCCTCTCCTCTGCTTTCATCGCCCCATGTTCTCCCCCGGGATCCGCCCTCTGCTCTGCCTCCGTGCCCCCCATCCTCCCGCCCCCCAGGATCTGCCCTCTGCTGCAGCAGTCACCCCAAATCCTCCCCCAGGATCCGTCTTCACCTCTGCCTCCAACTCCCCATATCTTTACCTGGGATCTCCCCTCTGCCCCGCCTCCATCCCCCCACATCCTCTCTGCTCTCTGCCTCTCCGTGGCCAGAATTCAAGCTGGGGACTGTTGATTCCAAGCTTGCTCCTTTCCCCTCTGTGTTTCCCTCACTGCACCCACCCTCCTTGCAGGTCACCCAACTAGGCGGCAGCGGAGACCACAGCTCTCCTCTGCCCCAGGCCTGGAGCTGGGGGACCCCAAGGAATCAGCCAAGTACTCACAGGCGCGGGATGGGAGCCAGATTTCTGGGGCCTCACAGTTGCCGTCCAGCTGTCCGGTCAGGGTGTGCTGACCACAGCCAGGAATCCAGGGTGGCCTTGCCCCCGCCAGCTGATACTGGCCAGAAAGTGGTGAAGTGGCCCCAGAGCCCCCACCCCCAGCACAGCGGCTCCACAGCTTCGACCCCCATTTAACCTTCAGGGCCTAGGGACCCCAGGCTACCTAGGTGGATGGGGCAGAGAGGGTCATGGGGGAGGAGAAGCAGAGTAGCCAGCACAGGCTTGGGACATCTGGGTTCCACCACTTATCTGCTGTGTGGCCTTGGGAAAATCCCTTCACTGCCCCGTGCCTGTGACCTCCTCTGCAAAGTGGGGATTAAGATTGTGAGCCCCATGTGGGACGTGGACTTTGTCCATACTGACTAGCTTGTTGTATTCATTCAGTCATTCATTCACTTGTATTTATTGAGCGCTTACTGTGTGCAGAGCACTGTACTAAGGGAAGTACAAGTTGGCAACATCTAGAGACGGTCCCTACCCAACAACGGGCTCACAGTCTAGAAGGGGGAGACGGACAACAATCAAAACACGTGGACAAGTGTCACGTCATCAGAATAAATAGAAGTAAAGCTAGATGCACATCATCCCCCCTCTCCATCCCCCTCATCTTACCTCCTTCCCTTCCCCACAGCACCTGTATATATATATATATATATATATATACACATATATATATATATGTTTGTGCATATTTATTACTCTATTCATTTTACTTGTACATATCTATTCTACTTATTTTATTTTGTTAGTATGTTTGGTTTTGTTCTCTGTCTCCCCCTTTTAGACTGTGAGCCTACTGTTGGGTAGGGACTGTCTCTATATGTTGCCAACTTGTACTTCCCAAGCACTTAGTACAGCGCTCTGCACACAGTAAGCGCTCAATAAATAGGATTTGATTGATTGATTGATTGATCATTAACACATCATCGTTGTATCTACTCCAGTGCTGAGCACAGTGCCTGGCACCCAGTAGGCACTTAACAAATAACATACAACAAAAACAAAAAGGAGAGCGGGACCCTGGAGATGAGTACCCCTTTCCTTCTGCTTTCTCTGTCCTTTCCTTCCTCCTCTTTCCCTCTCCTGCCCTCCCCATGGTCCAGTACCTCACTCCCAAGTCCTTTCCACTCTCAGAAGTTGGCCCCCCTGCCAAGAGTGATTGTTTGGCAACACAACCTGGATCGATGAAAGTTAATCAGGGGATGCTTTCTGGAGGAGGTGAGATTTCAGGAGGGCTTTGGACTGATGGGAGCCAAAGGTGGGGGCGTTCATGGAAAGCTTGGAAGCCAGTGGTCAGGAAGTTCTACCTGCTGGGTTGGGAAATAGGTTGCCACGGGGGGCTTGAGAGGATTGGTAGACATGTGCCAAACCGTTCTTCACTTAGTCAACGACGTGGGCAGTTCCAAAATTAGGTCGATGGCAAGCACACAATCTCATTTCATCCATGCCAGGGAGAGCAGGTGGCGGGAATCCAGGGGCCAAGGAAGCAGCATTCACAGATGACTTACTGGTCCGTGGATAGACCATCTCCAGGATAGAGGAATCCTAACTCTGTGCAAAGAACAGTTTCTAATCACAATGCTTTGAGGAAAATCTAAATATAGTTTAACAGCAGGGGTGAGATTTTATGACGGGTACAGCAAACACATTTTACTGGGAGGATTTTTAATAGCAGCAATAGAATTAGTAGGGTATCAGCCTGATCTTGTCCAGTTTACCCTAAATTTAGTTTGAAAACGAACACATGGAATGTTGAAAGGAGTTCAGTTTTCATCGAGCATGGCCTCTGATCAGTCATACCGTTGAAGAGCTTATTAGTTCAAGTATATCAGCTTCTGGCCAAACACTGGGTTTTTCCAGACAGGGAATCAATTTTGCCCTGGTTCTGAAATCTGTTTCCAGTTTTTGAAATTCTGCTGCTCTTGTAAACCTTGACAGCATCCTATTCACAAATAATTTTCATTTGAGATCCCATATCAGTCTTGTCTACATGCAGCACATGTTCACTTGGAAGAAAATGTTGTCTTTGAAGTAGCATTTCTTTGAAATGATTTGCCTAGTCGCCCCTTTCTTTTGGGCTTCATTTTTGCCACCCTCAACAAGGGGGTGCTCAACAAGGCCACTGCGAGCCCTATGTGGGACAGGGATTGTGTTCAACCTGATTATCTTGTATCTACAGGCACTTAGTACAGTGCCTGGCACATAGTAAGGCTTAACAAATACCATTATTATTATTATTGTTATTATTTTTATTAAGTGATTTGCCCAAGGTCACACAGCATGTAATTGGGAGATCCAGGATTAGAACCCAAGTCCTCTGACTCTCAGGTCTGTGCTCATTCCACTAGGTACTCAGGGGATTAGTGGAGGCGGGAGAAAAAAAGAGAGGAGAAGGAAGGTAATGGTTACAGGGCACTTAGAGACTGTTATTGTATTGCACTCTCCCAAGTGCTGCTGACAATAGCATCATAATTCAGTGCTGGATTCTCTGGCCATCCTCCTCCTCTTCCCTGGACCTTGGTTGTCGCTGCTTACAAAGTGAAGTGGTGCAAAAAGCAATCTTTTATTTTCTCCTCAAAAATTGGGGTGGGGCATTTGTATGAGTAAATATGGAATGATTTTGATGAATTTTTTCATAGGGCAGGGCTAACCCTTAAGTGCCTGCTTAATCTTAGCAAGGCCTGAGCTGTTTGGGCAAAATCCACAGTATGGATGTCAGCAGCACCCCCTGATCCACAGAGCATTTCAGATTTTTTCTCGCATTTTGTTCACTCCACTGTGGTCCTGGGCACCTCCGTGATCAATCCAGTGTAATTACTGAGTGCTTATTGTGTGCAGACCACCGAGGATAGTATGACAGATTTGGTAGGCACGTTCCCTAACCAGAATGAGTTTACTGGCCGGGCGTAGGATGCTGGCAAGGGAGAATGGGGCCATGTGCATCACGTATACAGTCTGTCTTGCCTGTCAGGAGGCCCGTGGCGGGAAGCTCAGCGGTTGGAACTGCATGAGTGCAGTGTCTCCCTATATAGAAACAGAATGGGCTTCTGAGGAGGTGACTCTGGAATTGTCTTCCGCTTCATTTGTCACATTGGCTGTTTATGACTGAAGCTAGAGCCATTTCTTGAGGAAATGTTGAGCCCAACTCCTCTGTTCAGAACTCCAAGAATCAGAAGTGCAGGGGGCAAGCAACTTCTCTGTGCTTGCGATGAAGCGGAAGGGGGTGGGAGGGGGTGGCATATGCCTTCCCTCAACTGGAGATCCCTCCCCAGCAGCGGCCTGCTTTGCACCCCTGGAGATGGTTTTCAGGCTGTTGTCCTGCTCATCCCAGATTTGCCGGGAGCATACTCAACCCAGGCACACAACCCAAACCAGGCCACATACCTCCCGACTGCTTCCCCTCCCCAAAGACCACAAAATATCCTAGTCCTGTGAGAAATCAGGGGAAAGAAAAATCCTCCTGCTGGTCTCAACTTTTTATAGGTTTCCCTTGGGGTGAATTTGAGACAGCTCTTGCGCTCTTTCAGAGCCTGCCCGAATAGGGCTACGTATCTGCATTGGACTCACTGGCAATCGGAAAGCACCTTAGCTCAAAAAGCAACTGGATTTAGTCTACAGTCTCTTTCTGCAATCTACAAACGGTTTTAATAAACACAGACTCCGAAATGTCATGGTATCTTCATGCTCGCTGAAAACTAATCTCGGGGAAGATGGTGGAATGAATTGTTCTTTCCAAACCCAGAGATTCTTTAGACATGCAGTTTGGCCTTGGTGAAATTGCCTGTCTCTTTCACGTTCTGAAAAGTGTCACTTAGAGGCGTATAGCCTATTTAAGTTTGAGAACTGGGCCACTGAATCAAAAAATGGAAGTGAATGCTCAGTCACATCATACATAATGGTGCTTGATTAAAGTTGACATACCCATTGTTCCTGGTGACGATCCTTTAGGTAGTATGCTATTGGCACACTTACCCAGCTTTGCATATCCGCGAGCCCGTCTTTGGAGTTTGGTGGTAGGTGAGTTCTGAGTTCTCGGAAAAGAGTTTGGCCCCTCTTCCCTACTTTTTCTCCAGACGCGCTGTCCCCTGGCTGCTGTATTTGGCTTATGTAGAGCGAGCACAAGACACTCCTGGGTTCGGAGGGCCAGCAGGCACAAGTGAGCCGGAACTGAAATTAGAACCGCTGGGTTGTGTGCACGGTGGGACAACCGTAGCATCAAAATGGGGCATTTCAAATGTGCATGTGCCCCGTGCTATGACTCTGTGGCTTCTGAGTCATTGTACTTGGAGACAGATGGCAAAGAATGGAACTGTTCTTGCTGAAACGGTGGAGTTGGGACATCTAGGTTACCTTTACTCAACAGGAGGTTGTCTTTGGAGGCGTCTCTTGATGTTCGAATGTGAATGATGAACGTGCTCATGTTGTCCTGCCACCCAACCAGGGAGGTTCAGAAAGTGCTTAATCACTTAAACACATGAAGTCACATATCAGTCACTTAATCGTATTTATTCAGTGCTTACTGTGTGCAGAGTGCTAAGCTCTTGGGAGAGCACACTGTAACAATAAACAGACACATTCCCGGCCTACAGCATGGCTCAGTGGAAAGACCCCGGGCTTTGGAGTCAGAGATCATGGGTTCAAATCCCGGCTCCACCAGTTGTCAGCTGTGTGACTTTGGGCAAGTCACTTAACTTCTCTGGGCCTCAGTTACCTCGGCTGTAAAATGGGGGTGAGGACTGTGAGCCCCCCATGGGATGATGATGATGATGGCATTTGTTAAGCGCTTACTATGTGCAAAGCACTGTTCTAAGCGCCGGGGGAGGTTACAGGGTGATCAAGTTGTCCCACAGGGGGCTCACAGTTTTAATCCCCATTTCACAGATGAGGTAACTGAGGCACAGAGAAGTGAAGTGACTTGCCCAAAGTCACACAGCTGACAGTTGGCAGAGCCGGGATTTGAACACATGATCTCTGACTCCAAAGCCCGTGCTCTTTCCACTGAGCCACACTGATCACCTTGTAACCTCCCCAGCGCTTAGAACAGTGCTTTGCACATAGTAAGCGCTTAATAAATGCCATCATTATTATTACAGGGTAGAGACTTGGAGCTCCTGGCTCTTCCTGCACTGGCTGTCATTAGTGGGCAGGTTGGCAGAGCTTTGGTCTGAGGTGAAAAGTGTTTATTGCTGGACTCGAGGATGAAAATTTATTCAGTTAAAATTGCAAGAGTAAATAAATCTGAGATTCAAGGGTTGTATTGTAGTAGTAATACCATTCGTTAAGCTCCGTTAAGCCCCTGCCTTGTGCAGAGCCCTGTCGTAAGCGTTGGGAAAAAGTATACAGGAGGGAATTAGACATGGATCCTAACTCTGGAAGAGCTCCCAATCCCCAAGTGCTTTGTACAGTGCTGGGCACACAGTAAGCAACTGATAAATACCGTTGATCGATTGGTTGAAGTGTTGCCATGGGCTAAAAGATAATACCTAGATGATTAGGAAATTGATCATGATGGAGTCTCCTATCCTAAATGACCGATGAGTCCCATTCCATTCAGGAGGAAGATTCTGGGATCGAGACCCTGTACAGAGGGATTGATGGTAGTGCCACTTGCACTTTCTCATTCCTGCTAGGTGATATGAGCGGGGGGACTGCATATTGCCAAGGACACTCATGGCATTAATGAGTGGGGCCTCGTTATGGCCAGGATGGCTGCCACGGGGTGCCAGTGCTGTGCCACGGTGCCCTAGACAAGCAGTCGGTTGTCAGGACAAAAGCCTGAAGCCCTTGGGATCTTGGCTGCCTGTGTTGGCCAGCGGGTTTCGGGATCCTTCCCCCTCCCCTTCCCCATAATGGTGAGGTATGGGGTGGACTGTGTCGGGGCAAGTCTACGCAAGGTAACAGTCGCCGAGTTACCACAAATTAGCAAAGTGTATTCCATTTGGAATTGGTATGCGTTAACAGATGAATTAAGCATCCAGTACTTGAATGCTTGAGAGACAGTCTGTCCAGGGAAAATATTTTTCTTTTGAATAACAGCATAAAGTAAATGTAGACTTTGCCGGGGGAGAATCGCCACTCTTTCCTGCTGCATTGTACTTTCCCGAGCACTTAGTTCAGCTCTCTGCATACAGTAAGTTTTTAATAAATGTGATCGAATGAATGAATGGATCACTCCAGTTATCTTTGGCGGGGGTGGGTGGAATTTCCCAAGGGCTTAGTACAGTGCTCTGCACACACTGAGCACGTAATAAATTCAAATGAACGAATGAATGAACTCCTACGGCCCGTCGAAGGGAGCACCAAATCCTATTCCTGAGATGTAACAGATGAATTAAGCATCTAATACTTGAATGCTTGAAAGACAGTCTGTCCAGGGAAAATATTTTTCTTTTGAATAACAGCATAAAGTAAATGTAGACTTTGCCGGGTGAGAATCGCCACTCTTTACTTCTGTATTGTACTTTCCCGAGTGCTTAGTTCAGCTCTCTGCGTGCAGTAAGCTTTTAATAAATGTGATGGAATGACTGAATCATTCCAGTTATCTTTGGTGGGGGTGGGTAGAATTTCCCAAGGGCTTAGTACAGTGCTCTGCACACACTGAGCACTTAATAAATTCAAATGAACGAATGAGTGAACTCCTACAGCCCGTCGAAGGGAGCACCAAATCCTATTCCTGAGATGGGCTTCTTGTTGGGTGTGTGGAAGTAATTGGAAATCGTATCAAGACAGTGTATTTTGTACTCTAAGGCAATTGTAAGTAATCAGGGTGTGAGGCTATGTGGGATTTGGGACATATTCACCCAAAATCTCCCTTTTTTATCGGGGTAGGTGCACTGATAGACTGCTAGCTGTGTGTGGGTAGGGACTGTACCTGGTTCTTGTCTCGGTCTTTCTCAAGTGCTTAGTACATTTTATTGCCCTCAGGTACTTAATAAATACCATTATTGTCACTACGGCCATTCCTACCACCACCCCCATTTATGACTTTTGCCAAAGCCCGGGGAGGTTGTTTGGCGGGAGCATAAAGCCCCACATGTGGTGGTTTTCCTGATGATGATTATGGTATTTGTTCAGCACTTACTATGTGTCAAGCACTGTTCTAAGCATTGGGGTAGATACACGTTAACTGAATGACTTCAGGCTGAGCCAGGGTGGGCTTTTAAAAACCGATCAGGCCTGAAACCTGTCATTTAGAATCTCCTGAAGTGCTACTTTAAAAATCTTAGCTGTTGAGTTCGGTCCAGCGTAAGAATCTGTAGGCGCCAGTGGCCTAAGGGTTTCAGCTGTGGAGATGGAGGGACCCTTGGTTTTGGATCCCCACCAATGTTGGTCTGTGCTCCCACATGCCCTCTTCCTGGCCTCTCTGAAGTAGGAGCTTCCCAACAGGGCTGTAAAGAATCTAGTGTCTTCTTGGGTCCTTTGGATCCAGCTGCCACTTCCAAAGACCATCATCCCACTTGCTCCACGCCACCCCTTCTTCATCCCTGTGCTCGAGATCCAAGGGTGGCATCTGTGTTTGTCCCCGATTACAAAAATGGGCTGCGACCAGGGCATTCCACGCAGCTTTTCGGATGAGGTCAGTGTGCTGTGCTTACTTTCATTAAACGGTTTTGAACTGTTTGGAAACCCAGTAGATTTAGGTAAGACCGTTTTTTCCTCATTGGAAATTTAGGAAGCAGTGAACAGGAGTCGTGTGTCCATTGTCTCTAAGCCATTCAACAGAGCATCTGTATTGGGACCTCCATTCTCTCGGATTTACTAACTCTTTCCTGCTAACCACGCGGCCTCTGGGGTTTGGGATGCCACTCATCTGCTTGTGCTCATCCTTTCTTATTTTATTTTGTTAGTATGTTTGGTTTTGTTCTCTGTCTCCCCCTTTTAGACTGTGAGCCCACTGTTGGGTAGGGACTGTCTCTATATGTTGCCAACTTGTACTTCCCAAGTGCTTAGTACAGTGCTCTGCACACAGTAAGCGCTCAATAAATATGATTGATGATGATGATGGAGAGAGAACTTCCATAGTGAACGTTTTTTCCCATTCTGTCATTTTTCAGATGCTAGCTATTGTAAATACCCCTTATTCCAAATCGTTCCCTTCTTTATTCCATCAACTGGAGCAACAGAGTGACCTAGTGGAAAGAGTACGGTTCTGGGAGTTAGAGGACCTGGGTTCTAATCCCAGATCTGCCATTTGCCCGTCGTGTGGACTTGGGCAAGTCACCTCATTTCACCAGGCCTCGGTTTCCTCATCCATAAAATGGTGATTCAGTACCTACTCTCCTTCCTACGTAGGCCGTGAGCCCCACATGGATTGATTAGCTTGTATCTACCCCAGTGCTTAGAACAGGGCTTGGCACGTAGTGAGCGCTTAACGAATACCACAGTCATCAGAGCTCCGGCGTCAAGTCTGAGACACATTCCTCCTCCGCCCCATTACCCTGAGTTACCAAGGGTTAGGGATGCCAACTGCACATGAGCTCAATTTTGCATACAGTTCTGCTTTTATCATCATCAGTCTGGTTGCCAGCTGTTACTAGCAGTGAAGTACCTGGCCAGTGCATAGATCAGCAAGGACTCTATTTCTCCATTGCCTGAATTAAGATGGCAATTTGGCGTGGCATTTGAGTTTAATCCTTCTGTTTCGAGTTATTTATCGGCTAGACCTCCATTGTTCCCAGCATAAACGTGGTATAACGTAGAGCTAGATTGAAAGGCAACCTGTAATTAGTCTGCAGATTAATTAGTACCATCAGTACAGTTCTTTCGTCATATAATCATTTATTCTTAAAATGAGCTAGGTTATCTTAAGTAATTTACCTGGCATGTGTTTTGTTGGGTTGTGTTGGAGATGGGTAAACTGAATGTCTAAAATTACCCTAACAGCCATCTGTAGACTGTTTCCCAGTATTTCTTTATCAGAAATTGTCAAGCTAGGCAATTACGAATAACGTATTTGCTTAAAACAAAAATTACTTTTACAGGCAGAATTCATTTATTGTAAGAAGCCCATTTTTTTTGGTCTAATATTGTGAGCTAAATCTTTTTGGGGGGTTTTATTGTAAAGGTATTGAGCAGGCTTATTCCAGCCTACTGAAAGAAAAATAATGTTTGGCTTTATCGGCCTCAGTGTTCATGTTTCCAAACTCCAAAACTTGTTACATTTCAGAGAATGCAACAAAGACAAATCAAAAGGAAGAAAAGCCAAATTAGAAAAGAAACTCTCCCTTAGGTATCTGACATACATTAAGTGAATATTAGGTTTGATTCTTAGGTTTCACATAAGCCGTTTGATTTGATATAGAAGATTAAGCTTATAATTAATAACTAAGTACTTTGCCCTTTGGTCAGAAAGAAGTATTTCTTTTAATTATGATTCTTATGATTTAAAAATTGACATTAGCAAAAGTGTGCATTCAGTAATGCCTATTGAGTTGGTGGGTGGGTTTTTGTAATTCATCCATCTAAATGACAGAAGAAGTTTGGCGTATGGTCCTGTAATGTTGGATTTCCACCTGGAACATTAATTATTAAGTGCTAAAGACAAAAATAACTATTTCCCTTAAAATACCGTAAGAATCCCAACCTGATTTTGCAAAT
This sequence comes from Tachyglossus aculeatus, assembly GCF_015852505.1. Taxonomy (NCBI): domain Eukaryota; kingdom Metazoa; phylum Chordata; class Mammalia; order Monotremata; family Tachyglossidae; genus Tachyglossus; species Tachyglossus aculeatus. The sequence goes on along the minus strand of NC_052067.1, from coordinate 35,056,003 downwards.
ACGTGGATCGTCTCAATGTTCAGTGGTAATAGTTTGCCATCGTTATTCTTTGGAACCACCCTTCTACACCATGGTGAGTGAAGACTTTAGAGTAAACTGTACAGACCCCTAGACTGTAAGCTTGTTGTGGGCAAGGAATATATTCTTTTGTTATATCATACTCTCTCCAGAGCTTAGTATGGTGTTCTGTTCGCCATAAGTGCTCACTGAATACAACTGACTGGCTGACTGGAGCCCATAGAAGACGGTTCCGACTGGTCCACATGAGGCTCGGCGTAAAAGAGGACAGCTGTACAGAAAGCTGTCAGAGTTAAAATTCTCTTCAGAATTTAACATTCCAAAATTAAACGTTAAAGTTTAATAGGAGAAAATGTGGTGGCGTATTGCCGCCTGGATAACGGCGGCTGGTCCCCGGAGAATCCAGGTCTTCGGGCTCTCCGCCATGCCAGGCTGAACAGGCGGTCCCTGGTCGTCTGCATATTGCAAAGTTTCCTTTTTCATGTGGCTTAATAGCATTTTAAATGACTTCCGTTAGGCAAGTATTGGAAGAAAACTAATTTCCTTTCAGTAGATACCAGGGGTAATTGTGAAACATCCAAGTCTCTTGTTCCTTTGCTGAAGAATCTAGTTGTGTTAGGTGGTTGAGCTCAGTTCTCTCATCTTTTTCTTTAGGAGCACCAAATTCTGGGATACTGAGTTCAGTGGGATAAAGGAGTCTTTAAATGAGTAAACAGTAGTATTTGGGTAGGTTTGCAGCTTTTGCAGCTGAATTTTCCTGTGCATCAAAACATGGAATAATAATAATTGTAGCATTATGAAGCACTAATTTTGTGCCAAGCACTGTACTAAGTGCTGGGCTGTATATGAGATAATCAGGTCTAAAGCAGAGTCTAGACTTTTTTCAGCCTCAGCCTCATAGATACGATTAATATAAATACGATTGAATGAACAAATGAATGAATAAATGGAGAAAATGCAGCAAAGTGCCCTCTTGGTACACAAAGGACTCTACATTGCACATGAATCCTCTCTCACCTTTTGGGCTAGTGTACCTTAGGAAAATCATGTACAGCAGCAAATGTGTAAATATAAGGAGGAAGGGAATACTCTTTATTTTTGATGGTGAAGGTCTCTGAGTCTTGGGCTAATTTTGTTAGGTGCTGTATATTGTTCATGGTTTTATGCCCACTTGGGTCCTGTTTCTGATTTAGTGTACTTTGCCAACTCCAGCTTCTTGCTTGCCTGTTGGGTAAAGGAAGGGTAAATCGGGTTATCTTGCTTTCCATAAGCCAAGGAAATGACTGAGCCGGGGGGTTTAGGATCCTCACACTCTCAGCGCGCCCGTCACCCTCCGCGAAAAGTTGCCTGGTGCCCTCAGTCGCAGCCTTTTATGTTTTTTTATTTTTCCCAAGTCTGATTCATCTGTTAATCCTGTCCCAAAACCTATTACAATTAATTGGCTTTGTGTTCTGGCCTCAGTAGGCTTCCACGGAATGATTTTTCTGCTAAATGAATTTCAGAGCTTCAGTTGCACCGTACCCTTATTAGTTAAAAGTACATTTAGTTTCAATATGATTTGAATGGTATTTTTACATATTAGCTCTGTGGTGATTTGTGAAGCGGGATTTCCCCTCCATGTCAGCATAGCATAAACATCTCTATAAAGTTATTCACTGCAGAAATTGTCGCTAATGCACTGTAATATGATGGGAATTATTTTGCTGCCCTTAAAGACCTGGAGAGTTCCTCTATCCCAACTCTGAGTGTTGTTTATAACATTTAAATTATAATTTTTGGCCCCTTCTGTCCTAAACAGCGTAGATGGAGTGAAAATGATATTTCCCTTATTTATATGCATGTAGGGACATGAATTTTATTACTCCTCCAAGCAAATTGGATGCTTTAAGAACATAATTATGGCAGGCTGAGCAGTAAAGGAAGAGATTTTACTTGCTCCAGGTAACTTTTTCTATGATCTCTAACGTCGCCCAAAGTAGCAGCAGAAGAAGGGTTGGTAAAGCTTGGGAATAATCAGCATTTTAGGTAGATAATGTTGGCAGAAGGCAGTGGCTGTGAGTGAGCCCTATTAAAACTCAGTTGCTATGAAATGACAATTTTTTTTGATCCCTACCTCAGATTCTCTTTATATTCTTTGTTCCAGAATTGGTAAAGGTTTTCAAGGAGTCATGAAGAGATGGGGATTTAAAGGGCAGCCAGCCACTCATGGTCAGACCAAAACCCACAGGAGACCAGGGGCAATATCAACTGGGGTGAGGACATTTGCTGGATTGTTTTCTTTGTTTGTTTTTAATGTAGCCTGAGCCATTTTTCAGTCCCGCAGGGAGAACAATACATATTTCCATGAGATCTTACACATTGTCATAGCAGGAAAGAGACAAATAGCAGGCTTTGCATCAACTAATCTTTGCGATAGTCAATCATATTTATTGAGTGTTTATTGTGTGCAGAGCACTGTATTAAGAACTAGGGAGAGTACAATATACCAGACACATTCCCTGCCCTCAACAAACTTACAGTCTAGAGGACTGTAAGGATAATAAAGATTATGGTACTTATTAAGCACTTGCTTTGTGCCAAGCACTGTTCCAAGCCCTGGTGTACATACAAGTTAATCAAGTGGGACTCACCGTCTTCATCCCTGTTTTTCAGCTGAGGTAACGCCCAGAAAAGTGAAGTGACTTGCCCGAGGTCACACCGCAGACGAGTGGTGGAACTGGGATTAGAACCCAGGTCCTTCTGACCCCTAGGCCCATCCGTGCTCTATCCGCTAAGCCAGACTGCTTCACGCTGCTTCACGCCGCACGGCATAGAAGCAGCGTGGCTCAGTGGAAAGAGCCGGGGCTTGGGAGTCAGAGGTGATGGGTTCTAATCCTGGCTCCGCCGCTTGCCAGCTGTGTGACTTTGGGCAAGTCACCACTTCTCTGTGCCTCGGTTACCTCTTCTGTAAAATGGGGATTAAGCCTGAGCCCCACGTGGGACAACCTGATCACCTTGTGCGCCCACCCCCGACGCTTAGAACAGTGCTTTGCACATAGTAAGCGCTTAACAAATACCATCATTATTATTAGTAGTAAGATGACCTTTTCCGGCCTGCTCCCTTTCAGGCCCTGGAGCCTGTGTGATTGACAGCTGTTGCCCAGAGCAGCTGGTTGAGCTGGTTCTCTCACCCCAGGACTGGTCAGCAGCCATGAAGCCTCCATGAGGCTGAATTGTTTTTTTTAATGTGGCCCTGTGCAGTTCCCAGTCAAAAATGAAAATTTTCATGTGAAAATTCCAAGTGAATTTGGCCCCAAAGGAGGTGGAGAAGAAGGGAGAGAAGATTAAAATAGGCTGAGAGGAAGGGAGAAGGAAAGTATTTCCCCCATAGATTCAACCTCTCTGGTCCGTCCCTTCTTACAAGTACAGATCAGACCTTTTGGCATGTGAGGCTCTCAAGGTAGAGAGGGGGACAGAGAGAAATATAGCACAAGGGTAAATTAGGTTCTTAATGAACCCTTGCGTTAAAGAAAACTCACGGTATCTTGTATATGCATCTTGATAGGCTCTCTGGGGATGTAAATATAGCCCCTAGATTGTAAACTTAATCATTGGTATTTATTGAGGGCTTACTCTGTGCAGAACACTCTACTAAGCCCTTAAAAAAGTAGAGTTGGTAGACAGGATCCCTGAATGCACAGAGCTTACAGTGCACAGGGGAGATGGGCGTTCAAACGAATGAATACGATACGGGAAGTAGTCGAGAAGTAGTCGAGTCTCAGGATAGATGCATAAGTGCCTTGGGGCTTGGTGAGGGTCAGAGTGCTTAAGAATACAGAGCCAATTGCCCCTTGGTTGCAGAGGGGAGGGGAAATGAGGGCTTAGCCAAGAAATACCGTTACAGAGTTAGATCCGCGGTCCAGCCCTCCCGGGATTTTTGTGTCCAACCGTGGCAAACGGATCCGTGGGGAAACTGGGTCGGGGCTGCCCTCCTTGGCATTGTCCCTCTAGATGGTAAGCTAGTTGTTAGCCGGGATTGTGTCTACCAACTTCGTGGCATTGTACTCCCCCAAGCGCTTAGTACAGTGCTCTTCTGCACACAGCAAACATTCAATCAATGCCATTGATCGTCCCTAATGTGTAAGGGACTGCTACTTAGCTAGTATCAATAGCTTTTCCACCAGTTATCCACTCCGAACTGGTTTTACCCAATTAAAAACTGCCATTTGCCATCTTTATCCAGAATGCTTTCTCTTCTGAAGTTGTGAACACATGATGAAGCAGTTGGATTCACCAAGAATCTGTGGTCCTTGGAAAGAAAGCGTTGTCATTTATGTGCTCCCCTTTTTATATGGCGTTAAAAAATTTGCAGTTTTAGATGTCATTGCTGTCATTAGAAACCAAATTGGGCAGAACCCTTTGAAGTTGTCATTTATGGGAAACAGAGCCAACCAGGGCGCTGGGCAAACGAGCTTGTTCTGACAACTGAATCCGTCCTTTAATCGCCTTGGCCTAAAGAAAAAATCAGTAGCATCAACAGAACAGAAGCACATCCAAAGAGTAGGCATTCACTTAGATTATGTTGCCCTACTATTTGATAGATTACTTACAAGCCCCTTGTGGGACAACCTGATCACCTTGTAATCTCCCGAGCACTTAGAACAGTGCTTTGCACATAGTATGCACTTAACAAATGTCATTATTATTATAACAATTAGATTAAAAAAAACGACCTCTGCAGAATTGCAGGAGAGAGGCCACACAGTTTTGTTTCATGCCCAGTGGTGACTTTGTCCACTGTTGTCCTTTTTTATTTCATTCCTTTGGCCTGAGGGCCACTTTGTTATACAACAAATCCTTTGGTATTGCCTAGCCCTCTGGTCTGTTTTTCTCATCTCAGTTTCCTTTCCTCATCCCATGTTTGTATCCCATCTACTTAAATCTAATTTAGAACATAAGTCCTCTAGGCAGAAATTGTTTTTAATTCTAGTTTCTCTTACCCAACTCATTGTTGCTGCTTAACAAATGCAAACAAATAGATGTTTTTTAGTTTGAGATGCTATTTGCCTGTCTAGGGGCATTTCGTCCGTATATATTTTGCTTTACTTACTGCTGATTCTGATTTAACTTAGGATATTGCTAGAGTTTGGCCTGGGAAAAAAATGCCCGGGCAAATGGGGAACATATACCGAACAGCATTTGGATTAAAGGTGAGTTTTGAAAGCCGGAGGCGTAGCTATCCTGATAGCATGCTGAAATTGTTCATTTTTCTTGTTCAGGGACTCATATTTTCCACAGTTGATATAACTTTGAGAGAAGGCAAAGAAAGGACTGTCTTTATTTGAGGTAGAAGTAGCATTAGAGGCAGTTCCTAGCTATTGGCCAGTTGCTTCTCGATACCATCCTGAGGTAGAGTAATGGAGAGTCTTGGGGTCATAGTGGACACATAGGTATTTGGGGCAGGGCTGCTGGGATTTGGGGGGGTGGGTGTGAAATGTTCTGTTGTCCTGCCTATTATCTTTGAATAAACCACTAAATTCAAGTCCATCTGTTGCTTGGGTTTGAGTTCTGCAGCCCAATCTCAATCTATAGTCGGGGAGCAAAGGGAGGGACAAGGGGGCAGACACCTGAACACACTCGAGGCAGTGAGGGTTTTCAGTTCCCCATGAGGTTCCCGCTTCCTATTTTTATGTATGGCCCTTCAGAAATGTATTCCGGTCTCTGCATTGAAGAGAAGCTACCTTTTTTTACGAAGAGAGTCCGATAGGGTTTTGGTTGATGAGGAAGACGACCCGAGATGAAGCAGAGAACCATTGCCAACTAATTCCTCCGATTTAAAGGCATCCTCTTAAACCAGTGAGTCTACCCTGAGTAAGATGAGACAGACAGATGAATTGAGCGCTGTAAAGATCTCTCTTCTTACATGTACATTTTTGCCTTAGGTGTGGAGAATAAACACAAAGCATAACATCATTTACGTCAACGGTTCTGTGCCTGGACATAAAAGTTGCTTCGTAAAGGTATGTGCAGTTTTTATTCATTGTTGCCTGTCATCTCGCTGATTTCAGAGGGTGGAACACCTGGATAAAGTCTTTCTCTACAAATATGAAGGCTTAGTTAATGGTGTGATCAAGTCCCTTTTGTCATGCAGAGATGACTTAAATTCTCTTCCGTGCTTTGCTTCACATTTTAATTATGGCAGAGTGGAGAAAGGGGAAGAACAGAAATTACGGAAGGCACACTCTGCCCCGTCCTCTGGCCAAAACGGCCCCCTTTCCTCACATAAAGGAGCAGGTGTCCACAGCAGCAGTAGCGGCCAGAGATCCAACACCCCTTGCCCAGGGAGAACTTTGGGGATTATCCAGTCAATATATTTAGCCTGATGATTAAGTGAGGTACTCGGGGAGGAATATTGACTCTCAAACCACTTGGGGACTGATTAGAACTGCCTTCCAAAACAGCAAATGGTCCCCTAGACTTAATTTTCCCTGCTAAGACCCTTACTATTAAGAAGTAATTTTAGGCCCTGGAAGAGTTGGACTCATTTTTTTAAATGGTATTTATTAAGTACTAACAGAGGGCCAGGCACTATACTAAGTGCTGGGGTAGATACAAAGTTACACGTGGGGCTCCCAGCTGTAGTCCCTATTTTACAGATGAGGTCACTGAGGCACAGAGAAATTAAGTGGCAGAGCCAGTATTAGGACCCAGGCCTGTGTTCTTTCCACTAGGCCATGCTGCTTCTCTAATAATAAAAATATAGTGTGGGCAGGGGACCTGCCTACCAACTCTTTATATAGAGCTGAGTGCTCTCCACTTAGTAAGTGCTCAATAAACACCACGGATTGATTTTTATCTACATATCTACATATAAATACACATGAAGCAATCTAGTATTTATTGAGTGCTTACTATGGGTAGAGAACTGAACTAAGCATATGGGAGAACTCATTACAGTGGAGTTTTGTTAGACATGATCCCTGTCTTCAGGGAGCTTACAACCTTGTGTACACAACCTGTTCACAGCTTACAACCTTGTGGAACGCTCCCCAGTACTCAGTCCCATGGATCAAGCTCTATTTTCCTGTTGACCTCCACTGTATAAAGTGGAGATGTAGTCGTAAGGAGTTTATTTTTTGTTCTAGGTCCCTTCTGCAGCACCTTTGATTTCTGAGCCCTTCCAACCATCACATCCTCTGCATTCTTTGCATTTATTACATTGCAAACCAATGAAAAGCATGCAGATGAGCCTCTTCATGCTTTTCTTTATGGTTGCAATCAGGCTTTTTTTTTTAAAGAAGATTTCAACATTTAAATCCAGTTTCTTTTGCCTAGAAATGCAGATAAAGGGGGGGGAAAAACCCCAGGGGGCTGGTGCCTAGGGCTCAGAAGGTTGCGGCATACATCGAATTTGGGAGGAAGCATATGTTACATATATCCACCTAGACACGTGAAGGAAAATGCATTTACATTAGGTGAGTTTTATCGATAAATGTGGCATATTTGCTGTGGCCTTTGAAATGTCCTCCTCAACTATGCCCTCTCCTAGCTTATGTTTGATACAGTGAAGAGAAAGTAAATTAGTGCAATGAGCGCTATTTGATTGAAGGTGCTTGCTTTCATTGCTACTGCCTGAACTCCCTGATAAGGTAAAACCTCTGGGAACGACAGCCAGAAACCCGGCTCTACCGCTGCCATCTGCTCCCTCAGCCTCAGTGGCATCATTTCTGTGTCCTCAGATGGTTTGGGAACCCAAAATGAGACTGTAAGAAGCGCTTAGGAGAGTACAGTACGATAGAGTTTGTACTTTGTACAATTTGTACTTCCCAAGCGCTTAGTACAGTGCTGTGCACATAGTAAGCGCTCAATAAATACGATTGATGATGATGATGATGATGATGAGAGTTGGTGGGCACGTTCCCTGCCCAGAAGGAGCGTGCAGTCGCTAGATAATAGTAATAGTGGTATTAAAGTGCTTTCTGTGAGCCAAGCACTGACTAGTGCTGGGGCACATACAAATTCATGAGGGCTTACATGTTAAGTCGGAGAGAGAGCAGAAATTGATTTAAAATGTCTTCTTGGAATCTCATTTCCACTCTACTCTTGTGGGACAGCGATCAGGTTTTAGAGTTAACAGAATACGAGACCTCAGTGTGATTGCTATTTTGCTAACAAGAACACTGATTTTTAAATTTGTTTTCTGTCAGCCAAGAGCGTGGTAATTAGTCATTAAGAAAAAAAAATCATACCTTAAAGTCCACTATCGTAGTACCAAGCGCAACTGTGTGGAGAAGGCCAGGGGATTGAACATCCTTAGCCCAAGTCCGCAACATGAGATGCCTTTAATTCAGCTTGAGAAATAGGGGTGGGGAGAAGGAGGAGAAATAAGTTAGTATTTTGGCAAGAAGCAAAGCACAGAATTTTATTTACGGCTCAGATAGGAATCATTGGTGGAAAATTGCATCAAGTTATTCTGCCCACGCAGGATTTTTTAAATCTTCTACATTGTTTCCTCAGCTGTCTCGCTGAAGCTTCCTTCCCCTTTATTGGTTGGTTTTCTTTTCTGGGTCAGTAGCAGTATCAGGAGACTGCCTGAATACCAGTGTGTCCATCATTAACTCTGAGCAGAAAAGCAGAGGAGGCCATCAGGCAGATAATTGTTACAAAGTAGACGGCTCCCTTCTCATCACCACACGTAATTTTTGAATCCTTCATCTTAAAACACAACAGTGACGGTGCCCCATTGGCAGAGTACAAGGAGGGGATAGCCCGAACTAACCTGCACGTTCCTTATGTCACTTTGACTCTAATATTGGTCAAGTGATCCACTGCCTGGGCTGTTAATAAGAACTTGCATCCGCAGTGGTCCCCAAAGCAAGCCTAAGAGTAGAAATATATAACTTTTAGGAGAGTGTCGAGAAACGGATGATAAATACAGAAAAGTCCCTTTCGGGAAGGAGGTGTTTTTCCACTTTGGTTACCCCTTCATCTGGTAAAGGTGTCGGTCATGGTTCCGTTCATTTTTGTAGTTCTGTGAAGAACTGAACACTTAAGTGTTCGTGGGTGAGGGTCAACTTGCTTTGGTTCGGGAATATTCTCGATCCAGTTGCACCCATGCCTCAAATGCCATGTTTTAGCTTTGTTGAAAGAGTTTTGCCCAACTTGATAAGCACTGATGGGAGCAAGATTGGCAGTGTTTTCTCCCAGGGGCACACAGTGAATGCCAGGTGGGCAAAAGAGAACAGCAAAACAACTTGGGAGGGGGCGAGGGGAGATATAGAGCACTGATTGCCCAATCTGAAATCCAGCACAGTAGCAATTCCTTCTGCTAAAAAAAACACACCTGTTTTAATGAAAATTTAATGAAAATACCTGCTGGCATTTTCTTTCCAGATTTGACTGGCTTTCATCTTATTCTTTAGCTTCCGAGGAGAGTTGTGTTTAGGAACCAGACATCTGGAAAAAAAAGTTTTACAAGCATCAAGGGATAATCGCTTCGAGCCCCAAAACATCCCAGATACCCCACAAAGCGTGAAGCTTCGCTTGAAGGAAATTGAGTTTATCCCCTTAGTATTTTTGTGGATGGAATACAGTTAATACAGTTTATTTTCTCCAGTGTTGCTAACTTTGTAATTTCACGAACAGTTTTAATGAGTGTAAGTATAGATCTGTTTTGCTGTCATTCCCAGCAGCTGTGCACTTATTTCAACTAAATTATTCATTTTCTTATTGCCAAAATGACTGTGCCTTATTTTGCTGTGTGTGTCTAATTACATGTAATTTTAAAAAAAATTCCTCTGAATGAGTTAGGGAATGAGTCAGATGCTGAAGAGGAATGGGGAGTTTTCCCCCAAATAAGGCAAACCAATTTGGGGTCACACCAGTAATTTGCTAAACCTTCATTCTGTAAATTATCAAATAGCTTGGATAGTTCTTGAATGTGCTAAGGCTACTCAAAGGTCCAATATGACAACATTTATATTCATGATACCGGAAGAGCTCGTCTACCTTCTGATTCAAAATCAAATCCAAATCATAGGAAACAAATTTGAGAGAGGAAAACGTGGTTTTCAAATGTAGGATCAAATGAATCTATTTTTAACCTGGGGATAGGTGTAACAGGCTTGTTTCTTGAAGATGGAATCTCAGACCAGCCTTTCAGTTGGGTTCTGAGGAAAAAGGAGTCACTCTGTGTAACGAAAGAACAGCAAAACCTTTGCCTTGGGAAGTAGCTCATAGGGCCGGGGGGACCAGAGGAGCTTTATATGGGTAGAGAAGTGTTGAAACAACAGATAGATAAGGAGAGCAACCATAATGTCTAATGTCTGCTGTGCAGCCTTGGGCAAGTCACTTAAATTCTCTGTGCCTCAGTTACCTCATCTGTAAAAAATGGGAATAACAGTGTGAGCCACAGTGCTTGGCACATATAAGAGCTTAATAAGTACCATAATGATTATTCTGGGAAAGATGATGAAAAATTCTAAGATGGAAAGGCCGTGCAGAAGCGGTAAAGTACCAGCATGGCCTAGTGGATAGAGCACCGACCTGGGTTCTAATCCCGGTTCCACCACTTGTCTGCTACGTAACCTTAATGCACTTAACTTCCCTGGGCCTCAGTTACCTCATCAGTAAAGCACTTAAACTTCCCTGGGCCTCAGTTACCTCATCGGTAAAAAATGAGGATTAAGATTGTGAGTCTCACATGGGACACGGACTGTGTCTTAACCTATCTTGTATCTGCCCCAGCGCTTAGTACAATACCTAGCAAGTGGTAAGCACTTAACAAATGCCATTTAAAAAATATATATATACCGTAGCCCGTCACGGAGTCTGTTTTTAGGAGACTGTACCCAAGATCTAAGGATGAGAGCCAGAGGACGGTACTTTTTCAATGATGGACTCAAGGTTGGAGGTGGGGAAGAAAGAGGGCATTGGCCAATCACCACCTCTTACTCCATTCGGAGTTCAGCTTTTGTTATAATAATAATAATAATAATGATAACAATAATAATAATAATAATGTTGGTATTTGTTAAGCACTTACTAAGCACTCTTCTAAGCGCTGGGATAGATACAAGGTTATTAGGTTGTCCCACTTGGGGCTCACAGTCTTGATCCCCATTTTACAGATGCGGTAACTGAGGCACAGAGAAGTTAAGTGACTTGCCCAAAGTCACACCGCTGACAAGTGGCGGAGTCAGGATTTGAACCCATGACCTCAGACTCCCAAGCCCGTGCTCTTTCCACCGAGCGACGCTGCTTCCCTACAAATCCAGGCCAGTAATTGTATTTATTTCTTTCCTTCCTAGATCAGGGATACCAGGCTACCGACATACAAAGACAAGCTTAAACACCTGCCGTTCCCTACCTATTTTCCTGACGGCGATGAAGAGGAGCTTCCAGACAACCTGTTTGATGATGATGTATTCGAGCCCGGAGATCAATCGCTCATATTTGCCTAATGGCTTGCGCTCGGTTATTTCCAAGGACTCTAGAAAAAAGGAAGAAGGATAAGCCCGGAGCTCCACATTCTCCTTTAGTGGTGATCTAAGCTGTGCACCAGGACTGCCTTCATCAGAGATCCAGATTTTCAGTTTTAGATCATCGGACTAAGCGGGGCTGTTTTCTCCAGGTTAAATGAAAAAGATTTGCAGGCTTAACTGTACATTTTTTCCAGCTTCAGCTGTCTCAGTCCTGAAGATTGAGTTAATTTAAAGTGTTTTTTGTAAGTAAATGCCATTTGAGTAATTTGAATTCTTTCCTACATTTTTCTCCTCCCCTAAATGAGAGATTAGGCCAAAATAGAGTTTCAAAAATAAAGGATTTTCGTGCTAAAATTTCCTAAAACATTTACTTACTTTGTCTTCCATGTGATCTCCTTCACATATTCTTACGGGCCCAAAGGAGACAAACGACAGCTCTTTCTCTGCACGCGACAGGTAGGCTAGCCGGGGGAAAGATCAAAGTATGTCCCGTGTTCTACTCTGCTCAGACATAAGGAGACGGTCCGGAGAGGTAAGAGTAGTAAGAGTATTTATTATTTATTTTTCTATGATGCACAAAGTAGTGTACTAACCTCTGGGAGAAAGTCCACGGATGAAAATAAGACACTGCATCTGGCCTTCAGCGGACTCACAATCTAAGAATAAGAGGGAAGTTGGAGAAACCCACAAGGAAAGGTACAACGAAACCTTGCAGCAGTGTGGCTCAGTGGGAAAGAGCACGAACTTTGGAGTCAGAGGTCATGGGTTCAAATCCCAGCTCCGCCAATTGTCAGCTGTGTGGCTGTGGGCAAGTCACTTAACTTCTCTGTGCCTCAGTTACCTCATCTGTAAAATGGGGATTAAGACTGTGAGCCCACTGTGGGACAACCTGAGCACCTTGTAACCTCCCCAGTGCTTAGAACAGTGTTTTGCACATAGTAAGTGCTTAATAAATGCTACTATTATTATTATTATTATTATTATTTTATTACAACCCAACCCAAAAAAAACAACAGGGATGAGCGTAAATACCATGAGGACTGTAAGACCACTTTCATGGGAGGAAGGCAAGTTAAGTTTGGCCTTCTGGACCCCCACACACAGAAGCAGAAAGACAGAAGGGTACTTGTGTATTATTCATTCATTCAATTGTATTTGTTGAGCGCTTACTGTGTGCAGAGCACTGTCCTAAGCGCTTGGGAAGTACAAGTTGGCAACATATAGAGACAGTCCCTACTATAAATGATTGTTAACATCCATTTATAAATATCCTATGTACTGCTCTTGTTTATGTGTCGAAATGATGGAAAGGATCCAGACTTACGCCAGGCACTAAACGCTCTGGTGCCATGTGTTCCTGTTCCTGTTTTGTGATCTTTTCTAAGAATGCAGCCTCCGTGTTCAGATGTTTTACGACACCCTCCGTTTCCGTCTTCCTCCTCTCCAGCTCCTTATTTAATCCACAACAGGAAAGTTGTGTAACCCTGCCGTCGATTCTGTGGGGATGGGGTAAAACCGGGTTCTAGTCCTGGCTCTGCAAGTAGGGGAATGCGTGGTAAAGGCAGTAGGTAGCATGGTGGCAAAGATGACAGTGGCCAGCTGGGATCCTGTGCTGCACTGTCACCCGCATACTCACCCAACACCTCCCGTGCCCCACCAGGGACGAGAGAGTCCGAGTGACACAGCTGCACAGACCACCGATGCCCTAATCGGTTCCTTCAGCCAAGGTCTCGGACCAGAAGTTTCAGTCTGGGGCTCTCGGCGGGGACCACCCCCATCACCATGTCGGGTGTTCGTTTAAAAACGAGTTCTTCCTTCTTCATCAGGTGCAGACTATTACGGAATCTGTCCATAAGGCGTGCTGTGGTAAGGAAATTAATACTTTGTCACTTCTAAGCAAGCGGTACACATCTTAAGTATGTAAGGCCCTACTCAAGGCCCTGCTGAGAGCTCACCTCCTCCAGGAGGCCTTCCCAGACTGAGCCCCTTCCTTCCTCTCCCCCTCATCCCCCCTCCATCCCCGCATCTTACCTCCCTCCCTTCCCCACAGCACCTGTATATATGTTTGTACATATTTATTACTCTATTTTACTTGTACATATCTATTCTATTCATTTTATTTTGTTAGTATGTTTGGTTTTGTTCTCCGTCTCCCCCTTCTAGACTGTGAGCCCACTGTTGGGTAGGGACTGTCTCTATATGTTGCCAACTTGGACTTCCCAAGCGCTTAGTACAGTGCTCTGCACACAGTAAGCACTCAATAAATACGATCGATTGATTGATCTTAAGTATGTACCAATCTAATACCAGCTTCTGCCAATTCATGCACATGCTTACAACATGCCACACCCTGCACCGAGCACTGTGGTAAATACAAGATTGCCAGATCACGGGCAGTCTTTGTTCCTTGTGGGGGCTCAGAGTCTAAGGGAAAAGGAGAACAGATATCCGGGTCCGAATTTAAGATGAGGAAACTGTGGTGCAAAGAGACTTGCCAAAGGTCACACGACAGGCAGCTGTTCTCCGGATTCCCAGCCCCAGACGTGTTCTCTTTCTACTAGACAACACTGCTTCTCAGTACTAGCTGATTTCAAGTTAAATATTGCACGGGCATAAAGATCACTCTACTTTTACACCTGCGGCTTTGAGTGTCATCTCTCGAGTGCCCCTATTTGTGCAAAACCAGTCTTTGAATACAGAATATTTTACTTGGTTATTGCAGCATATTCACTTTTGCAGGCTTGAGGAGAAGAGAGCTTTAATTGTCCCACAAACTCCATATCCTCCTAGGTTTCTTCCCCTTATCTCCTTGCTCGGGTGTCTCTAATTTGGGAGGAAGAGAATGTATATGCGTATAAGGGCAGCCCGCTGACTTTAGGGGTTAGAAACCTTCTTGGCAATTAAGTGAACTTAGAAGATGGGAGGGAATTCTAGGCAGGGAGAGTAGCGTGAGTCCAGAGGTGGGAAAGTTCACAGCAGAGCCCAGTACCAAGAGGGTGAGCTTTGGAGCAGCTGTGAATGTCAGCTGAAGCGTAATAGGTCAAGAGAGTTGACATGGGAGATGGAGAAAGCTGATCCCCTCGTTCTCGCCTGTCCCGCCATCGACCCCCGGCCCATGTCATCCCCCGGGCCTGGAATGCCCTCCCTCTGCCCATCCGCCAAGCTAGCTCTCTTCCTCCCTTCAAGGCCCTACTGAGAGCTCACCTCCTCCAGGAGGCCTTCCCAGACTGAGCCCCTTCCTTCCTCTCCCCCTCGTCCCCCTCTCCATCCCCTCCATCTTACCTCCTTCCCTTCCCTGCAGCACCTGTATATATGTATATATGTTTGTACATATTTATTACTCTATTTATTTTACTTGTACATATCTAGTCTATTTTATTTTGTTAGTATGTTTGGTTTTGTTCTCTGTCTCCCCCTTTTAGACTGTGAGCCCACTGTTGGGTAGGGACTGTCTCTATATGTTGCCAATTTGTACTTCCCAAGCGCTTAGTACAGTGCTCTGCACATAGTAAGCGCTCAATAAATACGATCGATGATGATGATGATGATGGGCCGCCTTGAAGCCGGTGGTCAGGGTCGCTGCTTGATGCTTGGCTGTGTCTATCACCATTGTTTCTTATCTGTCCACTAGAATCAAAATACTCCGGATACTCTGAGCCTGCTTTGCCATTTTTAAAGTACTCATTCTAGGTCTTTTCCTAGGACTGCTCCTCCTACATGTTTGCTTTTTCTGAATCCGATGTATCTCCCTTCTCTAGATTTTCTCTTTTCTCCTCATTGGGCCAATTTTCTCCATAAGGATAAGTGTTTTTAATAAATGCTATCATTATTATCATTATTATTATTATTATTATTATTATTATTATTATTATTATTATTATTACAACCCAACAAAAAAAAAACGACAGGGATGAGCGTAAATACCATGAGAACTGTAGGACCAGTTTCATGGGAGGAAGGCAAGCTAAGTTTGGCATTCTGGACCCCCACACGCAGAAGCAGAAAGACAGGGGGGTACTTGTGTATTATAAATGATAGTTAACATCCATTTATAAATATCCTATGTACTGCTCTTGTTTATCATCATCATCATCAATCGTATTTATTGAGCGCTTACTATGTGCAGAGCACTGTACTAAGCACTTGGGAAGTACAAATTGGCAACATATAGAGACAGTCCCTGCCCAACAACGGGCTCACAGTCTATGTGTCGAAATGATGGAAAGGATCATTTTACCAAGGAATAAAACCAAAACGCTATATGCAATATATGGGTCACTGGACAATGAAGGACAGGTCTGAGTATCCCTTTGTTAAGGTTACTGGGTCCATGCAAACCCATCCTATTTAAGGGAGGTGCCCGGACATAAGGTACAGGTCCTTGTTTTCCAGGAGGTGATGTACTTTTCGTTATCTTGGGACACTCCAAATATTTGCTAAATCGCTTATATGGCTAATCTGTTTAAGTCAAGATACTATTCCCTACCAACTCATTGGCAGGTTTCGAAAAGAACTGGAGATTTTAGTGACTCGCGGAGAATCCTCAAAGCTCACCGCTGCTGCTCCTCAGCAAAATAAAAGACAGGGCAGGACTGGCTAAAATCAGGGAATCGCTTTTGCCAGGAGAGGTGAAGGAAAAGGCTCGTCCCATAGTCCATCTACGGTTCTTTTTCCTAGAGACAGTGTTAAAGGGCAGTAGCTACCATGACATCAATGGTGGCTATCAACTACAGGGAAATATAAACTGCTATCCAGGCTGCCCTCAACTGAGCTGTACGTGTTTCCACACACTGATCTCCGTTTTAATGGCACTAGGTCCATTTGCCACCTATAATTCAGTACTTCAGCAGCCAATACGTAAGACAGATGGCTCAAACCCTCCCTGGTGACTCCATCTCCACGGCAGGCACAGGGAAGAGGGAGTGAAGTAGAGGATTTTTTTTAAAATGGTATTTGTTAAGTGGAGTTTAGTGAAAAAAGCACAGGCCTGAGAATCCGGAGACCTGAGGTCTAATCCCAGCTCTGCCACTTACCTGCTTTGTGACCTTGGGCAAGACACTTCACTTCTTTGTGTCTCAGTTCCACTGCAAAACGGGGATTAAATTCCTGCTCTCCCTCCCCCTTAGACTGTGTCCGATCTGACTGCACTGCACTGCTTTGCACCCATTGCTTTGCCCGGTGACTGGAACAGAGTATATGCTAAACAAATACCACATATAGTTTTGTTAAGAGTTACACCTGCTGGATCACCAACAAAAAGATTTTAAATACCTTCATCACGCAGAGCTTTCACTGAGGATTGCAAAAAGAGGCGCTCCCTTTTTCCATCAAGCTGTAGAGCCAGTAAACTTGGTCTTTTATCTGAAATAACCAGAGAAAATATCACTGGCTAGATGCCTTTTGTATTGGTTCCAAAGCAAACCGAGTGGTAGATACAATTTTTCCAGTTACTGATGCTAAATACGCTCTATAATTCTGTAGTTCATACAAAGAAACTGCAAACTAAAACGTGGGATAAGTGAAATAGTGACTTTTATCGTACATGCTGCCGCCTTAGGAGAATTTTAGACTTTGGATCCTTTCAGTTCAGCTTTCTGGACTGTTGGCTCCAAAAAAATAACTCAGAGCTCCCGTTCAGGTCATTCAAAAGCAATTTCGCCCCAGTGGAGAGAGTGACATCTCCCTGAACGGGAATTTCTTCTAAGCTGTAGAGCAGCAGAGGGAATGACACATCCCAAGGACAGGAAGGAAGCAGAAAGCCTGGAGCGAGGGGTCTCGGGGAACTGTGAGGAAGTTTGGGATGTTCAGAGGAAGACAAATGGACCTGGACTAAACAAATACATTTTCATTCTTCTGGGATGTGAGCCATCCGCAGTCACAAACAAGGAGGTGAGAGAGCCGAGCCCTGCCCTTGCTTCCCTTCGGCCTCTTTGATCCCCACCCAAGAAGAGAAAACTTCCTGAGAGAGTAAAGTGATTTTGTCAGTGAAAGAGAGCTTGTGAGAGTGTGAGTGAGGGAGAGAGAGAAATAGGGCATACGAAAGAATCCAGAAGCGTTTTTTTAAAATTAGAGCTGTCCAGGCCCCCAGATTTCTGGATTCTTCAGCATTCACTGCAACCAAGTCTCCTTATCCATTTTCAATGTTTTCTTCATAATAATGATTGATGCCAGAAGTTGTTTAACCTGGAGAAAAGAAAGCTTAGGGGTGAATTGCTGTCTTTAAGCATATGATGGGAGTCCAGAGGAAGGATGTTACTCATGTCCACCGAGGACCGATTGAGGGAACCGAGCTTCGAGTAAAGCAGGAGAGGTTGCAGGTGGTTTAAGGAAGAGACATCCCTCATTTCGGAATGCAGATAAGCTCTTGTCAACACTAGGATGCTATTTTAAGTTTGATGTTTTAGACTCACTAATTAGGCCACTTGCCGCTCACTCGTTAACCACCAATTCAAGGGTCCTGGGAAAGATGTAGAGAGGCTATCCGTGTGCTCCAGCTGCCACCAAGAGGAAAAAGAGAAAAATAGGAGGAAGGGGGAAAAGTCCCGCAGTGGCCAGGGACCCTGAGAGGCAAGTGGTGTTTTTGACTTGAGGTCAGCTGTTAGGCCCTGAAAATGACTGGTAACCTCTCCAAACCACTGCATTTTGTTTCTCTTCTAGCCAACGTTCACTACATACGAATCTCAATGATGCAGCGTGGCTCAGTGGAAAGAGCCCGGGCTTTGGAGTCAGAGAGGTCAGGGGTTCAAACCCCAGCTCCGCCAGTTGCCAGCTGTGTGACTTCGGGCAAGTCACTTAACATCTCTGGGCCTCAGTTCCCTCATCTGTAAAATGGGGATTAAGACTGTGAGCCCCACGTGGGACAACCTGATCACCTTGTATCCCCCCAGAGCTTAGAACAGTGCACATAGTAAGCACTTAAATACCATTATTATTATTAATGATGGGGCGGGATGGATTGAGATGGGAATGGCAATAACTGGAGAAGATTTCTGATCCTAATTTGAGGAGAGGGGACTGATAAAAACCAGTTTCCTCTGTAAAAAGGCTCTGACTTTTCACTGCACCTAAATACAGAAATGTCTTATTTTCTATCTAATGTAGGGAAGCAACTCAATTTCCCCTTCAAAGTCATCCTGCTCTAACATTTTGGCATTGTTTCTCTCACTTTTTAGCACCACTAGAGTCCGGACCGCTTGAATTTTTCATCCTACTCATTAAAATGTAAGACGTCTAAATGCCAAAATGCTGCTCTGACTTCACCAATTAGGGGAGGAACTGTGAATACTCTTCTTTGTGGCCCCACTCAAAAGAAATAACAGGGTGGGATTAAAGGGTGCCATCTCTTTCTGGCGGTGGCTCCCCTATCATTTCATTGTCCTGCTCTCAGGCATACCTTCAGACCCTGGCAATACACTCGTCACTCAGGGGTTTCCTCCCTTTATGAATACTGAGAAGTCTGGTCCCAGACAGACGGGGTAGATTAATCCAAACAAATGCAATCCTTAGCCTAAAAGCAAATGATTTAAATTTGGCTACCGGGAAAGGAAAGGCAGCTTTATTGGCATGGGTTTAGGCTGGACTGCCTGTGGGATGGGCGGGGAGGAAGTCCTTCAGCATTCTGGGGAAGTCCATACTTTTGAATCCCAGATTTCTGTGGGACCAAAACTCAACCTGCCGTGGACTTGCGCCAACCTGAAAAGCAGGGTACACGTCTAGTGTGACCAACAATAACCGAGGATAGGAAACAGGAGGGTGACCAGCTTACCGGGGACAATTCTGAGTCTGGGACAGCGCTCCGCTCTTCCCAAATCGTCCAAGTCCATCCAAGATTGTCCCAGCTGGACCATGACAACCGGTCGCCGTACAGACGGATGGATGGTTCCTCCTGGAAACACGAGCTATGGAAATAAGACAAGACCCTGACTACAACTGAACCCACATGGACCCTGCTCCTTTCTTTTTCGCCTTGGGCTACCACTGTGTGTTTTGGATAGAATGCTCTAAAGGAATTAAGCCATTCAGTAGCATTTATTGAACGTCTACTGTGTGTGTGAAACATTGAAGCACCTGGGAGAATACTAAAGAATTAGTATACCGGATTCCTGCTCTTGAATTTGCAATCTAGAGGGGTATTAGCTCTGCACACAGTAAGCGCTTAACAAATACGATCGAGTGGATGAACATGAGTTTTCTTTCACATGGGGTTGACTGGGAATGTAATCCCCATGTTACGTGCGAAGTAAAAATAAATTGAAAAAAGGAAAATGGAAAGGGAACAAACACTCTTTATAGAGTAATCCCCTGCTTCATTTGACTGCAACCTTTCTGTTCCTTTCCAGCCCTTCTAGACTGTGAGCCCACTGTTGGGTAGGGACTGTCTCTATGTGTTGCCAACTTGTACTTCCCAAGCGCTTAGTACAGTGCTCTGCACACAGTAAGCGCTCAATAAATACGATTGATTGATTGATCCTCTGCCCGCCTTGTTTTAGGCCCATCACACAGTCCTCTAGTGATGAAACTAGTAAGGAACACAGACTCAGTAATACCTTAAATCGGATGAGTTAAGCGACACCTAATTCCAGGCCAAAGGTCCGGAAAGTCTCCATTTTCACGACCACAACTAGGCCAAGCAGGTAGAGAAGTACCGAGGTGATGGACACAGTAGGGGTGAAAGGTAGAATCAGCAATGACATTTAGAAGCCAGATTTGTGAACACTGGTGCTTCCCAAACACTTTCAGCCCCTTTAAGTTTCACTAGCTACTGGTTAAGGGGTTCTATACCTAGAATAGTCTTTGTAATAGTATTTTTAAGCATTTAATGACATGTCGGGTACTTACTGGGTGCACAGCGCTATACTAAGCACGGGAAAAGAATGCAGAGATGGGAATCGGACACGGCTCTTTCCAGCAGATGTGGACAACTCACTGCTTAATCTCAGGCAACACTCTCGGTGATTCAGGTTCATCTGGGGGGAAGGAGAGATGGAAGGTAACAGAGATAGTGAGACAGAGAGACAACCTCAGGAAAATGACTTGAGTACATCCAGGAAAAGTACAGGAGCCCCTGCCCTTTTCCACACATTTCTGCCATCAGCTTACTCTTCTCTTTTGCTGTCTTAAGATTTCATGACCCACTTCCCAGGCAAGCAACTAACAGGGAAACCAGTGCCTAGGATAGTGCTCAGAGAATCAATCAATCATATTTATTGAGTGCTTACTGTGTGCTAAGCTTACACTGTACACTGTGTGCAGAGCACTGTACTAAGCACTTGGGAAGTACAAGTTGGCAACATATAGAGACGGTCCCTACGCAACAGTGGGCTCACAGTCTAAAAGGGGGAGACAGAACAAAACAAACATACTAACAAAATAAAATAAATACAATAGATATGTACGTATAATATGTATATGAATGATATGTGTATGATATGTATATGATATGTATATGATTTGAATAGATATGTATGCTGAGTGTAAGCGTATGTATACGCTTACACTGTACTAAGCGCTTGGGAAGTCCAAGTTGGCAACATATAGAGACAGTCCCTACCCAACAGTGGGCTCACAGTCTAAAAGAAAAGCAGCGTGGCTTAGTGCCAAGAGCCCGGGCTTGAGAGTCAGAGGTCATGGGTTCTAATCCCCGCGCTGCCACTTATCAGCTGTGTGACTTTGGGCAAGTCACTTCACTGGGCCACAGTTCCCTTGTCTGTAAAATGGGGATGAAGACTGTGATGATGATGATGGTATTTGTTAAGCGCTTACTATGTGCAAAGCACTGTTCTAAGCACTGCGGGGGATACAGTGTGATCAGGTTGTCCCATGTGGGGCTCACCATCTTAATCCCCATTTTACAGATGAGGTAACTGAGGCACAGAGAAGTTAAGTGACTTGCCCAAAGTCACACAGCCAACAAGTGGCAGAGCCGGGATTAGAACCCATGACCTCTGACTCCCAAGCCCGGGCTCTTTCCACTGAGCCATACTCCTTCCTACTGTGAGCCCCACGTGGGACAATCTGATCACCTTGTATCTAACCCAGCGCTTAGAACAGTGCTCGACACATAGTAAGCGCTTAACAAAAACCATCATTATTATTATTATCATTATTAATAGTACCTGGCACATAGCACTTAATAATGATTAATAATGATGGCACTTAACAAATAACCATTAAAAAGAAACAAAAAGAAACAAAAGAAACAAAAAAAAACCCCTTGTAGACATGTTCCCTGCCTACGAGCTTACTAAAATCCCACTCCTTCCAACAAACCTTCCCAGACTAATTCCAAGAACCCTGAATCATCATCAATCGTATTTATTGAGCGTTTACTGTGTGCAGAGCACTGTACTAAGCGCTTGGGAAGTACAAACTGGCAACATATACAGTCCCTACTCAACAGTGGGCAACCAACACAGCCTCCTATAGCACTTGTGACTCGACAGAGTCATCAGTGTATTTAGTCTGATTCCACTGCCTATAAGTCTCCCCATTACAATATAGTGATGCCAATGCACTGAACTTGGGAGCTGCTTAAATGGTACTACTACCGGGAGAGAACAGAGAGCATTCCCTTCAAGGCCCTACTGAGAGCTCACCTCCTCCAGGAGGCCTTCCCAGACTGAGCCCCTTCCTTCCTCTCCCCCTCGTCCCCCTCTCCATCTCCCCATCTTACCTCCTTCCCTTCCCCACAGCACCTGTATATATGTTTGTACATATTTATTACTCTATTTATTTTACTTGTACATATCTATTCTATTTATTTTATTTTGTTAGTATGTTTGTTTTGTTCTCTGTCTCCCCCTTTTAGACTGTGAGCCCACTGTTGGGAAGGGACTGTCTCTATATGTTGCCAACTTGTACTTCCCAAGTGTGCTCTGCACACAGTAAGCACTCAATAAATATGATAGATTGATTGATCCGCAGGAAAACATTACAGTCTGAGCAGTAATGTTTAAGGGGCCTCCCTCCTCCTCAGCCTCACTAGCTAACCTTATTCAGGGCCTGCTGGGAAGCACAAAACATCCAACTGCGGGGGGGAGATGGGGTTGGGAAGAGGCCACAGTGAGGGCTGCAGTGGAGACTCCAGGCACCCCAAGGGATGAATACAAAAAAAAAGATCTAACCTCCCCCTCGGGGGCACAGGTCAGCAGCACAGCGTGCACAGAAGCATCCTCAGCCCCTACAAACTGGCCGAGTATAGAGTTGGTTTGACTTCCCTTTTTGTGTTGCTGCCTGGAAAACGTATCAATTTCACAAAAGCCAGTTTCACAATCAATCAAAAATCAATGTCACAAAATGTCTAAAAGCCCTCCCTGCCCCGACGAGTCCCAGACTGTGAAGCTGAGCTCCGGGAATCGCCTTCCTGCCCCCAGGAGCAGCCTCCACCTGGTCTCAGCCTTTTCCAGGCCATACCCTTCACCCATCCAATGAGCACTGCTGAACGCTGGGCAGAATCAATCAATCAATCGTATTTATTGAGCGCTTACTGTGTGCAGAGCACTGTACTGAGCGCTTGGGAAGTACAAGTTGGCAACATATAGAGACAGTCCCTACCCAACAGTGGGCTCACAGTCTAGAAGAAGAGGGGGGATGCAGAATGCACGCCTTGCCCCCTCCTCACCAGGCCTCTGGGCACTTTCTCCAACTTATTTATTTTATTTTGTTCGTATGTTTGGTTTTGTTCTCTGTCTCCCCTTTCTAGACTGTGAGCCCACTGTTGGGTAGGGACTGTCTCTATATGTTGCCAACTTGTACTTCCCAAGCGCTTAGTCCAGTGCTCTGCACACAGTAAGCGCTCAATAAATACAATTGATGGATTGATTCTCCACGTGGCAAAGGCTCACGATGATAAGCTCAGTTCAATCTGTCGGCTGCTGGCAACACACAAAGGTAAATGTACGGAAACTTCAGTCCGTTCCCCCTAATTCTCCCTCCTGACTCTCCCTCTGCGCCCCTTTCGACAGCCCTGCCTGCATGTGAGAAGGAATTTAAGGGAAGATCGATTTCCCAGCCTACGGACTGAATGACAAGGTCAAAGCGAAGCCGCTCGGGTGTGTGTTTGTGGGTGTGAGACTGGAGAGAATGACCTGCAGAGCCAAGAACACTTCTCGCTGGTCCCGGACCGGGAGATGATATGACAAGCTTTCAAGCATCTTCTTTTTACAGTTCAGTGAAATCGCTCCACTTGGCAAAGCTGTCTGTCTCCCTGAAAGGGAAAGAAAGGAAAACAAGGACAGCACTTTCACTTCAGGATCGAATTCGGCGGTGCTGGGCAGCAGCAACTTGTGTATCCTCGAGCGTCAAGCCCATCGTGGGAAGTGAAGCCCGGACGGCTTGTTTTGACACGAACACGGGTCCTGTTCCCCTCCCAAATGACCACATGCTGATAACCTCGGTAAGAAGAGAGCTGCTTCGAAACCTCAGTCCTTGAGAAAGGGCCCGGCCCTATCAACCCATCGATGGTATTTATTGAGCACTGACTGTGTGTGCAGTACTGCAATAATAATAATAATGGCATTTATTAAGCGCTTACTATGTGCAAAGCACTGTTCTAAGTACTGGGGAGGTTACAAGGTGATCAGGTTGTCCCCCGGGGGGCTCACAGTCTTCATCCCCCTTTTACAGATGAGGTCACTGAGGCACAGAGAAGTTAAGGGGGCTCACAGTCTTCATCCCCATTTTACAGATGCACAGAGAAGTGAAGTGACTTGCCCAAGGTCACACACCTGACAATTGGCGGGGCAGAGATTCGAACCCATGACCTCGGACTCCACAGCCCGGGCTCTTTCCATTTGGCCACGCTGCTTCTCTGTAGTAAGCATTTGGGAAATTACACTTCAAAGCTAACACAATCCCTGTCTCCAAGGAGCTTACAGACTAGAGGCCTCTTATTCATTCAATCGTATTTATTAAGCGCTTACTATGTGCCAAGCACTGTTCTAAGCACTGGGGAGGTTACATGGTGATCAGGTTGTCCCATGGGGGGCTTACAGTCTTAATCCCCATTTTCCAGATGAGGGAACTGAGGCACAGAGAAGTTAAGTCACTTGCCCAAAGTCACACAGCTGACAATTGGCGGAGCCGGGATTTGAACCCATGACCTCTGACTCCGAAGCCCGGGCTCTTTCCATTGAGCCACGCTGCTTTTCTGTAGTAAGCATTTGGGAAATTACACTTCAAAGCTAACACAATCCCTGTCTACAAGGAGCTTGCAGACTAGAGGCCTCATGTCCATGCTGAGCACTTTTCTAGACTGTGAGCCCACTGTTGGGTAGGGACCGTCTCTATAGGTTGCCAACTTGTACTTCCCAAGCGCTTAGTACAGTGCTCTGCACACAGTAAGCGCTCAATAAATACGATTGATTGATTGATTATACATGCTATCCAACTGAACACTCAAAATCTTCCTTTAAGTATTTTCAAGCCTCTCTCTCCCTTGTTAGACTGTAAACTGGTGAGCAGGGAATGTGTCATGGGCTTGTTTTGTTTATTGCAGTGCATTGCACCCTGTCAGTGCTCAATAAATAGTATTGCTACGACTAATAATCAATCAATCATATTTATTGAGCGCTTACTGTGTGCACAGCACTGTACTAAGCAGTTGGGAAGTACAAGTTGGCAACATACAGAAACAGTGGGCTCACAGTCTAGAAGGGGGAGACAGAGAACAAAACCAAACATACTAACAAAATAAAATAAATAGAATAGATATGTACAAGTAAAATAAATAAATACATAAAGAAATAGAGTAATAAATATGTACAAACATATATACATATATACAGGTGCTGTGGGAAAGGGAAGGAGGTAAGATAAAGGACTACTCTGATCGAGCCCCTAAATTGCTCCGCTACTGTTCAAGAGAAGCATCCAGGGCTCCATGGCCCTGCTCCCTGAAGCAGATCCCGATTCTAGACTCTTGGGAAGGGGCGCTTTTTTTTTCTTAAAAAACTGGCATTTATTAAGTGCTTACTATGTGCCACGCGCTACACTAAGTGCAGGGGCAGATCCAACCTCATAGGTCCACGTCCCACGTGGGGCTCACAGCATTAACCCCCATTTTACAGATGAGGTAACTGAGGCACAGAGAAGTCAGGTGACTTGCCCAAGGTCACACAACTTGCCCAGACTTCCAGGCCTGTGTTCTCCCCACTGGGCCTCGCGGCTGCTCTACAGACTTAAAGAACCGGTTCCAGAAAGTCAGGAAAAAAAAATAGAAAACAGGATTTGGGGGCCCGAATCGGTCCTTGCAAGTAGGACTGAATGTCCTTTCAAAATGTCCTTAAGGTTACACCACAAGGGAAAATGTCGTCTTGTATCAGCAAGACCTGATGAACCCTGAGGCCTCATGCCCTGGGGCTGGAGCCTCTCAATCAGTCAAATCAATCACGTTTATTGAGCACTTACTCTGTGCTCAAGTTGCTAAGCGCTTGGGAAAGTCCAAGAGAGTTAGCAGGCATGATTCCTGCCTTCATTGCCCTCCCTCTGGTCCAGGATCCTGATGAACTTTTCTCCCAGACACCCCACTTATCCCGGCCTCCTCACTCAATTTCACCGTGGGAGACCGATTTCTCATCAATCGCATTCATTGAGAGCTTACTGTGTGCAGAGCACTGTACTAAGCACTTGGGAAGTACAAGTTGGCTTCTGTTCCCTACTCCCCTAATTCTCACAGGTTCCGATGAGGAAAGTTAGGTTTCCCGTTCCATTTAACACATCTAGAGAGGGGCCTAGAAGGGAAACATTTTTCACAAGGCTAATCAAATAATTTAGAACGCGGAAGCTCTTATTTATGGAAGTGGAGAGGAGAGTTTAGCGATATTTTAGCGGGGAAAAAACCCCAGTGTCATTTGGGTGAGCGGGCTTCACGTGAAACAGCGGGGCCAGCCTGCCACCCCCAAAGGAAAGAATGTGGGTCCCGTAAGGCTCAGAAGATCCATTTTACTTGGATCCCAGACTGTTTTCACCCAGAGACAGGTGGGCCGTTCTCCCTCGTGCCCTGCTGATGAGGGGAAGCGTGGAGGAGCCGGGGCTTTCGGCGCTTTTTAATAAAACAAAGAACCACAGCTCTTCTGAAATAGCCCGAGGGGAAATCGCTAAAGCAACTTTCATTTTTCTAAAAAATAGGGCCCAAGTTACCGGAGGGCAGTCCGGCACCCGCTGAGTGACAAATTGTTTTGGCCCCACCATATATGCATTTCCACTGGTGCCAACTTGTACTTCCCAAGCGCTCAGTACAGTGCTCTGCACACAGTAAGCGCTCCACAAATACGACTGAATGAATGAATGAATTGGTAGAAATGGCTGGGAGTGGAAGACGGAGAAGGGAGGCCGTTCCCAAAAGATCTGGAATTAACCTGTATATATGTATATCACCTGTATATATGTATATATGTTTGTACATATTTATTACTCTATTTATTTTACTTGTACATATCTATTCTATTTATTTTATTTTGCTAGTATGTTTGGTTTTGTCTCCCCCTTTTAGACTGTGAGCCCACTGTTGGGTAGGGACTGTCTCTATATGTTGCCAATTTGTACTTCCCAAGCGCTTAGTACAGTGCTCTGCACATAGTAAGCGCTCAATAAATACGATTGATGATTGATGATGGATGATGGAAGGGCTGGTGTCCATCTCATCAGAGGAAGTGGTGGATGCCGCTTTGCCAAGGACTCTCGAAGAGGAGAAAAATCACCCCCAAATCACTTTCTGGGCAGAGAGAGGGACGGGCTAACCCTGCTGGTGATGGTGTGATATTTGTATCGGGAAGATTAAGGTTTCTAGGAGAGCGATGACAGGCAGAGCCTAAAATGTGTGGAGAAGCTGATAATGGCTTAAAGAAAAGAAGCTAAGCTGCTTCCTGGGAACTGTCATTGTAATTGCCAGTTGTGTCTACAGATCTTAATTACTTGTCACAAAGTACAGAAAGCACATCAGCATCCCTGTTCCGCCGGCATTCTAAGGAGAGCTTGGGAATCTGGTTTCCTGAACACGTGGCTCCCTTGCCAAGATGGGCTCCGGGGTTGGCGCTGCCAGGAGAGAGCCACATATTTACTTTATCATCTTCATCATCAATCGTATTTATTGAGCGCTTACTGTGTGCAGAGCACTGTACTAAGCGCTTGGGAAGAACAAATTGGCCACATATAGAGACAGTCCCTACCCAACAGTGGGCTCACAGTCTTATTCCATTTATTTTATTTGGTTAATATATTTTGTTTTGTTGTCTGTCTCCCCCTTCTAGACTGTGAGCCCGTTGGGTAGGGACCGTTTCTATATGTTGCCAACTTGCACTTCTCAAGCGCTTAGTACAGTGCTCCGCACACAGTAAGCGCTCAATAAATACGATTGATTGAATGAATGAATCCACCTGAAGGGAATCGAGCGAAGGCTGAACGCCAACCTACTCACCGTACCTTGATCTCACCCATCGCCCCGCTGACCCCCCTGCCCACATCCTCCCTCTGGTCTGAAAGTACCTCTTTATATAATGACAGACCACCACTCTCCCCATCTTCAATCAATCAATCAATCGTATTTATTGAGCGCTTACTGTGTGCAGAGCACTGTACTAAGCGCTTGGGAAGTACAAGTTGGCAACATATAGAGACAGTCCCTACCCAACAGTGGGCTCACGCCCTACACCTCCTCCAAGAGGCCTTCCCCCACTAAACCCTCATTTTCCCTACTCCCTTGCCCATCTGCATCAGTCCATATTCACTTTGCACACAGTAAGCGCTTAACAAATGCCGTCATTATTATGATTTATTTTAATGCCTGTATCTCCTTCTACACTGTAAACTCCTGGTGGACGGGGAGCCGGTCTAGCAGCTCTGTTGTCCCGTACTCTCCCAAGTGCTTAGCTCAATGTTTTGCACACATTAAGTGCTCCATAAACATAATTGATTGATTAATTGAAAGGGGAACTTCTACAAACTTTCTCCTTCTTCTGCAACAAAGCCACCCGACTAAAACCCAAGCAATTTCATATTCAAAGTCGACACGGAGGCTGTCCTCTCTACAGACTCTTAGAAAATCAAGGGGCTAGAAGCCCCTTCCGTAGCTCATTTTGTCCATCCCTTCCAGACGTAGTGGGGACAATCATGGCTCAGTGGAAACAGCACGGGCTTTGGAGTCATGGGTTCGAATCCCGACTCCGCCACATGTCTGCTGTGTGATCTTGGGCAAGTCACTTAACTTCTCTGGGCCTCAGTTACCTCATCAGTAAAACGGGGATTAAGATTGTGAGCCCCACGTGGGACAACCTGATCACCCTGTATCCTCCCCAGCGCTTAGAACAGTGCTTTGCACATAGTAAGCACTTAACAAATGCTTAAAAAAAAAATCCTGGACACAACCTTTCTGCCCGCCAAGACCCTCGTGGACAGGGATTGTGTCTACCCACTTTGTTGCACTGTACTCTCCCAAGCATTTAGTACAGTGCTCTGCACACGGTCAGCGCTTAATGAATACAACTGATTGATTACCTCTGACTTTCTGAATCCTCCCAGAGACATGTCACTGACAGAAGACTTTATGTCTGCTTCAAAAGTGTTTTGCCCCCATTATTAGTGCCTATGCCACAGCTATGTAGGTAGCATCTAAGAGAAAGAAAAATTCCACAAAAAAGGCTCATTATAAGGAACTCCCAAATCTGACAAGCGTGCAGGTGATTTTCTCTCTCTCTCTCTCTCACACTCCCGGATGCAATCTCACCGACAATACCAAAGGATACCTTCTACCAAAGGATAGCTCCATCTGATACAATGCTCCGCCCCTATACACACTCAATCGATAACTACTGTTATTGATATGTATTTTGGCCTTAACTTATCATCGGGTCCATGGTCTCCTTGCCCCTTACGAACCAGAAATCGAATACTGCTGCTAGTAACAGAAAGGAGGCTGAAACAGGAACGACACAAAAAAACCAAAGACTTACTAGTTCGGCATAACAAGATTCAACATCATCATCATCATCAATCGTATTTATTGAGCGCTTACTATGTGCACAGCACTGTACTAAGCGCTTGGGAAGTACAAATTGGCAACACATAGAGACAGTCCCTACCCAACAGTGGGCTCACAGTCTAAAAGAGGGAGACAGAAAACAAAACCAAACATACTAACAAAATAAAATAAATAGAATAGATATGTACAAATAAAATAAATAAATAAATATAGAGTAATAAATATGTACAAACATATATACAGGTGATTCACACTTAATGCCTAGTTCATTCATTTTAAAGAGCCATCAAAATTACTAAATGACTCCTCAAAATTTGGCGATCCTCTTGAGACTTAAGCAAATTCAAGCTAGCATTATGAAATCAAATAAAAGCCATCGGAATTCAAGGGATTAGGAAGTTAAATAACAAGGTCAACTTCTGCCTAGTGAATGCGTCGAGCTTATGTTGTGCTCAGTCACTCTCCTCCCCCCCGCTAAGAGAAAGGCATTTTGGATTCAACCGAAGTCTGAACAAAGGCATTCTGAAGGTTATAGCAGTGGGATTTGAAGAAAGTTTAGACCAGTGCAGTCAGGAGAGTTAAATACAGTCAGCTCACAGGTCCCAAACGAGTTATTAGCACAATCAATGCATCAAAAAATGGCAGCCATACCATCAAGCTAGCCGACTATCAATCTCCTTGAGATAAAAGGAACCCGAGAGGTCCTCTGTAACATCACCGCAGCGGTCTGTTGGAACAAGGAATCCCAACTTCAAACAGCGATTTGTACTGCAAAAGAACGTCGTTCCAAAACAAGGCATCCCACAGACACTCAAAAATGAGCTGGGATTGTAGCACAGAGAACTTTCTTGGACATGATCTTAAAACCTCAACACTAAAGGTGATTGAACCCTGGATGATACTTCCAAAAGATCAATCAATCAAAGGTATTTATTGAGCACTTACAGTGTTCAAAGCACTGTTCTAAGGGCTTATAAATGTGGACTCTCCATTTGGTGAGATTACAAACTCCTTATGGGCAGAGATCGTCTTCAACCAACTCTGTTGCAGTGTACTCTCCCGAGCACTTAGGGCAGGGCCCTGGCATACGGTAAGCATTCAATAAATTGACCGACGGAGATCTTTAAAAAGAGATAACCATCTGACATGGGTTGGTTATAGTACTCCCTCCCTAGAGGTGACGGGTGGGCCCGATGTCTTATGTTGTCACAATTCCCAGGCAGGTGTTTCCGTGACAGGCTGGGAATCAGGCTTCTGGCTCCCATTGCCACATGCTCTGCCACCTTGGGAAAGCCGTTTAAACCTTTTCTTTGGTTCACAGCCCCTCCCAGTACTCTCCTCAGTAAAAATAGTTAATAATCCTTACAGTTTCCATCTCGAGGCAATGTCAGGAAGAGAAATTAAAGAATGCCTCTGGAGGATAGTGAACGTTGGAGGGGAAAGCCCCTATATTTGATAAGCGACCAATCCATTATATAATCCCTTTGCTAGACAGTAAGACCTAAATATTGCATGCGGGAAATAAGGAAACCAAAGACCGCAATTCCCTGGGATAGCTTTCTTAGAAAACCTAGCTCCATTCCTTTCACCTGCTACCAAACCAGCCATCCTTCCTTTCCCCCGAGGGAACCCAGGAACTGAGAAAATGAGATATTTCTGCGACAGGGTCTCATCAATAGAATCAGAATGCCAGGAGCGAAAGTCTATCAATTAGTTAATTGTGTTTGCCTGTTTTCCTCCCCAAACCACCCTCCCTGAGCATTGAAGTGGGGCAAGAGTCTGAGTTTTTCCTGCAGCCACATTAAGGCATACACAATCAATCAATCAATCAGTCAATCACTCCATTATTGATGTAGGTGCAGAGCGCTGTTCTGAGCCCTGGAGAAATGATCCAGGCTGGATTGAATGTGCTCTTTGGCAACCTTCTGTCTAAGAAAGCCAGGTCTGCTGGATCCACCAGATGGTAAAAATCCTCCATTAGATTGTAAATTCCCTGAGGGCAGAGATTGTGTCTGCCAACTACTTTTCCGGGTCTGTCACGTTGTTATATTGTACTCCTATGTGCTTAGTACAGTGCTCTGCAGCCAGTAAGCGTTCAATAAATACCACTGATTGACTCCAACCTGCCTTTGAACCCTCACTCTGTGTGACTCTGAAGACTAAACGAAAGGAGCATTTATGAGGATTTTTCAATTCCATCAAATTCGCAAAACCAAGTTACACTAGTGGTGGAGTTGGATACTTGTTGACCAGAATATTTTGATGTTCTTAAAACACTGATTTCATCTTAATCCTCCCTCTTCCCACCAACTGATCTTTCCATCTTTTCCTTCTCATTGTTTTCCCATCTCCCTCACTCTCAATCCCTTAACCCCACTGAGCACTATATTGATAAGACTGAGCACAGTGGTGCTCCTGATTTGGAAATAATCATAATTATTATAGTATTTGTTAAACGCTTACTATGTGCCAGGCACTGTACTAAGCGCTGGGGTGGATACAAGCAAATCAGGCTGGACACAGTCCCTGTCTCACATCGTGTTCCCTGTCCCAATCCCCATTTTACAGATGACGTAACTGAGGCACAGAGAAGTGAAGTGCCCAAGGGCACCCAACAAACAAGTGGCAGAGCCGGGATTAGCACCCACGACCTTCTGAATCCCAGGCCCGTGTTCAATCCACTATGCTATGCTGCTTCTCCAATCAATCCTTGGGTTTGGTTGTTGTTATAATAATAATAATAATAATAATAATAATAGCATTTATTAAGCGCTTACCTTGTGCAAAGCACTGTTCTAAGCGCTGGGGAGGTTACAAGGCCATCAGGTTGTCCCACAGGGGGCTCACAGTCTTAATCCCCATTTTACAGATGAGGTAACTGAGGCCCAGAGAAGTGAAGTGACTTGCCCAAAGTCCCACAGCTGGCAATTGGCGGAGCCGGCATTTGAACCCGTGACCTCTGACTCCAAAGCCCGGGCTCTTTCCACTGAGCCACGCTGCTTCTCGGTTTGGTTTTAGAGGTGGATAAGCATGAAGTACATAATCTAATCTAGGAAGCTTCACCCAACTCTGAATATGGAGTATCAGCTTCACCTTCAAGTCCAAAATGTACAGCTGATACTCAAGGTCCCTCTGTGGCCCTTCTTTCTTAAAGTCCAGCCTGCAAGAAGCAAAATTCATCTGTCTGTACTGACGTGGAGGGTCTTCATTTATACTCCACACATTTAGGAGAGCCATAACGTGCCATTAATTCATAACAACCTAACTTCCCTTCCTTTAGCTCCTCCTTCCCCCTAGCACACAGGAAAAAAAAGCAGATAGACATTTGGTATTTGCTCAACCCCACGACCCGTGTGCATCTTTAAATTATATATTATAAATTATTTATATTACTGTCTGTCTCCCCCTTGAGACTGTAAACTCCTTGTGGGCAAGGAACCTATCTGCCAACTCCGCTGCACTGTACTCTCCAAAGCATTTAGTTCAGTGCTCTGCTCATAGCTCAGTACCGCTGATTGATTGATACAATGTCAAAGATCCAAACGGGTCTTTACCCACATTTAGGAAACCACTGACTGGAATAAAACCACTACCAAACCGACAGCTAGGATGGGAAAGCCCAAACTCAGTTCCAATGGCAGAAGAAAACACCACCGGCTATTGCTGAGAGAGATGGGGAGTTGATGCTTTTAGACTGTGAGCCCACTGTTGGGTAGGGACTGTCTCTATATGTTGCCAACTTGTACTCCCCAAGCGCTTAGTACAGTGCTCTGCACACAGTAAGCGCTCAATAAATACGATTGGTGATGATGATGATGCCCCTTCCAACAGAGAGAAGTGTGCAGGGTGGAAGATCAGAGCGGTTTCTTGCACTGTTTAGTGACACTTGGATCCCTCTTCCATCCTCGCTCTCACTGTAATGGCCGTATTCATTTCAGTGGGAGTACTCCAGGAATTAAGTTGGAGAGATGCAAACCCAAAGTTGTGAAAGTAATTGGTAGGTTGGAGAGCTGGAGGTGGTGTTTCTATTCAGGCTCAGCCCTGGGTTTTTTGTCACTTATTCAGAGGTAAAAATCAACCAGCAAGAAAGAGTTGATTATATCGGCGGAAGGCACGTGACCTCATTATGCAACAACTAAGAAGAAACGCGGCATTGTTCACATGGACAAGAAAACCGACTGAAGAAAGTGAAAGCCAGACCTCCCTTTCCCATTGTGAAACTGTTTACTTGTCTCCTGTGGGGTTGGTGCTTTATTCTCGGAAGAAAAAGAACAAAATATATACTGCAGATGGAGCACAACACACAGACCGAACACACATCTAGTCTCTTGCTGAATTCTGTGGGGGTTTTCTTCCACAACACTTTCCTGATTCTCCCTTTGCCCTCCACCCAATGGCTACGACTTGTCCTTGTGGGGGCCGGGGGGTCTTAGGTAAGCAGAACCATGACAGTGTCAAGCAATCCTTAGCAAAGAGGATGGTAGAAAATTATCTCAGACAGTCCAATGCCAGGCCCTGGTTGCCATGGGCTTTGGCCACTGGTATCTTCGTGTCTTTCTTTGCCGGCACAGGTCCTGGTGCCTGAGGAAAGGGAGGGCCAGGGGAGGTCGGGGGGAAGGTCGTGGACCGTCCCAGTTACTGCAACTTCCCACGTCTTTGCCCCCCTGGGGTTGGGGGGGCACCCACTATGACACTTGGGGACCAAGGGAAAACCTCCTTCTTCCCACCCCTCAGGAAAAAAATCCATCTTTTCCCCTCCAAGCCGCCCCCCAGCCATCCCATCCAGCCGGGGTTGGCTGCGTCCCCCGACCACCTGCCCAGGTGCCACTGAGGAAAAATCAGGGGCCCGGCGGGGGAAAAAAGCCATCTTCCTCTCTGCAACTGAGAGAAACATTTCTTTGGATGCGACCAGAAAGAGATTAATGATAATAATGGCATTCAAGGCCCTACTGAGAGCTCACCTCCTCCAGGAGGCCTTCCCAGACTAAGCCCCTTCTTTCCTCTCCATCCCCCCCATCTTACCTCCTTTGCTTCCCCACAGCACCTGCATATATGTATATATGTTTGTACATATTTATTACTCTATTTATTTATTTTACTTGTACATATCTGTTCTATTTATTTTATTTTGTTAGTATGTTTGGTTTTGTTCTCTGTCTCCCACTTCTAGACTGTGAGCCCACTGTTGGGTAGGGACTGTCTCTCTATGTTGCCAACTTGTACTTCCCAAGCGCTTAGTACAGTGCTCTGCACACAGTAAGTGCTCAATAAATACGATTGATTGAGTCCTTCATCTTCTGAAATAATAATAAATAATAATAACGTTGGTATTTGTCAAGCGCTTACTATGGGCCAAGCACCAGTTCTAAGTGCTGGGGGAGATCCAAGGTAATCAGGTTGTCCCACATGGGGCTCACAGTCTTAATCCCCATTTTACAGATGAGGCAACTGAGGTACAGAGATGTTAATAATAATAATGATGATGGCATTTATTAAGCGCTTACTATGTTCCAAGCACTGTTCTGAGCGCTGGGGAGGTCACAAGGTGATCAGGTTGTCCCACGGGGGGCTCACAGCCTTAATCCCCATTTTACAGATGAGGCAACTGAGGCACAGATGTTAATAATAATAATGATGATGGCATTTATTAAGCACTTACTGTGTGCAAAGCCCTGTTCTAAGCGCTGGGGAGGTCACAAGGTGATCAGGTGGTCCCACGGGGGGCTCACAGCCTTAATCCCCATTTTACAGATGAGGCAACTGAGGCACAGAGATGTTGACTTCATCAATCGTATTTATTGAGCGCTTACTATGTGCAGAGCACTGTACGAAGCGCTTAATGGTGGAGCCGGGATTTGAACCCCTGACCTCTGACTCCCAAGCCCGGGCTCTTTCCACTGAGCCACGCTGCTTCTCTGAGTGTGCGGCCAGCAGTCACTAATGAGCCCTCTTCGCTCTTCTCCCAGCGCTTAGAACAGTGCTTGGCACATAGTAAGCACTTGAATACCGTCGTTATTAAGCCGGTAAGGGGCAAGATGATTACCCATCACCTGTCAGGAAGGACAACAACCCAGGCACCGGGAATCCTAAGATTCCACAAGAAGTCCGTTGCAGAGTTTGGACTGGGACTCAAAGACCTGGGCTGAACCCCTGAATATTCTCAGGGGAGAAACAAGAGCAGATGGCTTTCGGACGCCAATTCTGCCCCTCAGCCCAATAATCTCCTACCGGCACCACTCCCTCCCTCCCTCCCTCCGCCGCACGTCAGCAATGACTGAAGCCCCCCTTCTGGAGGGTGGCTTCCTGGAAGCCCACTCCTATGACCAGAGCCCAGAAATGTGCCGGGTGAGCCATTGAGGATAATCCACCCCTGCCCCGTGGGGACCTGAGGAGTTGAGGGAAATCTCTGGACAAGCACTGGAGTCCCTGGATCCCAGCTAGATGCCTAGAATGGTGCAGAACAGCAGAACAGGGAGGTCAGGTCTGGCTTCTCCTGATGTGAAGACACCATCCTCAAGAGGCACAAAGCTGAGCAACGAGGCTGGACGGAAACCAGGCTAATGAATCAAAGGCCCCCAAACCCCCAGTGTCAGTCAACTGCAGCATTTATTAATATTAATAATAATAATTACGCACTTAGCTATGGGCTAAGGCACTATACTATGCACTGGGTCAGACGTAAGATAATCAGATGGGCCCCAGAGTCCGTCTCCTGTGGGACTAGCCCACCCGGGGAGGGAGAATGACAGAATCTTCCCCAAAGCTTAAATAATAATAATAATTCTGGCATTTTGTTAAGCTCTTACTATGTTCTAAGCGCTGGGGAGGATACAAGGTGATCAGGTTGTCCCACGTGGGGCTCACAGTCTTCATCCCCATTTTACAGATGAGGTAACTGAGGCTCGGAGAAGTGGCTTGCCCAAGGTCACACAGCAGACGTGGCGGAGGGGGATTCGAACCCATGACCTCTGACTCCAAAGCCCGGGCTCTTTCCGCTGAGCCACGCTGCTTCTCACACCTTACGCACAAATCACAGCTGCTCGCTCCAACTGCACTGCTCTTTCATACTCGGGATGAAAAGGACAATCTCTGTGGGAGCCTAGAAGCTGGTAAGGAGCCACTGGACTAAGGGTTGGAAAATCATCATCAATCGTATTTATTGAGCGCTTACTGTGTGCAGAGCACTGTACTAAGTGCTTGGGAAGTACAAATTGGCAACATATAGAGACAGTCCCTACCCGGGGCCTGAACGTGCCACAGACTCATGTCAACATAACTTCCCTTTCTTTAGCTCCTCCTTCCCCCGGCACATGGGAAAACAGCCAACAGAATCTAAAATGTCAAAGATCTAGGAGCTAAGATCCTGCCATTCCAAGCCCTCGTTCCGACCCACTCCACTCTTTCCCTTGGACAGACCCTCCTGACCGCAATAAGGTGGCCTGAATCTGAAATGCGGAAAGTCACTTTAGGCCACCCTCTAAATGCATAATAATAATTTGTATTAGCCAAGCACGGTTCTAAGCGCCGGGGGGAGATACCGGGTAATCAGGTTGTCCCACATGGGGCTCACAGTCTTAATCCCCATTTTACGGATGAGTAAACTGAGGCCCAGAGAAGTGAAGTGACTTGCCCAAAGTCACACAGCTGATAAGTGGCGGAGCTGGGATTAGAACCCATGACCTCTGACTCCCAAGCCACTGAGGCACGCTGCTTCTCTGAATAGATGTAGAAAAAATACTGCAGTGTGTCCCCTCTCAAGAACCATGTGTCCCCACTCAATAATCTCCAAGGGCTGTCCATTCACTTCCTCCTCAACCCGAAACTCCTTACCATCGGTTTTAAAGCACCCAATTAACTCGCTCCCTCCTAACTTACTTCACTGACGTACGACAGTCCAGCCCAAACGCTTTGCTCCTCTAGAGTCGGCTTATTCGCCGTGCCCCGATCTCATCTATATCACCTCTGACCTCTTTCATCCAACTGCCTTTCATCCTTCCTCTCCCCCTCATCCCTCTCTCCATGCCCCCATCTTACCTCCTTCCCTTCCCCACAGCACCTGTATATATGTTTGTACATATTTATTACTCTATTTATTTATTTATTTTACTTGTACATATCTATTCTATTTATTTTATTTTGTTAGTATGTTTGGTTTTGTTCTCTGTCTCCCCCTTTTAGACTGTGAGCCCACTGGTGGGTAGGGACTGTATATGTTGCCAACTTGTACTTCCCTAGTGCTTAGTACAGTGCTCTGAACATAGTAAGCGCTCAATAAATACGATTGATGACGATGATGAACAGCCCCCAGCCTTTCCATCAGTTTCCCTCTCCTTCCGTATATGCCAGACCACCACTCTCAAAGCCCTTACCAATTTGATAATTGATTAATCATTCATTCGTTCAATCGTATTGAGTGCTTACCGTGTGCAGAGCACCGTACTAAGCGCTTAGCACTTAACTGATTAATCAATCATATTTAAGCATTTACGGTGTACAATATAAGCGAGTTGGTAGACACATTCCCTGACTACAGTGAGTTTACAGTCTAAAGGAGGAGATAATAACAATAATAATAATAATGTTGGTATTTGTTAAGCGCTTACTATGTGCCAAGCACCATTCTAAGCGCTGGGGTGGATACAAGGTGATCAGGTTGTCCCACGGGGGGCTCCCAGTCTTCATCCCCATTTCACAGATGAGGGAACT
The DNA here is from genome assembly GCF_015852505.1 of Tachyglossus aculeatus. Classification (NCBI taxonomy): domain Eukaryota; kingdom Metazoa; phylum Chordata; class Mammalia; order Monotremata; family Tachyglossidae; genus Tachyglossus; species Tachyglossus aculeatus. Next base: position 35,017,843 of record NC_052067.1, on the reverse strand, counting down.
GAGGCCCAGAGAAGTGAAGTGACTTGCCCAAAGTCACACAGCTGACAGGTGGTGGAGCCCGAATTTGAACCCACGACCTCCTGTGAGCCCACTGTTGGGTAGGGACTGTCTCTATATTTTACCAACTTGTACTTCCCAAGTGCTTAGTACAGTGCTCTGCACACAGTAGGCGCTCAATAAATACGATTGATTGATTGATTGACTCCAAAGCCCGGGATCTTCCCACTGAGCCACGCTGCTTCTCTGTGGACATTAATATGTAAAAGATATGTAGAGAGACATTAATATAAATAAATTACAGATATGTAACTCAGTGCTGTGGGGCTGCAGGGGTGTGAATAAGAAGGGAGTGGGGGAAAAAAGGATATGAAGGCTTAATCGGGGAAGGCCTCTTAGAGGAGATGCGATTGTCATAAGGCTTGGAAGGTGAGGAAGATGATCGTCTCTGGGATTTGAAGAGGGAGGGCATTCCAGGCCAGAGGCAGGATGTGGGTGAGGGGTTGGCGGCGAGATAGAGGAGATCATCATCAATCGTATTTATTGAGCGCTTACTATCATCATCATCATCATCAATCGTATTTATTGAGCACTTACTATGTGCAGAGCACTGTACTAAGCGCTTGGGAAGTACAAATTGGCAACATATAGAGACAGTCCCTACCCAACAGTGGGCTCACAGTCCAAAAGGTCAAGGTTCAGTGACGAGGCTGGCATTAGAGAGGAGTGAAGTGGATGGGCTGGACTGTAGTAAGAAATTACGAGGCAAGGGGATTGAGTGCTTTAACCGACGGTAAGGAGTTTCTGTTTGATGCAGGGGTGGACGGGCAACCACTGGGTTCTCAAGGACAGCGGAAACGTGGACTGAATGGCTCCGAAGAAAAATGATCCATGGAACAGAGTGAGGTGTGGACTAGGGTGGGGAGAGACGGGAGGCAGGGAGGTCAGCAAGGAGGCTGTTGCAGTAAGTAGGAGAGGATAAGCGCTCGGATTAGCACAGTAGCAGATGGATAGAGAGGAAAGGGAGGATTTTAGCAGCGTCGCGATGGTTGAACCGACAAGATCTGACGGCAGGTTGAATGAGAGTGCAGGTTGAATGAGAGTGGGTGCAGAGCGCTGGGGTAAGCGCTTGGAAAGTACCATTATTACTCGATTCATTTATTTATTTTACTTGTACATATCTATTTTATTTTGTTAATATGTTTTGTTTTGTTGTCTGTCTTCCCCTTCTAGACTGTGAGCCCACTGTTGGGTTGGGACCGTCTCTATGTGTTGCCAACTTGTACTTCGCAAGGGCTTAGGACAGTGCTCTGCACACAGTAAGCGCTCAATAAATATGAATGAATGAGAGAATGAATCGAGAAGAACACCGAGGTAGTTATGGGCTTGTGAAACGTGGAGGATGGTGGTGTTGTCTACAGTGACGGGAAAGTCACGGGGAGGACACTGAGTGGGAATATGAGGAGCTCTGTTTTGAATAGGTGGAGTTTGAAGTGTTGGAGGGACATCCAAGTAGGCAGGAATACAGGACTGAAGAGGAGGAGAGAGATCAGGGCTGAATATGGAGATTTGGGAATCATCCCCACAGACATGGTAGTTGAAGCCATGGGAGCAAATGAGTTTTCCAAGGGAGTGAGTGTAGACGGAGAATAAATAGCAGGGCACCCAGAAACTGAGCCTTAAGGGACTCCCACAGCTAGGGGGTGAGAGGTAGACCAGGAGAACATTTAAAAGACTAAGAATGAGCGGTCAGAGAGAAGGAGGAGAACCACGGGAGGAAAGGGGCAGTGAAGTTAAGGCTGGATCATGTTTCCAGGAAAAAAAACGTTATCTCTAGACTGCAAGCTCATTACGAGCAGGGAACATGTCTACTAATTCTGTTGTTCTGTACTCCCCCAAGCGCTTAGTACAGTGCTTTGTACATAGTAAGTGCTCAATAAATGCCACTGATTGATTGAGAAGGCAATGGTCAACAGTGTGGAAGGCAGCTAAGAAATCGACTCCCATGGCTTAAACTACCAACTCTTGTAATAATAATAATAATAATGGCATTTATTAAGCGCTTACTATGTGCAAAGCACTGTTCTAAGCACTGGGTACATATTTACTATTCTATTTATTTTCTTAATGACGTGCATCTAGCTTTACTTCTGTTTATTTCTGATGACTTGACACCTGTCCACATGTTTTGTTTTGTTGTCTGTCTCCCCCTTCTAGACTGTGAGCCCGTTGTTGGGTAGGGACCGTCTCTATATATTGCTGACTTGTACTTCCCAAGCGCTTAGTACGGTGCTCTGCACACAGTAAGCACTCAATAAACACGATTGAATGAATGAATAAACTCTTTGCAGTTGATTCTCATTCTACATCTCTAGCCCTGCTATATTTCTCTGTCTCTCTCTCTTCCCCCTCAACACACACAAAGACACACACACTTCCTCCTGCCATCACCTCAAACCTAACATGTCCAAAACACAACTCCTTATCTTCCCACCCCGTGACTTTCCCATCATCGTAGACAGCACCTCCATCCTTTCTGTCTCGCGAGCCTGTAACCTTGGTGTTATCCAGCATGGCTCAGTGGAAAGAGCCCGGGCTTTGGAGTCGGGGGTCATGGGTTCAAATCCCAGCTCCACCAATTGTCAGCTGTGTGACTTTGGGGAAGTCACTTAACTTCTCTGGGCCTCATTTACCTCATCTGTAAAATGGGGATTAAGACTGTGAAACACCCCCGCCCCCCCCCCCCCGGCCCCCATGGGACAACCTGATCACCTTGTAACCTCCCCAGAGCTTAGAACAGTGCTTTGCACATAGTAAGCGCTTAATAAATGCCATTATTATTATTATTATTATTATTATTATTATTATTATTATTATTATCCTTGACTCCCCTCTCTCATTCAACCACATATTCACTCTTTCACTGAATCCTGTCGGTCCAATTTTCACATCATCACTAAAATCCATCCTTTCCACTCCAGCCAAACTGCTACCACATTCATTCAAGCACTTATCCTACCCCATTTTGATTACTGTATCAGTCTCCTTGCTGACCTCCCTGCCACCTGTCTCTCCCTCTCTAACCCCCATTACACTTTGCTGCCCAGATCATTTTTCTTTGAAAACAGTCAGTCCATGTTTCCCCACTCTTCAGGAACCTCCAGTGGTTGCCTGTCCACCTCTGAATCAAACTGAAACTCCTTTCCATCCGTTTTAAAGCACTCGATCACCTTGTCCCTTCCTAACTCACCTCGCTACTCTTCTACTACAACCCCAGCCCAAATACTTCACTCTAATGCCAAGCTACTCACTGGACTTCGATCTCATCTATGTCACTGCTGTAGTCTTGCCTACTCTCTTCATATCTGACAGGTGACTACTTTCCCCACCTTCAAAGCCTGACTGAAGGAACATCTCCAAGAGGACTTCCTCACTAAGCCCTCTTTTCTTCTGCTCCCACTGCCTTCTGTGTTTCCCTTGCTCTTGGGTTTGTTCCCTTTATTCACTCCTCCCTCAGCCCTACAGCACTTATGTATATATCCATATTTTTATATTATATTATATTACATTATTATATTATATTATATTATATTATTGTATTGCCTAGACAGTAAATTCACTGTGGGAGGGAACACGTCAATCAACTGTATTGTACTGTACTCTTCCAAGCATCACGTACAGTGCTCGGCACACAGTAAGCACTTAATAAATGCGACCTACTGATTGTTAAGTACTTATTACGGGCCAAGCACTGTACACTGTACTGTACATGAGAAGCAGCGTGGCTCAGTGGAAAGAGCACGGGCTTTGGAGTCAGAGGTCATGGGTTCGAATCCTGGCTCCGCCACACGTCTGCTGTGTGACCTTGGGCAAGTCATTTAACTTCTCTGAGCCTCAGTTACCTCATCTGTAAAATGGGGATTAACACTGTGAGCCCCACGTGGGACAATCTGATCACCTTGTATCCCCCCCAGCGCTTAGAACAGTGCTTTGAACATAGTAAGTGCTTAACAAATGCCATTATTATTATTATTACTAAGTGAAAGAGCAGGTGTAATGCAATCAGGTCAGACACAATCCCTGTCCCGTACAAGGCTCACAGTCTAAGAGGGAGGGACAGCAGGTGTTTCATCCCCATTTTATAGATGAGGAAACTGAGGTGCAGAACAGCTGGTCACAGAGCAAGCAGGTGGCCGAGTCAGGATTAGAACCTGATTTCCAGGCCTGTGCTCTTTCCACTTGGCCATGCTGGTTCAAAAGGTAAGAGCTTGAACTAGGTGTCGAGAAAGCTTAATACCATTCCAGGCTTAACAGCTGGTTTGCTGATGTGCCCAGAGGTTAGTCAAAAGACCTCTCTGTGGAGATGTCCTCACCTCTGTAAAACTCAGTAGGCAGATTATGTGCTCATCTTTCTCCCCTCTCTCTCAAGTGAGCCAGATAATAACTAGAACAGCGGGGAAACACAATTCTATCTACGGCTTCTGGGTGCATGAGATGCTACGTTAAATATGCTCCCGGAAATGTCTGAACGGCTTTAGCTGCCTCTAAAAGCCGTGTGGGCTCTCGTAGCCCGTCCCATCCCAGTTGTGAGCCTGAAATCCAGCTCATGGCCCAGCTCCACAAGATCCCCTCCAGGTTATGAAGAGACTGAGCAAGGTGTTGGTAGGGGCCACGAGAGGAGAAAAGAGAAATCACCCTCAACATTTTAGCCTTACTTTCCTTCCTCCATGCCCAGTCCCTTCTATTCTGAGCCCAAACCACGGTGGCATTTACAGGATTTGCTTTGTTTTCCGTCACAATCAATGCAGCAAAGCATAGCGCCAAAGAATTGTATATTTATGGCAAGTGTGTTTGTTCCCTGGCAGCGACGGTTATTTCTGCAGGAGCAGAAAAGTAAAAAAAAAACCCATTCAAGGTCATGATGACAGAGCCAAGTCCCAGCAACGGTGATGGAATTTAGAAATAAATTATTTAACGACCAAGAGATAATCCCCCAGAAGATTAACACAGTTTGGAAGTAGGTCAGATGCTGGGTCTGCGCTTCTTTACTGTCCCTACCAATAGGAAAACTGAATAATTTTCATGGCCAGCACACCAACATGGTTCCAGGGTGAGAGTCTTCCCCAAGCTGGGCTCTGCTGCTGCACTATAACAGTAGTAATAATAATAATAATAATGGCATTTGTTAAGCGCTTATTATGTGCCTAGCTCTGTTCCAAGAGCTGGAGTAGATACGAGGTAATCAGGTTGGACACAGTCCCTGTCCCACAACAATAATAATAATAATGGCATTTATTAAGCACTTACTATGTGCAAAGCACTGTTCTAAACGCTGGGGAGGTTACAGGGTGATCAGGTTGTCCCACGGGGGGCTCACAGTCTTAAATCCCCATTTTACAGATGAGGTAACAGACACAGAGAAGTGACTTGCCCAAAGTCGCACAGCTGACAATTGGCGGAGCCGGGATTTGAACCCATGACCTCTGACTCCAAAGCCCGGCTCTTTCCACTGAGCCACGCTGCTTCTCTAGGGGTTCTCACTCTTAATCCCCATTTTTCAGGTGAGGGAACTGAGGCCCGGAGAAGTGAAATGATTTGCCCAAGGTCACAGGGAAGTTATGCGGCGGAGCCGGGATTAGAACCCAAGTCCTTCTGACTCCCAGGAGGAGAGTCTGTCCACCAAGCCACTCTGCTTCTGCATCAAAGACGACATCATCATCAATCGTATTTATTGAGCGCTTACTATGTGAGGAGCACTGTACTAAGCGCTTGATTTTCAGGCTTTTGAGGAGGAGCAGGATGATGGGAATTGGGTTGGTGGGGGACGGACAAAAACTTCTGTCATCGTTAAGTGTCTTCTTCTAGACTGTGAGCCTACTGTTGGGTAGGGACTGTCTCTATATGTTGCCAACTTCAAGCGCTTAGTACAGTGCTCTGCACACAGTAAGTGCTCAATAAATACGATTGAATGAATGAATGAATGAAAGTGGAGCTTGGAGGGGTGTCTGGATGTATAATCAGAGGTGAGGCTGGAGAACAGGCTCTTTTGTCCCAAGATAAGCAACAAAGCCTCCCAGCAGTGTCAGGATAGAACAACACACCTTCTCCTCCTGGGGGGAGAAATCCTGCAGGCAAACTCATCCCGTTTTAGGCTACGGCTATGTTGCCAACTTGTACTTCCCAAGCGCTTAGTACAGTGCTCCGCACACAGTAAGCGCTCAATAAATACGATTGATTGATTGATTGATATCCCAGCCCCTCCAACCCACAAACACCACCTGGGAGCCGGCAAGTGGTAACAAGAGAAGCAGCGCGGCTTAGTAGACAGAGCGGGGTCTTGGGAGTCAGAAGGACCTGGGTTCTAATTCTGGCTCCACCACCTCTCCGCTGCGTGACCTTGGGCAGGTCATTTCACTTCTCTGGCCCTCAGTTACCTCAGCTGTAAAATGGGGATGGAGAACGTGAGCCCCACGTGGGACGGGGACTATATGTCCAGACCTTTCGCGCTGCAAGGAGGCCACTGGATCAAGAGCACTGAAGGTCCTAAGGTGACTAGTGGCTAAGAGAGACTATTTTTAAAAGAGGAGGAGGGGAAGAGGTTATTTCTGCATCATCATCATCATCATCAATCGTATTTATTGAGCGCTTACTGTGTGCAGAGCACTGTACTAAGCACTTGGGAAGTCCAAGTTGGCAACATATAGAGACAGTCCCCACCCAACAGTGGGCTCACAGTCTAAAAGGGGGAGACAGAGAACAAAACCAAACGTACTAACAAAATAAAATAAATAGAATAGATATGTACAAGTAAAATAAATAAATAGAGTAATAAATATGTACAAACAGCATGAAAACCCACCGGAAGGGCTTGGAGGTGGGCTGTTTCCTGGCAAAGGGATGAATAACCCTTCCTGAAATGTCACCACAGGCCCAGACTTGTAAGATTGAGGCAGGCAAACAATTTGCTGGCCAGAAGGGAAATGGATGGGGGAAAAGAAGGGATTGGATCTTGAGCACAATTGGCAAATTGTAAATTTGCCCTTCTAATTGCTGTTTGCTCTGTAATGGCCGGAGCCATCCTCTGCAGAAGATAATTTGGGCCTCTTCAAAGTTCTTCTCTGAAAAAAAGCTAGGGGCAAACCACAGTTTGTTCACGCTAGCCGATCCCAGTCTCTGGAGGGAATGAGAGGAGAATAAAACTTTCCATCAAGGCAAATGCTATCAGGGAGGTGCCAACTAGTGGGAAGAGCATTCATTCACTCATTCAATCGTATTTATTGAGCGCTGACTGTGTGCAGAGCACTGTACTAAGCGCTTGGGATGTCCAAGTCGGCAACATATAGAGACGGTCCCTACCGAACAGCGGGCTCACGTCTAGAAGGGGGAGGCAGACAACAAAACAAAACATATTAACCAAAGAAAATAAATAGAATAGCAAATATGTACAAGTAAAATAGAGTAATAAATGTATATACACAGGTGCTGTGGGGACGGGAAGGAGGTAGGGCCAGGGGGATGGGGCGGGGGAGGAGGGGGAAAGGGAGGAGGGGGAGAGCAGCAACTGAGCACCAAAACTCGCACCGATAATAATAATAATGGCATTTGTTAAGCGCTTACTATGTGCGAAGCACTGTTCTAAGCGCTGGGGGTGAAACAAGGTGATCAGGTTGTCCCACCTGGGGCTCACAATCTTCATCCCAATTTTACAGATGAGGTAACTGAGGCCCAGAGAAGTGAAGTGACTTGCCCAAAGTCACACAGCTGACAATTGGCGGAGCCGGAATTCGAACCCATGACCTTTGACTCCCAAGCCCGTGCTCTTATGATGGTATTTGTTAAGCGCTCACTATGTGCAAAGCACTGTTCTAAGTGCTGGGGGGAATACAAGATGATCAGGTTGTTCCATGTGGGGCTCACAGTCTTCATCCCCATTTTACAGATGAGGTCACTGAGGCACAGAAAGTTAAGTGACTTGCCCAAAGTCACACAGCTGACAAGTGGCGGAGCCAGGATTAGAACCTACGACCTCTGGCTCCCAAGCCCCTGCTCTTTCCACTGAGCCATGCTGCTTCTCTGATGTCATTCATGCATTCAATCGTATTTATTGAGCGCTGACTGTGTGCAGAGCACTGTACTAAGCGCTTGGGAAGGACAAGTAGGTAACAAATAGAGACGGTCCCTACCCAACAACGGGCTCCCAGTTTAGAAGGGGGAGACAGACAACAAAACAAAACATGGAGATAGATGTCAATCCCGTCAGAATAAATAGAATTATAGCTATATACACATCATTGACCTAGCGGATGAACGCGGTCAAGCCTCTGGACTGCTCCCTGCCTCAGTTTCCTCAGCTATAAAGTAGGAGAAAACAACACCTGCCCCAAACCAACATTTGGGAGTTCAGTAGACATAGTCTATAATAATTAATAATGATTGAGGTTTGTTAAGCACTTAAACATATATACAGCACCTGTATATATGTATATATGTTTGTACATATTTATTACTCTATTTATTTATTTATTTTACTTGTACATATCTATTCTATTTATTTTATTTTGTTAGTATGTTTGGTTTTGTTCTCTGTCTCCCCCTTTTAGACTGTGAGCCCACTGTTGGGTAGGGACTGTCTCTATATGTTGCCAATTTGTACTTCCCAAGCGCTTAGTACAGTGCTCTGCACACAGTAAGCGCTCAATAAATACGACTGATGATGAAACTATGTGCCATGAACTGTACTACGAGTTGGGCTGCATAAAAGATAATCAGGTTGGACACAGGCCCTGTCCCACGTGAGGCTCAAGGTCTACAGTGGAGGGAGAACAGGTATTTAATCCTCATTTTACAGAAAAGGGCATAGTGTGTGTGCACAGAGTGGTTAAGTGACTTACCCAAAGTCACACAGCAGGAAAGTGGCAGGGCTGGATTAGAACCCCCCCCCGCCCTCCCTCCTTCCCCTCCCCACAGAACCTGTATATATGTTTATACAGATTTATTACTCTATTTTACCTGCACACATTTACTATTCTATTTTGTTAATATGTTTTGTTGTCTGTCTCCGTCTTCTAGACCGTGAGCCCCCTGTTGGGTAGGGACCCTCTCTATATGTTGCCAACTTGGACTTCCCAAGCGCTTAGTACAGTGCTCTGCACACAGTAAGCGCTCAATAAATACGACAATGAATGAATGAACCCAGGTCTCCGCCACCCAAGCCAGTGCACTTTCCATTAGACCGCGCCCGGAGGAAGAGACCGTTGAAAACTTCACAACGTTGGCTTTAGGAAAGGGGGAGAAACATTCCTTGGGGAAGGCCTTAAAAGGAACAGAAAGGATTCACCTTGGCTCTGGCTATTTTTTTTTTTAATAAATAGTATTTGTTAAGCACTTACTATGTGCCAGGCACTGTGCCAAGCTCTGGGATAGATAAAAGCTAATCAGGTTGGACGCAATCTATGCACTACGTGGGGCTCACAGTATTAAACCTCATATTATAAGTGAGATAACTAAGGCACAGAGAAGCTAAGTGATTTGCCCAAGGTCACACAGCAGACAAATGGCAAATCCGGGATTAGAAGCCAGGTCCTCACAGCCCCAGGCCTGTGCTCTTTCCACTAGGCTTGGCTGCTTCTCCTGCTCCTGGTATCTTTGGTAATTTCAAACAGAGAGTACAATTACCTTTGGGGCAGGGATAACTGAAATCCAGACTTAATCTCATTTTATCCCCAGTCCACTTCCCATGCCAAAGGCAGCAATGCTGGCTAAACTGAGTCTCATCTTCATTCTCTTCTCCTCCCCTACTCCCTGGTAAAGTTGCCCAAGAGCGGTAAAACGGGTGAAAAACCAGCTTTTGGGAGGAGGAGAAGCAAACAGCCTAGAAAACCCACAAGCCAGAAATCTCTCCCCTCCCCAAATAGTCCAGTGCTGATTGAGCCCAGCCCTGTGAAGAGTTCCCAGTATAGACCAGTTCAGGGATCAGTAATTAAAAGTGATGGCCATGTCAGCAGCATGAGAGTCTGGGAATGTGGGCACCGTATCTGAAGTTTCAGAGTCCTGCACTCTACCCCGGAGTCCCTCCTGCCTGTAGAGGAGAGGGTGGACGTGAGAGCGGAGAATGGGGTGCCATTCTCCCCAGCCAACACACAAATAACTACCCTGAAAATAGATTCCACAGGGGTTGTTTCCAGGACGCAATTAACAGCATTGTTAATCCTGTACTGAAGCAACCAAGACAATTCTCTCTTGGAGGACTACTCTTGTGTGAGGAACCCTTTACCACAGCGACCCCCATTCCTCGTGAAGATTCCCTTTTTCACCCAGGTGACTAATGAAGTTCCCATTCTCATCTCCAACTTGTACTTCCCAAGCGCTTAGTACAGTGCTCTGCACACAGTAAGCGCTCAATAAATACGATTGATGATGATCTCAGTATTCTGGTGGCAGGCCCATCATATGGGCAGGTCACTTAACTTTCCTGGGCCTCAGTTCCCTCATCTGTAAAATGGGGATTAAGACTGTGAGCCCCCATGGCACAATCTGATCACCTTGTCACCTCCCCAGCAGCTTAGAACAGTGCTTTGCACATAGTAAGCGCTTAATAAATGCCATCACTATTATTATTATTATGGACCCTGCCCATTTACGCCTGGCAGGGAGAAAAAGTGGGACAGAAAGGGCGGATAAAGAGACCGACCAGTGGTGGTGGCACAGAGCTATTCCAGCAAATCTCTGGCCAGAGCAGAGCCTCACATTGCCTGGGCTGCTCTTCTGGGGCTGGCCGGACACCTCCTTGACCTTGACGTCAGGGAAACTGAGGCACTGAATTGGCCAAAATCACGGAACGGGTCAACATTTCACTGGAGGCATCCCAGAGATGCTTTAGCCCAGTGAGAAAAAGTCCCCAGACTGGGGAGGGATGAACAACAGGTGTCAGCGGGTTCTAATTTGCTCAGCTTACTTTCCAAACATCCAACCTAGCTTGGTTCCTCTCCCGTGCATTTCGGGCCCTGCTCCTTTCCCTCCTGGTTTCCTCCAGGCTGGAAAACATCTGCTACGTGCAGCTTCTCTCTGGATCCATTGATGGTCCAGAGGAAAGAGCACTGACCACTCTGGGAGTCAGGAGATCGGGGTTCTAGTCCCAGTTCTACCAGTACGCAGCTGGCTAAACTGAGTGAAAACCATCCATGTACTGGGCGACACGCTGTACCCCCAAGACGAGAGAGTGTGAGTGGGGCTAATCCTGCAATGACTAGCCCGGCTCCTCCACTTGTCTGCTGTGTGACCTTGGGCAAGTCACTTCACTCCTCTGGGCCTCATTTACCTCATCTGTAAAATGGTGATTGAGACTGTGAGCCCCACCTAGGACAAGGACCATGTCCAACCTGATTTGCTTGTATCCACCCCAATCAATCAATCGTATTTATTGAGCACTTACTGTGTGCAGAGCACTGTACTAAGCGCTTGGGAAGTACAAGTTGGCAACATATAGAGACAGTCCCTACCCAACAGTGGGCTCACAGTCTAGAAGGGGGAGACAGAGAACAAAACCAAACATACTAACAAAATAAAATAAATAGAATAGATATGTACAAGTAAAATAGAGTAATAAATATGTACAAGGTACAGTGCCTGGCACATAGTAAGTGCTTAAATATCACAATTATTACTACTATTAGCCCTGACATCAATTCCTCTGCCCGGGTTCTCGGTCCGGACTTCAGGACTGAGGCTCATCCATCGCTCCCGACGGGAGGCTCCATCTCTGGACTCGCCCTCCAAGCGTGCTACCTGGAGACCCGGTTTGGGCGACTAGAGACTGTGCTTTTCCTGTGCAGCTTTTCCTGGGTGTATCCAAACAGAAACCAAGTCAAACCCATGGGCAGTAGTTGGACCAGGCATTCCCTAGCAGGCGCGAAGCGGAAACCACAGCCATCCTTTTAAGGGACTCGGTTGTAGGAGGGGGCCAGCTCGAGAAGCTCGCCGCAGGTCCTGAGCCATCGTAGAGAGGGTGCAAAGCAACCCGGATGGCCTTTCTCTCCCCACAGGCTGATGCTCGGCGAGATTCTCCATTTCCTTTTGAGGTTGCAGGGGGGAATCAAAGGGAAAGCTGCAGCGCGCAGGCAGGATTCGTGCCTATGAATGTGCTCACGCAAGGACCCTAACCTTTTCCTCCTCCCACTACTGGAAAGAGAAATGCTCATGACATCAATACTTAATGAGAACCAGCCCTGCATGATCTTGGAAATAGAACTAAAGAGTTACAGAAACAGAGAAAGGCCAGGGAGAAAGTGAGTCGGCTAGCTGGCATTTGCAAATTGCTTTTGAGTTCTGCAAAGAGCTTCACACAATCACTTTGGGGACTTGAGCCATATTAATACTTGGCTGTGGTCCTGATTACCTTTGGAGCTTCACTTGATAGGCATCTCATTTATCCTCTCGGCCAAGGCTCATGACCCCTGTTTTACATGGCCCAGAGAGAACAAATGACATCCTCAAGTCACGCAGCAAATTGACCCCACAGTTGAGTTTCAATTCAGGGTTCCTGACTCCCAGAGCAGAAACAAACCATCGGGCCCTGCTACGGTTTTAACTGGTGACCTACCTTTGGCTCCATTAAATGGCAAAACGACTAGAAAGCGATGATGGTCTTTTCTTTTCCACCAAGAAAATGGCTTTATTTCTTACCAGCTGTGAAGCCCCTCTCTGAACCCCGTAGACTGAGCCCCTTCCTTCCTCTCCCCCTCGTCCCCCTCTCCATCCCCCTCGTCTTACCTCCTTCCCTTCCCCACAGCACCTGTATATATGTATATATGGTTCTACATATTTATTACTCTATTTATTTATTTGTTTTACTTGTACATATCTATCCTATTTATTTTATTTTGTTAGTATGTTTGGTTTTGTTCTCTGTCTCCCCCTTTTAGACTGTGAGCCCACTGTTGGGTAGGGACTGTTTCTATATGTTGCCAATTTGTACTTCCCAAGCGCTTAGTAAAGTGTTCTGCACATAGTAAGCGCTCAATAAATACGATTGATGATGATGATGATGATGATGATGAACGGCCTAGAAAGGTCATTTCTGGGGTCCCAAAGTCAAAGCTGGAACTGGGCCATCGTCTCTCCTATACTTCCTTCCAGCCTGGCAGTTCATTCATTCATTCAATCGTATTTAGTGAGCACTTACTGTGTGCAGAGCACTGTACTAAGCGCTTGGGAAGTACAAGTCGGTAACATATAGAGACGGTTCCTACCCAACAACGGGCTCGCAGTCTGGAAACGGGCTCACAGTCTAGAAATTTGGATGTCTTTTACTTACCTCCTAACCTACCCCTACCCCCAGGGGACACGCTTGGCTTTTCCTTGTCCTGCCAAAGTGCTGCGTTCGCAGGGGCAAAGAGGGTAGACCCTCAGGAACAATCTTTACTTCCAAGAGTAGAGTCAACTGAGAGAAGCCACTCCTGAACACCTCCATTGGAAAGGAGGAGACCAGCTCAGAAATAGGTGAAAAGCAGCCCTCCGCTGCACCAACAAGCCAGAGGCAAGCAGCCTGAAGCCCACCAAAAGGGAACTTTTTAGGTCTGAGTTATAACCCACTGGGACGTCACTGAGCTTCTAAAAAGTGGAGTATCGCTACAAGCTTGGAGACATAAAGACTGGGTCAGTTTGAACTAAGACTGCTGTGAGCCTGCTGTTGGGTAGGGCCCGTCTCTATATGTTGCCAACTTGTACTTCCCAAGCACTTAGTACAGTGTTCTGCACACAGTAAGCGCTCAATAAATACGATTGGATGAATGAATGCAAAGAATGGCAGAGAGAGATTGAGAGAGAGAGAGAGAGAGAAAGTGTGTGTGTGAGAGAGTGTGTGTGTGAGTATGCACACACATACAAGGGGCAGTGGCTACAAACATAAGGCTAAAGGTGGGTGATTTAAGAGGAAACAAATAAAAGCACTGTTCTAAGTGCTGGGGAGGTTACAAGGTGATCAGGTTGTCCCACGGGGGGCTCACAGTCTTAATCCCCATCTTCCAGATGAGGGAACTGAGGCCCAGAGAAGTGACTTGCCCAAAGTCACCCAGCTGACAATTGGTGGAGCCAGGATTTGAACCCATGACCTCTGACTCCAAAGCCCATGCTCTTTCCACTGAGCCACACCGCATCCCCTACGAACTTAAGTATTCACCCCTTTCATTCATTCATTCAATCGTATTTATTTACTCTATTTTAAAGCTCTATTTCCACAGCGCTTTATGTACGTATCTATAAACTCAGCAACTTCCTCCTACCTGTAAGGTATTTTAATATTGGCCTCCCCAGCTATACTCTGTTGTACACTCTCAAGTGCTTACTAGTGCCCTGTACCCAATAAGTACTTGATGCATGCAATTGACTGATTGACTCAGAGCACAGTAAATCAAAAAAGCCTGTGAAGGGCATACCATCACTCCACTAAGCTTATGCAGAAGCCCTGAACTGTCTGTCGTTTTGTCACACACTGAATCTCACTCCACCAGGATAAAAAGAAGCTGAAAGCTTCAGGCAAGATTTCACACTCTCCAAACTGGAATGAGGCCAATATTACAAGTGGATTATCTGTAACAAAGTTTTTATGGAATCGCCCTCTGGAAATCTGTGCTTTTCCTCCCTATTTTGAGGCTCTGCTGCCTTCCAGAATTACTGAGAGGATTCAGGACTCTCTCCCTTGGTCACCCCTTTAGAGCTCAAACCGCTTTCCTGTTTGGTATCACCTGTTGGGAAAATGGAAATTATGTACAAACCCCCACTCAGGAACCCTTCACACAACTGGAGATTTTCATCAGTGAAATTAAGATGAATGCCTTCACTAAAGCACGGTGTTCAAAGATGGATGGACTATGCAAAGATAGACTGAAGCAGTAGAAAAAGTCGAAGAGCTCAACAAAACCCTTCAAAGACTGCCATGGGGTGTCACTGGGGCATCAATCTTCAGGACGAGAAGATCTACAAAACTGTTGCAGTGTCCAACTTATTTTCTGGCTATCAGAACTGGACTGCCACAGATGGAAACATTCATCTTCTCCAACAGGTTTGCTGAAATCACCTTCATGTTTATCAATTCAGGCTCGATTACCGGGAAAGGTGGGAGGCGGCCAGGACAAAATCCACCCTCTTCCACCGGCCCATCAGAGATTCTCTTTAGATTCATTCAATTGTATTTATTGAGTGCTTACTGTATGCAGAGCACTGTACTAAGCGCTTAAGAAGTATAAGTTGGCGACATACAGAGACGGTCCCTACCCAACAACTGGCTCACAGTCTAGAAGGGGGAGACAGACAACAAAGCAAAACACGTGGACAGGTGTCAAGTCGTCAGAATAAATAGAAATAAAGCTAGATGCACATCATTAACAAAATAAATAGAATAGTAAATATGTACAAGTAAAATAGAGTAATAAATCTGTACAAACAGATATACAGGTGCTGTGGGGAGGGGAAGGAGGTAGGGCGGGGGGGATGGGGAGGAGGAGAGGAAAAAGGGGGCTCAGTGTGGGAAGGCCTCCTGGAGGAGGTGAGCTCTCAGTAGGGCTTTGAAGGGAGGAAGAGAGCTAGCTTGGCGGATGTGCGGAGGGAGGGCATTCCAGGCCAGTGGGAGGACGTGGGCCAGGGGTCGATGGCGGGACGGGCGAGAATGAGGTACACTTTAGATGAAACAGATGGTGTAGTTTAGTAAATCAGGGGTTAGGGAAGAGGGTTCTGACAAATCTTGGCTTTGTGATGGCCATGACAGGTCCCCTAAGAAAACGAGAGGGGTGGAGATTGTCCACATGGGTCACTTGGAAGTTTGTCCTCCCTATGTGCCATATTTAGCGTAAACCTGCAAAACAGAATCACAACCAACGAGATTCTGGTACCCAATCTGCCAGTCAGTACCGAAACAAAACTCACAGAAATCCAGCTTCGCTGGGCAGGATGGGTGAGAAGAATGGACAACAGGATGCAAAAGGATTTGCTAGATGGGGAAGCACACAAGGAGCCAGGTACCCTATGTAAGATAGAGTGTAGCGAATGTCACACAATACGACCAAACTGCGGATTGCTGGGAGACAACAGTGGGGGATAGATCAGGCTGACCCGTGACAATCAGGCTGACCCACGACAATCAGAATTGGGATGGCACTTGAAGATCAGGGGGTCCAAGAAAATCACACAGTAAGAGGCAGAATCGAAATCAGCCAAGGCACCCAATCACTCCTGCATTCATGAGCAACATTTCTTCAACAGCATCATCGAACCTGAGGAATACTTAACAACTGGGTCACTTTCCTCCTCTAATCCACTGCCATTCGAAAGTTTATCATGCTCCCTTCTTAGACTGTGAGCCCATTGTTGGGTAGGGATTGTCTTTGTTGCTGAACTGTACTTTTCAATCACTTAGTACAGTGCTCTGCACACAGTAAGCATCAATAAATACGACTGAATGAATGAATAAAGCTATAGCCAGGCAGAAAATAAAAACCTCAAATCCCTAAGGCTGCCAGTGCCAAGAAAGTCAGGGGCTCAAGAAACACAAAAAGAGGCCTGGAAAAGGAAAGCCAGGCCTGCAGCGGTCTTAAATGGGATGACAGAACGGGGGTAGGAGGGGCCAAATCAGTTTTGGTGATTAAAAGTTAGAAATAAAACAACTGTAAGGGATTTAGGGGAGGAGGAGGAGGAAAATGGCAAATGACAAAATCAATAAAGTGCACATTTCATATACGTCACAGTTGCATCTCTAAGAATCAATGACAATTACTGAGCACTCACTGTGTGCAGAGCACTGTACTAAGAGCTGGGAGAGTACAATACAACCGAGTTGGTAGATGCATCCCTGCCCACATGGAGCTTACAGGCTAGTCTGCCAAACAAAATGATAATACCAAGCCACTGAGAGGTTTTCAAATTGAGATTAAATACGTTCATTCATTCAATCGTATTTATTGAGTGCTTAGGTTTTAAGCCTGCCTTTAGTCACAGAGTTCAGGCTCAATGAACGGGGATCCCTGGTCCCCTGTCTCCTATCCAGAAAACAGGGAAAATGGGCATTCAGAAGCACTTATAGGGCAAGGATTTGTAGGCCTCTGTTTCAGAAACATATTACAAACCAGTTTAAAGCTAATCAAAACCATTTACTGAGAACTTGCTGCCCAAAAGTGGCAATTTCCAGGAGTCGAATCAGTGATTTAAAACAAATAACCAACGAGATGAAACTAGAGGCCGTCAAGCAAAACCCAGTTCTGAAAAGTGCCTCCAGGAAAACAAAAAAAAAATGCTTTTCAGACTGAATTTCTGAAAGAAAACAAGCTGATAATCTGCTGCAAATGATGAACTTCCTTTGCAACTCAGCTGCTAATTATGCCACTTCCCAGCAAGGTTGGCACACCTGGGATGGGATAAAAGAAAGGATACACAAGCAAAGAGAATGCGTGTGACAACCCTTTTGATAGTATATTACTCAGGATGGGTTTTTTGTTTACCGGCAGAATTGTAAATGTTACATTGTCTTCAGAAGGTACTGAAAAATTGCTAGGCATTGCTGGAAAATCTCTGAAGGCCTTTCCTCTCTCAGCCAATGACCTAGATCTGTCTTTTCAGCTTTCCCTTTGTGCTACTTCCTTATATTCCTAATGGTACACACGAGGGCTGCACCTTAGAAATCTCAGGGCAAATCTCTGGCTTCCTGATTCTCTATTAAAACTGTGTTAATTCAACAGCAATTTTCTGAGCAGGCCATCTGTTTTTTGTTTTTTTTAAAAAAAAAATGGTATTTGTTAAGTGCCTACTATAAGCCAGGCGTTGTACTAAGTGCTGGGGCAGATACAACATAATTGGGTTGGACACAGTCCCTGTCCCACATAGAGCTCACAACCTGATCCCCATTTTACATATGAGGTGACGGAGGCACAGAGAAGTTACGTGACTTGCCCAAGGTCACACAGCAGACGTGTGGTGGATCCAGATTAGAACCCTTCTAACTCTTCTAGACTGTATGCCCGGGGTGGGCAGGGACTGTCTCGCTTTGTTGCTGAACTGTACTTTCCAAGCACTTAGTACAGTGCTTTGCACATAGTAAGCGCTCCATAAATACGACTGAATGAATGAATGAACCCAGGTCCTCTGACACTCAGGCCCGTACTGCTTTTCACTTGCTTCTCAGAGGGCACCGCCAGTTCTCTCTCTGGTAAGTGTCATTAACTGAAGTTAAACTCTCCTTACTCCATCATTCCTCCTTCCTTCCCCCTTCCTGATAAAAGGGGTATCATCATCAATCGTATTTATTGAGCACTTACTGTGTGCAGAGCACTGTACTAAGCGCTTGGGAAGTACAAATTGGCAACATATAGAGACAGTCCCTGCCCAACAGTGGGCTCACAGTCTAAAAGCGGGAGACAGAGAACAAAACCAAACATACTAACAAAGTAAAATAAATAGAATAGATATGTACAAGTAAAATAAATAGAGTAATAAATATGTACAAACATATATACATATATACAGGTGCTGTGGGGAAGGGAAGGAGGTACGATGGGGAGGATGGAGAAGGGGACGAGGGGGAGAGGAGGGAAGGGGCTCAGTGTGGGAAGGCCTCCTGGAGGAGGTGAGCTCTCAGTAGGGCCTTGAAGGGAGGAAGAGAGCTAGCTTGGCGGATGGGCAGAGGGAGGGCATTCCAGGCCTGGAAAAAAGCCACACAGCTGACAAGTGGCGGTGGCAGGATTTGAACCCATGACCTCTGGCTCCACAGTCCGTGCTCATTCCACTGAGCCACGGGTATCTCTGTAAAGCAGACATGAGTTGCCCCCCACCACCATACTGACCCCTGACCCTTCTCACTTCAGTGTCCCCCAGAGCACCTGCCCCTGGGTGGCCTTTATGCCCACCTTCCTGGCACGAACTCCCCATACAATCCAAACTCAATCTTCCCCAAGGACTGAAGTGGTCATTTCCCTTCTCTGTGAAATCCAATCTACTCCAGAAAAATCTGGGGAAGACTCATTGGGCGGAAAGGCGGTCAAGAAAGTGAGCAGGAACCCCCCAACCCGCCGGTTCAAAGCACTCAGCAGTTGGTACTTTAAACCCAAACAACAATCCAATCCAAATCCAAACAACAACAGAGAAGCAGCGTGGCTCAGTGGAAAGAGCCCGGGCTTTGGAGTCACAGGTCATGGGTTCAAATCCCGGCTCTGCCAATTGTCAGCTGTGTGCCTTTGGGGAAGTCACTTCACTTCTCTGGGCCTCAGTTCCCTCATCTGTAAAATGGGGATTAAAAACTGTGAGCCCCCCGTGGGACAGCCTGATCACCTTGTATCCCTCCCCCAGCGCTTAGAACAGTGCTTTGCACATAGTAAGCGCTTAAGAAATACCATCATTATCATTATTATTACCCCCCAACTCCCAGCGACACATGGCTGCATTAGAGGACCGTGCGGCAAGCACTGTACAAGTAACCACCTTAGTTCCCCGCTCTGACCAAAACAGACCAGAAATTAATAAATCTCCATTTAGTCCATTGAGTGCAACCTCATCAAGTCCATAGTGAGTCCTGGAGAGAAGCAGCGTGGCTTAGTGGAAAGAGCATGGGCTTGGGAGACAGAAGTCGTGGGTTCAAATCCCGGCTCCGCCACTTATCTGCTGTGTGACCTTGGACAAGCCACTTAACTTCTGGCTCAGTGGAAACAGCACAGGCTTTGGAGTCAGCTGTGTGACTTTGGGCAAGTCACTTAACTTCTCTGTGCCCCAGTTCCCTCATCTGTAAAATGGGGATTAAGACTGTGAGCCCCCCGTGGGACAACCTGATCTCCTTGTAACCTCCCCAGCGCTTAGAACAGTGCTTTGCACATAGTAAGCGCTTAATAAATGTCATTATTATTATTATTATTATTATTATTATTATTATTCTCCGTGCCTCCGTGACCTCATCTGTAAAATGGGGATTAAGACTATGAGCCCCACGTGGGACAACCTGATTACCTTGTATATACCGCAGTGTTTAGAACAGTGCTTGGCAGATAGTAAGCACTTAACAAATACCATTATTATTATTATTATTATTAATAAAAGTGAAACGATTCAAAGCTTTGGAGTGGAAACCACATTCCCCCATCTCTTGGCCTTCGCACATGTATTTTTCTTGAATCTAGAAGTATTATTGTATACTGAAAAGAAACTGGGGTGGGTGGAGGAGGATGAGAAGTAAGAGGGCCCCTTTCCAACTTCACCTCACAGGGATCCTTAGGGTGTTTTAGGAAGAACGGAAAACATGAAAACAACACAATTAGATTTCAAGAGAAGTCGACTAGCCTCCTGAATGGATTAGTTTCTATTAAGGATGAGCGCAGCTGTTCTTCACTTTCAGCTTGGAAACTGGAAGCTTGAGTTTGTTTACCCACTGCTAAGGTTTTAAACAGAGATGAATGAAAATCCATGGGCCTTTCTGCTCGTGAGGAACTCATCATTATTACTGGGAAGCAGCGTGGCTCAGTGGAAAAGAGCCCGGGCTTTGGAGTCAGAGGTCATGGGTTCAAATCCCAGCTCCGCCACTTGTCAGCTGGGTGACTTTGGGCAAGTCACTTCACTTCTCTGGGCCTCAGTTCCCTCATCTGGAGAATGGGGGTGAAGACTGTGAGTCCCACATGGGACAACCTGATCACCTTGTATCCCCCCCAGTGCGTAGAACAGTGCTTGGCACTTAGTAAGTGCTTAATAAATGCCATTATTATTATTATCAAGAGAGGCGCATCACAATCAGGATGGGGTGGAGGGGAGAGAGAGAAGGAACAGAAATCAGAAACAAGATGAGAACCCAAGCCTGGAGCATTCCTCAGAGCAATTCAGTCAATACAATCCCCTTAAACTGATTTAAAACTCATTTGTATCTAGGCCAGGTTTGGCACTTAAGGGGAACAGTTTTGAGTGCTGAGGGAAGGGGATTATTATTTATTTTATATTATATTATATTATATTATATTATATTATATTATATTATATTATATTATATATTATATAATATCTTTGGTTTTGTTCTCTGTCTCCCCCTTTTAGACTGTGAGCCCACTGTTGGGTAGGGACTGTCTATATGTTGCCAATTTGTACTTCCCAAGCGCTTAGTACAGTGCTCTGCACATAGTAAGTGCTCAATAAATACGATTGATTAATTGATTGATTGATTGATTAGATGAACTAATAGGTCTTTCTTACCCCCTTCTCACTGCCTCCCCGGTATATCCACTCCAACTATGCTTATCAGTTTTGAAAGTAAATCCTGGAATCCAGATGGGTATTTTCCAAACAAATTGCTCATTAAATTTTGGCTCCTCGGAATCAGCGGGATAGCAGTCTTGCGCTTGGCCAATAAGACGCAGTTGGGCATTTCACCTTCCGAGCTCTGCAATGTTTCTGAAGCAGGTTTTATAATCAAACATGTTTGGCGCACATAATGTTAGCTCTCCTTCCCAATATGTGGAAGTTTAAATTTCTATCTGGGCTTGGAAAACATTTTACAAGGATTTGTCAATCACTAGTAGTTCCTGAGTGGTCTGTAAAGTACCTGCAGAGCACTGTACTAAGAGCCTGTGAGAGTATACTCAAAATGGTAGACATGAAACCTAGTGGAATTTAGTCTGGGGGACGGGCAAGAGAGTGAATCGTTTAGCGCAAACCACCACTAAGGATGGTGGGTGACTTCCTACCTTTTCACAGCACGCTTAACAAATACGATTTATGAGAGTATTACTATGTACCAGTCACTGTATGCGGGTAGACACAAAATAACCAGGTTGGACTCAGTCTCAGTCCCACTGTCTTAATCCCCAATTTACAGATGAGGTAACAGACACAAAGTGACTTACCCAAGGTGACACAGCAGACACATACTGGAGCCGAGATCTGAACACAGGTCCTCTGATACCCAGGTCCATGCTCTTTCATCGTCAACCGTATTTATTGAGCGCTTACTATGTGCAGAGCACTGTACTAAGCACTTGGGAAGTACAAATTGGCAACATATAGAGACAGTCCCTACCCAACAGGGGCTCACACTAGGCACACCGCTTCTTTACTTCTACTATTATTATTATTTCTAGTATTTTCACTACTATTACTACTACTAAGGCATAGGTTTGTTTTTTTTTTCCAAAATCCTTGTTTTAGTTTCCCTGTCCCTTCCCTTCTCTCATTTTCCCATGCCACCAGCTTATCTTCTAGTATAAATGATGGATTCCTGCTTTTCTGGTTATGTCACTTCAGCCACCTTAGCACATTCACTTATTTTATTGTCTTACTTTTTAAATCATTTGTATCTGTTTTCAGATACGATCAATCAGTGGTATTTATTGATTGATTTTTTTTTTTCCTATCCATTCCCTGGGGTGAGTGGTAATGAGCAGCAAAATGGCCCAAAGGCAGCACTAAGAGGGAGAAGAGGGCAAACAAACTGACTTAGATTGCCTAGAAACTGGATAAGCAGCTCCAACATAATCAATAATTTTCAAGTTTTTTTTTTCTTCTAGCCTCTCAACCTACTGCCCCTTCATTCACATTCAGGGTTTCAGAAAGCATTTTCCTCCTTCCTTGTAATCCATTTTCTCAGCTACCTGCAAAACCTCATACGTAGGTTTCTCTGTAGTTAACATTTAAGCAATGGCAACTCAACGTCCCAGTTGAATTCAATGTCCTCTCCCACTTTCCTCAATAAATCTCTCTTTCCTGGATGGGCTAGACTTTCCTCTGGGCATTTGTTTCCTATTATTTTCTCCAAGCATTTGAGACCATTCTTATTAGGTACTATTTTGCATGAAAGCTATTGGCCTGGTAAATAAGGAAAATGATGTATCCTTATTATTATTATTATTATTAGTATTATTAATCTCCTCCAAGAGGCCTTGCCTGACTAAACCCTCATTTCCTTTATTGCATTTCCTTCCCCAAATCAACATAACAATTTATTGAGGAAATCTAGATTCTACATGCAAATAAAATGAGGTGCCAGGATTTTAAATTGAATAGTTTGCTTGTAATACTCGGAAAATCATCTGATTGCTTTAGCAAAGGAGAAGCAGGGTGCACCTCAATGGAACTGCAATAATTTGTTCATCAATTGTGATGCTGATTTGGGGAAGGAAATGCAATAAAGGAAATGAGGGTTTAGTCAGGCAAGGCCTCTTGGAGGAGATAATAATAATAATAATAGCATTTGTTAAGCGCTTACGATGTGCTAAGCACTGTTCTAAACAATGGGGGGTGATGAGGTTGTCCCATGTGGGGCTCACAGTCTTAATCCCCATTTTACAGATGAGGTAACAGGCTCAGAGAAGTTAAGTGACTTGCCCAAGGTCACACAGCAGACATGTGGAGTATCCAGGATTTGAACTCATGACCTCTGATTCCAAAGCTCGTGCTCTTTCCACTGAACCATACTGCTTCCTGAGATGTGATTTGGGGAGGGCTTTGAAGGTGGGGAGAGCAGTGGTGCATCATATATAGAGGGAGAGACCAGGGGGAGGATGTGGGCAAGGGGACAGTGGTGTGATAGGTGATAATAATGATAATAATAATAATAATGATAATGGTATTTGTTAAACTCTTACCATGTGCCAAGCACCGTTCTAAGCATTAGGGTAGATACAAGGCAAGGTAATCGGTTTGTCCCACGTGGGGCTCACAGTCTTAATCCCCATTTTACAGATGAGGTAACTGAGGCACAGAGAAGTTAAGTGGGTTGCCCACGGTCACACAGCAGACGTGACGGAGCCAGGATTAGAACCCATATCCTCTGACTCCCAATCCCGTGCTCTTTCCACTGTGCCACACTGCTTCTCCGATAGATGAGATGGAGGTACAATTCATTCAATCGTATTTGAATCGTACAATAAATAGGTTGACATTAGAGACGCCAAATGTGCGGGCTGGATTATAATGGGACATCAGTGAGATAAGGTTTGGAGGTTCTGCCACTTATCTGCTGTGTGACCTTGGGCAAGTCACTTAACTTCTCTGTACTTCAGTTACCTCATGTGCAAAATGGGGATTGAGACTGGGAGACCCAACTGGGACAGGGACTGTGTACAACCCGATTTGCTTGCATCCACCCAGTGCTTAGTACAGTACCTGGCACAGAGTAAGCACTTACCAAATACCATAATTATTACTACTATTATTAGGAGGAAGAGAGCCGACTGAGTGGCCTGGCCCTGGTGAAACAATGCTATATGAATTGTCTTTAAATAATAAGGGATATTTTTGCCACCCCCTGCCCTTTCCCCACCACCCAGATCCAGTAAAGAGTGAGGCTCTTTCTACACTTTGGAAATCAAATACTAGGGCAGATGCCAAAGTCCAAATGGATCTCAACGCCCGTGTTTCCATTTTGAAAACCCTTATGCAGTAAGTCCAAACAAGAAGCTTCATTTCTAGGTCCTCAGCTCCTAATGGAATTGGACTTGACTGTGGGTGCAGTGAAAATTCCACTTATTATTATTCTTTTCTTCCTCACCCTTCTCCCTCTACCAGACTATTTGGGTCTGTAATAAAAAGATTTCACTGATTACAGTGATTTAGCATTTAGATATCACTCTGCACTTGCAAAGTGCTTTCCAGTGGAGAGACAGGCCTCTCTATATCCCAGCAAGGGAGCTGAGGTCCACGACTTCTGGAACGGTGGAAGGAGATTAGTCCGTCACTGCCAGTGTGACTGCAAATACTGTCTTGAACTGCATAATCAATCAATCAATCAATCGTATTTATTGAGCGCTTACTGTGTGCAGAGCACTGTACTAAGCGCTTGGGAAGTACAAGATGGCAACATATATGTTGCATAAATGGCAGTCATAGCGCCTGGCACATAGTTAAGCGCTTAACAAATGCCATTATTATTGTTATTGGGACTCCACTGAAACAGAACTCCATGGAATAATGCAACTTGGAATTATTTGAAGATTTAGATTAGTAAGGGTTTGTGAAGGGCAGGACAAATTACATCTGTAAAATTAAACAACTGATCAGGTATTTTTCTAGACTGGGGCTTTAAAGCATTACAAAAAGAAAGCTTTCCCTCTTTCAGATGAGGAGATCCAAAGGGATGTGAATGGGATGAGGAGGAGGAAAGGCAGCTGCCTGAACAATGTCAATTGCTGAGGTCACCAGCATCTAAGACTGTGAGCCCCACATGGGACGTGATCACCTTGTCCAGTGCTTAGCACATAGTAAGCATTTAACAAATACCAAAATTATTATTATCTAAAAGGGGACCCTTTTAGAGAAGGGTCTCGATCAGCTGTGCAAAATAGGGAGATTCAGCAGGGCAGGATTTCTGTCATTCAAGAGACCTGCTGCCCTCCCTGGATAATGCCATCGGATCTATAGCCAACAATCATGCAGGGACCCAGGCCCCAACCAGGGCAGGAGCAAGGGATAGAGAGTGCACACAGATAGGTAACTCATCTGTGGGCAGGGAACATGACCACCAACTTTCCCGACCACTTAGTACAGTGCTCTGCACTCAGCACTCCATTCATTCATTCAATCGTATTTATTGAGCGCTTACTGTGTGCAGAGCACTTAAGCACTTGGGAAGTCCAAGTCGGCAACATATAGAGATGGTCCCTACCCAACAGCAGGCTCAGAGTCTAGAAGGGGGGAGACGGACAACAAAACAAAAACATGTGGACAGGTGTCATCAGAATAAATAGAAATAAAGCTAGATGCACATCATTAACAAAATAAATAGAATAGTAAATATGCACAAGAGAATAGTAAATGTAGCATCTGCCTCCTCGCTGAGCTTCCTGCTTTCTCTCCCCTCTCCAGTTAATTTTTCACTCTACTGCCCAGATAATTTTTCAGAAAAACTGTTCTGTCCCTATAGCATGGAGAAGCAGCGTGGCTCAGAGGAAAGAGCCCGGGCTTGGGAGTCAGAGGTCGTGGGTTCTAATCCCAGCTCCGCCAATTGTCAGCTGTGTGACTTTGGGCAAGTCACTTCACTTCTCTGGGCCTCAGTTACCTCATCTGTAAAAGTGTAAGACTGTGAGCCCCCCATGGGACAACCTGATCACCTTGTAACTTCCCCAGTGCTTAGGACTGCTTTGCACATAGTAAGCACTTAATAAAATGCCATCATTATTAAATAGAAATAAAGCTTTATGCACATTATTAACAAAATAAATAGAATAGTAAATATGTACAAGTAAAATAGAGTAATAAATCTGTACAAACAGATACACAGGTGCTGTGAGGAGGGTAAGGAGGTAGGGTGGAGGGGATGGGGAAGAGGAGAGGAAAAGGGGGGCTCAGTGTGGGAAGGCCTCCTGGAGGAGGTGAGCTCTCAGTAGGGATTTGAAGGGAGGAAGAGAGCTAGTTTGGCGGATGTGAGGAGGGAGGGCATTCCAGGCCAGGGGGAGGATGTGGGCCGGGGGTCGACGGCGGGACAGGTGAGAACGAGGTACAGTGAGAAGGTTAGCAGCAGAGGAGCGGAGGGTGCGGGCTGGGCTGGAGAAGGAGAGAAGGGAGGTGAGGTAGGAGGGGGCGAGGGGATGGACAGCCTTGAAGCCTAGAGTGAGGAGTTTTTGCTTGATGCGTAGGTTGACTGGTAGCCACTGGAGATTTTTGAGGATAAATATCCCTGTTGATGATGACAATGATGATGATGACTTAGAGCAGAGACCCCAGAGACAGAAATATGTAGAAGACAAATGGCTGAGGACATGGTATGAGAAACAATTGGAAAAAAAGCTACAGCAGAGTTAGATGGAGGTGAATAAACTTTCCTGGTGGGCGGGGGGGGGGGACTATGAAACTTCAATTAGGATTATGTCTGGAGATGGGGAAGATTAAATTGATAACTGGATCTTCTTTTATGGCCTTTTGTTCTGATACCAGTGTTCAGTGGAATTATTTACATGCTGAATCTAGATTATTTCTTAACCCCCTGTCTTTAGTCCTCATTAGAATATTTCATTCACTTATTTAAAGAAAAATAGTTGCATGTGTTGTGCTGGGTTAGTCACATCCCACTTTGTAGTCTCTCTATTGAGGGGGGGTGGGGGACAATAGAAAGTTCCAAAGGCAAAACTGTATTTCAGTGTCTGTACTAAACAAAGTGAGCCAGCTTTTTCCACTATGCATTCTAGAGTATCTTTTTATCTGAAGAGAAAATTCCGATATACTGTTCACTGGGGAAGCTTTATTTAGCACCCTCAACCCAAACACTGGGCACGGTTACCAACTGTCGAACGGAATAATTTTTTTTGTATTTTTCATTGGTTTCTACTTGCCCTGTTCTTGATATTTTAGAAGTGTTTAAATGCACCATGCTTCTTAAACCCACCAGCCTTAGTTTAACTTTTAGCTCAAAAAAGCTATGGTAACCATATAGGATGTATTGCCCAATGTGTGAGAAGATAGAAGTTGATTTCTTCCGACAAAATATTATTCCTCCTCTCACATAAAGAATCTGTGAGGAAAGGCTAAATGAATTGTGGTTTTTAGCTTAGGGAGAAGGTTGCAGGGCAGTGAGGGTGGGAGGGGAAGAGTGTGGCTATAACCAGCCAGTCTCCAGCTCCACTGAAAGCCAAACAAGAAGAAACAGCTACAGTTGCACCGGGAAGGAGTATGGCTAGACAAAGATTTTTTGCTTTTAAGGTTTAGTGACCTTCACCTTGGTTTCAAATTTCAAATACTATTGCTCCTACCTGATTTGCATGTATCCACTCCAGCACTTCAATTCCACAATTATTAATGGTCCTTTGCAATGAGACCAGTCCCCTGGCTGAAGATTTTCCTGGTTCCCACTGAAACCAACACACATCCCTTTCCCAGCTCCATCCCCCCCTCCACAGCAGCCTGGTCATTCCCAGAGAATCTGGTTTGGAAGTGAGGGGACTTGCTTCTCCTTAAGCACCTGAAATGGAAATGGCCTGTGAGTAGCACCGTCACTGGGATTCAAGGGGAAGTTAAATGCGTTAAAAACCGTGTCATCATTTGTTTCCTGCATTGGTGGTTTACTGAGACACACTGAAGTATCCACCTCTATGCTATCAGCCCCACTCTCTCCTTTGGTGCTTTCATGATTCTGGACTTGCAAAAATGTATGCAAAATTAACCAGCCAATGTACCATTTCCCTACATTATCCTTGGTCTGTCTCTCTCCCCCGACCTCCCAAACTCCACTTTGCTTTTCTTCTGCCCTTTCTTAGCCCTTTTCCTCTGTGTGAGGCCCAATGTCCAGGCATGGAATCACTGAAGAAGGATGGCAGCATGGTTGTTGTAATAGGGCCATCTTCCATCTCCCCCCATGCCATTGAAATAAAGAGAGTGTCTGATTTCTCCCTATTGGGGCCCTCCACTTTCTATTCTTTGTCAAACCTCTACCTCTCACCTCTTTCTCAAGATCTACCACCTCTGACCTTAAGCAATAGCTACCTTTTTCACAGTGCCTGCTAAAACTCTTAATGCATAATGAGAAACAGTGTATTCAGAATTGATCTTTCCTTTGGGGTCTCTCTCCACCTTCTAGCTTCACTAAAATGTGGCTTCTGCTGCTGAGAAGCTTCTTCAAATTCCACAACCTAATAACTAGTAAAGTGGTGCTGGCCTCCTTGCTTGCTTTTGCTAGGCTCAGGTTAATTTTCAGACCAGAGCACTTTGTTGATTCTGAAAAACAGTTCATAATAACCCGCAGTATTCTTTTGGGGGCACTTATAGCACACAAATTGTCAGGTATAGGAGCTACAGATAGTTCTGAATCTGCTTGATTCAAGGACTTAAGATGCTCTTAGATGATTGAGCTTGCAGACTGAGAATGGGAATCATATTTGGACTCCAGAGTCTCTATTCTTTATTGGGGTTCTAATCTAATTCCTGATAGACTCCCCTGGTGATGTGGAAAATTTTGATGGCCCAGTTATCTTTGCTAGGAGTGTCATGGTTTGCTTTGGATTTTATCATTTGAACAGCAGCCAATTTGTCACCCACCCACAGACACTAAGCTTATTGCTACTGCAGTCCAAAAGAAAAACAAAGTCGACTGTCCCACTCTGGGGGCAATTTCACTTCGAAGCCACCAGATTTACAAGAAATATTGCTGCATTTCATTCTGCAGACTCTCTGTCAGGAAACCTTGTCAAGAGCAAATTGTAATAAAAAATATGTACGAATACCTTGCATTCTTATTATAAAAGTATGTACGATGCCCCTCTGCCCTTCCCCATCACTCCAAAATAACCAATTTGCCACTTTAGGCTGGGGGGACCACTGGGAAATCCTTTACTGAATGTCAACATGTTTTATTCTTTTAATAATAATGTTGGTATTTGTTAAGCACTTACTATGTGTCAAGCACTGTTCCAAGCACTGGTAGATACAAGCTAATCAGGTTGGATACAGTCCTTTGTCCTACATGGGGCTCACAATCTTAATCCCCATTTTACTACTGAGGTAATTGAGGCTTAGAGAAATTAAGTGACTTGCCCAAGGTCACACAGCAGACAAGTGGGATAAGAACCCAGGTCCTTCTGAATCCCAGGCCCGTCCTCTATCTACTAGACCACAATTGGCAATTCATGCCTGCTTTTCTCCCTCAGTAGACTACAAGCTACTGTAAGAGGCCGGGTCTCTTATTTTGCTGAATCAATCACTCAGTGATATTTAATTTGAGTGCTTACTTTGTGCAGAGCACTGTTCTAAGCACTTGGGAGGGTGCAATACGACAGAATTAGCAGACAAGTTCCGTTCCCATAATAGGTTAGACCTAATACAGTGCTCTCACACTCACTAAATTCTGTTGACAATGAAATCCTACATTTACAGAACAGAGCTCTGACTCAATGAATGATAAATCAGAAATCAAATACAAGAACACCTAAAACAAATGCACTACAAAACTCATTTTTTTTTCTTAGCATCACACTGCGGCCTCAAAATGCCTTCTTTGATTAAAACTGCTGAAAAGTCCAACACAAACATATTATTTTCACGATTTGACTTCAGTAGGAATCATTTAAAAGCATACGAAGAGAGTAGGGAAAATTAATACTGCAAAGTACTAGGATGCCTGGAATCAAGGAAAAGCACCGAAAATAATTCCAGCAGCCTTAGTGAACCTGTGGAGTTTGAACTAGAAAAGAAGGAGATGTTCTTGTTTTTAGGAACTGTATCTAGTTACAGCCTTCCTCTGGGGACCTTGAGTCTTAGGTTCCCTAGAATTGTTTATATTTCAGGATTCAGATGGCTAGAAAAGACCTAAAATTCATGAACGAACCAATATATCTGTACTAACTGGAAGGCATGTTTTTTTTATCCCCAAATACAGAGAAGCAGAATGGTCTAGTGGCTAGAGCATGGGCTTGGGAGACAGAGGGTCATGGGTTCTAATCCTGGGTCTGCCACATGCCTGCTGTGTGACCTCAGGCAAGTCACTTCACTTCTCTGCACCTCAGTTACCTCATCTGTAAAATGGGGCCTGAGACTCTGAGCCCCATGTGGGGCAGGGACTGTGTCCAATCTGAGAACTCATATCTACCCCTGCGCTTAGTACAATGCACATAGTAAGTGCTTAACAAATACCCTTAATAATGATGTTGGTATTTGTTAAGCACTTACTATGTGCCAAGCACTGTTCTAAGCGGTGGGGAGGTTACAAGGTGATCAGGTTGTCCCACGTGGGGCTCACAGTCTTCATCCCCATTTTACAGATGAGGGAACTGAGGCCCAGAGAAGTGAAGTGACTTGCCCAAAGTCACACAGCTGACAAGTGGTGGAGCTGGGATATGAACCCATGACCTTTGACTCCAAAGCCATGCTCTTTCCACTGAACCACGCTGCTTCTCTTATTTCTACTGTTATTATTACATTCTTAAAATCATTCCCACCCTTTATATGCAAATAAAGCTGGAAAGATTTTCTCAAGCACTAATTATTGAAAATTAGGTCGGCTGGTTGGGATTAAGATGATGAACATTCCACTCCTCTCCCTTACCCCACCCCCAGGGTTCCCTCTCATTAATGAAACAAGGGCAGGCATGGATGCTGCCTCACTGTTGACAATGTCGTCTTCCAATCCACATTAGACGAGGTGGCCCAATGGTTAAGGCGATGGACTGCTAATCCATTGTGCTCTGCACGTGTGGGTTCGAATCCCAGCCCCGTCGCTACGATTTTCAACTTTTTCTTTTAGACTGTGAGCCCACTCTTTTAGACTGCGAGCCCACTGTTGGGTAGGGACTGTCTCTATATGTTGCCAACTTGTACTTCCCAAGCGCTTAGTACAGTGCTCTGCACACAGTAAGCACTCAAATATGATTGATTGATTGATTGATAATTCGAAGGACAACTCGACAATCTCTCGCTGTTGGGTAGGGACTGTCTCTATATGTTGCCAACTTGTACTTCCCAAGCGCTTAGTACAGTGCTCTGCACACAGTAAGCGCTCAATACGATTGTTGTTGTTGTTGTTGTTGTTGTTGCTGATGGTGAGATCACCTTCGGGGCTATCCCCATCCAAACAGTGACACCACGGAACACCGCGCTTCCACAAGGACCACGAGAGCCACGAACCCGAATGCCAGGAATGCCCTGGAATTCGCCTGTTGCCACAGTGAGGAACAGCCATCCACTGTTCCCGCCCCACAGCAAGCTCGGAAACCTGGCACTATGGTGACGTTGTTAGCCCAAACACTGCTGAAATAAAACACCCACCAAACTCTCACGTGACTCTCTTACAAACTCAGACAAAATGACATTTTCTTACTGTTCTCAATTTTGATCACGTACTTGGAAGTCAAAATATTGGCCAGTTACCTTTAGGATGGGTGAAGAAATGCTTTAACAAGGCTGCAAAGGTGCATCGCTGGCTCCAGGAACAGAATGCATTTTTCTTTGGGTTGAGCTGAGAGAAGAAAAAGAAATAGACCTTCAGCTTAATATAGGCATCATAGATAATAGATAATACAGAAACCAAAGGCAGGTCCTTCTCCTGGCAAACCCCTCTGTGCTCTAAGGGAGCTAATTCCATTCAGGGGCTTCTGCAAAGTCTTCGGGATATTCCTGCAGAGTGCATGCTGGACTGCATACGGTGGGGAATCAATCAATCAATCGCATTTATTGAGCGCTTACTGTGTGCACAGCACTGTACTAAGTGCTTGGGAAGTACAAGTTGGCAACATATAGAGACGGTCCCTACCCAACAGTGGGCTCACAGTCTAGAAGGGGGAGACAGACAACAAAACAAACATATTAACAAAATAAAATAAATACAAGGAGCCCTACTGAGAGCTCACCTGTTCCAGGAGGCCTTCCCAGACTGAGCCCCCTTTTTCCTCTCCTCCTCCCCATCCCCCCGCCCTACCTCCTTCCCCTCTCCACAGCACCTGCATATATATATTTGGACAGATTTACTACTCTATTTATTACTTGTACATTTTTACTATTTTGTTAATGATGTGAACATAGCTTTAATTCTATTGGTTCTGACGATTTTGACACCTGTCTACATGTTTTGTTTTGTTGTCTGTCTCCCCCTTCTAGACTGTGAGCCCGTTGTTGGGTAGGGACCGTCTATATATGTTACCGACTTCTACATCCCAAGCGCTTAGTACAGTGCTCTGCACACAGTAAGTCCTCAATAAATATGAATGAATGAATGAGGGCTTTACACAGCAGCCATGGGGCATCGTGGTGCCAAACGCCCAGACCCTAAAATTGATTCATTCATTCAATCGTATTTATTGAGCACTTACTGTGCACAGAGCACTGTACTAAGCGCTTGGGAAGAACAAGTTGGCAACATATAGAGACGGTCCCTACCCAAAATGACTCCAGACCCATTGGGACTGTGGTGACATGATCCCTACCTAGCACAAAGCTGGGCAAGGAGAATTGCCATGTGCGCTAAAGGGTACAAGCCATGAGAAACCCCAAAGAACTTTAGGTGAGAAAGGGAAAAAAAACTGGAAGTTTTTGACTTGAGAACTTTTTTCCATTTTTTTTTTAATGATATTTGTTAAAGCACGTACTTTGTGCCAGGCATTGTACACAGTGCTGGGTTAGATAAAAGCTAATCAGGTTGGACACAGTCCATGTCCCACAAGGGGCTCACAATCTTAATCCCCATTTTAAAGATGAGGTAACTGAGGCACAGAGAAGTGAAATGACTTCCCCTATGTCATACAGTAGGAAAGTGGCAAAGCTGGGACTAGAACCCAGATCCTTCTGACTCTCAGGCCTGTGGTCTATCCAATAAGCCAAGCTGCTTCCTACACACACAGAGATACACACACACAAACACACTTTCAAGGAAGTCATAAGGACAGGATATAGCGTAGAAAGACGAAGAAGGTTGCAAGTTAAGGCAGTTCTGAGAATTTTTTGGTAGATGGAAAGAACAGAATCTTTGACACAGAGAGAAAAAGTTAAAGTCAACTAGTTGAGAAAACACTCACAAATCCCACATGACCTATAATAAACAAGACCCTTGCCAGGATTGTAGCAATATGTGCCATTAATGCAAAATATTTGTCCAATATACCAGGGCAAGGGGCACACAAATCTCAATCTGTGATAATAAATACTCCATGAACAACCTGAACAATATTTCTAAGGATAAGAATTGGGCCATGGCAACCAAACCTTTGGAATAAAAATACAGGGAGATCTTCAGCGAGATTGGTTAGCTGGGGCCAAAGCTGTAAGAGCTATGTTTCTATTGTCGTGATACTTGAACATCAAAATTTCAGTGACATAGTGCTTTACAATTGGCAATATGTTAGCCAGAGAACATACACCGAATGTGGCCTTGCTGACACACAAAAAAAACCTTTTATATTCTTTCTGCTCACTATCTATTCTACAATAATAGGCAGACTGCATCAGAATGGAAGTGGCCTTGTCAGGTCTTTTCGCTGGCCCCCGTGGAGCAAGGCAGGGTCAAATACCAGACCCAATCCTGTTCAATCTCTTCTGTGCAACCGTGAGCAAGAACCCAACCAGGACACTGGAAACTCATGTAAAAGTATAATTCCAGTCCTCTGGGAAACAACTGAACAGGCTGAGAGCATCATCAGAAGTCCCTGAATCACGTATATAAGAACTCCTTATGCTTATACGCAAGAAGACATGCAGGTGATTATAAACAGCTTTTCAGAATGCACAAATCTCTATGGATTGACAATTAATCTAAAAACTGACGTTATGTACACAACTTCACCTGGCAAAGCCTACACATAACCAAAAACGAACATTGTGGCCCAGCCATACTTTAAGGCACTCTATTAATTCAATCCCTGGACTGCTTCTACTAATTACAATCTAGCTCCTAGCCCATTCCCCCCAAGGCTGCCTTTTCATTGTGCCTCATTCTCGATTCCCTGGCCTCTGACACATGGTTTACCTCCTTCCTGTAGGAAAGAATTCCCCCCACTTCAAATCTACCAGGCCACAACTCCCCCCTTCTGAAATTCCACCTCCTCAGGGAGGTTTTCCCCAATTAATTTTCCTTTTCCTCAGGTCACACCTTCCCCACTATCAGCTCAGCATTTGTGTACCATATTTTAGCATTTTCAAATTCCTAACTTCTCTTAACACTTCAGTAAAAAGTGATTTACATACTTTACTAATTGAGCACTTCTTCCTCTTCGTAATTTATACCTGTCTTCACACTAGCTTCTACACTTTTGGGCAAGGTTTGTGTTGATTCAAGCACCTTTAGTAGAGTGCTCTGCAGTAAAATAGGTGCTTAATAAACACAATTGATTGGTGAGAACAAAGTACAACAGTATCAGAGAAGTGTTTATTGAGAGTCTGAGTGCAAGATACTGCCCTAAGTTTTAAAGAAGGTACAGTGGAAGCAAAATAAAAGCTCCCTTCCCACAAGGAGGATTACATCTAATGGCACAGCAGTTATGAGGTGAGGTTAGTGACTAGATGAAGCTAAGGAGTAGCAGGTAAAGAGTGCTGGGGTGATGATGAAGAAAACCACTTGATAACCCTAAAACCAATGGTAAGAACTTGTGCTTGATGTGGTGGGAAATGGGGACCCATCAGAGGTTTTTTGAGGAATGGAGACATTTTTATGAAGATGATTCATGCAACAAGTATACACTTTTAGGAAATGTGTCTACCAACTCTGTTATATCGTACTTTCCTAAGGACTTAGGGCAGTGCTCTGCACACAGTAAGTGCTCAATAAATACAACTGACTGAGTTTGTAGGCTAAGCGATCTAATACAGTAATTTTAACCAGGAGATGGGATGCTTGAATGAGGGCTGTGGATTATTTAGGTGGAAGAGAATGGGTGAATTCAGGAAATGCAAGAGTTAGTGAGGAGTCAGGATTACACTGAAGTTGAAGGCTTCTAGGTCGGGGAGGGGAGTGGTGTGTCACCAGAGACGGGGAAGTTTGGAGGTGGAGTGGTTTTGGAGGGAAGATGTGAAGTCCAGTTTTAAGTCCATTGAGGAGGCACCAGTACACGGGCTTCTGATTCAGCACTCCCTACACCACACAATTGTCAAGCACAGCTGGGTAGGAAAACTCTTTCAGGGTTCGACAACCCTGTCAGGGGATCAGGGTAGCCATCCCAAATAGCAGGTTGGCTTGAGCTGCCCTATCTCCCACTTTTTTTCGAGCCCTCTAATTTTATGGGCTCAAAAGTCATGATACTCAGGCATGGAACAGCATGGCTCAGTGGAAAGAGCACTGGCTTTGGAGTCAGAGGTCACGGGTTCAAATCCCGGCTCCGCAAATTGTCAGCCGTGTGACTTAGGGCAAGTCACTTTGCTTCTCTGTGCCTCAGTTACCTCATCTGAAAAATGGGGATTAAGACTGTGAGCCCCCCCTAGGACAACCTGATCACCTTGTAACTTCCCCAGTGCTAAGAACAGTGCTTTGCACATAGTGTTTAATAAATGCCATGATTATTATTATTAGCATGTGAATATTATGTCCCAGTAGACAGCCCCAGGGAAGACAGAACAGCCTCCCCACCCTCTATGAGAAGGTCAGCTAACCTGAATTCAGTCACCGTTTCAACTACTGTTCATAGTAATGAATTTCAAAAGGCACCTGTGTGGTTGGGGGCAGAAGTGAGGATTTCTGACTTCCAGCTTACAAGTAAAAACATCTATTAACCCATTCAGCACATCACCTAGCCGGGGCAGCCCAGTGCCAACACCTAACTTTTCCCAGCCACTAATAACGGAGCAGCACAGGGTGACTTGGGTCGGTGGAAACACGGGATTGTCACCAACTTCATCAATCAGCAATGATGAAATGTACACAGAGGAGAGATGACCTCAAGAAATGTAAGAGCAAAGCATCCAGGGTTCATCAGAAGATTAATGGGAACATGGATTTTTAAAGGTGAGAGATTCAAGGCTACGTGTTTATGAGACAAATGAGGATAGAACAACCTTCCGATCGAGAGGAAATATGGGGGAAAAGTAGCTTATTGAAATATGTCTCAATGCAGGGCAGACAGGCGAAGGAGGGGGTTGTTTAAGATTGATATAGGACAGGTGCACCTCGGGAGAAGCTTCTAAATGTGCCTGTGAAGCAGAAATAATGTGGACTCAGGAGATGAAGGCTTAATTACTGATTCTTTCATTTATCACATTCTGCATAAATGTTCCTCCAAGTGTCTCTTTGTCACTGTCAGAGAAAGAATACTGCGCTGGCCTAGTGGAATTGCTTGTTTTCACAGATGCCCTTGAGACAGGAGTGCCCAACCACATTTGGGGGTAAACCCGAGAGTGGCAGGGGGCAGGGGAATGGCACAGCGACCTGAATTACAACCGAAATACTAGCTGTGAACAGTCTTGGAGAGAAACTTTCTATTTCTTTTAAACTGGAAATTCATTTGTTCATTCAATCATATTTATAGAGCGCTTACTGTGTGCAGAGCACTGTACTAAGTGCTTGGGAGGGTACAATACAACAATAAACAGACTAAGGAATGTGGCTAAAAGATGATTTGGCTTTGCACTCATATAAAGGTAATATAGCACCTTTTCTTGCCCCTTACCCTATCACAGGTGTCTGCTTATGTAGGACTTGAGTGTATGCTTCCTACAAGACATTTTCTGGATCCACCCCTTCCACCTCACCCAAACAGCCATCGCCCTGGAACAAGCTCAAATCAAATTGTGGCTACTTAGATTCATAGAGTGCTTACAGTGTGCAGAGCACTGTATTAAGTGCTTGGGAGAGTACAATACAACAATAAACAGACTGAATCAGTAAGGAATGTGGCTAAAAGATGACTTGGATTTGCACTCATATAAAGGTGATATAGCACCTTTTCTTGCCCTATCACAGGTGTCTGCTTATATAGGACTTGAGTGTATGGTTCCTACAAGACATTTCCTGGATCCACCCCTTCCACCTCACCCAAACAGCCATCACTCTGGAACAAGCTCAAATCAAATTGTGGCTACTTAGATTCCTGCATCAACCTTATCACAGGTCTCCCCACCATCTCCTGCCTCTCCCAGCTCCAATCAGTCGAGTTTACTGAGTGCTTTACGAAGTGCTTGGGAGAGTACGATATAACAGAGTTGGTAGTCATATTCCCTGCCCACAAGGAGCTCAGAGTCTACATTTCACGCAGCTGCATGAATTATTTTAAAGCGTCACTCAGCACACAGCTCTTCACTCTCCGATGGCTTCCCATGTTACATGGCATCAAGCAAAAGCTCTTCAAAATTGGCTCCAGGGCCCTCCATTACCTCACTCCACCTTACAAATTAGTCACCTTCTGCTCCCCAATCCACTGTCTTCATTCCCCACAAGCTACTGTTTTAATTGTACCTCACTCGCCTCTCCCACACTCATCCCCTTGTTCACGCTATAACTCCCGATTGGAGTCTCCTCCCTCCCCAAATCTGACAGCCCTCCCAAAATTCAAAGCCCTCAGGAGAGAAGCAGTGTGGCTTAATGGAAAGAGCCCGGGTTTGGGAGTCAGAGGATGTGGGTTCTAATCCTGGCTCCGCTACTTGTCTGCTGTGTGACCTTGGGCAAGCCACTTAACTTCTCTGTGCCTCAGTTACCTCATCTGTAAAATGGCGATGAAGACTGTGAGCCCCACGTGGGACAAACTGATTACCCTGAATCTACCCCAGTGCTTAGAACAGTGCCTGGCACATAGTTAGCGCTTAACAAATACCATAATTATGATTAAATCCCACCTTCTCCAATTCATTTTCAGGACCCTAAGCCTTACAGAACCACCAGTTATTCCTAGTACTTACATGTTTATTTAGACTCAACCTGATTATCTTGTATCTTCCCCAGCACTTACTGCATATATTAAGCACTTAACAAATACCATTAAAGCAATTCCCCGGTACTTATGCTTACATGTTAATTCAATTGTATTATTTATTTTGATTACTCTTTGTAAGTATTTTTGGTTCTCTCCTTTTGGAGTGTAAGCTAAGGGAATGGGCCTCTTTGCTTTGTACTGTTCAAGCACTCAGTTCACTGCACCCAGAGGGTGTTCAATATTACTACTATTGCCAAAGAAGTAAGCATCACGACACACACTTGATTTCTGTTTCCAGGAAAGGCCTGGCCCAAGTCATTCACATCATCTCACCCAGGATGATGACGGTGGTATTTGTTAAGCGCTTACTATGTGCCAGGCACTGTACTAAGTGCTGGGGTTGGTACAAACAAATCAGGTTGGACAGAGTCCCTGTCCCACATGGAGCTCACAGTCTTAGTCCCCATTTTACAGATGACGTAACTGAGGCCCAGAGACATTAACTGACTTGCCCAGGGTCACACAGCAGGCAAGTGGCAGAGCCAGGATGCACTGCTGAGGTGGCCAGCGGGAATAAAAGATGCAGCATCGTGGCTCAGTGGAAAGATCACGGGCTTGGGAGTCAGAGGTCATGGGTTCTAATCCTGATCTGCCACTTAGCTGTGTGACTTTGGGCGAGTCACTTAACTTCCCTAGCCTCAGTTACCTCATCTGTATAATGGGGATTAAGGCTGTGAGCCCCACGTGGGACAACCTGATCACCTTGTATCCCCCGCAGAGCTTAGAACAGTGCTTCACATATAGTAAGCACTTAACAAATGCCATCATTTTTAGAAAGAGGAGTATTCTGAAGTCATGGAACAAGAATTTCCATGACAATTCACTATGAGGCCACTCAAGCCCTCGCTTGCTTCAAGTTAGTTGCAAGGAGGAATAAATGGTGTTTAATCATTCCAGGGTGGCCCCGGGAATCAGAAGGGTCTATTTTAAGTTTCGGGCCATTCCATACTTCAATTCTTTTGTCTGTGAAATGGGAACTATCATTAAAACATTTCTGGAGTACCTAAAGCATTTGGGTACTGAACTGAATGTTCAATTAGATTCAGTTTCTGCCCAGTTCATGAGATAAAGCATTAACGAGCCTGTTAGTAAAGCACCTTGATCTGCAAAATGAAAGGTTTCACAGAAGCAAAGAATTGTTACCAACACATCACAAATCTGACCTCACTGGCCCTAGCTTCTCCCTCCTATCTTCAAGCTAAGATGAAGGCTTTGAGATCACCAAGGATTCATTTATATGGATTAGGTGAATCAACAGTTACTACATCAATTTTTCATGCTTTTTTCCCCCCCCCCTCACATCATTAGGAAACCTTTTAAATTGCCACCGAGGGCAAGATTTAAGCGCACTACCCTCCCATAGTAAACAGGGGACTGGAAAAAAACAAAGCACTAAGACAAGGTTTGAAAGTCTCAGTCATGCAACTTCCTGCGGCCACTTGAAACTCAGGCCAGGGCAGAGATGGCTACTTTCAACATTTGTTTTTACAAGCGGTTCTAAGCAGCTCAGGATCCTGACTGAGAGACATTCAATCGATCAATCATATTTATTGAGCGTTCCCTGTACGCAGAGCACTGTACTAAGTGCTTGGGAGAGTACAATATAACAGAGTTGGCAGACACATTTCCTGCCCACAACGAGTTTACAGTCAGGAGGGGGAGATAGATTAATATACATAAATTATGGATATGTACATAAGTGCTGTGGGGCTGAGGAAGGAGTGAATAAAGGGCGTGAATCCAAGTGCAAAGGTGACACAGTTGGGAGAAGAGGAAATGAGGACTAAGACTAAGTAAACTAAGTAAACTAAGTTTCCTCATCTGTAAAATGGGAATTAAAACTGTGAGCCCCAAGTGGGAAGCAGCGTGGCTCAGTGGAAAGAGCCCGGGCTTTGGAGTCAGAGGTCATGGGTTCAAATCCCAGCTCAGCCAACTGTCAGCTGTGTGACTTTGGGCAAGTCACTTCACTTCTCTGGGCCTCAGTTACCTCATCTGTCAAATGGGGATTAAGACTGTGAGCTCCCTGTGGGACAACCTGATCACCTTGTAACCTCCCCAGCGCTTAGAACAGTGCTTTGCCCATAGTAAGCGCTAAATAAATGCTATTAAAAAAAAAAGTGGAACAAGGACTGTGACCAACCTGGTTTGCTTGTATCCACCCCGGCGCTTAAGCAAGGTGCCCGGCACACAGTAAGTGCTTAACTAATACCAGAATCATTATTATTTGGGTCAGGTGTTTCAGTGACCAAAGTATCCCAGTTTGGTCTAGAACCACTTGAAGTACTGGAAAACAATGTTCTAAAGACACGCAATCTGATAATAATAATGATAATAATAATAATAATAATAATGGCATTTATTAAGCATGTACTATGTGCAAAGCACTGTTCTAAGCACTGGGGAGGTTACAAGGTGATCAGGTTGTCCCACAGGGGGCTCACAGTCTTAATCCCCATTTTCCAGATGAGGTAACTGAGGCACAGAGAAGTTAAGTGACTTGCCCAAAGTCACACAGCTGGCAATTGGCAGAGCCTGGATTCGAACCCATGACCTCTGATTCCAAAGCCCGGGCTCTTTCCAATGAGCCACGCTGCTTCTCTTGTAACCGTAGGTCCTCTTTACCGCAAATTGAACAGCCCCGTAACCACTTCCTCTCCCCCGACAAGTGTGAGAGGCTACACAAAGAATCAATCCTATTCACTGAATGCTTACTGTGTGCAGAGCACTGTACTAAGCGCTTAGTACAAAGAATAGGGGCTCAGGAGTCCTGAGTTTGAACCCTGACCCTGAATCCAGAATTGGCCTGCTGAAAAGCTGCAAACAAAGCATCACTGCCCTCTGCCTCCCAGCTATAATCCAGAGATAACACTACTGAGGCTTGTTGCCTGAACAACCAAGATGTGGCCTGAGATATCCTTAAAAACAAAATACAGCTAAACGGAAGCTTAAGAATAACAAGCTTGGAGGAATAACAAGCTTGGAAAAGTCCCCGAGTAGCAGGCTCTGCCTTCTAAAAGAAAAATGTTCCCCAAATTCTATCAGTCTGAGAACAAAGAATAGCAGCAGCATATTAGGTCCTCCGTTCCCAGGCAGGGGGACTTTTGATTAGGACCAGCAAATATATCTCTGCCTTAGAGTGAGTACATGCAATCTGCTGCAGAGGGAACTGCTCTTCATTGAACCCAGCCCACAGTCAGCCCTAGAGCTGGGAAGATAAGGATTCTGTGCTTCAGGGAAAGATAGAGATGTCTGCGGTAATGGAGCCACCCCGATTCAGCTCCCACTTCTCGGGTTCAGGATGAAACTACTGTAAGAAAATTGTACATATTTATTCTATTTATTTTATTTTGTTAATATGTTTTGTTTTGTTCTCTGTCTCCCCCTTCTAGACTGTGAGCCCACTGTTGGGTAGGGACCGTCTCTATATGCTGCCAACATGTACTTCCCAAGCGCTTAGTACAGTGCTCTGCACACAGTAAGCGCTCAATAAATACGATTGAATGAATGAATGAATGAGTGGGGTTGCCTTGTCCCCCTACCTCTTATCCTCTACAATATGTATTTAGTGTAATCAAGCCATCTACACCCACTCCCTTGGAGAGCTCACTTGCTCCCATGGCTTCAACTACCATTTCTATGCAGATGACACCCAAATCTGTAGCTCCAACCCTGATCTCTCTCCCTCTCTCCAGTCTCGCATCTCCTCCTGCCTTCAAGACATCTCTACTTGGATATCCACCAGTCACCTCAAACTTACCAAATCCAAAACAGAGCTCCTTATCTTCCCACCCAAACCCTGTCCTCCCCCTGACTTTCCCATCACTGCAGATGGCACCACCATCCTTCCGGTCTCACAAGCCCCTACACTTGGCATTATCCTTGACCTCTCTCTCATTCAGTTGGGTAGGGACCGTCTCTATATGTTGCCAACTTGTACTTCCCAAGTGCTTAGTACAGTGCTCTGCACACAGTAAATGCTCAATAAATACGATTGAATGAATGAATGAATTCAACCGGTCAGGAAATCCTGTCAGTCTCACCTTCACAACACTGCTAAAATCCTCCCTTTCCTCTCCAACCATACTGCTACCACATTAATGCAATCACTCATCCTATCCTGCCTGGATTACTGCATCAGCCTCCGTGCTGACCTCCCAGCCTCCTGTCTTTCCCCACTCTGCTGCCCAGATCATTTTTCTACAAAAACATTTTGGACACGTCACCCCACTCCTCAAAAAACTCCAATGGTTGCCTATCCACCTCCATATCATACTAAAACTCCTCTCCATTGGCTTTAAAGCACCCCATCACCTTGCTGTCTCCTATCTCACCTTGCTTCTCTCCTTCTACAACCCAGCCCACACACTTTGCTCCTCTAGTACTAACCTTCTTACTGTGCCTTCATCTCATCTGGCTTGCCACCAACCCCTAGTCCACATCCTGCCTCTAGTTTGGAACGCTCTCTCTCCTTTAATCCAACAGACAACCACTCTCCCCCACTTTAAAGCCTTACTGAAGGCACATCTCCTCCAAGAGGCCTTCCCTAAGCCCTACTTTTTCTCATTTCCCACTCCCTTCTGTGTTGCCCTGACTTGCTCCCTTCGTTCTTCCTCCCTTCCAGCCCCAAACCACTTATGTACTTAGCTGTAATTTTATTTATCCCTTTGCTCTTCCCCCTTCCAGCCCCAGAGCCTTTATGTACATATCTGTAATTTTATTTATTTATATTTCCGCACAGCACCTGTATATATGTATACATGTTTGTACGTATTTATTACTCTATTAATTTTACTTGTACATATCTATTCTATTTATTTTATTTTGTTAATATGTTTTGTTCTCTGTCTCCCCCTTCTACACTGTGAGCCCACTGTTGGGTAGAGACCGTCTCTATATGTTGCCAACTTGGACTTCCCAAGCGCTTAGTACAGTGCCCTGCACACAGTAAGCGCTCAATAAATACGATTGATTGATTGATGTGCCTCCCCAACTCTACACTGTGAACTCATTGTGGGCAAGGAATGTCACTGTTTATTGTTGCATTGTACTTTCCCAAGAGCTTAGTGCCTTGCTCTGCTCAGCAAATACGACTGAATAAATGAATGAGGTAAATTTCAAGGGAAGCCCAAAGGTCTTGGGAGAGAAAAGTGTAAAACATGCATATAAAGGACAAAAGCACGAGGAACACAAATGTATAACTAATTTTGCAGTTAATCAATGGGGTTTAGTAAGGGTGAGGTGCACGGCACCGTACTAAGAGCTCGGGAGAGTACACCGTGAGTTAGCAGACATGTGCCCTGCTCATAACGAGCTTACAGTTTAAATTCTGATGCTTCTCCCTACCTGTAATTTCTTTTGGTGGCTGTAACTCCCCCAACAGATTGTGACTTGAGGGCAGGCATGGTGACTAACTATCCTACTCACCCAAGCCCTTAATACAATGCTTGCGCACAGTAAGTGCTCCATAAATAGGATTGATTTGATTAGTACATGAGGGCAGAGGAGGAAGAGGAGTGGGGCTAGTCAGAGAAAACTTCCTGAAGGAGGTAATGGTAATAGCATGTATTAAGCACTTACTGTGTGCAAAACACTGTACTAGGCACTGGGGGAGAACACACAGGTGGTAATTAGAAACCCTTGAGGTTGTGGGGGTTGGGGAGTGTCTCACAATCTAAGACTTTAAGAAGGGATTGGAGACAGACACATTGAAGAAGAGGAAGAAAGGTCATGGTTTGATAAAGCAGGGAGGAAGGGCATCGTTATTT
The DNA here is from genome assembly GCF_015852505.1 of Tachyglossus aculeatus. NCBI lineage: Eukaryota > Metazoa > Chordata > Mammalia > Monotremata > Tachyglossidae > Tachyglossus > Tachyglossus aculeatus. Next base: position 34,973,772 of record NC_052067.1, on the reverse strand, counting down.
ATTATTTTTCTCGTACCTATTATTTTTAATCAGACTGACCTTTCCAAACCCATCCTGAGCCTGGCCTGACCCACTTTCTGCAGGGCTCACCAGAGATTCCACAGAGATTGGGCCTTCTGCTCCTAGATGTCAAGATCCTAGAGAAGCCGTGTGGCCTAGTGGAAAAGAGCCCTGGCCTGGGAGTTGGAGGACCTGGGTTCTAATCCCAGCTCCGCCACTTGTGTGACCTTGGGCAAGTCACTCGCTTCACCTCAGTTTCCTCATCTACAAAATACGGATTCAATACCTGTTCTCCCTCCTACTATGACTGTGAGCCCTATGTGGAACCTGTTGATTTTGTATCCACCCTAGTGCTTAGCACACAGTAAGTGCTTAATAAATACCATAATCACTATTATTATTAATACTATTGTCCCACCCCAAAACAAGCACAATGGAGGCTTTTATGAAGGCTCCCCAGGTCTGTGGCGTTAAGCTAAGCTTTGATGGGCCCTACATGCCACTGACTCAAACATTATTAATGACTGGCTCTCTTGGTCCTAGAAACGGGTTACGGACGATGCATTTTAAATGTTTAGTAGGGGAATAGGGTCAGGAAACTAATTCAAATCTGGTCTAGATATTGGAAGGGAACAGAGCCAGCCTGCCTGAGCCTTGGATTTCTCCATCAGGAATACAGGGAGAATAGTGCCAGATAATGTTAAAAGGCCAGGGAGTTCTAGACAAAATGCAAATTTAAAAATAAAGTATGTACAAAGGTAGAGTCCCCACTAAAGTGAATTGGGGAGCCGGCAAGGAGGTATGCACGAGGACTTTAAAGGCTTCAGAAACAAGGCATGACCAACGAGGACCTTAAAATCCCCTTCTGCACTTAATATTAGGCTATTAGTACATATGGCTTCAGCGTGCTCTGTAGTGTAATTAGAACTGCTGTGTCTATCCCCTTCCTCATTAATCAGATTTGTACAAAATATAACTGTCTGGTTCCAACCTCTTCTCTAGCCCATAATTAGTGATTTGTGTGTGGGTAGTGGTGTTGGTTAACTGTTTCAACTATTCAACATCAACATTCCACTGAACCTAATATCTATCAGAAGGCGGCTCTGGGGAGAAGCCAACGTGGGGGAGAAGCAATAAACTGCAAGAGGGACTTTCGGAAAGAAGGCAGTTTTGATTCTTGATTCAAGATTCTTCTCAGAGGACTGCAAAGCTCCATTCACATATAAAGTCCATGAATTTTCATTATTATTATTAGATTTGTTAAGTGCCTATTATGGGTCAAACACTGTTCTAAGTGCTGGGGCAGACACAAATTAATCAGGTTGGACATGGTCACTTCCATATGGGGCTCACAGTCTAAGCAACAGGGAGGGAGTAGGACGTTATCCCCATTTTACAGATGAGGCAACTGTGGCACAGAGAAGTTAAGTGACTTACCCAAGGTCACCCAGCAGACATGTGGCAGAGCCGGGTTAGAACCCAGGTCTATGCTGTTTCCACTAGGCCATGCTGCTTCTCAATTGCTCAGTTGGTTGGCCCAGGTAGTTAGGGGCAGGTTTTTATCATCATCAATCGTATTTATTGAGCGCTTACTATGTGCAGAGCACTGTACTAAGTGCTTGGGAAGTACAAATTGGCAACATATAGAGACAGTCCCTACCCAACAGTGGGCTCACAGTCTATAAGGTGGGCTCACAGTCTAAAAGAGGGAAGAGTTTTAGAGGGTTTCACTCTCTCCCAGCAGGGCAGAAGTGACAAAGCTAGCAGGCCATTGGCTTCCCAAGCACGAGGCCTCGATGGCACTTTTCACTCATCACTGCCTTCCCTCTACACATCCAATCTGTTGCCCAATCCACACATCATCCCTCCCTCCCTATTTCTTAACCACAGCTTCCCTTCTGGACTTAGGCATTTCTTCCCAATAGTCACCACAACCCAAACTCAATGCCACCATCAATCAATATTTATCCATTCATTCATTCAATCATATTTATTGAGCGCTTACCGTGTGCAGAGTACTGTACTACGTGCTTGGAAAGTACAATTCAGTAATAGAGGCAGTCCCTGCCACACCGGGCTTACAGTCTAGAAGGGGGGAGACAGACATCAAAACAAGTAAACGGGCATCAATATAAATAAATGGAATTATAGATATGTACACATCCAAACAAGTAAACAGGCAGCAATATAAATAAAGAGAATTATAGATTTGTACATTTATACACAAGGGCTGTGGGGCAGGGAGAGGGGTAGAGCAAAGGGAGTGAGTCGGGGGGGAGCGGGAGCTAAGGAAAGGGGGCTTAAGTGTAAGCGCTTAAATACCACAAACATCATTATTCTCATCATCATTATCTTAAAATCCCATGCCCATGAATCTTTCCATCTCTTAGATTATGGGGAACAATTTGCCCTGCTGCCCTACCCTGAATACCACAGCTATTCTTCATCACATTCCCCACAAAACACAACTGAACGCAGGCTTATAGACTAAGCCTAAGAGAAGCAGCGTGGCTCAGTGGAAAAGAGCCCGGGCTTTGGAGTCAGAGGTCATGGATTCAAAACCCTGCTCCGCCACTTGTCAGCTGTGTGACCTTGGGCAAGTCACTTCACTTCTCTGTGCCTCAGTTCCCTCATCTGTAAAATGGGGATTAAGACTGTGAGCCCCCCGTGGGACAACCTGTTCACCTTGTAACCTCCCCAGAGCTTAGAACAGTGCTTGGCACATAGTAAACACTTAATAAATGCCATTATTATTATTAATGTATTTCTTCTTTTCTACTACACCCCAGTCCACACACTTAGCTCCTCTTAATGCCAATTTACTTACTGTATTTTGATGTCATCTGTCTCACCACTGACCCCTTGCCCACATCCTTCCTCTGATTTGGAACTCCCTCCTCCACCTTCAAAGCCTTATTAAATAAAAATAATAATTGTGGTATTTGTTAAGTGCTATGTGCCAAACACTGTACTAGGTGCAGGGGTAGATACAAGATAATCGGGCTGGACAAAGTCCCTGTCTCACACAGGGCTCAGAGCCTTAATCCCCATTTTGCAGATGAGGGAACTGTTGCCCACAGAGGTTAAGTGACTTGCTCAAGGTCACACAGCCAAGTGTGAGCAGGAAATGTGTCTGCTATACTGCCGTACTGTACTCTCCCAAGTGCTTAGTAAAATGCTCTGCACACAGTAAGAGCTCAAATATTATTATTATAATGGTATTTAAGCACTTCCTATGTGCCAGGCGCTGTACTAAGCACTGGGGTGGAGACAAGCAAATTGGGTTGGACACAGTCTCTGTCCCACGTGAGGTTCACAGTCTCGATCCCCATTTTAAAGATGAGGTTACTGAGGCACAGAGAAATGAAGTGACTTGCCTGAGGCCACGGAGCAGACAAGTGGCGGAGCCAGGATTGGAACCCGAACCCAAACTCCTCACCCTGGGCTTCAAGGCTGTCCATCCCCTCGCCCCCTCCTACCTCACCTCCCTTCTCTCCTTCTACAGCCCAGCCCGCACTCTCTGCTCCTCCACCGCTAATCTCCTCACCGTTAGGCCTCGTTCTCGCCTGTCCCGCCATCGACCCCCAGCCCACGTCATCCCCCGGGCCTGGAATGCCCTCCCTCTGCCCATCCGCCAAGCTAGCTCTCTTCCTCCCTTTAAGGCCCTGCTGAGAGCTCACCTCCTCCAGGAGGCCTTCCCAGACTGAGCCCCTTCCTTCCTCTCCCCCTCGTCCCCCCTCCATCCCCCCTTCTTACCTCCTTCCCTTCCCCACAGCACCTGTATATATGTATATATGTTTGTACATATTTATTACTCTATTTATTTATTTATTTTACTTGTACATATCTATTCTATTTATTTTATTTTGTTAGTATGTTTGGTTTTGTTCTCTGTCTTCCCCTTTTAGACTGTGAGCCCACTGTTGGGTAGGGACTGTCTCTATATGTTGCCAACTTGTACTTCCCAAGCAATTAGTACAGTGCTCTGCACATAGTAAGCGCTCAATAAATACAATTGATGATGATGACCTTCTGAGTCCCAGGCCCATGCTCTATCCATTAGGCCATGCCGCTTCTCAATAAATACAATTGACTGACAAGTGGCGGAGCTGGGATCAGAATCCTGGTCCTCTGACTCTCAGGAGAGCGCTTTTTCCATTAGTCTACACTGGCCTTCCCCAAACTAAGCCTTCTTTTCCATTACTCCCTCTCCCACTTGGTTCTGTACCCTTTAAATACTTGATATTCACCCCTCCCTCAGCCCCACAGGATTTCTGTACATATCCATATTTTATATTATTGCCTGTCTACCCCCTAGAGTGTAGGGAACGCGCCTACCAATTCTGTTATATTGTACTCTCCCAAAAGCTTAGTTCATTGCTCTGCACACAGTAAGTGCTCAATACCAGTGATTGAATAATTTAATTATACATCTGTTGGATATTAGTAGAACTGTCTGGATGGTTTTTTATAGATTTGTCTGCATCTGTGAATTCTTGTTTCAAATTGTAAACACCTAAAAGACCCAGATTGTGTTTAACTTGCTTCATATATACCCAGTACAGCACTACACCAATGGTTCCATAATACATATTGCAGATAGTCAATCAATGGCATTTACTGAGCACTTACAATGTGCAGATCCATCAATCAATCGTATTTATTGAGCGCTTACTGTGTGCAGAGCACTGTACTAAGCACTTGGGAAGTACAAGTTGTCAACATATAGAGATGGTCCCTACCCAACAGTGGGCTCACAGTCTAGAAGGGGGAGACAGAGAACAAAACAAAACATATTAACAAAATAAAATAAATAGAATATATACAAGTAAAATAAATAAATAAATAGAGAATAAATAAATAAGCGCTGTACTAAGCGCTTCAGAGAGTACAACAGTTAGCAGGCATGTTCCCTGGCTACAAAGAGCCTACGGTCTAGAGGGGGAGAAAACAATATAAATAAATACATTGTAATACATAAATTAAAGATAAGTACATAAGTGCTGAGGGGTTGTGCAAATATCAAATCCCCAAAGGTTATAGATCCAAATGCACAGATGACACAGAAGGGAGAGGGAGCCGGGGAAAAGGCAGCTTACTGGGGAGGGCCTCTTGGAGGGATGTAACCTTAATAAGGTTTTAAGGTGGGGAGAGTGGTAGTCTAGAGTATATGGAGGGAGAGTGGTAGTCTAGGGTATATGGAGGGAGAGGAAGCTCCAGGCTAGAGGGAGGACACGGGAAAGGAGTCGGTGGTGAGATGGATGAGATCGGAGCACAGGGAGTAACTGGGCGCTAGGGTGAAGTTTCTGAATTGCATCTGGACCAAAAAGGCTGGATTTCTGAAACATATTAATGTCAGAACCATTTGGGAGAGAAGTTGTTTGCTCATCAATAGCACTATTTCACAAAATGCTAAGTTCCCCACACTGTACGAAGGCACAGAAAGATGGGAAGCTTCAAGCTGAGAGGCCTCAAGTTCCAGAGAATCCTCCTGATCCGAAACAGCCTGAAATGTATACATGTGCCTTGCCCTGTGACATGAGGACTCCTGCCCTATTAGGCATGGAAGGAGCCCTTCAGTGTCCAAGAATTCAGAGATGAGGATCACTAGCAGCAGAGGATCGCTTGAGGCTAAAGATGAAAGATCCATCTCCCATCGAGCAGATCATGTAGAATTTTATACATTTGGACTACACATTTTGGGATTTCTCCCTTTCGCAAAAACATAATATGGAACAGCTTCAAAATCCTCCAGAAATTTCAAAAGCCTTCAAGAGGCATCTGTTCATTAGCTCACTGTAACTTGATCTTGTCCATCTTGCCACGGATCTCTTGGCCACAGCTGGTCTCTGGTCTGGAACTCCCTCCCTCTTCTTCATGTCTGACAGACAATCACTCCCCCCACCTTGAAGACCTTATTAAAAGCACACCACCTCCAAGAGGGCCTTCCCCATCTGAGCCCTGAATCGTCTTCTCCCACTCCCTTTTGCATTAAAATAAACCATAAAATACATACTATTGATATAGAGGTGTAAGTGGGAGGTTGAGGGCAAAGAACAATGGATTTGAGAGCTAAATTAAGCCTACTGCGTCACACTGAGAAGAAATACTAATGAAGGAGGGGCTGAAGGGGATCAGAGTGATAGTGTGAAGAAGGTAGTTGCTGTGTATAAAAATCCTGCTCAAAGTGAGATAAAATGTGTGGAGGAGTTCTGGGGATGATGCAGGGTGGTTGAGTGAGTTGAAGGGGAAAGGTGAAAAAAACAAGGAAAATGGAGAAAACTTAAGCTACAGGGCAACACTTCCTTTGTCATGGCTTCAGAGGGGCAGACTAGAGTGTGCTGGAAGTAGTAAAGTGACAGACATAAACATAATGCCTAGCAGCATTACAAGGAACTTGTTAACTGTGTGGCTCCGGCTTGACAGAATGTGTAATCAAATACCCTACATATAGTACAAACAACTAACAAGAGAAATGAGGAAACCGTAGACAGGCCAAACAAATGTGAATAGTTTATGCTAGGATAGACTGAAGGGGATTAGCAAGGTGATAGGACATTTAGGCACTGAAAAATAAAGTCTTTTAGCCAGCTGGAAATAAGCATCAGCCTTGAACCAAATAGGGATGGCACACAAAATAATTCAAAGCAAACCCCATGTCTCCCACTCTGTCAGGTCTTCAGAGAAGGAAAGAGCCATCAACATGACTGCACGGAGGGAGAAGAACCAAACTGTCCCTTTTGAACCAAGTTATTTTAAGTGCTCCCATTGTCTGTGGCTTGTTTATAATTTATTTTTCTTTCCTGTGTGTCTGCCTTCCCCAAGTTATATAGTGAGCTCCAATTCACGTATTTATTTTAGACAATCTCCCCACGGTCAAAGCCTTATTGAAGGCACATCTCCGAGAAGCCGTCCCCAGTTAAAGCCCTCATTTCCTTTTCTCCAACTCCTTTCTTCATCACCCTGATTTGATTTGGTCCCTTTATTTGCACCCCACCCCCAGCCCCACAGCACTTAATTATATATCTATAATTTATTGATTTATATTAATGTCTGTTTCCCCCTCTAGACTGTACACTCGTGGTCAGGGGATGTGTCTGTCAACTCTGTTATACTCTTAAGCACTTACTACAGTGCTCTGCATAAAGTACGCACTCAATAAATGCAACTGATTGACCCCAGACGTAGTACAGTACTCAAGCAAAAGCAAGTATTTACTAAAGACCACTACCAAGCCACCATTACCAGAGCAAGCCACATATTGCAGCCCCATTCCATTCAGAACCAAAGGCAATGGAGTCCTTTTCACTTAAAAATAATGGGATGAACAAGCAAGGGAAGGATGAAATAAATAAGGTACTTTCTGGCCCCGTCTCAGTGCTTAATATAATTTTCTGTAAACAGGAAGAGCTCAATAAATATCATTTACAAACTGGAGAGGGAGACCACTAGTTCTCCATATCAAGCAAAGGCAGACAAGAGAAACAGACTTATGGATTTGGGTCAAACACAAATAAATATGTCCTATTAGTATCTGTCTCCCTAGCTACACGGTAAGCTCTTTGTGGACAGAGAACATGACTACCAACTTTGCTGTAGTGTAGTCTCCCAAGAGCTTAGAACAATGCTCTGTAAATGGTAAGTTCTCAATAAATACCACTGATTGACTAATTCCTGATATAAAAAGCTGTGGGGCAATGGAAAACATTAGGAGCGAAGTTGGGTAAAGCCTTTAAAATAGGATAGAGCAAAGGATGGGTTAGATGTTAGCGGAGGGTGGGACTAAATATCCTCTCCCAATCCCTTTCAGCACTATCACCCTTTGAACTTCATTCAATCGTATATATTGAGCTCTTACTGTGTGCAGAGCACTGTACTAAGCGCTTGGGAAGTACAAGTTGGCAACATATAGAGACGGTCCCTACCCAACAGTGGGGTAGAGCATTTATTGTGTGCAGATCACTATACTAAGCACTTCAAAGAGTACAACGGAGTTAGACACATTCCCTGCCCACGATGAGACTGTAAGTTCAGAGGGAGAAACAAGCATTAATATACAGATTTTATTATATTATAGCTTATAATAACTTATAGATACGAACACACATGCTGTTATCCAAGCACCTCTTGGATCATGTCTGGGCAGAAAAGTTCAAGGCCTGAAGCAGCATGGCTCAGTGGAAAGAGTATGGGCTTTGGAGTCAGAGGTCATGGGTTCAAATAATAATAATAATGGCATTTATTAAGCACTTACTATGTGCAAAGCACTGTTCTAAGTGCTGGGGAGCTTACAAGGTGATCAGGTTGTCCCCCGGGGGGCTCACAGTCTTCCTTTCCATTTTACAGATGAGGTAACTGAGGCACAGAGAAGTTAAGTAACTTGCCCAAAGTCACACAGCTGACAAGTGGCCGAGCTGGGATTAGAACCCATGACCTCTGACTCCAAAGCCTGTGCTCTTTCCACTGAGCCACACTGCTTCAAATTCCAGCTGGGCCACTTGTCAGCTGTGTGACTTTGGGCAAGTCACTTAACTTCCCTGGGCCTCAGTTCCCTCATCTGTAAAACGGGGATTAGGACTGTGAGCCCCCCATGGGACAACCTCATCACCTTTGTAACCTCCCCAGCACTTAGAACAGTGCTTTGCACATAGTATGCACTTAATAAATGCTATCATTATGAGGCCATTTTAAACTATGACTTCTTCCAGCTGGCTTGGTTTTGCTCCCTCTTTGCCCCCTTTAAAATCATTTGGGAACTATTTTTCCTGCTCAACTTCACCCACTGAGACCCCAGGTTTTCCCCCTAGAGCTTCCCGGAACGTGGACTAGTAAAGTGAGTTGGGGGAAAGAACCTGGAAGGAGGTCAGCCAGCGGGAGAATTAGGAGAAGTCACAACAGTGTAAATATCTCACTTCTGCAGACAGCATACCGTGATCTACCTTTGCTCCCTAATCCCCACTCAAAACAAACAGCTTCCCAGACAAAGTGAAAGTGAAAAGTTTTGCATTCTACCTTGCTCCGGGAGCTGCTGCTGCTGCTTCTAAACTGGGGGCGATTTTCAAGCCGTGGAGTGGCGTTGCTCACACAGCTGCACGTAATGAGAAACTCCCTTGCAGGTGTGTCACTGCCTCGGCCAGTCGGAGGAACCAAGAGGTGACTGCAGATGAAAGAGCACGAGGATCTTGATTACTCTTTTTGCCCCAGAGTTGTCATGCATACCATGGCTCAACACTTTTAAACCTGACCTTATCGCCCTGAGCTTTTGGGTCTCCTCTTTCCCCCCCAACGTGAACCTCTCCAGAAAAAACAATAGAGACACATTTCTCTGTAATGGGGGAGGAAGGGAAAAATCAAGGCAGGGCTCGAAGTCAATGAATGCAACAGGGTTAGGGGAGCCACAACCCTGTAAAAAAAATTAACTTTTTCTTGGTGGTAGGCGTTCCTCTGCCGGTATGTGGGAAGAGGAAAGTCTGAATGAGAGGTAGGGGCTCCTCTGCTGGTATGTGGGAAGAGGAAAGTCTGCTGAATGAGAGGTAGGGGCTTGAGTTGCTGATTTTCAAAGGGGCTGCTTGACAAAGGAGAAAAAACAAACCAAAACACGGGCTTCCCTCCTCCCCCGCAAATACTCCAACTGAGGAAAATGAAACCCCACAGTGGTTGAAGGGATTCAAAGCCTAAAATGTGAATGTCACTAGGTTTAAGGATAGGGAGGACAGCTTAGAATGCCAGGCTGTAAAAGGAAGTGAACTAGTTGTAAGTAATAATAAATATAATTTCCAGGTAAAGGGACCAGTCATCAGAACTTGCCTCCCCACTCTTGGGGCCAGGGGTCTGCCCAATTGCTCTGTTTTGCTTTCTGGAGATGGGGATGGAATAGCAACTGAATGCTATTCATATTTCAGTAGTTTGATTTCATAGCAATCACCTTTCTCAGTTAAAGGGACGTATCAAGGGTTAATTGCAAAGAGTAGGAAGCATTTTGAAGGAAGAAGGGAAAAACAAACTGGACTATTTCAGGACCATAGCTCTCAAGGCCAAAGCCTCCTATTATAATGGTGGTTCTAATTCCAAATCTACCACTCGTCTGCTGTGTGACCTTAGGCAAACCACCTAATTTCTCTGTGCCTCAGGTACCTCATCTGTAAAATGGGGATTGAGACTATGGGCCCCATGTGGAGCATGGATTATGTCCAACTTCATTAGCTTGTACTTACCCCAGTGTTTAGTACAATGCCTGGCATATTTGTAAGTGCTTAGCAAGTACCATAAAAATAAAATTCACCTGCAACAGCAGAGAGGTGGGGGTATTTTACTTGATCATTTTACCAAGATACAATTGACTACAAAAGGAAAGATATTAAAGGGAATCTCAAATTCCAGACTGACAGGGAGTGGAAAAAGAGTGGAAGATGGACTGAGGATAAACTGAGGACTGAGGGAAGGCAATCTTAAGGCACTCCCAGCTTGGGATCAATTTCTATAAAATGTTTTTTGAAAACTAAGAAAAAAGTTTGTGATACTACCTGCTACTTTGTAACGATGAGTGTCGTTATTTCTTCTCTAGAACAGTAATCCTTTTGCCCAGCATTTGGCCTGAAGATGCAATTTTTCCATATTCAATTATCACTACAAGATAGCACACCAAGGGATTGTTAGAATGGTCATTTAGTGGCACGGAAAGCAGTATCACAGGGAAAGGAAGGGCAAGGTAAGGAATCATCTCCATTCCCTGTAGAATGTTTAGAGGATGTGTTTAGAGCAGCACTTCCGAGCCTCCACATATACAGCTGCCTCAAAAATCATCGTGAAGAGGGTTATTAAAATACCATGCTTATCTCTTCAGTTGGACTGAACACTTGAACCGGTGGCTAGCTTTCTACTGAAAAAGGACTAGCCAATTTATTGGTTCTGTTGAGGCCTCTGGTACAGATGTTCCTACTAGGGAGTGAGTTTAGGTCTTACACAATATATCGCATAGACCCACCCATATAAAAATGGACACACACACGCCCACACAAATATCATTTACCCCCAGTTCACCTCCCACTTTCTGGGCTGGAACCCGACTCGATTTCCTTCTGTCAGGTGAGTTGGCAGTCCAATCTTTCCTGAAAAAGAATGTATTTCTTGCTGGGATGCCCAGGCTTACATTTGTCTGCCTTCTTTATCCATCTCGTCAAGACATTGATAGCCAGGCTCCTTTTCAATGGTTCATTTAGAGTTTGTAATAGAGGAAGAGCCCTGTTGCCAAAGTCCCAACTCCAAAGACATTAAATAATTAACTCCCAGCCCTTCTTTTGTGGGCCATATCTCTTCATCACCTAAAAATAGCTAGAGGCATTTTAGAAGTGTAACTAGGAAGCAGAAAGGTCAATTGTTGTATGTATGTATGTGCGTGTACTTTCTTTTTTAAAAAAAAAAATAAAGTTGCAGGGCAGTGGAACCCCTTTATATCTGTAACACTTTCCCATCTAGCTGTTTCTCAGTTCTTGAGCTGAACAGCGGCCATGTAAACAATCTACGTTGTTTAACTAGTCATAAATACCCACACCAGAGCCTCTCTGGAAATAAGACCATGTATGACTTGGGAAGAAAATACTTTTTCAATGGCAGCAATAAAAGGTAATTTTCTTTGAGTTACCTTAAACCCTTATTTCCCTAGCACTTAAAATGAAGCTGTAAACTGGAGTAACTTTTGTTTGCCAAGCAGGATGTGGAGGTTGGAATTAGTGTTTCTTTTCTCTTCTTTCCTTTAAGCTTGATGTGGGATGCATCACTAATCCCAGGAAGATGTTTTCAGGTCTAGCACGGCCCTCTTGTAAACATGTTAAAAACCAATGAAGAATGATGCATCGTTCTTCTGGGACATATTTATCTACTGAAAGGAATTAAGAGTCCACCTAACTACCCAGCTATTCCAGAGACTTGCTCAATATCTCTTGTCTTTTGTTCCTTCGAACCTCTCTGACTTAAAACTCTTCAGTATGGCAAGTCCAAAACTTTTTCAGCAATCCAGATATTATGCTCTTCCCTTTTTCAATTGTAGCCCACTGGGGAGTCATGGGATAGGAAGCTAGTGCCAGGCTTTTAAAGCACTGTAAGATTCAACTTGGAAACCGGAAGGCAACTTGTTCATCAGTGTAGAAACATCTGAGGTAATGGGAAACTCTAATTCTCACTCTTAACCTGCAGAGTCCTTGGAGGACTCCTCAAGAACGAGGAGCAAAGTGGAAATGGTACTCCCCGCACTTGTGAAGGGGCTTGGAGTTCTTCTCATCTCCCATGAAGTAGGGAAGAGTTTTGCTCTGCTCCACGGCCTGCACCGGAGTCCAGGGACAGGGACTCTGGGGCAGAGTCAAGAGTCTCTCACCTTCAGGGGGTTCAGGCAAGTATTACCCTAGCACCTTCAGTGAGGCAGTATTATTCTAAATTGGCAGAAGGTGATATTTCTGTAAACTGGGGGCTGGACTGGATGACCTCTTGAAGTCCCTTCCAGTTCTGATTCTTCTATCATTTCCAAAGTTGTCTAGCCCTATGGGACAACAGTAGGGTTGTTAATAGTGGGGTGGAGAAGCCTGAGCTCTGTCTGAAAGCCAGAAGCCCTGGGTGCCAGCCTCAGTTGGCACCAGAATTTCAGAAGACACCTAACCTTTCTGTACCTTAGTTTCTCCAACAGGAAAAAAAAAACCCCAAAACAACCAACCAACAAAAAGCAGTGCTTGCACCCACTGATGTCACAGGAATGTTTTCAGGAGGAAAGGACATCGTTTCTAATGGAGAAAGAAAAGTAGAAAGGATTATTTTTCTAGCAACACTAGTGAGGCACATTTATTTAGCTGGAGCCCTAGAATTTAAACGCTGATTGGATTTCTTCTCTCCCCCACCTCCCCCTCTCCATCCCCCTTAGCCTTACCTCCTTCCCTTCCCCGCAGCACCTGTATATATATATGTTTGTACGTATTTATTACTGTATTTATTTATTTATTTTACTTGTACATATTTATTCTACTTATTTTATTTTGTTAATATGTTTTGTTTTGTTCTCTGTCTCCCCCTTCTAGACTGTGAGCCCACTGTTGGGTAGGGACCGTCTCTATATGTTGCCAACTTGTACTTCTCAAGCGCTTAGTACAGTGCTCTGCACACGGTAAGCGCTCAATAAATATGATTGAATGAATGAATGAATGAGTTTCTCTCATTTAAGACACAGTAAGGTACGTGGTGAAAACTCAAACCAAGGCATACTGTTCCTATTGAAGTGAGAAGGCAAATGGGTACTTCAGCAATATCTTCCTTTCCCGTAACACAGTAAAAACATATGTTTATTAGTATCACACCCCTGATTACATGTCAGTTCTGCTAATTAAAGAAGGTTCTGCATCACTGGGTCCTCTCCTCTGGCAAGCAGCAGCTCCTCAAAGTAAAGGAGCTGGTCCACCTCAAAACAGTCACTGGCCCGTGGCACTAGTTTCTCCAGACAGGCTCGGATCTCATCTTCACTGGTGCTTTGTTGCCTTGCCCCCTTGAGATAACCATAGACCTTCTCAAATACTTCCGCTCCCAGCTTCTGGATGGCTGTTCTATAAATTAAAAAAAAAAAAAGAAGAAATTCTGCTCAGTCAATGAACAAGTGAGTTCAGTCGAATTAGTAGTAGTATACTGGTATGTATTGAGTACCTACTGAGTGCAGTACCCTGTATCAATCGATCAATCAATCAATCGTATTTATTGAGTGCTTACTGTGTGCAGAGCACTGGACTAAGCGCTTGGGAAGTACAAGTTGGCAACATATAGAGACAGTCCCTACCCAACAGTGGGCTCACAGTCTACAAGGGGGAGACAGAAAACAACACCAAACATACTAACAAAATAAAATAGAATAGATATGTACAAGTAAAATAAATAGAGTAATAAATAGAGTAATAAATATGTACAAATATATATACCAATATACCCTGTACTGAGTACTTGGGAAGTACAGAAGCAATCTTATTTACTTAACCCCACTTTTCCCAATTTTCCCAAATTGCACAATTTTCTCCTCTAAAGCCAATCTACTCACTGTGGCCCAGTATCATCTTTCTCACTGTCAACCATCCGCTCACCCCCTCTCCTGCCTTAGAACTCACTCTCCCTTTTTATCTGACAGACCATCATGTTCCCTACCTTCAAAGCCCTACTAAAATCACATCCTCAACCGGAAGCCTTCCCTAACTCTCCACTCCATTTTCCCTTCCTCTGTGTCACCTTTGCACACACGCATATATACAAACATACATGCAGATGAATATATACATATAGAGAAGCAGCGTGGCTCAGTGGAAAGAGCCTGGGCTTGGGACTCAGAGGTCATGGGTTCTAATTCCGACTTCACCACTTGTCTGCTGTGTGACTTTGGGCAAGTCACTTCACTTCTCTGTGCCTCAGTTACCTCATCTGTAAAATGGGGCTTAAGACAGTGAGCCCTACGTGGGACAACCTAATCACCTTGTATCCCCCCCAGCGCTTAGAACAGCGCTTAGCACATAGTAAGTACTTAACAAATGCCATTATTATTATTATATATACATATCTTTAAACTCAGTTGCTTCCCCCTACCTATAATTTATTTTGGGGGGATCTCTTGTTATATTGTAAATGCCTTGAGGGCAAGAATTATGTATACTTAACTACTGAACTCTCCCAACTGTTTAGTACTGTGCTCGCCACACAGTAAAGCACTCAAATACAATTGACTGAACAGAAGTACAAGACATACCCTGCCCACAAGGAGTTTACACTCTAACAGGGCACAGAATTACCCAATATTTATATATTTATATACACACACATATTCATTCATTCATTCAATTGTATTTACTGAGCGCTTACTGTGTGCAGAGCACTGTACTAAGCGCTTGGGATGTACAAGTTGGCAACATATAGAGACGGTCCCTACCCAACAGTGGGCTCACAGTCTAGAAGGGGGGAGATGAATATATATGTGTATACATGTACATATGCTGTGTGACTCTAGGCAAGTCACTTAACTTCTCTGTGCTTCAGTTACCTCATCTGTAAAATGGGAATTAAGATTGTGAGCCTCACATGGGACAACCTGATCAGCTTGTATCATCCCCAGTGCTTAGAACAGTGCTTTGCACATAGTAAGCACTTAACAAATACCAAAATTATCATTAAATATACTGCCAAAGGGTTAATATCAACAGAAGTGAAAATTGGTCAGGAAAAGCTTGTTGAGAAAGGTGGAGTTTCAGAAGAGCTTTGAAGGTAAGCAGGGCTGAGGTTTATGGTTAAAGTCCTTGAAGGGAAAGAGAAGAGAGGCCCCACGTAGTTCATTTTTACCAGAAATTGTGATGGGTCGTACAAAGCACCCAGTCCCAAGTAGCCATTATATATGGCTGCACCAGTCTGGAAAAGAACTACCGATGATACACTACACCAAAATAGTGTATGAAAGTGGAGAGGGACCCCAATGGGTAGCAGTGACCAATCAAGTGGTGTGGAAAGTTCCCATGGCTTAGCTCTACAGTATCCAAAATGAAGAAAATATTGCTTTCTTCTAGGTAACAGGCACACTCAAGATACAATTCAGTTGTCTGGCATGACCAAGGCTCATCTCTGTTTTAGGGGTTCAAACTACTCCTGACAGAACTAAGACGGAGAAAGGTATATTAAAGGAAGGCCAATTATGAACAGCTTGTGATGGGTCGTACTAAGCACCCAGTCCCAAGTAGCCATTATATATGGCTGCACCAGTCTGGAAAAGAACTACTGATGATACACTACACCAAAATAATGTATGAAAGTGGAGAGGGAGCCCAATGGGTAGCAGTGACCAATCAAATGGTGTGGAAAGTTCCCATGGCTTAGCTCTACAGTACCCAAAATGAAGAAAATATCGCTTTCTTCTAGGTAACAGGCACACTCAAGATACCATTCAGTTGTCTGGCATGACTAAGGCTCATCTCTGTTTTAGGGGTTCAAACTACTCCTGATAGAACTAAGACAGAGAAGGCCAATTATGAACAGCTAAAGAAGGGCACAATTAGTTACCTCATTAATATTAATAGCGGTATTTGTTAAGTGCTTCCTATGTGCTGCCATGCTCTTCCCCTTACATACCCCTGCAAAATTCCTGAGACTTTCTCCCCCTGTAGCTGAGAATGGTTCAGCAATTGAGGAGCAGCATGGCCTAGGAATCAGAGCACCTGTATTCTAATTCCTGCTCTGCTATTTGCCTGCTGTGTGACTTTGGATAAATCATCATCATCATCATCAATCGTATTTATTGAGCGCTTACTATGTGCAGAGCACTGTACTAAGCACTTGGGAAGTACAAATTGGCAACATATACAGTCCCTACCCAACAGTGGGCTTACCTTCTCTGTGCCTTAGTTTCCTCATCTGTAAACTGAGGATTAAGACTATGAGCCCCATGTGGGACATGGATTGTGTCCAACCTGATTAGCTTATATCTATCCCAGTGCTTGACACATAGTAAACACTTAACATAATAATGATAACAATAATAATAATAATGTAAGGGGGAAGATGTGAGACTGCTGGGGGAAAGAGGGAAGAAATTCGGCAGAGAAGTTAGAAAGGTTGGAGATACTCTGAGGATTTATCAGGTAAGAACTTGGTGTGAGGGAGCTTGAAATGCCTTTTTTTTTCATTTTTGGATGTTTTACATACATGTAACAACTGTCTCAAGAAGGAGCTTCAGGAAAATACACTTCAAACTACTTTTTTCTTCTTCACTACATACAGAGAATGAGACTTAAAAATGGAGTGTCTGCTTTTTTATGTAACTGTATTTACAAGTATGAGATACACTGTGAAAACAAAGACAAGCTAGACATACTTTTAAAGAGTCTAAATAATTACATATATATGTATATATGTTTATATATATACATATATATATATAAATGATGATGATAACGGTATTTATTAAGTGCTACGTGCCAGGCACTGTATTAAGCACGGGGGTGGATACAAGTCAATCAGTCTCACAGTCTTGATCCCCATTTTCCAGATAAGGTAGCTGAGGCTCAGAGAAGTTACTTGCCCAAGTTTACACAGTAGACATAGCTCTCCTTCTTATGAAGTCTAAATCATTTCCCGTATATACAGCTGTCCTTCATATGAGCCTCACATTACACAGAGACTGTCCAAGCAGATGATCTTGGATCTACTCTAGCACTTAGCAGTGAATAAGTGCTTAATAAATACCACCGAAATAGTTATTACTATTGTTACACCACTAGTGGTGAAACTCACCCATAAGTGTGTGTGTGACTTGAAAAGCCAATAAAGAACCATAGTTCCAGCCAAATTGCACAAACAAAAAGGCTTAAAACCCAAAATGTGTTGTCAGGTTTGATGGTTGCAGTGCTTAGCACCGTTTTCACTTTTGCCTCCTGGTTTCTTGTTCCATAAAATGACTTTTCTCACAAAAGTCACTCCCTTTCTTGCCAGCACTTCACCACACAGGTTTATTTATCCTCAGCAACCGACTGCCAGTTTTCAGCTCAGATGCAGCCTGGTCTGAGGCTTTGTTTTGCTGAGTCCTTAAAATGTTTCCTCTGTCCTTATCACTTTTAAAAAAGCTAAAATATGACAGATTCATGGCTGAGGGCAAACTATTACGTTGTTTTGTACCTCTAGAGAAACTAAACAGCATTTAACTTTTAACTCTTCCAAAGTTGAACTGTTAGTATTAAAGGGAAGAGAACCCCAAATTTACCACTCACAGCAACATCTAGGTAAATACAAAGGTGACTGGATCTCTGGATGAAGTCCTCTACCATCCCCTGACAGACACATAAGAAACACCTCAACTATTTTTTAAGCTATTTAACACAAATCACAATTATGTTCTCTCCTAAGTCACTGTTGTATTGTACTCTGCCAAATAATACAGTACTCTGCACAAAATAAGGGATCAATAAATACCACTGATTGACTTAGTAAGGTATTGTTGAATATGTTCACGGAGGGGAAGTTGCCATTGCTATTTTTCAGTCCTGTACTATTGAGGTTCTTTTTATCACTTTTTTCCATTGATTGACTTAGTAAGGAACTGTTGAATATGTTGAATAGATAAGTAGCATGGCCTAGTGGAAAGAGCATGGACTTGGGAGTAAGAGGACTTGGGTTCTAATTCCAGCTATGCCA
This sequence comes from Tachyglossus aculeatus, assembly GCF_015852505.1. Lineage (NCBI taxonomy): Eukaryota > Metazoa > Chordata > Mammalia > Monotremata > Tachyglossidae > Tachyglossus > Tachyglossus aculeatus. Next base: position 34,955,589 of record NC_052067.1, on the reverse strand, counting down.
ATTGTTTGCAGTGTGACCTTAGGCAAGTCATTTTCCTTTCCTGTGCCTCAGATTCCTCAACTGTAAAATTAGGGTTCCCCCTGTTCCCCCTCCTACTTATCTTTTGAGTCCTGTGTGGGAAAGGGACTGTGTCTAACCTGATTAACTTGCATCTTCCTCAGCACTTAGAACAGTACTTGGCACATAGTAAGTGTTTAACACAATGATAATAATAATAATAATAATGTGTGGCTAAGGAGGTAGGGATAAGTCTTTTCCACTTCGTTTTAAAAATCAGGTGAAAGCCGAAAAACAAAACAAAGAACACATACAGTTGTCCTTCATACAGCTAGACAGGCCAGAGCTGGAAAACAGAAGTAGCATCTGAACAGAGTGTTTTCAACCATTTGATCCAGGAGCTGGCTTGTCTACGAAGGAATTTTATGTGGGAATTTTCTCAGCATATATCAATCATACTTGAAATAAATCGTATTTATTGAGCACTTACTGGGTGCAGAGTGCAACTGTCTCTTCCTTAGTAAAAGTTAAAGTACTTGCTGAGCCTCTTTGCTCTCTCCTTTTTTATTCCCAAGTACACCTTGAAGAACTTTTCAATAACAATGAAATTTGCAAGGTGCTTTTTAAATTCCCTTTTGGTCCATCTAATTTCCTATATGAACTTTAACCTGCCATTTTTTCAATTCTCATTCAGATGAGCTTGCCATCCAGTGCTTAGAACAGTGCTTTGCACATAGTAAGCGCTAAATAAATGCCATTATTATTATTTTAAAAGACTGCCATTTTCATTTTAATGACCTCTTTAACTTGGCCATTTAGGAATGCTTGATTTATGTTTGATTGCCTATTTTTTTTTTCATTTGGGACAAAGTCCCTGAACCTCTAAAGGGACGTTTAAAGAACCTCCAGTCTTCTTGTAGGCTTTTTGTTTTTATAGCTAATTTCTTTCTAATTTTCCTCCATGTTTGAAATCTGTCAGAATTTCCCCCTTCTAAAATAATAATCGAGCAGCAATTGTTTTTACCTTTCATTCCTAAAAATGAAGTTAAATTTAGTTGTGTTTTTACTATTTCAAAGTGGTTCTCCCTCACACTTCATTGCATCAGGAAGGATCCTCAACTCAGAATTCAATCTAGTTTATTCTCTTTCCCTATGGATTCTAGGACTAATTTTTCCAGAAAATCATCTTCTATCCAGTCCCCAAACCTTACCTTTCACACTGTCCTGATGAGTTATTCAGTCAGTCTATTTCAGGATAATAGACTGATAATAATACTGACTCCACTTGTGAAGCTTCCCCAATCTCATCTAACATTTCTTGTTCATTCTCCTAGTTCTAGTCAGGTGGTTTATAATCCTCCTACAATATTTTTGTTGTTTAAATCATGGTTTTTAATCACAAAAAGTTCATGGTACTCCTGATATCTGCCAAGACTTTTTTGGTTTCAACTGCTCATATTCCCTACACTTCCAACTGCCTCCCACCCCCACATAGAGCGTATAATTAATAACTGTGCTATTTGTTAAGCACTTACTATGTGCCAAGCACTGTTCTAAGCTTGGGAGTAGAAAAAGTTAATCAGGTTGGATACTGTCTTTGTCCCACATGGTGGCTCACAGTCTAAGTAAGAGGGAGTAGGATTTAGTCCCCATTTTACAATAAATATGACAATGAATGAATGAGGTAACTGAGGCAGAGAAAAGTTAAGTGACTTGTCCAAGGTCATACAGCAGACATGTGGCAGAGCTGGGATTAGATCCCAGGTCTTCTAACTCCCAGGGCCTTGCTCTTTCCACCAGGCCAAGCTGCTTCTCATATAGTCCAGTATAGTCTGCCAGCCCTTCTTTTCAATTTACTAATCTTATATTTTAGGTTTCTGTACCTTCGGTTCACAATTACAGGCAATGTTTCTGATAGACTAGTGGTAGAAAATGATTTAGGGCTATCCCTTGGGAAACTTTTCCAACTCAACAAACTAGAAACATCACCTAAAATCATCAAATCAAAAAGGCTGAAAGTTGAAGTCTTTGATGAGGAGGTTGACAGTAGTCCAGTTGTAATATGAACACTTGAACCAGGATGGTGGTTATTTGGATGGAGAGGCAGGGGTGTATCTGGGAATGTTTCTGAGGAAGAGTCGGCAGGACTTAGCGGTTGACTGCATATAAATTCTGAAGGATGGGGAGGAGTTGAGGGTGACACAAAGGTTGCAGGCTTCTGGAACACGGTCCTTTTTATTGTCAGAGATGGGAAAGTTGGATGGAGGAGAAGGTTGAAGAGTGAAGATCAGAATTGCAGTTTCGGTCACGTTGGGTTTGAAACCCTGGCGCGACACACATCTGAGATTTCCTGGAAGTATGAAGAAATGCAGGATAGGATAATTAGGGACAGGTCAGGGCTCGAATGGTAGACTTGGGAGTCATCTACATAGAGATGGTAGCTGAAAAGAAGTCAGTGGATAAGTCTAGAGCAATAAGAGTAAGAGCTTTATAGATACCCACCGTTAGGATGTGCGAGGTGGAATAGGAACCAGTAGAAGAACCGGAGAAGAAGAACAGTGTGTATAAGCATTAGCTACACAAACTACTTAGGAAACCCACACTGGGCAGGTTAGCAATTGGACCTGAGCTTTGCAGCTATCTTTTATTTCTGCTATTCTGCATAAAAAATAGGTCAACCCTTCCATAAACCCATACACCCATACAACCATTCACTTTACGAAGAGAGAGAAATGATGGATGCCAAGAAGCTGTCTTAAAAATACCACAGTGTGAATTTATTCTGACACATGGAAAGTAAACTGTAATATTCTGCCAATGATATCTTCTGGAGTTTATGGAATTTGCAAATAGAAAACTCTATTTAAAGGAAATACATTGGTGCTACCCAACAGCCTACGCATGTTCTTAGTGATGCCTGGTTTCAGCACTTCTCTCTGCTTTTTGATAAAACAAGATAAGATGAAAGAGATATTATGAAAATATTGTTAGCTGGAAAAGAATCACAGTGAGGACTTGACATCTTAGTATTTTTTTTTTCTTTCATTTCCTCTTCTGATCCATCCCTTTCCTTCCAGTTAGCTACTGGACTCAAGGGGCTCACTTCTAGTGGTAGAAAAATCTGTGAAGGACCTCCAGTAGGGAGAAGATGGATCTTTCTTAACTAGCTTAGATGTCTCAGGCTAGCTTTCTGACCACACAAAGTCAATCAAATTACAAGATCATCTGATCTTCTAAATCCTAATTCCTAAGTTAAAACACTTCTCGAAACATCAAGCCATTTTCGGAACCAGAGCCACAAAGGTATCATTTAGGTCACTTTGGCACCTCTGGGGGGCTGAAAACATTAGCTTGGCTTCTTGAGTGTGTAATTCACTCATGATGAAGGCCATTATATTATCCAGCCAACTCTTGTGTATCAAATACCAAATACACACAATTTTAGATTAAAATTGTCTAAATTTTAATTAATTTAATTTAATTTTAATTTAGACAATTAAAATTGTCTAAAATTGCCCCATTAGACTAAAAACTGCTTGGGGGTAGAGTCCATGTTGTCTTCTTTTATTGCATGTTTCCAAACACCTAGTACACTAGAGAAGAAGCGTGATCTAGCCGAAGACGTCCGGAACTGGGAGTCAGAAGGACCTGGATTCTAATCCTGACACTAACACTTGTCTGCTGTGTGTGACCTTGGGCAAGTCACTTCATTTCTCTGTGCCTCAGTTACCTCGTCTGTAAAATGGGAATTAAGGCTCTGAGCCCAGTGTGGGACATGGACCGTGTCCAACCTGATTAGCTCGATCTACCCCAGCATTTAATACAGTCCCTGGCATATAGTAAACACTTAACAAATACCATAAAAAACCCACTGTGCTATAAATCACTTTTGCACACATTTGAGGTTTTAATATATGCATTCAAGTGTTCACTGCTCCCTTTGTGACCCCTAAATCTGGTGGTGGGAGGCACATAGAAAATAACTTGCCTTCCAAGGAAATATGGAAATGAAAGTGGGGAGGGAAAGCCTGGATCCCATTTTGGAGGAATGGAAGGGATAGAAGCCAGATTGGAGGGGGTCCAGGAGAAAGTTGAAGTTGAGGAATTTGAGGCAGCGAATGTAGACAACTCACTCTAGGTGTCTAGAAAGGAAGGGTAGGAGGGAGGAAGGGTGCTAACTGGAGGAGGCAGTGGGGTCAAGAGAGGGTTTTTTACGTTGGGGGAGACGTGGGCATGTTTGAAGGCAGAGGGGAAAAAGCCGTTGGTGAGTCCAGGGTGATATCTAGGTTTCTCTGAAAATCACCTCTGGGTCAGAAATGGGATTCAGTTAGCCCTTGCTTTACAGGAGACCCCAAAAATTGGCTTGAAAATTGCTTGCTATATAGTGATCAGATTCCAGGATTTCTTTGATAGAAGCTAAAAAGTTTGAGACCCGTGTAACTATAAACATATATACTTGTCCATAGTTGAAGGTGACACCAATATGTTGAAGTTTATCTGCAAAAGTGAAGCCGAAAAGGCGAACCTAGGACCCAGAGTTCCAGGCTCCATAAGGCTCAAACAAAGATTAGCTCTTTTTGTACTGTTGTGTTTATTGTTTGTAATCTCTTCTGCTGCCATTACCTCTTGGTCTTATAATTCTCTCGAGTCTTCTGCTCGAAAACAGCCACTACTTTCTTGATTAGAACCGGTCTGGTCTGGTCTGCCAGCCATAGTTATATCCCTTAGTTACAGGTGTGAAATTGTTTGAGTGTGCTTTATTGTGTTCTTTAAAAACTTTTCTTCTACTCCCCTAGGCTTGGGGTGTCCCCTTGTAGCTCACCATTCAACAGCTGTTTGGGTGTCCTAAGGTCATTCTATTTCCCCAGGCCCACCCTCTTTCCTTTTCTGCAATCTCGCATTTTCTCCTGCCTTTAGGACATCTCTACCTGGATGTCCCACAAGCAACTCAAACTAAACATGTCCAAAACTGAACTCCTTATCTTCCCACCCAAAGCTTGTCCTCCCCCTGTCTTTCCCATCACCGTAGTCGATACAAGCCCATAACCTTGGCGTTGTCCTTTATTCATCTCTCTCATTCCTCCCACATATTCAACCTGTCACCAAATCCTGTTGGTTCTATCTTCACAACACTGATAAAATCTGCTCTTTCGTCTCCATTAAAACTGCAACCACACTGATCCAGGCACCTATATGATCCCACCTTGATTATATTTGCCTCCTCGCCTACTTTCCTACCTCCTCTCCTCTCGACTCCAGTCTACACTTCACTCTGCTGCAAGGATCATTTTTCTTAAAAAAAGTTCAGTCCATGCCTCCCCACTCCTTAAGAACTTCCCAACCACCTCCACATTTTTTATGGTATTTGTTAGGCACTTATAATATGCCAGGCATGGCAACCACTGGAGTAGATACAAGTAATTCAGGTTGGGCACGATCCCTGTCCCACATGGGGCTCATAGTCTATTAGGAGGGGGAACAGATGCTAAATCCCCACTTTACAGTTGAGGAAACCGAGGTACAGATGAACTAAGTGCCCTGCCCAAGGTCACATAGCAGGAAAGTGGTAGAGTCAGGATTAGACCTCCCTTCTCTCCTTCTACTGCCCAGCCCGCACCCTCCGCTCCTCCACCACTAATCTCCTCACTGTACCTCGCTCTCGCCTGTCCCGCCATCGACCCCCGGCCCACGTCATCCCCCGGGCCTGGAATGCCCTCCCTCTGCCCATCCGCCAAGCCAGCTCTCTTCCTCCCTTCAAGGCCCTGCTGAGAGCTCACCTCCTCCAGGAGGCCTTTCCAGACTGAGCCCCTTCTTTCCTCTCCCCCTCGTCCCCCTCTCCATCCCCCCATCTTGCCTCCTTCCCTTCCCCACAGCACCTGTATATATGTATATATGGTTGTACATATTTATGACTCTATTTATTTATTTATTTATTTATTTTACTTGTACATTTCTATCCTACTTGTTTTGTTTTGTTGGTATGTTTGGTTCTGTTCTCTGTCTCCCCCTTTTAGACTGTGAGCCCACTGTTGGGTAGGGACTGTCTCTATGTGATGCCAATTTGTACTTCCCAAGCGCTTAGTACAGTGCTCTGCACATAGTAAGCGCTCAATAAATACGATTGATTGATTGATTGATTGATTAGAACCCAGGTCCTCTGATTCCCAGGCCTGTGATCCAGTGCTTAAAACAATGCTTTGCACATAGTAAGTGCTTAACAAATACCATCATCATTATTATTATTATCTTTCCCCTGGGACACACTGCTTCTCATCTGAGTAATAACTGTCTAAGAGAACATTCCTGTGACTCAGACAGTTGAAATATGACCCGTTTTTGGCCTACTGATAGCTTTGCTCTGTGTCCCAGTGGATGGCAACTACTACAGTGACACTACTCAGATAGTTGCATGTATGCTAAATATGGCAGAAATCAGCACCTGTGGAAATTTTTAGTGGCATGTCCATTTTCTCCCCTCACCCAAAAACAAGCAACAACATCTTTTGAGACACACACACACACACACACACACACACACACAGAGATAAACACACACATGAAAGAAAGAGGTGTTTTCAACAATCTTTTTGAAATACGGTATAATGTTTCCCTCAGCAAAGTGAAACTCAATAAAGGTCCAATGCACACGTGTGAAGTGCCAAGGCTTAAGAAAATGAAATAAAATGGAAGTGCACATGTAGTTCTGGCCAGTACCAAGATTTTCATCAGGGTGTTTGGTAAGAGCAGTAACTGATACCTAATATGGAAGGAAAATCAGAATAGAAAATCAGGATGTTGGGTAACTAAAATAAATAAATATATATATATATGTATATATATATATATTTCTTGCTTTGTATTATTTTTCTTTTGTTTTTACAGATTCAGAGTTCAGAACTTGGGAATATTTGCCTATTGGATATGAGCTCTCAAGATTGTGAGCTTCTTGTGGGCAGGGGATATGTCTACCAACTCTACTGTATTGAATTTGCCCAAGTGCTTAGGACAGTGCTGCACACAGTAAGCACTCACCAAATACCCGTGATAGATTGATGTGCTATGAGAAACCAAATCTGACTGAAGGAATAAAAGGGGAAAACACAATAAGTGAAATGAATGATCAAGTGCTGAAATTCCTCTCCCTAACTGGGACAAAGAATTCAAGATTTCACTACAATTTTGAAAAAAGAAAAATGCAAAGGAGTAAACTGGCAAAATTGGTAAAAAGTGCTGACCAGAAAAACATATTTGTAAAAGAGGCATTTAACAGTTCTCCAGAGAAAATACTGCAAAAACATGGACGGATGCTCTGAAGCTATCACTGAATAACTTTTGTTCTATATTAGGGTGGCTAATATAGAACAAGAATTGTCATGCCAGCAATCCAAACTCTAGTTAAATACTGTACCAATCTAGTTTCTCCAACTTCAGATGCTGGTGTGTTGGATCCAGACATTGTGCTGCTTCCCAAAAAGCTTCCAAAGCTTATCCCTGTGCAGGTTTATGTCTCTGCTATATCACCTGAGTGACAATCTGCAAACCTGTATTCCCTTATTGTCTAACCTATGTCAGCAACTGGCTGGCCAAAACTTGGGGATGATTTGAGCTGTGGGGAAAAAGGGAAATTATTAATATTAGCATTTTCTCAGTACCATCCTGTGTAGTTGAAAGGCTATTGGACTGGAGGGGAGAAGAAGACTGTTTATTTCTGGTTCTGTCACTGATTCCCTTGGTGACACTGGGTAAATCACTAAAGATAGCTAAGGCTCATTTTCCTCAAATACAAAATGAGATGATAATATCACCCCTATCATCTAGCATGGCCTGTTGTGAGAAGGTGGGAGCACATATTTATATATGAAAATACATTCACCAGTTTTTCCTGCAGGAAGAGAGACAGAGAGAGAGAGTTTTCAAACTCAAAGGAGGAGACAGAAAAAGGGCACAAACAGAGAGGACAGAAAAAATACTTTAACAGAGCAGCCTAGTTGGCAGAAATGAGAAGAGAGATCACTCTATGAAGACAGGCATACCAAGAGGAATTTTTGAAAACAGGGCAAATACATCAAGGGAGCATCTTTATATGCAAATCATCATCATCATCATCATCAATCGTATTTATTGAGCGCTGACTATGTGCAGAGCACTGTACTAAGCGCTTGGGAAGTACAAATTGGCAACATATAGAGACAGTCCCTACCCAACAGTGGGCTCACAGTCTAAAAGGGGGAGACAGAGAACAAAACCAAACATACTAACAAGATAAAATAGAATAGATATGTACAAACAAAATAAATAAATAAATAAATAGAGTAAAAAATATGTACAAACATATATCCATATATACAGGTGCTGTGGGGAAGGGAAGGAGGTAAGATGGGGGGGATGGAGAGGGGGACGAGGGGGGGAGGAAGGAAGGGGCTCAGTCTGGGAAGGCCTCCTGGAGGAGGTGAGCTCTCAGCAGGGCCTTGAAGGGAGGAAGAGAGCTAGCTTGGCGGATGGGCAGAGGGAGGGCATTCCAGGCCCGGGGGATGACGTGGGCCGGGGGTCGATGGCGGGACAGGCGAGAGCGAGGTACGGTGAGGAGGTCAGCGGTGGAGGAGCGGAGGGTGCGGACTGGGCTGTAGAAGGAGAGAAGGGAGGTGAGGTAGGAGGGGGCGAGGTGATGGACGGCCTTGGAGCCCAGGGTGAGGAGTTTCTGCCTGATAAGATATTCTGCAAATAAGGTGAAAGTGTCAGCCTTGCATCTGTCTTTTCAGCCACATCCATCTTAACGACTAGGATTTCAGATCAATAGTATCCTCTCTGAAAATGAAGACACAATGTGCATAAATAAATGTGTGTGTAGATTACAACATCAACTAATCAGTGGTAATCACAGTCTTCTAGCCTGTGAGCCCCTTCTAGACTGTGAGCCCACTGCTGGGTAGGGACCATCTCTATATGTTGCCGACTTGTACTTCCCAAGCGCTTAGTACAGTGCTCTGCACACAGTAAGCGCCCAATAAATACGATTGATTGATTGATTGGTATTACCTGAGTGCTTAACAGCATTAGCAGAACTGTTCCCTGCTCACACAATATTTCATTACCTGCAGCAAAAATATATAAGGAGATTTGTGAGTACTCAAAGTCGGATGCTATGTATATGTTGGTCAAGATTTATATTTATATATGTATTTATAGAATAGTTTTTGTTAAAACGTGTTTATAATTTCTCTTAAAGACCTCCTGATATATACTTGGTAAGTGAGAAGTCAGTGAGGTCAGAGTTTGGGGTCAGACTTGGGGAGCACTAGCATTATCTGGGACTCTCTTCTCCACCCCCATGAGAAAGGGGAACCAGATCAAAGATCCTGGGAGATTACATTTGATTTACATTCTGGGAAGAACAGGAATTGGACCTTGAGACTTTCTGTTGAATCACAAAGAACATTCATGCTGCTTTCATGAGAAGTTCACTGCCTTTTCAATTTATGAATCGTAAAAATAAATGATTATGATTTCCTTCTGGTTCTCTCCCATTAAACACGGTATCATAAAATATGGCTGCCCCAAAGATTTCCTTGCTAAATTTAATTTTTCAGAAGCCAATCTCATTGTAGCTTGGATGAAGCAGGACAGAAGCAGAAATGTAATTCATAATCAAACAAAATGAGAAAAATTAAATTCACAGAGGAAATCATCAAAGGTTCTTCAAGAAAAAAAATTCTGAATAATTTATAATGGGAAGGAGGGTTTTTTTAATTTTGAAACAACAGGGTTTGTTTGGCTCATAATGCATGGAGATAAAGAGAAGGCTGTTAATTATCGAGCTGAGATCACCGGGAAAATCCATGAATTTCAGACAGAACAACACCAGGAAGCTTGTAACACAGAAAGCTGCATTGCAAAGAAATGTAAAATTGGTGGTTTACAGAACAGAGGACCTGGATGGGATTTACTGAGTTCTAAAAGAAACATGCAAAAACCTAGAGGAACAGAATCTTAAGGCTGTATCTGCCTTGGCTTCTGGGTTCAGTCGAATTTAATTTTCATTACATTACAGTTAAATTAAAACTTTTCCATGTAAATTCAGAATGCTTATTTTTCACCATGCCTCTTAAATAAATCCACAATTCCATTAGTACAGCAACTCCTTTGACGACCACAGACAATTCACTAATAGAAAGCCTCGGGAAGTCTTAAGTTTAGCTGAGAAATGTATTCCCTGCGAGAGGAGGCAAATGTTTTATAAGCCTTAGGAGAGAGAGAGACAGCTGAGGAAAAAAAAATCAATATCATTATTCTCCAGTGAATTTCATTAACTGGCTAAAATGAATTTGCAAAACGATAATTGAAGCTGACACCTGCTCTTGAAAAGAGGTTTATGAGTCAAGGGCTAGCTGTACTTCTGCACCTGCTGTAGGGGTAGGACTTGATCTGAAAGTGATAAAACTCTCAAGTTGAAAGGATGTAGCTGTCTGCTGTGCACTAGAGCTTGCGGAGGAAAATCACTCATTTAAACTGTTCCTGCCATATGATTATAGATCTCTGGATTGGTATGTACAGGAATCAACAACTATTTTAGCTTCCTCTCAACGACACTCCCCAGGCTGATACTTTGCATAAAGCTGTCTTTTCTTACCACCATGAGTGATCAAAGTCCCATAGATGTTAGTGAAAACAGTGATATTCATTCATTCATTCGTTCAATTGTATTTATTGAGCGCTTACTGTGTGCAAAGCACTGTACTAAGCGCTTGGAAAGTATAAGTTGGCAACAGATAGAGACGGTCCCTACCCAACAGCGGGCTGTGATGAAGCACAAAAGCCCCTGACTAGAAATAATCTTGGCCTCGGGAAGAAACTTGGAAAGCTTTGTATGGTGGATGTGAACTCTTTAGCTTCTATTACCCCTTGGAAGAAGCTGGGGTAGGTAAGTTGTTATTCTTATTTTAATAGATGGGAAAACTGAGGCCCAGAGAGGTCAATTGACTAACTCAAGGTCCCAGAGGGAATCTGTTGTACAAAAATGTGGGGCTAGAATCCAGATTTGCTGGTTTCTACATACTACTACTAATAATAACGGTAGCATTTATTAAGCATTTACTGTGTACAAAGCACTGTTCTAAGCGCTGGGGCGGTTACAAGGTGATCAGGTTGTCCCACGGGGGGCTCACAGTCTTCATCCCCATTTTACAGACGAGGGAACTGAGGCCCAGAGATGTGAAGTGAGTTGCCCAAAGTCACACAGCTGGCAATTGGCAGAGCTGGGATTTGAACCCCTGACCTCAGACTCCAAAGCCCGTACTCTTTCCACTGAGCCACGCTGCTTCTCTAAAGTAAGCTTTCATTCCCTGATTCACACTGTGTCTAGGTAGAAGGGTGAATTGAAAAGCTATCACAACAATGCCAGGACAAGTGGTCAGAACTGTTGGATTTTCTCAGGTCCAAGACTGCATCCAACAATTCTGGCCGGTATTAATCAATACAGCCAATCTGATAACTTTCCTTGGGCCTAGAAGTCTTTACCTTAGTAAAGTGCATTCCCCTACTCATCTTTTCCAATCTGCATTTACCCAGAATAACTTGATAAACATAGTTTATTAGCTCAACTCTACAAACATTGCAATGCTCCAAAGCTAATGAGATGGTAAGAGCTAACCAAATCTGCTCTGCCCAGGGAAGAAGGAGGACTGGGGGCTGATGGCTGGAGCAGGACAGGAGAGGGAGTTTTAAGTTTCTAAAATGTGGATGCTCAACTTGCTTTTCATTAGAAATGGTTAATTTGCCCAAATGCAAAATTCCAATACCTCTAACCCCCTCCCCGCCAGCTCCCAGCTCCAGAATCTTCCCTCCTCATCCACCTGAATTTTCAAATTCATAAGGATGAGTGAGGCGGTGATTGTGAAAAATCATTTTTTGAACCAGCTGAGGACGGAACAAGGATTGAGGCTTAAACTACAGTAGGAGGAATTTCTTGGTGGTCCTTACTGTGAGACAAGGCAATATTTTTCTAAGGTAAGTTCTCTCCATTCTAAAACGGGTAGTTGACTACCTTCCCGAGACAGTGATCAAGCTACTCCTGTCAACAGGCTGGAGGCTGGACGGGATCACTGGTTCCCTCCTGGAGGTGCTGAGAGCACTGCAGTGTGGTTTGGTAATCTCCCCGGTGTGCCCCAATAATCCGGGGACTCCATCATATATGATTTCAGGGCACTCTGGCAGGTGCACTTCCACTCTTGAGAACATGCCCCTATGTAAGCACTCGATTACATCCAAGGTGGTGGCTCCTGCCAAAGGGAACCTTGGTATACTGGACGAGTGATGAAATGGCATAAATCGTGCTCAGCCACAAAAAGCTGAGCTAATATTGTTTTTTAGTTCTCTGGAGGGGAGTGGGAGACAATCACATTACTTTTAACCTTATGATAATGTAGTAGAGAATAGAACAGTGTCCGCCCCACCACTCCCACGAAAGGGAAACAAAGCTTCTTCCTTTGTTGGAGTGGGGCAGAACGATTCCCTTTCCTGATTCATCATCCCTATTTGGATTGTATAATAACCCAGGACATTAAAAACATGTCTCTGAATTGGAATCTATTAACTTAAATCAAAGACTTTGTGGATCATGAGCTTATGAGAATAATACAAATCAAAAACCCTCTAAAGTAGCCCTTGGAGAACAAAACAAGGGCAAAAAATAGCATTCATCTCACACAGGAACAGTTCTCGCCAACTAACTATTCATTTCCATGACACCTATCACCATAGAGAAGTGGGGAGAAAAACCCAACTGGGGAATTTGTTTCTTTGTTTTTTACAATGAACGATGAGCAGGATGCTAGATTTGAAAGCATTCAGGAAGCCTGACCTCTAACTGGAGGAAGGCTTATATTAACCAAGTTCCAATATAAAGATCATGAGAGTAGTTATAAATGAAACAAAGTGGACAAATCAAACAATAGTAAATAAATAGGTAAGGGCCTAAGGTACAGAGGTGGGTGTTGGGTGGGCACAACCAGAGTGGGTTAATTAATCAGAGTCTGTTGCTCCTTATCGGTTAATGACATGGGTTTTCTTCATCCCTCGTTTGCTTCGAGAGTGGACTTTCTGAAGAGCTTCCTAGAAAAAGCCTGAGAGGTGGATTTATATATGACCCCGGGAAACCATTACTTATAAAATTTAACTTTCTTCAAGAAGTTGGAAATGTATTTTTAAAACTTCTCTTTTTTCCCCCTCCATGAATAATTTGGAAGAATACTCCAGCTGGGGAGATGTTCATCAATGGAAACAGGGTAGACAGCATAACAAATAGAAGCACTGTCAGTTAAGAGGTGAGAGAAGAACCATCTTTCACTTCAACTTTAAATGACAATGTTGATACATCTGTCAGATGCTTTATCTTCCTCAGTGGATCAAAGGTTAGGCAAGTGCTCTCGAAAGAAAACATTTTAATAGGGTCAAAACATTATGAAACAATTTAAGTTTTGGAAATAATCCAGCAATAATGCCTCGTTCATAATAGAGCAAACCATTACCACCATTTCATATTAAATGCAGCAGTTGTAGGAGGGAAAAAAAAGGAGATGGATATTCATGTTTCAGGCACAAAATTAGACATTAACTGAAAAAGCTTCAGCTGTTGCCCTGAATATAAGACTGCAGCTTGCATCCTTCTGCAGTTGCTTTTTAGTTTCCTTTTCATTATTCCTATTTCATTTCCTTCTTTACAGAAGTAGTGATCATTCCTGCAAAAGTCAGGGCCTTGAGGTCACCGGGACTCCTAGCTAGTGTAGAAGCACGTCCACCCAACCCTCTAGAAGTGAGGATGCAGTCCAGGGCCAGTCAAGGTGGAGGGCTCCTAGTTCCAAGATGAGAAAAGGGAGGTGGTGTTTACAGAATAGTGAAGTATGTCCATCCTTAATCCAGTTCCCCAAGTTGAGCCCTGAAAACACTGAGCTCACCTCCTCCAGGAGGCCTTCCCAGACTGAGCCCCTTCCTTCCTCTTCCCCTCGTCCCCCTCTCCAACCCCCCATCTTACCTCCTTCCCTTCCCCACAGCACCTGTATATATGAATAGATGTTTGTACATATTTATTACTCTATTTATTTATTTATTTATTTTACTTGTACATATCTATTCTATTTATTTTATTCTGTTAGTATGTTTGGTTTTGTTCTCTGTCTCCCCCTTTTAGACTGAGAGCCCACTGTTGGGTAGGGACTGTCTCTATACGTTGCCAACTTGTACTTCCCAAGCGCTTATTACAGTGCTCTGCACACAGTAAGCGCTCAATAAATACGATTGATGATGATGATGATGGTGCCAAGGCAGACTTGATTACATGTTGGGTGATTGTGCTTTTCACTATGAGTTGGTGGGGGCTTCCGAGGGCACGTGTTCTGAGACAATTGCCTTAATTACCATAGCCTAAGTCCATCCTTGTCGATCTATATATTTCATTGCCTGAAGTTCGGCACATACAAAGTCTTACCAGATAGTGCTCTGAACGGGCTCTCCTATATAAACTGTGCTCTGACCTAAAAATGATTCATTCATTCATTCAATCATATTTATTGAGCGCTTACTGTGTGCAGAGCACTGTACTAAGCGCTTGGGGAGTCCAAGTTGGCAACATATAGGGACGGTCCCTACCCAACAGTGGGCTCACAGTCTAGAAGGGGGAGACAGAGAACAAAACAAAACATATTAACAAAATAAAATAAATAGAATAAATATGTACAAGTAAAATAAATAGAGTAATAAATACGTACAAACATACATACATATATACAGGTGCTGTGGAGAAGGGAAGGAAGTAAGGCGGGGGGGATGGAGAGGGAGAGGAGGGGGAGAGGAAGGAGGGGGCTCAGTGAGGGAAGGCCTCCTGGAGGAGGTGAGCTCTCAGTAGGGCTTTGAAGGGAGGAAGAGAGCTAGCTTGGTGGATGTGGGGAGGGAGGGCTTTCCAGGCCAGGGGGAGGACGTGGGCCGGGGGTCAATGGTGGGACAGGCGAGAACGAGGCCCAGTGAGGAGATTAGAGGCAGAGGAGTGGAGGGTGCGGGCTGGGCTGGAGAAGGAGAGAAGGGAGGTGAGGTAGGAGGGGGCAAGGGGATGGAGAGCCAGAATGATCTCTCTGGAGGGATATTTTAGATCAGACAGGTATACTCTCGACTCTCTGCGCTGCTATTCAACTAAACCACAGCCCTAAACTGGAGCACAACTCCAGTCCCTGCCTTATTTCCTGGTTTATCCTTGAACCCACCTCCACCTTAGTAGGCTGTGGGGTGGACGTGGGGTCAAGGATATAAGCCAGGAAACTCACTACACCTGTTCTCTCCTAAGGAGTAATATTAGTAGTAGTAGAGAAGCAGCATGGCTCAGTGGAAAGAGCCCGGGCTTTGGAGTCAGAGGTCATGGGTTCAAAACCGGGCTTCGGGCAAGTCACTTCACTTCTCCGTGCCTCAGTTCCCTCATCTGTAAAATGGGGATTAAGACTGTGAGCCCCCCGTGGGACAACCTGATCACCTTGTAACCTTCCCAGTGCTTAGAACAGTGCTTTGAACATAGCAGCACTTAATAAATGCCATTATTATTATTCTTATTAGTAGCATCTTTTGAGTGCCCACTTGGTGCAGTGTACCACCCTAGATGCTTGGGAAGTGCCAATAAAAGAAGTTGCATGTTTCCTGCCCACAGGAGCTGCTTCATTGAACACCCCATGCACAGCTCTTCCCTCACACAATCTGGGAGCCTACTAGGGGCTAGGGAGCCATTTGGCCTGCTGGGTGGCACCTCAAATCAATCAATCAATCAATCAATCGTATTTATTGAGCGCTTACTGTGTGCAGGGCGCTGTATTAAGCGCTTGGAAAGTACAAGTCGGCAACACAGTACATTTTAAATATTCAACTTGCTCACTTCCCAGCCCAGCTTGCAAAGTACAAAATATCTGATGAGTCTCATGCTATTATAAACTAAAGTCTGTCTGTGTCATCGGTGCCTCCGAATGGAGCACTCTGGATTCTTTTACCTTGATTCTTAGGAACAACCACGTAACACATTCCTCCACAACTAGAGCTAAAGCAAGCCAAAACATGCAAATGCCAAATTTCTTGATATCTTTTTCCAGCTTTTGATCCGCACGTTGGTTTGTCATTTACCATGAAGAAAAATGGGGAATAAAATTTGCTGCTTTGGTTTCCCAGTAGGGAACCTGCTCTCCTCCCCTAGCCAACTCACACTTGATTTTTCTGATAACTTGGGAAAGCAGCCCAGCAGATAATGATAATATTGTTCCTCTTCTTAGGCCTCTTTTCAACCTTCCCCCACTGAAGTGCTGCACAGAAATCCACAGTACTCAAGAGAGATTGCTCAGGAGGGTAGAATCATGACAACTCTGCCAGTCGCTCACAAAAGCCCAGCTCTAGGGTCGCACTGCCATCACACGAAAGCCTAAGGGCAGCCCCTTTGTGAGCTCTGAACACCCTCTAAAAAAGCTGGCTTTGGTAACTTTGGTTGGGGAGAGAGAGGAAGGCCGAATGAGAGGAAGGAGAATGGATTTATACTACCATTGGCAAGTCTTGTACAAGGAATTCCGGAGAGACGCTGTTGTTAATCTGTCCATCAAGAGAGGTGAACTTTTCTTAAAAATCAAATGTCATTTCTGAGTCACCTCTGTAGCTTATTTCCATTGTCAAAGAACAACAGATGAGATTGTTTTTCATTATCAATTTAACTTATCTACTTTGAATGCTTTTGCTTTGA
Source organism: Tachyglossus aculeatus (assembly GCF_015852505.1). Classification (NCBI taxonomy): domain Eukaryota; kingdom Metazoa; phylum Chordata; class Mammalia; order Monotremata; family Tachyglossidae; genus Tachyglossus; species Tachyglossus aculeatus. Next base: position 34,938,842 of record NC_052067.1, on the reverse strand, counting down.
TGTTTGGAAAATTAAGTGACAAAATAGAAGAGAGGTTATAGAAAAGGTACAAAATGACATTTGGAATATGAATAATCTATGTATGCTTCCTAGGGCTATGAAATGTCAACATTTTCTTTGTAATGTAAACTGCAGGTGAAATCCATTTCAGCTCCCAAGAGGTTTACCCATTTTTAGGTTTTTTTTGGTCGTAATAGTGTCACTTCTACTGTAAACAATTCTTGATTAAGAATGGCAGAGAAATAAAGAATGCCACAACAGTTAACAGGCTTGGTAGGGAAAAAAGCTGCTAATTAAATGATTCAGGCAAATCTAAATCATTTAGCCACAGATAATTGATCAGGATTCAATTCTGACCTCGGTTTTGTCCTGTGCTTCCTGAATGAAAATTTATCTTCAAAGGAAAGTCTATCATCACAAAAGCATTGGGCACGGTTATTATTTATCTCTTACTGTATGTGGACCACTTTACAAAGCTCTTGGAAGAGTGCAGTACAATAGGGTTGGAAGACATGATCCCTGCCCTACAATCTCTGCAGGGCTCGGCATGCATAATAATGATAATATTAATAGTGGTATTTGTTAAGCTCTTACTAAGTGCCAAGCACTGTTCTAAGTGCTGGCATCTCCAAACTTTCAGTCCTTAGAAATTCAATATTCAAAAACAGCGAGACCAAAACAATTATTTCGAGAATCAGAAGGAACAGATATAAAGGAGAGAACGTTTCTGATCTCAGAATGTTTGCCTCTATTGGGGAAGCCTGCTCTGTAATTGTAAATTGCTAGAGCTGTTAGATGACACAGGCCTTTAGGTCCCAGGGACAGTGGCAGCAATGTAGACAACTGAGGAAACTCCATAGATTGTCTTGTGCTAATGAGCTGGTTTTTGAGCAGTGGCAGCAACAGCAGGAGTCTCTGCATTAGTAGTCTTTTTTCTATCACTTCTCTTGAATCTATGCAACATCTATGCATTTCCCCAAGCAACTTGACCTTCAAGGATCAGATATCGTGTCAGTGACTGTGAACATCACAAAGTGAAGACTTCTTTTCCCATGCGGGATGATGTGAAAAGAAAACCTCCTCAATCTCTCTAGACTGTAAGCTCTTTGTGGGCAGGGAACTTGTCTACCAATTCTGTTATATTGGACTCTCCCAAGCACTTAGAACCGTGCTCTGCACACAGTAAGCGGTGAATTAATACTATTAACTGGTCAGCTCTCACCCATTTTTAGGGTTTTTTTTGGTCAAGTTATAGTGTCACTTCTACTGTAAACAATCCCTGATTAAGAATTGCAGAGAAATAAAGAATGCCACAACAGTTAGCAGGCTTGGTAGGGAAAAAAGCTGCTAATTAAATGATTCAGGCAAATCTGAATCATTTAGCCACAGATAATTGATCAGAATTCAATTCTGACCTTGGTTTTGTCCTGTGCTTCCTGAATGAAAATTTATCTTCAAAGGAAAGTCTATCATCATGAAAGCATTGGGCACAACTACAACCCAGCCCACACACCTACCTCATCTAACGCCAATTTATGTGTTTCGCTCTGGTCTATCTCGCTGCTGACCCCTTGCTCATCTCCTCCCTGTGGCCTGGAACTCTCTGCTGCTTCACAACTAACAGAAATAATAATAATAATAATAATAATGATGGTATTTGTTAAGCGCTTACTGTGTGCCAAGCACTGTTCTAATCCCACCCCTCTTTCCATCTTCAAAGCCTACTAATATCACATCTCCTCCAAGAAGCTCTCATTTCCCCCACCCTATTCTCCCTCTCTTCTGCATCACCTAAGCAGTTGCGACTGTACCCCTTAAGCATTTCTGTTACTCACTCCTCCATTTCTGTTACTCCACCCCCAGCACTTATGGACATATTCTTCTGCTCTGCTGATCCTCCTAACTGTAGTTTATTTTGATTGATTGATGGTGGCATTTATTAAGAGCTTACTATGTGCAAAGCACTGTTTTAAGCACTGAGGAGGTTACAAGGTGATCAGGTTGTCCCACGGGGGGCTCACAGTCTTAATCCCCATTTACAGATGAGGGAACTGAGGCACAGAGAAGTGTAGTGACTTGCCCAAAGTCACACAGCTGACAATTGGTGGAGCCGGGATTTGAACCCATGACCTCTGACTCCAAAGCCCGGGCTCTTTCCACTGAGCCATGCTGCTTCTCTCCCCCGCTATAATAATAATAATAATAATAATAATAATAATAATAATAATAATGGCATTTGTTAAGCACTTACTATGTGCAAAGCACTGTTCTAAGCGCTGGGGAGGACACAAGGTGATTAAGTTGTCCCACGTGGGGCTCACAGTCAATCCCCATTTTACAGATGAGGTAACTGAGGCTCAGAGAAGTTAAGTGACTTGCCCAAGGTCACACAGCAGACATTTGGCGGAGCCGGGATTCGAACCCCTGACCTCTGACTCCAAAGCCCGTGCTCTTTCCACTGAGCCACGCTGCTTCTTAATAATAATGGCATTTGTTAAGCGCTTACTATGTGCAAAGCACTGTTCTAAGCACTGGAGGAATACAAGGTGATCAGGTTGTCCCACATGGGGCACACAGTCAACATCCCCATTATACAGACGAGGTAACTGAGGCTCTGAGAAGTTAAGTGACCTGCCCAAGGTCACACAGCAGGCATGTGGCGGAGCCGGGATTCGAACCCACGATCTCCGACTCCAAAGCCCGTGCTCTTTCCACTGAGCCACGCTGCTTCTGAGTAAGCTAGACTGTAAGCTCCTTGAGGGCAGGAAGCAGCATGGCCTAGTGGCAGGAGCCCGGGCTTGCGAGTGAGAGGATGTGGGTTCTAATCCCGGCTCCGCCTCTTGTCTCCTGTGTGACTCTGGGCAAGTCACTTAACTTCTCTTTGCCTCAGTTACCTCACCTGTAAAATGGGGATTAAGACTGTGAGTCCTATGTGGGGCAAGGACTGTGTCCAACCTGATTAGCTTGTATAATAAATATGGTGTTTGTTAAGCACTTACTATGTGCCCAGCACTGTTCTAGGCACTGTGATAGATGCAAGGTTATCAGGTTGTCCTACGTGCATGGCACATAATAAGCACTTAAATAGCATAATTATTTTTATTATTACCACTCTAAGGCATGGTATTTTCCCAAGGGCTTACTACAGAGCTCTGCACACAGTAAGTGCTCAATAAATACCATTGATTGAATGACTGACTTAGCCCTGATTGAAATGCTTCTCCTCTTTCCTGCCAAAACTCTAACCTGACTTCAGAGGATTCACCAGGTTTGAATGTGAAAAAAGCAGAGCGTTAGACAGATTCAACTCCAATGATGATTCGTAGTGATATATAAAAGATACTTGTGACTTACAAAAGATTAGAACCAGGTCCCAAGGTAACGGCAAGACAAACTTGATAAAATAAAAGTGTCGAGTGAGGTTTACTCTGTTAAAGAAAATAAATTTCTGTACCTAACATTTCTGCAGGGAGCTGGATAATGAGTTAATTATCTTCATGCCTTATTAGAAAATTCTCTCAGCTGACTGCTTTGAACCCAGAGCTGGCTCTTCCAATGTTGAATTTGGACTTTAAGTCAGGGGTGGCCATTGGGAAGGGAATTAGGAACCCCCAGATCTGCCAATGACTCATGGGGCACACGTACTGAGAGACAGTCTGACCTCTTCATTTTCGGTTTCCGTATACGCAACAGAAAAATAATGACCCTGACCTACCTAATCAGGCTAGGGGGATGAATAACAAATCAATGAATGCAAAGAGCTGTACAAATGCTGCAGATTATTAATGCATTCAGAAATGAACTCTATGCAAGACAGCAAATCCACAGAATTTGGAGGGGAAGGGTGAAGAGACAGAGGAACAAGGCACTTTAATCATACCTATTTCTTTGATGCACATTACTATCAATCAATCGTATGTATTGAGTGCTTACTGTATGCAGAACACTGTACTAAGGACTTGGGATATTATAACAGAACAGTATAACAGACACATTGCCTGCCCACAATGAGCCTACAGACTAGAGAAGGAGACAGACGTTAATATAAATAAAGAAATTATGTATGTATTAATTCCTGTCTACATGTTTCATTTTGTTGTCCGTCTCCCTCTTCTAGACTGTGAGCCCGTTGTTGGGTAGGGACCATCTCTATATGTTGCTGACCTGTACAGTGCTCTGCACACAGTAAGCGCTCAATAAATACGATTGAATAAATGAATGAAAGTGCTGTGGGGCTGGGGAGGAGCGGTAAAAAAGGGAGCAAGTCAGGGTAATAGAGAAGGGAGTGGTAAAAAAAGGAAATAAAGGCTTAGTCTAGAAAGGCTTTTTGGAGGAGATGAACCTTTAATAAGTCTTTGAAGGTGGGAAGAATAATTGTCTGTCAGATATGAAAAGGGAGGGCATTCCAGGCCAGATGCAGAACTAACCTATGAAGTGCATATTTATTAGAAACCAAGAACCCAGGAAAAATAGGGCAGACTTTGAATATTATGTGAATATGGTTGAAGCAATGTGGCCTAGTGGAAAGAGCACAGGACTGGGAGTCAGAGGACCTGGGTTGAATCCCCACTCCACCACTTTTCTGCTGTGTGACTTTGGGCAAGCCACTTACCTTCTCTGTGCCTCACTTACCCCATCTGTAAAAGGGGGATTACATCCTCCTCTCCCGGCTTAGACTGTAAACTCAGTGAAGGACAGGGACTACGTCCAACCTGATTATATTGTAACTACTCCAGTGCTTGGGACACTGCTCTACACATAGTAAGTGCTTAATAAATACTGTTATAAAAATAGCTAATCGATATTTTGATCCTAAGGATAGAGGCACATTCCAAGATACTACACAATCGGAACGGTTCACCCAGGGTGTATCATGACGTTTTTTTTATCAGGGAATTTCCTGCATTGAATTATGAGGCTATTTTGCAGATCCCGCTGTTTGCATAAACACCAGAAGACCACAGCAATCAGTCAATTTGAGGCCTTACTGTGTGCAGAGCACTGTACTGTACACTTGGGAAAGAACATTACATTACATTACATTACACCCAGGGTGTATCAAGCCGTTTTTTTCATCAGGGAATTTCCTGCATTGAATTATGAGGCTATTTTGCAGGTCCCGCTGTTTGCATAAACACCAGAAGACCACAGCAATCAGTCAATTTGAGGCCTTACTGTGTGCAGAGCACTGTACTGTACACTTGGGAAAGAACATTACATTACATTACATTACACCCAGGGTGTATCAAGCCGTTTTTTTCATCAGGGAATTTCCTGCATTGAATTATGAGGCTATTTTGCAGGTCCCGCTGTTTGCATAAACACCAGAAGACCACAGCAATCAGTCAATTTGAGGCCTTACTGTGTGCAGAGCACTGTACTGTACACTTGGGAAAGAACATTACATTACATTACATTACACCCAGGGTGTATCATGCCGTTTTTTTCATGAGGGAATTTCCTGCATTGAATTATGAGGCCATTTTGCAGGTCCCGCTGTTTGCATAAACACCAGAAGACCACAGCAATCAGTCAATTTGAGGCCTTACTGTGTGCAGAGCACTGTACTGTACACTTGGGAAAGAACATTACAACACAATAGCCAGACACAATCCCTGCCCGTGAGGATTTTACAGTCTACGATCTGCAGCCTCAACCCTGCTGCCTGGCTGCTTTCGGTGCTTTCCCTGGGTCACAGAGTCCCAGACAGGTTGAGTATCTGTTCGCTTGGATGATGATGATAACAGTAATAATGATAATAATAATAATGATATTTGTGGTGTTTATTATGAACCAAGCAATGTACTAGGCACTGGGGTAGATGCAAGATAAACAGGTTGGACAAAGTCCCTGTCCCTCATGGGGCTCACAGTCTAAGCAGGAGGGAGAACTTAATCCCTATTTTCCAGATGAGGAAGTGGAGGCACAGAGAAGTTGAGTGACTTGGCCAAGGTTACCTAGAAGGCAAGCGGCAGAGCTGGGATTAGAATCTAGGAACCTAGAATCTAAGAACCCGGTCTTTCTGATTGTAATGGTGAGCTTCCTGTTTTAACCCAACGGACCACTCGGGAGTACTTTGGTGACCTTTTAGTGGGTAACATGGTCTGGCCTTGCCAAAAGATATTCAGAAACATTCTTCATATTTTTCTTGGCAAGTTAGTTGCTTGCTCCTTGCCACCCTGAAGCCTTGACTCTGGGGTTTTTAGAAGTTTAGAGATGGGATCAGATTGCCTATAGGTATTTTCAGCCAATGTTTAACTTTCCCAAGGTAATGTTAGCTTAGGGAATATGAACCCAAGGTGCTTTATGACTATGTCTTCATTGCCTTCTATGCAGAAAAATTGAAGGAGAGTCAGATAGATAAGAGAGAGAGAGAGAGGAGAAAGGGTGACAGGAGAGATAGAGGGGAGAGAGAAAGAGAGAACACACCTCTGCTTCTGGGAAAAAGGAGCAGTCCCAGGTTACCTTGAGAAAATTGGATTTAATCAAGCATTTTGATGCATTTGGCACAGAGCAGCTAATCAAACACTGACTGAACACAATCAGGATTTGCTCCCAGTTTCCCGCCTCCTCTGCAACTCACATAGAAATTCTGTTATTACCTTCAAACTGGCAGGTGTAATTGGATTTAGCTGGATGGATGGGAAGCAAGGCTACTGGGACACAGAAATGAAGATGCTCTGGCTACAGGGAGTTTCACTGGAGGGGGGGAAAAGGAGGACAAAAGTCTTCCGTTTCTTACTCAACTTGTAAGACCATTAGTCAAGAGCCAAAAGAACAGTTCCCAAAGGAAAGTGAATGCAGACCAGAGGCTGGGAAGAAAAAAAAAAACAACGGAAGAAAGGAAGTAATCTATGCTATTTTTTCCCCTATTCTTATTTCAGAGATTTTGAACTATTTTTCAGATTCAATGAAATATTTAGTTAGCTACTAGTGAAATAGCCAATATTAGACTACAATGAGGTTTTTTCCCTTGGAAGGTTGAATTTGGGGCTGCACAGCTGTATAACCCCAAACCAGACCGACATCAGCCATCTTGAAATCAGGGCCATCAAAGGAAGATAGGAGATAGAAAAACTTCTACAATGACCCTATTGAGAGTTCTGAAAAGGCCGCGGTGAACTGGCTGAACCAGATTCTTTAACAAGAAAAGATCAAAGTCGGAACTTAATTAGTACCACAAGCTAGAAGAGAGTACAACAGAAAATGCTAAGGTCAAAGTTTGCAAGGGATTTTTTTTTAAGCCACCAAGATTCAAGGCTGCTAGAACCACGCGGGTGATCTGGCTACCGGAAATCAATCAATGGCATTTATTGAGTGCTTACGGTTTGCAGAGCGCTGGAAGAAGCACTTGGAAGAGTACAATCCGACAGGGTTCGTAGACACATTCCCTGCCCACAGTGAGCTCAAGCACATTTGCTTGGACCTGGTGGCTGATGACCTCGGAACTTCCTTGGGAAATGGTTGGAAAAAAGTGCAGGTGACAGTCACTCCGAATTAACCCATTCTAGCTTCATTTTTACCCCGGAATAGTTTAAGCCAACAGAAACGTTACCACCACGAGAAGTTTTTCTTCTGGAGGGTTTTGGGAGAGCAGGCTGGAATCACAGCCAGCAGCAAGCCCCTACTGTCTGACTTGGGCTGCCCTTAGGAGAACTTGGCAAAGTAGCCAACTTATTAATTCATTCAATCGTATTTACTGAGCACTTACTGTGTGCAGAGCACTGTACTAAGTGCTTGAATGATAGCATTTATTAAATGCTTACTATGTGCAAAGGACTGTTCTAAGCGCTGGGGCGGTTACAAGGTGATCAGGTTGTCCCACGGGGGGCTCACAGTCTTAATCTCCATTTTACAGATGAGGGAACTGAGGCACAGAGAAGTAGAGAAGCAGCGTGGCTCAGTGGAAAGAGCATGGGCTTTGGAGTCAGACGTTATGGGTCCGAATCCCGCTCCACCACAAGTCTGCTGTGTGACCTTGGGCAAGTCACTTAACTTCTCTGAGCCTCAGTTCCCTCATCTGTAAAAATGGGGATTAAGACTGTGAGCCCCACGTGGGACAACTTGATCACATTGTATCCCCCCCAGCGCTTAGAACAGTGCTTTGCACATAGTAAGCGCTTAACAAATGCCATCATTATTATTATTAAGTGACTTGCCCAAAGTCACACAGCTGACAATTGGCAGAGCCGGGATTTGAACCCATGACCTCTGACTCCAAAGCCCGGGCTCTTTCCACTGAGCCACGCTGCTTCTCCCAGAACCAACTTCCTCCCAGAAAGTTCAAAATAATAATAATAATGATGGCATTTATTAAGCACTTACTATGTGCAAAGCACTGTTCTAGCACTAGAGAGGTTACAAAGTGATCAGGTTGTCCCACGGGGGGCTCAGAGTCTTCATCCCCATTTTACAGATGAGGTAACTGAGGTACAGGGAAGTTAAGTGACTTGCCCAGAGTCACACAGCTGACAATTGGTGGAGCCAGGATTTGAACCCATGACCTCTGTCTCCAAAGCCCGAGCTCTTTCCACTGAGCCATGCTGCTTCTCTGGGAGAGAGGTGAGGGGAAAGAGATTGCCTTTATGCCAGCTCTGTGAACTTGTTGTCTATGATAACTGATAACTGGTTGGTACAATAGTTGAAGATTTCTCTCATATTTCCTAAACCTCTAACAACTGCCCTTTCCCAGTGTATCTTCTGCATATTTGCTAGTCTAGAGGGAAAAAAAGAAAACTAAAGTTAATCACAAAAAATAATTAATATTCTATAGGTTGTAATTCTTGTATGTTCATTCATTTAATCTTATTTATTGGGTGCTTACTGTGTGCTGAACACTGTACTAAGCGCTTGGGAGAGTACAAGTAGAGAAGCAGCATGGCTCAGTGGAAAGAGCATGGGCTTTGGAGTCAGAGGTCATGGGTTCAAATTCCAGCTCCGCCAACTGTGAGCTGTGTGACTTTGGGCAAGTCACTTAACTTCTCTGGGCCTCAGTTACCTCATCTGTAAAATGGAGATGAAGACTGTGAGCCCGCCATGGGACAACCTGAGCACCTTGTAACCACTCCAGCACTTAAAACAGTGCTTTGCACACAGTAAGCGCTTAATAAATGTCATCATTACTATTACAATAAAGCAATAAAAAGTGACAATCCCTGCCCACAATGACCGTATTTATATGTTTATCTATGTGGTTGTGTGCCATTTTGCCTTAGAACATAACCATATAACTGAAGAGTGCTTAGCACGCACTGAATACTCAATACTGAACAATAACAGTATGAGTTCAAGAGTGATCCTGAATGGGACAACTGAACATGATTCTTTTTAGTTGCAAGGTCTTTGTGAGAAGAGATTGTAACTTTTACCTGCCCTGTGTAGAGGGCATTGAACAGACTGGTCCTGGATCTTGGATTCTGCAGGAATCAACTCAGAGGGACAAGGTGGGCCTGTTGGGTCAGACCAGGTTTGAATAGTCTTTGCTTGATCATCCAACTAAAAAAAAAAAAATTGACGAGTCTTGGGTGATGATTTTTTTACTATTTAAATCGAGTGCTCTGTTTGTCAGCACCAGCACAAAGGCAGTGGTCAGGACTGGGATCTTACCAAACAGTTTCTGGTGAAAGCACCAAGCTTAAGGTTAAATAACAGAATGTCTTTGAAAGCTTCAAGGTTCTGCCTGACAGGAGCTTGTTCAAAGTAAATGGAAACTCTTCAGCTTGGAATGAAGTTTTTGTTTCACTTCATTCGACCGTAGCTCTGATGTCTGTGAGTAGCACCTTCTGACTGCAGTTGACCTCAAAACAACAGTATTTTCTATGAGAAGGCAAGTTTCCCAAGAAGAGGTCTCAAGGCAGGAACAGAAAGACTTCATTTTAAGAGGGAAAATGTTGTAGCATGGAAAATGCTTCATCATAATCAATAATTTCGACACCATTTTTTTTTTGAGTTAACTGGATTTCTCCAAATACCCAAACACTCAAGGGACGCTCCTATGCAAACTGACTAGGAGCAGCCTGTTTGGCTAGATAATCTCAGGTGCAAAACTTAGCATCTTGCTGACTACTCCAAATGGCCCTCACGCCTTTTAGGGATTTAAGAGAATAATGAGGTTAAATATTAACTCCTCAACTTTCATTCATTCATTCATTCAATCGTATTTATTGAGCTCTTACTGTGTGCAGAGCACTGTACTAAGTGCATTCAACAAGGCCACATAACCCCCCAACACTGCAACCTCATCCTCTTGGCCCTCAGATGTCTTCTTGAGTACTCCTTGACAAAGTACAGAGTAATCGCCAGATGTTTTTCTCTGCAGCTTCTGTGAGACCGTTTCACATATATTCTACCAAGCACAGAAGATTATTGTACTCTTTCCAAAAGAAATTTTAAAAGAAACACCCCCTTCCCTGACAACCAAATGCACAAATGTTTTTCATAAAATGTCCACCCGTCAGAGTAGTTGCAGATATATTCCTGCATTTGTTTTGGTGAGGAAGAAGAGATTGTAGTCTGGGTTTAGGAAGACTGTGACTTCCGAGGCTATTTTCATTCAGTACATTTTTTGCTTTCACTAAGGCCCAAGTTGTCCTCCACAGAAACTGCCAGCTCCCCCCTCTTTTTCCAGTGTGTGGTTGTCTTATTCTTCTGATCAGTGGTTTTCCTTTTCATTCCTATCAAAGACCTCTGTGTGTTGTAGTTATGTCTCCCAAGTAGTCTTCAAATATTACTCAATATTACAATAATAATATTGTAATAATAATAATAATATTACAAATATTCAAATAGTCTTCACGGCCTTCAAATATTACTCTATTTTATTTGTACATATTTATTATATTTATTTTATTTTGTTAATATACTTTGTTCTCTGTCTCCCCCTTCTAGACTGTGAGCCCACTGTTGGGTAGGGACCGTCTCTATATGTTGCCAACTTGTACTTCCCAAGCGCTTAGTACAGTGCTCTGCACACAGTAAGCGCTCAATAAATACGATTGAATGAATGAATGAATAGCAGGAATTGATGAAGCCTCTCACCTGCTCCTGGGACACCCCAATGGGTAAAATGTTAGGCTGAGGGAGGATTTCTGATTACTGTAATGGAGGATTTCAATAGATTAAAATCTGGAGGGCCATTAATTTCATTGTCCTTCCCCCAAACAAAAAATTTTTAAATGCGAGATGTTCACAGACTGCAATTAGACTACTCATAGTAATCAGGAGAGAAGTTAAATCATTTTTTTCAAATGCTGCTCTCTTCCTTGCGGGCCTGCTTCAGATTGGGGTGGGGAGGTGAGGCAGGGCAATCGCCCAAGGCCCAGATGCAGGAAAGCCCCCTGGTTCAACCAACCAAGGTTACCAATTTTGGGGGTTGCCGTGGGGATCCCCAGAAGAGGCCAGGGCAGTTCAAAGAATGAAACTACTGTGTTGACAAGTAGTTCTGTTTCCTAAGCAATGTGTTCTCTCTGTCCCAGTAGAAGTGCTCTGCCCAGAGCTGCCATTTGCATGCTATTTGCTCGCATCTCCTCCTGCCTTCAGGACATCTCCATCTGGATGTCCGCCCGCCACCTAAAGCTCAACATGTCGAAGACTGAGCTCCTTGTCTTCCCTCCCAAACCTTGTCCTCTCCCTGACTTTCCCATCTCTGTTGATGGCACTACCATCCTTCCCGTCTCACAAGCCCGCAACCTTGGTGTCATCCTCGACTCCGCTCTCTCATTCACCCCTCACATCCAAGCCGTCACCAAAACCTGCCGGTCTCAGCTCCGCAACATTGCCAAGATCCGCCCTTTCCTCTCCATCCAAACTGCTACCCTGCTCATTCAAGCTCTCATCCTATCCCGTCTGGACTACTGCACCAGCCTTCTCTCTGATCTCCCATCCTCGTGTCTCTCTCCACTTCAATCCATACTTCATGCTGCTGCCCGGATTATCTTTGTCCAGAAACGCTCTGGGCATATTACTCCCCTCCTCAAAAATCTCCAGTGGCTACCAATCAATTTGCGCATCAGGCAGAAACTCCTCACCCTGGGCTTCAAGGCTCTCCATCACCTCGCCCCCTCCTACCTCACCTCCCTTCTCTCCTTCTACTGCCCAGCCCGCAACCTCCGCTTCTCCACCGCTAATCTCCTCACTGTACCTCGTTCTCGCCTGTCCCACCGTCGACCCCCGGCCCACGTCATCCCCCGGGCCTGGAATGCCCTCCCTCTGCCCCTCCGCCAAGCTAGCTCTCTTCCTCCCTTCAAGGCCCTGCTGAGAGCTCACCTCCTCCAGGAGGCCTTCCCAGACTGAGCCCCTTCCCTCCTCTCCCCCTCGTCCCCCTCTCCATCTCCCCCATCTTACCTCCTTCCCTTCCCCACAGCACCTGTATATATGTATATATGGTTGTACATATTTATTACTCTATTTATTTATTTATTTATTTATTTATTTTACTTGTACATTTCTATCCTATTTATTTTATTTTGTTGGTATGTTTGGTTCTGTTCTCTGTCTCCCCCTTTTAGACTGTGAGCCCACTGTTGGGTAGGGACTGTCTCTATGTGTTGCCAATTTGTACTTCCCAAGCGCTTAGTACAGTGCTCTGCACATAGTAAGCGCTCAATAAATACGATTGATTGATTGATTAATTGATTTGCCCAAACCCAGTCCAAACTTCACTCTGCTGCCTGGATCATTTGGCTAAAAAACCATTCAGTCCGTGTCTCCCCTCACCTTAAAACCCTCCAATCATTGCCCATTGCTCGCTTCATCCAACAGAAATTCTTTACTGTCGGCTTTAAGGTACTCGATCGGCTCCCCAATTCCTACTTTACCTCACTGATTTCCTAATACATCCTAGTCCACACACTTTGCTCTTATAACACCAACCTGCTCAGTGTACCTCGATCACTTTTGTTGGCTGTCTCCCCCATTCCAGACTGAGAGCCCATTCTTGGCTAGGGACCGTCTCTATATGTTGCTGACTTGTGACTTCCCAAGCACTTAGTACGGTGCTCTGCACACAGTAAGCGCTCAATAAATACAATTGAATGAATGAATGAATCCCCCAATAGACAATAAGACCCCTGAAGACAAGAATCATGTCTACCATCTCCCAAGCACTACGTATAATGCTCTGCACATAGTAAGTGCTCAGTAAATTTCATTGACTGATTGGCTAATGAACTGTTTAGTAGCCAAAACCTTGCTTACTACCCTACTTCTGGCCCGGAACTCTCTCCCCCTTCATATCAGATGGACACCCCACACTATCTTCAAAGCCCCATTAAAATCATATCTCCTCCAAGAAGTCTTCCCTAACTAACCCCTCATTTCTCCATCCTATTTGCCCTCCCCTCTGTGTTGCCTAAGTACTTAGGTCTGATCCCAGTCCCACAGAACTTATGCTCATATCACTATAGTCTGTGCTCCACTTATCAGAAATTTATTTTAACGTCTGTCTCCCCGGCAAGGGGTCATAACTACCAACTCCATTTTATTATACTCTCCCAAGCTCTCAGTACAGTGATCTGTACAGAGTAAGCATTCGATAAATACTACTGATTGAAGGCTGGCAGGAGACTAAGTGATGGAAACAATTTTGATTACAAAAAGTCACAAATCCAACTGCTACTTGGGTGACGTTTGATAGTGAATAAGGTGGCTTTGTCACCTTGACAGTACCCACCCACAACCCACAAGTCTGGTGATACAACCGGACTTCAGATTTCACCAGGAATACTCTGGCCTCCCCAAGTCACCTTTAAATCGAGACGACACAGCTTCTCTTTCTCCTCCATCCTCAACAATGGCACTGCAGGAATGACTAGACATCATCAAGTGCCAAGTAGACCTTCCTTCCGGATTGTTATAGTGGGCCAATCAATATCTGCTACTTACTCCTTCATGCGCTTCATCTTGGTCTCAGCCATGGTGCTGTTAAGAGGTCTTGGTCCCTCGGGCCCGCCTGTAGCCACATTGCTGACAGTCCTCATGTCTAGAAATCAATGTGCAGACACACAATCTTATTTCCACCCTCAGGCACTTTTCAAGGACAATTTGAAACCTGGGAGAAATTCACTTGTGGGCCTAAGAAATATTGCTTTAATTAAAGATTTGTTAGATTACTACATGCACACTGAATAGCTTTCTTCTAAAGGAAACGGTTTGCGGGTTTTAAATTTGCAAGAAATTTGCAGACCAATCCTCTCAAGAACATTTTGTCAAATTTGTTTATTAAAAGGGGTGTTACTCCAGTAGTAAACTGGAACAAAGGAAAAAAACCTGCCAAAAAGGAGATGTGCTTGGATAATATCGCTATTATCTATTCTCTGTTGCTTCCCCTGTTGTGATGGCTATCTATTTGTGTTGGAAGCCTCCCCTCTTACAGGACATGAATAATTCTCAGGCTTTGCCCTGCTGTTGGTTGAGAGGAAAGAACACTGCTCTGAGAATTAGGAGGCCTGAATTTTAGTTCTAGTCCTGCCAGTAACTGACTCATGTGGGAGCAGACTACATACAAACTTCATCTTGGGCTGCCCTCCTGCCTGCCTACTTGCTTGCCATCGTCCTTGCCCCTGCAGAAACACAATAATAATAATGATGTAATGATGGCATTTGTTAAGTGCTTACTATGTGCGAAGCACTGTTCTAAGCGCTGGGGAGGTCATCAGGTTGTCCCACGTAGGGCTCACAGTCTTAATCCCCATTTTACAGATGAGGTAACTGAGGCACAGAGAAGTTAAGTGGCTGGCCCAAGGTCACACAGCTGACATGTGGCAGAGCTGGGATTCGAACCCATGACCTCTGACTACCAAGCCCATGCTCTTTCCACTGAGCTATGCTGCTTCTCTTAAACATGAAAAACAAGGAAGGTGTGAGGGGATGTGAATGCTGTCAGGCAAGCTGTCATCACTACCATCAACTCCTCTGAGTAGGTTCTCGGTCCTGAAATCTCAAAAATTATTTGAGTCCTGGCTGAAGTTACATTAAACCCGCTTGGTGATTGCCAACCAGGGTCAGAAAAAAAATTCTCAACAGCCTCTGCACTGATCACCATTAACCATTTCAGAGGATGGTTATCTGCTTAAGTTGACTGACCACAGCAGTTAACACTGGGACCTAGTTCTAGACCCTAACTTCAAGCCTGAGTAGGACATATGTCCAAGACTGAACTCCTTATCTTCCCTCCCAAACCCTGCCCTCTCCCTGACTTTCCCATCACTGCAGACAGCACTACCATCCTTCCCGTCTCACAAGCCCACAACCTTGGTGTCATCCTCGACTCCGCTCTCTCGTTCACCCCTCACATCCAATCCGTCACCAAAACCTGCCGGTCTCACCTCCGCAACATCGCCGAGATCCACCCTTTCCTCTCCATCCAAACCGCTACCCTGCTGGTTCAATCTCTCATCCTATCCCGACCGGATTACTGCATCAGCCTCCTCTCTGATCTCCCATCCTCCTGTCTCTCCCCACTTCAGTCTATACTTCACACTGCTGCCCGGATCATCTTTGTGCAGAAACGCTCTGGGCATGTTACTCCCCTCCTCAAAAATCTCCAGTGGCTACCAATCTGCGCATCAGGCAGAAACTCCTCACCCTGGGCTTCAAGGCTGTCCATCCCCTCGCCCCCTCCTACCTCACCTCCCTTCTCTCCTTCTCCAGCCCAGCCCGCACCCTCTGCTCCTCCGCCGCTAATCTCCTCACCGTACCTCGTTCTCGCCTGTCCCGCCGTCGACCCCCGGCCCACGTCATCCCCCGGGCCTGGAATGCCCTCCCTCTGCCCATCTGCCAAGCTAGCTCTCTCCCTCCCTTCAAGGCCCTGCTGAGAGCTCATCTCCTCCAGGAGGCCTTCCCAGACTGAGTCCCTTCCTTCCTCTCCCCCTCGTCCCCCCGCCACCCCTCCATCTTACCTCCTTCCCTTCCCCACAGCACCTGTATATATGTATATATGTTTGTACATATTTATCACTCTATTTATTTATTTATTTATTTATTTTACTTGTACATATCTATTCTATTTATTTTATTTTGTTAGTATGTTTGGTTTTGTTCTCTGTATCCCCCTTTTAGACTGTGAGCCCACTGTTGGGTAGGGACTGTCTCTATATGTTGCCAATTTGTACTTCCCAAGCACTTAGTACAGTGCTCTGCACACAGTAAGCGCTCAATAAATACGATTGATGATGATGACCCCCAGCCCACGTCCTCCCCCTGGCCCGGAATGCCCTCCCTCCCCACATCCACCAAGCTAGCTCTCTTCCTCCCTTCAAAGCCCTACAGAGAGCTCACCTCCTCCAGGAGGCCTTCCCAGACTGAGCCCCCTCCTTCCTCTTCCCCTCCCCATTCCCCCCAGCCCTATCTCCTTCCCCTCCCCACAGCACCTGTATATATGTGTATATATATATATGTATATACATGTTTGTACAGATTTTTTACTCTATTTTACTTGTACATATTTACTATTCTATTTATTTTATTTTGTTAATATGTTTTGTTTTGTTGTTCATCTCCCCCTTCTAGACTGTGAGCCCGTTGTTGGGTAGGGACCGTCTCTATATGTTGCCAACTTGTACTTCCCAAGCGCTGAGTACAGTGCTCTACACACAGTAAGCGCTCAATAAATACGATTGAATGAATGAATGACTAAGGTGCCTTCCCTCTCAGGGCTACAGCTGGAGAGTTTCTTGCACCCTACCAGACTCGGCTATGGGAGGCAAAGTCAAGCAGAGGACTAGCCATTCCATTCCAACTTGGCCAGTGGCTAGCGAGTGGAAGGCAACCTGCTACAAGTCAAAACTCACCCATGCTGGGCAGCAGCAGCATAGGACAGAGTCAAGGGCGGAGACTCAAGTTAACTGCGCGGGAGGAGGCAGTGGTAAACGACTTCCGTATTTTGATGAAGAAAACTCTATGGATCCACTACCAGAGCGATTGCAGATGGAGAGCGCGGCGTTCTGGGGGAGATATGTCCGTCTAGACAGCATAAGACAAGACTAGGACTAGGGATTGGGTTGCTTTTAAAAGGCTTCTCACCTTGGTCATGAAGACACCAACCACAACTAATAATGCCACTCGGGCTTCTATGAAGCTGGCATGTGTTTCAGAGTATATTCATGTGAAATGGCAGCATGCCTTCACAAGCTAGAATAATAATAATAATAATGGCATTTATTGAGCGCTTACTATGTGCAAAGCACTGTTCTAAGCGCTGGGGAAGTTACAAGGTGACCAGGTTGTCCCACGGGGGGCTCACAGTCTTAATCCTCATTTTACAGATGAGGTAACTGAGGCCCAGAGAAGTTACCCAAAGTCACACAGCTGACAATTGCGGATTTTGGGAAGCCTGTGGCTACTGCTGCAGCATCTGTGACTGCAGCTCTAACTACTGTGATGGTTGGGCTCTGAAAAGTTCTGACCCACAAGGAGCCAGAAACTTTGCTCTCTGGCAACAAGACAAGCAGCGTGGCCTCGTGGAAAGAGCACAGGCCTGGCAGAGGACATGAATTGCACTGTACTCTTCCCAGTGCTTAGTACAGTGCTCTGCACACAGTAAGCGCTCCATAAATATGATTGACTGACATGAGTTCCAATCCCAGCTCTGTCACATGTCTGCTGTGTG
Source organism: Tachyglossus aculeatus (assembly GCF_015852505.1). NCBI lineage: Eukaryota > Metazoa > Chordata > Mammalia > Monotremata > Tachyglossidae > Tachyglossus > Tachyglossus aculeatus. Next base: position 34,921,237 of record NC_052067.1, on the reverse strand, counting down.
ACCTTGGGCAACTCGCTTAGCATCTCTGGGCCTCAGCGCATCTGTATAATGGGGATTAAGACTGTGAGCTTTAGGTAGGACATGGACTTTTAGACTGTGAGCCCACTGTTGGGTAGGGACTGTCTCTATATGTTGCCAACTTGTACTTCCCAAGCACTTAGTACAGTGCTCTGCACACAGTAAGCGCTCAATAAATACGATTGATTGATTGATTGATTGATTGACTGTGTCCAACCTTAGTTTGTATCTTCCCCAGCACTTAGTACAGTGGCTGGCACATAGTAAACGCTTAGAAAATACCTTAAAAAAGGGCTCCTATTGGATTTATAACTACCTTTGTCTTTAATGTCTTTTTTGTGTTTTAACTGTTTCCATTTCCTTTATGCGTCTGCAACCCCATTTTCTTTTTAGACTATGAGTGCCTTGGAGAAATGCTTTGTTCACAGAAGGCACTGGTTAACAACTACTGACTGACTGAATAAAGGAATGCATATCAATTATTTCATTTTATCCTTATGACCTGACTAAAAGTTTAGGGGAGGCAGGAATTATTTACCTGCAGATACCGAGTCACAGTATTTTGTTGCGATTCTGAGGTTGAAAGATATCAATCAATTGAGAGCACTGTACTAAGCACTTGGGAAGTACAAGTTGGCAACATATAGAGACAGTCCCTACCCAACAGTGGGCTCACAGTCTAAAAGAGGGAGACAGAGAACAAAACCAAACATACTAACAAAATAAAATAAATATAATAGATATGTACAAGTAAAATAAATAAATAAATAAATAGAGTAATAAATATGTACAAACATATATACATATATACAGGTATACATATATACAGGTAATATACAGGTACAATATCCCAGAGCTATTGCAGAAGGCTATCATCATCAATCGTATTTATTGAGCGCTTACTATGTGTAAAGCAATGTACTAAGCGCTTGGGAAGTACAAATTGGCAACATATAGAGACAGTCCCTACCCAACAGTGGGCTCAATGGTACGTACTGGGTGCTTACTGAGAATACAATACCAAGCTTAGAGGCAGAGCAGGGACTTTCATTGAGACTCCAGAACCTTTATGCTTCTTCCACTCAGTGGCAATGACAGTCTAATAATAATAATAACGTTAATAATTATTGCATTTTTTAAGCACTTCCAATGTGCCAGGCACTGTTCTATGCGCTGAAGTAGATACAAGATAGTTCGGTTGGACACAGTCCTTGTCACAGATAGGGCTCACGGTCTTAATCCCCATTTTACAGATGAGGGAACTGAGGCACAGAAAAGTTAAGTGACTTGCCCGAGGTCACAGAGCAGACAAGTGGTGGAGTCAGGATTAGAACCCATGACCTTCAGACTCCCCGGCCGATGCTCTGCTCACTAGGCCATGCTGCTTCCCATCCCATCCAATCTACCTTTCCAATTTTTCTAATCAGCCCCCAGCACTTTGGTACATAGTCAAAATTTATTTATTTATACAAACGTCTGTCTCCCCTACTACACTGTAAGTTTCTTGTGAGCAGGGAACGTGGCCACCAACTGTTATACTGTACTCTCCCAAGCCTCTACACAGTAAGTGCTCAATAAATGATTGAACTTCTCACCTAGGATTACTTTAATGCCTGATTCCTGCCTCCCACAAAGGGCTACAGGCAAGCTACAATGAGCTCATTTCCAGCAATGTCAGCTAAATCTTGTGACTGACTGTTCAGTAATCATCTCCTTTAGCAAATTGAGTTATTGGTCAGTCTCCATTATCTGCAGTTCCTCAGGCAGCTTCCAGAATAATACACTGGAGTTGATGGTTTCTGAGATGGCTTCTGCCTTGCTTCTCATTTCTCTTGGGCCAAGGTGGTTGGCTCCTCATATTGAAAGGTGATAGAGAGAGAGAAAAATTCTACTGATGGAGAAGGAAACCTTGAAACCGAAATCCCTGTGGGAACCACATTTCACCAGCACTGAAGTTTACTATTAAATTTGATTTTTAGGCAACTCACTGATCCCTTATTCCCCAACCCCTCTGAGTCAAACTGTGGGGAGCAGTGACCAAATTAGCATTAGTTACACCCTTGTGGAAATTGCTTTGACCTTTATTTGCATGATTTGTGACTAATTGCCAACTGTCTTTGGAAATGTAGGGTGGGTTCACCTTCCTTTTATTTCAAGCAAAACCAATTTTTAAAAGGGAGCATTAGAGTGGTACAATTTAGAAAGAAATGGGAGGTGGAGGCTTAGATTTTTGGTAATATCGTTGTAGCCTGCAAAATGCTAGGAAAGCTTCAAATGGCAGTCATTTTGAAATGTAAAAACTCCCACCCCCTTACAAACCCCAGAGTTCTTTCTCCCTTAGTAGCCCCTAAAAATTGCAGGGAACTCCCAAGCCCATAGTACAGTGTTCTACACACAGTAAGTACTCAATAAATAAGATTGATAATTATGGGCAAAGGTTCAAAAAGAGTCGTGAAGGATGTTTAGCAGGATACAAGAAGGTGTATCAAGGGTTGAGATGGAGAGAATTTAAGGTTTAGAAGAACTTGCACATTTGGTATTTGTTGCAATTTGATTCATTCATTCATTCAATTGTATTTATTGAGCGCTTACTGTGTGCAGAGCACTGTACTAAGCGCTTGGGAAGGACAAGTTGGCAACATATAGAGACGGTCCCTACCTGACAACGGGCTCACAGTCTAGAAGGGGGAGACAGACAAGACAAAACATGTGGACAGGTGTCAAGTCAAAAGAACAAATAGAATTAAAGCTAAATGCACATCATTAACAAAATAAATAGAATAGTAAATATGTGCAAGTAAAATAGAGTAATAAATCTGTACAAACATATAAACAGGTGCTGTGGGTAGGGGAAGGAGGTAGGGCAGGGGGGATGGGGAGGAGGAGAGGAAAAAGGGGGCTCAGTCTTGCCTAATCAGAAGCCAAAAATAATTTTTTAAATGACAGTCCATATGGTGAGGAAGAAATCCCATACTCAAATTTTCCTTTGAGTCCAAGTGAGACAATGATTTTTCATGTTTTTTTGTAATGGACTCAAATTTAACGGATGGCTCCTGAGATTTCTATGGAATATTCTCCCAGGGGGTGGAGGCTCTGTAAGCAACACAAGGGCAGGTTCTGGGGAAGCTCTTCTGTCAAGTGCAAGCCAAGGTGCTACCCATCTAACTGATAAAAAGTGAAAGGCTCAGGGAAACCAAGAGCTGAAATGTTCTGTGATTTAGCTTAGGGCATACGCAGAAGCAAAGGGATAGAAGGTCTTTCTTTCAATCGCACTTATTGAGCGCTTACTGTGTGCAGAGCACTGTACTAAGCGCTTGGGAAGTACAAGTTGGTAACATATAGAGACGGTCCCTACCCAATAGCGGGCTCACAGTCTGGAAGAAATCTAGAATCAGAAGGTCAGGGGTTCTCATCCTGGCTCTGCCACTTGTCTGCTGTGTGACCTTGGGAAAGTCACTTCACTTCTCTGTGTCTCAGTTACCTCACCTATAAAATGGGGATTAAGACTGTAAACCTGACTACCTTGTATAATAATAATAATAATTGTGGTATTTGCTAAGCACTTACTACATGCAAAGCACTGTTCTAAGCGCTGGGGAGGATACAAGGTGATCAGGTTGTCCCATGGGGGGCTCACAATCTTAATCCCCATTTTACAGATAAGGTAACTGAGGCACAGAGGAGTGAAGTGACTTGCCCAAAGACACACAGCTGACAAGCAGTGGAGCAGGGATTTGAACCCATGACCTCTGATTCCCAAGCCCATGCTCTTTCCACTGAGCCACACTTCTTGTATCTACCCCAGCGCTTAGAACAGCGCCTGGCACATAGTAAGCGCTTAACAAATACTGTTATTATTATTATTATCAACACACTGGCTGGTCAAGCCCCAGAAAACTACAACCTTGGTTGCGGTTCTGAAATACTCTACTCTTTGTTACGAAGAGACATGCGAAGAGGGGTTTTTCCTCCAGATATTATTGTACTTCTCTAGGGTAACTAGCAACATTGTGCTCACCCTCTCATTTCACCCTGCTAAGCATCTAAGAACACCTTTAGTTTCTCCAAGGAAAGAGCCCATGAGGGAACACATTCAGGATTGGGGGTAAGCGGGCTGGACCCTTCCAGACAGTTGGGCTGATATTAGGGCTCTCGGGGGGAGTACAGAGCCGGAATTGGGAGAGCAGGAATCCACACACACACACACATCTCAGTCTTGGGTTGCCAACTTGTACTTCCCAAGCGCTTAGTACAGTGCTCTGCACACAGTAAGTGCTCAATAAATATGATTGATTGATTGAAGGGTGTCGCTTCATGTTTGACTTAGGAGTGCAGAGCCCTGTAGGAAGTGCTGGGAGAGAATAAAGAGTTGGGAAATAGACACAGATTTGTCCCGCTTCATTCATTGACTCCTTTTCCATCTCTCACTCCCCCCACCCTGCAACTGTGGATCTTACAAGGCTGCTCCCGTTACTCTACTCCTCTTGATGAACATTAATTCGCTCAAGGAGGTCATCCCATCCACTTGCACGGATTCAGCTACCACCTCTCGCAAATGTCTACCACTCCAGCCCTGCCCTTTCCCTTGCCAGTCACGAGAATCTCTTAAACTATGGCTTTAAATCAGCTCTCTCCTACTTATCATTGCTTCTCTCTCACTACATCCCAGCTCACTCCTCTCAAGCCATCTCCAGAAGATTCAAGAAATCCGTAAGAACTTGAATATCCTCTCCTTCGATTCATTTGATGACTCTAGACTGCAAGCACACTGGGGCCAGGGAACAGATCTACCAACTCTGCTGTATTGCACTCTGCCAAGTGCTTAGTACAGTGCCTGCACACAGTAAGGGCTCAATAAATACCAGTGATTGATTGATTACGGCAGGAGTCACCTTATGCAAACATTTTAAAGCAGCATACCCCTTAGGATATTGGTCTGTGTACTGGGGATAAATGAAACAGTTAATGAATCAGAACTCAGTTCTCTTTTCAAGGGATGTAAGATTTAGGGGCACCGTGCCACACGCAAAGCCTTGCTACATCAAAATGTAGTTGTGATGGAACATTTTCCCCCTTGCAATGTCACAGAACGGAATTTTCATGCCCTTCAAAATAGAGAATTGAGTTGGTTTTCCTGCCCACATTTCATACGACAAATACCCGAGATCCGTGTGAAATAATAAAGCCAAGTAGAGGTTTGAAAACTTCAAGTTGACTTTGAATTTATTTAGAGCTTTAAAAAGTGTTTCTAGATGGATGTGATCTGGCAATAAAGATGTTTTGTAGCAACAATGAGATTTTGATTGGGGACAGGTTGAAAAGAAGGATCCTGCCCCTTTGACAGTGTGCCTACCCAGGCAAAGTAAAGAAGAAAGTTGAGTTCAATAAGTGTTTATCACCATCTGGAGTATTCAAGTCAAAAAAAAAAAGCCCTCTTCCTTCATAACACTTTTTTTTTTTGTGGGGGAGAGGGGATCTAAATGATTAGCATATCTGACATACTAGATGCTGTTGGGATAGATAAATTATTTCTTCAACTAATAAATTTACTAAGTTGTGGCCATTTCTGTCATGCATTTGCTGCTCTACCTCAGTGGAAATAATAAAAATACTGGTGATCCCTACATTGTGGCCGGTGCTGGCAAACATTTTTTTTTTTTTTTGCAGAAAAGTCAACAAAAATCAAACCTATGACCAGTCAGTATTCTTTAAAGCACAATGCATACATTGCAATGTGATGTCACTGTACTATGTGGCTGCTTCTCAGCAGTAGCTGTTCATGGCAACAGTTGCTGCTGCAGCAAGGGTAGGAAACAAAATAATAATAATAATAACTGTGGTATTTGTTAGGCGCTTACTATGTGCCAGGCACTGTACTAAGCGCTGGGGTGGACATCAGGTTGGAAACAGTTCCAGTCCCATATAATAATAATAATAATGATGATATTTGTTAAGCGCTTACTATGTGCAAAGCACCGTTCTAAGTGCTGGGGAGGTTACAAGGTGAGCAGGTTGTCCCATGGGGGGCTCACAGTTTTAATCCCCATTTTACAGATGAGGTAACTGAGGCACAGAGAAGTTAAGTGATTTGCCTAAAGTCACAAAGCTGACAGTTGGCTGAGCTCTACCCCTCCTCCCCCTCCCCCCCGCCTTACCTCCTTCCCCTCCCCACAGCACCTGTATATATGTATATATGTTTGTACGGATTAATTACTCTATTTATTTATTTATTTTATTTGTACATATGTATTCTATTTATTTTATTTTGTTAATATGTTTTGTTCTGTTCTCTGTCTCCCCCTTCTAGACTGTGAGCCCACTGTTGGGTGGGGACCGTCTCTATATGTTGCCCACTTGTACTCCCCAAGCACTTAGTACAGTGCTCTGCACACAGTAAGTGCTCAATAAATACGATTGAATGAATGAATGAATGAATCTGAACCCATGACCTCTGACCCTAAGGGGCTCAAGGTCTCGATTCCCATTTTACAGAGGAGGCAACTGAGGCCCAGAGAAACGAAGTGACTTACCCAAGGTCACACAGCAAACAAGCGGCTGATCCAGGATTAGAACCCATGACCTTCTGGCTCCCAGGGCCATGCTCTATCCATTACGCCATGCTGCTTCCCAAAGGGAAGGGCAAACAATAGGAAAAGGAGGACGAGGGGAGGGAAAGGGGGAAAAGAAGGGGAAGGAATGATAGGGAATTTCTGTCCCTTGGATCAGCTAAAGGGAAGAAAAACTTCACTGACCCAGGACATTCCCACTGCTGCTCACTTCGGCGGTTTTTCAATCAGCTCTTGCCCCTGCCCCCTGACACCACCCTCCCACCCAGAAAGGTTGCAGAACCAGGAGAGAAGGCAGCGGGCAGAGGGATTCATTCATTTATTCATTCATTCATTCAATTGTATTTATTGAGTGCTTACCGTGTGCAGGGCACTGTACTAAGCACTTGACTTCCACCCCCGTCAATTCAGAAGAAACCCCCAGCCCACATCACTGCCAACAGGACACACTGGGGGAGGAAAGGACATGGGGATTTGGTAAGACTGGCATTTGTTGGAGAACAAGGGAGAGAGAATGAGAGAGAAAGAGAGAGAGGGAGAGAGAATGAGAGAAAAAGAGAGAACAAGAACCGAATTTACACTGAGTTGTTTCCTTCCTCCTACTTAATAATAATCATAATGATGGTATTTGTTAAGCGCTTACTATGTGCAAAGCACTGTTCTAAGCGCTGGGGGGGATACAAGGTGATCAGGTTGTCCCTCGTGGGGCTTACAGTCTTAATCCCCATTTTCCAGATGAGGGAACTGAGGCCCAGAGAAGTGGAGTGACTTGCGCAAAGTCACCCAGCTGACAATTGGAGGAGCCGGGATTTGAACCCGTGACCTCTGACTCCAAAGCCCGGGTTCTCTCCACTGAGCCACACTGCTACTTCTCCTCCGCCACTGCCGCTGCTTAGCTCAACTGCTCCCATACCCGGTGTGCCTGGGGTCCGTGACAGCGTTTGGCTTGCGGCACGGCGGCTGAACTTGCCCCCTGCCTGTACCTTAGCTGAGCCCACCCGTGGCATCTATCAGTGAGTGCGGTGCCAGTGGCCCAGCACGGGGGCTGCTCTTGGCTCTGTGCCCGTAGGGGGTGAGCAGTCATCTTCCCAGCTGGGCTCGGCTGGTGCCTGGGGCAGGGCAGGCGGGTGAGCGGGCAACAGACACAGAGTTTGAGTGCGGGGCAGTGAATGGAAACCGCTTAAGTCTCCCCTGTTGCCCAGGGAGGCACTGAACCACTCATCTTGCCCCCCTCCTCCCCTCCAGCCCTTTTCTGGCTCAGAGGGGAAGCCACCTCAGCCACTTCTTACCCAAATTTCTGCAGCTATTTTTGATATGTACGCAAACCTAGTGGCATCGCCCTCACCGTGCCAAGTCCCCGGGTGGGTACCGAGGCTCAAGAGCCACGCTGGATTCCAAGAAGGCTCGAATGTAGCTCGTGAGCCATAGGTTCCTAACCTCCAAATTACAGGATTCAATTTTAACGCCATTCTATTTGGCGAGTGGTAATGTAGATAATAAATGAGGCCACCATATGTTCCAGTTTACGGGTAAGATAGTGCTTGTTTACATGATGCTTCAACAGCATGGCCCAGTGGATGGATCTCAGGCTTGGAAGTCGGAAGAACATGGATCCTATTCCCAGCTCCACTACTTCCCTGTGTGACCTTGAGCAAGCCATTTTGAACTTCTCTGTGCCTCACCTGTAAAATGGGGATTAAGATTATGTCTCCCACAAGGGACATAACTGTGTCCAACCTGATTAGCTTGTATCTACCCCAGTGCTTAGTACAGTTGCCTGGAACATAGTAAGCGCTTAGCAAACACCATAAGAACCACCCCCCTGCATCCCCTCCCCGCCAAAATCACCAGACCCTTCAGACTTGCATTTTCCTATATAGTAATAACTGAGTGTTCACTGCATGCAGTGCTCTGTACTAAGCATTTGGAAACTAAGAAAAAAAGAAGTAGTCTGTTCCCAACCTATCAGGACCTTACCAGGAGAGACAGACATGAAAACATGTAAAAGCAAAGTACTCAAAATAAATACCTGAATGTACAATTGAATAAGCATTTGCATTAAAGTGCTAAGGATGGATATAAATTAAACATCCTCTTTATCCTAAGTCCTGAGAATACCAAAATTTCAATTAGTTGCTTAATGCAAGTTGCAAATAAGGTAGAAGTGTTTATACTCTAGTTTTTAAAATCCTAATTAATGCAAGTTGCAAATAAGGTAGAAGTGTTTATACTGTAGTTTTTAAAATCCTAATTAATGCAAGTTGCAAATAAGGTAGAAGTGTTCATACTCTAGTTTTTAAAATCCTAATTAACATTGGTCAGGTACTTCAGTGGTGTCCTGCAATAGCTTTGAGGAGTTTAAAATTTAAGGAAATGGTATTCTCATCCACTGTCGGTGCAATTCCTTATGTCAATAAATGGAACGTGGGAATGGTTTTATTCTGGGATTAATTTAAAAATTCAGGCCCACAAGTATGCGCCTTGTGAGCGAAATACACGTCTGCCTGAGGATCTCAGGTAGGGATGGGGAGAGGGGTGAAGTGTCGTGGAGTCTCAACCCTTGCTCCTACCATAAAATAAAAAGGGATAACACCATATTCTGTCTTCCCCCTCTAGACTGTAAGCTCACTGTGGGCAGGAAATACGTCTCTTATATTGTGCTTTCCCAAGCACTTAGTACGGTGCTCCGCACAGAGTAAGTGCTCAATAAATACAGTTGGTTGATTGATATTTTGGCACAGTCTCTCATCTCGTTAAAGAATAATGCTGTGGGAAAACAGCAGGTGTATGTCTAAGCTAGGGCGGCTGGAAAACGGCCAGGGTTAGTCAGGGAAAGTTTACTGGAGGAGGCCCACTGGAAACATTGAAAAAGAAAGGACAGAAGCATGGCCTTAACGTGGCCTAATCTATTTAGGATATACAGCACTTCTATTCTGGTTTCAAATCTTGAAAGGTCTAGCTTTTCCAGCTCATGAGGAAACAACTTGATGAAATGGAATCATTGAGCAACATTTTCACTTCAAGATGAAAGGCACAGTATCTTGAAGTTAAATGACTCACTCGCCTCTTCACTTGGTGACTTTGTGTTGAAGAGTTTAACAGAAGGAAGCCTTTTTAAGGGGCTCTGGACTTGGAAACAACCAGTGATAAAGAAAAACCCTAACATCTTCTCTGATCTTTATAAGCCTTATTTGTTCAGAAGACATTACAGGAAGTCAATTATTACCAGAGCTCCAATGGGGTTGTCAAGGGTAAATTTTCCAAAGTCAAATCGTCAGACATATTAAAGGAGTCTTCATGGGCGATAAGACTTTAGGGCTTCACTAAGGTTCTAATCACTGCCTTAGAGACAGCCACTGCATAGCTAAAAAGCAAACTTGAAATGTTCCAAAGAGCATTTATTGCCGTGCTGCTGCTAATACAAACCGGTGCAAATATCTTCAGTGTCCAAAACGTAAAGGATGACCCTACTGAGATTGCTATCATGATTTATACTTTGAATCAAGGCCTAACTAGGTTACTACGATGTGGACAATACAGACAAAAGCAAAACTAGGACGGATCCCAAGGAGGGAAACAAAATGGATTGGGGTGGAGAGTGGAGATGATAACTAATGGAGGGGTGGGAAAGGGAGTTAGTTCCAGGTAGTGGACAACAGGAACCCTTTGCGGGGTGGGTTTTTTTTTTTTTTGTGTGTGTGTGTATGCATTATACATTATACATTTCCATTATTGTCCACACAACTAGCCCAATAAGTTACCCTCCCTCTGCTCCAGGTTTTCCTCCTCTTGCTCAGGAATCCCCAGATTTTCTAACTCTTGAGACTTCCAAGTATGAGAACTGGTATCACTTTATGATAGTGTGTCACTCACATAAACTACAATGTTAACTAGTTTCACAGATGAGAAGAGCCCTAATGATGATATTGGGCTGGGGATAGAAATTGCACTTCAAAGGCAGGATCTTGCAAGCTAATGCTTCACAAGTATTAAGCTCAATCCTCTCATTTTGGAAAGAATTTCGGCTCTTCTTGGCAGGACTGTAATAGAAAAAGTGTCCAACTCACAATTTATTACAGAGAAATGCAGTTTTCTACTTTCCCCCAGATAATTTTGAGTAGCTGAAATTACACACCCTTCAAAATAAGGGAGAATTAAGTTTCATTAATCAATTAATTCTCTCACTATTTCTACAAGATTTAGAAGCCTTACATATTGCTTTTCCTACTTACATGTACAGATATCAGAGCCTGAGGTGAAATTGGTTTTCCCTAGATGCTTATTAGAATTACCCTGTAAGAGAGAGACTCGGACCAGTTACTACTTTTTCAAATTTTTTTCTTTTTGCATGTCTAATTTTTTTGCTTTAAAGTTGAAGAAAGTCTACATCAAGGGAATCTTTGTGAAAAGCACGTATGGCAAATAAAGAATATGATGATGATAAAAAAAATTAAAACCATGTTTAATTGTGAAAGGCATAAACCCATTTGCTGTGGTTTCATTTTAAAGCGTAGTTCGCTTTCTTATGTAAGACTAAATCTGCTCTTGAATCCTATTAACGTTTTGGCATAAAACAGCAACTATAATTATCAATAAATGGTAACTATAATTGTATAATTGCTGAATCATAGTAATTCACTATAAGTGTAATTATAACAATGCTGGGTAACAGCCTCTGCACACCTGAGTAATTTCACAGGCACGGCTCTCAAGATTAATGAAATGAGATTGTCTTTATACAGTCTCTTTTTAACAGTATCCTCCATCTGGCAATTGGAGAAAGTTTTGGCCTATCTGCTGGTGTATAACTTGCTCCCATTTTCCTTTTAGGATGAAGGTTGGAATACATTCTCTCCTCATTGGTCTTCACATTCACGATTCATTATTTTCGACCCTTAGTTATCCTATGCCTCAGTGGGTATAAAAAGGAACAAGGAGAATTAAAGGAGGGGATTTTGGGTCCTAAAAGGGTATTTTAAGAAACAGATGTGGTAAATGAATCACCGAATGAAAAGGTTGGGGATGGGGAATCATGTGGGGTGGGGTGAAGTGGGGTGGAAGAGTGAAGAGAGGAGGGAGCTCAGTTAGGCCCATGTGCTCAGCTGGAGTGGAATTTTCCTTCCAAGGCAGACAGAATGATAAAGAGAAACCTTTTGTTAAATAAATAAATAATAAATAATAATGGCATTTATTAAGCGCTTACTATGTGCAAAGCACTGTTCTAAGCGCTGGGGAGTTTACAAGGTAATCAGGTTGGCCCATGGGGGGCTCACAGTCTTAATCCCCATTTTCCAGATGAGGGAACTGAGGCCCAGAGAAGTGAAGTGACTTGCCCAAAGTCACACAGCTGACAATTGGCAGAGCCGGGATTTGAACCCATGAACTCTGACTCCAAAGCCCGGGCTCTTTCCAGTGAGCCACGCTGCTTCTCTTTTGTTGGGTTGTTGGGTAAGTCTATTAGGTAACAATACTATGAAATACTAGGAAGTAACAATAGTAAGTTCTGTAACAAGAATAATGTGCTGTTGCAACATTCACCTTTGATGTTTATATTTCATTCAATGTAAATCGTCTTTGGGAATCAGGAAAAAATGTATTAGACCCTTTCCATTTGAAATGTATCTGATAGAAAATGATTTCTTGCAGGAACTTTGTTCATATTATTTTTGAGAGCTGCTCTTACTTGCTCCTTCATTCATCCCCCGCCATCCCCACAGCACATATGTATATATCTGTAATTTCTTTATTCATCTATTTATTTATATTAATGCCTGCCTCCCCCTTTTGACTGTGATCTCATGTGGGCCGGGAATGTGCCTGGCTGTTGTTACATTGTACTCTCTCAAATGCTTATTACAGTTCTTTGCACAGAGTAAGTGCTCAATAAATATGATTGAATGAGTAAGATTTTTATAAAGTGTTATTGTCTTCAGGCCAACACATTTATCATGGTGGGAATAAAAAAAATGGAATCATTACATTCATATATAGAACAATGGGCCTTGTTTGGTTAATCAGAACAGTGAGTCTCCTTAGCTATTTTCAGTTAGGTTACAGAGAACAGTCCTTGGACTATATCATTAAATTTAGAGAATAATAGAAATAGTCATGGGTGCCCATTGGCTTTAAGGCACACGACCTGCTCCTTCCCCATAATTATTCACTTATTCACCCTCTTCTCCCACTATACATCAGCCCCCTCTGTTCACTCCTCTCCAGTTAATCAATACACCGTGCCTCGCTCTTGTCTCACTTTCCACTAACCTCTTTCTAACGCCCTCCCCCACATTACCTGGAACTCTTTCCCACTTCACATCTGCCACACTATGGCTCTCTCCATTTTAAAAACCCTTCTGAAATTATATCTCCTCCATTCCCTGATTAACTCATCTTCTTCCCAGGTTTCAGCCACCCCCCCCAAAATATGCACTTGTGAACTCACAATCAACTGTGGCATTTCTCAACAAATTGATTAATATGCTCTATTAGTTAAGCACCCACCCTCATCTATAAACCCATTTTTCATTTTTCCTATCTATATTTTAGTGTCTATCTCCTCCACTATATTACAAACTCCTTGAAGTTAAGGATCATGTCTTCTAACTCTATTGCACTCTCCCAAACAGTTAGTACAGTGCTTTGCCCACACTCAAGAAATACTTTTGACTAGCTCCTCCTAGTAGTTCCTACTGCTGAGTAGGAGCTCAGTAAATACTTTTGACCAACTGTCAGCAGAAAGGTGTACTCCCAGAAATAGCCCGTGGGATAGTAAATGTGCACACAAACTACTGTTTGTCCAGCCAAGTGTTTACGTTAAAGTCTAATTAATTTATCCAACTCTAGATCACTTGGATGATGATTATCCAGTGTACGGCCAAGTCGGTCCCTCACTTCCATTCTTTCCTGCCTTTTTACCATGACATTTTTTAATAGCAGAAGCAGGGACAGGAGATGAAACTCGAATCACTCAAAGTTTTTTAAATTGATTGCAGTTTGGGAGGAAGGTCTATTGTCTAAATTTTTTTTGTATGTCTACATATTTAGATTCTCCATATTGTGCCTTGTTCTCACCTGTCCCACTGTCGACCCTGGCCCACGTCGTTCCCCTGGCCTGGAATGTCCTCCCTCCGCAGATCCGCCAAGCTAGCTCTCTTCCTCCCTTCAAAACCCTACTGAGAGCTCACCTCCTCCAGGAGGCCTTCCCAGACTGAGCCCCCTTTTTCCTCTCCTCCTCCCCAACCCCCACGCCCTACCTCCTTCCCCTCTCCACACTTGTATATATTTGTACAGATTTATTACTCTATTTATTTTACTTGTACATATTTACTATTCTACTTATTTTGTTAATGATGTGCATATAGTTATAACTCTATTTGTTCCGGCGATTCTGACACCTGTCTACATGTTTTGTTTCATTGTCTGTCTCCCCTTTCTAGACTGTGAGCCCGCTGTTGGGTAGGGACCGTCTCTATATGTTGCCAACTTGTACTTTCCAAGTGCTTAGTACAGTGCTCTGCACACAGTAAGTGCTCAATAAATACGACTGAATGAATGAATCAGGTTGTCCCACATGGGGCTCACAGTCTTCATCCCCATTTGACAGATAAGGGAACTGAGGCACAGAGAAGTTAAGTGACTTGCCCAAAGTCACACAGCTGACAACAGGCAGAGCCTAAAGAGATATAGTCAACTTTCAAAGAACAATTTTAGCATTTTTTAACTAGGCCATATACGAATATTCACCCTCACTTAATCTTACGTCTCCGTGACAATTTATTATCTGGAGTTAGCAAGATCACAGTTGAGCTATTTGAAAAGAAAATTTAGCAGCACGGTTTTATCCTTGAAGCAATGCAATCTGGGCTTTATCCCATTTCTTGAGAATGACAACATTAAAGAAACTCGCGCTTCCTTTTGCAGACCTAATATCTTTCAATAACTGGCTGACCTTCATGGTCACAACCCTCTCAGCTTGAATGAAAGCAATATGCTTCTTCATAATATGGAAGGTGGGCAGATTTCTCTTCCCAGGAATTCCTGTAAAATCCATTATGCAGTGCTAGGCTGGATAATAATTACGACTGCTTCCAGATTTCAATTTTGCCTCAGACTTGGTCGGGTTCACACTGAATAACTTCAAACTACTTTTCAGAGGCATTAGCTTGTGTTGCTGTCTGGTTTTCAGAGGTTTTAGCTTGTGTTGCTGTCTGGAAAAAAAAACCCAACTAATTTTAAGAGTAACTTTTATAAGTATTATTAAAATGGCAAGACTGGCAAAAGAATGGAAGGATCTAAATTGACTGTGTTCCAAGGGAAGGCACACGAGATTCTTCAAATAGTATGTCGTTACAGTGTGAAGTGGCATCCCAGCCCTGCTAATTGTCAGCTGTGTGACTTTGCGCAAGTCACTTAACTTCTCTGGGCCTCAGTTCCCTCATCTGTAAAATGGGGATTAAGACTGTGAGCCCCACGTGGGACAACCTGATCACCATGTAACCTCCCCAGCGCTTAGAACAGTGCTTTGCACATAGTAAGCGCTTAATAAATGCCATCATCATCATCATTATCATCATCAACTCACCTAGAGAGCTGCACTCCAGGATATTCTCCAAATACCTGACCATTGCTTCAACATCACTGTCCTAGAGAGAAAGACAATCATTGTGATTGTTAGCGTTTCTCATCCTGCTCACTGAATGGATACAGCAGGGCAGAAAACTGGGAATTTGTTTGTTCTGAGCTGTTTTCCACATTTTCTTCTTTAGCAATATGAAGATTTATTTGCAATCAAACATTAGACTCTTACTTGCCCCAGTGCGTGCTGACAGATCAGAGTTCCTCAGTATGCAGGATGAACAGAAATCAGCGTGGTCTAGGGGAAAGATCATGGGCTTCGGAGGCAGAGGACCTGGGTTCTAATCTCAGCTCTGCCACTTGTCTACTGTGTGACCTTGGGCAAGTCACTTCACTTCTCTGTGCCTCAGTTCTCCGGTTCTCCCTCCTACTTAATAATAAAAATAATAATAATGGCATTTATTAAGCGCTTACTATGTACAAAGCACTGTTCTAAGCGCTGGGGAGATTACAAGGTGATCAGGTTGTACCACGGCGGGCTCACAATCTTAATCCCCGTTTTACTGATGAGGTAACTGAGGCACAGAGAAGTGAAGTGACTTGCCCAAAGTCACACAGCTGACAACTGGCGGAGCCAGGATTTGAACCCATGAACTCTAACTCCAAAACACATGCTCTTTCCACTGAGCCACGCTGCTTGGACTGTGAGCCCCACGTGGGACAGAGACTGTGCCCAACCCAATTAACTTGTATCTACTGTAGCTCTTAGAACAGTGTTTGACACATAGTAAGCACTAAACAAATAACATAAAAAAATACAAACTCCAATTAGTTCCAACCATCCGATACAGGGCTAACGCGATCTGGAGAAATTGACACTTCATAATTAGACCACCATTTTAATGTTTGTGGTTATGTCCATTAGGAATTAACACTATACATTTCACCTCTCAATTTTAAATCATCGAGGCAAGGTAGGAGGGGGGAAGGTGATCGAGTGCTTTAAGGCATTTCCATTTGATGGGGAGGTGAATGGGGAAGCACTGGAGGTTCTTGAAGAGTGGGGAAAACTTGGACTGAAAGGTTTTTAGAAAAATAATCCAGGCAGCAGAGTGACGTAAGGATGGAGTGGGGAAAGAGAGGAGGCAGGGAGGTCAATGAAGAGGCTGATGCAGAGAAGCAGTGTGGCTCAGTGGGAAAGGGCAAGGGCTTTGAAGTCAGAGGTCATAGGTTCAAATCCTGACCCCGCCAATTGTCAGCTGTGTGACTGTGGGCAAGTCACTTCACTTCTCTGTGCCTCAGTTACCTCATCTGTAAAATGGGGATTAAGACTGTGAGCCCCCCGTGGGACAACCTGATCACCTTGTAACCTCTGCAGAGCTTAGAACAGTGCTTTGCACATAGTAAGCGCTTAATAAATGCCATTATTATTATTATTAAGGTAGGCTAGAGTAATTGCTTGGCTAATCATTGTAGTAGTTTGGATGGAGAGGAAAGGGTGAATTTTAGAGAGGCTGTAAAGATAGAATCAACAGGATTTGATGAAAGTCTGAATATGTGGACTGAGTGGGAGAGACGTCCTGGTTCTCATCTGGCTGCACTTGGGGTGAAACACAAAAGACATCGGGAATGGGCAACTCTTGCTCATGGGGCCCTAACACTTAAAATGCTTGAAACTCAAACCTCTGACCTCCATATGTTTGACCCGGGATAAACAATAAAGAAGTGCACACATGAAGGAGCACAGAAAAATTGGAGTTCTTATGGCATTCTCCTCAACCTAGAACTTAGTGATTAAAGATGCTCTGGGAAGAAGGAAAGTAGTTTGGCACTTTCATTACCATCACTAGAGGGGCATGTATGCTAAATACCAGCTCTGAGTATCACAGTCAATCACATTGGGAAGGATAGCCAATGTCAGAGACTGGGTTAATTTAGCTATTAAAATTCAAAACGATCTCCGGATTTTTCTAGCATCCTATTTGTAACTTACCTCATTGAAAGATGGCTACTGTCTCGCTTCTGATGGAGGTTAATAGGAAAGGGAGAGATTTCGCACTCAAATTACAACTGCCTGAGCTCTTTTCTTATCTTGCTTCATGTTCTATGGACATCTGGATGTTAGGATGGCATTTCCAAGGGTCTCATTCTTGATCATTCTGAACCGCAGAACACTAATTTATGGCACCAGAGCAACAATGTACTAAGCGATATATTAAAAGTCTGAAAGAGTGACTATGCCATCCTCGGCACCTTACTCACAGGAAATAACGGGCATTGGGAAGAGGCTGGTTCAGTAGATGTACACATATGTTCGACTGGTGACATGAGCGGATAGGAATCGCTGCATTTCACCTTTCTGCTAACGCTGAATATTGATATCCATTCACCTTGAGTATTCTTGTACAGAGAACCTTAATTGATACAATGTGTGCAATGATACAAATGGATGTGATAGCCAAATGAAACTGTGTACACTTGAATGCTAAATCAATCTCTGAAAAAGGCTGTACAAGACCCAGAATTTTGGTATTTTAGCTCACTTCCCATATAAGCCTGAGGAAGTGAGCTTTTCCCTTGATTACTGAACTGCATTATTTAAAGATCTCAAATTATATGCCAGACCACTGCAACTTTACTATTTAAGCATTTCCTTTTCCAGGTATTCTTCTTCCCAGTGTCTTCTTCCCTTTACCTATAAGTGATTGTGTGTCTGCCTCCCACTTTACACTGTAAAATCCTCCAAGGCAAGTATTTTATCTCCTTTCTCTATTGTACTATCCCAAATGCTTAGTACCATGCTCTGCACACAATATTTGCTCAGTGAATACTATTTATCGACTGACTGATAACTAGCTATTAACATCTGTAAAGCTACAGAATTAGGAATGGCCAATTTGCAAATGATATTATTTATGTTCTTCGCAGATTAAAACATTTTGACCTGATTAAACACAGAGATTACCCCAAATCTTCCATTTGATTGTTCAAATCAACAACAACAACATCAAAAAACCACCAGAAGGCTCGGTTAATATGGAGAGAGTCCCTTGGGCTTTGAGACTCATTAAAACAGTTTTGCAACCTGCCTTGCCAAATATACGTTTGCTGTGATCATCCTCAAAAACACAGCGTTTTGAATGCACAGCACATCCCACTGTTGTTTTCCTAGTCAACTTAATGCTGAGGCAATTAGCAAATCAGTATTTCTTGTGAAATGATGATGGATGCTCCACTGGGGACTCAGCAACTTGGAAAAGCAATTGTCCAACTGGTGAACAATGTTTTCTGCAAGCATCATTTAGTTGTACTAACAAACTGACAGACATTTGGGCCAAACTGGCAAAACCACCTCTTTGACTGTGTACTTGAAAACAGGATATACTTGCAAAAGCAGCAATTGTACAAAGTGTTCAGTGGTACAACGGGGTTACACCAATTCCAATTAGCACTCCATTCTAGCATTTACATTTGTTCCTGTAATTTCCCGAACTTTCCCCTCACAGATGGCACTATTAAATTAACCTTCCTGTCCCTAAAGCTTGCAAACTTGACATCACCTTCAACTCCTTTGTCGTCTAATTCTCTCATTCAGTCTTCTGCTAGATTCTGTTGGTTTTTCCTTCACAACATTTCCCGAATCCATCCCTTCCTCCCCTCCCACACAGCCACTACCTCAGTCCTAGCTCCAGACGAGACGATTCTATCAGCCTCCTCACTGGTATCCTTGCCTCTAACCTCTCCTTTCTCCGGACCCTTTTACGTAGCCCAGATCATTTTTCTAAAATATTACTCAGCACATATCTCTTCACCCCGAAACATCTCTTATGGCTACTCATTTCTCTCTGCACCAAGTCGAAACTCCTGCTTGAAACTGGTTTCAAGGCTCTCCACTGGGTTACTCTTTCTTACATTTCTGATCTCTTCACTGCCCCTTGAATAGTCTGAAATCTTACCCCCATCAGGAATCACTCAGTCCCTCCCTGAACTCATTTCAAGTGCTGTCACCCCAACAGCCATTTTAGCACTTAGGTAGCATTCACATATATGATTCACAAACTCTACCTACTTATTTATTCTCTTATCCATTTTTCCTGTTTCTTCCTTTCATTCATTCATTCAGTCATATTTATTGAGTGCTTACTGTGTGCAGAGCACTGTACTAAGCGCTTGGGAGAGTAAAATACAACAGTAAACTAAAACATTCTCTGCCCACAAGGAGCTTACAATCTAGACAGGGAGAGACAGACCTTAATACATTAATTACAGATATATACGTAAGTGCTGTGGGCTGGGATGGGGGAAGAACAAAGGGAGCCAGTCCTTTCACACTTGCTTATCCTCCCTCCATCTCCTACTAGCTATAAATAATTTGTGTATCTTCTCCATTAGATTGTAAGCTCCTTGAGGGCAAGGACCACTTGTCAGCTGTGTGACTTTAGGCAAGTCACTTAACTTCTCTGTGCCTCAGTTCCCTCATCTGTAAAATGGGGATTAAGACTGTGAGCCCCCCGTGGGACAACCTGATCAGCTTGTAACCTCCCCAGCGCTTAGAACAGTGCTTTGCACATAGTAAGCGCTTAATAAAATCCATTAAAAAAAAAAAAGGACAATGTCTTTCACCTCTCGGTACTTAAATACAGTGCTTGGCATCGTAGACACACAAATACTAATGCTTGATTAATGACAGAGATGTTTCGAAAAGAGCTAGAAGCGACTGACATACACCCTGTGTGTATGTAAACCTTGTCATTGCTAATTCATTTGCTACACAGCGTGGCTCAGTGGAAAGAGCACGGGCTTGGGAGTCAAAGGTCATGGGTTCTAATCCCAACTATGCCACTTGTCAGCTGTGTGACTTTGGGCAAGTCCCTTCACTTCTCTGTGCCTCGGTTCCCTCATCTGTAAAATGGGGATGAAGACTGTGAGCCCCATGTGGGACAACCTGATGACCTTGTATCCCCCCAGCGCTTAGAACAGTGCTTGGCACATAGTAAGCGCTTAACAAATACCAACATTATTATTATTACACCTATGTCTTTGAGAATCTGCCCACTATTGCAGTAGCAATGGTATTTACTAAGCACCTGAATTCAGTGCGCTGTTATGAGCACTTGAGAGAGACAAGAGG
Source organism: Tachyglossus aculeatus (assembly GCF_015852505.1). Lineage (NCBI taxonomy): Eukaryota > Metazoa > Chordata > Mammalia > Monotremata > Tachyglossidae > Tachyglossus > Tachyglossus aculeatus. The sequence continues at coordinate 34,900,948 of NC_052067.1, read as the reverse complement.
AGTATAATACACAGTCCCGACAAGGAGCTTACACTCTAACAGGGGACAGATTAGAACAGTGCTCAGCACTTAGAACAGTGCTTTGCACATAGTAAGCGCTTAACAAATACCATTATCATCATTTATATTTATACAACTGTACACACAGGTGTTCAGGATGGAGATATGTATGTACGTGTGTGTGTGTTTGTACACACATGAAAGAGTTGAAGGGCCGATTAGAATCAAGGAACTGATAATTAGTCGGGGAAGGCTTGTTTGAAGGCCGTGGGATTTCTGAAGGCTTTGAAGTTGAGGAGGACGGAGGTTGAGATGAGCTAGTGGAGAAACTGTGAGCAATGAGTTGGTGGTGGAAAAGATGAGAGTGGCATACAAGCAGGAGGTGGGCTTAGGAAGAATGAAGAATGTGAGCAGGGAAATAGGGAATGAAGAGAGCTAAAAGTAAAGTGGAGTGAGCTGCTAGTCTTAAAGCTAGTGGTATCCATTGCTTGATACAGTGAGCGATGGGCAGCCATTGGAAAATTTTGAGAAGCAGGAAGCTGTGTACCAAGTGACATGTGAGGAAGATGGTTCAAGCAGCAATAGGGAGTGTGGACTGAGAGGTGGAAAGGTTGGAGGCAGGGAGTTGGTGAGGAGGCCAAATCAATAGTTCCATGGTGATATAACCAGTGCATGAATGAGAGGATTGGCTGCATGAGTGGAGAGGATGGGACAGACTGGTGACATATTTCTGAGGAGAACAAATCAACAATATTTGGAGGTAGGCTGAATGTGAAAGCAGGAGAAGGGTGAGGCGTCAAAGATGATACCAAGATGTGACCTTGGGCAAGTCACTTAACTTCTCTGAGCCTCAGTTACCTCATCTGTAAAATGGGGATTAAGACTGTGAGCCCCACGTGGGACAACCTGATCAATTTGTATCCCCCCAGCACTTAGAACAGTGCTTTGCACATAGTAAGCGCTTAATAAATGCCACCACTGTTATCATTATTACTATTATTATTACCAAGGCTGAATTCTATTCAAGGAGAGCAAATGCACACCAGTCCCGTCTCCCTATTGCAGTTGTTTCTCAGAAGTTTTCTGCCCTTCCACATTAAGACTGTTTTTTTCCATTCCTTTGAGACATACGCTCGGTGCTCCCAACTTGTGAACCCCATTTTATTTCACCGTATAGTGGATACTGCTACCATCCATTTTCCTCATATATCCCACCCAGAAAAGCTATAATGCTATGATACTGCCTCAGAGCTGATAAGCTAAGAGTGATTCTCAGCCTTATTATCTGATCTTTCCAGGCATTCATCATCAGTACTATTTACTGAACACTTAATTAGGTGCAGAGCATTGTACTATGCAGAGCATTGTACTGTGTGCTTTGAAGAGTTCACTAATGGCAGACAACCCTCAAGGATCTTACAACCTAGAGCAAGAGAGGCAGACACTTTGATAATTTACAGTTAGGAGGAGGAAGGAAAAGGGAATAAAGGATTAATGAAATAAGGTATAAGTTGCTTAGGTTATCAGGGCAAAAATTTCTAAGTGGTTATGAGTACTCAGGGTGGAGGTGACATTGGAAGTGCTAAAGTGGTTGGAGAGGGGATTTTACCTGGGGGGATTAAAAAATAACCAGGGAAGACCTCCTGGAAGAGATGTCATTTCGGAAGGGGTCTGAGGATGGGGAGAGCTATGGTCTTGGATTTGAGGTAGGGAAGGAGTTCAAGACATGGGGAAGGACGTGAGCAAGAGGCTGAAGGCAAGAGAAATGAGAATGAGGCAGAGTAAGTTAACTTCAGAATCTTGGTTTTCTTCCACTTTCTGTCAATCTGTTGTGCTGCAGTGACTTCTGTGAAGTAGTTTATAATCCATTCATGTCTTCTGGAATGCATGTATTGAGAGTACAGCCATCAGCACACAGTGGCTTGTAATTAACGGTTTCAGGAACCTTCAATGATACCAGTAGTTCATTCAATCGGAAGAGTTTCCTAGTAGATTGGAAACAATCGCTACACTAGCTTCCTAGTCCCTTACTATGACTCTGCTGTATATGCTTTACTCATTTGTAACTTCTAAATATTTGTAGACAGAAAGGGAGAATTTACTTCATCACAGGGGAAAGCTTTCTGTGTGGACTTTTACTAATGATGGTATTTGTTACGCACTTACGATGTGCAAAGCACTGTTCTAAGCGCTGGGGGGATTCAAGGTGATCAGGTTGTCCCACAGGGGGCTCCCAGTCTTAATCCCCATTTTACAGATGAGGGAACTGAGGCCCAGAGAAGTTAAGTGACTTGCCCAAAGTCACACAGCTGACAATTGGTGGTGCCGGGATTTAAACCCCTGACCTATGACTCCAAAGCCCGTGCTCTTTCCACTGAGCCACGCTGCTTCTCTATTAGACCTGCAGCCTCAAATTTTTTTTAAAAAAATGAGTTCCCCAAATAGGCATAATCCCCTCCTCATTTTTTTTAATCAATTCCAAATCTTCCTCTTCCTGCCACTCCTTCTATTGTGCCTTTTCTCTCTAGCTTCTGGTAACAAAGTAACTTGCTTGCAGCAAATAGCGTCCCTCTCAGCATGTGGGCCAGGGCTGATTTTCACGGCTGCACTAATGAGGAGCATTTTGAAACTATTCCAGACACTGAAAACTGCAGATAAACTATGATTCTTTATCAGTGATGATACTTTCCTATTAGCTATCTTCCCCTTGGAACAACATGCCTCCTGCTGAGCAATACTGGTCAGATCCATGACAGACAAAGTTCCAGAGCTAAGGCAGCCACCCCAGAAAATGCATACTGTCATACTGTTCTGACCATTATGCCTAGCTTCAGAGATTTCTTCAAGCCAAACGATCTCTTCTTGACAGCCTATAGTGGGAGTGGGATGGGGGGCAGTGAGAAGGGAGGCAGAGCGCAGCATTTAACTTCTCTGCCATCACCTCTCTCATTACTGCTTTCTAGGTTTCCCACAGCCATAGACAAGCCACAAAGTGACCTCATCGCATACAGCCTGCTCAAAAGTATGGCCCTCATTCTGAATCCTAAAGCTCGATCTCATTAGCTCCCAAGACCAATGCTGATTTACATCCATTAACCACAGGGAGCTAGAAGCCATTATTCAGCAGCCGACCGGACAAGTGAGCAGAGCTGATTTATCCTGAACAGATTTGTCCTGAAACCAGTCATTTATTTGGGTCTTCTCACCTCCCTCGGGGGTCCTAAAAACCTCCTGAAGAAAGGGTTTCAAAGGGTGGGTAGTGTGGGGAGAACAGAACCTCATCTTTGTAAAATGAGACTCGCAATAAGCCTCTCTGTCACCTATAACATTACAACATCTCAAACTGTCACAAACTTGTGAATTTCTCAGGCGTGCCTGTCAATCTGTCTAAATCTCACTTTCGGCCTCATTTACTCCGCTTTATTAAAAATTCTCTTTATATCTCCTGCTGTCTTCAGTTAATAACCAGGTAACAGGCCAATGATTCCAAAAAAAAATCTACTGATTGATGCTTAATGACAGAAGTTGGGGATAACTTGGACCGGGGTCAGATGAAAACTTGAGAGGCAGAGAAGACAAAACAAATAGAGGATACAGGAAACCAAGCAAACACGTAAACACGGAAGTGCAACCCAAAGGATTGTCTTTCCAACAGAGTGGCCTGGGCACTTCCAGCTGTCTTAATCCATAGGATCCCAGCAGGTCAGCGATCCTGTCCAAGTAAAATCAATCACTTGCCCTACAACATTTCTCTGATTCTTGATGAACAGATAGTTACTTCATAGAATCCTTGCTCAACAGTCAGAGTCAAGAAAGCATAGTGAAATTGGAGAGCCTATCAGGTTAACTTGAATAGGAGATTCATGCTCTAGAAGCTCAAAGCACAATTTCAACTCCTAAAAGTCCTTTTTTATTTGTCTTTCATCACAAAAAGTGCAATCACCTTTAGCTGCTAGAAGCCTACCGTGTCTTTTAAAATGAACAGTCCACATTTGGGAAACATAAGACATTGCCAACAGAACATTTTGGGACCTGAGACTCGAAAGGGAGAAAGACTGTGGGGGAATAGCCAGATAGGAATGCTATTCATTTCAGTACATGCATTTGGCACCAGAGTATAAGCATTACGCTTACTGTACGTTCCCAAGCATCTGGTCCGCTTCTCTACGGACTAAGTTGTAAGGGGAAGTTATTTCCTTTCCAAGTACAAGTTTGTCATATTTTAGATTTATCGGTGTGGGCGTTAAGTTTGATAAGTGAGTTATAAACTAGTATAGACAAAACATTTGGTGCAACACACTTTCCGTAACTCGGAAGTTCTGCTGATCGCTTCTTTATACTTTGCTTATAATAGTCTCTCAGTTTCTCCTTAAACCAGATCTATCCTACATCAATAATTCTTTTCACAGTACCCCTGAAGGTACATGCTTAGTCTTGCTGTCTGTAGAGTGACTCATTCACTGTCAAATGGAAAAAAAACTTGAGTAACCTCACTAGCAGAGGTCAAATCAATCCATACAGTGTATGATGGGTATAGCGGAGTTAGCGGAATATGGCTCATGATGAGAAGGGTGCAAGGCTCAACCCTAGGGAGGAAGGGGGTTGTAGGAGCCTGGAGAAAAAAGGACAATCCACTGTATGTTCTTACACCACCAACTTGTCTCCTTCCTCACCAGATAAGTGGTTATTGGGACATGTGGCCTGAACAGATAGGGTCAACTGTTGTCTGGTCTTTGTTAGAATATAAATCCACTAGCTGTAAATTTTTGGATCTCCACTCACACAGTCTTTGTGGGTTCACCTGGAAAAATTAGGGTTTAAGATTTATTCCAACATTTCTGAAGACTGCACTCACCTGTTGATTTGCTATAACTGTCTGGGATGTTTCATAGTCCACCATTTCTTCCTGAATTTTCTCTTCCACTTCCTCCTCACTCTCTTCAGAACAGGAATCAAACACGTCATCATAATATTCTTCCGCTACAAGGGGATCTTCAGGAATTTCTGGAATGAAACCATAACTTAATGATTAGGAACTGGGAAGGTGAATGCCATTTTCATGGAGTTAAGGAAACAGAAGTATAAACAAGACAGTCTACTGTTGGTGCTTAGAAATGAGTTGGAGCTCAGTCTTAGCTTTCTAAGAAAATCCAGAGCAATGTAATTTTTCATTAAAGTGAATGATTAGTGAAAAGGAGGAAACTACTTTTGTGTTTGAAAGTTCAGGGAAAGCAAGAGCATAAAACAATTTTGAAAATTCTACTGGAAAATACTTCCATTTAAAAAAGAAAGCTTATTTCAAGGGAAGGGACCAAGGAAGCAAAGGTGTTCCAGCATTGCAATAACTACTGTTATATAATGTCTACGTGTTCTCAGGCCAAACAGTCCAAGTGGAGTTGGGTCAAGGTTCTAGCTAAGAATCAAATCAAAAATGTTAAAGGTGAGCACACATAAATAGGTCAAAATGCTAGAGGTGACATTTTAGAAGTGAAAAATTATTTGGTTTCATAAATCTAGAGCAGATTCTATGAAGTTTTCTGAGGCACAAAAGTTAGCTAGCTCTTAAACATAGTAGGTTCAATCCTTATCCATTCAGCAGAATGCTTATAAAAAATTAATGATAAAAAGTACGTGTTTGTTTATATCAGGTAAGAGTTACATAACTTGTTTGATGTTTTAATATTAATAATTTTAAAAAGTTGACACTTAAAATAACACTTTTATCTAAGGCTGTCCAAAGTGCATTGCCATCAAGTACAGTGACAGCATCCACACTTTGCTACTGGAAGAGAAAGGTAGATGGATGGAGGGAAGTTGAAGAAGAGAGATTATCAGCGGTTTAAAAAAAAACACTCTGCAAATCGTCGAGGCAGAACTCAAGACCAAGCTTAGTTAACCATCTTAACCAATTAACCACCTCCCTTCCTTAATTTCTAATCTCAGCTCTGCAGCTAACTCATTATGTGACGTGCAAATCTCTTCACCTGTCACTGCGTTACCCAATTTTTCCAAAGGGTTGCTCATGAAAACCTCATGGGGTTCCTTTAGAATAACTGTGGAGCCCTGGGAGAATATAAATCTGGAAAGGCTGCTAAACACGATCTCAACTCAAGTAAGAAATTGTCTAGAAAAATGCACTGTGCAGAAAGAAGATGCAAAATCCCTTCTTTGTGTCTGATTATCTTTCCCTAGCCCCCTCAATGTCACCACCATATGTTGGCATGGCCAGTCAAATTAAACAGCCCTGCCTTACAGAGGGGATTTCTGTCTACAAGAAAAGTTCAAAGAAGTGTAAAGCTCCTGGGATTGTGCTTGTCAAATGGGCAGGAGTGTGTTTTTTATGGGCAGCAAGTGATCACTTGTTTGCACTAACAGTCAATTTGGCCTGTGAGGGAAAATGCTCTTTGATAAATAGCTTTAATTTCCTCTTACCCTGGAGTCAGACGAATAACCGATGCCTCAGTGTGGCATTCTGGAATTCCCATACTCTGAGTAGGCAATGACTGAATATGTTTACCAAGAAAACCAACGATAACTGCCCAGGGCATGCACTACAACTGATCCAGCTCACCACAGAACAAAAAGAGAAAAGATCAACCATCGCACTGTCCGAAAGATTCTCTTTTCAGATACTCTCCGGTTAAAAAGATAATGAAGCTCATCCATGGCTTGCCGGATGAAAAGGCTTGCTCTTTATTATAGGCTCTATTACTCTGACAGAAATAATATCTCACCTGCATATCTTTCTCCTGAAAAGCTCTGATCACTTTCCACTTTCAAACAATCTGCTAAAACCTTACTCAATCATATCATCAGGTATTATTTTTGACAGGTATTATGATCCCCATTTTGATGGCAGTAACAAAGAGACAGAAAGAATCAGTGACGGGCCCAAATTCATCCAAGCTGGGGGAACTGGGACAAAAAAAGTCCAAGTCTCCTGACTCTCCAGTCCAGGACTCTTCCCACTGTGGTCATAGTATTTTATGGACACCTTTGAAGTTCATAGCAATTTACCCATAAACACATTCATCTACTCATCTGATCTGGGCAGCAATGCAAAGCATGGGCTGGAGAGGGAAAAAGACTGAGGAGGGAAAGCTTGAAGTCATGCTAGGATATGACAGGCCCCTGGACAAGCTTGGTAACCACTTGGATGGAAAGGAATGGGCTGATTATGGTAACACTGGGGAGGAAGAACCAGAAAGATTTGGGGACCGACTGAAAATCGGGGTTGAAAGAGAGGAAGGCATAAAAGAAATGCCAAGGTTGAGGGCTTTAGAAACTAGTAGGATGGTGTTGATAACTGTGAAAGGAAGGTTAGGTAGGTGGAGGAGAGGATTTAGGAGGGCAGATGTGGAATTCAGTTTTGGTCTTAATGACTTTAAGTTGCCAGTGGTACATAAAGACATCCTGGAGGTAGAAGGAAATGCAAGATTACCAAGGAGAGAAGTAGATTTGGGAGACAGTTGAAGCCATGGGCATAGATGACCTCCCCAGACAGGTGAGAGCAGAACTTAGAAGAGAAGGGGATCCAGAACTGAGCCACGAAGGAAACTCATTTTTAGGGAGTGGAAGAGGGAGGAAGAGCTGGGAAAAGAGACTGAGAAGGACGACAAAGAGGTAAAAGGAGAAGTAGGAGAGGACTCTGTCAGAAAAACCAAGTGCTTCCAGAAGAAGGGAATGATCCACAGTGATCCAGGCAGCCAAGAGGTTGGGGAGGATTATGATGGAGTGAAGACCATCAGATTGGGCAAAGAGAAGGTCACTGATGACCTAGGAGAGAGTGGTCTCAGTGGAGTGAAAGAGGTAGAAACTGGATTGTTATGGGTCACGAAGAGAGTTGGAGGACAGGATTTGGAAGAAGTGGGTGAATACAACCCATTGGAGAAGTTTGGACAGGGATAGAAGAAGAGATGTATTGCCTACGTGGACTTAAGTGGGTCAGGTTTGGCACCATTCCACGTTCCAAAAGATGTACAGTGACTAACAACACAGTCAAAGTTACTGCTTACTGGAACATGGTTGCAGTAAAAGCGAATTCAAAGTACTGACTTGTTTCCAGTTGTTAAATGATCATAGAGTATGTTTCTTCTGATTCCAACAATTCCACCATATTAATATTTCACCACCTTCCAAGAGCTTCATAGAGCAGAAGAGCCATGCAGTTATTAGCATAATGGGAAATTAAATTGCACTTTGCATATTAAGACACCTGCTCCTCCAGTGCAGAGTATGATGGAAACTTGGTTGTGGGGGAAGAAAATTCCAGTTTTCCCCACAGTGTGGGTTTATCAGGAAAGTGTGAATTTGACGGAGAAAAGTGTCAGGGTGTCTGTCAGCAGATCCTTTTTTGTTAGAACAAGCAGAGAAGCATGTCATTACCCAAGGCAGGAAATTATAAAGTTTAAAACGGAAAAGAGGAAGCATTTGTGGAAGTCAATCTTAATGCTGACACCTTACTTTATGTACACGCCAGTTTTGAAATTAGCACCAAGGATCCTGACAATCAACCTTTCCTGCCAAAACTTACTTTCTTTCAGAATCCACTGAAGTGACCCCTTGTAATAATTGAAGGAAAAAAAACTCATCATCCTTCCCTCAGAGCAGTGCCATGTTAACCAGCCCTGTTGGCCTGGTGATAAGAAATTTTTGGGACCTACAAATGGTGTGTGATATCATTAGATATCCCTGCATATGATGACATTGAAGCTGTCATCCTGGCTTCACTTTTTCTCATCCTGAGAGGATCGGTGGTGTCTTCTTTTCATTCATTCATTCAATCGTATTTATTGAGTGCTTACTGCATGCAGAACACTGTACTAAGCGCTTGGAAAGTACAATTCAGCAATAAAGAGAGACAATCCCTGCCCACAATGGGCGTACAGTCCTGAGGGGGGAGAATCTGAGGGACAAATCAATCAATCAATCAATCAATCGTATTTATTGAGCGCTTACTATGTGCAGAGCACTGTACTAAGTGCTTGGGAAGTACAAATTGGCATCACATAGAGACAGTCCCTACCCAACAGTGGGCTCACAGTCTAAAAGGGGGAGACAGAGAACAGAACCAAACATACCAACAAAATAAAATAAGTAGGATAGAAATGTACAAGTAAAATAAATAAATAAATAAATAAATAAATAAATAGAGTAATAAATATGTACAACCATATATACATATATACAGGTGCTGTGGGGAAGGGAAGGAAGTAAGACGGGGGGATGGAGAGGGGGACGAGGGGGAGAGGAAAGAAGGGGCTCAGTCTGGGAAGGCCTCCTGGAGGAGGTGAGCTCTCAGCAGGGCCTTGAAGGGAGGAAGAGAGCTAGCTTGGCGGATGGGCAGAGGGAGGGCATTCCAGGCCCGGGGGATGACGTGGGCCGGGGGTCGATGGCGGGACAGGCGAGAGCAAGGTACAGTGAGGAGATTAGTGGTGGAGGAGCGGAGGGTGCGGGCTGGGCAGTAGAAGGAGAGAAGGGAGGTGAGGTAGGAGGGGGCGAGGTGATGGACAGCCTTGAAGCCCAGGGTGAGGAGTTTCTGCCTGATGCGCAGATTGATCGGTAGCAATTGGAGGTTTTTGAGGAGGGGAGTAATATGTCCAGAGCGTTTCTGGACAAAGATAATCCGGGCAGCAGCATGAAGTATGGATTGAAGTGGAGAGAGACACGAGGATGGGAGATCAGAGAGAAGGCTAGTGCAGTAGTCCAGACGGGATAGGATGAGAGCTTGAATTAGCAGGGTAGCAGTTTGGATGGAGAGGAAAGGGCGGATCTTGGCAATGTTGCGGAGCTGAGACCGGCAGGTTTTGGTGACGGCTTGGATGTGAGGGGTGAATGAGAGAGCAGAGTCGAGGATGACACCAAGGTTGCGGGCTTGTGAGACGGGAAGGATGGTAGTGCCGTCAACAGAGATGGGAAAGTCAGGGAGAGGACAAGGTTTGGGAGGGAAGACAAGGAGCTCAGTCTTCGACATGTTGAGCTTTAGGTGGCGGGCAGACATCCAGATGGAGATGTCCTGAAGGCAGGAGGAGATGCGAGCCTGGAGGGAGGGGGAGAGAGCAGGGGCAGAGATGTAGATCTGGGTGTCATCAGCGTAGAGATGATAGTTGAAGCCGTGGGAGCGAATGAGGTCACCAAGGGAGTGAGTGTAGATTGAGAACAGAATGTCTATGTATATGTATATCTATCTTTATTTATACACATTCATTCATTCAACTGTATTTATTGGGTGCTTGCTGTGTGCACAGCACTGTACTAAGCACTTGGGAGAGTATGATACAACAATGAACAGACACATCCCCTGCTCACAATGAGCTTCTATCTTGCTAATTAATGGAACTATTAACTAATACTAATGGGACTATTAGCATTTTGATCACAGGCACGTATTCAGCCCAGTTCTGCCTTTATCTGGTTAACACTGACCAAAAACACATACGTACCTAGCCATGTGAAGCATCCCTGCCCATCTACTCATTCACGGCAGTCTGTGCCCCACAAGAATATGATGAAAGAGTATGGGTGGTACTATACAGGCTATTATTACTATAATCAATTCTTCTACACAGGTTCTCAATCCTGTCTTCTCAAACCACCATTTCTGAAGTAAGATAATGATCTCCCATCATTATCATCTTGGATCTGAAAGTCGCAGCAAAGCCACACTTCTGGCTTTGCCAGAGAGGCCCTCTCAGCTCTATTCACTTCAGCAAAAAGGTCAAGTGATGGGGCATGGTGAAAAGGTGTCTGGGACAGCACAACAGAGTTGCCCTGGCTCTCTACATTTTGCTGTAACCATGATATTGGGCTGCCTCTTTCCATATATCTAATATTATAACAGAACTCATTAATAAATATTGAATTTAGAAGCGAAATGACAAGCGACTTGAGAAAACCAAAGGACTAATCTGAGGCATTCCTTTCTCCCCTGGGAAGTACCTATTTCTACACTAATATTTTTGAAAATTGGGGTTTTTTTTAGCTTAAAATTCTCTTGTTCTTTGAGGGAAATGATATGATTATGCTGAAAGAGAGTTGAAACAAAAAAGAAAACAAAAATCAAACTTTGATTTCTGACTTCCAGTTTTTGTTTTTGGAGTCTTTGGAGTTTTAGCCTCTCTTAGGGACCATTTCATGCATCAATCAATCAATCATATTTATTGAGCACTTACTGGATGCAGAGCACTGTACTAAGTGCTCGGGAAGTACAAGTTGGCAACATGTAGAGAGCCCAACAGTGAGCTCACAGTCTAGAAGGGGGAGACAGAGAACAAAACCAAACATATTAACAAAATAAAATAGAATAGATATGTACAAGCATCAGTGGGATGGGATGAGAGGATATGACAGAAGAGAATATTAGGATTAATTTAACAAGAATGGTTGCACAGAACTTCCCATGGTCCTTGAAAAGGAACAATTTGACAACTGTTGAGCTAATCATGAGGGAAGCTGGCTAAACTGGAGACCTGAATGTAACTCCTTCAAATGAGATTTCCCAAATCAACAGCATGAGAGGAATCTACTTCATTAGAACTTATTTACTTCCTCAGAACTCACTTACTTCCTCATTTTGTTAGGAAGCCAACAATTAAAGCTAAAGCAAATCACAGAGAATAGCTACCTAAAATCAGTTCTGGAAGATGCCTCTCCTTCTACACCTTCCACCATGTTGTACCCACTATGTGTTGGATCGACCATCTACCCCACGTCACTCTCTTCAGTGTCCAGGGAGGCAAGAGATGTTGGAAAGCTGCATCCCTTACAGATGGGATCTCCCCCCTTCTCCCTTGCCCCCTTCCCCCCCAGCTCCTCCCCATCCCCCCCCCCCCCCCCCCCTACCAGTAGTAACGGGGGCAGTATCCATCTCTGCAGGGAGAAGCCTTGTCCCACATTCACAATATCACTAATACCTGTCCACATGTTTTGTTTTGTTGTCTGTCTCCCCCTTCTAGACAGTGAGCCCGTTGTTGGGTAGGGACCGTCTCTATATGTTGCCAACTTGTACTTCCCAAGTGTTTAGTACAGTGCTCTGTGCACAGTAAGCGCTCAATAAATACAATTGAATGAATGAATGAATGAATCAGCCCTTTCCTGGCCATCCAAACTGCTACCACATTAATTCAAGCATTTATCCTACCCTATCTTGATTACTCTATCAGCCTCCTTGCTGACCTTCCTGCCTCTCCACTCCAGTCCATATTTCACTCTGCTGCCCAGATCATTTTTCTAAAAAAACATTCGGTCCATGGTTCCCCACTCCTCATGACCCTCCAGTGGCTGCTCATTCACCTCCATGTCAAACGGAGACTCCTTACCATTGGCTTTAAAGCCCTCAATCACCTTGTCCCCTTTTACCTCATCTTGCTACTCTCCTACTACAACCCCAGCCTGCAGATTTCGTTCCTCTAATGCCAAACTATTCACTGGACCTCCATCTCATCTATCTTGTTGCCCATAGCCTGACTCTTACCTGGTACTCCCTCCCTCTTCATACCTGAAAGATGATCACTCTATCCACCTTCAAAACGTCAAAACGTTACTAAAGCATATCTCCGAAGCCTTCCCCCAACTAAGACTCTTCTCCCACTCTTTTCTGTCACCCTTCCACTTGATTTGCACCCCTTTATTGCACCCCTCCCTCAGCCCTACAGCCTCATGTACCTATCTGTAATTTATTTATATCAATAAATACATTATTTATTTATCTGTCCTCTCTATATTTTAAGCTAGTTGTAAACAGGGAACATGTCTACCAACTCTGTTATATTGCACTCTCTCAAGCACTTTGTACAGTGCTCTGCAAGTATAAGTGCTCAATAAATACAACTGATTGATTGATTGATCAACAGGGGAAGGTATTGCAGCAGCTTGCCAACACAACTTTTGGTTCTTTGGAAAAGCTATGACTGTTAGACTAAGATCTGAGGAGCCTAAAACACTATCCCATTTAAAGTGACGTGCTGTCATTTTTGTCATGGTTAATTTATCAGTTTTTGCTCTGTTATTCTACCCTTATGTCCCAAATCCCTCCCTCCAGTTTTTAGACTGTTAGTTCCCTTTGGACCACCAAGGGTGCCTGAATCAATGTTACTCTAATTTCCCCAGCTCTAAGTGGGCAGCAGTGTGGCTCAGTGGAAAGAGCCTGGGTTTATGAGTTCAAATTCTGGCTCTGCCAATTGTCAGCTGTATGACTTTGGGCAAGTCACAACTTCTCTGTGCCTCAGTTACCTCATCTGTAAAATGGGGATTAAGACTGTGAGCGCCCCCCCCCCCCCCGCCCCGTGGGACAACTTGATCACTTTGTTACCTCCCCAGCGCTTAGAACAGTGCTTTGGACATAGTAAGTGCTTAATAAATGCCATCATTATTATTATTATTAAGTACGGTGGTTGACACAAAGTAAATATTTAACATAGGAAATAAACAGTAACCATCATCATCATCATACTGTAGAATTCTGGATCAGTGTAATTGTTCCTCCTTTACCAGTAGCTAAGAGGTAGTGTCACTTTCTGTGGGACGGAGACTGGGTTCGACCTGGTTAGCTTGTACCTACCCCAGTGCTTAGAACAATGCTAGACATATAATGAGTGCAGAACAAATACCATAATCATGATCACTTTCTTTCGGAATTGAACAGAAAGCACAGTCAGGGAAATATTTCTAAATATCAATTCTGCAAATATTGATTTGTTAATCTTGAATAAGAGTACTATCCCCACCCTCTCTTTGTGATGATGAAACTGAGCCAGAAAAGATGAAGCAAATAGGTTTAGAAGTCAGTCAGCAGTAGCGCCAGAAACGAAGCACCAGCTGTTTAAAAACCTCACTACCTGCTACATTACACTTCCTAATAATTACTACAGATTATTATTACAAACTACAGATTATTCACTGAAACTCAAAAGAAGGCAATGGGTAGTCAAAGTAATGATGATGTTGGTTAGGCGCTTACTATGTGCCAGGCACTGTACTAAGCGCTGGAATGGATACAAGCATATGGGGTTGGACACAGTCCCTGTCCCACATGGGGCTCACAGTCTCAATCCCCATTTTACAGATGAGGGAACTGAGGCCCAGAGAAGTAAAGTCACTTGCCCAAGGTCCCACAGCAGACAAGTCGGGATTAGAACCCATGACCTTCTGGTTCCCGGGCCTGGGCTGTAGCCACTACACCATGCTGCTTCTCAGCATCATCATCATCATCATCAATCATATTCATTGAGCGCTTACTATGTGCAGAGCACTGTACTAAGCGCTTGGGAAGTACAAATTGGCAATATATAGAGACAGTCCCTACCCAACAGTGGGCTCACAGTCTAAAAGGGGGAGACAGAGAACAAAACCAAACATACTAACAAAATAAAATAAATAGAATAGATATGTACAAGTAAAATAAATAAATAAATAAATAAATAGAGTAATAAATATGTACAAACATATATACATATATACAGGTGTTGTGGGGAAGGGAAGGAGGTAAGATGGGGGGGATGGAGAGGGGGACGAGGGGGAGAGGAAGGAAGGGGCTCAGTCTGGGAAGGCCTCCTGGAGGAGGTGAGCTCTCAGCAGGGCCTTGAAGGGAGGAAGAGAGCTAGCTTGGCGGATGGGCAGATGGAGGGCATTCCAGGCCCGGGGGATGACATGGGCCGGGGGTCGATGGCAGGACAGGCGAGAACGAGGTACGGTGAGGAGATTAGCGGCGGAGGAGCGGAGGGTGAGGGCTGGGCTGGAGAAGGAGAGAAGGGAGGTGAGGTAGGAGGGGGTGAGGTGATGGATAGCCTTGAAGCCCAGGGTGAGGAGTTTCTGCCTGATGCGCAGATTGATTGGTAGCCACTGGAGATTTTTGAGGAGGGGAGTAATATGCCCAGAGCGTTTCTGGACAAAGATAATGTCAGCATGGTCGCAACAGTGGGTAGCACAGCATTCTGCAAGGCATGATATCAATTCTACCCACCTTTCACACAACTCAACTCCTCCCACCTCACTGTGCGCACACACATACACACTCATAAATTTAGTTTGCTTCTTTCCCTCTGGAAAAGCATTATTCCAAATGGCCCTATGTTCACAGCTCCTTACGAAGAGTTGCCCTCCAAGGCTGTTGGGATAAACTCTAGTTTTCAACCACCACATCATTTGCAGGCACTCAAAGCTCTCACTAACACATTTGCCAAGTGAGACCTCGGGGCCAGATTCAGCACTGTGATGTACACGCACATCTATCACTGAAGTAAACAGGAACAGTTTGCAAACCCCAGAGCTGACTTTTGAACAAAACATTTTCAAACGGTTTTCTGGGGATTTTAAGTCGCACTTCTCACTGTCTGGAATGGAACTTGTAATTGGAAACCCACAACTATGAGTCAGAGATCTTTTTTTTAATCCTTAATCTATGCTTAATCAATAAGGAAAAAACAGATAGGCCTGGACATAAAGATTTCTTACTGTTTGGAGCCGCTATGGCTTTGGCCCAAGGTCAATTGAACAGTTCACCAATAATCATCCCGATTCCAGGATCTTTGCAAACGTTTTTTAAATTGCCTGGGATAGTCAGGTCTGCCCCTGCTAAACTGGGATATATGGTAAGACTTTGGTGACTATAATGTAAATTAGCACCTCAAAGCATTTTCCATTTGCAAAGTATGGGTGATGACTTTTAGAATGGTATTGGCAGGGATCTGGAGAGATCATAAGAACCCAATCTCATGGCTCCCCTACAAGTTCTCGTCAAGCCTGAAACCACTTTAGCTTTTAAGTCCAGGCAAAACAGATCCATACCGGGCAGTGGGGCTCTTTGACCACAGTTATCTACATTTTACAGCAGAGAAAACAGAGATACAAAGATGTTGAAAGCCTTTTGTCCTAACAGCTTGGCAAAATCTGATCAATATACACAATCAACGCATAAATGAATAATGAAATATTTTACAAATGACAATATAATAGGTGCTAGTTATGACTCAATTCTGACCACAAAAAGGGTTGTTTTCCTGAATGGAAGACTCTGAATCGAGTTCCTAGCCCAATAATGAAGGAGAGCTAATTGCTGCTCTGAACCTGTAAATCTAAATTTAAACCACAAGCATATCAAATTATTTTCAGTTGTGTGATCTGCCTACTTTTCCCACAGATATTTGCTGAGCTTTCTGATTTATGTAGATGGTTAGTCTTAGCTGAAACGGTATTCAGTGAGCAGCTACTGAATGCTGTACACTATACTCAGTACTTGAGGAGTACAACAGAAGCACAAGAAACGTTCGCTACCCACAAGGAGTTGATAGTCAATCAGAGGAGGCAGATAACATAAACCCAACTGTGTGTACACTATAATCTATGATGGAATAAACTCAGGTGATACCTAACACACTGCTGGGTCTTATTAAATGCTTTGCAATTGGAAAAGGATATGAGTCAAGAGATGATGACTATTTTAGAAGCAATTTGGTGAGGATGACATTTGTTTCAATCCCGTTAGATTGAAGCTATTTAAGATCATTATTCTGCTATAGTCATCCTGTGGGAACTCCAGAGTTTATGCCCTCCCAAAAAGGGAAATTGAATGGCAGTAAATCTTAGAAGGTCAAAGGTGAAAGTAAGAACAAATTATAAATCTGCTAGATGAGCCCTTGTGTCCTTTTTCTACATCAAACCAAACCCATAGCCAACTTGTATTTCCCAAGCACTTAGTACAGTGCTCTGCGCACAGTTAAGTGCTCAAAAAATACAACTGAATGAATGAATGAATTTAAGTGTGGGATGCCATTCCATTCACTTAATACCCAGGGATTACAAGCATGAATGACTAAGACATTGTGTTCTAGGACCTCAAAGACACAACGCAAACCCTTAAAATGCATTTGATAAAAGGGAGCAGCATGGCCTAATGGAAAGAACCCGGGCCTGGGAATCAGAGGACCTGGGTTCTAATTCTCGCTCTGCTATTTTCCTGCCATGTGACCTTGAGCAAGTTACTTAAGAAAATGAGGTGCTTTCATTCCCAACAAAACCTTTAACTGCTGTCATGGATCTCTTCGACTCTGATACAGGTAATACTGGCTAACTCCAGAAAGAAATGTATTTCAGTGGAAGCATCAAAAGGACTCTTACATAGCAACAAATATTGGCATCTTGACTTCAAGATACCATATTTTTATCAAAACATAATCAGTACCATTGACCTTTCCCAAAATAAACCTTCTGAACTCAGACTAAAATTAACCACACTGATTAGTTGGCCTGAAGCAGTCACACATAGAGACGTTAAGTGAAATAATTTTCTCAATCAAAATGCATATTCATGAGCCTTTCAGTTTCATGTACTAAATTAAATATGGTGCTTTCCAAGCACTTAGTACAATGCTCTGCACGCAGTAAGCGCTCAATAAATACCACCGAATGAATGAATGAATGAAATATACACAGCATTTTTTACATTCGGCCAATATAATCTACCGTGAGAGACAGGTCTGTATTTAATCAAACACATACAAAGCTTTCTACTTTTTATTCTCCCTTTCTCTTCCTTCCTTCTTAGCTTCCTTCCCCAACACACAGAATTGAGTTCCGAAAGTGGGTCTCTCTCACGCTGAAATCTGTACCTTCATTTTATGTGTCAAGATGATTTCCCCTTAGGCAAGCCCGTAATATACTTTTCTACTTTGTCCTTCTAGAATGATGATTTAGGATCACAACCACAGAGGAAAATTTGTCTTCTCTCTAAGCTTCATGGGAGTAAAGACAAGCCTGGAAATAAATTCCTTCCAGCAGTAAACTGGCTGAGGAGAAATGGAGTTTGAGAGACTACAGTAGCACTTTGCCTGGCTTGAAACCCTCAAGCAAAACAGCAATGAATGAGTTTCAGAAGTTGTTTTCATATTGCCGGGAAATGTAAATTACTATCAAAGCAACATAAGAGGAGGACTTGTCTCTCCTCTGGCTGCATTTTCTAATTAACAGAGTTTTGTGAATTAACTAGGACATATTTAGCAATTTGTTTGCTTTCTGGCAGGGAGATCACCTTGTTAGTCAAACGGGATTTCCTTTTCTGTTATGGCCTGGTGTCGTGATTTCCCTTTTCTGTTCCCCAACCCATGACAAACGTTTGTTTACCATTGGCAGCACCACTCCATAAGCCAGCCAGCTGGAGCAGTTACCCGACAGCTAAAAGGCACTTCTCTAGCACTAGGTTAAGCTGTCTCCTGAATTTTTATGTGCCTGACAGTCAGCTGTATGGAGGCAGAAGCCTGTGTACTAAGAGATGCAAAATATACTTCTGAGAAGACTCCGTCGTAGATATTTGCACATTGTGACTAGATTACAGACATGCACACAGTTTACAATCACAGCTTAGATAAGTGGAGTTGAAGTGCACTCTTTTCACTCAGACAAAGCTTTGAATGAAGTCCGTAAGAGTTTCTGAGGGGAAGTACGGAAGTGTACATTAGACATCTGTCTGAGGAGACCAGATGCATTTGATCATGCACTGACAAAACTTGGGGAGTTTTTCATGTAAATCAACCTGTTTGGATAGCCCGATGAGGCCACACACAATGTTCCTGCAGCCACCAAAATAAGCATTTGCAAATCACCATTTTGTAGTACACTTACCCGAAGCAGACTATCTGAAAACTTTTGAGGAATGAAGGATATATTCACCCCAAAGTCAGTTTTCTTCCTTCTTTTTATGCTTACGATTTACTGTAGAATCATATTTATTGTAGAATCATGAGTAAAAGGAACAACAGAGCCTGAATGTTAAGCTTCTCTTTCAGTTAAGCCGGTGTGGAAAAATATGCGTACTTGCAGCTGACGTATAACTACTGGCCCTGTTGAAATAAAGCTGCAAAGTGATATCACTTTATCAATGTTGACATAAAAGAATCAATCTAAAAAGATGTTTGAAAACTCATGCCAACAAGGGAAGAACATATTTTGCTGTCACCAAACTTTTCAAATAGTTGATGTTTTTATTTAAAGATGACAAAAGCTTAAAATCATTCTACTATCAATTTAAGGGTTGCTTTGGCTGCTGATAATGCTCTTGGGAGGTTATATTGTGAAAAGTTTGGCAATAACACAAAAACATTCCATCCAACTATGTGCATCTCATTTGGTCCGCTAGCATGATGAAAAATGGCTGTGTCTTGCAGATTCTGAAGCTATGGCATTTTGCTACTTGATTTTCAGCCTCAAGAGCTTTTCGGTGGAAATGAGTACATGAATAAATTCTAAATGTAATTCCTACATCTTTTAATCTACTTAGCATATATAGTTTAAATAATAAAGTGTACATTCTTGGTAGTATTGCACATGTTTACAAATACCATCATTATTATTATGGCAAATCACTGGCTCCACTATTTTCACTGATTTGTGGTTATGCTTTTGGGTAACCCACAGGAAGGACATACCTTCGCGCATCTTCCACATGGAAGAAGCTACCCCTTTTTATTTTACCTGTGACAGCCTGTTAAAATTTGGTTAATTGGGAAGTGTGAAGGGGAAAAAAATGTGTGATGCTCTGACATCGCTAAAGCAGGATATTTGAGTGCCTCTTAGATATGCAGGTCTCAGGAATAGGAGGCTAGGTAGGAAAATTAATGATGAGCTGAGCATCTTCTCCTTCTGTAAACTTCTTTGGTAAACAGAGAAAATCAGTCCTGCACCCAGAACCACCCAGAGAATGCAGTGAACTGGGGAAATGGCCCCAGAGCCTGTGATTTTCTAAGCCCCACACCTCTTTCAGACCTGATGGCAGGGATAATAATAATAATAATAGTAATAATGATGGCATTTGTTAAGTGCTTACTATGTGCAAAGCACTGTTCTAAGTGCTGGGGGGGAAACAAGGTGATCAGGTAGTCCCACATGGGGCTCACAGTCTTAATCCCCATTTCACAGATGAGGTAACTGAGGCTCAGAGAAGTTAACTTGCCCAAGGTCACACGGCAGACATGTGGCAGAGCCAGGATTAGAACCCATGACCTCTGACTCCCTAGCCTGTGCTCTTTCCACTGAGCCATGCTGCTTCTCTCAAACCCGTCCCTGGAACCAACGCTTTCAAGGTGTAACCTGGGGCAGAGGGTGCAGCTTAAATAGAAGAATTGAAAAGTCCCTTCACATCTTAATAAAAAAACTACAACATACTTTATCCCTCCATGGCATACATTTTATCCCTAATTCTCCAATGATCTCCTTTCCCTCTACTTTCAACCACCCCTATGTATCTCCTTGCCTGAAAAAATCCTCCCTTGACCCCACTGCACTTTTTCCAGCTATTGGCCCCAACTCCCTCCTCTTCCTCTCCTGTCCAAACTCCATGAATGAGTTGCCTCCAGTTCCTCTCCTGCAAATCCCTTCTCATAATAATAATAATAATGATGATGATGATGGCATTTGTTAAGCGCTTACTATGTGCAAAGCACTGTTCTAAGCGCTGGGGAGGTTACAAGGTGAGCAGGTTGTCCCACGTGGGGCTCACAGTCTTAATCCCCATTTTACAGATGAGGGAACTGAGGCCCAGAGAAGTGAAGTGACTTGCCCAAAGTCACACAGCTGACAAGTGGCGGGGCCGGGATTAGAACCCATGACCTCTGACTTCCAAGCCCATGCTGTTTCCACTGAGCCACACTGCTTCACTTGCTCTAACCTATGCATTGGGCCTCACTTCCATCTCTCCCGCCTTTGACCTCTTTCTCACCCCCTCCCTCCTGCCTGGAGCTCCACTGCTCTCCCCATCTTTAAAATCCCACTAAATTCTTATCTCCTCCAGAAAGCCTTCCTGGACTAAGCTTCCTCCTCCCATTATTGCATCATCTATGCACTCAGTCCCATCCCTAAGCGCTCAGGTACTCGCCCCATCCCCAACAGCAGTTTCATCCATACCGGTTGCTTCCCTTCCTACTAATTTATTATAATGTCTGTCCTCACTACGCTGAAAGCCCCTGGAGAGCAGGGACTGTGTCCACTTACTCTACTGTACTCTCCAAAGTGCTTAGCACAGTGGTTTGCATAGAGTAAGCACTCAAATACCGCTGATGGAATGATTGAAGTTCCACACTGGCCCATCTGTCCCGGGCTCCACTAGCAAAGGGGCGCTGGGGCCCCCAGCTTCGACAAGAATTTGTTTTCCTTTGGTTTCATTTGAGCAAGATGAAAATTAGGAGCCATGGCTAAGGAACTTAATCTTCTAGTGGTTTATAAATGATAGACAATGGCTCTGCCCTGAAGCATGTTAACTGCTGAAAGGATTTTAGGATATTAGGGGCCGAGGAAGGTCCAGGGGGGCAAACTGATGCCTAAGAAAATTGAGGAGATTGTAGTGTACATTTAGATGAAAATAACCTCTCATAGTTTTTACATGATCACTATAAATAAGCATGAAACTTCAATCACACAGATGCTAAAAATGACATCATTCATGTACGAGGAATAGACTCCATGAACATACCATTTTATAGCTTATTTGAATGCAAAAATGTCTCCTTTTATATTATTATTTTAATACCTTCCCAAACAGAATAAGTTACATTTTAGAAGATGAACTACATGGCCAGTTAAGTGAAGTGGCTTGCCCAAGGTCACACAGCAGACGTGTGGCAGAGACGGGATTAGAACCCACGTCCTCTGACTCCCAAGCCTGGGTTCTTTCCACTAAGCCACGCTGCTTCTCTAGCAGCGCTGAGCACCCTGATGCTCTCTGAGTCACCCTGGGATCTCTTTGGAGTATCGCTGAGTTCAAAGAGAGTCCCAAGGATGCTACAGGTCAAGAAAAATGTCACAAAAAGCCCTGGATCTTTAGGAAATGCAGCCAATAGTCAGAAGAGTAGTGGAGCATTGGGCTTAGATTAGGAAGTCTCAGGTGAAACCAGGGAAATCCTTGGGGTTTGGGGGTTCGGAGGTTCGGATGGACTGGAACCGACTTCCTACCCTTTTATGTTCAATATTTTCATTTTAGGTTCTGAGCTTGCCACTGCCTCAGCTCCTGCCACTGAGTTTTTTGGCTCAAAAGTGGTGCCTGGTGTTCACAGGAATTAGAGGGGGCTATAAAGACGCTGAAGGCAGTCAGAGGGGAGAGGGCCATGAGAAATCCTTTGCATCAATCAATCAATCAATCATATTTATTTAGCACTTACTGTGTGTAGGGCACTGTACTACGCACTTGGGAAGGCAACACACAACACTATAACAGACACGTTTCCTGCCCACAGTGAGGAGAGCTCTCTAAATTTGAGTGGGCCTGGACAGACTGACTTTTGGACTTATTCAAACACTGTGCGCCTGGCCTATTAAATGGGATCTCCCATGATGTCAGAGGCCCTTAGGTGATCATATATGTATATATGTTTGTACATATTTATTACTCTATTTATTTATTTATTTATTTTACTTGTACATATCTATTCTATTTATTTTATTTTGTTAGTATGTTTGGTTTTGTTCTCTGTCACCCCCTTTTAGACTGTGAGCCCACTGTTGGGTAGGGACTGTCTCTATATGTTGCCAATTTGTACTTCCCAAGTGCTTAGTACAGTGCTCTGTACACAGTAAGCGCTCAATAAATACGATTGATGATTGATGATGATCAGTCTCTAGGAGGGCCTTCAACGACAATCTGGGCAGAGGAGCCTTTCATTAAGGCTGACACTTCTGTAATAGTGAATTAACTGCCCCACACCCTGCTTCACCCTACACATGGGTGCTGTGCTACTAATGCAGTGTGTGCTGGATCCCGTATATTGCTAGACTCTTCATCTCTGAAAGGAAACGGCACAGATCTACCCCAGCCCGGTTGCCCTGATTCTTCTATTTTCAGATGTGCTGCAGTCCCACTAAAAGGGAAAGATATTTCCCATTTGAAGGATGACTTCGCCCTGATCATAGGTGGCCTGGACTGTATTTGTCCCAGGACTCTCCTCAGCAGCCCAAAACCGATGAGAGGGAAGGCTAGCAGGGCTGAGGAATTGGAAACGGCACAAAGCAGTTTGACTTCCCCGACTGCTAAGGAATTTCTGAAGTGAGAAGGAGAAAAGTGAGTCTTAAAATTTAGAGGTGGCAAAATCCTGATTCACTGCAATTCAAAAATAGCAAGACACAATACTATAATTACATGTATTTACATTTTTCTATTTTAAATAGCTATGGCTGCCTGACTTTTCATTTCAAAATTGAAAGTTTGGTTCTTATTTCATATAAGACATAGAAACAGAGCTAATATTTACTCTCATTTTTATGATCTGTAGAGTGTAATAGTGAGACATGATCCCTCAAGCATGTATATCAATCGAGCAATCGGATTTGTTGAGCACTTCCTGAGTGCAGAGTACTGTACTGAGCTCTTAGATTACAATGCAAGAGTTAGTAGACATGTTCGCTGCCCACAAAGAGCTTACAGTCTAGAGTGGGAGACGGAAAATTGAAATAAATACAGCTAGGGCAAATGGCAGAGTATACAGATATTTACATAAAGTGCTGTGGGGGGTGAGGGTGGGTTGCATATCAAGTGTTTAAAAGGTACAATTCTAAATGGATAGGGGAAATGAGGGCTAAGGAAGAGAATGTTGCCAATTTGTACTTCCCAAGCGCTTAGTACAGTGCTCTGCACATAGTAAGCGCTCAATAAATACGATTGATGATGATGATGAAGACCTTTTGGAGGAGATGTGATTTTTTTTTGGATGGCTTTGAAAGTGAAGAGAGTGGTGGTCTATCTAATGTGAAGCTGGGGTGGGGGGATATTTTAGGCCAGGAGGAGGACGTGGACATTTACAGTTGAGGTAACTGAATCCCAGAGAAGTGAAGTGACTTGCCCAAGGTGACACAGCAGGCAAGTGGCGGAGCTACGATTAGAACCCACGACTTCTGACTCCCAAGCCTGTGTTCTCGCTGCTAGGCCACGCCGCTTCTCGGCTCCGGCTCCGCCACTTGGCTGCTGTGTGTGACCCTGGGCAAGTCACTTCACTTCTCTCTGTTGCCTCATCTGGTGATCTAGAACCTCATGAGTCTAGAACCTCGATGATCTAGGCACTAAAATTAGGCAGGGGAGGAACCTAGAGCCCTGGGGCGCCGAAGCCCCCGGATGCCGGAGCCGCCTTGGGAACCTAGAGCCTCGGGGCGCTGGAGCCGCCCTGGGAATCTCAGAGCCACCGGGAGCTGCGGCCTAGAACCTCAGACACTCAGAACCTCGATGCCCTAGAACCTCGGTGGCCTAGAACCTCAGTGATCTAGAACCACAATGACCTAGAGACTCACGAGTCTAGAACCTCAGCGACCCAGCACCGGATTGACCTAGAACCCAGATGATCCAGAGCCTCGTGAGCCCAGAACCTCAATGATCTAGAGTCCCAGCAACCTAGAACCTCAATGATCTAGAACCTCCTGAGTCTAAAATCTCAGTGATCTAGGCACTAGGACTGGCATGGGAGGAACTTACAGCCTCGGGGCACCAGAGCCTCTGTGCACTGGAGCCACCTTGGAAACCTAGAGCCCCTGGATGCTGGAGCAGCCCTGGGAACCTAGAGCCTTGGGAACCTAGAGCTTCCAGGCTCCAGGGCCCCCGGATGCCAGAGCTATCTCGGAAACCTACAGCCCCTGGATATTGGAGCTGCCTTGGGAACCTAGAGCCTCAGGGCACTGGAGCTGCCTTGGGAACCTAGAGCCTCAGGACCCTAAATCCTCCGGGAGCTGGAGTGGGGACCTCAGGCACCTAAAACCCCGCAAGTCTAGACTGTGACCCTGTTGTTGGGTAGGGATTGTCTCTGTCGCCGAACTGTACTTTGCAAGCACTTAGTGCAGTGTTCTGCACACAGTAAGCGCTCAATAAATACAACTGAATGAATGATCCTCCTCAAAAATAGATTTTGGAGTAGACAGATTGGAAGCTAAGTGACCAAAGGCTTAATATTCCTCATAAATGCAAGTATCACAGGGCATAAGGGTGCATTTTTCAGGAATAGGCTGATGCGCTCTGAGTCACCCTGGGATCTCTTTGGAGTATCTCTGAGTTCAAAGAGAATCCCAAGGATGCTAAACCTAGAGCCTCCAGGCGCCGGGGCCCCCGGGTGCCAGAGCCATCTCGGAAACCTACAGCCCCTGGATGTTGGAGCCGCCTTGGGAACCTAGAGCCTCGGGGCGCTGGAGCCACCTCGGGAACCTAGCCTCAGGAACCTAGAGCCTCCGGGAGCTGGATTGAGGACCTCAGGCACCTAGAACCTTGGGAGTCTAGACTGTGACCCTGTTGTTGGGTAGGGATTGTCTCTGTTGCCAAACTGTACTTTGCAAGCACTTAGTGCAGTGTTCTGCACACAGTAAGCGCTCAATAAATACAACTGAATGAATGAATGATCCTTCTCAAAAATAGATTTTGGAGTAGACTGATTGGAAGCTAAGTGACCAAAGGCTTAATATTCCTCTTAAATGCAAATATCACAGGGCATAAGGGTGCATTTTGCAGGAATACGCTGATGCGCTCTGAGTCACCCTGGGATCTCTTTGGAGTATCTCTGAGTTCAAAGAGAATCCCAAGGATGCTACAGATCACGGAAAATGTCACAAAAAAAAAAACCCTGACTGGTTCTTTAGGAAATGCAGCCAATAGTCAGAAGATGGGTTTACCATCTCAATGTGCCTATACACTTGTTTTTATTTTTTAAAGCTAATTAACTCCTAATTTAATTCAAGAATCATCAGCCATCAATAAAGTGAATCACTGATTCATCCGCACCCTGCTGCTCTAAAGTGGGGACAAAGGCACAAACAACTCGGGACTTTGATAAATGCTCTGTCTACCCAAGCTAAGAGAATCGAAAAGTTAAAGCAATTATTCAGATGTACCCAGGAAAATAAATTCCACTACTCTTCTATTGGCTGCATTTCTTAAAAGAACCAGGGTTTTTCTGTGACATTTTTCTTGACCTATAGCACCCTTGGAACTCTCTTGGAACTCTGAGATACTCCAAAGAGATCCCAGGATGACTCAGAGAGCATCAGCCTATTCCTGCAAAGTGCATTTTTAGGTGACCTAACAAGTCAGGATTGTTATCCATTCTTTCATTCATTCATTCAATCGTGTTTATTGAGCGCTTGCTGTGTGCAGAGCACTGTACTAAGCGCTTGGGAAGTATGTGGATGGACTGATAGTGAGCAGGATCCATTTCAGATATTTGGCTACCTTGAATGTAGATGCCCTCACTCCCATTCCTTGTGGCTTCACTGAGTTATGCTGGGCACATTATACTGGGCAGCCACGTAACATAATATGGAATAACGTTATATATGACGTTGCATGGAAGTCTGCTCCAGTCCATCCAAATCTCTGAACCCCAAGCGCTTCCCTGGGTGAAGCAGCGTGGCTCAGTGGAAAAGAGCATGGGCTTTGGAGTCAGAGGTCATGGGTTCAAATCCCGGCTCCACCAATTGTCAGCTGTGTGACTTTGGGCAAGTCACTTAACTTCTCTGTGCCTCAGTTACCTCATCTGTAAAATGGGGATGAAGACTGTGAGCCCCCATGGGACAACCTGATCACCTTGTAACTTCCCCAGCACTTAGAACAGTGCCTTGCACATAGTAAGCGCTTAATAAATGCCATTATTATTATTATTATTATTATTGTTATTATTATTATTATTATTATTATTATTACCCAATGCTCTTGAACTCTGCATTCCCCTCTCAGGTCCCTAATGACCCAGGCACCATTTCCAACTCACGTGGAGGGAGGTTGGGCGTTTTTAAACTGTCAATCATGGCCACCCTTTCTGATAGCGGCTGCCTTACCCACATTCTTAAGCCAGCACCTTTACTTAACATTCTCAACATTTACGGGGTGGAGGGTTTTACACACCATTTTCAAAAATATCAATGTTGCCTTATCAAAGCTTTTATTGACGGTTGCAGTTTAGGAGGGAGCTATGCTATATCCCAGAAGCAGCATGGCCTAGTGGAAATCAATCAATCAATTGCATTTATTGAGTGCTTACTCTGTGCAGAACACTGTACTAAGCACTTGGGAGAATACAACAGAATTAACAGACGCATTCCCCTGCCCATGAGTTCACAGTCTGGAGGAAACGGACATTAATGTGAATAAATAATTTATAATATATAATTTAAAGATAGGTACATAAGTGCAGTGGGGTTAGGAGTGGGGCGAATATCAAATGTCCAAAAGTCACAGATATAAGTGAATAGATGACTCAGAAGGGAGACCAACCGGGGAAAAGACGCTTAATCGGCGAAGGCCTCTTGGAGAAGATGTGACTTTAATAATTCTTTGAAAGTGGAGAGAGTGGTGGTCTGGCATATATGGAGGGGGAAGGAATTCCAGGATGGTGAGGAGGATGAGGGAAAGTGCACAAATCTGGGAGCCAGAGGCTCTGGATTCCAATCCCAGTTCCTCCATTTGCCTGCTGTGTCACCATGGGCAAGTCGCTTAACTTCTCTGTGCCTCAGTTTCCTAAACTGTAAAATGGGGATTCACTAACTGTCCTCCCTCCTATTTAGACTGACTCTACCCGAACTGATTAACTACCCCAACACTTAGAAAAGTGCTTGACACATAGTACGATTTTAACAAACAGAATAACAATAATTACGGAACATATTTTCCAAACTGTACACATATAAATTCTCCTGGAGTATTTAGGCTAAATGGAGGAAACGGAAGATTGTAGGAGCTAAGAATATTCCATGGCCCTGTTGTTGCTAACCCAGTTGCATTATTCGAAAAAAGTCGTTGTTTTGTGGTTGCCTGGGAGATTGCAGTGTGATGATTCACAAACCTTTTCCATGTCTGCTAAAATGACAACACACTGTGAAGTGTTTCTGCAAATCTGCCACTTTCCATGCCTATGTTGGCCCAAGCAAATGTCTGACTTTTAAATTTCCTAACAGTACTTGTTTGTACCACTTCTCGGAGTTATCTAGTCCACACTGTGATGCCTGTTCAAATTCACCTCTAACATCCTAAATCTTCTTTACTGAGGTTCGGGGGCACGCAAATCCATCAGAGAATGATATTGGATCTTTCAGTCCTTGTTAGTAAAATAGATATAATTTCCTGTTGATTTCTCACTCTTTTAGATGTTCATGCAGAAGGTAAAAAATACTCGGTCTCAATCATTCCAATAGCATTTGAGATTTTAATGACCTATTCAAATCCTTTTAACAATTACAGTACCTGAACTTACAATAATGGCTCACTCCCTTTAACAAATAAAACATTTCACCCAAGTTCAGCAACGTTTTTTAGATACATACCTTACTCAAGTAAATAAGCACGAACACGATCAGGAAAACAGACCTAAGCTATCCAGTAGTGGTACAATTCTTTCACTAATTTACATGCTAGCTGCATTTTCTAATTTAGGGCAAGTCTTTGTCTGGTACTGGGTACTCCATCACCTTGCTCATTTCTACTTCATCTTGCTACTCTCCTACTATTCATTCAATCGTATTTATTGAGCGCTTACTGTGTGAAGAGCACTGTACTAAGCGCTTAGGAAGAACAAGTTGGCAACATATAGAGACGGTCCCTACCCACCTGCGGGCTCCTACTGCAACCCAGATGGTACGCTTTGCTTCAATCTACTATTGCCAACCTTACTCAATCCCATCTACCTCGCCAATGACCTCTCGCCCACAACCTGCCCCTGGCCTGGAATCAATCAATCAATCAATCGTATTTATTGAGCGCTTACTATGTGCAGAGCACTGTACTAAGCGCTTGGGAAGTACAAATTGGCAACATATAGAGACAGTCCCTACCCAACAGTGGGCTCACAGTCTAAAAGGGGGAGACGGAGAACAAAACCAAACATACTAACAAAATAAAATAAATAGGATAGATATGTACAAGTAAAACAAATAAATAAGTAGAGTAATAAATATGTACAAACATATATACATATAAACAGGTGCTGTGGGGAAGGGAAGGAGGTAAGATGGGGGGGAGTGGATGGGGCGGTAAGATGGGGGGGATGGAATGCCCTCCCCTCTTCATATCTGACAATTACTCCCCCCAAAATGCACATCTCCTCCAAGAAGCCTTCCCTGACTAAGCCCTCATTTCCTCTTCTCCCATTCCCTTCTCCATCACCCTGATTTGCTCCCTTTATTCACCCCTTCTTCAGCCCACAGCACTGAATATATATGTCCATAATTTATTTATATTAATGTCTGTCTCCCCCTCTTGATTGTAAGCTCGTTGTGGGCAGGGAACGTGTTTACCAACATTGTTATACTCTCCCAAGTGCTTAGTAAAAGTGCTCCGCACACAGTAAGTGCTCAATAATAAAATTGATTGATTGACTGGTGGGACCGTCTCTATATGTTGCCAACTTGTCCTTCCCAAGCGCTTAGTACAGTGCTCTGCACACAGTAAGGGCTCAATAAATACGATTGAATGAATGAATGAATGAATGGTGACCTGCCATGTTTAGAGGGTGCAAAATTGTCTTCCATGGGTTTTTTGCTAAATATAGTTTTTCCTTAGAAATTTTCCCTGAAGACAGTGATTCTAGGGGAAAAATCCCAGAGACGAAACCTTTTCTGGACTTCCTCTGATTTTGCCATATGGTCTTTTTAAAAACACAGCCAGGTATACTGACTTCAGTAGTCTAATTACCACTGAACCAGTGCCAAGAATAATCTAACTACAATCCCGTGTAGAGTAGCAAATGTAGCAACTGTCATGTGTGCCTTACCCTTGGCATGGCTGTGCCCTCCTGAAGTGTTTTTTAATTTTGCTTGTGGGGTTGTTCCTTTTGAGTTCACTTGAGAATTATACAAAGATATAGAGCAGTGTGAATATGGAATGCTGTTAGCAGCATGGCTCAGTGGAAAGAGCATGGGCTTTGGAGTCAGAGGTCATGGGTTCTAATCCTGGCTCCGCCAATTGTCAGCTGTGTGACTTTGGGCAAGTCACTTAACTTCTCTGTGCCTCAGTTACCTCATCTGGAAAATGGGGTTTAAGACTGTGAGCCCCCTGTGGGACAACCTGATCACCTTGTAAACTCCCAGCGCTAGTGTTTAGTGCACTAGTGTACAGAGAAGCAGCATGGCTCAATGGAAAGAGCATGGGCTTTGGAGTCAGAGGTCATGGGTTCAAATCCCGGCTCCGCCAATTGTCAGCTGTGTGACTTTGGGCAAGTCACTTAACTTCTCTGTGCCTCAGTTACCTCATCTGGAAAATGGGGTTTAAGACTGTGAGCCCCCTGTGGGACAACCTGATCACCTTGTAAACTCCCAGTGCTAGTGTTTAGTGTACTAGTGTACAGAGAAGCAGCGTGGCTCAATGGAAAGAACACGGGCTTTGGAGTCAGAGGTCATGGGTTCAAATCCCGGCTCTGCCAATTGTCAGCTGTGTGACTTTGGGCAAGTCACTTAACTTCTCTGGGCCTCAGTTCCCTCAACTGTCAAAAGGGGATGAAGACCGTGAGCCCCCCCATGGGACAACCCGATCACCTTGTAACCTCCCCTGTGCTTAGAACAGTGCTTTGCACATAGTAAGCACTTAATAAATGCCATTATTATTATTATTATTAGTGTACTAGTTTTGCACATAGTAAGTGCTTAATAAATGCCATTATTATTATTATTATTAAATTTTGGATTAATCATTCAATCCGTGGTATTCTATTGAATGCTTTACTATGAGCAGACCATTGTACTAAGTGCTGGGTAGAGTACAATCCATCAGACTTGGCAGACACACTCTCTGCGCACAAGGAGTTTACAGTCTAGAGGTGAAGACAGACATTAAAATAAATTATAGCTGTGTACACAACTTTTGTGAAGTTGATGGTAGGGTGAATATCAAGCCCTTAAAGGGTACAGTCACAAATGCATGGGCAATGCAGAAGAGAGACAGAGTAGAGGAAATGTGGATTTAGTCGGGGAAGGCCTCTTGGAAGAGTGGTGATTTTAGGAAGGCTTTGAAGGCAGGGAGAGTGACTGTCACAAATGAAGGCAAAAGGAGTTCCAGGCCAGAGGGAGGAGAAGGGCAAGGGGTCATTGGAGAAACAGATGAGATCACAGTACTGTGAGTAGGGAAGCAACATGGCAAGTAAGAAGCAATAATAATCATTCATAATTATGGTATTTGTTAAGCGCTTACTATGTGCCAAGCACTGTTGTCAGTGCTGGCACTGTGGACACAGAGAAAAAAACACGGCTTGAGAGTTACAGAACCTGAGTTTTAATCCTAGCTCTGCCACCTACCTTTTGGGTGACCTGGCTCCCCCACTTGTCTGCTGTGTGATCTTTGGCAAGGCACTTTCATTCATTCATTCATTCAATCATATTCATTGAGTGCTTACTGTGTGCAGAGCACTGTACTAAGCGCTTGGGAAGTACAAATTGGCAACATATAGAGACAGTCCCTACCCAACAGTGGGCTCAAAGTCTAGAAGGGGGAGACAGACACAGATACTTCTCTTCTCTGTGCCTCAGTTACCTCATCTGTAAAATGGGGATTAAGACTGTGAGCCCACATGCGTCCTACTCAATTTAGTACAATGCCTGATCCAAAGTAAGCCCTTAAAATACCATCCATTCATTCATTTATTCAATCATATTTATTGAGCGCTTACTGTGTGCAGAGCACTGTACTAAGCGCTGGGGAAGTACAAGTCGGCAACATATAGAGACGGTCCCTACCCAACAGCGGGCTCACAGTCTAGAAGGGGGAGACAGACAACAAAACAAATATCATCATCATTATCATCAACATCATCACCTTGGTCAAGTCATTTTACCTTATTGTGCCTCAGTTTCCTCATGTGTAAAATCAATCAATCAATCAATAGTATTTATTGAGCGCTTACTATGTGCAGAGCACTGTACTAAGCGCTTGGGAAGTACAAATTGGCAACACATAGAGACAGTCCCTACCCAACAGTGGGCTCACAGTCTAAAAGAAAAATAGGGATTCAATACCTGTTCTCCCTCCTATTTAGGCTGTAAGCCCCATGTGGGACCTGATTATCTTGTATCTACCCCAGTCCTTAGTACAGTGCTTGGCACCTCGTTGGCATTTAACAAATACCACAATTTTATTATTATTATTAGGTTGGCATTAGAGGAGCGAAGTTTGCAGGCTGGTTGTAATAGGAAATTTGTGAGGTAAGGTAGGAGGGGGAGAGCTTGTTAACTTGATGAATTCTTTATACTCGATGGAAAAGAATTTCTGTTTGACATGGAGATGGATGAGCATCCACTGGAGGTTCTTGAGGAGTGGGGAAATCAAGGGCCTGGGAACCAGAGGACCTGGGTTTTAATCTTCGCTCCATCACTTTCCTGCTGTGTGACCTTGGGCAAATTACTTTACTTCTCTGTGCCTCAGTTTCTTCAACAGCAAAATGGGGATTCAATACGTGTTCTCTCTCCTACTTAGACTGTAAGCCCCATGTTGGGCAGGGACTGTATCCAACCTGGTTAACCTGAATCTGCTCCAGCACTTAGAACTGTACTTGGCACACAGTAAACGCTTAACAAATGCTATTAAAAGAAAAGAGCGGGGAGACATGGACTGAACATATTTTTAGAATAATGATTCGAGAATAAGAGTGAAATAAGGACTGGAGTGGGGAATAATAATAATGACTATTAATGATAATAATGGTATTTGTTAAGGGCTTACTATGTGCTAGCCGCTGTACTAAGCGCTGGGATGGATACCAGCAAATCAGGTTGGAAGAGATAGGAGGTAGGGCTTCCGGTGAGACGAATGCAGTAGAGAAAGTTCGATTTAAATTCCTGAAATATGCAATGATAGCAGTTTGGATGGAGAGGAAAGGGTGGATTCTAGAGATGTTGCGACAATAGAACCGACAGGATTTGGTGACAGATTGAATATGTGGGTCGGATGAGAGAGAGATGAGTCGAGCAAAGATAATGCCAAGGTTATGGGCTTGTGAGACTGGGAGGATAGTGGAGTATAACATAAACTCATGCTTAATCTGGGTTGGCTTCCCAGAAAAATCTCAATTTGAACCCTGAGAGCATTTATTCGAAGTGAGAGCATGGGTCTGGCAGATAAAAGAGGACATCAAAAACAGCTGCCTTGGGCTCCCCTGAAATGAGGCCATTGGAAATGAACATGCTAGACAATAATTTCAGGAAGAACAGGAGGAAACCTCTCCAACTAAAACTCCAGGCGGAACTGAGGAATGCTTAACATAATTACCCAAATTGAAAACCTGCCAAAGCACCAACGTGCTACATGAGAATTGCCTCAAAAAAGACCCGGTATAAATAAAGAGGGTAATACTTGTTCATTTGTTGGAGTTGGAAGAATGAGAAGCAATTTAGCTAAATTTTCCTTGTCTATCAAACAATAAACAGGATTAGGGTATAATTTATTCTTTTGAAAAATGTTGCACTGTTCAGTAGCAATGACAGTTTTTAATCTGGATGGCAGAAAA
Organism: Tachyglossus aculeatus; assembly: GCF_015852505.1. Lineage (NCBI taxonomy): Eukaryota > Metazoa > Chordata > Mammalia > Monotremata > Tachyglossidae > Tachyglossus > Tachyglossus aculeatus. Next base: position 34,867,523 of record NC_052067.1, on the reverse strand, counting down.
AGAGATGAAAACAAGTGTAACAGTGTGGCTTGCAAGGAAGTTTTTTTCTGTTACCTATGGTTGGACTGAGAACTGACCTGAATTGTATGTTTGACCTGGCTCTCCAACTTCTCCATTGCTTTGCATAAAGCTTCCAATTGACAGAGCTGGGAATTTTCCTGAGGGACCAAGTGGAGGTGGCAGGATTTGGTGACGGATTGGATGTGAGGGGTGAAAGAGAGAGCGGAGTCGAGGATGACACCAAGGTTGCGGGCTTATGAGACGGGAAGGATGGAATTGCCGTCAACAGTGATGGGAAAGTCAGGGAGAGGGCAGGGTTTGGGAGGGAAGATAAGGAGTTCAGTCTTCGACATGTTGAGTTTTAGATGGTGGGCAGACATCCAGATGGAGATGTCCTGAAGGCAGGAGGAGATACGAGCCTGGAGGGAGGGAGAGAGAGCAAGGGCAGAGATGGAGATTTGGGTGATATCAGCGTAGATATGATAGTTGAAGCCGTGGGAGTGAATGAGGTCACCAAGGGAATGAGTGTAGATACAGAACAGAAGGGGACCGGTAACTGACCCTTGAGGAACCCCTACGGTAAGGGGATGGGAGGGGGAGGAGGAGCCCACAAAAGAGACTGAGAATGAATGGCCGGAGAAATAAGAGGAGAACCAGGAGAGGACGGAGTCTGTGAAGCCAAGGTTGGATAGCATGTTGAGGAGAAGGGGGTGGTCCACAGTGTCAAAGGCAGCTGAGACGTTGAGGAGGATTAGGATTAGGATAGGGTAGTAAGCACACAGTAAGCGCTCAATAAATACGACTGAATGAATGAATGAAAAAGGTGGCAGGAATCTTACCCTCAGGGAATCTGCCTTAGGAAATGGGGAGATGGGAGAACCCTAAAGTTGGGAGGAGAAAGGAGACATCCCAAGAGACAGGGGGTTGGCTGAAGGGGAATCACTCGAGCGGATCCCATTGATTGAATAAATACCCTGATCGACTGGTTGGTAATACCGATCGATGAGACCCCCATGAGGAGTGCAAACACTCTGCCTCTCCACAAGCATGAGGTTATAGATGCTTCCAGATCAGTAACCCTTTATCAGAATGGATCCCTTATTTCACGTTGGGTAGGGGCTTGAGCCAAGGGTCAGGAGGATTTTCTACAGCAGGGGAACCAGATTTTCTTGCGAGAGAGAGAAAGATGACACCTGGATTACATGACAAAATGAAGCATTAATCTCTGTATGGTTTGTAGACAGCCCTCGTGAAAACTCACCTAGAAGTTGGATGTGCCCTGGGCCGCAAGTTCAGATCTCATAGCCATTTAGGTGGTTGGACACCACCATGACCTTACAGACTTCTGACCATTTTTCTGTCCAGGAACCTATTTCAGCCACTGTTAGCAGGGCATGGGTAGAGAGATTCCTCTCGGATCTTGGCCAGACATCCTACCCATTTTATTCCTTTTGACTGCCTAGGTGCGGCAAAGTTAATAATGTTATTAACCTAATATTGTTAGTCCTTATCCAGTGTAGGTCAGCAAGACAGTTCCACTCTCACAGATCATGGGAGTCCAACAGCATATGCGGCTGGCCATTTTTCTCACATGTGCTGCCCAGTGGAACTACGCAGCCGTGCACCTTTCTTCAACATTTTGCCAGAACGACCGACTGACTGGTTATCTTGTTCTGCCATTAACTGATCTAGAAGCTGGATGTGTTTTCTGAAGAAGGACCGGGTCTCATAGCCATATAAGAGGTTGGACACCACAACAATCCGGCAGACATTCAAACTGGTAAGGAGTTTGATACCCAGTTGTCACCATCCTCAATCTTATCAACAGCTGACGGTCATGCTTCCACCTTTATTCTGCTTTCAATCTCTTTATCCATGCACCATTAGACAGCATACTGACTAGGTAACATAATGCAGTGACAGGGTTAAGTTCTGTTTTGTTGATGACAACTCTTGTTTCTCCAAGTGTGGGCCAGTATGTGACTTCCACTTTCCTCACACTTCTTGTCAGTCCCTAGAGTAACTGATAGAAATTCAACATATTTGCCTGCTTTCTTGAGGGTGTCCCTCTAGGGCACAGTCATCTTAATAAAGCAATTTGTGGGCTGCTGTCTCAAAGACATTTTAAGATGCTCATATCCTGCTGAGCTGGAAGAGTTTCCTAGAATGGTATCACATATGGCTCCCTTTCCACCAGGGACACTGCCTCTCTTGGGTCTTCTCTGAGCATAAGGCCTCATAATTTGATGGTGAGCCATTTTCAGATTCAATTTACTACAAAGAACCCAGTTAATTTACCAGATGGAATGACACTGTAATTGGAGCATCAGTATCTTTCTTCTAATTGTTCAGCAGCAGTGTGGCTCAATGGAAAGAGCACGGGTTTGGGAGTCAGAGGTCATGGGTTCAGATCCCAGCTCCGCCAACTGTCAGCCGTGTGACTTTGGGCAAGTCACTTTACTTCTCTGGGCCTCAGTTACCTCATCTGTAAAATGGGGATGAAGACTGTGAGCCCCACGTGGCACAATCTGATACCTTGTATCCTCCCCAGCGCTTAGAAAAGTGCTTTGCACACAGTAAGCGCTTAACAAATGCCATCATTATTAATTGTTATAATAAACCCTCTTACCCTTTTGATTTTTGTGATTTGGGGAATAGGTGAAAATCCCTAATTTCTTCAACATGTAAATGTTTTTTTCTGCCCCTCTGACCTGAAAAAAATTTGCATCTGTTCATCATGGGATATAGTTGGGTGTAATAGAGTAAATGGCGTTGCTACCATTGATTTCCCCCCTCAACATTTGTTTTTAAAATCCATTTAAAATTTCACATCTCCAGATACAAACACTTAAATAATAAGCTTGCACTTTTCAAGTATCAGTGGAATTCTACAAATACACAAAAATCCAGTTTGTATCCTTAAATCCCTCAAAACTCAATAAAATCCTTGAAAAGAACAGCCCTAGGGTAAGTAATTACTGGCATTTATTATGATTACACAACCACACTTTCATTTCTCTAGCAGACCTTGGGAGTTTTCTATGTCTGGCCCTGCCAATTATTAGTTGTCCAGCTGTACGCAAATTATTTCACCTCACACTTTCTTATTTGTAAAACAGAAAAATAAGACTGTCCTGCCCCACAGGATTTTAGTAAGAAACAAAACTACTCGACTTGATCATGAGCATTTAGGAGGGAAAAAAAACCCAACTGCTTTTTCATTTTTGAAATTACAGTTTAGGTGGGCCTAAGGCATAACTGACATTCAATTAAATTTCCATTATTCAGGAGTTGATTACCCAAGCACCCTGTTCCCCAGTGCTTAGCACAACACTCTGCACACAGTAAGTGCAGCATAAATGCTATAGATTGATTGATTCACCACCTCCCTTCTGGACCCTCCACTCCAGAGTGAACGGGGAAAGGAAATCAGAGGAAACTCCAATCAGGCTTTTTTTTTCCATTTGTTTTCAGCTCTGGTAAAAGGTTTGAATAAAGACTGGCTAAAATGAGAGTTCCGGGATTATCTGTGGGTTTCATTTAGCCAGGAGATCTTTATCCTCCATTATCACTGCTAACCAAAAGTTGGGCATGCAATGAGCTCCCTTTCTTTCTACAATAAAACCACAGTTTTTCCTGTCAAGTACACATAATGTAAAGTTGCTGCAAGCATCTCTATAACAAGAAAGGACAAGAAAAAGAGAGGGACTAGCGCCAGACCGTGAAAGAAAAGGGCAAAGCAAATCTTCTTGTTTCTTGATGAGAAATCATTGTGACGGCATGGTGGGAAAGATAGGTGAAATTGGAGACCATGTGAGGAGCTATAAAGTTTCTCCCTTTTTTTAAACTGTTTCATTTTTAGTCCACTCTATTCTATTCGGCTAACAGCCAAACCCATGAAAATAACCTCCAGGCAAGTAACATTAACAACAAATAAGAGGAAATTAGGACTAATTAAGGGCCCTAGATAAATTCACTTCTAGTTTAGGAGGAGTAAAGCTGCTAATCCCCGAGTCTCTGGGCACTAGTTATAAGAAGAGATGGTTTTTGTAGCCCACAAGCAATGAGCCTATTGAAAAAGGTTCAGACATGAAAGTTTATTGCCCAGATACTCTGTCCTAATACAATTTGGAGATGTTTTGAGAATAACAAATTCTACCATTCTTCTTCACCGTATCATCACATGGCCCTTTCACAGTCAGACTCCATCCTCTCAAACACTCATCTGCCCTGCTTGGCCAAATGCACTGATTGGCCTTTTTGGCCACATATGCGCACTCAAATAGATTTCCAAATCAGTCGTATTGTCTAACAGGAATGACAAAACTATAAAAAGCATTGTCATTCGCATTTGAAGGTGATCCTACTGACCAAAAATATACATACACATAAAAAGATACAGAGTGTTGGACTCAGAGAAAGAGAGAGAGAAAAAGGGAAAAAGAGAGAGGGCTTCGAGCCTGGAGACACTCTGTGAATCTTGTGGACTCAAACTGTGGTGGATAAAACAGTGCTTCTTTGTGTGATGAAGCAGGAGTAAAACATCAACCTCTCATCACTCCAAAAAGAGTCGATCTCTTTTAAGAAGTTCTAAAAACTCTTCTCTCTTGATTCTAAAATGAATTCCATGACAGTGCCACACATGGAATTTTTATCCTCCTCCTTTGCTACCTAACCTCAATCTCCTGTGGCAGAACAGAAGCAAGAAAGATGAGTCATTAACGAAGTTTCTCCTTCTGGCTTTCTGGCATTATCCTATTCTCATCCCAAGAAGCAACAAGAAGTCTTTAGAGGCCATTATAAGGAAAAGTCCTCTTGGATTTTAATAGAACATATTTCTCTGTCTAAAAAAAAAAAGTGATGGCAGCAGTAGTAAAGATTTCTGCAAACGATGACACTTTTTCTAGTCTCATTTATTATATTTGAGATTTTAAAAGAAAAATGTGAGTAGAGGGACCAACTTATTTTTTTAACTGCAAAATGAAAAGTAGAGTCATATTATACTACAATCAATCAATGGTGTTTATTGAGTCCCAGCTGCAATTGACACACAATTAACACAATTTGTAGGCCTGAGATCTCACCAGGACTAAAAAAAAAGTTAGGCTGTCCTGAAAACTTTATCAAGGTATGATCAAAATCTCTGATGGAATGACTTGTTCAATCATTTCCCTAATCCTTTCAGCCTGTTTGAGGATGCCACAAAGAACCTGCAGATTTCCAATGAACTTTCCCTGGGAAACCCAACAAACGATGGGCATCATCCTAAAGTCCTTGAATCTCTCCAACAGGTGCTCCTGCATGTTGATTACTGTGATCTAAAAGCACCCACCCAGAAAGATATGCAGATAATTATGAACTAATTTTCAGAATCAACAAAGCATGAAGTACTGAAAATTACCTTCTAAAAGAGTGAGGTTTGAGCCAGCCTGCACCTGGAAAACCCTATACACAGACAAGGAACTCCATCCCAACAGCTGCAAAGCACACTGTCAAATGATGCAAGAATTTTAATATCGGTCAACCCCCCTAGACTGTAAGCTCCTTGTGGGCAGGGAACATGTCTCTCAACTCTGTTATACTGTATTCTCCCAAGCGCTTAGTACAGTCCTCTGCACACAGTAAGCATTCAATAAATATGACTGATTGACTAACTTTGGATCTGTCCTACCAGTAACTTTGAAAAGTAAGTCAACACAAGAATAAACGCTGAATTATTGTATTGCTTTTACAGCCACTCACTAGGCCATAATTTTACACTACCTCCTGATAGGAGTTTAATAGTAGCAAAACACAGAAAAGAAATCAAAAAAGGTTAACAGTCAATCCAAATGCCTTGAACCAGAAAAACTACCTAAATGAGTGATAAGAATGAAGGTGGCCTAATTCGTAACGACGTTGAGAGGGATTTTAGGTAGCCGAATGGAGGCTGAGTGAGCTGTCAAGACATGCTTTACTCCAGCAAAACCAGCAATGGTAAAAAATCTAAAGGCAATTGAGCTGGAGTTCTCCATCGCTGCTGCCAATATTATTCAGGAGAGTTGCTCACTAGAGTGTGATCAATCTCCAAGCACACAGCAGAAGATCGCTCCCCGGGGGCCTCCTGAAAGAGCCAGAGCAGCTTGTCAATGCAGACAGCTGACTCCAGTAAACTGGGGCTGCCAGGTGAAATCGGCATCTGCTCCAACTGAATGCTCTGGAGATTTGGGTGACCTCAGGGACCTAAAGAAATCTGGAACAGCCATAAGGACGGCCCACGTTTTGGAGGGATTTTCCACTCCAGATGGGCTGCAGATATTTCCTGAGGGAGAGCACTGGTTGAGTTTGTATTAAAAAAAGGATCCAACTTTAAAAATGAACTTTTCTTATTTGTAAAGAATACATCAAATCACTTCACCAAAGGTCACCATGTATTGGCTTCATCAGCTCCTACGCTGGTTTCCTTGTAATTATCTTTCTCCACAATACCACTCCCGAGATACATCCCTAACAACCTCTTGAGGGCATTTTGCCCAACTAACTTTTTAAAAAATAATTAGAAGCTACTTTAGAAATACAGATACATAGGTGCTACCTCCATGGGAATAACGAGGGTGAACATGACAGTGGCAGAGTTTTCCCTAAGGAGGCCAGAGACAAACAAACCTCACTCTTGGCAATGAGGGGATTCCAAATCAGCAAGGAGGAGAGGTGTGGAGAGTGTCTGAGGTGAACCTTGGTGTGCAGAGAGAGAGGGATAGTGGGGGCAACGAGATATTGTGAGGAAACCACAGATTTCCCCTTCCTTCCTATCTTCTCCTGCCACAGAGTGCTAAGTGGTAGCCCCTTGGCCCTACTAACTCAGGCAAAATGATCAGAGGACAGAAGGAAAGATATTAAGAAAGGGAATCTCTAGAATCCACCCCCTTCCTCTCCATCCAGCCTACTACCATACTGATCCACCTTTACTACTTAATAATAATAATAATAATAATAATGATGGCACTTGTTAAGCTCTTACTATGTGCGAAGCACTGTTCAAAGCACTGGGGGGGATACAAGGTGATCAGGTTGTCCCACGTGGGGCTCACAGTCTTAATCCCCATTTTACAGATGAGGTAACTGAGGCTCAGAGAAGTTAAGTGACTTGCCCAAAGTCACACAGCTGACGAGTGGTGGGGCCAGGATTAGAACCCATGACCTCTGACTCCCAAGCCCGTGCTCTTTCCACGGAGCCACGCTGTTTCGCTATTAGCCTCCTTCCTGATCTCCCTGCCTCTTGACTCTCCCTACTCGCTTTTCTAAAGAAAATAAATAAATAAATAAAATTCAGTCCATGTCTTCCCACTCCTCAAAAACCTCCAATGGTTACCCATGCTCTTCCACATCAAACCAAAACTCTTTACTATCAGCTTTACACCACTCAATCGGTTCTCTTCCTTTTACCTTAATAATAATGATGATAGCATTTATTAAGCGCTTACTATGTGCAAAGCACTGTTCTAAGCGCTGGGGAGGTTACAAGGTGATCAGGTTGTCCCCAGGGCGGGGGGTCACAGTCTTCATCCCTATTTTACAGATGAGGGAACTGAGGCACGGAGAAGTGAAGTGACTTGCCCAAAGTCACACAGCTGACAATTGGAGGAGCCGGGATTTGAACCCATGACCTCTGACTCCAAAGCCCGGGCTCTTTCCACTGAGCTACCTCACTGCTCCTATTACAAACCAACCTTCAAAGTTCATTCCCCTAAAGCGAATCTACTCACTGTACCCTGACCTTGTTTCTCTCGTCATCAATCCCCTACCCGCAGCCTCCCTCTGGCCTCAAACTCCCTCCTCCTTCATATCATCACCATCAGTGGTATTTGAGCTCTTACTATGTGCAGAGCACTGCACTAGGAGCTTTAAGAGAGTACAAAACAAGAGAATGGCTAAACCTATTCCCTGCATAACCACCAGAACCCAAGTAATAATAACAATAATGATGGCATTTGTTAAGTGCTTACTATGTGCCAAACACTGATCTAAGCGCTGGAGTCCTTCTGGCTTCCAGGCCTGTGCTCTATCCACTAGGCAACACTGCTTCTCAGCTGGCCTGTCACTCCCTCCCCACGTCGTGGCCTAGACTAAACAAATACCATTTAAAAAATGGTTAAATCTACCATCCTGCTGCTTAAGGAGAATAGGGGCAAACGACCTTGTTTACAGTGTCTTCAATGGGTCGACACACGAAGGGACGCGGAAGATCTATCTGTTCTCTTCCTCCACACTCTGCACAGGAACATTAAGTTGCATCTATGCAGCATTTCTGCTCTAGGTGCATTTCATGTCCCCTAATAGTGCCTTAGCACAACGGCCCCATCTTTGGTTTCAGAGTCTGTCCTTTCCATCTCCTAGTCATAGAGAAGCAGCATGGCTTAGTGGATAAAGCACAGTTATAATCCCAGCTCCGCCACTTGTCTACTGTGGGACCTTGGGCAAGTCACTTCACTTCTCTGTGCCTCAGTTACCTCATCTGCAAAATAGGAATCTGTAAGAAATGAGCCCCACGTAGAACAGGGTCTGTGTTCATCCCAATTTGCTCATATCCAACTCCAGTGTTTTTAGTACATTGCCTGCACATAGTAAGCCCTTAACAAATACCATAATTATAATTATTATTGCAATTTTACACACAACTTTACTCCACCTTCATTCTCACTTCTTTTTTCAAGTATTCTTGCCACCCAGTGTATATTGGTGGCTCTTGGGAGCCCAGCATCAGGGCAAACCCTATGACTTTTCCCCAAAACTTCCTGGCCATTATGGCAGAAGGCTGGACGTCCTGGAGAAAATATGTCCATAGAGTTGCTATGAATAGGAAAAGACTCGACGAATAATAACAATATTCCTCCTCCCCTACCTGTTCATTCACTCACCTGCCACTGTCCTTTAGTTTTTCCTGCAGCTTCACTTTACCTTATCATCTAATAATTACCTCATCATCTAATACCTTATTGAATACCAATTAACCTTATCATCTAATAAGACCACACAGATGTCTTTTCCCTAAGGCAATCAGGATCCTTGACATCTTAGTGGGGGTGGTGACAGAGACTAAAATGGGATGGAGACATAAAGGGACAAATAGAAGGAAGAGGGAGAAAGGAAAGTGGGGAAGGGGTAGAAATAAGGAGGAGGAGGAGGAAGAGAAGGAAGATGAAGGGGTTAGTCTGAGAATATTCAATAAATGCCAAGGGGGATCAAGGGCTAAGTCTCCAGATCTGCCTTTAATGTGGAGATACTCAGATTATTTGCCTCCTAACTACTGTCCAAACCCACTTGATTCATGCTGAGGAGTTTCTGATGACTCTTCATTATCAACCTGCCTTCCAGACTGTAAGCTTGTTGTGGGCAGGGAATGTGTCTACCAACTCTGTTGCACTGCACTCTACCAACTGCTTAGTCCAGTACTCTGCACACAGTAAGTGCTCATTAAAGACTATTGATGATGATGTCCTTACTTTTCACTTTTCAGACTGCTCTTTCAGATACTCCACACTTCACCCTCTTTCTTGTAACAGTGACTTCTCCCCAGGAGTTCAAGGCAACTATCTATTAATGCAACTTAGATCTTTGCTACCTTTCCAATTTGTATTCCATCAAGAAAAGGGCCACCAGATAATTTCATTTTGAAAAACGGTATGAACAGCATGTTAAATTAAAGAACCTAGAGCAACCACTGGAAAACACTTTAAAGAGTTGTAAAATATGAATAAATTTGATCACATATTTTTTCTGAATAATGTATGTCACAGGATTGTTATTCCAATACCACCTTAGAGGGCAATGAGCTTATTGCATCAACTTAATATCTACGGTCTACAGCTAAAGGAGACAGCACAACTTCTGAAACTTTTAGAAAAAACTCCAGAGGCTGAGGCAAAGGATGAGCTGCTCAGCCAGCCAGTGAATCTGAACAAGGGAGACAGACAAACCAGATTATTCTAGCCAAGTGATCGGCCTGTTATAAAGGCAGAGCTTCCATTCAGCTGTTCAGATCACTTTTCTAAAATATCATTTTGCACATCCCTCTCCATGCCTCAAAATCTTCCAGTGGTTGCCCATTCCCCCTACATAGAGCAGAGACTACTGGCCATTGGTGTTAAGGCAATCAATCACCTTCCTCCCCAACTCATTCCTCTCCCACTACAACCCAGCTCACAGGCTTCACTCCTCTCAAGCCAATTTCTTCATTATGCCTTGTTCTCAGCCCTCTCACCATCAGTTTCTTGCTCCAGTGTTCCCTCCTGCCTGGAATTCCCTCCCCGTTCACATCTGGCAGACCACTGCTCTTCCTACCTTCTGGGAGGCATTTCCTGATTAATATCTCATCTCCCCACCCTATTTTCATCAGTCCTACCACTCCAGCACTTTCAAGTCACCTAAGTATCTAAACACATATTCATCTCACCCCCCGTAGCCCTAACACATAGAAATTTAATGCTGTTGCTTCCACCCTTCCTGGAATTTATTTTACCACCTGTCTTCCCTGCTAGAGTGTAAGCTCCTTGAGGACAGGGATCATGTTAACTAATTCTCTTGTACTCTCCTAAGTGCTTGGTATAGTGCTCTGCACAGAGCAAGTGATCAAGTACTACTGACTAATCTCCTGCAGAGACCTGCAGAGACCTGCATCTCCCAAAGTCGAACTGCTGCCAACTAACCCTATATGGTTGTCGACCTTCTCGTTTAGAATCTAAAACTCTGAATCTCCAAGTTTGGATTTTTTAAATGCTAAAACTGTGTATGATGTGCATTTGCAAGACACACAAGAGCAACGTGCAATGCCTTGAAAATATTTCAAATTTTTGGCTGTCTGATCCATTCTGCATTACCAATGGAATAAAGGAGGGATGCGTATTGGGCCCCTTCCTGTTAATCTTATCCTAGACCGCCATGCTGGAGGGTACAACAAGGGGCCACAGATGTAGGTGTTGGAATACACTTTCACACCTCTGAGAAACTCTTTCATCTTAACAGGTTTCAAGCATCCAAAGTCCTAGAAAAAAGCATTCAAGCTTTCCTACATGTACATGACTACAAATTAGAGGCACGTCCCCAAGAAGATAAGCAAACGATTGTAAACCACCTTATGGAATTCATTCATTCATTCATTCAATCGCATTTATTGAGCACTTACTGTGTGCAGAGCACTGTACTAAGCGCTTGGGAAGTACAGGTTGGCAACATATAGAGACGGTCCCTACCCAACAGTGGGCTCACAGTCTGGAAGGGGGAGACAGAGAACAAAACAAAACATATTAACAAAATAAAATAAATAGAATATTTACAAGTAAAATAAATAAATAAATAAATAGAGTAATAAATATGTACAAACATATATACATATATACAGGTGCTGTGGGGAAGGGAAGGAGGTAAGGCGGGAATGAGCCAGCCACTTTAGGCTGATTGTATTTCTAAAAAAAACTGAGGCGATGCACCAAGAAAGCCAAACGTGCAACCAAAGATTCGTATTAGCAACAAAGAGCTAAAAGCTGTGAAGGAGTCCTGTCACCTAGGCAAGCACACTGACTAATGATGCACCGATAGACAAGGAAGTTACAAACCAAATGAAGAAGGCCAGCACATCCTTTGGGAGAATGTCAAATAGAGTGTGGCGGCAGAGGGGTATCAGGCTCCAGACCAAATTAAGGTCTGCAGAGTTGCAGTGTTACAAAACTCTCTCTATGACTGTGAGACCTGGACTCCGCCAAACTACCATATCCACCACCTCGAGTGGTTCCAACAGCATCCTTGTTTTGTCATTTGACATTGAATATGTCAAATTAGTGACATATTTAGTGGCCATATTCAATGTCAAATGACAAAACAAGATCGCAAACCATCAAGTCCCATGACACAGGCAGTCCCCTAGCATCGAAACTATGCTGGGTGAGATATAGCTCTCTTCCTCCCTTCAAAGCCCTACTGAGAGCTCACCTCCTCCAGGAGGCCTTCCCAGACTGAGCTCCCTCCTTCCTCTCCCCACCTCCCCCTTCCCCTCCCCACAGCACCTGTATATATGTATATATGCTTGTACGTATTTGTTACTCTATTTATTTATTTTACTTGTACATATTTATTCTATTTATTTCATTTTGTTAATATGTTTTGTTTTGTTGTCTGTCTCCCCCTTCTAGACCGTGAGCCCGCTGTCGGGTAGGGACCGTCTCTATATGTTGCCAACTTGTACTTCCCAAGCGCTTAGTACAGTGCTCTGCACACAGTAAGCGCTCAATAAATACGATTGGACGAATGAATGACTAAGAAGAGACTGAGCAGAGGCAGCAAGACATCAAAACTCTTGCTTTAGGAAGAGCTGAAATTGAGAAACAGGAAGCAAGAAGGGGAGAGGAAGCATTTTAAGGACCTGGTGAAACAAAGTTTCAGAAAATGCCGCATCCCAGCCGAAAACTGAGAACATTGCAGCATGGTATGCGGCTATCAAGAAGGGAGTGGCTTTCTTCAAGCAAAAGCTTCATAAGTAATGAAAGACATGGAGGCAAAACCAAAAAGAGTTCCAGGTGCTGCAAGCATTAAGGAAAACAACAAAGGACAGCCTTTTTCTGTGCCCAGTGAACCTGGGACTGGGGTGCAGTCTTTGCTTTTTCAGCCACACAGGACAGGTAAACCGCAACGTCAGTGGCATCTCTGTTGAATATGAAGGACAACTATATACTTACGTATTTCAGGCTTACGGGCTACTGCATTCACTAATGTGGGAGAACTTCTAGCTTAAAAAAACCTTCTGTTCCTATATTCGATATCAAAACTTTGCATTTTATCTTGTCTGTTCCACGGAAATCCTTGAAATTGGATCATTATTCTGCTATTTCTCTTTTAACTGCTAATCTTCGCGACTGACCAAGTGAGTTCACCATATGACTCAGGAATCGGGGCATCTTGAGGATGTGGCCATGCTTAACAATCAATCAATTGTATTTATTGAACGCTTATTAGGCACAGCGCACCGTACTAAGTGCTTGGGAAGGGCCCGTCTCTGCCACTTGCCTGCTCTGTGAATTGAGATAAGTCCATTCATTTCTCTGTAAAAATTTCTTCATCTGTAAAAGGGAGATAAAATACCAAGCCTTTTCCCTTTCTGACTGTGAGCCCTGTGTGGGACAGGGACTGTGCCCAACCTAATCATTCTGCATCTACCATAGCACTTGGTTCACTGCAATCAATCAATCGCATTTATTGAGCGCTTACTTTGTGCAGAGCACTGTACTAAGGGGCTTGGGAAGTACAAGTTGGCAACATATAGAGATGGTCCCTACCCAACAGTGGGCTCACAGTCTAGAAGACTGCAAGCACAGCAAGCACTTAATAAATGCCATCATTATTCTGAACAAATCCTTACCGTGCTCCTCTGATTTAAATTCAAGTAGTCTGCCTGGTATTTCCTTTCCACTCGTCTTATCATATCTTATGGCTCTGGAGTCCCAAGAAGTGCCTGGCTGAGACGCAATTAAGTGCTCTGAAGTCTGTTCATGGGATTCCTTGTTCAGAAGTTTTTTGAGAGGAAGTTAAAAAGAAATAAGACCACTGATTGATTTCCTGATGTTGGAAATTTTTCACAAATCAATAAAACGTTCACTCGCCCCACTTTAAAAACCATAATAGCATCTTTAATTACAGCACTTCTCATTCCCTAAAAACACTTAGACTAGGCGAATTCACCGATGCCAGTGGGAAATCTAAACATATTGGCCCAGCTAGGAAAGAACCCTTCAGCGTCAGCCCTTCCCTTTCTCACTGCCATAGTTCATTGATTGGTATTTCAAACAATTTTTGCTGTTTCTGCAAAGAGCTTTAGAGCTTACACTGAATTGACCTATTTTCTCTGGCAAATGGATGAGAGACCAAATAAAAGCCTTCATGGGGAGACACTCCAAGAGTCCTTTCTTACTAAGAGCTGGATGGAAAGTTCAAAGCAATCATCTTAAGTTAATGAATAAAATAAAGCAACACCACAGAAGAAAAGACATTTGTGAGATTAGAGGCATAAAGCCTTTTTAAAAGTAAATTTACTCTACCCAGTAATTATTTCTGGGGGGCAAGAGAGACTAGCAGCTCGCAACTTTAGTGATTCAGTGTTGCCATGGGAGGAGAGCTTTAAAAACAGTGTAAGACATGAAAGATGTTGAAATGTATCCTTTGGGAATCATTTTCAATCCTCTGGATGCAGACGAGAGGTTCAGAAATTGTTTGATCTCACTAATGACTGAGATTGTTTTGTTTTTCAGTAGGAAGAGAACAGATCAGATTACTCTAATTGCTTGTTGATTTATCTCTATTTAACACATATAGTCACAACACAAACTCCAATATGGTTTATGGAGAAGTCATCAATTTTATAGAAACATCTATTTAAGGTAGTGCACTGAGAAGTTTCACATATACCGCATCAAGTCATCAATATTTTCATGACTGTGCCTCAAGAAAAAGAAATGTTTCTGATTTGTGTCTAGTTATGTATCTACATTTTTATGATTTCCATAATTCCTTAAGAAAATGCTTTCTAATATGACAATGTGTTGGATTCAGCTTTCAAGAACCAAAGCTAAATATAAGCCCAATGGAAAATGTCTGAAAAGTAAAAACTGTCACATGTTTCTCAATCTTCCCAAGGAAATTTAAGTTCCTCCCTTGAAATCTCAAAAAACTGCATGAAAGACAGAATTTCTTTCATTTGATTTAGTAGAACCGGTTTCTCCATTTACCCAGGATACATGTGGACAACTCTGAATCACATCTTACCTTTTTATTCTCTTTTTCTCTTGCGTTTACCTCTAATGTTATTTACTTTTATTCATGTAATTACTTTCTCTTCCCCTGTAACCCCCCCACCCCCCTCGCCTTTCCACTGAGTTGTTACTATTGTTTACATGTTTATCTCCCTTTTGAAGACACAAAGTAACTTCAAACACTGCTTCTATTCACTAGAAATTAAAAGATGATGAAGTGAAGAAATGTGATTAGAAAAAAAAAAGAAGATTTAATTGGGAAAAAACATGAAAAGGAAATATTTCTTAACTTCCCATCCTTATCATTGCAGTTTGCAAAATCTTCCTCAGCCCACTAAACCATTTTTTCCCATTAGTTATTTTTAAATATGCTTTTTCAATAGAGGCCTAAATCCTTGTATACGATGCACTCTGCTTTCCTGTCTCCTCCTCTCGTAATCTAAATGTTATTAGACTCGTCTTAAGTGATTAGTCTTCTCCCATTCATGTATTAAAGTTACCTTTTTCCTGACTGGTTCTTTCCCTCAAAGTTTTTATGTAAAGGATAGGCTCAGAAAAAGAAGGCTTTGCTGACCTTCTTTCTTTTCTCCTGTTCTTGTTTACTTCCTGCTCTCTAAAAAGAAGTACTAACTTAGAGGCATAAGTACTGAGGATGAATATAAGTACACATAAAAATACTACTGGGAGAGAAAGCTAGATTCTGGCCGAATAATTCTCCATGTCTCTCCTGAATTAGGTTTAAGCTTCCCAGCTCTAGGGAAATAGCAGAGACCCTCCTCTTAAGGTTTGGAGCTCTTGCAATCATGAATATGAAATCCAGCAAACAAGACTCATTTCATTTTATCCCCTTAACCTCTTGCATCAAAGCCTCCTTCGCGTTTGCTTTGATATAGGCCTATATC
The DNA here is from genome assembly GCF_015852505.1 of Tachyglossus aculeatus. Lineage (NCBI taxonomy): Eukaryota > Metazoa > Chordata > Mammalia > Monotremata > Tachyglossidae > Tachyglossus > Tachyglossus aculeatus. Next base: position 34,851,847 of record NC_052067.1, on the reverse strand, counting down.
AGGTCCCTAAACTCTCTTAATTATTTCCATAAAGTGGAATTACCTGAGTGTGATATCCCTCTCTTCCTCACCCATTCCCCTAGCTGAGTACTCAGAGTGCTGCTGAACCCCAGCTTGTTTTGAAAACCATCTTGGAACAATAAATCAATGGTATTTATTGAGTGCTTATGTGCAGAGCACTCTACTAAGTGTTTGGGACAGTACAATACAAGAGAGTTGGCAGATACATTGCCTGCCCATAACAAGCTTATAGTCTAGAAGGGAAAGCCCTTGGAATCACAAGAAATGACTTCTGTCATCAGGATAAGTAAGGACTGTGGTATTTGTCAAGTGCTTACTATGTATCAAGCACTGCAGTAAGTACTAGGGTAGATACAAGATAATCAGGTGTGATATGGAGCTCACAGTCTAAGTAGTAGGGAGAATAGAAATTCCCATTTTGCAGATGAGGGAACTGAGGCACAGAGAAGTTAAGTGACTTACTCAAGGTCACACGGCAGACATGTGGCAGAGCTGGATTTAGAATCAGGTCCTGCTGATTCCCAGGCCCAAGTTCTTTCACTAGGCTACACTGCTTCATTATTTGAAGCATGTGTAAATGTAAATATATACGTGCTTCAGACAATGTAGCTCTGGCAGAGATGAGTCTCTTTGAATCTGGATTCCATTTCATGCAAGTATATATAGTCATTCATTCATTCATTCAATCGTATTTATTGAGCACTTACTGTGTGCAGAGCACTGTACTAAGCGCTTGAGATATATGAATTTTTCACTGTCTGTGCACATAATAGTAGCAACAGTACTTTCCAAGTGCTTAGCATAGTGCTCTGCATACAGTAAGCACTCAATAAATATGACTGAATGAATGAAGAGGCAAGATACAGGGGAGAAGAGCAAGTGAGAGTAAAATGGAAGTACAAAAATGATGGACTATAAAAGTATAAAAGACAAGTAAGAGGAAAAAAAAGGTTAAGATGAGGTCCTTCACTTGATTCGCCTAGCCCCCAAATCATAGAAAAAATCCCATTAAATTATCATACATTTAGCTACAACAGTGTAATCCATCCCTTGAATTTGGGCCCAAACCCTGAACGATCCCCCTCTTACAGTTAATTTTGAACCACCAAATCCAGTGCAGTAATTAGGTATATAGCAATCTGAGAACTTTCCCCCTACCCTAACTCTATTGATATATAGATCTCCATAAGTGAGTATGATTTGACCAAGAAAGGTTTTCTTATTCATTCATTCAATCGTCCATATTGAGTGCTTGTTGTGTGCCAAGCGCTACACAACTAAGGAGGATAAACGGCAGAGTAAAACAAAAGAAGAATTCTTACATGGAGCACATCAAGACTCGGCTGCTTGAAGTGGCGAGATCTTAATTCTTGCATTCGGGTACTATTTTCTTGATATTTTTCTTCTGCCAGCTTTCTAAAACAGATAGATAGAATGTGCAACTATAGGAATACAAATGCAATTATACAACTATCGTATCACCGCTATGGATGCTGACGTTAGTTCTCCCCTAAGATATCCAAGACTGTGCTAGCTGAAGGCACTCGGAGGTAGGAAAGTTATATGTCCACTTTCCTTCCATCCTTCGCATTGTGGAGATTTCCCCCTTAGGGACGGGGCTAGGCTTGACGGGAGGTGAGGATTTGGGGTCCTTAATGGCTGCTGAAAGGTGGAGGAAGAGATTGCTGCCCCAAAGAAACAGATGAGAAACATCTGGACAGGAGACTGCTACTGTTATACTGCCCCAAACTCATCCTGTTGGGCCTAGACCACATCTGTTTGGTAGACCTCACTATGCCCTGGTTCCACTGGATGATATACAGCAGGCTGTGTGCTCCCTAAAGAGGACCATAATCAATCAATTCATGGCATTTATTGGACACTTAGAGCAGAGCACTATAGTAAATGTTTGGGAGAGTACAATATAACAGAGGCGGTAGTCATGTTCCCCCGCCCACAAGGAAATTACAGTCTAGAGAGGGAAACATGCATTAATATAAATTATGAATATGTACATCGGTGCCGTGGGGTTGAAGGTAGGGTGAATGTCAAGTATTTAAAGAGTACAGATCCAAGTTCAAAGCTGACACAGACATTCATTCATTCAATTCATTCAATCGTATTTATTGAGCGCTTACTGTGTGCAGAGCACTGTACTAAGCGCTTGGGAAATACAAGTTGGCAACATACAGAGACGGTCCCTACCCAACAACGGGCTCGCAGTCTAGAAGGGGGAGACAGACAACAAAACAAAACATGTAGGGAGATGAGGAAATGGGGGCTTAGAAAGGGAAGGCCTCTTGAAGAGCAGATGCTTTAGGAATCTTAATTTACCTTTTCAATAGCTCAATCTCTGATAGAGGTAAGAATGGATATTTGCAGGCCTTTAAAAAGGGCAAGATTCACGGGAAGCAGCATGGCCTAGGGGCAAGAGCCTGGGCTTTGGAGTCAGAGGACATGGGTTCCTGACCTCTCTCCTTCTCTGCAGTCTCGCATTATAGATTATAAGTTAGATGTAGGGGAAGTAGAAGAGTAAGAATATTTGCGTAATAATAATGATGGTATTTATTAAGCGCTTACTATGTGCAAAGCACTGTTCTAAGCGCTGAGCACTGTTCTAAGCGCGTAAGTGCTGTGGAGCTGTGTTGAGTAACAAAGTAATTAAGGGGTACAGAGCTAAGTAACAGCTGCATAAAGTAGCTATGTTCACCTATTATACCCTGATCTATCCCAATCCTTTAATAAAAATGCACATTTAGCAGAAATGACTGCATGCAGTTTTATAAGCTTATCTGGCTAAAGCACAGCCATTAAATTCCCTTTGGTCAATTATTATCTTGTCACTAAGTAATCCTTGGGCAAGTCACTTCCCCATCATTCATTCATTGGTATTTATTGAGTGCTTACTGTGTGCAGAGCACTGTACTAAGCGCTTGGAAAGTACAATTCGGCAACAGATAGTTTCCTCATCTGTAAAATGGGGATAAGATGTCTATTTTCCTACCCACTTAGATTGTAAGCACCAAAGGCAGGGACTCTGTCTATTTTGATTATCTTTTATTGTGCTTGGCAGTGCTTGGCGCACAGTAAATGCTTAATAAATACCACCGTTACTAAAGGAGGCCAGGCTTTCTAACAATATGTCAACAATTTTAGTTTTGAATTTCTTTTCTTGGTAAATTGCTGCAAGAAGTGAGCACAAAACAAAGAACACAGAGACTTACTGGAGCTTCTTTATTTTCTCATCAGCGGCCTGTAGCTTTCTCAGCCTCATCCTCTCACGTGGAGTCATTTTCTGCACTTCAGAGAAGTCTCGCAGAGTTTGAAGATGGACCTTTTTCTGCCTACAAATAATAAATATTTCAACCCCCCCAAAATCCCAACATATTTAGAAAAATTGAACCAATATTCTTCAACGGTATCATTATAATACTGAGGGAGAGTTGAACCATATCAGAGCAATAACAGCTAAAACTAATGGACTGCTGGTAGATTAATGAGTCAAGGAGGACTGTTTTTCATTTACAATAAATTTTAAATTCGATTTTTCTTTAAAGCCAAATTAAACAAATTTCAAGTTTCAGCTTGATTGACTAGGCCATTTTAAGAATGAAAGGAAATTTAAAAAAGCGGCAGTGGGAAAATAAATGGAGCCATTAATAAACGATTTATTTTCAGTTGCCACTGCAATTCCTCTGCCACAAAATGTCACGAATGGGAAAGTTTATATTTATTACATTAACGCAGCAAAGAAGAGTGGTTGATCATTTGTAAATTTTGGTGGATCAACATATATTCTGCTGCTCCCCTGGAGTCTTGGGAGAGACTCTATCAAGGAGAGCTTCGGAGAAGGCTGAGAGGCCAGTAAGGACAGGCCAAAACTCTAAGCCTCCAAGAATTTCAGCCACTTCTCCCCAAACTCGTGCCACAATCTTCCTTCCCCTCCCCAATCTCACTGTTACCACCCCACCCCCACCCACAAGTTTGGAGGGCCCTTCATATCAACTCTGTAACATATTTAAATTGAAAAGGGGGGTCACAGTTTCCCCGCGGCCACCCTAATGGGCCAAGCAATACATCAACACATACATCCAAATCCATATATATATTCGTGAAGTGTGGAAGGGAGTACAGAGTACTGCCTATGCTAACCCATCCATTGAGCAAACAAGGAAACAAAGCAGTCATAGCAGGAACACATAAAAATAGAAAATTCAGCCACTGTGGTTCTTAGAGCACTGATTAAGCCCTCTGGGTGTTCTCCTTCCCATTCAAAGCCCAGCAAGAAGCGCTGCAGTAGCAGCAGCAACAAGTAAGAATACAAACTGCTGCTCTCACCACCCCCACTGCCACCACACTCATTGAAATTACATTTTTATCCATTCCTGTCAGTGCCGGTCTACACCACAGTGAAAACTTCACCCCCGCTGTGCACGCATTTGTATGTGTCCATGGGCATAGGTGGCTAAAACACTGCATGTAGGGGGGATGTGAGTAGTACAATATGTGCAGCTCAATTAACGGCTGCATGGCTCCCACTGCTTCTTTGTTCCCAACCCCAGATGAAGCACAGAGAATTCCACAATTATATTTTCAGAGCTAAATAATACCGGGAATTTTGTTAGGCAGAATACACCCAATTATTTCAGAGATTTGCCTCAATCTGTAAAATAACTGGATCCTTCCTTCATCATCAATCGTATTGAGCGCTTACTATGTGCAGAGCACTGTACTAAGCGCTTGGGAAGTACAAATTGGCAACATATAGAGACAGTCCCTACCCAACAGTGGGCTCACAGTCTAAAAATCACTCAGGGTTTTGTACAACACCACACAAGTTTTTCCCTATGTGCTACTCATCTGGGAACCACTACAGGGTGTGATGTAGTTTTTCTTGCATTCTGATGGCATCCAGACTGCAGTCCACAAAGTATTTTGCGGTTTACTGGGATAAACACTTTTACATGACTAACTTTATATACTCCTAGACAAAGCTTCAAATCTTTATAACAACTAGCTAATTATTAAACTAATACTTTCTTACCATGTGATTCCCCAAACAATTAGATTTCAGCATGCTTCCATTTGTAAACCAAGACTGTCAAACTGTTACACAATTCCAGTTGAGCTTTACGAACTTAGTAGGTTGCATAACAGTAAATGGAATTAGTATAGTATTTTAGAATAAGACAGTAACTGCTCTCATGTCTCTAGGGAAAGCAGAGAAAACGGAATAGGAATGCCAATACAGGCTTAGTTTCCGTGAATAGTCTTTGAAGTACATTTGGTCACAAGGGTAAAACTTTGAGATTATTAACGTCTCTGCTGTTAAAGAATCAAAGTCAAGAAGATGAAGCTAAGGGGGTAAAGTCCTGGAAGCTGACCAACTGAAATGGTCACACCAAAGTCCCCGAAGAGATGTACCGCTATGTGTTTCCGTCAAATCTCTCTAAGGCAGATGGCTTGTCAGAATAACCTTTACAACCAAACTACACTGTCTTTATTAGTTTTATTTGCATTTGCATTGCCAATTCTGTTTGAGTCGATGGTGGAATTAAACCCTAAATTGTACTTTTGTAACTGGCATTAGTTCATTTTCATACATATTCATGGAACAATAAATGAATCCTAATATTGTAGAGTCTCAAGAGAAGGTGTACTTAACAGACCGTTCAAAGACAAAGCACTTTTAAAACTGTTCCTCTCGATTAAAAAATCAGCTCAAGATGGGTAATGTCCAGCTCTGGTCAAAAATAGATGTGTTGTGATATGAATTTCTAATCTAAACTTGTTTGCTCTTGAAGAAAGAAGAGTTTGACATTTTTAAATGAATTTGTTATGTGCTTATTATGTGCCAGGGACTATACTAAGCACTGGGGTGGGTACGAGCTAATCAAGTCGAACACAGACTCCATGTCCCACCTGAGGCTTGCAGTCTTTTAATCCCCCTTTTACAGATGAGGTAACTGAGGCACAGAGGAGTTAAGTGACTGTAGGCCTTCCACATGGACGTAATTCCTTCAGTAGAATCGGTCTAGCCAATTTTCAATTATTCAGAGGGTTCTTTATCCAATTTGTGGATTCCTTTGGCCTCCTGTTCTTCCTCCTCCTTTCTGCTACCAGTCTTTTGCCCAATTTTACTAGTAAATCACATCTTTGCTAGGAGCTGTAAAGGGAAAGGGAAAATGCCATAAACAGGCGGGTACTAAAAATCTGATGCTCAAAGAGAGTGAGCCAGCCAGGGGAATGAGTCCAGGGTAGAATGATCCCAAGGGGATAGATGGGCCATCGCTATTTTTATTGCCCCAGGACAGCAGGTGCATACTAGGATCTCTCTGAGGTTTTGTGATCATTCAGATCTGCTCTGCCATGGACTCTTCTTTCTAGCCCCTTGCTCTGCACCAATGTATCGCCGTCTTTTTGAGCTAGGAGCACTTCAAATCAAAGGATAAATTGCCTGTGGGCGTACTGCCAAATACAGCCCTCTTCCCTGCCGACCTCACTCCACCAGATGCCTAGAAGAAGAGTGCTCTCAACCCGTTGGGGTCCTGCATTGTTCATCTCCCCACAAATGAGTAGGTTTGCTTCTGCGAGCTTGTCTGTACACACGCAGTACAACAAAATTACTGGCTCACACCATCACTGACTCAATTATTCACGTGACTCAAACCAAAAAACATCATCTTGAGAAGCAGAGTGGCCTAGCGGAAAGAACACAGGCCTGGGAGACAGGGAGCCTAGGTTTTAATCCCAGTTTTGTCACTTGCCTAATGTGTGACTGGGAAAAATCACTCCTCAATGTTCTAGTTTCCTCACCTGTAAAATGGGGATTAAATACCTGTTCTCCTTCCGAATTAGACTGTGAGCCCTGTGTGGAACAATGACTGCAACTGATCTGACTGTACTGTAGCAATCCCAGCAGTAGTACAGTGTGTGGTACATAATAAGTGCTTAATAAATACCACACTTATTAGTAGCATCTGTCAGGAGGTTTTCTGAAGAAAGAGATGGATTTAATCTTTATTCTCCTCCTCCCTGCTACTGAGGGAACCTGACAATGTTTTCCCCTAAAATTTTCTTCCTTCCTCTTCTTTCTTCAAAGATAATACTCAAACCCTTACAGAGTTTAAAAAAACAAACACAAGAGCATTAGACCTACAGCAGCAAGTGGTCATAAATAGGAGACTCACTTTGAATACAAAACTTCTAGTCTTCTCTTTGTGATAATACTCTAAATACTGAAGGCATGCCTTTCAAGTAAAAGCAGCTACTCTATTTGCATAGAGATTTAAACTTATTAGTTATTTAGTGTTCTTTGGAAGCAGCGTAGCTCAGTGGAAATAGCATGGGCTTGGGAGTCAGAGGTCATGGGTTCTAATCTCGGCTCCCCCACGTCTGCTGTGTGACCTAGGGCAAGTCACTTCACTCTCTGAGCCTCGGTTACCTCATCTGTAAAATGGGGATTAAGACTGTGAGCCCCACGTGCGACAACGTGATCATCTTGTATTCCCCCCAGCTCTTAGAACAGTGCTTTGCATGTAGTAAGTGCTTAACAAATGCCATCATTATTATTATTATCTTACAATTGCAGGACTCTGTTCTAAAATATGTCATATTCTAGAGATGATACATTTGGGCTTTTGACCAAAGAGTTCTATAATCCTCATCTCATAGATCTTCAGTGGTCTCCGAATTCAAAAAGGAAACAAGGATGGTCCTTGAGAATCATATTTTGAAATCTGTTCCTTTGACTGATGCTGTGGCTTTGGCCTAGAGGAAAGAGTATAGGCCTGAGAATCAGAGGACCTGGGTGCTGTGGCCGGCTCTGCCAAGTGTCGACAGGGTGACCTTGGGCAAGTCACTTAACTTCTCTGTGCCTCAGTTACCACATCTGCAAAATGGGGGTTCAATATCTGTTCTCCCTCCTACTTACACAGTGAGCCTCATGTAGGATCTGATTATCTTGCATCTAGCCCAGATCTTAGTCTAGTGCTTGGCACGTAGTAAGTTCTTAAATATCACAATTATTATTGTTATTACAAATAATAAAAAATAAAATCAGTAGATTAAATTTCTGAAGTAGGGGATGGTATTTACGCTACATCTAAAGACCAAATTAGTAAATTTGCAAAGCATTCCATGTTTTTATTTTCCTTCTCCTCAGATCATACCTTCACCACTACCAGTTTGTCACTTCTGTGCCACTTTGGCAATTACACACACACACACACACACACAGCCCCTTGTAACACTTTTGAAACTAATGACTTACCTATGCTATTATTTAAGGCACTTATTCATCTACATATCTTTTTTTTAAAAAAGGTATTTATCCTTCTTTCTATTCCCCTCTTCTCTTCTGTTTGTGTAAGCGCCTTGAGGGTAGGGATCACGTCTAACTATTGTACTCTCCCAAATGCTTAGTACAGTGCTCTGCACAGACTGTACACTTCTTGAGGGCAGGAATCATGCCTACCAAATCTATCACACTGTACTCTCCCAAGGGCTTAGTACAGTGCTCTGCAAACCGTAAGGCCTCAAAACTGATTGACTGATCTCAATTATACTGCTTGGGCTTAGTTTAGGCTTAGCTTCGGCTCAGGTTTAAAGATTTAAGAACATATCAAATTCCAATCCATTATCATATGAATTATAAACTGAATGGGATGGGAACTGCATTTTTGTTGCCAAAAATTAGTGATTATTCATTCTGGGGCTTCACAGTAAGACCTTGAGGGGTTCTTGAATAGAACTGGAAACTCAGGGTCCTCCTAACCAGGCCCATCACACTGCTAAACATGGTCTGCCTTACCAAACTCAAAACAAGTTCACCAGAGAACCATGCCCAATGAACATTCATTTGTTCACTCAATGGTATTCATGTAGCGCTTGCTGTGTGCAGAGCACTGTACTAAGCGCTTGGAAACTGAGAGCTCACCTCCTCCAAGAGGCCTTCCCAGACTGAGCCCCCCTTCTTTCCTCTCCTCCTCCCCATCCCCCCAGCCCTGCCTCCTTCCCCTCCCCCCAGCACTTGTATATGTATTTGTACAGATTTATTACTCTCTTTATTTTACTTGTACATATTTACTATTCTATTTATTTTGTTAATGATGAGCATTTAACTTTAATTCTATTTGTTCTGATGACTTGACACCTGTCCACATGTTTTGTTTCGCTGTCTGTCTCCCCTTTCTAGACTGTGAGCCCGTTGCTGGGTAGGGACTGTCTCTATATGTTGCCGACTTGTACTTCCCAAGCACTTAGTACAGTGCTCTGCACACAGTAAGCGCTCAATAAATACGATTGAATGAATGAATGAATGAATGAAGGCAAACAGCCTCTGCTTCACTGTGACACTCTTGGCTAAAGACGTAAAACTTCAAACCAGTTCAAATTTCAGGTTCTGGAGAATGGGGACAGGAAAGGGAGGCGGTGAATGAAGAACTAGGGAATAAGCAGATTAACATCAAATTAAACAGCAGGAGTAATCTGAGGTAGAAGGGGAACGTTGGATCAGAACCAAAGCAATAAGATCATGGTTTGAGCCAGGGAAATCTGGCCATTTCATACTGAATCTAGAAGGCTCAGGCCCTTATCACCTACTTAATCTATCAATAATTTACTCAAGATCTTCAAAACACCAAAGATTAACTTCTTCCTTAGGCCCTTATCACCCTAAGGAAGAAGTTAATCTTTGTAGTTCTGAAGATCTTGATTAAATTATTGATGGATTAAGCAGAAATTTGTCAGGGAAGGAGGATGGGAAATTTCAATTTGTAATCAGTTAAGTAGCCTGTGACAGAGTCAGGAGAATAGCAAAATAGCCTCTTCACAGCAGTCTGAAGTTGTAAAACTCCTCAGAGTGAAGGAGCGTGTTTATGGGGTATGATAAAGGAGATGAGGTGAGCCAGGGCATGACTAAAAACACTTTTTGAAGCATGCATTAAACTCATGATCTCCAGTTCCTATTCCAGAGGGCAGAAATCGTAAAAAAATATAGATTTAGTTTTGTTTTAATTATCACAGACATCAAAAGACCAGACTTATAATTAATATGATGACAATCTATATTAAACAAACAATTTATGAAAAGTCAGTTACCCTTAATATGAGAGGCACATTAGTGTAAATGCCATGAAATGCTTGGGGTACTTACTAATTTCTCAGTGTACTTAAAAGACAACTCTTGTGATATGCAGCAGGTGCACTGGTTTAAACTTTTATGACTTCAATCTACTACAGCCTGGAGGAAAGGGCTCTGGAACACAAAGTTACTGAGACTTCTCAGCTTTCTTAGCAAAGCATACGTGGATTTCAGAAGACTTCCTACAATAAGCTTACTGCTAATAGATTTTTTATTCTATTTGACAATGCTAACTCCTTAAAAAAACATGAAAATAATTACTTACACAGCACTAACAATACGATCAGCTTCCTTCTCACAATTCAGTCTCTTGTCTTCTAGTACCATGTTTGAATATTTACACTTCATGTGCTGAAAAAGAAGAAAAAACGAAATTCTGGCAAGGCTACATGATATCTATTTGAATCGGCATGGTAAAAACATGGCAATAAAATACCTATTCAAAACCGACTCTTCTCACTTTCAACCCCAAAACCAACACAAAATTGTTTTATATTTTTTTTTTTTGTAAAATCCAGAACCTGAAAAAAAGCATTTTTACATCAGAAGCTATTATGACCTGCATGTACAATTCCATCTTAAAAGATGGTGGTGTAGCTGTTTACTCACTGTTATTTCATATATTTATATTCTTTTGGTCAATTTTTTTGGATTTGGGGAACAAATTATGCATTTTACACTATTTCTTCTGGGAAACTATACTTCATTTAGCACTTTCACTAAACACTGCTTTCTTGGAAACAATTAAAAGCACTAAGTGGAGTATAAACTTCAATACTTCACAGCCATATCCTCCTAAAACGCAAGTGTGGGATAATAAACACGTTAGAATATGATCCTTTATTACAATATTAAATTTCCAAACATGGTTATTAGATTCCTCATGTTTCTTATTTTAGCTGCTGGGATATAAAATAATATCATGGGTTCTAATCCCGGCTCCGCCACTTATCAGCTGTGTGACTTTGGGCAAGTCACTTGACTTCTCTGTGCCTCAGTTACCTCATCTGGAAAATGGGGATTAAGACTGTGAGCCCCATGTGGGACAACCTGATTACCTTCTATCTCCCCCGGCGCTTAGAACAGTGTGTGGCACATAGTAAGCGCTTAACGAATACCAAAATTACTATATATATATAGCGACAATAAAAGCCTATTCAGCTAAAAGGCACCCTGGGCTAGCAAACTAGAGAGCTGCACTGCTCTGCACACAGTAAGCGCTCAATAAATACGATTGATGATGAAGAGAAGGAACGCTAAGAGTGGTTAGAGTTTTAAAAATACCTGCCACTGATGCATGGATAATTGATATTTGATTGCAGCCACTTGTGACCCGTAGGCCTATGAATGGTAGTCTGTGATTTTTTTTTTACTGCCAGTTTTTTCATGTATCAAATTCTGGAAGACAGTTAATGTTTTCTTACTAAAGAATAGTCAAATCTGCATTCCAGGTAAGTGCGTGCAGCTTCAATCATATTTGACCAAAGAATAGCCTATCTAGTATGCTGATAAAGGGAAATCTGGGAAAAGGATATTACAGTCATATTTTGCAGGAATCCAGCTACAGTAGATTTGGCTTCTTTTCTCAATGATTCCCAGGTCTCCACCAGAAAGCAGGGCAGGAAAGGAGAAACTTCAACTAAACACATAATTTCTAGATTCTCAATACATAGGTCTCAGGGCCAGGTCAAATGAGGGGAGTTTACATGCAAAGTTACACAGCCTTAAACTTCTTATTTTATTCATGCATATTATTATTATTATTATCTCACATATCTTCTTCTGCAAAAAACAACAGTCATGACTAAAGTTTCCTAGACCTAATTTTTAATCAAATGTCTCCTACTCCAAATGAATTCTAAAGCCTCTTGCTCCTGCAGCGTAGCTTCAAAACATCTAATGCTCATTGAAATGCTTATAAGTATATGCACATAAATTTTTCACTTTACCTGTACTTGTTCATCGATGTAAGGGCTTTTTAATATTTCTATTGCTGAGGGCCTCAATGATGGATTCTTGCTCAACATGCTGTAATATTCAAAAGGAAACATTTTTTTCCAAAGTCCAGTAATTGAAAAAAAAATACATGCCGGGTAAAAATTAAACATGTTAAAATGTAAACTTTGCATACCTCTGCATGATTTCATTAAGTTCTCTTGGATATCTACCAGGAAGGGAGGGCGTCTCACCTTCGACAATTTTATAAACAATAGATAAGAAGTTGTGACCAGTGAAAGCATGATTGACGCAGCACATCTCATACAAAATGCATGCCAGTGACCTGCAAGAACGAAGCAAAAGAATGTCAAGGATCCACATGGACAATATTCTTCGCTTGCTTCCCATACACAGGTCCGTTGTAACGCTACGGTAATGAGGCCACCCATTTTTAAGTCTCGATATTATTTTTTCCAATTGATACAGAACTCCAGCTCCTCACCTTGTCCCCTCCTGCCTCGCCTCACTACTCTCCTACTACAACCCAGCCCACAAACTTCACTCCACTGTACCTTGTTCTCATCTACCTGTACCTCATCTCACTCACCTCATCTCACTGTACCTCAGCCGCTAATCTCCTCACCGGGCCTCGTTCTCGCCTGTCCCGCCGTCGATCCCCGGCCCCCGTCCTCCCACTGGCCTGGAATGCCCTCCCTCTGCCCATCCGCCAAGCTAGCTCGCTTCCTCCCTTCAAGGCCCTACTGAGAGCTCACCTCCTCCAGGAGGCCTTCCCAGACTGAGCCCCTTCCTTCCTCTCCCCCTCATCCCCCTCTCCATCCCCCCCATCTTACCTCCTTCCCTTCCCCACAGCACCTGCATGTATGTATATATGTTTGTACATATTTTTTACTCTATTTATTTATTTATTTATTTTATTTGTACATATCTGTTCTATTTTATCTTGTTAGTATGTTTGGTTTTGTTCTCTGTCTCCCCCTTTTAGACTGTGAGCCCACTGTTGGGTAGGGACTGTCTCTATATGTTGCCAATTTGTACTTCCCAAGCGCTTAGTACAGTGCTCTGCACATAGTAAGCGCTCAATAAATACGATTGATGATTGATGATGATGATGATGATCCCCCTCTCCATCCCCCCCATCTTACCTCCTTCCCTTCCCCACAGCACCTGCATATATGTACATATGTTTGTACATATTTATTACTCTATTTTACTTGAACTTATCTATTGTATTTATTTTATTTTGTTAATATGTTTGGTTTTGTTCTCTGTCTCCCCCTTCTAGACTGTGAGCCCACTGTTGGGTAGGGACTGTCTCTATATGTTGCCAACTTGGACTTCCCAAGCGCTTAGTACAGTGCTCTGCACACAGTAAGCGCTCAATAAATACGATTGATTGATTGATTGATTGATCTATCTCACCACCAACTTCTCGTTTCTGTCCTGGAATGCTCTCTCTCCTCATATCTGACAGATCATTACTCTCCCCCCCTTCAAAGCCTTACTGAAGGCACACCTCCTCCAAGAGGCCTTCCCCGACTAAGCCCTCCTTTCCTCTCCTCCCACTCCCTTCTGTGTCGCTTTGACTTGCTCCCTTTATCCAATCTCCCAGCGCCACAGCAGCGGGGCTCAGTGGAAAGAGCACGGGCTTGGGAGTCGTAGTGCAGATGGAGGTGGGGCGTTTTGGGAGAGATGTGACCGTGAGAAGGACAACTATACAATTATCAGTTGGAGGTTATGGCTAGAGGAGTAGAATCTCAGGTTCCTCGTGGCTCAGTCAAAGGCACACTGCTAGCCACAGCAGCTGTGGGCCCGTTGTTGGGTAGGGACCGTCTCTATATGTTGCCAACTTGTCCTTCCCAAGCGCTTAGTACGGTGCTCTGCACACAGTAAGCGCTCAGTAAATACAGTTGAATGAATAGGATGTGGGTTCTAATCCCGGCTCTGCCACTTGTCTGTTGTGTGACCTTGGGCAAGTCACTAAACTTCTCTGTGCCTCGGTTACCTCATCTATAAAATGGGAGTTGAAAGTGTGAGCCCCACGTGGGACAGCCTGATTACCTTGTAATAATAATAATAGCATTTATTAAGTGCTTACTATGTGCAAAGCACTGTCTTAAGCGCTGGGGAGGTTACAAGGTGATGAGGTTGTCCCACGGGGGCTCACAGTCTTCATCCCCATTTTACAGATGAGGTAACTGAGGCCCAGAGAAGTTAAGTGACTTGCCCAAAATCACACAGCTGACAAGTGGCAGAGCTGGGATTTGAACCCATGACCTCTGACTCCAAAGCCCGGGCTCTTTCCACTGAGCCACGTTGCTTCTCCTTCTATCTACCCTAGTGCTTAGAACAGTGCTTGGCACATAGTAAGTGCTTAACAAATATCATAACTATTATCTGTAATTGTATTCATTTATATTAATGTCTGTCTCCCCCTCTAGACTACAAGCTCATTGTGAGAAGGGAATGTGTCTGTTATATTGTACTCTCTCAAGTGCTTAGTAAAGTGCTCTGCATTCATTTATTCAATCGTATTTATTGAGCGTTTATTGTGTGCAGAGCACTGTACTAAGCACTTAGTAAGTGCTCAACAAATACAACTGGCTTACTGACTTAGTAAATTTCTAGCAAAGTTAATGAGGTAAATGAAGCCTCACTGGGAACACTATTCTGAGAAAGAAAAATACATTTAGGCTTTTTAAATGTTATTTGTTAAGCACCTCCTATGTGCCAGGCACTGTACAAGTTAATCAGGTTGGACAAGGTCCTTGCCTCGTGCAGGTTCGCAGTCTTAAACCCCATTTTACAGATGAGGTGACTGAGGCATGGAGAAGTTAGGCGACTTGACCAAGGTCACACAGCAGACAAGTAGCAAGCCCATGCTCTACCCACTAGGCCAAGCTGCTGCTAACACATCATACTAGACTTATCATGCTAGGACCCATATGAAGATACGTAAAACACAAATGGCAGAAACATGTAAATCAATAATAAACTGATCAATCAATCAACTGTATTTACTGAGTGCTTACGGTGTGTTGAGCACTGTACTAAGCACTTGGGAGAGTACAATGTAAAAAGAGTTGGTAGACATGTTTCCTGCCCACGATGAGCCCATGTAAAAATACAAACAAAGCATAGAGATAGAGTTCAATCCACTCAGTGCTAAAATTTACCCCATGGTAGCAAATGAGGAACTATGGGAGGAACAACATAACTTTTGAGGAACAACAGGGGACCACTGAGAAGCAGCGTGGCTCAGTGGAAAGAGCCCGGGCTTTGGAGTCGGAGCTCATGGGTTCAAATCCCGGCTCTGCCATTTGTCAGCAGTGTGACTTTGGGCAAGTCACCTAACTTCTCTGTGCCTCAGTTACCTCATCTGTAAAATGGGGATTAAGACTGTGAGCCCCCCGTGGGGCAACCTGATCACCTTGTAACCTCCCCAGCGCTTAGAATAGTGCTTTGCACATAGTAAGCGCTTAATAAATGCCATTATTATTATTATTATTATTATCACTGAATTCTGACTCTCCCAAATGTCTGCTATGTGACCTTGGGCAAGTCACTTAACTTCTCTGTGTCTCAGTTACCTCATCTTCAAATGAGAATTAAACCTTACTCTCTCTGACTTAGACGGTGGGACAGGGCCCGTGTCCAAACTGAATAACTACAGCTTCCTCAGCTCTTAGAACAGTGCCTGGCATCTAGTAAGTGCTTAAAAAGTATCAGTTCATGCATTGTTGTCTACAACTTTTTTCAGTGGTATTTATTGAGTGTTTACTATGTGTCAAAGCAGTGTTCAAGTGCTGGGATCGATACAGTCCTTATCCCACACGGGGCTCACAGTCTAAGTGGGAGTGAGAACAGGTGTTGAATCCCCATTTTGCAGTTGGGGAAACTGAGGCACGGAGAAGTGAAGCAACCTGCCCAAGGTCACACCACAGGCAAGTGGGATTAGAACTCAGGCCCGTGCTCTTTCCACTAGGCCAAGCTGCTGCCCACAGGCCACTCTGCTTCTCACATCTAATGCGCTCAATGCTTACACCAAGGTATTTTTGGTAACCCCACGTGTTTAGTCTAAGGGATTCACAAAGCTCAGGGAGGATCAGATTTTAAGAGCAGTTTAAATTATTTTTACCCGTATGCATTAACTTTAATTTGTCTCCCCCCAATTGCATCTGCTCCTGCATTCTAAGTGAATTTAAATCCATCTGGGGCCTTTTATGATCCTACGTGGTGCATAATGTGTTGGCAACATATTACATTTAGGAAATAGGAAGTCTTTTGGACATAAGAGGAAAATTCTGCAGCAAAATGCTTTGAACATTTCCATTTGTTGTGTAAAATGGCCCTCTTGGAAATGCCTCCTACCCAAGAATCCAACCCGGGGATTTTGTTACGTTCTTTATGGGACTGTTACCATTTTCCTGGAAGTAGGCAGATTTGGAATTAATTTGGACTCAATAATGAGGCTTCCTTTTCCAAACCTCTAAGCTGCCTTATCAGTGAATTAATCAGTGGTATCAACTGAGTGCTTACTGTGTGCAGAGCACTGTACTAAGCGCTTATCGAAATGAGTAGAAGCCACTTTATTTTGTTAGTATGTCTGGTTTTGTTCTCTGTCTCCCCCTTTTAGACTGTGAGCCCACTGTTGGGTAGGGACTGTCTCTATATGTTGCCAATTTGTACTTCCCAAGCGCTTAGTACAGTGCTCTGCACATAGTAAGCGCTCAATAAATATGATTGATCGATTGATTGATGAGGCTGTACACTCCTAGAGGTCTACATTTCTATCGTACTCTTCCAAGTGCTTAGTTCAATGTTCTACATTCTGTGGGTGTTCAATAAATCACTTACTGATAGACTGATGAGGCACCTGTCTGTTTGAGCAAGAATAAGCGAAAAGGATCGGAAACTTGAAAAATCTACAATAAATGAATAAACCATTCCCTTCTGGCAGTGCAGTCGCTCAAGAATACCTTGGCTAGACTCCTTTGGGGCATTAATGCTCAAGGGAAGCGTCCCTATTTGCCTACAGAACTAGGGAACCTAATGAAATCTGATAATATCTCCTTTCTCAGTTTATCTTTCCTGCAATGTGTGTACACATTCTGGATGTTATGAAGGAAAGGTATACTGGGGATGAGGTCATTTCAGAAAGTGAGGCAGCACTGACTATGCAGGGGCCACCACTGCGAGGAGTTCTGAGAAAGGGAAGCCTTCCCGAAAAGGGTAGAAGTTCGACTCTGGAAGAAAGAAAACGGCTCCAGATGCTCCTCTAAAGAGAATCAAATAAAAAAAAGTTATATCTGGGTGCTCTTATTGCAACTGATCCTATTTATGGTCAGGAGAATAGATTCTCCAAATGTACTTATTTGCTGAAAACATGAATCTATTTGACTCACCTTGGGCTATACAGGCCCCTGTTGTTTACTTTCTCAGATTTTACCTTTTTGGGATTTTAGGTGGCAAAGATTGCTTTGAGCCAGATTCAAATTTAATATGTACAACAGGAAAGCAAGTGATGGTAGAACAACATTAAAACTAACTGTAACCTTAGATCAACCTGGCAATTCTTTTGAACCCAAACGGCTGCCAGTCTGGGTGAAGGAGTTGGGGTAAGGCAACTTTTGAAAGATTCCCTTTTCAATTTGATGTTTCAAATGCAAATATTAGCAAATTTGAAATCAGTGAAAATAGGCAATTGAGAAAAACAAGATGGAAAGGATGTACTGTGAAAAGAAATGAGAAAGTGAACTACATTAATATTTCTTCTCCAACACCACTGTCACTATGATAGGTGACTAACTAAATACCAGAGGGAACAAAATCGAGAGAAACAAGCAAAAAAATCCCTAGCTCAGGTGCTGTTGAGCACGTTACACCTAAATTCCATAGGCAGACCATCTGTCTGAGTCAACCAGAACCACCCAGAGGAATACTGAAGCAAAGTCTGATAATGAATTGCAAATGTAGTGGGGCATCAACTTGTCTCAACCTCACTCGATTCACTTGTGAAGACTCTGAAAAGAAAATCCAGGTTAAACAGCACCACAATAGCATTTTTTGAGAACTTGGAGAAAGTCCTATCAAGTCAGATGTTTTTCTGACATAGGGGTAATTTTTCTTCCCTACAGTAAGTTATCCCCACTCTTTTCACTTTTCCTCATCTTTACTTCAGTCTACCAAAGGTTTCACAGGCTGCATTAACATTTTTTTTTTACCGACCTGTGAGGTATAGATACTAAAATAAGTTGTATAACCCTTCAATTCAGCTGGCAAATATCTGTTCCTTTGCAAGAGAGCTGTAGGCATTTCTTTAATCATTTTTGTTGTTCTTTTCTCAAATCTCTCCAATTTTTCCAAATCTCTCTAAACATATGGCAGCCAAAATGTTTTCATAGTACTCTAATGGGGACTGTCCAGACCCAAATCTATTGAAAGGGTCAATTTCTGGTTGCCTATGTGATGTTACTCTCAATATACCCTCAAGAGCATATTTATCTTCTTCAGTAGCAGCACTAAAGCTACGTCTATGATGTCGCCCATCAGATTTGTATCTCTAGACTGTAGTTCGCTGTGGACAGGGAACATATCTATCAACTCTGTTGTATTGCACTCCCCCAAATGCTTAGTACAATGCTCTGCCCACTGTAAGTGCTCAATAAATACCACTAATTGACTGATGTGCCTTAACCTAGATTCTTATTCCCCATCATGAATCTGTGTGTTCTATTTTGGTACTATTGATCTATATTTTGATTTTGAAAGCTCCTTTTCAAAACTGGTATGTTTACTTTATATGTTTCCTACAAAATGTTCCTAATTTGTTATCTGCAAATATGACAAGAAAGCTTTCTGTTCTCTTTTAGACTGTGAGCCCACTGTTGGGTAGGGACTGTCCCTATATGTTGCCAACTTGTACTTCCCAAGCGCTTAGTACAGTGCTCTGCACACAGTAAGTGCTCAATAAATACGATTGATTGATTGATTGCTCCATCATCTTAATTGGATAAAAATGTTCAATAAATCTAAACCAAAGATTAACCTCTCTGGGCCACAGTGGCCATTAATTTCCTATATCATATTCCCATTTCTATACCCACTTAACAGTAGGATGGTCCTGATCATATTTTCCTAGCTTGCCGATGAGGAGATCTAATGGGATAAAATTAAAGTCATATTGGGATATTAGGATTTTAAGGCACTTATTATTTCTCCTTGTCTCTTTTACCATAAAAGTGGTAGTTTTAATTTAAAAAAAATGCTGGCTTTTCACAGTCTAATTAATCACCGAAAAACCTCTGGAACTTCTAAGACATTTCGATCCCAGCAACAATTGGTCTTTCTCTAAGATTTATAACCGAATCCTTATTACTAGTTTTATTCCCACTAAATACAAATGATTGGGTGTAGGTTCTTTTCAGTATGAAGGATCTTTCTACAGAGTTAGGGCTAACGAGCCTCACAGCACAATGCTTCTTAAGACTAAGTTCATTTTGGGCAGGGATGATGTCTACCAACTCTAGAGTATTGTATTTTTCCAGGAGTTAGTGCTGTGCTCTGCACCCAATAAGCGCTCAGTAAATATTATTAAGATCATGAATCGGTCCCATTGTTTTTGGCTCAAATGCCATGATCTATGATGCCTCATCCAACGGGAAACCTATCATTCACTCCACTTGGTTACACTCAGTTCTGTCAAAATTTGTGTTTTTGCTAAGTACTTTGGCTAGAACATTATTAGAGAATTAGGGAATGTTCATCTGACAATTCAATCACACCATGCCATAATGTCAGAAGAAACAGTTGTGTGCTTACATGTGGCATTACAGCCGGTGAATATTACTGCAATCAAATGCGAGTGTTCCTAAAATTAGGTATGTGTGCGCTTTAAATAAACAAATTTGAATATGCCTTGGAAAACTGGGGTTAACAGGATTATAATAAGAGGAGATGGATATAAAGCATCCGTGGCTCAGTGGAAAGAGCACAGACTTTGGAGTCAGAGATCATGGGTTCAAATCCTGCCTCTGCCAATGGTCAGCTGTGTGACTTCGAGCAAGTCACTTAACTTCTCTGTGCCTCAGTTCCCTCATCTGTACAATGGGGATGAAGACTGAGCTGCCCGTAGGACAACCTGATCACCCTGTATCCTCCCCAGCGCTTAGAACAGTGCTTTGCACATAGTAAGCACTCAATAAAAACGATTGATCATGATGATTAAGACTGTGAGCCTCCTGTGGGACAACCTGATCACCTTGTAATCTCCCCAGCACTTAGAACAGTGCTTTGCACATAGTAAGAGCTTAATAAATGCCATTATTATTATTATATAGAATATCATTATTAAGCTGAGATTTTTAAAGTGCTATTTTAGCCGTTAATGATAACGCAAAACAAGTGTTAATTGTTCTTGAATATTTCCAATGATCATACTACTGCCCTGCCAGAAACAGAATATTGCATATTAAAATGAAGGGCTCTTGATTTTATTCCATTTAAATTTGCAGAGGGTACCTCCCAGGGATTATTAATTAGAGCTGTCACCATTATAAATCATTTGCCATTATTCTTACCATTTAAAATCTGATATAAGACCTTCCAACAATCCTACCTCTAATCTAGTTATAATCAAGGCAATTAGTGCCTTACCATTAAATCTGTAGCTTGAGGTCAAAACCCTTAAAGCACATGGTGGACAACTTCTCAGGTACCACCCTAGAGAAGACACGGCTGACAAGCAGATTGTATCCATGAGTGTGAGCGTCACTGAGAGAGAATTACTGGCGTACTGTTTCCATGAAAATGCAGTAATGCACCTTTTCTGACTCCTGGTCGGCAGGACTAAGGCACTAACGTTTATACCAGCAGGCAGGACATAATTATATCCACCCCAGTAAACGGGAATGATCTCTGGAAGAAGGGAAACTGTGGTCACAATGCTAAGGAGAATATGCTGAAACTTCTCTGCATGTGGATTTTAGTGCCTGGGGTATTTTCATTTTGGACGCGATTATTACTTTTGAGGGCACAATTTGATGTGGCCATATTACAGTGCCTTCTTCTGTAAAATTACATACTACTATAGTCACTGTCATAAGAGTTACACATGCAGTTGGAGATGAGAAGCAGCGTGGCTCAGTGGAAAGAGCCCAGGATTGGGAGTCACAAGTCATGGGTTCAAATCCTGGCTCCACCACTTGTCAGCTGTGTGACTTTGGGCAAAACACTTCACTTCTCTGTGCCTCAGTTACCTCATCTGTAAAATGGGGATTAAGACTGTGAGCCCCCCGTGGGACAACCTGATTACCTTGTAACCTCCCCAGCGCTTGGAACAGTGCCTTGCACATAGTAAGTGCTTAATAAATGCTATCATTATTATTATTATTATTATTATAAG
The DNA here is from genome assembly GCF_015852505.1 of Tachyglossus aculeatus. NCBI lineage: Eukaryota > Metazoa > Chordata > Mammalia > Monotremata > Tachyglossidae > Tachyglossus > Tachyglossus aculeatus. The sequence goes on along the minus strand of NC_052067.1, from coordinate 34,830,323 downwards.
AGTTTCTTGATTGTTTGCAGTATCCTGAATGGCTTTCCAATCACTGCTTTGAACTGTTTATTTTGTCTGATATACAGATGATAATATTTGCCAAATGAAAATTGCTTTTATTTGCCAAATGAAACCTGTTTTTTCCTCTGCTGCGTGGGTAATAAATAGAAATAGGTTCAATGACTTATCACAGTTTCATGTTCCCATGAGGCAATATTCTGCAAGTTACATTGCTATTTCCCTAAGCTCCTAAAATAGGTACATTCTAAAACTGGGTGAAATAGTACCACAGGGCATTGATACTACATCTAACTCCTTTGGTATTAAATTTTCCCTTTTCTTGTTTCACCTTGCCCATTATGGCCAAGATATACATGTCCTGAATTGACAATCCTAACTCCTTCGAATCCCTTGCTCTTTCATTAGTCTGTTCTCTTCTCCCACCTTCTGAGAGGGAAGAGATGGTCCAGCTAGAAAGCTAAGAATCATTACTTGAAATCATGTTACAGTTAAAAATTTTTATCTACATAGCAGTTGAAGCGAAAAGAAATCAAGAGGGAAATAAAAATTCATCTGCTCTACTAATTGTTCTTCAATTCAGCTGTAGCTAAAATAGCCCTCACAGCAAATGCTTAAAATGGTTTCTTTCACATTTTAAATTTTGAGATAAAATAATCAATTACACTTCAATTATCCCCTTTCGGTGAGTATTATTAGCTGCTGACCCAAGTGATGAATTATTTGAATTCCTAAACAAAAGTCACAGATAAAATAAATTATATGAGAAAACACTCCTGATTGTCATCAATTATTTTGTTCTAGTGGAGGCTGAGTAAAACTTATACAGTGAAACCTATATCCTATTGGCTTCCGTGACAATATCAAGCATTCAATAGAAGTGAAAAGGACAACGACTCTTACATAAAAACCAGTGCTTCGGTTACTTCAGACCCAAACAGAATTGCTGTACCCCTTTGGAATGAACTCAACTGTACTACAAATGTGTGGCGACAAGTAGGACAATTTGTTCTTTTGTACTGTTCTTGAAGAAATTCAGCAAACGATATCATATCCCACTGTGGCTCATGGAACTAGCTCTCCCAATTTAGGGTTCCTCAGCTCACAGCTGCTGGAACAGTAATTGGCCAGAAAAATTCATTTACCCTGCTGGGTCCCTTTCTCCAAGTCTTTTTCCAAGCTCATAAAACAATTCATGTAAAGCTAAGCTTAGCTTAACATTGCCACCAAGACTTACTGTTGTCAGGGCAGAGGCTAGCACCCAATCTCCTTAACCACTACATTTTTCAAATGCTCTACCACTAGGAAACCAAAGCAGTGATTTCTAAATGCTGACTGCCTTTGGGTTCTCCCAGGACTTGGATACCCCAAACAATTACTTACCCTTGGCCATAAATAGGACCTGAACTGATGGGAATGCATGCCAATAGACTAAGCCTTTCTGAGGGAGAAAAATGTCCCCTAAAAATTGCAGTTGGAGTCAACCACCTCTGTCTCAGTACATTATCAAGGGAAATTACTTGAATAGAAGGGAAAGGGTGAACAAAAAGCAAAGACTATTGCATTTCTTCTGTACATGATAGATAGGGTCCACATTTGATCCCCTGCCTGCTAGGCTTCATGGTTGGTAAATTGCAATCCTCTGGAGAGGGAAGGCCATCAATCTTCCTCATCATTATCCTGACCCTTCCCCTGCAGTAAAAATAAAAAAAGATGACTCCAATCCTTGGAAGCACAATCCTAAGAAGTCCTCCTCCCCAGGAGGTTTGCCCAGGGGCCTGTTATCCAGCCCTTATGCCGCTGGCGACAGATACCTATCTATTCTATTCTATTTATTTTATTTTGTTAGTATGTTTGGTTTTGTTCTCTGTCTCCCCCTTCTAGACTGTGAGCCCACCGCTGGGTAGGGACTGTCTCTATATGTTGTCAGCTTGTACTTCCCAAGCACTTAGTACAGTGCTCTGCACACAGTAAGCACTCAATAAATACGATTGATTGATTGATTGATACAGCTCAACCCAAGTAATATCTTCGCCAAATAAAGGGCGGCAAAGTCCTAACATGAAAAATGCAAAGCAGGAGAACCCATCAAAATGTCTTTGTCACACCCTGGTAACAACATCAGTCACCAAGAAGGAAACTTCAAGTGGACAATTAGGATTAGAATCGCTTCACCCACAGGCTTCGCAAATGTGCACTGTTCATTCAATTTTCCAGGGCCCAAACTTCCACTCTGTGGAATTGTTGCTACTACTAGGAGGCAGAGTTAGAGGTGGGCAGAAAGGGAATATGAAGGCAGAACTCAGTGACTACTAGATTGTCTTTTGTCCAACCTCCCGCAGAAAAAAAGGGATAGGCTGCATTAAAGACTAGTAGGCATCCATTCAATTTCCAAGTTGGATAGCTGTGCTATAATAGAGCTACACATGAAGCTTCTAACATGGTTCGATAGAATAGACCATACTTTCAACTCAAAGGGTCACAAATTCTCTTTTTTCCCTCATCAAATACCTATTCGTTAAGATACAAAAGTGAGTGCACAGTCTAACCAAATGGATGGTGACCTAAAAACAGATACAATGCATTATTTTCTCTTTATCTCATTAAAATCAGACAACACAGCTGAAATAACACTCCGCCTACTTACCAAATGTCAGATTTGGTGTCATAACCTTGATGTTTCAGTGCCTCTGGGCTCATGTAGTAAGGAGTCCCAGTAAATGTGGTTGCTAGATCACAGGACCCCATTAAAAGACGGGAAACTCCAAAATCCCCTAAAAGATAAGCAAATAAACACACAAAAACCTATCCTAAATATTGGCAAGTTGATTAAAGTCAAAATGGCTTTAAAACATTATCATTTTTACTATTTTAAAGGAAACAATTAAAAAAGAAATACTGAAAGGAGGACAAGAGCGATGACTAACATTCTGAAAGTAATTAAGTCCGGGCATTAATCCTTTTCCAGAAACAATTTCTGGGGAAATAGACATATGCTGTGGATATGAACTAATACAAACTAATACAAACCCTTTTGTAGGAGCTGGATTTGATTCTTTGTAATTACAAAGCTTTACAAAGAAGGAAATTCTTTTTTTTAAAGCAAAACCTGTGAATTTTCCAAACAATACTGTCAACTGTATAACTCAAAATCGTGAAATCTCTCTGTTCTAGTCTAATGACTCTATTACAAGCTCTTTTACTTGTTCACTCTATAAAAAAAAAATCAGAACTTTTTTATTTAATAAATTTAGTGCCTAATAATTAAGAGAAGGTACAGAGATCTGAATAATTACCAGGAAGGGCAAAAGTTTAATATAATAATTAAATATACAATTTAATAATCTGGAATAAAAGATGGAGGCCATAATACAGTAAGCAGAGAACACGGTAGGAATAAATTTAAGCAGAAGACAATTTCAATCCAACAGACATCTCTTAAACAAATAACATAATTTTTGTTTTACAACATTTACCTTTTAAAATAAAAAACTCAATTTATGCGTCAAAGAGTTCATTTGGTATTCAATCTTATAAGTCACGGTAAAAGATAAAGCAAAATTATTAGAAAAGCGTACACCACAAATTTTCATAAACAAGCCACTTTATGACACTATTACAGCATTTAGCAGAGGTGCTAAAAGTAAGAAGATCTTACCAATTTTAAGAAGGTTGTTTTTCAAAAATATATTCTTTGCTTTTAAGTCTCTATGAAGTATTCTCCTGGAAAATAAAGAGGAAATCAACTTCATTCCCAACCACAAAGTGAAAAATGGAAAAATGCAGTAACATGAACATAGGCAGGTACCAAGATGTACATAAAGGCATATATTTGATAAACACATGAAAAATGTGTATTATATAAACTTTAGCAGACATATCATGTGTCATATTTACATAACTATACAGCCTGATATTACATTTTTCTACCCACTGACATGTATGAATTTCCCAGATATGATAACACATTTTACATAGGCTTTCTTCCAAAGATTCTTAAGAACTTGAGCAAGTATTTTCCCACTTTCCCATATAATATCCTTCTGAGGTAGGGACAGATGAACATTTTCATTACTATTTTATAGGGGGAAAGAAACCCAAAGTTTGATCAGCGGTATTTATTGAAAACTTACTTGTGGGCAGGACACTTAACTAAGTACTTGAGGGATACAGTAGATTCAGTAGACCTATTCCCTGCCCTCAAGAAGTCTACAAGTCTACAAGTACCTCAGAATAAGCCCCAGACATGGGTGCTAAAGTAAAAATGACCTTGTACTTTGCAGGTCATTCTTTGCCCATTTGCTAAGACTTTGCTGCTAGGTGCGTGGGTTTACCAGGTTGGACACAGTTCCTGTCCCACATGGGGCTCACCGTCTTAATCCCCATTTTATAGATGGGGTAACTGAGGCACAGAGAAGTGAAATGACTTGCCCAGGTTCACACAACAGACAAGTGGTGGACCAGAATTAGAACTCAGGCCCATCTACTAGGCTAGGCGGCTTCTCAGAACAGATGTCACAGACATAAAAATAATAACACTGACAAAATTAAAAATCGTGGCCCTAATACAGATGATTAACTTAGAAACAGTCTACAACAGGAATAAACTTGCCATGTCTGCTAGAAACGGATCTGGCTGTAGCTCAGACAGACATTCAATCACAAATTGAAGCTCACCTTTTAGTCAAAATGCACTTCACCATCTCCCTCTGAAAGGGAAAAATTTGCAGATTGCCCCATGCTGAATTCAGCACCTTCACAAAGCTGCCTGGATTGCCAGAGCAGTTGCACTATTGCAGAATATTACCCCAGGACTGGTAAATTTATATCAAGCTGGAGGCTACATGGGCGATGGGCTGATGATTCCTGAGAGGTTCTGAGGACTGAATATAGCAGTCTAAGCAGCTAGTTCCAGGAAGAACGATATGGCATAGTCATTATGGAGCTTTGCCCTGAGATCAACAAGTTTAAATTAAAATTGGGGAATTCGAGAGACCCGCACTATGCCCGGTCCACATTATAAGCAAGGATTCCATAACGGCATACCACTTTAGTTATCTATAAATATTTCCTCAAAACATTTGTGTCTTAGGGTTTGTCACATGGCATGGAATCAGGCTCTTAAATCTTCAAAATAACAAGTTTTAAAATAAGTTACTGGGAAATTCCTAGCTGGAGGATGATAAAAATCATAAATCATCAGTTTAATCCTTAAATCTGATTTCTTACACTAGCGAGGCTTTCCTTGATCTTTATTTCATTTCCTAGATTGATGTGCTGAAATTGCTTGCATCAAGCACCAAAATACTCCTGGTGCATCACTTTCCAACAATTTATTCTGCTATTTATGTGAAAGCAATCTGTGCCCATGGCTGATTTCAAGACATACTATTCATTATTTGAAAAAAAAAACCTGGCATAAGCTGTATGTACCTAACAGACAACCACATTTTTATAGACTAGCTCGAAAGATGACATACAGTGTTCAGTGAAATGTATTTTTGTATTTTAATTTTCTTTGAGCTGCGTACCCACAAAGAGAAAATCCCCTCTTTACAAAGAAAGCTTTCCCTAAAAATACACTAAATCAGGAACTAAAAAAGGAATATTGTCAGTAAAATAACACAATGCTGTTTGGGGCTTCATCAGAGAATGTCCATTAAAATCCTGAAATACAGAACTTCTAATATATAGATTAATAGTTATGAAATATAGTTTTATTTTTGGACTCATTTTAAAAAGGAAGTCTGATGAAGAGATTTCCAATTATTTCATTTACCTATTAGTCACATCTGCACTTCTCATTTAAGAGGAGCAAGGAAAAACAATCCAGATACAGATTTATTTCACAGTGACACTTCACCGTTGCCATTTTTGCAACCGGGTGAGGTACTGCCAGTACCCAACTGCCACCCGCCCTTGTCCTCCCTTCCTCTATCTTGGTGTTTTAGGAGCCTTTGCAGAACAAGGGACTCACGAGGCAATGGTCAAGAGACAGGAAAAATGGTAGGCTGCAATACAAGCGCCTGGAGCCTTGCAGTCATGGAGAAGAGGCAGCGTCTTTGTGGCATCCCATGTCCCAGGTCCCTCTTGGATGTCTACGCCTTGAGCAATAGGAAAGCAGACCAAAAGTGTGGAGCTGCCTGTGGACTTTATTCCCCTCAAAAGTTCCCTTTCAAAGTTTCCAGAGACCACATTTTTCCCTATAGACCTAACAACACTTGAAACATCTGCTGGATACTTTGGTTTTGGATGCAGGCAGATGGCTGGCAGAGTTCCTCCCTTTCCTCTCATCCAAACTGCCACCAAGCTGATCCAAGCACTCCTCTTCTGCCTTGACTGCTATATCAGCCTCCTCACTGACCTCCCTGCCTCCTGCCTCTCCCTGCTCCAGCCCACACCTCACTCTGCTGCCCAGATCATTTTTCTAAAAAACAGTTCAGCCCCACTCCTCAAAAACTTCCAATGGTTGCCCATCCATCTTTGCATTAAGCAGAAACTCCTTAATTGGCACTCAAACAACTCTCCCCCATCCTACCTTACCTAACTAGTCTCCTACTGCAAACGAGCCCACATACTTCGCTCTTCTAACACCAATGCACTCACTGGACCTCGATCTCATCTATTTCACTGCTGACCACGTCCATGTCCTCCCTCTGGCCTGGAACTTCCTTCCCCTTCCTATCCTGACAGACCACCATTCTCCCCACTTTCTAAGCCCTACTTCAATCACAACACCTCTAAGAGGCTTTCCCTAACAAAGCCCTCATTTCCCCTTCTGGCCCCTTTCTGCCCTGTCTATGTACTTGCATCTGTATCCCCCGCTCTGCCCCACAAGCACCTATGAATGTACATGCAAGTGTATTTTTATCTCTTTTTCTAAAAAGAGAAGTGTCTGTGAAGTCTCTTTCTTGAGAAACCATTACCCCAGAAAGACCATGCTACTATTCTGGAGAATTGGCTTTCTTACCCTACTGGCTACTGAACCAGCTTGGTTTGGGACTAACAGTTTGGCCCTTCATCATCAACAACAATGGTATGTACTGAGCACTTTCCGTGTGCAGAGCACTGTACTAAGCATTCGGGAGAGTACAACAGAGTTAGTAGACACCTTCCCTGCCCGCATTCACCTGATAGTCCACATATATCAGAATCTGGGATGGTTCAGCAAATTGCCTGAGAATTACTGGGGTGCCATAACTCTGGACAGGCTAGTAAAGGGGAAGGATTTATCCAGGACGGTTCCAGTTAGGGAAGGCTGGCTGTGCAGATAGTTGCAGCCGGGCACAGGGGGCTGGGAGTTGAAGATTCAGATTATGCCTAATCAACCCCATCGCTGTAATAGTTGTCTGTATAATCTCCCTCTCTCTCCCATCCCCTTCTATATTCTGTTCCCTCTCACACCCTTCCCTCCTTTTCCTTTCTTCCTTCCATTCTCCTCTCTCTATTTCTAGCTGGTTCCCTATCACCTGTCTCTACTGATGAATGCTCTCTTTCTCTCCATCCCTCTCCATTTACTACCATTCCCAGATGCTGTGCTCCTTGCCCAGGGAGCTCCCTATCATGCCAACTCAGTGCCTAAATGCTCTAAAACTCACAAAGACTTCTACCCTGACCATGCTTATAGTAATAATGCTCAGAATTCCAGAATGCCGAAATAATATTTAGAGTCACAAGGACAAATATGGGATACAGTAAGGACCTGGGAGTTAGAGGACCTGGGTTCTAATCCCAGCTTCGCTCCTTGTCCGCTGTGTGACCTTGGGCAAGTCACTTAACTTCCCTGAGCCTCAATTCCTTCATCTGTAAAATTAAGCTTAAGACTGTGAGCCCTATGTGGGACTGTCTCTATATGTTGCCAATTTGTACTTCCCAAGCGCTTAGTACAGTGCTCTGCACATAGTAAGCGCTCAATAAATACGATTGATGATGATGATGACAAGGTCTGTGTCCAACCCGATTACTTGGTTGTATCTACCCCAGTACTTAGTACAGTGCCTAACACACAGTAAGCACTTAACAAATGCCATGAAAAAAAATCAAAAGTCCATTTTCAAGTCCAAGCCTTTGTCTATTAGTTCATGTGAACAGACCAAAACAGACAGAAATCATTTGCTAAATGATAGATTAGAAGCAGTCCCTGCAAGTTGTTGAACTAACATGGATCATGCTTACTAAATCCTTTGTATTCTCCAGAACACTTAGTATAATGCTCTGCATGCAGTAAGTGCTCAGTAAATACTACTTATTTGATACAGCAATAAAAATGTGTAGCATGGAAATCTCATGAAAGCACAATTCTATTTTGACATGCTATCTGACACTCCAAGTGATTAAAAAATACTGAATTATCACTCCCTGAAGTACATGCTTAAGAAGAAAAAGTTGAGATTTGAAGGTTGATTTTGAAGGTTATAAAATACAAAGGAAAGATCATTTAAGTACAAAGATGTAGAACATGGAGAACTTTATTCAGGAAACTATCAAGTTTATGAGACAGGAAAGAACAAGTATTGAATGTGCTGACATCTCAAACACTCACAGAAAATAAGAAAAGTTGCTGGGAATATCAATTGGCTCCATCTCAAGATACAATCAGATCTTTCAAGCAGATCATAAGCCGAATAGGCTATATCTGCTTAGGGAGATTACTGGTAAGGAAGCAAAAGAACAAACTAGGAACAAGCGAAGCACAGAGGAGGGAAAGTTACAAGAGGAAGAGGGAAGATTAAAAGCATTTGGCGGGCAGCGACTGAATTTGTTGACCTTGCTTAGTATCACACTCAAACAAGGATATTTTTAGTCATGTGTCATGTCACAAAAAGTTGTACTATTCCCTGGACCTCTCTGGATTTCATTTAATGGAAATGGACCATCAGAGAATAACCTTAACAATGAGATGGTTCCCACTGAATTTTCAACACCTCTCAGCCCCAATCTTCCACCTTCCCATTTTATTTAGGCTATGCTTGGAAGAACATGTCCAAAGGAATCACATTTCTTGAAGAAATCTCTAGGTACCATAATTGCCACGAGTTATGATTGAGAAAAGAGTAAGGCAGACATTACTCATCCACGGGGAATGATTAAGTTTAAATATTGGCCTTAAATTTCTGTCCAGCCTGAAAAAGAAAACCCCCAAAAACTGGAAGTGGCATTAAAACCTTCTTTATAAACCTGATGAAGGAGATCTATTCCTCCAGCTTTTAGACATATACCATGCATAATTAACATTCTTAAGACCTTTGATTCTCTTAATTTGAATGCAAATAATGAATTAGCCACTCCTGCTCAAATAATGGGGTTGAATCCAAATATGAAATTAAAATTTTTATAACAGAACAAAGATACAACACACGATATCAACTATTTAAATGATTGGTTTGATGAAAATTTACTTCTTTCATCCCACTAAACACAAAGACCTCAATTTTTAAAACATACTATAGCCTGTCATTATCTTTCAATTCTTGCTGCCCTGAACTGGGACAGAAACCACCGAATAATATTTTATTAAATTCATCTTAGATTCAGTTTATAACATAAATTACTTGATGATAAAGAGTATTCTGCCAGATTATTTTAGGTTTTAGAAGTATACTTAATTAATTTAAGGCAATTCTTTTTCCACATTGTGGTCCATTAAGTCATCCAATGTGCATGATATATTTGGAATTTCGAAAGTTTGCTTATTGAACTAAGAGATCAAGTGGTAGTACTTTTACCATGTACTAACTGAAGGGCTTGCCTTGGTTTGTTTAACTGAATAACTGCAAGTTCTCAGTGTGGCGCAAAATATAGGTAAATAGTTACAGTACAAAATGGAAAAAGTGATAGATTTGCGAGATCAGTGTACACTCTAATTCTACCAGGAACCAGCTAAGAACAAAATATTAAAATATTACTTGACCTACTTTTCGACAATCTCTTAAGATAGTTTGAAAACCTTCAAAAGACTTCTGGGCTCTCAATAAAACATAGCTTCATTTTCTATTTGTGCTTGAGAAGAAAGCTGGAGAAGCATAGGATACTTTAACTTTATTCTAATTCTAGCATATAGCCTAGTCGACATATTTGTGTGGATTTTAGCGATGTTGTAAAGGTTGAACCAACAGGATTTAGTGATAGAATGAATATATGGGCTAGATGAGTCAAAGGTAACACCAAGGTTATGGGCTTATGAGACAAGAAAAATGGTAGTGCTGTTCTACAGTGAAGGGAAAATCAGGAGGACGACAGGGTTTGGGTGGGAAGATAAGGAGTTCTGTTTTGGACATTTTAAGTTTGAGGTGTCTGCAGGGCATCCAAGTTGGAGATGTCTTGAAAGCAGGAGGAAATGTGAGGCTGCAGAGATGAAGAGAGATCAGGGCTGGAGATGTAGATTTGGGAATCATCCGCATGGAGGTAGTTGAAGCCATGGGAAAGAATGAGTTTTCCAAGGGAATGGATGCAGACAGAGAACAGAAGGGGACCCAGAACTGAACCTTCCACAGTTAAGGAGAGGAAGGCATAGGAGGAGCCTGTGAAAGAGACTGAGAATGAGCAGCCAGAGAGATAGGAGGACAACCAGGAGAGGACAGTGTCAGTAAAGCCGACTTTGGCCTGTTTTGTTGTCTGTCTTCTGTCCCCTTCTAGACTGTGAGCCTGTAGTTGGGTAGGGACCGTCTCTATATGTGGCCAACTTGTACTTCCCAAGCGCTTAGTACAGTGCTCTGCACACAGTAAGCGCTCAATAAATACGACTGAATGAATGAATTATGTCTCCAGTAAAGGGGATGGTGGACAGTGTCGAAGGCAGTTGAGAAGTTGAGGAGGATTAGGATGAAGTAGATGCCATTGGATTTGGCAAGAACAAGATCGTTTGTGACCTTTTCAGAGGGCAATTTCTGTGGAGTGAAGGAGACAGAAGCCAGATCAGAGGGGGTCAAGGAGAAAACTGGAGAAGAGGAACTTGAGAAAGCTGGTGTAGATAACTCACTCAAGGAGTTTGGAGGGGAATGGCAGGAGGGAGATGGGGGATAACTGAAGGTAGCCTACTTATATTCTTAGACTGTGAACTGTGATTTCCCCTGAGGGACAGAGACCGTTTCTAAACTCCCACCTGTTTATATTCTTTCCTGGCATTCAGTAGAGTGCTCTGCACACACAGGAAGTGCTTAATAAATACCATATATATATATATATATAGGGAAGCAGTGTGGCTCAGTGGAAAGAGCCCGGGCTTGGGAGTCAGAGGTCATGGGTTCTAATCCCGGCTCCGCCGCTTGTCAGCTGTGTGACTTTGGGCAAGTCACTTCACTTCTCTGTTACCTCATCTGTAAAATGGGGATTAAGACTGTGAGCCCCACGTGGGACAACCTGATCACCTTGTATCTCCCCAGCTCTTAGAACAGTGCTTTGCACATAGTAAGCACTTAACAAATGCCATCATTATCATTATTATTTAATGGGCTGGTGTCAGAGCCTCTCTTAGATCTCACCTGCTACATAGAGTCAATGAGGTGATCTATTCTGTGGCTTTAGGATGTCATCAGTCACAGCACTTTGCCCTTGGAATCAAGTCCTTGAAGAAAATCATTTCCTTGTAAACTGTACAGTTACTGCTCCTTTGTGAACAAGGGTTCAACAAAGCTAAACAAAGCTAGTAATATTTATGAAGCATTTATTATACAGCAGGGACTGTGCTAAACCCTGTCCCACAAGGGATTTATAATCAAAGTGGGTGCAGACAATGGAATGTTTACAGCGGAACCAACCAGCCAAGATGACAATGTCAACACAGTGAAAGAATGGATCTTAGAGGTCTGAGGACTCCCCCACCACTCCAAGTAAACAGTTTTCTTTTTTATCATTTCATTTAGCACTCACCACTATTTTCTTTTGGAATATGCTAGCATTTGATTCTATTTTTCAAGCTTAGAACTTTTAAACATTTCCAAAAGGAGCTTCCAATATTAGCAAACGATTTTTACCTTTTGTGCATGTAGTTAACGCCAAGTAACAGTTGTATGAACCATTCTAATATTTGGCCTTCAGGAAAGGTCTTCCCAGCTTCACGGTATTCTTGAATTTTACAGTCGAGATCTCGACCCTAAAAGGGAAAAGCATATTCATCCCCATGTTTTTTCAATTAAAACAGATACATCAAATCATTTTTAATCCCAGTGAACACATACGGATGTTATACCTGACAAGATTTACAAAGAAGCATGAATGCCAAAGGAGACAATCACCAACACAGCTTTCTGAATTCGTCTACCAGTCTCACTCATCCCAGACGTCAGAAATGACCTGAGGGCTTCCGATATGCTGAAGAGACCTTGCTCCCTTGCTTTCATTCAGGCTCCCTCTATATCTGTACGAAACTGTTCTTTGAGTTTGATATGTTTGTACGTATTTATTACTTTATTTTATTTGTACATATTTATACTATTTATTTTATTTTGTTAATATGTTTTGTTTTGTTGTCTGTCTCCCCCTTCTAGACTGTGAGCCCACTGTTGGGTACGGACCGTCTCTATGTGTTGCCAACTTGTACTTCCCAAGTGCTTAGTACAGTGCTCTGCACACAGTAAGTGCTCAATAAATACAATTGAATGAATGAATGAATGAATATGATGCTTTTGACAATGAGATTGCTATCAGTGCATGTAGGATGGCATTATCAACCATCCCTAACACACTATGTACGCATGGGAAGATTGCCCCTTGTTGCAGTGATTCCTTCGTTACAGTGCCTAATCCTGCTTTATTTCTCTCTTTTAGTGTCACATTAGAAGGCAGTGACTCTACTTCTGATTGTTAAAAACTACGATCGCCTGTCTTTTACTGCCCCTTCTCAACTGTCCATTTCTATACCATATTGTTTGAGGTTTTGCTTCACTGGATTCTATACATAATTTTTTTCTCCATCTCGCCTCGTTATCCCAGTTCAATTTAACAAATAGTAGCTTGTTGGGGAACCTGCTCCGATCCATTAGCCTAACATGCCCACCCAATGAAATTATATGGGATGATGAGAATTGCTTCTATGCTGGTAGTCTGACCTCATTCTAGGATCCCATCCTGTCTTACCATTTGATACTTCAAATCGGTGGAAGTGCCTAGCAATTGAATGCAGTGCTTGTAATAGGTCCATGTCTCACAGTCACAGAAAAGATGGGGAATTACAAATGCTCTATATAACTCCAGTTATATAGAATGGGTTGGGGGCACATTCTGTCAGTCTCCCACCCAGTGAAATTATATGGGATGATGAGAATTGCTTCTGTGCTGGTAGTCTGACCTCATTCTAGGATCCCATCCTGTTTCACCACTTGATATTGCATATCGGTGGAAGTGCCTAGCAATTGAATGCAGTGCTTGTAATCGGTCCATGTCTCAAAGTCATATAAAAGATTGGGAATTACAAATGCTCTATATAACTGCAGTTACATAGAATGGGTTGGTGGCACATTCTGTAAGTCTTCAAAACAACACAGTTTTTTTGTGATTCAGTAATAATAATAATAATGGTATTTGTTAAGCGCTGACTATGTGCAAAGCACTGTTCTAAGCACTGGGGGGATACAAGGTGATCAGGCTGTCCCACGTGGGGCTCTTAGTCTTAATCCCCATTTTCCAGATGAGGGAACTGAGGCACAGAGTAGTTAAGTGACTTGCCCAAAGTCATACTGCTGACAATTGGCAGGGCCAGGATTTGAACCCATGACCTCTGACTCCAAAGCCCATGCTCTTTCCCCTGAGCCACGCTGCTTCTCTATGCTTGCAGCTTGGTTTAGTGAAAAGAGCAGGAGTCTGTAAGTAAGAGGAGCTGGGTTCTAATCCAGCTCTGCCACTTAACTACTTGGGTAAGTCACTTAACTACTGAGAATCTCAGTTTCCTTATCTGTAAAATGAGGACTCAATGCCTATTCTCCCTCCTATTTAGACTGTGAGGCCAATATGGGACAGGGATGTATCTGACATGCTTGGCACAGACTACACACGTAGCAATTACAATGCTTATTATTATTGTTGTACAGACTGCTGCCTAGTTAGTAGAATTCAGTGACTGCCTTCAGCTTTCTATCCCCACTTATGAACTTAGCTATGCATAAGGCTCTTCCATTACAGGCATATACAACCTCAGAGCAGAAGACAAGACATTCTGGAGAAAATATATCCATAGAGTCACTATGAATCGGAAATGACACGATGACATTTGATAATAACAACCTCAGATTTCTTCAGGCTAATTTCCAATTACTTCACCAATTCTGAGAAATGGTTCCTAATCATGTGCATGTCTTTTGGGGGAAAGCTTCCAAAGCAATCAACTATTTAAATACAAACACAAGCCTACACACTTGCTATTTCTGGCGAAAAGAGGCCATAAATTCCCTTGCGCCCTTGCAATTCCAAATTTTACTGCATCACATAGGGGTCACCTATGAAATGTTCACAGCTAGAACAGGGCCCTTTTTTTTGTACTGAGGCTGTAGACCTGAGGAGTAGTCTCCGAATATAACCAAACTTCCATGAATCACAAAACAATATTCAAAGACTACTCCTCAAGTCTTCAGTGGATCAAACAAAAGTTGGAAAGAACTGGAATACATTACCCTGGGTCAAAAGTAACTATTATTTCTCATTTTTACCTCTAAGAAAAATGTAACAAAGTTAATACCCTTGCCCTGATGCCACATGTTCCACTAATTAAGAAGTTTGAAGTGGTATTGATTTCATGTTCCAAAGTTGGAGCAATTTTTTATAGCTCTCATTTTAAAGGTGACCTTTATTTTATCTCTCTCATCTAAAGGTGACCTTTATTTAGAAAATGACATGAAAAGTGTATTTACTTTATATTAAATATGAAATTAGTATTGACTTAAGTCTATATTACTAGTGAAAAACACTTGCTGTAACATGACCATCAGTAAAATATACCTCATTTAAAAGCTTTTATGTTAACTTTTTCAGTTTCGAAAATGCTTATTTCTAGGTGTGCCACCTGACATTTTCTTCTCCCTAATTAGTTAATATCCTATGACTATTGAATGTTAAGAATCTGGTGAGATGACAATGACATGTTAATGCACTCATACACCATTTAAAATCCTTCCTAGATTGCTTTTAAATTTAAAATCCTAACTGGATCAGTTTAAAGATAAATTAACATTCAGGAGTGAAAATTCACCGGTAGAAGCTGGCAAATCCAAATCCAATAAAGTAAAAAATATGCTTACAATTAACATTCAAGGAAGAGAACTGAAAGTCCAAGAATGTGAATAACGGAGAGTAGAAGTCAGTTCTGAATTGCAAAACTTCCTCTGGGGTCAATATTTATGAATGCTCTTTTAGTATTAAACATCGAAAAGTAATTCTAACAAATGTTCAGCCACAGACACAAATTGACAGACGTATACTTAACATTCAACTTATTACTGAAGTCATGATCTGCATGGAATTAGCCTTGTCTTTTGATGGTTTTGACTGAAAAAGGCCCTGACCTAAGGTCTATTCCATCCTAGAAGTAATGTTTCTTCTAAAATTACCTGTATATTCCTTCCCTGCGGGTGATATTCCTTCCCTGCGGGTCTTTCCTTTCTCCCGCTCCATTCCTGCCCTTTGGAGGATGGAGCACTGTGGAACAGGGATGGTGTCTGAATCAATATTCTTGAACCTTTCGGCCTCCTGCCTACCAAACTGTGGCCCACAGTTCACATCAGGGAATAGCTGGTGGGGCTAAGTTATGGGGCAACTTGGGCGGTGCACAAGCAGGCTCAGCACAAATCCTGAACATAGCTGGCTAACATAATCATCATCATAATAATAATGGTATTTGTTAAGCGCTTACTATATGCAAAGCACTGTTCTAAGCGCTGGGGAGGTTACAAGGTGATCAGGTGGTTCCACGGGGGGCTCAAAGTTTTCATCTCCGTTTTACAGATGAGGCCCAGAGAAGTGACTTACTCAAAGTCACACAGCTGACACTTGGCCGAGCCGGGATTTGAACCCATGACCTCTGACTCCAAAGCCCGGGCTCTTTCCACTGAGCCATGCTGCTTCTCCATGGGTGGTAAAGACCTTAGCATCTAATGAGGTGACACTACACAAACCACTACAACTACAATCACTTCCTTTGCACTGGTTCTTGGTCCCCAAGTCTTCGTGACTGGATTGAGGTTTGGCCGATACTTCGGACTGGAGCTTCTCGTATTTTATGAGCTCAATATGTGACATTACAACCCCGCTTCTTCAGCTCAACCGGGATATCAATCAATCAATCAATCAATCAATCATATTTATTGAGCGCTTACTATGTGCAGGGCACTGTACTAAGCGCTTGGGAAGTACAAATTGGCAACATATAGAGACAGTCCCTACCCAACATTGGGCTCACAGTCTAAAAGGGGGAGACAGAGAAAAAAAAAAAAAAAACCAAACATACTAACAAAATAAAATAAATAGAATAGATATGTACAAGTAAAATAAATAAATAAATAGAGTAATAAATATGTACAACATATATACATATATACATGTGCTGTGGGGAAGGGAAGAATAAGGAGGTAAGAATAAAACTTTCTTCCTCCTGTTAAGAGCTCCCAGCACATTTTTTTTTTTAACAGAATGACCCAAAACCTCAGTTCCCAAACTGTGAACTCCACGTTCCTGGATTTCCTGATCTTGCCAATAGGAGGGAAAAAGAAGTCAGACAGGACATGGAAATTTCCGGGAGGGAAATGGAATTTCTGGATTTAGCCCTGGCTCTCGATTTCCCTTTATTGGAAAAACAACCATGACACCTTTAATAATCTGGCTGGGGTGGTGAAGACTAGGGCAAGAGAGGGAGACTCGTGAAAAGCGGAGGATTTGGAGGAAACCAATGCACTTCTAAGAAGGTTTGTCCTTTTGGATGTGAACTCGGGGGATTAAAAAGAAAGCACTAGGCCGGGAGGCCAGATAATTTAAAAATGTTTGGGAGCTTTGGAGTGGCAGCTATTTGATTTTGCTTTCTGTTGGGTCAGGGCCTCTCAGAGCCTGGTAAAGGCAAACTGAACCTTTACTGAACCATCAGAGATGTGGCTTACAAGAAGACTAGAGAAGCAGTGTGGTCCAGTGGATAGAACACGGGTCTGGGGGTCAGAAGGACCTGGGTTCTAAATCCCCCCTCTGACATCCCCCCTGGGTTCTAAATCCCCCCTTCCCAATCCCAATATCAATTGGGATTTAGCACATTCTCAATAATCTAAAGACATTAAGTCTAAATAGGTTCCTACCCTGGAAAATGATATTCTGAAAATAAAATGTGACACCATCTAGGGTCTCAGTTTTTGCTTTTCTTTTCTTTTTTTTAATGGTACTTGTTAAGTGCTTACTATGTGCCAGGCATTGTACTAAGCGCTGTTAGGTACAACATAATCAGGTGGACACAGTCCCTGTTCCATGTAGGGCTTACACTCTTAATGCCCACTTTACAGATGAGAAGCAGTGTGGCTCAGTGGAAAGAGCCTGGGCTTTGGAGTCAGAGGTCATGGGTTCAAATCCCAGCTCTGCCAATTGTCAGCTGTGTGACTTTGGGCAACTCACTTCACTTCTCTGTGCCGCAGTTACCTCATCTGTAAAATGGGGATTAAGCCTGTGAGGCCCCTGTGGGACAACCTGATCACTTTGTAATCTCCCCAGTGCTTAGAACAGTGCTTTGCACATAGTAAGCGCTTAATAAATGCCATTACTATTATTAATTATTATTATTATTATTACTACGAGGTAATGCCCAGAGTTGCACAGCAGACAAGTGGCAGAGCTAGGATTAGAACCCAGGTCCTCTGACTTCCCAGGCCAGTGCTCTTTCCACTAGGCCATGCTGCTTCTTTTTATTGGTTTCACGTGAATTTTGGGAATCAGACACTTGTGACCTAATTACACACACACAAAACAACTCCAAATGGTGCAAACGCAAGTAGAGAACACAAAAATAGTCTAGATCAATTGGAAATCGTATTAAATGGAGGCTGGATAAGTGGTGTTGCATTGAACGTACTAAAGCCAATGCAAAAAAATGTACTAGACATCCCTTAACAAAAAAAAAAAAAAGCCTGCAGAACTTTTCTTACCAAAAAATCAGGAAATGAAATAAAAGGTTAGGAGCTCAGTAACCCTAAATTGGTTCCTCTTAATATTCTGAAGTTCAATACGGTGAGGTAAAGGCAGGTAAAGTATCAATCCACAGTATTATTTTAGAATGTAAAGCAGAAAATCCAATTCCTAAATAGTGAGTCATGCAATAGTCACAAAATTTATGATGGATAACACAAATGGGCATTCATTATTTTAATTGCTAATCTTATTCAGATTTCCATGGAGTAAGGATTCTTCCCACTGAGCTGAATCTGTATGAGCATGAAAAAATGGAGGTGTTATTTTTAATTTGAGAAATAGGAAGAAATAATGTTTCAAACATGTAATTTTTTTTAGAAGCTAGGCCCTTAGGCAATTAAATTCTGTTCTACTTTTAGAAGTGTACTTTATGACTTTCCTGTTTTCAAAAACTTTCGAAGAGAGATTTTATACCCTCCACTTCAATCCACTTCAATGTTTAACAATCCTTTCCATCAGGAAATTCTTCTTTACATCCACATAGTTAAGTTGGGATGAAAGACCTGGAAAATTGTAAGATTTGGCTGTATAATTAAAAAGTCCGACATAAAAAAACGTTTGTTTTCAAACCGCCCAGATAAAATTCCTAAGATAATGCTGTCTGTAGAGAATGATGTGAAGTTTCTTTCTTTGTTTATGAGAAAATACCTGTACATCTATATTTTTAAAAAAAAATGAGAAAGAGGCCATCATTTCCATGCCCTAAAACAATAACTCGGGTCAACCAGCTGTGCCACCTGTTAGCTACACAGTGGGACTCAGCTGAGCCTGGACTGTTTGGTGCCATAGATTAGGACCACGGTGGTCTCCAGAAGCCCCTTCTATGTTGTAGCCTCCTTGGAATAGCTAGCGATCCTGGGTCTGGCCAGGCGATAGTTTACGTGGCTCTTGGAAGGTATGGTGCTTAATCTGGATTCGTACTTCTGAAAGCCCGAGGAGGGGAAAGGAGTACAGCTGAGGTAGTACGGTGATCCCCGTGATCACCGGGGATCGCCTCTGTTGACGGCACTACCATCCTTCCCGTCTCACAAGCCTGCAACCTTGGTGTCATCCTCGACTCCACTCTCTCGTTCACCCCTCACATCCAAGCCGTCACCAAAACCTGCCGGACTCAGTTCCGCAACATTGCCAAGATCCGCCCTTTCCTCTCCATCCACACCGCTACCCTTCTCGTTCAAGCTCTCATCCTATCCCGTCTGGACTACTGCATCAGCCTTCTCTCTGATCTCCCATCCTTGTGTCTCTTCCCACTTCAATCCATACTTCATGCTGCTGCCCGGATTGTCTTTGTCCAGAAACACTCTGGGCATGTTACTCCCCTCCTCAAAAATCTCCAGTGGCTACCAATTAATCTGCGCATCAGGCAGAAACTCCTCACCCTGGGCTTCCAGGCTGTCCATCCCCTCGCCCCCTCCTACCTCACCTCCCTTCTCTCCTTCTACAGCCCAGCCCGCACCCTCCACTCCTCTGCCACTAATCTCCTCACTGTACCTCGTTCTCGCCTGTCCCGCCATCGACCCCCGGCCCACGTCATCCCCCGGGCCTGGAATGCCCTCCCTCTGCCCATCCGCCAAGCTAGCTCTCTACCTCCCTTCAAGGCCCTACTGAGAGCTCACCTCCTCCAGGAGGCCTTCCCAGACTGAGCCCCTTCCTTCCTCTCCCCCTCGTCCCCCTCTCCATCCCCCCGCATCTTACCTCCTTCCCTTCCCTACAGCACCTGTAGATATGTGTATATGTTTGTACATATTTGTTACTCTATTTATTTATTTATTTTACTTGTACATATCTATTCTATGTATTTTATTTTGTTAGTATGTTTGGTTTTGTTCTCTGTTTCCCCCTTTTAGACTGTGAGCCCACTGTTGGGTAGGGACTGTCTCTATATGTTGCCAACTTGTACTTCCCAAGCACTTAGTACAGTGCTCTGCACACAGTAAGCGCTCAATAAATATGATTGATGATGATGATGATGATGATGATCAGGAGGTTACAGACAGTTCTGCTAGAACGTGGATTTTCATGACACATTTTGGCTAGAGTGCAATTGCAGTATTAAGGGACATTCTTCTTATAAAGCAAGCCTATCCGGATTAAGTGTGTGGCAGTAGCTGAAGAAGTTGCATCGGACACGGGATGAAATCAACAATATGAGCTTTTCATACTGTACAGTCCTGCAAGAATGCAAGCCTGACATTGAGGGGAATCTCTCCAAACATTCATGACAGAAAATGAAGCATTCGGGCACTCCTTCTGACATAGCAATCATCCCCAATTAATCCCTCAATAATATTTGAGTGTGTGTTTGTACACATGCATGCGCGTGTATACGGGTCAAATTCAATTAGTGGACAGGGAAAGAGCTCCACAGATTCGTACAATAGGTCTATTACCAGTAATCGTCCTCCAAGGTAACGAATTAAATTACCAAAGAGGAAGTTTAAAGAAATGTAAGGGATCAAGCCCCTTGATGGTAATAGCATATTTCTATGCGCTGTGATTTCGCATTCTGTCATTTCTAATATATTTTACCATAATAAAAAAGGGATAATAACAGGTTTATGTGAGTTGAAAGTGAATTTGGGCCTGAAGATAGGGAACATCTCTGTTAACAATAAGCAACTCAAAAGCCTGCACATAGCATTTATTTTCTACAGGATAAAGTGGTGGCTCAAGCAGCTTAGGCCCTCTGCAGAGCTTTGGAAATCTACAGATGTTCCGTCTGCCCTTCCAGCCACTGCTGCCATAGCAACAAACTTCCTATCACCAAGAACAGGCCATGCTGTTTTTAAGCCACCCATCATTTTAAAATGAAGACAGACGGGAAAGATAGGGGTTTTCTGAATCTAGGCAGTTGACTTTAAGAAAAAGTTTTAAGATAGCAAATGCCTTCTACAAACCTCAGTCAGGTCTAAAAGTTAAAGGTAAATCTCCTAGTAAAAACAGTGCTCAACTGCTTCAAACAGGCAGTGACGGTAGGAAGGTAGGGGAAAGATGGGGGTGAAAGGAAGGAAAATAATACATTTATGACCAATTATTGACGTGTGACACTCTGTATACATGCTTTTCTTTTGTGATACTACTATTATTATAATGCCTTGGATTGACTCTCCAGAGAACTACAAAATATTTTCATATAAATATTTCACTTATTTTCCTACATCCCCATACACTTGACAGAAGTAAGAATTATTACTTCCATTTTACAGTCAGTAAATCAATAGTATTTACTGAATACCTGCAGAATATGGCACTAAATGCCTGAGTACAACAGAATCATTAGTAATAATAATAATTGTGGTATTTGTTATGTGGTTACTATGTGTCAGACACTGTATTAAGTGCTGGGATGGATACAAGCAAATCGGTTTGGGCACTTCCCTGTCCCACATGGGGCTCACAGTCTTAATCAGTGGAAAGAGCCTGGGCTTTGGAGTCAGAGGTCATGGGTTCAAATCCCGGCTCCCCCAACTGTCAGCTGTGTGACTTTGGGCAAATCACTTCACTTCTCTGTGCTTCAGTTACCTCATCTGTAAAATGGGGATTAAGACTGTGAGCCCCGAGTGGGACAACCTGATCACCTTGTAATCTCACCAGCGCTTAGAACAGTGCTTTGCACATAGTAAGCGCTTAATAAATGCCATCATTATTATTATTATTATTAATCCCCATTGTACAGTTGAGGAAACTGAGGTACAAAGAAGTTGAGTGACTTTCCCAAACCCACACTGCAGACAAGTGGTGGAACCGAGATTAGAACCCAGGTCTTTCTGATTCCTGGGCTCGTGCACTAACCACTGGACCACGTTGCTTCCTGACATGGTCCCGTGGTGGATGGGACAATAATATAATAATAATAATAATAATAATGATGATGATGATGGTAATAATAACTGTGGTATTTGTTAAGTACTTACTATACGCCAAGCACTTAACACAGCACAGGGGTAGAGCTAATATATGCAGAACAAACTCAGTCCCTGCCCTACACTGAGTTCACAGACTAAGGCAGAGGGAGAATGGGTAGTTAATCCCCATTTAACTGATGAGGAAACTGAGGCATAGAGTAGTTAAGTGCCTTGCCCACAGTCTTACCACATGAAAGTAGCAGAGTTGAGACTAGAATTCAAGTCTCCGGACTCCGAGGCCCATGCTCTTGCCAGCAGACTATGCAGATAGAGACACGACAATACATTACAGAGGGATGAAAGTAATAAAAGTATGCACCTAGACATATGTACATTTGTGTAGAGGTGGTTGTTGGTGCATAAGTGCTTCTACCATTTTACAAAGTAGATACTAAGGTTCCGAATGCTTAAATGTCTTCCCGAGACTACAAAGTACCAGTATAGAACCCAAGATTTTATACTTTGCAACTTAATATTCATTCAGTGACTGAGGAAGGATTAACTGACTTTAAAATAAAATCTTCCCAAAATATTTTCTGAACATTCAGTTTCAGATATTCATGAGTTCATATGAATTCATAACATATGAATTCATATATTCAGATGAGAAGCAGCGTGGCTATGAGAAGCAGTGTGGCTTAGTGGAAAGAGCAAGGGCTTGGGAGTCAGAAGATGTGGGTTCTAATCCCGGCTCCGCCACTTGTCTGCTGTGTGACCTTGGGCAAGCCACTTAACTTCTCTGTGCCTCAGTTACCTCATCTGCAAAATGGGGATTAAGAATGTGAGCCCCACATGGCCAACCTGATTACTTTGTATCGACTCTAGTGCACAGAACACGCTTAACAAAACGCTTAACGCTTAAGCGCTTAACAAATACTATAATTATTATTATTATTATCGTTATATTCTTCGTACGAATAAGTATTTGCTTCATTGATCTATTTGATTCACTTTTGGACCAGATCAGCTGCCTGAGGAATATTACTGTTAGTTACCAGCCAGAAGGTAGCAGAGTTCCCAAAGCCAACCTAGGGTACTTGTGAGTGCTGGAACTCCACACGGCAGATTTCCAAAAGTATCACCTTTATTATTACCAATTAAACTGCTGGAGTCTCACCTCGCAGTATTCGGTGATGATGCAGAAGTTATCTTGCTCCACAAAGCTTGTGTAAAACCTGACTATAGAAGGGTGGTCAAGCTTGGAGAGGAGCAGGGCTTCCATGTTTGCCTGCACTGTTTCATTGGGCTTTAGCTCTCCAATGGAGATCTCCTTCAAAACCTTTCTGCAGCAAGGAAGAAAAAAAGACCATTAAAAATTGTTAAGGGCAGTAAAGGACACAAACAAATGATGCCACATCACTTTACTTTCAGTTAACTTACTCACTGTCATGAAACTGGACAATCATTTACACTACAGTGTTATGCTATTCACTCATTCAATCATATTTATTGAGTGATTACTGTGTTCCTTAAAAGTTGGCAGGTGGGTAGGACAAACTACAAGGCCAAAGTGGAAAGACTTGTCTGTCACCATAGATAAACACACCCTTGGGGCCTTGGTTTGGCATTTTTAGCATGGTTTCAGTTATTCATGTCTAAATAATTGAGATCCTTTATTTCTGTAAACTGAATGCCATCACTTTTACACAGTGTACTGAACATGTGCAACTACATCGAAAATCATCCAGTCGTTTCCACCCCTGCCTCCCCACCAATTCCTCCCCTCCAACAGCGTTGAGCTCAGTGGGCGATCAGATACTGCCTTGTAAACATCATGTTCCACGCCGGCCTTTACCCGCAAGGGAAGGTGAGAGGAAAAGAGAGAAGTGGAGTGGAAGAGAAGAGAGAGGGCGGGAAGGGAGTGGAGAGGAAAGGAAGGAAGGGGAGAGGAGGAAAAGCATGAGGTGTGAGAAGCCCAGCCCGCACCCTCCGCTCCTCCGCCGCTAATCTCCTCACCGTACCTCGTTCTCGCCTGTCCCGCCATCGACCCCCGGCCCACGTCATCCCCCGGGCCTGGAATGCCCTCCCTCTGCCCATCCGCCAAGCTAGCTCTCTTCCTCCCTTCAAGGCCCTGCTGAGAGCTCACCTCCTCCAGGAGGCCTTCCCAGACAGAGCCCCTTCCTTCCTCTCCCCCTCGTCCCCGTCTCCATCCTCCCATCTTACCTCCTTCCCTTCCCCACAGCACCTGTATATATGTATATATGTTTGTACATATTTATTACTCTATTTATTTATTTATTTTACTTGTACATATCTATTCTATTTATTTTATTTTGTTAGTATGTTTGGTTTTGTTCTCTGTCTCCCCCTTTTAGACTGTGAGCCCACTGTTGGGTAGGGACTGTCTCTATATGTTGCCATTTTTTACTTCCCAAGCTCTTAGTACAGTGCTCTGCACATAGTAAGCGCTCAATAAATACGATTGATGATGATGATGATGAAGGGAGGTGAGAGGGTGGGAAAGGAGGGGTGGTGCAGCACGCTGGCAGTGGCAGAGGTTAATCGCTTTCCTCTTCTACCCCAGACCCATCAGCAGAGGACAGAGACCCATCCCCTTCCCCACGGGTGTTATAACTGAATCTCCAGGGACAGGTGTAGACCCCACTCGCCCCAGTTTGAAGCAGGACACTGTCTCTCCTTACTCCATGGCCGGTGAGAAGTTTGACTGTGCTGCTCCGGGGTGGGGGCTGGGGAATGAACGGTCTTTCTGGGCTGCTTAGTGGCTGTCTAAATCCGGCTCCTGCCCCTAATCCTTCTCCTACTCCTGGCCACAGACCTCCACCTCTGGCTCAGAGGCTGGGACCTTCCTCCTGTCCATTCAGGTCCAAAAGAGCCGCCATGCCCATGTGAGCCGCCTCGGTGGAGGGGCAGGAACTCCCTATCTGGAAGGAACAGGGTGAGGATTCCCCGATCTGAATGGTGCGGGGTGGGTCAGAGTGGAATGGGTCTCAGAGATCCATAGGTTCCCTGTCTTCTGGAGGTTGGCACCCACATACCCCATCAAGTAAAGTGTCTTGCTTGGGCTGCCTGATGCTGCCAAGTACTTAGGAGCCTTACCCTCCGTCCCCCACCTCTGGCAGGAAAGGACCAGATGGAGCTAAGTAGCCCACGTTGGTAATCAATCAATGGTCTTTATTTATAGCTTATTATGTGCAAAGCACTGTACTAAGCGATTGGGAGAATACATTGCAACAGAGCTGGTAACTTACCCTCTGCCCACCAGGAGTATATAGTCTAGCAGGGGAGAAACACATGAGCATATGTGCAGTGGTGCTGAGGGTGGGTAATATCAAGTGCTTACAGGGCACAGATCCAGTCTTAAAGGGCTTTACATTCATGATATTATTTTCACAATATTTCTGTAAGGCAGGGAGGGGCAAATATTATTAGCTCCATTTTACAAAGAGAAAAATGAGACCCAGAGAGGTTAAGACTACTGCATCAGCCTCCTCGCTGGTCTCCCTGCCCCTCCCACCTCCAGTCCATACTTCGCTCTGCTGCCTGGATCATTTTTCTAACAAAAAAAATTGAGTCCACACCTCCCCATTTCTCAAGAACCTCCAATGGTTGCTAATCCACCTCAGCATCAAACTCCTTACCATACGCATTAAGGCACTCAATTAGCTCTCTCCCTCCTACGTTACCTAGCTTATCTACCGTAGCTTAGTTTACCTAGCTACCCCAGCGCTTAGTACAGTGTCCGGCACAGAGTAAGCACTTAAATACCATAATTATTATCATTATCTCCTACCTCCACCCAATCAACCCCCCACCCCGGCTGCTTCTCCATTGCTAACCTATTCACCGTACCTCCATCTCATCTATCCCACCACCAACATCTTTCCCACACCGTTCCTCAGGAATTCCCTTCCCCTTCTCATCAGACAGTCCACCACTCTGCTCATTTTTGGAACCCTCCGAAAATCACATCTCCTCTAAGAAGCCTTCCCTAAGTCCTCATTTCCCCTACCTCCACCCTCCCCTCTGTGTCAACTACGCACTTGGCTGTGTACCTTTCAAGCACTTGTGTACGCATCCTTATATTCTCCATTTCCCCAAACTGTAATGTATTTTAATGTCTGTCTCCCCCTCTAGACTATAAACTCCTTGCAGACAGGGACCAAACCTACCAACTCTATCGTATTGTACTTTCCCAAGAGCTTAGTATAGTGCTCTGCACACAGGTGCTCAATAAATATCGCTGAATGAATGGTCGATTTGCCCAAGGTCACACGGCAGAGCTGGGACTAGAACCCACGTCTTTCACTCACAGTCCAATGTTTGTTTGTTTTTCCCACCAGATAACTTGCCTTCCAGAAAACCTGGATGCTCCCGGAAGGATTGGAAACTGGCTAAGGAACCATGTCATCTGCAAGTGAGTTACTGCCACTACAGAAGACCACAACCAGTACGTTCAGAACTGTTAGTCAACACTGACTAGTCCTAGAGAGACCATAAGGGCAACTGGGAAATGACATTATCTCCTCTGGGATGTCGTCTGGGGAATAAAAGGGTTCTCCCTAGCGATCTGGTTAGTAAGCGCTCAATAAATACTATTGATGATGATTTTATAAGTCAGCTTTATCTCAAATTTGCAGATATACTTGGCCACTGAGGCCTCCCGATCTCAGAGCAAGGAGGAGATCCCTGCCATGCCCTGGGTGGCGGACTCAGCCCTTCCAACCGAAACAGGTGAAGGGGCTGGGCTGAGAAGCAGTAGGGCATAGTGGATAAAGCATGAGACTGAGAATCAGAAGGTCATGGGTTCTAATCCCGGCTCCGCCACCTGTCGGCTGTGAGACCTTGGACAAGTCACTTGACTTCTCTGTGCCTCAGTTACCTCATCTGTAAAACAGGGATTGAGGCTGTGAGCCCCACAAGAGACAGGGACCGCGTCCAACTCAATTTGTCAACGGACAAACAAATAAAGTTGGTAAATAAGTAGCCTGAGGATTTTATTCATTTCATAATGTTCACTTTCTCTTTGCCTTTGCAGTTTTCATCTGTCCTCTACATTGACAGAAACCAGTTTTAATAGTATGCACCTGCCCCTGCCACCTCACCTCTTTAATTTTCCATTGCTTCACACTTGCCTTCTTCCCTTTTCCCAATTCACACATGGTCATTCTCACCAAACTGACTAGTGCCGGTGGGAGTGCGTCTACTTCGCTCTCTCCTTCTACCTCGGCGATGCATGGAGGGTGGTGGGAAACAGAGAGACTAGCACAGATCTGTTTTGCCCTCCCTCCATTCTCCTTGCTGCATGTGGTATTTCTATTTATTTATACACTTATATATATAATATTTATATATAATGTATATTATATGTAATATATAAATATGTATTTATTTCTGTTTATTCTGATGACTTGACACCTGTCCATATTTTTTGTTTTGTTGTCTGTCTCCCCCTTCTAGACTGTAAGCCCGTGTTGGGCAGGGACCATCTCTATATGTTCCCAACTTGTACTTCCCAAGTGTAGTACAGTGCTATGCACACAGTAAGCGCTCAATAAATACGATTGAATGAATGAATGAATGAATTTGCTTCTTTCCACCCCAGTGCTTAGTACAGCCACTTGTAAGCTGTGTGACCTTGGGCAAGTCACTTAACTTCTCTAGGCCTCAGTTCCCTCATCTCTCAAATGGGGATGAAGACTGTGAGCCCCACGTGGGACAACCTGATTACCTTGTATCTACCCCAGTGCTTACAACAGTGCACATAGTAAGCACTTAACAAATACCATCATTTCATTCATTCAATCGTATTTATTGAGTGCTTACTGTGTGCAGAGCACTGTACTAAGCGCTTGGGAAGTACAAGTCCATCATTATCATTATTATTATTATTACAGTGCCTGGCACATAGTAAGCACTTAGCAAATACTATTTTTATTATCATGTAATATTGGATGAGAAAATAAAATACATTTTCCATTTCATGTATTACAGAATAAAAATGATACTTTGGGAACATTTTCAGTCAATTAATTAACTTGTAATCTTACAATTCTAGGTATTTCCCAAATCCTCCACTTAACCAGATGCTGCTTCTCTGGGCTAAAGGAGAGGAATTTTTCTCTCATATTTTATCTAGGCCCCAAGGATAAACACCTTGGAGTACATTGCTGTCTAGACAAAATTAAATACAATGTTTTCAATCCTGAGTTCTGAAGTTATGAATCAGCTATGGCCAGTTGGATGGCCCATTTCATATACACGGCAAAATTATTATACAAGTAGACTAGAGATATTATAGGAAGTTGTGTACACGCAATAGGCAGAGGATTCGGAAAACAAGAAGTATGATTTACTTGAGAATGTCTTACTGAAGAAATAAATGTTAGCTACTGGTTCTTATTTGAACTAAATTTTGATTTGGGGTGACAAAACTCACTGTAGTTTCTGAATGTCCCCAGTAGAAGTGATTATGTAAATGAATTCACTTTTTTTTTAAACAGCCACAGAGCACAGCATCCAGGAAATGTTCATTGCACAGACTGGGAGGTGAGTTTTATCCTTAATGAATCAAAGGCTTCTAACACTTGTGTTAATTCAATAATTGTGATTTACTATAAAAATGAAAAATTAGATTGGCCCAGTACTGCATGGCCCCTGGCTGTATGACGAGAGCCTTGCAGAATAAAACACGGATCTGTGCTGCTTTCAAGTGCCCTTTTGGCCAATGCAGGAGCATTGCTAATGGACTTCAAAACTGACCTCATCCAGTTTTTCTCATTCATTCATTCATTCAGTCGTATTTATTGAGCGCTTACTGTGTGCAGAACACTGGACTAAGCGCTTAGGAAGTACAAGTTGGCAACATATAGAGACAGTCCCTACCCAACAGTGGGCTCTCTCCCCACAGGAGGAAAGACTGAACCGATGCAGGAAGCCACAGAAAAGACCAAAGGTAAAAATGAGAACCAAGAGGAAAGTTGTTGCCTATTGGTCTCCCAGAAAATGTAAAACGTGGTATATTTACTTGGACTTCCTGCCGCTCTTTACAATGCATTTATGGACTTATAAGCAGATTCACTCAGTCGTATTCATTAAGTGCTTACTCTGTGCAGAGAACTGTACTAAGCGCTTGGGAAAGAACAACAGAATGATAAATGGTGACATTCCCTTTCCACAGTGAGCAAGATAATTGCTTAGGAAGCATAGGGATGGGCTAAATGGCCCACGGTTCAGAGCCCAAAATTTTAGTGGGAGGGCAGAGGTTGCTCAAATTGGTCATGTTAGCTTTGATAGCACAGGGCCTTATGTCACGGCCACCATCAAGAGGATGGAGTACCAGAAATAGAGAATGTGCCTCCCTTTATTGTACAGAGGGGCAGGGAAGAGGACACCCTCCTCACTGCTCCAACCACATCTGGGGCTTTTAGTAGGCGGAGGGACTCCTTGGCTTTGGGCGTGTGTGGACAACAGTACAGTTCTTCCCAAGGACAGACTGTGCCAAGGCAGACATGTATCCGTGGACTGATGCCCTTCCCAAAGGATGTTTTCTAAAGACCCTTTTGGGAATCCTCCATTCAGGCACAGAAGGGGAAAGGGCTCTCAGGTTCTGAACATATTTCTTCTGGTAAGAGAAGCACAAAGTCCCCACCAAACAAAGGAAAGAAATAGATGGAAAAAAGGATTTTCCTCATTTTTAATGGGAAAAGTAGTTGGCTTTAGCTCCCTCAAAATGACTTAAAATATTATGAAAATATTTTACACAGGACACTCAGTCACTTTGCCCCCTCCAACCTCACCTTGCTACTCTCCTACTAGACTGTGAGCCCGCTGTTGGGTAGGGACCGTCTCTATATGTTGCCAACTTGTACTTCCCAAGCGCTTAGTACAGTGCTCTGCACACAGTACGCGCTCAATAAATACGACTGAATGAATGAATGAACCCACACTTCGCTCCTCTAATGCCAATCTACTCACTGTACCTCCATCTCTTCCATCTCGCCGCTGACTCCTCTAGCCTGGAATGCCCTCCCTCCTCATATCCGACAGACAATTACTCTCCCCACCTTTAAAGCCTATTGAAAGCACATCTCCTTCAAGAGGCCTTCCCTGACTAAACCTTCATTTCCTCTTTTCCCACTCCCTTCTTTGTCACTCTGACTTGCTCCCTCTATTCACCACAATCCCCTCACCCCATAGCACTTATGTAAATGTCTGTAATTTATTTACTTATATTAATGTCTATGTCCCCCTCTAAACTGTAAGCTCATTGTGGGCTGGGAATATGTCTGTTATATTTTGTTGCACTCTCCCAAGCACTTAGTATAGTGTTCTGCACACGATAAGTGCTCAATAAATACGACTGATTGAGTATATGATCAACTGAATTCTTGGGTACAGACTGCTGCAGGCAAATACAGTACAACACAAGATGTGTTTCTGCTCTCGGAGAATTCTGTCATCTTCAGATGAAGACCCCTTGCTCATGGTCTTCCTCCTATTTGGAACACCCTCCTCTTCACACCTGGCAAAAATACTACTCTCCCCATCTTCGAAGCCCTACTAATATCAACTCTCCTCCAGGAAGCCTTCCCTGACTAATAATCCTATTTCTCCTCCCCTAATGCATCAACTACGCACTCACCCTCCCTGCATCCCAAGCACTTATGCACATATCATTGTATTTGGTTGCTTCCCCTACAATAATTTAAACTTATCAATAATAATAATTATTATTATGGTACTTGTTAAGCACTTACTATGTGTCAAGCACTAAGTGCTGAGGTGGACACAAGTTAATCAAGTTGAACACAGTCCCTGTCCCACACAGGGCTCAGTCTTAATCCCCATTTTACAGATGAGGCAACTGAGGTACAGAGAAGTTAAGTGACTTGCTCATGGTCACACAGCAGACATATGCCAGAGCCAGGATTAGAACCCAGGTTCTCTGACCTCCAAGCCCGTGCTTCTTCCACTGGGTCAGGCTGCTTCTCAATGACTTCCTCCCCCAACTCCCCATTAGATTATAAAACCCTTAAGGGCAGGGATCATGTCTACTCACTCTAACTTACTCCCCCAGTGTTTAGTGAAATGCTCTGGACAGAGAAAGTACTCAATAAATACTACTGATTGAATGGGAGCTCTTCCCTGGACAAGAGTATAGTAGTCTCTTGCAAAAAAACAGGACCTATGCCACTGGTTTCACACTTGAATGATTTACTTCTTAGATCTGCCCATTATTATTATTTTTTTTTTTTGGTAGGGGGAATCAGGATAATAAAACAAAACACAAAGAATTGTGAAATCGTGGACATTTGCACTGTGCATTGTGGCTGTATTAAAGAGAACCAACTATGTAATTTTCCATACTGTCTCTAGTGCCAAAAACACCCTTTTAAATGTATGTGGGTTAAATAAAAACTCAACCATAAACGCATGGCATTTGCTGTGTGTACATATGCGACCGCTTTCCAGGAGACGATTACATTTGCTTTCCCTGCAGTGCCTCTAAAAGCAGCACTATGGCATCCAAAAAGAGTTTCTTAACTCTGCAAATACATAAATGCATGGGGGAAACATGGACTTTGGCAGAGGAGATTGGAATGCATCTCCTCACTTCCTGTTAAAACAATGGCCCACAAATGCAGATTTCACTAAAAGCATGCTTTCACAAGACCACATGAGTAGGCATTAAAGATGAAGTTTTTCCAGGATTATTTTGTGTTTTTACAAAATAATCCTGGACATCATTTCACTGATATGATTGGATGTTCTGAAATGAGAAGATCTGGTTTCAAATCTTATACAAGAGGCAACGTAAATTGATCGCCTTGCAAAATAAAACAAACTGAAACCTATTTAGAGTAAAAAGTACCTATATTTAATGAATCACAAACATTGACGATACTTGAAAAACATTATGACAAAATAATCTAAGGTTTTAATAAAACTGCAGTGTCAAAAACTTGTATGCAGCCGGTGTGTTTCCACATACTCTAACATTAAGACAGTCAAACTAGCAGATAATCATAGTCTGTGACCTGAATTCCAGTTTCAACTAATACTTTAGATTTCATTTTGTTCTTAAGCTCATAATAGAATTCAGAAAGCACGGCCCTAAACCTGGAGATGATTTCATTTCCTACTAAAATGAGAACTAAAATTAGATTATTAACTACCCTTAACATGTTTCCCATGAAGAATTTACGCAACAAATGAATAGTTTTTTTAAAAAAAAGAAACAATTTCTGACATTTCATGAATTGATTTCTGCACGCTAACTTCAAAAGGCAAAACCAATCCATATCATTCTAATTAGTATCTGCTGCAGAAAGGATCTCATTTCTCTGCAGAACCACCTATGGATTTTGCTATTGATCTGTAACACGAAATTGTTACTGCTGACTTGAAGTGAGAAGAGCAATGGAGTCAGAGAAGACATTACCATCCCTTCTTAAATTAAACCCGTTCCCTGAATCTTTAGGAGATGGCTTTCTAAATGAAGTGCTTTGGAACACAGTTCTTCCTGCATGAAGGTTACATGGTTTTGCTGAATGTGACCCAACTTACCTAAAACATTAAAAGTAGTAAGTTTAACAATATTAAAAGTCTCAATGCGGGGCAATGCAGAACTCTTGAGCAGTTTGGAAACACGGGGCCAGTTTCAACACTTCATGTGCCCAGCCTGGCCTTCACAAAATTCTGGGAAAACTAGAGTTTGCTTATAGCGGCTGCTTGACTAGTAGTGTGCCTTTGACTGAGCCACGAGGAACCTGAGATTCTTCTCCTCTAGCCACAGCCCCCAATTGATATTTATATACTTGTCCTTGTCATGGTCACATCTCTCTTAAAATGCCCCACCTCCATCTGCAATCGTTCTGGTAGTGGATCCATAGAATTTTCTTGGTAAAAATACAGAAGTGGCTTACTGCTGCCTTCTTCCACACAGTAAACTTGAGTCTCCACCTTCGACTTTCTCCCGTGACGCTGCTGTCCAGCGCAGGTGAGTTTTGACTTGTGGCAATCAATCAATTGTATTTATTGAGCGCTTACTGTGTGCAGAGCACTGTACTAAGCGCTTGGGAAGTACAAGTTGGCAACATATAGAGACGGTCCCTACCCAACAGTGGGCTCACAGTCTAGAGGGGGGGAGACAGACAACAAAACAAAACATATTAACAAAATAAAATAAATAGAATAGATATGTACAAGTAAAATAAATCAATAAATAGAGTAAGAAATATGTACAAACATATATACATATATACAGGTGCTGTGGGGAGGGGAAGGATGATAACTCCAGAAGGGGAATTTAGGGAAGGAAGGAAGAAGCATTAAGGTGTGATGGAAAATGAAACTCATTATTTCAAAGGAAAAACATTCCCCGACCGAATACACTCATTCATTCATTCATTCAATGGTATTCATTGAGTGGCCACTGCGTGCAGAGCACTGTACTAAGCGCTTTGGAAGTACAAGTCGGCGACACATAGAAACGGTCCCTACCCAACACTCCCCTCTATCCCCTCCCTGAGTAGAGAAGTCTTCCCTAATTCCCTGGGCCTTTGAGTCACTTTGGCAAGTCCCATCTACGCGTCGTGGATACATTAGGGAAGCAGCATGGCTCAGTGGAAAGAGCCCGGGCTTTGGAGTCAGAGGTCATGGGTTCAAATCCCGGCTCCGCCACTTGTCGGCTGTGTGACTTTGGGCAAGTCACTTAACTTCTCTGGGCCTCAGTAGCAGATTGCCTTCCACTCGCTAGGCACTGCCCAAGCTAGGAATGGAATGGGAATGCCTCCGCTTGACTCTCCCTCCCATAGTCGAGATTGGTAGAGGACTGGAAACCCTCCAGGTATGATCCCGAGAGGGGCACTGTCTTGTAGGCTGTTAAAATATTTTACCGTTTCAACTCTCCTTATGTGTAGGTTGCCAGGCCCTTCTCCCTCTCTTACATTCTTAAAGTGTGAGCTCCTTGAAGACTGGGAACCACCTCTAATTGACACCTCTGGCTACTTTCTTAGTGCTTAGTCCACTGTTTTGCACATGGTAACCACTTAACTACCACTACTACTATTACCATCACCAGATGGTAATAAGAGAAGCAGCCTGGCTCAGTGGAAAGAGCACGGGCTTTAGAGTCAGAGGTCATAGGTTCAAAGCCCAGCTCCACCACTTGTCAGCTGTGTGACTTTGGGCAAGTCACTTAACTTCTCTGTGACTCAGTTACCTCAACTGTAAAGTGGGGATTAAGACTGTGAGCCCCCCGTGGGGCAACCTGATCACCTTGTAACCTCCCCAGTGTTTAGAACAGTGCTTTGCATATAGTAAGCACTTAATAAATGCCATTATTATTATTATTATTATTATTATTATCACCACCATCAGGCCCTAATCACAGTATCAAGTACAAAGCCAAACGAGAGTCCTGGCCAAACTAGAAATGAGCCCAGACCCATTTTGCGGAGGCATGATACTTCCACACGTGTGATAGTTTCAGTGAACTGTTGGGATTGTATAGGGTGGCATGTACATAAAGCTGCTCATCGAATGGTAGCAGCCTACAGCCCTGCAGACTCCTCTTCCCTGAAGTCCCTGAACGGAGGAGGCTGCAATGTTCTGGGGGCTCCGAGCCCTTGACCATCCGACATGACCAGCTTCAGTTTAGTGCTTGCTCAACTTCATCTACACTCATCCTAACCTGACTGGATTACTGCATCAGCCTCCTTTCTGACCTCCCAACCTCCTGCCGCTCTCCACTTCAGTCCATACTTCACTCTGCTGCCCGGATTCCACTTTGTGCTTTAGAATTACTCCCAAATTTAAAATATTCAAACAGAAAAAAGAATGATCCTACATTAACTGTAAACTCATTATAGGCAGGGACCGAGTCTGCTGATTCTGTTCTATTGTACTCTTCCAAGCACTTAGAACAGGGCTCTGCAAAGAGTAAGCATTCAATAAATACCACTGGGTTGTTATGTAGTCATGTTATTTGACTTTAATTATTTTAGGGTGAAGTTATCCTACCGGAGTGTTATCCTACCGGGATCCAGGGCCAGGAATGAGAGAGTGACCAGGGCCTGGAGGTAGAGGGAGAACAGGGCCGAGAGCCAGCGGGCGACCGGGGCCGGGACGCAGAGGGGGACCAGTGCGGGGAGGCAGAGGTGGACCAGGGCCAAGATGTAAAGGGGTACCTGGGTCCGGAGACAGGGGGGCCAGGGCCTGGATTCATTCAACTGCTTTTATTGAGCGCTTACTGTGTGCAGAGCACTGTACTAAGCGCCTGGGAAATACAAATCAGCAACATATAGAGACGTTCCCTACCCAACAGTGGGCTCACCGTCTAGAAGGGGGAGACAGACAACAAAACAAAACAAGCAGACAGGTGAAATCAATGACTTCTGACTCCCAAGCTCTTTCCACTAAGCCACAGTGCTTCCTGAAGAGCCAACCCGAGAACCGGGTCAAACTCCAGAGCAGGCTCCGAGCTGGGGTCCGGAGGGACCCTCTGCCTAGTCGATGAACTCACCCCTCGGTTCCGAGTCGCTCCATACTGGATGTATAGGGGACCCAGGGCTGGGACGGAGAGAAGGGTCAGGGCCACGTGGTAGAAGGTGACGAGGGCTGGCAGGCACAGGGGAACCAGGAAACAAAAGACAGTTCTACGATGCCCAACCAAATCATACAACATATATTTACCCAATCTCAACATGAACTGAGTAGTACAAATAACAATATAAAAATCCTGCTTAAGTGAGGCCCGGCATCAGTGTTGCAAAGCAATGGAGAATTGAATGGAGAGACCTGGCAGGAAAAATTAGTTCAGCTACTGATGAAGACCCAGTCAGTCCCTCTCTTCCACAATCGGTCAGACAGACTCAAAAACAGAAAAACAAAACTTAAGACTAATTAAAGAAAAATGCTGTTCCTCAATAGCTTTTTTTATTTGTAATGGATTCCGTAATGGATTTCCTAACTTTTCCTAGCTTTTATTACTATTTCCTCATTGCCAAATCCCCTTTCAGGGTCACACCTGGAGAGTTTCTAGGACTCTACGAGTCTCGACTACAGGACGGAGAGTCAAGCATTGGAATACCCATTCCGTTCTTGGCTTGGGCAGGGGTTAGTGAATGGAAGGCAATCTGCTACAAGTCAAAATTCTCCTGTGCTGGGCAGCAGCGGCACGGGAAAGATTTGAGGGTGGAGACTTAAGTTTACTGCGTGGAAGGAGGCAGCGGTAAACCACTCCCGTATTTTTACCAAGAAAACTCCACGGATACACTACTGGAACAACTGTAGATGGAGGTGGGGTGTTCCGGGAGAGAGTGTCCATGACGTCGCTATGAGTCGGAGACGACTCGGCAAGACAAGACATAAAACGAGACAGTTGCCAAATACTCAAAGCACCATGACACCTAAGAAAACATGAGAAAAAAGCTAGATTCCATCCCATCCAAGTCTCTAAAACATATTTTGCCTATTCTCTGTGGTTGGCTTCTGCATTTGCATTTTCACTGCCTGAAATTAGTTCTTTCATGGGAATTTAACGTGTTTATGGACTGTCAATTTTTACTTTACAAATAAAACTCAGGTTTAAACTCAGATTTAGTTTTCAAGACACCACAACTGAAGACCACAAAAAAAAAATTACTAAGGCATCAAGAAACAAGAGATAAATAAATCAACGGATTGCCAGTGCCTAGCCTGGAGTTTTAACTACCAAGCTTACTTAACTGCAATCCCTCCTTACTACCTAATCATTACACTTCTACAATACTGCATCAACCAATTTTTGAGCAAAAGGGAGACAGCTTTTCAGTCAACAAGAAAAAGGATAACCCAACCTGATTTTCAGGATCTTTTCTTCAAATACTTTCTCTTTGGTCAGGTTTAGGCCCCATTGCTCCTGGAAATCACATGCATTTTTCCAATTAGACCGAATGTCTGCTGTCATTTAACATTCAGAACTCCAGCTGTTCAAGTGAGTTGGCTCCTGAGTCTTAGAACTATTCAAGGAACTGGTCCCTTTGGGATTTTGACAATGGTTGCAGATGCATCTGGTTTCATAAAATGAGGTTTTAATTCCTTGAAGGCCAAGGGAAGTGTGTGTCTTACTCCAGAGGCTTCCTCTATACTATTAATCACTGGACAAACTCGAAAGATGTACAACTAAACTTCAAGCATATCTTGCAAAGGCATTTGTGAACAGTGATTATCCTCCCCCGCAACCCTCGTAGGAGTTAAAGCAGAAGATGGAAATCCTACTAAATCTCAACTACGAATAGTAGGAGCTTGGCAAAAGATCTCTTGCCCCAACCAAATGCATTCCCCAATTACAGCAATGTCACAGACTACCTTATAGAATATAAAGAGCATCGGAAGAGGTTCAAAAGAAATATGAATTCAAGTTAATCTGTCTTTTACTCTTGTGAACACCATACCAGACCAAATTGTGTTCAGGAAGCTGCTGGAAGATGGAAAAATGTATGGATAAGAAATACCGTGAAAGCCAGCTAAGAGTGACACCAGTCTAAGGTATATTTTCCACATGCTAGATAATGGCCTGAAACTCCTATTACTCAGTGCCACTTGTGAGGATCTGAAGAGAATTTCAAACAAGATGACATCTTGCTTTTAATTCTAGACTGTGAGCCCATTGTTAGGTAGGGACCATCTCTATATGTTGCCAACTTGTACTTTCCAAGCACTTAATACAGTGCTCTGCACACAGTAAGCGCTCAATAAATACGATTGAATGAATGAATGAATGAATAATTATTTATCTTCTCTGCTACCTTGAGTGTCCAGTTAACGGTCCATTTTTCTAACAAGGTATTCAGACCATAATTGTAAATGCCATTTTTTCAATCGCTAGCCTATGCTATCTATGGCCACCTCTCTCAAACAACTATCAAACAATAATATTCATTGATTGATACCAGTGCTTAGTACAAGCACTATACTAAGTGCTTGGGAGAATACAACAGAGTTGGTAGACATGTTCCCTGCCCACAATAAGCTTATAGTCCAGAGATGAGCTTACACGAAAGCCTTCAGGCAACCCACACTTTCATCCCTTTTGATAGCTTTGAGTATACTCACCTGAATGCAGAGAAAAATTATTCTTTTTAAAATGAAACTTATAAGTCCTTTCCTCTATCCCTTTAATTAAAGCTTTCTTTTGTTCTACGTCAAAAACACTATTATTTTACCTGAAAGGCTTTTGATCTTCAATTTGAAGGTAACACAGATATTCTGAGAGTACATGCAATAATATTTATAAAACACTTTGAAATCTTCAAAAGGAAAAAAACATCACTATTGCTAAGGCACTGAAAATTATGAAATGTGCTTTTAAAATATATTTACTGAAATTTAGGAAACTGGAAGTTTTTGTTATTAATGCTATATTGTTTATTCTAGCCTCTTGGTATGCATGGACTCCCTTTTCAGTTTACCTTACAATAGCCGCTTTGGCCTCCTGTTAATAATTATATGCATTTACTGGTGTTTATAATAACCTTACTGAGAAGGTTAAACACTTCTTAGAAGAGTGAATCCATGTCATAACATTTCACATTAATAATAAAAAATCAACACAGAAAAGACCTTAAAGATAATCTAGTCCATCTATACAGGATGGCAAATAGTTCTCTCATTTCCTGGGGTCACAATGAAGGTCAATGGTGAGAGCCCTGAAATGAGAGTTAAAATAATCAGAGTTCTGTCCTCTGTTCTCTTCACAGAATTGTGGTCAGAGGCAAATCACATAATCATTCTAGTCGTCGATTTTATCAATAAGTGGAGGATAACAACGCTTGCAATCTGGTGCAAAAATATATTGTGAGAATCAGTGAGGTAATGAGTCAGATTCTGCTAGAAAATGTTTTTAGCATTTTGGATAGGGCAATGCTTCTTTCAGGTAACAGTACTGTTTAGGACCCTAGTTCAGCATTTCTAATATTAAACACTGTACAGTAATAATGTATGTGTAAGGACATAATGTTATGCATGTATAAGAGATGAAAATAATCTGGTGGATATTTGGGAATTGATTAATATATCCTTATTATGATTTGCTAAAACAAAAATAATTCTCCACACAGTACTCATTTGTACTCCTCCTTGGAGATAATTATAAGTACCTTAATTACCTGTTTTTAGCCTTTTATTCATTTAAACAATGAATTTAAAATCTTAAAAGACTGTAATTAAGTGAAAAAATGCAGTGCTCTGAGATATTACCATTGAAATATTACTGTTTTCAGTGCGCACATCCCACTTTTTAGGAACCACTCCTGATGTAACATTACCACCATCTACTGTTCATATCTACTGGTAAAACACAAACAGACTTCTTCCATCCTTCTTCAACTGTGTCAAGTCTGGTGGAAAAATGCACTGAATGCTGCCTATAACAATCACTGCTCATTTCAATGGTAATCAGTATTATAAGGAAAATAACAGTAACGTAGATCAAAGCCTCTGTAAAAGGAACCTCTGAGGACCAGCTTCTCTCAAATGTTGCTGGGAAGAGACTATTATTTTTTTTCCCATTATAGTTGGACAACTATGGATATATCACCTTCAAGAGCCAGATACATTTCACATGCCTTCTTATAATACTGCCTCCAGGTAATAGCGACTGGTAAAAAATGTTTCAATTACTGCCTTGCTCTATTTAAATCTTTCCCTAGATTGTACGCTCCCTGTATATACCAGCCTTGTACTGTACTCTTCCTAAGCATTAGAACAGGGTTCTGTACAAAGTAAATGCTCAATAAATATGATTGATTCCAGGCAAAAAAGATTTCACAGGTTGAAAGAATTTCCCAAATGGATAATTAGTATAGATCACTTGGCTTTGCATAAACTTTCTTAGATGTGTACCACTTAATGAACCATCAAGCAAATATTCAAAAAATAATGAACTTCTGTGTGTTCTGAAAAATATCTTAACTTTAGAAATCAACAGTTAAATTTTAACCCATGGATTTTAAAGGCATGGCAACAGCATATTGAAACAGTGAGGTGCATAGTCAGAGCTGAGTCTCTCCTGGAAGGAACTCATCAGAACCCAGAACAATACTAAAATGAAAGCATAACTGCAGTCCTGGTGGCCACCTGAATATCCCATTTCAAATTTCTACTCGCATTAGAAATGTACTGAAGATTCCCTCGTCAATACCAACCAGCCAGAGTCACCACCGTGACCATAACCCATTGAATAAGTGAAAATGACTGCTCAAACTAGAGTTTTTCAGGAGAAATATTATTCTGAATCTCACTTGTTCTACGATAATTAGAAAACAAAACATTAAGATTTTTAGAATCATTCTTGAACTGCCTTAGACATTTAAGAGAATTTCCTTTAAAAAAATGATTATTTCAGAATCGCCAAATGGGTTTGTTTTCATTAACTTTAAGTATTTCTCAACAGTAGCAATCGGGGATATTGCTGTACACTCATTTTCAAGGCCCGAAATAAGAGTTTTTGAATCTGAAAATGACAGGCCTCTGCCTGGATGAAATTTGACGAAAGTCGTCTCTCTCACCCCGCGATCCTACAAGAGTGAGAGGCAGGCCGGCAGCACGGGACAAGGACCTTAACTTGACCCCGTGATGAGCCTTCTGAGGGTGAGTGTGGTCTACTCATCTACGTCCCAACAAGGTTGAAATGAAACAAACGGCCCAGTGAGAAGAGCAAGTGCCGCGGGAGGTCATTTGATACCGTTAATCGATTCGGTTTCAGATCACTGTTCTCTTCAGAATACCTTGAGAGAAACCAACGGGCCCTGACTGCAAGGGCTTAAAACTGTAGAGCAATCTACCGATATTAGAGGCAGGGCTATTCCACCTTTAGGCTTTACTTCAGTTGTAATAACGAGGTATAAATAATTGAGAGTCACGTACTAAATTATTCAGGTAAGTGCACGGTTTCCAAGGAATCATAGCATGAGTCTGGGTTAATGGCATAACGCGAGTCAGAGGCAGCCGTTGAGCTGACACCCCACAATCACCCCATGCGGCAACAATGCTGGCTGTTCAGTGCTTCTCAGCATGTGCCTTCCACCAAGGGCACATATTAATACCTGCTCAATATTTATAAGGCAGAAGTCCCTACTGTGTACTTCTGTTGCTTGTCCAAGCGCGGTTATGAAATACTAAGACCTGACCTAAAGGTTTCCTTTAGCCAACTGATTGGGACACTGGGGCATTCATTATCCACTGAGGACAGCGATGACTTCACTGACTTTTCTATTCAATGGTAGACCCGGGGTTGTCACAGGACCCAACTGTAACGGTGACTTTCACTATTATGGGTGGATGATAAATAATGCATGTAGAAGTTATTTGGGGAGTTAGAGCTCCTCCTGTTTTTATCATTTATCATGTTTTCAGAACCTTCTTAGTGTGTGCAATGCATCCTTTTATGAGACCAAATTGTGATAGATGGTTTTTTGAAGATTTTATAGCCCACTTCCCAGTAAAGCATTTTGACATTCATAAAGCAGTTTTGATAAAGTCCAATTTAAAAGTTAATATCTCTCTCTTACCCAATCAATGCTTTGCCACCCAACCGATCTTACAGTGTTTTGCTAATCACTTTGCCACCATAGGTCTCTGAATAAAGATCCTATGTATAGTTTTAAAACACCACAATTCAGGTTAACCTAATTATCTAGCAAAGCAGAGAATCTCAAAGTTCACTGCCCTGGGACCCCACCCAACTACCGAAATTCATTTTATTTGCCCCAGTTAGTTATCTCGAAGGCCTATATGACAAACCCTGTCACTTTAAAGAGGAACTTGCCCTGTTTTGTACTCCAAGGCACCTACGGCCAGCATTTCATTAATTCAATCAATCAATGGATTGTATTTATTGAGCGCTTACTGTGTGCAGAGCACTGTACTAAGCGCTTGACGGCCAGTTGGGGCTCTGTCGAAGGCAAAGCCCCTCCCAGACCCCCAGCTGCACAGGGTTCAGTCAGGGCAGATCGAGGGGCTGGAACCACAAGTCTCCCCATCCTAGATTACGTGCCCGGAGGCAGGACTGGAA
Organism: Tachyglossus aculeatus; assembly: GCF_015852505.1. Classification (NCBI taxonomy): domain Eukaryota; kingdom Metazoa; phylum Chordata; class Mammalia; order Monotremata; family Tachyglossidae; genus Tachyglossus; species Tachyglossus aculeatus. Next base: position 34,788,248 of record NC_052067.1, on the reverse strand, counting down.
AACATTGGCAGAGAGAGCAACCTTTCCTGATCAGGTCTGGAGAATCTTGGGGTTGCTGCTCCTTCCTTTACTCCCCAATCCCAAGTGTCTCCAGCTACAGCAGCCTGAGGCTCCCCAAGCCACCAGTCCACAGATGAATGGACCTGAATCCTCAAGAGGCACGGACGACATTTGGGGACGGTTGGTTGCTGACTTGCGTTCCTGTGGGGTTAGCAACCAGACGGAGAAGAAAGCCAATAGCCTGAATACTACGATGTTGGCAAATACACACCCCGTCTACTACAAAAGGTATGCAGATATTAGCTCTGGGTACAGAAAATACAAAAGGTACAATCTTCTGTCTCCCTTAACTGGGAGAAAGTAAACAAAACGGGAAGCAGCATGGCCTAGTGGTAAAAGCATGGGCCTGAGACTCTTATTAGGTTAAATCAGGTTAACCTAATTTTCTAGCGAAGCAGAGAATCTCAAAGTTCATTGCCTGGGGACCCCACACAACTACTGAAATTTATTTTATTTGCCCCAATTAGTTGCCTTGAAGTAACTAATCTAGTTAGTAACTAGTAACTAGTTCTAATCCCAGCTCCACTATTTGTCTACTGTGTGACCTTGTAACCCCCCAGCGCTTCGAACAGTGCTTTGTGCACGTAGTAAGTGCTTAACAAATACCAACATTATTATTATTATTATCCGGTTCAGCCCTCTCCCTCTAAGCAAGTAAAAGACTAATTCATCATGGATATATACTTGTCTATTATGTACTTAAGCATTTAAAAGGAGTCCACAATCATCTTGGGTAACCCTTTCCAACCACCCTTCATGTCTAAAATGATGCTGACAGTGAGCTCCTTTCCAGACTTGCCAAGACAAAGGCACAACCCACCCATCCTACTTTAATGTGTATCGGGCATGCTCCCTAAGTGCCTAGTATAGTCTCCTGCAGATATTGCATACTCCTCGATACTACTGATCTGTATGCAAGGGCCTGGGAGAGTTCCCTACGAGGTTTTAATGAAACTATCAGAAAAAAACCCTGTTGTTGCTTTCCAGTTTCTGGCTTTTAAAGCATTGGCAACACCGCTCTGGTGAATTTTTCAGGGAAATTCTTATCCTTTTCTTTTTGGTTGGGACAGTCTATAATTAAGCACTGACATGATGCCACCCTTCCATCTTTCACTTTAACTCTACCTGTTGGCCTCCATTCCATTTTGGGAGAGTGACGTTCAATCAGAAAAGATATATCCTAAGAGGGAATAAATAAAGAGTAAGGAACTCCTAAGGATAGGAGTACAGGTAGTTTAAGAAAGAGAAAAAATGTTCCAGAGATAATAGAGTGAACTAAGGGAAGAGAGAAGGTGTATTTAGAGAAACTCTATGCATTGCAGTTGTCTAATCCTAATTTGGGACTAGCTATCTAAGAATGTGAGCCCTAGGCTTACTGATGGAGGACATGCTATAGCCAAGGGAGTTTTCTCTCAATATGAAATCTTTTTGGGGTTGTAAGATTCCTTGTGGGCAAGGAACTCCCACAAAGGAGTTTTAGGTACTGGGAAAGAAGGCATGGATAGGGAAAGATAAGCCCTTTCTTTCCCTTCTCTTCCATCGAAGATTGGTTCTTCCATCCTCTCCACTTTAATAATCTAACCTTTTGCCCATAGTTTGACTTTCCCCCTCCTCATCTTGCCCCTTCAACACTCACGCTGCCACCCATGCTCCGGCCTCCTCCTCCAAACCATAGCTTCCTAAGGAAAAAAAAGGTGGCCCAGTCATAGCTCAGTCTGGGAACTATGGAAGTCAACTGCACTTTCCCCCGAGTGCAACTGGCTGGTGCCCAAGGAGGAGAATGCATGTTTAAATGTGTGCAAAAATGCAAAAAGGTATTGCCCTTTTCATCCAATTGTCCCTAACTCTCCCTTACACTTTAAGAAAGTATCTTCCTTTAGTTTCATTATTGGATCAAAAGCAGTGCCATTACTGGATCAGATCCATGGCCCATCCAATTTACTATTCTGTCTCCAATAGTGGCAATAAGATGCTTATAGAGGAAATTTGCAATGGTTTCTAACCCAAAATAAATTCACTGATGAAATATACTGCAACTCTTACCAACAGGGGTAAAAAGTAAATGAAGCCTTGTTAAGCTTTGGAACAAAATTGTAATGCAAATAAAGGAGCTGCAATGTGGATTGCTTATTTTCAATGTTTGGGGAAATTATAAATTCCATGCACAATTACTCAAGTTGCACCAACCACCTCTGGAGCCTTCCAACAGGTAGGCAGGGTCTATTTGTATGCACAAAGATAAATCGTTCTTTACAAAAATTGCTGAGCTGCAGCCTAGAGACAACCGACCCAGAAACTAAATGTCAACATCAGCGTTTTGCTCTTCGTTTAGAGTCTGAATTACAATATTAAAACCTTGAAGATTTGCAAATCTGTAAGATGCTTCTGGTGACTCTAATAACAGATGAAAACTGAAAGATGGTAAGCCCAAACCAACAGACAGGCAACCCCCCACAGAGGGAAAGGGGATGAGAAGGGGCTGTTAAATGAGGAACTGGATGGAGGGGTTTAAGGAAAGAACCAAAACAGCTTCCCAATGAGTGTCTAAGAAATGGGTTTGGAATGTCTGCGATAAGGAAAATGGCCATGGTGGCTAATATTAGCAACTCCTTGTTTTTCCATCTCACCCCAGGCCTGTGACTCTGTCCAAACTATAATCTTGATGCTAGGTGTGAACACTACAGCGATAGTCTGGACCCGCAGGGAATACAGTTTAGGGCCATATTATGGATCAGTAGAGAGAAATCTATCCAGTGGGGGAAGATCTTTAGACTGATTCCCATCAGACACAAATAAAGTTACCGGAAGAAGTACTGAATTGCATTAACTGCTCATAACTTGGCTAATTTGAGATTAGGTAGAAATGCTAATACATAGAACTTTAGTTTAGTATAGAGTTTAGATCAGGGTTACCCTACTACTACTGTTCTCCTTGAACAGGGCATATGTTCTTTGGTCTTTCCGATCACTTAGTACAGTCTCCTGCACAATGTAAGCGTTCAGTACCACTGATTGATTGATCCAGATGAAGGTCTGTCAATCAAGTGCTTGCCAAGATAACTAGGTCCCATTTATCATAATAATAAAAACAATATTATTAATATTTGTTAAGTACTCATTATTTGCCAAGCACTATGCTAAGGCCTGGGGCAGATGCATTAAGATTGGGCACAGCACCTGTCCCCCATGGGCCTCACAGTCTAACAGGGAGGGAGAACAGCTATTTAATCCCCATTTTGCGGATGAAGAAACTACAGCACAGAGAAATTAAATGACTCATCCAAGGTCACATACTCTATTTATTTATTTATTATTACTCTATTTATTTATTTTACTTGTACATATCTATTCTATTTATTTTATTTTGTTAGTATGTTTGGTTTTGTTCTCTGTCTCCCCCTTTTAGACTGTGAGCCCACTGTTGGGTAGGGACTGTCTCTATATGTTGCCAACTTGTACTTCCCAAGCGCTTAGTACAGTGGTCTGCACACAGTAAGCGCTCAATAAATACGATTGATTGATTGATTGATTGACTGATTGATTGGTGGAGCCAGATTAGATCTTTCCCCTACACCATGTTGTCTCTCTAAAAAATTAAAATCCAGTACCTGAGAGTTTGGAAGATTTAATTGATATACACAGAGCAAATGTAATGGGGAAGATGCTTTATAAACACTATACTATAATACTACAGTATTGGTTATTCTTTACCAAATACTATACCATGCTATTTGCCAGAATAGCATGATTCCCCTTTAAAAATTGGCAAATGAAATCTAGGAAACATGTTCAATTCTTTGCTTATATTATAAAAAAAGTACATTACACGATAATAAAGAAACATTGTAAAAATGCAGCCAACTATTATAATTAATGAGTAATACGCTAAAGTGAAAATGTGATCCCTTTATCTGCTATTTAGCTTTAATTATATATTCTTTTGTGAGCATTGATTGAAGACCGTGACAAAATGAAATCTCTATCTAACCTAAACGTCTGCACAGAATGATAGCACTAATGCAGTTCACCGAACCTAAAGTTCATTATGCCATGAAAAGTTCTAACTTTCTCCTCAAATGTTTTGTCAGGATCAGATAAAAATTTAAAAGGTTCCTGGGAGAACTCACACACAAATAATTCAAATACAGTTGAGAAAACTTCAAAAGCAGAACAAACATTATTCAATACTAGGGAAATAGTCTAAACTTTTTGCCTATAATTAGGAGCAGCCTGAGCAAACCAAATATATGAATATATATGGAGAGAGAAAGAGAGAGAGAGATAGGGAGAGGGAGGGAGAGCTATCCATCATTTTAGACAATGACTCTGACAGCTCCAAATGTGGCTGAAAAGACTGACATACGGCCAACTCACCCTGTCACATTGTTTACATTTAAATCTAATCACCTTTTTTCTTTTCTTTTGTACCAGTAGGGACATGTTCCCGAATTGTGTTTTCATTCATTCAGTCGTATTTATTGAGCGCTTACTGTGTGCACAGCACTGTACTAAGCACTTGGGAAGTACAAGTCGGCAACATATAGAGACGGTCCCTACCCAACAACGGGCTCACAGTCTAGAAGGGGGAGACAAACAATGAAACAAAACATGTGGACAGGTGTGAAGTCGTCACAACAAACAGAATTAAAGTTAAGTGCACATCACTAACAAAATAAATAGAATAGTAAATATGTACGTACAAGTAAAATAAATAGAGTAATAAATCTGTACAAATATATATGTATGTATATATATATATATATATATATATTTTAGACTGTGAGCCCACTGCTGGGTAGGGACTGTCTCTATATGTTGCCAACTTGTGCTTCCCAAGCGCTTAGTACAGTGCTCTGCACACAGTAAGCGCTCAATAAATACGATTGATGATGATGATGATATACAAGTGCTGTGGGAAGGGGAAGGAGGTAGGGCGCGGGGGTAGGGAGGAGGAGAGGAAAAAGGAGGGCTCAGTCTGGGAAGGCCTCCTGGAGGAGGTGAGCTCTCAGTTTTCCAAGCGCTTAGTACAGTGCTCTGCACACAGTAAGTGCTCCACTGAATGAACGAATGAATGTTCATTGGGTACGGTTCTCTGGTGAACTTGTTTTGAGTTTGGTAAGGCAGGCAATGTTCAGCGCGCCTTTTCTAGTGCCTTGGGGATGGTAGCAGCACTCGGGGCTGATTTCCGGCATTGGGCTATCCTGAAGAGGGGGGGAAATTTTTTAAAAGTGGCCATGCCTTCCTCTGTTCTGTATATCAATTTATCAAGCACGCACATGATGATGTCATATGGAACCTACTGCGGAAGAGGGTTTCTCCTCTGGCGCGCTTCCCCCTGCCACTCCAGTAACAGTGAGTGACTCACCCTTAACCAAGCACTCTGGGCAGTTCAACTCCAAGGCCCCAACCTATGTCCTACTAACACTTTGGTACTTTTTTTAGTGGTATTTGTGAAGTGTCTAAATAATAATAATAATAATAATAATAATAATGGCATTTGTTAAGTGCTTACTATGTGCAAAGCACTGTTCTAAGTGCTGGGGGGATACAAGGTGATCAGGCTGTCCCACGTGGGGCTCACAGTCTTAATCCCCATTTTACAGATGAGGTAACTGAGGCCCAGAGAAGTGAAGTGACTTACCCAAAGTCACACAGTTGACAATTGGCGTAGCCGGGATATGAACCCATGAACTCTGACTCCAAAGCCTGGGCTCTTTCCACTGAGCCACGCTGCTTCCCCATGTTTTGTTTTGTTGTCTGTCTCCCCCTTCTAGACTGTGAGCCTGTTGTTCTGTAGGGCCTATCTCTATATGTTGCTGACTTGTACTTCCCTTGCGCTTAGTACAGTGCTCTGCACACAGTAAGTGCTCAGTAAATACGACAATGAATGAATGAATGTATAAATGAAAGTGCTTACAATGTGCCAGGCACTGTACTAAGCACTGGGGTAGATACAAGCTAACCAGGACTCAGATTATTCATCCCCATTTTCCAGATGAGGTACCTGAGGCCCAGAGAAGTGAAGTGACTTGCCCAAGGTCACACAGCAGACAAGTGGTAGAGCTGGGATTAGATCCCACCTCCTCTGACTGCCAAACCCATGCCGTTTCCACTAAGCCACGCTAGTACTCCAGGAACGGGGTACATGAACATATGTGAGCCCACTGTTGGGTAGGGACTGTCTCTATATGTTGCCAACTTGTACTTCCCAAGCACTTAGTACAGTGCTCGGCACACAGTAAGCGCTCAATAAATATGATTGATTGATTGATTGATGGGAAATTGTGAGTGTTGAGTGATTAGGTGGCAGGCAATGAAAAAGCAGAAAAGTGAAGAGGGAGGAAACTGGATTGAAGCAGCCATGAAAAAGAGTTGGAAAAAAGGAAGATGAGGTAGCAGGTTTGTACAACCTACTCGAAGAATATGGATATGAGTACCAGGCAAGGAGATGGTATGAATATTTAGATGGTGTAATGGGATCCACAGGAGGGGGGAGATGCTTGAAGGCAGAAGGGAAAGAGCTATCAGAGAGCAAGCAGTTGATGATGAAATCAGGGCAGGAAGAAGAGTGGATGCAAATGATTTTAGAAGATATGAAGGGATGGGGTCCGAAGCTCAGATGGAGGACTGAGATTTTAAAAGCAGGCAGGAGTTTTCCACTTGATTAGACGAAGGGAAGCAACGTGGCCTAGCGGAGAGAGATCACGGGCCTGGAGGTCAGAAATAGCTGGGTTCTAATCCCAGCTCTGCCACTTGCTTCTTGCGGGAACTTGGGCAAATCACTTAACCTCTCTGTGCCTCAACTGTAAAATGGGGTTACTTGTTCTCCTTCCTTTGACTGTGAGCCCCATGAGGGACAGGGGCTGTGATCAACCTAATTAACTTGTTAACTACTCCAGCGCTTAGAACAGTGCTTGACACAAAGTAAGCACTAACAACTGTCATAAAAAAATTTAAAAAGGGGAAAGATAGCATAGGAGGGAGTTGAGGAAGTGACAGGGAGAATTATACATGATGGGTTTAATTTTTGTCAAAAAGTACCTGGCAAAGTCATTGGGCAGTTTGGCTGAGCAGAAAGAGCCTGGGCTTTCGAGTCAGAGGTAATGTGTTCAAATCCCGGCTCCGCCAATTGTCAGCTGTGTGACTTTGGGCAAGTCACTTAACTTCTCTGGGCCTCAGTTACCTCATCTGTAAAATGAGGACTAAGACTATGAGCCCCCCCGTGGGACAACCTGATCACCTTGTCGCCTCCCCAGTGCTTAGAACAGTGCTTTGCACATAGCATGTGCTTAATAAATGCCCTCATCATCATCATCATCATCATCATTAGGACAAGCGATGAGTGAGGTGGAGATACTAGAGGTTTTGGGAGGGCGATAAGGTCTATCAATGAGCAATGGGCATCGGAGTTGATAAGGGAGAAGTAGTTTTGCTGAATGGAAAAGAGCAGTTATATAGCATGTACGGGTAAACTTGAAGTGGGCGAAGTCAGCCTGGTGACTGGATATCCATAAAGAACATTCTGTGGGAGGAGTGCAGAAATTGAAGTAGCATATACTGTGGAGGTGATCCAGGGTCATGAGATCAGTGGAAGGGCAAGGGGCCGAGGGAGCTGAGTTACGCTGAGAGGGCGGGATTGAACGTAGGGATTTGTGCCTTAAGAAAAGGGAGGTTGAGTAAAGCGGCCCAGTGGGACATGGTACCCTGGGATAGGGTACCCTTCTCCCACTCCCCCAGACTCACCGGAAAAGGAGGAGGTGTCGGTTTCCTTCTCGCCCCCCAATGTCGCTTTCGCACTATCCCTCCTCCCCCTTCCCTTTCCTTCCCTTCCTTTGAAGCCCACATTATTCGCCTCTACCACCCCCTCCAGATTCTTGTAGCCGTCATCTACCGCCCTCCGGGCCCCACTTCCAACTTCTTTAACGACTTTGACCCCTTCCTCACATTCCTTCTCTCCTTCTCCATGCCCACTCTGATCCTCGGAGACTTCAATATCCACATGGATATCCCTAACGACTCCTCTGCCTCCCGCCTTCTATCTCTACTTGACGCTGCCAACCTCTTCCTCCACCCCACCTCACCCACTCACCAACTTGGTCATACCCTCGACCTCATCATCTCCTACCGCTGCACTGTGTCCACCCTCACCAACTCTGTGATCCCTCTCTCTGATCATAATCTTCTCACCTGCCTCCTCACTCACACACCTTTCCCCCGTAAATCGGTATTACTCCCTCACAGAGATCTCCGCTCTCTGGACCCCACCCATCTTTCGGAGCGCCTCACACCCCACCTCGCCGCCCTCTCCTCTCTACCCAGTCTTGATGATCAGATTACTGCTCTCAACTCTACCCTTTCTACTCAGCTAGACTCGCTCGCTCCCCTTTCCCTTCGCCGCTCTCGCACCACTAACCCACAGCCCTGGATCACTGCCACTGTCCGCCTCCTTCGCTCTTATGCTCGAGCTGCCTAACGCCGCTGGCGAAAGTCTAAGCACCATGCCAACCTCGTTCACTTCAAGTTTATCCTTTCCTGCCTTAACTCAGCCCTCTCTTCTGCCAGACAAAACTATTTCTCCTCCCTTATTGACACCCATGCCCATCACCCCCGCCAGCTCTTCCGTACATTCAACTCCCTTCTCAGGCCCCCGGTTCCTCCCCCTCCTCCTTCCCTCACCCCCAACGATCTGGCCTCCTACTTCATTAACAAAATTAAATCCATCAGGTCCGACCTCCCCAAAGTCTCTTCCCCCCCTTTCTCCAACACCCCGGCTCTCAACACTCTCTGCTACTCTCCCATCCTTCCCAGCGGTATCCTCAGAGGAACTCTCCTCCCTCCTCTCAAGTGCTACTCCGGCCACCTGTGCTTCTGACCCCATTCCCTCTCATCTTATGAAATCTCTCGCTCCATCCCTTCTCCCCTCCTTAACTTCCATCTTCAACCGCTCACTCTCCACTGGCTCCTTCCCCTCTGCCTTCAAACATGCCCATGTCTCTCCCATCCTAAAAAAACCCTCTCTTGACCCCACCTCACCTTCTAGTTATCGTCCCATATCCCTCCTACCATTCCTTTCCAAACTCCTTGAACGAGTTGTCTACACGCGCTGCCTAGAATTCCTCAACAACAACTCTCTCCTCGACCCCCTCCAGTCTGGCTTCCGTCCCCTTCATTCCACAGAAACTGCGCTCTCAAAGGTCGCCAATGACCTCCTGCTTGCCAAATCCAACGGCTCATACTCTGTCCTAATCCTCCTCGACCTCTCAGCTGCCTTTGACACTGTGGACCACCCCCTTCTCCTCCACACGTTATCTGACCTTGGCTTCACAGACTCCGTCCTCTCCTGGTTCTCCTCTTATCTCTCCGGTCATTCTTTCTCAGTCTCTTTTGCAGGCTCCTCCTCCCCCTCCCATCCTCTTACGGTGGGGGTTCCCCAAGGTTCAGTGCTTGGTCCCCTTCTGTTCTCAATATACACTCACTCCCTTGGTGACCTCATTCGCTCCCACGGCTTCAACTATCATCTCTACGCTGATGACACCCAGATCTACATCTCTGCCCCTGCTCTCTCCCCCTCCCTCCAGGCTCGCATCTCCTCCTGCCTTCAGGACATCTCCATCTGGATGTCCGCCCGCCACCTAAAGCTCAACATGTCGAAGACTGAGCTCCTTGTCTTCCCTCCCAAACTTTGTCCTCTCCCTGACTTTCCCATCTCTGTTGACGGCACTACCATCCTTCCCGTCTCACAAGCCCGCAACCTTGGTGTCATCCTCGACTCTGCTCTCTCATTCACACCCTCACATCCAAGCCGTCACCAAAACCTGCTGGTCTCAGCTCCGCAACATTGCCAAGATCCGCCCTTTCCTCTCCATCCAAACTGCTACCCTGCTCATTCAAGCTCTCATCCTATCCCGTCTGGACTACTGCACTAGCCTTCTCTCTGATCTCCCATCCTCGTGTCTCTCTCCACTTCAATCCATACTTCATGCTGCTGCCCGGATTATCTTTGTCCAGAAACGCTCTGGACATATTACTCCCCTCCTCAAAAACCTCCAATGGCTACCGATCAATCTGCGCATCAGGCAGAAACTCCTCACCCTGGGCTTCAAGGCTGTCCATCACCTCGCCCCCTCCTACCTCACCTCCCTTCTCTCCTTCTACAGCCCAGTCCGCACCCTCTGCTCCTCCACCGCTGATCTCCTCACCGTACCTTGTTCTCGCCTGTCCCGCCATCGACCCCCGGCCCACGTCATCCCCCGGGCCTGGAATGCCCTCCCTCTGCCCATCCGCCAAGCTAGCTCTCTTCCTCCCTTCAAGGCCCTGCTGAGAGCTCACCTCCTCCAGGAGGCCTTCCCAGACTGAGCCCCTTCTTTCCTCTCCCCCTCGTCCCCTTCTCCATCCCCCCGTCTTACCTCCTTCCCTTCCCCACAGCACCTGTATATATGTATATATGGTTGTACATATTTATTACTCTATTTATTTATTTATTTATTTATTTTGCTTGTACATTTCTATCCTACTTATTTTATTTTGTTGGTATGTTTGGTTCTGTTCTCTGTCTCCCCCTTTTAGACTGTGAGCCCACTGTTGGGTAGGGACTGTCTCTATGTGATGCCAATTTGTACTTCCCAAGCGCTTAGTACAGTGCTCTGCACATAGTAAGCGCTCAATAAATACGATTGATTGATTGATTGATTGATTGATAGATGGATTAGATCAGATACTATCTCTAAGCCCAAACATTTAACTGTTGACTACAAAAGAGGCTTTCCTGAAAGCCTGGACTCTCACCTATGAGCCATCTCAGAGACAATGTGCTTCATAAAATACAATGTTACCGAAAGGAATTTTGTGTGACCCCCTGAGTTGACAAACAAGTTGAACTGTTCTGGCCCTTCTTTTGGGGAAAGCAGGTGGAACATAGTGGTTGCAGCAACCCTGGCCCAGAAGTGGTGGGGAATGTCAGGAGCTATAAAATAGGGAGGGTTTCATTCAGTTCTTTTTACCTCTATACAAGCTCCCTGGAAACTGCTATTGTCTATAATGTGGGAGGCTTCCACGTTCCCTTCTTATCAATCAGTGGTAGTTATTAAGGACTTACTGTGTGCAGAGCACTTTACTAAGAGCTTGGGAGTGTACAATATAACAGAGTTGGTAAGACATGTTCCCTGCCCATGTGGGGTTTTCCCTCTACTTCGTGCATCACATTAAGGGTAATACAGCTATGCTTCATCTAAATAATTTTTTGAATTTCTAGAAATCTTCCTAAAAATTAAAGTCACGTTTTTTGCCTTTAATTTTTCTTTTAAAACTTTCTGGTACCGTATGAGGTGTTACCTGTGCGTATGAGGTCCGCATTTAATAGTGAAAAAGGCTTCTTTCTGTATTCTCGAACTGCAAATGTTGCAAGCCAAACCCCATTCCATTGAGAGGAAGAACTGCACAACAATTAAATCATTTTCTTAAATGGTAACTTAAAAGAATGCCAGAGGGAGAAAATCAAACCCCATTAAGCGTCAATTATCCTAAGTGCTATGTTTGCCACTGAACATGTCCCACGGAGAAGAGATAAAAGGTTCAAATAGTGCTGAAATTGTCACTGCTGTAGTTGATATCAAAATATCTGCAGTGTGGTGGGGCCTCCAAGTGGCGAGATGATAAGTTGCCAGCTTTGTAACAAAGCCGGATTTTACAAAATCTTGTTCATGTTTCAATCCCAAATTAGATGAAAAGAAATAAAAACCACACAATTACCGATGAGGTAAATTACGGTTTTCCTTTGCAATCCTGGTAAATCAAGATCACGTTATAAGCAATAGAGAAGCAGCGTGGCTCAGTGGAAAGAGCCCGGGCTTTGGAGTCGGAGGTCATGGGTTCAAACCCCGGCTCCGCCACTTGTCAGATGTGTGACTTTGGGCAAGTCATTTCACTTCTCTGGGCCCCAGTTACCTCATCTGTAAAATGGGGATTAAGACTGTGAGCCCCCCGTGGGACAACCTGATCACCTTGTAATCTAACCAGTGCTTAGAACATTGCTTTGCAAATAGTAAGCACTTAATAAATACCATTATTATTATTATTAAGCAATAGTTGTAAAAACAAAGAATTAGAAGAATGATCCCTTCTGCAGAGAAGCAGCGTGGCTCATCGGAAACAGCCCGGGCTTTGGAGTCAAAGGTCATGGGTTCAAACCCCGGCTCCTGCAATTGTCAGCTGTGTGACTTTGGGCAAGTCACTTAACTTCTCTGGGCCTCAGATACCTCACCTGTACGATGGGGATTAAGCTGTGAACCCCCAGTGGGACAACCTCAACACCTTGGAACCTCCCCAGCGCTTAGAACAGTGCTTTGCACATAGCAAGTGCTTAATAAATGCCATTATTATTATTATTATTATTCATTCATTCATTCAATCGTAATTATTGAGCGCTTACTGTGTGCAGAGCACTGTACCAAGCACTTGGGAAGTACAACTTGGTAACATATAGAGACGGTCCCTACCCAACAACGGGCTCACAGTCTAGAAGGGGAGACGGACAACAAAACAAAACATGTGGACAGGTTCCTGTTCAATGAGAAGGGTCATGGGGAGTCATCTTCAGCCAAGATCACCTCTCACCTACCCCCAGTTTTCTGTTCTATTCTTAAAGAACTACAGAAAAGGAGATTCCAACGGGTTTTAAACACTCATTACCAGGATATTCTTTCTTCTATAGATCCAGAACCTTCAAGCTAAGTTAATCAATGACATTCATTGCACCTTTCTGGATGCTAGTTTGTCTTCTCTTGCTCTGACCTCACTGAAATTGAGATGGGTTGACTACCAACTCCCCTAAAAGAATCTGATAGCCCATTTAGATAATGTCCCTTGCAGCTAAATCAGGTAAGGGGGGTGAAATCTGTGAGCTATCTATTAGTTGCAGGCAGATGAAGATGTTCACTTAGAATATTTACTTACAATTCTTCTCCTTGCTTTGCCTTCTTATCTGAAACCAGATAGACAGTCCCAAAGCTTCCACTGCCGAGCTTCTGCTGAAGAACATATCTTCTTGCAATCAAGGTCTTTGAATAAGTAGAAATAGATTTTGATACATTCATACATCTGGAGGTCTCTTGGAACTTAAGCATTGCTCCAGTAACAGAGACCAGGTTTATTCAGTGATTCATTCATAGAGACTTAAAATTCAAGTTTCCCATTAAATGTTTGTTTTCAGCCAAGCAGTGATCACAGGAAAACACCTTAAAGATAAAAAAAAAAATACCATGGATCAGAAATCTGCTGGGCCAAAAAGGCAAGTAATGGGTCATGGATCTTTGGGCTGGGATTTGGGTCGCACAGTTTTAGCTATATGAATCAGTGCTGGGAGAGAAGTTCTTTGAGAAAACCCCAAGGAGAAATGCTTGTATATTGTATTTTTTTCCAGAGGCTGATATTCAAAATTGAGTTCTAGCAAATTTTTTTCAGGATTTTGGAATCTCCATCATCTCCCGCACTTACACACTTTTCCACTAGCCTTGAGCTCCAAGCTCACAAATGTTCTTCATGACAATATTAAATCCACAACTGGGCAAGCTGCTATACCCTAAAATATGGGTTATTACATGGTATGTATCTGTGAATTCTAATGATTACTAACTCAGTATTCTCCTTGGCTTGGAATAGGAAATACATTGTACTCTCTGGCTAATGCATTCCAATCCAAAAGCTGTATTTCAAAAAAGAGAGACTGAAGAGATTTTTATAATAGGTGCTAGCCTGTAAAAAACGATCCGGAGTCGCTTGAGATGAAAGGCATTATAAAATGCAAAACAGGACTATCAATATTAATAGAGAAAGGCCACCATCTATTCCTTTAATATTTAAAAACATTTTGATAAATGACCATGAAAAGAATTGGTTCTGTTTCTAAATGCAACAAAATATGCTTATCTTAAATAATGTACAATGCCTGGATTGTGGGAAGTTGCTTCCCACAGCTAACCCTTCCAAGCTATTATAAACCACAAGAATCTGTAATTTCTAATGCGAAGTGTGAAAGTATTAGAAGAGCCAGCTGTTTTATGCCTGGCACAATGCCAACAGGTTTTACTTGGCAATGGCAATTAATAATGGAAAATACTCAAATCTCACATTAATTTTCAAAAAGCAATAAAAATATATGTTGGAAAGAAACTATTTATGGCATCTTTCATCTTCAAAGAAATGTAATTGGATAAAGCCCTGTGAGGATACTTCTCACTATTTCCATTTTATAGAATCTGAAATTCTGACACCCAGGGAAACAATGAATAATGTTAATTCTGGGATTGGAGCTCAAGTACTCCAAGATTTCTATCCACTGCTCAAACCATACGCCCTTATAAAAATGAGGAAAGAACTGAACATGTCCAATACAAAACTACAAAATTTAGCTCTTGGAACACCTAAATGAAGGAGAATGTACTGTTTTGATAACTTTTTAAATGGTATTTAAGCACTTACTATGTGCCAGGCACTGTACTAAGTGCTGGGGTACAGGCCTCTAGACTGTAAGCTCTTTGTGGGCAGGGAACATGCCTACCAGCTCTGTTTTATTGTACGCTCCCAAGCATTTAGTACAGTGCTTTCCAAACAGTTAGTGTTCAATAAATACAATCGATTGGTACAAAATAGCCGGGTTAGTCATAGTCCCCATTCCACACAGGGCTCACAGATTTAGTCCCCATTATATCAATCAATCAATTGTATTTATTGAGCACTTACTATGTGCAGAGCACTTTTCTAAGCATTCAGGAGAGTACAACAGAATTAGGAGACACATTCCCTGCCCAAAACAAGTTCACAGTCTACGGGGAGGCAGACATTAATATACAAAAGCTTGTATGATGATGATGACGAGGTAATTTTCTTGTCCAAGATCAACCAAGTAGGGGAACCCAGAACCAGAACTAATTAGTCTGTCCAAATGCTGAGTTGGAATTTCAAAGTCAGCAGGTCTCCAGCATTCAATTTCCTTAGTTGCTTCTCTTGAGAAGCAGTGTGGCTCAGTGGAAAGAGCACGGGCTTGGGAGTCGGAGGTCGTGGGTTCTAATTCCGGCTCTGCCACTTCTGAGCTGTGTGATTTTGAGCAAGTCACTTAATTTCTCTGGGCCTCAGTTACCTCATTTGTAAAATGGGATTAAGACTGTGAGCCCCATGAGGAACAACCTGATTACCTTGTATCTACCCTAGTGCTTAGAACAGTGCTTGGCACATAGTAAGCACTTAACAAATACCATTATTATTATTATTATTTAGGAATATGGAATTCCTGCTGGATATCCTGGGGAAAATCACTTAACCTCTCTAGCACTCATTTTTCTTAGTAAAATGGGATTTAATGATGCCCCAATCCCCTCACTCTCTTTCTCCTGAAGACAGCTATTGCTAAGCCATGTGAAGCACACTGGAAAATTAAGTGTTATATGAAACCCAACCCATGGCCATTTATCAAAGCATTTCATCAATTTAACACCGGGATCATTCATTGCTTCTTGCGTAATTTTAAAATAGAGATGCGCTATTCTTCAGCTCCCCTAAAAAAGGAATGAAATAACGCATCACTAAGTTGGTGGTAGAGATGTCCTCCTCCGAGGTTGAAGTTAAAGGCGTGGAGGAACTGCTCAGGAACCTGTACCAAAAAGCGGGGGACTTGCCAATTTGGGGAAGTGGCACTTTTGCTAGAAGTCCTGGAATTAGAGGGTGAGGTCCTGGAAAGTTTAGGACTATCAATGTCTCCTCTGTTGTTGTGGCAGAACGTTTTGGGGCACAAAGGGCCCCTCGTCCTCTCTCTCCCCAGGCCTGGCCCGGGCACTGCGCCAACTCCAATTCCAACTCAACATTTTGACAGACTAATTAGGAACCTGGGTTCTGGTTCTGGGTTCCCCTACTTCATCATCATCAATCGTATTTATTGAGCGCTTACTATGTGCAGAGCACTGTACTAAGCGCTTGGGAAGTACAAATTGGCAACATATAGAGACAGTCCCTACCCAACAGTGGGCTCACAGTCTAAAAGGGGGAGACAGAGAACAAAACCAAACGTACTAACAAAATAAAATAGGATAGATATGTACAAGTAAAATAGAGTAATAAATATAATAATAAAAATAAATAAATATCAACCAACCCTACTTGGTTGATCTTGGACAAGAAAATTACCAGGGGCTCGGTAGGCCCCAGCCTGCCCTCTCTCCGATGACAAAATGGGAGATTGGGTTTCAGAGGCCCGGGAACTCCGGGTGGACGGGACCTGCAGAAGGACTGCAATTTCACAGGAAATAAACTCAGCGTTTAAACTGAACGGGAGGATGGGGAAGAGCCCGGGCTTGGGAGTCAGAGGTCGTGGGTTCTAATCCCGTGTCGCCACTTGGCTGCTGTGTGACCTTGGGCAAGTCGCTTCACTTCTCTGGGCCTCGGTTCCCTCATCTGTAAAAGGAGGATTAAGGCTGTGAGCCCCACTTGGGACAACCTGAAGACCCTGAATTTACCCCAGCGCTTAGAACAGTGCTTGGCACAGAGTAAGCGCTTAACAAATACCATTATTGTTATTATTACCGCTGCTGTTCCAAGCAGGGTCGGGGAAGATGGGGAGAGCGAGGGATGCAGAGCCAGGGAGGGAGACTGAGACACAGGAGGGCGAGGGAGACAGACAGGGAAGGAGACAGAGACAAGGGGAGGGAGAGGGAGACAGCGACAGGGAGGGAGACATAGACACGGGGAGAGAGAGACAGGGAGGGAGACAGAGACACGGGGAGAAAGAGACAGGGAGGGAGAGAGAGACAGGGAGGGAGACAGAAACACGTGGACACAGATAGGGAGGGAGACAGAGACACGGGGAGACATAGGGAGGGAGTCAGACACGGGGAGGGAGACAGAGACATGGAGGAAGACATTCATTCATTCAATCGTATTTACTGAGCGCTTACTGTGTGCAGAGCACTGTACTAACCGCTTGGGAAGTACAACTTGGCAACATATAGAGACGGTCCCTACCCAACAGCGGGCTCACAGTCTAGAAGACAGAGACACGGGGAGACAGAGATAGGGAGGGAGACAGAGACAGGGAGGAAGACAGAGACACGGGGAGACAGAGACAGGAGAAAGACAGAGACACGGTGGAAGACAGAGACACGGGGAGACAGAGTCACGGAGGAAGACAGAGACACGGAGAGACAGGGAGGAAGGCAGAGACACAGGGGGCAGAGACACAGGGAGACAGAGACACGGAGGAAGACAGAGACACAGGAAAACGAAGACAGGGAGGAAGACAGAGACACAGGGAGACAGAAACAGAGAGGAAGACAGAGACACAGGGAGACAGAGAAACGGGGAGACAGAGACACGGAGGAAGACAGAGACACGGAGGAAGGCAGAGACACAGGGAGACAGAGATAGGGAGGGAGACAGAGACACGGGGAGACAGAGACACGAAAAAAGTCAGAGACACAGGGAGACAGAAACAGGGAGGAAGACATAGACACAGGGGGACAGAGACACGGGGAGACAGAGACACGGAGAGACAGGGAGGAAGACAGAGACATGGGGGCAGAGACACAGGGAGACAGAGACACGGGGAGACAGAGACACGGAGGAAGACAAGAGACACAGGAAAACGAAGACAGGGAGGAAGACAGAGACACAGGGAGACAGAAACAGGGAGGAAGACAGAGACACAGGGAGACAGAGTCACGGGGAGACAGAGACACGGAGGAAGATAGAGACACAGGGAGACAGAGACACGGAGGAAGACAGAGACACAGGGAGACAGAGATAGGGAGGGAGACAGAGACACGAAAAAAGTCAGAGACACAGGGAGACAGAAACAGGGAGGAAGACATAGACACAGGGAGACAGAGACACGGGGAGACAGAGACACGGAGGAAGACAGAGACACATGGAAACGAAGATAGGGAGACAGAGACATGGGGGCAGAGACACAGGGAGACAGAGACACGGGGAGACAGAGACACGGAGGAAGACAGAGACACAGGAAAACGAAGACAGGGAGGAAGACAGAGACACAGGGAGACAGAAACAGGGAGGAAGACAGAGACACAGGGAGACAGAGACACGGGGAGACAGAGACACGGAGGAAGACAGAGACACAGGGAGACAGAGACACGGAGGAAGACAGAGACACAGGGAGACAAAGACACGAAAAAAGTCAGAGACACAGGGCGACAGAAACAGGGAGGAAGACAGAGACAGAGGGAGACAGAGACACGGGGAGACAGAAACACGGAGGAAGACAGAGACACAGGGAGACAGAGACACGGAGGAAGACAGAGACACAGAGAGACAGAGATAGGGAGGGAGACAGAGACACGGGAAGACAGAGACACGAAAAAAGTCAGAGACACAGGGAGACAGAAACAGGGAGGAAGACATAGACACAGGGGGACAGAGACACGGGGAGACAGAGACACGGAGGAAGACAGAGACACATGGAAACGAATATAGGGAGGAAGACAGAGACACGGGGAGACAGAGACACGGGGAGACAGAGACAGGGAGGGAGACAGAGACACGGGGAGACAGAAACACGGAGGAAGACAGAGACACAGGGAAACAGAGACAGGGAGGGAGACAGAGACACGAAAAATGTCAGAGACACAGGGAGACAGAAACAGGGAGGAAGACAGAGACACGGGGAGACAGAGACACGGGGAGACAGAGACGCGTAGGAAGACAGAGACAGGGAGGGAGACAGAGAGAGGGAGGGAGACAGAGACACGGGGAGACAGAGACAGGGAGGTTGACAGAAACACGGGGAGGCCGAGGGAGAGACAGAGACGTGGGTGGGCGAATGAGAAGGGGCTGCAGGGCGAGAGTGTGGAGGGGGCGGTGGTTCGGCGGGCCGAGGCGGCCACCCTGGCATTTACCTTTCCCCTTTCTCTTTCCCGAAGAGGAGGAGGAGGAAGGGGACGGGCGGGCGAGAGGCCACCAGCGGCCCGACCCGGCTCAGGGGGGGAGAGGGATGGAGGGAGGGAGGGAGGGATGGATGGATGCCCTTGCCAGTCACGTGGCCCCAGCATCGCGTCCTCGTTGCCCGGTAACGCCGCGGGGGCTTCTGGGAAACTCCGCCCTTCCCGGCCGCCATGACAGGGCCTGAGGCGACAGGCCCAGCCGGGGCCCCAGGCCGTGGGCGGGGAAAACGGGCTCTCCTTTCCCAACTCCCACTCCGGGACGCAATTCCCGTTCCTACTCTTATCGCCGTTCCCAGTTTGGGACGGCGGCCGCCTAAGAGGGATCGTCCTAGGGACGACAACAACTAGGCCGAAAAAAATGGGCCTCCTCGTGACGTCACTTCCGGGGTTGCCCTTCACTTCCGCCTTCCCCATCCTCCCCTCCCCTCAACTGGGCCTGCCAATTCCCCGCGCCCACGGCAGGACCAGGTAGATAAATGCGTTCCTTCAGTCCTCTTTCTGAATGATGATGGCATTGGGGAAGCGCTTACTAGGTGCCCAGCACTGTTCTAGACGATGGGGGCATTTGTTCATTCATTCAGTCGTATTTATTGAGCGCTTACTGTGTGCAGAGCACTGGACTAAGCGCTTGGGAAGTCCAAGGTGACAACATCTAGAGACGGGCCCTACCCAACAGTGGGCTCACAGTCGAGAAGGGGGAGACAGACAACGAAACAGAACGTATTAGCAGGAAAATAAATAGAATAAATATGTACAAGATAGAGTAATAAATCTGCGCAAACATATATCCAGGTGCTGTGGGGAGGGGAAGGAAGGAGAGGGCTCAGTGTGGGAAGGCCTCCTGGAGGAGGTGAGCCCTCAGTAGGGTTTTGAAGGGAGGAAGAGAGCTAGCTTGGCGGATAATAATAATAATGATGGTATTTATTAAGCGCTTACTATGTACAAAGCACTGTTCTAAGCGCTGGGGCGGTTACAAGGTGATCAGGTTGTCCCATGGGGGGCTCGCAGTTTTAATCCCCATTTTACAGATGAGGGAACTGAGGCCCAGAGAAGTGAAGTGACTTGCCCAGGGACACCTCATCCATGCCGCTGCTGCCCAGCACACTGTAGTTATTCTAATTCTTATTTTTAAACTTTGATGGCACCGCCCCAAGGCCTCTTCCTCAGCAGCTTTGAGGTAGCCAGGTTTGGCAGGGCGCCTGGATCGTGGCTCGGCCTGTGGCTGGATAATCGACAGCCAGGACCTGGAGGGTGACAGATAAGCAAATTGAGGCCTGGACAAGTCCAGTGTCTTGCCCAGGGTCACTAGACTGTGAGCCCACTGTTGGGTAGGGACCGTCTCTATATGCTGCCAACTTGTACTTCCCAAGCGCTCAGTACAGTGCTCTGCACACAGTAAGCGCTCAATAAATACGATTGAATGAATGAAGTGGGAGAGCCAGAATTAGAGTCTGCATAGAGAAGCGGCGTGGCTTGGTGGAAAGAGCCGGGGCTTGGGTGTCAGAGGTCGTCGGTTCTAAACCCGGCTCCGCCACTTGTCAGCTGTGTGACTTTGGGCAAGTCACTTAACTTCTCTGGGCCTCAGCTGTAAAATGGGGATTATTAAGACTGTGAGCCCCACGTGGGACAACCTGATAACCTTGTGTCTATCTCAGTGCTTGGCACATAATAAGCGCTTAGCAAATACCACCTCTGACCCTCAGGCCTGTGCACTTTCCATCAAGCCATGCTGCTTTCCTCCTCGTGCCTACTAACTCTGTTCTTACCCGAGTGCTTAGGACAGTGTTCTGCGCATGTAAAGCATTCACGAAATATAATTCATTGATATATGTTGCCAACTTGTACTTCCCAAGCGCTTAGTACAGTGCTCTGCACATAGTAAGCGCTCAGTAAATACGATTGATTGATTGATTGGTGTATAAAGGCTTACTATGTGCCAAGCACTTTGCTAAGCGCCAAGGCAGATGAAAGACATCGTGGTGTAGCGGATAAAACACGGGTTTGGGAGTCAGAAGATCATGGGTTCTAATCCTGATTCTGCCACTTGTCTGCTGTGGGATCTTGGGCAACTCACTTCACTTCTCTCTGCCTCAGTTACCTCATCTGTAGAGTGGAGATTGAGACCGTGAGCCCCACCTGGGACAGTGACTGCATCCAACTCGATTTGCTTGTATTCACCCCAGCGCTTAGTACAGAGCCCGACACACAATAAGTGCTTAGCAAATACCACAATTATTATTATTGTACAGTCCCTAAACCGCATGGAGCTTACAGGTATTTTATCTCTATCTTACAAATGAGAAAAATGAAATATGTAAGTGGGTAAGCTCTTTGAGGTTAGAAAACACATCTACAGGCTCATATTGTACTCTCCCAAATGCTCAATACAATGCTCTGCACACAGTAAGTGCTCAAGAAATACCATTGATGGATTGATTAGAAAACAGTTCCACTGATTCCGTGGCCTGTGCTCTTTCCATTAGACCACACTGCTTCTCTTCCCTTCCAGCCAACATAAACCAACCCTTTGACTACTTTAGCATAGTTACAGTATTATTATGATCAAATTCACCCATCCGTCAATCAGTGGAATTTATTGTACACTTAAGTGCTTAGTACCATGCTGTGCACATAGTAAGTGCTCAGTAAATACCATTGATTCATGGACTGAATGAGCAAATACAGTACAGTAGAGTTGGTGGACACAATCTCTGCCCTCAATGACTTTATAATCTACTGGAGGAATATACGCATTTGTATATACCTTTGTATATGCACTTACGTATATATCTTTATTCTCCATTGCTTCCACTGTCTGTAATTTAGTGTTTCATTCCCCTACCAAGTTGAGATCTTTGAGGGGAGGAGTGTGTCTTCTGACTCTAGCGCTCTGCATGCAGTAAGCGCTCAATAAATACGATTGATGATGATGATGATACCTGGCTCTGGCATAGGATAGAATTTGCCTTTTAAAAATTAGGGATGGCAAATTTAAAATATTCCTCTACTAACAATGTATGTCAAACTAATCAATCTATCGTATTTATTGAGCACTTACTGTGTGCAGAGCACTGTACTAAGCGCTTGGAAAGTACAAGTTGGCAACATATAGAGACAGTCCCTACCCAACAGTGGGCTCACAGTCTAAAAGGGGGAGACGGAGAACAAAACCAAACATACTAACAAAATAAAATAGAGTAGATATGTACAAGTAAAATAGAGTAATAAATATGTACAAACATATATACATATCTACAGGTGCTGTGGGGAAGGGAAGGAGGTAAGATGGGGGGATGGAGAGGGGGACGAGGGGGAGAGGAAGGAAGGGGCTCAGTCTGGGAAGGCCTCCTATTCATGAAACTACAAATTCATGCTACCTTGCTGGTTCAGTCTCTCATCCAATCCCGACTGGATTACTGCATCAGCCTCCTCTCTGATCTCCCATCCTCCTGTCTCTCCCCACTTCAGTCTATACTTCACGCTGCTGCCCGGATCATCTTTGTGCAGAAACGCTCTGGGCGTGTTACTCCCCTCCTCAAAAATCTCCAGTAGCTACTAGTCAACCTACGCATCAAGCAAAAACTCCTCACTCTCGGCTTCAAGGCTGTCCATTCCCTCGCACCCTCCTCCCTCACCTTCCTTCTCTCCTTCTCCAGCCCAGGCCGCACCCTCCGCTCCTCTGCCATCGCTAACTTCCTCACTGGGCCTCGTTCTCACCTGTCCCGCCGTCGACCCCCGGCCCAGTGAAAGGCGGGGAAAAAGTGGGGGCAAGTGCTTTTGGAGGTTTAGAGGGCTTAGGGTCAGTGGTGCAGGTGGGCAGAGGGCCTTTTAGGAAACAGCAAGAAAAAGGAGAGGACAGTAAAGGGATAAGGAGCTGATGGGGAGACTTTGAGAAGTTCTCTCTTGAATTATCAGGGACTAGTTACCAAAAAGCTGTAATCTTGATGGTTCATTAAATCATTTGCTAATGCTACAAAGGAGCAAGACCACTGAAGAAACGCTCTGCGGGTGATGTGAAACATAGTAATAAAAACTAAAATGAACCTGAAAGGTATATCCAGTTTTACCTAAATTTTTTCAAAGTGGAAAGACACCTTCCAGTTTTCATAGTCTCCATATAGCTTAGAAAGTAGTATTTCCCTTCTATTTGGCAGTTAGCTTGACGATGTTCCTGGAGCGTTATTGGAAGGACTGAGACTTGAAGTTTGAGCCGTTGATTTACAATCCAGTGCTCAGGCCATAGGACTGATTTTATAGCGACTCCATGACAGTCACTATTGATGGTCAGGCCCAGGGAACCTTTAATCGTGGTGTTCAATAAAAAAAATGATGGCATTTATTAAGTGCTTACTATGTGCAAAGCACTGGTCTAAGCGCTGAGGAGGTTACAAGGTGATCAGGTTGTCCCACGTGCGGCTCACAGCCTTAATCCCCATTTTACAGATGAGGTATCTGAGGCACACAGAAGTTAAGTGACTTGCCTGAAGTCACACAGCTGACAGTTGGCGGAGCCGGGATTTGAACCCATGACCTCTGATTCCAAAACCCGGGCTCTTTCCACTGAGCCAAGAAGTATGTGTCTTGTGCAGTGCCTTTAATCGGGATTAATTTTTTTTTATCTTCCAGGAGGCTCTCTTAATGCATCGATATGGGTGTCCGTGGATTGATGAGTTTTGTGGAAGAGAATAATCAGTTCTTTATCGATTTGAAGTTGAGGGACACAAAAATCATCATCGACGGCTTTGCTCTCTTTCATCGGCTTTGCTTCAATTCAAATTTGGACCTGCGGCACGGAGGGGACTATGACGCTTTTACGGATGTCGTCGAGGCGTTTTTCGAATCGCTGTCTGTCTGCAACATACGTCCTTATGTTTTGTTAGATGGCGGGTGTGACTTTTCAGATAAGAAGTTTGTGACTTTGAAAGAGCGAGCCAAGGACAAGATCCAGGTGGCCCACTCACTCTCCATGGGGGGAGGTGGGAGCCTGTGTCCCCTGCTCATCAGAGAAGTCTTCATTCAGGTCTTGATAAAGCTTCAGGTGAGCTTCGTCCAGTGCTTTTCAGAGGCAGACAGAGACATCATGACCCTGGCTAATCACTGGGATTGCCCCGTATTAACCATGGATAGCGATTTTTGCATCTTCGACCTGAAATCGGGTTTTTGCCCCCTGAGTTGTTTTCAGTGGAGAAACCCGAGCCGTCTTCAAGGTTCACTGGGCTTCTATATCCCAGCCAGATGCTTCTCCCTAGAGAAGTTCTGCGGTCACTTCGGTCACATGAACAAGGCCCTGCTTCCCCTCTTTGCTGTGCTGAACGGGAACGACCACATCAACCTGCCCGCGCTTGAGACGTTCTTCAGCAGAGTCGACCTCCATGCCAGAACCTCGCGCTTCAAGGGGAGGAGACATCACCGCATTCTGGGACTTCTGAATTGGCTGTCTCATTTCGCTGACCCCACCGAAGCCCTGGATAAGGTTCTGAAGCACCTGAAAAACCACGAGCGAGATGAAGCCAAAGCTCTGCTCTGTTCGTCTATGGAGGAATACCAGCCGTCTCAGGTGAAGCTTCAGGACTTCTTTGACCGGGGCACTTACGTTTCTCCAGATGCCTTGAGACAGGGTTTACCCGAATGGGTCCGAACGGCCTTGGCCAGAGCTCAACTGTCTCCGTTCATCAGTGACGCCATGGTGTTGAGAAGAACTATCCTCCACACGCAGGTGGAAAACGTGCAACAACCCAGCGCTCACATCATCTCCTTGCCCATCCGCCAGATCATTTACGGGCTTCTTCTGAACTCTTCAAATCCAAGAACCGTGGCCCGTCAACCACTGGCTGTCAGCGAGCTGGCCAGGCTTAATAAAAATATCAAAAAGACAGTAATCCATGCAACAAAGCTACCCAGGGATTCTTTTGATTTGGATGAATTGCCGGAGGTAAATCTACGTATTGTACTTTTAAAGGGCATAGGCACGGTGATGATCCCAGTAATCCTAGCCGAACCAGATTCCCAGATAGAATCACGGTGAAGTCAAGATTGAATCAATATTACAGATAGGAAAGAGTAACGTACAGAAGGTGCTTTGCTTGGGGAAGTTCATAGGAAAGGTTTTAGATGGAAATAACCCCAAATTAGCTCACTCTACCATCCTCTTTCCCCTCTCAGGGTCGCACCTGGAGAGTTTCCAGTACTCTTCCGGTCTCGGCTATGGGAGGGAGATTCAAGCAGAGACCTATCGATTCCGTTCCTAGCTTGGGCAGTGGCTAGCGAGTGGAAGGCCATCTGCTACAAGTCAAAACTCACCCATGCTGGGCAGCGGTGGCATGGGAGAGAGTTGAGAATGGAGACTGGCTTTTACTACGCGGAAGGTGGCAGTGGTAAATCACTTCAGTATTTTTACCAAGAAAACTATAGATACACTACCAGAACCATTGGAGGTGGAGAGCGGGGCGTTCTGGGGGAGATGTGTCTGTGGTGTTGCTATGGGTCGCAAACGACTTGACGGAATAAGACAAGACCATCCTCTTTACCCCAGATTTTGCTTAAGCAGAAAAAAATCTCACCTTGTGGAATTCCTGGCTGGGTTTCAGTAGCACAGCAGGAAAATGTGGGACCCTTTCTTATGGTGTCCCTTAAATGCTTACTACGTCCCAGGCACCATACTAAGCACTGGGGTAGATTCAAGCTAATCAGATGGGACACAGCCCCTGTCCTACATGGGGCTCACAGTTTTAATCTCCATTTCACAGAGGAGGTAACCGAGAGACGTCAAGTGATTTGCCCAAGGTCACACAGCAGATGAGCGGCAGAGCTGGGATTAGAACTCAGTCTTATTATGACCCAGACTTTAAAAAAGGACCTGGAGTACCTCTGGAGGAGGAGCAACAAAAACCATTACAGTGAGGGCAAGTGGATCTTCTGAGAAAAGGGTAAAGGAAGTGGGATGGCTTTAGCCTGGAAAAGTCTAAGGGGTACACAGAGTTTTTACAAAAAGGGTGCAGACCAGCTCTCTGTTCCCAGAGGAGTCTAACTCAGTAGGAGTCCTGGAGGAACACAAGAAGACCTCGACCAGTGGAATGGGCTACTGAAAGAGGATTAGGATTTTCCATGCCTGGAGGGCTGCAGCAAAATAACATACAGTTGTCTGCCCTACCTAAATTGAGTTATTCCTGGAGACTGGAGTTCAACCAGATGCTTTCTTGCATTTTCCCATATTGATCTGTTCATTTTCAAGATCAATTCAATTTTTATTCCTCTTTACCGAAGTAAATTATGATAAGGAGTGTGCTTATCATAATTTATCAGGCCCTCAATAAAATATTGAAAAAGACGGGTCCCAGGACTGATCTCTGGATCCCGGCCTGGCTGACACTGAGCCACTGAAATCCATCCTGTGCTGTGCCCCCACCCCGTAACTCCGGCCTGTCAATGAGATGTGTCAAGTGTAGTTAGATGACATCTATTCCTTCTCCGCTGCCCACACAGTCTGTCACTGCAACAGAAAGAAATTCACTTTATCTGGCAAGTGTTTACTCTTATTAAAACCATTTTGGAGCCTTGCTCATTCTACTCCACCAGATAGTTGCAAATTGATGTATTAAAATAGCAGCCTACCAAATTAGATCGATCCTTTCCAACCACAGCAGTTTGTAATAGGAATGTAACTAGTTGGCTGAAGAAGTGTAGTCCCAAGGCTGGGGTCCATATTTTAAGTTCTAAACTTATTTTTTAACATGGCTTAGTTTCTTCCAGAGAAACATGGCTTAGTTTCTTCCAGAGAGAGATCAACTTCTTTCAGGCTTTTTATATATATAAATCTGAATTGACTCGAATGGCTACGTTATGAAGAAGTGATTGTCTTATTCAGATGTAGTTTTTTTTATCATTCACGTTTGCTGCAAGTAGCTTAAATGATAAGACTAGATTTGGGTTCAGTATTATCGGTTTCCTTTTATTCATTCATTCAGTCATGTTTATTGAGCGCTTACTGTGTGCAGAGCCCTGTACTAAGCGCTTGGGAAGTACAAGTTGGCAACATAGAGACGGTCCCTACCCAACAACAGGCTCACAGTCTAGAAGGGGGAGACAGACAACAAAAAAAAGCATGTAGACAGGTGTCAAAGTCGTCAGAACAAATAGAGTTACAGCTATATGCACATCATTAACAAAATAAATGGAATAGTAAATATGTACAAGTAAAATAGAGTAATAAGGAGCAGATGAGCGGAGGGTGCGGACTGGGCAAGGAGAGAAGGGAGGTGAGGGAGGAGGGGGCGAGGGGATGGAGAGCCTTGAAGCCGAGAGTGAGGAGTTTTTGCTTGATGCGTAGGTTGACAGGCAGCCACTGGAGATTTTTGAGGAGGGGAGTAGCATGCATAGAGCATTTCTGCACAAAGATGATCGGGCAGCAAAGTGAAGTTTAGACGGAAGTGGGGAGAGACAGGAGGATGGGAAATCAGAGAGGAGGCTGATGCAGTAATCCAGTCGGGATAGGATGAGAGATTGAACCAGCAAGGTAGTAGTTTGGATGGAGAGGAAAGGGCGGATCTTGGCGATGTTGTGGAGGTGAGACCGGCAGGTTTTGGTGACGGATTGGATGTGTGGGGTGAACGAGAGGGCGGAGTCGAGGACGACACCAAGGTTGCGGGCTTGTGAGACGGGAAGGATGGTAGTGCCGTCTACAGTGACGGGAAAGTCAGGGAGAGGGCAGGGTTTGGGAGGGAAGATAAGGAGTTCAGTCTTGGACATATTGAGTTTTAGATGGCGGGCAGACATCCAGATGGAGATGTCCTGAAGGCAGGAGGAGACACGAGCCTGAAGGGAGGGAGAGAGAGCAGGGGCAGAGATGGAGATATGGGTATTTTCAGTGTAGAGATGATAGTTGAAGCCGTGGGAGCGAATGAGTTCACTGAGGGAGCCAGTGTAAATAGAGAACAGAAGGGGACCATGAACTGACCCTTGAGGAACCCCTACGGTAAGGGGATGGGAGGGGGAGGTACTCATTGATATCTCTTGACACAAAGCAGAACAGTGCTCAGCGCTTAGAACAGTGCTTTGCACATAGTAAACGCTTAATAAATGCCATTATTAAAAAAAAAAAGTAGTATGATTGCCTGAAATCTGGAGAGTATTTTTTAGGAAAATTTGTCCTTGCAATTTAACCCTCCAATTTAAGCCACATTTTTATTTTGTTCTCAGTCAACAATATTTATGCATCACCTGTTAGCTGTACAGCGCTGTACTTAAGAGTTTCACCTTCCACATAAGATGAAAGGAATGCTAGAAAATGTACTCCTTCCTCCGCTCTCAATGGGAACCCATCAGGGAGCTGATTTATATTTTCTTAAATTAAAATGTGACACTGAATTTCTTGTCACTGTTCTTTCACCAGTTCTGGCAGTATGAACACTAGCCGAGAGGAAATATTTCCAAGGCAACAAGGAATCTTAGCACTTTGTTCTTAGTTATTTCTTTTATAGCATTTTTTTATAAATGCAATCATAAAGACACTTCAGGCCAGTAAAACTGTAATTTAAAGATACATTTATGAAGAAAAGGTAATTTTCTGGTGTAAAACTTTTCTACCAACACATTAACCCTTTTCTTCCACCACATACAAGTATTTCATGCCAAACAAATTGACAAACAAGATTTTACGGAATGTTCAAGAAGCCTTCAGAAAAATAGCAGAATTAGTGTTTTTTTGATTCCTCCATTTAATCTCACATTCATTCTGAGATCTCACATCAGAAGTATATTTTTAAAATAAACCGAGTGGAGACTGTTCAGTTAAACTTGGTCAGAACCAATGAAATTTTAGTGTAAAATTTTAAACATTTTGCATGCCCCATAGAAAGCCACATTTGATACACATGCCATCTTTTCTCTTTCCAGGTCTCCTTTTCTAGTCGTTTGATGCTTCTGTTAGAGACTTTGAATGTGAAACATAGAATCCTCGAGCCTGTTCCTAGTTCTTTGCAGTTGCCTATTGCCGTCACCTGCTATTGGTTGCAAAATTCAGAACCCAGAGCAAACTTGCATCATTTACAAGCTTTACTACTCGGGATGCTTTGTGGACAGCTGCATGAGATAATCAGTAACCCAGGTAGGTGTGTGATGACTTAAAATATTTTCCTTGCAGGGACAGTTTTATATTTGCATCTCCAAAAGCCCAAAGTAGCCCTTTTTACTGTTTATCTATCCTCCAGCAGTTTCTAGCATATAATTTGGAGAGAGTGAAAATATGCAAACTTGTCAAGTGGCCCATCCACTTTCACAAGCTAGAGTAGCACAGGGGTGGGAGGACTTTGCCTTGAGAAAAGTCATTTGCCCATTTTATTTCCTGTTCCACATTCACGGACATCCCATCTGCCAAGAGGTGTTATTTCAGTATTTGGATTTTTTTTTTCCTTTTAAACGGTGAGTAGTGTCATTCCTGAGCAATACTGGAAGCTGTTCTTCCTTAGTTATAGGAAACACATCATTTATGTCTACACTTTTACACTTCCTGACATCTGTCTCTTATTTTTGAGTTTCAGTCAGTTCCTTGGCGAGACTGACAATATCAGCATCTTCCTATTTCTGCTGGAACCCATGTCCTCAGGAAATATCTTTGTGTAAATATTATATAATAGAAATGTTTGGGCAGTGGAGTTCCATTATCTCCAATAATCACTCTTCAGTGCTACCTATCATATAGCTTTTAATCCTAATGAGTAGTCCCAAATGAGTGACTGCTATCTAGACAGTCAGATTCCCTTTATTTAGGAAAACAGAGAAACAGAGAGGCATAGTGCCTGGAGTCAGAGAACCTGGGTTTGTCACTTGTCTGCTGGGTGACCTTGGGCAAGTCACTTCACTTCTTCAGTGCCTTAGTTACCTCATCTGTAAGACTGTAAGCCCACTGTGGGACAGGGACCGCGGCCAACCTGATTAGCTTGTGTCTACCCCAGTGCTTAGTACAGTGCCTGGCACATAATAAGTGCTTAACAAATGCCTTTTTTAAAGAAAAAAAAAAGAATCCACCAAGCTAGCTCTCTTCCTCCCTTCAAAGCCCTACTGAGAGCTCACATCCTCCAGGAGGCCTTCCCACACTGAGCCCCCTTTTTCCTCTTCCCCTCCCCACAGCACCTGTATATATATATTTGTACAGATTTATTACTCTATTGTACATATTTACTATTTATTTTGTTAATGATGTGCATATAGCTTCAATTCTATTTGTTCTGACGATTTTGACACCTGTCTACATGTTTTGTTTTGTTGTCTGTCTCCCCCTTCTAGACTGTGAGCCTGTGGTTGGGTATGTACCGTCTCTATATGTTACCGACTTGTACTTCCCAAGCGCTTAGTACAGTGCTCTGCACACAGTAAGCGCTCAATAAATACGATTGAATGAAATGTTCTGCAGGATGGCCCAAATGTTAAAGGAAAGTTCTCACTCTGAGGCGGCTTGAGGTTGCCTAGAGATTCTTTGGGCAAGGTGTCCATGTTAGTATCCTTCTGTGACTTTTACCCCAGGTTTGGAGGTATGAGGGTGGCTTTCTCCCCCCAACCCCATATTAATTGAAAAAAAAATATGAAATATGTAAGGACAAAGTTAATCATTTTGCTATATAGCCAGTACCAACCAAAGGGTGCAAGTCAAGGGTCTGTGTGATTTCTTTTAGGGTTTATGGATACAGAACAAGGGCAGGCTCAGTTTCCTGCTGCTTGTTAATCTGGTACAAGGTGGGACCTTCTTTTTACTACTCCAAAGGTGGTCCATATCTAATTTTGTGCACTGATGTGTAGACACAAAAAAGTACATAATCTTATACGTAGGAGTGTGACTGCATTCTGTTTATTCCATGGAAATGCCACTACCCGTTGCCTACATTGTATCCCCTCTGTACCCACAGACTTCCTCCAGCCCCCTTGGAACTAGATTATTCTGTTTAAACTCATTTCACACATTATGCCGTACTTTTGCTTAGGTGTCAAGTATTTTTAGAATCCAGAAAATTAAATCCCAAGCTTTAGGTACGCAGAGAAGCAGCGTGGCTCAGCGGAAAGAGCCCAGGCTTTGGAGTCAGAGTTCATGGGTTCGAATCCCGGCTCTGCCACTTGTCAGCTGTGTGGCTTTGGGCAAGTCACTTAACTTCTCTGTGCCTCAGTTACCTCATCTGTAAAATGGGGATGAAGACTGTGAGCCCCACGTGGGACAACCTTATCACCTTGTAAACTCCCCAGCGCTTAGAACAGTGCTTTGCACATAGTAAGCGCTTAACAAATGCCATTATTATTATTATTATTATTAGGTACAATTTGCTTTCACTGTTTCCTTAAAAGGACATATATTTTCCATAGGAAACCCAAAAGGCAGAACATTAAGTATTGAAACTTTCACAAACCAAAGCATTTAGAATTTGGGGAATTGAGAGAGTCATATACAATAGGATCTGGTGCTTGAAGTTGGTACCAATATGTGAAAAACCATAAAACATCTCGGGTTGTTCAGTCCTCAGCAAAATTGTTTGTGCATGTTTAGCAAGATTAAGCTATTGTTATAAAAAAGATATTTAGCTATAAGATTAACATTAGTAAACTCAACTTCTTCCTGTACCATAGGAGAGAGACATTTTAAAACAGTGTGCACAGTTTTATAGTTATTTAAATATTTATTGACATTGTAGAGTGTTTCTGCATATAGAAAACGCAAAACTTAATTTGGGGAATCTTTGAAAATTCTGTCACTTATTAATTCCTTTATAACCTAGATCTGGATGACTTGCATTTGAAGAATGCTAAAATGGTATATGACCAGTTTCTCAATATAAAGCAACAGAAACTCTGGGATAGAAGATTGGATTTAGAAACAGCCCACATATTCTGTCAATGGCAGTGTTGCCTCCAAATGGGATTATATCTGAACCAGTTGCTGTCTGCGCCTCTCCCTGAGCCAGACCTAACTCGGTAAGAACAATTCAGATTTTTTATTTTAAAGAAAAGGACCATAAAACTCTGACCATAGAGAAGCAGCATGGCTTAGTGGAAAGAGCACAGGCTTGGGAGTCGGAGGTCGTGGGTTCTAATCCATCACTTGTCAGCTGTGTGACTTTGAGCAAGTCACTTAGCTTCTCTGTGCCTCAGTTATGTCATCTGTAAATTGGGGATTAAGACTGTGAGCCTCGCATGGGACAATCTGATCACTTTGTATCTATCCCAGTGCCTAGAACAGTGCTTGGCACATAGTAAGTGCTTAACAAATATCATTATTATTATTAATATTGTCCAGGGTATTGAGACACAGTAATGGAAAGTGTTGTGAATTACTGCCTCATTAAAAAAAACTGACTAGAATACAAATAAGCCATTTTTATCCAGTGATAGAAATACTAATCGTTATAAAATGAATTTAGCTGAGGTAAACTTTATTCATTCGTTCAATCGTATTTATTGAGCTCTTACTGTGTGCAGAGCACTGTACTAAGTGCTTTAAAATAGAGAGAGATAATAATTGTGGTATCAAGTGCTTACCATGTGTCAAGCACCGTTCTCAGCGCTGGGGATGATACAACATAATCAAGTCAGACACAGTCACACAGGTCTCTCAGTCTAAGTAGGAAGGAGAACAGATATTGAATCCCCATTTTACAGATGAGGTAACAGGCACAGAGAAGTGAAGTAACTGGCTCAGGGTCACACAGCAGACACCTGGCAAAGCCAGAATTAGAACCCAGATCTTCTGCTTCCCAGGCCTGTGTTCTTATCACTAGGCCATGCTGCTCCCGTAATAGGGATATGGAAAAGGGACTAGTGTCAAGTAGAAGACACCTGTAGCCAGATTTCCCACGCCTCCCTCCACCTAGAATGCACTGACTTCCAATTCTGAAAAAAAATTTTGCAAGTACCTAACTGATCATCAAGGAAGTTGTAAGTTTCGGGGATAACATTTAGGATGCCTAAAGGAATGACTCTAAACGTGGTGATTATTTTGCTCACAATATTGACAAAAGTTATGCTAAAATTTCCATGCCTCTTTCTTTTATTGAACAGGCTTTATAGTGGGACCCTTGCTCACGGACTGTACCAAGAGCTCCGGTCATCAGCTTCAGCAGAAAATCTATTGAGTGCATGTCCAGAGACAAATCATCTTTATAACCAGCTGTTGCTGGTAGTGAAGTCATCTGTTCCTGCGGAACACTTCCTACCGACTAGGAAATCAAAACCCAGCAAAATGAAACGGAAAAAGCGAGCCACTAGTGGGGAGAAGAGAATGGGTGCTACCTTAGAAACCAGAGCTAGCAACAGGTTTGCACTGCTAACGTTAAATGACTTAGAGGAACCTTTTCTTTAGGGTGTCATCAGGGTTCGGATAAGCCGTGACCGTATCAGAGTGGTACACGTCCATCTTGCTAATACGATTGATCTGTAGCTTTCCTTAAATTGGATCACTCAGGGGCCAATGTGGCTACTTATCCCTGTTCCAGAGAATGTTATATTGCACATTATAGAGTACTTAAAAGTTCAGAGTGGACCTGAAATTACCAAACTTTTAGCCTCAATTATCTACCTCAGGCACTTCTTTAACTGGCTAAAAAGCCTTTATGTCATAAACCCCTAGAATCACACATGCTTAAGCCAAATAAGCTTAAAAAAGATGACATTGCCCAAACACCCTTCCACACGGCAAGCAAAACCCCCCAAATTGTTCTGTATGTATGTGTGTGTGTGTGTGTGTGTGTATATATATATATACATATATATATATACATATATATATATATATATTTATTATATAGAAATAGAGAGAGATACATCTTTATATTTAAGAGACAGATGTGATATTGCTGGGGTTTCACAAATTTAACAAGTCTATCAGGTAGCTGGGTAACACATTTCTAAAACATTTTACTTCCTTTTACATGCCTATAGCAATGGAAAATACTGCATTTGTTAAAACTTAAGGGACGTGCTTTTCTAAACTCCATTAGATGGAATAAGCTGCTTGTGGAACTCTGTTTAACCACTGTACTTTCCCAAGTGCTTACTTATTACAGTTGTCTAACCCCCAGGGGTACTCAAATATTGATTGGGAGCTCAAGAGGCACAGATCAATCAATCATATTTATTGAGCACTTACTGTGGGCAGAGCACTGTACTAAGCGCTTGGGAGAGTTCAGTACAAAGTTTGTGGATGCATTCCCTGCCCACAAGCTCACAGTCTAGAAGGACGTCAAAAACATAAGATAGCCGAGAGCCACAGATGAAAAAAAAATGTATTTTAACTGCAATGGCAAGCAGGTTTTTTGTGGGAGGAGAGGGGAGAGCGCAACAAAATCATAATCGAAGCGGAAGGGTCCGAGCCACGGAGCAAGCGGAGAAGAGCTGCGTGTGGGTCGTGAGTGGCATTTGGCCCACTCCCCGCATCCCGCATTGTCAACTCCATTGCGATTCCCCTCATTGTTGCACCCCCAGAAAATGGAGAAGACAACGGGTCCTGTGGTTTGCAAAAGCAACTCTTCAGGTGACATTTTTCAGCCCTAGAATTTCCATAACCTCTGTTCCAAACATAACCTGCATTTCTATCAACCACAGGCCAATACCCATCTATTTTCTCCGGCATCTCCCTGAGGCTTTTGTGTGGGGTTTTTTTGGTCTGTTTTGTTTTTCATTGGTTCTGGATAGATAGATGTCTGCTGGCATAGGATTAAATGTAAATTAATGTCACAACTGGTAGTCAGTCGATAATAGATTAACTTTTTTTGAATATGAAAACTGACCCTGAGGTAATGGGATATTTTTGAAAATGGAAAAGAAACTGACAAGACAAGCTTTGCTGCAGCCATTCATGTTACAGTTATCTTTTCATTTCATTGTTTACTGACGAATTAAGTGTTATCAAAATACTGTTCCTAAATTGTGGGATTACTTTTTCCAGTCTTCATTTTTAATGCTTTTTACCTATGTAAAGCTATTCATTGGTATTTTGTACAATTAAATACTTTATTAATCGTACAGTGAAGTGATTTGGAATGTGGGAGCAGAATTAAGCGCTTAGTACAGTGCTCTGCAGTAAGTGCTCAATAAATACGACTGAATGAATGAAAGAAGGGTAGTAAAGCCAACAGGCCGGATTGGCTCGTATCCCTGCCCTTCACAGCCCAACGAAGAGCCAGAAAGTGGCAGCGCCATACTAGGGAGAGCGGAAAAGATGAAACAGCGCTACACAAAGCGGAGCCAGGGTGAGTCCTATTCAACTGGCCGAGAGTTTGACAGAGTCTGCAGGCCACCCTTCCTGAAGTAATAATAATGGCATTTATTAAGCGCTTACTATATGCAAAGCACTGTTCTAAGCGCCGGGGAGGTTACAAGGTGACCAGGTTGTCCCACGGGGGGCTCACAGTCTTAATCCCCATTTTACAGATGAGGGAACTGAGGCACAGAGAAGTTAAGTGACTTGCCCAAAGTCTGAAGTGGAGTCAGTAGAGCCAGCCTGAGGAAATACCCTGCAAACCGACAGCAGGGAGGAGAAGGGTCATGGAATCTGCTTGTGGCTAACAATTTAAGATCTCAGATTCATTAATCGGGTAACATCAGGAGTTTTCCTACCAATACTTTTTATGGCAATTCAGCCAAATGGCACTGAAAAGTGAGAGCTTGATGTTCTTCACATGAGATTTTATTCTTGTGCAGACCCCATTAAGCCCCGCAGTCTACACTATATGATAGCTGATGATTTTCATCTGAGATTTTCTTCTCGTGCAGACCATATTAAGCCCAGCAGTCTACACTATATGATAGCTGCTGCCAAGGCGGGCTGGCAACTAAGAGCTCTTCCAGTCATCTCATCGCCAGTCTGCCTGGACTCCGGGGTCTGCCTTGTCCTTCTGAACTGTGACTGGAAGAGAACGACAAGCCTGGAGGCAAAAGCCTGAAATGATCCATCCCTCAAGGTGGGATGAGTGTTAGGGGTCTCCAGAGATAGATATTTTGTCCATCCACAAGATATACTTCCATTAACGGTAGCTATGTTAAGACGGTGGTGCGTGTTGGCGTCAATATATCACAGATTCTGTCCTACCTGAGGCTCATGTTCTAAGTGGTAGGGAGAGCAGAGGTCTTTAAAACTGAGGCCCAAAGATATTAAGTTTTTAGTCCCAGGTTAAAACAGCAAGCAAGGGTCTCAACCGGGACTAAAACGTGGCTCTTCTGATTCCCAGTGGCATGCTCCTTTAACTAGGCCAAACTGCCTCCAGGTTTACTCTGTGCAGGTTCAGACCCCAAATGGATTTCCCTACCAAAGAATTGTCTTCAAAAAAGCCTAGTGACTTTCCCAAGGTCCCAAAGCAGAAAAGTGGTGATGTATCCAGGCCTGTGCTTTTTCCACTAGGCTACAGTTCTTCCCCGGTATTATGAAGAGTACCAAATAGCATCGGGGCAGCAGAGGCAACTAGGTCAGATATGAAAACTTCAGTTGGGAATCAATGTTCTCATTCAGCATTGTCTTATTTTTGCCACCAAAACTCAGAAACACAAACACGGTCCTTCTTTCCATCCTATTAGCTGAGATGGATGCTGTTCTTAGAGTGTTTGCCCCACAATGTCTTTTTGAAATCTATTTTAATCAATCTGACTCATTATGTTGTGCTTTACATCATTTTAAAAGCGATGCGCTGTTTCTCGGGAGCAGACTTCAATGACATTTTCCCTCCTTCATTCAGTAGCAGCCTTGCTGGGCCATATGGAACTTTTGCACTTTTTTCAGGCCTGCATAAGGCTTGGTCAAGCTAGCTGTAAAATTCTTAATTTATTTGCTATACCGAAGGAGTAGTTCTATATCCAGGCAGCACATTTTGCCTCAGTCAGCTTTCCCCGTCTGTTAAATGGGGATAGTCTCCTTTCCCTTGATCTCACAAGGATGCTAGAAGCACAGTGAGATGGTAGATTGATTGCTAAGCAAAGGTACCAACTTCATTTTGAACACGGGAGTGAGAAGGGGACAAAGCAGATGAGGACTGGGAGGGGAGACAAGCTTAACAGCCACCGTTATGATCTATTCCATCCTGATTAGATGGGCGCCGATCTTTTCAGAGGCCTGGGATGATCAAGTCAGGAGGCCAGCTCAAATGACTTTGGGGGTAATCACCCCCTCGCCCCTTTGAACTGGGAACCTATGCTTAATACAGTGCTTTGCACATAGGTAGCACTCAAAAAATACCATTGACTGATCTATGCTGCTAAGGAAAGAGTTCGTTGGAAGAAATGGAGTGTATTCCCTATCTTAAAGGACAACAAAATTATTCACATTTTAGTTGCCAAACCCCTCAAGCGTCCCAAAATTCTTAAGCCACAGGTGTGCTTAACCTCTGATGATATCCTTACCTCCTTCAAGCTCAGAGTATTTCTTCTAAAAGGCAGTTTTGCCCAGCTCCTCCACAGAAGATCCATTACTGCACACTCTCAATTCTGTAAAGGGAAAACTGACACATTCACACAAGGTTTTCTTAATTTTTCCTATACTTAAGATGAGCTGTGATGAAAAAGACTTCAGTGGAACGGCAGCTTACTCTGACAGCAGGCTAGGAGAGGAAACATACGTGGAAATGGACTGTAGAATAAATATATAGTCAGAGTTGACTTTGGGTAAGTATCGGGGTGGGAGGTGGTTCAGTTACCTTAAGGAAAAAAACCTCCACGGGAAAAGAAAGAAAAACAGGTAAAATTTGAATTTCAAAAACATTTCATGAAATTAGAGGGCCTGAGTGATGGCTGCCAACACCCGTTTAATCAGCTTTGACATACAGATTAAGTGGATGGCAAATCCGAGCATATTCATTTTGGGAGGGCAATCTGTTCGCTATACTTTGAAGGGAGAAGGACCATTCTTCGTAACTAAGAATTTCTTTTCTAAAATTAGATGATAGACAGACCATGGACATGTAACACGGATACCGACAGAAGGAAAGGATCTAAGAGGAGGAGAAGTGAAGAGAGGCATGAGATGATGAGAACAGAGACAGAAGTCACTGCTGCTGCTACCATCTGACATTTCCACCAACAACATGCTCACCATGGAATAGATTCTGGCGAAGGGGTATGGGACTCTGGCGGCATTTCAGTTTGGCAGCTCTGTATCCTCCACCTTTGTACGACTTTAGTGCTGACGAATCTATAGTCTGAGTGGAGGAGGTGAGGGCATTTCAGTTACTATATTTGGTATTAAGCGCTTTCCATGGGCTCTGTAATGGGGTAGACACAAGACAATCAGATTGGGACACACTCCCTGTCCCACATGACGTCACCAACTAAAATGGAGAAAAATATATGTGTAAATCCCCATTTTGCCCCTGGTCACACAAAAGACCC
This sequence comes from Tachyglossus aculeatus, assembly GCF_015852505.1. Taxonomy (NCBI): domain Eukaryota; kingdom Metazoa; phylum Chordata; class Mammalia; order Monotremata; family Tachyglossidae; genus Tachyglossus; species Tachyglossus aculeatus. Next base: position 34,749,900 of record NC_052067.1, on the reverse strand, counting down.
CTGGTAGAGCTGGGATTAGAACCCGGGCCTCCCGAGTCGCAGACCCCTGCATTCAGCATTAGGTTACACCTACCCTTCAAAAAGTTGAAAGGAATCTTAATGGCTATCCTTCTTTAACTAAAAGATTATTTCTAACAAAATAGGTACAGATTTTAGATTCAGTGAGCATAATTATCAATCGTTAGTGGTGGTATCTGTTAAGTGCTTACTATGTGCTGTATTCCCTAGCCCCACAGTGCTTCTGTAAATACTCTCATATTCTTATTTTCTGTATCCACACTCTATTTTAAGATTCCCCTTTCCTTGTGGGCAACAACTTAACTCTGTTGTTTTACTGTTACTTTCCCAGGTGCTTAGTATAGCTCTACTCATAGTAAGTGCTCAGTTAACTGATTGTTGGATAAGCACTGTCCTAAGCTCTTTATGGGCAGGGAATAAGACTACCAGCTGTCATATTGTACTCTCCCAAGCACTCAGTGCTCTGCACAGAGTAAGCACTCAATACAACTGATGCAGGATAATCAGGTGGACAGAGTCCCTGTCCCTCTTGAGGCTCATAGTTTAAGTAGGAGGGCGAACAGGTATTGAATCCCCAATTTACAGATGAGGAAACAGGCCCTGAGCAGTTAAATGACTTGCCCAAAGTCACACAGCAGGCAAGGGGCCAGAGCAGGGATTAAAATAATCATAATTGTATTTAAGTGCTTACTATGTGCTGGGCCCGAGCCTTTGTTCTTTTCTTAGGACGAGGACCGTCTCTACTGGTTGCCAACTTGTACTTCCCAAGCACTTAGTACAGTGCTCCGCACGCAGTAAGTGCTCAAATACGATGGAATGAATGAAGATAATGGCAATAGTTGTGACTTTCCATGAAACTATAATGATGCTTTTAAGATAGAGAATTTTCTTCCCAAAGGGGAAGTTAAGGTTAAATGGGAAGACTCCTTGAAATACACAGGCTAGTTCTTCCAACTTTCAAACTTAACTCTGTTTTGATTTATCTTCCAGCAGGTTGTACTAACATGAAGTTCTGAGCCTCATGTAATAATAATAATAATAATAATAATAATGTAATAATAATAATGATAGCATTTGTGAAGCACTTACTATGTGCAAAGCACTGTTCTAAGCACTGGGGGTATACAATGTGATCAAGTTGTCCCACGGGGGGCTCACAGTCTTAATCCCCATTTTTACAGATGAGGTAACTGAGGCTCAGAGAAGTTAAGTGACTTGCCCCAGGTCACACAGCAGACTTGTGGTGGAGCCGGGATTCGAACCCATGACCTCTGACTCCAAAGCCCGGGCTCTTTCCACTGAGCCACGCTGCTTCTCATGTGAGGAGTTTGCTTTCAGTAGATCCCTAGGAAAGGATTTATCAGTCAACCAATGGTATTTATTGAGCACTTACGTGCAGAGCACTGTACTAGGTGCTTGGGAGAGTACGATGCAACTGAATTAGCAGACACGTTCCCTGCCCATAAAGAGCTTACAGTCTTATGCGAGGATGAAGTGAATTTGGGGTGGATGATGTAAGCATTACAAACAAAAATCACTTTACCCAATGCCACTACAAGTGTACAGTGAAGGGCAACTTTCACCTGAATCCATGCCCAAATCAGCTCCTATAATTCGCTGTAACCAGGTGAGTGACACCCTGGGCAAGCCAGCTTTTCCACCTGGAGGGATCCTATGGAATGGGCAGATTCCCTGCTCTACAAACACCTATGCCTTTGCCCCCTTGTTCTGGGAAAAGCTTAATCTGGGCCATTCACTAGCAATTATGGGGAACATCAGAGTTACCAGCAAGATAAAAACTAGGCCTCAGTCTGTGTCTCCAGCCACCTACAGTTGGGATTTGGAGATGTGAACGGCAGGTCAGAGAAACAGTTTGTTCTTTTCTTCCTTGCATTTTGCAGTTCATTCATTCATTCAGTCGTATTTATTGAGCGCTTACTGTGTGCAGAGCACTGTACTAAGCACTTGGGAAGTGCAAGAGAAGCAGCGTGGCTCAGTGGAAAGAGCCCGGGCTTTGGAGTCAGCGGTCATGGGTTCAAATCCCGGCTCCGCCAATTGTCAGCTGTGTGACTTTGGGCAAGTCACTTCACTTTTCTGTGCCTCAGTTACCTCATCTGTAAAATGGGGATTAAGACTGTGAGCACCACGTGGGACAACCTAATTGCCTTGTAACCTCCCCAGCGCTTAGAACAGTGCTTTGCACATAGTAAGTGCTTAATAAATGCCATCATCATTATTATCATTATTATTATTACAAGTTGGCAACATATAGAGACGGTCCCTACCCAACAACGGGCTCACAGTCTACCCTTTAACAGTGAACCACATTAGAATCAGTTGATTGGCCAGAAAAGCTTTTCTAAAAAAGCAAAACTGAGGATCAATGTTTCCTCATTTCCAAATTACTTTCCTCTTCCAACACCCTACACTGTTCATTCATTTAATCGTATTTATTGAGCACTTACTGTGTGCAGGGCACTGTACTAAGTGCTTGGGAAGTACAAGTTGGCACTGTTCTACATCAACACTAAGTGTAAGTACAGAACATTGTCAAGTCTGCCACTGGAACAAATGAAATCGGCATCTTTTTAAAAAAAAAAAACTTTCCCAGCCACAAGTAGGTGAAGCAGCAAAGTTGTTTCCAAGGCTGATGGCATATACCTTGTGGCAACTTGCTATTCGGTGATGGATTATAAGAGATCTAGACTGTACGGTTTTATCATTGCTGCTTAAACTGAGCTTCTAACATCTTCCTTTCTTGCAGACATCTTCAAAAACATTAAGGAAACAGATTTACTATTGATGATCTCAGATAGTGGTTTTGCAGTCAGTTACCTCAATAAAAGGCTCATTTTAAATGGAGAGAGATGGAAATGGAATAACAGTACCCAGAGGCCTCAGATGCATATGCTCATGCCCACACCTTCATGAAACTGATTTATTCATTCATTCAGTTGTATTTATTGAGCACTTACTGTGTGCAGAGCACTGTACTAATAATAATAATGATGGCATTTAAGCGCTTACTATGTGCAAAGCACTGTTCTAAGTGCTGGGGAGGATACAAGGCAAGTGGGTTGTCCCACATGGGGCTCACAGTCTTCATCCCCATTTTACAGATGAGGTAACTGAGGCCCAGAGAAGTTAAGTGACTTGCCCAAGGTCACACAGCAGACATGTGGCAGAGTCGGGATTCAAACCCATGACCTCTGACTCCAAAGCCCGTGCTCTTTCCACTGAGCCACGATGCTTCTCTAAGCACTTGGGAAGTACAAGTTGGCAACATATAGATACGGTCCCTCCCCAACAACGGGCTCACAGTCTAGAAGAAACTGATGAAAAAAAAGTTCCTGTATAGCAAAGCTTTATGAAGCATCAATTCCTTTCTCACTACTGGTCCACCTCCCAGAGTTCTATCCTCTCTTTAGTAATTGGAATTAACTATTAGGGAAATCTGGGAATCAGTCCCATCTCTACTACTATTTGGCTGGATCAAATAAACCGGTAAGCATGGCGTGGAGGAGGAACAAGGTAAAACTGGCAAATCAGAATTCAGAATGAATGCTGCATTTCTATTAATTTTAGGAAATGACTTGCAAGAGTGACCTACTGCATTATTTCTTTACATAGAAGGAGCTTTAGTATTGCAAATGGCCTAGTGGAGAGAGCACGGGCCCGGGAGTCCTAAGGACCTGGGTTCTAATCCCTTCTCTGCCTCTTGTCTGCCAGGTGACCTTGGGTAAGTCACTTAACTTCTCTGGGCCTCAGGTACTTCATCTGTAAAATGGGGATTCAGGCTGAGAGCCCCATGTGGGACATGGACTGTGTCCATCCTGATTTGCTTGTATCCACCCCAGTACTTAGTACAGTGCCTGACATATAGTAAGCACTTAAATGCCACAGTTATTATTGTTATTATTCAAAATGTCAGGGTTTTAACTCCTCCTGAATCCCCTGCCCTAGGTAGTGGTAGAAAGCAAGTAAAGGGAGGGTGAGAAGACTCAGTGAAATGGGATCAACTCTTCAGTAAAGTCAAGGATCACCATTGTATGAGTTAACTGCTTAAAGAAGCAGCATGGCTCAGTGGAAAGAGCCTGGGCTTTGGAGTCAGTGGTCATGGGTTCAAATCCAGGCTCCACCAATTGCCAGCTGTGTGACTTTGGGCAAATCATTTAATTCTCTGGGCCCCAGTTTCCTCATCTGTAAAATGGGGATTGACTGTGAGCCCCCCGTGGGACAATCTGATCACCTTGTAGCCTCCCCAGTGCTTAGAACAGTGCTTTGCACACAGTAAGCGCTTAACAAATGCCAGTATAATTATTATTATGTCAAAGGACCTGAATTCTATTTCCAGGTCTGCCAATTGCTTGCTGTGTAACCTTGTGCCAGTACTTACTTTCTCTGTGCCTCAGTTTCCTCAACTGTAAAGTGGGGATTAAATACCTGTTCTCCCTCCTACTTAGACCATGAGCCCTGCTGTGGGACAAGGATTGTGTCCGGCCTAATTAACTTGTAGCTGCCCCAGGGCTTAAAACAGTGTTTGACACATAGTAAGCACTTTACCATTTAAAAAAAATTTTTTTAAACCTGCTCATTTACTGATTTCCTACTGTAGTTGCATTTGCCCCCCCATTATTACCCTGTTGCCATGGTGTTTTAAAAGGACAGGGAAGTTTGCGGTGGGGTTCCAATGTAGGAGGCAATTGGTTTTCCCCTTCCTTAGTCCCCTTTTATTCTTACGTTGGTTGGATAGAGAGGGCCAAAATGGTAGAAAAAGTGGCTTTTCTGTAGGAAGGTGGAAATATCTGGAATAGATAACACGGTTTGGACTTAAACTTATCAATTACTACTTATTGGAAATGAACGGCAAGTCCACTTTCAAGTTACTGTGTGTGGAAGGGAACGCTTAGCCACTTAAGACCTGTGACTACATCCACGAAGCTAGGCATTAAAGGCAATTCATTTTGAAATAAAGCTGCACAGTCAGTTTTGGGAACAGACTTGCGAAAACAAGCATTTCTTCCACAGTAGAGTAGCTGCAGTCACGCCAGTGCCATCCAACAATCACGTTATGTCAACAGTTGTTTCAGTAAGAAATAAAGGGCTGAGGGGGAAGATAGTTTGAAAATAACTAGTACAGACCCCCATCGCCTATCATGAGGTGAAATTCTAGAAGATTGTGGAAGATGAAAGAGCCTAAAAAAGCTTTCCACAGGCACTGTTGTTTCCAAGTCAGCAGATGGACTGAATTCCTTTAATTCCCTGAAGAGGGTACACATCAGAAAGGTGGAAGGACATGTGGACCCCAGCTCCCTTTTTCCCCCCAGCAACCAACCACACATCAGGCTAATCCTGATTCTTCCAGGTTTTTTAGTTTTGATCCTGATGACATACTGTGTCTGTTCTACAATTTACACTTAGAGGCGGAAGAATGAGAGGAACTGGATTTAACGTCGCTTCCAAAGGAAAGCAGAAGGGCAACAGGAGGTTTTTAAGTGTAAGTTTAAGTGTAAGTGAATGAATGTTGACCTCAGTACTGAAGACAGTGTAAGTGAGCAGAGGGCAGTTCGAAATTCTAGATTTAAAGGAAGGACTTGCTGGGGGTGAGTTTTCTATGAGGTTTGCAAAAGTCTCTTCTAGGGAATCTTTAAACATCTGCTTGAGTGTTTGGGTGGAGCTAGAAATGAGGGGATGGACTAGATCACTCTAGATCCCATCCACCTCTGACTAAATATAAAATTTTATATTGCGTTGGAAAGATTGTTTTCTGTACCTATTTTAAAAATAGCATCTCTTATAAGGGTCTTTTCTGTGTCCTTTACTGAACCGTGAAGGTATCCTTGTCGAAAGACCATCTATTAACTGTAAACAGAGTTGGTAAACCTGTAAAACTGCCTTAAAATTGATATATCTAGGCATGAAAATGAACAGTGCTTTGCACATAGTAAGCACTTAATAAATGCCATCATTAAAAATATCTAAACGCAAGAAATAATTTTCTTTCATTCAGCTTGCTCAGTGTGGTGTGGGAGTGGGATTGAAGAGGAAAGAAAGAACAAAAGAAATATTTCCTGGCATCTATAATAATTTTCAAAAAGACTTGAACTTCGGTTTTTGCTTTTCTGAAACATTTGGCTCAGGAACTGATGGAGAAAGGTTACGTACCAGCTTTGATCACTCCTCCCTCCAAACCATTCACCAAAGTGTTTTTCTGAACAACATGAGCACAGTCTATTCACTATTTACAAAGATCAAAAATGCTTCTCTAATGGGAATAGCTTTAGATAGTACAAAGATTTTTACTAGTCTTGATTTACAACCCCAAAACTGATACACCGCTTTTATTCACCATCAAGTTTCATCTCGAGAAGTTATAGCTTTGGTAACCCTCTTTTTTCGACACTGTCTTCAAGGTCTCCCTCATCTCTTTCATCCCATGCCAACTCATTTTCACTAGTGATATTTTCCTCCAACATCTGATGCAATTATCGTCCTATATTAACAGGCTCAAGAAAGGTCTGGATAACTTCTTGGTAAATCCCCAAACATGAGAATGAATGTTCTTCTACGTATCCTTTGGTGCCCATGTCATACAAAATATAAGACTGTAGGAGGCAAGGACTTCTGGCCATTGCTTAAAAAAGTTAAATGACTTTTTATAACGCAACCTGTGTCGAGAGACATTTTAGTTCTTTATAAATTCAAAAAATTTTCTACAGATTGATCACTATTTCTGATATATGAACTTCTATGATAATTGTATGTTTCCAAAAGCCTAGTGGGAAACAACCACGTTAATAACTACATAAATGGTTAAACTGGCCAACAAAAATTGTACATTACCCCCACGAATACCAAACTTGCCCTGCCCAAGAACCAAAAGGTTTAGAAGACCAAATCTCAGACAACAGCAATTTATTGCTGATAGAAACTAAAGATCACTTCTGCTCACACCGCAACGGACAGAAACAGGGCAAAGCCACTGCTTCTCTAGGCACCTGATTTCACTTGTATCTGGATTAGAAGCAGTGTGGTCTAGTGGATAGAGCACAGCCTCGGAGTCACAACTTGACACATAGTAAGTGCTTAACTGCTTAACAACTACCATAATAATTATTATTATTATACCTGGGCAATCCAGAAAGCAACTAAATCACAAAAGTAATCATGTAAAATGTTTATATTTTCCCCCAGTCCAGCCTATATGGATTTTAAAGATTTACCATCCATAATTCAGATCTACGATCCTGATAAGAGAAGTGTTTCCACTCATGCAGAACAGACTTGAAGTTCCCTGGAAATGTTAATGATCTAAATCCCTGTGGCAGAGAAGCACATGAACAGCTCATGGTTAATTAGAAATGTGTAGCAGAGGTATAGTAATGAACACAGTCTGTTTATCTCAAAAGCAGAAACAACCCAAAAGACATCATGACCATCATCCGAACTACTGAGTTGAGAAAAAGTTAGTATTAGATTACTACATCATTACAGTAATATGTCCGTTGCTGTTCATGAATTTTGTGTGTTCACTAATAAGAGTGAAAAAGTTGTCCTTTTGTTACCTTTGGTTAGTATTTCAAGAGATTAATTTTATGTACAATGTGCTTTAATAGCAAGAATTTTTTTTAAAAAAAACCTTTCAAAAAAAAAAATCCAGAGACCTCAGAAATGTGATGGGGAGGGGAACTGCCACAGTATCCGCTTAACATTTATTTGGGTTTATAGAATTACAGTGGCAGGGGAGAGAATAGGGAGAAGAGAGTCAGAACATTACAGAAATCCTCTCTGAATTCAAAGTCCTGTAATCTACTTAATATTTTCACCTACCTCATCAAGTGGCGAAGGACTGCAAGTTAGAAACATCCATTTACTGGCTCTCTGATGAAAGCAGGAAGTGAGCAACTGTTGGATGAGTGAGAAATAAAAGGGAAGGAGGAGGAGGGTTACTGCAGGAGATGAAGATGAAGAAGTGACGGACAGCGGTTCCGCTTCTCTGAGGGTCCAAATGGACAGAGGTACACAAATGAGCAGGAATCCTCTATTTGTAGAGCTCAAGTCAGTGAGAGCAGTTTGCCTTCTTAAAAAGGGCCTCTTTAAAAAGCCCAAAGCATACAGGGGCAGGGCATGTGTTACATTACCTCTCAAGCATTTAGTACAGTGCTCTGCACACAGTAAGCGCTTAATACAAGTGCAGTTAGTGCATTAAGATGGATGATTTGAAAACTGTAAAGCACTCGAGCTTGGTTTTAAAGGAGGTGAGGTTTAAAAGATGTTAATATCTAATAATTCGGTTTGGCAAGAAGGCAAAAAGAATGTGCATAACTCCTCTTAATACAACTCATTGGAAATGTTGGTCCAACAGTTAAAACTGCCTTTCAAAAGGGACTCAACAGGAGTGCTACTAAAGATGTGAGGTTTGATATCTTCAAGGCACGCTTCAAACTTCATTGGTTCTGGGCTCTAAATCCTGTGTGGTCTCAGCCCAAAGCCATATCAAGTATTCACAATTTGCTAATAAAAGAAAACCATTTACACTTACTAAGAAAAGCAAACATTTACTTCAAATTGCAGCAATAGGCTTTTCAATCACAAAAAGAAAGAAAAGAAAACATTGATCCGACAGTGGTCACATCCTGTGCAAAGAACTTAGGGTACAAAAATGGTAGCACGGTACTTGAGCTGTTTTACATTGCAGGGTAAAGCAGAAGTCTGGCACTCTTGTGATCATTTCTAAACCAAATGGAATGCCTTTGAAATGATTATTTTCTGTATTAGTAACAAAGCCCCACCACCATAAAGTAACAGAATATTTAAAAATAAAAACCAACTAAAATATTTATATCAGTATAAGATAGATACTGTATTTATACAGTTAGACCTCTTAAGTGCAGAAAACAGACTGGGCTGTGACAAGTTTCTTCATTTCGTTGTTGTTTTTCAGTTAAGTTTTTACCCACCATAAAGTTCCACTGAATTGCAAAAGCCAATTCTTCCCAGGAAAATGCTATCAGAGTTGCGTACTTTCATCTGTGACTCCCAGCAGGATAAAGTTTCAGTTCTTCCACTGCCTTTACGCGGAGGTTCTCATTTAGCTACTGAAATACGAAGACATCCAATGGCCCTCAGAGCTTCCTTTATCCTCTGAATTTTGCCCCCTCCATCCCATCCTCAGACTGCAATGCCTGGTTTGCAAAATAAAGAATGCAATATGCATCATACATCCAGAAAAGATGATGAGCTGCCATGCTTCTGGATCTTTTCCCTGCTCCTCTCAACCTTCTTTATAACTTCGGCCACTATGCAGACTGAGGATGTGAGGCCCAGGAGAAACAGCAAATCTGAAAGGAAAATGAATTTGGTTTTAAATTCTCTTCTCAAGTGAGTATTTTAGGACACATGGTGGGAGGGGTGGTGTCCTCACTCGGCAGCTGGTATTTTGAAAAGCTCTAGGGACAGGAGCTTTCAGGTTCTATGCTTAGCTAAAACCATTCCTCTAGCAACCCTAGGACATTTGACTGGAAAGGATTAAATGGCAGTGCTTCCAATCCATTCCAAAGCCAAACTATTCACTCCTCTTCTAATACCTCTCTTTGAAAAGCAACCAGGCTGCTCTTTATTCCTACCGATTCTATCTTAGAGAACTGCAGCCAGGGTCTTGAGGGAAGGAAAAAAAAAAACAAGCTTTAACAGAAAAGGGCATTGCAAGCGAAAGTACAAAATGAAACTAAAAGTAGTTCACGTCTAGGGAGAACTTCAAAGCCGAATCATTGCAGTGCAAATTTAATCTCTGAAATAGCCTCGATCTCTTGTCTTGACTTGTACCAAAATATTAACACACCTCCCTCAATCGTATTAAAGAGACACTAGGGTGTTTTATTCCATTGCATGTCACCGAGGAGACAAAGAAACCAGAGCGGTTTGACAAATTACACAGCACTATCACCACTACAATACAGGATTTTCAGGGGATAAGCTTCCTTCTTCCCCTACCCTTCAGGATAACTATAAAATAAAAGTGAGGGGATGCCTGGGTCCCATTTTCTGATCCTGAGGGGATCTAAGCAACCCCTTCTCCATTGCAGTTCTGTTGTGAACTGGAGGCAATGCAAAGATAGCCACTACCTGGCTCAGGGACAAGTACCCAAAACCAGGATCCGCCTCCTGTGGCACTCCACACTCGTGATTGGAAGCAATCAATCAATTGTACTTATTGAGCACTTACTGTGTGCAGAGCACTGTACTAAGCACTTGGGAAGTACAAGTTGGCAACATATAGAGACAGTCCCTACCCAACAGTGGGCTCACAGTCTAAAAGGGGGAGACAGAGAACAAAACCAAACATACTAATAAAATAAAATAAATAGAATAGATATGTACAAGTAAAATAGAGTAATAAATATGTACAAACATATATACAGGTGCTGTGGGGAAGGGAGGGAGGTAAGATAAGGGGGATGGAGAGGGGGAGGAGGGGGAGAAGAAGGAAGGGGCTCAGTCTGGGAAGGCCCTGGCATCCATTTTTCCTCTGCAGCCCTGAACTGGGCGTTAAGAGAATTAAAAGTAATCCTGGCCAGCTCTGAAAATGGGACCTGAAGGGATGAAGGAGTAGTCTGCATCCCCTTGTGGTCCTGCACCCCACTCCAGGAAATGAAAAAAGATGCCAGAGCATAATATTTACAACCTTGGTATTTATTATTTTCTGTGTGCCATACACTTGGGTAGATAAAATAAGTACGATGAACTCGGTCCCTGTCCTACCAAAGTCTCCCAATCTAGGAGGTAGGGAAAGCAGCTGTTTCAGCCCCATTTTGCCTATGAAGGAAACTGAGGCCCAAAGGGGGTGTGATATTCCAGCAGTTGCACGGCAGGCCAGTGGCAGAGCTTGGATCTCCCCAATTCCAGTCTCATGCTCTCTCCTGTAGTTTGGTGGAATTAGTGCTATTCAGGGTCAGATGCTCAACCAGCCTGGCATTCCGTCACTAAGGAAGCAATGGGATGTTTGTCCTCCTTGACATCTATTCTCAGTGCTAGGGAACTAGTATCTCTAACTTTGCTCTAGGATTATAGATTACACAGTCCATTAACCCATCTTAATCCATGCCTGAAATGTTTCCCCTCAAAGCCCAATATGGGCTTGTCCTCTAGGATGTTAAACAAACCTTTGTGAATATTAACATTTTCTGCTTCCACAGCTTCCAATGGTCACAAATATCACTTGCTTGTGTAGGAAGTGTTTCTTTTTGTCAGATTTTAACATTTCACCTTCAAGCTTCAATGAGTGCTCTCTGGTCCTGTGGGATGTGGTATAACATAGCTCCAAGTTTACCCCCATCTGCCCCCTTAAAGGCTTTGGAAGCTGTTTCCCTCCTTCCACATGGAAGAGCCCCTGTTTTTTCAATCTAGCCTCACAGGGAAACTGCTCCATTTCCCTTATCCGCTTAGCTTAAATAGGGTTTACATACTTTATGCCTTAACTTAAGCACCAAATACTGTGGAAATGAGTGCGAGTCATGGAAGATGACTAACAGATCCGTGAACTGCCATTACCGTTCACTGATTTTGATCATTAGAGTGAGATTAGTAGATTTTATGAAAATTGGTATAGCAAACATGAGAAAATGAGTATTGGGGAGGTACAAACGTGTAATAACATCCTAAAATGGAATTTCCAACTTAAACACAGCTGCACCAAATTCAGTCTAAAATATGCAAAATTCCATTTTTGGACTATACTGTTTTTCCTCCAAGGGCACACAGTGCCATATAACCAAAGTTATGAACTGTCATTTATTTCAGGCAGATTTGATTTGTAGCATTTAAGAATTCGCAACATGGAACTATTAAGCCTGCCTTAAAAGCTTTGAAGACGTCAGTGAGTTAGAAGCCTGCTTCTAATGTATGTTTCTCAGAAGAAGAATTTAATGGCACATTTTAAAACCAAGGTAGGCCACTCATATTTCATTCATATATTAAAAAAAAAACTGCTTTTTGGATCTTGCAAAGCATTTAATTTGAGCACACCAGCACAATTTATAAAAACTAGCACCAAGAAGCAGCTTTTCTTACCTAGAATGCTCAGGCTCTCAGTCTGAAAAACCTTCTGAAGTGGAGGGAAGTAAATCACCAGTAACTGTCCCATGATGGATCCCAGAACCGCATAACAAAACATTTTGTTACTGCAGAGTCCAATCTCGAACACCGACTTAGTCTAAAAATACAGCAGACAACACAGTAACCTTACGGATCGACAATTCCTCTAATTCTGCTGATGATTTCAAAGAATTGTTTACCAGGAATACAGTACGAAGTTATTTCTTTTACCTTTCTAATCTTGTTTTCATAAGCCAAGTGGCCTCTAAAATTCATACAAGTACCATGTCAAAGCCTGCTTTTCCTGTTACTTTACCACAAGACTATGTAGCGACTGTTGATACTTAATGCATAAACTCTAAAATATTAAATTCAATGATACCTAGAATAATAATGATGGCATTTGTTAAGCACCCAGGTTTCTACAGCTTGATACTACCACCACTTTGGTATGAGGAGAAATTTCTTTGTCTAAATGGCTGAGGGTTAAAATGCTTCATGCATGTTTAAATGTCCAACAGTGATATAGTCTGTGGGTAGCCCAAATCTGGTCCAGCCCCAAATAATTTATAGGAACTACTCCGTCCCTCTCCCAGGTGAGGCTACTTTGTTCGAAGTCCTGTTGTAGCTGTACTGGGGCCTCTTTAAAAGCTACAATCCTTTTGCGTCCATCTCAACTAGACTACGAATAGGAGTTGAAGAGGCGCAGATTTCCTTGTTTGGGCTTTCAGCATGTTCCTTATTTGTAGGTTTGTACTAAAATCAATCCAAAGGACCAAACTGCTTTGTGGTCTTTAAAGTACCTGCGGGAGGAGAGAGGATGGCTTGTATTCATTCAGTCGTATTTACTGAGTGCTTAGTGTGTGCACAGCACTGTACTAAGCACTTGGGACAGTACAATGAAACAGAGTTGGTAGTCGGGAACATTTGAGGAAAGAAACCCCATTCCTCACAGCCTTCCCGTCTCCCCTCTACGCTCATATTCAACAGGAGGAGGCCTCAGGAGTTTCGAATTAGGTCCAATTAGTAAGTTCAGGCCAGGCTCCCAAAGGGATGTGTCTGCTACCCTCCAAAACCAAGTGTTTAGTACAGTGCTCTTCACACAGTAAGTGTTCAGTAAATATGACTGAATGAATACAAGCCATCCTCTCTCCTCCCTCAGGTAGTTTAAAGACCACAAAGCAGTTTGGATTACCCTAAGTCACCTCGCCCCCTCCTCCCTTCTCTCCGTCTCCATCCCAGCCCGCACCCTCCACTCCTCTGCCACCGCTAACCTCCTCACTGTGCTTCCTTCTCGCCTGTCCCGCCGTCGACCCCCGGCCCACGTCCTCCCCCTGGCCCGGAACGCCCTCCCTCCGCACATCCTCCAAGCTAGCTCTCTTCCTCCCTTCAAAGCCCTTCTGAGAGCTCACCTCCTCCAGGAGGCCTTCCCAGACTGAGCCCCCCTTTTCCTCTGCTCCTCCTCCGCTCCCCATCGCCCCTACTCCCTCCCTCTGCTCTACCCCCTTCCCCGCCCCACAGCACTTGTGTATATTTGTACGTATTTATTATTTTATTTTAGTAATGATGTGCCTATCTCTAATTCTAATTTTTTTTTTATTGCTTTTGATGCCTGTCTACTTGTTTTGTTGTCTGTCTCCCCCTTCTAGACTGTGAGCCCACTGTTGGGTAGGGGCTGTCTCTGTTGCCGAATTGTACTTTCCAAGCACTTAGTACAGTGCTCCGCACACAGTCAGCGCTCAATAAATATGATTGATTGAATGAATGAATGAATATATAAATAAATAACCACGTGGAACCAAATAGACTCCCATCTCCCAGCTGCCTATGCAGTACCCAAAAGGAGATGGAAGGGCAGGGGGGAGGTTGCATCTAGGAAAACTGCATCAGTTATGTGAAACTGTTATTTTTCAGTTATTGTTCCCCCTCCTTCCTCTCCCCCTCCTTACCTCCTTCCCCTCCCCACAGCACCTGTATATATGTTTGTATGTATTTATTACTCTACTTATTTTATTTTGTTAATATGTTTTATTTTGTTGTCTGTCTCCCCCTTCTAGACTGTGAGCCCACTGTTGAGTAGGGACCGTCTCTATATATTGCCAACTTGTACTTCCCAAGTGCTTAGTACAGTGCTCTGAACACAGTAAGCGCTCAATAAATACGATTGCATGAATGAATGAATGAAACAGGCAGCAGTGATGATGATGATGGTATCCATTAAGCGCTTACTATGTTTTAAGCACTGTTCTAAGCGCTGGAAGGGCAGTGCGAGAGGGTGCAGTTGGTGGCTACTAAGGGAGCTTCAAGAAATTTGGCTATGTTGCCAGCACTCGGATGCTTTGTCACATCCATGATTTATTTATTGTATACACGTTCCAATGTTAGGTGATTTTTTTAAAAAACTAGTATTAGTTAAGCACTATGTGCTAGGCACTGTACTAAGCACTAAGGTAGATACGAGATCATCAGGTTGGACACAGTCCCCTGTCCCACCTGGGGCTCGGAGCTTTGATCCCCATTTTCCAGATGAGGTAACAGGCACAGAGAAGTTAAGTGAATTGCCCAAGGTCACTCAGCAGACACGTGGCAGAGCCAGGATCAGAACCCAGGTCCTCTGATTCCCAGGCCCACGCTCTTTCCACGAGGCCACGCTGCTTGGTTATAAACCAGCAGACGCAGGAGTTTACTGCATGTTCTTAAGGATAGGCCATAGTTATTTACATATAAAGTGTGCATAGAATATTTTTTCCCTTTTAATTGATTTGAGGATATGGGAATTACCTCCTAATTTTCTGCGTGGAATTTTAGGCATATATTAATCTACGGTTTTAAAGGAATGAGTGCTGCCATACATGTGCTAAAGATAATGGATTTGTTTACACAAGAAGAATTCAGCAGCCTCAGGACCAAAACAAAAATCAAGTGAGACCAGGTCTCTATTAAAAAACTTCCTTGCCTATAGGATAGATACATAGCACATTTAAGGCAACAGCTTCATTCCTCTAGACCTTTCTACTTTTTCTTAAACTCTACTGTACTTTATTTTAGTGTCTCTCTCAGCTAGTAGATGATAAATTCCTTGAGGGCAAGGACTGTGTGTCTACTATAGTGCACTTTCTCAAACGCTTAGTACAGTGCTCTACAGAGTAAGCGCTCATGACAGTGTGGCATTTGTCATTAAACATTTACCAGGTGCCAAGCACTGTACTAAGCACTGGGTTAGAGACAAGATAATCAGGTCTCAAATGGGGCTCACAGTCTGAATAGGAGGGAGAACAGGTGTTGATCCCCCATTATGTAGATGAGGGGACAGAGGCCCAGAGAAGTGAAGTGACTTGTCCAAGGTCACACAGCAGATAAGTGTCAGAGCCGGGACTAGAACCCAGGTCCTCTGACCCGCAGGCCCATGTTTGTTCCGCTTTTCTACGTACAGTTCTTGCCATCTTTAAGCACTGGTTTCCCAACTTAGCAGTTATTGTTCATTTATAACTTAAGATCCAAGCTGTTGCCTTGGTAAGAGTCACTGGGCTAATCCAGATCTACTGCATTTCAAGTATATGAAGCACCTCAGCTGGTAAGGAAAAAAAAAAATCCCAACAAGTGTGCAAATTCAAGAAAATAGCAAGAATTAAATATAGCCACCTAGCATACCTGTGATCTGGAACTCAGGGCATTAAACATGTCAAAAAATACAAAGCAGGTGAAGGTCATTGTTGTATCTCGAGGTGTTATCACATTGTCCCGTAACTGCCCAAGAGAAAAAATTAAATGACTTCAGCATCGGCATCTAATGAACCACATACCTCTTAAAAATTAACATTTTCTTTTAAGATCACAGAGTTTCACTACCCAGTATTTTTTTGTTTGTTTCAATAAGCTGCTTAATGAGACTGTACAAAGTGAGCAAATCAGGAAGTACTGTCATGTATTATACTGGATTTTAAATGAACTGCTTTTTAAGGAAAATGAAGCAGCTGTATTTCAGAATCTTTCAGGAATGTTAAATTTAGGGCTCCTAGCTTTGAGTGAATTGCAATTCCCTATTCTACTTCCCAGCCTCTTACTACAGTGCAATATACTCAGTAGGTATCTAATAAATATAATACTAATAATAATTATTATTATGGTATTTGTTAAGTGCTTAGTATGTGCCAAGCACTGTTCTAAGCACTTGGATAGATATACAGTCCCTGTCCCATATGGGGCTCACAGTCTCAGTCCCCATTTTACAGATGAGGTAACGGAGGCACAGAAAAGTTAAATGACTTACCCAAGGTCACACAGCAGACAAGTGTATCATAAGTCCACAGTATTTACTGAGTGCTTATTGCATACAGAGCACTGTACTAAGTGCCTGGGAGAGTACACCACAACAACGTAACAGACACGATCCCTGCCCACAATGAGCTTTAGTAGTCATTACTATTACCATTTTGCTTCTCCCAGGAAGAATATTTACATCTTGAAGAGAAAGAAGGGACATCCTTCAGAGAGGACCAGAAATGTTAGCTTAAGATTGTTTTTAAAAACCGAGTTTGAAGTACGAAGGTCCCTTTCAGCCTCGCTCCTACAGAGGACAGGGCACTACCAAGCAATGGGCTAGTTCACCATTTCAAGCCAGGCTCAGAATGCTACAGCTCGTATATGACCAACACTTCATCAAAATGAATTTGGGAAGCTCTTGCCAATTTCCCATACCTCTCGCCAGAAGACAAACAAAGTTCCACATACAATGATTACTGACGAAACCAATATTTTAATAATTAAGTTTTTGGTCAAAATGCTGTCTTTCCAGTTCCGTGGAGGTTTCCGAATGACATCTTTATCCACAGGTTCTACTCCAAGGCTTGAAAATCAAGAAGAGAGAAACATGAATTTTAGGAATTTTAGGAGTCCGATTTACTACCTACACACACTTTTTTCAGAGTGGTGTTCCATAAAGAAGCATTTCTACTATTCACAGCTTGCACCACTAAAACTCCATTATCACTGCTGACCTTACAGGACTAAGATTACAAATTGGTAACAATAGACCCTCCATTTAAAAGAGAAGCAGCATGGCTTAGTGGAAGGAGCACGGGCTTGGGAGTTAGAGGTTGTGGGTTCTAATCCCCGCTCTGCCACTTATCAGCTGTGTGACTTTGGGTGAGTCACTTCACTTCTCTGTGCCTCAGTGACCTCATCTGTAAAATGGGGATTAAGACTGAGCCCGACATGGGACAAGCTGAGTGCTTAGTACAGTGCTCTGCACACAGTAAGCACTCAACAGAGAAGCAGCGTGGCTCAGTGGAAAGAGCATGGACTTTGGAGTCAGAGGTCATGGGTTCAAATCCCAGCTCCACCACATGTCTGCTGTGTGACCCTAGGCAAGTCACAACTTCTCTGGGCCTCAGTTCCCTCATCTGTAAAATGGGGATTAAGACTGTGAGCCCCACGTGGAACAACCTGATCACCTGGTATCCCCCCAAGTGCTTAGAACAGTGCTTTGCACATAGTAAGCACTTAACAAATGCCATTATTATTAATAAATATGGTTGAATGAATGAATTACCTTGTATCTACCTCAGTGCTTAGAACAGTGCTTGGCACATAGTAAGCGCTTAACAAATATTATTATTATTATTATTATTATTATTATTATTATTATTATTGAAAAGGATAGGCCCAGAGCAGGTTTTAACTTCAAAGGGTCTAGCATCGCTGCTGGGGGCAATCTTGACCTGGGAGAATTTATACTAGTTTTTTTATGGTATTTATTAAGTGCTTACTATATGCAAAGCACTGTTCTAAGCACTGGGGAAGTTACAAGGTGATCAGGTTGTCCCACGGGAGGCTCACTGTCTTAATCCCCATTTACAGATGAGGTAACTGAGGCCCAGAGAAGTTCAGTGCCTTGCCCAAAGTCACCCAGCTGACAATTGGCGGAGCCGGGATTTGAACCCATGACCTCCGACTCCAAAGCCCGGGCTCTTTCCACTGAGCCACGCTGCTTCTCTACTAGTTCCTCCTTGAGCCTCAAGGCCAGGCCCTACGGTTTCCAAACTCTCCGGTCCCTGGCTGCTTGCTTTCCATCACCAGATCAGAAAGCTCCACACCATCATCATCATCAATCGTATTTATTGAGCGCTTACTGTGTGCAGAGCACTGTACTAAGTGCTTGGGAAGTACAAGTTGGCAACATATAGAGACAGTCATCATCAATCGTATTTATTGAGCGCTTACTGTGTGCAGAGCACTGTACTAAGAGCTTGGGAAGTACAAGTTGGCAACATATAGAGACAGTGCCTACCCAACAGTGGGCTCACAGTCTAAAAGGGGGAGACAGAGAACAAAACCAAACATACTAACAAAATAAAATAAATAGAATAAACACCCCACAGCTTAGTAGCCATCCCTAAGTCCTCCCCTCCCCTCTGGCCTCTGCCGGGAAGGAGCCCTGAGAAGCTAGCCAAGGTCCTATATGAAGGCAGTCCATCTTCAACTTTTCCGTGAAGTAGGCACGGAGAAAAATTCTAGACATGTTACAGATGGAGAAACTGGGACCATCCCACCCCCAGTTTATAATAATAATAATAACAATGGTATTTGTTAAGCGCTTACTATGTGCAAAGCACTGTTCTAAGCACTGGGGGGATACAAGGTGATCAGGTTGTCCCACGGGGGGCTCACAGTCTTAATCCCCATTTTACAGATCAGGGAACTGAAGCACAGAGAAGAAGTGACTTGCCCAAAGTCGGAGCCGGGATTCATCATCAATCGTATTTACTGAGCGCTTACTGTGTGCAGAGCACTGTACTAAGCGCTTGGGAAGTACAAGTTGGCAACATATAGAGACGGTCCCTACCCAACAGTGGGCTCACAGTCTAAAAGACTTTTCTAAAAGACACGGGATTTGAACCCGTGTCCTCTGACTCCAAAGCCCGGGCTTTTTCCACTGAGCCACGCTGCTTCTCTATCATTTATCATTTTGCTGGTGTCTCTCCCAGGTGTTTAAACCCAGAGTTTTTTCCAACTGAGAGCCACGGCAAGAGGCAGGCTGTTTTCTACCTGTTTTGTCAGTTTAGGACACGGTCCCGAAGCAGGTAACTGGTACTCGGCTACAAAAATATTAGCTTTGCCTGCACAGCCTGCTCTCCACTAATCAATCGTAGTTATTTATTGAGCGCTTACTGTGTGCAGAGCACTGTACTAAGCGCTTGGGAAGTACAAGTTGGCAACATATAGAGACGGTCCCTACCCATGTTAGGTCTGTCCCGACCAGATAGGGATCAAGGAGGACATTTCAAATATTTGAACCAACTCTGTCTCACCTCTGAGCTGGAGGTCCGTCCATGATAATATTTATCCATAAAATCTGCATGGCATTCAGAGGATTAGGAAAATTCATTAATGTTGCCAGTGAGATTAAAGTCAATGCAGCTATACTCCTGTTGAAAGAAAAGGTTAAAAAAAAAAGTCAGCATGGACTATTTATGCAGATAATGAAGATCATTTCTTAAAATTAGACTGGCTAGTACTTTCAAGGCACGACCATACAAGTGTGGGAGTCTTTAAAGTTGACACCTAAGACTGACACAATATAGATCTGATAAAATGATAGGAGACATTTCAGGTTGTGGCAAAACCAATGGTCCAAAATTTCCATTTTATTCTAGAATCCCAGGTGCCAAATTTCAAAGTTCTTCAAAAAAAGTAATCAATACTGATCTATATCCACAGAATTAACATTCTTTAAAAATAATTATGAAAATACTGCATTCTTTTTGATGAAGTGAGCATACCAGAGAACTGCTTACTATGCCAATTTATTTTTAATTAACAGGCATTCTATTAGGTTAAAAAGAAGGAGTAAGAAGAAAATTAACAGAATCATTAGGAAACAACTTCAAAATTGTCTCCTGAAAAATCAACTGTGCTTTTACAGATGCTACTTATTAAAACCCACAGGGACATAACCCTGAGTAAATACATCAAAACCATCCCGAACTTTAACTCTGTAGTGTAATGAGAAGATCGACACTGCCAGTGACAACACAAACTTACGTGCTCAGTTGGAATCTAACGAAGTTTTTGATGTTATTATAAATCCCTTTACCTTCTTCAATTGCTGACCTAGAACATGAAGAATAAATGCAAAGTGAAAAATAGCATTTCACAAAGGGAAAGGCATGCTAAGGTCATGGTTCAAAGGTCATGGGTTCAAATCCTGGCTCCACCACTTAGCTGTGTGACTTTGGGCAAGTCACTTAACTTCTCTGTGCCTCAGTACCTCCTCTGTAAAATGGGAATTAAGAGTGTGAGCCCCATGTGGGGCAACCCGATCACCTTGTAACCTCCCCAGCGCTTAGAACAGTGCTTTGCACATAGTAAGCGCTTAATAAATGCCATCATCATTATTATTATGCTAAGAATTAACGGATTTTCATCCAACCAGATCTGAAGGCTTACAGATATCACTGAAAGTGAACTTCTAAAAGCTCTCTTCGTCACTTGGGAAATTAGTGCAATTACAACCAGGCATCTTGCTCAGCTCCATCAATTACACAACATTTCAAATCTCTCTATCAAGACTAATCAGACTTACAAAATGAAAACACATTTTACCTGAAAGTCAGAAACTCTGCTCGCCCGATAAAGACTTAATTTATAACCTTTAAGTGACAAGCTCCTTTGATCCCTTAAAATGAGGGGCTAGCTTTTTTTTTTCCTGGATACTGAAGGCCTAAATCAAATCTCACCCTTTAGGACTAAGTCCATATAGGGGGGCTATTGATATGTTTGCAGTCAGGGGGTTTTAAATTAGTAAAAGAATGAGCTATGCCTTATTAAATGGTGATTGGTTTTGCAGATTTATTCTGCACAATTCATGAATTTGCATGCCGTATTCCCCCAACCCAATCTTACTTTTTTTTCAGTAAATTAAAAGTCGTAAAATGGGAACAGGAACTGCACCAGCTGGCCTACAAATCATTTGAGTGCTTTTTCTCCAAGTATTCTTTTCCTTTCCAAATTGAAATTACATCACAGCCTAGGAGTCAGCTTACAACTGCTTATTTTTCACATAGATTTAGGGAAATATTAAATTTCAAGGTGATTTAGTCTTAAGCCTCTCAAAAGCAGCCTAAGTAAGCTTATATGGGTATAGAGCAAAGCAACCAAGGGCATGTAACATAACCATTTATTGATAATGATCATGGTGAATTAATTATGGGTCTGTCCACTGAAAAGTGCATGGCCTAATGAAAAGATCACGGGCCTAAGAGTCACAGGTCCTGGGTTCTAATCCCAGCTCAGCCACTTGTCAGCTGTGTGATCCCGGGCAAGTCACAACTTCTTTGTGCCTCAGTTACCTCACCGGTAAATGGGGATTACATCCTTCTCCCTCTGATTTAGACTGTGAGCCTCACATGGAACAAGGACCGTGTCCATATCCAACCTGATTATCCTGTACCTACCTCAGTGCTTAATACAATGCCTGGCACACAGTAATTGCTTGAGAACCATTAAAAGAGCTAAAAGCTATTTTGATTAATGATAAAGACTCCGGATATTATATAACAAATTTTTCCTGATCTAGTAGAGTGATGATTACTTTAAAACCTAGATTTCTCTGGCAGAACACAAAATAGCACCTCATACTGTCTTGCATTAGTGTTCACCTGCAATGTTTTTTTTTACACCTACATTGTTCAAACGGCTTACATTATTGTTTGAAAATCATCATCCACGAGGATCATATCAGCTGCCTCCTTACAAACATCTGTCCCAGTCTGTCCCATTGCTACTCCAATATCTGCAGCCTTCAGTGCAACAGCATCATTCACTCCATCTCCTGTCATAGCTACAACTGAACCATTATTTTGTAGAGACTAAAACAAAAACAAAAAAAAACAAGGAAAAAACTGGCAAAGACATTCTTACACTACCGGGTGGACAAAGGACACATTCTCCTATGTTTTTCTCGCTACACTGAAGATTGCCAAATACAGGTGATGCCTGTCATGCCATGAAAACTACTTTAAGTAGAACACACTATTGTAGGTACTCATGGGTCTTTCAATTTTGTAGCTTTCTCCTACCTTAATTCATTTTAGGACAAGGGTAGGGGCCATGAACTCTTTGGTACTTTCCCCAAACACTTAGTGCACTGATTGGCATAGAATAAATGCTCAGTAAATACAATCGATTGACGCATTGCTTAGCACAGAATAAATGCTCAGTAAATATGATTGAGGCATTGCTTAGCATAGAATAAATGCTTAGCAAATATGACTGATTGATGCAGTATAGTTTCTACAGTTTCCTACAGGCTGAAAAGCAATATAAAGAATACACAATTCCAGGAGACTGGCTGGGGTTTCCTTCTTTATCTTTCCTTTTCTGCCTTCCCTGCTGCATCTCATCCCTCTTCAGTTTGGTGACACCTGGCATTTCATTTGCTGCTTTGAGGCACAGGAAACGGTCAAACTCCTATTTCTCAAATCTGATTTCATTTGTCCACGTTCCACGCTTTTACTTGGAACTTAAGTTTGAAAATGTGGCAATGTAAAGGAACTTAAACGAATACCTGAGTTTCCATTCTGGAACGAAAGGCAAGGGGATGACAAAGTGCTACAAGTTTCAGCCTTGTTGTACAGTGACGAAACCAAACTCTTGGCCCCATAGAGCTGGAGGCAGAGCAAGAGGTTGGCGAGGAGCAGCAGCTCCACAAGGGTAATGGGATTTCCCTCAATTGGTATCCCCTTTCCTCCCCTCCTGCCCCCATCTACTACTAACTACATGGCTACTTCCCACCCAGAGACACAACTGGTGTGTGTCATCACCCCAAATGAGTGACTGCAAGGGAAACAACAGGTTTATCAATTCCTGTAGAATTCATCTTGCCTTAAAGTACCCACCTTGATAATCTTCAATTTATGCCTTGGGCTGGCTCTATAAAAAACCGCGACCTGGGGACAAAGGTAGAAAATGCTAAAAATGCAAGTGTGAAAAGAAAGCAGTTAAACACTACATAATATGAAGCTTTATAAATTAAAGTCCACCCAACAGAGTTAGTCCTTTAGGAGCTACAAAAGTAAACACATCAGTCTTTAGTTAATTCGGAATTGGAGCAGCTAATCAAGTATAAATAGATATTTTTCTAAGACATCCACTGTCACGCGGACCTCTTTGTTTTTCCAGGAATCATATCGTTAGAAAGTCATCTAGACCACGGTTATTTAATGTTTAGGTTGGGAGGCAAAGGGCGTGCACTGGGAAGAGAGGCGATGGGCCGGAGCCAGGACAGAGAAGAGAGGTCATCTGCAGCGATTTTCACTTCCAGAAGCCTATAAGGTATCTTTTCTAAGTGTGGAAGCTCACATCATCAAACCCGCTCGAAAAATAAATAAATAAATGAAATGGGGAGGAAACTCCTTGGAAAACAGTCATCCGCAGAACCAACGGCCCGCAAACATAGAGAAGTGGTGGGGAGTGTTCATAAACTGCCCCTGATTCATGTTCACAGAAAAGAATTGTAGGCCAAGGAAAGAGACCTAACAGGCTGCATTGTCTAGCCCATTTTCTGGTTTCTAAGTAGGGCAGCACTTTGGTTTTGGGCCCTTTAATTTCTAGTCCAGATAATGACCTTAATTTTTTTTAAAAAAAATCAACCTCTGGCATTAGGCTTTGGATACTTTTATCCGTGCCATATTTTGTATGTTTCATCAGACTAATGCCGGTCATATCAAACATTTACACATTTTTAGTTACCTATCTTGTACTGGTAGTTCTCCAGGAACAGGGAAGCCACAAATACCGTTGGTAATGTAATTCAATAAAACTAACCCTTATGTTTGCTGAAATTTAAAGCCATTTCTTCTTGTTCTGCCTTCAGGCTAGATGGAGAGTAGTTGCCCACTGATCTCTGAATAATATTCTATCCTGTACTTGAAGACAATTATTATTAATTCCCTACTCATTTTACTCTTCTCAAGTTGTCCAATTCCTCTTTGCTCACTTCTGACTGCCCCAACCCTCTAATTAATCATATTTCTCTTTAGCCCTTATCAGAACTCTGTATTCACTTTGGTGGAGAACTCTGTGAGGAGACAACTGTGACAAAAGATTACCTATTTAACGTTAATCAGAGATAGCCAAACGATGCAACACCAGTGATTCCTCCACTGTACTGCAAAACATTTGAATAAAGTGTTTTACCTTTGAAATGCTCAGAATAATCAGCTCATCCTCACAACTCCCCTGTCTCCAGGGATTCTAGCTCCCTAGACACTGGGAGTATAAATAACCCCAACATATTCCCATCCTTAGAATACCAAAACATAATTTTACTTGGGAATTCAGTTTTTGAAGGGAGAGAAAGTTTGTTTTTATTTCACTTAATGAGGTTTTGAACCACTGTAAAGCTTCATTCATAGAGACTGGTTTATTACCAGCCATGACACTGGTGAGAATGCTCAGCTACCCTTCTGGCATTTGAATACACACTCCCTTCCTGTAATACCAAATTAACTGGCATATTTCCATTTCACCTTTCATTTGATGTAAGATTTTGGCATTTCAAAGCTTTTGATGGTAATTTTGAAAAAGCTTTGGCTTTCAGGACTGAACATCTTTCCAAAAGATTTCCTGTCAGTCTGCCATCCTTAAAAAAAAATCCAAAAATGTTTAAATGTTTGATATAACTGACAGTCTGATGAAACATACAAAATATGGCACGGATCAAAGTATCCAAAGCCTAACGCCAGAGGTTGATTTAAAAAAAAAAAAATTAAGGTCATTACCTAGACTAGAAATTAAAGGGCCCAAAACCAAAGGCCTGAAAAATTTACCCCAAAAATGTTCATTCATAAGCAACAATGGATTAATAAACTATGAAACAGCCTGCCCACAGCATTGATGGTGTACTATTTACAACAATTCCATTAAGTCAGAGAGCAGCCTTGGCAATTCGCTTTTTATCTTTGAACTTCCACTCCCCATTTGAAAAATGGGGATAAAGAGGAGATGTGGACTCGTGAATAAAAGCCAAAGTGGCTCCTGCCTATCAGGAACAGAATCTGATTGCAGCACCTGTGGAAAATATTTCAGGAAAAAGTTGGAATCTGGAAATGAAGTGGGTACCAAAACCACAGTTGAATTTCAGTTTGGAGAAACAGCAGCTACAGCATTTAAAAGAGCAGGAACCAGAGTAGGTGGCAGAGCCTGGAACCATTTTTTCTTGGTAATGGAATCCCGGTGACATCCAGTCACAGAGATGGAAGAGAGGAAAAAGAGGAATGGCAGGATTTGGGAGTGGGGGGAGTAATAGGGAAAAGAGGAAGGAAGAAAGTACAACTACAGAAGGGACCAACAGAAGAGGTGCCCAGAATGAAAGGATTCCCATAAGGTATCAGGAGAAACAGAGGAAAAGATAACCCAAAGAGAGATTGAAAAGAGGACGACACAACCATTTTAAGAACAGTGCTTTGCACATAGTAAGCACTTAATAAATGTCATTATTATTACTATTAAAAGGACAACTCAAATCAGCAGACATTTCAAAGTCAGCAAGTGCCCTATAGGAATTTAATTAAGGGGAGTCAGACTCCAACAAGCTATTTTTTCGCAGCTATTTGGATGCCAGTTATCGTAGTTCTAGAACAGTGCTTGGCACATGGTAAGTGCTTAGTAGATACCATAATTATTATTATTATTCTAGGAGTGGATAAATTCTTTTTTTGGAAGAAATATCTGCATCAAAATGTGAAATCCTGGCTGGAGTGATACAATCAAGTCAGGCAAGGTCAATGGCAGGTCGCATTTTAGAAATGAAACGGATGCCGGAATATATAGTTATATTTCAAATTTGATGATTGTATTACTGATAAGAGTTTATGCAAGTGGCTGAAAAGACCAATGCACCAACAGTCCCCTTCAATAATATGGCCCTTAAAAGATTTTCCTTGAAAATAGCCACTGACCCAGGAACTGGACACATTTGAAGTACAGCCGAGGTAATATATATGTGAAGGGAGAACTGTGCCAAAGGGAAGCTGAGAAATGCCAGCATCTGGGAGCAGGAGCAGGACTCTAACCTTTAATTTGAAGGCAAAAGAGAAGTCAGGTGAAAATACTGTACTAATAACTTTTGTCCAATGATGGATTTTCTTTAAACCGCTCCATAAATCACTCACATTTGTGCCAATTTAAGCAATGTCCTTGGACTGAGTAGAAGCTCAACTGCATTCTTTGCCTGTTCCAGTCTTAACCAGAAATGCCAAACACAACATGACCTGGGTGGAAGGCAAGATGCATCAGGAATGAAGCTGAAAGCTCTAAAAGTACTTTCAAATAGAGTTTGGGAGAGGGAGAGGAAGGAGAAAGTCCAAAGTATGGAAAGGAGGAGTTCAAGTGCCTTGAAGGTAGTGTTAACTTCTTATAGAATCCATTCCTAGAGTATCTAAAGGGTGATTTTAAAAACTAATCGTATTTAGTCAATGCTTTTTTTCATTTTGAACGTAAATTAATTCTAGGCAAATTCATCGAAGATATGATTAGATGGTATCCTACATAAGCAACCCAGCCAATTCTGGGTTCTACAGGGCCTAATGATTTATACTATGGATTACCCATAGTCTCTTCTTCACCTTCCCCTGTGACTGACTGATTAAAAGCTGTCTTCCACCTACACACTGGCCAGAATCTGTCATGCTCCAAGCTCAGAAGAGTAGGTTAAAAAGAGACACAGTGGGAATGAGAAAATTTTGTTACATAATGGGTTTACTATTCAAACTTGTAGCCCAAACTAATTTAACATGTGTTCCCTTCCTTCTTTGCTCACTGATGACCATCTCCCCTGCTACTCTCCAGACCCTTCCCACTTCAGCCCCATTTTCAACTCTATCCTTCCCAGCAGTACCTTAAGAGGAAATCACTTTTCTGCTTTCTATCCCCTCAATCCTTCATTCTATCCATTTGAGAATCCTCAAATTCTATCCCCTCTATCTGTGTTTCTGACCCCCTCCCTTCTCACCTTATCATTCATTCAATCGTATTTATTGAGTGCTTACTGTGTGCAGAGCACTGTGCTAAGCGCTTGGGAAGTACAGGTCGGCAACCTATAGAGACGGTCCCTACCCAACAACGGGCTCACAGTCTAGAAGGGGGAGACAGACAACAAAACATGTAGACAGGTGTCAAAATTGTCAGAACAAATAGAATTAAAGCTTTATGCACATCATTAATGAAATAAATAGAATAGTAAATATCTACAAGTAAAACAGAGTAATAAATCTGTACAAATATATACAAGTGCTGTGGGGAGGAGAAGGAGGTAGGGCAGAGGGGATGGGGAGGAGGAGAGGAAAAAGGGGGCTCAGTGTGGGAAGGCCTCCTGGAGGAGGTGAGCTCTTAGTAGGGCTTTGAAGGGAGGAAGAGAGCTAGCTTGGTGGATGCGTGGAGGGAGGGCATTACAGGCCAGGGGATGGACGTGGGCCGGGGCTCGATGGCAGGACAGGCAAGAACGAGGTACAATGAGGAGATTAGCGGCAGAGGAGCGGAGGGTGCGGGCTGGGCTGGAGAAGGAGAGAAGGGAGGTGAGGTAGGAGAGGGCGAGGGGATGGACAGCCTTGAAGCCGAGAGTGAGGAGTTTTTGCTTGATGCTTAGGTTGACAGGCAGCTACTGGAGATTTTTGAGGAGGGGAGTAACATGCCCAGAACGTTTCTGCACAACGATAATCCTGGCAGCAGAGTTAAGTATAGACTGAAGTGGGGACAGACAGGAGGATGGGAGATCGGAGAGGAGGCTGCTGGAGTAATCCAGTCGGGATAGGATGAGAGATTGAACCAGCAAGGTAGCGGTTTGGATGGAGAGGAAAGGGCGGATCTTGGTAATGTTGTGGAGGTGAGACCTGCAGGTTTGAGTGACAGATTGGATGTGTGGGGAGACAAAATGATTGTCCCCTCCCTGACCACCACCTTCAAACTGCTCACTTTCAAATGGCTCCCTCCCCCACTGCTTTCCAATATACCCATGCATTCCCAACTTAAAAAAGAAAAGAGACTCTCTGACTCTAAAGCACCCTCCAATTATTGCCCTAGCTCCCTCCTACTACTCCTCTCCCAATACATTGTCTCCAATTTTTATGATGCTTTTTAAGCATTTAGTACAGTGCCTAGAGCAAAGTAAATATAAAATAATCTGGTTGGTCAGAGCCCCTGTCCCACATGGGACTCCCATTCTAAATCAGAGAGAGCAGGATTTAATCCCCACTTTACAAGATGGGGTAATTGAGGATGAGAGAAGTGACTTGCCTAAGGCCACAAAGCAGACAAATGACAGAGCTGGAATTTGAACCCAAATATCCTGATTCTCAGGCTTGTGCTCCTTCAGTAGGCCACACTGCTTCCCCTTCCTCTCCTCCAATCCTCTTCTGGACCCCACACAATCTGGATTCCTCCCCTCTCCGCTCCACAGAAACACCCCTTTTTAAAGTCACCAGTGACCACCTTCTGGCCAAATCCAAAGGCCAGATTTGGATTTTGGATTTATTATGGATATTATTTAGTATCCATAATAAATAAATAATAATAATGATGGTATTTGTTAAGTGCTTACTATGTGCCAAGCACTGTTCTAAGCACTGGGGTAGATACAAGGAAACCCTTCCCAACCTATCTAGTGCCTTTGACACTGTGGGCCACCGCCGTCTCCTGGAAACATGGCCCAGTGGAAAATGCGTATCCCTAGGACCTGGGTTCTAATCCTGCCTCTGCCAGTTGACTGCTGTGTGACTTTGAGGAAGTCAATTACCTTCTCTGTGTCTGTGTCCTCATCTGTAAAATAGCGATTCAGTGCTTATCCTTCCTCCTTCTTAGACAGTGAGCCCAATGTGGGATGGGAACTATGTCCCACAGTTAACCCCAGGACTTAGGACAGTGCTTGACACACAGTACGCACTTAAAATACTACTACTACTTGTAGTAATAATAATAATATTAACAATAATAATAATCAATGAACACTATCCAACTTTGGCTTCACCAACACCACCCTCTCCTAGTTCTCTTCCTCTCTGTCTCTGGCTCCTCCTCTGCCTCTCCCCCTCTTAACGGTGGAGGTGTTTCAAGACTCAATTCTGGGTCCCCCCTTTATTCTCCATCTACATGCACTCCCTTGGAGGACTTATGTGCTCCCATGACTTCAGTTACTGTCTCTAAGCAGATGATTCCCCAATCAGCATGGTTCAGTGGAAAAGAGCATGGGATTGGGAGTCAGAGGTCATGGGTTCAAATCCCAGCTGAGCCAGTTGTCAGCTGTGTGACTTTGGGCAAGTCACTTCACTTCTCTGTGCCTCAGTTACTTCATCTGTAAAATGGGGATTAGGACTGTGAGCCCCCCGTGGGACAACCTGATCACACTGTAACCTCCCCAGTGCTTAGAACAGTGCTTTGCACATAGTAAGCACTTAATAAATGCCATTATTATTATTATTATTGTTCTGACCCCTCTCCTTCTCTGCCTTCAGGACATCTCTTGGATGCAGCGTGGCTCAGGGGAAAGAGCCCGGGCTGTGGAGTCAGAGGTCATGGGTTCAAACCCCGGCTCCGCCAATTGTCCGCTGTGTGACTTTGGGCAAGTCACTTCACTTCTCTGTGCCTCAGTTCCCTCATCTGTAAAATGGGGATGAAGACTGTGAGCCCCCCATGGGACAACGCGATCACCTTGTAACCTCCCCAGCACTTAGAACAGTGCTTTGCTCATAGTAAGCGCTTAATAAATTCCATTATTATTTATTATTATTATGTCCCATTGACACCTTACACTTAACACGTCCCAAATAGAACTCATCCTCTCCTAATTCAAAGTCTTTCCTCCCCCGGTAGACAGCACCACTATCCTCCCCGTCATACAGCCCATAACTTTGGCATTACCCTCAACTCATCTCTCATTCAATCCGCACATTCTGTCACAAGATCCTGTCAGTTCTACCTTCACAGCATCTCTAGAACCAGCCCTTTCCTCTCCATTCGTACTGCTTTCACACTGATCCAAGCATTCGTCATATCAAGAGAAGCAGAATGGTCTAGTAGGTAAAGCCAAAGTCAGAAGACCTGGGCCTAATCCCGGTTCTGCCGTTTGTCAGCCGTGTGACCTTGGGTAAGTCACTTAACTTCTCTGTGACTTAGTTATCTCATCTGCAAAATGGGGATTAAGACAGTGAGGACCCAGTCCAGATTCCTCTTGGGCAACCTGATTATTTTGTAACTACCCGAGCACTCAGTAATAATAATAATCATCATCAATTGTATTTATTGAGCGCTTACTGTGTGCAGAGCACTGTACTAAGTGCTTGGGAAGTACAAGTTGGCAACATGAGAGACAGTCCCTACCCAACAGTGGGCTCACGGTCTAAAGGGGGGTGACAGAGAACAAAACCAAACATACTAACAAAATAAAATAAATAGAATAAACACCCCACAGCTTAGTGGCCTGCTTCCAACCCATCCCTAAGTCCTCCCCTCCCCTCTGGCCTCTGCCGGGAAGGAGTCCTGAGAAGCTAGCCAAGGTCCTATATGAAGGCAGTCCATCTTCAACTTTTCTGTGAAGTAGGCACGAAGAAAAATTCTAGACATGTTACAGATGGAGAAACTGGGACCATCCCACCTCCAGTTTATAATAATAATAATAACAATGGTATTTGTTAAGCGCTTACTATGTGCAAAGCACTGGGGGGATACAAGGTGATCAGGTTGTCCCACGTGGGGCTCACAGTCTTAATCCCCATTTTACAGAAATAATGGCATTTGTTAAGTGCTTACTTTGTTCAAGGTACTGTTCTAAGCGCTGGGGAGGATACAAGTGATCAGGTTGTCCCAGGTGGGGTTCACAGTCTTAATCCCCATTTTACAAACGAGGTAACTGAGGCCCAGAGAAGTGAAGTGACTTGCCCCAAGTCATACAGCTGACAAGCGGCGGAGCGGGATTAGAACCCACGACCTCTGGCTCTTTCCACTGAGCCACGCTACAGTTCCTGGCACATAGTAACTGCTTAACAAAGCCATTGGCGGGGGAGAGGGAAGGGGGAGAGAGAAACAAGACTACTGCATCAGCCATCTCACTAACCTCCCTGACGCTTGCTCCTCTTCAGTTCATACTTCACCCCGCTGCCCAGACCATTTTTCTATCAATCAATCAATCGTATTTATTGAGCGCTTACTATGTGCAGAGCACTGTACTAAGCGCTTGGGAAGTACAAATTGGCATCACATAGAGACAGTCCCTACCCAACAGTGGGCTCACAGTCTAAAAGGGGGAGACAGAGAACAGAACCAAACATACCAACAAAATAAAATAAGTATTTTCTATGAAAATACTTTTCTATGAAAATATTTTCTATGAAAATAAAAGTTCAATTCATGTCTTGCCAATCCTCAGACACTTCCAATGTTTGCCCATTCACCTCCGCATCAAACAGAAGCACCTTACCAGGCAGTAAGCTCTCTCCCTATTTTACAAGTGCAACCTCGTCTGCACACTTCACTTCTCTACTGCCAACTTACTAACTATAATAATAATAATAATAATGGTATTTATTAAGCGCTTACTATGTGCAAAGCACTGTTCTAAGCGCTAGGGAGATTACAAGGTGACCAGGTTGTCCCATGGGGGGCTCACAGTCTTAATCCCCATTTTCCAGATGAGGTAACTGAGGCACAGAGAAGTGAAGTGATTCGTGGAAGCAGCGTGGCTCAGTGGAAAGAGCCCGGCCTTTGGAGTCGGAGGTCATGGGTTCAAATCCCGGCTCCACCGCTTGTCAGCTGGGTGACTCTGGGCAAGTCATTTCACTTCTCTGGGCCTCAGTGACCTCATCTGTAAAATGGGGATGAAGACTGTGAGCCCCTTGTAACCTCCCCAGCGCTTTGCGCATAGTAAGCGCTTTATAAATGCCATTATTTCCCCCTTCTAGACTGTGAGCCCACTGTTGGGTAGGGACCGTCTCTATATGTTGCCAACTTGTACTTCCCAAGCGCTTAGTACAGTGCTCTGCACACAGTAAGCACTCAATAAATACGATTGATTGATTGATTGCCCAAAGTCACACAGCTGACAATTCTCGGAGCTGGGATTTGAACGCATGACCTCTGACTCCAAAGCCTGGGCTCTTTCCACTGAGCCACGATTTCATCGATCTTGCCACTGACCTTGCCCACATCCTCCCTCTGGCCTGCGACTCCCTCCCCTTATCCATCCAGCAGATCACCACTCTCGACACCTTCAAAGTCCCCTGAAAAAACACATCTCTTCCCAAGCGCTTAGTACAGTGCTCTGCACACAGTAAACACTCAATAAATACGATTGATTGATTGATTGATCTCTAAAATGCCTTCTCTAAGCCTACATTTCCCCATCTCACTCTCCTTTCTGTATCACCAATGCATTTGGATCTGTATCCCCTCAACACCTCATATTTCCCCCCAACCTTCTAAACAGTTGATATTCCCCCAACCTACGTCAGCCCCACAGCTCTAATGTACAAAGTCATTTCCCCCTCTATGTAATGGATTTTAATATCTGCCTCCCCTTCTATACTGAAAGATCCTTGAGACAGGGATTGTATCCACCAACTCCACAGAGAACAAAGTACTGAGCTCTGCAATCAATAGCATTTAAGCACTTACTTTCATTCATTCAATCATATTTATTGAGTGCTTACTGTGTACACAGCACCTTCTAGACTGTGAGCCCACTGTTGGGTAGGGACTGTCTCTATATGATGCCAACTTGTACTTCCCAAGCGCTTAGTACAGTGCTCTGCACACAGTAAGCGCTCAAATACGATTGATTGATTGATTAAGCGCTTGGGAAGTACAAATCGGCAACATATAGAGATGGCCCCTACCCAACAACAGGCTCACAGTCTAGAAGGGGGAGACAGACAACAACACAAAACAAGTGTGTTGTTACTGTGTGCAAAGCACTCTGCTAAGCCCTTAACAAATACCATCATTATTATTACTACAATACAAAGTAAGCTCTTAACACCACTGATTAACACCCACGATCCACTTCTGCTACTATCAATTGTATTTATTGAGCGCTTACTGTGTGCAGAGCAGTGTACTAAGCGCTTACTAAGTTACTACCTAGGGACAGCGATGTAGAGATTACACAGATTATGTGCCTGTAGGAGAGAAAGAGAAGGAATCACAGGAGAATGAACTGGAATCAACAAAAGGATGGGCAAGAGGAGCAAAGAAAGAAAATTAGAGAGGTGTGACAAAGGGCAAGGACTTGGAAGAATTAAGGAGGGGTGTCAAAGTGGGTGCAAAAATTCTTAAAAAAAATTAATTACCCTAATTTTGCCTTATGGTAATGAGATAGCTTGGTCAGTTAGACAAGTAGTCTTCTGATAATAAATGGAACTTAAGTGTGTAATCAATCTATTCTTGCTAGTTCACAGAAAACAGCCAAAGGTAAATAGAATGGAAAAACGATTTTAGGCATATTCAAAAACTACACAGTGATAGGTTTGCAAGAAAACCAATCGAACAACAAGATTCTAGGTAGTTTAACTGGATCATTAATGGGTCTTGAATAGCATATAGTTATTTTTGTTGCATGCAATGTGTCCAATATGGCTGGGGAAGCCATCATTCTTGACCATCCACTGTAAGAATTAAAGGACCCTTCTCACCTCGGTACACTAACAACTTGGGGTCCTATTACAAACAAAGCTTAATAAAACTTAACTGTGGTGTGCAATCATTGCAATAACATCTTTGGGTGACTGGAGTCGTGGGTCATTAGCCAGGTTAGTTTCAGCAAAGTTACATAAGTCTCAGTCCCTATCCTTGAGGATTCTGTGGTCTAAAAGACGACTAAGATATTTGAGGGCAGGGAGCTTGTCAATTAACTCCACTGCACCCTCCCAGGTGGCTCTGCACAGAATAAGCACACAGATACTACTGAAGAACAAAACGCACGATCACGTATTAACGAAGGAATTTGTGAGTAGTTATAAAACAAGAAAATAGCTGAGTGCTGAGGACCAGGATAGTAGAGTAATTCATTAAAGAATGCCTTACAGAAAAGGTGTTTCAGTACAGCACTGAAGGATGGAGAGAGCCCTCCCCCCATATTACCTCCTTCCCTTCCCCACAGCACCTGTATATATGTATATGTTTGTACATATTTATTACTCTATTTATTTTACTTGCACATATCTATTCTATTTATTTTATTTTGTTAGTATGTTTGGTTTTGTTCTCTGTCTCCCCCTTTTAGACTGTGAGCCCACTGCTGGGTAGGGACTGTCTCTATATGTTGCCAATTTGGACTACCCAAGCGCTTAGTACAGTGCTCTGCACATAGTAAGCGCTCAATAAATACGATTGATGATGATGATGAGAGAGTGAGAGACGGACAAAATCTAGTGAAGGCTAGGGAATAGGGTACTCCTCCAGGGTAGGGAAATAGCATTCACAAGGGGTCAGCAACAACCGACTTCTACTTCCCAGGCACTTAGTACAGTGCTCTGCACACAGTAAGCGCTCAATAAATACGATTGAATGAATGAATGAATGAACACAAGTGAGGGGGATAGGAAGAAGGCTTCTTTGGGGAGAGGGAAAAAGCCCAAGGTGGGAGAAGAGGGCCCAGCTGATGGAGAGCCTTAAAACCTGTTGCTTTTGATTTAAAACACAGAGCAAAAGTTAAGGTGTGTGTGAAGCAGGGGGAGGGGAGAAGGGCAGCAGTGATGAGGTACGCTGTTTGGCATCTTCAAAGAGAATTTGGCAGTTGCACATAAGAGACTGAAGACTGGAGAGGTTGGAAATAGGGTGACAATGTATAAAGGCTGCTATTAACCCAGTTGGGAAGTGACTCAAATTTCTACCAGGAAGTAATAAATAATAATGATGGCATTTATTAAGCGCTTACTATGTGCAAAGCACTGTTCTAAGCGCTGGAGAGGTTACAAAGTGATCAGGTTGTCCCGGTGGGGGGCGGGGGGCTCACAATCTTAATCCCCATTTTACAGAGGAGGTAACTGAGGCCCAGAGAAGTTAAGTAACTGTGAAGTACAGATGCATGAACTAAGGAACAGCAGAATTTAGAGGCAGAGAAGAGTCGATGACTCCAGAAGTTGTCATCTCATAGGACACAGTGATGGCAAAGATGAAACAGAGGAGGTTTAGTAAGGAAGGAGACATTAATTGAATTTGTTTAATCTATTTAAGCAGTAACTTTAATGTTAACAGTACATGATAACCCATTATGTTCAAAGATTTTTGTTAACCCCACCTTTGGTGCTATTTGTGAAAGCTGCTGAACATCCATTGAATCGACTTCTTCTCCTGAGACTGACTGGGAATTTTTGGAATACAACCCCAGGCGACTGGCTGCAGAGAAAATCAAATAAGCAACAGACTACCTCAGATTTCTTAAATGGAATATGGAAAATTAGCTTTTTTAAAAACAAACAAAAACAAAAAAAACACTTTTCACTCCCCACTGCTTTTTAAAATTCACTTATACTCTTTGAAAAAGACCTCCTGTCACAAAAAGTCATTTTGAGACTTTGAAAATAAGGGCAATTAATGAACTACATAAGGAAAATTAGATTTTTAGATCATGTGACTGCCAAATGATTCGCATTGATTTTGTTTTTCCATTAACAGTATGGTTGTTTTTTCAATCCACTTGAAAAAACTCTATGTACACAAGACTGACTCCAAAAGAATAACCTTTAACTATACCCAATACTGTAGAATTATAGTTAAAAGAAAACTTTTTTAAATGCTAGGAAATGATTCTTGGTTACCAATGGCAACTGCGGTCTCTTGTGAATCTCCAGTAATCATTTTTATTGACACTCCTGAGGCAATCAATGTAGTTACAGCTTCTTTCACACCAGTTCTTGGAGGATCAATGATTCCCACCAGGCCCAGAAAGGTCAGCTGTCCAAGTTCGGGTCCAGAAGCCAAAGCAAGAACTTGATGAGAAATGACAACACCCGAAAAAAACAGAAAAAGAAAGTCAAATATGAGACACACGTATTTAGCAGTTAAAAACATTTATAACACTTAAAAGCTGGATATTACATTCCCCCTCTGCCCCTCAAAAAAGAAAATCAGAATATACATTTACTTACTACTTTTAAAAAAAATAAAATTGAATGTTAGAGTATGCATTGAGTTTTTAGTTGAAAAGACCTTGGAAATTGGCTGCTCAATTCAAAAAGAAGAAAATACAAAGAATTTATGAGAATTGTGCAAGACAAGAAGAAGAGTATATAAAATATAAATAAGTAGATCTCTTCATAAAATCTCTATGGAAAGAAGAGAAGCATGCTGCTTACTGAAAGAGATGACAACTTAAATTGGTTTTGACAACAAAGGATGGATACCAAGAAAAATAAAGTGGCCCTTATTGGGTAGGGACTGTCTCTATCTGCTGCCAAATTGCACTTTCCAAGTGTTTAGTACAGTGCTCTGCACACAGTAAGCGCTCAATAAATACGATTGAATGAATGAATGGTGGAAAGAGCACAGGCTTGGGAGTCAGAGGTCATGGGTTCTACTCCCAGCTCCGCCACTTGTCAGCTGTGTGAATTTGGGCAAGTCACTTAACTTCTCTGTGCCTCAGTCCCCTCATCTGTAAAATGGGGATTAAGACTGTGAGCCCCAAGTGGGGCAACCTGAATACCTTAGCCCCCACCCCCAGCGGTTAGAACAGTCTTTGGAAAATCAATCAATCTTATTTATTGAGCGCTTACTGTGTGCAGAGCACTGTACTAAGCGCTTGGGAAGTACAAGTTGGCAACCTATAGAGACAGTCCCTACCCAACAGTGGGCTCACAGTCTAAAAGGCAAATAGTAAGCGCTTAACAAATATTATTATTATTACTATTACAATATCTTGAAGTAAATGTTCTTTGAAAACTTTAACCGAGGCCTTCTGGAAGTTGGGTTTAGTTGTGCCTCAGAACCAGAGACATAGATCCGGCTAGGAGGCATTTCGGGAACTACTGATGGTCTGGTATGGGACCAACCTTGGCTAAGTGAACCTTGGGTTCACTTCTTGGTAGGCTGAGGGGTGTTCAGCTGAGGTTGAGACCACAGTAGCCATTCTGTGGCAGTTTAGAAACTCTAGCAAACCCCTCCAAGTGGATATCTGGGGTTGGGACGAGACACTTTATTCCTTTCAGTAGATAGAGGTGTATATGAGTCAGAGGTGTTTCAATCCCTCGGGCAGGTCCCAAGGACCTCCAACATAGTAGTTCCTGACATTTTCTAGCACCAAGTTTCAAGGGACTGAGAATATCTAACTTGGAAATCACCTTTAGAAAAAAAAAAACCCACTAATCCTTTACTCTTGTGTGACAAATTATACTTTTCTAGAAGTGATAATAGTAGTCATAATAGTATTTATTAAACACTCACTGGTGGCAAAGTGCAGTTCTAAGCACTGGGAAATACACACATCAATCAATCGTATTTGAGCACTTACTGTGTGCAGAGCACTGTACTAAGCGCTGGGGAAGTACAAGTTGGCAACATATAGAGACGGTCCCTACCCAACAGTGAGCTCACAGTCTAGAGGTAGATGTCTAGAGACACGCATGAGACAGATGTGGCCTCTGGTCCCCAAAGGGCTCACAATTTAAGGAGAAGAGGATGAGGGAAGGTAGGAGGAGGAAGTTGGTGACAGGCAAAAGGAAAGATAAAACAAAAATATAAAAGACAGGGATGATGACTATTTTGTCAAACAGCAGGATTTTAGAGTCCTTGCAGCACAGGTCTTCAGTGACGTAAGTCAGTCACTACAGTGGCCTTCCCAAAGGTCTAAAAGCGAATAAGGTTCTACAGTTATGGAGATAGAATGGCTCCACTTTAATTTGCCAGGGTTAAAGACTTACTCACTGGCTTCTGGAGAGACTATTCTAGAACAGCTGAAGACAGCAGATAATAATAATTATGGTATTAAGCGCTTAGCTTTGACAGAGGAACTTCCAAGGAGTCACTCATAAAACCTTCCCCACGAGATCTCATTTCATTCCTTTCCTCCTAGATTTAAAGCCCCTGATCCGTTTCTTTTAAAAATGAGAAAACCAATTCTGTCTTGGGAGGGAACAGAAAAAACATGAGCATCCACAAAAGATGTGGACCTGAGTGAAAGAGGAAAGAAAACGGCTCACCAATGACTACGATCCTGTGATGATTCTATAGGGAGCACTTATTGGCTCTTTCTACCAAATAGCTATGACAGGCATTTCTATCAATAATTGACATCCTTATAAAAGTTCACTTCTGCATTCATCTTCATTAATTAAAGGTACCAGAGTTCGCATAGCATGGCATTATTCTCGATGGATTTACAATCACAGTATTACAAGTTTTAAATTAGCAATTCACAAATTGAATGTTGTAGAAAGTATGGAGTCAGAACCGCAGGCAACAAGGCTCCAGACAAAGATTTAGGGCTACAACCCTACACCGTTAATGGAGACAAAGAACGGGGGAGAACTGTAAATGGAAGAGGACATAAAACTTGAGGTAGTCTGGGAGAACCGTGAGGGGACAACACACAGAGGCAATAGCAGCCAACCAGCTAAAATTGGCAGGTGGAGTTGATTTGACTTTCAGACTCAGTTTCTCTCTAATAAGACCACCAAGGTCTAAGCAGCCCCTTAAGGGCCGGGATCATGCTGTATCGTACTCTCTCAATTGCTTAGTACAGTGCTCTGTACACAGAAATCACTCAATAAACATGATTGATTATAACCCAAAGGGAAGCTCCAAATGAGTTTTCAGCTACAATAATCTTAGACTTTGGGAAGGACCCTGGTCTCTTCAAGCTGAACAGGAGGGGTAATCCTTCTACTCATGATGTGAGATTCAACAGGAGGTGGGAATTACAGCACAGAACACTGGGCTTGGCATATAGTAAGCACTTAATGATTATGTCAATTAATCATACTGCACACCTACTGTGTGCAGAGCACTATACTACGCTTGGGTGAGTACAATGTTACAGAACAAACATATTCTCTGTTCGCATTATTAGAGCAATGACGGCTCACTGATGTGTTTATGTTGTGAGTGCTGAGATTTTATTTGGGGACTTGGAGGGAAGCAGGTTATAATTCCAAGCATTTCTGGTTTTTCACTACATTTAATAGATTCATCAGCAACTTCAGACGTGCTCCTAAAACTTAATAGGTGTCCTTAGTGCGTAGATGGAAAAATGTTCTCAGCTGGGCCTGACAAGCATAAAATGAACTGAATATACTTACTCCTCACATTCGAGAAACGAGCAAAGCATGCAAGCTAATACAAATCCACGCACTAGCACTTTAACCGGCTTGAATGATGGATGAGCTTTTACCGGCCACAAAGACTCTGGGATGCAGAATCTGCGCAAAGGAACTGATTCATCGTGTTAGTGGTTTGTGAAGCTCCACTTACATTCTCTCACCCTTGCTGGGACACTGGGTGCAAAGTAGGTGGGCAGAGGCATGGCACGCCGAGGAGCGCATGCAATCATTTTACAAAACATAAAAGCTGGTCTGTGCCATCCTGCCTTGGGAAGCCCAAGAGATTAACTACTTTCTAATCAGAAAATACGTCAGTGGGGAGTGGAAGGGACCCCACCTCACCCCACATTCATCCTCTCATCATACAAGAGACTGCAGCATAATGCCCTCCTGGTCTATAAATTCTCCTACCCAGAGACGTTTTTTGTTGTTATTTCAATATACATGTAGTCACCAGAAAGAGTGCAGGCAGAGGAGACACAGGCAACACATCAACCGCGTCGGTTCTACCAGCCCTTCCCATCGCCCTGGTCTTAGTCTTCCTAGCAAAAACTTCCTTTCAATAAAAGTTTTGGCACCAACTGCATTCCAGTTACGAGGGACAAATGATAGTGGATGACAGAGTTGTAGGCTCTGTGAAGAATACTGTGTTTTATGTTTTATTATAAATCGTTTCATCGTGGTGCCAGTTGACTAGCTAGAAAAAATTAAACGTCCTGTTTACGTTTCCGAGAAGTGTTTCTACTGAACAACTCCAGCAGGGAATTTAGCACTCCCTCTGTACGTGGAAAAACACTCTCTTCAGCCCTCTCAGGGCACTTCACTGAAGTGGCATTACCTCTAAGTCCCGCAGAGCCCATGCCGACCTTCTCTTGCTGATACATATCTCTCTGCTGTTGAGTAAGTGCCAAGGTCTGGCCTTTGCTGCTGTAGGTGGTACAGTATCTAATCACGTGTTCGTAAGCACCCTTCATGAAACAAATTTCTGGTTTGTCCTGAGAATGAAAAAAGCATGAGAAATCAAAGTTGGATTTCAGCCAGAATGCCTACGGCAACCCAGGTGAGGCACAAGCTTTTGCATCAGAAGGTGGGTGGAAAGCTAATTCTCTGCTATGACCTGGTCATTTTAGTTTATCTAATCCACATGGCACGATATTCAGGCACTCCATCTGCTGTCTCCACTGAAATGGAGGCACTTTATTACTCCAGTAGTAAAAAAGTAATTCCAGTCAAAGGCCAAAATCATAAATGCTCTAGTGACCTGAAATCCTAGACCTCACAGACCTCATGGATTGTGCTGGAAAGAGCCTAGAAATACTGTGAGTTTCAACCCTTAACCTCAGCAGCATTTAAGATGGGCTGAATCACTTGGGTTCTTGTAAATCTTATAAGAAAGGATATATTGCTGGGGGGGGGCGAAATCACAAACAAGTTCTGCCTCACTGAGAACCAAACATTCTTCCTTTCTACAGCAACAGGAAGAACTGGAAGGCTGAAGAAAAAGAATGTAAAAAACTAATAATAATCAGTGAAGCTTTCCCATTATTCTGAATCACTGGGTGGTGCTTTTTAAACTATCACAGTGAAACAGGCTTTCCATTAGGGTCAGATATGTCTACATCTTGCTCAACAATTGGGTCAAGAGAAGTCAGCTGAAAATTACAGAAGTTTGATGAGATTTCTGAAAGTAAGCCTCAAAAGCACCAACTTCATATAGTAGATTTTAAGATAACAGGCATTTTTCAGTTTTTGTTTTAGCTTCCCACGAGTTTATAATATTCCTTTGAAACCGGACATTGAAGCCAGTTTCTTACTCAACAGTTTCTTGAGGTTTTTCAAAAATTCTGTTTTTCTGCTGCCTTTCCCCCCCACCCCCCCCACCCCCGTTAAAAATGGAAGGATGTTTAGAATTTGGGGGGTTGCATGACAAAGGAAGGGGGAGCAGGAAATAGTACAAATTTTCCAATGTGTGGATGAGAGAAAGAACTGGAAAAAAGCAGGTGGTAAAGAAGAGATATGTTCTCCCTACCTCAAAGAGATGCTCAAGGACAAAATAACAACTAATGTGGAAATGTATCGGAATGACAAAATAACGCTATATAAATTCAAGTTATTTGTTCCTCCCCCCCACACACACACACTCACACTCTCTTCAGTGATTAAAAAGACCATACAGAGAAATGTACATATCAGTTTACCACATGGGAGAGGGCATGGGAATAAGAATTCATTACTGGTAATTTTACTGGGATGACAGTAATCAACCAACATTATTTATTGATTGTGCAGAGCACTGTTGTAGGCACTTGGGAGAGTACAACAGAATTAGCAGACACATTCCCTGCTCCTAATGAGCTCACAGTCTGTGGGGGGGAGGCAGACATTAATATGAAAAATTTACAATAAAGAATTTAAAGATATGTAAGTCAGGGCTGTGGGATTGGGGCAAGTATCAAATGTCCGAAGGTCACAGATCCAAGCGAATAGACGGCACAGAAGGAACAGGTAGCTGGGGAAAAGGGAACTTAATCAGGGAAGGCCTCAAGGAGCAACAAATAGCTGCTCACTTCCCTTTAGACCCTCACAAACACATGACAAAGGTGCAGTATGGGAGCAGGGGTGCCAACTTTTCATTTCAGAGAAGCAGCATGGCTCAGTGGAAAGAGCCCGGGCTTTGGAGTCAGAGGTCACGGGTTCAAATCCTGGCTCCGCCACTCGTCAGCTGTGTGACTTTGGGCAAGTCACTTAGTTCTCTGTGCCTCAGTTCCCTCATCTGTAAAATGGGGATGAAGATTGTGAGTCCCACATGGGACAACCTGATCACCTTGTTTCCCCCCAGTGCTTAGAACAGTGCTTTGCACATAGTAAGCGCTTAACACCACCACTATTATTATTATTATTTGGGCAGGGAACTGGTCTACCAACTCCGTTGTACTGAACTCTCCCAAGAGCTTAGTACAATGCTGTGCACATAACGAACGCTCAATTATGATTGAATAACCATGGGGGCAAGAGTGGGGTGCATCTCCCAGGGGTGCAGGGAAGGGCTCAAGGGACACACACTGTCCCTTCTGCTTCTAGACTGTGAGCCCGCTGTTGGGTAGCGACCGTCTCTATATGTTGCCAACTTGTACTTCCCAAGCGCTTAGTACAGTGCTCTGCACACAATAAGCGCTCAATAAATACGATTGAATGAATGAATGAACATACGATGGTCAGGATTTGGCAAAGAGCCTGTTCACTCCTTGAAGTTGGGGCCAAGAAGAGCCCTGAACTTCCTTCTCTGCTGAGGCTGGGAATGGAAGACAGCCATGGCTCAGAGATGTAACATGGCTCCACCTTCCAGCTGGGTTCTTTCTAATTAAGAAGGGTGGGACAAGCAGTCCAAAAAAGCTGTGAGGACAGAGCTAATAGCCACTCCTCCATAGTCTCAATCTTGGGGGGAGCAGCGACTCTCACTGATCCCCTGCCGCCCCCCCAGCCCCATCCCCAGAGCTGTAACTCCTATTTGGGAGATATATTAGAAGAGGCCTCAGACCAGCCACAATCTCTGTAATCTAATATCGAATGTTAGCTCTAATCTTACAATGTGAGCAGGTGGTAAGTCTGTGGAGAGAAGCAGCAGGAAGGAAGGGAGAGGGAGAAGCATATTGCAGGACTTCCATAGAAATGTGTAGGTGAGTGTGCGCGCAGGGGGCGGGAGGGAAGGAGAACCTGATTCATTAAAAGTTACTCATTATCAACAGGCTTAAATATGCTGTTTAGCATTAAAGCTGGAAACCAGGAGGAGACGCTAGAAGATGATCTGACCCACAAAATGGAAAAATACTCTACTCCAGACACAAGAGTTTGTAAAAGAAAGTTTACCTGTTGTGTTCTATGTACGCACTTCACAGCCATCCATTTTTGCTCTGAGCTAAAGGGATATTCTGCTTTTCTTATATAATCCTGCTGAATTCCATCGAGACCCATCTATGTACGATACAACAGGAATGAGGGTTAAATCTCATTAAGATGCTCCCCCCAATTAAGAGACCGATTACAAACCCCCAATTAAAATGCCAACTTCAACATGCTTGTCTTAAAAGTAGTTATTAAGAATAATAATTTAAGGGCATGAAACACATGCTTGGTATTTCTCTCAAACCCTTGGAATTGGTAAAAAAAATTGGTGACAGTCCTTGAAAAACAACATTTCCAACATCTGAACTTTGTTCCTTTGGAAGAATCATTCAATACAGTAACTTACTATTGATGGCCCATATAAAATACTCCCTTAAAACCACTTAGTAATAAAGGAAACCTTTTTTAAACAAATTGTCCACACTCCCTTTCCTCCACACTTCAAATCTACAAAACCACTTTTCACCCCAACCGCAAAGCTATCCAAGAAAGACAACTTGTCCAAGAGGCATTTCTCCAATCCCCACATCCAAGAACCACCACTGATATATTGGTGCTTTTTTTTGATACGTTATTACTACCTAGTAGCATGTTTTCCTTTTTGTTTTCACTGAAGGCACACTGTGTACACACGTCTCCTCCACTCGACTGCAGGCTCCTCAAGAGCCGTGCTCCCAATGCTTTTAATGCAGTGGTCTGGCACTCCATAGGTGCTCAATAAATACTGAGCCTTATAAACTTAGTTCAACTTAAAGCCACAAATTACAGGTTGGTCAATCACGTGGACAAATGAACATCAGACTGGGTGATGGGTAATGGAAAGGGAGACGGGGAGAACGTCTTTTCAGGTGCAGGTGCCCTGGAAAAGAGCCATGCCTAAAGTTTGGAGCCTTTCCTGAAACTCTGCTCTTCGTAACAGTCGTCTGGTCTAAGAAGCGCATGATCTTGGCACCAACACTTCTCAGTTTTATAAGAGTCACTCAGTGCAGCTGAGCTCAGCTGTTTTTTTGATGTTTAACTCAAAAGCACATCTCATATCTCCCAATCTGATCTAGAAATCAGGGAAAGGAAAGTAAGAGAACTTACTGGGGGTAGACAACACAGCTTTAAAATATTTCCCATTGAAGGAAAGTAAGAGCACTTAGTGGGGGTGGACACCACAGCTTTAAAATATTTCCCATTGCTGTCCTAACAGTGCCTATAATATTTCCACAAAGCTACCATCAGAAATTTTCCAGTTTGCATAATCAACTAACCTAATAATTAATCATTATTTTTTGTTAAGTGCTTACTAGGTGTCAAGCACTGTTCTAAGCACTTGGGTAGACATAAGTTAATCCGGTTGGAT
This sequence comes from Tachyglossus aculeatus, assembly GCF_015852505.1. NCBI lineage: Eukaryota > Metazoa > Chordata > Mammalia > Monotremata > Tachyglossidae > Tachyglossus > Tachyglossus aculeatus. Next base: position 34,705,239 of record NC_052067.1, on the reverse strand, counting down.
ACAGTCCCTGTTTCCTATGGGGCTTATAGTCTACGTGACAGTCTAAAGCAAGAGATTATACTGTGAATTAAATATATTCACAGTACAGCCTCAGGAAGAATAAGCACTAGTTGCTACACTTTGCTGTTGAAGCAGATCAACTCTGATCAAAAGATGGCGAGAATCCTCCAGTAAATGTGTAAATGGCACTATAGAAGTCACTCGACAAGACAATGAAGAGGAATTAAATACAGTACATACCTTCATAGCAAGAGCAATTAGGGCTCCTTCTGTTGGCTTCCCCATTAATGTGCTGTTTCTAATTACAGCATCATTGCACACGCAGCCCGCCTGAGAGAAATACACAAACAGTGAAACCATTACTGTACCCGAAATTTCTTTCAAGTCCCTTTCTTTTACCTCTGAGCACTTACCTCAACAATTCTACTAACAGCTGGGTTGTAGAAACCATGAACAACATCTCCGTCAACAGTCACTTCCCCAAACTGATTGTAGCCTACTCCAGTAACCTAAAAGAGTACAAACCGACATCAAAATGACTGACCTGAAAAATACTCATGAGATGCAAGACAACAAGAACGAGTATGAACTCATTCTATAATAGAAACAAGAATGTTTTGGGGCATTCTTAAAAAAGCGTCAGGGTTGAGGGATCGGAGAGAGAGGGATTTCCCAAAGAAAAGAATTATGTTCCTGGTGTGAATTAAAATTTTCCTCCCCAAACGCTGTCCTTCACAACACTTTAGACAGCAATCAATCAATCGTATTTATTGAGCGTTTACTGTGTGCAGAGCACTGTACTAAGCGCTTGGGAAGTACAAGTTGGGAACATATAGAGACAGTCCCTACCCAACAGTGGGCTCACAGTCTAAAAACACCACATCCTTCCTGTCTCACAAGCCCGTAACCTGGGCGTTATCCTTGATCCTTCTCTCTCATTCAACCCATCACTAAATCCTGTCGGTTTGACCTTCACAAGATCGCTAAAATCTGCCCTTTCCTTTCCAACCAAACTGTTACCACGTCAATCCAAGGATTTATCCTATGCCACCTTGATTACAGTATAAGCCTCCTTGCTGCCCTCCATTCCTCCTGTCTCTCCCCACTGCAGTCCATACTTTGTTTTGATGCCCAAATCATTTTTCTACAAAATGTTCAGGCCATGTTTCCCCAGAACTTCCACTGGTTGCCCATCTTCCTCTGCACTTAACTCTTTACCACAGGCTTTAAAGCACTCAATCACTTTGCCCCCTCCTATCTCACCTCATTACTCTCCTACTACAACACAGCCCACAAACTTCACTCCTCTAATGCTATTCTTCTCACTGCACCTGGATCTTGTCTATCTTGACACCGACCTCTAGGCCCCATCCTGACTCTGGACTGGAATGCCTTCCCTCTTCATATCCAAACACCAAAGTGGAGAGCCTGCGCCGGCTCGCCAGGACCTGCACCGACCCCAAGGATGGCATGTCGAAGGCGACTGGGCAGTGGAGCTGAGCCGGGCTGTGGATGATGCTGGCAAGTCCCGCTGGGTGGGCTGGTCTGAGTGGCCCCCAGGGGTCCCAGCCCTGGGTTGGCTTGGGGCAGTGCCAAAGTTGGGGTACACCACACTAGGTGCCCAGTATCATGCTCTGTATGCATTAGACAGCCCTTGGGACACGGGCTGCCAACTTGTACTTATAATATATTTATACTTCTACTTATGTTGCCAACTTGTACTTCCCAAGCACTTAGTACAGCGCTCTGCACACAGTAAGCGCTCAATAAATACGACAATGAATGAATGACTATCCAATTGACAATTACTCTCCCCATCCTTCAAGCCTTACTGAAGGCACAGATTATCCAAGAGACCTTCTCTAATTCCTCTTTTCCTTCTCTTCCACTCCCTTCTGCGTCACTCCCTTCCCAGCCCCCACATCACTTATGTACGTACCTGTAGTCTTATTTGTTTATATTAATTTCTGTTTCCCCCTCTAGACAATAAGCTCGATGTGGGCAGGGAATACATCTGTTACATTGTACTCTCCCAAGTGCTTTGTACAGTGCTTTGCATGCAGTAAGCGCTCAATAAATACAACTGACTGCCCTGATAAATATCGTCCGCGACCCCATCTCTAATGCTTATTTGCCCAATAAGAATAAGGGAAATATGAATTTTTTTTTTTTTACTAAAGAACTACATCTATCAATGGTCACCTAAACTATACACACGTACCTCCTTAAGATACTTGGGAACCGTTTAGCCTTCTGGAATGACAATGTGACTACCTAATATGTCTTCAAATAAAAGTTAACACAACAGGCTAAACAGAAACTGAACTAACCCAGTATACTTTTGTATACAAAGTCTCACTTTCTTCTAGCCTCTAATTTCTCCAAGGCTAAATAAATTATGGCGATCACCGCATAAAAAATGGCATCTTGAGCATCTCTTCTGAATAAAATAGATAACTGTCAGAAAAAAATAAAAAGGATAAAAGGGTGTGTTGTGTGTCTATGACAAAAACTGTGAAAAGAAAAAACAAGAATTCTGGAGTTTTACATTTATTAAGTTAAAACCAGCCATTCATGTAATCTTATGAATACCATCAGCATCAATTAGGCATCAACAATAATAGCAAGGATTCTTTCCTTAAAGGCAGGAAAAGTCTTGCTTATTAATTTGCTACAGTAAGAATAAATTTCAGGAACAATCAAAGGCAAGTGCTGGAAATGTGTTTAATGCTCAATTCCAACATTTATTTTGTGGCGACTAGATTTCCAATACTTACAGTCACCACACATGGTACTAATTGCCATTCTAACTGACAGTCATGCAAAACCAAAAATGGGCTTGGAAAGTACTCTACCAGAGGTGTGTTCTCCAATTATAAACTACAAACACAAGTATGGAGAAAGCCTGCAGGACTGCTTGACTAGCCTACATTACAATTCACCCATCTCTATTCCAATTTGCTCAAGTTAAAACAGGGGAATATACTTTAACTACAATTTAAACACAAACACACACAAACACAAAATTTCTGCAGAGTACCTCAGCACGAAGTCCATCCGATGTAAAGATGTGAGTAACAGTCATCTCATTTTTGGTCAAAGTACCAGTTTTATCAGAGCAAATTACATTGCAGCAACCTAAAAAAATCAATTAAGAGATCATCAAAAAGAGAAAACGAGGGATGTACTGGAGAAGGCCCATGATAAGAACAAATAAAAGAATTTGGAAGCCTGCCTACTTCTCAAAGCTCTAGATCTATAAAACACACAAGTACTTTTGACAATTACCCAAGGTTTCACTCAGTTTTACGTTCACAATGTTTGCTTTATTTTCTGGATACATTTACACACTCCAAAGCTCAATGATCAATAGCTTTTTATCTTCATTGTGATACAAAAATTGTTCTTCAGAGCAGTTCTGTGAAGTTTACTGTGAGACCTTCCTTGGAGGCCACTCAATAAAACACTGAATTTAAATCCATATAGAAGTGCTTCAAACATTGCACTTGAGTGTAAGCCATGGAACTGTATTCTTCAAGTGTGTGTCCAATTTTTCCATGATACTTTAAAAGGGATTCAGAGAACCAAGAGAGGGCTCAGTTCTGCCTGAAAAATTTCCTATAATTAGCAAGCAAGAACAATAAATATGGAAATCCACTCCCATTTTTACTCCAAGTTTGTTGCCACTCATGGCGAAGGAAGCACAGGTCCCCATTCACAAGGCACCTTTGTCAAGGATCTAAATCAGATACCAGGGAATATTACATTATCTCCATCCCTAAAGATCTTTAAGAAAAGAATAAATCACCCAGCTTTAATTGACCTGTCTGAAAGCAAGGGGCTGGACCAGCTGAGTTTTTGCTATCCCTTCCAGTTCTGTTTAAAATAAAGGTAGGATTTACCCGGATATTGATGCATCTTGCTATAATTCAAATGGAATCTATGTGTTAACCACATTTATAATTATATATTTATAAGAATTTAGAAGCAGAATTCAGAGCAACTCTACCTTGGACCTATTACACAAATCAAATGCTGTTTGACATTACTTTCAATTTAAGATTCATCCAGGGTACCAGACCTCTATATGCCTTGGGAACAATATCTCAACTGCTTCTCTTGCTCATCCATAGAATCAAAAAGTTGGTTATGAACTTGACTGCTTAGCTTATTTTTTTAAAGTGTATTTATTATGGTAGAGGACAATAAGCCATCGGTTGCTAAATCCAAGGGGGTTTATTAATGACCTTTTTAATCATCCTCAAAGTCAACAATCTCTCTGACATGGTCTTACCTAGAGTTTCAACAATAGGCAGTTTTTTCACAATAGCCCTTTTCTTTACCATTCTCATCACACCAAGTGCCAGAGTCACTGTTACCACAATTGGAAGCCCTTCAGGAATTGCAGCTACAGCCAAACTGTAACAAACATTATAATTAAAAATATATTTAATAGCAATCCAGCAATTTTCTAAACAATCACACAATACTTCAACTGGAAGGTAATAAAATGCCGGATTGATGCTGTCTCTCTTGCCACAAGATATACTACTCTCCTTACTACCTCACTCAGACCTGCTGAACAAATGCAGTCTTAATCCTGGCCTGAAATTCAACCTAATTATACATTTTTAAATTATGTTGTTTATGAAACACTACACGCCCAAGGACTGAGCTAGGTGTTACATAACTGAGATAAGCTGTTCACACAGTACCTACTCAACATAAGCCTCACAAGCTAAGAGTGGCAAGAGTGGGTATCATACCCCCATTTTATAGACGAGAAAACTGAGGGACAGAGCAGTGATGAGACTAGAAAAGGTCACAGCAGGTCAGCAACATGGTTGGGGCTAGACTACAAGATGTTAGACTAGAAGCTCCTTGAGGACAGGGATCGTGTCTGCCAACTGCATTGTACACCCCCTAGCCTTTAAGGCAGTAGTCTGCAAACAGGGAGCGCTCAGTAAGTACCACTGATTGAATATCTATAACCCAGGTCTCCCAGCTCGATGCTCTTCCATTAGACCATGCTCCTTTTAGGCTATCATCTTCATCATTTGTTGAGCACTGTGTACAGTGCACTGTCCTAAGCACTTGGGAGAGTGCAATAAAACAGTTTTGGTTTTATTATTGTTATAATTATGGTATTTGTTAAGTGCTTATAAGTGCCAAGATAAGCAAATCAGATTGGACACAGTTCCTGTCCCATCTGGGGCTCACAGCTTCAATTCCGATTTTACAGATGAGAAATCTCTTGCCCCTTCCCTCCTCCCCACCTTAATTTCCATCTTCAACTGCTCACTCTCCACCGGTTCCTTCCCCTCTGCCTTCAAACATGCCCACGTCTCCCCCATCCTAAAAAAAGCCTCTCTTGACCCCACCTCCCCTTCTAGTTAATAGCCCTATCTCCCTCCTACCCTTCCTTTCCAAACTCCTAGAACGAGTCATCTACACCCACTGCCTCGAATTCCTCAATGCCAACTCTCTCCTCGACCCCCCTCCAATCTGGCTTCCATCCCCTGCACTCCACCGAAACTGCCCTCTCAAAGGTCACTGATGACCTCCTTCTTGCCAAATCCAACAGCTCCTATTCTATCCTAATCCTCCTGGACCTCTCAGCTGCCTTCGACACTGTGGACCACCCCCTTCTCCTCAATACGCTATCCAACCTTGGCTTCACAGACTCTGTCCTCTCCTGGTTCTCCTCTTATCTCTCCAGCCGTTCATTCTCAGTCTCCTTTGCGGGCTCCTCCTCCCCCTCCCATCCCCTTGCCGTAGGGGTTCCTCAAGGGTCAGTTCTTGGTCCTCTTCTGTTCTCTATCTACACTCCCTCCCCTCGGTGAACTCATTCGCTCCCACGGCTTCAACTATCATCTCTACACTGAAGACACCCAAATCTACATCTCTGCCCCTGCTCTCTCCCTCCCTCCCTCCAGGCTGAGGTCTCCTCCTGCCTTCAGGACACCTCCATCTATATGTCTGCCCGCCCTCTAAAACTCAATATGCCCAAGACTGAACTCCTTATCTTCCCTCCCAAACCCTGCCCTCTCCCTGACTTTCCCATCACTGTAGATGGCACTACCATCCTTCCCATCTCACAAGCCCGCAACCTTGGTGTTATCCTCGACTCTGCTCTCTCCTTCACCCCTCACATCCAATCCGTCACCAAAACCTGCCAGTCTCACCTCCACAACACCGCCAAGATCCGCCCTTTCCTCTCCATCCAAACTGCTACCTTGCTAGTTCAATCTCTCATCCTATCCCGACTGGATTACTGCATCAGCCTCCTCTCTGATCTCCCATCCTCCTGTCTCTCTCCACTTCAGTCTATACTTCACTCTGCTGCCCGGATCACCTCTGAAAAATGCTCTGGGCATGTTACTCCCCTACTCAAAAATCTCCAGTGGCTGCCTGTCAACCTATGCATCAAGCAAAAACTCCTCACCCTCAGCTGCAAGGCTCTCCATCACCTTGCCCCCTCCTACCTCACCTTATTTCTCTCTTCCTTCAGCCCAGCCCGCACCCTCCGCTCCTCTGCCTCCACTAACCTTCTCACAGGGCCTCGTTCTCGCCTGTCCCGCCGTCGACCCCCGGCCCACGGCTTCCCCTGGCCTGGAATGCCCTCCCTCCACACATCAGCCAAGCTAGCTCTCTTCCTCCCTTCAGAGCCCTACTGAGAGCTCACCTCCACCAGAAGGCCTTCCCAGACAGAGCCCCTTTTTTCCTCTCCTCCTCCCCATCCCCTCCGCCCTACCTCCTTCCCCTCCCCACGGCACTTGTATATATATTTGTACAGATGTATTACTCTATTTTAATTGTACATATTTACTATTCCATTTTTGTTAATGATGTGCATATAGCTTTAATTCTATTTGTTCTGACGATTTTGACACCAGCCTACATGTTGTGTTTTGTTGTCTGTCTCCCCCTTCTAGACTGTGAGCCCATTGTTGGGTAGGGACCGTCTCTATATGTTGCCGACTTGTACTTCCCAAGTGCTTAGTACAGTGCTCTGCACACAGTAAATGCTCAACAAATACGATTGAATGAATGAATAACTGAGGCCCAGAGAAGTGAAGTGATTTGCCCAAGGTCACGCAGCAGACAAGTGGGACAGCCGGGATTAGAGCCACCATTTTATGACTCCCAAGCCCTTGCTCTATCCGCTATGCTATGACGCTTCTCAGAATGCTATTTGTTAAGCACTTACTATGTGCCAGGCACTGTTCTAAGCACTGGGGGAGATACAAGTGAATCAGGTTGGACACAGGCACTGCCCCACACAGGGCTCACATTCTTAATATCCATTTTCCAGATGAGGGAACTGAGGCCCAGAGAAGTGAAGCGACTTGCCCAGAGTCACCCGGAAGATATATGGTGGAGCCGGGATTAGAACCCAGCACCTTCTGACTCCCAGACTCGTGTTCTATCCACTACCTGGTGCTGCCTCCGGTAGACATGATCCCTGCTACCGCAAGCTTACCATCTAAAGGAGGAGATAGATATTAACATAAAAAATGTATATTATATAATTTCAAGGTAAGCACAAGTGTTGTGGGATTGACAGTGGGGAAAATTTCAAAATCAATCAATCAATCGTATTTATTGAGCACTTACTGTGTGCAGAGCACTGTACTAAGCGCTTGAGAAGTACAAGATGGCAACATATAGAGACAGTCCCTACCCAACAGTGGGCTCACAGTCTAAAAGGGGGAGACAGAGAACAAAACCAAACATACTAACAAAATAAAATAGAATAGATATGTACAAGTAAAATAAATCAATAGAGTAATAAATATGTACAGACACAGGGTCAAAAGACCCAAGGGTCACAAATCCAAGTGCATAGATGCAGAAGGGAGGGAGAGTCAGGGAAAAAGGAGGGCTTGGGAAAGGACTTTGGGAGGAGATATGATCTTAGTAAGGCTTTGAAGGTGGGGACACTGGTGGTCTCGCAAATGCATGAAAGGGAAGAGAATTCCAGGCTAGGGGAGGATGTCAGGAAGGAGGCAGGGGCAAGATAGACGATACTGGGGCACAACAACAACAACAAAAACAGTAATGAAGACGAAAATTGTGGTGCTTAAGCTGTTACTATGTGCCAGGCACTGTACTAAGCGCTGGGGTAGATACATCCATACTGGGTTGGACACACTCTTTGTCCCACATGGAGCTCAGAGTCTTAATCCCCACTGTACAGATGGATCCCAGAGAAGTTAAGAGACTTGCCCAAGGTCACAGAGCAGACAGGTGGAGGAGCTAGGATTAGAACCCAGGTCCTTCTGACTGTCAGGCCTGTGCTCTCTCCACTAAGCCATGCTGCTTCTGTCGGTGAGTAAGCCGGCACTAGAAGAATGAAGGTGTGCGAGCTGGCCTGTAACAGATAATCAGTAAGGTAAGGTAGGAGGGAGCAAGCTGACTCAGTGCTTTAAATAATAATAATTATGGGATTTGTTAAGCTCTTACTACGTGCCAAGCAGTAAAGCCAATGGTAAGGAGTTTCTGTTTAATGAAGACGTGGATGGACAACCACTGAAGGTTTTTGCAGAGTGGAGAGAAATGGACTGAGCTTTTTTTCTTAAATGAGAAAGTAAAAAAAGTGATCTAGGCAGCAGAGTGAAGTATGTACTGGAGTGGAGAGAGACAGAAGGAAGACACAGTAGACAAGGCGGGAGGGGATGAATGCATGGATCAACATGGTAGCAGTTTCGTTGGAGAGGAAAGGGTGGATTTTAGCCATGTTGTGAAGGTCAAGCTAACAAGGTTTGGTAACTGATTTGAAAATGTGGTTTGAATGAGAGAGAGGAGTCGAGGACAACTTCTAGGTTATGGGCTTGTGAGACAAGATAGAGGTATTGTCTACAGTTATGGGAAAGATGAAGCAGCGTGGCTCAGTGGAAAGAGCACGGGCTTGGGAGTAAGAGGTCATGGGTTCTAATCCCGGCTCCGCCGCTTGTCAGCTGTGTGACTTTGGGCAAGTTACTTAACTTCTCTGTGCCTCAGTTACTTCATCTGTAAAATAGGGATGAAGACTGTGAGCCCCACATGGGACAACCTGATCACCTTGTGTCCACCCCAGAGCTTAGAACAGTGCTTTGCACATAGTAAACACTTAACAAATGTCATTATTATTATTATTAAAGATGGGGGAGGACAGGGTTTGGGTGGGAAGATAAGGAGATCGGTTTTGACTTCTAGAATGTAAGCTCACTGTGGGCAGGGAATGTGTTTACTGTTATAGTGTACTCTCCCAAGTGCTTAGTACAGTGCTCTGTACACAGTAAGCAAGCAATAAATATGATTGACTTCATGCACTGAACATAATTGACTGACTGACGTGTTTAGTCTGTGGGACATCTAGGTAGAGATGTCCTGAAAGCAGGAGGAAACGTGAGACTGCAGAGAAGGAGCGAGGTCAGGAGAAGGGCCCGGGGTTGGGGCGGGGGTAACCTATTAGACTGAAGATTGTAAATTCAAATCTGGAATTATGGGGGAGGGTCCTCATATAATCAAGCAACAGAAGCTGCACATTAAGAACTATTCAAAATGCTCAGCTCTAGAAAAGTAGTTCTTATGACTATGGAGTGTGGCACAGAGTTAAGCCCTTATATAATCAATCAAATTTTTGAGCACTTACTGTGTGCAGAGCACTCTACTATGTACTTGGGAAGTGTCCGTCTACAACAGAGTCGGTAGACACTTTTCCTGCCTATAAGGAGCATGTAGTCTAGAGGGATAAATACCACAATTACCAACACTACTAGGAGAACTTAAAATAAGGCTTTTGTGATGTATTATTTCTACACCGTATACCCATTCTTAGACTAAATAGGAGTCAGGGCAGAGGTCTGTCTTCCTGAGAACCCCACAATGGACCTAAAATTCTGCTTGTCACAAAGAAATGTTCCTTTCTCACAAGACCAAAAATCAATACTTCAATATGGAGACAAACATTTCTCTATTTTAAAGGCCTCACCTTACACCGATCGTAAACATATCCAAGATATGCTTTCCTTGTAGCCAGCCAACCAGCATAATTATCCCTGAAACAGAATCAAATCAGTAACAACAATGGTACTTGTTAAGTGCTTACTCTAAGCCATGCACTGTTCTAAGTGCTGGGATAGATACAAGTAATTCAGGTTGGGCACAGTCCCTGTCCCACACTGGGCTCACATTTGTCCCAATTTTACAGGCACAGAAAAGTTAAGTAAATTGCCCAAAGTCACACAGCAGACATATGGCAGAGCCTGGATTAGAACCCAGGTCCTTCTGATTCCTACGCCCATGCTCTATCTACTAAGCCACACTGCAACAAACCTGCGGAGGGAACGTAAGGAAGACTAAAGATAAATCATATTAAAATGCAGTTGTAGTAGCATTAATTGAGCACTTAAATTGTGCAACACACTGGACTATAAAATCTGTACTGCATCCAAATTGCCTTTTTAATGACTACCAAAGCTCGGGACTATTTCAGAAGAGTCATGGTGTTCCCTTTAGAGGCATTAAAATGCAGGATGTGATGGCTTGCCATTTCACTTATCTGAAGAAGCTGAAACCATCGAGCTACATTTTATGAGTTCAACCCTTATTTCAAATTAAAATCATATACTTTAACATCATCCTGTTTCCCCCTTTCTCTCTCACTTCAAGCCTGACTAGAGGGTGATACTTGCCAATTATATATGAAACCTGATTAGCACTGCCAGGGATTGATTTTTAAATGGCTACTTTGATGACATTATAGAAGTTTGTAATACCTAGTGGCAGCAAGGAGAATTTTGTTGAGGTTGAGCACTCAACACCTAAAAAGTAACTAGTTTAAAAAAAACCACCCACAATTTGGAGGGAGGCCACAAACCAACTAATAAAAAAGTTCATACAGTTTCTTGATCCGAATCTGACAGCGTCAGGCCGTAAATATTTTAAATGGGAACAAGTCATGAAGAAAAAGAGTGGAAAAAAAGATTCACATACATTTTAAGGCCTCATGTGAAGTTGCCACTTTCAGGCAGGTCATCAATCAATTCAACAATGCCTGCCATTGTGTCACCAAAACAGAAATGCTTAGGTAGCAGTTCAGACACTCTCCTCTTACCTATTATTCCAAAAGAGTAAAAGGAAAGCTGTTTTCCTAAAAGATCCATGCTCTTCTGCAAAGGTGTCTTTGGAGCCTTTGTGAAATGGAAGAATAGAGGGAGCGCCATGATTAAATTGCTCAAATAATCCTTTAACCCAGGTACTTACTTTTTAAAAAAAAATTCATAACATCTCTGTGTGGTCCCTTGTGCTTAGTATGTGGAAGGTTGAATTTGGGCCAAGTTATATCACTAGTCCCTATACCCAAAGTAAACCACTGTGTTCCAGGGTCCAATAAAATTCCCATAATACTCAGGCACTCAAAAAACATTTACCAGTTGAAAACCTAAAATTAGCTTGATGGTCCAAGAGGTACTGAAAATGTTATTGGTAAAGTAATAACAGCATTAACTAAAAAACACACGAACGCATTTACAGAACTCAAGTATGAAAATATGCACAAAAATCAATGGCATTTATTGAGCGCAGATGAAATCAGAATAAGTGTGTGAAATTAGTGGCCCTGAAACTATAATTTTCACAGTGCAGTCACAGCAGAGATTAAAGAATTCTTAAAAAAAAAATTTAAATGGAGTGGGGGTTCCTTTCTTTTATTTTTTCTACTCCTAAGAAAAATTTTCCTAAATAAAAAATTGATAGAGAAGAGCCAAATGCTAATGTTTAGCCTAGTGTCTGATATACATCATCTTCGGTCAACTAAAGTGTACTGTTACAGATGCCTATGAAGAGAATTTCATTTCATTACTGGAATTGTTACTATTATGATAGTTCTTAGGCACCTAATATGTGCTAAATGCAAGAGTGGATACAAGGTTTATCTGTCAGATACAGTCCCTTTCCCACATGGGGCTCACATTTTCAGAGTTGAGGGAAGGCATTTATCTTATTCTCATTTTACAGACAAGGAAACTGAGGCTTCGAGAGGTCAAGAAACTTGCCCAGTGTCACACAGTAGGCCAGTGGCAGAGTTGGGACTGGAATTCTTCCCACTAGGCTGGGCTGCCTCCCAAAATGAAAGGAATACTGATGAAGTGATAACAAAGATTGATTTTGCATTGAAAACTAATAAAAGTCCTTTTGGTTAACACTAACAGCATGGCCTGCTGGCCAGGACATTGGACTTGATTAGAATTTGGTACCTAGCTCATCCTAATCTCAGCATTCTCTTACTAATTATGTCACAAAGTTTGTCAATTTAACCTTGTCAATTCAGCCATCATACTTACTGTCTGTCTAATGAAGAGGATGGAAATCATGCTAAATTCATTTTGAACAAAGCTTTCTGAAGTACTCCAAATACTTTAATTAAAAGTCTCTGAAGGGCAATATTGATAACACATATCAGAAAAATAATGCCTCTGTATACGGGAAATTGGGATTTTCATCTTTTGTAGCCCTTTCTTCCATTGCTGATTAATTTTCCCAAATCAAGAAGCAAATTTATGACAAAGTAATTTGCCAGAGATTAAGTTCTGGGTTCAATCAATTTTAACATCCTTTAACACTTAACCCACTAGAATACTGATGCTTTCAGATGATTTTTCTTCACAATCTTTGAATAGATAAGCTCAAAAATAAGCTCTAAACCATACTGAGTTAACTGTCATGAGAAAGAAAATGGCAATTTAATTCTTCAAGAGAAATACATGCACCTACAGGTTATCAGTCACAAAACTTCAAAAATGAACCTGTATAAAGATCAGACTCATATTTGAACATAAAGAATAGTGTTAATTCTGAATGACATATTCATTGTGGCCTTTCCAATTACAGTTTTCCTGATTACAGAGCCAGAGATAAAGGAGGGGAGTGACTAAGGTGACTAAGGCCACAAATAAAATAGTAATTTACATAAAAAGAGCACCTCCTACCAAAAATGCCTTGCTTCCTTTCAGTTAAGGATTTCACTTATGAAATCACGTCAATTTTAAATACTCTGGTAAATTCTGGTACTTACTTCTTCTGCTTGCATCATTTTAAAAACTTCTCCAAATTCCGAGTTCTCTCCTGTTCCAATAACAATGCCCTGGGGAAAAACACAACACAAAGAATGGATTCCGCTCTCCATTTCAATCCAACCCAACTCCTCCTCATCTAATTTTTCAGTACAAGCCATAAGACTAGGCCACAGTAGAAGTCAGGGCTACAGTACTGCAGTTTGCTTTATTAAACTATTCTAGAGAATTTTAAAAATTCTAGAGAACATTAGTTGTTAATCTGAAAACATCTGACACATTTTTAATTTTTAGCAGATTATAGATATTTAACAGATTAAAAAGTGTGCCAAATAATGAATTAAAATAGATCTAGCAAAACAAATTATCTGACTGCTACTACAGCAAGAGACTGTCTCAGGCAGCATATACCATCACCGCAAAATGTCTACAATAGATAGTAAGCATTTTGCACGCTGAGCCACATATAAACGGGCTTCATTAAAAAGCATGGTTTTAAAAGGTGAGAACCAAAAAATAGAGCTTGGTTCAGTACATTAGAACTGTGTCAATTTCCCCATTAATTTGGCTGGGTGACCTCGGGTAAACCAGTTAAGCTTCTTCCCATCTCAGTTTCTCAAGATATTTCTTCAGAGTGATTAGTTTTCTTGATTTCTTTGGAAGGAAGGAGCTGATTCAAATTGCTGGATGAGGAAACTAACTGCTTTACCAGAAAAAAATGTTTACCTTTGCTTTCCCACATCTAACCAATGTTCCCATGAAAGCAATATTGCTTCTTGAAGTGAGATCTCCATTAGTCGCAGCTGGTTGAGGTGTTGTCAGTTTGGAGCAAGGAGTTGTCTCCCCTGTCAGACTGGATTCATCAATAGAAAGATCCACTGCCTTCAGGAGGAGCGGAGGGAGGGGAGAGAGAGAAAATTTACATCATGTTATATAGTTGATGCACTGCCCTGAGTATTTATGAAATCATCTAATGCTCTGAATACTGGATATCATCAAGCCTTCTTCAATTTGCCCTTTATCTTCAATATTATTGGATTGATAGGTTTTATATATTTTGAGCCAACGTTTAAGGCAAGAACTGACACCACTGATGTGGGCAGGGAATTTTGAAGATACTAAATTATGTCCAGAAGCTTATGATCTTTTATAGCACTGCAGAATAAGTGGGGAAAAACGGCAGCTCTGAAGGAACTTTCACAAGAATTTTAATGGACAGCAGGTTGTCTGAGTTTCACTACCACAATGAGGGAAGAAAAACAGATCAAAGACATTGATTCTCAATAGTCAATTGTACAAAACAAACAGCATGTTTTCTAGGCCCTGGTTTAACCTGGAATTGAGTGGTTCTAAGAAGAAGCAGATTAATGCTGAAGATTAGACAGGAAGATAATGGAGGAAATGTCTGTGACAAAGATGAGGGTCAAAGGTGGAATCCAATCTCTTAGAGAATCTGAAAAACAAATGCCTTGAGAGGTCTGTATAAATCTATTTCCATGTCGGTGGTAGTGCTACTAGAAACCCCAGTTGCAAAGCTCTTGCTTTTTTCTACCAAGAACATTAAAACAATTTCCATAACAATCTTAACTATATCAAACCTGCATTATCTTTCAAAGATCAGCTCTGATGAGGGAATTAAGAAAATTCCTTTTTGCAAACATTCAAAAACTGAAGAAATCCTAGTAGTTTCAGCAAGAGATGTGCAAATGACTTGGAAGACAGTGAAGTTAAGATGTGTTTTCTTCCATTTCTCTGGCAAAATACTACCCAGCAATGCTTTTCAGTAAACAGAAAATGTTAAGAGGAGAATGACTAGTATAGAGACTGACTGGAAAAATAAAAAAATGCGCCAAGGATAAAATCTTGGGTCTCAGGGATCTGGATCTCCCTAGTTATACTGTCATTCTGAGAATGATTTGATCTTTGATCACAATTTTTCCAAGAGAAAATAAATGATATTACTACTCCTAATACACCTGAAGATAATTAACGTTCTATATGAGATTTTGCCCATTAGATAAGCTCACTTCGGGCAGAAAAAAAATAATAATAATAGTATTTTTTAAGTACTTACTATGTGTCAGGCGCTGTATTAAGAAGCAGCGTGGCTCAGTGGAAAAAGCACGGGCTTTGGAGTCAGAGGTCATGGGTTCAAATCCCAGCTCCACCACATGTCTACTGTGTGACCTTGGGCAAGTCACTTAACTTCTCTGAGCCTCAGTTACCTCATCTGTAAAATGGGGATTACGACTGTGAGCCCCACGTGGGACAACCTGATCACCTTGTATCCCCCCCCAGCGCTTAGAACAGTGTTTTGCACATAGTAAGTGCTTAACAAATGCCACTATTATTATTATTATTATTATTTTTAAGTGTTGGGGTGGATACAAGCAAATCGGGCTGGACACAGTCCCTGTTCCATGTGGGGCTCACAGCCTCAATCTCCATTTTACAGAAGACATAACTGAGGGCCAGTGAAGTGACTTGCCCAAGGTCACACAGCAGACAAGTGGTGAAGCTGTCCTCTGATAAGCATTCGGTACAATTTGATGCATTCTGGAGGGGCTTGAGAAATACCAATCATTACTACTACTGCATCAAGCTATTGGGAGACAGTTGAGTGACGAGAGGGCATCAGGTTTCACACCAAATTCAAAGTTTAGAAAGCTATGAGGGTTCTAACTTTCTACGTGGTTGAGACACCTGGATTTACCAACGCTGGTACTTCCAGATTGCTTCACAAGGTCTCCAGCAAGGCCCTGGAAATGGCTCACCAGCACTGAGGCAATGCTCATCTTTGCTGGATGGAAATAAATGAAAAGACAGCAGGCTTCCCTAGCAGCCACTCAAATAGCCGATGCAAGCACAGAGGACAGAAAAGGTGATTTGAAGACACAGTAAGGTCCAATCTCCTACAATGTTATACAGCAGTCCTTGACTTTTTAAGCCCCATGTGGGACAGGAACAATAACTTGTTTGATTGTACTGCATCTACCCCAGTGCTTGGCACGTAGGAAGTACTTGAAAAATACCACAATTATTCCTTTTATTCCTGTTGGGAGATTATTGCAGCTGACAACCCTGTCTGAGACACATCAATCGGGAAAGGAGTTGCTCTCTTTGAGCAAGGCAGTCCCCAAAACAAAACAGCCCTGTGGGGGAAAGCACATCCGCTCGGCAAGGAACTATTTTACATGCTCGCAGTGCGGAACAGATTGTTAAACATGATCTTTTCAGCCACATCTGCACATACATACACGCTCTTATACATACGTTCACTGTCAGTAGCAGCAGCTGCAAAACTAAAGGAAAAGACAGATTCGTGTATACGATTGCAGGGAGCAGTCAGGTCTAGTGAAAAGAGAATGGGACTGAATCAGGAGACTTGAGGTTACAGAGTCTCTGTTCTTCCCTAGCCTGCCGGGGGCAGGTCAATATACCTCCCTGTACATCTATTTCCTCAATGGGGAGTGGGAATTGTTCCCCGCCCTCTCTAACTGAAATACAATAAGAATAAATAAGGTCATAAATGTACAAAAGTGCTCAAAAAAAAGTCCTGTACAGTTGAAGTATGACTATTTTTAGATAGAACCCCACTTTGAATTTCACTTCGTCTTCTTTACCTAGCCACTCTCAGGTAGAGTGTGAGACGGAAGAATGACAACCAGTTTTCTTTCTCTTGCTACCTACAATCTATCTAGTTTGTGAATTATATAGAATTGATCAAAAGTTAACTGTTCTACAATATTACCATCATTCCCAGTAGTAGTACTAGATGCAAAGTAAACAAAAACAGGAAAAAAAAGAATATATCAAAGAACAAAAACACAGTCTTATTTAGAAATTGAACTTAAAGTTAAATTATATTAACAAACCAAAGAAAAATTTTGGAACAATATTTGTCCCTGTGAAAAGCAAACCTCAACAGTCCACTCAAGAAGTTAATTAAAAAGCAAATTTCTGGAAAAATTCAGTAACTCAAAATATTTAATTGCCACCTCAATCATACTCGCTTCTGCTTTTCAAAGTTGGAATTCTACATGCTAATCCCTAACATTTCAGGAACTTTTAATTAAAATGACTGGTGTCCATTAAATAATACTTAGAACAAGAAAAATCATGGTATTCGTTAAGTGCTTACTATGTACTGAGCGCTGGGGTAGATACAAGATAATCAGGTCCCACAGGGGGGCTCACCATCTGAGCAGGAAGAACAGGCATTGAGAATTTGATATTCCCCCTACCCTCAACCTCACAATCCTTATGTACCTGTCTTTAAACTATTATGTTATTTATTTATTCTCCCTCTCTGCCTCTCCCCCTCTCCATCCCCCGTCTTACCTCCTTCCCTTCCCCACAGCACCTGTATATATGTATATATGTTTGTACATATTTATTACTCTATTTATTTATTTATTTTACTTGTCCATATCTATTCTATTTATTTTATTTTGTTAATATGTTTGGTTTTGTTCTCTGTCTCCCCCTTCTAGACTGTGAGCCCACTGTTGGGTAGGGACTGTCTCTGTATGTTGCCAACTTGTACTTCCCAAGTGCTTAGTACAGTGCTCTGCACACAGTAAGTGCTCAATAAATTCGATTGATTGATTATTTATATTAATATCTTGTCTCGCCCTCTAGACTGTAAGTTCATTGTGGATACAGAACACACCTGCCAACTCTGGTGTTGTACTCTCCCAATTGTGTAATACTGTGGACAGAGCATTGTAGGTGCCCAATAAATCCCACTGATGATGATACTCTACTCTCCCAATCGCTTAGTACCGTGCTTTGCAGACAGAGTAATTGCTCAGTAAATACTGATGAGGAGGAAACTGAGGCCCAGAGAAGTTACGTGCTTGCACAAAGTTACCCAGCAGGTAAGTGCCACAGTCGGAATTAGAACAAGTCCTCTGTCCCAGATCCATGCTCTTCCCACTAGGCCACGCTGCTTCTCTGAATATGCTGACTATAACTGATTTTTAGACTGTGAGCCCACTTTTTAGACTGTGAGCCCACTGTTGGGTAGGGACTGTCTCTATATGTTGCCAATTTGTACTTCCCAAGTGCTTAGTACAGTGCTCTGCACATAGTAAGTGCTCAATAAATACGATTGATGATGATGATGATGATTCAACCTGATGAGTCTGACAAGAATCAAACTGCAACTATTCAGTCTGCGTGGGATAAACTGGAAGGCAAAAAACTATCAAATTTTAGTAGTCAATACTTTGGTTTACATCCACACCTTATTGTCATCATGCACCCCGCCCCGCACCCCGCTTCTCTTCCCTAACCCCTTGCTCTTCCTAGAAAGCCCCTGGCTTACCTCGAATAGGCGTAAGTCAGCAGGAACTCTGTCACCCACTGACAGACATACTGTATCTCCGGGAACCAAGTCCCGTGCAAGCGTATGCTCCAGCCTCCCCTCACGCACACTGAAACGAGAGATATGATTCACTAAAAACACACCACACATTTCGGGGATTCCTTCCTAGTTACTTTGCCTGAGGCAGAAATACATATTACCAATGCTTCAACTATTAGAATCGAAGGTAAGGAGTGTTTCCTTCATTCTGGCCATCAAAATGGCTCATATAACAAGAAACTTATGTGTTGAGCCATCTGTTCGGTAATACAATTGAAGACTGTGAGATATTTAAAGTCATTTGCACAGGACAAATTGTACTTAAGTTATGGAAACATCCTGAGACTTCCTAAGTCAGGATCAATTTTTAAAACGCGAGATTCCATGGTTCAAATTGACGTACCGTCTTTGTAAATACCAGGCATGCTTATGATGCATCGCTGGCTTCTATTGGATTGGATAAGCACTGGATTCTGATATTTCTACGTGGCCACTTTGACCATTCATTCTACATTAGACAAAAGCAAAGATCATACCAGTGACATTCTGGTGGTACAAGTTTACTCAGCTCTTCAAGAGATTTTTCTGAGCGATACTCCTACAACAAGAAAGATGAAGTCAAAGGAAAGGAAGTGTTTGAATATAATTTTAATTATGAACATTACGCAGAAAAGAAAACAAAGCTAATCAATACCAAAACTGTGCCAAAAACTATGCCACATGGTCTTGGTTTTTTTTGCAGTAATTCCAGTCCTTCAGAGGGTGCCAAAATGTCCTGCTCCATGACTGACCGGCTGAACATTAGCGCGCTAGGGCTGGATGCAGTGTCTCCACTGGAGCTCTAAATGAGAGGTTTTCTCTGAGACCTAGGGGGATTCCTGGAGTCTTCAGGGTGTGAAGTTATAAGAGAATAATAAGCCTCTTTACAAAGAAGATTCTATGCTTGGTGTTCAATAGAGACAAAAATTTAGTCCCTGAATAAGAGAAGCAACGTGGCTTAGTGCAAAGAGCCCAGGCTTGCGAGTCAGAGGTCGTGGGTCCTAATCCCCGCTCCACCACTTGTCAGCTGGGTGACTTGGGGAAAGTCACTTCACTGTGCCTCGGTTACCTCATCTGAAAAATGGGGATTAAGACTGTGAGCCCCACGAGGGACAATCTGATTACCTCAGTGCTTGGAATAGTGTTTGGCACATAGTAAGCACTTAAATACCATCATTATTATTATTATTATTACTTATGCCAGGGGACTTACTTGGAATTTCCTAAATTTATAAGAGAAAAAACTTCAGGCTGCTCTGCATTAACTGACAATTAAACAACTCTATCTGAAACCTGTAACAACAAAACCTGCCCCTATCCAACAAGACTGTTGATTCCAAATTCTGTCTCACATCAACTGGAGCTACCCAAGTGAAAAATCAACTTTTTTTGAATGGTATATTATACAAACAGGCCGTGATCCTTATCTTCTAAGACATGACTACATTTTAGAAGCAAGACAACCTACCAGACATACTTCCAACTCCAGTCATAATAATGATGCTTTATTGTTAGACTTTTTTGAGATGTGTTTTCAAAAGGGTAATCCACTACATGTTGTATACCTGCATCACAGGGGAATGTTTTGAAGCTTATTGAGCATAATTTTACATGGGCCTTTGATGAAAGGCATCATAAATATAGAGTATTAAAGGCACATGAGAGTCCATGTTTCCATTACTGTGGGAACGGTCACCGGATTTCTTGTATTTTAATTATTTTGTATTACTATAGCTCCTTTAATCTGTGGTTTTTGCATTTATTACTTCTACACCCTAGGGTGGCTTTAATGTGTTCTGTTATAGGTAAAGTCAGTTTCTGGCAAGTTACCAGTGCACAACTCAAAATCAGGCAAGGTTCCAATAATCTGATTTTGATTGCTTTTTCCACTGCATTGCTAGGAAAGAGACAACTGTGTACTAAATACACAATCAGTACATTCAGCTAACAAAATCCTCTAGAGGAAAAAACTGGTTTTATGAAAAGTTTTAATCCATGCAAGTACAAAAACCATTGAAATCCTTAAAAGTTGCACCAATTTTAGGACTGTTATATATAATCTAAATATTCGATTATTCATACCAGGCTGATAGTGGACCGCTGGGAGCCTGAGTGCTACACTGCACTTTTTGAAACTACAATAAGTCTTCAAAATAGCTTTTCAGACCTTTTCTTTTATGCTCTATTTTAGCTTATTTACAACAACTATTCAGTATACTTGCAATCATTCATTCTCCTCACACAACCTAGCCACAGAATCGAAATGTAATGAGCCTTGCTTCCAAGCAGGTAACTGCATTTCTGGACCGTGCTGTTGGTGACCCAGTCTTCCTATCTGATATGAATTGTATTTATCACAGCTTAACGTCCAGACCAGAAAAATATTCATATTATTATGGCTTTACAGAATGCCAAATGCTGGATTATCTGTTGTTTGGTGACACAACCACCACTCTACAGTGACATCCAGATGGCCCAGCATTTTACTGGAGAATGAAGACACCTGCACGGAACTTCACAGTAAAAGTACCACTGTACCCATTTACTGTTAAAATCATCATCATCATCACCTAAATGACATGCTCTACCTGGCAGCCTTTAAGATTAGGGACTCCTTAATACAAACAGAATATATTTGATCTTGAAGTTACTCAGAGCTCCTTGGAGAAAAGCAATGTATTGCCACACTAAAGCATGCAAAACAAGTGGCAGGCAAGACAAAATAGTGGGATAACCCACCTGGAAAGATCTGAGCCTAGATCAGACCAACAATACCACACCAAGGACTTGTGGTCCTGGACCTATAAAACACTTCCAAAGCACCAGTGCCTGGTAGAAAGTTTTTTGTGGCAACCAGATAAATGATATTTAAAAAAAAAAAAACTTTCACCATAGAAAATGAGCTGAATATAAGATAGAGAATACAGAAGTGGCCAGCAAGTGACACCACTGGTTTCTTCAGAAAGTTAGAATGAAGGCAATTGGAGACATGAAGAATGGGAAATCTGTGAGACGTGAAATCTAACACAGAGGAAGTATTTTCTACTTTGGTAACTTCAGGAGAAAAGAAATTCTACATGATTTTGGACTCCATATTCCAGAAGGTGAAAAGTCCTACAGTCAGTTTAATCATGGTATCTCTCAGTTCTCAAGCTGGTAAATTCCCAGCCAGAGATATTCAGATGTGGTCACTGAAGGCCATTTAAAATACATTCCCAGAGTCACAAAGTGGCTTTCATATATTGGAGCTCAGGGAACATCAAGCCTTCTATACTACAGACCTTACAAAACATGTAGTCCAAGTTTGAAAGCTACAAAAGTATTTGGGGAGTTCTCAGGAAATGTATCAGTTTCCATGTTTTCACATCTAAGTCATAATCTCAGGTGTTTTATCTAACCAATTGCCCTTCACCATAAGGAGTACCTTTATGGTGAAACTACCAAACTATCGCCAGCAGCCGTTTTTGAGAATGGAGTTAGAATCACGGAAGCTAGTTTTACACTAGTTTTATACTTCCTAGCCTCCAGGAAAGTCAACAGGCTATTGGCATCATCAAAAATAAATACCTGAATCGAACAAAAGCTGCTATATGCTCATGACTCTGAACTAAGAGAATAATAATGATGATGGTATTTGTTAAGCGCTTACTATGTGCCAAGCACTGTTCTAAGCGCTGGGGTAGATACAAGGTGATCAGGCTGTCCCAGGTGGGGCTCACAGTCTTCATCCCCATTTGACAGATGACGGAACTGAGGCCCAGAGAAGTTGTGACTTGCCCAAGGTCACACACCTGAGAAGTGGCAGAGCTGGGATAAGAACCCATGACCTCTGACTCCCAAGTCCAGGCTCTTTCCACTAAGCCATGCTGCTTCCCAAAATAATGATGGCATTTCAGTGCTTTGCACATAGTAAGCGCTTAACAAATACCAACATTATTATTATTATTATTATTGTTATTTGTTAAATGCTTACTATGTGCCAAGCACTGTTCTAAGCACTGGGGTAGATACAAGGTGATCAGGTTGTCCCAGGTGGGGCTCACAGTCAATTCCCATTTTACAGATGAGGTAACTGAGGCCCAAAGAAGTTAAGAGACTTGCCCAAAGTCACAAGGCTGACAAATGGCAGAGCTGGGATTAGAACCCATGACCTCTGACTCCCAAGCCTGGGCTCTTTCCACTGAGCCATGCTGCTTCTCAACACCTGCAATCCTGAGATTATGAACTTCTTTGCAGATACAGAAAACGGTCATGAACCAGCCTACAGCAGACCAATGTTATGAAATGAAAAGGACCTACACACAGCCAAATATATACTTTTTCTCCCCCCGTCGGAGTGTTGTCACGAAATACAGCTAAGCATCCCACACTCAGAATGATTCAGAGAAAGCTAAATCCAGGACTGAAGGATGTCCTTCGACAGACTACGTGGCACCAGGATTCAAATCCAGCTGAAGATGTACAGCTATTTCAGTATAATTTCTATACACTTGCAAGATGTGGATCTATCACATATCACTAAGCACCACCTTGATCAGTTCCAACAAGGGAACCTATTCATCATACCTATCAAATAGCAAGACAGGCTGCACATAAGATCCTGGAAGGCAGTAAATCCACCAGTATCATAGCAACGCTCGCCAAGA
Source organism: Tachyglossus aculeatus (assembly GCF_015852505.1). Classification (NCBI taxonomy): domain Eukaryota; kingdom Metazoa; phylum Chordata; class Mammalia; order Monotremata; family Tachyglossidae; genus Tachyglossus; species Tachyglossus aculeatus. The sequence continues at coordinate 34,682,128 of NC_052067.1, read as the reverse complement.
CAGCTGCAAGAGGCAGGATATATGAGGAGAAGGGAAGAGTGCAAAATATCCAAGCAGTTGCTCTGTGACAAGCTGAAGGCAGGGACCGAGGGGACAGCTAAGCAAACGAGGTGGCATCTCTGTGGAAAACTGGGAGACAATTTTGCTAAGTATACCAAGCCTAGAATATAGCAATCAGAAATCAGGGTAGAGGTTTTACAAGGATTTGGAATCTAAGAGCAGAATTTTTTTAAAAAAAGCGTTAGGCACTACAAATAACAAGTGCATTACATATGGAAATGGACGATCCTTATGTGGACACAATGAGACGGAATGGCCAGTCATGCAATCTTTTTCAGCCACACATGAGTAAAATTTCACCATTAACATTATCTTCCAATTTGAACAGATGTGCATACCCATAAATATTCAAAATTCTGAAAGCACTTACTGAATTCTAAAATATAAACTGAATTATATTCTACCCCATGTGGGATATGGACTGTGCATGACCTGATTATCCTGTACCTATCCCAGTGTTTAGTAGAGTGCTTGGCACTGAAGTGCTTTTTACACCACAGTTATTACTGTGAGTCCTTCAAAGTCTTTAAAACTAAGTTTGCATCACCGTGTGTACCCTCACAACTCTTCCATAGAATTGGAAAGTTATGACTGTATGTTACTGGATAAAACTAATTTCTAGAGCACCAGTTCTGTTACCAAGCCATAAGCCACTCAAAGACCAGGGACCACTACCGCTTAATTAACACGCTCAGCCTAAATAAAGGAGAATTAAATGCAATTAAATGGTTATATATTTGCCTCTTTTTTTTGGAATGGTACTAGTTAAGCATTCACTAGGTGCTGAGTAACATACAAGCTAATCAGGTTAGACAGTCTATGCCTCTTATGTGGCTCACAGTTTAACTTGGACGGGGGGAGATTTCACCCCCATTTTACAGGTGAGTTAAGGCGCAGAGAAGTTAAGCGACTTGCCCAGAGTCACACAGCAGACAAGTCAAGGAGCTGTGATCAGAATCCAGATCCTGATTCCCAGTCCTGTGATCTTTCCACTAGACAACACTGCTGCACGTTAGTCCTTTATTCAAACACAGACCTATGGAGTTTTCTCCAACTGGATGCTTCCTATGTGTCCATTTAATTGCTTTATCTTTGAACAGACAATTTTAGCATAAACTGCAAAGGAAGTGGGCTGTCACAGCAACGACTCTGACTGGGTAGCTTTGGAGAACAGGTTTATTATCATGAGCAACCAAAGACTGCTGGCTTCATAAAATAAGTTCAAAATTTTAAACAAGCCAGAAAGACCGATTTCATCGGGCTACAATATCTAACGTATGGCCCATCTGTACTGTTGACATAGAACAGTGCTTTGCACATAGTAAGCGCTTAACAAATGCCATCATTATTATTATTATTATTATTATTACTATACCACCACCTGTGGAACTCTATATTAGTTTAAATCCACACCCCCACCCTAACCTATTCATGTCGGTATTTTGATGAATCGTGGACTACTTTTAACCTTCCAACAGAAAACTTCAGAAATTCAAGGCTGAATTTTTTTTAACCAAAAAGTCATAGGCATAGTCAGTGTAAGTGGCTTATAGCTTCATTTTAAACCAACCGAAGAAGCAATTTTAAGTTGAGATATCTTATGACAAGCCACTAAACATGCTGTTATGAAGGCAAAGCCTCATTCTCCCTCTTTGCCCTTCTCGATGGTTAGGATTAAATTTGAAGCTGTAATTTTCAAAATGGCAAAATAGGCTCCTTACCTGAACAAAGGCAACAGTAACAACAATAAGTATTGCCTACAAACACAAAGACAAACAATTAGCTCTTTCAAAATTAAAGATGTCTCAAAAACTGAGTTTCATATTTTCTGGCAGACCACTGGCTGACTGTTACGGGGGCAATATTTGTTTAGAGTAGTTTTGCCAACACAAAATGCCAAGCAAGATACCACATTCAAAACCTACCATTCTTATAGGCACACACAGATTTTTAGCCCAGACTTTAAAATTGGTTATTTATCTGCCTTTTGTCTGACATTAACTGACACAAAAAAGAAATAAAACTAATTCTTAAAGCTAGTCTAATCACCTCCTTTATTCTTCGGGTATTTTCTTCACTTATTTTTACTGTGTTATTGGAGATCTTGAATAAAATTATCTCCATGTTGCTCATAAGTAACCCAATATTATTTAAAACTCCTAAAAGGACATACACACTGTCAGTTGTATTTACTGCAGATAAATTGAACTAATGAGATATGTTAAGGAAATGCTATAGAAAATATTTTAACTGGGGCAAGTCATTCTAATCATTGAGAATCTGGTGTATATTCACAACCAATAGAAGACAGAGGGATGAGCAACAACAAAACATGAGTCCTCATGAATTTCAAGGAGATAATTGGCTGAGTCATTCATTCAATCGTATTTATTGAGCGCTTATTATGTGCAGAGCACTGTACTAAGAGTCAAAGGTCCTATTTTCAATTTAGAATTCAACAGTTCTCAATTCTCAAAAAACATTCTCCCTAGTCAAAATAAAAACAAACATTTTATATGGACCAACAAGCTTTAGGTGGGGGTTTATCTTTAAAATTAATTTGTGACCAACATTTTAATCAATTTTTGGCACTTATTTTGAAAACCATCAGGGTACAAAAGGTATACATATCTTGGGATTTAAGAGAACATTTTATATAAGATAACAAGTTGAACCATAATAAAATTATGTAAACTAGAGGAATGTAGATTATCAGCATTTTAAATTTTAGACTTTTAGACTGTGAGCCCACTGTTGGGTAGGGACTGTCTCTATATGTTGCCAACTTATACTTCCCAAGCGCTTAGTACAGTGCTCTGCACAAAGTAAGCGCTCAATAAATACGATTGATTGATTTAAATAAGTAAAACCCATTTTACGCAAGTAAAACTTCAGAAATAAAGTTTCAGATTCTTACCACAGTGATACTGACGGCATCATCAAACTGATGCATTAAAACACTGATGACTGCAGAAGCCAGAAGCAGCATAATAAGGGGGTTTTTAAACTGCAAGTAGAATATACAAAAATTCAGTATTGTTCTGGAAAGATGATTACCGCCCTCTAATACAACGTAGCCTTACAACATGCATTTTAATCAACTGCATTTACTGAGTGCGGAGCACTGTACTAAGCACTTGGAAGAGTACAATATAACAGAGTTGGTAGACATGCTCCCTGCCCACCAGAGCTTATAGACTAGAGAAGTGAAATGATTTGCCCAAGGTGCATTAGTGGGTAGAGCATAGGACTGGGTGTCAGAAGAACCTAGGGTTCTTGAAGCAGCGTGGCTCACTGGAAAGAGCCCGGGCTTTGGAGTCAGAGTTCATGGGTTCAAATCCCAGCTCTGCCAATTGTCAGCTGTGTGACTTTAGGCAAGTCACTTCACTTCTCTGGGCCCCAGTTCCCTCATCTGTAAAATGGGGATTAAGACTGTGAGCCCCCCATGGGACAACCTGATCACCTTGTAAACTCCCCAGCGCTTAGAACAGTGCTTTGCACATAGTAAGCGCTTAATAAATGCTATTATTATTATTATTATTATTATTATTATTATTCCAGCTCTGCCACTTGTCTGCTGTGTGAGCTTGGGCAAATCACTTCTCGGGGCCTCTGTTCTCTCATCTGTAAAATGGGGATTAAGATTGTGAGTTTGTGGGATAGGGACTGCGTCCAACCTGACAATTTTGAATCTACTCCAGCCCTTAGAACAGTGCTTGGCACATGGTGAGCACTTAAATACCATTTAAAAAAAAAACCAGGTTCACACAGGAGACAAGTGGCAGAGCTGGGATTACAACCCAGGTCCTTCTTGCTTTCAGGACCCTGCACTACCCACTGGGCCACATTACTCCATCCCTGGACCACAACCATTGGCTCCTTTTGTTGTTGGGGATTAATTTTAGTGATGAAAATTAAAGCCATATGGATTATAGCTTTTTTGACAAAAATAATTGGATAATTTAAGGTGTACTGCCAAAACTAAATACATGTCAGCTCAGTGCTGAACAGCTAGGTGAAATCCTCCTTTTTGGAGAATTGTAAGAATAAGGAGAATGGCTTTGGAGTGCTAAAGTCAAGACACAGAGGGGGCTAATGATTTCCAAGCTTTATTGATTAGAAAACCTCTTGTCTGGGCACTGTCATCTCAGAGCTCAGCACGCTAAAGCAGGTGCATGTGCACATGCACGAATCAATCAATGAATGCTATTTACTGAGTACCTATTCCATCCTAAACACTTGCAGAAGTAAAATACAATAAGTAGACACACTCCCTGCTCCCAATACGCTGTCTAGTGACAGACAACTGGGAAAATAAAGAAGAAAGGCCCCAACATTTTGGACACATAAGAAAACCCTGCAAGTCACAGTGGTGGGCTATATAATAATAATAATGACATTTATTAAATGCTTACTATAGGCAAAGCACTGTTCTAAGCACTGGGGAGGTTACAAGGTGATCATGTCGTCCCATGTGGGGGGCTCACAGTCTTAATACCCATGTTACAGATGAGGGAACTGAGGAACAGAGAAGTGAAGTGACTTGCCCAAAGTCACACAGCTGACAATTGGTGGAGCCGGGGTTTGAACCCATGACCTCTGACTCCAAAGCCCGGGCTCTTTCCACTGAGCCACGCTGCTTCTCATATGTTATATTATCTCCTAAAGACCCTTTAGGCATTCTCAGGTTAAAAAAAGTCAACATTTTATTAATAGAACATAAAGAGTTTAAAATGTAGAATTTGCAAGCCTTGACTTGACTGTGGCTAAATAAATAAATGTCTATGTCTATTTAAGTAGGTCATTGTATGGATGCCTTTAGTGGTCATCATCAACAGTATTAAGTGAAAAAACTACTGTACTGGGGCAGAGAGGAATTACAAGAGATATATTTCTTGCCCTCAAGGACTTAGAATCCAAGATAAAAGCATACTTTTTGGCCCTTTAACAGAGGGTCACTGACACTCGAGTTCAGCATTTTATACTTCTTACCAAAAATTACTTCCCAAATAAGCAAATACCTTGTCCAGCTGAATTTGTCTCATATTATCTAGCAAAATACCCTATGTTACCCTTTAGTAGTAGTAATTGCAAGAAACACTTTTCATTCAAGAACATGAATGACAATTTAACATCTTATTCATCATGTGTGCTGCTTATGACAGTTGTGGAAGAGATGACCCTCAGTACTCTCAGCTTTATATGGATGAGAAATGGAACTGTCAGGTGTACCGCAGGGTGTGTTTGTGCTTACAGAATGATTGACCATTGTGTTAAAAAAAAAAAGTTAACTTGGCTATCTCATTCAAGGAGTCACTCACTGAATGACACCAAAAGCACAAAAGATCAAATAATCAACTTAACTGTCTGAAGTCACTACATTAACAACCATTGCAATAGCTCTAAATTAAACTGAGGATTTGAAGAGTTCTTCTACTTCCTTCATCTAGAAAAACTTCCCCAAAATAACGAATGGCAAGTTATGACGGATGGAGAGAAGAGGGAAAAGAAGTTTCACCTGGGAAATATATTTTTTCCATAATGGTTCATCTTCACTGATATCAAACTCATTCCATCCATGGAATGCTCGCCTGTGACAAACTTCACATTTTTTTAGCCCATTCTGAAGATCAGCCTGTTGGATTCGGAACACAGTCAGTTATTATGAATTTAAAACCACGGAGAGGTGAAGTTTCACTCGTTAAGTCATAAGAAATCCAAAATTGAAGTTAATTTGACATTATTTACTGTAACTGTTCCCTTTAACAGAACTCAATGGTTCATTAATTCCATATTCACATTTTTACACCTAAAAGCCCCAATTGAAAACAGAACTAAAGAATATGAGATTTCCCCAACCAAATGCAATTCAGAGGTGTCATGGGATTACAGAAAATCATGAGTAGAAAATGGGCCAAAAAAAATATAATACAAAGGAAATGGAAGGGATAAATGGCCACTTTTCAAGATGGAGATAAATAATGGGGCTCCCCCAATAAGGATCTCTGCACGGGCCAGTTTTAGCAACCTCATAAATGTCCTAGAAGAGGAAGTAAGCATTGAATTCTCAAAGAGTGCACATGACACCAAGCTCTTCAATGTGGACAAATGCCAAGAATATGGGGCAAGAAGTTCTTATGGACCCAATTGGGCGGTTTGGAAAATAGCTGATGAATTTCAGGGTGAACCAGTGCAAAGTAATGCACCTGGGGGAACATTATCTCTACCTGGCCTTCACTTATGAAGAGGACACTACTGAGGTTGTGGACAGTATCATGCAGGTGAGTGTGCTTGAAAAGAGCCGGAGATAGTATAGAAGAGGGCAAAATCAGGGGAATGGAGAAGACTTCACAAAAGGGTAGTTTGAAAACATTAGAACTCTCCATTCTGGAAAGATAAAGGATTAATGTCAAGAAGTGCACCCATGATCCACTTTCTCCAAGCATTCAGTTGCCATCAAGACAAAACCCTGAGCTGGAAAAACCATAGGTATAAATAAATTATGGCATTCTTTTGTAATCAAAACATTAAATTCTGCTCATAGATGAAACACATCAGAAGTGTCTAACAATGGATGTCTCCTGGATCAGTAAAGTTGATTCCTAGTACTTTAGACAGCAATGGCCACGTGAAATGGAAGGCTGAGTAATTACCGGGTTCATTTGCTCCATGCAAACCATTGAAACTGATCATTTATGCCAAACAGCTCTACTCTGGGGCATGAATCACCTGACTGTGCTATTCATTCTTCCATTTCTCTTGGACAATGCAAATTCAGTACCTTAGGACCCAAAACACAACTCAGTCATTGGCTCTCTTGATTCAATGTCAAATCATTCAAGGAAGAACTGCAAAACTTATTCTGGAATTTTGCCATACAGAATTACAAAATATGAAAAATAACACTGCCAGTGTAAGTGATTTAGAATTGAGGGGCAGATAATGACCACCATCTCAGCTTGGATGGGTGAAGGGAGGCTGGGAAGTGGATATGGGGAGGGAAATCAAATTTTAAATTTCTCTATACTCTTAGAAACATAGACCATAGTACATTTAGGTCTAAAAGATGCTTCACCTTTTCTTTAAAAGATTGTTGGGGGCGGGGGGCAGTTCACAAAAAAAAGTTTCCTCTGCCTTTTTAAAATTGACCAACTATATAAAACCCTGGCTATTTTAGATAGTCTTTTTTAAATTCTTCAGCATGTTCTATTTTCTCTCAAAATACTTCGGAACTTCAATCTAAACAAACACAGTACTTGGCCCTGGGGAAGTGTTTTTTGGTTTTTATGGGGTTTTTTGCCAGAACTTGAATAATAATGATGATAGCATTTATTAAGCGCTTACTATGTGCAAAGCACTGTTCTAAGTGCTAGGGAGATTAACAAGGTGATCAGGTTGTCCCATGGGGGGGCTCACAGTCTTCATCCCGATTTTACAGATGAGGTAACTGAGGCCCAGAGAAGTTATGAGGTTTAACTTTCTAATTTATCCTTTAACAACACTACATTAATATAGGATATTAACACAGGATAGGAGATAATAAGTGAGGATTTATAACTCCCTTGTTCACTTACTTGAAGAATACTTGCAACCTCATTGACTGGTAGTTCACTTGCTTTTTTTGAAGTCAATACAGGAATCATTGTCTCATTTTCACCATTAGGTATATGCTGAAAACGTGCAACCTAGGAAGCAAAAAGCAAAGTCCAAATTAGAAGGGGGACCATTAAACATGGTGAAAACTGAGTAACAAGTATCTGAATTTCCACATTTGTATTTTCTCTGTTAGAAAACCATTAATATTTTCAGACTGCAAAATCATTCATTTGCAAGAAACACCATTTTTACATTAAGATTTTTACTAACATCCAGAAAGTACATTTGAAATACTGAACACAACACAGCAGTGTCAAGAAGATGGCAATTACTGAAAAGAAAGGGGGAAAACTAAACACACCCACTAGAAGAACAATGAGGGAAGGATGTCATGAAGTATTTAAATATCTGAATACACAATTGTATTCATTCAATCGTATTTATTGAGCACTTACTGTGTGCAGAGCACTGTACTAAGCGCTTGGGAAGTACAAGATGGCAACATATAGAGACGGTCCCTACCCAACAGTGGCTCACAGTCTAGAAGATGTATGTATGTATGTATGGAAAGTGTTGGCATCTTTGAAACTACTACATTGTTTAACAGTCCCATAGATGAATGTAATGAAAACGTCCTAATACACAAAGCTCAGGCTCTCTGGAGAGGAAAAAAGAAAAAACCTCCTAAATTCTACATTTGAGATATAAGAATCACACCCTCCAACAAGGCCCCGGGAAATATATTACAGCTAAACAGATGAAAATGTCTAATAGCCATTTGATCGTCAGACAGAAATCCACCACAACTTCACAACTAACTAGTTTTGGGCTAAAGTTCTTGGGCCTGGGAATCAGAGGGATTTAGGTTCTAACTTGGCTCTGCCACCTGTCTGCTGTGTAACCTTGGGCAGGTCATTTAACTTGTGTGTTTAAGTTCTCTCATCTAGAAAATGGGGATTAAATGGGGAAAATGGGCTTCAAGGCTGTCCATCACCTTGCCCCCTCCTACCTCACCTCCCTTCTCTCCTTCTATAGCCCAGCCCGCACCCTCCGCTCCTCTGCTGCTAATCTCCTCACCGTACCTCATTCTCACCTGTCCCACCATCGACCCCCGGCCCATGTCATCCCCCGGGCCTGGAATGCCCTCCCTCTGCCCATCCGCCAAGCTAGCTCTCTTCCTCCCTTCAAGGCCCTACTGAGAGCTCACCTCCTCCAGGAGGCCTTCCCAGACTGAGCCCCTTCCCTCCTCTCCCCCTCGTCCCCCTCTCCATCCCCCATCTTACCTCCTTCCCTTCCCCAAAGCACCTGTATATATGTATATATGTTTGTACATATTTATTACTCTATTTATTTTACTTGTACATATCTATTCTATTTATTTTATTTTGCTAGTATGTTTGGTTTTGTTCTCTGTCTCCCCCTTTAGACTGTGAGCCCACTGTTGGGCAGGGACTGTCTCTATATGTTGCCAATTTGTACTTCCCAAGCGCTTAGTACAGTGCTCTGCACACAGTAAGCGCTCAATAAATACGATTGATGATGATGATGATGATTAAGATGGTGAGCTCCATGTGGGACATGAAACTGAACCTACCCCAGCGCTTAGTACAGTGCCTGGCACATAGTAAGAGCTTCAATGCAATTTTTAAAAAAGGGCCTGCAGTTTGTTCCTCTAATGCCACCCTACTCACTGTACCTCGATTTCATCTATCTCATCACCAACCCCTCACCCACGACCTGTCTCTGGCCTACAATTCCCTCCCCCTTCACGTCTGACAAACCATCACATGCGCTCCCTTCAATGCCTTATTAAAAACAAATCTCTAAGGGGCCTTCACTTCCTCTTTTCCCATTCCCTTCTGCATTGCCCTTTGCACTTAGACTGCACCCTTTATTCACCCCTAACTCAGCACTAACTCAGCACATCCTTAATTTTTTAAATATTAATATCTGTCTCCCACTCTAGACTGTAAGGGAACAAGTCCACCAACTCTGTACTAACTGCTTGGGAGAAGACAATATAACAGTGTTGTGCACACAGTTAAGTGCTCAATATATACAACTGATTGATGGACAGACAAAACTATGGTTTTATCTTGTCTGCAATTCAAGGAAGGATAAGCTATTGTTTTGGAGGAGGCATTCTTTTTACCCAGGTGGTCCAATAGAAAAGAATCGGAGCACGGGCCTCAGAGTCAGGGGACCTGGGTTCTAATCCCAGCTCTGCTATTTGTCTAAGTGACCTGGAACAAGTCACACAACTTCTGGGGGCCACAGTTTCCCCCACTGTAAAATGGTATTGAATATCTGGTTCCCCCACCCCCTGAGACTGAGCCCCATGTGGGACAGGGACTGTGGTTTGATTATTTTCTATCTACCACAGTGCTTGGTACTGTGCCTGACAGACAGTAAGTGCGTAAGATCGCACTTATTATTACATATAGATGAACAAAGCTTCTTCCATAAGTTTTGTTATAAACGCAAAGACAATCATAAAGAAAAATACTGCTTTCAGCAATGATGTGGGCAGGGGAAGATGTCAATCAACTCTGTTCACTGTACTCTCCCAAGAGCTTAGTAAAGTGCTCTGCACACAGTAAGCACTCAATAAATAGTTGATTGATTGGTAATTGAACAGTACAATTGAATCTAAATCAGGAATCTTGAGTGAGATCTAGAGTAGGGCTATCATTCTTTAGGTACAGACACAGACAAAAAGTTAACTCTTTCAACTACAAGTTATTTGGCAATTTTTCCTTCTCTTCCTTCCTCCAATTTTACCATTGTTTCCTCCTCCCTCATCACCACCCAGAAAGTCACCAAAAGAGAAAAATGCCTATGAAATAACCTGGTCACGATGAATCTGACAACCATGAAGCAATTGGGAAAAAAATTCCTTCTATTTTTAAAGGGAGACTGGAAAATTGATTCCAACTGTTTGAAACTACCGTAGGGATGCCAATTTAGACATTTTCAGTTCTATAGTGAGTCCATTTTCCCAGTGCCCAAATTTTATACCCTGGCTGCAACTTAAGCTCCTTCAAAAGTTACATTAACTTTTTTCAAAGCAATAGTGTACTGACTTCAGAATGAGATATCCCAAACTTATCTTTATTCAGTACAACACTGGATAAGAAATGCTTAATGCATCTGGATCACTCTTGGACTGGTCATCTAGTCTTAGTCAACCCTTCCATGAAACCATGAAGGGAGCGGGAGAGAAAAAAGAAAAAGAGGGAAAGAGGGGAAAAAAGGAAGAGGGAAAGGGAGAGAAAGACAGGGAAAGGGAGAGAAAGACAGGGAAAGGGAGAGAAAGACAGGGAAAGGGAGAGAAAGACAGGGAAAGGGAGAGAAAGACAGGGAAAGGGAGAGAAAGACAGGGAAAGGGAGAGAAAGACAGGGAAAGGGAGAGAAAGACAGGGAAAGGGAGAGAAAGACAGGGAAAGGGAGAGAAAGACAGGGAAAGGGAGAGAAAGACAGGGAAAGGGAGAGAAAAACAGGGAAAGGGAAAAAGAGGGGGAGAAGAGGAAAGAAGGGGAAAAGAAAGAGAGGGAAAGGGAAAGGGGAAGAAAGAGAGGGAAAGGGAGAGAAAGGGGAAGAAAGAGAGGGAAAGGGAGAGAAAGAGGGGAAGAAAGAGGGGAAGAAAGAGGGAAAGGGAGAGAAAGAGGGGGAAGAAAGAAAAAGGGAGAGAAAGAGGGGGAGAAAGAGGAAAAGGGAGAGAAAGAGGGGGGAGGAAGAGGGAAGGAGAGAAGGGGGAAGAAAGAGGGAAAGGGAGAGGAAGGAAAAAAGAAAGGGAAAGGGAGAGAGAGGGAGGAAAAATGATGGAAAGGGAGGGAAAGAGGGAGGAAAAAAGAAAGAGGGAAAGGGAGGGAAAGAGGGAGGAAAAAAGAAAAGGAAAGAGAGAGAGGGAAAGGAAAAGAAAAAAGAAAGAGGGAGAAAGAAGGGACAGAGAGAAGAGGAGGGGGGAAGAGGAGGGAGAGGGGGAAAGAGGAAGGAGAGGGAGGGTGAGGGAAGAATCATTACAAAAGAACATATAAAACTTGGACCTTGAAATAGAAAGGATGAGGAGGAATGTACCTGGAATACAGAGGCTTGAGAGAATATGTGAAACCACAAATGGAAGACAACAGTAGGGATGGCTAGAGGGTAGGGAGGAGGACTAAAGAATACCAGAGTAGCAGGATGTGATATACTTCAAATCCCTCATTAGGGGCAAACCCATAAACTGTTCTGGGAGGAAAAGGAATGAGTCATCAAGTACCAATGCAAAATGAGCAGCTGCTGAGGTCTGTGGTGCACCATCATTGCAGAAGCAAGGCAATCTGTCTTCAAAACTCCCAAACTGCCAACCCCACTTTGATAATCCTATTTTAGCATTTCTCAAATTTAAAGAAACTCCCGGGACTGACATTGACATGCATTAAATTGATGGAAAAGTATATACAGGCAGGAGAAACACTCTTGTAAAAAGGCACGCTGAAGCCTAAGTTTGAAACCATGCAATATTGATGAAAATACACAGCAATCAGCCGAAGCAGATACATCATGCTGGTTTGCTCCAATTAGACAGAACTGCTCAATTTAAATTGTAATAGCCTATTGACAAAAAGGCAAAGAGTGAGCAGCATTAAGTTAACAACTCCTGATAGCAGCAGCTGCAACTACTCAGTACAGCCAGCCGGTAGAAGGAATACTTAAGTGTCTGTCTTCACGTAATATCTGTGCCCATTAAGAAATGTCATGGTTAACTCCATCGATGGAAATAAGCTATACAAGCACATCCAGCTTACAAACACCTCATAAACCTTCCAGGTCAAGTCACCACAACACAGGCACTTGGGCGGTAAATGGATTTTGCATATTAAACACAAACAAAAAACCTTCCACCCATACTCTGAATTGTGTGCACCTGCCTGCCTACGCACTCGTTGCACTGCATGCCTCAATGGGAACACAACTAGCAGGAGAGTATGAGCAGTACTGCACAAGGCAAGAATACAACTATCAATTCCTTTCCTTCTGTATATATGTATATATGTTTGTACATATTTATTATTCTATTTATTTATTTTACTTGTACATATCTATTCTATTTATTTTATTTTGTTAATATGTTTGGTTTTGTTCTCTGTCTCCCCCTTCTAGACTGTGAGTCCAATGTTGGGTAGGGACTGTCTCTATATGTTGCCAAAGCCCACTGTTGGGTAGGGACTGTCTCTATATGTTGCCAACTTGTACTTCCCAAGCGCTTAGTACAGTGCTCTGCACACAGTAAATGCTCAATAAATACGATTGATTCCCAACTGCCTAGTACAGTGCTCTGCACACAGTAAGCGCTCAATAAATACAACTGATTGATTGATTGATTCTGTCGAGTGCAATACTCCATCACCTTCACGGTATAACTTTACAGTATGGAGCATTAGAAGCGTTTTGTATTCTTCCAAAGATTCTAGAACAAATCCTCACCTGTAATACCAAATGTGCACCCCATGCTATAGCCACATTTACAACTTGACCCTCTTTATCGGGGGTATGCCTACGTTTGCCAAAATTCCTGCTAGATATCCTTTAGCACCAAAGGTAAGGAGGACTATTCACCCAGCGTTGACCAAGGAAAATCCTGACCCTTTTTTTAAAAAAATTTCAGTATCTGGCGGTCTAAAGGCGAGATTCAAAAGTGTTCTGCTCCTGGACATCCAAGTCCATCTCTTCTTTCCTTCAAAGCCCTACTGAGAGCTCACCTCCTCCATGAGGCCTTCCCAGACTGAGCCCCCTTTTTCCTCTCCTCCTCCCGATCCCCCCGCCCTACCTCCTTCCCCTCCCCACAGCACCTGTATATATGTTTGTACAGATTTATTACTCTATTTATTTTACTTGTACATATTTTCTATTTTGTTACTGATGTGCATCTAGCTTTATTTCTATTTATTCTGATGACTTGACACCTGTTTTGTTTTGTAGTCTGTCTCCCCCTTCTAGACTGTGAGCCTGTTGTTGGGTAGGGACCATCTCTATATGTTGCCAACTTGTACTTCCCAAGCGCTTAGTACAGTGCTCGGCACACAGTAAGCGCTCAATCAATACAATTGAATGAATGAATGAAAGTCGGCATACGTCCCAAAAATAATGTTTTCCTAAAACATCTTAGGGGGAAAAAAAGTTTCCCCTACTAAGATAAACAAAATGCAATTATTCAAATATATGGTTGACTAGTTAGCCTACCCAGAAGAGAGTCCATTCTGACGAGGCACCACTTTCTTTCCTATTTTTCCAGCTTTGCTCTCAGTAAAGCAGAGGGTGAAATGACTCATATTTAAGTCAGTGGCTACATTCACATACAGTAACATTTTAAAGGCCGAAACACTGAGGTTTAGATAAGCTTTGTTAATACTTTGACAACTGGCCTAGAGGAAATGAAATTGTGCAATGATCCAGAAGACAGAGCATTCCTGGGATTGTAAAGTCTTGCCCAAGAGGGAGAAAGGAAACTATTTGTAAAGGTTTTAAGTGAGTTCTCCAATTTAAACATAGATAATTACAGAAACAGGGGAACCGGACAGTGGAAAAGTCTCACCAATTTATGGGCATTACTTTTTGAGATGAATATGATAGCTCTGACGTACCCAGGTCAGCAAGTGTACTGGAATGCTAAATTGTGCTAGGATACATAGAAGAACCCCAGTTTTACAACATTTCAAAATATTGCACTAGTGCTTAGAAATACGGGAAGTCATATCTCAATTTAATGAGGAAGAGTTTTGGAGGGGACAATCATAGCAGATGGAACAAATAATTTCTTCCATTTGTAACCATAAACCCTAAAAAGTCCCACCCTCTTTTATCTTTAAAAATCTTATACAACTCACCCAGCAGAGACATGGGTAGTTATGACTGAGATCAAGGCTGGGGTGGGTTTCAACCCCACAGCTTGATCAAAATGCATTCCACTTTTTGGAGTTCTCAGTATTGTGAAAATTTTCCTTAATGCCTAGTGCCATTTGTTCAGTGGACGTGTAGTGGGCTAAACTCAATGCAGACTATAGGTTAAACTGAATTCTCATAATGGTATGTGTGTTTTATGATTGTAGTGTGGTACCTCAAAAGCTCAGTATCTGGGACCTAGTAATATGTAGATGCTAACTGTCCTCCTAAACAGTTCATTGTAGTCTCTTTCCCCCAACTAAATAATTATGTTCAACAGTTGAGGACTCCTAGTTTTTAAAAGATGTACTAACTTATTGGTCTGTTCAATTTTTGACATGTGGAGAACACATACCCAAAATACGTGGACACTTTACAATCCAACATTTTAATATACTATATTTACCAGGGGAAATACAGCAGTAAGTGGTGGTCATTCACATAACAGGCCTTAGAACAGATAAGAAGTCACGGGTTTTACTCAGCCCTTGTCTAATGCACATTTTCCGTTCAACTACAACATTTAGTAGTCATGGAAGATGACTCAAGCAGGGAAGCAGGCAGGTAACGAGAGGATAGTACTTCTAGGAGGAAAGGGAGCATTTTATGGATTTGCTCTCAGTTAAAATGCTCCATTTATCTTTTGGTTTTGACCTTTTCAGTCTTAGCTCCCTCTTCGTTCCCTTCACTGAAGCAAATCAGGCTTCCTTCATTTCCTATGAACAGCAAATGAAAGCCATGCCAACTATTTTTTTTATTAAAAGTGTCTGGGGATCATACTTAAGTACTTCAGAGTTAAGTGTTACTTAATATAACCTGAACAAGCTAGTGCAATGGCCCTCACATTTCTAATCTGTCCTTTAAATGTTCTTTACTATAATCAGGTTTACTCTGCATGCATACCAGTTCACAATGCCTTCCAGCTTTGCTCCTTAATGACCTTGACAGCCACAGGGACATGTTCGGAAAGATCAAGTTCCGAATCAGAAAGGGCAGTTTAATGTGCATTTAGGAAAAACGATCCCAGGGATAGAAGACAGTAGGAAACTCAATACCACTTTCAGACATCACCAACAAAGGGATACCAGAAGCATGATGGAGCTAAAAGTTACATTAAGAATCTAAAACTCCTCAACAAACCTGTCTGGAACCTTGCTTCACTATTCCTTTAGCTTGAGTCAAAATCAAAGTTGAAACTACAGTAATTTACAAAGTGTCTTTGGAAAACAACTTTGGAAACTAGACAATCATTTTTTCACTGAACATTCAACAGGTTACTGCTTACAAAAGGTTTCAATGAACTTAGCTGAAGTTTTTATAGTATTTGTCAAGTGCTTACTGTGTATCAAGATGGTACTAAGCACTGGGGTAGATACAAGTTTATCAGGGTGGACACAGTCCCTGTCCCACATGGGGCTCACAGTTAAAGTAGGAGGGAAAAGGGTTTAACCTCCATTTTACAGTTGAGGGAACTGAGGCACAGAGAAGTTAAGTGACTAGCCCAAGGTCATACAGCAAGAAATTGGCAGAGCTGGGGTTATAACATGCTTTGGGCATGTTACTCCCCTCCTCAAAAATCTCCGGTGGCTACCAGTCAACCTATGCATCAAGCAAAAACTCCTCACTCTCAGGGGCAAGGCTGTCCATCACCTCGCCCCCTCCTACCTCACCTCATTTCTCTCCTCCTTCAGCCCAGCCCGCACCCTCCGCTCCTCTGCTGCCACTGACCTCCTCACCGTGCCTCGTTCTCGCCTGTCCCGTCATCAACCCCCAGCCCATGTCCTCCCCCTGTCCTGGAATGCCCTCCTCCACACATCAGCCAAGTAGCTCTCTTCGTCCCTTCAAAGCCCTACTGAGAGCTCACCTCCTCCAGGAGGCCTTCCCAGACTGAGCCCCCCTTTTCCTCTCCTCCTCCCCATCCCCCCGCCCTACCTCCTTCCCCTCCCCACAGCACTTGTATACATGTTTGTACAGATTTATTACTCTATTTTACTTGTACATATTTATTATTCTATAGTGTTAATGATGTGCATCTAGCCTTACTTCTATTTATTCTGATGACTTGACACCTGTCCACATGTTTTGTGGTCCGTCTCCCCCTTCTAGACTGAGAGCCCGTTGTTGGGCAGGGACCACCTCTATATGTTGCCAACTTGTGCTTCCAAAGCGCTTAGTACGGTGCTCTGCATACAGTAAGCGCTCAATAAATACGACTGAATGAATGAATAACCCAGGTCCTCTGTCTCCCGGGCCCTCACACTTTCCACTACGCCACGCCGCTTTTTCATGATCTTTGATTTGTGCTACAGCACCCAGACTGCAAAAGTTGTTTAACTGATGTTTGTTAAGCACTTACGTGCCAAGTGCTGTATTAAGCGCTGGGGAGATACAAGGTAATAGGTTTGAATAGGCCAAGTTGCACCCGAGACTCCCGGTCTTAATACCCATTTTACAGATGAGGTAACAGGCACAGAAAAGCAAAGTGACTTCCCCAAGGGCACACAGCAGACGCGTGGCAGAGCTGGATTAGCACCCAGGTCTTTCTGAGTCCCACGCCCATACTCTATCCATTACGCACCCTGCTTTTCATTGTGTCTTGCATTGGCGTTAGCCTCAAATACAGTCATACAATTTTCATCCTCCTGCTTAGCTCGAGTTGCAACACTTCACAATTTCACTAAAATTGCCTAAGCAACTGATTGAAGCTGACTAGTGAAACCTCTGCATTTCTAGATGTTTCTGAAGTTGTCTACTAAGACCAGGCCTGTATTGCACTAAGGAAATAGTCCTGGCATTACTACATACACCAAGGATGTGAGTTTAAAAATAAATGACCGGGCCAGATTGGTTTTCTACCCTACTGGTGGTACTGATATTGCTTTGACATTGTTTTTAATATCAATGAAGTATTTACCTCGGCAACAAATCGTTTTTGCACAATGAATTTTGTTAATGAATTTTTTTTATCCCTATAGAAAGAAAAAAAAAATCAAGGAAATAATGAGCAACATAAAAGTGACTTGCTGGCCTAGTTTAAATCCAACCTCTTAATAATAATAATGGCATTTATTAAGCGCTTACTATGTGCAAAGCACTGTTCTAAGCGCTGGTAATATACAGTCAGTTCTATTAATACTGATGATGGTATTTGTTAAGCACTTACTATGTGCAAAGCACTTGTTCTATTATAGTGCAAGGGTTACCTTCTTGGCAAATTCCATGTTAAACTAAAATTGTGTAAGGATACCAACTGGCACAACACCCTTGCACAACTGTTTTTAACATGATATGCTATCCACATAGATACTTACTGTCGGAAGAATAATGTTCCCTAATTGCAAAAGCACTCTATCTGAAATCTGTAGTGAAAATATGTTGAGATCTGACAATGTTCCACTCTGATGCCTCTTTTCTTGCAATTTAGTCGATCTGATACAGCAATCACGTCATAATTGAATTAAGTTCCTCACCAACTGCTGAAACCAGTTGTCTGCTGCTGCTTGCCCTCAAACCATTTCCACATTGAGTCTGCCTTTCTTCAAGCCAAAGGTAAATAATTACCATCTTTAAAAAAAAATTAGTATACTTTTCCTCATTAAGATTTATTACTAGTTCCCAAAATTCTGGCCTTCAACAATGAAGGCCTGAAGACTATTACTGTCATTGTTTCTCTCAACTTTTGTAATACTTGTCATGGTATTTCCACTAGATGTATGTCAAAGTCCCAGTTTGCAGTAAATAACAGCATTTGTCATTATCCTAACATTAGGCTAGGCACTACAGAAGTAACATACTTTACCCAACCACAACATCTACTCGTGAATGGACTCAGACCAAACATTTTACATCATCTAGCACACCAAAAGTTTGGTCTGTAATAACACACTGACTGGGAAAGGTATATAAAACTCACAAGCACCACGGCGTGAATCTGTAAGATGATAAAAGGCCTACTATATTTTAGCTTAGTATTTATTATACTCCATTCTGAACCAAGCAGTACTCTGCAGGTTCAACCTGGGAGAGTTTAGTCAACCAACAATATTTTCTAAGATTGGATACCTACACATACTGACTTATTTTTAGTTTAGCATGTCATATTTCAAATTAAATGGTATTTAAGTTATTGAAGGCCCAGTTATATGCACCAGTGAAGTTTCTATATTTATATTCATTAGCACTGGCCAGTCCGCATCTTTTTTATTTTGAATTTAAGTGAAAAAAAATCTACATTTTTATCCTAGTAAATCTTTGTTTAGGTGACATTAAAAAATGTTAAGTTATTAATATCTGGATGTTAATATCCATGTTTAAATGCCTGTTCTATGAGATGGCAAGTTCTGCATGATGTGCCAAGCAGGTGTTTCAAAAGAATGCCAACAATTCCCAAAAGACTCAAAGTAAGTTGTTTTGGAACATTATATTTCCCCAGAAGCTGAAAATGTCACTGTATAAGACAGGTCCCAGAAACACAATATTCAGACACTTCTCTCCACAGCACAGCTACAAGTGTCAGAAGTTAAATGCTAATTAGTAAAATACTAATTCCCTCCAATTGGCTAGATAATATAGTTCTAAATAAAAATGTGAAGGTTGTCAAGATTTAAAACTGGGTTGTCAGTGAATTAGATGCTCTTTGGCGATACATGTGATTTTCATTTTATAAATTTAACTATGTAGTTTTATCAGTAACTGAGAAATTCATTTGAAGAGACTACCTCAATTTACATGGAAGTAGGAAAAAAACCCCACACTGTCAAAAGATTACTGTTTAAGTCCATTTTCCTCAATAGAGATGAGTATCACCTCGGGAGTTTCAAGACTACTACATTTACACGAGGGGGGAGCATGCTTTTCCCTAGACAGATTAAGCTGCGCAGTCTCGGGTTTTGGTAGACAAGATTCTGAAGTTTTACTCCACCCAAACTCCTCACCCCACTGTGCCCTGGCCCATATTTGCTCTCATTCATTCCGTCGTATTTATTGAGCGCTTACTGTGTGCAGAGCACTGTACTAAGCGCTTGGGAAGTACAAGTTGGCAACATATAGAGACGGTCCCTACCCAACAGCAGGCTTACAGTCTAGAAGGGGGAGACAGACAACAAAACATATTAACAAAATAAAATAAATAGAATAAATATGTACAAGTAAAATAGAGTAATACATACAAACATACATATATATATGCATGCGCATATATATATATATATATATATATATATATATATATATATATATATATATATATATATATATATACACATACCCGTGATCTCAAAGCCCAGGCTCTTCCACTGAGACACGCTGCCTAATGACGCATAACGACATTGAGCGTCGAATCGAGGCCAACTCGGGCTTGGGGAGACAGATGCTTTCTAATAACAAGCCTGGTTTTTCTTCATTCATTCAATTGTATTTATTGAGGGCTTACTACTACTACTAATAATAATAATGGCATTTATTAAGCACTTACTATGTGCAAAGCACAGTTCTAAGTGCTGGGGAGGTTACAAGGTGATCAGGTTGTTCCACGGGGAGCTCACAGTCTTCATCCCCGTTTTCCAGGTGAGGGAACTGAGGCCCAGGGAAGGGAAGTGACTCGCAGAGCAGTGCACCAAGCGCCTGGGAAGTACAAATCATCAACCCGTTGGGCCCAGAAGAATTTGGACGCCCCTCCACACCCCCATTCTGGGGGAGCAGGGGGCTGACTCCCCAAAGGTCAACCCGGGCCCGACTGAAAGGGGCCCGAGGACCAAGGTTTAATCGTAGCGTAGAGGTCACAACCATTCAGGAAGGCACACAGTGCTAGCCCTGCCGCCTAGCCTACTCCAGGTTGTTTTGCAGGCTAGATTTTCCAACTTCAACCCACTCCCCCATGCCTGCAATGCTTCAGGCCACCTCCTTACCATTTCACCCCACATCAGGTCACTGACAAGGGAGTGAAGCAAAGAGGGTAAAGGACACTGCTACGTGTATTCCGTGAAATCATGTATGTTCAATATTCTCCTCCGCAGAATTCTGGGGAAAGCTAATCACAGCAGTCATATCTAACAGTCTTTCCCCACCTTCAAATCCCTCCTTAAAAAAATAAAAAATAAAAAAACACACCTCCTCCAAGAGGCCTTCTCAGACTAAGCCCTTTATTTTCCTTATCCACACTCCCCCGTGTTGCCGTCCTCCCCTCTGTGTTGCCTTCGACCTTGGCCGTGTACCCCTTAAGCACTTTGATACTCACCCCAACCCCACAGTGCTTATGCAAATATTCTTATATTCTACAATTTCCCTTATTCCTAATCTATTTTAATATCTGTCTTTCCCTGTAGACCATAAGCTCCTTCTGGGCAAGGATCTCACATCTACCAACTCTGTGCTGTTGTATTTTCCCCAAGTGCTTAGTAGAGTGCTCTACACACAGTAAGTGCTCAAATACCATTGATAGGTTTAATGACTGAAGACTTTCACATGTGTCAACTAAACTCAAGCACTTAGTACAGTGCTGCACACAGTAAGTGCTCAATAAATACGGTTGATGAATGAATGAATGAACACATGCATCCAAGAGAGCCCAAGATGGAGACAGGGCCCTCCACCAAAATCAGAAAGTCTCTATATGTCGCCAACTTGTACTTCCCAAGTGCTTAGTAAAGTGCTCTGCACACAGTAAGCGCTCAATAAATACCACTGAATGAATGAATGAATGAAAGGGGGGCTGGGGGGAAAATAAAAGTGTACACCCCTAAGGCAGATAAACCCACCTGAATTAATCTCAACTGGGGAAAGAATTATCAGTCAAACAAAGGGCTCACTTGTCTGTCTAGACTGTCTTCCCCCCAGGAACATTGATATCAACATTTAGAAGAGGAACAGCTCGGTAAAACTGACAGGATAAAAATCCAATGGAGAAAATACTGACCTTTGTTTCCTACTGGTATTTCAAGGTGAAGCCCATACAGTTCTATGGAATTAAAGTGTTGAAGACATTTCCAGAAAAGCAATTCAAGTCTTGACTGCCCTAGGAAACTCTCTTAACTTGAGGTTGCCTAAAAAATCCTTCCCATAAATTTCACCAAGTCTTGCTTTTACCCTGGGCGTACATTCAAGAACATGATACACGGACTGTTTAATAAGAGATCAGCCAAAACTGTAAAATAAATCCAGCAATACCCCCACACTACTACCTGAGAGTGAGTCCTAATCTGTTGCCTGAACTGCCCTCTGCAGAGAAAGACTGATCAGAGTTGAGGTTTCCTGAGGCCACTCAGCTAGATCCCTTTTTGCCCATTCAAGCCTCCTCGAACCCCAGGAAACAGAAGCAAAGAATGTCTCTGTGAAATAATGTTTCTTAAGTGTTGACAAGGACTAACAAGCAGGGCAATTGAGCACTGTTCTGCAACAGGGAATTTTCCAGTCTCCGAGGCCTGGGATCAATCACTTATATCCTAGCCTGCTCTAGCTGATTCTTTTACTTTTAAAATAAACTTTCCCCTCAACTCCATATTTTCAAACCATAAACACTCCAAGATAAACTAGATGACTCTGGAGGAGGGAGAATGGGAAACACACACACACACACACACACACACACACACACACACACAATTTGAGGGTATAAATTCAAATATTAGCTGGTCATGGCATCCTATTAGCCACCCTTAGCACTACATTATATTCTGGTTATTTGTTTGTTGCATTCTCCCATTTCTGCCAGTTGTTTCTATGCTTTGACTCCCGTTCCTACTGAATACAATCTGTGACTGACCGTTTCCCCCAGAGTAAACTCCTCAAGGGCCGAGACCATATATTTTACTTTTATTATTTGCTCCCAAGCACTTAGAACAGATGAATACGACTACCACAGGGCTTCAAAATCAAGACAGTCCTGGATTTAAGAGTACCCCTTAAAACCTCATGCTTCAAAATGGAAAAAAATAATTCATCCTTCCATTCATTTTTTTCCCTTCACAACTCTGCAGGCCCGTCTGCTCCCCTCTGTTGCTATCACTCCTTGTTTTGGCTTGTTTGCCAGTCAAGATTGGGGGCTTCAGTTCCTGGTAAGGTGCAGATAAAGGACAGGAGAGAATGCAGGTTCCAAAGACATCATGCTTAGTACAGTGCTCTGCACACAGTAAATGCTCAATAAATACGATTGAATGAATGAATCATGCTGTCTTGAGACACCGTAGGTTTGGGGAGGAGCGGGTGAGGGGGGAAGGTCCTGTGAAAAATAGAACACAAGGCAAGGACAGGTAAAAGGACGAGAAGGAAAAATTAATATTAGAAACAACGAAACACAAAAGAACAACAGAGTGACTGTGAAAAGCAAATAAGAACAGATGCTCCTAGATGGGCTTTTATGAATTTTAGAATTATTTATTAACCCACTACTTTGCTGATTTTCAACCTCCGCCTCTAGGAACACTTATCTAATGTCCTGACAAGGAATTCCTAGGTATTTTCCATCTCTAAGGAATCCTATCTAGTGGCCTGACAAGGAAGTTCTAGGTTTTTTCCTGAAAAGGAACTCATGACATGCTGGCTCCTGGGCACTTCTGATACAGAAAAGCAGGGTTAACCTGACATCTGTTGCAGCATCAGTCAGCCAGTGGGGAATAAGGAAGTGAGGTTTCTCAAGCCTTATCTCTCCTTCAGATGGGAGGAACCTAACCCTTTATTTCCTACTGCTTGGAGAGGCTGCTGCTCCCCTCCCGCATGGGAAACTGGTGCTCCCATGATTTCCAACTCCAGCCAAGGGATGGACTCAACCATCTACAGCTCCGGAAGCCACTCTCCTGTTCTCCCTGCAACCGATTCCCAGTGTCCAGCCGTGTGGGGAGGATGCTGGCCTGGAATTCCCTCCCTCCACGCAACCGCCAAACTAGCTCTCTTCCTCCCTTCAAAGCCCTACTGAGAGCTCACCTCCCCCAGGAGGCCTTCCCAGTTTGAGCCCCCTTTTTCCTCTCCTCCTCCCCATCCCCCCCGCCCTACCTCCTTCCCCTCCCCACAGCACCTGTATATATTTCTGTACAGACATTACTCTATCTTGTACATATTTACTATTCTATTTTGTTAATTATGGGCATTTAGCTTTAATTCTATTTGTTCTGATGACTTGACACCTGTCCACAGGTTTGGTTTTGTTGTCTGTCTCCCCCTTCTAGACCGTGAGCCCGTTGTTGGGTAGGGACCGTCTCTATATGTTGCCGACTTGTACTTCCCAAGCGCTTGGTACAGTGTTCTGCACACAGTAAGTGCTCAATAAATATGATTGAATGAATGAATGATGCTGCCTCTCCCAAGGGTTCCTGTAATTCCCCTGCTTTGGGGCTTGGAAGGACTTGACCTCCCGCAGCCTATCTTCTGAAACTTTCAAAGGTTGGGGTGGTCACCCGTGTGGCCGCGGCTGTGACTTCTGTGACTGTCGGCTTGAGTTACACGGACCCTAAAGTCCTAATGTCCCTTTCATCTATGTCCTCGGTGCCTTTTTTGCCTTTCCTCATATGTCTGGTGCCAACATCCCTCTCGGCCAAGGATCGTGCCTGTCTCTCATTTCTTTCCCAGGACTCAGTCCAGTGTTTTGCCCAGAATAAGTGCTAAATACTATTACTACTACTACTGACTCTCAATGACATACAAGGCAGACTGAAATAACCCAGGCCTTCCCAGACTGAGCCCCCTCGTACCTCTCCTCCTCCTCCCCATCCCCTCCGCCTTACCTCCTTCTCCTCCCCACAGCACCTGTATATATGTATATATGTTTGTACATATTTATTACTCTATTTTCTTTGTACGTATTTATTACTCTATTTTCTTTGTACATATTCATTCTATTTATTTTATTTTGTTAATATGTTTTGTTTTGTTGTCTGTCCCCCCCTTCTAGACTGTGAGCCCGCTGTTGGGTAGGGACCGTCTCTATATG
The DNA here is from genome assembly GCF_015852505.1 of Tachyglossus aculeatus. Classification (NCBI taxonomy): domain Eukaryota; kingdom Metazoa; phylum Chordata; class Mammalia; order Monotremata; family Tachyglossidae; genus Tachyglossus; species Tachyglossus aculeatus. The sequence goes on along the minus strand of NC_052067.1, from coordinate 34,657,629 downwards.
TTGCCAACTTGTACTTCCCAAGCGCTTAGTACAGTGCTCTGCACACATTAAGCGCTCAATAAATATGATTGAATGAATGAATAAACCCAGCTCTGGCCAGCACCTCGGGTTAGCCAGGCCCAGCCCCAGGACCAAGTGAACTGGTCTGAACCAACAACCAGACAGATGGGGCCTCGCTTTTGTCGCAGGGGCTGGCATAGAGTTATACATTATTGCTTGTTTGGGAATGTGCAGTTGTCCCCATGGGGGTGGGGACCATCACAGTACCCAATATAAATTCACTGCAAGCCCAGCAATGCCAGAAGCCGTGTCATCTTTCCCATACCCTCTATAGAGCATCCTACTCCAGTCCGAGCGCGGTCGACTTCCCCCGGCCAACACAAGCCGGGCGGATCAAGTCCATAAAGCTCTATAAAAGTGTGGTTCTATGGTTATTAAATATTTAAACGAAATGGCAGTTTGCTCCCACAGCCACAATGTTACTTATCTGTACACCGTTACCTTTTCCGGCAGTTTCATCCTAGTTCTTGCTCCTCCTTTCACTAAAAATAATTTTTGTCTGCTTCCCCCATTACACTGCAAGTTCTTTGGGAATGTGGGCCCTATTACCGTTGACCCCTCACCCTTGCACAGCCCAATGCCTAACAGAGTTCAAACTATGTCAGTGACTGAAAAACAACATTTAACAGCTCAGGTCAACGTAGGTATCAATAATTAAATTGAGATGAATACCTCACTTTAATCAATCAATCGTATTTATTGAGTGCTTACTGTGTGCAGAACACTGTACTAAGTGCTTGGGAAGTACAAGTTGGCAACATATAGAGACAGTCCCTACCCAACAGTGGGTTCACTTTAAAGGGTGTTCTTGCAGGGCACCAATGACAACCACATTTTACTGGGGTGGAGAGACAGGGGAAAGATAAGGCCAGGAATGTCCTATTAGATTAGGTGGTATAAATCAATCCATGGCATTTATTGAGCGCTTACTGTGTTCAATCAATCAATCGTATTTATTGAGCGCTTACTATGTGCAGAGCACTGTTCAGAACATTGTACAAAGCACTTGAGTACAACAGAGTTGGTAGATATTTCCTGTCCACACAAGCTTACAATCAAGAGTCTAGTAATAAATGTGGTATGTTTTTGGACAAAGTTAGAAGAACTGTAATGATAAAATGAAAGCTACTTGAATTTTTAAACAATTCTTGAATAGATATTAAAGGTTTCCTGAGAAAATACTTTCAGAAGCTAAGGGGAAAAGGGGACAGCAAGGACCCTACTGTTGGGTAGGGACCGTCTCTATGTGTTGCCAGCTTGTGCTCCCCAAGCGCTTAGTACAGTGCTCTGCACACAGTAAGCGCTCAATAAATATGATTGATTGACCCAGGTGTGAAAGCAGTATACCAGAGAAAGCAAGGTAGACAGTGGGAGGTACAGAATTCTCAGAGTAGAACTGTGCCAGTCCTTTTAAATCCTTCCCATTGATAGCTTATAAAAAAATTCCTGTACAAGTGATCTTACCTGCCACCCTAAACCTCCAGTTTATTGGGGCTGTTTTTGTGCTATACTATTTTGAAAAGAAGCAAACTAGCTGACAGCCCCCTTAATCAACCATATTTATTGAGTGATTGGTACGATAACAGTTGGCAGACATTCCCTGCCCACAACAGGCTTCCAGTGTAGAGGATGAGCTTATCCATTCTTTTCCCTTACATATTTTAACTAGTCTAAGGACCCCATCAAATGATAGTAATAAATAACAGGTGGGGGATGGAGGACGTGATGAGTGAGAGCCTGTCAGAGGAAAGACACGAGGGCTAATGAGGTGCTTCCATCGATCGCCTGGCAGGGTGGGCCTCATCAGACTTAGCCCCTCATGAGGCACCTGCCTACCCTCCTTACTGCAACTTCCAGCATCACTAACATTCCCTTTAATAATCCATTATGGCTTTATCATCCTAAACTTTAGTCTGGGGTGTACTGTTCAGGATTTTAACCAGTTTTTAACCAATTACTCTATGGAATAAGCGATTTCATATCACAACTTTCTGGGTCAGTATGAGAAAGGAGGGAATCGCTATTCTTTTCAGTTGTATTTATTGAGCACTTACTGTGGGCACAGCACTGTACTAAGCACTTGGAAAATACAATACAGCAATAAGAGAGAGACAATCCCTGCCCATAACGGGCTCACTGTCCATGTGCTATGTACGGCAACCTGCTGGGTCTGCCTCGTTGATTTTCTTTGCCCTGAATTATCCATTTGAGCTGTCTGTCTGGAGCAAAATAATCAATACCTCTTCAATCTTCCACTTTGCTTAGGTTGTATAGAATCCATCACTTCATTAAATAAAAGGCATCTATTAATTCCCATTTTATCAGGTGGGGAAATCTAGACATGAGGCATTTAAGGAGTTTAGCCAAAAGTTACACAGCAATTGTTCTGGTTGAACAATTCTGGCCTCTTCCAACCTGCGCCGTAACAAAGTAGAAATAGGGAGAAGTAAATCATTTTTTCAGAATAGGAAAACAGTGATCCTAAACCAGTTTGCTACATGGCTGAACATGTGAAACTAGTCAACAAAGCACATATGTAAATAAAGCAATAGGGATGTAGTTGTATGAGTTCTGACACTGGCACTTTTAAAGGGAGAGTTCTGGTACGAATTGTGTGACTTGTAATATTCATCCTGCATGCAGGTTGTTTGCATAAGGGACTTAATTTATGGTTGTAACAGCAAGTTCCAACAGTACTTAGCATTATAATTCTGTCCTGAGCTCTAACTGCCTGGAAGCACGATTGGAACTTACTGTTGTCACCATAAATTAAACCTGAATAAAGATTTAGGTGTTCTTGATATGACCTTGAATAGAAAGCGATACCACAGGAGGATATGGGTTTAGAAGTGGGGTAGATAAACATCCACATATACTTATTTCTAGACCACAAGTTTATGTGCAGGGATCATGTTTACCAACTCTCCCAAGTGTTTAGTGCAGTGCTCTGCACAGAGGAAGTGCTCAATAGTGTTGATGTATTGACTGGTACTCTCCTGATCCCACTGTGACTTTTAAGTCAGCATAAACCAAAGACAGGCCTGTAGTTGGGTAGGGATTGTCTCTGTTGCCAAATTGTACTTTCCAAGCGCTTAGTACAGTGCTCTGCACGCACAGTAAGCGCTCAATAAATACAACTGAATGAACCAAAAAAAAGAGCTCTCAGTTCTGGCCTACGTGCAAAGCGCAGCGGCCCGAATCTCTTAACCCTAGTGGTCCACAGCAGCCTTTCCTGATTTCTACAAGTTACTATTTCAATAAAAGGAGCTCTTATAACCAGAGGAAGTTATCCAGGCACCAGCATTAAGCTGCATTTTCCAGGTCCAATTTAAAGATGTTTGAAAAGATTAGTTCCTCATCAAATTATTCTTGATCATAAATAAAATCAGTTCATGGCTATTCTAGAAAGCACAGCTTAGTAGCTTAAGGGAGAAAATGTCAGACCAGAACAAATAAAACCGAGATCTTAAATATTTCCAAATCAATTTGCAAGTAGCTGTTGAATAGAGATTCCCTAAACACAAAATATCTACAATTGTCTTTATATTTTACAAACTCTCTTACCCCAGACCGAAATGAGAAGACAAATCGTAACTGCCAAGGAATTACAGAGATGAAGGACAGTGTGTTTATTACCCTCCCAGAGTGGGATATCTATAAGAGCAACTTCACATCAGTCACGGGCAACTCCAATTGAGTAATATTCCAGCAACGATGGGGCTAGTGAGGATAAAACCCAGGATGAAATAGTCCTTGTTCAGGCAAATTAAGAAGGCAGGTTTTTACAGGTACCAGAAAAAAAGTGAGCCACAGCTTACACTTTATTTCTTCCCCTGGAGGGTTTAGTAGGATCAAACTTGAAATTTTATTGCAACACCTAACTTTCCTGTATATTAGGTTTGCTCGGTCCCACAAAGTTTTCTACAAAAGAAATGTTTCAAAACATAACAGATTGAGCTTCAGAAATACACAACCTTTTTTTAAATTGTCTCACGCTCTTGTTCATATTTCAACACGGACAAACCCAAGATGCATTCCTGGAATATTTGTTCTAAGTGATATAAACACGAGATATAAAAACTGCAGATGTTGAAGTATAAACACATGCACGCATTGGGTACACCGACTAAAAATGTTTCTCTCTCCTATACTACGCTGTTTGGTATTTCCAAAACGGCTTCAATGTAAACTGGCTCAAGGAAATTGATAGAAAACAGCTTCCTTTCAACCACCAAATAGACGTATTCTTTAGCCAGCATACTAGAGTGGAGAAGAAATATACAGTAGTACATGCAGTAAATGTAAACTATATAAATTTCACTTGACTACCACACATTTAGAGTGACGACACGGTCTTTAAAATTCTTGTCCAGCAATTCCTTCCTGCACTAAATGATAGCATTAACCTCAGAGCTCACGGAACATGTTTCTGCTCTACTGCTCTTTAAGTAATACCCTTCCGTGCCAGAAGCCTTGGGATAATCCACCTTGTCTGCTATTAATCCTTGGGAACAAGAGACCGACAAGAAATATTCTTAAAGGAGAACTGGAGAAAGTGTGTCAGGAAATCCTGAAATCTATCCAAGAGGAAAATAAATCAGATATAAAATTCAATGTTCATGCATCCATCATCAAGCGCTTTTCTTACCATATCCATAGTAGAAAAATAAAGATTCCATCTTTTAACTCGGTATGTCAGCAACAGTAAAATAAAGGCAAACTATGGTCCCAAATGAAAGTCAACTGCAACACCTGTGAGGGATTTCCCCCTCACAGATGTTTTGTTTTTTAAAATGCTATTCAGTTCTCTGGTTATTCAACTCTGCTGACATTAAATGAATGGCAAATACATGTAAACAACTCCAGTTGAGTGGTTACCTATGTAGTTTGTGTTACTGTTATCCCGGACTGTTTCTTCTGGGAAACAATAAGAAAAACTAATGTTTTAGTACAATTATTTTGTTGTTTTCCGAACAGTATGCCTACAGTTAAGCAATACGTCTTAGAGCCTAGCTCTCATTTCTAGTTAACAGGGACACAGTGAAAGAGGTTTACAACCACCCCCATTTAATATTCCATTTTAGTAGACTATGCATAGTAATGCAAGTGTTAATGTAGCTTGACGGTTAACAGATTTTTCAGGCAGAGGGTTAAAAAACTGTTTATAAATCTAAAATTCCATTGAGACTTGAGAGCTTCTCCTGGCAAATTATTTTACTGTATTATCTAAAACCAAAGTCTTCTATATTTCTAGACCGTATGATTCTTGTGGGCCAGAAACTTGTGTACCAACTCTGCTGTACTGTACTCTCCCAAGTATTTAGTACAGTGCTCTGCACACAGTAAACACTCAAAACCACTGATCGTGGTAGATTAAATTGCTTTTCATAGGCACCGCAATGTCCGGTTTCTTTATATATGAGAAAAATTGCGTTGATTCAGTTTGAAGATATTCCAGCATTGAACATACATATTTCTGTGTAGCCATCCTTCGCATCTAAAGATGGTGTCAATGATGGAAATTTCCTTTATGCATATAAATGGGATTGAAGAGTCATTTTTGCACTGTACAACATGTAAACAAAGTACCTTTTCTAGCCGTATCCCAATCCAAGTGAGCACCTTGTTACTGAAGAGTGCTCTTCCAACACAAAAGGGCCTGCCATAAGGTTGCTACCTCTTCAGCAACCAAGACACAATCTGAGCTACCCACTTAAGACGGGTGTTTAGTAGCAGCAGGAAACAAGTCGCGGTTTTTACTGAGTGCCTACAAAATACAATATACTAAATACTAAATACAATGCACTAAATACAAGTGCTTGGTAAACACAATCAGAGTCCACAAGCCTGGCCCTCAGGGAGTTTACACTCTAATGGAGGAGATGGATATGGAAGTATCAAACATGCACATACACACATACAGGCTGAGGATATCAACCCATGCTTCCATCTAGTCTATCTCGCCGCTGATCCCTTGCTCACATCCTGCTTCTAGCCTGGAACTCCCTTCCACTTAACATCCAACAGTCGATCACTCTCCCCACATTCAAAAAAAACTTAACATCACCTCTCCCCCAAAAGGCCATCACCAACTCGGTTTCCCTACTCCCTCTCCCATCTGGATTTGTACCCTTTAATAATAATTATGGCATTTGTTAAGCGCTTACTATGTGCCAAACACCCCTCCCTCAGTCCTACAGTAATTATGCATCAATGTCTGCTTCCCCTTCTAGACTGCAAGCTCCTTTTGGGAGGGGAACATGTCGACTAAATCTGTTGATTGATATTTTCCCAAGCACTTAGCACAGTGCTTAATAAATACAACTGGTGGGTATAAATGAATAAATACGGGAAGCAGTGTGGCCTAGCAGAAAAGGGCACAGGACTTGGGGTCAGAGAATTTGGGTCCTAATCCCGGCTCTGCCACTTATCCATTGTGTGACCTTGGGCAAATCACTTAACTTCTCATTTTCACAGTTTTCTCATCCATCAAATGGGGGGTTCAACACCTGTCCTCCTTCCTACTTAGACTGTGCTGGACAGGGACTGTGTCCAACTGATTAACCTGTATCTATCTCAACAGAACAGTGCTAGACAACACAGCGTTTAAATAGCATTAAAATTTTTTTAAATAGTTCAAGGAGATAGCCAAAAGGATTTCTCTAAACTGTAAGCTCCTTGTGGGCAGGGAAAAGTCTACCAACTCTATTATATTGTACTCTCCCAAACTGCTTTGTCCAGTGCTCTGAACACCATAAGAACTCAATGAATATGAGTTAGTAATAAGAACTGGGATAATGATACCTGATCATTACCTGTATATATGTATATATGTCTGTACATATTTATTACTCTATTTATTTATTTTACTTGTACATATCTATTCTATTTATTTTATTTTGTTAGTATGTTTGGTTTTGTTCTCTGTCTCCCCCTTTTAGACTGTGAGCCCACTGTTGGGTAAGGACTGTCTCTATATGTTGCCAACTTGTACTTCCCAAGCGCTTAGTACAGTGCTCTGCACACAGTAAGAGCTCAATAAATACGATTGATTGATCACTGGTAGGGGAAGGCTTGTTGGAGGGTGTGGGATTTTACGAGGACTTTGAAGGTGGGCAAGGCTGAGAAGGTGGAAGGGCTTGAAGGGAGAGGGAAGAGGGGCACCTTACCATCAATAAGACACATTTTCCCAGAAAACGTGATGGGTTGTATTAAAGCACTTTAATTCACTTTCTCACTCAGCCAGATGCTGCAATTCTAGATGGCCGCACCAGTCATGGGAAGAAGCACTGAAGATACAATAGCCAAAATAGTCAATGAGTGTGGGGAAGAGTCCCACTGAGTAACGGTGACCTGTCAGTGTGGATGAGTCCCATGTTTTACATCTACAATATCCGAAAATGAAGAAATTAGCACCGGCTTCCAGCTGTCGGACACACTCAAGATACACTTCGGCCGCTGGGCAAACCAAGACTAAAAATACCTCAGCTCTCTGATTCAGAGTTTCGAGCTAGTCCTGAGAGAACCACGATGGAGAGAGTATTCTATGAGCAGCGCTTAGTACAGTGCTCTGCACGCAGTAAATGCTCAATAAATACGATTGAATAAATGAACACAACTCGTTTCCTCATTTCTAACACTAATGCACTGCTGCTACCCCCTTAAACGCTTACGTGCCCCAACTCCTGAAATTCTTCACCTTTGGCTGAAAAGTTCAATCAGTGAGGAAGAAGTCAGATGGCAAATAAGAAGGGAGGACAGGTTGAACTGCTCTGTGAACCTGTCGACTAAGAATATGAGGTAAAGGGACTTGAAATGACGTTCTTTGTTTAGATGTCATAAGCATGCAACAACCAGTTTGTTCTCTTCAGTACACGAAATACTGAAAATGAGCCTAACTACTTTTGCACACTACTGTATTTACACAAATAAGTTATCCATGCTAGTACATGGTCTTTCACATACTATTTAAAAATATTTTTTTTTAAATACAATATCAAAGGCCAAAAATCATTTCATGCTTGACGGCAAAATGTACATTTTCACAGCTAGGAAAAAACAAGGCAGCTTTTAACTCTCCTGCAGTTCAACATTTAATATTTGAGAGAACGCGACCCCCAAAAGTTATCATTCACAAACATCTTTTACGGTCATTTGATCACATCACATTTCATATGTGTAATCTATACACCCCAACTATTTTGAAGAGACTCCTATTTAAAACACATTCGTTCATATTTACTGAGCGCTTACTGCGTGCAGAGCACTGTCCTAAGTGCTTGGGAGAGTACAACACAGCAACAGACACATCCCCCGCCCACCAAAAGCTTACAATCCCATTCTGTAAATCACTGAATGGAAAATGAATTAGAAAGGAGCCAGAGTTCACCTGCAACTCTGCAACCAAAGCAACACCAAAGCCACCACTGATGGATAAATCCCAATTTACATGATAGTCACTACCTTGATTCACCAAGTCCCGTCCATTTGTGTGAAAAAGACACAAATCGTAGATGGGGCCAGCTTTGTTTCTTTTAAAAAATAACTACCATGTTGTAATTACCGACCGCACGCATCAGGCACCCGACTGAATCCAATCCTAAATTACAAGTCACCACAACAGACGTCCACGATAACGATCTGAATTGGCTCAGAGGGCAAAGATCCAAATATACTTCCTTTTATCGCCCCCACGCCTGCGCTCGGAAAGCAGTATATAATCGATGCGACTGCAAAACATCAAAACATCATCCCACGTAATCCACTTCGAAATAAGGGCGAAACCTCAAGCCAACATCTCACCTCTCGGGACCGGCAAATGATCGTCTTGCGTCTCTGTTGTTCAAGAACCGGAGGTAAAAAATCTTTTATAATCTGCCTAGCCTTGCCCCAATTAAGGTCGGAGTAAATTGGAGAGAACCACGCCTTGCTGGGAATGTGCGATTTTCTGCTGAATTCTGGGTGCGGGTCCGTGCGGTTTTCTGCTGAATTTTAGGTTGCGGGTAGGGGCGGTTTTCTGCTGAATTTTGGTGCCCTGAGAGTCGGACAGTAAAACTGGAGCTTCATAAAAGCTCTTCTAAAATCGGAGCCTTCCAATAAACTAGGATTTACAGGCCTTGTAAAAAGGCCAGGCGGACACCGCCTCCATTCAATCAATCATTGTATTTATTGAGCGCTTACTGTGTGCAGAGCACTGTACTAAGCGCTTGAGAAGTACAAGTTCATTCATTCAATCGTATTTATTGAGCGCTTACCGTATGCAGAGCACTGTACTAAGCGCTTGGGAAGTCCAAGTTGACAACATATAGAGACGGTCCCTACCTCAACAGTGGGTTCACAGTTTAGAAAAGGGAGACAGACAACAAAACAAAACATATTAACAGAATAAAATAAATAGAATATGTACAATAAATAGAGTAATAAATATGTACAAACATATATACAGGTGCTGTGGGGAAGGGAAGGGGGAGAGGAAAGAGGGGGCTCAGTCTGGGAAGGCCTCCAAGGCCTCCAGAGATATAGATGAAATTATTCAATATTAGATGCCGCCCGACAAGCTCGCATCCCGGTCATCCATTCATTCAATCGTATATATTGAGCGCTTACCATATGCAGAGCACTGTACTAAGCGCTCGGAAAGTCCAATTGGGTCCGTACTGACCGTCGGGGCGTCCCGGATTTTCCACGATTCCGTGCTCCCTGAATGAACCCGCTTCCCCTCTGACTGGGTTGCTTAAGAGGCGGGTGCCAGGGGCGCGATGTTGCGCGGTGCGTTCGCCCACCGGGACGATCTGGTGCCCCCGAATGCCACCCTCGTCCCCAGGGCCTTGTCCCCCGCACAAATCCCACGCCTGCAAATTCATTCACTCACACAATTGTATTGAATAATGATGATCTGAGCGCTTACTAGGTGTGGAGCACTGTTCTAAGCGCTGAGTATTCATTCATTCAATCGTATTTCTTGAGCGCTTACTGTGTGCAGAGCACTGTACGAGGCGCTTGGGAAGTCCAAGTTGGCAACATCTAGAGACGGTCCCTACCCAACAGCGGGCTCACGGTCTAGAGAAGCAGCGTGGCTCCGGACTTTGGAGTCAGAGGTCATGGGTTCAAGTCCCGCCTCTGCCAATTGTCAGCTGTGTGACTTTGGGCAAGTCACTTCACTTCTCTGCGCCTCAGTTCCCTCATCTGTAAAATGAGGGTTAAGACTGTGAGCGCCCCGTGGGACAACCTGATCACCTTGTAATCTCCCCAGCGCTTAGAACAGTGCTTTGCACATAGTAAGTGCTTAAATGCCATTATTATTATTATTATTATTATTAGAAGGGGGAGACAGACAACAAAACAAAATATTAACAAAATAAAATAGAGTAAATATGTACAAGTAAAATAAATAGAGTAATAAATACGTAAATAAATTCGTTCCATCGCATTTACCGAGCACAGACTGTGTGCTGAACACTGTCCTAAGCGCTGGGCATTCATTCATTCAATCGTATTGAATAATGATGATGGCATTTGCTAAGCGCTTACTAGGTGCGGAGCACTGTTCTAAGCGCTGAGTATTCATTCATTCCATCGTATTTACCGAGTGCTGACTGTGTGCTGAACACTGTCCTAAGCGCTGGGCATTCATTCACTCAGTCATGTTGAATAATGATGATGGCATTTGCTAAGTGCTTACTAGGTGCAGAGCACTGTTCTAAGCGCTGAGTATTCATTCATTCATCCCATCGTATTTACCGAGCCCTGACTGTGTGCTGATCACTGTCCTAAGCGCTGGGCATTCATTCATTCAATCGTATTGAATAATGATGATGGCATTTGCTAAGCACTTACTAGGTGCAGAGCACTGTTCTAAGCAATGAGTATTCATTCCATCATATTTACTGAGTGCTGACTGTGTACTGAGCACTGTCCTAAGCGCTGGGCATTCATTCACTCAATCGTACTGATTAATGATGATGGCATTTGCTAAGTGCTTACTAGGTGCAGAGCACTGTTCTAAGCAATGAGTATTCATTCCATCATATTTACTGAGCACTGACTGTGCGCGGAACACTGTCCTAAGCACTGGACATTCATTCACTCAATCGTATTGAATAATGATGGCATTTGCTAAGCGCTTACTATGTGCGGAGCACTGTTCTAAACGTTGAGTATTCATTCATTCATTCCATCATATTTACCGAGCGCTGACTGTGTGCTGAACACTGTCCTAAGCGCTGGGCATTCATTCATTCAATCGTATTGAATAATGATGATGGCATTTGCTAAGCGCTTACTAGGTGCGGAGCACTGTTCTAAGCAATGAGTATTCATTCCATCATATTTACGGACCACAGACTGTGTGCTGAACACTGTCCTAAGCGCTGGGCATTCATTCACTCAATCGTACTGAATAATGATGATGGCAATTGTTAAGAACTTACTAGGTGCAGAGCACTGTTCTAAGTGCTGAGTATTCATTCATTCATTCCGTTGTATTTACTTAGCGCTGACTGTGTGCTGAGCACTGTCCTAAGCGCTGGGCATTCATTCACTCAATCGTATTGAATAATGATGATGGCATTTGCTAAGGGCTTACTAGGTGCGGAGCACTGTTCTAAGCGCTGAGTATTCATTCACTCAATCGTACTGAATAATGATGATGGCATTTGCTAAGGGCTTACTAGGTGCGGAGCACTGTTCTAAGCGCTGAGTATTCATTCACTCAATCGTACTGAATAATGATGATGGCATTTGCTAAGCGCTTACTAGGTGTGGAGCACTGTTCTAAGCGCTGAGTATTCATTCATTCATTCCATCGTATTAGCGCTGACTGTGTGCTGAGCACTGTTCTAGGCGCTGAGTATTCATTCACTCAATCGTACTGAATAATGATGATGGCGATTGCTAAGCGCTTACTAGGTGCAGAGCACTGTTCTAAGCACTGAGTATTCATTCATTCAATCGTACTGAATAATGATGATGGCAATTGCTAAGCGCTTACTAGGTGTGGAGCACTGTTCTAGGCACTGAGTATTCATTCATTCATTCCATCGTATTAGCGCTGACTGTGTGCTGAGCACTGTCCTAAGCGCTGGGCATTCATTCACTCAATCGTACTGAATAATGATGATGGCGATTGCTAAGCGCTTACTAGGTGCGGAGCACTGTTCTAAGCGCTGAGTATTCATTCATCCCATCGTATTTACTGAGTGCTGTGTGCTGAGCACTGTCCTAAGCGCTCGGGAAGTCCAATTCGGCAACAGTGCCAGTCCCTACCCAACAATGGGGTCCCAGGCTAGAAAGGGGGGCCCTGAGCACTGTGCTAAGCGCTCGGAAAGGCCAATTCGGCAACAGAGCCGGTCCCTACCCAACAATGGGGTCCCAGGCTAGAAGGGGGAGACCTGAGCACTGTGCTAAGCGCTCGTAAAGGCCAATTCGGCAACAGAGCCGGTCCCTACCCAACAGTGGGGTCCCAGGCTAGAAGTGGGAGACCTGAACACTGTGCTAAGCGCTAGCAAAGTCCAATTTGGCAACAGTACCGGTCCCTACCCAACAATGGGGTCCCAGGCTAGAAGTGGGAGACCTGAGCACTGTGCTAAGCGCTCGGAACGTCCAATTCGGCAACGGTGCCGGTCCCTGCCCAACAACGGGCTCGCAGGCTAGAAGGGGGGGGCCTGAGCACTGCGCTAAGCGCTCGGAGAGTCCAATTTGGCAACAGAGCCGGTCCCTACCCAACAACGGGCTCCCAGGCTAGAAAGGGGAGCCCTGGGCACTGTACTAAGCGTTCGGAAAGTCCAATAAGGGCCCCACGGCGGGCTCACGGTCTTCGGGGTGGGGGGGGGGGGGAGCCGGATGACAAAACAAGCAGACAAGCCCGAGGGGCAGGCCACACGCCCTCGTCGGGAAAGCGGGGACCCCCCCCCCCCGGGTGGGGGGGCGGAGAGAGGGAGGGAGGGAGGGGGGGTGGGGAGGGGGTTACCTTCATTTTCCATCGAAAATGCGCTGGGGTGGGCGGCCGGACCAGCCCCCGGGGTCGCAGCGACAGGAGGAGCAGGAGGAGGGAGGAGGAGGGAGGGAGGGAGGGAGGGAGGAGCCGGAGAGGGGAGAAAGAGGAGCAGGAGGAGGAGGGGGGGGGGGACAAAGGGGAAGGGGAGGGGGAGGAGGAAGAGGAGGATCGGGAGGAGGGGCGGGGATCGGGGGGAGGAGGAGGAAGGGGAAGGAGGAGGAGGATTAGGAGGAGGGGCGAGGATCGGGGGGAGGAGGAGGGGGAAGAGAAGGAGGATGAAAAGGAGGAGGATGGGGAAGAGAAGGAGGAGGAGGATGGGGAAGAGGAGGAGGAGGAGGATGGGGAAGAGGAGGAGGAGGAGGATGGGGAAGAGGAGGAGGAGAAAGAGGAGGAGGAGGAGAAAGGGGAAGAGGAGGAGGAGGAAGAGAAAGGGGAAGAGGATGGGGAAGAGAAGGAGGAGAAAGGGGAAGGGGAAGAGAAGGAGGAGAAAGGGGAGGAGGAGGAGGAGGATGGGGAAGAGAAGAAGGAGGAGGATGGGGAAGAGAAGAAGGAGGAGGATGGGGAAGAGGAGGAGGAGGAGGATGGGGAAGAGGAGGAGGAGGAGGAGGATGGGGAAGAGGAGGAGGAGGAGGAGGATGGGGAAGAGGAGGAGGAGGAGGAGGATGGGGAAGAGGAGGAGGAGGAGGAGGAGGATGGGGAAGAGGAGGAGGAGGAGGAGGAGGATGGGGAAGAGGAGGAGGAGGATGGGGAAGAGGAGGATGGGGAAGAGGAGGAGGAGGATGGGGAAGAGAAAGGGGAGGAGGAGGAGGAAGGGGAAGAGGAGGAGGAGGAGGAGGAAGGGGAAGAGGTGGAGGAGGAGAGGGGGAGGAAGAAGGGGAAGAGAAGAAGGAGGAAGGGGGAGGAGAAGGAGAAGAATCAGGAGGAGAAGGAGGGAGGAGGCGGGAGGATCAGGGGGAGGAAGAGGAGAAGGGGTCCCTGGCTGCCCCTCCCTCCCGTCCCCAGCCGCACAGGCCCGGGGCTGTGCCCACCACGACGACCACCACCACTACCACCACCACCACCACCACCGGCAGCAGCAGGAGGAGGAGGAGGAGCGGGAGGAGCAGGAGGAGGCGGCGGCAGCATCTGCAACAGAAACGGGGAGATGCATCGCTGGCGTGGAGAGGGCCGTGCCTCGACACCCCCATCGCGCCCGTCCACTCTCCCCAGGGCACGGGCACACATACACACACACACACACACACACACACACACACCCACTCACTCCCACTCCGGCAGTCACTCAGTCATCCCATCATCTTGATGGAGCGCTGACTGTGTGGGAAGTCCAGTTGGGCAACAGAGAGGATCCTGACCCAACCGCGCAGCCGCGCCCGGGAGGGGGAGGCCCCCGGCGCTTAAAATAATAAGAATGATGGCATTTATTAAGCACTTACTATGTGCCAAGCACTGTTCTAAGCGCTGGGGAGGTGACAAGGTGATCAGGTTGTCCCATGGGGGGCTCACAGTCCTAACCCCCATTTTCCAGATGAGGGAACTGAGGCCCAGAGAAGTGAAGTGACAGGCCCAGAGAAGTGAAGTGACTTGCCCAAAGTCACACAGCTGACAGTTGGCGGAGTCGGGATTTGAACCCATGACCTCTGACTCCAAAGCCCGGGCTCTTTCCAGTGAGCCAGTGCTCAGCGCTTAATACAGTGCTGGGCACATAAGACCAATAATAGTAATGGCATTTGTTAAGCGCTTACTGTGGGCCAAGCACTGTTCTAAGCGTGGGTTCGAATCCTGACTCTGCCCCTTGTCTGCTGTGTGACCTTGGGCAAGTCACTTCACTGGGCCTCAGTGACCTCATCTGGAAAATGGGGTGAAGACTGTCAGCCCCACGGGGGACAGCCTGATCACCTTGGATCCCCCCCCCATTCGTTCATTCCATCGTACTTATTGAGCGCTGGCTGTGTGTGGAGCACTGTCCTATTCGGCAACAGAGACGGTCCCAACCCCACAACGGGCTCACAGTCTAGAAGGATAATAATAATAATAATAATAATAATAATAATAATAATAATAATAATAATGGCATTTGTTCATTCATCCAGTCCTATTTAGTGAGCACTGACTGTGTGCAGAGCACTGCCCTAAGTGCTCGCGAAGTACAAATCGGCAAGAGAGAGACAGTCCTGACCCCACAACGGGCTCACGGTCTAGAAGGATGATAATAAAATAATAATAATAATAATAATAATAATAATAATAATAGCATTTGTTCATTCATTCAGTCGTATTTATTGAGCACTGACTGTGTGCAGAGCACTGCCCTAAGTGCTCAGGAAGTACAAATCGGCAAGAGACAGTCCCGACCCCACAACGGGCTCACAAGTCTAGAAGGATAATAATAATAATAATAATAGTAATGGCATTTATTCATTCATTCAGTCCTATTTATTGAGCACTGACTGTGTGCAGAGCACTGCCCTAAGCGCTCAGGAAGTACAAATCAGCAACTGAGACAGTCCCGACCCCACAACGGGCTCACAGTCTAGAAGATTAATAATAGAAAGGAGAAGCAGCGTGGCTCAGTGGAAAGAGCCCGGGCCTTGGAGTCAGAGGTCATGGGTTCAAATCCCGGCTCCGCCACTTGTCAGCTGTGTGACTTTGGGCAAGTCACTTCACTTCTCTAGGCCTCAGTTCCCTCATCTGTAAAATGGGGATAAAGACTGGGAGCCCTACGTGGGACAACCTGATCGCCTTGTAACCTCCCCAGCGCTTAGAACAGTGCTTTGCACATAGTAATCGCTTAATAAATGCTACCATTATTATTAGTATTATTAATAATAATGAAGATGGCATTTGCTCATTCATTCAATCGCAGTTATTGAGCACTGACTGTGTGCAGAGCACTGTCCTAAGCGCTCGGGAAGTACAAATCGGCAGATAGAGAAGGTCCCTGCCCCACAACGGGCTCACAGTCTAGAAGATTAATAATAATAATAATAATAATAATAATAATAATAGCATTTGTTCATTCATTCAATTGCACTTATTGAGCGCTGACTGTGTGCAGAGCACTGGACTAAGCGCTCGGGAAGTACAAATCGGCAACAGATAGAGAAGGTCCCTGCCCCACAACGGGCTCACAGTCTAGAAGATTAATGATAATAATAATAATAGCATTTGTTTATTCATTCAATTGCACTTATTGAGCACAGAGCACTGGACTAAGCGCTTGGGAAGCCCAATTCGGCAACAGAGACGGTCCCAACCCCACAATGGGCTTCCAGTCTTGAAGGAGGGAGGCAGACAACAAAACTAAACAAGTACACAGTGCTTAGAACAGTGCGCTTAACAAATACCATCATTATTATTATTATTATTACAAGGCGATCAGTTGTCCCAAGTGGGGGCTCCCAGTCTCAATCCCCACTTTCCGGATGAGGTCACTGAGGCCCAGAGCAGTGACGATTTATTACTCTATTTATTTTACTTGTGCGTATTTCCTATTCTATTTATTTTATTTTGTTAATATATTTTGTCTTGTTGTCTGTCTCCCCCTTCTAGACTGTGAGCCCGCTGTTGGGTAGGGTCTGTCTATGTTGCCGACTTGGACTTCCCAAGCGCTTAGTACATTGCTCTGCACACAGTCAGCCCTCAATAAATACGATTGAATGAATAAATGAATGGTTAAGACTTTACTTCTATTTATTCTGACGACTTGACACCCGTCCACGTTTTGTTTTGTTGTCCGTCTCCCCCTTCTAGACTGTGAGCCCATTGTTGGGTAGGCTCTATATGCTGCCAACTTGTACTTCCCAAAGCGCTTAGTACAGTGCTCTACACACAGTAAGCGCTCAATAAATACAACTGAATGAATGACTGACTTTACTTCTATTTATTCTGATGACTTGACACCTGTCCACATGTTCTGTTTTGTTGTCCGTCACCCCCTTCCAGACTGTGAGCCCGCTGTTGGGTAGGGACCATCTCTAGATGTTGCTGATTTGTCCTTCCCAAGCGCTTAGTCCAGTGCTCTGCACACAGTAAGCGCTCAATAAATACGACTGAATGAATGAATAAACATCTCCCCCTTCTAGACTGTGAACCCGCTGTTGGGTAGGGACCGTCTGTGTTGCCAACCTGTCCTTCCCAAGCGCTTAGTACAGTGCTCTGCACACAGTCAGCGCTCAATACATACGAATGAATGAATGAATGTCTCCCCCTTTTAGACTGTGAGCCCGCTGTTGGGTAGGGACCGCCTCTAGATTTTGCCAGCTTGTACTTCCAAAGCGCTTAGTACAGTGCTCGGCACATAGTAAGCGCTCAATACGTAGATTGAATGAATGAATGCCTCCCCCTTCTAGCCTGTGAGCCCGCTGTTGGGTAGGGACCGTCTCTACATGTTGCCGGCCTGTCCTTCCCAAGCGCTCAGTACAGTGCTCTGCACACAGGAAGCGCTCAATAAATACGATGGAATGAACGAATGAATGAAGCGACGTACCCAAGGTCACGCGGCAGACAAGGGGCGGGGCCGGGATTCGAACCCACGACCTCTGGGGTTCTTTTCCACTAGGCCCTGCTGCTGCTATCAACAAACACTATGATTATTATTATTATTATTATGATTACTGGCCCTGCTGCTGCTATTAACAAACACTATGATTATTATTATTATTATTATTATGATTACTGGCCCTGCTGCTGATATTAACAAACACTATGATTATTATTATTATTATTATTATTATCACTACTATGATTATTGCTCCCGCCCCCCCCCTTCCATCCGGGGCCCGGCCGGTCCCTCCCGCCCCTCCCCCCCCCCGGCGCGCGCGCCCGCGAGACCCGGCCCTTCCGGGCGCGCGCCCGCCGCCCCCTCCCCCACTCACCCGAGGGCGGCCCGAGGAGGGGCGGGGGGGCGGGCGCGCGCCCGGGCGCGTGCACCCCGCGCGCGGGAAAAGCGGGCGCCCGCGAGCTCGCGTCCGCGGAGGGGGCGTGGCCTGTCACGCCGGCCCCGCCCCCCTTTGCGCATGCGCGCGCTCTTTTTTTTCCCCACCACCAGTTCCGGCAAGGGATGCCGGAAGTGACGTCGCGGGCGCGAGGGCTCCCCTCAGGACCGCCCAGCCGGGGAGGGAGGTGATATGTCGTTCGTTCATTCTTTCATTCATCCATCCATCCATTCTTTCATTCATTAATTCATCCATCCATCCTTTCTTTCATTCATTCATTCATTCATCCATCCATTCTTTCATTCATTCATCCATCCATTCTTTCATTCATTCATTCATCCATCCTTTCATTCATTCATCCATCCATCCATTCTTTCATTCATTCATCCATCCATTCTTTCATTCATTCATTCATCCATCCATTCTTTCATTCATCCATCCATTCTTTCATTCATTCATTCATCCATCCATCCATCCATTCTTTCATTCATCCATCCATCCATCCATTCTTTCATTCATTCATTCATCCATCCATTCTTTCATTCATTCATTCATCCATCCATCCTTTCATTCATTCATTCATCCATCCATCCTTTCATTCATTCATTCATTCATCATCCATCCTTTCATTCATTCATCCATCCTTTCATTCATTCATCCATCCTTTCATTCATTCATCCATTCATTCATCCATCCATCATCATCAATTGTATTTATTGAGCGCTTACTGTGTGCAGAGCACTGTACTAAGCGCTTGGGAAGTACAAGTTGGCAACATATGGAGACGGTCCCTACCCAACAGTGGGCTCACAGTCTAAAAGAGTTTAATCACTTTAAAGTTAAAAATTTTACAATTCTGCGCTATTAATGCAAATATTTAAACCCAATAATATATTTTTATTATATCAGTAACAATAAAATATATTATAATATAAATATAATTATAATAATATTATGATATATAACTATTTAATATAATAATATATAACTATTTAATATAATATTATAATATATAATTATAACATTATAATATATTATAATTATATAAGTATATTATATTTTATTAATATATTTTATTCTATTTATATTGTATCATCCATCCATTCTTTCATCCATCCATTCACTCATCCATCCATTCATCCATCCATCCATTCTTTCATCCATCCATCCATTCTTTCATTCATCCATCCATCCATTCTTTCATCCATCCATTCAAGCAGCGTGGCTCATTGGAAAGAGCCCGGGCTTTGGAGTCAGAGGTCATGGGTTCAAATACCAGCCCTGCCACTTGTCAACTGCGTGACTTTGGGCAAGTCAGTTCACTTCTCTGGGCCTCAGTTCCCTCATCTGTAAAATGGGGATGAAAACTGTGAGTCCCCCCACCGTGGGACAACCTAATCACCTTGTAAACTACCCAGCACTTAGAATAGTGCTTTGCACATAGTAAGCGCTTAACAAATGCCATTATTATTATTATTATTATTCAATCATTCATTCAATCATATTTGAGCACCTCTTGTGTGCATTCATTCATTCCACCGTATTTATTGAGCACTTCCTGTATGCATTCATTCATTCATTCCATCATATTTACTGAGCACTTCCTGTGTGCAGAGCACTGTCCTAAACGCTTGGGAAGTCAGCAGAGAGAGGCAGTCCCAACCCCACAACAGGCTCACAGGCTAGAAGGGGGCTTAGCCGTGTGACTTTGGGCAAGTCATTTTACTTCTGTGGGCCTCAGTGACCTCATCGGTAAAATGGGGATGAAGCCTGGGAGCCCCATGGGGGACAACCTAATAATAATAATAATAATAATAATAATAATAAAGGAGGCATTTGTGAAGCACTTACTAGGGGCCAAACACTGTTCTGAGCGCTGGGGGAGATCAGGTTGTCCCACGTGGGGCTCACAGTCTTCATCCCCATTTTACAGATGAGGTCACTGAGGCCCAGAGAAGAATAATAATAATTGCATTTGTTAAGAGCTTCCTATGTGCTAAGCGCTGAGGAAGATACAAGGTATGAGATTGTCCCCCCGTGGGGCTCCCAGCCTTCATCCCCACTTTACAGATGAGATCACTGAGGCCCAGAGAATAATAATAACAATGGCATTTGTTAAGCGCTTACTATGTGCCATGCACTGTTCTAAGCACTAAGGAGGATACAAGGAGATCAGGTTGTCCCACATGGGGCTCCCAGTCTTCATCCCCATTTTACAGATGAGGGAACTGAGGCCCAGAGAAGTGAAGTGACTTGACCAAAGTCACACAGCTGACAAGTGGCAGAGCCAGGATTGGAACCCATGACCTCTGACTCCCAAGCCCGGGCTCTTGCCACTGAGCCATGCTGTACATAGTAAGCGCTTAAACAAATACCATCATTATTAATTATTATTATTATTATTATTGCCAACTCATGGGGCAACATGGCCAACTCAGGGGGCGAGCCCTGCCCGGCCCTTGCCTACGGACCCCATTCAGAGCCCATCTTCTAGACTGTGAGCCCACTGTGGGCTAGGGACCGTCTCTATATGTTGCTGATTTGTACTTCCCAAGCGCTTAGTACAGTGCTCTGCGCACAGTAAGCGCTCAATAAATACGACTGAATGAATGAATTCAGAGGAAAGCGTTTCCATCTGTGTCTAGGCTTCACCAACCCATTCAGACCCCTCTTCCCCTCTTTCCAAACATCAATCCCAGGCGGGAGCAGTCACTGTTATTTATGGGCCCAACCAGATTTAACTAAAGTCATTCATTCGTATTTATTGAGCGCTTACTGTGTGCAGAGCACTGTACTAAGCGCTTGGAAAGTACAATTCGGCAAGAGAATTGTTGGACAAGCTGGCTCAGGATCGCTTCCCTGTCATGGTTGCAGCCCCTCACTACCCGTTTCCAGAAGTGGGTGTTAAGCCTTTGGGCAACTAACTGCATAACGACTGTAATAATAGTAACGATGATGGTATTTGTTAAGCACTTACTATGTGCTAAGCACTGTGCTAAGCGCTGGTGGGAAACAAGGTAATCAGATCGTCCCACATGGGGCTCACAGTCTTCATCCCCATTTTACAGATGAGGTAACTGAGGCCTGCAGCACCTCACTACCTGTTTCCAGAAGTAGGCATTAAGCGTTTGAGCAACTAACTGCATAACGACTGTAATAATAATAACGATGATGGTATTTGTTAAGCGCTTACTACGTGCCAAGCACTGTTCTAAGCACTGGGGAGGGAAACAAGGTAATCAGATCGTCCCACATGGGGCTCACAGTCTTCATCCCCATTTTACAGATGAGGTAACTGAGGCCTGCAGCACCTCACTACCTGTTTCCAGAAGTAGGCATTAAGCATTTGAGCAACTAACTGCATAACGACTGTAATAATAATAACGATGATGGTATTTGTTAAGCGCTTACTACGTGCCAAGCACTGTTCTAAGCACTGGGGAGGGAAACAAGGTAATCAGATCGTCCCACATGGGGCTCACAGTCTTCATCCCCATTTTACAGATGAGGTAACTGAGGCCTGCAGCACCTCACTACCTGTTTCCAGAAGTAGGCATTAAGCATTTGAGCAACTAACTGCATAACGACTGTAATAATAATAACGATGATGGTATTTGTTAAGCGCTTACTACGTGCCAAGCACTGTTCTAAGCACTGGGGAGGGAAACAAGGTAATCAGATCGTCCCACATGGGGCTCACAGTCTTCATCCCCATTTTACAGATGAGGTAACTGAGGCCTGCAGCACCTCACTACCTGTTTCCAGAAGTAGGCATTAAGCATTTGAGCAACTAACTGCATAACGACTGTAATAATAATAACGATGATGGTATTTGTTAAGCGCTTACTACGTGCCAAGCACTGTTCTAAGCACTGGGGAGGGAAACAAGGTAATCAGATCGTCCCACACGGGGCTCACAGTCTTCATCCCCATTTTACAGATGAGGTAACCGAGGCCTGCAGCACCTCACTACCTGTTTCCAGAAGTAGGCATTAAGCGTTTGAGCAACTAACTGCATAACGACTGTAATAATAATAACGATGATGGTATTTGTTAAGCGCTTACTACGTGCCAAGCACTGTTCTAAGCACTGGGGAGGGAAACAAGGTAATCAGATCGTCCCACATGGGGCTCACAGTCTTCATCCCCATTTTACAGATGAGGTAACTGAGGCCTGCAGCACCTCACTACCTGTTTCCAGAAGTAGGCATTAAGCGTTTGAGCAACTAACTGCATAACGACTGTAATAATAATAATGATGATGGTATTTGTTAAGCGCTTACTACGTGCCAAGCACTGTTCTAAGCACTGGGGGGGAAACAAGGCAATCAGATCGTCCCACATGGGGCTCACAGTCTTCATCCCCATTTTACAGATGAGGTTACCGAGGACAGAGAAGTTAAGTGACTTTCCCGAAGTCCCGTGGCGGACAATTGGCGGAGCCGGGATTAGAACCCACGACCTCTGACTCCCAAGCCCGGGTTCTTGCCACTGAGCCACGCTGCTTCCCATGAAAGGTTGCTCCGGAGGGGAACAAAAAAGTGTGAATCACCAATTTGATCCTGGCCAGCGAGGAACGAATATTGAAAAAGACGCGCAACTTGGTCCGCGGAAAAGGGATGGATAGCGACACCTCCCACCCTGAAACAAAGACAGGAGGGCCAGGATTACCGTTGGCTAGCAAAACCATTCTGGGTGGGTGTCACTTCTAATGGAATTAAATTCCAAGTTTTTCCAGTCTTTGGACACGGGACTAGGCCCAACTGTACTGAGGAAGCCCAGGAACGCATCCACCAGAGGGCAGGAAGACATTTGCGGAGTGCATCCCTTCTAGAGAAAGAAATGCAGCAACAGCCTGGGTTTGGACCTCAACCCCACCTGTGGAGCCCTCCGTGTCCCCAGGAGAAGGGCTAAAACCTTGGCACCCAACAAGCAAGGAAACTGGTAGGTCACTCTCTAGTCGTTAAAACGTGAAAATCCCAAATGCACACAGCAACAGCCAGAGACACAGCGTAACAACCATTTCATCCCTCTCTTCCTTCCACCTACTTACCCCATGACACAGGAATGGGGCTTCACCCTCATCTCCATCTCCATCTCCATTCCATCCAAACTGCTACCCTGCTCATTCAAGCTCTCATCCTATCCCGTCTGGACTACTGCACCAGCCTTCTCTCTGATCTCCCATCCTCGTGTCTCTCTCCACTTCAATCCATACTTCATGCTGCTGCCCGGATTATCTTTGTCCAGAAACGCTCTGGGCATATTGCTCCCCTCCTCAAAAATCTCCAGTGGCTACCAATCAATCTGCGCATCAGGCAGAAACTCCTCACCCTGGGCTTCAAGGCTGTCCATCACCTCGCCCCCTCCTACCTCACCTCCCTTCTCTCCTTCTACTGCCCAGCCCACAACCTCCGCTCCTCCACCACTAATCTCCTCACTGTACCTCGTTCTCGCCTGTCCCGCCATCGACCCCCGGCCCACGTCATCCCCCGGGCCTGGAATGCCCTCCCTCTGCCCCTCCGCCAAGCTAGCTCTCTTCCTCCCTTCAAGGCCCTGCTGAGAGCTCACCTCCTCCAGGAGGCCTTCCCAGACTGAGCCCCTTCCTTTCTCTCCCCCTCGTCCCCCTCTCCATCCCCCCATCTTACCTCCTTCCCTTCCCCACAGCACCTGTATATATGTATATATGGTTGTACATATTTATTACTCTATTTATTTATTCATTTTACTTGTACATTTCTATCCTATTTAATTTTGTTGGTATGTTTGGTTCTGTTCTCTGTCTCCCCCTTTTAGACTGTGAGCCCACTGTTGGGTAGGGACTGTCTCTATATGTTGCCAATTTGTACTTCCCAAGCGCTTAGTGCAGTGCTCTGCACATAGTAAGCGCTCAATAAATACGATTGATTGATTGATCTCCATCTCCAGTTTCCACACTGAGTCATTTAAGTCTCATAATTTCTATCTGGGCAAGATCCATCAATATTATTATTATTATTATTATTATTATTATTATTATTATCATCATTGCACCCTCCCACACTCAGGTCTTTTAAAAGGGGGTGGGAGGAACCACATTTGGAAACCGTTTGGATAATGTGCCAAACAATCGAGTATTTCCCCGGAGAAATGCCTGTTCTCACACACAAAAAAAGGGCCTATACCCTCAGCACTCCTCTGAGTTCATCTTTCAACACATTTCACTAGGGAAACTTATGTAGTATCACTAGTTCTGTGTCTATATTCATTCGAGACTAGGATCTCTATATTTTTGTTCAAAGCTATTCATTCATTCAATCGTATTTATTGAGCGCTTACTGTGTGCGGAGCACTGTACTAAGCGCTTGGGAAGTACAAGTTGGCAACATATAGAGACGGTCCCTACCCAACAGTGGGCTCACAGTCTAGAAGGGGGAGACAGAGAACAAAACATATTAACAAAATAAAATAAATAGAATAAATGTATTTATTTATTTATTATTTAGAATAGAATAAGCTAGATTCCACTACACTTTTTCTCATAGTACAAAGGACTTCTTTTGCAGGATGACTTCAGTGCTTTAGTTCTGGGCAACATGTTTAATCCACCACATTGTTAAGAATGAAAACATGGAGCTCACTCTCCATTCCATAATACCACTGATGGATTTCATAGCACATAAAGCAGTTCATATAGGAGCAAAAGGATTTCTAGTCAAATAGTTAAATCCACATTAATATCCAGGCCCTTTGACTTGCTAGTACACTTCATATTTGAAGGCACCCTCTGTAGAACAAAATATCAGCTGAATATGTAAGGCAAATTGTGGTTAAACTGACTTGAAAAGGGTTTGTGCTAGTGAAGTTCTAAACAATACTTATAACAAAGAGTGACATACAAACAGTCATTGACATGTTAGAGTAATTGGGTATATGTTGCCAGGCAATTCTATTACTTTTTTCTTTGTAATTTACTTTGAAGCAGTGGAATTCTAGTTAGTCTTAGATTTTTAAAACCCACTAATATTTAGCTAAAAAAGCCTTAAGATATAAAAGCAGGATAATACCACTCATGTGACTAAACCTAAAACTGATTTCTCGTGGAATTTTGCGATCTAGCTGAATATTCTCCTGACTGAAAAGCCATTGCTCCTGTTGCCAAGAAACCCATTAGTTACTGTTTAGGAAAACAGTCATTTTCCACTCTTGTTTCTGCCTTTTCACATGAGCTACACCGACATGGAGGCTGCAGAGAGCAGAGCTCTGCCCCCTCCCAGACTGTACGGTGAAACAAATGATAGAGAAGGAAATGTTACCGAGTTGCCAAAGTCGAGATTGGTTTCTGAGAAAGAATAAAAAAGTTACCCTATCCTCAGGGGTGAAACGTGCACAAGGTAAGCTTCGTTGCAACTTGCTTGACAGCCGTCTTAATGAGTTAGGAGTTCCTCATCAGCCCTCTATTAATAATAATAATAATATTAATTAAGGTATTTGTTAAGTGCTTACTAAGTGCCAAGCATTGTTCTAAGCACTGGGGTAGATACGAGGTAATCAGGTTGCCCCACGTGGGGCTCACAGTCTTAATCCCCATTTTACAGATGAGGTAACAGGCACAGAGAAGTTAAATGGCTTTCTCAAGGTCACACAGCAGACAGGTGGCGGATCCGGGATTAGAACCCATGTCCTCTGACTCCCAAACCCATGCTCTTTCCACTAAGCCACGCTGCTTTTCAGCATCCCCTCTACTCCCCGAAACCTGGAAGAATCTGGAAGAATCTGAAAAGAATCTCTCCCCCTCATCCCCCGCTCCATCCCCCCATCTTACCACCTTCCCTTCCCCACAGCACCTGTATATATGTTTGTACATATTTATTACTCTATTTATTTTACTTGTACATATCTATTCTATTTATTTTATTTTGTTAGTATGGTTTTGTTTTCTGTCTCCCCCTTTTAGACTGTGAGCCCACTATTGGGTAGGGACTGTCTCTATATGTTGCCAACTTGTTCTTCCCAAGCGCTTCGTACAGTGCTCTGCATACAGTAAGCACTCAATAAATACGATTGATGATGATGAAAAACTCTCAGGAACAGAATTCATTTCATAGGTTGGTTTCTCTGGCTGTCGCTGGTTTTCCAGGTGAGTGATAGTTTATTTTTTGTCGGAAGAAATGTGCTAGAGGAGGAAGAAGAGCGCTGGCACCGTTAAAGCAATGCCATGGCTGTGGGCCTCTCAGGGTGGCCTGCTTGAGACAGCCAAACCTGCAGCATCACTCTGCCTCCACCTCCCCCACATGGCAACAGTGTTAAAGGAAGGGGCACCAGGAGGACAAAGAACCTCAGTCATATATTTACAATGGTCTTAATAGTCACATATTCCACTAGTGGTTACTTACTTTTGCTGCCTGAACAATAAGGTCTTTTAAGGACAACTTAGGAGGCAGAGCCATTACTGGATCAGACCAATAGTCTGTCTTTGACAGTGTCAGCAGGATTCTTGATGGGAAAAAAAAAAAATCACATGATAGTTGCCTACTCTGAAAACCATCTTGATGGTCAGGGGAGGGTCATCATCATCATCACATCATCCTCTAACATACCTACCTTGCTAGTAACCTCTTGTGGATCCCTCATCCTTTAATTTATTCCAACCCCTCTTTAACCTTACCTACTGATATTTTATATCAACACCATCTTCCCAGAGCAATAAACCCCATATACTTACCACATTCTGTCTGCCTGCCTCTAATCAATCATATTTATTGAGCGCTTACTGTGTGCACAGCACTATACTAAGCACTTGGGAAGTACAAGTTGGCAACCTATAGAGACGGTCCCTACCCAACAGTGGGCTCACAGTCTAGAAGGGGGAGACAGAGAACAAAACATATTAACAAAGTAAAATAAATAGAATAGATACGTACAAGTAAAATAGAGTAATAAATACGTACAAACATACATACATATATACAGGTGCTGTGGGGAAGGGAAGGAGATAAGGCAGGGGGGATGGAGATGTTTCCATCCAACAGTGGGCTCACAGTCTAGAAGGGAGAGACAGAGAACAAAACAGAACATATTAACAAAATAAAATAGAATAGATATGTACAAGTAAAATAAATAGAGTAATAAATATGTACAAACATATACAGGTGCTGCGGGGAAGGGAAGGAGGTAAGGCGGGGGGTATGGGATGTTTCCTGTTTTACCACCCTCAATCATCAGTGAGTGTCCCTTTATCCTGGGATTGAGAGATTCATGAACAATAATTCACCCTGTCCACACCTTTCCATCTCGCATGGACATGTAAACTTCAATCATGTCCCCTGTCCTTTTTAAAGCTATTCTGGTGAAAATCCAGGTTTAAAGTGCCAAACCAGTTTAAATAAATAAAAAAAAAAGAACTCTTGCAAAATTGAGAAATCTTGTGATTCTAAGAACCACACGCTAACGTTAGATCCTTTTGGGAAGAGTTTAATAAGATTTCCTTTTTTAGCAAAATGTTGATTTGAACTTTAGAGAGATACAAAAGTGGAATCTATTCTCTTTAGAAGCTAACTGTGCAAAATTACAACTAGGGCATTTTCTCATAAAAAGGGCAAATCGCATGTCATTCTTTTAAAAAATATATTATCGGGTAAAGCAGATGAAGCCAGTGTCTAGTAACTTGCAGCTAGAATTGCTCGAAATCTGCTTGGTTTCCAGTTTCAAAGGGGCTGAAGAGTAAAAAAAGTCTAAGCAGGAATGGAAATCTGAACAGACGGTCACCAGGAAGCAGCAGGTGGTTTATTTTTATAGCATTTTGGGAGGCCTACCTGAGTGTTTTTACAGGTTCAAAAAAGGAAAACTGCTTAATACCAAACCAACACACAAGTATTATCTTCCTGAAGCCACAATTATGCAAATTAATATGCCTTTGTCATCTAATAATAGTAATGATGGCATTTATTAAGTACTTACTATGTTCAAAGCACTATTTTAAGCACTGGGGAGGTTACAAGGTGATCAGGTTGTCCCACGGGGGTGAGTCAGCCAGTACTGCCTTAGCTTGACATCTAAGTGGCCACAGTGGCTGTTCAACCGGTTCATTGGAACTTGTCCCCACTGTCGCAAGAGGCCCCGCACCCCTCTCGTAAAATAACAATGGACAACATTTGGGCGGGCACCAGCATCTTGGCAGCCCCGGGCAAATTGGCTTCCTGTGACCCTAGATGGGGTATGGAAGGACAAGGGGAAAAGTGGTTATGTGTGAAAGTACTTGCTGCCTCATGGAAACTGGGGAAGATGAGGCAGGAGAAGGACCAAGAAAGTAGAGTAAGGGGTATGAGGGGGCGGAAAAAAATCTGGAGCAAAATGCCTGTATGATAGTTAAGGGAAAGGAAAGAATGGAATGGGTTGAAAAATTGAAATTAAAGAATGGGAAGAATTTGTCTTTTGGAATACCAGAGAAGAAAGAGGGAGTTCTCTTCTCCTTATGCCCTCCCCCACACGGAGATGGGGTGATTTAGGAGAATTTGCTCTTTAATGCTCATTAAACCACCCTCTCCCTGCACAGAACCTTGGTATGGGCTCCTGGAGTCAATGTGTTGCAGATTCAGATTAGTAGATGGTAAGGTAAGATTTCATCATAATCATCAATCCTATTTATTGAGCGCTTACTGTGTGCAGAGCACTGTACTAAGCGCTTGGGAAGTACAAGTTGGCAACATATAGAGACAGTCCCTACCCAACAGTGGGCTCACAGTCTAAAAGATTTCCATCTTCCTTCCAGGGCAAAAATTCCCTCCCTCTTCAACACCCCTGCAAAAATTGCACTTATCTATGATTCTGATATGAAATGGAAGGAGGAGGTACAAAAATCCAAGACAATCACTAGCATAAGATGGTTGCATTAACATTCAGTTGTGAATATTTGAGCCCAGAACCAAAAAGTAGCCTGATCGTTAGGAAGTTGATATCAACTTTTCTTGCTTCCTGGTGATGGGCTGGAAATTCCAGGGCTTCTGGAAGAAGACAGGTTCTTGCTAAATGGGAGCAATGTAATAAAAGTAGTTTGGACAGAGCAAGAGAGGTTTGATTGGAGCACGAGTTTCCAAGTATCTTTGGCCCTTATTCTTTCCACTCACATGTTGATAAAAGTATGTGGCAGAAACCATTATGGTCTGACCAACTAGGGTTTTAGCTTAAACTATTGAAATTCTATTAACTTAGTTTAATATTACTGCTGGGCTGTCATATTAGAAGTATGAGTCATGCAATGATATGTCACGAGTTACCTCAACCAAAAACATGGTCATGAAACTTCAAAAGGAGCAAAACATTTGGGGTGTGCTGAAGTACATGCATTTTACAATTCCAGTTTCTTAAAAATAAAAATGAAAAAAGAGAGAGGAATTCTCTGCCTTGACTCTAGAGTGTCTGGGAGGTGATTGTGAGGATTCTTTCCACCAGCATTATTTAATCTACTCCTCTCTATTCTGTCTTGCCTAGATTACTGCCAGAGAGCAGGATGTAGCAATAAGCTAAGGAGATGTCTTCCTCCAGAATAGCTCAAGGTTTCACTAGGAACTCTAAGGCTTGACCAGGGAAAGGGTGTTTCAATGGAAACATCAGAATTTGTTTAAATGGTCATGCAGGGAAGATAGGCCTTATCAATTTTGCTGTTTGGGAGAGAGTAGGATGACCTCATGTGTTTAACAATCTTAAGGGAAAGATCCATCAAAACTTTCATAGAAATGCAATTTGGAAAATAGTTTTTAAAATTATTCCTAAAATTTGCTTTGCTTACTTTTCAAAAACCCACTTATTACCCAGCCCATTATTTTTCTTTACTCTCTCCTCCTCATTCCATAAATGCAGCTTTTTTAATGCTTCATCCCCACAGCTCCCTGCTGGCTTCCTCCCCAACACTTGTAGGCTCTCCTCCTTACTGCAGTTTTGTGTGTGGTTTTTTTTTGTTTTGTTTTTAAATAACTCCTTCCCTCTACCACACTTTTCTCTTACAGCTGCACTTCCCGGGATCCCCAAAGTTGCAAAGGTGGGACCAAAAATCAGCCACCAGGCTCTTCCCAGACTAGCCACCACCTCCCTCCAGTCCAGTAAGTAACTGCTTAAAATGAGATGAGAATGAGGATTCCATACCATAAAAAGAGATTGGCATAGTGCTTTCTTTAACCTAAGGCCCTGAGGATGAGAAGAGGAGACTCTGAAAACTAGATTATGCTAGTAAGCCAGCTTGACTTAAAAAAAAAAAAAAGTGTTTCTAAAAATAAACCAATACCTAGTTAAAACAGGTTGTATTGCTTAATGATTTGTAGAGAACGGTGTGAGTTGAAAAAGTAACAGGAAGGTATAATTACTAATACAGACCAATATACCCCTGCCCAAAGTCTTTTAGCATTAAAAGCCAAGCACACCAGTACAGGCATGAACAGAGCAATAATGCTGACCAGATTTAAAACATTAATAGCCTAATGTTGCTCTGCCCCATCCTCAGAATATCATTTACAATCAGACCCTTAGAAAGAAGTTTTTTGAGAAAAGTACTGTAGGTTTACACATCACCACATCTGTAATCTCTCGGTAGAGTGAACATTTGAGATTAACCCACACATGGGCTGGGCCACTGAGGAATAATAGGGGAATCATCCAACTGTACAATCCTCTCTGATTCTAAACCACTGTGGCACATTCTTGCGAACCACCCTCAGACTCGGTGCGCTGACCTTGCTACATAATGAATGAGGGCTATTGAAGCATAAATATTTATTCTGACAATCCCCAAAGCAGAATGAGTTCACCACGCTCAAGGTTTGTCCTCATTTTTAAAATCACCAAGATCCAGGATTGGAAGGTTTCTTGGTGTTTGCAACACTCTGTATCAGGAGGTAAATGAACCTGTGCTGTATTAGTATATATTTTTAATTTTTCACCTGAAGTGCATTAAAAGGAGTGGAATAATAGCATCCTCCTCCTAAACAGAATTATTTTTATCTTCCAAATTGTAGCACCAGCAGTTTTGCTTCATCTCATTTTAGGGACATATTTTCTATCTGCTGACCTTTCATTTACTTGGAGTATTTGGTTTAGTTAGCACAAATGTGTTGGAAAAAAACCCAAAGCACCCCTCCACCCCCCGCCCCCCAAAAAACCTAAAAGAGCATTGGAAACCAAAGTGGTGTGAGGTTTTCAGCTATTTTTATGGCATTAAAGACCTTGATAGAGAACAGAGAGGAAAAAAAAAGCCCCTGGAGTCATTATGGCAGATTTCTGAATCTTTCCTCCTTTCACCCCACCGCCTCACCCCCAATCCGTAATTATGCCTCCTAAATTAGTCACATACTTTTTTGTCATTAAAATAGACCATTTATTTTAACAATTTGGTACGACTAAAATAGTCTATTTAAAAGCTCTTTTATATTTCAAGTGTTCAAATTAAGATACATCCTCATTAGTGTAAAAATTATTTTGAAGTGAGAAATGACCAATCAGATCAATTATAAAAAAAACTAGACACAATCTAGGGTACTATAAAGCTAGAACCTACTGTTTAAAAATCGTGTTTAGATGGGGTAATGGGTAGTTAAAAAGTCTAACCCGAAATTTCAACAGATTCCTGCTTTGTTTGGCTTCCAAGTGATCACTGTGACCCTAGGAAGACCTGTCATTCACACATGGTGGGAGAGCCAGGAAAAAACAAGATCACCTCCACTTGTACCTCAGACATTTTTACACTTGCATTCACATGTGCACACACAAACTTTTGAAAATTTCTAAGCAGCTGTCCTGATGAATAGATTCACTATATTCAGCTATCTTAAAGGCCTTCAGATAAAAGTAGATATTAGTCAATAAACCAGCCTAAAATAAAACAAAAGCATTTGTTGCCCAAGTGCAAAATGACTCCAGAATGTTTGCCTAATTTCAAACTCAAATGTACAGTGAGTTTTACTAACTTCCGTAGCAGAAACTTTCACCTAAAAAGGACAATTTTGTCAAATAGAAGTCACATCGCTCCTACAAGACTAGGAAAGCAACAGCCATATTTATAGGAAGCCAGAATATCTCACGCTTACCCATAACATTCCCATTTCACGTACAAATAAACCAATTTGTTTTTGAAGCAATTTGAAAAGTTACCTTTTCTTCAGTTCGCTGATCTCTTAACATTGATAAGTGCTTCCTAATTGCATACAGAGGAAGCTTCATGCGATAGAAGTTAGTTTGATGCATTAGGTTTTCCATAACGAAGAAAGACAATTCTCATTCATTCAAGGCCTTTATAGCCTTGTTTTGTGGGCTGTTTCAAGAACACACAAGTTCCCCAAACTCTAGCTCAGCTCCTGAGTGGTACATTTGAAAATTCCTTCCTCACGAACACTGCTGTAAGTGTCCTCTTCTGCCGTATGACTGGTGAAACCAGAAGATCAAGTACAGTGTCTTGAAGCAACCAGGGTTGAATTGCCACAAGGACAACATGAGCTGGAAGGAATTTAGGGGCAGCCCTACAGAAAATGAGCTACCCAGCTGACAGTAATATGACAAGCCTATTTGTAACGAGAGCATTCTGCTGCAAGCTATATTAATGTTAGATACCTGATGACTTTCTACACCCACAGAAAGCTTTTTTAGTTCTGGAGAGGGGATAAGGAACTTGTGATCTTTCCTCTATTCCTCTCACCCCCCCCAGCTCTGTTACCTATACCAGCTCTAAACTGTTAATTTAGTCTCATGGAGAGTCACTTTAGGTGAATTTGAAGCGTAACAAACCACTGTATTCATTTCTGAGTAACCTACTGGTTCATACCGCTGAAAGTCAGCTAATGCTCGTTGCTACCTATTAGGCTGCATGAGCAGTAACTGGGGACTTTAATTGAAGAAGAGGTGTAAAAAGATTTTCCTTCAAGTTTCACTACTCATCTTTTCATCGCTAATCCATTAACTGAATCCAAGAATATTAGATTTCCTTTGGCTTTCTGCTGAGAAGAGAAGTGAAAGCCACTTCTCACTTTTTTTAACCTATTTTTTTTTTTTAAAAAGAGTCCTTTGCTCTTGAAAGGGCATGAGGCTTGTATTAGAAGCAGCGTGGCCCAGTGGAAAGTGCATGGGCTTTGGAGTCAGAGGTCATGGGTTCGAATCCCTACTCTGCCACTTAGCTGTGTGACTTTGGGCAAGTCACTTAACTTCTCTGTGCCTCAGTTCCCTCATCTGTAAAATGGGGATTAAGACTGAGCCCCCTGTGAGACAACCTGATCACCATGTAACCTCCCCAGCACGTAGAACAGTGCTGCAGCGCTTAGAACAGTGCATTGCACATAGTAAGCACTTAATAAATGCCATCATTATCATTAAAGAGGGCAAGGGAACCATACTTAAAACTCTAATTTTTGTATTTTAGTGTCTTTCTCCTCTTCTAAACTCCTTGTGGACTGGGAACATGTCTACCAACTCTCTTGTCAGTCATTTGAGTACTTACTGGGCACACAGCACTGTACTAAGTGCTAGGGAAAGGACAATCCAAAGTTAGAAACATTCCCTACCCAAAAGCTCACAGTCTTGAGTCCTGTCCTCTGCCAAGTACAGTGGTTGGGATGCAGTAAATTCTCAATAAATGCCACTGATTGATATTCGTTCATTCACTCCATTGGATTTGTTGAGCACTTACTGTGTGCAGAGCAGATATGCAATCCATACCCCTGTCTTGGGACATGTCTAAAGGGCTTGTGAACTCAGTATCACTGTATTGGTTTCCTTATCCTTACTGTTTCAATTTGGCAGAAATTGATTCATTTGGTAGAGACATTGAGTCATTTCTAGCAAAGTTTGACAGCTATGTAGAAACACACCAGCCTAAAATAATCAGGCGTTGAAAATTGGTTTTAACATGGAGGCAGAAATCTATTCTTTCTCCCATCAAATTTAATACTGCCTAGAGGTATAGAACCCGCATTTCAGGCTGAGCAGCTCAATGCAGACAGCCATTCTGGCATTCCTGGCTCAAACCCCTGCTTTCAGTGAATACGTTTGATGTACTTAAATGAGTGCTGGGCTACAAATGCTCCAGCCCATCTGTCAGGATGGCATCGGGCCCAATCACAAGGTGATCTTCTAGTTCCACTCACCAAGGCCCAGCTGCCAATCCCAAGTAGTAATATATAACATTGCCAATGACATCTCTTCAGGAGGCATTTCTCTCTCTCTCTCTCTCTCACACACTAACACAGCTCACTCCAAGAGTGCTCCATCTCTCATTCCCTCTGTGTTAAAGGCGGGACACTGGAACAGTAAATAACCGTGACCAACCCAGAATTCTAAATGTAGCTGCTTTGGGATACATTTTCCATAAATCTGTTAGCACGTGGCCTAACAGAACAAAAGACTTGGAGAAGCAGCATGGCATTGAGGATAAAATGCATGTCTGGGAGCCAGAAGGATGTGGGTTCTTATCATGGCTCTGCCACTTTGTCTGCTGTGTGATCTTGGACTTCACTTCTCTGAGCCTGTTACCTCATCTGTAAAATGGGAATTAATAACTGTGAGCTCCATGTGGGACATGAACTATGTCCAACCTGATTAGGTTGTCTCTACCCCAACACTTAGTACAGTGCCTGGCACATTGTAAGTGCTTAAGAAGTATCATTATTGAAAAAAAAAAAAAACCAAGAGAGAGACTTGTGTTCATAAAAACTCTGGCCAAATGTAAGCCCCCGGAAACAAGAGGCTACTCAAATTTAGAAGAGTCAGAGTACAGGAATCATCTTCATGAATTGTTTCCTTAAAGAATCAACAAAAACAGGGTTTTAAACATTCTTCTAGCTTCACCCAGCTAAAAACCACTCAGATTCATGTTAGGAGCTTCAAACCCTTTCCAATGGAGAGTGACAAACCTGACTTCTGAGAGAATGGTTCTGATATTATCATGTCGGTTAAAACAGAACAGGACTCGTGAGGTCCCTAAATTTCCCACACAGCAGGACTTTACTAGGAACCTTTCATCTGTACTTTTCAGCAAAATCAATCATTTGAGCAATGGCAATGTGAAAGAAAGATGCAGTAGTGCAGAGGGGAATTTTGTAAAGGTCAAATGCTTTTCCCCATATTAGTGTGCACTGAAAAGATAGTTCTGGGAAAAACTGTCTACTTTGAAATGGTGCACCTGCATGTATTCTGGTTCAGATCTGGGGATCATTTAGAAACAAAGTCCAGCCTAACTTTACAGGATACCTGGGAAAAAATTTCCCTTGAATTAAAAACTACCATGTCTTAGCAGTCTACATGCAGGCTATTAACATAAATAGAAAATGAGAAGTGCTCTTGAAGAACCTATTGTTATGGGAAAAGTTGCATTATAGTAATCATTGAGTCAATAGGTATTAATGTAGTAGGGAAACGTTCAAAGAGCTCACCGTGATTTACATTTGTCTATGTAAATTTCTGTATTTCCTCACAAGCAGAGTGCTTTATGTCCTCGCTACTCATTGCTACTTTTCTGTGTTCACTATGGTAAATTTGCAAACACAGAATACTATATGGTACACTACACTCACTGTAAATGATAGCAGCATGCCTTTACTGAAATCACATATATGCACTATTGTGCTTTCCTACACAAAACACTTGAGACAACTTGTAGGCTGTCATTCTACAACAGATATTTGTGTTATGAGAAACATCTTCCCTAATTCTTCCATTGAGTTGCATCCATATGTACTGAAGACATCTATTACAGCATATCACTGACTGCTTATCAGTTGGGATTGAAATCTGTCAGGTTGGTTTTAGTATTTGGAGTCCACTTCTGGACACCCATCACTATACAGACTCCCCCAACCACCCACCCAAGCCACCAACTCCCTTTCCAGAAATCTAGGTTATATATTCTATGTAGTTTTGGGTTTTTTTTACCATTCTTGCCAAGTACAGAAAGGTAATTGGTGGATTGCTACCCTACATGCATCTTGTAATCATAAGTCTTTTTCCTAAAATTTTAAGGGGCCTTAGCAGTGTGCAAACAGTAGTCTCCTTGCGGAGACAAAATAACCCTTGCCGAAGCATTAGAACTCAGTCATCTAACCGTAGAATCAGAAGACCAGAACCCTGGGTAGGTTTTCCAAAATGTCCCAAGTGTGTATCCTTGGACAAATCAATATCTTTACAACCCAGCTACCACCATCCAGGGCAAAAAGTCAACAGGAACAGCATCCTGGATTTCTAATCATGGGAGTGTATTAAACAAGACAAGCTTTTAAATACAGAAGATGGCAAAGTGATTGGACTATTATTATATTAGGGTAGTCTCAAGTATTATGTACCATTTTGTATTCTCTCGAGATCCTATGATCTTGGATTAAAAAAAAAAACCACCGTGTTCTGATTTACATCCCCTTGAGTAACATGTCAATCACCTCCATTCTGTAAATACATTTGTACTTAACATTTTGAAGTGCTCAGTGAAGGGACACCAACCAAATTAGGTTATGGTGGTATCTCCTGTAAGCACATAATGCACCTTTAGTCAAATATTTCTGTCAAATGGCTCAAGGAAGGGGTAAAAAAACATAAGGTCCCTTTTAGCCTTAGAACATTTCTTTGAGATTTTTGCTCTTATGCCACTATCACATTTACTCTAGGTGTCATTTTAAAATGTATTAAACACTTTTTTTTTGCCAGGTGCCATATATAATGTTTGGAAGAACATGGACCTGCTTTCAAGGAGTTTATTATTTAAGAGCCAGAGGATGGGAATCCCCATAGGAGTTTCATTTTACTGGGCGTGAAGTGAGTAAATCTTTCATTATTTATGTCTTTCTGGGTGGGAAGAAATGGCAGGCATGGAGTACAGAAGAGGAAGAAAGGAGAAAGATAAAGAGGGAAGCCGTGTAGGGGAAATAACAGAATCAGGTCAGAAGAGGAGGATGCTCATTCTTGGTCAAACCCCCCCTCCCCAAAAAACAAACAAAAAACAAAAACAGAGAACTTTCCTGAAAAATGACCCCTTAAAAGACAAAAGCACCAATTTAACTCCTGTCCTAAGGGAAACATCAGAGGTAATTCCAGTTGCCCAGGTGTCTCTGTCAGGTGGGCAGAGAAGGGTTTGGGTTGGGAGTAGGGAGGAACCAAGTAACCAGGTGAGGTGATTAACAGCACTTCATACATTTTTCTTCTCTTACTTATAGCTGTGCTAGCCTGCTGTCTTTCACGTTTCCATTTTGGCTGCTGCTGGCCTAGTAAAACTGCTATCGATGCCATTAAATGCAGTAGAGAGGAAGCAGGAGGGAGGGGAGGTAGTGAGACTAGGTGTGTTTAGTGCGGCTCAACACAGCGCTCTTCTTACCCAACTGTGAGCCCAATGTGATTACCTTGTATCTACCATAGTGCTTAGAACAGTGCCTGGCACATAGTGAGCACCATCAAAAAAAAGAATACATATATAATGTACCTCTGAAGAAGCCAAAGGCATTTCATGAAATTTGGCTCTTGAAACCAGACATTGTGGTTGCCCATCCACTAGTGCAAACAAAAACTCATTATCTTTGGCTTTAAAGCACTCAATCATCTTGCTCTCTCCTACCTCACATCACTTCTCTCCTACTACAATAATAATGACAATGATGATGGCATTTATTAAGCACTTACTATGTGCAAAGCACTGTTCTAAGCGCTGGGGTATATACAAGGTAATCAGGTTGTCCCATTTGGGGCTCACAGTCTTAATCCCCATTTTCCAGATAAGGGAACTGAGGCCCAGAGAAGTGAAGTGACTTGCCCAAAGTCACACAGCTGACAAGTGGCACATCTGGGATTCGAACCCATGACTTCTGACTCCAAAGCCCGGGCTCTTTCCACTGAGCCACGCTGCTTCTCTGCCCTAGTGCCAGCTGAGCTCTCAGGGAGTCTCGCTTCACGCCTCTCCCTTTCCTCCGACAGGCTCCGACGAGCCCATGATCATAATCACTGGGGTATTCGGTAAGGACTTACTATGTGCCAGGGACTACACTAAGTGCTCCGGTGGTTGGGTAGGGACTGTCTCTGTTGCCGAACTGTCCTTTCCAAGCGCTCAGTCCAGTGCTCTGCAAACAGCAAGTGCTCAATAAATACGATGGAATGAATGAATCCAGCCCGTTGTTGGGTAGGGATCATCGAATTGGACTTTCCAAGCGCTCAGTACAGTGCTCTGCACACAGTTAAGCGCTCAAATACGATCGAATAAATGAATCCAGCCTGTTGCTGGGTAGGGATCGTACAACCCAGTCCTCACACTTCGCTCCTCTAATGCCAACCTTCTCACTGTACTTCGATCTCATCTATCTCGCTGCCAACCTCTCACTCTCGTCCTGCAACACCCACCCTCCTCATAACCTACAGACAATTACTCTCCCCACCTTCAAAGCCTTACTGAAGGCAAATCACCTCCAAAAGACCTTCCCTGACTAAGCCCTCCTTTCTTCTTCTCCCATTCCCTTCTATGTTGCCTTGAATTTCTCCCTTTATTCATCCCCCCTGCTCCCAGCTCCACAGCACTTATGCACATATATGTCATTTTATTTATATTAGTGTCTGTCTCCCCCTCTAGACTATAAGCTCACTGTGGGAGGGAATGTCTGTTATATTGCACTCTCCACAGCACTTAGTACTCTGCACACAGTAAGCACTCAATATGATTGACTACAGAAAACCAGAATCCAGAGGCCACACATATACTATTTAAAGCCTCAAACCAGCCACCCTGATGTTTTTAATTGCTCTGTGGGCAAAGAGCTACTGATAGACCTTGTCCTGGTTTCTAGCTTTGGATAACCAGCTGCTTTGCTTTGTTCTGCATTTCATGGCTGAAAAACTCAGGCACTTACTGGGGAGGGCTGGACTAAGCAGCGTCTCTGCCTGTGGCAAGCATGCCAAGCTCCCATGAAGTAAAAAGGAGGGAGCTTGGATTTTTACTGGGAAACCTCCCTCACCCAGAGAGCAAGATTTCCATCTCAACAGTTATTGAGCTAATCCATCTTTCCTTGGGATGGCTGCCAAGTTCTGTCTTCCCCTGGTCATTACTGTGAATTGTTATCAGATTGGTATTGAGCTGACATTCTGTTCCTCTCATCAAGCCGCCATTTCGCTGTCGTTGCCTGCATCTTAGACAATCATAGCCCATTTCTGCATTCAGGTACCTGCATTCGTGTCAGACCGTGTTTATAGTTTCTCAGCTCTTAGCAATTCCAGCTGGCACTGTATTGGGAAAACCCACAGAGAATCAATACCCCAGGTCAGTCTAAAGCTTTGGTGGTTACATTGGCCCTCTTCCTACCTCTAAAAATTGGCAAGGCAATTTTCAGATAGGATAGATTGTAGCACAGTGGAGCTGAGAACAGGGAGGGGAGAGAGTAGAGGCTATTTAGTTGGCTACTTAATCACTTTGCCCCCTCTTAGCTCACCACTTTCTTACTACAACCCAGCCCACACCCTTTGTTCCTCCAACGCTTACCTTTTCACTGTACCGCAGTCTTGTCTCTATCTTGCCGCCAACCTCTCGTCCACATCCTGCCTCTGGCTTGGGACGCCCTCCCTCTTTATATCCAACAGAGAATTACTCTCCCCACCTTCAAAGCCTTATTGAAGGCATATCTCCTTCAAGAGGCCTTTCCTAAGGCTTTCTTTTCAAATCCCTTCTGCATCACCCTGCCTTGTTCCCTTTATTCATCCCCACGGCACTTATGTACATATCTGTAATCTTATTTAAAATCCATCTCTCCCTCTGGACAGTAAACTTGCTGGGGTCGGGGAATGCATTTGCTATATTGTGCTTAATACAGTGCTCTGTACACCATATGTGCTCAATACATGTTATTGACTGACACAACAGAAGGCATCTTGACACTTCCAGTGGGACCCTTGGGGCTGAGATTCCCCTTGGAAGCCATGAGGAGCAATTATATGCCTATGGCTAGAGAATCCCTAGACATCTTGAAGGCCATTACCCAGTTGCTCCCTGCCTCAATTCCTCCTCCCCCAGACTAAAACCTTTATCCACATGTGTAGACCTTCACCAGTTACTGCAGCCAATACCACATTTTTACATCTGACGAGGTCAAGAAATAAGACCACTAACTGCTCACCATTTTACACAACAAAACAGTCAATAGCACTTTACTGAGCAATGAGTTAGGGTCTTCCATGCATTAAATATGGATTTAAAAAAATGAGGCCCCTGCATTCAGGCCCTAGAGGAACCCAACAGCCAAGATAACATGGGAAGGCTGTTAGCAAATAGATTCATCACCTTTCATTTCCTTTCTTCCCAGATTTTTAAGAGCAACAATGACTCAACTCCATGGAGTACATGTAAAGCTTACAAGTTTACTTTCCCTCAATTATTTTCATCACTGAATACCCAGCACCTGCTCAGAATGAATTTAAACAATAGGGGAACACCAACAGGTCCAGTTGCTATTGTAAGGACTCACAGAATGAAACTTTAATCATAAACAAAATCCAGCAAACTTACTTCTTCTGGCAGCTTTCCCTGTTGACTCATGGCACTTCCTTTCCTCCTCCTCAGGAGCCGACTCTCCTCCAGCCCCTCCACAAGAACCATGATTTCCCTCTGCCAAGAAGAACTAGCTATGACCTAAACCCCTTTTCCTCTATACAGGGCAAGAGGAACATGAAAACATTAATGGGAAAAAAATAGATGGCTAACTCAAGGAATTGTCAGAACAAGCAGAATTGTTCTACCCTGTACTGCTTCCTTTCACTTTCTACGGAGTAACCAAAGGCCCAACTGAGGCAATCTTTAGTCTGTGGGGTTGAGGTGTGGGTTTCTAATGATTGGCTCTTTACAAAGAGTGTGTGTGAGAGGGGGGTGGTAATTGAAAGCAGATGGCTGATTGGGCCAAGGCCACCTCCACAGGTAATCCAAATTCCTAGGTAAATCAGACAACCCCCAACTTCAAACCCACCTCTCCTCTTTACTACAGTAATAAATACTGCATTTGAAGGATTCCAAAAGAGAGAGCAACAATTTGAGAGGCTTTCCTAAAAAGGCTGCTACAGTATTTATTCAGTGCTGGGAGAAAATACACAGGTGAGAATTAAACACAGTTGCCATCCCTGAAGGAACAGATTCACCCTCAAGTTGGTTGGGGACGGACTGCCAGTCTCACAGTCTTTTTCAGCCATATTCATCATTCATTCAATTGTATTGAGCACTTACTGTGTGCAGAGCACTGTACTAAGCACTTGCCCAGGTCCCAAAGAGCACTGATAACCTCATTACTTTTAATCCAAAGACATGGATGCTAAATATGTAGATTGGGGTGTTTTTCAATTCCAAGGAGCATTGATACCAGTGTGCTGTAATCTTAGGTGTATCAAGTAGTTACTTGGGAAATTCTCATACCAAAAAAAAAATCATTTTTTTTCTTAATTTGCTACAGAGAAAAGTTCTGTATTAACCAAGTATTTCCTCTACCTCCACCTCACTTTATACTAAGCAGAGAGCCACAGCAGGTGACTTATATCTAAATTAGAGTTAAGTGTTTTCCTGCAGACTGTAGCTCAGCCATGC
This sequence comes from Tachyglossus aculeatus, assembly GCF_015852505.1. NCBI lineage: Eukaryota > Metazoa > Chordata > Mammalia > Monotremata > Tachyglossidae > Tachyglossus > Tachyglossus aculeatus. The sequence goes on along the minus strand of NC_052067.1, from coordinate 34,616,102 downwards.
TCTCTCATCATCTCCCTTAATAATAATAATAGCATTTATTAAGTGCTTACTATGTGCAAAGCACTGTTCAGGTTACAAGGAGATCAGGTTGTCCAATGGGGGGCTCACAGTCTTAATCCCCATTTTACAGATGAGGTAACGGAGGCACAGAGAAGTTAAGTGACTTGCCCAAAGTCACACAGCTGACAGTTGGCGGAGCCGGGATTGAAACCCATGACCGCTGACTCCAAAGCCTGTGCTCTTTCCACTGAGCCGCGCTGCTTCCCTTGACAGGTAAGATTCCTTAATGACCTCTGGCTGAACATTTTCAGGGTTGAAATGGGAATGGGATAGTCTTAGGGCAGGGTCCTTTGATTGGTGGTTCATTTTCATTTTCCCTGATGGGCAAGGTGAGCAAGGTCATAAACCCAATGGGTACGTAACATCTTTGTGCTTTGCATTTAAAGGCAAAGAGTTGCAGGACGCATTATCTGGCATAGACCCAAGAGAATGAAAAAGTACCTTTTACCCAAGTTGCAAGTGTCATTGTTCACAGTGCTCCCCAATGACGGGATTTTGACTATTCTTTCACTCTCTGGTAGCAGTCAGTTCCTTCAAGCCCCTTCAGATCTGTGGGGAGTCTCTAAAATTCAGAATCAGCATCGCACAAACTGGAGAACGTTCTCTGTTTAATTCCAAGAGTGTATTCTTTCTGTTGCTGCCATTTCCCAGTTATTACTGTCTATATAGTATAGCCCCAGCCTCTATTGATAGATACACTGTGTGAGGAGTTGGAGTGATTGGGGTATCATGGCAGAAGGGCCCTCCCCTATGTTCCACCTGACTCCATCGTGTCGTGTTTTGAGTGCACACATCATCACAGAACTATGCCATAGTTATCATTTTGCAGGTGAACATCTCACTTCTGCCCCTGCCCCGTAACTGCAGTGATCTCACAGCTGCCCCTCAAACCGAGCACTCCCAGCAACTCAGTTCTGAGTCCTTGGCGCCCCACTAGTGGATCACCTCCTTCCTTCATCATCATCAATCGTATTTATTGAGCGCTTACTGTGTGCAGAGCACTGTACTAAGCTCTTGGGAAGTACACGTTGGCAACATATAGAGACAGTCCCTACCCAACAGTGGGCTCACAGTCTAAAAGGGGGAGACAGAGAACAAAACCAAACATACTAACAAAATAAAATAAATAGAATAGATATGTACAAGTAAAATAAATAGATAAATAGAGTAATAAATATGTACAAACATATATACATATATACAGGTGCTGTGGGGAAGGGAAGGAGGTAAGATGGGGGGATGGAGGGGGGGACGAGGGGGAGAGGAAGGAAGGGGCTCAGTCTGGGAAGGCCTCCTGGAGGAGGTGAGCTCTCAGTAGGGCCTTGAAGGGAGGAAGAGAGCTAGCTTCCTTCCCACTGTCATCTTGGATAAGGGCACCGGTGACACCATCTTTGAGAAGGGCCAGGCGACCGTCACCTTTAAACGGTCTCAAGCATCATCCCCCTCTGTGTGACTCCCTGAGACAACAGCGTACCTCTCTCACCATCTGAAGTTGGCCCTATATTGCACCTTAGAAGGGACAGTCCTAGAGAAAATTAGAGCAGTGGTTGCTTTTCAACCTTTCTTTTTTGAGAATGCGCTGCCGATGATATGTGACACCCCTGGAGTGCTGGGGTACTATTTCATGAAAGCACAACTGAAGAGATCACCCTTATCCTCCCTTAGCAAAACAAAGTCTAAAGTAATTTGCCTATTGTGTTTGAACTATGTCCCGTGGCGGGCTGAGAGAAGGACGAGTAATGCTGACTGGAAAGAACTGTTCTAAAAGTCACGTGGACTTTTTCTCCACCTGGCACGTTAATCATAATAGCCATTCTAATCTTCTATTTTTCCTTTTGAACTAGCTCAAACAATTGTTGTCTTTCATGCTTACACATTTTAGACTCCTACAGTTATAGATCTGAAGCCTTTGCTTGTGTAGAAATTTTTAAAATTTCTATTTCTGTAAAACTCTGTGGATACACTTCCAGAGCGATTGCTGATAGAGGTGGGGTGTTCTGGGGAGAGATGTGTCCACGGCGTCACTATGGGTAGGAGACGACTTGACGGCATGAGACAAGACATAATTTTTTTTTACTCTTTTTATCTCATGCTTGTGGAATCAGGGTACTGAAAACAGTATTTCAACTGTGCCCTTGCCTTTGTCAGAAGAGGGGAGAAAATATGACTGAAAAAGATTAAAAAAGAGATAGAAACACTTTAATTTTGTTTCTCCGCGGAATCTGAAGAAGAGCTCAGTATTTTTTGTCCCTTCTTTATTTCACAGTAAATTCATCATATAACTTGTCATTGAAGATGACTGTTGGACTATTTCAAAAGTTCTGCTTTCCAAGAATCTTTTACATCCTGTATATTCACGTGTTTGAAAACAAACTTGGGTCACTGTGTGTGCCAAACTCTCAAACTTCATCTGCTTTGTTTATTGAGCTACCTTCCTTACTGGGAACTTCTTATCTTTTTTCTGTTTTCAGAAAGGGCCAAGCTATTAACTTGTAGCCACACCGCAAACAACACCAATAGGGCTGGTTCTGTCTTTGCAAAACACTGTGGTGTAGCTTGCAACTGTTCACGTTAAGAATGTTCTCAATAATGTATCAGATATCCGTGGATATTTTTGATCCACATTTAATTTTAATCCCTTGCTTATTCAAAAAATGTAAGAATGGAGTTTCTTTTTTAAAATACTTTTTTTAGGAATATTAGCTTTTCAGTTACTGATGGAATGGTGCTTTGAGTACCTCGCTCCCCAAACTTCTCCAAATGAAATGAAACGTGATGACAACTGTCCTGTTTTTACTGCCATCCTGAGCCAGGATATGAGTAGCACCATGTGATACTGTTGAGTAAATCTCACGTGGCCTAACAGTTCCCAGGCGACACAATTCTCTGTCTGACACCTTAAGAGCTAAAAGAATAAAGGCATCTCAGCTAATGCATAAGAGCAATCTGGGCAGAATAAAAAAGTCAGCTCTTTGCAGTCACCCAAACACAGAAAAATGGCCAAGTGGTCTTCCTGATTTACCTGCAATTCATTTGCTAAAATCCATCAAGCAGTCAATCGATGGTATTTCGTTGAGCGCTGGTTCTGTGCAGAGCACCACAATAGGTGATTGGGAAAGTATAATACAGTAGAGTTGGTTTGTTGAGCACTTACTTTGTGACAGACACTGTACTAAGCACTGAGGTGGATACAAGCAAATCGGATCCCTGTCCCATGTGGGGCTTTCAGTCTCAATCCCCATTTTACATATGAGGCAACTGAGGCACAGAAGAGTGAAGTGACTTACCCAAGGTCACACAGCAGATAAGTGGCAGAGCTGAGATTAGAACCCATGACTTTCTGATTCCCAGGCCCATGCTCTATCCACCATGCTATGCTGCCTCATATGATCCCTGCCCTCCAGGAACTTTCGGTCAATGAGTGGTCACCCCGGTGTATACTTTGCATCCTGACTCCTTGTCCATGTTTTCCCTCATTTTATCTAACATTTTAGTGTTGTTTTTTTTCTAATAATTTTCTATTATAATTTGGGTACAAGCAGGAGCCCTCGGTACAGATTCCTATTAAACTTCATAAGCTTCCAAGCCATTCCTTAGTTCACTGATTTTTTTGATGTTGAGAGGTTTTTTTAGTTATTTATTAGTTGATTATTACGTGCCAGGTACCCTACTTAACTCTGGGGCAGGTACAAGCTGATCAGGTTGGACACGGTCCCACAAGGGGCTCACGGTCTTAATCTCCATTTTATAGATGAGATAACTGAGGCCCAGAGAAGTGAAGCGACTAGTCCAAAGTCACACAGCAGACAAGAGGCAGAGGTGGAATTAGAACTCAGCTCCTTCTGACTCTCAGGCGCATGTTCTATCCCGTGGCGCTGCAGCTCCTTCTATTATTCTAGAAAGTTATTCCACCTTTCTCTGCCTGAAGAGAGAAGAGGCATCATTCACCTGCCGGCATTCAAAGAACTGGAAAGAATAATTTTGAGGTCTCTTTCAACTCTATGACACTTCACTTGCTTTAATGGGATTTTAGTCTGAGGAAAGGATGCAGTAGCAAGCTCACACTGTATACATGGTGTATTGTCTTCCATGTACATCCATGATGGATCACTTGGTAGACTTAGGTGTGCACCCCAGAGGGGAATAGGGTGTGATTGTCCTGGGGTTTTCTGAGATGCACTCCCAGATTTGCTCATCCCAGGACTCTGACTAGGCCTGAGAGTTTCCAAACCAGGGAACCCCCCGCCGCCACCAAAAAATGGTAAATTTCTGACCTATTTTCTCTTTGAAGTCTGATCCCTCCCAGTCTTCATTCCCCTTAAAATCCCTGACCCTCTGCAGTACACTGTAACCAAGACTGATCCACTAACTGCAGGACATCACCGAGTAACCAAAGGGGTTAGGTTCCTGGAGGAAAATGGTTGAAATCTTCACTTCTCAAAAATGTTGAAACACTTTGGACAGGCCAGCAGACCAAATATGGACATCTTTCTTTGGTAAGGAAAGAGGGGATGTTTCTGGGGAAGTTAGGTGGGATTACAAACGCCTGACATATGCAGGTTGTGGAATTCTCCATCACTGGAGAGGAGACTTTGCCCCGGCCCTGACCCTGGGGCTTATGCAGGCAACATCTCACAGCGTCTGCACAGGTTGGGTAGGGACTGTCTCTATATGTTGCCAATTTGTACTTCCCAAGCGCTTAGTTCAGTGCTCTGCACACAGTGAGCGCTCAATAAATACAATTGATGATGATGATGACAGTCCAAGGTGGAGTCACTCCCCACCCCACTCTCCATAGGATCAAGCAGGACACTGCCCGCAGAGAGGACTTTGACCCAAGATTCTTTGAGCTGTGTTACTTGCCCTGTGCCAGACTGGAAACTTCTGCAAGTCAACTTCTCCCGATCGGAACTGATCAATCAATGGTACTTATTGTGGGCTTACTACATGCAGTGCACTGTACTAAGCGCTTGGGAAAGTACAACATGACAGAATTAGCGAACATGGCCCCTCCCCACAGCAAACTGATCTGGAGAAAAGGAGAACACTCAGATTGCTTCACCATGGCGATCCCATCCCAAATAACTCCGGCTAATGACTCTGCAGACACATTTTCTCCTTAATATCCTATCTTTGCTCTTCACTAGTCATTGTGGCATGTATAGCCATAGAGTTTTCTTGGTAAAAAATAAGAAGTGGTTTACTATTGCCTTCTTCTGAGCAAGAGAATTAGGCAATAGAAACTTGAAAGCAAAATCCTGGTTTAAGCTTATTGTGGGCAGGGAACATTTCTACGAGCTCTCTATTATTGTACTCTCCCAAGGGCTTATTGCAATGCTCTGCACAGAGTAAGCGTCAATAAATACGATTGTTTGATTGATTTCACCACAGACTAACCATAGTCGGGTGTTGGCCTTTAACTTAATCTGGGTAAACTCAAAATTTAGCAACATCCATTTATCTTTTGTCTTCTGGGGTAGGCCCTTTTCATGGCCGTCTTTGGCCCCAAGCCCCAGCAACTCTGCAGTTTTGAAGCAGAAAGGCAAGTGTGAGAGCGATTTGTCCCATGTCTCCTTTATTTTACCTTTTTCTTCATACTTCTCCTGACCTCTCTGACCTCTTCTTGTCCCCATCCACCCCTGGAATCAGCTAGGCTCATGTTTATGACACCAGCTGAGCGGGCCAATCCTAGAGTATTTTGCAGAGCATACTCTGCCTCATGTCAGAAAAGCTGTCCCTCCTGCTGCCAGGTATGATCCATGTTTGGGCTGGCCTTGAATGGGTCATCTCATGGTTAGCCCTGCAAGTGGTTCAGAGGATAATCTGGAGATGGGGTTCAGATCAGGTGAGCAGTATACAAGCCAGGAAGCCGAAACTTTGCCTCTCCCTGCTGGCACCAATTTGTGGATAGATTGGGAACCATAATGATCAGTTGAGACCTCTCTTCTGATGTCTTGGTGAGCTCAGTTATTTTCTTAAGTTGAGGAAGTGGGTAAAGAGCTTGCCATCCGACTGGTTGTTTGGACTCATCCATTTATGAGACATAGTGGATAAATTCAGTCCTAATCACGAAGGCCTACACACCAGGTTCAATCAGAAGGACCTGGGTTCTAATCCTGGTGTGGGCAGGGATTGTCTCTCTTCATTGCTGAATTGGACTTGCCAAGCGCTTAGTACAGTGCTCTGCACTCAGCAGGCACTCAATGAATACCGATTGATTGAATGAAAAATCCTGGCTTTGCCTCTTGTCTGCTGTGTGACTTTGGCCAAGTCACTTAACTTCCCTGTGTCTCAGTTACCTCATCTGTAATCAATCAATCATATTTATTGAGCGCTTACTGTGTGCAGAGCACTGTACTAAGCGCTTGGGAAGTACAAGTTGGCAACATATAGAGACAGTCCCTACCCAACAGTGGGCTCACAGTCTAGAAAATATGTACAGTCTGTACATATTTTACAGTCTGTAAAATATGGATTAAGACTATGAGCCCCATATGAGACATGGATCTGATCTGATTTGCTTGTATCTGCCCCAGCACTTAGTACAGTACCTGCTATATAGTAAGTGCTTGAGAAATACCATGAAAAAAAATCTTTCTTTCACCCTAAGGGGATGAACATCATCCATATTTTCACAAGTTGTCCATTCATTCAGAGTGCTCCTCTAAGTGGCTATTGTTAAGAGGAGATTGGGTTGGGAACATTTTTCTTCAGAACTTCCTTCTGGGGCCTTCTCCCACATAGTTCCAGGCTACCCTGAATTTCTACCTGAACCTTTCCCAGAATACTTCTACATTGAGTCGTTCTCACACCACATTAAATAAGGCGAGTCTTAAAGGTTTTGGCTCCAGGATGAACCATTATAAAGGCTGGATTTTGTTTTCATTTCCATAATATTGCATTCTTCACTATTCCAACTTTGTCTAGCCCTCTCATTCACACTTTGGAATGGAGAAAAATGAGGAGAAAAGAGCAGGAGTTAGAAATATTAACGGAAATATTCAATATATTAAAGAAGCAGAAGATGCACCTCTCCATGAGTTCAACCTGGCACTGAGAGGACAGTAAATGTTTCCTGTGTCTGCTTCTATTTCATTCCAAATTCTTCTCTTGGCTAGTCACCTCTTTTTGGTGTCTACATCGCAATTTGAATATGTTACAGCAAAACTGCATGAACGATTCACATGGTTGAACCTGAAGGGTCAAATTCTAACTGGTGCTTAGTAATGGGCATAATTCCAACCTTCAGCTGGTTTGCTCGATTGCTACCATGGCAGACTTTTAACACGCATTCCCATTCTGACAGGGACCAAAGTTGCCCAAGTTGCCTCGTGCATCCCTTGCTCAAATCCCATTTCCTTAGAGCCGTCCAACTCACATGTGCACAGACGTGTGTACGTCTCTTTAGAGACGTAGCGCTGTGAAGCGGCGTGGCTCGGTGGAAAGAGCACGGGCTTTGGAGTCAGAGGTCATGGGTTCAAATCCCGGCTCCACCGATTGTCAGCTGTGTGACTTTGGGCAAGTCACTTAACTTCTCTGTGCCTCAGTTACCTCATCTGTAAGATGGGGATTAAGACTGTGAGCCCTCTGTGGGACAACCTGATCACCCTGTAACCTCCCCAGCGCTTAGAACAGTGCTTTGTACATAGTAAGTGCTTAATAAATGCCATCATCATCATTATTATTATTATTACCTATGAATTGGTCCTTAATGCTGATGGAGCATCCCAGCATTTTAAGGTCTGCCACCTGGAGATCTCCAGGAACTTTAGAAGTAATAAATTCTCATAGGACTACTGTCAAGGGGTTGGTTCTCCTGTCAGTTTGCAGTCACCTGTAGAACCAGAGGGACTGACCATTATGGATAATGCAAAATGATGGGTGAGTCTCAGTCCTGCCATGCCCAGCATGTTGGAAAGTGGAAAGAGGCGCAAACGCAGTGCCGACCTCTGTGTCTGCAAAGCTTAATACTGTGTGTTTCACAGGCCTTGAAACTGTCTTTTCCCTAGTGCATCCCTCCTCTGCCTCAGCAAAGCATTTTCCTCAAAGAGCCGAATCAGCCCAGCGGCAGATCTGTCCCCAACGGGCCTCCATCTCTGGCTGTGAAGTCCCAAGCAGAGGTATGACTGGAGTGTGCCCCAAGGGTAACAATAATAATAATAATAATAATAATAATAATAATAATAATAATGGCATTTGTTAAGCGCTTACTATGGGCACAGCACTGTTCTAAACGCTGGGGGGGATACAAGGTGATCAGGTTGTCCCACGTGGGGCTCACAGTCATCATCCCCATTGTACAGATGAGGTAACTGAGGCTCAGAGAAGTTAAGTGACTTGCCCAAGGTCACACAGCAGACACGTGGCGGAGCCGGGATTCGAACCCATGACCTCTGACTCCAAAGCCCGAGCTCTTTCCACTGAGCCATGCTGCTCAGGGGGGTAGGGAGAAAGGGTGTCCATAATCCCTAATAATAATACTGGTATTTAAGTGCTTACTGTGTGTCAAGCACTATTCTAAATGGTGGGACAGACACAAGCTAATCTGGTTGGACACATTCTCTGTCCCACATGGGGCTCCCAGTCTTAATCCCTGTTTTCCAGATGAGGGAACCAAGGGTGGCTTCAGTACTGCTGCTGTTCCTTTACCTCCGGAGGCTGCTCCTACTCCGAGCACTCCATGAAAGATCATCCTTTCACCATCGTTTTGTATTAGATAACAGTCATCACCATCGTCTCCTTGCCCGTGTTCCCACAGCATTGCCGGACCTTGGTACTCAGGATAAAATCTTGCTTTCTGCCTCAGGCAGAGCAGATGGAACTGATCTAGTTGATTAATGACCGGGCAGCGTATCAGTATGGTGTCCATGCTGCACAGCCATATGACCATGTTGTGAAGACAACAACAACCCAGTAGGCTGACTCTCCTTTCTTTCTAGGGCCAATTTTCCAGCTCTTCATTCATTCAGTCATATTTATTGAGCGCTTACTGTGTGCAGAGCACTGTACCAGAGCTTTTCAAATGCTGCCCTGGCCATGTCAATGCATCTTAGGATGCCATCATAAATAACAGCATTTTGCAAAAGCCCATTGTCCAGATAGTTGAATTACCTGATAACCGTAAGCAGCACATCATCGATGGATACCACTGTAGCAGGGTTTTGGTTGGAACAATCAATCAATCAATCAATCATATTTATTGAGCACTTACTATGTGCAGAGCACTGTACTAAGCGCTTGGGAAGTGCAAATTGGCAACATATAGAGACAGTCCCTACCCAACATTGGGCTCACAGTCTAAAAGGGGGAGACAGAGAAAAAAAAAAACCAAACATACTAACAAAATAAAATAAATAGAATAGATATGTACAAGTAAAATAAATAGAGTAATAAATATGTACAAACATATATACATATATACAGGTGCTGTGGGGAAGGGAAGGAGGTAAGATGGGGGGACGGAGAGGGGGACGAGGGGGAGAGGAAGGAAGGGGCTCAGTCTGGGAAGGCCTCCTGGAGGAGGTGAGCTCTCAGCAGGGCCTTGAAGGGAGGAAGAGAGCTAGCTTGGCGGATGGGCAGAGGGAGGGCCCTTTTCAGACTATCATCACAAAGCATTTCATAGCTTGCACAAGACAAAAAGTAGAGCCAACAGGTCTCCAATTTCCCTCATTTCACCGCCTTCCCCCCGACCCCCGTATTTTGTGCCTTCACTTTTTCCAGGTTGCTTCTTTACGGGCTAGGTCTAGATTAGCCATGAATTAATTGGCACTATTTCAGTGCCTTGAAGCCCTACCACATTATAAAAGCCAGAAAAACATTGCAAAACCCAAAACCCGAACACGGCATCTCGTCACTCTCTCTGGCTGTGCTCTATGACAGATTGAATCAGATTCCCCCATCTTGGGAGCAGTGCTGGAAGGGAGCCGGAGTGGGCCGGCGCTCAGCCCCAGTGGAAGAAGAAGTGGTGGTGGTCGTGGGGCACCTGGGGAAACCACGGTTGGAAGGAGGAGTGTTGGTTGCCGAGCCTCGCCCTCCTGCTTTCTGTTGGGGGACCAACAACTGCCACTGCTCCCCTCCATTCTTACTCCACCCTGAGGATCTGGGCTCCGTGCCCGGTGTTTTCTTCAATTGTTGGCCGAGTGCTGGTTCGGATCACTCACGACTGCAGCCACTGCTTCCATGCCCTCCACTCCCCCGGAAAGCCCCTGGGGTGGTGGGATGTCGGGGGTGGCAGGGACATCCAGGTTCCCCTTAGAATTTTTTTTTACTTTCAGCACAGCACATAAGTGATAATAATAATGACATTTGTTAAGCGCTTACTATGCGCAAAGCACTGTTCTATGTGTTGGGGAGGTTACAATGTGATTAGGTTGTCCAGGGGGGCTCACAGTTTTAATCCCCATTTTACAGATGAGGTAACTGAGGCCCAGAGAAGTTAAGTGACTTGCCCAAAGTCACACAGTTGGTGAAGCTGGGATTTGAACCCATGATCTCTGACTCCAAAGCCCGGGCTCTTTCCACTGAGCCACGCTACCTGATTCCTAAATTAAGCAGGATTAGAAGCTGCATTAATTCCTCCGGACTGCTGGGATTATCATTTAATTCCCTGAAGTAGCAATTTACCCCAAGGGAACACAGCATGACACTGTCAGGATGACACTGACCAGGCCACAGTCAAAACCGTCCTGAAGGGATGTAGGTAGTAGCAGGTGACCAGAGGATTAGGAACATTTGGCACTCGGAGATTTCCCACCTCCACCACGAACTAAGACTCAGTAAATTTTGTTGCTCTTAATCAATCAATCAATCAATCATATTTATTGAGCACTTACTGTGTGCAGAGCACTGTACTAAGCGCTTGGGAAGTACAAGTTGGCAACATATAGAGACAGTCCCTACCCAGCAGTCTAAAAGGGGGAGACAGAGAACAAAACCAAACATACTAACAAAATAAAATAAATAGAATAGATATGTACAAGTAAAATAAATAGAGTAATAAATATGTACAAACATAGATACATATACTTTATAAGAGAAGCAGCGTGGCTCAGTGGAAAGAACCAGGGCTTTGGAGTCAGAGGTCATGGGTTCAAATCCTGGCTCCACCAATTGTCAGCTGTGTGACTTTGGGCAAGTCACTTCACTTCTCTGTGCCTCCGTTACCTCATCTGTAAAATGGGGATTAAGACTGTGAGCCCCCAGTGGGACACCCTGATTACCTTGTAACCTCCCCAGCGCTTAGAACAATGCTTTGCTCATAGCAAGCGCTTAATAAATGCCATTATTATTATTATTATTTATAATAAGGAATAATTATGGTGCTTGTTAAGCATTTTGTACGTGTCAAGCACTGTTCAAAGCACTGGGGTATCAGATTGAACACAGTCCCTGTCCCACATGGGGTGCACAGTCTAAGTAGGAGGTAGAACAGGTATTTAATCCCCGTTTTATAGGTGAGAAAACTGAGGCACAGAGACTTTAAGTGAATTGTCCTATGTCCCACAGCAGCCAATTGGTGGAGCCAGGGTTAGAACCCAGGTCCTCTGACTCCCAGACACGTGCCGTTTCCATTAGGCCATTCCGCTTCTCCAACCTTATCCCTACAATCCTTAGACCTCAGCCCTGCTGGAAGTCCAGTGGAAAGATCAAGGAAATTGGGAGATCCGGCTTCTAGTCCCTGCTCTGCAAGTAAGGGAATGCCCACTGCGGCTGTGCCATCACTGCTGATGTTTTCTGACTGAGCAGCGAAGGACAGGGGAGACTGCCTGATGCTTTACACAGCAACACTCTGCTCTGATCACGTCAGTCATAAATGGATCCTGCAATGTGGAAAAAAACCAAACCTTTGCATGCACTGCAAATTTACTGGTTAAACTCTGTCCCTTTAGAGAACATGATTGTCATAGATGAGAGGGTGTGAAGGGCACAGATCAAACCACTATCACTACAATCAATTTCTTCATGCCGATTCTCCGCCCTGAAGTCTCAGGGCTGAAGTTTGTCTACCATTTTGAATGCTCCTGTTACATCCTGCAGACCTCACAACCGCCTTAGGGAGAAAAGCTTCTCCCTAAGAAGAGGTTCTACTCTTCCCATTTTGCGGATGAGGAAACTGAGGTGCAACTGAGTTGGTCTCCTGGGCACAACTGGAACCTGGTCACTCATCGTGAATTTTTAGTCTAGGGTTTAGTCGCTGAGCCATATTGCCATCTGGTCAGATAATATATGAATCAATGGGCAAAACTGTGGACCTGAAGTCTCCCGATCCAACTCTTTCTTCAGCTAAATATGCTTGAAAACATTCCGGAAAGATCCCTGTCCTCTGTGGGAAGGAATTTCAGTCTTTTCCTTAGACGAAATCTCGAGTTGCAATCGCAACAGATAATTCAGACAACCTCCCCTCAAAATATGATTTTGGCCGAGTTATCCCGGTAACCCAGTAGCTCCTACTCCCTCCCCACTGGAGCCCTGAGGCTTGCAGAGGGCCCAGAAACCATGGAGCCTTCCAACCCTCACCCCCACCACCTCAGGAGAAGACGCTGCTCCTGACGCCAACCCATTCAGACATTTGCAACATTGGGAAGGCTGTGTCTGATGAACTCTGGGCTGGCCTGCTGCATCATCATCATCAATCGTATTTATTGAGCGCTTACTGTGTGCAGAGCACTGTACTAAGCACTTGGGAAGTACAAGTTGGTAACATATAGAGACAGTCCCTACCCAACAGTGGGCTCACAGTCTAAAAGGGGGAGACAGAGAACAATACCAAACATACTAAGAAAATAAAATAAATAGAATAGATATGTACAAGTAAAATAAATAAATAAATAAATAAATAGAGTAATAAATATGTACAAACATATATACATATATACAGGTGCAGTGACAAAATACCTGAAAGCACCTCCCTTATCCATAATGCACATTAGAACTTAGTGTTTTTACCGTCGTTGTTGTCTTATGTTATTTCAATCTTTCCCTGTGAGTCTGTTGCTTTTCCTCCACATTTTTAGATCCCGAGTCCCTCTGTGGACTATGGCCTGCATTTAATTCATCCTCTGAGGTCTTCTTGCCCAACTCTTCATCCGGGTGCCTACACAGAACAGACTCTCAAAATACTACTGAATGAATGAATGAACTCAACTGGAAAAGCTTTATCAGTCTTTATCGGTTGTCTTTGCTCCCAGCTCTCTCAAGAAATTGGTGTTTAGCCCACCCCGCAGCTGATCAAGTCAGTTAGTGCCATTTATTGAGTACTTTATGCAGAGCACTGTACTAAGGACTTGGAAAAGTATAATAGAGTAAGTAGGCATGATTCCTGCTCTCAAGGAGCTTTATAACTCAATGGATCTTTCAGTCAGGAAGGTTCTCCTTGCTAAATCCCTTACGTTGCAGTTTCATCTTGTTTCGACCCCATTCATCCGTCTAACCAGACAATTTCCAGCCAGACCACCAAACGTCTCCCATCCCTGCACTTACCTCCCACAGCCGGAATTTTCATTGCTTTTTTTTCTGGAAATCAGTAGGCATTCACCCTCTCTTCCATGAGTTGGGTGGCCTGCTCTCCCTCTCTCTCTCTCTTCAGGTAAGGTTCTTGTTAAAGGGTTGGCTGATGCCTCTTTTCCCTTCTTTGCGCAGGCAGGTAATTCTCAGTTTTAGCAAGCCCTCCCTTCCTAGCTAGGAGAGAAAATAGAGCCGGCATTCAGCATTGAGGCTTTAATTTTTTTAAGAGTTCAGTGCCACAGAGCAGCTGCCTGGATTTTTTTCAGGGTGCAGTGTGAGAAAGGAATATGCCTAAATGACTGTCATCACCACACAAGAAGATCTAAGATGAACACTTTTGTCTCGATTCCCAGAAGAGAGAGGCAGGTGCAACAACAGCAGCAGCAGAAGCAACAACACCAGAGGCAACAATTTGTTGGGGATGAGAAATAACAAGGTTTGTCCCTCCAATTTTAGCATTTGATCGCTTTGTCCTTTTTCAGTATGTATAGAAATGATCCAACTTTTCTCTTTCTGCCTTATTTTCTCAGGGCATTTTAGGAAAACTTCAGCTCCAATTATTCAGTGATTTACCACTCTCTCTTTTGCTTTTCTTCTTCCTCATTTTCAGAGTACAGTCTGCTAACCTCTTGCTCTGTTGTCTCAAAGCAATTTCCCTTATCATCCCAAAGGAGCTCAAGCCCTATCTTCTCCGGGTGCTTATGATTCCGCCTTAAATAATCATTTTTCTGGTTGATCTTTTTTTTCAAAATGATTTCCCTGCTCCCAGTTGGAGAAAGGTGGGTATATAAATGTGATATGAGGCTCCAAACTTAATAATAACTGATTAAAAGAGCAGTATATGCCATTCTCCTGAATCATTATTTGGCTTCTTAGGTAGCCAGGAGCTTTGGCGCATCTGTCATTTATTATTGCCATTTCCTGCCTTTGTCATAGGGCTAAAGCTGAGGACTGCCTATTTCCTGTCCAGAAATCTCAGCAGTACACTTCGTTTAAAGCAGACATGAGAAAAGTATATGAAGAGCGCAAACATATATTTATATTGTAATGACAATCTAATATATTTCAGGGGTTTCTTTGTTCTTTACAATGAAAGTTTTTAAACATACAGGGTCACTGGGGCTGACCCTTTCCATAAAAAATGTTTCTAATGAATGTAGAGGCTGTGAAAGGAATGAGAGGGCAGCCCTGGAATCGAAACCGCCTATTTTTGGTAGTTGGGGTAAAATGGACAGCTCCCCAGGGCTCACTGCTTACAGAATATTCTGGACATCTGTCGATTAATCAATCAATGTCATTTATTGAGCACTTACTGGTGCAGAGCACTCTATGAAGCGCTGGGGAAAATACAATGCTGTAAAATAGGTTGATGTGATCCCAGGTTCCAGGATGGGCCATCGTAAGCCACCAATTCTGTCAAATGCCCATCGCACCCTTTAAGAAGTCGGCCAATACTAAATTTTCCCTTCCCCAAGTCAGAATCATTCACAGTGGCAGGTGATGATGGAGAGCACTTGGGAAGATGGGCAAATGCATGTTCTGGGAGGAAAGGGTTTACATTCCTTAGTTTCTAGTTTCCAGGGTTCACCAATTCCTTCAACTGGCACTGCCCAAAGTAGATTCATTAGAGGTAGAAGCGGACTATGTTTCCATCTTAGACTGTGAGCCCACTTTTAGACTGTGAGCCCACTGTTGGGTAGGGACTGTCTCTATATGTTGCCAACTTGTACTTCCCAAGCGCTTAGTACAGTGCTCTGCACACAGTAAGCGCTCAATAAATACGATTGATTGATTGATTGATTGAGCTCACCCCCCCACTTCATATCAGCATCGTTGTCAGCAATGCCATTAATACAACAAGCAGTCCTATAGCATTTCTGATTTGCACACCATTAAATACAGGCATAAGAAATAGCTAATAGACATGAAACTTAAAAGTGATTCTCCTTTATTTTGAAGGGGGAATAAACTCCTTAAAGGTGTTGTAAACCCATATATATCACCAGCTCATTCTAATGAATTATCATTATTAATATTGTTGTCATTATTATTATCACTGTATTTGCTAAGTGCTTATTATGTGTCAAGGACTATTCATAGTACTGAGGAAGATACAGGTTAATCTTATTGAATTTATTAAGCAGTTATTCTATTTCAAGCACTGTGCTAGGCATTAGGGTAAATAGAAGATAATCAGATGAGATAGTCCCTCTTCCATATGGCAGTCAGGATCCAAGAGATAGGGAGAGCAGGTATTTTATCTCCATTAGAGAAGCAGCTTGGCTCAGTGGAAAGAGCCCCGGCTTTGGAGTCAGAGGTCATGGGTTCAAATCCCAGCTCTGCCACTTGTCAGCTGTGTGACTTTGGGCAAGTCACTTCACTTCTCTGTGCCTCAGTTACCTCATCTGTAAAATGGGGATTAAGGCTAAGAGCCCCACGTGGGACAACCTGATCACCTTGTAACCTCCCCAGCGCTTAGAACAGTGCTTTGCACATAGTAAGCACTTAATAAATGCTATTACTATTACTACTAAAATAATTAGTACTTACTAGTAATTAGTAGTAATAATTACTACTAAAATGCTATTACTATTGCTATTACTATTGTTATCATTTTACAGATGAGAAAATTGAAAGAGAAAGAAGCAAGGTCACTCAGCGGGTCAAGGGGCAGATTGGGCATTAGAACCTATGTCTCCTGACCCCAGGGCCCATGCTCTCTCTGCTTAGGCCTTAGAATCAGCAACTCACTTCTATTCTAGATTATAATATAATCTAGAATGTAATATAGATTATAATCCCTAGATTATAAACTTCTTTGAGGGCAGGAATCTTGTCTATCAACTCTGTTGTCCTCTCCCAAGTGCTTAGTTCAGTGTTCTGCACAGAGTAAGCACTCAATAGATACCATTAATTGATTGCCCCTTCCTCCCCCAGCTCTTGTGAAACGTTGCTAATCCTGTTTAAAAAAGGGAAAAGTTTCTACATCTTGCTATGGGTTACACATATATGAGAACCAGAACCCGCCATTAGACTCTTGTACCTGTGTCTTCCATCCACTGATTCTCCCATCAGACCAAAGATGTGGTTTGGGGGCAACCCCCAGAATCAGAGGCTTGTTCATTTCCCTAGCCCAGGCACCACCTGGGCACTACCGATTCCATAATGATTTCTAATAATAACAGTGCGGTATTTGTTAAGTGCTTACTATGTGCCAGGCACTGTTCTGAGCCCTGGGATGGATACAAGCAAATCAAGTTGGACACGGTCAGTCCCTGTCCCACGTGGGGCTCCCAGTCTCAATCCCCATTTTACAGATGAGGTATCTGAGGCACAGAGAAGTGAAGGTACTTGCCCAAGGTCACACAGCAGGCAAGTGGTGGAGCCGGGATTAGAACCCATGACCTTCTGACTTCTGACTGTACTCTATCTTAGGCACCAGTTCTCTGGGAACCAGAGTGAGACCTCCAACTTTGATTCATAAATTCTTTTAGACTGTGAGCCTACTGTTGGGTAGGGACTGTCTCTATGTGTTGCCAACTTGTACTTCCCAAGCGCTTAGTACAGTGCTCTGCACAAAGTAAGTGCTCAATAAATACGATTGATTGATTGATTGATTCTCACCAAAATGCCACTGTTGCCACAAGCAAATTAACCCAGAGAGAAACCAGAATTCACCAGTCGGGTAAGCAAGACATCCCATTAAGCCAGAGACCTATGGCCCTTTTTCATGCTTCAGACTCCTTCAGAGAGATGCATAGAGCTGGTAGAGTTTCTGGACAATCTCTCCCTAGTCACTGGTTTCATAAAATATTTCATTCTGCAAGATATTCGATTAAGTGCAAGCACTAAATTGACAGCAGGGGTGTTAGATATAGCAAAGTCTGGAGAAAGAAACCCGTGTCTATGGATCAGAAGATCTGAGTTCCCCTCCAAGCTCTGCTCATTGCCTTCCTTGTGACTTTGAGCAAATCACTTTAACCTGGCTCTGTTTCCTCAACTATGAAATGCCTCTTTTTATGGTATTTATTAAGCACTTACTATGCATCAGACACTGTAGTAAACACTGGAGTAAAAGGTAATCAGGTTAGACACAGTCCACGTCCCATACCTGATTAGCTTGTGTCTACCCCAGTGCTTAGGACAGTGCCTGGGACATAATAAGTGCTTAACAAATGCCTTTTTTAAAGAAAAAAAAAAGAATCCACCATGCTAGCTCTCTTCCTCCCTTCAAAGCCCTACTGAGAGCTCACATCCTCCAGGAGGCCTTCCAAGACTGAGCCCCCTTTTTCCTCTTCCCCTCCCCACAGCACCTGTATATATATATATATATTTGTACAGATTTATTACTCTATTGTACATATTTACTATTTATTTTGTAAATGATGTGCATATAGCTTTATTTGTTCTGATGATTTTGACACCTGTCTATATGTTTTGCTTTGTTGTCTGTCTCCTCCTTCTAGACTGTGAGCCTGTTGGTGGGTATGGACCGTCTCTATATGTTGCCAACTTGGACTTCCCAAGCGCTTAGTACAGTGCTCTGCACACAGTAAGCGCTCAATAAATACGATTGAATGAATGAATCTTAATCACAGTCTTAATCCCCAGGCAACTGAGGTACAGAGAAGTTAAGTGACTTGCCCAAGGTCACACAAGCAGACGAGTGGCAGAATTGGGATTAGAACCCAGGTCCTTCTGATTCCCTCCCAGGGATGTTGTGAGGCTTAAATGGGCTAACTGATGTGAAAGTGTTTTGATAAACACAGCAGCGCTATACAAGTTCATAGATGTCTTGGGAAACCCATAGAGCTCATGAAACCTCCTCCAGGAGGCCTTCCCAGACTGAGCCCCCTCCTTTCGCTGCCCCCTTCCCCCTTTCCATCCCCCCCACCTTACCTCCTTCCCTTCCCCACAGCACCTGTATATATGTATATATTTGTACATATTTATTACTCTATTTTACTTGTACATATCTATTCTATTTATTTTATTTTGTTAATATGTTTGGTTTTGTTCTCTGTCTCCCTCTTCTAGACTGTGAGCCCACTGTTGGGTAGGGACCGTCTCTATAAGTTGCCAAGTTGTACTTCCCAAGTGCTTAGTACAGTGCTCTGCACACAGTAAGCGCTCAATAAATATGATTGATTGATTGAAACAGGTGACCAGTGCAGGTTAGGACTACAGAAACCTGGAATGTCGGAGCAGTGGGAGAAACAACAACCTCTAAGGCACAGCCAGCCACTGCTGTCATAGAGCCAACATGCACATAGCTCATTTTTCCTCTATCACCCTTTCTTCAATCAATCAGTAGAATTTAATGAGTGCTTACTTTGCACAGAGCAGTGTACTAAGTGTTTGGGAGAATAGGACAGGGGATGTATCTGTTTATTGTTATAGTGTACTCTTTCAAGCGCTTAGTACAGTGCTCCACACACAGTAAACACTTAATAAACACGATCGAATGAATGAATGAGTGCAACACAGTCGTGTTGGTAGACCTGATCCCTGCCCACAGAGGACTTATTTCAACCACATCTCTCTTCCTCTGCCCTTTCCCAAATGACAAAACAACCAAAATAATGTTTCCGGTGCCAATCTCCTCATCTGTAAAATGGGAGTTGAATAATACCTACCTCCCTACCACGAGTGCAGTGTTTTATGGATTCATTTATTAATCGAACCCATACAGAAATCTGTAAACTCTTTGGCTCCTTAGAGATGTGTGCTACGTAAATTCAAAGCATTACTATTTTGTATGTCTGAAAAGGGATTTCAATCCCTTTTATTAAAGTTCCTATAAACACAGAGTATATTATTTTCCAACTGGAAGCAGCCTTAAGAAATTCATGTTTAACAGCTTTTGAATTCCTTTCCCAATGAAACATGCTGTTTGGAGACTGGCGGGGTGAGCAATCAGGACTCTAATAAAGAAGCTTTGGACAGTTGTGATTTCAGAATGACATCATCCCTAGATGCTGGAAAAATAGCTTCAAAATTTCTATTTGATAATTCTGCAATAAAGAACGCCCTAAGTTTGTGGATGCACCTGGCCTTTCCTGAGCTTCTCCTTTATTTTTTCCAATATTGACAGTAGGGTCCCGACTCAGTAGGCAAATTCTTTTGAAAGCTCTATCTGCTGCTTATTAGTTTATGATTTTATTTCTAAGAAAGCTCTGCAGTAACATAAAATGTGCTCAAATGCTGCATCGCAGATTGATTCAAACTCATCCAGATGCATAAAATCAAACTCAGGAAGGCAATAACCACCCACATTAGTCTCCAAACAGAATAAAGATTATTTTAGCAGCCAGGACCTTTTATGGCAAACAGAATCTGAAAGAACAAATAATTTACAGTATATGAGCACACACCACAGCATTCTTATCGCCCAGTTCCTTGCATCCTATCTCTGACTTAACCTATTGGTAGGAAGGACTATTGAAAGAGGGGAACATGGTAGGACTGGTGGAGGTTAGCAGGGATGAATCTTTAAATCTGTATGCACAGCACACTTTGTGAACAGGAGCAGAAACAACCAGTGATTTTTGCACGAGGAAGTTTCATCTGGAGAATGTGCGATTCCAAATGGTAAGAGCCATGTCATTCTAATATGCAGCTTTTATAGCTGTACCAGGAAAGGGCGGCTTTGTGAAGATGCAATAATTCAGAAAGGAAAATGTTCAAGAGGTGGTGGAGGAAATAAATGGTAAGGATGATTGCAGTGGCTTTGAGCAGCTGGAAACTTGAGTGAGGTCAACTCTAAGAGGTTAGGTGGTGGAGGGAAATTATTATGCTTGCCTTTCCAGGATGCTTAATTTTTGTCCTAACGATTCGCACCCTGATCTCTGCATATCAAAAAATGGCCAGTGCAGGCTGGCATAGCAGGCCTGAACGGCCCCCCAGCCTCCTGGGGTACCACAGTGGGAATCATGGGGATGGGGTGAGTCAGGGATAGAGTGCATTTGCAATAGAAAGGAAGCTTCACCTGGGCTGGCCGGATCCATCTGTGGCAAGGAGGGGAGTGCCTCTTTTCTGAGCACCAGTTTGTTGAGAAGAGGCTGTGTGTGCCAATTCAGAAATGCTGCTGATGCCTAATTTCACTGCAGACAGGGTGTGTTGCCAGCAAGTTTTCCCACCCCAGTGTTCCAGCAAGGAAAATTAGAGCACAGGGAGGTCAAGAGACTTGTCCAAGATTATCCAACAAGCCTGTAGAAGAACTGGGATGAGAGTCCAGGCCTCCTCTTGACTCCCACTCCTTTGCCAAAAGTGCCAGATTCTTCTCCCTCTCCTCAACTTAAAAAGTTTTTAAAAATATGGCCGATTCACCCACCTTGAACTTAACCAGTCTGTCTAGACTGAAGAGCATGAGCAAGTCAGAATGCTTACAGTATCGTTGCCGTCCCCTCCCGAAAGAGTTTGAAATGAAAGTGGGAGTACGGTAGTCTTGAAAAATGCTAAGGCTCTGCCCATTTCAGCCAACACTGCTAATATTGAGACCTAAGCTTTGCAAACATAAATGCCGACCTTGTGAGGAAATGTTTCATCCTTTAGATGATTTGAGGCGGATATGACCCCTGCAGCCTCGTTCCCAAAAATAGTTCAGATAAATCCCATCATCCAAGAATTGACTGGATCGAGGCATATTTGAATTAATGGAATTTTTGCAGAGAAGAGGAATGAATGAGGTTGAATCTACCCCTGGAACAGCTCCTTTCTAAGGGCTGGGAAACATGCAGTCATCACTGAGGCCATCTCCCCAGCCTGGGAGACTTTCAAGACTTTGCAGATGTAGCTTCTTCAGCTCTAGCCTCAGCAGAGAGAGGAGGTAAAGGTCTGGCAACCGGGCAGACTGCTTCTGGAGAAAGGACATTTCTGGAGGTACGCTGGACAAATGGGATTTAATTGCTTATTTTGAGCACCGTATGTGCCTAGCACTGAGGCAAATTAAAGTGACTCATCCTTGTCCTCAGGGATCTTTGTTTTGTGGTATTTGTTAAGTGTTTTCCGTGTGCCGGGTACTGTACTGAGCCCTGGGGTAGATACAAGCTAATCAAGGTGGACACGGTCCATGTCCCACATGGGCCTCATAGTCAAAATCCCCATTTTATAGATGAGGTAGCCGAGGCCCAGAGAAGTTAAGTGACTTGGTCAAGGTCACCCAGGAGACGTGTGGCAGTGTCAGGATTAGAACCCAGGTCCTCAGAATCCCAGGCCCATGCTCTTTCCACTAAGCCATGCTGCTGGATCTTACAACCAGAAATATACAGACTAATGAAGGATTCACCAATGAACATGCCCCCTGCTATAAAAATGCCCAAAGGGAGTACACAGGCAAGAGGGCAAACAAAATTGAAATATATCTGTGTGTTGCAGCATTAGCATCACTTTGTGGTTTGAATGAGGTAGCTACTGGTGTTTGGATAGCGGGATAAAATTGCTACCTTCAACTGAGTCAGGGAAGAGACGGCATCATTTCAAAAACTATTTGAGCGGTGGAAGGGGTCCCGAGTTCAAGGAGAGATATGCATGAAGGGAAAAGCACCAATATGTGAATGATCAGTAGGCTTGATGGGGAGAAGTGGGAGAAGCAGAGACAAGGAAAATTAGGTAATCTGGCGAAGGGCCTGGAAGCTGAAGGTAAGAAACTTGGTCCTGAGGCACAGCAGGATTTTCAAGTGGATGGTGACGTAGCCAAACCTCAGAGAGGTTCTCTCTCCACTGGGACTCAGGGTTGAGTTTTTCTGGCCGTGAGCCTTAGCTCACCAGATGGAGGAATAGGAAAATGGCAGGATTGAGGTGGCGGCAGGGACATTCTAATCAAAGGAGAGAGATACTGGACGTCGATTCACGAGTCTGGAAATGTAGATCTGAACTGCGGTGAAATGGAGCCCATTATTCAGAGGAAGGAACTGCCACATGCAGCTTCTTGCCTGGGATGGGGAAGCAGCGTGGCTCAGTGGAAAGAGCCCGGGCTTTGGAGTCAGATGTCGTGGGTTCGAATCCCGGCTCCGCCACAAGTCTGCTGTATGACCTTGGGCAAGTCACTTAACTTCTCTGAGCCTCAGTTACCTCATCTGTAAAAATGGGGATTAAGACTGCGAGCCCTACGTGGGACAACTTGATCACATTGTATCCCCCCCAGCGCTTAGAACAGTGCTTTGCACACAGTAAGCGCTTAACAAATGCCATCATCATTATTATTATTATTATTATTATGGGGGCTTGGTTCTATCCAAAAACCTGGATGTTTGTCAAGCCTGAGGCAAAAATGAGCCCACTGTATTCCGATTGAAGGTCTCTCATCATCATCATCAATCGTATTTATTGAGCGCTTACTATGGGCAGAGCACTGTACTAAAGCTTATTTACTGCTCTCATCAGAGCAG
Source organism: Tachyglossus aculeatus (assembly GCF_015852505.1). Taxonomy (NCBI): domain Eukaryota; kingdom Metazoa; phylum Chordata; class Mammalia; order Monotremata; family Tachyglossidae; genus Tachyglossus; species Tachyglossus aculeatus. The sequence continues at coordinate 34,593,150 of NC_052067.1, read as the reverse complement.
TAAATAAAGCCTCAATTCAAATTCCTATAAGAATGAAAACCATTCCCCATGACTGAATGGAATTCTTATGATAACGTGAGCTTCCACTCTTCCAAGGCTCACTGAGCTCTCCTCCTCTAGACTGTCAGCTTGTTATAGGCAGGAAATGTGGCTGCTGATTCTGTTGTGTTGTACTCTCCCAAGACTTGGAACAGCGCTCTGCACATAGCAAGTGCTCAGTAAATACCACCGAGTGATCAATTGATCGTGTGATTGATTCTTCATTGAGATTTCTCGCTGAAATGCAAAGAGCAGGGTTTTGTAGACTTTATCAGGAAAAGACATCTCTCAGTTGTGCCTCTTTTATTTTCCCTTTAGGCTTAAGCCTACATTTGTTTTGCCCAAAGAAGGTATCACAGTGTTAACTGCATCTCTCGCCATCCAGTAATCCCCCAGAGCAGATTTTTGGTTAGCAACTAAAAAAATGTTCTTTAGAGAGGGGCGATGTTTAGAGCAGTGCGTATGGGCAGGGAATGTTTTGGCTTATTGTTATATTGTACTCTTCCAAGCACTTAGTGCAGTGCTCTGTTCACAGTAAGCACTCGATAAATACAATTGACTGACTGACTGCTATGGTAGCCCCTTAGAGCTAGGCGCCACTTCCCCATGCTGGAGTCCTGCACCAGCCAAAAATCTGGGGTCTGGCCTAGCATGACGTGATCCTGGGTGGGCCTGAATTGGCCTGGTGCAGTTGGGGCCCCTTGACTGTGGGCCCATTCCTGTCCTACCTCCTGACTTCTGAGATGAATGACAGGGAAAGAGGTTTAACTACATGCTATATTATCCATGCACAATTGTCCCTATTGGCTCCTGAGGCTTCTGTGCCTGCATCATCATCATCATCAATCGTATTTATTGAGCGCTTACTATGTGCAGAGCACTGTACTAAGTGCTTGGGAAGTACAAATTGGCAACATATAGAGACAGTCCCTACCCAACAGTGGGCTCACAGTCTAAAAGCCTGCATAATATATCCTGCTTATGTCGTAACACTATCATCATTGGACTTGCCTTTTACTACATCCCACATCTCCATGAAGCCTACAATTATGACGATCCTGGGCCATGCACATCAGCCCCAGCTTGGCTTGCCTTTTTACGGGCAGGGTCCTCTTCCTGGGCCTTTACTGTCCCCAACAGAGTCCCTGAAAGGTCCTATAAATGACCTAGGCCAAGTCACTTAACTTCTCTGTGCCTCGGTTACCTCATCTATAAAATGGGGATTTTGACAGTGAGGCCCATGTGGGACATGGACTGTGTCCACCCTAATTAGCTTGTATCTACCCCAGGGCTTAGTACAGTACCCGGCACATGGTAAGCACTTAACAAATACCACAAAAAAAAGGGTTGAGGTTTTCCAGCCATGAGCCTTAGCTCACCAGATGGAGGAAACACAAAAGGCAATGGCCTCAATAACAATGGGGAATGAAGTATCTTTCTGTCTGCACTACTTCATCAGTTTTCTCACTGGTCTCTTTGCCTCCAATCTCACCCTTCTCCACTTGACTGCCCAGATCATATTTCTAAAGCATCTTTACTCCTCTGAAACCATTCCTCTTTGCCTCAAGCAGAAACACTTGCGCACTGGCCTTCAGGCCCTCAGTCAGCTCTGTCTTACTCCTGCTAGCCACTGTCTTCTCTCACTTCACCCCAATTTACACACAGCTCCTCTCAAGCTACCTATTTTCGGGGCCTCATTCTTGTGCTCCCTCCACTGAATTCTTGCTCACAACCTTCTCAAGAGCCCAGGCTTGGGAGTCAGAGGACATGGGTTCTAATCCCGGCTCTGCCACTTATTAGCTGTGTGACGTTGGACAAGTCACTTAACTTCTCTGTGCCTCAGTTGCCTCATCTGTAAAATGGGGATTAAAACTGTGAGCCCCATGAGGGACAACCTGGTGACCTTGTCTCTACCCCAGCACTTAGAACAATTTTTAGACTGTGAGCCCACTGTTGGGTAGGGACTGTCTCTATATGTTGCCAACTTGTACTTCCCAAATGCTTAGTACAGTGTTCTGCACACAGTAAGCGCTCAATAAATATGATTGATTGATTGATTGATTGAATGGCACATAGTAAGTGCTTAACAAATACCATCATTATTATTTCTAGACTGTGAGCCCATTGTTGGGTAGGGACTGTCTGTATATGCTGCCCATTTGTACTTCCCAAGCGCTTAGTACAGTGCTCTGCACACAGTAAGTGCTCAATAAATATGATTGATTGATTGATTGTCTACCCTGCTAGAAAGTAAACTCCTTGGAGAGGAACCCCCTTTACTTGTCTTTATTATAGTCCCCCAAATGCTTCGGACAGTGCTGTGCACAACAAATTGTATTAATCAATAAATTAGTTAATTGAAATGTTTATAATGGCAGCCACCTGGGCTTCCCCCCCCCCCCCCCCCCCCCCCCCCCCCACCTGGACTCAACGCTGGCTTTGGAAATGCCAGTGAGGAATAGGTGAGGAAACAGACAGAAAATCTGCTCCTTTTAAATGTGCTGGAGTGCCTTTTCCTATTCTGGTCTAGAAGGTACTCCCTCTGAAAGCTCCTACCTATTTTGGGTTTTTCTGAGGGACCAGAGTACATTATGATAGCCTCCACCCTCTACTAGGCCATGGGGAATATGGCTTTGTTGGTCAGTCTCTGCTGTAACAGAGAATCTGGGAAAGAGTCTAAGGAGGCTTTTTCCTATGCAACCAGAAGAGGTATAACAGCTCTTTTCCAAACTCGAAGGTGAGAATACTTAAGGGGAAACCTACTGTTTTGGTGTGCAAGGGTGACTACACTGCTGCTTCCTTAGAGTAAAACCTATTTGTGTGTTAGGAAATAACCTTCCTGGGGGTCAGTAAGCCAAGGAGAACTTTGCGAGTGATGATTTCCAAAAGAATCTTCGGAAGAGCTCCGTCTCACAGGAGGGAGCGTTTTCCTCACAAAAGATTATCTCCCTTGAGTCTTTCTAATACCAAGACCCATAAATTTAGTTTATGTGGCGGACATCCTGGAAGCGTTTTGAGAATTTCATTTTCCTATTTAAACTGACACATTTCTACAATGATCTTTGCTTTATGTTGAGGGTTTTTTTAGTGTTTTTCTTTTTTTTAGTGATTTTATTTTAAGTTTCTAATGAATTTTTGGAAATGAATATACATAGAAAATAATGGGCCCTGGGATAAAATTTAGCAAAAATGTTTTCATTAATAGTGTATTTGGGGATTTGTTAAGTATTAAGACACACTATAGCCATAATCGCTCACTGAAAGTAGAATAGGACTGACTGTACAGCCACTTCAATGTGCAGAGGTCATGCCCTCTCAGTACCCTGTGACTCCAGAAAAGGAAAAACAGTATTTGGAGGGCCAAATGATGGAAGATCTATTTATAAATTATCAAAAAGATACCGCAATTTGGGTAAAAAAACAGCTTTCCTTGCAAGCAAAGAAAAAAAGGAGTCACATCAGTATATCATTTTGTGCTTCCGTAAGGTGACGCTTCCCTGAATTTTGTTCTCTTTTTTCCAGACCAGATTTTTTATTTCTCCTGTTCCAAGCCATTCTAATGATGATGTGCAGCCTAATTATTTTCTTGTCATGGCTGTAACCGTTGCCCTTTATCCCTGTTTAAACTTGACTTCATTTACATTTTTTTAACTATTTCCAGGTGAATTGAATCTCAGTTGTGCTTCCTCTGACTGCTCTGAAAGCAAAAGGTGTCCCTTAAGGAACCCAATTTGAGTACCAAAGAAAGGTAGCTCTATAGAGGACATGATTGATGAATCAAAGAATCCAAACCGATTTACCTTCGATGATTGGTTTTGTGCTGTATTAACTACCACCAGCACTGGCCAGGTCTTCGTTAGGCCCCACAGAAATGCCGAGCTGCATTGTGTCGTGGCCTATCCATTTTAAAAGGGATGTGGAGAAACCAAAGACGGTGCAGGCCAGAATAGAGGATCAAGCTGATAAAATGGAAAATAGGATCAATGAGAAAAAATGATAAGATTTAGCATTTCTTAATTTGGAAAAGGCAGTTATTTCTCCTGACAGAATATGAAGCACTGGTAGAAGGAGGTAAGAAATAATAATAATAATAATAATAATTGTGATATTTGTTAAGCACTGCCAAGCACTGTTCTAAGTGCTGGAGTTGATACAAGATAATTGGGTTGGACACAGTCTGCTGCTTTCCAGCTTCATTTAGGAGAGAAAAAGGTTTAAATGGTGGTTATGTCATTTCTTAAGTGCTTACTATGTGCAAAGCACTGTTCTAAGTGCTGGGAAGGTTACAAGGTGATCAGGTTGTCCCATGTGGAGCTCACAGTCTTAATCCCCATCTTACAGATGAGGTATCTGAGGCCCAGAGAAGTTAAGTGACTTGCCTAAAGTCACACAGCTGGTAAGTGGCTGAGTCAGGATTAGAACCCACGACCTCTGACTCCCAAGCCTGGGCTCTTTCCACTGAGCCACGCTCTGCCACCCACAACTGACAACTAGATTTATAGTATAACTTGATTGCAGGTGTTATTTTAATTCATTTATTTATTAGCTACAAGCAGTATGTTAAAGAAGCTTTATACTACGTGATTCATGTCCAACCTTTTATTCCAATATGTTCTGCTGAGAACAAAGGACGAACCTCAGTCCTGACACTTCAGCGCTTAGAACAGTGCTTGGCACATAGGAAGCGCTTAACAAATACCATTATTATTATTATTAGTATTAGTATTAGTATTAGTATTATTATTCAGGTCTGAGGCTCTGCCTGAAGGAATGGGTTGTAGTGCTAGTGACTTGTGCGGCATCACTCGAGCTCTCTAACCCCTGCCAGTGTAGTTTCCACTAAGGCATGGAGAAAAACTATCATGTAGGCGGGTAGTAGCGCCACACATTTTCAAGAGTCCACAGGGTTTTTTTTAGGTGAAGGGCCTTGGTCTCTAAAAGAGATGTAATAGTAATTGTGGTATTTGTTAAGCGCTTACTAAGTGCCAGATCCTGTACTAAGCACCAGGGTGGATACAAGCAAATGGAGTTGGACACAGTCCCTATCCCACATGGGGCTCACAGTCTCAATCCCCATTTTGCAGATAAGGTAACTGAAGCCCAGAGAAGTGAAGTGACTTGCCCAAGCTCACACAGCAGGCAAGTGGCGGAGGTGGGCTTAGAACCCACGACCTTCTTACTTCCAGACCTGTGCTCTATCAGTTTCGCCGTGCTCCTTCTAATCCACCTTCTAATTTGATATGAAAAAGTAAGGCTAGTTCAGAAGATACTACCCAGCCAAATATCATAACACTGCAGGCTGGACTTAATTCTAATTTGTCTTCTACATACATATCATTTTATACAAGCTAGAAAACCTACACTCCATATGCTGCCTCTCACAGTTTAAAACCTAACAATACTTATTAATAAAAATGTTGGATTTTCTTATGCTAAATCCCAGTTTCCTAACCTTTATGTGGCCTTCCTGGATGTAATGGTTCCATTCTGAGGTTTTTGGACAGGATCACTGGACTTTAACCTCTTCTCCAATATTTCAAAGGCTTCCCTTCCTTGACCTAAAATTGTTGTCATATTGGCTGTCCAAATTGGTGTCCTGCCCCATCTGCAGTTGTTCAGTTGATTACCACTGGTTCATCTCTGAATCCTGTTAGAGTTTCAGCAGAGCTCTTGCTCCTTGACACTTTCTCCCACGCTGAGCTATCACAACCATCGTCTATCAGACGGGGGAACTGCTCAAGAAAGGTGCCAGCTGCCTCCTATTTGCTTGTCTGCTGCCTGATTTGAGTATCGGCCCAATATTCCTTCATGAAGCAGGATGGCCCGGTGGAAAGAGCACAGGTCTGGAAGTTAAGGGACGTGGGTTCTAATCCTGGCTCCAGCATTTATAATAATAATGATGGCATTTGTTAAGTGTTTACTCTGTGCAAAGCCCTGTTTTAAGCCCTGGGGGGGATACAAGGTGATCAGACTGTCTCATGTGGGGCTCACAGTCTTAATCCCCATTTTACAGATGAGGAAACTGAGGCCCGGAGAAGGTAAGTGACTTGCCTGAAGTCACACAGCTGACAGTTGGCGGAGCCTGGGCTAGAACCCATGACCTCTGACTTCAAAGCCCGGGCTCTTTCCATTGAGCCACTCTGCTTCTCACTTCCCCGGTGATATTAGGGTAAAGTACATCCCTGATCTATTTAAAGGGTTTTACTGTTCATTTTGATTATTTTAAAGGAGGTGACTGCTATCACCTATTTTGGGGAAATCTACAAAGAAATGACTGTTGTTTAATATATCAATAGTTGTCATAACTTCTGTCCTATCCCCAGAGTGCACTTTCTGAACCAAATCAGTGTTTCTAAGTTACAAGCTTTTCTTTCCTTTCTGACTCCCAAGCCCGTGCTCTTTCCTCTGAGCCACGCTGCTTTATCTGCTGTGTGACCTTGGGCAAGTCAGTTAACTGCTCTGTACCTCAGTTCCTCATCTGCAAAATGGGGATTCAATACCCATTCTCCCTGCTGCTTAGAATGTGAGCCCCATGCGGGACCCGATTCTCTTGGATCTACTGCAATCAATCGATCAATCGATACTGCTTACTTTGTGCAGAGCACTGTGCTAAGCACTTGGGAGAGTACAATACAACACAATTAGCAGACGTGTTCCCTAACCATAATGGCTTAACCCAGAGCTTAGTAAAGTGCATGGCATACAGTAAGTACTTAACAATAACTACGATAATGAGGGGAGCATTCTTTTTCCAGCAGGGAGCATTCATAGTTACTCTGACTTTCCAATACAGTTTGCTTCAAGAGGAAACTGACCATATCTTTAAAAATAAAACTTGTAACTCCCAGAAACTTTAGGAGATTAATCATTTAATTGAGCTTTATGCATGGCTTGCTAGAGCAGCTGTAGATAGAATAGGAAACTGATTTATTAATTCAATTTTCCTTCCAACAGCACATGTGGCTGTGTGCTCTGAATAGCACCAGCGATGGAAAAAAAAATACTGTCAGGTCTTCAAAATCGAAAACCATAAACAAAGATACACTTTTTGCCTTGGGTTTTTAAAGACATTTTAAAGACATGGCTACAGAACTTCCAAAAAAAACCCCCCTTCTGTCTAGTTGTCTATACCCAAATTGTGAGCCTGCATTGAGTTCTCACAGTATAGATCCTGTCATTTCTAGTGTCGTGGCCAGTTATTCTCTTCTGTTCCTTAGGAATGTCTGTTGCTTTTTAAGGTAACATAGGAGTTTTGCAAATAAAATCGGCCACAAGCTCTAATTTCTACACATTTCTAATTAGTTTGCTGACCCTCTTCCTCTAAATTTGCTAGAGAATCAAAGAAGTTGCTCACACAGAGTTTTCTACTGAAAACCCAAATGTGCTCTAATCCTAATTTCATCCTTGCTACCCCTGGTTACAGCATCTGGCTCCATAGACACGTATCTAACTTTCAACATTTAGTAGCGGCTGGACGGATAGTGTAAAGAGAATCCAATTTTCTAATTCCAAGAGCGGCCCACATCTCTATCCATTTGCCAGGTTGGGAAGAGGGAGTTGGACTTTCCCAGTCCAGGCTAAATTGGCTAATAAACACACTTACATTTTATGATTCGTCGGTGGTGCTGTCCTACTAGTGAACTGAAATCTCCAACTCATATTGTTTTAATCGTTCATTTTGCAATTTAAGTTACTTTGTACCTTTAATCCAGTTCCTTTATCTCCTTACTTAGTGACTGGATTTGTGTGGGCAAACCACTTAACAATTTGAAGAAAAAAAATTATAATTATTGCATTTATTAAGTACTTTTTCTTAGTTAAGTAGGGCTAAGAAATCAGAAGCAGTCCCTGTCCCTCATGAGGCTCACCGTCTCTTATCCCTATTTCACAAATGAGAAAAGTGAAACCCCGAGAGGCTAAATGACTTGTTTCAGGGCACTCAAATCCTTTATTTCTGAATGCCAGAAATAGCTATAGCCTCATCTTTAATGCAGTGAAGATTTTGAATGGCAGCTTATACATCTCAGCTGCTATCTACCTTAGTTTGCCTGTGCAGAAAAGGGTCTTTTGTCTGGTAAGTGCGTCTCCTTTGTGGGAACCTCATGATTAGGCCTGAAATCCTTCTGATTGACTGTTGCTGCTTGTGGATGCTGGCAGCTTTGTGCCACTCCCATCACCTAAGGGGCTCAGAAGTTTTTTTGTGGTCCCTCTCCCTTCTCAGCTCTTATTTCATTTTTCTGCTTTGTATTTCTCTTCCCAACCACTTCTGCCTCCTTACCTTTTCCTACTATCTTCATGACCTATAGCTCTTTATCTCCTCCCTTGCTCCAGTTTGCATACCACAGTGATCTCAAATCCCCATTCTTCTCTACTCATGTCTTGGCATATCCAGATCCTTTTCTACTTTGTACTAATCACTGGGGTCTCCCGATTTAACCATACCCCTCCTATTCCCAGTTCCCTCCATGTTTGTTCCCAATTCTTTTTGCTCATCCCAATGTCCTTATCTTCCTCTACTGTCATTCCTTCTCCCACATTACTGACCCTGCAGACCAAATTCCCAAGCCAAAGAATCCCAGAGATCGTTTATGTGCAAAGTTGTAAAATTCATTCGTTCAATCATATTCATTTGAGCGCTTGCAGTGTGCAGAGCACAGCATTAAGCGATTGGGAAAGAACAATGCAACAGTAAACAGGGACAATCCCTGCCCACAACGAGCTCATAGCTTTGAGGACTCCAATCTCAGGTTTCCGTATTCATATTGGCCTTTGTGACAAAAACAAGGTTTTATTCCAATTAGCACTCATGGGACAATAACTTGGTTTCCATTCTACATCATAAACTAGCAGAAAAACTACAGTGCCCTTGCCCATTTCCAATCTTTATTTCTGGCCTTGAGGAACTCTGATGCATTAGGAAACTCAGTGGCCCTAGCCATTCGACACATAATGCCTCTTCCAAAGCTCCTAGACTTTGTCAGAATCTTCATTGCCATTTTCAGATTTCTTTCTCTGCATGCTGTCCAGGGGACAAGGAGACATCTAGTCTGTTCATTATGGTCTTGAGAGGGGACTTCTCTGTGTTAGTGTCCTCAGCTGAAAAATGGAGAAAACAATGCTAGGCTCCCACTGACCTACCTTAGAGTGGAAGTGTAAAAGTGATGATTTGAGCTCTTCGATGATAGCCTCCTGCCAAGTACAAGGTGGAGCAATTATTGCCTTTCTGATTGGAAATGTTCCACACTGGAACTTCTCGTGCCCATGGGTGTCTGCTGACTATCAACAGGCAGGGACTTTCCTTCTTTTCTTTTTCTTTCTTTGTCCTTCCTCTTTATCTTTCTTCCTGATTTGGGATTTTTTATGCTGTTGATGCCTCTGGCCCCACATTCACTAGCCTGACCACACGACTGAAATCAGAATGGCCTAGTGGAAAGAATATCAGTCTGGGAGTCAGAGGACCAGGGTTCTAATTCTGGCTCCACCACATGTCTGATGTGTGACCTTGAGCAAGTCAAATCTTCCTGTTGTGAGATCTTGGGCAAATCACTTACCCTCTGGTGCACCTCGGTTTCCTCATCTGTAAAATGAGACTAAATAAATTGTTTTTTTTCCTCCCTTCCTGTGAGCACCAGTGGGCTAAGAACTGTGCCAAATCAGATTGCGCATCACGTGTCTACCTCAGCTCTTAGCACACTGTTTGGCACACAGCAAGTGCTCAGTAAATAATAATAATAATGATAATGGCATTTATTAAGCTCTTACTATGTGCAAAGCACTGTTCTAAGCGCTGGGGAGGTTACAAAGCGATGAGGTTGTCCCACGGGGGGCTCACAGTCTTAATCCCCATTTTATAGATGAGGTAACTGAGGCACAGAGAAGTTAAGTGACATGCCCAAAGTCACACAGCTGACAAGTGATTGTTATCATTATTATTTTGTGGGTTATATAGAGGGTATAAAGCTGTATCTCGTTTAAAAACATTTTTCTTTTCAGATTCTAGTCCGTCGGTGGGTTTTAGGTGAGAATTTGCAGGCTAAGTCTGGATCATGACCCCCCAGAAAGCCAAAATTCTCCACTACCAAAAAGAATCAAAACTTCTAAAAAGTCAGTTTGATGGGGATAATTAAACAGTGCAGGTCAAATGCAGGGCACAATCCATACAACCCCTTAAATTTTTCATCAGTGTAAACTCTGAGAAACATTGTTGAAGCACTAAACATTTTTTTTCCGTCTGCGAATGTAGCTGAAGGAGAAAGTTTACATTTTTACCCTATCAACAACACCCTTCTGTTTGTTAAGAGCGATGTCAAGAAAGTCATTGAGAAATGCTAAATAAGCTGTTGTAGTCATAAGGAGGGGGTAAAAATACAGCACTAGCTATGCTGAAGGGAATTCAACATTTCTGCCATTCAAAGATAAGGAATATTTTTAAAACAGGTCCCAAATGTTCTTTCCTCTCAATGTAAAATTTTAGCATCCAGGACCAAGACATAATAGAGTGTAAGCTTTCTCTCTCTCTCTATCTCTCTCTCTGTGTGTGTGAGTGTGAGTGAGAGAGAGAGAGAGAGAGACCCATTTCCATTAGAAAAATCCATTTTTCAATTTTGGATAGGGCAAATCAGACTCTTGGGGCCACTAACATTTACAGGGAAAGCACCATGCAGCCAGGATCACAGTTGTGGAGTCACACAGCATTAGCCCCTGGCCACACCCTGTCCTTTAACTCAGAAGTCGGCACAAACAGTATCTCTTTTTCTTTTTTTCGGCTCCCGGCCCTGACCTCTGGGCTCATTCCCAACCTCAGTGGGTTTTGGAGAGTAGAATATACCCTCCTGGGCAGAATTGCAGAATCGCCATCACCTTCCTAGACAATAACCACAGCCAAACCCTGGACTTGCCAGGGTTTTTTTTTCTTCTTGTTGGTCTTGTTGTTTATGGAATTTGTTAAGCACTTACTAGGTAAACAGTGCTTGGTACAAAATAAGCCCTTAGCCACTACTACTACTAATAATATTACCACTATTATTATTATTGATATATTCCAGTCACTGGACTAAGCGCTGGAGTAGATGTAGCGTGACCAGGTTGGATGCAGCCCTTGCCCCACATTGGGTTCACAGTCTACTAAATCCCCATTTTGCAGCTGAGGCAACTGAGGCACAGAGTAATGAGGTGACTTGCCCAAGGTCACCCAGCCGTCAAGTGGTGGAGCCAGGATTAAAACCACTGGCCTTCTGACCCCCGGGCCCGCGGTCTATCCACTAGACCATGTTGTGTGAGTTTGATTCATTCATTCATTCAATCAATCAATCAATCAATCAATCGTATTTATTGAGCGCTTACTATGTGCAGAGCACTGTACTAAGCGTTTGGGAAGTACAAATTGGCAACACATAGAGACAGTCCCTACCCAACAGTGGGCTCACAGTCTAAAAGGGGGAGACAGAGAACAGAACCAAACATACCAACAAAATAAAATAGGATAGAAATGTACAAGTAAAATAAATAGACAAATAAATAAATAGAGTAATAAATATGTACAACCATATATACATATATACAGGTGCTGTGGGGAAGGGAAGGAGGTAAGATGGGGGGATGGAGAGGGGGACGAGGGGGAGAGGAAGGAAGGGGCTCAGTCAGGGAAGGCCTCCTGGAGGAGGTGAGCTCTCAGCAGGGCCTTGAAGGGAGGAAGAGAGCTAGCTTGGCGGAGGGGCAGAGGGAGGGCATTCCAGGCCCGGGGGATGACGTGGGCCGGGGGTCGACGGCGGGACAGGCGAGAACGAGGTACAGTGAGGAGATTAGCGGTGGAGGAGCGGAGGGTGCGGGCTGGGCAGTAGAAGGAGAGAAGGGAGGTGAGGTAGGAGGGGGCGAGGTGATGGACAGCCTTGAAGCCCAGGGTGAGGAGTTTCTGCCTGATGCGCAGATTGATTGGTAGCCACTGGAGATTTTTGAGGAGGGGAGCAATATGCCCAGAGCGTTTCTGGACAAAGATAATCCGGGCAGCAGCATGAAGTATGGATTGAAGTGGAGAGAGACACGAGGATGGGAGATCAGAGAGAAGGCTGATGTAGTAGTCCAGACGGGATAGGATGAGAGCTTGAACGAGAAGGGTAGCAGTTGGGATGGAGAGGAAAGGGCGGATCTTGGCAATGTTGAGTTTATGTACTCCAACAGTATTTGTCCAGAATGGCAGAGAACATTTCCTTGAGTTCAAATGTTTTAACTTTTTAGTGGTGGGTAACTTGATTGCATTATTCTCCAAACTGAGCCACAAATATTAGGGCCCTGGCAAAGGTTCCTAGTAGCCCCAGGGATAGCTCAGCCATATAGACATAGTAGACAAGTGGCTAAGAGCACACTTGTGACTCCTTTCCAACTTCTTCTTCTCGCCTTTCATTCATTCATTCATTCAATCGTATTTATTGAGCGCTTACTGTGTGCAGAGCACTGTACTAAGCGCTTGGGTAGTACAAGTTGGCAACATATAGAGACGGTCCCTATCCAACAGTGGGCTCACAGTCTAGTCGCCTTGAGATTCAACTGCCCCCTTTGTCCCTTCCTTTCAGCTAGGGGTTAAAATGTCTTCAGTTGACCCTGAGCAGCACTCTGTGATTTCCTCTCTTTCCTCCTGCCTGTGTATTGCACCCTCTTCTCTCCTATGTACTTCTGGTGGAATAGATCTGGGTCAGACTGGATGAAGTAGAAGGACTAGATGGGGAGAACACAATCAGGAAGAAACAGCTTTTGGGGTTAAAAAAATCAAATTTTAACTTGAAAAGTTTGTGAGTAGACTCTCTTTCTTCTTTGGCATATTGAACTATTTCACCCATTTGCATGTGGCCTTGGGGAAATTCAAGTGGAGAGTTTTATTCTAGAGGATAAGAGAACTAGGTGGGACATCAGAGATTTGCCTCCCAATAGTATCTCCACTGCAGCTTCACTTAGTAATTTTAGGGAATTACCGTTCCAGAAATCAAGGTCTCCATTTTGAAATGGTGATAAAACCTGAAGGAGTGTTGGGAAGGTAAGCAAGTTATTGGCTGAGTTTGGAGTTCCTTGAAAAGGGCTATGCATAAAATGGAAACCATTAATACTCTTTTCCTCGATTTAAGACTATGAAGATTCACATGGTATTTCTCACCACATATTTACATTCTCAAGATAAGGATTTACATCTGGATTTCCTCCACCAAACAGCCCTCCCCCACTGTCACTTTTTCCTTTCTTCTTGGTCCAAGGTCATTTGGCTAAACCATCCATTTTCAGTGTAGGGAATACACGTAACTTCATTTTTTTCTTTTTTGTACCCACCCCCTGTATGATTCCCAGGTAGTTAAATAAAGGATAGCCCTTTGATTTAAAATTAGAAAGTAGAGTTCTTCACCACTTCCCTGCTATAAATTGTCATCAAGGCACGAGGGCCAGGACTACTTATAGCACTTCTTAATCCACCTTAAAGCACCAGTGAAAAATCAATCAGCCAATCAATCAGTTGATTGTATTTATTGAGCACTTACTGTGTGCAGAGCACTGTACCAAGTGATTGGGAGAGTACAGTATAACAGAATTGGTAGACACATTCCCTGCCCCTAACAAGCTTACAGACTAGAGGGGGAGACAGACATTAATATAAATATATAAATTATGGATAGGCACGTAAGTGCTGTGGGGCTGAGGGATGGGTGAATAAAGGAAGCAAATCCAAGTGCAAGGGTGATGCAAAAGGGAATGGGAAAAGAAGAAATGAGGGGTTAGTAAGGGAAGGCCTTTTGGAGGAATGTGCCTTCAATAAGATTTTGAAAGTAGGGAGAGTGATTGTCATATTTACTGGGCACTCACACTGTACAGAGTAGTGTACTAAGCAATTGGGAGAGTACAATGTAACAGGGTTGGTAGGCACATTCCCTGCCCACTCAAGCAAGATTAATAGAAAGTGACAGGATCCCAAAGACTCAGTATCGAGGGCAGAGTTTCGAGTCTTTGAGATGAATGGATTTATCTGCCCAAATCAGAGGCTATAGGCATCCCCACCTTCGAGATTTCATTTTTCATTCATTTAATCATATTTATTGAGCACTAACTGTGTGCAGAGCACTGTGCTAAGCGCTTGGGAAGGACAATTCAGCAACAAATGTATTACCACGTATGCCGGAGCAGTGGCAGAATTGGCAAAAGCCACCCTGAGTGTTATGTGGCAAATCTCCTTTTGTGCTTGCTCTCACTCGTCCTTTTAATTTGTTTCACCCTGAGCAATGATCATAAAATACGATGAGAACTTTGGGTAGAGTCAGTCTGATTTATCATTCATCTTCAGAGATGGCTAACACACAAGCAGTGGATAATTCTGTGATTCTGCTTTGGCCACATTCTAGAAAAGGCATTTAAATGATCAAGCCGTGGCCTGGCAAAGCTTCGTTTCCGAAAACATGGATGTGAAAGCAAAGCTTTCCACTGTTCTGGGGTTTGTTTTTTGTAGCTCTAGGCGGCCTAGGAAGTGGAAATGGAATGAAAAGAACTTTCCTCTTCCTCCCATAAGAAATCAAGCAAATGAGCCACAGTTTAAAATCAAATCACTTGCTCTTAAGATCACATTCACCCTCAGGCCCAAGATCAACTATATCACCCCCAACAAAGTCTCGCCCGCACCAATAAGGGAAGGAGCTGAAAGCTGGCAGCAAGAAATCCACATTCTTCTTGTTTATTCTAGACTAGATGAGAGTAACTCCTTCCTCGTTCAACCGCTGCCAAGATCTTGCGGCCAGGCTAGTATCCCCGGGAGAGGAACGGCACATGTCAAGGCCATAATGAAACGTTTCAGCTCAGAGCCCCTGATGTTGTAATGAAGTCATCAGTAGGGAGTGGGGAAGCGCTTCATACTATGTCTGTATATATGTATATATGTTTGTACATATTTTTTGCTCTATTTATTTATTTATTTTATTTGTACATATCTATTCTATTTATTTTATTTTGTTAGTATGTTTGGTTTTGTTCTCTGTCTCCCCCTTTTAGACTGTGAGCCCACTGTTGGGTAGGGACTGTCTCTATATGTTGCCAATCTGTACTTCCCAAGCGCTTAGTACAGTGCTCTGCACATAGAAAGCGCTCAATAAATACGATTGATGATGATGATGATGATGATGTCTGGAACTATTTACAACCATGGGGAGTCACAGGTAAGTTAAAGCGTTGAAGGACTGCCAGCACTGTTTCGTTTCTCCTAGTCCTTTTTGTTGACAGATATTCCATTTTTTAGCTTCAAAAGGTAGAACTGATGACAGTGGAAGTTTTACATAGTGATGCCTGAGGAATTTTGGATAAAATAGGGTCAGAACGGAAAACTGGATGTTTTCGAAGACGGATAATTCGTCTTTATTTCTGGAATCGATGTTAGCAGTGGAAGGAAAAAATTGCCCCTCGTTGCTATGATTTACTGCCCTCTTGTGGAACCTATTCATGAAAGAAAATGAGAGAAATAATAATAATAATAATAATAGCATTTATTAAGCACTTACTATGGGCAAAGCACTGTTCTAAGTGCTGGGAAAGTTACAAGGTGATCAGGTTGTCCCACGGGGGCTCACAATCTTAATCCCCATTTTCCAGATGAGGTAACTGAGGCACAAAGAAGTTAAGTGACTCGCCCAAAGTCACACAGCTGACAAGTGGCGGAGCCGGGATTTGAACCCACGACTCCTGACTCGAGGGGATTGATGCATTGAATGTGTTATTCCCTTCTCTCCCAACTCCACCCTCTCGTCCTCATTAACTATATTCCTTGGGGAAGTGAGACAGGAGAAGGGTTGGTAGTAGAGCTGAGAGTAGAATTCGGAGTTCTTTGTGTTTGAGTCAATGGGTGCTAGTGTTCTGAAACACTGTGCTTTTTAAAATAATAATAATAATAATGTTGGCATTTGTTAAGCGCTTACTATGTGCAAAGCACTGTTCTAAGCGCTGGGGGGATACAAAGTGATCAGGTTGTCCCATGTTGGGTTCACAGTCTTAATCCCCATTTTGCAGATGAGGGAATTGAGGCTCAGAGAAGTTAAGTGACTTGCCCAAGGCCACACAGCAGACATGTGGCGGAGTCGGGGATTCGAACCCATGACCTCTGACTCCAAAGCCCAGGCTCTTTCCACTGAGCCACGCTGCTTCTCACTAGTCTCTCTCTCACTAGTCCCTTTGTACACTAGTGAGAGAGAGAGAGAGAGAGAGAGAGAGTTATGCTGGCCTTGACAGTATTATGCTGTCAAGACGATTCTGGAATTCTACTCCTTCAATTCTTAAAATACAAGAAAAGTAAATAGTTGACAAATTTCTCTCCCCACTCTCCCAGGTTTGTCTTAGCCAACTAGTGGTACTGGGGAGAGGGTTTCCCCACACAGGTGCCCGTGTTTCATAACTTGTCAGCCGTGTGACGTTGGGCAAGTCACTTAACTTCTCTGGGCCTCAGTTACCTCATCTGGAAAATGGGGATGAAGACTGTGAGCCCCATGTGGGACAACCTGATCACCTCCCCAGCACAGTGCTTTGCACATAGTAAGCGCTTAATAAATGCCATCATTATTATAACTGAATTCAACAGGACTTGACTTAGTCCAGCCGACTGTGTGTGTCCCTGTTGTGGGGCACTAGAGCTATATTTGTACTCTCACAAGTGCTCTGCACACAGTAAGCGCTCAATGAATACGATTGATTGATCGATCACCAGGTCAGAAAGTAAGATTTCCCCAACTAAGCCCTCCTTTCCCCTATTTCCTCTCCATTCTGCGTCGCCTTGGCACTTGGATTTGTACCCTTTATTCACACTGCCTTCAGCCCCTCAGTACTTATGAACATAACCACAATTTATTTTAATGTCTGTTGTATTATACTCTCCCAAGTGCTTAGTACCATTCTCTGCACACAGTAAGCGCTCAATAAATACAGTTGATCGATTGTGTCCATATTTGTAATTTATTTTAATGTCTGTTATACTCTCCCAAGGGCTCAATAAATACAGTTGATCGATTGTGTCCATATTCGTAATTGATTTTAATGTCTGTTATACTCTCCCAAGTGCTTAGAACCATTCCCTGCACACAGTAAGCACTCAATAAATAGTTGATCGATTGTGTCCATATTCGTAATTTATTTTAATGTCTGTTATATTATACTCTCCCAAGTGCTTAGTACCATTCTCTGCACACAGTAAGCGCTCAGTAAATACAGTTGATCGATTGTATCCATATTCGTAATTTATTTTAATGTCTGTTATACTCTCCCAAGTGGTTAGTACCATTCTCTGCACATAGTAAGAGCTCAATAAATACAGTTGATCAATTGTGTCCATATTCGCACTTTATTTTAATGTCTGTTATATTATACTCTCCCAAGTGTTTAGTACCATTCTCTGCACACAGTAAGCGCTCAATAAATACAGTTGATCGATTGTGTCCATATTCGTAATTTACTTTAATGTCTGTTATATTATACTCTCCCAAGTGATTAGTACCATTCTCTGCACACAGTAAGTGCTCAATAAATACAGTTGATCGATTGTGTCCATATTCGTAATTTATTTTAATGTCTGTTATACTCTCCCAAGTGCTTAGAACCATTCCCTGCACACAGTAAGCGCTCAATAAATACAGTTGATCGATTGTGTCCATATTTGTAATTTATTTTAATGTCTGTTATATTATACTCTCCCAAGTGCTTACTACCATTCTCTGCACACAGTAAGTGCTCAATAAATACAGTTGATCAATTGTGTCCATATTCGTAATTTATTTCAATGTCCGTTATATTATACTCTCCCAAGTGATTAATACCATTCTCTGCACACAGTAAGCGCTCAATAAATACAGTTGATCGATTGTGTCCATATTCGTAATTTATTTTAATGTCTGTTATATTATACTCTCCCAAGGGCTTAGTCCCATTCTCTGCACACAGTAAGCGCTCAATAAATACAGTTGATCGATTGTGTCCATATTCGTAATTTATTTTAATGCCTGTTATATTATACTCTCCCAAGGGCTTAGGACCATTCTCTGCACATAGTAAGCGCTCAATAAATACAGTTGATCGATTGTGTCCATATTCATAATTTATTTTAATGTCTGTTATATTATACTCTCCCAAGTGCTTACTACCATTCTCTGCACACAGTAAGCGCTCAATAAATACAGTTGATCGATTGTGTCCATATTCGTAATTTATTTTAAGGTCTGTTATACTCTCCCAAGTGCTTAGAACCATTCTCTGCACACAGTAAGCACTCAATAAATACAGTTGATCGATTGTGTCCATATTCGTAATTTATTTTAATGTGTGTCTCACCCTGTAGACTTTAAGCTCCTTATGGAATGGGAATATGCCTTCTAACTCTGTGGTATTGCACTCTCCCATATGCTTAGTACAGTGCTCTGTGCACAGTTAGCATTCAATACCTATGATTGATTAATTGAGAAGCAGCGTGGCTTAGCGGAAAGAGCCCGGGCTTGGGAGTCAGAGATTGTGGATTCGAATCCCGGCTCCACCACTTGTCAGCTGTGTGGCTTTGGGCAAGTCACTTAACCTCTCTGTGCCTCAGTCACCTCATCTGTAAAATGGGGATTCAGACTGTGAGCCCAACGTGGGACAACCTGATCACCTCGTGTCTACCCCAGTGCTTAGAACAGTGCTTGGCACATAGTAAGCGCTTAACAAATATAGTTATTGCTATTATTATTATTATTAATTGCCTGATAGCTTACTGCACTGATGCTTTCACAGTCTTGAAAACCGGTGGAGCATCCAGGTAGTTAGGGGGAGAGATTTCCAGGCTCAATTTTTCTGTTTTGTTTCTGCGAGTCAAAGCTCAACCCCTATCCAGTACTTAGAGGAGCAGCATGGCTTAGTGGAAAGAGCCCGGGCTTTGGAGTCAGAGGTCATGGGTTCAAATCCCGACTCTGCCAATTGTCAACAGCTGTGTGACTTTCGGCAAGTCACTTGACTTCTCTGTGCCTCAGTTCCCTCATCTGTAAAATGAGGATTAAGACTGCGAGCCCCCCGTGGGACAGCTTGATCACCTTGTA
Organism: Tachyglossus aculeatus; assembly: GCF_015852505.1. Classification (NCBI taxonomy): domain Eukaryota; kingdom Metazoa; phylum Chordata; class Mammalia; order Monotremata; family Tachyglossidae; genus Tachyglossus; species Tachyglossus aculeatus. The sequence goes on along the minus strand of NC_052067.1, from coordinate 34,574,047 downwards.
ACCTCCCCAGCGCTTAGAACAGTGCCCTGCACATAGTAAGCACTTAATAAATGCCATCATCATCATTAGTACGGTGCCTGGCACGTAATAAGCACTTAACAAATACCGTAATTATTATCAATCAATCGTATTTATTGAGCGCTTACTATGTGCAGAGCACTGTAATTATTAGAACAGGGAATGTCCCAGGAGTCGAGGGGAGGGGATTAGGGGCTGCTGTGTAGATGATCTTTAGAGCAGGGAGAGGAGTAGGAATGGCAGGGAAGCTGTAACCCGGATTTGCATCACTGCAGTGATGCAGAAGGATTAGCAATTGCTAGACGTCTCCATAACAAATCATCTCAGTTCTTTGCACTATCCCCACTGCAGTTCAGTGTCTTCAGAGACCCAAGGAACTCCAGCATCCTCAAAGATCAAGCAAAGGGGAAGGCGAATGATTCTACACAGCTTTCTGTGAACTGTTGAACTGTTTCCAAAGTCTATTTTTTCATGCTTATAAATAATTGAAGAGAACAAGCCGGCAGCAGTGAAATTCATAATCGGTTGTCTTGCTCCTTCTATGAAGAAGGAAATAAAAGCTAATACTTGGACTTCATGGTTGAGGTTGAAGCAGCGGAGATTGATTTTTAGAGGTCTGGGGACATTATTTATCTCTTGTTCATCAAAAGATGGCCCCCCAAAACCAAACTGCTGATGCTATCAGTAGGGAATGGGCCCGTCTGAGCAATAATTGCATTGTGTGCGGCTGGCGATGCATGTTGCCGTGCGTTACCATGGAGGAGCTGGCTGGCTTTATAAGCAGGCAGGCTATTAAATCGGTGATTTATTTCTGTACCTGGAGGATTGCAGAGATAAAACAAAGAGGCAGCGCACGGAGTTTTGCGTGACATGCCCCACACTTAACCGAAGGCAGGTCAGTTAAAGATCCCGCACACTGGGAAGCTCTCCAACTATAAGCTCGCCCGTTGCAATTAGGGCCCCCGTTTGCTGGCCTCCTGGTTGGCTGCCCCTTTTCCCCTGCTTTAAAACATTGTTGCCCCAGTAATCTGGACCTAACTTGGCCTTGCGTTGTAGTTAAGGTTTGAAATCCGAGGCGTCTGAGATGAAGTGCTTTTTGTTGCAGTGCCAGAGTGTTTCACAGTTAAGGGGGTGGCTTTAAATGAGATGATTATTTTAAGCTTGTCACCCCTGGCAATGTGCCCAGCTGATGTTCGTTCTCTGATTTCTGAGGCATCACATTTTAAATGGTTTCTACAACTCATTGAAGTTGACCGCGGGCAAGGTTGAAGACGTAAGATGAATGAAACTGAGGAAACAAACTTGTTAAAGCGTAAACGACAGGTTTACAAAACTACGAGGTCAAGAGTATCAAATGATGGAATTTCAAAATATGGCTCGACTATTCCAAGGATGATGATGATAATAATTGGGGTATTTGTTAAGTACTGTATTTAACAGCATACTAAAAGCTGGGGTAGACATGAGATAATCAGGTCAGAGACAGTCCCTGTCCCACATGAAGCTCACAGTCTAAGAGGTAGAGAAAACAGGAATTTCACTCCCCCCATATGTCCCCTGCACCACACTCACACCCACACTTTAGAGAAGAGGAAAATGAAGCACAGAGCAGTGAAGTGATTTACCCAAGGTCACACAGGAGGCAAGAGACAGAGGCGGGTTTAGAACTCAAGTTTCCTGACTCTCAGGCCTGTTATCTAGGTCATACTGCCTCCAAAACAGCCAAGCCAGACACCTGGCTGCATTGGGATGCCCTTCTTTTCTCAGGGGAGGTTTGTAGGCCCTTTCTGAATCCTTGTATTTACCTGCTTGGGTAATTGACTACCAACAACTCAATCTGAGGCGGTGAAGATACCGGGAGGAAAGAGGGAGCAGAAGGCACGGAGCCCTGAGACTTAAGCCCCTGGAATTTTTCATTGGCACCCTTTGGATTCTCTGGGACTCTCGAATCTTGCCCTCAGGTAATGCTTCCTCTGAGTGACTGCAAACCTCCAGGTACACACACAACAGACACAACAGACGACCCAAAAGCCCATATCACCTAGGGAATAATAACACCTAGCATTTGTAGACGACTTTTTTATTTTTTTGCAAAGCATGTCCACGTCAATAATCTTTTTTTTATCCTCATTGCATCCCTGCGAAATGGGAAGAGGCAGGTATTCATTTGCTCAGTTATATTTATTGAGCACTTACTGTGTGTGGAGCATGGCACTAAGCGATTGAGAGAGTACAATATTTATTCATTCAATCGTATTTACTGAGCACTTACTGTGTGCAAAACACTGTACTAAACACTTGGGAGAGTACAATATAACAACAGACACATTCCTGCCCACAATGATCTCACAGTCAAAATACAACAATAAACGGACACATTCCCTGCGCACGACTAGCTATCTCATTGCCATTTTACAGATCAATCGCATTTATTGAGCGCTTACTGTGTGCAGAGCACTGTACTAAGCGCTTGGGAAGTACAAGTTGGCAACATATACAGTCCCTATCCAACAGTGGGCTCACAGTCTAGAAGATCATGGCAGAGAGAGGCTTATTGGTTTGACCAAGTTCACATGAGGCGAATGGCAAACCCAAATCTCCAGATTCACAGCCCCAAATGCTTTCTACTAGCCCCTCTCACCTTCTTCTACAGATAGTTTTTCCAGAGCTGGTAGAGGCTCCCAAGAATTATTACTTTTGGGAATGAAACATTACGGAACTTTGTTCCTGGGTAAAACATCTTTGAGAAAAGTCAGTCTTAGGAGCAGTACGCTCCCTCCATTTAGAATGGAGACTTCTTGCAAATGGTTTAACGCAGCACGGTTGCCATAGCTGGAATTTAGTCCAAAAGTATCAAAATTGATATTGTCGAGAAGATACAATACATTTAAAACATTGAAATGAAACTTTAAAAAAATACTTCGAAGGCTACGACGTATAAATCCTTTCTGCTTTCATACATCTTCTCGAGTTACTGACGGGGGAGGTTCAAGAAGCTGTGAAGCTTCTCCAATACCTAGAACAATTCTATTTTTTATTTTATTTGTGAAAGCTTTGCTGGGGATCCAAGTGGAGAAACTTCCCTGCAGTCATTGTAGAGATCATGTGCTCTAGTTACCTCCTGAGAGCACAGAACTGAGAGTTAGGAGACCCAGTTTCTAATCTTGGATCTGCCGCTTGACTGCTGTGTGACCTTCGGCAAGTCAGTTGATTTCTCTGGGCCTCAGTTTCTTCATCTGTAAAATAATAATAATAATAATGGTATTGGGAAGAATGTCTCTGTACTCCCACTCGTACTCCCACTCGCTTAGATTGTGAGCCCCATGTGGGATGAGTACCGTGTCCGATCCGATTATTTTATATCCACCCCAGCGTTTAGCACAGCACTTCATTATCATCATCATCAATTGTATTTATTGAGCGCTTACTGTGTGCAGAGCACTGTACTAAGCGCTTGGGAAGTACAAGTTGGCAAAATATAGAGACAGTCCCTACCCAACAGTGGGCTCACAGTCTAAAAGGGGGAGACAGAGAACAAAACCAAACATACTAAGAAAATAAAATAAGTAGAATAGATATGTACAAGTAAAATAAATAAATAGAGTAATAAATATGTACAAACATATATACATATATACAGCACTTGACACATAGCAGACACGTAAATACCACAAAATATTCCAGGCCCCTGATGAGGGGATCTCCCATTATAAAGGACAGAGTGGAGCCTTGATCCAGTCACAAAGACTTTGAGATTGAGGACTTCTGTGAAGGAACTGATCATTCGTTCATTCCTCCAATCGCATTTATTGAGCGCTTACGGTGTGCAGAGCACTGTACTAAGCGCTTGGGAAGTCCAAGTTGGCAACCTATAGAGACGGTCCCTACCCAACAACGGGCTCCCAGTCTAGAAGGGGGAGACAGACAACAGAACAAAGCATGTGGACAGGTGTCAAGTCATCAGAATAAATAAGATTATATTGCTAGTGGTCTGCACAGCATCATTCGCACTCACGTCTCTGACGGTTGTGCTCCTGCTGAGGCAACGGATGCAAAAAATGAATTACGGGCAGACGTGGACGCAACCATTTTAAAAGGAAAATACATCTGAGGGCAAAATGACCCCAGTATTATGCTGCGGTGTAGTGCCGGGTATAAATACTGAGATCTCTTCTAGACTGTGAGCCCACCGTTGGGTAGGGACTGTCTCTATATGTTGCCAATTTGTACTTCCCAAGCGCTTAGTACAGTGCTCCGCACATAGTAAGCGCTCAATAAATACGATTGATGATGATGATAAATACGATTGATGATGCTGCCAGCGTTAGCCAGTTATTTTCAGGATTCCTGCTGGGCCTAACTATCTTTCATACATGTCGACCTAGGTGGTTCTTTGTTCAGAAACCTTCACGATTGATTCTCGTAACCCTCGAAGCCATTTTCTTGCTTCTATTTCACCCGTCGGCTGAGGTGAGGTGCGGGTTAGACCCGATCTGCGGGGTGTCACCCCGACTGGAACAGCATTTGGCAAAAGAATTGAAGAATTAAAGAATTACTAAAGAATTGAAAAGGACAATTTTCAATTGCCGGAGCAGGGGCAGGCAAAAAAGTGGCCACCCACGGCTCAGAGCTCCCTTGTCACTGGGGCTCCGGGGCAGAAGCAGCGTGGCTCAGTGGAAAGAGCCCCGGCTTTGGAGTCACAGGTCGTGGGTTCAAATCCCGGCTCTGCCACTTGTCAGCTGTGTGACTTTGGGCTAGTCACTTCACTTCTCTGAGCCTCAGTTCCCCCATCTGGAAAATGGGGATTAAGACTGTAAGCCCCCCGGGGGACCACCTGATCCCCTTGTATCCCCCCCAGCACTTACAGTGCTTTGCACGTAGTAAGCGCTTAACAAATACCATTATTATAATATATATATATTTATGTATTTATATCCCCTTTAATAAAGGGAATGAAGACTGTGAGCCCCCGGTGGGACAACCTGATGACCTTGTAACCTCCCCAGCGCTTAGAACAGTGCTTGGCACAGGGTAAGTGCCTAACAAATACCGTTATTATAATATATATATATATTTATGTATTTATATCCCCTTTAATAAAGGGGATGAAGACTGTGAGCCCCCGATGGGACAACCTGATCACCTTGTAACCTCCCCAGCGCTTAGAACAGTGCTTTGCACGTAGTAAGCGCTTAACAAATACCATTATTATAATATATATATATTTATGTATTTATATCCCCTTTAATAAAGGGGATGAAGACTGTGAGCCCCCGGTGGGACAACCTGATCACCTGTGCCTCAGTTACCTCATCTGGAAAATGGGGATGAAGACTGTGAGCCCCCGGTGGGACAACCTCATCACCTTGTAACTTCCTCAGCGCTTAGAACAGTGCTTGGCACATAGTAAGCGCTTAATAAATGCCATTATTATTATTATTATTATTATTATTATTGTAACCTCCCCAGCTCTTAGAACAGTGCTTTGCACATAGTAAGTGCTTACTAAATGCCATTCCTATTATTATCATTATAATTATTAAATGCTTAGAACAGTGCTTGGCACATAGTAAGCGCTTAATAAATGCCAGTTATTATTATTATTATTGAATGATTATTATTATTATAGTAGGAGGCCCCGCCCACGGGCATTGACGAGGGCGTCGCGCCTCAGCCCCGCCGGGGCTCACGTGGGCCTCCTCGTTCCCTAGCAACGGGGCGCGCGGGCGTCACGTGGCCTCCTCGCGCCCTAGCGACCGGGCGCGTGTGCGCACGCGCGCGGGGCGGGGCCTTCCCCCCCGCCCTTCCCCGTGACGCCACTTCCGCCCGAGTCCGGAAGTCGGGCGAGCGCGTGACTTCGGCTCGCGCTGCCCGACGCCTGGGCCTCGGCTCGCGCCCGCGCCTGTGCTCGTGCCCGCGCCCAGGCTCCCCCCGACCCCCGGGGAAATCCCGCCCCCTGCTGGACAACTCAGAGCAGCGCGCCTGACGGGTAAGACCGGGGCGCGCTCGGGGACCGGCCCTCTCTGATCAATCAATCAATCATCATCATCATCAATCGTATTTATTGAGCGCTTACTGTGTGCAGAGCACTGTACTAAGCGCTTGGGAAGTACAAGTTGGTAACATATAGAGACAGTCCCTACCCAACAGTGGGCTCACAGTCTAAAAGGGGGAGACGGAGAACAAAACCAAACATACTAACAAAATAAAATAAATAGAATAGATATCAATCAATCAAACGTATTTACTGAGCGCTTACTGCGTGCAGAGCACTGTACTAAGCGCTTGGGAAGTACAAGTTGGCAGCTATGACGGCCCCTACCCAACAGCGGGCTCACAGTCTAGAAATGACGCCCATTAGGCCTCTCCCAAGCGCTTAGAGCAGTGCTCTGCACACTGTCACCGCCGAATAAGTACCACTGAATGAATGAACAAATGATGATGGCATTTATTAAACGCTTAGTATGTGCAAAGCACTGTTCTAAGCGCTGGGAAGGTTATGAGGTGATCAGGTTGTCCCACGTTGGGCTCACAGGCCTAATCCTCATTTTACAGATGAGGGAACTGAGGCCCAGTGAAGTGACTTGCCCAGAGTCACACAGCTGACAAGTGGCAGAGTGGGGATTTGAACCCACGGCCTCTGACTCCAAAGCTCGGGCTCTTTCCACTGAGCCAAAATGCCATTATTACTATTATTCATCTTCTAGACTGGGAGGCCCATTGTGGGGTCGGGATTGTCTCTCTCTCATGCCCATTTGGCCTCCCCAAGCGCTTAGAACAGTGCTCTGCACACTATCAGCGCTCAATAAGTACCATTGAATGAATGAACAAATGCCATTATTACTATTATTGTTCATCTTCTAGACCGGGAGGCCCGTTGTCGGGTCGGGATTGTCTCTCTCTCATGCCCATTTGGCCTCCCCAAGCGCTTAGAGCTGTGCTCTGCACACTGTCAGCGCTCAGTAAGTACCATTGAATGAATGAACAAATGCCGTTATTACTATTATTGTTCATCTTCTAGACTGGGAGGCCCATTGTGGGGTCGGGATTGTCTCTCTCTCATGCCCATTTGGCCTCCCCAAGCGCTTAGAACAGTGCTCTGCACACTGTCAGCGCTCAATAAGTACCATTGAATGAATGAACAAATGCCATTATAACTATTATTGTTCATCTTCTAGACCGGGAGGCCCGTTGTCGGGTCGGGATTGTCTCTCTCTGATGCCCATTTGTCCTCCTCAAGCGCTTAGAGCAGTGCTCTGCACACACTCAGCGCTCAATAACTATCATTGAATGAATGAACAAATGCCATTATTACTATTATTGTTCATCTTCTAGATTGGGAGGCCCGTTGTCGGGTCGGGATTGTCTCTCTCTGATGTCCATTTGTCCTCTCCCAAGCGCTTAGGGCAGTGCTCTGCACACAGTCAGCGCTCAATAAGTCCCATTGAATGAATGAACAAATGCCATTATTATTAATCTTCTAGACTGGGAGGCCATCTCTGTTGCCCAGTTGTCCTTCCCAAGCGCTTAGAACAGTGCTCTGCACACAGTCAGCGCTCAATAAGGACCATTGAATGACTGAACAAATGCCAGTATTACTATTATTATTCATCTTCTAGCCTGTGAGCCCGTTGTGGGGTCGGGATTGTCTCTCTCTGATGCCCATTTGTCCTCCCCAAGCACTTTGAGCAGTGCTCTGCACACAGTCAGCGCTCAATAAGTGCCATTGAATGAATGAACAAATGCCTTTTTATTATTATTCATCTTCTAGACTGTGAGCCCGTTGTGGGGTCGGGATTTTCTCTATATGTTGCCGATTTGTCCTCTCCTAAGCGCTTAGAGCAGTGCACTGCACACACTCAGCGCTCAGTAAGTACCACTGAATGAATGAACAAACACCGTTGTTATTATTATTATTCATCTTCTAGACAGTGAGGCCCGTTGTGGGGTCGGGACCATCTCTCTCTATTGCTGATTTGTCCTTCTCAAGCGCTGAGGGCAGTGCTTTGCACACAGTCAGCGCTCAATAAGTCCCATTGAATGAATGAACAAATGCCATTACTATTATTATTCATCTTCTAGACTGTGAGGCCCGTTGTCGGGTCGGGATTGTCTCTCTCTGTTGCCGATTTATCCTTCCCAAGTGCTTAGGGCAGTGCTCTGCACACAGTCAGCGCTCAATAAGTACCTTTGAATGAATGAACAAATGCCGTTATTACTATTATTAATAATCTTCTAGACTGTGAGGCCATTATGGGGTTGGGATTGTCTCTCTTTGTTGCCAATTTGTCCTCTCCCAAGCGCTGAGGGCAGTGCTCTGCACACAGCGCTCAGTAAGTACCATTGAGTGAATGAACAAATGCCATTACTATTATTATTATTCATCTTCTAGACTGGGAGGCCCGTTGTCGGGTCGGGATTGTCTCTCTCTCTTGCCGATTTGTCCTCTCCCAAGGGCTTGGGAGAGTGCTGTGCACACAGTCAGCGCTCAATAAGTACCATGGAATGAATGAGCAAATGCCATCATTATTATTGTTAATCTTCTACACTGTGAGGCCTGTTGTCGGGTCGGGATTGCCTCTCTCTGTTGCCAATTTGTCCTCTCCCAAGTGATGAGAGCTCTGCACACAGTCAGTGCTCAATAAGTACCATTGAATGAATGAACAAATGCCATTACTATTATTATTAATCTTCTAGACTGTGAGGCCCGTTGTGGGGTCGGGACCGTCTCTATCTATTGCCGATTTGTCCTTTCGAAGCGCTGAGGGCAGCGCTCTGCACACAGTCAGCGTTCAATAAGTACCATTGAATGAATGAGCAAATGCCATTAGTATTATTATTATTCATCTTCTCGACTGTGAGGCCCGTTGTCGGGTCGGGATTGTCTGTCTGTTGCCCAGTTGGACTTCCCAAGCACTGAGGACAGTGCTCTGCGCACAGTCGGCGCTCAATAAGCCCCATTGAATGAATGAACAAATGCCATCATTATTATTATTATTATTATTAATCTTCTAGACTGTGAGGCCCGTTGTCGGGTCGGGATTGTCTCTCTCTATTGCTGATTTGTCCTTCTCAAGCGCTGAGGGCAGTGCTTTGCACACAGTCAGCGCTCAATAAGTCCCATTGAATGAACAAATGCCGTTATTATTATTATTATTATTCATCTTCTAGACTGGGAGCCCGTTGTCAGGTCGGGATTGTCTCTCTCTGTTGCCGATTTGTCCTTCCCAAGCGCTTAGGACAGTGCTCTGCACACAGTCAGCGCTCAATTCATTCATTGTCGTATTTATTGAGCGCTTACTGTGTGCAGAGCACTGTACTAGGCACTTGGGAAGGACAAGTGGGCAACATATAGAGACGGTCCCTACCCAACAGTGGGCTCACGGTCTAGAAGAAGTACCACTGAATGAATGAATAAATGCCATTATTATTATTTATTATTATTATTATTATTATTATTATTATTATTATTAACCTTCTAGACTGAGGGGCCCGTTGTGGGGTCGGGACCGTCTCTATCTATTGCCGATTTGTCCTTCCCAAGCGCTTAGGGCAGTGCTCTGCACACAGTCAGTGCTCCATCAGTACGATGGAATGAAGGAACAAATGCCATTATTATTATTATTATTATTGTTATTATTAATAGTAATAATAATAATAATCTTCTAGACTGTGAGGCCCGTTGTGGGGTAGAGATGGTCTCTGTTGCCGATTTATCCTCTCCCAAGCGCTTAGGGCAGTGCTCTGCACACAGTCAGTGCTCCATCAGTACGATGGAATGAAGGAACAAATGCCATTATTATTATTATTATTATTATTATTATTATTGTTATTGTTATTATTCATCTTCTAGACTGTGAGCCTGTTGTGGGGTAGGGATTGTCTCTCTCTGTTCCCAGTTTGTCCTTCCCAAGCGCTTAGGACAGTGTGCGGCACACAACGCTCAATAAATATTCATTCAGTCGTATTTATTGAGCGCTTACTGTGTGCAGAGCACTGTAAATACGATGGAATGAATTGAATGACCAAATGCCGTTGTTGTTGTTGTTATTATTATTATTATTATTATTATTATTATTATTATTATTCTAGACTGTGAGCCCATTGTGGGGTCGGGACCGTCCCTATCTGGTGCCGATTTGTACTACCCAAGCGCTTAGGGCAGTGCTCTGCACACAGTGCTCAATAAATGCAATTGAATGAATGAACAAATGCCATTATTATTATTATTATTATGAGCCCATTGTGGGGTCGGGGTCTGGTGCCGATTTGTACTACCCAAGCACTTCGGGCAGTGCTCCGCACACAGTCAGCGCTAAATAAGTGCAATTGAATGAAAGAACAAATGCCATTGTTATTATTATTATTATTAATAATCTTCTAGCCTATGTGTGTGCCCATTGTGGGGTAGGGACCGTCTCTTTCTGGTGCCGATCTGGACTTCCCAAGCTCCTAGGACAGTGCTCTGCATGCAGTCAGCGCTCAATAAGTACAATTGAATGAATGAACAAATGCAATCATCATCATCATTATTATTATTAATAATAATAATCTTCTAGACTGTGAGCCCTTTGTGGGGTAGAGATTGTCTCTATTTGTTGCCGATCTGCACTTCCCAAACGCTTTGGACAGTGCTCTGCACATGGTCAGCGCTCAGTAAGTGCAACTGAATGAATGAATGAACAAATGCCATCAGTATTATATTATTATTATTAATCTTCTAGACTGTGAGCTCTGGGTAGGGACCGTCTCTGGTGCCGATTTGTCCTCTACCAAGTGCTTAGGACAGTGCTCTGCACACAGTCAGCGCTCAATAAAGATGATGGAATGATTGAAGAGCCCAGGGTAGACTGTGAGCTAGACTATTACTCTATTTATTTATTACTCTATTTATTTATTACTCTATTTATTTATTACTCTATTTATTTATTTATTACTCTATTTTGCTTGTACATATCTATTTTATTTATTTTATTTTGTTGGTATGTTTGGTTTTGTTCTCTGTCTCCCCCTTTTAGACTGTGAGCCCTCTCTTGGGTAGGGACTGTCTCTATATGTTGCCAATTTGTACTTCCCAAGCGCTTAGTACAGTGCTCTGCACATAGTAAGCGCTCAATAAATACGATTGATGATGATGATGATGTGAGCCCATTGTTGGGTACGGCCGTCCCTATATGTTGCCGACTTGTCCTTCCCAAGCGCTTAGTACAGTGCTCTGCACACAGTAAGCGCTCCAAAAATACGATTGAATGAATGAGTCAGAGGTCATGGGTTCTAATCCCGCCCCCACCGCTTGTCTGCTACCTCGGGCAAGTCACTTCACTAGAGAAGCAGTGTGGCTCAGTGGCAAGAGCCCGGGCTTGGGTGTCAGAGGTCATGGGTTCTAATCCCGGCTCCACCACTTGTCTGCTGTGTGACCTTGGGCCAGTCACTTCACTTCTCTGGGCCTCAGTGACCTCGTCTGGAAAATGGGGATGATGAAGACTGGGAGCTCCAGGTGGGACAACCTGATAAGCTTGTATCTCCCCCAGAGCTTAGAACAGTGTTTGGCACAGAGTAAGCGCTTAACAAATACCAACATTATTATTCTCTGGGCCCCAGTTCCCTCATCTGTAAAATGGGGATGAAGACTGAGCCCCACGTGGGACAACCTGACCTTGTAGTAATAATAATGGCATTTGTTAAGCGCTTACTATGTGCCGAGCACCGTTCTAAGCGCTGGGATGGATACAAGGTGATCAGGTTGTCCCACGTGGGGCTCACAGTCTTCATCCCCATTTTACAGATGAGGGAACTGAGGCCCAGAGAAGTGAAGTGACTTGCCCAGAGTCACACAGCTGACAAGTGGCGGAGCCGGGATTAGAACCCACGACCTCTGACTCCCAAGCCTGGGCTCTTTCCACTGAGCCACGCTGCTACCAACCCCAGCGCTTAGAACAGTGCTTAGCACATAGTAAGCGCTTAACAAATACCATAATAATAATTATTATTATTAAATAAACCTTCCTCCCCACCCCACCTTCACCCCCTCTGCCCACCAGGCACCTTTCCAGGGGAACCAGGTTAGCGTCTCCCCCAATTCCCCATGGTCACCCACACTGTCATCCTGTTTTCACTTCTCTAATCTTCCGGACAACCAGGTTTAAAGGGCTTGTAATAAGTGTGTGGGTGGGTGGGGGTGTGTGTTCGTTCTAATCAATCAATCAATCAATTGTATTTATTGAGCACTTACTGTGTGCAGAGCACTGTACTAAGGAAGGAGGCAAATAGCAGTCAAATAATAATACTAGTATTTTGTTGATAATGATGGCATTTTATTAAGCGCTTACTATGTGCAAAGCACTGTTCTAAGCGCTGGGGAGGTTACAAGGTGATCAGGTTGTCATCATCATCATCATCAATCATATTTATTGAGCACTTACTGTGTGCAGAGCACTGTACTAAGCGCTTGGGAAGTACAAATTGGCAACATATAGAGACAGTCCCTACCCAACAGTGGGCTCACAGTCTAAAAGGGGGAGACAAAACCAAACACAGTCTAAAAGGGGGAGACAAAACCAAACATACTAACAAAATAAAATAAATAGAATAGATATGTACAAGGAAAATAAATAAATAAATAGAGTAATAGATATGTGCAAACATATATACATATATACAGGTGCTGTGGGGAAGGGTAGGAGGTAAGATGGGGGGATGGAGAAGGGGACGAGGGGGAGAGGAAGGAAGGGGCTCAGTCTGGGGGGGCTCACAGTCTTCCTCCCCATTTTACAGATGAGGGAACTGAGGCACAGAGAAGTGAAGTGACTTGCCCAGGCTCACACAGCTGACAATTGGTGGAGCTGGGATTTGAACCTATGACCGCCGACTCCAAAGACCGGGATCTTTTCCACTGAGCCATTCTTATTCTCTAAGGACTGACTATGTGCCAAGCACTGTTTTTCTTTTTATAATTAGTAATTATGACATTTGTTAAGCGCTGACTATGTGCCAATCCACCGTTCTGAGCGCTGGGGGAGACACAGGGTAATCGGGGTGTCCCACGTGGGGCTCACAGCCTTCATCCCCGTTTTACAGAGGGAGGTAACTGAGGCACAGAGAAGTGAAGTGGCTTGCCCAAGGTCACACAGCAGGCAAGCAGTGGAGTCAGGATTAGAACCCACATCCTCTGATTACCACTCTTGCCCATAAACTACACTACTTCTTGAGTCTGGGATGATTGGAGCTTGCAATTAGTTCTCACATTCATTTCGTACTATTTTATTTCTGTGTTCAAAAACACAGAACCCTGGACCAGTGCAACTGTGGAAAGGATGCTGCTTGACCTGATATATACCCATATTGATTATTATTATTATTATTATTGTTATTATTATTATTACTACTACTACTAAATGCCATTGAGTCGTTTCCGATTCATAGCGACTCCATGGATATTCTTTCTCCAGAATGTTCTGTCCTCTGCCTTAATCCGCAACCTTTCTAATCATCATCATCATCAATCGTATTTATTGAGCGCTTACTGTGTGCAGAGCACTGTACTAAGCGATTGGGAAGTACAAGTTGGTAACATATAGAGACAGTCCCTACCCAGCAGTGGGCTCACAGTCTAAAAGGGGGAGACAGAGAACAAAACCAAACAAACTAACAAAATAAAATAAATAGAATAGATATGTACAAGTAAAATAAGTAAATAGAGTAATAAATATGTACAAACATACATATATACAGGATAATAGTTCTAATAGTTCTTTTGTTATCGTTGTGATGGTCTCTATCCATCTAGCTGCTGGTCTGCCTCTTCCATGTTTTCCCTGGACTTTTCCTAGCATTGGTGTCTTCTCCAGAGAATTGAGGCCTCAAAATATAATCCAAGTCGAGTCATTTGGCCTTCCGAAGACCACCGTGCTTTAATTTGCTCTAAAATCCATTTATTCGTCTTTCGGGCAGTCCGCGGTACCCGCAAAAGCCTTCTCCAACACCGCATTTCAAAAGAATCGATGTTCTTTCTACCCTGTTTTTTCACTGTCCGGCTTTCAGACCCGTACGTTGTCACTGGAAGTACCATAGACTTGACAATTTGTATTTTAGTGGCATTTCAAACCGAGCCCGTGGCAGTTGATGGCGTACGCTCTCCTGGCCTCGAGTGGTGTTAAAATGGTGGGCAAGAGAGGGAGGGAAAAGGGAACATAAACTATCTGTGGTTTATTTCTACATTTTAAAGTTTCTTTTCGGAAACTTTTTCCTCAAGAGGGACGTCGACCTACATAGGAAAACCACCTGAGAATTAAGCTTAAGTTTAGAAAAAGTTGCAGGAACCTCCACTTGGGCCTCAGGACCCCTGACTGTCGATCTCCTCTCCCCTAGGACAGTTCAACGACATCCAAACGGCACATGACATTAACAGTAGACTAGGGCAGACACTTTGGCTTTTATTCTGTGGTCCCAAGTGCCCGGAACAGTACTCTACACACGGGGGGTCAATGATGACTGAATTCAGCATCGTTTACTTCCCGAGATAAAAGATACCTTTTTTTTCCCCCATATTTTTGTAGATTTTGCCCTCTGAGGAGACATTCGCGGCCGCAAGTGTTGTCATCATGGGGAATCAGCTAGCCGGCATCGCCCCCTCCCAGATCCTTTCAGTGGACAGTTACTTTTCAGACATCCACGACTTCGAATACGACAAAAGCCTGGGGAGCACTCGGTTTTTCAAAGTTGCCCGAGCCAAGCACCGAGAAGGCTTCGTGGTGGTGAAGGTCTTTGCCATCCAGGATCCAACCCTACCTTTAACTAGCTACAAACAAGAGCTGGAGGAGCTGAAAATCCGGCTTCATTCGGCGCAGAACTGCCTGCCCTTTCAGAAGGCCACAATGACCGAAAAGGCGGCCATGCTCTTCAGACAGTACGTGCGAGACAATCTCTACGACCGAATCAGCACCCGCCCGTTCCTCAACAACATCGAGAAGCGGTGGATCGCATTCCAGATCCTGACCGCCGTGGACCAGGCGCACAAATCGGGGGTCCGTCACGGGGACATCAAGACCGAAAACGTGATGGTCACCAGTTGGAATTGGGTCCTTCTCACCGACTTTGCCAGTTTCAAGCCAACTTACCTGCCGGAGGACAATCCGGCGGACTTCAACTATTTCTTCGACACTTCGCGGAGGAGGACCTGTTATATTGCTCCCGAGCGCTTTGTTGACGGCGGCATGTTCGCCACAGAGCTAGAATATATGCGAGATCCTTCAACGCCGCTGGTAGATTTGGCAAGCAGCAACCAGAGAACAAGAGGAGAATTGAAGCGTGCGATGGACATATTTTCCGCAGGTATTCAAGTAGGATCACCCGGAGAGGAATACCGAATGTGTTTTTATTTTTATACTGAGAATTGAAAAGCCTTAATATAGGCTGTAGGTCCGTAAGTCACCTAGTAGAGTTGTATTTTTTAATGGTATTTGGTAAGTGCTTATGCTAAACACTGGGGTAGATACAAGATCATCATCATCATCATCAATCATATTTATTGAGCGCTTACTGTGTGCAGAGCACTGTACTAAGCGCTTGGGAAGTCCAAGTTGGCAACATATAGAGACAGTCCCTACCCAACAGTGGGCTCACAGTCTAAATGGGGGAGACAGAGAACAAAACCAAACATACTAACAAAATAAAATAAATAGAATAGATATATACAAGTAAAATAAATAAGTAGATAATCAGTCTTGCCCCACATGGGGCTCACAATTGAGTTGCTCCTTGGTTCCCAAATGACCCTGTTGATTGTGTGGGAGACTATCTCGGAGCGTGAGTGGTGTTGAGAGAGAATCTGTTGCACGCCGAGTCCCGGAAAATTCAGAAGATCACCTCTCCGGACTCCTTGCCATTCAGCTGGCAGTAAACTCTAAAGTTTTTCGAAAGCTACTTTCCCTATTAACCAGTGTATTCGTTTGTATTGAGAAGTGTATTCTCCATTTACTCTGAGAGTGATTATTTCTGTTGCAGTGCTTGTTTTAGTTAATAATTTTAGGTTCAGTCCTCCTGTTTGGCATCTACAGCATTGCGAGGGACTAAAGTGTTTCATAAATAGGCAGGTCATCACTACGCTCTAGTCTGTAGCAATATTGCCCCATAAAACGCCGTTGCATCTGGGCTTCCCCATCCCTAAAATGTGGAAGAGTCAAGCTTATTATCCATTTTAATGTGACATGTTTTCTGTGCCTTTTTATTACACAAGAGGCAATTAGTAGTAGTAATAATCTTAAGTGTTTACTGTGGGTGGAGCATTGTACTCAGTCCTTGGACAATTTATTACTCTATTTATTTATTTATTACTCTATTTTACTTGTACATATCTATTCTATTTATTTTATTTTGTTAATATGTTTTGTTTTGTTCTCTGTCTCCCCATTCTAGACTGTGAGCCCACTGTTGGGTAGGGACCGTCTCTATATGTTGCCAACTTGTACTTCATCATCATCATCATCATCATCATCATCATCAATTGTATTTATTGAGCGCTTACTGTGTGCAGAGCACTGTACTAAGCGCTTGGGAAGTACAAGTTGGCAACATATAGAGACAGTCCCTACCCAATAGTGGGCTCACAGTCTAAAAGGGGGAGACAGAGAACAAAACCAAACATACCAACAAAATAAAATAAATAGGATAGAAATGTACAAGTAAAATAAATAAATAAATAAATAAATAAATAGAGTAATAAATGTGTACAACCATATATACATATATACAGGTGCTGTGGGGAAGGGAAGGAGGTAAGATGAGGGGGATGAAGAGGGGGACGAGGGGGAGAGGAAGGAAGGGGCGCAGTCTGGGAAGGCCTCCTGGAGGAGGTGAACTCTCAGTAGGGCCTTGAAGGGAGGAAGAGAGCTAGTTTGGTGGACGGGGTACTTCCCAAGCGCTTAGTACAGTGCTCTGCATACAGTAAGCGCTCAATAAATACGATTGATTGATTGACAATCAAAAGCTAGTGCTACCTACCCAGTTTATGTGACCACTAGATTTCTAGGACCTTCTTTATTCCCACTCTCATCACAGGGGAATTAAAATGGAGTTTTTCAGGGATTCTGAAAGACTTGTTTGGCCCATTAATATCACAGCTGAGGCACTCTTAAAAAAAAATACCTGGGGTATTAAGAGTACAGATGTTTATGAAGATTCACTGTCAGTTGTTTCTAAGAACAAGACCTTGGAACCTTGATCATCTGTTCCCCTGGAGTTCAAGGAGGGTTTTGGAAAAGAGATTATCTTATTTTTTTAGCCCCAGATTATGACTGATCTAATATGTCATCCATAGGACTAGAAGATATTTCTAGCTGCTCACTTAAATGCACCAGACACTTGAGCTTAACTAAATCTAGGAAATCCTGCTCATTTGTTTCTAAGAACAAGACCCTGGAACCTTAATCATCTGTTCCACTGGAGTTCAAGGAGGGTTTTGGAAAAGAGATTATCTTATTTTTTTAGCCCCAGATTATGACTGATCTAATATGTCATCCATAGGACTAGAAGATATTTCTAGCTGCCCACTTAAATGCACCAGACACTTGAGCTTAACTAAATCTAGGAAATCCTGCTCATTTGTGTTTCTAAGAACAAGACCCTGGAACCTTGATCACCTGTTCCACTGGAGTTCAAGGAGGGTTTTGGAAAAGAGATTATCTTATTTTTTTAGCCCCAGATTATGACTGACCTAACATGTCATCCATAGGACTAGAAGATATTTCTAACTGCCCACTTAAATGCACCAGACACTTGAGCTGAACTAAATCTAGGAAAATCCTGCTCATTTGTATTTCTAAGAACAAGACCCTGGGACCCTGATCACCTGTTCCACTGGAGTTCAAGGAGGGTTTTGGAAAAGAGTTTATCTTATTTTTTTAGCCCCAGATTATGACTGACCTAACATGTCATCCATAGGACTAGAAGATATTTCTAGCTGCCCGCTTAAATGCACCAGACACTTGAGCTGAACTAAATCTAGGAAAATCCTGCTAATTTGTATTTCTAAGAACAAGACCCTGGGACCCTGATCACCTGTTCCACTGGAGTTCAAGGAGGGTTTTGGAAAAGAGTTTATCTTATTTTTTTAGCCCCAGATTATGACTGACCTAACATGTCATCCATAGGACTAGAAGATATTTCTAGCTGCCCGCTTAAATGCACCAGACACTTGAGCTGAACTAAATCTAGGAAAATCATGCTCATTTGTATTTCTAAGAACAAGACCCTGGGACCCTGATCACCTGTTCCACTGGAGTTCAAGGAGGGTTTTGGAAAAGAGTTTATCTTATTTTTTTAGCCCCAGATTATGACTGACCTAACATGTCATCCATAGGACTAGAAGATATTTCTAGCTGCCCACTTAAATGCACCAGACACTTGAGCTGAACTAAATCTGGGAAATCCTGCTCATTTGTTTGTATACGATAGTCTTTATTTTGTTTCTGAAATACAAGCTGTTAACTGCCTCAGTGAAACTGCCCGGATTCCCTGGAAAGACAGGGTAAGCTTTCCACCACCTCATTTACGCTGCTTGTAACAAAGCAGGGAAGGAAGGGTGGTGACTCTGAGGGGATTTGGGTGTCGACACCTAGGATTGGCACGTGTGGAACAGCCATGACCCGGGGAGGTCGGGGGTCTTTGCGCTGCTCGAGCCCCCTTTTCTGCCCCTCACTGTGGTATGGCAGAGCCCATCCCTGCAGGACCTAGGGGCCCGCAACAGCCTGGACCCTCTAGCCCGGAGTCTTTATCATCATCAATCGTATTTATTGAGTGCTTACTGTGTGCAGAGCACTGTACTAAGCTCTTGGGAAGTACAAATTGGCAACATATAGAGACATTCTCTGCCCAACAGTGGGCTCACAGTCTAAAAGGGGGAGACAGAGAAGAAAACCAAACTAACAAAATAAAATAAATAGAATAGATATGTACAAGTAAAATAAATAAATAAATGAATAGAGTAATAACTATGTACAGACATGTATACATATATACAGGTGCTGTGGGGAAGGGAAGGAGGTAAGATGGGGGGATGGAGAGGGGGACGAGGGGGAGAGGAGGGAAGGGGCTCAGTCTGGGAAGGCCTCCTGGAGGAGGTGAGCTCTCAGGAGGTCCTTGAAGGGAGGAACAGAGCTAGCTTGGCGGATGGGCAGAGGGAGGGCATTCCAGGCCTGGGGGATGACGTGGGCTGGGGGTCGATGGCGGGACAGGCGAGAACGAGGTATGGTGAGGAGATTAGCGGCAGAGGAGCGGAGGGTGCGGTCTGAGCTATAGAAGGAGAGAAGGGAGGTGAGGTAGGAAGGGGCGAGGTGATGGACAGCCTTGAAGCCCAGGGTGAGGAGTTTTAGACAGGACGAGTTAGATCTCAGGGGGACTGTGGCCTTTGAGATCCAAGAGAAAGACTTGGCGACTGCCACCGCTTCTGTCCCGAGCCGTGCCCCCACTTAGGGATTCTTGTGTTTCTCAATGTTCCAGGTGCCTGTACATTGTTGATAATTTACTGTTCTTTTCTATGCATCTGTCCTCCCCCACCTAGATGTGGGTGTCAGGGATCACATCTGAATTGTTTATTACTCTATTTATTTATTTATTTATTTATTTATTTTACTTGTACATATCTATTCTATTTATTTTATGTTGTTAGTATGTTTGGTTTTGTTCTCTGTCTCCCCCTTTTAGACTGTGAGCCCACTGTTGGGTAGGGACTATCTCTATATGTTGCCAACTTGGACTTCCCAAGCGCTTAGTACAGTGCTCTGCACCCAATAAGCGCTCAATAAATACGATTGATTGATTGATGTAGCAGTTCAGGGGAAGCAGCATGTCAGAGTGGATAGAGCCCGGGCATCAGAAGGTCATTGGTTCTAATCCCGGCTCTGCCACTTGTTTGCTCTGTGACCCTAGGCCCACTGTTGGGTAGGGACTGTCTCTATATGTTGCCATCTTGTACCTCCCAAGCGCTTAGTACAGTGCTCTGCACACAGTAAGCGCTCAATAAATACGATTGATTGATTGATTTCCCTTTTCTGTGTGTCAGTTATCTCAGCTGCAGAAATGGGGATTGAGACTGTGAGCCCGACGAGGGACAGGGACTGTAGCCAACCCAATTTGTTTGTATCCACCCCAGCGCTTAATGCACAGTATGTGCTTAACGAATACTACAAAATTAGTATTAATGTACTCAGTATTAATGTGTACTAAGAGACACATTCCCTGCCCACAATGAACTGCAGTATTCACTGAACCCCTACTATGTGAGCCCACTGTTGGGTAGGGAGTGTCTCAACTTGTACTTCCCAAGCGCTTAGTACGGTGCTGTGCACACAGTAAGCGCTCAATAAATACGATTGATTGATTAATTGCAGTTCATTGTGGACGGGGAATGTCTCTTATATTGTTGTGTTGTAATCTCCCAAACAGTACAGTGCCATGCACACAACAAGCGCTCAATAAATATGATTGATTGATTGATTCATCGAGCTAAGCAACTGTAAGCGTCAGGTGCTCCTCCAAACTTTTCCTTTTTACATCAACACTTTGAAGGTTTTGTCCTTCTTTGATGGGGTTCGGTTCAAAAGTTGTTGCCCGGTGTAGAACTAAAAACATTGTTTTCATAAACAGAGCTGGAATGGATCTCAAGAGATTATCTAGCACCCAACTCTTCCCAGACAAGTGAATGACTAACCCAGATGGCAGTTTATTCTGTAAAAACCCCCAAAAAACAAATTTAGGGGATGGAGGTGCCATAGCATCTCCAGGTAGCTTATTCTAGTTATCAGCCTGATAGTTGAGAAGTATTGTAAAAGTCAAGTTTTTCCATTGTTTCTCAGTTTTTCTGTAATTCGTAGAATGAGAAAGATCTAAGAAAGGCTGGAAATATTTTTCCATCCGCTGGTTTGGGCTATTTGTAGCCTTTCATTTGATTTTACAGTTCAAGTTTTTAAAAGGTTTTCATCGTTCTGTCTTAATGTGAACAAGATGTGCTTAATGTCTCGTTGCCGCCTTTATGACTGTTTTTCATGGACTGTTTCTTTTCTGTGATGCTTCCCAGGATGTGTAATTGCTGAGTTGTTTACAGAAGGTGTACCACTGTTTGACCTGTCTCAGCTTTTGGCCTATAGGAATGGACACTTTTCCCCCGACCAAGTATTAAATAAGATCGAAGATCACAGCATCAGAGAACTGGTAAATGTCGGGTGTGCTGTAGAAGCATTGCTTTGCTACTAAGAATTTTAGCCTCCTTCTATACAGTTGCTCAACTGTATTTTATTTGCAGTTCTAAAATCTGTCCCTCATTCTCTTACTTCTCCCGGTCCAGGTTACTCAGATGATTCGCTGTGAACCAGATAAACGTTTAGGGGCAGAAGATTATTTAAAGCAGCAACGTGGCAATGCCTTTCCCGAAATATTTTACACTTTCCTTCAGCCTTATATGGCTCAGTTTGCCAAGGAGACATTTATCTCCGCAGATGAGCGTATTCTGGTCATCCGTAAAGATCTGGACAACATCATTCACAATCTCTGTGGGCACGACCGAACTGAAAAGGCCGAGGGCGAGACCAAGGAGAATGGGCTGGTTATTTTGGTGTCCGTGATAACGTCCTGTTTACAGACCCTCAAGTACTGTGATTCGAAACTTGCTGCCCTGGAGCTCGTTCTTCATTTGGCCCCCAGACTAAGTGTGGAAATCCTGCTGGACCGCATGACGCCTTACCTTCTGCATTTCAGTAACGACTCTGTGCCCAGGGTGAGGGCAGAAGCTGTGAGGACGCTGACCAAAGTTCTTGCCCTTGTCAAAGAAGTGCCACGGAACGACGTCAATATTTATCCGGAGTACATCTTGCCGGGCATCGCACATTTGGCTCAGGATGAGGCCACGATCGTCAGGCTCGCTTATGCTGGTAAGAGTTGACCTTGCAACTACTAAAGCGTCTTGTAGATTTTGAAAAGTAATCGCTCAGCCTTCGGTTAGGACTCTGATTTCAGTGGGCATTCCAGGCGAAAGTGAGGGTCCCGTACAGTGCGAGATACCTTTCAGATTTTGAGAAATTTATTGGTAACGGTTGGAATATCTCTTGGCTCAACTCCGTGTTAGCCTGCTGCTTTTGAATGTTCAGCATCCCGGGTGATAGTGATCGTGAGACTCTTACCAGATAAAGATTTGACAGAAGAATTTGACTTTCACAATTTAAATTTAACGCAGTGGTCCCAAGAAGTTTATTTTATAGGGTCATTACAGTCTCACTTCAAGTGCTGGAATTTTGTGGAGTCTCGGATTTAAGCTAATAAAAGGCAGCTGGATGTAGTGGTAGAGAATGATTTGTTGTGACTGGCAGTTTGATAGTGAAGCACGCTGACTTGCCTATGACTCAAGGGTCTCCGTCCTCCAGGCTCTTTCGGGATTAAGCCAGAATATACCAAACTCTGTCAGTCTGCTCTACCTGGCATTAAGGCAAGTGAGTTTTGAGTCCAGCACAGTCCCACACTTGAAATGAACTCCGGAAATGTTTCTGTCTACATGGGAAATGAACTGTTATTAATGCTAATCAATTGTTGCAATGCTTTAAATCATAAAGACTGGGTTTGAGAATTTATCCCAAGATCGTGTGCCTGCAAGCGCACAACTAAATATCTTCGAAAACACGATGGTTTAAACAGTATTTGCCCCACTGATTCCTATAGAAGCCTGGGGACAGCGAGGCTCAGTGGAAAGAGCCCGGGCTTTGGAGTCAGAGGTCATGGGTTCAAATCCCGGCTCCGCCAAATGTCAGCTGTGTGACTTTGGGCAAGTCACTTACCTTCTCTGGGCCTCAGTTCCCTCATCTGTAAAATGGGGATGAAGACTGTGAGCCCCCAGTGGGACAACCTGATCACCTTGTAACCTCCCCAGCGCTTAGAACAGTGCTTTGCACATAGTAAGCACTTAATAAATGCCATCATTATTATTAGTGGTAGTATTATATAAAGGATTTTAATCTTGGTTTATGTCCTGCATTCAGTAAATAACAGTATTCTTGGATTTAGGTGCTTTGGTGTTCCCCGAGAAGAACTGCAGGGGTATTTGTAAATACGAGAAGCCAAGAGGAATTGAATCTGCTCAGTGGCTATTTTTTGAGCACCTGCTATATGCAGAGCACTGAAATAAGCATTTGGGGGAGTGCAGTACAACAGAGTCCATTGCCATTGCAGTCTTCTGAGAGAGGGAGACATTACTGTAAATTGCAAGTAGGGGAATAGAGATTAAGGATGTTTACGCTGTGGGCTTAGGCTGAGTAACGAAGAGCTCGAGAGCTACACAGCCAAGTGCAGAGTCGATGCAGAGGGGCGAGTAAATGGGGAAGTGTTGGACAGGAAAACCTCTTGAAGGATTTTTAGTAGGGTTTTGAAGTTGGGGAGGAGTAGTGTATTGTTGGATGCGAAGCGGGTGAGAGGCGATGTAAGCAAGGGGTTGGCGGTGAGGCGGATGAGAGGGAGGTACAGCGAGAAGGAGCAAGGGTTCTAGGAAGATGAGAGGTGATGGGGCCAGAGGTAGAGGGATCGATTTAGAGAGCAGGTAGGATATCCCTTCTTGAGAAACAGTGGGGAAGGACAGTAGAGTGAGAAAGTTTACATGTGAGAATAAGTAAAACAGATCATTTTACCCCAGAAAAGTACTTGATCAGGTCGGGGATTAGGGACACTGGTGGTTTCAGCAGGGAGTCAAAAAATTCTCAAATAGCTTGGTAGGGGCTGAAGGTTTGGAAGCTGAAGAGGAAGCCATAGGATAGTTGCCTTGTAGAAAAAAACAAGTGAATTTTAACAGGTGGACTGGTAATGGTAAACATGAATTGATAAATGTTCCATAATGTGGATGAGAAAATAGATGGTTATCCAACTCAATCTCAGGGAAAGGCGACCCCCCCGCCAAAAAAATGGAAAAAAAAAAGCACGGGTAGTCCAAAAACCCCTCTTGCAGCAGAGTTTGGTAGCCTTTTGGCTTGGGCTGACCGCTGTGTTCTGCATACAGGCTCTGTGACCGTTGCCCCCAACTAATGCACAATGAGTAAATGTGGTTACGTGCAGCCAAGTGGGCAGGGGGTATCGGCCCTTCCTGCTGCAAGTGATGAGGGACCCGGAGGGGAATGGGTGGCTGAGCCAGGAAACCGCAGCCTTCTCCAGGAATGTTGCAGTTTTGAGCCCAGCTGACCATCACGGGTTCCACTTACCGCACAAACCCTCGTGGCAAAGGCCAGTCACCTCTCAGCTCAGGCATGGCACTGCCTCCTCTTTCCTCTCAAGTGGATAATCCGCAGCCAGATCAACAAGATTCGACTGTATAAATCCTAGACCCAAGTGATGGAAAAATATAACACATATGTACGTTTATAGGTATATATTCCTCATTGTAGAGGTGCTTACTGTGATGATGGCATGGCTGGCCAAATGGGAGAATGAGTTGGAATTCTTCCTGGAGGTGGAAAATCTCCAGGAGGGCTTCGAAGGAGGGATGGGATGTGGTTTGGTGAAGCCTAGTGGGGAGGGCTATCCAGTTCCGTTTCTCAGAACACTCACTGGACAAGAACCTTCCCCTTGGTTGTTTGGCCGCGAAATGATGCGCCGCTTTTCTCAGCACGTGGAAGAAAAGAGCTGCCGCTTGGGTCATCCATGTGTATTAGTAGGAAAGAAAAACAAGGCAAAGAGAGGATGTTGCATTCTTGGCGGTGGTAGAACCTTTGAATTAAGGGACAGTGCTATTGTGGATCAGGTGCTTTTAGTAACATGCCACTTTTGTAAGCTCTGAATGTTTCTACTAGATTTTCATATCACTATGCATCCCCTTATGTTTCATCTGACAGAAAACATAGCGTTGTTAGCAGAAACAGCTCTCAGATTCCTGGAATTGGTACAGCTGAAAAATTTTAATATGGAAAATGACCCAAACAGTGAAGAATTAGATGAAGTAACACACCCAAGTGAAAATTATGACACAGGTAATGTATTTCATCTTTAAATTTCCTTGTTTGACTACTGTTTGTTAATTAGAACCTTTCCTGCATTTGAAGTTGGTCAAACCCAGAAACGAAGATGAGACGGATTGGACACAGAGTTCCCGAATACCCTGCATGGCTTTCTCTTTGTTACCGCTCCTGGGTTAATTTGTTGGAAAATAACCATATTCTCCAAAAGTCAATCAATCAATCAATCAATCGTATTTATTGAGCGCTTACTGTGTGCAGAGCATTGTACTAAGCGCTTGGGAAGTACAAGTTGGCAACATATAGAGACAGTCCCTACCCAACAGTGGGCTCACAGTCTAAAAGTCCTACCCACCATCATCAGGATTTTGATATGACTGTTTGTTCAGATTTGAATTGCACTTCTCTGATAGCAGATTAATAGTCTGTATAATAATTTTATAATAATGGAATACTTTATAGTATATAAAATAATAATTATATGTAATTTTAATCTATCCGAGGTGGGACGTCGTCATGTGGTATATTTCTTCCATACATATATCCTAGTAGGGTCTCCATGATGATTATACCACAGCAATCTCCCATGACGACTGTCCAACCAGCAAAGAAGGATGATGTACAAACCTGAACAGGAGTTCAGTTTGTCACTGTCAGTTCCGAGCTAGTACTGCCAGATGGGGGTCACCTCTTGTGACAGGAACACTTTGTGTATGCAATAACTCTATGAACGATGTAAGATTTAATCGGAAAACTGTTCAACTTTCAGTTTGCCTTCTCAAAGGGAAAGTATTGAAGAAAGGAAGTGGTAAAAATAACAATAATGGCATTTGTTAAGTGCCTACTGTGTGGAAGCCCCCTCCTTCCTCTCCCCCTCCCCCCCCCATCCGCCCCACCTTACCTCCTTCCCTTCCCCTCAGCACCTGTATATATGTATATATGTTTATACATATTTATTACTCTATTTTACTTGTTCATATCTATTCTGTTTATTTTATTTTGTTAATATGTTGTGTTTTGTTCTCTGTCTCCCCCTTCTAGACTGTGAGCCCACTGTTGGGTGGGGACCGTCTCTATATGTTGCCAACTCGTACTTCCCAAGCGCTTAGTCCAGTGCTCTGCACACAGTAAGCGCTCAATAAATACGATTGATTGTTTGACTGTACTAATCACTGGGTTGGATACAAGCAAATTGAATTGATGACACAGTCCCTGTCCCACATGGAGCTCGCAGTCTCAATCCCCATTTTACAGATGAGGTAACAGAGGCCCAGAGGAGTAAAGTGACTTGCCCAAGGTCACACAGGAGACAAGTGGTGAAGCCAGGATGAGCGCTAGTAACTTTCTGACTCGACCCGACCCCTGTTCACTAGGCCATGTTACTTTGCTCTGTTGAATTATTTAATGGTGGCGTGGATTCCTGCAACTAAACTTTTTTGTAATGAATCAGTCAGTCAATCAATCGTATTTATTGAGCGCTTACTGTATGCAGAGCACTGTGCTAAGTGCTTGGGAAGTACAAGTTGGCAACATATAGAGACAGTCCCTACCCAACAGTGGGCTCACAGTCTAGAAGGGGGAGACAGAGAACAAAACCAAACATACTAACAAAATAAAATAAATAGAATAGATATGTACAAGTAAAATAAATAAATATAGAGTAATAAGTCATCATCATCATCATCAATCGTATTTATTGAGCGCTTACTGTGTGCAGAGCACTGTACTGAGCGCTTGGGAAGTACAAGTTGGCAACATATAGAGACAGTCCCTACCCAACAGTGGGCTCACAGTCTAAAAGGGGGAGACAGAGAACAAAACCAAACATACCAACAAAATAAAATAAATAGAATAGATTTGTACAAGTAAAATAAATAGAGTAATAAATATGTACAAACATATATATACAGGTGCTGTGGGGAAGGGAAGGAGGTAAGATGGGGGTGATGGAGAGGGGGACGAAGGGGAGAGGAAGGAAGGGGCTCAGTGTGGGAAGGCCTCCTGGAGGAGGTGAGCTCTCAGTAGGGCCTTGAAGGGAGGAATAAAGGGTAGGTTTAAGATAACTCTAGGATGGGTTCGACCTGATTAGTGGGCTAGTGGACCCAGCGGTATGTCAGTCTCTGGTAATGTCCACATTATAGAGTGGCTGAGAAAGAATCGGTCAGAAACTTAGCTCACCGCAGGACCATATCTAGTTAGTTTTCATTTTGTGGTCCGTTAAGTAGAAAACAGGCCCTAAATGGGACAAAACCAGTAGCGCCGCGAAGATCTGTCTTCACTTTTAAGCCCTGCGGATTGGTCTTATCAGCCACGCTTGAAGGCACGGCTCGAATCTCCAAATTGAAGGACTGCTCTGCGGAGTCGTGGCCGAGTGCTGGGGAAAAGTCCCAGGGGGCGGGGGAATCCACACTGCCTTGGCTCTCACCGGGGTCTCAGCCGTTACGAGTGCAGGAGCAGGGGATGCAGCAGCTACAGGAGGATGGTGTTTTTCATTTCAATCAATCAATCAATCGTATTTATTGAGCACTTACTGTGTGCAGAGCACTGTACTGAGCGCTTGGGAAGGACAAGCTGGCAACATATAGAGACGGTCCCTACCCAACAGCGGACTCACAGTCTAGAAGGGGGAGACAGACAACAAAACAAAGCATGTTAACAAAATAAGATAAATAGAATAGATATGTTCAAGTAAAGTAAATAGAGTCATTTCAAGAAGGAACTTTTATTTCTCTGGCGGTAATAGTGATGAGGTTATTGGGGGTTTTAAAAAACATTTCTCTCACCTGTGGACTAGTGAAAGACCATTGGCCTGGGAGGCAGAGGACCTGGTTTCTAATAATAATAATAATGATGGCATTTATTAAGCGCTTACTATGTGCAAAGCACTGTTCTAAGCGCTGGGGAGGTTACAAGGTGATCAGGTTGTCCCACGGGGGGGCTCCCAGTCTTAATCCCCATTTTACAGATGAGGTAACTGAGGCACAGAGAAGTTAAGTAACTTAATAATAATAATAATAATAATGGCATTTATTAAGCACTTACTATGTGCAAAGCACTGTTCTAAGCGCTGGGGAGGTTACAAGGTGATCACGTTGTCCCACGGGGGGCTCACAGTCTTAATCCCCATTTTACAGATGAGGTAACTGAGGCACAGAGAAGTTAAGTAACTTAATAAGAATAATAATAATAATAATGGCATTTATTAAGCACTTACTATGTGCAAAGCACTGTTCTAAGTGCTGGGGAGGTTACAAGGTGATCAGGTTGTCCCACATGGGGCTCACAGTCTTAATCCCCATTTAACAGATGAGGTAACTGAGGCCCAGAGAAGTTAAGTGACTTGCCCAAAGTCACCCAGCTGACAAGTGGTGGAGCCGGAATTTGAACCCATGACCTCTGACTCTAAAGCCCGGGCTCTTTCCACTGGGCCACGCTGCTTCTCCTAATTAGGGTTGTAATTTCGGCCCCTCCACGTGCCTTCTCTGGGCCCCAGTTTCTTCATCTGTAAAATGAAGAATTATTAGAATTAATAATTAGAATTATTAAGCCCTTGATGTGTGTAAGGGACTGTACTAAGTGCTGGGAAAAAATATACAGGTGGCAATTTGATACGATCCTTGTCCCTCGAGGGGCTCAAATCTACAAAAGGGGCTCATGATCTCTGCTCAGTCTTGCAAGAGCTATTAATTATTGATAGCAGGATAATAATTAGTTTTTGCCCCATCAATATGGTCAGAGCTGTAGTGTCCATGGTTACAGCAATTACTAGTATGTGGCTGTAACAATGTGTCTAATTAGACCCTGAGCCCCATGAGGGACAGGAGCAGTGTCCTACCTGATTATTTTATAGTTACCTCAGTGGTTTGTGTAGTGCTTGGCACACAGTAAGTGCTTAACAAAAATTATTACTATTATCGTTGTTGTAAATCATCATCATCATCACCACCACCACCCTCTTTTAACCCACAGTTATTTGATCAGATTGCTAGTGGGATTTAAGGGATTCAGTTA
Source organism: Tachyglossus aculeatus (assembly GCF_015852505.1). Lineage (NCBI taxonomy): Eukaryota > Metazoa > Chordata > Mammalia > Monotremata > Tachyglossidae > Tachyglossus > Tachyglossus aculeatus. The sequence continues at coordinate 34,545,044 of NC_052067.1, read as the reverse complement.
TTAGTAATAGGGTTTTCACTGACAGTTTTAAGTGAGGTTAACTTGCACGAATTTTTCAGAGCAGGTATTATCCCAAATTCCCGAGAAGCCTAATTAGGTTAGTTAATCTGGGTAAAATTCAGAAATGGTGTGCCCATTAACCGTGTGCCATTATTGGGGGGAACACAAATGAGCCCTAGTCATTTTAAGCTCGTGTACTCTGCCTTGGGTGAATATTTTTCTAAACGAACATGGAAGATTTTCGGTTAAGTCTACAATTAAGTGAATTCAAAGGTGCCTATAATGTGGAGGGGAGGAAGTGATAGTTCTATAATTATGGTAGTTTGAGTTTGTTGGTCATTGTCGAGTAAACAACCTTTCCGCACTTCCCCATGGTTAGCTTTTTGATCCTTATCAAAAGGAACTAGGTTGCAACTGAAGGATAGTAATTGTATCTGAGGTGTTTGTTGATCAGTGGGTGGTTACCCTTTCATCTGAAGTGGAAGAAGATGACCCTGGCACTCTCCCAGTTCTTGCCAACCCCAAGACGTATTATTTAGATTGCCCCCCAACTAGGTAGAGGCAGGGAGTAGGCGGTTTTGCAATCATGAGACCGGGCTAACTACTGACATTTTTTGGCTTTTTCCAGAGCTCCAGGCCTTACATGAAATGGTTCAGCAGAAAGTTGTCACTTTATTGAGTGACCCAGAAAACATTGTGAAGCAGACACTAATGGAAAATGGAATAACACGTCTCTGTGTGTTTTTTGGACGTCAGAAGGCAAATGATGTACTGCTATCCCATATGATTACTTTTCTAAATGATAAAAACGATTGGCATCTCCGCGGAGCTTTTTTCGACAGCATAGTTGGTATGTTTCTGATTTCCGCTTCGTCTTTGAAATTCAGTGACGTCTATATTGTAGATGGTATTTATCAAGGAAGTGTGATGCAATGCTAGTAGCCAAACGAAAAAGCTTTTGCTATACTTAAAATTTGCGGTTCTTATCGTAAAAATGAGATACTTTGTCTCACTCTCGCACACCGAAGTACTCCTAAGTAATTCGTATTCATAGAGAATTGTTAATCGCTATTATTCCCAGCAGTTGTGTTTCAGAGAGTCCATCTTGTGTGGTAATGTAGAATAGTAGCCCAGTGTGAAATGGCCGGAGATTCCCAAGAGAGTAATTAATGACTGAGACCGACATACTATTAAGTTGTTTAATCACAAAGGGCACTTTTACCCAAGGTTTTCCATCTGTGCTTTTCGTCAGGGTTCAAAAACCTGGTCATTAATGTGGTCGGGTTTCCATTTGAAACCAAACCAGCTAAGGAGGACAGGAAGGATTTGTGCATTTCCTATCAACTGCCTCCCTCTCCTTTCCTCCTTTCAGAGAAAACAGTGCAGAGCAGAGTCTAGCTCAGGCTAAGAGAACAGTGGTTAGTCAGGGAAGACTTCTTGGAAAAAATATGATTTGAGTAGGGCTTTAAAGAAGGGAAGAGTTTAGGCTATTTGATGTGAAGGGGGAGAGAATTCCAGGCCAGAGAGAGGACTTGAGCAAGGGGGTGGGGATGAGAGAGAAGAGAATGGTAGTATCTATTGAGCACTTACTGTATTCAGAACACTGTACTAAGCACTTAGGAAAGCACAATACAACAGTTGGTAGGCTCATTCCTTGCCCACAACTGACAGTTTAGAGAAACATTGAGTAAGTTGATGTTACTGAAACCCTGGTTATATTGTTTTAGGTGTTGCTGCCTATGTCGGCTGGCAGAGCTCATCCATCCTGAAGCCTCTGTTGCAGCAGGGCCTTAGTGATGCCGAGGAATTTGTTATCTTCAAGGCTCTCAATGCCCTCACTTGTATGTGCCAGCTAGGGTTGTTGCAGAAACCCCACATCTACGAATTTGCCTGCGATATTGGTAAGTTCCTGTCTCAAAACAGCACGAAGTTAACAGAGATTGGTAAGCTTCCGTAAAACCTTTTGGAGCTTCAGTTTCAGCGCCCCTGCCATATGTGGTAATGCGATTGCTAGTTGGAACATTTACCTTCTGGGGTTTTAGTTTCCCGATGGAATCAGTGGTGTTTATTGAGCGCTTCCTGTGTTGTAAAGTGCCAAACTAGTATTCCTAGTTTGAAGATGTATGTTCGTAACTTGGTTAAATGATAGAAATGAGGGTTTTCCTCTAGTAAATGTAAAGTTAAATCAATTTATTGCATTTAATATGTTCGGTGCGTGGTCAGAGCTATCTTTTTTTTTTTGCTTTCTGTGCCATTGGCATTAATTGGAAAGACACAATATTAACGGTTCTGCTTGTGGTTCCCACGGCTACCATCAGTTATCCCCCCATCTCCCTCCTGCCATTCCCCTCCAAACTGCTTGCGCGAGTTATCTACACCAGCTTTCTCAAGTTCCTCTTCTCTAGTTTTCTCCTTGACCCCCTCTGATCTGGCTTCTGTCTCCTTCACTCCACAAAAATTGCCCTCTGAAAGGTCACAAATGATCTTGTTCTTGCCAAATCCAGTGGCATCTACTTCATCCTAATCCTCCTCAACTTCTCAACTGCCTTCGACACTGTAGACCATCCCCTTTACTGGAGACATTATTCATTCATTCAGTCGTATTTGTTGAGCACTTACTGTGTGCAGAGCACTGTACTAAGTGCTTGCGAAGTACAAGTTGGCAACATATAGAAACGGTCCCTACCCAACAACAGGCTCACAGTCTGGAAGGGGACAGAAGACAGACAACAAAACAGAACAGGCCAAAGTCGGCTTTACTGACACTGTCCTCTCCTGGTTCTCCTCCTATCTCTCTGGCTGTTCATTCTCAGTCTCTTTCACAGGCCCCTCCTATGCCTTCCTCTCCTTAACTGTGGAAGGTTCAGTTCTGGGTCCCCTTCTGTTCTCTGTCTGCATCCGTTCCCTTGGAAAACGCATTCTGTCCCATGGCTTCAACTACCTCCATGCGGATGATTCCCAAATCTGCATCTCCAGCCCTGATCTCTCTTCATCTCTGCAGCCTCACATTTCCTCCTGCTTTCAAGACATCTCTAACTTGGATGCCCTGCGCATACCTCAAACTTAAAATGTCCAAAACAGAACTCCTTATCTTCCCACCCAAACTCTGTCGTCCTCCTGATTTTCCCTTCACTGTAGACAGCACTACCATTTTTCTTGTCTCATAAGCCCGTAACCTTGGTGTTACCTTTGACTCATCTAGCCCATATATTCATTCTATCACTAAATCCTGTTGGTTCAACCTTTACAACATCGCTCAAATCCACCTGTTCCTTTCCATCCAGACTGCTACTCTGTTAATCCAAGCACTTACCCTGTTCTGCCTTGATTACTCTATCAGCCTCTTTGCTGACCTCCCGGCCCCCTCTTCCTCCCCACTCTAGTTCATACTTCACTCTGATGCCCGGATCATTTTTCTACAAAAATGTTTCCACACTCCTCAAGAAACTTCAGTAGTTGCCCATCCAGCTCCGCATCAAACAGAAACACCGTGCTTTAAAGCAGTCAATCATCTTGCCCCTTCCTGTCTCACCTCGCCACTCTCCTGTTCCAACCCAGCCCATACACTTTCTCCTTTAATGCCAACCTACTCATTATACCGCAATCTCGTCTATCTCACCACCAACCTCTTGCCCATGTCCTGCCTCTGGCTTGGGACGCCCTCCCTCTTCCTAGCCAACAGTTACTCTCCCCACTTCAAAGTCTTATTGAAGGCACATGCCTTCGACACTGTGGACCACCCCCTTCTCCTCAACACGCTATCCAACCTTGGCTTCACAGACTCCGTCCTCTCCTGGTTCTTCTCTTATCTCTCCAGCCGTTCATTCTCAGTCTCCTTTGTGGGCTCCTCCTCCCATCCCCTTACTGTAGGGGTTCCTCAAGGGTCAGTTCTTGGTCTCCTTCTGTTCTCTGTCTACACTCACTCCCTCGGTGAACTCATTCGCTCCCACGGCTTTAACTATCATCTCTTCGATGATGACACCTAAATGTACATCTCTGTCCCTGCTCTCTTCCCTCCCTTCAGGATCGGGTCTCCTCCTGCCTTCAGGACATCTCCATCTGGATGTCTGCCCGCCATCTAAAACTCAATATGTCCAAGACTGAACTCCTTATCTCCCTCCCAAACCCTGCCCTCTCCCTGACTTTCCCGTCACTGTAGACGGCACTACCAACCTTCCTGTCTCACAAGCCCACAACCTTGGTGTCGTCCTTGACTCCGCTCTCTCATTCACACCTCACATCCGATCTATCACCAAAACCTGCCGGTCTCACCTCCACAACATCGCCAAGATCCGCCCTTTCCTCTCCATTCAAACCGCAACCTTGCTGGTTCAGTCTGTCATGCTATCCTGACTGGATTACTGCATCGGCCTCCTCTCTGATCTCCCATCCTCCTGTGTCTCTCCCCACTTCAGTCTATACTTCACACTGCTGCCCGGATCATCTTTGTGCAGAAACGCTCTGGGCATGTTACTCCCCTCCTCAAAACTCTTCAGTGGCTACCAGTCAACCTACGCATCAGGCAGAAACTCCTCACCCTGGGCTTCCAGGCTGTCCATCCCCTCGCCCCCTCCTACCTCACCTCCCTTCTCTCCTTCTCCAGCCCAGCCCGCACCCTCCGCTCCTCTGCCGCCGCTAGCCTCCTCACTGTACCTCGTTCTCGCCTGTCCCACCGTCAGCCCCCAGCCCACGTCCTCCCCCTGGCCTGGAATGCCCTCCCTCCGCACATCTGCCAAGCTCGCTCTCTTCCTCCCTTCAAAACCCTACTGAGAGCTCACCTCCTCCAGGAGGCCTTCTCAGATTGAGCCCCCTTTTCCTCTCCTCTCCCAGTCCCCCCGCCCTACCTCCTTCCCCTCTCCACAGCACCTGTATATATGTTTGTACAGATTTATTACTCTATTTTATGTGTACATATTTACTATTCTATTTATTTTATCAATGATGTGCATCTATCTTTATTTCTATTTATTCTGATGACTTGACACCTGTCCACATGTTTTGTTTTGTTGTCTGTCTCCCCCTTCTAGACTTTGAGCCCGTTGTTGGGTAGGGACTGTCTCTATATGTTACCAACTTGTACTTCCCAAGCGCTTAGTACAGTGCGCTGCACACAGTAAGTGCTCAGTAAATACGATTGAATGAATAAATGAATCTCCTCCAAGAGGACTTCCCTGACTAAGCCCTCATTTCCTCTTCTCCCACTCCTTTCTGCATCACCGTAATTTGCTCCCTTTATTCACCCTTCCCTCAGCTGCACAGCACTTACATACCTATCCGTAATTTATTTATATTAATGTTGTTCTCCCCTTCTGGACTGTAAGCTCACTGTGGCCAGGGAATGTGTCTACCAACTCTGTTATACTCTCCCAAGTGCTTAGTACTCAATAAATGTGATTGACAGGTGGTGATATTTTTCTGTCATTAAATGGTTATGTTCTTGATCTCCAAAGTACTGGGACATTTTCTTTTAGTTTGTTTATTCTAATAAAATACTGATGGAACTTAAATTTAATTGGCAAGTTTTTTAATCTGGTGAAATCAGTCAGTGGCATTTATTTAGCACTTACTGTGTGCAGAGCACTGTACTTAACATTTGGGAAAGAACATTGGTAGAATGTTCACTGCCCACGAGGAGCTTACACTGTAGGGGGGAGATAGATATTGAATTAAATAAAACAGCGTTGAAACATTTTTGGCCTTACAGAATACAATTCATTTATCGTAAGAGTAATATGAGAGACCAATTGGCCTTATGCCTAGGGAAAAGTGGGAAAACATTCTTCTTTAATTTTCCAAGAAAAATTACAAAAGCTGAAATCAGCAACACTTAAAAGGGGTGAGTTTCCATTCATTAATTTCCCTGGTGAGGAGAGATGATGATGTAACTTTTATATTAACTGCCATGGTTGGTCATAGGGAACAAACATTACTGGGATTAAAATCTCACAAGGTTTCTATCCCAGATCTTGAACTACCACTTAAAACAAATTGCCAGTATGTGGGATGGATAGCGGTATAATAAACTCAGTTCCGAATTGCGATGGGGTTGAGGAGGAAGAAACAGCAGGAGTGGTTTTTACCGTGACCAAAGTATTATACTTTTCATAATGATTCACAATAATCCAGTGTAAAGTTAATACAGCAAAAACCTCATGAAAGTGCTTCACTTTGGATAGAACTAGTTGTATCCGTCTATCTACGTCATGTTCATTGAGCACGTACTGTGTGCAGAGCACTGTACTAAGTGCTTGTTCTCCCAAGAGTGCAGAATAACAGAGTTGGTAGACACAGTGAACTTATAACTTATAGAGTGCAGAATAATAAACCAATTCTAGAGCAAAATGTCATTGAATAATGGTTTTTTCCATCTGGAGAATGACCCCACAGTGGGATGTCATCCTCATATCTGGATCTTGAGCCCAATGTTTGACTGAAAGGTGTCATTCCTGGGGCTAGAACATTGCTGTTGGCCTTAACTGAGGATGGGTGTTGAAGGGAAAGAGAGATGGTCAAGTAGGGGAGAAGTTGTTTCCTTAATAACAAGGGCCTTGTTGGTTTTCATAGTTACACTGTTAGTTCTAGTTGCCTCGGAGAGGGAGAGATCATGTCTAGATCAGAACCAGCTTGCCGCTCTAATGTTTGAGCAAGGAAGATATTTGCTTCTGTTAAATAGTCTCTTGCTGCCATTGAATTGATGATCAGTTTTACTTTTCTCCATCCTAATGCCATTTTAAAAATCTCTAAAGTAAGTGAACCACGTTTTATGAATAATTAAGTGGACATAAGTACAGAAAATTCTGGCAGGGATGGTTAAAAAAAATACTGTTGACTTAAGCTGTAAATGATTCTGTGGGACTGCTCCTGGGACCGAGTTATCTTCATGGGAACAGGACTGGTGAAAATTTTGCTTGGGGATAGATTTTCTTTCAACTAATTTCAAAACATGATTATTAATTCTTAATGTTTTCCGTTTCAGCACCGTTTCTATGCCATCCCAATCTTTGGATACGCTACGGTGCGGTGGGATTCATCACCGTGGTAGCTCAACATTTAAATATTGCTGATGTCTACTGCAAACTAATGCCCTTTCTTCATCCTTTTATAACTCAGCCAATAATACAGGTAAATATTGCTCGCCCATAGAACTCTAGTAGTGATACTATTTATTTAAGTGCTTAGTAGGTGCAAAGCATTGTCCTAAGTGCTGGGAGAGAGAACGCAAATGAGATATAAACAGTGACTCCTGGTCCTCACGGGGCTCCCTGTCTAAAAATAAAGGAGGCAGGGGGTTGGGGGCAGGCCCCGAAAGATAAAAGCAAAATATAAATGACAGACACAAGATGAGCAACAGGATTTCAGACTCCTCTTGGCTCAGACCGTCTCAGCGGGCTAAGTGTTGAGACGGCTTCACGCCGACACTGTTTGAGACATTTCCAGACTGGAGCGGGGACTGATGGGCGGTCTGGTCCAGCGCTTAGAACAGTGCTTGGTACATAGTAAGCGCTTAACAAATACCATCATCATCACAGAGATGGGGCAGCCTTGCTCCCATGTGTTTGGGCCCCAGAGATGGAACGAAAGGGGTGTGGTGGAGGATTCACGCTGTCGGCTATGGAAATCATTCAGTGGGTTCAGACATACGTGTAAGCCCATTGTGGGTAGGGATTGTCTCTCTTTATTGTTGTATCATACTTTCCAAGGGCTTAGTACATTGCCCTGCACAAAGCAAGCGCTCAATAAAGACGATGGAATGAATGAGTGAATGAATGAATGTGTTTGTTTTGGCAAAAGTGAGTGTTGTAGATTATGCTGAAGTTCAGTTGGGTCACAACCTTCTCACAGCAAGATTAAAGGGAGATACCCTGCTTTGAGCGACCAGAGGAGCCCGATGGTGAATACGGCATTGTAAAAGCATAGATATTTAACAAATCAGATTACAGAGTATGGTGTTCTCCCGCCCAGTTCATTTTTTGATGCACTGTATTTATTACCTTGAGCCAGTATTTCGTGATATAACAAAGTGTCCAGTGTGAGAGGGAGCAAAAAATAACTGCACAGTAATTCTGTGGTATCTGCAGCGGAGTGGTTGGAGAAACCCCAGAGAATGAGGTGAAACCACAAAACACCATCCACCCAAACCCAATGGCAAGGTTTATTCAGCGTCTCGAGCTCCTTCAGGCATTCTGGCCGGCGGGAATGGCTAGTCAACCACGGAAGAGGTGGGGCTGCAGGTTCTGGGCAACCAGAGAGACAACAGGGCTTGTGCAGGGAGCGCAGCACCCCCAAAAATATAGGTGTAACCAGCTGGGAGTAAAGAAACCACACACCAAAAATCCACGAATGCAAACAGCTACTGATGGTCGGTATATTCATTCAGTTTTCAGGGTGAGAGACATAATTGGCTTTGGCAGAAATCTGCATTTACATCGAGTTAGGAAAACAGTCTCAATAATGGTTTACAGTTGGACCGCTGACTGGTTAGGTGGTTGTTTCGGGCACCGAATGAACCATTTTAGCACTTAGTAATCTTAGGGCCTGATTTTATGTACGAGAGAGGTTGCCCACTTGTTCCAGTTTTTGAGAATTTAGTCCTGTCTTTGAGAAAGCCCAAAGGATCAAGCGTAAAAATTGCTTCCGGAGATGAAGGGGCACTGCCAGTGAACCTGAGATGTATCATTCACACCATTTGAAGCCCTGGCGCCTGTTAGCTCAAGAAAGACTTCCTCACTTTTTCCCTTCTACCCCTAATTTTTATGGCATTAGAGTGAAACTCTAGTTGGATATCCTTGGGAAACAAATCTTCTCAAACAGTGTTGGGTGCCCCAGCTGACTGATTGATCCCTAGGCAATACCGTGCTTCCGTCAAAACACTTTCTTCTTTGATATGTGTGCAAGGTTAGGGACTGCACAGTGTCTTTTGTGAAGAATGGAAAATGGAAAGAATGTTTATGGCAACCTTCTTTTACACTTAAATTTCTGGAGAATTCCATGTTCAAATTTGCCGTGTTCCACTGGATTCATCCATTCATTCATCCAGTCGTACTGAGCGCTTACTGTGTGCAGAGCACTGTACTGAACGCTTGGGAAGTACAAATCGGCAACATATAGAGACGGTCCCTACCCAACAACAGGCTCACAGTCTAGAATGGATCCCATTCTTCATGTCCCTTTTGTTTATTGAACCTTTCTCTTTGATATATGCATCCAAGGCAATATAGTGGAGAAGGAAGTTTAGGAAATTAGACGTGGAATAGAATTCATTTGTAATTTTCTTTGACGTTAGTGTAATATAGGAATAAATCAGTTGCATACAAGATTTATTAGTGAAGTTGGCACAACTATTCCCTCTTTCCCCAAATCTCCCTTTTTTGCATTTACGTTTCCAGTATCTCTCTAAGTCAGGAAGCAAGTGAGTGCAGAACAGGGAGAAGAGAACATTTGTAAGCCCTTGCTGTTACTGTACAGGGCTCCCCAAAGAACCTTTCCTTATATAATTTAGCTCTAACTAATGAATCCATCACAGAAGGGCTGAGGGCTCTAAGGGGAATTAGCACCACCAGATCCAGGCAGGAGGGCAGAGCTGCCCCCCGTTTTTACTGGTTATGTTAAGTCAGAATCTTCTTGGCTCTGGAAAGTTTGAGCAATGGACATTTTTGAAACTTGGCAAGTCATCTTGACATTTGGGTAAGTTTTACCAATTTATGTAGCAGAGATAATTTAGAGATTTCTTAGCCAAGCCATTCCTTAGTAGAGTTCCAGATTCCAGCTGACAAATAAACCTGGCAGTGAGGATACCGGTTTCACACCCAGAGAATCCAGCTGCTGTCTATTAAAAGGAAGGGATATTTCTCCCTTAGTTGTTTAAGGGCTCGCTAATGTTTCCAAAGAGTGACAATAGACCTGTAAATGTCAATTGCCAGCCAAGGCCTTTTGTAAAATGAAAATACCCAGTAAATCCCCAAGCATTTTATTTTCATTGGACTAGTCAAATTCATTATTTCTGTGTGCTCCCTGCCATACTTGACTTCTCATCTTTCTCTTTCCAATTGCAGATTGATAAGGAAATTGTTCTACTGAGTGTTCTGAAAGAGCCAGTAACCCGCTCCATATTTGATTATGCTTTGAGGTCCAAAGACATCACCAGTCTTTTCAGACACCTTCAGATGCGTCAGAAGAAGCGCGTTGGAACTGTTTCTGACTGCCCTCCTCCAGAGGATCCTGCCATTGCACAGTTGCTCAAGAAGTTGCTCTCACAGGTTTGATCACTTCAGAAAACCTTTTGTCTAAAGTTAAACTCGATTTCAAAAGTTTTTTAGGCTCAGTAGCCAGAGCAGTGGGATGTTAAATCGCATTCACTGATTTTTGCACAGTTGCTCAAGAAATTGCTCTCACAGGTTTGATCACTTCAGAAAACCTTTTGTCTAAAGTTAAACTCGATTTCAAAAGTTTTTTAGGCTCAGTAGCCAGAGCAGTGGGATGTTAAATCGCATTCACTGATTTTATGGAAGTTTGTGACAGGAGGAGACATCACTTTTCTCTAACTGTGCGTTACATCATGGGACTTTCTGTAAGGCTTTGTTTGGTAGGAGCAGTGTGGCATTATGAGTGGAATGCTGAGACTTGGAATCAATGGGATTTTATTTTCCCAGCATCACTTTTAACTTGGGGTGATTCCTTCCCACACTATTTGTCCGCTGGGCTCTTTACAGAAGAGGTAATGAATACTCTCCTGGTAGATGAGAGGTGCTCATGATAAATGCTTTGAATTCTTTGGATAAAGGTGCTAAATAAGTTTGAGTACAAGGAGTAGCTGTTACAAGCACTTCGTACGTAAATAATACCGTGACTGCTACTACATCTTTTAATGTTATTTTTTAAATGATATCTGGTAGTCCTGACTTCCTGTTGCATCTGAAAATGTGGCCTGCTTAATGAAGAGCAGAATTTACTGCCACTGTAAAATCACTCACCGTGACTGTGGTGATCCCTTAGTAGAAAAGGAAAGAAGAAGTCTTTTAGACTGTGAGCCCACTGTTGGGTAGGGACTGTCTCTATATGTTGCCAACGTGTACTTCCCCAGTGCTTAGTACAGTGCTCTGCACACAGTAAGCGCTCAATAAATATGATTGATTGATTGAATGTCTCTTCAATACAAAATGAAAAGTAGTCTCAGGTTAATGTTAGAGCATGATTTATTCACAGGACATCAGCTGAAGGTCCCCATGGGATATATTTGAGTCTCTCTACAGTTTGATTTAGTATATTCATTCTTAACCTAGTAACTTTGGTAACCCTTTATAAGGAGTAGTTATTGTATTTGTCTTGTTTTTGCTCTTTGCCCCGTTACCCAGATCTGGGCTAAGATCCTGAATTACCTTAAAAGAATGGGCCTTTTCCTTCAGTGGACTCAGAGACCAAACTTTAGTCCTGCTGGAATAACTCAGTAGTTGGAATGAAGTACGGGTTTTTTTTGGTGGTTTTTTTTTATAGTGGTATTTGTTAAGTGTTTACTATGTGCTAGACACTGTGCTAAGTGCTGGGGTAGATACAAGCTAATCACGTTGGACACAGTCCATATCCCACATGGGGCTCCTGTTCATAATCCCCATTTTGCAGATGAGGTAACTGAGGCACAGAGTAGTTCAGTGACCTGTCCAGAGTCACACAGCAGACAAGAAGCGGAACTGGGATTAGAAACCAGGTCTTTCGGACTCCCAGGCCGAGTTTTATCCACTAGGCCCTGCTGCTTCTCATTATATACTGTTCATCAGAATGCATAGATATCTATGTACGTCTGTGTATTTTCCATTCTTCCTGGCATAATTGAATTGCCCTTCATTTCGTTCCGAAGCCCACTGGGTGGGAAGTAAATTTCTCTTTGGGGTAGTATCCTGCATGTGGTTCACATCCAAATGCTAATTGATGATTTCCTTTTCTTTGCTTCTCTCCTCTTCGCTACCCTAACATCTGTTAAGCTAGACTCATTTTTGTATTACCCCCTTCATTTCTGCTGCCTCTTGAGCACAGATGGCCCCAATCCTGATTCCTTATTCCTAACCTTGCACATTGTATCCCGACTGGCATTTCTTCATCTTTTCAGGCCATCTCCTAAAATCCAAATTTAGGTCTCATCCTTTCTTTTCACCTCCTCTCAACTTCTGTCGGTCTGCAGCATCTTTGTCCTCCCAGTTCTCCTTAATCTGGGGATCATCTCTGATTCCCTTTTCTGTTTCACCCTCCACATGCAGGGCGTGACCAGGACTTGCCATTTCAAGGATTCTTCCTGCTGTTCATCTCTTCCTCGCCATTCACTCTGCTGCAGGTCTGCTTAGTTCCTCATCACCTCACACTTGGTTACCTGACATAGTTATTGTTACTATTATTTTTATTGTTAATTGCCAGCTCCCCTACCTGAGTCTCTTCCCCACTCCAAATCCATTCAAAGTTAAGCACCGTGAGTCTTCTTCCTCAAGCAGTGTCTGATGTCTGTGGCCTTCTCAGAAACCAGAAGTGGTCCCCAGTTACCCGTAAAAAACTCTGAGCATGGGCCCCCTCTTAACTTCTTGCCTCCCCCCTCTTCCCTCTCTTATAGATCTGTCCTCCCAGTATGCTTCAACCCAAGCCATTTTACTTCTTCTCATGAACACTCCATCTGCCTCTTTGCCGTTGAATATATCATTCTCCCTGATTGGGGCTGCCTTCTCTCCTTGCCCTTCCCAACCTCACCTTTAAATTTTTTTCTGAACTCACCCTCTCCAGATCAGCCCTTCCTGCTTCTAGCCTTGCCAATTTTTTCACCAGCCCCTTAGCATTTGTTTCTGATTCTGCCTGATTACCTCTCCAAATGCTGGTTTTCGTGGAAATATTAAATAACGGGCATTTTTATTTGGTTGTAGGGAATGACAGAGGAGGAGGAAGACAAGCTGTTAGCCTTGAAAGACTTTATGATGAAATCCAATAAAGCTAAAGCCAATATCGTGGACCAGAGCCACCTTCATGATACTCAAAAAGGTGTCATTGACTTGGCCGCCCTAGGCCTAACCGGGAGACAAGTTGACCTTGTTAAAACCAAGCAAGAGCCCGACGACAAACGGGGTTGGTATAGTCTCGCTTATTTTGGCTTACTGTTATTCGTGGTTTGGTAAGAGAACATTTTTCGTCTCTAGACTGTGAGCTCGTCTCTAGACTGTGAGCTCATTATAGATAGGCAGGGACTGTGGTGTTGTTGTATTGTACTTTCCCAAGTGCTTAGTACAGTGCTTTGCACACAGTAAGTGCTCACTAAATGCGATTGATTGATTTTCAACCCATCGAGGTTTTAAAAAAGTGACATTTGACATAACCACAAATATAGGGCTTTTTAACCAAGTAAGATATTCGTTGTTTGCTTGCTTTATGCAGTATGGGGCTTTTCATCTGAAAATAATCACGTTTGAGTCCTGGAACCCCACCCGAGGTCCACAAATAGCCTCTGGAAAATGTTTTCTGTTTCTGTCCTAGTGGGTAAATGTCCAACAGGTTCATTTGGATACTTCAGTTATCACTCCCAGAAAGAAAACATAGGAGTGGGGTTGCCATTCTGTAGTCCCTAAATATTCTTTCTCCAAAAAATGTTCCCGATTATATCATGGGCATAGTGGATCGGGACCGGGTTTTTCTCGGAATCAAACCGTAGTATTTATTAAGCACTTACTCTGTGCAGAGCCCTGTACTAAGCGCTTGGAAGAGTCCATTATAACAGAGTTGGTAGACACTTTCCCTGCCCACAACGAACTTGCAGTGTAGAGTGGGAGAGAGACATAAACTTTTAAACACATAAATGCATTTACAGGTTCAGGGAGACCAGATCCTGGAGAACTGGCCTGGTTTAGCCCAGAGCTGATACCAGGCAAGTTTGGAGTAGGGTTTTGCCTTACCCTCCTTCTCCTGCTGTTTGTCCACTGCCAGCTAGACAGAAAAGGGGAGAAAATAAATATGTGTTTACCTGCTGCAGGAGCCTGGTCCTCAGCAGCTGTTAACACTAGAGACATTTTAGCAATCAATCAATCAATCAATCGTATTTATTGAGCGCTTACTGTGTGCAGAGCACTGTACTAAGCGCTTGGGAAGTACAAGTTGGCAACATAGAGAGACAGTCCCTACCCAACAGTGGGCTCACAGTCTAAAAGGGGGAGACAGAGAACAAAACCAAACATACTAACAAAATAAAATAAATAGAATAGATATGTACAAGTAAAATAAATAAATAAATAAATAGAGTAATAAATATGTACAAACATATATACATATATACAGGTACTGTGGGGAAGGGAAGGAGATAAGATGGGAATGGAGAGGGACGAGGGGGAGAGGAAGGAAGGGGCTCAGTCTGGGAAGGCCTCCTGGAGGAGGTGAGCTCTCAGTAGGGCAGTCACACCTCCTTTGGCCCCCGAAGAGCTCTTAGTTGTGACTAGATGTTTCTCAGTCGTTTGCTCTGCTCCTCTTTTCTGTATCCATTTCTGCAGAGTGTAGAGGAAGTTCCTGAATGCAGCAGGCACAGGGTTAAGTTGTAAAATTCAGTAAGACTCCAAGTCAATCCCGGATAATTGAAAATGTGTGATTCAAAGCAGTTGGTACTCCCCAGCTGACCCGGGAGCTCTGTTGTTCTTGAATCGCAATATTGGGTAATCTGGTCCCAGTTCATTCAGAATCCAATCTTTCTCGTTGCTTGGATCTTTATTACAGAGATTTTTATTGCTTAATATCTTGCGTGCCAAAACCGTGTCTGTCTGTAATAAAGGCGCCACAGCCAAGGTCTTTTTCCACTTTGGAATGCAGTACCACAGAAGTAACTATAGTCAGATGATTTCCAAGTGTGTATTTTATTGTATTAGCTCTCACTTTGACACCGTTCAGTTACGTTCATATTTCTGGTCATAGCTAGAAAACATGTAAAGCAAGATTCAAACGTGAATGAAGAATGGAAAAGTATGTTTGGATCATTGGAACCAGCTAACATTGCTCAGCCACTACCAAAAGGCCACGGACCAGCTAGTGACCAAGAAGCAATTCAGACAGGGAAGTCTTTTCGTTCTGAGTCGTCGGTCGGCCTGTGCGTTCCTCTGTCGTCATCTCCTCAGGTAGCTGGACAGTCATTCATTCATTCATTCATTCAATCGTATTTATTGAGCGCTTACTTTGTGTGGAGCACTATACTAAGTGCTTGGAAAGTGGCTCAGTGGAAAGAGCACGGGAGTCAGAGGTCATGGGTTCGAATCCCGGCTCCGCCACTTATCGGCTGTGTGACTTTGGGCAAGTCACTTCACTTCTCTGGGCCTCAGTTACCTCATCTGTAAAATGGGGATTAAGATTGTGAGCCCCCCGTGGGACAACCTGATCACCTTGTATCCCCCCAGCGCTTAGAACAGTGCTTTGCACATAGTAAGCGCTGAATAAATGCCATCATTATTGTTATTATTATTACAATTCGGCAGCAAATAAAGACAATCTCTCTGAGCCCACTGTTGGGTAGGGACTCTCTCTGTATGTTGCCAATTTGTACTTCCCAAGCGCTTAGTACAGTGCTCTGCACATAGTGAGCGCTCAATAAATGCAATTGATGATGATGATGTATTTTGTAATATGGGGCAGCCTTAGTTCTGCTGGTGTTGACGTTAGTTTTAGAACTCTATAACTAAACTCCTTCCTCTCCCTCAGGCTTATATAGCAGTTGTAACAGTGCGTTTCTGGGAGATTTGTAGTAAAAAAAAAAGAGACAAAAGACTCATTATTGCTGTGCTGTTGGAACTTATTAAAACTCTGTGAAAAGTAGCTTTGTAGAGAAATCACCCTGTGTCAGAAGAAGAACTACAAGGGAAGTAGTCAGAAGCCATGATGGGGGAGCATGTCACCCCCCGCCACATTTCCAACCCTGGCAAAACGCCTGGGGGAGGGGACTTACCTTAAGGAGTTGAGAGGAGAGGAGGAGGAAGCTATGATCTGTTACCTGTGTGATTTTCAGGCCACTGAAGTGGCAGCTGTCCACGCTCGGAAGCCTCAAGTCCAGGTTTTGAGCAGTACCGTTTTGCCATCCAGCTACCAAATCCGCATCACGACTTGTAAAACCGAACTTCAGCAGCTAGTGCAGCAGAAGCGCGAGCAGTGCAATGCGGAGCGGATAGCCAAGCAGATGATGGAGAATGCGGAATGGGAGAGCAAACCACCCCCGCCGGGTAAGGACCACACGGTCATTTCAGTCCACCCCCTTGTTACTGAAGGACAAATCTGGGGGAAGTTGTTTTTAAACAGTCAATTCCTTTACCACTTTTTGGTGGGATTTTTTTTTTATTTTGCTCAATGAGAAAGCTAAAAAGAGAATTGATGTGATTCAGAGTAGAAATAAATCTCTGTTGCCATTTTCCTTTAGTTTCAAGGTACCTTGAGAACATTAATAATAATAATGTTGGCATTTGTTCAGCGCTTACTATGTGCAAAGCACTGTTATAAGCGCTTGGGGGGATACAAAGTGATCAGCTTGCCCCACGTGGGGCTCACAGTCTTAATCCCCATTTTACAGATGAGGTAACTGAGGCTCAGAGAAGTGAAGTGACTTGCCCAAGGTCACACAGCAGACATGTGGCGGGGCCGGGATTCGAACCCATGACCTCTGACTCCAAAGCCCGTGCTCTTTCCACTGAGCCACGCTACATTAGCCTGCTCCCCGCTATGCAAAGCCTGCTACCTCCTCTCCCCTCCTCCTGCTTCCCCTTATGTGATCGTTCATCTAGCGTGGCTCAGTGGAAAGAGCCCGGGCTTTGGAGTCCGAGGTCACGGGTTCAAATCCCAACTCCGCCAGTTGTCTGCTGTGTGACTTTGGGCAAGTTACTTCACTTCTCTGGGCCTCAGTGACCTCATCTGTAAAACAGGGATTAAGACTGTGAGCCCCCCGTGGGACAACCTGATCACCTTGTAACCTCCCCAGCGCTTAGAACAGTGCCTCGCATGTAGTAAGCGCTTAATAAATGCCATCATCATTATTATTATTACTGTGGCTGGGTGTAAGGAATGGGAAAGAGAACAGCCAAGAAATGACAGGCTTTGGGGAGCGGTGATACAGTCTTAACTTGAAAACTGTCACGGCGCTCACTTGAGGCCTCCTGTCCATTTCCCATCTGTGGATGCAGCCCTTGGGGAAACCTTGGGGAAGACACTGGTTTTAAACAGCCAGCTATTGATTTTTTATTAGCAGAGCACATCTTCCTCTTGTATTGCTTCAGAACGACCCAGCGCTCCTGGCTCTCTCAAGCCGCTCCCTGACGGTTGTCGTGCTGGGCGCGTGTTCTGGTTTTTCTCCTTTCAAATTAAGAATGATTCCTTCCAGACCATTCTCTGGGTCAGTACCTTTTAAAGCATTCTCCGTGACTTTATTAGTACTGGAAGGAAAGCAGTCAAATTTTATAATTTAAGAAGTGGGCCCCTGCAATGTAATGGGTTTTTTTTTACCCCTCAATGCCTTTATAATGGGTACGTAAACGATTTTTCTCCAGAGGGGAAAATGTCGGTCTACCCTGGCACCTTGATTTGATGACAGACTTTCTTGCTTGCCTTCAAATCCAGTGTATTCACCTCAACAAACACAACTTAGCTGTTCTTTCCAGAAGTCTGATCCAGAACCTCGGGGGAAACAAAAGAAAAGATTTATTCTTTATCCCTAGCGTAGGCAGCTCAGCCAACGTTGGCGATTGTCCCTATTTTTTTCTCTGTTCCTTAGTGAGAAATGATGTATTTCTCAAAACATTAGCGTTTCCATATGACTAACTAAAATGTGTGCTGCCAAAGCAGGGTGATCTTTAGGGGGCCTTTTTGGTTGTAGTATGTGTAACTGGCTGTCAGTGTTGATATCTCAGGGTTATCTAGCCAAAGGTAGGCATGTCAAATCAGTGACATCTTACAGATACTCAGGCACTGAGTTCGTAGGATGTTATTTGAAGAATTGAATGAAGGGTTGGACTATTCTGTAGGGCAAGAAGTGGAGATTTTGTGGCCATGAGTCTCCCTCCTACACATTTTTCTATTTGCAAATGGCACTTGTCAATTTAGTTTTACCACCTACCTAGAAAATTCATTCATTCATTCAGTCGTATTTATTGAGCGCTTACTGTGTGCAGAGCACTGTACTAAGCGCTTGGGAAGTACAAGTTGGCAACCTATAGAGACGGTCCCCACCCAACAGCGGGCTCACAGTCTAGAAGGGGGAATGTGGTTTCTAGAGCCACAGTTTGGGCCCCTGAGAGATAACAAAACTATATTTTATCCAACGAACCTTTTCCTTCCCATCTTTTGTCTTTACTGCCTGCAAATTTGAGGGGCATTATGAGACTGGAGCCTAAAACCATGTGTATCAATAACAATAATGGCATTTATTAAGCGCTTACTAGGTGCAAAGCACTGTTCTAAGCACTGGGGAGGTTACATGGTGATCAGGTTGTCCCACGGGGGCTCGCAGTCTTAATTCCCATTTTACAGATGAGGGAACTGAGGCACAGAGAAGTGAAGTGACTTGGCCAAAGTCACACAGCTGGCAAGCGGCAGAGCCGGGATTTGAACCCATGACCTCTGATTCCAAAGCCCGTGCTCTTTCCACTGAGCCACACTGCTTCTCTTATAGCAGTGGTGTGGGGCCGGTGCCCTGTTGAAAGTGGTGTTGTTTTATAATCGTTTTCCCCAGTTTAAGTTGGCCTGGTGACTTCTGTAGCCCTCTTTTTGGGCTGATCTTGTGGCCAGTAAACCTTGTGTTCATAAGGGTATTCTTATAGTCTCAGGAGAGTCATAAAGCATATATAAGTGCTGTGATTTGGCCTTTCTTCTTGGCCGTGTTCTCACTTTGTTTTCCTTATATTGGTTGCTCAACTCCTGGATCTGGCGAGTGACTTAAGGATTAATACTCTCTTACTCCCGATCGGGAGCAGGGGAGAAGGGGAAATCTTTTCTCTGATGGATGGGAATGAGCCCCCAAAACCAGATGTGCTGCTGTTTCCTCAGGTTGGCGACCTAAAGGACTATTGGTTGCACATCTTCATGAACACAAATCCGCAGTAAACCGCATCAGAGTCTCTGATGAACACTCCCTCTTTGCAACGTGCTCCAATGATGGGACTGTGAAAATCTGGAACAGCCAAAAGATGGAAGGCAAGACCACTACTACCAGGTACTGACCTTAGAGAGGTAGGGCTTCCTGCCAAGGAACTCGAGGAGCTTGAGCCCCACCACAAATCATAAAAACTCTCAGGCATTTCAGGGCTGAAATCTGGAAAGTTCTTTCAGTGGGAATGCTTTTAAAATGCCTTTCCTACAAACTGATGACTGAAAGCTGCCCTGGGTGACTGTCCAGTTTGCTGTCCTGAAACTCGTGAAATGAATCATCAAAATTAAGAGATGGAAAAGATGTAGGCCCCAGCTGCTCATCCCTAGGTAATATCATGCACACACCATGGCATCTTTTAGAGTTCCAGTCCCTTTTGAAAATCCCAGATGCAGGGATTTTCAGTCATTCTATTGAGAGACTATTTCAGAGCCCAATTTCTTTGCTGACGGTTTTCCTGACATTCATCCCACTGTCTTGTTTTTTTAACTTCACCCTTCATCTCAACCTCGTGCGGATCTAAATGATTTGAGGTCTCTTAGTTTGTGTTCAGCCCGAGTAATGTAATTTACTCTTTAGCTGTGTCGGACTCTACCTTTCTCATTTTTCTGTACTGGCCTACGGTTTTCTGAGTCCCGACACCAAAGCACCTGAAATGCCATTTTAATCTGTCCCCGGGAGATGGGTCTTATTCTCAAGCTGATACAATACCTTTAGTCTTGGGCTTTGAGAGGAAATTTTAGCTGTCTCATTTCACACTGACTTAGCGAATAGGAACCTGCCAAAGCTAGGCATCTTTTGGCGTTATTCAATCAATCGATCATATTTATTGAGCGCTTACTGTGTGCAGAGCACTGTACTAAGCGCTTGGAAGTACAAGTTGGCAACATATAGAGACAGTCCCTACCCAACAGTGGGCTCACAGTCTAAAAGTCTATTCAGTCTATTCAGATCAGTAAACACCTGGTTGAGCTGTTTCTTGTGCATTTTTATTTAAGCTGGTTTTACTTCTGCCAACTACTGTCCTTTTGTTTCCTTTCCATTTCTGCAGATGTTTTGTAATCCCAACTAATGTAATATTTTATCCACTTTG
The DNA here is from genome assembly GCF_015852505.1 of Tachyglossus aculeatus. Classification (NCBI taxonomy): domain Eukaryota; kingdom Metazoa; phylum Chordata; class Mammalia; order Monotremata; family Tachyglossidae; genus Tachyglossus; species Tachyglossus aculeatus. The sequence goes on along the minus strand of NC_052067.1, from coordinate 34,524,831 downwards.
TGCACACCGTGAGAAATGGAGAGTTGGTCTCTCTGCTTATTATTTTGTATTTTGGGCCACCCGCAGCATTCTGTTCCTTATTTAGTGGAGAATTGCATAAGGATCTGAACCCACTGGGTATACAATTTAAATGAGACAGAAAAACACATAAAATAGCAAGGCAGGAACTGAATGGATGCTAGAGTGTTTGGAGGTTTTTGAGGCCATCTTTATGGGAAAGCAGAGGATGAGGAGACTTCCAAAAGAAGTATAGTTGGGGAACAGAGAGGCTGCAGGCAGGGAGGTTAGCAAGGAGGCCGATGCAGTAGTCGATTTGGGATGTCCCAAATGCCTGGAACAACAAGCAGACTGTTTGGGTGGAAAGGAAGGTGTGGATTCTAGACACCCGACAGGATTTGGGGAGACTGGACATGGGAGTTGGAAGAGAGAGCGGCGTCAAGGATAGCACCAAGGTTGCAGGTTAAGAGATCTCGAGAGCAAACTTTTCCAGATCAAGTATTTTTCAGACTTCCTTACTGTGAGCAGGAGTCGTTACACTTGATATGGTCCAGCAGCCTGGTGAGGTGAGGGATGGGAGGAGGCCAGAGCGACCTTAAATCGAGACTCTCTCAGCCACAGTGATGTGGAAAGGAGATAGAAACAGAGTAATAAAAATGATGTTGGGCAGCAGAGGAAGCCACAGGATGCAGGGGTAACAGGAGCCCTGATGTAGGGGTGGAAAAGTGGGAAAAAGAAGGAAACCAGAAAGTAGTCACACTAGGAATCTCCACAGAGGAACACGATAGCCATGATGGGAAGAAAATAACCACCATGGAGGAGTCTACATCTTCAGCTGACTCTGCTGTGCCGTGAAATAATCCATTTCACGCCCTAGGCCCGTTTAAGCCATGGAAAATAAATGTTGTCTCTAGCTTTAGAGAACAGGCCACCTGGAATCATGGAGGGGGCACAGATCCCTGCTTCCTTCCTCTTCCCACCTAAACTCTGTCTTCCACCCTCTTATTAAAGTCTCGTGGCAAATCTGTGAGTCCATCATACAGGAGGAGAGGAGAAAGGGGAAAGGGAGGGGAAGCTGTTTTGCTGGGCCCGCGTCCCAGCCCAGGCTCATTTCCCAAAGGCTGGAGGGCAGATCTGTGGCAGCGGGGCTGAGCAGGATGCAGTTACCCCTCTAATTCAGATGGCTTTTATTGCTAAAAGTAGATCAAAATCTAAAAATTGTAGCTCCCTGGATTCAGAGTAATATGGTACAGTTTAAATTGGTAACCAGTAACTGGAAAGAGGGAGGATTCTTATTGAAATAAAGGTAATGTAATGTTCTGTTTTTACTGTGCTAGGGAGAAGCCCAATTTGCCCGGTGGCTGCAGTTCCTCCCTGTTAGTGAGAAAACAAGTAGTTTGGGAGGGGCTGCTAGGCAGGGCCAGCTTCACACAGGGAAATATTTGTCACCCTCCTTTCTGTTCTGTGTATGTCATTACATTATGCTGCTTGTGTGTGCTTCTGATGACATAGTGGGGTGACAATGCGCCGCTCCACCTCCCCCTGCACCCCAAAACCAAGGCCGGTGAGAGTCTTCTCAAGTCCCTATTGATTCAGAGTTACTTCCTATGAGTGGGGGCCACTTTCAAATTTTTCAGCATGACTTCCCTGTGGTTGCCGCAGCTCTGGAGGGGTACCCTCCCGGTTACCACCTGGAAGCCCGCCCTGCCACTCGGAAACCGTTTACTGCATTGCGGCAATCGTGTCTGCACTGTCTAGGCAGCAGTGCACTAAACAGTCTGGAAGTGATTTGGAAGAGATAATGCCTTTTTCGGGGTCTGGTCTACTATCAAGGAGGACCTGTAGGCTCTGGAAGAATTACAAGTGAACACTAAGAAGTTTAAAGACCCCAAAGTAAAAAAAAAAAACCCCAAAAAACCTTGAAGTGAGTTTTTGGGTTGCAACTTCAATGTGCCGAGATCGAACAATAGTATTTTTTCAATCAGTCGGTGGTATTTAGTGGGTGGTTTGTGCGTGCAGAGCACTGTACTAAGCATTTGGGAGAGTACTATACAATAGAATCAGGAGACATTCCCTGCCCACCGGGAGTTTCCCACTGGATTAAGCGCTTGGGGTACAACACAACAGAGTTGGTAGGCGCGATCCTGCTGTCAAGGAGAGTGTACACTCTCATGGGATATTTCTGGATAGTTTCATTGTGACTTTTCATTGTGCTCTTGGCCGTTGTGATTATTTAGCAAATATTGTCCATATCACTAGATGTGGTAAAACTTCATACTGATCTTGCCGACACTGTTTCATGTTCCTTCTTGTAGGTCAATCATAACATACTCTCGCATCGGAGGACGTGTCAAGACGCTTACATTTTGCCAGGGCTCTCATTATTTGGCCATAGCGTCTGACAATGGAGCCATTCAGCTTCTTGGGATCGAGGCCTCCAAGTTACCTAAATCTCCAAAAATACATCCGCTGCAAAGCAGGTATCGGTTTCCAGATTTTAACAACTCCTAAGAGCATTCCCCCCCACCAGGCTTTGTGGCTTCTGGGCATATGAAATGAACAGACTTGCTCTTCCATCTCAAAATCAGTGACATGCACTGTGTCACTCAGTTCTTTTTGCTTCCGATCGTGTCAAGAAATCAGGTGACTGTGAGTCACATGAATTCAGGCTCATTCCAGTTTGGAATAGGCTTGAGTAATTTAACTATCAACAGCATTTTTGATCTGAAAATTGGAAACCACAATCCTGCCTTGGAGGATTAAAAAAAAGCACGTTTTTGATTAAGTAATGTCAGTCTTCTGTCTCCTGGCTATAAACAAAGTGAATGCAATTGATGGGAAGAGGGATTTTTATGCACATATTTTTCCACCCCATGCTAGTTAAGTGAATTCCTCGGGATACGTTTATGGTGCTGTGAAATGGAAAAATCACTCTATAAAAACGTTCTGTGTGCGGGCCTCTGACAGTTATCTCGTTTACTCATCGATTTAGGCTTTTAGACCAGAAGGAGGACGGGTGTGTTGTAGATATACATCACTTCAATTCTGGAGCACAGTCAGTGCTGGCCTATGCCACCGTGAATGGTTCCTTAGTTGGTTGGGACCTCAGGTCTTCAAGTAACGCGTGGACGCTAAAGCACGACTTGAAGTCAGGCCTCATAACGTCATTTGCCGTGGACATCCACCAGTGCTGGCTGTGTATCGGTAAGCTCACTTGGACTTTTCCTGGCTCTCCTTCATTTCAGGAATCAATCAATCAGTAGTATTTGTTGAGAGCTTACTCTGTGCAGAGCACTGTACTAAGTGCTGGGGAGAGGAGAGTAGAATAATTGCCAGACGTGTTCCCTGCCCTTAGCGAGCTTACAGTCTAGAGAATCCACGCCAGACTTCCAGCTAACTCACTCTCAAGTTCCCATCTTGGTAGAATCCCACCGTTGTGCCCAAATCGCATTTTAGCTAATAGCCTCATCACTCCTCCATCAACCTGCATTTACTGGAGTTGCTAATCAGCACTGAAATCGACTCGTATGAAATCCTCTTCCTCTCCCTTTGACCCCCGTCGTCAGGTAGAGGTGGTGAGCTACTAGAGACATGGGAAATAGGGTAGCAAAACTGAGAAATATCAGGACACGGGCCCAGCCCCTGTTCATCAGGAAAGTCCACTACTCGGGCCAGAAACAGTTACGCACTCATGGACGCATGCACACACACTTTCTCTCTCTCCCTCCCTCCCTCCTTACTATGTGTCAAATACTGTCCCGCATGGGGCTCGCAGACTAAGAGAATGTGTATCTATCCCTGTTTTACAGTTGAAGAAACTGAGGCAAAGAGAAGTAAGCAACCTACCCAAGGTCACACGGCAAGCAATTAGTAGATCCAGAAAACCCACGTCCTCTGATTCTCAGGCCCGTGCTTTCCACGAGGCAGTGCCGCTTTCCTGATTGTGGAGTGAATCCAAGGCCAAATCTGGCCATCCCCAAGCTATCAAGTGGAGGCAGAATGAGGTAGAGAGAAGTCGTGGCCAGCAGGGCTAGGGGGACATCTCAAGAAAAGAATGGGAAAGCAAGGCAGCCGTGTGCCTTTACTGTAATCAGGAGCTGATGTTGAAAGGCAACTTCCCAACACTGCGGGTAGAGAGAGAGTCCAGTACTGGCTGAGTGAACAAAGTAGGGACATTTCCGTTTTAACCCGAGAGGCAGCTAAGGTCTGAGGTTTGGAGGGATTTTTACCTGGTCCCACAGTTTGCTGGGGATAGAGCCAGGATTTGAGCTTAGATCTTTTCCTCTCTAATGCTTTGTTCCCTGTCCCCTCAGCATGATCGTTAGCTATTCCCTAACTGCCCTCCATTGCATATCATCTGGATCAGCCATTTGCCATCATCTCCTCGGCCATACTGTTATTTTATGATCACTCCCCGTTCCATTTTCTGAATCGAGGCAATGAAATTAGTAAGACAAAGTCAGCGGCCCCTTTCTTTCCTGCCCCTTCTTGTTTTAGTTAGCTTGTTTCCTTTCTAATCACTCTCCTTGTTCCAGGGTCCTTTCATCCTGCTTTTTAGTTCATGTCCAGTGATCTCGCTGGCTCCCTTCTGCTTCTTTCTAACATGTTTTTTCTCTTTCCCAGACCTTTTAAGACCGTTTGCACTTTGCCCCCTCCATCAAAGGAATTTTAACCTGCTGAAACCTTCTGGGTTTCAAAACTTAACTTTCATGTTGCCTTTTCTTTTTCCGTCTCATGCCTGTAATGGTTCTGTTCATCTGAATTGTCTTAATTTAGAAACAACTCCTAATTTCTTTTGCTCGTTTCCCTTTTGGGTTGCATGCGATACCGAGGAAGTTGTGGTTTAGTAAGATCTTCATGCAGCTTCTACAGGGGAGCACCAGCAGTTAAACGCAGTAGCACTAGATGCCTATCAGAATTCAGGCTCCGTTCATAAGGCACGAGTCCTGCACTGGAGTTATTTCCTTTTATTCATCGGTGTTTTCTTCCCAATCTTTCTCAGCTTTTGCATGAGTCCATTTATGTCTACTGACTCCCCTGTTAGATTGAAAGTTATGTGCAGAGAAGACAGCTTTTACACGTGCTTAGAATGGTGCTCAGTAAAAACACTGCTGATATATTGTAACACCGACTCCCAACCAGAGGAGTTGCAAAACCGCCCGACATACATCCTGACTCCTTCAAATTTAGGAAGTTGGAGCCCTGGCTAGATAAGTTATAGACTCCGTATTCCCAACCGTCAGCTCTCATTATACTAGAAATCCTGAAGCCTTTGGGATTCAGACCTAATCTACCTAGTCTTTTAGACTGTGAGCCCACTGTTGGGTAGGGACTGTCTCTATATGTTGCCAACTTGTACTTCCCAAGCGCTTAGTACAGTGCTCTGCACACAGTAAGCGCTCAATAAATATGATTGATTACCACCAATTTGCTCGTATCACCCCAGTGCTTAGTACAGTATCTGGCACATATTAAGTGCTTAACAAATGCCATTATTATTATTATTACCACACCCTTCTTTGTGGAATTTCCAATAAATGCCCATTCCGATTAGTGAGAAGCGGCCTGGTGTAGTGGAATCAGAAGGTCGTGGGTTCTAATCCCGGCTTCGCCACTTATCTGCTCTCTGACCTTTGGGCAAGTCATCTTCTAGACTGTGAGCCTGCTGTTGGGTAGGGACCATCTCTACATGTTGCCAACTTGTACTTCCCAGGCACTTAGTACAGTGCTCTGCACACAGTAAGCGCTCAATAAATACGATTGAATGAATGAATTTTACTTCTGGACCTCAGTTACCTCTTCTGTAAAATGAGGATGGAGACTGTGAGCCAATGTGGTATTGGGACTTTGTCCAGCCAGATTTGCTTGTATCCACCCCAGTCCATGGTACAGTGCCTGGCACATAGTAAGCACTTAAGTACCTCATTACTGATAAAACGTCATTTAAAATAGACTTTTGGAATGGTTCCGTAACTAATATCCTGCATTTCTTATGCAGTTGGAGCTCCTTTTGATCCTGTCCAAGGAAGTGGAGAGCCAGTGTCTTAAAAAATGACTTCCATCTATCTCTGCAATGCAGCTAGCCTTTCCATTATATTAATTCAAAGCAAGTACCAGGTTTTTGGGAGCGGAGGAATTGTGACTAGCAGAAGGTTCAGTAATCTTTTGTGCTTTTTCCCCGACTTACAAGGAACAAGCAGTGGTACTATGGCCTGTTGGGACATGAGGTTCCAGTTGCCGATTTCCAGCCACTGCCATCCTTCAAGGGCTCGGATCAGACGCCTCCTGATGCATCCTCTGTATCAGTCTTGGGTCATTGCAGGTAAAGTGACACTCTTCCTGTCCAAGAGCTTGGGAACTGGGGGAAAAGTGATTACGTTGCCACCACTTTTGTTTCTTTTCCTTAGGGAACAAATGCTTAATTGTGAAGTAAACTCTTATTTCAGTTTTAATGTAGAACTACTCTGTAGTAGTTTTAGAGCTGCTATATTTGGAATGACCCACAAAGACTTCCCTTGTAGACTTAAGATTATTCTTGATCCTCCCTTCTTTTCTTGCAAAATTGGGTAAAAGTGAATGGATAGGTCAGGTACCTTTGATCTGATTACTACTTTTTCCCAACCAAAAGAAGTAATTGCCAATTAATCGGACAGCTCTTTGGCTGCTTTTCATTAGAATCAGCGGCACTCTACCGACTCGAAGTGTCTGGCCATCTGCACATTAAAGCCATACTTATCCTGGCGATTTTGGACTAATTAGGTAGCATTTCCAGGAAAGAACAAGGGACAGGCAAGCGGTGTTCTATCTCCCGTCGAACCACGTGAACTCAGCCTGCCTTTCCGATACTTCCAGAAAAGTAAAGTGGAGGCTATAATCTCCGTCGGCCCCCCTAAGGGAGGGGAGGGCCCCAATAGAGGTCCCCCTCAATGCTGAGACAAGGTAAAATCTAGTAAAGTGCTGTAAACTCTATGCTGTTCTGACCGAGAGTGGACTCAGTGGATATTTAAAACCACGGGTCCAGGTATCCTTGGTGGTCTGTCCAAGTACTTTCTGGCAGATGTGGTGGCCGTTACGGGAGCCTAGTGGCTCCTGCCACAGCAGCGTTGCTCCCAACTGATCCGATGAGAAGGCCAGGAAAGCACAGCTCCAGAGAGTGGTACAGGAGCCTGCTGTGGGAGTGGTTTGTCTCCCGTGCTCCGCTTCTCGCTGGAACCGTCTCTCACCTCCGAGTCTCCGAATAATCCCCCGTGTGAGTACGGAGGAGGCAGAGGGAGAGAAAAGAGATCATCAGGTGAGACCCTGAGACCACCGCAATTTGATTTCTAAAATAGGTGAAATCCCCGGGATAAAAGAACTGAATAGATTTGTCATTCAGCTCCCAGAAAATGACAATCTCTGAAAGTGCTTATTGAGTTCAAATGGTGGGCAACCACGCTGGAATAAAATGAAATGATACGGGCTAAGTCAACCATGCTGGAATAAACTAAAATGATATGGGCTAAGTCATGCTCAGAGTTGGGGGTTTTGAGGTAGAGGTTTACCTTCTGGCCTGGATAACAAGGTTTTGGGGTCTCTTCTCGGTCTCTCAGTCTTTTTGGCCCAGCGTGACCCTAAAATCGCCAGTTTCCATGATAAATTACCTTCAGTGATGTGCATCATACTAAAGGAAAAAGCAGAGAGGGCCCTAAAGGACTTTGGAATGCACAGCTGCATTGTCTATTCCTCTGCTTAACACACATGGCCCAAATCTAGCTTTTGGTACTAATATGTTAGTGGACAGGTTTTTTTTAAAGCCAAGGAACATTCTGGAATGGTCTAATGCATCCAACCCCTGAGGGAATGTGACTTACCCATCCAGAGTCTCTTTTTTGTCCTTAAGTTGCCTTCAGAGCAAGAGTTCCCAGCCTTTTTGGGCCCTTCCCTCCTCCGTCCAACCGCCGTCTAGCTGGGCGACTTTTCTTTCACCTACAGCCCCGCTACCACCGTGCCAGCCCATTTCTCCAGCAGAGAACTCATGGTCGGAGACCGGCTGTAACGACTTACTGATCGGGAGGGGTGGAATATTAAAAATCGTCTGTCCGTTTTATGCTCGGTCAGTGTCAGTGCAGGAGCATTGAATTACAGAGTTGGAAAGGAGCACCATTACAAAATCTGTTTCCGAATCCGAAGTGCTGACTTGCTCTTTTGGCCGAGCGGTTGCCTGAACGTCTCAGCCAAGTCATCTGCTGTGTGTAATTGTGTTGGCGGTGCTTTCCCTGTAGCTGTTCAAGGCAACAATGAAGTGTCCATGTGGGACATGGAAACCGGTGACAGACGATTCACCCTCTGGGCCAGTAGCGCCCCACCTCTTTCTGAATTACAGGTTTGGCTGCCTTATTCTACTTTACGTTTCTGGTTTTTTGGTGGGGTTTTTTGACTCTAAAACCAGTTATTTCCCCACCTCTCCCCGTATGAGTCCGATGGCCTACTTATGATCTCAACTGGGCTCGTGGGCCACGTTTATTAGAATAAGATGTCGGCAGGGGGGGGGGGGGGGGGGCATTCCATCTTGCGGCTTGCGATTTCCTCATTTCCTTGGAGCTCTGTGGAGGTAATGTGATCTCCTGAAAAGAACAGGGATCGCGTGCTTGAGACTGCAGCTCTGCGCATCTGGCCTGCCCTGTGACCTTGGGCAAGTCACAAAATATCTCCCTGCCCCAGTTTCCTTATCTGAAATGAAGAACGGTGGTTCCTCCCTCTCCCCTCTCATTCTGACCTTAGTAGCCCAATGAAGAACGTAAAAGTTGCTGTGAGAAATAAGTATTATACAGATTTTAATTGTTTTTATAAATATGTGGCTGCCGGTTCAGGAAGCCTGGACAGCATCACCTAAAGTAAAATTGGAATTTCCTTTTAACAAGTAGTCCATCTCTGTCTTGGAGGACTTATTGACCCAGTTTTGCTTTGAGAAGCAGTGCACACAAATGCGGGTGGTCTTTAGCTTTCCATTTAAAGGAAGTTATAGTATAGTGCTCTCTTAATTTCTCCATTTTACCTCGGGACTTTACCAGGGCAGATAAACTAAGATAAGCAGCCAGAGCAGATGGGAGTTGTCTTCCTTTGAATTGTGGTCTCATTTGCAGACTGCCCTGCAGTGAGAATGGAATGAAATGCCTGCAGCACAGAGAGTTCAAACCTATAGGGAAATTAGAAGACAAAGGGAAAACGCGTGCTTGCATATTTTATCTCCCATCTCTGGAGGCAATCAATTTATAATCCGATGTTGCTTAGGGTCAGGTTAACCCATGGCACCAATAATAGTATTCTCCCAAACCAAGTTCCCGGGTTTTGAACTAGCAGCAAGCCTGCAGTGGCAACACTAACCCGCTCCGTTTTACTGTCTCCGGCCAGCCGTCCCCACACAGCGTTCACGGGATATACTGCAGTCCTGCCGATGGGAACCCGATCCTGTTGACGGCAGGCTCCGACATGAAAATAAGGTACGGCTCTTGGGAAGAGGAGGGAGCAAAATTAAAAGTATTTTCCTGAATCTCTTTTGCTGCTCTAACCGAAGGGATTGCATTTTTACTAAGCGCTTAGTACAGTGCTCTGCACACAGTAAGCGCTCAAATATGATTGATTTTTAGATACAGCCTAGCTTTCGGGACGTGCTTGAACTTACGATCGTGGGCCTCACTTTCGACTGAGATCCTTGTCGGCTGGGAACATCTCTACCACCTCTCTTGTTTGCTCCCAAGGGCTTATTCAGTCAGTCGTATTTATTGAGCGCTTACTGTGTGCAGAGCACTGTACTAAGCGCTTGGGAAGTACAAGTTGGCAACATATAGACAACATGTGTGTTGCCAACTTGTACTTCCCAAGCGCTTAGTACAGTACTCTGCACACAGTAAGCGCTCAATAAATATGATTGACTGATATAGAGATGGTCCCTACTCAACAGCGGGCTCACAGTCTAGAAGTGCAGTGCTCTGCAAACAGTAAATGCCCAAGGACCATTGATTGATTTCAGACTCATGATCATAAGGCGTTTGGCAATGTGATGCTTGTCCCAAGCGCTTAGTACAGTGCTCTGCACACAGTAAGCCCTCAATAAATACGATTGAATGAATGTGAGAAATGCAGATTTTTGGACATCTGGTATTCTGCATAGTAGTCTCTTGCTGCAGTCTTTTTTCCACAGTGTTTCTAAGAACTCTCAAAGCTTTTTGATACCCTTTTAGTAATGGGATGGGGAGGAACATATTTCTACATTAAAAATCTAAGACAAGTTGCACACTTATTTTCAGTGATTTTTGGAACTGATCAACTTTTTAAATCCTCTCTTAGATTTTGGGATTTAGCTTACCCTGAGCGATCCTACGTTGTTGCAGGAAATACAGGCTCCCCAACGGTGTCGTACTACAGGAAGATCATTGAAGGCACCGAAGTAGTCCAGGTATAGTATCCGTCGTGCTGTTTTCCTTCAGGTTCTGTAACTAAAGAACTAACAAAATACCTCTCAATCACTGAGGATGCATTTAGGGAAAAAAAATTATCGGGGCTAAAAGCAGGTTGTTTAATGTTTCACATACTGGTTTTTCCTTTGTATTTTCCTTTAGAACCCTCTCTTCCCTTCCCTCTATTCCCCCCCACCAAGAAAAAAATGCCTAGATAGGTGTCTAAAAGGATAAGGTTTATTAGCTTGAAACTCGTCTCCAACCCATTCAGTCACATGTAGAAAAAATTGACATCTCATGGAATTCAAAAGGCAAGAAGAACCAGCTGATTAGGAAGCAACAAAATTCAGCAGGTAAAAAATATCCTCCCTGTACAGTTAGTTCCGCCACAACATGCATTTTGGGTAGAACAGTGCTTTGCACATAGTAAGCGCTTAACAAATGCCATTATTATTATTATTATAGAACATTATTGAGGAATAAGGGACTGTCTGCATACAGTGGCAATAAGGTGCCAGAAGAATTGGTTTTGCACATTGCAAAAGGCGTCAGCTAAGGCTTGGGTTCTGTAATGAGAGTTTCTTCAGGAACACAACGCCCCATGCTAAAGCAGAGTCAGCTGAAAGTGATGGTGGTGGGAGAGGCTTAAGTAAGCCCACAGAAGTCATTTTAATGGGGTTTGGGGAAAGTGGAAGTGGGAATCTGGGGCCAAGAGGAGTTTAACCTCGGCACCCAGAACCACCCGACACTTGGCAAAGGTCTTTAAAATGTTTCCGGAAAGGATAATGGCAAAATGTATTCATTTGTACTTACACAGTTTTCTTTTGTAGCCAGTTCTGCCGTAATGTGTGTTGTCAGTAGGCATCTTGGTGAGGAGACTGTTGGGGAATTAGGGAGCAGTCATCTGACAAGGAAAGCCCCTTGGGCTCCAGGGCACTGAGAAGTACTACAGCGTAGGGCTCTGCAAGAAGACGGCCTCTGCCACAGGGGAAACTCAGTGTAGCTGCACATCTTTCAAGCTCAGGACCTCCATAATCAAAAAGGCGTTTTGCAGTTTCGCAAAATTAGTCTGGCTTCTAGGTTGGTTAAGCTCATAAAAGCATTTTACTTCCCCAAGTGCTTAGAAGTACAGTGCCGTGCACACAGTAGGTAGTGAAGAAAATTCCGTGGATTGAGTGAATACTGTCAATAATGTAACAATAGCATATGAAATATTCCTCTCATCATCCAACCCCTGTCCTCTTGTCTTCCCGGTCACCGAACAGGAAATTCAGAACAAGCAGAAGATCGGGCCCTCGGACGATACCCCACGGAGGGGTCCGGAATCTCTACCCGTTGGCCATCACGACATCATCACCGACGTCGCTACGTTCCAGACCACGCAAGGCTTTATCGTAACTGCTTCTAGAGATGGGATCGTTAAAGTATGGAAATAGAAAAACTGCACTCATTTGTATAGCTGTAATAAGGAAATAAATATTATATTGCATTTTTTTCCTAAAGGCGTAATCCTGTGATATAAAGTCGAAGGCAGTCTCCGTAGGGCTTATCATTTGGTTGACCTACTGACTGAACTCAGTGTATTCTATTATTACTGGACATGCCTTCCGGGGCTCTTCCTCTTTCTTTCTGCTGGAATCACAAGGAAGGTAATAGTTGCTGGGAAGTTTTAGTTCCTAGCTCATGAAGGTAAGGCTCTGGTTCTTGCAATAGTCATGGAATTTTTTTTTTTCCTCTGAGAAGACAGCTGGAATGAGATTCACATTATCATTCATACATTCTGTTAAGCACACTAAGTGGTCCCCCAAAATAAACTCCATTAGAACTCTTTCTTTCAGTGGTATTTTTTGCACGTAATGCTTCCTCCCGAGCAACTTGCTCATGTGGTTCATTGGCTGAGAGCTATAACGCCTGCCCTAACTGCTTTGCTTTTGAAATCGAAGGAGCACATAGCTACAGTTGGAAAAGATCATATCTGATAGTTTTGCTGGATAATTTGTTACCTTACGTTTAAGCCGAGCTTCCGTGTACAACTGGGTAGAAATGCCTATATAGACCAAGGGATTTCCTGACTCAGGTAATCTTAAGGAAACATAAAATGACTACAAGGAAGAAAGCACGTTATGAAGTAAGATGCTTAGGTTGTTTCTCTCTGATATTAATCATTCCCCTACAGCTCAGCGATACATTGCACCTCAGGTGCTAAAATTACCAATTTGATTCTTGACCTGAAAATGAATTTTCTTGAACAAATGAGAACCCATTACCACATCAAGGTTTTAAGAACGACTAACCATATTAAGATCACATTTACTCACAAGAATAATAATGATAATAGGGCATACAATGTGCCAAGCACTGATAAAACCAAGACATCTGTATATGAGAATTGTCTCATTTGGACAAAGCTCTGATTTCCAGGGGCTGCTTTAGGTGTCGATTAGAGCAGAATTGCAAAACTGACAGACAACCCCCACCCTCCGGGCTATCTTCTCTCTGGGTGTAAATCCCACCCAGAGAGCAAATGTCACCAAGGGCCTGATTTAACAACTGGTCCCTAGTGACCTGATGGCAAGAAGCGCAACAGGAATAGATCATGTTTGTCTTTCCCGGATGTCACAAAAATGAAAAAGCAGACCTTAAAGATGCAATATAACATGGAAAAGTACCCATTCATTGCTGTGACATTAGAGAGATCTACCTGATTCGCTCCGTGGTTGTGAGGGAGTTGTGCCTTCATACAGGGAAGAGTTTTAAGGTAGGTCAAGAAGCCAGGTAGCAAAAAGCACCTAAAAATAGTTTCAGGTAGTGTCTGTGGGTATTTAAAAACAGTGTGATGTAGTTAGGAGTAAAGTTGGTGTAGAGAATACAGAATGGAGGGAATGGACAAAATACTGTTCATAATTCTTAGGTACTTACAAATATAATGTGATTTATTTTGCTACTTTATCTTCTTCCCATTTATACCCTTTAAGTATAAGTCCTACATTTTAGAATTTTTATCCATGCATATTTTGATTTCCTCTTTCACCTTCTTCCTGTGGCAAGCTGAGTTCCTTGCTAGGTAAGATGAGGGGTGACACGGAGAGTAGATCTTCCTGATCATCCATTAATACTGTTCATCAAAGTGTAGTTCAGCTCTGGTTTTCAAAATGCAGGAAGTAGTCCACATGAATATTCTTGCTTTCGGCCATTCTGAAAACTCAGATGATAAGATGTCCAGGTTTTGGAGCTGGCTGCAAAAAGGCCCTCACCCACAGGGTCTCCATATGATTAAATTATACTTGTGCTTTCTGCAAGATGAGGTTTGAAGGCAATTTATGCCATTTTGTTTCCAGTTTGAAAGATGCAATGTGAATTTGTGGTTAAAACTTCAATGTTCAAGTCGGCATCGGCTCTGTCTCTTTGCACATACTCTTGGGCGATGCATCTAAGAAACAAGTTTAGCGTTCCGGATGCCAGATTTTCTGAATGCAGATCCATGAGATCCTCGAACAAGTCTACAGAGGGAATAACAATGATAATAATTATAATTACAGTATTTGCTAAGCGCTTACTACGTGCCAAGCACTGTTCTAAGCATTGGGGTAGATACAAGGTAATCAGGTTGTCCCACGTGGGGCTCACAGTCTTCATCCCCATTTTACAGATGAGGTCACCGAGGCCCAGAGAGGAGAAGCAATAAGACACCTTTAGAGTAAGAATCCAGCCATATATCGTGTAATATGAGTAAACGCTAAGTGATTTGAACCATCCCTAATGTATTTTTTAATGTAATTTGGGGCCTTCACTAATTTAAGTTAAGCACCAAGATTAGTAAATATCCCAATCAGGTGCATAGTAATATGCATTGTGAATGTGTGGCTTTCAAAACACAATTAATGCTGTTTGATTGTCCACTTTATGGCTTATCCAGGCCCTTTTCAGTACCTCTCCTCTTGTTCCATTGCCGCTCATATGCTGGGCTGAGAAAAAGTACAAAATTCAACCTCATCCCGTTTGCTACAAATGAGCATCTCTGGAAATAGGTTTGTTGGGGAAGAGGGGCAGTTAGCTTTCACTGTTGGACTTCCAATTTGAAACTGAATTTCAAAGCACATCTGCTAGCTTTAAGAGCTAGCACAACTATATTTGCCTATATTTTCCTGTAATAATAGTAATGGCATTTATTAAGCGCTTACTATGTGCAAAGCACTGTTCTAAGCGCTGGGGAGGTTACAAGGAGGTCAGGTTGACCCACAGGGGGCTCACAGTCTTAATCCCCATTTTACGGATGAGGGAACTGAGGCACAGAGAAATTAAGTGAAATTAACTGTAGGCCGCAGAACCTTCCGTTACCATTGTCGTCCTCACTACAGATGCCCTTTCTGCCCAGAAGACAAACATTTTGGAAATTGGGTTTGGGACAGGTACATTATTCATACGTTGGTTTGTTACTGTTTTCATTTTTCCACTTATTTCCACTTGGCCCTATCCTTCACCCATCTTATGGTTCCCTGACCAGGTAATTTAAGAAACAGGTGGCTGCTTGAATTTGATTGCCTCAGGGACTGATCAGTGCTCTCACTAAATGGCTTCCCAGGAATTTCACTCCGGCTGGCCATCTGTCTCTGAGGTTATTCAACGTCGGATACATTTCCCCTGGCTTTTATCCTGACAAGAACCCGCATCCTCCTGGATTTCTCTAAAGTTCAGAGGTAAGAGAGACAACAACTGCTTTAGCTGTTTCACGTTGTTGCTAAGTCACTGCTGTCAGGTGTGATCCTACTGCTCACATGCATGCCTTGCTCCTGCCAGGCCACAGAGGAGGAACTTTTCCACAACACAAGTAAGGAGAATTAGAGGGTCTGTGTCTGTCGTCTTCTGGGGCAATCAGTTACCACATTTACAGTTACATGACCAGCGGGTTGATAGCCCGAGGGTGCGGTTTCATCTCAAATCTTGCCATCCTACCAGAAGTTTCCACCAAATTGCCAACCCTCATGAGATGCACCAAACGCCCTGAATTTGGACAAATATCCTTAGGCACAATGTGGCGGTGAGGCCACAGCGGGGTTGCCCCAGGACCCTGGAACAGATTCCTCCTCTTATGAATTCAACAGATCAGGCTAGGATCCTTCTGCCTGCTCCTTCCTCTGGGTTCAGCCCTACACGAGGGAGGCTAGAAATACTTGCAGTCCCCCGGAAACACCAGTTTCCCAGTTTTCCAGTTTCCAGGATAATCTGACATTTGCCTTGAGGAGGCATTTGCTGCTGGACAGCTCCCTGCTGTCTGGTGAAAAAAACTTTCTGAATCCAGGGGCATTATGCTACATTTCCAGAGGCTTTGGCAAGACGGAGAAACTCCTCTCCTCCGGCCGATTCCTCGGTATGGGCCGGGGACTGGAGATCGGGAACAACCCCCGGTTCAAGCCCCACAAGACACACTTCTAACCAACACTAATCATTCCAGAATCACAGAATCATTAACTAATTCACTAATCACAGAAGCAGCTGTGGCTTAGTGGAAAGATCATGGGCTTTGGAGTCAGAGGTCATGGGTTCGAATCCCAGCTCTGCCACTTGTCAGCTGTGTGACTTTGGGCAAGTCACGTCACTTCTCTGGGCCTCAGTTCCCTCATCTGTAAAATGGGGACTAAGACTGTGAGCCCCATGTGGGACAACCTGATAACCTTGTATCTTCCCCAGCGCTTAGAACAGTGCTTTGCACATAGTAAGCGCTTAGCAAATACCATCATTATCATTATTCTTATTATTATTATTCCCAGAGGCAGTAATGAATGAGCGGCACCCGCTTCTCCAACCGCTTGCTCGGAGAAATAGGGCCGAGATGCTAGAACTGGAAAAATGGGAACAGCAGAGACAAAGTCACAGCAGCGTACGAAAGACAAGGGGTTGGGGAACAGGAAAACATGCTTCCCTTAGAATCCTGGTGAGCATTCACACCCCCGTGAAGTAGCTGTAGAAAAGTAAGAGTCATTGGAGAGCATCAGGAAGGGGGTTCCCTCACTTACAGGGTGTTTTGTTGTTTTAGAGGGAGCTTCAGGTCGGAGCTGAGTTGAGCACATTTTGTCCTGAAGTGATTCGGTGGGTACTTGTTGATCTCACCTGATGGAAAAACATGGTACGTTTAGTCAACATCTAACCCTAACATCTAATCAGTTGGGGAGCAACCTGGTTAAGTGGATAGAGCACAGGCTTTGGAGTCAGAGGTCATGGGTTCTAATCCCAGCTCCGCCACTTGTCAGCTGTGTGACTTTGGGCAAGTCACTTCTCTGTGCTTCAGTTCCCTCATCTGTAAAATGGGGATTAAGATTGTGAGCCCCACGTGGGACAACCTGATCACCTTGTATCCGCCCAGCGCTTAGAACAGTGCTTTGCACATAGTAAGCACTTAAATACCATTATTATTATTACTATTTTTATTAACCCCACCAACCCCACTGCCAAACTTACTAAATGAATAACATAGCTCATCCCTTATTTCAGCGAGACACAGAGCCTGAGTGGGAAGGGTACACGCAAGTGGAATTTCCACGAGTCGTCTCGTCTTTCCAGGAGGTTTTGCCACAAGGTCGTGAGATCTCTGGGAAACCACAAAGCCCCTTTGGCTTCTCCAGATGGACAATCACATTCACCCCCTTCTAGACTGTGAGCCCACTGTTGGGTAGGGACCATCTCTATATGTTGCCAGCTTGTACTTCCCAAGTGCTTAGTACAGTGCTCTGCACACAGTAAGAGCTCAATAAATACGATTGATTGATTGATTCACCCCCTCCTTTGTCAGCTGGGAAAAGTGGTCAGAGTCTGTTTTCTATGTTATTCTTAATTTCCATTGATAACACCTTGATAACTGTTTTTAAACAATGTATTTCTGGAGATGGTTCAAGAGGGTCACACCTTAGCTCACTTCTCGTTCCACTTTCCTGCTGCTCCTAGTTAGTGATTCTTTACAGTTCCTTCATAATCTCCTTCCCCTTCTACCCTCAGTCCCTACTAAAGCTTCAGTATCTTCCCCAGATTTTCTCTTTGGCAATGACTTCCTCATCCCCCATTTCCACCTTTCTACCCCTCTTCCTCCCTCAGGTACACAGCTACCTAAAAGCAGGATTTCACCCAGAAGACAACTGCAGGCTGTACAGAATAATAATAATAATATTTGTTAAGCATTTACTATGTGCCAAGCACTGTTCTAAGCACTGGGGTAGATACAAGGTCATCAGGTTGTCCCACATGGGGCTCACAGGCTTCATCCCCATTTTACAGATGAGGGAACTGAGGCCCAGAGAAGTGAAGTGACTCACCCAAGGTCACCCAGCAGACGAGTGGCAGAGCCAGGATTAGAACCCATGACCTCTGACTCCCAAGCCCAGGCTCTACATCAGGTTCAGAGCCCCATTTTCCGCCTTACTAAGTTGATATACGTTCGACATGTAACAGACTTTTCACCTAAACTTGACAATCAAAGAAACAGGTGCAGATAGGGACACAAAAATGCCCAAACCCAAGGCAGTTCATTCATTCAATCGTATTTATTGAGCGCTTACTGTGTGCAGAGCACTGTACTAAGCGCTTGGAAAGTACAAGTTTGCAACATATAGAGACGGTTCCTACCCAACAGTGGGCTCATAGTCTAGAAGGGGGAGACAGACAACAAAACTAAACATTTCATTCATTCAGTCATATTTATTGAGCGCTTACTGTGTGCAGAGCACTGTACTAAGCGCTTGGGAAGTACAAGTTGGCAACATAATAATAATAATAATGGCATTTGTTAAGCACTTACTACGTGCAAAGCACTGTTCTAAGCACTGGGGAGGATACAAGATGATCAGGTTGTCCCAGGTGGGGCTCACAGTCTTCATCCCCATTTTACAGATGAGGTCACTGAGGCACAAAGAAGTGAAGTGACTTGCCCAAAGTCACCCTTCTAGACTGTGAGCCCGTTGCTAGGTAGGGACCATTTCTATATGTTGCCGACTTGTACTTCCCCAGCGCTTAGTACAGTGCTCTGCACATAATAAGCGCTCAATAAATACAATTGAATGAATGAAGTGGCGGAGCTTTTAGTCCCTTTTAGACTGTGAGCCCACTGTTGGGTAGGGACTGTCTCTATGTGTTGCCAATTTGTACTTCCCAAGCGCTTAGTACAGTGCTCTGCACATAGTAAGCGCTCAATAAATACGATTGATTGATTGAAGCTGGGATCTGAACCCATGACCTCTGACTCCAAAGCCCGGGCTCTTTCCACTGAGCCACGCTCAATTCACCCGAGGAGAAACAATTTAAAAATCACTCACGTCTGATGGAGTTTATAAAGGATTTAATGAACTTCACACCGTATCCATGGTCGGGCTTGTGAACTCGGCCAAGCTGGAGCAGGTGATGATCCAGGGGGTGGCTGGCTAACTCTTCCAGTTCCGTGGCATTATGGATGGGGCCCAGGGAAAATACAAATATGGCATAGCCCCGACACTTGGCCCTCAGAGACTCGATCTTTAACGCTTCCTTGTCCCGAGGGCTCGTTTCCCCCGCCGATATCACGAAGATGACTTTGTATTTTCGGGGGTTGGGGGTCCTCCTGAAAAGGTTATTCACCGTCCACTGAAGGGCATGGCCGACAAAAACATCTCCGTCCAACGGCCGCACTGATTTTTGGATGTGCCTCTTCATTAGGAGTTTACTGTTGTAGGTGGTGAAGTTGAACTCGGTCTTCACTGGACTCTCCTGAGTGTTGGGTGCGAAACTCGGCGGAGAAAGACCGAGCACCGCTACCCGGTCGCCTGTGGCGGAGGTCAGCGGTTCCGTGGCCACGTCAAAGTTGTCGAACAGGACGCTCAGGAGACCTTTAACTTCCTCAAACTCAGCCCTTCCCGCATTCCGGGAGCCTTCGAAGAGGAGCGCGGCGTCTATGTACGACTGTCCGGGGAAAGGTCTGTCCTGTTCACAAGACGCATCTGGTCTGCATTTGTCTACAAAGAAACAATCGAGCGGGTCGTGAACCCAAAGTACGGATAGGACGGGGCGGGGGGATGTCTTAGACCTTTGAAAATCGCAGAGCGCTGATGTCAAAACATTTGGCTTCTAAATAAGAAACAGAACTATATGCAGAATTAAAACTTAAGCATTTCTGTTAGGATCTAGTGTCTCGGGAGAACGGCGGCGTTAGTGAAGCTTCTCTGGGGGCATGAACAGAGAGGTTGTGATGTCTGACTCCGTGGCTCAGTGGAAAGAGCCCGGGCTTTGGAGTCAGAGGTCACGGGTTCAAATCCCAGCTCCGCCACTTGTCAGCTGTGTGATTTGGGGCAAGTCACTTCACTTCTCTGGGCCTCAGTTCCCTCATCTGTAAAATGGGGATTAAGACTGTGAGCCCCCCGTGGGAAAACCTGATCACCTTGTAAACTCCCCAGTGCTTAGAACAGTGCTTTGCACATAGTAAGCGCTTAATAAATGCCATTATTATTATTATTATTATTATTATTATCCCATCCATACCAAGAACTCAATTTCAACTCTAACTTCTGACCTCTGTCCCTATGGATGGTAACTGTTTGCGCAGAGGACTTGAACAAGAGCCAGCAGATTTAAACAATTCACTCATCATTTTAGGTTAGCAGGAGCACCTGGGAATCCCGAATCCCAAGAGTCAGAATAGAGTCGAGTAGAAATGGAATGCCTTCACACAGCAACAGCAGCCCAGGGCTTCTCCCCATTTAACCACAATGTCTTTGGCAGTAAAATGGTAACACTGGCTAGGATTTCCTCAAACTGGATTCAGTGGCTAAACCCCCAAAGCCTAACTCTAGAAACATGAATAAACTAAGCAATTCTTGTTGAGGAACAGGAAAATATAAAATGCAAACAAAATGGACAAAGAACAAAGAAAATGGGAGTAATTTTAGAAATAGTCAGGATGTGGAAGGGAAACTCACGTTGGGGGCGGTGGACTGTGGGCCCCAAATGTTTCTAGGAATGCAGTGCTAAGCGCCACTGCTCATTTATGGCACAGTGTGACTAGGACTACAGGTCCCTGGAAAGCTTGGAATATAGTCAGCCCACCCTTCCTCCCTCCCTTTCTCTCTTCGTATGTCCGGCCTTGGGCCTCTACGTTCCCCAAGAGACATCTGCCCCTCGAGGTGGCTTCAGTGTGAGAAGCAACATGCCAGCTTTCTAAGATTTTAGCAGAACGGAAACTGTTTGTGAACACGTACACACTTTGTTGAAGACATAGATGAATAAGAAGGTACTCTATTGTGCAGGCCCAGTTACAGGGTTTATCCCTTTAACGTTGTGTCTCTGTTTTAAAACAGTAGGATTCTTTTCAGTGGTACTGGCTAGTTTAATTATGGCTAGTGGCAGCCAGAATTCCTCCCATTTTATGAATCTGTAAGAAGCAAAAGGGCCAGAGCCAAGAAAATTGAGCCAAAATGCATCCCCATATGTGCAAGTTTTTCTAATTCTGCAGCATAATTATGGTTACTGAAATGATGGTAGTAATATATGCAGGGTTGAATTCTCCCAATCAGAAAGAATTGGAGGCATAATCAGCTAAACTATTAATATAGAATGAGAGAGAAAGAGGGCACACAATAGAAAAGGACAGAAGGAATGGTAAAAGCAGAGAAAAAGAGGTAATGAGGATGGGTCAGAAAGCTAGAAGTGGTGTAGACAGGAAGAGAGAGCACATGTTGAATTTTTGCTGGGAAACTAAAAGCACTTTACAGAAATTAAACTCGACTCTTCCGGCACTCCCTAAGAGGCAAGCTCATTTTTGTGGGATTACGTGGGGATAAAACCCTTATACGGCATGGCAATCACCGCTCTCTGTGCTCTATTACTGAGCTTTCATGTCCTCATTTTACAGTAGACGAGCACCAACCTCATCACTTCACAAGGATTAAGGCAAGTAGTGTTATCTGGATTTTAGGAATGAAGGAAAAGGCTTATATCCAGATGGAGCCTCACATGGGCGAGAAACCTGGAGTCCACAGACTGATTTGGTGGCTCAGTGGAAGTGCTGGGAGCTGAAATAGGAGGAGGTTGGAACTTCCCTAGAGTGCAACTTGTAACTGCTCAAAGGGCTATAGGCTGGGGCTGGGCAGGTGACGATTTACCCACTCTGTGCCAGCCCTGGCGTCTGCCCACTGCCAGGGGAACCCACAGACTCTCTGGTGCTGGGGCTGTGTTTTAAGTAACTTACTCAGGGCTACACACATTGCAAATTGATCATAAACTCCTGCTAGACACCGAGGGTGGGAATCTCACCAGCTTACTCTACTGCACTTTTCCGGGCACTTAGTTCAGTGCTCTGGACCCAAGAAATGCTCATTTCTTGATTGAAATCAAGATTCAAATTGATTGGAACAGGAAGGATGCCTTGATTGAGAGAGTATAGGTCCGTGCCCATCATTGCCCTACTCTCTGAGCTGTTAAACAACACAATAGACTGTAAGCTCCTTGTGGGCAGGGATTGTGTCTACAATTCTGTTGTATTCTCACAAGATCTTAGTACAGTGCTCTGCTCTGCACACAGTAAGCACTCAATAAATACCACTGACTGGTTGATCATGCAGGTGAGAAGGAATTAGGCAGGGCCTGTGATTACCAAGAAGCAGCGTGACTTACTGGCGAGAGCACAGGCTTGGGAGTCAGAGGTTGTGGGTTCTAAATCCAGCTCAGCCACTTGACAGCTGTGTGATTTTGGGCAAGTCACTTAACTTCTCTGTGCCTCAGTTGCCTCATCTGTGAGCCCCATGTGGGACAAACTGACTACCTTGTATCTACCCCAGCCCTTAGAACAGTGCTTGGCACATAGAATTTAAATCTTTTTTAAGCGCTTAGTACAGTGATCTGCACACAGTAAGCACTCAATAAATATGATTGATTGATTGAATTCAGGCAACTGAGGATATTTTTCCAGCTCCTGAAGGCAATTACTTGGTAGTATTTAATCAATCTAGACCTTTACTTCTCCAGAATCAGAAGCACCTACTGCTGTGCACTTTTGAACGGGAACCACGTGATTCCTTTCTAAAGTCTTTTAATCACATCACAAGACATCAAATTCATTCATTCAGTCACTGGCCTTTACTTTTTTAATGGTATTTGCTAAGCATTTACTATGTGCTAGGCACTATATTAAGCCCTGCGGTAGACACAAGCTAACCGGGTTGGGCACAATCTTAATCCCCCATTTTATAGATGAGGTAACTGAGGCAGAGAGAAATTAAGTGACTTGCCCAAGGTCACACAGCAGGCAAGTGGCGGAGCCGGGATTAGAACCCAGGTCCTTCTGACTCCTATGCCTGTGCTCTATCCAGTAGGCCTCACTGCTTTCTCACTCTACTGGGTGCTTACTGTGGGCAGAGCACCGTGCTTAGTGCTTGGGATAATGCAATAATTTGAGGAAAGCTGTCGCACTTTGTTGGGCCGCATCGGACCGGAGTGAACGCACTGCTAGTGTTACTTTTATCTTAAAAGAGGCTGAAGGACATACTGAGTGAAAAACTATTCCAAATAGGAACGTTTATGGTGGGTAGTTTACAGAATCCTGCATATGAGCTGCAGCTTTGGGAGACTCGGGGGCTTTTGGGTTCCGTACAAATAGGCTGCCACGGCAAAAAAACCCCATGTACATACTGCAGGATCTATATTTTTAAAATCAAGCAATCGATGGTATTTATTAGGCACTTACTGGGTGCAGAGCTCTGTACTAATTGCTTGGGGAAAAAAACCAATACAACAGAGTTGGTAGACGCAATACCTGTTCACAAGGAGCTTACAGTCTGGAAATGCGATGAGGTGATAAACCGTCCTCTGATGTAACGTGTCCCCCACCTGCCCGCA
This sequence comes from Tachyglossus aculeatus, assembly GCF_015852505.1. Lineage (NCBI taxonomy): Eukaryota > Metazoa > Chordata > Mammalia > Monotremata > Tachyglossidae > Tachyglossus > Tachyglossus aculeatus. Next base: position 34,501,552 of record NC_052067.1, on the reverse strand, counting down.
AGAACTACACACCTCAGAGATTTAATTCAGTGCCACTCAATTTGCTCCGGGTTAGTTTAAAATGCCCAGGGAAATCTTCTCCGGGTGGTTTGTCACCACTGCCAAGCTGTCTCTGCCTGGGCCAAAGAGTAACTCCGTATATATGCGACTCTATGAAAACAACTGGCTTTTAATGGGTCTTACCATAGCAGAATGTGCACCGTTGGAGTCTTTTTAACACGGGCTTGTAATCCGATTCGGGTGGAACAGTTATCACCTGAAATGTGCCAGTATCATCAATCTGTGCAGAACAAAATCAAGAGAGAGTGAGATTAGCAAAAATGATCAGCGTCTGAAATGGAACAGTTCTTTGAGATCCCGGGAAGAGTGGGGTGATAGAAAGAACAAATGTTTTTACGAACCCTTCTTCCAAGGAATTCAGGAAACCCACGTTCCCTCCCCTCCCACCCCCAAAAAGAGAAAGGGAGCAGGGGGCTGTCCCGATCCCTATAGCCTCTCCTCCTCCCCTTCCACCAAAACCCCTTGCCTGCTTGTGAGAGAGCCTGTGTGGCCTCATTGAAATCACACCTGGGCGGGAGGGGAGGCTGCTGGATGCAGATCAGAAATGGTCATTCTACGGTTTTCACAAAGCCCCCTGTTCTTTTCCCATCTGAGGCTTTGTTCCACCACCCTCAGTGGGATCGAGAAAGCTCGCCACCAGACACCACGAAGTTCTGCCGCTCCTGGCCCACACCCGGCTCCACTCCTGAGCCTGCCCACTCACTCTCCCTCCTGCCAGGGTCTTCCCTGGTTTTTGCTCAGAGTCCTTTCCCAGCAGCCGTGCATCTAGTCAGACCCATCCGATTCCCCACTAAACATCCCAACCATGCAAGGTGGTTGGCAGCAGCAGGACGTTTAACATCAGAACCACCGCCTTCCTTCGGCCTGAACGGAGAAGATGGGGGGAGAGAAGGGTGGGGGAGTGGAATGGAGTCGGATAGGAGTGGAAGAAAAAGTGTGTGTATAAGTGTGTAGGGGCGGGCGGGGGGACTGGGTAGAAAAGGAGCTAGAATGTTGATTAGAGGATACGCCTGTAGCGGACAGACGAGGCCTTCTACTTCATCAATCGTATTTATTGAGCGCTTACTATGTGCAGAGCACTGGTATCTACTCCACCTCTAAACATACAGCAATCCACTGACTAAGTAATGACCGCCTCCTTTCCCAGCTGGGTGCCTTATTTTTCTGAATGGATTTCCTAGAGTTACACACCCTATCATTATAGTTGGCACCACGACCACTGGAAATACGCAGAAAACACATGCCTTCGCCACTTTACTCAAAACATTTGATAATCATCAGTTACTTCCCACAACAACTCTGCAAGGATTAGGACAATATGTCACAGGCAAAACCACATTTAGAAAGGGCTGCAGAAAGATGCTTTTGGTGTTTCCAAAAGGACTGAAATTGGGATAATCACTGATTGCCAAAATGGACAGCACTCAGGTCTGGCTACAGCCAGGTTACTAAATATTTGTCTCAAGGGAAGCTACCCTAACTTCTTACAGAGAAGCAGTGCGGCTTAGTGGAAAGAGCACGGGTTTGGGAGGCAGAGGTTGTGGGTTCTAATCCCAGCTCCACCCAGTTGTGTGACTCTGGGCATGTCACTTAACTTCTCTGTGCCCTCAGTTACCTCATCTGTAAAACGGGAATTAAGACTGTGAGCCCACGCGGGACACCCTGATCACCTTGTATCTACCCCAGCGCTTAGAACAGTGTTTGGCACATAGCAATTACTCAACAAATACCATTATTATTACTATTATTACTACTCATTGAGTTTTAAAGTATTCTTCACTTTCTTTTGAGCTTGGAAAGGACGTATGGCTATCAGATCAAATAAGGAGAGTGTGGGAATTATGATTGTGAGGAAAACTAAACTGCATAAATCTGCATAAATCTGAACCACAGAACGTGGAGTTCTGAGGCTCTCCACAGAGAGAACCTCCTCTGAGTCCACAATGTGGAGCCGTTAGAAAATGGCATGGATAGGTGCATTGCTGTCCTTCCTTTCTGAAGAGGGGTCATCTCTTGCAGACTTTCCCCTACTTAAGGGGACTTAGGGGCCACCTGGTTCATTTTCGTCCGCTACCCTACACTACACAATTCCAAGATAATAATAGTAATTGTGGTATTTAAGGGCTGACTCTGTGCCATGCGTTATACTAAGCTCAGGAGTAGATACAAGTTTAGCAGGTTGGACACAGACCCTATTCCACATGGGGGTCACAATCCCCATTCTACAGATGAGATATCTGAGGCACAGAGAAGTAAAGTGACTTGCCCAAGGTTACCCAAGCAAACAAGTGGCAGGATTAGAACCCATGACCTTCTGACTCCCAGATGCATGCTCTATCCACTAAAACCTGCTGCTCATTCTCAGTTACACTCTGCTCTAACTGGTGAATCTGTTTCTTGGATAATCCACCTGTTGCCTCCTTTGCCTGCTCCAAACATTTGATAGATGGCTGACCCACAAACCCTGCTGAAAGGCTCACTTAAGGATAAACCTTGGCTGCGCTCAGGGATTGATCCCATCCAGAGGTGCTCCGAGCCTGCTTTCTGCCACCCCTGTCTTGGCCAGGCAGTCCCACTCCTGACAGCTTCACGCCAAGCTGCTGAGCTCTTGTTGAAGATGGTGCTTTACTGTATCTTAAAATCCCTGATTTATATCCCTAATTCCTAGCTCACGTGTGCTTCCTTTCTGTTCCCCATACAGCCGCTGCTTCTTTTATGGTCCAGCCCAATGGAAAGCATCTGGGAGCCCATGAAATGACCAACGCTAGCCAGATCCATCTGGAGGTTGCGACTGGCTCCGTAAGTTAAGGAGGGATCTGGAAACACAGATTTCAGAAAAAGAGCACACAGGTGGGAGTTGGGATAGGTTAGGTGACCTCTCTAGGTTCCTTCCAGCCCTGGGACTCTACATTCCAACTGGGGTGTCGACAGTTTAGGTTGGTCTGTGCTTCACAGTGACATTCTCAGTGATGTTCTAGCATCAGTGAAGCCACAATCCCACTTGTCTGTGAGGGGTATCGAATGCCTGGTTTGGCCTTAGGACATTTACAAGGGGTTGGAATACCTCCTCATTGCTCTCCTGGGGAATAATATAGACTTTCCCCTGCATAAGGGGACTCAGGGGTCACCTGGTTTGTTTTTGTCATCAATCAATCGTATTTATTGAGCGCTTACTATGTGCAGAGCACTGTACTAAGCGCTTGAGCACTGTACTAAGCGCTTAAGGGCTTAGGGCTTAAGCCCTAAACCACACCCTAAACCACACCATTCCAAGATCATTCAGAGTTAACTCTGCTCTACCTGATGAATCTGTTTCTCTGACACTCAAGCTATTGCCTCCTCTGCCTGCTGCAAACATTTCCTGACGGTAGGACCTCTCCGCCCCTGACTAAAAATCCTCCTCACCTTGGACGCTTTAGATGTCCTCTTCCCCACTGTGCATCAACCTAGTCGTTGAGTTTTTAGACTGTGAGCCCACTGTTGGGTAGGGACTGTCTCTATATGTTGCCAACTTGTACTTCCCAAGCACTTAGTACAGTGCTCTGCACGCAGTAAGCGCTCAATAAATACGATTGATTGATTGATTGAGTTAAGGTGGACTGTGATGAGACCTCAGATGGGGAAGAGGGAGTACTGACCTACAGGGGCCCTTTCCCTCTTTGTTGATTAAGATCAAGTTTCGTGATGTCTTGAACCTGAACTCTAGCCGTTTGGCAAATGGGGTTCTGACTGAGAACTGTGAGAATTAATTTTCCTTCTTGCCTAAGCCTTGAGGGGAGCTGCCGTTAGCCCATTTTACAGAACTGAAAAGAATCACTAATATTAAGGATAACGCTCTTAGAGTAAGTTTTCCCTCTAAGGGCCTCGCAGTCCACTCTGCAAAACTGAAGCTTGAGAAATCCCTAGAAAACAGAGAAGCTAGGTTTGGCAAGTGTTGAAAGGTCTTAAAACTTCTGATCAAAGTTCTGCCTGATCTCAGATGTTAGCAATTATTAGGCAGCCCTTTTCATTTTCATTATTAGATGATTTATCTTTAAAAAAAACTCTTGTGAGTTTACACTACGGCGATATTGGTCACAAACAATTTCCGTATACAGTTATGTTACAAAAAGCCACACTCAAGGGGAAAGTCCACACACAGCTAGTGCAAATGTACTAGCAGTAGAATAGCAGCTGCCAGAGAGATCCCGAGAGTACAATCTGGGGCCAGAGTGAATCTGTGAAGTTTTCTGCCAACAGCCAAATCCCTTTTCAGTGCTGAGTAATGGCCCTGTAACGTACGGCTGTACCATAGCTGGATTTCCAAGAACCCCATTCCCTGTCACCAAGGAATGCTGGCATATTGTCCGACAGTAACGAACAATGCTCCTTTGACGGCTTTGGGGGATGCCTTGCACCTGATGCAAAAAAAATTCTATTATGCTTTCCTCAGCTTTGATGCATCAGGTCTTGGAAAGAAGTATATGAGTTATTGACTATCCCAGGAGTCTTAAAAATGTTGTCCTAAACAAAAACAAGCAATAGATTTTGAAGGCTTGGTGCCATCAGACTTTGCTGTACTGCAAAACAAAAGCCAACGTTTAAGTCTAACTGAAGTTTTCATCAAGGAGGGTTGGGTTTTATGAGAACCCTATAATAACAATTCATAATTGTGGTAATGTGGCAGAGAAGCAGCGTGGCTCAGTGGAAAGAGCATTGGCTTTGGAGTCAGAGGTCATGGGTTCAAATCCCAACTCCACCAATTGTCAGCTGTGTGACTTTGGGCAAGTCACAACTTCCCTGGGCCTCAGTTCCCTCATCTGTTAAATGGGGATTAAGACAGTGAGCCCTCTGTGGGACAACCTGATCACCTTGTAACCTCCCCAGCGCTTAGAACCGTGCTTTGCACATAGTAAGCGCTTAATAAATGCCATTATTATTATTATTTGTTAAGCGCTTACTATGTGCCAAGCACCGTACTAAATTCTGGGGTAGAAAGGAGTGAGAACAGGTTTTGCATCCCCATTTTACAGATGAGGGAACTGAAATACAGACAGGTTAAGTGATTTGCCCGAGGTCACCATAGCAAGCAAGTAGCAGAGGCGGTGTTAGAATCCCGGTCCTCTGACTCCCACGATCTTGCTCTTTCCACTAGGCCTTGCTGCTTCTCTATTATATCAATCAATCAATCAATCGTATTGATTGAGCGCTTACTATGTGCAGAGCACTGTACTAAGCGCTTGGGAAGTACAAATTGGCAACACATAGAGACAGTCCCTACCCAACAGTGGGCTCACAGTCTAAAAGGTGCTTGGTGGGATATCCCAATCAAGCACCAGTGAAGTCCCTCCCCAGGCTGAGGAAATCCCAGAGGGGTCCTGGATGAACTGAGAATTGGTCGAATGAACAAAAACCTGGAGCAAGAACTCAGATATGGCTCTAGGCTTCTGGGATGAGAATCATTTAAAATGAAATGGCTGTTTTCAGAGAAGATGGAAAGCAACTGGCCAGCCCTTTTTAAACAATCTCCCTTTGTCTGCCCTCTTCCCTGCTCTCAGGCTGCCTGGATCCTCGTTTCTGTTGCCTGAAAACTGGCCAGCCTGCGAGCTGTTTCCATCATCACTTAAATACTTCATCGAAGCATTTACCAACCCGGATGCTGCACAAAGTTAGTTCACTGATAAGGGCTTGTCCTCTGGGAGTTTGCAGTCTAACCCAATTCCTCTTGTATTCTCTGCGGTCTACTCTAAGACCTTTGAACACATGAGCCTTTCTGCAGCATCAAAATTTTTAGATCCAAATCAGGGAAATTCCGCCTGATGCTTCTTTTTAAAAAAATTAATATTATATGAGCACAAGGAAACTGGTTGGGACTGGAATAAGCCAGGCTGAGGGTCCCAGCACAAAAAATAAACAGTAAATAAAATAAATAAATAAAAAATAAATATTCTTAGGGTACTGACCGTAAGAATATCTCCAATACGCCGTCTTTGGATGCTCTGCCAGCTAAAGATAAAAGCTGTTTTGAAGACTTTAAAGCCCATAGCTCTTTTCAGAGGTTGGTTTCTCCTCGAGGGAAAACACTAGCAAAATGACCAATTCTCTTACCATGAAGGCCTTTTTGACAGCAGGCATGTTGCTGAAGGCGATCACAACCGGAATGATGTCAAGGGCGCTGAACTCCAGGGTGGCTGTGGTGATCGAGGACAGGTCAGAGGAGGGGCCGTGGCTGAAAACCGTGGTGACCTTCCTCACGAGCGGTCCTCGGAGAGTTCGCTTGAAAACGTTCTTGGCCACAAACCTCATTGCTTTGCCAATTTCCCTGCCATTTGATGAGCTCCCATAAGGGATGGCTTTTATTTCCCTGAGAAGCTGATTCTTGGTAGGGGAGTCTGTCAGGCGGATGTGATGTCTGATATTGGAATCGTAGGAAACGACGGCGACTCTCGTTCCCGCCGGACAGTTGCTTTCCCGGATTTTTGTGTCATTCACAATTGACAGAATCATGTCCTTCATTCGCTCAAATGACTGCTCCGTAACACCCCGGGACAGATCTAGGGCGAAGGCCAGCTCCGTAGGATGCACGGGACATCTGGATTTTTCTAAAAAGGGAAAGAAGTGTGTGATGTGGGGTTGATCTTTTTTTCCATTCTTTTCTATTCATTTTGTGCATGAAGAAATAAGTTCTGAATCTACAAGCTTGGCTCTATCTCTAGATGAAGTTCAACAAAACAAAACCTGTATAAACTAGCCATTTATTTATTAGTCTTTTAAAAGATCAGAAGTATTTGAAACAACAAAATGACAATATAATTTTATATCTCTTCCCTTATTCTTTCAAAGGTGGGCTATGGATGGATTGATCGATATCAGTATCTGTACCTCTGAAGTTCGATTCAACTGACTTGAATCTCTGACTCGGTAGAGAAAGATGGAGAGGAACATGAAAATTAGGAGTTATGCTGTGAAACTCTGGTGAGTTGGAAAAGGGTTGGAAAGGCAAGAAGGAAAATGACACCTAGAAACACAGTGCAGAGGAACTTTTTTTTGCAACCGGAGAAGTTCCAGTGATTCAAAAAACCAATAGTAGAAGAAACGATGATGCAAGAGTAGTTCCAAATGACCCACGTTTTCCTGACATAATTATTGGGTGGGGGGTGGAGGGCTTCCTGAAGGGAGCCAGAGAAAGATGTATCCATGAATTCAGGAGGGGTAGGAGCAGAAACAGGACTGTAAATCATTACCAGGGGACCCATACCAGGTAGAGAGGATGAGACAGGAAGAGCGTAAGTGGGTTGGGGAGATGAGGGGGAATGGTTTATGGTGGGGAAGAAATGGAAAGGAGGGCAGAGAGCAAAGCGGGACAACTGAACAAATGAAGGACCAAATTTGGTCAGGAGACCAAATATACATGGTGGGGGGGCTGTGGGGACCCTACATCTCCATCTAACTCATTCATTCAATCAATTTTATTGAGCACTTATTGTGTGAAGAGCATTGATACAGAGCACTTGGGAAAGTGGGATACAACAATAAACAACTCCAGCCCTGACCTCTCTCCTCTGCAGTCTTGTATTTCCTCCTGCCTTCAGGACATCTCTACTTCGATATCCCACCAACACCTCAAATGTCATTCATTCATTCAATCGTACTTATTGAGCACTTACTGTGTGCAGAACACTGTACTAAGTGCTTGGGAAGGACAAGTTGGCAACATATACAGTCCCTACCCAACAGTGGGCTCACAGTCTAGAAGGGGGAGACAGAGAACAAAACAAAACATATTAACAAAATAAAATAAATATGTACAAATAAAAGAGTAGTAAATACATACAAACATACATACAGGTGCTGTGGGGAGGGGAAGGAGGTAAGGCGGGGGGATGGAGAGGGGGAGGAGGGGGAGAGGAAGGAGGGGGCTCAGTCTGGGAAGGCCTCCTGGAGGAGGTGAGCTCTCAGTAGGGCCTTGAAGGGCCTTCTGTCCAAATCAGAACTCCTCATCTTCCCACCCAAACCCATTTCCCCCTCCGACTTTTCCATCACTGTAAACAGCAACACCCTGTCTCACAAGGGAGGCTGCAATAGCATTAAGTGAGTTAATACTGGTGTTCCTCCTATGGATTAACCAAAATTTTCCTCTTGCAGTGAGTCACACCCACTAGAAGTGGATAAGCAGAGTGAATTTAGAAGTGGGAAGGGAGGAAGAGAAAGAGAAGGGATAAAGGATGGGACTTTAAGACAGAAAGGGAGGGAGAGAGGGGAAAATAAAGAGGGGGAAAAGACCAGAAAAGGAGGAGGAAGTGGGAAAGATAACTCTATTTTACTTGTACATATTTACTATTCTATTTATTTTGTTAATGATGTGCATGTAGCTTTATTGCTATTTATTCTGATGACTTGACACCTGTCCACGTTTTGTTTTGTTGTCTGTCTCCCCCTTCTAGACTGTGAGCCCGTTGTTGGGTAGGGATCGTCTCTATATGTTGCCAATTTGTACTTCCCAAGTGCTTAGTACAGTGCTCTGCACACAGCAGCGCTCAATAAATACGACAATGAATGAATGATCGAAAGAAACATTGAGAGTTCCTAAAATTCAACATTTTGTAACACCAAGTGAATAGCAAGATTAGAGCAAGGAAAATGCCTATAGCTTTAAGAAATTGCTATGCAGCTCAACACATAATCTTTAATTTGAGGCAGGATTGAGCAGCTAGAAAATTGGAGTTCAAACCAATTCCATTTAGCTGCTATTTCTACCTAAAACATCTTTCCAGATGTAGGAAACCACTTCAAAATTTTATGTGAAATCAAATGTGTTCTAATTGGGAGTGTACTCACCTTGTGAAGCGGCTAAAAAAAAGAAAAAAAAAGATTTGGTGTTAATTTTAAAATAGGAGAACAGAGAACTAAAATCATTTGAAAGTCTACAAGCAGCAAAGATGCTCCTCAGCTTGTTTTGAAGGCCAGGTACTACAAGGTTCTTCTGTCAGGTTTACAGGCAGCAGCAGGGTTGGGAGAGTGAACTCAGCATCCTGTTTCATTAAACCACATTTAAAGTCAGAGAAGAAGGAGCAGGACGCTGTGGGAGGGATGACAGGATGGCCAGGAGCCCAAAACACAGGAGTCCTATGTGATGGGGGGAGGGAGGAGTGGGAGGAAGAGGAAGGGGAAGGAGATGCTAATTGAAAGGAACTAGAGGCATCAGACCACCCTGAAATCCATAGATCCATAGATAGGGTTGAAATATTTTTTATAGTTTCACAGAAATACACACAGAGCACTGCAGTGCTTCTAGCCACAACACACTATTCTGTTGTACTAATATAACTCGACTACAGCAACTACTGAACCCAAGAAATATTTATCTCTTGGGGAAGGATTCTGAGTTCACCTCTCGGGTTCCTTGAATAAAAGCTCCTGGATTCAGCTGAAGAGACACCATTCACTGGTGCTCGGCTGCCTGGAATACATGCAGTTACATCTGCCTTGAACCCCCTTTCCTGGGCCACTCTGAATTCCATCCTGCGAGCCGCTACTGGTTGTGACCCCCAAGAACACCACCGTGAATACAACCACCCGGTGGGCTAGTTCACGGCTTGGTACTCACGGCTGTGGTCTCGCACATACTGAAGGAGGCTACAAGACTGTAAAAATCAAAATAAGAGAAGTCAGTACACACAGCGCCCAGGGCTGAAGATGATGGTCTCGCAATAAACGGGCTGGATTCTAGAGCTACGTACAGAAAATGAAGTCCGTCCTTTTGCTCCTTTCACGCCCTAGAAAAACAAGTGTGCAGGTTTTCGGGCTGATGCAGGGCACGCCCCCTCAGCTCCCCACCCCTTAGTCCCCCATCTCCATGCTCTCCCCATCCCAAACCCACCGACCCTCCATCCCCGTGACCCCCAACTCCTCATCCCCCCAGCAAGGCACAAAGACTTTGAATGGTCAGAGATGCACAGACTCAAAGGGTGGAATTGTACTTTCTAACCTCTCAGCGCTGGAGACACAAGAACCTCACAAGAGGGCCCAGAACCCCATGTGAATGGTGTGACTGTGAGAGCTTGCTCTCAGGTGGTTCTTGGGCCCTTCTTGGGGACTTCTGGCAGGGACAGAAGTCAGGAGAGGGTCTGAACCTGCAGCCAAACCCACATCTGGAACAGAGTAACTAGAAAAGCCGGAAAAGGCGAGTGGAAGGCCCCTCTGATAAGCCTCAGAGCAGTGGGAGGGAGCATTAATCTACCCCTTGGAAGTGTTGTACCTAAATGATCAGCCCCTGAGCTAAGAGTGCCAGAAAATGGACCATGTAATGTGTCATCAGAAAAGGGACACAATGTTTTTGTCTGGGCTGTGGGGAAGAAGGAAGAAGTGAAGCCAGCATATCTGAGCTAGCTGTGCCTTGGTGCACTGCATAGTTTAACTTGGCTAAGCAAAGACATGTGTAGAAATGGAATGCATTTGCTGCCTTCCCCAAATTAATACAAAGAATTCCCACCTATAGCCATCTCTCAATTATTTCTGGAAGTTAAGCAGGATAAATGAAATTCTCATATAATCCAGGCCCCTCACTTTAGCTAACAGATTTTAGTCTCCTACTAAATATCCACACCTCCCACACCCAGAGATTCTTGTAGCATCCCAATGGACTGATTTGAGATTTCCTTTACTCTCCCTGACTGAGGCCACCGGTAGTGGTGAAACGACCAATTTTTAGGCCGCAGGTGGGAGAAGTCAGGATAGGAAGTTTCCAGATAACTGAGAGTTGACTGCTTAGGTTTTTCATGTGAACAAGATCTTGAATAGCTGACATCATCCTACCCTACGTCCTGAAGGTCCCACTGTTCCAGGAGATCCTGGCTCCCCAGGTAAACCCACGGAACCCTAGAGACATTGACATAAATTAAAAACCATATGCAGTTACAAATGAATATACGTTATGGTTCAGCTTTGGATTGCAATCTTTGCATTTTTTAAGGTTTACAAAAGAGTAGAAGGATTTGTAGTAGGGCTCAACGATTGCAACACCATACTCTTTTTTTTTTTTTTTTTTTGAGTCTGAGGGATCCCTAGTGTCTTACCTCACTCACGCCACTTTTAAAAGTACACCAGATAAGAAGGAGGAAGTACTTCCTGCAGTTGGCCTGCTATAGTTAAGCAGAGATATTTGGGAAGGGGGGCAAGGGAGAGATGTAGCACATGTAGCACGCTATTCACTACAGTGGGGTTACTTTGGCTTCCTGACAGGCTAAAATTAGCAAGGGTCTCCTCTCCTTGCTCTCTATCCCTCTCTCCCTCCACTTTCAAACCATTAGTCTGCTTCATCACTTAATTGAATTGACACATTAAGAACTTTCTGTGTGCTAAGTCCTGGAATAGATACAAGGTTATGTGATTGGGCAGAGTCCCTCTCCCACATGAGGCTCACAACCTGCATTATCCCCTTTTTACAGAGGACTAAGGCCCTGAGAAGCTAAGTGCCTTGCCTAAGATCACACAGTGAGCTAGCAGAAGAGCCAGGACTTGAACCCAGTTCTTCTGACTCACAGTCCTTCGCTCTTTCCACTAGGTCCACGCTGCGTCACTGAGAGAATGATTTGGCCCAAGGTCTGGGGCCCTTCTGACAGCCCCGAGGAGCCCCTAATGCTAACTGAAAGGAACTAGAGGCATCAGACCACCATGAAATCCGTAGATTTCATAATCTAGAGAAAGACAGGGTTGAAATTTTTTTTTTATAGTTTCACAGAAATACACCACAGAGCAGTGCAATGCTTCTAGCCACAACACACTATTCTACTGTACTAATATAACTTGACTACAGCAACTAGTCTCTGGACCTCAGGGAGGTTCTGGAATCCTTGGAGCAAAGAAGTTATCTCAGCCTGGGGTGTGAGTTAAAGCTAGCCTCCTGGGGAACTCCCTCCCTTCTCAGAAGAACCCTGCTGCTGACACCAGAAGGGCCGGGGCAGCCTGGTGCACCAGCAAAAAGAGAGCCACAAGCAGGGATCATGCCTACTAATTCCCCTGTACTACCTCATACGCTTTGGGCAAGTCACTTAACTTCTTTGTGCCTCGGTGACCTCATCTGTAAAGTGGGGATTAAGACTGTGAGCCCCCGTGGGACAACCTGATCACCTGGTAAGCTCCCCAGCGCTGAGAACAGTGCTTTGCACATAGTAGCGCTTAATAAATGCCATCATTATTATTATGCTTGGTACAGTGCTCGGCCAAAAAGGAAATGCTCAATAAATGCTACCAATTGACTTTGACTGAGAGGTTTTCAGAGCAGATCAGAAGAGAACCCTTACCCGTCCAAGGTTGCCTAGGTTTGGAGTACATTATCTGGGTGGCAATGGATTGCACTCCCAATCCCAAGCAGTACTCCTGGGGGTGTCAGCAGTGCAGAGGTAGGATGCTTTCTACGACGGCCAACGGGCTTCCCCTTACCCCTGCTACAATGTTCTGTTACTCCAACACTCACCTTCTTACTATCCCTTGAGCTCTTGTCTATCTCACTGCCGACCCCTTGCTCACGTCCTCCCTCTGGCCTGGAATTCCCACCCGCTTCATCATCATCAATCGTATTTATTGAGCGCTTACTGTGTGCAGAGCACTGTACTAAGCGCTTGGGAAGTACAAGTTGGCAACATATAGAGACAGTCCCTACCCAGCAGTGGGCTCACAGTCTAAAAGACTAATGGCATTTATGAAGCGCTTACGATGTACAAAGCACTGGGGAGGTCACAAGGGGCTCACAGTCTTCATCCCCATTTTACAGATGAGGTCACTGAGGCCCAGAGAAGTGAAATGACTTCCCCAAAGTCACACAGCTGACAAGTGGTGGAGCCGGGATTTGAACCCATGACCTCTCACTCCAAAGCCCAGGCTCTTTCCAGTGAGCCACGCTTCACATCCAAACACCTTCAAATCACATCTTCTCCAACTAAGCTCAAACTAAGCCCCCCCTCCCATCTCCATTCTGGGTCTCCTCTGCACTCGGATCTGTACCGTTTACTTGATGTTCACTCTTGCCCTCAGCTCCCATTTATTATTATTAAATAATAATAAATTTATTATTTAAAATAAATAACCATAATTTATTTTAATGTCCGTCTCCACTCTAGATTGTAAGTTCCTGGTGGGCAGGGAAAATGTCTACCGATTATTTTATATTTTACTTTCCCAAATGCTAAGTACAGTGCTCTGCACAAAATAAGCACTCAGTAAATACCAATGACTGATTGATTAACCCCCAGTGAGCCTCTGGTTGGTTGCAACCCTGGATTAAGACACAGCTGATGCTGGGTCATTTGGAGTACATTTTACCACACATTTTCAAGACAAAATACTGAACCATCATTCTAAAATTATGGGAGGCATTTCGGAAACCGAAACAGAATCACCCAAATTGGGTTTTAGGCAAAAGTCTGGTTTTAGAGGGAGGCTAACCCTCCCTCTCCATTGTAGTTGTCCAGAGACCTGTAAAAGGCTGGAGAGATGAAAGGCAAACTCTGCCCTGCTAGGATTTGAACTTCTTCAACAGTGGAAGATAACACATCTCAGAAATTGGTAATACACTCTTGGCAAAGAATTGGGCTTTACATTCCATATGTTTAAGTTACGCCCACGTTAAACACATACATACACACTATAAATAACAGGCTCAGTATATACTCCCTGAGTAGTCAAACCTTCCTACAGAATACTATAATGTAAAAAAAACAAAAACAAACCATGAAACAATCACATTAATTACATTTCTCTCAAGACTGACACAACTTGGAATATTAAGATAAAGATTTGGGGGAAATAAACTAGGGACTGACGAGAACTGAATGACTGAAGAGTAGTTCAAGGTGAGAGGCAAATTCAGAAATCTTTCTTGCTCTACCCTGTCCTCCAACGGGCAAATTCAGCTTCTTTACTCAGCTCCCCTGAAGTGAAAATCCTGTCCTTTGAGAGGATGGAGCAAGACCCTCAACTTGAAAATAAGGCACTTACAGTGAGATGAAATGGAGGAAAGGACGGTAGTGGGGGGGGAATACAAATTGCAACAAAAGACCAATGATTCCGACGGTCAAGAAGATAAGAACTTGTTGCTTCCCTGTAATTTGCTTGGATATCGGAAGCATGGCTAACTGTTGTTAGAAACCTACTGTGACATTTAGAGAACCTTTTGATCCTGTGATGACATTTACTTTTCAAGGCTAAACACCTATTTATGAAGCTAGGGAAGCAGTCCAAATATATTTCATCATCATCATCATCAATCGTATTTATTGAGCGCTTACTGTGTGCAGAGCACTGTACTAAGCGCTTGGGAAGTACAAGTTGGCAACCTATAGAGACAGTCCCTACCCAATAGTGGGCTCACAGTCTAAAACGGGGAGACAGAGAGCAAAACCAAACATACCAAGAAAATAAAATAAATAGAATAGATATGTACAAGTAAAATAAATAAATAAATAGAGAAATAAATATGTACAAACATATATACATATATACAGGTGCTGTGGGGAAGGGAAGGAGGTAAGATGGGGGGGATGGAGAGGGGGATGAGGGGGAGAGGAAGGAAGGGGCTCAGTCTGGGAAGGCCTCCTGGAGGAGGTGAGCTCTCAGTAGGGCCTTGAAGGGAGGAAGAGAGCTAGCTTGGTGCATATTTCAGTGCAGATGGTGTCTAACCAGGGTTGCTGTCACCATTTCTCCCAGTCACGACATGAACAGAGCTGTCCCTCAGTGTATGAATCCACACGTGTATGCCCCCTGTCATGTGTGGATGTGGGCACCCATGTCTGGTGCCTGGTTTAAACCATGTCATGGTTTAGCCTGTCTCCCTCTTTGGGGGTGAGGGGAGTCTGTTCCTATCAGTGTATATCCATGTGTGTAAGGGTGTATTCGCACATGTGTATGTGAGTGTAGATGCATTGTGACCTTCTACATGTGTCCATCCATTGGGCAGATGGGCCTAGTTCAATCATGTTCTCACTGGATTCTTGGCCTGGCTGGTGATAAGGCAGGCTAAGCTGCACTACTGTTCATCTGCCCCAGCATGAGGATGTTTGGTGGGCTGAAATTCACTGTGGGGACCAGGCTAGCACTGATGGGGGCCTAGCCACCTCCATTTGACCCCAGGCCCTGCCCCTTCTTTCTCCTTTTGTGTGCAGGGGTGCACAGACCTTGTGGCCTCTTTGCCCTGAAGCAGCCCTGTGCCCTGCCTCCAGATGGGTCCACAGTCAGGGTGGAAGGCAGAAGGAGCGGTCCCCCACTTCTTGTTCATCTGTGCAACCGAGTCAGCAAACTACGGCTTCTGCCCCACGAGCCTAAGCAGGCAGTTTCATTATAAAAATTCTCCACTTTGAACATAACGTTCTGAAAATACTCAGGTTGTCCTGGAGGGCAAAAGACAACCAAAATGACTTCTAAATGCATCAGCAAAAACTCCCCACCAAAGGAAATGGGATTTTATGAAGGTAATTTATAAAACGTAGGTGGTAGGAAGGCAGCTTACCGTTCTTCCTTCATATCCCTTTGGGCCAGGCTCCCCTGGAATGCCAACATCACCAGCTTTCCCCTAATTAGGTGTGTTCAAAGAGAAGATGTCATCATTTAGGGAATGAATGTTGCAATTTATTTTTGCAGTCAGGCATCTTATTTTAAAGCATATCTAAGGGCACTCGGTCCAATTTCAATAAGCTAAGAGGCTTTAATGTGCATTTTTATTCATGAAAGATGTACTTCCATAAACCCAGAAAGCTTAGAGAAAATAAAGTTTGTCACCAAAAAACTTCAGCAACTACCCAGGCCTAAAGGAGATGGTTAAATTAAACAGAAAAGAAAATGTGATTAGCAGGAATTCAAAAGCCTTTAAATGTTCCTCATTCCTCTATAAAAAGGAAAGAAGTTCAAAATAAAGAAAATGCCAAGTAAACCTAAAGAATCAAACCAAAAGGACTTCTTTGGTCTCTCTAACCTACTATAGGAGGTTTCCAACTGAAGAAATGTGTGTTGATTTGATAAATCAAGTGTTCACAAAAATAGGTTTCTCCTGTGTAGCTGGTAGTCAAATGAATGAAGGCAATACACTTTTCTACTGGCCCAGCATACATTGCAAGATTTAGACAAGTACTTTGATGACACTTCCCAAGAACTGAAAAGGAGTTAATATGAATTATATACTACCTTTGGTCCACTGTCTCCTGGGAATCCTTCTTTTCCCTGAAATATGCAAGTAAGAGATGAAATTGATACACACACGACATATGTACAGCTTTATTGAGTTGGCATTGATCTTTCTGAATCCCAGTAAGCAGTGAGCCTATCAGTATAACCATGGAGACTGCACTTCGGTGTTTCAAAAGCAAATGGTAATTAACAGATAAGCCTAATGGGCAGGCTTCAACAAAATGTCATGAGGATGGGCAAAAAGATGATTATTGCACGTGTGGCCCAACCACAATGCCACAGCTGGCATTCCCCGGGGTAGGGCACCTTTTGACACTGTGGCAAGCATACAGTAGTGGTTGAATTTGCTGCCAGCCAGAATAAAGACCATTAGGGAGCCTGTACAATCTCAACTTGGGCATTCTTGTAGTCTGTACTACAGTGAACCCATTGATTAAAAAAATAAAATGGTGACTAACAAGAAACACTTCAGAAAGCCTGGAGATACTCCCACTCTTGACAGGACAAAAATTATTAAGACTAGATCAGGGGAAAAATAACAAGAAACAAATCCATATCAGGCTCAGTAATGCTGATCCCACCATTTAAGGATGCTAAAATTAAGCATTTAAGAGGCGGAAATATGAGTCCCTCTTTAAAGCAAAGGTCCATATTGAAGAGAAAAATCTGGGATGCTAGAGAGTACATCCGTACCCATAAGCTTAGATGTCAAGGAAAGCAGCCATCACACTATTCCTTCAAATGTCTTTGTTGGAGAAAGACACCATGGATGGGAAGGAATTAAATTGTTCTAAAAATATGATTCTACCTGTAGTCTTATAAACAACCCTCCCGCTCCTCCCCACCACCCTACACACCCCTGCCCAAGGAACTTTACTTTGAAAATTTCAAACTTTAGCTCAACCTCTTCCACAATCTCTCTTACCAAGAAATACCTTGAAAATATTTCTGTTTAAACTAATTGCTTTCATTTTTGCTCTAAATGATGCCAAAGTACATCAAAATGAGGAAAGAGGTTTCCAGTTGGCTTGTAAATAGAAATTTACCTTTGATCCTTTCTTTCCAACTCCACCATATCCCACGTTGCCATCTTCTCCCTATGACAACACATTTAAAACATGCTTATTTTACATGCAGGATTGCTTTTGGCAAGACTGTTATTAAAAAAAAAAAAAGACTGGTCAATAAAGCCTCTCTCCCACCGGCAGGAGCTTTCAATGCATCCATTTTAGCCAACTCCTGCAACCATTCTTTGCTCAAATCAAGTTCTTCACAAGTTTAGGACTTTGGCAGTTACTACATTGGCAGGTCGCCAACAGGATTCCTCAAGGTAGAAACAGAATAGGTATAAAAATTCAAACCCGCATTCCTCGTTGACCAGGCAACCCACGGCCTCCTCTCTCTCCAGACTCCCCAGGCTCTCCCTGTTAAAACAGAATAAAAAGACATCAGATCGGTGAACAAATCCCCTGTTGGCACTCTGTTCCAGAACAGAAACCAGAAATAATCCTACATGGAAGTGTAGAACTGACTGTGGGAATGGAAAGAGAACGACTGTCTTGTACGCTGAACAGAAATTATTATTCCCTAGCTTCCGAAGATACATTATAAATTATCTTCAGTAATCCATCCCTCGGATAACTAGCCAAAAAGGCTCAGGTACACTTGAGAAAATGACTCGATATGACTGAAATGGTGAGATCATCCTTGTTTAAAGAAAAAGAAAAGCCTCTTTTCATCGCCAACTTCAACTGGTGACTTCAAAGATAAGCAAAACAAGTATTTATCCTTTGGGTTGGAACTGTGCCTAGCTATCCAGTAGCTTTAGACTTGACAATTTAGTAGAATTTGTGTAATGCTAGCACAACTAAAAGACCTTGGTGGCCTGCTGAAAGACATAACATGTGTTTAGCTCGTAAATTAAGTGCTTAGTGCAATGTTCTCCGCCCTCTAGACTTTTAGCTCATTGTTGGGAGGGAATGTGTCTGTTATATTGTTATCATTGTACTTTCCAAAGCTCTTAGTACAGTGATCTGCACATAAATAAAAATGAAAGTGCTCAATAAAAGTGATTGATTGATGTTTTGCACACAGGAAGAGCTCATTTTATCACTGACTGATAAATTGCCTACAGAATATGTTGTTTATTTGGGACAAACTTTAGTTTAAAATGACAAAAGAATGGTAGAATCAATGATTTTTGACAGACCAAATAAAATCAGGCTCATTTAATAATAATAATAATGATGGTATTTGTTCAGCGCTTACTATGTGCCAAGCACTGTTCTAAGCACTGTGGTAGTTACAAGGTAATTAGCTTGTTCCACATGGGGCTCACAGTCTTAATATCCATTTTATCTTAATTCCCATTTTACAGAGGAGGTAACTGAGGCACAGAGAAGTTAAGTGACCTGCCCCAATTCACACAGCTGACAAGTGTGTGAAGAACTAGAGAAGCAGCGTGGTTCAGTGGAAAGAGCACAGGCTTTGGAGTCAGAGGTCATGGGTTCAAATCCCAGCTCCGCCACTTGCCAGCTGTGTGACTCTGGGCAAGTCACTTAACTTGGCTGGGCCTCAGTTACCTCATCTGTCAAATGGGGATTAAGACTGTGAGCCTCCCGTGGGACAATCTGATCACCTTGTAACCTCCCCAGCGCTTAGAACAGTGCTTTGCACACAGTAAGCGCTTGATAAATGCCATTTAAAAAAAAGTGGAAGAGCTGGCATTAGAACCCATGACCTCTGACTCCCAAGCCTGTGCTCTTTTCACTAAGCCACGCTAATATCAGGGGGATTGATTGATCTTGGTATTTTTTTAGTGCAATTGTGCATGGGAGGACCAGAAAGCATCAGGATGATACTATGCAGGGAGGGATATTTTCCCCGGTACGATTAGGTCCTCATGAGACCCTCCCTGATTCCCAGGGAGACAAGCCCGATAGACACCTGCTACCCGAGGGTGCTGGCTGCCCATCCACCTTGAGGACTCCCAGGGTGGAAATGGGGTGGAGAGGCAGATCTGGAGACTGGAAAAGCCCAAAAAGTGATCTGTCAGAATGCTGAATTCAGCTCCCTCAGATTGGACTCTGAGGCAGGACCTTGCCTGGATGCTGCAATCCCTCCTGGTGTTGGCTTGGCCACTGAGGCTACAGTAACCTAAGAAAACTCTGGTCAAGATCAATTTTTCCACTAGAAAAGTCCTTTCAAAAACGACTAGCACCTCCATGCAGGTGAAGCCCTAGGTCTCTCAGCAGGGGACAGAGTATTAGCCTAGCAATATTGTGGTGGGCTACAAACAGCCAAAAGGCATCCTTGTGTCCCACTATCCTGGAGATCTGTTTTAGAGCAGATGGGTGATGGGCCACAAAGTGAATGTCATACGGGTCTGGTCCTGGAGATGAGTCTCATCCTGCAGATGAGGGAACTGAGGAACAGAGAACTTAACTGACTTGCCCAAGGTCACCCAGCAGATTAGGGAAGCAATGTGGCCTAGTGGATGGAGTGAGGGCCTAGGAGTCAAAGGATCTGGGTTCTAATCCCAGATCTGCCACTTGCCTGTTGTGAGATCTTGGGCAAGTCACTTAGGTTCTCTGTGCCTCGGTTCTCTCATCTGCAAAATGGGGATTCAGTACCTGCCCTCCCTCCCACTTAGAATATGAGCCCCAAATGAGACCTGATTATCAGGTCCTCTGTCTCCCAGGCTGCCAC
Source organism: Tachyglossus aculeatus (assembly GCF_015852505.1). NCBI lineage: Eukaryota > Metazoa > Chordata > Mammalia > Monotremata > Tachyglossidae > Tachyglossus > Tachyglossus aculeatus. Next base: position 34,481,629 of record NC_052067.1, on the reverse strand, counting down.
GATTTCCACTAGGCCACACTGGCATGGATGAGACTGGACCTGAAGGCCAAGATGGTCCACCACTGACTTAATAGGCCCGAGATTACTGTTGGGACCAAAGTCTCGGGATCCTCTTCAATCTAATTCCACATCCCAGAGACATCTCTGGCTTCCTGCAAACCCTCCCCACCTCTGTTAGGCCAGTGTGCTTTGGGATGGCAGGTATTTCTGCTTTTGATAACAGTAAATGGCTGCTACAGTTACAACCTTATGGTCGTTGTAACAGAAGAAGAAACAGTCAGTCACAATCAACACTGGGAATCTCACACAATAGGATCCAGAACCTGGCGTGATGAAACATCTTGGATAAATTGGGGGTTGCAAAGGGATGAGGTAGTGGGTTAAAAATTCAGGAGTTCCCAGAATTATAACCGATGAGACTTACTTTATTTCCTCGGGGTCCTAAGCTTCCAGGACTCCCTTTGGCACCCACTGGCCCTGAGGGACCCTGAAATGAAAGCCAAAGATGTCAATATTAGAGCAGAACATGGAGAAACTCTCTCAAAACTTTGGCCTTCTGCCCTTCTGAATGAAAATGAACCACAGCTGGAGAAAGAATTAGGACAACTTTAATCCCTCTCTGGAAAGGGCATCGTTGCTGTTGTGAAAGGAAGAGTGCATAAGTTAAAGAAATTGAAAGCTTCTTCATGCCACCAGTTATGTTAACTATCAGGTTTCCCCATAGTTTCCCTGCTTCAGTGAGCTAACGGGGTGATTGTCTTCTAAGCCTAAGACAAACTCCAGAAACTAAAACATGCCTTAGCCTTTCAAGTTATTGGTCTTTTGGAACGCAAGCTTAATCTAAATGAATTAAAAATAGCACGAGTTATCAAACTCAGTTCAGAGTTCAGGCAAATGTCTTTGTTAATAAAAGTTGAAATCTTATTTTCCCTTTGTGATCTCAGCAGGCAGGAAAGCAACATTCTATTTTGACTAAGTTTGTGAAAATAACAATGGTAAATAGCTGTAACACCAATGAATTAGAATCCTTTCCATGTTCTTTTTTCCATAGTTGTTTTACTCCAAAATTAAATACAGACATCGATCTGTTAGTGCCATACATTTTTAAAGGGTCCAGTCCTTCCCTGGGAGTTAGAAACATGATGAATCTGCTTCCACTCCTAATACTGATATATTCCAGTTTGGCATTTATAGTCTCATTTTTGGTTTTATTTAGAATATTCCTTAAAAACTGGAATGTTTCATAAAGTGAAAATATTCTAAACAAAAGTTACTATGGAAAACTTTACAAGGGCCTCAAATTATTTGAGTGCAAGAAAAGCAATTTAAATGATTCAATTTTCTCCTGAAAAAAAATAGGATCTCTAGCCCTAAATGCTGACAACCATCGTTTATTCCTTAATCTTACATGAACACAGATTAACCTGTAATACTTGGTTATTTTGAAGGTGGATTTAAGGGCCAAAGATGGACAAATTAGAGACAATGAGGCAGTAACTATTTTTGCTGGATGATAACCGGATAGATTCATTTTAGACCTCTCAAGGGTCTTAATGAGAGGATAAATGATAGGAAAACCACAAAGAGGTAGCCCTGCCCATAAAACGCATAACTGGTCTGTTTAAGAACCAGGCTTATTAATTACCTGCTTCAGAGACACAGAGCTATGGTAGTAGATGACGGAATTAAAACAATAAACCAGCCCTTGAAAGATGCTCCTCGCTGCATGAAGTTGTGGAGTTCATCTGAAGATGAGCCACAAAACACAACGATCCTTATTTAGTTTGACGGCCAGAAAAAAAGCCGGTCAAAAACTAAGCCAGGAAAAAGTTCCTGCACTGCTCTAAGCAGCCAAGTGTGGGGAAGGCAGAAATTCCCAGGAAGATGTTTTGAAGTTTTCCAGCATCATCTGTAGCTGGCACGGGGGTTGAGCCTGCCATGATCCCTCCATTCCCAATGACCAAGGTCACCAATTAGGAAGTAACTTGTTTGCGCAGAGGTGGCCCCTGTTTCACAGTTTCTACCTGTACAACCTCCAGCCCACCTCATTTTGTGTTCAAATCTCTGGCCATTCCATTTCACACTGAAGGGTGACTCTGGAACAAGTTCCACACTTATCACACACTCTTCTCCTCAGCACCAGAGGACACGTTATGGAAATACTGGCTTAATTTGCAGCAGGGGAGATTCAGATTAGATAGGGGAAACATGGAATTGATTTTTGGAAGAGGCTCTGAGGTCGGCAGCAATGTGGTCTGGTGGAAAGAGCATGAATCAGAGGATCTGGGTTCTAATCCAGAAGCAGCGTGGCTCAGTGGAAAGATCGCGGGCTTTGGAGTCAGAGGTCGTGGGTTCAAATCCCAGCTCCGCCAATTGTCAGCTGTGTGACTTTGGGCAAGTCACTTAACTTCTCTGGGCCTCAGTTATCTCATCTGTAAAATGGGGATGAAGACTGTGAGCCCCCGTGGGACAACCTGATCACCTTGTAACCTCCCCAGCGCTTAGAACAGTGCTTTGCACATAGTAAGCACTTTATAAATGCCATTATTATTATTAATCCCAGTTTCACCATATGCCTGCTGTGCCACTTAACTTTTCTGTGCCTCAGTTACCTCTTCTGTAAAATGGGGACAATACCTGATGTCCGTCTTATTTATATTATGAGCCCGGTTTGGGGCAGGGACTGTGTCTGACCTTATTATCTTGTATCTACCCCTGAGCTTAGTACAGTGCTTGACACCCAGTTAAGTGTTTAACAAATACCACAATGATTATCAGTCATCATCATTATTATTATTATTAGGAGAGACTCTCATCTATCTGGCAAAGTTTAGTGCAGTCCTCCCCCAAGGCTGGAGGAGGGCCAAGAGCCAAGTTTCTTTCCAGCCCACTGCCTCAATGAACAGGCTCCAATTTTCAAAGGCTTCTGAGTAATTTCCAAAACTAGGCTTACCCTGTATACCCTGACAACTGAAATCTCGCTATTGTGAAATCTCCATTCCCAAGGGATCTTCAAGAAAAGAATAGAGCATCATCTGTCCTAGCAGATTTAGTCAATCATCAGCCTGAAGGCACGAGGCTGGACTGAGTGATTTCTTAAAGTGCCTTTCGGTTTTAGGATATCATGATCCCACTTTGTCACTGCATGATTTATAACAAACATTTTCCAGGTTTTCATTTAGGATCTTCTAGCAAAAATCGGTAGCTGTATGTTTTATGGCTAGTATCTGAATAGCACCAGTAAGTCTCAAATGCACACATTTCCCATAAATCTGATGCCATTAAGACTGAGCAGGCCCAAACCTCTGGGATTAAGAATGCATTCACAGAAAATAACTGATTAGAAATTTGAACGAGGGCCAAGTGAGACTTGCAGAAGTTTTCTGAGAGAAAGAGGAAAATTCTCCTTTCCTAAGTGTTATAAGGGAGGGGAACCAGTGGTAGGGAAGAAGAGGAACTTGATTGCAGGAATGGCAAGTGGTAGATGAAGGGAATTTGATCACACCCATCAGCTATCTCCCTTACCTTCCTGCTCCTCTCCAAACTCCTCACATGGTTTGAATGTACCTACTGTCTTCTTTCCTCCCAACCAACTCCCTCCTTGACCCACTCCAATCAAGGGCTTGCCCACTTCACTCCACTGAGCGTGTGCTCTTCCAAGTCATCAGTGGTCTCCTCATAGCTAAGGCCAATGGATGGACCCTTCTCTGTCCCAATCTTTCTTGATTTCTTGGCTGCCTTCAACCCTGTTGATCTCTCCTCCAACACGGAAATGCTGTTTGCTTCTGTGACCACTCCTCTCCTGTCTCAGCAACCTCAACTGTGAGTTCCCCAAATGGCTCTGTTCTGGGTTCTTCATTTCTCTCACTCTACACTCATTCTCTCAGGGAGCTTTCATTTGCTTGCATTGTCACCTTTATGCAGATGATTTCCAAATCTACTTCACTTACTGCAACCTCTCTCTTGCTTTACAATCTCACATGAATGACACAAAACTCATCTTCCCACCTTCTAACTTTCCCTCCTCAGTCAGTAACATCATTCTCCCCATCTCAAAAGCCCAGACGTTCGTAGTCACCTTCTACTATTCATTGTCTTTCAGTTTTCCTGTTCAGTACAACACGATTTTGCCTGTTTCTCATCCACTTTTCTGAATCTGCCTCTTCCTGGCCCTGAAAATGGACAGCACCCTGGCTCAAGCTCTCATCACCTCCTCACTAGTCTGTTAGCCTCTCCCAATCAATCAATGGTATTTATTGAGCACTTATGTGCAGAGCACAGTACTAAGTGCTTAGGAAGTCACAATATAACAGAATTACCAGTCATAATGAGTTAACAGTCTACAAGGGGAGACAGGTATTAATATGAATAATTTATAATAGATAACAAAGATATGTACATAAGTGCTCCCCTCTTTACTGTATACTACACATTGTTTTCCTTATTTTTTTCCCTTGTTTTTATGGTATTTAAGCACTTACATGTGCCAGGCACTGTTCTAAAAGCTAGGGTAGATATAAGAGAAGCAGTGTGGCTTAGTGGAGAGAACACAGGCATCAGAGTCAGAAGGACCTGGGTTCTAATCACAGCTCCACCACTTGTCTGCTGTGTGACCTTGGGAAAGTCACTTCACTTTTCTGTGCTTCAGTCCCCTCATCTGTAAAACAGAGATTAAGGTCACACAGCAGATGAGTGGCAGAACCGAGATTAGAACCGAGGTCCTTCTCCAGGCCTGTGCTCTTTCCACTAGAACACACTGCTTCTCTTGAAATGTCATTCAGCTCACATCTCTCCAACATCTCTGATGATTACCTTCCTCCCTCTGCATCGAACAAAAATTCCACACAATTGGCTTCAGAGTTCTCCATCAGCTTTACCTTCTACTTTCCTCAATGTTATCGCCTGGGCTCACACCCTCAACTCTATTCCAGCCCAACCTCTAATGGTATCTTGTTGTCAGTTCTCCTACCATCTCCTATTCATGCCATTTCCCCTACCTGGAACTTCCTCCCCTTTCATACATTTCAGGCACAGCTCTGCTCTGCCCATCTTCAAAGCCCTCCTGAAATCCCATCTCCTCCAGGAATCATTCCCCAATTAATTTTCATCACATGTAAGCCTCAGAGCTACCCTAAGCTCTTATAATAATAACGATGGCATTTTTTAAGCACTTACTATGCGCAAAGCACTGTTCTAAGCGCTGGGGGGGATACAAGGTGGTCAGGTTGTCCCAGGTGGGGCTCACAGTCTTAATCCCCATTTTACAGGTGAGGTAACCGAGGCTCATAGAAGTTAAGTGACTTGCCCAAGGTCACACAGCAGACATGTGGCGGAGCTGGGATTAGAACCCATGACTTCTGACTCCCAAGCCCGTGCTCTTCCACAATCAGACTCAGCAATTATTTGTTCAGTTATTCTTCCCACGGAACAATAGTTTTGTTTCTTCAAATCCTCCTATCATCCAAAAGTAATTTTGTATAATCAACTGTGACTACAGAATGAGGGCTTACATTAGAATAGAAGTGAAATATACATGGCTTCTATCACAACAGATGAAATTCAAGAAGATTGTTAAAGACAAATGAAGTCTTATGACACATTCCAGATTTCTTAAAAGTAACACGAAGTGAACTACTGTATTTTACTTTTTTCTTTGACCTTTCTCTGGCATCATTGATGGTATGGCTCCCAAAGTTATTCTATCTGCTTAACCAGAACTAGAACCCAATTCTCCTGATTACAATAGCCTTGTTCTTTCCACCAACAGGGCTGCTTTCACCGCACTCTCCCAAGCACTATCCATAATAGGCACTCAATAAATGCTACTGATTAATTAAAATTTTGAGGAGCTGCAAAGTGTTATAGATGCCTTCCATGCTTTGCAACAAAAAGTAATTTTCAACAAGCTCATAGTCATAAAAAACAACAATGATAACATTTTTTGGCCTCCATTTCAGAGAGCAGTTTCAGTCCTCTTAACAATGCAATGGCATTTTGAGGCCCAGCATCCATCATTCCTGGACACAGAGAATCCTACATGTTTGACCCTGAATCTCTGTACCGTACTTCAAGAAAAATAAGTCTGAAAGTCTCTGTTGTGTATCCAGATAAACTTAAGAGGAAGAAAGATGCTTTTTCCATGGACTCTGATGATGCCAAGAGCTGAATGATTTATAACTGTAATCAAACAGCCCAAGCAAGATGAAAGAAAATGCATTAAGATGCCCTGCAGGGAAACTAGACTATGTTCCTCATAACAATTCCTTTAATAATAGTTCTGGACAATAGAGCAAGGAAATTAAGGAATTGTTGAGCTTCACTTAACCCACCCCAAGGAACTTATCTTTTGACCTAAAATGAGATAATTACATTGGATGCACTTTGTCAAGCATTTATCCTTTTCTTAACTTGTTAGGGTGCCAGCTAGTTTCTCATTATTCAGCTTGCAAAGCACGAGAGTGTAAAATGCTTCAGTTAATTTAGATTAATAGTCAAGTGGCTAATAAAGTTGGCAATTTTCTGAAGAACTCCATAATTATAATTGAGGATTAAACCACAAACCACAACAGATTAAGAAAAAAATGTGAGGAGAAATTTAGTGCTGAATTTCATATACTTTCCCATGTGATTATAAGAGATATAATAGCACTGAGACATTTCCTTCGCATGACAGGACAGAAGATAACGGACTTCCCCACTCCCTGGTGTCAGTGGAAGGCTTGATATGTAACAGTACGTGCATTCTGCTTGGCATACTAGCCTTGGGCTGCATTGGTGCCACTGTAACATATATCCAAACCCACGGTGCCATTTCCACTTAGGGTGGGCTATTTGGAAGGCCTGGCCACCCCCACTGCCCAAGGTGGGCACCAAATCTCAAGGTCAGTTATGTACATGTTTCCACTCAAACCACTCAAAACCCACAGGGAATGTGCCTACCAACTCTGTTATACTGTACTTTCCTAAGTGCACAGAGTAAGCCATCAATAAATATAATTGACTGGGAAGATACTGTAGGATTTCCTGGATCAAAAAGCAAAAAACAAAAACACCCACATCAGCATCACTGATATGTTCTGAGCAACATTCTGTGCTGAACCCTCTGTGGGAAATTAAAAAGAATAAGTCACTGCCCTCGGAGATTTTATAATTTCCTAAGGCTAGGACAAACATCTTCCTCCTCCTCGTCTCCCCTCCACACAAAAGAAAAAGGCAGGAACCTGCTGTTGGAAAAGCTATGGGCAAGAACCATGGGCACGATATTGCTGGTGGAGATGTTAATGATGATGATGATGAAGGAGGTTTCTTTCAGGAATGACAGATGAGTTTTGGTTTTGAGATCAAAACCCTGCTCGGAGGAATTGATTCTAGTTCTAGTGGCACAGTTCCCCAGCTACCTTTCTGCGTACTCACTGGAGCATAGAGTGCAACGACTGAGTAGGCAGACAGGAGGACAACATCGGGTGAAGTGCACAATAAGGGCTTTTTAAATACAGAACCCATTTACTGCCCAAGGTGGACAGGCCCAGCAGGAGTCCAGAAAAATATCTGGCCAATGTGGGTGGCAAAGTGCACCAAGGCAACACCTGTTGGGTCCTGGAGTTACGGCACGGCATCGTCACTATGCTGCGGTTGGGGGCATAGACCCAGAGTATAAATAACAAGAAACAAATGCATCAGATTACAGAGTTAGACCTGAGTGATAAAGGCAAGCGCTGTGTTCCCACATACCTGCTGACCTTTGTTTCCAAGGTTTCCTCTTTCTCCCTTCACCCCAGAAACTCCTTTAGGGCCCTAGAAAGTACAATATAGTATATTAGCATATTAAATGATGCCAAAAAGAGAAACGACTCCAATAACCTGAACATAGCCAAAATGGAAAACTTATGTTCTTAGACACTGATGGAAATTCAGTGGAGTAGAACTGATGTGCCACAGATCAACCTCTCTTTCTCCTTATACTTGTGGGACAAAGATTCCATTAATGCAGTGTCACACATACGGACAGATAACATGCAAGCCAGCATGGTGAGAGAATTGGGTATTCTCTGTCTAATAATGATGCTTGTCTCTCAGATAAGCCAAACCTAGACAGGGAATAGTGACCCACTCTGAGTCTCAATAATGGAAAATTAGGTGGCTTTGGATAATGATACTGCTTGTTTCTGGTGACTTGGGGCTAGGGAATCCCCCGACATGCTGCTTTTCAATCCCACAGCCCCATAGTATTTATTCTTGATTAGATGTTTTTCATCTGGTAAGTCATCACTTACCACTGAAGTGATGGTAAGTGAAAACACATCAAACACTGAAAACACATACAAGTTCAAGGGGAAGGATTTTTATTGGGGGAATTCCTCTGATGGAGGTCAAAACTCTTCTCAGCAGCTCAAAGATATTTCATCCACTTCAAAAGAATAGAAAAAAATAGTATGGCGACTTTCATTTTCTTTAACAATAAAACCAAAAACCTAGATAGAGGACAAGTTTTGAAAAATGGCAGCCCGGTTGACGGTCCTTCTCATTTCTCCAAAATTACAGGTAGTTTCCGGGGGGCAGGGGGGGAAGAAAAAAAAATCTATGTTCATTGTTCCTTAGGCTTTTCCCCTGCATCTCTCACGTTCCCATTGAATTCTAGCCTGTGCTTTTACTGCAACCTCCTTTATCTAGAGGGGTGAGTTTTGCCCTCTTTGGAGCATAATATAATAACCCTGTACTTTCCCCTGTGTAAAGACAGAACCGCTCTATACAACTTTTCCAAGATCAGAATTAAAGGGAAGTTGGAGTTCTGGCAGAGAAGCCTGAGGCATGCAGCCAGGACATTACTGGGCTCTTGGACAGTGCCTTCCTGCAGCAGAGTCCAGGCCCCTAATCCCACTAGGCAAATTCCTGACAATTCCCACATACTGGGTTCAAAATTTCCCTTGGCCTCAGCCCTAACCGGAACAACTGTTTAGATTTGAGAGCACAGCTGTTAGTGTACCTGCCTCTCACCTTTAATTCCTCAGGTTACCAAGAAATTTGCTTTATGTCGTAGATACTTCACCTCACTGAACAATTTAACCCAAGGAGTCATCTTCAGTGGGCCTAGACCCAAAGAAGGAACAGAAAAGATTCTGCAAATCAAGAAAGGGGAGTAACTCACGAGCTCAATCCACCCATGGTGATTGTTGGTGAGAAGCGCTAGGGGACAGATTGTAGGTTTCTTGATTGGCTTTGATTTTTCAATTCTCCCTCTCCCAAATTTTCATAATTGTTCTCTGAAATTTAGTACTCACCTGGGGTCCTTTTAATCCTCGTGCTCCTTTCTGACCATCCAAGCCACGAGCTCCTATTCCTCCCTGTGGCAAGAAAGAATCCCATAATTAGATCATTTCCTGATGCAGGAATTAGGAAGTCCACACTCCACTGTTTTATCATTATTACATGTATTGGTTATTCAGGTTTTTGAACTTTAATGACTTTCCCCTCGTAATAATTTGAAATGTACAACTCCGTGTATGAATGGTCCTTTACTAGCATTTTCATGCACTTAATAAGAGAGAAATGAACCAATTGTACCTGTGGACCTGCATGACCTCTCCGTCCACTAAGAGCCTAAAGTGGAAAAAAAATAACACGGAATCCATCAACTCAACCAAAAACATTTCTTGGGATTAACTGATATTAGCAGTGCTCATTTCTCATTGTTTTCAGACAACAATGGTTCCTTCTAGACTGTGAGCCCATTGTTGGGTAGGGACTGTCTCTGTTGCTGAATTGTACTTTCCAAGTGCTTAGTACAGTGCTCTGCAGACAGTGAGCACTCAATAAATACGACTGAATGAAATAAAACTAAAACACTCCATGCATATGATATTCTAACATATTCTGCACTGGGAAAGCAAACTCCAGCAGCTTTCAAGCCCAGATAGGGTGGTGTTTCAGCAGCTTTCAAGTCCAGATAGGGTAGTGTAGATTGTGAGCCTTTATGCCTCTTTTACATTTTTTGCTTTTTCAATCCCACTCCGTCACTCTCCACAAGTGCCGCTTGCACAGTTACCCTTCAGATCAGGGAGAGGGGGGTGATAGGAAAAAAAATCAACTCTCAGAAAGAACATCCTTACTTGAAGCATTAGGGCTAGCCAGATGGGGAGTCAATATCACAGTACTGGGCGAGGTGGAACAGCCTGCTGAAAGGTGGCTCACCCATATTGGGGTGCTGGATGTACCTGGTTTTGCCGAGGTCTCTCCTCATCACAGCAGCGGGTTTCTGGTAGAGGTTTTACAGTCACACTATTGCTAGAAACAATCCTTCCCAATCTGCCCCGAGGACGTAACGATTGTCTGGGTCCCTGCAATGCACCTTAGAACTGCTGCCCTTACTTGCATGCACCTCACTTTGATGCTGCTACCATTCTCCAGCTCTGGCCCACTTAGTTGTGTGGAAGACACTGTATTTTCTTTGTGGCTGTTGCTTTTCATGAACACAGTGTGAATGGCTCGCAAGAGAATCCTGGGCAGAGATTTGGACTCTCCTTGGCCCATCGCCATTATTTCTTCCACTGCCAATTCTTATTTCTGCCACTGCTGCTCCCATACTACAACGCAGCCTGCAAACCTCATGCCTCAACTGCCAACCTACTCACTGTACCTCGATCTCATCTATCTCGCCATTGCCCTCTCGCCCACGTCCTGCCTCGGGCCTGGAACGTCCTCCCTCTTCTCATCAGACAATTACTCTCCTCAGCTTCAAAACCCTATTGAAGGCACATCTCCAAGAGTCCAAAAGTCCTGCCTTCCCTAAGCCCTCATTTTCTCTTTACCCATTCCCTCTGGACTGCCCTAATTTGCTCCCCTTATTCACCTCTCCCTCTGGCCTTCAGCACTTACGTACATAGCTGTAATTTATATAAATGTCTGTCTTCCCGTCTAGAATGTGAGCTCACTGTAGGAAGGGAATGGGTCTACCTACTCTGCTGTTCTGTACTCTCCCAAGCGCTTAGTACAGTGCTCTGCACACAGTAAGTGCTCAATAAATATGATTGATTAATTATGCAAAAATGAGGCCTGGCAGTTCTGAGCAGGGAGCATCAAGATGCGAGCAATCCTGCAGGGAGGTCACAAAGAAGGGCCCATCAGAATTTACCACCACCTACTAAATAATCAGAATTGCTCAAAAGAGGCAAAAATAACTCGCTTAAGTTTCATCCCCTTTCATTTCCTCTGTCTTTCAACGGTGGTATGAGCAGTAAAATAGTAAAGTGGCAGCCAGAGGGAAGTGTGAAGAAGCTAGGACCAGGCTAACCTTAAATGTAAAATCATTTACTAAACCTTAAATGTGAAATAATTCACTAAACATCAACAGTCTGAGCGTTATTTTGGACCCAAAAATATTCAAAGTGTTATTTCCTGTTAAATATACATACTGGGCACAATCTTAAATGTGACTATACTGTCCACCTCTGAAAAGTGACTGAACCCTTCAAGGTAGTAGGGCATTATTTGGTACATTACTACTTTCTGAGCACCCAAAAATATCCAACCGAATTAAACTACCTGCACACTGAGACAGTTGTTTCTCAGCATTCTGACTGCTCTTGCATCATCCTACTGACCTCATAAATTCAGGTTAGAGCAAGTGGCATTATCCTTATTTTAATGGATTAGAAAAAACACATCTGCGCCTTCCTATGACTACCCATTCATTCATTCAATCGTATTTATTGAGTGCTTACTGTGTGCAGAGCACTGTACTAAGCACCTGGGAAGTACAAGTTGGCAACATATAGAGACGGTCCCTACCCAACAATGGGCTCACAGTCTAGAAGGGGGGAGACGTACAACAAAACATGTGGACAGGTGTCAAGTCGTCAGAACAAATAGAATTAAAGCTAAATGCACATCATTAACAAAATAAATAGAATAGTAAATAGGTACAAGTAAAATAAGTAGAGTAATAAATCTGTATAAATATATATACAGGTGCTGTGGGGAGGGGAAGGAGGTAGGGATGGGGAGGAGGAGAGGAAAAAGGGGGCTCAGTCTGGGAAGGCCTCTTGGAGGAGGTGAGCTCTCAGTAGGGCTTTGACTGGAGGAAGAGAGCTAGCCTGGTGGATGTGTGGAGGGAGGGCATTCCAGGCCAGGGGGAGGATGTGGGTCGTCCTCCCTACCCAAAAAGTCAGTGGTTGAAACAAGACAAAAATCTAGGCCTTCACAGCTTCTCTCATCCAGCAAACTAACAGTGGCTACTACCCTTAAAAGACTATCCTTTCCACACTTCTCCACAGCCACATAGTCAGCCCTGCATATTTTCGTAGGAACAATTCTATACCATTTTGATGAGAAGAGAAGGGGTCCTGTAGGATTTCAGTTGGGCCAGAGCTGCTTCCAGGTACTTTCTGTGTGAGAATCTTCTGTTTCCCCAGTCCTCCCTTCCTTGCCTCGACTCCTTCATCACATACACCAACAAAACAGCCAAACACTAACAGTGCCTTGCCATGACTTTCAAACCCCCAATATGTGAGGGGGAGATTTGGATGATGAAAAAAACTGCTCAGGAAGCCGGTATTATATTTAAAAGGGATCCATTTTAAGCAATACTCACTAAGATTACTTACCCTCTTTTAGAATGATCTAATATCTGCAACTTTGGCATTTCATTCTCCCCAAACCAAGCTGGCTATTGTCAGTTAATGTTTTTTTAAATTGAGAGCATTAGTCACACTCTTCAGGGCAGAAAAGCATTGGTTAATGCAATAATGTGTCCTCAGCAGCATTTAGCGTTATCATAATAATAATGATAATATTTGTTAAGTGCTTTCTATGTGCCAGGCACTGAACTAAGCTCTGGGTGGATGCAAGCAAATTGGGTTGGACACAGTCCCTGTCCCACATGGGGCTCATACTCTCAATCCCCATTTTGCAGATGAGGTCACTGAGGCCCAGTGAAATGAAGTGACTTGTCCAAGGTCACACAGTAGACAATACAGTGCTCTTTTCGTTGACTATCTTGTTATATGTTAAGCCTGCACCCTGTACTGTCTTCCATTTACTTAGTCGCACCAATAAGACGACTATACATTCAAGGCAAAACAAGATGCCTTTCTGATGGGCAGCAAGGCCAATTAATTCCACTATTCTCTTCTGGTTGAAAAATGCTGAAGTGAAATTGGTTTGCATTTCTTTCCCCTTGTGTTAACTCTTATTTTTCAGTTTTGAGGGAGGAAGTGGATCTGGCATGGAAGACTAAGAAACAGACTGAGAATGCTAAAGAATGCTGCAATATTTCCAAGCAACAAAGAAAAAAAGAAAGAAAAAAAAAAAAGAACAAATCCCATATGGAATCCACAGCTAAATACCCAAAATTCAAGCACTTCTTATACACGCCTCATTAATAATATTTTATCCTACAGAACGTCGGGTTTTTGCTTTTCTCTTTAACAACTTCCATACTTGGAATATGAATTCATCTGAAAACACATTCCTTGCAGAAGGAACTTCAGCTCCATCTCTATGTGGGAGACCAGATTATCTCATAATACCGAGGGCTACGATTTGCTCTCAGACACTCACAAAGAACATCTACTGCTAAAGTCAAGCTTCAGAGGGTAGAGTATGGTATGAATATTGGCGGGGCGGGGGAGGTGGGGAGCAACACCCACTTCAAGCCTCAGAGGCCAGAATTCCATTTTTTCCTCAATATTTATCTTGCTTCTGTTCCAAACTGATTAAATTCTACTGCAACACCCTTCCAGCATGGGCTCTGAAGAGTATGCCAAGCTCAGAGAAAACTTCTTAGAGCTTGCCAACATCATTTAATACGGACCCAGCGAACAATCAAGATATTTTGAGAATTATATCCACTCTCTCAGACGAAGCCAGTGATTCTCAATTTTTTCATTTTGTACCACCATAAATGCTTCCAACACTTTGAGCCCAAATACTTCCCACCAACTTTTCATCAAAGAGAAAAACAAAACAAATCCATACCACACAGATCATGGTTTAGGGAACAATTCCCTTTTGGTCTCCCAGACCATAGTGTTAGACCACAGTTTTAGACTGTGAGCCCACTGCTGGGTAGGGACTGTCTCTATATGTTGCCAATTTGTACTTCCCAAGTGCTTAAGTACAGTGCTCTGCACACAGTAAGCGCTCAATAAATATGATTGATGATGATGATGATGTTAGGAAGGGGAGTTAAGGAAAGAGCCTAGAAGGAGGGCAACTAAAACCACTTGGGGATGGTCTCTGGAAAAAAGAAAAAAAAAAAACAGTCTGAGATTCTGGAAAACCATAATGGGTGAGAAAAGGATGGCTCAGAATTGTTGCTTTTCAAATCTCAAAACTCGGACTAGGAGGTGCTTTGAAGACAGAGTGGGCAAGACGATACTTCTTTACATAGTTAAGTGTAAATCAGTAAAATCCATTTCTACACTGAGTGGTGCAAGCAAGAAAATATGAATATGCTCAAAGGGCTGTGGCTAAATCCCTAGGGGTGGGTCTTCAGTGGGTTCCTTGCGGGTGGAATTAAGACCCAACCCCCTTGAGAAGGGTGTAGCTAAATTCAAAGATGATAGACCCATAATGGGTAAGGAGGGGAAAATGTAGACTGCTTGAAGGTGCACCATGTGAATGGATGCTAAGAAGGACAGCCATCTAGCTCACTGTCCTTAGTATGGCCCCAGAAGATTCTTGGACTGACACCACACGGCTCTTCTCGGGTCTGTAATTCAGTTCCCTGCAAGTTATATAAATAACCCTCCTGAAAGGCTAGTCAGAGCTCTGCATTCCCAGATTCCCTCCAAATTCCTATCCAACTTCTCTAGATAGCCCAACCTCTAGTTCGAGACACAGGGTTAAAACTAAATGCATCTGCTTTAGCAGAAGCTGTGCGGCCTAGTGGAAAGAGTAATCGAACATGGGTTCTAATCCTGGCTCTGCCACTTGTTTGCTGGGTGAACTTGGGCAAATCATTTAACTTTTCTGTGCCTCAGTTCCCTCATCTGCAAAATGGGGATTCAATAACTGTTCTCCCTCCTACTTAGGTTGTATGCCCCATGTGGGACCTGATTATTTTGTATTTATCATTATGCTTAGTATAGTGCTTGGCACATAGTAAGCACTTACTGAATGCTACAATTATTATTATTATTACTACTACTAATATTACACCACGATAATATCATTAACACAGCAAAGAAGCAGCAAGGCCTGGAGGAAAGACCACAGGATTGGGAGTCAGAGGACCTGGGTTTTAATCCTGCCAATTACCTGCTGTGTGACCTTTGGCAAGTCATGTGACTTTCCTATGCCATAGTTTCCTCATCTGTAAAATGGGGATTAAATCTATTCTCTCTACTACATTGACTGTGAGCACCACAGGGACAGGGACCACGTCCAGCCTGATTAACTTGTATCTACTCCGGCACTGATAACAGCATTGGAATCACAGTGAGCACTCAAACATAACAATAACAAAAATAATGATAACAACAACAACACAGGTCAGAACCATATTTGATCTAATTGTAGAGGAGTTCTTACATGGTTTCCTCTGGAGCCTGGTATTCCTGGTTCTCCTGGTTGACCTCTTGTACCCTATCAAAAACAAAACAAAAAAAGAGTTGTGCATTCATTCATTCATTTGATTGTATTTATTAAGTGCAAAGCACTATACTAAGCACCTGGGAGAGTACAATAACAGACACATTCCCTGCCCACAACGAGCTTACAGTCTAGAGTGCATTAAAGTGACACCAAATTCTTTACTCTTTCCTGTCAAAATATAAATATGCAGCACACCAAGATGGCAAGTGGGTATGTGCCAACATAAATTATTTATTTATTTTATTAGTATGTTTGGTTTTGTTCTCTGTCTCCCCCTTTTAGACTGTGAGCCCACTGTTGGGTAGGGACTGTCTCTATATGTTGCCAACTTGTACTTCCCAAGCGCTTAGTACAGTGCTCTGCACACAGTAAGCGCTCAAATACGACTGATGATGATAAATTATTTTCTTTTTTGTTTTTTCCTCCAGCTGATAGAGCTCAATTCCCCATACGTGGAAAAGAGAACCAGAGGGGTAGAAAAACGACTGAATGACTTCATCCAGTTTTTGTTGCCGTCCAATGTCTTTCTTTACACAGTACAGCACATTTCAATCAAATTGGTTCCTTTTTCAGGAGATATTTCTTGTTGATGAACTGTGGTAGGTGTCAGTCAAAATGTTATCATTTTTTGGTTTCTGTCATGTGGGTTACGTGTCAGTCATCCAGGACTTGGTCCCTTTGGCTAAACCAGTGTGTCACTCACAGTGTCTTATCCAAGAGAGCAGAGAAGATGCTTTACCTGCCTTCTATCCTTATTCACGCAGGGCTATCATTTCTAAGGAAACCCTCGAGGTCAACTCACAAAAGAAGATAAGGAAATGGAAGCCGGCCCAAGTTGGTCATCATTTAAGATTTTTACAAAGGTAAATAAACTCCATAACTGCAAACCCTACTGCCAATCTTCAATAATAATCCATCCAATCATTCACTGAATTTTTATGACTGGCTGCACCTTACTCCCCGGAATTCCTTTATTGACAAGAAACACTACTCTCAGGGTTGACGGCAATATAGTGCAGTCCCAAAATTGTGCAGCTGAATAATAATGATGGCATTTGTGAAGTGCTTACTATGTGCCACGCGCTGTTCTAAGCGCTGCGGTAGATACAAGGTCATCAGGTTGTCCCACGTGGGGCTCACAGTCTTCATCCCCATTTTACAGATGGGGTAACCGAGGCCCAGAGAAGTGAAGTGACTTGCCCGAAGTCACACAGCAGACAAGTGGGGGAGCCGGGATTAGAAACCCCAACTTCTGACTCCCAAGCCCGGGCTCTTTCCACTAAGCCACACTGCTTCTCTGAACTGCCCCTTCCTCTTCAGTCCTGCCACTGATGCACGTTTGGGTCCCAGTCTCCCGGTGGATATAAGGCATTTTGGGTTCCCTGGGCCAGCCGGAGTTGTGGGGAGCTCCAGGAGTCCACAAGGGTCTCCCTGTGCAGGACGGCTTCTGGTGGTCCTGGTGCCCTCCCACCCCAAATTCATTCAATCGTATTTACTGAGCCCTTACTGTGTGCAGAGCACTGTACTAAGCACTTGGGAAGTACAAGTCGGCAACATATAGAGACCATCCCTACCCCACAGCGGGCTCACAGTCTAGAAGGGGGAGAAAGACAACAAAACATGTAGCCAGGCGTCAGAACAAATAGAATTATAGCTATAGGCACATCATTAACAAAATAAACAGAAAAGTAAATCTGTACAAGTAAAATAGAGTAATAAATCTGTACAAATATATACAAGTGCTGTGGGGAGGGGAAGAGGTAGGGCGGGGGGTTGGGGGAAGGAGAGGAAAAAGGGGGCTCAGTCTGGGAAGGCCTCCTGGAGGAGGTGAGCTCTCAGTAGGGTTTTGAAGGGAGAAAGAGAGCTAGTTCGGCGGATGTGTGGAGGGAGGGCATTCCAGGCCAGTGGAAGGACGTGGGCTGGCGGTCGACGGCGGGACTGGCGAGAATGAGGCACAGTGAGGAGGTTAGTGGCAGAGGAGCGGAGGGTAATGGCATCTGCATATTTACTCAAGTCTCTTCTTAACAAGGCTCATTTAACATGCTCTGCCAACTGTATGCCATGTGACCATAGGCAAGTCATTTCACTTTTCTGTGCCTCAGTTTCCCAGTTCTGCCACCTGTCTGCTGTGTGACCTTGGGCAAGCCATTTAACTTCTCCAGGCCTCAGTTACCATATCTGTAAAATGAGAATTAAGACTGCTGAGCCCCACGTGGGACAACCTGATTACCTTGTATCTACCCCAGTGTTTAGAACAGTGCTTGGCACACAGTAAGTGCTTAACATATACCATTATTATTATTATTATTATTATTATTTTCCCATTCAATACCCGTTTGCCCTCCTACTTAGACTTTGAGCCCTTTGGGGGACAGGGTAGCGACCGTCTCTATATGTTGCTGACTTGGAGTTCCCAAGCGCTTAGTACAGTGCTCTGCACACAGTAAACGCTCAATAAATACGATTGAATGAATGAATGACTGTCTCTCTCTCCATTGCTGACTTGTGCTTTGTCCTTCCCAAGCACTTAGTACAGTGCTCTGCACACAGTAAGCGCTCAATAAATACGATTGAAGGAGTGAATGAATGACTGTCTCTCCATTGCCGACTTGTGCTTTGTCCTTCCCAAGAGCTTAGTACAGTGCTCTGCACACAGTAAGCGCTCAATACGATTGAAGGAATGAATGAATGGCCGTCTCTCTCTGTCCGTTGCCGACTTGTGTTTTGTCCTTCCCAAGCGCTTAGTACAGTGCTCTGCAAACAGTAAGCACTCAATAAATACGATTGAAGGAAGGAAGGAAGGACTATGTCCAATCTAATTAACTTGCATCTACCCCAATATTTAGAACAGTACTTGACACAAAGTGCTTAAAAAATACCATCTTAAAAAAACGTTCTTCTATCTGCAAATTATTTAAGTGCCTATCTCCCCATCTAGATTGCAAGCTCTTTGAAGGCAGAAGTCACTCCTGTTAACTCTCCTGTAGTCACTTAAATTCTAAATAGTGTTCTGAACACAGTAAGCGCTCAATAAATACTACTGATTGACTGATAAACCTTTCAAGCAGCCCTGATCTCCTATCACCCCCCATACTCCATTGAAGAGATACTTGTGTCCAGGTTACAAATGGAGCAACTGAGGGAAAGAATGGTACAGAAGCTTCATAAATTCAGAGTTGGAGCGAGGAACAAAAACCAACTATCTTGTTTCCAAGGAAGTAAGATATACTAGAACATGGTGCCCCTGCGATGACTGTTGACCTTCTAGTTCTAAGCAATTCTGTCTCCTATTCCAAATTTCATTTCTCTTAAGCTCATATTTAAATGACGCAGTTGTTACCCAGCCAAATTTCAAAGACAGAGTCCTGCTTACTTGTGTTCCCCTTTCTCCTTTAGAGCCTTGGGGTCCCTTGACATCACTGTCCAATCCAGGATTACCCTGAGAAAAGAGCAAGGCGTTTTAGGGAATTATCAGTCACTTTCATTTCTTTCAGGGCATATCGTTATATGCTTTCTCCTTCATAATTACCACGTAGTTAAAACCCTCGGAAAGGAAGTCAGCAGTAAGAGACCCATGCACTTAGGAGCCGCCATAGAGAAAAACGGACAGTTTGAAGAGGTTTGCTTGCTTGGAGAGAGCTCCATAAAGCAAGCATATTTTCCCTCCAGTACCCACTAGCTCTTTCAGCCTTTTTGAATCTTCAGTGGATGAGTGAGAACCGTGCAGAGTTTATTTTCATGAGTTCCAGCCCAACAAAGTTTTACTTAGTAATGTGACATACTAACTTACTAATGGCAGTCCAAGAGCTGGAAACAGTCCATGCAGCTGCCGAAAGGCTCCCCACTTCAAACCAGAGACCACTTGACCCCACATCTCAATGAACACCTTATAATTAGCCAGTGAGAACCATCCTGGAGAATGTTCTATGGAGGAAGTCTTTTGAGTTCTAGGGCAGGAAGAGCCTCAAATTCAATCTGTTCATGTTATTATTCTATCATTTAAGCCCAGGAAGCACAAAGTAGATTTCCAGTCTCACAGAACAATCCTTAGATATAAGTTTGGGAATAACCTTTGTCAAACTAATTACATTATGTTTGGATGAAGGATTTTTTTTTGTCCCATCCGCATCAAGCCTTCTTTGAACGGGTTGCCCTATTTCTGCAAGGTTATTGCTTGGGATTGAGGCAGCTACTAGACTTTCCTTCGTGAGAAAAGCTGACGCTGTATTAGAGCACAGATGCTGCTTTGGAAACGTACAGGCTCTCCTCTTATGCCTTTCTGACCGCGGTCACCGGGGAGTCCTCCGAATCCAGGATTGCCCTGAAAATAATAAAGTGCTGAATGAGAAACAGGAGGAGTTAAGCATTTTTTCCCCCTAACGCACATTTCCCTCTGATTGAAATATTTTTTTCCTGACAAAGATCCAGCAACTAGCTTCAGGAATTTCTATGACTCTTCTTAAACGTGATTATAATTGTTCATCTAGAGCACAGTTCTTTATGGGTACCCAAAGACCTGTTCTTGAATTCAGGAGCCCAAGCCCGTTGGTGGGTAGGGACCGACTCTATATGTTGCCAACTTGTACTTCCCGAGCACTTAGTACAGTGCTCTGCACACAGTAAGCGCTCAATAAATATGATTGAATGAATGAATGAATGAAGAAAGGGCCTCTAGGAATGTAAGCTATCTAAAAGAATAAATGTGGAAAAAGTCACCTGGGAGCCATCATCACCCTTTTCCCCTTTCCTTCCAGGAAGTCCATAGTAGCCCTAAAAGAATAGAAAAAAATGAAAAAAATTAAATTCATCTTTTCTCAGTAAGAGAGTATGTGCCTCTACAACACAGAGAGGAAAAGGCTCTACCTGTTCTCCACTTAATCCATCAATCCCACCATCTCCAGCTTCTCCCTGAAAAGTCAAAAGAAAAAGCCACTCAATCCTGGACTAACTAAAATGAAATAGAAGCGCATATGGTTTACACCAGATACCTCTGCCAGGAGATCCTATTTGGCAATACGAACCTAAAACTGAACAGTGATTTATAGAACTAGCTGCCATACCTTTTCTCCAAGAAGTCCCCGGTCTCCCTGAAATACAAAAGGGATTTGTTTAATTTCAGGAGTTGAACTCAGACTATGTTAAAACCATCATGGGTTGGTTTAAAATTGTGTTTTCAAACAGATCCTTACCTTAGGGCCTTGGGTCCCAGAGCATCCCTTAGGGCCTTGTTCTCCTATCGGCCCATGCACTCCTCTTTCCCCCTAAAACGAAAAGGCAAAATACAGTGTGAATCTGCTGTAGAACTTAACTTTAAACCGTTGCTACAACTCACCCATATGCAGTAGCAATGGAACTGTCCCTCATACCAAAGTAAGAAATGTTAGAAAATTGGACAGGCTGCCAAGACGATACCATAATCTGGACTGGGGCTGGCCAAAAAAGGACAAAGAAACCAGACCCTAAACACAGACGATTTTCAAGTGACCGAGGAAATAGTGAACACATATTAAGGCACCTACACAAGCAAATATGAGGTGCAATGCGTGCATTTTGTAAATGAACAGTGGTGTTTTTAATCCATCCTGTTTCTAGGAAGGATTCCTGGAGAAGATGGGACTAGTGGAAATGAGAGTGACTTGTGAGCTGGAGGAGGGAAAAGACTCTCGAGGAAAATGGGACAAAGAGAATATTGGGTATGTTTGTCTAGAGGAAAGAGGAGTTGAAAGAGACAAGGCAAGAACGGACCCCCAGAGTGGTTCTGAAAGCCATTCAGAAGCTAATTGACAGCTTCAAGTATAGGGGTAGCATAGTTCAAGTGCCTGGTTCAGTCAGTCAATCATATTTATCATTATTACTAATGATGTAATTAATGATATAATGATACAATAATAATAGTACTTGTCAAGCACTCACTATGTGCCAAGCACTGTTCTAAGCGCTGGGGGAGATACAAGGTCAGCAGGTTGTCCCACTTGGGGCTCACAGTCTTAATCCCCACTTGACAGATGAGGTAACAGGCACAGAGAAGTGAAGTGACTTGCCCAAAGTCACACAGCTGACAAGTGGCAGAGTCAGGATTAGAACCCGTCACCTGTGTCTCCTAAGCCTGGGCTCTTTCCACTAAGCCACACTGCTTCTCTATCGAGTGCATACTGTGTGCAGAGCACTGTACTAAGTGCTTGAGACAATACAATATAACAGAGTTGGTCAACGATTTCCCTGTCCACAAGAAGCTTACAGTTTAGAGATAGTTTACAGCCTAGAGGGCTTAGGAGGAGAACAGAGTCAAGGCTGAGAAGGGCAGCTTGAATTTGGCCCTCCTCCTGGGGGCAGGAGAGGTGGTGTGGGGTGAGCGGCTTGGGGTGACCCCTCCTTGTGTCCCAGGGTTCATGGGGGAATGGGAGAAAAATAAGCGAGGGTGGCTGGTTATCATCATTTTTACTACAATTGGACTAAAAGGCTGAACACTAGGAGACTCCTTATTTTAAGAATTTAAGTTTTGATGGTTCACAAAGACCTAACTTCAGGGCAGGGTTATCTCCACAGGCATCCCCTCGCAGCCTCCAATGAAAACCCCTCTTCACCCTCGAAGGCTCCAGCAGGAAACAGGTCCAGAAAAGAGAAGACTGAACTCCTTGTCTTCCCTCCCAAACCCTGCCCTCTCCCTGACTTTCCCATCTCTGTTGATGGCACTACCATCCTTCCCGTCTCACAAGCCCACAACCTTGGTGTCATCCTCGACTCTGCTCTCTCGTTCACCCCTCACATCCAAGCCATCACCAAAACCTGCCGGTCTCAGCTCCGCAACATTGCCAAGATCCGCCCTTTCCTCTCCATCCACACCGCTACACTTCTCATTCAAGCTCTCATCCTATCCCGTCTGGACTAGTGCATCAGCCTTCTCTCTGATCTCCCATCCTCGTGTCTCTCCCCACTTAAATCCATACTTCATGCTGCTGCCCGGATTGTCTTTGTCCAGAAACGCTCTGGGCATGTTACTCCCCTCCTCAAAAATCTCCAGTGGCTACCAATCAATCTGCGCATCAGGCAGAAACTCCTCACCCTGGGCTTCAAGGCTGTCCATCACCTCGCCCCCTCCTACCTCACCTCCCTTCTCTCCTTCTCCAGTCCACCCCACACCCTCCGCTCCTCTGCCGCTAATCTCCTCACCGTACCTCGTTCTCACCTGTCCCGCCATTGACCCCGGCCCACATCATCCCCTGGGCCTGGAATGCCCTCCCTCTGCCCATCCGCCAAGCTAGCTCTCTTCCTCCCTTCAAGGCCCTACTGAGAGCTCACCTCCTCCAGGAGGCCTTCCCAGACTGAGCCCCTTCCTTCCTCTCCCCCTCGTCCCCCTCTCCATCCCCCATCTTACCTCCTTCCCTTCCCCACAGCACCTGCATATATGTATATGTTTGTACATATTTGCTACTCTAATTTTACTTGTACATATCTATTCTATTTATTTTATTTTGTTAGTATGTTTGGTTTTGTTCTCTGTCTCCCCCTTTTAGACTGTGAGCCCACTGTTGGGTAGGGACTGTCTCTGTATGTTGCCAACTTGTACTTCCCAAGCGCTTAGTACAGTGCTCTGCACATAGTAAGCACTCAGTAAATACGATTGATGATGACTGATGATGATGACAGCACGGTTGGGGCCGTAACATCTCAGTGCAGTGCCCTGATCTCCATGAAGATTGGCAAAGGAAGGCAACCTGAGAACCCTTCTTTCTCTGATGATCTTGGGAAGCTCTACCAACTCTCTTTCTCCAGAGGTGATAACGACACTGCAGGTCTTCACACCCACGCTAATAGGAGGGCAAGAAGGAGAAGTGATACACACCCCCAAAGGACTTCTGGGTAGACATGTTCTACAGAGTAACCTTGATCAGCAATAAAAACCGACTTACAATTTCTCCCTCTTCTCCTAGGTACCCTTCACTGCCTTTAAATCCTGGATGTCCCTAAAAAGAAGAACCAGGAGAACACATATATCATCAATCTACTAGGTATTACTTAGATTATTTTCAAAGAAGAGACCGTAAATCATTGACAAAAAAATTCCGAGATCACGCTGTCTAGATATTCCACTTCCAATGCTTAGAGTTCTGAGGCAGGCAAACAGCCTACTGAATTGAGGATCGATAAAGACCACATATATATTCTGAGGTATTTTTTAAAAATATTTTTTGCAGTTTGAACACTGAGTAGAAAAAAATTATACTCTTCAAATTACACAAAAATCAAATTCTCAGAAAAGACTATAAAAATATTTTGCAGAGACATACCCAATCTGACCGGTAAATAACCAAAGGATGCAATGAGTTTTTCAAATAAGGAAAAAATAAACCCCATTTGTAATACATGACCATGATGCATGCATGTAGGTTCATAAGATAACATACCATTTTTAATGATTTAAAAATATTTTCAAATAGATATTTTAAAATTATGGATGTGGGAGCATTTGGCACTTCACCTGAATTCTGTATCAGAAACGTGTTACTATATTTTGGGTGAAATAAGATGAAGAGTTTTCTGCTACTGATGAATTATGAAATTGAGCATACTTTTAATTAAGACTGGTCAAATTATATTTTCCCCTTCATTTAAAAAACCAGTTATGGGTTTTAGAAGAAAAACCTAAATGAATAGTAAACCCTGTGCTGTAGATTGTTAAATGAGCGGGACAGACACAACTTTCCTATTCTGACAAAATCTGTACAGTAATTGCTGGTCAATTATTTTCCCGGCAGCAATCATTCTTGAGTCTAGTGTAAAATTTATAGAACAGTAATTTATCTCAGAATATCAAGAGCCATTTATTGGCAATGGAAAGGTCAACAGAGTTACCTAAAATTGGTGGTCAACAGAATACTACAGAGTAGAAGAGAACAAAGAACTCTATTCCTTAGCTAATACTGTCCTACTCTGACAGACAGATTCAATCCCAAGGGAAGTTCAAATCTGACTCACCTTTTTTCCTGGTTTCCCCAGCTCTCCAGATAAACCATTTCCTCCGGAACATTTGCACAGCAAACAGCAGCACGTTCTCTCAGCAACATTGGCCTTGAAGGAGAGAATTTCTTTTGGTAATATATTCTTTCCAAACTGCAGACATTTCAGCACATTTCAAACACGCAACAAGCATACTACACTTTGAAAATTGGAGAGGTGCCTTAAAAATGATAAACCCTTTACAATGAACTCTTTGTTTCTCCCCCAGTAGAGATAAGATACCACAGGGAAAAAAAAAAATCTAAATAATGTCTTCGTATAACTCACCAGGTGTCTCGACAGCCTGCTATCCAGATCTCTCATTCCAAGTGTCAACCGGGTTCTGTATTCAAATCCTTTCCCAAATTCAATGTACAGAAGTTCATCTAAATCACGCGAACCAGAGGCTCCTTCCAGGGCAACAGTTATCAGAGCATTTAGCCCTATTAAAAAACAGAAGTTACAGTTCTCTAAGAGTGGTTAGCTTTATTAACGGGAGCCACCTATACATTAATATCTTAACGTTATTCTTTTCAGAAAAGAGATGTGAATTAGATGTAGCTAGCAGAACCTACTTCATATTCTGCCTTGAAATTACTTCCAAGACTATGGGGTGTAATTGTCAAATGACAACTCTGTAGTAAGATTCCATTTGAATTAGTTTCTTGCAAAATGGCTAAAGAGGTGTTTATGGAAGTGCAGAATAGAATTTTTTGGGTCCCCAGGGGCTTGACATTTACCACTGTAGCATACAAAGATTAGACATTCTCCCTCATTACAACGCTTTTACCTGAAATCAACATAATAATAATAATAATAATGGTATTTATTAAGTGCTTACTATGTGCAAAACACTGTTCTAAGCACTGGGAAGGTTACAAGGTGATCAGATTGTCCCACAGGGAGCTCACAGTCTTAATCCCCATTTTACAGATGAAGTAACTGAGGCACAGAGAAGTTAAATGACTTGCCCAAAGTCACACAGCTGACAATTGGCGCAGCAGGGATTTGAACCCATAACCTCTGACTCCAAAGCCCGAGCTCTTTCCACTGAGCCACGCTGCTTCAGAAAGCTGCTTGGAGTTAAGCCTGAAAAAATGCATTGATTTTTCATTGTTATTTTCTTACGTTATTTGTTGAGCACTTACTATGTGTCAGGCACTGCTCTGTGCGCTGAGATAGATACAAGCTAATCAGGCTGGACATGGTCCCTGTCTCACACGGGGCTCGCAGTCTTAATCCCCACTTTACAGATGAGGTAACTGAGGCACAGAGAAGTTAAGTGACTTGCCCAAAGTCACTTAGCAGACAAGTGGCAGAGATGGGAATAAAACCCAGGTCCTTCTGACTCGCAGGCTGTGCTCCATCCACGAGGCCACACTGCTTCAGGCCTGCTGCTCCATTAGGTTCCAGTTTGCAAAAATCGCAAGGATCATGAGAACCATAGAGCTTTTGATGGTGACAAGTGAAATTCTCAGGTAGACCGTATTTACAGCACCCCCTCTCAAGGATAGGGGTGCAAGGTGTTTCATGTGGCCAACTTCAGAATCAGAGTTCAACACTAGGAAAGGGACCACCAGGACTGAAAAAATATAAACTTTGAGATGTGATCTCCTCTTAAAAAACAGATCAGAAAGAAAAAAGGCTGATAATTAGGAAAGCAACACATAGGCTATTGAGTCTTGGATAAAGTTCACTGACTACCCTCATAAAAGGCAAATTCACCGTCCGCGCCATGGATTTTCTGTCATCATCTGTTCTGTGACACTCACCCAATCTGGGTTAGAAGTAGGGTCACTGTAGTTTTAGATCTTAAACTTGGGGAAAGGATAACAAGCAAGGAGGGAAGGATTTATAACACGCTGTCAGTGCAAAATGCCTATCTCAGAAACATAATTTGGAAAGGTCCTGAAGGGGCTGAGAATGGGCGTCAGGGAAAAGGGGGTGGGGAGGGAAACTTCTACTCGATCCTTCTCACAGTCCTCCCGGATCAGGAGGCCGGGTCGCTGCCAAGACTTCTCCCGCTGACTGAGAATGTTTTCGGGACTGTTGCTTCCCAGCTGCTGCATAATTGTTTCAGTTATAATTACAGCCAGAGGACCCCAATAGGCCCTTAAGCATTTGGTCCACAGCTGGGTTGAACAGCCAAAGACTCCAAACTAACTCTTGGTTCCCAAAACCATTCATTCAATCGTATTTATTGAGCACTTACTGTGTGCAGAGCACTGTACTAAGCGCTTGGGAAGTACAAGTTGGCAACATATAGAGACAGTCCCTACCCAACAGTGGGCTCACAGTCTAGAAGCCATAGCCCAGTGACACACATTTAAAAGCTGTTGTATACTTCTGTTGGTTCATCTGAGGAGCACAACACAACACACTTTTTGCAGTTTGGGCTACAGGGGAGGACTGGTTAGAGAGCTCTCAGCAGTTAGTAAACATCACTCTTGGAAAACATGAGTGAAGATAAAGAATTCCCTCCCCTGCAACTGACTACATTAGGGATTTATCTTGCTCCGATTAGGGGAAACATACTGAACATTTCTGCTGCTGCTTCAAAAGAAGGCACAGTGGACTGAAAACTATACATGCGTGGCAAGGATTTAGGGAGGAGAAAAAAGGAAAAGCATTGCTGAGATGAAAAACTGGGAAAAAATAATAGTAGTAGAGGAATATGAGACAGCCTCAGGCTGTAGTGCTTCCCGTACAGAGAACAGGATGTGGATGAAAGAGATACGTGTCAAACAATCAATCATCATCATCATCATCAATCGTATTTATTGAGCACTTACTGTGTGCAGAGCACTGTACTAAGCGCTTGGGAAGTACAAATTGGCAACATATAGAGACAGTCCCTACTCAACAGTGGGCTCACAGTCTAAAAGGGGGAGACAGAGAACAAAACCAAACATACTAACAAAATAAAATAAATAGAATAGATACGTACAAGTAAAATAGAGTAATTACTGACCACCTCTGTGCAGAGGTGTTTCTGAGAGTTCAACAGAAGTAGTTATACATGATCCCTGTCCTCAAGAAGCTTACAATCTGATGAGAAACCTGATACTCCTTCCAAATGGGGCAGTCAGAATGAACAGGTGCCAAAATCCTTTGTGCGTTGCTTTGGAAGCCCAAGAGCTAATATGCACTACACATTTTTTCCCCCATTCAGTACCTTCTCTTCTGAGTTTATCTGATTTTTGTTCAAGTTTTTCAACATCATCGTCCAAGCCATCCGAAAACAGAAGTAGCACCTAGAAAAAGGTTGAAAAGGGGGAGATGAAAATAAAAAAAAAAACCAGCTCCAAAACAACAACGACAACAAAAATGAAACACACTGGGGAAAATAGATTACTATCATCAGAGACCCGTGAACAAGACAAGACAAATTACCTTTCCTCGACTGGCCGATTTATTCTGAAAGGAATCCCAAAGCAAATCTAAGAAAGCTTCATTTAGTTGAGTGGGCTCCACGATAACAACTTGCTTCAAGTCGGTCATAATGCTCTCACTGTAGATCTGCAACTTTGAGAGAGACCTCTTTTGGGGGTCCTTCACCTGAAATGCCACACTGACTTGGGTCTGGGACCCCACCTTGCAACTCACGCTGCTTAGTGAAGTGATTGCACGCAATACGCTTGAAAGGGAAGATTCCAGCCAGGGCTGGCCTTGAAACAAGGAATGCCCCACCTTCTGGGAGGAAATATCAAATCCTATAACGACATCCACGAAGCAACCTGAGGACAGAGGAATAGGATCACCCATTAGTGAGCCAGCGAAAAACAGTGAAAGAGGGAGACAGTGACAATCAATCAATTAATCAATCGTATTTATTGAGCGCTTACTGTGTGCAGAGCACTGTACTAAGTGCTTGGGAAGTACAAGTTGGCAACATATAGAGACAGTCCCCACCCAACAGTGGGCTCACAGTCTAAAAGGGGGAGACAGAGAACAAAACCAAACATACTAACAAAATAAAATAAATAGAATAGATATGTACAGGTAAAATAGAGTAATAAATATGTACAAACATATATACATATATACAGGTGCTGTAGGGAAGGGAAGGAGGAGGAAGGAAGGAAGGAAGGAAGGAAGGAAGGAAGGAAGGAAGGAAGGAAGGAAGGAAGGAAGGAAGGAAGGAAGGAAGGAAGGAAGGAAGGAAGGAAGGAAGGAAGGAAGGAAGGAAGGAAGGACGGAAGGAAGGAAGGAAGGAAGGAAGGAAGGAAGGAAGGAAGGAAGGAAGGAAGGAAGGAAGGAAGGAAGGAAGGAAGGAAGGAAGGAAGGAAGGAAGGAAGGAAGGAAGGAAGGAAGGAAGGAAGGAAGGAAGGAAGGAAGGAAGGAAGGAAGGAAGGAAGGAAGGAAGGAAGGAAGGAAGGAAGGAAGGAAGGAAGGAAGGAAGGAAGGAAGGAAGGAAGGAAGGAAGGAAGGAAGGAAGGAAGGAAGGAAGGAAGGAAGGAAGGAAGGAAGGAAGGAAGGAAGGAAGGAAGGAAGGAAGGAAGGAAGGAAGGAAGGAAGGAAGGAAGGAAGGAAGGAAGGAAGGAAGGAAGGAAGGAAGGAAGGAAGGAAGGAAGGAAGACTGATCTATCTCCCACAGAATTCAAATCAATTCAAATTAGTTCCTAACCACCTGCTGCTTCTTGGAAAGTAGTGAGGTTCCTGGTATACACTTGAATGGGAGTCAGATGGACCTTCACGGCCCCATCTACGGTGCTCGATATCAATCAATCGTATTTATTGAGTGCTAACTGTGTGCAGAGCACTGTACTAAGCGCTTGGGAAGTACAAGTTGGCAACATATAATACATAGTAAGTGCTTAACAAATACCATCATTATTATTATTATTATTATTATTATTATACAGAGACAGTCCCTACCCAACAGTGGGCTCACAGTCTAGAAGGGGGAAACAGAGAACAAAACCAAACATAGTAACAAAATAAAATGAATAGATACATAACATTACTATTTCTCAACTTCTCAGGTGCTTCTCTCAGCTGCTTCTGTGTGGCTCAGTGGAAAGAGCACGGGCTTGGGAGTCAGAGACCCTGGGTTCTAATCCCAGCTCTGCCACTTGTCAGCTGTGTGACTTTGGGTAAGTCACTTCACTTCTCTGTGTCTCAGTTACCTCATCTGTAAAATGGGGATGAAGACTGTGAGCCCCACGTGGGACAACCTAATTACCTTGTATCTACCCCTGGAGAAGCAGCGTAGCTCAGTGGAAAGAGCACGGGCTTTGGAGTCAGAGGTCATGGGTTCAAATCCCCGCTCCGCCACTTGTCAGCTGTGTGACTTTGGGCAAGTCACTTCACTTCTCTGAGCCTCAGTTACCTCATCTGTAAAATGGGGATGAAGACTGTGAGCCCCCTGTGGGACAATCTGATCACCTTGTAACCTCCCCAGCGCTTAGAACAGTGCTTTGCACATAGTAAGCGCTTAATAAGTGCTATCATTATTATTACCCCAGCACTTAGAATAGTGCTTTGCACATAGTAAGCGCTTAACAAATGCCATCATTATTATTATTCTCCTCAGATTATGACATTGACAAAGAGAAGGTGACCACAGATATGCAAACGCATTGAAGCAGCATAGCCTCCTGGAAAGAGCATGGGCCTGGGAATCAGATGACCTGGGTTCTAATTCTGCTTCTGCCACTTAGCCTCTATGAGACCTTGGGCAAGTCATTTAACTTCTCTGTAGCTCGGTTCCCTCATTTGCAAAAATGGGGCTTCAAACCTGTTCTCCCTCCTACTTTGATTGTGATCCCTGTGCGGTACCTGATTATCTTGCATCTGCCCCAGTGCTTAGTGCAGTGCTTGGCACATAGCACTCAAATATAGTTATTGTTATTATTATTAAGATCAATAATAAAAGTTGTCATTTTTTGAGTGGTAAAATTTAAGCCGTACAAGAATATTTTTTGGCAGCAGTGTTGTATTATCCAAATTAGTCCTATACAAATTAAAGCAGGAAAGAGGCTGCCATTGTCTACAGGCTTTACTGCAGCTTTTGGAGGAAGAATCCAGAATCATCTTTGGTTTGTTCATTTTTTGTTAATTACCTTGCAAAGAAAAAAGATATTCATGCTGTTACTTAGCAAGCTGGAGTCACTCAATGGGCAACATCAATCAAGGAAATGACAAGCCCAACTCTTTAAGAAAGAAGCAGTTGACTGTACCCTTCTGGCCCAAGCCATTAGTGATATAAACTAAAGACTCTGTTTCTGTTTCTTTTCCAACAGATTTTGGCCACTTCT
Organism: Tachyglossus aculeatus; assembly: GCF_015852505.1. Taxonomy (NCBI): domain Eukaryota; kingdom Metazoa; phylum Chordata; class Mammalia; order Monotremata; family Tachyglossidae; genus Tachyglossus; species Tachyglossus aculeatus. The sequence continues at coordinate 34,450,781 of NC_052067.1, read as the reverse complement.
TTTTATGCTCTTTCCAATCCTTCCTGTCCTATATCTTCCAAAAGGATTCCAGATATTCACAAAAAATGTGCCAGTTTCCTGTAAGATTCTCCCTTAAATAAATCCTGTAGGAAAAAAAAAACCTGGGCACTAGGGTGATGCAGTTATACATGTATGCCCATTTAGGCCTAATTAGGCACATGGGGGTGGCACAGCTGCAAGAAGCAACCTGGGAAGGAAATAAAAAGGAAAGTCTTTCATTTTACTTTTCTGGGAAAGCTAAAGCATTAATGGGACAAGCACTGTAAGTACGTAATATTCTTGGCAGTAGAAGATTCTGGTCTAAATCCAAATAGTGATAGTGTTAGGAACAAAGGTAGTTCATTCATTCAATCGTATTTATAGAGCGCTTACTGTGTGCAGGGTACTGTACTAAGCATTTGGGAGAGTCATTGAGCACACACTGGATTTGTTGCACTACACTAAACGCTTGGGAATGTACTGCCTGAGAAATTCTCCCTACCAAAAGGAGCTTATACTAAAAGCGCCATTAAAATATTTACAAATACGAAAATCAGAACAAGTACAGACGATCATACAGACATGTGGAGGGAGGGTACACTATCAAATATACAATTGCTAGAGGTGGCTGACGTGGGATTTAGGAGTTAACTAGGAAATGCCTATTGAAGAAGGTGGGATTTGATGATTTTTGAAGGTGGGGATATGTGTGGTCTGTAGGATTTGGGTGGGGGTTGGTAGGTAGGTTCTCAGCTCGGGGAACAGTATGAACAAAAAGATGGAGGCAGGAATGCTGAGCCGGAAGGTTGGCTTGGGAGGATGTGGGTGGGAGGGAAGCCCATGCCACTTTGGCCAGCCAACTGGCCCAGAGAACCCAAGACGAGGAAGAGAAAGAAAGAATGCACCTGTGCCCTCACTTTCAAGAGTTTATAATTTGGCTAAATCCATCAGTGGTATTTATGCGGTGCTTACCGCATGCCAAGTACTGTACTAAGTGCTCGGGAGAGCAATATAAGATACCCTTTCTCTAGGCCTTCTCGACACATACAGTCAAGGCCTTCGTAGAATGGAAAGGCAGGATGCTGACTTGCACACTTGTCTTATTCCATCGTATTTATTGAGAATTTACTGTGTGCAGAGCACTGTACTAAGTGCTTCTAAAGTACAATTGTGTTACAAAGGGCATTCCAGGAGGCCTGGAATGCCCTCCCTCTGCCCATCCACCACACTAGCTCTCTTCCTCCCTTCAAGACCCTACTGAGAGCTCACCTCCTCCAGGAGGCCTTCCCACACTGAGCCCCTTCCTTCCTCTCCCCCTCGTCCCCCTCTCACCTCCTTCCCTTCCCCACAGCACCTGTATATATGTATATATGTTTGTACATATTTATTACTCTATTTTACTTGTACATATCTATTCTATTTATTTTATTTTGTTAGTATGTTTGGTTTTGTTCTCTGTCTCCCCCTTTTAGACTGTGAGCTCACTGTTGGGTAGGGACTGCCTCTATATGTTGCCAACTTGTACTTCCCAAGCGCTTAGTACAGTTCTCTGCACGCAGTATGCGCTCAATACAATTGACTGATTGATTACAAAGACAAGCCATTGTGCATTTAAGTGTTTACTTGGGACAGTCTCTGAACAAAAGACAGGAAGAACCAGTGTGTAGTTATAATAATAATTGTGGCTTTTTTATAATAATAATAATAACAGTATTGGTGATACACTTACTATGTGCCAAGCACTGTTCTAAGCTCTGAGGTAGGTACAAGATAATCAGGCTGTCCCACATGGGGCTCACAGTCTTAATCCCCATTTTACAGATGAGGGAACTGAGGCACAGAGAAGTTAAGCTGCTTGCCCAAGGTCACACAGCAGACTAGTGACAGAGCCGGGATTAGAACCTACAATAATAATAATGATGATGGCATTTGTTAAGCGCTTACTACGTGCAAAGCACTGTTCTAAGTGCTGGGGAGGTTACAAGGAGATCAGGTTGTCCCACAGGGGGCTCACAGTTTTAATCCCTATTTTACAGATGAGGGAACTGAGGCACAGAGAAGTTAAGTGACTTGCCCAAAGTCACACAGCTGACAGTTGGCAGAGCTGGGATTTGAACCTATGTCCTCTGACTCCCAAGCCCGTGCTATTTCCACTGAGTCCTGCTGCTTCTCATGTGCCAATCACTGTTCTAAGTGCTGGGGTAGATAAGAGGTAATCAGGTTGGACACAGCCCCAGTCGGGGCTCACAGTCTTAATCCCCATTTTAGAGATGAGGCAACTGAAGCACAGAGAAGTTTAGGAATTTGCCCAGTGTCACACAGCAGACACGTGGCAGAGCCAGGATTAGAGGACACATCCTTTAACTCCCAGGCTTGGGCTCTTTCCACTGGGCCATGCTACACCTTGAAAATACTCAGAAATGCTATTTTCAAACATAGCTCAGCAGATGATGTCCAATCTCAGTCTAGCTGAAAGAAAACAAACGTGATTTTCTTGAAAGTTATTGTTACTATGAACCTCACTCCTGTGCAATGTTTCGTTTTGTAATGGCATCGAAGAAACGGTCCATTTCTGTTGCTTCCCACTTCCCACAAAAAGTATTTTCCCGGTCCCCCCGCCAGACCTGGACCAACTCATGGATTCTGAATCTGTGGGGAAGAGTTGGGCTGCCACAACAGTATTTCCAGCCAGGTTTGGAGAGGCTCAGGCATGGCCCTGACTTGTTCCCCCCCACCACTAACTGGGAGGGGGAGGATGGGAACTAAATGCACATTTAAATGATCTTTTTTGCTTTGACTTTATCTCCCTTTGATCTGAACTGTCAGTGAGGAATTAAGTCAGAAGCACAACTACATTTACCTTCCCTACTAAGGCCTTCTTAAGGGGCCTTTTAACAATTGCACATACAAACCTTTACAAGCCTTAGGTTTTAAGATATGCTGGGCCCACATTTCCGCAGTTTCTCTGAGACCTGGGCTGGGTCTGGGCTGAGGGAGGTGGAGACCTAAAAATCCAGTCCTCCCAGGGCTAAAATGTGTGCTGAGTTGCTCACCTGCCCTTATTCCTGATACATGCAAAGTTCTGGGAACAAAAAAGACACTTACTGCTTTCGCCGCCGGAAGTGCAGACATCCCGAACTACCCTTTTCTTGATCTTGTCCAGTTCATGGAAATTATCAACGGTTAATTTCTTCTTTGCACTCCCAGATATCTGAATGAGCTGTTGGTCGTCCACTTGACCAACTCCCAAACAGTAGATATCAATCCGTTTATTTCTCAAGTCTTCTGCAGCCTTAGCCACCTCATCTTGAGACTGCCCATCTGTGACGACCAGCAACACCTGTTGCACGCCGGCATTTATTCTGCTGCCAAAATCAGGCCGAAAGTAGCTGCCTACATTTCGAAGGGCGGCTCCAATTAGGGTGTTCCCAAATACTTGCTGAATCTTCCCAATCTGATTTTTCACCTCTCTTTTGTCCCGGAACGGTATCAGTGAAAACTCTGGCCGGTACTCATGGCTGAACTGGGCTATCCCTACGTGCACTTTTCCAGGTCTGATGTCAAAATCATCCACCACCGTCACCAAGAAATCTTTCATTACCTTGAAGTCCTTTTCGAGTATGCTAGTAGACCCGTCAATGAGAAAAACAAGATCTGCCATTTCAAGTTCACAATCTGCACAGAAACATTTTTAAAAAAAGGAAAATTCAGCATGATCGTCTTCAGAGTGAAAATGCAGATTTCTGATGGTTGCATTAAAACTAGAAATGCCCCTATGAGAAAGTACTTCTCCTCTTCTTTAACTAGATGCAGAGCTCTCTGTCTCATGAAAGCAAGAGTTGGACTCAAGATACAATACTTGCAACATTCCCAAAACACTCCTGATCATCCCCACCATCCATGGCCACAACCTTTTAAAAACCACTGAATCCTAAGGAACCTTGGAATGTGAACAAACTAAAAATACTTGGCTTTAGTTCTCAATTTCTTGAGCACTTTATCTCTCTCCAGAAGTGGGAATCCTTTGCCAATGAGATAAGCTGGTAGAGGAAATGGATCCATTATGATCCAGTTGGAATCATAAACTTGGAAGAAGGACCATCTGCTCTAGTGCCTTGAACTAATCTGTCCAGGTCAGGTAAATGCCTTTTCTTTTAACAATAATAATAATAATAATAATAATAATAATGGTGGTATTTGTTAAGCGCTTACTATGTGCAAAGCACTGTTCTAAGCGCTGGGGGGACTACAAGGTGATTGGGTTGTCCCACTTGGGGCTCACAGTCTTAATCCCCATTTTACAGATGAGGTAACTGAGGCACAGAGAAGTTAAGTGGTTTGCCGAAGGTCACACAGCTGACAAGTGGCGGAGTTGGGATTCGAACCCATGACGTCCGACTCCCAAGCCCTCGCTCTTTCCACTGAGCCATGCTGCTTTCCCTACTAATAATAATGGCATTTGTTAAGTACTTACTCTGTGCAAAGCACTGTTCTAAGCGCTGGGGGGGATACAAGGTGATCAGGTTGTCCCGCGTGGGGCTCACAGTCCTCATCCCCATTTTACAGGTGAGGGAACTGAGGCTCCAAGAATTTAAATGACTTGCCCAAGGCCACACAGCAGACATGTGGTGGGGCCGGGATTCAAACCCATGACCTCTGACTCCAAAACCCAGGCTCCTTCCACTGAGCCACACTGCTTCAAGACCTTCAGAGTTTGATGCTTCACAATTGCCTTAGGAGGCATTTCCAGTGTTTCACACCCTTGTTTCTGACAATCTCTCAGTTTGGGATTTTAAGAGAGTAATCACATACCGTTTCAAGAAATATTTATTTCGGCCTGTTGGAGAATTTCCATAATAGAGAATGAAATACTGCCAGGTTCAGAAAGTTGTGAGGCAGAAGTAAGTACCAAGGAGGTGAGACTTTTTTTTTCTGAGTGCAACATTACCCTAATGTCACGAATGGAAAGACAAAACTTAAAAGGAATAAAACCCACCACAGTGGTCTGTGCTTACTCTCCTGACTGCCCTCCAAACAGAAGTAAGGGGGCAGAAGTTATAGAACACAAAATAATGGAGACAGTTCCCTGAGAAACCACAGTATGCTTTGAGCAGCTCCTCTCCTCTCCCTAGGGGAAACTGTGGAAAGGGAAAATATTTCTGCCCCTCAGGGCTCGCTCCCCCTCTCCTTCTGAAACCTCCAAATTTTCTAGACTGAAAAACGAAGCAGTGAAATTGACCACAAGTGAAATGGAAGCTTGGTACTTGCATTTTTGCTCAACGAAGCTATGATAAAGGTTAGGGAAGACAGGTGGGGAAAAAAACAAACCACAGGAAGATCTTACCTACTTTTGAAGTGTTACAGACACTGGCAGATACATTTTCAAATATGCCTTTCAGCCCCTCAAAATTCTCCACGAAGAAGTATCGGTCGGCAGATCCGGCCATCGCTAAAAGCTCTTCACGGTTGGCTCCCTCAATTCCGACGGCGAGAACCAGAATGCCCTTGTCCCTGAGAGCTTTGGCTGTGGCATTGAGTAGATCGGCATCGTGAGATTCTCCATCAGTGATCACAATTAACACCTGAGGGACCCCTATGTGCATTCGGCTGCCCAGGCTCTCGGAGAACAGGTGAGTTGAATGAGCCAGAGCTTGGGCCGTATAAGTGCTGCCTCCTCTGGGCTGGTCGTTTTGGATAAATGAGATGATTTCTGACTTCGTGCTGAATTCATTGAGGTTGAAAAGTACCTCTGGGGAATCAGAATACTTCAGAGCTCCAAACTGAACCAGATTCTTGCCAACGTTCGCCTTTTTCACCAAGTCTATTATGAACGTTTTCATGACGTTATACTCATCAAAGTCTATGCTGCCAGAGCTATCGATCACGAACACGACGTCCAAGACCTCAATCTGCTTGCACACTGAAGGGAGATTAGAAAGAAAAGATGTGCTGCGATAAATCACTGAACATCAAGTGACACCGAACTGTAGTCGTTGACTGTTTTAAATAGGCTTTCTCCCACCCGGGACCTCGATTTTGACAGAATAGATTCTGTTGGATAGTTTTGATAAGAATGAATATAACCACAGCACAGCATATTTCAAAGTCCATTGGGACTGCTTTCAAAACAGGGTAGTATTCAGTATAAGCTTCTGGAAAGAGGCCATGGTTATGCTCTCAATATCCATTAACAGAGAGTTATGTTCATTAAATGGAAAGAAAACTATGTGTACATTAAAAGCCTTTGTCACTTAGATTCTCCATCAGGGGATTCATCTCTGTAGTGCAATACGCAGGTGACTAAGCTGGGACTCAAAGAGAACCAAGTTAGTAATTTTTACTGAATGTCCTGGATTCAGTAGTTACCTAGGTAAAATGGCCCCTTTCTGCATACAGGGGCAGATGGGTTTGAGGCAGTGATGAAAAAGGATTGGTTTACCTTCATAGGGGCTGCATATGCCAAACACAAGATTATCTTCAACCGGCTTCAGAATATCAAAGTTCTCAACATAAAAAACCATGGCAGAGCTGCCGCTGATTTCCTGCAACTGGGAATATTCAGAGCCAAACACCCCCACAGAATAGATAATGACGCCGATCTGGCGGAGAGCTAAGGCCGCTTCTTTCACCGCATCCTGTGATTTCCCATCTGTGAGGAGGACAAGAAACTTTCTGACACTGGGACGTGCGCCCTTGGAGACGCCGAAGTAGTCAGACACGAAGGTCAATGCACTTCCAGTCAGAGTGCCCCGCCCGATCAGCGACAGACTGTCTATCGCATCAAAAATCTTTGTTTTGGTGTTATACTGATTGAGCTGGAATCCTTCTTTGTTGATGTCACTGAACTGCACGAGACCAACCTGCACTTGGTTGGCACCAATCTTAGTCTTGTTCACCACATTTTTCATGAATGTTTTCATTTTTTCAAAGTTGTCTTCTCCTATGCTCCCAGAACTATCCACCAGAAACATGATGTCGGCGATCATCTCTTTGCAAGCTGCATAAGACGAAAACATAAGTATTCACTCAGGTCTAATGAAAATGAATGAGCCGAGGTAATAGTGAATCAGCATGCGAACATCCAAAGAAAAGTTCAAACCACAATCTCTATTAAGTTTGTGTGGTCTGAACTCAAAAAGGAAACAAAAAGTAAAACAATAACTTTAGCCACGAACGTTTTCAAATTAAGAAAGTTTTGAATTATTTAGAGGTTCCCTTTTACCTTTACTCAGTATCTCAGAGATGTTACAACAGGAAGCAGTGTTGTCTAGTGGGTAGAGCTGGGCTTGGGAGTCAGAAGGACCTGGGTTTTAATCCTGGCTCTGCCTCATGTCTGCTGTGGGACCTTGGGCAAGTCAGGTCTTCTAGACTGTGAGCTCATTATGGGAAGGGACTGTCTCTGTTGCTGAATACAAGTGCTTCGTACAGTACTCTGCACAAAGTAAGCACTCAAATATGATTGAATGAATGAAAAGGTCACTTCCCTGGGCCTCAGTTCCCTCATGTGTAAAATGGGAATAAGAGTGTGAGCCCCATGTGGGACAGAGACTGTGTACAACCTGATTAAGTTGCATCTACCCCAAGTGCTCAGGACAGTGTGTGGCACATGGTAAGCGCTTAACCGGTACCATACTTATTATTATTATAATGAGGATACATTTGAGATGGACGAGATCAGTCAGGTGTCTGGATTTTCACCAACAGTGTTTCACAGTTTGAGGATGGGAATGGAGAAAGCATAGACAGTGGAGGTGATTTAGGTTTGCAGGCTCCAGAGACAGAACACCACCAAAAGTAAATACAAAAGAAGTAGCAGTGGCAAAATCCACTTCCCAGAAAAGAGGATTCTTCAAAAAACTGTTCCAGAAAAGGGAGACAAGTTGGGCTGGGAAGGCACACATCAGAACATCAAGAAAAAAGAAAGCAAGCTTATAAATATTAGAAGAGAGTATGGGAGAAAGTCTGGATGCTCTGATTGAGGGATAACATCTCACAGTGGTGACTTTTAAAATGTCAGTTTAAGAAAAACTATTTAAATCTCTTAAAATAGGTCTTCAAAATGATATATTTCCAAATGTGATAAGGCAAATCAAGCCAAAAATCAAAAAAGCATTCTATTTTTTTCCTATCCCTAGGCACACATCTTCAAGGGGCAAGAACTTCTACATTATGAAGCTAAGTGGCTTCCTAAAAAACTGTGGTATTTGTTTAGTGCTTAGTATGTGCCAAGCACTGTACTAAACACGGGGGTAGACACAAGATAATCAGGTCTCATATGGGGCTCACAGTCTAAGGAGGGAGAAAACAGGTTTTGTGTCCCCATTTTGCAGATGAGGGAACTGAGGCACATAGAAGTTAAGTGACTTTCTCCAGGGTCACACATAAGTGAGATATGTGGTAGATAGGTGGCGGAGCAGGATTAGAACCCAGATCCTTTGGCTCCTAGGCATTTGCCCTTTCCATTAGGCCACACTTCTTCTCACGTCTCAATGCAGATGTGTTAAGCCCCACTAATCTTTGAGACCTTCCTGCTAAAGCAACCTGAATGAAATCAGAATTCACAGCCCTCCTCTACCCAGGGCATTCTAAAGAGACGGAGGAGATAAGAAGTCTAGCCAGGATCTAATGGGAACTCTATATAAGCCTTGATGAACGTGACAGAGAGAATTTCCAAACAAAGTAATGGCTCGTGGTTCACAGAGAATATGAACTCTATATAAGCCTTGATGAACATGACAGAGAGAATTTCCAAACAAAGTAATGGCTTGTGGTTCACAGAGAATATTTTATTCAGGAAGGTTTACTTGAAAGGAAGGCAAGAGGAAATTCAAATTTAAACCCTAAAAGTCAGAAATAAACCTTCAAACTCCTACTCCCTTAGCCTACTTTTCCCCAAATCTGATTAGCTGGTCAAGGGCAACTCACCACGTGGCAGGCCTGTTCCGGACGCTGCAGTCCGAGACAACCTCTTCACAGAGTCCCAGCAGAAGAGAGGGCAGAAGGGGTCTTTAATGCTTGCACAGCCCCTCCGCCCCAGAGACAAATTCTTCCTAGGAAACCCCAGTGGTTGCTGGAAAATGTAGGCAATCAGCCCCTTTACCTACTGGGAAATGCCATTTCACTTTTCCTCCCTATAACCTTCTTGCCAACCTCCAACGGGACCACTGAATGATTTTAAAAAAAAAATGAGTTCTCATCTAATGTGGTGTTGCCCAGGATGCCACTTATTAGCCAACTTAAAAAGGTAAAACAACTGTCTCTCTCACCTTCTTCACTGCAGATGCTTCGAACAACTCGATTTTTAATATCTTTCAAGGAGTCAAAGTTGTGCACGTAGTAAACTCTTTGGTCCGATCCTGCAATTTCTTCCAGCTGTGTTTGATTTGCCTCTTTCACACCAATGGCATAAACAGTGATGCTACCATCCCTCAGTCTTCCAGCAGGTTCTTTGACGCTGTCGTGTGACAGTCCATCCGTCAGGACGACGAGGTGTTGTGGCACCTTATGTGTCCGCTGCTGCCTTGCTTTTTGAAACAACGGCAGCATTTTATCCAGAGCTGCCCCAGTATCAGTATTCCCACCTAGCTGCCTGATGTTCTCCACAGCCTTCACTAAGTCATTCTTGTTCGAGTATCTATCAATCTCGAACTCGCATTCCCACAGGTGGGAATACTGAACAGCTCCAAATCGAACTTTCTGCAGACCTACATTAAACATCCCTATCACTTCTATCAAAAACTTTTTCATTTCATGGAAGTCTGCTACTTGGATACTTCCCGAACCATCAATCAGCAAATAGATGTCAGCTTCTTCAGTGTCCGCACAGCCTACAAGAAACAAAAATTAGTGCAAGGCGGCAAAAATAAAATCAAAAGAGAAGATCAATGTCTCTCCAAATTAGCACACTATTTTTTTTAATGAAATGATTTGCTTCTGAGAGTTCATCATCATTCATGTCTGCTTCCTAGGCAAACTGGGATATTTTGCAAAAGAGTTCAGAAAGGATGCAAACGCTGTGAAGACTGGAGGCAGACGGAATTGAGGTTTCTTTCAATACCTTTATAATAGCTTTGTTTTCTTGAAAAAAATATCACGGGTGCCATGGAGATGATATTGGGCTATTAATCCGGAGATATGGATTCTCCCCCTTGTGTCCATGGGATAGTTACCTAGCCTCTCTCAGCCTCAATTCGCCCACAAACAAATTTTACCCCCTCTACCTCTGTCTCTTCCCTAGACAACTGAAAACTGCGGGGATAATGTGCTCTGAATTTGTCGATACATAAAATGATAACTACATTCAGGGAACTGCCATATTGGCTGAGCAAACTTCCAAACCCATTAAAAAAAATCCTTAGCTGTCTGGGAACTACTCCAGCTAACTGGGATGCTCCAGGCTAGGATGCCATGGCCAGGAAAAGGCATTCCAAAGGCTGCCCTTAACTGGCCTGATCCACTAGGGTTCATTCATTCATTCAATCGTATTTATTGAGCACTTACTGTGTGCAGAGCACTGTACTAAGCGCTTGGGAAGTACAAGGTGGCAACATATAGAGACGGTCCCTACCCATCAGCGGGCTCACAGTCTAGAAGGGGGAGACAGACAACAAAACAAATTAACAAAATAAAATAAATAGAATAGTAAAAGGCAGCCAAAAGGTATCTCCTGATAATCTTTCGCAGGCCACAGGCCATTGCTCCTGGTAGATATTTCAACTGACACCATTTATTAAATGTCTACTGTGTGCAGAGTACCATAATAAGTGCTTGGGAAAGTACCTTAAGGGTCAAAGAAGAAATCCTTACCCTCAGAGAAGGACCTCAAAACCCACTGAGTGACATAAATAATTTTCAAATAGAAGAAACTGCTTAAACAATAGAGTAGCTACATTGTTAAGCACAAAAGGGCTACCAGGGCATGTTATGTAAGCTTGTGGAGGCAGAGAATGTGTCTACGGACTGTTTGATATGGTACTCTCCCAAGCAGTTAGTACCATGCTCTGTGCACAGTAAGCCCTTAATGAATACCACTGATCGGTTGATAGCGATGACTGAGTGCAAAAGTGCTGAGGGTATGACTTGAGATGAAAAATTAATGGGGAAAAAGCTCCTAGAGGAGAAGGAATTTCAGAAAGGCTTTGAAAAAGGCAAAGCACAATTTGTTTGGCATGCTGACAACACCCCTGCATTTCCAAAACTTTTATGCATCACTGAGTAAACACAGAAAAGATCAGCAACTCTGCTTTTTCCCCCAAATCTGTAATGCCTGAAATCACAAGGAAAATATATCTGGCTGCTTTTCTTTCGGAGTAATCCAGAAAGAGGATCGGTATAGAAGCTTACCAGATTTGAGGTGTTCAGTCTGTTCAGAGGCGACAGATACTTTGTTCTGTATCTCATTCAGGAGTTTCTTCCGAAAAGTCTGAGAGTAAGCTTCCATGTCTGAATAGGTCTCCACCATGGAAATGTATTGCTCCTGCGGGTAAGAGGCTATCAGACCTAGCTGGGTCTCGTTGGCACCTTCCATGCCCACGGCAAAGACAGTCACACCTTCCCGGCGCAGGCTCAGAGCTGCCTCGCTCACACTGTCTTCTGAAGACCTATGAGTGATCAGAACGGCGACCTGCTGAACCCCTTGAGACTTTCGACTGCCAGCTCTTCTGCTGAACATTTCTCTCCTGGTCACGTTGATGGCGGCTCCAGTGAGAGCTTTCCCAGCCTTGGGAGACAGGCTCTCGATCTGCTGCAGAATGTCAGACTTATTTGTACCTGTCCCCAGGAGCGATACCAATTTTGTCTCATCGCTGTACAGCACAAGACCGATCCTCATGCAGTTCTCCTTCACATCAAAGGAGGCTATGGTTTCACCCAGGAATCCTTTAAGGTGTTCAAAGTTTTCGTCTGTGCCATTGACAGCTTCATCCACCAGGAACACGATATCCACAACTGACGCATCATGACAAGCTTTGATGGGAAAAGGGGAAAGAAAAAAAAAAAGTACAAGAGTCAAAGTTCCCTCCTTGCTTTCCACCAAATTGCAGATCATTTCTCATGATTTCCCAGTTTAGCAGTATTTCACACTCGGCAGATGCAACAGTTAGCAGCACTAGTTCAGCTGAGTGGCCAGTGGGACATAAGAGCGTGAGCATTCATTCAATCGTATTTATTGAGCGCTCTCTGTGTGCAGAGCACTGTACTAAGTGCTTGGAAAGTACAATTCAAGTGTTGGGAGTTTTCTCACATCCAACATTTTTGCTCATACTTCTTGTTTTCCAAAAACAGAGGATGGCACATCCCCAGGTGGAGACTAATCTGTGCTTTCATTCCAGAAGGCCCAACAATATAGGATGGAAACTGTATAACTCTTTTCTTGAGAAAAACCTCAAAACTGGAGCATCGTTTTTCAGCCCTCCCGCTGCACAGCCCATTTTTGGAATTCAGAAATAAGCATGCACTTATTTCAGCCTCAATCGCCAAATTTAGGATTATCAAAGTGACAATTATGGTTCGTTTTTGTTTTTTAAACACAAGCAAGCTCAGAATCTAGCCCAGCATTTTCTTCTTTTTGAAAAAGATGGTGGGAATTATAACATTTTCAGTTCCCTGTCCTGGCTCATTCATTTTTCACAGACATGTAATGGTTGTTCTGGACTTCAAATCGTATTCCTCACCTTGTATCTGAGGGTCTTTTTCTTCCTCAAATTTTACTATATCTTTAATGATCTGCGTCATGTTAGGAGAAAACATGCTGACTTCTCTGACCGTGCGAAGGAGGAAATCAAACTGAGGGGTTGCCATGGCTTTCATATCTCTGTCGGAAGCCGCCTGCATCCCCAAGGAGATGATTTTCACCCCGTCTCTCTGCAAGGCCTTGGCAGGCTCTTCCACGTCATCTTTGGATGGGCCTGAAGCCAGGATCACCAGTACTGGGGGAAACTGTTTGGGGTCTCTGCCGTTGGTCGGCCCCGAGAAGTAGGTTTCGCGAGCTCTCTGGAGGGCTTGGCCGAGCCGCAGGGATCCACCCCTGAAGGCAAAGTTCTTCTTCAGGTGGTTCAGCATAGGGTTCTTGCTCTTGAAGGTGCTCAACTGGAATTCACTGTGCAGATCGTCACTGTACTGGGCCAGAGCAATGCGATATTTGCCGGCCTCAATCGGAAGAGCGTTGATCATCTTGTTAATGAACACCTTCACAAAGGGAAAGGCCTTGCTTCCCAGGTTATCGGAGCTATCGACCAAAAACACAACGTCGGCGAACTCGGGGGCTGCGGATTCAAGATTTTTTTTTTTTTTAAGAGAAAAAAATGTAAGTTTTTTTCTGAAGAAAAATCTTCAATTTCACGGTCATATTTTAATATCATTAAGATCTGCAAAGGTACTTTATCTTCTACGGTTTAAACTGCTTTCCCAACACTGCCAGTATACATTGTGAGCCTCTCGAGGGACAGGATTCATGGCTAATTCCCACCTGCACACTCTTTCCCAGCACTCAGTAAGTGCTTCATAAATACTGTTACTACTAAATGAAGTCAAATAAGTTGTAAGTACACGGCATTTCTAATAAACAAGTGCAGGTGTTCTCTCACTTGAATAAACGGCCTCCAATATTTTCCCCAATGTTGTCTGAATTAAGGTGGACCACGGATTCTGCATTTTAACAGGCTGAAGCTACAATTAGTAAATTTTTCCTGCTCACTTTTCCTTAGCCCTCCTCATTTGCTTCAGAAAAATACAAAGCACTCTAAGTTCAACCAACTTCGGTTGGGTCCTTCAGGCAAATACACTGATTAGGTTATTATGTCAGGCTGTCTTTACAATCAACACAATGCCACAACATTAGGAGAAACAGTGTGGCCTAATGGATAGAACACAGGCCTGGGAATCAGAAGGGGGTTCTAACCCCAGCTCTTGCCCCACTACCTGCTGTGCAACCCCGGGCCCGTCAGTTAACTTCTCTAGTCCCCAGACTAACAGGCTTCTCTGAGTTTTCATAAGGAAAACTCATGACAGTGAGAAGACGAAAAACTACCTGAACCGCAAGTCAAAAAAAAATCAACCACTTTATACACAAAGGAAACCTTGTGACAATGAAAAGATGAAAAATTACCAGAACTTCAAGTCAAAAGGTCAACTATTTTATACCCAAAGATTAAAGAAAAAAAATGAGTCTCCAGTACCAGCATCCTGATTCACAGAAGTACGGGAATACATTAAGATGAAAAACAATATCAGAAGCATCTTCATTTCTGGGGCAGAAATTCTCAAAATTTAATTTCTGAAGAAAGAACAAAAAGCACAAGCATTCATCATTACCAGTGAGTTTAAAGAGGACCCTGTTCCGTTAAACCTCAGGAGTTAGAATTGCCACCACTCCCACCCAGAAGCAGAAATATGAACAGCCTCTCAGGCTGAACTTTTTAGGGCACCAGAGATAGGTCTCATTGCCTGCTGAAGCCGAAATAGCAAACCGATCATCTTTATGGCCGTCAACATTCGCCTCTGGCAGCATAAACACAAAAGTGACTGTCCCCCCTTGGAGACTCCCTGATTATTTGGCTGACCTACATTTTCCAGTTTAGTCTGGCCCATCCTCCATTTTTGAGATAGTCTGAAAAAAAAAAAGTGGAAGGCTACTCAAAATGACCCAGAATTGGGTTGGTCCTGTCAAACTGGTCATACTGTATTTCTTCATTCTTTACCAGATACAAATAATACCCTCTCCCTGGGGATGGAGGCGGAATATAGTTTTTATATGTTAGCCTAATCTAATAGTGTAAGCATTAGCATGATGCATTATAACTATTTCCTGTTGATATTAAAATCTTCTGGTTGTAGGAGATTAAAATCTTCTGGTTGTAGGACAGAAATTCAGAAGACCCTGAATCTTCATAGTTGTTTCAGCTCCTCTATGTACTTACAAATTCATCTTTTCAGCATATGCTCTTGGATGAAGTTTGTTTAGGGGAATAAGAATTTCCAATAACTTCCTCTGTTTTTTCAAGTGCATAGTCACAAGATTGATGAGCTGTGGCCAGATTTATTGGTCTTTTATCAAGATTCTGCCAATACAATTTGAAAAACCTGCTTCCTATCATATTCTTGGATTAACACAAGCAGTGTTAACCCATTCAATGATTTTCAGTTACAAGCTAACTGCTAATGCAATCTTGACAAATTTCAGCTTCCTCGCTAACCTCACTCCTCTAATACTAACCTACTTACTGGGCCTTCATCTCTTCTCTTTTGCCATCGGGCCCTTGCTCAAGTCCTCTCTCGTGCCTGGAACTCCTGGCCCTTTCTGACAGACCACAATTCTCACCATTTTCAAAGCCCTGCTAAAAATAATATTTCCTCCAGGAAGCCTTCCCTGACTAATCTCCTCTCCCTACCCCAATGTACTTCCCTTCTGCATCACCTATGCACTTAAGTCTGTACTAACTAAGCACTCTGATACTCAATCCACTCCCACCAAAACAGCACTTATGTACCCATCCTTCCTTCCCCTACATATATTTTATTTTAATGCCCGTCTCCCCTGCTAGACTGTAAGAACCCTGAAGGCAAGGGATTGTGTCCACTTATTCTATTGTTCTCTCCCAGGCGCTTAGTAAAATACTCTGCACACAGTAAACATGAAAATACCACTGATCAGTAAAATTAATTCACAATATCTGGCGCTCTAGTCAATTGTATTGTTAACTACAATAGTGCCCACATCGATCCTCAATGCAAGTTTTTCCTCAGTGAATACTTTCTATAACTTTCAATTCCCGCTACCCTTGTGGATTTTACAGTTCAATCAGGATAAGATAAGTAGACAACTACACCGTAGTGAAGAGGAAGAATTATAAACACAAGTGAATGATTAGGAAAACAAACAGGCATATACATTAAGGATTCAAGAAGCAGCACGGCCTAGCGGATAGAGCACAGGCCTGGGAAGCAGAAGGACCTGGGTTCTAATCCCTCTTCTACCATTTGTCTTCTGTGTGACCTCAGGCAAGTCACTTAACTTCTCTGTGCCTCTGTTACCTCATCTGTAAATGGGGATTAAGATTGTGAGCCCCACATGAGACATGGACTGTGTCCAACCTAATTACCTTCTATCTACCCCAGCTCTTAGTACAGTGCCTAGCACACAGTAAGAGCTTAACAAATGCCATTTAAAATAGATTACTGAGGGGTGGCAGCCAGCAAGTTTGGGGAGCCACCAATAAGAACAGGATCTGCCATATCTTTGCCCGGGCCATGCAGCCAACAAGCCAGGACGTTGTTCTGGATGCAGCCAAGGGGAGACAGCTTTGGGGCAATCACGGTTGTATCACCAGAAATTCTGCCATTCTTCACATGTTCTCTAAATGCCTTAGAGGGGACAACAGTGGGCGGGTTACAAGGTGGTGGGGAGTGAAGAGGAGAACAGCTCAGTTTATTGCCATTCAGGGAAACGGCCTCCATTTGAAGCCTGTCTGCTTCAAGCAGAAAAGACTGGAAAAAGTAGAGGGACGTTGCTTTCCTTTTCACAACCTCCAAGGATTCCTATTAATGTAGGAGCATCAGTGTCTTCCCTCAAAAACTACCCCTTCCAAAACTTGGGGGAAGTTGGAAAAAAATGCTTCTTAAAACCCCAGTCCTGAGGAAGCACAGCACTTGAGTTAGCTAGTAGCCCACGGCCTAAACAGTCTGCATCAGGAAGAACACACAGAGTTCATTTATTCTTGGAATAGAGGTTCTCAAGGGCCACTGACCTCTTGTTCAAGTGCTTTCTGCAGGCTTCAAATCATTTGGACCATCTGGAGTCACAAAAAAGGCATAACAGTTTTATTCCTCAGGTCCTAGAAAAATAAAAGAAACCTCAGGTGGCCCATCCACAAACAGCACTATTATAGCATCATCAACACCACCTTCATCTCTGCCATCTGCTTTTTTTATAGTTCTTATCACAATGATCACTGCTAGATGACCTAGTCCAGCCTACATTGCTTGGGTTTGTTGGACAATTGAGGACTTGGGCACACATTTCCACATCAAAGTAACAGCAGTAACAGTATTTCTTAAACACCCACTGAGCGCAAGGCACTATATTAAGCATTTGGGAAATAATAATAACAATAATGATGGCATTTATTAAGTGCTTACTATGTGCAAAGCACTGTTCTAAGTGCTGGGGAGGTTACAAGGTGATCAGGTTGTCCCACGTGGGGCTCACAGTCTTAATCCCCATTTGACAGATGAGGGAACTGAGGCACAGAGAAGTTAAGTGACTTGCCCAAAGTCACACAGCTGACAATTGGCAGAGCCGGCATTTGAACCCATGACCTCTGACTCCAAAGCCCGGGCTCTTTCCATTGAGCCACGCTGCTTCTCAAAGCGAATACAAATACAAAACAAGCAAGGCACATATTCCCAATCACAAGAATCACACTTTCGGGTGACAGGTCTGCCGAGGTGTAACAAAACTTCTTGCCAGTACTGGGAGTGGAAAACATTTTTCTTTATTCTTGGATTTCAGGAGACTCTAAAAGTGCATTTGTCCCACAAGGCACTTTGAGTTTTCTAATTTCAAGCAGATGGAGTCTACTGCATCTGCCTCCCGCTGACTTCCCTCTTCCCACTCAAGTTCAAACTTCACTCCACTGCCCAGTTCATTTTCCTTATCATTCCTGCTCACATCTTCCCATTCCTCGAAGTACTCCAATAGCTACCCGTTCTTCTCCACATCAACCAGGAACTCCTAACCATCAACTTGCAGGCATTCAGTCCTGCACTCTCATCCTCCCATGGCACTTACATAGATATCTTCATACCCTGTCACTTAAAGCACTCTCTCCCCTATCTATCCCTTTCTCTCTTTCTATCTGAAAATCACTCTAGATTTGCTAGAGTGCATGCTCCTGGAGGGCAGCAAGTATGTCTACTAATTTTGTTGCACTACCCCCAGCCCTGTGGGCAGGGCTCAGCATACAGCAAGCCCTCAAAACTTACTAGTGATTGATTGAATCTTAAAGTCCAGAATGAAATGGTTCCTGAACATGGGTGTGGTTGTTCCCACCTCTCTGAGGTAGGTGACGAAAATTATCAGCTATTTACTGAGCGGGCACTAAGTTTTAGGGAAAGTACAACAGTAGCAAGGAACAATTCCTCTGCACTTGAGAAGCTGTCTGTTTATTGTACTTTACTCTCCCAAGTGCTTAGTACAGTGCTCTGCACACAGTAAGTGCTCAGTAATACGACTGACTGATTCCACTGAGTCACATTTCCTCACAGACAGAAACTTTAACACTGCTAAGAACTGTATGCTGGCCATTAAAAACCCCCCTCCACCACCCAGGCCCTTCTTTTATGGCTTATCTGGTCAGCAGAGCAGGAACAGAAAACACCAGAGGGGAAATGTGTGAGGGAGGGAGGTGCCATCTGGCTAGAGAACTATGGCCCTCATCCTCACCCAGCTTAAGATTTTTAAAATCTTAATTTTCCTGCATCAGCAGCCGACAAGGGGTTTTATATTTTTAATTATGAATTATGCATTTTGATTTGCCATTCATTAAAAAAATCTGTACAAAGGAACTGCTAAGTACCCTGTTTCCCTTGAAACAGGAATTGTTTTTACTTTCCTAAATTTTTTACTCTGCTTTGATTTTCCTATAAGTATTTCCTTTTCTGGTATAGCTACCAAAATCCTTGTTTCTGCAGTTTCTGCTCTCTTCTTCTTCTTGCATCCCTCCAATATAGGCAAAACATTACCCTTAAGGATGATTATTTTCTGCTTATCAGCCCAATTAATTCTCCCCTTTCCCAAAACTCAATTGCCCTTTAGTTTTCCGTGTTAAGAATAAACTATGCTGGCTTTGTGCTACTGCTGTAGGTGCACTAAACACTCCACAAACATCAAAACATTAAAAGTTCCAAACTTTTTTCTGCCAATCTTTGGCTATAAAATTTTATTTGTTGTCAGGGGTTCACTGTCTTCAAGCACTCTGGCTGAGGTTGCTCTTGCAGATAGCAGGTGGAGAGGAGGACTAAGGCGCAGAGAGCCACTGTCCCCTATTCCCCAAAATAATTCTGCCCTGTAGCCGAGCTCCTGGGAGGGCAGCAAGTGCAGCTAAATGGGCTTTGGGGGAGGAGGTGCCAGTAATAATACTCATCAATACTATCTGTTTAGCACTTATTATGTCCCAAGCACTGTACTAAGCTCGGGGATAGATAGAAGATAATTAGGTTAGACAGTTTCTACCCCATATAAGGTTCACAATTTAAGTAGGAAACTGTACGCTCATCATGAGCAGGGAATAGGTCTACAAACTCTGTTGTATAAGCACTCAAACACCACCGATTGATTGAGGACACGTATTTAATCCCCATTTTACAAATGGGGAAACTGAAGCATGGTCACTCAAGAGGCAAGTGGCAGAGTCAGGATTAGAACCCAGGTCCTCTGACTCTTAGGCCAATGCTGTTTTCCACTGGGTCCTGCTGCCTTCACCTTCTCTGCCCCTCAACGTGGGTACACACCTGCCAAGCATGGCCATAACCACCGCTCAGCCAGCTTCCCAGAGGTGAGAGATACAGATGGCAACCAAAGATCTGGGTTCTGTAGAAGTGCTACTTTCATCATCATCATCATCAATCGTATTTATTGAGCGCTTACTATGTGCAGAGCACTGTACTAAGCACTTGGGAAGTACAAATTGGCAACATATAGAGACAATCCCTACCCCACATTGGGCTCACAGTCTAAAAGGGGGAGACAGAGAACAAAACCAAACACCCTAACAAAATGAAATAAATAGAATAGATATGGACAAGTCAGTTTGGCTTTGAAGGGAGGAAGAGATGGCGGCTGTGGGGAGGGAGGGAGGGCGGGCATTTCGGGGCAGAGGAGAAATGGCGTGATGAGGAGGGAGGGGAAGCGGTACGGGGACAGCAGGAGACAGTCTATTCCTCAACAAGGTGGCACAAGCAGTAGCAGCAATTGATTCCTTATGCCTTCTTTATTCCTTCACATCCATTCCCTTCATCTCTGTCAACCCTGTATGAAACTTGAGCCTGTTTACTAGCCCACTATAAATCCTTAGCTTGTCTCTTACTTGTAAACATACTCTACTCCTCTGCCTTTATACACATATATATACCTTTATATACCTCTCCCCCTCCTCCCCTTCTCCATCCCCCCGCCTTACCTCCTTCCCTTCCCCACAGCACCTGTATATAGGTTTGTACATATTTATTACTCTATTTATTTTACTTGTACATATCTATTCTATTTAATTTATTTTGTTAATACGTTTGGTTTTGTTCTCTGTCTCCCCCTTCTCAGCTCACTGTTGGGTAGGGACCGTCTCTATATGTTTCCAACTTGAACTTCCCAAGTGCTTAGTACAGTGCTCTGCACTCAGTAAGCACTCAATAAATACGATTGATTGATTGATATACACACACACCTCTCCACTTTTCCAACCCCTGGTAATTTGCACACCAACTAGACCAGATTAAAATTCTGGGAGAAGCAGCATTGCCTGTGGATACAGCACAGGCATGGGAGTCCCCAGGACCTGGATTCTAATCCTGCCTGCCACTTGTCTGTTGGGTGACCATACATTCATAAAATGGGGATTAAATACCTGAGCTCAATCACTCCATCAACGGGCACTTGTCTGCTGTGTGACCTTGGGCAAGTCACTAAGCTTCTCTGTGCCCCAGTTCCCTCATCTGTAAAATGGGGATTCAGACTGTGAGCCCCATGGGAGATATGGAGTGGTTGCCTATCAACCTTCGAATGAAGCAAAACTCCTCACGCTTGGCTTCAAAGCTCTCCATCCCCTTGCCCCCTCCTACCTCACCTCCCTTCTCTCCTTCTCCAGCCCAACCCACACCATCCGCTCCTCTGCCGCCGCTAACCTCTTAACTGGGCCTCGTTCTCACCTGTCCTGCCGTTGACCCCCGGCCCACGTCCTCCCTCTGGCCTGGAATGCCCTCCCTCCACACATCCCCAAAACTAGCTCTCTTCCTCCCTTCAAAGCCCTACTGAGAGCTCACCTCCTCCAGGAGGCCTTCCCAGACTGAGCCACCTTTTCCTCTCCCCCTCCCTCCCTCTGCCCTCCCCCCTTCCCATCCCCACAGCACTTATGTAAATTTGTACATATTTATTACTCTATTTTATTAATGTGTCTATAGTATAATTCTATTTATTCTGATGGTATTGACACCTGTCTACTTGTTTTGTTTTGCTGTCTGTCTCCCCCGTCTAGACTGTAAGTCCGTTGTTGGGTAGGGACTGTCTCTGTTGCCGATTTGTACTTCCCAAGCACTTGGTACAGTGCTCTACACACAGTAAGTGCTCAATAAATACGACTGAATGAATGAATCTACCCCAGCGCTTAGTTCAGGTTTTGGCACATAGTAAATGCTTAACAAATACCATAAAAAAATTCCAAACTCTTGGATCATTTGGGGAGGAATTGCAAAAAAATCCTTTTCCCTTTCTCACTGGTCAAAGCACATGCCTCCCCGCATTCAGAATTCTACTAAAATCTCAGTCTATCATAGCAATTCTTCTAATTAGGGGGAATCTTATCTGCCCAAATCTCACTCTGCTAAGTTAGGTCCATGACAGAGAGTTTCTAACTATGAACATTACTACATCTTCCAAAAGAACTTCCCAGATTAATCCCACTTGAATAAGCATTCCAATCACTTCAGCTCTTCTCTTCCCCATAGGATTTTCTCTAAAAATGATGAACACATGCATCTTTTGCTTGCAATTACATGCCTTAGCTTGGTCACTTGAGATTTTTTTGGTGTACTTTCATGCGGTATTACCCCCATCTGTTTCCAGCTGTGGGGCGAAGTCACTGTTTTCAATCTCACAACTTTTTGGGCTGGGCTCCCAGCCTCAATCATCCCAGGTCTCTGGCAAACCTGAGAGCCTCCAAGCAGTGCTAAAAAGAACTGAACTGAAGAGGACTAAAAAGAGATCCAAAATCAAGTCACAGCTTTTCAAACCAGGTCTTCTGTTCCTAAGCTGTCCCACTCTCTAAAAGCCTCAACTCCTTTATACTTCCTCAAGGGCTGGGACTGTGTGGTTACATATAAAGCTGTTAGTCTGTTATGCTCCCTTCATACTGAATTGCACAAGAAGGGTTGGAAAAAAATCTCTTCCTTGATGTTAACTGCAGTATTATTTTTAATTTGGATCATTTTAAGACAACTGCCCAGGAAACCAAATATTTCTAATATAAAATACAGATGTAAAACTTATGTCCTCCTACATCCCTTGGCTTTTTGCCTAGAGTATTTAGAATCGATTCCTTAAGGCTGTCAAGCATCAGTTGTATTTGAGAGACCTCAAAAATACACTTATTGTTATTACTACTATTATTATTACATTTGTTAAGAGTTTACTCTGAATCAAGCCCTGAGGTGGATTCAATTTAATCAAGTTGGACACAGTTCCTCTGCCACACGGGGCTTTCAAACTAATTAGGAGGGAGAACAGGTATTTAATCCCTATTTTACAGTTGAGGAAACATATAATTGCAGACACCACATTTCCTCTCGACAGAGGGAGGATAAGGTTTGAGTGGGAAGATGAGAAGTTTCATTTTGGCCACATTAGTCTGAGATGTCGGTGAAACAGCTAAGCAGAGATGTACTGCGAAGGCGGGGGAAATATGAGACTTTAAAGAAGAGAGGTCAGGACTGAAAGGGTAGATCTTGAAATTACCCACTTAGAGATGATGGTAGTTGAAACCATGGAAGTGAATATGGATGGAAAATAGAAGGGAAGCCAGAACTGAGCCTTGAGGACTCCCACAGACTGAGGAGCAGCCAGACAGGTAGTGGGAGAACCAGGAGAGGACAGTGTGAGTGGAGCCGAGGCTGGAATTGTGAAGAACCAAACATAATATGTAGAGTGATAGAGTAAAGCCCCACATATTTGGCAAGGAAGAGGTTATAGGTGACTTTGAAGAGTTTGGTCTGAGTGGGGGTAGTGGGAAATCAAGAAGGGAGTTGGAGGAGAGGACAGGGAAGATGTTGGGAATCATCAGGGATGAGGAAGGGAGAGTTTAGGAGGGAAGGTGAAAATTTCAGTTTGGGGCATATTAAATTTGAGGTGCCCTGGGCCATGCAAGCAGAGATGTCCTGGAGGCAAGCACAGAAGTGGGGAAGGCATTGTGGCTATCAAGGCAGACTTAGAAATCATCCAC
Source organism: Tachyglossus aculeatus (assembly GCF_015852505.1). Classification (NCBI taxonomy): domain Eukaryota; kingdom Metazoa; phylum Chordata; class Mammalia; order Monotremata; family Tachyglossidae; genus Tachyglossus; species Tachyglossus aculeatus. Next base: position 34,427,580 of record NC_052067.1, on the reverse strand, counting down.
CTAAACGGGGATGGAAGCAGGGAAACGGGATGATAGTTGGGATGTCGCTGTTGATTCTTGACAGTTTATGGAATTCACTCAGCACAAATTAGTCTTTACACAAATTATCAATCCTTAGCTCTTAGCTGATTTTGAGGCGCAGTTCGTAATAATCATTTGTATACTTTTTTGTGGTGTATGTGAGCTTCCAAAGTACAGTCACCTGAGAAAAAGTGCTCTGCATGAATGATTCAAGGACTCCTGATGATGCTTTGACTGAGTTGGTTTTTCTAGAGGATCAAAATTGGAAAGGAGATAGAAGACTGAACCAGGAAGGCTCAGAGACGAGAGTATGGCACCAACACGGCTTCAAGATTCGATCAAAACTGAAGGCATACTGAACAATTTAGTCTCCAACCTTTATGGCTATGCAACTTAGCACAAGTAACACATTACACCCCTAGAGTACTTCCATCAATGCTGTCTACATGCAACACTTAACATGATGTGGCCAGAAAGGATCAATATGGTCCTAAAATGCAGTCGCAGCATCAGTTCTGAGGCATTGTTGTTACATAACCTCTTTCTGCGGAGGGGCACGTGAAAAGAAGTGGTGACATCACCGCAATTCTCCTCATCTCACCAGCCTGTAACCTTGGCATATTCTCTCTCACTCAACCTCCATATTCAATCTTTCACCAAATCCTGTCGGTTCTACCGTCTCGACATCTCTAAAACTGCCTTTTCCTCTGCACCCACACTGCTACTCTGCTGATCCAAACACTGATCCTCTCCCACCTTGACTACTGCAATCAACCTACTTGTTGCCCTCCCTTCCTCCTTGTCACTCCCCACTCCAGTAGTTACTTTACTATTCTGCCCACATCATTTTTCTTGAAATAAAAAAGCTTAGTCCACATCTCCCCATTCTTCAAGAACCTCTAGTAGCTGACCATACACCTCCACATCGAAAAGAAACTCCTTACCATCAGCTTTGAAGCACTCAATCAGCTTGCCCCCTTCTACCTTACCCTACTGATCTACAATGACTCTGCCTTTGGTATTCTCTAACGACAACTTCGGCACTAAACCTGTATCTCGTCTATCTCACTGCCAATCCCTTGCTCATGTTCTCCCTCCGGCCTGGAACTCCCTCCCCCTTCAAGCCTTATTAAAATCACATCTCCTCCAAGAGGCCTTCCCTACTATACTCATTTCTCCTACTCCCTTCCATGTTGCCCTTGGAATTACCCTTTTAAGCATTTGACATTCACCACACCCTCAACTCCACAGCACTTATGTACATATCTGTAATTTATTTTAATGTCTGTTTCCCTCTCTAAACTGTAAACTTCTTGAGGGTAAGGAAGAGGTCTATCAGCTCTGTTTTATTATATTCTCCCAAGCATTTACAGTAAACACACAATAAATACCATTGATTGCTTGATTGATACTCATTTCTTCTCCCACCTGACACATTAAGAAATACCCAATACCCTTTACAAAAATTTACATTTACTTGTTTAGTAGAATTTGTTCCTTTAAGCTTAAGAGATCACTTCACCTTCTTGAGGAAACATATATTGCAACACCACACCTATCATTCAGCTCTCACATTAAATCAACTACTAAATTATACCATTTTTTTTCTTCCACGATATTTTCTGGATCTGCTCCTTCCTTTCCATCCACAAAAATGACCACTCCTGTCCACACTCTTGTCATATACAGGATACGGGCTCAGTAGAAAGCATATGGACTTTGGAGTCAGAGGTCATGGGTTCGAATTCTGGCTCTGCCAATTGTCAGCTCTGTGACTTTGGGCAAGTCACTTAACTTCTCTGTGCCTCAATTCCCTCAGCTGTAAAATGGGAATTAAGACTGTGAGCCCCCTGTGAGACAACCTGATCACCTCGTAACTTCCCCAGTGCTTAGAACAGTGCTTTGCACATAGTAAGTGCTTAATAAATGCCATTATTAGTATTACCTTTGTTACTGGTCTCTCTGCCTTTAGTCTCTCCCTCTTTAGTCTATCTATGTATGCAACACTGTACTGCCCAAATCATCTTCAGCTCACTCAGAACATCATCTCTCCACTCCTCTCAATCTCCAATATCGCGGTTTACATCAGGCAACAATTACTCAACAATCCCTCATCTGTAAAATGGGGATTAAGACTATGAGCCCCTGTGAGACAACCTAATCACCTTGTAACCTCCCCAGTGCTTAGAACAGTGCTTTGCACATAGTAAGTGCTTAATAAATGCCATTATTAGTATTACCTTTGTCACTGGTCTCTCTGCCTTCAGTCTCTCCCTCTTAAGTCTATGTATACAACACCGTACTGCCCAAATCATCTTCAGCTCACTCAGAACACCATCTCTCCAGTCCTCTCAATCTCCAATATCGCAGTTTACATCAGGCAACAATTACTCAACAATCCCTCATCTGTAAAATGGGGATTAAGACTGTGAGCCCCCTGTAAGACAACCTGATTACCTCGTAACCTCCCCAGTGCTTAGAACAGTGCTTTACATATAGTAAGTGCTTAATAAATGCCATTATTATTATTACCTTTACTCCCTGGTCCCTCTGCCTTCAACCTCTCCCTCTTAAGTCTATCTATGCAACACTTTGCTACCTAAATCATCTTCGGCTCACTCAGAACACCATCTCTTCACTCCTCTCAACCTCCAATATCGCTCTTTACATCAGGCAACAATTACTCACAGTTGGCTTCGGGACTCTCCATCAGCTGCCTCATCTTAGCAATCAGCCCTCTTCACCCTTAACTCTCCAGCACTCACTCTTCAGTCCTCCCAAACTCAGCTTCTGCGTCTTGCTCTTGACTCTCCCACCTCACTTATGAGGACCAGTGTGGGTTAGTGGATAGAGCAAGGGCCTGGGTTCTAATCCAGACTCTGCTACATATTTTGGGCAAGTCACTTAACTTCTCTGGGCCTCAGTTACCTCATCTGTGAATGGGGGAATTAAGAGTGTGAGACCCAGGTAGGGACTGTATACAACCTGATTAATTTGAATCTACCCCAATGTTTAGAGTAGTGCTTGGCACATAGAAAGCACTTTACACACACCATCATGTTTTTTTATGCAGCTTACCTCTTCACCAAATCTGCTAGACCACAGCACCCCCCATTTCCAAAGTGCTCCTAAAATCATACCTCCTCCTAAAAGTCTCCCCCGATTAATTTAACACATTCTAGTAAATTATGGAGAATAACAATAACTATGTGCAAAGCATGGTTCTAAGCGCTGGGGGATACAAGGTGATCAGGTTGTCCCACATGGGGCTCACATTCTTCATCCCCATTTTACAGATGAGGGAACTGAGGCATGGAGAAGTTAAGTGGCTTACCCAAGGTCACACAGCTTACAAGTGGCGGAGCTGGGATTCGAACCCACGAGAAGCAGCAGGCGTAGTGGATTGAGCACAGGCTTTAAAGTCAGAAGTCTAATCTTGACTCCATCACTTGTCTGCTGTGTCACCTTGGGGAAGGCACTTCACTTCTCTGGGCCTCAGTTACCTCATCTGCAAAATGTGACGAGACTGTGAGCCCCACATGGGAGAGGAATTCTGTCCAATCTGATTTGCTTGCATACACGCCAGTGCTTAGTACAGTGCCTGACACACAGTAAGTGCTTAAATACCACAATTATTATTATTATTATCCACCCAGCAGTCACCCTTACCATCTATTTTATTCCAATTCTCAGGTCCTACAGAGATGTATAATTACTGTATAATCAATTATTTGTTCTACTATTGCATTCGGATATATTTCAAACACTGCCCGATCTATCCTTGTTCTTCCTTAATGCTCCCACACTTTGTACATAAAATTTGTTGTCTCCCCCTTTGGACTGTAAACTCCCTGAGGGCAGGGAACATGTGACTTTTGCTTTTCTCTCTGAAGTGCTTAGTACGTTGTTTTGCACTCAGTAATTACGACTGATTGCCTGAACTCCCCAGACTGGAAATTATCATCATTATTATGGCATCTGTAAAGCACTCTGAGCCCACCAAGGGACCATGTCAAATTCCCTCATGTATATTCTTTCCCAGAGCTAAGTACAGTGCTCTACACACAGTAAGCACTTAATAAATATTACTACTACTACTAGAGATAAGAACAATCTGAGATTAGCCTGGACTTTTTCCATCAACCATTATCATCATCTGTTCTTGATTAGTGTGCCAGTGTCCACTGGGCAGCCAAACCAGTAAGGTAAATTACAGGATCTCTGACACAGTTTGAAAATTGAGACGCAACATGGCCTGGTGGAAGGAACACAGGCTTGGGAGTCAGGGAACCTGAGTTCTAATCCTGCCATCACTTGTCAGCTGTGTGATCTTGGGCGAGTCACTAAACTTCTTTGTGCCTCTGTTACCTCAACTGTAAAATGGGAATTAAGACCGTGAGCCCTGTGTGGGACAGGGACTATGTCCAGCCTGACTAACTTGTATCAATCCCAGGGTTTAGTACAGTGACTAGCACATAGCAGGCACTTAACAAATATCACTTTAAAATTGTTACAATAAATTTGTAACAACTTGTAACAACAATTTGTACAATAAAGGAGAAGCAGCATGGCTCAGTCGAAAAAGCCCAGGCTTTGGAGTCAGAGGTCATGGGTTCAAATCCCGGCTCTGCCAACTGTCAGCTGGGTGACTTTGGGCAAGTCACTTCACTTCTCTGGGCCTCAGTTCCCCCATCTGTAAAATAGGGATTAAAACTGTGAGCCCCCCGTGAGACAACCAGATCACCCTGTAACTTCCCCAGTACTTAGAACAGTGCTTTGCACATAGTAAGCGCTTAACAAATACCATTATTATTATTATTATAAATTTCTTTAACACTCTGTACTGACTCAGGTGGCAATTTCCAGAATCTTGAAGACAGACAACTAGGCAAATAGCTCTGGTCGCCACCCTTTGGGATAATTTAAATACAAGAATTAGAATAAGACAGAAAGGGATATTTATTGCCCTATTTACTAGATTTCTGAGTTTAGCAGAACAAAAGTAGAAATAAAAAGCATGGTTCACTGAAATATAAAATGATCCAAACAAAATAATTGAATGGGAAAAAGAAAGATCAATTTAAACACAGATCTCATGGAAACTTGTCCAGGAGGCTGTTACTGATGAGTATTTAAATGATTAGTACAGTTCATTTTCATTTAATCTTACTATGTTTATGGGTTTAAATATTTGTCTTCAATCCTACAGGAAGATTGGAAACTTCAGAAAGCCTCAGAGAAAGGATTCAATTTTACCAGCTGCTCATTTGTTGTAATATGTACTGAGGATTTAATTAGAAAAGCAGTCATCCATGAGTGACTATTGTTGAGAAAGTTACATTTCATGCAACCTTTCACTTCCAAAAGACTATCAGGGGAAACTCATATATTTTCTTCTCTTTTAATCAGTGGCTGCTTCCATTGTTCTTCTTTGATACCCTGGGGGAGAATGTTTCTGGAACGTCAGGGTCTACAGAAATTAGACAAGCCAGCTGCTCATGGCTGAAGCTCTGCAGTGAAATTCACAAAGCCCATATGTAAAACTGGGACTGTTACATTCTTTCAATCGTATTTATTGAGCACTTACTGTGTGCAGAGCACTGTACTAAGCGCTTGGCAAGTACAAGTTGGCAACATATAGAGATGGTCCCTATCCAACAGCGGGCTCACAGTGTTACATAACATTGTGAGGTGGTTTAGCCTTAAAGAAGTGGTCATTACTGTAAAATGGGGATTAAGACTGAGCCCCCCGTGGGACAACCTGATCACCTTGTAACCTCCCCAGCACTTAGAACAGTGTTTTGCACATAGTAAGCACTTAATAAATGCCATCATTATTATTATTTTTATTATTATTCAAGAAAGACCAAAGAAAGGAGTATCAAGAATTGTAAGTTACCGCCTCAGTGCACTGGCAAAGTAGGAGAAGAATGGTCCGAGCCGAACGCTGGGAAACCTCTGCGACCTGCGTGCCTGCGCAGTTGGTTTTCCCTGGGCCGACTGCTGAAGCCACTGATGATCAGGGAGAAGGCATGTTGCCTCCTTCAGCTCATTGCCTAGTGTGGCTCGGTGGAAAGAGCCCGGGCTTTGGAGTCAGATGTCATGGGTTCAAATCCCGGCTCCTCCACTTGCCAGCTGTGTGACTCTGGGCAAGTCACTTAACTTCTCTGTGCCTCAGTTACCTCATCTGTAAAATAGGGATGAAGAATGTGAGCCTCCCGTGAGACAACCTGATCACCTTGGAACCTCCCCAGCACTTAGAACAGTGCTTTGCACATACTAAGCGGTTCATAAATGCCATTATTATTATTATTATCCTGCATCCTGAATTCAAGGACCCCGGGACACACCAAAGGTGTAAACTGGGGTGGCCAAACCATGGTTCATGAGTCACATCATCAACATCATCAATCGTATTTATTGAGCGCTTACTATGTGCAGAGCACTGTACTAAGCACTTGGGAAGTACAAATTGGCAACATATAGAGACAGTCCCTACCCAACATTGGGCTCACAGTCTAAAAAAGCTGTTCTTCAGTTGTCATGTAGCACAGACACACAAGCATGCATGCAAGCCAAGTAGGGCAGGAACGTTTTCAGTCCCGACTCCCTCCTCCTGCTCCAGCTGTCTCTTACTCACCAGTTACTCTCCACCCTGGGCACACCTACTCTCTGCCCCAACCCCTCCAGAAGGCCGGCTTCACCCGGTGGGTTTCTGCGGTTCTCGTCTGTATTAGGCTTTAGGTTGCCACTCTTCAGCCGTAGGCTTTGCCAGCCATAGCTTAGAAGGAGCTTGGGAAACCTTTGGGAACTCACAGGAGGAGGAGAAAAGGGCCCACTTTGAGACAGGCCTCTCCCAATCCAGGAAACCCTGGTTTGGAAGATCCCCGATTTATCAGGTTCTTGATAAGAAAAACAGGGTTAACTCCATGTTCATCCAGTCCCTCTGAGGACTCTCCATCCACTGGGATTCAGTCATAGACTTACTCTTAGCCAATTCTATGGCTGTCATGCTAACCAATATTTCAGTTTGTTCCAAGACACTGTAAACTTCCAGGACTCCGCAGTAGCAAACAAATAAATCATGGAGACAGCCACGTTCACTGAGACAGTCAGGAATACTGAGGTCAGGGAGAGGGCCCCTGAGCTCCTCGGGTGCCATGAAGCTGAAAGTAAACTAATAACTCCTCCACGGAAATTTACACATACCCTAAAAAAACAAACACATCTTTCAGCTAAGTACCACTCGCCCTGTAATCCTGTCTGTTTCAAATCCATAGACAGCAGGGACCTTTGAAAAAGTGATGGAGGCTGATGGGGAATGTTCAGCCACCTAGTTCCCTCCAGGCCCCTGCTATTCCTGCTAAAACTGTAGGGTTGTGTGCTCACTGTTGGACCACTATTCTCTCCATCTCCTCTCCAGGAATCCCTGCTACCAACAGAAGTAACCAAAGCACGGGAGAATCCAGTGGGTTTCCCAGACTGACAATGAGGTTACCGACTTGTACTTCCCAAGGGCTTAGTACAGTGCTCTGCACACAGTAAGCGCTCAATAAATATGATTGAATGAATGAGGATCCCCAGGGTCTTTTATTCGGTTCCTGTAACAACAACCTATTCCCTGAACCTCAATCTCATCTATCCCATCCCCAGTCCCTTGTCCAAATCCTCCCTCTGGCCTGGAACTCCCTCCCCCTTGAAATCCAACAAATCCACCCCCTCCCCCTTCAAAACCCTCTTAAAAATCACAACTCCTCCAAAAGGTTTTTCCTAATTTCCCCTATCCACCCTCCCCTTTGCATCACCTATGTACTCAATCAATCAATCAATCGTATTTATTCAGCACTTACTGTGTGCACAGCACTGTACTAAGCGCTTGGGAAGTACAAGTTGGCAACATATAGAGACAGTCCCTACCCAACAGTGGGCTCACAGCAGACTGACCCTAAGCTCTATGATACCCTAGTCCCCCAGCACTTATGTAAATATCCTTATACTCTACCGTCTCCCCTATCTGTACTTTATTGTCATCTCTCTCTCTCCCTGTTAAGACTGTAAGGTCCTTGTGGGCAGGGATTGCATCCACCAACCCTAATATACTGTAATTGCTGGACTCAGTATAGTGCTCTGCCCACTGTGAGCAAGTGGTCAGTATATACCCCTCTCCCCCTTTTAGACTGTGAGCCCACTGTTGGGTAGGGACTGTCTCTATATGTTGCCAACTTGTACTTCCCAAGCACTTAGTACAGTGCTTTGCACACAGTAAGCGCTCAATAAATACGATTGATTGATTGATATACCATTGATAGATTGATTCTGTGACTGTGCTATAATATGGAGAAGACCATTCCTCTCAAATCCACAGTCTAGTCAGAGTTTGCTAGAAAATACCAGTTTAGACAACTATACTAATCTTTCCATTCAAGATCAATCAATCAATGGTATTTACTGACTGCTTACCGTGTGCAGAGCACTGCATAAAGCACTTGGGAAAGTACAACTGATTTGGTAGACATGCTCCCTACCCACAAGGAGCTTACAGTCTACAGGGGGAGAGTAACGAACATGCAAAAGCATGCAATTATTCTACCGTACTCTAACATTTGCCGCACTGAAACAGTAACTCTGGTAACACACAAATAAGTGTCAAACAGCTCCTTATAAAGATTAATTCCTTTACAACGATTTAAAAGTTGCATTTCCTCAGTTCTCTAGGAAACTAAAGGGCCAGAATGATCTGGAGTCTGTCTCCTTCTAAATGTGTAAAACATTTGAAAATACTTTCTCGAAATTGAATTTATGGCATTACATCAGCTGAAAAGGATGCAGGAGCCTGGAAGATACTCACTGGAGAGAGTGGACATTCAATGTTTCCATCTCCCAATTAATGAATGGCAATTAATTAGAATCCTGAATGGATGGGTCCAAGTCAAGGGTCAAGCAAAGGTTTGAGTCTAGACAGTTCATCCTTCCATTACCCCTGTGACACTCTTGCTTGGGAACCCAAATTGGGACACTGTCTTGTGTAGTGCTACTGTCCCCTAAATTGCCAGTGCTACAGCCTCCACCAATCCATGGAATGATGATGACGATGATGGTATTTGTTAAGCGCTTACTACGTGCCAAGCACTGTCTAAGCGCTGGGGTAGATACAAGGCGATCAGGTTGTCCCACGTGGGGCTCACGGTCTTCATCCCCATTTTACAGAAGAAGTAACTGAGGCCCAGAGAAGTGAAGTGGCTTGCCCAGAGTCACACGGCTGCTATGTGGCGGAGTCGGGATTAGAACCCACAACCTCTGACTCCCGAGCCCGTGCTCTTTCAACTAAGCCACACTGCTTCTCACAGGCAACTGCTCATGTGCAAAACCACTACAGGGTTTGTTTTTTAATTTAGCCACAGACTTTCAGATCAAAGAATTTTTGCAGCCTTGAAGTGTTAGGCGAATGACACACAAATTATAGTTAATTAGTTAATTTAACTATAGTTAATTTAATCCTTTTCTAGGGAAAGGCATTCATCCCTTCATAGTTAATGAGCACTTACTGGGTGCAAAGCACTGTACTAAGCGCTTGGGAGACTGGTGCTTTGTTTTATTGGTTTGAGATGAGACCAGAATCCATTCTGGTCTAATTCTGCCGCGCCTTCTGCTCTAATAGTTGCCCCAGGCTGGATCCAGACCCTGCACGCTGGGCCTCCGCTCAACCAGGCCAGGAGTTTCTGGCCCGTGCCAGGCTCAAGTCCATGCCCTACCCCAATGATGATGATGACGATGGCATTTGTTAAGCGCTTACTATGTGCAAAGCACTGTTCTAAGCGCTGGGGAGGTTACAAGGTGATCAGGTTGTCCCTCATGGGGCTCACAGTCTTCATCCCCATTTTACAGATGAGGGAACTGAGGCGTAGAGAAGTGAAGTGACTTGCCCAAAGTCACCCAGCTGACAAGTGGCAGAGCCGGGATTTGAACCCATGACCTCTGACTCCAAAACCCGGGCTCTTTCCACTGAGCCACGCTGCTTCTCCAATACTAGGGTAGGGTGGCAGAAACTTGCTGAGTAGAAGAATCCTACAGTGCCTATGCTAGGAGAATCGGACTCAATGTGTAGCTCTGAATGTCCTCAGAAGAGGAGCCCTAAATCAGCGGTTTGACATTTTTAATAAAGATTACCATAAACTAACCAACCAATTCTCCCATCCCAGTTCCCCACCCGCCTCTCGCCTAAACTTCCAGCGATAACCAGATTCTCACATGGCTGCCCACCAAGTAGCTTTGCCCAGAACTTGGTAAAAAGGCAGCCCTGCGCTCGCCAAAAGGAAATGGAGAAAACTCAGCCCAGGGAGCACGATACAGAGAAGACAGAAAAAAAATTTCCTTCTGCTGCCTCATTTGTTAAATGCTTACAGGGGGCCAAGTACTACCCTAAGTACTGGGGTAGATACAAGTTAATCAGGTCAGATAAGGTCCCTGCCCGGACGAGGGTTACATCCTAAATAGAAGGGAGAACGGATATTGAATCCCCATTTTATAGATGATGAAATTGAGGCACAAAGCAGTTAAGTGAGTTGCCCAAGGCCACTTTATCCGACACCCCCGCCCCAGCCCCACAGCACTTATGGACTTATCTGTAATTTATTTCTGTATTTATAAGAAATATAAATATTTCTTATTATTTCTTCTTATTATTATTTCTTCTTATTATTATTTCTTATTATATATATATCTGTTATATATATTATAGTGCTTAGAACAGTGCCTTGCACATAGTAAGCGCTTAATAAATGCCATCATCATCATCATCATCATCATATTACTGTCCTAATGTCCATCTAACCCTCTAGACTGTAAGCTCACTGTGGGCAGAGAATGTGTCTGCTTACTGCTGTACTGTACGCTCCCAAGTGCTCAGTACAGTGCTCTGTACCCAGTAAGCACTCAATAAATGACTGAATGAATGTCACACAGCAGGGCTGGGATTAGACGCTAGGTCCTTTGGCTACTGGGCCACTCTACTTAGTTTTGCCACACTCAGATATTGGATGGCTAGGTGGAATTTCCTAGTTTAGGCACTGATGAAGAAGGAAAAATTCTTTCTCTCCCTCTAACAACTCATTTACTCCTGTCGAAGTTGAGACCACCGACTCTATCCATAACTTGGCAGAGAGAAGAACTCGGCTTTTTAGAGGGAACAACTCCCCTGATCAGCAATCATGTCAAAAAATATTACAGAGATTCAGTCATGCTGAATTTTGAGTCATTTTAAATTCACAGTTTCCTGCCGAACAATCATCGGGTTATTTTGGAAAAGTTAAATTAGTGATTAGCCAATTAGTTTTGCAGCCAGCATTTTGAAGCTGTTGCGTGAAACTTTGGCAGGCAGTCCACCGTGAACTTCCCTATACTTAGGGCATTCCAAAAACACTCCAGAGAAAAATTAACAGATTATTGTCCAGCCATGGCTGTAGACTGCAGCGATAATTCAGAAAAACAACTCCCTCAAGACATAAGGAACATATTTAAGATAAGGTCCACATTCATTTTTTCTTATCATGCCTAACATGAAGGCAATATTTGATCATGCCAAGACGATGACACATTTTCATTTGATCATCTCCTTTGAGACTACTAACTACCCTTCGTGTCCATATTACACATTAAGATGAATTCGATGCGACGATGCCACCCCACACAATGAGAGAGCAGACTTGAAATAATCATAAGGCTTTATGACAGTGTGGCATATTCCACCTTTTGTTGAGATGAGATTATGGAGGTGGACACCCCAGTTGGCTTACCCATTTTTCCATTTTAGTATTTTTTCATTTCTAAACTAGGATTATTATTATTTGTCAAAGATTCTTACAAGGGCACTTTCGTACAGTGCCTCTAACAAATGGAAACTCTGCAAAAGGAAAGTCAACCGCGCAATGTTCTGTGCAGGAAACCATGAAAGGATGGAGGAAACGTTTCTTAATGGAACAGTAGAAATACAAGCATTTTCTATGGATTAATCTCTGTAAACTGGAAAGATTCCTGTAATATATACATAGTTTCAATTTTTTGGTGGTTCATTTATATCATAATTGATCGTGAATACACTGGCATAAGTTAGCAAAATAGGATAAGCTGTACGTTAAAGAAGCAAACGGTATTGTTTTCACACAACTTCCAAAAGGGGCCACCATTTTGATGCCACATCACTCACTTATTTTTGAGCAGAATAAACTGGAAAGATTCCTGTAATATATACATAGTTTCAATTTTTTGGTGGTTCATTTATATCATAATTGATCGTGACTACACTGGCATAAATTAGCAAAATAGGATAAGCTGTACGTTAAAGAAGCAAACGGTATTGTTTTCACACAACTTCCAAAAGGGGCCACCATTTTGATGCCACATCACTCACTTATTTTTGAGCAGAAGATACAGTTTGAGCCGTTTCTGTTTTGTTCTTTCAACATTTTATAGTTATAGAAAGTAAGCTCCTTGTGGGCAGGGAAAATGTCTACCAAATCCATAATATTCTACTCACCTAAGTGCTTAGTACAGTGCTCTGCTGACAGTAAGCGTTCAATAAATGCTTGATTGACAGAAATGGGAGAAGCAGTTAAAACAACTTAAGCTCTTATTTGCCTAGAAATAATTTTCAGAAATATTCAACTGGAATTACCAAACAGTAAAAAAAAAAAAGTTAAATAACTGGTTTGCTAGGCAATTAATTGTTAACTCTTGAAAAAGCCTCCCTGGACATGTGCATAAAAGAGTTTAAAATGAAGTTTAATACAGTACATACAGCCCCGAGCATGGATACAGTGCTGGAAAATATATTATACATAGAAACAGCTACATTTTTATACAAAACCTCAGCTAAAACAAAACTTTTAGGAAAGTATTTCTTCCATAATTGCAAGGAATCCCCCAACCCAAGAACCCCAAAGGAAAAACTGCCTTTTCTGATGCTAAAATGTCCTAAAATGTTAGGATTCAGCGCTTAGAACAGTGCTTGGCAGGAAGAAAGCGCTTAAAGAATACCATAGTAATAATTATTTTATTATTACTACTCCCACCTTGAGTAAATCCTCGAGCAATCCCTAAAATCCCCAAAAACAACCCCTTGAAGACCCAACCGACTGTGAACCCACTGTTGGGTAGGGACTGTCCCTATATGTTGCCAACTTGTACTTCCCAAGCGCTTAGTACAGTGCTCTGCACACAGTAAGTGCTCAATAAATACGATTGACTGATTGATTGATTGAACACGCGCCGAGGGACTCTCTCCTCAATCCTATGGGATATATGTATGTTTGTACATATTTATTACTCTATTTATTTATTTTATTTGTACGTATCTATTCTATTTATTTTATTTTGTTAGTATGTTTGGTTTGTTCTCTGTCACCCCCTTTTAGACTGTGAGCCCACTGTTGGGTAGGGACTGTCTCTACATGTTGCCAATTTGTACTTCCCAAGCGCTTAGTACAGTGCTCTGCACATAGTAAGCGCTCAATAAATATGATTGATGATGATGATGGGATTGAGCCGAATCTATAATCAACCATATTGAGTGCTTAATAAGTGTGCAGGGCACTGTACTAAGTGCCTAGGCAAATACAATGCAACCGAGTTGGTCAAGTTCCCTGCCCACGGTGAGATTACCCGTCTAGAAGGTTAATAAAATAATAAATAATAAAATAAATATAAATATAAACCAATCAATTCCGGCTCTGTACGTGAGTGGGATATAAAACAAGGGAAGGGAAATGACTTGGAAAAATGAAGCCGAGAAGAGCAGCGCAGAGACCCTCCCCTGCCCACACCGGTTTTAGCCCACTGTCGGGTAGGGACCGTCTCTATATGTTGCCAACTTGTCCTTCCCAAGCGCTCAGTACAGTGCTCTGCACACAGTAAGCGCTCAATAAATACGATTGAAAGAATGAATGATGTACAATGCTCTGCATCCACCATAAATGCTCAATAACAATAATAATTACAGTATTTGTTATGAGCTTACTATGTGCCAGGCACTGTTCTAAGCGCTGGGGTAATAATAATAATGATGGCGTTTGTTAAGCGCTTACTATGTGCCGAGCACTGTTCTAAGCACTGGGTAGATACAAGCTAATCAGGTTGTCCCACGTGGGGCTCACGGGCTTCATCCCCATTTTACAGATGAGAGGCCCAGAGAAGTGAAGTGATTCGCCCAAAGTCACACAGCAGACAAGGGGCGGGGCCGGGATTGGAACTCACCACCTGAATTCATTCAATCATATGTATTGAGCGCTTAGTGTGGGTGCAGAACACTGTACTGAGCGCTTGGAAAGTCCAGTTCAGCACCAAATTGCTGGGCACATAGTGGGCGCTTAATAAGTGCCATTATTATTATTATTATTATCATTATTATTATTATTATTATTATATGGGGGGGCATGCATGGGCATGAATGAGTGTCTGCATGTGTCTGTCCCCTTCTAGACTGTGAGCCCGCTGTTGGGTAGGGACCGTCTCTAGATGTTGCCAACTTGTCCTTCCCAAGCGCTTAGTACAGTGCTCTGCACATAGTAAGCGCTCAATAAATACGATTGAAGGAATGAATGACCGTCTCTCCGTTGCCGACTTGTGCTTTGTCCTTCCCAAGCGCTCAGTACAGTGCTCTGCACACAGTAAGCGCTCAATAAATACGATTGAAGGAATGAATGAATGAATGACTGTCTCTCCGTTGCCGGCTTGTGCTTTGTCCTTCCCAAGCGCTCAGTACAGTGCTCTGCACGCAGTAAGCGCTCAATAAATATGATGGAAGGAATGAATGAATGAATGACTGTCTCTCCGTTGCCGACTTGTTCTTTGTCCTTCCCAAGCGCTTAGTACAGTGCTCTGCACACAGGAAGCGCTCAATAAATACGATTGAAGGAATGAATGACCATCTCTCCGTTGCCGACTTGTGCTCTGTCCTTCCCAAGCGCTTAGTACAGTGCTCTGCACACAGGAAGCGCCCAATAAATACGATTGAAGGAATGAATGAATGAATGACTGTCTCTCCGTTGCTCACTTGTGCTTTGTCCTTTCCAAGCGCTTAGTACAGTGCTCTGCACACAGTAAGCGCTCAATAAATACGATTGAAGGAAGGAATGGACACAACCCCTGCTCAGCAGGATCGAATGAGTGAATGGATGAGGCCGGGCCGGTCCCGGGGCCTGGGGCGGTTATTCCACCACTTGTCAGCTGTGTGACTTTGGCCAAGTCACTTCACCTCTCTGTGCCTCAGTTACCCCATCTGTAACTGAGTCCCCCCATTTTCCTCTGCTCCTCCTCCCTCTGCCCTACCCCCTTCCCCTCCCCACAGCACTTCTGTCTATTTATACTTATTTATTACTCAATTTACGTTATTAATAATCAATCAATCATATTTATTGAGCGCTTACTGTGTGCAGAGCACTGTACTAAGCGCTTGGGAAGTACAAGTCGGCAACACATACAGTCCCTACCCAACAGCGGGCTCACTTATGTGCATATAGCTGTAATTCTTATTTATTCCGATGGTGCTGACACTAAGCAGAGTGGCTCAGTGGAAAGGGCCCGGGCTTTGGAGTCAGAGGTCATGGGTTCGAATCCCGGCTCCACCACATTAATCAATCAATCAATCGTGTTTATTGAGCGCTTACTGTGTGCAGAGCACTGTACTAAGCGCTTGGGAAACAGCGTGGCTCCGTGGAAAGAGCCCGGGCTTTGGAGTCAGAGGTCATGGGTTCGAATTCCGGCTCCACCACATTTATCAATCGTGTTTATTGAGCGCTTACTGTGTGCAGAGCACTGTGCTAAGCGCTTGGGAAACAGCGTGGCTCAGTGGAAAGAGCCCGGGCTTTGGAGTCAGAGGTCATGGGTTCGAATCCCTGCTCCACCACATTAATCAATCAATCAATCGTGCTTATTGAGCGCTTATTGTGTGCAGAGCACTGTACTAAGCGCTTGGGAAACAGCGTGGCTCCGTGGAAAGAGCCCGGGCTTTGGAGTCAGAGGTCAAGGGTTCGAATCCCTGCTCCACCACATTAATCAATCTATCAATCGTGTTTATTGAGCGCTTACTGTGTGCAGAGCACTGTACTAAGCGCTTGGGAAACAGCGTGGCTCAGTGGAAAGAGCCCGGGCTTTGGAGTCAGAGGTCAAGGGTTCGAATCCCGGCTCCACCACATTAATGAATCAGTCAATCGTATTTATTGAGCGGTTACAGTGTGCAGAGCACTGTACTAAGCGCTTGGGAAGTGCAAATCGGCAACAGAGAGACAATCTCTACCCCATTCATTCAATCGTATTTATTGAGCGCTTACTGTGTGCAGAGCACTGTACTAAGCGCTTGGGAAGGACAAGTCGGCAACGGAGAGGGGGACCGTCATTCATTCCTTCAATCGTATTTATTAAGCGGTTACTGTGTGCAGAGCACTGTACTAAGCGCTTGGGAAGGACAAAGCACAAGTCGGCAACGGAGAGAGAGACGGTCATTCATTCATTCAATCGTATTTATTGAGCGCTTACTGCGTGCAGAGCACTGTACTAAGCGCTTGGGAAGTCCAAGTTGGCAACATCTAGAGACGGTCCCTACCCAACAGCGGGCTCACAGGCTAGAAGGGGACAGACACACATGCAGACACTCACTCATGCCCATGCATGCCCCCCCCCTCACATAATAATAATAATAATAATAATAATAATAATAATAATAATGGCACGTATTAAGCGCCCACTACGTGCCAAGCCCTGTTCTAAGCGCTGGGGTGGATACAAGGTGATCAGATTGTCCCACGTGGGGCTCCCAGTCTTCATCCCCATTTTCCAGATGAGGGAACTGAGGCCCAGAGAAGTGAAGTGACTTGCCCAAAGTCACACAGCTGACAAGTGGCGGAGGCAGGATTTGAACCCATGACCTTGGACTTCAAAGCCCGGGCTCTTTCCAATGAGCCATGCTGTACAAGTCGGCAACATTCATTCCTTCCTTCAGTCGTATTTATTGAGCACTTCCTGTGTGCAGAGCACTGTACTAAGCGCTTGGGAAGGACAAAGCACAAGTCGGCAACGGAGAGAGACGGCCATTTATTCATTCATTCCTTCAATCATATTTATTGAGCGTTTACTGTGTGCAGAGCACTGTACTAAGCGCTTGGGAAGGACAAAACACAAGTCGGCAATGGAGAGAGAGGGCCATTCATTCATTCATTCATTCAATCGTATTTATTGAGCGCTTACTGTGTGCAGAGCACTGTACTAAGCGCTTGGGAAGGACAAGTCGGCAACGGAGAGGGGGACGGTCATTCCTCCCTCCAATCCTATTTATTGAGCGCTTACTGTGTGCAGAGCACTGTACTAAGCGCTTGGGAAGGACAAAGCACAAGTCGGCAACAGAGAGAGGGACGGTCATTCATTCCTTCAATCGTATTTATTGAGCGCTTACTGCGTGCAGAGCACTGTACTAAGCGCTTGGGAAGTCCAAGTTGGCAACATCTAGAGACGGTCCCTACCCAACAGCGGGCTCACAGGCTAGAAATAATAATGGCACTTAGTAAGCACTTACTATGTGCAAAGTACTGTTCTTTGCGCTGGGGAGGTTACAAGGTGATCAGGCCGTCCCACGGGGTGGCGGGGGTGCTCACAGTCTTCATGCCCATTTTACAGATGAGGGAACTGAGGCCCAGAGAAGTGAAGTGACTTGCCCAAAGTCACACAGCTGATAATTGGTGGAGGCGGGACTTGAACCCATGATCTCTGACTCCAAAGCCCGGGCTCTTCCACGGAGCCACGCTGTACAAGTCGGCAACATTCATTCAATCGTATTCACTGAGCGCTTCCTGTGTGCAGAGCACTGTACTAGGCGCTTGGGAAGGACAAAGCACAAGTCGGCAACGGAGAGAGAGACGGTCATTCATTCATATTTATTGAGCGCTTCCTGTGTGCAGAGCACTGTACTAAGCGCTTGGGAAGGACAAAGCACAAGTCGGCAACGGAGAGAGAGACGGTCATTCATTCATATTTATTGAGTGCTTCCTGTGTGCAGAGCACTGTACTAAGCGCTTGGGAAGGACAAAGCACAAGTCGGCAACAGAGAGAGAGGCGGTCATTCATTCATTCCTTCAATCGTATTTATTGAGCGCTTACTGTGTGCAGAGCACTGTACTAAGCGCTTGGGAGGTACAAAGCACAAGTCGGCAACGGAGAGAGAGAGAGGGTCATTCATTCATTCCTTCAATCGTATTTATTGAGCGCTTACTGTGTGCAGAGCACTGTACTGAGCGCTTGGGAAGGACAAAGCACACGTCGGCAACGGACAGAGAGACGGTCATTCATTCAATCTTATTTACTGAGCGCTTCCTGTGTGCAGAGCACTGTACTAAGCGCTTGGGAAGGACAAAGCACGAGTCGGCAATGGAGAGAGACAGTCATTCATCCATTCAATCGTATTTATTGAGCGCCTACTGTGTGCAGAGCACTGTATTAAGCGCTTGGGAAGGACAAAGCACGAGTCGGCAACGGAGACAGTCATTCATTCATTCAATCGTATTTATTGAGCGCTTCCTGTGTGCAGAGCACTGTATTAAGCGCTTGGGAAGGACAAAGCGCAAGTCGGCAACGGAGACGGTCATTCATTCAATCGTATTTATTGAGCGCTTACTGTGTGCACAGCACTGTACTAAGCGCTTGGGAAGGACAAAGCGCAAGTCGGCAACGGAGACGGTCATTCATTCATTCCTTTAACCGTATTTATTGAGCGCTTACTGTGTGCAGAGCACTGTACTGAGCGCTTGGGAAGGCCAAGTCGGCAACATCTAGAGACGGTCCCTACCCTAAAACGGGCTCACAGCCTAGAAGAGGACAGACACACATTCATGCCCATGCATGGCCCCACACATAATAGTAATAATAATGATGGCATTTTATTAAGCGCTTACTATGTACCAAGCACTGTTCTAAGCGCTGGGGAGGTTACAAGGTGATCAGGTGGTCCCACGGGGGAGGGGCTGACAGCCTTCACCCCCATTTTCCAGATGAGGGAACTGAGGCCCAGAGAGGTGACTGGCCCAAAGTCACCCAGCTGATAATGGGCGGCGTCGGGATTCGAACCCATGACCTCGGACTCCGAAGGCCCGGGCTCCTTTCCACTGAGGCGCACGCCAACTCGGCCCCGCACACCGGCGGGCGGCCCGGACGGGCTCCCCTCAGGGCGAAGGGCAGGGTGGGCGGCCCCTACGCTCCCCGCCTCGCTCGCTCTCTCGCTCGCTCGCTCGCTCATCCCATCGTCTTTCCGGAGCCCAATCCAAGCACAGCGAGGCACCAAGCGCTTGGGGAGAAGTACAGGTCGGTGACAGACAGACGGACGGACGGACAGACAGACAGACAGAGAGGGGCGGCCCCCACGCTCCTCGCCTCGCGCCCCCCCCCGCGCCTCGCGCCCCGCCTCGCGCCCCCCGTCCAGCCGCGCCTGGCGCGCAGCCTGGCGCCCCCCACGTCTCGCGCGCCCCCCCCCCCGCCTCGCGCCCCGCCTCGCTTCCCGCCTCAACCTCGCTTCGCGCCCCGTCCAGCCGCGCCTCGCGCCCCTGCCCTCCCCGCGCCCCGCCGCGCCTCGCGCCCATCCCCGCCCCGCGCCCCGTCCAGCCCCGCCTCGCGCCCCCCACCCCGCCCCGCGCCCCGCCGCGTCTCGCGCCTCGCGCCTCGCCTCGCGCCCATCGTCGCCCGGCGGCCCCTCCCGCGCGCCCGCCCGCGCCTCGCCCGGCGCCCCGCCTCGCACCCCCCGTCGCCCGGCGGCCCTTCCCGCGCGCGCGCCCGCCCCCTCCCCGCCTGGCGCGCCCCCCCCCCCCCGCCCAGCCGCGCCTCGCGCCCCGCCTGGCGCCCCTCCGCGTCACGCGCCCCCCGCCTGGCCGCCCCGTCCGGCCGCGCCTCGCGCCCAGCCTCGCGCCCCTCCCCGCCTCGCCCCCCGTCCAGCCGCGCCTCGCGCCCCGCGTCGCCTGGCGGCCCCTCCCCCCCCCCCACGCCCGGCGGCCCGCCCAGCCTCGCTTCCCGCCTCAGCCTCGCCTCGCGCCCCGCCGCGCCTCGCGCCGACCCCCGCCTCGCGCCCCTCGCCGCCCCGCGCCCCCGCCCTCCCCGCGCGCCCCCCCCCCGACGCCTCGCGCCCCGCCCCGCCCGGCGCCCCGCCCCGCCGCGCCTCGCGCCCACCGTCGCCCGGCGGCCCTCCCCGCGCGCCCCTCCGCGGCTCGCGCCCCGGCTCGCGCCCCTCCGCGTCTCGCGCCCCCCCCCCCCACCCGGTCCAGGCGCGTCTCGCGCCCGTCGTCGCCCGGCGACCCTCCCCGCGCGTGCGCGCGCGCCCGCCCAGCCGTGTCTCGCGCCCCTCCGCGCCCCGCGCCCCTCCGCGTCTCGCGCGGCCCCCCCTCCCCCCCCCCCCCCCCGCCCCGCCGCGCCTCGCGCCCACCGTCGCCCGGCAGCCCTCCCCGCGCGCCTCTCCCGTCCAGCCGCGTCTCGCGCCTCGCCCGGCGCCCCGGCTCGCGCCCGTCGTCGCCCGGCGGCCCTGCCCGCGCGCGCGCGCCCCCCCCCGTCCGGCCGCGTCTCGCGCCCCCCCCCCCCCACCCGGTCCAGGCGCGTCTCGCGCCCGTCGTCGCCCGGCGCCCCTCCCCGCGCGCGCGCGCGCGCGCCCGCCCAGCCCGGTCTCGCGCCCCTCCGCGCCCCGCGCCCCCTCCGCGCCTCGCGGCCATGGTCGGACGGCGGCCCTCCCCGTCGGGCGGCAGGTGGGGGATGAGCCCCGCCCCGCCCCGCCGGGCCCCACCGGGCCCCGCCCCCGCGGCTCCGGACCGGCCGCTCCCCGCTCCCTCCCTCCCTCCCCGGTAAGTCCCCCCCGCGCGGCCCCGACGGAGGGCGCAGCCTCACCGGGCAAGGCGCGGAGACGTCGCGGCCGTTCCGGTGAGGTGAGGTGCGGTGGGAGCGCGCCGCAGCCCGCGCTATAAGGCGGGTCCGGCCCGCCCTGAGGGGAGGCTGCCCACGGCGACCCCGCCCCGCCCCGCCGACCCGCGCTCACAGTCCGTCAAACCTCCCTCCATTCACCCAATCGTATTTACTGAGCGCTTACTTCACTCCTCCCTTCAATCCTATTTACTGAGCGCTTACCGTGTGCAGAGCACTGGACCGAGCGCTTGGGAAGGACAAGGCACAAGTCGGCAACAGAGGTGGTCATTTATTCATCCCTTCAATCCTATTTATTGAGCGCTTACTTCACTCCTCCCTTCAATCCTATTTATTGAGCGCTTCCCGTGGGCAGAGCACCGGACCGAGCGCTTGGGAAGGACAAGGCACAAGTCGGCAACAGAGGTGGTCATTTATTCATTCCTTCAATCCTATTTATTGAGCGCTTACTTCACTCCTCCCTTCAATCCTATTTATTGAGCGCTTACCGTGGGCAGAGCACCGGACCGAGCGCTTGGGAAGGACAAGGCACAAGTCGGCAACAGAGGCGGTCATTTATTCATTCCTTCAATCCTATTTATTGAGCGCTTACTTCACTCCTCCCTTCAATCCTATTTATTGAGCGCTTCCCGTGGGCAGAGCACTGGACCGAGCGCTTGGGAAGGACAAGGCACAAGTCGGCAACAGAGGTGGTCATTTATTCATTCCTTCAATCCTATTTATTGAGCGCTTACTTCACTCCTCCCTTCAATCCTATTTACTGAGCGCTTACCGTGGGCAGAGCACCGGACCGAGCGCTTGGGAAGGACAAGGCACAAGTCGGCAGCAGAGGCGGTCATTTATTCATTCCTTCAATCCTATTTATTGAGCGCTTACTTCACTCCTCCCTTCAATCCTATTTATTGAGCGCTTCCCGTGGGCAGAGCACTGGACCGAGCGCTTGGGAAGGACAAGGCACAAGTCGGCAACAGAGGTGGTCATTTATTCATTCCTTCAATCCTATTTATTGAGCGCTTACTTCACCCCTCCCTTCAATCCTATTTATTGAGCGCTTCCCGTGGGCAGAGCACCGGACCGAGCGCTTGGGAAGGACAAGGCACAAGTCGGCAACAGAGGTGGTCATTTGTTCATTCCTTCAATCCTATTTATTGAGCGCTTACTTCACTCCTCCCTTCAATCCTATTTATTGAGCGCTTCCCGTGGGCAGAGCACCGGACCGAGCGCTTGGGAAGGACAAGGCACAAGTCGGCAACAGAGGTGGCCATTTATTCATTCCTTCAATCCTATTTATTGAGCGCTTACTTCACTCCTCCCTTCAATCCTATTTATTGAGCGCTTCCCGTGGGCAGAGCACCGGACCGAGCGCTTGGGAAGGACAAGGCACAAGTCGGCAGCAGAGGCGGTCATTTATTCATTCCTTCAATCCTATTTATTGAGCGCTTACTTCACTCCTCCCTTCAATCCTATTTATTGAGCGCTTCCCGTGGGCAGAGCACTGGACCGAGCGCTTGGGAAGGACAAGGCACAAGTCGGCAACAGAGGTGGTCATTTATTCATTCCTTCAATCCTATTTATTGAGCGCTTACTTCACCCCTCCCTTCAATCCTATTTATTGAGCGCTTCCCGTGGGCAGAGCACCGGACCGAGCGCTTGGGAAGGACAAGGCACAAGTCGGCAACAGAGGTGGTCATTTGTTCATTCCTTCAATCCTATTTATTGAGCGCTTACTTCACTCCTCCCTTCAATCCTATTTATTGAGCGCTTCCCGTGGGCAGAGCACCGGACCGAGCGCTTGGGAAGGACAAGGCACAAGTCGGCAACAGAGGTGGCCATTTATTCATTCCTTCAATCCTATTTATTGAGCGCTTACTTCACCCCTCCCTTCAATCCTATTTACTGAGCGCTTACCGTGTGCAGAGCACTGGACCGAGCGCTTGGGAAGGACAAGGCACAAGTCGGCAGCAGAGGCGGTCATTTATTCATTCCTTCAATCCTATTTATTGAGCGCTTACTTCACTCCTCCCTTCAATCCTATTTATTGAGCGCTTCCCGTGTGCGGAGCACTGGACCGAGCGCTTGGGAAGGACAAGGCACAAGTCGGCAACAGAGGTGGCCATTTATTCATTCCTTCAATCCTATTTATTGAGCGCTTACTTCACTCCTCCCTTCAATCCTATTTATTGAGCGCTTACCGTGGGCAGAGCACTGGACCGAGCGCTTGGGAAGGACAAGGCACAAGTCGGCAACAGAGGTGGCCATTTATTCATTCCTTCAATCCTATTTATTGAGCACTTACTTCACTCCTCCCTTCAATCCTATTTATTGAGCGCTTACCGTGGGCAGAGCACTGGACCGAGCGCTTGGGAAGGACAAGGCACAAGTCGGCAACAGAGGCGGTCGTTTATTCATTCCTTCAATCCTATTTATTGAGCGCTTACTTCACTCCTCCCTTCAATCCTATTTATTGAGCGCTTACCGTGGGCAGAGCACCGGACCGAGCGCTTGGGAAGGACAAGGCACAAGTCGGCAACAGAGGTGGCCGTTTATTCATTCCTTCAATCCTATTTATTGAGCGCTTACTTCACTCCTCCCTTCAATCCTATTTATTGAGCGCTTACCGTGGGCAGAGCACTGGACCGAGCGCTTGGGAAGGACAAGGCACAAGTCGGCAGCAGAGGCGGTCATTTATTCATTCCTTCAATCCTATTTATTGAGCGCTTACCTCCTTCATTCCTTCAATCCTATTTATTGAGCGCTTACTGTGCGCAGAGCACCGGACTGAGCGCTTGGGAAGGACAAGTTGGCAACATAGAGAGACGGTCCCTACCCAACAGGGGGCTCACAGTCTAAAAGGGGGAGACAGAGAACAAAACCAAACATACTAAAAAAATCCTATTTATTGAGCGCTTACTGTGTGCAGAGCACCGGACTAAGCGCTTAGGAAGGACAAAGCACAAGTCGGCAACGGAGACGGTCATTCATTCATTCCTTTAACCGTACTTATTGAGCGCTTACTTCATTCCTCCCTTCAATCCTATTTATTGAGCGCTTACTGTGTGCAGAGCACCGGACTGAGCGCTTGGGAAGGACAAAGCACAAGTCGGCAACGGAGACGGCCATTCATTCATCCCTTCAATCATATTTAGTGAGCGCTTACTTCACTCCTCCCTTCAATCCTATTTATTGAGCGCTTCCTGTGTGCAGAGCACTGGACTGAGCGCTTGGGAAGGACAAAGCACAAGTCGGCAACGGAGACGGCCATTCATTCATCTCTTCAATCATATTTAGTGAGCGCTTACTTCATTCCTCCCTTCAATCCTATTTATTGAGCGCTTATTGTGTGCAGAGCACCGGACTAAGCGCTTGGGAAGGACAAAGCACAAGTCGGCAACGGAGAGAGAGAGACGGTCATTCATTCATTCACTCGTATTTATTGAGCGCTTACTGTGTGCGGAGCACCGTACTAAGCGCTTGGGAAGGACACGTTCAATCGCATTTATTTTTTTTTCATTCCTTCCTTCCTTCAATCGTATTTATTGAGCGCTTACTGTGTGCGGAGCACCGTACTAAGCGCTTGGGAAGGACAAGTTCAATCGCATTTATTTTTTTTTTCAACTCACTTCCTTCAATCGTATTTATTGAGCGCTTACTGTGTGCGGAGCACCGTACTAAGCGCTTGGGAAGGACAAGTTCAATCGCATTTTTTAAATTCCTTCCTTCAATCGTATTTATTGAGCGCTTACTGTGTGCGGAGCACCGTACTAAGCGCTTGGGAAGGACAAGTTCACTCGCATTTATTTATTTTTTCATTCATTCCTTCCTTCAATCGTATTTACTGAGCGCTTACTGTGTGCGGAGCACTGTACTAAGCGCTTGGGAAGGACACGTTCAATCGCATTTATTTTTTTTTCATTCATTCCTTCCTTCAATCGTATTTATTGAGCGCTTACTGTGTGCGGAGCACCGTACTAAGCGCTTGGGAAGGACAAGTTCAATCGCATTTATTTTTTTTTTCAACTCACTTCCTTCAATCGTATTTATTGAGCGCTTACTGTGTGCGGAGCACCGTACTAAGCGCTTGGGAAGGACAAGTTCATTCATTCCTTCCTTCAATCGTATTTATTGAGCGCTTCCTGTGTGCGGAGCACTGTCCTAAGCGCTGGGGAAGGCCAAGTCGGCAACGTCGAGAGACGGTCCCTACCCAACGACGGGCTCACAGTCGAGCAGTCTTTTACTTGTACATATCTATTCTATTTATTTTATTTTGTTAATATGTTTTGTTTTGTCCTCCGTCTCCCCCTTCTAGACTGTGAGCCCGTTTTAGGGTAGGGACCGTCTCTAGATGTTGCCGACTTGTCCTGCCCAAGCGCTTAGTACAGTGCTCTGCACACAGTAAGCGCTCAATAAATACGATTGATTGACTGATCGATTGAGAAGCAGCGTGGCTCAGTGGAAAGAGCACTGAGGTCATGGGTTCAAATCCCGGCTCCGCCAACTGTCAGCTGGTTGACTTTGGGCGAGTCACTTCACTTCTCTGGGCCTCAGTTCCCTCATCTGTAAAATGGGGATGAAGACTGTGAGCCGCCCCCCGTGGGACAACCTGATCACCTTGTAACCTCCCCAGCGCTTAGAACAGTGCTTTGCACATAGTAAGCACTTAATAAATGCCATCATTATTATTATTATTATTAGAAGCCCCCTCTTCCCAGACTGAGCCCCCTCCTTCTTCTCCCCTTCCTCCCCTCCCCCCCCTTACCTCCTTCCCCTCCCCACAGCACCTGGATGTATGTTTATATGTTTGCACTTATTTATTACTCTATTTATTTATTTGTACAGATTTATTACTCTATTTATTTTACTTGTACATATTTATTCTATTTACTTTAATTTGTTAATACGTTTTGTTTTGTTGTCTGGCTCCCCCTTCCAGACTGTGAGCCCGCTGTTGGGTAGGGACCGTCCCTAGATGTTGTCAACTTGCCCTTCCCCAGCGCTTAGTACAGTGCTCTGCACACAGTAAGCGCTCAATACATACGATTGAATGAATGAATGAATGCGGAGGGCGACCCCACCCCCCCACCCCGCGGGCCGCCACTCATCCAATCATTCATTCCACCGTACTTCATTCATTCAATCGCATTTATTTTTTTTCATTCATTCCTTCAATCGTATTTATTGAGCGCTTCCTGTGTGCGGAGCACTGTGCTAAGCGCTGGGGAAGTCTAAGCTGGCAACATCGAGAGACGGTCCCTACCCAACGACGGGCTCAGAGTCTAGAATAATAATAATAATGTCATTTATTAAGCGCTTACTATGTGCAAATTACTGTTATAAGCGCTGGGGGGATACAAGGTGATCAGGCTGACCAACGGGGAGCTCACAGTCAATCCCCATTTTACAGATGAGGGAATTGAGGCACAGAGAAGTTAAGTGACTTGCCCAAGGTCACACAGCTGGCAATTGGCGGAGGCAGGATTTGAACCCATGACCACTGACTCCAAAGCCCGTGCTCTTTCCATTGAGCCACGCTGCTTCTGAAGCCCCCTCCTTCCTCTCCCCCTCCTCCCCGTCCCCATCCCCCCGCCCCCGCCTTACCTCCTTCCCCTCCCCACAGCACCTGGATATATGTTTGTACAGATTTATTACTCTATTTATTTATTTTACTTGTACATATTTATTCTATTTATTTTATTTGGTTAATACGTTTTCTTTTGCTGTCCGTCTCCCCCTTCTAGACTGTGAGCCCGCTGTTGGGTAGGGACCGTCTCTAGATGCTGCCGACTTGTCCTTCCCGAGCGCTTAGTACAGTGCTCTGCACACAGTAAATGCTCAATAAATACGATTGAATAAATGAATGAATGAATGCGGAGGGCGACCCCACCCCCCACCCCGCGGGCCGCCACTCATCCAATCATTCATTCCACCGTACTTCATTCATTCAATCGTATTTATTGAGCGCTTCCTGTGTGCAGAGCACTGTACTAAGCGCTTGGGAAGGACAGGTCGGCAACAGAGCGAGACGGTCCCTCCCCAACAGCGGGCTCACAGGCTAGAAGGGGGAGACGGACAACAAAAAATGAAACAGGAGAGAGAAGAGAGATGGAGATAGACAGAGAGAGGAAAGATTTCATTCATTCATTCAGTCGTATTTATTGAGCGCTTCCTGTGTGCAGAGCACTGTACTAAGCGCTTGGGAAGGACAAGTCGGCAACATCTAGAGACGGTCCCTACCCAACAGCGGGCTCACAGTCTGGAAGGGGGAGACGGACAACAAAACAAAACATGAAACAAAAGAGAGAGTTGGAGATAGACAGAGAGAGGAAAGATTTCATTCATTTATTCATTTGTATATATTGAGCGCTTCCTGTGTGCAGAGCACTGTACTAAGCGCTTGGGAAGTACAAGTCGGCAATATATAGGGACAGTCCCTACCCAACAGCGGGCTCACAGTCTAGAAGGGGGAGACGGACAACAAAACAAAACATATGAAACAGAAGAGAGATGGAGATGGAGGGGAAAGATTTCATTCATTCATTCATTCAATCGTATTTAGTGAGCGCTTACTGTGTGCAGAGCACTGGACTAAGCGCTTGGGAAGGACAAGTCGGCAACAGAGAGATGGTCCCACCCCACAACGGCTCACAGGCTAGAAGGGGGAGACAGACAACAAAGCAAAACATGTTAACAAAATAAAATAAATAGTAAATAATAATGATGGCATTTTTAAGCGCTTACTATGTGCCAAGCCCTGTTCTAAGCGTCGGGGAGGTTACAAGGTGATCAGGTGGTCCCACGAGGGGCTCACAAAGATGTACAAGTAATGAGCGCTGACTGTGTGCAGAGCACTGCCCTAAGCACTTGGGAAGTCCAAGTCGGCATCGGATAGAGACGGTCCCTACCCAACAACGGGCTCACAGTCTTGAAGATTAATAATAATAATAATAATAATTTGGTCATTCATTCCATCGTACTTACTGAACGCTGACTGTGTGCAGAGCACTACCCTTAGAGCTTGGAAAGGACAAGTCGGCTCCAGATAGAGACGGTCCCTACCCAACAACGGGCTCACAGTCTGGAAGATTAAGAATAATAATAATAATAATAATCATTTGGTCATTCATTCCGTCGTACTTAGTGAGCACTGACTGTGTGCAGAGCACTGCCCTAAGCGCTTGGGAAGTCCAAGTCGGCACCAGATAGAGACGATCCCTACCCAACAACGGGCTCACAGTCTGGAAGATTAATAATAATAATAATAATAATAATAATAATAATAATAGCATTTGTTCATTCCATCGTACTTAGTGAGCACTGACTGTGTGCAGAGCACTACTCTAAGAGCTTGGGAACTCCAAGTCGGCACCAGAGAGAAATGATCTCGACCCCACAACGGGCTCACAGTCTAGAGGATAAATAATAATAATAATAGACTGTGAGCCCACTGTTGGTTAGGGACTGTCTCTATATGCTGCCAACTTGTACTTCCCAAGCGCTTAGTACAGTGCTCTGCACACAGTAAGCGCT
The DNA here is from genome assembly GCF_015852505.1 of Tachyglossus aculeatus. Classification (NCBI taxonomy): domain Eukaryota; kingdom Metazoa; phylum Chordata; class Mammalia; order Monotremata; family Tachyglossidae; genus Tachyglossus; species Tachyglossus aculeatus. Next base: position 34,399,104 of record NC_052067.1, on the reverse strand, counting down.
CAATAAATACGATTGATGATGATGATGATGGCATTTGTTCATTCATTCAGTCGTATTTATTGAGCGCTGACTGTGTGCGGAGCACTGTCCTAAGCGCACGGGGAAGTCCAATTCGGCAACAGAGAGAGACAATAACGGCCCCAAAGCGGGTTCACAGTCTAGAAGATTATTATTATTAGTAGTAATAATAATAATAATAATGATGGCATTTGTTCATTCAGTCGCACTTATTGAGCACTGACTGTGTACAGGGCAGTGGACTAAGTGCTTGGGAAGTACAAGTCGGCGACACAGAGAGACAATATCTACCCAACAATGGGCTTACAGCCTAGAAGATTAATAATAATAATAATGGTATTTGTTCATTCATTCAGTTGTATTTATTGAGCGCTGACTGTGTGCAGAGCACTGCCCCAAGCGCTTGGGAAGAACAAATCGGCAACAGAGATAGACAATCCCAACCCCACAACAGGCTCCCAGTCTTCCTATTAGTTAAACGCTTCCTATGTGTCAAGCACTGTTTTAAGCGCTGCGATAGATACAAGGTGATCGGGTTGTCCCCCGTGGGGCTCGCAGTCTTAATCCCCATTTCACAGATGAGGGAACTGAGAAAAAAGAAGTGAAGTGACTGGCCCAAGGTCACACAGCTGACAAGCGGAGCCGGGATTAGAACCCACGACCTCGGACTCCCAAGTCCGGGCTCTTGCCACTGAGCCACGCTGCTTCCACTGAACAAACACTAGAATTATTGTTATGTAATAATAATTTAGACTGTGAGCCCACTGTTGGGTAGGGACTGTCTCTATATGTTGCCAATTTGTACTTCCCAAGCGCTTAGTACAGTGCTCTGCACATAGTAAGCGCTTAATAAATATGACTGATGTATAATGCACTATAATAGTAGAATAATTATTATATGGCATAATTAATTTTAATAATATACAGTATAACATTATTATCATTATTATGACCCCAGCCCCCACACCGCCTGCCCAGCTGGCCCGGTTTGGTTCAGAGCAAACCAAAACCAGGCCCTGCGGCCCAGCCCCCCCAATCAATCAATCAATCAATCAATCGTATTTATTGAGCGCTTACTGTGTGCAGAGCACTGTACTAAGCGCTTGGGAAGGACAAGTTGGCGACATTTAGAGACAGTCCCTACCCAACAGTGGGCTCACAGTCTAAAAGGCCAGAGAGAGTTGAAGCCCTCCACCCCGTCTGGTTCACATGGAGCCCCGTCCGCCCTTGCTGCCTCTCCACAACGGTGCTCCCCTTTCTTCTCCAAACACCTCAACCAGGACCGACTTCTCCCCGGCAGACACCCCATCTTTGAGGAGAAATTCCCGAGGTTGCGGCACCTGGTCAGATTTTTCAAACCCCGGATATCTAAAATGAAGGGGAAAAAAAGGGAAAACCCAGGAGGCAGGACGTGACTGAGTTGATAATAATAATAATAATAATAATGTTGGTATTTGTTAAGCGCTTACTATGTGCAAAGCACTGTTCTAAGCGCTTGGGGGGGGGGATACAAAGTGATCAGGTTGCCCCACATGGGGCTCACACTCTTAATCCCCATTTTACAGATGAGGTAACTGAGGCTCAGAGAAGTTAAGTGACTTGCCCAAGGTCACACAGAAGACACGTGGCGGAGCCGGGATTCGAACCCCTGACCTCTGACTCCAAAGCCTGTGCTCTTTCCACTGAGCCACGCTGCTTCAAGTTGATGTATTCTTACCAAGAATACGTAGCCGCCGAATTCAGTGGTGATGATGATGATGATGGCATTTATTCACTGTCCTAAGCGCAGGGGAAGGCCAAGTCAGCATCGTCGAGACGGTCCCTACCCAACGACGGGCTTACAGTCGAGAAGTCTTTTACTTGTACACATTTACTATCCTATTTTATTTTGTTTTGTTCTGTTGTCTGTGTCCCCCTTCTAGACTGTGAGCCCGTTTTAGGGGAGGGACCGTCTCTATATGTTGCCAACTTGTACTTCCCAAGCGCTTAGTACGGTGCTCTGCACACAGTAAGCGCTCAATAAATACGATTGAATGAATGATTGATTGAGAAGCAGCGTGGCTCAGTGGAAAGAGCACCGAGGTCATGGGTTCAAATCCCGGCTCCGCCAACTGTCAGCTGGGTGACTTTGGGTGAGTCACTTCACTTCTCTGAGCCTCAGTTCCCTCATCTGTAAAATGGGGATGAAGACTGCGAGGCCCCCCCCCCCCCGCCCCGTGGGACAACCTGATCACCTTGTAACCTCCCCAGCTCTTAGAACAGTGCTTTGCACATAGTAATCGCTTAATGAATGCCATCATTATTATTATTATTATTTATTAAGCACTTACTACATGCAAAGCACTGTTGTAAGCGCTGGGGAGGTTACAAGGCGATCAGGTTGTTCAACGGGGGGCTCACAGTCTTAATCCCCGTTTTACAGATGAGGTCACTGAGGCCCAGAGAAGTGAAGTGACTTGCCCAAAGTCACGCAGCTGATACTTGGCGGAGCTGGGCTTTGAACCCCTGACCTTTGACTCCAAAGCCCGGGCTCTTTCCACTGAGCCACGCTGCGCGAGAGGTGGATGAAGCGGAGGCTCAGGCAGTTCTGGCCCGGGGTAACCTCAAAGCTTGACCCCATTGTCCTGCCCAATCCTGGCATGCCTGCATTTTCCAGCTGCGATTACACGCTTCAAACTTGGCCTCGCACTGGTTCCCACCGGGTCAAATCTAGTGTTTCATGGTATGAAAATCGAAGGGTGAGAGCCCTACCTTCTTGTGGTAAGCTTGTATCCCCTCCACCACCTTGCCCTATTGATCCTATCCCCTACCTTTGTATCTTCTGGTTCCTCCCCCTATGCCTCTTGGCCCTTGATCCCGGCCCCTCTAGTCCCAGACCTTTCCCTCCTCCTCTTTTGTCCGACTCACCCACCGTCCTCATCCCCCAAATCCCTGGGTTAGAGCTGAAGTTAGGGTTTGGGGGAGGAGGAAAGGAGACGGTAATAAGAACGAGAATAGTAATTGTGGAATTTGGTCAATGATTATACAGCGTGTCTGGCACTAAACTAAGCCCTGGGGTAGATATAAGATGTGCGTATTGGACAGAGTACCGGTGGCACATGGGGCTCACACTCTGAGGAGAAGGGAGAACAGTTATTTCATCCCCATTTTACACATGAGGAAGCTGAGGCACAGAAAAGTTTTAAGTCACCCATCAAGGCAAAGTGGCAGAGCCGGGATTAAAATCCAGGTGTTCTGACTCCCAGTCCAATAGTCGAGATAGATTTGGTATAGTGGCAGTGGTAGTGTTTACAGGGGAAGGGCAGACAACAGGCTCAGGATGAAATAGTTAAAGGCTGGGGGCTCAAGCCCGGCCGTGGCAGAGTCAAATGACCCATACCCCTGCAGCCCCACATTCTGCACAACTCCATTAGGGACTGTCTCTATATGTTGCCAATTTGTACTTCCCAAGCACTTAGTACAGTGCTCTGCACATAGTAAGCGCTCAATAAATACGATTGATGATGATGATGATGATTATGTCAAACTGCACACAATGTAACATATCTTCTTACCCAACACTGCACAAAAGTGCATTTCTCAGCCATTTTTTTAATGGCATTTATTAAGCGCTTACTATGTGCAAAACACTGTTCTAAGCGCTGGGGAGGTAACAAGGTGATCAGGTTGTCCCAAGGGGGGCTCACAGTCATAATCCCCATTTTACAGATGAGGGGACTGAGGCACAGAGAAGTGAAGTGATTTGCCCAAAGTCACACAGCTGACAAGTGGTGGAGCCGGGATTTGAACCCATGACCTCTGACTCCAGAGCCCGGGCTCAGCCATTGCAACCACCCTGGGCAACCCCAAGACCCCCACTTAGACCCACTAATGGATTACCCCCATCTTGGAGAAGGGCAATGACACCGTCATTTTGGAGAGAAGCTGCACGGTTTCCATTTTGGGAAGGTCCCAGTTGGCCACCGTCTTTGGAAGGACTTACGCAGTTACCTCCTGGTGCCCGGCTCCCTGAAGTTCCGGCTTTCCTCGCTTTCCTTCTGAAGCCATCCTTGGGCTCAAGTATTTTTTATTCATTTATTTATCTACTTACTTTTTAAATGGGTAGATGGAGTGAGGGAAAGCAGGGTTCAGTGGGGATGTAGAGTTGTGGAAGGCAAAGGGGAGTTAAGAAATTATAATAATAATAATAATAATAATAGCATTTATTAAGCCCTCACTGTGTGCAAAGCACTGTTCTAAGCGCTGGGGAGGTTACAAGGTGATCAGGTTGTCCCACGGGGGGCTCACAGTCTTCATCCCCATTTTACAGATGAGGGAAGTGAAATGACTTGCCCAAAGTCACACAGCTGGCAATTGGCAGAGCCGGGACTTGAACCCATGACCTCAGACTCCAAAGCCCGGGCTCTTTCCACTGAGCCATGCTGCTTTTCTGTTGCTTACCCCGGAACTGAGTGTTTCTTGCTCCGAGTGGCAGCGACACCTTATGAGTTTGCCCGCCTGACGTGGTACCACTCCCTTCCCTGTGCTTACTTTTATTAAAAATTCCACAGCATGCAATGTACACATTAGGACACCACCAAACTCATTGTAAAGGCAGAAGCTACCGCACAACACCCTGAGAAGCCCCATTTAATTAATTTTTCGGGAAGCAGCGTGGCTCAGTGGAAAGAGCACGGGCTTTGGGGTCAGAGGTCGTGGGTTCAAATCCCAGCTCTGCCAATTGTCAGCTGTGTGACTTTGGGCAAGTCACTTCACTTCTGTGGGCCTCAGTGACCTCATCTGTAAAATGGGGATGAAGACTGTGAGCCCCCCGTGGGACAACCTGATCACCTTGTAACCTCCCCAGCGCTTAGAACGGTGCTTTGCACATAGTAAGCACTTAATAAATGCCATTATCATTATTATTATTATTATTATTACTAAGAAAGGGAGTCACCACCAATTCCCAAACCAAATCACACAGCAAGATTGAGAGGAAGCATTTCCCTCTACCAGCCTTTGGGTTCTGCACTCATCATACAGGTAGGATGCAGATTTAAGCACCTTTCCCAGGCCAGTCAGCTCATCCCAATCAGTAGGAGAGGGCAGGCGAGAGAGAGAAATAGAGAGGAAGAGGAAAAAACCTCGCACCACAGTCCTGCAAATGAAGCTGGTCATCTGGACTGATCCAACACTTTTTATGTTTTTCCTCGAGACATGATTCTTGGACCAGAGAAAGAATGGGCATCTGTCCAGTTGTTCCACAGCAGCAGAACACACCCAGCTGGAATCGTAGGCTTTCTCGGGAATACCAGGAAACTCACAAGAGAGGGTGAATACCACATGCATTTGTGGGGCTCTGGGGTCGGTCCATGTTTATAGTTTCTTGCGTCCGAAATGGTCACATTTAGAGTGATTACTGTTCGTATATGGGGCCGGGGGGGGGGGGAACGCTGAAAAGACCACCACATGCTCATCATTTCGAGTTCATTCTGAGTCAACATTCCTCAGCCCGACCTGACCTGCTGTGGTCCTCATCCCAGGCTTACTAAACCTGAGCAAAGTCCAGGACACAGTGACGAGGTCTGACCCGGTCTTGAGAGGTAAGGAAGGGGCCCATATTGCACATCCAAGGAGTAATGCCACCTCACAGGCATGGTGGGTTTATTCATTCAATCGTATTTATTGAGCATTTACTGTGTGCTAAGCGCTTGGGAAGTACAAGTCGGCAACATAGAGAGACGGTGCCGACCCAACAACGGGCTCACGGTCTACACACATGCTGTCCCCCTGGAGTGAGATGTAGTGACAGGATCCCATGAAATGATTGTATATGCATGAAGTGCTCTGCACATAGTAAGCGCTCAATAAATACGATTGATGATGATGATGAACCGTTGAATTGGAGGGAAGGACCGTAGCGCTCCTCTGCACGACCTCCCCTGGCTCTGGAGGCCCTAAACCAAGGGGATGCAGAAGTGCCACGTTCTCACCGACAGACCCCTCATTCGGTTATTTAGATGAGAAGCACCGTGGCTCAGTGAAAAAGAGCCCGGGCTTTGGAGTCAGAGGTCATGGGTTCAAATCCCCGCTCCGCCAATTCATTCATTCATTCATTCAATCATCATCATCATCATCATCATCATCAATCGTATTTATTGAGTGCTTACTGTGTGCAGAGCACTGTACTAAGCGCTTGGGAAGTCCAAGTTGGCAACATATAGAGACAGTCCCTACCCAACAGTGGGCTCACGGTCTAAAAGGGGGAGACAAAACCAAGCATACTAACAAAATAAAAAAACTAGAATAGATATGTACAAGTAAAATAAATAAATAAATAAATAGAGTAATAAATATGTACAAGCATATATACATATATACAGGTGCAGTGGGGAAGGGAAGGAGGTAAGATGGGGGGATGGAGAGGGGGATGAGGGGGAGAGGAAGGAAGGGGCTCAGTCTGGGAAGGCCTCCTGGAGGAGGTGAGCTCTCAGTAGGGCCTTGAAGGGAGGAAGAGAGCTAGCTTGGCGGATGGGCAGAGGGAGGGCATTCCAGGCCCCGGGGATGACGTGGGCCGGGGATCAAAATAAATTCAATCGTATTTATTGAGCGCTTACTGTGTGCAGAGCATTCATTCATTCATTCAGTCGTATTTATTGAGTGCTTACTGTGTGCAGAGCACTGTACTAAGCGCTTGGGAAGTACAAGTTGGCAATATATAGAGATGTTCCCTACCCAACAATGGGCTCGCAGTCTAGAAGGGCGGCACAGACAACAAAACAAAACATGTGGTCAGGTGTCAGGTCATCAGAATAAATAGAAGTAAATCTAGATGCCCATCATTGACAAAATAAATAGAATCAGTCAATCAATCGTATTTATTGAGCGCTTACTGTGTGCAGAGCACTGTACTAAGCGCTTGGGAAGTACAAGTTGGCAATATATAGAGATGTTCCCTACCCAACAATGGGCTTGCAGTCTAGAACGGGGACACAGACAACAAAACAAAACATGTGGTCAGGTGTCAAGTCATCAGAATAAGTAGAAGTAAATCTAGATGCACATCATTGACAAAATAAATAGAATCAATCAATCAATCGTATTTATTGAGCGCTTACTGTGTGCAGAGCACTGTACTAAGCGCTTGGAAAGTACAAGTTGGCAACCTATAGAGACAGTCCCTACCCAACAGTGGGCTCACAGTCTAGAAGGGATACCGCCTGACTTGGGCAATCTAGTTATATTGCTGGATGCATTACAAATGAAGGCTAATCAGCTCATTTTTAGCACACTGAGTGTGGTCCTACCCTGTCTGATAGTTTTCCAAATAAAGCAGAAGCAAGCTCACTCCATATGGGGAATTGAAGCGGAAACCCAGGGAGGCTTTCTTTCGTTCTGCAGCTTCAGAGGGCACGTGGCAACTCAAGATACTTTATAAACCCTACCTATTGCCAAACTGTTCTCCCCATTTTACAGGTGGAGAAAGAGAGGCAGAAAAGTTTAATTGTAACAACCAAAGTAATAAGGAACTGTGAAAAGAGCAGGGGTTACCAGATGTACTACTGGGCATTACCCACATCACTTCTCTCTAACCTCCTCATTTGCAAAAGAAGTGAATTGTCAGCTGTGTGACCTTGGGCAAGTCACTTCACTTCTCTGTGCCTCAGTTCCCTCATCTCTGAAATGGGGATTAAGATTGTGAGCCCCCTGTGGGACAACCTGATCACCTTGTAACCTCCCCAGCGCTTAGAACAGTGCTTTGCATATAGTAAGCGCTTAATAAATGTCATCATCATTCTTATTATTATGTTGTGAGAATCTGTGGCCTACCATACATTTTTTAGACTCAGATACACCTTAGACTGAAGAATTTGCCCACCCCTACGTTACAGTTTCACTGTGTAGGGACCTGAACCCTACATTCTTCAGGATTTAGCTCCTCCCTCCCCCTAGTTGGGATACTCAAAATAAGATCATCATCATCAATCGTATTTATTGAGGGCTTACTATGTGCAGAGCACTGTACTAAGCACTTGGGAAATACAAATTGGCAACATATAGAGACAGTCCCTACCCAACAGTGGGCTCACAGTCTAAAAGGGGGAGACAGAGAACAAAACCAAACATACTAACAAAATAAAATAAATAGAATAGATATGTACAAGTAAAATAAATAAAGTAATAAATATGTACAAACATATATACATATATACAGGTGCTGTGGGGGAGGGAAGGAGGTAAGATGGGGGGGGATGGAGAGGGGGACGAGGGGGAGGGGGAAAATAAGATGCTGCAAGTACCCGCCCAGAACATAAGGGATCAGGATTGGTTTCTAGGTGGAATTGCCAGTTGTAGATAGAGAATGAGTGGAAAAGGAAAAAAAAAAATTAGAAATGTGGGGGGCCCTACGGGGAGTTACAAGCTCTCCTCCACGTTAGCCAAGGCTGTCAAAAGGGGTTTATATTAATGTCTCTCTTCCCCTCCATACTATGAGCACGTTGTGGGCAGGGAATGTGTCTATCTGTTGCCCTAGTGTACCCTCCCAAGCGCTTAGTACAGTGCTTTGCACCCAGTAGGCACTCAATAAGCAGCGTGGCTTAGTGGAAAGAGCACAGGCTTGGAAGTCAGAGGTCATGGGTTCTAATCCCGGCTCCGCCACGTATCAGCTGTGTGACTTTGGGCAAGTCACGTAATCAATCAATCAATCGATTGTATTTATTGAGCGCTTACTGTGTGCAGAGCACTGTACTAAGCACTTGGGAAGTCCAAGTTGGCAACATATAGAGACAGTCCCTACCCAACAGTGGGCTCACAGTCTAAAACGGGAGACAGAGAACAAAACCAAACATACTAACAAAATGAAATAAATAGAATAGATATGTACTAGTAAAATAAATACATAAATAGAGTAATAAATATGTACAAACATATAGTTTCTTCACCTTTAAAATGGGGTTTAAGACTGTGAGCCCTACATGGGGCAACCTGATTACCTTGTATCTACTGCAGCACTTAGAACAGTGCTTGGCACATAGTAAGTGCTTAACAAATACCATCATCATCATCATTATTATTACTATTAATAATAATAAATACCATCGAACTGAATGGAATTGAAGTAGAGGAGAAAAATCACATCAAGAAGACGGGTGCTTTAGGCTGTTTGGGAAACTGACCACTCTGTCAGACTGTAGAGCAACTGTAGTTACGAGAACTGCTCTGACAGAAGTCACGTCCAACTACTTGGAGGAATGCTCTTAAAACCACCTACGCGTGCTCTGCTTAACAACACACGGACAGACGGGATCACAAACGATGAGGTCGAATCTGGCTTCTGATTCACCAACATCAAAACCAGGCGGATTGCACCGTGCCGTCATCCGAACAGGATAATGGGAAGAGAACAGACTCCCTCCGAGCATCCATGCGGCTGCTGGATGGAAAGCTTGTCAGCAGGGATGAGAGCAGTAACATTTTAAGGATATAATGAAGCAAAAATTTGAACAATATGGCAAAGCCATGGAAAGTGGGGGGTGGCGGCACAGGAAACGTGGCATACAGCACTTGGAAATCGAGTGAATCTAGAGCATAGCTTAGAGAATATTGTGATTCAGAGCAACTCAACCAGCACCAGGAACTGCATATGCAAAAAGACAGTATTTACACATGGGTGATGTGGAATGAATTGTTAGTTAATCAGTCAACAGTATTTGAGTGCCTACTCTGTGCAGAGCACTGGACTAATTGAGTCGGTAGACACATTTCCTAAGCACAGGGAGCTCAGAGTCTAGAGGAGGGAGCCAGATTTAAAAATTAATAAATAAATTACAAATGTGTGTGTAAGTATTGTGGGGCTAAAATCAAGTGCTGAAAGGGTCCTGATCCAAGTGCAGAGATGATGCAGAAGGAAGAGGGGGTAGGGGGAAAGGTGGCTTAATCAGATAAGGTCTTTTGGAGGAAATGTGATTTTAATTAGGCTTTGAAGGTCGGGGGAGTGATGGTCTGAAATATCTGAAGGGAGAGGGAGTTCCAGGCCAGAGGGAGGATGTGGGTGAGGGGTCAGTGGTGAGAAGGATGAGGTTAAAGTACAGTGAGTACATTGGTGCTGGAGGAACAAACTGTGCAGACTGGGCTGTAGTAATAATAATAATAATAATGATGGCATTTATTAAGCACTTACACCGTTCTAAGTGCTGGGAAGGTCACAAGGTGACCAGGTTGTCCCACGTGGGGCTCCCAGTCTTCATCCCCATTTGACAGATGAGGTAACTGAGGCACAGAGAAGTGACGTGACTTGCCACACAGCTGACAAGTGGCGGAGCTGGCATTTGAACCCGTGACCTCTGACTCCACAGCCCGGGCTCCTTCCACTGAGCCACGCTGTAGTAGGAAATCAGCCAAGTAAGGTTGGAGAGGAGAGCTGATTGAGTACTTTAAAGCGGTTTGACCTTGGGGTGGATGGGCAACCACTGGAGGTTCTTGAGGAGTGGGGAGATTCGGGCTAAACTTGTTTTAGAAATCTGATCTGGAAGGAAAAGTGAAGCGAGGGCGAGAGTGGGGAAGAAACCGGAGGCAGGGAGGGCAGTGAGGAGGCTGATGCAGTAGTGCTCCCCCTTCTAGACTGTGAGCCCCTTGTTGGGTCGGGACCGTCTCTATATGTCGCCAACTTGTACTTCCCAAGCGCTTAGTACAGTGCTCTGCACACAGTAAGTGCTCAATAGGATTGAATCAACGAATGATTGATGCCACGTTTCCTGTGCCGCCACCCCCCACTTTCCATGGCTTTGCCATATTGTTCAAATTTTTGCTTCATTATATCCTTAAAATGTTACTGCTCTCATCCCCTGCTGACAAGCTCTCCATCCAGCAGCCGCATGGATGCTCAGCGGGAGTCTGTTCTCTTCCCATTGCGTTCTGGGCATGTCACCCCTCTCCTCAAAAATTCATTCAGTCATATTTATTGAGCGCTTATTGTGTGCAGAGCACTGTACTAAGCGCTTGCGAAGTACAAGTTGGCAACATATAGAGATGGTCCTTACCCAACAGCGGGCTCACAGTCTAGAATCTCCAGCGGTTGCCGGTCAACTTCCATACCAAACAAAAACTCCTCACTATTGGCTTCAAAGCTCTCCATCACCCTGTCCCTTCTTACCTCACCTCCCTTCTCTCCTTCTGCATCCCAGTCCGCACCCTCCGCTCCTCTGGTGCTGACCTCCTCACTGTGCCTCATTCTCGCCTGTCCCGCCGTCGACCCCCAGCTCACATCCTCCCCCTGCCCTGAAACACCCTCCCTCCTCAAATCCGCTAATCACTCTTCCCCCCTTCAAAGCGCTACTGAAGGCTCACCTCCTCCAAGCAGCCTTCCTAGACTAAATCCGCCTTTTCCTCAGCTTCCCCTTCCCCTCCGTGTCTCCTCGACTCGCTCCCTTTGCTGTACCAACCTCTCCCCGCCCCACAACACTTACATATACATGTATATATCTGTAATTATATCGATGCCTGTTTACTTGTTTTGATGTGTATATATCTGTAGTTATATTTATTTATATTGATACCTGTTTACTTGTTTTGATGTCTGTCTCCCCCATTCTAGACTGCAAACCTGGTGTGGGCAGGGATTGTCTCTATTGCCGAACTGTACTTTCCAAGCGCCTAGTACAGCATACTGCGCACAGTAAGCGCTCAATAAATACAATTAAATGAATGAATGAATCAGCATAGCATCAGTTTGGATGGAGAGGAAAGGGCGGATTTTAGCATTGTTGTGAAGGTAGAACTGCCAGGTATGGAGACAGATTGAGTATGTGGGATGAGTGAGAGATAGATATGAGTCAAGGAAAATATCATGGGTAAGGGCTGGTGAGATAGGATAGTGGTGTTGTCTACACTGATTAGAAAGACAAGGGGAGGACGGGGTTTGGGTGGAAAGATGAGTTCTGTTTTAGACATGTTTACTTTGGGATGTTGCTGGACATCCAGATAGAGATATCCTGAGGCAGGAAGAAATATGACTGCAGAGAAGGAGAGGTAAGAGTTGGACAGGAAGATTTGGGACTCATCTACATAGAGATGGTAGTTGAAGCCATAGGAATGGATGAGAGCTTTAAGGGAGTGGGTGTAGGTGGAGAATAAAAGAGGAAGAAATATGACTGCAGAGAAGGAGAGGTTAGAGTTGGACAGGAAGATTTGGGACTTATCTACATAGAGATGGTAATTGAAGCCATAGGAATGGATGAGAGCTTTAAGGGAGTGGGTGTAGGTGGAGAATAAAAGAGGACCCAGAAATGAGCCTTAAAGGGTGACAACTGGGGGAGGAAGGCAGAGAAGGAGCCTGTGAAAGAGAGTGAGAAGGAGCAGTCAGAGAGATAGGAGGAGAACCTTCTATTGGATTGTACTCTGCCCACAATAAATGCTCAGTAAATATGACTGACTGACTGAGAACCAGGAGAGGACAGTTTCAGTGAAGGCAAGGTTGGGTGATGTTTCCAGGAGAAGGGGATGGTCGACAGTGTCCAAGGCAGCTGAGAGATCAAGGAGGATTAGGTTGGAGTAGAGGCCATTGGATTTGGCAAGAAGGTCACTGGCAACCATGGAGCAGTTTCCATGGAGCGAAGAGGATTGGAAGCCAGACCGGAGGGCATCAAGGAGAGAACCGGAGGAGAGGAAATGGAGGCAGTGGGAGTCGAAAACTTGCTCAAGGAGCTTAGAGAGGAATGGTAGGAGGGAGATGGCGTGATAACTGGAAAATTGCTGGGAAAGATGGGAGAGTCAAAGAAGGAACTGGGAGGAGGGAGGGGCTGGAAAGGAGCAGGGGAGAGCAAAGTACATGTCTAGGTCATTAGAGGAAAGAGATGAGGGGGGACGCGGAGGACGGGAGTTTGAGGAGGGAGTAAAAAGTCTGAAACAGCTGGCGTGAGTGATGGGTTTGGCGGTCAGTAAGGATGTAGAAGTGCTGTTGTTGGACAGACGAGAGGGCACACTTCAAACAGGTGAGGGTGAATTTGTGATGGGTAAGGTCAACCTGGTGTCTGGATTTCCACCACCCATGTTGTGTAGCTCAAATGGAGGAAGGGTACCGTGGAAGTAACCCAGCATTGCAGGTTAATGGTATGAGATTCGCCGGAGGGACAGGGCACAGACGGAGTTGAGTTCGGTGGAGAGGGCAGTGTTGAGGGTCACGCTCGTAATGCTGATAAATAATTGCGGTATTCGTTAAGTGCTTACTATGTGCGATGCACTGGGGTGGATAGGAGATAATCTGGTCAATCGTACTTACATGAACTAATAGAAACCTTACAGTAAGTGAGCCCACTGTTGGGTAGGGACTATCTCTATATGTTGCCAACTTGTACTTCCCAAGCACTTAGTACAGTGCTCTGCACACAGTAAGTGCTCAATAAATATGATTGATTGATCGATTGATTAATGCCATTTTCAAAGTCCTGACGGATAGCACATCTAACCTCTTTCTCTCTCTGTTTCTCGCACTCCTCCCTATCCCATCTTTCTTTCTAATGTATAGTCAGCTATAATTAGACTTACCTTATGCCTTTTGGGGGCCAATGAAGTTCTAGTTCCAGGATACTGGATTCTGAACTACTAAATTTAAAAATTTGGAGCCAAATTTTCTTGTCTTTCCCAGCTTGATTGGAAGCATAAACTAGAGAAAATACTAAAACTCATTAAAGCATGTGTTTCGTGATTCAGTCATAACAGAGCAAAACTAATGTTACATTTGAAAACTGAGTGTCACCTTTCCCCCGATTTATCACTCAGTACTACTTGTTGAATGCCTATTGGGTGTGGAGCACTGCAGTCAGTACTTGGGGAAGTACAAAAGAGGTAGAAGACTATTCTTCTCTTCAAGGAATTTTCAGTCTAACAAGAGAGAAAACAAATTGCAGAGAGGAGAAAGGAGAGACTGGATATCATCATCATCATCAATAGTATTTATTGAGCGCTTACCGTGTGCAGAGCACTGTACTAAGCGCTTGGGAAGTACAAGTTGGTAACATGTAGAGACAGTCCCTACCCAGCAGTGGGCTCACAGTCTAAAAGGGGGAGACAGAGAACAAAACCAAACATACTAACAAAATAAAATAAATAGAATAGATATGTACAAGTAAAATAAATAAATAAATAAATAAATAGAGTAATAAATATATACAAACATATATACATATATACAGGTGCTGTGGGGAAGGGAAGGAGGTAAGATGGGGGGGATGAAGAGGGGGACGAGGGGGAGAGGAAGGAAGGGGCTCAGTCTGGGAAGGCCTCCTGGAGGAGGTGAGCTCTCAGTAGGGCCTTGGATAGGTGGAAAAGTATATGTATAGGTGGAAAAGTGCTTTTTTTTTAAAAAAAAGTATTTGTTAAGTCCTTACTATGTGCCAGGCACTGTAGTAAGTGCTGGGGTACATATGAGATAATCAGGCTAGACACCATCCATGTCCCACATGGGGCTCACAGCCTTAATCCTGATTTTACAGATGAAGCAACTGAGAAGTTAAGTGACTTGCCCAAGGTCACATAGCAGACACGATCCGGGATTAGACCCCAGGTCCTTCTGACTCCCAAGGCTCTTGCTCTATCCACTAGGCAACACTGCTTCGCTAGTAGAATGTTTAAGTCTCTATGACGGAAAGGACTTTAGGTGGTTGTGAGTGCTAAGCGTTGTGGTGGCAGTTTGGCAGATGTGACCTGTGAGAAAAAAAATTAGTTTGGAAAGCCTTCTGGAGGAGGTGGATTTTAGAGAGCCTTGAAGGTTCCAGTCCATATCCTGATTGGTACTGAGATGGTAGATTTTTGAATAATCATAAGGTCAAAGATATCTTGTCTTCCCTTATTATTGTTGTATCATTTTATCAGTACTTAGTGGTGCTCTCCCTTTAATATATCTTAATCTTGTTTCTCATTTGTTTAGCTTTTCTCTTAAAGCTCTCTTCCGTACCGTCAGAGGAACCTCTGTCCATCCTCCTTTGAAGGGACAATCCAAACCAGATTGACTTGGTTCCACTCTGTTCAAGTGTTCTTTACTTGGTATATGTAAACAAGTTTTTTTTAATGGCATTTATTAAGCACTTATTATGTGCAAAGCACTGTTCTAAGCGCTGGGGAGGTTACAGGGTGATCAGGTTGTCCCTCGGGGGGCCCACAGTCTTCAAGTTGTATTTCACTCATGAAGCAACGTGCAGTCAAAAAGGATCATAAGAAGCAGCATGACCTAGTGGAAAGACCATGGGCCAGGGAATCAGAGGACCTGGGTTCTAATCCCAGCTCTGCTGTGTGACCTTGGGCGAGTCAGTCAACTTCTCTGTGCCTCGGTTATAGCGTGTGTAAAATGGGGATTCGTCCCTACTCCCTCCTGCTTGAACTGTGAGGCCCATGAGGGATGGGGATTGTGTCTAACCTGATTATCTTGTAAATTACCCCAGAGTTCAGTACCATGCCTAGACCTGGGTTCTAATCCCCACTCCATCACTTACCTGCTGTGTGACCTTGGGCAAGTCACGGCTTCTCTGTGCCTCAGTTTCCTCATCTGCCAAATGGGGATTCAAACCGGTTCCCCAAATTAGACTGCAAGCCCCACGTGGGACCTGATTATCTTATATCTACTGCATTGGCACATAGTAAGTACGTAAATACCATTATTACTATTATTATCCTTAGGAATCTTTGAATTTAGAAGCACTGGCTGATAGTGTTGTTGGTGAACATTCTGAGAACAGTAAGATAATTAATCAACAAATACTGCATGAGAACTGTTTCCAGTGAGTCACAAATGATTTGTTGCCATCTTTCTCCATCAGACACAAAGTCAACATTTTTTTTTTTCTTGAGGGACTTTAAGTTTAGGCCAAAAACCAAATCAGTACATTTTGAGAAGTTCAAGAAAAACCTAACATTATTCATTTTGGAGCAAATCAAACCCGGCGCAGGAGTAGGAAACTTCATGAATTTGATCTTGGACTTGCACTTTCATTGTTTGAAAGTGTGTGGGAGGGGCTGGTGGGAGAGTTACTCAATTAATCCACTCTTCAGCCCATCAGGCCTCCCTGAACTCCAAGATTCATTTTTTCGCCAACAGCTTGAGAGGGTTCAAGACTCCCATAACAAATGAGAAGCTTCTGGGCCGCTATTTACGCAGCCCCAAAGATGAGAAGTCCCGGCGGTGAGTGGCTTCCAAGTCACCTTGAGCCAGCAGAAGACATTTTATCCTGGCTCTGCCACTTGTCTGCTGTGTGACCTTGGGCAAGTCGCTTCACTTCTCTGGGCCTCAGGTCCCTCATCTGGAAAATGGGGATTAAGACTGTGAGCCCCATGTGGGACAGGGACTGGGTCCAACCTGATTACCTTCTATCTGCCCCAGTGCTTAGGACAGTGCTTGGCACATAGTAAGCGCTTAACAAATGCCAGGATTATTATTCTTTCCACATCTTCCCACTGATGAACTCTGAATCTGCATGTCCGGGGGGAGTTCCTTCATAGAACTCCTCTGGCCCTTATGATGAACCCCAAAAGTCTTGTTCCTGGAAGCTCCGTCCCTTCACAGTAAAATCAATCAAGTGCTTGGGACGGACGGTTCAGTCGAAGCAAGGTACATATTCTGTCTGATTTCCTACAACCCAGATCACACACTTCACTCCTCAAATGCCTCCCTACTCACTGTACATCGGTATCATCTATCTCAACCGCCGACCCCTAGCCCTTGTCCCGCCTCTTGCCTGGAATGTCCTCCCTCATCATATCTGACAGAGGATCACTCTCCCCACCTTCAAAGCCTTATTAAAAGCTGATCTCCAAGAGGCCTTCCCCATTCCCCTCTGTGTAACCTTTGCATTTGGACCCTTTATTCACCCCTCCCTCAGTCCTGTAGCACTTAAGTACATATTTATTCATTTCTTTACATGAATGTCCGTCTCCCCCTCTAGACTCCCTCTCTAAACTCGTTGTGGGCAGGGAAGATGTCTACCAAGTCTGTTTTAGCGTACTCTCCCAAGCACTTAGTAGTAATAATAATAATAATGGTATTATAATAGTAGTATAATAGTACTATATATATAGTATAATAGTATAATTATAGTATAGTATAATTATATATAGTATAATTATATATATATATAATATATAATAGTATAATATAATAGTGAAGCAGCGTGGCTCAGTGGAAAGAGCCCGGGCTTTGGAGTCAGAGGTCATGGGTTCAAATCCCGGCTCCGCCACTTGTCAGCTGTGTGACTTTGGGCAAGTCACTTAACTTCTCTGGGCCTCAGTTACCCCATCTGTAAAATGGGGATGAAGACTGTGAGCCCCCCGTGGGACAACCTGATCCCCTTGTAACCTTCCCAGCGCTTAGAACAGTGCTTTGCACATAGTAAGCGATTAATAAATGCCACCATTATTATTATTATTTGTTAAGTGCTTACTATGTGTAAAGTACAGTGCTCTGCACACAGTAGGCACTCATTAAATAGGATCGATTGATCGGTTCGCTCCCCTCTTGTAGGGAAAGCAGAACACATAAAATGCCTGTCAGCAATTCCACTCTAATTCCTAGCCTTGTGATTTCCTACCTTTAACTGCTTCAAAATCACACTAAATCTTACATTTTCTGATATCATTTTGTTAGTTTGAATAGGTCCGTTTCTAACTTCTTGATTAAGAAGTAATCTTAACGTACAGGCTAAATGTACTTTGATGGAAATGGCCTAGGTATAGACACACTTTCCTGTGTAGACGCGCCTATACAGCCAAGCCTGATGTTTGCACCAAAGTGTACTGGAGTCCCTTCACCTTTCTTTGTGCCTTTACCCTCTTAATCACTGGTGACGGAGTTGTGTTTACCCAAATAGCAAGTGGCCAAAAAGGTACAGTACCATACTTATATGGCAAAGTGATAGTTTGTTAAGTTCTTACTATGTGTCAAGCATTTTACGAAGCACTGGGGTATATACAAGATAATCAGGGCAGACAGAGTTTCTGTCCCACAAGGGGCTTATAGTCTAAGTGCGGGGGGAGAACGAGTACTGAATCTCCATTTTAACAAGTGCACAAGTAATACCCTCTCATGGAAAGTACTCTTAACGTCGGCAGTATCTCTTGATAAAGAACTTCTACATGGCTGCATAAACGATAACTACGACTACATTCGTGTAAAGGGTTATTTGCAATTCTAGTTTAGTTTAGGGTTTGAAAGGAAGATAATTTCCAGAGTGCCTAGCTGACTTCTACAGGTTGGCTTACTCAAATACCGATAATGCTGTGACTCTTTCCTACCTGTATTTGAAAGCCAAGCTAAATTATTTGCCAAACCCAACTATAGATGCAGCAGATTATTAACCTACTGAAAATTCAAAATCCAACTGGAAAAAGTGGGCAGATGGATAGCGATTGAAAATTAACGTTCCAATTTTGCTTAAAGTTTTCTTTGCCAAAAAAATTTAAACCACTCAACAAATATTTACTCATTTTTAGTACCTATTCATTTCTCAGTTATATGGTCTTATTATTAAAGATACTTTTTTTCCTGAGGCACAAACCATAAGGCAAACAATTTAACATGTTTAAATTTTTTTTATAAAGTTAGGTAAATAAAATGCACAGGTAAAGGACACATAATGGTTCCAGGAAATGGCACCAATATGCGGACAGCTCAGACTACCTCGTGTGGCAGCCTACTCCAGTTATCAAGGGGATTACAATGTCTGATAGCACCACGGAACCTTCTTGTTGCAACTTTTAGCTCCGAACATTCATATCCAGCCTATTGTGACCAGTTTCTTCTGTATCATATTTGGAAATGTGTATTGCTGGCAAAGTGAGAACTATATGTGTTTGCTTAAATCACCAGGGAATACCAAATCAGACTTCATTCGTATTGAATTATGCCCCATCATCTGAAAAAACAAACAGAAATTCATTTTTACTAATAAGCCTCCATTAATGATGATTCCTAACACAAACTACACTTCCTTCTATCACATGTGTCTCATCTTCTCTCTAACGCAACCAGCATACGGTAACATTATCCACAGTTTTAGGAAATGAGCAGTTCATTTTGCATTCTTTCGTGGGTCAAACCTCTTCATCGCTATGCCAGTAAATTACCATGAGCTCACTGAATTCAGAAGAAATAGAAAATGGACTTGAGCACATTCAAAATGCCCCCACAGGTGCAAAGTGAAAGCGTACAGTCGTGGAGCAGGGATAAATCAACTAGGATTTCCCAGAATCTCGAATCCAGCTCATTTTATTTTTTGCTCCCAGACAAATTTTTTTTCCCTCAGACTGTGTTGAGAAACGGATATGAGAAAGCAGCTTGTTCTCTAATTAAACCAGATATAGTAGTTTAAAGAATAAAACCCAAAAAGGATCTGTTTATAAGGGAAACTTGCCTAATTCTTCTTTTGCTTTTAATCTTTTAAGTCCTGCATCTGGTTTATCAGTAAACAGAACAGCCCACAAATAGTTTTAAGGCTGTGTGCAAGATTAAGTAAACATTTTAAAAATAGGCACAGCATTTAAAAAATGTTAATTTCTTCTAGGAACACAAATATATATATACATAGAAATAAAACTACATCGGTAGAAAATACTAGGTGTTTTCTGTTTTTCATAGTGATGCTGTATTAGGAAGATAAATTCAGTACTAGAAAAACTGTTTGTTACATGATTGGGGAAATAAAGGTGGGGGGGGTGTCCTTTTGATTTATAATTTGCAACCCCAGTGCTACATTTAAACTGAAAAATTCAGGAAATCATCTAAACAAAGAAGTGTTTAGCTTGCAATCAGATCTCTGGATCTGAGCTCGTCTTGTCTTACGCTGTTGGAGTCATGGACACATCTCTCCAGAGTGCCCCACCTCCATCTGCAATTGTTCTGGTAGTGTATGCGTAGATTTTCTTGGTAAAAATATGGAAGTGCTTTACCACTGCCTTCTTCTGCACAATAAAATTGAGTCTCCACGCTCAACTCTTTCCCATGCTGCTGACTTGTAGCAGATTGCCTTCCACTCACTAGCCACTGCCCAAGCAAGGAATGGAATGGATATGCCTCTCCTTGACTCTCCCTCCCGTAGCCGAGACTGGTCAACTACCAGTACCTCTCCAGGTGCCATGGATCTGAGCTACTTCAATCCTTTATACAAAGCAGTATAGGAGATTACCATCACTGTTTTCCTCTTGTTGATTCTCATCAAGGTTTTCTTCCGAACACGGTGGTTCTTCTTCGTCCGTTAATTCACTGGTTGAAAGAAGGTTGTTCAGATTTCTGATCCAATCAATGGTGTCCACAGAATCGTTGTTTGAAATACCTTCTACCAGAAGGAAAGGATAGTCCTGGTGACCACCTGCGGCAAGCACATCGCTATTTTCTGAGTCAATTTCATATAGGTCTGGAAGGAGGCTGAACATGGAGAACAGATAAGAAAGTCAGTGAAGCCGATCAGCTTGATACGAAAGTGTAGCTTGAATCAGTGAAATTTGTGGAATTAAGTTTTGGATGTGGAGTTTTAATCATGTGCAACATGATATTTCACTGGAAAATGAACCATTTCCCATAATAGGTTAAGATATTAAATGAGAGATTTTTCAATGGATCAGTCGCTTCCCCCTGTAGACTGTAAGCTCGTTGTGGGCAGGGAATGTGTCTACCAACTCTGTGGTATTGTACTCTCCCAAGCATTTAGTACAGTGCTCTACACACAGTAAGTGCTCAATTAATACCATTGATTGATTGATTTTGAGTACTACTAATTGTAAAATAAAGCATCAAAGTTCTTATGTTCTTACTGCCAGGCTGATTTTAAATGGGATTTCAAACGTTGGCTCAATTCTGCTTTCCTCACTGACATCTCTTTTTGCAGTCCCGTGAATTCTTTCCATCCTTCCCTCCTCTCCCCCAAACTCTCCCTCTTTCAGTTCTTTCCTTCGTTCCCACATCACCCCGTGGATATGTCTCTTCAGGGAAAATGGGTTTTTTGAAAGGAATTTTTTGGTAGAAAAAATTTGGTTGTAGCCAAATTTGCGTGGGCAGATCTCTATTGCTAACCTGACATTAGCGGAAATGGAACCATGCAGATAAGGCTAACGTTTTGGAGTCGCATATTACTTGTCCCACTTCTGAACTCACCTCACCTTCGTGGCAGTATCATGCTTTCCTCTCACCTTACTACCACCTAAGGGTCTCAGGGCAGTCTTGGGGATCACTGGGGACCACAAAGTAACGGATATCAACCGCCAGTTAGCATGCACAAAGTCCTCCTGATCCAGCACTGCATTCTGCCTGTATTTCATTAAACCATTGTCTCTAAGTTATGTCATGTTGAATATTAACAAAACACACTAAACCAAAATCTTACCATTGTCAGCTGGCTAACAATCCAGTTGCCAATACAGCCATGAAGGCAGATGGAGTTTGTGTACTTTTTTCACGTGGTTGTTAGCTTTGCCTCTCAGATGTGTGTTGCCTGAATTCTATTCAGAAAATCATCATCATCATCAACCGTATTTATTGAGCTCTTAATGTGTGCAGAGCACTGTACTAAGCGCTTGGGAAGTACAAATTGGCAACATATAGAGACAGTCCCTACCCAACAGTGGGCTCACAGTCTAAAATGACATCTGTTTGTAGTTTAAATGCTACTTGTTTATTAACCCTTAATATCAGGTTAGACCTGAGCCCTCATTATAAACTAGCAACATTAATACCAAAACCTTTCTGCACCATGAAAGAAAAAAAAATCTCATCAATCTTAGAGTATAATGATTTTCTCTATGCTATTGGTAGCACTATGAAAACTAACAGTAGAGCTTCTCAACTCACAGAATCGTATGTTCACTCAGAAAATCCTCTACTGCTGGAGGTGCTGTTATCTGAGAGCTGATATTGATACATTTTTCCATGATATTTTTGGAAGGATATTGGTTTACTGCTCCTGGTGAGAAAGCAGAATTTGGTTAGCCTGACATTTAGTCCCCTGTAGTTTTGAATTCTTTTGAAAAAGTGCATTTAGTTTAATTGTACAGAGATTTCATCCATTAGGAAGACAGCTAAGTCTAGCAGATAGCCCCGATTAGGAATTTAAGAACCCCATCTAATCAGCCCCCTGATTTGTAACCTGAGCTGAAGCAAGTTGCAACCCCTCTGCCCCTCAATTTCCCCATGTGAAAATGAAATAAGAATGGTCTCTCTGCTTCACAAGGATAATGTGAAGGTAAAATAGGAAGGTGGTACAGGTGAAAACCCTGTGAACTCCGTGAAAGATTTGTTTTAAAAAAAAAACAAGGCAGTAATATTGAGGCTTCTAGCCCAGGTTTCTCACTGCTTCCTCTTTGTCTAACATCGAGCATTCCTAGAGTGCTCCAATTACTAATGCTATCAAATTGGCTCCACTTGCAAACATTAAACCCACTTCAAATGCAAAGAGAAGGAGCAAGCGAATGACTTACGTCTGACCGAGACTATGAATGGCTTAATAAACCTCACAATGTAATCGAAGTCAGGTTTATGGATTCTGCCAAGCTGAACCAAGTGATGATCCAGGGGGTGGCTGGCTAAGTCTTCCAGTTCCTCATCATCCTGCGCAGGGCCCATAGAAAATACAAATATGGCATAGCCGTGGCACTTGGCCCTCAGCGATTCTTTCTTTAGTACTTCCTTGTCCAAAGAGCTGGTTTTTCCAGTAGTTACCACGAAGATGACTTTATTTTTTCTCAGATTGGGTGTCCCTAAGAAGATGTTATCGACTGTCCACCGAAGAGCATGGCCAACGAAAGCATCTCCCTTCAGTTGTTGAAAGGATTCTTGGAGATGACTCTTCATTTGACGTAGATTGCTATACGTCACTAAATCAAATTCCACCTTGACTGGGCATTCTTCGGTATTGGGCAGATAGCCAGGAGGAGCATGGCTTAGGACTGCCACTCTGTCACCCACAGCGGAGGTCACTGGGTCGGAGGCAATATAAAAATTATCAAGTGCTGATCTTACAAAGTCTTTCATTTCCTTGAACTCAGTACTTCCCACATTTTGAGAGCCATCCAACAGGAAAGCGACATCTATGTACGGCTTGTTTAGAGAGGGAGTGGCAGATTCGGAAGAAGTATCCCATTCCCCATTTTCTCCCAGATTGTCTTCTGCGGCAAGATTATTCATGTGACTTATTTCTTCTAGAATTATAAAAGAAGACAAATTCTGATATTAAAGTTCTTGGCCAAACATTAAAGAAGTACTCAAAAGTCACCGATATATTAGGGCCTAGATATTTTTTATCAGTTGGATTTCGAGTGCTAAGCACTGTACTGAGAGTTCAAAGAAGGAAAACACATGCACCCTGCCCTCAAGCAGTTTACAATCTACACGCAAAAATGTAGGATTTTGAATGCATCCACGAATGTGCTTGAGTTATGTCCATGGAGCATCAAGAAAACAGCACACACATTTCACGGTCAGATGTGGGGCATCCTGAACCACAAAACCTTTAAAGTCACATACTTTATTTTCTTGATTCAAACAGACCCCGTAGACACACCCTGAAAACCTCCGAATCAATGGTGAATTCGATTTTTTGTTTCCAAGAGCATGCTGATCCTGAGCCCTTTCTTCAGGTGCTAGCTAGCTTCAGTGGTACTAAAAATCAAGGATGGATATGTATATCTTTATATTAATATAGATTCACCAAGTTACTTTTCTGATGTAACTTTAGGGGCAAGCAAAACTTGAACTTTTTACCCCCATTTTGACAATGACAAGTTTAAAACAATTCCTTAAAAACTGGGGAATATTTCTATATATGCTCTCCAAAATTGTTATTGATAAAATTAAAGTAGGAATTATTACCAACAGTTCATTTGAGCTGTAAATGCTATGTGATCATAATATAATTCACAATAGAAGCTATTTAATGTGACCAGGAAAAAGATTGGAATGTTAAACGGACACGTTTGCAAACATTATTCATTTTAGTTAAATTATTTTCACCTTCAGGGAAAACAGAGAACCAATATGTTCTCTGACTGTCTTGTGCTCCTGAATATGAAGATGGGGCAGAGGCTAAGTGATGTATCATGTAGATAGAGTTGTCTCTCCGGGTTGCCATTCAACATTTTTTAACCAGACAGTTGGGTTTTCAACTACATGTTTTGTAAAAATGGGCACCTCTGCATCCAGCATTTTTATTTTTAAATACCCAGCCTCTAAGAACCCCTACTGAACACTGTGTTGTCATCATTGGTTAATATATGTATCATTTACCTAATCTTGGAGAGGTTCTGCAAATTTCTGCAGAGACTATTTGTGTGCCTCTTCTTATGGCGCCCTTGCTTACAAAAAAAGAAATTATTTCTTTTCCCTTCACTGTGATTAGCATGAAAACGGTTATCTTCCAGACTGTGAGCTCGCTGTGGGCAGGGATTGACTCTATTCATTGCTGAATACAGTGCTCTACATATAGTAAGCTTTCAGTGAATATGATTGAATGAATCTTCAGAGCAGTTTCAGTATAAAAACCTTTTGAATGTCTCACAATTAGACAAAATTACAAGCACTAGTCTTTCCCACAAGATAAATAATAATAATAATAATAATAATAATGATGGCATTTATTAAGCACTTACTATGTGCAAAGCACTGTTCTAAGCACTGGGGAGGTTACAGGGTGATCCTCTCCATCCCCCCGTCTTACTTCCTTCCCTTCCCCACAGCACCTGTATATATGTATATATGTTTGTGCATATTTATTACTCTATTTATTTTACTTGTACATATCTATTCTATTTATTTTATTTTGTTAATACGTTTGGTTTTGTCCTCTGTCTCCCCCTTCTAGACTGTGAGCCCACGGTTGGGTAGGGACCGTCTCTATATGTTGCCAACTTGTACTTCCCAAGCGCTTAGTACAGTGTTCTGCACACAGTAAGCGCTCAATAAATACGACTGATTGATCGATCAGGTTGTCCCACGGGGAGGACTCACAGTCTTAATCCCCATTTTCCAGGTGAAGTAACTGAAGCCCAGAGAAGTGAAGTGACTTGCCCAAAGTCACACAGCTGACAATCGGCAGAGCCAGGAGTTGAACCCATGACCTCTAACTCCAAAGCCCGGGCTCTTTCCACCGAGCCACGCTGCTGTTCATTTTGGATATTTTTAATAGCTAGTCTTATTGCTTTGATGCTACTGTCATTTGCTGATCAATAGTTTGGGTGCTACGAGTACTTTGGAATAAGAGATTTTTGAAAGGGAAAACTTTTAAATGAAAGCGAGTGCGTGGAGGGGGCAGTTTGGCCAAGTAGTTTCAGTCCAAGCTCAGCCCCTCCCCTGGCCAAAGGGCTGAAGGAAGTGGACCAGTGCTAGCCCCATGCGGGCCTCTTCTGACTCTCTTCCAATACACAGCACAGAAACATGGACACATACTACCAATATTGTATTAGCACAGATTCCTAGAAGCACCCTGAAATAGGCTGACCAGAAATCAGAACAGGTTCTGGATAGTTAAAGGAATGAGAAAATCTGCAAGATGGAGTTATAATGCTGGGAAGATAGGGGCTGAAATGGAAATAGGAGTGCTGAGGAGTGTGTCCTTGTCAATTGGCCAAAATAATAATAATAATGATGATGGTAGCAGCGTCGCTCAATGGAAAGAGCACGGGCTTTGGAGTCAGAGGTCAGGGGTTCAAATCCCGTCTCTGCCAACTGTCAGCTGTGTGACTTTGGGCAAGTCACTTCACTTCTCTGTGCTCAGTTACCTCATCTGGAAAATGGGGATTAAAACTGTGAGCCCCCAGTGGGACAACCTGATCACCTTGTAACCTCCCCAGCGCTTAGAACAGTGCTTTGTACATAGTAAGCACTTAACTATTACCGTCATTATTATTATTATTACTATGTGCAAAGCACTGTTTATGCCATGTACTTTTTTATACTGAAGATATTCTTGAACCCAAATAAGATTTTTCACCCCTGTTAATCCCCACAATTGGAAGGGCTGATGATACACATCACAGGGATCATCAGTGCAATCCCTAAAGGTATGAATTTTCGGTCTAAACAGATATACTTTAGGGGAATTGGAACTTTTAAAAATATTTTCCCTTAGGAAACTGGCAGTGGAAGGCCTAATGATAAAACACCTGAAAGTCATAGTAACCTAATGTGTTTTCTGGAAAGAACTTTGAGCCGAATTAAGATCTGCAGTTCTGGGGAACGTTCCTTCAAGTTGCTAACTGAACTTGCAGGCTAGAGCAAGGCCATATGTATTAGGCCCGGGTAGCTCACAGCTCCCGGGAAATCTTGCCCAAGCTTTTTCTTAGCACGGTAAGACACAAAAGTCCCTTTGCCACACTTCCCCAACAATGCGGGAGAAGCGGGGGTGGAGGAAGCAATCAATCAATCAATCAATCGTATTTATTGAGCGCTTACTGTGTGCAGAGCACTGTACTAAGCGCTTGGGAAGTACAAGTCGGCAACATATAGAGACAGTCCCTACCCAACAGTAAAGCAGGCTGCTTTACACGCCTGAAGAGTTTCATTCAAACCAAATGTCTGAGTTTAGTGTCTAGGATTCATGTGTGAAAATCACCAGACTCCACCAGCTGATACTCACTAAATGAAAGGTCTCCACAGAGATTTTCTTTAGGGCCCCCATTACATGTGAAATATTTAAAAAGATCCCCAAGTACAGTTGTATACCATCTCCACTGTACATAAAATATGCCCACCTAACCCTTTCAGGTTATTCTCAATCGATTTTCAAATTCAAATTACATTTTTTTCTCCTTGAAGTTGTTGTTTTTTTGATGTTTCTTCTCGCCTACTTTCACAGACCCAGTTTCCCCACCCTGACTGAACAGCTGAGAGGGGGAATTGTGAGTAAAGTTCCCTAGGGTGTAAGCTGGTAGAGAACTGTCAGCTGTGTGACTTTGGGCAAGTCACTTAACTTCTCTGTGCCTCAGTTACCTCATCTGTAAAAATGGGGATTAAGACTGTGAGCCCCACGTGGGACAACCTGATCACCTTGTAAACTCCCCAGCGCTTAGAACAGTGCTTTGCGCATAGTAAGCGCTTAATAAATTCCATAAAAAACGGATTTTCTTCAGGTTTACTGCTTGTCCATAGCACGGTTCCAATTGTGTGCAGCACTTCATAGTAGTTTGCAAGTTTATTTGCCTTAAGAAGTTAGGAATCAGCATAGAGCAGTTTCTGGAAGACTGTCACACGGAGTTATGATGATGTTCGTTACCTATTATAGGGAAAGTTTCCTAGTAGTTTGGAAGGGTATTTTGACACCAACTTCTAGTTTCCTCATTGCAACTTCTAGCACATAGGCCTTAGAGGATGGGACCTAATACCCAGTCTTGTTTTACTACCATGGTAATTAGAAACGTTTCAGGTGGGACACCTTCGACTCCAACTCAGTCAGTCATTCCACTGTGGATGAGTAAGGATTTCGGTGAACCTTTCAAGGGCAAATTTATTTAGTGTCAAATTTTTTATAACTTCTATAAAAACAGAACAGTGTGGAGTTTTTAGAGTTCTTGGTGCTTCCGTACTTCTGTAGTTATGTGAAGCCAAGATATAATTTGGGGAGGATGTAGCCTGTCCAATAGGATTCAAATTAGAATCCTATCTGCAATGGAAAGCAGTGCGGTAACTTTGAGAGTTTTCCTAGTCAGTGTCCTCACCTTTTTTTGTGAATACAGTTAATTAGGTCCTGGGGAATTTCTTCAGTGTTGCATATAATCATAACATGATTGCACACACAAAAGGACAATATTTGTGTGATTGGTATGGCTGGGACTGTACTTCACAGTACCAAAAACTATAAAATCAGAAAGTGCTCCTTTCAAATGTCTAAGCATTAGATCCCTTCATTACTTGAAGCACCTTATATATCCAGCGGGTGATTTAATGGTAGGAGTGATTTCCCCCAGAAGTTGGACCTAAAATCATCCTTGAAAATGTTGTACAGCTTGTAAGGGCCTCTTCCTCAGTGGTGGAAGACATATTCAGGGGATCATTCTAGTATTCTTGCCATTTCCAGAAGATTCCCTATTGCCTTTTGATGAAAGTAGATGCATGTGAACTCTAGCATGCCTACAGCTTTTTTGGTAATAAGTCCTTAGTTTGGTGCCAGTTATTATATCCCTGGATCTCCTCATCCTTGGTATTGCCCACCTTTCTTCATCAGCAAGTCATGTTGCCCATTTTAGTAGAGCTCTGTTTTTTGGTCAGGAATGTTGGAGGACACTGTTGATGAGTTCTTTCTCCTCTGCAGGTAGTTTCGGATCTAACTCGTTTTCATTAATCCAGTCCTCAAGATCTCTCTGCAAGGCCCATAATCTTAATGACTGCCTGGTATGGTTATCCAGCAAAGTGCCTTTTCAGTCTTCACATGAGCAGAAGAGGAAAGTCTCACAGAAAGGGAATAAGTAGTACAAGCACAGAGAAAGGTGGAAACAATGAAGTTGCAGACAAAAGGGAGAATGAAGGGAAATGAGTCAGATGGGAGCAGATATCATGGATGGAAATAGAGAGTAAAGAAAATAGAAACAGATAACAGAAAGTTTGGGAGTCATAGGAGGAAAAGAACAGACTGGCAGGGAGAGAGAGGAAGGTGAAGGAGAATTACAAGCAGAGAGGAAAGGGACAGTGATAAGAGATGGGTTTGACAGACACAGGCTAAGTGAAGAATAGGTATTTTCACTACTTCAGTGATAAAACTGATCTCAGGAAACAAAACCCTACCCAATGCCCTCAAAATATCGCTTTACCGATAAACTACTTAATGCATAATACACTACTAGGATGTTCTATATGCATCTCAATACTACAGACAGCCCACAAACACTTTAAACTATCGGCCGACAGACTTAGTCGTGGTAAACCTCTTAGTACCAAGAACTATATAATCAGAAAGTGCTCATTTCAAATGTCTGAACATTAGACCCCTTCTTTACTTAGAGATTTCTGCAAAAATACCATATCCAGGTGCTTTACCAGCTTCTGAGAAGCAACATGGCCTAGTGGATAGAGGATGGGCCTGAGAGTCAGAAGGGCCTGGGTTCTAATTCCAGTTCTGCCATTTGTCTGCCACGCGACCTTGGGCAAGTCACTTAACTTCTCTGGACTTCAATTACCTCATCTATGAAATGGGGATTAAGACTGTGAGCCCCAGGTGGGGCATGGACTGTGTCCAACCTGATTAGTTCGTATCTTCCCCAGTGCTTAGTACAGTGCCTGGCACGTACTAAGCACTTAACAAGTACCGTAAGAAATAAAGAAGTTCATGATGAATAAACAAGCACCAAGAGTGCTGAACCGCTAAAAAAAAGAGTTTCTCATAACAAAGAGAAGGAGAGGAAACATAGCTGAGTGGTCCAGAAATTTTGTTAAAAATCCCATTTTCAATTACACATTAGTATGAAATGGGAAAACAATTCCATCTGTTGGTCCATGAAAATGATTTTTATCCATTTTTTTAGGAAAATAACTAATTTTAAATAGATCAACTCTAACCAACAGATACTTTCTAGATCGGGACCGGATCAATTTTAGGAAAGCATAAGATGCTTTCTCGGTCAATCAGTCAAGGGTATTTAAGTGCTTACTATGTGCAGAGCACAGTACTGAGCGCTTGGGAGAGAACAATATAACAGAATTAGTAGGCACATTCCCTGCCTATAAAGAACTTACAGTCTAGGGGGGAAACAGGCATTAATATGAATAAATAATTTATAAAATATAATTTAAAGATATGCACACAAGCGCAGTGGGGTTAGGGTGAATATCACTTGTCCAAAGGTCACAGATCCAAGTGCATAGATGTGCCAGTACAAGGTCAATGTAAACCAGTAGGTGAGTAATTTGGTAAAGAAAAAAATGGGATTTCTACATCCCAGTGTGGTTTAGTGTTAAGAAAAGGAATCTGTGTTCAAGTCCAGGAGCTATTTGTTAAACTGTGGCTAGGGACTAGACAGCAGATCTGTCGGCATCTGGCACGATACCAGGCTTCCCCTATTTATAATGTCTTTAAACTACATTTGTCTGGAAGTTTGCACAAAGGCAGGGATCACTAATTAAGGATGTCTGTACTGACATATAGCCCGATAAAATACTCTCCAGTGAAATGAATATCTTTGTTTCAACTGATTATAATGAAATCCATTCAAGTGAATTCCCCAGGTGGGCAAAGAGGACCAAACTGGATTCCCCAGATCAATCAATCAATCAGTCGTGTTTATTGAGCGCTTACTGTGTGCAGAGCACTGTACTAAGCGCTTGGGAAGTACAAGTTGGCAACAAATAGAGACAGTCCCTACCCAACAGTGGGCTCACAGTCTAAAAAGGGGGAGACAGAGAACAAAACCAAACATACTAACAAAATAAAATAAATAGAATAGATATGTACAAGTAAAATAAATAAATAAATAGAGTAATAAATATGTACAAACATATATACATATATACAGGTGCTGTGGGGAAGGGAAGGAGGTAAGATGGGGGGATGGAGAGGGGGACGAGGGGGAGAGGATGTTACAGATGTTACAGACGAAGAGTGTGATGAGGCCAGATAGGTCCCGGCACTATCCAATTTTGAATTGAGCCCCTGAGCAAAGAAAGCTACGTAAAATTCTCTACTCAGCATGTCAGTTCTAACTTCACAACACTGTTAAAATCCACCCTTTTCTGTCCATCCAAACTGCTCCCCTGCTGACCCCGCCTAGCCTAGCCACTAAGCCTATCCCACCTTTACTGCATTTGCTTCCTTGCTGCCTCCTATCACTCCTCACTCCGACCCATACTTCTTTCTACTGCATGAGTCATTTATCAGCAAAAATGCTCAGTTCAGGTCTCCCCACTGCTCAAGAACCTCGAACGGCTGACCATCCACCTCCACATCAAACAGAAACTCCTTTCCGTTGGCTTTGAAGCAGTCAATCAGCTCACCCCTTCCTATCTCACCTATCTCCTCCTACAGCCCCCCGCACACACTCTGCTCTTCTAGTGCCCACTTACTCATTGTGTCCTAATCTCACCTATCTTGCCGCCCACCCCTTTTATTCATTCATTCCCACATTCTCCTCCTGGCCTGGAACCCCGTCCCCCTCCATATACACAAGACCACCACTCTCTCCACCTTCAAAGCTTTACTAAGGATCTCCTTTCCTCCAAAAGGCCTTCCCCGATTTAGCTCACGCTCCCTTGAGTGTCGTCTGCGCATTTCAATCTGTGACCTTTGGACACATCATATTCACCCCATCCCAAATCCCACAGCACTATGCACAGATCTTTAAATTATATAAGTGTCGTCTGCGCACTTCAATCTGTGACCTTTGGACACATCATATTCACCCCATCCCAAATCCCACAGCACTATGCACAGATCTTTAAATTATATATTATAAGTGTCGTCTGCGCACTTCAATCTGTGACCTTTGGACACATCATATTCACCCCATCCCAAATCCCACAGCACTATGCACATATCTTTAAATTATATATTATAAGTGTCGTCTGCGCACTTCAATCTGTGACCTTTGGACACATCATATTCACCCCATCCCAAATCCCACAGCACTATGCACATATCTTTAAATTATATATTATAAGTGTCATCTGCGCACTTCAATCTGTGACCTTTGGACACATCATATTCACCCCATCCCAAATCCCACAGCACTTTTGCATGTATCTTTAAATTATATATCAGAAATTACTTATTTATTCATTTATTCATATTGAGAAGCAGCGTGGCTCAGTGGAAAGAGCCCGGGCTTTGGAGTCAGAGGTCATGGGTTCAAATCCCGGCTCTGCCACTTGTCGGCTGGGTGACTTTGGGCAAGTCACTTAACTTGGCTCAGTGGAAAGAGCCTGGGCTTTGGAGTCAGAGGTCATGGGCTCAAATCCCGGCTCCACCACTCGTCAGCTGTGTGACTTTGGGCAAGTAACTTAACTTCTCTGGGCCTCAGTTACCTCATCTGTAAAATGGGGATTAAGACTGTGAGCCCCACATGGGGCAACCTGATCACCTTGTAAATTCCCCAGCGCTTAGAACAGTGTTCTGCACATAGTAAGCGCTTAATAAATGCTATTATTATTATTATTATTATTATTATTATTATTATTATTATTATTCTCTGGGCCTCAGATACCTCATCTGTAAAATGGGGATTAAGACTGTGAGCCCCATGTGGGACAACCTGATCACCTTGTATCCTCCCCAGCACTTAGAACAGTGCTTTGCACATAGTAAGCACTTAATAAATGCCATCATATATATATGTCTGTCTCCCCCTCTATATTGTAAGCTCATTATGGGCAGGGAACATGTCTACTAATTCTGTTGTATTGTACTCTCCCAAGTACTTAGTACAGTGCTCTGCACATAGTAAATTCTCAAGAAATGCAATTGATTGATACTCCTTCCAGTCACTCCAAGCCTATACTCCCTTCAGGGTGGACCTTTTCTTTCCCCATTGTAGACAGCAAGGATGCAGGCAGAAAGGTGGGCATTGGGACTTTCAGGTGGCAGGAGGAAAGCAGAAAGTGTACATGAGGCAAGAGGAAAGAAAAAGGAGATGTGACCAGGCAGTAAGAAACAGGTTAGGAAAGTGGTCAGGAGGGAAGTGAGATGGTCGTGTGTTTGGAAGAGGAGTCAGTCCGGTTAATTTTACTGGCAAACCTTTATAGATTGTTTGGCCTCCCCGAGGACTTGGTCAAAGAGCCCTATGGTCAGCGTTCACTCCGACCGCATTTTGAACTCTAACGCATACAGAGCATATGGAAAGTTTGGGCATGTTATCATAAATGTTTATTCAAGCAATACATCTGGTACGTATCAAAACCATGGTCAAAACTTATCTCTCAGAGATCAAATTTAAACACTGAGCCAGAGTAAACTATCCATAAAGAAAAGATTTTCATCAGAACATTTGCACAGAATATTTTAGCAACTATTCCTAATTACCAAAAAAAGAGGATAGAAGTAGCATACAGTTCCTCGAGACCACTCGTGGGCTTAGGGTCAGTGTTTGAAATGGTGAAAAATCTCTATTCCTCCAGGTACGAGATACCCTCACTGTATCCAGTCTATCACAACCTGCCATGTTTCTCCATCAAATTCTTCCCTTCTATCAACCCACTGAAGGAGAAAGTGGGGATTACTGATAATGTGTATTTTCCTGCCAGAGCCATGTACAGTTGATTATGTCTTCAGCCAAATTTGATCTTATTCTTGCTAAGATTATCATCTTGACTCCCAGTCACCTGAAAAACCAAACAAAAAGCCTGTTTCAACTGAAGTATGACAAAAATAAAAGATGGCTTCAAAGACAAATTTTCAATCCTGTTATAGCTACCTAAATCTTCCCTGACACGGGGCACCTTTCTGTAGAAGGAGAGCAAGAAATGGTCACTCAGATTTTGATTTTACTAAAACATTTTCCAGTATTTTCACAGGTCACATTAAATCCCCATACTTATTATGGGCTATGGCTATACAAATGTGGGCAAAGACATGTGAAAACAGATGGCCATTGTTTAAAATATAAGACACTTGGTTGGTCCCATTTACTCAGGCAAATGCTTTATATCTAATTGTTGGTTGGCACATAATTAGATTCCTTTTGGCAGCAAAACGGTTTACTTCCAGAAATGGTTAGTTTTTGATCATTTTTATTTTTTAGTGCTGGAAGACAAGTGAAATGCTGCTTTTCCGAAGATAAAAGTGCTCTGGTGAAAAGGTTGAGAAAATATTTTGGTTCTCCCATATATGAATATTTTCATTGCAAAACCACATCTTTATGTAGGATTGATTGGAATAAGGTTTTCCAGAATAATTAAAACATTTCACTAGCAGTGACAGATCTTGGATCACCTAATACTACTTCTGAATCAGATGCAATTAAGAGCTCCAAAGATAAAACTAAAGCATGTTGCAAATTAAGAAGTTATCTCTGACTTATGAACATGAATGCTTAAGAATAAGCCAATGTAAACAGGTTTTAACAGGAGAAATACCTAAGCCAGATTTGCAGATGATGCAGGTCAAAGGAAAAAATAATGTTAGAAGTAAATGTCATTTCCTTATGCTTCCAAATAACCATATGTAACTGAAGACATAGTTCTCAAATGCAGGTATTCTGACCAAACACATTTTTGTGAAAATGAGCGTGGATACAGTCATAGAGAATCCAGAGAGGTATATCTTTGAGAATTTTTCTGACTTGGAAATGAAACCAAAATTCCAGGCCCCAGGTTTGCCGTATAGAAAAGTGAGAAATTATTCTAGAACTGCCATCTTTTACAGTGGTATGTATAGGCTTCACATGTTGTGGGGAGCGAGAGAGGTAATAGAAAGGAAGACCTCTTTACAGTCCACTCAACAGATCCCAATTTCACTTTTTTATGGTATTTGTTAGGTGCTTAATATGTGTCATGCACTTGTTCTAAATGCTGGGGTAGATACAAATTATTCAGGTGAGACATAGCCTCTGTCCCACATGGGCCTCACAGTCAAGTAGGAGGGAGAACAGGTATTGAATTCCCATTTTGCAGTTGAGGAAACTGAAGCACAGAGACTAATAATAATAATAATAGCATTTATTAAGTGCTTACTATGTGCAAAGCACCGTTCTAAGCACTGGAGAGGTTACAGGGTGATCAGATTGTCCCTTGGGGGGCTCACAGTCTTAATCCCCATTTTATAAATGAGGTAACTGAGGCCCAGAGAAGTTAAGTGACTTGCCCAAAGTCACACAGCTGACAGTTGGCAGAGCCGGGATTTGAACCCATGACCTCTGACTCCAAAGCCTTTTCACTGCGCCACGCGGATCTGTGCCCCTTCCATGATTCCTGGTGGTCTGTTCTCTATAGCTAGAGACAACATTTATTTTCCATGGCTTAAACGGGCCTAGGGCGTGAAATGGATTATTTCATGGCACAGCAGAGTCAGCTGAAGATGTAGACTCCCCCATGGTGGTTATTTTCTTCCCATCACGGCTGGCATTTATTAAGCACTTACTATATGCAAAGCACTGTTCTAAGCACTGGGGAGGTTACAGGGTGATCATATTGTCCCATGGGGGGCTCACAGTCTTAATCCCCATTTTACAAATGAGGTAACTGGGGCCCAGAGAAGTTAAGTGACTTGCCCAAAGTCACACAGCTGACAATTGGCAGAGCTGGGATTTGAACCCATGACCTCTGACTCCAAAGCCTTTTCACTGCGCCACGCGGATCTGTGCCCCTTCCATGATTCCTGGTGGTCTGTTCTCTATAGCTAGAGACAACATTTATTTTCCATGGCTTAAACGGGCCTAGGGCGTGAAATGGATTATTTCATGGCACAGCAGAGTCAGCTGAAGATGTAGACTCCTCCATGGTGGTTATTTTCTTCCCATCACGGCTGGCATTTATTAAGCGCTTACTATGTGCAAAGCACTGTTCTAAGCACTGGGGGGGTTACAAGGTGATCAGCTTGTCCCAGAAGGGGGCTCACAGTCTTAATCCCCATTTTACAGACGAGGTAACTGAGGTCCAGAGAAGTGCAGTGACCCAAAGTCACACAGCTGACAATTGGCAGAGCTGGGATTTGAACCCATGACCTCTGACTCCAAAACCCGGGCTCTTTCCACTGAGCCACGCTGCAGAAGTGAAGTGACTTGCCCAAGGTCACACAGCAGATAAGTGGTGGAGCCGGGATTAGAACCCATGACCTTCTGTCTCCTAGGCCCATGCTCTATCTACTATGCCATGCTGCTTCTCTGGTGGAACCAAATGTTCTAGAAGAGGGAGCCCAGAAAACTGATTTCTTACCTGCGTGTCACTATAGTTTGAATGGAAATTTAAGGGATGGGGGCGGGGAGAGGGCAGGGAATCAATCAATTGTATTTATTGAGTGCTTACTGTGTGCAGAGCACTGTACTAAGCGCTTGGGAAGTACAAGTTGGCAACATATAGAGACAGTCCCTACCCAACAGTGGGCTCACAGATTTGCGAAAGACCTGCATCCATTTATTTTAAAGTCTAATAGCTGCTCAATTTAAATTTTGAAATGATCATTTTGTCCTCTCATTCCTTCCCCTTACCTGAAAAGAGGCTCATCATTTCTTCTCTATTCCTTGATTCTTCATAGTTTGCTACGGATTTCTCCGGCACTAAAATTTGTTCTGCAGGATAGAATAATTCTTTACTTTCCCTCGATTTCGACGCAATGTCTGAATGTCCTGGATCATTTAATAAGCCTCCTTCTCCTGAGGCCGTAACAATATACTCTTCAGTTAATAAGCTAGGAAAAATAAAAAAAAAAGCTAACATAAATATAGGCACAATAGTTAATTATGGTGCACTTGGGTAAATCATGACAATATTCTTATTTCAGCTGTTTAGGAATTCTCCTATCAAAATTCACCATTTTACCTATTGAGCTTAGCTATTCACAAATATAGGTGGAGAATCAGTGACCACAGTGTGATGTTCAAATGCAGTGTGGGTTATCTTTTACGTAAATATCTATTTTTGCAGTTTCACCGTTTATTATTATTTTTTCCTAGTCCTCTAAGGCTCGTATAATGTCTTTGTGCAATAAATCAGGCTCTTGATTGCCAAATATCTTTAGCTGATTCCTAAAATCCCAGAAGAGAAGTCCAAGATGGCCTGGGAAACGCTCTATTAATTTAGCTAAGATTGATTTTCGGTGATCCCAAACAATACATCAGATGTTTGTTCCTATCCAGGCAGGGGGGGAAGAAAAGGGGTTACATGAATAATGCGGGATGACACCAACTTTGCTTACATGCCGTCCTTCAGGAGGTGTTTTCTGCTGGATAGTTCCCTGATGAATCAAAGGAATCCAAAGGAATGGAGGATGCACCCTACGGATATTCCCATGTTGCAGCGGTGCAATCCTGACCATGGCATTCCCATTTCATACTCAGCCTAAGGGAGCCCTGTGGCAGTTGGGAGGCTAAGGAAATTCCTGGGCCACCCTGAAGCTCAGATCCCCTAGGACTTAGTTTGTTTCAGACCGGATCCACTTACTTTACTTAAGAACAAAGACATTAGGAAGAAAAAAGCCCCCCAGAACATATGAACAATCCTCTCCTGACTGTGCTGAGGTTGCCGGCCTAGTGAGACTCAGCCACCTAAAATCTTGCTTAGGATTAACTCTTTACAACTGCATTTGAGAAGGTATTTCAGTGGCAACTGAGAATGTGACTGCAAGGTGACCATAGTTAGAGAAGTTAGTCAGTGGAAAGAGCGCGGGCTTTGGAGTCAGAGGTCATGGGTTCAAATCCCGGCTCTGCCCACTGTCAGCTGTGTGACTTTGGGCAAGTCACTTCACTTCTCTGTGCCTCAGTTGCCTCATCTGTAAAATGGGGATTAATACTGTGACTCCCCGCGTGGGACAACCTGATCACCTTGTAACCTCCCCAGCGCTTAGAACAGTGCTTTGCACATAGTAAGCACTTAATAAATGCTATCATTATTATTATTATTATTATATAGTTTAAGCATTCACTAGGCAGAGACCCAGGCTCTTCTGTACAGATTGTAACCGCCACTTGGAATCCTGGTTTCCATTAGAGATCGTATGGTTTCTCAACAAATGAACCACTAAAAATAAAAAGCTTTCCAACTCACCTTTGAGAGTCCCTTCTTAAAGCAAAGTCTCTTTGTAGAAAGGGGATCCTGCACCGGCTTTCCATATTTGCAGGTGGATATTGATTGACCGATTCTAAGAAGGGCAAATTGTGAACATTAACAGTTTGAACTTGAAATAGGTTTTACAAAATAAGATTTCCCCCGTCTGATGGAGCCAGTTTAACACTGGTATGGGGCCTTAGGTGAACATAAGACATCATACACACTCCAAAATGGTACCACTGATGCCCCCTTGCCCCCCGAAGATTGCTCCAATCCTGATCCAAGTGTTACTCTGGGAACCAGTGCAAGGGATGGATCAGAAGGGATGGCTGTAGCATGGAGCCAGGAGATGGTAAGGCTCTAGCAGAGAGGAAAGTCTCAAACCAATAGTATGCAGAAAACTAGTGAGAGCACACTAATATGATGGCATTTATTAAGCACGTACTATGTGCAAAGCACTGTTCTTAAGCGCTGGGGAGGTTACAAGGTGATCAGGTTGTCCCACGTGGGGCTCACAGTCTCAATCCCCCATTTTACAGATGAAAAACATTTTACAGATGCCTAGAATTGCTAGGCATGTTTCCTGATAGATGGTCAGGTCAGGTCAACATATAAGCATGGTAAACAATCAATGGTGTTTGCTTACAGAGTTCAAAGCAAGAGATACACTCACAGAGTGGTAAAATATGGCAGACCTGTTAAATTTACAGAAGGAATTGGTTGTGAAAACGAATAAGCATCCAGTAGGGCTAGTGCTCAGGTGGCACAGGGCCTCGTGTGGTCATTTTGACAGGGCCCCTTCCCCTTCCTCACCCTACAAGGGTGAAAGTCTGACGTCTCCTGTGGTCTGAGAATTTCCAGGACTTCTAGTTCCAGGAATGCCTGATTTCGACCATGATTACACGTGCCCTAATTCCTGCAGGGAAACTGATCTCACCGGTGTTGAACTGACTCACGGCCCTCCAATTCGAAAATGTAGGTCCCCTGAGCATCCTCCCGTTTTCTGGTCCTGTCACCTGGGGTATTTAGGAAGCGGATAAATAACCTTACTGGGATTTGCCTTCAAGGGTCTGTAAACTGCTCAGTGGCACCATAGTATAAATCAGATATTGTGAGGGGAATTGAGGTGTAAAGCTAACCTCCTCCAGGAGGCCTTCCCAGACTGAGCCCCCTCCTTCCTCTCCCCCTCGTCCCCCTCTCCATCCCCCCGTCTTACCTCCTTCCCTTCCCCACAGCACCTGTATATATGTATATATGTTTGTACATATTTATTACTCTATTTATTTATTTTACTTGTACATATCTATTCTACTTATTTTGTTAATATGTTTGGTTTTGTTCTCTGTCTCCCCCTTCTAGACTGTGAGCCCACTGTTGGGTAGGGACCGTCTCTATATGTTGCCAACTTGTATTTCCCAAGCGCTTAGTACAGTGCTCTGCACACAGTAAGCGCTCAATAAATACGATTGATTGATTGATTGATTGATTGTAAAGAGCTACTCCAGCCCTGCAGTTCCACTTGGTAACAAATCATGAATACTCTGAGGTCAATCAGTGAGATTTGTGTCTATTCAAAAGTAATAAATATTGCCTTTTTTAAGGTGCCCTAATATAGTGCTGAGGGAAGCATCACCTTTTCAACATGCTTTCAACAATGCCAATTTGAATTTTCAATGAGTCTTTCTTAAGAAACTTCAAGTATCTTCTCATCTATCATCTTATTTTGTCCACAGAGAAATATCTGTCCCTCTTTCCCTCCCAGGACTGTTATCTACAATTTGCATATTTATAAATGGCTCAAAGTCCCACTGCAGGTCACTGGCAGGCCTGAGATCAGAACATTCATTTCAGGCTTCCCATCTTTCTTCTAGGCCACAATACTGAGAGAGCTTGTTCTAAACATGTAGTTGCAGACCTTCTCAGTTTTATTTAGGTACTTCAGATACTCGTCTGTCTCATGCTAACGTATTAAGATTTTCAGATAGCCTATCCCTAAGAAAGGTGAACCTAAAATAGATTTACAAAGCAGCATGAATATGTAGGCTTCTATGAGGCACGTTTGTCACACAGTCTCCAATGCTTTGCTATCCAGAAAATGTGTTCTTTCCCCAACAATTGCCCAAGAATTGAAACAAATCTACAGGAGTCATTTATTTCCATTTTTGTCAACAAAAACTGATCTTAAGGTGTAGGAGAATGATTATGGTAAGGACTTTAGCTACATAGCCTAATATGATCGCACATCCTCCATTAACATCAGTCCAAGGGATGATGTGTTTAGCGAGTCTTATCAACATTTCATTCATTTTTCTTCTCTAGACCCCTAAAGCAATAATTCTAGTAACTAGAGCGTAGTTTCTAATGAGAGATCACCTTCCGCAACTGATTTATACTGACTCTTCCATTTCGGTTTGCTCACAACAGTCTCACTAATATACGGAGACCACGTATTTGGATTGAGATTTCCAAATACTGTGTTGGTTCATCAGAATTTCCTACGAACAGATGGGCCTAGTATTAAAGAAAAGAGAAATAATTTAACACTTACTTCTGACTGAGCGAATGAACGGTTTAATGAATCCCACGGCATAGTCATAATCAGGTCTGTGAACTCGACCAAGGCGAATCAAGTGATGCTCAAGGGGGTAACTTGCCATCGCTTCCAGTTCCTTGTCAAGATGTGTAGAGCCCAGAGATAACACAAATATGGCATATCCCTGACACTTGGCTTTCAGAAATACTTTCTCCGAGGCTTTGTTTTCCAAAAGACCTGTGTTGCCAGCAGTGATGACAAAAATGATTTTATTCTCTCTCAGGTTGGGGGACCTCGAGAAGACGATATCAATGGCCGTCTGCAGGGAATGACCAATGAAAGCTTCTTCATTCAGCTGTTTCAGAGAGTTCTGGAGATACTTCCTGATCAGGTATTTGTTTCCGTGCGTGGTTAAATCAAACTCTACCTTCGTTGGTCGTGTCGGTTTCTCAGAAGAGTAGCTTAACAAAGCTACCCTATCACCTTCATCAGAAATTTCAGGTTCTGAGGTCATTTCAAAGTTGTCTAGGACAGTGGTTAGAAAGGCTCTCATTTCCTCAAACTCTGCAAATCCCATATTCTCAGGTGCGTCTAAGAGGAAAGCAGCATCCACATAGGAAGTCACTGGGGGCCTCGGGTTTATCACACAGCCTGTTGGAAAGCACGGGTCTGCAAATGAACAAAATTGCTTGTCACTTCAATCCATAGTATTTATTGAGTGCCTGTTTTATACAGGGCACTGCATTAAGCATTTGGCAGAGTATAATTAAAGGGGACAACACAAGCCTGCCCACAAAGGGGCTTAGAATCAAATTAGGGAGTCAGACACTGAAATAAATTGCAGATGAGAGGAAGAAGTGGTCGCGGCAGAGAATGTAAATTGAAGTGTACAAGAATGCAAAGAGAGACTGTGAGGACTTAGAAGCTATGGTGGTGCCAAAATGCTGAGATGATAGTAGAAAGGATGTGACTTGAGGAGAAGGAACATTAAAGCCTCCTGGAGGAGGTGGCATTTTAGAAGGACCTTAGAGATGGAGACAGAAGTTGCATGGTGTACTGGAAAAAGCATGGGCCTGGGTTCTGATCCCAGCTCTGCCACTTGCCTGCTCTGTGACCTGGACTAGTTGCTTAACTTCTCTGGGCCCCGGTTACCTCATCTGTAAAATAGGGCCTCTTACCTCTGACTCGGACTGCAAGCCAACCCCATGTGGGATAGGGATTGTGTCCAGCCTGATTATCTTGAATCTACCCCCAGTTCATTGTACAGTGCTTGGCACAGAGTAAGCACTTAAATACCATTAAAGAAAATTGTGTGGTCTGTCAAGATTTGAAATGAGATTGAGTTACAGGCAGGAGGACCTCGGTTCCAATCCCAGCTCTGTCACCTGTGTGCAGTGTAAGTCACTTAACTTCTCTGTGCCGTAGTTCCCTCATCTGTAAAATGGGGCAGGGACTGTGTCCAATTGGGTTATCTTGTATCTACCCCAGAATAATAATAATAATAAATGAAAGGTTGGAGGTGAGAGAGTTGAAAACATGGCACAGTAAAAAAAGTGAGTGTGGAAATGAGAAAGACTAAACTGGGGTACAGTAGAAGAGAGTGGATAAGAGTGGGTTATATAAGAGGTAAAGAGCTAGTGCAGTGCCTAAAAGCATATGGTCACATGGTTCTGTTTGATGAGGAGGTAGAAGAATAACCGTGGAGGTTTTGCACGAGTTGAGAGGTGTGTAGAACAATGTTTTAGAAAGGTCAACAGAGCAGATGAGTGAAGTAGCGTAGACTGGAGAGGGGAGACAATGCAGATGGGCAGACCAGTGAGAAGGCCGATAAAGTAGTCAAGCTCGGATATCATGTGTGCTTGGACCAGGATGATGACAGGGCTTTGCGCATAGTCAGTGCTTAATAAATGCCATTATTATTATTATTATTATTATTATCCATCCGATGAAAAGGAATGGGTGGATATGGGAAACGCGGAGGAAAAACTAAAAAGATCTCTTGAATAGGTCTCAGTTTATAGTCCTTAGAACTCTACAGTGCAAACCGTGATCGATCACGGTTGTAGATCCCCCCTTCTAGACTGTGAGCCCATTGTTGGGTAGGGACCGTCTCTCTATGTTGCCAACTTGTACTTCCCAAGCACTTAGTACAGTGCTCTGCACACAGTAAGCTCTCAATAAATACTATTGAATGAATGAATCAATCAGTGGTATTTTTGAGCAGAACACTGTTGCCTGCTTGCATGATAAAGTTGTGACATTGCAAGCCAGCTGAAATGTTACTCCAACATGGGACTTGGATAGAGGTCAGATTTCAGATTTTGCCCATGGCTTGGGGTTTTCCCCTTTCCCAGCATGTTCTTTTGGGGACACACAGGAGAATTACAGTCATTACCCATTTCATCCCCCCAATTCTGTCCTCTAAGGTACCCAGAATTTCAAGGGTTTTTCTGGCAATTTCTCTCACTCCCTGTTTCCCCAAATTGGAGTGCTGTTGCCGGATTTGTTGCCAGTGACTGAAACTGGAAAGCGTTCCTGGAGGAAAGTTCTTGGAGCAACTTGCCTGATCCCTCAACCCCACAGCACTTATGAACATATCTTTAAATTATATATTATAAATTATTTATTTATATTAATGTCTGTCTCACCCTCTAGATTGTAAACTCCTTGTGGGTAGGGTTTGTGTCTGCTAACTCTTTTGCATGGTACTCTCCCAAGCATTTAGTACAGTGCTCTGCACATAGTAAGCACTCAAA
Source organism: Tachyglossus aculeatus (assembly GCF_015852505.1). NCBI lineage: Eukaryota > Metazoa > Chordata > Mammalia > Monotremata > Tachyglossidae > Tachyglossus > Tachyglossus aculeatus. The sequence goes on along the minus strand of NC_052067.1, from coordinate 34,356,176 downwards.
TACCACTGATTGATCCATCTCAATTTAGTCTTCGTAATCTCTTCCCACACAGTTTTAGAAAAGATATCTAAATATCTCAGAATTGGAATCACCCCAGCTAAATTGATGGGCTTTATCTTGCACCAACCCCAGTGGGTAATGCACATTTTAAATTCTTGGACCCTAACAAGTGGTCAGATAGCACCTACATCTCCCAGATTGTAGGCTGGTCATTGTGCTCTGTGGTGACTTACTGGAAAGAAATGAATTAACTGACAATAGTATTCAATCTAAACTTTTAAAAATACATGCAGAATTTAAACAACAGAAAGCTGGGCTTGAGTTGGCCTAAAATTCTTTCTTCCTGTTCCTATTTCTGATTCTGGCCACCTCATATCTTCTCTCCTATGGGCTGGCAGACAGGTCCGGTGCCTTTAGAGTTTCACAGGATTAATCCTAGGAACTCCAGGGACTGAAATGTTCCACCCCTTAGTCTTCTCACTACCCTGTTGCCACCCTGGATGGGGGGGAAAAAGGGAAGAGGGAAGAAATTTAGAGAAATGCAGCATAATGCTGCATGTCTCAGCGTTACATACAAATACAGGAAAGTATTTTTAAGCTTACACATTTTCTGGAGAGGAATTGTTATCTTATGTCCGATTATTACAAATACAGGAAAGCATTTTTAAGCTTACACATTTTCTGGAGAGGAATTGTTATCTTATGTCCGATTATTGGGATGAAATTCTGACCACATACTGTCAGAAACTACATTTTTACTACGGTATAATGTCCACAAATGAAAAGAGGCCCAACCATTTAGGCTGATATTGTTTAGAACTTCTAGGACATTACTGTAAAGCTGAATGTAAATCCTTGCCAAGAGCTGTCGGCATAATAACTAAAGCGCAATTCTGGGTAAACACAGCTTCATTAAACTAATTCTCTTTTATTAATGGGACCATACCATAGCAAAGTGTACATAGCTGAAGTTTTTCTCTTGCACCAGAACTCCCAGTTGGCGGAACAGAAATCACTTGAAATGTGCCAGTGTCATCGAGCTATATGGGGGGAAAAAATGGTGGGGGATTCAATAAGCTTAATTATTGCTGAAGGAAATCAAGAAAACCGAACATAAATGTCAAACTAACAGCCCATTCAACACATCATCCGATGTGGACAGTGACAAAAAAGTTATCAGAGGAACTGTTTGCTGATTACCCTCCTTGGTACCCCTAATATCATCCCTAACTTTCCCTTATAGGAACCAATTTTGGATTCCTCATCCATGAATTTGTCCAAAGCTCTCTTGAAGCTTTAATCCACTAACCTGTAGGTTCAAAATGAATATTCAAACTGGAAAATTTTCACCTTCTTGCAAACTTTATACTGTTCTCCTTCTCACCCCATAGGTTGCCCAACTACATACATTTACCTAGGGAGGCTTCACCTCTCCAAACCAAACCCTTATAGTCTCACATCACTGGGCTAAGAGGGCATAAGATTTTCCCTGCAGTCAGTTGCACTCTAGAATTGTCCTACAAGCTCAGAAGCCCCTAAAATCTAACAAGGAGGTTGCAAAAGGAAGAGGCTGAGTTTATTGAATTCCTGTTAGATCAACTATCCAATTCCCTTTAGAACTTCTGCTTCATTACCAACTCATTTCCTAATTACTTCTAGCCTTTGAAGTATAGGAAAAACCTGGCCAGAAATTAAACAGATCCATGCCTGGAGCCCAGGTAGGCATTCCCGGCCGTACTTCTTACATGAGCATTACTACTTCTATCTATTCTATTTATTTTATTTTGTTAGTATGTTTGGTTTTGTTCTCTGTCTCCCCCTTTTAGACTGTGAGCCCACTGTTGGGTAGGGACTGTCTCTATATGTTGCCAACTTGTACTTCCCAAGCTCTTAGTACAGTGCTCTGCACACAGTAAGTGCTCAATAAATACGATTGATTGATTGATTGATTACTTCGTGCACAGTGCTGTTCTGCTGGCTCCCTTTTTCTCCCAGAGAGATGTATATCAAATAAGTCACCCCGCCGATATACTCCTCATCTCAATAACTGGGGTCCCAATGGTATTGGCTTTGGGGAGAACTGCTTCCCTCCCATGGGACGGATGAACTCTTCCAGGGCCTCATTTAATAAACAGCTTCTGGTGTCCTGAAAAATTTTATTCTTTTCTCAAAATGAGGCTTTGACTTTCAGGCTATGGATTATTCCCTCGGAACAGGTTTCATAACAGTGCAACTATATCTCTAGGGGCAATGGAAAAGTAAATATAGCCAGCCAGAGTGTTCTGTATGCAGAGAAAGGATACCTGCCTGCATTTTTTTTTTGGTATTTAAGTGCTTACTGTGTGCCAGGCCCTGCACTAAGCGCTGGGGTAGATACAAGCTAATCATGCCTACATTTTTTATGGTATTTAAGTGCTTACCATGTGTCAGGCACTGCACAAAGGGCTGGGGTAGATACAAGCTAATCATGCCTACATTTTTTATGGTATTTAAGTGCTTACCATGTGTCAGGCACTGCACTAAGTGCTGGGGTAGATACAAGCTAATCAGGTTGGACCCAGTCCATGTCCCACAGAGGGTTTACAGTCTAAATCCCATTTTATAGATGAGGTAACTGAGGCACGGAGAAGTAAAGGGTCACACAGCATTAAGTGGCAGAGCCGGGATCAGAACCCAGGTCTTTCTGCTTCACAGGCCTGTCCAGGAGGCCAGGCTGCTTCTCTTCACCAAAAGATAGGCAGGTGAGAATGGGTTCACACTGATGAAGAAAACTGGGACATCTGGATTTTGGGGTGTGCTGACATATCATGTACTGGAGTATATAAAAAGCAGAGCATTGAAGAGGTGGGGCTCTGAGAGGGCAAGGGAGGAAAGGAGATGGAGAGAAGGGGAGGTGGCATCCTGGGACTGCTGCTGCCTTTCCACTGTGACATCCTCCTCTAGTGAAGGATGTCACTAGAGAAGAGAAGCAGCGTGGCCCAGTGGAAGGAGCCCGGGCTTTGGAGTCAGAGGTCCTGGGTTCAAATCCCGGCTCTGCCAATTGTCAGCTGTGTGACTTTGGGCAAGTCACTTCACTTCTCTGGGCCTCAGTTCCCTCATCTGTAAAATGGGGATTAAGACTGTGAGCCCCCCGTGGGACAACCTGATCACCTTGTATCCCCCGCAGCGCTTGGAACAGTGCTTTGCACATAGTAAGCGCTTAACAAATACCATCATTATTATTAGTGAACTACCAGGCTGCGTTCCCCGGATCTCTCATGGGGTCTACCCTGTATCCACCATGCAACCCAACCTGCCTTGCCCCATCCCAAATAAATAAATATTTATTTATTTATTTTACTTATTTATTTATTTATTTTACTTGAACATTTCTATCCTATTTATTTTATTTTGTTGGTATGTTTGGTTCTGTTCTCTTTCTCCCCCTTTTAGACTGTGAGCCCACTGTTGGGTAGGGACTGTCTCTATGTGTTGCCAATTTGTACTTCCCAAGCGCTTAGTACAGTGCTCTGCACATAGTAAGTGCTCAATAAATACGATTGATTGATACGATTGATTGATTGATTGATCCCAGCGGGAAGGAGATAAGCAGCCACAGCATACTGCCTCCACAAACTCGGGAAGACTGAGGCAGATACTGTTGCTAGACCAGTCACTATGGCTACGATTGCTGGATTCTGCGCCCCGAGGAGCCCAATAGTCTGTTCTTTCCCCCATTTACCCGCGAGATTTTTGTTTTTATTTTGTGTCTCTGTCCGTGTACGTATGTTGACAATGTTTTTCTCCATCTCTTCTTTATTGCCTGCCACCAGTCCCCTTTCCCCACACATTTTGAGATTGTGAGCCCTTTAAGGGCCAGGGATCATGCCTATCTAATTCCTATCTATGTATTCTTTTCCAGGGCTCTGTACTCAGGAAGTGCTTAATCCTTATTACTACTACAAGGGAGATGCAGCGTAGCCTGTTGGAAAAAGCATCGGCCTGGAAGTCAAGGGACCTGGGTTCTAATCCTAGCTCTGCCAATTGCCTGCCGTGTGACCGTGGGCAAGTGGTGCCTCAGTTTCCTCATCTGTAAAATGTGGACGCAATACTTGTTCTCCTTCCCACTTAGACTGTGAGCCCCAGGTGAGACAGAGACTGATTAACTTGCACCTACCCCAGCACTTAGAAAAGAGCATGACATACTGTACAGCACTTAAATACCATCATCATCATCATCACCTGATAGTCAAAAAGAATCAAAGGACGTGTTTTATGACAGAGTGAGAAATCATGATGTCTAGCAAAGGGACTTGGAGTTCCAGCACTTTTTTCCCCCGGAAGGATCAAATTCATACAACCTAGTTCTTATAAAAACTTGATTTACTTTTGATCTGACATTTTAGTCTGGTTCAGTGAGCAACTTTCCCCTTTCTTCTTGTAAATGGCGATGATAGTGGTATCTCTGAGATTCTAAGGCATCACCTTCGTGTTTCTTATGTTGAGGAAGGACTTGTGTAGATCTCAGTGGATGTGTTATATACCCTGCAAATATACTCCAAGAGGATACGCATAGAGGCCACTAATTTGTGAGTTCTTTGATGGCACGGGTCCTTACTTAAGGGTATTTAAGCACTTACTATATACTATGCACTGGGGTAGATTAGAACAGTGCTTTGCCCATAGTAACGCTTAACAAATGCCATCATTATTATTATTATTATACAAGCAGTGTGGAAGCAGTGTGACTCAGTGGAAAGAGCACAGGCTTGGGAGTCAGAAGTTGTGGGTTCTAATCGTGGCTCTGCCACTTGTCAGTTGTGTGACTTGGGGCAAATCACTTAACTTCTCTGCGCCTCAGTTACCTTATCTGTAAAATGGGGATTAAAACCGTGAGCCCCAAGTGGGACAACCTGATCACCTTGTATCTCCCCCAGCATTTAGAACAGCGCTTGGCACGTAGTAAGCACTTAACAAATACCATCATTATTATTATCATACAGGCTAACCAGGTTGGACACCATCCTTGTCCCACATGGGGCTCACAGTCCTAATCCCCATTTTACAGATGAGGGAACTGAGGCACAGAAAAGTGAAGTGACTTCCCAGTGTCACAGAGAAGACAATTGGCAGAGCGGGGACTAGAACCCATATCCTCTGACTCTCAGGCCTGTGGTCTATCCACTAGGCAACACTGCTCTGCCAGCCCTGTTGTGTTGGGGTACTCGAAGCAGTGCTCTATTTGCAAACTCAGTGAATACTATGGATTGATGGAGGCAGAACCGGAGCTTTTGTTTGCAAGTTTATGTCTCTTAAAAGTTGGGACCACTTGCCAAATTAGGAAGTGAGATGATGTGATTAAATGGTTTCATTCATTCATTCAATCGTATTTACTGAGCGCTTACTGTGTGCAGAGCACTGTACTAAGCGCTTGGGAAGTACAAGTTGGCAACATCTAGAGACGGTCCCTACCCAACAGTGGGCTCACAGTCTAGAAGGAAGTTTCATAACTTCTCTCTACTCAGAATGAAGATAATCACCCTTCGTAAAGGCACGGTGCTTCAGTGACTTTACATATTTGACATACTAAAAACTTCAGGGGTTTAAATGGTCTCTATGCTCCTGAAGTACCACAAAGACTGTGAGCCTCATGTGGAACGGGGACTGGGTCCTACCTGATTAACTTATACCTTTACCAGTGCTTGACTGGTAGTAAGTGCTTAACAATTCCAAAATTATAATAAAAATGATAATAATTTAGACACGTGGGTCCACGAAGATAATGCGTTTGGCACAGCGTGGCTTTCATAATTTCAAGACAAATTGCAGCTGTTCAGCATGTCCTTCTTTTGGCTTGGATGTCTGGAAAGGAAGTTGGTAATGCTTATACCAAAAAAGAACTTCGGTAAATTTTTACCTCAAAGGCATCTTGGACAGCTTTCTCATCATCGAAAGCAAGGACAACTGGAATGATATTGAGGGCGCTGAACTCCATGGTGGCTGTGGCAAGTGTCAGGGGATCTGCAGGTGGGCCATGGCTGAAAAACACAGCGATCCTTCTCACGTTAGCCCCTCGGAGGGTTCTTTTGAAAATATTCTTAGCCACGAATCTCATCGCCTGGCCAAGCTCCCGGCCCCGTGTTGATCTTTCATAAGCTATTTTATTTATTTCTTCTATAAGCTTTCTCTTTCGGTAGTGGTCCGACAGGCGGATGTGGTTTCTGGTCTTGGTATTGTAGGAGACAACCGAGACTCTTGCTCCCACTGGACAGTTTCTTGTCCTGATTGTAGTGTCATTCACGACTGAGGCGATTATATCCTTTGTTTCATCAAATCTTCTCTCTGTGACACCCCGTGACACGTCTATTGCAAAAACCAACTCTGTTGGATATGCAGGACATTCTGGTTTTCCTGGAAAAGTCAGTGGAAGATTTGTAGATGACATGAAAAAATGTTGTTGTTTTTTTCAATGTCCAAAGCAATAGTGCTTTAATCAACTGAGCTTAGTACACGGCCGCCCTGATTGTATTATGACAGCCTATTCCTTTTTTCCTGAGCCAGCTAGCAATCCAGAAAATCAGAGGTGAATACCGGGAAGTTGGAAGCGAGTCCCCAAACTAATTATTCTATTTTTATGAAACATAGGTTTACTGGAGATTTTGAATATTCCCAGAGATCTGTTTACAGCAAATCTTCCAAGAATGCAGGGTTCCAAAAGGAGCATGTAAAAATAAATTATTTCCAATGAGTGAAACATTTGACTCTCCAGCCCTATTCTTTCTACTTAAGGCTCAGAATTGATCTTTCTCTTGATCTGATATAATAGTAAAGTCAACTTCAAGCCCTGATTTTAGTGTCATTTTTGATCGTTAGGTTCCAAGGCCAATTTTCCGATTTGCTGAGCTCACATTCTTAATCCAGTGCTTAGGACAGTGCTTGGCACATAGTAAGCACTTAACAAATACTATCATTATTAATCCTAGCCCCTTCTCCAGTTTAGCTGGAATGCACAGATAAGATTCTGTAAGGCTCATTTTCAGTATAAGAAGCAAAAAGGGGGATTTACAAAAACAGTAATAAACAGTAACAGTAATTTACAATTAAAAGTAATAACTGGTGGATGTTATCACGTAAACCCATTTTGGAGAGGATTGAATTAAAAAATATATATAAATGTACTGTCTTGCCCTCCCACCATACCAATAGTAAAAAACTTAGAAGTGTCTTCTAATACAACCGGTAAGAACCTATATAGATCAATGAAAATAAGATCTCACTGAAAGATTCCTAATACATTTATTAGTTTAAGATGATTATTTTTGTTAATAAAATAGTCAAAGAATACTCACTCACCTTTCCAACAAGCTGCAAAGTAAAAAGAAAATATGTTAGGCTTTTTAGTGTTCATTTAAATTGTTTTTTAAATAGCATTTGTTAAGCATTTCCTATGTGTCTAACACTGTTTTAAGTTGGAAAACTGTTTTGCAAATGAACTTTATTTTTCCTTTCTTCCGCAATGCTCTAGTTAAAATATTTATAGTGCCTCAGTTTCCAGCAAACCAAAGTTAGACAATTAAGTAATGGAGAACGGTAATTCTTCAGATGACAGCTTTCTCATTTTCCCTGCATTTCCCATGGAGAAAGCCTTCCCCATCAGTACTTGTGTTGAACGTAGGGTATTGGTTGTTCCTCACAAAACACACCCTAAAATACTTTGATTTTGTTGCCCCACCAACCTTGGCCTTTTGATTTTGGTAAAATCACATCAAAATTTGTTCCTTTACTTCCACCTGCCCCAGAATTCCCTTCACATAGTTATTCATATCCACGCACTGAGAAAGGGAAGCCTCTGAAAGGAACTTTTCCATACAAAAGAACATCTGCTCTTCTTTATGTGATTTGCTGTTTTAGAATCTGGGAGAAATTAGAGGCAAAAACTTGGATAAATTTATAGAAATCGTTATTTGCAATTTTATCCTTTACTAGGAAAAGAAACTTTCAAATAGAATACAGGCAAGGGTGGAAACTGATAAGGCATTCTGCACCAATTCTATAAAATTACGATTTCCAACAAAATATCCATACCATATCTCCATTATTCTCTCAGTCTACCTAGTAAATCTGCTTACTTTACTAAATACAAATATACGACATGTTTAATGTGTGCTATCTGAAGATGTGGATTTATCTTAATCACCTTAATGGCAAAGAGTACCTCCACTAACTGCTTAAAATGCAGTTATTTTTTTTTTTTACCATTTATGAAACAAGGATACTTACAGCTGTGGTCTCGCACGAACTGAACGAGTTCACATTGCTGCAGATGTAAAATGAAATGGGAAAAATTAAAATTATATAGAAGGCTAAGCTTTGGGATCATTTATTTCTCAAGGTGGGGATTTGATTGCAACATCCAAGATACGTACAGAAAATGAAGTCAGCCCCTGCAGGCCTTTAACCCCCTAGAGAAACAAGAAATAGGTCATCAATTGAGTAGTGCCATGTCACGTTACTGTTTACTTTAATTTTATCCATTAACCACAAAAAGAGAGCATGTAGAATTAATAGTTTAGTAACTGCCTCCCCCACTAGACTGTAAGTCCCTTGAGGGTTCACGTCTACTCAACTATCATTCTCCTGTAAATGCTTAGTACAGTGCTCTCCACTCAGTAGGCATTCAATTTGGCTCTTATTATGTACAGAGCATGGTACTAAGAGGTTGGGAGAAAATTTGAGAATTATTAGAAATAACACCTGCCCACAGGTCGCTTACAGTCTAGCAGGGGAAACAGATACTACTATTGATTGATGATTAATCAATGGTATTTAATAATAATAATAATAATGACATTTATTAAGCTCTTACTATGTGCAAAGCACTGTTCTAAGCGCTGGGGAGGTTACAAGGTGATCAGGTTGTCCCACGGGGGGCTCACAGTCTTAATCCACATTTTTTTACAGATGAGGTAACTGAGGCCCAGAGAAGTTAAGTGACTTGGCCAAAGTCACACAGCTGACAATTGGCAGAGCCAGGATTTGAACCCACGACCTCTGACTCCAAAGCCCATGCTCTTTCCACTGAGCCACGCTGCTTCCCGTGTATTTGATTACTATGTGCAACTCTGTGCAAATCAAATACATAGTATTTGATTACTATGTGCAACTCTGTACTAGGCTCTTGGGAGAATAAAATATACTAGAGTTGGTTGACACAGTGATGCTTCGTAATTTCACAGATGAGACAGGTGGTCTACAAATGGCAAGCTTTTCCAAATATTCAGTGTTATTTATCCCTCTTCCTTATATTGCCTATCCAATAATGAAACAGGAGCCTGCCACACAGCTTTGTAAAAATCAAAGGAAATGGCACCAGTCTGGCAATGAGGCCAGAAGTTGTGGATACCCTGTTTGATTTAACTGCTTATTATTTGTCTTAAGAATTCACCACACATGTGGTAGAGTTAAATATGGTGGCACCACAGACTTCTATCATCCAATGTAAAACGGTTTACATAGTAATGCTACAGAAGATTGAAATAGCTCTAAGTGGTAGATATTCATTCAATCGTATTTATTGAGCGCTTACTGTGTGCAGAGCACTGTATAAGCGCTTGGGAAGTAAAAGTTATGCCCCGTTAACTTCAAACAGTCTGAGTGGTGAGGGACTAGAAAGAGGGGAATTTCTGTCTCATTTGTACTTCTATACCCATTTCTAATCTTCTCCACCTAATGATTGGTAATTTTAAAAAAGTTAAAAAACACCACAAATATAGCCACAACATTTTTCACTCTCCCTTATGTATGTCCATTATTTGTTTTTCCTATGGAGTGTAAACAGAAATAAGTAACCATGAACAAGTTTGTTTGATTTAACTCTGTAAAATAGCACCCCATTCGATTAAGGGGCTAATGAACATAATGGGGACATTAAGAGTCTTGTTTCTTCATACATGAATAATTTGCCACGTGAATAATAATAATGATGGCATTTGTTAAGCGCTTACTATGTGCAGAGCACTGTTCTAAGCGCTGGAGAATTCCTTTGCCCAGACTGAGGCTGGGGCGTGAAAATGGAAATATTTTATCATCACAGATGACCTTTCCCACTCATTGAAATACTAACCAGAGCACTGCTTTTCCAGACAAACGTACATTCATTTACGCATGTACAACATACCCTTTGTCCTGGAGGTCCCTGTTGTCCTGGAGTACCTACTGATCCAGATGTTCCTGCTGGACCCTACAGATGGTCACATAAATTACATAGGTTGATTTGACTAATTTCAACAAGATTTTAAAACACGGTGAACGTTCATTTGAGCCAGAAGAGTGGGGCAGTCTCAGGAGAACCACAGTAACCAAACTTCTCACTCCTAGGAAGGGAATGGACCATCTGGGCCGCACCCTCCGCTCCTCCGCCGCTAATCTCCTCACCATACCTCGTTCTCTCCTGTCTCGCCGTCGACCCCCAGCCCACGTCATCCCCCGGGCCTGGAATGCCCTCCCTCTGCCCCTCCGCCAAGCTAGCTCTCTTCCTCCCTTCAAGGCCCTGCTGAGAGATCACCTCCTCCAGGAGGCCTTCCCAGACTGAGCCCCTTCCCTCCTCTCCCCCTCGTCCCCCTCTCCATCCCCCCATCTTACCTCCTTCCCTTCCCCACAGCACCTGTATATATGTATATATGGTTGTACATATTTATTACTCTATTTATTTATTTATTTTACTTGTACATATCTATCCTATTTATTTTATTTTGTTAGTATGTTTGGTTTTGTTCTCTGTCTCCCCCTTTTAGACTGTGAGCCCACTGTTGGGTAGGGACTGTCTCTATATGTTGCCAATTTGTACTTCCCAAGCGCATAGTACAGTGCTCTGCACATAGTAAGCGCTCAATAAATACGATTGATGATGATGATGATGATGATCTGGGGGCACCATCTCTAATTAGGAGACTAGCATGAATGGCTAAACGAAAATCCAACTGTCTCTTACTCTTAATCAGTGAAATTGCCCTTCCCGTGCAGAGATGGGAATAAAACCATAAGACGAGAAGACCCTGTGGAGCTTTAATTAAAGAATAACTTCTTAAAATATCCAACTTAAGAGTATAATACTTCAAAAGCTTATTCAACTAATTTCGGTTGGGGTGACCTCGGAGAATAACTAAACCTCTGAATGAATAGTAAAGACCTACAAGTCTAAACGCAATACTGCCAGTAATAAACCCATATTATTGATCAAAGGACCAAGTTACCCCCACTGTTTGGTTTCTCTTTCTGTTCATCCATTATACACCTTTACCCTACATACTGTTGTAAACACATCACTTAGGATTCACTTTAGGTTGGTATTGGACCTTTATGGGAGAAGTGTGGCCTAGTGGGAAAAAAAAAGGACTTGGGAGTCAGAGTGACTTGGATTCTTGTCCCAGCTCTATTACTTCTCTGCTTTAATAATAATAATAATAATAATTGGCATTTGTTAAGCGCTTACTATGTGCAAAGCACTGTTCTAAGCGCTGGGGAGGATACAGGGTGATCAGGTTGTCCCACGTGGGGCTCACAGTCTTAATCTCCATTTTGCAGATGAGGTAACTGAGGCCCAGAGAAGTTAAGTGACTTGCCCAAGATCATACAGCAGACATGTGGAGGAGTTGGGATTCGAACCCATGACCTCTGACTCCAAAGCCCGTGCTTTTTCCACTGAGCCATGCAGCTATGTGACGCTGGACAAGTCACTTCAGTTCTCTGTGTCTTGGTTACCTCATCAGTAAAATGGGGGTTAAGACAGTGAGCCCCTTGAGGGACACTGGTTGTGTCCAACCTGATTAGCTTGTATCTACCCCAGTGCCTGGCACATAGTAAGTGCTTAAAAACCATATAAAAAGTGTGATCTTACCTATCACGTAAGGACCAGGCCAAAATTATTTCAGCCACAAAAAGACACACAAATGAGAAATGTCAAGCAGTAGAGGACTATCACCAAACCGTAATAAATTGTAAGGTAAACCCAACAGATTTAGAGACAATAAAATAGATGGGAAGCAGTGTTACCTATAGAAAGAGCAGGGGCATGAGAGTTAAAGGGCCTGAATTTTAATCCAAGTTCCACTACTTGTCTGCTTTGTGGCCTTGGGCAAGTCACTTAGCTTTTCTGTGCCTCAGTTTCCTCAACTGTAAAATTGAAGTTAACTGTTCCCCCCCCTCCCCTTAGCCACATGTGGGACAGGGATTGTGCCTGATCTAATTATTTTATATCTATCACTACTTAGCACTGTCCTTGGCACATAGTAACTGCTTAACAAATACAGTCATTGTCATTATGATTCAGATTCATCTAATAGTCTTGGGGCTAACAAAATGTACCCAATCAAATGGGAAAAATATTATTCCATCGCTTTCAAGCTAGAATTACTAATGGATCCTACATTACATTACCACTACATCTGACCTACCATTCCCATGAAGAACAGAAGATATTCTAGGGAAAGGACATACCCAGGGGAAGGTCAGGTAGAATCAGTAAGAAGATCTTGGATAAATTGAATCTTAGCGCCATGGACTTAGCCAACAGAATTGGGATCTCTAGAACTGGACTTCTCAATGACTTTCCTGTCTCTCATCACCCGCCACATCTTTGCAAAACTACCTCTGCTTCCCTCACACTGCCACCCTTCCCCATCCAATCCCCCAAATCATCACTTGAAAAGACCTAACACTAGGATTTACTGTTGAATTTGATTCCATAAATGAAAAAAAAATTGACTTTCCTCAGTGAGAACTATTTTATAGTTTTGATTGGAAGACATTGATGTCGTATTCACTGAAAATCAGTACCTGCTAGCTTTCCTACCAGGTGAATTAGAATCATCAGAGAATGTCAGAAATGAGGAGGTCAAGAGGTGAAAGATGGTTTACAATTCCAAGAGATAATGATGGCTAGGGATGCATAAGTCTATAATTTATAGACTGTGGATATATACTGATTACCCAGCATAAACATAATATGGATTTCAACATTTCTTGAGTACCCTAAACCACTCAGAGGACTCTAAAATAAATCAGCAAAATTGTACAAAGTTACTATTTTAAAGGTAAAAAAAAGGACTAGCTCACCAATTGCCCTGTTAATCCTTTGGGACCAGGATCTCCCTTAATTCCAAGACCACCTACATCACCCTGAGGAATTAGATACCAGATTATTAAGGCTTCTTATAAAACTAAAGAAGTAACCATTATTACCATTCCATTCTAAAGAGCACTCACAGTATCATGATGAGACAGGTCAATGGGCTAGTAAACATCTGTCGTGCAGAATGGAGCTACATGCCAGAACAATATCAAATGCAGTTCTGACACTGAACTAAAAGTCAACAGCAACGACACCCACGCTTAGACATTTCCAGATTGTTTTCCTTTATAACCTAAGAATGCAAATGTTCCATTTGTAATAACATTTATTTTTGGCAGAAAACATCAAACACTCGTACTCTTTTCCACATGATCACTAAAAATCTTCAAAAAAAAAAGAAGACTCCTGAAATTAAGAACAATCAGGGACAAATCCTGCCCTAATTCACCTGTGAAAACATGGGGAACGTATTGCTCTCCCTCTACTCTTTATATTTATGCACAATAGAATTTTCCATCTTTACTTGAAAAATCAGAAATTGAGATTAGCACATAATGGTAGATGGTCTTTTTTTGTCTGTGCTAGGGGCACACAGGCTATTTTGATTCTACATTATGTGACCACATCAAACAGATCCAGTATGGTAGACTCCTTTCAGGTTCTCAATAACTAAATGGCAAAAAAGGCCATGATGGTAAACTCAGAGCTAAGGTCATTAAATTTCCGAGCTGTTGGGACTACTTAAGTAGCTGCCTCATTCAGGGTTTTGCCAGGGTCAACCCATAAAATACAGTCTACTGGAAAAAAAAATTAAAGAAAGCAAAATGAAAAACCAATTTCATTAGCTGACTCCCCACCCCTACCCCATTTCCCTCCAACTCCAACCAAGACCTGTCCCAACTCTTAGGGAAAAGGATACTAAGAGAAAGCTAGCTCTCTTTCCATTTAATTTATAGTAGAGTCCTTAGAGGCTTCAGGGATGAGTTTTAGATGTAAACAACCATGTGGTATGATACATTAATAATCAGATTAATTGCAGGGAAGAAAGGAAGTTTAAAGAGAAAATCTCTTTGGGCTTTGAAGATTTCAAGGTGATTCATATAAGATGAAATCCAGTGAAGTTCAGGGAAAGTATATGAAATACTGTTTTCCTTATCTCTCTGTTTTAACTCCTTTTCATCCTCAAGCAGAAGCTAATGTTCCAGTAACAGTAGAAAAAGTGAAGATTACTATACCTTCAGCCCATTATCTCCAGGGGATCCCTTTTGTCCCTGTAATTTGTAGCACAGAAAATTAATTGATTTTCATTCATAATGTGCAGGTTTATGGCAAGCAATTAACTTTAGACTCATGTGATCTTGGCTTTGGGATCGCAAAGAAAGAAAGAGGCTTGAAAGCAATAAATTCTGTCCAAAGACCAAACAAGCAGAGTTGCAGAAGCTTTCAGAACTTGGCTGCGCCCTGGGAAACTGTTAACTTTCTCGTGTAGTGTACGGGCTCTCCAATGCTCCTCTTCTTTAACAAAGACTTGCTTTACTATTCTAATTCAGATGAGATTTACCAACAAGTACAATAATTTTTGATATTAAGTGTAATAGCAAATAACTGATGGTCAAGCAATGACAAGAACGTTTCCTGACATTAAGCCTCTCAAGGACTCTAAGAGGGTTTAGTTTGGGGGCTGGCGTTTAGAAATTAGGACCCAAAGTCCATTTTGGTTCACCCTTAACACTTGGCTAATATCATGCTTATCAGATGAGTTGTTGCTTAAACCATTAGTTGATTAAACATTGATAGAACTTATAAAACAACCTAAAGTATTTGGAATTTTTCCGACCTGTAACTGCTAAAAAGAATAGTGATTAACAAGGAAAAATGCTTTTAATGCAGATATTTTCTAAGGATTGGCTTACATCTATTAACTAATATCCCTCACTCAATTAGCCCTTTTACCTTACCTCGCTGATGTCCTAAGACATCACAGTCTGCACACCTTACTCCGCTAACACCAACCTACTCACTGTATCTTGATCTCATCTGTCATGCCCCAACTCCCTTTTCCATGTTCTCCCTGTCTTGGATCTCCCTCTCGTTTCACGTCTCCCCCCTTCCAAATCCATACTTAAATCATACTTCCTCTTCCAAATCCATACTTAAATCGTACTTCCTCCAACAGATCTTCCCCAAGCCCTCGTGTTTCCTATCTGCCCTCCTTTTCGGTTCGCCTATGCACCGGGATCTGTACCCCATAAACATTTGATATTCAGCCCCAAAACACTTATAACCATATCTCTATCCCTGCCCATTTTCCCTGTCGGCATTTTAATGTCAGTCCCCACTACTAGATTGCAAGCTACTTGTGGTAAGGATTGTGGCTACCACCTCTATTGTACTGAACTCCCAAATGCTTAGTACAGTGCTCAGAACACAGTAAGCACTCAAATACAATTGATCGACTAGAGAGGCAGCGTGGCTCAGTGGAAAGAGCACGGGCTTTGGAGTCAGAGGTCACGGGTTCGAATTCTGAGTCATCCACATGTCTGCTGTGTGGCCTTGGGCAACTCACTTCACTTCTCCGAGCCTCAGTTACCTCATCTGCAAAATGGGGATTAAGATTGTGAGCCCCATGTAGGGCAACTTGATCACCTTGTATCCCCCCCAGCGCTTAGAATAGTGCTCTGCACATAGTAAGCTCTTAACAAATGCCATTATTATTATTATTATTATTATTATTATTATTATTATTATTATCGATCTCTTCCCAGCAGACCTGGGAAACCAGAACTTTTAAAGTGATACTGAGCCAAGTTCAAAAATTGAAGGTATTCAAAAGGATTGCATTTTGCACTTCTAAGATGCAGGGATAGAAACACTACCCTCTGAAATGACATCCCTCGGGTCTCATTTGAGTGCCAAGGCACAGCCCTGGTAAAGTTCATCAGTTGCTGCTAAATCCTTCCCAAATATCCAGAGCTAATTGATGGGGCAGAATGGCAGAGTACAGCTTGAAGCAATGCCTCCTAAAGCGACATAAAGTTAAAGTTTTGGGCCATGGTTCCTTAAATTTACCTTGTTTCCTTTTCTTCCAGTCCGGCCATATCCTGGACTGCCATGCTCTCCCTACGGACATAAAATTCAATTTTGTTATATCAGCTGTAAGTGGTTATTCGGGGCAGAGATACAGTCCCCATAAAAAATGTCAGAGCTCTGATGGTGTCTGGGTGGAAAAACCACTATAATCTCTAGGAGCACATCAGGAAGGGTAGGCGAGTTTTCTTCCTTTGGGCATAGGTCCCAAGTCATTTCAGAATCTCAGTGGATTTTAAATGGGGAGGTCGATGTGACCAAAAAATACAAACCTGAACTCCTCGATCACCATGTGGCCCAGGGGGGCCTTCCTTTCCAGGGTTTCCAGGTTCTCCCTGTTAAATGAAACAAGAATTGCTTCCAGTCAGTGACAATTGGCTCCGCTTTCCAACCTCTTCTCAGTAGTAAATCCAGAAAATCCAGTTTCAATTCGCAGACTTTGACCCATTAAGACTGCTTCACACTGTTTCTGGTTGTTTGGCATCAAGGAATGAGTGTCCTGTCAGGGGGCGGCCTTGGATGCCAGGAATTCTTCTGTCAGACTCAAGACTGGACATTGAATTGTATATATGTATATATTGTAGATATGTATATATGTTTGTACATATTTTTTACTCTTTATTTATTTATTTTATTTGTACATATCTATTCTATTTATTTTATTTTGTTAGTATGTTTGGTTTTGTTCTCTGTCTCCCCCTTTTAGACTGTGAGCCCACTGTTGGGTAGGGACTGTCTCTAAATGTTGCCAATTTGTACTTCCCAAGCGCTTAGTACAGTGCTCTGCACATAGTAAGCGCTCAATAAATACGATTGATGATGATGATGATTGAATTAAATGATCCCACTACCCTATATGGCAAAAACAGCTCCTTTGGTCATGGGTTCTAATCCCGGCTCCGCCACTTCTCAGCTGTATGACTTTGGGCAAGTCACTTAACTTCGCTGTGCCTCAGTGACCTCATCTGTAAAATGGGATTAAGACTGTGAGCCCCACGTGGGACAACCTGATAATCTTGTACCTACCCCAGCGCTTAGAACAGTGCTTGGCGCATAGTAAGCGCTTAGCAAATACCATCATTATTATGGTTGGGTTTTTTTAGAGAAGCAGCGTGACTCAGTGGAAAGAGCGTGGGCTTGGGAGTCAGAGGTCAGGGGTTCAAATCCCGGCTCCGCCGCTTGTCAGCTGAGTGACTTTGGGCAAGTCACTTAACTTCTCTGTGCCTCGGTTACCGCATCTGTAAAATGGGGATTAAGATTGCGAGCCCCACGGGGGACAACCTGATCACCTCATATCCTCTCCAGTGCTCAGAACATTGCTTGGCACATAGTAAGCGCTTAACAAATGCCATTATTATTATATAAGGATCCAAGGATTGGGCAAGGAAGGGAAAGTGAGTTTACCAGGCAACTGGAGACTTTTCAGTTCCACTGGAATTTTACAAAATGCAGAATTGTGTGGGTGGACCTTACCTGGAAAAACCAAGTATTCTCTAGGATTACACCAGGGCTTTCCGGAGCATATTCTGTGACTGAACTTTATTTGTATCGGAATCATCATTAAAGGCATGTATTAAGCCACTGTTGGCTGGGACTTAGATAAAGTGAGTGAAATGGACACGGTCAGTACCCTCTGGGAGTTTGCAGTCTAAGAGAGGCCATCTTGATGTGAACGGTAAAAGAAAAGGCTTTCAGTCTCCAAAAGTAAGAAATCTTTAAATAGTATTTAAATTACATCAGGGATGGTACAAGTTGGTTCAGCTGGTCCACCTGAGCCAGGGCCTACACTGGCCAACAGCCCTCAAAACTGGGAGAGCTCTGGGCATGTTGGTAATGTGCTACCAAACCAACAAAACTCTGAAATTCTTCACGTGCACCTTTGTCTCCAGTTATGAGTAATTTAAACAGCTTGAAACCGCTAATCAGGAACCAGAGGCACTGAGAGGTTGTTCCAGAGGCCAGTTGTGCAGCTGAAGCAACCACATGTTTTCACTAAACAATCCCAGATGTAGGGATGTAAGCAAGCGGCGGTTGAGCTGCATTTAAAATTATTATCCCTCCCTTCAGTGGACTCGTCGTTGCGCCGATGCTGTTTGGATCCTATCTAGAAATATCTGAAAATCCATTTGAAATGATCTTAGCTCGAAATTTATTTTGGCAATCCATTTACGGCCAGATATTTGGAAGGGATTTGCCACTGCTCGTTTTGTGGCTCTGCACATTTCCACACCAGTGCTGCATTGGCAGGCCAATTCGCAGTCACACCGCCGAGCCCTGCTTCGCTGTCTGCAAAATTCATTCATTCATTCAATCGTATTTATTGAACGCTTGCTGTGTGCAGAGCACTGTACTAAGCACGTAAGTGATTAAAGTGCAAAAGTGACTGTGGCTGCACAGTAGCAGAGTAACAGAGTCAAGTGGATCAAGGGAAAATGTCCACTAACTCAGACTGTCCTCTCCCAAGCGCTTAGTACACTGCTCTGCACTCAGGAAGCACTCAATAAATACGAGAAGCAGATTGGCCTCGTGGATAGAGCATCGGCCTGGGAGCCAAAAGGACGTGGGTTCTAATCCCGGCTCCATCACTTGTCTCTCCGTATGACCTTAGGCAAGTCACTCAACTTCTCTGTGCCTCGGCTGCCTCATCTGTAAAATGGGGATTAAGACTGGGAGCTCTGTGTGGGATAGGGACTACACCACATAGGGCTCACAGTCTTAATCCCCATTTTACCTCATTAACAGTGCCTGGCACATAATAAGCACTTAAATGCCATAGAAAAAAAGACTGATTGACTGAGAGAGATGTGGGCTGGAGACCAGAAGAACCCATGACAAATGGGTACAAAGAATAAAATTTATGCCGAGAAAATCATTCAGGCATTATTCAGTGCTTTGCACATAGTAAGCGCTTAACAAATACCATCATTATTTATTTATTTATTTATGGGAAATTCAAGTTATTCTCTTTTGAGGGAGACGAAAGATGGTGTTATAAGTTCATTAAACAAACAACAAAAAAGAGACGCACCTTTTTCCCTGCAAGTCCAAATTTTCCAGGATTCCCTCTAGACCCTTCTGGTCCTTGAGGCCCCTGAAATGAAATTGGATTTGCAAACATTAGTGTAAAATATAGATTTTTAGAAACTCTCCAAGTGATTTAACCTTTATATTCTCATATTCACAGATAATCAATGAAGGACAATTTTACAAAGGGAGGAAGTGTAATATCCTGTGAAGAGGCATGGGCTGGAGGTGGGTGGCCTGGGCTCCAGACCCCTAGTCACCAGTGACTCACTGTTTGAGAATTGGGCAAGTGACACTCTCTAGGCCTCAGTTGCTTCATTTACACTATGACCCTCTTAACTTCCCAGGAATTTTGTGAGGACAAATAAGCGAATGAGTAAGAGAGTGCCTGGGAAGAAAAAAGCAACATTCTATAAATTCAGGGTAGTTTTAGCATATTTGTAATAAATCATTCACCTACCTGAGGTCCTTTACTTCCGGCAGTTCCTTTTTCTCCTTTAGTGCCTATAGTTCCTCTCGATCCCTTAATGAGCAATTCGGCCAAAGGAGGAAAATATTCTCTTTAAAGATATGGTATTCTCTGTATCCTCTATTCACCCACCCTCAGACCTAATGTATAATAATAATGATGGCGTTTATTAAGCGCTTACTATGTGCAAAGCACTGTTCTAAGCGCTGGGGAGGTTACAAGGGGATCAGGTTGTCCCACGGGGGGCTCACATTCTTAATCCCCATTTTACAGATGAGGGAACTGAGGCACAGAGAAGTTAAGTGACTTGCCCAAAGTCACACAGCTGACAGTTGGCGGAGCCGGGATTTGAACCCATGACTTCTGACTCTAAAGCCCAGGCTCTTTCCATTGAGCCACGCTGCTTCTCTTATCCATAACTTAATTATTTAATAACAAATACATATCTATGTACATATCTATTCTATTTTATTTTGTTAGTATTTTTGGTTTTGTTCTCTGTCTCCCCTTTTTAGACTGTGAGCCCACTGTTGGGTAGGGACCATCTCTATATGTTGCCAACTTGTACTTCCCAAGAGCTTAGTACAGTGCTCTGCACACAGTAAGCGCTCAATAAATATGATTGATTGATTGATTGATTTCCACTGAGCCACGCTGCTTCTTGGGTCATTTCCCTAGGTAGGTGAAAACCGTAAAAGCACCATTGTGGGCAAAGGTTTATAACAAGTTCATTTCCAGTTACACTCAGTGGAACCTACGATCAGGGTCCAAATTATTCGAGAAAATATTCTAAGGACACTGGTTCTAGATGGCATCCCACCAATAAGTTCAGGCTAAACGCTCATTAGGCTCAGAGGCACAGTGTGGCCTAATGGAAATCAATCAATCATATTTATTGAGCGCTTACTATGTGCAGAGCACTGTACTAAGCGCTTGGGAAGTACAAGTTGGCAACATATAGAGACAGTCCCTACCCAACATTGGGCTCACAGTCTAAAATGGGGAGACAGAGAAAAAAAAAAAAACAAACATACTAACAAAATAAAATAGAATAGATATGTACAAGTAAAATAAATAAATAAATAAATAGAGTAATAAATATGTACA
This sequence comes from Tachyglossus aculeatus, assembly GCF_015852505.1. Taxonomy (NCBI): domain Eukaryota; kingdom Metazoa; phylum Chordata; class Mammalia; order Monotremata; family Tachyglossidae; genus Tachyglossus; species Tachyglossus aculeatus. The sequence continues at coordinate 34,335,381 of NC_052067.1, read as the reverse complement.
AACATATACACATATATACAGGTGCTGTGGGGAAGGGAAGGAGGTAAGATGGGGGGACGGAGAGGGGGACGAGGGGGAGAGGAAGGAAGGGGCTCAGTCTGGGAAGGCCTCCTGGAGGAGGTGAGCTCTCAGCAGGGCCTTGAAGGGAGGAAGAGAGGAAAGACTACAGGACTGGGAATCAGAGGATCTGGGTTCTAATTTTGGCTCCACCACTTGTCTGCCCTGTGACCTTGGGCAAGTCACTTCTGTGTGCCTGTTAACATCTGAAAAATGAGCCCTATATGAGATACAGACTGTGCCCAACCTGATTATCTTGTGTCTACCCCAGTGCTTAAGACAGTGCCCAGCACATAGCAAACACTTAAATACCGTATAAAAAAAGATCAATCAATCAATCAATTGTATTTATTGAGCACTTACTGTGTGCAGAGCACTGTACTAAGCGCTTGGGAAGTACAAGTTGGCAACATATAGAGACGGTCCCTACCCAACAGTGGGCTCACAGTCTAGAAGGGGGAGACAGAGAACAAAACCAAACATACTAACAAAATAAAATAAATAGAATAGATATGTACAAGTAAAATAAACAAATAAATAAATAGAGTAATAAAGAGACAGTCCCTACCCAACAGTGGGCTCACAGTCTAGAAGGGGGAGACAGAGAACAAAACCAAACATATTAACAAAATAAAATAAATAGAATAGATATGTACAAGTAAAATAAATAAATAAATAGAGTAATAAGGAGACGGTCCCTACCCAACAGTGGGCTCACAGTCTAGAAGGGGGAGACAGAGAACAAAACCAAACATATTAACAAAATAAAATAGAATAGATATGTACAAGTAAAATAAATAAATAAATAAATAGAGTAATAAAGAGACGGTCCCTACCCAACAGTGGGCTCACAGTCTAGAAGGGGGAGACAGAGAACAAAACCAAACATATTAACAAAATAAAATAAATAGAATAGATATGTACAAGTAAAATAAATGAATAAATAAATAGAGTAATAAGGAGACGGTCCCTACCCAACAGTGGGCTCACAGTCTAGAAGGGGGAGACAGAGAACAAAACCAAACATATTGACAAAATAAAATAAATAGAATAGATATGTACAAGTAAAATAAATAAATAAATAAATAAATAGAGTAATAAAGAGTCAGTCCCTACCCAACAGTGGGCTCACAGTCTAGAAGGGGGAGACAGAGAACAAAACCAAACATATTAACAAAATAAAATAAATAGAATAGATATGTACAAGTAAAATAAATAAATAAATAAATACAGTAATAAAGAGACGGTCCCTACCCAACAGTGGGCTCACAGTCTAGAAGGGGGAGACAGAGAACAAAACCAAACATATTAACAAAATAAAATAAATAGAATAGATATGTACAAGTAAAATAAATAAATAAATAAATAGAGTAATAAAGAGTCGGTCCCTACCCAACAGTGGGCTCACAGTCTAGAAGGGGGAGACAGAGAACAAAACCAAACATATTAACAAAATAAAATAAATAGAACAGATATGTAACATTACTATTTCTCAACTTCTCAGCTGCTTCTCTCGGCTGCTTCCTGGCACATTGAGACTGTGAGCCCCACATGCGACAAGGACTGGTGTCCAACCTGATAATCTTGTGTCCACCCCAGTGCTTAGTACAGTGCCTGGCACATAAGTCCTTAACAAATACCATCATTATTATTATCATTCAGACTTTCCAAACTTCTATGGCGAGTTCTAGAAAAAATATCTGGGTATTTGTTATGAGTACTAGATTAAAGTTAATTGGTAATATTTATTGACTATCTATTGTGTACAGAGCATATAAGAATCTTTAAAATAAAGCTTGATGAGTCATGGAGCACCTTGGTTTTTTAGGGAGAAATAATTGTACTTATTGCAGTCCTCCTGGACCAGCTCAATCAGCGTGGCTCAGTGAAAAGAGCCCGGGCTTGGGAGTCAGAGGTCATGGGTTCTAATCCCGGCTCCGCCGCTTGTCAGCTGAGTGACTTTGGGCAAGTCACTTAAATTCTCTGGGCCTCAGTTTCCTCATCTGTAAAATGGGGATTAAGACTGTGAGCCCCACGTGGGACAACCTGATCACCTTGTATCTTCCCCAGCGCTTAGAACAGTGCTTTGCACATAGTAAGCACTTAACAAATGCTATTATTATTATTATTATTATTATTATCTCCCCTGCAAATCCATTTGCCTCAGTAATTTGCTGGTTACACCCAGGCTATGATCCAGGTTAGTGCCCACTCATGAGAAACCAATTTGGTCTAATTATTAAGACACTAATGTCCAATCGGTAGCAGCGTGGCTCAGTGGAAAGAGCACGGGCTGGGGAGCCAGAGGTCATGGGTTCTAATCCTGCCTCTGCCACTTGTCAGCTGTGTGACCTTGGGCAAGTCACTTAACTTCTCTGGGCCTCAGTTCCCTCATCTGTAAAATGGGGATGAAGACTGAGCCCCACGTGGGACAACGTGACTAAACTTGTATCTACCCCAGTGCTTAGAACAGTACTTGGTACATAGTAAGCGCTTAACAAATACCAACATTATTATTAGTAGTATTATAATTTGCCACCTTTTCTTCCCAATAGTCTGGAATAAGAATAAATTCCTAGTTTCAAATATCAGCAGCTGTAAAGCCAAGTGTGTACAATACGGGAGATAAACTGGAAATCTCATTTGTTGAAGAGCACGCATGATATACAACACATACCCACATGCTACATCATTATTCTTAAAATATTAAATGTACCTGCGGTCCTTTAAAACCATCTGATCCTTCTTCACCCTTGGGACCAAGTTCTCCATCTCTTCCCTGAATGAAGATTTTTCAAATTTAGGATATTTTCTTAAAATTGTAAACAACAACAGCTTATTTCTCTACCTGGACTTTTGAAATTATTCTAGGATATTAGGCATTTTGCTGAAGAGCCTTAAAATCACCACTGCCTAACAGGATTTCAATGTAATGATACCATAAATTCGACCTCATTCTTCAGCACTGTTGAAGAACTCAAATGGCCCCAAATTCTTTCCAGTTTCTGCTTACAGTTTTAACCTCAAGTTCCACTTTGAGATCCTGATTCAAAGTACACCCAAAAATTCTACAAGGTTCATTTTAAGTCAGCCAAATTCAATGTGAACTTTTGCTGTAGCCATGACCTCTCATTTTATCTGAACTATAATCACTTGGATGTCCAGCCAGCACCTTAACTTCAGTCCAAAAAAAGCCCCCACAAAAACCCCTCTTCCTCCTCCTACACTTCCCATCTCAATTAATGAAACACCCATCCTCAGCTCCTCTCTGTGTTTTAACTCTCACAAGCAGTCTGCTGCTAAATCCTTCCAGTTCTTCTTACACATCCCCTCCTGATTTTGCCTCTTCCTCCCCACCCAAACAGCTATGACTTTTGGTACAAGCACTGGCCTTATCATTGTTGTATTGTACTCTCCCCCAAGGAGTTAGTTCAGTGCTCTGAACCCAGTAATTGCTCAGTAAATACTACCGACTAACATGGCTAGAATGTTTTATAAGCCTCCTTGATGGTCTCCTTGCCTCTAGCCTCACCCATCTCCAACTTATTCTGTACTGCGGGGCATGGATAATTGCTCTTCCCTTCAAAACCTTCCGCTGGATTGCTGCATCAGAGACTCCTCACAGTTGGTTTCAAGACTTGCCACCAACACGCCCCTTCTTACCTTTCTGCTCTCTTCAGCTGCTGTTCCACAGTTCACTGTCTTCACTCCCTCCAAAATGACCTACTTATACTTCATTCTCAGTTCTCCTACCACCGTCCCATCACACATGCTGTTCCCTGGCTTGAAACCTTCTCTTTCCCCACAAATGACAGACCAAAACTCCTCCGCACATTCAAAGTGCTCCTAAAATTCCACCTCCTACAAGCCTTCCCCAATTTATTTCCAGCATTCTAAGTCACATAACGCCCATCAGCTGTCTGTAGCTCCTGTGAACATTAAACCCATCCTTATCCCTTTTGTATAAATGTTTAGTCAACTGAACATTCAGTCATCTGTACTGCTAGAGTAACTATCCATATGCTTACTCTCCAACATTAGAGTATAAGCTCAATGGGGGTGGGAAATCAATACTACCACTAGTAACTTATGTGTGATTTGGGTTTCCTTTTATACTATTCAGTGCTTAGAACAGTGCTTTGCACATAGTAAGCGCTTAATAAATGCCATTATTATTATTATTATTATTATTACTAGTTCTGTCATAAGTATTCCACTTTACTAAGAAGTCTAGGGCTCAAGGCCTGTCAATAGGCTGCAAAGACCCACTAACTGTTAGTCTTTGCCACAATACAGGCCTACTCTTAGGGACTCCCTCTTCAAAATAATTTGACACAGTTTTCTTTGTAAGAAGATCCCTTCATCACATCTACCTGAGGTGGGGAAAAAGTGGAAAGAGCTTACCTTTGGACCTTGCTGACCTCTTTGGCCTTCCCTTCCCTAAAGGTAAAACGGAGGGAGATGAGAAGTCAATCATTCTAGTTCTGTTTCACATTTGACAACCATCAATAACCAACCTGTTGTAGATTTTTGCATCACACTGTCTTTATACATAAGACCCCTTTTAGACTGTGAGCCCACTGTTGGGGAGGGACTGTCTCTATATGTTGCCAATTTGTACTTCCCAAGCGCTTAGTACAGTGCTCTGCACATAGTAAGCGCTCAATAAATACGATCGATTGATTGATTGATTGATTGACCCTTGCCTTTGGAAATAGGGTACCAGTAAGTGTACAAGTCAAGAGAACCCAGCTACGGTCTGCCAACCACCATCCCCAGGCAGCTTGGAGGCCATATATGTCTATAGTAATATTCAGAGCCGCAAACTGATGTGGAGTCCAGGATTCTCCTTTTCTCATTTTGAAACTAATCAGCTTCCTAAAGAGGGCAACTGTTAGCAACATTAAAGGTGGCACTTTATCTAACAGTAGTTCTCCGACATATTTGAAGATAATGCTACAGATAGGCTCCTTGTGGGCAAGGATTGTGTGTACCAACTTTATTGTATTCTTCCATGTGATTAGTAAAGTGCTCTGCACACAGTTACTATCAATCAATCAATTGTATTTATTGAGCGCTTACTGTGTGCAGAGCACTGTACTAAGCGCTTGGGAAGTACAAGTCGGCAACACATAGAGACAGTCCCTACCCAACAGCGGGCTCACAGTGTAGAAGGGGGAGACAGAGAACAAAACCAAACATACTAACAAAATAAAATAAATAGAATAGATATGTACAAGATAATTAAATAAATAAATAAATAAATAGAGTAATAAATATGTACAAACATATGTACATATATATACAGGTACTACTCAAATGCCACGTTTGCAGAAGTAGCTGAAAAGACCCTCTGCATTGTGTTCATGTAGCTTTAGCTCCTTGCTCTGTTTACTTTTCAGACTCTTGGTAGCTCAATCTTCATGACATTTCCATTCCAGGATAGCCACCCTTCTTCTGACTGCTGACTGAAAACGGGGTATGCATGCAGTTTTTCCTTTGTACCGGCAAACTCAATTTCATTTTGTGGGGCATTGTGGGACTAAACATAATACTTTCTAAACTACTTGCACGATTGCACTGCAGTTTAACCAAAATGCAATCTATGATGGAATCCGTGTAATTTTGTTTTCACAGAAAAGCCATTGTCATTTTAATCAGATCCACAAGGGCTAAACAGGATTCCGTAATCCGGGTTTGCCACTCCTCTGTGTACTAAATCCTGGGCCAAAGAAGATATTGCAGGATCACCATCTAGTGGCTGTTTTTACCACAAAAGCAGTGTATTCTCCATTCTTTCCCTGGCAAAGTCTATGTAGAAGAGATAAATAAATATTGGGCAGATGCCCACGGAAGTCACTCAATGTAAACAAGCAACAAGGAGCATTCCACATCTTGCAGCGTGTTTGCGATGCCGATAGGCAGCAGTGCAGAATTTCTGCAGGCAATAATTCCCCAACATATCTGTGCCAGGCCAAACTTCTCCAGGATCATTTTAGCCCTTCTGCTCAGACAACAGAGTTGCAACTGAGCCTCAGCCATCCCCTGTGTGGACTCTACGGAGTAATCTAGATTGACCTGGGTTAACAAGTAATCTGTACCCAACAACTAGCCAATAATAACAACCTCACCTGCTAAGTGCTTACTCTGTGCCAAGCCCTGGGATATATACAAGATAATCAAGTTGGACGAGTTGGACACAGTCCCTGTCCAAATGGGGTTCAGTCTAAGAGGGGGGGAAAGAAGAATAGGCATTTAATTTCCATTTTACAGAGGAGGAAATGGAGGCACATAGAAGTTAAGTGATTTGCCCAAAATCACAGCAGAGACATAACTTGCACCTGGGTCTTCTAACTCCCGGGTCCGAGCTCTTTCCACTAGACCATACCAGTTTTTCAAACACAGGAATGAGGTGGGAGCAGATAGATGTATGAGCTGGTTGTGGGAGAGAGGCGGAATTTACCTTACCGACTTGCATCAGGAGTGTAGAAACCTCTGTCTGTAATAATTCTGTGGTGCCACCCCTGGAGCACTTAGCAGTGCTGGGGCCTAAATCCATCAATCAATCAATCAATCGTATTTATTGAGCGCTTACTGTGTGCAGAGCACTGTACTAAGTGCTTGGGAAGCACAAGTTGGCAACATAGAAAGAAAGAAATGCTGCCTTCAGATCCCCCCCGCCTAAAATCAAATCTTTTATCTTCAATTGGAGACAGTTTCCTTAAATTGTGCAGAGAGTAACATCAACAACCCCTTTACTTTGCTTTAATGAGGCAGCCCCTATGAAAGGCAGTCTCCAGAAGTTCCAAGTTCTGTCATTTTCCAGGGGCAGCCAACACTGAGATAGGCAGCAATTGAAGGATCTGACCAGGCCGCTGAAGAAACACTTAATAATAATAATAATTATTATTAATTATTAATAATCCTGTGGTTATCTAGCACCTGTTGCTCTAGCACCATAATACTTAACCATAATACTGAGATTGGGTCACTTGTGAGTCAAGAACATCTTTGAGAATGGGGAGGTTTAGCTGACACAAAAACTAGTACTGTTAGTTCGGCGGCATCATCATTTTCTCCTTAGCTCTCAAGAAACATAAAAGTTTACTAACTGCAAGATCAATACAGTGCCCACAGATTAAGCTACATTCATGTTAGACTGTGAGCCCACTGTTGGGTAGGGACTGTCTCTATATGTTGCCAACTTGTCCTTCCCAAGCGCTTCGTACAGTGCTCTGCACACAGTAAGCGCTCAATAAATACAATTGATTGATTGATTGATTCATGTTACTATTCATTTTTGCGAGGAGCAGGGCAGCTGACAGAGCAGCTGAGCTCAGGGATACTTTCCAGAATCTGGAAATACAGGTTATCCACTTGACACTTCCACTGGCTTGTCTTAGTATTCCCAGAAAAACCCTTTCCCCAACTCCGTTTTACCATCTGTGTTTGGGCTGAGGTGGAAGGAGAAGGGAAAGGAGGGGATTTTTTTTTCCAGATTCAATTGACTCATGAGTTTAAAATATATCAAGTACTAAGAAATGAGATCAGGTCATCAGGAAGAATCAGCTTCTGGGACTAGAGTAGTTCTGAGTATCCATATTTTCTCAAGTCCTGGAGGATGTTGGAGACTGGAAATAGAACACACGATTGTCACTCTGCTAGAGCCACCCCCACACATATTTTAGTTTCTTGGCGGTCATTTCTTACTATGTTTCCTTTAGCATTTTGAGTGCCCGGCGCCCCTGGCAATCCTCTTCTGCCCTGAAAATGAAATATTCAAATGCATGATTTCATGAAAAATGGGTCCTGAAATTCAGAAACATTTACATTTCCCTCAACTTCAGGTCATAGTAAGGAGAAAAAGCATGATATTATTTCAAAACCCTATGACAGGCAAAAATCTATTTATCCTTCCAGAGGACAGGACTAATTTATCCATCTCTAGAGAGGGAGGAAATAACTATAATTATAATTAACAAGACTGTGTTAAGCATTGAGGTAAATACAATCAGACCAGACACAGTCCCTGTCTCCAGACTGTGAGCTCGCTGTTGGGTAGGGACCATCTCCATATGTTGCCAACTTGTACTTCCCAAGCGCTTAGTACAGTGCTCTGCACACAGTAAGCGCTCAATAAATACGATTGAATGAATGAATGAATGTCTCACTTGAGGCACACAATATTAGGGAGAGGGAAAACGGTTATTTAATCCCCATTTTACAGGTCGGGAAACCAAGGTCCCAGAGAAGTCTAATGACTTGATCATGGTAATCTAGAAGGAAATGGTGGAGCCAAGATTAGAATTAATCAATCAATCGTATTTATTGAGCACTTACTGTGTGCAGAGCACTGTACTAAGCGCTGGGAAGTACAAGTTGGCAACATATAGAGACAGTCCCTACCCAACAGTGGGCTCACAGTCTAAAAGAAACCAGGTCTCCTTTCCCTAGGCTTATGCTCTTTCCACTAGGCCAAGCCGCTTCTCATTAACAATACAAATTGTTAATGGCGCAATTCCCATACAGCAATATTGCCAGAAATATTTAGAAATGATTATTTTTCTGAAAGTTTATCTGTAAACTTCAAGATGAAAATACATTTTACAGACTTTAAAACCAAGCAGTTACCTGCCCTCCTCGTTCTCCTTTGGAACCTTTGTGTCCTCTTATGTCATTGTGTTTTCCAAAACTGCCCTAAAAAGACAAGACAAAAGTGTTTCAGGCTCAATATCAACTTCTTTGGCCCTTATCAGTTGGAACTGGCAAATCAAGAGAAATGGTAAGTACTCTTTATTGGCAAGCTAAACAGTAGTTTTAAAGGTAAATGAAAAGAAACACCCAGTGGCTGTATCCGGTGAAAATCCATTTGCACCAAATTTTCATTCATTCAATCGTGTTTATTGAGCGCTTACTGTGTGCAGATTACTGTACTAAGCGCTTGGGAAGTACAAGTTGGCAACATATAGAGACAGTCCCTACCCAACAACGGGCTCACAGTCTAGAAGGGGGAGACAGACAACAAAACAAAATATATTAACAAAATAAAATAAATAGAATAGTAAATATGTGGCAGAGAGGATTAACATGTTGAGCCAGGATTTTTCTTCTTTCCAACTCTATTGTTCAACCTGTTGTTCTCCTTAAGGAGCATTCTTCAGGTACAGAGGGGTTGGCAGCAGGTAATGGGAAGATGAAGAAAAAACCTGCCTGTATTTCAGGTTGTCAATGCAGGTGTTCTCCTGGGTCAATTAGGAGGTGTTCATGAGAGCATACTCTCATAGAAAAAAATATCCTGTTTGCACAGCCTCCTGATAATGACTGTGCAGGTTGAACTGCAACTAAGAGTGCAAACGTCAAATCCTCTGAAGGATAGGGACCAACAAGTCAGATAAGCTCCTGGGGAATGGTAGAAAGCACAGAAATCCACATTTTTTCTAGATAAAAAACTAAACAATTACTTGCATTGGTCTACACATTGTGCTTAATCTTCTGTTCTGGTTGTGGTCTACATGGGGAAAAAAAAAAAGCCTTGCAGGTTGTGGAGGGGGGAAAGACATACAACTTGGTATGGTTTTACAGAATAAGAAACCTTTGAAAAAAGTAGTAAAGAAAAAGCTTGTAACTAGAAGTTGGCTTTAAGTCCTGAATGTGCAGTTTGAACCCATTCATTTAGACTAAGAACAGTTAAAAAGCAGTCTAATGTATACAAATCACTTTTTTTTTTTTAAGAAACAAAGCACTTTGGGACTTACTCTGTTAAAGCATCCACTCACCTCCCTATACATTTTTCTTTTTCCTCCTACTTGGAAATTATTTTATTGTCTGTCTTCCACTAGATTTTAAGTTCAAGTATTCATTCATTCATTCAATCGTATTTATTGAGCACTTACTGTGTGCAGAGCACTGTACTAAGCGCTTGGGAAGTACAAGTTGGTATAAAAATCATTCGGTTGTACTCTCCCATGGGCTTAAGACACAGCTTTGCACAAAGAAGGTGCTCAATAAATACTATTGAATAGAACATAGAAAGAGTCAGTGGACTATTTGGATATAGTGAACAGCAGTGCTCTATTCATTCATTCTATATGTATATATGTTTGTACATATTTATTACTCTATTTATTTATTTTACTTGTACATCTCTATTCTATTTATTTTATTTTGTTAATATGTTTGGTTTTGTTCTCTTTCCCCCCTTCTAGACTGTGAGCCCACTGTTGGGTAGGGACTGTCTCTATATGTTGCCAACTTGTACTTCCCAAGTGCTCTGTGCAGTACAGTGCTCTGCACACAGTAAGTGCTCAATAAATACGATTGATTGATTGATTCATTCATTCATTCATTCAATTGCATTTATTGAGCACTTACTGCATGCAAAGCACTGTACTAAGTGCTTGGGAGAGTACCATATAACAATAATACTTTTGATATTTGCTAAGCACTCACTGTGTCCCAGGCACTGTTCTAAGCGCTGTCTACTCTTACCACAAATGTCTTCTGCCTGCTAAATGAAAGGATGTACCCACACATTCGGAGGGCAGCTCATTGATTATAGCGTAGTACAGCAGAGGAGATTACAGCAGCCATATATGCAGCCAAGTTCTGAACTGACCGTCCAAGCTCACATTGGCAAAACAGCCATGGCCTCCAAATCCCAAGATTAATCATTAGAGTGTTGGAAAAAGAGGACACCTTATAAGAAGCTCAACAATATCATGGCAGCTCAAGTAGAAAAACAAACTGCACCTACAAGTTTCCAACTGAAATAACAAACAGGCATTCTTCACTGTACCCCTTAACAGCCAGCAAAACACTAAGCGCAGTTAACCAATGCATCAAGATTCATTGGTCAAAAACAAAACAAAAAACAAAGGTTCAACACCTACAGCAAAACAAGCAACACACCAAAATTTTGTGTTTTTGATAAGAAAAAAGGATTTGTGTTCCTGATGAAAGAAAACAGTGACTGCTTTTGAGCAATCAGTTCAAAAAGATGCACTCTTCAATATACCCCTTAACAGCCAGCAAAACACTAAGTGCAGTTAACCAATGCATCAAGATTCACTGGTCAAAAAAAAACAAAAACCAAAGGTTCAACACCTACAGCAAAACAAGCCACACACCAAAAATTTGTGTTTCAGATAAGAAAGAAGGATTTGTGTTCCTGATGAAAGAAAACAGTGACTGCTTTTGAGCAATAAGTTCAAAAAGATGCACTCTTCACTATACCCCTTAACAGCCAGCAAAACACTAAGCGCAGTTAACCAATGTATCAAGATTCATTGGTCAAAAAAAAACAAAAACCAAAGGTTCAACACCTACAGCAAAACAAGCCACACACCAAAAATTTGTGTTTCAGATAAGAAAGAAGGATTTGTGTTCCTGATGAAAGAAAACAGTGACTGCTTTTGAGCAATAAGTTCAAAAAGATGCACTCTTCACTATACCCCTTAACAGCCAGCAAAACACTAAGCGCAGTTAACCAATGTATCAAGATTCATTGGTCAAAAAAAACAAAAACCAAAGGTTCAACACCTACAGCAAATCAAGCAACACACCAAAAATTTGCGTTTTTGATAAGAAAAAAGGATTTGTGTTCCTGATGAAAGAAAACAGTGACTGCTTTTGAGCAATAAGTTCAAAAAGATGCACTCTTCACTATACCCCTTAACAGCCAGCAAAACACTAAGCGCAGTTAACCAATGTATCAAGATTCATTGGTCAAAAAAAACCAAAAACCAAAGGTTCAACACCTACAGCAAATCAAGCAACACACCAAAAATTTGCGTTTTTGATAAGAAAAAAGGATTTGTGTTCCTGATGAAAACAGTGACTGCTTTTGAGCAATCAGTTCAAAAAGATGCACTCTTCACTATACCCCTTCACAGCCAGCAAAACACTAAGCGCAGTTAACCAATGTATCAAGATTCATTGGTCAAAAAAAACAAAAACCAAAGGTTCAACACCTACAGCAAAACAAGCCACACACCAAAAATTTGTGTTTCTGATAAGAAAAAAGGATTTGTGTTCTCGATGAAAGAAAACAGTGACTGCTTTTGAGCAATCAGTTCAAAAAGATAAAGAAACTAAGAGGAAAAACTGAAAATAGCATCAGGCTCCGCAAACATCTAACACATCAGTGCAACAAAAGTTAACTTTGTGTATGTGCAGGCTGTTTCCACCTACTATAACCAAACAGTCACTGAGTCACCCCCTTACCCCCTGTTGATAATCAGAGTAGAGTTATCTTAATTAATAAATCAGTGGACTTTATTGAGCACTTACTGTGGTACACAGCACTATAAGCAGCACTTGGAAAGAACACAATAGAGTTCATATCTACCAACTCCGTTGTACTGCACTCTTCCAAGGGCTCAGTAGAGTGCTTTTTACACAGTAAGCATTCAATAAATACCACCAATCGATTCCTGCAAACAGATAAGAAATGGAAGGATCACATTGGCAGATTCAGGCCTGCAAACTTACAGGATCTCCTCTCACACCTTTCGGACCATGGTCACCATGAGAACCTCTGCTGCCTGGACTGCCCTGCAAATAATAAAATACAGTGTGAAAATGTGAATATTTTTTCTGAGAACAGCAGAAATAAATCAGTAAAAGCCCATTCATTTCATAATAAAAATTCCCCACCTTAAGCCAGGCATCTCATCCAGATATTCAAACGAAATGAGCTTTCTAAACCACCTGATGTCATTGAGGTCACGACATTAGGGCATAGGACAGCAGGGGCAACAACTAGGATGAACAGTCCCCCTAGATTGTATGCTTATCGTGGGCAGGAAATGTGTCGTGGCTCAGTGGAAAGAGCACAGGCTTTGGAGTCAGAGGTCATGGGTTCAAATCCTGGCTCCGCCAATTGTCAGCTGTGTGACTTTGGGCAAGTCACTTAACTTCTCTGGGCTACAGTTCCCTCACCTGTAAAATGGGGATGAAGACTGTGAGCCCCACGTGGGACAACCTGATTACCTTGTATCCACCCCAGCGCTTCGAACAGTGCTTGGCACATAGTAAGTGCTTAACAAATACCAACATTATTATTATTATTATCAACTCTGTTGTACTGACTGTCCCAATCACTTAGTACTGTGCTCTGCAAACAGTGAGAACTCAATAAATACCACTGAATGCTCAGATTCAGTCTAAGGTGATCAGGATTGGAAAAGTTGGACTACTCTGTACTAACACTGTGTAAATTTTAAAAAAACCTCCAAAATATTGCTGCAAAAAAAGGAAAGGGCAATTACAAAGTTAGGTAACTTTGACTATAGACATATGTTTGTTTTTTGAGGCAATTACTCCAAACATTTTTGACTCTCGAAAAACAGAGAAAGTCAGTAATTTGAGTGTGTTGGCCTACCATTCCTTCAGGAAAGCACTAACACTTTGGAGGCTGTGACTCAATTTCCATCAGAATGGTGACCCAAGGAGTTAGGAGTAGGAAGCGGGAGGGACAAGCAGTAGGGGGGCTTCTTCAGGTCCAGCTCCAGCTGCCTAGTGAGTTCTGTGTGTGGGGAGAGTGGGGGTTGTGGCTCTGTGCTTTCTGCCGTTAATTCTGGGGTCTTCTGGACCTCAGGGCATCATCATCATCATCAATTGTATTTATTGAGTGCTTACTGTGTGCAGAGCACTGTACTAAGCGCTTGGGAAGTACAAGTTGGCAACATATAGAGACAGTCCCTACCCGTGCCCTCCTCACAGTCTAAAGTAGAAACCAGAGGCAGCTGGGCAGCTGAAGAGGGGACAGAACAAGGAGCCAGGCTCTGCCCTCATCATAAACCAATGTTCTTAATTGGATAATACTAATAATGATCATCATCATCATCAATCGTATTTATTGAGCGCTTACTGTGTGCAGAGCACCGTACTAAGCGCTTGGGAAGTACAAGTTGGCAACATAGAGAGACAGTCCCTACCCAACAGTGGGCTCATAGTCTAAAAGGGGGAGACAGAGAACAAAACCAAACATACTAACAAAATAAAATAAATAGAATAGATACGTACAAGTAAAATAAATAGAGTAATAAATATGTACAAACATACATACATATATACAGGTGCTGTGGGGAAGGGAAGGAGGTAAGATGGGGGGATGGAGAGGGGGACGAGGGGGAGAGGAAGGAAGGGGCTCAGTCTGGGAAGGCCTCCTGGAGGAGGTGAGCTCTCAGTAGGGCCTTGAAGGGAGGAAGAGAGCTAGCTTGGCGGATGGGCAGAGGGAGGGCATTCCAAGCCCGGGGGATGACGTGGGCCGGGGGTCGATGGCGGGACAGGCGAGAACGAGGTACGGTGAGGAGATCAGCGGCGGAGGAGCGGAGGTGCGGGCTGGGCTGGAGAAGGAGAGAAGGGAGGTGAGGTAGGAGGGGGCGAGGGGATGGACAGCCTGGAAGCCCAGGGTGAGGAGTTTCTGCCTGATGCGCAGATTGATTGGTAGCCACTGGAGATTTTTGAGGATTTTTGCTCGACACCCCCTCCACCCCACAGCACTTGTGCATATATGTACATATTTATAATTCTATTTATTTATATTAATGATGTGTATATATCTATAATTCTATTCATTTATATTGATAATAATAATAATGGCATTTATTAAGCGCTTACTATGTGCCAAGCATTGTTCTAAGCACTGTAGAGCTTACAAGGTGATTCATTCATTCAATCATATTTATTGAGCGCATACTGTGTGCAGAGCACTGTACTAAGCATTTGGGAAGTACAAGTTGGCAAGGAAGTACAAGGTGATCAGGTTGTCCCACGGGGGGCTCGCAGTCTCAATCCCCATTTTACAGATGAGGGAACTGAGGCCCAGAGAAGTTAAGTGACTCACCCAAAGTCACACAGCTGACAAGTGGCGGAGCCGGGATTTGAACCCATGACCTTTGGCTCCAAAGCCCGGGCTCTTTCCACTGAACCACGCCGATGCTACTGAGGCCTGTTTGCTTGTTTTGATGTCCATCTCCCCCCTTTTAGACTGTGAGCCCGTTGTGGTCAGGGATTGTCTCTATTTGTTCCTGAATTGTACTTTCCAATAATAGTAATAGTAATAATGGCATTTATTAAGTGCTTACTATGTGCAAAGCACTGTTCCAAGCGCTGGGGGATACAAGGTGATCAGGTTGTCCCACATGGGGCTCACAGTCTTAATCCCATTTTACAGATGAGGTAACTGAGGCACAGAGAAGTTAAGTGGCTTGCCCAAGGCCCCACAGCTGACAAGTGGCGGAGCCGGGATTCGAACCCATGACCTCTGACTCCAGAGCCCAGGCTCTTTCCATTGAGCCACGCTGTGCACACAGTAATCACTCAATAAATACAACTGAATGAATGATCTCAGAGTGTATTAAGTGCTGAGAAAGAGCATATAGCTGGGAATTAGACACAGGCCCTGACCCTGGAGGGATTCACAATCTTTAGAAAGGAGTTTTCATGGCTGCTTCAAAAAGGAGAAGTCTGGAGAAATAGTATTCTAGAAAAAGGGAATTTGATTGTATAACTTTTTCAAGGTACAATCAGAGGGTATTTACTGAGCACTTACGTACAGAGCACAGAATTAGCAGACACGTTCCCTGCCTATACTGAGAGTACAATCTAGAGGATCATCATCATCATCATCAATCGTATTTATTGAGCGCTTACTGTGTGCAGAGCACTGTACTAAGCGCTTGGGAAGTACAAGTTGGCAACATATAGAGACAGTCCCTACCCAACAGTGGGCTCACAGTCTAAAAGGGGGAGACAGAGAACAAAACCAAACATACTAACAAAATAAAATGTTACCTGATAACCCGGGTAACCTTTTTCTCCCTTCGTCCCAGGGATTCCACGATTGCCCTGCAAGGAATGAGGAAACTGTAATAATGTTCTCCTTTATTATGGGATGAGAAAGGCAGAAATAAAACAGTTTACCTCTTCCCCATTTATTCCAAAGATTCCGGCTTCTCCATTTTCCCCCTGGCATAGTAAAAATAATATGATTGATCAGAAAGAAATATTTACATCTAAGGCAACAGTTTAGTAAGACTGAGGTACGTACAAAGAAAAGGTGGATTCACTGAGGGAGAATCCAATTTGGTAGAAGAAAAATGTAATCTACCTTGTCTCCCGATAATCCTCTGACTCCCTGAAAGGGAATAAAAATATTGATCATTGGAAAACAAATTACTCTGTGAACAGTAAAATATTTTTAAGTAGTAATCTGATTTCCTCAACATAATGTATTTACTCAAAAGGCTTAATCAATTGCTATTCTCCGGGCAGCTGGATGCCCTGTTATTCTTTAACAAAAAGCATTGTATATTCTGAACTTAGTTTATTCAAAGTTCTGTTTTTCTGGTTCTCCGAGTTTAAAAACCAGATTTTTTGGCACTTGACAACCTTAGACAGGAGAGTCTGGCTCATTATTTGTAGTATACTTCTCTTTTGAGAGTTCTAAAGCTCTACCTGAGCAGGAATTATGATATCTGCACCTAAGGAAAACAATTCACTGGATGATTTTTCCCAAATTCATACTCTGTGCTGTAATTAAGCCTTGAAACTAATTTTTAAATGTATTCTTACTTTATATCCCATTTCCCCTGCACATCCTTGAACACCCTTTTCTCCTTCTGGTCCAGGATCTCCTCGTTTGCCCTGAGAAAATAAATGAATATCGAGATTAAAACAGTGAACAAGCTAGATACATAACCTACCTATTCATTTATTACAAAATCCATTTCCCATAGGTTAATTGAAAATAACCTGATGGAAGTATATCCATAGGGTATAAAACCACATGGAGAACTCCCTCACCAGTGACGAAGAAATGAAGTGTCACGGAAGACAGATATGTTTTCCTAAATCACAATCGTTTCTGCCAAAGGCCTAGATTTAATTTTTTTTTTTACCAATTTCTAAAATCACTATGGGTGTAAAATACAAGCCTGTGGCTTTGGCTTCTCCAAACCCACATTAAGATTACTTTCAATCTCACAAGAAAGGGGAAATTCAGTCGCCACACCAAAAAACAATCTTCCCAAGTAGAGATGGCCAATTAAGACTCATGTCAAAATATGGCATCCACTTCTACTTTAGTAATTACTACAATAATTGAACTATTGGATTAAATATGAAATTCCTCAACTTATGGCAAGCATGCGATTTATTAAATGTTCTTTTAAGTAGTTAGAAAATCAAATGGCATGCAATTGTTTGAATGCTGTATTTTAAAGCAATTTGAAGTTGTAAAATCAAAGAATGTTTGTTCTCTAAATTCATATTTTCCTCCAAATGTAGAGTGTTTGAATCTGAAACAGTCTTTTTTAAAACTGGAATATCTGAGACTGCACTGTGAAAGAATGCTCTATTATCTATGTGATGTCAGTTTTTCCCAATTCTACTTTCCCTGTTTGCCAAGCACCTTTCAAAGGTACAATGTGACATTCCCAAAAGTTTACTCCCCAGGTATATGTTATTCCTAGTCAGGGACAGGGATGCACCAAAGGAAGTCTAAAAAGACAGCTCTATCCGCAGTGGAAGGGTCTCTGGTTATAATTTACTGTCATTTCTGAAGGTTCCTGAGTCCTTTGCATTGGTTCTCCACTCCTTTTTCACCCCACTGCACTTCTATCAACTCTAGAATGAACAGCAGAAAAGAAGTGATATTTTAAATAGCAGCAACTCACATATTCTCCCTCTTCTCCTCTATGTCCCATACTGCCTTTAAAACCCAGAGGTCCCTGTAAATAAGACACAGAAGAAAGGAAAAAAAAAATCACGGGTAACAAATCCATCACTGATTTGAATCAAACGGAGTCAAAAGAATTACCTTGTTCCAATTTCATTTTGCTTAATTCTAGAAATTTGGAAAATATCCGTTATGCTTCCAGGAACCCTAACCCTGTAAATACCTGTTCTCCTTCTTGCTTCGACTGTGAGCGCCATGTGGGAAAGGGACTGTGTCCAAGTTAATTAATTTGTACCTACCCCAGCATTTAGGACAGTTTTTGACATATAGTAAGAACTGAAATACCATTAAAAAAAGGCTGTGGCATCAGGCTCAGCAATGACTCTTTTAAAACCCAACTCTGGATCACTGACTTCAAAGGGAACATCTGTGGAGTTATACACGGTGAGAGCATCAGAGTCATTCCACTGGTCTGTAAGCTCCTTGTGGGCGGGGATCATTTATATCTACTCTTCTATATTGTACTCTCCCAAGCGCTTAGTACAGTGCTTTGCACAGAGTAATAGCTTAATAAATATCACTGATTGATTCCAAATACTCTTCAGTTAAGTAGACAAAGCATCCAAAGCATCCGGCCTGTACCTCTCAAGCACTTAGTACAGTGCTCTGCACACAGTAAGTGCTCAATAAATATGATTGAATCCAGAGGATTATTTTTACTTTGAGCCCTCAGAAAAATCAAAGTCAGAGGACACCATCTCCTTCATACTCAAACATTAAAATATTTTCTATTTATCAACTGGATACTTGAATAAAGTAAACACTATATAATAATAATAATGGTACTTGTTAAGTGCTTATAATGTGCCAGGAACCATACTAATTGCTGGGTTAGGTATAAGGTAATCAGCTTGGACACAGTTCCTGTCCCCATTTTACAGATGAGGTAACTGAGGCACAGATAAGTTAAGTGATTTGCCCAAGGTCTCACGCAGACAAGTGGCAGAGCTGGGATTTGAACCCAGGTCCTTCTGATTACCAGGCCCATTCCCTAAGCACTAAGCCATGCTGCTTCTCTATATATAACAAGAAGGAACTAAAGATTAGATATGATGTTGGTTCTGCCACGATCATTTCTATGCAGTTCAATGCTAGATTTTCTTAATTGATTCTGTAGAGCATCACTTAAACCTAACCACATCTTCTGCTGCATTTTGAATTTAACTTCCTAAAGTAGCAATGAAATCAGGTGGTTATCAAAAGAACTTCAACAAATGTAAGCATAGCTTTAAATTGTCACACTGTGTAGCACTGCCTGTAGACTATAATCAATCAATCATATTTATTGAGCGCTTACTGTGTGCAGAGCACTGTACTAAGCGCTTGGAAAGTACAAGTTGGCAACAACTATAAGCTATAAGCTCCTTCTGGGCAGGGATCACATCTATCTCTGTTATACTCTACTTTCTCAAACATTTAGTACAGTGCTCTGCACCCAGTAAGCACTCAAATACCACTGACTAATTAAAAATGATCTCTAACAGATATCCTAATCAGCAGTACTCATCTATAATCCTAGGTCGCCGGATAATGTGTCCTCTTTAGTAGTAAACTTTGGTAAAAATGACATGATTAACCTTTGAAAACAGATTTGCACCCAATAGGAACCACTCCAATTGCCTTGAGAGGTTGCAGAAAGCAGAAAACACTACTTCCCACCAAATAAGGTGTGACTGTGAGCCCACTGTTGGGTAGGGACTGTCTCTATATGTTGCCATCTTGTACTTCCCAAGCGCTTAGTACAGTGCTCTGCACACAGTAAGCGCTCAATAAATACGATTGATTGATTGAAATAAGGGAAACATAAAATGAGATCTTGTAGCACCTTGCTTGCTGCTGGTCCTGGGGGTCCCTTTTCGCCTTGGTCTCCAGCGCATTTGCAAAATTCACAACAGCACGTCCTTTCAGCAACGTTGGCCTTTATAAGAGAGGTAACATTCATGTCATTTTTAAAGGACAATTTAAGATGTTTACCATTACAGAGTCCCAAATAAGACTGATAATGAATATCTTAATCTCATCTATCCTCCCTGGAAAACAACACTACAGCAACACCACCACTGTATCTTTCATTCATTCAATCATATTTATTGAGCGCTTGACTATGTGCAGAGCACTGTATTAAGCACTTGGAAAGTACAATTCAGCAACAAATAGAGACAATGCCTCCCCGACAACGGGCTCACAGTCTAGAACGGGGGAGACAGACAACAAAACAAAACAAGTAAACAGGCATCAGTTTATCTCCTAAGATGTCCAAGAACAAAGGAAGGTCCATCACTTGGAGGCCAAGGAATTTCCTCACACGGAAATCAGGTTCCATCTTGATCTCTTCTGCCAGCCCTTCCACATACACCGTCCTCAAGCCTTAGAGAGCATTTACAAAGAGGGGAACATCTTGCAAATGTTTTTCATTGACCTACAGTATGCCTTCAGATAGGAATCTGAAAGTATCCTGAGAAACAAGTTCACACAACTCACCCACACAAAATCCTCCGGCTGTTCAACTGTTTATGCTCACTGTGCAGATTCCATTGTAACCATTTATATCGGAGCAAACAAAGAAGCCCTGAGAACCACTCTTGGAAGCTAATTCACATTTCAAATCATATTCATATTCACATTTCAAATCATATTACTGTGTGCTCTGCACATAGTAAGCGCTCAATAAATACGATTGATGATGATGATTCCCCCCCCCTTTTTTTTAATAACTCACCACAAGTGTGGATACAGTGCTGCCCAGACCTTTCATTCCAATAGTTAAGTGAGTCCTGTATTCAAACCCTTTTCCAAATTCAATGCCCTGAATGTCTTCTGAATGAAGGGCTCTACTCAGGGAAATGATGAACAGGGCATTCAGTCCTAATTAAAATGTATAAAGAGGTGTTAGACCAACCAGATTTTGTTCAATAAAGAGGCCAACAATAATGCTAATTAATGGACTCTTCCCAGCCTTTAGCCTTCCCCACATCATGGGTCTTATGTATACCTACTTTTTGGTGTAGGTCATCTTCCTAAGGACTCAAAAAGACTTCCTTTTAGGACTCATTTACTCTTCCAAAACTGCCAATAGCTACCGATTTCTCTACATAGCAAACAAAATCTCTTGACCGCTGGAATCAAGGATTTTCACTAAACAGTATCGCCTTACCTTTCCACAATTTTTTTCCACCATACTCCAGCTCACACTCTTCACTCCTTCAATGCTAACCTTTAAACTGTACCTCACTCTCATGACTCTCATTTTGGAATTATGCTCTCACCCTTCCCCTTGTGTGGGACTCCTTCCCCACTCAAGAAAGTCTACAAACCCATCTCTTTCCCCACTTCCCAATACCTCCTAAAAAGCCGCATCTTCTTGAAAGTATTCCAAAATTAACAAATACTAATTAAACAATAAAAGGTTGGTGGAATGAAATGGCCGAGGATGTAATTAGGAAAGTATTCCCCAACTAATTACATCCTCGGCCATTTAATTCCACCAACCTTTTACTGTTTAATTAGTATTTGTTAATTTTTATTGTCACTAGTTCCATCCACTTTTCCCCTTGTTCTCACTGAATTTATACTTTCTGGGTCTGCCTTGCTCCCCCATTACATTGCAAGGTCCTCAGTACAGGAGGAGCTGTCTTTTACCATATTTCCCCAAAGCCTCGTACATTTAGTCTGAGTACTAACAAATATTGGTGCTCAACAAATATTGGTGAATTAGCGATAGTAATAACAATGGATGCAAAAAACCATGGTGCTAATGCCATTACAACCTAAAACTAAATGTTTAAAGATTGTGAGTATGAGCCACTCACTCTACTTCCTGCAAAACAAAGAATTTCACAGTTCAACTGTGATTTGGATCCAACTCCTCTGTTTTTTAAAAGTTCCGTTCGACACGACGTGTAGGTTTCTTAACATTTTCTAATTACAAATTCAATCATAACATCCTATTATTCTTTGCTCAAGCCAAAAAAAAAAAAAAACTATGGCTCTACCAGCCTCTATGCTTGGAAAAGGGGAGCTATTTGCTGCTCCTAAAAGACTCTAGGTCCCTCAAATAAAATGTTTTTAAAGGGGTGGTTGCTATTAAATGAGAGAGATTGTTGCCCTCTTTCCATTTCCATTATGGACCTCATTTAGAGCTCTTTCTTCCTCCTAGCTAATGGTGAACACTTTAGTTCAGGATTTACAGAAGATGCCCTGATGTGAAAGGAGCATATGAGTGTCACCAAAGACTCGTTTTTGAGTTACAGCTGCCCCTGGGAGTTTGAAAGCAAATGTCATGAGGAGCAAAGTGGGGAAGGGTGAAGGAGAGAGGAGGTCAGAATATATGCCACATTAAAGATTTGCCCAGTCAGGACTGAGGAAGGAGTTGGTCCCTAAACATTTATCCAAATTGCTTATTCAGTAATCCTCTGGATCCCCAAATTACTTGTGTGAGAAATCCTATTATCAGAGTTCTCTGGCAGCCATTACAGAATTTTTTGGGACTCAACAGCGTGGCTCAGTGGAAAGAGCCCGGGCTTTGGAGTCAGAGGTAATGGGTTCAAATCCTGGCTCCGCCAACTGTCAGCTGAATGACTTTGGGCAAGTCACTTAACTTCTCTGTGCTTCAGTTACCTCATCTGTCAAATGGGGATTAAGACTGTGAGCCCCCCGTGGGACAACAACCTAATCACCTTGGAACCTCCCCAGCGCTCAGAACAGTGCTTTGAACATAGTAAGCGCTTAATAAATGCCATAATTATTATTATTATTATTATTATTATTATTATTATTATTATTACCTAGGCAACCTGAATCACATTTGGTATGTTATATATTCCCCGAAGCAGATACTGTCTCATTTCTTCCAGACAAATGTTTACTGTATGCAGAGTACATTACAACAGAGTTGGTAGATATAATCCCTGCCCTCAAGCAGCTCACAATCCGGTGGGAGAGACAGACACTAAAATAAATCGCAGATATAGGAGAAAGCAGCAGAGCATAATATGTACATAAAATGTTGTGGGACTGAGGCGAAAAGTGCTTAAAGCCTTCAGACACAAGTTCATAGATTATACACAAAGCAGGCAAAATGAGAGGTTAGTCGGGGAAGACTTCTCAGAGGAGATGTGATTTCAATCAGGCTTTGAAGATAGGGATATGATAGTTTGTTGGATAAGAATGAGGAGGTGGTTCCAGGCAGGAGGTGGGATGTAAGCAAGGGATCGACGCTGAGGAAGATGATATTGAGGCACGGTGAATTGGTTGGTACTAGAAAAGCAAAGTGAGCCAGCTGCTGTAGTGGGATATGAGTGAGGTCCATTAGGAGGGGAAGGCCTGATGGCATGCCTTAAAGCTAATGGTAAAGAGTTTCTGTTTGAGGCAAAGTTGAAAGGGCCATCACTGGAGGTGTTTGAGGAGTTGGGAGTTGTGTGCAGAACAGTTTTTCAAAAAATGGCTCAGGTAGTGAAGTATAAACTGGAGGCAGGAAGGTCAGTTAGAAAAACAATGCAGAAGGGAAGGTGGGGTGGGAAATGATAAGTCCTTAAACCAATTCCTTTACCATTCAGACTGGAAGAACCTTCATGGGGGAGTATACGGGAGAGGCGCTGCTGCTTGTTACACCGTCACATCTGCTGCTTCCTCATTTGGAGCAGCCAAAAAGCAGCTATTTAGAAAGTTCCAAAAAATAGGCACAGGTACTGCAGCAGAGAGCAGGAGCCCAAGCAGAGAAGCATAAGCTCTAACCAAGTACCTGCTTTCCTGAGCTCATCTGATTTTTCTTCGAGTGTTATGACGTTTTCATCATCACTCTTTAGTCCATCTGAAAACACAAGGACAACCTAGACGGAGAGGGAACAGGAGCAAGCAAAGATGAAGGAGCCGGAATAGTGGGTTTGGAAACCAAAAAAAAAGAAAGACCGAGTAAAATTACCTTACTCTGAGCAGAAGATTTATTTTGAAATGTATCCCAGAGGGAATGCAAGAAATGTCCACTGAGGTGGGATGGCCCCTTGACTCTGACTTGTTTCAGGTCTTTCAGGATGCTGTCACTGTAGACCTGGAACTTAGGGGTAAATGGCCTGTTGGCATTCTGCACCTGAAATGCAATTCTTACTTGGGTCAACGACCCCGCCTCACAGCTCACACCCTTTAGCTGGTTGATTGGCCGTAAGATCTCCGCGAGGTAAGCATCCAGCAGAGGTTGGTCCTGGAACAAGAGCTGCCCATTCTGATAAGATGAGATGTCAAAACCCACAACAACATCCACAAAGCATCCTAAGATCAGAGGGAAAAAGATTACATTTGATATAGACATCACAAATGCAAGGGAAAGAGTAGAATAATTTCTCATCTCTCAAATATATAAAAGGCTGCCATACTACATCTCTATCTGCATTACTTTCTTGTTCCTTTAAGAAGTTGAGACCATGTGATACCAATTCTAGTGGTGGCTTCTGGGGGTCTGCAAAGCTCAATTATGCTACATTTATTATCTCAAGGAGTTCATTCACTCCCATAGCACCTCTGTGTAGACTGAATGTTCACTTTTGTCAACTGCTCCCATGCTCCTAATAGAGCAGTCTCGCCAAGGGAAGCAATCAATCAATGGTATCTGAGTGCTGTCTGCACTGTACTGAGCACTTGGGGGAATACAATGAGAGGGAGTTGAGAGATGATCCCTACTCACAAGGAGTTTATAGTCCAGAGGGGTTACTCAGTAAGTACTGACGATGAAGATGATGGGGTGGCTTCCAAATCCTAAATCTCAATCTGCAGGCCCTGATCTCTCTCTGGCTTTACAACCGCATATCAAATCAAATTATCGGGTCCGTAATATTTCCTCCTGTGCCTGGGATGTCTGGATGACTTGTCAGTCCCTTAAATTTGATGTCAAAAACTGAACTGGCCTCCCTTTCCCTCAATATTTGGGTCTCTACTGATTGCAGAGAAGTGAACCAGGTCCCTGGTAATGTCTGAGGAAAAGACTCCTCCATGCCCTTGAGGCCCTTACAATCTAAAGAGGGAGACAAGAATTGCCAACATATGATATTCAAAAGGGAGCACCTAGGTACAGATGATAAAAATGAAATCAATTAGACAAATATACCCTAGTGTTTAGATTTTCTTGTACTTCTTTTGGACTTCCTGAGCTCATAGTAAAGTACAATGCATTCAGACACAACAAATATCATTATGACTATTACTAAGAGTGGCTGATGGGGTGATGTAACCATTCATTCATTCATTCAATCGTATTTATTGAGCGCTTACTGTGTGCAGAGCATTGTACTAAGCGCTTGGGAAATACAAGTTGGCAACGTATAGAGACGGTCCCTACCCAACAATGGGCTCAGAAAGGTAGGCATTAATCAGGGAATACCTTTTGGAAGAGGTGAATTTTATGAGGGCACTGAAAAGGTGAGGAACTTGGTTTGGCCAATTTGAGGAGGAAGGAAGTTGCGGCTACTGAAAAAGATTCTTCTAAACCTTCTCCTCTCCTCAACTTTCCAATCACTGTTAATCCCACCACCATTCGCCCCACCCCAGAAGCTTCCGAAAACTCTCAGTCATTACCATCTTTCCCCCGCAAGTTTAGTCAGCCTCTAAATCATACTGGTTTTTCCTAATATATCAGCTCTTGCACAAAACCACACCCATGGCTTCAAGGCCTTCTACCAACTCCCTCGCTCTTAAAGGGATGAAAGTAAAGAGTGATTGTTACCAGAGTGGGGAGGAGCGTTGGGGCCAAGTATGCCAATGAGGGGCAGCCCACCCCCTGCACCACCTTGGAGTCCCAAACCAGGGGGCTCAGTGTCTCCAAAAAAACTAAGAAAACATCCACTTTGAAATATTATCTGAACAGGTGTGCAAGCACTTACTGTTTTATCAGTACCCTGTCCAATACCATTCGAGCATACCTTCACTTCAGTACCTCACTGTTCTCACCAACCCCTGACAACACTTTTTTTCCTGAATGGAGTTACCCATTCACCCAAATCTGCAAAGGAGTGCCCTCCTAAAAAGCCCTGACTAATTTCCCATCCCTTGTGCCACCACAACACTTGGGTGTATGTCTATTTGGAATCCATATAATTTTTTATTTTTTTAAGTTCTATCTTTTCCTCATACAATGGCTCATTTATTTTCTTCTCCCTCTCCTACTGGACTGTAAACTCCTCAAAGGCAAGGACCCCAGTGCCTTTTACTTCCGTTGTTTGTGAACATGCTCAATAAATGCTGTGGACAACAGTGATGCTTTCGCCTAGCTGGATTTTCTGAGCGTTTTTGTGGAAAGAGCCTCAGAATCCTTGTAGTGGGGAAGAGGCAGAAAGAATCCAATGGGGAGACCTAGAGTAGGGCCCTGGGAAGGCAGCGAGGACATAGGGAAAAGAGGTTGTGATGAAAGACAACTTGAACGCCATGTTCACGGAGAAAAATTTCAGGAGGTAATGAAGACCCTAAGCTGAAAAAAATACGTTTCTAAAATAAGCTCCATTGCAACGAAGAAACAAGACTCAGAAAGCATGGAAGGTGAAGACTTGAAGAGTGAAAAAAAGTCAACAGAGGGACACTTACTGATTTTCTCAGGGGGTCTGCAGATGTTGCGGATTACCCTTTTTTTCACTTCCTTCACATCTTGGAATTTACCGACAGTTAATACATTGTCTGGATTTCCAGTTATCTGAAGAAGTTGATCCATGCTAAATTCCCCCACTCCAACAGCCAGGATCTCAACACCTAACCTTCTCAACTCTTCAGCTGCACTGGCCACCTCGTCTTGTGATTGCCCATCGGTGATGAGGAGCAAAATTTGTGGAACACCAGCCTTTATTCTACTTCCTCCATCCGGTTTAAAATAGCTCCTCACTTTCTTAAGCGCTTTTCCGATAGAGGTGCCCCCACCAGTTTTTTGGGTTTTGTTGATGCGATCGTTCAGGGGTAGTCTGTCGGAAAAGCTCGTCAGTTCAAATTCTTCCTGGTAGCCATGGCTGAACTGGGCCATTCCCACTTGCACTTTGAAAGGCTGAATGGCCAAATTATTAGTCACAGCAATCAAAAACTCCTTCATGTAGTCAAAATCAGTCTGGGATACACTCGTAGAGCCGTCACAGAGGAAAACCAGGTCTGCTTCTTGGATGTTGCATTCTACAGGATGGGAAAGAAAAACACAGATCTTATAAAAAGTACTTGGTAATCCATGTTTTAAATGATTAAGCAATCTAAAATAAGCTGGGAATAGGGTGATTGGGCTTAAACAGTGGTCTGGATCAGAGATGCTTTTTTAACCAAGTAATTACTGCAGGCTTTCCTACTGTACAACTTCTTTTGCTTCCCTTCCATTTTCTGCTCCCCTCTCTTGTGCACCCTACCCACCTCCTTCCCTTGGGTTCCTGTCTCCTTCTTGTTATCCCGTTCTTGTGAAGTTAGCCCTCAGTGTTCTCTTCCGTGACATTTTCTTCTCGGATTTTCCTCCTGCTCTCATGTTTCCCCTTCTTAGGTCTCCAGATCTCTGCCCGATCCCTAATCTACTATCCTGCTTTTGGGCTCCTGTAAAATTGCAGCACTCACCAATTCATTTAATAGTGAGAAATGCCTTTATGGATGAACAGTGTTCCTTTTCCAGAGTTTTACGTTCAAATTATTAAAATTAGTTTGGTGGTGTGCTGAGGCACAGATAAGCTAGACCCTGCCTTGATGCTAGCTGGACACTGGCCATCCAACTTTACTCATGACAACTAAGGATCCCATTCTCTTTTGCTTCCAAGTCCCACTGTTTCCTAATAAATGATGATTTTGATAATTAATAATAATAATAACGGTATTTGTTTAGCGCTTACTATGTGTCAAGCACTGTTCTAAGCACTGGGGGAGATACAAGGTATTCAGGTTGTCCCACATGGGGCTCACAGTCTTAATCCCCATTTTGCAGATGAGGTAGCGGAGATACAGAGAAGTTAAGTGACTTGCCCAAGGTCACACAGCTGACAAATGGTGGTCAGGATTAGAACCCACGACCTCAGACTCCCAAGCCTGTGCTCTTTCCACTGAGCCACGCTGCTTCTCTAGAAACAGCTCCACTCGCCAGACATTTGGTGGACCTACTCAGCCCAAAACAGGACCGGAATGCCAAAGGAAGTAAGTTGATAATTAAGCCTTTAGCCGTCTTAATTTTAGATCAAGATAAAGTTAACTTATTATGAGCCAGTTAAGTAAAGAAAGCGTTTTGGATACAGAGTCAATAAAGAAACATTGAATAGGCTCAAGTAAGCAACCCCCTTTCGCAGAGGAAAAAAAAAAAGGATACGGGAGCCCCTCAAAGACAAGCTAAACTAGAGCAACTGTCCCAAATGATAAAAGAAAAAAAGACTTACCTTCTTGTGAATTTTCACATGCAAAATTTGTTACTTTTTTGTAAACATCCTTCAGTTTCTCAAATGAATCCACATAAAAATATTTATCTTGGGATCCTGCAATATCCAGAAGTTCTTTCTCTTTTGCTCCAGCTACACCTACTGCATAGATAATAATGCCTTTGTCTCTTAAGGCTTTGGCTGAGGCACTGAGCTCATGTCTGTCGTGGGATTCTCCATCAGTGATCACAATCAGAATCTGCTTCACGCCTTCTCTTTTGCGGCTTCCATTTTCCTCCATAAAAAACACGTTTGAATGGCGCAGAGCCTTTGCTGTGTAAGTATTACCGCTCACTTGCCTGGCTTCCCGAAGAGCCTTAATGATTCCCGATCTGGTCGTGTGCTTATTGAGGTAGAACAGGTTTTCTGGGTCATCGGAGTACTTGAGGGCTCCAAACTGAACGCCTTTACTGCCAACGTCTGATCTGTTCACCAGATGAATGGTGAAGTTTATAATGCTTTCATACTGAGTCTCACTTAAGCTTCCTGAATTATCTATCACAAATACAACATCTAACTTTTGAATCCTTTTACAATCTGCAAAAAAAGAGAGGAAATATATTCAAGTCAGTGTCGTACACCCTATTTCACAAAAACCAGTAATAAGGCAGGAGCAGCCCCACCTTTGCCCCTAATTTTACTATCACCTGTTCAGACAGTTATTTGGGGCCCAATATGACTCCTCTGGCTCCCAGCCTGATGAGGTGAGGAAAAGGAATAGGCGGCCTGGAATTTCACCTGGTGAGTATATCTGAGAGAGGCAGGAAGGCAATAAGGGAAAGAAATGGAGAGTCACTGGGGCTCAGGCTGCTGCTGCCATCAGATTGTCCAACCATGCTTCAGTACTAGAGTTGCCTGACAGTAGAATCAATCGATTGTATTTATTGAGTACTTAGGTGCAGAGCACCGTACTAAGGACTTGAGAGAGTACAATACAACAGAGTTGGTGGACAGATTCCCGGCCCACAATGAGTTTACAATCTAGAAGGGAAGACAGACATTAACATAAATTATGGATATGTACATAAGTGCTTTAGGGCTGATGCAAGGGTGAAAAAAAGAGGGCAAATCCAAATGCAAGGGTGATGCAGAAGGGAGTGGGAGGAGAAGAAATGAGGGTTCATTTGGGGAAGGCCTCTTGGAGAAGATGAGCTTCTAATAAGGTTTCGAAGCAGGGGAGAGTGATGGTCTGGTTAGATGTGAAAAAGGGCATTCAAGGTCAGAGACAGGACATGGGTGAATGATCGGTCATGAGATAGATGAGATTAAGGTATCATGATGAGGTTGGCATTAGAGAAGTAAAGTCTGTGGGCTGGATTGCAGTAGGAAAACAGCAAGGTAATGTAGGAGGGGTCAAGGTGACAATATTTTAAAGCCAATGGTAAAGCATTTCTGTTTGATGTGGAGATGGATGGGCAACCACTGGAGGTTCTTGAGGAGTGGGGAAACATGGACTGAACGGTTTTGTAGAAAAATGATCAGGACAGCAGAGTGAAATATGGACCGGAGTGGGAAGTGTGACAGGCCCAAGGCCTGGACTCCATATTTTTTGGCCAAGTCGCTATTTGCTTGAGGTGAGCACACTACATCTGTCACGCATCTGTCTTATCTCTGGAAGCCAGCAGACCCTTTGGGCAACACCTGAACGGCTGCTGATAAAGAGATAAGATAAGGAAATGGGATTCACCCTACCCTGCTGGAATGAGTGGAAGGAACAAAGCGGAGCATCGCCACACCGGACCCTAAAAGAATTGGCACCCGGGAACAGCCCTCTGTAGTGGGATGAAACCTCTGTCAGCTGGTCTAACACTCTTCCCTTACCCAGAAGGCAGGATCTAATTATTTTGTATCAATGCCCATGCTTGATATAAAATAAGCTCCTAAATACCACAATTATTATGCAGTCAGGAAAATTTATATACTATGCATTTTGGATAGAATAGTGGCATAACTAGGAAACACTCTTCCTACACTGTGATACGTCATAAGAAATTGTCGTCTACATGCTATTGGACATGGGGTGGGTGTCACCATGCAAGTTTCCCTTAATTAGAGCACTGCAAGGATGTGACCCACCACATTTTTCGAAGATTGACTGTATCTGGACATGTACAACTGATGGACTGATCTATAAAATAGCTTCCAAACCAAGTGTCAGATCAGTTGGCAGCTAATTCCTTTGTCTATGAGGGCTTTACAGAATGACTGTATTGGTCTGAAATTTAACACCCTGTAGTCTCTGAAGGCTAGAAGATTAGAAAGCTGGCAACATAGAATGGAAAAGGAAGAGTCAGAGCTATTGCAGTGGAAGTCTTCGCACTTAACAAAACTCCATATGGAATAAGAAGTCAAACCTTCGACAGACTGTGAGCCCCATGAAGGACAGGGACTTTGTCCAACTTAATTATCTTACCCCAGCGCTTAGTTCAGCACCTGGCACATAGTAAGCCCTTAACAAATGCCATTTAATAAAACAAACAACAAAAGACCCACCCTACCCTCCATTCAAGCCATTTGAAAAGGATGAACGTATTTCATTAAAAATGGTTTGAATCACTAATAAAGGATAACAGTGCTTACCATCATAGAGACTGCATACACCAAAGAAAAGCACATCCTCGATGCGTTCCAGAAAGTCAAAAGTTTCAACATAAAAAACCATGTCAGAACTCCCACTGATTTCCTCCAACTCAGAATATTCGGAGCCAAACACTCCCACAGAGTAGATAATGACACCATCCTGCCGGAGAGCTGCGGCTGCTTCTTTCACCGCATCCTGTGATTTCCCATCTGTGAGGAGGACAAGGAACTTTTTGACGTTGGGACGTGCGCCCTTGGAGACGTGAAAATACTCGGACACGAAGGTCAAGGCGCTCCCTGTCAGAGTGCCCCGTCCGATCAGCGACAGTCTGTCTATCGCATCAGACACCCCTCCTTTGGTGGTGTATTGATTGAGTCGAAACTCTTCCTTATTGATGTCACTGAACTGCACGAGACCAACTTGCACTTGGGCAGCTCCAATCTTAGTCCTGTTCACCACGTTTTTCATGAACGTTTTCATTTTCTCAAAGTTGTCTGCTCCTATGCTCCCAGAACTATCCACCAGAAACACGATGTCGGCTTCCAACATTTTGCAGGCTGTATACGACAAAAATTCCGGTGTTATTTTGGGTAGCGTAAAAATGAGTGACTAGAATAAGGCATAATTAAAAGTGATAGGCCAATGAAAAAACGTCATAGGGCTGTAAATCAATTATTGATGCGATTTTCCTAGTAACAAATCATGCCTAGCTTATAATTTGTACTGTATTACCTCTTTCAATAGGTAGGCTACTGTTCTGCCTTTTGAAGCAGGAAACTACTGAATTGAAAGCTTAATGGTCAGAAAGATAAATCAGCTTCCAAATGTATTCAATAGCAGATACTAACTTTACACAATGGAAAAATACAGTGCAACATTGCCGTCGATTTGACCCTTTACCCGAGTGAGCCAAAAAGGTTTTATAAAGTCACAGTAAAACCATCCTGGAAAATGGGGAAGGCCTTAATAGGGAAATAAATGCCGTAATCATTTGTTGGCCCATTTCATAATGGTATGTGGCAAGTCAAATTCAACAAGGGGTGGGGCCAAGGGATTTAAAAGAGCCACTGCACTGATCCCCAAGTTGAACCCAAGGCTGTCTCTCGCCCGCAGGCTGAAAAAGCTGGAGAGCAAGAGTGTGAACAAGCTCTTTCGCCAGATCTCATGCCCTGGCTGAAGCCTGGCAGACACTCGGTGGGCACAGAGACATCACTGCTGGTGGTTGACTGGCTGGCTGAATCCCTGCAGTTCAGACCCCACGCTATGGCCTCAGATGGAGGCTGGCACCATGTTTCTAGACTGTGAGCCCACTGTTGGGTAGGGACCGTCTCTATATGTTGCCAACTTGTACTTCCCAAGCACTTAGTACAGTGCTCTGCACACAGTAAGCGCTCAATAAATACGATTGATTGATTGATTGATTGTTGGAGCCAAATCTACTCCTTGGTTCACACACCAGTGATTTGGCAGCCAAGGCCCCTCACCCTGCTGTGGAGGCCCCAGTTCGGGTGGCTCCGTATCAAAAAATCAAAAAACAAAAACCATTTGAAACAATTCCAACCAGAATGGGTTATCAATCAATCAATCGTATTTATTGAGAGCTTACTATGTACAGAGCACTGTACTAAGCACTTGGGAAGTACAAGTTGGCAACATATAGAGACGGTCTCTACCCAACAGTGGGCTCACAGTCTAGAAGGGGGAGACAGAGAACAAAAAACATATTAACAAAATAAAATAAATAGAATAGATGGGTTATCTGGCACTTACTCATTTACCCGTTTCATATCCCTCTGCTGAACTGCCATCCCTGAGAATTAGGGCAGTCTTCAATCATGAACAAAAACCTAGAGCAACATAACCATTGGCTGCTTTCCTAATTCCCTCATTTTCATCTACTAAAAGCCTCAGAAGTCAACTCATTTGAGTACAGCATTCATCCTAAGTAGTGAAAGCACCCCTTCCAAGAGTTACAATATTCTGCTTCATACCAGTATAATTTCTTCTGTGTCCTATTTGTTAGGAAATATCAAAAACCGGTGAGACTCTCAGCTACCCATGTGTCATGGTGGGTTGCTGGAATACCTGCTGCGTTTTGAAAATCTGTCTGGCACTTCATCTTATGTGTGAAAGGGAATCACTGAATAACTTAATATGTGAAAATACCCCCCTTTCTCCAATTATTTCAATAAAGCACCACACTAGTTTAGTAATGGCTGGAAAAGAATACAAAATACACACACACACACTTTTTCTCTCTCTTTCTCTCTCTCCCTCAGGCCCAGGTCAGTCTATTTCAAAATACAACTACGATAAAGAAAATGGTGGATGCTAACATTCTAAAAAGAAACTGAAGGGCAGTATATTTACCTTCCATAATACGCATTTATGAAAGTTTCTATAGACATCACTTTCACTGCACTTTCCACCCAATCTTTATTATATTTGTGCCAAGACCGGGTCATGACATGACAGAAAGCAATTTATGACAGTTCTCAAGTCAACACCAATGTTTCTCTCACCTTCTTTAAAGCAGAGGTCACGAACAACTTCATCCCTTAAGTCTCCCAAGGCGTCGAAGTTTTGCACATAGTAAACCCGCTTTTCTGATCCCGTGATTTCCCGTAGCTGTGCTTTATTAGCCTCCTTAACCCCAACTGCAAAAATACGAACTCCTTCATCCCTTAGCATTCTCGCTGGTTCATCTATACTGTCATTGGACTTCCCATCTGTCAGAATAATGAGGTGTCGGGGAATGTGAGGGGCACGTTGCCATTGTGGATCTTGGAACAACTTAAGCATATACTTCAGAGCTTCTCCTGTGTAAGTTTTATGTTTCCACTGCGTTATGCCTTCAATAGCCTTCTGCAAATTTACGTGATCACTATATTGAGCAATAGAAAATTCCACTCTAACTCGAGTTGAATATTGCACAGCTCCAACTCTGACTTTGTGAGGTGCTATACTAAACATTTGTATCGTTCTCTTAATAAATGTTTTCATATCTCGGAAGTCCCTTTCTTGGATGCTTCCCGAACCGTCAATGAGAAAGTAGATGTCGGCTTCTTCGGTTTCCACACAGCCTATATGGGATGGAAAGCATACAAGCCATTAATGTAGGTGTGCCAAGTTGGAAGACTGAAAAAAGATATGGGGGGAGGAAGAAACATTGAGGCTCTCAAAATTTTAATGAAGTGAGTAGACGTGTTACTGAATAGGTTAAGCATATCCTCCTGAAGGCAGGTGGATTGACTCTATGGATACTGGGTTGTTCAACATTGTACAACTAAAGATTATGCGGTCAAATAGCCTTCCATGTGTGTGTTCAAAGTTTAAAGATTGAACAATTTTCTTTCTGAAGTACTAAAAAAGATTAAAAACCTGACAGCATTCACAGCCAATTAAAATCAGTCAACTCTCATATGAAATTCAGTCACTGTTGAATATTTTACTCTTATGGGTTTTTGGCAATTTCACTTTTTAGTTAGATTTAGAGAAATGAAATTTTCACTTCAGAGTCGGAAGCTTAAAAGAATACTAATCACTGATCGGAAAAGGCTTTAAGTGATTACATATCCCAATGCTTCCTTTAAATCAACTACAGTTTTTGTGCGGAAGAGACACATAAGAGCCCAGGAGATGAGAATCCGGGAAACTGAAACTGGCAAGATGGTTAATAAATCTCTATCTAACTATAGGAACAAGAATATGCCAACGGCTTCATCTAAATGTCGAAACTAGCTATGCTATAGAAATCTTACCGGATTGGAGACGATAGGTCTGTTCAGATAGGACAGTCCCCTTGTAACGAATTTCGTTCTGGAGTTTTTTCAGAAATAATTCATTGTGATTTGCCAAGTCTGAATAGGTCTTCAGTGTGGAAACATAATGTTCCCGAGGGTAAGAAACAATCTGGTCTAACTGGGTCTCATTAGCACCTTTAATGCCAATGGCAAACACAGAGACACCCTCTCGGCGCAGGCTCAGAGCTGCCTCGCTCACACTGTCTTCTGAAGACCGATGAGTGATCAGAACGGCGATCTGCTGGACCCCTTGAGACTTTCGACTGCCGGCCCCTGTGCTGAAGATTTCTTTCCTGGTCACATTGATGGCAGCTCCAGTGAAGACTTTCCCAGCCTTGTGAGACAGGCTCGTGATCTGCTGCAGAAGCTCCTCCTGTGTTGTGTCATTTCTTAGTGACGAAATCACCTGAGTTCTGGTGCTGTACGTCACCAGAGCTATCCTCGTACAGTTCTCCTTCACATCCAGGGAAGATACAGCCTGTTTCAGGAAGGTCTGAAGATTCTCAAAGTTTCTTCCATCGCCAGGTACGGACTCCTCTACTAGGAATGTGATGTCAGCGAGGGAGGATGCTTTACAAGCTACGGAGGAGGAGAGACATGGGTGAGTGGAATGATAAGGGCTTAAAAGTAGTTGGCTAATTTTTAGACTGTGAGCCCACTGTTGGGTAGGGACTGTCTCTATAGGTTGCCAATTTGTACTTCCCAAGCGCTTAGTACAGTGCTCTGCACATAGTAAGCGCTCAATAAATACGATTGATGATGATGATGATGATGATGATGAAGAACAGTTACTTAGCTAGTCCAGGGATATTTTGGAAAGAAAGGCACCAATGTCTAGCAGCCTATGGAAAACAGGAAAAGGCTCTGCTATCTTTCAAATGAAGGTAGGACAAGTTTCTGTGGTCCGTAGCTAAACTAATTCCCATTTACAATCTTGCTACGTTTATAACAAGTGTGCATGTGGCTGGGAAAGTTGGTTAAAATTACTCACATTTTTTCATTGCTAAAATAAGGACAAGTGGAGCTGTTTCCTATGAATAAATATGCCTAACCTCCTTCTTACCTTTCAAAGGTGTATCATCTTTTCCGGCCTCATCCGTTACAATATCCTTAATAATCTGTGTCATGTTAGATGAAAACATGCCAATATCTCTGATCCTGTGAAGGTGGAAATCAAACTGAGGGGTTGCCATGGCTTTCAGATCTCTGTCAGAAGCCGCCTGCATCCCCAAGGAGATGATTTTCACCCCGTCTCTCTGCAAGGCCTTGGCAGGCTCTTCCACGTCATCTTTGGATGGGCCTGAAGCCAGGACCACAAGCACTGGGGGAAACTGTTTGGCATCTCTGCCGCTGGCCGGCCCCAAGAAGTAGGTTTCGTGAGCTCTCTGGAGGGCTTGGCCGAGCCGCAGGGATCCACCCCTGAAGGCAAAGTTCTTCTTCAGGTGGTTCAGCATAGGGTTCTTGCTCTTGAAGGTGCCCAACTGGAATTCATTGTGCAGATCGTCGCTATACTGGGCCAGAGCGATGCGATACTTGCCGGCCTCAATCGGAAGAGCGTTGATCATCTTGTTAATGAACACCTTCACAAAGGGGAAGGCCTTGCTTCCCAGGTTGTCAGAGCTATCCACCAGAAACACAACATCAGCGAACTCAGGGGCTGCTGATTTAACAGAAACATCATTTCATAATCTTCACCTTCAAGATCCAAATATTCAATTAAATAACAGATTGCCGTGATGGAGGGTAAGTAGTTAGTTCAATCAAACAATCGTATTGAGTGCAGGGCACTTGGTAGAGTACAGTATGACAGAGGTGATACACATGTTCAGCTATCAAAGACCAATCTCAGAAGCAGGTCTTCAAGGATCAGCACTTAAAAGGCTTAGCAGTAATTATCCTCAAATAGAAAACCTACAGACATGGTACAGTGCTCTGCACACAGTAAGCGCTCAATCAATCAATCAATCGTATTTATTGAGCACTTACTGTGTGCAGAGCACTGTACTAAGCGCTTGGGAAGTACAAGTTGGCAACATATAGAGACAGTCCCTACCCAACAGTGGGCTCACAGTCTAGAAGGGGGAGACAGAGAACAAAACCAAACATATTAACAAAATAAAATAAATAGAATAGATATGTACAAGTAAAATAAATAGAGTAATAAATATGTACAAACATATATACAGCATCTAGAGACGGTCCCTACCCAACAGCGGACTCACAGTCTAGAAGGGGGAGACAGACAACCAAACAAAACATATTAACCAAACAAAACAAATAAATACGATTGAATGATTGAATAAATGACTGGAGAAAAAGATAAACATCCCTGTCCCTTCCTAACCTGAAAACAAGGTTTGAGCCTTCTCCAGCAGTTCCACTGGAGCAGGGCATGGACTATATTTATTATATAGGGGTCTGAGTTCAAGTTCAGTACTTTGCACACAGTAAGCACTCAGTAACCACCATTGATTGATTGATTCTCTCCTCCTTCTTCTATTGCATCACCACTTACAATACTGATCAACCAGAAAGGGCCACACTGGCTCTGGGGGGTTTCAGAGCCCTGACACTATCTCATCCACCAGGCTGTCTGTCTAGGGGAGGCCAGGGAGAAAAAAACATTCCCAGTTCACTCCCATTTTGCTCTGTGCCTAAAGCAAGAGGTAGCTCTGTCCCTGTTTTGTAGCCCATTGGGAGAGAGACCGTAAAGGGACCTCAGCAGACAATAAACCAAGGAAGGGTTTATAGAGGAGGTGAATTTTTAACAGGTTTGAAGAAGCAAAGGGATAGGATTTAGTGATGACAGAAGAAGCACTTCAACTTTAGGGTGGGAGTCTAGAAGAATGTCATTTGCAATAGCAAAGAGGCTAGAGTCGCATGAACAGCTCCTTTAAAGAGCAACACCGTATCTTTTTCTTTTATGGTACTCTCCCAAGCGCCTAGCATAAACTGACGATTTAACTTGACCTAGGTTGTCTTTCTCTAGTCGATTCCTAAGAGAGTCCCAAGAATAAAGTCAATAAAAGTGAAAGATTTTTTTACCAACTCCAGTCCTCAAAATGAGCCTTACCTAGAAGAAATCTCTGGCCTTCCTGAGGTGAAGAACAAATTCTCAGCTAGTCACCCTGGCCAACAGATCTAATGTGGCTAAGAATACTCATAACAGACTAGACATACCCTACTGTGCTTCATCCAAGATTAAAAAAAAAATCCCCTTTATGTCCCCCTCAAATCAGCCTATTAATGAATGACTCTGCAGTATTATTTTTAATTAACTGATAAGCAGAAGGCAGCTGGCTGGTTGCTAGCAGGATTAGTAGATGGCCAGCTTTAGCAGCAATGGGATTCTTCAAGAAACGTTAATCACTCGGAAGGAAAATAATTTCTCTTTACTTTCAAGTACGCTTTTTTTGGTTTTGTTTTGTTTTTTGCGGGGCGGGGGCAAAAAACCTCATTAAACCTGTAATCTTAGCTGTCTTTGCCTGAAAAGTTTTGGGAGACCACCCCTTCATCCGAAGAACCTGATCAGTAATTCAGTCTTCTCTTAAAGAGGATAAGAGATTAGAGGGAGGGATGCCCAAAGTCTGCCCATTTCCAGTTCCCAAAACATGGTATAAGCATGCCAGTGGAAATGACAACAGCATTTATTGGGCATACATAGCCTGCTGAGTTCTGGAGCACAATCTCTGAAAAATTATAGAAGTAGAGTATCCAATTTCTGTTCTTATAGGCTCACAACATTTTGGAGGTGCCTAGAGATATTTCTATACGTAATAATAATAATAATAATAATAATAATAATAATAATGATGGTATTAGTTAAGTGCTTACTAAGTGCCAAGTACTGTTCTAAGCACTGGACAAATCCATAGACAAGCTATTCAGCCGCACCAGGGCTACAAAGGAGAAAATTACAGACAGAAGCTGGGACATGAGCTGCCATGCTGCTTGGACTCCAGAATCCCTAGTGACCTGGTGTTGGGCAGCTTTCTGGGTGAAGGGGGTTGAAGGATTTTAAGTAGTGCACATTGGTTTCCATTAAATTGCTAATGACCATGGATAAGGGTCAGATAGGCAAGTACAATCGCTCACTTCAAATTTTTGCCTTTAATAAGCTTGAAACAAGTTTAAGACTTTCATCTTCTACACCTTCTCTATGATGTGAATTATTTTAACTGTTTTCAAATCATCTTTCCCCTAGCCTCTGTCTGAGATAATTGGTCAAAACACTATTTTTGCATAACCTAGGGGTTTGCAGGAATGCAACTATTGTGTTGTATCTAAGTACAAACCTATGTTCCACATGAATACCTTCAAGAGCAAAAAAGTAAAATCCCAGTTCTTCAGTTGTGTACTCAGGAAACCAAATTTCCAAGATTTGGCCTTATTTTACTTGATCACATATTTTCACCCACATACTTGATTAAAAACAACAACAACAACAACAAAACCCCACCTGTACCAGATTTTTGAGTTAAAGATGTTCCCATCCAAATTATAACGAAGTACAAGATTAGTAACATCTTCATATTTTGGGTGGTTTCTGCTTTTACTGTGCTCTGGAAAAAAACATAAGAAGGCAATTGCATGAGTTCATTTTTATAGCAGTGGCAGGCTAGTCTTGTTACACATACAATAAAATGGACTTGGGCAAGGTGGGTGGCTGTATAATATTCTTTTTATAAAATTCTTCCAAGAAGAAATACTTTAAACGGACATCACAGTACATATATTCAAGAGAGAGTTCCAGTGAACTGACGATTTAACTTGACCTAGGTTGTCTTTCTCTAGTCGATTCCTAAGAGAGTCCCAAGAATAAAGTCAATAAAAGTGAAAGATTTTTTTTTACCAACTCCAGTCCTCAAAATGAATATTGTAACAAGCATTTGCAGATCCTAAACATGTAGCAATGCATGAAATTATTCTATCCAACTCTGTTTCTGTTTGATATAGAAGTGGATGGACAACCACAGGAGGTTCTTGAGAAGTGGGGAGACATGGACTGAACTTTTCTTGGAAAAATGACCCGGGCATCAGAATGAAGTATGAACTGAAGCAGGGAGAGACAAGCTCAGTTGGTTAGAGCGTGGTGCTAATAACCCCAAGGTTGCGGGTTTGATCCCCATACGGGCCATCCGATTTTTAGCAGCTTAGACGGAGAGGAAAAGGGTGGATTTTAGTGATATTGTGAAGGTAGAACTGACAGAAATTGGTGATACACTGAATATGTGAAAATAGTTTTTTTGATGATGGTTGGGCAACCACTAGAGGTTTTTGAGGACTGGGGAGACATGGATATTTTTATAATTTTTTTAATTTCAGGAAAACCTCCAATGGCTACCAATCAATCTGCGCATCAGGCAGAAACTCCTCATCCTGGGCTTCAAGGCTGTCCATCACCTCGCCCCCTCCTACCTCACCTCCCTTCTCTCCTTCTACTGCCCAGCCCGCACCCTCCGCTCCTCCACCGCTAAGCTCCTCACCATTAGGCCTCGTTCTCGCCTGTCCCGCCATCGACCCCTGGCCCACGTCATCCCCCGGGCCTGGAATGCCCTCCCTCTGCCCATCCGCCAAGCTAGCTCTCTTCCTCCCTTCAAGGCCCTGCTGAGAGCTCACCTCCTCCAGGAGGCCTTCCCAGACTGAGCCCCTTCCTTCCTCTCCCCCTCGTCCCCCTCTCCATCCCCCCCATCTTACCTCCTTCCCTTCCCCACAGCACCTGTATATATGTATATATGGTTGTACATATTTATTACTCTATTTATTTACTTATTTATTCATTTATTTTACTTGTACATTTCTATCCTATTTATTTTATTTTGTTGGTATGTTTGGTTCTGTTCTCTGTCTCCCCCTTTTAGACTGTGAGCCCACTGTTGGATAGGGACTGTCTCTATGTGTTGCCAATTTGTACTTCCCAAGCGCTTAGTACAGTGCTCTGCACACAGTAAGCGCTCAATAAATACGATTGATTGATTGATTGAAAAATGATCTGAGCAGAGATCATTTTCACTGGTTAATGGATGCAAAAGAATGAATTATGTAGCTTGCTGGGGACCCAGGGGAATCAAGCCACCCAAACTTCCTTTCCGTTTCTCTTCTACTGCCTGCCCCCGATACCGATTCTTCTACCTAGTCAGTTTTCTTTGCTGAGTTACTAGACACCATAAGGAAGTTTGGTGGAGCGTTTCCAAGATATGGCCCTTGTCCGTACAACCGAAGCTATAATTCTATTTGTTCTGATAATTTTGACGCCTGGCTACATGTTTTGTTTTGTTGTCTGTCTCCCCCTTCTAGACTGTGAGCCCGTTGTTGGGTAGGGACCGTCTCTATGCGTTGCCGACTTGTACTTCCCAAGCGCTTAGTACAGTGCTCTGCACACAGAAAGCGCTCAATAAATACGATTGAATGAATGAACCGAAGAGTCTGATGGGAGAGACGGGATATACACACAAAGATCTTTAAGTCAAAAATCAACGAGAACATTTGAGGATATATTTCACTGATATACCCAAAGGCTGTTCAATTTTAGAAGTGACTGAAGCCAGATGAGGTTAACCAAGGAAGGGTTTATAGAGGAGGTGAATTTTTAACAAGTTTGAAGAAGCAAAGGGATAGGATTTAGTGACAAGAGAAGAAAGCACTTCAACTTTAGGGTGGGAGTCTAGAAGAACGTCATTTGCAATAGCAAAGAGGCTAGAGTCGCATGAACAGCTCCTTTAAAGAGCAACACCGTATCTTTTTCTTTTATGGTACTCTCCCAAGCGCCCAGCATAGTATTCTGCACACGGCAATCTCTCCAAAACTACATCCTGAAAGAATAGATAGTAAGCAGATTTGCTTGATTTTTTAAGGGTATTTGTTAAGCACTTACTGTGTGTCAGGCACTGTTCTAAGCTCTGAGGTAGAGTATTATTATTATTATTATCATGGTTCTTGTAAAGCATTTACTATGTTCCAGGCACTGTACTAAGCACTGGGATAGATATTAGTTGTGTCAGGCACTGTTCTAAGCTCTGAGGTAGAGTATTATTATTATTATTATCATGGTTCTTGTAAAGCATTTACTATGTTCCAGGCACTGTACTAAGCGCTGGGATAGATATTAGTTATGTCAAACACAGTCCCTATCCCACATGCGGCTCTCACTCTTAATAATAATAATAATGGTATTTGTTAAGCGCTTACTATGTGCCAAGCACTGTCCTAACTGCTGGGGTAGATAATCTTAATCCCCATTTTACAGATGAGGTACCTGAAGCACAGAGAAGTTAAGTGACTTGCCCAAAGTCACACAGCTGATAAATGGCAGAGCTGGGATTAGAACTCACCATCTCCAACTCCCAAACCCGTGCCCTTTCCACTAAGCCACGCTGCTTCTCCTTCTCTTAATCCCCATTTTACAGCTAATCAAGTGGGACACTGTCCATGTCCCACATGGGGTTCTCGGTCTTAAATTTCCATTTGACAGATGATATAACTGAGGCTCAGAGAAGTTAAGTGACTTGCCCAAGGTCACAAAGCAGACAAATGGTAGAGACGGCACTGGGACCCAGGTCCTCTGATGCCCAGGCTCTTTCTACTAGATCATGCTGCTTCTCTTGATTGAAACAGAGTGTCCAGGGGTTGAGGTTTAACAGGGAAATGCAAATCTCTGACATCCAGGGAGTAATTTATATTCTGGGTGTGGGGATGTCAGGAAGACAGAAAAAGAGCGGCATCTATGCCA
Source organism: Tachyglossus aculeatus (assembly GCF_015852505.1). Classification (NCBI taxonomy): domain Eukaryota; kingdom Metazoa; phylum Chordata; class Mammalia; order Monotremata; family Tachyglossidae; genus Tachyglossus; species Tachyglossus aculeatus. Next base: position 34,293,068 of record NC_052067.1, on the reverse strand, counting down.
AATACTTCCATAGGGAAGAGTGCTGGCTAGCAAATGGTGTTTTTTTTTTAATTAAAAGAGCTGGGTTACACAGTCATTATAAAGAAGAAGCACATTTCAAAACTGTTCACGCTGATCTCTCATTTCTTTTAATGGCTACGGGTCACCATAGAAGGAAACTAATAAATTTAATGCTGACGCTACCAGTAGCTTTTTGAAATTGAGGTAGAATTTTCATGATCCTGAAGTCAATCAAATTAATCAATAATATTTGTAGACCACCTACTGTAGGCAAATGTTGGGGGGAAAAACAATAGGATTAAAAGATATGATCCCTGCCCTCAAGGAATTTACAATCTTGCAAAATTCCTCCACTTCCTAAGGGGGTCCCCTCCTTTCCTTCAAGAAACTAAACTACACCATCATCATCATCAATCGTATTTATTGAGCGCTTACTGTGTACACCAGAATTACACAGTACCTACTGCCCACTAAAATCCTTTATTGACTAACCCACACTGCATACACCAACCACCACGTCCTTCCTGCATTTATGCATAAATATATAAAAATGGATACTACTTCTGCACTAGTGTTTTTAATTGGTTCCATGAACATGAAGTGTTAAGCAAAAGAGCATTAAAATAAATTTAGTTAATAATAATGGCATTTGTTAAGCGCTTACTATGTGCAAAGCACTGTTCTAAGCGCTGGGGAGGTTACAAGGTGATCAGGTTGTCCCACGCGGGGCTCACAGTCTTCGTCCCCATTTTACAGATGAGGTAACTGAGGCTCAGAGAAGTTAAGTGACTTGCCCAAGGTCACACAGGAGACATGTGGCGGAGCTGGGATTCGAACCCATGACCTCTGACTCCAAAGCCCATAAGCCACGCTGCTTCTCCAACATACAGTTCATAGCATGGGCCACAAAAATTATACCTATGAATAGTACTGGATATATAAATTACAAAATCAAATAGCAGTATCAAGATGAACTTTTTATAAAATATTTTTAATTTAATGATTTGCATGTACTTAAATTTCCAAAGGATTACCTTTAACATCCCATTCAGTAAAAAAGGCACCTTTTGCTAACATACTAGAGCTTTGCCGTTATTTAATGTTAAAAAAACACATCACCTAATCCTGCTATTCAAGTCAATCAGAATATTTTGAACACTGAGTGGAAGGGCTTAAACCAAGGTCAGCTTTACAGTGGAAGTAATTCAATAGCAAAGATACATAACAGCATTTTGGAAAGACATTTTGCATTCTTGATTCCCCCATTAGACTGTAAATTCCTAGAAAGCAGGAAATTCTGTCTTGTACTTCTCTTGTAATAGCGAGCAGCACCTCCCACGCAATGTGGTGCAAAACAGAACCTAAATAAATACTAACCACTGCCGAGATACACTTCCTTAATCACAAATCGCAGCAAGCCCCATCCCCGGGGCATCCTGGAATTTAGTTGCAGAAGTTGAGTGCAAAGACCTCATTTATTATCAAGAAACAGGTGGGGCTCTACCAGATGCATAACAGCATTTTGGAAAGACATTTTGCATTCTTGATTCCCCCATTAGACTGTAAGTTCCTAGAAAGCAGGAAATTCTGTCTTGTACTTCTCTTGCAATAGCGATCAGCACCTCCCACGCAATGTGCTGCAAAATAGAACCTAAATAAATTCTAACCACTGCCGAGATACACTTCTTTAATCTCAAATTGCAGCAGGCCCCATCCCCGGGGCATCCTGGAATTTAGTTGCAGAAGTTGAGTGCAAAGACCTCATTTATTATCAAGAAACAGGTGGGGCTCTTCCAGATAGACAACTAGACAATTACCTACAGTGCTCATATAATGAGGGACACCTCTTTCCCCTCTTTAATTCCTACTCCCTGCCTGTTGGTTCAAGTGCTTTCCTCATCCCCTCCATTTGTCTACTTGCCAAAATGGCTGTGAGCTGGCCCTGACAAGAGACTTAACTGGACCGTTAGAGCAATTTTGAATATTTCTCTTAACTTCTGTAGAGTAAGCGAAACTGCTAGCCAAGATCAACTGGCTTTCTCTCAAGGTTAGAAACCAGATCAAAACTGATCTAACCATCTGGCCTAGTGGGTGGGGTTGTCAACAGCTAGGAGGAATGAGATGGCCCTTCAATCCAGCTGTCTTTCCTTCTAAACCATCAGTGACCAAGCTGCTCTCCAGTAAGTTTCTCAGCGGCAGATAATCACGCCCCTGGGTATTCTTTACCTGAGAAGAGAAATTAATTCTTTTCAAGTCAAGGGTAAATTTCACAATCACTTTTAGACTGTGAGCCCACTGTTGGGTAGGGACTGTCTCTATATGTTGCCAACTTGTACTTCCCAAGCGCTTAGTACAGTGCTCTGCACACAGTAAGCACTCAATAAATACGATTGATTGATTGATAATCAGTTAAGGTCCCTGCCCCACCCCGCTGCAGTATGTGACCTGTCTTTGCTCTGTGTCCGCAGTGGCTGGGCTAGACACAGTCTCCGTGCTTCCTGGGACTGATCCACAGCCCAATCCAGCCATGCTTGGACTGAATTCTTGGAATGACCCCTCCCCGACGTCCTGCTTCTGGCCTGGAATGCCCTCCCTTCTCAAATCCAACCATTACTCTCTCCCTTCAAAGACTTACAGCAAGGCTCAGTGGAAAGAGCCCGGGCTTGGGAGTCAGAGCTCACGAGTTTGAATCCCGGCTCCGCCACTTGTCCGCTGTGTGACCTTGGACAAGCCACTTAACTTCTCTGTGCCTCAGTTACCTCATCGGTAAAATGGGGATTAAGACTGTGAGCCCCACCTGATCACCTTGTATCCCCCCAGCACTTAGAACAGTGCATCGCACATAGTAAGTGCTTAACAAATACTATCTTTTAGACTGTGAGACCACTGTTGGGTAGGGACTGTCTCTATATGTTGCCAATTTGTACTTCCCAAGTGCGTAGTACAGTGCTCTGCACACAGTAAGTGCTCAATAAATACGATTGATGATGATGATCATTATTATTATTATTATTACTACTACTGAGGGCACATCTCTTCCAAGAGGCCTTCCCCTTCCTCTTCTCCCACTCCCTTCTGAGTCGCCCTGACTCCCTTCTGCGTCCTCCCAGCCCCATAGCACTTATGAACATACCTGTAATTTATTTATATTAATGTCTGTCTCCTCCACTTTAGACTGTAAGCTCATTGTGGGCAGGAAATGTGCATTTATTGTTGCATTGTACTCTCCCAAGTGCTTAGTACAGGTTTGGCACACAGTAACCGCTCAAATATGATCGAATGAATGAATTCAGCCCTCCACAGGCCCCTGTGGAGGGCCACGGCATAGTGGCTGGAGAATTCCCAAATTGGGTGAACCCCACCCACAGAACTCACTTTATGGGGGCAATATGGTGTGGGTGTAGTTCACACCATATATGTGTGGAATATATGGAAAATCATCCTCTCGGCCCTCAGGAGTTGGCCAGGCTCACAAGACAGGTCCATGGAAGGCTCTATGGGATGGGGCACCTCTCCTCCAACTTCAGTCAAAGAGGAGGTTCCTCTGCTGGGGAAAAGGGGCCCTAAGGCGAAGAGCATTAAGGAATTCCCTAATTAAAATGAAAACTTCTTGACTCCTCATCTTTGAGACCATCCACCCTTTCTAAAGGCAAGTGGGGGGAGGGTTTTGTTTGCTGATGGCGCTCAGCACTCCTGTTCTAATACTAGGATATTTCATTTTTCCTAAGAGATGAGAGGCAAAGCTGCACTGCCTTGAAACTTGTCCTGAACTTCTTCATTTGAAGTATGAAAAATTTCACGTTAAAAGGATAAAAGTTACTTTTGAAAATACATACAAATCACTTTTAAACTTTGCCCCTAATAGTCACAGGGGTAAAAATAAAAAAAAGTTGGTATTTGCTAAGCGCTTACTGGGTGCCAAGCACTGTTCAAAGCGCTGGGGTAGATACAAGGTAATCAGGTTGTCCCACGTAGGGCTCACAGTCTTCATCCCCATTTTACAGGTGAGGGAACTGAGGCACAGAGAAGTGACTTGCCCAAAGTCACACAGCTGACAAGGGGCGGAGCCGGGATTAGAACCCATGACCCCTGACTCCCAAGCCTGTGCCCTTTCCACTGAGCCAGGCTGCTTTGTAACGAAGGTTGTTTACAGAGATTCAATAATTTATGATTATCTTTAAAGGCAATTTTGGCTCACTTTTCCCATAAAAGTTTGCCATAGAAGTATTCTCACAACTTGGCCTAAAGTTTTCTGAGTTTTGTAGTGAGAACTGAGAATGCAGGAGCATTTTTAAACGTCTTGGGAATTGCAGTTCTGGAAGATGCGATGTTTAGAGTACTCCCTAATAGGAGCTGCTCTTACTTCATGCAAATTGTATTACCATCATTTCCAAACTCATCTCCTTTGGAAAACAGAGAAGCTGGAAAAGAAGGCAGTTGAACTTCCAATTACCTCAAGTAAACCCCATCTGCTAGTAGCACTGAAGTTTCATACCAGTTAGGGAAAACAAATAGAGGGGCTAGATTTTAATCAGGAGAACTGTAAGTAATGTGAAAATGGCAATCCTTTGCCACTTCACTAGTGGGCAATTGTGCCTGAACAAAGCATGCAGCTTTGTTCATCTCATGAGATGACAATGGGGGTGACACCACTGCTTTGTCAAGAATATCTAAACATGGCAGTTTTTCTGACCACCTTAGAACTATGACCTTTTCATCATCATCATCATCAATCGTATTTATTGAGCGCTTACTATGTGCAGAGCACTGTACTAAGCGCTTGGGAAGTACAAATTGGCAACATATAGAGACAGTCCCTACCCAACAGTGGGCTCACAGTCTAAAAGGGGGAGACAGAGAACAAAACCAAACATACTAACAAAATAAAATAAAATAGACTAGATATGTACAAGTAAAATAATAAATAAATAGAGTAATAAATATGTACAAACGTATATACATATATACAGGTGCTGTGGGGAAGGGAAGGAGGCAAGATGAGGGGGACGAGGGGGAGAGGAAGGAAGGGGCTTAGTCTGGGAAGGCCTCCTGGTGGAGGTGAGCTCTCAGCAGGGCCTTGAAGGGAGGAAGAGAGCTCCTTTTCAAGGTCCCTTTGCTAACTCTAATGCTAACCTTCGCACTGTACCACAATCTCATCTGTCTGGGCACCGACTCCTCGTGCAAGTCCTGCCTTTGGCCTGGAATGCCCTTCCTCCTCAAATCCGACAAACTACTTTCTCCCCCTCCAAAGCCTTATTGGAGGCCCATCTCCTCCAAGAGGCCTTCCCTGACTAAGCCCTCCTTTCCTCTTCTCCCACTCCCTCCTGTGTCGCTCTGACTTGCTCCCTTTATTCATCCCTGCCCCACAGCACTTATTTACACATCTGAAATTTATTTATATTAATGCCCATCTTCCCCTCTAGACTGTAAGCTCATTGTGGGCAGGGAATGTGTTTCTTATGTTGTACTCTCCCAAGCGCTTTGTACACTGCTCTGCACATAGTAAGAGCTCAATAAATACGATCGAATGAATGACTTTTCATTCTCTGTTCAGCATGTAAGAGGCACGATGAACACTTAAGGTCTCAAGTCTTCAACGCATGACAGGATGTCATTGATGGCTTGAGATCCCACTAAAAGTCAAAACTGTCAATGCATCATCATCATCATCATCAATCGTATTTATTGAGCGCTTACTATGTGCAAAGCACTGTACTAAGCGCTTGGGAAGTACAAATTGGCATATAAAGTACATATCAGTTATTTATGACCCGACAGCTGTAGAAGCAGTACTTCACTTAAACAAGGAGGAAAACAAAATTCGAAGGCATGGGATAGTCAGACTATGGCTGATCATGTTATGTTCTTAAATATATTGCCTCTTTTTCCCTGTAAGGTTTCTTTCCTCCACTCCAACATTTAATGAAGACATTACCACAGATGAATAAAAACGGCAGAGCCTCTGGGGCTGACGGCTGTTTAAATCTATAAGATCTATAAGCAGGAAGGAGATGGTATTAAGAGAATTCATTAAGCCCTCTGTGCAGAGCACTATATAGTACGCTACACACACTTAATCATTCTGGAGATTCAGTATACTCTTATGTACTTCCCAAGCGCTTAGTACAGTGCTCTGCACACAGTAAGCGCTCAATAAATACGATTGATGATGATGACTGACAATAAGTCTGAAGAAAATCAGTCATTTGCCGGCCTACATTTGGAAAATCCTAAACACAACAATGAGTTTCATTGGCAATGCAGATTTTAAAGCACTTATTGAATTATTCCCTTTACCTCCCATCATCCTCGTATACCTCCCATCACCACGATACTTAAGCATTAACTCTTAAATATAACCACTTTTATCTCATCCTCCTACCTGTAATTTTAGTGCCCGTCTCTCCTACTGGATTGTAAACCCCTTGAGGGCAGGGATCATATCTAATTCTATCGTACTCTCCTAAGCACTTAGTATGGAGTTCTGCAGAAAACTCGTGCTTGAGCGAAGACCAATTCAAGTTCTAGAGCAATTTCACTTATGAATTACACTCGATATTAAATGATACTATCAACTCACCGATTTTGTAGCAAGGATCCTAGTAATATAGCTCAGCTGGGCAGAACGTGTGAGGAGGTCAGATGACAGCAAGGTATCCAACCTGCTACTTTACAGTCATTTGAAAACGGGCACTTGCAAGCCAGGAGAAGAGGAAAAAAAAAATTAAAAGACAGAATTAAACCCAGTTTCAAGCACTGTGAACCCGAAGTAGGGCTGTTGCCAGACCACTGCAGCCGAGTGAGGAACCAGGTGGTCAGAGGAGAAGTTGTTGTTGAGGACTGTCAAGGCTGACCTTTGAGAGGACTGGGATACTAAGAGGAAAGCCTGAAAAAGAGATACACTATGTAATAATGATGATGATGATGCTGGCATTTATTAAGCGCTTACTATGTGCAAAGCACTATTCTAAGAGCTGGGGAGGTTACAAGGTGATCAGGTTGTCCCACGGGGGGCTAACAGTCATAATCCCCATTTTACAGATGAGGTCACCGCAGCCCAGAGAAGTTAAGTGACTTGCCCGAAGTCACACAGCTGAAAATTGGCAGAGCTGGGATTTGAACCCATGACCTCCGACTCCAAAGCCTGGGCTCTTTCCATTGAGCCATGCTGCTTCTCACGCTGCTTAATAGGGTGGCGCAGTGATGCAGTCCATCCAACCACACTCACACACGGAAAGTATTTTGATGATGATGATGATAGTATTTGTTGAGCGCTTACTATGTGCCAAGTCCTGTTCATTCATTCAGTTGTATTTATTGAGCACTTACTGTGTGCAGAGCTCTGTACTAACTGTTCTAAGCGGTGGGGGGGGCCATACAAGGTAATGAGGTTGTCCCTCTTGGGGCTCAAAGTCGTAATCCCCATTTTACAGATGAGGTAACTGAGGCACAGGGAAGTTAAGTGACTTGCCCAAAGTTACACAGCTGACAAGTGGCGGAGCCGGGATTAAAACCCACGACCTCTGACTCCCAACCCCAGGCTGTTTCCACTGAGCCATCTTGCTGATGGTAGTCATCTCCAATCAATCAGTACTATTTCCTGAGCAACTGTATACGAAGCACGGTCCTGAGTTATTACGAAAATTTAATATAATACTAGGGTCTCTCTCTGACAGGAATTGACTATCTTGAAAATGAAAGTCAGCTTTTTACATGGTTTTGTGGGTGCTTAGATGTGGAGATGGAATACTCAAGAAATGCCATGGGATTTCAAAAATTCCATCATTTTCAGGAAGAGCTATGACAGAGAAAACTGCGGAACAAATCATGGAATCTCCTTGCTCTCCATTGTTGAAATGATCCTGGCCGGAGTCCTCCTTAATCAAATATTTAAAGCCACGTGCCCCCACAGTTTCAATACGCTTCAGCCCACAGAGGACGTGATCTTGTGTTGCACTCAACTTACGGAAGACATTCATTCATTCATTCATTCAATCGTATTTATTGAGCGCTTACTGTGTGCAGAGCACTGTACTAAGCGCTTGGGAGGTACAAGCCGGCAACACATAAAGACGGTCCCTACCCAACAACGGGTTCACAGTCTAGAAGGGGGAGACAGACAACAAAACAAAACATGTAGACAGGTGTCAAAGTCGTCAGAACAGATAGAATTCAAGCTCTATGCACATTATTAACAAAACAGAATAGTAAATACGTACAAGTAAAATAAATAGCGTAATAAATCTGTACGTATATATACGTACAGATTTATTACGCTATTTATTTTACTATATTTTTTATTTTATATCTATCTGTCTATATATGTAGATAGATAGATAGATAGATAGATAGATAGATAGATATAGATAGATAGATAGATATAAGTGCTGTGGGGAGGGGAAGGAGGCACGGTGGGGGGATGGTGAGGAGGAGAGGGAAAAGGGGGCTCAGTTAATGCCTGCATTTTCAGCTCTCCACCCTCTATGCAACTTACTCACTGAACCTCATTCCGTCCGGCACTGACATCCATCTCACACCAAAACACTTCCCACGGTTCAGTTTCTCAGAAGAGGATACGGTGACCCAAACTTCCCTGCCTCTTCCTTGACAAAGCATCTCCCACCTCTCTTCCCCAAAAGCGACTGCCAACACGGATATTAACTGTTGGCTGACTTCTCCATCCGAAGGAGCCATTTAACGGCGGCAGAAAGTGCCCCACCTTTTATGGCCGGAGGACTGTCTCGCTGAACTCTTAGGACAGTGGCAAGAACCCTGAGGAAGCCAACTGTTGGAAGGCTCGGAAAGATACGCTTTTGTACTTCCCAAGCGCTTAGTACAGTGCTCTGCACATAGTAAGCGCTCAATAAATACGATTGATGATGATGATGATGATGATACCCTTCTCCCTTCTGCACCTCCGCTTGTTGGTTCCCCGGTAGCTAGCTGCCAGGGAGCTTCACACACTCCTCCCACTGGATTCAAGTTCTCCTTATCAGGTCAATCAATCAATCAATCAATCGTATTTATTGAGCGCTTACTATGTGCAGAGCACTGTACTAAGCGCTTGGGAAGTACAAATTGGCAACATGTAGAGACAGTCCCTACCCAACATCAAGCTAAACCCAGGAGGTATGCTATCTCAGTACAGAATGCAAACCGTGGCTTGAGTTTATGACTAATTCTTGAGAGACTAAAATGAATTTTAAATGAATAAAAAGCGATAAGACATGCAGCACGTATCGAGACTTTTGATTTGGGGAGCCTTCATAGCGGCATTTAATACCGTCAATCGACTTGGAATCTGCCAACTATCAAAACAGTTCGGTTGCTCCGAGCTTATCAAGGTCTTAAGACTGTTGCACAATTACGTGACTGATTGCAGCAGAATTGGAGTTTCTTGTCCAGTCCTTCCTTTGAAATTCATCCAAGCAAAAAAGCCAGACTCTCTCATTTTAGTAGCCAAGCTGGTACAGTGGATCCTACCTCCAATCCCTGCCGTGGCAAACGTTTGCCAGCGGGCTCTTCCACTGCCGGATTTGGGTACCTCCTTCTGGAATTTTTCCTTTCTAGATGGAGATCCTCCCTGCACCGATGAGGGTGGTGTGGGAAAAGAGGGATTTTTTCCTTGCTGGGGCCGGTTACAGCCCAGTTCTCTTGGCATCTTTTGGGGCCTCAGTGGCCAGTGTCTTTATGGTAATACTGTAGAGCATAAACATGAATTAGTAAAGTAGTTTTGACTTTTAGAGTTTAGGGAGATTGAAGAGGATGGAGCAGTGTCCCCAGGACAATCTATATCCCTGAGAACGTCATATTCAGTCCGTGAGAGGCTGCACGGTGCCGAGTTAGGCTAGAAGAGACGAGCTGCGGAAATCCATTCAAAAAAAGACCTGAATGTGGACATTCAGTCGCATTTATTGAGTGCTTACTGTGTGCAGAGCACTAAGCGCTTGGGAAGTACAAGCTGGCAACATCTAAAGACGGTCCCTACCCAACAGTGGGCTCACAGTCTAGAAGGGGAAGACAGACAACAAAACATATTAACGAAATAAAGTAAGTAGAATAAATATGTACAAGTAAAATAAACAGCCTCAATATCAATAGAGTTATAGATATGTACACCTCAAAACAAGTAAACAGGGAATAATAATAAATAAATAGAATTACAGATATGTACATATATACACAACTGCTATTAATAATAATAACAATGATGGCATTTGTTAAGCGCTCACTATGTGCAAAGCACCATTCTATGCACTGGGGAGGTTACAAGGACAGAGGGGTGGAGAGTTGGCCTTACATACACACCCCCACAAGAGGTCCTGAGTTCTAATCCCGGCTCCGCCACTTGTCAGCTGTGTGACTTTGGGCAAGTCGCTTAACTGCTCTGTGCCTCCGTTACCTTACCTGTAAAATGGGGATTAAGACTGTGAGCGGACCACCCGATTACCTTGTATCCCCCCAGCGCTTAGAACAGTGCTTTGCACATAGTAAGCACTTAACAAATGCCATCATTATTATTATATTATTATCATTTATGTACACATCTTCATATTCTATTATTTCATCCTAACTATAATTTATTTTAATGTCCACTGCTAGATTTTAAGTGCCTTAAAATCCTTAAAAGCCCGGACTCCTTCCACTGAGCCACGCTGCTTCTGATGCTCAATTAAGCATATTAAGCAATTGTACATATTTGTTACTCTATTTACTTATTTATTTTACTTGTACATATCTATTCTATTTATTTTATTTTGTTAGTATGTTTGGTTTTGTTCTCTGTCTCCCCCTTTTAGACTGTGAGCCCACTGTTGGGTAGGGACTGTCTCTATATGTTGCCAACTTGGACTTCCCAAGCGCTTAGTACAGTGCTCTGCCCACAGTAAGCGCTCAATAAATACGATTGATGATGAATTAAGCAACCCAGATAAAACTACGACAAACCTGTTTCAAATACAGTCTTTTCTTTACACAAGATCAAAACTTGACTGGTGAGGGCAGGGATCATGTCTACTAATCGTTATCGAACTGTCCTGTATACTGTAAGCTCCTTGTGGGCAGGGATCACAATTTTCCAACTCTATTGTATTTTCCTAAGCAGTTAGTACAGTCCTCTGTGCACAGGAAGCATTCAAATATGATTGACTGATGTATTCCTTTTTTGAAAGAGTTTCTACCTAACAATAATAATAATGATAATTTTAAGCATTAATCAGTATGCTTTATCTGAGGAGCATATAAACAGACAAATAATTCAATTTATCCATGTAAATTCCTTAACCAGGGGGTGCAGTGTGCAGAGCTCATCCTTGAAGTTTTTGTTTTCTTCTTAGACCGGTGGTGGTGTTTTCCTCAGGTGGTCAAAACAGGGTGTTGGACAAAGCATCCTCTGCTAGCAGGTAGGGAAGAGGAGCGTGAACCAGCTAACGCAGTGCCTCTGAATGATAATAATAATAATAATAATAATAATAATAATAATAATAATAATAATAATAACAATAATAATGATAATAATGACATTTATTAAGCGCTTACAGTGCCAAGCACTGTTCTAAGCACCGGGGGCAGGATACAAGGTAATCAGGTTGTTCCACATGGGGCTCACAGTCTTGATCTCCACAAGGCACAGAGAAGTTAAGTGACTTGCCCAAAGTCACACAGCTGACAAGTGGCGGAGTCGGGATTAGAACCCATGACCTCTGATTCCCAAGCCCGGGCTCTTTCCACTGAGCCACGCTGCTTCAGCCCACTGTTGGGTAGGGACTGTCTCTATATGTTGCCAACTTGTACTTCCCAAGTGCTTAGTACAGTGCTCTGCGCACAGTAAGCGCTCAATAAATACGATTGATTGATTGATTCTGATGCTCAATTAAGCAACCCAGATAAAACTATGACAAACCTGTTTCAAATACCCTCTTTTCTTTACACAAGATCAAAACTTGACTGGTGAGGGCAGGGAATGTGTCTACCCACTCACTCTGTTGTAGTCTCCCAAGCGCTTAGGACAGTGCTCTGCGCACTGTAAGCGCTCAATAAATACAATTGATTGATTGATTGATTCTGATGCTCAATTAAGCAACCCAGATAAAACTATGACAAACCTGTTTCAAATACAGCCTTTTCTTTACACAAGATCAAAACTTGACTGGTGAGGGCAGGGAATGTGTCTACCCACTCACTCTGTTGTAGTCTCCCAAGTGCTTAGGACAGTGCTCTGCGCACAGTAAGCGCTCAATAAATACAATTGATTGATTGATTGATTCTGATGCTCAATTAAGCAACCCAGATAAAACTATGACAAACCTGTTTCAAATACAGCCTTTTCTTTACACAAGATCAAAACTTGACTGGTGAGGGCAGGGAATGTGTCTACCCACTCACTCTGTTGTAGTCTCCCAAGCGCTTAGTACAGTGCTCTGCATATAGGAAGTACTCAAGTACGACTGATTGAAATCTCCAGGGTTATCATCAAGCTAGAAGTGTCTTTTATTAAGGGTCTATGAAAAATGATTAGGCAAGCTCTTGGGAAGCAGCGTGGCTCAGTGGAAAGAGCCCGAGCTTTGGAGTCAGAGGTCATGGGTTCAAATCCCGGCTCCGTCACTTGTCAGCTGTGTGACTTTGGGCAAGTCACTTCACTTCTCTGGGCCTCAGTTCCCTCATCTGTAAAATGGGGATTAAGACTGTGAGCCCCCGTGGGACAACCTGATCACCTTGTAACCTCCTCAGTGCTTAGAACAGTGCTTTGCACATAGTAAGCGCTTAATAAATGCCATCAAAAAAAAAGCTCTTAATAAGTCATCTTTTTCTGGTTAATGAACAGTCCTGAACAGTCAAGCACAAAGAACATGAATATTGTATTCTCCCAAGTGCCTGGTAGAGTGCTCTGCACTCTAGAAGCACGAACCAAATATCATTGAAGAATTGGCTTTACTAATTTGTAAATGCCATCATTCATTCATTCATTCAGTCGTATTTATTGAGTGCTTACTGTGTGCACAGCACTGTACTAAGCGCTTGGGAAGTCCAAGTTGGCAACATATAGAGACGGTCCCTACCCAACAGCGGGCTCACAGTCTAGAAGGGGGAGACAGACAACAAAACATATTAACAAAATAAAATAAATAGAATAAATATGTACAAGTAAAATAAATACAGTAATAAATCTGTACCAACATCTACACCAGTGCTGTGGGGAGGGGAAGGAGGTAGGGCAGGGGGGATGGGGAGAGGAAGGAGGGGGCTGAGTGTGGGAAGGCCTCCAGCGTGGCTCAGTGGGAAGAGCACGGGCTTTGGAGTCAGAGGTCATGGGTTCGAATCCCAGCTCTGCCACATGTCTGCTGTGTGACCTTGGGCAAGTCACTTCATCATCATCATCAATTGTATTTATTGAGCGCTTACTGTGTGCAGAGCACTGTACTAAGCGCTTGGGAAGTACAAATTGGCAACAAATAGAGACAGTCCCTACCCAACAGTGGGCTCACAGTCTAAAAGGGGGAGACAGAGAACAAAACCAAACATACTAACAAAATAAAATGAATAGATATGTACAAGTAAAATAAATAAATAGAGTAATAAATATGTACAAACATATATACATATATACAGGTGCTGTGGGGAAGGGAAGGAGGTAAGATGGGGGGATGGAGAGGGGGACGAGGGGGAGAGGAAGGAAGGGGCTCAGTCTGGGAAGGCCTCCTGGAGGAGGTGAGCTCTCAGCAGGGCCTTGAAGGGAGGAAGAGAGCGAGCTTGGCGGGTGGGCAGAGGGAGGGCATTCCAGGGCGGGGGGATGATGTTGAGCGCTTACTGTGTGCAGAGCACTGTACTAAGTACTTTGGAAGTACAAGTGGGCAACATCTAGTATATATATATGTGTTTGTACATATTTATTACTCTATTAATTTATTTATTTTATTTGTACATATCTATTCTATTTATTTTATTTTGTTAGTATGTTTGGTTTTGTTCTCTGTCTCCCCCTTTTAGACTGTGAGCCCACTGTTGGGTAGGGACCGTCTCTATATGTTGCCAATTTGTACTTCCCAAGCGCTTAGTACAGTGCTCTGCACATAGTAAGCGCTCAAGAAATACGATTGATGATGATGATGATGATCTAGAGACGGTCCCTACCCAACAGCGGGCTCACAGTCTAGAAGGGGGAGACGGACCACAAAACAAAACATGCAGACGGGTGTCAAGGTCGTCAGAACAAATAGAAGTATAGCTATATGCACATCATTAACAAAATAAATAGAATAGTAAATATGTATAAGTAAAATAAAGGGAGTAATAAATCTGTACAAGTATATATACACACACAAGTGCTGTGGGGAGGGGAAGGAGGTAGGGCGGGGGGGATGGGGAGGAGGAGAGGAAAAGGGGGGCTCAGTCTGGGAAGGCATCTTGGAGGAGGTGAGCGCTCAGTAGGGCTTTGATCGGCAGATAGTTTAACTCTTTTTAGCAAATACCCAGCATAAAGTCTGTTGATGCAGTTCCACAATTTCCCCGGTTCATACTGTGTCCAAATTAAACATACCTCCTTCTGACAGAGGGCTCAAAACTAACTGCCTTGCTAACCCTCACATTTTCTTTTACCTGACAATGCCCCCACTTTTGAGCTGAAACAATGAAGGGAGTCGCTTCTACAGACTAACCTACCGATCCCGAAGCGGGTGGAGGAGGGCACCCCCGTTCAAATAATCTGTTTTAATAATAATAACGATGGCGTTGGTTTAATCAATCAATCAGTCGTATTTATTGAGCGCTTACTATGTGCAGAGCACTGTACTAAGCGCTTGGGAAGTACAAATTGGCAACATATAGAGACAGTCTGATGTCTGACAGTCTGACAGTCAGATGGAGAGGGTTTAAGCGTTTGCAATGTGCCAAGCGTGGCTCAATGGGAAGAGCCCGGGCTTTGGAGTCCGAGGTCGTGGGTTCGAATCCTGGCTCCGCCACAAGTCTGCTGTGTGACCTTGGACAAGTCACTTCACTTCTCTGAGCCTCAGTTACCTCATCTGTAAAAATGGGGATTAAGACTGTGAGCCCCACGTGGGACAACTTGATCACCATCATCATCAATCGTATTTATTGAGCGCTTACTGTGTGCAGAGCACTGTACTAAGCGCTTGGGAAGTACAAATTGGCAACATATAGAGAAAGTCCCTACCCAACAGTGGGCTCACAGTCTAAAAGGGGGAGACAGAGAACAAAACCAAACATACTAACAAAATAAAATAGAGTAGATATGTACAAGAAAAATAAATAAATAAATAAATAAAACTTGATCACATTGTATCCCCCCCAGCTCTTAGAACAGTGCTTTGCACATAGTAAGCGCTTAACAAATGCCATCATCATCATCACTGGGGGCAGATACAAGGTAAAAAGGTTGTCCCCAGTGATGATGATGATGTCCCAAGTGGGGCTCACGGTCTTAATCCCCATTTTAAAGACGAGGTAACTGAGGCACAGCGAAGTTATGTGCCTTGCCCAAAGGCACACAGCTGGCAAGTGGCAGAGCTGGGATTAGAACCCACGACCTCGGACTCCCAAGCCCGGGCTCTTTCCACTAAGCCAGACTGCTTCTGCAAACTGAGATTCATTCAATCGTATTTACTGAGCGCTTACTGTGTGCAAAAAAGTCCCGCTCCTTTTCCATTCAATCACCTCGAACACCTCGAACCCACCCGACGGAAAGGCTAGTCATGGTGGGCCAGGCGTGGGGCTCCTTATAACAATAACAATAATAATAATAATAATAATAATAATAATAATAATAATAATGATAATAATGGTGTTGGTATTTGTTGAGCACTTACTATGTGCCAAGCACTGTTCTAAGCACTGGGGTAGATACAAGGCCATCAGGTTGACCCACATGGGGCTCACAGTCTTAATCCCCATTTTCCAGATGAGGGAACTGAGGCCCAGAGAAGTTAAGTGGCTTGCCCACAGTCACACAGCAGACAAGCAGCAGAGCTGGATTAGAACCCATTACCTCTGACTCCCAAGCCCGGGTTCTTTCCACTATAAGCCACGCTGCTTCCTTGCTCAGCACCCCCACGGCAGGACTGCAGGGGTAGGGATGGTCTCTGTCTGTGGCCGAATTGTAATAATAATAATAATAATAATAATAATAATGGTATTTGTTAACCCCTTATTTTTGCCAAGCACTGTTTTAAGCGCTTACAAGGTAATCGGGTTGTCCCACATGGGGCTCAAAGCCTTAATCCCCATTTTCCAAATGAGGTCACTGAGGCCCAGAGAAGTCAGGTGACTGACCTAAAGTCATCCAGCAGACAGTTGGCGGAGCAAGATTAGAACCCACGACCTCTGACTTCCAAGCCCGGGCTCATTCTTCTATAAGCCACGCTGCTTCCCTGCGCAGCACCCCCGCGGCAGGACCGCAGGGGTAGGGATGGTCTCTATCCGTAGCCAAATTGTACTTTAATAATAATAATAATAATAATAATAATAATAATGGCATTTGTTAAGCGCTTACTATGTGCAAAGCACTGTTCTAAGCGCTGGGGGGATACAATGTGATCAAGTTGTCCCACGCGGGGCTCACAGTCTTAATCCCCATTTTTACAGATGAGGGAACTGAGGCTCAGAAAAGTTAAGTGACTTGCCCAAGGTCACACAGCAGACTTGTGGTGGAGCCGGGATTCGAACCCACGACCTCTGACTCCAAAGCCCGTGCTCTTTCCACTGAGACACGCTGCTTCCGAGCACTTAGGACAGTGCTCTGCACTCCGTAAGCGCTCACTAAATATGAATGTGACTGGGAGCCCACTGTGGGGTAGGGACCATCTCTATAATAATAATAATAATAATAATAATAATAATAATAATAATAGTGGCATTTGTTCATTCATTCAGTCGTATTTATTGAGCGCTTACTGTGTGCAGAGCACTGTACTAAGCACTTGATGATGGTATTTGTTAAACGCTATGTGCAAAGCACTGTTCTAAGCGCTGGGGAGGTAACAAGGTGATGAGGTTGTCCCACGGGGGGCTCACAGTCTTAATAATAATAATAATAATAATTGCCATTTGTTAAGCGCTTACTATGTGCAAAGCACTGTTCTAAGCGCTGGGGAGAATATAGGGTGATCAGGTTGTCCCACGGGGGGCTCACAGTCTTCATCGCCATTTTACAGATGAGGTAACTGAGGCCCAGAGAAGTGAAGTGACTTGCCCAAGATCACACAGCAGACATGTGGCAGAGCCGGGATTCGAACCCATGACCTCTAACCCCAAAGCCCGGGATCTTTCCACTGAGCCACGGGGCTTCTCTCATTAATCCCCATGACTCAGAGTCTTAATCCCCATTTTACAGATGAGGTACCTGAGGCCCAGAGAAGTGAAGTGACTTGCCCAAAGTCACACAGCTGACAAGTGGTGGGGTCGGGATTTGAACTCCAAAGCCCGGGCTCTTTGCACTGAGCCAAGCTGCTTCTCGTCTGTTGCCGACTTGTCCTTCCCAAGCGCTTAGGACAGTGCTCTGCACACAGTAAGCGCTCAATAAAGCAGCGTGGCTCAGTGGAAAGAGCCCGGGCTTTGGAGTCAGAGGTCATGGGTTCGAATCCCGGCTCTGCCACATGTCTGCTGTGTGACCTTGGGCAAGTCACTTCACTTCTCTGAGCCTCAGTTCCCTCATCTGTCAAATGGGGATGAAGCCTGTGAGGCCCCACGTGGGACAACCTGGTCACCTTGTATCTACCCCAGCGCTTAGAACAGTGCTTGGCACATAGGAAGCGCTTAACAAATATAATTATTATTGTTATTAACAATCCCGGCTCCACCACTTGTCCGCTGTGTGACCTTGGGGAAGCCGCTTAACCTCTCTGTGCCTCAGTTACCTTATTTGCAAAATGGGGATTGAGACTGTGAGCCCCACGTGGGACAACCTGGTCACCTTGTATCTACCCCAGCGCTTAGAACAGTGCTTGGCACATAGGAAGCGCTTAACAAATATAATTATTATTGTTATTAATAATCCCGGCTCCACCACTTGTCCGCTGTGTGACCTTGGGGAAGCTGCTTAACTTCTCTGTGCCTCAGTTACCTCATTCGCAAAATGGGGATTAAGACTGTGAGCCCCACGTGGGACAACCTGATCACCTTGTATCTACCCCAGCGCTTAGAACAGTGCTTGGCACATAGGAAGTGCTTAACAAATATAATTATGATTGTTATTAACAATCCCGGCTCCGCCACTTGTCTGCTGTGTGACCTTGGGGAAGCCGCTTAACCTCTCTGTGCCTCAGTTACCTCATTTGCAAAATGGGGATTAAGATTGTGAGCCCCACGTGGGACAACCTGATCACCTTGTATCTACCCCAGCGCTTAGAACAGTGCTTGGCACATAGGAAGCGCTTAACAAATATAATTATTATTTTATTAATAATCCCGGCTCCGCCACTTGTCCGCTGTGTGACCTTGGGGAAGCCGCTTAACCTCTCTGTGCCTCAGTTACCTCATTTGCAAAATGGGGATTAAGACTGTGAGCCCAACATGGGACAACCTGATCACCTTGTATCTACCCCAGCGCTTAGAACAGTGCTTGGCACATAGGAAGCGCTTAACAAATATAATTATTATTTTATTAATAATCCCAGCTCCGCCACTTGTCCGCTGTGTGACCTTGGGGAAGCCGCTTAACCTCTCTGTGCCTCAGTTACCTCATTTGCAAAATGGGGATTAAGACTGTGAGCCCAACATGGGACAACCTGATCACCTTGTATCCCCCCCAGCGCTTAGAACAGTGCTCTGCACATAGTAAGCGCTTAACAAATGCCATCATTATTATTATTATTATTAAAGAGCCCGTTTGTGGGGTAGGGACCGTCTCCAGCTGTTGCCCATTTGGACTCCCCAAGCGCTTAGTCCAGGGCTCTGCACACAGCGCTCTAGCAATACGAATGAATGAATGAACGAATGGAGAAGCAGCGTGGCTCAGTGGCAGGATTCCGAGGTCGTGGGATCGAATCCCACTCCTTCACTTGTCAGCTGGGTGACCTTGGGCCGGTCACTTCCCTTCTCTGAGCCTCAGTTCCCTCATCTGTCAAATGGGGATGAAGCCTGTGAGCCCCCACGTGGGACAACCTGGTCACCTTGTATCTACCCCAGCGCTTAGAACAGTGCTTGGCACATAGGAAGCGCTTAACAAATATGATTATTATTGTTATTAATAATCCCGGCTCCGCCACTTGTCCGCTGTGTGACCTTGGGGAAGCCGCTTAACATCTCTGTGCCTCAGTTACCTCATTTGCAAAATGGGGATTAAGACTGTGAGCCCCACGTGGGACAACCTGATCACCTTGTATCTACCCCAGCGCTTAGAACAGTGCTTGGAACATAGTAAGCGCTTAACAAATACCATTATTATTATTATAATGAGTGAATGAATGAATGAATGGATGGATGAGCCCGTGAGCCCGCTGTGGGGTAGGGACCGTCTGTATATGTTGCCGACTTGTACTTCCCAGGCGCTTAGTACAGTGCTCTGCACACAGTAAGCGCTCAATAAATACGACTGAATGAATGGATGTTGCCGAATTGTACTTTCCAAGCGCTTAGTACAGTGCTCTGCACTCAATAAACGCGCAATAAATACGATTGAATGAATGAGTGAATGGATGTTGCCGAAATGTACTTTCCAAGCGCTTAGTACAGTGCTCTGCGCACAGTAAGCGCTCAGTAAATACGATTGAATGAATGAGTGAATGGATGGATGGATGTTGCCGAATTGTACTGCCCAAGCGCTTAGTACAGTGCTCTGCACACAGTAAGCGCTCAATACAGTGCTCTGCACACAGTAAGCGCTCAGTAAATCCGATTGAATGAGTGAGTGAATGGATGGATGTTGCCGAGTTGTACTTCCCAAGCGCTTAGTACAGTGCTGCACACAGGAAGCGCTCAGTAAATACGATTGATGATGATGACAAGTTGGCAACATATAGAGACGGTCCCTACCAAACAGGGGGCTCACAGTCTAGAAGGGGGAGACAGAGAACAAAACCAAACATACTAACAAAATAAAATAAATAGAATAGATATGTATAAGATAAATAAATAGAGTAATAAATATGTGCAAACATATATCCATATATACAGGTGCTGTGGGGAAGGGAAGGAGGTAAGATGGGGGGATGGAGAGGGGCACAAGGTGCTCTGCACTCAGTAAGCGCTCAGTCCAGTGCTCTGCACACAGTAAGCGCCCAATAAATCCGCCTGAATGAGTGAACGGATGGATGGATGGATGTTGCCGAATGGTCCTTCCCAAGCGCTTAGTCCAGTGCTCTGCACTCAGTAAGCGCTCAGTACAGTGCTCTGCACAGTCAGCGCTCAATAAATCCGATTGAATGAATGAGTGAATGATGGATGTTGCCGAATTATACTTCCCAAGCGCTTAGTCCAGTGCTCTGCACACAGTCAGCGCTCAGTACAGTGCTCTGCACACAGTGAGCGCCCAATAAATCCGACTGAATGAGTGAACGGATGGATGGATGTTGCCGAATGGTCCTTCCCAAGCGCTTAGTCCAGTGCTCTGCACACAGTCAGCGCTCAGTCCAGTGCTCTGCACACAGTAAGCGCCCAATAAATCCGACTGAATGAGTGAACGGATGGGTGGATGTTGCCGAATGGTCCTTCCCAAGCGCTTAGTCCAGTGCTCTGCACACAGTCAGCGCTCAGTACAGTGCTCTGCACATAGTCAGCGCCCAATAAATCCGACTGAATGAGTGAACGGATGGATGGATGTTGCCGAATTGTACTTTCCAAGCGCTTAGTCCAATCAATCAATCGTATTTATTGAGCGCTTACTGTGTGCAGAGCACTGTACTAAGCGCTTGGGAAGTCCAAGTTGGCAATATATAGAGACAGTCCCTACCCAACAGCGGGCTCACAGTATAGAAGGGGGAGACAACAAAACCAAACGTACTAACAAAATAAAATAAATAGAATAGATATGCACAAGATAAATAAATAAATAGAGCAATAAATATGTACAAACATATATACAAGTGCTGTGGGGAGGGGAAGGAGGTAAGATGGGGGGATGGAGAAGGGGACGAGGTGCTCTGCACTCAGTAAGCGCTCAGTCCAGTGCTCTGCACGCAGTCAGCGCCCAATAAATCCGACTGAATGAGTGAACGGATGGATGGATGTTGCCGAATTGTCCTTCCCAAGCGCTCAGTCCGGTGCTCTGCACACAGTCAGCGCTCAGTACAGTGCTCTGCACACAGTAAGCGCCCAATAAATCCGACTGAATGAGTGAACAGATGGATGGATGTTGCCGAATGGTCCTTCCCAAGCGCTTAGTCCGGTGCTCTGCACACAGTCAGCGCTCAGTACAGTGCTCTGCACACAGTCAGCGCTCAGTCCAGTGCTCTGCACACAGTCAGCGCCCAATAAATCCGACTGAATGAGTGAACAGATGGATGGATGTTGCCGAATGGTCCTTCCCAAGCGCTCAGTCCAGGGCTCTGCACTCAGTAAGCGCTCAGTACAGTGCTCTGCACACAGTAAGCGCCCAATAAATCCGACTGAATGAGTGAACGGATGGATGGATGTTGCCGAATGGTCCTTCCCAAGCGCTTAGTCCGGTGCTCTGCACACAGTCAGCGCTCAGTCCAGTGCTCTGCACACAGTCAGCGCCCAATAAATCCGACTGAATGAGTGAACAGATGGATGGATGTTGCCGAATGGTCCTTCCCAAGCGCTCAGTCCAGGGCTCTGCACTCAGTCAGCGCTCAGTACAGTGCTCTGCACACAGTGAGCGCCCAATAAATCCGACTGAATGAGTGAACGGATGGGTGGATGTTGCCGAATTGTACTTTCCAAGCGCTTAGTCCAATCAATCAATCGCATTTATTGAGCGCTTACTGTGTGCAGAGCACTGTACTAAACGCTTGGGAAGTACAAGTTGGCAATATATAGAGACAGTCCCTACTCAATAGCGGGTTCACAGTCTAGAAGGGGGAGACAGAGAACAAAACCAAACATACTAACAAAATAAAATAAATAGAATAGATATGTATAAGATAAATAAATAGAGTAATAAATATGTGCAAACATATACATATATACAGGTGCTGTGGGGAAGGGAAGGAGGTAAGATGGGGGGGATGGAGAGGGGGACGAGGTGCTCTGCACTCAGTAAGAGCTCAGTACAGTGCTCTGCACACAGTAAGCGCCCAATAAATCCGATTGAATGAATGAGTGAACGGATGGATGGATGTTGCTGAATGGTCCTTCCGAAGCGCTTAGTCCAGTGCGCTGCACACAGTAAGCGCTCAGTACAGTGCTCTGCACACAGTAAGCGCTCAATAAATCCAATTGAATGAATGAGTGAACGGATGGATGGATGCTGCCGAATGGTCCTTCCCAAGCGCTTAGTCCAGTGCTCTGCACACAGTCAGCGCTCAGTACAGTGCTCTGCACGCAGTAAGCGCCCAATAAATCCGACTGAATGAGTGAACGGATGGATGGATGTTGTCGAATGGTCCTTCCCAAGCGCTCAGTCCGGTGCTCTGCACACAGTAAGCGCTCAGTACAGTGCTCTGCACACAGTAAGCGCCCAATAAATCCGACTGAATGAGTGAACGGATGGATGGATGTTGCTGAGTGGTCCTTCCCAAGCGATCAGTCCAGTGCGCTGCACTCAGTAAGCGCTCAGTACAGTGTTCTGCATACAGTAAGCGCTAAGTTAATCCGATTGAATGAATGAGTGAATGGATGGATGGATGTTGCCGAATTGTACTTTCCAAGCGCTTAGTCCAATCAACCGTATTTACTGAGCGCTTACTGTGTGCAGACCACTGTACTAAGCGCTTGGGAAGTACAAGTTGGCAACATATAGAGACGGTCCCTACTCAATAGCGGGTTCACAGTCTAGAATGTATATATATTTGTACATATTTATTACTCTATTTATTTATTTATTTTACTTGTACATATCTATCCTATTTATTTTATTAGTATGTTTGGTTTTGTTCTGTCTCCCCCTTTTAGACTGTGAGCCCACTGTTGGGTAGGGACTGTCTCTATGTGTTGCCAATTTGTACTTCCCAAGCGCTTAGTACAGTGCTCTGCACATAGTAAGCGCTCAATAAATATGATTGATTGATTGATTGATAGAAGGGGGAGACAGACAACAAAACCAAACATACTAACAAAATAAAATAAATAGAATAGATATGTACAAGATAAATAAATAGAGTAATAAATATGTACAAACATATATACAAGTGCTGTGGGGAGGGGAAGGAGGTAAGATGGGGGGGATGGAGAAGGGGACGAGGTGCTCTGCACTCAGTAAGCGCTCAGTACAGTGCTCTGCACACAGTAAGCGCCCAATAAATCCGATTGAATGAATGAGTGAGCGGGTGGATGGATGTTGCTGAATGCTCCTTCCGAAGCGCTTAGTCCAGTGCTCTGCACACAGTAAGCGCTCAGTCCAGTGCTCTGCACACAGTAAGCGCTCAGTACAGTGCTCTGCACACAGTCAGCGCCCAATAAATCCGACTGAGTGAACGGATGGATGGATGCTGCCGAATGGTCCTTCCCAAGCGCTTAGTCCAGTGCTCTGCACTCAGTAAGCGCTCAGTCCAGTGCTCTGCACACAGTCAGCGCCCAATAAATCCGACTGAATGAGTGAACGGATGGGTGGATGCTGCCGAATGGTCCTTCCCAAGCGCTCAGTCCAGTGCTCTGCACTCAGTAAGCGCTCAGTCCAGTGCTCTGCACACAGTCAGAGCTCAATAAATCCGACTGAATATGGATGTTGCCAAATGGTCCTTCCCAAGCGCTTAGTCCAGTGCTCTGCACTCAGTAAGCGCTCAGTCCAGTGCTCTGCACACAGTAAGCGCTCAATAAATCCGACTGAATGAGTGAACGGATGGAGGGATGTTGCCGAATGGTCCTTCCCAAGCGCTCAGTCCAGTGCTGTGCACACAGTAAGCGCTCAGTACAGTGCTCTGCACACAGTGAGCGCCCAATAAATCCGACTGAATGAGTGAACGGATGGATGGATGTTGCCGAATGGTCCTTCCCAAGCGCTTAGTCTAGTGCTCTGCACACAGTAAGCGCTCAGTAAATACGATTGAATGAATGAGTGAATGGATGGATGGATGTTGCCAAACTGTACTTTCCAAGCGCTTAGTCCAATCAATCGTATTTATTGAGCGCTTAGGGTGTGCAGAGCACTGTACTAAGCGCTTGGGCAGGACAAGTCGGCAACATCTAGAGACGGTCCCTACCCTAAAACGGGCTCACAGTCTAGAAGGGGGAGACAGACAACAAAGCAAACATACTAACAAAATAAAATAAATAGAATAGATATGTACAAGTAAGATAAATAAATAAATAAATAGGGTAATAAATATGTACGAACATATATACAGGTGCTGTGCGGAAGGGAAGGAGGTAAGATGGGGGGATGGAGAGGGGGACGAGGTGCTCTGCACTCAGTAAGCGCTCAGTCCAGTGCTCTGCACACAGTAAGCGCCCAATAAATCCGATTGAATGAATGAGTGAACGGATGGATGGATGTTGCTGAATGGTCCTTCCGAAGCGCTTAGTCCAGTGCTCTGCACACAGTAAGCGCTCAGTACAGTGTTCTGCACACAGTCAGCGCTCAGTAAATCCAATTGAATGAATGAGTGAACGGATGGATGGATGTTGCTGAATGGTCCTTCCCAAGCGCTTAGTCCAGTGCTCTGCACACAGTAAGCGCTCAGTACAGTGTTCTGCACACAGTCAGCGCTCAGTAAATCCGACTGAATATGGATGTTGCCAAATGGCCCTTCCCAAGCGCTTAGTCCAGTGCTCTGCACACAGTAAGCGCTCAGTCCAGTGCTCTGCACACAGTGAGCGCCCAATAAATCCGACTGAATGAATGAGTGAACGGATGGATGGATGTGGCCGAATGGTCCTTCCCAAGCGCTCAGTCCAGTGCTGTGCACACAGTCAGCTCTCAGTAAATCCGATTGAATGAATGAATGGCTGGCTGGCTGAATGAATGCTCGGTCACGTGGTCCGGAGGGGCGGCCGAGCCCGGCGCGCATGCGCGGGCGACCTGTCAGCCGGCCGGCGTCCACCTGCCTTGCCCAGCCCCGCCCCTAGGGGGCCCCGCGGCGGCCGCCCCCACTCACCGCGGCCGGCCTTCTCCTCACGGCCTCCTCCTTCTCCTCATGGCCGCCTCCTCCTCCTCACGGCCCCGCTCCCCTCAGCCCCAGCGGCCCTCTTTATGGCGGCTCTCCCTCCCTCCCTCCCTCCCTCTGCCCCGCCCCAGCCCAACTGTAACTCCTCCCTGTGGGCCTCCCTCAGGGCTCTGTTTTCTCGCCCGTCTCAATCAATCAATCAGTCGTATTTATTGAGCGCTTACTGTGTGCAGAGCACTGTGCTAAGCGCTTGGGAAGGACAAGTTGGCAACATAGAGAGACAGTCCCTGCCCAACCAGGCTCGGAACCGGCCCTCTCTGGTGCCCATTTGTCCCTCCCAAGCGCTTAGGGCAGTGCTCTGCACACAGTCAGTGCTCAATAAGTGCAACTGAACGAATGAACAAATGCCATTATTATTATCATTATTAATCTTCTAGACTGTGAGGCCCGTTGTGGGGTCAGGACTGTCTGTGTTGTTGATTTGTCCCTCCCAAGTGCTTAGGGCAGTGCTCTGCACACAGTCAGTGCTCAATAAGTGCAATTGAACGAATGAACAAATGCCATTATTATTATTAATATTCTAGACTGTGAGGCCCGTTGTGGGATCAGGACTATGTTGACGATTTGTCCCTCCCAAGCACTTAGGGCAGCCCTCTGCACACAGTCAGCGCTCAATAAGTCCCATTGAATGAATGAACAAATGCCATTATTATTATCATTATTAATCTTCTAGACTGGGAGGCCCGTTGTGGGGTCAGGACTGTCTATGTTGCCGATTTGTCCCTCCCAAGCGCTTAGGGCAGGGCTCTGCACACAGTCAGCGCTCACTAAGTGCAATTGAACGAATGAACGTGCTATTATTATTAATCTTCTAGACTATGAGGCCCGTTGTGGGGTCAGGACTGTCTCTGTTGCCAATTTGTCTTTCCCAAGTGCTTAGGGCAGTGCTCTGCACACAGCGCTCAATAGCTGCAATTGAACGAATGAACAAATGCCATTATTATTATCATTATTAATCTTCTAGACTGTGAGGCCCGTTGTGGGGTCAGGATTGTCTATGTTGACGATTTGTCCCTCCCAAGCACTTAGGACAGTGTTCTGCACACAGTCAGTGCTCAATAAGTACAAGTGAATGAACAAATGTCATTATTATTGTTATTATTATAATTAATCTTCGAGGCTGGGAACCCATTGTGGGGTAGGGATTGCCCCTATCTGTTGCCGATTTGTCCTTCCCAAGCGCTTAGTCCAGTGCGCAGCACACAGTCAGTGCTCAATAAGTACAATCGAATGAATGAACAAATACTATTATTATTATCTTCTAGACTGTGAGCCCGTTGTGGGGTAGGGATTGTCCCTATCTGTTGCCGATTTGTACTTCCCAAGCGCTTAGTCCAGTGCTCCGCACACAGTCAGCGCTCAGTAAATGCAATGGAATGAATGAATCCCCTCGCCCCCTCCTTCCTCCCCTCCCTTCTCCCCCCCTCCAGCCCGCACCCTCCGCTCCTCTGCCGCCGCTCACCTCCTCACTGATGATGATGATGGCAGCATTTGTTAAGCGCTTACTACGTGCCAAGCACTGTTCTAAGCGCTGGGGGTAGATACAGGGTCATCAGGTTGTCCCACGTGGGGCTCACAGTCTTCATCCCCAGTTTACAGACGAGGTTACTGAGGCCCAGAGAAGTGAAGGGGCTTGCCCAGAGTCACACAGCTCATAAGTGCCGGAGGGCAGGATTAGAACTCATGACCTCTGACTCCCAAGCCCCTGCTCTTTCCACTCCCTAAGGGAAGGAGAGTCTCCCATCACCTCCTCTACCCTCCTTCTCTCCCATCGGTGCCCATCACCTCAGCCTCCACTTCCCCCCATGCCACCCAAGAGGCGACAAGCAACAGTCATCCCGACCACAGGAAATTTAACTTGTTTGATATCGGAGCCAGAACGAGATGGTAGATCGGGGGCATCACATTGTAAGTTGATAGATTTGGGTTTCTTCATTTTGTTTCGGTTTGGTTGCTTTTGAAGCACTTTGAAGGATGTTGCGTTAATCAATCAATCAATCAATCATATTTATTGAGCGCTTACTATGTGCAGAGCACTGTACTAAGCACTTGGGAAGTACAAATTGGCAACATATAGAGACAGTCCCTACCCAACATTGGGCTCACAGTCTAAAAGGGGGAGACAGAGAAAAAAAAAAACCAAACATACTAACAAAATAAAATAAATAGAATAGATATGTACAAGTAAAATAAATAAATAAATAAATAGAGTAATAAATATGTACAAACATATATACATATATGCAGGTGCTGTGGGGAAGGGAAGGAGGTAAGATGGGGGGGATGGAGAGGGGGACGAGGGGGAGAGGAAGGAAGGGGCTCAGTCTGGGAAGGCCAAGCACTTTTACATCCATTACTGTGTCACTTCTCTTCAGGTGTTAAAAAAAAAAACAGGTTTTGTACATCAAGCAGGAAATTCTAAAACTCCCTGCATCCACCAGCTTTGGGTACTTGCTCATTTCATGTGTCAGAAGCAGCATGGCTTAGTGGAAAGAGCCCGGGGTTGGGAGTCAGAGGTCATGGGTTCTAATCCTTGCTCCGCCACTTGGCTGCTGTATGACTTTGGGCAAGTCACTTAACTTCTCTGTGCCTCAGTGACCTCATCTGGAAAATGGGGGTTAAGGCTGTGAGCCCCACGTGGGACAACCCGATTACCTTGTATCTCATCATCATCATCATCAATCGTATTTATTGAGCGCTTACTATGTGCAGAGCACTGTACTAAGCGCTTGGGAAGTACAAGTCGGCAACATATAGAGAGCCAGCTCTCGGAACAGTGCTTGACACATAGTAAGTGTTTAACAAATACCATTATTATTATTATTATTTAGGTCATTGAAAAATATGTACTGGGCTTTTTGTTGAAAGATGCTGCAAGGTCTTACGTAATTTAAACATTTTTAGTGGTGTTGTACAATTCTGCTTTGATTTACAAATGAGCTTCTTTTGGCTCTCTATGCAATAGTGCATTCATTGGTGAAATAGCCTGGTGCTATTATTCCATATATCAACCCAACTTTGCCCCTCTGTTGGGAAAGATCAGCACCTTGGCCTTAACTTTTGTTGCAACTTCTTTGTAAGCTAAGTGCCTATGTTCTTAACCATTGACAAATGGATAAACTGAAGCAGAGAGTGTAATTTACTTCTTCAAAGCTTTGGAAGTGAATCAGTTTGGTCACTCTTTCTTCCTGATTACCCAAAATAAGTATTTTTACAACTATGGTATTTGTTAAGTGCTTACTATGTGTGCCAAGCACTGTTCTGAGCGCTAGAAAAGACACAAGGTTGTCAGTTTGGACACAGTCCGTGTCTCAAATGGGGCTCACAGTTTAGGTAAGAGGGAGTAGTATTTAATCCCCATTTTGTCAGATGAGGAAGCAGGCAAAGAGATACTGGTTACACAACCCATTGACTATGTGGAGTTTAGAATCAAGCTTGCACTGCGCGGCACCAGGCCTAAAATATCACCTTCCACCCCACCATTTTTAATAGGAACATAGTTGCCTTGGGCAAATATCACCTTCCACCCCACCATTTTTAATAGGAACATAGTTGCCTTGGGCAATATCATTTCATTGCCACAGAATTGCTTTTTCTTGTACAGCTCCAAAAAAAGTCATGAGTGAACTTGTAAAGGTTCAGCTGTGTTGTTTTGTTTTTCTTTTTAACCCCGGCTGAAAATAAGTTTCAATGAGAAATGCACATCTTAATTTAGTAAAGAGAAACTTTGTTCCATCTTTCAGGCCCATTTAGTTCATAATTACCTTAAAGAGCAAGAGAGGTTTAAAAAAATCAACATTGAACAGCATGGCTCAATGGAAAGAGCACGGGCTTGAGAGTCAGAGGTCATGGGTTCAAATCCCGGCTCTGCCAATTGTCAGCTGTGTGACTTCGAGCAAGTCACTTAACTTCTCTGTGCCTCAGTTACCTCATCTGTAAAATGGGGAGGAAGACTGTGAGCCCCACGTGGGACAATCTGATCACCTTGTAACCTCCCCAGTGCTTAGAACAGTGCTTTGCACATAGTAAGCACTTAACAAATGCCATCATAATCATCACCAACACCCAGTGGGAGATATTTTTGCATCCTCTTATTTCCTTTCATACACAAATTTTATGTGGGTAATTCTTTCACAGCTAATTTGAGGATTCAAAATTGCTACACTAGACTAATTTATAGTTAGCAAGTTCACTTTGGACTTTCTGGTCATTTTTTTTTTTTTAGTAAGCCTGGAATCAGTTTTTTTGTTTTTCCAAAGAAATGCGTAATGTTAAATTCTTCCCCCATTTCCATCTTGGCTTGGGACCCTGAAAAAGCTGGGAGTGTTGATTTCAACATCTGGAGAAACACAGTTACCAAAAACACCGAACTTCACCATTACTAATCCATTAAAAAAAACCCACTGTCCTTGTTGCTTTATTGCCACGTGATTTTGCTGCCCTTACCATTTTCTTTGGAAAAGAAAGGTCACTTGTCAATGGTTTTGAACTACTTTAAAAGTCCAACTTTCCCTGCATCCTCACTGTCTACTGTATAATTTCAAAAACTAGATTGCAGTAGGTTTGGGGTCCTGTGCAATTAGGTAAACATGCCAGTGAGGTGTCATGTAAGGCTTTCTGGCTGGGTTTAATCAGGACAGATTTCAAGTGGATGGTTGAGAGGGGAAGAAGGGAAACTTGCTGGGAGCAGGAGAGGTCATTAGTAAGTAGGCTGCTTTTCTGGACAGAGCGAGAGTCTCCTTGATACCTGAGTAACTGTATAATCTCTCTAGGGCCCAAAAACAGAATTGAGATATAATTGATGAAGGAAGCAAGGCGATGATGGGGGTGAGTGGGTAGTAGGTAAGACATACTGTTGGTTTCTCCAAGAAACAAATTTTTATTACATTGATTGGATCTCCTCTTCACCAAGAGCTAGACGTGACTTTCCCAGAGTGATCAGCCTTTGCAAATCATTTATGAAGTGGTCTTCCTTTTGGGGTATCCTGCTCTTTTCACTTTCCCTTTAATGCTTGTGACAAGCCCTCTAGGAATCAGTTTGACTAGTACATGTTGTTTTCAGTCTAGGCTTTCCTCATTTGACTTAATCAGGAATTGTCTTTCAGTGCTTTAAAATGAAATCACTCTTTAAATCATGGAAAAGATTTGGGGGAATTGGCACGTGTTTTAGCAAGCACAATAGATAAAAAATAGATTAACTGATCATTATTACACTTTTATTTGTACACATTTATTACTCTATTTTATTAATGATATGTATATAGCTATAATACTATTTATTCTGATGGTATGGACAGCTGTCTACTTGGTTTGTTTTGTTGTCTGTCTCCCCCTTCTAGACCGTAAGCCCACTGTTGGGTAGGGACCATCTCTATATGTTGCCAACTTGTACTTCCCAAGCGCTTAGTACAGTGCTCTGCACACAGTAAGTGCTCGATAAATACTATTGAATGAATGAATGAATGAAGTATTAATTAAAATATCTTGAATTGAATAAACACCTCAAAATAACTTCTGCTGTGTTATCCTCAACTCAGCTCTCTCATTCAACCCACATAGTCAGTCTGTCACCAAAACCTTCACAACATCGCTAAAAAGCCACACTTTCTTCTCTAAACTGCTACTAAACAAATCTAAGCACTTATATCCCACCTTAACTACTGCATCAGTCTCCTCGCTGACCTGACTCCTGCTCTCCTTTCTCCCGTCCAAACTTCACCCTGCTGCTCTCCCCAATTCCGTCCCCATCTTGGCATGTCTCAAGAATCTCCAGTGGTTACCCATCCACCTTTACATCAAACAGAAACTCTTTACCATCGACTTTAAAGTACTCAGTTTTCCCCCTCTTACCATACTGATTTTCTACTACAACACAGTCTGCACACCTCGCTCCTCCAACGCCGACTTACTCACTGTGTCTCGATCTCATCTTTCTCTCCTCTGACCCCTTGCCTACATTCTTCCTCTGGCCAGGAACTACCCCCTGCCCCATATACAACAGACCTCACTCTCTCCACCTTCGAAGTCGTATTAAAATCACATTTCCAAGAGGACAGCCTCATATCCCATTTTCCCAACTCACTCTCCCTTCTGCATCGCCTGTACACTTAGATCTGTACTCTTTAAACACTTGATATTCATCCCACCCTCCGCCCTTATGGGCAGAGAACGTGTCTACCAACTCTTTTATTGTACTCTTCCACGGGCTGTCTACACAGTAAGTTTTCATTTAATACCATTAATTGATTGCTGATATATTTTAAAACTAATGATACATGAAGCAGAATCCTCACAGACTTCTGTTGTCTTCCACACTGCTGATGTTCAATGAAGTATTTGAGGATTCCTCTGGGCAAGGGCAGGACCCCAAAGTAGATGAATAGACGTCCAACTGCCATTGAAGTAGTCATGTGGGACCATACAGATGAGAGATTAGTACTTTTTACCACAATATTTATAATGCAAACACATGATGGCAGGCAAGCTCTGTTCTACATTGTGACAGTGAAAAAAGATTTCAGCCAGAGTGGGTAGGTGCACAATGCAACCAGAATAATTAAACGGCAAGTCACGCTGGGAATTTGGGGGTTGAAACAGCTAAAATTTAAGTACAAAATGATTCTTCGGGAGATAGCTAAGGCACGTAGGGCGTAAAATGGTGAATGTCAGTACAGCCATGGGAAAGCACTGCGTTCTCACATTCTTGTTTTGATGTTCACTCGGTTTGAAAAAGAACGGGAAATGTTGGGAGATGTTCTACATGTGCTTCCCGATGGGTCAATTCTACTTGGCTTGCAATCAGGAGTTGAATTACATATATTGCTCTTATCACCATTCTTTGCCTAAATTCTGCCAAATTCAGCACCACCCCCCAGGATTCTGGGTCATTATGTGCCTGGAATTTAGGGTAATGTGATTTTAAAACAAATCGTATGTAAAACCCTTTGGCCAATCTTAGCCTGTTTCACTGACACAGTATGCATCAACTGCAGAAGCCAGTAACTGTGATTGCTATTTCTGGCACAGATGTAGCAAGTTGGGGAGAAAGACCAGCTTTAAAAGAGGAGATACTGTATCCTGTTTCAAGGTAATATGTAAGTAAGAGATACCTAATTGCCCCATTCAGCTGTTATGAAGGAATTAAGTACCCAATATAGCTGTAAAATGGCCCCATAAGTGAGGGATGACAGGAAAAAAACAGAGGGGCTGTAGGAGAGTAGTGATGAGCTGCATTACGAGATGGCCAGAGAGCCCGATTAGGGGATTCTGGAAAACGTGAGTTGAAGCAGAAGGAAACCTTCTAGACTGTAAGCCCGTTGTGGGCAGGGATTGTCTCTCTTGCTGAATTGTATTTTCCAAGTGCTTAGTACAGTGCTCTGCACACAGTAAGCGCTCAATAAATACGACTGAATGAGTGATTGGTGAAGAAGAGAGCTGTGAGAAGTGACCCTCGCTATGCCAGCCTCCCTGTGGATTATCACGGCTGCAACACTCTTTGGCCCCCAGTGCCAAATTTCCAAGGACCTCTCCTTTCTCCCCTTGAAGGAGTGGCAGGTTTTTGATAATTAATTCTGATGCTGTAGGTAGTGTACCACTATGTAATATTCTCTAACAACAATAACACGCAGTTAAGTTAAACATTTCTTTTCTTCCAGGTTCCAGAAGTTTACCGAGGTCTCGGAAGCACATTTTACTTCCACTAACGGAAGTTGTTAATTACACAGGCCAGCTTCCAAAGTCCCTGCATGCTCCCTACCAAAAGGTGATTAACCTAGACACGACACCACGTTTGATTGCTGGCAGAGTGACTCATGGGGGTTCATTCATTCAATCGTATTTAGTGAGCGCTTACTGTGTGCAGAGCACTGTACTAAGAGCTTGGGAAGGACAAGTCGGCAACATATAGAGATGGTCCCTTCCCAACAACGGGATCACAGTCTAGAAGGGGGATTGAAATCTGTTTCACAGATGAAGTCCTCTGATGTTGCCCCACCCTATTCTTTGATTGCCAAAACACTGGTGATTGCATTTCTTGTTCCAGGCTGAAATAAAGACGTCCTGCTGCTGCTGTTTCGTTCCAGTTAACTGTTCCATTCAGCAATTAGAACAGTGCCAGAGCTTAGAACAGTGCTTTGCACATAGTAAGCGCTTAATAAATGCCATCATTATTGTGTAACCTCTTATCAATGGTAAACCGTGTAGTTGTACAAGAGGTATTTGCTGCTGGACAGTTCCCTAGTGACAAGTAGTAACAGCCACCAGAGATCATTTTGTACTTCCCTATTGTTCCTCCTAACCAAAACCTCCCTGACTGCTGCTTTTTACATTATCCATTGTGTTTGCAGCTTCTTTTACATGGATTCTCACTACCAAGATCTGAGTAACCAAGCAGGGTCACGTGGAAGCTCTGCTTGATCATTATGACCTAAAAGTGTAATTCAGAAACAGAGAACTGGAAGAGTACGCAAATAAGGCCTTGATTTAGATTAGGGCTACATTACTAATTTATCTCTGCACGTCGTAAGCACTCAATACCACTGATTGATTAGGTTCAAGAGTTGAAAAAAACTGTTCTGAGATGTTCCTGCCCTCCAAGGTCAGAGGAACGGAGGGGATAATGGAGGTTGTGGAGGAAGAGACTGGGGACTGTCTAAAGACTGGTCCCATGGAACATCTGGAAATTTGGACTTCAAAAGATACTCAACCTCAATTACCCAAAAGTTTCAGATCTGATCAAAATTCTCTCGAAATGTGAGAGATAACAGATGACAAAAAGTTGTCCTGATGGTTGATTATCAAGACTATTTGATGACTGTTGCCCCTAACCTATAGTAGTATATGTTGCCCCAGCAGCTATATGGGCTCCTTTTTGATCTCCATTATTCCTGCCAGGGGCATGGGGCAATCAGTGCTTCCCTGTTCTCCACCTCCTTTCCCCCATCCCAATCTTATTTTCTTTGCTCTTGATTTTGTAAGTACGGCATCATTCTGAGCCTTCTCAGGGCCTTGGTGGAACGTGTGACTTGTTAGCTATCCTGATGGGTTAGAGCCCAAGGTTGTGTGTGGCATTAACTGTTATTCTCCATTATTTACTCTCAGTGTATGGTTTTTGACTCATCCCTCCCCACAGCCACTGGCTGCAGAGGACATCCCCCACCCAGGGTTTTTTTTCTAATAAGACCCAACCAGAAGCTTCACCTTACTGACAGGTTTACCTAACTGTGGTAATACTTTCTACTTCGTGGGGATGTGGCTCCTGGATCGTATTGTGGACACTGGGATTGCAGGAGGAACTATTTTTAAGACACTTAAAAACATTAATGGATGAGTTTCCTTCTCTAAAGAAATTGGCAAGGTCCGCAAAAATCATGTGATGATAAAGTAACAAGGGCGGGGTTTATTATGCATCAATCAGTAGTGGTTTTCTTTCAATATCTGTGTGTCTCCAGATGTTGACATCAACATTCCCAGTTCCTTCAGGGTCTCAGGCCAAGATGGAAATAGAGGAAAAATTTAACATTACAAATTTCTTTGGAAAAAAATGATTCCAGACTACTTAAAAAAAAAAACTGCCAGAAGGTCTGAAGTGAACATGATGATTCTCTAAAATGTATTCCAGCAATAGTAATTGGGAATCCTGAAATTAATTGCAAAAGAATAATCCATATAGACTTTTTGTATGAGGGAAAATAAGAGGTGAAAAAAAATCTCTCATGTTTGACGTCCAAAGTTGTTTGCTTGTTTCTTTAAATCCATTATTTGGCTCAGCAGGATAATTATGACCTAAGCAGTCCTGAAAGTAAAATCTTTTTTGTATGTGAAATTAAGGTACAGATTTCTCAATTGGGATTAAAAAAAACCCCAAACAGAGCTGAACGTCTGTAAAATGAAAGATTTGGGGGAATTTAATCAATATTGATTCCCAATCTGGTTCACTCTGATCAAAATAGAAAGATTTTTGGCCTCAACTGAATTATTCAGAGATCTGCTCCACTTCTCCAGCTCATTGTGACTGTGGCCACAGCCTCACTCTTGGCTTATAGGGGTGTACAAGGAAAAGCAAATCTATGTCAGTGGACTGATATTACCCTAGGCAATTGTGTTCTGTATTGAATGATTGTGGGAAAAGTGGTTTTTTTAGGCATGATGCTAAATTCAGAGTCTGTGGGTTGTGTAATCATCTTGACAAATTGAGGAACAAAAAGCTCTACTCTTGCCTTATGGCTTCTCAGACTTCATACGTGGACCCCCCAACACCATTTCAAGTGTGGGTACCATCAGGGCAGTTCCCAATGGTGGATTTACAGAGAGGGAAGGAAGGCTGCCAGCCCTCCAGGTCTCCAGGGTCAGTAATAAATTCTTCTGGTTAAATCGGGAACAAAGAGTGGGGACAGAATTCCCTAACCATACTGCTATGTTTCTATAAGCCTTGAGGAAGTACATTATGCCCTCTTCTGTTTGTCAATGGATAAGAGTATTTACCTCCACTTACCTTCAAAGGAAGATGAAAAGAAAGCTGATAAAGGAAAGATGTTGATCTTTCCCAAGAGAAGGGTAAAGTCAGGTTGATAGGTAGATGGCATCAGAGCTTGTTTTGGTTCTTTATGCAGCAATATTTTCATTGGTAATCGCAATAATACTGTTACACAAAATCTCTAAAAGTGTTGAAGTTATATAATAACTTCAGCTTCAGCGTCTTTCAGTAGAAATGGCAGTGCCTGATTTTGTCAGTGGTCTGAAACTTGGAATTTAAAGGAGTGGAATGTAACCTGATGAAATGAGCAAGTATCCAAAGTAGCAGAAAATTTTTGAATTTCTTGCTTGATACACAAAACTTTTTTGAAAAGTCTGAAGATAAACGTGATAGTGGGAGGAAGAAATGCTCTGAGGAAGAAATGCTCTTAAAAAAAGGAATCTATTATTATTATTATTCTCTGCCCAGGTCCAACATCAAGCAAGTATGGTCACCTGTTATTATTCCCCAAGCCTCTTGTTTCTCTTATCACCCCAAGACATCAAGCCATGTGCTGAGTTTAGCAGGCAGGAGTAGGTGGGATAAGACTTTTAAGCGCTGGGGGAGATACAAGGTGATCAGGTTGTCCCGCGTGGGGCTCCATCCCCCTTTTCCAGATGAGGGAACTGAGGCCCAGAGAGGTGAAGCGGCTTGCCCAAGGCCACCCAGCTGACAAGGGGCGGGATTAGAACCCAAGCCAGGGCATCCACCAAGCTCGCTCTCTTCCTCCCTTCAAGGCCCTACCGAGAGCTCACCTCCTCCAGGAGGCCTTCCCACACTGAGTCCCCTTCTCCCCCTCCCCATCCCCCCGGCCTTACCTCCTTCCCTTTCCCACAGCACCTGTATATATGTATAGATGTTTGTACGGATTTATTACTCTATTTATGTATTTTACTTGTACATATTCTATTTATTTATTTTATTTTGTTAATATGTTTTGTTTTGTTCTCTGTCTCCCGCTTCTAGACTGTGAGCCCGCTGTTGGGTAGGGACCGTCTCTAGATGTTGCCAACATGGACTTCCCAAGCGCGTAGTACAGTGCTCTGCACACAGTAAGCGCTCAATAAATACGATTGAATGAATGAATGTATATATGTATATTTATTTATGTATTTTACTTGTACATATTCCATTTATTTATTTTCTTTTGTTAATATGTTTTGCTTTGTTGTCTATCTCCCTCTTCTAGACTGTGAGCCCACTGTTGGGTAGGGACCGTCTCTCTCTGTTGCCAACCTGTACTTCCCAAGCGCTTAGTACAGTGCGCTGCACACAGTAAGCGCTCTATAAATACGATTGAATGAATGAATGCCCCTTCCCTGGCAGACATAAGAAGCCGGTGCCTTTTCTAACTCATTCCCTTTGACCCTTCTGTTGGGCTGATTTCTGGGCTTACTCGAAAGCTACCTTAGGGCCCAGTTTTGACCATCTGTGGTCTCTCGGCAGGCCTGGCTCCAGCCTAGTAGTTCCTGGCTACCTTCTGGATTTATTCTGTGTCAGATTGCATTCTCCAGGGAGAACAGATATATGCCATGGAGGGGCTTCTGGAACTGTGAGTGGGGATAGGTGTCACCGGGGGCCTTTCAACTCTTTCGTCCCTTTTCGCTTGCACCTCCACACCCATGCTGATCAGTGCAGAGGCACTGCACACCAATGCAATGCTCCATGTTCTTCAATTCTCCAACCGCCCCTCGCAAAAAAAAAAAATTCTATCATGTCTAATGGGCACAATTGCCCTTCAGAAACATCACATGGAGTTGTTACCTATTTAGACCTCCCTTCCCTGAAAGTCTCCTGTCTTTTCTCCCTTCACCCTACTTCCTGGATTTCCATGATGTGTGCACTAGTTTTTTCCCCTTCCCTCCCCCCGCCCCAACCCCAATCCTTTATCCTTACTAGGGGTATCCATACCTAGAATGGATGTTTTCCCGTCGCGTCTCTTATTCATTCCATCATATTTATTGAGCGCATACTGTGTACAGAGCACTGTACTAAGCATCTTACCAAGACGTCCGGTGAGCAAACCACAAGGTCACTAAGCAATTGTAAATGTGTGGATTACGATGAGAAGGTCTTGGACCAGGACAGGACATAAATCCAATGGTAAAATAAGGAAATAGCCCCAAGTGCTCATTAAGTGGGTTCAGCAGTTTCTTGACTGTAAAAAGAACAGAAGTAGAAGACTGTGTCACTTGTTTCTTACCTACTCAACCAGTGCATTACCTGAAGGTTAGAATACCTAGCACTGTCTAGGAAACTTTCCATGACAGAAAAAGAACCCTAAATGAACAAACTGGGTTTTGAGAAAGGAGAAAGCACTCTAACGTGAGAGAAACAGATTCAGAACAGACACCAGCTTTTAAATACCTTACCATCTCTCCCACCAGGGCTCTACTCTGGGAACAGACGTGGATATGACTGAAGAAACAGATGCAAAACTAGCAGTCCATTCTACACTGGGTGCAGGTAAGATGATCCCTTGTCAGACTAATGTATTTGGTCAGTTGCAGTACCTATTTTTTTCCTTGGAACCCAACCACTACCAAGGCCTCTGAATGAGGAGGGTAGCTATATGTCCTGATTGTTCTATGTCATATTAGTCATTTAGCTGCTATTGTGTCATATCATTGTATGCTACATTTAAGTCAGTAAAATGGCTTTGGTTTTTTTTTCCCTTTCTGGTCTGTTTACACTCTTTTTCAGCCTGCTAAACAGCTGTTGCTGTCTTATTCATTCTTCACACGTTCTGCCTAAGGAAGCTGTTTATGTAAAGAATCATCTGAGTGCTGATTGACTGTGGCCCAGGGTCACAATGTTGATAATTCTCATAGATGCCAACTCTGTGGTGGTGATTTTTTGAGGTAGACTCCCAGCCTTGGTAATTCAGGCTTCTGATGAAGCCCGAGAGTTTCCAGTCAGGGCTGAAAAGACCTAAAATGGTAGTTTACTGGTTTGTTATTTCTTTAAAGCCTAAAACCTTCCAATTTCTACTACTACTACTACTACTACTACTACTACTACTACTACTACTACTACTAGTAGTAGTTCATTCATTCATTCATTCAATTGTATTTATTGAGCGATTACTGTGTGCAGAGCACTGTACTAAGCGCTTGGGAAGTACAAGTTGGCAACATAGTTAAGTACTAAGTATTGTACTCAACACTAGGGTAGTGCTTGTTAAGCGCTTATTATGTCCAAAGCACTGTTCTAAGCACTAGGGTAGATACAAGGTAATCAAGTTGTCCCACGTGGGGCTCACAGTCTTCAGCCCCATTTTACAGATGAGGTAACTGAGGCACAGAGAAGTTAAGTGACTTGCCCAAAGTCACACAGCTGAGAAGTGGCAGAGCCTGGATTAGAACCCACAACCTCTGACTCCCAAACCCAGGCTCTTTCCATCCACTAAGCCAGGTACTATACAATCAGATGAGGCAATCCCTACCCCTACGGCTTATAGTCTAAGTAGGAGAGAGACCAGGTATTTTATCTCCATTTTACAGTTTAGGAAATGGTGGCCCGGAGAAGTTAAGTGACTTGCCCAAGATCATCCATCAGGCAAGTGGAAAACCTGGAATTAGAGCCCAGGTTTCCCGACTCCCAGTCCTGTGCTCTTTCCACTAAACCATATTGCCTTTCTAAATATCCATGTCCCCATTTAACCCCCGCCCCATATTCAAAATGAAAGATTGGTTTAAAGGACTCCGTGGCCAGTGGTGATTCCCAGTACTCAAATTTGATAGGTAGTTGTCACAGATGAGTTCAGTAAGGATTATTTGCCACCTTTTGCACCTTGCTGTTGAGAGGCAGGCTTACCTGACACAGAATCCCATCAAACTAACTCCCTCCTCAAATCTGGCAATTACTCTCCACCCCCCTTCAAAGCCTTATTGAAGGCACATCTCCTCCAAGAGACCTTCTCAGACTAAGCCCCACTTTTCCTCAGCTCGCACTCCCTTCTGTGTCACCTTTACTTGCTCCCTTTGCTCTTCCCCCTTCCCAGCCCCACAGCACTTATGTAAATATCTGTAATTGCATTTATTTGCATTGATGTCTGTCTCCCCCTTCCTAGACTGTAGGAGCATTTTGCGCAGGGAGTGTCACTGTTTATTCTTTATTTTCCCAAGTGCTTAATACACAGTAAGCACTCAGTATGATTGAATGAATGAATGAATCCACGAGCTCTAAACAAGAACCCCTCCCTCTTGGCCTTCTGTACTAATTCTGTACAAATTCCACACATTAGCCCCAATTTCTTTGCCCAACTTAGATGATTCTGGGCCCTGAAGAATCCCCGGCATTCACACCTCACTGCATGACTTGCAATTCTGCAGCTTCCCCAGTTATTCTGATAGGCATCAGTACAAACCCTTTATAGAGGTGGGTCAGAAGGCTGTACCAAATACCCCAATGGTCTAGGAAAATACTCACTTCTAATAGGATAATAATAATAATAATGGTATTTGTTAAGCGCTTACTATGTGCCAAGCACCGTTCTAAGCACTGGGATAGATACAAGGTAATCAGGTTGTCCCATGTGGGGCTCACAATCTTAATCCCCCTTTTACAGATGAGGTAACTGAAGTACAGAGAAGTTAAGTGACTTGCCCAAGGTCACACAGCAGACAAGTGGCGGAGCCAGAATTAGAACCCATGTCCTCTGACTCCCAAGCTCACGCTCTTTCCACTAAGCCATGCTGCTTCTCTATGGATCTTTCTGGTGGTCTGTCCCCAAGAAATCATTTCTCCCAGTCCAACCTGGGTACACACATTCGCACCCCAAAATTCTGGGGAAATGCAAGGTCATTTCCTCTCTACTTTTGTGGAGGGGGGGAAAGTTGTGAGGGAGAAGAAATGAGGAAAAAGCATTGTCTTAGTGGCAGAATCTTTTAATAATCAGTTGACAGGTGGTAACAATGCATGATAAAGACAATTCCTTAGCAATCATTCCTGCTGCCTGTCGTAATGGTCAAATTATTTTGGAAGTCCACTAATCTCCTTTATTGCATTGTGTTCCGCCAACACCCTTTTTGCTTCCTCTGACTTGGAGCTAGAAATAAGAAAATGAAGCACAGTAATGTTCTCCGAATCCATTCATCTTAAGTATCTCCTGGCATTCAAGGTTATAGAAAAATATAGTAAATCAGCCGTCTCCATGGTTATGAGAACTTTAGAGGGAAAGGTCAAAGCAAGCTGGTGTTCATTCATTCAGTCATATTTGAGTGCTTACTGTGTACAGGGCACTGTATTAAATACTTGGGAGAGTACAACAATAAACAGACATATTCCCTGCCCGCAAGGAGCTTAATTTCAAGATGAAATCGTTATCACCATTGTCCCACTTGGGTGCTGGAGACTTGGTAACATACTTGGTAACACTGGGCCCTCCCAGTGGCTCCAGATGCCAGGTTCCACTATTCCATTATAATCTGAATGGCAGAACATTGTTGTAAAAAAGGTATCACATCGTTATAGTCTATAAACCCCCTAGCTAAACAAGCTCATCCCAATTATCCACTGAAATGACCGTAACAGCCTCCTTTTATTGTAACTGCCCATCTTCCAAAGGCAGCCTTTCCCTCAGGTACTTATGGATGGGATTCATGCGGCCCTTTTCTCAGGAACCTTCGTCCCTATAGCTGACAACTTTTGGTGCTTATTGTGATAATGAGTCTCCAGATCTCATCCTGAATCATTCTGCGGTTGGCTCACCGTGGGCACCAAATCGTAACGGTTCTGTGGCGGGCTGGTATCTTTTCACTTCTGTTCTAAATATACCAGCCTCTTTTTAGGGTATGGTCCCAACTGTTGAGCATGTAAGCTTTTAAATTAGTTTGTCTTTATTCAGCCCCCACACCTCTCCCGCTCACCAAGCAGTTCCATTAACTCTGTCCCTGTGGTGTATGCACAAGGAAGCTATGGGCTGAACATTTAAGGGACAGAGGGACGGCCATCGGAGGGCAGAGCCAGAAAAATACATTAAGAAACAAAATGGCACCTAAAAAAGAGCACATCAACAGGAAGTAAAGGACACTTCCTACTATAATGGGGTTAATTGGCTGGGCTTGTTTGACTCTAACTGCTTCAGAGGAAGTGTGTATTCCGTATATCTTCCCTCATGTCTCATTCCCAGGAGCAAGAGGGAAGGAGAAAGTTCCCATAACTCACTCTTTTGGAGCAAATAGCCCCCTTTTTTTCCTTGGAGTAATGAGCAGGGACTTTTGGGTGAGAGATTAGGATAGGGTGTGGCTGAAAAATGGGAATTTCCCTGTTTTCTTCCCTTCCTTTCTATTTTTAATGAGAGAAGGAAAGAGCCAGAGATTCTTATAGCAAGTACCCATCTGCAATAGCACCTCCTCTCTCAAGCCTCTGCATTCCCTATTTCATCCACCAAGTATCTGCCCAGATATAATAATAATAATAATAATAACAATAATAATGATGGTATTTGTTAAGCACTTACTAGGTTGCCACGCACTGTTCTAAATGCTAGGATACATCCAGAGTAATCAGGTTGTCCCGCGTGGGGCTGACAGTCTTGATCCCCATTTTACAGATGAGGTAACTGAAGCACAGAGAAGTTAAGTGACTTGCCCAAAGTCACACAGCCAAGTGGCAGAAACAGTATTAGGACCCCATCCTCTGACACCCAAGCCTGTGCTCTTTCCACTAAGCCACACAGCTTCTCTACAGAAACACCTTCTGCCTAGAAAGAGAAAGAAAGAAAAACCCCGCAGGCCGGAAAAGAAGCTTTCAAGGGTAATTTCTGTCTTTGGAAGGGAAAGAAGGAAGGTGACAAAGTGTGTGTTGGAGTGAGGAGGTGGGTGTTCAGAAAACAGGATGATGTAGGCAAAGGCTGGTCTTGTCTAGAAAAATAAAAAATCGGGGAAAATAAAGTAGCATATTCTCCCTCCAATTCAGTACAAGCCAGCCAAGAGTGAATATTTCCTAGCTGTCTAAAAAAAAATATAAAAAATTCAGGACATCTTCCCATTCTGAAAGATTGGGCCAGGTACCACAGGGAGAAGAAAAATAACTATGGGTGAGAGTGTTGCTGCCTGAATTGCCCAAGTAATTGTTGTATGTAGTACCAGAGTAGAGCCCTCCCTTG
Organism: Tachyglossus aculeatus; assembly: GCF_015852505.1. Lineage (NCBI taxonomy): Eukaryota > Metazoa > Chordata > Mammalia > Monotremata > Tachyglossidae > Tachyglossus > Tachyglossus aculeatus. The sequence goes on along the minus strand of NC_052067.1, from coordinate 34,250,212 downwards.
AGATGGTGCTCATGGCGTTGACAGACAGTGAGCATGTAGAATGATCAACCCATCCCAGAAGACAAAGTCTTGTCTATTTAGTAACCCCTTAAATCAAAGCCGTGACTGTAGGGACAGAGGAGAGAGCTAGGTACAATCCCTGCCACCTCAAATCAAGTGCAAAGAGCTTATAAAATTTGTATGATCAGAAGACAGATGAAAGGAAAAGACAAGAAAGCCTCTGGCCTTATCTCTTGAAGAACAGGCTGCTGGTCTGGTCGAGCTTTGTTTGAAAAGCCTGCAAATCAGTGTTTTCCTAGACACTTTTGGGGAACCAGGAGTCTAACCGAGTCACTACTTTTCTGTTCTCTGCCTATCCCAGCCCAGCACCTCAGGTCCCATCATTTAGGATGCTCCCACCAACCAAGACAGGAGAAAAGGTGTGTTTTATCTTCTCCATTATCGTATCTTCTGGAAGGCAGAGAAAAGCAGTGTGATCTAGTGGATAGATTACACTCCTGGGAGTCAGAAGGACCTGGGTTCTAATGCCGGCTCTGCCACTTGTCTGCTATGTGACCTTGGGCAAGTCACTAAACTTCTCTGGGACTCAGTTCCCCCGCCTCTATAAAATGGGGATTAAGACTATGAGCCCTATGTGGCCCAGGGACTGTGTCCAACCCAATTACCTTTATCTACCCCAGCACTTAGTACAGTGCCTGACACGTACAGTGTGACACATTACCACAATTATTGCTATTATTAAGTCTTAAACTTCCATCTGTTCTCTCCAAAAGCTTGATACAGTGCCTTACACTTAGAAGACACTCAAAAATTGTGTCTTTTTGGGTTATCACAGTTCATTCATTCAATCAATCGTATTTATTGAGCGCTTACTGTGTGCAGAGCACTGTACTAAGCGCTTGGGAAGTACAAGTTGGCAACATATAGAGACGGTCCCTACCCAACAGCGGGCTCACAGTCCAGAGAAAGTGAGACTAGGTGCAAGGTATTATCTAAAGTCGTGCAAGAAGGATCGTAGCCCTACCACTGGACAGCTAGGGATTGATAAGAGCCTCCCAATATATAAAAATCTCATTGTTTTTAAGAGTGAGACTTGATTCCAAGAGGAAAGAGGAGCTGAAGTAGGGTTGAAGATGATTGTAGGGTGGAATGGGTTTAGTAACACCAGCTTGAGGGCTTTCCTCTACCTCATTTTTTGTAGAATGTCTTGTCTTGATCCATTAGGGGAAGTGAAAGGGGAAAATGATTCATTGACCTTCTGTTTAAAGACATGCATTTCTTTTTCGTGTGCAGTCTCTTGAACCAGAAGACTTGGAGATAGAGGAATAAGGGGAGATGGTGGAAGGTGCGGGAAGGAAATGTCAGCTGGCTGGCGGAGGGCATCAGGGAGTTGTGAAAGGATAATGCTTGGCCACTTGCCCCTTTAGCTCTGTGAGTTTGGTGTTCCAGAACAACTTGGTGTTATCATCTGGGCCCTCCTCGTGATGTTTCTGACAGGGGCTTGGGGGGTGAATGACTCAAAGTCACTAGGACCAAGGGCCCCAAGCCAGAAGCCAGCAATGAATGTTATTCAAAAGCCAAAAGTTACTCTGTGACGTTTATTCTGAAATCTAACACTTTTCTAAGAACCATAGAAGATGTTTTAGCAGAGATGATCCAAGTAACTGCTAACCCCTTATTTGGGGGACACCTTACAATTAAATTTATTCAGCAGTCAAGTGGAAAGAGCACGGGCCGTAAGAAGACTTGAATTCTAATGCTGGTTCTGCCACTTGTCTGCTTTGTGATCTTGGGTTTTGCTGTGCCTCTATTTCCAAATCTGAAAAATAGGGATTCGGTACCTGATCTCCATCTTCAGACCGAGCCCCATGTAGTCCAGGGTCTGTGTCCAACCTGAGAATATTTTATGTCCCCTAGCGTTTAGTACATTGCTTGGCATATAGTAAGCACTTAAATATCACAATTAGCAGATCTGAGTTGAAAACATCATCCATCCCAGGATTTAGTCCTCTGTTATCCTTCCCGGTTCAAAATAATCAGATTTAGGAAGGTGGGAGGGAAGGGGTGATTAGAAGGGCAAAAAAGACTGCATAAATTGATGTTTTAATACTTGGAAGTAAGAGCCTCTTCAGTTCCATATGCAAAACATCCAGTTTTAAGTGTTATCAGTTAGTAGAATTTATCGAGTACTTAGTTTGCAGAGCATTGCACTAAGCACTTGGCAAAGTAAATCATTACAACACGTTATTATTAATAGCAATAATCAGTGGTATTCAGTGAACACTTACTATGTGCTGAGCACCGTACTCAGTTCTTGGGAAGATACATTGTTTGTAGACATGATTCCTGCCCACAAGGAGCATACAGTCTACAGGAGACAGGCATTAAGATAGATTAGGGATAGAAATAATATAGAATAATAAGAATATTTATACAAGTATTGTGGGGCTGGATAAGTATTTAAGTGTTTACGGGGTATGTAGCCATGTGCTTAGGACAGATAAAAGTGCTTTTAAGGGGTAGGTAGCCAAGTGCTTAGGGCAGAGGGCAGATAAAATAAATAAAGCCTTTTGGAGGAGACGTGATTTTAGGAGGGTTTTGAAGGTGGGAAGGGTAGTGGACTGTCGGTTATGAAGGAGGGAGGATTTCCAGGGCTTAGGGAGATCATGGGCAAGGGGTAGGTGCGGGATAGATGAAATTAGTTACGGAATATATGTTGGTTTTAGAGGAGCAGAGTGTGTGGGTTAGGTTAGAGTGTGGGGGACAGGGGGAAGCAGCATAGCTCAGTGGAAAGAGCCCGGGCTTTTGAGTCAGAGGTCATGGGTTCAAATCCCGGCTCTGCCACTTGTCAGCTGTGTGACTTTGAGCAAGTCACTTCACTTCTCTATGCCTCAGTTACCTCATCTGTAAAATGGGGATGAAGACTGTGAGCCCCCTGTGGTGCAACCTGATCACCTTGTAACCTCCCCAGTGCTTAGAACAGTGCTTTGCACATAGTAAGCGCTTAATAAATGCCATCATCATCATCATTACAGTAGGAATCAGTCATGTTAGTTAGGAAGCAGATAGCTGATTGAGTACCTTAAAGCCAGTGATGAGGAGCTCCTATTTATACAGGTGGATGGGCAACCACTGGAGGTTTTTGAGGAGTGAGGCTATAATAATAAAAATAATAATAATAATAATAATGGCATTTGTTAAGCACTTACTATGTGCCAAGCACTGTTCTAAGCCTAAGACTCCCAAGCCTGTGCTCTTTCCCATGCTGCTTCTCCATGCTATAGGGACAGAACAGTTTTTCTGAAAAATTATCTGGGCAGTAGAGTGAAAAATTAACTGGCGAGGGGAGAGAAAGCAGGAAGCTCAGCGAGGAGGCAGACGCTACATTTACTATTCTCTTGTGCATATTTACTATTCTATTTACTTTGTTAATGATGTGCATCTAGCTTTACTTCTATTTATTCTGATGACTTGGCACCTGTCCACATGTTTTGTTTTGTTGGCTGTCCCCCCCTTCTACACTGTGAGCCCGTTGTTGGGTAGGGACCGTCTCTACATGTTGCCAACTTGTACTTCCCAAGCACTTAGTACAGTGCTCTGCACACAGTGCTCAATAAATACGATTGAATGAATGAATGAATGAATGAATGAATGAAAGAATGAAAGAAAGAAATAAATAAGTGCTTGGATCAGGGCGGTAACAGTTTGGATGGAGAGGAAAGGGCAGGTTCTAAAGATTTGAAGATAGGACCGACAGGCTTTTGTTACAGATTGAGAGTGTGGAGGATGTGAGGAGTTGAGGATATTGCTGTGGTTACAGGCTTGAGAGACAGGGAGGATGGTGGTACTGTTTACAGTGATAGAAAAGTTATGGTGCAGGGGTGGGGAACATGAGGAGTTCTGTTTTGGGCATGCTGTTTGAGGTGTTGGCGTGACATCCAAGTAGGGATATCTTGGAGGCAAGAAGAAATGCAGAACTGTAGAGAAGGAAAGGGGTCAGGGCTGGAGAGTTAGATTTGGGAATCATTCATGTAGAGATGATAGTTGAACCTGTGGGAGTGAATAAGTTCTCCAAGGGAATAGATGTAGTTGGAGACTAAGAGGGAACCCAGGACTGAGCCTAGAGGGTGGGAGGCAGAGGAGGAGTCTTCAAAAGACTGAGAAGGAGCAGTCCGAGAAATGGGCAGAGAACCAGGAGAGGACGGTTTCGGTGAAGCCAAAGTTAGATAATGTTTCCAGGAGAAAGGGGGGTCCACAGTGTGGGAGACAGTGGAAAGGTCAAGGAGAATTAGGATGGAGTAGTGGCCATTAGATTTGGCAAGGAGGTTGTCATTGGTGACCTCAAAGAGAGCTGTTTCCGTGGTGGGGGGTGGGGCTCGAAAGTTGCAGGGGGTCAAGAAGAGAGTTGGAGTAGAGGCAAATAGTATAGACAGACAACTTGCTCAAGGAGTTTGGGGAGTGTGATAACTGGAGGGTGCCGTGGTGTAGGAGCCACTGAAAAGTGAGTGGTTGAAGATGGTGGTCAGGGAGGGAAAAAGGGAGGGGGCCGTTGCTTTGATGAGAATGAGAAGGGATGAGATAGAAGAATAATAATAATAGTAAGGTATTTAAGCACTTACTATGTGCCAATCACTACACTAAGCATTGGTGTAGATGCAATGAAATCAGACACTTTTAAAGATGAGAAAACTGAGGCACAGAGAAGTTGCCACTTTCCCTACGGTCACATTGCAGGCAAGTGGCAGAGCTGGGTTAAGAACCCAGATCTCCCAACTTCCAGCCCTGCGCTCCCTCCTCTAGGCTACGCTGGTTCTCAGTGTTCGTGTTAATAGAATAAACATGGCTACAGTGTTGACTCAATTCATGCGAACAGATTATAAAACTCTCCAGTCAGAAGGTGTCTGTAGTCATCTTCCAGGCAGCGCAAGGTAACTTTCTTTCATTCATTCAGTGAATATTGTAGGACACTTAAAGACCATAGATTCCTGAAAATGCTCAGAGCAGTGGAAAGAGCTATTTACTCCCATTTTTATTAGCAATTAGCACAGCATCATTCCTAGAACTGAAAGGAACCTGAAACGGCCACCTATACTGTTTCCCAGCTTCTACACACTTGATTTAAATCATTTTGGGAGACCGATAGCCTTTTACCCTGTTCCTTAAGTTTCCAGGGAAGTGAGGAATGCAAGCATCTGTTGTATTTCTCACACGGGATAGCTAGTTCCCTGGTTTATGGGAATTAAGTTTTTCCATAAAACAAAGACTCACTCAAAGCAAGTGAAGAAAAAAAAAGACCCAACAATTTGATCCAGCTACAGTTAAGTGATTATTCTGGGATAAAATATGTTTCACACATGCCCCTCATAGACAGTTTTGGGACATGTGAAGATTATGAGTACTGGAATCCAACTTGAATATTCCTCATAACTGCAACTTTGTTCAGCCATTTCTACTTAAAACCACAAATATGGAAGAGTAGTGAGCACTCCAAATGGGCAGATGGGACCAAGCTCTTTTCGGAATTCCATACAGATGGGGATAAATGCTGAAAGAGTTCATGAAGTTGAATAACTGGACAGGAGAGTGGCAGAGAAGTCTCAGGATGAGCAAGGGCAAGATGATGATGCATTTAGGAAAAAAATTAAGCTTCAGGTATATGATAGTGGCTTCCGAACTATTCGTTATGACTCAGGGAAAAGATCTTTGAGCCAGTTATTGTTCCCTAAAATTCACAAGTCCAATCTAGGACAACAACTGAAAGGGCTAACAAAATTCCAAGCATCAGGCAGGACATAAAAAACAAACAAACAGGTAGTGGCCCTTTGGATACTATGAACATTTTCATTAACACCTAAAGCACCTGTTTTAGGAAGGACAAAATAGTGGAAAACTTAGGGAAAAACAACCACAGTGATTAGGGGATGGAGCAGCTTGCATGTGAAAATAGAACCCTTTGGTTTGGAAAAAGAGCGTGATGCATCTGTTCTTCTGAGGATGGATGCATCCAACAGCTGTTAGCACCTCAAAATGTCTTATTGTCGTTGTCAGCAACAGAATATTGGGCTGAAGAGACCTTTGGGTGTATGGCACTTTGGGGCTCCCTTTCACCCTTCTCCTGATTGAGGCAACTCAAACTCAAAGGAAAGAGAACCTGGATGCTGAGGGAGAAGGACAATGAGAGCGATTGATGAATCGAATACTGGGATGAATTGAATTATTTTGGGGGAAAAGTACATTAGACAAGAAGGAAATGTTGAAGTGAGATTATTCAGCCTGGAGACCTAAAGGCTAACTGATGAATTAAAAAGTTGCATGTTCTGGTTGAGCTCCAATATGGAGATTAGTGACCAGCTGTTTCCAAAAGGAAGAAATGAAAAGAAAGGCTTAATTTTAAGAGGAGAAATTTGGGTATAATCTTCACAACAATGAGAGTTGAGAAACTCTAGAATGGACTATAGCTATTCCTCAACACAATCCTTGAGGCATCTTGGATTTCCTCCAATGAACTCGGAGACCTTGTACTGAGGTTGATGGTTTGGAATGAGAAAAAAAAAAACGGTGGGGGGGAAGAGGGGAAAAATAGATTCAAGTTACCATTCTGCCTTTAACCTGGAACTACTTGTGATGTTTTAATCCAGCTAGCCTTTATTTAGCCTAAGATTTGTTAGTTATTTTATAAAGAGAGTTGGAAAGTGAATTATTGTAGGTTTGGACTGACCATCCTTCTTAAGAGCTGCTTCAAAAGTCAATGTATCTGCATAGAGGGGACATCACATGGAAGTCCTAATCCTCAAAGAACAGCACATCATGGAATTTCTTTAGCCTTCTCTTTCAACTGCTGGGACTCAGTGTCTGAGCATGCTTTGGAAGTCATGGAGTAGTGAGCAAAAATTATTGTTATTAAAAGCTTCAGTGGGGTAGCAAGATGCCTAATGGCTTTGTTACTTTTGATACTTTCTTAGGTATCACATCTCCATATTCTCAGTCTGCTAGTTACAAGTGAAATCCCACAGTCTCACTCCTGACCTTGTAACAAAGAACACAATATTCAGATTCACTTCCAAATTCATAAAGATATAAAAATAGCCAAGCTTAGTACTACAAATGCTCTGTGCATGTCAGCTTCAGTTTTCCTAATAGCTCACGTGACCCACTCATAATTTCCCACTACTCCCTTCCTGGTTAAATGGTCTAGGTGGTTGAACTAATGCTCATCGCTTGAATTGGCTAATTAGTCTCTAGGGGGTATTAAACAATTTCAAGTTGGTTTAGTCAGGAGTTTTGGACATGGAAAAGAAAGGTTTTATACTCAGCTTCATAGTAGAGTCTTAGTGTCAAAATAAAATTTCTTTCTTAAATCAAAGGGATATTGGGGACAGGTCAAACGTGGTGATAGCCATCAGAGAAACCACAGAAAGAAAGAAGTGAGGAAAAGAACTGAGGGCTTTTTGGCCCCATCTATATTTCCAGAGGCTTAAAGATTTCCTCCTATGTCATTTTACAGATGGGAGGGGAGAGAGAAATCATCTTTTTTCAAAAAAGAGGAATCCTTCCCTTAGGTCCCGTCTACTCTTAGGCTCTATCCCAAGTAATAGTATTCATTGAGAGCTTACTGTTTGGTTGGGAGAATACCGTAGAATTATAAAACACAAATCGTGTCCTCAAGGAATTTACAATCTAGCTGGGGAGAATCTTTCCTTCAAGAGCTTCTTAGTATTAGCTTCTGGCTACACTCTTTTATGGAGAATAGGTGCCCACATTTCCCAGAAGCAGTGCTGTCAGATCCAGTCATTTCAGGGAACAGCAAACATTACCACATACTTGGGTAGAATCCAATCTGCTATAATACTCCTTAAATGATAGCAATGTTGTTTTCTAAATTTGATTTATTTAAAAAAGATTAAAGATTTGACATGATGGAAGACATGTTTTTCAAGCCGCGTGACTAATGAAACCTCCTCAAATCTGACACCAAACATGGAAAAATTTCACCTTTGCTAATTTAAAAAATCTGATTTGTATTACCCCTCTTTCAAAGAGATTAATATTCTAGGCAGAGAAATTTTGAAAGCAAAAATTTTGTATTCTAATAGGTCCAAGAAATGAAGAAGAAACAACCGGACATGGAGAAGACATAAAGCCAGAGGAAGTGCCTCTTCTCACTGAGCTGAGGGTGCTGAAGGGTAAGGGAAAGACTTCTCATTTAGTTACGGTTAAGTTGTTGAGTTAGGAATGTGATAGCAGGATTCACTCTGCTTTTATAAATCTTTCCCATCCTAATTCCTTTTACTTCAGTCTTCTAGACTGTGAGCCCACTGTTGAGTAGGAACTCTATATGTTGCCAACTTGTACTTCCTAAGCGCTTAGTACAGTGCTCTGCACACAGTAAGCGCTCAATAAATACGATTGATTCAGTCCTTGTAAAATCGGTGATATCTGGTTCTTAGAAAAGTTCCAAAACCATTTCTAATGCCAGCCTGCGAATCACTGATGTGAATCGTTATTTCTGCCTCTCTCCCCTTCATCCCCACCTTAATAGCTGCCACCCTGGTTCAAGCTCTGATGATATCCCAATTAGATTATTTTTATTAATGGTACTTATTAAGTGCTTATTACTTGCCAGGTACTATACTAAGCGCTGGGGTAGATACAAGATAATCAGGCTGGACGCAGTCCATGTCACACATGGGCTTCACGGTCTTAATCCCCATTTTACAGATGAGGTAACTGAGGCTCAGAGAAGTGAAGTGACTTGCCCAAGGTCACCCAGCAGACAAAGGAGAGAGTCAGGATTAGAACCCAGGTCCCTCTGACTCACAGGCCTGTGATCTTTCCGCCAGGCCATTCTGCTTCTCTGTCAGCAGCGGCCTCACTGGTTTCCTTGCTTTCAGCCTCTCCCCTCTCCAATCTGCGCCCACACATTGCTGCACAGGTCATCTTCCCGAAGCATCACTCGGCCCACATCTTCGAAATTCGCCACTGGCTTCCCTGTGTCTCTCAGCCTCAAACAGGTCATCACATCAATACTTGACTATTGTAGCAGCCACCTCAGAAGTCTCCCTGCTGCCAGCCTCTTCCACTTCCAATCTCTTCTCTTTCCAAGTTATAATCTACTTCTTGGATCACCTTTCTAGAATGTCATTCTGCACAACTATCTCCATTCAGAAGCCTCCAGTGCTTGCTCATTCATCTTTACATCAAAAAGAAGTTTCTGCCACTGGTTTTAAGATATTCCATCGGTTCTCTCCCTCCTACCTGTACACTGTCTTCTCGTACTACAGCCCAGAAAACATACTCAGTTCCTCCCAACTTTCCAATCTTACTGTGCCTCATTCTTAGCTCTCGTGCCTCAAATCTCCACTCCCCACCCCACCCCCAGTGCTCCAGACCCCAGCTCTCTTCATCTTCAAAGCCCTTCTGAAATCTTATATTCTCTAGGAGGCTTTTCTCGAATCGATTGTCTTCTCTCCAGGTCAAATCCTCCCTACTATCATCTCGGTATTTGTACAGCACCTTAGTTAGCCCTTTTGCACTAACAACTTCTGGCTGCACTTTTGTACATATGGTACATTCTTTCTCCTATTTGTAAATGATTTTATATCTTGTCTCCCCACCTAATTATAAGCTCCTTATGGGCCAGGATGGTGTCGTCTTCTAGTTTGTCCCCCAAGTGCTTAGTACAGTATACTAAGCGCAAAGTTGGTTGGACCCAATATGAGTGTATTGATTTCAACTATAAATCATTCCTTTTCTTTGTTTGTGTTGTGGCTCAGCTGGGGATTTTGTCCTGGGCAATCCTCTGTGCCTCATGTCCCAGGCACAATAAGGTAAAAATTATTCCAAAGATTCACACCAGGGAATTCCCTTCCAGAGAAAGTGAGCTTGATCCAGAAAGGCCAGTTGCCATTTGAGAACAAACTTGCAAATGGTTTCAATTAGTTTTGACATCTTTCTGCTGCCGAGTTGCTGTTTTTCCATTTACCTTGGTACTACTTTTTTCTGAGGAAAGTGATTCAGAGGTTAGTATTGTATGTGATATTTTAAGAAGAATTCTGCCAAGTCTGTTTAAGCAATTCTGGTGGGAGGCAGATTGAATAACGTGTTTGTACATACCACCAAATGCTTAAAAATAATTCCCTGATTCTGCACCTTCTTAAAAAGGAAATGGACTCCACCACAATGAAATTACACTTACTGTCTTAAAGCAGGAAAAAACTAAGATGATCTCCATTCACAGCTGCAGAATAATTATGTGTTTCTAGGCATTCCCTCAAGTATTTTCATGGATCTAGTTAGAAAGAAATCACCTCTTTGCTGCAGAGTGAGGTGTGTGACAGGAGGATGAATTCTTCTGGAAGGGCTGACTAGATTTTAAACTCCTTGAGGACAGAGATCTTTTCTACCAATTTTATTGTATTGTACTCTCCCAAACATTTAATATCGTGCCCTGTCTGCACATACTGTGTGCTCAATAAATACCAGTGATCGATTAATGTCAGACTCAAAGGAAATTTCTAGCAAACTTGAAATGTATTGGCCGACTGCCAGGGATCAGCAAAAAAAAAACCGGAAAACGTTTGCCATCTCCAGCTTCTCACAATCCTTGGAAATCTGTAGTAGAGTGAATAGTAGTGGCAGCTAAGTAGAGTTTAAAAACTGCTCTTTCCTCCGAGAACTATTCATTGCTGATTGTTTAGTCTCAGCCCAGGTTAGGAGAGGGGCAGGGAAGGATTTTCTTACTATAGCACTTGATTAAGTAAGCCAGTGTGGCTTATACATGGAATAAGCCATCAAATGAGATGGGTTTTGAGTAGCAGCGTGGCTCAGTGGAAAGTGCACAGGCCAAGGAATCAGAGGATCTGCGTTCTAATCCCGACTCTGTCACGTCTTCTGTGTGGCCTTGGGCAAGTCACCCAACTTCTCTATGCCTCAGTTACCTGGTCTGTAAAATGGAGATAAAGACTGTGAGCCCTTTGTGGGGCAGGGCCTGTATCCAACTTGCTATCTTGTATCTGCCTCAGTGCTTAGTACAGTGCCTGGAACATAGTAAGCACTTGGCAAATACCCTTGGGTGGTTGTGACTTTTACTCTTGGGTGGTTGTAACTGTGTTTTCTTCCCAAATGCTTCCTGTTCACTCTGAGCCTCAACTATTAGCTCCAATCTCAGAAAAACGGGACCTGAATTTATTAGTTACATCAGTTTACATTTCTTAATACAAACCTACAGAAGAAAGGAGCACGAGTGCTTTTTTAGAGAAGCTTGAAGGCATAATTTGTATCTCTTGTCTGTCCATTCAATTACCACAGGTTGAGAAAGTGGTGCAATAGCAGGCACAATTTTTACTTCCACAGAAATGAAATAGGTCAGACTCCTTGGTGACTCTGCTTTGCCATCAGGCAAATCCTCTCCTTCCCTGACCCCCTGATTACTTTGACTCCATCCCTCTTTCAAACTTTAAAAGTTCATTCATTCATTTATTCAATCGTATTTATCGAGCGCTTACTGTGTGCAGAGCACCGTACTAAGCGCTTGGTAAGTGCAAGTTGGCAACATATAGAGATGGTCCTTACTCAACAGTGGGCTCACAGTCTAGAAGGGAGAGACAGACAACAACAACAAAAAACATGTAGACGGGTGTCAAGTCGTCAGAACAAATAGAATAAAGCTAAAGCACATCATTAACAAAATAAATAGAATAGTAAATATGTACAAGTACAATAGAGTGATAAATCTGTACAAGCATATATACAGGTGCTGTGGGGAGAGGAGGAGGAGAGGAAAATGGGGGCTTAGTCTGGGAAGGCCTCTTGGAGGAGGTGAGCTCTCAATAGGGCTTTGAAGGGAGGAGGAGAACTAGCTTGGCGGATGTGTGGAGGGAGGCATTCCAGGCCAGGGGAAGGACGTGGGCTGGGGTAGATGGCGGGACAGGCGAGAATGAGGTACAGTGAGGAGTTTAGCAGCAGAGGAGCGGAGGGTGCGGGCTGGGCTGGAGAAGGAGAGAAGGGAGGTGAGGCTTAATAAATGTCATCATTATTATTAGGAGGGGGCAAGGGGATGGAGAGCCTTGAAGCTGAGAGTAAAGAGCTTTTGCTTGATGCGTAGGTTGACAGCCACTGGAGATTTTTGAGGAATGGCTACCCTATCATGCAATCAGAACTTAGAACAGTGCTTAGCACATAGTAAACGCTTAACAAATGTCATTATTATTATTATTATTATTATCTCTAAAGACACCTAGGCTCCCTTTTCCTTTGGAAGGAGTACTGCTCCCACCTTGTGACCTCAGCTGGGAATGGCGGCTTATCGCTAAGATTACACCGAGGAGCAAAACCTGCCATCAGGATGCTCCTTGATGGTGACAAAAACGGAAGACGACATTCATTTCTCGTGAAGTGGCCAGATCCCGAGCCAATACTGTGGTACTGAGTAAAACGAGGCTGTCTGATGGAGGACGTCAGACACTGTTTTCAGGAGTAGGGTGGGTTTGATGCCTCGATAGGTGGTGATCCTGAAATATTGCAAAAGTCACTGGACCTCCTGGGATTGGAAAACTAATGGCAGGCCCTTCTTCAGCTCAGCAAGTGTGCCAGATCAGCTCAGAATCCCCAGCACTGTCTTTGGAATTTTGCAGCTGGAGAGGGAGAAAGAGAGATTGGTAAAACGGAAAGGTAGATAGGGAAAAGAGAGGAAGAGGTGGGGAAAAGGAAGAAGAAAGCAAGGGGAAAAGAGATGATGATAGGGAGGAAAAAGATGAACTCCCTGCCACTCCAAGAATTCTGTTCCTTAAACTGCACCCTCCCCAGATTCTCCTTGGGAAACCATTGACTGGAGAGGGTGGTTTAAGGAGCAGAACTACCGAAGCAGCAGGGAGATCTGATATTAAATTCTCTCAATTGCTAGCTCCCACCCTACCCGTATTCCCTGACAGCCCGGGGGATTAGTGATCTGAGAGGGCAGTGAGCAGCTCACGGTACCAGCCCCTTTTGTCAATTCATTAATGCAACTCCCAACCTTTGCAATAATTACCGCGATTTCCCCTGCCAAGCCCTTTGCTCTCCACACAGCCCCGTTCAACAGCCAAGGAAGATGAGTCAGTCACACTTGGACAGGAAGCCCTTCTTCACTCACTCATTCATTCAATCATATTTATTGAGCGCTTACTGTGTGCAAAGCACTGAACTAAGCGCTTGAGAGGGTACAATATAATGACAGACGTATTCCTTTCCACAGCCAGCTCACAGTCTGATACTTCTTCCTCTCCCCACAGCCCCTGTAGCACTTTTATTACATATCTTTATTCTGTATTGCTTCCTTCTATCTGGAAATTATTGACAGTTGGTCTCCCCCACTAGACTGTAAACACTTTAAGTGCACTGAACCCTCCTACCATTTTCGTACGGGAAGGATCTGTGTCTGATTCCATTGTCTTGAATATGCCCCTCCACATAGCAGAGTGTTTGGCCCATGGTATGTGCTTTACAAACACCCTTATTATCATTATCATCTCAAGAACTTAAAAATGTACTGTGCACTTAGAAGGCACTAGAAATGCTGTTGATTAATATTTTCATACCACTCCATAAAAAGTAGCTGTTGGAGTAACAACTCTGTCAGGTCTGAATATATTGTAGCACTGCAGTTTATAGAAATGAAAATTTGTCAGTCCGCTTTTAATTCGATCTCATGGGTTGTATTTATTTTTGCTTTATGAGCTATTGCTTTATTATACAGAAGACCCCTGTTGTGATGCTACGAAACAGAACAAGTATCATTTTGATTGGCATTTGTACATTTTAAGTAAATTCCCCATTCTGCTGCTTTTGTCGAAGAGCCTGGTTGTGAGAGGGGATGACCGTACTGCTGCTCGTACTTTTGGAAGTAGGTGAGGGTTCTGCACAGCTGGGGGCTGGTCATCAGGATAGCTTCAGCAAACTCCCTTCCCTCCACTTCCCTTTCCCTACCTGAGAGGTTTCCTCTCCCTTAGTTGATCCTTTCTTGGATCTACAGTATGTAGATCCCCCATTCAGAGGTAGGAAAATTCAGATAAATAAAGAAATAAAATCCCTTCCAACACAACCTTATGACAAGACAGAGTTGTCTTTGCCCCTGATGGCTGGTACTTCACAAATCAGAAATCATTAATACTGACTAATGAGATGGCATATATAAAAATCGCCTAACTAGACAACTAGATAACAAATGCGGTTCAAGCCTTACTTCCTTGTTTTGGAAGGTTTACATTATGTAGTCCCTGAAATTTACAGTTAATACTAACTTAAGTTTAGTCCTTCTTCCTTTCCTCCCTGAATTTGTCTGCCCAGATGAACAGTTGCACCTGGTTTAGATAATAATAGTTATGATATTTGTTAAGTGCTTACTATATGCCAGGCACTGTACTAAGCGCCAGAGTGGATACAAGCAAATTGGGTTGTACACAGTCCCTGTCCCACGTGGGGCTCCCAGTCTCAATCCCCATTTTACATATGAAGTAACTGACGCAGAGAAGCGAAGTGACTTGCCCCAAGTCACACAGTAGACAAGTGGCAGAGCCGGGATTAGAACCCATGACCTTCTGACTCCCAAGTCCGTGCTCTATCCACAATGCCACGCTGCTTCTACATGATTTCCTTAGCCTTGGTATTATTTGACACACCAAGATTCACATTCGTGCAGTATTTCAAATCGATTGGGGTTGCCACCACAGCTGCCATACCAGAACTGCATGCAGGTTTTCTGCTTTAAATTGTAGAACCATTTCAGAATATAGTCCTGGCACTCCCCTCTGTCCTGTGCCATAGAGCAGACATCTGGAAAAATCAAATGTGGATACAGTTAGATTATATTTGTGAGAGGGACTATCTATTAAGTCATCTTCTGGAGCTAATTTTCCTGCCTAAGGTAGTTACTTCTTTACAAGACAGTCATTCTTCTCATCCCCACTTAATTACCTTTGACACCTCTCTCATTTTTTATAGCATTTATTAAGCACTTACTATGGGCAACGCACTGTTCTAAGCACTGGGGAGGTTACAAGGTGATCAGGTTGTCCCACAGGGGGCTCACAATCTTAATCCCCATTTTACAGATGAGGGAACTGAGGCCCGGAGAAGTTAAGTGACTTCCGCAAAGTCACACAGCTGACAATTGGCAGAGCCGGGATTCGAACCCATGACCTCTGACTCCAAAGCCCATGCTCCTTCCTAGTTTAAAGTCTGGTCAGACTTCTCCTAATGTCAAAAAATGATTTCAACCATTCACCCTCTTTCATATTTTATTTCTTGCAACTGTCCAATCCATTTCTTACTTCCCCCGAACTCTACTACGTCTATTCAGAGAACTTTTATTTCCTATTCAGAAAGAGCAAATATAGTGATTTCCTCAATTTAAAAGCTCAGATACTTTTTTCTACAAAATGAATGCTGCTTTTTTTTTAATCCAGAGAATAGATGCCCTACTTGCGAATGACTTTTGCCCAGGTCCCCAAAAATGGACAAAATGGAGGTTAGCCAGATTAGAGCAGTCAGATAATATAATAATAATAATAATAATAATAATAATAATAATAACATTTATTAAGTGCTTACTATGTGCAAAGCACTGTTCTAAGCGCTGGGGGGGATACAAGGTGATCAGGTTGTCCCACGGAGGGCTCGCAGTCTTCATCCCCATTTTACAGATGAGGTAACTGAGGCTAATTTTCCTGCCTAAGGTAGTTACTTCTTTACAAGACAGTCATTCTTCTCATCCCCACTTAATCACCTTTGACACCTCTCTCATTTTTTATAGCATTTATTAAGCGCTTACTATGTGCAACGCACTGTTCTAAGCACTGGGGAGGTTACAAGGTGATCAGGTTGTCCCACAGGGGGCTCACAATCTTAATCCCCATTTTACAGATGAGGGAACTGAGGCCCGGAGAAGTTACGTGACTTCGCCAAAGTCACACAGCTGACAATTGGCAGAGCCGGGATTCAAACCCATGACCTCTGACTCCAAAGCCCGGGCTCTTTCCTAGTTTAAAGTTTGGTCAGACTTCTCCTAATGTCAGAAAATGATTTCAACCATTCATCCTCTTTCATATTTTATTTCTTGCAACTGTCCAATCCATTTCTTACTTCCCCTGAACTCTACCACGTCTATTCAAAGAGCTTTTATTTCCTATTCAGAAAGAGCAAATATAGTGATTTCCTCAATTTAAAAGCTCAGATACTTTTTATTACAAAATGAATGCTGCTTTTTTTTAAATCCAGAGAGTAGATGCCCTACCTGCGAATGACTTTTGCCCAGGTCCCCAAAAATGGACAAAATGGGGGTTAGCCAGATTAGAGCAGTCAGATAATAATAATAATAATAATGATAACATTTATTAAGTGCTTACTATGTGCAAAGCACTGTTCTAAGCGCTGGGGAGGGATACAAGGTGATCAGGTTGTCCCACGGAGGGCTCGCAGTCTTCATCCCCATTTTACAGATGAGGTAACTGAGGCTAATTTTCCTGCCTAAGGTAGTTACTTCTTTACAAGACAGTCATTCTTCTCATCCCCACTTAAGTACCTTTGACACCTCTCTCACTTTTTATAGCATATATTAAGCGCTTACTATGTGCAATGCACTGTTCTAAGCACTGGGGAGGTTACAAGGTGATCAGGTTGTCCCATGTGGGGCTCACAATCTTAATCCCCATTTTACAGATGAGGGAACTGAGGCCCGGAGAAGTGAAGTGACTTGCCCAAGGTCTCACGGCAGACATCATCATCATCAATCGTATTTATTGAGCGCTTACTATGTGCAGAGCACTGTACTAAGCGCTTGGGAAGTACAAATTGGCAACATACAGAGACAGTCCCTACCCAACAGTGGGCTCACAGTCTAAAAGCAGACATGTGGCGGAGCCGGGATTCGAACCCATGACCTCTGACTCCAAAGCCCGGGCTCTTTCCACTGAGCCACGCTGCTTCTCTAATTATTCCATGTAATTCCGTGTAACTTCCAAATGTTACATGTGGTGAGTGAGTTTTGCTTAACTTCTGTATAATGATCTTAAGTGTAACTGTCGGTATCAAGAATGGTGAGTTTGATTCTCTGGGAAGCCAAAAAAAGCTTTGTAAGGCCTCTGGTGTGTTCGTGTGGTTCCAACCTGCTGAAAATGGGAGCGGTGGGGAAGTTCTGGGGCATCCCAACAACTGGATATCGCTGCGCCTGTAGGGATGGGATGATGAGACTCCCCGTAAATGTGTGCATGGACAAACCACGCACCCCACAAGGTCATTCATGTGGTAAAAGGGAAAGTCGATTGCATCTTGTTCTAAATTTACTTAATTTTAGAGAAAGCATATTTGGATATTTGCCACTGTTGGGCTTTCCCCTACTGCAGTACGCACTGGGATATAGAGATTAGCCCTTTGGTCCGCCCTCATGCAGACTTCCACAGATTTCTGGTTTTCATCAGGACTAGAAGTAGTCCATTAGACTACTATCCAAACTATCTCTTCCCCCCTTCAAAGTCCTACTGAGAGCTCACCTCCTCCAGGAGGCCTTCCCAGACTGAGCCCCCCTTTTCCTCTGCTCCTTCTCCCCTCCCTATTGCCCCGACTCCCTCCCTCTGCTCTACCCTCTTCCCCACCCCACAGCACTTTTGTTTTATTATTCCATTTATTTTATTGATGATGTGTATATATCTATAATTCTTTCTATCTATTTTGATGCTCTTGATGCCTGTCTACTTGT
Organism: Tachyglossus aculeatus; assembly: GCF_015852505.1. Lineage (NCBI taxonomy): Eukaryota > Metazoa > Chordata > Mammalia > Monotremata > Tachyglossidae > Tachyglossus > Tachyglossus aculeatus. The sequence goes on along the minus strand of NC_052067.1, from coordinate 34,232,484 downwards.
TTTGCTGTCTGTCTCACCCTTCTAGACTGTGAGCCTCCACTTCCTACTCGAGTAGCTTACAACTTTAACTTTCTATTCATCTCTGTCTGTATATATGTATATATGTCTGTACATATTTATTACTCTATTTATTTATTTATTTTATTTGTACATATTTATTCTAATTATTTTATTTTGTTAATATGTTTTGTTTTGTTCTCTGTCTCCCCCTTCTAGACTGTGAGCCCACTGTTGGGTAGGGACTATCTCTATATGTTGCCAACTTGTACTTCCCAAGCGTTTAGTACAGTGCTCTGCACACGGTAAGCGCTCAATAAATACGATTGAATGAATTAGACTCCGTGAGTTTTTATAAAGGAAACTCTTTTGTGGAGCATTTGGTACTGAGCACTATGAAAGGTAAAAATGTACATTTTGTTGTATCCCCAAGTGCTTAGTGCAGTGCTCCGCACACAGTAAGCATTCAGTAAATACCCTCGAATGATTTTGAAAATCAATCAATCAATCAATCATATTTATTGTATCAGTCGTATCAATCCAGCAGTAAAGAGATTTTTTTGAAAATAAATGTACATGACCTAACCAAATACCACCTTACCAAAAACCATATCTACCAGCATGGCTCAGTGGAAAGAGCACGGGCTTTGGAGTCAGAGGTCATGGGTTCGAATTCCGGCTCTGCTACATGTCTGCTGTGTGACCTTGGGCACTTAGCTTCTCTGAGCCTCAGTTACCCCATCTGTAAAATGGGGATTAAGGCTGTGAGCCCCAGGTGGGACAACCTGGTCACCTTGTATCCCCCCCCCAGCACTTAGAACAGTGCTTTGCACATAGTAAGAGCTTAACAAATGCCATTATTATTATTATTATTATTACCATAGTAGGCACCTGCATTTCCAGTTGTCTATTTTGGGAGCTCTTTTCTATTTTCTTCAGGAGCATATTTATTATCCTCGAAATAATTATCTTCTCCTTGGGGTGTGGTGAGTTTCTCAGCTGTTGAATTCACCCCTAAGAAGCTTTTTCTCCTCTCAGGGGTTTCCAATCTTTCCATATAGTCAGAGTCTTTGAGAGAGAACCTGTGGAAACAATATGAGAGGTTCAGTAGACTCCTCGCTTGTGCTCCGTGCTTGGCGGTCTCTCCTCCTGTCAGAAATAATGTTTTTTACACAGCTAAGCTCGTACCATAAGGCCTACCTCTTTGTATTCAAGCGTTCCTTGTTATCTCCTCGATTCTGCTCTTCACACTCTTTGAGAAGTTCTGGAGGAGGGTAAGGATTGATGTCACCTACAGAAAAATCATGGGGTGGGGGGGAGATTGTTTTTAGTCCATGAAGTATTCCGTATTTCTTCCGAAGAGCTGGTTGGACCCAATTCTCTTCCTCATGTGTAAAGGAAAGAGAACATGAGCAGGGTGTATAATGAAGATTTATACCAAGGCAAAAAACTTCCCCTCTCTTTCAGGGATATACCTGGAGTGTAATTCTTTTCCTCTGCTCCTCCTCCCCTCCCCATCACCCTCCCTCCCTCCCTCCGCCCTATCACCTTCCCCTCCCCACAACACTTGTGTATGTCTGTCCATATTTATTACTCTTTTTATTTTATTGAGGATGTGTATAGGTCTATAATTCTGTTTATCTATTCTGATGGTATTGACGCCTATCTACTTGTTTTGTTTTGTTGTCTGTCTCCCCCTTCTAGACTGTGAGCTCAGTGTTGGATAGGGATTGTCCCGATTGGTTGCCGAATTGTACTTTTCAAGCGCTTAGTACACCATCTCTCCGTTGCCGACTTGTGCTTTGTACTTCCCAAGCACTTAGTACAGTGCTCTGCACACAGTAAGCGCTCAATAAATACGATTGAGTGAATGAATGAATGACCGTCTCTCTCTCTCTCTCTCTCTCTCTCTCTCTCTCTCTCTCTCTCTCTCTCTCTCTCTCTCCCCGTTTCAGACTTGTGCCTTGTCCTTCCCAAGCACTTAGTACAGTGCTCTGCACACAGTAAGCGCTCAATAAATATGATTGAAGGAATGAATGAATGAACGGCCGTCTCTCTGTCTCTCAGTTGCTGACTTGTGCTTTGTCCTTCCCAAGCGCTTAGTACAGTGCTCTGCACACAGTAAGCGCTCAATAAATAGGATTGAAGGAATAAAAGAATGAATGGCCGTCTCTCTCTCTCTCTCAGTTGCCAACTTGTGCTTTGTCCTTCCCAAGCGCTTAGTGCAGTGCTCTGCACACAGTAAGCACTCAATAAATATGATTGAATGGATGAATGACCGTCTCTCTCTCTCCATTCCCGACTTGTGCTTTGTACTTCCCAAGTGCCTAGTACAGTGCTCTGCACACAGTAAGCGCTCAATAAATATGATTGTAGGAATGAAGGAAGTAAGCACTCAATAAATTCGATTGAAGGAATGAATGAGTGACCGTCTCCGTTGCCGACTTGTGCTTTGTCCTTCCCAAGTGCTTAGTACAGTGCTCTGCACACAGTAAGTGCTCAATAAATACGATTGAAGGAAGTGCTCTGCACAGTCAGCGCTCCATAAATATGATTGAACCAATCAATCAATCGTATTTATTGAGCGCTGACTGTGTGCAGAGCACTGTACTAAGCGCTTGGGAAGTACAAGTTGGCAACATACAGAGACCGTCCCTACCCAACAGTGGGCTCACATGAATACTGAGTCAGGGAAGCACAGTGTGACCCATCTTTCGGGTGCATCCGAGAGAGTGTGTTTCTAGTGGTTGGGCTCTTCTGAGAAGGATAGAACTCTATTTGGGCCAGTTAGGAGAAATACTGAGATGATTGGGAGCAACGGAGGACATGCCCGAAAGGGAGGGGAGCATGACATCCTGAAACCAGAAAAACCACAGGCCATGTGAGCAACCTGAGGTTGCTTGCTGCTTGTTGGCCAACATTCTGATTTCTTGTTTCCTAGAATCCCTTGTTCCTGGGCACGAGGCAGTCCCCTTCAGATCCCTCTCAACCCAAGCTAGACTCTAAATGTGGGGGCCCCAGACCGAAGCACCACCCCAGGCCCCACAACCAGTTGGTTCCCCACAGCCTCCTGCTCACAAAGGGAAGAATAAACAGTGTCTTCACATCCCTCGTCTTCATCATCATCATCAATCCATACTTCCATCCATACTTCATGCTGCTGCCCAGATTATCTTTGTCCAGAAACGCTCTGGGCATATTACTCCCCTCCTCAAAAATCTCCAGTGGCTACCAATCAATCTGCGCATCAGGCAGAAACTCCTCACCCTGGGCTTCAAGGCTGTCCATCCCCTCGCCCCCTCCTACCTCACCTCCCTTCTCTCCTTCTCCAGCCCAGCCCGCACCCTCCGCTCCTCCGCCGCTAATCTCCTCACCGTGCCTCGTTCTCGCCTGTCCCGCCATCGACCCCCGGCCCACGTCATCCCCTGGGCCTGGAATGCCCTCCCTCTGCCCATCCGCCAAGCTAGCTCTCTTCCTCCCTTCAAGGCCCTGCTGAGAGCTCACCTCCTCCAGGAGGCCTTCCCAGACTGAGCCCCTTCCTTCCTCTCCCCCTCGTCCCCCTCTCCATGCCCCCCATCTTACCTCCTTCCCTTCCCCACAGCACCTGTATATATGTATATATGTTTGTACATATTTATTACTCTATTTATTTATTTTTTTATTTTACTTGTACATATCTATCCTATTTATTTTATTTTGTTAGTATGTTTGGTTTTGTTCTCTGTCTCCCCCTTTTAGACTGTGAGCCCACTGTTGGGTAGGGACTGTCTCTGCATGTTGCCAATTTGTACTTCCCAAGTGCTTAGTGCAGTGCTCTGCACATAGTAAGCGCTCAATAAATGCGATTGATGATGATGATGATCAATCGTATTTATTGAGCGGTTACTGTGTGCAGAGCACTGCACTAAGCGCTCGTCTTCTATTCTAATGGACTGATCAGTGGTCTGGGAAGATCTGGATTTTAGTCCCAACTCCGCCACTTCATGCCTCATGCTGCAGTTTTCCCCCAAATGTCCCATTGCCTGATCCAGTACAGTCAGCCAAATGCCTCTGCGTTATAACTGTCACCGTTTTCCGCCAGCCAAGTCCTCCACCCCCACCGCTGCTACTCACTCCTTAGGAGATTGAGAAAGGCCCGGATAAACCGCCGGGCATATGGCATTTCAAGATCCAGAGCGTCGTCCAGTCTCAGCAGGTGTTGTTCTAAAGGGGAACTAGAGAGATCAGCCAGTTCACCAATGCTAACAGCTCTGCCCAGGGCCACAGTGAATAAGGTGTATCCTTTGCATCTGGCATCCAGTGAAACTTGTCTCAGAATTGACCTGTCCCAGGCACTTGTCTCGCTTCCCAGAATTATAAAGAAGACCCTGTTTCTCCTTGGGAAGGGAGCCTGTAAGAACACCTGCTCCATCGTCCATTCCAGGGCGTGGGCGATGGCAGGTGGCCCTTTCACCTGGCGGAAGGACGTTTGAATGTGGCTCTTCATCCGTGGTCCGCTGCGGTAGGTGAGCAAGTCGAACTCCTTCTCGGCTGGTAGAATGTCTTCGTAAGGGAAGAAACCAGGAGGTGCGTATTGCACCAAGGCCACCCGGGCCCCAGTGTTGGATGTCTGGGGGTGGGTGGCAATGACAAACTGATCCAGCATGGTGCTCACAAAACGCTTCACGACACTGAACGTTTCACTCCTAACACCCCGTGAACCATCCACCACATAGGCAATGTCCATATTCACCGGGATGGGGGACAGATTGTATTCCTCACAGTCCAGTTCCCTGTTGCAAGGATCTAGAGAGGAACCCAGAGAAATGAGAAATTAATCCACCAGTGACTAGCAGGCAGTAAGAGCTGACAACCTTTTCTCTCCGGTTCTTTTTCATTACAGAAAATGTGTCCCTCAAAAGAGAACTTTAGAAAGAAAATTAATTTTGGGGGGCCCATGAATCCCAAAGAACGTGTTTTGAACTTGGTCAGTGAAATCTTCCTTAAAATCATGGTATCTAAAGGGTGAATACTGAACATGACCAATTTTCCTTTTTCTCAGATTCCACGGTAAACAGAATGGCAAATTAAAAGATGCAAAAAAAAAGTTGACAGCCTACAGCCATTGAGTTAGCCATTCTTACTGAAGGGAAGCTGAAATATCAGTCTTTTCTGGGCACAACAGTGGCCATTGGGATGCCTTCTGTGGGGCAAAAATCATGACGATTCCTCCACTCAGAGCAGTATTCTGAGAATGGAAGTTTTTCAACCTGAATGCCTCTTATTACTACTGGTGCCTGGGGTCAGCTGATCTAGAGCTAGGGCTCGCTCGCTCTTCATTTCCTTCCCTCCAGCAGTAAAGTGTCATGATTCTTAGGTAGGCAATAATTTGGTTGAGTTTCTTTCTGAAGGAGCAGAGACCATAATACTGTGAGGGCCTTGGAGCAAGGGTCTGTGAAGCCTTCTCCTCTTCCCATCTGCTTCACTCAGCAGCCACCTGAGAGCTGAGTAGGAAGGGAAAAAAGTAACTCCTGAGACTCATAGTCCCAGAAATTCCCTTGGAAATTCCCAGTGCACTCCTCCGTGTCCTCGTTCCTCAGGTCTCATCTTCATGGTAAGCACCCATCCACAGCTTTTGGGGGAGCTTAGCCTGAATTGTGTTGCAAGGGCTCCGCAGAGGTTTGAGGATGGAAGTCCTACCAAAAAGAAGCCCCCCTCCCCAAACAAATTCTCTGTGACCCTGAGCAAAAACTCTGGCAGCCCCAGTGGACTGTCCATGCCCTAAATGGATACTCAAACAGGAACAATTAAAAACCTTCCTTAAAATCACTCAAATCTCATGATTTGGTCATCATAAATCATGCTGTATAAACAAATGAGTCAAATTTTACAGCAAATCCACGACTCTGGCAGAGCCCAAAATGAGCTGTTGAATGTACAGATTTACCGTAGCAGAGCGTACAACTGGTCAGCCTCTCCAAGTCCTGTTCCTCCTTGCTTCCCCAAACAAACAGCTTAAATTGCTCTGAATCATCCATCTAGTATAAAACATACATAAAATGATTCTTATTTAGGTTGATGGACTTTCAGTTTTCTGTCTGACGGGGCAATACTAGTGACAGAACAAAGGAGCAGATAAATTTCTAGAAAAAAAAATAAGCTTTAACCGTCAGTTACCTGCTTCGGCTGCAAACTGCCCCAGGGTGGTTATAATGTGTTTATGATGGGACCCTATTCAGCCCAGTTGACATAAGCTCACTTTTGTCTGTTCAGCAGGTCTTTGGGTCTTCCAACCCTTGGTTTCATGCCTTTTTGAGTCGGTTATCTTAGTTGAGGGCAGAAATATTTAACTTTTTTTGATTCTCCTCAAATTGTTCAATACGCTCTCCCCCTAAACTTTCATTCTTTGAGGATCAGGACTGAAGGACTTTTACTAGGAACCTTTGGAATGATTTTTTTGCTTTTCGATGTTGCTGTTCCTGTTGTGGGCAGGGACCATATCTACAAACTCTGTTATGGAATGCCCAGTGTTTTAAGAAAGCAAGGTCAACATAGCTGATAAATCTAGATTCTGGGTGAAGCAAAAAATAATAATAATAATTGTCACTGAGACTTAGAAAATATGTATGCTGGGAGCTGATTTATCTGTGCCTTCCAGAAAATGAGGCTACCAAGTCCAGAAAACTCTCAGTATTGTTTCAGCTGAATAGGATGCAAAGCCAGGCAGGCAATGTTATTAAAATCCTTTTTGTGGAGGACGGATGTTGAATAGCTGTAACATGAGGTGAGAATTTCATTCTGTTAAAATTGTCACTGGCTTCCTCCCTGGAGAAAATAATTTTGCTGAAAGGCTGGCTCAGAAGCACCATCTCCAACTCCAGTCACACACTTTCTCAGTGATTTAAACTGCTGGCTAGGGCTTGCTGGGAGTGGAGAAGTGGCAAAACTATCTTGGGCAATTGGGGAAGTTGCCCGTGGGACCCTGATCAGTGAAATCTTCACATTTTCCAACTGTCCAGGCTTTTGAGCAATTTGCAGTTACAGTACTTAGACAGAACATATCAATAAATCAGTTATATTTATTGAGTCCTTCCTATGTACTAAGCACTTGGGAGAGTTCACGACGACATCAATTCAAACCAGATGCTTCACCAAAATACACTACCTAGCTGCTCCAATTTTGCCCGTAATTGACCTCTGCCCAATCACCTGTGCAGTGATCTGTCCCCCCACTGAAATTTTTTTGCGCCCCCCGCTTTTTTTAAAATCATATTTGTTAAGCACTTACTATGTGCCAGACACCTGAACTAAGTGCTGGGGTATATTCAAATTAATCAGGTCGGACGCAGTCCCTGTCCCACATGAGGCTCACAGTCTTAATCCCCATTTTATGGGTGAGATAACCGAGGCCCAGAGAAGTTCACCGAGTTGCCCAAGGTCACACAGCAGACAAGTGGCAGAGCTGGGCTTAGAACCTGGGGCCTCCTGTCTCCCAGGCCCGTGCCCTATCCATTAGGCCACACTGCCTTTTCATAAAAATAGAGGAGCTGCTTCTCTTGTAGAAATATTCTTGAAGATGATCTCCCCCTTGTCCCCCTTGTACCCCCTCCATCCCCCCATCTTACCTCCTTCCCTTCCCCACAGCACCTGTATATATGTATATATGTTTGTACAGATTTATTACTCTATTTATTTATTTTACTTGTACATATCTATTCTATTTATTTTATTTTGTTAGTATGTTTGGTTTTGTTCTCTGCCTCCCCCTTTTAGACTGTGAGCCCACTGTTGGGTAGGGACTGTCTCTATATGTTGCCAACTTGTACTTCCCAAGCGCTTAGTACAGTGCTCTGCACACAGTAAGCGCTCAATAAATACTATTGATTGATTGATTGATTGATTGACAACCAGCCTTAGCCAGGCATGCTTTCTATATAATTAGTTCAACCCCCAGGTACATGCCGTACTTACCACAAAGGCACGACGGACATTGGGAACATCCGAGAAAGCAATTATGGCAGGAATGATGCCCAGAGCGCTTAGCTCCAGTGTAGCCGTATTGATAGAAGTGGCATCTTTGGACAAGCCTGCGGCAAAGAAGATGGCCACCTTTCTCAGAAGTATACCAGCACGGGTCCGCTTGAACACATTCCTCGCTACAAATAGCATGGCCCTGCCAACATTCCTGGAGCCAGATGAATGCTTCAAAGGTATTTGCCCAACAGCAGCCAGGAGCAGATTCTTCTTCTGGAAGTCCGAGAAGCGTAGCAGATATCTAGTGTTGTCGTTGTATGAAACGATGGCCACGCGGGCGCCAGTTGGACAGTTGTTTCCGCTGATATTCATTCTCTCCAGGAGTGATAGCAAAATGTCGATCATCCTTTTGAAATCTGATGGGGTGACACCTTCAGACATGTCCAGGGCAAAAACCACTTCCGTTGGGAACACCGGACATCTAGGGGTATCTGGATCAAAAAATAAGCCATTTACTTGATTTCAGTAACCCACCAGCATCCGTGATTTAAGATCTGACCAATGAGCAAAACTATTTACCTGATGAGCAAGCTGAAAGAGAAAGGAACAGAAAAAGAAATAATACGGTTATGTTCCTTTATACAGTAGCGTGTTTTCCACTTTTCTGTTCTTTGGGTGGGGTTCTGAGATGTCACATCTTCTAATTATATCATCTTATATGGGAAGAGATACCATCATGAGGAGGTGTGACCTGTTCCTGCCTCCCTTTAACACAACACAACACAACACAAATCAGCCAAGGCAAACAGTTCTCTCTCTTACACTTGAATATCTCTATGGGTAGAATTTCAACAACCTTTCTGAACATCAGAGGACTGGAAAGGCTCTAGGTGGGTGGGGAGGGGAGAGACAGGAAAGAGGAGGCAGAGGAAAGGACGGAGAGGAGAGGGAGGCAAGGTGGCCCAATTATAAAAAGTAGCCCTGCTGTCAAATCACCGTTAATCCTGGAAAGATTTGGAGTCCTGAGTCTGCCTCCCACTGGCCCCAAGGAAACGGAAACCCAAATGCAAAACGTACTGACGAAGGAAGAGGTGGATTTTTATAAAAGAACTAGTGTGATATAATAATAATAATAATAATGGCATTTATTAAGCGCTTACTATGTGCAAAGCACTGTTCTAAGCGCTCAGGAGGTTACAGGGTGATCAGGTTGTCCCATGGGGGGCTCACAGTTTTCATGCCCATTTTACAGATGAGGGAACTGAGGCACAGAAAAGTTAAGTAACTTGCCCAAAGTCACACAGCTGACAATTGGCGGAACTGGGGTTTGAACCCATGACCTCTGACTCCAAAGCCCGGGCTCTTTCCATTGAGCCATGCTGCTTAGAGGCAATGCAAGAATATTGTTAAGAATGAAGAGTAATCATTTTCAAACAGTGTTTTTTTGTGTAGCTGTGTAGGGTAGGGAGTCTGTTGCTTGAAACCGAACGCTTGATTTCTTTAGTGCTTAGGTTAGCCATTGTTTTAACAAATCCAAAGGACAAAGACTCCACATTTGCTCATATAATGGAAACAGAACTGACTGCAGAGGTACTAGAGTGCGTCACCTGCCCATCTCGCTCCTTCAACCCTGAACAGAGGAGTCTGTCTCCAGAACTAAGAAAATGATTCCTGGTCTTTTGGTAGCCGGTGATCTTGGCTCTCTGATGGTAACTTGGTGATGAGAACAGTTACTTACTAAAAATAGTTCCAAGTCCATTTCTACACCAAGTCCCATTACACCCCGACCTCCATGGGTCTTTCTTCTTCATCTCCCAAAACTCATCTAATTCCCTCCAGTCCAAATCCATTGCCCAACTCATGCAGCTTCCTGTCCTTTGGTTCTTTGGCAAGCCAAGGGTGATGCAGATTTGTCAGATATGAGGAAAGGATGGAGCCTATACTCACGGCAGTTGAATCGTGTAAAGTTGACCATCTCACAAGGCTGTTTGGAAAAGAGAAGGGTAAAATGAAGTTTCAATTTCCACATAAAGAATTAGAAGTTTTCTGGGCCCACTTCCTGGGTAATTTATACCACCTGAAGCTTGGAATGAACAATGGGTACCTTCCACCTGAAGAAAAAAATAAGTACCTTTTCCAGTGCAGACAGCCCTACCTTGCTCTTTATTGTCTCTCCCGTCAAAGTCATCCCCAAAGTTTCACACCCAGAAACTCTGACTGAGGAACAGCCTAGGCAGCTCAGCATTCATCCAGCATTTTCTGCCTAGTCCTATATTAACTGTCCATGCGGTAGGTTGGAATAAGCTCCCACTTCTAACTTCTGTATCACTTCATTCCTTACCCCATCCCGGAGGCGCTTCCCTCTGCCCAACCCTTTCTCCTGCCCTTCTGGTGATGCCTTATTTTCTCCATGGGGCCATTATCTCGAAAACTAGTATGGTATATGGATCAGGCAGAATGTGGGGTGACAAGGAACATGTGGGATCATAAGGGTTTTAAAGATAATTTTTTTATCCTATTGTGGCAGATGTGTAATAGGCACAGAGCATGTTTTCAGTGAATAAGATCTATCCTGGGGGTTAAAAAAAGAAAGCCCTAACTAGGACCAGGATCTGTCTTGCAGGCCACGCCAATTCCTAGGGTGTCAGACCACTGGGCAGTACTTTGAGGGATGGGCTTCTAGGGATGCGGACATTCTTGGTGACAGGATTATGGAGTAGTTGTAGACATAGGCCAGCTGAGGTGTTGCTCCCCTGTCCTCGTCCCCAGACATCCCTAGGTAAAAATACCTAAATTCCTTCTGAAGCAGGTCATCCTGATGAGGATACCCTCCAGTAGACATAAATAAATTTAGAACTTGAAAACCCCTTACCGTCATAGACATCACACCTCTGGGTCCTTTTATGCCCTGGAATAAATGAAGACCCAAAAAGTTTAGAATGCTTGTCCTAAACACCCAAGAAGTGTTTCATTTTGAAACATAAAAAGATTTAGAGGCTAGCAACATGCCTGTTCTCTTTTTCACTTTATGGACTTTTTTTTCTATACTTAACTGAGATTTTATGCAAAAAAAATGGTGAAATAATCATATTATTAATGTAATAAAATCCTAGATTTCCCAATTTTTTTTTTTTGGCAGACAAAGAAAACTGTATTCAAGTTGTTACCATTGGTCCAGGTGGGCCGAGATCTCCTGGAACTCCTCCTAAACCAGGGTAGCCAGCAGTATGCTAAAATGAATCAGACCAGAGTCAAATGATTTCTCCTTGGACTCAGGCTTTACAATTTCAGGGGATTGAATTGGCTTTTTGGAATCCTGAAGGGAGTGAGAAAACAGCCTAGAGAAGAAAGGGATGGATGCGTATAGAATACTTGCGTTATTTTATGAGAGGCAACAGAAACCTCATGGATTAAACTACTCCTTGGTTGGGTGGACGTGAAACCCCTTTGGTTACTTTTTAAAGTGGGATGGCAAAGATCCAATCAATCAGTGGAATTTATTGACCGCTTATTTGTGCAGAGCACTGTAATAAGCACTCAGAACAGTAAAATACACTTGGTAGACACAGTATCTGCCCTCAAGGAGTTTTCAGTCCAACTGGGGAGACAGACGTTAAACTACATTACTGATAAGGGAAATGGCCAAATATAAGGCTATGGGGATGGCAACCATTGGAGGTATTTGAGAAGCGGGAAGGTGTTCATTCACTCGTTTATTCAATCATATTTTTTGATCGCTTACTGGGTGCAGAGCACTGTACTAAGCGCTTGGGAAGTACAAATCGGCAACATATAGAGACGGTCCCTACCCAACAACGGGCTCACAGCCTACAAGGGGGAGACAGACAACAAAACAAGTAGACAGGCATCAATAGCAGGTGTGTGCAGAATGATTTTTTTAAAAAGATGACCCAGGCGGCTCAGCGAAGTGTGGATTGGCAAGGGAGAAGCTGGAGGCAAGGAGGTCAGCGACGCGGCTGATGCAGTCGTCAGGATAAGATGTGTCAAGTTCTTGAACCAATGTAGCAGTTTAGATGGAGGGGAAAGAGCAAATTCTGCAGATGCTTTGGAGATAGAACGGACAAGATTTAGTGCTACCAGCCAAACCGTTAGCAGGCTTTTGGCATGTAATGTGATTGTCCCCATCGCCACTCCAAAGCCACCTGTGCTTCTACAAGCGGGTCAGAGTAGCCTCAGGGAAATCATTCTTAGTGCCAGCTCTGGACTAGGAATGGCTACCCAGGTCAAAGACTCTTCCAAGGCTATAAACAGATGTTCTAAACTCTCAAAGCCTTCCTGATGATTCTAATAATAACAACAACAATAATAATAATGGCATTTATTAAGCGCTTACTATGTGCAAAGCACTGTTCTAAGCGCTGGGGAGGTTACAAGGTGATCAGGTTGTCCCACGGGGGGCTCACAGTCTTAATCCCCATTTTACAGATGAGGGAACTGAGGCACAGAGAAGTTAAGTGACTTGCCCAAAGTCACACAGCTGGCAGTTGGCGGAGCTGGGGTTTGAACCCATGACCTCTGACTCCAAGGCCCGGGCTCTTTCCACTGAGCCATGCTGCTTCTCATGGGCTCTGGCATTGTTGTGGGTGAATGTTGAATGTGCCATTCAACAAATAGTGACAAAACAAATGTCCGGGAGAAGAAATAGTCTTAAAACTAGTAGGGGATTCAGCAACCTGTCATGACAAGGGCCATTTTCCTACAAAACCATTCAGGCCATGTTTCCCCACACCTCAAAAACCTGCAGTGATTGCCCATCCAAATCCATATTAAATAGAAACTCCTTACCATTGGCTTTACCATTGGCTTACCATTTCCAACTTGTACTTCCCAAGTGCTTAGTACAGTGCTCTGCACACAGTAAGTGCTCAATAAATACAATTGAATGAATGAATGAATGAATTGGCTTTAAAGTACTCAATCACTTTGCCCGCTCCTACCTCGCCTAGCTACTTTCTTACTACAACCCAGCCTGAACACTTCGCTCCTGTAATGCCAACCTACTCACTGTACCTCAATCTCTTCTTTTTCCCCGCCAACCTCTCACCTATGTCCTGCCTCTGGCCTGACACGCCCTCCCCCCTCATATCTGACAGACAATTACTTGCTCCACCTTCAAAGCCTTATTGGAGGCAAATCTCCTCCAAAAGGCCTTCCTTGACTAAGCCCTCATTTCCTCTTCTCCCATTCCCTTCTGCGTCACCTGTGCACTTGGACTTAATCCCTTTATTCATCCTTCCCTCAACGCCACAGCACCTGTGTACATATCTGTAATTTTTTATGTATATGAATTGGCTTTCCCCCTCGCCCCCCTCTCCATCCCCCCCATCTTACCTCCTTCCCTTCCCCACAGCACCTGCATATATGTATATATGTTTGTACATATTTATTACTCTATTTATTTATTTATTTTACTTGTACATATCTATTCTATTTATTTTATTTTGTTAGTATGTTTGGTTTTGTTCTCTGTCTCCCCCTCTTAGACTGTGAGCCCACTGTTGGGTAGGGGCTGTCTCTATATGTTGCCAATTTTTACTTCCCAAGCACTTAGTACAGTGCTCTGCACATAGTAAGCGCTCAGTAAATACGATTGATGATGATGATGATGATGTATATGATGTCTGTCTCCTCTTCTAGGCTGTAAGCTCACTGTGGGCAGAGAATGTGTCTGCCAACACTATTATATTGTTATGTTGTAGTCTCCCAAGTGCTTAGTACAGTGTCCTGCACACAGTAAGCACTCAATAAATACGACTGATTGATTGATTGACAAGTGCTTCAGTATAACCTATGGCTTCTGTAACCAAGTCATAGAGTGCTTCTTGGGAATTGTTGCAACTACTCCCATAGTGATGGGTTGGTCACAGTTGTACCCATTTTCCACCCCTCAAAAGATTCCAATAAGGATGAAAGAGGTAGCTGAAGAATCCAGGGGTCAATGATCCCAATTTAGGAAATAAACCAGAATAGCCACAGTGAGATTCCTAGCAAGCACCAAATATCCAGAGCAGCTTCCGACCAGTGAACCCTCAGTATGGGAGCCCGGCCCGCCCTTTGCAGAAGGAACGGAGCATCCAGAAGGCTGCCCTCTTAACTGCTAAATAATAATAATAATAATAATAATGGCATTTGTTCAGCACTTCCTATGTGCCAAGCACTATTCTAAGCGCTGGGGGGATACAAGGTGATCAGGTTGCCCCACATGGGGCTCACAGTCTTAATCCCCTTTTTACAGATGAGGTAACTGAGGCTCAGAGGAGTTAAATGACTTGCCCAATGTCACACAGCAGACATGTGGCAGAGCCGGGATTCGAACCCATGACCTCTGACTCCAAAGCCCGGGCTTTTTCCACTGAGCCACGCATTAGGGAGGCTGAGCCATCCGTAAGCAAGGGCTATGGCCTGGAGTGACATGGCTCCTTAGGATCCCCCCTCCAAGCACCGTTTCCCCTTTCAATGGTCTAAATTTTTGAATCCTGTGCTTCAGTTGCTCCTGTGGTTTGTAATATAATCCTCTTTCTATGTGCCCATCGTCCCCTTTTTAGATTGTGATTCCCTTATTGAATCCTATATGAACAGTTTATCTTGTGCCTGCTCCCTTTCTTTCCTCCCACTTCTCCAGCTGGAACAGTAGCAGAATAATAATAGCCCCCCAATCTGCCAACCACCAACCTCGTGCTCGGGGGATGGCTATTATTCATTCCTTCAATCATATTTATTGAGCGCTTACTGTGTGCAGAGCACTGTACTAAGCGCTTGGGAAGTACAAGTTGGCAACATATAGGGACGGTCCCTACCCACTGGAGAGGCAGGAGGAAAGAAATAATAATTATGGTATTTGTTAAGCGCTTACTATGTGCCAAGCACTTGGATAGATCCAAGGAGAGATACACAGTGAAAGGTAGCAGGCAAATGTAGAGGCGGGTTTTTAGTTTTACTGTGTGTTTGTGCTCAGACAGAGAGGGAGGGGAGGAGAAAGGAAGGAAGGTGTGGTGGAAGCTGTAGAGTACACCCTCACAGAACAAAAATAAATCACAGAAAATATGGAGGGAAAGCACTGTTGACCTATGTGGAATTTACATAGCCCTAGTAAAGTGTTCTTATTATTATTGAGAACTGGAACCCATCAAAAATTCTTTTTAAAGTGTTTGTTGTGCTCACCCCTCTTCCTCTAACCCCCTTGGATCCTTGTTTTCCTGGGTAGCCTGGAGCACCATCTTCTCCCTTTTGAGAATTTAAACCAGAAGCTTGAAGGTGAGACGATACCGAGGAAAAGAAATAGTAAATGCTGTTACGGAAATCCTAAAAAGGTTGGACTCCTTACCTGCAAGCCAGGAAATCCAGGGAATCCATATTCTCCCTAGTGTAATAAAGGAGAGGCATTTCTTTAGTCTAATTTGGGTTACGCCTTCCAGAGCTTTGGGGGGAAAATGCATGTTTCGTAAATCTAGGTAAAACAGACTGTAAACACTGGTCAAGGTGAGCAGCTAAAGTTCTCACTCCCATTCCAGGTTTCTCCCAGGGGACCAGCTTTTATTTTTGTAGTCCTGGATAAAATGATGTAGAAATTGATTTTTATAAAATGCTTTCCTTTTCTTCCGTATATTGAGATTTCTTTTCACCACTCCTGTAGTGAATCGGCAGTAGTCAGCTGCTGCTTGTGGGGTTAGAGGGATTGGAAGGACCTCTAGCACTCTATTAAACTCAATCGAGGTGCGGGTCTCCACTAACTGTTCTCAAATCCTAAGGTAGAAACAATTCTTAGGAGATAAAATGGTAAAAAGAAGTCAAAAGCAACTGAAACTCCATCCTCTTTTTAATGGGAAGTGGTGCTTGGGGAAAGGTAACACCAAAGGCAAAATGTCACATGAAAGAAATCTTGACTTCTGGCCACTCTCACTCATTTGTTCAACCAAGAATGCTCATTTAAGGCCCACCAAAATCATCATCAACATCATCAATCGTATTTATTGAGCGCTTGCTGTGTGCAGAGCACTGTACTAAGTGCTTGGGAAGTACAAGTTGGCAACATATAGAGACGGTCCCTACCCAACAGTGGGCTCACGGTCTAAAAGGGGGAGACAGAGAACAAAACCAAACATACTAACAAAATAAAATAAATAGAATAGATATGTAAATGATGGGACGTAGGTGCAGTGGCAGTTGCAGCTGTGGTGGGTGGGATAGCAGGAGAGCCGGTCATAGCTGATGCAGGGATTTGGCAGGGAGAAGGGGCGAAAAGCTACTGCAAAACTCTACTGTGGGAATGCCGTGGGAAAGCCACTCCGGTGACCTTTCCCCAAGTCCCCAGCAAAGATGGAAGGAGACTGACCATAGACAATTAGGGGGAAGGACTCTCCACAGCCATACTTCTTCCCGGCTCCGTCTCCCACTCTTCCCAGTTGATCCCACTGGCCAATTAGTTTCCAGGCCCTTATGTCACTCCTTGAGAGGAATGGCACAGTGGATATATATTAGTCAGAAGCTCCTGAGGATTATCCTCAAGTTTTGATAACCATTCAACGTCCTTGCTGCAACAAAATAGTAGATGGTAAAAACTCCGTGTCTAGAACCTAGAGAAGCGCCGTGGCCTAGTAGAAAGAGCACGGGACAGGGTGTCAGGGGACCGAGGTTCCAATCCCGGCCTCACCTTGTCTACTGTGTGATCAAGTAACTTAACTTCCCTGTGCCTCAGTTCCCTCATCTGTAAAACGGGGATTAAAACTGTAAGCCCTTGTATCGACTCCGATGCTTAGTCCAGTGCCCGGCACTTGGTAAGCGCTTAATACCATTAAAAAAGAATTTTTGATTGCTATCCTCCATGAAAAAGATGAGTTGCGATTAAGTATTCAGAGGACATAAACACTGCTTGAGCCTACCTTAGCTCCTTTTCTTCCTTGATGACCATATCCTTCTTTGCCAGGTAGGCCCTGTGAAAATGGCACAGTCAAAGTTAGGGGACGTAATGGACAGAGCCTTCACATATTTAACACTGGATATTTGGAGGTGTGGTGTACTAGATAACTGTCTAGTTAGAGACTGAGGAGAGCAAAAGCCCTAGCGAAATTATGATTGTGATGAAAAGAGGGGAGGGTGGGAGTTCATCGGGCAGATGGACCCTTCCCACTGGACTGCAAATGGGGGTGTCCTCTTTGATTTAAAAATTTCTCTGCCTTAAGGTGCATCCCAGATACCTAGACTAGCCCTTGCCAGGGGATTGTTATAGGAAAAATTGATTTTCAAGGGGTAAAAAGGCAAGACAGCCCTTTCTCATTATAATAATAATAATAATGGCATTTATTAAGTGCTTACTATATGCAAAGCACTGTTCTAAGCGCTAGGGAGGTTACAAGGCGATCAGGTTGTCCCACGGGGGGCTCACAGTCTTAATCCCCATTTTCCAGATGAGGTAACTGAGGCCCAGAGAAGTTAAGTGACTTGCCCAAAGTCACACAGCTGACAATTGGCGGAGCTGGGATTTGAACCCATGACCTCTGACTCGAAAGCCCGGACTCTTTCCACTGAGCCACGCTGCTTCTCTCAATTATCCTATTGTGCTGTCTGAATGATGAGTTGGAAAGCCATCTGTCATGGATACTGCAGTCAAGAGACTTTAATAGCAACTGCATGGAGACTTTAATTCATAGGTGGGTGTAATGGGCTCCTGCTGAATTTGGTAAATGGACGGAAATGACAACCACAAATCCAAACCCTATGAGCAATTAGGTGGTAGAGAACAGAGGATTTGGAGAGATAAAGGGAAAAAGTGATTAGAAGTCCAAATGCAATGATATGTGATGTACTTTGTTCAGAACACTAAAATTTAGTGTCCTTATTCTGGTTTTAGAATAAGGGTCAAGGACATTTCTACTTCTCGATGGTATTAAAAGGAATGATGAGCCTGAATCATCTTTATCCCAAAAAAATCTATTTTGGAGACATCTACCATGGCCTGGCAACTTCTTCAACTGTTGACTTTAGTTAAAATTTCATAATTATCATTAAAATGTTTCATTTGCAGAGGCAGCGCCAACATGCGCTCTGAAAGTAAGAGTAATGTGAGTGAAGAGAAAAGGAGAGTAGGATACTTCTCCCATATGAATGTTTATGCTCCGTCCATTTTGATAGCATTTTGGTGTCTCTGGGAGAGCTGGATGAGATACTCAGAGTTCAGGACTTTCTTTATCTCAGAGATTTCAGACAGCCAAAGAAGAGAGAAATCACAGTGATGATAAATGAGATGAACAGCATCGATAATCAGTAAGGTGTTACAAATTTAAAAGCAGAAAAACAAGACTCACAGGCACGCCTCTTGATCCTACTGGCCCCAGTGGGCCTCTCTCTCCTAGTTCTCCATGATCTCCCTATTGGAATATAATTAAAATGAAATTATTTTCCCTTGCCGATCTTTTCATTCATTCATTGATTTATTCAACTGTAGTCATCGTAGGTAAGCCCTGCAGTTGTTCTACTGGGAAAAGCCCTGTTTTGAATCAGGAGACCTGAGTCCTAGACTCACCTACTCTGTCAAATAGTGATAGTTTCTTACCAAAGGACCGTCCAGTGCGTATCACAAGGTGGACAGAGCCAGCAGGAATCCTGAAAAGTAACTGGCAATTTGGGCAGCAGAGACCGTAGTGGTATTGATGCAACTATCTTGTGGGTCATGGCACCTTGGCACGGCATTTCGTACTCTACTGTGAATTCTTCAGCCATTAATGCGTCCTGATCACCAAAAGCATTGCATGCACTTCACAATGTGCGAATGCCTGCCACTGAAACACTCGTTCCCAGAGGGAACAAGACAGGCAGAGAAGGGAAAGTGAGAGTGTGCTCTGCCCAAATCACCAGCGTTCGTAATCAGTACCTCCGTACGGGTTCTCGACCTGAAATATCAGGACCAGGGCTCATCCATCATTCCCAACCAGAGACTCCGTCTTGTATTCACTGAACTCCCACTGTGTGTGCATGGGAGGATACAATAAAATAAAAGACACAATCCCAGCTCTTGAGGAGCTTAGAAATCATAAATTGTGTACTACGGAGGCACTGGAAAAGTGGGGGAAATGTAGATAAAACTGATAGTAGTAAAGGTACTGACAAATGAAATAAAAAAAAATGGAATGTTAATTCAATCAATATATTAAGTGTTTACTGTGTGCAGGGCACTGCAATCAATCAATCAATCGTATTTATTGAGCGCTTACTGTGTGCAGAGCACTGTGCTAAGCACTTGGGAAGTACAAGTTGGCAACATCTAGAGACAGTCCCTACCCAACAGTGGGCTCACAGTCTAGAAGGGGGGAGACAGAGAACAAAACCAAACATATTAACAAAATAAAATAAATAGAATAGGTATGTACAAGTAAAATAAATAAATAGAGTAATAAATATGCACAAACATATATACATATATACAGGTGCTGTGGGGAAGGGAAGGAGATAAGACGGGGAGGATGGAGAGGGGGATGAGGGGGAGAGGAAGGAGGGGGCTCAGTCTGGGAGGTACTAAGCACTTGGGAAAGTACAATACAACAATAAACAGTGACATTCCCTGCCCACAATGAGCTTACAATCTAGAGGGGGGGAGACAGTCATCAATACAAATAAATAAAATTACTGATGTATACATAAGTTCTGGGGTGGGGGGGACTTGGGGGAAGAGCAAAGGGAGCGAGACAGGGCGACACAGAAGGGAGTGGGAAATGAGGAAAAGGAGAGAATAGTCTGGGAAGGCCTCTTGGAAGAGATATGCCTTCAATAAGGTTTTGAAGGTGAGGAGGGTAATTGTCAGATTTGAGGAAGGAGGGGATTCCAGGCCAGAGGCAGGACATGGGCATGAGACAGGAGAGATCTATGCACAGTGAGAAGGTTAATAATAATAATAATAATAATGGCATTTATTAAGCACTTACTATGTGCAAAGCACTGTTCTAGGTTAGCAATAAATGAGCAGAATATGCGGGCTGGGTTGTAGAAGGAGAGAAGTGAGGTGAGGTAGGAGGGGGCGAGGTGATGGAGTGCTTTAAAACCGACGGTGAGGAGTTTTTGTTTGATAAGGAGATGGATAAGCAACCACTGGAGATTTTTGAGGAAAAGGGGTGACGTGTCCCGAACGTTTTTGTAGAAAGATGATGTGGGCAGCGGATTGAAGTATGGACTGGGCTGGGGAGAGACAGGCGGTTATCAATGCTTGCACATTGAGAAGACAAAACCAGTTGTGGTGGAAATTAGTCTGGTAACATCTCTTGAAGGAGGTGGGTATTCAGGAGCAATTGGAAATGTGGGGAGCTAGGAACTACAGAAGGACTAAATTCCAGGAAAGTGGAGAAGGGTGTGAGCCGTAGGTCAGAGTTGGGAACAAGTTCCCTAAGAAGGTTAGTTTGGTCATAATGAAGAATGTGATCTGGAGTATAGCCCGTGAGGAGGGAAGATGCGTAATAAGGAATTCTTGTTTGGTCTTGCTGAAAGGTGTTGTTTTGGGGCATTTGTTGTATTTGCCCTTTCCTCTTTGAGTGGGTTAAGTTACAGGCTATTATACATTTCAGTGGGAGGTCTGACACGCCTGGTATGCCAGGTCAATGGAGGTGCACTCAACTGACCAGAATCAAAATTTTCCCAGAAGCCCTGTACACAACACCAGCTTTGCATAAAGGAAATTCATGAAGAGAAGATAAATTTCTGCAATATTTACTGAGTAGGAAACCGCATATTCTGGAGTTTACCTTAAATCCCCTGCGTCCAATTTTCCCTTTTAAGCCAGGTGCACCTGGAGATCCTGGAGCACCCTGAGAAAGAAATAATATGAACGACCAGAAAAGATACACAAGAATTCAAATACCACAATTCTAGTCTCCAGTGGCATATAAGTAGTTTATGGAGCTTCTTGGGGAAGAAGTCATTAAATTTTCTCACACAATATTCTGAGGTTGATCCAGTTCTTTTATTATAGCATAGAGCTGATTCAGTGTTTGAGATAGGCCTTCTGAAGTGCGTCCTTAAATTTAGACAATGCTTTGTGCTAATCAGTTACATCCAGATGAAATTAAATTAAGATATAGGATTAGTAGTGATCGGTAAGTATTTTATTCAAGGCCAGCACTTATCAATCAATCAGTGGTATTTATTGATCACTTATTGTGCGCTGAGCACTGTACTGAGCTCTTGAGAGAGTGGAAAGACAAAGGGAAATGGAGCATTGAGGCAATTATCTGGACAATTCAGGTCTCTAAGCATTCGTTAGTGAGGAAAAAGTGTTATTTTGACCTGAATAATTAAGATTGAGAAAGGTTCAGATTCTTTTTGAGTACTTCAATGTTATGCTGACATTTTCTCCAAGAAAAATAGTGAAAGAAACCTGTTGAATTAGGTGCCAAGTTCAGTCCTAATGGGGTTCCAGTAGAGACTGGGAAAAAAATGTTTTCAGATTTATGTTAGAAGGCTGCCGTTTAGGCATTCAGTAACAAATTGTTTTGCTTCTTCCCTCTTATTCCTTAGACATAGTTTCCATTTCAGAACTGTGACAAAACTGCAAAAGGCATAAGCATCCTAACTGACTTTTGAGGGTTTTTTTAACTGAATTTTTAAGCATTTATTGTGTTCCGGGCACTCTACTAAATGCTAGGGTAGGTACAGGATAACCCCACACAGGGCTTACAGTCTTAATCCCCATTTACAGATGAAATAACTGAGGCACAGAGAAGTTAAGTGACTTGCCCAAGATCACACAGCAAGCCAGTGGCAGAGCCAGGATTAGAATTCAGGTCCTCACACTCCTAGGCCATGCTGCCTCTCTGATTCACATGTTGTGCAGTGATTTGCACCTTTTTATCTGCCATTTCCTATCTAGAAGTCATTGTTAGGTCTGCAACAGTGGGTGACCTACTTGGGGACCGGGTAAACCTTGCAATCCAGATGTTCCCTTGGGTCCTTGGTGACCTCTTGGACCCTAGCCAAAACAACAACAAATCGATGAAGAACTATTAATACTTTTTGCCATTATAAAAGTCAGAGTTCTGGAAAGAAACACTAATTCTGGATTTAGTTCTGCAGCCTTATCCTAGAGCATCCTGAAAGATTCTGGAAAATATTGATCCACAAGTAAGCGCACATAAATAAATAACTCGACCTCCCAGGTTCATGACTCCTTGTGCCCAGAGGCTCTCTTAATAAGACAGACTCTGGTGTCTGAGAAAATGCTATTAAATGGGGCTTTTCATGGTGCTAGTTTCATTTTAAATAATGAAAGGAGACAAGGGTTAGTTTCAAGAGCTCCCCATCAAAATTTTACCACGCTACGATAGAGAGAGATCATATACCGGCTGATCATACAGTGACTAAATTGCTTTAGCTCTCTCCCTCCAAATCCCCTTCTTTTCCATTTATTTTTCTCTAGATCTCCTGTGAACAACCTGAATACACTAATTCCTCTGCTACTGGCTTCCTGCTGGGTGAAATAGTGGAAATTGAAATTAGCCTATTTTCAATAGTGAGACACCAACAGTCACTGAGGATTGATTATCCCATTGATCATTATCTTAACTTCCCCCTGGAGCCAGGGTTTCTGAAGAAAAAACAGACCCGAATGATGAATAGTTCTTCAACAAAGCCAGTTAGACTCTCGTGATACCACCTGTGAGCCTTGAAACCCAGGCCATCCTTTAGAACCCTCTTGTCCACGCTGTCCTTGAAAACCCTGCCAAAATGAATGAAAATGAGTCAATTCGTCGGTCAGTCTTAATAATCCCAAAGGCCCCCTACTCTTCCATTATATATGGTTATTGGACCCCAAAAGAAACATGGGAAATGATGATATACTGACTTATTCTTCTTCGAAGGAGGTGTAGCTTAGCACAGAAAAGGATGTAGGGAGCGTATGGGAATATCTACCCTATGTACTGAAGAATGTGGGGCCAGAATTTTGTTCCACTCTCATCATCATCATCATCATCAATCGTATTTATTGAGCGCTTACTGTGTGCAGAGCACTGTACTAAGCGCTTGGGAAGTACTATCCCTCTCTTCCATTTGCTGAGCTCTGTGAATGCATTGCTGTTATATCTTGTGTACTGTATCTATGAAGGGTGAGAGGGCATGCAGGGCTTGGGTTGCTTAGTGAAGCACATTATAGTATGGGGGCATATTGATCGGGTTGGGTGGTCTCCACATTGTATTCCATTGCATTGATTCTAAATTAGATATCCTTGAAAGCTGCATTCATTAACGTTTGGTTCACAAGGTACAATATTTATCAAGTTATTTTAAATTTGACAGAAGGCCGTTCCTTTTCTTACATCTTGACACATTAATCCTTGGAGGTCCGGATGGTCCCGCTAACTAAATCAGCCCTGACATCAGACCTGTTAAGTGCCCTGAAGCAGTCAATATTACCCTGAACTGAGAGATAGATGTAATGCATCTCACACTGCTAAATTCTCCAAGAGCATGGCTTGAGCCCACTGTTGGGTAGGGACTGTCTCTATATGTTGCCAATTTGTACTTCCCAAGCACTTAGTACAGTGCTCTGCACACAGTAAGCACTCAATAAATACGATTGATGATAATTCTGATAAGACTACCTAAGTAGATAAGACTCCACTACCAAATTAGCCTCCTTGCAGACCTCCATCCCTCTTCAGTCCATACTTCCCTCTGTTGCCCGGATTATTTTTCTAAGCCAGAAGTCGACACATGTCTCCCCACTCCTCAAAAACCTCCAAAGGGTAGGTAGGCCTCTATTTGGATACGCCACATGGGAATCAGCCCACCTGGAGCCGAGGGGCTGGATTCAATGTGATCTCTCCAGGAAGTCCCTTCCAGCTAAAGAACAGGGAAATTCCTCACTCCTTGGCTCATTGTCATTTGCACATGTAGTCGTCGTGCTGACTTTGGAACAGGGCCTGATGCCTGCTCCACATGCTGCTCTTCCCCATCCCCATCTCTACTCTCCCATAAGCCAAGGCTGCCTCTGCCCCAGGCTTGGAAAGGAAAATTCTGACGTGTTTTCACAGGAAAAAAGTTTGGATTCGCACCTTCCCCGGCATTTGGAAAATTTCCTTTTTACTAATGGAAAGGCAAAAAAAAGCCATTTTCCAATAATTCCCACATAACCCCCTGAGGTGAAATCAATCCCCCAAATAACTCATGTGCCAACCCACTGACTCAAAACCAGTGCCAGAGGATCATGGATTAGAGAGCTGGAAGGGTGATTCAGAACAAAGTTTAGCTCTGTCTGTAGAGTCAGTAACAGCCACTCACCTTTATGCCAGGTTGGCCTCTTTGACCTCTTGCCCCCTAAAAAATAAAAGACAAAAATTACCCATCAATCAGAAGCATCAAAACAATCAAAATAAGGAAAGTCCCTGACTGGAGGGTGACTCGCAAAGGAAACAGTGCCGACTATAAATTGTCCGTACCTCAGGGCCCCTGTTTCCAGTCTCTTCCTGCAAGGCGACTCGTCCAGGATTTCCCTAAACGACAGAAGGCAGAACTGTTTCGATTGAAGTTTGTTGGGTTTAGATTTGTTTCCTAAAAGCAAACCAGTGATAGCTGTATGGTAGAATTCCAAGGTTCCAGGATTTTTTCTTCAGGTATTTCATTACATTTGCAAATGGGGAAAGTCCCACCTTAGGCAAGCAGCCCAGTCCCACAGAGTCCTGAAACAACAGACCTTCCTCCCTTCCCCTTTCCTCCTGCTTCACTATCTCGGGTAGAGGGCAGGGCCAGAGAAGTAGAATTGAATGTTGCAGTGGCAATTTGAATTTGAATTTGAACATTCAATTTGAATGTTGCCAGAAAGCCACATTTTCCTGTAGGAGTGGATGAGGGGAGCTAGGAGCACATCAGTAGGGAAAGGGCCAAGGATGCTTGCCAAGGGGGAAAGGGGAGCTAGGATTTCTATGTCTCCTGCTTTAACTAAATTCGGGAGCTGGTCTAAAGTCTTCCCTGAAGATACACAGAGGGAAATAGATCATTACGGTTTGATTCACAGCAACACTGTAGCTAGATAAGTGTTGCTAACTTCGTGGGGGCAATTGCTGCAGTAAACCCGTAAAGGGACGTGTTCCCCAACACTGTCTCCCAACCGGCTACATACTTCTGTTCCAAACATTTTCCAAATGGATCACTAGCCAGGCTTCAACTAAGCAATGGGTTGTTAATTGACTTGCAATAAATCCGCCTCTTGTCATTGAACAAATGGTCCACAGCAAAAGCTTTGTGTGCAAGGGAAACAAAAACAGCCCTTATTCTTGGGAACTTTAATACATGAGCCAAACTGGTTTAAAAGACATTCTTAAGACAGTGTCCAGTTATTTGTATTTTACGGGATGATTTATAACAATCTTTTAGTTTGCGGGAACCCAGATCAGGAGGGATAAACTGACAGAACTGCTTTCTTCTTTGATACATTCTGAATCACAGTTTGATTTGTTCCAGCTCTGAAACAATTAATCATTAATCTAAGTTATTTCCCACCATAAACCCTGGGGAAGCAATAATTTGCATCCCCTATGGCACTGGCCACAGAGAACCCAAAAGCTATTTTTGAAATGCGACCTTTGATTAAAAATATAATCTCTAGTATTTCTTTAAGTCTGCGGGACAAAACCCTTTATAAATTCTCCCTAATTTTTATCCCCTTCAAAAGCTACCCCAAAAGCCTATATCAGCATCAATGAGACCCGGATGCCTCTTTGCAGCTGCTTTTTGAAATGGGCTTTACCTGTCTCCCTCTTCTGCCTTTTTCTCCCTTTTGACCTCGGATTTTACTGCTGGTTCCAGGATCCCCCTGAGGATATAAAAGCTTTGTTACTCAAGGGAAGAAGACAAAAGGAGGAGGGAAAATGTTCCGATCAGAGAAACTCAACTAAATTGGACTAGGTAGCAGCAGCGTGGCTCAGTGGAATAGAGCACGGGCTTTGGAGTCAGAGCTCATCGGTTCAAATCCCAGCTCTGCTAATTGTCAGCTGTGTGACTTTGGGCGAGTCACTTAACTTCTCTGGGCCTCAGTTACCTCATCTGTAAAATGGGGATTAAGACTGTGAGCCCCCAGTAGGACAACCTGATCACCTCGTAACCTCCCCAGTGCTTAGAACAGTGCTTTGCACATAGTAAGCGCTTAATAAATGCCATCATCATTATTGTTATTAAATTGGACAAGGTGTATTTTATTTTCATTTTCATGTGTTTGCCATCAACTCTTAATGGGGAGAATATTGTTAAATGTTCGATCTGTCTTCTTCTCCAGTCCCAATTTTCCATTTGATGGATTTCACTGATAAACAGCATAGTTCCTGCAGTGTCTGGGGAAAGGCAACCATTGCTGCAAACTTTTGTATGTCACTCCTGACCGATGGAAAAGCGTGCTCCCCAAACCCAGCTTACGGGATCTCCTCCGAAGCCCAGAAGTCCTGGATCACCGACCTCTCCGGGAGGGCCTTTCCAACCCTTTAATCACAAAAAGAGGAATGGCTGTTAGTGATTCACCTAGAAAGCTGTCAAGTTCTTAATACCCAAGAACTTACCCATCAGGAGGTGCCCAAGGGAGGAAAGGATGTTGACAAATGAAGATTCACTTGGAATTTAGGATGTCTTCTGCCAGAAGGAGAGGGTGAAAAGGGGGCCCACTCCTAGAAACCTTCTGGCTACAGAAATATAGGGCAGTAGTAGTTGGAACATTGAGTTCCTGGAGCCTCTGAGAAAGGGAGGAGAAGGACTTCTTTTGGGGCTTGCTTGTCCCTCAAGCTGCTGTAAGAGGGCTATGACAAATAAAGTAAACCACTCTCCAGGACGATTGTTGATCTGAAGAGATGCAATCATAGAATACTATAATATTATGGCCCATGACCGGCAGTGAACTTTAAGTATTTCCACATTGTTTCATTGGTGTTTTCATTTCCATCCCTGCGAGGTAAGGAGGAGTACCCTTCTCCTCCCTCCCAAACCCTGTCCTCTCCCGAACTTTCCCGTCACGGTACACGGCGCAACCATCCTTCCCGTCTCACAGGCCCGTAACCTTGGTGTGGTGTCGTCCTTGACTCTGCTCTCTCATTCAACCCACATATCCAATCCGTCACCAGACGGTGTCGGTCTCACCTTCACAACATCGCCAGGATCCCAGCTTTCCTCTCCATCCAAACCGCTACCAAGTTGGCACAGTCACTCATTCTACCCCGACTGGATAACTGTATCAGCCTCCTTTCTGACCTCCCAGCCTCCTGCCTCTCCCCACTTCAGTCCATACTTCGCTCTGCTGCCCCGATTGTCTTTCTACAGAAACGTTCAGGGCGTGTCATCCCCCTCCTCAAAAACCTCCAGCGGTTGCCTGTCTGCCTTCACATCAAACAAAAATTCCTCACTATTGGCTTTAAAGCTGTCCATCACCTTGCCCCCTCCTACCTCACCTCCCTTCTGTCCTCCTACAACCCAGCCTGCACACTCCGCTCTACTGCCGCTAACCTTCTCACTGTGCCTCGATCTCACCTGTTTCGCCACTGACCCTTGGCCCACGTCCTACCTCTGATCTGGAGTGCCCTCCCTCCTCAAATCCGCCAAACAATCCTCCCTCTGCCCCTCCGCCAAGCTAGCTCTCTTCCTCCCTTCAAGGCCCTGCTGAGAGCTCACCTCCTCCAGGAGGCCTTCCCAGACTGAGCCCCTTCCTTCCTCTCCCCCTCGTCCCCCTCTCCATCCCCCCATCTTACCTCCTTCCCTTCCCCACAGCACCTGTATATATGTATATATGGTTGTACATATTTATTACTCTATTTATTTATTTATTTATTTATTTTACTTGTACATTTCTATCCTATTTATTTTATTTTGTTGGTATGTTTGGTTCTGTTCTCTGTCTCCCCCTTTTAGACTGTGAGCCCACTGTTGGGTAGGGACTGTCTCTATGTGTTGCCAATTTGTACTTCCCAAGCGCTTAGTCCAGTGCTCTGCACATAGTAAGCGCTCAATAAATACGATTGATTGATTGATTGATTGAAACAATCACTCTTCCCCCCTTCAAAACCCTACTGAAGGCTCACCTCCTCCAAGAGGCCTTCCCGGACTAAGTCCCACTTTTCCTTATCTCCCACTCCCTTCCACGTCACCGCCACTCACTCCCTTTGATCTACCCCCTCTCCCTGCCCCACAGCACTTATTTATATATGTATATCTATAATTCGGTTTATTTTTATTTTATTGATGCCTGTTTACTTGTATAGATATGTATATCTATAATTCTGTTTATTTTTACTGATGCCTGTTTACTTGTATTGATGGCTGTCTCCCCCCTCAAGACTGTGAGTCCATTGTGGGTAGGGATTGTCTCTATTGCTGTATTGTAGTTTCCAAGTGCCTAGTACAGGGCTCTGCACACAGTAAGCTCTCAATAAATATGACTAAGTGAATGAATGAACTGAAACCCTCCCATTTTACAGACAAGGAAATTGAGTCACTGGGGTCTCAAATAACTTGCCTAAAATCATTCTAGACTTTGAGCTCATTGTGGGCAGGGAATGTGTCTGTTGTTATATTGTACTCTCCCTGTGCTTAGTAAAGTGTTTTGCACACTGTAAGTACTCAATAAATATGAGAAGCAGTGTGGCTCAGTGGAAAGAGCACGGGCTTTGGAGTCAGAGGTCATGGGTTCAAATCCCTGCTCTGCCAATTGTCAGCTGTGCGACTTTGGGCAAGTCGCTTAACTTCTCTGGGCCTCAGTTACCTCATCTGTAAAATGGGGATTAAGACTGTGAGCCCCCTGTGGGACAACCTGATCACCTTGTATCCTCCCCAGTGCTTAGAACAGTGCTTTGCACATAGTAAGTGCTTAATAAATGCCATTATTATTATTATTGAATGAATGAATGAAAGAATGAACACAACTTTGGTATAAGTTACATTTCAAGTCTCCCGGTCCAGCCCAATGCTTAATATTATTTTCCCCAAATTTGTTTTTCAGACTGCAGGGAATTTATGACCAGAAGGATTGATTTGCACTCTTCGTATATCTGGCTAACAACAACATTTCATTCAATAAATCAATCAGTTATTTAATAGTTTTTATTGAGCAGTCACTGTGTGCAAAGCACTACACTAAGCATTTGTGAGAGTAAAATAGAATTGGAGACACGCTGTCTGCCCTCAAGGGTCTTCAATTTAGTGGAGGATGCAGATATTCCCTGACTAAACCCTCTTTTCCTTTTCTTCAACTCCTTTCTGCATCACCTTGACTTGCTCCCTTTATTCATTCATTCAATCGTATTAATTGAGCGCTTACTGTGTGCAGAGCACTGTACTAAGCGCTTGGGAAGGACAAGTCGGCAACATATAGAGATGGTCCCTACCCAACAACAGGCTCACAGTCTAGAAGGGGGAGACAAACAACAAAGCAAAACATGTAGACAGGTGTCAAAATCGTCAGAACAAATAGAATTAAAGCTAGATGCACATCATTAACGAAATAAATAGAATAGTAAATCAATCAATCAATCAATCAATCAATTGTATTTATTGAGCGCTTACTGTGTGCAGAGCACTGTACTAAGCGCTTGGGAAGTACAAGTTGGCAACACATAGAGACAGTCCCTACCCAACAGTGGGCTCACAGTCTAAAAGGGGCTCACAGTCTAAAATCAATACATATATCTGTTTTGCTTATTTATTTTGTGAATCAGAGCCCACTTTGCTAAAGTGCCTGGAAACTGAAGCAAAAGGAGCCCTTCATCAACCTCGGTATTAAAATAAATAAAAGAGGAATGAAATTTAGCCAGAATCAGTAAAGAAATGCTGAGTTCATTGATGAGCTGTGAAACCCTGATTCAACGTGCCAACTAATAAATAATATTTTAATCAGCACTTCAGTTGAAAAGAATGTATATGTACAAGTAAAATAAATAGAGTAATAAATCTGTACAAATATACGTACAAGTGCTGTGGGGAGGTAGTGTGGGGGGGTGGGGATTTCTCCCAGCCCTATAGCACTTAAGGACATTTCTGTTATTTATTGATGTTAAGGTCTGTCTCCCCCTATAAACTGTAAGCTCATTATGGTCAGGGAATGTGTCTGTTATATTGTTATATTCTACTCTCTGAACCTGCACAAAATAATAACAATAATAATGGAATTTATTAGTTGCTTACTATGTGCCAAGCACTGGGGTAGGTACAGGCTAATCAGGTCCCACTTGGGGAGCATGGAGTAAGTTGAAGGGAGAACAGGTATTGAATCCCCATTTTGAAGATGAAGAAACTGAGGCACAGAGCAGTGAAGCGACTTGCCCTGGTCATAGAGAAGCAGCGTGGCTCAGGGGAAAGAGTGTGGGCTTGGGAGTCAGAGGTCATGGGTTTGAATCCTGGCTCAGCCACTTGTCAACTGTGTGACCTGGGCAAGTCACTTCACTTCTCTGGGCCTCAGTTACCTCATCTGTAAAATGGGGATTAAGACTGTGAGCCCCACGTGGGACAACCTGATCACCTTGTATCCCCCAGCGCTTAGAACAGTGCTTCATACACAATAAGCGCTTAACAAATGCCATCATTATTATTATTATTATTACTCTCTCAAGTGCTTCATACAGTGTTCTGCACTTAGCACTCAATAAATACGATTGACTGAATGACATTAAAATAATTTACAGCTAAGATAAAGAAGGATACGTGGCTATAGAGATTGGTGAATGCTTAAGCACTTGTCAATCAATCAATCAATCATATTTATTGAGCACTTACTGTGTGCAGAGCACTGTACTAAGCACTTGGGAAGTACAAGTTGGCAACATATACAGTCCCTCCCCAACAGTGGGCTCACAGTCTAGAAACTTCTCTGAGCCTCAGTTCCCTCGTCTGTAAAACGGGGATTAAGACTGTGAGCCCCACGTGGGACAACCTGATCACCTTGTATCCCCCAGTGCTTAGAACAGTGCTTTGCACATAGTAAGCACTTAACAAATGCCATTATTATTATTATTATTATTAGGAGGTATAAGAAATATACAAAATAGATATGTTCAAAAATGCTACAGGTGGTTGTGAGGGCAAAAGTGCTGAGGTAATAGTTGGGGGAAAATGAACTTGGGGAGAAGATGAATTAACCAGGGAAAGCCTCCTAAGGACAGGCTATTTCAGAAGAGCCGTGGTATGGTGGATTTGAAGTGGGAGCAAGGGATCAGACGCCCGTGAGATAAGACTAAGGCACGCTAGTTGGTTATCTTGAGAGAAATGACAAATACGAACTGGGGTACATTGGGAGAAGAGTGGATTAATAGGAAGGAAATAGCTGTTTGAGTGCCTCAATACCAATGATTAGGAATTTAGGCTTCCTGACGAGGGGAATGGGGAATGGGTTTTAACAAGGGAGTCAAAATTATACCCGCTTTCCTGCACTGCCTTTTTCTCCATGGGTTCCAGGAGTTCCGCTCTCTCCCTAGACCCAGAAAGAGGGGAAAAAATAGAGAAATATGAAAGACATGGAATAACATCCTCTGAATATCAATGGAAATCTGTTTTATTCAGTTTCAAGTTTCTGCTGTAAGCAGAAAGTTTCTATACCTGCTCACCATCCACCCCATTAATGCCATCATCACCCTTACTGCCCTGTGGTGAGAACAAAACAAAATCAACATGTTATTAGCAACAAGAATAGATATAAAGTGATCATGTGAGATCGTCTTTGATATTATTTCTTCTAGTTTTCCTGTCAGTTTTTTCCATCAACCAATCGTGTTCAGCAACCTAAATAAGAATCAAAATAATGTAAAGACAACACTAAAAAAATTCCCTGGAGCCTCCACCACCCTATTTCCAATTCTTCATGGCACTATTACCCTATGTAGATTTGGGCCTAAGAAGGAAAAAACTGTTTAAAAATTACATATCCTGGGCACACTCAGTGACTGTCACTTCAGTGATCATTTGAAATGAAAGGAGCCTGGTTAGAGGTAAGTTGTGGGTTTGAAAGAGGGGCAAATGAATTTTCCATTTTTGGAATAGCTGACTTCCTCCCAGAGTAATTTTCATATATGAAAGTAATGTTAGACCAACATGTTGGGCTTATAAAGGAAATACTTATTACAATTCTTTTGGCAACACTTGCTTCCCTAAGATTTACACTATAGATCTGATGACAATATTCTTGCCTCTTGCCTTTGATCTTCTTGGAATTTTATTGTCTTTCCTCAAGGAGGAAAAGGAAAAATGAAATAATTCAGTATTGTTTTGTTGGTAGAAAAGCAAACTCCATTTAAAAAGAGAAGGGGGGACACCTACCTTATCTCCTTCATGGCCTCTCAGTCCCTGAAATTGCAAAATCAAAGTGTGAGTTTCCTTTTAGTGGGATTTCTTTTTAAAAATAGACTTTCTTGAAGTATCTTGCAGGATGGATGATGAAAAAGAACATGGTTTCTCTCCCAGTGAGTGTGATGGGTACTTAAGAAAAGTGTGTTGGCTTTTTAATGTGCCACTTTACCTGCATGCAACCACCCCCCGTAGAGTCACAAGGAGAAAGGGATGAAAAGGGAGATAAATAGATGGAAAGAGAGAGGGAGAGAGATAGCAAGAAAAAGACAGGTATGGAGCAAGACTGAGATAGACAGAGACATTCATAGACAGTGAGAAACAGGGCCAGAAACAGAAAAAAAAAAAAAAAAAGAGAGACAGAGAAACAGATTCAGAGCCAAGCAGAAAGATTGATATAGTGAGGGCTTTTTAAAGTAGGACAGATGTTTTTCAGATGTGATTTGGGGTTACTGCAATGATGACAACAGCAAACTTTTCATGGAGAACTATTTCATCAGCTAGAAGGGTAAAATGATTAGTGTGGTAACACATCCTTTTACTGGCAGTACAAGAGAGTCATCAAGAAAGTGATCAGCAGGGTGAGAAAGATGAATTGGCAGCCCCCAGAATAAGGAGTAAGATGAATTATCTTTCACTCCAAGGAGGTCTTGGGACTAAACAGCCACATATGCTTAAATTCTCCCAGGGAAGGAAGTTTCTCCAGATCTGTGATAACGGTAGCAAAACAGGAATGAGAATGGTGAATCTCCATGAAACTCACCTTAGGACCTCTTGCACCTAGGCATCCTGTCTCACCCCGCTGTCCAGGGAAACCAGTGGGGCCTCTTTCTCCCTGTGAAATGAAAAGGAGCCTTGCATTTTAACATTTGCAGCACTTAATGAACTGTAGCACTTGTTAAGTGCTTACTCTGTGCTGTGTAAGGGTACAGAAACCAAGATGATAAACTGATTTATGAGGATAGAGCTTTGTACTCTAAAATCATTCCTTAGGATCGAGTGAAGTTTGGCCCACTCTCCCCCAAGTCCACAACAAGCTCTTTGTTATGGCACTACAAAGGTTAATGCTCTGTTGAACGACTAACGAGATCTAAGGAACAATTAGGAACGGTACAATTCCCAGAAAAGAACTTTCTACACAGCGCTGAGTGAAATGAAGATTTGGCAGTTGGGTTAATTTAATGAATATTGACAATCAATCTAGATAAACCCTACTTCAAGCTCCAAGAAAACTCTCTTTTTCCACAGTGGTGCTTTTTCCCCCCAATTAGCCAGATAAAATGCCTTAACTAGCATTCACATTGCCTGTGTAGTCACCCCATAAATAACATGAAACAATCCCAAAATCGTTAAATATCTTATTAATTATCATTGATAACTGTAAGGTCAGTTCTCCTAGAATGCGTGCTCTCACTGTACATCTTCAAGCAAATGTGATGGCAGAATTAGAAGAAGTTCATCCTACATTACATGTCTTTCTAGACACCACACAGATTGGGAGAAACATCTTCTGTGCATGCCAGGCCCAGCTTCAGACAAGCCAGTGTGCCTGCTGGCCCTTCCAAGATAGCCATAACTTGAGACATTCAGAGATGGCACCCGAATCACACTTCATCAAGAAAGCCGTGCCATCTTCTACTCTCCCGCTCTCCCCTAAAACACCACCACTCCTCCGTCCCCGAAGTTTAGGGAGGCATGAGTCTACAAGAGAAGCAGCGTGGATCAGTGGAAAGAGCACGGGCTTTGGAGTCAGAGGTCATGGGTTCGAATCCCGGCTCCGGCAATTGTCAGCTGTGTGACTTTGGGCAAGTCACTTAACTTCTCTGTGCCTCAGTTCCCTCATCTGTAAAATGGGGATTAAGACTGTGAGCCCCACATGGGACAACCTGATCACCTTGTAACCTCTCCAGCGCTTAGAACAGTGCTTTGCACATAGTAAGTGCTTAATAAATGCCATTATTATTATTATTATTATTATTATTATTATTATTATTATTATTATTATTATTACATCTGAAGCCACAAAAACCACTCTGTTCCCTCCCTAATATTCTCCTCCTCCTCTAACATTCTCTACAGAGCCTCCTGAAATAGTCTCTTCAGAGCCCCCGATATAGTTTCTACAGAGCCCCCTGATAAAATCTCTACAGAGCCCCCAATATAGTTTCTACAGTCTCTTGAAATAATCTCTTCAGAGCCCCATGAAATAGACTCTACTAAGGTTTCTTGCTTTCTTTTACTTATTTATTAAATAGCTATGGGTTCCCCAATTATGCTCCCTTCAGTCCACCTTCCTCCCCAGTGCCCTGGGTGGGGGAATGTCATGCTTTACTAAGGTTTCTTGCTTTCTTTTACTTATTTATTAAATAGCTATAGGATCCCCAATTTCTCTCCCTTCAGTCCACCTTCCACCCCAGTGCCCTGGGTGGGGGAATGTCATGCTTTACTAAGGTTTCTTGCTTTCTTTTACTTATTTATTAAATAGCTATAGGATCCCCAATTTCTCTCCCTTCAGTCCACCTTCCTCCCCAATGCCCTGGGTGGGGAAATGTCATCCTATACATCCATCATCCATCAATCGTATTTATTGAGCGCTTACTGTGTGCACAGCACTGTACTAAGCGCTTGGGAAGTACAAGTTGGCAACATATAGAGACAGTCCCTACCCAACAGTGGGCTCACAGTCTATACAGCATCAAGGGGTGGGCAGTAGTGGGTTTTGATGGCAGCCAGAGAGGCCACCTCATTGAGGCCAGGAGCCAGGGGTGGTTGGGCTCACAAGGGACGTGTGGGAGGGTGGATGTGTGGGTTTTCCACACAGCACCAGGAGGGAGATCTCAGCCTCTGCTTTCCAACCCAGATAGTGGGAGTCGGGAGGATTCAGCCTCCCCGAGAGGGGAAAGGAAGGGGCTGGGCATTGGTCTATCCTAGTGGCTGTCTTACTGCCTGCAGAGATTTTCTAGGAACCACGTTGCTGCCGTCCCACTCCCCAAAGCCTGCAGCTTACCAACGATGGGCACCGTGGGTACTGTGCAGGGAAACTGAGTCACACTGTGTGGGTGGGGAGAGGAGACACCGATCCAGTGCCCCGGTCTCACTGTCACCACGCCCTAGAGAGTGTTCATCCCTGCCCGCTCCCCATCTCTGGCATCTGCCCAAGACTAGGACGAGTGGTGTCCTAGCAGGAGCTCCAGAGGCTGCTCTCAGCCTTGCCCCGAGGGTGACACATTGTGATGCCATTGCATGATTCATTCAAAGCGCTTGGGAAAGTGAGCGATGTCCCCAGGTTATGTGATGGGGACAGCCCTCTGGGCTCTTACCTCAGGCCACAAGCCACCTTGGAGCCAGCCGTGGTACACGTGTGTGGTGTCGTCATCAATCGTATTTATCATCAGTCGCATTTATTGAGCGCTTACTATGTGCAGAGCACTGTACTAAACGCTTGGGAAGTTCAAGTTGGCAACATATAGAGACAGTCCCTACCCAACAGTGGGCTCACAGTCTAAAAGGGGGAGACAGAGGACAAAACCAAACATACTAACAAAATAAAATAAATAGAATAGATATGTACAAGGAAAATAAATAAATAAATAAATAAATAGAGTAATAAATATGTACAAACATATGTACATATATACAGGTGCTGTGGGGAAGGGAAGGAGGTAAGACGGGGGGGACAAGGGGGCACAAGTGTCCTTAACCTGGCATTCGACAAGAGTTTTATCCCTGGGTTCCATTGCATTTTCTGACTGCAATTTTGATATGCACCCTAGTCCTATCCCCACAGCATATACGTACGTATCCAGCTGTAATTTATTTTAAACTATTTCTCCCCCTCCAATCTGTAAGTTCCCTGTGGGTAGGGATTGCGTCTATCTACTCTATTGTATTGTTCTCAGCTCTAAGTACAGTTCTCTAAACAGTGCTATCTCCACAGTAAGCACTCGTAATTTCTGATTTCGGTTCCTTGGTTTCTTGGTAGGCGCAAGAAATTGTGTCTACCTACTCTATTGTATTGTTCTCAGCTCTAAGTACAGTTCTCTATACAGTGCTATCTCCACAGTAAGCACTCGTAATTTCTGATTTCGGTTCCTTGGTTTCTTGGAAGGCGCAGGAAATTGTGTCTACCTACTCTATTGTATTGTTCTCAGCTCTAAGTACAGTTCTCTATACAGTGCTATCTCCACAGTAAGCACTCCTAATTTCTGATTTCGGTTCCTTGGTTTCTTGGAAGGCGCAGGAAATTGTGTCTACCTACTCTATTGTATTGTTCTCAGCTCTAAGTACAGTTCTCTATACAGTGCTATCTCCACAGTAAGCACTCGTAATTTCTGATTTCGGTTCCTTGGTTTCTTGGTAGGCGCAAGAAATTGCGTCTACCTACTCTATTGTATTGTTCTCTGCTCTAAGTACAGTTCTCTAAACAGTGCTATCTCCACAGTAAGCACTCATAATTTCTGATTTCTGAGAACTGATTGACTTTTCAAGTCAACTTGTACATATTTACTATTTACTATTCTCTTTATTTTATTTTGTGAATATGCTTTGTTTTGTCATCTGTCTCCCCCTTCTAGACTGTGAGCCTGCTGTTGGGTAGGGACCATCTCTAGATGTTGCCAGCTTGTACTTCCCAAGCGCTTAGTACAGTGCTCTGCACACAGTAAGCGCTCAATAAATATGATTGAATGAATGAATGAATGAAATTCTACCAATGAAGTTGGGGTACAATAATTTTTCTCATGAAAAGAGAAAGCAAACACTTTTGGGGGGATGTTGAAGTACTTGACAACTTATTTTTTAAAACTCAACTCATTTCTCTTTGTTTCTGTGGTTTACAACAGGTAACCAACCACATTAACTCTTGGTTCCTGCCTACAAATTCCAAACACAATATGGATTCACCCTACCGATTTCTACTGACCTGCCTTTATCACTACTTACCTCTTTTGGAATTTCTTACCTTAAAATACGTGATTCGGTAGCTCAGGAACATATCTATTCCATTTATTTTATTTTGTTAGTATGTTTGGTTTTGTTCTCTGTCTCCCCCTTTTAGACTGTGAGCCCACTGTTGGGTAGGGACTGTATATGTTGCCAATTTGTACTTCCCAAGCGCTTAGTACAGTGCTCTGCACACAGTAAGCGCTCAATAAATATGATTGATACATGATACTATGCGGAACGGCCAAATTAGGCATGTTAGCCAATTAGAATTAAAGAGGCCTTCAAAATAATGATAATAATAAGTGTGGTATTTGTTAAGTGCTTACTATTTGCCAGGCACTGTACGAAACACTGAGATACAAGGAAACTGGGTTAGAAACAGTCTCTGTCCCACACGGGGCTCACAGTCTCAATCATCATTTTACAGATGAGGTAACTGAGGCGCAGAGAAGTGAAGTGACTTGCCCAAGGTCACAAAGCAGAGCTGGGATTTGAACCCATGACCTTCCGACTCCGAGGCCTGGGTGCTATTCACTACGCCAAGCAAAATAGCTTGAGTACATTTGGTTAAGCAACCGACCGTAGCAATATTTGTGCCTGTTTTGATGTATCCCTTTAAATAGCAAAATGAGAAATACTTACAATTTCACCTTCTTCGCCAGGGTAGCCGAATATTCCACTGGGACCTGTAAGTCCCTACAAAAATGGAATTGAAGAAATAAAGTTCATTCAGAATTTTTCTTCAGTAGCCCTATACCTCTCTCAAATTGATTAGTACATAGCAGTACTCATATTGTATAAAATTGCCACACTGTTTCAATCAATCAAGCAATGGTATTTAGAACTGTACTTAGTGCTGAGAACAATATAGTAGAGTAGGTAGACGCAATCCCCACCCGCGGGGAATTTACAGATTGGAGGGGGAGAAAGAGTTTAAAATAAATTACAGGTGGATACATACATATGTGCTGTGTATTTATTACTCTATTTATTTATTTATTTATTTTACTTGTACATATCTATTCTATTTATTTTATTTTGTTAGTATGTTTGGTTTCGTTCTCTGTCTCCCCCTCTTAGACTGTGAGCCCAATGTTGGGTAGGGACTGTCTCTATATGTTGCCAATTTGTACTTCCCAAGCACTTAGTACAGTGCTCCGCACATAGTAAGCGCTCAATAAATATGATTGATTGATTGACTGATTGCTGTGGGGATGGGACTAGGGTGAATATCAAAATGCTGAAGGGATACAGACCCAAGTGCGTCAGTGACGCAGAAGGAAGGATGACGGGGGGAAGTGAGGGCTTGGTCAGGGAAGGCCTTTTGAGAAGATATTATTTTAATAAGGCTTTGAAAATGGGGAGGGTGGGGGTCTGTCAGATATAATAATAATGATGGCGTTTATTAAGCGCTTACTATGTGCAAAGGACTGTTTTAAGCGCTGATAGGTATGAAGGGGGAGGGAATTCCAGGCCAGAGGGAGGACATGGGCAAGGAGTCGGTGGCAAGAAAGATGATACTGAGGTACAGTAAGTAGGTTGGCATTAGATGTGCGGGCTGGGTTGTATATAGAGAAAATCGCCACGTTAAGGGAAGAGGAAGAGAGCTGATTGAGTGATTTAAAGCCAAGGGTCAGGAATTTCTGTGTTACGTGGAGGTGGAAGGGTGACCATTAAAGATTTTTAAGCACCTGTATATGTGTATATATGTTTGTACATATTTATTACTCTATTTATTTATTTATTTTACTTGTACATATCTATTCTATTGATTTTATTTTGTTAGTATGTTTGGTTTTGTTCTCTGTCTCCCCCTTTTAGACTGTGAGCCCACTGTTGGGTAGGGACTGTCTCTACATGCTGCCAATTTGTACCTCCCAAGCGCCTAGTACAGTGCTCTGCACATAGTAAGTGCTCAATAAATACGATTGATGATGATGATGGCGACGGCCCGTGAGGAATATCAGGAAAATGATCCAGGGAGCCGAGTGACGTATGGACTGGAGAGGGGAGAGACAGGAGGCAAGGAGGTCAGCAAGGAGGCCGAAGTAGTAGTCAAGGCGGAATATGATAAGGATCAGCACGGTAGCAGTTTGGATGGGGAGGAAGGGGCGGGTTCTAGAGATGTCTGAAGGTAGAAATCACCGGGATTTGGATTAAATATGCAGGTCGAATGAAAGAGTTGAGTCAAGGATAGTCGATCAATCATTCAGTCATATTTATTGAGTGGTTACTGTGTGCAGAGCACTGTACAAAGCACTTGGGAGAGTAAAACGCAACACTGTTACAGACACATTTCCTGCCCGCAGCAAGCTGACAGTCTAGAGGGATAATGCCAAGGTTGCGGGCTTGTAGGACAGGGAGGGTAACGGTGTTGTCTACAGTTATGGGAAAGTCTTGGGGAGGACAGGGTTTGGGAGGCAAGATGAGGATTTTTGTTTTGTATGTAATGCTCACACTTTTCTTTTATCAAATAATGTGTCAATTTATTTTATTCTATTATTTATTTATTTATATTTATATATCTATTTATATAAAATAAATATTCTATTTATTTTATTTTGTTAATATGTTTTGTTTTATTGTCTGTCTCCCCCTTCTAGAGTGTGAGCCTGCTGTTGGGTAGGGACCGTCTCTATATGTTGTCAACTTGTACTTCCCAAGCGCTTAGTACAGTGCTCTGCACACAGTAAGCGCTCAATAAAAACGATTGAATGAATGAATGAATGAATGTGAATGTGTCAAAATTTCAACGTGCTTTCTTTAAGATATTGGGAATAAACTGAGCTTCTTTCTTTACTACTTTTTCATTAAATAGCATTTTTAAAAAAGAATAATTTGAGGTTATTTTAGAGAGAGTTTGACTCACCTGTATTTTGAAGAGTTGGGAAATTAACTTGGGCTGGCACAGACAGGCAAATCAATCAATCAATCAATCAATCGTATTTATTGGGCGCTTACTATGTGCAGAGCACTGTACTAAGTGCTTGGGAAGTACAAATTGGCAACACATAGAGACAGTCCCTACCCAACAGTGGGCTCACAGTCTAAAAGTAGGCAAAGGCTAGCAAACACGCAGGCACCATCACTAAGTTACAGTTTTATTATATATTTATGACGTTTAAGTGCCTACTTTATGCCAGACATTATACTAAATGCCCAGGTAGATGCAGTCAAGTTGGACACAGCCCATGTCCCACATGGGGCTCACTGTCTTAATCCCCATTTTACAGATGAGTTAACTGAGGCACAGAGAAGTGAAGTGACTTGTCCAAGGTCACACAGCAGACAAGTGGCAGAGACGGATTAGAACCCAAGTCCGGCTGAGTCCCAGGCCCACGCTTTATCCACTAAGCCATGCTGCCTCTCTGTAACTCTTTATGACTTTTTTACTTCATGTACCTGCATTGACATTCCTCCCCTTTAAACCACTGGAAGATTCAAGTCTTTTCAGCCCATTGGAGTGAGTTTTGAGGAGCAAAATGTCCCTTGTATGTTATTTGTTGCCAAATTGTCCTTTCCAAGTGCTTAGTCCAGTGCTCTGCACACGGTAAGCGCTCAATAAATACGATTGAATGACTGAATGAATGAATTTAGGTGTTATTTTCTATGGCAAGAACAACTTGGTCGTAATTATTAATTATTATTATTTGGGTATAGCTCTTTTGTTTTCCCATAGTATTTTCACATTCATTATTTCATTTTATCGTCAATCCTTCAATAGCCGAAATCCAACAGAGGGTAATTTTTTTTGTCATTTAATTGTTCACTCTCCTTTAGCTCTTCTCTTGGTATTTTATTTGTGGTTCAGTTTAGGGAGAACTGGTCAAAATGACTAATAAGTCGTGTTATAATGCAGACACAGTGGGATATAAGCCCATCACTGTCCTAGAAAAAGACTCTAATGGAAAGTTCATTTGACATCCAGGAAATGCCTGTCATTGACTCTTGTTGAATTTATTGCGGGTAGATTGGGAAACATCTCAAGAGGTTCCCAGGCAAAGATCCCTGATTCTTGGGTATGTTTACTGAAATAATATGGGAAAGTGCCTTTTTAAAAATTTTTTTTGGAAAATTCACATCCTTCAAGTTTAAAAACGCTCATTTTAAATGCCCCAAACGCAATCAACAACATCATGGCAACCCCATTTTTACAGATTCAATGAGACAAAAATAATCAGGAAAACAGGAAGGGAAATCTTCTTATAGAGTTAATTCAGGGTGGTAGTAATAAATTTGAGATGTGTAACAACGTGGGGTTACTCTGCCATAATAGTATGATACTGTTCGCTGTGGCGTAGTCCATCAGGAACCTTTCTCTGAAGCCCCTTCCTTCCTCTCCCCCTCGTCCCCCTCTCCATCCCCCCATCTTACCTCCTTCCCTTCCCCACAGCACCTGTATATATGTATATATGCTTGTACATATTTATTACTCTATTTATTTATTTTACTTGTACATATCTATTCTATTTATTTTATTTTGTTAGTATGTTTGGTTTTGTTCTCTGTCTCCCCCTTTTAGACTGTGAGCCCACTGTTGGGTAGGGACTGTCTCTATATGTTGCCAATTTGTACTTCCCAAGTGCTTAGTACAGTGCTCTGCACACAGAAGTGCTCAATAAATACGATTGATGATGATGATGATGAAGCCCCGTAGCCATAATTTATTTATTTATTTATATTAATGTCTGTCTCCTCTTGTTGAGGGTAGGAAATGTGCCTACCAGCTCTGTTATATTGTATTCTCCCAAGCACTTAGTGTACAGTAAGTGCTTAATAAGTATGATCGATTGGCCGAGGAACATCTCAGTCTTGCTCCCAGCTCCTCAATGGCTCACAAATTCATTCATTCATTCAATCGTATTTATTGAGCGCTTCCTTTGTGCAGAGCACTGTACTAAGCGCTTGGGAAGTACAAGTCGGCAACATTTAGAGACGGTCCCTATCCAACAACGGGCTCACAGTCTAGAAGGGGGAGACAGACAAGACAAAACATGTGGCCAGGTGTCAAGTCATCAGAATAAATACAAATAAAGACAAGACATGTGGCCGGGTGTCAAGTCATCAAAATAAATACTAATAAAGCTAGATGCACATCATGAACAAAATAAATAGAACAGAAAATATGTACAAGTAAAATAGGGTAATATGTACAAACATATGTACATATATAATAATAATAATGATGATGGCATTTATTAAACACTTACTATGTGCAAAGCACTGTTCTAAGCACTGGGGGGATACAAGGTGATCAGGTTGTTCCACGGGGGGCTCACAGTCTTAATCCCCATTTTACAGATAAGGGAACTGAGGCCCAGAGAAGTGACTTGCCCAAAGTCACCCCTCCACTCCCCCCACCCCCCTACAGCACACCCAAATGCTTCCATAGCACAATATTTGTCACATACACATTCATTCAATCATATTTATTGATGATTAGGCTCCAGAGAGCCTAAACCACAATGAGGCAAACTCAAACTTCCCCGCATTAGATGGAGCCCTGGCAACCTTCTTGACTCTCAAGGATGGAGCTGGGATTCCCCTCCACTTCAGTCATTTCGCTGCCATTTTTACCATGACTAAAATGTGTGGGAAGGACCGTTGGAAACGCTACGCGTTGATCGATTGATTAAACCTATAAGCACAGCTGCACTGCGGTTTAGCTATCTGTGGTTAACTTGGCCTTCAAAATAAATTCCTTAACAGTTCACGGAAATTTTAACCGGCCAATAAACTATTCACTCTTTTGCTTTCATTTTCAGCATACCCTAATAACTTTTATGTCCTTGAAAATGCTATGTAGTTCATTAACTTAAAAAAAATTCCTTTACCTTTGTGATACTTCTCAGTGAGTAAATTCTGCCTGTAACACCATGCTCTCTTAGTTACCTGGCAACTGTCAGTCTCCTGATTTGTTGCTTAGCTCTATTAAAAGTAGCTCATTAACTTAGTTTTTAATATGCAAATACTTATGACTTCACTTCCCAGGTGGGAATGAGATTTTGAGAAGCAGCGTGGCTCAGTGGAAAGTGCACGGGCTTCGGAGTCAGAGGTCATGGGTTCAAATGCCGCCTCTGCCACTTGTCAGCTGTGTGACTTTGGGCAAGTCACTTCACTTCTCTGGGTCTCAGTTCCCTCATCTGTAAAATGGGGGTGAAGACTGTGAGCCCCCTGTGGGACAACCTGATCACCTTTTATCATCAATCGTATTTATTGAGCGCTTACTATGTGCAGAGCACTGTACTAAGCGCTTGGGAAGTACAAATTGGCAACATATAGAGACAGTCCCTACCCAACAGTGGGCTCACAGTCTAAAAGGGGGAGACAGAGAACAAAACCAAACATACTAACAAAATAAAATAAATAGAATAGATATGTACAAATAAAATAAATAAATAAATAAATAGAGTAAAAAATATGTAAAAACATATATACATATATACAGGTGCTGTGGGGAAGGGAAGGAGGTAAGATGGGGGGATGGAGAGGGGGACGAGGGGGAGAGGAGAGAAGGGGCTCAGTCTGGGAAGGCCTCCTGGAGGAGGTGAGCTCTCAGCAGGGCCTTGAAGGGAGGAAGAGAGCTAGCTTGGCGGATGGGCAGAGGGAGGGCATTCCAGGCCCGGGGGATGACGTGGGCCGGGGGTCGATGGCGGGACAGGCGAGAGCGAGGTACGGTGAGGAGATCAGCGGTGGAGGAGCGGAGGGTGCGGACTGGGCTGTAGAAGGAGAGAAGGGAGGTGAGGTAGGAGGGGGCGAGGTGATGGACAGCCTTTAACCTCCCCAGCGCTTAGAACAGTGCTTTGCAAATAGTAAGTGCTTAATAAATGCCATTATTATTATCTAACCAGCTCTAGAATGTGAGCTCATTGTGGGCAGAGAATGTGTCTGTTGTTATTTTGTACTCTCCCAAGTGCTTAGTACAGT
This sequence comes from Tachyglossus aculeatus, assembly GCF_015852505.1. Classification (NCBI taxonomy): domain Eukaryota; kingdom Metazoa; phylum Chordata; class Mammalia; order Monotremata; family Tachyglossidae; genus Tachyglossus; species Tachyglossus aculeatus. Next base: position 34,188,363 of record NC_052067.1, on the reverse strand, counting down.
GCTGCTTAGTTCAGTGCTTTACTCACAGCAACTGCTCAGTACATACAATTGAATGAATGAATGAATGAATGGACCAGAACTAAATCAAAGTGTTCCAATTCTTTGTCTCCACCCCACATTTTGTAGATTCACTGAAAAGCAGATAAACCACCCTTTTCCTCCAGGATACCCAGAGAGGATGTACCTGACACTCTATTCACGATTCAGGCACTTCACCCTGGGCTGTTCCTAGAGGTGTCGTTGATAACAAGGGGTAGAGCGAAGAGTGTTCAAAGATCCAAAGGGAACCCTCCAAATCACCTAACCTTTGTTTGAAACCCAGAGAGGGGCACCCCATTAGGAAAGTTTGTCTTTGGTAGTAGACAGATGCTGTACTCGCTCTTCATAAACCACAGATGAATTTTAGTCCAGTCACTAAGACATCAGGACCAAGAATCCGTGCCAGTCGATTATAGGACTAGCGGCTTGAACAACATCACTCATACTCTCTTACCTCTGCCGGGCAGTGGATGCGAGTCAGTTAAAGTTGCATGCAGTAATTTTTTGTACCAAACCCATTTATGCCCAAAGGGACCACAGTACAATCCTAAAGCCGTGTTGCAGCATCGTAGAACGGCACATGGCTACCTGAGTAGCTGCCAAGCAGTTAGAGTGGATAGGGTGAACATGGGAGAGGGAGTGGACACTGGGCATCTTGGGAACAGTGAAAATTTTAGCCAGGAGAGCATTTTTTTGGAAACCAGTCAAATTTTGGGACCCCGAGGCAGGTTAGGTGTCCTCTCACCTTTCTCCCAGGCTGTCCATAAGGTCCTCGGAAACCATCTTCTCCTAAACATTTCCCCAACAGTCCGCAGCACCTTCTTTCTGCAACAGTGTCCTAAAAAAAAAAAAATTGGAAATGCATACCATGCTTTCATTTGAAAAAGTAAATAAGGTCATTCCTTTAAATTACCTGTTTTTAAGGGATGTTCTTCTGTGAACTGGGATGGGTGGGATTTGATAAAATCAAGCAACTTACAAGTTGTTTCAGTAAAATCCTGGGCAGATCTTGCATTTTGATACTCAGAGGTTGTTTATAGTAATATCCTCTACCGAATTCTATCTCCTGCAATTCTTCTAAGTTCTGCACACCTTCCAAGCCAACTGCTAAAAGTGCATCGAACACTTTAAAAAAAGCAAATACACATATACTCACATTAACATTTTTTGAACATTACTGTGCCTCTGCCCACTCTCCAGAAGCCTAAGAATCTATCATTCCATACACATTAATCTTCTTGTCCCACAGTTCCCATGTTGTGATGCATGTGAGAGGAGAGAGCCCATAGATTTTCAATATTAATGATGTGAATTGTACAGTTTTATTAAAAATGATTTTCTCATGGCGTGATTTTGTATAGGTTCATTCTCAATTGGGTTTTTGTCTTTAGTTTTAGACTTCTTTTCCATTGCACTCGATGTCAGTTGGCTTTTGGTATCTCTCTCGGTTGTCTTGAGACTTAAGTTTCTCAAGAATGAATTGAGTTTTCATTCATTCGGGGTATTTTATTGCCCGTCTGTTCTGTAAAGAGAAATGTAATAGTGCTTGGGAGAGTGTGATAAAAGTAAAGGACTTGGTTCCCTGCCCTGAAGGAGCTGACAACCTAATGGAAGATACAGACAGATATATATTGTTTATTTTCAGTGGGAGTGTAAGAAAAAGTATAGTTACAACAGGTTATACAACTGACAAGAAAATGAAATATTAAATGGAAAACATAATCCAATATGAGTTGAGGGTGGCTGTCCCATCAGTGTGACTTGGTGTAGTGGAATTTAGTTGTAGATTGCTTCCTGGAGAAGGTGGGTTTTCAGGAGGGCTTTAAATATGGGGAGAGCTGTATTTAGAGGTTTTGAAATAGAAGAGAGTTCTAGGTAGCTGGAAGGGAGTTAGTAATGGGTCAGAGGCAGGTGAGGAAAGAATGAAATACAAGAGAAGATTAGCTGGAGAAGGGTGAAGATTGTGAGCTGGGGATCTACGGTTGAATGGGTGGAAATGTAAGATGAAAAGATCTGGCGGAAAGTTTTGAAGCCAATAGTCAGGAACTTCTATACGGTGCAACAACAGAATTAAGGAATATTCTTCTGAGAGTGTGAACCTGTCTGGATACAGTAGGTTGCAGTGTCAGAAGAAATGGTTGTGTACTTTCATGAGTGCTACAGTGCAGTGTCAGAAGAAATGGTTTTTCATGAGTGCTACAGTGCAGTTTTCCTTAATGTGGTGTTTGGGTTTTTTTATGGTATTTGTTAAGTGCTTACTATGTGTCAAGCACTGTTCTATGTGCTTGAGGCAGATACAAGTTAGGTTGGACACAGTCCCTGTCCCACATTGAACTCATAGTCTAATTAGGAAGAAGAACAGGTATTGAATCCCCATTTCACCGATGAAGAAACTGAGGTGCAGAGAGGTTAGATAACCTGCCAAAGTCTCAGAGCAGACCAGTGGCAGAGCCAGAATTGGAACGCAGATCTTCTGCCTCCCGTGTTCATGCTCTTTCATTCGTTTATTCAGTCGTATTTATTGAGCGCTTACTGTGTGCCAAGCACTTACGATTAGACCAGGCTGCTTCTCATCCATGCTGGTGTTCTGCAAAAACATGACCCCCACATTATCGAACTAAGTTTATAGGATAGGCCAAAGAGGGGAGAGACGGACGCAGGTATCGAGGCACCTCTCCTCTTCTCCCACTCCCTTCCGCATCGCCCTGACTTGCTCCTTTCATTCATCCTCCCTCCCATCTCCACAGCACATATGTATATATCTGCAATTTATTTATTTATATGAATGTCTGTTGCCCCCCTCTAGGCTGTGAGCTCATTGTGGGCAGGGAATATGTCTGTTTGTTGTTGTACTCTCCCAAGCGCTTAGTACAGTGCTTTGCACACAGTAAGCGTTTACTAAATACGACTGAATGAATGAGGTGTTCATTAGAGTTGAATCATAATGGTGTTCACAAATATGGAGAGGAAGGGGCGGATCTGTACATATTGTACATATTTACTATTCTATTTATTTTGTTAATGATGTGCATCTAGCTTTACTTCTATTTATTCTAATGACCTGTCCACATGTTTTGCTTTGTTGTCTGTCTCCCCCTTCTAGACTGTGAGCCCGTTGTGGGGTAGGGACCATCTCTATATGTTGCCAACTTGTACTTCCCAAGCGCTTAGTACAGTGCTCTGCATACAGTAAGAGCTCAATAAATACGATTGAATGAATGAATGAATGAATCTGGGAGCCACTGTGGAGAAAACTCCTACTGGATCGAGAGACCAAACATTGAGATAAGCAATTCCTCTCCTAACTATTCAATAGGCAGATTACATACATGAACAGGGAGGCAAGAAAATTGGCATATCCTTAATCAGCTTTTCAGATAAACTCACTGCAGTAGCGTTATCTTAGATTAATTTTAGAAAACACAAATTCATCATTCTAAATATGGGAAAAGCAATATATAGAAAAGTAATGGAAATCGAGGAAACACTGTAAATCAGTACTAGTAAGGCGTATGATCTGGGGGAAGGAAGATTATTAGTAAGAAATTAAGCAGCAGGTACAGCAAAAGAGGAATGTTTGTCGTGATACCTTTGGAATGAAGACTCATAGACGTTTCCTTTAGTTTCCCGACATCATCATCCAGTCCATCAGTAAACACGAGGAGAACCTGTTTCAAAAAATGTTGGCACATCTGATCAGTATACACCAAACCTGTCCTTTGCTGGTTTTCCTCCTATCTCTCTGGCCACTCATATTCACAGTCTCTTTCATGGGCTCCTGCTCTGCCTCCCACCCACTAATTATGGGGGTCCCTCAAGGTTCAGTTCTGGGGCCCCTTCTATTCTCAATCAATCAATCATATTTATTGAGCGCTTACTGTGTGCAGAGCACTGTACTAAGCACTTGGGAAGGACAAGTTGGCAACATATAGAGACGGTCCCTACCCAACAGTGGGCTCACAGTCTAGAAGGGGGAGACAGAGAACAAGACCAAACATATTAACAGAATAAAATAAATTGAATAGATATGTACAAGTAAAATAAATAAATAAATAGAGTAATAAATATGTACAAACATCTCCATCTACACTCACTCCCTTGAGAACCCATTCACTCCTATGGCTTCAACTACCACCTCTACGCGGATGATACCCAAATCTCCAGCCCCAAGCCCTGATCTCTCTCCCTCTCCGCAGTCTCACATTTCCTCCTGCCTTCAAGACATCTCTACTTGGATGTCCCTCCATCACCTCAAATTTAACGTGTCTAAAATAGAACTTCTTATCTTCCCACCCAAACCCTCCTGTCTTCCCCATAATTTTTCCATCACTGTAGATGGCACTACCATCCCTCCTGTCTCCCAAGGCCATAACCTTGGCATTATCCTTGAATCCTCTCTCTCATTCAGCCCACATATTCAATCCATCACTAAATCCTATCGGTTCGACGTTCACACCATGGCTAAAATCCACCTTTTTGTCTCCATCCAAACTGCTACCATGTTAATCTGATCACTTATCCTATCCGGCCTTGATTACTCTATCAGCCTCCTATCATACCCCATGAACTGGAACTCGTCACTCTGCTACCCGGATGATTTTTCTCCAAAAATGTTCAGGTCATGTTTCCCAACTCCTCCAAATGTTGCCCAGCCCACTCCATGTCAAACAGAAACTCCTGACCATTGGCTTTAAAGCCCTTAGTCACCTTGCCTCCTTCTACCTCGCCTTGCTACTCTCCTACTACAACCAAGCCTTCACACTTCGCTCTTCTAATGCTCGCTCCTTCTCCCTGCACCTCAATCTCGTCTGTTTCGCCGTTAACCTCTCGCCCACGGCCTGCCTCTGGCCAGAAATGCCCTCCCCCTCATATCCGACAGAGAATTACTCTCCCCCTCCCGCCGACTCCAAGCTTTATTGAAGGCACACAATAATAATAATAATAATAATGGTATTTGTTAAGCACTTACTATGTGCCAAGCACTGTTCTAAGTGCTGGGAGATACAAGGTGATCAGGTTGTCCCACTTGGGGCTCACAGTCTTAATCCCCATTTTACAGATGAGGGAACTGAGGCACAGAGAAGTTAAGTGACTTGTCCAAAGTCACACAGCTGACAGTTGGCGGAGCCAGGATTTGAACCCATGACCTCTGACTCCAAAGCCCGGGCTCTTTCCACTGAGCCACGCTACATCTCCAAGAGGTCTTTCCTGACTAAGCCACCTTTTCCTTTCCTTCATCTCCCTTCTGTGTCCCCCTTACTTGCTTCCTTCATTCATCCCCCCTCAGCCCTACAGCATTTATGTACATATTTGTAATGTATTTATTTATATCAATGTCTGTTTTCCCATCAAGACTATAAGCTCGTTATGGGTAGGGACTGTGTCTGTTATATTACTATATTGTACTCTCCCAAGTATTTAGTACAGTGCTCTGCACACAGTAAGCACTCAGTATATACAACTGACTGACTGAAGAGCTTTAAATGACCCTCGACAGTTGCTAAAGATACCCCACCATCACCACCACTAGCTCCCTGAAAACGAATCCCGAAAGTTTACGACGCAGTTGCATCTTCAGTAACACTGGGAAACCGTGGGTAGCGCAGAATGCAGTGACTCCTTTATTTTGAGTTTAGGGATGTTAGAAAATAATCCTTGTGGTCCCTGAAGTTCAAAGTGTTGCCCAGGCCAACTGTCTTTTAGGGATCTAAACTGAATCCTGGTGGCCCAAAACAATTACACCGTTGGAGTTATTTCAGCACTAGGAAAATCTGCTTGGACATTTTAAACCTTTCAGTTCTCCTCAACCAAGCAGGTGCTCTTCTCGTGGTAGAACATCAAATAAAGAATAAGGCTTAACTCAGGAAGAAAGAATGGGAAATTGAGTTTTAGAACAGGAAGATAGTATATATCTCGGAGGATCTTATACTATATGTTTTGATTAAAGTCATAAAATATCATTCATTGTCAGTCATATTTTTGGGTGCTTACTGTGTGCAGACCACTGTACCAAGTGCTTGGAAAGTACAGACAGCAACTGCCTTTTGGGGATCTCAACTGAATCCTGGTGGCCCAAAACAATTACACCGTTGGAGTTATTTCAGCACTAGGAAAATCTGCTTGGACATTTTAAACCTTTCAGTTCTCCTCAACCAAGCAGGTGCTCTTCCCGTGGTAGAACATCAAATGGAGAATAAGGCTTAACTCAGGAAGAAAGAATGGGAAATTGAGTTTTAGAACAGGAACATAGTATATATCTCAGAGGATCTTCTACTATATGTTTTGATTAAAGTCATAAAATATCATTCATTCAGTCAGTCATATTTTTTGAGTGCTTACTGTGTGCAGACCATTGTACTAAGCGCTTGGAAAGTACAGACAGCAACTGTCTTTTAGGGATCCAAACTGAATCCTGGTGGCCCAAAACAATTACAGTGTTGGAGTTATTTCAGCACTAGGAATATCTGCTTGGACATTTTAAACCTTTCAGTTCTCCTCAACCAAGAAGGTTCTCTTCTCGTGGTAGAACGTCAAATGGTGAATAAGTCTTAACTCAGGATGAAAGAATGGGAAATTGAGTTTAAGAACAGGAACATAGTATATATCTCGGAGGATCTTCTACTATATGTTTTGATTAAAGTCATAAAATATCATTCATTCAGTCAGTCATATTTTTTGAGTGCTTACTGTGTGCAGACCACTGTACTAAGCGCTTGGAAAGTACAGACAGCAACTGTCTTTTAGGGATCTCAACTGAATCCTGGTGGCCCAAAACAATTACACCGTTGGAGTTATTTCAGCACTAGGAAAATCTGGTTGGACATTTTAAACCTTTCAGTTCTCCGCAACCAAGCAGGTGCTCTTCTCGTGGAAGAACGTCAAATAGAGAATAAGGCTTAACTCAGGAAGAAAGAATGGGAAATTGAGTTTTAGAACAAGAAGATAGTATATATCTCGGAGGATCTTATACTATATGTTTTGATTAAAGTCATAAAATATCATTCATTCAGTCAGTTATATTTTTTGAGTGCTTACTGTGTGCAGACCACTGTACTAAGCGCTTGGAAAGTACAGACAGCAACTGTCTTTTAGGGATCTCAACTGAATCCTGGTGGCCCAAAACAATTACACCATTGGAGTTATTTCAGCACTAGGAAAATCTGCTTGGACATTTTAAACCTTTCAGTTCTCCTCAACCAAGAAGGTGCTCTTCTCGTGGTAGAACGTCAAATGGAGAATAAGGCTTAACTCAGGAAGAAAGAATGGGAAATTGAGTTTTAGAACAAGAAGATAGTATATATCTCGGAGGATCTTATACTATATGTTTTGATTAAAGTCATAAAATATCATTCATTCATTCAGTCGTATTTTTGAGTGCTTACTGTGTGCAGACCACTGTACTAAGTGCTTGGAAAGTACAGTTCAGCAATAATGAGAGACAATCCCCACCCACTGGGCTTACAATCTGGAAGGGTGAAGACAGTCACAAGAACACGGGCTTGGAAGTCAGAGGTTATGGGTTCTAATTCCGGTTTCGCCACTTGTCTGCTGTGTGACCTTGGGCAAGTCACTTAACTTCTCTGTGCCTCAGTTACCTCATCTGTAAAATGGGGATTGAAACTGCGAGCCCCACGTGGGACAGTCTGATTACCTTGTATTTACCCCTGCGCTTAGAACAGTGCTTGGCACATAGTAAGCGCTTAACAAATAGATAATAATAATAAATAAATGAACATGACATAGTGGATAGAGCACAAGCCTGGGAGTCAGAAGGTCATGGGTTCTAATCCTGGCACTGCCACTTGTCTGCTGTGTGACCTGGGGCAAGTCACTTCACTTCTCTGGGCCTCAGTTATCTCATCCGTAAACTGGGGACTGTGATCCCCATGCGGGACAGGGTCTGTGTCCAACTTGTATCCTTGCTTTTCTCGTATCCCCTTCAGCACTTAGTACAGTTCCAGGCACATAGTAAGCGTTTAACAAATACCATCATCATCATATGTACATAAATGCTGTGGCGCTGAAGGAGGCATAAATAAAGGGTGCAAATCTAAGTGCAAAATAGACTTACGTGCAACTTTTCTCATTCAGTGATAATATTGAGCAGATCCAAATCTTTTGTAAAGACAGCACACATGCACACGCAAACGCACACCCATTCACATATACACACCCGGGGACGGACACACACCTTGACTTTAGCGGAGTTCTGGTTAGTAGATGCCGCCCCCAAGGACCGTAGAAAGCCACCATTCATGTGCTGCTTGACTTTGTCCTGCTGAGCCAGGAATTCCTGGATGATTTCTTCACTGTACTCCTTAAATTCCGAGTTAAAGAGAAGCTGGCCGTTGGGAGCAGGCACCATGTACCGGAACCTGATGATGATCTTATTGTTGCCTCCACAGCTCAGGTTGGAGAAAGACGCTAGCTCCTGCAGTAGACTAGGCAGAACATCTCGTAGTTTCTGTTGCACTGGCCTTGATGGGCGGGTAATATCTATTGCTACCGATATATCTGTACTGCAACCTTCTAAACCTTCTGTGTGAAAGAAGGAAAAAAGGAAAATCAGAAGAAGTTGTCTCGTAGAACCTGATGATGATCTTATTGTTGCCTCCACAGCTCAGATTGGAGAAAGACGCTAGCTCCTGCAGTAGACTAGGCAGAACATCTCGTAGTTTCTGTTGCACTGGCCTTGATGGGCGGGTAATATCTATTGCTACTGATATATCTGTACTGCAACCTTCTAAACCTTCTGTGTGAAAGAAGGAAAAAAGGAAAATCAGAAGAAGTTGTCTCGTAGTTCCTTATTTGGGCTTCCGTGGGTGACCAAATCCAGTGTCATATTTGGTACAATTTGTGCATTTGGCTTGCAAATTAAAGCAGCTCAAACTTTGATTAAATCAACCTACATCGACTTCATTTCAGGAGGATTATAACCAGACCGCCAAGTGGGAGACTCCCTAAGAATCAAGTGATAATAATCACGTGTTGAAAATAAGTGCATTTGAAACGTAGAATCAAATGATAATAATCACATGTTGAAAATACGTGCATTTGAAACGTAGTGATGGCACGCTGGCGCACGTAGAGAGACGTTTCCTATTTAGCACTAGCGAGAGGGCTTCTCTCTCCTAGCCTATACGGAGCCCCAAGATGCCAGCTGCCGCTACACGCATTGGCATAGCCCTTGCTTAACTTACTCCATCATTTCCCATTTGCTGTCAACTGCTCTCCTCAGGGATGGAGGCTAGACATCACTGTAAAATGAGAGAGCGCTGTAGGAATTATCGGCATTCAAATTTTAAAAGGCGCTCGTGAAAGAGCCCTAAAAGGAGAGTGATTTACAAAGCCAACTTTGCACCCAAGATTTCAAGACTGCTTTGGACACAAGAAAATATGCAAGATTATAAATGTCAGAAACACGTGAAGTCTTGGACCAATAATGAGTTTGAAAAAACGCTGAGGTTCGGAATCATCCTGCACCAGGGATAATAATAACACTAATGATGATGGTAGTTGTTAAGTGCTTACTGTGTGCAAAGCACTGTTCTAAGCGCTGGGATGTATAGCTAAGGATTTTCATTGATAATGCACAACTGTTTAATATCAGATGTAATTACATTCTGCTAACTGAATACTGCCAACAATGTGCTGATATTGAGAAGTAGAAAAATAAAGTCATACCATCCCCTAATAGGAAGAAAAACAGTATAGCTAAGCATACAGATGCGCTTAGCCCAGTACTAGGCACGTAGTAAACACAGTACATGGCCTTAAAAAATTGGCCACCAAATGGGGCATTCAGGGACAAAAAAGGAATTTTTCCCGAGAAACATCCTTTCCTCAAAAAGCTCTCTGTGAGCCCGCTGTTGGGTAGGGGCTGTCTCTATATGTTGTAAACCTGTACTCCCAAGCGCTTAGTACAGTGCTCTGCACACAGTAAGCGCTCAATAAATGCAATTGAATGAAAATGAATGAATGCTTTGCACCTAATAATAATAATGATGGCATTTGTTAAGCGCTTACTATGTGCAAAGCACTGTTCTAAGCACTGGGGAGGGATACAATGTGATCAAGTTGTCCCACGTTGGGCTCACAGTCTTAATCCCCATTTTTACAGATGAGGTAACTGAGGCTCCGAGAAGTTAAGTGACTTGCCCAAGGTCACACAGCAGACTTGTGGCGGAGCCGGGATTCGAACCCACGACGTCTGACTCCAAAGCCCGGGCTCTTTCCACTGAGCCACGCTGCTTCTCTAAGCAGCTTAATAAATGTAAATGTAAATGTAAAATAATAACCTAGTAAGCGCTTAATAAATGCCATCACTGTTATTATTATTTTCTAGACTGTGAGCCCACTGTTGGGTAGGGACCGTCTCTATATGTTGCCAACTTGTACTTCCCAAGCGCTTAGTGCAGTGCTCTGCACACAGTAAGCGCTCAATAAATATGATTGAATGAATGAATAAAGTGGGCAGGAAGTAAGAGGGCTTCCTACAAACAGTTCATTTTGTGTGGTTGGGGGTTTTTTTTTGGATTTTTTTGTTTCGCTTTTTCATGGTTTTGTTAAGTGTTTACCATCTGCCAAGCACCGTACTAAGTGCTGGAGTAGATACAAGGTAATCAGGTTGAACACATCCCTGCCCCACATGAGGCTCACAGTTTTAATTCCCAATTTACAGATGAGAAGCAGCAAGGCGTAGTGGATAGAGCGCGGGCTTGAGAATCAGAATGCCGTGGGTTCTAATCCCGGCTCTGCCATTTGTCTACTGTGTGACCTTGGGCAAGTCACTTAAATTCTCTGTGCCTCAGTTATCTCAGATGTAAAATGGGGATTAAAACTGTGAGCCTCACAAGGGACTGTGTCCAATCCGATTTTCTTTAACCTTCTCTCTGTACCTTGATCTCACAGCGTGGCTCAGTGGAAAAGAGCCCGGGCTTTGGAGTCAGAGGTCATGGGTTCAAATCCCAGCTCTGCCAATTGTCAGCTGTGTGACTTTGGGCAAGTCACTTAACTTCTCCAGCGCTTAGAACAGTGCTTTGCACATAGTAAGTGCTTAATAAATGCCATCATTATTATTATTATTATCTATCTCGCCTCCAACCTCTTGCCCACATCTTACCTCTGGCTTGGAACACCCTCCCTCCTCAAATCAGATAATTGCTCTTCACCACTTCAAAGTCTTATTGAAGGCACATCTCCTTCAAGAAGCCTTCCCTGACCAAACCCTCCTCTCCTCTTCTCCCACTCCCTTCTAGGCCGCTTTTATTTTCTTCTTCATTCATCTTCCCTCCCATCCCCATAGCATATATGTATATATCTGTAATTTATTTATTTATTTATTATTCATTCATCTATTTATGTCTGTATTTACTTATATTAATGTCTGTCTCCCCCTCTAGACTGTGAGCTTGTCGTGGGGAGGAATGTGTCTGTTATATTGTATTCACCCAAGTGCGTTATACAGTGCTTTTCACACAGTAAGTGCTCAATAAATATAATTGAATAAATGGATAAATGATTGAGGTAGCTGAGGCACAGAGAAGCTAAGTGACTTGCCCAAGGTCACACAGCAGACAGGTGGTAGAGCTGAGATTAGAATCAGGTCCTTCTGACTCCCAGCCCCATGCTTTATCCACTAGGCCACACTGCGTCTTGAAAATAGCTGATAGAAAAACACTTTTAAAATGATTATTTGGCTTTGATTCAGTAGAAACAAAAGAAGGACCCTTATTTTGGAAAAGCAAGTTTGTTTCGGACTTTTACCCATGAGAAAGTTCATAGACGTGTGAGGGCAGTAAAGTCCAGCAACAGAACCAAGACCACGGACACACCTAACTATGAAGAAAGATGATTTTTTAAAGGTTAATTTGGAAAGAGCACTTTGAGGCTTAGCCTCTGGAAGAACTGAAATGTAGAAGCCTGAGTGGTGGTTGGGGAATTAGTATTTTTCCAGAATAAATGAGGAAAGTAGTTAAAGACTGGGGTCAGGCTGAAGTTAGTCTTTGAACGAGATTACAGCATAGAACATGGGCTCCCTTTCCTTTTTTAAGAAATTCACTGTTCTCTCCTCACCAGGCTAATGCTACTGCCAGGAAGGTCCGCAACAGGAAAGGCCTAGTCCCATTGTTAGACAGTGTATTAGATTAACCTTCCTACCTCTAATTTTATTTCTCATGGGAGTGGAATTATATTTGTTCTACTTTACATTAAAGTGGGAAAATATTCCCAATCCACTGCTTTCAATTAGACAACATGTAGACTGGCTCACTCTCTAATTTACTTATTTTGAAGTCCACTTATATAATCAGTTTCGGCTCCAAAAAGAAACTGGAGGGAAATATAATGCTAAATAGCCTGCGCAAAACTCAGTGAATTATGATGAGTAAGATTATCCTCATGACTCCAATTGCGACGACCATTCATTAACTGGGGAATAACAAAGTGGAGATAATTAAAATAAATCCTCCGTTTAAAAACAACTGCAAATATTCATTTTCTTTTAAACCTTAAGGGATGGGACAAAAATAATGTAATTTCTGAATTGAAAGAGAAATACGAATTTGGGGCTGATGAGGAAACAATTTAAAAGATTTGGATTGAGCCAGGCATTGAAAGAGTTGCATGATACTTCTTCACCAGTGCACACCGTTGGAAGATTGGGTCACTTCTACCATAAAAGATCAGCACTTCACCAAAGGAGAGACGAACAGACCATGTCACAGTCTCTTCCGTAACTAGAATGGGAAAGAGGGGAGGAGTTTCCCTACACATCCCTGGTGAGCGTGTTACTGCACCTTCCTGAGACAGAGCGGAGAATCAGGGTCAATGATAACGGAAAACTTTGCTGTGAATATGTCACTACAATTTACGGGGGGTAGGGAAGTTTGAGAGATATTGACAACCATTGTCTCGACTGTTGCCAGTTTTTCGAAGTCTCCCATTAGGAACACTATTTTTGGAGCCGGTGATGTCTCGCAACTCAAAGCCATTTGAAACTCCAATACCAATGGCAAAGATGATGATCCCCTCCTTTCTCAGGGCAATCACTGCTTTCACCGTGGAATCATTGAACCTCTCTTTGCAATCACTACCACGTTCTGCACCACACCTAGGTTTTTCCAGCTCCCGTTGACGGGTTCAAAAAGGCTACTGATGAACTTCAGCTCTTTGCCAGTGAGGTTGGTTTTTCCCATTTGGGAGAGTACAGTGCTCTGCACACAGTAAGCACTCAATAAATACGATGGATTGATTGATTGTGACGATGAAGAAATGGATCTCGTGTTTCTGATTAGTGAGTCAATCCGTTGGTTGTATTTATTAAGTGCTTACTGTGTGCTGAGCACCGAACGAAACATTTCGGAGAGTACAGTATAACAATATAACAGACACATTCCCTGCCCACAGTGAGCTTACAGTCTAGAGGGGGAGATAGACACCAATAAAAATAAATAAATTATAGATACGAACATAAGTGCTGTGGGGCTGGGAGGAGGGATAAATAAAGGGAGCAAGTCAGGGTGACACAGAAGGGAGCTGAAGAAAAGGAAAAGAGGTGGTCAACTTGGGTTCGGGGGCCCAAGTAAAATTTCAGTAATATTCCTTCTGAAGAATAGGATCATGTTGAGCCACACTAACTTGAGTCTTGTCCTTTGGAATGGCAAAACTGCCTACCAGCTGTTTCTTGAAAGCCTTCAAGGTTGTGAAGTGTCTGGGTGCGATGCCTGATGACCCACTGGCCTGGAACTCCCTCCTTCCTCAAATCCAGGGGAGATTTACTCCCCCCACACCCTCCGTCAAAGGCTTATTGGGAGCACATCTCCTCCAAGAGGCCTTCCCTAAACTCTCTTTTCCTTTTCTTCAGCTCCCTTCTGTGTCACCCTGACTTGCTCCCTTTATTTGTTTCTGGATGGCCACACTGGTTAAATGGAATGGCGAAATGAAGCTTGAATCACTCTTTAGACCGTAATCAAATTGAAATAGCTGTATTATCCAGGTTATGTGTTGTTCCCATTAAAAAGACAGCAGATTGGTGATACCTTCTTATTTAAAGTCTGGAAATTATGTTTATAATTTTATAATTATAAAATATAATATAATTATATTATATATATAGCATATATATAATATAATATAATTTATAATTATGTTTATTTGCCGAGTTTTAATTGTCTCAAGTCTTCAGTGCCTTAGAGGTTCACCCTGCATAACCCGACAGTCTAGCCTACTTTCTTGAAAGGGATCATCAATCGCATTTATTGAGTGCTTACTGTGTGCAGAGCACTGTACTAATCAATCAATCAATCAATCGTATTTATTGAGCGCTTACTATGTGCAGAGCACTGTACTAAGCGCTTGGGAAGTACAAATTGGCATCACATAGAGACAGTCCCTACCCAACAGTGGGCTCACAGTCTAAAAGGGGGAGACAGAGAACAGAACCAAACATACCAACAAAATAAAATAAGTAGGATAGAAATGTACAAGTAAAATAAATAAATAAATAAATAAATAAATAAATAAATAGAGTAATAAATATGTACAACCATATATACATATATACAGGTGCTGTGGGGAAGGGAAGGAGGTAAGACGGGGGGATGGAGAGGGGGACGAGGGGGAGAGGAAAGAAGGGGCTCAGTCTGGGAAGTACTTGGGAAGTACTTGGGAAGTACAAGTAAGCATCATAAGCACTTAATAAATGCCATTATTATTATTATCAACATCAAACAAAACGTTGAATTGGTTGCACACAGTAAGCGCTCAATAAATACAATTGAGTGAACCTCTCGTAAACACTGGCTGCTTGGGGGAGCCCACGGGATAATTCAAAGAAACAGTACATCATTACTTACCGGGGGTGCAGAGCTTAAAAGAAAGTTTCTTCTTCAGGAAAATAAGTGAATCAAAGTCTTTTTCATAAAAAACCTGGTCCTCAGACCCCGTGATCTCCAGAAGCTGGGTTTTATTGGCCTCCAGTACACCAATGGCAAAAATGGTAATGCCTTTATCCCTGAGTGCCTTGGCTGGGCTTTCAACAGAATCCTGGGCTTCCCCATCAGTGATCACAATCAGATATTGAGGTCCAGTGGGTCTCCCCCCTCTTGAAGGGTCAAAGTAAGGCAGAGTAAATGTCAGGGCCTGTCCAGTCCGGGTGCCAGCTTGAATTTGCTGGATATCTGAGATGGCTCTGGAGAGATCTTCTTTTGTGGTATATTCATTGAGCATAAACTCCTTCTTAGGGCTTGAGCTAAACTGAAGAACTCCAATCCGGACATTCTCGGGCCCGATGTTTGACCTGTTCACCATCAGCTTCATGAACTCCTTCATTTTTCCAAATTGACTTTCTTTAATGCTTTCGGAGCCATCGATCAGGAAGATAATGTCAGCTTCCATGTTCTTACAGGCTGTAAATTGGATAATGAAAGAGGACTGTTAAGTTCTAGACTGTAGATTCTAGCCTGTAAGCTCCTTGAGGGTAAGGGAGTGTGTCTAGCAACTCTATTATACTGTAGTGTCCCAAGCCCTTAGAACAGTGCTCAGCACGCAGTAAGCCCTCGGCAAATACCATCGATGGACTGAATTAAGATCTTGAATTCATTTAGCTATAAAATCTTCTTGGAGATTTACAAAAATCCTGTAATTGTTGTGATCCAGTAAAACCTCTTTGGATATCAGAGAGTGGCCTAGAACGATCCCCCATTATTTAACGTACCAGTGAACCTAACTACCTTTGGTACTTACACATGAAACCTCGTATCTTAGGTTAGAGCACACAATTTCTGTTACATATTCAAAACCAAAACAACGCTTGCTATCAATACTCTTATGAGATCCACTTGAAATGAATAGCGCAGGGCTTTAAAAAAAAATAAAAAAGATTTGAGAGAATCCAACCTCCGCTTAATGAATGTTAGTTCTCCAAGTTGTTTACCAACTAACTCATTGGCAAGGAGTTGGTAACCGGCATTTTGACTTCTCAGGGAACGTGTCTGCTAAATTTCCCTTGTACTGTAATAATAATAATAATGGCATTTATTAAGTGCTTACTATGTGCAAAACTGCTCTAAGCACTAGGGAGGTTACAAGGTGATCAGGTTGTCCCACCGGGGGCTCACAGTCTTAATCCTCATTTTACAGATGAAGTAACTGAAGCACAGAGAAGTTAAGTGACTTGCCCAAAGTCACACAGCTGACAATTGGTGGAGCTGGGATTTGAACCCATGACCTCTGACTCCAAAGCTCCTGCTCTTTCCCCTGAGCCATGCTGCTTCTCTTGTACTGTACTCTCCTAAGCGCTTAGAACAGTGCTGTATAAATAGTAAACACTCAGTAAATTGATTGATTCAGAACCATTCACTTTTCTAATGTCAGGATTTTCCTTGCATACGCAAGATAGCAGATCCCTGACAGTAATCTCCAGTTTGATAAGGGATTCATTCAATCGTATTTATTGAGCTTACTGTGTGCACAGCACTGTACTAAGAGCTTGGAAAGTACAATTCAGCAAACACATAGTACAATTCGGCAACAGATAACGTTGTTATCTGTTTGGATTGCTTTACCGAGCTTTTCTTGTATATCAAATTACCCTAGAAATTTTAATCGGTATGCAGAATTCATAGCAGATGCCTAAATCCTTTTCTAGCAAGAGAAAGAATAGTCTGGATTGTCCAAATTCAGAGGCTTCTTCCTTGGGGCTTCACTTTGGGCAATGACTGCTTCACAACTCTAATGGAATCCTAGAGGACAGAAGGAAGAGATCCTGGTTCATTCAGGCCATAAAATAGATTTGGTTTTGGCCTAATTTATCCTGTTTGATTACTGGGATGAATCAAATTAACTGGCAAATAGCCGAATCATCACTCTCCTCTGAACTGTGGAAGCTTAGCCAATGAATAGTTTCCAGAGATGCTTAATTTGCTAATGATGAATAACTTAGAGAGGGATGACTGTTTTAATATTGAATTGAGCACATTTTATCTAAAAAAAGCCTTAATGACCAGAATTCAAAATATAATAATAATAATGATGGCATTTGTTAAGCGCTTACTATGTACCAAGCACTGTTCTATGCGCTGGGTTAGATACAAGGTGATCAGGTTGTCCCACATGGAGCTCACAGCCTTACTCTCTATTTTCCAGAGAAGGGAACTGAGGCCCAGAGAAGTGAAGTGACTTGCCCAGGGTCACACAGCAGACAAGTGGTGGAGCTGGGATTAGAACTCACGACCTCTGACTTCCAAGCCCGGGCTCTTTCCACTAAGCCACGCTGCTTCTCATAAATAATAATAATAATGGCATTTGTTAAGTGCTTATTATGTGCCAAGCACTGTTCTAAACACTGTGGGGGGGATGCAACGTAATCAAGTTGTCCTACGTGGGGCTCACAGTCTTAATCCCCATTTTCCAGATGAGGTAACTGAGGCCCAGAGAAGTTAAGCGACTTGCCCAAAGTCATAACTGAGGCCCAGAGAAGTTAAACGACTTGCCCAAAGTCACACAGCTGACAATAATAATAATAATAGTGATGGCATTTGTTAAGTGCTTACTATGTGCAGAGCACTGTTCTAAGCGCTGGGGGGGATACAAGGTGATCAAGTTGTCCCACGTGGGGCTCACAGTCTTAATCCCCATTTTACAGATGAGGTAACTGAGGCTCAGAGAAGTTAAGTGACTTGCCCAAGGTCACACAGCAGACATGTGGCAGAGTTGGGATTTGAACCCATAACCTCTGACTCCAAAGCCCGTGCTCTTTCCACTGAGCCACGCTGCTTCATGGCATTTATTAAGTGCTTCCTATGTGCAAAGCACTGTTCTAAGTGCTGGGGAAGTTACAAGGTGATCAGGTTGTCCCATGGGGGCTCACGGTCTTCATCCCCATTTTACAGATGAGGGAACTGAGGCCCAGAGAAGTGAAGTGACTTGCCCAAAGTCACACAGCTGACAAGCGGCGGAGTCGGGGTTTGAACCCATGACCTCTGACTCCAAAGCCCGGGCTCTTTCCCCTGAGCTGTGGAGGCGGGATTAGAACCCATGACCTCCGACTCCCAAGCCCGGGCTCTTGCCACTGAGCCATGCTGCTTCTCACACTTACATATATCCTCACACTTTCTAGTGAGATGTAGGAAAGATTCCAACCAGAGCCATTCTCATACTGATACAAAAATCTTAACAATATTAAAAGAAAGCACAATTTTCCCAGTGCATTTTACTCTAAGAACATTGAGCTCGATTTTTTCTTATTTTGAAGGGCGTGGGAATTCAGACTATGGAGTTTGGGATGCAAGGGCTAGATAGAATGTTACAATGACAACTATTTTTCCAAAGCTTACAATAAACCCCTTTATTTCTAATAAATATTAATTTATTTCTCTTTTTTTTTCAAATTAAAAGAAATGTGAGCTTTGCATAGTTGTCATTCCTTCCCTCTATAAATCAGGGTTTCAGATCCCCGAAACCCACAATCTGCATATCAGGGATACAAAATTGGGACAATAACACTGAAAGAAGCCGTGTGGCTCAGTGGAAAGAGCCCGGGTTTGGGAAACGGATGTCATGGGTTCTAATCCCTCTCCGCCAATTGTCAGCTGTGTGACTTTGGACAAGTCACTTCACTTCTCTGCGCCTCAGTTACCTCATCTGTAAAATGGGGATTAAGACTGTGAGCCCCCCCGTGGGACAATCTGAACGCCTTGTAACCTCCCCAGTGCTTTGCACATAGGAAACGCTTAATAAATGCCATTATCATTATTATTATTATATAACCCAAAGACAAGCCCTGAGGTAGACAATAAGTGTAAGCTGATTTATGTAAATCTCTTACCTCCTGGGAAACAGATATCCTGGACCACCTCATCTTTGATATGCTTCAGGGTGTCAAAGTCATTCACAAAGAACACGTTCTCTTCCGTCCCCGCAATAGTAATAAGTTTTACTTTGTTGTCAGTTTTGACACCGATAGCATAGATGACAATTCCCCTTTGCCTCAGCTCACGGGCCGATTCTGCCCCTTCATCCTGATCATTCCCGGCTGTGATGACGATCAGGATTTTGACCGGGCCGCTATCCGTGAAACGCTGCTTCATATATTTTAGTGCTTCTCCCATCCGGGCTCTCCCTCTTAGCTGTTTAATGCCTCCGATGGCCTCCTTCAATTTTACCGTGCCGTCATACTGGCCAAGCTCAAACTCCAGGTGAGGACTGTCTGAATACTGCACCACCCCAAATCTCACTTGGTCGGTGCCCAGCGGGAACACGCTTAACACCTCAGTCATGAACATCTTCACGTCCAGGAAGTCATCGTGGTCTATGCTGCCGGAGCCGTCAATCAGGAAGTAAATATCCGCTTTCTCTGTGTCCCTGCAGCCTGATCCGTGAGGATAGGCGGGAGGGTGGAAAAAACGTAAGCAGCAGCGTCACATCATCAATCACCAATCGTATTTATTGAGCGCTTACTATGTGCAGAGCACTGTACTAAGCGCTTGGGAAGTACAAATTGGCAACATATAGAGACGGTCCCTACCCAACAGTGGGCTCACAGTCTAAAAACAGTTCAAGCTTTCCAGGGATCGTCCTGTTTGCTTATCCCTCAAAGGAGGAACTTTCAGTGTCGCAATAACAAATTTTCATCCGTCCTCTACATTGACAGAAACCAGTTTTGATAATACGCACCTGCCCCTGCCACCTCACCTCTTCAATTTTCCATTGCTTCACACTTGCCTTCTTCCCTTTTCCCAATTCGCACATGGACATTCCCACCAAACTGACTAGTGCCGGTGGGAGTGTGTCTACTTCGCTCTCTCCTTCTACCTCGGCGATGCAGGGAGGTTGGTGGGAAACAGAGAGACTAGCACAGATCTGTTTTGCCCTCCCTCCATTCTCCTTGCTGCATGTGGTATTTCTATTTATTTATATACATATATATATATAATATTTATATATAACATGTATATTATATGTAATATATAACTATGTATATATCTCTGTTTATTCTGATGACTTGACACTTGTCCATATGTTTTGTTTTGTTGTCTGTCTCCCCCTTCTAGACTGTGAGCCCGTGTTGGGCAGGGACCGTCTCTATATGTTGCCAACTTGTACTTCCCAAGCGCTTAGTACAGTGCTCTGCACACAGTAAGCGTTCAATAAATACGATTGAATGAATGAATGGAGCATCTGACATCCCATCTGACCACACCGTTCACTTTCTGTGCAGAAAATTGGGTAGGAAGCGGCTAGCTTGCCCATCCCTCTGAGCCAGAAAGAGGACGAGGGGAAGCCAAGGTGGTGACTCCACTCCTCACCAGACAGCAGGGCAAGCCGGACCTGCTTCTGTGCCCCACTTTCATTCATTCGTGCAACCGTATTTATTGAGTGCTTACTGTGTGCAGAGCACTGTACTAAGTGCTTGGGAACTTAGTTGTAACTATATAATAATAATAATAATAATAATGGTATTTGTTAAGCACTTACTATGTGCAAAGCACTGTTCTAAGCTCTGGGGGCAGATACAAGGTGATGAGGTTGTCCCATGTGGGGCTCACAATCTTAATCCCCATTTTACAGATGAGGTAACTGAGGCTCAGAGAAGTTAAGTGACTTGACCAAGGTCACCCAGCAGACATGTGGCGGAGCTGGGATTCGAACCCATGACCTCTGACTCCAAAGCCCGGGCTCTTTCCACTGAGCCATGCTGCTTCCTTAACTATATATATATAACTACATATGACTTGTAGCTATATGTTACAAGTCGGCGACATATAGAGAATGGTCGCTACCCAACAACGGGCTCGCAGTCTAGAAGGGAGAGACAGACAGCAAAGCAAAACAGGTAAATAAATAGAATTATAGCTATATAAATAGAATTATAGTTCCCACTGCCCTCCTGTTTGCCCACTCTTTCCAGTAGCTAACAGCAGCGACAGAAAGCGGCAATGTCAGTCAAATTTATTGATAATAATAATAATAATAATGGTATTTGTTCATTCATTCATTCAATCATATTTATTGAGCGCTTACTGTGTGCAGAGCTTGGGAAGTCCAAGTTGCCAACATATAGAGACGGTCCCTACCCAACAGTGGGCTCACAGTCTAGCGCTAAGCTAAGCGCTAGCTAGCTAGCTTGTTAAGCGCTTACTATGTGCCAAGCACTATTCTAAGCACTTGGGGGGGATACTCTATTTATATTATATTATCTAATCTAATATATTATATTAGATTAGATAATATATTCTATTCTATTCTATTCCATTCTATTCTATTCTATTCTAATATATTATATTATATTAAATTACTCTATTTATTTATTTATTACTCTATTTATTTATTTATCTTACTTGTACATATCTATTCTATTTATTTTATTTTGTTAGTATGTTTGGTTTTGTTCTCTGTCTCCCGCTTCTAGACTGTGAGCCCACTGTTGGGTAGGGACTGTCTCTATGTGTTGCCGACTTGTACTTCCCAAGCGCTTAGTACAGTGCTCTGCACACAGTAAGCACTCAATAAATACGATTGATTGATTGATTGATTGATTGATACAGAGTCATCAGGTTGTCCCATGTGGGGCTCACAGTCTTAATCCCCATTTTCCAGGTGAGGTAACTGAGGCACAGAGAAGTGAGGTGACTTGCCCAAAGTCACGCAGCTGATAATCAATCAATCAATCAATCATATTTATTGAGCGCTTACTGTGTGCAGAGCACTGTACTAAGCTCTTGGGAAGTACAAGTTGGCAACACATAGAAACAGTCCCTACCCAACAGTGGGCTCACAGTCTACAATCAATCAATCAATCAATCGTATTTATTGAGCGCTTACTGTGTGCAGAGCACTGTACTAAGAGCTTGGGAAGTACAAGTTGGGGCAAGTGGCGGAGTGGGATTAGAACCCATGACCTCTGACTCCCAAGCCCGGGCTCTTTCCACTGAGCCGCGCTGCTGCGTGCAGAGCATTGTACCGGGCCAAGCAGCCCCCTTGCCTGAAGCCGGGCAACACGCGTACTAATAATCGCCACAGGTTGCTGCACACCAGGCGGGGAGGTGCCAGGGCAGGGGACTAGTTCAGTCGCTGTGCTGAATCATCATCATCAATCATCAATCGTATTTATTGAGCGCTTACTGTGTGCAGAGCACTGTACTAAACGTTTGGGAAGTCCAAATTGGCAACATATAGAGACAGTCCCTACCCAACATTGGGCTCACAGTCTAAAAGGGGGAGACAGAGAACAAAACCAAACATACTAACAAAATAAAATAAATAGAATAGATATGTACAGGTAAAATAAATAAATAAATAGAGTAATAAATATGTACAATATGTGCTGGATGCCACAAACACTTCTCATGAGCCTTTGCACCCACCAGGTCCAGGAGCAGCTGAATTAAGCCATGGCGGTAGTGGCAGAGGAGCAGGATGAGAACTCTCTTTATCTTTACTTCCCTCTTATTCTCTCACTTTCTTTCTGTCCTTCCTTCACAGGGTAGGACATGTGCTGTAGGACATGGGTAGTACATGTCCAACTTGTACTTCCCAAGCGCTTAGTACAGTGCTCTGCACACAGTAAGCGCTCAATAAATACGATTGATGATGATGATGATGATGCTGGCATTAAAAAAAAAAGTCAGGGAAGCTAAAGGTCCCCGAATGGGTGGACACAGTCAAGCTAGCCAAACACAAAGAATTGGCGCCTTATGACGAGAACTGGTTCTACACTCGAGCTGAAAGCGCCTAACAGACACCAGGACTATTAGTTTCCTGTCTATGCTTGGCACCCTTGGAGATGGAACAGCCGTTGCAGAGTGGGAATGGTTCTGCTCGGAACTGGAATCAATCAGGCAGTGGAATTGGCTGGTGGAAGCGGAGTGTTTGCCGGGTAACTAGGACTAGGTGTCTGGGATGGAACGATAACAGTCGAGTTGGCAGAAGTGTTCCCTGCCCACAAGGAGCTCATAGTCTGCGTGACCTAGTGGAAGGAGCCTAGGTTGTCACTCTTGTCTGCTGTGTGACCTTAGGCAAGTCACTTCTCTGCCTCAGTTGCCTCACCTTGTAAAGTGGGGGTTGAGACTGTGAGCCCCACATGGGACGATTATGACACCTGTCTACATGTTTTGTTTTGTTGCCTGTCTCCCCCTTCTAGGCTGTGAGCCCGTTGTCGGGTAGGGACTGTCTCTATATGTTGCCGACTTGTACTTCCCAAGCGCTTAGTCCAGTGCTCTGCACACAGTAAGCACTCAATAAATACAATTGAATGAATGACAGCCTGTGTCCAACCTGATTTGCTTGTATCCACCGTAGTGCTTGGCTCATAGTAAGCTCTTAATATTTATTACTCTATTTTATTTGTACATATTTATTCTATTTATTTGTTAATATGTTTTGTTCTCTGTCTCCCCCTTCTAGACTGTGAGCCCGCTGTTGGGTAGGGACCGTCTCTGTTGCCAACTTGTACTTCCCAAGCGCTTAGTCCAGTGCTCTGCACATAGTAAGCGCTCAATAAATACAATTGAATGAATGACAGCCTGTGTCCAACCTGATTTGCTTGTATCCACCATAGTGCTTGGCTCATAGTAAGCTCTTAATATTTATTACTCTATTTTATTTGTACATATTTATTCTATTTATTTTATTTGTTAACATGTTTTGTTCTCTGTCTCCCCCTTCTAGACTGTGAGCCCGCTGTTGGGTAGGGACCGTCTCTGTTGCCAACTTGTACTTCCCAAGCGCTTAGTACAGTGCTCTGCACATAGTAAGCACTCAATAAATATGATTGAATGAATGACAGCCTGTGTCCAACCTGATTTGCTTGTATCCACCATAGTGCTTGGCTCATAGTAAGCTCTTAATATTTATTACTCTATTTTATTTGTACATATTTATTCTATTTATTTTATTTGTTAATATGTGTTGTTCTCTGTCTCCCCCTTCTAGACTGTGAGCCCGCTGTTGGGTAGGGACCGTCTCTGTTGCCAACTTGTACTTCCCAAGCGCTTAGTACAGTGCTCTGCACATAGTAAGCGCTCAATAAATATGATTGAATGAATGAATGAATGAAAGTTAATATAGACAGAAAGTTTCCTTCCAAATCGGCCCCAAGGAAACTGCTCCAAGGGCTGGTCTCCAGGGGAGAAAAGGAACCGGTGGAAACATTGTTCCCCACTGGGTTGGAGGGGAGTCTGTACCACCCCTAAACTGAAAGTGGGGCTGTTCAGGGCAGAGCGGGAACCAGGATGCCGTAATAATAATGATGGCATTTATTAAGCGCTTACTATGTGCAAAGCACTGTTCTAAGCGCTGGGGAGGTTACAAGGTGATCGGATTGTCCCACGGGGGGCTCACAGTCTCCATCCCCATTTTACAGGTGAGGTAACTGAGGCCCAGAGAAGTGAAGTGACTTACCCAAAGTCACACAGCTGACAATTGGCGGAGCCAGGATTTGAACCCGTGACCTCTGACTCCAAAGCCCATGAGTGGGATGAGTCAGAAATGAAATAAAGACTGCTTTTTCCAGGTAATAGCTCCTAGATCTACCCACTTGAATCATAGGATCACTTCCTAGGGTGGAAACACACACGCTGTCTCTGTCTCTTTCCCTGTCTCTCTCTTTCTCACTCTCTTCTTCTCCACTAATATTTTCTCACCCACCTTCTCCTCTTCTAAGTCCCATTGCAATGTAAATGCAATATTAACTTGAAATGACTAATATCCCTGTTGCAGCGTGGCTCAGTGGGAAGAGCACAGGCTTGGGAGTCAGAGGTTCTCATTCTGGCTCCACCACATGTCTGCTGTGTGACCTTGGGCAAGTCACTTCACTTCTCTGAGCCTCAGTTACCTCATCTGTAAAATGGGGGTGCCCCACGTGGGACAACCTGATCACCTTTTATCCCCCCAGCACTTAGAACAGTGCTTCACATAGTAAGTGCTTAACAAATGCCATCATTTTTTTTAAACTCTGTTATGTACTTATTAATTTTATGATAGGCTTTTTGCATACCAACTGCTCAAAGATTTTTTTAGGGGGGGGATTTTCTGCATGATTAGGCTGCAGACTTCTGCGGTAGAATTCCAGCAGAAGTGAGCCGGGGGAAATTACAGGAGAAAAAAATCCTAATTTCTTAATTTTGTTCCTTATTAACAACTCTGGTGAAAGTTTTGGTGGGGACTATTGATTAAAATGAAGGTTGCTTTGCATTACAATTATCCAAAACAATTCAGTTATCCATGTTTTGCTTTCCATCAGCCTAGATAAGGAGGAGTTTGTTTTTTCTTCTCAAGATGTTATAGTGTGAACACAGCTTTGAATACCCATTGATCATTTGATCGTGTTCTTTCTTGGGCTTCAAAGGAATTCAAAGATCTTTCTTTTGAAAGAGTGTGTGTGCGTGCATGTGCGTTTATATATGTGAGTTTGTGGAAGAAAGACCTGCAACATAGACTACTCCTCTTACCTCTTTTCAGGGCATTGTTTAACATTGCAACTGAAGTTTGAAAGAGATCATCAGTACAAAGCAGTTTCTCGATCCTCTTCCCAGCGAAAGAATGGTCCTGAAAGAGTTCCAGTTTCATGACATGCTTCCGAGGGGGATACGATGCCATTTTCTCTAGGTTGCCACTCTCCGAGCCTCCTTGGGTACCTAGAGCATAGATGGTGACACCAGCCCGGCGGAGTTGAGAAGCAGATTTACTCACTCTGTCCTCAGAGAAGCCTTCTGTGACAACTACTGCCATCCGCGGCACTCCTTGTTTATACCTGCTATTCCCATCCTGCGTGAAAATCTTTTCCCTTAGGAATTTCAAGGCAGCTCCAGTCTTGGGCTTCCCACCTCGGAATGGCAGTTTGGCCAAATGGCTCATAATTGACTCTTTGGTCTGAAATGGTTCCAGGGAAAATACAAGTCTTGGCTCATCACTGTAAAGCACCAAACCAATTCTCACATTATCGGGTCCAATATTAAGGAATTTGACAGTTTCCCTCAAAATGTTCCCAATTTGCTGGGTGGCACTCTGCCCGATATTGCTGGATTCCTCAACCAGGAATACTATGTCTGCTACAGTAGCACTCATACACCCTAAAATAAAAAACAGATAATGCTCTGTGAATTGGTGGGAGAGCAAAATTTAAAAGATTATCATAGTTCCACCCTCATTCATTCGTTCATTCAGTTGTATTTATTGAGCGCTTACTGTGTGCAGAGCACTGAACTAAGCGCTTGGGAAGTACAAGTTGGCAACATATAGAGACGGTCCCTACCCAACAGCGGGCTCACACTCATAACATGCACACTCACAACCCACTTGTAAATTGGATTAAAATTTAACAATAACTCTTTTTTTGAAGGAGAAGTCAAACTGTATAATACACACAATACCCAATGTCGCAAAGGGTTTTTCTCCTCTGAATGCGTAAGTGCTGGAAATTATTATGAAAGCCTTTCTGTATGAGGAAAGTAGATCGTCTCACTTATGTCTCCCTTTAGTAATTGGTAGGAGTAAGGTAGGAGTAATAGCATTTATCAAGTGGTTACAATGTGCAAGACACTTCACTTAGCACTACGGAGACATATAAGGGTGTCAAAACCTGGGGGAGAGTAGGACAAAATAAAGGACAGAGTAATCTACAAAAAAAGCAAAATTTGAAAGAAAAATCCTCTTTCCCTTCCCCACACAGATGGTTGGTCACTCTATGTCCCAAGATATGATAGTAATAATAATATAATATTGGTATTTATTAAGCGCTTACTATGTGCCAACCACTGTTCTAAGCACTGGGGTAGATACAGGGTAATCAGGTTGTCCCACGTGGGGCTCACAGTCTTCATCCCCATTTTACAGATGAGGTAACTGAGGCACAGAGAATTTAAGTGACTTGCCCAAGGTCACACAGCAGACAAGTGGCAGAGTCAGGATTAGAACCCACGACCTCTCACTCCCAAGCCCGGGCTCTTTCCACTAAGCCACACTGCTTCTCAATAGTAGCTACCAAACCTGCTCCCTCAATCAATCTGTAGTATTGCTGAGCTCCTACTGAGTGCAGGCACTGTACTGAGTGCTTGGAAAAGTTCAATAGAAATAAAAAACATGATTCTGCCCTCAGGGAGCTGATAATCTAATGCTTGGCGGTCAACACATGTACATGAGAAACAGCATGGCCTAATGGAAAGAGCATGGGCCTAGGAGACAGCCAACTGGGATCTCAACCTAGCTCTGCCACTTCTTTGATGTGTGATCTGGGGCAAGTCATTTCACTTCTCTGTGCCTCAGTTTCCTCATCTAGGAAATGAGATTTCACTACCTGTTCGTCTTCCTATTTAGACTGTGAGCCCCATGTGGGACAGAGACGGGGTCCAACCGGATGAGCTTATATCTACTCCAACACTTAATGCGGTACTGGCACATAGTAAGCACTTAACGATCACCACCAAATTTATTAGTTATTATTACGACAGTTTCCATACTTAACCGCATACCTGGAACGCTTC
Organism: Tachyglossus aculeatus; assembly: GCF_015852505.1. Taxonomy (NCBI): domain Eukaryota; kingdom Metazoa; phylum Chordata; class Mammalia; order Monotremata; family Tachyglossidae; genus Tachyglossus; species Tachyglossus aculeatus. The sequence continues at coordinate 34,160,845 of NC_052067.1, read as the reverse complement.
CTTCCTCCTCCTCAGTGCTGTCTCGTTTCTTAATCGATCTTCGAAGCAAATCGATGACTTTCCGCTCCAACTGGCCGGCCCCTTCTTCTCCCTGGATTGTGAACACCAGTGAAGGAGACGCTATCATCTCCAGTTCTTTCTTGTCAAAATTCTGAATCCCCACAGACAAGATATTTACTCCCTTTCCCCTCAGCTTCCTGGCGGCTCCCGCGACTGCATCCTCAGACTTTCCGGAGGTGACGACCACGGCGTACTGAGGGACGCCCTGACTGAACCTGCTCCCCGCTGTCTCTCTGAAGAAAATCTTCTGAAGGAACTGCAGGGCGTTACCGGTCCGCCTCGGACCGTGTCGGAGAGTGAATTCCCGCTGGACGTGGTCGATCATCTCTGCCTTGGTGAGGTAGGTGTTGAGTAAGAACTCGGCGTGACCTGTCTCACTGAACTGAGCCAGGCCAACCCGGTACCGGTCGCTTCCAACCTCCAGTGCCCTGATAATTCTGAAGATGAAATTTTTAATCAGCGGCAAGTGGTTCAGCTCCATTTTCTCGGAGGCATCCACAAGGAAAACCACATCAGCGTAAGGCTTGAACGATGCTGCAGTGGAGGAATCGGGAGAGTAGGGTGGAGAGGAAAGCAGAGGAAGGAGGAATAGATGGGAGAGGAGACATGATTACTAAATGCAGTACAAAGACGCTTTTATGTGGGCAATGTGGAGGGAGGATATACGTATATGTGTTTGTACATATTTATTACTCTATTTATTTTACTTGTACATATCTATTCTATTTATTTTATTTTGTTAGTATGTTTGGTTTTGTTCTCTGTCTCCCCCTTTTAGACTGTGAGCCCACTGTTGGGTAGGGACTGTCCCTATGTGTTGCCAATTTGTACTTCCCAAGCGCTTAGTACAGTGCTCTGCACACAGTAAGCGCTCAATAAATACGATTGATGATGATGATGATGATGATGAGAGAGGAGGATGTGTATTTCTGTGTACATGTGTGTTTATATATTAGTCAGTTCAATAAAATTGTCTAGTCGATGGCAGCATTTTAAAAGATCCCTTGCGGTTGTCTCTCTAAAGAGCGACAACTTTCTTGAGTCTCACGGTTGAGTCCAGGCCACATGCTGGACTGACAAGAGGGCTGTGAAGGCCTCTCCTCCCCTTCTCCCCACCACCATGAGGTTCTAAGACTTGGGAAGCTTTAACAGACGGACCATGGGTCAATTGTTATGCTTTTCCTATCCATTAGGAAGGATAATATAGATTCTCCAATGCAGGGGAACTGAGGGAGTTTCTGGAAAATGGGCGTGAGGCATCAGATTCAGGAATGCAGAATAGTAGTAACCCATATACGTGCGACTTCAGCAGTGGGGGCAACCTTGAAGAGTCCTCTCCTGACCCACCGCAGGGGCAAAAATTATCCCAGTCTCTCTTCTCTAATCAATCAATCAATCGATCGTATTTATTGAGCGCTTACTGTGTGCAGAGCACTGTACTAAGCGCTTGGGAAGTACAAGTTAGCAACATGTAGAGACGGTCCCTACCCTACAGCGGGCTCACAGTCTAGAAGGGGGAGACAGAGAACAAAACAAAACATATTAACAAAATAAAGAGGATATGTACAAGTAAAATAACTTGCCCAAAGTCACACAGCTGATAAGTGGTGGAGCTGGGATTTGAACCCATGACTTCTGACTCCAAAGCCCGGGCTCTTTCCACTGAGTATGATATTAGGAGTAACTTAGCAAGGTCGAAATGGGGGCATTTTTTCCACGTCCTTCTGAAAACCAATGCAAAAATCAAAAAATCAAAACAACAAACAGCAACAAAGAAATCCACTGTGGTGGTCCAAACAACTAAACAAACTGGAGCCAGAAGTCGACAGGAGCAACAAAGTAGGTCATATGCAGACGACGGCAGTTTGTGGGGTTGGGCAGTTTAGACAACGTAGTCTATTTGTTTAAAAATGTGATGACTTACGGTTTTCCACAAAATTCTTAAACCCCACCATATGCTGGAGTGATAGGAACATGTTGTCTCTGCATATTACATAGAGCAAAAAGTTCAAAGAAGTTTTTCCAGTATTATCCAGTGAAATGGTGGAATTAATTGCCATTCCCCATTCTTAAAGCTCAAGGCCAGCCAAGTTGGATTAATCATAGCAAGTTGCCAGTAGAACTCGTCAATGTTGCTGGACAATTATTACAGTTCATTCATTCAATCGTATTTATTGAGCGCTTACTGTGTGCAGAGCACTGTACTAAGCGCTTGGAAAGTACAGTTCGGCAACAGAGACAATCCCTACCCAATAATGGGCTCACCCTAGTAGCCTGGATTGGGGTTAGATGAAATTGTCTCCCTGCTGAGAGAGAATTCGGAGGGTGTCACACCATGGCCTATCAAATTCTTCAACATGAGATCATTTTTTTTCCATTATTGCAGCCCTCTTTTAAGGATAAAAAAATGACTACCGCTTGCCACTGATTTCTATTCGCTTATCAAAGGGAAACATTGTTGCCTACAGAAAACATAGTCAGGCAATAGTAATTGATTTCATTTTATACAAAAATCAGAAATATCTTGTATTCTTTCAAGTGCACTCAATAGGCCATTTAAGTAGTTTGGGGATTTATAAAAAGGTTTTGTTACTAAATCTCCTGTTCATAAATGAGGAAGGTCAGAGCTGAAAACAAACTTTATCAGCTTCATAACCCCTAATGGTGTTTCCCATTAATCATCATCAATCGTATTTATTGAGCGCTTACTGTGTGCAGAGCACTGTACTAATAGATTATATTTTTCCTACTAAACAACAGGACCAATTTTGGTACTATAAAATATAAAACGCATTATTACAGCTTAAATGAAGCTACAAGTAATAGGGAAAGGCTGAACCACTGACAGACTGAAAGACTGAATAGGGAAAGATAAAATTTTCATCTAGACTACTAAAGAGAAGTGAGAACTATAAAAATATTGGCGTCATCAAGTAAATCTGAGAATGAAATCAGCTCTACTTAAGAGGAGTTGTGATACATAAACAGAACTGGCATATTAGAAAAATAATATGCCTTTAGCTCTGATAACTTGTCAAGATGATTTGTCAGGAAGCCGTTTTCATTTAACGATCCCAAGTTATGCTCAATAAAATTTAAATGATGACACCATGTACAGCACTGCATGCACACCAAGATCCCAACTAAATCAGCTTTCAGATGAATTTTTCATCATGTGAATGGTGATCTCATGACACTTTTTTTGATTTCCATTGACTTGTACCAAAACTCAGCATGTATTACCAGTTATCTGTGCCTGGAGTGGGTAGAAGGTAGCTGCAGAGACGAATACCCAAAAGAGGGGCTGCCAAGTGTCCATTATATAGGTGACCCTACAAAAGAAATAAAATCTGTTAGGCATAAGAGCTGTCTTTTTAAAAACCTCACAGAGGTTTTCTAAAAATCAACGAGCAAATCAACCCTGTTGCTCCTATTTGCTTCTAGACTGTAAGCCCTCTCTTCTAGACTGTGAGCCCACTGTTGGGTAGGGACCGATTCTATATGTTACCAACTTGTACTTCCCAAGTGCTTAGTACAGTGCTCTGCACACAGTAAGTGCTTAATAAATACGATTGATTGATTGATTTGGCTGACAGGAAATGGCATTACTAGTTAAATGCTGGGAGATTTAAAAAAAACAACCAAAAAAATAAAACATGTTTCTTCCCAACTCAGTTTTAAAAGCCTCTCCCAGAAATAGTTGGAGGATTACTAGCATTCAAAACCTGGGAGTCAATTTTTCATTTTTCAGAACTGGAAGTGAACATGGAGTACAGCTTGGGATGGGGGAGGGAATGGAAAACCAGAGAGGAATTAGTTCAAGAGAGAAATATCTGGGGAAGTGAGAGACCCAGAAAGACAAAGAGAAGAAGCACAAGAGTCAAAAAGGAAGAGAAAAGACAAGCTAAAACAGAACCAGAGACAAAGACCAAAACATCACTTACTGGTCTTTCTCATGGATCAAAGGGTAGGGGAACGACCCAGAACCAGATCAATCAATCAATCAATCAATCAATCAATCAATCGTATTTATTGAGCGCTTACTATGTGCAGAGCACTGTACTAAGCGCTTGGGAAGTACAAATTGGCAACACATAGAGACAGTCCCTACCCAACAGTGGGCTCACAGTCTAAAAGGGGGAGACAGAGAACAGAACCAAACATACCAACAAAATAAAATGAATAGGATAGAAATGTACAAGTAAAATAAATAAATAAATAAATAAATAGAGTAATAAATATGTACAACCATATATACATATATACAGGTGCTGTGGGGAAGGGAAGGAGGTAAGATGGGGGGATGGAGAAGGGGACGAGGGGGAGAGGAAGGAAGTGGCTCAGTCTGGGAAGGCCTCCTGGAGGAGGTGAGCTCTCAGCAGGGCCTATCCAGATGTGATGGATAGTCTTGGAGAAGTCTTTTCTGTGGCCCTGGCTGAGCTGGGGAGCCATACCTGTGCTCCCAAGATAGTTTATGCTCTCTCTGAAATGCCTAGACATCAAACTTCCTTCCCCATGCTTCTTTTTATCTATCAAATGCCTTCTGCAGAGGTTTCTATGGTTTCCATCCCATCCCCACACACCGCCAGCTGAAAATTACTTTTCAGTTCAAAAAGTACAGAATATGTTTAGAAGAAAGTGAATCTCTTTACTCACTCCCAGCTAACGGAGACCTAAAAATTTGATTTAAGCTTTCCTGAATATAGAGTAAATATGTTTATATCACTTTTCTATAAGTAGGGGTGGCAGTGCCGATCACCAACTCCAGAGAAAACTACACTATTGCTTCGGAGAGGGAGTTTAGACATTTGGCTTTCTTCCCCAGCCAGTGCAAAACCGTCAGTGGTTCAGGTCAGCATCTATCCCTCCACAGGCCTTTGAAGAGCAAATCTGTTCTTTCGTGGAATGGTGGCAGCGAATTACTTAGGGAGCATTGTGCCCAGTAGCTGGAGCTACTTGGAAGTATATACTAAGGTCAAAACATCCAGAGTTTTTCCCCTTTCACCCTGACCTGAGTTGGGTCGAATCAGGGAAGTTTGCCTCGGCTGAGACTTTCCAGTCCAGCCCTGGGCAAGTAAAATAGCCCAGGGAGTCTTGGGGTTCAAATCCCCAGCGGTATCTTGTGTTCTGTGTCCTCACTCGGCTGCAAAGCTGGGAACATCTTCACCCTAGCCATTTCCCTGCTGCAGCCATAAAATACCAGCTGCCGGAGCGCTAGAGTTCCCTTGAAATTATTAGGGAATGACATGGGATTTAAGGCGGCAGTTCTGCTGCCAGAGCAGCATCCATAGCTGTGTTCTGCTCCAACCCCCGAAACACACGGCTCAAAGATCCAGACTGTGAGGGAGCAGAGCCCAACCGCAGCTGCCCCGGCAATGATTTTCCAGTTAAAACAGGCATGCACGGGAGAGTCGGGAAGCGGGGGTGAAGGTTCTGGCTCTTCTTTCTGCAGCTGGCAAGGACCTGGTGGACATTTTTGTCAGTGCTAATATGTTTCCAGTTCAAGTCAGATCCCTGGAACCTTTCTGAACTGGGAGCCGTGGTGTCCGAGAAGCTGTCTTGCCCACCTTCATCACCGCTGCTTTGCTCCTGGTTCCTTAAGATGCTGCATTTTATAGGGGGGCTATAGCTCTTCAGCCTTGTTTTAGGGATGGGGAATAGGAGGGTAGCCGTGGCTAGAAGTAACAGCCGTTCTTTCGTACTTACAAAGCAGCGGTACATGTTGAATGTCAAAGTGAAAAATGCCTGCATAGTAGTTTCCTTCAGTTCCACAGAGAATATACTGAACAGTGAAACTAAGTTTACATTTCTATTGCAGAAACTCTTTCGATCTGTGGCTGTTTTGCATTTGACTGTCAATATGTAATTATCTTTAGTTTCCAAAGATGTGCTCCCAGCAGTGAGATCCAATCCATCTGTGCAAGTGTGGCTGAAAAGTCTAACTTATGACTGACAGTGTTTGTCCATAAAGCTAGATCGTCATCATCATCAATCGTATTTATTGAGCACCTACTATGTGCAGAGCACTGTACTAAGCGCTTGGGAAGTACAAATTGGCAACCTATAGAGACAGTCCCTACCCAACAGTGGGCTCACAGTCTAAAAATCTAGATCTTTGCTCTGCCCGTGGTCTTGCTCTGTACAGGGCCAGCGTCTGTTTTAGACTCTACCTCTTGGCATTCTGATCTTCCCAAAGCTTTTCGCAAATGACAGCAACCCCTTTCCTAATTACTGCTCACCAGGTTAGTCTTCCAACATCAGTGGTCGCTCAACAGACCACTGCGTTTGAATCTGTGCTTCATTAAGTGGAAGGATTGTTTGTTCAGTACTCCCAGCTTGGTTGTGACCTCCTCCAGCTCATTGAAGCAACTGCTTGGGTAGCCAGCAATCATCCAATCTCCTGGTGTGCTCCAGGACTTCGTTACAGGTAAATATGTCTGTTCTTTGGCAGTTCCCCTCGGTGGTGAACTAACCAGTGATAGTCAAATAGAGAAACAATGTGGTCTAGTGAATACAAACCAGCAGCGGGAAGCAGTGTGGCTCAGTGGAAAAGAGCATGGGCTTTGGAGTCAGAGGTCATGGGTTCAAATCCCAGCTCTGCCAATTGTCAGCTGTGTGATTTTGGACAAGTCACTTAACTTCTCTGGTCCTCAGTTACCTCATCTGTAAAACGGGGATTAAGATTGTGAGCCCCCCTTGGGACAATCCGATCACTTTGTAACCTCCCCAGCGCTTAGAACAGTGATTTGCACATAGTAAACGCTAAATAAATGCTATTATTATTATTACAGCACAGGCCTGGGAGTCAAAAGGACCTGGGTTCTAATCCTGGCTCCACCACTTGCCCCTCTGCTACCCTGGGCAAGTCACTTAACTTCTCTGTGCCTCAGTTAGTTACCTCAACTGTAAAATGGGGATGAAGACTGTGAGCACCGTGTGGGACATGGACTGTGTCCAACCTGATTTACTTGTATTTACCCCAGCGCTTAGTATAGTGCCTGGCACAGAGTAGGTGCTAAAAAAGTAGATAAAGAAGTAGAAAACATAATTTTTAAACTAGCATATAAAATGTAAAAAGACAGCCAAAATTGATAGACAGAATGCTCTCGGGCTATAAAAATTCAATTGAAAAATAATAACATAATTGTGCTGTCATTCATTCATTCATTCAATTGTATTTATTGAGCGCTTACTGTGTGCAGAACACTGTACTAAGCGCTTGGGAAGCACAAGTCGGCAACATACGGAGACGGTTCCTACCCAACAACAGGCTCACAGTCTAAAAGGGAGAGACAGACAACAAAACAAAACATGTAGACAGGTGTCAAAATCGTCAGAACAAATAGAATTAAAGCTATATGCACATCATTAACAAAATAAAAAGAATAGTAAATATGTACTAAACGTTTTCCAATGGCTGTTAACACTGCCCAAATATTTCCTAACTAATTGTTAAGAGCTTACTATGTGCCAAGCACTGTAACAAGCACTGGGGTAGACACAAGATAATCAGGCCCCAAATCAATCAATCAATCATTCAATTGTATTTATTGAGCGCTTACTGTGTGCAGAGCACTGTACTAAGCGCTTGGGAAGTACAAGTCGGCAACACATAGATACAGTCCCTACCCAACAACAGGCTCACAGTCTAGAAGGGGGAGACAGACAACAAAACAAAACATGTAGACAGGTGTCAAAATCGTCAGAACAAATAGAATTAAAGCTATATACACATCATTAACAAAATAAAAAGAATAGTAAATATGTACTAAACGTTTTCCAATGGCTGTTAACACTGCCCAAATATTTCCTAACTAATTGTTAAGAGCTTACTATGTGCCAAGCACTGTAACAAGCACTGGGGTAGACACAAGATAATCAGGCCCCAAATCAATCAATCAATCATTCAATTGTATTTATTGAGCGCTTACTGTGTGCAGAGCACTGTACTAAGCGCTTGGGAAGTACAAGTCGGCAACACATAGAGACAGTCCCTACCCAACAACAGGCTCACAGTCTAGAAGGGGGCTCACAGTCTAGAAGGGAGCTTACAGTCTAAGTAAGAGGGAGTACAGGTATTGACTGAATCCCCATTTAGCAAATGAGGAAACTGAGGCACAGAAAAGGTCACACAGCAGCTGCGGGGCGAAGGTGGAATTAGAATCCAGGTCCTCTGACCCCCAGGTTCATGCTCTTTCCATTTGGCCACATTGCTAGGTCACTCAACTTCTCTGGGCCTTAGTCTCCTCATCTGTAAAAAAAGCATTCAGTACGTGTTCTCCTTCCACCTTAGACTGTGAGCTCCATGTAGAACGTGGACTGTGTCCGACCTGATTATCTTTTACAGTGCTTAGTACAGTGCTAGGCACATAGTAAATGCTTAAAAAAAAAACCCATTGTAATTGTTACCAAAACTGGTTCACAGTTGTACCTGGATAAAGCAAAATTCCCCATCCCCAATCACTTCCCCTCCTCCAGCATGGGACATTTGCCCACATTGGGTGGGCAAAACAAAGCTTCAGACAAAACAGCATCTTAACTGAAAACTGTCAGACAACTGACACAGACAGGCCAGCGTGTCTTATTGCAATCAACAAAGGCACCATTCTTTTCAATCGGGAACTTCTAGAAGACTGGGAGGCCAGGAGGCAAAAGGAAAAGCAATGCCAGGCACTACAGGTAACAAATACGACAACCCAACAAAGGGCAGTCTTTTTGTGGACATAGTGTGGTCAGAACTGTGGGGCCCACAGTGGCCCTTTCTGCCACAAATGAACCCATCGGGTGAATTTCACCATCTTCTTTGAGTACAAAGGGCAACTATTTGAATACGCAAACATTAAAAATGGCAGTTTAGGAAACTGAAGTTTAAGGGGTTTTTTTAATTGTCCCACAAATTAGCATCACTGAGAGACTCAGCAGCTCTGTGATTCCCCTTCCCACGTGTGAAATGAAAACGTCTGAAATTTTGTCTCTCTAGGAGAAATGTTGTGAGCGTGAAGGACAACTAACACTAGCCTGACACCTCTCCCCACTCTTATCCTACACTTGCATATCACATTTGGTGCCCCTTCTAGGCAAATAACTTTCCCTCGTCCCCTATACATCTCAAATTAAGAGAGAGTTGGGGTGACTATCAGCTCCAAAATCTTTGAATGGAAGATTCTGACAGACATTTCAAAATCTTGAACACATTTCTCTCCCAAGGGGTCATAAGTTCAGAAAGATGGAATGGAATGCAGTCTCTTCCCTGGTTCATTGACAGAGGCAGACCACACTGTTTTACTGAATCACCCTCCCAGGAAATGTCCCCTTCTATTCTCCATCTACACGCACTCCCTTGGAGAACTCATTCGCTCCCATGACTTCAACTACCATCTCTATGTGGATGATACCCAAATCTACATCTTCAGTGCTGATCTCTCTCCCTCTCTGCAGTCTTGCATTTCCTCCTGCCTTCAAGACATCTGTACTTGGATGTCCTCCCATCATCTCAAGTTTAGCATGCCCGAAACAGAAGTCCTTATCTTTTCACCCAAACCCTGTCCTCCCCCTCACTTTCCCATCATTGTAGTTGGCACCACCGTCCTTCTTTCTCAAAAGCCCATTACTTTGGTGCTATCCTTGACTTCTCTCTCTCATTCAGCCCAAATATTCAATCCATCACTAAATCCTGTCAGTTCTACCTTTACCACATCGCTAAAATCTGCCCTTTCCTTTCCATTCAAACCATGTTAATACAATAACTGATCCTATCCTGCCTTGATTTTTGTATCATCCTCCTTGCTGATTCACAGCCTCCTGACTCTCCCCATTCCAGTCCATACTTTGCTGCCCAGATCATTTATCTACAAAAACGTTCAGGGCCTGTTTTCCCTCTCCTCAAGAAACTCCGGTGGTTGTCCATCCACCTCCACACCAGAGACTCCTCTCCATTGGCTTCAAAGCACTCAATCACCTTGTCCTCTCCTACCTCACCTCGCAACTCTCTTACTACCACCCAGCCCGCAGACTTTGCTCTCCTAATGCCAACATTTTCACTATTCCTCGATCCCATCTATCTCATCGCCAACCCCTCACCCACATCCCGCTTCTGGCCTGGAGTGCCCTCCCTCGTCAAATCCAACAGACAATTACTTATTGAAGGCACTTCTCCTTCAAGAGGCCTTCCCTGACTAAGCCCCCCTTTTCTCTTATCCCCTTCCCTTTTGCGTCACCCTGACTTGCTCCCTTAATTCATCTCCCCCTCCCAGCTCCACGGCACTTATGTACAGATCTGTCGTTTATTTTTATCAATGTCTGTCTCCTACTCAAGACTATAAGCTCATTGTGGGCAGAGAATGTGTCTGCTTATTGTTTTATTGTACTCTCCCAAGCACTTAGTACAGTGCTGTGCACACAGGAAGTGGCCTATCACAGCATCTCTCTGTTACAAAATTGCTTCTTTTGCAAAGGAATGACTAGACTGTGAGCCCATTGTTGGGTAGGGACCGTCTCTATACGTTGCCGATTTGTACTTCCCAAGTACTTAGTACAGTGCTCTGCACACAGTAAGCGCTCAATAAATATGATTGAATGAATGAATGAATTTCACCCTCAACACGTCCCACAAATGGCCCTGAGCACTACTGCGTGCTCACTTTGCCTAAGGAGAATGCTTAGCCTCCTTTCACACACAGCCCTTCATAAGGCGAAGGATCAGTCTGCATGGGGTTACACATCAATCAATCAATCAATCAGTCGTATTTATTGAGCACTTACTGTGTGCAGAGCACTGTACTAAGCGCTTGGGAAGTACAAGTTGGCAACATATAGAGACGGTCCCTACCCAACAGTGGGCTCACAGTCTAGAAGGGGGAGACAGAGAACAAAACCAAACATATTAACAAAATAAAATAAATAGAATAGATATGTGCAAGTAAAATAAATAAATAGAATAATAAATATGTACAAACATATATACATATACACATTCTATTCCTCCACGCATTCAGCCTGGGGAACAGAGTTCCACAGAACTTACACACAGCTGTTCAGATTTCTGTTCTCAGCCAGGGCAAAAAAACATTCAGTATTTCAATGTTATTCATACGTCAAAGCTGAATAGAGTAAGCTTAATGATAACTATGGTACTTGTGAAGCACTTACTGTGTGCCAAGCACTGTCCTAAGCTCTGGGGGAGGTACAAGTTAATCAAGTTGGACACTGTCCCTGTCCCACAATGGGCTCACACTCCTAATCCCCATTTTTCACAAATGAGGTGAGGCACCACAGAGAAGTTAAGTAACTTGCCCAAGGTCACAGAGCAGACAGTTGGTGGGATCGGGATTAGGATCCATGACCATGCTAACGGGGGATTGAAACCATTTACTGTAGTAGATTATGTGTGTCAACACCCATAAGGATATTGAACATTAACTAATGGGAATAAATGTAATTCTAACACTTTCAGGATGGTGGATATCAAGAGGGAAAAGCTGAAGTTCGTTAGACATGGAATTTTCCCCAAGAAGTGGGTGTCCTTCATGCATGCCTCTGGGTTGCTTGAGAGCTTGTCCAATTGCAGAGACACAAGGAGTTCTTTCGGACAATTATTCATCCCACTTTCAAAGCCTTTTGGAAGGCACATCTCCTCCAAGAGGCCTTCCCTAAGCCCTCATTTCCTCTTCTCCCATTCCTTTCTGGGTCATCCTCTATATGTTGCCACCTTGTACTTCCCAAGCGCTTAGTACAGTGCTCTGCACACAGTAAGCGCTTAATAAATACGATTGATTGATTTATTGATTGATCCATGCACTTGGATTTGCTCCCTCTATTCACCCCTCCTTCAGCCACACAGCACTTCCGTACCTATCCGTAATTTATGTATTATATTAGTGTCTGCCTTCCTGTGTAGATCATAAGCTTGTTGTGTGTACCAACTCTGTTATATCGTGCTCTCCCAGACGCTTAGGACCGTGTTCAGCACACAGTAAAGTGCTCAGTAAATATAATTGATTGATTCTTTACATTCCCTCATCCCTTCAACAGCCAGATCTCTAGAGACTAGTGGTACACAGCTCCACAAACTGTGGTCTGGCCTTCTCAAGGAAGTCCCAGGTGACATTAAATTAGCCTAACAGGAGAATCCAGCAGAAAGATGAAACTGTCTAGAGGAAAATTCATTTTTAAAAATATGCCTGCCTTATGCAGACACAATCCTTAAGTATTTTTCTTCATTACAAACCAGACTGTAGAGACGTTGATTTGTTTTTGACAGCTGTGCCTGCAGTAGAAACAAGTGGGCAGCAATACGAAACCAGCTATGTAAAAATAAAAAAAACCAAATAAACAAACCTGGGAGCAGATCATTCATTTTTCTGCACCCAAAAAGCTTTAGTCCACACAGGTTTTAACAAAAAAAGTCAAATTTAGCTTGCATCTGCAGTTATTATCTGTTTTAGGATATACATATACATATTTGAGGGCAATTTGAGGGCTAGGATGTGTCTTATAACTCTTTCTGAATTCCCGAATCACCAAACACCATACCCTGCTCATCAGTGGCACTTAATAATAATTGTATATGCATAAAACGTATGTATATCCTAAAATATATCAATTCCCATGATATATTTGTAAATGTTCTAAATATAGCAGGATAAATTAAAGAGGCTCCAGTACGGGAAAAAAGAAAATAGGCTCGTGGGGGAGATTCAGAGATATTTTTGAGAGACAGAGAGAAACAAGGAGAAGCAGAAAGAAACAGAGCCAAAGAAAAGTACCATTTCAAACCAGTAAGAGCTTAGTACCCAATTTTCTCTTTCAAAATTTCAATTTGTGAACTTATTTTAAAAGAAAATTATTGCACCTGCTTTCCACTCCAAACTTTTCTTTCACCTTTCTCCTTCTGCTTGTTGGTTCAAGCGAAGATCTGTAGGTGGTACAAGCAGAGTCAAAGCAAGGAGCACATACTTTTAAATGTTCAATTTTAAAACTACAATGGGAAAAAAGTGATTCTGCCTACCTAGTAAAAGTTTTCCGCTTGGTTCTTTTAATTTCTCCTCCCTGTCTTCAGCTCTTAAGAAGCCACTTGAGGAAAATGAATTCCCTTGAGTCAAGAAAGTCCCTGAGTGCAGGCAGATTTCCTTTGTAGATAGGAGATTCACCAAATGATTACAAAGGGGTGGGAAATGGGAGGAGCGGTAAATACGTTTAAAGAACCAGGTCCATAGTTCATGTTTTACATTGATTTTATAGGTATGAAAATACAAAGTGTAATTAATATTATTCACAACAGTTCATAAATAAATCCTAAAAAAATGCCCACTCCACTTCACCCAGTGAATGTAATCCTGACAGTTAACTGAATAAAATCAGTGGACCCCATTAATTTTTTCCAGTCCTGTACTTCTGATCATTGATTACATAGTTCTCCAATGTATTTAATGTTGATTTGATTGTTACCTATGCCTTTGCTTCCTTACTTAGAGCTACTGGATAGTCAGCAATCTGAGGGCAAGGCTGTTTCTTATACCTCTTTCTGAATTCCCAAATCACCCAAAGCCATACCCTGCTCATCAGTGGTACGTAATAAAAATTGGATCTGCATAAAAATGAACATGGTAATAATGATGGTATTTGTTAAGCACTTACTATGTGCCAAGCACTTTTCTAAGCGCTGGGGTAGATACAACGTCATCAGATCGTCCCATGTGGGGCTCGCGGTCTTCATCCCCATTTTACAGATGAGGTAGCTGAGGCACAAAGACTTGCCCAAGGTCACACAGCAGTCCAGTGGTGAAGCCAGGATTAGAACCCACATCCTCTGACACCCAAGCCCATGCTCTTTCCACTAAGCCACATTGCTTCTCTGTAATATAAATTCCTCTAAATGATAGTGAGAATGATAACAGTGATGTTAAGCTTGTGAGTTAAAAATCTGAATTCCCTTTGTGAAACTTGCACAAGCCAGAAATCTTTCTTGTTTTCAATCTTGTACCAAAGTAATCAATTGTAAGGTGGACCTACTCTGAAGCGCGCATAGCTCTGAGGCATTGATGAATTCATACATTTTGAACTGCTTATCTATTTACCAGGCATCCTCACCTTAAAAACCCTAAAACCCTATTGGTGTGATCAGTTTTTCTTGCAAATGCACACTCTGTGAGATAGCTACTGTTTCTGTTGTGTTACTGTACCCCCTGAGAATCATCAGCTTTAGAAAAACGTTATTTGGAAAATAGGCATTAAACCTAACTCCAGATAAATGAGATCAGTTTCCTGGATGGAATTTCCTAGTCCACTTTTGATATTTTGGAGATGATTGTTTGTCTCTCTCTCTCCTGGCCAGGATTACATTCACTGGGTGAAGTAGTACTCCAGACTACTTTTCCCTGGCCTCCCTGCCTCCAACTGCTCCCCTCTTCAGTCTGTACTACACTCTCTTCCTAAAATGTCATTTGTTCCATCTCAGTTCACGCCAATGGCTACCATTTCCCTCTATAACAAACAGGAAACCCAGGACTATTGACTTGAAGAGTCTTTAACTTTCTCCCTCTTTTCACTTCTGCTCTCATCTTCTACCACCCCCCAACTTGTGCTCTTTGTGCCTCCCAAATTTGCCTTCTTACCCTAATTTGTTCTTGATTTGCACAGGATCTTTCCCCTTCCAGAGCTGCCTTTCCCTTCAAATTCACCGGACGACAGGACTCTCCATCTTCAAAGCCATCCTCCGCTGGGCATTTCTTGATAATAATAATAATAATAAAAATTGGCATTTGTTAAGTGCTTACTATGTGCAAAGCACTGTTCTAAGCACTGGGGAGGATACAGGGTGATCAGGTTGTCCCACGTGGGGTTCACAGACTTAATCCCCATTTTACACATGAGGTAACTGAGGCCCAGAGAAGTAAAGTGACTTGCCCAAGATCACACAGCAGACATGTGGTGGAGTCGGGATTCGAACCCATGACCTCTGACTCCAAAGCCCGTGCTCTTTCCACTGAGCCACGCTGCTTCTCTTAATGACTTGATGACTTTCCACCAACCTAGACTGTATCATCCCTACAGCCACCTTGGCTTTTTTGTTAATTTTTGCAACAGTTAGGGACTGTCCTGAACTATCAAGCCCTCAGGATTCTCTTGATGTTGGGTTAGGATGGGGAAGAGAAAAAAATCTCTTCTTTCCTGTCTCTAGTACACTAAAGTATTGTCTTCCTCCAGCTCTTGGAAGCAGGCACCACATGGTAGGAAGTCTTATCACTTTATTAAACTGCTGGTAAAGTAAGATGGATTAAAGGGGATTAATAATATATTTTGGAGTTTTCTGATTTAAATCTTAATTTGTGATTTTACATCTCCATTTGAATTTTCTTTTTACATTCTTTTCAACCGAAGCTCTGATTAAAATATTATTTATTAGTTAGCATGTTGAATCAGGGGTTCACAGCTCATCAATGAACTCAGCATTTCTTTCCTGATTCTGGCTAAATTTCATTCCTCTTTTATTTATTTTAATACCTAGGTTGATGAAGGGCTCCTTTTGCTTCAGTTTCTAGGCACTTTAACAAAGTGGCCTCTGAGTCACAAAATAAATAAGCAAAACAGATATATGTATTGATTTTAGACTGTGAGCCCCTTTTAGACTGTGAGCCCACTGTTGGGTAGGGACTGTCTCTATATGTTGCCAATTTGTACTTCCCAAGTGCTTAGTACAGTGCTCTGCACATAGTAAGCGCTCAATAAATACGATTGATGATGTGACTGGGCAAGTTACTTCACTTCTCTGTGCCTCAGTTACCTCATCTGTAAAATGGAGATTAAGACTGTGACTCCCAACTGGGACAACCTGATAACCTTGCATTTACCCCAGTGCTTAGAACAGTGCTTGGCACAATAATAAGCACTTAACAAATACCACCACCACCATCATCATCATCATCATTATATTCTAGGGGTTGTGGGTGGCATGCCTTAAATTTCTGGTTTATCCGTTGAGAATACGATATACATTCAGATTAATGATCCTGTCGATCATGACGTAGCACTGTTTAAATCTGGAGTTTTTGTTTTGCTTTGACTCGGAATATTTTACATATGTTTATGCTGAACTCTCCCTTAGAAAGTTCATTGCCTTGAAGTGTTTGTGTTCTTTTAAATATTTGCAAATTTTTATCCTGCCAGGAAAATCCTTCTCATGGTGATTATCCCTAACCGAACTCACAAAACCCAGAAGCAAGTTTCTTTCATGAATCCAGTCTAGGAAAGTGGAAAGAGATGGGGAGTTTCCGGCAGAGAACGGGGAATTAGGGTCTGAAAACAGGTAGGACCACTCTATCTTTATCATCATCATCATCATCATCAATCGTATTTATTGAGCGCTTACTGTGTGCACAGCACTGTCCTAAGCGCTTGGGAAGTACAATTTGGCAACATATAGAGACAGTCCCTACCCAATAGTGGGCTCACAGTCTAAAAGGGGGAGACAGAGAACAAAACCAAATATACCAACAAAATAAAATAAATATCTTTACCCTTCTCTCTCTCTTTCTACCCCACATCTGTCAGCTTTCAGTGGCCTATCTTTGCAAGAGAAGTAGCAACCTTAGCTTTCCATGAACCACCTAGCAGGAATTCTGGAAAACAGCCGGCTAAAATGATAATAATAGAAATATCTATTCGGTGTATGCTGTGTGCCAAGCACTCCATTAGGTGCTGGGGTAGATACAAGGTAATATAATCAGTTCATACACGGGCCCTGTCCCACACAGGGCTTACATTCTAAGTAAGAGGGAGAACAGGTATTGAATCCCCATTTTACCAAAGAGGAAATTGAGGCACTGATAAGTCAAGTGACTTGCCCTAGGTCACTTAGACAGTAAGTGATGGGGTCTGGCTTAGAAACCATGTCCTCTGACTCTCAACCAGTGTTCATTCCTCATGAACATTGTGGCTACCAAGACAATTGCCTCCTGGACTATGGTGCTGTGTCACAGAATCAGCACTATGCTGGTTCACTGTTGCCTTTAATAAGCTCCGCACCTAAATCAGTCAATAAATTGTATTTATTGAGCATTTACTGTGTATAGAACACTGTTCGAAGCACTTGGTAATAATAATAATGGCATTTATTAAGCGCTTTCTATTTGCAAAGCACTGTTCTAAGCTCTGGGGAGGTTACAAGGTGATCAGGTTGTCCCACGTGGTGCTCACAGTCTTAATCCCCATTTTACAGATGAGGTAACTGAGGCACAGAGAAGTTAACTGACTTGCCCAGAGTCACACAGCTGACAAGTGGTGGAGCTGGGATTTGACCCCATGACCTCTGACTCCAAAGCCTGTGCTCTTTTCCACTGAGCCACACTGCTTCTGGTAGAGTACAACATAACAGAGTTGGTAGAGACATTCCCTGCCCACAAAGAGCATACAGTCTAGAGGGGGAGATGGACATTAATATAAATAAATAAGTTACGGATATGTACAAAAGTGCTGTGGGGCTAAGGGAGGGGTGAATAAAAGGAGCCAATCTGAGTGCAAGGGTGGCAGAGAAGGGAGTGGGAGAAAAGGAAATGAGGGTTTAGACAGCGGAGGGCTCTTGGAGGAAATGCCCCTTTAATAAGGCTTTGAAGGTGGGGTGTCGGATATGAAGAGGGTGGGTGTTCCGGGCCAGAGGTGGGACGTGGGCAAGAGGTGCAGTGAACTTCGGGAACTTGCATGGACCCTTTTATCTGTCCTTGATTGGCTGCCACCTGACACATCACGCCCAAATCAAACTCCCGCTGGGAAAGAGGGGGCTCCAGCTCCTTCCTGAGGGTCCTAAAAATCTTCCGTGTGCACTTTGCAATGTGCCGCATCACTGCTTACCTACTGTCCCATTGCACTCCATACCCCATACCCGCCTGGCAGGAGTGAGAGAGTGAAAGTGACTCTGAGCAAACCTCTACTACTATAAAATGATTCCTTCGTTCAAGTTCTGGGTACCGAAGACATCTCGGGATTGAGGCTGATTGTGAGTGGGATTTTCCATCCTCATCATCAGTGGTATTTCAAAACGAACATCAATAATCCCCATAAGTGTCATATCCCCTCCCTTTCTGGCCCAAAACTTGGGCCTGGGGTTGGATAGTTCTGCAAAAGCCCCTCACGTGGCATGCAATGCAGGTGATGTCGCAGTGCGACATGATGATGCATTCACATAGAAATGCACCTCTGTAGCCCTCCCTCGCTTCTCTTTCTCAAGTATATGTCTACCAACTCTGTTGTAGTCATTCATTCATTCAATCGTATTTATTGAGCATTTACTGTGTGCAGAGCACTGTCCTAAGCACTTGAGAAGTACAAGTCAGCAACATATAGAGACGGTCTCTCAAGCACTTTGTACACTGCTTTGCACACAGGAAGTGCTCAATAAATATAACTGATGGAAACTCATTTTGTCTATGTCTGTGGCAAGAGAGAGAGTGTGTTTGTGTGTCTGTGTGTGTCTGTCTATATGGTGAGTCCATTGTTGGGTAGGGATTGTCTCTATTTGTTGCCAAATTGTACTTCCCAAGCACTTAGTACAGTGTTCTGCACACAGTAAGCGCTCAATAAATACTATTGAATGAATGAATGAATGAATGAATGAGGAAGCCCCCTCCATTTTGCTCTGTTGGACTCCCAAACTTCACTTATTGGCAAAAACCCAAGACTGCCATACCTGCTCATAAGCAGAAGGAAGGAGTGGAGGGAGAAGAGGAGGTGGAGGAGAATGTCAGTGAGTCCTAATAATCAGTTGTCTTCAAGCCCAAGAGGGATATCATCGTCTATTTTGGATACCATCTTCAAGCCCAAGAGGGATATCATCGTCTATTTTGGATACCGTCTTCAAAATGTCCCAGCAGTGGCCATGTTGGAGGGGTCACGAGGCACGTGATTACCTCTCTGGGAGTGTTCTGGGGATCCAGGATCCCTTTTAATAATGCTAATAATAATAATAGTCATAATTGTGGTATTTGTTAAGCGCTTACAAGGTGATCAGGTTGTCCCATGGGGGGCTCACAGTCTTAATCCCCATTTTACAGATGAGGTAACTGAGGCCCAGAGAAGTTAAGTGACTTGCCCAAAGTCACACAGCTGACAGTTGGCCAGGATTTGAACCCATGACCTCTGGCTCCAAAGCCCGGGCTCTTTCCACTGAGCCACGCTGCTTCCCTTCAAGGCCCTACTGAGAGCTCACCTCCTCCAGGAGGCCTTCCCAGACTGAGCCCCCTCCTTCCTCTCCCCTTCGTCCCCCTCTCCATCCCCCCAATCTTACCTCCTTCCCTTCCCCACAGCACCTGTATATATGTATATATGTTTGTACATATTTATTACTCTATTTATTTTACTTGTTATTTATTTACTTTTACTTGTGCATATCTATTCTATTTATTTTATTTTGTTAATACGTTTGGTTTTGTTCTCTGTCTCCCCCTTCTAGACTGTGAGCCCACTGTTGGGTAGGGACCGTCTCTATATGTTGCCAACTTGTACTTCCCAAGCGCTTAGTACAGTGCTCTGCACACAGTAAGCACTCAATAAATACGATTGATTGATTGATTCTCTGTGCTTAACCAATCTTCTCTGGATGCTCAACCAGTTAGGTGGAAGGCTTTTGAAGATGCCAGGGAGTCCCACTGAACAGAAGAAAATTTGTTAAGTGCTTAAGAGCACTGTACTAAGTCCTGGGGTAGATACAAGCTCATCATATCCAGAGTCTATTGACCGCCGGCCCGTTAGCCCTTGCAGTATTCTGGTTCTGCTCCTCTGTCATATGCTTTTCATCCTGGATCGGCTCCCCTTCCTGCTCCCCTGCCTTGGAGACTCCCAGACAATCAGGTACTTCTCCTTGCTTCCCCGTCCCACACTGTCTTTTAGTGAGCGTTGTCTTTTAGTGAGCAGCGGAGGCAAAATGACAGAACTCAGGTACGAATGATGAATTACAGAGCCTAGGAGTGACCCAAACAAAAGAAAGAAATTGGAGAAAAGGGATTGATAGTGCCCATGACTTAATTTGGAATTCAACTCTTTGATATTTTCTTTGAATTAAGGTTAAACAACAAATCCTCTCGATATCTCCCACGATAATGCTCTTGCGATAGTACTGTTTTAATACCATGTTTTTATGGTATCTTTTAAGTACTTACTATGTGTCAAAGCTGTTCTAAGCATTGGGGTAGATACAAATTAATTAAATTGGACATAGTCCCCGTTCCACATGGGACTCACAGTCTGAGTAGGAGGGAGAAAAGGAGAAGTTAAGTAATGTGCTCAAGATCACAGCAGGTAATTGGCAGAGTTGGGATCCATGAGGCCACGGCGCTTTTTCCTTCAGTATTCTCTCACTTTGAAATAATCCTCTGGTTTTGCAGCACAGAGTTTATCTTTTCTAAAAGGCTTGCCTCCTTTCATTCGCTCCCCCACCCTCAGTCTTGGAAGAATTTTGACCAATTAAACTAAACAGGTGTTTGTTCTCTAGCATGACACAATAACAGCTCTCGACTCTGTTGGCTCAAGATGACTTTTTTGCTGACAGTGATGAAAAAAATAAGTTAGAAAATTAAGGATTTATGTATCTAAACAAAAAAACTAATTCATAAGATTTTATTACTGGTACGTATTAATTGATTTGTAACTACAATTTTTGTGTTATAAAATTTCAGTTTTTGATACATTTATAATATTTGGGTCCATTTTTTAATTGGGAAAATGTACTTCATTGAACAGCCTTTCCTCTTGACACCCTACTTTCACTCGTTTCATTTACTTTCCAGTTAAAAGCGGAAGCCAGAAAATCTCTGTATATGGCCCAAGAGTGACAAGAGAACAATAGCTAATAATGGAAATACGAGTCTATTGTTCATTCCTATTGGAGGTTAGCATAGGTAAATTCCGGCCATTATTACACACTTTCTGCTGGAAGGAAAATTAAAATTTTTCATTTGCCAGTGATTCTTAAAGGGAAAGAGTCATATATTTCTTACTATGACTTTCTCAGAAAATGAGAAATTTATTGCACTGGTCATCTTGTTCAGTACTCACAGAAAGCTCAATATCAGCAGTTTCTGTCATTTCTAATGCCTTCGGTGTTCTGAGCAACGCTCCTGTCTTTTCAGAAAACTAAGAATGCCCTTAAAAGACTATCGGGGCAAACATTTCTACACTTAGTGGAACGAGCACGGTCTTGGGAGTCAGAGGCCATGGGTTTTAATCCCGGCCCCATCACTTATCAGCTGTGTGACTTTGGGCAAGTCACTTAACTCCCCTGTGCCTCAGTGACCTCCTCTGTAAAATGGGGATTAAAACTGTAAGCCCCACATGAGACCACCTGATTACTTTGTATTTACTCCGATGCTTAGAACAGTGCTTGGCATATAGTAAGCGCTTAACAAATACCATCATTATTATTACTATTATTATAGCCATTTTGTGCTTCATATTATAAATCAGGCATACAGATTAGGTATATGGATCTGTGGTCACTCTCAGGACGTTTGATCCGTTTCGTATGTATGTACGTATAAGCATGCCTTCAGATAAGCAGTATAAATTGTGTCTTGTTAGCCGTGCGTGGGCTTGGCGAGTTGGACCCGAAGAAAAGGGAAAGAAAAAGCAGTTCAAAATGTCAAGACCAAATTTGAAGTTCGGAACTTCACAAGAGTTTAATAACTCCCGAGAGATCTGCCATTTGCCAGCATGTCTGATTTCCACAAAGGAATGAGACAAAGCAATGTGTTTCCAGGACCATCAGAGGACTTCTCAGTAACTTCATAGGCTTGGGCAGCCATCTAAAGCTGGGAAACCTGCTCCAAGTTACTTTGTGTTTCTAATTCTACTCCCACACTGCACACCAGTCATGGAAAGAAGGACTCATTAGCAAGCAGCAGGCATCACCTAAAGTCGGTTGAGTGGATAATAATAATAATGGCATTTATTAAGCGCTTACTATGTGCAAAGCACTGTTCTAATAATAATAATAATAATGATGGTATTTGTTAAGTGCTTACTATGAGCAAAGCACTGTTCTAAGCTCTGGGGAGGTTACAAGGTGATCAGGTTGTCCCACGGGGGGCTCACAGTCTTAATCCCCATTTTACAGATGAGGTAACTGAGGCCCAGGGAAGTTAAGTGACTTGCCCAAAGTCACACAGCTGACAGTTGGCCAGGATTTGAACCCATGACCTCTGACTCCAAAGCCCGAGCTCTTTCCACTGAGCCACGCTGCTTCCCTTCAAGGCCCTACTGAGAGCTCACCTCCTCCAGGAGGCCTTCCCAGACTGAGCCCCCTCCTTCCTCTCCCCCTCGTTCCCCTCTCCATCCCCCCATCTTACCTCCTTCCCTTCCCCACAGCACCTGTATATATGTATATATGTTTCTACATATTTATTACTCTATTTATTTTACTTGTTATGTATTTACTTTTACTTATACATATCTATTCTATTTATTTTATTTTGTTAATATGTTTGGTTTTGTTCTCTGTCTCCCCCTTCTAGACTGTGAGCCCACTGTTGGGTAGGGACCGTCTCTATATGTTGCCAACTTGGACTTCCCAAGCGCTTAGTACAGGGCTCTGCACACAGTAAGCGCTCGATAAATACGATTGATTGATTGATTCTCTGTGCTCAACCAATCTTCTCTGGATGCTCAGCCAGTTAGGTGGAAGGCTTCAGGGAGTCCCACTGAACAGAAGAAAGGAGTCTAGAACTGGAAAGTCAGGGAGATAACACTACTGCAGTACCAGGGAGGTGTTCTGACCATTACAGGGGACATTCGAACCTGGTTCTCTGGCCAAAAGGGTAGCCTTTTGGGCACAGGAGAGGAGGCTGGTAGAGGAAAAGTGGCAAGTGGTTCCCAACCACTTGTCCCCTAACTTCCCATACTCCTCCAGTACCTCCATCTGTAGCATCTGGGAAACATGCCCGGAGAAAGCAGCGTGGCTTATTGGAAAGAGCACTGGCTTGGGAATCAGAAGTCATGGGTTCTAATCCTGACTCCGCCACTTGCCAGCTGTGTGACTTTGGACAAGTCACTTAACTTCTCTGGGCCTCAGTTACCTCATCTGTAAAATGGGAATTAAGACCGTGAGTCCCACACGGGACAACTCGATATGCTTGTATCTACCCCAGGGCTTAGAACAGTGCTTGGCACATAGTCAGCGCTTAACAAACACCATCATTATTATAGGCTCCTCACGGAAGGATGCTCTGGGGCTCAAATAACAGATCGCGAGGTAGACTTTATCCTGAATGAAGTCCCAGAAGTCCCACCTTTCAGAGACCCGACCCTATCCAGTAGTAGGCCAGTTGAACAGCATCAGAGCCTCCCTTTTCCCTTGCCATGCTAGAGAGCTGCTAAACCCCCCCTTGGAATCGTTGAAAACCTCAATATAAATCCGGGCTTGGTCGAAAAGAGCTAAATTTAGTGACAAATAAAAGAGCTCTGGAGTTTGCAACTACACTACAGCCCTCGCAGCCGCTAGTCCAGGATGCTGCCCGAAGTGGGTCACAGCCACTGCTGAGCCACTAGAAGAGCCTTGTATTCATTTCAGTGAAATTTAGTTTAACAGAGGAATTTGCTGCCACCCCGTGACTGTATTTCTGAAGTCACCCGATTGCATTCAAAACCTGGCTTTCAAACCTACCCACTGGTTTGCAAACCAACCTACTGCTGAAGTTTCTGGGTAATGAATCAGATCAGGAGAAATAGGACGATGGACAGAGAGGGGCAGCTCCAGGAAAATGGGGACTAAGAAAACTCCGTAGTGTGGTCTCGTGGATAGAGCGTGGGCCTGGGGATCAGAAGTTCATGGGTTAATAATAATAATAGTGCCATTTATTAAGCACTTACTACGTGCACGGCACCGTTCTAAGCGCTGGGGAGGTTATAATGTGATCAGGTTGTCCCCCGGGGGGCTCCCAGTCTTCATCCCCATTTTACAGATGAGGGAACTGAGGCCCAGAGAAGTGAAGTGACTTGCCCAAAGTCACACAGCTGACAAGTGGCGGAGCTGGGATTTGAACCGAGGACCTCTGACTCCGAAGCCCGGGCTCTTTCCACTGAGCCACGCTGCTTCCCCATCTGATAATAATACATCTAAATTGGATAATAATAATAATAATGGTATTTGTTAAGCGCTTACTATGTGCCAAGCACTGTTCTAAGCGATGGGGCAGTTACAAGGTCATCAGGTTGTCCTACGTGAGGCTCACAGTCTTAATCCGCATTTTACAAATGAGGTAACTGAGGCACAGAGAAGTTAAACGACTTGAGCCCACTGTTGGGTAGGGACCGTCTCTATATGTTGCCGACTTGTACTTCCCAAGCGCTTAGTACAGTGCTCTGCACACCGTAAGTGCTCAATAAATACGATTGAATGAATGAATGAATGATAAGTGGCGGAGGCAGGATTAGAACCCATGCCCTGACTCCCAAGCCTGTGCTCTTTCCACTATGCCACGTTCACCAGTTGTCTGCAGTGTGACCTTGGGCAAGTTATTTAATGTCTCTGTGCCTCAGTTCCCTCACCTGTAAAATGGGGATTAAGATTGTGAGCCCTGTGTGGGATAGGGGCTGTGTCCAACCTGATTATCTTGTAAGTGCTTAGTACAGTGCTCTGCACACAGCAAGTGCTCAATAAATACGATTGAATGAATGAATATCTACCACAGCACTTAGAACAGTGCCTGGCACAGAGTAAGCACTTAACAAATACCATGATTATTATTGTTATTATTATTATTATTATTATTATTATTAGCTAGAAGGGATCCACTGATAGGAGCTGGTAAATTTAATACTGCTATATAACTGCTGGAATACTTCTGATAGTCTAACCAAAGACTTGAGCCCACTGTTGGGTAGGGACCGTCTCTATAGGTTGCCAACTTGTACTTCCCAACGTTTAGTACAGTGCTCTGCACACAGTAAGCGCTCAATAAATACGACTGAATGAATGAATGAAAGAAAGACATTCTTTCCTGGGGAGACAGAGGAGCTGAGCCCCAAAGTTCATTCATTCATTCAAACGTATTTATTGATGTTGATTATTAAAGTCGATGTGGATTTTTGGTGGCTGCATCAAACCAGCATCACCTGGAGAGTTTTTATGTATGTTTGTTTGGGGTTTTTTGTGGTATTTGTTAGGTGCTTATTATGTGCCAGGCATTGTACTAAGCTCTGTGGTAGATGCATGCTAATCAGGTTGGACCCAGTCCATATCCCACATGAAGTTCACAGTCTCAATCCCCATTTTACAGATGAGGTAACCGAGGTACAGAGCCGGGAAATAACTTGCCCAAGGTCACACAGCAGTGATTAGAACCCAGATCTTTCTGACTCTATCCACTAGACCACACCGCTTCTCGGGTGGCTACAACACCAGAGCGGCATCACCTGAGGAATTCCGGCCTCTGTGATCCAGAATGAAAGTCATTGGATGGCGCCAATGCCTCCTATTTAAGGAATTGTGAACATGCCTCCTATTTAAGGAATTGTGAGTTGGCTCCTTCAAACCAACATTGGCGGAGGGGAGACTTGCTGCCTCTGCAGAGATCAGTGACAGGCTCAAGGCCGGTTTTGCTAACACAAGGGTCATGGCTCCTTCTGGGTTAGCGATCCAACGTATCATATCGTGAAATGCTGCAGCGTAGCCTTTGCTAACACAAGGGTCATGGCTCCTTCTGGGTTAGCGATCCAACGTATCATATCGTGAAATGCTGCAGCGTAGCCTTTGCTAACACAAGGGTCATGGCTCCTTCTGGGTTAGCGATCCAACGTATCATATCGTGAAATGCTGCAGCGTAGCCTTTGCTAACACAAGGGTTATGGCTCCTTCTGGGTTAGCGATCCAACGTATCATATCATGAAATGCTGCTGCGTAGCCAGGTGCCCTAGATGGAGATTTCAGGGCTTACTGAAAATGGGTTTTCTGCTGCCAGGGGCATTGGATAGCTATTTTAGTAATCCTCCTCAGACACTAAGCCATCCTTATTTCATGTTTGGGAATGAATAGGTCCATCAGGGTTTCCTTGCTCTAATTAGTGTCCCCAGGTTTCTGTGTGCGGACTCACCCTTCCTTCCTCTCCCCCTGGTCCCCCTCTCCATCCCCCCCATCTTACCTCCTTCCCTTCCCCACAGCACCTGTATATATGTTTGTACATATTTATTACTCTATTTATTTTCCTTGTACATATCTATTCTATTTATTTTATTTTGTTAGTATGTTTGGATTTGTTCTCTGTCTCCCCCTTTTAGACTGTGAGCCCACTGTTGGGTAGGGACTGTCTCTATATGTTGCCAATTTGTACTTCCCAAGCGCTTAGTACAGTGCTCTGCACATAGCGCTCAATAAATACGATTGATGATGATGATGATGAGTGTCAGGGAGATCCTCTACAGTAATACTGCCAAGAAAGTGACAGCACAGGGGTCCCAGCTTTACATACCAATGCTTGCATTTACCAAGGTGATTAGTGGATTCATTTGGGGAATATAAGTGCTCCATTTCCTTTCATTCTCTCTTCCCTAGGAGAACACCATACTCTTTCAACCACTTCCTTTCCTCATCTCCTCCCTTTTTGACTCTGTGGGCTACTTTGCCTTGATAATATTACCGTCTCTGTCTCCAAGTCTGGCTTGGCCTTCCAGTCCCCTGCATCTCCATAACCAGCTTAGACTATGAGCCCCCTAATAATAATAATGGCATTTGTTAAGCGCTTACTATGTGCAAAGCCCTGTTCCAAGCGCTGGGAGGGGATACAAGGTGATCAGGTTGTCCCACGTGGGGCTCACAGTCTTCATCCCCATTTTACAGATGAGGGAACTGAAGCCCGGAGAATTGAAATGACTTGCCCAAGGTCACAGAGCAGACGTGTGGAGGAGATGGGATTAGAACCCATGACCTCTGACTCCCAAGCCTGGGCTCTCTCCACTGAGCCACACTGTTTCTTTCTAGGACAGGAACTGTGTATGACCTGATTATCTTTTACTTACCCCAGCAGTGTGGCCTAATGGATATAACACAGGCCTAGGAGTCAGAAGAACCGGGGTTCTAGTCCTGGCTCCGCTGCTTGTCTGCTGAGTGACCTTGGGCAAGTCACTTTATTTCCCTGTGCCTCTTCCCTTATCTGTAAAAACAGGGATTAAAGACTGTGAGTCACATGCGGAACAATGGACTGTGTCCAAACTGATCAGTTTGTACGTACCCCAGCACTTTGTACACTGTCTGGCACGTAGTAAGTGCTAAAGTAATACCATTTTTTAAAAAAGTGTTTAACAAGTACCATGTTGAAAAAATAAATCACGGCATTTCATTCTGGTGCAGAGGAATGGAGCTAATCCCAGAATCCTGAGAAGCAGCACCCCACAATCCAGGCCTATCCTGGTAATCAGGACTCAGCATGCTTCCCAAGTTCTGTTTTGCAGACCTGTCAGGGTGGGGAGATGGTCAGGCTTTGCCTGTGGTGGCTTCTCTCTTTTTCCCTGAAACATCTTTTTCTCCTTCAAAGTCCTTGGGCAGCTACCTGCTCTCTGCTCCCCGAAGCTCTAGGAAGACCAACCCTTATGGTTTGAGGTGAGGGAAGAGGGAATGCAACTATGTGGAATATTGTGAGGTGGGGCAGGGTTTGAGATTTGTGACCCGAACAGGAATATTGGGGATCAGGGTGGCGAGCGTGCCGTTCCTTCCGGGGACTCTCTAGCTTGTGTCTGTAGTAGGATGTCCTGGGTTGTTTATACACACCCACGCTGTTAATTATTCCAGTCTTGGTCAAAAGCAGCAAGTAGCTTATGATTGATTGAATGGAGAATCTGGGGAAAATCAAGTGAGATTGTATTTTTTTTATCATTTGGTAACCCCTTTTCCTTCTCGTTTAGTGAAAAGAACCCCTCCAGCTTCCCACCCAGGGAAGATGAAAACAGGGTTTGCCCCTTGCTTTCTTTCCAACAGCTGCTTAATGTTGTGATAATGAGCCAATTCGTCATGCCACTGACAGATTGGGGACATTGTAGTTGGAAGGAGAACACAACAGGCCTGCTTTGATTTTTAAGAAAATGCAAAGGGGACTATAATTTTCCACAGATGTGCTCCTCACTCCATCTGTAGCATCTGAGAAACATGCCCGGGCCAGACACCAGAAGGACTCGACCTCTTGGTTCAGCTGCTTCAGACGAGCAGGAGAGTGTTTGTGCCTTGACGGGAGTCGGTTTGTACACTGCATATGCTTCTCACGGAAGGTTGCTTTGGGTCTCAAATAATGGTTTGTGAAGTAGATGTTATCCTGAGTGATAAATGGCTGTCCAGCTCGGGGTATTTTCCTAAAAGATCCTAGCACCACATTGTGGAATTCTGTAGAGTTGCATGAGGAATACTATATTGAAACCCACTGTGATTTTCCAGGAAGGCCCAAGTTAATTCACTAAGAAATTGGTCAGTTTTACGTTGGCTTTGCTTTTACGTTTTACACTGTTTTTAATACAAATATATATTTGCTAAATTATAATCTAGAAGTCACGAGGACACTGATCAGTGTCATTATTTAACAGATTTGGGGATTGGGAGTCAGGTGGCCTGGATTTTAGTTCAGGGTCGGCCCCTTGCCTGCTGTGTAATCTTGGGCAAGTCAGTGAAAGTCTCTGTGCCTCAATTTCCTCATCTGTAAAATGGGGGCAAACTACCTGCTCTCCCCCCTACCCCATAGATCATCAGTCCCATGTAAAACAGGTACTGTCCCCATCTGATTATCTCTTATCTACCCCAGCGCTTGGCATGTAGTAAATGCTCAAATGCCAATATTATAATAATATAATATGATCATATAATATATTATTATTATTCTCAGTTTGGTGAGTAATAATGTTTGCCAGCCTGACTTCATTTATTGCACTCCTTGGGTCCTATCAGGGAGAAGAAAAGGAACCTGGTAAAACATTTTAGAGAGTAAGGTGTCTTATACCTGTCTGCCGGCTTGGATTTTTATATTGGATTTTGCCACCCAGAAAAATAATCTTGCAGGGTAGTTCTGACAGCGGTCAATCCCTGGGACAGACACCCCATCCCAGGACTTAATGGGTCAGAGAAGGAGGGAAAGGTGATGAGTGAACAACAGTGCTTCTCTGGTTCTGAAGGCATCCCCTTCTCAAGCAGAAGAGTTCTCCTAAACCCAGAACCCACTCCGTTGTTTTTAGTATCTCCTCGAATCATATGTTGCTCGCCCAAGCACCTGTGCTGCTTTTACAAGTTCTGGATTGTACCCCAAGCCCACACTCCAGCAGGTAAAAAATGTGCTTAAGCAACGCAGAGACTTGATAATCTTAAACAGTTCCAGTCTTCCTACCTCAATACATGGTTTCTGGGGCTGGGGATGGCTTCTGGACTGTCGTGCTTGATGTGATTGTGGGGATGGGTTGGGGGCAGGAGGCAGAGCAGGACAGTTGGACTTCTTTGGTTCATATTTCCCTCCTGAAAATATGGATTGTCTCATGGGACTCGAAGCATTTATTTGGTTTCCTACAGGGCTACTCTGCCATTACTGGAACCACTACCAACCCTTCTCCCCTCCCTTCCCCGCGACTCCAATCTTCCAGATTCTGGCTGGGAAAGTGTCACTCAATGAGATGGCCTGGCCCGGGGCCTATTTTTAAATTGAATTTGTGAAGCGTAATAGGCAGCAAGCCGCAGTGGCAAACCAGAAGCATCACTTCATAGCAAAACGATTGTGAGTCGCTTGAGGGAGAGGAACCATGTGTAGTTCAGAAGCTTGGTAAGCCCTTAAAAGGTACTACAATTATACTACTTTCTCCTATTAGATGTGTGGTGGCCTTTAAGGGGATATGCAGTGAGATGGTAGCATGCGGATAGGGACTGTCTCCTATGTATTGCCTACTTGTTCTTCCCAAGCGCTTAGTACAGCACTCTGCACACAGTAAGCATCACTTCATAGCAAAACGATTGTGAGTCGCTTGAGGGAGAGGAACCATGTGTAGTTCAGAAGCTTGGTAAGCCCTTAAAAGGTACTACAATTATACTACTTTCTCCTATTAGATGTGTGGTGGCCTTTAAGGGGATATGCAGTGAGATGGTAGCATGCGGATAGGGACTGTCTCCTATGTATTGCCTACTTGTTCTTCCCAAGCGCTTAGTACAGCACTCTGCACACAGTAAGCACTCAATAAATACGATTGAATGAATGAATGAATGGATAGTGTTTCTATTTTGGAGGTCATTTGTTAAGTCATTAGGTCCTCACTAATGTCTTTGAGCCAGTTAGTTTCTGAGGCAAGCAACTGCCTAACTGTGAAGCTAACACAGGAGAGCCTTTGCTCAATAAAAGGGAAGGTTTCCTCAGGAGGGCTTTCCATGATTCTTTATTGGGGAGTCTTGTTTCACTCAATTCTATAATGCCAATGCAATATCTATAACCATTTTTCTTTCTAATTTAGCATCCTGATGTTTCAGCACATAATGGCCATTTTCTATTCTTTTTCATCTTAAACTTCAAAATCTCTTTTCCTTCAGAAACTATCAGAAATAATACACGGTAACTTATTAAAGTAGCTGTCTCTCCATTAGACTTTCTGTTTCTTGGTGGCAGGGATCCTGTCTACCAAATGTATGCTCCAAGATGCTCAGTGCTGTGCTTTGCACAAAATAAGCACTCAGTCAATGCTACTGGTTGGTCCTGCTAGTATAAGCCCCTTGAGTGCAGGCTCATGTATCCTAAGGACAGATTTACTAATATTAAATAATAATAATAATAATGATGATGATATCTGTAAGCACTTACTATGTGCCAGGCAGTGTACTAAGCACTGGGCACTGTACTATTGAAGGTGAAATGGTTTACTAATATTAAATAATAATAATGATGATCATAATCTGTAAGCACTTACTCTGTGCCAGCAGTGTACTAAGCACTGGGCACTGTACTATTGAAAGTGAAATGGTCACGGCCTTAATAAGAAAGGCTCAATGGTCAGGTTTGGGACCAAAACATTTTCCCAAACCACCATCTTCATAGTGAAAAGTATTTTAGATTCTCTTCTGCCATAAAAGACCACTTTCTATGAGCAATATGAAAGTGTATTTCCAAAATGTCAATGGGATATCACCATTTTAAATGAGTAGAATCCTATAAACTGTCTACAACCATCTTTGTATTTTGAGCTCTGTGAAATTATCCCAGATAAATCTGGCAAAAAAAAACCCCACTGCTTTTCAGCACTAGAAAGCTTTTTGGCATAAGTGTTCCCATAATAACAATTGCTCCCTTCACAAATGTAAGCTCATTATAGGCAGGGAAAGTGTCTACCAAATCTGTTGTAATGTACTCTCCCAAGCACTTTAGTAGAGTGATCTGCACATGGTAAGTGCTCCAAAAAAAACCCATTGGTGGTAGTGATGACCTCTCCACTTCACCTGAGTAAACAGTCTCACTATTCAGAAGGCTTGAATTATTCACTACAAGGCCCAGCTGACTGATCAAATAAACTGTAAAATGGCTAAATGAGTTGCACCATCTTCCAAACCAGTCCATTCTTATTTGAACTCTTGATGACCTTAAAAGGACTGTTGACTTTTAAAATGGTTTTCAAAACCTAAGATTATTATAACTGGATTAATTGTACTTTGGAGATGGGAACTGACAGGACCAGCAAGGTTTCCAGGTGGATGTTTAATGTGGTATTTCAGCTAACCAGTACTGTAACTGATCCAGTTTTTCCTTAAGTGTTGCAAATCCTTATCCGGTGCAATTGGCTCAGCTAACCGTCTCATTATATCTCACCTGCCAAGCATGTGGAAGAAATGCAGATGGTAGTGATCCAGATGGAAGTAAGTAGCACATAAAAATATCTTTCCTGAGTCATTCTTCCAAGAAAGATCTCTCCTCACTTCTCATGTTGGGGCTAGAATGTGTAATTGGGTGCAGCAGAATCTGGAAACAGTAATGACATGGACCACACTTTCTCAAAAAAAAAAATGTAACCGGTAATACATGTGATGCCCACCCACATCCTGAAACATTCACACCTGGGCCTCATCACCCAAATTTCCCCCAAAGGCTTCCTTCTGGCTCCCAACCCAGCTTTCCCATATGGTAACAGAGAAGCAGCGTGGCTCAATGGAAAGAGCCCGGGCTTTGAAGTCAGAGGGCATGGGTTCGAATCCTGACTCCACCACATGTCAGCTGTGTGAGCTTGGGCAAGTCACTTAACTTCCCTGAGCCTCAGTTCCCTCATCTGGAAAATGGGGATTAAGACTGTGAGCCCCACGTGGGACAACCTGATCAACTTGTATCCCCCCAGCACTTAGAACAGTGCTTTGCACATAGTAAGTGCTTCACAAATGCCATCATTTTATTATTATCATGGACAACTCCTGACCAATGGCCTAAGGGTGTGCAGAGTGAAAGGTGGGCGAGAGGAAAAGGCAGGAGAGAGTAAAGAAGAGATTGTGGAGACAGAGAAAGAAGTAGGGAGAAACTCTCAAAGGGGACATTCTATTTGCATCTTTCCTCCTCTTCGTTTTCAATCCATCAATGGCATCTGAACACATACTGTGTACAGAGCACTCTACTATGTACTTGGGAGAATATGGAAAGAGTTGGTAATCAACCAATGGTATTTTTTGAGGGCTTATAGTGTGCTTGTACTAAGCATTTGGGAACGTATAGTACAACAGAGTTGGTAGACACATTCCCTGCCCACAAGGATTTTCCTTCTCTTTTTTTCCCCCTTTTTTTTTTTGCTACTGTGAGCAACTACCCCTCAATAACTGAATTTCCTGCTGCTTTAAATGAGGAGAGCTGCTTGCTTGACATCCAGATTCATGATTGAATAGCCACCGACTTCTGAAAGAAAAATCAACTTTTTCAGTTTGAGGGCCGGGAGATGGGGAAGGAGGGAGCAAGAGCCATCCTGGCTACGTAGAACTCCTTGAGCTAACTGAAGCCAGAATGACGGCAATTAAGAAACACTGGTCTAGATAATATTATGAATTGACTTTAGAGCTAAGAATAACTTAAAGTAGTTTTTCCCTCACATTCCAGCTGCCTATATTGTACCATTCCAATATTAGTGTATTGTATATTGTAATATAATATATTGTATATATTCAGTAGCATCATCTTCAACCATTATATTCATTATATTAATTCTCAGTCTCTTTTTTGCACATAGTAAGCCCTTAACAAATGCCATTATTATTATTATTATTATTTCGTGGGCTCTTCATCCCTCCAGGTTCAGACCTGGGTCCCCTTCTATTCTCCGTCTACACCACTCCCGTGGAGAACTCAGCTCAGAGAAGCAGCGTGGCTTTGAGGATAAAGCGCGGGGGCGTGGGAGTCAGAAGGACCTGAATTCTAATCATGACTCTGCTGCACGTCTGCTGTGTGACCTTGGGCAAGTCACTCAACTTCTCTGGGCCTCAGTTACCTCATCTGTAAACTGGGGATGGTGCGTGAGCCCCATGTAAGTCTCCCTTCAGACTCTAAGCTATCTGGGGGCAGCGAATGTGTTTATCAACTCAGACATACGTACTCTCCCGAGTGCTAAATACAGTGCTCTGCACACAGTAGGCACTCAATAAATAGCACTGATTACTTGAGCTGTACCATCTTCACCACCTACATCAGCCAACTATTAATTTTATAATGTAGGCATAGCCCCAGGAAGCAGTCCCCTGCTTTCAGAGCCTGCATTAGAACCCCAGGTCTTCCGATTTCTGGAGTCAAGCTCCTTCAACTGGACCAACAACTGCAACCATAGCTAATAGGCACTTGCGGGGAGACTTGCAGTCCCAAAGCAGGGAATACCAACGTCCTGGAAATGGAATTCTGCAGCCCTGTTCGAAAGGGAGAGGAAAGGGAGAGCAGGAGGAAGGGAGGATGGAGGGGAAAGAAATCAGATCTCAAGGAGCTGCTGTTGTTTTAAACTAAGCTCTGCAACTGATCACTTGTTAGATCAGCCTAACAACTAAGGTAACAAGATGAGTCTTGGAAAACTGGTGTTTACGGCTCCCAGATTCAATCACCTTGCTTGTTAACTTATTGTATTTTCCACACTATGACTATCATCATCATCATCAATCATATTTATTGAGCGCTTACTGTGTGCGGAGCACTGTACTAAGCACTTGGGAAGTACAAGTTGGCAACATATAGAGACAGTCCCTACCCAGCAGTGGGCTCACAGTCTAAGAGGGGGAGACAGAGAACAAAACCAAACATATTAACAAAATAAAATAAATAGAATAGATATGTACAAGTAAAATAAATAAATAAATAGAGTAATAAATATGTATAAAACATATATACATATAGACAGACTACTTTCACATCGGTCACTTTCAGGGCCCGTTCTTTGCTTTGGAGAGGCAGCAGGGAAGGGGCAGGAATGGAAGGGATGGAAATTTCTTCTCTTTCTGATTCTGTGTCGCGGAAGAAGAAAAGCCAGTTCAGTCATTTCTCCACCCCTGTCTTCCAGTTCTCACGGAAGAAGAAAAACCAGTTCAGTCATTTCCCCACCCCTGTCTTCCAATTCATTAACCACAGCATGCCACTCACCTTCCCACACCAATTTTGTTCTGCATTTGCTGTCTTATCACTGCCATGGAGAACAGATTTCAAC
This sequence comes from Tachyglossus aculeatus, assembly GCF_015852505.1. NCBI lineage: Eukaryota > Metazoa > Chordata > Mammalia > Monotremata > Tachyglossidae > Tachyglossus > Tachyglossus aculeatus. Next base: position 34,126,156 of record NC_052067.1, on the reverse strand, counting down.
AAAGAGAGCTGATGGGCAGCTGACAGCCAGAGACAGAGGTGCTTACTTGAAGGGTCTTGGAGTCAAAATGATAGAAAATAGCCAGAGGGAATGTGCCCAGCTCAAACTGAACCGGCTCCTCCTCATTTGGCTGGTGGAGGTGGGGCTAGAACTCAGGTATCTCATCACCACCTCCTCCAGAAGGCCTTCCCAGACTGAAACCCCCCTTTTTCCTCTCCTCCTCCCCTCCCCATCGCCCCCCCTGCCCTATCCCCTTCCCCTCCCCACAGCACTTGGGTATATTTGTACATATTCATTACTCTATTTGTACATATTTATTAATCCATTTAGTTTATTAATGATGTGTATTTAGCTATAAATCTATTTATTCTGATGTTATTGACACCTGTCTACCTGTTCTGTTTTGTTGTCTGTCTCCCCCTTCTAGACTGTGGGCCTGTTGCTGCTAGGTAGGTACCGTCTCTATATGTTGCTGATTTGTACTCTCCCAAGAGCTTAGTACAGTGCTCTGCACACAGTAAGTGCTCAATAAATACGATTGAATGAATGAATGAATCAGGGTCCTACCTGGGATCCTTTAGCATTTTCCAGCTCCCGTTCTGCTGGAAGGAATGGTAATGGCGCACAGCTGGAGCAGGAGCTAAATGAGTCCCCTGGAAATGGAGTTAGTGACCCAATAGTGGAGGGGAAGGGAAGGGGACAGAGGAATGGCAGAAAGTGGTTTACAGTATCCTTTTGAGTCACCTATAGAGCTCAATTGTCAGGTTGTCAGTGCTGATTGTGGAATTGAAAACTAACACATTTCTTTTGAGTGTATAGGAAAATGTATCCCACAATAATAATAATGGCATTCATTAAGCACTTACTATGTGCAAAGCACAGTTCTAAGCGCTGGGGAGGATACAAGGTGATCAGGTTGTCCCACGTGGGGCTCACAGTCTTAATCCCCATTTTACAGATGGGGTAACTGAGGCAAAGAGAAGCTAAGTGTCTTGCCCAAAGTCACACAGCTGACAAGTGGCCGAGCTGGGATTTGAACCCACGACCTCTGGCTCCCGAGCCCGTGCTCTTTCCACCGAGCCACGCTGCTCGCGATATACGCACATTTTAGAGGAACCTATTACATCGATATCCTGAACTACACCTCCAGCTAATGTTTATCAACTCTTTCATAAAGGTAAAGAAAAAGAATACACATGTCACTCGCCGAACCTATTGGTATAAATGTCAAATTTTCATTTTGAATGTGAGAGCAGCTGAGAGGCGAATAAGCAGGAGATTTGGGAATGGCAGGTTTCAGAGAGGCGGAGTGAGGCCCAACCCCAAGCCCATTCAGTCCTGCTTACTTTCATTCGATCGTATTTATTGAGGGCTTACTATGTGCAGAGCACTGTACTAAGTGTTTAGGAGAGTACAGTACAACGATAAACAGACACAATCCCTGCCCTCAATGAGTTTACGGTCCATAGCAGGGGAGACGGTCATCAGTACAAATAAATCAATGACAGCTATGTACATAAGTGCTGTGGAGCTGCCGGGTTTCCACCCCGTCCGCCTTCTCGGCGCGTGCGCCAAATGGGCGCTAGGCGGCGACAGCGCGCGCCCGAGCGGCCCTCCGGGTTTCCACCCCGTCCGCCCTCACGGCGCGTGCGCCAAAGGGGCGCGAGGCGGCGACAGCGCGCGCCCTAGCGGCTCCCCGGGGTTCCACCCCGTCCGCCCTCACGGCGCGTGCGTCAAGGGGCGGGGGGGCTCCCCGCGCGCGCCCGAGCGGCTCTCCGGATTTCCACCCCGTCCTCCTTGCCGGCGCGTGCGCCAAAGGGGCACGAGGCGGCGACAGCGCGCGCCCGAGCGACCCTCCGGGTTTCCACCCCGTCCGCCTCCTCGCGAGCGCGCGCGCGCACGCCCCAGCGGCTCCCCGGGTTTCCTTCCCGGCGCGTGCGTCAAAGGGGCGCACCCTCCTCCCATCCCCCCGCCCCTGTATATATGTTTGGACATATTTATTACTCTGTTTATTGATTGATTTTATTTGTGCACATTTAATCAACTTATTTTAATGTGTTAATGTCTGTCTCCCCCTTCTGGACTGTGAGCCCGCTGTTGGGTAGGGACCGTCTCTATATGTTGCCAACTTGGACTTCCCATGCGCTTAGTACAGTGCTCAGCACACAGTAAGCGCTCAGTAAATACGATTGAATGAATGAGGCGGCTGCCCGGGTTTCCTTCCCGGCGCGCGCGCCCGAGAGGCCTCCCGGGGTTCCACCCCGTCCGCCCTGCCGGCGCGTGCGCCAAAGGGGCGCTAGGCGGTGGCAGCGCGCGCCCGAGCGGCTCCCCGGGTTTCCACCCCGTCCGCCCGGCCGGCGCATGCGTCAATTGGGGGCGCTCCTCGCGCGCGCCCGAGCGGCCCTCCGGGTTTCCACCCCGTCCGCCCTCACGGCGCGTGCGCCAAAGGGGCGCGAGGCGGTGACAGCGCGCGCCCTAGCGGCTCCCCGGGGTTCCACCCCGTCCGCCCTCACGGCGCGTGCGTCAAGGGGGGGGGGGGGGGCTCCCCGCGCGCGCCCGAGCGGCTCCTCGGGTTTCCACCCCGTCCTCCTTGCCGGCGCGTGCGCCAAAGGGGCACGAGGCAGGGGCCGCGCGTGCCCGAGCGGCCCTCCGGGTTTCCACCCCGTCCGCCTCCTCGCGCGCGCGCGTCCAGAGGGGGCGCTCCTCGCGCGCGTGCGCGCGCCCCAGCGGCTCCCCGGGTTTCCTTCCCGGCGCGTGCGTCAAAGGGGCGCACCCTCCTCCCTCACCCCATCCCCCCTCCCCTGTATATATGTTTGGACGTATTTATTACTCTATTTATTGATTGATTTTATTTGTACACATTTAACATTCTATTGATTTTAATTTGTTAATATGCCTTGTTGTCTGTCTCCCCCTTCTAGATTGTGAGCCCGCTGTTGGGTAGGGACTGTCTCTATATGTTGCCAACTTGGACTTCCCAAGCGCTTAGCACAGTGCTCAGCACACAGTAAGCTCTCAGTAAATACGATTGAATGAATGAGGCGGCTGCCCGGGTTTCCTCCCCGGGCTTCCTCCCCGTCCGCCCTGCCGGCGACAGAGGGGGTCCTCCACCCCGTCCGCCCTGCCGGCGCGTGCGCCAAAGGGGCGCTAGGCGGCGACAGCACGCGCCCGAGCGGCCCTCCGGGTTTCCACCCCGTCCGCCTTAAGGGCGCGTGCGTCAAAGGGGCACGAGGCGGCGATAGCGCGCCCCCGAGCGGCTCCGCGGGTTTCCACCCCGTCCGCCCTGCCGGCGCGTGCGCCAAAGGGGCGCGAGGCAGGGGCCGCGCGCGCCCGAGCGGCCCTCCGGGTTTCCACCCCGTCCGCCTCCTCGCGCGCGCGCGCGTCCAGAGGGGGCGCTCCTCATGCGCGCGCGCGCGCCCCAGCGACTCCCCGGGTTTCCTTCCCGGCGCGTGCGTCAAGGGGGCGCACCCTCCTCCCTCACCCCATCCCCCCGCCCCTGTATATATGTTTGGACACATTTATTACTCTATTTATTGATTGATTTTATTTGTACACATTTAACATTCTATTTTAATTTGTTAATATGCCTTGTTGTCTGTCTCCCCCTGCTAGATCGTGAGGTGAGCCCGCTGTTGGGTAGGGACCGTCTCTATATGTTGCCGATTTGTACTTCCCAAGCGCTTAGCACAGTGCTCTGCACACAGTAAGCGCTCAGTAAATATGATTGAATGAATGAGGCGGCTGCCCTGGTTTCCTTCCCGGCGCGCGCGCCCGAGCGGCCCTCCGGATTTCCACCCCGTCCTCCTTGCCGGCGCGTGCGCCAAAGGGGCACGAGGCGGCGACAGCGCGCGCCCGAGCGGCTCTCCGGGTTTCCACCGCGTCCGCCTTCTCGGCGCGTGCGTCAAGGGGGGTGCTCCCCGCGCGCGCCCGAGCGGCTCCTCAGGTTTCCACCCCGTCCGCCCTGCCGGCGCGTGCGCCAAAGGGGCACGAGGCGGTGACAGCGCGCGCCCGATTGGCTTCCCGGGGTTCCACCCCGTTCGCCTTCTCGGCGCGTGCGTCAAGGGGGCGCTCCTCGCGCGCGCCCGAGCGGCCCTCCGGGTTTCCACCGCGTCCGCCTTCTCGGCGCGTGCGTCAAGAGGGGACGCTCCCCGCGCGCGCGCCCGAGCGGCTCCCCGCGTTCCCACTCCGTCCGCCTTGCCGGCGCGTGCGCCGAAGGGGCACGAGGCGGCGACAGCGCGCGCCCGAGAGGCTCCCCGGGTTTCCACCGCGTCCGCCTACTCGGCGCGTGCGTCAAGAGGGGGCGCTCCTCGCGCGCTCCCGAGCGGCTCCTCGGGTTTCCACCCCGTCCTCCTTGCCGGCGCGTGCGCCAAAGGGGCACGAGGCGGCGACAGCGCGCGCCCGATTGGCTCCCCGGATTTCCACCCCGTCCGCCCTCACGGCGCGTGCGCCAAAGGGGCACGAGGCGGTGACAGCGCGCGCCCGATTGGCTTCCCGGGTTTCCACCCCGTCCGCCTTCTCGACGCGTGCGTCAAGGGGGGCGCTCCTCGCGCGCGCCCGAGCGGCCCTCCGGGTTTCCACCGCGTCCGCCTTCTCGGCGCGTGCGTCAAGGGGGGGCGCTCCCCGCGCGCGCCCGAGCGGCTCTCCGGGTTTCCAGGCGGCTCTCCGGGTTTCCAGTCCGTCCGCCTTCGCGGCGCGTGCGTCAAGAGGGGACGCTCCCCGCGCGCGCGCCCGCCCGAGCGGCTCCCCGGGATCCCCACCGGCCTGCCCTGCCGGCGCGTGCCTCAAGGGGGCGCTCCCGGCGCGCGCCCGAGCGGCTCCCCGCGTTCCCACTCCGCCCGCCTTGCTGGCGCGTGCACCAAAGGGGCACGAGGCGGCGACAGCGCGCGCCCGATTGGCTTCCCGGGGTTCCACCCCGTCCGCCCTCACGGCGCGTGCGCCAAAGGGGCACGAGGGGGCGACAGCAAGCGCCCGAGCGGCCTTCCGCGTTTCTACCCCGTCCGCCTTCTCGGCGCGTGCGTCAAGAGGGGGCGCTCCCCGCGCGCGCGCCCGAGCGGCCCCCCGTCTGCCCTGCCGGCGCGCGCCTCAAGGGGGCGCTCCCGGCGCGCGCCCGAGCGGCTCCCCGGGTTCCCTTCCCGGCGCGTGCGCCGAGGGGGCGCGCCTCGCGCGCGCGCGCGCCTATCCACGGGCTTCCTCCCCGTCCGGCGCGTGCGCCGTCGCCGTGACGAGGAAGTGGTGGCGGAGGAGGGGAGAGGGGCGGGGCGGGCGCGCGCGCGCGGTCCGGTGGGATCCGGCGGCGTCCGGTCCGGACCGGTCCGTTCCCTCAGCGTTGAGGCGATGGACGCGGCGGCGCTGGAGCGGGACGCGGTGCAGTTCGCGCAGCTGGCGGTGCAGCGGGACCAGGGCGGGCGCTACCGGGAGGCCGTCTTCTACTACAAGGTGACAGACCCACGGGCACCCGCACAACATCCTCCTCATCACCACCAATCGTATTTACTGAGCGCCTACTATGTGCAGAGCACTGTACTAAGCGCTTGGGAAGTCCAAGTTGGCACCGTAGAGAGACAGTCCCTACCCAACAGCGGGCTTACAGTCTAAAAGGGGGAGATAGAGAACAAAACCAAACGTACTAACAAAGTAAAATAAATAGGGTAGATATGTACAAGTAAAATAAATAAATAGAGTAACAAATATGTACACATCGTAAATACAATCGTATTTATTGAGCGCTTACTGTGTGCAGAGCACTGGACTAAGCGCTTGGGAAGTACAAGTTGGCACTATAGAGAGACAGTCCCTACCCAACACTGGGCTCACAGTCTAGAAGGGGGAGACAGAGAACAAAACCAAACATACGAACAAAATAAAATAAATAGAATAGATAGGTACAAGTAAAATAAATAGAGTAACAAATATGTACACATCGTAAATACAATCGTATTTATTGAGCGCTTACTGTGTGCAGAGCACTGGACTAAGCTCTTGGGAAGTCCAGATTGGCAACATCTAGAGACAGTCCCTACCCAACAGTGGGCTCACAGTCTAAAAGGGGGAGACAGAGAACAAAACCAAACATACTAACAAAATAAAATAAATAGAATAGGTAGGTACAAGTAAAATAAATAAATAAATAGAGTAAGAAATATGTACACATCATAAATACAATCGTATTTATTGAGCGCTTACCGTGTGCAGAGCACTGGACTAAGCACTTGGGAAGTCCAAATTGGCAACATAGACAGTCCCTACCCAACAGTGGGCTCACAGTCTAAAAGGGGGAGACAGAGAAAAAAAAAACCAAACATACTAACAAAATAAAATAAATAGAATAGATAGGTACAAGTAAAATAAATAAATAAATAGAGTAACAAATATGTACACATCGTAAATACAATCGCATTTATTGAGCACTTACTGTGTGCAGAGCACTGTACTAAGAGCTTGGGAAGTCCAAGTTGGCAACATAGAGAGACGGTCCCTACCCACCAGTGGGCTCACAGTCTAAAAGGGGGAGACAGAGAACAAAACCAAACATACTAACAAAATAAAATAAATAGAATAGATAGGTACAAGTAAAGTAGATAAATAGAGTAATAAATATGTATAAACATATATACGGGTGCTGTGGGGAAGGGAAGGAGGTAAGAAGGGGGGATGGAGGGGGGGACGAGGAGGAGAGGAAGGAAGGGGCTCAGTCTGGGAAGGCCTCCTGGAGGAGGTGAGCTCTCAGTAGGGCCTTGAAGGTCCTCCTCATACTAATAATAATAATAAGAATGACGGAATTCGGTCAGCGCTTATGGTGTGCAAAGCAGCGCCCTAACGGCCGCCCCCCCCCCAGGTTACAGGGTGACCAGGTTGGCCCCCACTGCGGTGGGGGGGGGGGGGGGGGGGGGCTCACAGGCTTCACCCCCATTTTGCAGATGAGGGAACTGAAGTGACTCGCCCAAAGCCAGTCAGCCGGCAGTTGGCGGAGCCGGGATTTGAACCCAGGACCTCGGACTCCACATAATAATAATGATGGCAGTTATTAGGCGCTTACTATGTGCCAAGCACCGTTCTAAGCGCTGGGGAGGTTACAAGGTGATGAGGTTGTCCCACGGGGGGCTCACACTCTTAATCCCCATTTTACAGATGAGGGAACTGAAGTGACTCGCCCAAAGTCACTCAGCCGGCAGTTGGTGGAGCCGGCATTTGAACCTAGGACCTCGGACTCCACATAATAATAATGATGGCATTTATTCAGCGCTTACTATGTGCTAAAGCACCGTTCTAAGCGCTGGGGAGGTTACAAGGTGATGAGGTTGTCCCACGTGGGGCTCGCAGTCTTCATCCCCATTTTACAGATGAGGGAACTGAGGCCCAGTGAAGTGACTCGCCCAGGGTCACACAGCCGACAGTTGGCGGAGCTGGGATTTGAACCCATGACCTCGGGCTCCAAATAATAATAATAATAATAATAATAATGATGGCAGTTATTAAGCGCTTACTATGTGCTAAAGCACCGCACTAAACGCCGGGGAGGTTACAAGGTGATCAGGTTGTCCCATGTGGGGCTCTCAGTCTTAATCCCCATTTTGCAGGTGAGGGAACTGAGGCCCAGAGAAGTGAATTGACTCACCCAAAGTCACACAGACAGCAGTTGGCGGAGCAGGGATTTGAACCCATGACCTCGGACTCCAAATAATAATAATAATAATGATGGCATTTATTAAGCGCTTACTATGTGCAAAGCACCGTTCTAAGCGCTGGGGAGGTTACAAAGTGATCAGGTTGTCCCACGTGGGGTTCACAGTCTTAATCCCCATTTTCCAGATGAGGGAACTGAGGCCCAGAGAAGTGAAGTGACTTGCCCAAAGTCACACAGCTGACGGCAGCTGACAGTTGGCAGAGCCGGGATTTGAACCCATGACCTCGGACTCCAAAGCCAGGCTCTTTCCACTGAAGCCACGCAACTTTCTCCTCCCCCTCCCCATCCCCCCCACCTTACCTCCTTCCCCTCCCCACAGCACCTCGATATGTATATATATGTTTGTACGGATTTATTACTCTATTCATTTTATTTGTACATATTTAGTCTATTTTATTTTGTTACTATGTTTTGTTTTGTTGTCTGCCTCCCCCTTCTAGACTGTGAGCCCACTGTTGGGTAGGGACTGTCTCTATATGTTGCCAACTTGGACTTCCCAAGCGCTTAGTACAGTGCTCTGCACACAGTAAGCGCTCAATAAATACCATTGAAGGAATCAATGAATGAATGGCCATCTCTCTCTGTTGCCGACTTGTGCTTTGTCCTTCCCAAGCGCTTAGTATTCATTCATTCATTCATTCAATCGTATTTATTGAGCGCTTACTGTGTGCAGAGCACTGTACTAAGAGCTTGGGAAGTCCAAGTTGGCAACATACAGAGACGGCCCCTACCCAACACTCAGTAAATACGATTGAATGAATGAATGACTTCCCCAGCTCTTAGAACAGGGCTCCTCACACAGTCGGCGCTCCAGCAAGACGGTGGGAAAAAAAAAATGATGGTATTTGTTAAGCGTTTACTATGTGCCAAGCCCTGTTCTAAGCGCTGGGGGGTATACAAGGTAATAATAATAATGATGGTATTTGTTAAGCGCTTACTATGTGCCAAGCCCTGTTCTAAGCGCTGGGGGGGATACAAGGTAATAATAATAATAATAATAATAATGATGGTATTTGTTAAGCACTTACTATGTGCCAAGCCCTGTTCTAAGCGCTGTTGGGGGGGATACAAGGTAATAATAATAATGGTATTTGTTAAGGGCTTACTATGTGCAAAGCCCTATTCTAAGCGCTGGGGGGGGATGCAAGGTAATAATAATAATGTTGATGATGGTATTTATTTGTTAAGCACTTACTATGTGCAAAGCACCATTCTAAGCACTGGGGGGATACAAGGTAATAATAATAATAATAGTGATGGTATTTAAGCGCTTACTATGTGCCAAGCACCGTTCTAAGCACTGGGGGGATCGAAGGTAATAATGATGATGGTATTTGTTAAGCGCTTACTATGTGCCAAGCAGTGTTCTAAGCGCTGCGGGGGGATACAAGGTAATGAATAATAATAATGATGGTGTATGTTGAGCGCCTACTATGTGCCAAGCCCTGTTCTAAGCGCTGGGGGGATACAAGGTGATGAGGTTGCCCCATGTGGGGCCCACCATCTTCATCCCCATTTTACAGATGAGGGAACTGAGGCTCCGAGAAGTGAAGTGACTTTCCCAGGGTCACACAGCAGACATGTAGTGGAGCTGGGATTCGAACCCATGACCTCTGACTCCAAAGCCTGGGCTGTTTCCACTGAGCCACAATGCTTCCCTCCCATGTTGCTGGGCCCGGAAAGGGCAGCAACCCCAAGTGTGTAGCACAGCGCTCTGCACATAATAATAGTAATAATAATAATAATGGCATTTATTAAGCACTTACTATGTGCGAAGCACTGTTCTAAGCTCTGGGGTAGGTACAAGGTGATCAGGCTGTACCGGGGGGGCTCACAGTCTTCATCCCCATTTTACAGATGAGGGAACTGAGGCCCAGAGAAGTGAAGTGACTTGCACAAAGTCACACAGCTGACAAGTGGCAGAGCCGGGATTTGAACCCTTGACCTCTGACTCCAAAGCCGGGGCTCTTTCCACTGATGGCATTTATTAAGTGCTTACTGTACGCAAAGCACTGTTCTAACCGCTGATAAGCGCTCCATAATAAGAATAATAGTAATGACAGTATTCGTTAAGCGCTTAGAGCAGTGCTTGGCACGTACTAAGTGCTTAACAAATACCATCATTATTTATTTATAATATTACTATTATAATATTAATAATAACGAACACATTCATTCATTTAGTCATATTTATTGAGCGCTTACTATGTGCAGAGCACCGGACTAAGCGCTTGGGAAGTACAGAGTAAGCGCTCAAGAATAATAATAATAATAATAATAACAGGTTAAGCGCTTACTGCCTAGCGCTTAGAATGGTGCTTGGCACATAGTAAGTGCTTAACAAATACCATCATCAGTAGTAGTAATAATATTATGTTAATTAAGTAATAATACGATAATAATGTTGGTACCATCATTATTAGCAGTAATAATGTTATAGTAATAATAATGGCATTTGTTAAGCGCTTACTATGTGCAAAACACTGTTCTAAGCGCTGAGGGGATACAAGGTGATGAGATTGTCCCATGTGGGGCTCACAGTCGTCATCCCCATTTTACAGATGAGGGAACTGAGGCTCAGAGAAGTTAAGTGACTTGCCCAAGGTCACACAGCAGACATGTGGTGGAGCCGGGATTCGAACCCATGACCTCTGACTCCAAAGCCCGGGCTCTTTCCACTGAGCCACGCTGCTTCTCTATATTATATGATAATAATGTTGGTACCATCATTATTAGTAGTAATAATATTATATTAATTAAGTAATAATACAGTAATAATGTTGGTATTTGTTAAGTGCTTACTCTGTGCCAAGCACCGTTCCAAGCACTGGGTTAGATACAAGGTGATCAAGGTTGTCCCACGTGGGGCTCCCAGTCTTCATCCCCATTTTACAGATGAGGGGACTGAGCCCCAGAGAATAATAGTAATAATATTGGTATTTGTTAAGCGCTTACTATGTGCCAAGCACCGTTCTAAGCTCTGCAGGGGATACAAGGTGATCAAGGTTGTCCCACGTGGGACTCCCAGTCTTCATCCCCATTTTACAGATGAGAGGACTGAGGCCCAGAGAATAATAATAATGTTGGTATTTGTTAAGTGCTTACTATGTGCCCAGCACTGTTCTAAGCGCTGCAGGGGGTACAAGGTGATGAGGTTGTACCCCGTGGAGCTCCCAGTCTTCATCCCCATTTTACAGATGAGGGGACTGAGGCCCAGAGAAATGAAGTGACTTGCCCAAAGTCACACAGCTGACAAGTGGCAGAGCCAGGATTAGAACCCACGACCTCTTACTCCCAAACCCGTGCTCGTAACACTGATCCACAGTATTATTACTATGGTATTTATTAAGCGCTTATTACGTGCCAAGCACTGTTCTAAGCGTCGGAGAGAGATGCAGGATAATCCATTCATTCAATCGTATTTATTGAGCGCTTACTGTGTGCAGAGCACTGTACTAAGCACTTGGGAAGTACAAATGGGCAGCAGATAGATTCGGTCCCTGCCCCACAATGGGCTCCCAGTCTAGAAACCAGGTTGCCCCACTTGGGGCTCACAGTCTTAACCCCCATTTTCCAGATGAGGTCACTGAGGCCCAGAGAAGTGACGTTATGAAAGTCAGAAAGTAGTCTCGCTTTCGGTAGTCTCACCTTGGGCAGGCACTTCACTTAGAGAAGCAGCGTGGCTCAGTGGAAGTGGCCCGGGTTTGGGAGTCAGAGGTCATGGGTTCAAGTCCCGGCTCTGCCACTTGTCAGCTGTGTGACTTTGGGCAAGTCACTTCACTTCTCTGGGCCTCAGCGACCTCATCTGTAGAAGGGGGATGAAGCCTGTGAGCCCCCCGTGGGACCACCTGATCACCTTGTATCCTCCCCAGTGCTTAGAACAGTGCTTTGCACATAGTAAGCGCTTAACAAATGCTGCCATTATTATTATTCTTATACCCTGTGCCTGTTACCTCAAACGTAAAACGGGGATTGAGATTGGGAGCCCCACGTGGGACAAGTGGCGGAGCAGGGATTAGAACCCAGATCCTCTGACTCCTAAACCCGGGCTCTTTCAGCCAAGCCCCACGCCGCTTCGTGGCTCAGTGGAAAGAGCCCGGGCTTTGGAGTCAGAAGTCATGGGTTCAAATCCCGGCTCCGCCAACTGTCAGCTGCGTGACTTAGGGCGAGTCACTTCACTTCTCTAGGCCTCAGTTACCTCATCTGTCAAATGGGGATGAAGAGTGTGAGCCCCCCCCGTGGGACAACCTGATCACCTTGTAACCTCCCCAGCGCTTAGAACAGTGCTTGGCACATAGCGCTTGCTTAACAAATACCAACATTATTATTATTATTATAAATTCAGTAAATCCTATTGAATAATAGGATTCCCCCCCCCCCCCCCCCACCGCCCTGCACCCCGGCGGAAACCGCCCTCTTGGCTCCTTCCCTTGTCCCAGATCCAGATTGGGGTTAGACCATCGAGCTTAGTACATCAAGCGCTTAGTACAGTGCTCTGCACACAGTAAGCACTCAATAAATACGATTGATGATGATGATGAGCTGCTGACGAGGGCCCAAGAGACCGTCTCTTATAATAATAGTAATTATGGAATTCATTATGGCTCACCTCTATGCCTGGCACTGTACTAAGTGCTGGGGCAGATACAAGACGCAGGGTTGGACACAGTCCCTGCCCCACATAGGGCTCACAGTCTTAATCCCCATTTTACAAATGAGGAAACGGAGGCCCAGAGAAGTCAAGTGACTTGCCCAGGGTCACACAGCAGACAAGAGGAAGAGACAGGATTGGAACCCATGACCCTCTGTTTCCCAGGCCCGTGCTCTCTCCACTAGTCCATACTGCTTCTCGTAATAATAATGGTGGTATCTGTTAAGCGCTTACTATTTGCCCATCATCATCATCAATCGTATTTATTGAGCGCTTACTGTGTGCAGAGCACTCTACTAAGTGCTTGGGAAGTACAAATTGGCAACATATAGAGACAGTCCCTACCCAACAGTGGGCTCACAGTCTAAAAGGGGGAATCTACTTCAGCGCCTGGACTTAACAAGCACCCTAAAACTAAAGGGCTTCCTAAATTCCCAACACGCTGTACCGCACACCACGGTGAGAGTTATTTATTTAGGCCATCTCAGCCACACACACAGAGAATAGCATCTGTCGTCATTTCAGGTCCAAGTGAAGGTCCTGTACGGTTTTCTGGTCCAGGCGGAGAGCGTTGGTCCGAAACACCACTGTGGTCCCCGGGCGAAGTTTTTATTCCTCCTCGTAGCCGGTTGGGAGAGGATTAACGTGAGGGTTGTGTACTAAGCCCTGGGGTAGTTGCAAGCTAATCGGGTTGTCATTCATTCCAATTGTATTTATGGAGCGCCGACTGTGTGCAGAGCACTGTACTAAGTGCTTGGAAAGTACAGTTCGGCAACGGTCCCACATGGGGCTCACAGTCTTAATCCCCATTTTACAGATGAGGTACCTGAGACACAGAGAAGTGAAGTGGTTTGCCCAAGGTCACACAGCAGACAAGCGGCGGAGTCAGAATTAGAACCCACCTCCTCTGACTCCCAGGCTTGTGCTGTTGCAACTAAGCCACGCTGCTTTTCAATCTGCCGCCTGGTATCTGCTGCTTCAATCCCTCTGCTTTATAATCTCTCCCCCTTTTAGACTGTGAGCCCACTGTTGGGTAGGGACCGTCTCTATATGTTGCCAACTTGTACTTCCCAAGCGCTTAGTACAGTGCTCTGCACACAGTAAGCGCTCAATCAATACGATTGATTGATTGATAATGCAACAGTGGGCTCGACTGCGAGCCTTATTTCACTTAGGAGCGACTTGGAGTCCGCTGAAGAGTTGGGATGTGTCAGTACCTCTTTTCCCTGATCTGGAATCCCTGTGGGATTACCGTGTTGTTATCTCCATCGATCAGTTGTACGTACTGAGCGCTTACTGGGTGCAGAGAGCGTCGTACTAAGCGCTTGGGAGAGATCAGCTGACAGTTCACTGCCCACGAAGAGCTTACTCGGCGGCGCTCTCTGTGCGTGACACTTTGGTGGGCACCTTCGGCCCACCAACCCTCTGCATCCGAGTTCAACCTTCCCAATGCAAATGGATCGAGCCCTGATTTTGTATTTTAAGGAGAATAATAATTACGGTCTTAAGCGCTTTCTACGCGTCAGGGACTGTTGTAAGAGCTGCGGTAGGTCGAAGGTTCATCAGATTGACCCAATCCCTGTCTCACAGGGTGCTCACAGTCTAAGTAGGAAGGAGAACAAGTGTTGAATCTCCATAGTATCATCATCATCAATCATATTTATTGAGCGCTCACTGTGTGCAGAACACTGTACTAAGCGCTTGGGAAGTCCAAGTTGGCAACATATAGAGACAGTCCCTACCCAACAGTGGGCTCACAGTGTAAAGGGGGGAGACAGAGAACAAAACCAAACATACGAACAAAATAAAATAAATAGAGTAGGTATGTACAAGTAAAATAAACAAATAAATAGAGTAATAAATCCTAGATTATAATAATAATAAATAAATAAATAAGTCGTATTTATTGAGCGCTTACTGTGTGCAGAGCACTGTACTAAGCGCTTGGGAAGTCCAAGTTGGCAACATATAGAGACAGTCCCTACCCAACAGTGGGCTCACAGTCTAAAAGGGGGAGACAGAGAACAAAACCAAACGTACAAACAAAATAAAATAAATAGAATAGATATGTACAAGTAAAATAAATAGAGTAATCAATCCTAGATAATAACAATAATAATAAATAAATAAATGTCGTATTTATTGAGCGCTTACTGTGTGCAGAGCACTGTACTAAGCGCTTGGGAAGTCCAAGTTGGCAACATATAGAGACAGTCCCTACCCACCAGTGGGCTCACAGTCTAAAAGGGGGAGGCAGAGAACAAAACCAAACATACGAACAAAATAAAATAAATAGAATAGATATGTACAAGTAAAATAAATAAAATAGAGTAATAAATATGTACATGCATATATACAATAATGATGGCATTTGTTAAGTGCTCACTATGTACCCATTTTACAGTGGTGGGAACTGAGGTGCAGTGAAGTTAAGTAAGCACTCGGTAAAAGTGCAAGTGGTCGATTATACCCCAAGTATGCCCTGGCTTTTTTTTATTTTAATTAAAAAGAGCCGTTGGATCGGTGATAATTGTTTGGGCATTAAGTTAATAATAATAATAATAATAATAATAATAATAATGTTGGTATTTGTTAAGCGCTTACTACGTGCCAAGCACTGTCTAAGCGCTGGGGTGGATACAAGGTAATTAGGTTGTCCCATGTGGGGCTCACAGTCTTATTCCCCATTTTACAGATGAGGGAACTGAGGCCCAGAGAAGTGAAGTGACTTGCCCACAGTCACACAGCTGACAAGTGGCAGAGCCGGGATTTGAACCCATGACCTCCGACTCCAAAGCCCGGGCTCTAGTGCTGATTGGGAGTAGTACTTGCGGAAATGTAGAGCAGTTGAATTTGGTATTGCTCGTTTTTCTGAAATGTAAACTGTGTTATTTTTGTGAGGTTTTTCAGAGTTATGAAAGTCTGAAAATAGTGTCTGTTTTAGCAGTGGGCTTTATATATTTGTTTTGGTCTTAGGTCTTTATTCACGGGAATGTTTTTCTATATTGACAAACTTCTCCGCGACCGTTCTTCTTCTTCTTGTGCTTCCAAAAACAGGTACACGCTCCGCCTTAGTTGTTGAAAACGTAGGTATAGGAAGTAAGAAAGTAAGCAAGCAAAAAATATATAGCTTTTCAGATGAGTGCTATGGGTGGCTGTTGGGATGACATAACCAGGTGAGAAGTGGAGAATGCCTCTCTGCACACAGTAAGCGCTCAATAAATACGATTGATTGAGTGGGCTTTTAGGGTGGAGAGGGCAAAGTTCTGGTGAATTTGAGTAAGGAAGGAGTTCCACGAAGGGGAACATTTGTGATTCCAACCATGTGGATGAGTGTCCTTGAAAGACAATCCTTTGCACACTGTGTCCATGGGAATATTGCAAGGTACCTTTTCAAGTTCTTAAACGGTATGAACACACTCCGTAAATCGGGCTGCTCAGGAGCTAAGGACACAATCCGTTAACAGCAAGAGATCAACATTGGACTAACTTTTGTTTAACTTTAGGGTTCGGGTTTGAGGAAGTGAGGGCTGTCTTACCACCAACGGGACATGCAGTTGATCTGTTTTTATAGTAGTAATGGATTCCCCTGAACCTGCCACATTCTCTTGCCAAATTTCCAGGTAGCCAACAGCAGGCATCAGACGATGGATGCCCAGGGAACTGAAAGACCCTGTCAGCAACAGATAAGATTTTCTGTGTGTAGTTTGCAATACTGGTTGGAAAATGAAGACAAATATCATGGGAGGATCAGAAATAACTGTTACCGGAAAAGGTTTACTTAGAACCTCATGACCGTGACAG
Organism: Tachyglossus aculeatus; assembly: GCF_015852505.1. NCBI lineage: Eukaryota > Metazoa > Chordata > Mammalia > Monotremata > Tachyglossidae > Tachyglossus > Tachyglossus aculeatus. The sequence goes on along the minus strand of NC_052067.1, from coordinate 34,110,017 downwards.
TACTGAAATGTTTACCTAATAATAAATTAGGAAGCAAAATATAAATTCAGAGGAACGTTGCTCTTTTGTCACCCTCTAAAATTTTCCCCTTTTTATGTTTCAGGAAGCTGCACAAGCCTTGATTTATGCTGGAATGGCAGGATCAAGTCTGGAAAACATTCAGGATAAAATAAATGAATATTTGGAAAGAGTCCAAGCTCTTTATTCAGCAGGTTGGTGAAGGCCTTTTAATTACAGCCGAAAATATACGTCCATTGAGAATTGAAAACTATTTCAGATCTGAGTCTTGAATTGCAGAATTTATAGTTTTAAGTGCTGATTCCATAATGAAGTATCACTTTCACAAATAATCTTATCCACATTGAGGGGGGTGTGTGGTGTGTGTGTGTGTGTGTGTGTGTGTGTGTGTGTGTGTGTGTGTGTAGTTGAGTTGTCCTTTATATTTGATGTGGATACCATTAATGGTGAAATTCACGTATGAGCATGGTTTTGAAAAAGACCAATGCAGGACCCACCATCCCCATCACATCATGCACACACTGTGATCCCTCTAGCAGTTGGCAAACACGTTGTATTTTTTCAGTACTTAACATAAATGGAGATTGGTTTCTAGTTATTTAGGTGGTTGAATAGCCAATATCAGAGAGAACTGATATCACAGAGAGATTAGGCAGCATACAATTTTGAATCTTTAATTACCTTGAGAGGTTTCCCTTTTAATAACTTAATTTTGTAGGAAATGTGTAAGCAGTATGTTCAGGTTCCCTTGAAGTACCGACTCCTAGACTTTTTAAAGTTGCGTGGAAGGGTGACTAGAATTGCATGCAATTATGTGAAATTATAAGTAGTATCTCTACTCAATCACTAGTATTTATTGAGCACCTTCCGTGTGCAAAACACTGTACTAAGTGCTTGGGAGAATACAGAAGTTAGAGGAGATCATTCTGGCCCTCAAGGAATCCAGCAGGTGAAACAGTCTCACAGATGGAAGAAGGGAATGGAAAAATGAATATGGGGATGAGTAGGTGCTTAAATTGAGAAGAATGTCAAGGAATCCAGCAGGTGAAACAGTCTCACAGATGGGAGAAGGAAATGGAAAAATGGAAATGGGGATGAGTAGGTGCTTAAATTGAGAAGTATGTAAATCAATAATGTACAGAACTGCTCTAGATAGTTGCGAATGCACAAGTGAGGAGGTGACACCAGCGGTTTGAGGGTGGTAGTTGAGAGGCTAGGACGTGGGATAGAATAGTAGAACTATCTTATTGTTTCTTTCTCCGCCTTGGTTGTTTTTCATTTTGCTTTTTTAAACACTCTTCTGTGTCAGCTAACTATGTATATCTTTTACACCTAGTTCAATCTCAGAACTCCGATCCCTTGAAGTCAAAACAACAGTTGGATCTGGAGCGGGCCCATTTCCTAGTTACACAGGCTTTTGATGAAGATGATAAAGGCAACGCAGAAGAGGCAATAGAATTGTACACAGAAGCAGTGGATCTCTGTCTGAAAACAGTATGTTAAAGCTACAGGTTTACTTGGTAAAATTATGTTATGGTAAGAAATTCTTCCACTTGACCATGAATTGCCCTTAACTGGCTGAAAAAAAAAGGTAGTACCTGTACTGTGATCCCACTGTTGGGTAGGGAACGTCTCTATATGTTGCCAACTTGTACTTTCCAAGCGCTTAGTACAGTGCTCTGCAGACAGTAAGCGCTCAATAAATACGATTGAATGAATGAAAGAGATCATTCTCTCTTGTTCATTGTAAAACGTTGATATCAGTTATAGTTGTGGTGTCTGCAAGAGTGGCAGTCCAGTTTTCTGTTGGCTCAGTGTGACTAGAAACACAAACTATTCTTCCTGTATTGGTCCTTTGTTTTTTCACAATGGCCTCTAAATATTCTGTAAATTGAATTTCTGACCTATACAGAAAAAAAAGTGAGGTAACCTTAAATTTACCCACTCTATTTGTATGCTAATTTATTAACAAGATACATTTTTGGGTAGCAATTTAAATGTAATGATTTAAAAACTGTATGCAGTCTTAATTCATGTGGAAATCTAAAAATGGAAATTGCGTGTCTGCCATTAATATCACCGGAATTTGACACTGTTCAGGTGAGGAATCATTATGTTACCATTTGAAATGTTTGCTCCAAAAATTGCAGGTACTACCTTTTTATCTGAAAAAGCCCAGAAGCCAAAATTAACTCATTTGAGGAAGAACTCACCATGATGTAACTCCACCAAGTCTGAATCATTCTTCTTGCATTTTCTTTTGTTGATTAAATACTGAAGCAAGAGGTGGCTTGGGAAGGCTTTATCATTTGGAAAAGTAAAATTTGCATAAAAAGGCATTGTCAGTGTTAGAAGAATGGCATTTGGTACGCTTTTAAACTGCCCAGGTTTGATTTTTTCAAATGTTTCCATAGACTTAAATTGCTCTTTCATCTGGATTTAAATTGCGTAAGGTACACTATTCTCCGAGTGCTATAGTTACTCTGAAGTTAAGCATTAGAAAGGTATTGATCAGTAATGCACTAAATGATGTAGTGATTAGAGTTAAAATGCTTTTCAGTGCCAGGTTGGCTATCAGGAAGTGACATTAGGAGAATCAGAAATGGGAGAATCAAATTCATTAGGTGGTTTTATAAATATAGAGGGTTTTATAGGAATTTAGTAATGTATACCCATATATTGTTGAGGAGTGAGTAAACAAATTATAAAATGAGGAAAAGGAAGTCAAAAGTTTCAGAGATCTTTGAGGTAAAGATCAGTTTTCAATTACCTTTGAGCCAGTTTAAAAAAAATCTGGGAGGGACCCATTAAGATATAATGAGTCTGAAGGACAGTGATATAAGCTGGAAGGGGCAAAGTCAAGCCCTGCAGTCAGCCAATCAGTAGTATTTATTAAGCACTTACTGGGTGCAGAGCACTTACTAAGTGCTTGGGAAAGTACAATGCAATCAGTAATAATAATAATGGTATTTAAATGCTTACTCTGTGCCAAGCACTCTTCTAAGAGCTGGGGTAGATACAGGGTAATCAGGTTGTCCTAAGTGGGGCTCACAGTCTTAATCCCCATTTTGCAGATGAGGTAACGGAGGCACAGAGAAGTGAAGTGACTTGCCCAGGGTCACACAGCAGACAAGTGCGGAGCAGGGATTAGAACCCACGTCCTCTGACTCCCAAGCCTGTGCTCTGGCCACTAGGTTGGTAGACGTGTCCCCTGCTTACACCAGACTTGGTAGATCCTCAGCTGAGCTGGGCTCAGGGCAGGATAGTTTACGAGACCTTCTTTTCACCCTCATTCTTCCACCTCTCTGCTTCTTTCAAACCTGTTTAGTCTCTCCTTAGCAGGAGAAGATTGCACAGAAATCTGTATCCCTTCTAGGGCCTCCTTCCCAGCAGCACACAGGGACAGAAATGCTCCAGCAATCCTGGCTCTCCTTTCTTTCCCCTTGTCCCCCTGCATACGCTCACTCACATTAGGGTGGGCCCATCTTGGGTTCTGGCTGGAATCATCCTGACTGGTCCAGGGTCATGCAGATTTATGGGATAAAATAGCATGGGAGTATCTTCCTGAAATGACTGAAACCCTGGCAAGATGCAGCCTCAGTGACTGCAGTAGAACCAGACACCCAAGAGGACACTCTTGAATACAGGACCCCTTTGGTCAAGGTGATTGTAGTCTTTACACACTTGAAAGCTCAGAGAGTGGGAATTAGCTCCTTCCTCTTGCATTCATTCATTTATTCAGTTCAGTCGTATTTATTGAGCGCTTACTGTGTGCAGAGCAATGTACTACATGCTTGGGAAGTACAGTATAGCAACAGAGACATAACAGGCTCACAGATTAGAAAGGGGGAGGCAGACGTCAAAACAAGTAAAACAGGCACCAGTAGCATCATTATAAATAAATAGAATTGACGTGTACGTAGGGAATTCTTAATAATAGAGTGGGAATTAGCTCCTTTATTAAGTATTCCCTACATAAGCTTCCTGCAGGCCAGATAGGCTCACAGATTAGAAAGCGGGAGGCAGACATCAAAACAAGTGAAACAGGCACCAGTAGCATCATTCTAAATAGAATTGACGTGTACGTAGGGAATTCTTAATAATAGAGTGGGAATTAGCTCCTTTATTAAGTATTCCCTACATAAGTTTCCTGCAGGCCAGATAGAATACTAGGAGGATTGTACTCATTGCCACAGTAGAAAAACTCCTAAGGTTAAGTAGTTTAAAGCACCTGAAAATATCATTTTCTGAGGTTTATTGTTCTTTCAGATTTTAATGTCGTGAATCCTGCTTGTTTTAATAAAGTATTAGTTACAGTTATTCATTGTTTTAGCCTGTTAGAAAATGTCTGCTGGATATATCAAAGCTTATAGTTTTAGAAGGAAGGTTTTTACATCAGTTAGTGGCATTTATTGAGTACTTACTGAGTGCTTGAGAGTGAACAGCAGTAAGCTATACATCCCCTGCCTTCACAAAGCATACAGAGACAATGTAATGGAGAGACAAAGACAAAAGTTACGTAGAGAAAGAGAAAGCTGAGGAAAAACAAGTAAAGCAGGAAGCAGTATAGACCCTTCAGGATGAAATGACTAAAGAATATCAATACAAAAAAAATGCATATATCCAAATGCTGATGGGATTAAAGTACACAAGCACTATGGTTAGGTGTTGGTCAAATTTATCTGGGTGTTGTGACTAAGTCAGGGAAGGCTTCTGAGAGGAAGTGGGCTTTTTAGGAGGGCTTTAGAATGGGGAGAGCTTTAATTTGGCATATCTGGTAAGGTAAAGAAGTTCCAGGTTTGGAGAACAATATGAGCTAGACTCGAAGCTTGTTGTGGGCAGGGAACATGTCTGCCAGCTCTGTTGGATTGAACTTTCCCAAGCATTTAGCACAGTGCTCTGTATTCAGTAAGCACTCAGTGAATGCCTATGATTGTGGTGATGATGATAGAGATCAGAGGCAGGAAAGTTGAAAGCAAGGTATAATTAGAAGGTGAGCCTGGAAGGATTAAAGAGTAGCGAGTGAAGATGTAAGATGGAACAACCTGGTTCAGAGCCTTGAAACCAAAGATGTTTATGCATTCACCATTAGTTGGCTTGACAACATTTTGGTATCTTTTTTTTTTTTTCTTCAAGTCTAATGAAACTTCTGATCAGGCCCTGCAAACTAAACTAAAACAACTGGCTCGACAAGCATTGGATAGGTGAGTAGTTTCCCTACATTTTGAATGATCTGTCTATATGGGGATAGATGAAAAGATTAGGATTTTTCAGTCTGGAAAGGCGAAACTCAGAGTTTATCAAAATTGTGAAAGGTATGATCAAGGTGAACCAAAAAATTTCTTATTCTGCAAGTATCAACCACTACCTGTTGAAGCCTCACGGATGCCGCGTTTTAAAGCAAAAACTGATTTTTTAACCTTTTTTAAAGCAAAAAGATCATAGGCATGTGGAATTTGATGCCTCACGAGAAGAATTTCAGTGGATTCAAGAAAGATTTAGATACATTTGTGGATGACTACTAAGGGCCTTTTAGCAGGAAAAGGTAGGGATGTTAGGGCCAAGCGCAGGTGGAGTAGCAGGACCATGGGGAGGTAGTTATGGAATTCTTCTTGGAGGATGTGCCTTTTTAGGAGCCTTTGTAGATTGAGAGTAATTGGTGGATTTGAAGGGAGAAGGAGTTCTTCGCAGGGAGGAGAGTCATGAGCAGTGAGCCAGACAAGAAAATGAGAGCAAGGAAGATTTAAAGAGCTTGATTGGAGGGCACAAAAAGCCTGAGCTGGAGTGAAGCAGGAAAAAAAGTGGGAGCTTGAGAGACGGCTGGTGAGTTTTTATGTGTAAAGGATTGTTTAGCTATGCGGGTGTATAGACTGAAGAGGCGAAAGTCTGGAAGTTAAGGAGACTAGCAAGAGATTAATGTTAAAGTAGTCTATCCATGAGGTGTTGAGGGCTTTGGAAGTAAAGGATGAAGACATATTGAGTTCATCCAGGACGAGATAGGATTTAGTAAAACGCGTGGGGAAGCAGCGTGGCTCAGTGGAAAGAGCCCAGGCTTGGGAGTCAGAGGTCGTGGGTTCTAATCCCGACTCCGCCACTTGTCAGCTTTGTGACTTTGGGCAAGTTACTTAACTTCTCTGTGCCTCAGTTACCTCATCTGTAAAATGGGGATTAAGACTGTGAGCCCCATGTAGGCAGTGCTTGGCACATAGTAAGCGCTTAACAAATGCCATCATTATCCAGCGCTTAGAACAGTCCTCTAGTAAGCGCTTAACAAATACCATTATTATTATTATTATGAGAGGGTAGGGTTGGGAATGTAGATTTAGGACTTGTCCCAGAGAAATGGAAGCTGAAACTACTTGGGTGGTTGACCTTCCTGAGAGAACTTGTGTTGAACTCAATCAGTAGTATTTATTGAGGACTTACCGTGTGCAGAACACTACTTAGTGCTTGGGAGAATGCAATATAACAGATTTGGTACGTGTTCCCTGCCCTCAAGGAACTTACAGTTTAGAAGGGAGACCATCATAAAAATCAATTACAGATAAGTACATAACTGAGTGAAATTGACACAAAGTATTGAGACAGTCTCAAATATGAAAAGCAGCATGGTTTAGTGGAAAGAGCATGGACTTGAGAGTCAGAAGACGTAGGTTCTAATTCCTGCTCCTCCACTTGTCTGCTGTGTGGCCTTGGGCAAGCCACTTCACTTCCCCGTGCTTTTTACCTCGTCTGTAAAATGGGATTAAGACTGTGAGCCCCACATGGGACAACCCGATTACCTTGTTTCTACCCAAGTCTTAGAACGGTGCTCGGCACATAGTAAGTGCTTAACAAATTCAGTGCATCAGGAATGAGGAGGAGGAGAAGCTCAGTGGAAACAGAGGTAGGAAGAGAAACAGGAGAGTGCTGTCGAGAATATGACTAGAGAGAGTTTCTGGAGGAAGGAAAATGTCTTAAAAAAATTAAAAAGGGAAAATCAGCAGGGTTGAAAATAACCTAAAATTGCAATGAAATTCCTAGAATTGCAGTGTTGTTCTGTAAACAGCCTTTCCCTTCCCGCTTCTTTCTGAACTCCAGCAAGAATAAAGTGGAGACCTTTACTGTATTTCTTCGGATCTCCCTTGACACTTAAATCTCGTATTTCAAAGAACCAGGTTGGAAGAAAGAAGAAAGGGTGAATGCTTCTATTACTGCTGAGCGTAGAAAGCTGGGTCAAAGCTGCTTAAAGCACACGTAAACCTGATATGAGTGTGAGAGGGTGTGGTTCATGGGTCTTACTTATCTGCAGGTTCAAGGAGAGATTTAAAAAGGGAAGGTATAGGGGAAGTGAAAAATTGCCTCAGTGCGTTACTGTTGTCCTAAGCGTATCCTGGAAGAGTTAATACAACTTCCAAAAGTGTCTTTTTCCTCAGAGTAAATATATACACTGTCTTACACATTGAGATACTTACTTTGAAATAATACTGGATTTAGGGAGCTTTACTTGAAAAATTCACAAGAAAATATGAAGTTGTAATGCTATGTTTCTCTGTGCAATATTATTTTAGAGCAGAGGCATTGAAAGACTCTATGTCAAACTCATCTCAGAAAGACAAATCCACACCAGTTAAATCAAGTCAGCCTGTCAGAACATTCTTTCCACTGGGACCTGATTTTTCCTTGAACGACAAGCCTCAGATGGTTAGAAGTGTGCAAGCGAGTGAACCACAAGGGCAGCGATACACATCAGAAGAGATAGAGGTGCTCAGGTGAGTAAGGAACGCTAATTTACATGGCATGCAAAGCCTATTCTGATAGCAAGGTTTTGAAACAAAAAAAAAACCATAATTTTTTTGTTGCCAAGTGCTACAGCTGTCAGATGAAGGTGAGTTTTGTTTTTTGGATTTTTTTAATAATGTTCAAAACTTAAGAAGTGTATTTCCTAAGGGGAAAGTTTATATATCCATAAATGATTACAGTGTGGAATACAAGGTGTACTCCAGGATACCTTTGGAATATATTCCTCAGAAATGTGATGTATTGTGTGAACCATTATACTGCGAGATACATTTTCCCAGAGACTTAAATGTAATTTGTTGATTTCCTGTTCGAGAACCGTACCTGACAAGTTAACTAAATTAGCCCTTTAAGGTAATTTAAAAAAAAAACACGATCCATCCCTCCCTCACCCTGCCTTCTGACTCTTTAATTTTTTTAAACTGGGGATTTGTATGGCTCCCAGTGAAACAGTGTGCCACCACCACAGCTTCTAGAAGAAAGGGGATGGGAAAATATTAACAAACATGGTCCTTAGACCCCAGTGACATATCCCCAAGTCCTCACCCTACCTCCTTGCCTAAAATGGCATTGAGCCGAGTCTGTTCCCCCGGCCTCTGTTCTCTCCTGCTGCTCTTGGCTAGCCTCTCTAATGTTAGCTGCCTGTCGGGCTTCTTCATTATGGAGAAGAGGCCTCACTTTAGCCCAGGAACATTTCCAGCTGTAGTAAGAGAGCAATTCTTCGCCAAGACACCAGTCCCTCTGCCCACCAAATGCAGCACAGCATTGGGGCGCGTAGCACAGCGCCAGTTAATGAATGGGAAGCTGGGGTCATGAGCGGCTGAACAGGCTTCTCTGGCTTCGCCCAAAGGCCACACAAAATCAGGCCAGGAGAGGGGAGATATATGTCCCTTCCATTTCTGACCTAACAGCATTACCTCCCTACTGAAGCAGAGAATCCAGCCTACATGTCACCGGTTTGAAAGTGGGGTATGCATGCGTGTCGGGGAGAGGGGGAGGCACGCAGGGAGGGAAATATCTTTATTGAGTGCATATTCTGTGCAGAACATTGTACTGAGCACATGAGAAGCTACAGTAGAGTTAGTCGACATGATCTAGTCGGGGCAATAGAGTGGGGAAATACAGTGAGGAGATGAAATTATTCAGGGAAGACTTCTGGAAGAAATGTGATTCTAGAGTGAGGACCCCACGGGGACCGGCCCGAGGGGAGGGACCGTGGCAGTGGGTCCCAAGTCCCGGGTTCCAATCCTGGCCCGCTGTGTGACTCTGGGGATTCCAGCTCTGCTGCTTGTCTGCTGTGTGGCCTTGAGCATGTCACTTTGCTTCTCTGTGTCTCTGTTATCTTATCTGTAAAATGGGGATTAAGACTGTGAGCCCCATGCGGGACAGGGACTGCGTCCAACCCGATTAGCTTGTATCCACCCCAGCGCTAAGTACAGTGTCTGGCATGTAGTAATAGCTTAACAAATACATAATTCTTATTATAGGGCTCTGAAGGTGAGGAGAGTAGTGATCTCCCAGGGGTTGCAAACAGGAAATCCGTGGTGAGAGAGATGAAAGCGAGGGACTGTATGTTGGCATTAGAGGAATGAAGTGTGCAACCTGGGTTGTAGCGGGAGAGGAGTGGGGATAAGTAGGGGAAAGATAGCTGATTGAATGTCTAAAAGTCTCACGTGGAAAGGGATGGACAATATTGGGGGTTTTTGAGGAACAGGGAGATGTGCACAGAACAATGATCCAAGCAGCAGAGCGAAGTCTCGAGTAGAGAGGAGAGAGACTTAAAGCAGGGACGTCAGTAAGAAAGCTAATGCAGCAGTTGTCAACTTATGACAGGTACTTGGACCAATGTGAGGTAGCAGTTTGAATGGATCAGAATGGGTGGATTCCTGCAGTCGTCCTTGCAGCTTTTAGATGTGATGTCGGGCAGGACTTAGGGTTCCTAGGCTACGTCAGCAATTTTTCAGGTTTGCTATTTTAATTAGTTGAATAACTTAAAGAAGAACCTCTTGCTTTCTATCTTTAAATTTCTCATAATGGATTATTGTGTAAAAAAAGTGAAATAAGGTTTGATTGCTTGTTTTTTTTGTGCCTTTGGGTGGCACATTACATCCCCTTCCCTGCATCCACGTACACCTGAAAATTGTTAGGGGCTTATGCAAAGTAGGGCCGTCCATTCGGCCTTTTTGTGCTGCTCAGCCCAAAAGCTTTCCTCCAAGTAATTGTAATTTTTTGCACCTCTTCTGGCAGCTAGACCTGTTTTTACTTGGTTTGGGTATAACCTATCCAACTGTACTAGAAGCTGAGAAGTAAACATTTTTACATAGTGTCATGTATTTATCACTTAAATCTTTATTTGGGTGAGATTGTCAAAAACAACAACCCAATAAATAGATTAAACCATGCCAGAAGAGCACACCTAGCTGAACTGTACCCTTAGGGCTCAGAGGAGAGAACTATTCCTATATCCTCTGAGGCTCAGAGGAGTGATGAAGACCCTTCTCCCAAACAGGGATGGCCTGGGTGGTGGTGAGGAGAATGAGTGTTGTGGGATAAAAAGGCTCATCTCCTTTGGCTGCGTCAAAAGCCTAGTACATGGGAGAGCTGGACTGGATGAACTGACAATTTTGTATGCTATTTATCCTTTTTTAAAAGTATCCCTCAGCTAGCTGCAGACTTGAACAAATTTTATTTATACTATACAAGAAATGAAAACAAATGTTGTTTATACTATACAAGAAATGAAAAAGGTGAACTTTTTTATAAGTGGTGTTTTTAATGAGAAGCAGTGTGGCTTAGTGGAAAGAGCCCGGGCTCGGGAATTGGAGGTGGTGGGTTCTAATCCTGGCTCTGCCACTTGTCAGTTATGTGACTTTGGGCAAATCACTTCACTTCCCTGTGCCCATTACCTCGTCTTTAAAATGGGGATTCAGACTGTGAGCCCCACATGGGACAACCAGATTACCTTGTATCTACCCCAGTGGTTAGAACAGTGCTTATAGTAAGTGCTTAACAAATACCATTATTAATAGGTAATTTTGAATTTATAATGCTCACTTACGTATAAACATTTTTCTTTTACTTTGCAGAAAGACATCAAAAATAAATGGTGTTGAGTATGTCCCGTTCATGAGTGTGGATTTGAGGGAACGTTTTGCCTTTCCAATGCCATTCTCGTAAGTGAACACTGTTTAAGGTGTCGGTTTTGTTCATGGTGGGTTCTTTTCTTGTGCCCGAAATGTTGGTTAAGACCGTTTCTTTAAAAACTATATGAAGCAGTTTTTTTCTTCTTAAAATTTTTCTTACTTTAACATATTTCCCATCCTTTGGGAAGCTTTCAATTCAACAGTGGTAGCAGTTATGCTGTTTATTGATCACATGACTGCAGTGCACTGTACAGAGTGCTCGGGAAAGTTCCTCAGGCACACAAGACACATTTCCTGCCCAGAAGGCGCTTATCCTCTAATAGGCTTTGAGCATGTTCTGAAGATAGCCGTCGTGAGTTGCTCTATGGGAGGACTAGAGGCAAATACCGTCTTGGTTTGGGAAGATGATGGTGAACCTTTTTGCAGTGGAAAACAAGATCCTAGGCAAAGTATAACCTTGATCCAGAGAAAGCAAAACTCTTGGCTAGCAGTTGGGAACTGGATGGCATCATATAATTTTTTTACCTAGACAGCACACTATCCATGCTGCATAACAGATAGTGAAGAAGAAAACCAAATTAAGAAAGCCCGCATTATCGTTTGGGAGACTTCTGGTGTGTGGTGATAATGTGGCACCAGACTTCAGACCAAATTGAAGGTCTAAGGAGCGATAATAAAAACTATTATCTGGTGCCTTACTAACTGGCATACATGGGCATTCTTAGTCAGCTGATCTTTTATTGGGAATTTATTTGCGGTGGTTGAATCCTCCCCCAGCTCCCACGGCATTTGCGTAGTTTGTGTCTCAGTTCACAGTCAGTCATCAATCAATCAATGGTATTTATTGAGTGCTTACTGTATGCAGAGCACTGTGCCAAGTGCTTGGGAGAGTTCAGTACAGCAGAGTTGGTAGGTGCATTCCCTGCCCACAATGAGCTCACAGTCTAGAGGGGGAGTCAGACAACAATATAAATAATTTGTAATACATGAATTATAGACGTGTAAAGTGCTTTGGGGCGAAGGGTGGGGCAAATACCAAATGCCCAAAAGTCATGCTTAGATGACACTGAAGGGAGAAGGAGTCTGTTAATTGGGGAAGCCCTCTTGGATCATGAGGTCCCTTTCCCATTGATGTCTGATCCTTGGACTTCAGTTTGTGTGTACTTTTCAGAGAGTTTCACTAGGTTAGTTGCTTGGCTTATGTAGGTCATTCATTCAATCATATTTATTGAGCACTTACTGTGTGCAGAACACTGTACTAAGCATTTGGGAAGTACAAGTTGGCAACATATAGAGACGTCCCTACCCAACAACGTGTTCACAGTCTAGAAGGGGGAGACAGACAACAAAACAAAATATATTAACAAAATAAAATAAATAGAATAGCAGTTGGCGTACAGTACTAATCATTAACAGTAGCTTCAACATGAGTTGAATGAAAACTGCCAGGATTTGTTGTGCTGTTTCTCTTACATTATTGGACATTAGGGAAGGCGTGTACTTGAGCTCTGCCTGGTTTTGCAAAGCTCTCTTGCTAGTCAGCCCTCCTTCATCTTAGAGAACAAGACTTTTGACTCACCGGTACTTCCCATTCTCATCATCATCAATCGTATTTATTGAGCGCTTACTATGTGCAGAGCACTGTATTAAGCGCTTGGGAAGTACAAATTGGCAACATATAGAGACAGTCCCTACCCAACAGTGGGCTCACAGTCCACTCTCTAAGTCCATTCTCTAAGCACGATGGATAACATAGCCTCTTCCGAATATGGTTGTGCGACACGGACCCGCGTAAATGTCTCATTGGGCTCCTTAAGCAGTTCTGTTCATGTTTACTACATGTCATACACAGCATCAAGTGCCTAAGCAGGATCAGAACGGTTCTAACCGGCTACTTCAGCCTAATTTTGCCTGTTAGCTCTTAGCTCCGGTGAAGTGACCCAAACCAAGGGGACCTGAAGAAATTCTTTCAAGGAAAGTTAAGAGTGTAAGCCTGTTGTGGGTGCAGGGAATGAATCTTGTGCTTCTGTTGTACTTCCCATATGGGGGGGAAACATATTGTGAAGTAGGTGGGTAGTCTATGCCCACGGTAGCCAACTGTAGGCAGAACTACCATTATTCTTATGGTTCTAATAATTCTAATGGTTATTACCATTAACTACCAATATGCCATTATTATTAACTGGGACTAGTATGTAGGTCTCCTGATGCCCAGGCCGTTTTGTTAGAATTTCTACCAAACCAGCAGCAGGGCTGTGTATGTGTGTATATGCAGGGCTGGAGTAGCGGGGAGGGCTGTGTGTAGGATCTCTGTAATGAACTCAAAACCTCTGAGTGTTTGAACTTTTATAAAGTTGTCACTGCTTAGGTGGCTGTATCAGAGACAGAAATAGAGTTTTTAATGTTATTCAAAAAATCAGCTTTTGTTTGGAATGTTAGGTTTTTGAAGAATCTCTTAGGGTTCCTTTTTTCCTTCGTTTCAGTGATAAATATGGGAAGTTACCACTGTCCCCCAAACAAAAGGCTATGTTTTCTAAATGGGTGCGCCCAGATGATCTTACCAATAATCCCACAATGATCTACACTGTTTCTAGCTTCAGCATAAAGCAGGTAATTTCTGTCATGCAACTCTGGAGAAAAAAATAAGGATTTTTTTTTTAAACATGAAGATTCTAAATATTGACTGTTTTATAAACTTTCGTAATTTTCATCATAAACCCTTGAAATGCTTCTGTTTTGAGCAGAAATATATTCATTTATTCTGTAACTGGGATTTAAATTCTGGTAAATTAAAAGTATAAATATACATATTTTGTAATATACTTTAAAATATAAAAATTTACAAGTGCTTTTGTTTGACCTGGTATTTTTTCTGCTTGATTATTTTCCAATATATATTAAAATATAAAATCATGAGAATTCTATATGTCAAAGAGATGGCGAGGATAAGAAATAGACTCAAATTTAGCCTAGACCATATTAATAGCTCCATGAGGTCATGATTTGAACTTGCTTTAACTGACATTAAAAGAGTAGGAAGTTATCGATCATTTTCATAAGTTGTTCGGGCAGTCCCACAAATCTGCTCACGATTTAGACATTTTATGGTAATGCCCACCTACTGTAGATATTACCGTTTGACACTCTTGTTTCACACGGTGATAGTGGAACTCTCAAATTAAAACTTACAAAATTCCCTCATATAATTTAAAATGCACTTGTAGGCTAAATAGCTACCGTTCATTGATGATTACAAGATTTTAAAAAACTTCAAATACTCGCGATAATGCTTTCTAGTTCTCATTTTATTTTAGCCAAGCAAGTCCTTTTGTCATGACTCTAAATTTCTAAATTTATTTTGAGGATTTGAGATTTTGCATTTCTGTTCAGTTTCCCTATGAGATCAGTCCTTGATTCAAAAGATTATAATGCCAGAGAGGAAGGTGATGAGTATAATGGGATGTTGAGTCATTTTTGAGAAGACTATTCTATCTTTAATTTTTTTATTATTATTATTATTATTAGACAATAGTGTCAGATTGTTCCTTTGTGGCGTCGTTGGCTATAAGTGCAGCGTATGAGAGGCGGTACAATAAGAAATTGATTACAAGGTAAAAATTTGTGTATTTTTCATTGTCCCATCTTGTATTCTTGTGTAATAGCATTTATACATAACAGACATGTGTAAGAGTTAAATATTTAACAAACTTGCTTTTGCTTTTCTCTGGCTGGTTGAAATAACCTAGCAAAATGCCAGAGAGTGAAATGTGCTTTGTCTAACACTATGCCATTATTTGCTAAAGGAGAGGAATATGGTGCTTTTTCTCCCCCAGTGTGTGTGAAGGCATTTTGCAGGAACTTTGATTCCTTCACTCACATACCTTGATTTCTTTCATTGACTGCCCGTAAACAGTGTGTAGGTATTATGAAATATGTCCAACTGGTGGTTTTATATTAAGCGCTTACTTATTTTTAGTGGATATGGACTAATAGAAAATCTGCGTTTGTCTTTTCAGAGCCCGTTTGATTAACTTAGTATTTTAGCATGAAATGTGTGGTAAATTGATTCCTTCACTCACATACCTTGATTTCTTTCACAGACTGCCCGTAAACAGTGTGTAGGTATTATGAAATATGTCCAACTGGTGGTTTTGTATTAAGCGCTTACTTATTTTTAGTGGATTTGGACTAATAGAAAATCTGCGTTTGTCTTTTCAGAGCCCGTTTGATTAACTTAGTATTTTAGCATGAAATGTGTGGTAAAAGCAGCATGGCCTAGTGGTTAAAGCATGGGCCCCGGAGTCAGAAGGATCTAGGCTCCGGTTCTGGCTCTGCCACTTATCTGCTGTGTGACCTTGGGCAAGTTACTTAAATTCTCTAGGTCTCAGTGACCTCACCTGTAAAATGGGGATTAAGACTGTGAGCCCCATAAGGAACATGGACTGTGTCCAACCTGATTACCTTGTATATCTACCCCAGGGCTCAGAACGGTGCCTGGCACATAGTAAGCACTTAACAAATACCACTAGAAAAAAAAAAAAGTACTCAACAGTATTTTGCACCAACTTACGTTCAACGTGATAGTAACATATATTGCACATATGGAATATTAATCGCTAACACTGTCACACTTTTTTTGTGAAAGTATAATTTACCCTCAGAATAAAAAAGGAGAGCCGGAATACAATCCATGTGGGAAATACATGGTAAAACTTCATATCAATGGTGTTCCAAGGAAGGTAAATACCGTTTGGGATAAATAAATGTGTTGCTGAATAAATTAAATGGATAGGCCCTGGGAATTACTTGACAACTCCAGGTTATTGAAACCCAGTTAGGCAGTCCATTCAGAGAATTACTTTCTAAATTCACTGTTCTTGTTTCTAAATTTTGAAAAATAGCAAACTTGTGGACCAGCTTTGATCATAGGCATAACAAAAACTGTGTGAGTTTTCAAAATATTTTCTGTCAGCTGAGCACAGATCAGGTTTCACAGCTGCAGAAAAGTATAGCCCCATTGCCCACTTCATTGGCAAAATGTAAGTGTATTCTGGCAGTGTTCAGATTGTTCCAGAGGCCCAGCTAAAGTCCCACGACAACTTGGTACCTTTATAAACCGTGGCCACCACAGCCCTGAGCTGTTTCTCTGGGAGGAAGGAAGCTGAAAATACCTCTGTAGTGAGCCTGTTGCCCACTGCTCCCCTGGATGTTACGTCTAGTCCAGTAGTGCTCCATACAGCCACTTCTGTAACAGGAGTTATGTTCTCACACTGGGGACCTATTTATTAATATTGAAATTGAAGTGGTCACGGATTTGATGGTATTTCTAGCGCGTAACAAGCAGTTTGGTCTAGAGGAAAGAGCAGCATGGGTTTAGGAGTCAGAGGACCAGAGTTTTAATCCCAACTGCCACCTGTCTGCTGTGTGTTCAAGGGCAAGTGACTTAGCTTCTCTGTGCCTCTGTTTCCTCACCTTTAAAATGGGAATTAAATACCCATTTCCCTCCTACCTAGACTGTGAGCCCCATGTGGGACAGTAACTGTGTCCATGTTTGGTAGATAGTAAGCACTTAACAATTACTGTTTAAAATAAACCCCCAGAACTGCTAGTTTTTGCTGAATCCAATCCAGCTATACCCCTTGTTTATTTTTTGCATTCAAGTGACAGTCTTCTTGTGAAGTAATCCGTAAAGCCTTCCATTTCACTAGTGACTATGGCACCTTTTTCATTTTCAGCGCTTAGAACAGTGCTCTGCACATAGTAAGCGCTTAATAAATGCCATCATTATTATTATTATTTAAAAATAACCCCTAAATAGCACACAGTGTTATGCCTGTGATTGATTTTTAAAAACGTTTCAACATTTCAAGCACCTGTTACATAAATATTTTTTTTTGCCTTTTTCTGCTCAGGTGATAATTGATGACCAGTTGCCCATTGATCATAATGGAGAGCTTCTCTGTTCTTATTCCAACAACAAAAGTGAATTATGGGTGTCACTCATAGAAAAGGCTTATATGAAAGTCATGGGAGGGTATGACTTTCCGGGATCAAATTCAGTAAGTCTGAGGTAACTTGTAGCTGGGAGCATAGATCTGTTTATCAGAGCTTAAACTGGGCCTAGACTTGGGGATCCTGAACCTAATTTGGTTCACATTTATGTCAGCCCAGACCCCCATCAGAGGCTCTGCCGTCCTCTCACTTTTATGACTCTTTCAGGTTGGATTGGATGGGAGGGAGGGAGATGAGCAACGGCAATTTGGGCAGATTAAAACTTCTGCAGTGACACTTCATTATATTCTGATTTCAACCCACATTGGGACTGTTCCAGCCGACCACAGTTCACGGCAGCCAACATCAATCAGTGATAATTATTGAGCACTCACTTTGTGCAGAGCACTGTACCGAGCGCTTGGGGGAGTGCGATACGACAGAATTAGGGACACGTTTCCTGCCCATAACAAGCTTACAATCTAGGGGGGGGAGACAGACATTAATATAAATACAGAATTTACAGTGTATAATTTAAAGAAGTGTACATAAGTGCTGTGGGGACATGGACATCCATTTGGCCACCTACCCTCTAGGAGAGCCCAGGCCAGACTCTGGCACCCCTTCCCTGTCTCCATCTGTATAGGATAGGGGTGGGGCCAAGGGAGTCTGTGAAATTCTTGCCGATGTAGGATTGTCGTCTGTTTTGAAACTAATGCTTTTAAAATGAATCGGAATAAAAAACTTGTTGAAAGGTTTGCTTAATAGGATGATAGTATGTGATGCAGATAGGGAGAACTGGTAGTACCAATAGTATTTCTGAAGTGCCGAACTCAACATAAAAATGCCATGCTCGGACCAGCAGTCCAGATCACTCTTCTTTCTGGCAAGGAGGAATCGTAGGTTAGTTGTCCTCAGTAATTATTCTCATGCTGAATGTTTATGGACGTATCATTTAAAATGTCTGTGCAATTTTTTCTTCTAACCCACCATACATGTTTTCTTGAGCCTTCTAATGTTCCCTAATCTTTCCATTAGTAGTCCAGTATGTTCCTTCTAATGGAGATCTGCCTCCTCTCAAATTCTACACCCTCCATTTGTGCTTCTGACCCATCCCTTCTCACTTTATCAAAACTATTGCCTCTTCCCTTCCTCCCTCCCTGACCACCATCTTCCACCCCTTACTTCGCAGTGGCTCCTTCCCCACTGCTTTCAAACAAGTCCTGTATCCCCTATCTTAACAAAAAAACAAACCCGAAACAACCTTCCTTGATCCCACAGCAACCTCCAGCAATTACCCTTTCTCCCTCTCACCATTCCTTTCCAAACTCCTTGAGGAAGTTGTCTACACTCACTGCCTCCACTTCATGTCAGCTCTCTCCTCCGACCCCCTGCAATCTGACTTCCACCACCTTCACTCCACTGAAATTGCTCTAAGGTCACTAAAGACCTCCTTCTTGAAAAGTCCAGTGGCCTCTTCTCTATCCTAAATCTTCCTCTACCTTTCTGCTACCTTCAGGACTAAGGACCACCCCCTTCTCCCGGAAACATCATCTAACCTTGGCTTCTCTGATATCGTCCTCTCTTGGTTTTCCTCCTGTCCTTCTGACGACTCCTTCTCAGTGCGTTTTGCTGTCCCCTCCTCTGCTTCCCACTCTTCTGGTCTTCTCTCAGGGAGAAGTAAAAAAAGTGGAGCACAACAGTGGGAAAAGGGCATCAGAAAGGGCCTTGGCTTTCTAAGATTTATATGGGTTTTGGAGGGAGTGAGGAGTAGGAAAGGAGGTGGCAGAGTTTAAGAGAACTCAGAGGGACAGCAGGGCAAGCAGGAAAAAAACTCCACCTTCCTAAAACAGCCCACATATTGGGAAGTTACCTGAACTGCTGCCGTTACTACTACTTCCCGTTCTTCTTTTGGAACTGACACAATCTCACAGTTGTAAGCTAGAACACAATACTCTCCAATGACTTACGCTGTTGCTTCTGTTTTTCTTCCCCAGAAGAGATTAAGCTAGATTTTCCATGTGTGTTAGCGTGGTTAACTAGTCCCACTTCTTGTTTGCAATTAGGAATTGTACTTTTAATTCCTCACTAGGATTTCATTTACACAGAAGCAGAAGGGAAGTTTGGGACATAGAATATTAGGGAAAGAATGTCTTTAAATTCTAGGCATGAGTTTCTAATACCAGAGAAATGAAATAGCTTAAAAATCCTTGGCTCGTTAGCTTAAAATGGCCTTCCTTTGTAGATAGCGAAATCAAATGTGGTGAAGTATAAAAATAGCAAATTATCTTTACAGTTTAGTTGATGGCTTAAAATGCCTTTCGGAGTTAATAGCAATGTATTAATGTTGCAGAATATTGATCTCCACGCTCTCACTGGCTGGATACCAGAGAGGATTGCTATGCATTCAGACAATCAGACTTTCAACAAGGAGAGTTCTTTCAGAATGCTTTACCAAAGGTAAATATTTGGAATGTTCTTTCCATAATAATGGAAATAATTTTGTAATGTCTTTGGAATGAAACTCAAACTTGAAGTAGCACCAGGAACTTTGAGCAAAAAGCAACAACCCTCTCTCAAAAACATAATGTGCATAAAGATTATTCTTTCCTGTGTTTTCATGTTTGTTGTTTGCAGCTTAGTGCTGTGATTTTTATTTTTGCATTCTTATTTCACAATTTTTACAGAATTTATGCTCAAAGAAATTACTATGTAAGAGCATCTCTTTTAAGCATAAACTTTGGCTGGCATTTTTTATTTTGCATATACTGTCAACTAAATAAATTCCAGCCAAAACATTTCAACAGTGATCTTCTGAAACTGTGGTCTTAGAATGCTCTTCCCCACTTTGGAAGAATTTCTGTATTTTGTACCTGCAGCCTTACGTTCAAAACTTTTGGAAATACTCTTTGATTTTTTAGTTTAGATTTCAGTATGCCACTGGAAGGTGTCAAACTTGATAAGTCTTCGTTAAGACTCTCTAGTTCTTTGACGTCTGACCAGCAAAAAAAAGTAATGGACTTTTTTTAAACTAGTAGTAAAAATATTAGAAAATGACTAGTTCATCTCTGGCACCTTTTAATGTTAGAATTCCAGATTTTCAAATCAGTTTTAGAACTAGTACATGCAGAGCAAAGTAGTATGGGGAAACCCACTAGAAGAGTCATTGATTGTAGAGACTGTAGCTACACATGCTATTGGTGGGGTGGGGTGGGGGTGTTTCTTATACTTACCTCCCCATTGATATCTTTTTAGATTTCACAAAGGGGATGTCCTTATCACCACAGCTACTGGAGTGATGTCAGAAGAAGAAGGAGAGAAGTGGGGTTTGGTTCCTACACATGCCTATGCTGTTTTGGATATTCGAGAACATAAGGTTTTTAGTTGAAATGTCTTCCAAGAAATGTAATCCTATTGAGTGCTTACTGTTTTCCAAGCACCGTGATGTTTTTGGTACCAATGTTAGAAGGACTCTACTGGTATTTTTGCATTAGGATTCAGACATATCGTTAGCGTAGGCTTGAAAACGAGTTTTAACATCCTCCCCCTGCCAAAAATGTTAACACTGGTATTCCTGCCTGTT
This sequence comes from Tachyglossus aculeatus, assembly GCF_015852505.1. Classification (NCBI taxonomy): domain Eukaryota; kingdom Metazoa; phylum Chordata; class Mammalia; order Monotremata; family Tachyglossidae; genus Tachyglossus; species Tachyglossus aculeatus. The sequence goes on along the minus strand of NC_052067.1, from coordinate 34,089,503 downwards.
GGGGCTCTAAAGGACAAAGTAATGAGAGGGCAGGAAAACAGAAGCTACGTTGCAGCAGTGGAGTGAGGCAGCGATGTGGAAATATGCAGTCATTTGGCCAGAGCATTACAAGGATGTCAGACAGTAGGAAGATTCCAGTAGACTCGTGGATTCAAGTCCTTTTCCTCTCTACCCTTTCCCTATAATAATAATGGCTTTTAAGTGCTTACTATGTGCTAAGCACTGTTCTAAGCACTGGGGGGTATTACAAGGTAATCAGGTTGTCTCCTATGGGGCTCACAGTCTTAATCCCCATTTTACAGATGAGAGAACTGAGGCCCAGAGAAGTGAGGTGACCTGCCCAAAGTCACACGGCTGACAAGTGACGGAGCCGTAATTAGAACCCACGACCTCTGACTCCCAAGCCCGGGCTCTTTCCACTGAGCCACGCTGCTTCCCTATCCTAGGCAAGGGTGAAATGAAAACTTTCTCTTATCAGGATGACCTGGGGCTCGCCCTGCGGCCTGGGCAGGAAAACGGGAGCCCCTCAAGTCTCCGGGCCAGGCCCCGGGCAGGGCTTGCGTCCTACCGCCGGCCGGAAAGAGGTGGCTTTCCCGCGATTCCCACTCGGAAGGGAGCGGCCCCTCCGCCCCTCCCAGAACCAGGCCGGCCTTACTGCGGGAACAGATGGCACTGCCTGTGGCCAACTGGCTGCCTGGCCTACTCCAGCTTGGGGCCTGGGCTGCGGCTTTAGCGCCAAATCGGGGCCAAGTCCTGCCTCCAAGAGGGGCAGGGATTAGGAGGGGAGGAGGAGCAGGTTCACAGAGGAAAAGCTGAACCTGCACTGTTCGTATGACTGGTGCAGCGTTCTGAACAATTCGCTTACTTTCCCCTCTGATTATAGGCTCTCTCAGTGTGCAGCACACCTGACCACACATGACAGAAATGTCACAATCTCCGTATGTGAAAATCCCTCTTTAGCCAGCTAACTTTAGGAAGTGCCCCAGTTTGGCACTGAAGGGTCAAATTGGTACCAACAGGTATTTTTCCTTAAGACTGCATTCTCGCGGCTGCCTCCCGCTTGACCAGAAATCTGTCCAGTCGGCAGCCCTGCACCCTCATCCTCACCCTGTTCCCAGGCTGCCTGACCTCTAGGGATTTCCCTGTGAACCGTTCCCTTCTGAGCCCCAGGAAGAAACAGGAACGAACCCGGAGGAGGTAAAACCCAAAATGCAGGAAGATGTAGTGAAGTCAGGGTTCCTAGGTCAGTCTAGGAGGCAGAACTGGAGATTGTTTGGTCCCCAAACTGCAAAATGCCTTCCTACCTAACGCGGGGCTGGCCCGGAGCGTGGTTTGCCCTCAGCAGACCAAAGCCAAAATAGTCTCCAAGAAAGTGTTCTTCAAAAGATGCGTGTATGAACGTGGCCATAGATTGCTCAGACCGTCCAAATATTGTGCACTGTGCTCAGGTGTTTGCCCCTTCTGCTTTCTTCCATTTACCCTCAGACCGATCAGGTAAGTTCAATGGGAAGATAGAGACGTGACGAAGGATTGGCATGAATAATAGGAACGAATCCCCGCTTTGTGCCAATTTCCCACGTACTAAAAGCCATCTAATTTGGCAGACTGGAACTGCCTACCTGAGTACTTGGGCTAAAAATTTTAAAGTGGAGAAATGAGTCAGTTTCCAAATGCTATTTCCATCATGAAAAGAGAAGTAATTGTTGAGGAATTAGTTTAAAAACCCACAAAAACCCTGAAAAATATCTTAATATTACCCTAAAAATTGAATTTAATATAACTTTCCTTTACTGTCTATGTAGGGGCACCGATTTATCCAGTTGAAAAACCCCTGGAGCCACTTACGTTGGAAAGGACGATACAGTGAGAATGATGTGAGAAACTGGACCCCAGAGCTACAGAAATTTTTAAATTTTGATCCCAGAACAGCCCAGAAAATAGACAACGGTAAGCGGGTTGCCATTGGGAACTTACAGATTGATGCTTTAATGACTTGAAATGTAATAGATTAATTGGAATGGCTCGATCAATCATGGCATTGAGCGCTTACTCTGTAGCAGAGCACTGTACTAAGACCTTTAGGGAAGTACAAAAGAGTTAGTGGACAGGATCCCTGTCCACAAGGAGCTTAAAGACTCGACAGGGAGACAGACATTAAAATCAGCTATTGATAGGGGAAATGGCAGAGGGTGAGGATATGTCCATAAGTGCTGTGGAGCTGAGGGTCGGGGGAATATTGAGTGGTAGCGCAGAGAGGGTAGAGGGTAAGGGAAGTGAAGACTTGACTGGGGAAGGCCTCTTTTAGGAGATGTGATTTTTAGGATGACTTTAAATGTGGGGCGAGTGATGGTCTTTCAGATATGAAGCGGGAGGGAGATCCAGGCCAGAGGGAGGAGGAGGAGGAGGAGGAGGAGGGCAAGGGGTTGGTGGCAGAGACTGTAGATTGTAAGTTTGTAATGGGCAGGGTACGTGTCTGCTAACTCAGTGGTACTGTACTCTCCCGAGTGCTTAGTATAGTTTTCGGCACACATTGAGCACTCCAGACATGAAATCACCATCATCAGCGTGGAGGTGCAGAGAGTAGGTTGGGTTGCATTAGTGAGCAATATGTCTTAAAAGTAAATCATCATAAAATGTTAATTTGCAGGAATTTTCTGGATCGCGTGGGAGGACCTGTGTCAATATTTTGATGTGATTTACCTGAGCTGGAACCCAAATCTCTTCAGAGAGTCCACTTGTATTCACAGGTTTGTCCTAAAAAGGCCGTGAAAATTTGACCCGCTCAGTCTAGCCCCGAGGTATTCTCCGCTTCTGTGAATTTTTTAAATATGAGGTGGTATTTTAGGGAAAAGAGACCTCTTCTCTCTCCGTCCCTACTGCTGTTCCATTCGGCGTGGGTTTCTATAGGTCGTTTTTGTCCTGTAGAACAGTTTTGCACATATGGTCCCATTATGTATTGAGTGCTTTAGGAAATAAGATAAGCGTCTTGTCTCTCTCTCTCTTTTTTTTTAATGTTATTGTCTAGTACATGGGATGCCAAACACGGCCCAGTGAAAGATGCATATAGTCTGGCAAATAATCCCCAGTATAAATTGGAGGTCCAGTGTCCCCAAGGTGGAGCTGCAGTGTGGGTCCTGCTTAGTAGACATATTATTGACAAGGTATTATGGACTGGGGGTTTTGGGGGGTTTTGGGGGGGGTTTTTTGAAGGGGGTGGGGGCACCAATTCACAGCTAACAATATTCTATCATGACCTTTAATTGGGTGTCTTTGACGAATATTAAAGTTAGCACTTTAAGCAAAAACGAACTAGAATGATTAATGAGGAAAGCTTTCGGCCAAGCGAAGGATTTCTCTGGACCGGTGAGGCAAGCACAGTTTGAATATTGATTGAATAATAGCTTGAATAATTTGAAGAAATCAGCACTTTTATCAAAGGCAGTTAGTTTTTGATTTAACAGTGCCCTGACGTTCAGACTTAGAGGGAAAAATATGTGGAATTATGTTAGTATAAAGCTTTCATGATACCATTTTATACATGATTTTAGCTTTATATATTGAGATACAGTGAAGGAGGGGTCAGCAACCCCGACATTGATTGTCGGGGCCACCTGAATTGCTCACCTTTTCCAGGACTCTAGTTTTGGGGAGCAGATATATCCCTGAAAGTGTTCTGCCTGCCTGTCGTGAGTATAACACTCTTGTGGTTTAGGGCGCACTGCCCACCCCCGATTTCTAGCTGTGGAGCTGAAACCGTTGGTTTCACCCCTGCCGCTGATTGAGCTGGGCTTCCTGCTTCACTCATTCCGGCTTTCCAAGTGAGCCGACCTTCGAGCTTGCCCACTTTCTGAAGTCTCATCCGAACCGCTCCTCCCGGTTCCACTAAAATCCCACCCCCGCCCCGATATCAAAATGAATAATCAGCCCTTAGGAATATACAGCTAGTTCTCTTCTAATGTAATCCATTCTCCCCCCCGGGTGAAGTGCACTGTTCATAGGTAAAATAGCATTGTCTTTTTCAAAAATGCTGTGTGATTAGATTTCATAGGGATTATCAGATCTGGCGTGGGTACTTTAAAATATTCATTTAAAAATGATGGTTTATGTTTTCAGGATGACTTTGCGAACAATCGGGAATTCATCACCATGGTTGTCTACAAGAGTGATGGGAAAAAGATTTACTACCCAGGTAGGTGTATGCCATCAAAAAAAAAATTCTGTGTTATCTCTGTATTTTCAAGTGAAAAATATTGACTTAATAATTGTGGTATTTATTAATCAATCAATCGTATTGAGCGCTTACTGTGTGCAGAGCACTGTACTAAGCGCTTGGGAAGTACAAGTTGGCAACATATAGAGACAGTCCCTCCCCAACAGTGGGCTCACAGTCTAGAAGATTATTATTATTATTATTATTATTTATTATTATTATTATTATAAGCACTTACTATGTGCCAGGCACTGTACTAAGTGCTGGGGGAGATACAAGATCATCAGGTTGGACACAGGCCCTGTCCCGCATGGGGCTCACAGTTTTAATCCCCGTTTTACAGATGAGGAAACTGAGGCACAGAGAAGTGAAATGATTTGCCCAAGGTCACACAGCAGAAAAGTGGCAGAGGCAGGATTAGAACCCAGACCTCCAACTCCCAGGCCTGTGCTCTTTCCACTAGGCCTTGCTGCTTCCCACAGAGGGGAAGAATGGTCGGGGGTAATAAAGTAATCCATACCAGATAACAGCTTAATAAGTACGGCCCTAATATTCCTCACTTCTTGGCCAACAGTAAGTCTTTTATTATTAGTAGTAATAATAATAATAATCATGGCATTTGTTAAGCACTTACTATGTGCCAAGCACAGTTTTAAGCACTAGAGTTAGATATAAGGTAATCAGGTTGTCCCATGTGGGGCTCACAGTCTTAATCCCCATTTTACAGATGAGGAAATTGAGGCACGGAAAAGTGAAGTGACTTGCCCAAAGTCACACAGCAGACGAGTGGCAGAGCAGGGATTAGAACCCATGACCTCAGACTCCCAAGCCCGGGCTCTTGCCACTAAATCACGTTGCTTTTCTTTTAGTGATTCAGGCCCTTGTCTTTCCAACAGCATCTGTCTGTTTAACATGTCAGTGAGCAGTTGTACCCAAGACTGACTGCATGAAGTTTAGTTTGTTAGTATAAAAGCCAGAATTTCTGTATTTAAGTGTTAAATAATTTACTCTGCTTTCCTCACACTTCTGCGAAGGAGGAGAAAACAGAAAAATAAATGTAGAGAAGCAGCGTGGCTCAGTGGAAAGAGCATGGGCTTTGGAGTCAGAGGTCATGGGGTCTAATACCGGCTCCGCCAATTGTCAGCTGTGTGACTTTGGGCAAGTCACTTCACTTCTCTGGGCCTCAGCTGCCTCATCTGTAAAAGGGGGATTAAGACTGTGAGCCCCACGTGGGACAACCTGATCACCTTGTAACCTCCCCAGCGCTTAGAACAGTGCTTTGCACATCATAAGCGGTTAATACATGCCATCATCATTATTATTACTACAGGTTTTTGTAATGGAAGTGAATTACTCTGAAAAGATCTCACGCAATTGTGATTGAGTGAGGCTTCTTTTTCCAGATTTTTACCTAGCGCAGAGCTAAAGGACAATTTGACTTAACCAAATATAACAAGTGAGGGTAAGGGCAAGGGCCTCAAGGGACTGGGGGTGGTCCCTTTCACTACGAATGGCCCTCCCTGTCGCATAGTAGTTCCGACCCAGGAGGGATGGGGCTGGTCTAGGTGGCCACTTGGACTCCGATTTGATTTAAGTCACTTTCCCTGGAACAGATAGAACCGCTAGTTCCACAACCCTTCAGTTTCAGTATAGCCGAACGGAAGAACCAAACTGAGCTGCTCAAGTCCGGGCATCTAATTTAAGTCACTTTCCCTGGGACAGAAGAACCAAACCGAGCTGCTCACGTCCAAGCATCTAATTTCCTTCCTTACCTGCGCATTTCTGAAAAAATGAGCACTAACCCTTTGAAGTCATGATCCAGAAGATCATATCTACTACCACTAGTGTATTGAACTCTCCCAAGCACTTAGCATAGTGCTCTGCACACAGTAAGCCCTCGGTAGATAGCATCGATTGTTTGATTACCTCTCTGTAAACACATCTGTTTCCTTCCAGCGGACCCTTCTCCATATATTGATGGCATTCGGATCAACAGCCCCCACTACCTGACCAAGATAAAACTAACCACTCCAGGGACTCATACGTTTACCTTAGTGGTGTCTCAGTATGAGAAACAGAATACCATCCACTACACCGTCAGGGTAAGTACCATCGAAAACTGTGCTGAACTGCTAAAGCAGAAAGAGCAGGTGCAAAAGAAAGGAGCTCTAGCTTGGAAACCTTTCTTTGCCCAGGTTAGGGATCTTAATAATAATAGTAATGATGGCATTTATTAAGCGCTTGCTATGTGCAAAGCACTGTCCTAAGCGCTGGGGAGGTTACAAGGAGATCAGGTTGTCCCACGGGGGGGCTCACAGTCTTCATCCCCATTTTACAGATGAGGGAACTGAGGCACAGAGAAATGACTAGACCAAAGTCACACAGCTGACAGTTGGTGGAGCTGGGATTTGAACCCATGACCTTTGACTCCATTCATTCAATCATATTTATTGAACGCAGAGCACTGTACTAAGCGCTTGGGAAGTACAAGTTGGCAACATATAGAGATGGTCCCTACCCAAGCCCGGGCTCTTTCCACTGAGCCACGCTGCTGCTCTAATTTTTCATTTACTCATTGTACATGAGCCTCCTCCCTACCTTTCCCTCGTCCTTTCTTTTTCACTCACCCATCATCTACTCAGACTTTGGCCTAATCTCTAGATTTCAGAAACACGCTAACTCACACTTCCACAGCCCATGGTTGCACTCACGTCCCACAGACATGTATGATGTATGCAGGCGTAAGTTCGTCGTGGGCAGGGAAGGTGTGGTGTATGAACTGTTCTATTGTGCTTTCCCAAGTGATCAGCAAATACGATTGATTGAAACACGCACGTTGTATGAGCACTTTGGTCACAAACACCTGTACTCAACTGCTCTGGTCTTGTTTGGGGGGGTCCAGCGGAGCGGACGGTGAAGTGAGGTACTCTGCCAACTCTTCCTTGGGGTTGGCCTTCTGATCTTGCTGTAATAAGTAGTGAGATTCTCTCAGACCTTCACAAAAACAGCATCTTCAACCTGTGGAACAACTCTACTAACCTGGTAGCCAATTGTGGAGCTCCAGAGACCATAATGTTTGAGACTAGATCTATGAATATGGTTCTAATACGGCCGTGACTTTATTGGGAGTTTCACTTGGAATGTAAGTTTGGGAAATGGGCTCCAATTAGTAATCATGCATTCACTCATGGCAGAGGAATTAAAAAAAAAGTCTTCAGAAGGTTGGCTCTTTGATATTGAAGAATTTCAATCAAAAGGTTTATCATCATCATCATCATCAATCGTATTTATTGAGCGCTTACTATGTGCAGAGCACTGTACTAAGCGCTTGGGAAGTACAAATTGGCAACATATAGAGACAGTCCCTACCCAACATGGGCTCACAGTCTAAAAGGGGGAGACAGAGAACAAAACCAAACATACTAACAAAATAAAATAAATAGAATCAATGAAGTGATTAAGTTTCTTATATCTCTCTCCATTTTGTCTTAAACCTAGGTGTATTCAGCATGTAAATTCACTTTCTCAAAGATCCCGACACCATATACCCTATCAAAACGGGTAAGGAAATGATTTTTCTGGAGCAGCGTTTAATAATCTCTGTCAGTTACCTAATGGGTAGTGTAGTATTTGTGTCTTCATTTTTCCTCTTCAAGCTCACCCTTCTAGAAGAATGTATTTCTTTGAGAGACTATTTAATGTTGGACTTTGGTGTTTGTTTCCCAGGTTTTATCAGTTAAAATTTTAAAAGTCTGTTCTTCTCTTAGGTCAATGGACGGTGGAAAGGCCAGAGTGCTGGAGGATGTGGGAATTTCAGAGATTCACATAAAAACAATCCCATTTATCAGTTCCAGTTGGAGAAGACTGGGCCGTTATTAATTGAACTAAGAGGGCCAAGGTTTGTGGAGAGTGACTTGCTGTGTGTTACCTAATAGGAGTACAAATGAAATTAAGTATCATCATCATCAATGGTATTAATGGTATTTATTGAGCACTTACTATGTGCTAAGCACCGAGGAGAGTACAGCGAGCTTACAGTCTAGAAGAGAGGCAGACATTAGATTTGTTTTAAGTAGGTTACTGTCTTTTGACTTGAAATAACTTGAATTTTTTTTTCTTTGGTTGAAAATTAAGCAGTACTGCAGAATTTGGCCAGGGAAAGTTGCTTTGCATTACTTACATTAAACTGCTTCTACTTTGAGTATGTGTTCAATCAATCGTATTGATTGAGCACTTACTCTGTGCAGAGCACTGTACTGAACGCTTGGGAAGTACAAGTTGGCAACATATAGAGACAGTCCCTACCCAACGGTGGGCTCACAGCCTAGAAGGGGGAGACAGAGAACAAAACAAAATGTATTAATAAAATAGATATGTATTAATAGATACGTGTTAAGACAAGTCACCTTGAACAAGGTGAATTAGTCTGAGCAACAGTTTTCCCAAGTTATTAAATGGAATTTTTATTTGTTTTATCCCTAATCAAAGCTAGATCTTCAAAATCAGACTGTTAAAATAATTTTAGTTAATCCACAAACCAAATTCCTATCCAAATAAGGGGTTTAAGCTTTCAAAATATTAAAATCAGGTTATAACTTAGCCCTTTCTAAAATGGAATTTGAATAATGAGGGGAAAAAAGTATTTTTATTTGCTGTCTCAGAGTATGCTTGTACAGTAACTGGTTTTACTTGTAATTATTGCCCGGTCCCCATGTGAGGATGTGTGGTAATGACTTTCCTTCTTAATTGTAGGCAGTACAGTGTTGGATTTGAACTTGTCGCAGTCTCCGTGGTAGGGGATCCTGGCTCCTTTGGCTTCCAGAAGAAGAACAGTGGTGATTTTAGGTAATGTTCTCCATTTGAATTAATTTATATTTCTTTGGCTGTGATACTACAGTCTCACTCCTGTGCTTGTGGTTTTTTGTTTGTTTTTTTTTTAATCTCAGGTGTGGCTTTTGTTACCTGGAAGTGGAAAATGTACCTGCTGGGGTTTATAATGTCATTCCTAGCACTTTTCTGCCTCAACAAGAAGGTCCTTTCTTCTTGGACTTTAATAGCGTCACCCCTATCAAGGCAACACAGCTTCAGTGAATTGGGAACCCTAGGCACTGGAACTGACTCCCCCATTCCGACTTCGCCAAAAAGCAAGTGAAGCCACAGAATCTCAAAGGCCGAATTCATAAAGAAATTGAACTGAATCGTTCTTCAGGGCTTGGACCACTGCTTACGAAACGACTCATGTCTCCATGTCTGAAATCCACTGCAGCAATTTATTTGACAGGTTTTTGTTGCTCAGGTATTATCAGGGATAGAAACTGCTAATGAATGTTTTAAGAGATAATAATAATAATAATGGGGGCATTTATTCAACGCTTGCTATGTGCCAAGCACTGTTCTAAGCGCTGGGGAGGTTACAAGGTGATCAGGTGGTCCCACGGGGGGGCTCACAGTCCTAACCCCCATTTTACAGATGAGGGAACTGAGATGCTAGTAAACCTGAAGATGCACAAGAGTGCTTTAAATGATTGGCTTACTAAATCATGTAAATAGAACTGGACACTTTGCAGTTCATCTCTTAAATCATATTTAGCATTGATGCTCTCAATTTAGTTTTTTACAGTATTTTCTATTTACTTTGTTTTTATGCTCGTCATGGGAAATACGGCACCTTGAAGTAGGGATATGACTATTTTGCTTTCAGATTCAGTGACCAAGTCACTAATGCCATGGCTGAAATCTCAGTTATTTACACAAGAGTCACTTTGGTATCATCAGTAAAACTTCTTAGCTTCTTAATTTGAATAAAAGAGTTCATACCCATCACTGAATCTTTTTAAAGCTGCATGGAGTAAACCAATGCTGGCAATTAGCTTCCTTTTTAATTCTAGGCGGTTTTGTGTAATGTTTGGATTTATGGCAGTCTTGGGGTGGTTGGAGAATCCTGCCCGACTGTCTTTCACAAAAAAAAGTCATCTTTCTCAAGGAGAAAACACTAAAATTACCTCAACGAGGTGCTAACGCTTACCGTAACCAGCGCTCCAAGGCTCTCAAACTCTTTTTTCCTAAGATTTTTTAAATTGTGGCAAATGTCCTTTAATAACTTGTTTTTACAATCAGGAAATGAACCATCTTTGCATTTGTGGGGGGCTACTGGATAGAACACGGGTCTGGGATTTAGAGAACCTGGATTCTAATCCCTGCTCTTCCATTTGTCTCCTTTGTGATTTTTGGGCCGGTCACTTCCCTTCTCTTGGTCTCAGTTACCTCATCTGTTAAATGGGGATTAAGACTGTGACCCCCGTTTGAAACAGGGATTATGTCCAACTTTGTATCTACCCCGGAATTTAATACGTAGAGTGTCCGGCCCAAAAGCACTTAACGAATAACACGAAAAAAGACACTACTATGTACAGGTTTTGAAAAGTCTAAATTCCTCTTTTAGGATACCAGTGTTCAAATGCATTTTAAACAGGTGAGCTGAGGTAATGGCCACATACTACTGGCCCATCTATCTACTAGTCCAAGATTCCTGGAAAACACTCAACAGGTAAAGTAAAAAGTTCCACCCTCTCCTCCAATGATTTTAGCAACTGGGATCTTATAGTTTTAAACAGGGTCAAAAAGGTTCCTGCGCCTCAGTTTCCAAGTTTAGGATCTGTTCAATGTGACAAACTCTCAAGATAAAGCCTCCAGCTTTTTGTTTTAGCAGAACTGCACCATCTACTAAATAATTTAAAATCAAACCCCCAATTACTGGTCTGAATCTTCTTTACCTTATTTATCGAATTAAGAAAGGCAAAGAGAAAATTATCAGAATGACAGTGACCAACATTTGGTTTTAAAAAAAAAAGGTATAAAGACTGACAGGTGTATGTAGCAAGGCAAAAAACACTTCAAGGTATTCTTGACTACAATTCAATTACTACATAATTAGTGACAGACATCTGCTACCGCAAGCTATTGAGTTCACTTATTTAATCTTGTATTTTTTCAGATTAAGCAGCTGCTTTAAGTAGGTTATGATATAAGAGCATGTGCATTGAATCATCTCTGGAAGACCATCTAAGGACAGGAATTAAACCTGGATCCTTTGACTCATTTCTGAGAGGATCAGAACACTAACCGGTTAGTAATGAACAATTTAGTTTCAGAAAGATGGGGAGGAATATCAGTCCAGTCTAGTGAAAGATGTGGGTTAAAGCTCCTCTACCTATTACTGAGCCCCAGATGGGAACGAACTGTCTCTGGTTATCATCTCTTGTCCAACCACAGGGCTTGGCACAGAGTAAGTGCTGCTTAAAAAGCATAGTTATTGCGTTCTTGAAGACACCCATTGGCGGAGAAACATTCCATTATATCCAAAACAATCATAATAGCGGTATTCGTTAAGCACTTACTCTGTGCCAAGCACTGTGGCCGGATTGGCTGTATTTAAAAGTGAAAGGTGAGGGCTGCAGCCCCGACCTCCTCCCACCTGGTTTAAATTCCAAACCCAAGGCATTTTAAATCCCAGAAGAAGTTCCCTCGCCCACGAAGACAATTCTAATCCTGGCCTCTGTCTAGTACAATACAAAGACAACGCAAATCAAGGTTATTTGAAACTAAGAACGCAGTAGAACTAACAACTGAAGGTGGGGTGAGCCCTGACTGAGTTTTACAGACAAGAATTTTCGTACTCTCCCAAATGCTTTTCTTAGCGTGGGGCTCAGTTCCAGTGTTACGTGGCCAGGTCCAAATATTTCACAGTGCACATGCTGTGAAAGGAAGTGGTTTTAGGGATGGAAGGTAACCCTTCGCAGTAATCACCCGTTAATTCCCTTGACCCTCACTGTCCTTAGCTTATTCGGCTAGCACGGGCGCACAAGCATAATATATGATTGCTTTGAAGTTTCAGATCATTACTGTGTTAGAATTTAAGGCCTTCAGTGAAAACTAAAACAGAGACAGAATACAAAGTCTAAAAAACGCTTACCCCGGTGGTAAACCTGCTTCCTGGAAAGCCAGCTTGGTCAGCGGGTGTTGCAAAGATGAGGTCGCACGTTTCCATTTGAGGTCACAGAAAGCCAACCACTGTCTTCAGATTTCTCTTTATTACACTCAAGGTTTTAAGACAAGCACAAAATAACTTTGAAATGAGGATTCTGCATCAGTCAGAATAAAAATAAGGAAAAACCAAGTTTTACTAAGCATGAAGAGTTTCACCATTACACCTAGCTATTAGATTACAGAAGCTGTGGCAAGGACGAAAACACAAGACTGCAAAACGTGAAATCCGTTGGGGGCGGAGGGGGGGGACGGTGTAAAATGCTAAATTCCCAAACTAACAGAAATGCAGCAGTACAGTGCCTTAAGAATCAGTAACCACCAGAACTTTTAAAAGCAGCCCTACAATCACAACTATTAGCAGCACTAACAGACAGACGCCACTGCTTCTATCTAATAGCCTTTGCCAACACACGCCTACTTTCTTCTACTTGCAATGGGACGGTTTCTCTAAGGCTTGGCTAGGGCAGCCTAACCCTTAAATAGTTTTGTAAAAATAAGATACGAACCTATGGAGAAAACGAACACCGGTCAGTCTAGTTACCACAAAGGCAAAATTGTCTTGCACATGCATGACGTGAATCCTGCCCACCCTCCCCGCCGACCCCCCAGCTTCTTAATCCTCCCCTGAGGAGTCCCCCGTTAGCTAACTCGTTCCCTCCCACCCTTTGCCCCCACCTGCCCCCTCTTCCCTCCCAAAGTGCTGAACAAGTTCTTTAGAAAATATCTAAAAAGCTTCTGGGTGGGAGGCTCATTTTGAGCACTTTCCTACCCCGTAGCCCCCACGGGTGCCAACAACACCTTGGAGGGGAGCCCCAGTCTCTCACCCTCCCCCGAGAGGACTCGAAAGCCTCGTCTCCTAGACCCACACGCATGCAACGCCTGCCTCCTTGTAGAGATCGAGAACGAATGCCAGTGGTTTTACAAGTTACCGGACGGTTTAAGTGCTTTCGATGATTTTTTCCTGCTGTGAAAGACCACTCCATTCGGACCCACACCGAGTAAGGAGACTACGGCTCCGACTGTGAAAAGAAGGTGGGGAGAGGACGGGGAAAAGTGAATTGCTCATTACAAAAGTCTGGCTTGGCATTCAAACCCCTTACATCACCGCTGGCTCAGGCTATTTCCCAGGAACTAGTTATTGCTTCTGCCAGGCCATCACAGATGGTGGTTATTTTACACGGACTGTGGAGCTCGAGCACAGCCTGTCACCTGACAGCTCTTCTGCTCTAAACCCAATAACCCAAGAGAATTTACCGAGAAGAAAACAAAAGTCTTCATGAAGCCTTCCCGGTCACTGAAACTTCATTAGTGCAGTTTAGAGTAAACGCTTAAAGATTTGGCATCTGTTAAATGATTATTGGCACACCGTTCTCCACTCGGTTCGAGTTCCCCGTATGAATACACGTAGCTCCCCGCCGGCCAAAGGGAGGGCTCCTGGACGGGTCAGCCGATCTGCACCGTTTTTCTGTCTGCGGAGATCCCACTTTTCCCCTTCATGCACTGGAGCGCGAGCTGCTTCATCCTGTTATCCAAGGTCAGGCCTTCCGTGCCACCGCTGCCGGTACTCCCCCTGCCCCGGCCCCGGCCCCTGCCGCTGTTGTTGTTGGCTTTATCACTCGGCTTATTCTCTGCCCCCTCGGCCCTATCACCTGCGGGGACCAAATGAAACAGTTAAGGGTGGAAATGCATGACAATAATTAGGATTTTTGGGGTATTTAAGCATTTACTCGGTGTAACGAGCACCGTACCAGGGGACAGTTTCGCCTATCCTCTCTATGTGGATGATTCCCAAATCTAGTTCTCCAATCCTGACCTCTCTCCTTCCCTGCAATCTTGGAATTCCTCCTGCTTTCAGGACATCTCTACTTGTGTGTCCCACTTTTACCTCGAACTGAACATGTCCAAAACCAAACTCTTCCCAATCACTGTAGACAGCACCCCTATCCTCCCTGTCTCCAAAGTCTGTATCCTTGAGAAGCAGCATGGCCACAACTTGTACTTCCCAAGCACTCAGTACAGTGCTCTGCACACAGTAAGCGCTTAATACGATTGAATGAATGAATGGGAGAGTCAGGTCGGACGCAGTTATGGGACTCGCCGTCTAAGTAGGAGGGAGAACGTTTTACCGATAAGGAAACTGAGGCACAGAGAAGTTAAGTGGCTTGCCCGAGGTTACACAGAAGGAAGGCTGGGCCACGCTGCTGCAAAAAGAGTTTGTCCCACCATTTTAGGATCTCGCCGACATGAAATCGAGGGATTCAGAACCCTAGAAAAGACGAATCTACCTACATTTCCAGTCTACTGCTGCTACTCTGGGAGAGCGTTTCCCCACTTTAAGTGTAAGGCTTGCTCGGCTATCCTCTTGGTGGCCCACAGAAGAAATGTACTGAAGGTGAAACTGCTGGATGAGAGAGAGAGAGAGACAGAGCCCTTGCCTTAGATCATCATCCCAAGTCCGCCACGTCACCGGGATGAAGGGCGATGTGGATTGCTCAGCCCCTGAGCTACCCCGACTTTCTGTTAATTCACCGGGAGTCAGGAAGCCCGGAAGTAAAAATGGGTGTTTACAGGCTCCAGCCATTGTTATCGAGATGAACAGTCTCCCGCTGGCCAGATCGAGAGTCCCACGAGGGATCCGAGTTAGCTTCGGGGGAGGCTATGGAGAGCTTTAACTCCGTCTAATCAATCAATCAATCATATTTATTGAGCGCTTACTATGTGCAGAGCACTGTACTAAGCGCTTGGGAAGTACAAATTGGCGACATATAGAGACAGTCCCTACCCAACATTGGGCTCACAGTCTAAAAACGGGAGACAAGTTTTAGTAGGTCTAGTAGGTTTTAGGTTCAGTGACCTCTCCGGGTGCTTCCCACACCTAGGATTTCCACAGCAGATTGAGAAGCAGCGTGGCTCAATGGAAAGAGCCCGGGCTTTGGAGTCAGAGGTCATGGGTTCGAATCCCAGCTCCGCCACATGTCTGCTCTGTGATCTTGGGCAAGTTCCTTCACTTCTCTGAGCCTCAGTTCCCTCATCTGTAAAATGGGGATGAAGACTGTGAGCCCCACGTGTGACAACCTGATCACCTTGTATCCCTCCTAGCGCTTAGAACAGTGCTTTGCACATAGTAAGCGCTTAACAAATGCCATCATTATTATTATTACAGCAGCCCAAACAGGCAGCGCTCCAGACTTTTACACCCCTTTTTCTTTGGACGCCCCTCTCCCTCCTCCCACCCCCAAGCAAAACAGCGCTGCTAAGGGAAAAATCGATGCTGCCCGACTCGCCAGCAAAGCTGAACCACACCCCCGGCTTACCTCTTTCCACTTCGCATTCAGGGGAAGAGGCCCCGCTGCACTCGCTGCGAGGCCCCAGCACGGGGAACGTTATTCCAAAATCCGACAAAGACACGGGGCTGGGCAGATCGAGGCTGCCAGGCCGTGGAGCCGGCGGGTGCTGCCCGGGCATCTCGTAGGGGCTCGTGTGGCCGGAGCTGAAGCTGGACACAGACTGGGTTTCGGAGTCATCTTCGGACACGAAGCTGCTGCAGTTGTCGTCTTCGAACGCTTCCGAAGCCACTGGGGCACAAGGGACAAAACCGCTCAAGCCGGGTCTGCCGGACACCGAGGCAGCCGCCCCCGACCCTGTGGTGTACGGGTGGCCCGGGGACTCGGGTGAGTCAGCCACACTTCTACACCCAGAAAACCAGTCGTTTTTGATAAGTTTACAATCACAGAACCCTTAAAAAATCCACCTGAAGGAGGAAATCATGCCATATCCCTCTACTGCCAGAGTTCACTGAGAAGTGGTAGAGGGGATTTGTGGACACAGATTTTCCAAAGACTTAAAAAAAAATGAGTAAACCCCTTGGGAGATGTGCTCTCTGTTATCCTGGGTAGGATACAAAGGACAGTTACACGATCACTTTTCAAGATGGAGATGTATAAATAGTAAGCGGGGGTGGGCCGGCCCCCAAAGGATCAGTGTTAGGTAGGGCCTGCTGTCATCATCTTAAACGACCTGGAAGGTGGCGCGTGCGGCAAAATCTCCAAGTCCGCAAGTGACATAAAGCTGATCCAGGTGAGAAATGCTATGGAGATCAATCCTAGGATCATCCCAAGCGCTTAGTACAGTGCTCTGCACATAGTAAGCGCTCAATAAATACGATTGATGATGATGATGATGATCTACCTCAAAGTTGAACGGGTGGGACGAAAAGAGGTAGGTGAGCTGGAGAAGGCTCAAGGTAATACACCTAAACAATAATTATTATTATTATAAAAATGATGATGGCATTTGTTAAGCACTTACTGTGTGCCAAGCACTGTTCTAAGCACTGGGGTAGATACAAGGTAATCAGGTTGTCCCATATGGGGCTCACAGTCTTCATCCCCATTTTACAGATGAGGTAACCGAGGCCCAGAGAAGTGAAGTGACTTGCCCAAAGTCACACAGCTGACAAACGGCAGAGCCGGGATTAGAACCCATGACCTCTGACTCTCAAGCCCGGGCTCTTGCCACTAAGCCGAGCTGCCCCTCGAAAAGTAAACCTAAACCTAAATAATCCACATTACAATGAGCTCTAATTAACCCTCACATCGTAAAGGGACTTCAAAATCCCTACTAGACATTTAAAAGAACTACTGTTCTTTTAATTCACTGGTCCAAGGTGCAGCCACGGCCAAACAGGCCACTTGAGTATAAGGGATATCAAGGGGAATAGGGACAGAAAATAAAAGGGGTGGATTGTTTTGTCACTGCCTAAAATCGCAACATCTGGAGCAGGAATATTGCACACATTCTGGTCACCGCACCTCAGAAAGAACCCGACAGGTTTCTAGGGGATCAAAGAAAAGAAATCAAGGTGATCGGGGAAATGGATGAGAAGAGATCGAGAGCCAAGGTGGTTAGATTGAATTACATAAAATCACGAGTGGTGTGCGACAGGGGCTAACGCAACTTATTTCTTGCCAAAACACAAAACAAAACAGAGCAGAACAAGGACATCCACTGAAGTCGGAGGATGGCAGCTTCAAAAAAGACAAAAAGAAGCGTGCCTCTTTCACACAGCAGGTGGTGAGTATATGGCATTTGTGAGCACCAGAAGTTGCGTAGGCGGAAGACACCAGTTGGTTATAAGAGGGAGGCAGATATAGAAAAAACAAAAGTTGGGGCTATTAGGTGGAAAATCCCCTATAATTAGGACACACATCAAGGACAGCCTCCTTCCCCAACTGTTCCGGTTCCAGGAACGGCCTTTCCAATTTTTATACGCTGCTCTACGGAACTGCGTTTTCACCTTTCAGGCCTTTGTCTTGGATGGACAGACCGAGGTGTTCTTTTTCTGCCCTTTTAAGAGGAATGAAACATGACTAAAGGCCGCCCTCCCCTGCAGCATCAAGTCCAAACCATGAAACAGTATCCCAAAGTTGAAAGGCAAGAGCAACCTGATGGTCTGGGAGGTGACGTGTTGAAGTCCTCCCGGGCTTTTATCTCTCTCTCAGCAATCAGAAAGCATGAGCCGGGGGAAGGGAGAGGTCCCCTTTTCTCTTGCATGGTTTGAGGTTCAAAATCCTCACAAAGTCTTGGTCACCCCACAACGAAACAAAGCCGCACTCTATCCAGACCCCAAAGGAAGTCACTGAAGCAACTCTGCCCTCTGCAATCAACTGTGGGCTAACCGGGTCATCTGGATCTCAGGCCAGTTTGTTCTCTTCCTCCCCGCTCCCTACCCGGAATACTCTGGGAGATCATTTCCCCTCTGTCAGTATTTAGTTGGAATAAATAATATTCCTTGGGAGTTGGGTCATGACCTTGATCTTATCTCCTAAACAAAGCTCCGTGCCAACTTAAAATAGCATCGGAGGAAAAAGCAAGCCAATTCTAAAAAGAATGCCCTGCAAAGAGACAAGCCACGGGGCATCCAGGTCTTTTCCCTGCTTCCCACATGACCCCAAGTCCTGTCTTATCATTCATACACATGAAGAGCCCAGAGCTCGACCTGACAAGGGGCAGGAAACTGGGAGCTGAATGTCACTTGGCCACTCTCTTAGGAATGTCCTGTGGGTCTGTATCCCATTTAGCCTGGACCTCCCCCAGGGAGTCCGCACCCAAAAGCAGAGGTCGTAGAGCCAAGGCCACCGGTTGTTCCGGGGATCCTGGGGAGACTGGGGTAGGCTTTGGGGCTTGGATCTGCGCTCAGGATCCACAAAAGTGACCTAGACCTCTGGGGAAACCCCAGAAGGAATTTCTTTCTAGGATGGTCCTAGTCTGGGTAGGTTCTGAGGCTGTTCTACATTATGGGAGCCAGCTCCACGAGGATAACGAGGGGTTCGGGAGGATAATAACAATAATAATAATGATGGCATTTGCTAAGCACTTACTATGTGCCAAGCACTGTTCTAAGCGCTGGGGGCGGGGGATACAAGGTAATCGGGTTGTCCCACACTGGGCTCACAGTCTTAATCCCCATTTACAGGTGAGGGAACTGAGGCCCAGGGAAGTTAAGTGACTTGTAGACCAGCTCCGTGACTGCAGGGTAGGAAATGGGGAACGTGTGCTATCTGTTTTTTGCCCCATTAGGCAGGTGGGTAGCTTCACAGCGTCATCTTCAAACCGTCGCCCCCATGCCCCCCAGATGATCCAAACTGATGAGAATTACTGTCAACGACAGCAGGGCCCCACTGCTGCACACCCCACCTTCATTCTCTCAGACACCGAAAATGAGCCCCATTACCGGGGCTCCACGGGACTGCAGCCAGCGAGGGATCTCCCGCCTACTCGGAGGTCTCCATTGGGTGGATGGGAGCCAAAATAAATGCCCTCTTGGCCACGTTACACTACCCTTAAGGCAGACTGTGGAAGAGAATTACACGTCCTGAAGAATGAGTGGAGAATGAAGCCCCAAATGACCGAGTTACCTGTCGCTGAAGGACATACAGAACCAACAGATGTCTCTCTTTGGCCTTCGACACGTAGTTCCACTGGGAGACGGGAGAGGAGGAGGATGTGCTAAGAAGTTCACCTGCCTAAAAGGACAGGTATCTCTCCCCTCTCACCTGCCAGGTCCTTTCCGCAACTCTGGAGGAGTTTGGGCCCTTGGCTCAAACAGCAGCATTTCGACCCAAAAGGGAAGACTGCTTCAACTAGCAGCCTCCACCTTCCAACAGGACCCCACAGTTCCTACTCACCAGAAACCGTATCAGAGTCCGGCTTGCACCCAGAGAGGTCCTCCACAGAGCTGTCGCCGTTGTTGCCTTCAGCCCCGACCCCGCAGCCCCGTGGGCCCATGGCACTGGACCGCCTTCTCTCGTGGATCTCATCCGAGATCATTTCCAGGTTCTTCAAGGCTGTCTTGTATTCGCCTTTGGCCAGGGAGAGCTTTGCCTGCAGATCGTCCACGATCTTCTTCAGTTGCTGAGAACAGAAGACGACCGCCTGATTAAACGGGCCTGGTCCGTGGGGGTCATTTTCTCCAGTCACCCCAGGACTCGAATGGTGCCCAAAGCCTTAGCATCTGGGCTCCGGATTTCCACTCCAAGCTCCTTTCACTCAATCCCGCGGCCGAGCCCGTCTGCCCTCCCTGAAGAAGACACCATTTATGAACCAGGAGTGCTTCACTTTGGGAGGGTTATGGGTCCGGGGAGACTTGAAAAATACCAGTGGAGGTAGCAGGAAGAAAAGTGCTCCCCGCTTTTTACTCTTGCTGCTGTTTTGAGAGCTTCTGGACTCCAAACTGACCATGCCAACCCACAGAACCATCAGGACTATATATTCAGAGGCCCTCTTGCTCAAATACACTTGTTTGCACACCACTGAGCTCAGAGACTCACAATTTGGGGAAACTATCCCATGTTGGGGGATCAGAATGTCATACCCACCTCCAGCTGTACGTAGTACTTGGCCTTGAGTTCAAAATAAGGCCTGTGGAAGAAAGTAAAGAAAAAGAATCATTCACAGCAAGGGTTAGAGCAATTTTCCAGGAAGGTGAGGACCAGGGCTACCCTTGGCCAGCCCCTGATGAGAGCTTTGGTATCCCTCCCTGTTTGCTGTGACCACGTCTGCAGGCTGCCTTGCTCCACTAAGCACACTGAGCCCTGGGCTGCCCAACCTGGTAGCTACTGAAAGGACTCCAGGGGTTTGCACTTAAGAGGGAAGGGGAAAGTTAAACAGATTTTTAAAGTCTTACAAATTTAACTCTGTGTATTGTCCTCCGATCCCCTAACTCCGCCTCCTGCCAAAAAAAAAAAAAATCCCTCAAGCAAAGGCTGACCCATGAAGTGAAACTAGGGAGGGTAGAGCTAAACATTCACCCGTGAATGAACTTACCTACTCTGAAGGCATTATACACCAATTACGTGAGGGATGGAGATAGGTGGGTACTATGAAACTACTTCCTGGACTGACTGGAACACCCGAGGTGCTTCAGGTGTGACTCCTGCTAGGCTTACTCTCCATTATGATCCCAAGGGCCTTTCCTACCGTAACTGCGCGCAGCTAATCTTTGCCCATCTTGTACGTGAAGTGTTTGTTTTTCCTTCCCAGCTTTATTTATAATAAGGAGGCAGTGCGTTCTAGGGGAATCAGTCCCCGCTGCGCCACTTGGCTAAAGTGTGACCTTGGGTAAGTCACTTAACCTCTCTGGGCCTCAGTTTCCTCTTAGACTGTGAGCCCGGTTGTGGGGTAGGGACCTGTGTCCGATCCGGTTATCTTTTATCGGGTACCCCAGGGCTTTAGCACAGAGTAAGCGCTGGCTAAATAAATTCTATCATTATTTCCCCGCACTGGTCTCCTAAACTTCCCATTCTAAGCTCTCCCAGAATTCTGGTTCTGGCTTCCAAGAAGCTGACCTCACTTTCCTCTCCCACCCCCACGTTGTCATCAATGGTATTTACTGAGCATCTACTAAGTGCAGAGTGCTGTACTAAGCGCTTGGGAGAGTACAGTATAGCAGAGTTGGCAGACAGGTTCCCTGCCCACAATGAGTTTGCAGTTTAGTGGGGATCCTCCCTGCTTGCTGTTCTCAGTAACCATACTGTGGCTATCAAAGAAGGAGCTTTCACCAGTTCTTGATGAGAAATCAGGCCTCACGTCCAAGACAGCAAACACTCCATCACACTAAGCGGGAACAAAAATAACTCACTGACCTGGGATACCAAAAGCCAAAAGCTCTCAAGAGGCACTTGCAGAGAGTCCAAGAGGCTGTTTCACCTACTCGACAAACCCAGGGAGCCGGATTACGACAACTCTCCCTGCTCCGAGGCCCTGGACAGGAGCCTTCACGACGTAAGTTACAGCACTGAAGTGCCGACAGCAGGCCCAGTTGAACCCACCGGAAAACACAGACTTCTCCATAGTGGAGCCAATAACCCCAAACCAGTTTCCTCCCTGGGAAACCATGCCAAGACCTCCTTTCTTTTCCCTGATGCAGATTAATTCTGAGCTGGCCAGACTGAGCCCAGTCTGATCCTACCATCACAGTTTTCCTGCAGGAAAAGGACAAGGGGGTGGGGATGGCTCTTCACCCATTCTCTTCCGCCACATGAGAAACTGCCCCGGGCCTCTATACTTCAGTGAGTAGGATTATTGGAAGGGGAAAACAACACGCTGCCTCTCCCGGATTTCCTCCAAAACGTGTGACACCAGATGTTTGTTCAGCTTAGACAATGGGTCCGGGTGGTGCTGCAGTTCCTTCTGGGCAACTCAGCAGATCGAGGGCAGAGGAAACCAGAGACAGAGCAGAGAGATACCGGGCTCGCTCCGTACAGCTACTGCACTAATGGGACACAGAGATTCTTGACTAAATCAAAGAATCTTCTGTCTTTTTATTAGTCGGTTTGTGCCCAGTGTCCCACCTCTTCTTTGCAGAATTCTAGCCCCTAAAATCCCATGCCTTGTGGATCGTTGGCATTCTGGGATAGAAAACGCATTCATTACAAACCGCTCTCTCTTCCTTGGGCCACACACTCACAGGTTCCAGGAGAAGAGAGAGCTGGATCCTCCAAAATCCATCATGAAATTCGAGGTGGGAGGTAAGGGAATAAACTGGTCCCCTACACCTGTCTGCGGTGGCTGCCTTCCAGGATGTATCACCAAGAGGGGCCCGTCCCTGGCTGGAATGCCTCTGTCCGTGCCTACCAAGGAGCCCATCGGTAACTCGCAGGTGGGCCAGGCCTAAGACCAACTGATCAAAACAAGGCAAACTGTGGCCTTTCACCCCAGGGGCCAGTACTAAAATGTGTTCTGCCAATCTGAATGCCTCAGAAACCAAAGGTGTAGGCGATGAGGGGGACAGAAAAGGATTCCTGTACTATGCAAGGGTTTCTCAAAATGAAGTGAAAAACTTCACTCAAAAGGCGGTTTTTCTAGAATGTTGTCCGCTTTGCCTGCAGACAACAAAATGTAATCAAATCGCTGGTAGGGCGTGGATGAGTGACGGTCACACGGATATGCGCGGGTGGGCACGTGCACATACACACAGAGTTCAAGAAGGATTACCGCACAGTGCTCAAATGGCAAAGAATGGCATTTCCACTTGGCCTCCCGCTAACACTGACATCAAATACCCAGAGGCACGTTAGTGGAGGGATGGTCTAGGATTGCAAACTTACTTTGATTTATTGATTGCCCTTTTGAGTTTCTTCTCCAGCTGTCTCATCCGGCCCATGGCGGCGTTGTACTTGGCGGCAGTCTCTTTGTGCACCAGTTCACTCCGGGTTTTGGTCTGTTCTGCCTCCATAACCTTCAAGAGAACAAATCACAGCTGCATAGGAGCCCCGGAACCTGTTGGTCCACTTTTTCTGCCGATCCTATAGCCCTGCTTTTGGCCCACTGGATAAAACGGTGCTCGTGCAATCAGGAGACCTGAGTTCTCATCCTAGTCAATCAGCAGAATTTATTGAGCATTTCTATGTAGAGCACTGTAATAGCTGGAGGAGTACAATACAAGTTAGTTGCCATCCCTGCCCTCAAGAAGTTTACTATCTAGTACGGAAGACAGACTCTAAAATAAGTTTCAGATTAGAAGAAACGAAATAAAAATATAAAGACATGTAGAAGTACTATGGGGATTAGATGATATCTAAGGGGAAGAGATTAGAAATTAACAAAGGAAGGCCTCCTAAGGAAAATGTGATTTCAAGAGGGCTTCGAAGTCAGGGAGAGGAGTGGCCTGTTGGATGGGAAGGGGGTGGGGGAGAAGAGCGTAAGCAAGAGGTCAGTGGCAGGAAAGAGGAGGAGGAGGAGGTACAGTGTAACGGAAGAACACATACACGAATAGGAGTTGGGGGGAGAAAAAGGTACAGATGATCTGATGGCTTTAAAGCCAAAGACTAGGGGTTTCTGACTGATGTGGAGAGGAATGGGCAACCCCTGGAGTTTTTCAAAGAGCAGAGAGAGTGACCCGTGCTACAAGCCGGATAACGTAGGTGAAGACGGCAAAGGGCCCCCCGCAGCATGCTTGGTCAGTGCTGTCTGTGCCCCAGTGGGAACAAAACTGGCAGGATGAAGGGTGTGTGTGTGAATGGCCCTGGGCCAAGCCATTACCACTAGGCTGAATTCCTCTACCAGGTTCTGAGGTTCTGGAGTCTCAGGACTTTGTCTCATCTGTCATGCTCCAGAACAGACCCCAAATTCATCTTACGACACTTTCACAAGCGAAGAGCAGGTGGAATTTTCCTTTAAAATGAACTTCCAAAAAATATCTTTTCTGTCTTCCTAATTTGAAAAAAACCAAAGTGAGACATCCGGGGAGCCAACACAGTTTTAACTCGGGACTCCAGAGTGCACATTTTCACTCTACATTTCCACTAGAAAGCTGGAAGCTGGCCAGTAATTGGGGCCTGTTTCGCTCCGGCGAGCCCCAGTTTCAGAAAAAAGCAGCGCCTGAGCACGGCCTCGGTCTGGGTACATGCCGCAGAATACAGGTTTGCAAGAATGCAACTTGGCGTTTCCCAAGAGGGTATGGATAAATTTAGTAAGCCCACAGACACACAGTTATTTTAACCAAGAATTTCAATATCTGCCCTCACCTAAACTGCTTCCCGGAGAGGCGAACAGGTCACCGTGTGAAAGGGCTGAAGTTTGATGGGCTACCGAGATGGAGGTGGCAGGGTTAATCACCGGTGATAGCCTCCAACGGCACAGAGCGGAGGGAGGCTGACAGGACCATCATAAACAACCCGTACAGAACCACAAGTTAACAGTACACAAGATTAAGGGAGAGAAGAGGAAAGAAAACAGAGAAGAGAACCTGAGCTGCTTCGCCCTGCCCCAAACTCCTGGATGACTTTACCCCTTGACCTTTTTTCTAAGCTTTTTCTTTCACAATACACCCCAGCTCTCTCTACAGGGCTGCTCCCGGGACTAGGGTGGGAAGAAGTATCTTGCCCTGCCCCTGCAATCTTGGCCCAGGTAAGAACTTCCACTTCAACTGGCATCCACCCCAAGTAGTTTCCACACGTCGGGCCCCTCTCCCGGGGGCTCACTGGGAACTTCCCTCCAAGTCACGGCAGCCTTCCTCCTCCCACGTGGTCCACAGGAACTCCTCCTGCCGGGACTCCATCAGGGGCCTGACGGGGATGAATTCCAGCTGCCTCAGGCAAGCGGACAAGTGTGTGGACAATAACCGGGCAATGTCTATCCCACATCCTGACCCGTACCCACCCTGGCGCGCGGCTGGGTGGAAAGCAGCAAACTCAAGGCTAATCTCCACCAGTTGCCTCTCTTCGGGCTAGAGACCACACCCTCCGCTCTTTGTCCCAGAGGGTCGTCAATGCCCCCGATGCAGTGCCAACTGCCTGCTGGGGGAGGTGATTTAGGCCAACTGGTGATGGACCAGAAATACATTTAGCACGTGGAGTAAGACAGATCCTGCCAAACAACTGTGTTTCATGACAAAAGTGAATTAACAATCACTCACCCACCTATCTCTAATCCCAGCTCTGCCATCTGTCTGCCGTGCGACCTTTATAGTCTCTGTGCCTCAGTGACCTCATCTGTAAAATGGGGATTAGGACTGTGAGCCCCACGCGGGATATTGACTGTGTCCAACCTGATTACCTTGTATCTATCCCAGTGGTTAGCACAGTGCCTGGCACGCAGTAAGGGCTTAACGAATAACACAGTTATTAGCACTATTATTATTATGGAGCACTTACTGTGTGCAGAGCACTGTGCTAATTGGGAGAGTATAACAACACAGATTACAGGCTAGAAAGGGAGACGGACATTAATGTAAACTACAGATGCGTATGTAAATCCTGTGGGGCTGAGGGATGGGTGAAAAAGGGAGCAAATTCAAGTGCAAGGGTGATGCAGAAGGGATGGGAGAAGAGGAAATGAGGGCTTAATGAGGGAAGGCCTCTTGCAGGAGCTGTATCTCCAATAAATCTTTGAAGGTGGGGAGAATAATTGCCTGTCAGATACAAAAAGGAAGGGTGTTCCAGGCCAGACAGGGCACAGGCGAGACGTTGGCAATGAGATAGATGAGATCAAGGTACAGTGAGAAGCCGAAGTGCTTAGTACAGTGCTCTGCACACGGTAAGCACTCAATAAATACGACTGAATGAATGAATGACTTAGGGGAGTGAAGTGTGTGGGCTGGGTTGTAGTGGGAGGGCAGTGAGGGGAGGTGGGAGGCAAGGTGATTGAGTACTTTAAAGCTGGTGTTAAGGAGTTTCAGTTTGATGCAGAAGTGGATATACAACCACTGGAGGTTTTTGAGGGGTGGGGAAAACATGGACCAAACATTTCTGTAGAAAAATGACCTGAGCAGCAGAGTGCAGTATGGGCTGCAGTGGGGAGAGACTGGAGGCAGGGAGGTCAGCAAGGAGACTGATTCCTGGCACATTAACAGAGAGGGAAAATTTGGCATGGTGAATAAAAACCGCCCTCTGAATCCATTTGTAAGCGTTAAACAATTCAAAAGGTAGCTTCAAGATAGATAAAGAGAAGTGTGTTCGCTTATGGACTTTGCTTGACAAGTAATGAAAACCATGCCAACAGGCCCCCTCCTCCTCTCTCCCCTCCCACATACACACAGCTTTGGGCAAAAGCACCCAGTTCTACTCCGCAGTTTACAATTCAGTGCCCGGGTTTGGCTGGTTGTTTAAAGAAACAGTGAAAAGGATGCCTGTCTGCTTGTTTGGTTTTGTTGTCTGTCTCCCCCTTCTAGACTGTGAGCCCGTTGTTGGGTAGGGATTGTCTCTATATGTTGCTGAACTGTTTTTTTCCAAGCGCTTAGCACAGTGCTCTGCACACAGTAAGCGCTCAGTAAATACGACTGAATGAATGAATGAATGAATGAATGAATGAAAGGAGCAACCAAGAGAGTGATCCTGGAGGAGGCTCACTCAAAAAGTGCAGGATGAACTTCAAGCTGGCTCCACTGAAGAAGGAGCAGCACGGCCTGGTGGAGCGAGCCCGGGCCTAGGAATCAGAGGGCCTGGGTTCTAATCCCCGCTCCTCCACTTGTCTCCTGTGTGACCTTGGACACGTCACTTAGATTCTCTGTGCCTCAGTTAACTCATCTGTAAAATGGAGATTAAGACTAGGGGACAGACACTGTGTCCATCCTGGTTAGCTTGTACCTACCCTAGCGCTTAGTACAGTGCCTGCCACATAGTAAGCGCTTAACAAATACTATTTTAAAAACAAAACAAAACATGAGGCAGACTCGCAACAGGAAAAGGCCAATTCTCAATCTAATGCCACAGGCCCAGCCTGGCAATGGCTGGACTGAAGAAGGCCAGAAGAAGGCCAGAACCAACCCTACCCAGGCCTGGAGTATTCTCTCCCTCAACTTTCCACACCTAGGTCCTTTAGGAGGAACAAAGAGTCACCCTAAAATCGCACACTTTCAGAAACCCAGAGGTTTACGTCAAGGAACCCAAAAAGATTGGTTTCATCTTAAATATGAGGCCATTTTTACAACACAACAAATTCTCCCCCTCCCTTTTTTTAGAATCTACCCCAAAATCAGAAAAAAAGCTTAGATGCCCTTAAAAAACACGCATGCATGAGAAGCCCTGGGAATCAGGATGGAAAACGCTCCAATTTCTGATAAAAAGAGTCCAGCCCCCACCCAACCACTGCCTCATCATCTCCCACAGTCAGAGGGAAACAGCTGGTGGGTATGCTCGAACCTGCAGGGTTGAGGGGTCTGGTCCACCCTCCCTCCCTCCATCCCTCCTTCCCTGTCCCTCCCCCACATCTATTCTGTGACTAAAGAGAGAGGCTTTGCTCCCTGACATTTTGAGGGAGAGCAAGCCTTCGCTCGTGGCCTTGGTTAGGTTTCCTAGGCAACCCAGGCAATTCTCAGCAGGAAGGCTGATAGCTGGCAGGAGTGAGTGAGAAGGGTATGTGAAGTGCTGATACAAAGACAAAGTGTTTTGATCTGGAAGCGAAACCGGAATGGTATATGTGAGGAAGCTCAGCATCAGGGCCCAGGGCACTGACAGAAAGGATGGGGAGGGATTGGGGGAAAATGAAGGGAAAGAGCAAATAAGGGAGCTGGGGCGGCGGGGAGGGGGAGGAGAGCAGGATCAGGCAGAGGAGAAACAATGGTGCTCACCATCATTCTTGAACAGGCAAAATGACAGGACTGAAATACAGGCACAACTTCCTTTTAATATCCTTGCTCTTCCTCCCGCAGGAGCCTATTAGGAAATAATCTCATCCGCTTCTCTCCCTCAAGAGATTGTAAGTTCCGTGGGGAACTTGCATTTTGTTCCTATTATGCTGCTTCCCCCAAGTGCTTTCTACAGTGGTTTGCCCTCAGTAGGTGCTCAATAAGTGCCACTGGTTGACTGATGGAAAGACACCGAGTACCTTCAACCAAGAATCTGTATTTCATTGCCTGTAAACTCCTACAGGGACTTGGGGAATCATCTTGTCCACCTCCTCCTGTCTGCCTTCCCTGGAAGAAGGACTCCCGCTGACTGTTGTGGAATCCCACGTCCCTCTGTTTCAAAGCCTAGCAGGACCCTGTTACCACGCCCATCCACTTTCCTGGATCTCTAATCTGAGAAATGGCAAAAAGCCTTTAAGGAAACACCCTTCCACGCGCTTTCTCCGTCTCTCTCGGTGCTTTCACTCATCATCATCATCAATCGTATTTATTGAGCGCTTACTATGTGCAGAGCACTGTACTAAGCGCTTGGGAAGTCCAAGTTGGCAACATATAGAGACAGTCCCTACCCAACAGTGGGCTCACAGTCTAAAAGGGGGAGACAGAGAACAAAACCAAACATACTAACAAAATAAAATAAATAGAATAGATATGTACAAGATAAATAAATAAATAAATAAATAGAGTAATAAATATGTACAAACATATATACATATATACAGGTCTTAACTCAGGTCTTAACTCACCAATCAATCATATTTATTGAGCACTTACTGTGTGCAGAGAACTGTACTAAATGCTTGGGAAGTACAAGTTGGCAACATATAGAGACAGTCCCTACCCAACAGTGGGCTCACCAGTGGCATCTCTAAGGAACACTGTACTACAGACTGTACTATACAGTACAGACCGTACTGAGAAGCAACGTGGCCTAACGGAAAGAGCACAGGCCCAGGACCCAGAAGGACCTGGGCCCTAATCCCGGCTCCACCATCTGTCTGCTGTGTGACCTTGGGCAAGTCACTTAACTGCTCTGGGCTTCGGTTTCCTCATCTAGAAAATGGGGACGAAAACCGTGAGCCCGTGGGCTCACGGACCTGATGACAGACACAACTGAGCTGCTGGGCTTCCTCCCTCCCTCGATGAGTGTGGCCTCTCTCCCCCAGCCAGATCTGTCCCTCCCCTGGAGCAGTGCCAGAGGGCAACTTGGCATAACTCCCTCCTGCTCCCTTCCCATGAGGACTTCACACACTTCAATGGGCCCTTTCTATCCAAGGGGTCCTCACTTTAGGGGTCCTAACAGCTCGCAAAAGCCACTGAGCTTCTTAGCATTAGTGCCCTCCACCCCACCATTCTGCCTGTGTTCCAACTTGTACTTCCCAAGCGCTTACTACAGTGCTCTGCACACGGTAAGCGCTCAATAAATACGATTGATTGATTGTGGTTACACTTCTTCTGCTCGGTGTCAGCTTGCCAACAGAGATGGGCATCGGTGAGGTAGCTGCCCCCACTTCACCGCCCCTCTCCGGGTCTTTTCTCCATTAATTATACTCAGCCTGTCTCCTCTGCTAACACCACACTGCTAAATCATATATTCCGCTTTTCCCTGGGGAGGGGAGTTAATTTTACTACTCCAAGTCTTTAATCGGCTTATTCCATTACTTTCTGCATCGAAAGGGTTGAGAAACTTGATTTGTCAGAACAGGACAAAAATAATTCTGTCTCAAGGGAGATGAGGGGAGATGAGAGGGAGGTGACCCACCCCTGTGTCACCTTCATCTGCTTAGAGAGTGGAGACGCAAACACACCCTCTAGATATTCCATCCGGGAGCAGGAAAACCAGCTACAGACAATTCCAGTCCGTCTTTTCTATTCCAGGCCTTCTTCTTCCAATTGCAAGGCAGGATGGACAATTTGGTAATATTTCCCTACTCTCTCGTGTAACAGCAGCATGGCTCAGTGGAACGAGCACGGGCTTGGGGGTCAGAGGACTTGGGTTCTAATCCTGGCTCCGCCACCTATCCGCTCTGTGATCTTGGGCAAGCCACAACTTCTCTGTGCCTCAGTTACCTCATCTGTAAAATGGGGATTAAGACTGTGAGCCCGCGTAGGACAACCTGATTACTCTGTATCTATCCCAGCACTTAGAACAGTCCTTGGCACATAGTAGGCGCTGAACAAATACCGTAATTATTATTATTATAGAAGCATTTACCCTCCAAACGAATCCTTTTGGCTGTTTTTCCACTGTAAGTTCTTAAATTTTATTGCCCTACAGATTTCAAATTGTTATCTCTCACTGTGCCCCTTTATCTTTTTGCAATAGGCAAGCAAATTTGTCCAAAGAAGCTACAATCCTCTCAACTCAAGGAGGAAAGGAAAAAACAAAACAAAACAAAAAAACCCTTCCCTGCAAGACATTTTTTGGGCCAATTTAAAACAAATAAGCCTGTATTTCGTTTTTGATGTTTAGCCCTGAGGATCTCCCCCCTCTTCTGGATGTGTAACCACTGTGCTACAGAGCCCTACCCTAAAAGATGCCTTGGAAGAATAAAGAAGTTCACTATAATTGTAAAACCAGCGGCTCTACATCCAAACAGTCCTCAAAGAACAGTGCACTTTGGATCATCTTCTCCTTGGTTCGCGGCTGCCTCCCCATCGTTACTGGCAACGCAGACAAGCGCCCAGTTATGAGCAAGAGCGTAAAGAGATCCCTCTGGATTTCACTTGCTTAACAATCCGGGATCCAGTAATATTAGTCCAATTTGGTGACGGGAAACTTGAGCTGCAGGTGACTCTCAGGTCACTCAGCAAGCTGGGAAAAAAATCCTCAGGGTTCCTCAGTCCTCTCCCTCTTGCTGTCAATCTAGTCTGAAATACCCCCATTTCTAGGGCAACAACTGGATTCAACAAAGGGGATCCTTTGTTCTGAAGGCCAACTCCAATTTCCTGATCCGCGATCTCCGGAGGAAATGGGGTCCCTCTCCCCCCAACTCTCCAGGATGGGCCTGAGAAGGCAGCCCTGCCTCAACCACCCAGAGGAGGGTCAGCTGAAAGCTGGAATAGCACAAGCTCTTCAAGACCTGCCCTGTGAACCCCCTGTACCCCTGTGCGCGTCTACAAGCCCGGCTCCAGCTGCGAGGGTCCGTGCAGCCGTCTCCTTGGCCCCAGCCCTGAGGTTAGTGCAATGTCCAGAGGAGAGAGCAAAAGGAGAGAGGAAAAGGAGAGAGGAAACAAAGTCTACCTCCCGGCTGCCCAGGCGGCACACAAGGCACTGACCGTACCCTCTGAGTGGCATGATTAAGCATCTCTTGCCAAGCCGAGTCAAACTGCCGCTTGTCATCTTCTAGCAGCCGTTGTTCTGCCAGAGAAATAGTCTCTTTGGCCGCCCGGAGCACCTCGGTAGCCCTCTGAAAATCTTGAGTTGCCTTCTGGGCTTCAAGCTGGGCCTAAAGGAGAGAAGCACATCAGTGAGACCACACACCAAACCCAGGAAGCGGACAGGATCACACCTAGGCCAAACTGTTCCCCACCACCTCAAAGCAAAATCTTCAGCCTGTGCAAACAGTTCAGCCTTCAACGTGAGTAGTACCAGGGCAACACTTACAGGAGATGCGGTATATATGTCTCTGGCATTTTTTCCACAAGAGCATGGTCCACTGATCCTCCACAACTAATGCCTGCACTGTTTTACTCAACTTGGAAACACTCTCATGGTGATGTAGGCTAGGAGAAAAGGGATATGTCCTCTGACAACAGCATAATGCTACTAATGCCCAACGGACCAGCAAGTGTAACAGACATCTTTTACCAAAGAGAGGTAGGTTACAACATGAGGTTCACAATAATAATGATAATAATGGTATTCAAGTGCATACTTTATGCAAAGCACTGTACACAGTATTTGCAAACAGGACACAGTCCCTGCCCCATTTACGGATGGGAAAACTGTAATCCGATTTACAAATGGGAAAACTGAGGCCCAGAAAAGTTAAATGACTTGGCCAAGGACACAGAGCAGGATGAGGACCCCCCCCCTTTCCCTCCCCGGCGTGGGGCTGGGAGGGCAGCCAAGCCTCACTTTCTCAGTAACAGGGGGGTCAACTGAAAGCTGGAATAGCAGCAGGCTCTTCTATCACCAGCCCCAGGGGGGACCCCAGCCTACCCCCCCAGGGTAATTCCCTAAGCCTCAGGCTAATCCCAGCTCCGGGTTGTGCTCTTTCCACAGGGCAGGCTGCTTCTGACCCCCACTTCGCATCCCTCGGGAATCCTGCGGCATGTTAAAACCACCGGAAATGAACACTTGGTGCCACAGTGACGGGGTAAAAAAAAAAAAAAATCTGCCTAAGTAGAACTTGAATTTATATCATTAATCAGGCCAGATAGCACAGTAAGTTCCACAAATATGTTTGTGTTCTCAATGTTTTCCGAGTGTGGGAGGATTTTTTTGAATTCAGCAACACCCGAATGAAGCTCTGTTGTGGATATCTCCAGGCCTCCCACTTACATAATTTACACGTTTTTTTTCTTTCGTTCCACAGGACGGGCAGCAATGACCCTCCTGCGAACACAGCTGCTTACTGAAGTGCAACCTATCCACTGCTTCAAACACCACCACATATTTAAAACCATGTATTTACCTAGCCCCAAATCAGAGAACAACATATTCTTCAAGAAGAAAAGCCAGTCCTGTTTAGCTTGATATATAATTTAAGATTCAGTTGTTGCTCCTTGGAACCATTCATTCATTCAATCGTATTTACTGAGCGCTTACTGTGTGCAGAGCACTGTATTAAGCGCTTGGGAAGTACAAGTTGGCAACATATAGAGACAGTCCCTACCCAACAGTGGGCTCACAGTCTAGAAGGGGGAAACAGACAACAAAACAAACCAAAACAAACCAGAGTTCCCACTGTGTAGGAGCCATGCCGTGGGTATTCTACCAAGCGCCTAAGAGATCGTGGGAGCTCAATAACTAATGAAAAGCAAACAGTCATCAACCAGTGGGGCTCCAAAGCACAGGAAGATGGTTCTGAAGGTATGTCTCTCTCCCTCATGTTTTCACCTGTGATTGCACAACACGGGCACTGAAAAAATAACAAGATTTCACACCTGTAAAATTGCCAGTAATAATAATAATAATAATGATGGCATTTATTAAGCGCTTACTATGTGCAAAGCACTGCTCTAAGTGCTGGGGAGGTTACAAGGTAATCAGGTTGTCCCACGGGGAGCTCACAGTCTTAATCCCCATTTTACAGATGAGGTCACTGAGGCCCAGAGAAGTGAAGTGACTTGCCCAAAGTCACACAGCTGACAGTTGGCGGAGCCGGGATTTGAACCCATGACCTCTGACTCCAAAGCCCGGGCTCTTTCCACTGAGCCACGCTGCTTCCCAGTAGCTATTAATGGATCAAAACTGTCTTGATACAGAGGGTTTCTCCCAAGCACTGAGGTGTGGAATTCCAAACTGCAAGGCTAATGGCACATCGGGATGTAAGGGAACTTTGAGTAGCATGTGGGACAGGGACTGTGCACAGTCTTGTACAGTGTTCGGCACCCAAATAAGCACTTAAATACCATATTTTACCACAAAAACCGCCAAGGATGCTATCCTTTCCTGGTTCTCCTCATCTCTCTGGCTGCTCATTCTCAATCTCTTTCGTGGGCTCTTCCTCTACCTTCCACCCCCTAAACTGTGGGGGGCCCTCAAGGTTCAGCTCTGGGTCCCCTTCTATTCTCCATCTAAACCCCCTCCCTTGAAGAACTCATTTGCTCCCATGGCTTCAACTACCACCTCTATGCGGCTGCTTCCCAAATCTCTCTCCCTCTCTGCAGTCCCGCATTTCCTCCTGCCTTCAATATGTCTCTACCTGGATGTCCTCCTGTCACCTCAAGCTTAACACGCCCAAAACAGAACTCCGTATCTTCTCACCCGAACCCTGGACTGCTACGAGATTTTGTTTCTCCCAGGTGGACTGAAAAACAAGCTCCCCTTTTGGTAATAATCCCAAATCCTGGTACCAGAAGCACAAGCAAATGACAGGATACCTCCTGAAGACATTCAGGGCAATCTAAATTGCAAATCCTACGCATGAATGCTTTTCTTTACCTATTAATCACTGAGCAATCCTGCTCTGTTCTTACAGAGAGAGAAAATAATTAAGCAGCTGTCATTAAAACCGGGGAGAAGTAAAAATGAGGAAATACCAGTTTTCCATAACATTAGTAGGTTATTTGTAATTGTTTAAAAGTATACATCATCGGACTGTTTGTTGGCCCCATGGAAGGGAGGGTATGTGGAAGGTTGACCTTTCATTTTTCTGTCCCTTTGGTTTGCTTATTGACTATCCCACCTCTTCACTTTTAATACAATTTTCCCACAAAATGAGTACTTCCTTGATTTTTTGATATCCCCACATTATTTTCCCTTTGTTTCTGCCTTATCATAATAATAATAATAATAATAATGGCATTTATTAAGCGCTTACTATGTGCAAAGCACTGTTCTAAGCGCTGAGGAGGTTACAAGGTGATCAGGTTGTCCCACAGGGGGCTCACAGTCTTAATCCCCATTTTACAGATGAGGGAACTGAGGCCCAGAGAAGTTAAGTGACTTGCCCACAGTCACACAGCTGACAAGTGGCGGAGCCGGAATTTGAACCCATGACCTCTGACTCCCAAGCCCGGGCTCTTTCCATTGAGCCACGCTGCAGACGCTCAATCTTGCTTCTTTCCCCTCAAAACATCTCCTCCAAAATCAAACCTCATACCCCTTCCTGCATTCACCCAGATCTCTCAAGCTTCTCATTCACGATCCCTACGGCATTTAGGGTCCAAGAACCCACCTGCGTTGTCACTGGTCGCGCCTTCCTCCCCCTACCCTTCGTCAGAGCCTTAGGATAACTTTTCTCCATCAGGTTGAGGAGATCAAAGGCTTTATTCAAACGAAAAGAATTTAAAAAACCCCAAAAAACTGCTCAAGGCCTAAAGAAGTTATGTGGTCTATTGGAAAGAGCATGGACTTGCGTGCCAGAAGACCTGGGCTCCACTCCCAACTCTGCCACTTCTTTGTTGCGTGACCTTGGGCAAGACTCCTGCCCTGCCAGGCCCGCTACAATTTTCCAGATGGTTAAAACAGCAGTGGATTTGGGGGAA
Organism: Tachyglossus aculeatus; assembly: GCF_015852505.1. Taxonomy (NCBI): domain Eukaryota; kingdom Metazoa; phylum Chordata; class Mammalia; order Monotremata; family Tachyglossidae; genus Tachyglossus; species Tachyglossus aculeatus. The sequence goes on along the minus strand of NC_052067.1, from coordinate 34,054,464 downwards.
GAGCGGAGGGATTAGTTTCTTTTTTACTCATTTACTCATTTCCTTAGGGAACACCATAATGAACTTCCCTTCCAAGGCTATTGTAGCTCTTGTTGAGCTTTAGAGGAGAAAAAAATTCTGAACGTCTTCAATATGTGTATATAAGGCATAGGTTAATAATGGGAAGTGAGGGAAAGGTGAGAAGAAAAATGGTCACTCTTTGGCCCCCAAATCCATTAACACGTTTCTGTAAATGCAATCACAAAACTGCCCAAAAAACAAGTAGATAAAAACTTATAGGTAGTGAAGGTGAGGGATAAAGGAAGGGGAAAGGAAGTTTGATGGTGAGGTGGTAATCCCCAGAGTGGTAAGTACAAATAGCTTTTTCAAATCTAACTTCCAATACAAACGCAGAACTTTCTTACTAATGTTTATTTTTGAATCCTGAGTGACTTTACTGGGTCAGTCCTGCCATAACCAACGCCCCCCCACAAAAAAAAAATAACATAAAAGCTGTGGCCAAATTTTACACGAGAGGCAAAGAAATATACAGAAGGTTAACAGATTTGGGTTTTTTGTTTTTACACAGCAAATGTCCATCTGGCACCTTGTCAAATTCAACATAAAGGCTTCCTTGAAAATGCCAGACTAAAGGGAATAAGGAGGATTCATCTGACAATGAGATGATGTACTTCAACTTGCTATAAAATATTAGTGTCTTCTGCTGAGGCAGGTTTACCGAAGCCTTTCAAATCTGTATTTTTTTTCCATCTAAACCAACATTCGTTTTCTGCCTCTCTGGGAGTCACCCTCAGCCTCCCTGCCATTCCCAGAGCGCATGAAACTTCCACATTCACAACACGTGATAAAGCATGGCTGAGCACAGACCTTCCCTTGTAGGAAGGAAATCACGTGACTGCCCCTTCCCACATTGACAGATGGGAAGGGTTTTTTGTCCCATTTCCTCATTTATTTAATCCTTGATGGGAATGCCAAACTGCTGCCTGGTCAGCGTTCTCTTTATAAACCTTCATATGCTTGGAGAACATAATTATGTCACATCTTAGCCTTCTCTGGTCCAGACGACAGAATCCTAATTCCAGTCATTGGTTTTTCTTCCTTTTCCTATTTTTCCAACCAAGCCACTGAGCCCACATCCTTCTTAAAATGTGAAGCCCCAAAACTGGCTTTAGTGCCCAGCCAATAAAGGTCTGACCAACCCTAGGACAGCAGAAGGTTAGTTTCTGGCCCTTCATCACAGGACTCTGAAATAGGGAAGAGGCTAATGTACATCCTGAGAGTTCACTGGCATGCTTACTCACCCATCTACCCCCTTTCACAGACAGGACGGCCAAAGAAACTTTCCAATCCCCAAATGACCTCTAAAACACTAAACCAGGGCCACAAAATGGTAGTCGGTATCATCCATCCAAATAAAAGCATGAGTCTGCCAAACTCTCTGCCTTCAGGGACCTATTAAATAGGTCTCAGACAAGGAAATAGGAATCACACAACGTACATGAAGCCAGAGCTGCCCGTGACCATTATTTTGGTCAGATTACCCCCATGCCAATGGGCTAATTCATCATGGTCTTCTAATCTCCTCTTCGAGAGTAGCTTTCTAAAACAAAGCGGTTCGTAGTTTCTTATAAGTCCTTGCCCCTCTGCAACAGGAAGCAAACACGAAGGGGATGGGTCCCACCCCACGATACCCACTCTACGGTTAATAAAAATAGCCCCCAGAGAGTTTCTCCTCATTTGAAAGGACTGGACATCTGCCAGCCACTCTCAGCTCCGCTTGGCTTCACTTTCAACCTCTGGAGTCAAGTCCACGGTGGTTAACAAAACTCACATTCCTAACATGGTGATTTCCGGGTCTACCGACTCTGGTGTCTTGTGCTCTCCCAAGTGCTTAGTGGAAAGTGCTCTGCACGCAGTAATTCATTCGTTCAATCGTATTTACTGAGTGCTTACTGTGTGCAGAACACTGTACTAAGCGCTTGGAAAGCACAATCCGGCAACAGATAAGAGACAGTCCCTACCCAACAACGGGTTCACAGTCTAGAAGGGGGAGACAGACAGTAAAACAGAACAAGTAGGCAACAGCAGGCATCAATAGCCCTGCACTCAGTAAGCATTTAATAAATGGCACTGAAAAGGTCAAACTGGCTTTACCCCCTATAATTACTTAGGTAGTGGCCCAATAATGCACACGCTGGGCTAGTACGCTTCCTGGCCTCTTATTGTTCCCCTAAACATCTTTCCCCCTCCCCTTCCTTAGTCTGGGACAGCCACTTTTATACCCTTGTATATCTGAAGGAGGGAATAACAAAAAGAAAACTCAAAAGTTCCCTTGGTCAGTCCCTCTGCCCCTTTACCACTAGGTCTCCAAACCTGAAGGGACTGCCACGGAAAAGACAGCCACTGGCCAAGCTTATCATCATCATCAATCGTATTTATTGAGCGCTTGCTATGTGCAGAGCACTGTACTAAGCTTTATGACAACCTGAAGTGTAAAGGCGCCTGATCTTTGCTCACTTTGGGGTGTTTCTCTTGCCCTCCCACCGACACCCCTGATGGGCTGATTGTTCCTCTGGGCACAGTGGTTTAAAGCTGCTGCCAATGCCGCATTATGGTCAAGTGGCGAGGGCGCTACCATAGCAAACCATTCTGGAGGTGGCCAAGACGAGGGCCAAGACCACAGCCCCCACTCTGGACATGCTGGGACCGTAGGTGGGCTCTTATTCCACCCTTGGGGAGGCCAGGCGCTGGCACCATGCGAAAGGCTGCGGCTCTAGATTCCAGCGGGCCCGGGTGCAGTCACTCCTCTAGACTGTAAACACGCTGTGGGCAGGAAATGTGCCTCTCATATTGTACTCTTCCAACAGCTTAGTGCAGCGCTCTGCACACAGGAAGCGCTCACTAAATACAACTGTCTGACTGACTACTGGAAAGGCCAGAGCAATTCTGGGGCCAAGGGTTCTGAGAGAAGCAGCGTGGTTCAGTGGAAAGAGCACGGGCTTGGGAGTCAGAGGTCACGGGTTCAAATTCCAGCTCTGCCAACTGTCAGCTGTGTGACTTTGGGCAAGTCACTTCACTTCTCTGGGCCTCAGTTCCCTCATCTGGAAAATGGGGATGAAGACTGTGAGCCCCACGTGGGACAACCTGTATCCCCCCAACACTTAGAACAGTGCTTTGCACATAGTAAGCACTTAACAGATAATAATAACAATAATAATAATGGCATTTATTAAGCATTTACTATGTGCAAAGCGCTGTTCTAAGCGCTGGGGAGGTTACAAGATGATCAGGTTCTCCCACGGGGGGCTCACAGTCAATCCCCATTTTACAGATGAGGTAACTGAGGCACAGAGAAGTGAAGTGACTTGCCCAAAGTCACACAGCTGACAACTGGCGGAGCCAGGATTTGAACCCATGACCTCTGACTCCAAAGCCCATGCTCTTTTCACTGAGCCACGCTGCTCCCCTAAATACCATCATTACTATTATTATCCACTCAGGGGAGGGTCCCAACGGCCTCTCTGCCTGACCCAAGATGAAGGCTATACGATCAATCAATCCATCCATCAATGGCATTTAGTAAGTGCCTCCAGTGTGCAGGGCACTGTTCTAGGGGCTTGGGGAACTATATTACAACCAAATTATTAACAATGGATCAGGCGATATATAATTCGGTTTTAGGTCGATTTTGAAAAATGTTCCATTCTAGGCTATGCAAAAGTCAGAAACAATTCCCTGTAAGTTTAAGGTAGCCTGGTAACATTTCCTTACACATACCCTAAATTATAGCCTTCTTGGAGACTTTTTGCACTATTGCAGTCGTTCCACTGAAGAGCAACTGCTTCAATGGAAAACCACACCCTCTTCCTTCCATCTGTTACTTTTCCCGACACCACGATAATCTGGCTTGATTCTACCAATGCTTTGAAGAACATCAAAAAAAAAAAAATAGAGATTGCAGTCAAATAGAAATCTTGCAAAATAAAACACCCTCCTGTCAGGATGGCATGTTACCAAGTCTACATTGCAATCTAGTCCAAAAAAGGCAAACCAGGAGGGGGGTCTAATTCCATCCGCTGCATCTGACCAGGCCCCAGTCAAGGATCATCATCATCAATCGTATTTATTCAGCGCTGACTGTGTGCAGAGCACTGTACTAAGCACTTGGGAAGTACAAATTGGCAACATATAGAGACGGTCCCTACCCAACAGTGGGCTCACAGGGAGATGGAGTCAGAGACAGAGATACAGAGGGAGAGACAAGGAGATGGAGAGAGACAGAGACAAACAGAGATACAGAGAGAGAGGCAGGGAGATGGAGAGAGGGAGACAGGGAGATGAAGAGTCAGAGACAAATAGAGATACAGAGGGAGAGTAAGGGAGATGGAGACAGAGACAAACAGAGATACAGAGAGAGAGACAGGGAGATGGAGAGACAGAGAGAGAGAGACACACAGAGGGAGACAGGGGATGGAGTCAGAGGCAAACAGAGATACAGAGGGAGAGACAGGAAGATGGAGGGAGACAGGCAAACAGATACAGAGAGACAGGAAGATGGAGAGAGACAGAGGCAGAGACAGGGAGACGGAGAGAGAGACACACAGAGGGAAACAGGGAGATGGAGAGAGACAGAGACAAACAGAGACACAGAAAGAGACAGGAAGACAGAGAGACACAGAGGGAGACAGGGAGATGGAAAGAGACAGAGACAGAGACAGAGAGACAGGGAGACAGAGAGACACACAGACGGAGACAGGGAGATGGAGACAGACACAAATAGAGTTAGAGACGGGGAGATGGAGAGAGACAGAGACAAACAGAGACACAGAGAGACAGGGAGACGGAGAGAGAGAGACAGAGGGAGACAGTCAGAGACAAATAGAGGTACAGGGAGAGACAGGGAGATGAAGACAGAGACAAATAGAGTTAGAGACAGGGAGATGAAGAGAGACAGAGACAGAGACACAGAGACGGACAGAGAGACACAGAGACAGACGAACGTCAGGCGGGGTCTCCGGGGTCCGGGCAGGGGAAAAGGGAAAAATAGGGAAAAAAAGGGAAGGGCCATGCCGGGTACGGGCGGTGCCGCCTCCTGCCTCCTCCTCCGCGCTGGCTGCTTATGTGGGACAAAGGTCCACCCACCCAGCACAAGACAGAGGAGCCTCCCTGGACTGCCATGTATGCTGCTCTCCATAACTACCTGAGATAATACCAAGCGTTTCAGGTTTGCCTTACATCTAATCAGTGGCGAAGCAGAGGCGAATCGGGCTCCCAAAGCGTTGCAACCCTCTTTGTCCCCCCGCAGGGACGGTACACACTTACTCTGCAGACATACACCCTAATCAGCCAGCGAGGAATAAAGAAAAAAAGCTATCAGGATGTCTCTTCCACCCACTGCTTCAATGCCTGCAAGCTGGATTCCTAGAGAGCTAATTTCACTTACCTTTCTAAAAGCCCCAAAACAAATCATGTATTAGAGGATGGGAACATAGCTGTGTGAGTGTGTACACACACACACGGGCACACACACTCTTTTCATGACTGCCAGGGAATGTCTGTCACATTATTGTGTTGCACTCTCCCAAGCACTTAGTAAAGTGTGCTGCACATAGTAAGCACTCAATAAATACCGCTGACTGACTGATGGCTCTGGAGCTGGTGGGGAAGAGCACAATAATGCAATGTAACCTCCCAGGTTAATATTCAGGAGGATCCTTATGAAATGAGCCACCTGTACTCCAATGAAAAGAAGGGCAGTAACCCACAGACTGCGTGAGATCCCAGTGTCAGAGGAGTAACTCATGGGAAATTAATGATTTTAAACGTGACTTCCCAAATTCTTGTAGCATGTAAAATGTAAGCTGTAGATTGAAGAGTATCGCATCTTCAAGACCAGGAACTAAGAAGCACGCATACAGATTCACTCACACATCTGGCAAAACAATGGTGGGAAAATATCCAAATAATTTACTGAGCAGTTACTACGCGCACAGCCCTGTTCTAAGTGCTTGTGAATTAGTACATGTGATCTCTGCCCTCGGGAGCTTACAGACTTCTACAAATAAGTTACCTGTTGCTAAATAAGCTAACAGAGGAGAAGAGAGAGGCAGACCCTCAGACACCCAAACAGAGAAAGGCATATGATGTTGAAAGAACACCCCCTATTTATCCTGTCTCATTCCAGCCAAAACACAAGAGCGACGTGTTGTAGGAGAAATGAATATATTGCAAGTACTTCTGCAAAGAGGAGCACACGGAAGGCAAAGATGAAAAGGAAATACAAGCGATGGAAATGTCAGTTCTCCACCTCTTAAACCGTTTGTTCAACTGGTAAAATCAGATGACCGACAGAGTTCTTGTCTCTGGTCACCTTGGCAGTAAATTCCTCCACTTTGTTTCATGTAATAAACATCTTAAAAGCACAAAGGAAATCATTCATTCATTCATATTTATTGAGTGCTTACTGTGTGCAGAGCACTGTACTAAACGTTTGGGAAGTACAAGTTGGCAACATATAGAGATGACCATCTCCCAACACTTTACAACCAGGAAGACCACAGGTAAGAAGCAGGCCTGCTGCCACCCACACAGCCACAAACAAAAAAGGTTTTCTTCATAAATAAGCCAGGCAGGCAACAGAAATGAAAAAGAAAAGGAAAACTTTGCAATGAAACCTGAAGGCTTTCTACATGTAGAGAGACATTCAGCCATAAGCTAATTTCTGTACCCAGAACACGTAAGCTAGACTGTCAGCTTCTTGTGGACAGGGAACACATCTATTCATTCATTCTATTTATTATGAGCTTACTGTGTGAAGAGCACTGTACTAAGCGCTTGGGAAAGAACAATACAACAATAATCAGTGACAATCCCTGCCCACAATGAACTCACAGTCTGGGAGGCGCGGGGGGAGAAACAGACATCAATACAAATAAATAAGACAAAAAATATGTACTTAAATGCTATGGGGCTCGGGGTTGGGGGGAAGTAAAGGGAGCAAGTCAAGGCGATGCAGAAGGGAGTGGGAGATGAGGAAAAGTGGGGCTTCAATTCTGTTACATTGTACTCTTCCAAGTGCTTAGCACAGTGTTCTGCTCTCAGCATATACTCAATAAAATACCACTGACTGATTGATGTGCCCACATAAACACACCTCAACACAACATTATTAAGGTCACCAAAATTCCAGCATCTTCTGCCTTTACTTATTTATATTCGGAGGGTACCTGGCTTCAAAAACTTCTGCTCTTGTCTCTCAATCAATCAATCAATCAATCGTATTTATTGAGCGCGTACTGTGTGCAGAGCACTGTACTAAGTGCTTGGGAAGTACAAGTTGGCAACAGAATCCCAAAACAGGAAGTGGCTTTCCTCCTAAAGAGTTATGAAGTTCCAGTTCCCCTTTCTTATCACAAATCACTCTGAACTTGGGTTTTGGATTTGTGCCTACCGCCTTTGTCGAACTTCTGGCTTGTGCCCTGGGAGGGCTGGGGACTGACGTGCTTCCAGGGAGCTGACCTGTGACCCTACAGAGGGAATTCCAAACTCTCACAGCCAGACGGACGTCAATGACCCAAACTTCCCCTCGGAAAAAGGAGACAGAGGTGACCTCCCCTCTGACAAATGGCAAAGATTCACCGTAGAAATGGAAAAGTACTGGGAAGAAGAATAATCTTGATGACGATTATTATGAAGGAGAACGGGGAGAAAGCTAGGATGAAGAGAAGGGCGATGGGAAGAGTTCATAAAGCTCCAAGAGTCTCTGGTACAATCAGTCCTCAAATACCTATGTTATGGAGACCAGAGATACCGGGAATAAATGAAATCCGCAGAAAAAGCCCAAAGCCTCCTTTTAGCTACGAAGAACCAACCTCCTCCCCACCAAAGCCTTTAACAGGGGCTTAACAATTGGTAGGTTTCCCCTCCTCTTTTTATCCCCATCACCTCTGGGAGAGGTGCAACTGAGAAATAGCATGGTTTAGTGGAGAGGGCACGGGACTGGAAGTCGGAAGGACCTGGGTTCTAATATTGGCTCTGCCACGCGTCTGCTGTGTGACCTTGGGCAAGTCACTTAACTTTTCTGGACCTCAGTTACCTCATTTGTAAAATGGGGACTAAGACTGTGAGCCCTATGTAAGACAGTGTCCAATCTGATTAGCTCCTACCCCTGGCACATAGTAGCTGCCTAAAAAATACCACAAAAAAAATAAAAAAAAAAACTGAGCACGGAAATGGCTGAGACAGCTGAAGGAAAAGGAGGGGATGATTAGATAGGGCTCGGATAAATCAAACTAGACAACTCTGGGACAACTTTATTACATTTAACCAAGCTAACGACCAGTTTCTGAGCCACCCTATCGGTGTAAAATTAGCAGAGACAATATGCTGGGCATCATCAGAAAGAGGACAGAAAAACAATCAAAAGAAAATACACTTTTGCCACTAAAACCACGTACTTGGAATATTACACCTAGCTCTGCTGACCTCATTTCAGAAAGAAAAGAATAGAGCTGGGGAAGGTACAAAGAAGAGCAACGAAGGTGATCAGAGAAACAGAGAAGCTTCTTTAGGTGGACAGACTTAGAAAGTTTTAGGACTTCAGACGGGAAAGTCAGAGACTGAAAAGGATTGTGATTCTGTCTACAAAAATCATCAAAATGGTGGACAGAGGAAATTCCGAATCTGTTATTCACCAAATCTTCCCACAAGAGAACTGGTGGACAGTCTACAAAGCTTGAAGAAATGTGGCAAATTCAAAACAAGCAAAAAGAAACTACTCTTCATACAGCAGGGAGTAAATGTAGAAAATCTGATCCCACAAGAAGTTGTGAACGCCAAAAAAAAAAAAAGTCAGCAGGTTCAAGAGAAGTTCGGATTTTTCTTTTCCTTAATGGCATTTCAGCCCTTTTGATGTGTGAAGCACTGCGCTAAGTGCTTAGAAGAATTTAAGATAATTCCCACCTGGGGCTCACAATCTAAGAATTAGGGCATGCAAAGAAAGAGAGAAAATTAGGAATGTACACGGAAAAGTTAGCATTACTAAATGGTGCATCCCTTATAATCAACTGGATTACTTACTATGTGCAGAGCACTGTACCAAGCGCTTGGGAGAGTATGATACAACAGAGTTGGCAGGCATGTTCCCTGCCCACAACAAGCTTACAGTCTAGAAGGGGAGAGGTGCATTGATAAAAATAATTTATAGAGACGTTCAGCGGAGCCTAATGAGAAGCAGTGTGACCTCGTGGGTAGAGCACGGGCCCGAGAGTCGGAAGGACCTGGGTTCTAATCCCGGCTCTGCCGTTTGTCGGCCATGTGGTTTTGGGTAAGTCACTTAACTTCTCTGTGCCTCTGTTACTTCATCTGTAAAATGGGGATTAAGTCCGTGAGTCCCATAAGGGACAGGGATGCAGTCTAACCCAAGTTGCTTGTATCCACCCCAGAGCTTAGTACAGTGCCTGGCACATAGTAAGTGCTTAAATATTACAATAATTATTAAGCGCTGTGGGGCTGAGGTGATTACCAAATGCTCAAAGGGCACAGATCCACACGCACAGACACAGAAGGGAGTGAGAGTGGGGAAAAGACGGCTTAAGAGGGGAAGGCCTCTTGGAAGAGATGCGACTTTAACAGAGCTCTGGGTTCTAATCCCAGCTCTGCCATTTGTCGGCCATGTGGTTTTGGGTAAATCACTTAACTTCTCTGTGCCTCTGTTACTTCATCTGTAAAATGGGGATTAAGTCTGTGAGTCCCGTAAGGGACAGGGATGCAGTCTAACCCAAGTTGCTCGTATCCACCCCAGAGCTTAGTACAGTGCCTGGCACATAGTAAGTGCTTAAATATTACAATAATTATTAAGCGCTGTGGGGCTGAGGTGATTACCAAATGCTCAAAGGGCACAGACCCACGTGCACAGACACAGAAGGGAGTGAGAGTGGGGAAAAGATGGCTTAAGAGGGGAAGGCCTCTTGGAGGAGATGTGACTTTAACAGAGCTCTGGGTTCTAATCCCAGCTCTGCCATTTGTCGGCCATGTGGTTTTGGGTAAGTCACTTAACTTCTCTGTGCCTCTTTTAGACTGTGAGCCCACTGTTGGGTAGGGACTGTCTCTATATGTTTCCAACTTGTACTTCCCAAGTGCTTAGTACAGTGCTCTGCACACAGTAAGTGCTCAATAAATACGACTGATTGATTGATTGCCTCAGTTACTTCATCTGTAAAATGGGGATTAAGTCTGTGAGTCCCTTAAGGGACAGGGATGCAGTCTAACCCAAGTTGCTCGTATCCACCCCAGAGCTTAGTACAGTGCCTGGCACATAGTAAGTGCTTAAATATTACAATTATTATTAAGCGCTGTGGGGCTGAGGTGATTACCAAATGCTCAAAGGGCACAGATCCACGCGCACAGACACAGAAGGGAGTGAGAGTGGGGGAAAGAGGGCTTAAGAGGGGAAGGCCTCTTGGAGGAGATGCGACTTTAACAGAGCTCTGGGTTCTAATCCCGGCTCTGCCATTTGTCGGCCATGTGGTTTTGGGTAAGTCACTTAACTTCTCTGTGCCTCTTTTAGACTGTGAGCCCACTGTTGGGTAGGGACTGTCTCTATATGTTTCCAACTTGTACTTCCCAAGCACTTAGTACAGTGCTCTGCACACAGTAAGTGCTCAATAAATACGACTGATTGATTGATTGCCTCAGTTACTTCATCTGTAAAATGGGGATTAAGTTCGTGGTCCCATAAGGGACAGGGATGCAGTCTAACCCAAGTTGCTTGTATCCACCCCAGAGCTTAGTACAGTGCCTGGCACATAGTAAGTGCTTAAATATTACAATTATTATTAAGCGCTGTGGGGCTGAGGTGATTACCAAATGCTCAAAGGGCACAGATCCACACGCACAGACACAGAAGGGAGTGAGAGTGGGGGAAAGAGGGCTTAAGAGGGGAAGGCCTCTTGGAGGAGATGCGACTTTAACAGAGCTCTGGGTTCTAGTCCCGGCTCTGCCATTTGTCGGCCATGTGGTTTTGGGTAAGTCACTTAACTTCTCTGTGCCTCTGTTACTTCATCTGTAAAATGGGGATTAAGTCTGTGAGTCCCATAAGGGACAGGGATGCAGTCTAACCCAAGTTGCTTGTATCCACCCCAGTGCTTAGTACAGTGCCTGGCACATAGTAAGTGCTTAAATATTACAATAATTATTAAGCGCTGTGGGGCTGAGGTGATTACCAAATGCTCAAAGGGCACAGACCCACATGCACAGACACAGAAGGGAGTGAGAGTGGGGAAAAGAGGGCTTAAGAGGGGAAGGCCTCTTGGAGGAGATGCGACTTTAACAGAGCTCTGGGTTCTAATCCCGGCTCTGCCATTTGTCGGCCATGTGGTTTTGGGTAAGTCACTTAACTTCTCTGTGCCTCTTTTAGACTGTGAGCCCACTGTTGGGTAGGGACTGTCTCTATATGTTTCCAACTTGTACTTCCCAAGCACTTAGTACAGTGCTCTGCACACAGTAAGTGCTCAATAAATACGACTGATTGATTGATTGCCTCAGTTACTTCATCTGTAAAATGGGGATTAAGTCTGTGAGTCCCTTAAGGGACAGGGATGCAGTCTAACCCAAGTTGCTTGTATCCACCCCAGAGCTTAGTACAGTGCCTGGCACATAGTAAGTGCTTAAATATTACAATTATTATTAAGCGCTGTGGGGCTGAGGTGATTACCAAATGCTCAAAGGGCACAGATCCACACGCACACAGAAGGGAGTGAGAGTGGGGAAAAGAGGGCTTAAGAGGGGAAGGCCTCTTGGAGTAGATGCGACTTTAACAGAGCTCTGGGTTCTAATCCCGGCTCTGCCATTTGTCGGCCATGTGGTTTTGGTAAGTCACTTAACTTCTCTGTGCCTCTGTTACTTCATCTGTAAAATGGGGATTAAGTCCGTGAGTCCCATAAGGGACAGGGATGCAGTCTAACCCAAGTTGCTTGCATCCACCCCAGTGCTTAGTACAGTGCCTGGCACACAGTAAGTGCTTAAATACCACAATTATTATTAAGCGCTGTGGGGCTGAGGTGATTACCAAATGCTCAAAGGGCACAGACCCACGCACACAGACACAGAAGGGAGTGAGAGTGGGGAAAAGACGGCTTAAGAGGGGAAGGCCTCTTGGAGGAGATGCGACTTTAACAGAGCTCTGGAGGTGGGGAGGGTGGTGGTCTGGAGTATATGGAGGGGGAAGGAGTTCCAACCTACCTGGGAAAGGGGTCATTGGTGAGATAAAGGAGATTAGGGTACAGTGAGTAAGTTGGCCAGAGGAGCAAAGAGTGTGGGCTACTCTCCTTAGTTCTCCTCCTACCTCTGAGTGCTCCGTCGCCATCTCACCCACTGGCTCTTCTTCCACCTCATCTCCTGAGGCTCTTTTGGGGCTTCTCTTCTCACTCTACCTTCAACCATGGCTTCGCCACCACCTTTCTTCAGATGACTCCTGAATCTACCTCGCCCCTATCAAAGTCCTTCAAGCTATACAAACACACATTTCTCATTGCCTTCAGGACACTTCCACGAATACGAATCCATCAATCGTATTTAGTGAGCGCTTACTGTGGGCAGAGCACTGTACTAAGCGCTTAGTGAAGGGGGCGGCCAGATGTGTGATGAGCAGGGGCAGGGCCAGGGGCAAAGGAAGCGGGCATCACGTAGAGTAATAATGGGGATGAAGACTGTGAGCCCCCGTGGGACAACCTGATCACCTTGTAACCTCCCCAGCGCTTAGAACAGTGCTTTGCACATAGTAAGCCCTTAATAAATACCATTATTATTATTATTATTATTACTTCCACAGCAGCGTCCCTACAGCACCGAACTCTTATCCACCCATTCATCTTCCTAACTTCCCTATCTCTGTTGACACCATCATTCTCCCTGCCCCAGAAACCAGAAGTCTTAGTGAGGAATGGATGAGGATACCATTTTTGAACCTTTGCTTTCTGTTGGTAAATTCTACTAATTTTTTCTCCATAATCTTCCTCAGATCTGCCCCTGCTGTTTTCCCTAGCAACTAAGGATCCTAGGAATGTTTTTTTAAAAAAATCATTATTTATTGAATGTCTGCTGTGTGCAGATCACACCCTTTCCCCTCTCTACCACCTCCACTCTCTCTTTACTCCAGCTCAGGCTGCAGTGATTTAAGGAGAGTCACTTTGAGAGAAGCAGCATGGCTCAGTGGAAAGAGCACGGGCTTTGCAGTCAGAGGTCATGGGTTCAAATCCCGGCTCCGCCAATTCTCAGCTGTGTGACTTTGGGCAAGTCACTTAACTTCTCTGTGCCTCGGTTCCCTCATCTGGAAAATGGGGATTAAGATTGTGACCCCACGTGGGACAACCTGATCACCTTGTATCCCCCCAGCGCTTAAAACAGTGCTTTTCACATAGTAAGCACTTAACAAATACCATCATCATCATTATTATTATTATTATTATTACTATTATTATTATTATTTGAGCCCCCCTCAGGAACTTGTTCAGATTTTGTTGGGCCATTTAGCTAGGCAAGCTGGTTCCTTTTAAATTAACCTTTATAGTAAGTGTAAAACAGATATTTCCTTCACTCAGAGGAGAACACAACGGTCTAGCCCCCAGCTAAATTGAATCCGCCCTCAGTTGATCCATCGTGGACAGTTTCTAAGATGCAAAACATAGAGGAAAGGGAAGGAAGCTAAAGAAACCCTAAACCTCTTGTTCACGTCGACCCCAGTCGGTTTCTTCTCAAGGAAGGGGGAATGGGAGTGACTAAACATTTCCCTTCCTTCACCCTCCCATCCCCGCAATTTAGGCTTAGAGTTCTTTAGCTGCTTATTTAAGGTTCTAGAATATACGATTATTAGGTGACAGTCAAAAGAGTAATAACTTTAAAACCAATTAGGAGGGCCGAAAAAGAGGGGGTGAACATGCCCACCTAGCGAAGGAGGGGGAGAAATATAAAATAAGCCGCACGTGCCAGCCACAGATCTGGCCCTCAACTTCCACGGCCGGAGTGTTGCTGCTGCAGTACCATCCCAACGCCTCTGCCTACAGCCCTGTGAGAAGCGATGAGAAGATGTGCGGGAACCACATCTGGTTTGACTCGGAGTAGGATATATAAGCATGCAGGGAATTTGCGGCAAAAGCCATTTTGAGTTTCCAATAAATTAAACCCGCAAGGCATGCAGGAGAGGGGTGTTGGAGTGGAGAGGAATGATCTCTTACCTGCCGGGCTATCCGGCGGGCCTCCCAGTACGGTTTGGAATCCTCCACAGCTTTGCCGATTTTTTTCACCAGTTCATCCAGTTTCACTGTCGCCTCCACCAGAACTGAACGGAACTTCTGGCGAGCATCCTACAGCCAGGAGTACATAAGGAGAGACACAATTGGAATATGAGAATAATAATGACAGCATTTATTAAGCGCTTACTATGTGCAAAGCACTGTTCTAAGCGCTGGGGAGAATACAAGGTGATCAGGTTGTCCCACGTGGGGCTCACAGTCAATCCACATTTTACAGATGAGGGAACTGAGGCCCAGAGAAGTTAAGTGACTTGCCCAAAGTCACACAGCTGACAAGTGGCGGAGCCGGGATTTGAACCCATGAGCTCTGACTCCAAAGCCCGGGCTCTTTCCACTGAGCCACGCTGCTTCTCCTCTTTTGGTAGACGGGTACAGATTGCTTCACAACCCCTCGTTTCAAGGAACCGCCCATTACATGGCAAATCCTACCAGATGGATGGGAGCTCTCTAGACATGCTATAAATTTTAGGAGACGCACCCACCAGGGACCGCAAAGAGTTTACATGCAACCAAAAACCTTCAATCCAAAACTACAGAGCAGCATCGCTCTGCTCAGGGAAAGAAAGGAGAAAGGCAACTACAAACTTTCAGAGGGGCTAAGTTCAGGATCAGAGCTCACTGGTGCTGGACACTTAAAGCCTTTGGAATGTCCTACCGTGGAGCAGCTTACTCACAAGGTAGATCTACTCATTAGTTACAATGCAAATAGACATCTCTGTGAGGTTAGGGCACAAGGTAGCTTTATATCCATTTTCCTGATGGAAGTAATTCAATTCCTAAGCGAGGCAATGGCTCACCCACAGTCCCACTCTGCGAGTGAAGCCAAGAAAAGAGGTCAAGAGTTGTAACTCCCAATCCGGCCTGCTTAACCCACTACCCACAAAATATGCTTTAAGTTGGGGAGGGGAGGCAGGGCAGCACAGACATGGGCTAAGAAGTTTGGGTTTAAGCTCCTCCACAGGCCTGCTGGGTTACCTCGGCCAATTCCTTTAATCTCTCTGGGCCTTACTTAGTTTCCTCATCTGTAAAATGGGGAGCCCCACTTGGGGCAGGGACTGCACCTCATCTGATAACCTTGTGGCTACCCCAGCATTCAGCACGGGGTAAGTGCTTAATCGATGCCATAATTACAATTAATTATCACACACACCAGAGTCCATTCAATGGTAAATGTCACAAGAATGCAGAGAAGATTAACTGGGGACCAGAAACAAAGATTTGGGGGACAGTAAAAAAAAAAAAAAGCCTGCCAGGGCTTAGGAAAATGGCAAAAATAAAAGATTATTGGTGGTAGAAGCCAAGGAGAGAGTATGGGGCATTAAATAAAATACTGAAGGGAATTTTTTCCAATAACCAAATATGCAGCTTCTTTAACCTCGTCTCATATTTCAGCTTCACCTCCCACAGCAGCACCCCCAATGGATCAGGGTAAAATCAGCCAAGAGTTAACAACTGATTCCCAATATTCGTACATCTGTGTTCTTTCATGGCCTAGAGGACGGAACATAGGCCTGGGACTCAGACAGACCTGGGTTCTGATCCCGGCTCTGCCGCTTTCATTCATTCATTCATTCAATCGTATTTATTGAGTGCTTACTGTGTGCAGAGCACTGTACTAAGTGCTTGGAAAGTACAATTCAGCAATAACGAGAGACAATCCCTGCCCACAACGGGCTTACAGTCTAGAAGGGGGGAGACAGACTCCAAAACAAGTAAACAGGCATCAATATAAACAGAATTGGAGATATGTATATATACACACAAGTCCTGTGGGGCGGGGAAAGGGGAGCTGAGGAAAAGCAGGGCTGAGTCTGGGAATGCCTCTTGGAGAAGGTGAGCCTTCAGGAAAGCTTTGAAGGGGGGAAGTGTGGTCGTTTGGCAGATTTGAGGAAGGAGGGCATTCCAGGCCAGAGGTAGGATGTGGGCCGGGGTCATTCATTCATTCAATGGTATTTATTGAGCGCTTACTGTGTGCAGAGCATTGTTCTAAGTGCTTGGGAAGTCCAAGTCGGCAACATATAGAGACGGTCCCTACCCAACAATGGGCTCACAGTTCAAGAAGGGGGAGACAGACAACAAAACATGTAGGCAGGTGTCAAAACCATCAGAATAAATAAAAATATAGCTATTGATGGCGGGACAGGTGAGAACCAGGCACAGTGCGTCGGTTAGCATCAGAGGAGCGAAGTGTGTGGGCTGAGATGCAGAAGAAAAGAATGGAGGTGAGGTAAGAGGGGGCAAGGTGACGGAGAGCTTTGAAGCCAGTAGTGAGGAGTTTTTGCTTGATACAGAGGTTGCTAGGCAACCACTGGAGATTTTTGAGGAGGGGAGGGTGACATGCCCAGAACGATTCTGTAGAAAGATAATCCAGGCAGCAGATTGAAGTATGGACTTAAGTGGGGAAAGACAGGAGGTTGGGAGGTCAGAAAGGAGGCTGATGCAGTAATCCAGGTGGGATAGGATGAGTGACTGTACTAATGTAGCAGCGGTGCTTGGGAGAGTCTACTGTAACAGAGTTGGTAGGCATGCTCCCTGCCCACAACAAGTTTACAGTCTAATAATGCACTGCAGCCTCCCTACAAATTCCTATGAAATTTGCCCGGGGCCAAATCAGTCTGTCATTCCTTGACTCTGAAGGAATAGTCACAAAAGAGTACATGCTGCTGAACCTGGTATCATAAGCTCCAGTCCGCTTCAGCCCTACTGGTGGTTAGTTTCCATTAAAATTCAAACGTCCTTGTGGACAGACGGAATTTTCTCATGGAATGGGGGCTAAGGAACAACAGGAGATAAGTGGAATTCCCTTATACTAGCTCCTCAGCAGGTCAAGGCTTAGGATTTTCTTGTTGCTCCTAAGCCTTCTGTTCTCTGGTAGGTACCTCGGAGAAGCAGCGTGGGTCAGTGGAAAGAGCACGGGCTTTGGAGTCAGACGTCAAATCCCGGCTCTGCCAATTGTCAGCTGTGTGACTTTGGGCAAGTCCCTTAACTTCTCTGTGCCTCAGTTACCTCATCTGTAAAATGGGGATTAAGACTGTGAGCCCCCCGTGGGACAACCTGATCACCCTGTAACCTCCCCGGCGCTTAGAACAGTGCTTTGCACATAGTAAGCACTTAATAAATGCCATTATTATTGTTATTACTATTACCTACTGTTGCTTCCCGTGCTTTTCCTGTTTTTTAATCTAATGGTGCTGCTTTTTTTTTTAATGTTGCAGAGTTCCTGGTTGGAAAGTCATTCTAAGACTCTAACACATAACTATGGAAAGGGAAATGAGTCTCCAGCCATGATTAACCCAAGTAGCATCCTCAAATATTCAGGCCCACCAGAGCAGATCACCACCAAAGTAATATCTGAATGGAGCTTTGATCCACTGTTAACCAAATGATTGTTCCATTCAAGAGGAAAATTAATAAAATCCAGTAAGTGGATGACTAAAGGAAGAACGTTCACTGAAGGCTAATCTTTTTAAACACAAAGAAATGCATTCCATAAAAACAGAGCACATTTATTGCTGACTTTCAATTTTAATGGAAGATTTTAGCAACCACAAGAAAGTTGGCTCATGAATATTGGGAAATATATTTGAATTTCCCATTTTGTTTTGCTAAGTATATGCTCCAGGGCATGGGGATGGTGGAAGGGGCTAGGAGAAGGAATCAGGGGATAGTACATTGTGATATTTCTGAAATCGTTACAGAGAGAGAAGGAAAGAGTAATCACACACATTCTGCCTTGGTGTTAACAGCTCTGTTTTCCTCAAATAGTCAGTCTCCTTTTAAATGTAAATTTATGATGAGAGTGTATGAAAAAAAAAATTAACACAGTGCCTGTGGCTTCCACTGACAGGAAGCCAGATGCCCAAAACGGAACTCCTCCTATTCCCACCCAAACTTTCCCATTAGTGTAAGCGGCGGCACCACCATACCCCGTCAGGCAAGCCCATACCTTGGCATTACACCTTGACTCATTTCTTCGTCCAACTCACATATTCAATGTCACCAAATCCTGTTGGTTCAATCTTCACAACATTGCTTAAATTCTACCCTTTCCTCTCCATCCAATCTGCTACCATATTAATCCAAGCGTTTATCTTGTCCCTCCAGGACTACTGTATCAGCCTCCTTGCTGACCTCCCTGCCTCTCCCCACTTCAGTCCAAACTTCACTCTGCTTCCTGGATCATTTTTCTATAAAAAGATTAAAAGTCCATGTTTCCCCACTCTTCAACAACCTCTAGTGGTTGCCCATCAACTTTTGCATCAAACAGAAACCCCTTACTATTGGCTTTAAAGCACTCAATCATCTTTCCCACTCCTCCCCTCCCTTCCCTGATTTCCTACTACAACCAAGCCTGCTCACTTCATTCCTCTATTGCCAATTTACTCACTGTACCTCAATCTCATCTAGCTCACCTCCGACCCCTTACCCATGTCCCACCTCTGGCCTGGAACTCCCTCCCTCTTCTGGTGCTGCAGATGTTTTCTTTACCCATCTGCAAATACTTATTATTAAAGACACACCTCCTCCAAGAGGCCTTCCCTAAGTCCTCATTTCCTCTTCTTCCACTCCCTTCTGTGTTACCCTTGACCTTTTTTTAAATGGCATTTGTTAAGTGCTCACTATGTGTCAAACACTGTTCTAAGTGCTGGGGTAGGTGCAGGTTAACTGAGCCAGACACAGTCCCCGTACCCATTTAAGTAGGAGGGAGAAGAGCTATCCCCATTTTGTATTTGAGGAAACTGAGGCACAGAAGTTAAGGGACTTGTCCAAGGTCACATAGCAAGCAACTGGCCGAGCCATAATTAGAACCCAGGTCCTTCTGACTCTCGGGCCTGTGCTCTCTCCACTAGGCCATGCTGCTTCTTTCCTTCAATCATATTTATTGAGCGCTTACTGTGTGCAGAGCACTGTACTGAGCTCTTGGGAAGTACAAAGCACAATTCAGCAACGGAGAGAGAGACGGTCATTCATTCATTCAATCATATTTATTGAGTGCTTACTGTGCGCAGAGCACTGCATTAAGCACTTGGGAAGGACAAAGCACTAGTCGGCAACGAAGAGAGACGGTCATTCATTCATTCAATCGTATTTATTGAGTGCTTACTGTGTGCAGAGCACTGCACTAAGCGCTTGGGAAGGACAATGCACAAGTCGGCAACTGAGAGAGAGAGAGACGGCCATTCAATCATTCCTCTTTGTTAAGTGCTTATGTACCAAGTGCTGGGGTAGATAGACACAAGCTAATCACTTTGGACACAGTCCTGCTACATATGGGACTTGCAGTCTTAATCCCTATTTTACTGAAAAGTTAAGTGAGGCACAGAAAAGTGAAGTGACTTGCCCAAGATCACACAGCAGACAAGTGGAAGAGACGGGATTGCCCTTGGATTTGCACCCCTTATTCACCTCTCCCTTGGCCCCACGGCATTTATGTACATATCCGTAACGTGTCTTTATTAATGTCTGTCTCCCCTCCTGGACTGTAAGCTTGTTGTGACCAGGGAACTTGTCTATCAATTCTGGTATAGCGTACTTTCCCAAGCGCTTAGTACAGTGCTCTGCACCCAGGAAACAATCAATAAATACGACTGAAGGACTGATGTTTGAAATTCCCCAGACTCAGAAAAGCATTCTGCCAAACTCCCCTCCCACAAAACTGTAACAGGAGGAAGAGCGGAAAAAAATAACCCTAATGGCCCAGAATCTACTAGACACTTCCAGGTCCCCACAGTTACTGCTGTGTACTTTGGCACTGTTGTAGGCAACACCAAGCTCAGTCTGTAACTTTTAATGATCAAGTATGAAGAATCCCAGAGAGAGTTGTTCCTGAGCTTTTATGGGAAATGTCTGCAGAAGGCAGCTCTTTGGCACACAGGCCTCACACTCATTCATTCATTCAGTCAATCGTATTTATTGAGCGCTTACTGTGTGCAGAGCACTGTACTAAGCGCTTGGGAAGTCCAAGTCGGCAACATATAGAGACGGTCCCTACCCAATAACGGGCTCACAGTCTAGAAGGGGGAGACAGACAACAAAACAAAACGTGTAGACGGGGTGGCATCCACTTTTGGTGGTCAGTCCCTGGGTTAAGCATCCAAGGTCCTGAGGGCAAAGGGACTGCTCCACTCTTTTCCAGTGATTTGCATTCCGACCTGACGGATCAACCCCGTCACATCTCCTGTTGCGGAAAAAGCCTAAGCGATTATCCCGGTCATAGTTATAAATTCCGAGCTGAGAGGGACCTCGTGAGATCATCCAGGTCAGCCCCCTGCCTCCGGGCTGGTGAATGGCTTAACGATCCAGTTCGGACGGCTGTCATGTGCAACTGCTCTATGTAAGAAATAGTGCGCCTGTTAATGGCAAGGGGATTACAGAACTCCCAGCAGAACATCAACGCGGTGATTTAATGGAGTCAAAATTCAAGTTCCTTATTTTCCACCAAAAACAAGAAATTCACCTGCTTTAGCTGCAGTAACGGATTGAGGGAAGGCTCTGATCCAGGGTAATCTTACAAACCTACAACCAATAACTATTTCTATAACTCCATCAAGAACTGGAACCTTTTTTTAGTGAATGTGTGGAGAAGAAACTAAAAGTGCTTAGTACAGTGCTCTGCACACAGTAAGCGCTCAATAAATACGATTGATTGAAGTGTACACTTGGTTACTACGGGGTTAGTTAAGCAGAATGTCCCTCTTCTCCCTTACAAAATCCTTGATGTTCCGGCAAAAGAATTAAACGATGGAGAAACGGAAAAGGAAATTCTCTAGCACACAGAGTACGTCTCGTCCAAAGAAGGCGAAGTCGGAAGCATCTGCTTTTACCTGCCTTAGATACTCTCAGGAAAAGGGCTTAATTTTTTTCAAAAAAACAAAAAACCAAAAACAACACAACTTCTTTAAGAGGCAACCACCCAGTGAGTCATGTGCGTGAAGTTCATAATTGTTTCAGGAAGCAAATGAACCTTGCACAGCCGGCTGGTGCCCATAATTGCAAACAAATCTGTGTGCTGAGCACCGCCTCGGGATGGACGACTCTGAAGCGCCTAGAGATGAGCAGATCTGACCGTCTCAATGTGGTGCAGAAAGTACAGCGCGGCGCAGCAGTCGGACCACAAAGGAGCCTCTGGGAAGCAGGCGGAGATTTACCAGACAAGGAACACACCTTTCACCACTCAAAAGCACAGGCTGGATTCTCGACGCCGCACTCGGAGCACTAAAAGTACTTGGAGAAGTAGTGCGGCCAAGTGGAAAGAGCACAGGTCTGGGGGACAGAGGTTCTGGGTTCTAATCCCGACTCCACCTCTGTCTGCTATGTGAGCTTGTGCGAGTCACTTTGCTTCTCTGTGCTTCAGTTCCCTTATCTGCACAGTGGCAATTCAATACCTGTTCTATTTGGACTGAGACCCCCATGTGGGACCTGATCACCATATACTTACCCCAGCTCTTGGTAATAATAATAATAATAATAACAATAATCATAGTAATGATGGTATTTTTTAAGTGCTTACTATGTGCCAGGCACTGTACTAAGCTCTGAGGCAGATACAAGCAAATCGGGCTGGACACAGTCCTTGTCCCACATGCGGCTCACAGTCTTAATCCCCAATTTAAAGATGAGATCATTGAGCCACAGAGAAGTTAAGTAAATTGCCCAAGACCAAACAGCAGGCAAGTGGCGGAGCCGGAATTAGAACCCATGACCTTCTGACTCCCAAGCCCGTGCTCTGTGCTTGACACATACCAAGAGCTCAGCAAATACCACAATTATCATTATTATTATATTAAAACTACTCCCAAATGAAACAGTTTTAAGGAGTGATGATTATGGTATTTATGGTATTTACTAAGCCCTAACTCTATGCTCAGCACTGGGCTAAGTACAGGGGTAGAACAAATAAAGAGCTAGCAGCCCCAGGGATGGACGAAGACAGAAACCAAGGAAAGGTGGTTAAACAAATGGGAGTTATTAAGAAATACACAATTCAGAAATGAAAACCATCACATGGGAACATGGTGCTTGGAGGGTGGGGGGGTTTCCAAAGGGCTCAAGACCACAGCCCTTGGTGATGAACAGTTCAGCCTGCCCGGTGCGAACAGTTTATGGCTCTCAAAGGTTTAAAGGATCATTAAAAATTCCCAGATTGAGCCGTTCAAGAGCTGCTCTATCTGCAGCTGCACTCCATGCCCTGAAAGCACAAAGGCACACACAAGAAAACAAGAAGAATGAGCCAGCTGCTATGATCCAACAAAGTTATGTTTCAGCCCTACACAATCAACCGAAATTTAGCCAGAATTCATCATGACCGGGCTGGGTATAAATTGTTGGTGGAAAGTAACTAAAGTACTACGGGAAATAAAAACTACATTCTTTGATATTGGTTTGACAGAAATTGTCACTGGTCCTAGCCAAGCAGGTAGGTGACTATTTGAAAGACAGAGGTATGGGCATAGAGGCCCTGTTGCTATCATTTTCAACAGCAGGACTCAATTTGCTTTTAATTTACATTTTTAGGATACATTCTTTTATTAAAAATTCTCCTGAGGTGAGACCGCACCTAGCAGTCTGTATGTGAGGAGAGGAGATTTAAATGTGACAATTTGGGCAAGTGGCTTTTCCAGGCCCCATCTTTTTGTTTCTTTCTCCCTTGGAAAAATAATGTGGACTTTACAAAAATATGCATCTACAAAAGCTGGCATAATAGCCCTTTGACAGTACATAATTCAGTCACATTTATTGAGCGCTTACTGTGTGCAGAGCACTGTACTAGGCGCTCGGGAAGTACAAGTCGGTAACATATAGAGACAGTCCCTACCCAAGTCTAGTTAATAAAACTAAGAGAGAACTCTCTCCTTCTGCCCCACTCGCTTTCGTTGCTACCTGAGCCTAAGAGGTTTCAAGAATGCCAATTTGTGCATCTTACCATTTCTCAGTAAATCCTAAGAAATGCCTGGCTGGGGTTTGAGCAAGAAACCAGCCAGCAACAGCCTCGACAACCTAAATCCCAGTACCTGGGTCAGCAATTAGGCCACGAGAAGCAGCCTGTTATAGTACCAAGAAGAGAACAGGGCTGGGCGTCAAAGACCTGGATTCTAATCCCAACTCCACCTCTCGCCTGAGGTGTGAATTTGGGCAAGTCACTTAACTTTGGTGCCAATTTCTTCATCTTTAAAATTGGGATTAAATACCTGTCCTCCCTCCCATTTAGGGATAGGGACCATGACTGATGTGACTGTACTCATTCTTGCTTAGCACAGTGCTTGGCGTGCGGCACCCACAAATACCACGGTAGTTACTACTATTACTATTAATTTGTCATCAAATCGAGGTCTGGCTCATCCAAATACCAGAACAAAAGACAGCAACACTCTAAACATTGCTCCTAATGACACAGACAGCCAGATTAATTAAACTCCCTCACAGGATTGTTATAAAAATAGAACAAAACCCAAAACAGAACAAACCCACCTAAGTTTTCCCATGGAATAAAATTGTATTCAAGTTCATCTGTGCCTCTATTCATCTGCGCATTTCTCTCCTATCAATCAATCGTATTTATTGAGCGCTTACTGTGTGCAGAGCACTGTACTAAGCGCTTGGGAAGTACAAGTTGGCAACATATACATACATGTATACATACATATACATACCAACATATACCTACCATGTCTTTCTGGATAAACAGCTTATAGGAGCTGGTCCCTACAAAAAGCTTTTAAAACTGGGGTCCAGCTTTTAAAAACCAGGCCAAGAGTGGTTCAACACACACTGGCTGTTCTCCCCCCTTAAGGCACCTGAGAAACTTCAGGATAGACTTTTCCTTTTCGACTTAAAACGCCCAAGGACATCAGCTCCTTCCACACCATCCACATACACCCCACACATTAGGGGTCAGTAAAACAGTACTGTGTTTTACCACTTCAGAGCTCTGAAATAAAACCAGTAAACAGCAATGTCAATCTAAGAGATTGGATGTGAGTTTTTTAAAAAAAAAAACCAAAAAACTCCCCAAACAATCAGGGATTGGTTTAATAGCCTTTGGGTGTGGTTATTCAGGCATTTCTCACAAATTGCTAGTAAACACTGAAGAAGTCTGATGATGTAATTTAATTGGCTTTTCTTCATATTTGCTAAGTGGAGAACTCCCAGTAATTGGAAGTCTTACAGGGCCAGAAATGAATTACTGCATATAGTTCAGTCTCTCCCGACTCCAACCTACACCGCAAGCGGCTGCAGGGCATGAAGTGTCGCTCAGAACACATCTCTCAACTCCTAGAAAACCCCCAATAACAATGATTGTATTTGTTAAGCTCTGTGTGCCAGACACGGTTCTAAGTGCTGGGATAGATACAAGTTTATCAGGCTGTCCCATGTGGGGCTGACAAGTCTTAATCCCCATTTTCCAGATGAGGTAACTGAGGCCCAGAGAAGTTAAGTGACTCGCCCAAAGTCACACAGCTGACAAGTGGTGGAGCCAGGATTAGAACCCGCGACCTCTGACTCCCAAGCCCGGGCTCTTCCCACTAAGCCACGCTTCTTCTCTATGACTTCCCACTTCTCTCCATATCAGCTCCACCGGCCTCATCACAATCAGCTTCAAGGCTCTTCACCAACTCTCCCCACGGCTCTGAATCGATCTATGATATTTACCAAGCACTTACTGTGTGCAGAGCATTGTACTAAGCGCTTGGGAAAGCACATTACAACAGAGTGAGAAGACATGTTCCCTGGCCACAATGAACTTACAGTCTAGAGTGGCTCTCTTCATCCTCTACTTACTCCCCAGCCCACTTTCTAGCTGTACCTCACTGACCTTTTTTGCACCGAAATTTTTTAAGGAATGAGAGATAAGAAGAGGCCAAAGAGAAAACAGCACCATGTTCTGCCAACAGCAACATGATAACACAACAGAGGACCACCAATCAGTGCACTTAACATGGCTGGTCTGTAGGTCCCACCATGGCCTTTTCAGTCAGGCATGCAGTCCTAGGAGAATTTATTCATCCCATCGTATTTATTGAGCGTTTACTGTGTGCAGAGCACTGTACTAAGCGCTTGGGAAGTACAAGTTGGCAACATATAGAGAAGCTCCCTACCCAATAACGGGCTCACAGTCTAGAAGGGGGAGACAGACAACAAAACAAAGCATGTAGACAGGTGACAAAATCATCAGAACAAAATAGAATTAAAGCTATATGTACATCATTAACAAAATAAATAGGATAGTAAATATGTACAAGTAAAATAGAGTAATAAATCTGTACAAACATATATACAGGTGCTGTGGGGAGGGGAAGGAGGTAGGGCGGGGGGATGGGGAGGAGGAGAGGAAAAAGGGGGCTCAGTCTGGGAAGGCCTCCTGGAAGAGGTGAGCTCTCAGTAGGGCTTTGAAGGGAGGAAGAGAGCTAGCTTGGAGGATGTGCAGAGGGAGGGCATTCCAGGCCTGGGGGAGGATGTGGGCCGGGGGTCGACGGCGGGACAGGCAAGAACGAGGTACAGTGAGGATGTCACCAAGAGTCGCAGCTTCTTCAAATATATATATATATATATATACATATATATATATATATATATATACACACACACATACATATATATGTATATATACACATATATATACATATATATACACACATACACACATATATATACATATATATACATATATATATATACACACATATATATATATAGGGTAGTGGTATTTACTGAACTCTCACTGGGTACAATGCATTGTAGTATCCTCCAGCCCATCCTCCAGGACTTAAGTACTTATCCATAATTTATTTTAATGTCTGTCTCCACCTCTAGACTGTAAGTCCCTTATGGGCCTTCAAGGCCCTACTGAGAGCTCACCTCCTCCACGAGGCCTTCCCAGACTGAGCTCCCTCCTTCCTCTCCCCCTCTTCCCCCTCTCCATCCCCCCTGCCTTACCTCCTTCCCCTCCCCACAGCACCTGTATATATGTACATATGTTTGTATGTATTTATTACTCTATTTTATTTGTACATATTTATTCTATTTATTTTATTTTGTTAATATGTTTTGTTTTGTACTCTGTCTCCCCCTTCTAGACTGTGAGCCCACTGTTGGGTAGGGACCGTCTCTACATGTTGCCAACTTGTACTTCCCAAATGCTTAGTACAGTGCTCAGCACACAGTACGCACTCAATAAATGATTGAATGAATGAATGAATGGGCAAGGATCAGGCAAAATGAGTTCACTGATTGTTTGGCTTTTGAAAGTCAGTATCTAAATTTAATCCAATCCTACTTGTAGGCTTTTTTTTATCATTTAAAGACATAAGATTTATCTTAAGTGCAGCTGCTTGAGTCATTCTAATTAGAAACAGGGTATTATGGATATCAAATCCAACAGTAAAACTGTAACAAAAAAAACAGGCATCATCCTCTCCTGTTTCTTTACCTAGTTCTGCTTCAGTAAAGCCCACAAAGGAAATGGGAAAAAAAGAAAAACAATGTGAAATGTCTACTACCCTGAACCTAAGGCAAAAATATTTTCATTTTGGCTACAAAATATTCCGAGCAGCAGAGGAGGGGTTGGAAGGAAGTGCATCTCCTCTTGAATTCATTCATCACAAGCTATGTTTGTGCATTATCAACGTACGGAGTTACAGGAAGTCAACTTGGCCATTCCTGTGATAAGCAGTGGATGTTCCGCTGATTGTCTCTCCATTGGTTGTTGCTCTCAGAGCAAACATTAATAATTCCTAAATAAGCCAGTGAATTCAGCAAGAAAAGTCAGGCAAGAACAAACAACATCTACCATTGTCCCTTACGGGAATGAAAGGAGTACTATCTGGAGGCAATGTTAAAACCACCTTTTTGGATGATTTCAGTCTAGCTAAAAACAATCCCACATCCTCATTCTTAAATAGTTTCAAATCATTTAAAAAGGTATCATACAAAACAAGCTCACTTTTAGAGCACAAACATTTCTCTAACCCCTCTCTCCCAGGAGGGCCGAGCTAGATAGTTAGGATCAAGGGTAAAAGGATTTAGTTCGACAGGTGTTTAATTCATCACGCACTAATACATGCAACGGCACGATTAAAGTGGCTAGGATAAACATTCAGAAGGAAATGAAGGACAAAGAAAACCAAAGGCATCCTTTTTAGAGATCTGAGCAAACCAAATGAGTCTGACAGCCGAAAGACCACGAGACTGCCTTCTTGGGCACAATTCAGACATTAAACAATTTATTATTTACGGTACGATTAATTTCACTGGGCAGTCGAGGTAAAGAGCTTCACCTGTATATATGTATATATGTTTGTACATATTTATTACTCTAAATATTTATTTATTTTACTTGTACATATCTATTCTATTTATTTTATTTTGTTAGTATGTTTGGTTTTGTTCTGTCTCCCCCTTTTAGACTGTGAGCCCGCTGTTGGGTAGGGACTGTCTCTATATGTTGCCAACCTGTACTTCCCAAGCGCTTAGTACAGTGCTCTGCACACAGTAAGCGCTCAATAAATATGATTGATTGATTGATTAAAAATATGCAAAACCAGCCAAACAGGGCCAAAGAGGTGAACAAGGGTAGGTGGGGAGGGGGAGGAACCAAGGGAGCAAGTCAGGGAGACGTAGAAGGGAATGGGAGAAGAGGGAAAAGGGGGGCTTAATCTGGGAAGGCCTCTTGGAAGAGATGTGCCTTCAATAAGGCTTTGCAGGGGGGTGGTTGGATTTGAGGGAGGGCGTTCTAGGCCAGAGGCAGGACGTGGGTGAGAGGTTGGGCGCTTATGTACATATCTGTAATTTATTTATTTGTATTGACGTCTCTTTCTCTCCTCCTGCGGGCCAGCCCCCGCTGGACTGGAAGCTCTTTGTGGGCAGGGAATGTGTGTTTATTGTTGCACTGTACTCTTCTAAGCACTTAGGACAATGCTCTGTACACAGTAAGCACTCAATAAATACGATGGAAGAAGAGTAAGGGAAAGTTGAATGTAGTGGTGGCAGAGGTGGCAAAAACCTGCCCTCCAAGATGCATCCCCCTCTCCATGCCCCCATCTTACCTCCTTCCCTTCCCCACAGCACCTGTATATATGTATATATGTTTGTACATATTTATTACTCTATTTATTTTACTTGTACATATCTATTCTATTTATTTTATTTTGTTAGTATGTTTGGTTTTGTTCTCTGTCTCCCCCTTTTAGACTGTGAGCCCACTGCTGGGTAGGGTCTGTCTCTATATGTTGCCAATTTGTACTTCCCAAGCGCTTAGTACAGTGCTCTGCACATAGTAAACGCTCAATAAATACGATTGATGATTGATGATGATGATGCGACATGATATGCGCTATTCTAGCACACAACGTGACAGGACATCACACAACTGCCAAATGAAGCAACACAAGATCCAAAACAAATAATGGAGCCTAAGAAATATTATCCTGTCTTGGAGTAAAGGGTGAACAGTCACAACTTTATACGGCAGGATACTTGGAGATGGAGCTATTTCAGCAATAGCCTCTTAACACTGAGGCTATTGTCATTTTTAGAATACCACCACCTTGTATTTGCATACTATTAGAACACTCTTTCTGAAAAGCTCCAAGAAGGGTTATTATATTTGACTCCACAGGCTTTATATTACAGGCATTGTTCCGGAGCATCTTATACATTCATAAACATTGTAAATGGAATAAGCATTTGACAAACACTGTAAATGTCCACATACGTTATATTCTCGCCATCTTACATTACCAATCTTAACTTTTTCCATTTTTATCAATCAGCACCTGGTCTTTCTTTTAAACATTAAACTTCAAAACTGAAGTGTACGGGAATAGTAGTGAAATGCATTTTTTTTATTTTGTCTCCCCATTCTTCGTTTTCTCCAGCTCCAAATTTTCCATCTTTTCCTCCGTAAGACATTCACTCCCAACTTTAACCTTTCTTGACTACTCTTATAGAATTGATTTGTTCCTAAGCATGCACTACCGTGATTATTGGGATACCATACTTTGACCTGTGCAGCATGGGTATACAGGCTTTTTTATAAAGACTTGTACTCTTCTTTCAAAAGGAATCATACATTTTCATCCTTGTGACTAGCACAGTTAACTGGCCTTAATTTAATATTCTTAGGTTCTGCAAATAATAATTATAATATTAATCATGGTACTTGTTAAGCACTTATTATGGGCCAAGCACTGTTCTAAATGCCAAGGTAGGTACAAGTTAATCTGGGTGGACACAAACCCTGTCCCACTTGGGGCACACAGTCTTAAATCTTAATTTCACAGATGAGGGAACTGAGGCCCAGAGAAGTGAACTAACCTGCCCAAGGTCACACAGCAAACAAATATCGGAGCCAAGATTAGAATCCAGATCCTTCTGACTCTCTAGCCCATGCTCTATCCATTAAGCCACGCTGCTTCTCTGTAAATGTCTTTATGACCTAGAATGGTCCGACTCTCATTGTCAAAATTCAGGAATGTATTTGTTACATTGTTGTTAGTACTCTCCCGAGGGCTCAGTACAGTGCCTGCGCACTGTAAACTCTCAATAAATGCGAACGATTGATTGATTTCCTCATCCCCACAACAAAGCCACCATTGCATAATGAACAAATAAAATGCCACAAGAGACCACCACCATTTATCTCGTTATCCTCTCTGATTAACACACTACCAGGCCAGAACGTTAACAATTAGAGAAATAAATGAAACCTTCTTTCAGGGTCAACTGAACTCTGAAGCAACTTACAAATTACCTCAGATCACCTGTACCAGCCTGAGTACAGCGGAGTTTCTATTTTAAGGAATACACTCTCCTCAAAGACTTCCAAGGGCATTCTGTAAGACTACACCTTGCCTTTCAGCTGCACCGACTGATCAGCAGCGGGTTTCAGAGATTTAAAGGTGCCCCGGACAAAGTTTCAGGAAGCTTTTGCTGCCCACTAATAAAACGCACATTTCATCATCCCAACAACACCCTGAAATAAAGGCAGCTGTTCTTCACATCAAGTTCAGTGGGAGCACTTCACCCTTATATCAGAAGGCTAGGAAATGAGCGGTCCCCTGGGTTGAGAAGCAGCGGAGCCTATTGGCAAAAGCTCAGGCTTGACAGACGGAGATCCTGGGTTCTAATCCCAGCTCTGCCACTTACCGACTGTGTGACCTTGGGCGAGTCACTTAACTTCTCTGTGCCTCAACTACCTCATCTGTAAAATGGAGCTTGAGACTGTGATGCCCCATGTGGGGCAGGGACTGTGTCAATCAATCGATCAATCACATTTATTGAGCGCTTACTGTGTGCAGAGCACTGTCCTAAGCGCTTGGGAAGTACAAGTCGGCAACACATAGAGACAGTCCCTACCCAACAGCGGGCTCACGGTTTAGAAGACAACTTCATTCATTCAATCACATTTATTGAGTGCTTACTGTGTGCAGAGCACTGTACTAAGCGCTTGGGGGGCACTGTACTAAGCGCTTTCCCCCTTTTAGACTGTGAGCCCACTGTTGGGTAGGGACTGTCTCTATATGTTGCCAATTTGTACTTCCCAAGTGCTTAGTACAGTGCTCTGCACATAGTAAGCGCTCAATACGATTGATTGATTGACTGAGTACAAGTTGGCAACATATAGAAACGGTCCCTACCCAACAGTGGGCTTACCTTGTGTCTATCCCAGCGCTTAGAACAGTGCTTGGCATACAGTAAGTGCTTAACAAATACCGTTATCACTTTATTATTACTAGACTAACCTAGTTGTTATTGGGAAAGGCCAATAATATGAGATTAGGCTAAAGTCCTCCAGTGGACTGTAAACTCTTCGAGGGCAAGTGATCACATCTACTCACTCTATTGCACTATACTCTCCCAAGCTCTTAGGTCAGTGCTGTACCCACAGCAGGCGCTCAATAAGTTCCACTGATGGTCAAACCACTCAGCTGGAAGTGCTCGGTTTAGAGAGTGATAGTTAACCACTCCCCCACCCATCTATTTGTTTCTGTTGTACCGGTGGCAAATTTACCGCTGCTTCTTATGCGTACAGTGGGAGATCCTTGTGGCCTGCCCCAGTGACCTTGGTCTGGTCTGCAGCCACCCTGAGAAGGCCAGGCTACTCTCTCCAAGCAAGGTACCGGGCACAGGAGCTGGGAAAGTGGTCCCCTCAAAGATACAGGAGGTAACGGCCACACCGGCCCACCCTCCACGTACTGAGCAGGAACGCTGGCCACACTGCAAAGCATGGGTGACGGTGGAAACAACGCTCAACATGTAAAACAGACCACTACACGGACAGAAACCCAGTGGACATGGTGAAAATTGAGGTTCCAGGATCAAAAACAAATAAACATCCCAGAGACAAGCCTTTTTGTTACGACTTTGGCCTTCGGGATGAATTTCAGGTTCTCAAGATGTGGCGCCTTAGTGCATTCAGGGACAATAATAATAATAATGGCATTTATTAAGTGCTTACTATGTGCAAAGCTCTGTTCTAAGCACTGGGGAGGTTACAAGGTGATCAGGTTGTCCCATGGGGGGCTCACAGTCTTAATCCCCATTTTACAGATGAGGGAACTGAGGCATGGAGAAGTGAAGTGTCTTGCCCAAAGTTACACAGCTGACAATTGGCAGAGCCGGGATTTGAACCCATGACCTCTGACTCCAAAGCCTGGGCTCCTTCCATTGAGCCACGGATGTGAAGTCTTTCCCTAGCACCCGTCCACCCCCACCTTAAACGGACTCCGTGCCACAATGCGCTGCAAGTCCTACCATTTTCACCGAAGTTCGGGCAGGAGGGAAATTGAATTATTTGCTAGGGGAGGGAAGGAAAAGGAAGAGGAGGAAATTTGGAGGCAATGCCCAAGCTTTATTATTATTATAGTATTTGTTATACGCTTACTCTGAGCCCGGCACTGTTCGAAGCACTGGGTAGATACAAATCAATCAGGTCAGACACCCAATCCCTGGCCCATATGAAGCTCAAAGTCTAAGTAGGAGGGAGAACAGGTTTGGAATCCCCATTTCGCAGGTGCGAAAACTGAGGCACGGAAAAGTTAAGTGACTCGCCCAAGGTCGCCCAGTAGGCAAGCGGCGGCGCTGGGATCGGAACCCAGGTCCACTAAGCCACGCTGCGACCCGGCCAGGCCGGTGACCGGGCTCAGGGCCCCCAGCTGATCTGAGCCCATTTAGCGCCTTCTCATGAAAACCCTCCTCTGTGCCTCGATTCACTCAAGATTGGGTCGCTGCCTGCAAGTGCAATTAACAGACGAGGAATCAGGACCCAGGGCAAAGGGCTGTATAAGCCACTGCAAAACATAGTTCCAAACTATTTCAACGTTTCGCTCCTTCAAATTCTCACCCTCGTGAAAACTGCCCGGCGACGTTCAAGGAAGTGGTTCAACTAGGGTGGCCAAGGATAATAACAATAATAATAGTATTTGTTAAGTGTTTACTATGTGCAAAGCACTGTCCTAAGCACTGGGGGGATACAGGGTGATCAGGTTGCCCCATGGGGGGCTCACTGTCTTAATCACCATTATACAGATGAGGGAACTGAGGCACAGAGAAGTTAAGTGACTTGCCCAAAGTCACACAGCTGACAACTGGCGGAGCCGGGATTTGAACCCACGCCCTCTGACTCCAAAGCCCGTGCTCTTTCCACTGAGCCATGCCGCTTCTCACTCGAAAAAAAAAAACAGAAACTGAGGCACATGGTTTGGTACCCTTTATTCACCCCAGGGCACAGAGATTCCTATCCATAACTTATTTTAACGTCTGCCTCGCCCACTAAAGCGTAAGCACCTTGTGGATGGGGAGCATGTCTACTGACTCTGTCATATCATCATCAATCGTATTTATTGAGCGCTTACTATGTGCAGAGCACTGTACTAAGCGCTTGGGAAGTACAAATTGGCAACATATAGAGACAGTCCCTACCCAATAGTGGGCTCACAATCTAAATTGTACTCTCTCAACTGCTTAGGATAGCGCTCTGCACACAGTAAGTGTTCAGTAAATATCACAGATTGATGTGCTATACATCCACTATTTTACGGAAAGCAAATTGGGGCGTTTCTCTGAGGGAACCCAAATGCTCGAGACCCCCTACACCCCTCCCCTCCGCTGGCCAAGTCGTGTGAACTCAGACAGGAGGCCGGGCTCGACAGTAAGTAGTCCAGTTCTGGACAAGCGACGGGCAACTGGCCTGCCCGTCAGGACTAACGGTGACCCCAAATTCAACCACGGTCCTAGGTGAGTTGTTTGTTATGAACGTGTTCATCAGGACATGTCAAAAAACACTGCCTTCTCACCCAGGTACCATCCTCCCACCACAGATTCTAGGCAACTGTTTCTCCCACTTGCCCAGGTTACGTGCGGTATTATTGTGTTTGGACGAAACACACCTGTAACTCAGTGTGAGTCAGCGCAGGCAGGATGCACCTGCCCTGGCCCCCCCACCGGGTAAGCATGAAAATTTAAGCATGTTAAAAGACTTATTAGGAAAGAAAGGTTAAATCTAACCTATTTTGTGGGTAGAAGAAATTGGTATTGATGCCTGTCCAGTACTGACGCCTGTCTGCTTGTTTTGTACTGTTGTCTGTCTCCCCCTTCCAAACTGTGCTCTGCCCATCCGCCAAGCTAGCTCTCTTCCTCCCTTCAAGGCCCTATTGAAGGCTCACCTCCTCCAGGAGGCCTTCCCTGACTGAGCCCCTTCCTTCCTCTCCCCCTCGTCCCCCTCTCCATCCCCACCTTCTTACCTCTTTCCCTTCCCCACAGCACCTGTACATATGTATATATGTTTGTACATATTTATTACTCTATTTTACTTGTACATATCTATTCTATGTATTTTATTTTGTTAATATGTTTGGTTTTGTTCTCTGTCTCCCCCTTCTAGACTGTGAGCCCACTGTTGGGTAGGGACTGTCTCTATATGTTGCCAATTTGTACTTCCCAAGCGCTTAGTACAGTGCTCTGCACATAGTAAGCGCTCAATACAATTGATGATTGATGATGATGTGAGCCCGTTGTTGGGTAGGGACCGTCTCTATATGTTGACGATTTGTACCTCCCAAGCGTTTAGTACAGTGCTCTGCACACAGTAAGCACTCAATAAATACATTTGAATGAACAAATGAAAAGAAATAGCGGGAGCCAATGATTTTTCCTTGCCTAGAAACTTTTCACTGAGCCTGCTCACATTTCCTATCGTAACTCCCATTTCCACTAGGCTAATAAAAACACTTAACTGAAGAAAGCAAATATCGGGGGGTTTTGGGGGGGGGTAGGGTAATGGCATTTTTTAAGTGCTTACTGTGTGCCAGACACTGTACTAAACACTGGGGTAGATACAAGCTAATCAGGTTGGACACAGTCCATGTGACACAGTCAATGTGAGCCAAATGGGGCTCACAGTCTTAACCTCCATTTTACAGATGAGGTAACTGAGGCATGGAGAAATTAAATGACTTGCCCAAAGTCACATGGCAGACATGTGTGGTAGAGCCAGGAATAGAACCCAGGTCTTTCTGACTCTCAGGCCTGTGCTCTATTCACTAGGCCATGCTGCTTCTCTATTTGGAATCAAATACCAAAGCTGCAATCAAAATGGCAAATTTCTATAAAAACCGCAATAGGACAAGGTCAAAAGTGAAGTTCACTGCATTTCTTTCAAGCCTGGTAATAATAATAATGATGGTATTTGTTAAGCGTTTACTCTGTGCCAAGCACTGTTCTAAGCGCTGAAGTAGATACAAGGTCATCAGGCTATCCCACGCGGGGCTCACAGTCTTCATCTCCATTTTACAGATGAGCTAACAGGCACAGAGAAGTTAAGTGACTTACCCAAAGTCACACAGCTGACAAGTGTCGGAGCCGGGATTAGAACCCACGACCTCTGACTCCCAAGCCTGGGCTCTTTCCACTAAGCCCCGCTGCAGATCTGCGTGGCTGCACGTATTTTATGAGGTCAACGAGCTCACTAGGTTGGGCAAGCATGGAACATGTAACGTTCAACAACGAATTGCTACCCTAAATTGTCATCTCTAGACTGTGGGTCTCAAGGGCTTGGGACTGGGTTGTGGCCACATCAATCAATCACATTTACTGAGCACTTCTAGACTGTGAGCTCCCCCTTTTAGACTGCGAGCCCACTGTTGGGTAGGGACTGTCTCTATATGTTGCCAACTTGTACTTCCCAAGCGCTCAGTACAGTGCTCTGCACACAGTAAGCGCTCAATAAATACGATTGATGATGATGATGTTGGGTAGGGACCGTCTCTATATGTTGCCAACTTGTACTTCCCAAGCGCTTAGTACAGTGCTCTGCACACAGTAAGCGCTCAATAAATGCGACTGAATGAATGAACGAACGAATGAATGCAGAGCACTGCACTGTTTGGGAGAGTACGATACAACGGAGTTGGCAGACACACTCCCCGCCCACACTGAACTTACAGTCTAGAGGATGTGGGATGTGGCCAGATGAGGTGTGAATTGGCAGGCTGCCAAAATTAGCATCATTAGACATTCCACAAGAGGTAGAGCATGGACATTTTTCAAGGTTTTATCCTACCACTCGAAAAGCTAACGGGTTCTGCCTCCGATAGGCGGTGGAGACAAAACCTTTTAGCCATTGTGGCACCGGCAGCAGCTGGGCAATGAAGAAAGGGAGGAAGCTGCCCGGACTCTTTTCCTCCGAAATTATCCCCGCAGCTGGTCTGGTCCATCCCAGAGAAACGCACAGTGGAATTTTCCAACACAGATCCCTGCTAGAAATTCCCTTGCATCCCTGATCCTGGTCATATTTATTACTCTTGTACATATTTATTACTCTATTTATTCTACTTGTGCATATCTATTCTATTTATTTTATTTTGTTAGTATGTTTGGTTTTGTTCTCTGTCTCCCCCTTTCAGACTGTGAGCCCACTGTTGGGGACTGTCTCTAGATGTTGCCGATTTGTACTTGCCAAGCGCTTAGTACAGTGCTCTGCACATAGTAAGCGCTCAATAAATACGATTGATGATGGTCCAGTTCACCTGAACCACAGCAACCACGGGACCACACTGCCACTATAACTCAAGTGATAGATGATGCCCTTGGTCCCAGCTCCACTAACCTATGGCGGAGGGGGCTGCTGCTGTTGCTGGTGGTAGTGCCATCACTACCATCTCCTCCTGGGCAGAAGTCGGAGCAATCATCATCATCATCAATCGTATTTATTGAGCACTTACTGTGTGCAGAGCACTGTACTAAGCGCTTGGGAAGTCCAAGTTGGCAACATATAGAGACAGTCCCTACCCAACAGTGGGCTCAGTCTAAAAGCAATCCTAAATGTCCCCCTTTTTCCTCTGCCCCACCTCCCCTCCGCATTGCCCCGACTCCCTCCCTCTGCTCTACCCCCCTCCCCACCCCACAGCACTTGTGTATTTATGTAATAATAATAATGACAGCATTTATTAAGCACTTACTATGTGCAAAGCACCGTTCTAAGCGCTGGGGAGGTTACAAGGTGGTGAGGTTGTCCCACGGTGGGGCTCACAGTCTTAATCCCCATTTTACAGATGAGGGAACTGAGGCCCAGAGACGTGAAGTGACTTGCCCAAAGTCACACAGCTGACAAGTGGCGGAGCCGGGATTTGAACCCATGACCTCTGACTCCAAAGCCCGGGCTCTTTCCACTGAGCCACGCTGCTTCTGTACAGTTATTATTCTATTTATTTTATTAATGATGTGCCTGTATCTATAATCCTATTTATATTGGTGCTATTGATACCTGTTTACTTGCTTTGTTTTGTTGTCTGTCTCCCCTCTTCTAGACTGTGAGCCCACTGTTGGGTAGGGATTATCTCTAATTTGTTGCTGACTTGTACTTCCCAATCAGTCAATTGTATTTATTGAGCACCTACTGTGTGCAGAGCACTGTACTAAGCGCTTGGGAAGTACAAGCTGGCAACCTATAGAGACAGTCCCTACCCAACAGTGGGCTCACAGTCTAGAAGGGGGAGATAGAGAACAAAACCAAACATACTAACAAAATAAAATAAATAGAATAGATAGGAACAAGTAAAATGAATAAATAAATAAATATGTACAAACATATATACAGGTGCTGTGGGGAAGGGAAGGAGGTAAGATGGGGGGAAGCACTTAGTACAGTGCTCCGCACACAGTAAGCGCTCAATGAATATGTATGAATGAATGAATGAGTGAATGAATAGTAGCCACCAACTTATCTGGCCAGCCTACGGTCAGGTTGCCGGCGCTTCCACTGGGACAGTGAAGGCATTTTTCTCCTCCTGATCTTTCTTCTCCGTTTGGGCCCTGCCCCTGAAAGCCTCATCCACATAATAATAATAATAATAATAATAATAATAACGGCATTTATTAAGCACTTACTATGTGCAAAGCACTGTTCTAAGCACTGGGGAGATTACAAGGTGATCAGGTTGTCCCACAGGGGGCTCACAGTCTTAATCCCCATTTTTACAGATGAGGTCACTGAGGCCCAGAGAAGTGAAGTGACTTGCCCAAAGTCACACAGCTGACAACCGGCAGATCTGGGATTTGAACCCATGACCTCTGGTTCCAAAGCCCGTGCTCTTTCCACTGAGCCACGCTGCTTCTCACCTAAAGGGCCCAGAAGCCTATTCAGCATGGCTCAATGCAAAGAGCCTGGGCTTTGGAGTCAGAGGTCATGGGTTCAAATCCAGCCTCCACCAATTGTCAACTGTGTGACCTTGGGCAGGTCATTTAACTTCTCTGTGCCTCGGTTACCTCATCTGTAAAACGGGGATTGAGCCCCACGTGGGACAACCGGATCGCCTTGTATCCTCCCCAGCGCTTAGAACAGTGCTTGGCACATAGTAAGTGCTTAACAAATGCCATCGTTATTATTCAACCTATTCTGGGTAAAACCTGACCCTCACCCCCCTCACAGTGAATGTCAATCATGGACAAATAAAAATGATTTCCTTTCTGCTTTTTTCTCTGCTCTGTAAAACGCATCTGTAAAATGGGGATTAAGACTGTGAGCCCCCCGTGGGACAACCTGATCACCTTGTATCTACCCCAGTGCTTAGAACAGTGCTTTGCACATAGTAAGCGCTTAATAAATGCCATCATTATTATTATTATTATCCTCACTATGCGGTATTATGGCTTTTATGGAGTTTGAAACAGTGTGAACTACTGGAAAGAGCATGGGCTGGGAATCAGAGGATCTGTGACCCAATCCCATCTCTGCCACTTCTCTGGCCTGTGACCTTGGGCAAATCACTTAACTTTTCTGTGCCATCTGTAAAATGGGCATTAAATGCTTGTTCTCCTTCCCACGCAGAGAGTCCCAAGTGGGACAGGGTCTGTGTCTGATCTGCCTCTAGTGCATTTACTCCAGCACTAGGTACACAACGCCCGGCCCCAAGTGCTTAATACCAAAATCACCCAAACTCACGGTTACAATTTGAAATAAAAGAATTACGATTTGCTAATAGATTATAAAAGCCAACTCCCAAAAAAGAACTGGAGGATTCATTGACAGCTGTGAAGAATCATCTGTCATGAGCAGATGGAAAAATTCTCATGAAATTCAAACTGAGCTACAAGCTTGCCTCTTAGCATTTCCCCACTGGAAAATCCTCCATTGCTTAAACAGCTCTGTGTACAATTAGGATGATTACAACACGCACACACACGCTTTTTAATCATAGAAAAAGGCCACAATCGTAAGTCTGTGGAAAGCAAGTCCTAAGACTAAAAGTAAAAGGCCTATTTAAGGAACATGAAAGAATCATTATTCATTATGTAAGACTCGGGAGAATTTTTCTCTGAGGATTTTCACAGAAACATTAAAAATACATTTAAGAATGTGAGATGTTCCACAGAACATTTGGCTTTGGCCTGACGGAACTACTGAAATGAAAAACAACATGAAATAGGATCCCTGTGGGCTCCACTCACAGATTCTCAGATGCTAATTCAGTATTTCATTCATTGAGTTAACAAGCCAAGTTAACAATAAAGGCCTCTACAATAATCCGATGGCCCTTAAAATAACCGGCTGCAAGTCCACAAGAAAAAAGTTCAGGGAAAGAGGGAATACAAAATGAGAAAATTATGTACCTCAAGTTCAGTTTCCCTTTTGTTGATGTCATCTGTGGACTGGTTTAGCTTCTCCAGTTCGCCCTGTAGAAAAGAGGAGGGGGAAAAAGTGTTTGCGTTTTCAAGTGAAGGGAAGACACACCCTGAAATTAGACTAAGAAGGAAAAGAAAGAGGGAACAATCAGTTGATACACCTGTTGCGATAAGTGCAGAATGCTCTGAACTTGAACCTTCACTCCCACAGTCTGTAGTCCAGGTCCAGTGAAACTTTTGAAACAAAAACTTTTAAGGGATAACTGAATAATTCGATTGAAAAAGAAAGCCATACATCATTAGGCATAAATGGACTTGAAACGAGGGCTACACCTCCCAGAAAAATGAGCCTAGCTGGACTATTAACCAAAATCAATCATATTTATTGAGCGCTTACTGTGTGCTCTGCCCTAAGCGCTTGGGAAGTACAGGTTGGCAACCAAAATAACAGCATTTTTTTTTTTAAAGTCTGAGTTTTTAAAAAATCTCTCCTTTACAAAGACTCTGGTTGGGTTTCACAACAGAAAACACTTTCTTGGCAGGACTGAAGTTTGGCGAATTTACCTGGGAAGCAACTCCACGCCATCCTTCCTAGCCCGGCCCCTCGCGGATCCCAAAGTTTTCCAGGACCCTCTCCTGAGGCCCGGGCTCACCAGTCCCCAATCTCCCGGATCCCCCGCCCTTCTCCCTTCCATTCAAAATGATTTTTTTCATAATTTTGAAGCCCTCAAATGCTGAGGGCCTCGCTGTGGCTACTGGGGGGGGGGGGCGGTTGGTGGTCCAAGGCTCTTCCTCACCCCCCACTGCTCTCTCTCTCTCCATCCTTCCCTGATCAGTCAGTCATGGGGGTGTCTGGGCAGCAGCTGAGGTGACAGTGCGGGGTGTCAGGTTGGAGCTGTGGAGGGGAAAGATGGAAATACAGGGATGAAGGAGGGCACAGGGACCTGGGCAGCAGGGGAAAGGGGCAGGATACGTAGAGGGTTGGGAAGGGCCTCTTTTACGTATCTTGTCAAGAAGGGGTCCGAGATGTCTCAGGCTCCTCGAAGAGTGAAATAAGAGGAAGTGGGTGAAGCAATCATTAAAAAAAAAATGGCTTGCTGAATCAATCTCGTGCCGAGTGATTTCTACATATTTGTTTCAGTTGACTGCTGGAACCATGTGCTCTCTCAATGCAGCGGAATGAAAAAGTCCAAAAATCAAAACCAAATTCACATCAACGTAGTTCAGGGAAACTGACAAACCTTAGAGGCTTTTCTGAGAAAGTACTGTGCTAAGCGCTTAGTACAGTGCTCTGCACACGGTAAGCGCTCGATAAATACGATTGATGATGAGAAGAGCTCAGAGGAAGTCATGCGGGTATCTGAGGTTTTCTTTGTAGCATCTTCTTTTATCGACAAGGTTTAGATAAACGTTGACTGGTACAAATACAAGCAGGATCGAAAGTTCACCGAGAGATGAGGAAAAACGAAGGTCCTTGCCAACAGAATTCTGGTGGCAAACTCACGAACTGAGAATTGGCACTGGTAACATTCATTCACTCATTCATTCAATTGTATTTGAGTGCTTACTGTGTGCAGAGCACTGTACTAAGCGCTTGGAAAGTCCAAGTTGGCAACATATAGAGACGGTCTCTACCCAAAAGAGGGCTCACAGTCTAGAAGGGGGAGACAGACAACAAAACATATTAACAAAATAAAATAAATAGAATAAATATGTACAAGTAAAATACATAGAGTAATAAATATGTACAAACATATATGCATATATACAGGTGCTGTGGGGAGGGGAAGGAGGTAAGGCAGGGGATGGGGAGGGGGAGAGGAAGGAGGGGGCTCAGTTTGGGAAGGCCTCCTGGAGGAGGTGAGCTCTCAGTAGGGCTTTGAAGGGAGGAAGAGAGCTAGCTTGGCAGATGTGGGGAGGGAGGGCATTCCAGGACAGGGGGAGGACGTGGGCCGGGGGTCGACGGCGGGACGGGCGAGAACGAGGTACGGTGAGGAGGTTGGTGGCGGCAGAGGAGCGGAGGGTGTGAGCTGGGCTGGAGAAGGAGAGAAGGGAGGTGAGGCAGGAGGGGGCGAGGGGATGGACAGCCTTGAAGCCCAGGGTGAGGAGTTTTTGCCTGATGTGTCGGTTGATTGGTAGCCACTGGAGATTTTTGACTTTCTCAAGGAGTTCATTCATTCATTCATTCATTCATTCAATCGCATTTAGTGAGCACTGACTGTGTGCACAGCCCTAGACTAAGTGCTTGGGAAGTACAAATCGGCAACAGATAGAGATGGTCCCTATCTTTATCTCCCTAAAGGCCCCTCCGATCCCCTCGAGTCCCAACCAGTGAGGGCAGCGTTCACTGGATTTGCGAGCCGCAAGAGAAGCCGCGGCAACAGCCCGGGCTTGGGAGTCAGGGGTCGTGGGTTCGAATCCCACCTCTGCCATTTGTCGGCTGGGTAACTTTGGGCCAGTCACTTCACTTCTCTGGGCCTCAGTTCCCTCATCTGTCAAACGGAGATGAAGACTGTGAGCTCCACGTGGGACAACCCGATCACCTTGTATCCTCCCCAGCGCTTAGAGCGGTGCTTTGCACACAGTAAGCGCTTAACAAATGCCACCATTATTATTCTTCTTCTCTGGGCCTCAGTTCCCTCATCTGTCAAACGGAGATGAAGACTGTGAGCTCCACGTGGGACAACCCGATCACCTTGTAACCTCCCCAGCGCTTAGAGTGGTGCTTTGCACACAGTAAGCGCTTAACAAATGCCACCATTATTATTCTTCTTCTCTGGGCCTCAGTTCCCTCATCTGTCAAATGGAGATGAAGACTGTGAGCTCCACGTGGGACAACCCGATCACCTTGTAACCTCCCCAGTGCTTAGAGTGGTGCTTTGCACATAGTAAGCGCTTAACAAATGCCACCATTATTATTCTTCTTCTCTGGGCCTCAGTTCCCTCATCTGTCAAATGGAGATGAAGACTGTGAGCTCCACGTGGGACAACCCGATCACCTTGTAACCTCCTCAGCGCTTAGAGCGGTGCTTTGCACACAGTAAGCACTTAACAAATGCCACCATTATTATTCTTCTTCTCTGGGCCTCAGTTCCCTCATCTGTCAAACGGAGATGAAGACTGTGAGCTCCACGTGGGACAACCCGATCACCTTGTATCCTCCTCAGTGCTTAGAGCGGTGCTTTGCACACAGTATGCGCTTAACAAATGCCACCATTATTATTATTATTCTCTGGGCCTCAGTTCCCTCATCTGTCAAATGGAGATGAAGACTGTGAGCTCCACGTGGGACAACCCGATCACCTTGTATCCTCCCCAGCGCTTAGAGCGGTGCTTTGCACACAGTAAGCGCTTAACAAATGCCACCATTATTATTCTTCTTCTC
Organism: Tachyglossus aculeatus; assembly: GCF_015852505.1. Classification (NCBI taxonomy): domain Eukaryota; kingdom Metazoa; phylum Chordata; class Mammalia; order Monotremata; family Tachyglossidae; genus Tachyglossus; species Tachyglossus aculeatus. The sequence continues at coordinate 34,011,654 of NC_052067.1, read as the reverse complement.
TGGGCCTCAGTTCCCTCATCTGTCAAACGGAGATGAAGACTGTGAGCTCCACGCGGGACAACCTGATCACCTTGTAACCTCCCCAGCGCTTAGAGCGGTGCTTTGCACATAGCGCTTAACAAATGCCACCATTATTCTACTTCTTCTCTGGGCCTCAGTTCCCTCATCTGTCAAATGGAGATGAAGACTGTGAGCTCCACGTGGGACAACCCGATCACCTTTTAACCTCCCCAGCGCTTACAGCGGTGCTTTGCACATAGTAAGTGCTTAGCAAATGCCACCATCATCATTATTATTATTATTCTCCGGGCCTCAGTTCTGTCATCTGTAAGATGGAGATGAAGACTGTGAGCCCCACGCGGGGCAACCTGATCACCTTGTATCCTCCCCAGCGCTTAGAGCGGTGCTTTGCACATAGTAAGTGCTTAGCAAATGCCACCATCATCATTATTATTATTATTCTCCGGGCCTCAGTTCTGTCATCTGTAAGATGGAGATGAAGACTGTGAGCCCCACGCGGGGCAACCTGATCACCTTGTATCCTCCCCAGCGCTTAGAGCGGTGCTTGGCACATAGTAAGCGCTTAACAAATGCCACCATCATTATTATTATTATTATTATTCTCCGGGCCTCAGTTCTGTCATCTGTAAGATGGAGATGAAGACTGTAAGCCCCACGTGGGACAACCTGATCACCTTGTATCCTCCCCAGCGCTTAGAGAGGTGCTTTGCACATAGTAAGTGCTTAGCAAATGCCACCATCATCATTATTATTATTATTCCCTGGGCCTCAGTTCCCTCATCTGTAAGATGGAGGTGAAGACTGTGAGCCCCACGTGGGGCAACCTGATCACCTTGGATCTACCCCAGCGCTTGGAGCGGTGCTTGGCACGTTGTAAGCGCTTAGCAAATGCCATCATCATCATCATCATCATTATTATTATTATTATGAGAAAGTGCGGTAGGATGGGGGGGGGGGGTTCCTACGCTTGGATGGGTTTTTCGAAGCAGCAGCAGCAGCTTTAGCCGAGACAAAGAGAGACAATGAGGTCCAAGTAATTCTATCCTCCGCCCCCCCCCCGGCCGGGGGGGCGGCGTTGGCGCTGAGGGGGCGCGCGCGCGCTGGGCGGTTTCGGGGCGCCCCCCACCCCCCGGCAAGAAGGGAGCGCGCGCTGGGCGGTTTCGGGGCGCCCCCCACCCCCCGCCGCGGCGGGCAGGGTCCGTTGGGCAGTTTCGGGGCCCTCCCCCCCGGCAAGAAGGGCGCGCGCGCGCGCTGGGCGGTTTCGGGGCGCCCCCCACCCCCCGCCGCGGCGGGCAGGGTCCGTTGGGCGGTTTCGGGGCCCTCCCCACCCCCCCGGCAAGAAGGGCGCGCGCGCGCGCGCGCGCGCTGGGCGGTTTCGGGGCGCCCCCCAACTCGTCACCTCCCACCGGGGTCACACACACACACACACACACACACAACCCAGTCACTCACGGACACGGACACACACACACACACACATATACACAGCGGGACGCTTCTCAGCGACCCCCCCCACCCCCACCCCGTGTCACACGGACACACTACACACACACACACACGTATAGACAGCGGGACGCTCCTCAGGGACCCCCACCCCCCACCCCGTGTCACACGGACACACTATACACACACGCATACACAGCGGGACACTCCCCAGGGACACCCCCCCCACCCCGTCACACACATACACACACACGTATACACAGCGGGACGCTCCCCAGGGACACGCCCCCCCGTGTGTGTGTGTGTGTGTGTGTGTGTCTCACATACACACACATATACAGACACGTATACACAGCGGGACGTTCCCCAGGGACACCCCCCCACCCCCGTCACACACACACGTACGCACAGCGGGACGCTCCCCAGGGACACCTCCCCATGCCACAAACACACACACACACACTCACACGTACATACAGCGGGACGCCCCCTCCCCCGTGTCTCTCCCCCCCCCCCACACACACACACACACACAGCGGGACGCTCCCCAGGGACACCCCCCATGTCACACACACACACACACACACGTACACACAGCGGGACACCCCCTCCCCCGTGTCTCTCTCTCTCTCTCACTCACACACACACACACACACACACACACACACACACACAGCGGGACGCTCCCCAGGGACACACACCCCCACCGTGTCTCTCTCTCTCTCTCACACACACACATACACACACACACACGCTCCCCAGGGATTCCCCCCCCCCCCGTGTCTCTCTCTCACACACAAACACGTGCACACGGCGGGGCGCTCCCCAGACACACTCCCCCGTGTCACACGGACACGGACACGGACACACACACAGACAGGCACACAGATTCCCCCGCACACCAACAGCGGGCCCCTCCTCCTCCCTGTATGTGTGTGTGCGCGCGCGCGCGCCCCCGGGCCCCCCACGCAGTGTCTCTCTCTCACACACACACACACACACACACACACACACACAGCGGCCCGGGGCAGGGCCGGGGGCGTCCGTCGGTTACCTGGATGCGGGGGTCCACCTCCTCCTCCCCCTCGGGGGGGGCGTCGGCCTCCTCCTCCTCCTCCTCCCCGTCGTCGTCGTCGTCCTCCTCCTCCTCCTCCTCCTCCTCGCGGTCCCCGGGCCGGTGGTGCCCGTCCACGTCGCGCCGGGCGGGGTCGGCTGGGGCCCCGTCGCGCGGCTCCTCCGCCCGGGCCCGTTTCAGCGCCGACTCCATGACGGGGGGCGGGTCACCGTCCTCCTCCTCCTCCTCCTCCGGACAGACAGACGTCCGGTCCGGTCCGGTCCGGTCCGGTCCGGTCCGGTCCTGCTCGGGTTGCCAAGGAGCGGGGTCCGTGCAGCCGCCCGCCCGCCCGCAGAAAAGGAGCACGAGATCCAGCGGACGAGCCGCCTCGCGCCCGCCCCCTCTCGGCCGCCGCCCGCACCGCACCGCACCGGCAACGCCGCCGCCCGCAGCGCACTGCCTCGCGCCCGCCCCCTCGCGGCCGCCGCCCGCCCCGCCCCGCCCCGCCTCGCGCCCGCCCCTTCTCTTCTACACTGTGAGCCCGCTGTTGGGTAGGGACCGTCTCAATATGTTGCCGACTTGTCCTGCCCAAGCGCTCAGTACAGTGCTCTGCACACAGTAAGCGCTCAATAAATACCATTGAGTGATTGAATGCCCCGCCTCGCGCCCGCCCCCTCTCGGCCGCCGCCCGCAGCGCACTGCCTCGCGCCCGCCCCCTCTCGGCTGCCCCCCCGACCGTCTCTATATGTTGCCAACTTGTCCTTCCCAAGCGCTTAATACAGTGCTCTGCACGCAGTAAGCGCTCAATAAATGCCATTGAATGAGTGAATGACCCGCCTCGCGCCCGCCCCGTACCTTCTTTTCTAGACTGTAAGCCCGCTGCTGGGTAGGGACCGTCTCTATATGTCGCCGACTTGTCCTTCCCAAGCGCTTAGTACAGTGCTCCGTACGTAGGAAGCGCTCAATAAATACGATTGAATGAATGAATGACCCGCCTCGCGCCCGCCCCGTACCTTCCCTTCTAGACTGTGAGCCCACTGTTGGGTGGGGACCGTCTCTATATGTTGCCGACTTGTCCTTCCCAAGCGCTCAGTACAGTGCTCTGCACGCAGTAAGCGCTCAATAAATACCACCGAATGAGTGAATGCCCCGCCTCGCGCCCGCCCCCTCTCGGCCGCCGCCCGCAGCGCACCGCCTCGCGCCCGCCCCCTCTCGGCCGCCCCCCGACCGTCTCTATATGTTGCCAACTTGTCCTTCCCAAGCGCTTAATACAGTGCTCTGCACACAGTAAGCGCTCAATAAATACGATTGAATGAATGAATGACCCGCCTCGCGCCCGCCCCCTACCTTCCCTTCCAGACTGTGAGCCCGCTGCTGGGTAGGGACCGTCTCAATATGTTGCCGACTTGTCCTGCCCAAGTGCTCAGTACAGTGCTCTGCACACAGTAAGCGCTCAATAAATACCATTGAGTGAGTGAATGCCCCGCCTCGCGCCCGCCCCCTCTCGGCCGCCGCCCGCAGCGCACTGCCTCGCGCCCGCCCCCTCTCGGCTGCCCCCCGACCGTCTCTAGATGTTGCCAACTTGTACTTCCCAAGCGCTTAGCACAGTGCTCCGCACACTGTAAGCGCTCAATAAATACGATTGAATGAGTGAATGACCCGCCCCGCGCCCGCCCCGTACCTTCTCTTCTACACTGTGAGCCCGCTGTTGGGTAGGGACCGTCTCCAGATGTTGCCGACTTGGACTTCCCAAGCGCTTAGTACAGTGCTCTGCACGCAGTAAGCGCTCAATAAATACGATTGAATGAATGAATGACCCGCCTCGCGCCCGCCCCCTCTCGGCCGCCGCCCGACCGTCTCTCTATGTTGCCGACTTGTCCTTCCCAAGCGCTTAGTCCAGTGCTCCGTACGCAGGAAGCGCTCAATAAATACGACTGAATGAATGAATGACCCGCCTCGCGCCCACCCCGTACCTTCCCTTCTAGACTGTGAGCCCACTGTTGGGTAGGGACCGTTTCAACATGTTGCCGACTTGTCCTGCCCAAGCGCTCAGTACAGTGCTCTGCACGCAGTAAGCGCTCAATAAATACGATTGAATGAATGAATGAATGTTGGGTTCCCCCTTATCTATATGTTGCCGACTTGTCCTTCCCAAGCGCTTAGTACAGTGCTCTGCACACAGTAAGCGCTCAATAAATACGATTGAATGAATGTTGGGTAGGGACCGTCTCTATATGTTGCCGACTTGTCCTTCCCAAGCGCTCAGTACAGTGCTCTGCACGCAGTAAGCGCTCAATAAATACCATTGAGTGAGTGAATGCCCCGCCTCGCGCCCGCCCCCTCTCGGCCGCCGCCCGCAGCGCACTGCCTCGCGCCCGCCCCCTCTCGGCCGCCCCCCGACCGTCTCTATATGTTGCCAACTTGTCCTTCCCAAGCGCTTAATACAGTGCTCTGCACGCAGTAAGCGCTCAATAAATGCCATTGAATGAGTGAATGACCCGCCTCGCGCCCGCCCCGGACCTTCTCTTTTAGACTGTGAGCCCGCTGTTGGGTAGGGACCGTCTCTATATGTCGCCGACTTGTCCTTCCCAAGCGCTTAGTACAGTGCTCCGTACGCAGGAAGCGCTCAATAAATACGATTGAATGAATGAATGACCCGCCTCGCGCCCGCCCCGTACCTTCCCTTCTAGACTGTGAGCCCACTGTTGGGTAGGGACCGTCTCAATATGTTGCCGACTTGTCCTGCCCAAGCGCTCAGTACAGTACTCTGCACACAGTAAGCGCTCAATAAATACCATTGAGTGAGTGAATGCCCCGCCTCGCGCCCGCCCCCTCTCGGCCGCCGCCCGCAGCGCACTGCCTCGCGCCCGCCCCCTCTCGGCCGCCGCCCGACCGTCTCTATACGTCGCCAACTTGGACTTCCCAAGCGCTTAGTCCAGTGCTCCGCACACTGTAAGCGCCTCAATAAATACGATTGAATGAGTGAATGACCCGCCTCGCGCCCGCCCCGTACCTTCTCTTCTAGACTGTAAGCCCGCTGCTGGGTAGGGACCGTCTCTATATGTCGCCGACTTGGACTTCCCAAGCGCTTAGTACAGTGCTCCGCACGCAGTAAGCGCTCAATAAATACGATTGAATGAATGAATGACCCACCTCGCGCCCGCCCCCTCTCGGCCGCCGCCAGCAGCGCACTGCCTCGCGCCCGCCCCCTCTCGGCCGCCGCCCGCAGCGCACCTTCTCTTCTAGACTGTAAGCCCGCTGTTGGGTAGGGCTTGTCCTTCCCAAGCGCTTAGTCCAGTGCTCCGCACACTGTAAGCGCTCAATAAATACGATTGAACGAGTGAATGACCCGCCTCGCGCCCGCCCCGGACCTTCTCTTCTAGACTGGAAGCCCGCTGTTGGGTAGGGACCGTCTCTAGATGTCGCCGACGTGGACTTCCCAAGCGTTAGTCCAGCGCTCCGTACGCAGTAAGCGCTCAATAAATACGATCGAATGAATGAATGAATGAATGTTGGGTTCCCCCATCTCTATATGTTGCCGACTTGTCCTTCCCAAGCGCTTAGTACAGTGCTCTGCACACAGTAAGCGCTCAATAAATACCACTGAATGAATGTTGGGTAGGGACCGTCTCTATATGTTGCCGACTTGTCCTTCCCAAGCGCTCAGTACAGTGCTCTGCACACAGTAAGCGCTCAATAAATACCATTGAGTGAGTGAATGCCCCGCCTCGCGCCCGCCCCCTCTCGGCCGCCGCCCGCAGCGCACCGCCTCGCGCCCGCCCCCTCTCGGCCGCCCCCCGACCGTCTCTCTATGTTGCCAACTTGTACTTCCCAAGCGCTTAGTACAGTGCTCTGCTCACAGTAAGCGCTCAATAAATACGACTGAACGAGTGAATGACCCGCCTCGCGCCCGCCCCGGACCTTCTCTTCTACACTGTGAGCCCGCTGTTGGGTAGGGACCGTCTTTATATGTCGCCAACTTGGACTTCCCCAGCGCTTAGTACAGTGCTCTGCACACAGTAAGCGCTCCATAAATACCGTTGAATGAGTGAATGACCCGCCTCGCGCCCGCCCCGGACCTTCTCTTCTACACTGTGAGCCCGCTGTTGGGTAGGGACTATATGTCTCTGTATATGACTATATGTCTCTATATGTTGCCAACTTGTACTTCCCAAGCGCTTAGTACAGTGCTCTGCACACAGTAAGCGCTCAATAAATACGATTGAATGAATGAATGTTGGGTAGGGACCGTCTCTATATGTTGCCGACTTGTCCTTCCCAAGCGCTTACTCAATAAATACGATTGAATGAATGAATAAATACGATTGAATGAATGAATGCCCCGCCTCGCGCCCGCCCCCTCTCGGCCGCCGCCCGCCCTGCACCGTACCTTCTGCCCCGCCTCGCGCCCGCCCCCTCTCGGCCGCCGCCCGCACCGCAGCAGCCCCGCCGCTCCTATCCCTTTTCCACTCCTCATTCATTCATTCATTCATTCATTCATTCATTCATTCATTCATTTCATTCATTCATTCATTCATTCATTCACTCATTCATTTCATTCATTCATTCACTCATTCATTTCATTCATTCATTCATTCATTCATTCAATCGTATTTATTGAGCTCTTACTGTGTGCAGAGCACTGTACTAAGCGCTTGGGAAGGACAAGTGGGCAACATACAGATACGGTCCCTTCCCAACAACGGGCTCACAGTCTAGAATGCATGCATAATAATAATAATAATGGCATTTATTAAGCACTTACTATGTGCGAAGCACTGTTCTAAGCGCTTACTAGGTGCGAAGCACTGTTCTAAGTGCTTACTATGTGCAAAGCACTGTTCTAAGCGCTTACTAAGTGCAAAGCACTGTTCTAAGCGCTTACTATGCGCAAAGCACTGTTCTAAGCGCTTACTATGAGCAAAGCACTGTTCTAAGCGCTTACTATATGCGAAACACTGTTCTAAGCGCTTACTATGTGCAAAGCACTGTTCTAAGTGCTTACTATATGCGAAACACTGTTCTAAGCGCTTACTGAGCGCAAAACACTGTTCTAAGCGCTTACTATGTGCGAAGCACTGTTCTAAGCGCTTACTATGTGCGAAGCACTGTTCTAAGCGCTTACTGTGCGCGAAGCACTGTTCTAAGCGCTTACTATGTGAAAAACACTGTTCTAAGCGCTTACTGTGTGAAGCACTGTTCTAAGTGCTTATTGTGCGCGAAGCACTGTTCTAAGCGCTTACTATGCGCAAAGCACTGTTCTAAGCGCTTACTATGTGCGAAACACTGTCCTAAGCTCTTACTATGTGCAAAACATTGTTCTAAGCGCTTACTATGTGCGAAGCACTGTTCTAAGCACTGGGGAGGTTACAAGGTGATCAGGTTGTCCCACGGGGGGCTCACAGTCTTCATCAGCACTTGGAACAGTGCTCAGCGCTTAGAACAGTGCTTTGCCCATAGTGAGCGCTTAACAAATGCCATCATTATAATCATCCCCATTTTACAGATGAATGCCTGCATTCGTTCATTCATTCATCACGCATGCATTCATTCAGTCGTATGTATGGGGCCCTTACTGTGTGCAGAGCACTGTGCTTAGCGCTTGGACTGTGAGCCCACTGTTGGGGAGGGACTGTCTCTATAGGTTGCCAACTTGGACTTCCCAAGCGCTTAGTACAGTGCTCTAGCACACAGTAAGCGCTCAATAAATACGATTGATTGATTGATTGATTGTTCTAATCAATCAATCAATCAATCGTATTTATTGAGCGCTTACTATGTGCAGAGCACTGTACTAAGCGCTTGGGAAGTACAAATTGGCATCACATAGAGACAGTCCCTACCCAACAGTGGGCTCACAGTCTAAAAGGGGGAGACAGAGAACAGAACCAAACATACCAACAAAATAAAATAAGTAGGATAGAAATGTACAAGTAAAATAAATAAATAAATAAATAAATAGAGTAATAAATATGTACAACCATATATACATATATACAGGTGCTGTGGGGAAGGGAAGGAGGTAAGACGGGGGGATGGAGAGGGGGACGAGGGGGAGAGGAAAGAAGGGGCTCAGTCTGGGAAGGCCTCCTGGAGGAGGTGAGCTCTCGGCAGGGCCTTGAAGGGAGGAAGAGAGCTAGCTTGGCGGATGGGCAGAGGGAGGGCATTCCAGGCCCGGGGGATGACGTGGGCCGGGGGGCGATGGCGGGACAGGCGAGAGCGAGGTACAGTGAGGAGATTAGTGGTGGAGGAGCGGAGGGTGCGGGCTGGGCAGTAGAAGGAGAGAAGGGAGGTGAGGTAGGAGGGGGCGAGGGGATGGACAGCCTGGAAGCCCAGGGTGAGGAGTTTCTGCCTGATGCGCAGATTGATCGGTAGCCATTGGAGGTTTTTGAGGAGGGGAGTAATATGTCCAGAGCGTTTCTGGACAAAGATAATCCGGGCAGCAGCATGAAGTATGGATTGAAGTGGAGAGAGACACGAGGATGGGAGATCAGAGAGAAGGCTAGTGCAGTAGTCCAGACGGGATAGGATGAGAGCTTGAATGAGCAGGGTAGCAGTTTGGATGGAGAGGAAAGGGCGGATCTTGGCAATGTTGCGGAGCTGAGACCGGCAGGTTTTGGTGACGGCTTGGATGTGAGGGGTGAATGAGAGAGCAGAGTCGAGGATGACACCAAGGTTGCGGGCTTGTGAGACGGGAAGGATGGTAGTGCCGTCAACAGAGATGGGAAAGTCAGGGAGAGGACAAGGTTTGGGAGGGAAGACAAGGAGCTCAGTCTTCGACATGTTGAGCTTTAGGTGGCGGGCGGACATCCAGATGGAGATGTCCTGAAGGCAGGAGGAGTTGCGAGCCTGGAGGGAGGGGGAGAGAGCAGGGGCAGAGATGGAGATCTGGGTGTCATCAGCGTAGAGATGATAGTTGAAGCCGTGGGAGCGAATGAGGTCACCAAGGGAGTGAGTGTAGATTGAGAACAGAAGGGGACCAAGCACTGAACCTTGGGGAACCCCCACCGTAAGAGGATGGGAGGGGGAGGAGGAGCCTGCAAAAGAGACTGAGAAAGAACGACCAGAGAGATAAGAGGAGAACCAGGAGAGGACGGAGTCTGTGAAGCCAAGGTCAGATAACGTGTGGAGGAGAAGGGGGTGGTCCACAGTGTCAAAGGCAGCTGAGAGGTCGAGGAGGATTAGGACAGAGTATGAGCCGTTGGATTTGGCAAGCAGGAGGTCATTGGTGACCTTTGAGAGCGCAGTTTCCGTGGAATGAAGGGAACGGAAGCCAGACTGGAGGGGGTCGAGGAGAGAGTTGTTGTTGAGGAATTCTAGGCAGCGCGTGTAGACAACTCGTTCAAGGAGTTTGGAAAGGAATGGTAGGAGGGATATGGGACGATAACTAGAAGGTGAGGTGGGGTCAAGAGAGGGTTTTTTTAGGATGGGAGAGACATGGGCATGTTTGAAGGCAGAGGGGAAGGAACCAGTGGAGAGTGAGCGGTTGAAGATGGAAGTTAAGGAGGGGAGAAGGGATGGAGCGAGAGATTTCATAAGATGAGAGGGAATGGGGTCAGAAGCACAGGTGGCTGGAGTAGCACTTGAGAGGAGGGAGGAGAGTTCCACTGAGGATACCGCTGGGAAGGATGGGAGAGTAGCAGAGAGTGTTGAGAGCCGGGGGGTTGGAGAAAGGGGGGAAGAGACTTTGGGGAGGTCGGACCTGATGGATTTAATTTTGTTAATGAAGTAGGAGGCCAGATCGTTGGGGGTGAGGGAAGGAGGAGGGGGAGGAACCGGGGGCCTGAGAAGGGAGTTGAATGTACGGAAGAGCTGGCGGGGGTGCTGGGCATGGGTGTCAATAAGGGAGGAGAAATAGTTTTGTCTGGCAGAAGAGAGGGCTGAGTTAAGGCAGGAAAGGATAAACTTGAAGTGAACGAGGTTGGCATGGTGTTTAGACTTTCGCCAGCAGCGTTCGGCAGCTCGAGCATAAGAGCGAAGGAGGCGGACAGTGGCAGTGATCCAGGGCTGTGGGTTAGTGGTGCAAGAGCGGCGAAGGGAAAGGGGAGCGAGCGAGTCTAGCTGAGTAGAAAGGGTAGAGTTGAGAGCAGTAATCTGATCATCAAGACTGGGTAGAGAGGAGAGGGCGGCGAGGTGGGGTGTGAGGCGCTCCGAAAGATGGGTGGGGTCCAGAGAGCGGAGATCTCTGTGAGGGAGTAATACGGATTTACGGGGGAAAGGTGTGTGAGTGAGGAGGCAGGTGAGAAGATTATGATCAGAGAGAGGGATCACAGAGTTGGTGAGGGTGGACACAGTGCAGCGGTAGGAGATGATGAGGTCGAGGGTATGACCAAGTTGGTGAGTGGGTGAGGTGGGGTGGAGGAAGAGGTTGGCAGCGTCAAGGAGAGATAGAAGGCGGGAGGCAGAGGAGTCGTTAGGGATATCCATGTGGATATTGAAGTCTCCGAGGATCAGAGTGGGCATGGAGAAGGAGAGAAGGAATGTGAGGAAGGGGTCAAAGTCGTTAAAGAAGTTGGAAGTGGGGCCCGGAGGGCGGTAGATGACTTCTAGAATTCTAAAGCATTACAGTGTGCGGAAATAATGCTTCTCTGATGGGCAGTCCTCCCTTCCCTCTTCCATTAGCCCCTTGGGGCGTGGTACCTGTGGAGAATAAAGTATTCTTGGGGAGAATCCATCCCCCCCACCTTACCTCCTTCCCTTCCCCACAGCACCTGTATATATGTATATATGTTTGTACAGATTTATTACTCTATTTATTTATTTATTTATTTTATTTGTACATACCTATTCTATTTATTTTACTTTGTTAGTATGTTTGGTTTTGTTCCCCGTCTCCCCCTTTCAGACTGTGAGCCCACTGTTGCGTAGGGACTGTCTCTAGATGTTGCCAATTTGGACTTCCCAAGCGCTTAGTACGGTGCTCTGCACATAGTAAGCGCTCAATAAATACGATTGATGATGATGATAATAAGAAAAGAAAAAGCAACGTCCGTCATCGCTTCCCTTGTCACCTTTCATTAATTTTTCGCCATGATCGGCCCAGTGTCAATCTTCACTCAGTCCCCCTACCAATATTGTTTCTCATCTCCGGTAACTCCTTGATACGCTAGTATTTGGATTTCCTCTGAACAGAGAAGTGGAAAAAAAAAATATGTCGTCTTCCTGAAAATGGAGTGACCCTTTTACAGCTTGCGGCCTCACGGATGTGCTCTCATTGTTATTATTATTAGTCTCTGGGCCTCAGTTACCTCATCTGCAAAACGGGGATTAAGGCTGTGAGCCCCACGTGGGACAACCTGATCGCCTTATATCCTCCCCAGCGCTTAGTACAGTGCTTTTGCACATAGTAAGCGCTTAACAAATGCCATCATTATTATTATTTATTCTCTGGGCCTCAGTTACCTCATCTGCCAAATGGGGATTAAGACTGTGAGCCCCATGTGGGACAACCTGATCACCTTATATCCTCCCCAGCGTTTGTACATATTTATTACTCTATTTATTTAATTATTTTACTTGTACATATCTATTCTATTTTATTTTGTTAGTATGTTTGGTTTTGTTCTCTGTCTCCCCCTTTTAGACAGTGAGCCCACTGTTGGGTAGGGACTGTCTCTATATGTTGCCAACTTGTACTTCCCAAGCGCTTAGTACAGTGCTCTGCACACAGTAAGCACTCAATAAATATGATTGATTGATTGATTGATTAACAAATGCCATCATTATTATTATTATTATTCTCTGGGCCTCGGTTACCTCATCTGCAAAATGGGGATTAAGACTGTGAGCCCCATGTGGGACAACCTGATCACCTTATATCCTCCCCAGCGCTTAGTACAGTGCTTTTGCACATAGTAAGCGCTTAACAAATGCCATCATTATTATTATTATTATTCTCTGGGCCTCAGTTGCCTCATCTGCAAAATGGGGATTAAGGCTGTGAGCCCCATGTGGGACAACCTGATCACCTTATATCCTCCCCAGCGCTTAGTACAGTGCTTTTGCACATAGTAAGCGCTTAACAAATGCCATCATTATGATTATTATTATTATTCTCTGGGCCTCAGTTACCTCATCTGCAAAATGGGCATTAAGGCTGTGAGCCCCATGTGGGACAACCTGATCACCTTATATCCTCCCCAGCGCTTAGTACAGTGCTTTTGAACATAGTAAGAGCTTAACAAATACCATCATCATTATTATTATTATTCTCTGGGCCTCAGTTGCCTCATCTGCAAAATGGGGATTAAGACTGTGAGCCCCCCGTGGGACAACCTGATCACCTTGCAACCTCCCCAGTGCTTAGAACAGGGCTTTGCACATAGTAAGCGCTTAATAAATGCCATTATTATTATTATTGTTATTACTGGAAAGTGGCAGGGGTCTCCTGTTAGGATCACCTCAAAGTGTAACAGTGCAGATTGACAGAAATGGAAACATTAATCAATAAATCAATTGTATTTATTGCGTGCTTTCTGTGTGCAGAGCACTGTACTAAGCGCTTGGGAGACTACACTCTGACAGACTTCGTAGCAAAATCCCTGCCCACAACCAGCTTACAATATGTAGGGGAGAGATAGATATTAAAATAGAGTAGGAATAGGGGAAATGGATTAGGGATAGGGGAGAAGCAACGTTGCCTAGTAGATAGATATTTATTTATTTATTTATTCTATTTATTTATTTTATTTGTACATATCTATTCTATTTATTTTATTTTGTTAGTATGTTTGGTTTTGTTCTCTGTCTCCCCCTTTTAGACTGTCAGCCCACTGCTGGGTAGGGACTGTCTCTAGATGTTGCCAATTTGTACTTCCCAAGCGCTTAGTACAGTGCTCTGCACATAGTAAGCGCTCAATAAATACGATTGATGATGATGATGATGATAGAGCACGGACCTGGGGGTCAAAAGGACCTGCGTTCAAATCCCAGCTCTGCCACTTTTTTTATGGCATTTATTAATAATAATAATAATGATGATGATGGCATTTGCTAAGCGCTTACTATGTGCAAAGCACTGTTCTAAGCGCTGGGGGGGGGATACAATGTGATCAAGTTGTCCCACGCGGGGCTCACAGTCTTAATCCCCATTTTTACAGATGAGGGAACTGAGGCTCAGAGGAGTTAAGTGACTTGCCCAAGGTCACACAGCAGACTTGTGGCGGAGCCGGGATTCGAACCCACGACGTCTGGCTCCAAAGCCCGGGCTCTTTCCACTGAGCCAGCGCTTACTATGCGCAAAGCACTGTTCTAAGCGCCGAACCTGTCTGCTGTGTGACACTGGGCAAGCCATTTGACTTTTCAGTGCCTCAGCTATCCCCTCTGTAAAATGGGGATCAAGATCGTGAGCCTTTCGTGGGACAGGGGCTGCATCCCAACTTGGATAATCATAAAGTATTTGTTAAGCACTTACTCTGTGCCAGGAGAAGCAGCGTGGCTTAGTGGAAAGAGCCCGGGCTTTGGAGTCAGAGGTCATGGGTTCGAATCCCGCCTCTGCCACACGTCTGCTGTGTGACCTTGGGCAAGTCACTTAACTTCTCTGAGCCTCCGTTACCTCATCTGTAAAATGGGGATTAAGACTGTGAGCCCCATGTGGGACAACCTGATCACCTTGTATCCAAGAACAGTGCTTTGCACATAGTAAGCGCTTAACAAATGCCAACATTATTATTATTATTATATCTACCAGAGCGCTTAATACAGTGACTGGCACAGAGTGAGTGCTTAACAAATACCATTTAAAAAATAGCGGTGTAGAAGAATGTCTACATGAGTATTGTGAGGCTGGGGTGAGAATCAAAGTGCTTAAGGGGTACGTGGCTCAGTGGAAAGAGCATGGGCTTTGGAGCCAGAGGTCATGGGATCGAATCCCGGCTCCGCCACATGTCTGCTGTGTGACCTTGGGCAAGTCACTTAACTTCTCTGAGCCTCAGTTCCCTCATCTGTAAAACGGGGATTAAGACTGTAAGCCCCACGTGGGACAACCTGATCACCTTGTATCCCCCCCCCGCGCTTAGAACAGTGCTTGGCACATAGTAAGCGCTTAACAAATGTCATCATTATTATTATTATTATTATTATTATTACATTGCCAAATTCATAGTCGATGCAGACAGGGAAAATAAAAGGCTTAGTCTGGGAAAGCCTCTTGGAGGAGATGGGATTTGAGGAAGGTGGTGAAGTAGCTATTGATGGCAGTAGTTATTTTTAAATGCCTCACTTAGCTCGCTGATATTTAAAACCTGGAAACCTCAGCCCTTGAATTATGACACCTGCACCGCAGTATGAAGCCGGAGGCACCAAAGTCAGTCGTATGGAGAAGCTTCGCGGAGCGTGCCACGTGTAACGGACCGGTTGCCCAAAGAGGCTAGGCGATCATCATCATCAATCGTATTTATTGAGCGCTTACTATGTGCAGAGCACTGTACTAAGCACTTGGGAAGTACAAATTGGCAACACATAGAGACAGTCCCTACCCAACAGCGGGCTCACAGTCTAAAAGGGGGAGACAGAGAACGAAACCAAACATACCAACAAAATAAAATAAATAGGATAGATATGTACAAGTAAAATAGAGTAATAAATATGTACAAGCATATATACATATATATAGGCGATGTCATGTTGTGTGTGAAAAACATAGAGTCGCCGTCAGTCTCCGTATAGTCGTGGTGTACCGGGAGACTCTGAGCGGGAATGACTGTCTTACATTTGAGCGTTTCTTTCTGCCAGTCGTGGAAGAAGCGACGAGGCAAGAGAAGCGGCGTGGCACAGTGGAAAGAGCCTGGGCTTTGGGGTAAAGGTCACGGATTCATCATCATCATCATCATCAATCGTATTTATTGAGCGCTTACTGTGTGCAGAGCACTGTACCAAGCGCTTGGGAAGTACAAATTGGCAACATCTAGAGACAGTCCCTGCCCAACAGTGGGCTCACAGTCTAAAAGGGGGAGACAGAGAACAAAACCAAACATACCAACAAAATAAAATAAATAGGATAGATATGTACAAGTAAAATAAATAAATAGAGTAATAAATATGTACAAACATATATACATATATACAGGTGCTGTGGGGAAGGGAAGGAGGTAAGATGAGGGGATGGAGAGGGGGGCGAGGGGGAGAGGAGGGAAGGGGCTCAGTGTGGGAAGGCCTCCTGGAGGAGGTGAGCTCTCAGTAGGGCCTTGAAGGGAGGAAGAGAGCTACAAATTCCGGCTCCTCCACATGTCTGCTGTGTGACCTTGGGCAAGTCACTTAATTTCTCTGAGCCTCATCTGTAAAATGGGGATTAAGACTGGGAGCCCCACGTGGGACAACTTGATCACCTTGTATCCCCCCCAGCGCTTAGGACAGTGCTTTGCACATAGTAAGCGCTTAACTAATGCCATTATTATTATTATTAAGTGGCAGATATGAAGTGGGAGGGAGTTCCAGGCCTGAGGGAGAAGGTGGGCAAGGGGGTCGGTGGGGGAACAGGCCCAAGGCTCGGCCAAAAGTACATCCTAAACCCTATGAAAGAGATAAAGAGAACTGAGAGTTGGGGTTCTCAGGGGACTTGCAAAAGAGAAACAGAAATTCCCCTTACAAAAAAAGATCTCAGCTACTAACAGATTTCCTAAGCCATGTTGGGTGTAGCCTTGTGCTGTGACCATTCCAGTGTGGGTCTTACAGAGGACAGGGCCAAATGTCCAGAAGGCTCTTTAAAAATAAAAAATCACAGAAATCCAAGATTGGATAAGGACTTCCTTCTTAACCAGTCACCTGCTTGTTGGAGTAGCACCACAAAAAAAAACCCCAAAGCTCCCCCCAAAACTAGCTTCAACATCTACATAAGCGCTCAATAAATACGATTGATTGATTGATCTACAAGGAAGGAAAATAAGTGAATCTAATTGCAAGCAATTCAAATGCAAGGAAAATTTTACAGATTTTTTTCCCTGTTTTAGGGCGATACACATATTAGCCCACAGCAATGGAGTTGTTCACAAACCTCTTGTTTTCATACTTACTCAAGGAAACTTGCTAATCCAATGTTCTAAACCGGCTGCTAAATTTAAACAAGACCAAATAAAAAAGCAAATGTTTTCTGCAAACATATTTTGTAGAAGAAGCCAATGTGTCATCTTTGTTTCGCTATTTTGTTAGGTACTCTGCAAAACATTTAGACTACTACGGCGTACACCCAGGATAGAAAGTCCAAGTGTAATTGTGAAACAGTTATAGAAAACAGGAACATTTGCGATTAAACTGCTAAAAACAGTATGCAGGCAAGCTTCAAATCTTAGTCGATTCGTCTGGGGCCAAGGATTGCAGATCATGCGTTAGGTTATCACTTTCAGTCTGTCAAGAGCCATCACATTATCGTGATTCTCATCCAGAAGTCTCTTTAAAAATAAAAAAATCACAGAAATCCAAGACTGGATAAGGACTTCCTTCTTAACCAGTCACCTGCTTGTTGGAGTACCACCACAAAAAAAACAACCCCAAACCGCCCCCCAAAACTAGCTTCAACATCTACATAAGCGCTCAATAAATACGATTGATTGATTGATCTACAAGGAAGGAAAATAAGTGAATCTAATTGCAAGCAATTCAAATGTAAGGAAAATTTTACAGATTTTTTTTCCCTGTTGCAGGGCGATACACATATTAGCCCACAGCAATGGAGCTGTTCACAAACCTCTTCTTTTCATACTTACTCAAGGAAACTTGCTAATCCAATGTTCTAAAACGGCTGCTAAATTTAAACAAGACCACATAAAAAAGCAAATGTTTTCTGCAAACATATTTTGTAGAAGAAGCCAATGTGTCATCTTTGTTTCGCTATTTTGTTAGGTACTCTGCAAAACATTTAGACTACTACGGCGTACACCCAGGATAGAAAGTCCAAGTGTAATTGTGAAGCAGTTATAGAAAAGAGAAACATTTGCGATTAAACTGCTAAAAACAGTATGCAGGCAAGCTTCAAATCTTAGTCGATTCGTCTGGGGCCAAGGATTGCAGATCATGCATTAGGTTATCACTTTCAGTCTGTCAAGAGCCATCACATTATCATGATTCTCATCCACGGATTTGTGAACAATCACAATACCGTGCTTCTTGTCTTTGGGATCCCACACGATCACAAGCTGAGGAAAGGGTATTTCATCATATTTTACGAACCCAATAATAATAATAATGGCATTTGTTAAGTGCTTACTATGTGCATAGCACTGTTCTAAGCACTGGGGGGATACAATGTGATCACGTTGTACCACGTGGGGCTCACAGTCTTAATCCCCTTTTTTACAGATGAGGGAACTGAGGCTCAGAGAAGTTAAGTGACTTGCCCAAGGTCACACAGCAGACTTGTGGTGGAGCCGGGATTCGAACCCCTGACCTCTGACTCCAAAGCCCGTGCTCTTTCCACTGAGCCACGCTGCTTCTCTAGAAGTAGCACAGAAGAAACATAATCCAGCCTGCACTGAACTGCACAATGGCTCAGGTTCATTCATTCCTTCCATTGTATTTATTGAGCGCTTCCTGTGTGCAGAGCACTGTACTAAGCGCTTGGGAAGGACAAGTTGGCAACACATAGAGACGGTCCCTACCCAACAGTGGGCTCACAGTCTAGAAGGTTGGTTGCTTTGAATACCCTACAGATGATATTCATTTGATGGGACCAGCAGGTAAGAGGCTAGGAATCTGCTAAAGGAAATGTGTCACAAAATTGGGGGCTGTTCCTATTAATGAATATGTTATCACAGCTAGGGCTCCAATAACCCTCTTCCGAATTGTCGGAAAACCACTCCTCAATCCGATCTAAATCTCAGCTCGGTTTCCTGAATCTCAGTGACCCTACTGGTGAATACGGTCATGTCCCACAATCAATCAATCAATTGTATTTATTGAGCGCTTACTGTGTGCAGAGCACTGTACTGAGCGCTTGGGAAGTACAAGTCTGCAACATATAGAGACAGTCCCTACCCAACAGCGGGCTCACAGTCTAGAAGGGGGGAGACAGAGAACAAAACCAAACATACTAACAAAATAAAATAAATAGAATAGATATGTACAAGTAAGATAAATAGAGTAATAAATATGTACAAACATATATACATATAGAAAATACACAAGAATATATATAAAATACACAAGAAAATAGAGAAGCAGCGTGGCTCAGTGGAAAAGAGCCTGGGCTTTGGAGTCAGAGGTCATGGGTTCAAATCCCAGCTCCGCCACATGTCTGCTGTGTGACCTTGGGCAAGTCACTTAACTTCTCTGAGCCTCAGTTACCTCATCTGTAAAATGGGGATTAAGACTGTGAGCCCCACGTGGGACAACTTGATCACCTTGTATCCACCCCCAGAGCTTAGAACAGTGCTCTGCACATAGTAAGTGCTTAACAAATGCCATTATTATTATTACTAATAGACTATTTCCTGGGAGGGTACCCTTTACCTGTATTAGAGAAAACTAGCTCTCCAACCATCTCTGTGACTTCCGGGAGAGATCACTTCTCTTTCTCTTTTCCCTCCTTTCTCTCCCCCTCCTCCCCCTCTCCATCCCCCCCACCTTACCTCCTTCCCTTCCCCACAGCACCTGTATATATGTATATATGTTTGCACGTATTTATTACCCTATTTATGTATTTATTTTACTTGTACATATTTATTCTATTTATTTGATTTTGTTAATATGTTTTGCTCTCTGTCTCTCCCTTCTAGACTGTGAGCCCACTGTTGGGTAGGGACCGTCTCTATATGTTGCCAACTTGTACTTCCCAAGCGCTTAGTACAGTGCTCTGCACACAGTAAGTGCTCAATAAATACGATTGATTGATTGATTGATTGATTGATTGATTTAACCACTAGCCCTCCCTATTCTCTAACCCGTTAACACGAATCCACCCCCTTCCTCTCGACTCATTCTAGAAATGATTAGGTCCATCTGCAATGTAGTGGTGATGGTTTTTGGGAGGTGCCACGCATTGTACTAAGCACTAAGGAAAGTACAACAAAAGCAAGAGACGTGTTCCCTGCCCACAAGGAGTTTCTACTCTACTTTTAGACTGTGAGCCCACTGTTGGGTAGGGACTGTCTCTATATGTTGCCACCTTGTACTTCCCAAGCGCTTAGTCCAGTGCTCTGCACACAGTAAGTGCTCAATAAATACAATTGATTGATTGATTGATTGATTATGATGCTACTACAGGCATAACTACCGTACAGCTGTTATGTGTTCCGCAAAAAGATGGAAATATCGTGAATGGCTGTATCATGGAGTACACCTTCCCCTAGTTTCACAAGTTATACACTAGTATTCATTCCCAGCCCTCTAGAAAAATTTGAAATTCCTTTATGTGCCATATACTGTTCTGTTAAAATCACTAAACTATTGATTGATCTTTGCTAAAAGAATTCCAAGTATAACATCAAACTGTAGCTAAATGACGAGTTGCTCAGAAGTTGCTTGGCCCAGTGAAAAAAGCACAGACTGGGAGTCATTGGATTTGGGTTCTAATCCCGGCTCTGCCACTTGACTTTGGACAAAAGTGACTTTGGACAAGTAATTTAACATCCCTGGGCCTCAATTACCTCATCTGCAAAATGTGGATTCAATCAATAATCAATCAATCGTATTTATTGAGCGCTTACTGTGTGCAGAGCACTGTACTAAGCTCTTGGGAAGGACAAGTTGGCAACATATAGCAACAGTCCCTACCCAACAGTGGGCTCACAGTCTAAAAGGGGGAGACAGAGAACAAAACCAAACATGCTAACAAATTAAAATAAATAGAATAGATATGTACAAGTAAAATAAATAGATAAATAGAGTAATAAATATGTACAAACATATATCCATATATACAGGTGCTGTGGGGAAGGGAAGGAAGTAAAATGAGGGGGATGGAGAGGGGGATGAGGGGGATTAAGACTGCGAACCCCATGTGGGATAGAGACTGTAGCGCTTAGTACAGTGCTTGCCACATAGCAAGCGCTTAAATGGCTAATTGGAAAGAGCACGGGCTTGGGAGTCAGCGGTCATGGGTTCTAATCCCGGCTCCGCCACTTGGCAGCTGTGTGACCTTGGGTAAGTCATTTAACTTCTCTGGGCCTCGGTTACCTCGTCTGTAAAATGGGGATTAAGACTGTGAGCCCCACCTGGGACAACCTGATAACCTTGTATCTTCCCCAGCGCTTAGAACAGTGCATGGCACATACTGAGCGCTTAACCAATATCATCGTCATCATCATTTTTAAAATGATTAAGAATCTCTGCAGGGGGTTGCAAAAGCAGAAGTTTATTCTGCTGATTTAGGGAGTGTTTTTTTTCAAATGTAGTGAGGAATTTGTCCAGTTTAGATTGAACAACCTTCTTGTAGCAAGTCACCTCCTTCTGATCACTTCTGCACACACACCTTTTGTCTCCTCTTTCCTTCAAGGTCTTCTTTGATCATTTTTATAAATGTATCTGATTTCTTTAAAATTGACACCAGACTTCTTAATCCCCTTATTTTAGCTGGTGATGGAGAAACATAAGTCCTACTTTTGTTTTGGCACCTTGCATTAGTTTAAAAATGTATCCAGCTGTATCCCTGGGTAGTCTGGATTGTAGGGTAGCTATAATTTGGGGTAAGTTATCAAACCCTAATGGCTGTATCTCTGGTTCATAGGCGGCCTGGGATGGCTGTAACCCGGGGTATGGCCAGATGCTGATTTCTCTTCTTTTGTCTGTTAGAGTATGAGTACCTTTAGGGTAATGGCCAGATCTATTCTTTTACTTTCATTGACAGCTCTATTTCAGGTAGGTCTCACTCAATTATCCATACTCTGCCAATTGGAAGTTAGATTAGTAAAGGAGCATATATGAGCAAGTCATTTCCCCGGTTTCCATGTTCTGTTTTGGACTTCCCAAGCGCTTAGTACAGTGCTCTGCACACAGTAAGCACTCAGTAAATACGATTGATTGATTGATTGATGACCCAGACTGAGCCCCCTCCTTCCTCTCCCCCTCCACCCCCCCGCCTTACCTCCTTCCCTTCCCCACAGCACCTGTATAGATGTATATATGTTTCTACGGATTTATTACTCCATTTATTTATTTATTTTACTTGTACATATCTATTCTATTTATTTTATTCTGTTAATATGGTTTGTTTTGTTCTCTGTCTCCCCCTTCTAGACTGTGAGCCCACTGTTGGGTAGGGACCATCTCTATATGTTGCCAACTTGGACTTCCCAAGCACTTAGTACAGTGCTCTGCACCCAGTAAGCACTCAATAAATACGATTGATTGATTGATTGATGACCCAGACTGAGCCCCCTCCTTCCTCTCCCCCTCCACCCACCCGCCTTACCTCCTTCCCTTCCCCACAGCACCTGTATATATGTATATATGTTTGTACGTATTTGTTACTCTATTTTACTTGTACACATCTATTCTATTTATTTTATTTCGTTAATATGTTTGGTTTTGTTCTCTGTCTCCCCCTTCTAGACTGTGAGCCCGCTGTTGGGTAGGGACCATCTCTACATGTTGCCAACTTGGACTTCCCAAGCGCTTAGTACAGTGCTCTGCACACAGTAAGCGCTCAATAAATACGATTGATTGATTGATTGATTGAGACAAAAGGTATAGCTGACAATCCTAACTGCCCTACTGAAATAGAGCGAGACCTAAGAGGCACAGCAATGTTATTATTATTATTATTATTATTATTAAATGTCGAGTCATTTCCAATTCATAGTGACTACAGATGTTTTCTCCAGAACAACTACCTTCTGCCATAATCCGTACCCTTTCTAACGGTTCTTCCGTTATCGTTATTATGATCTCTATCTATCTAGCTGCTGGTCTGCCTCTTTCAAGTTTCCCCTGGACTTCTCCTAGCATTAGTGTCTTCTCCAGAGAATTAGTCCTCCTGATTGTGTGTCCAAAACAAGCTAATCTAAGTCATTTGGCCTTCCAAAGACCACTTTGGCTTAATTTGCTCCGAAATCCATTCGTTTGCTTTTCGGGCAGTCGGTATTCGCAAAAGCCTTCTCCAACATCGTATTTCAAAAGAATCGATGTTCCTTCTGTCCTGTTTTTTCACCGTTCGGCTTTCAGATCCACACGTTGTCACTGAAGACACCATAGAATTGACAATTTTATAGCTGCCCAAATATGACCTGATGAATATTCCCCCTGTATTTAAGGATCGTGTAAAAAATAGATTTGAGGCGCTTAATCTCACGGACAAGAAGCCAGAGAAAATGTGGATGGAGATTAAAAATGTCATCAAGGGAGAAAGCGACAGAGTATTGCAAAAGGTCAGGAAGCAGAAAAAGCCAAAACAGATGTCAAACATAACTCTGGATGTCGCCAGAAAAGGGAAGGAAGCAAATATCAGATGACAAAAGAACCTGGTTAAAGAACCGAGCTGAAAATTGAAGCACAGCAGAGAGGCAGGACTTATTCATGGATTCTGCAACCAATGGTGACCTAAACCTATTAGGCTTTGGGCAGGCTCCAAGTCCTCTTCATTTAATCAAGTCTTTGTCCTTGACAAGGACACTTAGAAGGAATCGTGAGATCATGGGAGAGGTTATTTTTTTAAAACTTCACATCATAAACCCCTGGTGGGCAGGGAATGTGTCTACCAATTCTGTTGCATGATATTCTCCAAAGCGCTTAGTACAGTGCTCTGCACATAGTAAGCCCTCAATAAACACCACTAATTGATTGACTGACAGTTTTAATTGCGGTTGATTTAGTTACAACTCATGCACTTGCAGGTGTTTGGTGGACACTTTTTTCTTCGTAGTTTAACAACTCAATTGCTTGGTTATCGAACAAAAGCCAAAAAAAAAAAAGACTCATTGGTTTCAGTGATATTTGTCAAATATTTATAATGGAAACTTGGCTGGAGCAGAACTTCAAATTTAGGACTTACTCCTTGATTATGCAAACTTAACACAATTAATGGAGCCATAAGAAGCTCTATTTGCACTTGGGTGGGGGAGTGGGGAAAGGGGGAGGGATGACTGAAAACATAAAGGATGTTTCCTTCCCCAGGGTGTGATTTTAATTCATAAAAAGGAAGAGCTACTACTGCTGTACCATTGTTCAAGTAAGAAACTTTGATGACCTGAGAATTCTAGTGATTATTTTCTTCCTTTGGGGTGACTTCAGGACGTGGTTATTCTCTAACCTGTTTCACTACAAAATAAATGTGGCCTCAGTGAAGCATTTCCATGAGATTAAGGCCCTCGAGTAATAAGAATTCAGAATAAATTCTAATTTACACAGAGTCAGGCCTGGGCAGCTCAAAATCTAATAGAAGTGTTGGGCAAATTTCAATTCCCTTTAGCAGTTTTATTCTCTCTGCAGTGACCAGCAACAACAGTTGTGACCCATAAATGAGAATCTCCTGAACATATGGACACTCTTGATATAACTCAGCTCAAAAGTCCTATCACCTAAAGTAAAATTAATAAAGGGAAGCCACATGGCCTACCGCAAAGAGCACAGAACTGGGAGTCAGAAGACCTAAGTGCTAATCATGGCTCTGCCATTTGTCGGCTATGGGACCTTGGGCCAGTCACTTAACATCCCTGTGCTTCAGTTACCTCATCTGTAAAATGGGGATTCAATCCTTCTCCCTCTGATTAAGACGGTAAGCCCCATGTGGGAAAGGGGCTGTGTCCAATCTGATTATTTTATATCTTCCCCAGTGCTTAGTTCAGTGCCAGGACCATAAAAATAAAATACTTTTAAGAAACCCCTCTAAGTCTTCATAATAATTGTGGCATTTGTCAAGTGCTTATTTCGAGCCAGGCACTGTTCTAAGCACTGGGCTAGATACAAAATGATCGGGTTGGACACGGACCCTGTCACAAATGGGGCTCACAGTCTTAATCCTCATTTTACAGCTGCATGACTATTTACTCACAACTGCTCATAGCTTCAATTCAAGTAATTAGAATGATCAAAATAATTGGAGATGGAAGAAACCATTTACTTAAAAGAGGCCCAACATTGAGGCTGTTTTGACAAGTAAGATACACTCTCCAGATAAACAACACAACCTTATATTTTGGCCAAAATCCCTTCCTCGCCATGTTTTGTTTCTCAGAGACACTTCATTCATTCATTCATTCATTCAATCGTATTTATTGAGCGCTTACTGTGTGCAGAGCACTGTACTAAGCGCTTCGGAAGTACAAGTTGGCAACATATAGAGACGGTCCCTACCCAACAATGGGCTCACAGTCTAGAAGGGGGAGACAGACAACAAAACAAAACACGTGGATAGGTGTCAAGTCATCAGATTAAATAGAAGTAAAGCCAGATGTACATCATTAACAAAATAAATAGAATAGTAAATATGTACAAGTAAATAGAGTAATAAATCTGTACAAACATATATACAGGTGCTGTGGGGAGGGGAAGGAGGTAGGGCGGGGGGACTGGGAGAGGAGAGGAAAAAGGGGCTCAATCTGGGAAGGCCTCTTGGAGGAGGTGAGCTCTCAGTAGGGCTTTGAAAGGAAGAAGAGAGCTAGCTTGGAGGATGTGTGGAGGGAGGGCATTCCGGGCCAGGGGGAGGACGTGGGCTGGGGGTCGATGGCGGGACAGGCGAGAATGAGGCACAGTGAGGAAGTTAGCGGCAGAGAAGCGGAGGGTGCGGGCTGGGCTGGAGAAGGAGAGAAGGGAGGTGAGGGAGGAGGGGGCGAGGGGATGGACA
Source organism: Tachyglossus aculeatus (assembly GCF_015852505.1). Classification (NCBI taxonomy): domain Eukaryota; kingdom Metazoa; phylum Chordata; class Mammalia; order Monotremata; family Tachyglossidae; genus Tachyglossus; species Tachyglossus aculeatus. The sequence continues at coordinate 33,986,428 of NC_052067.1, read as the reverse complement.
GCCTGGAAGCCGAGAGTGAGGAGTTTTTGCCTGAGGTGTAGGTTGATTGGTAGCCACTGGAGATTTTTGAGGAGGGGAGTAACATGCCCAGAGCGTTTCTGCACAAAGATGATCCAGGCAGCAGCATGAAGTATAGACTGAAGTGGGGAGAGACAGGAGGATTGGAGATCAGAGAGGAGGCTTATGCGGTAATCCAGTCGGGATAGGATGGGAGATTGAACCAGCAAGGTAGCGGTTTGGATGGAGAGGAAAGCGTGGATCTTGGCGATGTTGCGGAGGTGAGACCGGCAGCTTTTGGTGACGGATTGGATGTGAGGGGTGAACGAGAGAGCAGAATCGAGGATGACACCTAGGTTGCGGGCTTGTGAGACTGGAAGGATGGCAGTTCCGTCTACAGTGAAGGGAAAGTCAGGGAGAGGGCAGGGTTTGGGAGGGAAGATAAGGAGTTCAGTCTTGGACATATTGAGTTTTAGATGGCGGGCAGACATCCAGATGGAGATGTCCTGAAGGCAGGAGGAGACGCGAGCCTGAAGGGAGGGAGAGAGAGCAGGGGCAGAGATGAAGATTTGGGTGTCATCAGCGTAGAGATGATAGTTGAAGCCGTTGGAGCGAATGAGTTCACCAAAGGAGTGAGTGTAGATAGAGAACAAAGGGGACCAAGAACTGACCCTTGAGGAACCCTTACAGTAAGGGGATGGCATGGGGAGGAGGAGCCTGCAAGGGATACTGAGCATGAACGGCCGGAGAGATAACAGGAGAACCGGAGAGGACAGAGTCTGTGAAGCCGAGTTTGGATAGCGTGTTGAGGAGAAGGGGGTGGTCCACAGTGTCGAAGGCAGCTGAGAGGTCGAGGAGGATTAGGATAGAGTAGGAGCCGCTGGATTTGGCAAGCAGGAGGTCATTGGTGACCTTTGAGAGGGCAGTTTCCATGGAATGTAGGGGACGGAAGCCAGATTGGAGGGGGTCGAGGAATTCGAGGCAGCGGGTGTAGATGACTCGTTCAAGGAGTTTGGAAAGGAATGGTAGGAGGGAGATAGGGCGATAACTAGAAGGGGAGGTGGGGTCAAGAGAGGGTTTTTTTAGGATAGGGGTGACACGGACATGTTTGAAGGCAGAGGGGAAGGAACCAGTGGAGAGTGAGAGGTTGAAGATGGAAGTTAAGGAGGGGAGGAGGGAAGGGGTGAGAGATTTTATAAGATGAGAGGGAATGGGGTCAGAAGCACAGGTGGCCGGAGTAGCACTTGAGCGGAGGGAGGAGATCTCATCTGAGGATACTGCTGGGAAAGATGGGAGAGTATTAACATGGAAAACATACCACATATGCAGAGTACAGGCAACTTGCAGCTTATAAAAGAACTCTTGGGGTGTTTATGGAAAGTACTGAAAGCCATCCCACAGAGACAAATTTTCTTGCTTACAACATATTTTCAATTATTTCTCTCCCCTGGCCTTTTAATTACTAACGCACATTTGCATGAAAATAAGATCTTTCTTAACAAGTTTTTCCATTCTTGTAAATAAAACCAGTGAATCCCAATAGCTCAGAGCAATTGATAATAAAATCTATGCTGTTTCCAGGTATTTCAAAGTGTATCATTCATTCAATTGTATTTATTGAGCGCTTACTGTGTGCAGAGCATTGTACTAAGTGCTTGAATAATAATATTTGTTAAGCGCTTACTATATGCTGGGCACCGTACTAAAGCGCTGGGGTGGATACAAGCAAATTGGGTTGGACACAGTCCCTGTCCCACATGGAGCTCATAGTCTCAATCCCCATTTTGCAGATGAGTTAACCGAGGCACAAAGGTGAAGTGACTTTCCCAAGGTCACACAGCCGACAGGTGGCTGAGCCGGGGTTAGAACCCATGGCCTTCTGACTCCAAGGGCCCGCGCTCTATCCACTATGCCACACTGCTTCAACTGCCACAAATAAAAACCATTCAAAGTTGTTTTTTTTTTTAATCTCACCTTTGGTGAGAAATGATTACTTAAATTTCAAATAGAAATTTCAATAGAAACCCAATATTTGAGCAAACCTCTGTATAACTTTTGGGTTTCTAGAGAAGTTTCTTTGGTACTAAACAATTCATGGAAAAAGGAATAGATTTTGTTGGCATGGAACAGAGGGTATTTATCTTTGGCCCAAATTTGGTTTGGGCAAATGTAACATTTCTGAGAATCATGCAACGGGAAGAAGATTGCCATTTTAGGAGCCCTCTACCACCTCTAATCAGTCAGTGGTATTTACTGAGTGCTTACTATGTACAAAGCACTGTACTAAGCACTAGGGAGAGTGCACTACAAGAGAATTAGCAGATACGTTCCCCAACCCACTTCCTTATTTCTCCAGTGGAAAAGCTATTCAATTCTAGACTGTGGGCCCACTGTTGGGTAGGGACCGTCTCTATATGTTGCCAACTTGGACTTCCCAAGCGCTCAGTACGGTGCTCTGCACACAGTAAGCGCTCAATAAATACGATTGAATGAATGAAGGAATGAACTCAAGCCACTTCCTTTTCTATCTCGCTTCCAGTTCTCCTACAGAGAGCAATCAGGTCAGGAAAGAACCCCTCCCTGTGTCTTCCAACTGAAGAGAAGGAGCTTGTTTGCTGTTGGGTTACAGTCAGGCCTTCTCGGGTGGTGGGTTACAGGATGAGCCAGCACTTTCCCCCTGATTTAACTTGGTCTAAACAGGGAAAATCCCAAAGTAACATTTCCTTTGTTTAGATTGTTAATAGAAAGCACTTGGCAGGACTGTGACCACAGGGAGGAAGCTCAGCCGGGTAGCTGTTCAGAAAACCTACACGTTGTCTAATTGTATCATTCCCCAGTGTCTTTGAGGTGATAACACATTTTGCAGCTTACAGCTCCTTGGTGCTTTTCCTTGTTACCCATTTGGGTGGTGGTGTTTTTGAAAACATCTGGGTTTGTCACCCCACCATTCTTCTCCCTCCTTCTCCTCAGACACCTATATCCCTTTAGACTCACTGAGGTCGAGGAGCCTTATGAGGTCATCAGGTCAGGAGCCCGCTGTTGGGTAGGGACCGTCTCTGTGTGTTGCCGACTTGTACTTCCCAAGCGCTTAGTACAGTGCTCTGCACACAGTAAGCGCTCAATAAACACGATTGATTGATTGATTCTCAGGTGGATTCTCCTTCTGCAGGAGGTAGCTGAAGAGGAAAGAGGGCGGCCGAAAGGACACCTTCTCTCCATGCTTCCTCTCCCTCCTCTTTTTTGTTCTTTTAATGCCACTTATTGCTATAAAAGTGGTCACAAGGGAAGACTCGGACTTCCCCCCTTCCTAGTGCTCAGGCCCCCCACTTCTTTGGATGCTGCTGCCCCTTTGCAAGCATTGCCCCAACTCTGAGTTCTGAGCAAACATCCTACTTGTCACACTCTTAGCCCATAGACGCTTGTGAGATTCGGTGAGCTTTAAGCCCTCTACGGAACTGACGCTAGTTTGCCTTCTGGTCTTTTATTAAACCCATTAAAGTAAGTACACTGCGTCAGCTCCCGAGAGCAAAGCGCTCTCCACTCACCCGGTGACCCCCATGGATCAGTTTCCATTTAAGAGACCATGTCATTTATCTTTTCAATTTAAAGAGATGGGCAAATGAGGGCAAGAACTTGAAGCCTTAAGGCTTAAAAATAGCCTGACCCCAGTAAACTATATAATTTCTCATCAGCTCCATCTGAAATACAGGGGACAAAGTTCTTCTCATTAGGCCACAGCTTCTCCATGATCGGGGGTGGGCTTTAGCCTCTGCCGCATCCCTGCCGAGTCCCAGGAATTTCCCAGATGCCCAGGGAGAAATAGGCATCACTTCAATTGAATTCTGGGGAATTCAATGTAATACCCGGAAAGCTGGTCCCTACCGGACCCCGGTTTCCCCACGGTCTCTGGCTGGCTTCTGCTTTCTCCCTGGTTCCACGGCCTCTTTGAAAAATGGGTGGCATCTGACTACGTGGCTTTGAAGATCGCTGCTAAAAAGTCAACCAGCTAAAATGTGTTTGCGTCTCTACCCATTAATCTTGGGTGACACATCCAAAAGAAGTGGTGGCTCCTGCAGTTCTACAGGCATTACCCACAAATTCTTCTGAAAGTGTGTGTCCGCTTGGGATCAAGGGCAAAGGAGGGGTCAGACCTTTACGAGAAAACAGGGTCCAGTTTTATTCCATTTATTATTTATGATATTTGTTATATGCCTACCGTGCGTCAAACACTGTTCTAAGAGCTGGGGTAGAAACAGGTTAATTAGGTTGGACACAATCCCTGTCCCACATGGGGCTCACAGTCCAAGTAGGAGGGAGAACAGGTTTTGAATACCCATTTGGCTCAGTGGAATAGAGCCCGGGCTTTGGAGTCAGAGGCCATGGGTTCAAATCCCAGCTCCACCAATTGTCAGCTGTGTGACTCTGGGCAAGTCACTTAACTTCTCTGGGCCTCAGTTACCTCATCTGTAAAATGGGGATTAAGACTGTGAGCCCCCCGTGGGACAACCTGATCACCTTGTAACCTCCCCAGTGCTTAGAACAGTGCTTTGCACGTAGTAAGCGCTTAATAAATACTATCATTCTTCTAGACTGTGAGCCCACTGTTGGGTAGGGACTGTCTCTATATGTTGCCAACTTGTACTTCCCAAACGCATAGTACAGTGCTCTGCACACAGTAAGCGCTCAATAAATACGATTGATTGATTGATTTTACAGTTGAGGAAGCTGAGGCACAGAAGTTAAGTGACTTGCCCTCCTCCCCCTTCTAGACTGTGAGCCCACTGTTGGGTAGGGACCGTCTCTATATGTTGCCAACTTGTACTTCCCAAGCGCTTAGTACAGTGCTCTGTACACAGTAAGCGCTCACTAAATACGATTGATTGATTGATTTTACAGTTGAGGACGCTGAGGCACAGAAGTTAAGTGACTTGCCCTCCTCCCCCTTCTAGACTGTGAGCCCACTGTTGGGTAGGGACCGTCTCTATATGTTGCCAACTTGTACTTCCCAAGCGCTTAGTACAGTGCTCCGCACACAGTAAGCGCTCAATAAATACGATTGAATGAATACAGCAAGCAGGTGGCGGAGCCAGAATTAGAACCCAGGCCCTCTGACTCTCGGGCCCATGCTTCTTCCGCTAGGCTACACTACTGAAATGGCAGGGGCCTAGAGAACGCCAAGACAAACGACGAATGATGAAAAATAGTGCTTCTAAACAAAAGCTCCAGGAATTGAGAGGGTTTAGCCTAGAGAAGGGATGACAACAACACAATTCAATTATCGCTCCTCTGCTACACTAACAGAGAAACAGGGGATAGGCCTTATTGCTTCTGGGGGAGCTCAAAGCAATTACTTGGAAGCAATTACATCATTGAACTGAACTTCAACTTCAATCTTTGTAAAATCAATCAACCAACCAATGGTGTTGTATTGTACTCTTACAAGTGCTTTGGTTCAGTCGTCTGCACACAGTAAGTGCTCACTGAATAATAATGATGATGGTATTTGTTAAGCGCTTACTATGTGCAAAGCACTGTTCTAAGCGCTAAATACCACTGATTGACTGATTGGGCATTTATGACTTCGGTTGACCGGACGTAGGACGTCCCTAAATATCCAACGGCTTGGCTTGTTTTCAGTTTATAAGCAAACGCCCCCGGCACCACATCGGTGGTGAGAAGCAGCGTGGCTCAGTGGAAAGAGCGAGGGCTTTGGAGTTAGAGATCATGGGTTCAAATCCCAGCTCCGCCAACTGTCAGTTGTGTGACTTTGGGCAAGTCGCTTAACCTCTCTGAGCCTCAGTTACCTTATCTGCAAAATGGGGATTAAAACTGTGAGCCCCCGTGGGACAACCTGATCACCTTGTAACCTCCCCAGCGCTTAGAAGAGTGCTTTGCAGGTAGTAAGCGCTTAAGAAATATTATTATTATTATTGGGAATGAGGCTGGCCTAAGTGAAAGAACACAAATCTTGGTGTGGTAAAGCTCTGTTAGCGTGACATTTACTTTTCAGTTCTTCATTTTTGCAAACAGTGAGATCCCATCTATGCTGGAGAGTGAAGCAACAGCCGTGATCGCGACACTGTCCTTTGTATTACGTGCCCTTACAGATAGTTCCTTGCTGCACTGATGCGCTTTTTCTCCTCAGGACTTGCCTCTTTTCAGGCCTGCGTTTTGTCATCCCAATCTGCCACGTTTCAAGACGTGCTTTCTCAGATCAGTCTGTGGGAGTACATGGGGTCTGTCTGCAAATTCCAGGCACAATTCAAGGCCATGTGGGGAACGGGAGGGTTTCCAACAGGCTTTAGCCCAGTAGGAGAGAACACTGTCTCTCCTCAAAAGTGTGTATACGATTCACATTTCAAATTCAAGTTCCACAAACAATGGTCTCCTGGACTCCATCTCTGACTTTTAGCTATTCATCCTCTCACACTGCTATATCAAGGGTATGCAAGCCACACTTGCCACCTGTTTGGGGGCGGGGGGGAGTCCATATTCTATTTATTTATTTATTTTACTTGTACATATCTATTCTATTTATTTTATTTTGTTAGTATGTTTGGTTTTGTTCTCTGTCTCCCCCTTCTAGACTGTGAGCCCACTGTTGGGTAGGGACCGTCTCTATATGTTGCCAAATTGTACTTCCCAAGTGCTTAGTACAGTGCTGTGCACACAGTAAGCGCTCAACAAATAAGATTGATTGATTTGCTGCGGGAGAATCGAGTTGGGGATGGGGACACAGTTCCCCCACAGTTGCTATCATTCATTCATTCAGTCGTATTTATTGAGCGCTTACTGTGTGCATAGCACTGTACTAAGTGTGCTTGGGAAGTAGAAATCGGTTAAATATAGAGACGGTCCCTACCCAACAACAGGCTCACAGTCTAGAAGGGGGAGACAGACAACAAAACAAAACACATAGACAGGTGTCAAAATCGTAAGAACAAATAGAATTAAATTATCAGCACTCTCTCCTCCCTCTATCAATGAGCCCACCACTGCCCAAGGGAAATAATTGCAGAATGATCCAAGAGAGGTGCAAGACTCTATTTGCCTCAGCTAAAACCTCTATCATAGACTGCCTTGAGTGACCAAGGGCCCGTGTTCTGACCAAGTTCCTCTAGTCACGGTACCCTATCATCATCATCATCATCAATCGTATTTATTGAGCGCTTACTGTGTGCAGAGCACTGTACTAAGCACTTGGGAAGTACAAATTGGCAACATAGAGAGACAGTCCCTACCCAACAGTGGGCTCACAGTCTAAAAGGGGGAGACAGAGAACAAAACCAAACATACTAACAAAATAAAATAAATAGAATAGATATGTACAAGTAAAATAAATAAATAAATAAATAAATAGAGTAATAAATATGTACAAACATATATACATATATACAGGTGCTGTGGGGAAGGGAAGGAGATAAGATGGGGGGATGGAGAGGGGGACGAGGGGGAGAGGAAGGAAGGGGCTCAGTCTGGGAAGGCCTCCTGGAGTAGGTGAGCTCTCACTAATCTTTGTTTTTGTCTTCACGTTGTCTAAGTGCTTTGTTTTAAATGTCTTTGCTTCACATCTCCTTTTTATTTTTTAGACTGCTAGCCCCCTAAGGGAAGGGAACCATGTCTAATTCCCACCTGTGTTCTCTTTCTCAGCGTTTAGTACAGTGCTCTGCCCAGAGTAAGAACTTAATAAATACTATTTCTACTATTACTGCTGAGCGTTACAGCATCTGCTGGGGAGGGCTGCGCAGAGCAATCAATCAATCAAATAGTATTTATGGAGCACTTACTGTGTGCAGAGCACTGTACTAAGCGCTTGGGAAGTACAAGTTGGCAACAGCAAGAGGCTGAGCAGCTGCTGACTCAGTAAACAGACTGACAAGTTACTTTTTAACCGTGTTTAAACCAAGGGGAGAATGAAGGCAGCAGGATTGGGATGAAGAAAAGTGTTTCTCAGCACACTGACATTAATATTTCTTTTCACTCTTCCCCTCCCAGAAATCAGGGGCAGCTCTCTCAGGCTGATTATTCAAGAAGTGGGACGGGAGGTGTATCGGAGGTTAAATGCATAAGGTCCTTCTCCCCATGCTGTTCCTCTGATCCACAATTTTCCCCAAATACTATTATTAATAAGAAGCTAATCACACTTGGACACGGTATCCATGTCCCACATGGGACTCACACTCAAACCCCATTTTTTTACAGGTGCGGTAACTGAGGCACAGAGAAGTGGCTTGCCCGAGGTCATACCGCAGAACGAGGGTCGGAGCCGGGATTAGAACCCAGGTCCTTCTGATTTCCAGGCCTGGACTCTAACCACTAAACCATGCTGCTTCTCATCAACCCTCAAATCAGCCTGACAAATACGCTTCTCTAGCTAGCTCGGACTATGTCATGATTCATTCTCCTCTCCTACGCGTTTCTCCCAATTAAAATTTATCACTCTTCTCTCATGGGGAAGTGTTTTCCCTGCAAGGCTTGGCAGGAGAAGTAGCAGGATGTTGGAGCAGAAATCCCCTAAGAGAGGACTTATGTCCACATCTATAACTTATTTATATTAATGTCTGTCTCCCCCTCTAGACTGCAAGCTCGTTCTGGGCAGGGAACATGTCTACTAACTGCTATAGTGTACTCTCCCAAGCATTTAGTACAATGTACAGTGCACACAGTAAGCACTCAACAAGTGTGATTGATTGATTGAGACTCTTTGGGAAGCACTTCAACAGGCCAAAGATAACACGCATAAAGAACGTGATTAAAAATGAGTCGGAAATTTATGTCTCTCTGCCTGATTGCAACAAGGACTTCCCTAGTTTCCATTTCTCTCTGTGGAACGAGGTGTTTGGTGAGGCAGGGAAGACTACCTTGTGAACGTCTGGTCTCTCTTGCTCAATGAACTGTGGCCCAGCCCGCTAACAGAGGAAGGGGCTGGAGGGCCACTCCTTGCCAAGACAAAGCATATGTTTACTTCCTCTAGCTCTGTATATCATCATCAATCGTATTTATTGAGTGCTTACTATGTGCAGAGCACTGTACTAAGCGCTTGGGAAGTACAAATTGGCAACATATAGAGACAGTCCCTACCCAACAGTGGGCTCACAGTCTAAAAGGGGGAGACAGAGAACAAAACAAACATACTAACAAAATAAAATAAATAGAATAGATATGTACAAGTAAAATAAATAAATAGAGTAATAAATATGTACAAACATATATACATATATACAGGTATATATACACATATACAGGTGTATATACTACTATATACTACTATATACTATACTATATACTATACTATACTATATTATATACTATACCATATACTCCGTATATAGTAGTGCCAAATGAACAACTTTGGTGGGGGGCACAACTGAATTACTGGCTCGGTCTATGATGTCCCTAAGGGCTTCTTCGTAGCCCCCTGCTCGGGCGAGCTAACTCAGCCCCCTCTGCAGAATTCACGGTTGAAATCATCCTTGCGGTCACCGCTTTCTGACCCAGGAAGGGTCAGATTGGCTGAGCAGAAGCATTGGACAAAGTGAGCCCACTGTTGGGTAGGGACTGTCTCTATATGTTGCCAATTTGTACTTCCCAAGCGCTTAGTACAGTGCTCTGCACACAGTAAGCGCTCAATAAATACGACCGATGATGATGATGACAAAGTGACGGCTGCCATTTTCACCAGCACTTATAACCAGGTTGTGGAGACCAGAAAAAAAAAATAACTCGCCTCCCTTTTCTTCCTGCCCTTCTCCTCTGCTTCCTATATCTGACCCACTTTCTCTGCCTCTTTATCTTCCCCTTGCCCTCCTCCCGTTTTTGTCCCTGCCCCCAGAACGCCCAGGGTGGACCCCCACTAACACACTTTATAATACCGGGCATTGAGCCCCCCGTGACATCACACAAATTAGGCTGGGCACACAGTGTACATGACGACTTACTCTATTTTGCTCTCCCAAGCACTAAGTACAGTGTTCTGTGCTTAGTACAGTGCTCTGCACATAGTAAGTGCTCAATAAATACGATTGATTGATTGTTCTGAATATGGTCAATGCTCAATAAATACTCCAGATTGATGTCATATGACCATTTTGTGGAAGTCAGCTTTTCTCCGGGGGACCTTCCAGCCCCCATTTGCTCCCAAGTCATTGTGTTTCCCTCCCAGGGCCCTCTGAACAAGGGCACCACACCAGAGCTGAGGAACTCAAAGGCAGGAATTAAGGCAGAGGGAGGTTGGGCACTGAAAATAAAAAATACCATATAAAAAGACATCCGGTCCCTTATGAGCACTAGACAAGGAACAGACCAGCTGAAAAACAGATTTCCCAGTATAAAACAGATGGGCTTCTACCCTATGACAATCCCTCTGGGACCATCCTTCTTGCTGTTTTCTCTGACAGCTCTGAGTAGGGAGCCCGATGGTTTATCAGTCCATCAATCAAAGGCTTTTATTGAGTGCTTACTTTGTCCAGGGCACTGTACTAAGTGCTAAGGAGAATACAATATTTTTGGGAGACCTGATCCCTCCTCTCAAGGAGATGAAAATCTCCAGGGGATAATAACGGTATTCTTTAAGCACTTAGTATGTACCAAGCACTGCACTAAGCACTCAAGTCTACCCTTCCCTCTCAACTGCTGCCAGCTCCTCCTCTCAAGGGACTGGTTCTGATGGCCTCCCTCGTACCCACTTCTGCCCAAGGCAGAATGGGCTATCGGGCAAGTCAATCCCCCCCTTCCAGCCAGCTGGGCCTCCTTCTATCCTGACCTTTTGGAACATGGGCAGAGCCCTGGTGAGTCCGTTAATTAAATATAAAACTTCAGAATTCTCATCTTGATACTGGAAAGGTTCTGAGAGAAAATATACGGAATTTGGGCTCTGGGGTTCTCTTTCTGCCTGGAGATCTGGAAGGGCACTAAAAATTGGGTATGCTGTCGAGAAGGAAGACCTGAAGGTTTACCAAATAAGATCTGAAGGCAGAACCAGGCTGAATAACACAATTTCTGTCCCACGCCCCTGCCTCCCCCTGCAATAGCAGCAGTGAAGGGTAGCGAGGAAGACGAGGACAGAGAGAAAGTGGAGAATAGAGAGATTTGCTAATAGTGAGAAATGACATCCCCCATTACTTCTGCTTACTTCCTCTAGGCTAATTATATCCCATACCTTCTCTGCTCCCCCTCCAGACAGCCTCGTCTGTTATGAGGAGAATTGCTTATTTTTCTATATGATAGGTAGGTTTAGGGTATAGAAAAACTACAGAACTCACCTGTGCTGGGCAGCAGCAGCAGCATGGGAGAGAGTGAAGGACAGAGACTCGTTTACCGCGTGGAAGGAGGCAATGGGAAACCACTTCCATACTTCTACCAAGAAAACTATTTGGATACACTACGAGAACGACTGCAGGTGGAAGTGGGGCGTTCTGGGAGAGCTGTGTATATATGTATATATGTTTGTACATATTTATTACTCTATTTATTTATTTATTTTACTTGTACATATCTATTCTATTTATTTTATTTTGTTAGTATGTTTGGTTTTGTTCTCTGTCTTCCCCTTTTAGACTGTGAGCCCACTGTTGGGTAGGGACTGTCTCTATATGTTGCCAATTTGTGCTTCCCAAGAGCTTAGTACAGTGCTCTGCACATAGTAAGCGCTCAATAAATACGATTGATGATGATGATGATGTGTCTATGGCGTCGCTACGGGTCGGACACGACTCGACAGCATTAAGACAACAACAAGAATTGCATCTCCCATTGGTGTAAAAAGCAACTCACTATCAAAGCTGACGCTTCCACCATCATCACTATCCTCATTCTACTTACCTGGAAAATCCAGCTGTACCAGGGACACATTGCCTGGTGATAATTTTCTCTTCAGAGCCAGACTTCTTTCTGGCTAAAGCAGGCTTGATGCTCCTTAAACTAATTATTCAATTTCCAAATGACTAGAATTAGACGCTGCTGAAATCTCTTGGAGTATGATGGGCAATTCATTCATTCAATCGTATTTATTGAGCGCTTACTGTGTGCAGAGCACTGTACTAAGCGCTTGGGAAGTACAAGTTGGCAACATATAGAGACGGTCCCTACCCAACAGTGGGCTCACAGTCTAGAAGGGGGAGACAGAGAACAAAACAAAACATATTAACAAAATAAAATTAGTAGAATAGATATGTACAAGTAAAATAAATAGAGTAATAAATACATACAAACATATATACATATATACAGGTGCTGTGGGGAAGGGAAGGAGGTAAGGCGGGGGGATGGAGAGGGGAATGAGGGGGAGAGGAGGAGGGGGCTCAGTCTGGGAAGGCTGGGTAATTATTTTGTTTTGAAGTTGTGATGTAATTTTTAGAGAATTCAGGAGTTCAAATGATAAGGTTAAAGACATGAAACTTTCAAAGGGACACCAAATGAAGACAGAGGGGACATACTTCACATGATGTTGTCTCTAACCTTTTCAGGATTTAGAAAACTGTAGCATTTATGAAAGAAACTCCTGGAAATTTTGACTCCCAAGTCCTGGTATCAATCAATCAATGAATCAATGAAGTATTTATTAAGCACTTCCTGCACCCAGAGCACTATACTAAGTCCTTGAGAAAGTACAATTCCATAGAAGTGGTAGACATGATCCCTATCCACAAGTTCCTTCCAGTCTAACGGTAATCCCAGACTCAGACGGCCCTTCGGGTTGGGCAACACTATGAAGTTGCTCATTTACTTTTAAAATTTTCAACAGATTTTTTCCTCTGGGAAGGGGCTTACACCCGGAAATTATCCAGATGTTTGATGCCACACAGCATGGCTCAATGGAAAAAGCCCAGGCTTGGGAGTCGGAGGTCGTGGGTTCTAATCCCGGCTCGGCCACTTGTCAGCTGTGTGACTTTGGGCAAATCACTTCACTTCTCTGGGCCTCAGTTACCTCATCTGGAAAATGGGGATTAAGACTGTGAGCCCAACGTGGGACAATCTGATAACCTTGTATCTATCCCAGCGCTTAGAACAGTGCTCTGCACATAGTAAGCGCCTAACAAATACCATCATTACTATGATGATGTTGAATTACTGGGTCATTTAAGGCCAAAACTGCACTTACTAAAATTGAGGCTAAAAGCGTATTTTGGATGTGGCCCAAATTATCTACATGGCTCACATATTTAGAGGTTGCAAACTAAAAACTTTGCGTTTACTTTCATTTTTGAAGAGAAGAGCTTCAAAGCCTTATTGAAGGCACATCTCCTCCAAGAGGCCTTCCCTGACTAAGCCCTTCTTTCCTTTTCTACCACTCCCTTCTGCATCTCCCTGACTTGCTCCCTTAATTCCCCCCCACCCAGCCCCACAACACTTGTGTAAATATCTGTAATTTGTTTATATTAATGTCGGTCTAGACTTAAGATCGTTATGGGCAGGGAATGTGTCTGTTTCTTGTTATACTGTACTCTCCCAAGCACCTAATACAGTGCTCTGCATTCAGTAAGCGTTCAATAAATATGATTGACTGATAGGCGACCTGCCTGAGGTCACTGTGGATCGGTGCGAGATGGACTTGGAAATCGAACTCTTGGATAGCACTGCATCACTTTTGAGACTAAATTATTTAGAGTAGGATGAGAGGGGTGTTGCGGGGGAAAAAAGGAAACATGGGGGCAGGGGAAATCTGGTAGAAACAGAACCAAATACATGACCCCTGCTATCTGCCACTGATTTCAGGAGGAATCCTGGAACAATTTATTCATTCACTCATCTTTATTGACCACTTACTGGGTGCAGAACACACAGTACAATACAATGTTGTACTGGGAGAGTACAATACAACAATAAACAGACACATCCCCTGCCCACAATGAGCTTACAGTCTAGAGGACAGTGTCTCCAACTTGTACTTCCCAAGTGCTTAGTACAGTGCTCTGCACATAGTAAGTGCTCAATAAATACGATTGAATGAATGAATGAATCCTTTATGAAGTGTCTTCAGATACCCCACCTTTTCCCCCCGCCGCTCATACACCCTTCAAAGTAGTGAAGAATTTGTCAGATAGTTTCAGGTGAAGCAAGAGGGGAGGTGAAGATATGGAAAGTAGCCCATAAAATACAACTTTCCAAACAAAAATGCCGGCACTGATGCATTGAAAATAAAATTAAATACATGACATTAACCTGTTTTAACAGGAAAATGTGAGATTCAGCAGCGGAGGCTGTTAAAGCCTTTACGAACTGCTCACCCCAAAGTTGATAACGGTAAGGTGGAGAGGACTCATTGTGCAATTTCTCTGTCTTGGACCAGAAACTGTGAGCCAGAAATAAACCTCGTCCAATGATTAATATGCACGGCAGGAATGCAACCATATCGCAAATTCTCTAGTGTGTACGCCAGAATCGCTTGAAACAGCAAAACGAATCGGAAGAAAATGGGGAGGGGCATTTTCTTGGTTTTACTTCAAGAAAGGACAGAGCTGCTCCAGGGCTACAGGACAGGGTGTCCTTCTGATCCCTGAGGACCAGGTGGTTCGCAGACAAGAGCGACTAGCAGTCTCTAGGGTAACATAATGCACAAAAGGTCAGTCGGTAGCAACTAAATTGGGTAAAATGTGGGTACGGTCGGCAGCCCAAGTCTGGGGAGAACCCCTGCCCTCCTCCTTTCTGGATGGGCAAGGACACTAACCAACTACCACGAGCTAACAAAGCCCTTGGCTTCAGAAACAGTCATCCACCCTCAAATGGGCTCTCAAAAATAGCATTTCTTCCTAAGCCATAAAAATCTGATGCAATATTTCACTCTCTGAATTGATGGTGGCTTTGGGTAGTTTCAAGAAGGCAGGGAGGTCTGATGAGAAGCATCTGGTGCCACCGTGTGAGCAGAGCTGCAAATTCCCAGTTCCATTTATCGCCTCAGAGGAGAAATTGCTTTTGTCTTCCTAATGAGAATCTGCCGGAAAATGATTTCCATCCCTTGTATTTATCAGCTGAGGTACGAAGTTATTTCTTCTGGGACCTATTTCACCTACATCCTAAAGCATTATTTGCCTTCTACCGGGAGCCTGAAATCCTACATCTCCTCCTTTTCTTCACCATTTCCATAATGCGCAGAAAGAAATATTATTAGAGAAATTGGTATCTGGTGTGGTTGTTTTAATTGGATTATTGTCCAGGAAAGTAAATGGGCTTGCATTTGGAGCAGAGTCGATGGGATAGGTTCTTTGTTCAAGCAGGCCTGGGAAGGGTTGGACTGGTCCAGAGGAAATTTGGGCATTTGCTCAAATAGCAAGCCTCAGAATCCTCACCCACCCATGAAAGGTCTATCCGGAGAAGCAGCGTGATAGCTCACAGGCCTGGGAGTCTAAGGACCTGGGTTCTAATCCTGACTCTGCCATGTACCTGCAGTGTTACCTTGGTCAGTTCACTTCTGTGCCCAATTCCCTCATCTGTAAAATGGGGATTCAATACCTGTTCTCCTTCTTACTTAGACTGTGAGCCCCACGTGGGACCTGATTATCTTGTATCTACCCCAGCACTTACAGTGCTTGGCACATAGTAAGCGCTTAACATATACCACAATTATCATTATTATTAGGCATGTGGCTGGCTGGGAATCTGGCTGATCGGCTGGGTGGAGGCAACCAATCCTGGGCTTAGTGCTCAGAGTAATGTTGTTCTTGGCTGTTCACTCCGTTCCTCCTCTTCTTCTCCAAACCATATTCCTCTCCTGCCTCAAGTCCAAATCAAGACTCATCTCCTCCATGAAGCTTTATTAAACAAGCCCCACCCATCTGCCCATCCTGCCCTCATCCTTTTCCACCACACTGATTGTTTTTCCTATGTAATCTGTATCTCCGAGGAAGGATATGGCTGGGTTTCTATGTTTCTGTCATTTGTAATGATTTGCACAATACTTCTACCAGAGACTGAGGGGATTTGTTCCAGCCAGATCATCACCAATCGTATTTACTGAGCGCTTACTATGTGCAGAGCACTGTACTAAGCGCTTGTACAGATGCGTGTGTGGAATTAGCCAAGGGATTCAAAACAAGAGGGACGGCTAGAAGTAAATGCGGATGAAACCATAATAACTTCTGAAAAATACTCAGCAAAGAGTCAGGATCCAGAGGTTTTAGGGTATCTTGTTACTGTCACCTGCGTTTTCATATCTGAAAAACTGACAACAGCTTTTCTACAGCATGGGGGTTGGGCTTCTGAAGCTCGTGTTACCAAAAATTAATGCATTAACTAACTAATGTTGTGACTGACATCAGTCTCGTACTGTCTGAGGCTGCGCCAAGGGACAGGACGCTGATCTGAGCAGGGACGCACTAAGGAGCCGGGAGACAAAGGACTCTGAACGGTAACCCAGCCATTAACAACTCATTAACATTTGCCCAGTCAAGCTACATAATCACTAACCATCTCATACCACCAATTCGCAGCCCTGGATCACCTCTAAGGTACATTTCCTCCACTGCAGAACACTGTTGGCCGAAGTCTAGACACCCCTTCATTTCCCCTATCTCCCATCTCTTCTGCATTGACTACGCACTTGGCATTTTGACTCTCACCTCAGCCCCACAGCACTTACATAAACAGTCTTATACTCTACTATTTCCCCTATTCCTCATCTATTTTAATGTCGGCCTCCCCTTCTAGACTGTAAGTTCCTTGTGGGCAGGGATTGCGCCTACCAACTCTGCTGTACTGCATTTTCCAAGTGCTTAGCACGGCGTAGTGGATAGAGCACCAGCCTGGGAGTTAGAAGGTCACGGGTTCTTATCCCAGCTCTGCCACTTGTCTGCTCTGTGACCTTTGGTTAAGTCACTTCACTTCTCTGGGCCTCAATCAATCGGATTTATATATTTGTTACTCTATTTATTTATTTATTTATTTTACTTGTACATATCTATTCTATTTATTTTATTTTGTTAATATATTTGGTTTTGTTCTCTGTCTCCCCCTTTTAGACAGTGAGCCCACTGTTGGGTAGGGACTGTCTCTATATGTTGCCAACTTATACTTCCCAAGCGCTTAGTACAGTGCTCTGCACACAGTAAGCGCTCAATAAATACGATTGATTGATTGATTGATTGATTGAGCGCTGTGTGCAGAGCACTGTTACCTCATCTGTGAAATGGGGATTGAAACGGTGAGCCCCATGTGGGACAGGGACCGTGTCAACCCGATCGGCTTGCATCCACCCCAGCGCTTAGTACAGTGCCTGGCACACAGTAAGCGCTTAACAAATACCACAATTATTATTATGATTACCGTGTTCTGCACGAACTGCTCAACAGCTACAACCGATGGACCGAGGGAAGAGGTTTCCTAGCTTCCTTAAAATGTTCTGCCCAAAACGCTTCGTGAAAACATACGTTATTGGAGAACAGACTGAAGTAATGGACTTACCTCATGGGTTCACAGTGAGGAATAAGAAATAAGAATAGCAAGCTCTTTGTAAAATTAGCGGGCGGTTTGACTTTGCAGGCCCAGGCAGAGTGACAGGGACAGGCTTCCCTGGGTGAGTTGCTGTCTGGATCACCAGAGCCAGCTGATATTGGCTTACAGGTAGCCCCTTGCCAGCGGGGAGCTGCCCAACCCAGCAGAAACTGGCTGGGAGGAGGGTTGGGGGCTGATCTGGAGCATATCCCAAGGTGTCCATGTCTCTGTGCCTATGAGGTAAATCTGACCAAAGCATGGTTTGTGTTTTTTGGGGTGTTTTTGCTGGTACATTATAAGGAAAAGGTGGCTGTAGTCCATAAGCTCCTTGCAAACAGAGATTGTGCCTACCTACACTATTGTGGAAGAAGACAATGAGGTAAATCTGATCAAAGCATGGTTTTTGTTTTTTGGGGTTTTTTTGCTGGTACATTATAAGGAAAAGGTGGCTGTAGTCCATAAGCTCCTTGCGAACAGAGATTGTGCCTACCTACACTATTGTGGAAGACAATGAGGTAAATCTGATCAAAGCATGGTTTTTGTTTTTTGGGGTGTTTTTGCTGGTATATTATAAGGAAAAGGTGGCTGTAGTCCATAAGCTCAAGGTGGCTGTAGTCCATAAGCTCCTTGCAAACAGAGATTGTGCCTACCTACACTATTGTGGAAGACAATGAGGTAAATCTGATCAAAGCATGGTTTTTGTTTTTTGGGGTGTTTTTGCTGGTACATTATAAGGAAAAGGTGGCTGTAGTCCATAAGCTCCTTGCGAACAGAGATTGTGACCTACCTACACTATTGTGGAAGAAGACAATGAGGTAAATCTGATCAAAGCATGGTTTGTGTTTTTTGGGGTGTTTTTGCTGGTACATTATGAGGAAAAGGTGGTTGTAGTCCATAAGCTCCTTGCAAACAGAGATTGAGCCTACCTACACTATTGTGGAAGAAGACAATGAGGTAAATCTGATCAAAGCATGGTTTTTGTTTTTTGGGGTGTTTTTGCTGGTACATTATAAGGAAAAGGTGGCTGTAGTCCATAAGCTCCTTGCTAACAGAGATTGAGCCTACCTACACTATTGTGGAAGAAGACAATGAGGTAAATCTGATCAAAGCATGGTTTGTGTTTTTTGGGGTGTTTTTGCTGGTACATTATAAGGAAAAGGTGGCTGTAGTCCATAAGCTCCTTGCGAACAGAGATTGTGAGCTACCTACACTATTGTGGAAGAAGACAATGAGGTAAATCTGATCAAAGCATGGTTTGTGTTTTTTGGGGTGTTTTTGCTGGTACATTATAAGGAAAAGGTGGCTGTAGTCCATAAGCTCCTTGCGAACAGAGATTGTGCCTACCTACACTATTGTGGAAGAAGACAATGAGGTAAATCTGATCAAAGCATGGTTTTTGTTTTTTGGGGTTTTTTTGCTGGTACATTATAAGGAAAAGGTGGCTGTAGTCCATAAGCTCAAGGTGGCTGTAGTCCATAAGCTCCTTGCAAACAGAGATTGAGCCTACCTAGACTATTGTGGAAGAAGACAATGAGGTAAATCTGATCAAAGCATGGTTTTTGTTTTTTGGGGTGTTTTTGCTGGTACATTATAAGGAAAAGGTGGCTGTAGTCCATAAGCTCCTTGCGAACAGAGATTGTGACCTACCTACACTATTGTGGAAGAAGACAATGAGGTAAATCTGATCAAAGCATGGTTTTTGTTTTGGGGGATGTTTTTACTGGTACATTACAAGGAAAAGGTGGCTGTAGTCCATAAGCTCAAGGTGGCTGTAGTCCATAAGCTCCTTGCAAACAGAGATTGTGCCTACCTACACTATTGTGGAAGAAGACAATGAGGTAAATCTGATCAAAGCATGGTTTTTGTTTTTTTGGGGGGTTTTGCTGGTACGTTATAAGGAAAAGGTGGCTGTAGTCCATAAGCTCCTTGCGAACAGAGATTGTGACCTACCTACACTATTGTGGAAGAAGACAATGAGGTAAATCTGATCAAAGCATGGCTTTTGGTTTTTGGGGTGTTTTTGCTGGTACATTATGAGGAAAAGGTGACTGTAGTCCATAAGCTCCTTGCGAACAGAGATTGTGCCTACTTACACTATTGTGGAAGAAGACAATGAGGTAAATCTGATCAAAGCATGGTTTTTGTTTTTGGGGGTGTTTCTGCTGGTACATTATAAGGAAAAGGTGGCTGTAGTCCATAAGCTCCTTGCGAACTGAGATTGTGACCTACCTACACTATTGTGGAAGAAGACAATGAGGTAAATCTGATCAAAGCATGGTTTTTGTTTTTTGGGGTGTTTCTGCTGGTACATTATAAGGAAAAGGTGGCTGTAGTCCATAAGCTCCTTGCGAACAGAGATTGTGACCTACCTACACGATTGTGGAAGAAGACAATGAGGTAAATCTGATCAAAGCATGGTTTTTGGTTTTTGGGGTATTTTTGCTCGTACATTATAAGGAAAAGGTGGCTGTAGTCCATAAGCTCAAGGTGGCTGTAGTCCATAAGCTCCTTGCGAACTGAGATTGTGACCTACCTACACTATTGTGGAAGAAGACAATGAGGTAAATCTGATCAAAGCATGGTTTGTGTTTTTTGGGGTGTTTTTGCTGGTACATTATAAGGAAAAGGTGGCTGTAGTCCATAAGCTCCTTGCGAACAGAGATTGTGCCTACCTGCACTATTGTAGAAGACAATGAGGTAAATCTGATCAAAGCATGGTTTCTGTTTTTTGGGGTGTTTTTGCTGGTACATTATAAGGAAAAGGTGGCTGTAGTCCATAAGCTCCTTGCGAACAGAGATTGTGACCTACCTACACTATTGTGGAAGACAACAATGAGGTAAATCTGATCAAAGCATGGTTTTTGTTTTTGGGGGTGTTTTTGCTGGCACATTATAAGGAAAAGGTGGCTGTAGTCCATGAGCTCCTTGTGAACAGAGATTGTGCCTACCTGCACTATTGTGGAATAATAATAATAATAATAGCATTTATTTAAGCGCTTACTATGTGCAAAGCACTGTTCTAAGCACTGGGAAGGTTACAAGGTGATCAGGTTGTCCCACCTGGGGCTTACAGTCTTAATCCCCATTTTCCAGATGAGGTAACTGAGGCACAGAGAAGTGAAGTGACTTGCCCAAAGTCACACAGCTGACAAGTGGCGGAGCCGGGACTTGAGCCCACAACCTCTGACTCCAAAGCCCGGGCTCTTTCCACTGAGCCACGCTGCTTCTCAATGGTAAACCATTTCCATATTTTTTACCAAGAAAACTCCATGGATATACATACAAGAATGACTGGAGATGAAGATAGGATATCCTGGAGAAGATAAGTCCATAAAGTCACCCTGAATCAGAAACGACTTGACAGCATTATGACAAAACTCTATTGTAGTGAACTTGCCCAAGTGTTTAGTACAGTGCTCTGCAAATAATAATAATAATGATAATAATAATAATAATAATAATAATAATAATAATGGCATTTGTTAGGCACTTACTATGTGCAAAGCACTGTTCTAAGTGCTGGGGGGATACAAGGTGATCAGGTTGTCCCACGTGGGGCTCACAGTCTTCATCCCCATTTTACAGATGAGGGAACTGAGGCTCAGAGAAGTGACGTGACTTGCCCAAGGTCACACAGCAGACATGTGGATGAGCCAGGATTAGAACTCATGACCTCTGACTCCCAAGCTCCGGCTCTTTCCACCGAGCTTGCAAACAGTAAGCACTCAATAAATTTCACTGGTGGTAGCTCTTACACCATTTTCTCGAAGTTGTAAGGTGACCAGATTCGAAGAGAGAGCACTCACGATCATTTTAGCTACAGGGAAGACACTGTGGTGGCTGGCAACCTCTACATATTCTAAACACATTAAACTATAAAATGAAACAGCTAAAGTCAGCCTCTGGACTGCCAGCTATGCCATAAAATCATACCCACTGTAACCATTATTTCAAAATAAGCTGGCTCTCAGGAGAAAAAGGAGAAACATTAAATAATGAAATCCTCTTTGCAACAATCTACACATTAAAGAGGCTTAAAAAATTATTAAATGAATACAGGGAAGCAGTGTGGCCTAGTGGAAAGAGCACGGGCTTGGTAGTTGGAGGGAATGGGTTTGGATTCCAACTCCACCACTTGTCTGCTGGATAATATTGGGCAAGTGACTTAACTTCTCTGTGCCTCAGTTTCCTCATCTGCAAAATGGGAATTCAATACGTGTTTTCCCTCCTACTTGGGCAAGTCACTTAACTTCTCTGGGCCTCAGTTCCCTCATCTGTAAAATGGGGATTAAGGCCGTGAGCCCCACGGGGGACAACATGATCACCTTGTATCCTCCCCAGCGCTTAGAACTGTGCTTTGCATATAGCAGGCGCTTAACAGATGCCATCATTATTATTATTACTACTTACACTGAGAGCCCCATGTGCGACACAGAATGTGTCCAACCAGATTGATTACCTTATATCTACCCCATTCTTTAGAACAGTGCCTGACACATAGTAAATGCTTAAAATAATTAGCATAATTTGATGATGATGATTATTATTACATGCTATATTTTCAAACCGTTCTCTCCTACTGCCTGGTTCACTTCTTAAAGTCTGAATACCTGGCATCAGGGGGATTTTGTCCTCTCTGTGAACAGCTCAGTTAACTGTGGGCATAAGGGGAACAGATTCTATCACAAGTTGTCCCATGTTTTTCTTCAGAGCTTCCTTAGCTTTTTTTCCCCTCAGAAAACTTCTATTTAAGGCAGAAAAAAAAAATAAATGTCATTCAGTCATAAAAATGAAACAGTTAGCCTTTGGGCCCAGAGGCTACAGATCTCAGGGGAAAATCATGAAAACTAAAGAAAACCATGCAAAGGATGGATGAGAAATAAAATATACTCCGCTTCTCTTTTCTATCGCCCTTTTGTTTAGTCTTCATGGGACTTGCAATTGTTGTATTTGTTAAGTGTTTACTATGTGCCAGGCTCTGCATTAAGTGCTGGGGAACATACAAGATAATCAGGTTCCACATGGGGCTCACAGTCTAAGGAGGGAGAACAGGTATTGAATCCCCATTTTGCAGATGAGGGAACTGAGGAACAGAAAAATTAAAGGACTTGCCCAAGGTCATCCAGATGGCAGAGCCGAGATGAGAACCGAGGTCCTCTGATTCAAGCTCTTTCTGTTAGATCATACTGCTTCTACCAGTAAATAAGAGGTGGGGAGGGCTATAGGCAAATGCTTCTAATATCTTCGCAATGAAAGGTTGGGGTCAGGATAGGTAAATCTGGGAGGTTCAATATTTTACAAATTGAATTCTTGTTGAAATTGTAGGCTGCCTTAACGGCTAAATTCCTTAGACTTGGCTCTGTCTCCTGGCTACGGTGAGGGATGTCCTTTCTGGATTCATTCAATCGTATTTATTGAGCGCTTACTGTGTGCAGAGCACTGTACTAAGCACTTGGGAAGTACAAGTCAACATATAGAGACGGTCCCTACCCAATGACGGGCTCACAGTCTAGAAGGGGGAGACAGACAACAAAACAAAACATGAAGACAGGTGTCAAAATCATCAGAATAGAATTGAAGTTATATGCACATCATTAAGAAAATAAATAGAATAGTAAATATGTACAAGTAAAACAAATAGAGTAATAAATCTATACAAATATATATATACAGGTGCTGTGGGGAGGGTAAGGAGGTAGGGCGGGGGAGATGGGGAGGAGGAGAGGAAAAAGGGGGCTCAGTCTGGGAAGGCCTCCTGGAGGAGGTGTGAAGAACATGTAGAGAACTAATCTCTTTCCGCAAAAGCCAGGCCACAGATGATTAGCGTATAAATTCCTCAGCCCCAGATGAAGTATTTTCTTACTGGGGCAAGGGAATAACATCTCCTAGGGTATAATGTTCACTTCTACTTATAGGGATGATGAGAAGTGTTCAATGGAACTTCCTTCCTAATTTTCTTTATCTGGGAGTGTGAAGGCTGTCGGGATTTTAATCATTTTGAAGGACCTTCTTTAGTAGCAGAGAATCGACATGTTTCCCCTCAAACTGTAGAAGGTAGTACAACCCCAAACATCCCATAAAGCCCCACAGTGGGAATAGCCCCTTTCAGCACTGAGGAATTCCAAATTCAGATAGGTTCAACAATATAATTCTGCAAAGGCTGTGGAATGGAAGCCCAACTTCTCAGAGACCTTCCTTAATTCATTTGTCGTCTCTCCAGGTTCTATCCTCCTCCCAACTACCTACATAGCATCTGTGCTGAGCCTCAGCATTCAAGTCCTTGCGATCCCCTGTAGCACTTGTGTATTCACATATACATGCACACTTTACTATTTAAGCACTTCCTGATCCACATATCCACATTCCTTTCTCCTTTTCCTCATGGCTATATTCATGTGTTTGTTCCCCCAGTTACATTACAAACCCCTTGAGTGCATTGTTCATGTTTTCTCACTCTAGCATTCTCTCCCAAATACTCGATACAGGGCTCTATATACGGCAGGAGAGCAGGAAATATTTTTGATTAACTGATTTGCAGAGCTTTGCAAGCCCCCAGTTGCTGAGGAGCTGGAATTTGAGTGCTCTTTTGGTACCAGGTGAACGTTTTTGAAATAAGCTGAGAATTTGTTAGCATGAGAGAGGGGAGAAAAGACTATTCCACAACACCTAAGCCAGCTCTTGACTATTACAGCCAGTCTTACTCTCTGATTTCGAGTGTTGGCTTAGATCTGGTGCCATCCTTGCATGAGCATATACAGTCATTTTTGCCAAAGGCTGTGTTACATTACGTGCCTTGGATAACACACTACTGAAGAACTGTACTCAGCCTGATTAAAACTTGTATCTACCCTAGCTCTTAGACCAATGCTGGACAGATAGTAAGTGCTTAACAAATACCATAAATAAATTAGTTAACATTCTTTCATAACAGTTCTATCTGGGGAGAATGGGATTCAGTGCTGGAAAAAAATAGCTGTGTGCATGCATGTGGCATCGTTCAAACCAGGAGTATGTATTAAGCACTTTCTCCTTGAGTTTTTTTCGAACCTAAACCACATATTATAGAACTGACTGTACTGCCTTGCTGTCATTCTTCAGCCTGGGTTTACCCACTGGCTTCAGGACCAGGGGATCAGGATGGCATGGCTAAAAAAAAGTTATCACGAGGAGAAGAAAGGAATCTGAAAGAACCAGACCAATGGCAGAGAATCTCAGGATCTGATTGTAATTGGAGTTAGCTGAGGGTAGAGACAAGATTTTTACAGGGTACTGGATGACTGCTGGGAGACTGTCAACTTGGACAGTTTTCTCCAGACGTGATTATTCATTTTGTAGACTCTCTAGTCTTGGGACTTTTCTGACTTCTTCCACCTGATGCTAGTCTCCCTGCTACTTTCATTGCTCAATACCAGCCATCAAGACAGCAGGAAGGGCAGAGAGCAGAGGCATCCAAAGTGGCCTTTCTTCACTCTCCTAGAAATTTCTTCTTGTCTGTCTCTCCACCATCTCAAATTTAACATTGGCCTAGAGCCAAACTCCTTATCCTCCCATCCAAACCGTGCCCTCCCCCAAGACTTTTCCATTACTGTAGAAAACACCACCATTTTCCCTATCTCACACGCCTAAAACCTTGGCATTATCCTCAACTCGTCTCTCTCATTGCACCCCCATATGCAATCTTTCACCAGATCCAGTTGGTTCTTCCTTCGTAACATCACTAAAATCCACCCTTTCCTCTTCAGCCAAACTGCCACTTTGCTGATCCAAGAGCTCACCCCTCTAGACTGTGAGCTCCTTATGGGCAGGGAACGTGTCTGTTAATTCCGTTGTATTGTACTATCCGAAGCGCTTAGTATATAACTATATACCACTGATTGATTATCATATCCCACCCTGACTACTGCATCTGCCTCCTTCACTGATCTCCCTCCCTGCCTTTCCCCTCTCCAGACTTTACTTCACCCTGCTGACTGGATCATTTTTTTAAAAGAAAAGTCCAGTCCATATCATCCCACTTCTCCAGAAGCTCCAATGGTTGTCCACCCACCTCCACTTCAAACGGGAACTTCTTTCCATCGGCTGTAAAGCACTCAATCAGCTCTCCCCCTTGCATCTTACTTCACTGATCTACTACAACAACCCAGCCCGCAGACTCCGCTCCTCTAACAAGAACCTTCTCACTGTATCTCGATCTCATATTTCTTGCCACCGACCCCTTACCCAAGATCTCTCTCTGATGTGGAATTCCTTCCCGTCATGTATGACAGACCATCGCTCTCTCTCCATCGTCTCCTCTCATCTCCTCCTAGAAGGCTTCCCCGACTAAACCCTCTCTTCTCTGTCCAAGTTCTCCCTTCTGCATCACCTAGGTACTTGGGCCTGTCCCCACCTTTAAGCACTTTGATATTCATCCCCCCGTCTCCCAGGTTCATGGCACTTATGAACCTATCCCTCAATTTATTTTAATGTCTGTCTCCCCCTCTATTCTGTAAACTCCTTGTGGGCAGTGATTGTCTACACCTACTCTTTTGTACTGCATTCTCCTGTACTCAATACAGCTCTGCACTCAGTGAGCATTCAGTGCCAGTAATTGATTAAAGGCAATTAAAAATAAGTCTTTGCGCACGCTAATGCAGTTCACGGTTTGTTTTTGCCTAAATGTGGTCCCCAATTTTGCCAAAGAGCCATCTGAAAAACTCTGAAGCAAAATATGAATCTAAATTTAGTCATACGAAGTACAGTGATCCCTTCTGAGTTATAAGGGAATTGTTTCTACCCAATATTTAATTTGCCAGCCAATGAAAACACAAGCTAGAGGAGAATGTAATTTGCTTGGCTGTATCTTTTCTCTTCCCTCTCTCTCCACATTCCCCAAACTGGCAGAGAGGAAATACTTTAAGGCTCAACCATAATTCCAAAATATACAATATATTTATTTAAAAGTTCACAGAATTATTTAAAAACGTATACAAATCTCCTGATCAGCAGTGAGAAAACTTTTTTCGGAACTATCACCAGAACAACTGCTGCTTCATGGAATTTAGGCTACTCTTGATGGCAACATCACTTAGTCACTTAGATTTGCAGTTGGCTATATACTGTGTAATGCTCTTAATTAGCACTTTGGTTTTTATCATAAATGATGTTTTCTCTATCTCTAAATCAGCTTAGCTCCCACGACTTTCTGACCAGGAAACATTTTGACACATTTAGCACAGAGTACCTCACTGGAGTCTTGCATCTTGCAGTCTCTTTACGAATGAATCTTCACATCACTCCTGTGAGGTTAGTAGATGGAAATTATTAGAACATCCTCTTTGGTGAGGGAGAACGAATGAATCCTCACATCACTCCTGTGAGGTTAGTAGATGAAAATTATTAGAACATCCTCTTTGGTGAGGGAGAACGAATGAATCCTCACATCACTCCTGTGAGGTTAGTAGATGGAAATTATTAGAACATCCTCTTTGGTGAGGGAGAACGAATGAATCCTCACATCACTCCTATGAGGTTAGTAGATGAAAATTATTAGAACATCCTCTTTGGTGAGGGAGAACGAATGAATCCTCACATCACTCCTATGAGGTTAGTAGATGAAAATTATTAGAACATCCTCTTTGGTGAGGGAGAAAGAGAGATCAGGAGATAAATGGCCCATTGCTCCATAGGAGGAATGGGCAGGAACTGCCCCAAGGTCTGTAGAGCTTCTAAGTATCTCTCTTAGCCCAGAAATCCCCCCAGCAGCAGTAACACTCCTCAGACAATTGAGGTTAGGGGTGGTGGCAGGGGAACTAGAGTTAGCACAGGTGGCAGGGCCTCTACATCTGGTTGAAGTGGGCAAGGTTTGGTCGGTTTGGTTTATCAAAGTAAGGAGAGAGGAAACCTATTCGTACACGCAGCGGAGTCCTTTCCACTACTAAGGCTCGCAATCCTGGGCCGGGGCAGCGTGACTCATGATTTCTTCAGAGGCTTTCGAAATTTGCTTTGAAGAAAGACCCTTGGAACGCACAGGCCTTCTTTTCTATTCACTGTTTCTCGCAGCACATATTCATTAACCGCTTCTTCATACCCCGTGACCCTAAAGAGCTGAGCCAAGAATTCTAGAAGACAGAAAGATACAGGACATTGAAAAAAAGCAGGGCTTTTTTTTTTCTTCTATTTCTTTCTTCTATTTTCTTCTTCTATTTTTGAATGGCATTTGTTAAGCACTTACTGTGTTCTGCGATACACAAGATAATCAGGTTAGACACTGCTCATGTCCCACAAGGGGCTCACAGTTTTAATCCTCATTTTACAGAGCGGTAACTGAGGCACAGAGAAATTACGTGACTTGCCCAAGGTCACACAGCAGACAAGTGATGGAGCCGAAATCAGAACAGGTCCCCTGATTCGCAGGCCCACGCTTTTTCTATTAGGCCACACTGCTAGTTTTAAGGGTAGTTAATTTGGTTTGCCAGTGGCACGGGGGCAAAGAGGTGAGAGGGACTGGTTTGGTTTGTTCGCCAGGGGTCATTTCATCTGAACATTTTGAAGTTGATTTCATTTTCTCGGAAATGATAGAGTGACACTCCCATTTCTCACATACTCCTGGACAGATTTCAACTCGTGAAAATGTTCCAAAAATGACAGAATAACATCTTCAGGGTCAAGTGAAGAGTAAAGACACAGTGCATTCCAGAAAGTCAAAATTCCTAAAAACTCCTCACGGGCTTAAGGCTCTTCCCCTCGATATCTCATGCGTTCTATCACAAGTGAAAAATAAAACTCACACAAAACTGATTTGAGTACATACTAATGTTTTTCATCCAAAAGAGAGGAAGGTGAAAAAAGGTCCAGGCGATGTCTGCACATATACCTCAACAGAGTTCGCCTTAATGACGTTAAAAAAAGAACATTCACTTTGGAATATCCTGGCTTGCGTATTCCAGTATGGCTATCTGAAATTTGATATCACCAAATAATAATAATTCATTCAATTCATTCAATCATATTTATTGAGCGCTTACTGTGTGCAGAGCACTGTACTAATAATGATGGCGTTTGTTAAGCGCTTACTATGTGCGATGCACTGTTTTAAGCGCTGGGGGGGATACAAGGTGATCAGGTTGTCCCACGTGGGGCTCAAAGTCTTAATCCCCATTTTACAGATGAGGTAACTGAGGCTCAGAGAAGTGAAGTGACTTGCCCAAAGTCACACAGCTGACAAGTTACGGAGCCGGGATTAGAACCCATGACCTCTGCCTCCCAAGTCCGGGCCCTTTCCACAGAGCCACGCTGCCCTCCTATAATAATGGCATTTATTAAGCGCTTACTATGTGCCAAGCACTGTTCTAACTGCCGGGGAGGTTACAAGTTGATCAGGTTGTCCCGGGAGGGGGGCTCACAGTCTTAATCCCCATTTTACAGATGAGGGAACTGAGGCGCAGAGAAGTTAAGTGACTTGCCCAAAGTCACAGCGCTGACAATTGGCGGAGTCGGAATTTGAACCCATGACCTCTGACTCCAAAGCCCGTGCTCCTTCCACTGATGACTTTGCACCTCACTGGGAATTTTACGAAGAATTTAAAATAAGCACTGAAGGGGAAGGGAGGAGAGGGAATTGGAATAAAACATGGAGATGTTTGGGAAAGGAGGGACGTTCAAATGAGATCCAGCTTGAGCTTTCTGACCAGCAACACTAACAACAGTTAAACAGTGAGGCAGGACGATAGTGGAAAAAAACTTCTTTTTTAACCCACAAAAATGTTTAACCAAAATAAACTGAAAAAAAACCATCAAAAACCTCAGCCTTTTCTGGGGAACAATCGCTGCTGTTAAATTTGAATGACATAAAAAGTCTAGTCTCCGTAATGACCCGATGTCTGCCTCTCCATCCTCTGCAGAACAGCCTTTCATTCGTTTATGCAACAGGCTTTTAAACCAAGAGGAGACCATATGTACCGGGGCGTCCTCAACAGAGCACAGGCCCGGGAGTCAAAAGGACCTGGTTCGAATCCCGCCTCTACCACCTGTCCGCTATGCAACCTTGGCCAAGTGACTTTGCTTCCTCTGTGCCTCAGTTACCTCATCTGTAAAATGGGAATGAAGACTCTGAGCCCCACGTGGGACAGGGATTGTTTCCATCCTGATTTGCTTGGATCCACCCTGGTACAGTGATTGGCATCCTGGTGCTTAGCAAATACCACAATTATTATTATTATTATTTTTATCACGATTACTACCCTCTGGAACAACTTGACACCTTAAGTGATGCGTAAACTTGGAGGTTTTCTGCCCTCTTCAGAGTTGAGAAGCAGCGTGGCTCAGTGGAAAGAGCCCAGGCTTTGGAGTCAGAGGTCATGGGTTCAAATTTAGACTGTGAGCCCACTGTTGGGTAGAGACTGTCTCTATGTGTTGCCAACTTGTACTTCCCAAGCACTTAGTACAGTGCTCTGCACACAGTAAGCGCTCAATAAATACGATTGATGATGAGGATGATGATGATGATGAAATCCCGGCTCCACCAATTGTCAGCTGTGTGACTTTGGGCAAGTCATTTCTCTGTGCCTGTTACCTCATCTGTAAAATGGGGGTGAAGACTGTGAGCCCCTCGTGACTTTAGGCAAGTCATTTCTCTGTGCCTGTTTCCTCATCTGTGAAATGGGGATGAAGACTGTGAGCCCCTCGTGGGACAACCTGATCACCTTGCAACCTCCCCAGCGCTTAGAACAGTGCTTTGCACATAGTAAGCGTTTAATAAATGCTATCATCATCATCATGAGCCCCCAGAGGGCCAGGATGGGGCAGGGGGCAACAACACTGCTGCTCTGCCCACACACTTGACTTGGATAAGGCTTCAAGAAGCAATCAATCAATCAATCGTATTTGCTGAGCGCTTACTGTGTGCAGAGCACTGTACTAAGCGCTTGGGAAGTACAAGTTGGCAGCACCTGACAGGGAGTGGTCTGAGGCTGCATCTGAAGCAGGCAGAGGGAAGGGACAGAGGGAGCTGCTTTGACGTGACTTGACTCTCACGGATATGTCGTTGGGATCTCGGGAGCCTTGGCTGGGTGACAAAGCAGTACTTTGGACTATTGCACAAAAAGTCTTTTGTCATCATCATCATCATCAGTCGTATTTATTGAGCGCTTACTATGTGCAGAGCACTGTACTAAGCGCTTGGGAAGTACAAATTGGCAACATATAGAGACAGTCCCTACCCAACAGTGGGCTCACAGTCTAAAAGGGGGAGACAGAGAACAAAACCAAACATACTAACAAAATAAAATAAATTGTCCAAATCAATCAATCAATCTGGGACTGTGTCTGCCAACTCTGTTGTATTGTACTCTCCCAACTGCGTAGTACAGTGCTCGGCACATAGCACGTGCTCAAACAAAAACCATTGATGTATTCGTTATTTATTGAGCACTTAACGTGTGCAGAGTACCGATCTAATTCTTTCATTCGTTCATTCAACTGTATTTAGTAAATGCTTAACATATACCCCAGAATTATTATCTCTATTAACGTAATTCTATTGTACTCTCCCAAGCCCTTAGCACAGTGCTCTGCACAGAGCAAATGCTCAATAAATACTACTGTTTGACCGACTGATAGTCCCACAGTGGTTATTTCATGATCAAGAGGGAGAAATTTTCAGTACAACTGGTGACTCTACTGATCCAGTTAATCTACTTGTCAACACTTACTGAGTTCCCAGTGGGTGCACGGAACTGTACTAGTAGTTTACAAATCCTGTTCCAAATATACCCCTGCACAAAAGTCTCTGATATACAGCAACTTGTAGGTGCTAATTGGACAAAACCCACTGACAGACAAAACCCCAGACTGAGCCCCTTCCTTCCTCTCCCCCTCGTCCCCCTCTCCATCCCCCCCATCTTACCTCCTTCCCTTCCCCACAGCACCTGCATATATGTTTGTACATATTTATTACTCTATTTATTTATTTATTTTACTTGTACATATCTATTCTATTTATTTTATTTTGTTAGTATGTTTGGTTTTGTTCTGTCTCCCCCTTTTAGACTGTGAGCCCGCGGTTGGGTAGGGACCGTCTCTATAGGTTGCCAACTTGGACTTCCCAAGCGCTTAGTACAGTGCTCTGCACACAGTAAGCGCTCAATAAATACGACTGATGATGATGATGACAGCACTGGTTACGTAATCCAACGAAAGCGGTGGCAGTTTCAAAATCAGCTTCATTCATTCTCTTACCATCGGTAAAGAAGTAGGATCTTGTGCCATCCTGTCTTACGTAAAAGTTTTCTCCCAGCTTGTTGCCCGCTTTAAACCTGAGCATAGCATGATCATACAGACCGTAGTCTCTAAACAAGACACATCTGCCTGGTTTCAACACCTGTCAAAAGACATATGAAGACGGCACGTTAATCCAGTGAGCGCGGCAAAATGCAAGGAGCATACTAAGCTGGTTGTATGTAACCGTCGGCCGAACGTCAGCCGGGGAGAAGGTTGGGACCTGAGCGTGGGGAGGAGGGTTTAGGGAACGAGGGGATCGTCGGGCTTGGCGGCATGTCCCGGAATGGGCTTCAGGGAGCAGGCAGCCCCTGATGGGGGTGAGTGTGGATAGAGCCAGAGGGAAGGGATGTAACGGCACAATCTAGAGGATAAGAGGGAGTCAGAGGGATCAGGGATGTAATCCCGGCTCCGCCACTTGTCTGCTGTGTGACCTTGGACAAGTCACTCCATTTCTTTGTGCCTCAGTTATTCATTCAATCGCATTTATTGAGCGCTTACTGTATGCCGAGCACTGTATGCCGAGCGCTGAGCTCTTGGGAAGTACAAATCGGCAACATATAGAGACTCATCTGACCAATGGGGATAATGACCGTGAGCCCCATGTGGGACATGGATTACGTCCAACCTGATTACCTGGTATCTACACCAGCGCTGGCAGGGCCTGGCACATGATAAGTGCTTAACAAATGCCATAAAAAAAGGGGCGTGAGCGTCGTGTACTGTACTGTCACATGTTTGGAGAGGGGCCCACTGTTGGGTATGGACTGTCTCTATATGTTGCCAATTTGTACTTCCCAAGCGCTTAGTACAGTGCTCTGCACACAGTAAGCGCTCAATAAATACGATTGATGATGATGGCCCAGCAGGCTGTACCCTCCAAAGAAAAGGGAGAAAAGCACAGAGATGTCTACAACGGCGAAACTGCTCATCATCATCAATCGTATTTATTGAGCGCTTACTATGTGCAGAGCACTGTACTAAGCACTTGGGAAGTACAAATTGGCAACATATAGAGACAGTCCCTACCCAACAGTGGGCTCACAGTCTAAAAGTCTAAACTGCTCACATTTAAGGACTTCTTCCACTGGGGAATGTCCTTTAGTAGAGCAGAGCTGCTTCCCACTACCCGTAATTTATTTTAGCATCTGTCTTCCCCACTAGATTGTAATGTCTTCAAGGGCAGGGATCACGTCTTCCAAGCGCTTCAGAAAGCTCACACCCAATAAACACTACTGATTGAATGCCTGTGCCCCAAAGGATACCCTGAAGCCTTCCGACATGTCATTTTATTTGCATATTCCAGGTGAACGGTGTGGACTTGGTCACAAAGCTCACTTCTTCATTATGAGAAAAAGTATGTATGACTTGTCTTTTTTATAGAAAGACTCCAAGTGAAGATAAGGTTATGTGAAGGGTGAAAACATAGATGGATGCATTAAAGCACTTGACATTCACCTTACCCTCAGCCCCACAACTCTTAGTCACAAAGCTCACTTCTTCATTATGAGAAAAAGTATGTATGACTTGTCTTTTTTATAGAAAGACTCCAGATGAAGATAAGGTTATGTAAAGGGTGAAAATATAGATAGATGCATTAAGCACTTGACATTCACCTTACCCTCAGCCCCACAACACTTATGTACCTATCTGGAATTTATTTAGTTATATTAATGCCTACCTCCCACTCAAGACTGTAAGCTCGCTGTGGGTAGGGAGCGTGTCTACCACGTCATTTAAATTTTCTGTGCCTCAGTTACCTCATCTATAAAATAGGAATTAAATACCTGCTCTCTCTCCCTTTTAGACTGCAAGTCAGATGTGGGACAGGGGTTGTGTTCAATTTGCTTATATCAGACCCGATGCTTAGTACAGTGCTTAACCAATGTTATTATTATTACGGATTAGAATTATCCAGCCCTATCGCCAGGAATACTCTAAATTGCTATCTTACCTTATATATATTTTGTAAAACAAGGTGCATCTTGTCAGGATGAATAGCCGAAAGCACAAATATTAGGGTGACACCATCTACTGAGTCCGCTGGTATATGCTCCAGAAGGTCATCTTTAGTCAAATCACACTGGAATACCTTACACCTTTCAGGGTTGTACGAAGAATTGTGCTACAAGAGGGGGAAAAATGTTTTACCTTGATTAAACGGTAACAAGATGTAAAGTGACAAAATAAGAACAAAAGAAGACTATAAGGGAAGGAGACCTAGTAGATAAAGCAGAGGCCTGGGAATCAGAGGACATGAGTTCTAATCCAGCCACTTGCCCGCAGGGCAAGTCACTTAACTCCTCTGTGTCTTGGTTTCCTCATCAGTAAAATGGGGATTGAATCCTTCACCCTCCTATTCAGACTGTGGGCCCCATGTACGTGGGGCAGGGACTGCTTTCAATCTGATTATCTCGACTCTACGCCTGCATTCAGTACAGTGTTCGGCACGTAATAAGTGTTTAACAAGTAGTACCTACTGAGGCCCTACTGAGAGCTCACCTCTTCCAGGAGGCCTTCCCAGACTGAGCCCCCTCCTTCCTCTCCCCCTCCCCATCCGCCCCGCCTTACCTCCTTCCCTTTCCCACAGCACCTATATATATTGATATATGTTTGCACATATTTATTACTCTATTTATTTATTTTATTTGTACATATTTATTCTATTTATTATGCTTTGTTTTGTTCTCTGTCTCCCCCTTCTAGACTGTGAGCCCACTGTTGGGTAAGGACCGTCTCTATATGTTGCCAACTTGGACTTCCCAAGCACTTAGTACAGTGCTCTGCAGACAGTAAGCGCTCAATCAATCAATCAATCAATCAATCACATTTATTGAGCGCTTACTGTGTGCACAGCACTGTACCAAGCGCTTGGGAAGTACAAGTTGGCAACACAAAGAGGCAGTCCCTACCCAACAAATACGAGTGAATGAATGAATGAATGAATAGTACAACAACAATAATAATAATAATGACAGACGATTGAATCTACATCATGGAATAGACCTGAAAGACTGCTTGGAATATAAGAGAAGCAGCGTGGCTCAGTGGAAAGAGCCCGGGCTTTGGAGTCAGAGGTCGTGGGTTCAAATCCCAGCTCCACCAATTGTCAGCTGCGTGACTTTGGGCAAGTCACTTAACTTCTCTGGGCCTCAGTTACCTCATCTGTAAAATGGGGATTGAGATTGTGAGCCCCCTGTGGGACAACCCAATCACCTTGTGACCTCCCCAGCGCTTAGAACAGTGCTTTACACATAGTAAGCGCTTAATAAATGCCATTATTATTATTATAGCCAGAACCAACAGCTGCTCATTCTCCCGGGAGAATGGTCACCGGCGTCAGGTGGGCTGACGGACGCGGAACCCAGTGGTGCTTTGATTTGTGGGTTCATACAAAGCACGGTGAGGCAGAGAAAGCTGTGGGAAGGAAGGATTCTGTGGTGTTTTTGGGCAATGGACTTCTCTCTTGGGCCAAGCAGGGAGAATACGGTCTACAGTGGACCTGCTGCCCTAGACTGCCAGCCAATTTGGGGCTTAAAAATGCTTAAAACTTTAAGCACATAGACGCGCCATCGGGTTGGACCTCTGACCAAGTCCGCGGCCTGGTGCGAGTATATTCCACAAACATCTGATCTTTGAACCTCAACGTATTTTAACGTGAGGTCTAGCTTTACATAAGTTTTAAACGTCTTTTTAAAATTATAAAAAGGATTAAACACTTAAAATGTTTAAATGCAATGCGTACGCTTTCAAAATAGCCGATTCGCAGTCGTCTCGGAAGAAAGAGATACCCCACCAACCTTAACGTAGTCAACGGCTCTTGGGGAAAAATCACAGGCATACGCGAAGATATTCAGATCTTCTTCTAAAAGTGGGAATAAACAGTTTCCGACCCCACAGCCGGCTTCAAGAATAGTCAACTTCTGATCTTCGAACTGTGGGGAGAAAAAGCGTGTGGCAGAGCACATCGTTGCTGCATGAATAGACATCATGAACAGACACCAGATTTGCAAAGCTTTAGCATAACACAAAATATGGAAGTGTTACTGTTGGAATTTTTTTAAAAGAACGGCAGTTGCATATTCCAGTTTGCCGGAATACATGGTTTCATTTATGCTATAAACTATTAAGTTTGCTTGGAACCTATTAACACTTCATTGGGTGGGAACAGGGGTCAGCCACCATTTTATGCAGACGAATCCCACGAAACAGAACCTCTGAGCAGACGGTGGGCAAAGAGAATCACCCAAATTAAACACACACGTCAATGTGTGTGTGCGTTCATTCACTGTGGAAGCATAATTACCAAGCAGTGATAAAAGTAAAGAGGGGAAGAGAGGAAAAAAAAGAAAGTGGAGGAGGCGTGAAAGAAGGAAGAGAGGGAGAAAGAGAGAGGTTGTTTATACTGGGGAAGGCAGAATCAATCAATCAATCAATCGTATTTATTGAGCGCTTACTATGTGCAGAGCACTGTACTAAGCGCTTGGGAAGTACAAATTGGCAACACATGGAGACAGTCCCTACCCAACAGTGGGCTCACAGTCTAAAAGGGGGAGACAGAGAACAGAACCAAACAAACCAACAAAATAAAATAAATAGGATAGAAATGCACAAGTAAAATAAATAATAAATAAATAGAGTAATAAATATGTACAACCATAATAAATATGTACAACCATAAATAAATATGTACAACCATAATAAAGGCAGAAGGGTGGAGGCCACAGCTGTGGAACCCTGTTTAAGCCATTAAACTTGTTAAACAGTGTTAGGATGGAGAGCTAGGAATGGGGATATAAACTCCCAGGGGGTGGGAAAGGAAGATACGAAGGTTCACAAGGCATAGGATTATCCGAGGTGGACTTGAGAGGAAAAGACCCTGGGGATTTAAAACAAAGTAACGGTCATTAGACACCAGCGGTGAGGCGGGAGGCAGCTGCTTTGAACTGAACATCCCCTTTCCCGCGCTGGGAAGAGAAAGGATTTGCACAAATCCTTAGCGGCCCGGTCTGATGCCAGCAGCACCGGGGTCACGTTAAGCGGACCCCACTCCTCACCGTCCTCCGGCTCCCTCCGCTTAAGTGACGGCTCAGAGCCTGGCACACGTTAGGGGTGAACTAATTCCAGTTTTCCTCTTTTCCAGTGCCTTCCTCTTCCTCTTTTCCAGTGCCTGTGGGGTCAGTGGTGTGACCAGCGGTATCCGGGGCTTTTCCCGATTCGTGCTCGGGCTTCCCTGCTCAGTGAAAAGCCTACCCGCAGTGAGTGCAGCCCCTGAATGGAGTCTGCTTTTGACCTGGGGCACCCAAAGAGATGAGCAGTCTCCTAGTGCCATCGCGACTCCCTCTCGGCTTGTTTCCAGATTTATCAATCGGTGGTATTTATTGAGCTTTTACTGTGTGCCGAGCACTGTACTAAGTGCTTACAATACAAAAGCGTTGGTAGGTATGATTACCACTGATTTATTACTCTATTTATTTATTTATTTTACCTGTACATATCTATTCTATTTATTTTATTTTGTTGGTATGTTTGGTTTTGTTCTCTGTCTCCCCCTTTCAGACTGTGAGCCCACTGTTGGGTAGGGACTGTCTCTATATGTTGCCGACTTGGACTTCCCAAGCGCTTAGTACGGTGCTCTGCACACAGTAAGCGCTCAATAAATACGATTGATTGATTGATTGATTACTACCCTTGAGAAGCTTACAATCTAGAGGGAGAGGCGGACATTAAAATAAATTACAGACAGGGGAGATGATGGAGTTTAAGGATATGTGCCGAAGTCCTGTGAGGCTGGCGTGAGTATCAAAGTACTTAATCAATCAATCAATCGTATTTATTGAGTGCTTACTGTGTGCAGAGCACTGTACTAAGTGCTTGGGAAGTACAAGTTGGCAACATATAGACAGTCCCTACCCAACAGTGGGCTCACAGTCTAAAAGGGGGAGACAGAGAACAAGACCAAACATACTAACAAAATAAAATAAATAGAATAGATATGTACAAGTAAAATAAATAAATAATAGCATAATAAATATGTACAAACATATATACATATACACAGGTGCTGTGGGGAAGGGAAGGAGGTAAGGTGAGGGGGATGGAGAGGGGGAGGGGTACTTCAGGGGTACAGGGCCAAGTGCAGAAAGGAAAGCGAACAGGGTGGGGAAAAGAGAGGTCAGTCATGGAAGGCTTCTTGGAGGAGATAGGATTTTAGTAGGGCTTTAAAGGTGGGGAAAGCAGTGGGCTGTAGGATATGAAGGGAGAGGGAATTCTAGGCCAGAGGATGTGAACAGGGAGTCAGCGGCGATGTAGACGAAATCAGGGCACAGTAAGTAGGTTGGCACTAGAGGATTGAAGTGTGCAGGCTGTTATAGTAGGTGATTAGCGAGGTTAGGCCGGGGGGAGCTAATTGAGTGACTGAGGTCAACAGGCAGGGAGGGACAGCTACTTCCCGGACAACTTTTCCCGGTAGGGGCGAAGCTGATGGCATCGCTTTCACGGTCCTGAGTCCGTGGAGGCGATGGCCGCCGTGGGGTAGGCGCCTATGCTCAAGAGCCACACTTGGTAACAAGAAGAACCACAACAGTCTCTAAAATCATCGTGGGTTCCCGACCCCTGGGTTGGACTGCTGTCTCCGGTCCCGAATCAGTGAGTTAATGTCGCCTGTGCACTTCGCTGTGTATCCCTTACCACTCTGAAGCTCACCCAGCACCACAGCACTCAGGTACCTATCCTTATAATCTACTATTTCTCCTCTCCGTAATTTAATGTCCATCTCCCCCTGTAGACTGTAAGCTCCTTGTACTTCCCAAGCGCCTAGTACAGTGCTCTGCACACAGTAAGCGCTCAATAAATACGACTGATTGATTGATTGAACAGAAGTCCCGTTATCATATTGGACTTTCCCAAACTCTTAGGACAGAGTTCTGCATACAGTAAGCACTCGGGCTGATCCAACTTCAGGCGATTTGAGATAGCGTTATCAATCATCATCATCATCATCAATCATATTTATTGAGCGCTTACTATGTGCAGAGCACTGTACTAAGCGCTTGGGAAGTACAAATTGGCAACATATAGAGACAGTCCCTACCCAACAGTGGGCTCACAGTCTAAAAGGGGGCTCACAGTCTAAAATCATTTTATGATTCAAGGCGGGGAGCTTTTATCATTAGATAGCATCTATTCAGTTTCTATAAACTTACAGTGCTGGGCCATCTTGCACAAAAAACTCGACACCTCGCTTTCCACGTGATCAAAACGAAACTACTCCGAATGAAAATAAAAGAACTGAAGCGAGTTGTACTGTCGAATTAACCTGTTTTTATGCTAAGGATAAGCCTCACCTCCCTACATGATGTCAGCTCCTCAAACTCCCTGGTGGTCCAGTGTCTATCCTTGAAGAAATTAGTGCTGTTTCTTTTGTAAAACAGATCCCAATTCTTCTGGGCCTCCTCTTCCAGTTTGAGTTGCCTGAATTCCGTCACCAGGCTTTGATCTTTTTTCAGTTTCTCAGCTTCTTCAGGGCTCAGAATCCTTGTGAAGGGCTCTCTTTTTTGCCAAGGAGCTTTTCCGGTGGCTGATGTGATTCCGCCGGACACCTCTTTAGATCCTTTGTCCGAGGATGTCGCAGAAGAATCCATATTCCTGTTGGAATTGAAAGATTTCGTTAGCAGGGACTCTACTGTCCCATTTCCAAGCATTAGAGAGATGATGATGATGATGGTATTTGATAAGCATTTATTATGTGCCAAGCACTGTACTAGACCCTGGAGTCTAGTACAAGCCAATTGAGATGGACACAGTCCCTGTCCCACATGGTGATCAGAGTCGCAATCCCCATTTTACAGATGAGGTAACCGAGGTGCAGAGAAGTGAAATGACTTCCCCAAGGTCACCCAACAGACAAGTGGTGGAGCCAGGATTAGAACCCATGACCTTCTGACACCTAGGTCCTCTATCCACCACACCACAGCATAGTGACCACAGCAGCATCAGATTGAGAAGCAGCGTGGCTCAGTGGAAAGAGCCCGGGCTTTGGAGTCAGAGGTCATGGGTTCCAATCCCGGCTCCGCCAATTGTCAGCTGTGTGACTTTGGGTAAGTCCCTTAACTTCTCTGGGCCTCAGTTACCTCACCTGTAAAATGGGGATGAAGACTGTGAGCCCCCTGTGGGACAACCTGATCCCCTTGTAACCTCCCCAGCGCTTAGAACAGTGCTTTGCACATAGTAAGCGCTTGATAAATGCCATCATTATTATTATTATCAGTTGCCTAAGGATGAATTAAAAATAAATAAAATCAATAAAAAACCAACAGGGATCTGGATAATACTGCAGGCCCATAATTTTCTAAGTACCATAAAGAACGTATTTACCGTATTCTGCCTCAATTATAAAGACTAAGCAACTTCAGGCCCAGAATGACGCCAGTTTAAAGAGCTCTGTTTTAGCCTTAATTTCAATCAAGGGATTGGCAAGAGGCAGGCAAGGGGCAAAAGCGAATTAAGTGACCCTCAAAAATGTACTCTGTTAAAAAATAAATGATTCCACCGTGACTTGAAGTCAAAACCAGATATCCGCCCTGCATATTGAGCACAAATTAAATGAGGGATAGGATGGAAATGGATGCGGGGAACAATGACTGAGGTCAGAGAGATGTGGTGCTCACTTCTTTTCCTGAATATAAAGTCAACAGGGCTGATTTTCTGGAAGCCGCGAGCGATGGGTTTGGGCGGATTTGAAGAAGGGGAGGGATTGTGGCGACCCATCCCGGAGGCTGAGTCCTTTTGGCCTGGGAGAATTAATTAATTAATGATGGCACTTGTTAAGCGCTTACTATGTGCAAAGCACTGTTCTAAGCGCTGGGGGGGAGATACAACGTGATCAGGTTGTCCCACGTGGGGCTCACAGTCAATCCCCATTTTACAGATGAGGTGGCTGAGGCTCAGAGAAGTGAAGTGACTTGCCCAAGTTCACACAGCGGACATGTGGTGGAGCCGGGATTCGAACCCATGACCTCTGACTCCAAAGCCTGGGCTCTTTCCACTGAGCCACGTTGCTTCTCACTGTAAGGCACAAGCTAAGAGTTCTCCCTTTCCTCCTCTTTCAAGGTAGGGAGGCTGCCAATGACACTGCCCATCCATTCATTCATTCAT
This sequence comes from Tachyglossus aculeatus, assembly GCF_015852505.1. Lineage (NCBI taxonomy): Eukaryota > Metazoa > Chordata > Mammalia > Monotremata > Tachyglossidae > Tachyglossus > Tachyglossus aculeatus. The sequence continues at coordinate 33,945,595 of NC_052067.1, read as the reverse complement.
TCGTATGTATGGAGAGCTTACTGTGTGCAGGGCGCTGTACTAAGCGCTTGGAAAGCACAAATTCAGCAACAAATCAAGACAATCCCTGCCTAACAACGGGCTCACAGTCTTGCTTTATTTGACTTTGGAACCAGCCTTGGGGTTCTCCTGTACAGCACAAAACCTGCCCAACATCTGGGCTCAATAGCCTCAATCAATCAATCGTATTTATTGAGCGCTTACTGTGTGCAGAGCACTGTACTAAGCGCTTGGGAAGTACAAGGTGGCAACCTATAGAGACGGTCCCTACCCAACAGTGGGCTCACAGTCTAGAAGGGGGAGAGAGAGAACGAGACAAAGTATATTAACAAAATAAAATAAATAGAAGAAATATGTACAAATAAAATAAATACAGTAATAAATACGTACAAACATATATACATATATACAGGTGATGTGGGGAGGGGAAGGAGGTAAGGCGGGGGAGAGGAAGGAGGGAGCTCAGTCTGGGAAGGCCTCCTGGAGGAGGTGAGCTCTCAGGAGGGCTTTGAATCAATCAATCGTATTTATTGAGCGCTTACTGTGTGCAGAGCACTGCACTAGCGCCCAGGAAGCACAAGTTGGCAACATACGGAGGCGGTTCCCACCCAACAGTGGGCTCACAGTCTAGAAGGAGGAGACAGAAAACAAAGCAAAACATATTAACAAAATAAAATAGGGAGTGAAGGAGCCCATTGTTGGGCAGGGACAGCCTCTACATGTTGCCAACTTGCACCTCCCAAGCGCCCAGTACAGTGCTCTGCACACCGTAAGCGCTCAATAAACACGACTGAATGAATGAACGGACTTCTATCTCTTTGCCTATAGGGGCAGGCAATAATAATAATAATAATGGCATTTGTTAAGCGCTTACTATGTGCAAAGCACTGTTCTAAGCGCTGGGGAGGTTACAAGGTGAGCAGGTTGTCCCACAGGGGGCTCACAGTCTGAATTCCCATTTTACAGATGAGGTAACTGAGGCCCAGAGAAGTTAAGTGACTTGCCCAAAGTCACACAGCTGACAATTGGCGGAGCCGGGATTTGAACCCATGACCTCTGACTCCAAAGCCCGGGCTCTTTCCATTGAGCCACGCTGCTTCTCATATGCTTTCCTCCTCAGAAAGCGTGGCTCAGTGGAAAGAGCACGGGTTTAGGAGTCAGAGGCCATAGGTTCTAATCCCAGCTCCACCATTTGTCAGCTGTGTGACTTTGGGCAAGTCATTTAACTTCTCGGTGCCTCAGTTACCTCATCTGTAAAATGGGGATTAATAGTTCTATTTATTCTGATGGCTCTGACACCTGTCTACATGTTTTGTTTTGTTGTCTGTCTCTCCCTTCTAGACTGTGAGCACGTTGCTGGGTAGGGATCGGCTCTGTATGTTGCCGACTTGTCCTTCCCAAGCGCTTAGTACAGTGCTCTGCACACAGTCAGCGCTCAATAAATACGATTGAATGAATGAATGACTGTGAGCCCCACGTGGGACAACCTGATTATGCTGTATCTACCCCAGAGCTTACAACAATGCTGAGCACAAAGCGCTTAAATACCGATATTATTATAATTAGAAAGACTCTCGGCCCCAGAACCGTGATTTAAAGGGCTCAGCATAATGGCTGGGGGGCGGGTCATGGGTTCTAATCCCGACTCTGCCACTTGTCAATTGTGTGACTTCGGCCAAGTCACTTCACTTCCCTGGGCCTCATCTGCCTCATCTGTAAAATGGGGATTGACACTGTGAGCCGCACATGGGGCGAGGACCGTGTCCAACCCAATTTGCTTGGACCCACTCCTGCGCTTAGTACACTGCCTGGCACAAACAAAGCGCTTAACAAATACCATTATTATTATTATGGCTTCCCGACTCAGAGAAGACAAGCCTTGGGTCTTGCCCAGAGGCCTCACTAGGCTCGTCCCCGTCCCGCACCCCTGAATCTTATAATAATAATAATTATAGTGGTATTTGTTAAGCGCTTACTATGTGCCAAGCACTGTTCTAAGCGCAGGGGTAGATACAAGGTGATCAGGTTGCCCCACGTGAGGCTCAGTCTTCATCCCCATTTTACAGATAAGGGAATTAAGGCACAGAGAAGTGAAGTGACTGGCCCAAAGTCACAGAGCAGACAAAAAAATGGTATTTGTGAAGCACTTACTATGTGCCAAGCACTGTTCTAAGCGCTGGAAGAGATACAAGGTGATGAGGTTGCCCCATATGTGGGATCAGTCTTCCTCCCCATTTTACAGATGAGGTCACTGAGGCACAAAGAAGTGAAGTGACTGGCCCAAAGTCACAGAGCAGACAATAAAATGGCATTTGTTAAGCGCTTAGTCTGTGCCAAGCCCTGTTCTAAGCGGTGGGGTGATACAAGGTGATCAGGTTGCCCCACATGTGGGATCACAGTCTTCCTCCCCATTTTACAGATGAGGTCACTGAGGCAATAAGAAGTGAAGTGACTGGCCCAAAGTCAAACAGCAGACAAAAAAATAGCATTTGTGAAGTGCTTACTATGTGCCAAACCCTGTTCTAAGCACTGGGGGAGATACAAGGTGATCAGGTTGCCCCATGTGGGGCTCACAATCTTCATCCCCATTTTACAGACGAGGGAACTGAGGCATAGAGAAGTGAAGTGACTGGCCCAAAGTCAAACAGCAGACAAAAAAATAGCATTTGTGAAGCGCTTACTATGTGCCAAACCCTGTTCTAAGCGCTGGGGGTGATACAAGGTGATCAGGTTGCCCCATGTGGGGCTCACAGTCTTCATCCCCATTTTACAGATGAGGGAACTGAGGCATAGAGAAGTGAAGTGACTGGCCCAAAGTCACAGAGCAGACAAAAAAATGGTATTTGTGAAGCGCTTACTATGTGCCAAGCACTGTTCTAAGCACTGGGGGAGATACAAGGTGATCAGGTTGTCCCACGTGGGGCTCACAGTCTTCATCCCCATTTTACAGATGAGGGAACTGAGGCATAGAGAAGTGAAGTGACTGGCCCAAAGTCACAGAGCAGACAAAAAAATGGTATTTGTGAAGCGCTTACTATGTGCCAAGCACTGTTCTAAGCACTGGGGGAGATACAAGGTGATCAGGTTGTCCCACGTGGGGCTCACAGTCTTCATCCCCATTTTACAGATGAGGGAACTGAGGCATAGAGAAGTGAAGTGACTGGCCCAAAGTCACAGAGCAGACAAAAAAATGGTATTTGTGAAGCGCTTACTATGTGCCAAGCACTGTTCTAAGCGCTGGGGGGTTACAAGGTGATCAGGTTGTCCCACGTGGGGCTCACAGTCCTAACCCCCATTTTACAGATGAGGGAACTGGGGCATAGAGAAGTGAAGTGACTGGCCCAAAGTCACACAGCAGACAAAAAAATGGTATTTGTGAAGCGCTTACTATGTGCCAAGCACTGTTCTAAGCGCTGGGGGAGATACAAGGTGATCAGGTTGCCCCATGTGGGGCTCACAGTCTTCATCCCCATTTTACAGATGAGGGAACTGAGGCATAGAGAAGTGAACTGAATGGTCCCAAGTCAAACAGCAGACAAAAAAAATGGCATTTGTGAAGCGCTTACTATGTGCCAAGCACTGTTCTAAGCGCTGGGGGAGATACAAGGTGATCAGGTTGCCCCATGTGGGGCTCACAGTCTTCATCCCCATTTTACAGATGAGGGAACTGAGGCATAGAGAAGTGAACTGAATGGTCCCAAGTCAAACAGCAGACAAAAAAAATGGCATTTGTGAAGCGCTTACTATGTGCCAAGCACTGTTCTAAGCGCTGGGGGAGATACAAGGTGATCAGGTTGTCCCACGTGGGGCTCACAGTCTTCATCCCCATTTTACAGATGAGGGAACTGGGGCATAGAGAAGTGAAGTGACTGGCCCAAAGTCACACAGCAGACAAAAAAATGGTATTTGTGAAGCGCTTACTATGTGCCAAGCACTGTTCTAAGCGCTGGGGGAGATACAAGGTGAGCAGGTTGTCCCACGTGGGGCTCGGTCTTCATCCCCATTTTACAGATGAGGGAACTGAGGCAATAAGTAGTGAAGTGACTGGCCCAAAGTCACACAGCAGACAAAAAAATGGCATTTGTGAAGCGCTTACTATGTGCTAAGCCCTGTCCTAAGCACTGTGGGAGATACAAGGTGATCAGGTTGCCCCACGTGGGGCTCGGTCTTCATCCCCATTTTACAGATGAGGGAACTGAGGCCCAAAGAAGTGAAGTGACTGGCCCAAAGTCACAAAGCAGACCAAAAAAAAATGGCATTTGTGAAGCGCTTACTATGTGCCAAACCCTGTTCCAAGCACTGGGGGAAATACAAGGTGATCAGGTTGCCCCACGTGGGGCTCACAGTCTTCATCCCCATTTTACAGATGAGGGAACTGAGGCATAGAGAAGTGAAGTGAATGGCCCCAAATCACAGAGCAGCCAAGGGGCAGGGCGGGATTTGAGCCCGCTGTTGGGTAGGGACAGTCTCTATATGTTGCCAACTTGGACTTCCCAAGCGCTTAGTACAGTGCTGTGCACATAGTAAGCGCTCAATAAATCCGATGGATGAATTAGAACCCACGACCTGGGCCTCCCAAGCGCGAAGCCGACAGGGCTTCTGGGAGTGCGGGCCTCAACAGGGCCCTGAGGTAAATGGAGCTGAGGGGGGGTGGGGGGGGGCCGAAGGCGCGCGCCGTCGCTTACCCCCCTAGCAACGCCGTAGCCTCTCGCGAGAACGGGACTCGAAAAGAGAGCGGTCCGCGGGGCACGGGGCGGGGCCGGAGAAGCTCGGGGGGCGGGGCCACGGCCCTTGCCCGCTTCTCATTGGGCGAGGCCTGGCGAATAGGAAAGGAGCTCGGCCGGGCGGGATCGCGTCATTTTTCCGTGGGCGGGGCCACGGCCCTTCCCGGCTTCCCATTGGACGAGGCCTGAAGGCGCGGAGACGCGCTCGTCCGGGCATGCACACGTCACTGTTTTGGAGGGCGAGTGCGGACTCCCGCTGTGCGCCTGCGCTAGGCGGTTTTGCCTCGTAGCCCTGACTCCCTCTGTGCGCATGCGCTGGGGAGGGGGGGGTCGTTCATTCAATCAATCAATTGTATTTATTGAGCGCTTACTGTGTGCAGAGCACTGTACTAAGCGCTTGGGAAGTACAAGTTGGCAACATATAGAGACAGTCCCTACCCAACAGTGGGCTCACAGTCTAAAAGGGGGAGACAGAGAACAAAACCAAACATATTAACAAAATAAAATAAATAGAATAGATATGTACAAGTCAAATAAATAAATATGACATATAGTCATATATAGAGACATATAGTCCCTACCCAACTGTGGGCTCACAGTCTAAAAGGGGGAGACATTCATTCATTCATTCAATCGTATTTATTGAGCGCTTACTGCGTGCAGATCACTGTACTTAGCGCTTGGGAAGTCCAAGTTGGCAACATATAGCATATAGAGACGGTCCCTACCCAACAACGGGCTCACAGTCGAAAAGGGGGAGACAAAGAACAAAGCCAAACATACTAACAAAATCCTTTTTCCAGGTAGCTCGGACTCCCGCCGTGCGCCTGCGCGGTGGGCGTCCTTTTTCCAGGTAGCCCGGACTCTCGCCGTGCGCCTGCGCGGTGGGCGTGGTTTGCCTGGTAGCCCGACTCCCGCCGTGCGCCTGCGCGCTGGGCGTCCTTTTTCCTGGTTTTTCCTGGTAGCCCGGACTCCCGCCGTGCGCCTGCGCGGTAGCCGTGGTTTGCCTGGTAGCCCGGACTCCCGCCTTGCGCCTGCGCGGTGGGCGTCGTTTTTCCTGGTAGCCCGGACTCCCGCCGTGCGGTACCGGGGCGTCCTTTTTCCAGGTAGCCCGGACTCCCGCCGTGCGCCTGCGCGGTGGGCGTCCTTTTTCCTGGTATCCCGGACTCGCGCCGTGCCCACTGTTGGGTAGGGACTGTCTCTATATGTTGCCAATTTGTACTTCCCAAGTGCTTAGTACAGTGCTCTGCACATAGTAAGCGCTCAATAAATACGATTGATGTTGATGATGATGATGGTTGTGGTTTGCCTGGTAGCCCAGATTCCCGCCTTACGCCTGCGCGGTGGGCGTCCTTTTTCCAGGTAGCCCGGACTCCCGCCGTGCGCCTGCGCGGTGGGCGTCCTTCTTCCAGGTAGCCCGGACTCCCGCCGTGCGCCTGCGCGGTGGGCGTGGTTTGCCTTGTAGCTTGGACTCCCACCGTGCGCCTGCGCGGTGGGCGTGGTTTGGCTGGTTAGCCCGGACTCCCGCCGTGCGCCTGCGCGGTGGGCGTCCCTTTTCCTGGTAGCCCGGACTCCCTCCGTGCGCCTGCGCAGTGGGCGTCCCTTTTCCTGGTAGCCCGGACTCCCACCGTGCGCGACGGGCGTGGTTTGGCTGGTAGCCCGGACTCCCGCCGTGCGCCTGCGCGGTGGGCGTCGTTTTTCCCGGTAGCCCGGACTCCCACCGTGCGCGATGGGCGTGGTTTGGCTGGTAGCCCGGACTTTCGCCGTGCGCCTGCGCGGTGGGCGTCCTTATTCCAGGTAGCCCGGACTCCCGCCGTGCGCCTGCGTGGTGGCCATGGTTTGCCTGGTAGCCCGACTCCGCCGTGCGCCTGCGCGGTGGGCGTCCTTTTTCCTGTTTTTTTCTGGTATCCCGGACTCCCGCCGTGCGCCTGCGCGGTGGGCGTGGTTTACCTTGTAGCCCGGACTCCCGCCGTGCGCCTGCGCGGTGGGTGTCCTTTTCCCAGGTAGCCCGGACTCCCGCCGTGCGCATGCGCGGTGGGCGTCCTTTTTCCTGGTATTCCCGGACTCCCGCCGTGCGCCTGCGCGGTGGGCGTGGTTTACCTGGTAGCCCGGACTCCCGCCGTGCGCCTGCGCGGTGGGCGCCCTTTTTCCCGGTATTCCCGGACTCCCGCCGTGCGCCTGCGCGGTGGGCGTGGTTTACCTGGTAGCCCGGACTCCCGCCGTGCGCCTGCGCGGTGGGCGTGGTTTGCCTGGTAGCCCGGACTCCCGCCGTGCGCCTGCGCGGTGGGCGTCGTTTATCGTGGTAGCCCGGACTCCCGCCGTGCGCCTGCGCGGTGGGCGCCCTTTTTCCCGGTATTCCCGGACTCCCGCCGTGCGCCTGCGCGGTGGGCGTGGTTTACCTGGTAGCCCGGACTCCCGCCGTGCGCCTGCGCGGTGGGCGTGGTTTTCCTGGTAGCCCGGACTCCCACCGTGCGCCTGCGCGGTGGGCGTCCTTTTTCCAGGTAGCCCGGACTCCCGCCGTGCGCCTGCGCGGTGGGCTTCCTTTTTCCAGGTAGCCCGGACTCCCGCCGCGCGCCTGCGCGGTGGGCGTGGTTTGGCTGGTAGCCCGGACTCCCGCCGTGCGCCTGCGTGGTGGGCGTCCTTTTTCCTGGCTTTTCCTTGGTAGCCCGGACTCCCGCCGTGCGCCTGCGCGGTGGGCGCCCTTTTTCCTGGTTTTTTCTGGTATTCCGGGCTCCCGCCGTGCGCCTGCGCGGTTGGCGTGGTTTGCCTGGTAGCCCGGACTCCCGCCGTGCGCCTGCGCGGTGGGCGTCCCTTTTCCTGGTATTCCCGGACTCCCGCCGTGCGCCTGCGCGGTGGGCGTGGTTTGCTTGGTAGCCCGGACTCCCGCCGTGCGCCTGCGCGGTGGGCGTGGTTTGCCTGGTAGCCCGGACTCCCACCGTGCGCCTGCGCGGTGGGCGTCCTTATTCCAGGTAGCCCGAACTCCGCCGTGCGCCTGCGCGGTGGGCGTCCCTTTTCCCCGTAGCCCGGACTCCCGCCGTGCGCCTGCGCGGTGGGCGTCCCTTTTCCCGGTCTTCCCGGACTCCCGCGGTGCGCCTGCGCGGTGGGCGTCCCTTGCGTGGCGCGGGTCCGGCGGCGTTGTGCGGCTGCGCAGGCGCAAGGAGCGCGGCCCCGAGCCGCTCGCTGGGTCCGGCGCCTGAGGGAAGAGGCCGGTCCTTTCCCGGCCCTTTCCCGGCCTTTTCCCGGTCCTCTCCCGGTCTTCCCGGTCCCCCTGTCCTCGGCGGGGAGGCAGGGGGATGAACGGCACCTCGAACCCGCTCCTGGACCGGGAGGAGCACGGGCTGAAGCTGGGGGAGAGCTTCGAGAAGAGGCCCAAGTCCTCCTTCCACACCATCCGCTGTGAGTCACCGCCCTCTGCCCCCTCCTCCTCCTCATCCTTATCAATCATAATCGATCAATCAATCAATCGTATTTATTGAGCGCTGACTGTGTGCAGAGCACTGGACTAAGCGCCTGGGAAGTCCAAGTTGGCAACATCTAGAGACGGCCCCTACCCAACAGTGGGCTCACACTCTAAACTGGGGAGACAGAGAATATAATTAAATATTATTATTTAATAATAATAAAGCGCTTACTATGTGCGAGTGAATTCACTCGATCGCATTTAGTGAGCGCCTACTGTGTGCGGAGCGCTGTACTGAGCGCTTGGGAAGCCCAAGTTGGCCCCATCAGGAGACGGTCCCTACCCAACAGCGGGCTGACGCATCTATTCATTCGTTCAATCGTATTTATTGAACGTATTTATTTTACTTGTACCTATCTATTCTATTTATTTTATTTTGTTAGTATGTTTGGTTTTGTTCTCCGGCTCCCCCTCTTAGACTGTGAGCCCACTGGTGGGTAGGGACCGTCTCTATTTGTTGCCGACTTGGACTTCCCAAGCGCTCAGTACAGTGCTCTGCACACAGTAAGCGCTCAATAAATACGATTGATTGATTGATTGATCTAGAGACGGTCCCTACCCAACAGCGGGCTCACATGCGAAGCACATATATGCATTCATTCAATAGCATTTAGTGAGCGCTTACTGTGTGCGGAGCGCTGTACTGAGCGCTTGGGAAGGCCCAAGTTGGCCCCATCTGGAGACGGGCCCTACCCAACAGCGGGCTCACATGCGAAGCACATATATGTATTCATTCATTCAGTCATATTTATTGAGAGCTTACTGCTTGCGGAGCGCTGTACTAAGCGCTTGGGAAGTCCAAGTTGGCCACATCTAGAGACAGCCCCTACCCAACAGTGGGCTCACACTCTAAACTGGGGAGACAGTGAATATAATTAAATATTATTATTTAATAATAATAAAGCGCTTACTATGTGCGAGTGAATTCACTCGATCGCATTTAGTGAGCGCCTACTGTGTGCGGAGCGCTGTACTGAGCGCTTGGGAAGGCCCAAGTTGGCCCCCTCTGGAGACGGTCCCTACCCAACAGCGGGCTCACGCATCTATTCATTCGTTCAATCGTATTTATTGAACGTATTTATTTTACTTGTACCTATCTATTCTATTTATTTTATTTTGTTAGTATGTTTGGTTTTGTTCTCCGGCTCCCCCTCTTAGACTGTGAGCCCACTGGTGGGTAGGGACTGTCTCTATTTGTTGCCGACTTGGACTTCCCAAGCGCTCAGTACAGTGCTCTGCACACAGTAAGCGCTCAATAAATACGATTGATTGATTGATCTAGAGACGGTCCCTACCCAACAGCGGGCTCATATGCGAAGCACATATATTCATTCATTCAGTCGTATTTACTGAGTGCTTACTGCGTGCGGAGCGCTGTACTGAGCGCTTGGGAAGGCCCAAGTTGGCCCCATCTGGAGACGGGCCCTACCCAACAGTGGGCTCACATGCGAAGCACATATATGTATTCGTTCATTCAATCGTATTTATTGAGCGCTCACTGCGTGCGGAGCGCTGTACTGAGCGCCTGGGAAGGCCCAAGTTGGCCCCATCTGGAGACGGGCCCTACCCAACAGCGGGCTCGCATGCGAAGGACATATATTCATTCATTCAATCGTATTTAGTGAGCGCCTACTGTGTGCTGAGCACTGTACTGAGCGCTTGGGAAGTCCCAAGTTGGCCCCATCTGGAGACGGGCCCTAGCCAACAGCGGGCTCACATGCGAAGGACATATATTCATTCATTCAATCGTATTTATTGAGCGCTTACTGCATGCGGAGCACTGTACTGAGCGCTTGGGAAGGCCCAAGTTGGCCCCATCTGGAGACGGTCCCTACCCAACAGCGGGCTCACATGCGAAGCACGTATATTCATTCATTCAATCGTATTTAGTGAGCGCTTACTGCGTGCGGAGCGCTGTACTGAGCGCTTGGGAAGTCCAAGTTGGCCACAGAGGAGCCCCTTCCTTCCTCTTCCCCTCGTCCCCCTCTCCATCCCCCCGCCTTACCTCCTTCCCTACCCCACTGCACCTGTATATATGTATATATGTTTGTACAGATTTTTTACTCTATTTATTTTGTACATATCTATTCTATATATTTTATTTTGTTAGTATGCTTGGTTTTGTTCTCCGGCTCCCCCTCTTAGACTGTGAGCCCACTGGTGGGTAGGGACCGTCTCTATTTGTTGCCGACTTGGACTTCCCAAGCGCTTAGTACAGTGCTCTGCACACAGTAAGCGCGCAATAAATACGGTTGATTGATTGATCTAGAGACGGTTCCTACCCAACAGCGGGCTCATATGCGAAGCACATATATTCATTCATTCAATCATATTTATTGAGCACTTACTGCGTGCGGAGCGCTGTACTGAGCGCTTGGGAAGGACGAGTTGGCCACATCTAGAGACGGTCCCTACCCAACAGCGGGCTCACATGCGAAGCACATATATTCATTCATTCAATAGTATTTATTGAGCGCTTACTGCGTGCAGAGCACTGTACTGAGTGCTTGGGAAGTCCCAAGTTGGCCACATGTGGAGACGGTCCCTACCCAACAGCGGGCTCACATGCGAAGCACATGTATGTATTCATTCAATTGCATTTAGTGAGCGCTTACCGTGTGCAGAGCACTGTACTAAGCGCTTGGGAAGTACAATTTGGCAACATCTAGAAACCCAAGAGTGGGCTTACAGTCTAGAAGGGGGAGACAGACGACAAAACAAAACATATTAACAAAATAAAATAAGAATAAACATGTACAAGTAAAATAGAGTAATAAATATGTACAAATGTATATACAGGTGTGGAAGGCGGTAAGGTGGGGGGATGGAGAGGGGGAGCAGGGGGAGAGGAAGGAGGGGGCTCAGTCTGGGAAGTATATATATGTTTGTCAGTATATAGGTTTGTACACATTGTACATATTTATTACTCTATTTTACTTGTACATATTTATTCTATTTATTTTATTTTGTTAATATATTTTATTTTGTTGTCTGTCTTCCCCTTCTAGACTGTGAGCCCGCTGTTGGGTAGGGACCATCTCTATATGTTGCCAACTTGTACTTCCCAAGCGCTTAGTACAGTGCTCTGCACACAGTAAGCGCTCAATAAATACAATTGAATGAATGAATGCTCTAATCACTGGGGGGGGACATGGTCATCAGGTGGTCCCACGGGGGGCTCCCAGTCTTCATCCCCATTTTACAGATGAGGGAACTGAGGCCCGGAGAATAATAATAATGATGGCATTTGTTAAGCGCTTACTGTGTGCAAAGCACTGTTCTAAGCACTGGGGAGGTTACAAGGTGCTCAGGTTGTCCCACGGGGGGGCTCACAGTTTTCATCCCCATTTTACAGATGAGGGAACTGAGGCCCAGAGAAATGAAGTGACTCGCCCCGAATCACCCAGCCGACAAGTGGCAGAGTCGGGATTAGAACCCACGACCCCGACTCCCAAGCCCGGGCTTTTTCCCCTGAGCCACGCGGCTTCATCGGACGCCCTCAGCCCCACGGAGCTTGGGAGTGTTCCTCCTCCACGAGGCCTTCCCAGACTAAGCCCCACTTTTCCAGAGAAGCAGTGCGGTTCAGTGGCAAGAGCCTGGGCTCGGGAGTCAGAGGTCGTGGGTTCTAATTCCGCCTTTGCCGCCTGTCTGCTGCGTGACCATGGTTAAGCCTATTCATTCTCTGGGCCTCAGTTCCCTCATCTGTAAAATGGGGGTTAAAACTGAACCCCCCTGTATATACGTTTGTACAGGTTTATTACTCTATTTATTTTACTTGTACATATTTACTCTTCTATTTATTTTGTTAATGATGTGCATCTAGCTTTACTTCTATTTATTCTGATGACACCTGTCCACGTGTTTTGCTTTGTTGCCTGCCCCTGCCTTCTAGACTGTGAGCCCGTTGTTGGGTAGGGACCGTCTCTATAAGTTGCCAACTTGTACTTCATCATCATCATCATCAATCGTATTTATTGAGCGCTTACTGTGTGCAGAGCACTGTACTAAGCGCTTGGGAAGTACAAATTGGCAACGTATAAAGACAGTCCCTACCCAACAGTGGGCTCACAGTCTAAAAGGGGGAGACAGAGAACAAAACCAAACATACTAACAAAATAAAATAAATAGAATAGATAGGTACAAGTAAAATAAATGGAGTAATACTTCCCCCAGCGCTTAGTACAGTGCTCTGCACACAGTAAGCGCTCAATAAATACAATTGAATGAATGACAACTTCATTACATCGTATCCACCCCAGCGCTTAGAACAGTGCTCGGCACATAGTTAAGCGCTTAGCAAATGCCATTATTATTATTACTATGTGCCGAGCACTGTTCTAAGCGCTGGGGTAGGTGCGAGTCAATCAGGTTGTCCTACGTGGGGCTCACGGTCTTAATCCCCATTTTTCAGGTGAGGGAACTGAGGCCCAGAGAAGTTGTGACTTGCCCACAGTCACACAGCTGATCAGTGGCAGAGTCGGGATTAGAACCCACAACCTCTAACTCTCAAGCCTGGGCTCTTGCCATGGAGCCACGCTGCTTCTCAAGCCCTTAACAAATACCATTATTATTATTATTATTATTATTTTCCTCAGCACCCCCACCTTCCGCATCACCCTGATTCGCTTCCTTTGCCCTCCAGCCCCACAGCACTTATGTGTGTATATATATATATAATGTGTGTGTATGCATATAGATATATATAAAATTCCTTATTTATGTCATTGCCCAGTTACTTGTGTTGATGTTCCCCCTCATCCCCCTTCCCCCTCGTCCCCCTCTCCATCCCCCCATCTTACCTCCTTCCCTTCCCCACAGCACCTGTATATATGTATATATGTCTGTACATATTTATTACTCTATTTATTTATTTTACTTGTACATATCTATTCTATTAATTTTATTTTGTTAGTATGTTTGGTTTTGTTCTCTGTCTCCCCCTTTTAGACTGTGAGCCCACTGTTGGGTAGGGACTGTCTCTATATGTTGCCAATTTGTACTTCCCAAGCGCTTAGTACAGTGCTCTGCACACAGTAAGTGCTCAGTAAATACGATTGATGATGATGATGATGTCTATCTCCCCCACCTCTAGACTGGGAGCCCGTTGTTGAGTAGGGACCGTCTCTATCTGTTGCCGATTTGTACTCTCCCAAGCGCTTAGTACAGTGCTCTGCACCCAGTAAGCGCTCAATTAATACGATGGAACGAGTAGACCGTGCGCCCTTTGGGGGCAGGGATTGTTTCTCTATTTCCTGTATTGTTCTTTCCAAGCGCTTAGTACAGTGCTCTACACACAGTTGATTGAATGAATGAGTGGAAAAATGGTTTGATCAAAACAATGGCCCCATCACTTCATATAATCAATCAATCAGTCGTATTTATTGAGCGCTTACTGTGTGCAGAGCACTGTACTAAGCACTTGGGAAGTACAAGTTGGCAACATATAGAGACAATCCCTACCGAACAGTGGGCTTACAGTCTAAAAGTAATAATGATGGCATTTATTAAGCACTTACTATGTGCCAAGCACTGTTCTATGCGCTGGAGATCAAGGTGATCAAGCAGCAGTAATCTCTTTAAATTTTCTTCATCATTACAGACGCCGCTTGGGGAGGGGTGAGTAGTCCCATGGCCTCGGTCGTAAAGATTTTGCAATTAGAACTGAATTGACCGGGGCATTCTCCCTGATTCACGGAGGCACAGGCCTTCATCGGCCCATAAGTAACACCGACTCGTTTGGACTTGTTTTTTGCCTGTAAAGCAAAGAGACGGTAGTCAACGCACAGACGAGTGCGTTTGGGCGGGCCCCTTTCTTGCCAGCCCCCTGTTTTGTCCAGATCGGACCTCTTCAGAAGGCAAACATGGAAATAAACTGGACCCATCCTTCGCGAAGGGATTTTCTAGATTGCTGTTTCGGCGAGGTAGACTTGAAGGGGTTAACTGGCAAAATAAAGTCGTCCCCTGTGCCATGCTGGTTGGGCAGGGATTCCTTAAAGTGACTTTTTCCCCCCCAATACTATAAAGTTTCCTTCATTGATTTTAAAGCGGGTGGTTTTGCACCTAAGGGTGGCTGAAAGATTAAGAACTTGCTTAATGACTGAACCAGATCCGACGGAATTTGCCCAGTAGTTGTTACTGATCCAGTTTTTCCCTGAACAGCTATTCTCCTGACTGGAGCACAGCGTTATCATCATCAATTGTATTTATTGAGCGCTTACTATGTGCAGAGCACTGTACTAAGTGCTTATCCATCCTGATGATGATGATGGCATTTGTTAAGCGCTTACTATGTGCAAAGCACTGCTCTAAGCGCTGGGGAGGATACAGTGTGATCAGGTTGTCCCACGTGGGGCTCACAGTCTTAATCCCCGTTTTTACAGATGAGGTAACTGAGGCTCAGAGAAGTTAAGTGACTTGCCCAAGGCCACGCAGCAGACTTGTGGTGGAGGCGGGATTCGAACCCACCTGAAAATTCTGAAAATTACCTCTTCTGTGCATCATCATCAATCGTATTTATCGAGCGCTTACTATGTGCAGAGCACTGTACTAAGCGCTTGGGAAGTACAAATTGGCAACATATGTGCAGGCCACTTGTCCTCAGAAACGGGAAACCTCTGTCCCCCGCTTCCTTCCTAGATAGTTTAGCTACTGAATACCTATATGCAGTCAGTCATCATCAATCGTATTTATTGAGCGCTTACTGTGTGCAGAGCACTGTACTAAGCGCTTGGGAAGTCCAAGTTGGCAACATATAGAGACAGTCCCTACCCAGCAGTGGGCTCACAGTCTAAAAGGGGGAGACAGACAACAAAACCAAACATACTAACAAAATAAAATAAATAGAATAGATATGTACAAGTAAAATAGAGTAGTAAATATGTACAAACATATATACAGGTGCTGTGGGGAAGGGAAGGAGGTAAGATGGGGGGATGGAGAGGGGGACGAGGGGGAGAGGAAGGAAGGGGCTCAGTCTGGGAAGGCCTCCTGGAGGAGGTGAGCTCTCAGTAGGGCCCTGAACGGAGGAAGAGAGCTATTTATCAATGGCATTTATTGAGTGCTTACTGGGTAAGCGCTTGGGAGAGTACCATAGTTGGGAAATGGCTTTGATGTATACCTCACCTGTAAAATGGGGATGAAGACTGTGAGCCCCCCGTGGGCCAACCTGATCACCTTGTAACCTCCCCAGCGCTTAGAACAGTGCTTGGCACGTAGTAAGCGCTTAACAAATGCTATCATTATCGCGTATGCGACTGTAATGATGGTCTGTTTTCAAACTAGATTTCCACCCAGATGTTGCAATTACTACTCGACCTCTCTTTAGGCAATAACTACAGTTTGCCAAGACTCGTTACCCCGGAATGAGAACTCGGGGTTCAAATTGCCCCCTGAAGAGATGGCGCATCGTAAACACAACCTCCCACCTAGACCAGGTTTTCAGGGGGGAGCATTTTACCTTTTCAGTCCTGTGCAGAGGTGAGGCCGCTGAAGGCAGAAGAAGTCTGGGTCCCGTCCAGTTTCCGGGAGTGCCGAGCCGGCTCGGGGGACAATCGTGTCCTTAAACCCAGGCACAGCAGCACCTCGGTCGTTTTCTGTCGGCCCCCAACAGCCTGAACACCCCCCGACCTCCACCATCTGGGAAAGGGGGCTCAGGGTTGTCACACGACTTGAAGCAGCCCAACTCACTGGGCTCCCCGGCCAAAATCCAGCTTCTGCAGAGGTCTCGAGCCATTTTGTCCCGCCACCTGGGGATTTAGAAGTAAACACGTTTTAAGTCATCGTCATTAGAGAGAGAGCTGCCCTTTTCAAACTTTGCCTGCTGAAATGACTGTCTGAACAAGGAATAAGCAAATCCCGCTTTTTAGTATGAAAAACTTAGCACACTCAGGGGTACTAAGGGAACTGTCATTTTTTTTTCTTTCCCAGAGAGGCCTGTCTGCCTGGGATTTTTTATTTAATCAGTCAGTCGTATTTATTGAGCACCTACTGTGTGCTGAGCACTGTACTAAGCGGTTGGGAAGTACAAGGTGGCAACATATGTATCTATGTTTGTGCATATTTATTACTCTATTTTACTTGTACATATCTATTCTATTTATTTTATTTTGTTAGTATGTTTGGTTTTGTTCTCTGCCTCCCCCTTTTAGACTGTGAGCCCACTGTTGGGTAGGGACTGTCTCTAGATGTTGCCAATTTGTACTTCCCAAGCGCTTAGTACAGTGCCCTGCACATAGTAAGCGCTCAGTAAATACGATTGATGATTATATGTGGCCTAGTGGATAAAACAGCGTGGCTCAGTGGAAACGGGGCTTTGGAGTCAAAGGTCATGGGTTTGAAACCCGGCTCTACTACTTGTCTGCTGTGTGACCTTGGGCAAGTCAATTAACAATAATAATAATAATGGCATTTATTAAGCGCTTACTATGTGCAAAGCACTGTTCTAAGCACTGGGGAGGTTACAAGGTGATCAGGTTGTCCCACAGCGGGCTCACAGTCTTAATCCCCATTTTACAGATGAGGGAACTGAGGCCCAGAGAAGTGAAGTGACTTGCCCAAAGTCACACAGCGGACAATTAGCAGAGCCGGGATTTGAACCCATGACCTCTGACACCACAGCCCGTGCTCTTTCCACTGAGCCACGCTCTTCTCTGAGTCTCAGTTCCCTTATCTGTAAAATGGGGATGAAGACTGTGAGCCCCACGTGGGACAACCTGATCACCTTGTATCCCCCCCAGCACTTAGAACAGTGCTTTGCACATAGTAAGCGCTTCACAAAATGCCATCATTTATTTATTTTTATTTCTATAGAGACGGTCCCTACCCAACAGTGGGCTCACAGTCTAGAAGGGGGAGAAAGCAAAGCTAAGGATCGCTTCCGGCCTAAAATTATGCTCTCTCTCCCCCTTTTCTCGGTATTTTAAAAGTATTTCTCCATTTTTTGACTGATTATATCTCAACAATTCTATCAGGTTTTGGTGTGGTACTACTGGCTTTATGTTCACTCGGCAAAATGAAATCAATTTGTGTGAAACAATCAGAACCGTAATTATTTGAAAAGGAGAAAATCAATCTCCGTCAATTCTCCCTTTGTATCTGCTTTTGACCCCCCCATTTGGAAGAAAAATAAATGAAAAGATTTGATGACAGTAAGGATGAGCACGTCCAGGCGCAATCTAGAAGCAGCCCCAAGAGTGTTAATTGTTTGTCTTCCAGATGATTTTAAACCAGCATCCATAGATACTTCTTGTGAAGGGGAGCTTCAAGTTGGCAAAGGAGATGAAGTCACAATTACACTGCCCCATATTCCAGTAAGTCTACCCTGGTACATAATTCAGAAGCACTAAGGACCATAACTATTTAAAATACTTAACGAAACTGGTTAAGAGTCTGGACTTGTGGCCGCTTTCATCAGTAAAATAGACCTCAGAGTCAAATATCTGTGTGCTTTCCATTTGCCAACAGTTAATTTTAGAAAATCCAGGCCTGAAATTCTCCGTGTTATTTACTTCTCTTCTTCCTCTCTCCTATGCCTGTTTTAGGGCCATTTCACTGCTCATTAGCACTTCCCCAGCAGGGGTGAAACAAAGGAGCTAGAACTCAATTAAATCCATTTTATTTCTTATTAGCAGCTTTGAAAAATGCTTGGCTGGCATGAAGTCTGGGAATTTTCCACAGGGATTTTGGTTATTCAAGAGTACACTTGGCCATCTGGGACTATAATGACACAGCAGCCACACTTTTTGTTTGCTTGCTCTGTTAGTACTTGTGTATTATAAAAACAACAATAAAAATGATCAAATCAGTAAAATCAAACCTAGAGCATGTTATTTTAGATCGTAATAGCTTTAGATACTCATACATTTCATCATCTTCCTGATGCCCATTTAAAAGAAAAACAGATCATATTTTTTGTGAGTCACTACCGTATGTGGATTGTTTTAAAAATATTGTTTTCTGAGTGTGATCAAAGTAACAAAGTTCTGCTTTTCGCAGGGATCAACGCCTCCGATGACTGTGTTCAAAGGAAATAAGAGACCCTATCAGAAAGACTGTGTTCTAATTATTAATCATGACACTGGCGAATATGTCCTAGAAAAGCTCAGTAGCAGCATTCATGTCAAAAAAACGAGGTAAGGCAGATGTATGCACAGACAAATTAACTGTTTTAGATAACATGGGGTTCTTTTACCTTAGTTTTTCTAAATTAAAGCAAATACAATTTTTTTTGTTGTTGTTTTCCGCATGGTCACAGTTCTCTACAAACGAATAAGGACAGTTCCCGAGTTCGTGTACTGTATTTTATTTGTTTTAACCTGTGAGAGCTTCAAAGGGTAAAGATAGCAGAACCTTCTTTTCCTTATTTGTAATGAATGATTGTAGCCCTGCTAATCCACTTTTTTGATGCCCTGGAGATCACCCAGAAATCACTGTGCTACTCTTAGTGGTCTCAAGGAGTTTGTGAAGCGCTTGCAATGTGCTGAGCACGTTTCTAAGCGCTGGGGTAGATACAGGTTAATCAGATTGGACACAGTCCCTGCCCCCCATGGGGCTGAGTCCAAGTGCGAGAGAGAACAAATAATAATAAATAATAATGCCATTTATTAAGCGCTTACTATGTGCAAAGCAAAAGTATCAAATCCTTATTTTGTAGTTGTCACCATAATAATGTGATCACAAAAACGAAATACTGGAAGTCCTCAACTTGACATTTTGACACTTATGACTGCTTTCTGAAAATTTACGCTGTTTCAGCTTTACAACTAGCCTCTTTTTGGCACTCGGTCTGGGGGCCCAGATTGGGGAGGAGCCCCACGGGAGCCGTGGAGGAATAAATAGATAAACGTTTTTTAAAGTCACGATAGCAGGCGAGGGGAGAAACAGAGGAGAAACGTTAAAGAGGGTCATGGGAGGGGGCAGGGTGGGGCAGAGACAAAGCAGAAGAGATGAATAGTTGGGAGGGGGCATTTACCTGGTAGCCAGAAGTCACCAGCAAAGGAGTAAAAATCAGCTACTCTGTTGTGAAACTTGACTCAGAATACATACGCTAACTGTATTACCCATCGATAATTGATTATACAGTTGAGTAATTTTGGAAAAAAATAGATTTTCCAACCCTGGCTTGGGAACCAATCCCCCTCATTTATAACATTGTTCCTGTGAAAAAAAAATTAGGTCTGGTTAAAAAAAAAATTGCATCTGGTTCCCGTTTTGACTTGATGCAGTTTTCACAACTAATTGTGATGTAAGCCGGAGGACTTCCTGTAGTAAAATCTGGGGAGTGTTGTCAACAGAACAGATCTGTAACGCAGTGACATAAGGCTCTAATTACAGAGCTGTGATGCCCAAGGCATATTTGGAAAGGCCGCATGGGTCAGCGGGATCAAACATGAGCCTTGTGTACTGAATTCCCTACTCAGAAGTACAGTGAACTCCAGTTTCATCTACTCGATTTAAAAGCTCCTAGATGAAGGTAGCGTTACAGTGTAAATGCACTTCTGGATTTAAAGTGTATCATTCAACCTCAAAATTCATTCATTCAATCACTGTGTGCAGAGCGCTGTACTAAGCCGTTGGAAAGTACAATTCGGCAACAGATCGAGAAAATCCCTACCCAACAACAGTGACTGCCCTCTTCGGTTGAGCTTCAGTAAAGTGTTAAGGTGTGCTTCGGCTTGGATGCGTGTGACTCAAAAGTGAACCAAATATTGTGACTTTCAGAGCTGAAGGGAGCAGTAAAATCCAGGCCCGGATTGAACAGCAGTCTGCCCGAGGAGCACAACCCCCTCCACCATTCAGAGCCCCAACAAAGCCGGTGGCGGGGCCCAAAACCTCCCCCTTGAAAGATAACCCATCCCCTGAGCCCCAACTGGATGACATCAAGAGAGGTAAGGAGAGCATTTTCTATCACCATTCTGGTCAGATATTTAAGAGGTGAGGTGAGCAATAGGGATTCTCTGTGAAGTGCCTATCATTTAACCTGTATTTATTAACATGTTGACCTGGTTCTTTTCGATTCTCTAGGGAACGAATAGGACTTCCAGCTACGTATTAATGCACTATATTGTTAAGGAAAGGATTCGAGAAATTCTGGGTACTCACTGGATTCCAACCCTCGTTTCTATCCTTGCCTCAATTGACATCTCGAGCTCTATTTTTATGGCCATGGAGAGGCATTACAAAGCTGAGTATCTGTGAGAGAGGCAGTGTGGTCTGGTAAAAAGGAGTTCTGTCCAAGGATTTAAAGACCTGGATTTAGGCCTGATTCTCTGACTCTTGATCTCGAGCTGGGGCTTTAGGGGACTGATTATTTCACACCCACCAGGAGGGCAGAGACATCAAACTACATAGTGGAATGTTCTGAGACCCGGTGTAAATTCAAAGTTGTAGAAGTGGTTTTGGAGAGATACGGGGGGAAAGTGCTACTTAATACAATCACCATTTTTAAAATTGGAAATCAGCCTTTCTGCTGATGAAATCCAGTGGTTCCACCCAATTTACATGACTTATGAGCACAAATTAGAGCTAAATTCCAGTTTGTAAAACTTGAGGGGCCCACGTTCCTTTGCCAGGGTCAGTGACTTTTCAACGTATTTGCTCCATCTGTCCTCTGACCTGGCAGCTATTAAAATTTGGTTGAAGCAGATTTTTGGAAGATGCTGGAGTTGTACCCCGAACATCCCCATATTTAGTTATTCCCTTGAGCAACAAAAATGAATTGCCATATTGTATCTGTGGATATGAAATTTTAGTCCCTTTATAAAAATCTGATCCCAGAAGATGCATATAGAAATGATTGTGGACTGAATAATTTGGAAAGTGTCTTATTAGACTTATTCTTCCCTAGCCAGAGCTGATCATTTTTTATTTTCTACTTTGAACTGAAAATGTTCTCAAAATTAAAGCACAGATTTCTATTGTTTAGGTTGGCCGTGCAGAACAGAAAATGAGCATTTTACTTGTTTCTTCCTACTTCTGTTTGCCCTTGACGGAATTTTCCCTTTCATCTCCTGCTCCTCTTTGACTTTGCCTCCCCTTTCCAGAGGGCCCAAGGGCACAAGATGGAGTATTTTTTCTGTATCTAATTTCTACTTTTATAGACATACTCCGTTTATAATGGTTAAAGGCAAAATAATTTAACTCTTGGTCTCACTGAGAAATGTGATCTCTATTCATGGGTATTATGCCTGGCAGCCTGATACTACTTTGTTATTGAATTCTCAATTTTCTTTTGTGCTTAATGTGGATTTTTCTATTGAGCATTTTTTTAAAAAGTAATCATCCATGTCTTCTTAATGTGCACTTGTATTCTTAATGTGCACTTCTTTGAAGTATGCGATAGAGCCCATGGAATTATCACAGATGAGAGTTTTCAGGGGCACCAAATAAATCTCTCTTTCTCTTTTCAAATCCCCTCAGTGATGCATAATTCAGATCTGGGATTTAGTCAAACCTGTACCAGTTAATTTAAAAGGTTGATTAATTGCTTGATTAATTTAGATATACAGAAGGTTGGCATAATCAGTATTTCTTTCAGAGTAGTGATTGTGATAATGTTTTTTTTAACCCGTTTGCTTTCATTCTTGTTTATTTATGGAAAGAGTCCGGGCTTGGGAGTCAGAGGACTTGGGTTCTAATCCTGTTTTCTCCATGTTCCTTACCTGCTGTGTAACCTTGGGCAAGTCACTTCTCTGTGCCTCAGTGCCCTCATCTATAAAATGGGGATTAAGACTATGAACCCCATATGGAATAGGGACTGGGTCCAACCCACTTTGCTTGTTTCCACCACGGTGCTTACTTAGTACAGTGCCTGGTACATAGTAGACACTTAAATACCACAGTTATTATTCCTGCTGTGACTTTGGGCACGCCACTTAACTTCTGTGCTTCAGTGCCTCAATCTGACAAATGAAAATTCAATACCTGATCTCTGTCCTGCAAACTGTAAGCCCCCTGTGAGACTAGGTTATCTTTTATCTACCCTAGTGCTTAGAATGCTTGACACATAGTAAGTTCACCTCCTCCAGGAGGCCTTCCCAGACTGAGCCCCTTCCTTCCTCTCCCCCTTGTCCCCCTCTCCATCCCCCCATCTTACCTCCTTCCCTTCCCCACAGCACCTGTATATATGTATATATGTTTGTACATATTTATTACTCTATTTATTTTACTTGTACATATCTATTCTATTTATTTTATTTTGTTAGTATGTTTGGTCTTGTTCTCTGTCTCCCCCTTTTAGACTGTGAGCCCACTGTTGGGTAGGGACTGTCTCTATATGTTGCCAGTTTGTACTTCCCAAGCGCTTAGTACAGTGCTCTGCACATAGTAAGCGCTCAAATACGATTGATGATGATGAAGCGTTTAACATTTACCACAGTGATGATTATTAGTATTTTGAAGGCAACTTTATACTGATTTATTGTAATAATAATAATAATGATTATGGTCTTTGTTAAGCACTTACTATGTGCCAGGCACTCTACTGAATTCTGGGGGTTGGGGCAAATCAGGTTGCTCACAGTCCTAATCCCCATTTTACAGATGAGGTAACTGAGGCCCAGAGAAGTGAAGTGACTTGTCCAAGGTCACACAGCAGACAAGTGGCAGAGCCGGAATTAGAACCTATGACCTTCTGACTCTCAAGCCTGTGCTCTATCCATTAGGTCATACTTACAAATTAAAGAGTTGGTTTCTTGCGTTGAAAATGAAAACCATGCGCCCTGTACCACATGTGTGGAAATGTTCCAGAGACGTAAGAATATTCAAAATTGTGTTGAGTACAATTTAGTGGAAAGTTCTGTGACAGGCTGAGACTGAGTCTCCTGGCATTGGTGAGCGTAGAGAACAACTGCTGAAAAAGAAGTGACCACCATCCCTGCTCTCCAGAAACCTACAGTAAACTGACTTGGACAGCATGCAATTATACATATTCTTTTCCCGTACTAGGCAGGAAGCCAGATTAACCCCAAATCCTGATTTTCTTTTTTGAAGCTGGCATCCATCTCAGTTAGGAGTAAATTTCTCTTGGTAGGTTTCGCTGTCTATTTGAAAGCCCAGAATGCTGCCTCCTAGCCTCCTCTGACCAAAGGCGATGGGGTACGGAGCAACGCCAACCCGGAAAATATCGATTTTGGTTTTTCCTTCCCCAGAATTAAGAGCCGAAGTGGAAATCATCGAACAGATGAGTAGCAGCAGCGGGAGCAGTTCCTCCGACTCAGAGAGCTCCTCGGGAAGTGACGACGAAAGCTCCAGCAGTGAGGGAGAGGAAGCGGCCCGTGCCTCCCCGTCGCACCCTCCGCCCCCCCAGAGCAACAACAGAAGTTCTGTTGCCAATGGCACCAGCCGACCACAAGGAAGCAACCAGATAATGAACACCCTCAGTAAGTACGGGAGGGCACCTCCCGCCCTGACTCAGAGGATGTAGCCGCTCCCGGGATTCAGAAGAGTTTTACCGTCGGCGGCGGCAGGTGGGCCAGAAGGAAACCTAGTTTGTCAGAGGGCACGGAGCCTGCTTACACTTCCCGTTGTGGGTCATTTCCACGTTGTAGCGACGAGGTGCTACCCTCCCTCTCAAGCCTTCCAATGCCATTTCAGTCTAGGTGCTACCCTCCCTCCAATGCCATTTCAGTCTAGTCCCGCGGATCCCCAAGCTGAGAAAATTCGTGTGCCTCAACCCAACCTGTGCCCTGTCTGACACCCCCAAGTAGGGCACCAATCAATCAATCAACCAATCAATCGTATTTATTGAGCGCTCACTGTGTGCAGAGCGCTGTACTAAGCGCTTGGAAAGCGGAGGCTCTTTCCTGAATCCCTAAGGAGCCTCCCTCAGGCCTGCCCTGGTCAGGCCCACTCCAGGGTGGCATCGGCTGGCATTGGGGAACCTGGGTAGGAGCGAGCGCCAGGGCTTGCAATGCCCGGCCACTGGCTTTTAGACTGTGAGCCCACTGTTGGGTAGGGGCTGTCTCTGTATGTTGCCAGTTTGTACTTCCCAAGCGCTTAGTACAGCGCTCTGCACACAGTAAGCGCTCAATAAAGACGATTGATGATGACGACATGAGCGAAGCCATACTGGCAACTCCTGGGGAGTGTCCGGGAGTGTTCTGCCGCTGTTGATTAGAAAATGAAGTGGAGATGGAAAAGAGCAAGAACAGCTTGGGTTTTGTCAGCTCTTTCTCCGGTTCTTATAATGCCATTATCCTTCCTCTCCTCCCTGATCAACGTTCCGCCTGGTGTGCCTAATCTGCGGAGGGACTGGAAACTCTGGCAGAAACAGTGGATAACTAATTGAGTTAACTCCGCTCCTATTATGTGAATTGGTGTTCCAACCGAGTTAACTCAGCACTTGCGGGCGCAAATTAAGGGTAACGTTGTTCCATCTCCCCATGACGGATCTGTGAATCGGGGATATTTCATGAATCTTTGGCTTTCACAGCCTTATATTGCTGAAGTCAGGCAGAAAAAAAATCCACATTCATGTAATTTCACCATTAGGTCACTTCCCCAAATTTCCTTTGTTACAAGGAGTAAAAATTACTTCACTTACAAGAGCAAACAAAAATCTTTAAATTTTTCCATCTCACCTTAAGGTAACCATTGATTTGAATATGCGGTCTTGATCTAATAACTAGGTAGTTCATTCAGTCGTATTTATTTTTAGACTGTGAGCCCACTGTTGGGTAGGGACTGTCTCTATATGTTGCCAACTTGTACTTCCCAAACGCTTAGCACTCAATAAATACGATTGATTGATTGATTGATTAAGCACTTACTGTGTGCAGAGCACTGTACTAAGCGCTTAAGTATCATAAATCTGGGTATTGTTTGGCATGAGGAATGTGTTCACATGAAGTCCTACAGAGTTTGGTAGGGCAAACAACAATATCCAGGTGGAAATATTACATCTGCAAAAAAATCAGCTTTTAACTTTGGATTTTTCTTTGTTCATATTTTGCAGGAAATGACTTACAGTTGAGTGAGTCCGGCAGCGACAGTGATGACTAGAGCCTTAGGATTCTGAATTGGCTTTTTGCCGCACGGTCCCCAGAAGCGACCAGGAGACTTAGCCGGGAACCTGTTACCAAGGAGGAAGCTGTTTTAGTATTGCTTTTCAACTGTAAAGAATATGAATTTGGGCTCCCTAAAGCAACCCAATCTGTTCAAACTGAGAAGCAAACTGAGGATGATTTTTCTTGTGTGTATATTGTGAATATTCCCACGCTTTTATAGTTTTACATAGGTCTATAAAACACGTAAGCAGAATTCTGGTCTCACTTAAACATTGGAAAGGAAAAACCCACAGCATTGTTGATCATTCTCTCTTAGCTTCTCTAAGGCCAGGTCTATATTAGGTCAATAACCCACTTCGGAGACTTTGGGTTGGAGTCTGTGAACTCGCAAATACCACCACCCTAGCATGTTATAAAAACCGATCTGAATTTTTGCCAAGTTTGCAGACCGTGTAGCATCAATGCAGTGTACTGGATTTTAAAAACCATTGCATAAAACTCATAGGCTATAAGGTTAAAAACAAGTTTTCGTTTTTATTTTTTTTCTTTATGCTTTTATACTACTGTTTATGGCTTACCTTCAGGCTGGGTTTTTATACAGCCGACAGAGAAGTCATAAAAACGCGCCCCTTTGTGTTGCACATTTTTTTTTTCCAAATGCAGAAAAGACAGAATCAAACGTGTTTTCAGGAAGCAAGGTTAAAAGTCAGTCAGGCCTAACGCACTCATCAAAATGCGTATATAGGCTACGGCTCTGCCTCGGGTTCTCTACTGAACATCTCATTTCTACAGAGAAAAATCAAGTTATTGCCAGAGCAGGTTTTTATATCCTTATGGTTAGCCATCGTACCGATAATGAAAGAAAATGTGGATTTTGATGCCTTCCGTGAGACAGAAGGAATTAGGGCTACACCTGTGGGCTGTAGGTGAAGGTGGCTCCCTTGTCCTCTCTTCCACAATGGGGGCAGGGTTGCCCTTCATCACTTGTGCTTTGCTTGCTTGAACCCCCCTCTTACAAACCTAGCGTGACCATTTCTGTCTAATACCACTGATGATTTTCATCTAAATCTGTGTTAATGCTTTCCAGTGTGTTTAATGTCCTTCGTTTCTATACACGTATGCATTTGTTTTGTGAGGAAGCTCTAAAAGATGGGCCCGGATCCCATCCTTAGCCAAGAGGTGGAATTAGCAGAATTTATATTTCATATATTTAATTTATTGGGAAAGGATTAGTCTATTAGATAGTTCTTGAAGTTGCAGAGAGGATAAATTGTTCTGCTTGGAGGGGTAAGAGGAATCTCAGAAATCCAGGTTCTGACCAGCAGGATAGATGGATATGGAGACACTAGAGGTTGTATCTTTCCTCATTCCCTTCCCGTGTTGTTGTTGTCTTTGCTTTACTCTAAAGAGTAAAATGTAGGGTTGTCTGTTTTCCCGAGATGATGATTTCAAAGATCCTGTGCCTAAAAGTTTATTTGCATAGTTTGCTTTATTTTAGGGTAGACGTATGCATGTTTACATTTATGTAAAATATGTGCAGTGTAAAGTTTTATAGTTTACTCTTTTAAAAGATCACTATATTTAAATAAAAAATGATGATCAGCAATCCAGTGATAATCTTCTGAGTTGTTTTTTTTTAACTTTTGAAACTAAGGAACTAGTAGAACGTAAAGAGAGAGTATACAGTAAAGATGGCTAACCCAAATGTGTAGGGGGAGGGAAGGGAGGAGTGTCAAATAATAATCAAATAATATTTGATTAACATCAAATAATATTTGATTAATATCAAATAATGATAACAATAATAATCAAATAACAATTTGATTATTTTGTAATAAATGTGGTACACATATTTTCTCCTTCCCCTTTATTCACTGTTGTATTTATTGAGTGCTTACTGTGTGCAATGCACTGTACCAGTGCTTAGTACAGTGCCTGACACATAGTAAGCACTTAATAAATGCCATTGTTATTATTACTTTTTGTTGGTCCCACATAATTGTCCCTCTGAGACTTTAAAGTAACAAAAATTGTTACTGCTTGGGGAAGCCGCGGCGTGGCTCAGTGGAAAAAGCACGGGCTTTGGAGTCAGAGGTCATGAGTTCAAATCCCGGCTCTGCCAACTGTCAGCTGTGTGACTTTGGGCAAGTCACTTAGCTTCTCTGTGCCTCAGTTACCTCATCTGGAAAATGGGGATTAAAACTGTGAGCCCCCCGTGGGACAACCTGATCAGCTAGTAACCTCCCCAGCGCTTACTATGTGCAAAGCACTGTTCTAAGTGCTTAACAAATACCATCATTATTAAAAATTGTGAAGAAAAATTAATTATGTATGCTATGTTAAAGAGAATGGAATTTGTTTCCATTCCTTCCCAGACTGAGCACCTTCCTTCCTCTCCCCCTCGTCCCCCTCTCCATCCCCCCATCTTACCTCGTTCCCTTCCCCACCGCATCTGTATATATGTATATATGTTTGTACATATTTATTACTCTATTTTACTTGTACATATCTATTCTATTTTATTTTGTTAGTATGTTTGGTTTTGTTTTCTGTCTCCCCCTTTTAGACTGTGAGCCCACTGTTGGGTAGGGACTGTCTCTATATGTTGCCAACTTGTACTTCCCAAGCGCTTAGTACAGTGCTCTGCACACAGTAAGCCCTCAAATACGATTGATTGATTGGCCTGGCTGAATGGAAGCTTAGAAATAACCAGCACGTTGAAAGAGACAGAAAAGAAAACCTTGTAGGAATAATAATAAAAGAAAAAGATTTGGGATCATCCATCCGGCCTCCTTAACCCACTACTAGAATTGGAAATATTTTCATGTTTGTCTTCCCCATTGAAATGTGGGCAGTGAACGTGTTACTTAGTTATTGTGAATTTCCCCAGGCCCTCGTTCAGTACGGCATCAATCGTATTTATTGAGCGCTTACTGGGTGCAGAGCACTGTACTAAGTGCTCGGGAAGTACAAGTTGGCAACATATAGAGACAGTCCCTACCCAACAGTGGGCTCACGGTCTAAAAGAGTGGGCTCACAGTTGCACCAAGGGGACGCTCACTAGATTCTGCTGCCGTAAGCATTAACCAAGACTCACGAAAGGACCGCTGGTTAGCGCAAGTTCACAGGAGAGAAAGGAAACCGAGGTCTGGAGAATTCAGTGACCTACCACTGAAACATGCCCTCGTCACCCACTCTTGGGTAACCTGCCTTTGACCTCCTTCAGGTGCCAGAGCCAAACCTCCCCCTTTTAGACTGTGAGCCCACTGTTGGGTAGGGCCTGTCTCTATATGTGGCCAATTTGTACTTCCCAAGCGCTTACTACAGTGCTCTGCACATAGTAAGCGCTCAATAAATACGATTGATGATGATGATGTTGAGTAAACTGCTTACTTGTGGAAGGGAAAGGCCCCCTGAAACAAGGGCCTTTCCACACAGGCGGAGCCAGCTGAGTGCACTGCAGTCCTAAAAAAGCATCCTGCACTTTTCCTGCCAAGAATCCAGTTAGGCATTTACAATGTCCTATCTGTCTTCATATCACAGTAGTTCTTGGCTTGAGCTTATCTCCAATCCTCAACTCTCTCTACTCATAAACACTTGCCGTCCATACCCTTTTCCTCAAGACATCTCTTTTAGGCTTCCTTCTCTTTGCTTATTGCTTCTCCACCAGGCCTTCGGGTTGACTTTAAAAGCACTGAAGCAAATGAAGAGAAGCTGCAGCAGGAGTTTGAGCCCTGGGCCTTTCACTCAAGGTGCTGCCAACTTGTACTTCCCAAGCTCTGCACACAGTAAGCGCTCAATAAATACGATTGATTGATTGTGTCCTTTCCTGCACCTGTGTCCTCATTTGTGAAACAGACCAGCTATCGTTCAGGGATATTACCCGGGCATTGGTCCAGCTTCCGTGAAGGAACGCAAAACTATCATGGAAGAGCACTGAGCAATTTCATTCGATTCTTACCACAAACCCTCAAGTCTCCACGGTCCAGGAGGGAGAGCAGGCCCGTGGGAAATCTCGCAAAACCACTACTTTCTCCCCACCCAGGCAGCAAGCGAATAAGTCACCCCACTTGAGAGCCAGCCCCATTGTTGGGTAGGGACTGTCTCTATATGTTGCCAACTTGTATTTCCCAAGCGCTTCTGCACACAGCAAGTGCTCAATAAATACGATTGATCGATTGATTGATTAGTTCCTCTGTCCTAGAAATCCCAAGGAACGAACGGCCCACAGACAGGTCAGCCAGAGGGAAGGCTTGTAGATTGTAAACTCATTGTGGGCAGGGAATATGCTTACCAACTCTGTCATATTAGTACAGGGCTCTGCACACAGTAAGGGTTCAATAAATACGACTGATTTTAAAGAGGAGAGGCACAGGTCTTGGAAAATGCACAAAATGAATCTTCAGCTTCTGGTTGGTCAAGTAGTGCTGGTTGTGTAACACTTTCTACCTGCAAAGTGTGCGCATTCTCCTTTATCCTAGAGTGACGGCCAACATTGCAGAGCAAATGGTAATGGCCGCCCCTGGCCGTATTTTCAGATTATGAGCTACTAAGCATCATCATCATCATCATCAATCGTATTTATTGAGCGCTTACCATGTGCAGAACACTGTACTAAGCGCTTGGGAAGTACAAATTGGCAACATATAGAGACAGTCCCTACCCAACAGTGGGCTCACAGTCTCAAAGGGGGAGACAGAGAACAGAACCAAACATAGGATCACCCCTGGAAAGCATGAGAAAGGTTATTATGGCTACATCTGCTACCAGTTCACCTGTAGAGAACACCATCCCCAAGCAAGCTCATTCATATGAGGACCTCTTCTCATTTCTTCTTTCCTACCTTAATCTTTAAAACTTGCTTTCCTAGGCATTGGCGGCTTATCTTTTGCAACTTCCTTACCTATCACAATCATGGGAGTCACGTTAGCAGCTCACACAAACATCTCCAGATTAAGCTTGTTGTGTCTAATGATAATAATAATAATAATAGTATTTGTTAAGCATTTTCTATGTGCCAAGCACCATTCTAAGCACTAGATACAAGGTAATCAGGTTGTCCCACGTGGCGCTCCCAGTCTTAATCCCCATTTTACAGATGAGGTCACTGAGGCACAGAGAAGGGAAGTGACTTGCCCCACGTCACACAGCTGACAAGTGGCAGAGGCGGGATTAGACCCCACGACCTCCGACTCCCGAGCCCGGGCTCTTTCCACTAAGCCACGCTGCTTCGCCAACTCTGTTGTACTTTCCCCAGTCTTCTAGACCGTGAGCCCGCTGTTGGGTAGGGACTGTCTCTATGTGTTGCCGACTTGTCCTTCCCAAGCGCTTAGTACAGTGCTCTGCACACAGTAAGTGCTCAATAAATATGATTAATTGATTCCCAAGTGCTTAGTACAGTGCTCTGCACACACTAAATGCTCAAATACCATTGATTTGCTGTGGATAGTTACCCCAAATTTCACTAAAAAATTCTGGGCACCGTTGCCAACCCTTAAGGTACCTTAGGTTACCTTAAGTGGGAGTCTCATTACACACACGTACACAAAGTTTTTTAGTGGAAAGCCACAGAGCTTGAATAGTCGCTGTGTGGGGTTTTTCTGGGGTGTCTATCTCTCCCCCTCCACCCACACCCACAGAAAAAAAAAAACACACTCCTGCCCAGGTTCTTGTAACCACAGGTGCCTTGGTGGAGAAAGGCCAGACAAAAAAAATATATATATAGTTACTGGAAAGAAGAGGAAAGCAGGGCCTAGAGGAAAAATCATCAGTCTGGAAGTAAGGAGACTGAGTTCTAGTCCCAGTTCTGCCACAAGCTTGCCATGTGACCTTGGGCAAGTTACTTCACCTGTATATAGGTATATCACCTGTATATATGTTTGTACGTATTTATTACACTATTTATTTTACTTGTACATATCTATTCTATTTATTTTATTTTGTTAATATGTTTTGTTCTCTGTCTCCCCCTTCTAGACTGTGAGCCCACTGTTGGGTAGGGACCGTCTCTATATGTTGCCAACTTGGACTTCCCAAGCGCTTAGTACAGTGCTCTGCACACAGTAAGCGCTCAATAAATACGATTGATTGATTGACTGTCTCTATATGTTGCCAACTTGGACTTCCCAAGCACTTAGTACAGTGCTCTGCACACAGTAAGTGCTCAATAAATACGACTGATTGATTGATTGACCGTCTCTATATGTTGCCGACTTGTACTTCCCAAGCGCTTAGTACAGTGCTCTGCACACAGTAAGCGCTCAATAAATACGATTGATTGATTGATTGATTGAAACCTTCCATCGTGATTTCTTTTAGCCTTCTTTTGTCCAGGCTAGAATCCTCACCTTTTACTCTATTCTCATACAGGAGCTTCTCCATTCCTCTGAACATCTTGGTTTCCCATCTCTGCATGACTTTTACATAAACAACCAGGGAGAAAGCCTAATTTACCTTTAGGATTTTGTCCACACATCTTTCACTCAAAAGGAAATCATTTCATTTGCAATGCAAGTAGCTGCCGGGTACTTGGCAGATAGTAAGTGCTTAACACTTGGTTAAGCAAGTGTTAAGCAACCATATTAACACTTGGTTAATATGTACACTATGGTTGTACGTATTTATTACTCTATTTATTTATTTATTTTACTTGTACATTTCTATCCTATTTATTTTATTTTGTTGGTATGTTTGGTTCTGTTCTCTGTCTCCCCCTTTTAGACTGTGAGCCCACTGTTGGGTAGGGACTGTCTCTATGTGTTGCCAATTTGTACTTCCCAAGCGCTTAGTACAGTACTCTGCACATAGTAAGCGCTCAATAAATATGATTGATTGATTAACAAATGCCCACCATTATTATTATCATTATTATTACTTCTCTCACCTTCTCCGGCTCCTTTAATGTCTCTTCCTTGGTGTGATGACTAGAACGGCATACAGTGTTTCAGGTGACCAAACTGTGGGTTTGATTTGTCTCGTCATCTTGGCCCCTGCGATGGAAAATCAGAGATATGAAATTCAGACAGGCTTTCTAACAAGGGCAGAACACTCCAGTTTCACTCTTTGGGCAAGGGTGTAGTTTTGAAAACATCCCCCCCTCCATTCTTCAACAGGGTTGGAAGGGAAGGGAGTAGCTAGTGTCAGGGCCTGGGCCAAACCCCTTCTTACCCCTTAGAGAAGCAGCGTGGCTCAGTGGAAAGAGTCTGGGCTTTGGAGTCAAGAGGTCGTGGGTTCAAATCCTGGCTCCGCCACTTGTCAGCTGTGTGACTTTGGGCAAGTCACTTAACTTCTCTGGGCTTCAGTTCCCTCATCTGTAAAATGGGGATGAAGACTGTGAGCCCCACGTGGGACAACCTGATTACCTTGTATCTACCCCAGTGCTTAGAGCAGTGCTTTGCACATAGTAAGCGCTTAACAAATACCAACATTATTATTATTATTATTACCCTCATCACTGAGGCAGGGAGAGGAGAAGCCCATGGATGACTCCTGGGCTAGAAGAATTCCCTGACAGTGGAAAGTGGGGGTCATCTAGGGCGTCTTGGCTGAGGTGCTACTGACTCTGAACCCTGCGTTAAAACCTTCTGGCCTCGCCAGCTACTTCAGGACGATCTGTGAGGTTCCCTGTAGTAGTAGTTAGTAGAAGTGGTAGCTGGGGAGGAGGGCGAAGCATGGAGCAGGGTCACGAGGCAGTATTTTGTGTACAATGTTGGTCCAGGGAAGTTATGCCAGGGAAGGGAGCCTTTCCCAAGGGATGGGGACTGAGACAGGGCCATGGGCCTCTTCCCTAGGCAGCCTTCGGGCAGGGAAGTGGGGTAAGGTGAGGGGAATTACCCCATGGCTCCCACTCCAATGATCCATCTTACCTCTGTGAAATTCAGCAAGTTCCTCTAGCCTGGTTCCCAGGTGTTTTTCAATTTGCCTAGCAGGGAAGTCAAGAGTGAGAGAAGAAAAAGTAGAGGCAGAACAGGGAGGGAAAAAAAGCAGGCAGAGTCGACAGGGGAAGAACATCACGACGAAAAGCCACAAAGGAGAGTAGGAAAGGGTGGGAAACGGGAATGGCCAACCGGAGTAATGCGATTTCAGCTCCAGCGGAGACCATCCTACAAACTTTCAATCTTGGAAAATATATTCTGCAGTTTTTATCTCCCAAAAGCCTTTCCAACAGAGCCCAGACGAAGTGGGCTTCCAAGGCACCTTCTGGCACACACGGGAGCCCACCTTGATTCTGGGCCCCAACAAACCTGGCCTTGCAAGCAACACAGTTCTGACCTCAGCAATCAGCCAGGGAAGAGAAAGCCACAGGAAGTGAATGAAGATCCTTTATTTGTCACCAAGGTGAATTAATTCCAGGATTAGTATGGGCATACAGAATTAAAGCAGGGCCTTCTCAACTGTTGATGAGAGGTGGATATGTGGGCACGGTCCTGTTTGTGATCATGGGATAGCCACTGGAATTCAAGGAAGTTCTGAGAGATACATCTGTCAACTGTAGCAATGCTGTTATCAGGACCTGAAGTTCACTGACAGTCCATACCGTCATAACGGCGAATGGACTGGAAGCACATGCCTTCTTATTCTGACACTTTCTATACAGTGGTGGAGGCGTCACTTACTTTGATCAGGAACTCCTATTCCATTATGGTGAACGTGCACCTAGCCCGTCGGCATTCTTCCGTATGGAATTTGCAGTTTGGGACCACTAACAAACACAGAAATACTCAAGGCTATCGGAGATGGACGGGTCTTTCGACTCTTCTTTCCCAAGTATAAAAATCCAGAACCACAGAGGCCAACTGAGAATCAAGTTGACCAGTATACACAGAAATTCAGAGAGCTGTCAAACAAGGAAACAAAGCCAAACACAATCCTGGTACCAGAAAAGTGGGGACGGATAGCAGTGACAGAGATGAGGCAGAGGACAGCCAGGTGAGAGCGTCTGACTGCACACAGTGAAATCCCAATTGCAATTTCCAAAGGGCTGACAAAAGAAAGACAACACCACAGAGGAGGAAAATGGAAGTAGGTGTACTGAGTTAGAAATCTGAAGCAGGAGAACATGACAACAGGTGTCACTGGCGCCGGACAAAGTCTTCATCAGGTGGTGGCAAGCTCAGGAGGCCCAGCACCCAACGAAAAATCCCAACAGGAACACTTGGGAGTAACGAGGATGGGCAGGGAGGGGCCGAAGAGTCTCTAAATCTGCCTGTTGCGCTCTGCTCTCCTAATTAGTGCTCATTAGTTCCTTTTGCTCCGAGTCAGAAGCCGCTCAGGGCCGGGAAGCCTGAAAGCAGCCGGCACCAGGCCAGTGGGATTTTCATGCTCTCTCCTGGGGTCCGTCCAGCCTGGGGTGAAGGGGAAGCGATAGGAAATAGGCAGAGTTCTAGATTTTTCCAAGAGAATGCTGTACATCCCAAAGGCTACCATTTTGCCTTCTTGCCAGGGCAACCTGAAGAGGGAGTGAGAAATTTACAACCGTCATTCCTTCCCAGGGACAGAGTCATTTCTTCCCAGGCTGGTAAGGTGGGTTAGTTCTTCACCTTTCTCTCACAGTTCAGACTCTGTTAGGGGAGCCACGGCGGAAAGGGTTTCTGCAGAGCCCACGGCCGAATCGGGAAAGATCTTCGACTGCGGGCCCCACGGAGGGCTCTGCAGCGTTTCCAAGCCGCTAGCTTCACGGTTTACGCAGAGGAGGGGAAGTTTCTTTCCCTGCCCCGCTTCCATCTGCCCTTCCCAAACTCATACTCCTTCAATGAGTGCAATTAGGCCCTGCATCAGTTACTGAAACAACAATTCACGCGGGGAGAACATTGGGAAGTTCACTGTATAATTGAGGGAGAGTGCGATAGCCTTCAGAAACACCCCTTTCCCAGTATATACTTGGTGTCATCTGGAGAGAGCCTAGAGACAAAAGAAAAACAAATAAAAAATTCTGCCGAGTCTATGATTAGGTCTAACAGTGCGAAGTCGAGGTATTGTCTTGTTCCTTTTTCGTTTTCCAGCGGTTTGGCTTTTCAGTAGTGATGCAGGGGAGTCCCCTTAGGCAAGCGAGTGAAATGTTGCTCAACAGCTTGTGTTCAGACAGAATGCAGTGGTCCTGTTTTCTTCCAGGCAGACTTAATTCAAAACACATCTCGAACAGCCAGCAGCAGCAAGATGCCTTTTTTTTTTTCATTTTCACACCGAGGGTTGGTATTCTTGTACCCGTCCTAGTTGGTTTTGGGACAGTGTAACGGCTGCTGTCCATTTTACGTGGGATGCCGCCCCCCCTTCCCGCCTCTTCATGTGAAATACCGACAAGGTGTAGAATCGATGTTGCAGTACAAAGTGCATCGCAATTCTCCATAAGACCTGAGAAAAGAGAGCGCGTGGATCAGG
Source organism: Tachyglossus aculeatus (assembly GCF_015852505.1). Taxonomy (NCBI): domain Eukaryota; kingdom Metazoa; phylum Chordata; class Mammalia; order Monotremata; family Tachyglossidae; genus Tachyglossus; species Tachyglossus aculeatus. Next base: position 33,910,013 of record NC_052067.1, on the reverse strand, counting down.
AAGGGATCGACATCAAGTCCCAATTATCTGCCAGCGAGTGCCCCATTTTGGGTTACCCACAGCAAGACTTTAAATGCTCATTCCCGGCATTCCCTGCATCCTCTCCTGGTATCATCCCCACACCCCAACAGCTGTTCTTTTCCTAGGTTTCACTGAGCCAGGGCCTCATCCTTTCCTGCCCTGACTGGAGCCTCTTCCCTGTTTTGTTTCATACTGGAGTCGCTGCTTCTCATCACTACTACTACTACTATCACCATCTGTAGTAAGCGCTCAATAAATACGATAGATGATGATGATCATCATCATCATCAATCGTATTTATTGAGCGCTTACTATGTGCAGAGCACTGTACTAAGCGCTTGGGAAGTCCAAATTGGCAACATCTAGAGACAGTCCCTACCCAACAGTGGGCTCACAGTCTAAAAGGGGGAGACAGAGAACAAAACCAAACATACTAACAAAATAAAATAAACAGAATAGATATGTACAAGTAAAATAAGTAAATAAATAAATAAACTACTACTACTCATCACCAGCTCCGCCAATTGTCAGCTCTGTGACTTCGGGCAAGTCTCTTCTCTGTGCCTCAGTTACCTCATCTGTAAAATGGGGATTAAGACTGTAAGCCCCCCCATGGGACAACCTGATCACCTTGTAACCTCCCCAGCGCTTAGAACAGTGCTTTGCACATAGTAAGCGCTTAATAAATGCCATTGTCGTTATTGTTATCATTATTACTAGCACCCAAAATTCAAAGTTGACCGTAAGAGATATTCCAAGCTGAGTTAATTTGCCCCTTCTTTCCATACTGCCCTCCTGGGTTCTCTGCTGCAATGAATTCCAGTCCAGTCCCTGAAAGCGGCCCCCCCCGTTTCTCAAAATCTCTTTCAGATTCCTTATTCTTGTCAATTAGCACACCATTTCTTCCATGAACTCTGGAGGACTCAAACGCTAATTTCATTTCCAGATACACTGTTGCCCGTTCCATAGTAATGATACCTGACAGGACGGGAGGTGAAGCTGTAGGAAGAGAAATGCTGATTACGGAAGAAAGACACTTGCCCTGGACGGATGAGGCCAGTTGCCGATCAGCAGATAATGCGAGGGGCAGCTTTGCCAAATTAAAGAGAGAGCCTGGTTTTGTACATGAAATATTTTCCCATCAGATCTGACAGCCTGACTTGCATTCACAAAATGGAACTTCTTTCCTCCCCAACATCAGCTGCTCCTTCAAATATCAGTAGTGGCTAGTCTTGGTGGCGGCCCCGGCTTTGTCTACGAGCTGTGGAGAGGATTCATCAGGGAGGCAAGAATAACTCAGTGCCACAGGACCCCCGGGAAAGTCCTCTAAACCATCTCCCTACCGATCTCCCAAATCCAAAGTTGTTCATGGGTTTCAGTCACTAACAAACTGCACCTCTCCCCCTAACCTCCACAAATATCACTTGCAGCTGCCCCACCATCCATGACGATGTGGACACAGTTTTATTAATAATAATAATAATAATGGCATTTGTTAAGCACTTACTATGTGCAAAGCACTGCTCTAAGTGCATGGGGGGATACAAGGTGATCAAGTTGTCCCACGTGGGGCTCACAGTCTTAATCCCCATTTTACAGATGAGGGAACTGAAGCTCAGAGAAGTTAAGTGACTTGCCCAAGGTCACACAGCAGACATGTGGCAGAGCTGGGATTCGAACCCACGACCTCTGCCTCCAAAGCCCGGGCTCTTTCCACCGAGCCACGCTGTTATTCTGTATTTATTCCCCTTTGAGAAACACAGAGACTTGTCCATGGTCAAAGTGCGGCAGTGGCCGAAACAGGAAGGGAATCTAGATTTCCTGCCTTGGAGCTTAAGCCAAGGCCCTACTGAGAGCTCACCTCCTCCAGGAGGCCTTCCCAGACTGAGCCCCTTCCTTCCTCTCCCCCTCGTCCCCCTCTCCATCCCCCCCATCTTACCTCCTTCCCTTCCCCACAGCACCTGTATATATGTATATATGTTGGTACATATTTATTACTCTATTTATTTTACTTGTACATATCTATTCTATTTATTTTATTTTGTTAGTATGTTTGGTTTTGTTCTCTGTCTCCCCCTTTTAGACTGTGAGCCCACTGTTGGGTAGGGACTGTCTCTAGATGTTGCCAATTTGTACTTCCCAAGCGCTTAGTACAGTGCTCTGCACATAGTAAGCGCTCAATAAATACGATTGATGATGATGATGATGATGATGTTTTTTCTGCCAGTTTGTGTTGGAGGAATACGGAAAAAGGAGAGCTAAAGTGAGGAATTACTATGGTAAAAGGACTGGCTTTTTGTTTCATTTAAGGCAAAATGTTTTATTGAACTCTTTTGGAATATACGCAGCTATAGCCAGGGTTCAGAGTCTGCTCCCTTCTTTGAGGGTGCGGGGGGCCCTGGCTGGAACCAGGAGAGCAATCAGTCAATCAAGCTACCGGTGATATTTACTGAGCACTTACTTTGTACAGAGCACTGTACTAAGCACTTGGGAGAGTACAGTACAACTGAGTTAGCAGACACATCCCCTGCCCATAACTTACATAACATACTAAGCGCTTAGTACAGTGCTCTGCACATAGTAAGCGCTCAATAAATACGATTGATGAACGAGCTGAGAGTCTGGAGCATCTCCAGAGTCTTTCCATCTCCTTTGGTAGGAAGGAGAAGCAGCATGGCCTAGTGGGCCTGGGAGGGAGTTGTATATATGTTTGTACATATTTATTACTCTATTTATTTATTTATTTATTTATTTTACTTGTGCGTAGCTATTCTATTTATTTTATTTTGTTAGTATGTTTGGTTTTGTTCTCTGTCTCCCCCTTTTAGACTGTGAGCCCACTGTTGGGTAGGGACTGTCTCTATATGTTGCCAATTTGTACTTCCCAAGCGCTCAGTACAGTGCTCTGCACATAGTAAGCGCTCAATAAATACGATTGATGATGATGATGATGACCTGAAATCTAATCCCAGCTCTGCCACTTGTTTGCTGTGTGAGGCTTATTCATTCATTCAATCATATTTATTGAGTCCTTACTGTGTCCAGAGCACGGAACTAAGCCCTTGGAAAGTACAATTCGGCAACCAATACAGACAATCCCTTTCTAGCAAGAGGCTCACAGTCTAGAAGCAGGAGAGACAGACAACAAAGCAAAGAAAAACAAGTAGAGAGGTGGAAGTCACTTCATTTCTTGGTGCCTCAGTTTCCTGATCTGCAAAATGGGGATTAAATCCTACTTCTTCCCACCTAGATTGTGAACCCATGCAGGCCAGCGACTGTGTCCAACCTGATAACTTTGTATGTTGCCGCTCGTCCTTCCCAAGCGCTTAGTACAGTGCTCTGCACACAGTGAGCGCTCAATAAATACGACTGAATGAATGAATGAATCTACCCCAGCTCTTAGAACAGCGCCGGCCACATGGTAAACACATTTAACAAATACTATTATTATTATTGCGATTATTGCGGGGCAACTGGGCTCATGGCTGGTTCCGGCATCACAGTCTCTAAAAATGATGGCATTTATTAAGTGCTTACTATCAATCAATCGTATTTATTGAGCGTTTACTGTGTGCAGAGCACTGTACTAAGCGCTTGGGAAGTACAAGTTGGCAACAACTATGCCAACTATGTACTATGTTCAAAGCACTGTTCTAAGCGCTGAAGCCAGAAAGGCAGATCGCTGGAGAGTTTCTCTTCTTAGGGCCTAGAAAGGAGCTCGTTTGGCCCTCCCTCTTCTTCTGCCCTCCTGAACGGAGGGGAAAATGTCAGGGATCTTCCACATCTCTGGCAGCAGGCTGCTATAGAGGGGTAACAGTTTCAGTTTCATGAAAGCTGAACTGCCAGTTTAGAGAAAATTGTCTGCACGAGGGTAACTCCTCTCCACTCTGCCTGCTGCCGTGTTGGCTGGGGTTGAGCTCAGGCACAGAAGAGGGGAGCGATACTTTTCACTCCCTCCTCAGCAAAATGTATACGGATGGGGCTAAATTTTAATAGTATCTAGGTCTCAGACACCCTGGCCTGTGGGCAAGAAGGGAGCACTATTGATGCGGATGACAGAAAGACAGAGACAGATAATAATTTGTTGAGTGGTCAAGGTCAGATTCTTGAATTTGCGGGTTATCCCGGCTCCCTGCTGTCTTCTTCCTCTGCCTCTTGGCCCTCGTCTTTGGTCTTTTTCGTTTCTCGCTAGCACCTCTACCAGAAGGAAAGTAGGGGCGGTGGTGGAGGGGTAGGGGAAGCGAAGCACTCATTAGTTCATTTTGCTAACTCTGAGCTGCTCTGTTAAAGGGTCTGGAGGGAGAGAAGGCTGAAATTACCATCTAAAGGTTTTGGATCATCAGGGGATTTTGTTTATCCTTGCTCTTTCTATCCTTTCTCTTCCATCAATCACCGGGGATAAGTGAATTAGCTACCTGTTTGTACCTTCACATATGCGAGCACATAATATTAAAAAAAATGTACTCAATTGTTCAGTACTGAATTTAGCCCCGTGTTTACCCTTCACCGACACTTTTAAAGGCCACTGTGTGAAGAGACCCAAGACCCAGGTATTAAAAAGGAGCTTTCTTGGCACGTTTCTCTGAATTCCAAAGACAAGACATCAAGTATGTCCCTACCCGGGGAGGTATGTTTCACAAGTCAGGTAACCAAAGTCCATTCCGTCGCACTCTTCCACTCCTTCGTGTCGGAAGCCGTCCCCACAGTAAGCCCGGTGACATCCTAGGGAGAGATCGTGAAAAGAGAAATATTACAGGAGATTCTGGCAAAGGGAATGGAGGGAGAAAACCTGGCTGGACAAACGGTGTTGTCAGACTCAGTTTTTCTCTTTGCCAGCTCACAATTCTTCCTTCCACTGCACAGAAATTAGCCAAGGGAGATGGAGAAGGGCAGGACAGTCATTTAGGCTATGATGGCTTTGGAAAAACTGGTCCTGCCTGGGGTTCTCCAGGCTGGGAGTGTCAGATGACGCAGTGAAAATGGTCCCAAGTAGGCTAGAAGAACCCTGCACACAAATCATCGTCGGTACCTTTGACAGATGAAATCACCGATGTGTCTCTGTGGGCGCTACCTCTGAAACGGAGTTCAAGGTGGAGAATGACTTTCTAAAATTCTCCCCATGCTCACTAAGTACGGCGGCCTCCCCGCCTATGTTAAACAGCTAAGTTAGGTTTGTGGCAGGGCTTTCCCTTTGGTAGAAGGTGCTGCTCTGCTCTGGGTTCACTGTTGCCGACACCCTTCTTTCAAACAGGCCCTCGAGCTTTGCAGCATACAACTGGGGTTAAGTCATACCTACTAATCACGCCGATAACAGCGATGTGAAGGCAGGGTAGGAGGGACCGGGGAGAGGGAGCGGGAGAAGCTTGGTTCAAGTGGTGGTTGCAGGAGAGGACCAGTTCCATGGGATTTGGAGGCCAGGGAGAAAGCCAACTCTCTCCCTGACCTTCTGCCACCCCTGGCCCAGTGATCATGTCATCTTCTCTCCAATCCCTGCCTCTAATTATCATCATCATCATCACTCGTACTTATTGAGCGCTTACTGTGTGCAGATCACTGTACTAAGCGCTTGGGAAGTACAAATTGGCAACATATAGAGACAGTCCCTACCCAACAGTGGACTCACAGTCTAAAAGAGGGAGACAAAACCAAACATACTAACAAAATAAAATAATCCCTCTCCCTACCGCCTTGTTCTCTGACTCCCCTGCATCTCCAAGTTTTCCCTTTCCACCCCACTGCCTCCATTTCATAATTCCAAGCACTCTTCGACGGGCACTTGGGTCACCCAGCCTCCAGGACATCTAAAGCCTTTTCAAGCCAGGTTAGACACCTCGGGGCAAAACATCTTACTTACTTATACAGTCATCGGCCACAATGCTGTTGCCGTCATCACACTCTTCCCCAGCCTGGATGATCCCATCGCCACAAGTGCTGCCAACGTCTACAGGGTAATCCACAGGATAGAAAGGGGTAAGCTATCCAAACAAACACACAACAATTACCAGGATGGGACGATACACATCCCCGTGAACAATAATGAGCTGCACATTGCTTGGACATAAAGACCCTGTGGAGGAGGAGTCTCGGTACAAGTAAGATGGCTCAGGTGGCCTTGTAATTACCTTGGACAAGTCACTTCGCTTCTCTGTGCCTCAGCTACCTCATCTGTAAAATGGGGATTAAGGCTGTGAGCTTTATGTGGGACAGGGACCGTGTTCAACCTGATTACCTTGTATTTACCTCAGCAATTAGAACAGCACATAGTAAGCACTTAACACATATCATCATCATCATCAATCGTATTTATTGAGCGCTTACTGTGTGCAGAGCACTGTACTAAGCGCTTGGGAAGTACAAGTTGGCAACATATAGAGACAGTCCCCACTCAACAGTGGGCTCACAGTCACATATCACAATTATTATTATTATTGTAAATGTGCGATGTGATTTGAAGGGCAACAGCATGTGGGTTCTACTGAGGGACAAGAAAAGAGGCTCTTTTGGTTGCAAGCCTTTAATCAATCAATCAATCATATTATTGAGTGCTTACTGTGTAAAGAGCACTGGACTAAGCACTTGGGAGAGTGCAATATAACAGTTGAGAGGCATGTTCCCTGCCCACCTAATCTTCCTTCTATTCAGAGTCTTTATTTCTAGGGTAAACACAGGTCATCTGGATCCCTAAGTGTTCGTCCAAAGACTAACGAGGCAGGTTGGTGGGGAGGACATGGGCAAGCATGATTCTGGGTGGGTAGCAGGGGGGAAATTATGTTGGTTTCAAGCCAGAGGATCAACTGATGCCCTCCCTTGGACCTCGGAAAGGTAGCCCACAGTTTGGGCATCAGGAGATGTTGTGGCTGTTCGGGACATGGGGACTGGCAGCTCTCCTTACAGCACAGGCACCCTGGACTCATGAGGAATCTCAGCTCTAAAGTCTTTTTTTTTTTGTGGTAGGGGAAGAGGGAGGCACGGGACATGCAGAAAACCTCTAAACCTGAGTGAAGTTTGGGCTATTTTCTCTGCCATCTTCTCACCCAACCACCCTGCCCACTTTCCCCTCACTCCTACCAATCTCTTCCACTGAGCCAGCCACGTTAGTGCCAAAAGGGCCCCCCTCTCTCCACGCAGGAGGACGGCTTCTGAGACTGGGGCCTTGGATTACCTGGATTGGGAGCCAGCCAACACTATCCTTGAAGTACAGAGACCTCTGGTCTTTTCGGAAGGCTAACGCGTTCTGGGTGTTCAGCCGCTCCAGCTCCTCCTGATTATTCACCACAAAAATCTGTCCAGAGTAAAGGAGATACGTAAGGGAAGGGCTTATGTCAAGCTAAGATGGCTCCGGGCCACCTTCGAGGGAGAGTCGTCACTTTACGTAGTTCTGCGCCAAAAGTCGCGTGAGAATGAAGGGGACCGGCCAAGAGAGGCCTGACTAAAGGAGAAACCAAGCAGGGGGAATCGAAATTAGTGTGGACCACAAGGGACAGAGCTCTCTTACTGAAATAGAGAAGAAGCATTACTATTGGCAATTTCTCTAGGCCACCTTTATTTATTCACTTTCCTATCTCTCCATTAGCTTTCTCCTATTTCTAAATGAACATGTTCCATATCTCCCTCATTAGATGTATGCTTCCCGAGGGCAGGGATTGTCTTTTTTCCTCCTATGGTATTCTCCCAAATGTTCAGTACCATATTCTGTACAGAGTAAGCATTTAATGAATACTATTACTGATTGACTGACTGAGGCGGAAACTGCAGCCTGGTGGGCCCCAGTGGCTACTATGAGACGCCATGGCTTGGAAAGGTGACTTTGAAATTCAGCAGATACACCAGAGTAAAAGATTAAACTCAAGCTCCTAGAAGCAGCGTGGGCTAGTGGAAAGAGCACAGGCCTGGGGGGCGTCAAAGGACCTGAGTTCTAATCCTGCCTCTGCCACTAGTTTGCTGGTCTTTTAGACTGTGAGCCCACTGTTGGGTAGGGACTGTCTCTATATGTTGCCAACTTGTACTTTCCAAGTGCTTAGTACAGTGCTCTGCACACAGTAAGCGCTCAATAAATACGATTGATGATGATGATGATGATGGGTGACCTCGGGCAAGTCACTTAACTCCTCTGGGCCTCAGACATATCATCTGTAAAATCGGAATTAAGACTGTGAGCCCTGGATTACTTTGAATCTACCCCAGTGATTAGTACAGTGCCTGCACCTAGTAAGTGCTTAACAAACACCATTTTTTTAAAAAAGTGCTTTGCGCTTGTCCCCGTCTAGACTGTGAAACCATTGTGGGCAGGGAATGTGTCTTCCAACTCTGTTGCACTGCACTCTCCCAAGCGCTTAGTACAGTGATTTACACACAGTAAGCACTCAATAAATATGATTGCTTAGTACAATGCCCGGCACATAGTAAGTGCTTAACAAATATAAGCTAGTAAGTGCTTAACAAATACCATTAGAAAAAAATAAGAGAGAGAGAGACTACTAAACAGTACTGTCCAGAGGAAGTAGTGGCTAAGGAGTCCACAGTCAGACAAGTAGGCCTTAAAAAGCTGTCCATCACCTTGCCCCCTCCTTCCTCACCTCCCTTCTCTCCTTCCGCATCCCAGCCCACACACTCCGCTCCTCTGGTGCTAAACTTCTCACTGTGCCTCGATCTCGCCTGTCTTTCCGCCCACCCCCAGGTCATATCCTACCTCTTCTGGCCTGGAATGCCCTCCCTCCTCAAATCTGCCAGACAATCACTCTCTCCGCCTTCAAAGCCCTACTGAAGGCGCACCTCCTCCAAGAGGCCTTCCCAGACTAAGCCCCACTCTTCCTCAGCTCCCACTCCCTTCCATGTCACCCCGACTTCCTCCCTTGGCTCTTCCCCCCCTTCCCACAGCACCTATGTATATATGTATATATCTATAATTCTATTTATTTATACTGATGCCTGTTTACTTACTTAATTAATGATGGCATTTGTTAAGCACTTACTACGTGCAAAGCACCGTTCTAAGCGCTGGGGGAATACAAGGTGATCAGGTTGTCCCACACAGGGCTCACAGTCTTAATCCCCATTTTACAGATGAGGTAGCTGAGGCTCCGAGAAGTTAAGTGACTTGCCCAAGGTCACACAGCAGACATGTGGTGGAGTCGGGATTCGAACCCATGACCTCTGACTCCAAAGCCCGGGCTCTTTCCACTGAGCCACGCTGCTTCTCTTTACTTGTACTAATGTCTCCCCCCCACCCCACCGGCTGTAGACTGTGAGTCCATTGTAGGCAGGAATTGTCTCTCTCTATTGCCGTATTGTACTTTCCACGCGCTTAGTACAGTGTTCTGCACACAGTAAGTGCTCAGTAAATATGACTGAATGAATGAATGATTCTGAGGCTGCCTCTTTCAGCTTAGAGATTGGAGGAAATTACCATAAGGGGGCCAGGCAGAGCTGCCGAAAAGGTGTTCTACTGAAACAAGTGATGGTCATAGATCAATTCTATGACCATTAATAAATTCAACTGATTCAATCCAATAAATCAATTCTCTCCCTTTTAGACTGTGAGCCCATTGTTGGGTAGGGACTCTCTATATGTTGCCAACTTGTACTTCCCAAGCGCTTAGTACAGTGCTCTGCACACAGTAAGCACTCAATAAATACGATTGATGATGATGATCAATTCTATGACCATCAATAAATTCAACTGATTCAATTCAATAAATCAATTCTCCCCCTTTTAGACTGTGAGCCCACTGTTGGGTAGGGACTGTCTCTATATGTTGCCAACTTGTACTTCCCAAGCGCTTAGTACAGTGCTCTGCACACAGTAAGCGCTCAATAAATACTATCGATTGATTGATTGATCAATTCCTGTAGTAATCTCAAAAGGGTTACGGCTGCTTCCACAGGAATCTGATCTACAACTCCCGAATGGCTGAGGCTCTGACTGATTCACTGAGCCTCCAGCCTAAAACACTGTTCCACACACAGCCATGCCGAGTAATGTACCACCAATCCACATCTCATTTGCCATATTAAGGGCGCAGGGACAGTGATTCCCACTCCCGACAGCAACATGCTCCTATTCCCCACCTCAGCTGTGCCTCCAAAGCAGAAATTCAGAAATATCTCCATATGGCAATGAATGATAAACCACCGCACCCTCCAAGGCCAGCTTGGTGGTGAAGGTTTAGAAGAATATGAGAAAACAAAATCCTAACTGAGGTAATTATGGATACCTACTTTTAGGGGTTTTTTTTAATTTAAAAATGATTAAAAATATCAAATCCTATCTAAAAAGCATTCCATTAAATGTTGCAAAAGGGCTAATTTTTAATCTGCTCTGCTATACTATTCCTTTGGCCTCTCAACTGCCTCTGACACTAGATCACTTCCTTCTACTGGAAACACTATTTAACCTTGGTTTTTCTGACAGTTCTCTCCAGGGTCTCCCCCTTCCTCTCTGGATGATCCTTCTCCGTCTCTTAGCCGGCTCCTCCTCTGCCTCCCACTAACAGTGGGGCGACCGGAAGACTTCTCAATCTTCTCAGTCCCTCGGGCAGCTCATCCGTTCTCACAATTTCAACTATCACCTCTATTCAGATGACTCTCCCTCCCTGCAATATTGCATTTCCTCTTATCTTCATATAGATGTCCCACTGACACCTCAAGCTCAACATGTCCCAAACTGAACTCCCCAATTCCCCTCCAAATCCTCTGCCCCACCAAACTTTCCTATCACACCTGACAACACCACTACCATCCTTCCCACCTCTAAAAGTTAGTACCTTGGCATTATCATCATCATCAATCGTATTTATTGAGCGCTTACTATGTGCAGAGCACTGGACTAAGCGCTTGGGAAGTACAAATTGGCAACATATAGAGACAGTCCCTACCCAACAGTGGGCTCACAGGCTAAAAGGGGGAGACAGAGAACAAAACCAAACATACTAACAAAATAAAATAAATAGAATAGATATGTACAAGTTAAATAAATAGAGTAATAAATATGTACAATCATATATACAGGTGCTGTGGGGAAGGGGAGGAGGCAAGATGGGGGGGATGGAGAGGGGGACGAGGGGGAGAGGAAGGAAGGGGCTCAGTCTGGGAAGGCCTCCTGGAGGAGGTGAGCTCTCAGTAGGGCCTTGTCCCATTATCTGGGACTCATCCCTCTCTTTCAATTCCCATATTCAGTCTGTCACTAAATCTGCTCAATTCTTCTCTCCAATATTTCCAGATTCCAGTTAATTAATCCACAGAAAGCGCTCAATAAATACAATTGACTGACTGACCCCTTTTCCAATTAATCAATCCATCAGTGGTAATTATTGAGAGCTGACTATATGTAGAGCCCTGTACTAAGCGCTTGGGAGAGTATGACGCAACAGAATTAGCAGACATTCATTCATTCATTCATTGTATATATTGAGTGCTTACTGCGGATTAATTAACTGGAATCTGGAAATATTGGAGAGAAGAATTGAGCAGATTTAGTACTAAGTGCTTGGGAAGTACAAGTCGGCAACGTATAGAGACGGTCCCTACCTAACAAAGGGCTCACAGTCTAGAAGGGGGAGACATACAACAAAACAAAATATGTGGACAGGTGTTAAGTCGTTCCCTGCCCATAAGGAGCTTACAGTTTAGAGCTTCCATTCACACTGCTTCTACCCTGGTCAATGCCTGTCACATCCTGACATGCTTCCAGCGCTCAGAACAGTGCTCCAGCGCTTAGTACAGTGCTTGGCACATAGTAAGCGCTTACCAAATACTATCATTATTACTGCATCAGCCTTTTCGCTGATTTCCCTGCCGGTACTCTCTCCCTTCTCCAGTGGATATTTCACTCTGATGTACGGATCATTTTTCTAAAACATCACCCTGCACACATTTCCCCACCCTGCCAAAAGCTCTAATGATTGATGCACAAAGCAATAGGCAGACAGAAACTCCTGACCATCGGCTTTTAGGCACTCAATCAGCTTACCTTCTTTATCCTCGCTCTTTCACTACAATCCATCTTGCACACTTAATTCCTCTCAAGCCGACCTACTCACAGTGCCTCACTCATATCTCTCCTGTCCCCGATCTCTTCCTCACATGCTCCCTCATCGCATCTTCTTCCCTTCAAGGCCCTACTGAGAGCTCACCTCCTCCAGGAGGCCTTCCCAGACTGAGCCCCTTCCTTCCTCTCCCCCTCATCCCCCTCTCTATCCCCCCATCTTACCTCCTTCCCTGCCCCACAGCACCTGTATATATGTATATATGTTTGTACATATTTATTACTCTATTTATTTATTTATTTTACCCGTACATATCTATTCTATTTATTTTATTTTGTTAGTATGTTTGGTTTTGTTCTCTGTCTCCCCCTTTTAGACTGTGAGCCCACTGTTGGGTAGGGACTGTCTCTATACATTGCCAACTTGTACTTCCCAAGCGCTTAGTACAGTGCTCTGCACACAGTAAGCGCTCAAATACGATTGATTGATTGATCCGGCAGACACACACGTTCCACCTTCAAAGCCGTATTAAAATCTCCCCCAAGAAGCCTTCCCTGATTGGGCCCTATTTTTCCCTACTCACTCTCCCTTCTGCATCATATATGCACTTAGATCTGTAATAATAATAATAATAATGATGATGGCATTTATTAAGCGCCTACTATGTGCAAAGCACTGTTCTAAGCTCTGGGGAGGATACAAGGTAAGCAGGTTGTCCCACAGGGGGCTCACAGTCTTAATTCCCATTTTACAGATGAGGGAACTGAGGCGCAGAGAAGCGAAGTGACTTGCCCAAAGTCACACAGCCGACAAGTGGCAGAATCGGGATTTGAACCCATGACCTCTGACTCCAAAGCCCGGGCTCTTTCCACTGAGCCACGCTGCTTCCCTGTATTCATTGAGCACTTAATAGACACCCACCTCAGTCCCACAGCCCATATGTACAGATCTGTAGCTTATTTATTTATATTAATGTCTCTCTCTCCCTCTAGACTGTAAGCTCTTTGTGGGCTGGGAACGTGTCTACCAACTCTGTTGTACCACAGTCTCCCAAGCGCGTTGCAAAGCGCTCTGCATATAGTAAGTGCTCAATAAATATCATTGATTGATTGATGCCTTCCCTGAATAATAATCTCCCATTTCCCCACTTTATAGCCTGCCCCTAAATATAATAATAATGTTGGCATTTGTTAAGCGCTTACTATGTGCAAAGCACTGTTCTAAGCGCTGGGGGGATACAAAGTGATCAGGTTGTCCCACGTGGGGTTCACAGTCTTAATCCCCATTTTTACAGATGAGGTAACTGAGGCTCAGAGAAGTTAAGTGACTTGCCCAAGGTCACACAGCAGACATGTGGCGGAGCCGGGATGCCCCTTCGGCACTTTTGCCTGACCTTGGACACTTCCCAACTATCCCCTAGCACTCTATTGCTTCTTCCTACCTGTAATTTGTTTTAGTATCTGTCTTCCCTGCTAGACTGTAAGCTCCTTGAAGGCAGGGATCATGTCTCCTAATATTAGAGAATTCTCCCAGGCACTTGGTACCGTGCGCAGGGCACGCAGCACCCGGTCGTTTGATCATTTCAAAGACTCTTTCACAAAAAAGCAAAACAAGCAGCGGAAGGATCACCATTTAGAGGTGGCTAGAGGACAATCACCTTCTCATGTAGGTATTTGATGAAAAGCAGACTTACCACAGGTACTCTGGGGTAGTTCTGTCCGTACACAGGTCCCTCGTATGGTGGATTATTCATATTCACGGGGGTTCTGCATAGACACCTTCCCGGAGGCCCTGGAAGTCCTCTCTCCCCTTTTGGTCCAACTGAAAACTGACCTAAAAAAACAGAAGAGCGTGTTGCCAAGGTATGCTGTGGAAGAAAAACCAAACAGATTAAGGAGAGAATTGCTGTCCACAGGGAAAGGGCATCATTACAAAATAATAATAATGACTGTGGTATTGGTTAAGCACTTACTGTGTGCCAGGCACTGCACTAAGCAGAATTGGCTTGCAGGAAAATGATTTAAAGTGCTGCCTTGAGAAAAATGAGAGAGAATAAGGCTCTATTTGAAAGTTTCCTGATTGTCCTCCCTTCTGCCTTTCCCATCCCTGTAGACAACACCACTCTTCTTGCTTCCTTCCTTCATTTATTCATTCAATTGTATTTATAGAGCGCTTACTGTAAGCAGAGTACTATACTAAGCACTTGGGAGAGTACAATACAACAAAAAACAGACACTTTCCCTGATCACAAGGAACTCACCAGTCTAGTGGGGAAGACAGACATTAACATAGATAAAATACAGATATGTACATAAGTGCTGTGGGGCTGGGAAGGGTGAAGAACAAAGGGTCATAACCTTGGCATTATCCTCAATTCATCTTAGAACAGTGCTCAGTGCTTAGAACAGTGCTCTGCACATAGTAAGCGCTTAATAAATGCCATTAAAAAAAAAATCCACACATTCAATCTGTCACCAAATCCTGGCGGCTCTACCTTGGCAAAATTGCTAAAATCCACCCTTTCCTCTCCATCCCAACTACTACTTTGCTGATCCAAGCACTTATCCTATCCCACTTTGACTACTGCATCAGCCTCCTCGCCGACCTCCCTGCCTCTTATAATAATAATAATGATGGCATTTATTAAGTGCTCACTATGTGCAAAGCACTGTTCTAAGCGCTGGGGAGGTTACAAGGAGATCAGGTTGTCCCACGGGGGGCTCACAGTCTTCATACCCATTTTACAGATGAGGGAACTGAGGCCCAGAGAAGTGAGAGCTCACCTCCTCCAGGAGGCCTTCCCAGACTGAGCCCCCTCCTTCCTCTTCCCCTCCTTCCCCCTTCATCCCCCCGCCTTACCTCCTTCTCCTCCCCACAGCACCTGTATATATGTATATATGTTAGCACGTATTTATTACTCTATTTATTTATTTATTTTATTTGTACATATTTATTTTATTTATTTTATTTTGTTAATATGTTTGGGTTTGTTCTCTGTCTCCCCCTTCTAGACTGTGAGCCCACTGTTGGGTAGGGACCGTCTCTATATGTTGCCAACCTGTACTTCCCAAGCGCTTAGTACAGTGCTCTGCACACAGTAAGCGCTCAATAAATACGATTGAAGGAATTGAATGAATGAATGAAGTGACTTGCCCAAAGTCACACAGCTGACAATTGGCAGGGCCTGGATTTGAACCCCTGACCTCTGACTCCAAAGCCCGGGCTCTTTCCACTGAGCCACGCTGCTTCTCGCTCTTGGCCTCTCCCCATTCCAGTCCTTACTTCACTCTCTTGCCCAGATCGCTTTTCTATAAAAAACCTTTTAGTTCCTCATCTTCCCCTTTACTCAAGAACCCCCAGTGGTGGCCCATCTACCTCCACATCGAACAGAAACTCCTTACCATCAGTTTTAAGGCACTCAACCACCTTGTCCCCTTCCACTTCACCTCACTGATTTCCAATCACTATTCATTCCACACCCTTTACTCCTTGAATACTAACTTACTCACTGTATTTCAGTCTCGTCTCTCTCACCCTGACCCCTTAACCACATCTCCCTCTGGCCTGAACTCCCTCCCCCTTCTTATTGGGCAGACCACCACTCTCCCCACCTTCAAAGCCTCATTAAAATCACATCTCCTCCAAAAGGCCTTCTCCACTACCAGTGGGGCGACCGGAAGACTCCTCAATCTTCTCAGTCCCTCGGGCAGCTCATCCGTTCTCACAATTTCAACTATCACCTCTATTCAGATGACTCTCCCTCCCTGCAATATTGCATTTCCTCTTATCTTCATATAGATGTCCCACTGACACCTCAAGCTCAACATGTCCCAAACTGAACTCCCCAATTCCCCTCCAAAACCTCTCCCTCTCCAGTCTGTGTTGCCTGTGCATTCGGATCTGTACTATTTAAGCACTTGATATTCACCCCACCTCAGCCTCACAACACTTATGTACACTTACCCAGAATTTAGTTTAATATCTGCCTACACCTTTAATGCCCTCCCTCTGCCCATCCGCCAACCTAGCTCTCTTCCTCCCTTCAAGGCCCTGCTGAGAGCTCACCTCCTCCAGGAGGCCTTCCCAGACTGAGCCCCTTCCTTCCTCTCCCCCTCGTCCCCCTCTCCATCCCCCCATCTTACCTCCTTCCCTTCCCCACAGCACCTGTATATATGTATATATGTTTGTACATATTTATTACTCTATTTATTTATTTATTTTATTTGTACATATCTATTCTATTTATTTTATTTTGTTAGTATGTTTGGTTTTGTTCTCTGTCTCCCCCTTTTAGACTGTGAGCCCACTGTTGGGTAGGGACTGTCTCTATATGTTGCCAATTTGTACTTCCCAAGCACTTAGTACAGTGCTCTGCACATAGTAAGCGCTCAATAAATACAATTGATGATGATGATGATGACTGCATGCTCCTTGTGGGCAGGGAACATGTCTACCGACTGTTCTATTATAATCTCCCAAGCACTTAGAACAGTACTCTGCATCCAGCAAGCATTCAAATCCCATTTGATTGATCGGGTTATGTGGAACATAATTGAGCCACCTTGAGATCTGGATTTTTTTCCCATCAGTTGGCGGAAATGGCATTTTGGCAGACGGTCAAGCTCATTTATTCTATTTAAGTGAGAAATACGGGAGGATTTTCTTGGCAGGAATGGTGATTGGTCCCTGAAATGGGCTACTGGGGAAAGCTGTGGGATCTCTAGCCATCATCAATGGCATTTGTTGAGCAGTTACTATGTGCAGAGAGGTGCTTGGGAGGGTACAACACAACAGTTGGCACACAGGTTACCTGCCCAAAATGGGTGCTCCCCAAATGGCATAAAACCCTATTGCCTTAGATTGGGTAGAAGGGAGACAGAAGAATGAAATACAGTGATGATCTGAGGACCATTCCACAACTGGATGGGATTCTAGGATTCTGGTTGGGTAAATGCATTGCTTTCCAGTAATAATTTTTTCTTCTACCCATAGGGTCTGGTTCTTCGGCTTTAAGTGGGGCTTCTTTTAAATGGCTCATTCGGTTTACATGAATATAGAACTTATGCTGACTTCAACAAAATCTGAAGGCTCCCGAGGTGGCCTGAGATCACCCTCAGGGATAAACGCTCTCCCCTCCCATAGGAATGGCGATGGAGCAAAGGTGAGTTGTCTCTAGGTGTTGCCAACTTGTACTTCCCAAGTGCTTAGTCCAATGCTCTGCACACAGTAAGCGCTCAATAAATATGATTGCATGAATGAATGAATGAATCTGAATCAATTATCTGTTTAATTCAGGCACAGAAATCTGTTCATGTGAAGACAGCAGGTCTGGGGAATCAGAAAGATCCAAATGGGAAGGAGTATGACCTAATGGAAAGAGCACAAGCCTGGAAGTTGGAGGACCTGGGTTCTAATCCTAACTCTGCCACTTGTCTACTGTGAGACCTTGGGCAAGTCACTTAACTTCTCTGTGCCTCAGTTCCCTCATCGGCAAAATGGGGATTCAAAACCTCATACTCGGACTATAAGCCCCACGTGGGCCTGATTACCTTGTATCTACTCCTGCAATTAGTACAATGCTCGGCATGCGATAAGCACTTAAATATCACAATTGTTATCGTTCTTTTTATTCTTATTAAATAGCTATCTACATTGATCAGACTTGAATTTCTAAGTCCTCTAGATCACACTAGGTCAAAGTAGGTGACCAATTTGAGAGGACAAGGGCAAAAGAAGCACAGCATGTTTTATTTAAACTTTGTTTTCCCCTCTCAAGGGGGTCAGACCTCAACTGTACTGTCAGCATCATATCCCAAGCAGCTGGAGGACTTCTTTCTTCCCTTGCTTCTGGAAAGAAATGCCTCTATTTATTTCCTCTTTTCCCCTGTCCTGAGCGGGTTGGTGATTCCCTGACAAATTCTCCCCAGGGGGTGGTGATCTGTCTTTGCCAGCCAGCTATGGAGCAGGTGGAAGGGAGGAGGGGAAAGGCAAGGCCTTCAGTGGTTTGTTTCTAAATTTAAACTTTTCATTCTTACGGAATTTCCCTCCATAACCGCCGCTCCACAGGAAAGTACCTTAGAAGAAAACTGGCCTCGAGTGAAAAATTCCTGAGCATCAAGGATAAATTTAGGAAATGAATAAATTCCTTAAAACTACGGTCTTCCCCTACACCTCAATGACATCCACAGGGAAGACAGAGTGTAGTCTGCCTGCTTCTCAGGTGATAAATCATTCCCACTGCAACAAAAACCCTGCTCTGGGCACAAAAAACAGAAAGAGAAGAAATCTTGGCAAGGTCTGGCAAATTGCCTAAAATTCTTCCCGTCAACTTTTACTTCCTGTTTTCCTCCTCTTTCATGCAGCTGTCAGAGTGGCATCAGTTCTCCCTGACATTTTCACGTTGAGCCGTGTTGAAGGATGAAAACCCAGTCCCCTTTTATCCCCCCTCCCACAGACTCCCTACTTAATCCATTTGCCCAGCTTGCACTGTAGTTTTTTTTTTAAGGTCGGGTTCTCGTTTTCCATTGAAATGCCAGTTTTCAATTACCCAGAGTAATCGGGAAACAGCATGGATAACTGCAGTGCCCAGAGAATCTAGGAACCCCATTTTAGTCCCTAGCCTCACTCTTCTCTGCTTCTAGACCATTTTATAAGAGCACCTAACAAGAAGCTAACTGTTCGGAGTTTCACCTCATCGTCATCATCATCATCAATCGTATTTATTGAGCGCTTACTGTGTGCAGAGCACTGTACTAAGCGCTTGGGAAGTACAAATTGGCAACATATAGAGACAGTCCCTACCCAACAGTGGGCTCACAGTCTAAAAGAGGGAGATAGAGAACAAAACCAAACATAGTAACAAAATAAAATAAATAGAATAGATATGTACAAGTAAAATAAATAGAGTAATAAATATGTACAAACATATATACATATATACAGGTGCTGTGGGGAAGGGAAGGAGGTAAGATGGGGGGGATAGGGAGGGGGAAGAGGGGGAGACCTCTTCTCCAGCCCGCCCACATATCTTTATATGGTGCTCCTGAGCTGTAAAATAGTCCAAAACTATGAAGCAGGGGGGAGAAAGAGGAAATAGCAGAGGGCTTTGATAAACGAGTAACTAGATAATCAGCCCCGGAATAACTGAAAATTGATCATTCTAGCAACACCAAGTCTTTTGAACTCAGTTACAGCTGTACCATGCTCTAAATCTGGCCATAAGCTAGAGCGATAGAAATTTTAGGAGGCCAAACCCTCTCACAAGAATTAAACAAGACGCTAATCACGCTCACAGACCTGATTCACTGGGAAAAGGAGCCCTTGGGCTCTCTGGTACACTTTTTTCTCGTAAATGGAAGCAGGTAGAGGGGTTGGGAAGCATGCTTTCAGTTAGGAAAGCTGGTACCTATTTATTCCACCGAACGGGTCCTACGAATGAACGCTAGTCAGCTCGAGAGAAGCAGTTGAGGCAGCCTCCTGGGCTCTTACCAGAAACCGAGGGTCCCGGAGGACCGGGTTGTCCAGAAGGTCCGGGTCGTCCAGGTGGACCCATGATTCCCGAATCTCCTTTCTGACCCTGGCACAGAAAAACACAACAATAATGTGTGGCTGGCCCTGAGGCTGTCTCACAGAATGTGGACAGGGAATATGTCTATTGTTGTATTGCACTCCCAAGCGCTTAGTACAGTGCTCTGCACACAGTAAGCACTCAATAAATACGACCGAACGAATGACTGAAATGAATGAACGGAATGCTCTATACACATCAGACCGGCACATTTCATGCATTGAGCAGCAGAAATTGGGTTTTTCCCAGTGAAGAGAGAGAGAGGCAAAAGCAAAGAGAAAAAAAATGTGTACATCTTCTTTTTCTGAGGTCAGGTTTACATTTGAAAAAATATCTAGATTACTTGGGGTATGAATCCATTATCAAGATATTGCAGAGGAAAGTGCTTTTATTGGCCTGAATTATCCAGAAAATTATCTAATATAGGCTTGGTCTCAGTCAAAAGCCTCCTCTTTATACTATTATTATTATTAATAATACTAATACTAATGAAGACTGTGAGCCCCCCGTGGGACAACCTGATCACCTTGTAACCCCCCAGTGCTTAGAACAGTGCTTTGCACATAGTAAGTGCTTAATAAATGCCATCATCATTATTATTACTAATAATAATTTTGGTATTTGTTACGCACTTACTATGTGCAAGCACTATTCTAAGCGTTGGGGAGGATACAAAATGATCAGGTTGTCCCTTGTGGGGCTCACAACCTTAATCCCCATTTTACAGATGAGGTAACTGAGGCCCAGAGAAGTTAAGTGACTTGCCCAAATTCACACAGCTGACAAGTGGCGGAGATGGGATTTGAACCCATGACTTCTGACTCCCAAGCCTCTGCTCTTTCCACTGAGCCACGCCACACATGCTCTCTTCCTCACCTCTACCGGATTCATACAATGAAGTTCCCAAGGCAGTTTAATTCTTCAGACTGAGGAAAGGACATGGAAGGTGCTAGGATGACATCAAGTCGGAGGAAAGGATGCCATCTATTTTATGGCCTTTGTAAGAATAATAAATATATATAATTATATGAAAATAATTTTGTTCTCTAGAGGATGTCGATCGAGACAGTGAATTAAGCACGATTAAAGGATACTGAGGAGACTGCTGCAATTCAACACATTTGACTTCCTCTGTTTAACTCGAGACTTTAGCTTTGCTGATGCACGTAGTTGTCAGCAGGGTTGGATAGGCCCAACAGAACATGGAGGAAAATCTTGGTGTGTCAGTGTCGACATAGCTCACATCTGTCACATCATCAGTCGTATTTATTGAGCGCTTACTGTGTGCAGAGCACTGTACTAAGCGCTTGGGAAGTACAAGTTGGCAACATATAGAGACGGTCCCTACCCAACAGTGGGCTCACAGTCTAAAAGGGGGAGACAGAGAACAAAACCAAACATACTAACAAAATAAAATAGAATAGATATGTACAGGTAAAATAGAGTAACAAATATGTACAAACATATATACATATATACAGATGTAGTGGGGAAGGGAAGGAGGTAAGATTGGGGGGATGCAGAGGGGGACGAGGGGGAGAGGAAGGAAGGGGCTCAGTCTGGGAAGGCCTCCTGGAGGAGGTGAGCTCTCAGTAGGGCCTTGAAGGGAGGAAGAGAGCTAGCTTCTGAAGGGCTTCTTCCTATTAGGCTCAGAGCAAGGAAGAACCATTCAAAGTCATTTGGGGCACTGGCAATTAATTGTAGAGGCACTTTTGTTTCGCTTTCCTAAGCTTATGCCTGAGTTTGTAGAAATGATTTTAGTGCAGGTCTGGCCCAGGTTTTCAATCAATCAGTGGTACTTTTTGAGTGCTCACTGTGTGTGCAGAACAGTATAATAAGCCCTTGGGATAGTATAATATGATCTGTCTCCCCCTTCTAGACTGTGAGCCCACTGTTGGGTAGGGACCGTCTCTATGTGTTGCCGACTTGTACTTCCCAAGTGCTTAGTACAGTGCTCTGCACACAGTAAGTGCTCAATACGATTGATTGACTGATTGATTGATAGACATATACCCTGCCCACAAAGAGGGGAGATATTAAAATAAAATATGGATAGGAGAAATGGCAGATTATAAGGAAACGTTCCTAAGTGCTGTGGGGCTGAGTGTGGAGTGAATATCATTAATAGTCTCCCTTACAACTTTATAACAGATGAACAGAAGGTGTAATAAGAAAAAGCCCAAGGAACTTTCAGGAGATGCATCTTTCAATGACATAACAACAAAAATGATGGCAAGGTGAAAGAAGGATATTGTAATTTGGCACACATTTTATTGTTTGCTTTCCACAAAGGGTAATCACTGTTAGTCACTGTGTTCTTAAGATGCCTCCACCTTAAATGGTGTTTTCCTTCTGCTCCAGAAGGCGGGAGCTATTGACTGTAGGTTTCCTTTTCCATGACATAACAGCCCCAGCAATGAGAAATGCTTAACTGTCCTCATTTGTTTGTTGTGCCCCAGACCAGGACTGTGATTTCTGTTCCAACATCCTCAGCCTGCTTTCTATTCCCACATTTCTTCTTTGGCAGGCTTGTCCTCAAGGCAAAATTTAACCTTCTTGGCATCCCTAGAACCACCTCTCCAAGGGTCTTTTGCCAGTCACGACTGTGAAGTAAGACAGTCCACCTTGTCATCAACGACAGAGGCTATTTGGGGCCTTTTCCCTTGCTTCCAAGACTTTATAGAAACGGGCTATTTCAGCTCAACCAGGAAGTGGTGAGGCCGCCCCTTGAGAACTTCCAAAGCTGTCTGTCTTGGACTGGCGACTGCCCTTGAGACTCGGCACTGACTGAAGCAGTTGATGAGATAATCAAGATGAGAGTGCCAGGGGAGTGGAAGTCACACCTTCTTAATTTAGCTGCTCTGCAAGCCTTTTTTTAAATCGGGGATGTCTACTGGATCAGAGGACGGGAAGTTGCAGAAAACTAGCCTCCCTTCTTAAGCAAACAGCAACCCCAGCTACAATTTAATGTGAATACTTTTTTTTTTTCCAAAGTGGAAACCAGTGGCATCTGTTTTTGCAAGGCTCATATACCCTGAGTTGTTTTCCAGGAAATGAATTTCCATCGGTGAAAGTATCTGAAAGGGGAGAGAAAGCTATCTTCATAGAGTGATGCGAATGTAATGATCTGCTTGGAGTCAGGATGTCCCTTCAGCTCCTGCATTCTACGATTCACACATTATTATGGATCTGTTTAAATTGCGTTTAAAATCAGTGCAATGTATAGATTCAACCTAAGCTGGCTTAAGGTCTTCTTTAAGAAAACTCCCTCCTCTCTGCACTTTTCATCTCCAAAGAATTCCAGACCAAAACCAAAATCCATGCATAGGTTATGTCCTTTGAAGAATTTTCTCCGTTGGGAGGGGTTGGATGTTCCCCAGACAAGAACCTATAATTAGGTTTGTTGCTTTTTCTTATTAACCCTGGCTTCTGTCTCCCATACTCCGTACCCACTGCAGCTTTAAAAGAACAAATTTGGAAATGGAGTTCCAGCTGTTCCATATGTACAAAGTATCAGGAAATGACCTTCTCCACTCAGGCATATTTCCTCATGCAAAATAAATTAATGATGTCCCAGAAAAGGGACAATATAACAAACTCTAATGGAAATGGGGGGGGGATAAAACCTCAGATCTCTGTTCTGTAATCACAACCCTTCTTTTCTCTGACCACTCTCCTAATAAGCACCCAAACCATGCTGACGCATACAAAGGTACCATCTCCAAGTCAATCTTGTAGATTATAAAATTCCTAATAGAGGTGATGGGAGAGGAGGGAGGATACCAACTTGTACTTCCCAAGCGCTTAGTACAGTGCTCTGCACACAGTAAGCGCTCAATAAATACGATTGATGATGATACTACCCTCTACAATGCATGTTGGTTTTTTAGGGGGGTTCCTTCAGTTCTGCAGTGCATTATAGTTCTGCAATGAATATAAGCACTGGCCCACGCGCTTGGAGTCTTTAAGGAATCAGACAGGCCTTGAAGAAATTAGCTCAGCGAGACAAAAAATGGAATATAATCAAAGTCACTGTGTGGCTCAGTCAATCAGTGGTATTTTTGAGCACTTACTAAGAGCAGAGCAATATACTAAGCAACTGGGAAAGAACAATACAACAGAGATGACAGGCATGATCTTTGCCTACAAGGAGCTTATACTTTAACACCTAACAATGGCAGACTCAGGAATGGAACCAATTATACAGGGAACTATTATCCCAATACCGCTGAGGAGAGGACACTTGAGGGAGAGAAAGAACACAGAACCCTTACCTGTTTGCCTCGTTTTCCCGGTCTCCCTGTAGGCCCTCTGTGACCTGAAACTCCAGGCTCACCCTTTGGACCCATTTCTCCCTGGAAAGAAAGTGAAGGGAGAAAGAAATCAGAACTAGAACAGAAAGGTAGCATCTATCCAGTTTAATAGCACAGTAGCAGTCCTAGGGAAAAGAGGCTAGGCTGAGGAAAGTAGCCAGTGTCAAGGAGGGAGAGTCAGCGGAATTAGTAAATGTGGGCAGAGTCAGTGAAGGACAGACCTGTCTAAACAAGAGAGTTCTTGAAAGTCTGAGTGGATAAGTCTATTAAGTGGAGGAAAAATTGGGGCTGTATTTTAGTAAAGCAACACGCTAATTAGAGAAGCAGTGTGGCTCAGTGGAAAGAGCCCGGGCTTTAGAGTCAGAGGTCATGGGTTCAAATCCCAGCTCCACCAATTGTCAGCTTTTGGGCAAGTCACTTCACGTCTCTGGGCCTCAGTTCCCTCATCTGTAAAATGGGGATGAAGGCTGGGAGCCCCCCGTAGGACAACCTGATCACCTTGTATCCTTCCCAGCGCTTAGAACAGTGTTTGGCACATAGTAAGCGCTTAATAAATGCTATTATCATTCTAGGAAACAGAACCTGGACTTGAACCGGTGGCTCAGCCTTGACAGACAGTTCTATTTTCTCTAAGAGTTCACACACATTGGATGAGATTTTTTTTTAATGGCATTTATTAAGCGCTTACTATGTGCAAAGCACTGTTCTAAGCGCTGGGGAGGTTATAAGGTGATCAGGTTGTCCCACGGGGGGCTCCCAGTCAATCTCCATTTTCCAGATGAGGTAACTGAGGCATAGAGAAGTGAAGTGACTTCCCCAAAGTCATACAGCTGACAATTGGCGGAGCCGGGATTTGAACCAATTACCACTGACGCCAAAGCCCGGGCTCTTTCCACTGAGACACGCTGGTTCTCTAGCCACGCTGCTTCTCTGAGATTGTTGAGTAAAGCCTTTAATTGTCCTGTCATGTATTATTTGGCAAAAAAGAATCAGGAGTTCCCTATTCATTTTAAAACTAAAATGACCAGCTCCATTCAGACAGAAAAATCCCAATTAGGAAACTTCCTAGCTGCCCTTTCCTGTTGCTGATAAACGACAACAAAATACCAGCCAGAACTAGAGGATTCACAAAGGGGTGGTAATTTATTTCAACCTGTCCTCATTAAGAGGTAGACTTTGTGTGGGGTGAAGGAGTCGAGGAGGGGGCAGGGCATAAGGCTTAGTACTTTCCAAGAGCTTAGTACAGTGCTCTGCACACAGTAAGCGCTCAATAAATACGATTGAATGAATGAGTGACTGAATGAATGAGGGGCTTCAGAGGGAATGGCGATTCTGTGAAGAATGGATTTTGAGGTGGGAGTATGCTCTGCAAAGCTTTGATAAAGCAGCATGGCCTAGTAGAAAAAGCAAGGCCTGCGAGTCAGAAGACCTGGGTTCTAATCCCAGGTCCCTACTTACCTGCTGTGTGACCATGGGCAAGTCACTACTTCATCATCATCATCATCATCATCATCATCAATCATATTTATTGAGCGCTAACTGTGTGCAGAGCACTGTATTAAGCGCTTGGGAAGGACAAGTTGGTAACATATAGAGACAGTCCCTACCCAGCAGTGGGCTCACAGTCTAAAAGGGGGAGACAGAGAACAAAACCAAACATACTAACAAAATAAAATAAATAGAATAGATATGTACAAGAAAAATAAATAAACAGAGTAATAAATATTTACAAACATATATACTTCTCTGGGCCTCAGTCCTCATCTGTAAAATGGGGATTCCTAGACTGTGAGCCCCATGTGGCACCTGGGTAGCCTGTGCTTGATATAATGCCTGGCACACAGTATGTGCTTAACAAGTACCACAATTATTTGCCGGGGTAAGGGTGACCTGAAGAGGGGCATTCTGGAAGGGAGAAATGGTCTGAGGAGAGAAGACGCCTGGTAGAGAGAGGCTCCGGTTACATTTTTCTCAGGTTGAGCAGCTGCTTGTATATCGGGAGGAAGAACCATTTAGCAGTTCCACTAAAAAGCAAGGTGAAAGTGGGAGTACGTGCTCCTCTCCCATTAATCATTTCGCTGCCAGGACAGCGAGCCGGCCACTCGGCCATTAAGGCAAAGGACAGTGACCCCCCGCCATGGCCCAACTGGAGATCAGCCTACCATGTTGGAGTTTCTTAAAGACTTCATTACTTCATTTCCCTCTACATCATCAATCGTATTTATTGAGCGCTTACTGTGTGCAGAGCACTGTACTAAGCACTTGGGAAGTACAAGTTGGCAACATATAGAGACAGTCCCTACCCAACAGTGGGCTCACAGTCTAAAAGGGGGAGACAAAACCAAACATACTACAAAATAAAATAGAATAGATATGTACAAGTAAAATAAATAGAGTAATAAATATGTACAAACATATATACATATATACAGGTGCTGTGGGGAAGGGAAGGAGGTAAGATGGGGGGGATGGAGAGGGGGACGAGGGGGAGAGGAAGGAAGGGGCTCAGTCTGGGAAGGCCTCCTGGAGGAGGTGAGCTCTCAGTAGGGCCTTGAAGGCCCTACACCCAGAGTTAGGATAGGAAGGGGTGGAATAATAATAATAATGGTATTTGTTAAGTGCTTACTATATGCGAAGCACTGTTCTAAGCGCTGGGGGACACAAGGTGATGAGGTTGTCCCACATGGGGCTCACAGTCTTAATCCCCATTTTACAGATGAGGTAACTGAGGCACAGAGAAGTTAAGTGGCTTGCCCAAGGTCACACCGCTGACAAGTGGTGGAGCCGGGATTCAAACCCATGGCCTCTGACTCCCAAGCCCGGGCTCTTTCCACTGAGCCATGCTGCTTCTCATCAGCAGCGTGGAAGAAAGAACTGGGTCAATTCAACCCTATAAAAAAAGGTTTTGGTTACAGAAACCACTTTCTGAATATCTTGTCATTGTGGTTTTACCCTTGGGTATTTTAAAACCCAAAGTGAAGCTACTCCAAACAATTAAAGGAGGAAACCCATTATAAGAGGTGTGGATGGTCACACAACGTGTCCAAAACTCATCTGGAAATAATCTGTTTTTGCTGTAAAGAGCAATAAATAATGAAGATTATGTCTGCAAGATTATGACCGTCACTGCCAGAAACAATTAATGCTTTTTTTGATCTAATTTATCTTTCAAGACTCAATTATGGAGATGCAATGCAATCCTGCTTTAAAGGAGTCTGTCACAGGAGAAACAAAATAATTTGCTTTCCCAATAATAATAAAAGATATCTAAAGTTGAATTCTCATTTTATGGAAATATTACGGCACTTCCTGAGCTTTTGGTTCCACAGGGTTGCATAGATTGAAGGACAGAATCACATTTAAGATAGCCTCAAAAATCCCTTGAATGAGCCAGAACAAGTGTTATGACAACTTTTATGTCAGTGCTGACATAGTGGAATATGACCCAAACCATATAGAGCCTTTTAATGTGTTTTTACAGACAGAAGTTCACCAATTAAAGCTGACAAACTAAAATAGAAAGTGTGCTCTCCAGCAACGGAAAATTAGAGGGGTTTCGATTACAATTTCCTAGGCATGAGGTAAAGATTATTTTGCCTAAAGTTAAATGGAGAACTTCTATTCTCAGGTAAGGCTTCCGTGGCTTCGTGGTTGGGAGACTCTGTGTTGTCTCTAACCAACAATAAAATGTTTCAAAATACAAGGAGCACCCACTGAACACCGGTGACATCGTATTGCAGAAATCTGGGTTGATTGTTGCTGAAAATAAATCAGTTTGAGCGAAGCAGTTGCCATAGAGGAAATCACTTGAGCTATGGACCTTTGGACATGATCCTTCGAGGAGTACATCAACTCATCAACTCCCCTGAAACTTTGAGCACCGAAAGGGTATAAACAGTTAAAAACATCTTTCTTTCACACACACACACACACACACACACACACACACACACACACTCTCTCTCTCTCTCTCTCTCTCTCTCTCTCTCTCTCTCTGGTTCCTTCACTCAATCAATTGTATTTATTGAGCGCTTACTGTGTGCAGAGCACTGTACTAAGCGCTTGGGAAGTACAAGTTGGCAACATATAGAGACAGTCCCTACCCAACAGGGGGCTCACAATCTAAAAGGGGGAGACAGAATACAAAACCAAACAAACTAACAAAATAAAATAAATAGAATAGATATGTACAGGTAAAATAAATAGAGTAATAAATATGTACAAACATATATACATATATACAGGTGCTGTGGGGAAGGGACGGAGGTAAGATGGGGGGGATGGAGAGGGGGACGAGGGGGCGAGGAAGGAAGGGGCTCAGTCTGGGAAGGCCTCCTGGAGGAGGTGAGCTCTCAGCAGGGCCTTGAAGGGAGGAAGAGAGCTAGCTTGGCGGATGGGCAGAGGGAGGGCATTCCAGGCCCTCCAGGGGAATGGAGTACATTCATTCATTCATTCGTATTTATTGAGCGCTTACTGTGTGCAGAGCACTGTACTAAGCTCTTGGGAAGTACAAGCTGGCAACACAGCGAGACGGTCCCTACCCAACAGCGGGCTCACAGTCTAGAAGGGGGAGACAGACAACAAAACATGTGGACAGGGGTCAAGTCGTCAGAACAAAGATGCTTGGAAGGTGAGCATTCAGACGCTTACCTTCTGTCCCAGCATTCCCGGGAGTCCTGGGAAGCCCTGCCAACAAAAGCAAACAGGAATTATAAGCCCCCCAGGAACGATCCAGTGGAGCTGGTGGTCTGCTTCGCTCGGCCAGTTTTATAAGGCTGAGGCGGCTTCCGTCATCTCCTCTCGTCTCTGTGGTGGGCCCCGCTATTTCCACGACCCGTGGACCTGACGGAAGCCTTACCTTTTCTCCTTTTGGGCCTGAGGCGCCTCTTTCACCTCTGGAGCCCTATGAAGAAACCACAGAAGAGAAGTGCTGCATCAATCCTCTGGGAAGTGGTTTCTGAGCTGTGTGAATGTGTGGGTCCAAGGAGGGAATTCCATGCCCACAGAGTGAAGACGGGGAGAGAGTTCCAAAATTTGGGAAGAGAAGATCCTTTGTCTCCTTATACAGGAGGCTAGTGGCTGCTACATAGAGCCTGAGGGCTTTAGAACATGGATATGATCATTTTGAATGTTAAGAGCCACAGATACAAAGGAAATAATCCTTATAATACACTTTAATCATGCCTGACTATCCATCATGCCTTTTATAAGAACCCTCCCAAAGGCCCAGATGGTCAGAAGCTTTATTCTGCCACCAGCCATGAGAATCAGTGTGGTTTGGTGGCTAGTGGCTAGATTATGGGCCCGAGAGTCAGAAGGACCTGGGTTCTAATCCCAGCTCTGCCACTTGTCTGCTGTGTGACCTTGAGCAAGTCACTGAACTTCTCTGGGCTTTGGAGTCTGAGGTCATGGGTTCAAATCCCAGCTCTGCCACTTGTCTGCTGTGTGACCTTGAGCAAGTCACTGAACTTCTCTGGGTTTTGGAGTCAGAGGTCATGGGTTCAAATCCCAGCTCTGCCACTTGTCTGCTGTGTGACCTTGAGCAAGTCACTGAACTTCTTTGGGCTTTGGAGTCAGAGGTCATGGGTTCAAATCCCGGCTCTGCCACTTGTCAGCTGTGTGACTTTGGGCAAGTCACTTCACTTCTCTGGGCCTCAGTTACCTTGTCTGTAAAATGGGGATGAAGACTGTGAGCCCCATGTGCGACAGGGACTGTGTACAACCTGATTAACTTATACTTACCCCAGGACTTAATACAGTGCCTGGCACATAGTAAGAGCTAACAAATACTATTAAAAAACCCCTAAAACAAAGTTCTTTTTATTCTAAGGCTACCTTTAGACTAAGAATACACAGCATAGCCCTTCTGCTTAATGTAACTCAACGACTACTACTTATGACCCTTCCTAATAATGATAAACTGTAGTTGTTAATGCACTTATTATGAGCCAAGAGCTGTACTAAATCCTGGGGTAAAATTCAAGATAATCCGATCAATCTCTGTTCCACGTGGGACTCGCAGTCTCCCACCTACATTTATTTACTTCCCCCTCATTAGTCTGAGTCACTTTAGTCAGAGCTACTTAAGGTCAGTAGTGTAGAATGGGTATGAGACCACTTCCCTTAGTAGCTTAATTCTGTAGCTATTAATAATGAAACTGTTTCATTATTAAGGTTTTAGGGTCTGGACCAACTAGAGTTTAATGAACCATACTGCTGGAGCACACACCTTTTCTCCTCTGGTTCCAGGATAACCCTGAAATAAAAGGAAAAACACTTTTACAAGATATTCTGCCTAGTCTTTATGATCAAAACAGTCAGTCACTCACACCCTACAGATTCAAAGAGGGGAAAACCTCTGTTTCAATACCTTCCCAAGGATTTCAGTGCCGAAAATATGGCGGTAATAATAATAATAATGTTGGTATTTGTTAAGCACTGTGCTAAGCACTGGGGAGGTTACAAGGTGATCAGGTTGTCCCACGGGGGGCTCACAGTCTTAATCCCCATTTTACAGATGAGGTAACTGGGGCACAGAGAAGTTAAGTGACTTGTCCAGAGTCATACAGCTGACAAGTAGCAGAGCCGGGATTTGAACCCATGACCTCTGACTCCAAAGCCCGGGCTCTTTCCACTGAGCCGTGCTGCTTCTCTAATACATGAAAATTCAAAGCTCAATCAACTGATACTATTTATCGAGCACTGACTGTGTGCAGAGCATTGTCCTAAGCACTTGGGAGAATACAAAGATGAGATTATACTAGTGGTGAACTAAAACAGCCCTAAGTAGCATGCTAATTTTCTTCCCTCTTCAAATCCCAGGAAAGGGGCTTTCTCTCATCACTTTATTTCCATAGGACCTGGGCTATCAGAAACGAGGAGAGTAATCTTTTTTGCCCCACTGTAACCTTGTGCATTTTTACTTGAAATCAGGTTTGTCTGGCTCACGTAAATTTGAGGCTAAAAGGTTGACCCTTCAGAAGGGAGCTCGGGGAGATACATCCAATAGCCATTTTCAAAACACCTTTCAAAAAACAAATGCAGAAATATGTGGAGGCTTGTTTTAGTAGAACCTTGCAGTCAGTACACCTTAGCAACAATTTGTTCTCTCTGATTTATCGCTTGAAGGGAGGAAAGCAAAGTTTAAAGCAAAGTTAAATCTATGGATTATGTCAGAAGCAGTTGCTTTCCTCTGTCAATATTACTATTTTCTTTGCCCTCCTTTAAAACTTCATTTCATGTTCCTTATCAATTTTGTTTTGGTGAACAGCTTTAGGTAACGACTAGTTGATAACATCACCCCTGTGATGTTCCACACAGGTTGATATTAGGGATACAAGAGTAGAATTTCCCAATTCGTCTCTGATTACAGTAGAGTCCAGTATCCCAGCCACTTTAGAGAACGGCAGCCGAAGGAGAATACTAATTTGAAGACACGTTTTGGGATGAGAGTAAAATAATATTGTAATAGACACGGTATTTAATAAGTACGTATTTATTCTATTTATTTTATTTTGTTAATATGTTTTGTTTTGTTGTCTGTCTCCCCCTTCTAGACTGTGAGCCCGCTGTTGGGTAGGGACTGTCTCTAGATGTTGCCAACCTGTACTTCCCAAGTGCTTAGTACAGTGCTCTGCACACAGTAAGCGCTCAATAAATACGATTGAATGAATGAATGAAGTACCTACTATGTGCTAAACACTCAGATACATGATATTGCCATCAAACATAATCCCTGTCGCCTGCAGGGCTCACAATCTAAGAGGTAGGGTGAGCAGGTGTCCTATCTCTTGTCGTTGGCAAGGAGCATGTCTACCAGCTGTTACACTGTACTCTCTCAAGTGCTTAGTACTGTGCTCTGCACACAGTAAATGCTCAATAAGCACCACTGATTGATCTCCATTTTACAGATGAGGAAGCTGAGATACAGAGAGGTTAAGTGCCTTTCATTTGTGTGCGTCATTGCCCTCCTCCTTCCCTTAACTTGGTGAAATTGGACTGCTTCATTACCCTGTTAGATAAAATATGAGACAAGTGAGATCAAACAAAACCTTCTCACCACTGGCTTTAAAGCACTCCATCACCTTGTCCCCTCCTAGGTCACCTCGCTACTCTCTCTCTACTTTGCTCCACTAATGCTTACTTTCTCACTGTGCCTCGATCTCGCCTATCTCGCCGCTGACCCCTGGCCCATGTCCTGCCTCTGGTCTGGAACGCTCTCCCTCCTCAAATCCAACTCTCCCCCATTTCAAAGCCTTACTGAAGGCACATCTCCTCCATGAGGCCTTCCCAGACTAGGCCTCTCCTTTCCTCTTCTCCCACTCCCATCTGTGTCACCATGACTTGCTCCCTTGCCTCATTCATTCATTCAGTCATGTTTATTGAGCGCTTACTGTATGCAGATCACTATACTAAGCACTTGGAAAGTACAGTAGGGCAATAAAGAGAGAAAATCCCTGCCCACAGTGGGCTTCCCCGCTCCCAACACCACAGCACTTATGTGCCTATGTGTAATTTATTTATTTGTATTGATGTCTGTCTCCCCCGTTCTAGACTGTAAGCTTGTTTCGAGTAGGGCATGTGTCTGTTTACTGTTGTATTGTACTCTCCCCAGCACTTAGTACAGTGCTCTGCACACAATAAGCGCTCAATAAATACGATTGAAAGAATCAGGGCATCATTTGTCTTCGCTCACTTCCTACTTCCACCTCCCACACAGTCTATCGCCTTCACTCTGCACAAAACCCAGTTGACAAGACAAAGGTTAATAAGTTCGGCATGGCTGCTGTTCAATTTTTACATGCAGCAGGAGAAAATAATCTTGGTCCCCAAGGTTGGGCAGGCAGTGTGACCACTAGGGCCCAGATGAAGATAGCAAACAATCTGAGGTTCACGTGGGAGAGATTGCACCTATTCTTTCAAAGATCATATACAAGAGGTATCTCTTACCCAGTAGACAAAACGGAGCCAAGAAGGACCACAACTTAGTTCCAGATCTGATACGTTCAGCACCACCTAACGCATCTCGGTGTCACGTGTTTTTACTTGCATAACCAATGTTTTATTATCCATAGTAATGGAGGTCAAGGAAATATGAATAAAGTCCACAGCTAATATTCTGAACCATCGCCTTCAATCATGTGCTTTTAAAATCTGGTTTGAGTTCTTCTCTTTTACCCTCTGATGGAGGTGCCAAGGAGCAGTGACCAAAAAGTGGGCCTAAGGAGAAGAAGCAAAGGTCTGGATACTTTAGTAACTGGGTAATAGAGAGTTCCACGAAGCACCATCAAGAGAGAGCCTGGACCTTGCCCAGGCTGCACACAGCTACATAAGTAGCTATTCCAACCAGGACTGCCATCTCCCTAACAACTGCAGAGCCGGGATGTGAAGTTGGTCCCATGAATTCAGCGTTCAAAATTAGCCTCTTTGCCATGACCCTGAACGTTTCATGGATCATTTGCCAGGGCATGGAATGTAAAGTCAACAGAGCAGTCCCAATCTCGTCACGGGAATCTCTGTTTTAGCTGAAATGGGAAAGCCAGACTAGAAGAGGTATACTCCCTCTCACCTTCCATATTTTGTAAGGGTTTGAGAGACAATAGAAATCCCCAGAGTCCTTGACTCACCCCAGGTTTTGCAGCCCAAAGCAGTAATATATGTGGAAATCAGACAACCACAGGGTTACAAAAATTCAAGATCGGCAACTATGATCTGTGCTAACAAACCTTGGAGCCCATCGGTCCCCTGGTTCCTGGTAGTCCCATCAAGCCCAGGTCCCCTTTTTCACCCTGAGACAGAAGGGCAGTGAGAGAGACAATTACAACTCCTGAAAGCTTCAAACCATCAATTCATATCAACCCCATGTAAAGCCTTTCTTTTTCAATGTCCAAGCTCAGCCTCCCCTTTGCATGTTTTTTTGTAGCTTTGATGGAGGTGACAGTACAACAGGAAAACTTCAGTTCTTGCTCAAAAATGCACATTTTGGAAGAATCCAGATGTAAACTGAATCAAGCTTCAGTCCCCTATGTGCAATGATATTTGGGCTTTAAATTGGACTTACGTATGTATCCACAATTTATTGTTACGTGTGTCTGCCCCTCTAGACTGCAAACACCTGGTGGGTAGGGAATGTGTTGCCCAACTTGTTGTACTGTACTCTCTCAAACACTTATACAGTGCTCTGCACATAGTAAGCGCTCAATAAATACCACTGATTAACTGTTAGAAATCCTTAAGGATTCTCTCAAGGAACCATTTCTTTGTGCTCTTCCTGCTTAATGACAAACGCATTTTTTTCCCCTCAACCTTGAAAGTTATTATGACTGGTAGATGTTCAAATCAGCCAGGCATCAGCTATCTACCTACTTCCTCCATCATACATCCATTCTCCGGAGATGGGGGACAGCCAAGGCCAATTTAAAACTCCGGACAGGAGACCCTGGAGCAAGTCTCCCTCCTTTTTTCTTAGTGTATTTTTTAAGCGCTGTCCTGTGCAAAGCGCTGAGGGAGATACAAGATAATTGGGTCGGGCTGTGTCCCCCAGAGGGCTCACAGTTTTAATCCCCATTTTCCCGATGAGGTAACTGGGGCTCAGAGAAGTTAAGTGACTTGCCCAGAGTCACACAGCAGAGAAGTGGCAGAGCCAGGATTAGAACCCAGGGTGAAGGTTCACTATAGCTGCACACACCTCCTTCCCTCTCCAGGCTGTTTTTCACCTGAGACCAGTGCTGCAGTAGAAGCAAGAACTGGGGGCAGGGAGGTGTGTTTTCAACCAGCCACTGTGTTAGGCCCAGACGCCCATAGTGGGACCTGCTGACAGATAAATGAACTCTAACGGCCATGTGGGAAAAGTCCAGGAAATATTTTATGAAGAAAGGTCCCAGAACCATTGACTTCTGGGCCTGAGTCTGGCTGTGAAACAGCAGAGGTAATAACTTCAATAATGGTGGTTCTGGAGGGCTGGGCTAGGGGACACTGGCACCTCCTACACCACACATTTTTTCCTAGCCCAGATGTTTTTTAACAATAATAATAATAATAATTTTGGTATTTGTTAAGCGCTTACTATGTGCCAAGCACTGTTCTAAGCGATGGGGGAGATACAAGGTAATCAGGTTGTCCCACGGGGGGCTCACAGTCTTAATCCCCATTTTACAGATGACGTACTTGAGGCCCAGAGAAGTTAAGTGACTTGCCCAAAGTCACACAGCTGACAAGTGGCGAAGGCGGGATTAGAACCCATGACCTCTGACTCCCAAGCCCGTGTTCTTTCCACTGAGCCACGCTGCTTTTTCTCTCGAACGCCTCTTTTTCATTTCACTCTTTACTGCATCCTTATTACGTGTCTGTTACCTCCCACGCTGACATCATTATTATCATCAACATTTATTGAGCCTCTAGACCCTAAGCTCACTGTGGGCAGGGAATGTGTCTGCTTAATGTTCTATTATACTCTCCCAAGCACTTAGTACAATGCTCTTCACACAGAAAGCACTCAATAAATACGGTTGAATGCATCTGCTAGTTTGGAAACATATCACATATCATGTATATATGTTTGTACATATTTATTACTCTACTTATTTATTTTATTTGTACATATCTATTCTATTTATTTTATTTTGTTAGTATGCTTGGTTTTGTTCTCTGTCTCCCCCTTTCAGACTGTGAGCCCACTGTTGGGTAGGGACTGTCTCTATATGTTGCCAATTTGTACTTCCCAAGCGCTTAGTACAGTGCTCTGCACCTAGTAAGCGCTCAATAAATATGATTGATGATGATTATGATGATATCACAGAAGCGAAAGATATGATCCCTGCTTTCAAGGAGCTTTCAATCTAATGGTAAGAGAGAATGTTGCTCCACTGTAGGCCTGCACTACAGCAGTCTGGCAAACAACAGCGAAGCCACAATGCCGTACTTTAAAAATGTTGCCCAACTCTCTATTTTCCTAAGCCCTTATGAAACATCATACTTGACATCCTAAAACGATACAAGGAGCAGTTTAACTCTTACCTTGGGTCCAGTTGCGCCAACTGGTCCAGGCAGGCCAGGATCTCCCGGAGGACCAGGCCTACCCTTTACAGACAAAGAGCAAGTGTTATGACAACAGATATGTGAAGTGGGGGAATAATAATAATAATATTAACGGCATTTGTTAAGAGCTTACTATGTGCAAAGCACTGTTTTAAGCACTAGGGGATACAAGGTGATCAAGTTGTCTCACGTGGGGCTCACAGTCTTAATCCCCATTTTCCAGATGAGGTAACTGAGGCGCAGAGAAGTGAAGTGACTTGCCCAAGGTCACACAGCAGACATGTGGCGGAGCCAGAATTCGGACCCATGACCTCTGACTCCAAAGCCCGTGCTCTTTCCACTGAGCCACGCTGCTTCTCTAAGACAGCACTGCCTCCATGCAGAACCTTAAAGTGGATCCCCAAACTCGGACGGCTCACGGGGGCTTTGACTGGATGAAAGAAAGTTTACCCAAAGTGTACTTGCTTGATGCCATGTCTGATTTTTCAGTCTTAGCCCTGGAAAAAGTCAGTCTACCTATCGGTGAGCCACTTCTCAGGCTTAGGATCCAAAGCAACTAGATATACAACAGCCTAGGCCCAATTTTCAAGTTAGTATTTAAAGACTAGTATGTATAGGGTGCCACTTCCTAATCTTTCTCTTGATTCCTTATCATAATTTCTGCCACTTTATTCTACCCACTATGCTAGGGCCAGGAAAGAGGAAGAGGGGGGGAAAGAGGGTCAAAATCCCTAGAGGGGCCACAGTTTAGTACGATCAATAGAACTGAGTGCCTACTGGGTGTGGAGCACTGTACTAAATGCTTGGGAGAATCAATCAATCAATTGTATTTATTGAGCACTTACTGTGTGCAGAGCACTGTACTAAGCACTTGGGAAGTACCAGTTGGCAACAATATAATAGCATTAACAGACCTCTGCTCTTAAAGAGCTTACAATCTAGTTGTATACACTAAAATGAATTACTGGAAGGAGAAAGAAATGGAGTATAAAGATACATACATAAATACATACATAAGTAGATGTTACAGGTGGGTGATGGAGAAAGGATTCTGTGCTGGGCCTAATACTTAGACATTCACTCCAGAGACAGAGTCAGTTCATTCATTTATTCATTCAATCGTATTTATTGAGCGCTTACTGTGTGCAGAGCACTGTACTAAGCGCTTGGGAAGTACAAGTTGGCAACAATATAATAGCATTAACAGACCTCTGATCTTAAGGAGCTTACAATCTAGTTGTATACACTAAAATGAATTACTGGAAGGAGAAAGAAATGGAGTACAAAGATACATACATAAATACATACATAAATAAATGTTACAGGTGGGTGATGGAGAAAGGATTCTGTGCTGGGCCTAATACTTAGACATTCACTCCAGAGACAGAGTCAGTTCACGCATTCATTCATCCAATCGTATTTATTGAGCGCTTACTGTGTGCAGAGCACTGGACTAAGCGCTTGGGAAGGACAAGTTGGCAACATATAGAGACGGTCCCTACCCAACGACGGGCTCACAGTCTAGAAGGGGGAGACAGACAATAAAACAAAACACATTAGCAAAATAAAATAAATAGAATAGTAAATATGTACAAGTAAAATGGAGTAATAAATCTGTACAAACATTTATACAGGTGCTGTGGGGAGGGGAAGGAGCTACCCTACGGTGGGGGGGGATGGGGAGGGGGAGAGGAAGGAGGGGGCTCAGTCAGTTATATATGTTGTCGAGGACCAGGAAAGAATTTCTCCTGATTTATAGTCCTACGATAGGCATCTGAAATTGTACAACAGAGCAGTACTTTCAGACACAAGTAACTTTCCCTTAGAGGACCCACCCCCCACACCCAACTACCTCATGCCCACTTTCTGGTTTAGGGCTTCAGCTGCATTTTCCAGTCCCTAAGTACATCACAAAGCCTGTGAGTAGGGAGGTGGGTCTGTCCTGATTTTTCTGCTCCCTTCCTCTCATCAGGAGGTTCTACCAAGCCTGAAGCTCATGAACCATAAAGCTGCTCCAGATTCTAAGTCTGCAGGAGGTGCAAAGAGGAATGAGATTGCATGCAAGATTCCTTATCTGCTCCTGGGGCACAAGGGGCAATGGCCACGTGTGATAGATGGCTTCCTGGTTGGGACACTCTGTGTTGTCTCTAACCAACAATAAAATGTTTCAAAATACAAGGAGCAGCCACTGAACACCGGTGACATCATGTTGCAGAAATCTGGGTTGACTGTTGCTGAAAATAAATCAGTTTGAGCGAAGCAGTTGCCATAGAGGAAATCACTTGAACTATGGACCTTTGGACATGATCCTTCGAGGAGCACATCAGCCCTCCCGTCACCAAGCCTGTGCCCCTAGGCAGTCTGCTTTTCAGTGTCAGATCCCATCTATCATGGTCGTAAACTCTCTATTGTCTGATGGTTGTTTGCTGATTTGCTTCTGATTTTAATGAGCTTCCAGGGTGAGTCTGGAAGTCTTGATTATGTCTGTTGGTTAGGTTTTTCACCATTACCTTAAGTGAACTCAGCTCCTTGCTGGCAGACTAAACATTCCGTGTCAGGGTGCTTCTGACCAAACTCCAAGTGAACTGACAGTCACTTTATGCTACTAATTTTTTTTAATGCACCTGGGTTTTCTCTGGGCTGCATGAGGGTTAGATATAAAGGGATTGAGGCATCTGAAAATCCAGTCTTAGATCAGGAGAGGGCCAAATAAGACCCCAAGCTGAATCTGAGGCATTTCCCCTGGCCCGTGTACCACTTGGGAGGGAGAAAGCAGCAAGCAATTCCCGGGTGGCACTGGCTCACAGTGGAGGGGCAGGGAGGGCTTGGCACTGCCACTGATCAATCAATCATATTTATTGAGCGCTTACTGTGTGCAGAGCACTGTACGAAGCACTTGATGGCATGGATGCTACTATGGCGTCAGAAACATCATATCAGCAGTGCCAGAAATAATAACCCAACCTCTGGCTGTATATAAGTCACCGGTATTAAATGGACAAAGAATAATGGCCATACCTTTCTTCCTGGTCTGCCCAGCTCCCCCTGGCAAAGGAAAGGACAGGTCAGAGAAGAGAAAATTCAGTGGGAGAAGCACTTCAAGAAGGAGTATGCTTGGCAATGGAGCTGCAAAAGGCTGGATTTAACGGTCCTGCTAAGCCTGGGCTAGCTCAGGGAGTTTTTGACAACTTTCTTGAGTCCAGCAGGGTCAAAGTATAAAATGAGTAGCCGTGAGGGGCTGTGGAAGATAAACTTATCCATCCTCTGCCCTGAAACCAACGTAACTGTTAAATTTACTATTTAAAAGGAAACTCTGAGAGAATAAAACAGAAACTCTTACCTTTTCCCCTTTTGGTCCGATAGTACCAGGAATCCCCTGTGGACCCTGCATGAGTTGAGACAGAATTATATAATTAATTCAGGCACTCAGTGAAGGAGGGGCAACATATGGGCAGGCAGTCATGATACACACAAAACACAGGCACCAAGAAATATCACCCAAGCATCATAAAGAGAAATCAGTGACTTTCCTCCTTTTCTGAACCTTCTCAAAGAATGAGGCTGCCAATCTGGGGAGCCAGTTGAATTGTCTCTCTAGTAAGGATCGCTTTTAATGAGGTCCAACTGTCCAGGTTTCATATCATTCGGCACTGAGCCTTGAACAGAAAGAAGTATGCTTACTAAGTTCACCCGGTAGACTGAATCACTTTCCAGGTTTGGTACCTTAAAACTGCTCAGAGTTAAGTTAAAAGGGCAGGAATTGGAACTTGTAGTGAGAGGATGAGAGGAAAAATAAAGGATGGTTATGGGAATGAGCACCGGGAACAGTTAAACTGCCCCCTTTGTCAAGAAACTGGGAATAGCCCCTTGGAAAGAAGGGCAGGCAACAGCCTAATTGTATATTTCAGAGGGAAGTTTAAAGAATTGACCTGAAGTATTGAAAAGGAACTATCTGTCCCCCTCTCCATCCCCCATCTCACCTCCTTCCCTTCCCCACAGCACGTGTATATATGTATATATGTTTGTACATATTTATTACTCTATTTATTTATTTTACTTGTACATATCTATTCTATTTATTTTATTTTGTTAGTATGTTTGGCTTTGTTCTCTGTCTCCCCCTTTTAGACTGAGACCACTGTTGGGTAAGGACTGTCTCTATATGTTGCCAACTTGTACTTCCCAAGCGCTTAGCACAGTGCTCTGCACACAGTAAGTGCTCAATAAGTCCGATTGATTGATTGGATGGAGATGGAATCAGGGAAGGGAAAAGACAGAGAAATGGACTCTTAGAAGGCTTGAAAAGAGATGCAAACTCTCAAAAGAACACTGAATAATCTAAAGCAGGTAAATCCATTCAGGGATAGGGAATGCACAGCTCGAAGAACAAGGCTGTGGAACAGGGAAAGAGAAGATGGAATGAGGGAAGAAGGGAAGAGGAGATTGGATAATAAGAGGGAAGAAGAGTTGTAAAATGGGAAAACTTGCAGTTCATTTACTCATTCATTCAATCGTATTTATTAAGCACTTGCTGTGTGCAGAGTACTGTATTAAGTGCTTGGGAGGGTATAACAATAAACAGACAAATTCCCTGTCCACAACGAGCTTACAGTCTAGAGGATGTTTGCCCTGTGTGGATGTATTTATTTGTCTTTTCATGAAACTGCATCTAGTGTTTGGGACCAATCATGACATTTCCCTTTTCTGATAAAGGTCAATTTTTGTGGAAAATAATTGCCGAGCAAGATTCATTTTTAGAACGATGTAGCTAGAGAGTAAGCACGTGTCACTTCACATATGAGGCAATTCCAATCCACTAACAATTGTCAATCAAACATTTTTTAGGCCCTTAACTAAATGTTCAGTGCATGATTATCCCAGCCACTGATTAACTTGGAAGGAACCTGGGAATACTTTTTCTGTCTTAGCCAAGAGTTCTAAATTCTCAGGTCAATAGTCAATCCACATTAAACTCCCAGTCTCTAGAACCTACAAGCCCTGTAATCACTAAATATTATTTAAAATCCCATTAACTATTTTCTGAGTAATAGTAGATGTGTTCAATTTAAGCTTCTACAGGAGCTTTGGGAAATCGGAAACCACTAAAGGGAAATTAAGAAGCTTTCCAAACATCAGAAGACACAAAAGCTACCCAAAGTCAATCTAATCCAGTAGTTATATGTCTATTTGTCCTGAGCAAAAACTATTTGATGTACAATTAAACTGTCCGTAATACTGAACCAAACCCTAACCTGTTCAACTAAAGTGAAGGGAAAAAGGATATGGAGAAGACTCAGCTGAAACACTGTGCAATGCAACAATTTGACTTATTTTAAGGTCATGCAGATCACAAATGCCACAAGGTGACTAGTCTTATCTTCGAGTTTTTCTTCTCCCTAAAATACCCTTCCATTCTGCATGGCTCTATCAAAAAAAAAATACGGACATTAGGTCTTCTCTCCTTAACTTTGAAATTATGAGCCCTTTAAAATATGCAGACCAGCGGCTCAAAACCATTTCAAGCAATATGTTGCTCTGTATCCATATGTTTGTAAGATGTTCTATCAACCAATTGTTTCGAAATGTTGAATGACTAATATCATTTTCTCTCTGGGTACTGCGGACCACTGATAAATTCCTTTTGGAGTAAATAAGGAATTAAGTTTGAGCTTCCCCCAAAGTCTTATCCATCTCACTATGGTGAGGCAGTGAAACAGCCACAAGTAGGGAAATACTTGCTGGGTTTACACCATCAGTGATGAAGGTTTGTGGTTTATGAACCTTCTATGGTGTTTCAAATGGGTGGCTACAGCAGACACTGGGCTGGCTATCCAGGCCACCTTCTGCTCTGTGGAGCTACAGGCCAGGACTGTCTCTATTCTAAAATCAATTTGGAATGGCCTAATGAGTTTTGTTTGCAAAGTACACACAAAAATTTCCGATGCGCTCGAACCCTGCCTGCCTATTCACCTGTTGAATCCGCTGATGAACACAACTTGCAGGAATAGAGAGACTGAGTGTCACTGCATAAACCACTATCACTATATTCAATTCCTTTGCTCTGGTCCTCGGTCTCAGAGTCTTTATGACTGGAAAAGGGCTCATCCCTGGTCATTTAGGATGGGTGATTAGATAATCATCATCATCATCATAATCATCCTCACCATCAAGAAATTAAGTGAAGAGCAAGTCACTGCTTGTATTTTTTGGAGGGGTGAGAAGTGAGAGTCATTGTAGTCCCAAACAGACAGAATTGCATTTTTCACATTTACTATGGTTACAGATATGTTATGATGCCTGGCTGAACACACCGATCACCTGTATAACAAACATGGTTTCTTCTAGAATAAATTGTATGGTCACCCAACCTCATTCCTCCCCAACTTATGGCAGGTTGCTGAGGCCCTGGCATATATAGCCAAAGGCCAGGGACATGCTAGGAGGTGCTCTTTAGGCCTTTCCAGTCTGATATTTTGAACTGATGCTTGGTTCCATTAGGTTTTCTAAATTAGGGTTTTGATTCCTGTTTCGCCTCAGAGAGCAAAGCACACGGCCTTGACCCAAAGGGGTGGCTGGGACTTGTTTAAAAGTCCTTTCTCTTGGGCAGTTATGTTCTGGGCCTGCATCCTGGAGGATACTTCCCTCAAACAGTCTCTCACAAGTAAGTTAAAGATGTTTGAGCAGGGAACCTCTAACAGCAGATTTGGGGACATATCACCTGTAGGTCTTAGGATCTCTCTCCTCCTAAATCCAGTTTCTATCTCTGTGACATGAGATAGATTTTCTGACCTCCCTGGCTTCTTCTCGGAAACACTAAGGGTCTCTCCTGCCAGGAACCTTACAAAAACAAAAAGTTAGGAGTAAAGCATCACAAAGAAAATCAAAGAATACAAGCCTGGGCAACAGCTGTAGTTGGGAAGCAAGCAAATGCAAAGATAAAGTCTTTAGGAACATTAGTGAAATTGGCAAAGAGCAATTCTGTTTACAGAGAGGTTGTGAACAGAGAAAAGCAAGAGAAAATAAGTTAAGGATTCTAACCTGGGGGCCAGGAGGTCCAGGTGGGCCACGTGATCCTTGGATACATGAAGATTGTATAGTCTGGAGCTCCATATGTAAGTTTTTCATGTCTAAGGCAAGGAGCTTCAAAAAAAGTCCCCCCCCAAAAAAAGTTCATAAGAATGCAGGTCAGACACTAGGGAGAGAAGAAGCATTACCATTACCCTGACCTCCTCAAAGGGCTTGCCCTCTCAGCCACGGTGAACACTCCAGCTTGCAGCGTATGAGTTCATATTCTTCTAAAATACTTTAAAATGAACATTTGGGGGAAGTCACGAAGCTCTCACTGGACACACTTTACTCTCTGGCCCAAGGGGGTAACCATCAATGGGGAAATAAAAAATTTTCTGAAATATTTTTGCACTTCTGATACACAGAATGTATTCACATTACATAGCATTCACATTCAGTAATAAACCCCTCTGTGTACTGCTGCAGGCTCAGTTGAAGAGGCCATGTGTGATCTGTATAACTGAAGCCAGCCAGGAGACCGTGTGGTCACTCAAGTCCATTTTGGCCAGTTTCTCCCACAGGGAGCTGACTCCTCCAGAGGAGTCTCAGGAAATACAGAGGGGAAGGATAAAGGAATAACAGATACAGAGTTCTGAAAATCCATTTGGTGGAGGCTGCAGTAAACTGTCAGCTGTATAAATGGGATGAAACCGACTCCTCCACTCATGGGTTCTCCCTCCCAGCCTTCCAAACCTGCTGCGGTGCCAAAACCAGGACAAACTGGGAGGGAAAAGCACAATATAGGGAGAGCCAGATTACCCTTTTCCTCTAACAAGTAGAGACAACGCAACACTAGGTTCACACAAAACAGTGGAATGCACTGGA
Organism: Tachyglossus aculeatus; assembly: GCF_015852505.1. Taxonomy (NCBI): domain Eukaryota; kingdom Metazoa; phylum Chordata; class Mammalia; order Monotremata; family Tachyglossidae; genus Tachyglossus; species Tachyglossus aculeatus. The sequence goes on along the minus strand of NC_052067.1, from coordinate 33,866,199 downwards.
GTGTACTTTGTAAAAGAGGGGTTGATTACTATCTGCTTTATTTTCCACTTTTCCACCTGTCTGGTCAGTCTGTAAAACACACCAACCCTTTCCCCTTCTATTCCATTACCCCAAGCAATTCCAACTTCATTACTGAAAAGACTAATTTCATCAAAGAGAAGGGGTAAAGCGGAGAGTTTGGACTACCAATCCGCTCAATCAATCATATTTATTGAGAGCTTCTGTGTGCAGAGCACTGTACTAAGCAATTGGGAGAATACAATATAACAGAGTTGGTAGATAAGTTTCCTGCCCCCAAGGAGCTGTTCATATTTTAGGGCAAAGAAAAAGAACAGGAGGAAAACTATTTAAGGGTGAAGTTCAATAAATGGAAAGTGGTAAGTAGGCCTCAGTATTTTAAATGAGCTTGACATCATCCTTTATAAGGTAAATTGAATATGTGCCTGCAGTCGAAAAAAAACATTTGATAGAAGGCATTTCCTAAAATTACTGGAGAAGGGATGTCGACTAGGACTTCTAATCCTAATGTTCATGGTGAGTCCATACTCTGAAAAGTTAGCATCATTGGAACGTTCCTAGCAGAAAAGGACCCAGAGGAAAGGATAAAAGGCTAGAGTATGAAAATATAATTTACTCAGTCCCGAAATACTCACAGAGTCCCTGCCCCCTCTGAAAAATGGTGGTGGAAACAGCGGCGGTGGAGGAGGGATCATCAGACAGCATCCTTTATGACCACCACGTTTCTTCTGTTCCAAGCCAGGAAGGGCTATTCAAAGAAAACAGTCATATATTGGTGGCGGGCCTATCTGGGTGGAATGAAGGGGATGGAACAAGACGACACAGGGCTCCAATTTCACATCTCTTATAAAAAAAGGAAAGTAGTGTGGCCTACTGGAAAGAGCATGGGACTGGGAATCAGAGGACGTTGGGCTCTAATCCCTGCTCTGCCAGTTGCCTGCTGTGTGACTCTGAGCAAGTCACTTCATCATCAATCGTATTTATTGAGTGCTTACTGTGTGCAGAGCACTATACTAAGCGCTTGGGAAGTACAAATTGGCAACACATAGAGACAGTCCCTACCCAACAGTGGGCTCACAGTCTAAAAGTCACTTAACTTCTCTGTGCCTCAATCAATCAATCGTATTTATTGAGCGCTTACTGTGTGCAGAGCACTGTACTAAGCACTTGGGAAGTACAAGTTGGCAACATATAGAGACGGTCCCCACCCAACAGCGGGCTCACAGTCTAGAAGGGGGAGACAGACAACAAAACATTCTTTATAAGGTAATACAGTTTCCTGTATTACCTGCCTCAGTTTCCTCAACTGCATAATGAGGATTCAAAGCCTGTTCTCCCTCCTACTTAGACTGTGAGCCCCATCTGGGAAGGGAACTGTGTCCAACCTAATTAACTTGTATCTACCCCAGCACTTAGAACAGTGCTTGACACATAATAAGTACTTACATACCATTTTAAAAAAGACAATTCTGCCGCTACAACAGAGTGTGTAAAAAATTTGCCTGTGTCTTAGATTGTGGCCTTTCATTTGTTGTACAGAGCAATGAGCACCCAAGTAAGGCCTTAATAAATGTTCATTATGCATAAATGTTGCCAACCTGTACTTCCCAAGCACTCAGTACAGTGCTCTGCACACAGTAAGCGCTCAATAAATATGATTGAATGAATGAATGAATAACAAAAGGATGAAAAATCCAGAGGTATTTTATGCATCTTGTTCTAAACGGGTAAACGGCGTGTGAAATGCTCCAGCAGTTCCCTTGCTTTCTTGTCCATGTGAGTTGGAGACGTGATGGTTTCTTTTATGTGGAAAGGAGGAAGTTTAGGAAGCAAAGAAACACCAATCCCTTTAAATTACTGAGTCTGGTCTCCCCTCACAACTCTCCAGTTTTGGTGCAAAGCCATGGGAATGGGGGATGGGAGGAAGAGAGAAAAGAGGAGAGGAGGAAAGGCAGGTTTAGCAAAGAGCAGAGTAGCAACGAGAGTCCTTGCGAGTTCCACTTCTGAAACCCCTTTCCTGAGCTGCCATTTAAAGATCTGGGAGGATGATACACGGGTGCGGCTAATTTGCATTTGTTACAATTTATCCATTTTCCAGTCCATATTTAGCTGCAAGCTTTTCCCTTCTTCCCACCCATAGTGAGTCCCCAGCAGAAGAAATGATCCCGAATAATCAAAAATGGCTCCCCGCACGTCAGGGGGATTATTACATCAAAAATAAATAAAAAATTGATCTAGAGGATAAAACAGAAGTGGCCAAATGGTACTCGCAATCAGCACGTGGCTCCTCTTATTCACTTGCAGTACTTCACTTGCTTAACCATTCCAGCTAAGGGCATTTCTTTCCAACCACGGCTTTTGGTCATGTTATGTTTTTAGTTTGTGTGTCATTTTAGTTCATGACGCCTGGCCACCTATGCCAGAAAATATGAATATTTGAGTGTCTGTGCTATGCCATTACTCTGCTGGTCACTTTTTTTCTGATCCCTATTCCTTGCTCTCCCCGCCCCTCTTCCACCATCCTCCCAACCCCCATGGCCATGCCAATGTCTCTCTGCTTCATTTTCAGCAGGCTAATGTCATCTATTTCTGCAGGAGCTAAAACCACAGAGGTTTGTTTTTAGCACTGTCTAGTTTATTTACAGCTCACCCCGGCTCAGAATATTTCCACCAGGTGGACACAGTTGAAAACAACCACCATCCGTCAAACTGAGCTGGGTCTTCATTTCTCCGTTTCAGATTTAACCTTGGCGGATATAGCTTGAGCCCGTGTTTCTGTCTGTAAGGTCCATTTCACTTCAGTAATATCATTCCGCTTCTTGGGATTCCAACAGATAACCCAAAACTGACTGTGTTGTCTAAATTACACCAATTTAGGCAAATTAGACCTGCTCCAGTACTCTCTGCCATGAATACTCCGCAAATGAAGGGCTTTTCAAGTTCCCCTGACATCAGCAAAGACATAATCACACCGAGCAGCATCAACTTGTTATTCTTAATAATGGTAAGTCTATAAGTTGTACTGGAAGAAGTTGAGCCCAATATTAAGGAAATAACTCACTCCACCGCTCAGGGGACAATGTGGGGAGAAGGATGGGACTTGGGAACAGAAGACTAGGTACCTTACCCTCACTGCTAAGCAAACCACTGAACAGTAATGCAGTCTAGGCACCTAATGAAAATTAAAAGCCAGAAATAATTGAGAAAAGTAAAATGTAGGTATGATGAGTGGTACTAAAAGAGTGTCTGAATCAATCAATGACATTTATTGAGCTCTTACTGCGTGCAGAACACTGTACTAAGCACTTGGGAGAATATAATAGAACAAAGTTGCTAGACCCATTCCCTGCCCACAAAGAGTTCACAATCTAGAGGGTGAAGAGAGAAATTGGGAATACATCTAAACTCACAATTTTGACTGTGAAGGGCTGATTATCCTGTTTGTGGATTATCCCACCATCTCAACTGCTTTGTTTCACCTTGTGAGTAACAATGATTTCATTATTTTTCGGCTCCTCATCAGAGGTTGGCCGGGGAAGAGAAAGAACTTCAGATCTGGCAGTGGGGCTTCAAGTAAAGGTTTGATAATGTGGGTGAGGAGCTACCACTTGACTAAAATTAGGTTTTTGTATTGTCTGTGGATTTATTTTCATCCAAACTACTCTTTGCTTCCAAAATACAGTTATGTGAGAATAGTCTCTAACGTCCCATTAATCTCAAGCCCCCTCCATTAATGTTACTTAGGGAAAAACCAGAACTCCATGTTAGAGAGAGAATAAATCTCCCAGATGAGTGAGTCAGATTTGTGTGGTTCAGAAAGATTTCTGACCTCATGTTGCTGGGGTTCAGGGCCGCAGACCGTGCTAAGGGGCTGCTACCCTTTGGGCTCAAATTGCAAGAAGATCGGGTGGCAAGTGCTAACTTTGCACCCCTTCAACCTAAGGATCACCACTGTAATTGAGCAGGTTTTAAAAACATGACAGTGAGGCTCGAAATCTTGTAGGTGGAGCTTTCGGAGTCCAAATACTATATACAACTTCACAATTAAGCCAGTTGCAACAAAAGCCTATAGCACGGCAGTTTCCGGCCCGGCAAGGGCAGGAAAAGCCTTCCATATGGGAGGAATATTTTTAGACCAGTAGGCCCCAACAATGGCCAAATAAATACACAATTTCACTGCCACACAATTTCTAATAAAGTAATTAAGAGCCACAAGAACACGATCAATTTCCGGGGAATCTTGTTTTTGTCGCTTCTTTACCCACGTACACACACACAACTCACCCATACAAGTTGAATAGTACAGCAATCCAGAAATGGTGAGGAGATGAGAAGGAGCGAAGGACCTAGCTGTCATAGTGGGACCGGCGCGCTAAGAACAGACCCTGCAAGACGAGCTGAGGGGGGAGTGATTCGTTGTCTTGTTGAGTGCGGAAAGTTCAGGGGGTGTTATGCTCTCGGGGGTGGGCACAAGCCAATCCAGTCTTAAATATCACTCCCGCAACAGGTAGCGCTGGGCCACAGGATTGTCCGGGGCTCCTCCAAGCAGGAACTGGCAAGCAGCCTGTCTTTACTGAAAGCAAAACACTGTAAGCGTTACGGTAGGGGAAGCAGCCTAAGGGGAGGGAACTCTAACTTTCTGCATTGATAAGGCAGTCATCATCATCATCATCATCAATCGTATTTATTGAGCGCTTACTATGTGCAGAGCACTGTACTAAGCGCTTGGGAAGTACAAATTGGCAACATACAGAGACAGTCCCTACCCAACAGTGGGCTCACAGTCTAAAAGGGGGAGACAGAGAACAAAACCAAACATACTAACAAAATAAAATAAATAGAATAGATATGTACAAATAAAATAAATAAATAAATAATAGAGTCATTTCTTCATAGTAGTAGTAGTAGTAGTATTAATATCTGAGCGTACATTGGCTACAAGACACTGTCCAAAACAAAGAAGTGACCCATTCCCTGCCATCAAACAGCTTATGCTCTAATAGGGGAAGGCAGACGGAAAACTATTCACAGGGTAATCCACCCTATCACCTCAAATGTAGATTTTATTCTAAACTAAATTATTAACCAGGGGTTGGATTTGAGGCATCCTGGAAAACGGATGAAAACATTTTCAGATCTGCAGAAATATTCACTGGCTCGCAAAATTTTCTACAATTTAGGAGGACGACAAGTAGGCGAGCTAGAAAAGAGGAAAGTCAAGTTCTTTTACCAAGGAATGGCCCTAACACACAGGCCCACGTGCATATTTTGAAGATACTTTTTTCAGTCGACAATTCAATCTTCGTGCCAAAGCTACACCAGGGAAACGTAGGGTTAAGCACCAATTCAATTTTAGTGGGAACCGCATTTGGAAGACAGTTTTGAAGGCATGTACTGCTAGCCCATCCAGTTTTTTGATGGCATTTATTAAGCGCTTACTATGTGTAAAGCGCTGTTCTAAGTGCTAGGGAGGTTACAAGGTGATCAGGTTGTCCCACGGGGTGGCTCACAGTCTTAATCCCCATTTTACAGATGAGGTAACTGAGGCCCAGAGAAGTGAAGCGACTTGGTCAAAGTCACATAGCTGACAATTGGTGGAGCCGGGATTTGAACCCCTGCCCTCTGACTCCAAAGCCCGGGCTCTTTCCACTGAGCCACGCTGCTTCTCATCAGTTGACAGCCTGCATCAAGGTTTCCCACCTCACAGTCTTTTGCCCTAGTCCTGCTGCCCTCCCACAGATTCTAGACTGTGAGCCCGTTGTTGGGTAGGGACCGTCTCTATATGTTGCCGATTTGTACTTCCCAAGCGCTTAGTACAGTGCTCCGCACACAGTAAGCACTCAATAAATACGATTAAATGAATGAATTTAGGAAACTGTCCAGAGTCCAGGCTGGCTGGAAGCTCAGGGAGAGGGGGAGCACCAGAAACTCCAGCCAGTAGCTGCTCCTTCAGGCAGTCACAGGGGCTAATCAATCAATCAATCGTATTTATTGAGCGCTTACTATGTGCAGAGCACTGTACTAAGCGCTTGGGAAGTACAAATTGGCAACAATTAATGATGAGATTCTCATGGGGGGGGGGGGGAAAAAACCCTCTTTCTGCCAGGACTCACACTACTACTTTTCATTCCTGCCGAATTTAGACAAAAAAATTCCAGTTCCAAACCCTCCTATACTGAGCGAGCTAATAAGGCCGGTATCACTTGCATCATTAAAATCATCAATGGTTGCCATTGATGATGATGATGATAATGGCATTTATTAAGCGCTTACTATGTGCAAAGCACTGTTCTAAGCGCTGGGGAGGTTACAGGGTGATCATGTTGTCCCACGTGGGGCTCACAGTCTTTAATCCCCATTTTAGAGATGAGGGAACTGAGGCACCGAGAAGTTTGCCCAAAGTCACACAGCTGACAATTGGCAGAGCCGGGATTCGAACCCATGACCTCTGACTCCAAAGCCCGGGCTCTTTCCACTGAGCTACGCTGCTTCTCGAATGGTTGCCATTATGTTGGTCCCACACAAACTTAGCCAGGGTGTCAGCCAAGTCTTAAACAGATGGTGACTTTATTCTCATCAAGAAGGGGTGGTGAAGTGGTAGCCAAATTTTATTTACTTAGCTGAGGTCAAATGGATTTTCAATTAATGTAACTGAAGCTCTTTTCATTTAGTTGAAAACCCTCAGGTCAAATGCTGCCACAAGGCAGTCAAGAGCTATTCCCAGGAGCGTCTGGGGCCCAATTTGCCTCTGTCGACTTAATAATGCCTTGCACAAGAAGCTAAAAGCATTAGTATTTATGACATCCTCTTTGATGATACCCAGTATGTACTGAGAACAATTAAGCAAAATTAAATCAACTATCCAATAAATGCAGGGGAGAGAGGCTGTCAAACCGTAAATGGAGACATTAAAAATATTCCCACATGAAAATTAATACAGCAAAGATGCAATTCGAGCCGTATTGATAAGCACACAATTCTGGCCAAGCGGGACACTCTGTGTCCCAATGGGAACATGACTGACAGGGATGGAAGAGTGCAAGAGATGCTACACACACCAATCTCACTACGGTCATTCATTCATTCAATCATATTTATTGAGCACTTACTGTGTGCAGAGCACTGTACTAAGCGCTTAGGAAGTACAAGTTGGCAACATATAGAGACGGTCCCTACCCAACAACGGGCTCAGAGTCTAGAAGGGGGAGACAGACGACAGAACGAAACATGTGGACAGGTGTCAAGTCGTCAGAACAAATAGAAATAAAGCTAGATGCACATCATTAACAAAATAAATGGAATAGTAAATATGTACAAGTAAAATAGGGTAAAAAACTGTACAAACATATATACAAATGCTGTCGGGAGGGGAAGGAGGTAGGGCTGGGGGGGTGGGGAGGAGGAGAGGAAAAAGGGGGCTCAGTCTGGGAAGGCCTCTAAAATATGGAACGCTTCACGAATTTGCGTGCCATCCTTGCGCTGTCAATTCCTTCACGCAGGTCCTGAGGCTCAGGCTTACTGACTGTTCATATCATGACATATAATAATAATAATAATAATGATGATGGCACTTATTAAGCGCTTACTATGTGCAAAGCACTGTTCTAAGCGCTGGGGAGGTTACAAGGTGATCAGGTTGTCACACGTGGGGCTCACAGTCTCAATCCCCATTTTACAGATGAGGCAACTGAGGCCCAGAGAAGTGAAGTGACTTGCCCAAAGTCACACAGCTGACAGTTGGTGGAGTCGGGGTTTGAACCCATGACCTCTGACTCTAAAGCCCGGGCTCTTCTCCACTGAGCCACGCTGCTTCTCTGACATACGAGCAAGGTCAATCTTTGTTCCAAGTCAGAGAACGTTATATGAAGATTATATTCCATAACTGCATTTGCTTTTGGCATGAAGTAAACCAGATAGAAAATCTGAGGCTGGGAGGGAGCCGCAGAGGAAAACAGAAGGCATCACTCTGATACTGTTCACTCTGTGGCTGCCACAAAGAAAGCATCTTTCAAAAAAAATAAAGATTCTGTGCTTGGCTTTGCTAATCTAATAAGAATCTGTCACAGCAGCCCATACACTGACAAAACTTCCTTGAGAAAAAAAAAATCATCACTATTCTCAAATAGTGCTTGAAAATAATAATAATAATAATAATAATAATGGCATTTGTTAAGCGCTTACTATGTGCAAAGCACTGTTCTAAGCGTTGGGGGGGACACAATGTGATCAAGTTGTCCCACGTAGGGCTCACAGTCTTAATCCCCATTTTTACAGATGAGGGAACTGAGGCGCAGAGAAGTGATGTGACTTGCCCAAGGTCACACAGCAGACTTGTGGTGGAGCTGGGATTCGAACCCATGACGTCTGACTCCAAAGCCCGTGCTCTTTCCACTGAGCCACGCTGCTTCTCTAAAGCACCCACATGCATATGCTTTTGCTCTTGGTGCTGTTTTCGCAGGAGAAAAGAAATTGGCTTTGCCCTCAAAAAGTTTATAATCCCTAACCACCACCATCATCAGAAAAAGTCAGAAGCAGCGTGGCTCAGCGGAAAGAGCCCGGGCTTTGGAGTCAAGGGTCATGGGTTCAAATCCCGCCTCCGCCAACTGTCAGCTCATCATCAATCGTATTTATTGAGCGCTTACTGTGTGCAGAGCACTGTACTAAGCGCTTGGGAAGTACAAGTTGGCAACATATAGAGACAGTCCCTACCCAACAGTGGGCTCTGTGTGACTTTGGGCAAGTCATTTCACTGGGCCTCAATTACCTCATCTGTAAAATGGGGTTAAGACTGTGAGCCCCCCGTGGGACAACTGATCACCTTGTAACCTCCCAAGTGCTTACAACAGTGCTTGCACATAGTAAGCGCTTAATAAATGCCATCATTAGTTAGTATGTTAGTATGTTTGGTTTTGTCTCCCCATTTTAGACTGTGAGCCCACTGTTGGGTAGGGACTGTCTATATGTGTTGCCAATTTGTACTTCCCAAGTGCTTAGTCCAGTGCTCTGCACACAGTAAGCACTCAATAAATACGATTGATGACGATGATCATTATTATTATCCCTTAATTTAAGAGGCTTTATCTTCTACCCCATTGTCATTCCCCACAGTTACAGTCAGAAATGTGGCCCAAGAGATATTACAACTTCAGAAATCAGGCTCAGGAATGAAGAATTATGTGCACTCTGTCCCGAGGCTCGGGTATTATCAGGAAGGGACAAAATGTATCCCTCCGACATCACCTGGGCTACCAAATGATTTCTTCTGGCCCATGAGGCAGGTCCAACCTGGCTTCAAACTGCTTACTATCCACGCACAGCAGTTCCCGCCTGCCAGCTGCAGATGAGACTCGCAACCTCCGGGCCCATCGTCATCAATCGTATTTATCGAGCGCTTACTATGTGCAGAGCACTGCACTAAGCGCTTGGGAAGTACAAATTGGCAACATATAGAGACAGTCCCTACCCAACAGTGGGCCCAGTGAGACACCGAGAACAGCACCGTGGCAGGGTTCCCGTGCGAAACGGGCCCGGCTCAGAGCCCCGTAGGAGCCAGCGTGCGCAGAACTGGCCACATTTCCATTGCTCAAGTCTCCTTCCCTCATCATCATCATTATCAATCGTATTTATTGAGCGCTTACTATGTGCAGAGCGCTGTACTAAGCGCTTGGGAAGTACAAATTGGCAACACATAGAGACAGTCCCTGCCCAACAGTGGGCTCACGGTCTAAAAGGGGGAGACAGAGAACGAGCTCACCAGCCCCTTCGCAGTCAGCCAGCCCCCAAACAGCTACAAAAACGGGTAAGTGGTCCATGACCCCAAATAAATGTCCATCCCAGTGTACATATGGCTCTTGCTCTGAGGGACATTTGCTAAGAAAGGAGAATCACCACCTCAAGCCCTTTCAATCTGGGAAGGCTTCCTGGAAGAAGACAGAGATTGCCTTATAGCAATCTCTATTATTGGAGAAGCGTAGTGGCTCAGTGGAAAAAGGATGGGCTTTGGAGTCAGAGGTTGTGGGTTCAAATCCCAGCTCTGCCACTTGTCAGCTGTGTGACTTTGGGCAAGTCACTTCTCTCTCTCACTCCACTTCAATCCATACTTCATGCTGCTGCCCGGATTATCTTTGTCCAGAAACGCTCTGGACATATCACTCCCCTCCTCAAAAACTTCCAATGGCTCTCGCCTGTCCCGCCATCGACCCCCGGCCCACGTCATCCCCCGGGCCTGGAATGCCCTCCCTCTGCCCATCCGCCAAGCTAGCTCTCTTCCTCCCTTCAAGGCCCTGCTGAGAGCTCACCTCCTCCAGGAGGCCTTCCCAGACTGAGCCCCTTCTTTCCTCTCCCCCTCGTCCCCCTCTCCATCCCCCCGTCTTACCTCCTTCCCTTCCCCACAGCACCTGTATATATGTAGATATGGTTGTACATATTTATTACTCTGTTTATTTATTTATTTATTTATTTTACTTGTACATTTCTATCCTACTTATTTTATTTTGTTGGTATGTTTGGTTCTGTTCTCTGTCTCCCCCTTTTAGACTGTGAGCCCACTGTTGGGTAGGGACTGTCTCTATGTGATGCCAATTTGTACTTCCCAAGCGCTTAGTACAGTGCTCTGCACATAGCAAGCGCTCAATAAATACGATTGATTGATTGATTGCGCCTCAGTTACCTCATCTGTAAAATGGGGATGAGGACTGTGAGCCCCATGAGGGACAACCTGATCACTTTGTAACCTCCCCAGCGCTTAGAACAGTGCTTTGCACATAGTAAGCGCTTAACAAATGCCATCATTATTATTGCAGCAAGCCTCGCCTGCCTACCATGTAATAAGCACACAGTCTCACTGGCCTCCCATTCACCACGAGTGTGTCCTTAGAAATGTGATTCATTCAAGTTTCCAGGGACTCTCCAACAGCCAGGCAACAGGTGTCATGTTTACAGGATTTCGTTTCAATCGCAGCACCGGGATTCATCAGCTAAGCCAGAAAACCGCTCCTGGGATATCATTATCCTGGGACACATTCCAGGAGCTGTCTGTCCTTGCTAAAGGCCAAAGTCCAAAATAAAAACTCAATTTCCCAGCTCTCGCTTCTTCTGTCAGTTTCAAGAAGGCTGCTTTACTAGCTCAGGTTGGCTTGGTTTTATCCCAACAGAAGCAGAAGGATTTTACGTGTTTTGAGGAGCAGCGTGGCCTGATGGAAAGAGCGCACGACTCAAGGGGTGGGGTGTCAGAGATCCGGGTTCGAATCCCAGCTCCACCGCTTGCCTGCTGTGTGACCCTGGACAAGTCACTTAACTTCTCTGTGCTTCAGTTCCCTCCTATGTAAGATGAGGACTAAATACCTGTTCTCCCTCCTGTTTAGACTGTGGGAGCAGGGACTGTGTCTGCCTTAATTAACTCAATCAATCAATCAATCGTATTTATTGAGCGCTTACTATGTGCAGAGCACTGTACTAAGCGCTTGGGAAGTACAAATTGGCAACACATAGAGACAGTCCCTACCCAACTGCATTCATGTTGATGAGCCACTCCTCCTGGTTATGCTGTGGGATTATTGGCCTTGCTGTGCTCATTTATCAAAAGACGAGAACCTGAGGCTCAGAGAGGTTAAGTAATGCACTCAAATCAATCAATCAATCGTATTTATTGAGCGCTTACTGTGTGCAGAGCACTGTACTAAGCGCTTGGGAAGTACAAGTTGGCAACACATAGAGACAGTCCCTACCCAACAGTGGGCTCACAGTCTAAAAGGAACAGTCTAAAAGGACATCAAGCAAGTTAGTTTTTTATTTTATTTCAGGACACTTGTGAAGCACTTACTATGTGCTAGGCACTGTAGTAAGGACTGGGGAACGTACAAGCAGCATGGCATAGTGGATAGAGCACGCGACTGGGAGTCAGAAAGTCATGGGTTCTAATCCTGCCTCTGCCACTTGTCAGCTGTGTGACCTTGGGCAAGTCACTTCACTTCTCTGTGCCTCAGTTCCCTCCTCTGTAAAATGGGGATGAAGACCGGGAGCCCCGCGTGGGACAACCTGATTACCTTGTATCTACCCCAGCGCTTAGAACAGTGCGTGGCACATAGTAAGCGCTTAACAAATACCAACATTATTATTATTATTATTATTCTCTGAGCCTCAGTTAACTCATCTGTAAAACGGGGATTGAGACTGTGAACCCCATGTGTTGTCCAACCCGACTGTGTGTCCAAAACGATTTTGCTTGTATCCAACCCAGCGCTTAGTACAGTGCCTGGTGCTTAATAATAATAATAATAATCATGGCATTTGTTAAGCGCTTACTACGTGCAAAGCACTGTTCTAAGCGCTGGGGGGATACAATGTGATCAAGTTGCCCCACGTAGGGCTCCCAGTCTTAATCCCCATTTTTAGAGATGGGGTAACTGAGGCTCAGAGAAGTTAAGTGACTTGCCTAAGGTCACACAGCAGACTTGTGGTGGAGCCAGAATTCGAACCCATGACCTCCGACTCCAAAGCCCGGGCTTTTTCCACTGAGCCATGCTGTTTAACAAATACCATAATTATTAGTACAAGATAATTAGGTTGGACAAAGTCCCTGTCCCACATAGCTCATTGTGGGCAGGGAATTGTCTACCAACTCTGCTATACCGTATCAATCAATCAATCGTATTTATTGAGTGTTTACCGTGTGCAGAGCACTGACCTTAGGGCTTGGGAGACTACAATATAACAGAGTCGACAGACATTCCCTGCCCACAACAAGCTTAAAGTCTAGACGGGAAAACAGAAATTAATATATAAATATGGATATGTACAAAAGTGCTGTGGGGCTGAGGGAGGGGTGAATAAAGCGCGCAAATACAAATGCAAGGGCAACACAAAAGGGAGAAGAAATGAGGACCTGGTTGGGGAAAGGCCTCTTGGAGGAGATGATGATGATAATGATGATGATGGCATTTATTAAGCGCTTACTATGTGCAAAGCACTGTTCTAAGCGCTGGGGAGTTTACAAGGTGATCAGGTTGCCCCCCCGGGGCTCACAGGCTTAATCCCCATTTGACAGATGAGGGAACTGAGGCCCAGAGAAGTGAAGCGACTTGCCCAAAGTCACCCAGCTGACAAGTGGCGGAGCCGGAATTTGAACCCATGACCTCTGACTCCAAAGCCCAGGCCCTTTCCGCTGAGCCACGGTGATGGCTTTGAAAGTGGGAAGAGTGATCTTATGTCACCCAAACACTTAGTACAGTGCTCTGCACAAAGTAAGTGCTCAATAAACATCGTTGATTGTGCCCATTTTTTCCTGCAATCGCTTCTAACCCTTCAGGACAGGGAAGGACTATAAATGGTAGGGGTAGCATGAACAGCATTAAATGGGGATTAAATCCTACACCCCCCTACTTAGATTGTGGGCCCCATATGGGTCAGGAACTGTGTCCAACCTGATTATCTTGTATCTAATACCCTAGCACGTAGTACAGTGCTTAGCTCACAGTAAGCACTTAGAGCATAGGCTTGCGACTCAGAAGGGCCTGGGTTCTATCCTGGCTCTGCCACTTGCTGCTGTGTGACTTTAGGCAAGTCACTTCACTCTTCTGTGCCTCAGTTACCTCATCTGTAAAACGGGGATTAAGACAGACAGCCCTGTGTGGGACAAGGACTGCGTCCAACCTGATTACCTCCTATGTACCGCAGAGCTTAGAACAGTGCTTGGCTCATAGTAAGTGCTGAACAAATACCATAAAAATAACAATAACAACAACAGCAACAGGGTTAAGGACTGTGTTCTCTGTCCCCAAGGGTGTGTACCTGTGGCAAATCCTCCCCTTGCCAGATGCTCAGCAGAGTTCTGAGAAGTGAAGTAGTCTCTTTTACCCACTGAAACCCAAAGTGCATTTGAGAGTTGTGTCTAAACTCACCAATAGAAATGCCGCTCTCACCTTTTACAGCCCCATTCCCCTGGAAAAAATCTTGGACTAAAGAGGAGGAATCCAGAAAACCGACAATTTTAAACCCTGGAAAATTCACATTTGTGGGGCTCAAAACAAATATGACTATACTGTACGGGTGGGGAAAAACAAAGAGGGCTTTTTTGCAAGGGGAGGAGTGGTTTTCTAACTCCCTCCCTCTTTCAGCATTTACCTTGAACGTGTACATCTGATATTCACCAAGGCTACAGGTGACTCACAAGGGCTGTTCCGCAGATTAGCATGAGAAGACGCTTACTTGTTTACGGTGTAATTAGAAACCAAAAGGATATTTCACCTGATTCTCTTCTCTGCTCCCACCCTTTCTCTTGTGGCCCAGGCGGTGCAGCTGTCTTCTTGACTTCTCTTCACATCAGACTCACTGGCTTCCCCCAGTTCTCACCGACAGGCTCTGACAAGCCTGGGCTCCTTGTCACTGATACTTCATCACAGGTGCTTTTCCAACTTGGCTGTTAATCTAGACTAATAATAAACAAGCCAAGCACCCTGAAAGGGTGATCTCTTTGCTTTCAAAAAATTCTGGCTTCTTTCCCTTGCCTTGCAAGGTTAAACCTTTGTCTTTTTTTTTTTTTGAATGGGATAAAGTCTGATGCTTGGGGCATGCTTATATTGATCTCTTTTCTTCAAGGGCATTCGGCTTACATTGCCAACTGTTCTTGCATTCATGTTGATTAATCATTTCTCCTGGCCATCTTGTGCGATGAATGGCCTTGCCATGCTCATTTATCAAAAGACAAGAACCTGAGGCTCAGAGAGGTTAAGTAATGCACTTGAAAACATCAAGCACGTCAGTGACAGAGCTAGCAAAACTCGGCCTTTGAAATGGAGTCATTCTATGTTTTTGACTTGTATATGTATTTGTATATGTATATGTTTGTACATATTTATTACTCTATTCATTTATTTATTTTATTTGTACATATCTATTCTATTTATTTTATTTTGTTAGTATGTTTGGTTTTGTTCTCTGTCTCCCCCTTTTAGACTGTGAGCCCACTGTTGGGTAGGGACTGTCTCTATATGTTGCCAATTTGTACTTCCCAAGTGCTTAGTACAGTGCTCTGCACATAGTAAGCGCTCAATAAATACGATTGATGATGATGATGACAAACAAATCCTGCCTACAAAGCAAGACTTGAATAAGAGGACTGTTTTTTCCACATGTTACTTCTGGTAACTGGCCCAGCTGCTTGGGGTAAAGACACAGATTACTATTCATTCATTCATTCAATTGTATTTATTGAGCGCTAACTGTGTGCACAGCACTGTACTAAGCGCTTGGGAAGTACAAGTCGACAACATATAGAGATGGTCCCTACCCAACAACGGGCTCTCAGTCTACAAGGGGGGAGACAGCCAACAAAACAAAACAAGTAGACAGGCATCGATAGCATCCAAATAAATAAAATTATAGATGTATACACATCTTTCCACTAGGACAAGCTGTTTCTCGATTGATTGATTCACTGAAAAGTCCCCAACCAAGATGGTTTGCATTGCAGGTGGCTCATCTCACTTGCTAATGAGCCTCAAGGAGAGAGTGGAACAGCAGTTGCCAAATGTAAGCAATGCAAAAATATTTAAAAAGATGCCATTCCTACCCCATTCAACTGTCTCAACTGCAGGCAATTGACCAGAGGGAGCATTAGGAGAGTTCAGGTGGACCAAAGAACTCATCACTCCTTGACCCTGAATATCGCCTTAATCCTCTGAATAAAGAGGCAGTGGTCAGAGAATAAATAACCAATTCATTTTCAGATGAATTAACAGAGATAAAGGTATATTGCCTTGATGTCATCTTTGACTCCTCTTGGTCTGTTAACCCACATCCAGTAAATGGTATTTATTGAGGGCTTACTTTGTGCAGAGCACTATACTAAGCACTTGGGAAAGAACAATACAGTTTAGCTGGTATACCCGTTCCTAGTCCGTCCGCTCTGTACATCCTGCTGGTTCTTCTTCAGAGTTTTCTGGGTCCTCCCCTTCTTTCTCTCCACTTCTTTAACTACTACTCTGGTCTAATCCCTATCTGTAACGTCCTCCTAATTGGTCTCCCTGCTTCCCGCCTCTACTCTCTTCAGTTTCTTAATAGTGACTGCATGCATCACATCTCAAACACTCTCCTCCTTGCAAACTTTCATTGACCCTACAGCCTCACATTAAGCAAAGGCTCCTGAACATTGGCCTCAAAGGTCTCCTGTGAGCCCACTGTTGGGTAGGGACTGTCTCTATATGTTGCCATCTTGTCCTTCCCAAGCGCTTAGTCCAGTGCTCTGCACACAGTAAGTGCTCAATAAATACAATTGACTGATTGATTGCATTAATTGCACCCCCTTGTCTAAGATTCCCGCTCCTCCCAAACAAATCTCCTAACCCTCTCTTGCTCTTGATATTCCCACCTTCAACTCCTTCCCTCCACCTAGAATGCCCTCCTCCCCGGGGGTGCCCACCTTTTCATTTTGAGCTTGGGGGCAGACTTGGTGAGGGAGCTTGGAGAGAGTAGGGGCAGAAGAAGCAGAGGGGAAAAGAGGAGGAAAAGGAAGAGAGAAGGGAGAGAGCAGAAGGAAGAGAAGGAACAAAGGAGTGAGAAAGAGAGGGAAGAAGTCAAAGGAGGAGCCCCACCTTCTCCATGGCCTCACCTCCGCTTCTCACCAGACCCTGGGGGGGAAGAAGCACCCAGCTTTCTTTGTCCCCACTCATTGCCTCTTCTCTACAGAACCACATCAGTCCCACTGATGTCGTTCCAGATTTGCAACCTTCACGTAGACTCAACATACGGGGCAGGAACCCCAGTGGGTTCAGTGCCCGCTTTTGCTGCAAAGGTCGGAGCCCCCGGCACCTGCAAGTTCTTCAGCCCCAACTAGCAGAGGTTAGGATCCACCATCTTGCCTCCCCATAGCATAGGAGCACCTTGGCTCCTCCCTCAGCTTCACCAAACCACATCCTTTCAATCAATCAATGATATTCATTAAGCGCTTACTACGTGCAGAGCGCTCTACAAAGTGCTTGGGAGAGTACAACAGAATTAGCAGACGTGCTTCCTTTTAGACTGGCCTCCTTTTAGACTGTGAGCCCACTGTTGGGTAGGGACTGTCTCTATATGTTGCCAATTTGTACTTCCCAAGCGCTTAGTACAGTGCTCTGCACATAGTAAGCGCTCAATTAATACGATTGATTGATTGATTGATTGATTCCTGCCCCTAACAAGCTTACAGACCACCCCCATGTCTTTCTTTTTCATGAGGAATCCCCAGGCTAATCCTCCCATCTTCCTGTTCCTACCTGCTCATCCACCACTTTACAGAACTTATCTTTTTTATTCTTTTGTTTCCTATTTTTAATTTATTTATATGTTCTTTTAACTTTTTTTTATTAGTCCCCTTTACATTGGATGTCTCAAAGACAGGGACCAGGTCTTCTATTTCACCTGTGTCTCCTCAACCATGTAATCTCCGCTCAGTGCCCTCAGTAATACTGTTGATTACGATGAGCTTTCAGGTATCAAATTTGACTTCAATTTGGGTGGAGGACAATGAAAAATCAGCTTAGTGGGGTTTTGATAGTTTTTGGGCCTGCATGATCGCTTCCCTTTCTAGACTGTGAGCCCGCTATTGGGTAGGGACCGTCTCTATATGTTACCAACTTGTACTTCCCAAGCGCTTAGTACAGTGCTCTGCACACAGTAAGCGCTCAATAAATACAGTTGAATAAATGAATGAATGAATGAACCCTCCTGCAGGGGCATTCTTTCTTTATATCATCATCATCATCAATCGTATTTATTGAGCGCTTACTATGTGCAGAGCACTGTACTAAGCGCTTGGGAAGTACAAGTTGCTTCCCATAATTCCAACCTCATCTTAAATTAAATTTCTCTAAGTTTACCCTAAAGAAATTTCAGAAGGAAAGAAAAGAAAAGCAGTCCTTATGCCTTTAGTGTTTACCATTCTTAGATGTCTTTGTTAGGAAAACTGGAATGGGACTGGTGGATTCTGGCAGTAATTCCTCACACCCTGGTTTTAACCACCAATAAAAGATTAGTTACCTCCTTGGGACTACAGAATGTGGGTATAAATCTCATTAAAGCACTTGCTGGGAAGAACCAAAGTGTTCCACCAAAAAATGGGGATTGCAGTGAGGAGTGGGGGTACTTCGATACATGTACAAAATACATGCAAGAAAATCCTAACGTTAGTTGCTTTTATGGAAAATTTAATGAAGAACTGATTAATTCATTTCATCTAGTCCAGCATTTCAAGCAGACAACTCGGTCCTGTTTTCTCTAAATTCAAAGTGGCTGCAGGGTGATTAAGCTTGAAGGGAAGTCATTTTATCTTATCTAAAAGAAGGCATCAGTCTTAAGATTTTAGATTTTAAAATTCTCATTTGTTCAAATGATAAAGGGGAGACAGGAGATAAGGAGATAATGCCATTACTAGGCCCACAGGAAAAAATGAAACCGCCCCTCTGTCAGTTTCTGAATTTGCTTTTAACCTAATTATGTGGAGAGCTAAAGTCTCTAAGTGCCGTTCGATTGTTGTCTGACGGGAAGGCATGTACAGGGAATGAAAATAGAAAGGCCAATATTCAGAGTGGTTCAGGAGAACTGTTCATTGTACAGTTCCCAGTAAATTGAGAAGCAGCGTGGCTCAGTGGAGAACAGCCTGGGCTTTGGAGTCAGAGGTCATGGGTTCAAATCCTGGCTCTGCCAAATGTCAGCTGTGTGACTTTGGGCAAGTCACTTAACTTCTCTGGGCCTCAGTTCCCTCACCTGTAAAATGGGGATGAAGACTGTGAGCCCCCTGTGGGACAACCTGATCACCTTGTAACCTCCCCAGCGCTTAGAACAGTGCTTTGCACATAGTAAGCGCTTAATAAATGCCATTATTATTATTATTATTATTATTATCAAATTAACAAAAAATGCTTGTCTACATTTCCCCAGGGAGTTACATTTTCATCTCACATATGGGGGTTTCTTAACAACAATAATGATAATAATAATCATAACTGTGATATTTGTTATGTGCTTACTATGTGCCAGACATTGTACTAAGCACTGGGGTGGATACACGCAAATCGGGTTGGACACAGTCCCTGTCCCACGTGGAGCTCACGGTTTCGATCCCCATTTTACAGATGAGGTAACAGAGGCGCAGAGAAGTGAAGTGACTTACCCTAGGCCACACAGCAGACATGTGGTAGAGTTGGGATTAGAACCCATGACCTTCGGATTCCCAGGCCCGTGCTCTAACCACTACACCATGCTGCTTCTCCATGCCATCTTCTGAGATTTCAGTGATAAAGCACTTTGTTTAGTGGACTTCAATGCTATGGGGACAACTTTCCTCCCAGAACCACGCATGCTCCTTCCTCAGTAAATAAATAATATCACCCAGTTTGGTTTCTTGATCTCCTGAAGGAGACTGACACATAGGGTTTTGCAAAGCAGCTAACTCCCTATACCCCTGGGGAATCAGTCTGCATTCCTAGAGAGTGGCCCAGGGCACCAGTTTTTTAGCCAATAATAATAATTGCGGTATTTGTTAAACACTTACTATGTGCCAAACATTGTGCTAAGCACTAGGGTAGATAGGAAATAATCCAACCCCTGGGCTTATGGTCTAAAGGTTTGGAGGGAAGAGGAAGGGTGTGGATGTAATGGCCCCAGCTATAGCCTAAACTATGTTCTTTTTGCAAAAGATGAAGAGACTAGAAGCTGGTTGGTTTGGTACGCTTCTGTCAATTGCATTCTATGTCTTTAACACAAGAAAAACGGAGGCCTGGTGGTCTCTCTGGACCATAAGTCTACTCCAGTCCAGAAAGGTGTCCAGTCCATGGATCTTCACAGTTGAAGCCAAGGTTATATAATTCTTGCACTGGATTCTATGCCACTTCTAAGGTTTCAATGTCTTAAACTGCCCTGGTTTCAACTACCCCTGATGTTTTATTTATTTGGGAAACACTTCTTCACAGGCTCTAAATAGTAATTCACCTCACAGGGTATCACCTAGAGCCTTTTCCTTCGAAACTGGTTCACAGCAGGCCAAGGTCTCAGATCTAATTCAGACACGCAGAGAAGATCTCTGATGGAATCCCTTCAGATGGAAGTTTTGGTCTGGCAGGTGGAAGGAGAATGCAAGACCAGATAAGTTATCAATTTATAGACTTTCTGAATAATGAGAACGATTTGGTTTCCTTCCTCTCCAGGACCAGTTCTTCATAAACCCAGCCAAACGTTGGAAGTTTATTTGAAAATATAGTTTGGTAAACTTCCTCTACGCACCCAGGAAAGTTTTGGACTTTCCATATAACCACGGGCAGAAACCTTTTTAACGTGAGGCCCCTTTCTTTCTGTCACAGTTAGGTTATTTCCAGTAAGTTGTTTCAAAATTTCTTTTCTTCTTAACCTACAGAATACGCCCCTTAAATTTAGCCACTGGGCTCTCCCTCTTTCTCTCACTTCTCTTCCATATCTCTCTTTCCCTCCCTCCCTCCTTCTGCACATAGTAAGCGCTTAATAAATACGATTGATGGTAGAGCAGACAGCAGCAGCAGATTGTTTAGGCACTAAACATGGTAATCTCCCTACCATTTGGTCCTGCCACTGAGTGCTTAGTTTCCTTTGTCGGTTCCCATTTTACAATAATAGCTGAAACCCCTACTACGCTGCTTCAGTGCATCCCTGTGACCCCACTGACACCTTTACCTCTCCCTCTCAGTTTTTTCCTTTGTTCTCCTTGTTCTCTGATACTCTGGGAAACTCTTGCAGTTGCAGAGTTAGCTTTTCCATTCGTGGTTGGATACCCTCCCCTGGTTGTGCCTTTCATTGTCCATCACGCAAATTCGTGGCAAAACAGAGCAAAATCCTAATCTTGGACATCAAAGACCTGGGCTCCGTCACACTGTCCTCCTATAGATAGCTCTCTTGGTTAAGCTTTAGGTCTATTGTGTCTTAGAGGAGAAGCCTGCTTGGGTAGGGACTGTCTCTACATGTTGCCAATTTGTACTTCCCAAGCGCTTAGTACAGTGCTCTGCACATAGTAAGCGCTCAATAAATACGATTGATGATGATAGTCACCTTTCAGGAAACACTCTCCACTGAAGATGGGCTAGAAGGGGATCACTAGGACAGGCAAAATTCTCTCACAGAAGGTTTGGCTACCGGCCATATATATAATGGAGAACACTTTGCGTGGAAGGGTCCAAATCTTTGCAACATCTCTCAGAGATGGATTGGGAAGGATTCCAAATTTCCAGATGAGGAACAAAAGGCCTAGAGGGTGAACAGGGCGGGCCCAACATGCCAGGTGTGGGGGCTGCATCATCCTGGGGAGACTGGGTGCCAAAAAAAAAGGTTTTCCTCTTCAGACCCATAAAGAGGCAAGTCTGCCTCTCCAAAGAGCACAGATTTACAGTCAAGTGGTGGGTGACCTGGCCAAAAAGCAGAGGGATTTTCAAAAGGTTATCTATGGCCACATGACCTCCCCGCACCTCCTGACTCCATCTCACTTCCTCCCCTTCCGCCCCCCGACTCTTTCTGCCATATCACGTACCCTGACACTCGGCAACATTATGCCCCAAGGCATTTCCTCTAGAAATGAACTTTGAGGAGCAGGAAAGCTGACATGGCACTTGGCCAATTTCCAGGAACAGTGTTGGCCTGTATTATGTCGACGGAGCTCTGGGATAGGGCATCTTGGGCATTTTGGTAAACCTGCATGAGAGTTTTGTTCCACAACCGCCACTTGATTTATAGTGCAATATCTTCAACATAATCAAGGAGATCTGGGTCTCAGCTGTTCACCCCACCCTCCTAGTTACCAGCTTTCAAACCTATCTCATTTCTTTTACTTGTGTTGTTTTGCCTTGGAAAGACACGTTTGGGCTAGAATCAAGGTGTCCGCGCACCCACCATTCGTCCAAAGTTTCCAAATACAGCTAGAAATAGGCCAGATGCATTTTTACAGCAATTGGAAAGATGTCAGTACTGAAGAATGGCTCTCTTACTGAATGTGACTCCTTTTTCATTTTAAAAACAGGATATTAACCCGGCCAGTTCCTAGATAGAGGCACCCCTCTAAAGAGGAAATCAAATTAATAAGTTGGAAGAGTTTGATGTTCTCCCCCTCTAGACTGTAAGCTTGTTGTGGGCAGGGAACGTTTCTACCAACTCTGTTGTACTCCCAAGTGGGAAGTACAGTGCTCTGTACATAGTAAGCACTCAGTAAATACCACTGATTGACTGGTTGCATGTCCCAGACCCTTTACCGGTCTGCAAATAACAATAATAATGATGGCATTTATTAAGCGCTTACTATGTGCAAAGCACTGTTCTACGCTCTGGGGAGGTCACAAGGTGATCAGGTTGTCCCACTTGGGGCTCACAGTCTCAATCCCCATTTTACAGAGAAGCAGTGTGGCTCAGTGGAAAGAGCCCGGGCTTTGGAGTCAGAAGTCATGGGTTCAAATCCCGGCTCTGCCAATTGTCAGCTGTGTGACTTTGGACAAGTCACTTCACTTCTCTGGGCCTCAGTGTCCTCATCTGTAAAATGGGGATGAAGACTGTGAGCCCCCCGTGGGACAACCTGATCACCTTGTAACCTCCCCAGCGCTTAGAACAGTGCTTTGCACATAGTAAGCGCTTAATAAATGTCATTATTATTATTATTATTTACAGATGAGGTAACTGAGGCCCAAAGAAGTGACTTGCCCAAAGTCACACAGCTGATAATTGGCAGAGCCGGGATTTGAACCCATGACCTCTGACTCCAAAGCCCGGGCTCTTTCCAGTGAGCCACGCTGCCTCTCTAGAAACACTCTCAAGATCAGGGCTCTAGTATCCCAAATTGCTTTAGTATGGTTTCAGGATTTTATCTTAGCTCCGCTTTGCACAAAGCAAAATGTTACGTAGCTTTTAAAAGGAATCTTTGCCCCGAATCATAAAACAGTACCACTATATCGCTCCATGTTTACGCTGCACTTTCACCCCCAAGGGGCTGGAGCTAATGCCCTAAACCAAAGAACAGCCCAGGCACTGCCCCTCTCTTATGAATGGTGGACAGCTGCAATATTAGTGGTTTTAGGGGTCGGACTGAGGTGGTTGTGGCCTCCCGGCACGTGTGCCTTTGATCCGTCATCATCATCATCATCCACAATGGCATCGCTGACACTTATTGTGTGGAGAGCACTGCCCAGGGTGCGTGGGACCATACCACAGATAGAACATACAACATATGGTCCCTACTAACAAAGAATAGACAATAGCCAACACCTCCACATGGCCTTAGCTACAGCTGGGTGTTTCTTTTTGAGGCCTGGGTTCAGTCAACTTCCCAAGAATAGGTAGTAAAGCCTAGCGTAGCCGGTAGCGGGTTCTCTCCCTTTCACTCTAAACATGAGAGAACGGCAAGATCCCCTGGAGTGCTGGGATCCAGATTGGCCATTTGATGAAACGGTGCTTCCAAGTGGAAAGATCCGGAGAAAACTTCAGGGACCACGGCATCTCTCTGGTTCACCCACTGTTCACTATCCTGTTAGCTGGCAAAACACTGCTGCCTCTTTGTCATTCATTCAATTGTATTTATTGAGCGCTTACTGCGTGCAGAGCACCGTACTAAGCGCTTGGGAAGGACAAATTGGTAACATATAGAGACGGTCCCTACCCAACAACGGGCTCACAGTCTAGACAATCATAAGATTTCATTCTAAAAGAAAGAAAATCAAGTCAAAGCCCTGGGAGATATAAATCACTCCAAGAAACAACAGCACACTATGCAAATATCATTTGCTCACTTCTAGGGCTGTCCTGATATTTCCCCATTTCTTTGAATAGTGAATTGAGATTGGCCCCATTTCTTTGAATAGTGAATTGAGATTGGTTATGGAAACAGAGACAAGATCTTTTTTCTCCATGAACTGACCTACTGAACACTTCAACTCAAAGGTGAAATTCTGTTATGAAAAATGAACAGTCCTTTAACACTGCCACATTGACCTTCTGCCACACTGACCTACCAGAAATATTTTCATTGCAAATATTTCATTACTGTTTAAAAATGCAGCTTAAGCTTCAGTCCTGGATGAATGGATCTTAATCGAAGGATTCTAGAAAAAGGGAGTCAGGAGACTCAGGAGACAGTAACATCTGCCCAACTCTGTGACTAAGGGAAGGGGACATGTCTGCTAATTCTGTGGCATCATACTCTCCCAAGCATTTTGTACAGTGCTCTGCACACAGTAAATAATAAATACCACTGATTGATTATTCCTCTTTTCAATTTCCCTACCTATAAATCTTTCCCTTCCTTCCTTACTAGCACATTGTGAAGACAATCCCCTCTCCATCCCCCCCCCATCTTACCTCCTTCCCTTCCCCACAGCACCTGTATATATGTATATATGTTTGTACATATTTATTACTCTATTTATGTTACTTGTACATATCTATTCTATTTTATTTTGTCAGTATGTTTGGTTTTGTTCTCTGTCTCCCCCTTTTAGACTGTGAGCCCACTGTTGGGTAGGGACTGTCTCTATATGTTGCCAATTTGTACTTCCCAAGCGCTTAGTACAGTGCTCTGCACATAGTAAGCGCTCAATAAATACAATTGATGATGATGATGAGTAATATATACTATATGAGCAAATTTTTTGTAAGGAAAAAAATAATTGTCATAACACAATGGGTTTTAGTTCACCTGCCTTCATCATTTTTTTCCTGTTCAACTATTCCATAAACTGTCACATTTTATCTATTTGGGAACTCTGGCCTGCCCCATTCGATTGTAGGCTCCTCAAAGGCAGGGACCATGTTTTTGATTTAGTCAATCAATCAATCGTATTTATTGAGCGCTTACTGTGTGTAGAGCACTCTACTAAGCGCTTGGGAAGTACAAGTCGGCAACACATAGAGACAGTCCCTACCCAACAGCGGGCTCACAGTCTAGAGTCAACAGCAGCGGCATTTATTTAGGCGCTACCACAACTTTTATTGTTATTAGTATTACCGTGTGCAGAGCCCTGCAGTGTTCCTCTTCATTCGATTCCCTACCGAGCACAGTGACATTCACACAGAAGGGGCTCGATGAATAGCGGGACCGTTGCCGCTAGGTCTGAAAGGAACCTGTGGGAATTTTATTCAAACCCCTGGCTCCAGGAAAGTCTCTCCTATTTCCTTCTTTCTCTTTCTTTCTTTCTTTTTTCCTTTCTCTCTCTCTCCCCTCCGCCCCCCATCTCTCTCTCCATCTCTCTAGATGGTTATCTACCCTGTGCTTTAAAATGCTTTGGGAATGGGCTCCATAATGACCTCTTCCAGCACATGGTGGGCCTGCGAGAGTTGGTGTGACTCCACAAAATGGGCATTTCATCTGATAGAACAGTTTCCTCTCTTGCAGGATTGGGGAGGACCACTGCTGTTTGATTTCCCAAACATTCTAGTTCACTGTCCCCGGGGCGGGAGGTGGGGGGCTACATTTATAAGGGCAGGATGCTGGCCATGGGATGCTGCTGAGGACAGGGTGATGGCCTTTGGAGAACCCAGATGAGTAGCCTTAAATCAACGCAAGGCATTATTTCATTAGCCTGAAGAAATACTGCTAGTTAAATGGGAGGAGAAGGCTGCGTAGCCTAATAGAAGGATATAAAACCATAAGTGATCCGCATCAAAAGCAAAGACATGATTCAAAATCTTAATTCCATGCAGTTCTCTGGCTAGATTCCAGTCCAAAATGGTAAACGGTGCAGACATCACATGCATGCAAAAAGCAAAATGCATAGCTTCTGACATCACTGAAGTAAAATCATTCTTGAGGCAGACAGTGGAAAATTCCACAAAGTTATGACTCAATCATGCCTCCGGTTCTCTTACCTTAATTCGGCAATTTTCCTAATCTACGCCCATTAAATCTTCGGCTCCTTTTTAAAAACCACATTTCATACATCACAGTAATCCCGGCCTAAAGCAGACTGATTCAAATCTGGGTCTTGGGTAAATCCATCACAGAGAGAAAACTGGGTTTCTGATACGAGGAGAATGGAAAATGGCACCTTTGGGGAAAGGCTGATTACTGGGGCAGACTGCCAACTAAGTTTGCCAGGGCTCGAGGCATTTTGTTGAGTGGATACAGATCTCCTAATACATAGCCATTTGAAGGCAATTCATCCAGCAGGAACCTCTCATCCTGCTTTGCATTTAGGGTGGCCAGGGTGGCACTAAAAACAAAAAAAAAGGACTACAAAATGCACACGATGTGTAAACTCCAATACACCGTTTTAAAAGTGATGAACCCATATGGATGCCATTTTGTGAAGCTTTTTTTAAAATGGCATTTATTAAGCGCTTACTATGTGCATAGCACTGTTCTAAGCGCTTCCCTCAATCCCACCCAAATTTGAATCTAGAGTATTTCTCCAGGACAGGCTGCCCTTTTTCCTGCTAAAAGCTCTAAATCCATTCTTCTCCCAGATCCCTCTGAGCACGGCGGCTATTTTTCTAGGCTACAGAACTTGTCGGGAAGAATTGAAGGGAAGGGAGGCTAGGGGCTGAAAAAATAAACATCGGACATAAAGGTGTACAGTGCCAAACCTGTGGACCAGACAGGCTGTCCAGCTGAAAACTGGATTATCTGGAATGAAACAAATGGCCAACCTACTGGCATTCCCATGAATTCCCTTAGGGAGCTCTGTAAAGTAGGTCAGGGAAGATGCGGGACATAATGAACCTAGTGCTCTTAGGAAAGTTGGCTCACTTCATTTTAGGCCTTTGTATCCTGGCAATTTTACAGTAATAATAGTAGCATTTACCGAGGGCTCACTAGGTGCAATGTACTGTAATAAGTGTTTGGGAAGCATAAACAAATAAGTAATACATATCCTGCCACCAGGCAGCTTACATTCTATTGAGGGAGGCAGATTCATTCATTCAATCGTATTTATTGAGCGCTTCCTGTGTGCAGAGCACTGTACTAAGCGCTTGGGAAGTACAAGTTGGCAACATATAGAGACAGTCCCTACCCAACAGTGGGCTCACGGCAGATAATATATTATAGAGATAGGTAGCTGAGCATGGGTATAAGTAAAAAAGTGGTCAAGGTTGTTGATGTGTTCCTATGTTGGGAATTAATGAGCTTTTTGGAAGAGGTGGAATTTCAGCAGGGTTCTGAATATGGGGAGAGCTGTGCTTTGTTTAATTTGGGAAGAGATGGAGTTCCAAGCTGGGGCAACAGCATGAAGAAGGGGACTGAGGTGGTAGGATCCAGAGTGAGCTTCAGCTAGAAGGCTAGCTTGGGAGGAACAAAGGGAGCAGTGGATAAAAGAGTTGCTAGGTAAAACGGAGATCGATGGTAGTCAGCCTTGAAGCCAACCATGCACAATCATCGGGGCACAGGGGAATGAGAGGACTATGGAGGTTTTGAGAAGTGGAGAATTGGGCACTGAGCAATATTTCCAGAAAATGATCTATGGAGCATAGACGGGAGTGGGGAAAAAGCGGGAGACAGAGGAAGGGAGACCGCCAATATGGTGGCTCGATACAGCTGTGGTATGATGCACACTCGGACCAGGACAGTAGCAGTTTGGGTAGAGAGGAGCAGGTAGATCTGGATTGTTGTGGAAGGAAAACAGACAGGGTTTAATGAGAAGTTGAATGCGAGAGGTCAGGAGGAGAAGCGTGGCCCAGTGGACAGAGCACGGGCCTGGGCGTCAGAAGGACCGGGGTTCTAAACCCAGCTCCGCCACTTGCCTGCTGTGTAAGCTTGAGTAATTCACTTAATTTATCTGTGCCTCAGTTACGTCACCTGTAAAATAGGGATTAATAGCATGAGCCCCATATGGGACACGGACTGAATCCAACTCCCCCTCCTCCCCCTCCCCGCCTTACCTCCTTCCCCTCCCCACAGCACCTGTATATATGCATATACATTTGTACATATTTATTACTCTATTTATTTTACTTGTACATATTTGAGCCCACTCTTTTAGACTGTGAGCCCACTGTTGGGTAGGGACTGTCTCTATATGTTGCCAACTTGTACTTCCCAAGCGCTTAGTACAGTGCTGTGCACACAGTAAGCGCTCAATAAATACGATTGATGATGATGATGATGATTTATTCCACTTACTTTATTTGGTTTATATGTTTTGGTTTGTTGTCTGTCTCCCCCTTCTAGGCTGTGAGCCCACTGTTGGGTAGGGACCGTCTCTATATGTTGCCAACTTGTACTTCCCAAGCACTTAGTACAGTGCTCTGCACCCAGTAAGCGCTCAATAAATACGATTGAATGAATGAATGAATGACTCCAACCTGATTAGCCTTTATCTACCCCAGCGCTTAGTACGGTGACTGACACATAGTAGGCACTTAACAAATACCATAAAAAAAGAGTTGTAAAGACAGCAAGGAATCAGAGATGACACCAGATTTATGAGCTTCTGGAATTGAGAAGATGGTGGTGTTATCAATCGAGAAAGGAAAGTCAGTTGGAGAAGGAAGTTTAATGGAGAAAAATAAGTATAATTATGGAACCATGTCCACGGATGGATTTGTCTACACTTACGCCTTGCTCATCAGGAGGAAGTTAATGGCAAGAAGGTTAGAAGTAGAATCTGTGCAAAAATCCTTAATACACCCCTTTGATACCAATGGGCAAGTACAGCAATTGCAAAAATCAACCACAGTGACTGGAACCTCAGGTGCAACGGAAGCTAAGGGACCCTTTCGGTTTATGGAAAACTGGGTGGAAAGCAGAGGGCATGTGATAAAACGGCTCATAATCGGGCAAGACCCTCTCCCTGCTCACCATCCTTCTTTCTAGGCCCCCTTAACGAGGATTAGAACCTGATAACCTGTGAGATCCCCTGTGACTTGATTTCCTGGGAAGTTATCTTTAAATCATCTTTGGTCTTTTCTGTTCCCCCTCAGCCTCCTTGCTCTCCAACCCCTCAGAACCAGCAAATCCAGCACAACTACAATTAGCAAAGCTCCAAAGGCTCTCTGAGGGCAGGGATCTTCCATTTCAGTCAGGAAAGGAGGAAATGAGATCATAGGTATGAAAGCTCTTTGGAGCAAAAGTGCCAGAGAAACAATGTCATCTTCTTGGAAATCCCACTCCAAATCTTGACGTTATGAATGTATATGTGGTGGGGAAGAGAAAATGGCATTCAAAATTTAATTCGCTAACTCGTGCAAGAAAGAGGGGAATGAAAATAGCGATGCTGTATTTCTCCTCAAATACTTTTTGTGACTTGATGCACCCATCCAGGATTCCTAAGGGCGTAACGAAGAACTGAAGCGGACATGAACTGGCCTGTCCCAACCTCACAAAGCAGGTGGGAACACCTCCCAGCATATGAGAGTGTTCCTGGGAGAAGGACTTGGCAGCTATCATTTGGTTCAGCCCTACCCTCAAAGTGGCACATCGCACCCTGGGATGTGTGACCTTAGACAAGTCACTTCACTTCTCTGTGCCTCAGTTACCTCATCTGTAAAATGGGGATTGAGACTGTGAGCCCCACTTGGGACAGAGACTGTGTCCAACCCGATTTGCTTGTATCCACCCCAGAGCTTAGTACAGTGCCTGGCACATAGTAAGCACTTCGCAAATACCATCATCATCATCAAGGGTCCCTGGGCACAGTTTGAGAGGTGGAGGAGGAAGGGAAGATTCTCCTCCCTACCCCTAAACTTCCAGCCCCAATCCTTGGCCCATGGAGAGCACCTTCAGTGATTTAAGCACTGTCATTTGTCCCTGTTCTTCCTCAGGGCCACACTTCGAAGGGCCCGAGTGCTTTCGTATCCTTTAGCTTTTTCATTCTTATCACATCCGCATTTTACAAATGGACAAGGCCCAGGGCGGTTAAGTGACTTCCAAAATTTGCTGACTCCAACCTAAATGTTTCCTCCATGGGTCCAAGCTGCCCACAGATCCTCCTTATACAGGTTCCAAAGGAACCTGATTTGGCATTTAATAATATTAATAATAGTTGTTATTATCACTATGGTAGTTGTTAAGCGCTTACTATGTGCCTAGCACTTGGGCAAATACAAGGTAATCAGGTTGTTGCACTTGGGGCTCACAGTCTCAATCCTCATTTTACAGATGAGGTAACTGAGGCACAGAGAAGTTACGTGACTAGCCCAGGGTCACAGAGCAGACAAGTGGCGGAGCCTGGATTAGAACCCACAACCTCTGACCCCCAAGCCTGTATTCTTGCCACTGGGCCACACTGCTTCTCTTGTAAGAGAATTGTTAAGGTTAACACTGATACACCTCTGACCCCCAAGACAAATTTCCCAGTTTAGAGAGACTATTTATTTTTTTGAAGAAGAAAACACTCATTTTCCTTACCTTTCTACTTCCTTCGCTCTCACTTTCTCTTCCTCTAGAGTTTTTATCTGCTACCCACCCACATGGCCCCAAAGCCTCCTCCTAATTGATGATGGCATTTATTAAGCGCTTACTATGTGCAAAGCACTGTTCTAAGCGCTGGGGGGGATACAAGGTGATCAGGTTGTCCCACGGGGGGCTCACAATCTTAATCCCCATTTTACAGATGAGGTAACTGAGGCACAGAGAAGTTAAGTGACTTGCCCAAAGTCACACAGCCGATAAGTGGCGGAGCCGGGATTCGAACCCATGACCTCTGACTCCCAATCAATCAATCAATCAATCGTATTTATTGAGCGCTTACTATGTGCAGAGCACTGTACTAAGCGCTTGGGAAGTACAAATTGGCAACATATAGAGACAGTCCCTACCCAACAGTGGGCTCACAGTCTAAAAGCCCGTGCTCTTTCCACTGAGCCACACTGCTTCTCCTAATTCTCCTAATTCTTTCTCCTCAACTGTGAATCATTCTCTTTGCTGCTTTCTAAGGTTGGCAGCCCCAGCATGTTGATTATAAGTTTCTTATGAATGAACGAGTCACTAGTTCAGAGCCAACGGAGTTACCCGAGTGAGTGCTGTAGCCTGCCAGCTCTGCATTTCATATCCAGATTGGGGACTGGGAGGGGAGAGAGGAAGGGCGAGAATACACGTCCCAAGTGAAAAGCAGTCGGACGGTATCAGACTCTCCTGACACACCGTCTTGGCTAAGTAGAGGGTCTGGAAAGAAACATCAAAGCAGGAACAGCTCACGAGTCATTTTGTTTGTCTCCCGCTGGCACAGTGAGTGCCCTAACTTTTGGGGACACGGAAGATCGTCCAGGAATTTAAGAATGAGCCACGAGAGTAGAAAGTATCACACCGCCCGAAGCCAAATGGGGAAGGGAAAATCCCCGCCGGGAGGATTCTCAGCTGTGGAGAGCACTCCTTCCTAAAAGACAGAGGGATACCCACCTCCCAGCCCCATACACACAGAACAGAGATCCCACCCTGCCCAATTTGCCCAATTCTGATTCTGCCGGAAAGTTAACCAGTTGCCAACCTCTCCGCCAGCATTTTATCTCCTTCCTAAAGACCAAGACTAAATCACATCCTAATTTAAAGGGGGAAAAGCTGACCTGCTTTAAAGGTAAATAATGTTACTTGCATAAGCTGAGCAATTTTGATTTTTCTTCCTCTTCCCTTCCTAAAGACCAAGACTAAATCACATCCTAATTTAAAGGGGGAAAAGCTGACCTGCTTTAAAGGTAAATAATGTTACTTGCATAAGCTGAGCAATTTTGATTTTTCTTCCTCTTCCCTTTCTATCGTAGAGAGAAAGCACACTTAATGAAACATAAAACCCAATACAGCAGGGAGTTTCCATGCTGTGGATTCATGGACTACTTTGAAAATCATTTGCATATTTGTTTAGTTCCATCCCTGGGGCCGGATGATGTTTACAAGCATTTGGAGTCCAGCAGCACTGGACGAGATCAGGGTTGCATTTAGAGAAAAGGATTTACATTTGGATTATTTTCTTTCTGTCTCTTTCCAATCTTCTCAAACTGTAACCAAAATAAACAGACACATTCTGGGAGCACGCAACTAGGGACTGCAAAAGGGAGAAAAAAAGAGTTTGGGACACAAAATGAATTTCTAAAAGCCAGTTGTTTTGGTGCCAGTTTCTCAAGGGCAGGTCTGAACAAGGAGAGAACAAGTTTCCAAGAAATCGTTGATTGGCAAGCTGGCCAATAACTTCTCCTTTCTAGCTTCCCCCACACAATTGGGAGAATATGGAAAAGCCCGATCACGGCCTAAAGAAAGATCCAACACAAGGAACATGGAGAAACAGATTAAGGTCACGTTCATCATTTACCTGGAGAAACTGGGAAGACGTTGTCGATGGAATTAGTCTGATAGAAAACAAAGCAGAAAAAGAGCTGAAGATAAATTCCCAGTGTGATTAAATTCAAGGCAACCATGCTGGCCGCACTCGGTGAAACTGCCACTTATCGATGCTGGTCTGGATTTGAGGACTTTTCTCTCTCTCCTTTCTCCTCCTGTCCGTGTGGGTGTGCATGTATATATGTGTGTGTGTCTCCTGCTCCCTCAGTGTCTCTCTCTCTCCTTCCCTCCCTCCCTCAATTCTCCACCACCCTCCAATTCTCTCCCTCCCTGTGCCTTTAGGAAGAAAGAATGTCAACCATTTCCCATTACATCTTCTCCTTCCACTAGACAGGATTATATTTAACTCAGGCAGTGGATCATATGCCTACATAATAAGTATTACACATTAAAATCAAGCTGTTGGAATTCTGTTTTGCTCACACAGTAAATTACCGGGAAACAGACAGGTGGTGAAAAAACAGAACTGGAAATCATTCTGTCACTACGAGCAAGCAGCAGGGGGGATCCTTAATTGATTATTCAGGATTAGTTAACTGCTCTGCATTGTCACACATTAGCACAGCATATGAGAAATTGCTTATTCTCCTTAATACTACGGATGTGGGGAAGGGGAGACAATGTTAATTCAGGAGGATGCATAACGGCTTTTACAAATCTGAGAAACCACAATGGTTGAGTCTTGGAATTTAATTTTTTTCCCCCCAAAAAGCTAAAATTGTAAAAATAAAATTTCTTTCTCATGAATATAGTGAGACTTTTCTCAAAATTCTAACTGTATTTTCGTATCCAAGGTCAAATGCATGTAAATGGTGGTCATTCTCACGTGCCATTTACCATTTTTCAAATTGTTAATAACCAAGCATAGGATCATCTGATTTGCATTACATTTAGTTTACAAAAATTTCCCTAGTGAAAATTCCTGCCTCTTTGGATGACTGTATTGGAACAAACTTTTCTTTAAGGAGGGGAACGTTAAAAATATTCTGTACCTAAAGGTTCTTGCATTAATATCCCTATTATAATTTATAGTCCTTCACAATTATTCAGAGCCTCTCGTCTGAAGAAATAATGCGTTCAGGCTGCATATTAAAGCGTTCTTGGTATTTTTCCCTAACCTTAATTCTTTGGCTCTCCAGTACACAAACTGATTTAACAGGGAACTTATATGTAGACTCTGGGGACTGGTACAGGTCTGATCCCAGATCTGCTGCATCACTGTTGGGTCCGCTGTTTAAACTCCTGCTCCTTTGACTCCTTTATCTATAAAAATATGCATTAATCTGCTGCTGGGAAGTAAGGTTAGTGAACCGCCCTGACCTGGTATAGAATAATCAGGCTTAGAAGAGAACTCCTGTAGACAACCTGGCATCCTGCATCCTATTAGTTCTGCACTTATTTCATTCCTGAAAGACAGTTGTCTGCTCCTGTCCTAAAGATGATGATGATGATCCTCATCATCATCCAGAGTATTTACTGAGAACCTATTATGCTCAGAGCACTTCATCAAGCACTAGAGAATATAGAACAGAAATACAAGACTATGTACCTCACCATCAGTATCACACTGTATATTACTTATATTAATTTCTGTCTCCCTCTCATCATCATCAATCGTATTTATTGAGTGCTTACTGTGTGCAGAGCACTGTACTAAGCGCTTGGGAAGTACAAATTGGCAACATATAGAGACAGTCCCTACCCATCAGTGGGCTCACAGTCTAAAAGTCTCTCCAGATGGTAAGCTTGTTGTGGAATGGAGCATGTCCACTAATTCTATTGTAATGAACTCTCCCAAGCATTGCTCTGCATACAGTAAGTGTTCAATAAATACGATTGATTGATTGGTTTATTGAATGCCTACCACATGCAGGGCAGTGAACTAAGCATTTGGGAGAGAACAAAATAGCTAAAAGCCATGAACCCTGTCCTCAAGGAGCAATCTAGCGGGGGAGACAGACACGTAAATTATAGATGGGGAAGTAATAGCACATATAAGATATGTGCATAAGTGCTACAAGGGCTCTGATAACATAAATGCTATTTATAAATAGCATTTATATAAATTATATAAATTTATGAATAGCATTAAATAAATGCTATTTATAAATGTTACTGGATTCCTAGACCTGGACCATGGCTTTAGAACTAGAAACTGAATCTAGTTCACTTACTCTGCAATGTAGCGGCATTCAGAGAAGCTTTCAGAAAAGGGCACAGATCTTAAAAAGTACAATAATTTTCTATCCTTACACGTGACCCCAGAATAACACCCAGCTGCGTAATATGTTAGGACCATTTTCATATTAAAGACACATCTCGAATTGCTTGGGAACTGAGCTTTATGTGGACCTCACCAAAAAGAAGCAGTGAAACCAAATACAGGGTAGATTTACAGACTACAGTATAGTGACCCTCCTGTAACACTGAGATGGGTGTTCTTAAGGAGAAATCACGTTCTACCACTCACAGCCAGACATAAACCATCTTTTAGACTGTGAGCCCACTGTTGGGTAGGGACTGTCTCTATATGTTGCCAACTTGTACTTCCCAAGCGCTTAGTACAGTGCTCTGCACACAGTAAGCGCACAATAAATACGATTGATGATGATAAACACCCACTTCATTTTGGGCAAGTGGGTAGTCCTTTGGAGTCGGAAAAGAACCGGCGATGGAGCCAAGATGGTAGCCTCACCTCTTACCTGTCGTGGTGGGAGGAGGAAGATGAGAATGCCATTGGCACATTTCTGGTCCCCCCTGAAGTTCCAAGTGCTGAGTGGCGGGGCTGGGGTCCTTGTTGGGAGAACAGGGGCTGAAACTGTGGCATTAGTTAAGACAGCAGTAAGGATTGCATTGCCTCTGCTGGATCAGGATTTAATAATAATAATGATGGCATTTATTAAGCGCTTACTATGTGCAAAGCACTGTTCTAAGCACGGGGGAGGTTTGAACCTATGACCTTTGACTCCAAAGCCCGGGCTCTGCAGCCACGGCAATGAAATGGGGTTGTTTCTCCTGCAGCAGCAGCCGTGGCCAGTAGATGCGTCCAGAAGACCCTGGCCCCAGGGCGATGTCACCTCTGTCGTTCAGTAGGGTGCGGATCGGGCAGATGTGATCAGGAAGAAACTCCTCACCCTTGGGCTAAATGGGTGTCCATCACCTTGCCCCCTCCTACCTCACCTCCCTTCTCTCCTTCTCCAGCCCAGCCCGCACCCTCCGCTCCTCTGCCGCTAATCTCCTCACCGTTAGGCCTCGTTCTCGCCTGTCCCGCCATCGACCCCCGGCCCACGTCGTCCCCCGGGCCTGGAATGCCCTCCCTCTGCCCATCCGCCAAGCTAGCTCTCTTCCTCCCTTCAAGGCCCTGCTGAGAGCTCACCTCCTCCAGGAGGCCTTCCCACAATGAGCCCCTTCCTTCCTCTCCCCCTCGTCCCCCTCTCCATCCCCCCATCTTACCTCCTTCCCTTCCCCACAGCACCTGTATATATGTATGTACATATTTATTACTCTATTTATTTATTTATTTTACTTGTACATATCTATTCTATTTATTTTATTTTGTTAGTACGGTTGGTTTTGTTCTCTGTCTCCCCCTTTTAGACTGTGAGCCCACTGTTGGGTAGGGACTGTCTCTATATGTTGCCAACTTGTACTTCCCAAGTGCTTAGTACAGTGCTCTGCACACAGAAAGCGCTCAATAAATGCGATTGATTGATTGATTGATTGATTGATGTGAGAGAAGTGGAAGGACAGCTGAAGGGTGGAAATGAGGAGAACCAACCACACCCAACCCTGTGCTAGGTGAGGGCCAGTTGCAGAGGAGGCAATGTCCCAGTCCTCATTTTGGACCTCTTGCATCCTCTTCCTTGCCCTCTTCCTCTCTCCTTCCCTTCTTTCTCTCCCCGCTTCATTCCCTCTCTCTTTACCTCCTTTCATCAGACTTCCTCCTCTGGCTCCTCAGAGATCTGCCCCCAGTGCCCCAACCCTGTGTTCAAAACAAAAATTGGCTTGGGAACTGAGTTTTATGTGGACCACACCAAAAAGAAGCAATGAAACCAAATACAGGGCAGATTTACAGACTATAGTACAGTTGACCCTCCTGTAACACTGAGATGGGTGTTCTTAAGGAGAAATCACGTTCTACCACTCACAGCCAGACATAAGGAGTACCTTTTCGAGGCCTGACTTTCTGCTGTCACACGCACAAACTGTTTTTTCTGACATTCTTCCATCCAGAACTTTGGGAAAACATTCTCTGATTCTTTAATAGCATCCTATCCAAATCACCTAATGAAACCATATGGGATAGTAGAACTGACTGTACCTTAAATGACAAGGGTCATCTAATTTCAAGAGAAGAGAAGCAGCGTGGCTCAGTGGAAAGAGCACGGGCTTTGGAGTCAGAGGTCATGGGTTCAAATCCCGGCTCCTCCAATTGTCAGCTGTGTGACTTTGGGCAAGTCACTTCACTTCTCTGTGCCTCAGTTACCTCATCTGTGAAATGGGGATTAAGACTGTGAGCCCCCCGTGGGACAACCTGATCACCTTGTAACCTCCCCAGCACTTAAAACAGTGCATTGCACATAGTAAGCGCTTAATAAATGCCATTATTATTATTATTAATTTCAAAAGCAGAGTGAAATGTACAACTACGTAAAATACGGTTTTGACTTTTTCTCTCAAAAACTACATTTACGTGAACAAAATGACAATAAAAATACTGAAAAATCAGTACCGCTCCAGCTTCACATATTTCACTACAGCTGGGTCTCATTTTGGCTGTCTCACTTTATAGTGGCACAGAATTAAACAAGCGAAAATAAAATTCCAAATAGCAGAACCGCCCATTCTTGGTAATAAGCATGTTCCAGAGACTCATAAATAGCCTGGGAGGTATCCTTTTACAATACTGCAGACCCAGGTCAGCCACAATATGCTGGTCTGAATGAAATTCACACTAAACTGTGATTTTTAAATCCATCTTTCACAGGGATCCTGTGTTTTCAGAGCCTATTTCATTTTCCTTTGCAACTGCGATAGAGAGTAGTTTTCTTTCATCCTTTTTTCAGGCCCTCCCTGCAATAGCTGCTGAGAAATGGTTGAGATATAAATCATTGACAATTTTATTTGCCTTCCGTGGAGATAACGATTGGTGGAAAAGCCTGGATAGGCCAACTAGACAAATAAAAACCAAGCTCCCAGTAGCCACAGTTGTTAAAAAAGGGATTCCCTCCTGTCCAAAAAGCGCCTCTCCACTTTCTATGCCACAGAGGGAACACCAAGAATAACAGGTAGAGGATTACGATCAGTCCAGGCATTTAATTGGAATTTACGGACCTATCCTTTTTACTCAAGCACTGATGACAATTCAATTAAACAGAGGGCTTCTTTCCAATTCTTTCCACTTATGAGTGGTGTCTCTTCCATCCGTAGGCCAAAGGAAACTGATCACAAGAGGAAAAAATGTGGGAAACTGCACTAGCCATCTCAGTTTTTCAGAGAACAAACATTTAATTAAAGGACAAAACCAACTGACCTCTTTAGTTTAAAGGGCAGAAAGACCCAGAGGCAGCAACAAGTGGAAAAGAAGATTGAGACCATGTTATTTGCTTTCCATTAATACCTAAAAGGTAAGCAGTGTAAGAAGGTAAGCAAAGAATCCTGTACAGAGCAATTTAGGGGAAAGATCACTTCCTTGTTAGTTTTTGGAATAGACCTGAGCTACCAGCTAAAAAATCATTTTATGTAATAATAAATATTAAAAATGATGGCATTTATTAAGCGCTTACTATGTGCAAAGCACTGTTCTAAGCGCTGGGGAGGTTACAAAGTGATCAGGCTGTCCCACGGGGGGCTCACAGTCTTAATTCCCATTTTACAGGTGAGGTAACTGAGGCCCAGAGAAGTGAAGTGACTTGCCCAAAGTCACATAGCTGACAATTGGTGGAGCCAGGATTTGAACCTCTGATTCCAAAGTTCGTGCTCTTTCCACTGAGCCACGCAGAAAGACCCAGAGAGAGCAACAAGTGGAAAAGAAGATTAACAGACCGTGTTATTTGTTTTCCATTAATACCTATAAGGTAAGCAGAGTAAGAGGGTAAGCAAAGAATCTGTATAGAGCAATTTAGGGGAAAGATCATTGTAATTCTAATTTCCTTGCTAGTTTTTGGAACAGACATGAGCTACCAGCTAAAAAAAATCAATCATTTTATGTAATGAGAAGCTGATATCGGTTAGGGTTTGTGCCGTGGAGCAGGTCCAGTGTCAGACAGGATGTAGGAATGAAAACTGGGCAATCCCATAGGAGAGATGGTATTTGCTTTGGAAAACAGCATCACCTCCTGCAGGAGAAGATCCTTCCTTGGGACCTGAGTCCGTGAGGCAGAGTTGGGTCAACACAATGTCGAGCCCAGTCAGTTTCAGACCAGCTCACATACCTTAGGTGGAGGGTGGGTGAGCAACGGGAGGGAGAAAAGTAGTAAAGGACTAAATAAGTATTTAAATGTTTCAATTTCATCTCCCCAAAGTTCAAAATGAAGAAACTTTGTCAATCTA
Source organism: Tachyglossus aculeatus (assembly GCF_015852505.1). Taxonomy (NCBI): domain Eukaryota; kingdom Metazoa; phylum Chordata; class Mammalia; order Monotremata; family Tachyglossidae; genus Tachyglossus; species Tachyglossus aculeatus. The sequence continues at coordinate 33,827,393 of NC_052067.1, read as the reverse complement.
TAGTTAGCTTTCGCTAAACTGGTGGCATCTAAAGCTAGAAACACGCTGGGTGGCCCACAGCAAGCTGCACCTCACCGTTAATTAACAGACACTGACCATTTAAGGGGACCTCTTCCCTCCTCTAAATACTGCCCTGCCACTTGACTATATTCTTTTCAAATTTGGGTTTGGCCAGGCAAGATCTGGGATTGGGTGGGCCTCTAAAATCCTGCTTAATAATAATAACGATAATTGTGGTATTTGGTAAGCGCTTACCCTGTGCCAGGCACTGTACTGAGTGCTGGGGTGTATTTTAGTAAATCAGGTTGGACACGGTCCCTGTCCCATGTGGGGCTCACAGTCTCAATCCCTACTTTACAGACGAAGCCACTGAGGCACAGAGAAGAGAAGTGACTGGACCAAGGCCACACGGCAGATGAGTGGCGAAGCCGAGATTAGAACCCATGACCTTCTGACTCCGAGGCCTGGGCTCTATCCACTATGCCATGCTGCTTCTAGCTTGTGCAGGCTAGAGCTCTGGCAGTGGGGGATGAGCCTGAGGGTGGGGGTTGAGGAGAACATTTCACTGAAAGGGCTCGAAAGGCTTTAATTAGTTGGGAAGGGAAAGAGGAGAGGTAGGATTTGAGGCCTGAAAATCCGAAGGGAAACTTTTCGGCCTAATGCTAATCATGCTTACAATGCTGACAGCAATGTTGACAGCACATCTTTCATTTGAAATGTGCCCAGCTGTGCGAGACTCCTGAGCCTGACAGAAGAGGAAAAGGAGGCAGAAGGGTGTGAGGAGGTACGACAAAGTCAGTAGAAAGGGAACAAGAACAATCTTACGCTCTTTCCTATTTTTCAGTCCTCGTATTCAGTCTGTCACTAAATCCTGTTGATTCTTCCTTCACATCATTTCCACGACCCACCCTTTCTCCTCTCCGTCCGACCAACCGCTGTATTGATCCAGGTGCTTACAATATCCAGACTCGACTATTGCATCAGCCTCCTGGCTTATCTCTTGTCCGCCAGCCTCTCCCCTCTCCAGTCCACAACGTCACTCTCCTGCCCGGGTCATTTTTCTAAAATGTTGTTCCGTATACATCACTCTAACGCTTGAAAATCCATAATGCCTGCCCATTCCTCTCTGCAACAAGCAGAAACACCTGACCATTAGTTTTAAAACAATCAGCTTTCTCCTACTTATACACTCTCTTCTCCCACTACAGCTGGCTCGCTCACTTCATCCCTGTCCAGCTAAGCTACACTCAATGTATCTCTTTCTTGTCTCTCATCTCTCCTACCCCTGACCACTTGCTCAGATGCACCTTCCTGACAAAATCCCCCTTCATTCAAACAGACCACAGTTCTCCCCATCTTTTAAGTCCTTCTGCTATATCTCCTGCAGGAGGATTTCAGCAATTTAATCTCTAATTTCCCCATTTTACATCTTCCAACTGTCACTTCAACCCTTCAATGCCACCTAAGTACTTAAGTTCTCCCGGTCTCCACAGTACTTATATTTTATATACTCTGCGGCCTTGGACAAGTCATTTACTTCTACGTGCCTCAGTTTCCTCATGTGTAAAATGGGGATTCAAAACCTGTTCTTTCTCCCCCTTAGACTAAGCCCCGTTTCTGACCTGATTATCTTGTATCTACCCCAGCACTTAGTACAGTGCTTGGCACATAGTAAGTGCATAACAAATACCCAAGTTATTATCATTACTTCATAAAAGTATATCATACATTCTACCACTTCCTCCTATCTAACATTTAAATCCCCAGCCCCACATTAGACTTTAAGGTCTTCGAAGGCAGGGATGGCACTCTCCCAAGTGCTGAGTAATAATAATAATAATGGCATTTATTAAGTGCTTACTATGTGCAAAGCACTGTTCTAAGCGCTGGGGAGGCTACAAGGTGATCAGGTTGTCCCACGTGGAGCTCACAGTCTCAATCCCCATTTTACAGATGAGGTAACTGAGGCCCGGAGAAGTGAAGTGACTTGCCCAAAGTCACAAAGCTGACAACTGGCGGAGCCGGGATCATCATCATCATCATCATCATCATCAATCGTATTTATTGAGTGCTTACTGTGTGCAGAGCACTGTACTAAGCACTTGGGAAGTACAAGGTGGCAACATATAGAGACAGTCCCTACCCAACAGTGGGCTCACAGTCTAAAAGGGGGAGACAGAGAACAAAACCAAACATACTAACAAAATAAAATAAATAGAATAGATATGTACAAGTAAAATAAATAAATAAATAGAGTAATAAATATGTACAAGCATATATACATATATACAGGTGCTGTGGGGAAGGGAAGGAGGTAAGATGGGGATTTGAACCCATGACCTCTGACTCCAAAGCCCGGGCTCTTTCCACTAAGCTACGCAGCTTCTCTAGTGCTCTGCATACAGAAGACCCTCAATAAATTCAATTGGTTACCAGTTCTAGTTGCCACTCCAGCTGTTTGGCCCAAGATCATTCCCAGAATCAGACAGGATTGCAGGAGCCCTAGTGCCTTCCTCCCCCCAAAATTAATCAATCGACGGAATCAACAATGAATTAATTAAAAATTAATCAATCCAATCGACAGAGCGCTTTGTTAAGTGCTTGGGAGGGAATATGGAATCAGTAGGTACAAGGAGCAAAGCCACATCGCCATCTATTGGCACCGGGAAGATGATTTTCATTCATTCATTCAATCGTATTTATTGAGCGCTTACTGTGTGCAGAGCACTGTACTAAGCGCTTGGGAAGGACAAGTTGGCAACATATAGAGACGGTCCCTACCCAACAGCGGGCTCACAGTCTAGAAGGGGGAGACAGAGAACAAAACAAAACATAGTAACAAAATAAAATAAATAGAATAAATATGTACAAGTAAAATAGAGTAATAAATACGTACAAACATATATACATATATACAGGTGCTGTGGGGAAGGGAAGGAGGTAAGGTGGGGGCGAGGGGGAGAGGAAGGAGGGGGCTCAGTCTGGGAAGGCCTCTTGGAGGAGGTGAGCTCTCAGTAGGGCCTTGAAGGGAGGAAGAGAGCTAGTTTGGTGGATGTGGGGAGGCAGGGCATTCCAGGCCTGGGGGAGGGCGTGGGCCGGGGGTCGACGGCGGGACAGGTGAGAACGAGGCACGGTGAGGAGATTAGCGGCACAGGAGCAGAGGGTGCAGGTTGGGCTGGAGAAGGAGAGAAGGGAGGTGAGGTAGGAGGGGGCGAGGGGATGGACAGCCTTGAAGCCGAGGGTGAGGAAATGATGACACACCGATCTCTGGGAGAAGACAAGGAATTCCTCCCATCCCAATCCCAAGGCCCTTGAGAAAGGCCCAGGGCTTTCTGCACTGAGTGACCATGCTAGGGTTCTTGTGCTCAATACGCTCCAACTCAAAGGAGAAGGGCCCAGGACCATCTTCACAAGTTATAAAGTGCAAATTATCAGGGTGCTCCAACTCATCAGAAGAGGCTAACTGCCACAAACCTTTTATCTTTCTACATTGGTTCCATTGCCAACTCTTCCATTCCCATCATAGTTGACAACACCCCGGCTGTCCCCACCTCTCAAGCCCATAGCTTTGGCATTATGCCCAACTCCTCTTTCAATCTCCTGTCATCAAGTCTTGTAGGTTCTTCCTTCACAACATCCAGAATCTGTCCCTTCCTCTTTAACTAGAACGACGCCACACGTCAGATCCCAACTCGACTACGGCAGCCTCCTCGCTGCCATCCCTTATGCCTGGAGCTCTTTTCCCCTCCCACCTGGCAGACCACTGCTTTCGCCCACCTTTAAAGCCCTTCTGAAATCACATCGCCTGGAGGAGGCCTTCCCTGGTTAATATCTCACCACCCTATTCCCCCCTCCAACATATTTCAATAAGTCCTTGCCATCTAAACACAAGGATATTCAGCCCCCACCTAGCTACCTATCTCTACTCTCTATTGCTTCCTCCTATCTGTAATTTATTTTAGTGTGTCACTCAGAAAGATTGTGAGCTTCTTGAGGACAGGGATCATATCTACTATGTTGTATTCTGCAAAATATTTAGTACACTGCAGAGTAAGGGCTCAATAAATATCGATTGATTTTTGTTGCTCTTCTCTGGACTCTCGCGTTTCTTCCTTTCTTTTTGAAGAACAATGGCTAAAACTGGATTTAATATTCAAATAAGGATTTGGCCCATACAGAGTATAAAAGCAGAGTTGCTTCCTGGACTTCTATTTCTATAGCTCTGCAGATATTGACTTTTTTGTAATGGCCCTACGCTGCTGAATCAGCCAAATTCTAGTCAACTGACACCCCCCAGGTCTTCTTCTGATGTATTCGTACCGAGCCAGTCTTTCCCAACCTGTATTAGTGTTGAATTTTTGCCCCTATATATACACAACCTTGAATTTCGCTCTTGTTTCAATAGGTCCAGTTTTCTAATTTGTCTAGATCACTTTGAATTTCAATAAATACCCCACTAGAGTGTAAGCTCTTTGAGGCAGGGATGATTTCTAATTTCAGTGTACTCTCCCATGCACTTAGTACAGTCTTCTACACCTCAGCAGGTGCTTAATAAACATTATTAATTTACCTCAGCGAGAAAAATGAGAACCGGGAAGATTAACAGTGTACTTGTAGCTTTGCTTCTCCAAAAGGTATGTGTCCTGAGTAGTTCTTCCGAGATACCTGCCTCCCAATGGATGCCTGGGGGATGCTGAGCCTTTAAACTTCCAAAACCGCTAGAGTCATGCGACCTGCTCGGGGGAACTCAGGGGTTCTCCATGTAGGTCCACTTTCTGTCTTCCAGAATCCTCTGACTGTTGAGCAGCTGGGGGTCCCCTAAAAATCTTCTATTGACTTGACAACCGACTTCAAGGCAAGTCATCCTAAACTTGAGAAGCAGCATGGTGTAGTGGAAAGAGCCCAGGCATGGGGGGCAGAGGGTTTGGGTTCTAAACCTGGCTCTACTAATTTCTTGCTGTTACACCTTGGGAACTCACTTAACATCCCTGTGCCTCAGTTTCAACTGTAAAATGGGGATTAAATCCTACTCCCTCCTACTTAGACTGTGAGTCCCATGTCGGACGGGGACTGTGTCCAACCCGATTAACTTACATCTACCCCTGTGGTTAGAACAGTACTTGGCACATGGAAAGCACTTAAATACATAATAATTATTTATATAAATGTCCGCCTCCCCCTATAGACTGCAAGGTCTCTGTGGGCAGGGAGTGTGTCTATCAACTTCGTTGTATTATGCTCTCCCAAGACTTTGTACGGTGCTCTGCACATGAGTGCTCAATAAATACCACTAATTGAATAATTATAAATTCTAGTAGGATGGCTCACCCTGTCTTTGAGCCATACTGTTCTGTGCAGGAAGGCCTAAGAGCTTTCTTGCCTCTCTTCACGGAGCTCTGTTAGGTCTGCAGTTGCAGTTTTTTCAGCTACAAAGGAGGGAAGTGGGGTACACAATGTTAGGCTTACCTACATTTTAGAGCAGGGTGGGCAATTATTTTGGCCAGTGGGCCTCTTACTATGTTTTGTGAACACCTACAGACTGGTGAAGAATGAGGTAAGGGGAGGGAAGACAAAGGACTTAAAGTACTCCACCCAGCAAAAGCTTCTACCTGGCTCTAAGACAGCAGCAAGTACAATCAGTAACTCCTGCATGGCACTTTTTTTGAAGTCAGAGAACATCGAAAAGTTGCTGACCTGCAAGCACGGCTGACTCGCAGCCCGGTAGAAGCCCCTGAGGGAAGAAGCATCTGACTTGGAGCCAAGCTGGATCCTGTCTGCGGACTATTTTGCCAACTGCTTTAGTAAGACAAGGTGGGCTGACAGATGAGCAGGAAGTAGCAGAAAAGGGCATGAGAGGCACACTTCTGCACAGTTCAGCCTCTTAAGTAGGTTATTTGTCGCCTCATAAAATATGCAGTGATTGGTTTAACAGGAAGCTTCATAAAATGGGAAGATAAAGTGATCGGCAAAGGGGAACAAAAGAGCAGAGAAGATCAGAGCATAACAGAAGTTTCCAGACTCTCATTTTCCCCCTTATGTAACATTACAACTTTCAAACTAGAAGTCCAGTGACAACTGTGAACACTCAGGGATAGGTATAAACTCAAACAGCAGACCAGATTCTTTCAGATTCAGATTCTTTCAGCTGGGAAAACAAGCCATTTTTTTTTTAAATACAGGGGCTTAAATGTAAACTACAAAATTAAAATGGACAGTTTATGAGTCAATTTTGCAATTCACATGAAACCAGGCTTCCAAAATTGCTTTTACACATTCTTCACTATTAACAGCATTTATTGAATACCTATTGTTAGTAGGCACTTGGGAATATACAATAGAAATAAAAAGATTCAGACCCGCTCTCAAGGGGCCTACACTATGTCTGGAGCCATACTTCTGGTCTCCGAGTTTTCCTGAGGAAAGAAACACATTCATCTAGAGAGGTTTTCTTTTGTCTTTAAGTCTGGTGTGTGTAAATTCTCAAAACAGTACCACTTTACAACTACAGTTTTTGAAGTTGTTCTGCTAAGAGAAAAGTCACCAAGTTCTATGAAGATACGGGATATGCCAGGGCAAAACTGCATTCATGGTTGAACAGGCATTCAACTAAGGCAAGCTCTGATTTAAAAGATAAATTTATTGAATCAAAAACTCGGCAAAACTGAGCCAGCTGGGGTCTAATGGACCTGAACAAGCAAATACCCTTCTAAATTAATTTAGCTTTTTCTATCCTGACATAACTCTGCCGGGATAGTAGATTCCTGGAAAGGCACTGAAATAATTTTCATCTATATTTTTAGCTCCATAAATAGCTGAATTGCCCTGTTTTTCTCAGAACTTCTCTCAGCCCTATTCAACTGCATTAGGCAAGCTCTTTTCAGATTTTAGAACCCAATTACAAACCCTGTAGTGGATTTCTTCCCCTACAAATCCATGAAATTATCTCCAAGGCAGTGGCACTTTCTTCAACTGAAAGGCCAGCTATGTGCACGTCTTTATATATACACATATATATGCAAACGTATGCATAATCATTTCAATTCAAATGGCATCAGCACTCTAAATTTTTTTGGGTCCACAGCATATTAAAGACATTTTGGGGGGGGATCTGACACATTCTAAACGTAGAGATTTTTCAGATTATTGCTTGATACTATTATTGCTGGGTACTATTATCACCTTTCTAAAATGAATCTAATTTTCCCAATTCTGAAATTTATTACTATTAGACTTTTAGACTGTGAGCCCACTGTTGGGTAGGGACTGTCTCTATATGTTGCCAACTTGTACTTCCCAAGCGTTTAGTACAGTACTCTGCACACAGTAAGCGCTCAATGAATATGATTGATTGATTACTACCTGTTACTAAATTAGGAGCTTCCAGGTCATTTTAATAATAATGATGGCATTTATTAAGCACTTACTATGTGCAAAGCACTCTTCTAAGCGCTGGGGGAGGGTACAAGGTAATCAGGTTGTCCCACGGGGGGCTCACAGGCTTCATCCCCATTTTACAGATGAGGGAACTGAGGCCTGGAGAAGTGAAGTGACTTGCCCAAAGTCACGCAGCTGACAATTGGCGGAGCTGGGATTCAAACCCATGACCTCTGACTCCAAAGCCCAGGCTCTTTCCACTGAGCCACGTTTTAATAACTGTGGTATTTGTAAAGCACTTAATATGTGGCAGATACTGAATTAAGCAAATCGGGTTGGACACAGTCCCTTGTCCCACATGGGGCTCACATTCTTAATCCCCATTTTACAAATGAGGTCACTGAGGCACAGAGAAATGAAGTGACTTGCTCAAGGTCACCCAGCAGACAAGTGGCAGATCTGCGACTAGAACCTATAACCTTCTGACTCCGAGGCCCGTTCTCTATCCACGACACCATATCACTGGGCATATACTGCTGCAATAAAAAATACTGTGTGTCTCCTAACGTACCCAACTTAATGTAATGATAATAAATAATAATAATCCTGATATTTAAACGCCTACTGTGTGCTACGCACTATATTAAACCCTGGCAGAGCTAGAAAATAATCAGGTAGGACAGAGTTCCTGTCCCATATTGGACTCACCATCCGAAGGGGATGGAGACCAGGCACTGAATCCTCATTGTATAATAAGTTTTTGAGCAGATTTGGCTCAAAATGCAGAAAAGAGTTGGGCATAAACAGGTTCATACTGACTCGTTACAGAGACACATGTTTGTGGGTATCCAGGTCAGTCAACTGGTATTTTGCAGCAAGACTGCAAATGAAAGGTAATAGCTTAATTTCTAGGAAGGCAATCACATTCTATACTAATTGAATGTGACACAGCTTTCCAAAGATAAGAATGCCATCTCATAATAATAATAATAATAATAATAATAATGTTGGCATTTGTTAAGCGCTTACTATGTGCAAAGCACTGTTCTAAGCGCTGGGGGGGGGTACAAAGTGATCAGGTTGTCCCACGTGGGGCTCACAGTCTTAATCCCCACTTTACAGATGAGGTAACTGGCTCAGAGAAGTTAAGTGACTTGCCCAAGGTCACACAGCAGACATGTGGCAGAGCAGAGATTCAAACCCATGACCTCTGACTCCAAAGCCCGTGCTCTTTCCACTGAGCCACGCTGCTCATCTTCCTAACAATTTAGTTTGGTGGAAAAAAAAAAAGGCAGGTGGCTCACCACTAAGAGTCTCTTGGCTTTATAATTTTTGGTGCGATTGGCTTTTTAAATTTAGTTCCTGTTGAGTGCTAGAGGGAAAGAAATAATTTTAATCAATGAATGCTTCTGAAAAATAGAAACAGCAGAATCACTTTCATTCCAACTTTCCAAAATAACATTTTCCTCTGGGCTTAAGCCAAAGCTTGCTATTTCAGCCCTCAAGAATTACTTTCCCTGAAAGCAGTAAGCAAGTGAAAACACAAAGGATTACAATTTAACTGAAATAAAGACAGACTTGGATAAATGAAGTAAGCAACCAGGAAAAGAAGTATTGAATGTAAAACCTTATTATTTCAAAGAAAATAGAGTATGTTAAATATAACATTCTTTGCTATCACTTGCACCTGTAAGAAGCTTCACCTTTTTTTTTTAATGGTATTTGTTAAATGTTTACTGTGTGCCAGGCACTGTACTAAGTCCCTGTCCCACATGGGGCTCATGGTCTTAATCCCTATTTTACAGATGAGATAACTGAGGCCCAGAGAAGTTAAATTAATTAATGATGGCATTTATTAAGAGCTTACTATGTGCAAAGCACTGTTCTAAGCACTGGGGAGGTTACAAGGTGATCAGGTTGTCCCAAGGGGGGCTCACAGTCTTAATCCCCATTTTACAGATGAGGTAACTGAGGTCCAGAGAAGTGACTTGCCCAAAGTCACACAGCCGACAATTGGCGGAGCTGAAATTTGAACCCATGACCTCTGACTCCAAAGCCCGTGCTCTTTCCATTGAGCCACGCTGCTTCTCTATGATGTGCTCAAGGTCACAAAGCAGAAAAGTAGCAGAGTGGGGATTAGAAGCCAGGTCCTTCTGACTCCCAAGCCCATGCGGTTTCCACTAGGCCATGCTACTTCTCCCAATAATTCCCTTTTTTTTTAAGACCTATAGGCACATTCCAATTTCTGAGTGCTTCATAGTATAAAAAGATTTTTTTATCAAGTTTTTCTCAAAATTCTTACCTTTGTTTGTCAGCATTGGTCTTGTGCTCTGGGCATGTTACTCCCCTCCTCAAAAATCTCCAGTGGCTACCAATCAATCTGCGCATCAGGCAGAAACTGCTCACCCTGGGCTTCCAGGCTGTCCATCCCCTCGCCCCCTCCTACCTCACCTCCCTTCTCTCCTTCTCCAGCCCAGCCCGCACCCTCCGCTCCTCTGCCGCCGCTAACCTCCTCACTGGGCCTCATTCTCGCCTGTCCCGCCGTCGACCCCCGGCCCACGTTCTCCCCCTGGCCTGGAATGCCCTCCCTCCCCACATCCGCCAAGCTAGCTCTCTTCCTCCCTTCAAAGTCCTACTGAGAGCTCACCTCCTCCAGGAGGCCTTTCCAGACTGAGCCCCCTCCTTCCTCTTCCCCTCCTCCCCCTCCCTAGACCCCCGCCTTACCTCCTTCCCCTCCCCACAGCACCTGGATATATGTTTGTACAGATTTATTACTCTATTTTCCCTGTACATATTTACTATTCTATTTATTTTATTTTGTTAATGTTTTGTTTAGTTGTCTGTCTCCCCCTTCTAGACTGTGAGCCTGCTGTTGGGTAGGGACCGTCTCTATATGTTGCCAACTTGTACTTCCCATGTGCTTAGTACAGTGCTCTGCACACAGTAAGTGCTCAATAAATACGATTGAATGAATGAACCTTCCTCAATCAATCATATTTATTGAGCACTTATTGTGTTCAAAGCACTGTACTAAGCGCTTGGGAAGTACAAGTTGGCAACATTCCTCCCCATACCGCCACGACCCACTTTGCAAGTGTTCAAGTAATGGGTTTTGAAAGCTTTAAAGTTTCTTTTCCATCTCTCTCTGAAGCTAATAGACGGCTCAGGATAACGATCATTCGATCCCGAATAAGGAAGGCGTGTTGGTTCTGGGGAAGGGGCTAAAAAAGGCTCATGCCTGATAATAATAATAATAATAATAATAATAATAATAATAATAATAATGGCATTTGTTAAGCGCTTACTATGTGCAAAGCATTGTTCTAAGCGCTGGGGAGGATACCAGGTGATCAGGTTGTACCACATGGGTCTCGTCTTAATCCCCATTTTACAGAGGAGGTAACTGAGGCACAGAGAAGTTAAGTGACTTGCCCAAGGTGAATCTTTATCCGGTGGTGCAACAACCAAGACAACAACCAAAGACTAAGTAGCAGTGAAATGTTGGAGAAACACAGTTGTGAACAGCCGGGGGTGTAGCAATTGGGAGACAGCCATTCTACTTTAACAAAGGCTTCATACAGACCAGGATGTCGAGAGGGTGGTTTGATTATGGGACAAACCCACAAACCTAGCAAGAGCTTTACGTTCAGACAACGTGGCAGGGTGTGTAGGTCACACACTGATCTCTTTGGCCACACTCACACACAAGGTCAGGATCTTACCGTCAGCAGCATCTTCTTCGAAAACGCAGGCTAAGCCGTTCTTCATAATGGAGTCTTGATCTTCTCTGTTCTAATTAATAAGTTCAGTCCTACCATGACATTTCTGTATTGCACCCTGGGGACGAATTATTTTTATTTAATGTCAAGCATCTTAGCCCCATTGTCTCAAGAGTCGACTTTTTCTGTATTATTAAATATTTGATTTTTAAAGGGCAAAATAAGGATGTATAGGATTCTATGGAATAATTCTTCTATGCCTAGGATACAAAGCTAATGATCACAGGAAAAGGAACAGAATGTGGTCTTGGAAAGAGAACAGGGATGATTAAATGCCTTTTAAAGAAAAGAATGACCTCTACCAGTCAGTCAATTAAACCTGTTTCTTTCTTCAGGGAAACAGGAAGAAAAGGCAGAAAATTTCCTCACTTTATAAAACATCTAAGGCTGTCCTTCGTTTTCAAGGACAACACTGCTCAAGGTGAACTCCTATTCAAACATGGGGGTGTGGCTGAAAAGACCGACGAGTACATCGTTTGCTAGTAAATCAATCAATCAATCGTATTTATTGAGCGCTTACTGTGTGCAGAGCACTGTACTAAGCGCTTGGGAAGTACAAGATAGATCCTTGTTGCGCTAATGGCCTTGACGGAGAACCTCGGAAAATAACGGAAGGAAATAAACATCGAGGCTTCATCCATTTGTGCCACATTAGAGCAACGGCTTCTAAAGTGTGGATATATCACCAAAAAAGCCGATTTTTCATTTTGAGAGTGGGGATAGAAATGGAGCAAGGAACTTAAAGGGGACTGGGTGGGGGTAGGTTCAAATAACTTACAGGTCAGGACACCACTATTTGGGGTCTTTTCAGATATGATTGGAGATGTGCAAGTCTAGGAGTTTAGCTCAAAACGCTGTGGGGGTCATGGATAACACAGGAACTTTTCAATGCCGGGAAAGTGAGTTCAGTTTCATGAGACGCGCATGAGACAACGACCTTTGCCAACCGTGGTTCACATGAGGTTTCTTTAATAGGAACTTTATCATGGTTTATATGATCACAATTTACACCCTTTACCCATACTGTTCTGTCTTCGCTCAAAGACTGGCTGCAATTTACGTCTGTACCTCAGTTTATCAACAGACAGAAGCTGTTTGGTCCTTATTGGGACTACACCAATTTGTTGGCAAGGGATTGACGGCTTGATTTCGCTTTGTTATGGGAGACTACAGCTGTGACAAGTGTAGTGACAAGTGTTTATATCGTAACTTTTCATTCATTCTATTTATTTATTTTACTTGTACATATCTATTCTATTTATTTTATTTTGGTAGTATGTTTGGTTTTGTTCTCCGTCTCCCCCTTTTAGACTGTGAGCCTACTGTTGGGTAGGGACTGTCTCTATATGTTGCCAACTTGTACTTCCCAAGCGCTTAGTACAGTACAGTACTCTGCACCCAGTAAGCGCTCAATAAATACGATTGATTGATTGATTCATTCGAATTTATTGTGCACTTACTGTGTGCAAAGCAATGTACTAAGCACTTGGGAGAGTACAATATAACTTCTATTTATCCAACTGAAGGCAATAAAATTAATTAGCCTTATGTTTTCATTTGAGCAGCTTTAGCAATATATGAAATAGGAATGACAGAGCAGATAGTAAGGAAATATTTTACTTAAATATTATTTTTTTATCATATTATATCACAGTTGCCAACTCACACTTGTCAGGAATTTCCAAGTATACTGCTTTAGTATTAATACTTAGGTTTACACAAGGCTTTTCTTGTGTGGCTCAGAAGAGCTTTCCAATAAATGATGAATGGTCCTGACAAGTACAGGAGGCAGAGAAATGAACTATATTATGTCAAACATTAGCATATGATAACCCATGATGTCAAAGTTAGAGGTATGAAGTCTTTAGCCCTTTCGCAGATTTAAAAAAAGTGCTTGATTTTGAGAATGGATTTAAATAGACAGATGATGTGAACTATAGAAAAAGAGCTTCTGAAAATTAACAGGAATAATAAAAATAATAATAATGTTGGTATTTGTTCAGCGCTATGTGCCGAGCACTGTTCTAAGCGCTGGGGTAGATACAGGTTAATCAGGATGTCCCATGTGGGACTCACAGTCTCAATCCCCATTTTACAGACGAGGCAACTGAGGCACCGAGAAGTTAAGTGACTTGCCCAAAGTCACACAACTGACAAGTGGCGGAGGCAGGATTAGAACCCATGACCTCTGACTCCTAAGCCCGGGCTCTTTCCACTAAGCCACACTGCTTCTCAAATAAATGGTGCTCTGTCTTTTTTTGCGGTGGCAAATGGATATTCTGAAAAAAATAAAACCGGGTAAACAGACTCCAAAAATAATTTGTATCTAAAATACCTGATTCTAAAAATGTTGCCTTATTTTTTTTAGTGAATTTTTAAAAATTTCGGTATCACTGGTTTGTAAAATGGATGTCGTCTTGTTGGAGGGACACGGCCCATCTTCACTCACATGTTGGAACGGGTGAGCCAGTGAAAATCCTAGAAGAGGAAAGGCACTGAGGAGAGTGTATTCAATAAGTACAATTTACACATAGAAGTACTGGAAATAGACTGCCGTACACTACCCCTGCTGCCCACCTTCGAGTGACACTCCACCTGGAACCAGGGTAAAAGGATGGCATTGTTTTCCCCGATTCCCTCTCCTTTCTGCATCATCCATGCACTTGGATCTGTACCTCTGAAGCACTTGCTATTCCCCCGACACAGCCCCGCAGCGCTTAGGTACATATTCATAATTTGTTTATATTAATACCTATCTCTCCGTCTAGACTGTAAACTCATTTTGGGCAGGGAACACGAACACCAACTCTGAATCATACTCTTCCAAGCTCTTAGTACAGTGCTCTGAACACACTAAGTGCTCAATAAATATGACTAATTAATTGCTGCTTTGAGTTTCTTTCACAAGATCTCCATTTCGCTTTCTCTATCTCTTCCAACAAACACTGTTCCCCACTGGCTTTAAGGTTAATCCATATTGTAACAGGAAGAGGATTGAGGCTGAGTTCACGCGGCACTGATACTTCGTTCCAATGGCCCCATTCCTACTAGACAGTAATAATAATAATGGCACTTATTAAGCACTTACTATGTGCAAAGCACTGTTTTAAGCGTTGGTAGGGGACTCAGGGTATGAGGTAAGGAGATGGGAAGATAATCACTATGCTAGTCAAACCGATCTCATCAATCAATCAATACATCAATGGCATTTATTGCCTGAAGGGCTGCTTTGGGTAAGTGTTTCTCCAGAAGTGCAGCCCAAAACCTTCATCACTGTAAACAAGGCAAGGGGAGTCTTGCCGAAGAAGTGAACAACCGGAGAAACCTTGCCAATAGCCCTATCTTCAAAAGTCAGCCAAGAAAGAACTGCTATAAACGGAGTGAGAACAAAATGGAAAGAGTCCCAATGAACTCTCTGCTTAAAAATGTCAATAAAAATAATCAGAATAATAATAAAAAATATGGTATTTGGGCCAAGGCACTGTACTAAGCCAAGCACTTAGTACAGGGCTCTGCACACACTTAGTGCTCAATAAGTACAACTGAATGAGTGAATCTTGGGCATATCCCTGTCTTACCTGGGGAGCACAGTCTAAAGGGGAGAGAAAGCAGCTTTTTTATCTGCAGTTTAACAGGTGAGGAAATTGAGGTCCAGAGAAGTCAAGTGACTTGTTCAAGCTCACAGAGCAGGCAAGTGGGAAGCAGCAATCAGAACCCAAATCTTCAGACTCCCAAACCCAAGCACTTTCCACTGTTCAATGCAGCTTGTCTATAGAAGCGAATAATTTTCCCATTTTACGCTTCTCTATGTCCTTATTTTTCCCATAATAACCAACTAGGAAAGCAATAAATTAAAGACGCATCTACCACCCACTTTCATCTGGTAGGGAACAAAATTTTCCTATCGAGGCATTACGGCTGACGATGAGTTTGAATAAATGCAAAGTCCCGGAAAATCTACTTGTGAAGACATCCCTTCTTTCTTACCTGTTCCTTTCGACTGGCTTGAGGCTCAATCATGACATTGATAAGAGAAGGCACAGTCTTCTCTTTTAAACCTGCTCTCAGGGCATTTTGCAACTCCTGTGGTGTTTGAACAAAGTATCCCTTGCCCCCAAAAGCAGTCATAACCTGCTCATAATGGGAGTTGGGCAGGAGAGAAACAGGAGGTGCCCTAATAAAAAAAGAAATGAAATGGTAATTGACATACGATTTTAGCACTACTGAAATAATCACTACTAACAGCATGACATTTAAACACTTTTCAATACGCAATGCTATGTAATTAGGTGATTTTAAGGCAATGTTCTGAAAACACAAACCAAGAGCACAGAAACTCAATTAATTCTTTCATTAGCAAAAAAGGGGGAGAGAACACTGAAGCTAGACATTGAGATTGAGCCAGAACAATGATAAAACTGAAGCATGATTTTATGCTACAGTTTGAGAATTGATAGGCACGTATATGAATATGAATGTGTATGAATGAATAGGAATATGCAAATGAATGAATATGCAATTTTTATTAGGGCTAAGGGAGGTTTTGAAACAAAATTTCTAGCTGGGAATATTCCAGTTTCAGACTACAAGTGGGATTGAGATTAGAAAAATCCTTGTCCAAAATGATCGGGGAGATTGGTACAGAAATATAGGCTAAAAAACAGAATGAAAAGTAATATGATGTTTGTTGTTCTCGGAGAATTCGGTAATATTTCAAGCCAAATTTCCCGTTGTGGAAAATAGACCTGCGAATGCTGATCACGGATGCTGTGTAAATACGTACATAAAATATCCTGAAAAATATCACAATTATGGGTGATCATTTTTAAAAGGGTTTGAGGACTTCAAATATAGGCTACAGTAAATAAAACTGAAAATAATTCCCTGGGATCCCAGTGGGACCATTGTAAGGACAGAATTGGCTTTACCTTCACAAATGACCTGGAGTAAGCAGTGAAGTCAGTGAGTTTGATGGTAAAATAACATGCAATTGAGCTACACGGCAGGAAGACTTCACAGAGACACAGGGGTGACCCGCAAAATGGCAGATAAACTGCAAAGTGAGGTCATATACCTGGGTGAAAATAGTACAAATCACAACGAGGTGTTGTTAGGTTCTGAGACAGTAATCTCACCTCACGAAAGAGATCTGAGTGATTACTGAGTGCTCCTTTAAATGACTGTTTTTAACATGCGGTGGCAGCCGAAAAGGCCAACCAAAAGCTGAGCATTATTAGGAAGAGAAATAGAAAATGAAAAGCACAATTTTGCTATCTCACCAAGTACTTCTACTACACTGGGGTTGTGTTCTTGCACAGTCCCCCATTTAAGAAAAAGTCATGCTGTGTTACTCAAGAGAAGCTTCTGTGTGAGCATCAATCTGAAAAATTTCAGATTGAATGCTTACATTAAAGAGTGGAGATAGGATAACGCAGAATTTTTGTTCTTACATCCCACT
This sequence comes from Tachyglossus aculeatus, assembly GCF_015852505.1. Lineage (NCBI taxonomy): Eukaryota > Metazoa > Chordata > Mammalia > Monotremata > Tachyglossidae > Tachyglossus > Tachyglossus aculeatus. The sequence continues at coordinate 33,810,782 of NC_052067.1, read as the reverse complement.
TCAACAGGACAAAAAGGTTTCAGTTGGCAGGCTCAAAATAAACAAAATAACCACTTCTTCACCCAGGGGGTAGCAAATATATGCAATTTACTACCACACAAATTTATGAAGGTTGAAAATAGAGGAATCTAAATAAATTCATACGTAAGAGGTCTTTATCATCATCATCATCAATCGTATTTATTGAGTGCTTACTGTGTGCAGAGCACTGTACTAAGCACTTGGGAAATACAAATTGGCAACATATAGAGACAGTCCCTACCCAACAGTGGGCTCACAGTCTAAAAGGGGGAGACAAAACCAAACATACTAACAAAATAAAATAGAATAGATATGTACAAAATAATTGTATAATATGGATTATTAGAGGGAAAATTAGGAATATTAAATGGCAAATCCCTAACCATTAGAATGAATGACAAATAGGGCAACCATTACTACAGTTCCCCCCAGCATCCTGTTGTCTATGGCAGAACTAAAAGTGAGGCTGAAAGAGTTCTTCTGATCTGTAAAAAGATTTTTTTATGTGCATATGCTTCTTAGTGGCCACCTAGGTGTAAAGTACTTACACAATGGTAGTGTCTCCAAGTTTTAATATATTCTTCCAGGTACTGGCATCAAAACCTTGGTAAATTCCATTATTGTTGACCACAATAATGAGTATTGGCAAGTTATACCTGAAATTGTTAAGCACAAGGAAAAAATGATTTAAAAGTTCCCAAATAATATCTCTATCTGGGGAGAAATTTTAAAACAAAATGGATATTAGTTCAAACACATGAGTTGTACTATTCATTCATTCATTCAATCGTATTTATTGAGCAATTACTGTGTGCACAGCACTGTACTAAACGCTTGGGAAGTACAAGTTGGCAACATATAGAGACGGTCCCTACCCAACAATGGGCTCACAGTCTAGAAGGGGGGGACAAGACAACAAAACAAAACATGCGGACAGGTGTCAAGTCATCAGAATAAATAAAAATAAAGCTAGATACACATCATTAACAAAATAAATAGAAGAGTAAATATGTACAAGTAAAACAGAGTAATAAATCTGTACAGACATATATACAGGTGCTGTGGGGAGGGGAAGGAGGAGAGGAAAAAGGGGGCTCAGTCAGTACTACAAACGAAGCAATGTTATAGGAAGGTGTGTTCAAATTTTAATCAAAAGATATATATGAAATTTCTTATTATTGGTTAAAGCATTTATGTCCAGTAAAGAATGGAAGGGGATATGCTTGTTAAATAAAAATAAGTTATGGGCTGAAAGGGGAAAATAATTTTTAGTTTACAAATGAAGTTCTCTAGAAATTCTACCTAATAATTACTTCTAAAGCAACAAGGGTTTTAGGGTTCATTTCACTGGGACTTCCCAAATCCTGGCAGGCATTAAGACTATGAGTGTGCCCATGTTACATATCAATCATTACACAGAAAACAGTTTGATTCCATACAAGCAGTTTGATTCAATACCCACAGCATCTTTACCTGCAGATGGTTTCCACCTCCATACCCGAGAATCCGAAGGCACTGTCTCCTTCCACACAGATTACCTGTTGCCCTGGGTTTCGATCTCTAGTCACCACTGCAGCTGCAATGGCAAAACCCAAGCCAACTCCCATCGTCCCAAATGTGCCAGCATCAAGTCTGGAGAGAAAAAGGCAAAACGGAATTTCTACCAACATCACTCCACAGGGAATTAAGCAGTATGAGGGGGAGAAACTAGACAACACTTGCTGAGGTCACCACTATTACTCCTTCAAAATCCTGATCTTACACAAACTAAGAATTCAGGAGGAGAAGCCAAATACGTTTCAGAGCCTCTTAATTAGTCGACGAAATGAAAAATTACCTTTTACACACACTATATAGGCATCTGAATTTAAGATTTTTTTGCCACATGACAAAACTTGCATTTTGAGTAAATTAAAAAAAAATTAATAAAGCGATGCAGGACTTGACCCACCATCTTTTTTGTTTTATAGTATTTTGATTATACACTCTCAAGCACTTAGTACAGTGCTTGGCACACAGTAAGCACTCGATAAATACAACAGAAGGAAGGAAGGAAGGAAGAAGCTCTTGCTATGTGCCAGGCACTGTATTAAACACTGGAGTAGATACAAGTGAATCAGGCAGGACAAAATTCATGTCCCACCTGGGGCTCACAATCTTGATCACCATTTGACAGATGAAGTAACTGAGGCACAGAGAAGTTAGTGACTCGCCCAAGGTCACAATGAGATAAATGGCAGAGTTGGAATTAGAATCCAGGTCCTTCGTACTTCCAGGTCTGTGCTCTATTTACTAGGCCACACTACTTCCTAGGTTAACCTAGGCAAGGAAAAAGACCTCAATAAATCCACACATTCTCTGAAACATCAGTCTGCATAATGGTTTTTTGTTAGGGCACAGAAAAAATACTGCTGCATTTACGAAAAAAGAAAACCTCACCTATGACGAGGAAGGTAGTTCTGAAGCACAGTACGTCCAATATCCATTGTATTTGCTCCTTCGCTTACTATTATACAATCTTTTGGCAGTTGTTGTTGAATATGGTGGAACACAGTGTAATAATTCATAGGCAGAGATACCTGGGATGCCAGTTTCTAAAAGTTGGTTAAAAAAAAAATATTGGAGCCGTTTCACTACTCCAATTCCCTCATAGCTGATGATAGTGGCAGAGTTCTGGCAAGCGGGGATCTTGAAAGAGCTGACGGAGGGAGCCGGCAATAACCTGGGCCTAAGCTATAAGGCTACCAAAGTAGAGGGAAAGCTATGTTGGCTATCCTGAAGTCAAGTCCAGAAGCCCCATGTGGGACAACCTGATTACCTTGTATGTATCCCAATGCTTAGAACAGTGCTTGGCACATAGTAAGTGCTTAACAAATACCAACATTATTATTATTATTATTATTAAGTGGTCAGACAGTAAAGTCCACTCTGGCACACTCTCCCCAAGTTTTACAAGGCTGTACCCAGCCACGTAAGTGGCCAACAGGCGTGAGACAATTAGAAAAAAAAGAACTTGCCCTTCTACCCCACCTAAGACTCACCCTCTCATCTACCAGGGAAGAATCAATCAATCAATCATATTTATTGAGCGCTTACTGTGTGCAGAGCACTGTACTAAGCGCTTGGGAAGTACAAGTTGGCAACATATAGAGACAGTCCCTACCCAACAGTGGGCTCAGTCTAGAAGCTATGGGGTTCACTATGAGATAATTTTGAATTGCTCTGAAAGTTCCTATTAGTTGAGGTGAATAAACCACAGGACTGATAGGAGACATTCTGCATCACACTGAATTCCAGCATCACACAACTGTGGATTGAACAGTGGGTTTAAAACTCTGGAATTCCACAGTAACTGATTTTACCTTGGATAGTTCTTCATTGCTCTTCTTCTTCTCTTTCAGAGTCTCCCACCACTCAGTATTTGGAGGATATTTCCACGGTCTTTTCTCGTAATAATCTAAAAGCTAAGGAGCCACAAGAATTATTTTCCTATGATACTGAACACAAATATATTTAGAAAAGCAGCATGGTCTGGTGGAAAGAGCACAGTCCTGGAGTCAGAGGACCTGGGTTCTAAACCCTGCTCTGCCAGTTGCCTTCTGTGTGGCCCTGGGCAAGTCGCTTAACTTCTCTGGGCCTCAGTTTCCTCATCTGTAAAATAGGGGGTCAATAGGTGTTCTCCCTCATACTCAGACTGTGAACTTTGGTGGGGCAGGAACTGTGTCTAACCCTGTGCTCAGTACAGTGCTTGGCACATAAGCGTTTACCAAATACCACAGTTATAATATGATCACATTAACAATGAAGTCACTTGTTAAAATGATAAACTCACTTGAAACAAACACTCTCGTTATAATATTTTAAGCCAAGTGGCAAGGGGATGATGACAAGTAGCCATGGACAACAGAACTTACCCTCTTAAAACCTTATGACTGCAGGCATGTCTTAATACAAATGGGACTCTCAACTCTCAAGCACAATTCTCAGGGGAGAGAAGATACTCTCCCATAAAGAGCATATTTCTTTAATAATAATAATAATAATGATGATGATGTTGGCATTTGTTAAGTGCTTACTATGTGAAACCACTGTTCTAAGCGCTGGGGAGGATACATGGTGATCAAGTTGTCCCACGTGGGGCTCACAGTCTTCATCCCCATTTACAGATGAGGGAACTGAGGCCCAGAGAATTGACTTGCCCAAAGTCACACAGCTGACAAGTGGCGGAGGCAGGATTTGAACCCATGACTTCTGACTCCCAAGCCTGGGCTCTTTCCACTGAGCCACGCTGCTTCACTTTACTGTCAGTGAACACATTCCCCTAGTCCCTGGGGTTCACCTGGCACCCAAGAAGAGTTCCCCCAACCCCACGCAGAAACCCAGCACTTAGGAGTCTCTCCTGATGCAGTAGAAAGGCCATACAAGATAAAAGCTCTGCAGCCTTCCATCTTGCAAAATCAATCAATCAATCAATCGTATTTATTGAGCGCTTACTGTGTGCAAAGCACTGTACTAAGCGCTTGGGAAGTACAGGTTGGCAACATATAGAGACAGTCCCTACCCAACAGTGGGCTCACAGTCTAAAAAATCCCATCAGATGGGGCCCATCAGAAAAGAAGGTTTGGACCCCTGGAAAACCCACACTCTGGGACAATGAAAACAAATATACTTAGATTATTTTCTGAATAACCTTCACCCCCCCACATACGAATATGAGAATTACAGAATCGAGCCAACCTCATATTAGAGGTAAAACTAAGAAAACTAAGAAATACTGAATTAGATTCCATAGTGCCCAAAACTAAGACCTATCTGTAAACCAGGCAACTTTGGAACCTATATTAACTCTCAAGGCACACTTAGTCAGTGACTTCTTCGTATTATAAAAAGCACGCTGGTCACCTTTAAGGTATATGTCTGTTAAATTGTACTATCCCAAGCACACAGTACAGTGCTCTGCACACGGTAATCTCTCAATAAATATGATTGATTGATACAGCTTCCCAAAGGGCCCAGACCTGTTTGCATGGTGAGATCATTTGTTTCATTAAATGACAAATGTACATTCCAATTTTTCCAAGTACTTTCTCATCAGACATTTCAATCAATCAATCATATTTATTGACCGCTTACTGTGTGCAGAGCACTGTACTAAGCGCTTGGGAAGTACAAGTTGGCAACACATAGAGACGGTCCCTACCCAACAGTGGGCTCACAGTCTAAAAGGGGGAGACAGAGAACACAACAAAACATATTAACACAATAAATAGAATAGATATGTACAAGTTAAATAAATAAATAAATAAGAGTAATAAATACGTACAAACATACAGACACATTTCAATGGCAACAAGTATTAGTAGGCTGGTATTACTACTTGACAACACTATAAGGTACAACCTAAATGTTTAAAAACAAATAAATGTTTTTAAAAGGAAAAGAAAAAGCTGAAATATAGGCAAGAGGTCTTCTAAATTACCTGTTCAGTGACAGCATTTATATCACCTAGCAGAGCTGCTACGGGCCTTACATTATTCCCCAGCTCTTCTGCACAGATATCAACCTACAATGAGACCACACCATTGAAAACACCATGCAGATAATTACATAATATTGATTTAATTATTCAATTTGAGGAACTGCAAGCTAAATATTCATTCATTCATTCAATCGTATTTATTGAGCGCTTGCTGTGAGCAAAGCACTGTACTAAGCGCTTGTAAGTACAAGTTGGTAACATATAGAGACGGTCCCTACCCAACAACGGGCTCACAGTCTAGAATAGAGCAATCATAAGATTTCAATCTAAAAGTGAAGAAAGAAAATCAAGAAATAAATGATATAGTCACAATGGCTAAAAAAATCTGGTAGGATCTTTCAGATTAATTACATTCTACTGAATCTTAAGTCTATGTTTTTTTGATTCAGTACATCCCAAGCGCTTAGTACAGTGCTCTGCACATAGTAAGCGCTCAATAAATACGACTGATGATGATGATGATCCACAGGAACACTGTCCATATGATTCCTCTTTTAAATATGACCTGGTATCTAGTTTTAATCAGTATTTTACAAGTTTAGTTTCAAAATACATGAAAATAGTTTAAATCTACAGCCCTGTGTAGCCTTGTTCTTTGACTGTTATACCAAGTGCTTTTCTTCTGTTCTTATTTAGTTTATTTGAACAGTTATGTTTGGAGAAAGTCAGCTATTACACCTATTAATATTGTTTATTGAATATACTTGTGATTTTTGATAACAGTTTCAAATTTTCAAAAAGTGGTAGTCTTTGAAATGGAAATTTATTTCCTGTTTTCATAATTTTATAAGAAAATTAACCAAAATAAAGTCACTTTACAATAAAAATGATCTATCCGTATCAGAAAAATATATGGCAACTTGCAGAAAAAAGGGAAAGAGAGGAAAGAATAATTATTCTGTAGATACCTGGATAATTTTAACATCTGGTTGATATCTGGGAGGGAGTCCAAAATGCAAAATCCAGTTTAACCTGGCACCAAGTAATATGATTACATCAGCATGCTGCAAAGCTCTGTTGAGAAATTAAAATGTAACCACTGGCATGAAAACATGTTTACATTTCTTTTTAACAAACATTACCAGTTCCTTTCAGAACAAGGCTAAAAGAAGAGCTCTCATGGAAGGTTTCAATACAACTGTTTTATTTTGATTCTCCAGTCTACAGATTTTTAAGTCAACACCCAGTCATTATTTGTGAGATTATATAAAGTGATTACAGCACAGTTGTTCCTAGCTTTACCCATTTTTTTGTTTTTTTGGTGAACCTTTCGTTTCATGAATTCTACCTTTTTGCATAACTGGTCATTATAGAACAGGGAGGAATGCCTGAATCTCTTCAATTCCTGAGTTCAAACTTGCTTGTAAACATAATTCTCAGACTGAGCCCCTTCCTTCCTCTCCCCCTCGTCCCCCTCTCCATCCCCCCCATCTTACCTCCTTCCCTTCCCCACAGCACCTGTATATATGTATATATGTTTGTACATATTTATTACTCTATTTATTCATTTATTTATTTTACTTGTACATATCTGTTCTATTTATTTTATTTTGTATGTTTGGTTTTGTTCTCTGTCTCCTCCTTTTAGACTGTGAGCCCACTGCTGGGTAGGGACTGTCTCTATATGTTGCCAATTTGTACTTCCCAAGCGCTTAGTACAGTGCTCTGCACATAGTAAGCGCTCAATAAATACGATTGATGATGATGATTGATGACGATAAAATCTTCTTAAAGGGAGAACCAAGCATTCGAGAGTTTAAGGCTCTCCCAAATGCTTAGTACAGTGCTCTCTGCACATAGTAAATGCTCAATAATAATAATAATGATGATGACGGTATTTGTTAAGCGCTTACTATGTGCACAGCACTGTTCTAAGCACCGGGGAGGTTACAAGGTGATCAGGTTGTCCCGTGGTGGGCTCACAGTTTTAATCCCCATTTTACAGATGAGGTAACTGAGGCACAGAGAAGTGAAGTGACTTGCCCAAAGTCACACAGCTGACAGTTGGCGGAGCTGGGATTTGAACCCATGACCTCTGACTCCAAAGCCCGTGCTCTTTCCACTGAGCCACGCTGCTTCTCCAATAAATAATAAATACCACTGATCGATTGATGCTCAACTTTTTGTTCCTCTGCTCTTCTCTACATTGTCTTACCTGCTGCCATTTCTTCCCTAACGTGTGTTTTTACTTGGCATTTTGGAGACAATGCTGTTGGGAATTTGGGACTGGTCTTTTGATAAAATGAGTTTCCCTGGAGAGAAGGAGACTGCAGCGTTGGAAGGAATGGAGGTGAGCAGGCACGTGATGCTGATCACAGTCATGGTGCTTGTGTTTTCTTTAACATGGGATTCATCAGGAACGCAACACCCCGTATTATGGGAGAACTGAGCATACTCTGTTTCTGCAGGTAAAACTAGGCTTTTTTTTTTTTTTTTACATGAGTTGTTTACACACCCTTTCATCAGAATGTACTCCTGGTACGTTCTAGTACTAAATCAATAGTACTTATTGAGCACTTACTGTTTGACCAGCATTGCACTAAGTCCTGCGGAAAGTACAACAGAGTTACTAGAGTTACTATCTAGATACAATCTCTACCCGCAGGACGCTTACGGTCTAGAGAGATAACTGTGGTATCGTTACTGTCCCACATGGGTTCAAAGTCTAAGGAGGAGGGAGAAAAGGTATTTAATTTCCATTTCACAGATGAGGTAACTGAGGCACAGAGAAGCTAAGTGACTTGCCCAAAGTCACACAGCTGACAGTTGGCGGATCTGGGATTTGAACCAATGACCTCTGACTCCAAAGCCCGTGCTCTTTCCACTGAGCCTCGCTGCTTCTCCAATAAATAATAAATACCACTGATTGATTGATGCTCAACTTTTTGTTCCTCTGCTCTTCTCTACATTATCTTACCTGCTGCCATTTCTTCCCTAACGTGTGTTTTTACTTGGCATTTTGGAGAGAATGTTGTTGGGAATTGGGGACTGGTCTTTTGATAAAATGTGTTTCCCTGGAGAGAAGGAGACTGCAGCGTTGGAAGGAATGGAGGTTAGCAGGCATGTGATGCTGATCACAGTCATGGTGCTTGTCAATAGCATGAGTTTTCTTTAACATGGGATTCGTCAGGAACACAACACCCCGTATTATGGGAGAACTGAGCATACTCTGTTTCTGCAGGTAAAACTAGGCTTTTCTTTTTTTTACATGAGTTGTTTACACACCCTTTCATCAGAATGTACTCCTGGTACACTCTAGGACTAAATCAACAGTACTTATTGAACACTTACTGTGTGCACAGCATTGCACTAAGTCCTGCGGAAAGTAGAACAGAGTTACTAGAGTTACTATCTAGATACAATCTCTACCCGCAGGAAGCTTACGGTCTAGAGAGATAACTGCGGTACCACTACTGTCCCACATGGGTTCAAAGTCTAAGTAGGAGGGAGAAAAGGTATTTAATTTCCACTTCATAGACGAGGCAACGGAGACGCAGAGAAGTCAAGTGACTTGCTCGTGGTCATATAGCAGATAGGCAGCGGACCTGGGATTAGGACCCAGATGTTTTTACTACCAGGCCTGAGCTCTTTCCACTAGACTGTGCTGCTTCTCACAATAAAATGAGGGAGAACTGAATTTTAATATGACAGATACTGAAAGTCATTGTCGAAGTGCTGATAACCCTACACTTTCATCCATCAATCGTATTTATTGAGCGCTTACTGTGTGCACAGCAACTCAGGGGCTGCCAACCTTATCTAAGACAACTCCCAGTAAAAATCAGGAAAGCAATTTAATTCAGGGGAGCTGGGCCTAAGGAAACCAGGACCTCAAATAAATCTGGCGTATGCCGTGATAACACGGGCTCATTGTCAAACAACCACTTGGCAACTCTTGTCACAGAATGCAACAGAAATAGATATGCCCAATTCCAAATTAAAGTATTTTAGACTGACTTGAAATTTTTTCCACAGACTTGAGAAACGATTTAATAGTCATAAGTCCAACCTGAGCTGAATGGAAGGACTTTAAGTCTAGCGTTATACAGACCTGGATCTGGCTGGAGCTACACAGTTTGGGTGGTTGTCAGGAACAACTCCCTTGCCCATAGGAGTGGGTAAGAATGGCAAGCCACACAGCTCCACAAACTTTCGGATGTTCTCTTCAGCACAGGCATAAGCAGCACCTAGAAAGGTCAAAACACGCTGAGCTTCTTGGAGCAGTACCTGAGCTACTGTAACTGAAAGATGCTTTTTGATCTCCTGTGATCCCTCTGGAGTGTAAGCTCATGGTGGGTAAGGAACGCCTACCAACTCGGTTGGACTGTACTCTCCCAGGCGCTTACTATAGCACTCTGCACCCATTAAGCGCTCAATAAACACCACCGACTGACTGATTTCTGAGATGGAAGAGTTAACCTAAGTCAAACACTGATCATGGACCTAGAAACACGGTTACATTTGTGGCGTCTCAAAAGAGGTGTCAGAATTGCTTTGATTCTACTTGGTCTTATGAATTCTTTTTATCAAGAAAACATAAACACAAGACCGACACTAAGGAAATACTAGCATTACCATTTCTACTTCAATTCATATATTCATTACAATAATGCATAATTCATTAATGCAACTGGGTTAAAACAAGATGGAAGAATACGGGAACAGTTAGGGTAACATGGCAAGGAGCTCCCCCCGCCCCTCCGCTCTCATCCTTTCAAAATATACCCAACTCCATCCCTTTTGACCTTCTAATTAAATGAATGTATGCTTTTCTTCCCTCCCTTACTGCCATTTTTAATGGCTTGCTCGCTAATGTTTTATGTTCCCATTCCTTAACCAACCCCCCTCCCCCCAAAAAAAACCCTTCCCTAGATCTCCCTGCTCTCACCTATCCAAACCCTTCAAATTGGCTACAAACACTCACCACCTCCACTTCTGCTCCAACTCCCTCTTTCTGTCCCTCTATAATCTGGTCTCTGACCTCTTCACACTGCTGGAGAGGATTCTTGTAAGTTCACCATGGACCTTCTTCTTGCCAGATCAATTGGACATTCTTCTCTTCTAATCCTCCTCGACCTCTTGGTTGCTTTTGATACTGCGGACTACTCCCTTCTCCTGGAAACATCATCGAACTTTGGTTTTATTGGCACAGTTTGGTACTGGCTCTTCTCAACCTCCTTGTCCACTACTTCTCAGTTTCTTTCAGCAACTTTTCCTCGGCCTCCACTTCTTAAAGGCAGGCTTACTCAAGGCTGTGTCCTGAATCCCCTTTTCCTTCTATTCTCACTTCCTTTGGGAGCTTATCCACTCCCATCATTTCAACCATCACCTCTATGCGCATGATTCCCAAAACTATCTCACTACCCCTGACTTCTCATTCACCCATTTCCTTCTGCCTTCAGTGCTGCATGGTTTTCCCACCAGCAGTTCAGGCTTCATATGCCCAAGACTCAATTCCTCATCATCCATTCCAAAACCTCTCCTCTGTCTAACTTTCCCACCACCAGTGACATCACCAATCAAGTCAATGGTATTAACTGAGCACTTACTGTGTGCAGAGCACTGTACTAAGTGCTTGGGGAAGTCCAATAAAAGAAGTAGCGTGGCCTAGTGGAAAGAGCATGGGTCTGAGAGAAGTTCCAGTCCCGGCTCTGCCGCTTATCTGCTGTGTGATCTGGGGCAAGTCACAATTTCTCTGTGCCTCAGTTACCTCCTCTGCAAAATGGGGACAGGGACTGTCTCCACCCTAATAATCTTCTATCTACCCCAGCACTTAGTACCCTGCCTGGCACATACTAAGCGCTTAATGAATACCTTAAGAAAAAAAAATTGAGTTGGCAGAAACGATCTTTGTCCACCTGGCTCTGAAGTCTGCAACCTTGGCATCATCCTTTACACTTCTCTACTTCCCATATTTAGTCTGTCACCAAATCCAGTGGATTTTTCCTCCACAACATTTCAGGGGTTTACCCCATCTCCATCCCAACGGGAACCATACTGGTCCAGTCACTTGTTATATATCAGCCTGATGACTGCAACGGCCTCCTCACCCTGAATCTTTCTATCCTCTCTAGTTTAGACTTCACTATGATGTCCAGATCATTTTTATAAAATGCTGTCTTGCATGACATGCCCTAAAGCAAATGGTCCGAAGTTTCTGTTGGCTACTGTGATGAAGAGGCAATCACTGGAGGTTTCTGGGGAGTTGGAAGATGTACGCACAAAACTAATGTCTTCAAACTACCATCCTGCTTTCCACTTAAATCTTTTTTTGATTAGCTTGCATTTACTCAGTACCTGAGTACTTGGGGAAGACAAGAATGAGAAAAAACAGACGCTCTGCTCTCTCTGTTCCGACAGCCTCTGACAGACACGGTTTTGCTATCTGACTTTGACCACAAAAGATAAGAATTCTTAAAGGAAGGGATCATCACCTCAGAATTCACAGAGAATACTACTATCACAGACAGTGCAATGGGGTTGGGAAAAACTTTTTCAGTTAAGAAATCTATTTCAACTTCAAAGAGCAACTAATTCACAATAAACAAATATTTAAGTTTTCCAATAAGCGATCCACTACCTTTCCCAATGATCAGAAGCGGTCGTTTGGCATTTCTAATAATGTTGGCTGCTTCAGAAATTGCAGATGCATCCGCCATGCTGATGGGAGGTGGCAAGCAGCATTCAACATATCTAGAAAATAGAGTACTCATACTCACATAAAACAGTAGTCACCTATGGCAATCTATCATGGGCATGAAGATCTGATGCTCCTCACTAGTCTTTTACTGAGGCCATTTCTTAAGAAAATATTTTAATTGCTCCCAAAGATGATAGCAGTTGAATATAATCAAAACCCTGTGTATTTTCACCTCATACAGGCCCATAAATAAATTAGAGTTGAGTTCAGAAATGGAGAGAACCCTTGTATATTGTTGCTAATGTAGTCTGAGAACAATAACCTAGGGTTTAATTTCATGTTTGCTCATCATAATCATGACTCTGCACAAGTCATGAAACAACAATGGGTCTCAGCTTCTCCCCCAGGAAAATGGGTCCCCTACTTATTACCTAATGGATTGTACACATTGGTGTGCTGAGGATTTTTAAACCCTTGAAACTGCTCAGAGTAGACCGAAAATAGAAAAATTAGAATTCAAACAGAACTGAATGCAATTTAAAAACAGAAGCTAAGATTCACATAGATTTTATACTGCTTCCAGAGAAGCCTCTATATCCTAGCATTCCACATCATTACCAAACTTCCCTGGCCTACTCTCACCTACGCATACGGTTTCTGCTTAGAGAAATGAGTGATAAAATAATTCATTTAAGGGAATTTAGGTATTCAATGATGGAACATTCATGGAAATTTATTTCCCTATTATGATATATATATACATCATGTATATATACTATATACACACATATATACATACATATATGTACATACATATGTATATATGTACATATGTATGTATATATGTGTATATAGTATATACACATATATACATATACAGTTAAGTGAAGTCATTTAACTTCTCTGTGCCTCAGTTACCTCATCTGTAAAATGGGGATTAAAACCGTGAGCCCCCCATGGGACAACCTGATTACCTTGTAACCTCCCCAGCGCTTAGAACAGTGCTTTGCACATAGTAAGCGCTTAACAAATACCATTATTATTATTATTATTATGTATTCTATCAATTATAAATGAGGTATAAAAATGTCCCGCATTTTATGGGCCGCTGGCAAAGTCAATTAATCAATGGTATTTACTGAGCACTTACTGTGTGCCAAGCACTAAACCAAGCATTTAGGAGATTAAAACAACAGAGTTGATAGAGGCACTCCCTGCCCACAAGAAGCTTACAGGCAAGAGGGGGAGACAGACATTAATATAAATTGTACATAATAAATATAAACGTAAGTGCTATGAGGTTGATGGAGGGTGAATATCAAGTATTTAAAGGGTACAAATCAAAATGCATAAGTGACACCAAAGGTAGAGAGCGTAGGGGAAAAGAAGGCTTAAATGGGGACGGCCTCTTGGAGACGTGTTTTTAATAAGGTTTTAGAAGATGGGCAGAGTGATGGTCTGATGTATATGGAGGAGGAGGAGGGAGTTCCAGGTCTGAGGGAGGATGTGGGAAAGGGGTCAGAGATCGAGTTATGGTGAGTAAGTTGGCATCAGAGGAGTGTAATGTGCAGAATGGGCTGTTGTACGGAATCAGTAAGGCGAGGTAAGATGGGGTGAGTTGACAGAAGTTTACAGCCAAAGGGAAGGAGTTTCTGCTTGATGCAGAGGTGGGCAGGCAGCCACTGGAAGGTTTTGAGGAGTGAGGACATATGGACTGAAAGTTTTTTGAGAAAAACGAACCAGGTAGCAGAATGAAGTTTGGGCTGGAGTGGGGAGAGGCAGGCGGAAGGGAGGTCAACAAGGAGGCGGAGGCCAGGAAAGGGTGGATTTTAGAAATGTTGTGAAGCTAGAACAAGATTTGGTTACAGATTATGTGGGTTGAATGAGAATGATGAGCCAAGGTTAATGCCAAGGTTATCTGCTTTTGAAACAGGAAGGATGGTGGTATTGTCTACAGCAATGGGAAAGGCAGGGGAAGGGTAGGATTTTGGTGGGAAGATCAGGAGCTCTCTGTTGGACATGTTTAGTTTGAGGCGACAACAGGACATCTAGGTGAGATTTCCTGAAGGCAGGAGGAAATGAGAGACTGCAGAGAAGAAGAGAGGTCAGGGCTGGCCCCAGAATAACTGCGTCATGAATATAAAATCAATTAAATTAAGATGACAACACAAAACTTCAGGCTCAGCTTCCTTAGTTAAAAAGAAAGCATTATTGCCTTATAAAAATGTGTTAATTTTATAAAATAATGCACAAATCTCATTTTTTCAAAGTTCAAAAACCACACAAACATTCTTCTTAATACATTAATCCAGTTGGAAAAATCCCACGCTAATAAATCTGACTTGTATACTCACTTTATAGAACTCACAGCCACGTTGTGATTCACAAAGTCTCCAGGGATGTCAACATAGCAAGCACCTGGGCGACCGTAAATGCTGTTTCTTACTGCCTGGATGAATACCAAGAAGACAACAGCACACTTCAGGACTCCTCAAAACACAGAAACCAAGTCTCCCATGGCCTTCAGTGACTCCCTGCTAAGTAGTTTGGGCACTTCGAAAGAAATAGACCACAGGTGACCCACCACGGAAACGTTGCTGCAAAGCATTAAACAATCACTTAATAATCTGAAGGAGTTAACGGTCCCCACCAAGTGCTCAATTAACTATTACAGAGTCATGAGAAACAGGGAGAATCAGACCAATTCTGAACTTACTGTTTCAATAAACAACAATGCTACTCCTTTTCCATTTTAACAGAAAGGGTGGGACTAGCCACCTTTATTTTCTTTTTCAAGTGACATGAAAATTACACGGCTTATAAACTGGAGTCTATAAGAGTGTCTTACTGAGAAGATTTAAAATTAAGGAAAGCAGGTTGCGGCAACAGCTGACTTGTCAGGTGACTTTTCCACTGCTCTTCAGAGAGAAACCCAGAGACCAGGGAATGGGACTTCTATTAGTCTTCAAAACTGTTAAATGTGTCATCTATGCCTTGGCTATGCAGCCTCTGAGCATCTGATATTCACCCCACCCTCAACTCCACAGCACTTAGACATCTTTAATTTTATTTATTATAAACTATTTATTTATAACATCTATCTCCCCTCTAGATTGTAAACTCATTATTGGCATGGAAAATGTCTGCTAATGCTGTTGTACTGCACTCTTCCAAGTGCTTAGTACAGTGCTCTGCACCTACTAAGTGCTTAGTAAATACCACTGATTGACTGAAGTAAAATTCCCATGCTGCATAATCCAAATTGTAGGAATAGCATTTCTTAAAGAATAGACTGAAATGGTAAAACAATCCATTCCAAAGGAAATTAGGCAGACAAGCTTTATTTTATGCCAAACTATTTTATAAAATTACCTGTTATTTTAAGGAGTTCCAGAGAGTCTTTTGGGGGTACTTATTAAGCATTTACTATGAGCCAGGCACTGTACTAAGTGCTAGGGTAGATACACCCATGGGGCTCACAGTTCCTGTTCCACATAGGGCTCACAGTTTCAATCTCCATTTTACAGATGAGGTAACAGCCACAGAGAAGTGAAGTAACTTGCCCAAAGTCACACAGCAGACAAGTGGCAGAGCCAGGATCAGAAACCAGGTCCTTATGATTTGCAGACACACGCTCTCAAGCTGCTTCTCAACCATAAAAATGATTATGCTGTAATTATTTTACAACACTCATATGATACCTACGGCAGTCACATTACGATAAAATCCATTTTTACTGATTCTTTTAAAAAAGTAATTATTTTCTTTGTAACAAGTATTTACAATTTCAGAAGAAGGACGAGGTAGGTAATAGTCTTTTTGTTTGACTTAACCCCTGTCTTTTCATTTATAACATATATCTTTGGGATTGATCAATTTAATATCAACCCCGTTTTGCCAGATGAACTGGTATTTCTGCTGCCTTAAACTTGGGTATGGTGGCCAGATATTAGGCAAAGAGGATGAAGCAATCATGCCAAAAATTTCTACAGCTGATGGTTTGGGAAGAGAGCAGATGAATAAAAGATTTAGGTTCTGCAATATGTGAATGAATGAAAACTTTACAAAACTGCACACAATGAATAGGCCTGAGCTTTTACCCTACTGACAATACCTAGCTTAACACTCTCAACAAAGACTCTACTTGGAAAAGAAACATTTGGACATCCTTGTGGAGAATTTTTCCAGCATAATTTCTTTCACCTGTTAATTTTAATCCCACTGGGGAGGCATGACTAAGATAAATGCAAAGTTTCTCAAAATGTGTCCAGTTAAATAACCAAATACAATACTATGAAAGCTATACAATTTTTACCTAGAAATGTTCTAGAGGTGAGCTTTTCTACCCAGTATAAAATGATCATGGATGGAGGAGGAACTTCTCAAACTTTAGGAAATTGAGAAATGTCAGGCAAAAAAAGCATGAAATAATTAATTTTACTTGCACATATCTATTCTATTTATTTTATTTTGTTAGTATGTTTGGTTTTGTTCTCTGTCTCCCCCTTCTAGACTGTGAGCCCACTGCTGGGTAGGGACTGTATAAGTTGCCAACTTGTACTTCCCAAGTGCTTAGTACGGTGCTCTGCACACAGTAAGCGCTCAATAAATACGATCGATTGATTGATTAATTTCACAACGTACCTTTTCTATGACTGAGGGAATAACTTCCACACTGCTCGGCCTGACAGAAAACTTGCTGTAGAGCCTACAAGCTTCAACCTGAAAAGAGAGTTATTTAGGAAAGAAACCCAAAACATTAAGGTGAATTTTTACTGTTTACGAAGCACTCGGTAAGTAATGAGCATCCTGTGGTCATTCTGACAACAATTCATCCTCTCACCTGCAACTGCAGCATTTCTTGTCCAGCCTTTTAGCCATATTCTACTATCCGGTCCTTGACTTCTCCCATCCATGCATGCCTTCATTCATTCATTCTCTCTCCCTCATTCTCCCTCTCTCCCCCTCCCAGAGAGCAAGCAGTCTCTTGCCAATTTACTGCAACTATTCAATTAGTTGGGAGCCCGAAGCAGAGTGTCTAGCCCTAAGGCAAAGCCCAAATTTCATCTCCTCCCTCCCTCCCCCTGATGCTGATACTCTTCTTGGTACGGTTGTGATGCCGGGCAGATGAGTGATTAGCAACTAAAGGGAAAAGCTGTGATACTGTGTCCCCGCTATCTTGGATGCAATTCCTCAAATTCGAGTGTGTGTTCTGCCCGTCTCTGACAAAGGAAAGGAGACGATGATGATGATGATGGCATTTATTAAGTGCTCACTACGTGCAAAGCGCTGTTCTAAGCGCTGGGGAGGTTGCAAGGTGATCAGGTTGTCCCACGAGGGGCTCAGAGTTTTCATCCCCATTTTACAGATGAGGTAACAGGCACAGAGAAGTTGTGACAATAATAATAATAATGATGGTATTTGTTAAGCGTTTACTATGTGCACTGTTCTAAGTGCTGGGGAGGTTACAAGGTGATCAGGTTGTCCCACAGGGGGCTCACAGTTTTAATCCCCATTTTACAGATGAGGTAACTGAGGCCCAGAGAAGTGAAGTGACTTGCCCAAAGTTACAACAGCTGACAGTTGGCGGAGCCGGGATCTGAACCCATGACCTCTGACTCCAAAGCCCGGGCTCTTTCCACTGAACCACGCTGCGTCTCTAACAAGAGAAGAGATTCTTGTGCTCTTAAAGGCAGTCACCATGCTATCTGCCTCATTTTACAATATCACTGATGTGCTTCTGCTGCTTTTGCTCCATCTCCGCTCCTTTCCTTCAAGTCCTCTGGCAATAATATTCTCATATAATAAGTATTACGGTGATATTTGCTAAGCATTAATACGTACAAAGTCTATGCTAAGCACTAGGGTAGCTATGACAGAATAAAGGCTCTTTCCACTGAGCCACGCTGCGTCTCTAACGAGAGAAGAGATTCTTCTGCTCTTAAAGGTAGTCACCCATGCTATCTGCCTCATTTTACAATATCACTGATGTGGTTCTGCTGCTTTTGCTCCATCTCCGCTCCTTTCCTTCAAGTCCTCTGGCAATAATATTCTCATATAATAAGTATTACGGTGATATTTGCTAAGCATTAATACGTACAAAGTGCTATGCTGAGCACTAGGGTAGCTACGACAGAATAAGATCCGACAAAGTCCCTGTTCCACAGTGGAAAGGGGGCAGAGAGAGAAAGTACAGTTATTTAATCCCCATTTCCCAGGTGAGGAAACTCAGGTTCAGAGAAGTTAATCAATCATATTTATTGAGCGCTTACTGTGTGCAGAGCACTGTACTAAGCGCTTGGGAAGTACAAGGAAGTTAAGTGATTTGCCTAAAATCAAACAGAAGGCAAGTAGTGGAGCCAGGATTAGAATCAAGGAATCCAGACTCCCGGTCCTCTGCTCTTTCTACTAAGCCACTCTGCTTTCCTGCATGAGATGTTTGCTTAGGCATTTTCCCCTCCTTTTCAGATGCGGGCTCCGGCTGCTATTTGCGAGACCATCATGGCCATTGCCTTGCTTCCCCTCTCCTTTCCAGGTCAAGATCTCCACTGACAGACACACCCAGAGTATATACATGGGTAAAAGGGTGGAGTGAAAATGGAGTGAGCGAGATCCTACGACATCTTCTAATGGATTGGGAAAGAGTGACCTTTAGTAATCTTCGATAAAAACCGGCAACACGATAGAACATTATTGCCCACAAAAGATTGCAAAAGAGGGGGCCGTTTCACTGAAGGAGAAAATAATATTTTAAAATTTAAAGTAATTTCCTTAACAATGGATTGGGAAAGAGTGCCCTTTAGTAATCTTAGATAAAAACTGGCAACACAATAGAACATTATTGCCCACAAAAGATTGCAAAAGAGGGGGCGTTTCAGAAGGAGAAAATAATATTTTAAAATTTGAAGTAATTTCCTTAACAAGGTACTTATCCCATTCATTCAATCATCCACTGTACTAAGCGCTTGGGAGAGTTGGGCAAGTCACAACTTCTCTGTGCCTCTGTGTGTGTAAAATGGGGATTAAAACTGTGAGCCCCCCCGTGGGACAACCTGATCACCGTGTAACCTCCCCAGCGCTTAGAACAGTGCTTTGCACATAGCAAGCGCTTAATAAATGCCATCATTATTATTATTATTAGAAATTCCCTGCCCACAATGAGCTTACAGTCTACAGTCTTCCAATGCTACATACCTTAATATATATTTAAAGATGTTAATAGCATGTAAATAGATGCTTGCTGATGCAAAGGTCTAAAAATCTGAATAACTGTAGTAAAGGCTACATGCTAGATAGAAGCAAAAAGGAAACAAAAATTCTGATGAACCCAAATTAAACACCACCCCAATTTTTAGAAACTCAGAGCAGGCTCTGTACACAGAGTGAGAGGGAATGTGTTCTACCACTGCCGATCTTCGTTATCTGCACTGTCCTGTTTTAACCTCAACCAGTTACTTTTATCCATTTCCCTGATTCAGTCTTAGAGCTTAAAACGATCCAGATCAGTGAGGAGCAGACTCCGAGGTATCATCTGCTCTCTGGTACTAAGGCAATCCAAAAAGCTGCACTAGTGCTCTTATCTGCTGGATGAACTTGGGCAAGTCACTTAACTGCTCTGTGCCTCAGTTTCCTCATCTGTAAAATGGGGATTAAATCCTACTCCTTTTCACCTAGACTCTGAGCCCTATGTGGAACAAGGACTGGGTCCAACCTGATATCCCACTTCTTAGAACTGTGTTTGGCACATACTAAGTGCTTAATATAATAATAACAACAATGATAGTAATGAATGTATAAGGAATACAATGACTAACAAGAATAAGAAAAAATTTGTGGAACTCCACAACTCTCTTGGGTTCTAAACAAAAGTCTTTCAATCCTCTATGTTGCCACCTTGTACTTCCGAAGCGCTTAGTACAGTGCTCTGCACACAATAAATACGACTGATGATGGATGATGATTTGTTTTTTTCTTGAATATAGCTTTTTTTAATAATAAAATGTAGTCATAAAAATCTAAGATCCAAGCGTTAACCAATATTAACACGCACAATTAGAGAGCTCCTGCATAAGACAGTTCTCTTTCAGAAAGTGATTAACCAGCAGCAGGAGGAAAATAGTGTGAGATAAATCGTGGCTCAGTGGAAAGAGCCCGGGCTTTGGAATCAGAGTTCATGGGTTCAAATCCTGGCTCTGCCACTTGTCAGCTGTGTGACTTTGGGCAAGTCACTTAACTTCTCTGTGCCTCAGTTACCTCCTCTGTAAAATGGGGAATAAGACTGTGAGCCCCACGTGGGACAACCTGATCACCCTGTAAATTCCCCAGTGCTTAGAACAGTGCTTTGCACATAGTAAGCACTTAATAAATGCCATCATCATTACTGTTATTATTATTATTATAAATGTTCATTCACTCAGAATAATTTAGTATCACGAGGTAGAAATTTTTATAGAACTGTATGGAAAGAAAACTCTTATAATGGTGTACCTGAGGAAATTCCTGGAAGGCTCCCATTGTCTCTTGATTTCTGTCCGATGAGCCACCAATCACAATCACAGGCCTGAAATATTAAAGAGGTAGTACTGGCTTATCATCATCATCATCATCAATCGTATTTATTGAGCACTTACTGTGTGCAGAGCACTGTACTAAGCGCTTGGGAAGTACAAGTTGGTAAGATATAGAGACAGTCCCTTCCCAACATTGGGCTCACAGTCCCAAGAGCTGCCAAATGGTGAATTTGTAAGGCTGAAGTGAGAGAGTGGCCAGGTAATTGCTTTGCAGCAGGCGCAGCAGATTCCCGGGAACTGGAAGGATGAGACGGGTGTGAGCGCAACTGTGGAAAAGGATGTGAGCAGCCAAAAGAGTGGCCCCAGTGTGCTTCCAATGGCTGGGTTCAATCAAAAACTCCGTATTCAATCAATAAAGGACCCCCTTCTCCCTGACTTCTCCTCCTCAGCTAAAGACAGTCACTAGAAATATGTTCAAAGACAAGGTTGGGGGGAGAGGGGCAGAGAACATGTAGTATTTGTGGCGCTACCAATGTCATAAAATGAACTCCAGGAAATGTGAAATAAACTCTTTTCATAAAACCACGTCCGAATGAAATCATTACCTAATAAAATTCATTGAGGACCAAAATTCGTGGTCACCTAACAGATGAAGAATTAGACAGGATTCTGGCAAATGGATTCAGATTCTTTAAAAAGAAATTTTTATAGAAGATGGCAGATACCAAGAGGTGCACATCTTTTGCATATCTTTTCTTAAAATGATGTGGGGTGGCTGTTGGATTTTTTTTTGAGCTGACCCGAAATGTCCAAATCAGTGTGATTAACTAACCAACAAAATACTGCCAACACAAAAATTAAAAGTCTGCTTCACTCCAATGGGAGGCTCTGCTAAGAGTTAATATTGTTTCCTTTTCATGATCATTAAAGATAAAACCAACAACAGATGAGCAAGATATTCCATTTAAAATGGAATTAATCCTTGCTTGAATGCCAACACAACAAGGATGGTTAATCACGAATCACAGGGTGAACTCTGAGCCTGGAGGAGGCAGAAAGCCTGGAGCCTGACCATCCTCCAAGAGCATTGGACTGTCCCGGTCTGAAGACCTGACTGGACCGAACAGAACCTGGTTTCACTGTTCAGATGAGGCACAGCTGTGAACTGCTTGGATGGGGGTCCTAGTGACACCCCAAAAACTTATGTGTCTGCCCCATTCTTCCCCAGGTGAGGTCCTTTTTGGCCCCCGGCTTCCCAGTGAAGCCACAGCTCCCTTGACCAGGGAAGGCTTGAAATGCAAGCCACCTGTTGGCCTCAGCCCAGAAAAGAAATGATCGATGTATATTTTGTGGGGCGACATTTAGGAAAACGACCCCAATTGGAAAACATTTATAATTTTTCTTCAAGGTAATGCCAAATTCTTAAACAAGCACATAATAATAATAATAATGGTACTTGTTAAGCACTCACTATGTGCCACACACTATTCTAAGCACTGGGGTAGATAGATACAAGTTAATCAGGTTGGACGCTACGGAAGAAAACCTTGAAATAGCCTTGGATTTTTACAATCTGTTTCACAAGAATCCAGAGGTCAAATATTGATTTGATTACCAGCAATTCATGTTTGCATTTGCCATTCCACCCAGTGCGTGGATGAGCCCGGGGCCAGAAACGACAAGGCATACTCCTGGCCTAGAAACAAAACAGACAAAATTAAAAGAACCACTCAAGTACAGGGTGCACAACTACAATATGGTACCATTTCGGGAAGCAAAACCTGCCACCTTGATGGAAATTCTGTTGGTTTAAATATTTTCTTTCCTTCAGTGCTTAGAACAGTGCTTGGCACATAGAAGCGCTTAACAAATATCATCATTATTATTATTCTTCTGTAATTTGTATAGGGACTCAGTGAACGATTCTGTATTTCTCAGTGCTTTCATGGGCCAGTCACAGCAATTTTGGGGGAGAAATTTTTTTTTTGAAAAAGTACTAAAGGGAGAATCACTGTATATGTATCTGTGAACTTTTAATTGTAGAACACAAAATGAAACAAAATAAGTACATTTGAAAGTTATCTTGAGGACAATTTAAGTTGGCTAAGATAAGCGATTGATTGATTGATTAATCCCCATTTTACAGATGAGGTAACTGAGGCCCAGAGAAGTGAAGTGACTTGCCCAAAGTCACACAGCTGACAGTTGGTGGAGCCGGCATTTGAACCCATGACCTCTGACTCCAAAGCCTGGGCTCTTTCCACTGAGCCACGCTGCTTCTCGAATGAACGAATGAATGAATGAATGAATGTTACTACTATCTGCTGGCAACTTGTACTTCCCAAGCGCTCAGTACAGTGCTCTGCACACAGTAAGCGCTCAATAAATACGATTGAATGAATGAATGAATAAGGAAACACAGCAAAATGCAAACTCTCTTCTCTGGATCCATCAGGACCATGAGCAAGCTACACACACTAAAATTGAGACTGTCCAGAGAGATCAGCTTAAACAGGCTGCACTAAAGGGAAATTCTTTGACATGAATGGAACGCAGCTCCCATGACAAAAAGAACCACCTAAAACAGTGCAAAAATCCACTACAGGAATCTTTGCTGAGCAAAAAAATCTGGAGAGGCGGCTGACGATCAATTTCCATTCTGTAAAAAGGAGCCACTTAGCTAGGGCTGTCAGAAGCCATTACTTATGATAGTACCCAAAAGGCTGCAGACTGTGACTTACATCTTCTTTATCATCAATCGTATTTATTGAGCGCTTACTGTGTGCAGAGCACTGTACTAAGCGCTTGGGAAGTACAAGTTGGCAACATATAGAGACGGTCCCTACCCAACAGTGGGCTCACAGTCTAAAAGGGGGAGACAGAGAACAAAACCAAACATACTAACAAAATAAATAGAATAGATGTGTACAGTCACGCCACAAATATGGCCAATTTTCTTATGGGTTGCTCCCTGCCATTCCTGGGTCCTTCCCCCCTTTCTTCCATTCCACCGGCTTCTGCTGCTTCTTCCTCCAGAGTTCATGAATGGTTCTTGGAAACGTGGGCAGATGGGACAGATCTCCCAAATGTGAGAGAGGCACAGGATTGTGCTTGGAAAAGCAGCAAATAACAGCCTGCTTTAATCTGATTGCGGCTCCAGTGAACAGAGAGTGGGTGGCTTTGCTGTCACTGCTACGCACTCCCCCACCCTCTCCCAAACCTCCATTCCTTTTACCTGAGCTGATGTTCAACCTCACCAGCTGAATGCTATTAAACCCTAATTTTAATTGTTGCATTTAAACTCTTAATGGTAGGAAGCTCAGTTTTGTGTTTTCCTCAGAAGATAGATCCCTCTGGATGCTTGGTAAATCAGCAAAGTCAAAATTTTGCCCAAGCCTGACACTACTGGTAATTTATCTTGTATATTTTAGTATACTGGACTGCCATTTGGAGTCAGCGGGTAGAAATAACAGAAAATAGTTGAAAGTGTGCAAGTGTGGATTAACCACCAAGTGAGATTAAACACTCAGAACATCAGTTACGTGTTTGCTCCACTGCAGTATACTTTTAGGGTGAATTTTTAACCTACTAATTTAATTGCATCTCCTGGAAAGTCAGTCACTGATTACACTTTTGGAAAGAATTTTTTGCAAGGTCATAAAACTATGTTAAGGGTAACATCTAATCCTGAAATTGCTGTAGGTGTGAAAAGTCCCACTGATCAACTTCCTTACTCAATTAATTATTCTGTCACCGATACTGGTACACTATATCCCTTCCCAACGAAGTTGGCGACCGTCACTAACTTTATCAGAATGCTCAGGATTCCTACGATGTCAGCTCCTTTTCGCGACCAAGGGCATTAGGTTTTTCCTCTACAGAAACTGCATTACTCAACATTTTCAAAACAGCCAGGCTTTCAGTGATAATAAGGAATACTCTAACACATGTCAATCAAAAAGATCATTTTCGTTTACCTGCCTGTAAGATATCCCACAGCAGAGGCAGCGTAACAGGCCTAAGGAGAAAGAATGAAGCTACTCAAAATAGTTTTATTGCAACTCCAAGGGGACAAGGGAGGTGATCTCCCCCGTGAGATTAGCATGGAGGGGTGGAGAAATTATACGCTTTTTGGACGGCCTCCACCCCTTCGTAGTCAGAAGTTTGGCTCCTCTTCACTCTGAGTCCCGGCACCCCTCAGAGGGCTCCAGGACCAGGCCAGGGGGTAGCACATACTTCCCTTTCTCTCCTGCTCCTCCCCGTCCCCTTTCCTCTCAAGCACTTTAAACTTCCAACCCAAGTTCACCTCTTAGCTCAAATAAAAAGCTGGCACCAAGTACGTGAGTAGCTATTTGTTTCCACCAGAACGGCTGGCATTCAAAACTGCACCAGCCCCACTGGTGTCGCACTGGGGTTAATAATGATGGCATTTATTAAGCGCTTACTATGTGCAAAACACTGTTCTAAGCGCTGGGTTAGAGGGCGAGAGCGGCACTGGCCTTGCCCTCCAACCTAATGAGGATGCTGGGATCTTGTAGATGCCGATCCTTACGCACTTGATATTCACCCCACCCCCTCAGCTCTTATGCACATAATAACAATAATTTTGGCATTTGTAAAGCGCTTACTGTATGCTAAGCACTGTGGAGATATAAGGTAATCAGGTTGTCCCACATGGGGCTCACAGTCTTAATCCCCATTTTCTGATGAGGTAACTGTGGCACAGAGAAGTTAAGCGACTTGCCCAAAGTCACACAGCTGATAAGTGGCAGAGCCGGGATTAGAACCCATGATCTCTGACTCCCAAGCCCGGGCTCTTTCCACTGAGTGAAGTGGAGGAGCAAAGGGATCTCCGCTCCCCCAGACCCAATACTTACCGCCTGCTCGTTCCTCATCCCTAGGTACTTGATGCCCACCTCTTGGGCGGCGAGTGCTATTTCTGTCACGGGGATGCCCACGATGCCAAAGACGTACTCCACTTTCTAAGGGCGAGAGAAGGGCAAAGTCAAAGAGGATCCGGGCCGTGGCCACCTGTCCCTGAGAAGCAGCATGGCTCAGTGTAAAGACCCAGGGCTTGGGAGTCAGAGGTTGTGGGTTCTAATCCCGGCTCCACCACTTGTCTGCTGTGTGACCTTGGGCAAGTCACTTCACTTCTCTGGGCCCCAGTTCCCTCACCTGTAAAATATTAATGATGTGTATATATCTATAATTCTGTTTATTTTGATGGTAATGACACCTGTAAAACTCAACATGTCCAAGACTGAGCTCCTTAATCTTCCCTCCCAAACCCTGTCCTCTCTCTGATTTTCCCAACTCTGTGGATGGCACTACCATCCTTCCCGTCTCACAAGCCCGCAACCTTGGTGTCATCCTCGACCCTGCTCTCTCGTTCACCCCTCACATCCAAGCCGTCACCAAAACCTGCCGGTCTCAGCTCCGCAACATTGCCAAGATCCGCCCTTTCCCTCATCCTCCCTCCTATCTGGAACACCCTCCCCCTTCCCAGTGGAAAGAGCGTGGGCTATGGAGTCAGAGGTCATGGGTTCGAATCCCAGCTCTGCCAATTTCAGCTGCGTGACTTTGGATAAGCCACTTAACTTCTCTGTGCCTCAGTTCCCCCATCTGTACAATGGGGATGAAGACTGTGAGCCTCCTGTGGGACCACCTGATTGCCTTGTAACCTCCCCAATGCTTAGAACAGTGCTTTGTACATACGAAGTGCTTAATAAATACCATTATTCTTTTAGACTGTGAGCCCACTGTTGGGTAGGGACTGTCTCTATATGTTGCCAACTTGTACTTCCCAAGCGCTTAGTACCGTGCTCTGCACACAGTAAGCACTCAATAAATACGACTGATTGATTGATTGATCCAAACTGCTATCTTGCTGGTTTAATCTCTCATCCTGTCCCGACTGGATTACTGCATCAGCCTCCTCTCTGATCTCCCATCCTCCTGTCTCTCCCCACTTCAGTCTATACTTCACGCTGCTGCCCGGATCATCTTTGTGCAGAAACGCTCTGGGCATGTTACTCCCCTCCCAAAAAATCTCCAGTGGCTACCAATCAACCTACGCATCAGGCAAAAACTCCTCACCCTGGGCTTCCAGGCTGTCCATCCCCTCGCCCCCTCCTACCTCACCTCCCTTCTCTCCTTCTCCAGCCCAGCCCGCACCCTCCGCTCCTCTGCCACCGCTAACCTCCTCACCGTGCCTCGTTCTCGCCTGTCCCGCCGTCGACCCCCGGCCCACGTCCTCCCCCTGGCCTGGAATGGCCTCCCTCCCCACATCCGCCAAACCAGCTCTCTTCCTCCCTCCAAATCCCTACTGAGAGCTCACCTCCTCCAGGAAGCCTTCCCACACTGAGCCCCCTTTTTCCTCTTCTCCCCAACCCCCCGCCCTACCTCCTTCCCCTCCCCACAGCACTTGTATATATTTGTACAGATTTATTACTTTATTTCACTTGTACATATTTACTATTCTATTTATTTTGTCAACGATGTGCACATAGCTATAATTCTATTTGTTCTGACGATTTTGACACCTGTCTACATGTTTTCTTTTGTTGTCTGTCTCCCCCTTCTAGACTGGAAGCCTGTTGTTGGGTAGTGACCGTCTCTATATGTACTTCCCAAGCTCCGCACACAGTAAACGCTCAGTAAATATGATTGACTGAATGAATGTTTTGGTTTTTTGTCTGTCTCCCCCTTCTAGACTGTGAGCCCGTTGTTGGGTCGGGGCCGTCTCTATCACCGACTTGTACTTCCCAAGCGCTTAGTCCAGTGCTCTGCACACAGGCAGCGCTCAATAAAGACGACTGAATGACTGAATGCCCCGATCCACGTGGCTCAGTGGAAAGAGCCCGGGCTTTGGAGTTGGAGGTCATGGGTTCAAATCCCAGCTCCGCTACATGTCTGCTGTGTGACTTTAGGCAAGTCACTTCACTAGGCCTCAGTTCCCTCACCTGTAAAATGGGGATGAAGACTGGGAGCCCCATGTGGGACAACCTGCTCACCTTGGCTCCTCCTCAGGGCTTAGAACAGGGCTTGGCACATAGTAAGCGCTTAACAAATACCATCATTATTATTATGATAATTCTCAGGGCCTCAGTTCCCTCATCTGTAAAATGGGGATGAAGACTGGGAGCCCCATGTGGAACAACCTGATCACCTTGTCTCCTCCTCAGGGCTTAGAACAGGGCTTGGCACATAGGAAGCGCTTAACAAATGCCATCAATTATTCTTATAATTATTCTCAGGGCCTCAGTTCCCTCCTCTGTAAAATGGGGATGAAGACTGGGGGCCCCATGTGGGACAACCTGCTCACCTTGCCTCCTCCTCAGGGCTTAGAACAGGGTTTGGCACATAGTAAGCACTTAACAAATGCCATCAATTATTCTTATAATTATTCTCTGGGCCTCATTTCCCTCATCTGTAAAATGGGGATGAAGACTGGGAGCCCCATGGGGGACAACCTGCTCACCCTGTAACCTCCCCAGCGCTTAGGACAGTGCTTGGCACATAGTAAGCGCTTAACAAATGTCATTATTATTATTATTCTCTGGACCTCAGTTCCCTCATCTGTAAAATGGGGATGAAGACTGGGAGCCCCATGTGCACATTGTAAGTGCTTAACAAATATCATTATTATTATTATTCTGTGGGCCTCAGTCCCCTCATCTGTAAAATGGGGATGAAGACTGGGAGCCCCATGTGGGCCAACCTGCTCGCCTTGTCTCCTCCTCAGAGCTTAGAACAGGGCTTGGCACATAGGAAGCACTTAACAAATACCATCATTATTATTATGATTATTCTCAGGGCCTCAGTTCCCTCCTCTGTAAAATGGGGATGAAGACTGGGAGCCCCATGTGGGGCAACCTGCTCACCTTGTCTCCTCCTCAGAGCTTAGAACAGGGCTTGGCACATAAGGAAGCGCTTAACAAATGCCATTATTATTACTATTATTATTATTAAGAAATAATCATAATAATAAAATGATGAGGTGTGTGGGGGTGTTGATAGGGGCCATGAATACCTGCTCCTTGAGGGCGAGGGCCAGGACCTTGGCGCCCGTCACGTGCTCCTGGTCCTCGTCGGGCCCGCGGGCGGCAGCCATCTTCCCCGGCCCTCCACCCTCCTTCTCCCCTCACACCGCGGCCGGCCGCCTTTCCGGTGACTGACGGGCGGCTCGGCCAATCGGCACCCGGGGAGGGAGAGGGCGGCTCCCGGGCGACCAATGAGGGCGCGGCTCGGCGGCCCCGCCTGAGGGGAGGGGCGCTCTCATTGGCCGGCTCCCCCCCCAGAGGGGCGGGGCTAGCAGCGGCCAGGGGGCGGGGCGTTGCTGGGCCGCTGAGGAGGTGAGCGTCCCCCGGGCCTGGAGTAATAATAATAATAATAATGATGATGGCATTTATTAAGCGCTTACTATGTGCAAAGCACTGTTCTAAGCGCTGGGGAGGTTACAAGGTGATCAGGCTGTCCCACGGGGGGCTCACAGTCTTCACTTATTACTCTATTATTACTCTATTTATTATTACTCTATTTATTATTACTCTATTTATTTATTTATTTTACTATTACTCTATTTATTTATTTATTTATTTATTTTACTTGTACCTATCTATTCTATTTATTTTATTTTGTTAGTATGTTTGGTTTTGTTCTCTGTCTCCCCCTTTTAGACTGTGAGCCCACTGTTGGGTAGGGACTGTCTCTATAGGTTGCCAATTTGTACTTCCCAAGCGCTTAGTACAGTGCTCTGCACATAGTAAGCGCTCAGTAAATACGATTGATTGATTGATTGATTCACCCCCATTTTCCAGATGAGGTAACTGAGGCCCAGAGAAGTGAAGTGACTCGCCCAAAGTCACACAGCTGACAAGTAGCAGAGCCGGGATTTGAACCTCTGACTCCAAAGCCCATGCTCTTTCCACCGAGCCACGCCGCTTCCCCAAGGTTACAAGGTGATCAGGTTGTCCCACGGGGGGCTCCCAGTCTTCATCCCCATTTTACAGATGAGGGAACTGAGGCACAGAGAATAATAATCATGATGGCGTTTGTTAAGCGCTAACTGTGATGCACTGTTGTAAGCGCTGGGGAAGATACAAGGTAATCAGGTTGTCCCATGAGGGGCGCACAGTCTTCATCCCCATTTTACAGATGAGGGAACTGAGGCCCAGAGAATAATAATAATAATGGCATTTGTTAAGCGCTATGTTCCATGCACTGTTGTAAGCACTGGGGGAGATACAAGGTAATCAGGATGTCCCACGAGGGGCACACAGTCTTCATCCCCATTTTACAGATGAGGGAACTGAAGGCCAGAGAATAATAATAATAATGGCATTTGTTAAGCGCTATGTGCCATGCACTGTTGTAAGCGCTGGGGGAGATACAAGGTGATCAGGTTGTCCCACGAGGGGTGCAGTCTTCATCTCCATTTTACAGATGAGGGAACTGAAGGCCAGAGAATAATAATAATAATACTAATGGCATTTGTTAAGTGCTTACTATGTGCAAAGCACTGTTCTAAGTGCTGGGAGGGATACAAGGTGATCAGGTTGTCCCACGTGGGGATCACAGTCTTCATCCCCATTTGACAGATGCGATAACTGAGGCACAGAGAAGTAAAGTGACTTGCCCAAGGTCACACAGCAGACATGTGGCAGAGCCGGGATTAGAACCCGTGACCTCTGACTCCCAAGCCCGGGCTCTTTCCACTGAGAGAAGTGAAGTGACTTGCCCAAAGTCACACAGCTGACAAGTGGTGGAGTCGGCATTTGAACCCATGACCTCTGACTCCAAAGCCTGGGCTCTTTCCACTGAGCCATGCTGCTTCACTTGCCAGCTGTGTGACTTTGGGCAAGTCACTTCACTTCTCTGGGCCTCAGTGACCTCCTCTGTAAAATGGGGATGAAGACTGTGAGCCCCCCGGGGGGCAGTCTGATCACCTTGTATCCTCCCCAGCGCTTAGAACAGTGCTTGGCACATAGTAAGTGCTTAGTAAATGCCATCAGTATTATTATTATTATTACTGAGAACTCACCTCCTCCAGGAGGCCTTCCCAGACTGAGCCCCCCCTTTTCATTCATTCATTCATTCATTTGTATTTATTGAGCGCTTACTGTGTGCTTTTCCTCTCTTCCTCCCCTCCCCACCACCCCCCTGCTCCCCAACAGCATATTTGTACATATTTATTACTCTATTTGTACATATTTATTATTCTATTTCATTAATTCAGTCATATTTATCAAGCACTTACTGTGTGCAGAGCACTGTACGAAGCACTTGGGAAGTACTAGTTAGCAACATATAGAGACAGTCCCTACCCAACAATGGGCTCACAGTCTAGAACTCTATTTGTACATATTTATTACTCTGTACATTTTAATTACTCTATTAATGACGTGTCTATAACGATAATTGTATTTATTATGATCATATTGACACCTATCTACTTGTTCTGTTTTGTTGTCTGTCTCCCCCTTCTAGACTGGGAGCCCGTTGCTGGATAGGGACTGTCTCTATATTGTACTTCCCAAGAGCTTAGCACAGTGCTCTGCACACAGTAAGCACTCAATAAATACTATTTCTAGACTGTGAGCCCAGTGTTGGGTAGGGACTGTCTCTATATGTTGCCAGCTTGTACTTCCCAAGCGCTTAGTCCAGTGCTCTGCACACAGTAAGCGCTCAATAAATACGATTGATTGAATGAATGAATGCTCTACCGCCCTTCCCCACCCCACAGCACTTGTGTATGTGTCAGTAATCCTATTTATTTATGTTGATGCCTGTTTACTTGTTTTGACTTTTTTTTTTTGTTATTTTGTTAGTATGTTTGGTTTTGTTCTTTGTCTCCCCCTTTTAGACTGTGAGCCCACTGCTGGGTAGGGACTGTCTCTATATGTTGCCAATTTGTACTTCCCAAGCGCTTAGTACAGTGCTCTGCACATAGTAAGCACTCAATAAATACGATTGATGATGATGATGATGATGACTTGTTTTCCCCCTCTAGACTGTATGCCCTTTGTGGGCAGGGACTATCTCTCTCTATTGCTGCATTGTAATGATAATGATGCTATTTGTTAAGCGCTTACTATTCATTCATTCAGTCGTATTTATTGAGCGCTTACTGTGTGCAGAGCACTGTACTAAGCGCTTGGGAAGTACAAGCACCGTTCTAAGCGCTGGAGCACTGTATTTTCCAAGCGCTTAGTACAGTGCTCTGCATCCAGTAAGTGCTCAATAAATACGAATGACTGAGCCTCGGGAACATGAACGTTTTCTGTCCCGTTTTGTCAGCCCTGTTTAGCTTTTAAATGTCGGCTGGGCAGTTTTGTCTGCTAGCTGCACAATCTGCCTTCTCCGGCGGCGTTTCGCAGTTGCAGGCGTCCACCGCCTCAACGGGTGGGAATTATTGAGCCCCTACATAATAAAAAATAATGATAATGATAACAGTAATGATGGTATTTGTTAAGCGCTTCCTATGTGCCCAGGGCTGTTCTCAGCAGTGGGGTGGATACACGCTTATCAGGTTGTCCCATGTAGACTGTGAGCCCACTGTTGGGTAGGGACTGTCTCTATATGTTGCCAAATTGTACTTCCCAAGCGCTTAGTACAGTGCTCTGCACACAGTAAGCGCTCAATAAATACGATTGATGATGATGATGATGACTCACAGTCTTAATCCCCACTTACAGCGCTTAGAACAGTGCTTTGCACATAGTAAGCGCTTAACAAATGCCATTATTAGTATTACAGACGAAGGAAGTGAGGCGTAGAGAAGCGACTTGGCCGGAGTTACACGGTTGACGAGTGGCGGAGCTGGGATTAGAACCCGTGACCTCTGACTCCCAGCCCTGTGCTCTTCCCTCTAAGCCACGCTTATGGTCCTTGTTAAGCGCTTACTGTGTGCCAAGCGCTGTTCTAAGCGCTGGGGGAGATACATCATCACCATCATCAATGGTATTTATTGAGCGCTTACTGTGTGCAGAGCACTGTACTAAGCGCTTGGGAAGCACAAGTTGGCAACTTATAGAGACAGTCCCTACCCAACAGTGGGCTCACAGTCTAAAACAGTGGGAAGTCTCACTGCTTGCTACCTCGGGCGCTGCTAAGTTTTAATCTTTTCATTTAGTGCACGGATTTAGTGACGGTAGGGACTGTATGTGATGCCAATTTGTACTTCCCAAGCGCTTAGTACAGTGCTCTGCACATAGTAAGCGCTCAATAAATACGATTGATTGATTGATTGATTGGATTACTTATATGGATTTCTTATTTTATGATGACGTAGTTTATTCATCTCTAAATTGGAGCTCCTTACTGCCCATGCGATCAATCCAAGGCTTCCCAGCCAGCCTCGGGCGCAACCTGGTTTGAAATTCTGAATTCCCCCGTAGCGGTCCCGACACCCGGAAGAAATACACAGGCATTTATGGCTGTCCAAGATGAGGGAGAAGTGGTGTGTTATAGCTGGGTTAGTGCAATATTTAGAAATACTTTCTGGGAGGATCTGTTCAGGAGTAGACCCAACAGTGGGTAGGCTGACTGGAGGCTTGGGAGGAAGCCCAGGATGCAGGGTTTTCCCAAGGGGCGTCCCTGGCATGGAGCTGGAAGAGGAAGGCTACAGAAACGGGAGCAGAAAGGGGCCACCCCTAGCCCTGACCAGTGGCCACCTGTCTTGAGACGACTAGCATCGCCGTTGCTCGCTATTTGCTGCCCGCCTCCCACGCAGCACCACAACCACCTTCGGATCCAGGCTCCTGCATCCGGGGGTGGAACTCAGCCAGCAACTAACCTGTTCCAGACTTTGAGATGTCAAAACACAAGATCTTCCAGATATCCAACTTCGGCCTGGGGCTAGGGCCAGGCTGGCTTTATACAATCCCCTTTTTATAGTTGGGCAGAGTGAAGTCAGTGATTTGCATCACGGGTAAGAACTAAACTTTGGTGTCCTTCGAGATGGGGCGAAGGGACGTGGTTGTCAATCAATCAATCAATCAATCGTATTTATTGAGCGCTTACTATGTGCAGAGCACTGTACTAAGCGCTTGGGAAGTACAAATTGGCATCACATAGAGACAGTCCCTACCCAACAGTGGGCTCACAGTCTAAAAGGGGGAGACAGAGAACAGAACCAAACATACCAACAAAATAAAATAAGTAGGATAGAAATGTACAAGTAAAATAAATAAATAAATAAATAGAGTAATAAATATGTACAACCATATATACATATATACAGGTGCTGTGGGGAAGGGAAGGAGGTAAGACGGGGGGATGGAGAGGGGGACGAGGGGGAGAGGAAAGAAGGGGCTCAGTCTGGGAAGGCCTCCTGGAGGAGGTGATTGTCCTTATTCCCGTATTGCTGTGTGTTGCATTTTCATGAACTTTGGAGTTCTTC
This sequence comes from Tachyglossus aculeatus, assembly GCF_015852505.1. Lineage (NCBI taxonomy): Eukaryota > Metazoa > Chordata > Mammalia > Monotremata > Tachyglossidae > Tachyglossus > Tachyglossus aculeatus. The sequence continues at coordinate 33,776,670 of NC_052067.1, read as the reverse complement.
GAGATGGGGTGAAGGGACGTGGTTGTCCTTCTTCCCGTATTGCTGTGCGTTGCATTTTCATGAACTTTGGTGTTCTTCGAGGTGGGGTGAAGGGACGTTATTTTTCTTATTCCCGTATTGCCGTGCGTTGCATTTTCATGAACGGATTTGATAATGGCTGAGATGGGTAGCAAGCTAGCTAGTAGTTCATTCATTCATTCCATCGTATTTATTGAGCGCTTACTCATCATCAATCGTATTTATTGAGCGCTTACTATGTGCAGAGCACTGTACTAAGCGCTTGGGAAGGACAAGTTGGCAACATATAGAGACGGTCCTGACCCAACAGCGGGCTCACAGTCTAGAAGTAGTAGTAATTGTATTACGCACTTACTGTAATAATAATAAGGGTATTTATTAAGCACTTACTATGTGCAAAGCACTGTTCTAAGCGCTGGGGAGGTTACAAGGTGATCAGGTTGTCCCACGGTGGGGGGGGCTCACAGTCTTAATCCCCATTTTACAGATGAGGGAACTGAGGCCCAGAGAAGTTAAGTGACTTGCCCAAAGTCACACAGCTGACAGTTGGCGGAGCTGGGATTTGAAGGCCTTCCCAGACTGAGCCCCCTCCTTCCTCTCCCCCACCTTACCTCCTTCCCTTCCCCACAGCACCTGTATATATGTATATATGTTTGTACGTATTTATTACTCTATTCATTTTACTTGTACATATTTATTCTATTTTAATTCTGTTAATATGTTTTGTTTTGTTCTCTGTCTCCCCCTTCCAGACTGTGAGCCCACTGTTGGGTAGGGACCATCTCTGTATGTTGCCAACTTGTACTTCCCAAGTGCTTAGTACAGTGCTCTGCACACAGTAAGCGCTCAATAAATACGATTGAATGAATGTATGCAGAGCACTGAACTAGGGGCACGAAAAGAATACGTAGGTGGTGATTAGACCCTGTCCCTCTGGGGCCTTGAAAATACATATTTAGTGGAGCCTCTCAGTAAATAGGATTGATTGATTTGCAGTTTGGAGGAGGGTAGGAAGGAGGAATAGTTTTAGGTGCGAAAATATTGCACCGGTAAATAGCTGACCCTTCATATGTCCGTGCCCAGCCAAATTGCCCCAGGTCTTGCCCCAACTGGTGATAGCTTTAATAATAATAATAATAATGGCATTTGTTAAGCGCTTACTATGTGCAAAGCATGTTCTAAGCGCTGGGGGGGATACAAGGTGATCAGGTTGTCCCACATGGGGCTCACAGTCTTAATCCCCATTTTACAGATGGGGTAACTGAGGCTCACAGAAGTTAAGTGACTTGACCAAGGTCACACAGCAGATTGGTACATTTGGAAGCTTATAATGAATAGTAAAATCATTGGTGCCTGAAAGAAAAGAACCTTATAATGCCGTTAATTCTAATAATGATAAGCATGGTGTGGTGGCTACAGCCCGAGCCTGAGAGCCAGAAAGTCATGGGTTCTGATCCTAGCTCTGCCTCTTGTCTGCCGTGTGACCCTGGGCAAGTCACTTCACTTCTCTGGGTCTCAGTTACTTCATCTGTAAAATGGAGACTGAGACTGTGAGCCCCATGTGGGACAGGGACTGCGTCTAACCCGGTTTACTTGTGTCCACCCCAGCGCTTAGAACAGTGCTTGGCACATAGTAAGCGCTTAACAAATACCATTATTATTATTATTATTACTACAGTGTTTCCTCGGTATGTGAAAGGAATTGGGAAATAGTGGGAACTGTAAATAGTGATGAAAGTAACAGAAGCTGGGTTAACTGTTTACTTGTTTTGATGTCTGTCGCCCCCCTTTTCCATTCAATCGTATTTATTGAGCGCCTACTGTGTGCAGAGCACTGTACTAAGCGCTTGGGAAGTACCAGCCGGCAACATATAGAGACAGTCCCTACCCAACAGCGGGCTCACAGTCTAGAAGGGGGAGACAGACAACAAAACAAAACATGGGGACAGGTGCCAAGTCAGCAGAATAAATAGAATTAAAGCTAGATGCACATCATTAACAAAATAAATAGAAGAGTAAATATGTACAAGGAAAATAAATAGAGTAAAAAATCTGTACAAACATGTATACAGGTGCTGTAGGGAGAGGAACGAGGTAGGGCGGGGGGGATGGGGAGGGGGAGAGGAAAGAGGGGGCTCAGTGTCGGAAGGCCTCCTGGAGGAGGTGAGCTTTGAAGGGAGGAAGAGAGCTATAAATGAAATAAATAAATGAAATCTCAGACATCTACATAAGTGTTGTGGGACAAGGGGAGGGGGGAAGAGCAAAGGGAACAAGTCAGGGTGACACAGAAGGGAGTGGGAGATGAGGAAAAGTGGGGCTTAGCCTTAGGTTGGGAATCCCATGTGGAGCCCGCTGTTGGGTAAGGACCATCTCTCTATGTTGCCGACCTGTACTTCCCAAACACCTAGTACAGTGCTCTGTACACAGTAAGCGCTCAATAAATACGATTGAATGAATGAATGAATGAACAAGGGGCTATGTGCTATGATTATTATCTTGAGTTTACCCCAGTACTTGGTACAGTGCCAGGTATCTAGTAAGTGCTTAATACATATTCTAGTGGATAGCACACGGCCCTAGGAGTCAGAAAGTCAGGGGTTCTAATGCCAGCTCTGCCACTTGCCGGCTGTGTGACCTTGGGCAAATCACTTCACTTCTCTGGGCCTCAGTTCCCTCACCTTTAAAATGGGGATGAGGACTGTGAGCCCCATGTGGAACAGGGACTGTGCCTAACCAGATTACCTTGTATCTACCCCAGTGCTTGACACATAGTAAACACTTAACAAATGCAGTTATTATGTAAGGATAATAATATAATAGTAATAACAGTAATAATTGGGATGGTGACCCAACATTGTCTGAGAATTGTCTTTTTCTCATCCTATCCCGACCGGATTACTGCATCAGCCTCCTCTCTGATCTCCCATCCTCCTGTCTCTCCCCACTTCAATCTATACTTCATGCTGCTGCCCGGATTATCTTTGTCCAGAAACGCTCTGGGCATGTTACTCCCCTCCTCAAAAATCTCCAGTGGCTACCAATCAATCTGCGCATCAGGCAGAAACTCCTCACCCTGGGCTTCCAGGCTGTCCATCCCCTCGCCCCCTCCTACCTCACCTCCCTTCTCTCCTTCTCCAGCCCAGCCCGCACCCTCCACTCCTCCGCCGCTAATCTCCTCACCGTACCTCATTCTCACCTGTCCCGTTGTCGACCCCCGGCCCACGTCCTCCCCCGGCCTGGAATGCCCTCCCTCCGCACATCCGTGGGCAGGGATTGTGTCTCTATTGCTTAATTGTACCTTCCAAGTGCTTAGCACAGTCCTCCGCACACAGTAAGAGCTCAATAAATACGAATGAATGAATGAAATAATCACAATCTGTCTAAAATAGAATAAATATACTATGAGTAAGTTGACTAGAATTCTGGATAGGACTGGGATGCCTGAGGATTTTACTCATTTCATACTGTTCACTTTCTCTTTGCCTTTGCAGTTTTCATCTGTCCTCTACATTGACAGAAACCAGTTTTGATAATATGCACCTGCCCCTGCCACCTCACCTCTTCAATTTTCCATTGCTTCACACTTGCCTTCTTCCCCTTTCCCAATTCACACTTGGTCACTCTCACCAAACTGACTAATGCCAGTGGGAGTGCGTCTACTTCGCTCTCTCCTTCTACCTCGACGATGGAGGGAAGTTGGTGGGAAACAGAGAGACTAGCACAGATCTGTTTTGCCCTCCCTCCATTCTCCTTGCTGCATGTGGTATTTCTATTCATTTATATACTTATATATAATATTTATATATAACATGTATACTATATGTTATACATATAATATACATATACATATGTATATAATATACATATATATTATATGTAATATATAAATATGTATATTTCTGTTTATTCTGATGACTTGACACCACCTGTCCATATGTTTTGTTTTGTTGTCTGTCTCCCCCTTCTAGACTGTGAGCCCGTGTTGGGCAGGGACCATCTCTCTATGTTGCCAACTTGTACTTCCCAAGCGCTTAGTACAGTGCTCTGCACACCGTAAGTGCTCAATAAATACGATTGAATGAATGAATGAATGAAGCAGTGACAGTGGGGTGGGGGAATATGAGAGAAGAGCGCAGAGAGAGGTTGTGGGGGCAAGGGAGAAGGGGAAAGGAGAAACATACTCACTTTCAGCTACCGCCACGGTCATGATTTACCCAAACAGCACCTCCATAAGGGGGCCAGCCCAAAATAGGCTATTTCAGCCGGACTGACTCCCTCGGCCTGCTGTTGTTTCCACTTGGATGGCAGCAGCGGCTCTGTCTTTAGCCCCATTTCTACTGGTCCATCTTGAGTGCATTCATCTCATCCCTTCAGAGTTTCAATGTTCCAAGGAAAGCAATCCATCAGGGGTATTTATTGAGCGTTAGCAGTCAGAAGTATCTCTTGAGTGCTTACCTGCGTGCAGAGCACGGTACTAAGCACTTGGGAGAGTACAACAGACACACATTCCTGGGAACTTTCAGTTTTTCTGGTCATGTTTGTCCTCTGAAGAACAGGAAGTCAGCCTCTCTTGCCCAAACTGGGACATCATCATCATCATCATCATCAATCGTATTTAGTGAGCGCTTACTATGTGCAGAACACTGTACTAAGCGCTTGGGAAGTACAAATTGGCAACATATATAGTCCCTACCCAATAGTGGGCTCACAGTCTAAAAGGGGGAGACAGAGAACAAAACCAAACATACTAACAAAATAAATAGAATAGATATGTGGTGTCTTCAACGATATGTGGAGCCTGCGATTGAGAGGGTTAAAATTTTTCGCCAAAATGTTTCACCAAATGTTCCTTTTCTGTTACCGTCATGACTTCTGCCCTTTCAGGTCACCTCATGGGTTTTAACACACTCTTAATTGCAGGGCCGGGTGAGGGGTTCAGGCCTTCAGAAACGGGGGAACAGCCCCAAAGTGGAAAACGACTGTATGGCGATGTCCAAGATCTTTAAAAACTCACTTCAGTATTTAGACTTCCCTGCCTATTGATCTGTTGATTTTTCTCTTGGGATTTTAGCGTTGTTTATTCTTCAGTGAATATTTCAAAAAAGGAGCTTTAAAATCAAACCAGTGTCTCCAAAGATCTCTCCAAGGGAAGTGGGTTAGTTTTCAGTCTTTCAAGTGAGTGGATGAGCTGATTTTTTTTTATATTACCATGGAAAGAATGTCCTTTGGTCTTGGCATCAAAATCAGAAAAGGGATTTCCATATCCTTTGAATTTGGAATATTCTAAAAAAGCGATAAAGATGGAGCACAACGAAGGAAGATGGGTAAATGACAAGAGTATTAAGATAAGATGAAGCTATTTTGCCTTCTATGTTTTTTTCTTGAAGTCTGGTACCTACCCCAAGGTGAATTCAATATGCTACCCATATAGGAACCATACTGTTCCTAGGCAAATTCACTTCAAAGCCACCCTAGTAGTCCAAAGAACCCTGCTGCATTGTACCCTACTGTTATAATATACTCAAGAGTCGGGCTCAGGCTGCAATTGAAAAAAATGAACTCAGGAACCTTGTTTATTCATAGAAAAGTTTTTAGGGTTTATTTTTCTGTGAACAATTGGTCTCTTCTACATCCCGCTCTCCTTGCAGAAAAATTGCCACTTAGGCTTACATAGTAAGTCTGTTGGGAAATCCAATACCGGATCTCCCAATCATGAATTTCTGTTTTGTCACTCAATAATATGCTGGGCTTATAATTACTATTACTATTAGTAGTAGTAGCAATAATAATAGCATTATATTTGTTAAGCACTTACTATATGTCAAGCCCTCTTCTAAGCACTGGGGTAGATACAAGTTAATCAGGTCAGGCACTGTTCCTTTCCCACATAGGTTTCACAGTCTGTTTGCTTTTTCCAAAGAGGAATATATGGCTATATGTACATCATAAATCATCAGAGACTTTTAAAACTGAGCAGGGGCTTTTAGTTTTTTTTAAACACTATGACTCTTGGTAGCTACCCATCCAAATTGTAGTAGAATTGAAACAGACTTCCACCATCGTGGAATATATAGAGCTGTCCTTTGTGAAAATGATGCATTCAATCTGACAAACCTATAGTTCATCATTTTCATCAACACCATTGTTGATGGATATTTGGTTTCCTACTGAGGACACAAACTATGCCAGATTTTTGAGGAGGGGGAGAGTCTGTACACTTCCCAAGCGCTTCATACAGTGCTCTGCACAGAGCTCTCAATAAATACGATTGAATGAATGAATGACTAGAGAATTGATGTAATTCTACCTTCAAAGAGTTTTTGAATTGTATTTTTCTGGGGTTACCCCTCAGAATAAACCTAAAACCAAAAATCCTTTCCGATGAAATTTCTAGGAATAGTTAAATATTCACAGCATGCCTTGTAGGACAGATAATTGCATTCTGGGATACGTATTATACAGTGTATAAATTCCAAAACTAAATCCATTTAATGCATTTTGTGAGGTACTTAAACTCATTCCGATTTCCATTTGTAACATGCCATAAATACTGGGATGTGACTCTTTAAAGTATAACATGAGAATATGAAAGAATCATATATCACTTGCAATTTGACAAGAGTAATTGAACTCTAACATCCCTCTAGACTGTAAGATAATTATACGCCCATTCGCCCTGCCCTGCAATTAAGAGTGGGTTAAGACCCAGGAGGAGAACGACCTAGGCACAGCCAGGGGCAAAGGGCAGAAGTCATGAGGATGGCACCATAAAAGGAACAATGGTCACTGAAACATATTGGTAAAAAAATCTTAACTCAGTTGCAGGCTCCACATATCATTAAAGTGACCAGACACCCCGATTTTGGCAAGAGACACTCACTTTCTTTTATAATAATAATAATAATTATGGCATTTATTAAGCACTTACTATGTGCAAAGCACTGTTCTAAGTGCTGGGGAGGTTACAAGGTGATCAGGTTGTCCCACAGAGGGCTTACAGTCAATCCCCATTTTACAGATGAGGGAACTGAGGCCCAGAGAAGTGAAGTGACTTGCCCAAAGTCACACAGCTTATAATTGGTGGAGCCAGGATTTGAACCCATGACCTCTGACTCCTAAGCCCGTGCTCTTTCCACTGAGCCATGCTGCTTCTCTTAAGGGAACACAGATGCTTTTCTTCAGGGAACAAAGATGCTGTTGAGTGGATATATCTATAATTCTATTTATTTATATTGATGCCTATTTACTTGTTTTGATGTCTGTCTCCCCCCTTCCGGACTGTAAGCTTGGTGTGTTTCTCTTTATTGCTGAACTGTACTTTCCAAGCGCTTAGTACAGGGCTCTGCACACATTAAGCGCTTAGAACAGTGCTTTGCACATAGTAAGCGCTTAATGCCATCATTATTATTAAGCGCTCAATAAATCTGACTGAATGAATGCTAATTCTGTTGTATTGTACTCTCCCAAGCACTCAGTACAGTGCTCTGCGTGGCTCAGTGGAAAAAGCCCGGGCTTTGGAGTCAGGGCTCATGGGTTCGAATCCCAGCTCTGCCAATTGTCAGCTGTGAGACTTTGGGCAAGTCACTTAACTTCTCTGTGCCTCAGTGACCTCATCTGGAAAATGGGGATTAAGACTGTGAGCCCCCCGTGGGACAACCAGATCTAACTGTAACCTCCCCAGTGCTTAGAACAGTGCTTTGCACATAGCGTTTAATAAATGCCATTATTATTATTATTATAACACAATTCAGATTGTGAGCCCCTTGTTGGGTAGGGACCATCTCTATATGTTGCCAACTTGTACTTCCCAAGCGCTTAGTACAGTCCTCTGCACACAGTAAGCACTCAATAAATACAAATGAATGAATGAATACGATTGAATGAATGAATGAATGAAATACCACTGACTGATTGATCATTTTGACTGGTAGGGAACAAGATTTAAATAGGTGGACAAGGAGGAGGAGTCCTGGAGTTTTTATAGATGAGTTCACAGCCCAACTGCAAAATTCCACATTTGTGCACTGCAACTGCAAAATTCCACATTTCAAAAATGTGCTTTGTGGGATTTTAATTTTTTTTTTTTTCAATGGATAGGAAGAGGGCGGAAACCACTATCTCCATTTCACTGTAGAAAAAAATATCAAATAAACAAGAGTTGATCTTACTAGCTTTTCCCACAGTACGGCAGTATGAAACCAAGAGACGCGCTCTGCCACATCAGGCACGAGTGATCCGGGAAAGGAGGTTGGGCTTGGAAGTTGGAATTACGCAACTGTGAAGAACTAGAAAACCGTCAATACTGCATTTTTCCATAGAAACAGGGAGAGTTAACCTTTATTTATAATGGACTAGTACAAATTGATTAGGGAGATTATTTTTATAGTGTAGAGTCAGTCCGTCATATTATCGAGCTCTTACTGTGTGCAGAGCACTGTATTAAGCGCGTGGGAGAGTATAATATAACAATAACAGACACAAACATGCCCTGCCCACAGCGAGCTTAAAGTCTAGTGGGGGAGACAGATGTTTATAGAAATAAATAAAATTACAGATATGTAAGTAATTGCCGAGCGGTTGGAATGAAGAAAGAGAGCAAGTCAGGATGACGCAGAAGCGAGTAAAAGAAAAGCAAAGAGTGGCTTAATCAGGAAAGGCATCTTGGAGGAGATGTGCCTTCAATAAGGCTTTGAAGGTGGGGCGATTAATTGCGGTTGGATCTGAAGAGGGAAGGTGTTCCAAGCTAGAGGCAGGACGTGGGCGAGAGGTTGGCGGAGAGATAGAAAAGATTTTGGTACAGTGAGAAGGTTCGAATTCGAGGAGTGAAGTGTGCCACAGCCTGGGTTATAGGAGGAGAGTAGCGAGGTGAGATAGGAAATGCTTGAAAGCCGATGTGAAGGAGTTTCTGTTTGATATCATCATCAATTGTATTGAGCACTTACTATGTGCAGAGCACTGTACTAAGCGCTTGGGAAGTACAAATTGGCAACATATAGAGACAGTCCCTACCCAACAGTGGGCTCACAGTCTAAAAGGGGGAGACAGAGAACAAAACCAAACATACTAACAAAATAAAATAAATAGAATAGATATGTACAAATAAATTAAATAGAGTAAAAAAATATGTACAAACATATCTACATATATACAGGTGCTGTGGGGAAGGGAGGGAGGTAAGATGGGGGGATGGAGAGGGGGATGAGGGGGAGAGGAAGGAAGGGGCTCAGTCTGGGAAGGCCTCCTGGAGGAGGTGAGCTCTCAGCAGGGCCTTGAAGGGAGGAAGAGAGCTAGCTTGGCGGATGGGCAGAGGGAGGGCATTCCAGGCCCGGGGGAGGACGTGGGCCGGGGGTCGATGGCGGGACAGGCGAGAGCGAGGTACAGTGAGGAGGTGAGCGGTGGAGGAACGGAGGGTGCGGACTGGGCTGGAGAAGGAGAGAAGGGAGGTGAGGTAGGAGGGGGCGAGGGGATGGACAGCCTTGAAGCCCAGGGTGAGGAGTCTCTGCCTGATGCGCAGATTGACTGGTAGCCACTGGAGATTTTTGAGGAGGGGAGTGATATGCCCAGAGCGTTTCTGGACAAAGATAATCCGGGCAGCAGCATGAAGTATGGATTGAAGTGGAGAGAGACACGAGGATGGGAGATCAGAGAGAAGGCTGATGCAGTAGTCCAGATGGGATAGGATGAGATATGGAGGTGGATGGGCAACCACTGGAGGTTCTTGAGGAGTGGGGAAACATGGCCTGAACGTTTTTGTAGAAAAATGATCCGGGCAGCAGAGGGAAGTGTGGACTGGTGTGGGGAAGAGACAAGAAACAGAGGTCAGCAAGGAGGCTGATACAGTAAACAAGATGGGATAGGATAAATGCATGGACTAATGTGGTAGCAGTTTGAATAGAGAGGAAAGGGTGAACTTTAGCGATATAGTGAAGATCAAACTGACGGGATTTAGTAATCATCATCATCATCATCAATCGTATTTATTGAGTGCTTACTATGTGCAGAGCACTGTACTAAGCGCTTGGGAAGTACAAATTGGCAACATATAGAGACAGTCCCTACCCAACAGTGGGCTCACAGTCTAATGGATTGAATACGTGGGTTAATATATTAGGAGAGGGTGGATTACTGAAATTTAAAACTTTTTTTGCTAAAAAAAATCTTGTTCTATCATTATGACAAAATAGAGACTTATTTGAACTGGTTGGTACATTTCCTCCGCAATTTTTTTTCTCATTCTTGAGAATGCTGTTCTCGATGCAAGTTCAGAATGACAAGATCGTCCAATGAAAATGAGATGAGATAAAATATATATGATAGAGCACAGGGCTCTTTACAGGTTTTCAGCATATATAATAAACCTACCGACATGATCATATCTCCGTAAGAATCTCCTAAAGACGAGCTACACCTGCCTTAAAAATACTGCAGAAAATGCTGCTGAGCTGTGAAAATTTACCATGGTTAGGAAGGGAACACTGGTCTTAATACTTATGCTAGCTATAGAAGTGATTTGTTTGCTATATAAAAAGCTTTATGAGTAAGTATAGAAGATTAATATATTAATGAATTTCCACTGAATTTCCATTCTTTTGTGGACAGTGATGTGACTTCCACATGGGTAAAAAGTAGTATCATTGCAGTATGAGTGCAGGTGTGTGCTTTTTATCCTGAAAAAAACCAAATTAATTCAAGTAATAAACCAATCTAACCTTGGCATAAATTCATTGAAAAAAGATATCAAACAATCCGAAGAAGTGAAGCACAGAGCATCTGAAAGTAGTTTTGTTTGGGGAACTAGCCAACATTTGTTGAGCCTGAAAACATTCAGAAAGCTAGTATGCTCTTTCAGTCCAATTTTCCAGTAAATGGCTCTGATGGTGACCTTTGAAAATTAAGTACATGTGTTCACAAAAAAATCTAATAAAAAATATTTCATTATTAGCGCATGTTTACAATGATATTTGATCAGGTAACTACTGTCTTTTAAAATAATTTCTTGATACATATTTATATCGTTTTGATTTTTCTTGTTTCTTGGGAACGCATTAATGCTCCTTCCATTATTTTCTAAAGAAGCTTCACTTCGTTTAGCATCCATTCAAGTCACACGATATTTTCATGGCACCAATAAATAGCACTAATAAGGGCAGAGCAGAACTGGGAACTAACCGATAATAAATCTGGGAGTCATAATATGGTTCTCCCGTGTACCATAATCCTTGAAAATTTCTGCCAGTCTACACTTTGCTCTTTAGAGAAGAGGTAGAAAACCTTGAAACAAATATATTTTGTGCTTTCTGTATTTCTGGCCGGCAAGGAGGCACACTGGCAATTAGATTTTGGTTACAAGGGGAATTTTAAATGATCAAATATCTATTGCCCCATGCACAGCTAGAGAAGATGTTCAATATATGTCAATAGTCCAAATAAAAGAAGTGCAGGAGAGCCCCTAGCCTGGGGAAAAGTAATGGAAGGATAAGGATGTTGTTAAAGAACGGCTCTGCACCTTCCACCATCCAAGAACTTTTCAGAGCTTCCTGTTCTGATTTCCCTTTCTCCAACCTAACTGAAGAACCCCTAGCTACCCACTCCACACCTGAAAATCAATTGTTCTGGGGCTTTTTTGCAGAACCCAAATCACCGATCGTATCTCCCTCAGTACAGCTGTGCTTGTCACTCAAAAATAATGAAAAGGCTATTAAAGCTAAGTTGGTGGCCCTTGTTTGCATTGTATTGCCATTTCAAGAGGGCCCTGTTTGGCTAAATTAATGATTATCTCTCCTAAATGTTTCATGTATATTAATGTTTGGGGGATAAAATGCCCAAATCGAGCAAGGGACACGGTTTGAACACTCTCTTGAGGGCTCTGATTTTTTTCTAAGTGGTGTTAAGTGCTTACTATGTGTCAAACACTGTTCTAAGTGCTGCAAGTTAATTGGGTTGTACACAGTCTCTACGTTTGGGGGATAAAATTCCCAAATCGAGCAAGGGACACGGTTTGAACACTCTCGTTGAGGGCTCTGATTTTTTTCTAAGTGGTGTTCGTTAAGTGCTTACTATGTGTCAAACACTAAGTGCTGCAAGTTAATGGGGTTGTACAGTCTCTATCCCACATGGGGCTCACAGTCTAAGTAGGAGGGAGAACAAGAGAACTGAGTCACAGAGAAGTTAAGTTACATGCCCAAGGTCACACAGCAAACAACTGGCAGAATCGGGATGAAAACCCAGGTCCTCTGACTCCGAGGTCCACACTTCTCTATCTCCCCTTCAGTTTCAGCTTCTCCAGCTTTAAAGATGATTTTCATCAATCAGTCATTGATATTTATTGAGTGCTTACTGTGTACAGAGCACTGTATTATAAGAGCTTGGGAGAGTATAATATAATTACAATAAAATATAGTACTTCCTGCATTGGAGAATAGTGCACGTAGTTTAGAAGATGAAACGCTTTGAGAATACAGAGTTCAGTATCATCCACAATAAAACCAGAGGTAAAGTAATGGGAGTGATTTTTCACAGAGCCCTTTCAAAAATTCTCTGCCTGTTCTCAGAGACCAAATTCAGATATAAGAAAGTTTATCAATTCTTTTTTTGTTTCTACACAGAACGCGTGATCAACTCCCGAAAGGCTTCTTGTTCAGCTCCAAACATTGCTAAACTCCCTGACTGGATGGCAACAAATTCTGGGACTTGGGTATGTTAGACTAATGTTGCCCAAATGCCTGGGGAAAGCCACAGCAGGCTTGATTATGGGAAGAGAGGCCGTTTTTCTGAAAACCTTTTAATGGGGAGCGCGTAAAGTGGGTCCTCTGATTACCAGTATTGGGTCTGAGGAGGGAATATTTGTGGTAGGGAAAATTTGGTTTTACAGTTTAATCAATCTACGGTATTTACTGAGGGCTTACTGTGTACAGAGCCCTGTACAATGTTAAGCTTGGGAAAGTCAAATACAAGAGTTGGTAGGTGCGATCCCTGCCCACAAGGATCTTACTAACGGTCTACCAGGGGAGACAGACATTAAAATAAATTATGGATAGGAGACATAGTAGAGGGTAAGGATCTGTGCATATTTACATGAAAGCAATGGGGCTGGGCTGAGTGCCAAAGTGCTTAAGGAGTACACCGTGGCTCAGTAGAAAGAGCCCGGGTTTGGGAGTCAGGGGTCCAGGGTTCTAATCCCGGCTCTGCCACATGTCTGCTGTGTGACCTTGGGCAAGTCACTTACCTTCTCTGAGCCTCAGTTCCCTCATTTGTAAAATGGGGATTAAGACTGTGAGCCCCACATGGGACAACCTGATCACCTTGTATCCCCTGCGTGCCCTTGTATCCTTGTGGGCATGCTGGAGATGCAGCGTGGCTCAGTGGAAAGAGCCCGGGCTTTGGAGTCAGAGGTCGTGGGTTCAAATCCCGGCTCTGCCACTTGTCAGCTGTGCAACTTCGGGCAAGTCACTTAACTTCTCTGGGCCTCAGTTCCCTCATCTGTAAAATGGGGATGAAGACTGTGAGTCCCACGTGGGACAACTTGATTACCTTGTATCTACCCCAGCACTTAGAACAGTGCCTTGCACATAGTAAGCACTTAACAAATACTATTATTATTATTATCCCCCCAGCGCTTAGAACAGTGGTTCGCACATATTAAGCACTTAACAAATGCCATTATTATTATTATTATTATTATACAGTCTAGGACAGAGTGAACATGATGGGGGTGGAGGTGGACATGGGAAATAAGGGTTTAGTCAGGGAAGGCCTCTCGGAGGAGATGGGATTTTAGAAGGGATTTGAAGGTGGAGAAAGCAGTGGACTGTCAGATGTGAAAGGGGAGGGAGTTGGAGATTGTCGGAAGTTCTTTTCAGCTCCGCCACTGACCTGCTGGGCCGTCTTCGGCAAGTTTCTTTTAGGCTCTGAGAGTCCCCTTTTCACATCTGGTTTCTTCAGTAACAGGCAACAAATCTAAAAGTGTAAATGCCATCGTCGAAACCAAGAAAATAGCCATTTCTTGGTCCTATGAGAGCTCACCTCCTCCAGGAGGCCTTCCCAGACTGAGCCCCTTCCTTCCTCTCCCCCTGTCCCCCTCTCCATCCATCTTACCTCCTTCTCTTCCCCACAGCACCTGTATATATGTATATATGTTTGTATATCTTTATTACTCTATTTATTTATTTATTTTACTTGTACATATCTATTCTATTTATTTTATTTTGTCAGTATGTTTGGTTTTGTTCTTTGTCTCCCCCTTTTGGACTGTGAGCCCACTCTTGGGTAGGGACTGTCTCTATATGTTGCCAACTTGTACTTCCCAAGCGCTTAGTACAGTGCTCTGCACACAGTAAGCACTCAATAAGTACGATTGATTGATTGATTGATTTCGTTTTGGTAACATATTTTACAGGTTATTCATTACTGGGCCAGCACTCTTGCTGCAACACCTCCTCTACTCCTCTTCGCCTTTCCCACAAGAAGCTAATAACCTATAACTTAGCTGGGAGACAGACAGATCTGAAGTACCTAAGAGAGATGAGCAACTAATGCAATATAAAGGGTTGGTACGTAAGGATTATGGGGGCAGCGAGTAGTGAGTGCTTAGGCATCGCAGAAAGGCTGACACGGGAGTTGGGGATACATGGTGGGGAGAAATTCATCAGGAGAGGCCTCTTGGAGGAGTGGCGATTCCACAAGGGCTTTCAAAATGGGAAGAGCTGGGGTCTGTCAGCTATGAAAGCAGAGGGACTTCCAGGGAAGTGTGAGCAAGAAGTCTACACCAGGAGAAACAAGGACGAGGCACCGTTGAGCTTGAGGAGGAATGAAGAAGGTGAGCCGGGGTGTAGTGGGGAATGAAGAGGAGGAGAGTTGATTGAGGAATTCTGCTTGATGTGGAGAGGAAACAGCATCCATTGGAGGTTTTTGAGGAGAGGGGAGGTAGTGTGCAGAATCTTACATTAGAAAGATAGTCCAGGCAGTAGCATGAAGAGAGGATAGCAGATAGCAGGACTGGAAGGAGGGAGATCAGTGAAGAGGAGATATGACAATGGATGATTATTCCTAATAACAGTATTAAAACTTAAACCGTGAGAGAAGAGAGTAGTTATCCAGCTAAGTTATGTTGCAAATTGGGGAAGAAAACCGTTACCCACATTAGCTCTGTTTTTTTCTGGAAGGAGGACATTAACCCAGTGTGCCATCTGAAACACATACCCTTTTATTAGCAACATGAAACAAACCCTTTCAGTTCCAGTATCGCTGTGTGCGCGAGAGTTTAGTTTTCAGGATTAAAAGAATCACAGCTGCAAAAGTTAAATTCCTAGCATGATTCTTGATTCAACCATCTTCCCCTTGTCTGTTACATTCCAGATTTAAGGCCCACAGTATGTTTGGAGCCAGCTGCAAGCCTGCTCTCCTCCTCTTCTGTTATTATACGGTCTCCCTGGAAGCAGACACCGAAGAAGGACGTTATGTTGCCGCCGTCTACGAGCATCGACCCATCCTGAGTCTTAACCCTAAAGCCCTTACTGACCGGCAGTCTGCACTGCGGCTGATGAACCAGAACCTCGACATATATGAAGAGCAGGTGGTAACGGCAGCCAAAGAGGCAAGTCAGAGTTGGTGCAGTTGCCCTGTGAAGCTTACCTAGGATAGGACAACGGAATGTTTTTCTCTGTTTCAGTTTTCAAATGGCTGGACTGATGCAAGCATCCTCCACCTACCCTGAGGGGCCAGTGAACTAGCTAAACCAAAGCGTTCACGGTCCCTTCAAATTTTTGAAGTTGTTCAAAAAATAAAAAGGTGTGCTCCAAATTTGCCGGTTTCGGATCATTAGATACTATATTCCCTAGCAAATAACAGGAAAGAGATATACAATCCCCACTTTAAGTGATCTCACGCTTCAAGGCAAGTTCAAATAAACTGCTTAAGGGTACACCTGTAGTACTAATATAGTAGTATTTAATAAGCACTCTGTGCCAAGCACTGTGCCAGGTGCAGAGATAAAAACGTGATAATCAAATCTGACACAGTCCCTATCCATCATGGGGCTTACAGTCTAAAATATGAAAGGGATCATCGGCTATATCTTGTGTAAGCAGCCTGTAGCTCATTTATCGCTCCTACCAAATGAGGTAGGATGTAGAAAGGAGCCCCTTACGTGGGACCCCTTCCCAGGACAGTAGGAAAGGAAACTTTTATTGGTAAATGTCTCTAAAAATGAAGTCCAAGAAGGAACTTTCCTTCGATAGGTTGGAATGGGATTTTCCCTCAGGCGACTGCCCTACATGGCCCAGTGACATCTCCCCCATTTGAGGAAAACTTTCCCAGTGATAATAAAGTTCAGGCCGCATCAGCTCTAGCAGCAGGTCTTGCATCTGACAGTTGTGGCTGTTTTCCAAAGGGCGGGCCGTGTCTATAATTAGGTTGTCTCTCGGGCCACTGGACCCCTAAGGAAATAATGCAGCAGCATCTTTTAAGTCAGAAAAAATTGTGCCTACTTTCAAAAATCTCCAGTGGCTACCAATCAACCTACGCATCAGGCAGAAACTCCTCACCCTTGGCTTCCAGGCTGTCCATCCCCTCGCCCCCTCCTACCTCACCTCCCTTCTCTCCTTGTCCAGCCCAGCCCACACCCTCCGCCGCTAATCTCCTCACCGTACCTCGTTCTCGCCTGTCCTGCCATCGACCCCCGGCCCACGTCACCCCCCGGGCCTGGAATGCCCTCCCTCTGCCCATCCGCCAAGCTAGCTCTCTTCCTCCCTTCAAGGCCCTGCTGAGAGCTCACCTCCTCCAGGAGGCCTTCCCAGACTGAGCCCCTTCCTTCCTCTCCCCCTCGTCCCCCTCTCCATCCCCCCATCTTACCTCCTTCCCTTCCCCACAGCACCTGTATATATGTATATATGTTTGTATGTATTTATTACTCTATTTATTTTACTTGTACATATCTATTCTATTTATTTTATTTTGTTAATATGTTTTGTTTTGTTGTCTGTCTCCCCATTCTAGACTGTGAGCCCACTGTTGGGTAGGGACCGTCTCTATTTGTTGCCAACTTGTACTTCCCAAGTGCTTAGTACAGTGCTCTGCACACAGTAAGCGCTCAATAAATACGATTGATTGATTGATTGACAAACAATATCGGTAATATTCCAAAAGGCCAAAAAATGTTCAAATGACCTCTCGATGCCTCCTGACAACTGAAAAGACAAGTCACACGAGAATGTAGTCTTTGCCACTTCTGGTGGCCACTTTTTATCCAGTTCTCCCTGGACATCACTCATTCAATCAGATTTCCCTCTCCTCCCTTACCTTGCTAATATCCTACTACACACTTTGTTCCTCTAACGCCGAACTTCTCTGTACCACGACCTCGTGTGTCTCACTGTCACCCCTTGCCCATCTCCTTTCTCAGGCCTGGAACTTCCCTCTCCCTTTGTATCCAAGGGAAGCAGCGTGGCTCAGTGGAAAGAGCCCGGGCTTTGGAGTCAAAGGTCATGGGTTCAAATCCCGGCTCTGCCAGTTGTCAGCTGTGTGACTTTGGGCAAGTCACTTCACTTCTCTGGGCCTCAGTTCCCCCATCTGTAAAATGGGGATTGACTGTGAGCCCACCGTGGGACAACCTGCTCACCTTGTAACCTCCCCAGCACTTAGAACAGTGCTTTGCACATAGTAAGCGCTTAATAAATGCCATTATTATTATTATTATTATTATCTAACACACCACCATTCTCCCCCATCTTTAAAGCCCTACAAGATCACACCTCCCAGAAGTCTTCCATGATTAAGCCCTCATTTCCACACCCCATTGGCCCTCCCCGCTGTTGCCTATGCACTTGAGTGTGTGCTCCCTAAGCACTTTTAATGCCTACCCCATGCCCAGTCCCCCAGTACTTTGATGCATATTCTTATACTCTGCCATTTCCCTGTAATTTATTTTAATGCCTCTCCTTCTAGACTGTAAGTTTCTTCTGGGCAGGGACTGTATCTCCCACTCTCCCAGTACTTAGTTTAGTGCTCAGCAGGTAGCACTCAATAAATGTCCATGATCGATCAGAGGAGATGGTACATAGGAATAGCAATTGCCAAATATCATGGTAATAGTGAAATTAATAATAATAATATAATAATAGCCGGGAGTAGAACCCATGACCTTCTGACTCCCAAATTCTGTGTTTTACCCACTATACCATACTGCCTTGGATTGGCCTGTACTTTTTCACTTCTACTGAGGGGTTACTGGATGGTGACAAACCTATGCCACTTACCTGGTAGCATGGTGTAAAAGTGTCCGCCCCATACAGTGTTCCTCAAAGGGCTCCTTATGCAATGACTCCTTTTGTATTTTGCTACTCTTTTCCCCCATCTGACTCCAGGCTTCTCTGCGGTGTGTCCTCACTTGCTTACAGGGTGTGCAGATTATAGTTTTCCCTGAAGATGGCATTCATGGATTCAACTTCACCAGGCAGTCCATTTATCCATTCTTGGATTTTGTTCCACCTCTTCAGGCTGGGCAGTGGAATCCATGCCGAGAACCTCATCTGTTCGGGGATACAGAGGTATCTGCTTCACATTTGCCTGATCTGCTAATATAGATAAGCCAAAATGAGGGTGGACAAGGAAGGTTTTCCCAAATGGAAATGTTAATACAAGCATAACAACGAACTAGCAGTCCTGGCCCCTAGCCTTTCAGGACTTTTAATCAAAATATCTGGGCCTATCCAGTGACAGTTTCTATGGAAAACAAGATCTAGGAGAAAACTGTTTTAATTTCCATTCCCCGGTATCCTCTTCCCTTTAAAAACCATGACGATCATTACTAGAATTCTTGAGGATACACATACCCTAGAGTAGTTAGATATGGTACTTGTTAAGCCCTTACAATGTGCCAAGCACTGTTCTGGAACAGAGACTGTAGCATCTGTGAAAATACCAACCCATACTAATAAAAATCGCACTTCACCGATAGCATGATCTCAATTTCCAGTAACTGTGTTGTGAATTGCTCTGGGAATTGGATGAGGTATTAACACATTTTGCTCTGCTGAATTTTCTCCAGATTCTCCAGCGCCTCAGCTGCATGGCTATAAAGGGCAAGATGTTCCTGGTGGCAAATCTTGGCACTAAGCGGCCTTGTGAGCAAAGTGATCGCAGATGCCCACCTGACAGGAGATACCACTTCAATACCAATGTTGTGTTTGATGAAAATGGCACTCTGGTTGCCAGCTATCGCAAACAAAACCTTTACTATGAGTATGGCTTTGACACCCCTCTTGAAGTTGAGCATGCCACATTTGACACGCCTTTTGCGGGCAGATTTGGTATTTTCACCTGTTTTGATATTCTCTTCTTTGAGCCTACGGTGAGTCTCCTCACAAAGTATGATGTGAAACATGTTGTATATCCTACCGCATGGATGAACCAACTGCCACTTTTGGCTGCCATAGAGATTCAGCAAGCTTTGGCAATTGCTTTTAATGTCAATGTTCTGGCTGCTAATATCCACCTCCCTTCCCTGGGCATGACTGGTAGCGGCATCTATACCCCTTCAAAATCTTTTTGGTACCATGATATGGAAAGTTCTGACGGCAAACTCGTGATAGCTCGGATCCCTGCAAATACCCCAGGTAGGGGCCCGATGGCATACAACACGAATACGAATGAAACAGCGGGTCAGTCTGATGGGAACTTTGGAAAATCCCAAAGTGAATGGTGTCAGAGGGAGGATCAAACAGCCCATTGTAGTGAGGCCCCAAAATGGAGCAAGGATACACCTACATTTATCTCTGAAATGATGTACGATAATTTCACTTTTGTTCCCGTCTGGGGAAATGAAGGCAATCTCCAGGTCTGTACCAACTCCCTCTGTTGTCATTTAAACTACCAGAGACCTGTTTCTTCTGGTGACTTATATGCTCTAGGGGTCTTCGATGGTCTGCACACAGTACATGGCACGTACTATGTCCAAGCATGTGCACTGGTAAAATGTGGTGGCCCTAGTTTTGACACATGTGGACAAGAGATTCCAGAGGCTACCGATGTGATAGATTTTCACTTGTGGGGCAATTTCAGTTCTTCCTACGTATTTCCTTTACTGTTGACTTCGGGTATGACCCTGGAATTCCCTGACCACCTGGGCTGGGACAACAATTACTGTTTTCTAAAGAAAAATGGATTGTCTTCTGGTTTGGTGACAGCAGCTTTGTACGGACGCTGGTATGAGAGGGACTAATAAAACTCAAGCAGACCATTGGGCAGGCATTATTAGTTCACCTCTGTGTTTTGCTAAAAGCATAGGACACAGGTAGTATGGAAAATTAAAGAAGCGTCAAACCAGCCAGGAGCCTGAAAGGACCAGTGGACCCTTAGTAGATTCTGACTGGCCATGCATTCAGAAAGGCCAACTCTCTTCCACAATAGTTGGCAATCACTGCTTTTCTATTTTGGGAGATCATACGTAGTAATTTGCTTCGTCAGGGACTGATGACCTGGCCTTCATTTCTAATTTGGGAGGCAGCAGGGCCTAGCTGAAGGAGCAAGAGGCCTGGGAGAGTCAAGAGACCCGAGTTCTAGTCCCAGCTCTGGGACTTACCTGGGTCTCAGTTTCCTCATCTGACAGTGGCGATAAACTACGTGTTTTCCGTCAGCCGAGGAGCCCAGGGTGGGACAGGGACCATGGCTGTTCTGATTATCATCATCATCATCATCATCATCAGTCGTATATCACTTTTTAGACTGTGAGCCCACTGTTGGGTAGGGACTGTCTCTGTGTGTTGCCAATTTGTACTTCCCAAGCGCTTAGTACAGTGCTCTGCACATAGTAAGTGCTCAATAAATACGATTGATTGATTGATTGATTTATTGAGCGCTTACTACGTGCAGAACACTGTACTAAGCGCTTGGGAAGTACAAGTTGGCAACATATAGAGACAGTCCCTACCCAACAGTGGGCTCACAGTCTAAAAGGGGGAGACAGAGAACAAAACCAAACATACTAACAAAATAAACAGGATAGATATGTACAAGTAAAATAAATAAATAGAGTAATAAATATGTACAAACATATATACATATATACAGGTGCTGTGGGGAAGGGAAGGAGGTAAGATGGGGGGATGGAGAGGGGGACGAGAGGGAGAGGAAGGAAGGGGCTCAGTCTGGGAAGGCTATCTTGTATCTTCCCAGCACTTAGCCCAGAGTAAGCATCTAATACATTAATTAATAGATGCAGCCTATCTACGAGTGCTTCTCTACACATTGGGGTAGATCCAAATTTTACAGGTGACTCACAATCGCAGCGCCAGGTGGGGTGCACATCTAGGTAAAGCCATTTCTGTTAGAAAGGCATTGGCTGGGACTGCACAGCCCAAGGGAAATGGTGATTGAGTAAATTTCCTTTTGATTTTCACCGTGAAGACAGGTGGATAGATACTTCTGGTGCAAAATTCCAGCTAGGCTTGATTTGCCCAGTTATGCTCTTGCCTTGGATTGAACCAGCCAGGTAATGTTTCCGTCTCCACTGCCACTGAGTTGTGCAGACCCAAGTGTTTCCAGGAACTCATGCCTATCTCAGCATACGACACCTAAACACTTGCATATTCTTACTTGCATAATGCTATTACTACCACTTCATCAAGTTTCCTCCTGAGTTCCAACTTGGTTTACGTTGATTTAAGCAAAAGTCATTTCAATTTTAAGTTATCCACGCTAATGAAGGCGTGCTTCTGGCTCATTCTTACTAGCTGCAGACATAAAGGAAAAATATCTTTCATATGCTTTCCCCAAACCCGAGAAGTGCCATTCGTGCACCCAATCCAAATGGCCGCAAGAGATTTTTCTGATGCAATTTCTGATCTAAAACGTATTGCAATGAAAATCCAGCTCAAAGCCAACAGACACATCGGCACCATCTGTTTCGCCACATTTAAACCAAAATGAAGCGTGAGAGGGGAAAACTGAAACAACTGGAGAGGAAAGAACTCGAGTGGCAAAAAAGAGAGAAAAGCAATCAGAAGGTGACAATGCTGCGTTGGTAGGAGCAATGGAACTTGCTCAATAGGACTGCAAACAATCCTTGTGATAAGCTACTCGAGCTTTCCGCAAGGGGTTTACAATAGTCCAATTTGGGTGGAAATACAGAGTTCACTAGAAATCTTTGAAAAAGCTTAGCAGATCATAGGATTGATGTGCTAGAATCAGGACCGTGCCCCATTCTGGACTCTCTCACTGTTCTCTCTTCTTTGTCCCTACACAATGAGGCTTCATGCTTTCCACAAGGGGTTTACAATAGTCCAATTTGGGTGAAAATACTCACGGAGTTCCACTAGAAATCTTTGAAAAAACTTAGTAGATCATAGGATTGATGTGGTAGAATCAGGACCGTCCCCATTCTGGACTCTCTCACTGTTCTCTCTTCTTTGTCCCAACACAATGAGGCTTCAGGCTTTCCGCAAGGGGTTTACAATAGTCCAATGTGGGTGGAAATACTCACAGAGTTCCACTAGAAATCTTTGAAAAAGCTTAGTACATCATAGGATTGATGTGCTAGAATCAGGACCGTGCCCCATTCTGGACTCTCTCACTGTTCTCTCTTTCTTTGTCCCTACACAATGAGGCTTCAAGCTTTCCGCAGAGGGTTTACAACAGTCCAATGTGGGTGGAAATACTCACAGAGTTCCACTAGAAATCTTTGAAAAAGCTTAGTACATCATAGGATTGATGTGCTAGAATCAGGACCGTGCCCCATTCTGGACTCTCTCACTGTTCTCTCTTCTTTGTCCCTACACAATGAGGCTTCATGCTTTCCGCAAGGGGTTTACAATAGTCCAATTTGGGTGAAAATACTCACGGAGTTCCACTAGAAATCTTTGAAAAAGCTTAGTACATCATAGGATTGATGTGCTAGAATCAGGACCGTGCCCCATTCTGGACTCTCTCACTGTTCTCTCTTCTTTGTCCCTACACAATGAGGCTTCAAGCTTTCCGCAAGGGGTTTACAATAGTCCAATTTGGGTGGAAATACTCACGGAGTTCCACTAGAAATCTTTGAAAAAGCTTAGTACATCATAGGATTGATGTGCTAGAATCAGGACCGTGCCCCATTCTGGACTCTCTCACTGTTTTCTCTTCTTCGTCCCTACACAATGAGGCTTCTGAGACACTGGTAAGTGCGGTGTCCTGGAGGACTGGACTCTTGATTATGCTTGGACAGTGCTGGTGGAGGTGCCTGGGGCTCGAATAGAGGTAGCAATACAAGGCCTGGCAATTTCCACGCACTTAACGCCCCAACCCCTCTCATTTTTGCTTTGCCCTCTTTGGCCTGGCTTTGGAACATGAAGGCTTTGCAAGCATCAGGTGTAGAGCATCCTTCGGGCTAAATACTCAAGACAATTTTGTGTTGCCTTAGGCTGTCGAGTCGTGTCCGACCCATGGCGACACAATGGACACCTCTCTCCCAGAACAGCCCACCTCCATCTGCAATCGTTCTGGTAGTGGATCCATAGAGTTTTCTTCGTTTTAGACTGTGAGCCCACTGTTGGGTAGGGACTGTCTCTATATGTTGCCAACTTGTACTTCCCAAGCGCTTAGTACAGTGCTCTGCACACAGTAAGCGCTCACTAAATACGATTGATTGATTGATTCGTAAAAATGCAGAAGCGGTTTACCACTGCCTCCTTCTGCGCGATAAACCTGATTTTCCACCCTCGACTCTCTCCCAAGCCACTGAGGGAGTATATGTTAGCTTAGAACCTACCTGATTTGGTGGCTTTAATGGCTTAGATGTTCAAGTTTGGACTGAGTCAATGTGTGGAGATTGAAAGTTCTAATAAAAGCTCCGTTTCAAGAATGAAATGCTGAGGCTTGTTGGCAATTTGTCCTTTTGTGCATGCTTTTGGTGACAATAATAATAATAATAATAATTGTGGTATTTGTTAAGCGCGATGTGCCAAGCACTGTTCTAAGAGCTGGGGTGGATATGTGAATCAGGTTGGACACAGTCCATGTCTCTCATGGGGTTCACAGTCTGGATCCCTACTTTACAGATGAGGTAACTGAGGCATAGAGAAGTGACTAGCCCAAGGTCACCCAGCAGACATGTGGCAAAACCAGGATTAGAATCCATGACCTCTAATTCCTGGGTCTGTGCTTTAAGTCAGAACTTTTGCTGATGAGCACTTCTAAGCCAGCCCTTTTCAGTGAGCACCGTCCACAGAGAGGCTAGATTTTCGGGATATGGTTCAGATTTTCTTATAATTGCTCATGAAGTAACTTAATGGAAACTGGAAAAAAAGCATAATGGACTGTGAGACAAAAGATTAAAAAGAACCAGTTGCCAGATGGCAGAATGTGAGGGAGATGGCGGGGGGACAAAACTGTTCCATCAGTCTGATAAGGCATCTGTGTTAAATCCAGGTCTCGTGGCCCTTATAAGGGTGGAGTCCTACAAAATTGCTCCAAAATTCTTCATTTGGTCTGAAGGCTTGATGCCATCAGTTTTGATTTTATTTTTTCTATTTTCGGTTGTCTTTTCTTTCCATTTTCCCTTTATCTACTGTCTACTCAACACTGTGCCCAGGTAATAGGATTCAGGGAGAGCATTCAACTCTGTCGCGGATGGAGGGCTTGCCAGATGCTCTGGCTAATTATCATTCCAAAGCACTCGGGCGAGTCTGAAAAATGGTTCAAAATATAATTAATAACAATATGAACATCTCATTGGGAACCTGAAGCTTGGAAGATTTAATTTTTTAATGAATGCACTCAAGTTACTAAAAGATTTCATCACTTGTTTTTATCATTTGGGTCAAATACCCATTCCGTAAATGTTTAATCTAGCAGCAGCACAATTCTGTTATTGAAGGTGGTGGAAGGACGCTGTTCACCCTTCTCTAGCTCAATCGTGCTCTTCCAAAATTGCAGCAACCACTGCAGCAACCTGAGTTCTAAACCTGGCCCTGTCGACTGCTTGCTTTGTGACCTTGGACAAGTCACTTGCTTGCTTTGTGACCTTGGACAAGTCACTTACCTTATCAGTCCTCAGGGACGGGGACTATGTCCAACCTGATAAGCTTGAATCTGCCCCAGCGCTTGACATAATAAATGCATAACAAATACCATTTTAAAATAATAAATCAATCAATCATATTTATTGAGCGCTTACTGTGTGCAGAGCACTGTACTAAGCGCTTGGGAAGTACAAGCTGGCAACATATAGAGACAGTCCCTACCCAACAGCGGGCTCACAGTCTAAAAGCAGTCTTTTGTGCAGGAACCATTTCTCCCTAACCCAAACCTTCTCCAAAACATTCCCTTCCCACTTTTACACTGATTTCTACAAATGCCAACTTCTTGCCCCCAAATCTGTCCTCTAATGAAGACACGGTGACAATTAACTGAATGACATTTGTGTCTATTAAAAGTACTAGTTTCCATGAATTTAGAATATAAAGTCTCAATGGCCAGCTCCTGCTATGTCCAGGCAGGAAATCCTTGTAGACGTGTCTTGGAGGAAGAAAGGCAAGATTGCAGAGGACAGAAGTCAGGAAAGTGAGGTAGATTTGGGTGTTATTGGCAGAGGTAAATGAGGCCATGACAGCAGATAATCTAGGGAGTGAGTGTGAGTTGAGAAGAGAAGGGGCTCAGAATAGAGCCTTGAGGGACTCCAGAATTAGGAAGGGGAAGGCAGAGAAAGAACCGGCAAAAGAGATTGGGAAGCACTGGTCAGAGGCATAAGGGAAGGCCAAGAGAAAACAAATCTCCAAGTGATTGGGTCTGGATAAAATCAATGCTTACTGCCTGATTGACTAACACAAATTTCAGTCCAGAAGGAAGTCAACTTACACCTTTCGTGTATGAAGAGGTGTGACTGAAATGCTACATCTATTCATTCATTCAATAGTCTTCTTCCCCATTTTCCAGATGAGGTAACAGAGGCCCAGAGAAGATAAGTGACTTGCCCTAACTCACATAGCTGGCAATCAGCAGAGGTGGCATTTCATTCATCCATTCATTCAATCGTATTTATTGAGCGCTTACTGTGTGTAGAGCACTGAACTAAGCGATTGGGAAGGACAGATTGGCAACATTCAGAGACGGTCCCTACCCAACAAAGGGCTCTCAGTCTAGAAGGGGGTCACAGTCTAGAAGGGTCTAGAGTAGTCAATAGAATTTGAATATCATGATACAGTACTCTTTTCCTCCAGGAAGGGAATGTTAAAATAATTTGAAGATGCTAGCTTCTCAATTAATTCAAATATTAAATTTATTTTCAATAGTTGGCAGAAGCAAAATGTAGTTACTGCCCTTCAGCTTTTGGTATCGTTTTGCATGCAAAGAAAAACAACACTTTAGTAGTGCACACTGCAGTGTCAGTGGAAAGAGCACGGGCTGGGGAGCCAGAGGTCATGGGTTCAAATCCTGGCTCCGCCACTTGTCAGCTGTGTGACCTTGGGCAAGTCACTTCACTTCTCTGGGCCTCAGTTACCTCATCTGTAAAATGAGGGATGAAGACTGTGAGCCCCACGTGGGACAATCTGATCACCTTGTACCCTCCCCAGTGCTTAGAACAGTGCTTTGCACATAGTAAGCGCTTAACAAATGCCACTATTATTATTATTATTATTTCTTAATGAGGTATTTCACCAATTTTTCTTGCCAAAGCTGAACTGGCTTGCTGTTGAGGAGTTCAAATTTCCTTTCTCTGGTGGGTCCCTCCCCCGATGCCTCCAGGCCAAAACTCTCCACTCATCATTATGTACTGAATGCTCTAGATTCATGAGCTTACACTCCCATCCCTTACCTAATAAACGACTTTCAATCCTGGCTTCTTTCCTTTCCCATTCCTGGACCCTGATCCCTTTCTCCCAGTCCTTGATCTCTCTCCACATGAGTATAGTAACTTCCATCCCCAAGGATGCCCGAATGAATGAGAACACAATGTTCTATTAAATGATCCTGGCAGCAACGTCCTCATTGTGAATGCAAACTAAATGTGTCCCAGTACCGATAGCTGCATTTCATAACACCTCTCCACTCATGACCTTACGCCAAGAAACAGCAGACACTTGTAAACACTGGATTATTGGGTCTTTCCTACTTCCCTTTTTTGGGAAAGGAGATAATCTTAACTGGTTTGAAATACAAGAAAAAGCGTTTCAAAAACAAAAGAGACTATAGGTTTTATGAGACTGACCTTTTGAATAGTCATTAAAATGAACGTGACAAGAGCACAGGCCGGGAAAGCAGAAGGATTTGGGTACATCCCGGCTCTGCCAGTTGTCTGCTGTGTGACCTTGGGCAAATGACATCACTCCTCTGTGCCTCAGTTAAATGGGGACTAAGACTGTAAATTGGGGATTAAGACTGTGAGCCCTATGTGGGACGGGGACTGTGTCCACTCTGATTAATTTGTATCTACCCCAGTGTTTAGGACAGTGCCTGGCCCGTATTAAGTGATTAACAAATACCATTTTCTTTTTTTTAAGAGTGCAACAAAAGCAACTTAGGAGGAATTGCCTGAAAATAGTTTCATTCCCATTCGATTTCCTAACCTCTTTAGGCGGGGTTTTGAATAATCTGTGGGGAAACTGAATAATCTGCACAGGGGTGTTTGGGTTCATTCATTCATTCAATCGTATTTATTGAGCGCTTGCTGTGTGCAGAGCACTGTACTAAGCGCTTGGGAAGTCCAAGCTGGCAACATATAGAGACGGTCCGTACCCAACAGCGGGCTCACAGTCTAAAAGGGTTCTCAGTCTAGTGACAGACGGGAAAGAAGTGTGGGGGATGAGCATGGGAGAAGGAAAAACAAACACCACAGGTTGACTGAATTTTCACAGTCCCAGTCTTACAAGACTACTTATCTACTGGTTTCCAGTTTAAATGTGGCTTTAGAGAAGCAGCGTGGCTCAGTGGAAAAGAGTGTGGTCATGGGTTCAAATCCCAGCTCTGCCAATTGTCAGCTGTGTGACTTTGGGTAAGTCACTTCACTTCTCTGGGCCTCAGTTACCTCATCTGTAAAATGGGGATTAAGACTGTGAGCCCCCCGGGGGACAACCCGATCAGCTTGTAACCTCCCTAGCGCTTCGAACGGTGCTTTGCACATAGTAAGTGCTTAATAAATGCCATTATTATTATGATTATTTACAGAAAGGCAAGCAACATTGAAATCCATGAGTGTAACTGGGGAAAACGGTATGTCTGCTCCATTAACTAGTCACTTTCATTGTAATATGCCAGGGACAAAGTTGGAGAATGGCTCATTAGTCCAAACCAGTCTCTGATGTAAAGCCATGTCTTAGCCTCAAAACCCGAAAATATATCTTTGGCCCATTCACCCTGTTAGACACTGTTGTTCCTTTCACTCACTGGTCTGGCAACGGGCCAGGACACAGGCTTTCTCCTCCTTTTCGCCTCATCCTCAGCTATTCAGCTCCAGCCCTTGGGGAGACAGAGCCCTTGTGTCCCGTGACACCCCACACCCCTCACCCTCCCCAGAGCACAACGCCGACCCTTCTTTGGTTCTTCCATCCTCCTTAACTTTCCTTTGACTTGGGCATGTCACCCACTTAAAGGTCATATTTTATGGAGATTTAGCATCGTGGCCACAACATCTAATCTTTTTTGGTAAATGCTGGGCCTCTTTGTAAATAAGAGTTCGAGGGAAGCAGCATAGAGAGAGAAGTTCATGTGAAACATTTGGTGAAAGGAGGCTGATGCAGTAATCTACTGGCATGCAGAGAAGTATTTGTGGAACCCTGTTCGTACCATTATTCGAACAGGCTTAATGGCCACTTACCCTTTCCCGTGGGTTCACAGAACTTCAGTATTGGATAGGGCCCAGATTTCATCCAGCAGCGTGGCTTAATGGTTAGAGCACAGCCTTGAGCACAGCATTTTACCTCATCTGTAAAACGGGGATTAAAAGTGTGAGCCTCACGTGGCAAAGGGACCTTGTCCGACCTACCCCAGTGCTTAGAACAGTGCTTGATACAGAGTAAGTGCTTGACAAGTACCATATTATTATTATACATAAAGAACTCTGGACTATATTTGCAGTCCTACACTACTCTAGAATTTTGGCTCACTCCAATTTTCAGAGACCTTAGAAAAAAGAATAAAGTGACATAATCCACTAAAAGCGTTAGAAATGAAAGGATTGGTGTCAGCTTCCCAAATCACCCTACGTTTTTACTTTAGGCAGTAATTTCAGTCTAATCAATTTGCATGAGTAGGGCAGGAAGAACGGAACAGTTTCTATTGGAGTTTTTCAAATTTGATCCCACTTTAAGATTAAACTTCATCCTTCCAGAAACAATCTAAATCAAACACCTCTGGACTACCTCAAACTCTCACCTCACAGACCTTCACAGAGCCCGCTGGTGAGATTCTGTGGTGCCTATTCCAGCATCTCCCATTCTGCAAAATCCCTTCCTAAGGAGTTCCAAGAAAGGAGAACGATGCGTCGGTACCAGTTGGTTGGCTCAAGGATCTCCCTCCCCGAAAGTGTGTTTCCAGTCATCACAACTAAAAAACATTTTAGTAGCTTGGTGTCTGCCCCACCCCACAGCACTTACGTACGTATCTTTAAATTACATATTATAAATTACTTATTTATTCACATTAATGTTTCCCCGACTAGACTGTAAGTTCGTTATAGGCGGAGACCTTGTCTGCTAATTCTGTAAGCAGCGTGGCTCGGTGGAAAAGAGCCCAGGCTTTGGAGTCAGAGGTCATGGGTTCAAACCCCAGCTCCGCCAATTGTCAGCTGTGTGACTTTGGGCGAGTCACTTCACTTCTCTGTGCCTCAGTAACCTCATCTGTAAAATGGGGATTAAAACTGTGAGCCCCACGTGGGACAACCTGATCACCTTTTTGGGCAAGTCACTTAGCTTCTCTGTGCCTCAGTTCCCTCATCTGTCAAATGGGGATGAAGACTGTGAGCCCCCCGTGGGACAACCTGATCACCTTGTAACCTCCCCAGTGCTTAGAACAGTGCTTTGCACATAGTAAGCGCTTAATAAATGCATTATTATTATTATTGTAACCTCCCCAGCGCTTAGAACAGTGCTTTGCACATAGTAAGCACTTAATAAATGCCATCATTATTATTATTATTATTATTGTAACCTCCCCAGCGCTTAGAACAGTGCTTTGCACATAGTAAGCGCTTAATAAATGCCATTATTATTATTATTATTATTATTACTACAACAGAACTGTACTCTCCTGTACTCTCCCAAGCGCTCTGCGCATGGTAAGCACTCAATAAATACAACCGATTGCACAATAAGCTTCCTCATCATCAATCGTATTTATTGAGTGCTTACTATGTGCGGAGCACTGTACTAAGCGCTTGGGAAGTACAAATTGGCAACATATAGACACAGTCCCTACCCAACAGTGGGCTCACAGTCCTCCTTTTCCGAAACACACAACCTCCTGAAAATGAATGTCACGTTCTCTCTCACTTTTGTAGCCAACCGCTTGCCTCGCCTTCATGGCTAATTCTTTGAAAACTTCTGTGGAAAGCCAGCTGGGATAGCAGTCTCATTCCTCTCCATGCTATAGGTTCACTGGATGCTGACAAGGCCTCCTGCCTCACCTCCATTTTAACGGACAGCCCACTTAAGCAGCTCCCTATTTAATGTCTTCAAGGGTGTTTTAATTGGGTTATCCCACCAGAACTTTAAATTCATTACTTTAAAAATTAGGGCTTGCACTGTAAGCCTGTTAGTTACAAACAAAAGTTTAAAAATAAAGAGCTTATACTCAGGAAACAACACCTAAAACACCTCGCCATCCTAGGGAAAAGGCAGAAGATAGGAACTGTGCTTTAGGGTGCCGGCTAGAAATGGAATATATAGAACAGTAATTAGGTGTTTTAGATGATCGAAGTGCCATTTGGGCCAGGAGTGACTTGGCAAACAGAAATAAAGTACCTCTAGAGTGTTTTCCTGCGCGAAGGGGAATGGATGAAACTTTGAATAGCCTCTCCGTCCTTGTCCTGAGAGACTGGAGAGTTTGTCCTCCTCTTCTCTGCTAAGCCTACGCGGAAACTTACTTAAAGAAGCTCTTTTGAAGGTCAGAGCGAGGATCTTTCATGGAAGAGTAGCTGCTTTCTGGAGGAAACTGCCTTGCAAGAGGGTCTCAGGGAGTGCAGGGTAGAAGACGGGGCTTCAGACAATCCTGTTGTCTCGGGGCAGAGAGCATCCACAGAGGTGTGCCAATCTTGATGCGCTGCGTGGCTCCAATCCCATCTTTGGAGAAAGCTCTGACACGCTGTCTGATATCTTGAGCCCAATGGCTCAATTCAAGTGGAATATTAAATTAATAAAGCAATCAGTTACATCATTTTTTCACAGCCTTTAGGGAGCCAGCAGATGGGAACTCACCAGCAATGAATGTTATGCCAGGTAGCACCTTCTAAGCACCGAGTTAATTAAAAACTGAGGTCACTGTGCAATGGATCTAGGTTCTTCGGGTCTCAAGTCACATGTATGTGCATGAGCATACATGAATTAATATGCACATATCCATAAAGTGTGACTGGGTCACTAAGGGGACAACCTCGGCTGATTTCTGAAAGACCTTCTCCTCCTCTCACACATACACACACACAAAATTCAAAAGAGAATGGGATGCATCAGCAAGGAAAAACATACACACTACGGAGAACTCTCTCCATAGTTTTCAGAGGCAACAATTATACAACAAGGAGTTCATTAACTTTATCCAAGATAATGCTCAAGAAAGTATCATCAAGAGTACAACTTGTCTGATAAGGAAATGGGGAAGACGACGACATCTCATCTGAACGGTAACATCCATTTGTAGGTGCAAACTGAGTAAGGACTTGAGGTGGGGGAAGGTCCTTAAAACTCTAACAGTCGAAATCCCAGAAAAAACTGAAATTCTTTATAGTTTTCAGGTAAGATACAGATACAAATACATTATTCATTAAATACAACTCACATCTGGGTTTTATTATACTCCGTAAAATATACAGGAATCTTGATGTACTGAAAGAGTGCAAGTAAATACAGTATTCAAGCAGTCACTATTTCTATGTACATGCTCATTAATTTTCAAAAAACCCACAAAATTATCAAATAGATCAAAATACTGTTTTGTGTTTTCACACTTTATGTTCAGAAAACCAGCTGATAATTTACAATGTCATTAAGGTTTCCAGTTTCACAATACAAAAAGGATAAAATAAAATTGGGACTCGATTGGCTGCAATTTTACTTATATTTTACCCGGCCTTGCAAGAATACCTTGCGTGTGTGTGTGTGTGTGTGAGCCATTTCACTTGAAACAGTAACAGTTATGGTTAAAAAGCAGAACCAAATAAAGTAAATAGTTATACTTAACAGACAAACCAGCTTATTTTTGTTATTTGTGAGACAGTCTACTATTCTTCAGGCAATTGCTTTTCCCAGCATAGTGGCCCGTCATAAATAATTCCCCAAGTCTGAACAGGACCTGCATCTTTTGTTCGCTTTCCAATGTTCTGTAACACAGATCTTTCTTTCAAAAAGACTCCACATGTACAATGGATACAGAGATTGCTTCTTCTTTCAATTCTTCATTCCTTTCCCCACTCCCAACTTCACAATTTAAAAAAGATACTATAGAGGCCCCAGATCTCCATGACACACCTGAACGATGTGAAGACATGGGTGAACTTGTGGAAAAGTCCATTTCTCCAGGGCCACACAGTTGCAACAGGGTGTCAGGAAACAATTTTGCAATTTCACTCAAGTTTCACGCTCCCGGTAAATTCCCCAATGTCGTAAATAAAAATAGCTCAATTTAAAAACCTAAAAGTTAAAAATCTGAAACTGTGCAATAATAATAATTGTCCACCCCCCCCACCCCACCCCTCCCCTTGTTTATACACTGTACATGAATCACCCTGACTGCATCCAGTTAGCTGGTTTTCAATTTCAACAATATAAAAGTATGACAAATTCTTTTTCTTTTCATTTAAAAGAAAAAACAAAACTGAAAAATACATCTGCTCTCTCTCATGGTACATTTAATACAGTGTCGGAAGTCTGTCTGATTTAAAAAAAAAACCCAACATTTAAAACCAAATCTAAGCTTCATTTCCAGATATAGTAAAGTTTGTTTGTTTTTTTTTCAACTTTTCATTGACCCTATTCCAGTTTCCCCAAAAAGGTAATCATTAAAAAAACCTTTAAGTTATTTGGTCCTTTGGCAATTTGCTGTGCACACAATGCCTACTGTACCAAACTCAATTATTGCCTTCAAATTTATGGTTCTATTCATAGGATTTTGATCTAGTGTCCCCTTTTCATGTAATAATAGTGTTGCTTATCTCTGCAGACTAGGGTGCCCAGTGTCCTGAAATCACACCTGGCCCTTCAAAAGAAAATGGTAATTTACGGCTAGACAAGGCAGAATTTTGCTCCGTTGTGCTTGCCGCGGTGAATCTATGCTCCCTTTAAATCCTCCTTCTAATGTTACCACATGAATCTGTCACACTCACCCACATTTACAGCTTTTCTCTTAAGCCAGTTTTGTATTTGAACCATGACTGCTTTTCCCTCCTAAGAAAGCACACAGTTCTGATCTTCGGTGCTTGGAATCACTCTTCAGCCATCCAAAGAAGCCTTTCAGTAGGTTTCAGAATCAGAGTCATTGAGTTCATCCTCTTCTGGGTAAGGGTATCCATCTTCCCTGCCAATGTTGTTGAAACTGCAATAAGAGCTGTGCTCACTCCGCATGATTGGCAAGGAGTCAAAGGTGACAGTTTTTGAGGTGTTAGTGTAATGATTAATGGCATTAAACGTTAAGGATGGTATTGTGCTGCTTGATGAAACAGGCATCATGGTGGCCAAAATGAGAGCGAGGCAATCAGCAACATCCTTATTGGGTGCACAAGCCAAAGCTGGAGTGTACCCTAGAAGATAAGATAAAAACCTCCACATGAAAGAATTCTAGGTCAGAAATTTGGAAAGCTGATGCGCTCACGCCGCGCTTTCCATCCCAGATTAAGAAAAATCAAATGAGAAACTTTAAACGCAATTTGAAGGGGGCGATGGCAAAGCTTAAAGGAACCCACCTTCCAGATCGCTAAGCACTTAGCTCGTGTCAAAAACGGAATTCTGACTTCTCTCTAGAAGTTGCTGGATAAGTGCAGTATTAAGGAATACTGGAAGGTCAGTGACTGATATTAAGGGTCTTTGTACATTACCGAAGTTTTGGTTTTGTTACTTTAATTAGAGGGATCGATCCCTTCCTCCGAGTGAAAAGCAAAGGACTTCTACTTCACAGCCACCTTGTAAACAACACTGCCAGTGTTGTGGGAATAAATCTAAAATCACTGATTCAAGTCTGGACTCACAATTCCATTTTCTGATGAGGACTGACTGACACTAATAATAATAATAATAATGTTGGCATTTGTTCAGCGCTTACTATGTGCAAAGCCCTGTTCTAAGCGCTGGGGGGGTACAAAGTGATCAGGTTGTCCCACGTGGGGCTCATAGTCTTAATCCCCATTTTACAGATGAGGGAACTGAGGCTCAGAGAAGTTAAGCAACTTGCCCTAGGTCACACAGCTGACATGTGGCAGAGCCGGGATTCGAACCCATGACCTCTGACTCCAAAGCCCATGCTCTTTCCACTGAGCCACGCTGCTTCTCCAAGAATTTTAAAGAAAGACTAACATGAATGGACAGACGACGTGGCTCTTCTTCAAGCTCAATGACAAAGCCTCTTGGTTGAGGTGGCGAGAGCACCACAAAATCCACCACCACTATAAAATACTAACTGCCTGTTTCCTCCCCCAAACTAACCGACTTTAAACATTCTCGGTCACCTGTGAAGAGAATTGTTCACACACTGATCTGAGGCAACTGCATGGGGGCAAATTCAGTTGTTAAAACCTAAGGGCCCCCAAGAGAGGCCAATATATTACATGTAGGCATGTACATGCCATCTGAATAATAAATTGCCCGGCCCGGCTATTGGAACTCAATGCGCTATATTCTAAAAATAAAAATCTAGCCTTAATTTGTATTTCTCTGGTGTAGGTCCCCCACGACCTTTCTAGCGTTAGAAACTTTATATTAAAGGTAAATCCAATTAACACTAATTGTGATTTAGTGGTCTGATTCAGAAGTCTGAAATCCTTGTCATTTCCCTGCTCACGAAATGGAATTGTTAGCATTTCTCTTTACCCATCCCATTCCAAAGGAGCTTCCACCTGCTTATTTCAGGGAAGTGGGCCTCATTTCTCCCCACCCTGTGACAATATGCACTTCCCAAAAGGAGACAACGTTTTGGGGGTAGAGCCCATAGCGAGATCGCTACAATAACTCTGCTGCCTGCAGAGTAGGCTACAAAGAGAGCTCACTAGTCTGACTTCCAGTGTTGCTCCGACTATTACCCCGACACCCAGGCTCAGAGAGAATTAACAGTGATCATTTTCAACTCTCACAAACATTCAGGCCCAAAAATATCCCCGAAGGCAATTCCCTAAAGGCAAAATAGTGTAGAAATTAGTTACCATTTTCATCTACAGCAAGCACACTTGCTCCTTTCCCCAAGAGTTCTTGAACTACCACTGTAAGTCCATTTCGGGCAGCAACGTGCAGAGGTCTGGGGGGGGAAACCCAAAAATATAGTGACAGAATTAGCTCTACAAAACACTTTTACGGAAAAGTATTAATACCATAGAGGCTAGAGCATCGCAACACTCCTTCTCCTGTGCCACTGATGACATTTAGCTGGGCATATCGCTGGACTCCAGGGCCAGTATAGAAGCCGTACTTGCCGCCTTCTCTGTGGCTGTGGGGGCTGGCTGAATCATCTCCTTCTCCAGTGCCAAGGGGCGAGGGGATGGAGTGAGAGGGGAAGGGATTGTCCACTTCCCTGCCCAGGATAATAATAATAATAATAATGGCATTTATTAAGCGCTTACTATGTGCAAGGCACTGATCTAAGCACTGGGGAGGTTACAAGGAGATCAGATTGTCCCACGGGGGGCTCACAGTCTTAATCCCCATTTGACAGATGAGGTAGCTGAGGCACAGAGAAGTTAAGTGACTTGCCCAAAGTCACACAGCTGACAATCGGCGGAGCTGGGATTTGAACCCATGCTCTGTCCACTGAGCCATGCTGCTTCTCTGCCTGCAATTCCTACTCAGCTGGTCCATTCTCAGCACTGCTGATGCTTACTGACAGCAGCAGTGTGAGGGGGGGGTGTCATTCATGGAGGTAGGAGAGACAAGTTCATTCCCACGGTGCAGTGGAAGGGAATGTCGCACCCCTAAGGGCATCTGGGAGAAGCAGTAGTGCTGGCTTGGTCTCCACTGAAGATGATGGGAATTTCATAAGTTATCGGACTGAACACCACATCCTCCTAGTTGAGGGCAAAGGTGACGAACTGTCAGTTCCAGAAGCAGCGTGGCTTAGTGGAAAGAGCACGGGCTTGGGAGTCGGGGGTCATGAGTTCTAATCCCGGCTCTGCCACTTGTCAGCTGTGTGACTCTGGGCAAGTCACAACTTCTCTGTGCCTCAGTTACCTCATTCGTAAAATGGGGATTATGACTGTGAGCCCCACGTGGGACAACCTGATAACCTTGTATTTATCCCAGTGCTTATAACGGTGCTTGGCACACAGTAAGCACTTAACTGATACTATTATTATTATTATTTTGGCTCTTACCCAGCTATAAGGGAGGGAGGGAGCCAGGTGTGCCTACTCTTCCTGTCCAAAATATTATGGAAGTGAAGAAAATGGCATTAGTGCCAACTGCGCTAAGTCCAAAGGGGCAATTGCCCCACCACCCACCATGGACGACTTGCCTTGTATCTATGGAATCTTGTCAAATGTGTTTCCTAATTTATTACAAAACTCCAAAATAAATCATTGTACATCAAGAGCTGCCTGTCTATGCAGCTGTGAGCCATGTCGTGAACATTTGGGATTGAGAATAAAGCTGAACTGTAAATCTTCTTGAGAAATTCTGAGTCAGTCCAGCACCGAACACTATACAGTCAAATGGGCTGAGCACTGCTTATTAATGTTTGCTCTTGTTGATATCTGTTACTTGTTCTCTTGAGTAAAATTTTTATCTGAATGATCCGTAACTTGTTTGGGAACAGCATAAGCATTTCTTTAGATTTCTTTAAATTTTCCCTGGATTTGTGTGCCAAGTAAAGGCGGAGCAGAGTGAATACAGCTCTAGAAAGAGAAGAGAGTAGGGTGGGGGTGGAGAACTTGGAGTCTTGGCAGAGCAAAGTTGCCCAAAGCAGAGTGTGAGGAAGAAACCTCGGCCAAACTACAGTTGATGAAAACAGAGTGGGTGTTGATAGGAGTTTTTATGTAATCAAGAGCTTGGAAATCTGAAAGGGGAAGGAGCAAGGGGAGGAGAAAGAAAAGCACTTCTGATGGGGAAGCAACAGTACCGTGAGAGGATCCTACACCTTATTTATCATTAGCCACCGAAGCTGAGAATACCTGTTGCAGCACCAAGAGACAGGTGTGGGTTATGTTTGATGGATACCTAAGACAGGTGAAATCTGCTCTTCAGAAGTAACTCTGAGTCAATCCTATGTGCTGAGAACTTTTGGGATTCAAAAAAAAAAATCTAAGTGAGTCTGTGCTTCCTTACGGTTGCTTAATCTGTACTTCACAGTATCTGATAACAAATGAATCGATTAATGGGATTGAAAAACAAAAGGAAAGGTTAGAAAGATGTATTTTTCATCCTAGTTTTAACACTGAATCTGGACAGGCTAAATGGTGAAACATAAAAGGTCAACAAGAAAAGAGAGATTAGGGTCTGACACTAAAAGACCGTCCAATAATACGATCAATCAATCAGTGGTATTTACTGAGCTCTTATTGTGTGCTGAGCACTGTACTAAGTGCTTGGGAGAGTTCAATACAATAGAGTTGGTAGATATGATCCCTACCCAAATGTACTTACTGACTGCAGGGGATATGCATACAGAAAACTAATTTTGCTTAATCTGTACTTCACAGTATCTGATAACAAATGAATCGATTAATGGGATTGAAAAACAAAAGGAAAGGTTAGAAAGATGTATTTTTCATCCTTCTAGTTTTAACAATGAATCTGGACAGGCTAAATGGTGAAACATAACAAGTCAACAAGAAAAGAGAGATTAGGGTCTGACACTAAAAGACCATCCAATAATACGATCAATCAATCAGTGGTATTTACTGAGCTCTTGTGTGCTGAGCACTGTACTAAGTGCTTGGGAAAGTTCAATATAATAGAGTAGGTAGATATGATCCCTACCCAAAGGTGCTTACTGACTGCAGGGGATACGCATGCAGAAAACTAATTTCGAGGAAAATCCATGAGTCAAGCAAGGAGTTTAAAATTTGTGGAATCAATGTTGTTTTGTGGTGAGAGCAAGAAGAGAATGGAGAGGCTAGAAGAATGATGAAGTTTGGTGACAGACTGAACATATTCCAGAAAGGACTATTGTAAAAAACAAATGAAAAACCAAATCTTTCTAGAAATGAAGATTCTGCCCCCTTCCCACAAAAAACAAAGAAAAAAACAAAGGAATATGTTATAAACTATGAGTTGGTAAAGGAGAGTGGCATGGAAAGGCAAAATTGCAAAAGTACACCCTATGAATGTGAGGTGATGGGATGAGAATCATTTCCAGGTATTCTTTGAGCAATATGAGAATCAAATGTCCTTAGAACCTCTAAGCAGGAAGTTTGAATGGTTAAAGGCAACAGTCATGGACTTTTTACCATAGGATCAATTTAGAGTTACCTTTGGTACTAATATAATTTGTACCTGTCCAAACAAATTATGATTTTTTTTATATCTGGGGATAAACCTTACCCCCTAAGAAAGTGCAATACATTCAATTCCTTCCCCACTTCATAAACTACAGACCACCATCCTCCCCAACTTCAAAGCTCTATTCAAATCACTTTTTTTATGGATTGCTAAGTGTCTAATACAGGTCAGGCACTGTAGTGAGTTCCGGGGTAGATATAAGTTAATTAGGTTGGACACAGTCCACGTCATCATCAATCGTATTTATTGAGCGCTTACTCTGTGCAGAGCACTGTACTAAGCGCTTGGGAAGTACAAGTCGGCAACATATAGAGACAGTCCCTACCCAACAGTGGGCTCACAGTCTAAAAGGCCTCACAGTACTAATCCCCATTTTACAGATGAGGGAACTGAGGCACAGAGAAGTTAAGTGACTTGCCCAAGGTCATCCCAGAAGTCAAATGGCAGAGACAGGATTAGAACCCAGGTCCTTCCAACTCCAGCCCCGTGCTCTATCCACTAGGCCATGTTGCTTAACTATGTGTTACCTAAGTACTTGGATACGTACCCTTTAAAAGCACTTGACGCTCACTCCACCCATAGTCCCACAACAATTATGGACATAAAATTTCCTCCGCTAGACTGTAAACTCCTTCAGGGCAGGGATTATGCCTATCAACTCTGTTGTACTGTACTCTCCGACGCAGGGCTCTGCACACAGTCAACATTCAATAAATGCCACTGACTGATTCAACTACAAGTTAGATCGGTAGCCATACTTACGTTTGCAAGGCTGCATTAGTTGCATTGATGAGGTTTCTATCTGTTATCTTCTCCAGGATTAACAAGGCACTAGTTTCATGACCCTAAAACATGGTGAGAAGCCTTAGAAAACAAACTGTTTAAAGTATTGATTCAGCAATTAACTTTGTTCCCTGACATGCTGGAGAAAAGGAGGTGCTGCTTGTCAAAAATCTGGTTGACAAAGTCGGGGAAACACTCTCAGACGGGGGATTTCCACAGTTAAAAAGGAGGGTTAACGAGGAATGAGTAACTAGGAGTAAAGCCCTTAGAGAAGGCTGTTAGCGCAAAGGCTAAATTCATTCACTCATTCAAATGTATTTATTGAGCGCTTACTTTGTGCAGAGCACTGTACTAAGCGCTTGGGAAGTACAAGTCGGCAACATACAGAGACAGTCCCTACACACCAACGGGCTCACAGTCTAGAAGGGGGAGACAGACAACAAAACTAAACATGTAGACGGGTGTCAAAATCGTCAGAACAAATGGAATTAAAGCTATATGCACATCATTTACAAAATAAATACAATAGTAAATATGTACAAGTCAAATAAAGTAATAAATCTGTACCAATATATACAAGTGCAGTGGGGAGGGGAAGGAGGTAGTGTGGGGGGCATGGGGAGGAGGAGAGGAAAACGGGGGCTCAGTCTGGGAAGGCCTCCTGGAGGAGGTGATATCTCAGTAGGGCTTTGAATATTAATAATAATGATAATAATAATAATAGAATTTGTTAAGCGCTTACTATGGGCAAAGCACTGTTCTAAGCGCTGGGGGGGATACAAAGTGATCAGGTTGTACCATGTGGGGCTCACAGTCTTCATCCCCATTTTTACAGATGAGGTAACTGAGGCACCGAGAAGTGAAGTGACTTGCCCGAGGTCACACAGCAGACATGTGGCGGAGCCGGGATTCGAACCCATGACTTCTGACTCCAAAGCCCGGGCTCTTTCCACTGAGCCACGCTGGGACGAAGAGATCAAGTGCGGTGTGGGAACACAGTGCGGTTAACTGAACTCTGGTCACACAAACTCAGCTACTTGGGGGGCCAGCACCAGAGGTTGAAACTTTAGTTCCCTTAATTCATTCAATCGTTTTTATTGAGCGCTTACTGTTATTAATCAGACTGGCAGGACGCCTTTGTGCCTAGGTTTGGTTGCCCAATGCAGTCCTTCTAGGATTCCCCAAAGAGACCCCAAGGTAAATATATATATTTACACGTAGCTTGACTTTCTTAGCTCTGTACCTACCATGGGATCTCAAGTGAGGATTTAAACCTATTCTGATCACTGTAAACGCTTACTGCTGGGTGGATCCTTACCCACAAGGGACCAATTAGCCAAGATTACTCTGGCATTAAGGGATGTAAAAAAAAATGCCTCTAAATTAACGTGCAAATGAACATTCACAATACGTAGCTATTCACGTAGCTTTTTTCAAGGAGCTCAAACTTCATTTTTGATGAAATAAAATTTCCATCATCACCGCTTCCGACTTTTATCAACAACACTGAAAACACGGCTTCAAAATGAGTACCCACCTTGCTGCAAGCCAAATGGAGGGCTGTGTTTTTACTGTTATCTTGCAACGTCAGATCTGCATTAGCGCTGCTAACTAGCATCTCTGTGGGAAAAGGAAATTTGCATTTATTTTTCCACCGAGGACCCGTGTCCTTGGTTTTTTACAAATTAATAAATTCTGAAAAATACACAGGGAAGAGCAAAAGTGAAAGGAATGATATTTATACATTTAAACATTTGAAAGTTTAAATACAAGGAACACCCGACAGTAGCTTTAATCACTGTCTACCCTTTATGGGAAAAGAAAAGCCAGAGCAGCCTTACCTCTTGGTTTCCTGTTTGACACATGGGCAATGTCAGGTTCCAAAGGAATTTTAAACAGGGGTTGGGAGACGCTGCTCATGATCCTGACCCCCCTTAACCGATACCTTGATTTTCCTGGGCTAAAGGACAATTAGGGATATGGGCCCCCAGCTAAATGTTATCGGCGGCTGCTACATTCATTCATTCATTCAATCGTATTTATTGAGCGCTTACTGTGTGCAGAGCACTGTAGTAAGTGCTTGGGAAGTACAAGCTGGGAACACATAGAGATGGTCCCTGCCCAACACGGGCTCACAGTCTAGAAGGGGGAGACAGACAACAAAACAAAAGGACAGGTGTCAAGTCATCAGAATAAACAGAAATAAATACATATTTATATATTACATATTCATTCATTCAATCGTATTTATTGAGCGCTTACTGTGTGCAGAGCACTGTACTAAGTGCTTGGGAAGTACAAGTTGGGAACATATAGAGGTGGTCCCTGCCCAACACGGGCTCACAGTCTAGAAGGGGGAGACAGACAACAAAACAAAACATATGGACAGGTGTCATCAGAATAAACAGAAATAAATACATACTTATATATTACATATAATATATGTGTTATATATAAATACATATATAAGTATATAAATAAATAGAAATACCACATGCAGCAAGGAGAATGGAGGGAGGGCAAAACAGATCTGTGCTAGTCTCTCTGTTTCCCACCAACCTCCATGCATCGCCGAGGTAGAAGGAGAGAGCGAAGTAGACGCACTCCCACCGGCACTAGTCAGTTTGGTGGGAATGTCCATGTGTGAATTGGGAAAAGGGAAGAAGGCAAGTGTGAAACAATGGAAAATTGAAGAGGTGAGGTGGCAGGGGCAGGTGCATATTATCCAAACTGGTTTCTGTCAATGTAGAGGACAGATGAAAACTGCGAAGGCAAAGAGAAAGTGAATATTATGAAATGAGTAAAAACCCTCCGGCATCTTATTTACCAACTGTATTTGTTTGTCCGTTTTCCGCAGCCATCATTAGAGGTGTTTTCCCAGAAGAATCTACACAATTTACTTGAGCATTATGAGTGAGAAGAAGCTGTAAACACTCTACATGGTCTGTAAAGGCAGCTGCATGAAGAGGAGTTCTGCAAAACAGCCAAAGAAATGCACTTATATTCCAAATAGACAATATACATCGTGTTCTCAGTTGCAAAAATTATTCCACAATTTAAACAGAGCTGATCTTGACAGCATTCGTTCTCACCTTCCTTTTGTATCTGTTGAATTCACAATGCTGTTGCCCAATGAATCAATTAGCATTTCAGCAGCACTTTCATTGTCATTTATCCTAAAAAAAAATAAAATCCTAGTGACACAAAAAACAGAAAATACCTCTAATACTGTATTTAAATTAATTTACTTTAGTTTTCCTTACACAGCACAATGCAATGGGCTGAAAGAATTTCCTTCCATTTTCTGGAAGACTTCCTGTTCTAGCAGAAGTTCTACACAGGTCTCGTGACCTAGGCAGGATAAAAAAAAATCAGTTATTAAAATCCAAGGAGTACTATATCAACATTTTTACAGCAAACATAAGAATGCTGAAGACTTGATTTTAAAACATCCTCTTGTGTAAAATGAACTATTTACTGAACTAGTTTTTTAACAGGCCAAACAATGTGTTCAAGTTCCCTTACCATCCCTTTATTTGGCAGCCAATTAGAATATTTCACTTTACAGAATAGTTCAGCAGGATAATTTAAAAATTATGAATAGTAAAAAAAACTAACTTTTAAAAAACAAACCCACAAAACCCATCTCATATAGTCTTGCAATTAAACTATGTAAATCTGCATTATTTTCCTTTCCGATCTGAAATTATTTTTGTTTCAGCACCCAGGATTTGCTTCTAAATTTGATTCCTCTATCTAGTCCAAAGGATTTGCATCCAAATGAACTAAATTAAAAAAGACCAATTCAACATGCCTTTATTATTCTATGCCTTTATCAATAAGAGTGACAGAAGAGTAAAAAAAAAACATTGCCATTAATCCTGCAATTGCTGGCTTAAACAGAAGGTGGTTGAGGTGGAAGCTGACTAAAAACTGCCAGGCTCAAAGGACTTTATCCATCGCAACCAAGCATTACCCTAAATAAATTGAATTTTGGTTCTGACCACAGAGAAATGATTAAAAAGGAGATGAACGATATTGTGTCATTTGTTTAAAAAAATTATAAAAAAATTAGGAAATTACTGCACTTTGACTAAGGCTAGACAAGCTCACTACGCTAGTGGGAAAACTTTAGCATGCCTTTGTAGGAAGTTCTGGGCTGTGTTAGGTTCCAACTAAGTAAGGAACTGCTTAGTCCTAGTTAGCATTCATGTCAAATTTCCCAGTAATTCCTTTCAAGCCAGTATGATCCTGGCCGGACTAAAAATTTAAAGACAACTTAGTTCTAACTGTACTATTGGCTACTAATGTGTGTTTGGGCATCACCCTTATTCTCTGGTTGTTTGACCCAGCCAAAAATATGGATATGAATCCGCTTAATATGAATTAAGAGGATAAATGAGGTAAACTCATATACACCTAACTCCCTGCTCACCCGTGTTGCTAAAATTGAACCCATCAGGAGGGAGCTCCTCAAAGTCTCTCACCCTGCTACTGTGAGCCCGCTGTTGGGTAGGAACCGTCTCTATATGTTGCCAACTTGTACTTCCCAAGCACTAAGTACAGTGCTCTGCACACAGTAAACGCTCAATAAATACGACTGAATGAATGAATGAACCCTTTACCACCTCGGCCATCTCAAAGAAGGAGATTTCTGGACTACTTTCAAAATCTACCACTTCTAACAGCGCCTCATTCCGCCTTCTAAAAACACTTGTGCTCATTCTTCGATTCTCCTGACCACCACACCACCTTCAACCATTCACTCTATGATGACTCCTTCCCTTCAACCCTATCCTAAAATAAACATTCCTGGATCGTACTCCATCTTCCAACTATTGCCCCACTTCTCCCACTCCTGTCCAGGTGGTATATACTCTCTGT
The DNA here is from genome assembly GCF_015852505.1 of Tachyglossus aculeatus. Classification (NCBI taxonomy): domain Eukaryota; kingdom Metazoa; phylum Chordata; class Mammalia; order Monotremata; family Tachyglossidae; genus Tachyglossus; species Tachyglossus aculeatus. Next base: position 33,732,175 of record NC_052067.1, on the reverse strand, counting down.
TTCCACTTCCTCACCTCCATCTCACTTTGTTGCACACAACAATCTGATGTCTGTCCTTTCACTTCCCTGAGAGTGCTCTTTCCAAAGGCCCCAGAGAGCTCCTTCTTGCTAATTCTAAGGGACTTATACTGTTCCCTTAATCACCCTTAACCTCTCGACTGCCATTAAAGTGAAAGTAGTGTGACCTAGTGGACAGAGCATAGGCCTAGAAGTCAGAAGGACGTGGGTTCTAATCCCAACTCCGCTACTTGTCTGCTGGGTGACCTTTGGCAAGTCACTTTACTGCCTCTATGACTCAGTTCCCTCATCTGCAAAACGGGGATTAAGACTGTGAGCCCCATGTGCAACAGGTACTGTGTCCCCAATATGATTAATTCGGACAGTGCCTGGCAAATAGTAGGTGCTTAACAAATACCATTAAAAACACAAAACACTGCTGGGAAAGACTGCTCCCTTTCCCCCCAAAACACTAAGAAACCTGCTCTCTGTTGGTTCTTTCCATGTCTCTGGTTGTGCCTTTTCAGTCTCTTTCACCAACCTCCTACTTTCCGTGTGTGGGTTCTCTTCTCTTCTTAACCTACCACCACACCCTTGGGGAGTTGATCTGCCCTCATGGCTTCAACTACCACCTCTATGCAGATGACTCAATCATAGCACTTAGTACAGTACTCAATAACTACCACTGATTAAGGTAAAGTCTTTTACAACACTAAGGGGACCCTGCAGTCAACCACAAAAGCATTTCTGATGATAAATTAGTTCTGCCATAATGCATGTTTTATTCCTTGTTTTGGCTAGAATGCTACTGAAGAATTAGGAAAATGTTCTTCTGACAATACGGGTAGAATATGATACACACAACTGGAAGAAATGAATGCATGCATTTATTCTAGGTATTCTAGAGGCAATTTTGCCCTTAATCTGGTATTCTGCAAGAATGCACCTTCTGCTTTAAGGAATAAGTGACTATGTTTTACTGCACTACAACGAACAGCCTTCACTTGTCTTTTCAACTACTCTTTCACTGCTCAAAACAGCCAAAAGAAAGAAAAAGAACATAGTTCCAAAATAGTCTGCTTAAATTGACTACGTCAAATACACACCTGGAACAACAGGGTATATTCTGTTACTTTAAACCTCTATCTTTTTCATTTTCTTCCTCACTTCATTTTTCAATTCATATACTTTATGAGACAGAAATATCCTATGAAGTCAACTTTTAATGGCTAAAGACCCAGATTTTGGTTTCCTAGTTTCCCCTTCACCTCTCTGTAAGCTGCTTGGCCATTCCACAGCTTTTTCTACAGAACACCAGGGACAGGGTTTAAAATAGTAAACTCCTTTAGTTAAGGGACTATATGACTTGCTACTATTAAACTCTCCTAAGCCTAGCACTTAGGTTGCATTCAATAAATATGACTGATTGAGTGAATGTCAGTCACTTTTGCCATTTCAATAGCTTTAATTCACGGTTTTCTGGAGTAGAAAGTTGAAAATAATGGCTAAGAAGAGGTTTTGTAATAATTGTGAATGCAATCTTAAATTATCTTTCATTTACTTCAGTAATAGATAATTCCCTGTACTAAGAGCAATTCACATTTGTCATACCTTTTAACAAACGTAGTCTAATGGAGTTTTTGTTAACGAGAGATGAATTCTCTGTTTTAGTTTTACTGAGGGTCCCTTTTTTGACATAAGGAACGCTTGGAAGCAAAGCATGAATAAAATGGTGTCATTCTGGCTCACCTTTTGGAATTTTATTACTAGGAAAATCAATATCAAAGCTTTCAAAGACATTAGAACATTTCTTCTCTTTCCACAGTAATTCAGTTTGCCAGGATGATACCCCCTCTAGACTATAAGCTCATCGTGAGCAGGGAACATATCTACCAACTTGTATTATATTCTCCCAAGCGCTCAGTACAGTTCTCTGCACACAGAAAGCGCTCAATAAATACTATTGATGAGGATGATAATGATGATGATGATGGGTGACAAAACCATGAAGCTGCACATTCTGTAAAAAAACCAAACCTGAAATTTATGTAGGACTGGGAAGGGTTGGTGCCTGCTTCCTAAATTTCACTGTTGATTATTTTTGCTTCTTACATCAAATGGCTATTCATTACCACCTTCTGTACATGCACACTTCTCTTTCCTTGGAAATTGCTGTTTAACTTGGGAAGTACAGCATTGCATAAATGCTGAGATCTCACAGCTGTCTGACACCATCCTCAAAGCTACATTGTAATGCCAAACAAACAAACAAAAAAACAAAAGACGATTTTTCAAGTAAGTCTTAAAGTGAAATTCTGACATTGCTGATATTATACCTACTGGGTTTGAGGGTCCTTAATCTCTGATGGTCAGAGCTGTTTTAATCACAGGAATCAGTCAATAATACAGCTTTGCTTAAAAGTAATAAACCTGAGCGGCTCTTTCATTGTCTTTATTTTCAATTTATCAACACAGTCTTAAAAAAGACTCTTTCTTTCCTTTAAACTTGATTCCTTTCCAACCTTTTGAGAGTATAAACGTGAAGCACATAATCAAGAAGAGATGGTCAAATACTAACGCCCTACAAATATATCTCTAACCAGTGCAAGTTGAAGTCCTTCCCCACTCTGAAATATTTTCTCTATGTGAACAAATCTTGCGATATAAAATCTTACAGCTGCTATGACCTTCACTTTGCTAGCCATAAGCTCAAAAAAACTGTGTACATACTAGAAAATACTAGAAAAATCAATTATAAAAACAGGGAAGTCAGAGTGGCAGTTTTATGGATTTCAAGTATGATAGAAAGTGTTGACCAGCTACTTTCCACTTCCACTTAGAAGAGAACAAGGGTTTAGATAGTTAAAGTGAAGGATTTAGGCTAGATACATTGAAATAGACAAGGATGGAGTTTGGGAGATTTCTTTGTAAGGCTTTATAAACAGTACAGTCTCATTTCCCGTGCATAGTTTACACCGAGGTCTTGTCTGCAGTGAGAAATAAATTACATAATTTCTCCAAGTCTCTTCCAGGCCTATTAATATGGGTGCTAGGTAATACACTGAGAGGGACTGATAGATGAAAATTAAAGGCATACAGCACCTACCAGCCCTTAACACAGAGCATATTGTAAGAATCTCACCAATCAAGTCTTCACTCTGCTACCTCCCACAATAGCTCCTATAAGTTACTAGGGAGCAGAGCAGAATAGTGCCCATAAACTCATCCTCCTTGAACCATGTGAGAAAGCTTTGTGTCCCCTGGGCAACAGATGATTCCTGCTGGCTGTAGACTTTAATATACAATAATTTTCTCCCTGCACCAAGGTAGAGACAACATTTCACCTGAAGCATTGTCTGGCTGCTTTTCAAAACCATCTTACCTCTTAGAAAAAAGCCATTACATTATAGAGGGATCGTTTTCCTTTCAAGAAAGAAGTTTCACTGAGCACCCTAGAATGTCATGTTGTATACCTATGAATATATGCGGAACACATATACCTTTTTCATATTGTACGGAGTTTTTCTACTATAAACTTATCTTCTCCATGAAGCCTCCCACTCATCTGTTCCTCCATCCACAAAATGATTTTGGCATAAGTTAATGCTGTAGTGACCAGCCAGGTCAATAGCTGCACGCTGCACTAGAATGGGGCACAGTGGAGCTTACTATGATGCTTTGGCTAAAGCGAATGCTCAAATATCACTGACAGTGAGGATGAACATGATGATGATGACAATGATAATACTGTGACTCACGAGGGGCAATACTCTTTAATACTCTTCCCTACTCATTTAATTATTATCGAAAATATTTATTTTATTTTGTGAGTATGTTTGGTTTTGTTCTCTGTCTCCCCCTTTTAGACCGTGAGCCCACTGTTGGGTAGGGACTGTCCCTATATGTTGCCAACTTGTACTTTCCAAGAACTTAGTACAGTGCTCTGCACACAGTAAGCGCTCAATAAATATAACTGATTGATTGATTGATTGAAAATACGCTATCAAGTACAACCAACTGTACAGGTGTTTTTCTGAGTTGAATTCTCCTGGACCATCTGAATTCAGGATAAAACAAAGGCATATTCAGTTTACAAAGGGCAAGTACAGCCAACCTATGAGAATTTATCGTCACGGTGGCTCCCTAGGTGCAAGACTCAACGATTCAGTAGTTGAATTTTAAATTTATCTGCATCTGGCAAATGCACGCACCCTGTCCCCCAAATCATTCTCAAACCCAACTGCTATTTCAAGCTGTCTTATAAATCCTATTGTTTCACTGTGCCAGAGTACATTACCGTTGTAGCAGGCCCAGTGAAGTGATGTATATCCATGATTGTCTGCTACGGTAGGGATGGCATCCATAGATGCTGCTGACTGTAAGAGGGCACCAAGAACACCGATATGGCCACAAGCCGCAGACAAGTGTATGGGTGTCCGACCCCTACTGTCCTTTAGTAAAGACTTAGCACCGTGTTGAAGCAACGCATCTACACACTCTTCATGTCCTGTAACTGCCTGAAAGAGATACAGTTTGCAAGTGTGCAGAAGAATGAGTCATATTATTCTATCACAGACACACACGCACAACATAAATAATTAGCAGGCGTTCTCCCAACTTATACCACATTTTTTTAAAACAGTCAAGTTATGGTAATATACTTTTTTCTATCATTTTGCTTAAAACTTGACATTATCTTTGACTCCACCCTCTCTTTCAACCTCCATATATAAATTGTCGCCAAATCCTACTGGTTCTTCCTCAACATGACGGATGCTCCCCATCCAAACTGTGACCATCCTGCTTTATACACTTGTTACACCTTGGCTTAACTACTGCATCAGACTCCTCATTCACCCACAGTTTCTCCCTCTCTAAGGCTGTATATCACTGTTGCCCGAATCATTTTTCTAAAATGTTATTCTGCACACACCCTAAAATGCAAAACAACATTTTCTACGTCAATCTCTTTCGCCGGCTCATCCTCTGTCGCTCAAGGCTCAGTTTGGGGTTTCCTTTTTTCTCACTTCACACTCACTCTTGGGAAGAGCTCAATTTACTCCCAATGCTTCAACTACCATCTCTTTGCGTATGACTCCTGAATCTACCTCGCTAGCCCAAAACCCTGTCCCTTCTCTGCAATCCCTCCTTTCCTCCTGCCTACCTTTGCTGTCTATCCTGCTGGCAACTCAAGCAGCGTGGCCGAGCAGAAAGAGTAGAGGCCTAGGGGACAGAGGACCTGGGTTCTAAACCCTGCACAGCCACCTGCCTGTAGTGAGAATTTGGGCAAGTCATTCAATTTCTCTGTGACTCAGTTTCCTCAACAGCAAAATGGGGATTCATTTCCTGTTCTCCCTCCTACTCAGACTGTGAGTCCCATGTGGAATCCTTATCAAATGGGACTGTGAGCCTGTTGTTGGGTAGGGACCGTCTCTATATGTGGATGATTTGTATTTCCCAAGAGCTTAGTACAGTGCTCTGCACACGGCGCTCAATAAAAACAATTGAATGAATGAAATATCATAATTAACTGAAGCTCACTGAAAAAAAAAAACTGAACTGTTTTCTCTCACTGACCTCCCTGCCTCTAGTTTTTCACCATCCCTATCTTTCCCACATCAAAATGGTAACTGGCATTCTCTTTAGCACCCTCCTCTCTTTAAATCCTTCCCTTTCATATGGGGTAGACCTGAGGTTTTCCCAAATTCACCCCTTTTGAAATCACATCATGTTCAAGAGGCCTTCCCTGATTGATTTTTGATCTCCCCACTTTCCATCGCTTCAACTGCCACTTTAGCATCACCTAGACACTTGGGCACTCACATCCACCCTGCAGCACTAAATACCTAGTACTTCTGCAATCTATAATTCATTTTAAAGTCCATTTCCCTGATAGATTTTAAATGCTTTTTAGGCAGGGATTATGTCTAATAATCATACTGCACTCCCAAGTGCTTGGTATACCACTAACCAAGTACAGGTACTGAGTAAATTCTATCGATTGATTACTGATCCTTGTAGATAACAGGTATTTACGAATTCTGTTTCAAAATCAGCATCTGAATCAAACAATTTTCCTAGCACATAACTAAATCCAAATAGTTCCCTTAGCCAAATGGCAGGGAAAAGCAGTAAAGGGAAAGAAATCCATAAAACGTTACAAGTCTTTTGGACAGGAAATGGGTGTTTTCAATCAGTCACACTTATTGAATGCTTACTACGCACAGAGTGCTGTACTAACACTTGGGAGAGTATAACACAACAGAATTAGCAGACAAATGAGTTTACAGTCTTCTTTTTGTTGTACTTTCCCAAGTGCTTAGTACAGAGTTCTGCTTTCAATAGGCACTCAAATTTCATTAACATTACAGTGAAAATTCAAAGGTGGTGGAGTTAGAGGAAAAAGAAAAAAGGAACATAGGCTCAAGGAAAACAATGAAAATAATGAGAAGGGGGAAAATATTTTTCTTTCCCTCATTTACATCTATTTTCTTGAATTTGATTATTTTATTTAATTTTGATTAAAATTTTTATTAATTTTATTAACTATTTATTAATTCATTATTAGGTGTCCTTTCAGAGGGTGGGGACTAGTATTTCTAACAACCACACAGATTTGTTCGGGGCCCTTCTCAGTTAGTTGATTGTGTACAAAAAGAACAGTTAAAAACTACTAAAAGTTTTGGTAAAAGTTGGGTGGTTTTAAATTGTAATTTTAAACAGTCTAAACTCAAATTTTAAGAGTAGGTAAATGGAGAGCAGGGAGATTAGGGAAAATATAATTTACTGGAAAAAAAGTATTTAAAGTAAAGCCTAATCAATCTTCTCCTAAATTACAGTACGTTATAATTGTGTTCTGATGTAAAGAAGGAAATGTTTTTCATACCCCTCTATGTAATGCAGTCCTTCCCCACTTATCTTTGGCATCCACGTTTGCTCCTTTATTCAGTAGTGAATAGACACAATCTGTGTGCCCATTTAAAACAGACAGCATCAAAGGAGTCCTACAAATGAGACAGAGACTATGTTACAGAAAAAGTTTCATAATTAGCCCCTTTTTGCACCCTGTGAATATTAGCAAGCTAAAGATTTGCCTTTTTACTTACTGTCCATTTCCATCTTGAATGTCCACTGCATTCTGTGGTTCTGCATTTCCAATTAATAGCCGTAAGCACTCTGAATGACCATTTGTCGCTACAATATATTTTTAAAAATTAATGACAATTATTAGAAATGTTAGTGACGAAGTTAAAATCATTTTAATCCGTTGTAGCTTTCTGTACTTTTAAAATTGCCCTGTTGACAAGATAATAGCCCAGATTCAGCCTTAGAAACTTCTGACTGACATCTCAATAGTTATCATTATCACTACCACCTTAATAATGATGGTGATGATGATAATAATAATGGGATTTGTTAAGCACTTACTATGTCCCACAGACTGTTCTATGCGCTGGGGTAGATACAAGGTAATCAGTTTCGATACAGTCCCTGTCTCACACGGGATCACAGTCTTGTTCCTCATTTTACAGGTGAGGTTTCTGAGGCACAGAGAAGTTAAGTGACTTGCCCAAGGTCACACAGCAAACATGCAGCAGAGCCGGGATTGGAACTCACGTCCTCTGACTCCCAAGCTGGTGCTCTTTCAACTAGACCACACTGCTTTCTCTAATAAATCATTAGGAAAGCAACAGTTGTTAAAAGCTACAACTGGCTCCTTGAAGTTAAAGTGAAGAAACCCAAATATCCAAAATGCTTCTTTTTAGGCAGGACTGAATCATTTCTTTAAAACCCTTACTTAACCACACTCACATTCATGACTTTAAAAATGAAGCGTCAATTTACAGAATCAAATTAACAGGGTAGGGTCTACACCTTCAGTGTGGGGATCCACTTCAAAAACATAAGCATTGGAGCCTGCCATTTAGGAATTGCTAGATGCCAGCCCCGATAAAGAAACACTACAGGATGCTCTACGGAACGAATACAGTGCTAATATGACCAAAGAGAAGCATGATAATGTTTCAATTAAAGACGTAAAGCCCTGGAAATTAAATACTGGCAGGCGGTAGGGGATTAAAAAGGAGGTAATGTTTGTGCATTTTTTTAAATACAGGCAAGATTTACAATATTACTACACTTGCTCTATACTGGATGGTTTTTACGAGCTGCTTATCTGAAAGTACGCGCTTCTACATAGTTTCTTCAGAGTTCTGGCTGTTTGGGGGATATTTTATTCTTGACTACTGCACATGGATTCTAATTCTAACTTTAATTTTCCCATATTCTCACAAACGGGAAAATGCTCAAACATCCTAGAGTGCAGGGAGCATCTTGTACGACCTTATCTACATACAGCACAGTCACAGGGCTGCTCCAGAAGAACGACTCTGCGTAAATGTGCAAATAGTGGCCTCCATGGGTTTGCACAAGTGCAACCCGCCTGACCCTATAATCAGAGATGACCCAGGCAATCACAGGCAATGTATTGGGAAGTCTGTCAAACGATCAATCGATTGTACTTATTGGTCGCTTAATGTGTGCAGAACATTGTCCTAAGTGCTTGGGACAGTACACCCAATGGAGTTGGTAACTGACACATTACCTACCCACAGTCTCAAGGAAGAGGCAGACATTAATATAAATAAACTACCAGGATAATGAAAAAAGGACCCCCTTACATGCTGCTGTTTATCTTGGCGATGCTGAAATTATTGAACTACTTATTTTATCAGGTATGATATGCTCTAATAAAAGCTCATTATCTATATCCTGATTTCTAATCAGGAAGAATGCATTCCTCCATGGGGTTATGGAGACCATAGCCTTAGAAGACTTCGCATGTGCTCAGAATTAACCAAGGTAGCTACTAAATCAAGCTTGTTTCACTCTCTACTGTCATTGTAGTTTAAGGTGTCAGACATGTGGTTGGTCTCTTTGAAGTGAAAGTAAAACTAATTTCAGTTTAAATCTAGAGTGGTATGTCTCTTGTATGGGTGGGTTTTTTTTTTTTAATATCACTTTATGTTCAACTTGGACAAGGATAAACTTTCCTATGTGGCTTTCAAGTAGTTTTACTTGATCTCAGTGTAACATTACATATTAACATTGTCTCATGGGTTTAAGCATGTGGCAATCAAATATTCTTAAGCGTTAGTTCTGAGCTATTCAAGTATACTTATTCTGATGACTTGACACCTGACCACATATTTTGTTTTGTTGCCTGTCTCCCCCTTCTAGACTGTGAGCCTGTTGTTGGGTAGGGACCGTCTCTATATGTTGCCAACTTGTACTTCCCAAGCATTTAGTACAGTGCTCTGCACACAGTAAGCGCTCAATAAATACGATTGAATGAATGAACAAACGAATTACAGATATGTACATAAATGTTGTGCGGCTGGGGGCAAGGCAGAATGAGTAAAGGAAGCAAATCAGGGAGATGCAGGAGGGAGTGGGAGAAGGAGAAATGAGGGCTTAGGAAAGGCCTCTTGGGGGGAGATGTGCCTTCAATAAGGCTTTGAAGGTGGGGAGAGTAACTGTCTGCTAGATATGAAGAGGGCATTCCAGGCCAGAGGTTGGCGGTGAGGTAGATGAAATCGAGGTACAGTGAGAAGGTTGGCATTAGAGAAGCAAAGTGTGTGGACTGGGTAGTAGTAGGAGATCAGCAAGGTGAGATCCTGAGATAGGAGGTGGCAAGGTGATTGAGTGCTTTAAAGCCCACTGTAAAGAGTCTCTGGTGTGCAGGTGGATGGGCAAACACTGGAGATTTTTATATAGAAACGATCTGTGCAACAGACTGAAGTATGATGGAGGCAGGGAGGAAAGCAGGGAGGCTGATACTTTAATAGAGGCAGGATAGGAGAAGTGCTTAGATTAACGCTGTAGCAGTTTGGATGGGGAGAGAGAGGGGCAGGTTTTAGAAATGTTGTGAATGTTGAACCAAAAGGATTTAGTGACAGGCTGTATTATGTGGATTGAATGGAAGAGGAGTCAAGGATAACACCAAGGTTACGGGCTTATGAGACAGGAAAGATAGTGAGGTGTCTACAGTGATGGGAAAATCACGGGGAGGACAGGGTTTGGATGGGAAGATGAGGAGTTTTGTTTTGGACATGTTATGTTTCACGTGACGGCAGAAAATCCAAGTAGAGATGCCTTGAAGATAGGAGGAAATGCAAGACTGCAGAGAGGGAGAGCGATCAGGGCTGGAGATGTGGATTTGGGAAGCATCTGTACAGAGGTGATAGTTGAAGCCACGGGAGTGAATGAGTTACCCAAAGGAGTGGGTATATGTGAAGAATAGAAGGGGACCCAAACTGAGCCTTGAGGGACTCTCACAGTTAGAGGATGGGAGGCAGAGGAGGAGCCTGTGAAGGAGACTGAGAACGAGTGGCTGAAGAGATAAGAGGAGAACCAGGAGAGGACAGTGTCAGTGAAATCAAGGCTGGATAATGTTCTCCGAAGAAGGGAGTAGAGGCGATTGGATTTGGTAAGAAGGAGGTCATCTGTGACCTATGAGAGGTTTGACAATCATCTCACTTACCACTCCAAGAGGTAATATTTCTTACAAGTATTAAATGAATCCCAACATTTTCAAATTTTTTCACTGCAAAAAGGGTGCAAGGTCCTCCGAGTAAACACTGAACTCCTTTCCCCTCCCTAAACAATCGTGCTTTTCTTCGGTCTGTTCAATAGTTCATAACATTATAAAATAACTAAGCAAAATACTTTATGTTTCACCTCTTACTGGAGTGTGCTTTCAGAGTGCATATAGCAGTTCCTAAACGTCAATTTCCAGAAATCATGATGCTGCCTACTGAAAAGGAACAATTTACCAGAGAAGCAAAAACACATTATACAACTGACCTTCAAATTCCTTGTTGAAAACTTCAGGTCAGCTAAATAAACTAATTTTACTAAAAATGATTGTATTACTCCATTGCTTCATTTCACTGGTGATAGGGAATGAGTGCCAGCAAACTCTCCCTTAGCTATCTTTTTCACCATTTCGTAAACCTCACTAGATACCAAAACATACTGCTGTTGCTAGGTAATAATAAATCCTTTCACAAATTAATATATTGGTTTCAAACATGTTTTCTACACATGTGTTAATCTAATGCTTCACTAAAATTAGTCTGTGCTGTCAAATGCTGGGGGCATAAATCCATGAGACAACCCAGAGGTCTTGTTTGATGACACTTGTAGAAATACGGCCACGAGAATTCAGGTCAGGCCCTTATCAGAGAACAATAAGAAGAATAAGCCCCATGTTATTTATCATCTGATCTGATAATGCTAGCACTGCAAATTTCCAAATTATCCAAAAAGATGCTTACATATGTTGTTGTGGTGCATCTGCTTTCTAAAAACAGATTCACTCCAGAAGTTTAAATGTTACACAAACTTTCTTCTAATGTAAAATACATTCAGGTGCGCCAGCCTATGCCAGTGTAGAACCTCTGTACACTCTAACTGGAAATAATTTGAAATTATTACTGGAAAGGGCACAAGGAAATACCTGCAGCATGTATTGGTGTTCTTTTCACAACATAATCTTTGACCAAGATTGATGCTCCCTGATTAATGAGTACATCCACACATTCAACGTGTCCCTTAAAAGCTGCAAGATCCAGAGGAGTCCTTCCGTTATTATTCCTCACATCAAGATCCAACAAGGACTGCACCAATACTTCCAATGCTTGATGGTGACCATGATAGGCCTAGGAGAAAATCAAATGAAATTTTAAAAAGTGTATCTGCTTTTGAAACTCTTCACTTTAAAAACATCTAGGAACAAACTTATACGTATGAAACCAAAATCCCATCATACTATACCTAAATTCTAAAAATTCAGCCTCACTAGAAAACAAATGGCTCTTGGACAATGGTAATATTTCTTTGACAAGATGTTTCGGATACACCACTAAATAACCTCTCACTGACTTGAAGCAATACTGTGTAAATAATCTCCAAAGTCAGTTCCTTGCTTCTTTGAAATTACGGGGGGGAGGGCGGGAAGAGACATTTTCCCTGATGGAACTAGCTAAGGAAAGCATCCAAGCTGATTTTTTACGGGAATCCAAGATAATCTAAATTCAGCAGGTGGAAGTTGGGATTGGATGAGTGAATGGGTGTCTGAGTGTCAGAGCAAATTAATATTTGCATATCTATGTTGATTTTATCACTTGGAAATTTGACTTGCACCCAATTTTTTGTTCAGCTGCTTCATCCTGATGCTTTCGTATGGCTTCCTGATTCACAGTTGCTCTTCTTCTGGCTTTCACTATCTGCAAATATGGTCATTTTTACTGTCTCCTCCAACAGACTACCTGTGTGTCTTGCTATGCTTGCACTCTCCCAAGCACTTAGTAAAACAGTGCCTAGGCCTCAGTAAGTGCCCAATAAATGCCACTTTACTGTGTCATGTTTTAGATGCCTTCACGTTGGGGAGGCAGAAGAAACGATGGAGAGATGATTAAGCACTGAATAGAGCAGCAAAGTCTTCCAAAAGATTGACTAAATACAATTTAAGATCAGTCACTCATATTTATTGAGCGAGGTGGAGTAGGAGGGGGAAAGGTGATTGAGTGCTTTAAAGCCAGTGGGGAGGAGTTTCTGTTTGATGCGGAAGTGGACGGGAAACCATTGGAGGTTCTTGATGAGTGGGGATGCCAAAGATGTGAAATTATTTTAATATTCATAACGTTTCGAGACTGACCTTATAAACCATATGCTAAACATATACCAAGCATTTTTAAGTTATGTAAAATTATGTTGGCAATCTAGAGATTTGGGGGCAAGGAAGACCAATTTTATTATTTAGCAATACAACTGGATAAAAAGTGAGTATATGAGGACTTTGCCACTTCAGAGATGAAGCAGGGGTGCTTCCAAATTTGTATAATTTGCCAGACCCCAAGTCTCTTACAAAAAGGGAATAATTTACTAGTCAGCTATGCCTATTTATAAAAAATGCAACAAAGCCTTCTTTTCAATACCATCATCCATAGCTTAAACTTGACCTTAGCTACACAAGTTTGGAATGGGGACCCAGCATGGCCTAGTGGAAACAGTTCAAGGCTGGAATCTGGACACTTGCCTGCTGTGTGACTTTGTGCAAGTTGCTTAACTTCTCCAAACCTGTTTCGTCACTCGTGAAATAGGAATAAAACACCTGCTCTCCCCCCTCTTACACTGGGAGTTGTGTATGGGACAGGGATGTGTTCGATCTGCTTATCTGCAGCTGAACCTACATTAAGCACAGAGCTTTTTACATAGTAAGCACTTAATAAATACCATTACTAGATACAAAATTATCACAGGGATTGCAAGTTTAATACTTACAGCCAAATGCAATGGGCTTATTGGTGCTCTGTTTTCTGAATCGTTCAGCATATCTGTACCCGAGGTTTCCATTAGCTAACGGGGAAAAAAAGACAAGGTTTCTAAATGCGAGAAACTGTACTTAGGAAATACTCTTGGTAACAGGGTTCCTCAATCTTTTTCACATTGATATTCCTTTCATCTTTTTGGCTTGCAAGATAAAGATGTTCTGTAATCAGAAAGTTTTCAAACTGACATTTTAAGTGGGAGTTTCTGAATCCAAGATAACATTCATAGATCTGAGAGCAATGGTCTTAGTGAACAGAGGACAGGCAAGGGAGTCGGAAAGATCTGGGGTCTAATTCCGGCTCTGTCACTTGTCTGCTGTGTGACCCGTGGCAAGTCACTTCAATTTTCCGTGCCTCAGTTCCCTCACCTGTAAAATGGGGATTAAGACTGTGAGCCCCAGGTTGGGCAGAACCGGTGGCCAAGTCGATTCTGCTTGTATTCACTCCAGCGCTTAGTACAGTGCCTGGCACACAGTAAGTGCTTAACAAATACCACAATTAATCTAAACACCTGCCTGAAAGTAGGACTACATCTCTATATACATGCACCTACACTGTTTTAACACGGTCATTATAATAGAATATAATAGAAAAAACATACACACTTACAACATCTAGAGGAGTTTCACTTGCAATCTGAAACAAATTTCAAAAGAAAATGCCATGTCACAAATACAGTTTTACCAGTGTGTAAGAATTAAATGCTGACTCCATGCCCACATTTATATAAAACTACTTTGCTACAATTTAATTTGGAATTTATCTCTGGAGGTCACTGTAATGAGTACCTTTGCTTTCCAAGTGCCTCTGCATCAACTCTGCACTTGGATCTGTATCCTTTGGGCACCCTGTAATTTTTTTTAATATATTAATGCCTGTCTCCCCCCTAGACTATCAACTCCATGCGGGTGGGGAACGTGTCTCTGTTGAATTATGAGCTCCCAAGTGCTCACTACAATGCCCTCCACACAGTAAGAGCCCAATAAATACCACTGATGGATTTAAAAAAGTGCCCAGTAAATACCACTAATTGATTAGAAAAAGTATTTTTCCAATAAAAACAATATTTCTTATTCTAGGTCTTGCTTAAGGGACATCTTGGATGTTATATTTGCTATTCTCTTCTCCAGAGTTCATATTTAAATATTTTACTTCACTTAACTATCTGAAATTTAAAATTATATTCCCACTTTATATATTCATCTAAACAAATGCCTATCGATTAACTTCCTAATAAAAAGGTCTTTCACTACCATCTTTTACATAACCAAGTAGTCTTACCAGTTCAAGACATAAGCGGTGACCATAGGCGGCGGAATAATGAACTGTATTGTATCCTTGCTTATCACGGATCCCTGGATTTGCATCATTTCTTAACAAATATTCCAGGCACCTGTTTAAAGCGACAAGCACATTCAAAGCTTAAGATTCGGTGTTTCACACCAAAAAGAGATGGTAGATTAGGATACAAAATAAATCTGACTCTATATACTCTACTACAGGAATCTGAGCTTCAGAATCAATGGGAATAAGGGTTTAAGTTCTGAAGCACTGGAGTTTTTGTAATTAAAAACGAAATGAATAAACAAAAACCCCAGTTTGGCATGGATTTCCCCACTTTAAACCAAAGACTTCAGTTCAGCTGCTCAGGAAATCTGTCATTTTCTGCAAATATCCAATTGCCTTGACTGCTCTTGAGAGCACAGGGGAAAGGGAGGTGGTGTACAAAGTTAAAGATGACTCCAGGGAGACTGTGAGGCCGTTGCTGGGTAGGGGCCATCTCTATATGTTGCCGTCTTGTACTTCCCAAGAGCTTCGTACAATGCTCTGCAAACAGTAAGCGCTCAATAAATACAACTGAATGAATGAATTACTTGGATATTTAATTCTCCAGATCGTTTCGACCCTGGATAAGGAAGATAAGATGGCCTTCTCTAAAATTTCCATACAACTAAATTAAGTGGAAAAGTTCTAATGTTCAAATACCCTTCTTATTGTGAAGGAGACATAGAGAAACTTGGTTGCCAAAATGACGAATCCTTTTGGCTTAAAATTATATGAGAAGATATATTATAAATATCAGGCTTCAAATGTTGCTTTTATTCAACTACTTCTTATGGAAAACAATTTATGTTCTCCCTTCAAACCCAAAAAGGAGTAGAAGCCCGGGGTGGGGGGAAACAACAAAAAAAGGGCAGCGCACAAGAATGCAGTTCTGTAAAATACCCTTCCTTTGCACTGTGCAACACTTACTTGCCATCTGTGTCGGACGCAGCTGCGTAATGCAGCGGTGTACAGCCTCTCTCGTCGAGGTCATTCACACTCGCTCCAGACCCCACAAGAGCAAACAGGCACTGGTAATTACAGTTGGCAGCAGCATAGTGTAACGGAGTTCTTTCGTATCCATTCCAGCATGAAAATCAAGATAAATGTAAGCTGATTAATAGCAGTTCAAGTCCAAAGCAAATTTCACACAAGATTCAGACACATGCAAACTTGGGTAACTAAAAGAAAACTCCTTTTTCCTTAAAATTGACCTCCGCCATACATTATAACCTACTGGGGGGCTAGGTAGGAGGTTAAACATGAAGAAAAATAGGAAGAAAGATTGCCTCGGCATCCAAAAATTCATAAGGAAACCCATTTTACAATATGTCTCCTTCAGACCTCAGAAACGGATGACAGCATGAATTTCTCAAATGAATCTGCATCTCATGTATTTTGGAGTCCTGAGACTCTGGATTTCATGCTACCTAGTTCTGTTTTCTCGTGCCTTGTGGGCAGGGATCGTGTCTGTTTACTGTTGTACTGTACTCTCCCAAGCACACAGTACGATGCTCTGCACACAGTAAGCGTTCAATAAATAAAATTGAGCTATTTTCAATACTCCACTGGAAGATACACTCCAGATAGGAACTCCCATGCATAATCAAAAAAGAAAGCAAAAAGTAGAGTGAAAAGAACTCAATTATACCAACTGTACAGAAAGGATAATAGCGTATTTAAAATTCTAGTTCATTTCTTAAGGTGAATTATAACCTACCTCCCAAATTTGTCCTTTTTATTGAAGTCCGCACCAGTATTCAGGAGAAGATTTAGGCACTCCAAATTCCTATTAAAGACAAAAAAAGCCTTTCATTTTAAATTATTTTCGAATAACCCTTGAAAGATCACACATCGGAAAGTAAAACTTGGCTAGTTATTCTCAAGTGGAACTGAACCAATAACTTAGGTCAGCGTTGTCTCAGAGGTAAAAACTTGTTAAACAATTGCAGGAAAAAATATAAATGATGAAATCAACACTAAAAGCAAATGCTCTGTCTGTTCTTCCTGAAGATCGACATAAGGGAATTAGGGAGTTTTCTTTCCTTTTGACCCCTATGCCCTTTCCTATTTATATCAAAGTGAGTTCCATGTAGTTTTCCTGAGCAGTCTATGATCAAAGGATTGAATTACTGCAAGGCACAAGATAATTTAGTAGATGTTCTGTTCAAAGGCAGTTATCTAATACTGCTATTTTTATTTTTTAAGTACTTATTATTTGCCAGGCACTGTACTAAGCACTGGGATAGGTATAACCTAATCAGATTTGACCCAGTCCATGTCCTCATTTTACCGAGGAGGAAACTAAGGGAAAGAAGTTAAATGAGATGCTCAGGACACATAAACAGACCCAGGCAGAACCCAGGTCCTCTGATACCCAGGCCTGTGCTCTCTCCACCAGGCCACACTGCTTTTCATTATGAAATCATTTGTTCAATTTTCCACTCTATCGTATTGCTACTTTGGCTTATAATTTTCCGTGTTTGAAAAACGAAACAGTGCATTTTGCATTCTGCAGTTGATCCAAATGGCACCCGGCAATGCCCATTTTTATTTCACTCGTCGCAAGCAGGTGTGATTTAATATTAAATAGCATTTCAACGACCCAAAAGAAGAAATAAAATCGCAAGAGCCAGTGGGTGTGGAGCTGAGCATAGGTAAGAAGGTAGTAGTCTACGGGTAAAAATGAATGTTAATGTGTTCTGGCAAGATACCATACATTATGCAGGAAAAATTCACAACAAATAGAGGACAAAATGCATTGGTGAGAATGGAATAAATAGACTCACTTGCAGGGATAAGGTTTAAAGACAAAATAAATCATGACATTAACATCAAGTTTTCATTTAATAATAATAACGATGGCATTTGTTCAGCGCTTACTATGTGCAAAGCACTGTTTTAAGCGCTGGGGAGGTTACAAGATGATCAGGTTGTCCCATGTGGGGCTCACAGTCTTAATCCCCATTTTACAGATGAGGTAACTGAGGCCCAGAGAAGTTAAGGGACTTGCCCAAAGTCACACAGCTGACAAGTGGCGGTGGCAGGATTAGAACTCATGACCTCTGGCTCCAAAGCCCGTGCTCTTTCCACTGAGCCGCACTGCTTCCCATTTCTATCAGTAGTTCTGGTACAGATGCTGGGGACTACTGCTTCTCTATCTCTGGAGCGTCTCACGGTCCTGGACCCACTGATTCTGGGGTTACAACTACATTGGTTCCCCATACAACACCACCGCCCCCCATCTCAACCGACTCTTTGCTGCCAGCCATTAGCGGCAGGGACTCCACAATGGGGATAGGCCCCTGGACAGGGAAAAAAAGATAAAGGCAAAGGAAGGGTGAGGACAATCACAAAACCCCAAATGTGAAGAAGAAGGAGCAATTTCTGAGCAGTAGACAAAAGCTGCCTCTTGAATTCTAATTAATAAGCACTCATTGAGGGCTTGGGGAAGATAGAAGATAAATCTTCTATCTCCTATAAATCTCTATATATCTATATATATATATATAAATCTACATATCTATAAATCTTCTATCTATTGTCCCGCAAAGGAGTCGCAATCTAAGCAGAAAGGAGAACGAGTATCTTATTTATTTTACTTGTACTTATCTATTCTAATTATTTTATTTTGTTAATATGTTTGGTTTTGTTCTCTGCCTCCCCCTTCTAGACTGTGAGCCCACTGTTGGGTAGGGACCGTCTCTATATGTTGCCAACTTGTACTTCCCAAGCGCTCAGTACAGTGCTCTGCACACAGTAAGCGCTCAATAAATATGATTGATTGATTGATTGATTACCCCCATTTTACATGTGAAGGCACTAAGGCACAGGGAGGTTATGTAACTTGTCCACGATCACACAGCAGGGAAGTGGCAGAGCTGAGACGAGAAGCCAGGTCTCCTAAATCTCAACTCCCAAACATGTGCTCTTTCCACTAAACCACACTCCGAGCATTCAATCCATTCCTTTGTCTATACCTGTTCCCCTTCCCCATCCCCTCCACAACCCCATAATACCAAAAAAGAAAACCCCTGGCCAAAGCCTGATCTAGATGGCAGGCTGAAACTGGTTTATAGTTAAGAGAACAATTCTTTCTGAATAGAGACAAATGCCAATGTCACAAGTTAATATCCTATCTCCAGTCCTGGTTAAGTTTATTTGTCTGTAGAAAGAACCATCATATTCCAGGAAACACGGTGTTAACTAGTGCATGTTATCTCTGATAGAGGAGAAAGCATTGGTCAGAGCATGGTCACATCACTTAATCTTTGCCTCACTATAACTTTACCTGACAAATGGGGATAAAAAATATCTATCACAGGCATTCTGTTTGAGATAAGGAAATATTACAGATAATAATAATGATGATGGCATTTATTAAGCGCTTACTATATGCAAAGCACTGTTCTAAGCACTGGGGAGGTTACAAGGTGATCAGGTTGTCCCACGGGGGGCAACCAGTCTTCATCCCCATTTTACAGATGAGGTCACTGAGGCACAGAGAAGTTAAGTGACTTGCCCAAAGTCACACAGCTGACAACTGGTGGAGCCGGCATTTGAATCAATCAATCAATCAATCAATCGTATTTATTGAGCGCTTACTATGTGCAGAGCACTGTACTAAGCGCTTGGGAAGTACAAATTGGCAACACATAGAGACAGTCCCTACCCAACAGTGGGCTCACAGTCTAAAAGGGGGAGACAGAGAACAGAACCAAACATACCAACAAAATAAAATAAATAGGATAGAAATGTACAAGTAAAATAAATAAATAAATAAATAGAGTAATAAATATGTACAACCATATATACATATATACAGGCGCTGTGGGGAAGGGAAGGAGGTAAGATGGGGGGATGGAGAGGGGGACGAGGGGGAGAGGAAGGAAGGGGCTCAGTCTGGGAAGGCCTCCTGGAGCAGGTGAGCTCTCAGCAGGGCCTTGAAGGGAGGAAGAGAGCTAGCTTGGCGGATGGGCAGAGGGAGGGCATTCCAGGCCCGGGGGATGACGTGGGCCGGGGGTCGACGGCGGGACAGGCGAGAACGAGGTACAGTGAGGAACCCACAACCTCTGACTCCCAAAGCCTGGGCTCCTGCCGCTGAACCAAGCTGCTTCTCCAATAGAGCGCAATGATATATTGAGCTCTATTGGAAAAAAAAAGTTATGCAATAATAACGGTATCCACTAACAGCTTACTAAAGCTAAGCATTGTTGCAAAGCCAAGCATTGTTCTAAGTGCTGGAAATAATCATGTCATGATCAGAATAGTGTGCCAAGTCTTTTCATTGGTCTCCCAGGTTCCAACTTATTTCCCCTTCCGTTTACTGCTATACTTGGCTGTCTGGACCATCTTCTTAAAACACTGCTCATCATATCTTTTTACTCTTCAAAAAATTCTACTAGCTACCAATTTCTCTTTCCATCAAGCAGAAATTCTTACCACTTGGCTTTAAGGTTCTCCATAAACTTATCTCAATTTTACTTATAACTACTGCTACTCATTACCTGCCACCCACTGCTCAACTCAAACTCACCCTCTCTAGCTATACCTAACTCTTGACTCGCACATCTCCTATCCCTTGCTTCCTCCCTGGAACTCCCTCCCACTCCAAATCCATGAGACTACAAATCTCCCCATCTTCAAAGGCCTGCTAAAATCCCAATTATTTCTAAGAAGTCTGTTGCAATTCATTCCCAACACTCCAAGTCACATCAGTCCTCACCACTGGCTTTAAAGCACTCCACCACCTTGCCCCGCTCCTACGTCACCTCACTACTTCTACCTATAACTCAGCTTGAACACTCCATTCCTCCAATGCTTACCTTCTCACTGTTCCTTAATTTCTTCTATCTCACCGTCTACCTCTCGCCCAAGTCCTCTCTCTGGCCTGGTAGCTCTCTTCCTCCCTTCAAGGCCCTGCTGAGAGCTCACCTCCTCCAGGAGGCCTTCCCAGACTGAGTCCCTTCCTTCCTCTCCCCCTCGCCCCCCTCTCCATCCCCCCATCTTACCTCCTTCCCTTCCCCACAGCACCTGTATATATGTATATATGTTTGTGCATATTTATTACTCTATTTATTTATTTATTTTACTTGTACATATCTATTCTATTTATTTTATTTTGTTAGTATGTTTGGTTTTGTTCTCTGTCTCCCCCTTTTAGACTGTGAGCCCACTGTTGGGTAGGGACTGTCTCTATATGTTGCTAATTTGTACTTCCCAAGCGCTTAGTACAGTGCTCTGCACATAGTAAGCGCTCAATAAATACGATTCATGATGATGATGATGAATGCCCTCCCTCCTCAAATCTGATAGGCAATCAATAACTCTCCCCATCTTCAAAGCTTTACTGAAAGACATTTCCTCCAAGAGGCCTTTCCTGACTAAGCCCTCTTTTCATTTTCTTCAACTCCCTTCTTCATCATGCTGACTTGCCCCCTTTTGTTCATTCCCGTTCCAGCCCCACAGCACTTCTGTACATATCTGTAATTTATTTATATTTATGTCTATCTCCCACTCCAGACTGCGAATTCGCTGTGGACAAGGAACATGTCTGTTTATGGTTATACTGTACTCTCCCAAGCACTTAGTACAGTGTTCTGCACACTGTAAGCGCTCAATAAATACGACGGACTGACTGATCAATTCAGCAGCCATATCATTTATGTATTTATAACTATCCTCGGCACTTAGCTATTTTCAATAAATATTCAGCTATTCAACTGAATGTGAGAGAAAAGGCCTTGATATGGAGGAGAGTGGAGGGAAGAGAACAAAGTAAAACTTTGAGGTCACAGGGGTAGTTTCTAAAAATGGTTAACACCGCCAGATTAGTTGATTAAAGGGAAAGAAAGAACGGGAGAGAACAAAACAGGAGGCAACAAGATCAAACCCTTCCTATCAGGTTTACTCCCTCAGTCTATAATCAATTTCTCAGCAGTGTTCTCGATTCTTAATTTAAGGGGATTTGATCTGGACAGACAAACGGTGAGAAATAATTTTCTTCTCCACAAGAAAGTTGCACTATAACATACCCTCCAGCTGCAGCCGCATGAAGGCAGGTCCTACCAAAATCATCTGGAGTATCTATGTCGAATCCTAGAAAATCAATAAGATTTTTAAGACACCAAAAAGAAATGCACTATCAAATACTCAGAGAAACCTTTATCCAGTGATGCCCTCTTGTCCCACAAAATTACAATTTTTTTTACACATTAAATACTACTGAATTTAGAGATGTTCTAAATTACATTACCAAATACATTTCGTTTGGTTACAATTTTAGCAATTCAACCACGTGGATAAGACATTTTCCTACACTATTGTTCAGTAGTGCTTAACTTTAGTCATCTATTTTTATCATTTCTGGTTTAAAATTCCAACCAATCATTGTAAAAATAACATTATGAACCCAGCAACATACCATTAATCAGGATTCTGTAGGAAAGGAATGTCTTTCGGAGTAAATGACTTTCGGAATAATGACTGTTGCCCTTTAAGCCCAACAGGGATATAAAAGGAAGCACTTACCTGAAGAAAGCAGTTTCCTACAGCAATCCGAAAAGCCACTAAGTGCTGCCAGATGGAGTGGGAACATGCCATGTATACCCCGCCTAAAACGGATAATGATGCTGGTTATATAAAAGACAAAACTAATAACATTTTGTGAAAAGTATCTTGGTGATATACAATGGGTTGTAATAAACTGTGATTTTGCTGGAAATTACATTCACTTAAAAAGTGAAAACATGCCTTTTTTTCTAATGTGCCTCCAAAAGAAACTTCTGCTATATAACAGGTTATGAAATGTTTCAACCTGGTAGCTGAGAACAGTCGGGTGGTGAAATGAAAATCGTATTGCACTATGCTTGGGCATGTCACATTAGTCCACTTACTCATATGGTCAAGTCATTAAGTGTCACTTACTTTGCAGTGTCGGCACCACTTGAAATTAGAGTGTTGATAAGTAGTTCATGGCCGTATCGAGCAGCTATGTGCAAAGGCGTATTACCATTCTTGTCTTCAGAATCTATTTCAGCTCCTACGATAAGGAATGATTTGTGAGACCCAGATGGATTGAAGTACAAACCTATACAAATCTAGGTGAGTTGCATTTTTAGGGTGAGCCCAGTTAGATTCCTCCTATAGATATTTTATTTCGGTTTTAATGAACATCTTCAAGGTGCATCTCAGGCCGTAGTGCTGGTTCTGATTCAGTGCTGATCCAGCTAACATCTGAGATTATTCCTGAAAATACCAGTGAATCCTGCACAAAACCTTGAAGGAAGTGTAACACACTGGCAGTATATGGAATGGTGGCGATTTTTTTCCTCCCCTGGAAGGACAAATATCTAACGCCAGCCCTGAGTAAGGTCCCGAGAGCTGTTGGATGTAGCGGGGACAAGGTGGTCAGAGTTGTTGACTGCATCTGGGGCAGTCAAGACGGAAGAACAGCTACTTTTAAATCGCTCCCTGCTACTTCTTCACCACTGAAGCCAAGAAGAACGTTTGCAGCCCACATCGTGTTCATAAAATTAAAAAAAATGGTCCATGGAGTCCAGTGCTTGCCTGCTTCTGATCTAGACTCACTGCAGGACGGCAAAATTATAGGCAAGGAAAGGAGGAATAGAGACGGGCACATTTTAGAATTATATTTGTCACTGGTCAAGCCAGGCCTCCAGTTGTCTCCTACGGTGGCACTAAACGGTTCATGGAGTACATGGCTAGAGCTGCCCATTCTCCTGGTTATGGATGACTCTCGAATCTATACCTTATCTCCAAAAAGGTGTCATAAGACTCTCTTCCAATTACTGATATTTCTGTGACTCCAGAGTATGGGGTTAGTGAATTCTGCATGCTAATAGGCAGCTAAGTAAAAGGTCGAGCTGCTAATGCCACTACCAGACAGCTGTGATGACTCACCCAACTCCACTCTCTGACACGGACATTATCTGATAATCTGACTGTCCTTTCGTTTCTTTCAGCCCAGTCTCAATGACAAATTTGAATTCATTAGGACTAGCATTCTATTTTGAAGAAAAAATGTATTGTATAGAGCTGCTCTTCACCCAGAATAATGAAAACATCAATTACAGCCAATAAGGCTCAAAACTATAAAAGCTTAGTCTCCCGAGTGTAAATTCAAATGCAGATAAATGACAAAGTCGAGGGGAGTAATAACAGAACAATCCAAAATATATTCTACTAATCTTATTTACATGGCAACTACTGCTGCATCTTATTTTATCTTAAAGTTTAAGCGAAATGCAAGAGGGTATTGTTTAGCAGTGTCTTAAGAATGAGGAAATTTTATTTCCATATCCGTTATTACATTTAAAAGCAGAAACAAAAAAATACTTTTTACCACTCTGGATAATGGTTTGTGATCTTGAGAATCTACCGTGAATCGCTGTCATGTGTAATGGTGTTTTCCCATCTTTGCTCTGGAAAATAGTTTAGAAGAAAATACATTACCATAATATGACAACTATAATATGAAACACCTAAGTTGGTTTAAAATTTTTTCCGGGACCTTCACATAACAGGCCCTTTTAAAATCTAAGAAATCGTTCGTAAGGAGAAGAAAAACACCTTCAGTCTCAATTTCTTTTGTATTTTGACAAGTGCATTGGAGACATGGTACATTTGACAAACAAATCAATGACTTTAAAGTGGTTCCATTTAGAACCCTTACAATTCTACGGGGAGAAAAATGAGTAAACAGTGAACCTATTTTTCTGGTTACTATAGTTCTTTTGGAAAGTCTGTGTGTATATATTAACAAAATCAGCAATGATAAAGATGTGCGCGTTGGCTCTAAATTCTCTTTTTCTCCGGCTACGCTACAAAGTTCAACATTATTTTTAAGAACAATCCATTATAACAAATTATGTTTTGAGTGTCTTAGAGATATTATGAAAAGGCTTCAAACTTCTTAAAGACTTGTAAAAGTATTGTAAAAGTTTTAAATCAGTGAGTTAAGTGATGTGATTGGTCTCTTCTTCCTGTACGTCTTCCCCTGGGATGGAAATAACTAATTAAAACACTTTGCAACCAATCAGTACCTCAGATGCCTGGAAAAATTCCATGACAATCACTGACTTTTCATCTCTGAATGGATTTAACATATGCACAATTCAGGGGAAGTAATTATTGTGTTTTTATTTTAATTCAGCTAATACAGGTTTTAAATTTTTAAAATTTCATGTTGGACTTTAGCATTCTTATGATTCATAAACAAAACACTGGCAGGGCAAATGTGTCTTAGTAATGTTAATTCTTTCTGTCGTTTGCAAATGACAAGTACTCATTTAGTCCTCTATATCATTACAAATCCCGGGGTGTACAATACAGCGTTATAGACACTTGACTTAATACAGGGTATTTGACTCCAGTACCACACCAATTTATAACATCCAAATTTTGGTTTTGAGAGAATTGTTCCAAACTGGATTGAGAATAATGACACATTATGTAAGAGAAGAGGAAACTGACCGTGGCCAGTTGCCAAGTCAACTTTACACTCTTTACTGAGTGAGGAAAAAGAAAAGCCCCAAGAAAATATTTATGACATTTAAAAATGACCAGAGCATCCAGATATCACATTCCAAAATATCTGTTCATTCTACTGATGTCAGTGGAGATTCTGACAATTCAACACACAAGTGGTTTGGATTAATTTGTTGACCATGATACAGGATGGATTCCGTTATCACCTGGAGTTCATTTTGTCAAGGAATGTGTAAGGAAAAACAAGAGGAAAAAAGATTTTTAAGAGATTTGATTTGCATTTTTTAAATGAATTGAGGGTGAAGAAATGAGGAGTAGCAACCTGGTTTCAATGGAGTAAAACCCTGAAAATCAGTTTTCCAGTATAAGTGTGAGGGTGAGTGTGTGTATATACACATATATTGCATTCATTCATTCATTCAATCATATTTACTGAGTGCTTACTTTGTGCAGAACACTGTACTAATGCATATATACATGTATAGGTGCATACATCTTTCCTAACAACTTTATAGTGGAATGTTTCACAGATGAAAACCTGAGGCACAGAAAAGTTAAGTGACTTATCCAAGGTCATACAACAGACAAATGGTGGAGTCAGGATCAGAACCCAGGTCCTCTCACTTTTCCAACTTATGCTCTTTTCACTAGGCACACTGCTTCCCTGATGTTTGAATACTACTGACTGACTGATAGGGAAAATTATTTCACATAAATCTCGTGCTTTTTTCTTTCCTTTATTATTTTTTTTAAATAGACACACTACCCTGGCTAATTGTGGTTCACTGTGAACTGGTCTTTTTAAGGTTCCTTTGCCAACTGGGAACTGTGACATAAATTGTTTAACCACCTGCCTCAGTTCCATGTACAGAAAAGGAAACACTCTCACATGCAGATGTTGACTGGGAATCATAATTACAATTTATAGCATTAAAATAAGATAAAAGTTAATGAAAACCATAACAAACCAACATCCGTTTCTTAGTGAACAATTGTCTTCCCTTCCCCACTTTTATTCTTAGATCGTGAACATTTTCTAATAGTTCCTACAGTACACTTTTCCCTAGGACATAGTAGAGTGCCACACTGTCCACATTAGGCACTCAATAAATACTAAAATAAACCCTTAAAAATGATGCTTGATTTTCTTTACATTTTGAAATTCAGCTATATTTAGTCCTGCTTTTTACAAACAATGATAAAACCTGGCCATTACCTCCTTGGTTACATATTTCTGACTACCTTCCCTGTATTATAACCCAATTGCTAACGGTATAGATTTAATGCACAGGCAAAAATGGATGACATATAGATATTGAAAGGGGGTGGCTCACACTCTAAAGAGAGACACACGGGAAGCCTCTCCTGATTTTTTTCAGTACAGACTTTTTATTAATTCCGAAAGCATTTACTCTCTTGTGATCTACAATCCAAAATGACTGGCTGATTAATCGATAGTGGCTCAGTCACTGAAAATACTTCCGAATAACTAGTCACAATTCTTCCTGGCTATGAAAACAAAAGAAAATAAAAGAGTGTTCTCTCCCCTACTAATACCAGGAATATCCCTTTCAGAAACTTTTTCCCCCGAAACAGAAAAATGCCAATATTCTTATCCTAACAGACTAGTGAAATGAATGACACGTGGTGGCCTCCAAGAATGACCACACTGTAATTATATTTTTCTTTCCTAATTCAGTGATTTTTCCATCACTTAAATCACCGAGGCATGTTATTCTTACCTTCATATTCACATCAGCTCCATTACCAACTAGAAGTTCTAAACACAATGCTCCATGTGTTGATGCCGCAGCAAAGTGCAAGGGAGTAAACCCTTTTTCATTCATCTGATTTACATTAGCACCACAGTCTATGAGTTCACTCACTACAACATCTTGTCCATTGTAGCAAGCTACATGAAGAGCTGTATTCCCATAGGCATTTGGTTCATTTATCTAGCAGGAGATAAAAAAAAAAAAAGGGAAGGTAGTTAGGTTGAAACTTACCACTGCACTCCTCTGAGTGCTTTACAGTTGTATTCTGCTCAATGGAAGACAATTTTAATCACTTGATCAGTCAAAACCTCCTGGAAATTAATAATAATAATACCATATTTAACCACATAACTGTTTCATTTTTTGCCAGTGATATTTACTGAGCACTTACTGTGTGCAGAACACTTTATTAAGAGCTTGGGAGAGTGCAACACATCCCCCTGGCCTGGAATGCCCTCCCTCCACACATCCGCCAAGCTAGCTCTCTTCCTCCCTTCAAAGCCCTACTGAGAGCTCACCTCCTCCAGGAGGCCTTCCCAGACTGAGCCCCCTCCTTCCCCTCCACACAGCACCTGTATATATGTATATGTTTGTATGTATTTATTACTCTATTTATTTTATTTGTACATATTTATTTATTTATTTTATTTTGTTAGCATGTTTTATTTTGTCGTCCGTCTCCCCCTTCTAGACTGTGAGCCCGCTGTTGGGTAGGGACCGTCTCTGTATGTTGCCAACTTGTACTTCCCAAGCGCTTAGTACGGTGCTCTGCACACAGTAAGCGCTCAATAAATACGATTGAATGAATGAATGAAAAGATCTCTGTCCACAAGGAACTGACAGTGTACAGCTCCCCAAAACAGGGAAGGGGATATTTTCTCCGGTGAATTAAGTATAACAACAAAGGGACCAGGAGAAAAAAGGAGAAGAAAAGGAGAAAAGGAAAGAGAAGGTAAAAAGGCACTTGAGGCTTCATCTCCTATTTCTACTATGCTCTTCCTAATGCAACATACAAAAGGCACTGAGTGAATTATGGTAACTGCCCACTCCTCCCATCTCCTCTATCTCCCCCTGAGCAGACCTGTTTCAAAGAAAGTCCCCATCCACAATTATATCCGTGGCTGTGTTATATGGGTTATGTGGAGGAAGCGATTATACAAATTAACAGTGTGCTACAGCTTTCTTAAATAAAAGTCAAACATATGCTCATTAGATATTTTGGGTACTACTGTGCATGTTTGTTTTTAAAAAACAGCATTCACTCAACAGTATCTGAGTACCTACTCTATTCAGAATACTCTACTAGACCCCTGGGACAGTACAATAAATATGAAAGAATGGAACTATCATTCCTGTAATTACTTGACTAATAATAGGGCAATCAGGAATGTTTCCTGATACAACAGCTTTAATAATACACCACACAAATTGCTATTGCACTGAGTACTACCTACACGTAAGCTTGGAGACTAACACTTAAAAGTTGACTTTAAAAAAAGGAATGGAAAAATATAGATTAGCCAACCAAAAAATAATATTTGAAGCAAAAGAGCATTTAAATTGCTTTATATAGCCACCTAGTAAAATGTAACCTGTCTTTCAACTAACACTGGAAAACAGAAGAAGAGCTTTAAATCTTCTTGCTTTTTGGACTCTTATTCTATCAAACCATGTCTTAAAATGAATTTGGGCCAGTTCTCAATATCTCACTAGATTTAGGATTCACACCAAGTCAAAAAAAGAAAAAAGGAAAGTTACATAAAAGGTTAAAGTGTGATTATTGAACTTCACTGCCAGTTACCTAAGAGAGTAACATTTGTAGAAGGAGGGGAAGGAGGAGGAGTAGAAGTAGCATTTATTGAACACCCACTCTAGACTTCTAGACTGTGAGCCCGTTGTTGGGTAGGGACCGTCTCTATCTGCTGCCAACTTGTACTTCCCAAGCGCTTAGTACAGTGCTCTGCACACAGTAAGCACTCAATAAATACCATTGAATGAATGAATACTAGGTACTTGGGAACTACAGAATAAAGTGGCATGTTGCCCATCCACAATGAGTTTACCCTCTATCAGAGTATGAGATAAAAACAGGACACCCAACTTAGAGCAGTCAGAATAAATAAACTGAGCCAGGCATACTTACATGAGTGCTAAGGAAGAAATAAATAATCAATCAGTGGTATTTGTAGAATGCCTACTGTACAAAGGGTATTATAGAGTTGGTAGACACTATTCCTGCCCCAGGAGCTTAAAATGTAGTAGATGAATGACATGCTAGTAAGCCGACACGCTAAAAATACACGTTAACGTTATAACATTTGCAACCTTGGGAGATAGAGCAATGTGGAAGGTGCAAGAAAGGGCCCAAAGAAAGAACAGAAATTGAGAACCACAATGTAATTTGGCGATCCCATGAACTTTAACCTAAAACAACTCACAACTTTACAACTGGCTGCCTACCCTAACTGGTAATGAAACCATGACACAGAATTAGAGAAGCAGCGTGGCTCAGTGGAAGGAGCATGGGCTTTGGAGTCAGAGGTCATGGGTTCAAATCCCGGCTCCGCCAACTGTCAGCTGTGTGACGTTGGGCAAGTCACTTAACTTCTCTGGGCCTCAGTTACCTCATCTGTAAAATGAGGATTAAGACTGTGAGCCCCCCGTGGAACAACCTGATCACCTTGCCTGATCACCTTGTAGCCTCCCCAGCGCTTAGAACACATAGTAAGCGCTTAATAAATGCCATTACTATTATTATTATTAATTCTCCTCTTCTCATCTGTAATTTATTTTGAGTCTGTATCCTCTGGTACACAGGCTCCTTAGGAGTAGGGATCCAGGCCTTTTAACTCGAGTGTACTTTTCCAAGCATTGCTTAGGATCATGTTCTACACAGCTGTACCATTCTCCCCCAAGCACCTAGTACAGTGCTCGGCACATTGTAAACATTCAAATACCACTGAATGATTTGGCCTCAAATATTACCAATTTATTACAATGATCTTATTTCTTAGTTTTTAAACATTTTGCTAAAAGAAAAATGGCAGAATTCAAAAAGTGGTTTCAATGATGCAGGATCTTATAATTACGAGTTTGTTTATGGAGGACGTTACCCATTAGAATAAAACCCAACCAAGTCAACTGTCTGCTTCTTTTTTCTCTTGGAGTCAGAGTATGTGAAGTCGATAAAAGGTAGCTCAGTCTCATGCATTTGGTCATAGCGCAGGTGTGTGTAGAAAGGTAAACATTTATATTTGAGAGGGATTTTTCTATTTATATGGCAACTTTGGATCATTCTGAGACCCTTTTTGACTATTCCCCCCCCCACACACACACACCCACCCCCAAAAAACAAAAAAAACCCACAACAACCCACCCCCTCCCCTATCTGGTTCAACAGGGCATCTTTCATAGTCCTGTATTTTAGGTCAAGTGATTTAAAATCTCAAAATGAATGTTAAAAGTAGAAGCTGGAACCTCTTCTAAGATAGCAATGATATGACATATTTTAAATAGGTCTACTATTACAGATTGAATGGAACGGCAGAATTAGAGAACATTCTTTCAACAATCCACATTCATTCATTCAATCGTATTTATTGAGCGCTTACTGTGTGCAGAGCACTGTACTAAGCACTTGGGACGTACAAGTCGGCAACATATACAGACGGTCCCTACCCAACAAAGGGCTCACAGTCCACATCTATCTGGAGAGACAAAGATGTGAGACAGGAAGAAACAGCAAGGCACAAGGGCATAGCTCCAGTTAAGGTATGAGACAACAATGAGTTTTCCTTAAAGTGGGGTTCTTCAAGAAAGTATCCCCCATATAATAGAATCGATTAAACTTTCACAGGCGAAGCAGTATGGCCTAGCAGTCAGAGGACCTGAGTTCTAATTCCAGCTCCACCACCTGTGTGCTGTGTGACCTTGACAAGTCACTTCCCCACTTCTCTGTGACTCAGTTACCTCATCACGGGAAGCAGCATAGCCTAGTAGATAAAGCACAGAACTGCGAGTCGGAAGGACTTGGCTTCTAATCCCAGAAAGGGCCACTTGTCTGCTGTGTGAACCTGGGCAAATCACTTAACTTCTCTGTGCCTCCATTCCCTCATCTTTAAATTGGGAGTAAGACTGTGAGCCCCATGTGGGACAGGGACTGTGTCCAACCTGATTCACTTGTATCAACCCCAGCGCTTAGAACAGGGCTTGACACAGAGTAAGCACTTAACAAATGCCATCATTACTACTCTCTGAGACTGTGAGCCCCACATGGGACATGGCCTGTATCCAGCCTAATTAGCTGGTATCTACTCCGGGGCTTAGTATGGTCCCTGCCACATGGTAAGCGTTTAACATATACCATAAAAATATGAACTTACGTCAACTCCAAGATCCAGAAGATACTTGACGACACTGATCATCCCACTAGAAGCTGCAGCATGGAGAGGTGTGTAAGACTTCTTGTCCTTGCAGGTTACTTCGGCTCCATTGGCCACAAGTAATTTCACAACTTCAATATGACCTGCAAAAATCATAGTTACAAAGGCAAATGTCAGGTTTATTTTTTGGAAAATACTGTAGGGACTTAACATCACCATCAAGGCTGCATCCACACCTGATGGACCCTGGCATACAATCTTTAGCACTGTTCGTTCTTACATTTTGTTTTTTACAGTAAGCACGGGTGTCAAAAGTTAAAGGTAAACATTTGATTAATAAAAGCAAGCAGCAAAAAATTTTGGATAATTTGATAACATAACTGCTAGCAAACTGAACTGCTGTACAGATAACTGTAGCATCGGGTAAAATTCACTTCCTTTATTATCAGTGGCTTGGTTTTTGATACAGAGCTTTATTAAAATCATATTTTATATTGTCAGTACCTTATGGGCTGAATTACTTTGACTAACCCTTCATAAATGCTTCTCTTCCACCCTCAATTGAAAGATTAAGGATGAATTGTGGTATACGGAAATTTTCTGACTGCTCACGGCCCACACTGTCTACTACAACGGTATATGTATCATCGTGATTTTCTTTTTAATTGACATAATCACAAGATCAACCCTGGAACCTCTAGCACATTAGTTCTCTTTGGTTAAACCCAATTCAGCAAGTGGCTGATGTAACCACTCATTTAAAAGCACAGCTATACATCTGTCAGTCAATTCTAACAAGAACAAATCCCCCACTACATTTAATTTTAGAGACCACTTTTCAACAAATTAGGGCAAAGAAATATATATTTCAAGATTTAAAGATATGGAAAAAGAGAAGTAAAATAGCATATTTAGTAAGGCAAGTATAGAAAGATGTGAAGCATGAAAGATAGATTTTTCTTTTTCCTTGCTTATAATAAAACTAACAGATAAAGCGGGATAATTAGTCACTCTGGACAGAACAAAAAGGGAGTGGTAGAGTAGTAGTCCTAAGAAGAAAAATTCGAAAATGAAAGTACACCAGTTCTGCTATAACATGTATTTATACGTGTAACATGCTCTGCACACGCAAATGCTCAGCACACAGTAAGCGCTCAATAAATACAATTGAATGAACGAATGTATTTTCATTACTCAATCTGGATATAGTACTTTGGACAAATTTGGGGAAATACTTCTCATGACATGAATCTGTGCTGGTAAAACAATTCACAAGTTGGTGAAAGTAGATTTAGGGGAGGAAGAAAAAGCAGTACAGAGCACAATACACCTATATTGCCCAACTTCTGTCTCACTCAGCTTCTGTCTCACTGCACCATTCAGTATGTCAATTGTGTCCGTAATTTTCCAACTTCACAATACTTAATTCAGTAAAACAGCAATAATTTGGCAAAGGTATAAAGCATTCTGCTAAATGTCATCATCATCATCACTGGATTTTATGTGCAGTTAGTGTGCAGAGCACTGTACTAAGCACTTGAGAGAGTACAATATAAAAGAGTTGGCACACACATTCCCTGCCCACAGCAGAATAATCTAATCATTTTTATAGAAAAATGTCAGTTACGATGATATCTGCATACCATCTACCTGCTAGATGGCAGGTGATCTAAAGGGGGATGATCTCCCTGCTTTTAGACTGTGAGCCCACTGTTGGGTAGGGACTGTCTCTATATGTTGCCAATTTGTACTTCCCAAGCGCTTAGTACAGTGCTCTGCACATAGTAAGCGCTCAATAAATACGATTGATGATGACGCTAACCCATTAATTCCAACTGAATCAATGGTCATTTTATTAGGATTTTCTTTAAGATGAGGTGCAGCAAGAACCCAACTGTACTTGGACTAAGCATTGGGGGGATGTTGTCGTACCCACCACCAATCATATGCATCAAGCTAATCCAGGCACGTGTAACGGATGCTCACAGCTAACTCCAAATCTCCCTTCCCAAAACTCTGCCAATATTAAACTGGATCACTGTTTCCAAAATGGGAGAGAGAGCTGCAGACCTCTTTCATCACCAGGTCTGGAATAGCCAGGCACGTATCGCTCAGGGTACACCAATGACTCCTTTACCCTGTACTTCCCTCCCCCCGGCTCTAAAAACAACTCCTAATGGGAAGACGTAAGTTTGTACCTCAAGCCATAATCCCCCAGCTATTCCAGGCACGAAAGAATGGAAGTAACTCAGAGATCCCTTCACACTACAGGAGAAAGGTTGAGCCGGGCCTATCAAATTAACTTATTTGGTTTATTTCAGTCAACAATTCCAACCTTGGGGCTATACTTGATAAGCTTTTCCCGTATCACTTTTCCCAGGAGAGAAACCACATGGCTCAGTGGATAAAGCATGGGATTGGGAGTCAGAAGACCCGAGTTCTAATCCTGGTTGGTTTGGGCACTTGCCTGCAGTGTGACCTGTGTCACCTGAATTTCTCTGGGCTTCAGTTACTTCATATGTAAAAGGGGGATTAAGGCTGTGAGCCACATGTGGGACATGGACTGTGTCCAACCTGATTAGCTTCTATTTACCCCAGTGCTTAGTACAGTACCTGACACACAATAAAGAGGAGGGGAGAGAGAGAGGGAAGGAGAGAGAGAGAACGAGAGAGCGAGAGAGAGGGAGAGAGGGAGAGAGTCAGTCTAAATTTAGAGCTAGCTGTAAGAACTTGCTGGTTTCAAATTGCTTGGATTAAACACTGTGGGCAGGGAATGTGCCTGCTTATTATTATACTGTACTATGCAAGTGTATAGTATAGTGCTCTGCACACGGTAAAGCGCTCAATACAGTGGAATGACCAACTGAATGAATATTGGCAAAACCTTTTTTTTTTTAATGGCATTTATTAAGCGCTTGCTATGTGCAAAGCACTGTTCTAAGCGCTGGGGAGGTTACAGGGTGATGAGGTTGTCCCACGGGGGGCTCACAGGGCTTAACCCCCATTTGACAGATGAGGGAACTGAGGCACAGAGAAGTTAAGTGACTTGCCCAAAGTCACACAGCTGACAATCGGGGGAGCCGGGATTCGAACCCGTGACCTCTGACTCCAAAGCCCGGGCTCTTTCCACTGAGCCACGTATATTCTGGATATAAAACCTTATATCCAGAAATCACACCTCAATATATTATGTTGTTGTATACACTGAGAAGCAGCATGGCATACTGGATCTCAGGCCTGAGAGTCAGGAGGTCATGGATTCTAATCCACCACCTGTCTGCTGTGTGACCTGGGGCAAGTCACTTCCCTTCTCTGTGCCTCAGTTACCTCATCTGTAAAATGGGGGTGAAGACGGTGAGCCCCATGTGGGCCAGGGACTGTGTCCAACCCGATTTGTTCGTATCTGCCTCAGTGCTTAGTACAGTGCCTGGCCCACAGTAAGCGCTTAACAAATACCATATTATCATCCAGCGCTTAGAACAGTGCCCAGCGCTTAGAACAGTGCTTTGCACATAGTAAGCGCTTAACAAATAGCGTGGCTCAGTGGAAAGAGCCCGGGCTTTGGAGTCAGACATCATGGGTTCGAATCCCGGCTCCACCACATGTCTGCTGTGTGACCTTGGGCAAGTCACTTCACTTCTCTGGGCCTCAGTTCCCTCATTTGGAAAATGAGGATGAAGACTGTAAGCCCCATGTGGGACAATTTGATTACCTTGTATCTACCCCAGAGCTTAGAACTGTGCTTGGCACATAGTAAGCGCTTAACAAATACCAACATTATTATTATTATTATTATTATTATTATTATGTTCCCTAACCCGTCCTCTTTGTCAGTCAATTCAAAGTCATCATACACTTAGTGGCAAATACAATGTGCCTTGTCATCATCATCACCATCATCAATTGTATTTATTAAGCGCTTACTGTGTGCAGAGCACTGTACTAAGTGCTTGGGAAGTACAAATTGGCAACATATAGAGACAGTCCCTACCCAACAGTGGGCTCACAGTCTAAAAGGGGGAGTCATTCACTAGTTTCTTAAGATGCCCAAATTTCTTTCTACCAGAGTCAGTTCACTACTTTACCTATTATTCCCCAAGCCTGAAACCTTGGTGTACCATCTTTGTAACCATTACCTAGTCGTCGCTGTTCAAATTCATCCCATTCTCTCTCCACCACCAAATTCTCTGACCAGATACCGCATCACATCTAAATGGGCATAACCACTAACTTGGTGGCTTTCTCCTCTATTCCAAACCATGTTGCACAGCCCTTAAAATCACCCCACCAGGTCCACTTTCATAGTTTCACTCTACTATTCAGAGATCTCTAAAGGTCTCCCATCATTTTAACTACGACCTTCAAAGCTTCAATCACTCAGGCCCACCATATCTGCACTTCTCTTCTGTTACGCCTCCTCCAAAGAGCTTTTTTTCAATCAATCAATCGAATTTATTGAGTGCTGACTATGTGCAGAGCACTACACTAAGCACTTGGGAGAGTACCGCACAGCAGAATTAGCAGATACATTCCCTGCCCATAGCTAGCTTACAGTATAGAAGGGGAGACAGACACTGATTCCCTGGTTTTCACCAACAATTTTCTAACTCCCGGTAAAATAAGGAAATCTTCCCTTCTGTTCCATTCATTTTTTCGAATTCATTTGTACTTATATCGCATTGTGGGCAGGGGACTTGTCTACAAACTCTTCCAAGTGGCTAGTATAGTGCTCTGTACATAAGTGCTTAAAACAGTGCTCTGCACATAGTAAGCGCTTAATAAATGCCATCATAAGTACTTCAATACCATAGATTTTAAGCTGTTAGTAAAAAATATTCATTGTTCAAAGAACTCTGTAAATGTGTTGCTGGAGTCGGAGTGGGGAGTGACACAAGAAAGTACAAAAAGCTCAACACGCACTCTAAAGAAGGGAGGACGTATGATTACCAAAATTACACAAGAGAAATAAAGATGCGCTACAAAATTACATACAAGACAATTATGAAACCAAATCTACAGAAATGACTCACAAATTCCCAATAAAAAAATGCATCTCTGGGTAAAATACTGAAAAATAGGCGACAGTTTCCTGGAAGGCAGTTCTGACTGGAGTCCTGTGGAGGTAATCTGGGATGTTTCTTGGAGCAGATGAGTTTCTCAATAGAGCTTTAAAGAAGAAAAATCAAGGGTTTGGCCATGAGGAGTAAAAAGGCCATTCTAGAGTATGGTGTGCACAAAGGTATGAATGAAGAAGTTCCTTGTGTAGTGAGAAGAGAAATATTTATCGTGGCAAAAAGCAGAGTGAGCAAGCTGGGAGGAAGTTAAGACGGCAGTTAGGTAAAGGAAAGGGTCCTTGATTAGGAGTTTGGATTTGTTCTGAGCAGCAACAAGGAGTCACTTTGAGGCCCGTGAGGAGTGCAAGCTTCTTGTGGACAGGGATTAATCATGTCTAATGCTTCTGTTGCACTTTTTCAAGCACTTGGGTTTTTGTTTGTTTGTTTCTTTTTTTTTTTTTTTTTAACGGGACTTGATAAGCACTTACTTTCTAAATGCCAAGCACTATAGTAAGCACTGGGATAGACACAAGATAACCAGGCCCTGCTGAGAGCTCACCTCCTCCAGGAGGCCTTCCCAGACTGAGCCCCTTCCTTCCTCTCCCCCTCGTCCCCCTGTCCATCCCCCCCATTTTACCTCTTTCCCTTCCCCACAGCACCTGTATATATGTATATATGTTTGTACATATTTATTACCCTATTTATTTATTTATGTCTCTTACTTGTACATATCTCTTCTATTTATTTTATTTTGTTAGTATGTTTGGTTTTGTTCTCTGTCTCCCCCTTTTAGACTGCAAGCCCACTATTGGGTAGGGACTGTCTCAATATGTTGCCAATTTGTACTTCCCAAGCACTTAGTACAGTGCTCTGCACATAGTAAGCGCTCAATAAATACGATTGATGATAATCCCTACCCCATAGGTGGCTCACAATCCATGTAGGAGGGAGTAGGATTTAAATCCCCATTTTACAGATACGGCAACAGAGGTTCAGAGAAGTTAAGTGCCTTTCCCAAGTTCACCCAGCAGAAAATGGCAGGGCTGGGATGAGAACCTAGGTCCTCTGACGCCCGGGCCCGGGCTCTTTCCACAAGGCCACGGTGCTTCTCAGTGCATCATTGGCACTCAAAAATACCTTTAAGGTTACTTTTTTAAGCTGCTTGAGAATGGGACAGAGATGAATAAAACACAGAGATGAAGGATGTTCAGTAGAGTGCCAGCTATCCCCTGCGTAATCAGTAGATTTTGTTGTCTGACTTACCGGCTATATTACTGCATGAAATATTTTTACAGGTACTAAGTACTTTAAGAAAAATGCATTATTATACTTACATGTGCTATTATTGGCTTGCTCACATTTATCTGGATCTGCCGATCTCTGCTATGCTCAATGCCATATGGGCTTCAGAAATGTTAACGTCTACAAAGTTGACATGGCATCTTCTACTTCAATGGCAGTGTTTAGAAATGAAACAAAGCAATTTTGCTTAGGGTGGAGGAGTTAGGAGAGAAGATCTTCCTTTCCCTATTTTCTTTAATGACTGACTGCTACTCTGCAGTGGGCACTGTCATTCAAATCTTTAATGTGAGACAACTGAAACAGGACATTCCTTTGTTCTGACCCCTAAGGAAGAAAGCACTTTCAATTCTTCCATGAAACATTCTTTAACTCGTGTGTAAAAGACACCCATGTAATGGCAACGAGACAGATCAGTTGCAACCAGTACGCAAGGACTTCAGAGAAAGTAAAACTATTCAAGGGGATTTAAAACTACGGCTTTTCAATAACACCTATAATCACATCGGCGGTAATAAGCAACTCTTACAAATACCTACCCATATATGATGCCCAATGTATAGCGCGTCTGTCTTTCTTGTCAAATGCATTAATATTGGCGCCTCTAGATAAGAGCAACTTGACCATCTGGAGTAAAGAAAATAAAGAATATCATCCACGTTGGAATAAATCATCAATCGTATTTATTGAGCGCTTACTGTGTGCAGAGCACTGTACTAAGCGCTTAATCAATTATTTTAACCATCCACCAGACTTATGAACCAAGGATGAAAATGCTGGGACTCTAAGGCTAGAGCCAACATTTCACTCTTTCCTTTCTACTATTTTACTCAATTAATACTAACTGTACATAATTTATTTGGGTAGGAAACCTAGTATGAAAGATTCACCAAATGGCCCCACCTGTAATAATACTACCTCATCACGCTGATTTTAAAAAAACCATCAATTACTCAAACAAGAATCCTATCGTACAGCAAGCATTCTGAAATATCCTCACATATTGATGGCACAGCTGGTACGCTCACGAGAAAAACTACCAGCTACGAGAAAACCTACGAGGGATACAACTTTTCAAAATTAGACCTAGTAAAAAAAGGAATCAACAATGTTGCTATGGAAGATAAAAGGCAAGTGTACCGTATCTGTACCCATGCAAAGTATTCTGTGTTTAAAGCTTCCTAGGCGAAAGTGGGTATGAAAAAGAAACTTCTACCATTATCTCGTAAAAGTGAAGGGAAAGTTCGCTGTGTGTGGATGATTATACAAAGGAATGCATACCTCAACATGTCCGCTGAAGGATGCGTGATGCAGTGCGGTTCTTCCAGCACGATCAGACACATTTACGTTACTTAGGAGAGGTACCAAAGCTTCAGCACACTTCACTGCTTTGTTGGCAGCAGCTATATGCAGAGGATTCTGCCAATTCTTATCCCGGGCATTAACATCTGCTGAATGTTTCAATAATACCTGAACAGCTTCCTAAACATACGTGCAAATAAAATCAACAATCAGCAATGAATGACAAGGCAATGAATACCAACGGCGGACACACAACGTTCTGCAGTTTTCTTTCTTATATGTATCTGCAGGCAACACTAGCTGCACACCACTTTTAGAAATTAAAACCCAAGACTTTGCAGCACTTCAGAAGCTCCTTCTCAGAAAAACGGAAAGGCTCCCAACAAAAATATACACAGGTGTAAAAATGCTACAGAATAACAGCAGTGTTACCATAAAATACTTAATATTCCATTTAGTATTTAATTCCATTTATCTGGCCATTCAAATTTCTATGATTTTCCATGAGATTCTTGTAATACTAAGTACCTGGACTTCCATAACTTTCCATTACATTCTTGTTAATACTAAGTACCTGGTTACAGCAGTTGTAACAATAATAATAATAATATAGTATTTATTATGTGGCTTTCTGTGAGCAGAGCATCATACTAAATGCTGAGAAAGTACACAGAACTACAAGTTAGGAGAGGGGACTGTCTGTAGAACATGAGGAGTAATGACACAGTAAAACGCTGAAACAGCGTAAAAGACAAGTCCAAATATATCAATTAATCAATCGTATTTATTGAGCGCTTACTGTGTGCAGAGCACTGTACTAAGCGCTTGGGAAGTACAAGCTGACATCATCATCAATCGCATTTATTGAGCGCTTACTATGTGCAGAGCACTGTACTAAGCGCTTGGGAAGTACAAATTGGCAACATACAGAGACAGTCCCTACCCAACAGCGGGCTCACAGTCTAGAAGGGGGAGACATATGAAATAAAAATGAAAACCATTACGGTGCTGTGGCTAGAAGAGAAGAACCTCTGGCTCCCCGAGGCTCAGAGTTCAAGGTACGCCCGTAGCCACGGCAAACACTACAGGAGCACCAGTCTTCCTGAGGTTTGGTGGAGACCTCACGCTGCAGGTGCTTTTCTCCTTCCTGCCAGGGTCGTGAAAGGCAGGACAGGATGGAGTCTCCGGCTACCCGGTGCAGGGGGTGGAGGGAGACGCCGTGGGAGCTCAGCTCAGTTTAAATCCTCCCTTCAAGGCCCTACTGAGAGCTCACCTCCTCCAGGAGGCCTTCCCAGACTGAGCCCCTTCCTTCCTCTCCCCCTCGTCCCCCTCTCCATCCCCCCATCTTACCTCCTTCCCTTCCCCACAGCACCTGTATATATGTTTGTACATATTTATTACTCTATTTATTTTACTTGTACATATCTATCCTATTTATTTTATTCTGTTAGTATGTTTGGTTTTGTTCTCTGTCTCCCCCTTTGAGACTGTGAGCTCACTGTTGGGTAGGGACTGTCTCTATATGTCGCCAACTTGTACTTCCCAAGCGCTTAGTACAGTGCTCTGCACATAGTAAGCGCTCAATAAATACGATTGATGATGATGATGATGATGATGATGAAATCCCCACAGCACGTTGGGAACAGGGACTCTGGGTGGTGCAGGGGAGAGGTGCCCTGGCTGCTTTGCTTGGCCACAGATGAGCGGGCACAAGGGCGCTTAGGAGCAGCTGAAATCTCAGAGGCCGAGCTCACCCAGCGCCTGTCAGGAACGGGAGCCCCGGGTAACCGGGAAGGGAGGCGGCAGTTAACAGTTACTTGGCTTGTCCTGGCTCCTCCATTTGTCTGCTGTGAGACCTTGGGCAAGTCCCGTAACTTCTCCGTGCCTCATTTCCCTCGTGGGGCTACGATCCCCGTTCTCCTTCCTACTTGGGCCGTGTCCCCCATGTGGGGGACCTCAGCAATTTAGTACAGTGCTAGGCACATGGTAAGCACCTAACAAATATTACCATTATTACTACTATTATTGTTGTCATTATTGTATTAAGTGCTAAGTGCCACTCATTGTGGGCAGGGAATGTGTCTGTTATAGTGTACTCTTCCAAGTGCATTAGCACAGTGCTTTACACACAGTAAGCACTCAGTAAATATCAATGAATGAATAGAAAAGGACTGTGAGCCCACTGTTGGGTAGGGGCCGTCTCTATATGTTGCCAACTTGGACTTCCCAAGCGCTTAGTACAGTGCTCTGCACACAGTAAGCGCTCAATAAATACGATTGATTGATTGATTGATTGTCTTGGCTGCAGTATTCACTGAGTGCCTACTACGTGCAGAGTTCTAGGTTTAGGAGCATAGAAGGAAAAGGCCTAATCTATACCCTAAGGAGTTCACAATCTATTGACATATCCCTAAACTATAAGGCCACAGTTACCTTTTTAAAATACAAATTAAATATTATGGGACTTTCCTAGATTATAAACTAGTTGAGGGCAGGGAATGGGTGTTTATTGTTGTACTGCACTCTCCCAAGCGCTTAGTAAAGTGCTCTGCACACAGTAAGGGCTCAACAAATATGACAGTGAATGAATTGCTTTCATAATTTGCAGGATGTGAATGAATAATTGTTACTGAAAGAAAACAGAGACGCAGAGAGTTCTGAACCAAAAAGCTTTCGACACAAGTCTACCCCTCGGCCCAAATTCAGTCATTCGTTCATATTTATTGAGCACTTACTGTGTGCAAAGCACTGTACTAAGCGCTTGAAAGAGTACAATACAACAGACCTGCCCACAATGAGCTCACAGTCCAGAGGGGGAGACGGACATTAATATAAGTAAACAGAAAAATAAATGCCCAAATGCCTTTTCTCTGGCAAAAAAAAAGGATTTTGTTCCTGTGCTGTTATTGGATGTAAACACACTTAAAGAGCTCAATAACCAAAGTCAGGAAAACACACACTTAGGTTAAAAAAAGACAGATGGAAAGGAGAATTTGTGTGCATTTATTTTTTAAGAGCCCTTGTCTTTCCAGGCTCTGGTTTACTGACAATTATTACTGAGCAATTTTCTATTATTGTAAAATATTTCCAAAGGACTAAAACGGGGACTGTGATCTACTAGTTAAAAAGAATCGGCCTCCAACGTGTCTGGAATAAGTTATTTTCATAGCAATGAAAAGAGAAACAGAATAAATTGTGAAAGTTCAAACTGTACTTCAAGCTCTTATGTAAAAACTAAACATTGCTCCAGTGGTTTACGCAAGCAAAGCAACAGAAATGGAACTTTTATCTAGAGAAAAGTAACGTTTTATTTATTGACCATTGATAGAATTTTCCCTCCTTTTAACTATCCAAAAAGTGTTGACACAATTTATTGCTATTTTTTAAAAACAACCACCCACAAATCAAGGGATTTTTTGGGGAAACTGGATGGGAGATGGGAGAGGAAATAAACTTCCAAGTTTTGGGAGCCTTTTTTTTTTTGTAATCCAAGAGGTTGGGATTGGCACAGCACTACCTGCCTTGTTCTAAAAATCAAGCTGGAAGTGCTGGGGCAGGGAGGTAATATGCTACCTGGGGGGTCGGTAAATACAAAGTGTTCCCAGGCCAATATCATAAATATTGCAGGTCTCCTGCAGCCCATTTTCCTAGGATTTTACCACCCTTTGACTGATTCTAAATACTTAAAAAAAAAAAAAGGGCAGGAATCTTGTCTACCAAATTTATTGTATCGTACTCTTCCACGGATTTAGTACAGTGCTCTTCCACATAGTCAGTGCTCAATAAATACCACTGATGGCACTATTTATAGTCAAATATCACCCAGTGGCCCCTCACAGGTCACACATCTCACTTCTGACATTCGGAACTGATCATTCAGAGCTCCCCTAATACTCATTCCCATTACAAATCCCCTTTTAATGACAGGTTGAAACAGGATGAAATGTTCTCTGAAGAATGGCATAAATGCTCCTCGCTTTTCTACCTACATTTTTTCTAAACTTGGAGATGAATACTTTATACAGATTCCAATTTAAAAGCTTTGGTGCTTTTAATCTACTTTACAAAACT
Organism: Tachyglossus aculeatus; assembly: GCF_015852505.1. Lineage (NCBI taxonomy): Eukaryota > Metazoa > Chordata > Mammalia > Monotremata > Tachyglossidae > Tachyglossus > Tachyglossus aculeatus. Next base: position 33,689,069 of record NC_052067.1, on the reverse strand, counting down.
GGCTTCTAATATTAGATCTACTTTTGAGTAAGAGGCAAATTTACCATTTATCCAACTGGGGAATTTTATGGTGCAGAAAGATAAACCATATTTTACGGTATAAATTATGGGAGAGTCAATCAATCAATCGTATTTATTGAGCGCTTACTGTGTGCAGAGCACTGGACTAAGTGCTTGGGAAGTAGAAGTTGGCAACATATAGAGACAGTCCATACTCAACAGTGGGCTCAAAGAGTCATTCACCAAAAATAAGTGTCAATATTATAAAACAGTTAATAAAACTAAACTTCCTCTTCATCAACTGCCTTGACCAGCTGCAGTCTAGTTTTCATCCCTTTCATTTCACTAACACCATCCTCCTTTTTCATCTTACTCGGTCTCCTGGCTGTCTCTGACACTGTTGGCTACTCCCTGTGCCCTGGAAACACTACCGGATTCTAGTTTCACCAACAGAGTACTCACCTCTCTGACTCTCCAAGCTCTCAAGCGCTTAGTACAGTGCTCTGCACACAGTAAGTGCTCAATAAATACGATTGATGATGACTGCTCTTTTCTGTCGACAAATCCTATTTATTAAGCACTTGCTGTGTGCAGAGCACTGTACTAAGAAGAACTATGAGAAGCCGCTGTACTATGAGAAGCAGCGTGACTTAGCGGAAAGAGCCCGGGCTTGGGAGTCGGAGGTCGTGGGTGTTAATCCCGGCTCTGCCACCTGTCAGCTGTGTGACTTTGGGCAAGTCACTTAACTTCTCTGTGCCGCAGTGACCTCATCTGTAAAATGGGGATCAAGACTGTGAGCCCCAGGTGGGACAACCTAATTACCTTGTATCTACCCCAGCGCTTAGAACAGTGCTTGGTACATTGTAAATGCTAAAATACCAACATTATCATTATCATCTTCATCATTATTATTATTATTATTACTCAGTTCTTGGAAGAGTACAGTACAACAGAGTTGGAAGATAGGTTCTCTGCCTCCAAGGAGCTTACAGTCCAGAAGAAGGAGCTGACAGTCTAGAGTCTTACATTTGAGAAGCAGTGTGGCCTGGTGGAGAGCACAAGCCTGGGAGTCAGAGGACCTGGGTTCGAATCCCAGCTCTGCCAATTGCCTGCTTTGTGACTTAATTCTCTGGTGCCTCAGTTTCCCCATCTGTACAAGGATGATTCACTGCCTGTTTTTCCCTACTGAACAGACTACGAGCCTGTTTAGGACTGAGACTGTATCCAACTTGATTATCTTGTATCTACCCCAGTGTTTAGTATTGTGCTTGACACACAATACGCGCTTAACAAAAGCCACAAGTATTAGTATTACCATTATTTATCAGGGCCCTCCTGAAATCCCTTGTTCCAGGACATAATCTCCAAATAATTTCCTATTCTTCAGGTCATGTCATCCCAATAGCCACCCTTGGCACAATTTAAAAATTGATTTATTCCTCTATTCATCATTTTATACTCTAGCCATTCCAGTTGTATCTTTTTTCTTCCTGCTATTTACAAATCATTTGTAACTTCTTATCTTCCCCATTTGACTATAAGCTTCAGAGGGGAGGCAACGTCTCATATTTCTATTACGTTCCTCCAAGCACTTAGGGCATAGTAGGTGCTCAACAGAAACTACCGATGGGTCTAAACATTAAATTACCAGCATCAAATTTCTCCCTGAACACTATTTATTTTATTTAAAAAAGAACTCTCCCAAGTGCTTAACGATGCTCTGCACACAACGGGTTGCACTAACTACTATCAATTGATTGGGAAATGCTCACTGATCAAGACGGAGAAGCAGTGTGGTGAAATGGAAAGAGCAACAGTCCTGGGAGTCAGAAGACCTGGGTTCTAATCCTGGCTTGGAGAGTTGCCTGCTGTGTGACCTTGGGCAAGTCACTTAACAACTCTGTGCCTCAGTTTCCTCATCTGTAAAACAGGGATTAAATCCTCTTATTTAGATTGTGTGCCCTGTTTGGGACAGGGACTGCGTTCGATCTAACTTGCATCTACCCCAGTGTGTGACACATAGTAAGCACTTACAATTATAATATAATAATAATAATAGCAATAATAACTAAAGAGAATGAGAATAAGAATAGCCCACTGCCTAGAGGCACTGCATCGCTGAGGATCTTTGTGAATTTTATAGGATAGTAAAAGCAATTTCCAGGACCTTGGCCTGTTGAAGGGGTCAAATTCTTTTGTAAGAGCAATGAACATAGTATTGAGGTCTTGCTGCAGCTCTCGGAACTTTCCTGCATCTGTCACACACTGCAAAAATCATATTTGGCTATAATTTTGCCTGCAATGGAGAGCAGAGTGACTTTTACTGTAGTTTCCTCAATTGGTTCGCTCCCTCTTATTCCGAAAATGGTGATTATGATGGCATCCTGAAGCCTGTGTCATGCCTCGGTGTTCTATAAATGACGGAAAGTCTTCAGCAGATAGATATCTAAGGATGGGGCCCCTTTATGCTCACCATTTCTGTAGCAATGTATCAAATCCGAACAAATCAAACATATTTATTGAGTGTTTATTGTGTGCAGGATACTATACTAGGCGCTTAGGAGAATACAATTCAACAGACACATTCCCTGCCCAGAATAAGTTTACAGCCTAGAGGGGAGTGTCAGTACAGTGCTCTGCACACAGTAAGCGCTCAATAAATACGATTGATTGATATACATAAATTACAATTAAATAAATAAGTGCTGTAGGGCTGGGGGATCGGCAGTGAGTAAAGGGCACATGGCGGGGCGATGCAGAAGGGAGTGGGAGAAAAGGAAATGAGTGCTTAGTGTGAGGGAAGTTCTCTTGGAGGAATAAGGCTTTGAAGGTGGGGAACGTAACTGTCTGTCAGATATGAAGAAGGAGGGCATTTTGGGCCAGAGGAGAGGTCAGGGGCAAGACACACGAGATCAGGGTGGAGTGCACAGGTCAGCATTAGGAAAGCAAAGTATAATAATAACAATAATAACGATGACATCTGTTAAGCGCTTACTGTGTGCGAAGCACTGTTCTAAGCGCTGGGAGGGATACAAGGGGATCAGGTTGCCCCACGTGGGGCTCACAGTCTTCATCCCCATTTTACAGATGAGGGAACTGAGGCGCAGAGAAGTTAAGTGACTTGCCCAAGGTCACACAGCTGACAAGTGGCTGTGGACTGGGTTACTCTCCAGTAGGGGAGTAGCAAGGTGAGGTAGGAGGGGGCAAGGTGACTGAGTGCTTTGAAGCCAATGGTAAGGAGTTTCTATTCATTCATTCATTCAATCGTATTTATTGAGCGCTTACTGTGTGCACAGCACACAGTACTACTACTACTAATAATAATAATGGCATTTGTTAAGCGCTTACTATGTGCAGAGCACTGTTCTAAGCGCTGGGGGGATAGCATGGTGAGGTAGGAGGGGGCAAGGTGACAGTGCTTTGAAGCCAATGGTAAGGAGTTTCTATTCATTCTTTCAATCGTATTTATTGAGTGCTTACTGTGTGCACAGCACACAGTACTACTACTACTACTACTACTAATAATAATGGCATTTGTTAAGCGCCTACTATGTGCAGAGCACTGTTCTAAGCACTGGGGGGGATAGCATGGTGAGGTAGGAGGGGGCAAGGTGACAGTGCTTTGAAGCCAATGGTAAGGAGCTTCTATTCATTCTTTCAATCGTATTTATTGAGCGCTTACTGTGTGCACAGCACACAGTACTACTACTACTACTAATAATAATAATGGCATTTGTTAAGCGCTTACTATGTGCAGAGCACTGTTCTAAGCACTGGGGGGGATACAAGGTGATCAAGTTGTCCCACATGGGGCTCACAGTCTTAATCCCCATTTTACAGATGAGGTAACTGAGGCTCAGAGAAAGTGCTTGGGAAGTACAAGTTGGCAACATATAGAGATGGCCCCTACCCAACAACGGGCTTACAGTCAATCAATCAATCAATCGTATTTATTGAGCATTTACTGTGTGCAGAGCACTGTACTAAGTGCTTGGGAAGTACAAGTTGGCAACATATAGAGACGGTCCCTACCCAGCAGTGGGCTCACAGTCTAGAAGGGGGAGACAGAGAACAAAACAAAACATATTAACAAAATAAAATAAATAGAATAGATATGTACAAGTAAAATTAAGAAATAAATAGAGTAATAAATGTGTCTATCTGATGCAGAGGTGAATGGGCAACCACTGGAGATTCTTGAGGGGTGGGAAACAGTGGGGAACGTTTTTGCAGAAAAATGATCCGGGCAGCAAAGTGAAGTATGGACTGGAGTGGGGACAGACCGAAAGCCAGGGGGTCAGCGAGAATGCTGATTTGGTAATAAATGAGTTCATCGCCCACTGTCAGCATGAAGAATCCCCATTTTACAGATGAGGTAACTGAGGCACAGAGACGTGAAGTGGCCAAGTGGACAGAACGCTTGTGGAATCGATATCTTGTGTGCCAGGCGCTGGGGTAGAGCCAACCCTGTATATATGTTTGTACATATTTAGTACTCTATTTATTTTACTTATACATATTTATTCTATTTATTTTATTTGGTTTATATGTTTTGTTTTGTTGTCTGTCTCCCCCTTCTAGACTGTGAGCCCGCTGTTGGGTAGGAACCGTCTCTATATGTTGCCAACTTGTACTTTCCAAGCGCTTAGTACAGTGCTCCGCACACAGTAAGCGCTCAATAAATGTGATTGAATGAATCAATGAATGAAAAGCCAGGAGAGGATAAATGCTGGGACTAACATTGTAGAAGTTTGGGTAGAGAGGAAAGGGCGGATTTTAGTTACGTTGCGAAGGTTTAGTGCAGAGCTCTGCCCACAGTAGGTACTCAATAAATACCACTGACTGACTTGCACAGCACCAAGTAGGCATTCAAAAAATGCTATTACCATTAATACTACCATTAATAGCAAAATAATACTACTATTACCACCACCACTTAGTCCTTCAAATGGAGCACACACTAGAGAGCAGTGTGATGGGAGACTGAAAATGGGAAGGATCTTAAATAACTGCTGATGAATCAATGACCCACAATTTTAACAAAAGTAAAATTATACTCCTTTTAATATCCTACCTATGACAACCAATTTCAGCTCTGTACTTTCTCAGTCAAAAGAAATTTCTCATACCTCACTACAAGATGCAACAGCTCTGTGTAAAGGAGTCAACCATTTGCTGTCTTTGGCATTAACTCTAGCTCCTGTAAAAAAAATTGAAGCAAATTAAAAATCTCTTTAGCTTCCCCAACTTAGACATGCACTGATTTAAATTTAGCAAACATTTCAAAAATTTTTACAATCTAAAACATTTCAGGGGACTTAATGTAATTATACTCTTGTGGCTAATAGGTAAATTAATTATTCATTAGTATAGGATCTAACAAAACCTACTCAGACATATCAATCAAAAATATATGTGCCGAACAGTGAAAGTAAAATTTAAAACTTAACTCAGATCACCTGCAATGTTTATTTTAAAAAGGAAAGACTATTAACATTTTTGAAAGATTCTGAATGAAGCAGAGAGAGCTGCAGTAGGTAATAAAGCAGAGGTCGGAAATCACAGATTCAATTACATAAATCGCTTTTAATAATTTGTAACTGGACACCATGCTAAACAGGAAATGTAGTAAAGCCCTTAGAATATCTTTGAGGCACTATAGTTGTACATCTTTAAGAGGCTACAATCTTCAGAGACTATTAGCTTTTATTCCAAATTCTGCATTCAGAGTACATAATCATTAAAAAGAATTCTCTTCAGGATCTCTCTGAAGTAAATGGAAAACGTTACTTAGACTTTAAAATCCAATCAACACCTCAAAAATGTCCCCAAAATGACAAGGCTTTATAAGATGAATAATTAAACGTTTAATAGACTGATGGTTCTTCCAGAAGATAAAACTGTACCCACTGCAGTACTGATAACTACTACTATTTTGGTATTTCAGTGTTTAGCTATGTGCCAAGCACCATAAAGTGCTCAGTACGCAGTTAAGTGCTCAATAAATGCCACTGGCTGACTGAATGAATGAAGCACTGGGGTAGATACATTCATTCACTCAATTGCATTTATTGAGCGCTATCTGTGTGCGCAGCACTGTACTAAACACTTGGAAGTGCAATTTGGCAACAGACAGAGACAATCGCTACCCAACAACGGGCTCACGGTCTTGGAAGGGGGAGACAGACAACAAAACAAATCGAGCAGACAGGCTTCAATAGATCATCATCATCAATCGTATTTATTGAGTGCTTACTATGTGCAGAGCACTGCACTAAGCGCTTGGGAAGTACAAATTGGCAACATATAGAGACAGTCCCTACCCAACAGTGGGCTCACTACAAGATAATCAGGTCAGACACAGTCCCTGTCCCACGCGGGGCTCACACACAATCTTCGTTATCCAGTACTAGTAAACTCTGAAAAAAGGAAGGAGACAAGGGACAGGGAAGAAGACGACTGGGGTGCCAATTTTCCATTTTGGGAATGGGACAGGGGAGATGTGCCGGGCCGAAATAGCTCAGTTGGGAGAGCGTTAGACTGGAGACCTAAAAGTCCCTGGTTCGATCCCGGGTTTCGGCACGTGTTGTACCTTACATCTCAACAAATCCTTATGGAACTTCGTCCGCGCACTCATAATTCTTTCACTCTTTAAAACCCAAAACACTATTTACTTGAAGCAGTGGAAAGAGCCCGGGCTTGGGAGTCAGAGGTCGTGGGTTCAAATCCCGGCTCTGCCGCTTGTCGGCTGTGTGACTCTGGGCAAGTCACTTAACTTCTCTGTGCCTCAGGTACCTCATCTGTAAAACGGGGTTTAAGCTTGTGAGTCCCACATGGGACAACCTGATCACCTTGTATCCTCCCCAGCGCTTAGAACAGTGCTTTGCACATAGTAAGCACTTAACAAATACCAAAATTACTATTATTATTATTATTACAAGGAAGGGAGGAAAAGATAGAGGACGAGAAGGAAAACTGGGTATGCGGAAGTGAAAGGCATAGAAAGAGGTGCTCCTTCTCCGCTGGGGACCAGGGTCAGATGCCAGCTGCTTCCTTCATAGTGTTCATAATGTTCACTTTGCCTTTGCAGTTTTCATCTGTCCTCTACATTGACAGATACCAGTTTTGATAATATGCACCTGCCCCTGCCACCTCACCTCTTCAATTTTCCACTGCTTCACACTTGCCTTCTTCCCCTTTCCCAATTCGCACATGGACATTCCCACCAAACTGACTAGTGCCGGTGGGAGTGCGTCTACTTCGCTCTCTCCTTCTACCTCGGCGATGCAGGGAGGTTGGTGGGAAACAGAGAGACTGGCACAGATCTGTTTTGCCCTCCCTCCATTCTCCTTGCTGTATGTGGTATTTCTATACATATATATATATATAATATGTATATATAATGTATATTATATGTAATATATAAATATGTATTTATTTCTGTTTATTCTGATGACTTGACACCTGTCCATATGTTTTGTTTTGCTGTCTGTCTCCCCCTTCTAGACTGTGAGCCCGTGTTGGGCGGGGACCATCTCTGTATGTTCCCAACTTGTACTTCCCAAGCGCTTAGTACAGTGCTCTGCACACAGTAAGCGCTCAATAAATACGATTGAATGAATGAATTCCACCCATTTGCTGATTCCCCTCGCGCTCCCGAGCTCGTAAACCCGATAAAACCAGAGTCCGCCGCCACTCCTTTGCAGATCTAACTAAACCCTGCTCACAATCAGCCGGCACCCCATTCCCCCTGCAGGGACTCCAGTCCCTGCTTGTACCTGAAGACTTCAAGTTCCATTTACATTAGAGACCCAGGCCTGTGCCCAGCTCTCACTGGCACCGTGGAGACCCCAGCCCTATTTCACACCACGATGACCCCTGTTTGGTGGGGTCAATCAGCACTGTGGCTCCAGCTGGCAAGGGGGAGGAAGTGAAACTGCATTCGTGGTTCCTCAGATTTTTTTTTTTTTTAATAAATCCAAGAGTGGGCAACTCTGCCTATCTGAAAAACTGTGCCAAATCAACGGCGGCATCCCTCAAGGGCCATGCCTCCATCAGTTATATTGATGTCTATTTGTATTGATGTCTGTCTCTTCCCCTCTAGACTGTGAGCTCATTTTGGGCAGGGATTGTCGCTCTCTATTGCTGTTTCGTACTTTCCAAGCGCTTAGGCCTTCCCAGACTGAGCCCCTTCCTTCCTCCCCCCCCTCGCCCCCTTCCTTACCTCCTTCCCTTCCCCACTGCACCTGTATATATGTATATATGTTTGTACATATTTATTACTCTATTTATTTATTTATTTTACTTGTACATATCTATTCTATTTATTTTATTTTGTTAGTATGTTTGGTTTTGTTCTCTGTCTCCCCCTTCTAGACTGTGAGCCCACTGTTGGGTAGGGACTGTCTCTATATGTTGCCATCTTGTACTTTCCAAGCGCTTAGTACAGTGCTCTGCACACAGTAAGCACTCAGTATGATTGACTGATTGATTGCTCTGCATGCAGTAAGTGCTCAATAAATACAATTGGATGAATGCATGAGTGGGCATCTATGGAAGAGGTGATTGTGTAAACTCCTGGCCAAGTTTCATCCTGTACTAGCTAATTCATTTTACTATGAACAAAAACCATACTAGTTTGGCAATGCAAAAGCTCAGGCCTGGGCCTCATCACTATCTCTCTGGCACTCGTCTAAACCAATTCTTGCTGGTAGATGTTTTGACCCATCTGGAAGACACTAAGGAAGTGGAACTATGACCATAGTTTAATCTCTTACAAAAAGTCACTGCCTTATATTATTTGGTTAGAGTTTGCACATTTTTCTAACACAGTGTTAGTACTCTCTGCTCAGAATTTTCATGTTGCTTAGAAGACACAGTGTAGAAGGACAGGGCCTGAGGAATGCGGTGGGGATACTAAGGACATGCCCTGGGAATGGCAGATCACATTTCTACACTGCACAGCTGGCCTGGACTATCAGATGATAGGTGTGGTAAAGCAAGACATCTGTTGGCCTGGAGGTCCCGACTCCTACAATCTCGAGGCCCCCGGGAGCACAGCTACAACAACACAATGTACTTTCAGTTGGGTTCCTGGCGTGACATGTGACAGGTGGAGCGCAATGCCAGAGCCTGACAGCCTCTGAACAGATTCCTGGCTTTGGCAGAGCATCTCTCAGCAGCAGGCAGCACGTGTGCCACATTCTGCAAGTCTGAAGCATCCCGACACACTGGAACAAACTTATTTCTGAGGTGAAACCGATGGCAGCTAACAGCAGCTCAGTGACTGGAAAAAAGAGGTCAGATGATCTCAAGGATCTGGGCCTATTTTGCAATATCATTATATTTCCAGAAACGTACTAAAGTGCCTAGTTTTTATTGGGTGTCGTACTAAAGAGCCTAGTTTTTATTGGGGGTTCCCATTCATAATTGTAGTTTGCTTTTCATTACATTCAAGATAAGCTCCTTTTGGGCAGGGATAGCATCTACTGACTGTGTTGTATTGTCAAGGGCCATTTTTCAAATGGTACCTGTTAAGTGCTTACGCTGTGCCCAGCCCTGAACAAAGTGCTGAGTAGATACAAGCTAATCAGGTTGGACACAGTCCATGTCCCACATGGGGCTCACAGTCTTAATCCCCATTCAAGTAACTGAGGCACAGAGAAATTAACTTACGTGCCCACGTCCAACGTCACACTGTAGACAAGTGGTGGAACTGAGAATGAAGCCCAGACCCTTCTGACTCCTACAGCTGTGCTCTATTCACTAAACCATGCTGCTTCTACTTGGTACACAGTACAGTAAGCACGCAAATGTCACTGACTGACAATACAGCAGTCATGTTATTTTCAATTTTTTTTGCCCTTGCATAATAAACTTGATATAGTGTTGCATCAAGAACACATTATCCTGCTGTGACATGTTTTCTCTAAGTATCTTGGCTAAAATGCTGGGAATCAGGGAGTGATTGTCTGATAGTGAGAGCCTTTTTGGACAGAGTTGTGTCACAATCTCAGAAGAAAACAACTTGTACACATGTGTGGGGAGCTGGAACAGGTGGGTACCACAACACCGATTTTCCTTATTGCTGGACCGCAATACGTAACCCGAGTTAGAGGAGGGTTTAATGAAGTGACCCTTTCTCAGATTCAATCTTTTACAGAAGAAAATACACTATTAGCTGTCTAAACACCACAGCTATAAAATGGCATATTCAGTTAGGGAACTAAAAAATGATCCAGAGGGTGCCAGATGATCCACCACGGCAGAACAGCCTATCTGTATTACATCACCACGTCCCTCATTCAAAAGGTTCCCAATGTTGGACACCCACCGAGGGGCAGGGATCCTCCAGTGTTAGTAGAATAGCACTCGATAAATACCACTGAATAGCCTTGTCCTAATTCCTTAACAACGCTGCCAAGACGCAAAAGGGCAGAACTGAGTGAGGTCATTTTCTAATGAATGTCCGCAGCCCCCCTACTTGAGGCTCAGAGTGCGCCACTTTTTCCGAAGCTCTTTTTTCTTACACAAAAGACTTGATCTCAAACCATCACGTATCAAGGGAATTTTACTATTGCGGGTGGAAATTTTGGAAATCAAATCAGACAGAAATTAAAGCATCCTTGCCCGCATATCTGCAGGGTCTCAAGTAGAAGACCGCCTATTGATGAAAATTCCCAGGTGGAATGAGAATGTTTCCCAGAGCCACAGTGACAATAGCACTGTCAGAGTTGGAACATTTCCACCTGGACTCAATGCAGTATCCCAGAGTGGAGCTTTGAGGCTATGGAATTCTCTACCTTCCATGTTGCTCCTTGAGAATTGGGAGATAGATTCCCATCCTTATTCATTATCTCCAACCATCCATTTAAGGCGATTTTGTAAATCAATAGCCATTAAATATTCATTGACATGTTTACTTTAGTCTCCCACATTTTCTGATTGGGAAAGCTTTTTAAAAAGATAAAGTCTCAGTGGTATACTTTATTGGATGTATTAATTTAAAACATGTTAATTACAAGTTAACACTTCATTCTTAGCCCACAATCAGGTCCTCAAAGGGCTTGGTGGTTTATCTCAGTAAATTATATCCTGGGAGAGGAGCCATATCGATGCAATTCTCGCACACCACACACACACACTGATAATTCAGATTAATACTGATCCTTCAAAAATAGTTCTGAGCAGGATCTGGCAAACTTCTATCATATAGGAATATGACCTTTAGACGTTCTCAGTGATAAGGCTGTGAAAAGTTTCACTGTCCTTCAGTTCCCAAGCATAAAATTTCAACTTAAAGCTGTTCTTGGTGGTGTAGACCCATACGTTTCTTTAATGTTTTACATCGCCTTCTCATCTCCTTTCTCCATCTCTTTCGATATTTTGTTCTAACTGCAGAGTTTAGGGTACAGTTAACCATCTAACCTAAATGCATTAACAGTTACAGAAGTTAAAAGGAAGTTAATGAGCTACGAAGCACAACCATACATTTATTATTCATTTTGAAACTGTAAGGATCACTAGAAAGTTTATGGCCTCCGGTGTTCATCAGTTCTTTTGGTCGGGTCTTGAAAAAACTCAATCCATCTCAATTTGTTGTAAGCAAATCTCGTGTTTTAAATACATTTCTCCCCACTGGCTAGGAAGCTAGATCAAGGCATTTATCTTTTTTATGAATAAAATCAATAAAGAAGAAGCCAGTGGTCACTGACCCTTGGCAAGATTTCAGTGTGGCTTAACTTGGAGGGAGAAGGGTAAAAGCTCTTCTGAGGAAAGGTAGCAAAAAGTGGAGTGGTTGAGATCTCAGTGCCAGCACTGTGGGTCCTATGGTGATACCCCAAAAAGATACTCCTTTTTTCAGTAAAATTAGGGCTCTGTGTGGCTCCTACGGCAGCCTACAGTACTCCCACCTTGTATCTGAACTGAGAAAAAACTACATACAAGTTAAAACACAGAACAAATCTTGCAATGGGGAAATTCAAGAAACTGCCCTCATTCAATGCAAACTGAGGTGTCACACCATTCAACTAACAAAGATATCACTTGTTTTAAAAATTGGTAGGTGAGCATATAAGTTACAATATATTTTCACACCTCACTCCATGTAGTGTACCCATTTATTTGCATTTTATGTACACCTAAGTGGTCAAACAAATACTTAAGTTGTAGTAAAAACTGTTAAACATTAAAACCAACTTTACAGTTACATTACCTATATTCACAAATCAGTGATCTAAATTAATAATATGAGTCCGAGTTTCAAACGGGTTACAATAATGAGCACGTAAAAAATACAGCTACGTCTTCTGGGTTCAAAGGTGAAGCCGTTTCAAAAGATTTTATCAGTGTGTGTAGGTGACGTAGTTCTCAAGTGCTGCACACTTAGAAGCTACGGTTTGTCACTAAAATGGAAGCATTAAGAGATTATTTCCATTTCAAAAATCTGAAAAGTAGGACACCTGGGTCACTGTAAACATGTGATCACAACCCTGAATAAAAGGTAAAATATTAGATGAATTCAATCACATAATGCTAATATATGAATTGTGTAAATCTGTTTAAGATTTATATGTGACACTTATACTGAGACAGTATACACTAGTGCAAAGAGCCTGGGGCTGGAAATCAGGAAACCTACTCTGGCCACCCGGGTGCTGCATGACCTTGGCCAAGTCACAGCCTCTCTGGGTCTCTTTATTCATCATCTGTAAAATGAGGGTATAAATTCTTGTCTCCTCCCTATTCTTAGCTTTGGTGGAAGGATAAGATGAAGTAATTGATGTGAAAGCACATTACAGAAAATAGAAGACATTTTATATATACATATAAAATGTATATATATATATATATATATCCTGAAAAGACATTTTATATATACATATAAAATGTATATATATATATATATATATACATGGCATTATTAATTTAACTGTCTTTTAAGAAGAGAATGGCTATTAGAATGAATTCAATCCTATAGATATGAAACAGAAATATGAATGTCTACTTAATAATTTTCTCTAAAGCTTGTCTTTCTATATTGGTTGGATTCTTCTTCCTATAAATTGTATTTCTTTCACCCCTTAGACACTTTTTATAAAAGGAACCAACAGTTCAGGCAAGTGTTTGTTGGGGGCAAAAGGTGACTCATTCATTCATTCAATCACATTTACTGAGCGCTTACTGTGTGCACAGCACTGTACTAGGCGCTTGGGAAGTACAAGTTGGCAACATATAGAGATGGTCCCTACGCAACAACGGGTTCACAGTCTAGAAGGGGGAGACAGACAACAAAACAAAATATGTGGTCAGGTGTCAAGTCATCAGAATAAGTATTCAGTATTCAGATATACTTGAATAGCTCAGAACTAACACTTATGAATATTTGAATGCCACATGCTTAAACCCATGAGACGATGTTAATATGTAATGTTACACTGAGATCAAGTAAAAATACTTGAAAGCCACTTAGGAAAGTTTATCCTTGTCCAAGTTGAACATAAAGTGACATTACAAAAAAATCACGCATACAAGAGACATACCACTCTAGATTTAAACTGAAATTATTTCTACTTTCACTTTAAAGAGACCAACACCTTAAACTACAATGACAGTAGAGAGTGAAACAAGCTTGATTTAGTAGCTACCTTGGTTAATTCTGACCAGATGCAAAGTCTTCTAAGGCTATGGTCTCCAAAACCCCTATGGAGGAATGCATTCTTCCTGATTAAAAATCAGGATATAGATAATAAGCTTTTATTAGAGCATATCATACCTGATAAAATAAGTAGTTCAATAATTTCTGCATCACCAAGATAAGCAGCAGCATGTAAGGGGGTCCTTTTTTCATTATCCTGTGGTAGGGGGGAAAAGCGGGACAACATTTAGCAAATACATTTATTTTCATGTAATAAAATGAAGAGAACTAACGACAGCTCCCAACCTGAAATTTTCAACATTGTTAAAAATCATGGTAAAAGTTAAAATTGATGTCGGTCCATCCCACACACAATTAAAATTTCTCATAATTATACAATGAAGAGGAAAGCCAGAGAAACTGAAAACCAAGATAGTAGAGAGTGGCAGTTTTGCCAAAAAATGAAAAAGTTCAGAGTAGCAAAATGTGGGCTTCATTAGATGCAAAGCAAACGAACTAGTTCAAAAAATAGTGTATGCTGAAATAGAAATTTTGGGCCATCCTCTTGGCCATGCATCATGCTTCTTGAGCAACCACAAGGATTCTCACTAAGTTGCTGAAAGGAGTTTTAAGAGGAGAAAATAAGATGAGGTCCCTGCTGACAATCTAAAATAACAAAATCTCAAGTTGTGCTTCATAAATCATGCTAGTTTTCTACCCATTCAGAGCCTACAAGTAGTATTAGTAGCAGCAGTAACAGCATTTACTAAGAGTCCACTAAGTGCACACCATTCTAAGATCATCAGAAGAGCAAAACATGCAAGTGACATATTCCTTGCCTACAAGGAGCTAAGTATATTGTTTAATGGGGGATACAGATATTAAAGTATTTACAATCCAGGGGATCAAAATAAAGAACTGAATGTACTACTGAATTCATATATACGTGTTGATGATGGCTACAAGTACATAAGTGCTTAGACTCTAGAGTATAAGCTCTTTGTGGGCAGGAAATATTGTTTACCAACTATGATACATTTACAGCACTCAGTAAATGCTCAATAAATACCAATTATTGACTGAAGTGCTAGAAATGGCTGATGGATTTATAGGAATGGGGATTCTGGAATTAATCGGGCAAGGCATGTTGCAGGAAGAGGGCTTTCAAGAAAGGGAACTGTGTTCAGTTGTATTTGGGGAGGGAGGGAGTTCCAAGCAGGGGGAGCATAGTGGACAGATAAGAGGACAGATCTGTCCATAAGAGGACAGATGTTTAACAGCTGAGCGTGAGGTACAGTTAGAATGTTAGCTTGGAAGGAAGAAATATTTACTCTAGATTATAAACTCCTCGTGGGCGGGGAACATGTCTACCAACTCCGTTTTAACTTGCGGGCAGGAAATATGTCTGTTTTATCTTTGTGTTGTAATCTTCTAGACTGTGAGCCCGCTGTTGGGTAGGGACCGTCTCTATATGTTGCCTACTTGTACTTCCCAAGCGCTCTGCACACAGTAAGCGCTCAGTAAATACGATTGAATGAGTGAATGAATGAATAATCTCCAAAGTGCTTAGTACAGTGCCCTGCACACAGTAAGCACTCAATAAACATAAGTGATTGGTTGGGGAGTAGTAGTGAAGACAGCAGGTATGTGAGGCAGGCTAAGTTGGTGGAGGTGCTTTGAAGTTCATTATAAGGGAGGGATTTGCTTAATGCAGAGGAACGCGGGGAAATCAGGAGAGGGTTTTGTGGAAGAGGGATGGGTGCAGAGTGACACTTCAGGACATGATTTTGTTCAATCCCAAGGACAAAAAAGGCTGAAAGCTAAATCAGCTCCAAATGCTTATGGTCCACCCTTTATGCCGACTTCAGTTTACACATACATTACAACAGTACACATGCAAACTTCCTCACACTGAAGGATGAAGTCAGTCAACCAGCCCAGCACCCAGAGTGTGACTTAGTGGGAACAAAGGTGCAGAGGCCCCGCTCCAGAATATAAAGACTGTCTGGTTTGCTAACTGAATCTGGGAAATTCTTTCACTCAGTAAATTCAGTTTCATGCAATTGAGACTGGGGACTCTGAGCTACATAACACCTAACTAGTATTAGGGGGAAAAAGATAGAAAGAAAAAAAAAGAACCAGCCTATCTATAGCCAGAGCAAACCAGAGGTAAGGGGGTGTCTAGATGCTGGCCAAGATTTGTTTGCTAACTTTTCAAAGGGCCCCAGTAATAACGGCTGAATCAGATTTCCAAGCTAGATAATGACCAAGTCCATGACAATTACAAACTGGAAAGAATATGAATGGAAAAATAAAAAGACTGAGATTTATGGAATATTTACAGCCTCTGAAGGCTGAAGCTGTGAATGCAACTGCAGTCAATGTGCAATGAAAGGAGTAGAAAAAGACTGGGGATTGGAATAGCCCCAGATAAGTTCATCCCAGCCTCCTTTATTCCAGCTATATTTTAGGAGGCAGACAGATAACCTAATCAAAACTCTGCAAGCCTATCCTCTCAAATCTCTCTAGGTTTCAGTTTCCTCTTCTGTAAAATGGGAGATAAGACACCAATAAGCATCTTAAAAGATGATTCATATGGCTATAATTATGGAAAACTGAGGAGGGGAGAAGCTGGAGTCAAAAACTGGGTAAAATAATGTAATAAGCCAATTAGGAAGTGAGTAGGGCTTAAACCAAAGTAGAGATCATAAGGATGGAAAAGACATGGATTTGCTAAACAATACCAAGGAAGAAATGTCAAGACAGAGATAGAAAGAGGAAAGTAAAGGAAAGAATGCAGTCAAAGATAACTTCATAAGAGAGCTGGTGGACAGGAGGTAGAAAATATTAGCCAAGTGCAAAGAAAACCAAAACCAACTAGAATGAGATTTATCTAGGTGACTCTCAGACTCTAACAAATACATACTATAACAAGTGTGGTAAGTAGCACAAACATGTTAGGTGTGGGGGGAAAAAAGGAACATTAATAAATCTATCATATTTATTGAGCACTTACTGTGTGCTGAATATTGTACTAAGCATTTGGGAGAGCACAATATAACTCTAGACTGTGAGCCCATTGTTGGGTATGGACCATCTCTATATGTTGCCAACTTGGACTTCCCAGGTGCTTAGTACAGTGCTCTGCACACAGTAAGCGTTCAATAAATGTGATCGAATGAATGAATGAACTGAGTTGGTAAACACATTCCCTGCTGACTGGAATTTTATAAGTTAAACGTCTCTCTTCCATTATAATTTTACAGTTCCATAGTGAGCTAAATGCTACGAGAGTTACAACCCATCTGCTCCACACTCCTTTGATGTCACCTTTCTGACCAATCAATGGTATTTGAGTGCTTATCGTATGCAGGGCACTGCACTAAGGCCCTGGGAGAGTACAACATAACAGAGTTGGTGGACCCATTCCCTACCTACTACAAGCTTACAGTCTAGAGGAGGAGACAGATATTAATATAGTTTGTAGGTAAGTGCATAAGTGCATAAGGCCTCTTCCTCCCTTCAAGGCCCTGCTGAGAGCTCACCTCCTCCAGGAGGCCTTCCCAGACTGAGCCCCTTCTTTCCTCTCCCCCTCGTCCCCCTCCCCATCTTACCTCCTTCCCTTCCCCACAGCACCTGTATATATGTATATATGTTTGTACATATTCATTACTCTATTTATTTATTTATTTATCTTGCTTGTACATATCTATTCTATTTATTTTATTTTGTTAGTATGTTTGGTTTTGTTCTCTGTCTCCCCCTTTTAGACTGTGAGCCCACTGTTGGGTAGGGACTGCCTCCGTATGTTGCCAATTTGTACTTCCCAAGTGCTTAGTACAGTGCTCTGCACATAGTAAGCGCTCAATAAATACGATTGATGATGATGATGATAAGTACTGTGGGGTGAATATCAAAATGCCCAAAGGGCACAGATCAAAGTGCACAGATGACACACAAGGGAGAGGGACTTAGGGAAAAGAGGGCTTAATCAGGGAAGGTCTCCTGGAGGAGATGTGCCCTTAATATAGCTTTGAAGGTAGGGAGAGCAACGGTCTAGCATATATGGAGAGGGTGGGAGTTTCAGGCTGGAGGGAGGATGGGGGAAAGGGGTCTGGAGCAGAGAATGATGACTCAACAGGGATATTGTACATGACTCAACAGGATTTCTGTACATGACTCAACATGCATTTTGTACATGACAACAGGGATTTTGTACATGACTCAACAGGGATTTTGTTCGGAACAAACAAACTGCCTTCAGTAATTTAAATTATTCAGAGAAAAGTGTGACTCAGTAAGATCCCTGTGGGCAGGGAACAAGTCTACCAACTCTGTTGTAGCGTAATCTCCCAAGTACTTAGTACAGTACTCTGCACACAATAAGCATTCAATAAATAGCATTGATTGATCCATTGTGCAAATGTGTCACTAAAACCATTTGGTCAGTATTTCCGTATTTGGTCAGTCACTTATAACAACGCTTTTTATCCGCATCCTTTATCTTTGAAGACAAAGTCACTGGCTGTAAGTTTTATCCATTAGTGCAACTTGACTGGAATGTGACTGAAGACTCTACCATCAATCAATCAATCAATCATATTTATTGAGCATTTACTGTGTGCAGAGCACTGTACTAAGCGCTTGGGAAGTACAAATTGGCAACATATAGAGACAGTCCCTACCCAACAGTGGGCTCACAGTCTAAAAGGGGGAAGGTGATCCAAGGTGAATACCTAAATGCTGAAACCTCCCCTACTGACTTTTGCAGAATCT
Source organism: Tachyglossus aculeatus (assembly GCF_015852505.1). NCBI lineage: Eukaryota > Metazoa > Chordata > Mammalia > Monotremata > Tachyglossidae > Tachyglossus > Tachyglossus aculeatus. The sequence goes on along the minus strand of NC_052067.1, from coordinate 33,670,657 downwards.
GGAGCTATCTTCAATCAATCAATCATATTTATTGAGCGCTTACTGTGTGCAGAGCACTGTACTAAACGCTTGGGAAGTATAAGTTGGCAACATATAGAGACAGTCCCTACCCAACAGTGGGCTCACAGTCTGAAAGGGGGAGACAGAGAACAAAACCAAACATACTAACAAAATAAAATAAATAGAATAGATATGTACAAGTAAAATAGAGTAATAAATCTGTACAAACATATATACATATATACAGGTGCTGTGGGGAGGGGAAGGAGGTAAGATGAGCGGGATGGAGAGGGGGACGAGGGGGAGAGGAAGGAAGGGGCTCAGTCTGGGAAGGCCTTCTGGAGGAGGTGAGCTCTCAGTAGGGCCTTGAAGGGAGGAAGAGAGCTAGCTTCGATTTTGCCTCCAATTTCATGGCCCCTTAGAAGTTCCTGCTTAAAAGGAGTCTGTGAGAGCCAGTAGTATAACAAGAATAGGTGCTGTGTTTTGTGGTTTTGGGGGGGTCTGGATACAAGAGAGCCCTGGGAGCCCTCTCTGAAGCCAGACCCAAACTAGATCCAAATCCATCCCATATCCAGGCAGAGGTTGGGCAGCAGAAGGGATAAGCCCATTCTCTCGCTCAGATTGTGAGGCTATCTATTCCTCGGATTCTTTCTCTGTTTGTTCCTTTGGCTCAGGAGGAGTGAGATCCACACCTAGCCAAAGATAGTGTTATGTGATCTGTGGAGTTGATCCCACATATCACTCCTTCCCATTCCACTACCTTTCAACAGACAAAGTGGTATTTCCACTTTTTATACCCGTCCCTGGCCAACTGGGGCACAGTGGAGTCTACCAATCAGTGGTACTTATTGAGTGTATTAAGCACTTGGGAGAGTACATTACAACAGAACTGGTTGACATGTTTCCTGTCCGTAACGAGTTTGCAGTCTAGAGTCTAGTGCTGGGGGGGCCCATGGGAATACTCTAGTCTATGGCCAGGGACTGTGCCCATACCCAACCAACAATCTCGTTGGCTCCTGGGGCACTTGACAAGTATGTGGATGGTTCCATACTAGCCAGCATCACTAATGAGATGCCAGTGCTAATGTTGGTGGGATGTCTGATACCTGAGCTTAAAAAAAAGGCCTTGGCAAGTAGCCAGACGAGGACACCATCTGAATTCAGAAAGCGCTGGAAACACCAAGTATGACCACATAAGATACAGTCTTTCTGTACCATGTGGCTGGGACTGCCAGCCTTGCGCTGGCCTCTTTAGTGTCTGTCTCTCTCCCTCGCCCGCACACACACACACACACACACACACACACACACTCTCTCTCATACACACACACACACACACACACACACACACACACACACAGAGAGAGAGAGAGAGAGAGAGAGAGGCATTTCACCACCAGTGGCATCTTCAGACAACAAGGACAACTACTGACAAGGACAATAATTATTATCATCATCAATCAGTGATATTTATTGTGCACTTACTGTGTGCAGAGAAATATACTATGTGCTTAGGAATGTATAATAACAGCACACGCTCTCTGTCCACAATGAGGCTAATTCATTCATTATTAATTATATATTACTATATACATGAAACGAGATAGAGATAGATGATGGTAAGCCTGTTATACAAGTCTCTAGTCATAAATTTGACTGTTGTCTCCTATTCCACGATTATCCCCTTGACTGTTGCCTCCTACTCCACTATAATCAATCAATCAATCAATCGTATTTATTGAGCACTTATTGTGTGCAGAGCACTGTACTAAGTGCCCTTCGCCTCTCCTGCAATTGCATCAAGCACTTCTGGGGGTGGAAGGATAGAGAGTCTTAAGAAACCAGACTTGAAACATTATCCTTTCCTAACAGTAGTACAGTGTACCCTGCCATTTTTCCCCCTTGTCAGTCAATCTGTGGTATTTATTTAGCGTTTAATGTGTGTGCTCAATAATCTCTTTCCTCCATAGAGAAAGGCGCCGATTCCCAAGGTAAAGCCTACTCTACACTAAAATTTTACAGATAAATTTGTAACTCTCTTACTCAACTGTCAGAAAGTATATTTTACCTTAGGTTTAATTTATAGGTGAAGAAACTGGAAACAAAAAAAATATTAATATTGTAGTAATAGTACTGGCATTTACGAGTGCCTACTGAATTCAGTGAGCAGTTCCATGAGCAGAGGTAAGGAAGCGAAGCCGGAGAGTGCTGATCAGCAAAACAAGGATCAGAAAGTATTCTAATGATAAGGGAATGACCCACGGTGTCCAAAGTGGGCAAGAGATCGGAGGAGGATTAGGGTAGAGTACAGCTCACTGAATTTAGCTATGAGGCGTTCATTCATGACTTTGGAGAATAATAATTATAGTACTTGTTAAGCGCTTACTATGTGTCAAGCACTGTTCTAAGCACTGGGGTAGATACATGTTAATCAGGTTGGACAGAGTCCCTGTCGCACATGAGGCTCAGACTCTTAATACCCATTTTAAAAACGAGGGACCAAGGACCACAGAAGTTAAGTGGCTTGCCCAAGGTCACACAGTAGACATTCATTCATTCATTCAATCGCATTTATTGAGCGCTTACTGTGTGCAGAGCACTGTACTAAGAGCTTGGGAAGTACAAGTTGGCAACATATAGAGATGGTCCCTACCCAACAACGGGCTCACAGTCTAGAAGGGGGAGAGAGACAACAAAACATGTGGACAGGTGTCAAGTCATCAGAATAAATAGAAATAAAGCTAGATGCACATCATTAACAAAATAGAATAGTAAATATGTACAAGTAAAATAGAGTAATCAATCTGTACAAACATATATACAGGTGCTGTGGGGAGGGGAAAGAGGTAGGGAGAGGGGATGGGGAGGAGGAGAGGAAAAGGGGAGGCTCAGTCTGGGAAGGCCTCCTGGAGGAGGTGAGCTCTCAGTAGGGCTTTGAAGGGAGGAAGAGAGCTAGCAAGCTAGACATGCGGCGGAGCCAGGAGAAGGGTCTCAGTGGAGTGAAGGGGACAAAAATCGGACTGGAGTGAGTCAAGAAGAATTGGAGAAGTGAAGGCAGCAGGTTTCTATACAACACTTCAGAGGAATTTGGGCAGAAAGGGGGCAAAGGGCAAGGGTGAGAGCTGGGAGAGGGCTATGGGAGTCAAAGATGGTATTTTTCGAACAGGAAGACTTGAGCTTGTCTGAAAGAATCAATCAGTGGATTTTATTGAGTACTTACTGTGTGCAGAGCACTGTCATAGGTGCTTAGCAGAACTGGTACTCACGATCCTTACCCTCAAGGAGCTTACAAGGGCAAAGAACCATTCTAGTGAGAGAAGCTGAATACAGAATTAAGGCATGCGAGGCGGGCGGGAGCAAGTGCTTCTAAGAAACAAGAGGGAAAAGGTAGAGAGGTTAAGTTGGGAGTAGATGGGTGATCTCCTCTTGAGAAACAGCCACGATGGAGGAGGAAGAGAAGACTGGAGTAGTAGAGTGATGGGAAGTAGAGTGATGGGGCGAAGGGGCCTAGGGTCGAATGTTTCTAGTTTACCGACAAAGTTCTAGGCAGAAGGCGGTGGGAGAGCTGGTGTGGGTTAGAGATGGGGGAATTGATGAGGGAAGAATAGAAGAGTGGCCAAACAGATGAAAAAATTACTGAAGTTGAATCTTTAGCCCACTAAGAGGTGGGTGGATCATATCTAACTTCATTAATTACTTCTGAGATGAAACAACTACAAATTATATTTTGGGGATTAAATCTGGTCTTGGCTTGGGAGGAAGATTCCATCTGTACAATAGTAGATACTAAACCTATCTATATTTCCTACCTCTGTTGCAAGTGAAATAAATGATTTGTCCCTAGATGATCAATGCATTAAAACGTACATGTAATACCTCCCATTTTCAGGTGGTGATCAAATCCTTTCAATTCTAGACTGTGAGCCCACTGTTGGGTAGGGACCGTCTCTATATGTTGCCAACTTGTACTTCCCAAGCGCTTAGTAGTGCTCTGCACACAGTAAGCGCTCAATAAATATGATTGATTGATTTACCATGAAATGAAGTATTAACAAAACATACATTTGATTGATTTCTCTTCATCTGCAAAATATTTAGTAGAAGCATTCAAACTCTAAGTATTCATTAATCAGGCAATTCAATACCATGCTTTTGTTCAAAAGGCTCCTTTGCATCTTAAATGGCAGTGGTAAATAATCTCTAAATCGAACATTACATGTCAATAAGTCTATACTGGTTTGTTTACAACAGTAAATTCTTATTTTGAAACAAGAGACTGAATGGTTCTGAATAACAGCAAACCTTTAAAAACAATCTGAGTAGTATTTTTTATCATTTCTACGTGGTCTTTCGGAGAGAACCAAATGGTGCATCAATGAAAATGTCATTTAAATTTAATAACTAAATCAAAAGCATATTTTTTGCTCAGCTTCAAAACAACAGTCTGTTTGATGGGTAAACTTAAGAGCGACCAGCACCAAATTTTTCCAAACCCTCCTAATCAGCACATTTTAGTTTGAGCATTTAATATATGCTTTTGGTTGAGAGAGAAATACAAAAAAAAAAAAAAACCTTTGTTATGCTGCCTGTAAAATTACAAGCACTAATGCCTATAGATTCCATGGGAACTTTTCCTTGAGAGATTTGGGAATTAGTTGAGACTGATTGAAAGTTTAAGCATATAGGATCCTGATCGGATTGCACTGCTTGTCCATCATGTACCCTATCATTACAAGTCACAATGGGCCAGTCTACAAAAGAAAATAAGCCTTGAGTTTAAAAGCACAGATCTGTAAGTATTTAAGTCTGGTGAAACAATGAGGCAATAAACCTTAAGATTAGAATTGTTTCCTGGATTGCCAGGATTACATTAGCCTCTTAATTACAATTCATCCATGTAGTAATATTGAAAATGAATTCACTAGCTGATAAATAAAAGCATACCTCACAATAATAACAATAATAATTGCATTTATTAAGCGCTTACTATGTGCAAAGCACTGTTCTAAGCGCTGGAGCACAATACTGCTGGGATATAGTCTTCTAAATGTGACTTTTATGGAATGTGGGAAGGCTGTATGGGCAATTGATTAGGTTCTGTTCCAGCCCCACCCACAATGGGCTGACAGTGCTTTCTTTACAAGAAAAATTGCATAAGTCCCTCTCTGGACCTCAGCCTCCTCATCACTTCATCTGAAGAGCAGCATGGCATAGTGGATAGAGCATGGGCCTAGGACTGAGGAGGTCATGGGTTCTAATCCCAGCTCGGCCATTTGTGTGCTGTGGGGCCTTGGGCACGTCACTTAACTTCTCTGAGCCTCAGTTACCTCATCTGTAAAATGGGGATGAAGACCGTGAGCTCCATGTGGGGCAGGGACCGTGTCCGACCTGATCAACTTGTTTTTACCCCAGGCTTAGAACAACTGAGGCACTTAACTTCTCTGTGCCTTAACAACTTAACAACAACCCCAGGCAACTGAGGCACTTAACTTCTCTGTGCCTCAGTTGCCTCATCTGTAAAATGGGGATTAAGACTGTGAGCCCCATGTGGGACAGGGACTGGGTCCAACCTGATTACCTTGTATCTACCCCAGCACTTAGAACAGTGCTTCACTATGTTTTTTTGCTGTAGACAGCAATATATGCCAAAAAATTCTATCTTTCTTAAACTTGATTAGGTCTCTCTATGTTGCCAACTTGTACTTCCCAAGCGCTTAGTACAGTGCTCTGCACACAGTAAGCGCTCAATAAATATGATTGAATGAATGAATGGACATCTGGATGCCCACAACAGTCTAGACCCCCAGTTATCTGTACATAGCAAAATTGCAGGTCTGTTAATCTGTACATCCAGTTGAATTTAATCCAGATTACTGTGTTAAACCCATTGTAAGCACTTAACAGGTACCATAAATACTATTATTATTATTATAGTGCTCTGCATACAAGAGAAGCAGCGTGGCTCAGTGGAAAGAGCAGCATGGCTCAGTGGAAAGAGCACGGGCTTTGGAGTCAGAGGCCATGGGTTCAAATCCCGGCTCCTCCCCTTGTCAGCTGTGTGACTTTGGGCAAGTCACTCAACTTCTCTGTGCCCCAGTTACCTCATCTGTAAAACGGGGATTAAGACTGTGAGCCCCCCGTGGGACAACCTGATCATCTTGTAACCTCCCCAGCGCTTAGAACAGTGCTTTGCACATAGTAAGAGCTTAATAAATGCCATTATTATTATTATTAATAATAATAAGTGCTCAACAAACACTATTAATTGATTGATTGAGAGACCAGTGGTGATGCTCATAGCTTATGAATGATTCCTTGTGGATCACATATGCTGATACCGCCTTTCAGGTCTCCATTGCCCACTAGACTGTGAGCTCGCTGTGGACAGGGAACATGTCTACTAACTGCCGTACTGTGTTCTCTCAAGCACTTAGTAGTTCTGCACATATAAGTACTCAATAAATACCACTGATTGACTGATTTTGTCATATCCTCATGTAGGGCATAATACAACAGGCTGAATACCTTCTAACCACCTGCCTGTGAAGAAATGAGTCTGACAAATACTTTTTTACTCTGATTAAACCTACTATATTGTTGTGGTGTTGACTTAGGATCCTGATATCTTTCATAGGATAGCCAAACATGCTCAATAGCTGCCAGAGCTCAAGTTGGCTGATGAACGAGATACAGATGGAAAAGCCTTTTGAAATCTCTGGGAAAAAAAATGCATAACATAATTCCCAAGATACTGTAAACATTTAATAGTGGTACATTCAGTTCTGCCATGATATGAGTCTTCACTATGTATTTTGGCTAGAACGTTACTAGGGAATTAAGGGATGTTTCTCTGACAGTGTGAGTCTATACGACCAAGAGCAACATGGCATCAAGAGTCAAAGCATGTGGCCTGTACACACGTGCCATGGAAGAATGGGAATTCTACAGAATGAGTTTTCCTTAATGCCAGTTCTGCAAGAAAATCTCTGTGTTATATTATGGAACTGGTGCATTTTTATTCTCTTGGATACTCAGAGTGGCCTAATGGAAAGAGCAAGGGCTTGGGAGTCAAAGGATGCGGGTTCTAATGCCAGCTCCGCCACATGCCCACTGTGTGACCTTGGACAAGTCACTTAACTTTGTGCCTCAGCTGCCTCATCTGTAAAATGGGGATTAAGACTGTGAGCCCCATGTGGGACAGGGACTGGGTCCAACCTGATTACCTTGTATCTACCCCGGCACTTAGAACAGTGCTTCACTATGTTTTTTTGCTGTAGACAGCGATATATGCCAAAAAATTCTATCTTTCTTAAACTAGATTAGGTCTCTGTATGTTGCCAACTTGTACTTCCCAAGCGCTTAGTACAGTGCTCTGCACACAGTAAGCGCTCAATAAATACGATTGAATGAATGAATGAATGGACATCTGGATGCCCACAACAGCCTAGATTCCCAGTTATTTGTACGTAGCAAAATTGCAGGTCTGTTAATCTGTACATCCAGTTGAATTTAATCCAGATTACTGTGTTAAGGAAAATTTACACTACAGAAGAACTAATCTGCACTACTACACTGAACGAATTATTGTTATATTTCTTAAATGCTCACTATGTGTCAGGCAGTGTACTAAGCGCTGGGATAGACACATGTCAATCAGGTCAGACAGTCCCTATCCCACCCGGGGCAGGGGGGGCGGGGGGGGGGGTGTCCCAGTCTAAGTATGAGGCAAAGCAGTTGTTGACTTCCCATTTTACAATCAATCAATCAATCAATCGTATTTATTAAGCGCTTACTATGTGCAGAGCACTGTACTAAGCGCTTGGGAAGTACAAATTGGCATCACATAGAGACAGTCCCTACCCAACAGTGGGCTCACAGTCTAAAAGGGGGAGACAGAGAACAGAACCAAACAAACCAACAAAATAAAATAAGTAGGATAGAAATGTACAAGTAAAATGAATAAATGAATAAATAAATAGAGTAATAAATATGTACAACCATATATACATATATACAGGTGCTGTGGGGAAGGGAAGGAGGTATGACGGGGGGATGGAGAGGGGGACGAGGGGGAGAGGAAAGAAGGGGCTCAGTCTGGGAAGGCCTCCTGGAGGAGGTGAACTCTCAGCAGGGCCTTGAAGGGAGGAAGAGAGCTAGCTTGGCGGATGGGCAGAGGGAGGGCATTCCAGGCCCAGGGGATGATGTGGGCTGGGGGTCGATGGCGGGACAGGCGACAGCGAGGTACAGTGAGGAGATTAGTGGTGGAGGAGCGGAGGGTGCGGGCTGGGCTGGAGAAGGAGAGAAGGGAGGTGAGGTAGGAGGGGGCGAGGTGATGGACAGCCTTGAAGCCCAGGGTGAGGAGTTTCTGCCTGATGCGCAGATTGATCGGTAGCCATTGGAGGTTTTTGAGGAGGGGAGTAATATGTCCAGAGCGTTTCTGGACAAAGATAATCCGGGCAGCAGCATGAAGTAATGGATTGAAGTGGAGAGAGACACGAGGATGGGAGATCAGAGAGAAGGCTAGTGCAGTAGTCCAGACGGGATAGGATGAGAGCTTGAATTAGCAGGGTAGCGGTTTGGATGGAGAGGAAAGGGCGGATCTTGGCAATGTTGCGGAGCTGAGACCGGCAGGTTTTGGTGACGGCTTGGATGTGAGGGGTGAATGAGAGAGCGGAGTCGAGGATGACACCAAGGTTGCGGGCTTGTGAGACGGGAAGGATGGTAGTGCCGTCAACAGAGATGGGAAAGTCAGGGAGAGGACAAGGTTTGGGAGGGAAGACAAGGAGCTCAGTCTTCGACATGTTGAGCTTTAGGTGGCGGGCGGACATCCAGATGGAGATGTCCTGAAGGCAGGAGGAGATGCGAGCCTGGAGGGAGGGGGAGAGAGCAGGGGCAGAGATGTAGATCTGGGTGTCATCAGCGTAGAGATGATAGTTGAAGCCGTGGGAGCGAATGAGGTCACCAAGGGAGTGCGTGTAGATTGAGAACAGAAGGGGACCAAGCACTGAACCTTGGGGAACCCCCACAGTAAGAGAATGGGAGGGGGAGGAGGAGCCTGCAAAAGAGACTGAGAAAGAACGGCCGGAGAGATAAGAGGAGAACCAGGAGAGGACGGAGTCTGTGAAGCCAAGGTCAGATAACGTGTTGAGGAGAAGGGGGTGGTCCACAGTGTCAAAGGCAGCTGAGAGGTCGAGGAGGATTAGGACAGAGTATGAGCCGTTGGATTTGGCAAGCAGGAGGTCATTGGTGACCTTTGAGAGTGCAGTTTCCGTGGAATGAAGGGGACGGAAGCCAGACTGGAGGGGGTCGAGGAGAGAGTTGTTGTTGAGGAATTCTAGGCAGCGCGTGTAGACAACTCGTTCAAGGAGTTTGGAAAGGAATGGTAGGAGGGATATGGGACGATAACTAGAAGGTGAGGTGGGGTCAAGAGAGGGTTTTTTTAGGATGGGAGAGACATGGGCATGTTTGAAGGAGGAGGAGGAAACTGGAGGAGGAGGAAACTGAAGGAGGAGGAGGAGAGGAGGAAACTGAGGCCCAGAGAAGTTACACCACTGGCCCAATGTCACAGAGCAGGCAAGCGGCAGAGCTGGGATTAGAACCCCAAGTCTGCACTCTCAGGAATATACTGCAGCCCATTTTGGTCCATTCTGCACCTGCCTTTCTTCTCCCTCTCTCTGCTGGCCTGTCCTCTCCTGCTTCATCTCCAGCCAGCCAGGACTGCTGTGCCCCAAGAAGGGACCGGCAGGGTGGCTCCCTCATCATCATCATCATCAATCGTATTTATTGAGCGCTTACTGTGTGCACAGCACTGTACTAAGCGCTTGGGAAGTACAAGTTGGCAACATATAGAGACAGTCCCTACCCAACAGTGGGCTCACAGTCTAGAAGGGGGAGACAGAGAACAAAACCAAACATACTAACAAAATAAAATAAATAGAATAGATATGTACAAGTAAAATAAATAAATAAATAAATAGAGTAATAAATATGTACAAACATATACATATATACAGGTGCTGTGGGGAAGGGAAGGAGGTAAGATGGGGGGGATGGAGAAGGGGACGAGGGGGAGAGGAAGGAAGGGGCTCAGTCTGGGAAGGCCTCCTGGAGGAGGTGAGCTCTCAGTAGGGCCTTGAAGGGAGGAAGAGAGCTAGCTTGGCGGGTGGGCAGAGGGAGGGCATTCCAGGCCCGGGGGATGACGTGGGCCGGGGGTCGATGGCGGGACAGGCGAGAACGAGGTACGGGGAGGAGATTAGCGGCGGAGGAGCGGAGGGTGCGGGCTGGGCAGTAGAAGGAGAGAAGGGAGGTGAGGTAGGAGGGGGCGAGGGGATGGACAGCCTTGAAGCCCAGGGTGAGGAGTTTCTGCCTGATGCGCAGATTGATTGGTAGCCACTGGAGATTTTTGAGGAGGGGAGTAACATGCCCAGAGCGTTTCTGGACAAAGACAATCCGGGCAGCAGCATGAAGTATGGATTGAAGTGGGGAGAGAAGCAGCAGATAAAGGAGGTGCCTCTGCCCATTCTGATGGAGACCCGCAATAGCCACAATTTACCTCATCCAACCTGTGGGTACCCATACAGAAAGCTGCCTGGTAAAAAAGAGCATGGCCTTGGAAGTCAGAGGACCTGGGTTCTAATCCTGCTAGATGACCTCGGGCAAACCACTTCATTTCTCTGTGCCTCAGCTTCTTCATCTTCTTCCTCCTACTTAAGCTGTGAGACCACGTAGATGGGAACTGTCGACCTCTGGTTATCTCATTTCTAGCCAGCACTTAGTGCAATGTTTGGCACATAGTAGGCACTTAAATACTATTATCATCATCATTATTATTATGGGTTCAAGCTGTGGGTAGTAAATATTAAACCAGTTCAAGTGTCTAAATAGCATAAACTTCCATGACATTTTTCCAGTAATACCATGTGGTTTGAATAGTCCACATATAACAGTGGGCCCCTTAAAGATAGTCAAGACATTTTCCTGGTTCATGACTACTACATAACTGAGCTCAGGGGAACCAAGGATATAATGACATCACATTATATAACTATGCTCAATTTTTTATAACTATGCTATCATACACGAGAAAACAAAGTGCCCCCAAACTCACATTACATGGGATTTTATAGTATTTTCACCCGTCCTTGGAATGGCAATCACAAATGGTTGGAATATTTGTCCAAACTGAGGTAACCTTCCTTCATTGTCAAACTTTGTCATTCTCAACAAGATTTAACACCTAGTGTTCAGCACTCTACTAGTTGTTTGGAGAATATATAATATAAAAAATGCAAGATGTGTTCCCTGCTCTCAAAGAGTTTACAATCTAATAATGTATTATAAATATTTAGAATGTGGCTGTCTCATCACTACTCCCCCTCCCTCCTTCCTCTTCTCTTTCACATTTCCACTGGCAACAACAGTTGTTGCTATGAAGCGGCCACATGACAAAATGATGTTATCACATTGTGCCAGGCAATAGCATGATAAAATGACATCACAGGTCACGTGGGGAGAAAGATTATATGGCTCTATGCTCACTAACTGCTCAAAGATTTCATTGTATTTGGCTGTTCTGCAGGAAAAAACAAAAGGTTGCTGACAGAAGAATGTGGCTAGTGTTTGTTGTTCATTTCTGCACATTTTAAGAACATTTAAAAACACTAACGCTACATATCTCATTCCAGTACGTAATGGATTGATTGGTTTGGTAGATTAGATCAAAGTCCTAAAGCAGGATCTGCTGAAAAAAACAAAACCCGCTGATAATGTGAGAACTGAAGAGCACAACAGAATGCAAACTTTTGCCATTTATTAAGGGCACACACAACAGATCTAGTTTGTGGCCTTCCAACCTAGTTTAAATACACCACATCACAAATGGCTGGAATATCTGTCCTAAGTGAGGTAACCTTCCTTCATTGTCAAATTTTGTCATTCTCAACAAGATTTAACACCTAGTGTTCAGCACTCTACTAGTTGTTTGGAGAATATATAATATAAAAAATGCAAGATGTGTTCCCTGTTCTCAAAGAGTTTACAATCTAATAATACATTATAAATATTTAGAATGTGGCTGTCTCATCACTACTCCCCCTCCCTCCTTCCTCTTCTCTTTCACATTTCCACTGGCAACAACAGTTGTTGCTATGAAGCGGCCACAGGATAAAATGATGTTATCACATTGTGCCAGGCAATAGCATGATAAAATGACATCACAGGTCATGTGGGGAGAAAGATTATATGGCTCTATGCTCACAAACTGCTCAAAGATTTCATTGTATTTGGCTGTTCTGCAAAAAAAAAAGGTTGCTGACAGAAGAATGTGGCTACTGTTTGTTGTTCATTTCTGTGCATTTTAAGAACATTTAAAAAAACTAACGCTACATATCTCATTCCAGTACGTAATGGATTAGATTGGTTCGGTAGATTAGATCAAAGTCCTAAAGCAGGATCTGCTGGAAAAAAAACCCACTGATAATGTGAGAACTGAAGAGCACAACAGAATGCAAACTTTTGCCATTTATTAAGGGAACACACAACAGATCTAGTTTGTGGCCTTCCAACCTAGTTTAAATACACCACATCACAAATGACTGGAAAATCTGTCCTAAGTGAGGTAATCTTCCTTCATTGTCAAACTTTGTCTTTCTCAAAAAGATTTAACACCTAGTGTTCAGAGCACTCTACTAGTTGTTTGAAGAATATATACTATAAATAAAAAATGCAAGATGTGGTCCCTGCCCTCAAAGAGTTTGTGGCCTTCCAACCTAGTTTAAATACACCACATACTTCTCTGAGCAAGGACCCGCCAATATTCACAAAAATTCAGCAGGCTCAGATTTAATTATAAACAACATAACACTTTTTCTATACCTAAGATTGGAACCCGGGTCCTCTGACTCCAAGGCCTGTGCTCTTTTCACTTGGGCACGCTGCTTCCCAAACGTTTTGAACAGTGTTACGCACACGTAAGAGCTCAGTAAATACCACTGATTGATTTTCTCTGTATGAGAGGTCAAGGACAGAAGAAGAAAGAAGTGAAATTCTCTACAACAGCAGCGTGGACTAGTGGAAAGAACTCGGGCCTGTGAGCCAGAGGACCAGGGTTCTAATCCTGCCTCTGCCACTTGTCTGTGTGACCAGGGGTAAGTCTCTTCTTCTCTGTGCCTCAGTTACCTCAACTGTAAAATGGAGAATAAGACTGTGAACCCCATGTGGGACATGGACTGTGTCCAACCTGATAATCTTGTATCTACCCTCAGCACTTAGCACACTGCCTGGCACATAGTGAGTGCTTAACAAATACCATAAAAAAACAGGCAAAAAAACCCCTCACTAGCTGTAGAAATGATTCCAACTAGAATTAGACATACAGTTGAAAGAATTTTGTTCTGCTATTTGCCTTCTTCCCTCCACAAATGAACAGAAAAGTGAAGCGCCTATGGAAATCTGATCATCCAGGATTTTTCACATCCTGAAATACACACTTAGGTCAAAAACCCAACCTGAATTTAGGAACCATACGGAGTCTTTTTTAACAAAATCAAAACAGATTTCTGACCTTTCATAAAGAAACTTCCATGCTTCTTTAGTTCTAATACCGGGTTGAACGCGTAAACTTGGAAAGTGAGCACATGCTGCAGAAGTTGGGACAATGTGATTAAACCCATGCACATCCCTTTTAAGGAGTGGAAAGAAGTGCGTGCTGGAGGCTTCCAGGGAAGTGGGTGCAGATGTGACGCTACAGCATGGAGGTATTTTGTTTACAGCTACATGCATTTTCAGAATTAAAATGGTGTCGGGACAGAGATTCTCTGGCTGAAAAATTTTTAAAGATTTAAAAAAAACAACAACAGAATAAAGGCTAAACTCTATTTTCTCCTTCCTCAAACGCTTTGATAATCCCCAGGCATTAAACCTTCTCTCTACTGCTGATACCCAAGTTCTAATGACATGTCAAATGAACAGAAGTCCTTAATAAATGATAAATAATTATCACAGTTTTCTTTAAATTATGCTGTCGGCCATTACGCTAAAGACAGTATTCAGGCAATATGAAGAACAAAAATACTCCCAAATTCTGCTGAATGTAATCGGACTTCTAATGCAAAGTGAATATAGACATTTTTTAAATATGCATTCTATCTTGCCTCTCCAGTAAGTTCAGGCCAGTCCCTACCCCATCATCCTAGGGGCCTCGAGTCTGCTCTTCCTTGCACTAACCCAGCAGGAAGAACACTAGCAGCATCACAAAGCCACCTTTACAAAATATAGGAAGTTAGAAGGCTGGACCTGTGGTTGTTACTGTGGCTGCTGCTGACTGGGGGATTCTGAGCTCCAAATAACCCAAAACTCTGCTCTTCTAGTCACAGTACTCATTAAAAAAAAAAAAAATTAGTATTCATCCTTGTTATTTTTTTTTTTAAGTTATTCTTGTGTTCTTACTGTGCCTTTTACAGTCCCCCAGATCCTTCATTCTTATAGTGGGAGCTCCTTGAAGGCCAGAGACCCTAATTCTCACCTGAGTTTTTATTTCCCCAGTCCACTAAAAGCCTTATCGTCATCATCATCAATCGTATTTATGGAGCACTTGCAGAGCACTGTACTAAGCGCTTGGGAAGTACAAATTGGCAACATGTAGAGACAGTCCCTACCCACCAGTGGGCTCACAGTCTAAAAGATAATAATGGCATTTGTTAAGCGCTTACTATGTGCAGAGCACTGTTCTAAGCGCTGGGGGGAGATACAAGGTGATCAAGCTGTCCCACGTGGGGCTCACAGTCGTCATCCCCATTTTCCAGATGAGGGAACTGAGGCCCAGAGAAGTGAAGTGACTTGCCCGAGGTCACACAGCAGACATGTGGCGGAGCCGGAATTCGAACCCATGACCTCTGGCTCCAAAGCCTGGGCTCTTTCCCATTGAGCCACGCTGCTTCTCTACAAAGGAGCCTTACAAAGGCTCCTTTCACCATGCACAGCTAATTCACATCCCAACCCAAGACAACTCCTCCTCCTCAAACAGCCATACCTGATACATCCTGCTAGGGCAAAACTGCTCTGTTGTAGCTTTTTTTCCTATAAATATCTCGCCACAATCACACAAGCTATTCAGGAACTAGTGTTTGCCATCCCCACAACCTACAGCCTAAGAAACACTGAAAACAAGTGGTGAGCATATACTTATGTGTGAATGCACGGCGCTTAAAGATCCAGAAGAAAAAAGATTCGACCCTGACACTAGCCAATCCCAATCCTGACACCAACATTCTCACACCAGTCATGTGCCTGAATCTGGTTTATCCTGTGAAAAAAGGAATGATTCTAACTTCTATAAGGGGACTGAGGATGACCTTGAATTATCCCAATAAAATACTTCAATACAGGGTTAATCTCATGTAAGAATAAGCTTAATTCTACATACTTTACTTCTTCCTACATGGCTACTGTCCTGAGTTCACAGCTGCTACCGAACAAGGCAAAAAAGCCCCATATGCTCATAGATTGCATGTTGTGAGTTTGTTTGCCTCTCCTGACTGGTCATATACTAAGACCCTAACAACCTCATGACTGTTTCCCCAACCATCCAGATAAAGAAACTGCTGGCTACATTTATAAGGGCTGCAAGAGTCAGTTTGTCACCTCATCTCCCCCTTCACATCCGACAAACTACAGATCTCTCCTTGTCTAAAGCCCTCCTGAAAACTCACTTCCCCCAGGAGACCCTTCCTGATTAATTTCTTATCTCCCCATTTTACCTCCTCCAACCCACATGAGGACTTTAGCACCACCTAAGCACTTCAGTATTCATAAGTCTACAGGCCCAGTAGTGCTTGTTACATATTTTATATACTCTATTATTTCCCCCCCAAACTGTAGTTTACTTGGGTGTCTGCTTCCTCCACTAAATAGTAAATGCTCTGAGGGCAGAGATCAGGTCTACTGATTCTATGAATACTCTCTGAAGAGCCCAATACAGTGATTTGCACAGTAGGCACTCCAAATATATAACTGATTGATTACAAAGGGTAGCTTGTGCCCACTCTTGTTCAAAAAAATTTCAAGTAGATTCAGTACTAAACAGATATCCTTTCAGGTTCCCAAATACCCAACATAAAACCTAAAACCCAAAATGGAATAAATGCAACCATGCGCCTCGAGTCCAAACCTTCATTCCCTCATCTCTAACACCTACTTTCCGATTACTCTCCTCCTTGTAGGGCATCACAACCCTCTGCCGTTTGTCCCAGGCCACCACTGCTCCCCAACCCCACCTCTTACTGGAACCAGTTTCTCTCTCAAGTCATAAGAACCTAAACCTCACCTTTAACCAGCCTGGGTTAGCTTCAGGTCCTCCTATAACTCCTGAATTTATTGACCTCTCTCAAAATAAGGTCACCATCCTGGCCCCCAATCAGAATATGCCAGCTGCCCAGTCAAATATCCTGGTTTTGCTCACAATGAATGCCCCGTTGCCTGTACTATTTTTACAGAGAAAGAATGCAATCTCTGGATTCTGAATTATATTACAACTCACACTTTACCTATTCCAACTCCTCAAGATCATCTTCAGCTTGAATAAAACAAAACTGGTTTCTGGTTTATCAGCACAAAACTCATGATCTCCCTTTTACTTAATTTTAGTTCAGTCACAAGAATGTACCAGAAGTGTTTCTATTTTGCTTAGCATTTGTATTGGTGGTTAACTACTCAAGTACACAACATTATCAGCAGGATCCAACTGCTTTGCAGAGAACATTCTCTATCTTGGTTGGAAGGGAAATGCATCCCCTTACTTGTACTGAAGAGATTTTTGTGATTTTTGAAAAAATTTGCATTTGCATGTGTCCTAAATAGTCTTTTTATTACATTAGCACAAAGAAGCTGTGAAAATAAAGGTGTGAGACCTTAACAGATTGTCTCAACAAGTTTGACACTTAAAGCGCAAATGAATGTGATAATCTACATTTCCCTAACACCAATACTGAAGTGTGTAAAATTCAACAATGTACTGAAATATACTAGATTAATTTTTATGTACCTTAACTACCAGCAAAGCTGCATCTGAAAACTCAGCTCATTTTATTCAAAACATATCAGGAGTTCCCCAAAGTGTACTGACCTACAGGCGAGTTGACTATCTTTTTCCATGTTGGTGATGTATGGTTTCCCTAATCCACATCTGTCAAACTAAGAAAGGGACTGCTTACGTGGACCACACTTTAAAAAAGCTGCAAATTATGAAAATATTCTTAGAAAGCTGTTAGCCACTGAATTCAATATTAAATAGAATACAATAAAATGTAAGTGGAGACCAGGGTAATTTCTATTAATTTCTTATAGGCATATTGCCAGCTATGTGACTTTGGGCAAGTCGCTTAACTTCTCTGTGCCTCAGTTACCTCATCTGTCAAATGGGGATGAAGACTGTGAGCCCCCCGTGGGGCAACCTGATCACCTTGTAACCTCCCCAGTGCTTAGAACAGTGCTTTGCACATAGTAAGCGCTTAACAAATGCTAATTATTATTATTATTATTATTATTATTACGATCAATTCTCCCAAGACTCGAGGAGGGAGAAGTGGCAGGAGAGGGAGACAGTGACAGACCCTATTTCTAGAGTCTAACCATCCCTCTAGACTGCAAGTTCTTTTCCCCCCATCTCTAGACTGTAAGATCTTTGTGGGCAGGGAAAGTCTGTTTACCGTTGTATTGTACCCTCCCAAGCACTTAGTACAGTGCTCTGCACACAGTGAATGTGCAGAAAAGCAGCATGGTTCAGAGGAAAGAGCATGGGCTTTGGAGTCAGAGGTCATGGGTTCAACTCCCGGCTCCGCCACTTGTCAGCTGTGTGACTCTGGGCAAGTCACTTATCTTCTCTGTGCCTCAGTTACCTCATCTGTAAAATGGGGATTAAGATTGTGAGCCCCACATGGGACAACCTGATCACCTTGTATCCGCCCCAGAGCTTAGAACAGTGTTGAGCACATAGAAAGCGCTTAACAAATACCAAAATTATTATTATTATAGTAAGTGCACAATAAATACGGCTGAATGGTCAATTAATGCTTTTATATTGTACTCTCCCAAGTGTCCAATACAGTGCTGTGCACACAGTAAGCACTCAAACGACTGAATGGTTTTATGCAGTATGACCCAAACACTCCCACATCACACTTGGCCCTACTTAAGCCTCCCTCTCTTCCTTTATCTCTAACCTAGCTCATTGCTCCTTGACTCCAGGCCCCTGAAGTTACTTGTCTTGAACGGTCAGACCCATAGGGACACCACAGACACCATCTCTCCCCAAACGCCCCGCTCTCCATCTGCAATGTTTGTACATATTTTTTACTCTATTTATTTATTTATTTATTTATTTATTTATTTGTACATATCTATTCTATTTATTTTATTTTGTTAGTATGTTTGGTTTTGTTCTCTGTCTCCCCCTTCTAGACTGTGAGCCCACTGTTGGGTAGGGACTGTCTCTATATGTTGCCAATTTGTACTTCCCAAGCGCTTAGTACAGTGCTCTGCACATAGTAAGCGCTCAATAAATACGATTGATGATGATGATGATGATGATGGTAGTGTCTCCATAGCGATTTCTTGGTCAAAATACCGAATGGTTTACCACTGCCCGCTTCTGAGCGGTAAACTCAAGTCTCTGCCCTCGACTCTCTCCCGTGCCACTGCTGCCCGGCATGGGTGAGTTTTGACTTTTAGCATTTTTGACTTTTGTGCCTTCCACTCGCTAGCCACTGCCCTCGTTAGGAAAGGACTGGGCAGGCCTCTGCTTGACTCTCCCTCTTGTAGCCAAGACTGGTAGAGTACTGGAAATTCTCCAGGATTTCCCCTTTCCAGGGAGAGGGGCCTGAGGCTACTGCTACCAAATAATTCCTTATCCTGGTTGTTAGCCAGGGGACTTCAAATACAATGGCCTGATGAGAGCCCCAAAGCCTGGAGAGCAGACTGGTGGCAGCAGCAGATCTCCAGTTTGGAGTAAGGAAGTTCTCCCCCATTCCCTGCTGTGGCAGCAACCCATGACCACCAACCACCTCAAAACAGGTCACTTGCAGGCAATGCTTCAAAGTGAGATAAATGTTAACAAATTGTTTTATTTAGCCAACTGAGCATAGAAGAAATCAATGGAGTTAATTTTTATTGCAAAAGAAGAAACACTGTCAGAAAAACAATACTCAAAAATAAGCCCCATAAAATGCACAAATTCTACCCAGTTTTCTTGATAGATTCAAAACATTTTTATATTTAAGTGACAAATCACTGATCTATAAGCCAAACAAGGTATTTTTAAACGGTATTTTTATAGTATAACTATTTCCAGTGACAAACCATTTTTTCCCAGCTCTAAAAGCAAGGCATGAGCACGAATCAAACCTATTCAAATGACACTGCTTTCCTGAGAAATGCTTATCTTCCAAGGTTGCTATGATACATAAAAGATCGAGGTTTCAACGCCACAGACACTGAGCTCACAAGTCCTAGAGGTAAAACTGACGACTTAACACCTAAGTACACTTGTGTTAGGGAAAGAACAGCCAGACTAAATTAAATTGTTCTGCCTATATACTGTCATTAGATCATGAGCCCCTCAAAGGACAGGATCTGTGTCTAATTCCCACCTGCACGTATACTCATTTCCGGAGCTTAGTACACTGCTCTGCACAAAAAGAGCACTTAAATGTCATTACTACTATTATATAACTACTTCAAAGTAGCTACAGGTGTATCTCCAGTTTCGAATGACCATGATACAAAATATCCAAAGATGCATCATGTACTAATTGCTGAGGTACAGAGGACAAACAGCATGAGTCTGGGGGTCAGAGGACATGGATTCTAATCTCAGCTTCGCCACTTGTCTGCTATGTGACTTTGGGCAAGTCACAACTTCTCTGTGAATCAGTTTCCTCATCTGTACAGAGGGGATTAAGCATCTATTCTCCCTCTTACTTACACTTTGAGTCCCATGTGGGATGGGAACTGTGTCCAAACTGGTCATTTTATATCTAGCCCGGCACTGAGTACAGTGTTTGGCACATAGTGAGCACTACAAATACCACGGTTATTATTATCATAATCACTATCATTAGGAACTAAAAGTCCCACACAATTCTGCGGCCAATCATTGCAGGAAAGTCAGTTCATTCATTCGTTCATTCAGTCAGCATTATTTATCGCGCGCTTACTGTACACAGGGCACTGTACTAAGCGCTTGGGAAGTACAAATCGGCAACATATAGAGACGGTCCCTACCCAATAACTGTTAACTTGCAGGCTGGATTCTCTGCTTTGGCAGAGGCTCAGGAGAGGCGCAGCAAGATGGGGCGGGAATGGAAGGAATGGGAATCTTTTCTTTCCCACCCTAATTCTATGTGGCTTTCAACTGAGAGCAGCCTGTTCCTGAAACCTGTCCTGTCTAAATCAATCACTCAGTTACATTTATTGAGCACTTATGGTGTGCACAGCACTGCTCGAAGCACTCTGGACTGGAACTTGATCCCCACAGCCTGCAGCTCTCCCCACCTTCAAAGCCTTATAAAAAGCACATCTCCTTCAAGAGGTCTTCCCTCTTTTAGACTGTGAGCCCACTGTTGGGTAGGGACTGTATATGTTGCTAACTTGTACTTCCCAAGCGCTTAGTACAGTGCTCTGCACACAGTAAGCGCTCAATAAATACAATTGATTGATTGATTGATTGATTGATTGATTGATTCCCCAATTAAGCCATTTCCTCTTCTCCCACCCCTGTACTTGCATTTTCACCCTCTACTCCCCCCCACAACACTCATGTACATGTCCATAACATTTATTCATATTAATGTCTGTCTCCCCCCTCTAGACTAAGTTCCTTTTGGGCAGAGCAGGGACTTAGTACAGTGCTCTGCACATAGTAAGAGCTCAATAAATATGACTAATTCAGCCCACCTCCTTTCCCTGCTCCCTATTCATTAAGTGCAGTCATTGGACCCCAATTCTGCCTTTGGTGGGGCAAGGGAAGGGAAACACTGGCTTGGTCAGGAACTGTCTCACCACAGTTGCAAATGTCCCTTGCCTAAAGCAAGGCCCATGGTGACAAAGGTAACAAACAGCTTCTTAGCCGCAGGGAAGAACTTGGTGCAGAACTAACGGTGAACAGCAAGAAATATGCAAGAAATATAGCTCCCCGACCTTTGGGGTAGGAAGTGGGGCCACAACTCAGATAACTAGGGCCATTGGGACCTTAACTGGCAGCCCAAACTTGTCTCACTCCCTCTCTGCTAAAAACAGCAGAGGGGCAACACAGAATGGACTCTGTGAGTCCCTGGCACATTACAAAAAATATATACATATATTTTAAAAAGTGAGTACAGAGAAACAGGGAAAATTGAAGAAAGGTATGGCGTTTCCAAATGTACTTTCTATAAAAAAAGATTTATTTGCGAGAAAGCAGCGGAACAACAAGGAGAATGCCAAAGTTTATGTGATTTTTGCTAATCAGACTAGGCCATCTTCCACGTAGAAGAAGCTTCAGATCAGCCAATCAATGGTATTTGTTGAGCGCTTACTGTGTGCTGAGCACTGTACTACGGACAGTAGACTATAACAGTATAACAGAGTTGGTAGACACAATCCCTGCCCAGAACAAGTTTACAGTCTAGACGGGAGGACAGACATTAATATAAATAAATTACAGAAATGCACGTTAAGTGCCTTGGGGCCGAGGGAGGGTTGAATAAAGGATACAAATCCAAAATCAAGGGTGTCACAGGAATGAGTGACACCCTCTAGACTCCCCCCTCTAGACTGTGAGCTCCCTGTGAGCAGAGATGATCTTTCATTATTGCTGTACTGTAAATAATAATAATAATGATGGCATTTGTTAAGCGCTTATTATGTGCGAAACACTGTTCTAAGCACTCGGGAGGATACAAGGTGATCACGTCGTCCCACGTGGGGCTTACAGTCTTAATCCCCATTTTACAGATGAGGTAACAGCCTCAGAGAAGTTAAGTGACTTACCCAAGGTCACACAACAGACATAGTAATAATGGCATTTATTAAGCGCTTACTATGTGCAAAGCACTGTTCTAAGCGCTGGGGAGGTTACAAGGTGATCAGGTTGTCCCACGGGGGGCTCACAGTCTTAATCCCCATTTTCCAGATGAGGTAACTGAGGCACAGAGAAGTTAGGTGACTTGCCCAAAGTCACACAGCAGACATGTGGGAGAGCCGGGATTAGAACCCATGACCTCTGACTCCCAAACCCGTGCTCTTTCCACTGAGCCATGCTGCTTCCCAAGTACTTGTGAAAGTACTTTCCCAAGCACTTAGTACAGTGCTCTGCACACAGTAAGTGCTCAATAAATACACATGAATGATGTGAACTGAATGAATGAATGAATGAGTGGAAGAAGAGAAATTGAGGGGTTAGTTGGGGAAGGTCTCTTGGATGATGTGCTTTTAATAAGGTTTTTTTTTTTCTGGGGGAGCTGGGGAAGAATATGAAAGGGGAAAAAGTTCCAGGCCAGTGGCAAGATGTGGCCAAGGGGCTGACAGTCAGATAGAGGAGAGCGAGGTACAGTGAATAGGTTGGCATCAGAAGGACAAGTGTGTAGGATGTATATATGTTTGTACATATTTATTACTCTATTTATTTATTTATTTTACTTGTACATATCTATTCTATTTATTTTATTTTGTTAGTATGTTTGGTTTTGTTCTCTGTCTCCCCCTTTTAGACTGTGAGCCCACTGTTGGGTAGGGACTGCCTCTATATGTTGCCAACTTGGACTTCCCAAGCGCGTAGTACAGTGCTCTGCACACAGTAAGCGCTCAATAAATACGATTGATGATGCTGCGCTGTAGTAGGAAAGGTAAGGTCCAAATCATGATGCATAAATACACAATTAAAATAATTTTCAGTCACTACTGTATATTTAAAAAAACAGCATACAGAATCTGGCTATCAGGAATCATTACCTTTTTTTTTTTTCATTTTAAAGTCTTACACGTTGGGAAAATGTGGTCCCCTTTTCTTGACAAACACCTTCTGACCTTGAGCAAGTCACTTAACTTCTCTGAGCCTCAGTTCCCTCATCTGTAAAATGGGGATTAAGACTGTGAGCCCCACGTGAGACAACCTGATCACCTTGTATCCCCCCAGTGCTTAGAACAGTGTTTTGCACATAGTAAGCACTTAACAAATGCCCCCTTTTAGACTGTGAGCCCCCCTTTTAGACTGTGAGCCCACTGTTGGGTAGGGACTGTCTCTATATGTTGCCAATTTGTACTTCCCAAGCTCTTAGTACACTGCTCTGCACACAGTAAGCGTTCAATAAATACGATTGATTGATTGATCATTATTATTATTATTCTGACTAAAGTGATCTCTCAACTGATTTAGGATATCATTCGTATTTATGGAGCACTTACTGTGTGCATACAGAATATATTTGTATATTTGAATATGTATATTCCAGCGCTTGGAACAGTGCTTTGCACATAGTAAGCGCTTAACAAATACCATCATTATTATTATTATTATTTGCCACACAAAGCCCAGTTAGGAATCTTCTATACAGGTACTGAAAATCCATAATGTGGTACTTGGTCAGATAACCAAAAATTGCGCAAAACCCTTTTTCACAATCACTGAATTTGAAGGAATAGAGATGCCACTTTAGCAGTCATTTCACTGAAAGCTGCCAAAGTTTATTACTGCCCCCTTGCATGACTGATATGTGTACAAATAAATGTCCTTTAGTCCTTGAAAGAGTACGTGAGCAGTTAAAGGGGAGAGATTTTCCTAAGAAAATCAGAATTTATAAAAAATACTAAATTAGAAAAATATAAAAATGTATAAAATTATAAAATCTGTTTCAATTTCACTAATTGCTTTCACTAGTAACATACCACATTAAAAACGTATATCTGCAATGTTTCAAAATTCTAGTCTTGTTTGGAAATACTCAAAGGGAATAAGCTATAGCAATTATGACAAATTCAAAACTTGGCAACAATTATCCTGTAGCTGTCCAACAGCTTTTCACACTTCCAACCATTTACAGAACACTCCTTGTACACAGTGCACACGTCAAAATACCTGTGACGCTTATGAAAGCAATCTTCCAGAAAGATCAAAGAATCAAGTACGCTTTAATAAGCTACTCCAATCAAATGTTGTTTGTCATTATCCACTCATATTTATTGAGCACTTACTGCGTGCAGAGCACTGTACTAAGCACTTGGGAGAGTACAATATAGCAGAGTTTGCGGACACATTCCCTGCCCACACTGAGCTTACAGTCTAGAGGACTGCATGCCACAAGATGTCCATGAGTATTACAAACTTTTTTTAAAAAATTGATTATTGTGAATATCACTTTAAAAAGTTTTGTTCTTCAAGTGCCACAAAAATAAAGATGCAAGTATTCTTTGAAAAGAGAAAATAAAATGTGATTACTGGATATCTAAATATCCCTAAAAAGAAAATCCCAACTGCCTTGAGGGCCAATCTCAACCATCCATTTCACACTACATCCTAAATCAGATTTCTTTAGTGAAAACACAATTTCGGAAAGGCTGTTTTTTATAAAAATTTAAGCTGGGGCTTGGATATAAATATTCAATAAGAAATACAAATTTTCACATAATCCTTTGCCCTTGCCCTAAGGTCCTAGTTGATTAAAAGACTCAATATGAATTTAGGGCCAAATTAATCTTTTAAATAATATTAATTTTAGAACACTCAGCAGATCAAACTACTTTCTATCTGGCGGCATCCTTCTTCTGAAACGAAAACCTGCCAATTAAATGCACTCTCTGTAAGAACCTCAATTATGATGCTAACTCTGCATCAGAACTGCATTTAGAAATTCAATCTACGGAACACGGTCAGGGACTGACAGGGGACTGGTATCTGAACTGCTGTATAGCCATTCTCACACAAATACTGGAGAAATCTTAATGAAGTCTACGTTTGCCAGTAAAAATATTAACACCTACAGGGCTTTACCACTGTTGCAAAGGAAAAAATTAAAAACTTCCAGTAAATACTTCATTCTGCTGCACACACCATTTTTTTTTCCTTAGAATACTGTTCCGTGCCTGTCTCCCCACTCTTCAATGATCTTCATTAGCTGTTGATTCTCTTCCACATTAACCAGAAAACTCTGCATCATCGGCTTTAAAGTCCTCAATCAGTTCTCTCCTCACTCTTCTCCCACTGCAACACACAATTCTTCTCCCTCACTTCACCCCTCTAATACCAACCTACTCACTGGGCCTCATTCTCCCCTCTCTCTCGCGATCCCTTGCTCACGTCCTTCTCCTGCTGGGAAGAGCCTCCCCTTCCCATCCAAAAGATCTTCAAAGCAGTCCTTAATTTAGTCCCTAATTTAATTTTGAGAAGCAGCGTGGCCTAGGAGAAAGAGCACAGTCCTGGGAGTCAGGGGATCTGGGTTCTAATCCCAGCTCTGCCAATTGCTTGCTGTGTGACCTTGGGCAAATCACTTCGCTTCTCTGTGCCTCCGTTTCCTCAACTGTAAAATGGGGCTAAAATAACCGTTCTCCCTTCTACTTCAATTGTGAACCCCATGAAGGACAGGGACTTTGTCCAACCTAACTTGTACCTATCCCAGTGCTTAGAACAGTGTTTGAACCATGGTGAGTGGTTAACAAATACCATAAAATGCTCTACTAAAATCATACCTCCTCCTTGAAGAGTTTCCTGAGTAATTTTTCATCTTCCCGTGCTATTTTACCTGCTTACTGCATCACCTGTCCACTTGAGAATATACTCCTAAGCCCGTCAATATTCACCCCACTCCCAACTCCTACAACACTTATATACATGTCATTATACTCAGTTGTTTCTCTTACCTGAAAATTATTTTAATGTTGGACTTCCCCACTAGACTGTATGCTCCTTGAGGGCAGGGATCATGTCTACTTACTCTCTTGTACCCTCCCAAGTGCTTAATCCAATGCTCTGCACAGAATAAGCATTCAATAAATATCACTAATTGCTTTCCTTACATCAAAGAGTATTCAAAATAACTCTCTGAATTATCCATCAACATGTCAATCCAAAGTGGTGAGGTGGCAACTCTAGATTATTTATAAAATATAAAGAGTGTACCTAACAGGAGACAATTTGAAATTATTTGATTCATAAGACTGTTCAGATTTTGCAAATGTTTATGGTATTCAAGGAACATAAATCACACACAGCACAGCAAAGTCAGACGCAGTCCCTCATTTTTTAAAGCCCAAAGAATAAAACAATTTAGATCTATTTGAATAGTGAGGTCTAAGTACAAATACATGAAAATACCTTTTTCTCTATAACCTAATAATGGCAGCCATAGCAGACAACAAAATGAAGAAACAAAAGAGGAAAGGTGTTGGAAAAAGTTGCTTTGCTTATTAAAATCAAAGTTTTGACTTCGTTTTGTTTACAATTACTTTCTGGATCACAGGAACACCACAATAATGGTTTTTTTACAGTATGCAATACTACAGAGACTAATATTGTTTACTTTTCTTGAAAGGCTTTAGTGGGCAGGTCTTGAGTAAACTGCCTTTTTTTTTAAGGCATGCTTAGATTTTTAAACCACAGTTCCTTTTATTTTTTTTTTAGGGCACTCAATGGTAACTTGATGGCCAGAAAGAGAGCAAAAAAGGCCATTGAAACTTGACACAATACTGCCATTCTGTTATAGACTTGAAAGAAAACCAGTACTTCCAGCTTAAAGTTTACTGACTCTTTAAATTTGGTGAATTTTCAAATACTACATGAGGAAGAGATGGAACCAGGCACAAATTAATGAGCTAAAGATGTGGCTGCGTATTCACTGTGACCCAATTTAAGGAGGGCCTGGAAATTTTTCCATGTCTCCAAAATGTGTCTAATGTCCAGTTACAGCAAGAAATATGAGCCTTCAAGACTAGAGTTTCATTCTCTGAAGTTCCCAGAAAAATATGAAGACAGAAATGGCCAGGAGAAATTTAATGCCATTTATTACTCAAATGCCCAACACCTCTTCCTCCTTTCAAGAGATGTATTTTCTTCAGTTTTAAAACCATTTTGGGGACAACACCAATAGTAGAAGTTGACCAAATACAATCAAATGAATGTTTTTAAAAGCTATTTTTCAAAATTTTACCTGGAAGTTAACATCTTCTTTCTTAAATATCAGAGCCCGAACTTCATCAGGGTCCCCATTAAATATAGCTTGAACCAGTGGTGGCTGCAATATAAAAGAGGGAGTATAAAAATAACATCATATCCCTACATGTTATTTGCCCATTCCTAATGACACTAACTTTCAAGTTAAGGAAATAATAAGAAACTTAAATTTTCCCCTCCTGCACCAAGAACCACATAAGAATACTTTATCACATAAATCAAAAATGATTTATAAAAATTCTACTTATACATTACACAATAAATGCATAACCTTCTGAAGAATAAGGCCTGGCATAGATCAATTCAGGATAGTCATAACCAGAATAATTTTCTTCGGGGGGTAGTTTTTTTTAACTACATGTACAGAATTTATAGAAATAATATTCCTCACAATAGAAGAAAAATTCTCTAAATTAATTAATACGCAATTTAAAGAGTACTGTACTACAAGCTAATAGTTTTGAAGTAGTCAAGGGGGGGAAAACCCCCAACAACATTAAATTCCCCTGTTCACAGACTAAAGAAATACAGGACATCTGAATGACATAGTTACTGAACACGTGTGGGTGTAAATATAACTATTTCCTAATCAAAAGCACAGGCCCCTGTGATAGGCTATCATGTCCCAGCAGACCAAAAGTAGTTAACAACCACATTAAAAAAAAACTTCAGTGTTAAAATTTAATTCTGTCTCCATAATAAAATTCACAACTTAAGCACCATTACTGCAGTGTTCTGATATTCAATACACTACAAATTTTTCCTTCTATATACAGCTAACTACTAATCTTCACTTGTTACATCAGTTTCTAAAACGGTACAGACGTTACATACAGAAAACAGAAAGAACAGAAATGAAAGAAAAAGCATTTGTTGCAACTGTCGTTCCTTCATTGACCAGAGACTCGTCAAAACCAAGTTTTAAATTTCTAGGATTGTTTATCTTTTAATACTGAACATGTCATTTGTTAATAACTACTAGAATTAGAATTAAAGCTGTAAGGGTTCACTTTACCTCAGAGTGAACAAAGCTTTGAGGCTTTGATTTTTGACTCAAACTAAGATGTTTGTTAGCAAATGTTAAAAATGAGAAGCATTACTTGCTATTTGTAATTCAGGGAATATTCAATAAACTGAACATCTTACCAATATATTTCCAGAAGGTGGAGAACGTAGGGATATATTTTCCTGAGGTAACTTAGAAATAAATTCTGGAGAATCATCTTCCACCTCCTCCAAAACAACAATACACACACGACTCATTTGATCGTTTGAAACCCTATATTCCAAGCAATATATTAATAGTCACAGTGGGGAGAGCACAAGTAGGTTTTCCTCCTCTTCTGAACACAGTTGCAAACATTCTCTGTGAACACTGCAACTGGCATTTAAAAGTACACTCCAGCTCCTTCTACTGTACCTACTACAATCGGTTAGCTTTGAGACCTCCAAAATATGCAAATTCCTTTATCCTACTGGAATAAGTTTTCCTTAAACACCTTTACTAATTTCATTTTTATCCACCAAAAACATTTTAAGAGATAATCTGAATTATTTCCCCCTACAAAAAAAATGCTGCTTCATTAATAATCACTTTCGTTACAGCATAATTTTAACAGCACAGAAAAGTTATTGTTTTGGTTGACATGACATATTCTATATCGGCTGAATTGAAGAACAACTGCTCGACAGAGAGGAGGATCTCAGCTATACCTAGTCCCACAAGGTCAATCCAGTTAGCAGGAGCTGGCTTTCTTGAGAATGCAAATAATAAAATAAAATCCCACTGTTCTATGCTTCCATTTCTACTCATTCTTCATTTTTCTGTTTTACTGCTCTCAATGGATGTACTGTCCCCCCCCCACAAAATGCATCTACTGTTCGGCACAAATTCAAAACATTAGGCTCGGAGGTTGACAATTCTTTCTACGAAAAAAAAAAGGCCTGCATTAACAGTGAAGCTGCAGTACATTTACATGCGATGAGTCAGACCACAAAGGACAATCAGAAGACTCTTGCTATTAAACTAAGGCTTGTTTAATCCAGATTTCGCAAATGACAAAAAAAAAAAAACGCAGTCAGCTCCATTTCCACTACTATCTTAAGCAATGCGGAGCTTTCATTTTTCCTCCATCAAGCGGCTGCTGCGATTGCTCCGGCAAGAAACGCGCTAGACAGAAATGGTGTTAGCAAAAAATCTTTGAACACAACAAGCAGCTATGAAGGTATCACAGATCAAATTACTGTCTCAGCCTTTTCCTGAAAAAGTAGTTTATCACTTGATGGCTTCCTCGGATCTCCGTGTGAATCCAGCTTCCGTTATATAGTCCTCATTCAGGAAAAATAAATAAATAAATAAATCGGTCTGTGCATCTTCTTTACGCCAAGTTCTCTATTCGAACATCTGCTTCCGAGCCAATCCCGTTTTCTTCCACGTCTCAATACAAGTTATCCCTTTTTTGGAGAAGAAATTCTTGCTCGGCAAAATCTCTTTCTAAAAGCAACACACCCCGAAAGGGTGAAGTTGGTCAAAAATAAAAATGAACAGGCTACAAAACGGCAACCCCCAAAAGACAGTCTCTCGGCAGCCTTCGTACGGAGCAATAGTCTGAGGAGCAAAGACTGCAGACCCGCAGGATGAAATGCCTAGTAATGCTCACATGTTACACTTACCAGAGAACTGAGCTACTGCTCAGGATGTAACTTCCTCTAGCAGGAAAAAAAAAAAAAATGGCTTGGACTGCCTTCACAATGAGGATGCCTTAGCCAGTTTTGTGACTAATTCAGCTCAAACGTAAACTCTATAACTGAAAAAATGAGTGCGCTTTTAACATTTTCCACTAAAAGCCACAAGGAAATCTGGTGTACTGCCTCTGCTGACTAACACAGATTTAGGCAAATAAACAATTCCAAAACAGCTTAACTGCTTTCATATGTTACCATCTAGCACACACTTAACCCTCTGCAGTTAACTGGAACATGGATTTTTCTCCAAAAGAGTGCATGAGTGGATTTGGAAAGACAGGGGTAAAATACTAGATGGAAATATTTTTTAAAAACTCTTCTCAGAGTAAAAATGCCTTATGCTTATTTAAGATGAAAATCTTGGTGTTTACCAAACTGAATTTCTGAGAGGTAGAAATAGCCAGAACAAAGAAATGCACTCTTCAACTGGTTTCTCAATGACCTAAATTCATCATTTTGACTTGAATCTACTTAAAATAGCTGTGATAGCCTCTGTGTGTGTGTGTGTGTGTGTGTGTGTGTGTGTTTTACATAAATGTCATCATATGTCACGAAAGCTGCTGGAAATGCTCCTGTAAACCAAGTAAAGGAAGTTCTTTTTGGTCAAACAAAATGAATCAATCAATCAATCGTATTTATTGAGCGCTTACTGTGTGCAGAGCACTGTACTAAGCGCTTGGGAAGTACAAGTTGGCAACATATAGAGACAGTCCCTACCCAGAGATAAAAATCAACAGATGAAGATTTGTTGTTGATTTTTAATCTCTGATCAAATGACACTTGGTAAACGCAACAAAGAATCCCTGGAGCTTTCAGGGCCACAAAAGATTTCAGAGATAATACTTTCCCATCCAACACAGGGGGCGGAGGGAGGGAAGCCTTATGATTCAGACAGCAGTGACTAACTTTTTTAATACAGATGACCAGTACCAATTCTGTATTACCCATGGTAATGAAGCCAGGGAGAGCAAGGATAATTCAATCACAAATAATCTCAAATATTCATTTCCAGCAAGTTTCAAAACCTTTGCCCTCTAAACATTGCAAACAAAACCACGCTAACACTTTTCTGCTTAAGAGGAGCAAAACCTTATTACCCACATCTTCTCCTACCACAGCCCAGCTCATAACTTTTCACTTCTCTCTGGCTCAATTTCTCCCACACCTTGTTTTTGACTCTCCAACCTCTGACCCCTTGCTCAAGGCCTCTCTCCTGTCTGGGAATCTCCCAGCTCATAACTTTTCACTTCTCTCTGGCTCAATTTCTCCCACACCTTGTTTTTGACTCTCCAACCAATGACCCCTTGCTCAAGGCCTCTCTCCTGTCTGGGAATCTCCCCTACCACCTTTTAAATCCACCAGATCACACCTCTGTCCCACCTGCAAGGCCCTTCTGAAACCCTATGTCCTCCAGAAGGGCTACCCCATCCTGAAGCAGTGAGCAACAGTGGAATGAGCAAAGGACTTTAGTTCTCTAGTCCTGGCTCCACCAGTGCCTGTTCTGTGATCTTGGGGATGTCAATTAACTTCTCCGGGTCTCAGTTTCTGCATCTGTGAATTGGAGATAAAATATCTTCTCCCTCTTACACTATGAGCCCCATGGGGGTTTGGGGACTGTGTTCAATCTGATTACCTTAGCACAGTGCTTTACACATAATAATTAGGATAAACACTTATTAATAGTTTCTAATCTTCCCAAGTCATACTCTCCCAGCAACTACCCTCGACGTTTTTGCACCAGGTTCGCACTTGACTACTTACCACCACCCACAACACTTCTGTACATAGAGATTTACATACTCTGCTACTTATGCACTTACTCATCCACACACATTTTTGCATGCTATTTTTCCTCCTGTCTTCCCTGCTAGATTTTAAGATCCTTGAAGGCAGGGATAGTATCTTCACTTTCTATAGTGCCTGATGATCCTTTGTCACCAAACCCCATCTTGCAGCCTCCTGCAAGCCACCGAGACTGTTGGATTCTGTTTTCGGGTCTATCCACTCTCAAAATCAAATGACAGAATAATATTACCAAGAACAAGGTTCAGGAATGTAGTCACCCCACTAATACTGAAGCAAACAATCACCAAAACTACAGCTCTGCTAGGTAGAGCACACAAGGATAGTGGATGACAACAGGGCACTACCCAAGGAGCTACTATAGGGTACACTGAACAGAGGCACATGCAAACCATGAGGGCAGAATAAACAATTTAGAGACATAATAAAGCACAGCCTCAAACAACAGGACAGGCCAATCAATCCACGGTATTTACTGTGTGCACAGCAGTTTATTAAGCTCTTGGGAGAACAAAATGAAAGTAGAAGAAATAGCCTCTTCCCTCAAAGACTTTACGATCTAATGGAATAAATAGGAAAATATAAATATTTACAAATAACTCAGTAAACTGGTAACTATATTTCAGGAGTACATTTCATACTCCTTTGACTTTCAGCACCTTCTTCTGTTCACACATTTGAAGTGTCTAGAAATGGTTGGTCCTTGTAAACTAGCGGACATAATTGAATAATCAGAAAATGACCGTGCTTCACTAACTTATATTCTAAAATGTATGATCTGCTTCAAGTAGAGGTCTGACCTCTACAGCCTAACATGGTTTAAATGCAATGTGAACATTCTAGGGCTCACAAGCATTTTTTTTGGTTTTTTGATTATTGAGGACTACAGTAATCCTTTTTATTCCTTCTGTGATGTAATTGGTGTTGCAACTGCACTGAGTATTTTCCTATCCTTTGAAATTAGCTATTTACTACATAGTAACTGTCATAAGTGTTGACTCCCTCGTGGTAATGGGGGCCAATGGCCGTCACGGGGTTGGAACCACAGAGGTAAAGTCGTTAGCTTCACTCCCACACTTTTTCACCCTTCAGTTGACGATGTTGTCCCCGCCAGCAGTCATGACCATTAGCACGGCGGTGGGATCTAAGGAGTTCCTGTCATTCTCACCAGATTGCAAGGCAGAGAGGACCAGGTTGGGTTCTGCACCAAAGTCGGCTCATACCCACCCCATGTGGTGGGGAACCACTGGTGGAGGGACTGAGGTCATCATCATCATCATCAATCGTATTTACTGAGTGCTTACTATGTGCAGAGCACTGTACTAAGCGCTTGGGAAGTACAGGTCTCTGTAGGTAAGGACAGATTTTGGGAAAGGATCTTCCTGGGCCACCTCTGGCAAAGGGCACCAAAGAGACCCCCGCCAAGCGATGGGTCTAAGACCAACCGGGGCTACTTAACTGGCCCCCAGTCGTTTCTAGACATCTTTTGGGGCCAACGGGCCTGGACTGCAGCACAGTCCGGCTCAGGTGGTAGCAGCAGCAGCAGCCTGCAGCACGATGAGGACGACCTAAGCAGTGCTGGCACTGGGAGAGAGGATGAGGAGACAGAGGGAGAGAGAATTGGCGACAACCCAGCAGGGAAGGTCAATTAATTCAATGAATGACTGCAGCACACAGAGCATCCCGTTAGACGACAGAAGCAAAGGGACAGTTCCAGAAGCCTTCTGACCAATTCTCTCGCCTTCCTCCGCTCTTCTTCCTTCTCCCCACCCCTGTCCTTAACCCTCTATTTCATCCTCTCTCTCCTTTACCTTATTTCTTCTTCCTATTCCTATCACCTCTCCTAGAGCCCTAGAGCCCAAGCTCAAAATAAAAAGTTAGCACTCCTGGTAAAAATTCAGTGCAATGTTTTTCCTTCTATTTTTGTGATTATTATTAGAGAATTGCTTTATGCAAGTGCACACAATCTGCGCAGAGCACTGTATTAACCACTGAAGCACAGCAACAAATGCTCAAACTTCCAAGGAAAGTCATTTTTCTGGAGTCCACTGTGCAAATACCGATTTAAATCATGGAGGAAATAATTCGAAATATAGTTCTGCCCTCTTACTGATGTGTAAAGAAACTGGAAAAAAAAAACCCAAAACTGCTTGCGACTCAGTTTTACTTCAGGAACACTGTTATTCTAGTATCTAAGGTAATACATAGTAAAGGCATATAGCATTTTAAAAGCCAAAACGTGGAAAGTTTCAGCTAAAAATAAGTTGCTATGGTTACAAAATGTTTGCCTTCGTACGCAAGAAGTAAATGAGATGCCCATGGAATTCCCACATGTGCAGTAAATGCAGTAGTTAGGCGTGTACACTAGTATTTCACAAACGAATCAGGAATATGCACACCACTTCCGTTTCGAAGAAGTTATCATTTGGGAAACACTAACAAAAATGAATCATGTCTTTAACTGTGGAAGGGTGGAAACAAACACTGAATGAATGTAACTATTTTAAAATCCTTAGTGATGACTCACGGGAGCTTTTAGGGCATTTCCCATTTCCACAAGCCTTTTAGCAAACTGTCTTCAAATTTTAAGATAGTTCAACTGTTTGATCACAAAGAATCAGTAAAGGACATATGCTATATATCTAGTTTGGAGGATGAGCCAGGAAATACATGGGAGGGAGAAAAAAAAGTATCAGATAACCTTTTTAAGTTAGTCTACTTCAAATGAACAAAGTGGGAGGTGAAGTTGTGGATTGGCTTTTGCACATTCTGTACTCTCATCTTCTTTCATCTTTACTTTTTTATTTTGCACCAATGGAGGCATTTGTCAAAACACCTTCTTTCTCACTTCTTGGTGCAGCTGTGAGTCACAGACTAGCTAAGAGGGGTTTTTGTTGTGTAAATGGGACTCTAGAGCATTCCCAGACCTTCTTCCTCTTCTGGGTTTTGCTACCAATTCATAATGGTAGAAAATTAAACAATACCAGAGACATATGCCAAGTGTTTATTTTTGTATTCAGTGCTACTTTTGTATTCAAAATTTTACATTTTTCAAAACTGGAAAGAGAAATCTGACTACCCAAGAAGCCTATGCTAACCCTGGCTTCAATCGTAGGAGGAAACAAAGGATTTTTTGGCACAAAACTGAAAATTAAAGACAAAGTGATTTGAGGGGAAAGCTGAATTTTAACCAGTTTACAGTACTGGGAAAGTCTCGACACCCGAATACAGGCATGTTGTAGATTACAACCCTCTGTAGTATATACAACCCGGAGACATGGCTTGTTATTGTTGGATTCTGAACCGAAGGTTTTAGCCATTCCTCAGTACTGAAAATTAAGTGATATCGATGTTATTGTTTGCTACTTTTCCCAGGTTACTGCCACCCCAGTGTACATACAATTTGGGTAGAGGAGAAGCATAAGAGAGGCAGTGTGGCCTAGTGATTCCAGCACGGGCCTGGGAGTTAGAAGAACCTGGGTTCTAATCCTGACTCGGCCACCTGTCTGCTGCATGACTCTAGGCAAGTCACTTCACTTTTCTGGGACTCAGTTACCTCATCTATAAAATGGGGATTACGACTATGAGCCCCATGTGGGACAAAGACTGTGTCCAACCTGATTAGCTTATAACTACCCTAGAGCTTAATACAGTACCCGGAAATAGTAAGTGCTTAACAAGTACCATTAAAGGAAAAAAAAAAGAGAGATAAAGAGAGACCCAAGCAGATAAATTATGCCCTTAGAAGGAAACTTAATTTAGGATGGATGAGTTAACTACATCTGATTTGGCGGAATCACTGTTCAACAAGGATCTAATCAAACTTCAACAATCCAATGTATCATTGCAATTTGCCAAAACAGATGAAGAGGCTATTGTTTTTCCACTACTGGCTAAAATTATGGGATTAAGAAGTCTTGCATTAATTTTAAAGAAAGCAAATGTATTTACAGAAATGACTTCATACCCCAATGAAGAACGGCTTTCAGAAAAGTGAGCAGAGGTGTTCGGAAGGAATCAGCCTGCTACAAGGTTTTCTATGAAGTAAAGAAAAAGACTACTGGTCAACCTAAACTGGATAAATTTCTCATTACAGTCAAAACATCACTGCCACATAGAAGTAGCTTCTACTTCTGCCATCTTCTGCAAAGATCACAACTTACTTTATGCTGTGATCTTGTACTTTGCATTATTCTGACGAAGTTGAAACAATAGTTTAATGGAGCCTATTGTAACAGTACATAGCATGTTGAGGAATTTCATGTTTTGCCAGTGATTCTGTAATGAATCATAATTTATAACATGTATGCCTTTTGTTA
Organism: Tachyglossus aculeatus; assembly: GCF_015852505.1. Lineage (NCBI taxonomy): Eukaryota > Metazoa > Chordata > Mammalia > Monotremata > Tachyglossidae > Tachyglossus > Tachyglossus aculeatus. The sequence goes on along the minus strand of NC_052067.1, from coordinate 33,634,600 downwards.
AACAAAACCTACGATCCAGCCGCAGAAGACACACCCTGTTTTCAAGGAACACATCAAGGCTGTACTGTGGAGTATGTGGGCACAACTTGGGGAGGGTGATGGATTAAGGGGAATTATCAAATTATGCAGGAATGAGCCTTCCCATAATTTGACTTTCTCTTTTGAGTGTACTAAAATAGACTCTCCAAACAATTAAGTGTTTACTAAAAACTTTGTTGCGAAGTACAGAATGTAAAGAATTCATATACAAGCACTTACATCTTTTATTTCTGAATACTGGAAACTGGCAGCAGTCTGAGTTGAAACGATCAGTGATGATTTTAACGGAGGCCTAAAGATTTCAAAATGTCTTGAGTTTGCTTTGTTTTCACCATACTAAAGTTAAATTAGACACACAATGCCTTTAGAAGAAAGGCTATTTTCTGTCTGTCAAATAATAATGTGAAAATTGACTCATTCATTCAATCATATTTACTGAGTGCTTACTTTACTAAGTGCCTAGGAGAGTATAATATAACAATAAACAGACATCCCTTGCCCACTAAACGAGCTCGTTTAGTGGTAAAACTTCCTAGACTCGTGGACAGGGAACGTGTCTACCAGCTCTGTCGTACTGTATTCTTCCAAGCACTTAGTACAGTGCTCTTCACATGGTAAGCACTCAAATACGATTGATTGATGATACTAAATGCTGATACAGATCAATCAATCGTATTTATTGAGCACTTACTGTGTGCAGAGTACTGTACTAAGCGCTTGGGAAGTACAAGTTGGCAACATATAGAGACGGTCCCTACCCAACAGTGGGCTCACAGTCTAATTTTACTTGGTTACAAAGCACATTCCGCTCTGTGCAATCCGAATTGGACTTTTTTACAATAGCTTTTCCCATAAAATTGATTTTACTCTATATAATAAAACACATAAAGATGGCCAAGCAGTTAGCATTTCGAAGTATGAACCCCAAAACAAGAAAATCTCTGCCTTTCTGGTATATTCAGAAGTAGTAAAACCATACGTAGGAGCCTCTATGCCTTCTTCCACTTTCTATCTAGACTGACCATGCCTTGCTTTTTTCTGAAGGCTCCTTTCCCTCAAGAAAATCATTACCAAAAATATACATATTGAGCAATGAATAAGTCAATTTATCTCCAGGGAATGATGCAGGCATTTAACACTACCGTATTCGAGACTGAAAAAGTAGTTAAATCTACTGTTATTTTAGCTAAGAGGTCTGCTGCCCTCCTGTGATATCCTTTTTCTTGTAAGGAATCTGCCAAAAACTAAAGAAAAACCTTGCGTAGATCTGTGCTGCCATCTTCAGGCCCAGCCACTGTATTCTGAGGAAACTACGCTGATGGGAGTTGGCTACTGGGGAAGAATGTTCCTTTTAATATAATAATAATAATGATTATAATAATAATGGCATTTATTAAGCGCTTACTATGTGCAAAGCACTGTTCTAAGCGCTGGGGAGGTTACACGGTGAACAGGTTGTCCCACAGGGGCCTCACAGTCTTTATCCCCATTTTGGCATTTGTTAAGCGCTTATTATGTGCTTCCGTGAGGGAACTACGCTGATGGGAGTTGGCTACTGGGGAAGAATGTTCCTTTTAATATAATAATAATAATGATGATAATAATAACGGCATTTATTAAGCGCTTACTATGTGCAAAGCACTGTTCTAAGCGCTGGGGAGGTTACAGAGTGATCAGGTTGTCCACAGGGGCCTCACAGTCTTAATCCCCATTTTGGCATTTGTTAAGCGCTTATTAAGTGCTTCTGTGAGGAAACTACTCTGATGGAAGTTGGTTACTGGGGAAGAATGTTCCTTTTAATATAATAATAATAATGATGATAATAATAATAATGGCATTTATTAAGCGTTTACTATGTGCAAAGCACTGTTCTAAGCGCTGGGGAGGTTACAGGGTGATCAGGTTGTCCCACAGGGGCCTCACAGTCTTTATCCCCATTTTGGCATTTGTTAAGCGCTTATTATGTGCTTCCGTGAGGAAACTACGCTGATGGGAGTTGGTTACTGGGGAAGAATGTTCCTTTTAATATAATAATAATAATAAAGATTATAATAATAATGGCATTTATTAAGCGTTTACTATATGCAAAGCACTGTTCTAAGCGCTGGGGAGGTTACAGGGTGATCAGGTTGTCCCACAGGGACCTCACAGTCTTAATCCCCATTTTGGCATTTGTTAAGCCCTTCTTATGTGCTTCCGTGAGGAAACTACGCTGATGGGAGTTGGCTACTGGGGAAGAATGTTCCTTTTAATATAATAATAACAATGATGATAATAATGGCATTTATTAAGCGCTTACTATGTGCAAAGCACTGTTCTAAGCGCTGGGGAGGTTACAGGGTGATCAGGTTGTCCCTCGGGGGGGGCTCACAGTCTTTATCCCCATTTTGGCATTTGTTAAGCACTTATTATGTGCTTCCGTGAGGAAACTACGCTCATGGGAGTTGGTTACTGGGGAAGAATGTTCCTTTTAATATAATAATAATAATGATGATAATAATAATGGCATTTATTAAGCGCTTACTATTTGCAAAGCACTGTTCTAAGCGCTGGGGAGGTTACAGGGTGATCAGGTTGTCCCACAGGGGCCTCACAGTCTTTATCCCCATTTTGGCATTTGTTAAGCGCTTATTATGTGCTTCCGTGAGGAAACTACGCTGATGGGAGTTGGTTACTGGGGAAGAATGCTCCTTTTACTATAATAATAATAATAATGATAATGATAATAATAATGGCATTTATTAAGCACTTACTATGTGCAAAGCACTGCTCTAAGCGCTGGGGGGATACAAGGTGATCAGGTTGTCCCTCGGGGGGCTCACAGTCAATCCCCATTTTACAGATCAGGTAACTGAGGCACAGAGTGACTTGCCCAAAGTCACACAGCTGACAAGTGGCGGAGCTGGGATTTGAACCCATGACCACTGACTCCAATGCCCGGGCTCTTTCCACTGGGCCAAGATACCCTAAAATATCACAGACACACAAATTCTTCAAGACACAGCATACATATACCTACCAAATCCTATGACACCAAGTGGTGTTATTATTATTGTACTTGTTAAGCACTTTATGTAGCTCAGATACAAGTTTTTCCTCTCCTCCTCCCCATCCCCCCGGCCCTACCTCCTTCCCCTCCCCACAGCACCTGTATATATGTTTGTAGATATTTATTACTCTGTTTTACTTGTACATATTTACTATTCTATTAATTTTGTTAATGATGTGCATTTCGCTTTAATTCTATCTGTTCTGATGACTTGACACCTGTCCACATGTTTTGTATTGTCTGTCTCCCCCTTCTAGACTGTGAGCCCAGTTGTTGGGTAGGGACCGTCTCTATATGCTGCCGACTTATACTTCCCAAGCGCTTAGTACCGTGCTCTGCACACAGTAAGTGCTCAATAAATACAATTGAATGAATGAAAGTTGAGCAGGTTAGACACAGTCCCTGTCCCACATGGAGCTCACACTCTTAATCCCCATCTTACAGATGAGGTAACTGAGGCCCAGAGAGTTTAAGTGACTTGCCTGAGGTCACACGGCAGTCCTTTTAGACTGTGAGCCCACTGTTGGGTAGGGATTGTCTCTATATGTTGCCAATTTGTACTTCCCAAGCGCTTAGTACAGTGCTCTGCACATAGTAAGCGCTCAATAAATACGATTGATGATGATGATGATGTGGCAGAGCCGGGAGTAGAACCCATGTCTTCCTGATTTCCAGGCCCTACTCTATCGACAGCTGCTCCTTATTTGTGAACTAAAAGATGGTTTGACAAGCCAAATTAAACTGAACTTAGTGACCGCTTCATTTAGGGAAAAGATCTCTTTCTCTTCTTTTCCCTTCTCCCCGCCACTACCCCAAACAAAAGTGAGAAGCTTCCTGCAGTTGTCATGCTGTCTGACTAGGCTGGAACAAAACAATGAAACAAAGAATGCAAAGCATTAAAATAATCATGTATTGAAGAGGAGCTGGTGCTGTAACATCAAAGGGATATCTTAATGCTAATAGCCTTATTAGGGATGGCCTGCTGCGCTCTGGGCCTAACTGGACTTGAATCAACTTCTAGCTCAGGATGCTGAAAAGTGGAATTAGGAATTCCTCTCCCATTCTAGGCTACAGCACTGAAAGAACTACACTAGAAATATACCGTGGAGAGTTTAGGGAAGCTCATAAATTGTCAGGTAGAATGGAAGTCATTTCAGGTTAAAGTGCAGATAATAAATGGCTTCTCTGCTACATAACGGTATGGCAATAAGTAGTCTGAAAACTTGCAGAAATATTGGGTGAATTTGAGTCTGCACAGCTAACCATTTCACAACTATGCAAACTATTTAGAATTGTTGTGCCACAGATGACTTTGAAAGCTTGCACTGATCAATAGTATAAAGCAATGATTTAAGTGTGACCACCTAATGATTTTGGTGCAGGCACCAACAAAATAATCAAATAATAAATGTCAGTGAATTCTGTCTACTAAGTTGTAGAGAAGCAGCATTGTCTAGTGGAGAGAGCACGGGCCTGGGGTTCAGTAGGACCTGGGTTCTAATCCCAGCTCCACCATTTGTCTGCTGTGTGACTTTGGGCAAGTCACTTCACTTCTCTGCGCCTCAGTTACCTCTTCTAGAAAATGGGAATTAAGACTGTGAGCTCCTCGTGGGACAGGGCCTGTGTCCAACCCCATTTGCTTGTATTATTAGTATATGACCTAACCCAAAGTAAGTGCTTAACAAATACTCCTATAATTATGATGCAAGGATACAGATAGACAGAAACCAAGTCAGTCAATGGTATTTACTGAGCTCTTATTATATGCAGAGCACTTTTCTAAGCACTTGGGAGAGTACAATATAAAGAGTTAACAGACACTCCTGCCCACAAGCCCAGAAAGCTGTTCTTTTGGAGGCTCCAAGACAAAATGGGCACCAATATGGTATCCAAATGCAGGCAGTATGGAGAGCACAGCCATCTTTCCTTATGGCTGAGAGGCCTCATAATAACAATAATAATGATGGTATTTATTAAGCGCTTACTATGTGCAAAGCACTGTTCTAAGCGCTGGGGAGGTGACAAGGTGATCAGGTTGTCCCCCGGGGGGCTCACAGTCTGAATCCCCATTTTACAGATGAGGGAACTGAGGCACAGAGAAGTGAAGTGACTTGCCCAAAGTCACACAGCTGACAGTTGGCGGAGCCGGGATTTGAACCCATAACCTCTGACTCCAAAGCCCAGGCTCTTTCCACTGAGCCACGCTGCTTCTCTACATTCCCCTTCTAGACCACTGCCATCACTGCAGCCTACACACAACACAACACAAACAGCAGGCTGCACAAGGAAAGCCCTCAGTGAGCCTCACAGCACTGGGCTTCCTGGAGTGGTGGGGATGAGGGAGTTATTAGCTGCTTCCTGCCCAAAACCACAGACCCCAGGCCTGCTCTCTATACTTACTGGTTAACTAATTTAGATTTTTACTGTTTAGATTTATTAATTTTAATTTATTCTAGTTTCATTTGCATTTACAGGTAGTTCAAGAGGGGCAATCGAATGCACGTTGTGGGCAGAGAATGTGTGGGCTAACTGTTGTAATGTAGCTCCTTGTGGGCAAGGAATGAGTCTATTTATTGTTGTATTGTACTCTCCCAAGCACTTAGTACAGTGCTCTGAAGACAGTAAAGTGCTAAATACGAATGAATGAATGGTTATTGTACTCTCCCAAATGCTTAGAACAGTGCTCTGCACATAGTGAGCATTCAATACCATTGATTAATTCTGATGAAATCTCACCAATCACATCACTTTTGAACTCAAAAGCAGATTATATATATTTTAAACACACACACACACAGACACACACTCACTCACAAATCTAGGTGAGTTGGCTCTCACAGAAATGTCCATATGGGCATGGGCAAGGAACAATTCTCTGCTTTACATTTCTGTATGGGATCACAATGCATTGCACCCAGTGGGCACTTAATAAACACTATAACTAAAGAAGTTTTCTACTCAATTATGGAAATTCACGGGGACACAATATCTCAATTTCCCGTGTGAACACTGAAGAGCACTTTCACGAAATCCTCCCATCACTCAGGAGGAATTTAATGCTTAGATTGTTTTTAGAATCACATTTATGGCAGATGACCTCAAATAAAAACACCTTATTTTCTAAGTTTGCTATTAATCAGGATGAAAATTACTTTCAAGTATAAAGCATTACATTCTTTTATAGTTTCACACATTAAATTGAAATATTTAGTATAGCATACAACTTACTTAGAATAAAGTTATATTACTCTATTTTACAACAGGACGTTCTGGAGAAAGTATATCCATGGCGTCGCTATGAATCGGAAACAACTCGACCGCCTTTAACAATAAAAATAATAATGAATGTGAAACTAAGAGGTCTGAAATCAAATATGTAGTTTTAACCGGGAGCTGAAATCAATGGTACTTACTGAACATCTACCACGTGCAGAGCACTGTACTAAGCACTTTGAAATCTCACTTTATACATATTTACCTTCCAACAGCACTCCTGAGACTATTCTAACATTAACATCCTAACCCACACTATATTCTGCGAATAGTTTCATTCATTTCAGGGTGGGGCAATAGCAGTGTTAGGGATAACGGGGCTGCTGACATCAATTTTCTTGCTCCCCAGAGCTCCCTCAACCATTACTAAGATGGTTTACACAGCTCCCTGCCTGGGGTCTTAATCTCAGGGTCCTAATAACTGCAAACAACACAGCATGTCTTCTCTTTGTGACTGTAAGCTTGAGAGCAGAGACCATGACTTTTACCTCCAATGTTCTACACACAGTAAGTACTCAATGAATACTAATGGCGGATGGAGAAGAGATTTACTTCTGCTTGCTTTTCTGGAGGTAAAACCGAGTAAGATATTTGCCACAGTAGTAAGTCATGTTGTGTATCATTTATTCAAAATGGGTTTGTCCAAAATCAGTTCTCATTTGCTTCTTGTGCGAAGCAGTGTGGCCTAGTGGAAAGAGCAAGGATCTGGAGTGGTTCTAATGCTAGCACAGCCACAAACCTGCAGCGTGACCTTGGGAAAGTCTCTTAGCTTCTCTATGCCCCAGTTCCCTTATCTACAAAATGGAGATTCAACACCTGTTCTCTCTCCTGCTAGACTGTGAGCCCCTTGTGGGACCTGATTATCTTCTATATACTCCAGCCTTAGTTAAGACCTTGGCACAGAGTAAGCACTTAAATACCACAATTATTATAATTAGGCAACTCACCGACTGATTTTGCAACTATGCAACGGTTCATATAATACAAACACACACACACACACACACACACACAGAGCCATATAGTAGACTTTTGCCCCTGTGATTTTATATAAAATGTCCTTGTTTATTGTTTCATTCATTCATTCATTCATTCAATCATATTTATTGGGCGCTTACTGTGTGCAGAGCACTGTACTAAGCGCTTGGAAAGTACAAGTTGGCACAGTCCCTACCCAACAGCGGGCTCACAGTCTAGAAGGGGGAGACAGACAACAAAACATATAAACAAAATAAAATAAATAGAATAGTAAATATGTACAAGTAAAATAAAGTAATAAATCTGTACAAACATATATACAGGTGCTGTGGGGAGGGGAAGGAGGTAAGGCGGGGGGGGAAGGGGAGGGGGAGAAGAATGGGGGGCTCAATCTGGGAAGGCCTCCTGGAGGAGGTGAGCTCTCAGAAGGGCTTTTAAGGGAGGAAGAGAGCTAGCTTGGCAGATGTGCGGAGGGAGGGCATTCCAGGCCATGGGGAGGACGTGAGCCGGGGAATCGACAGTGGGACAGGTGAGAACCAGGCACAGTGAGGAGGTTAGCGGCAGAGGAGTGGAGGGTGCGGGCTGGGCTGTAGAAGGAAAGAAGAGAGGAGAGGTAGGAGAGGGCGAGGTGATGGACAGCCTTGAAGCCGAGAGTGAGGAGTTTCTGCCTGATGCGTAGGTTGATTGGTAGCCATTGGAGATTTTTGAGGAGGGGAGTAACATGCCCAGAGCGTTTCTGCACAAAGATGATCTGGGCAGCAGCGTGAAGTACAGACTGAAGTGGGGAGAGACAGGAGGATGGGAGATCAGAGAGGAGGCTGAGTCAGGATAGGATGAGAGATTGAACCAGCAGCAATTCAGGACAATGTTTAAAAGTGTCTCATGTAAACTAAATCTTAACCACCAGCCATCTTTTCTTCTAAGCCCACTCCTGAACTACACTGTCAGTTTAAAATATACCCCCCTGAAAGTGATGAATTGGACATACATGTGTATCTACATATATACTATATAGTAGATACAATATACGTGTGTGTACATATATAAATATGTGTGTATAAAATATATAGGTATAGATAAAACCTGACTTCTCCCTTTTTCCCCCCCACCCCATTTTTCCCCCCACATCATCTAGCCTTTCACTTGGATGGGTGGCTAGGGAGAAAGCAAGAGAAAAATCTCCCTCTCTACTTTATAGGCCATGAGGGAAGAAGGAAGGGGAAGGGAAGAAAGGATACCACCTGGGCCCGAGTTTCAGACATTGAGACCCAAGCCCAAAACACTTCCCGATGATCAGAGTTGCTCACCCATTATCTACAGAATTAAATTAAGTCATCATCATCATCAATCGTATTTATTGAGCACTTACTGTGTGCAGAGCACTGTACTAAGCGCTTGGGAAGTACAAATTGGCAACATATAGAGACAGTCCCTACCCAACAGTGGGCTCACAGTCTAAAAGGGGGAGACAAAACCAAACACACTAACAAACTAAAATAAACAGAATAGATATGTACAAGTAAAATAAATAAATAAATAGAGTAATAAATATGTACAAACATGTCCTATGTGTCCTATGTGTGGAATACCATAATGCACGCATGGGTAGAGAACTGTATAGGTAGAGGCACAAAAAAGCCATCTGTAACAGAAAAGAAAACCTACTTAATCCAACTCAAACTGCAGGAACCTGTGCATTGGTTAAACTGCAAGTATTACAGGTCTTTTTTTTTTTTTTTTTTTAGCAGGGAGCTACCTAGCTTCGCCCCACTAGTTCCTCCCTCCTGGTGACCCTACCAGTCTTGCCTTCTTCTGCTGAAAGCAGAATAGTGAAGGCTGGGCCTAAGGATAAGGAGGCCCTTAATGGAGGGAAGAGAAAATGAGAGCCCACTGTTAGATAGGGACTGTCTCTATATGTTGCCAACCTGTACTTCCCAAGAGCTCAGTACAGTGCTCTGCACACAGTAAATGCTCAATAAATACGATTGATTTGACTGATTGAGTAGGAGGGGCTTCAGAATCATCCACTGCACAGCTCAGGCCAGGGTTTACCCTAGGTAACCTGGGGTTACCTACCAGATTCTGCCCTGGAATTTGTCACCTCCCAACATGCTCCTACAGTCAAACACTAATAATTTTAGGAAAGCAACTCGACCCAATGCTCTTCCTCTGCTCAAGTTCCTATTGAGAAGAAGGGAATAAAATATAGTTTCTAGCTATATGGCTAAAAGAGGATTGTTTAAACAATTAGCAAGATCAAAGGAGGAAAAATATTTCCCTCAAATGCTAATCTCCCTCTCCTAAGTGCCCCAATGAAACCTAACGGGTTAAAGTTTCAATTTTTTCAAAGAGGAATTCTATTAGCACAGAAAGTACCTGAAAAGGCGGGATAAATATTTTTGATGCTTTTACAATACGCCTGAAACTATTTTATATGCACACACATTAGGCCATGAACGTTGTCAGACACTGAAACCAATGCCTTTAAAAAGAAAAAGTAAATGACTACATTTAGATGCTTGTGCCCAGTTTGCTTGGACACCAGCTGGAAGGTAAGTGTATTTGAAAAAAAATAAAATAAAATCATTTCACCATGAAAATATAATTGTGCAGAGACAAAATTACGCAGTTTCAGAAAAATGAGAGAAATCACGGCTCTTTTAGTTATATTTTCACAGTTGGTGTCAAGGCAAATAGAGATCCTGAACTGTTCTTTGTTTCATAAGCATGAATTTGTGTTTCAGGCAGTGTGGTTTTTACAATTAGTTTACCTAAGGCAGTAATATTACACTAGGCCATTTGGTGGCAGTCAGCACTAGTGGAAGAAGCCGACTGTGAAATTCATTTTTGTATCAACATTTCTCATGCATACTAGGAGAAATATTTTATCATCATCATCAATCATATTTATTGAGCACTTACTATGTGCAGAGCACTGTACCAAGCACTTGGGAAGTACAAATTGCCAACATATAGAGACAGTCCCTACCCAACATCGGGCTCACAGTCTAAAAGGGGGAGGCAGAGAACGAAACCAAACATACTAACAAAATAAAATAAACAGAATAGATATCCAGTTGTACATCTGAACAAAGGGTGCTTAAGATAGAAATTCCTACTAAAATGAAGTGAGAGATCAGAAGCAATTTTAGAAGTCTGCAACGGTTTTACTCACACTGCTTTTCAAGCTTTATGGAAGGGATGCGCACTATGGAAAGGGCCTAAATCTGTCAATCACATTTTCCGTTTATTGCAAGGAAAAAAAGGAAGATTCCTGCATTTTGTCAAAACGGCCACAATAACTAATATTGCTAAGGGGACTGAAGTGCATTGCAATGAATATGGATTAAATTTTATGATTTTACACAAATCAATCGTATTTACTGAGCGCTTACTGTGTGCAGAGCACTGTACTAAGTGCTTGGGAAGTACAAGTTGGCAACATAATGAAAACTTTACCTTCAGTTGCTTAGATGAATTACTAATTAAAACTGGTTTCTTGGGGAAACAATCCCCCCCCCCCGCAAAAAAACCCACCCCCCCACACACATTTGTAAACTACATGAAATGCCCCAAAGTCATTATACGTGTTTTGAAATACAGATGCCCTTCAATTTGAATTCAATTTGGGGAAGCAGCGTGGCTCAGTGGAAAGAGCCCGGGCTTTGGCGTCAGAGGTCGTGGGTTCAAGTCCCGGCTCCGCCGCTCGTCAGCTGTGTGACCTCCGGCAAGTCACTTCACTTCCCTGGGCCTCAGTTCCCTCATCTATAAAATGGGGATGAAGACTGTGAGCCCCACATGGGACAACCTGATGACCTTGTATCTACCCCAGTGCTTAGAACAGTGCTTGGCACATAGTAAGCGCTCAACAAATGCCAACATCATTATTATTATTATTATTACTAGAAGAAGAAGACAACACTCCTTATGGGTTTCACACTAAGAATCACTTGTACTTTTGTGCTGATGACAATACAGCAGTGCCCCTTTCAGGGATGACTCAAAAACAATGGTTAAAAGGGGAAATGTATTACTGGGTAAGTCTGTCACAGGACATGCACTCAACTATTTAAGCGGCAGTGGTGATGACTTGTGCTGCCCCAACCACACTTCCTCTCCTAGTACCACTGAGCACAGCCCCACACATTGTGAGATGGCTGGAAGGCAGAATGGGCAATTCAAACCAAGAAAGGCCCTATTCAGTTTCTTTCTTGCTTTCTTCCCCACTGACAACACCGAAAGGCCCAGAAATCAGAAAGGGAAGTGAATAAGGAGGACCAGGAAAGACGGGATGATATGGACTAAATGAAGATCGTCAGAGGACATAAATTAATTCAGGAATTCAAGAGCGATTAGAAATCGAAGGGGTGTGAACATACACAAACATATACACAGGATGTGAGAGTGAGAAAAACAGCTAAAAAAAGACCCTTTGCAAGACTGATAAACTTTTCTACACCATATGCACACAAAGTGTACTTCATAATTCTTTTGCAATCATATTCAAAGAACCAGGTGCTGTTTTCAATTCAGTTAACTTATTTGTAGTAGTATGTATTACAGTAGGTTGGTGTGTCTCCCTCTGATGCTCTCTAGCTGGCCAAATCTATCCTGCATCACTTAACATTGTATTTCAACTATTATTTTTAAAAACTTGCTTGCAGTCACATTTTTCAGCTAAACATTCGGCAGCTTCTTGGGTAGCTGCCTATCCTCCTTTAACCTGACACAGCCCACCAAGGAAGTTTAATGTGGTAAGCTGGAAATTTGTCCAAAATCTTGCCACATCTTCTAGCGTCAGATCCAAGGCCCTTGAAATTTTAAATTCAATATTAGGATGGCACCATGCTCTGTCAGTCTCCAAAGATATGTTGCCATTCTTAATTTAGTTTTCTACTTCCTCTGAACAGTATGCCTCTTGACAGATATGGTTCTGAACTATGCATAGCTGTGCATAACCCATAACTAACCTTTGTCTTCTTCAGGCTTACCTCAGTAATTCTGGTATTTGTTAAGTGCTTACTGTGTGCCAGGCACTGTACTAAGCGCTGGGGTGGGTACAAGTAAATCAGGTTGGACACAGTCCCTGTCCCATATGGTCATAGTCTCAATCCCCATTTTGCAGATAAGGAAACTGAGGCATAGAGAGGTGAAGTGACTTGCCCAAGATCACACAGCAGACAAGTGGCGGAGCCGGGATTGGAACCCAGAACCTACTAACTCCCGGGCCTGTGCTCTATCCGCTATGCCATGCTGCTTCCCGTAACTGAAATAGCAGTAATTGTGATTTATTAATCACTTACTGTGGGCAGAGCACTGTACTAAGCACTGGGGAAGAATACACAAGTGGGAAGAAGACACAGACCCTGTCTCTTGAAGGACTCATAACTAATGAATATCAGGCAATTTATTTTGCAAAACTCTTATAATCGTCATGTTTCCTTCTGTTTGTACTTTCAGGCCCATCAAGTACAACAAAATAATGTTTTTTCAGAGGTTTAGCCGGGATCAGAAATGAAGTGGAGAATTTGGCTATTTAAGGCAAGCGCTGAATAAACATCTGAGTTAGAATACCCTCGGCTTCCACACACTTGCAGAACCACAGATAATAATTACCAATTATTACCACTACATTCCCCCAATATAACCGATTATCCAAGGTCTGCTTTTACTTTTAATAGGCATATGGTTACTGAATGATCTACATTTCCATGACCAACAGAAGTTACAAATTGATCATAGGCCCTTATTATGGGCCTGTGTTTTGAAAATACATTCAGTTCCGTAAAGAGGTTCACAGACTGTATTAAATCAGAGACTTATTTATTGAACCTCATCCTGTTTCTTTTAAACAATGCTGCCTTATTAAACGCTAATGCTTTTTCCAGGTCCAAGCTTGCCCTTTGTCCATTTTAACTTCTAGATTAGAGTTTTCTCCCACTTCCTGCAATTGTCCTTGCCATTCCCCAACCAGATTTAATTCTAGAATCATCTGGATGTCAGCTCAAGATCACAGAGCAAGTTTTACACCACACAATCTGTACTTGAACATATGTAACACTGAAGATAGGAACATAATATGCAAATTTCTCATACACCCAGTGTACTAGATGCTTCAAGTCCTCTTTGACCAATCAATAGTACTGATTGAGCATTTACTGTGTGCAGAGCACTGTACTAAGCATTTGGGAGAATAGAAAACAATAGAGTTGATAGACACAATCCTAGATCACAAGGAACTTACAGTTTACGGGGGGGGGGGGGGTTGTCACTTTTTGTGACAAGTGATTTGAGTTTGAGGAGTATCAAACAACTTCTCAAGAGTACAGGGAGAAGGTGTCAAAGATGAAAAAATGAACCAGTGTCCTTAAAGTTCAACAATTCTATCAGAGCTTAAATCTTTGCTCCTTCATGAAACGTTCCCCAAATTAAGGACTGAATGTGGACTAGAAATGCTGATTCCACTAAATTCTCTTACTTTTTCTAATTCTTAACATTCAATCACTTATAACACAGCCCAGGTTTGTATAATTGGCTGACACCCTTGCTGCAGCATAGAAACATAGATCTAAGTTGGACAATTACTTTTCTGCATTGATTTGTTCATTTACGTAAGGAAACGATAAGAATCACGCTCAGTCAATTCACTCCGGATAGCAAAAAGGAATCTTTGTCAAAACAAGGGAGCTATATTCTAGGTAAATCTCTTAAGAAAAATTTGCATTTTAGTAGGCACACCCACAACTGTTTCTCTACATCACGCTGCCTGGTACAGACACATATTGTTGCAAGAAAGTTCCCTGAGTCTCTAAAGCATAATGAAAGCAAAAATTATGAAGAACGGAGTGCATAGTTACCGTCTAATTCATTTTAAATGAAGAGTCATCACCGTTTTGATTACAAAAACGTTGCCTTCTTTTTTGGATCACAGTTATATTTTTCCAAAACATTTTCATATTTATGATCTTATTTTTTACCTCACGACAACTCTGTGAGGAAGGCACAGGTATTATTATTCCCATTTACAGATGAGTAAATTAAGGCACTGATAGGTTATGTGACTTGACCAAGATCACACAGAAGACCAGTCACAAAGAATTAGAACATGAGTCTCCTGACTCCCAACCATGTATTCTTTCCATTAAAGCACGTTGGCCCTCTCAAACTTCTTCATTAACCAATCAATAGTGTTTTTGCAGGCTTCCTGTGTGGAGGAAGCTGAACTAGGCTTATCCATATGGATTTAATCAAGACCCACTTGCTCTAGCTGCCACACTCCAGATTTTCCCCCCATGGTTTACAGCTGTTGAACTCTTTATGACACACCTTGATAAACTCCTTCTTCAATATTTAAGGTTTGAAATTGCACCACCTGTATGGATTCTAGAATGGTTTTCAGAGGTAGCAATTCTCCCCGATTCCCAGTTTTCTAAAATATGCCTTTTCCAGTCTCCACTACATAAAAACGATCAACAATAAGCCCCTACAATAGGCACGGCACTGTATTAGGAAGTTGAGAAATTACATAAGACATATAAGGCATGGTCTAAATGACCAAACACATTTACACTACTATTTATACACAAAAGTACCTTATTTTTACATTTTTGTTGTCCACAATTTACTTAACCGTATCTTTGTATTTGACAAATTTCAAATTGCTTTTATTTTAGAATTGAAAGAACACTGTCTGCTGAATTGTGTAATCCACGTTTTAAAAACACACAGAAATGTAACCACGGTTTTTGATCACAATTATATCTTCAGGATGGTTTCCCCCTCTCAGAATCGCACCTGGAGAGTTTCCAGTGCTCTACCACTCTCGACTACGGGAGGGAGAGTCAAGCACCAACATATCCATTCCATTCCTAGTTTAACCAATGGCTAGTAAGTGGAAGACAATCTGCTACAAGTCAAAATTCACCTACGCTGGGCATTAGCACCATGGGAGAGAGTCGAGGACAGAGACTAAGGTTTACTGTGCGGAAGGCAGCAGTGGTAAAACTTCCATATTTTTAACCAGGAAAACTCTATGGATACATTACCAGAACACCTACAGATGTAGGTGGGGTATTCTGGGAGAATATGTCCATGGCGTCACTCTGTATCGGAGATGACTTGACGGTGTAAGACAAGAGAAGGATGGATTCACAACCAAGTGCATTCACTACTTGTGAGTAGGGAATGGAGAGTTTGTTAGAGAGTAGGTACAACATCTGGATCTTTGTAGCTATTTTCCTCTAAGATCAGAGATTGATCTCAAAAGGTCCCCCAGGCCCTCATCTAAGGTAAAACGTTTTAAGTTAGTAACACAAGGAAAGTGAAATTTTTATTTCCCAAATGCAGCTTCCACTTTTCAAATTAAAAAAGCAGACTGTAATTCCGAAATCAATGTGGTGGGAGTCTTTGCCCAACCATAGCAGCTTAGAAGTGAGTTCACCACAGGAGTGACTCTGTATACAGAGAAACTATTTTTTTTTTAAGTAAGGGGCAGCAGCAAACTATAGGTAGCAGAATGTTTAAAAATCCTTTCCCTACCTAAAAGGAAAGCTGAGTAAATACAAGTTTTGCCTGGAAAGAGTTTACCCTAACAAAGGGAAGCATCTGTTTAGTTCTTAAATACTTTGATAACAAAATGCCTGTAGCTTTTGAATTTTCTTCCTTTTCCACCCAATAAGACTGTACAAAAAGAGAATGTCTATTTCCCTTGGAAAGAACTGGGTGAGTTCTCTTGTAACATGAAGTTTCCATTAAGATTTTTTGGATAGGATAGTGTTAATAGCATCAGTAGTATGTGCTTGCTATGTGTGGGTGAGTTCTCCTGTAACATGAAGACTCCATTATGTTTTTTGCATAGAATACGGTTAATAGCATCATTATGAGTAGCATGTGCTTGCTGTTTGCCAAGCACTGTGCTGAACACTGGTAGAAAAGATGATCAGATTACACAGAATTCCTCTCCCATACAATTGGGGAATTAGGGGGTGTTTTTACAATGCGACCAAAGAGATCAATGATATTTTGTCATACAAGAGTTGTGGGTCAAGGAGTTTTTCTTATTGGGACCTCTGCCCTAAGGTAAATCCTGCAATACTGGAGAAATGATTACTTGAATTTGACTAGAATCAGTAAATGCAGCCCTTTTCACTTTAATAATAGAGTATGTTCTCAATTCCATTTAGAGTTCTATGAGGGGATCATAATTTAACTAGAGTTCTTTGCTGTGGCATTTCATTTTAAAATGGTTATCATTGCAATTACTAACAATTACGGTACTTACAATAATAATAATAATAATAATAATAATAATGAAGGCATTTGTTAAGTGCTTACTATGTGCAAAGCACTGTTCTAAGCGCTGGGGGGGATACAAGGTGATCAGGTTGTCCCACGGGGGGCTCACGGTCTTAATCCCCATTTTACAGATGTGGTAACTGAGGCTCAGAGAAGTTAAGTGACTTGCCCAAGGTCACACAGCAGACATGTGACGGAGCCAGGATTCGAGCCCATGACCTCTGACTCCAAAGCCCGGGCTCTTTCCACTGAGCCATGCTGCTATGTGCCAAGCACTGTACAAAGTGTTGGAACACAGGCACAGAGAAGTTACATGCCTTGCCCAAGGATACACAGGCCCTTCCTCTTTCTAGTAGATCACACTGCCTCAATCATTATAATTATCATATACTATAATCAATAACACTTCATGAAGCATCCTTGAGATTGTGATGCTGAATTTGCTACCATTCTGAATAGGTATGGTTTGCTATGGTCACATTTCAAAGGACAAATTTAAAAAATTAAGAATACAACATAGACTGATCAATCTATCAACCGGCTAAGTATTTCTAAAAGTCAGCAGTCATTTCAGTCAATAAGTGTCCTGTTTTTCCTCACAAAGCTCAAACTCCCTAGACAGCTTTGCAAATATTCTTGTCCTAAGAACAAGAGGACTTCCTCCAACTACTGGATTCAAAGACCAGTTTTTTTGGTAATTTCATTAAACCAAATAATCCAGTAAGGTAAGCAGGTTTATGAAACAGTTTTGGCTCTAGTCTAATTTTTTTCGAGTCATGCTGGAAAATGAAAGGAGACTACATATCTTCATTAAAATATTTCCAATAGTCAAGGAAGCCCTCTGACTCAGATCATGAGAATTATCATTATCCCTGAGAAAATCATTCAGGTGCTGCTTTATGCTGATGGTTGTTCTCTGGAAACAAGTAAATAATTATACATAAATTTGCCAGCATATCAACAATCATATTTATATTGCGCTTACTGTGTGCAGAGCACTGTACTAAGCGCTTGGGAAGTACAAGTTGGCAACATACAGAGACAGTCCCTACCCAACAGTGGGCTCACAGTTACAAACTGGCAATGAGTCAAAAGATCAGAGCTGAAAGATTAATCACATCACTTTGCAGCTTTTAAACACACACATGGACAGTTGTGTAACAAAAAAGAAATAGAATCCAGAAGACCGGCATTCCCTTAGAGTGACTGACAGATGCAATGGCTCATGACATCCAGCCTCAGACCAAACTGTAGGTCTACAAGGCTATGCAGACAACAAATTCTCTGTAACTCAGTGCTACCACGTGCGTTGTTTTTTTGTTTGGGTTTTTTTTTTTTTAACTATATGACTGGCTAGAGTGTTGATGGCAGAATCAGGCAACGAAAGCTCCTTGTGGCAGGGATGTCTACCAATTGTATTTTACTCTCAAGTGCCTGGCACAGTATGCGCCCAATAAATACCATCAATTATCTGACTGACACGGAGACTATGAGTTTGCTAGGACAAAGTGCAACATGATGTCAGAACACAGTTGTGCAGCTACACATGGCAGACAAGGTGAGTACTACAAGTTTTCTAACTCCTTCACGTGGGATTCAGCAATAACAACCGCATGATAGGAGAACTCTGTGCAACTGCAAGGGATGGCCTGACCACAAACTTTACACATGAATTCTCAAGTAGTTCAAGAGCACCACTGCCACACAGGCAGCATCTCCAAGAGGGGGGCAAGGCTGTAGCGAGTTCAGCAGCAGTACATATTTGGATGGGAAACATGCAGCCAATGGGTGATGGGATGCCTGGGAGTCAAAAGGACCTGGGTTCTAATCCCAGCTCCACAACTTATCTGCTGTGTGACCTTGGGCAAATCACTAAACTTCTCTGTGCCTCAGTTCCCTCATCTGTAAAATGGGGATTAAGACCGCAAGCCCTTTGTGGGACAGGGACTGTGTCCAACCTGATTACTTTGTACCTACCCCACTGCTTAGAACAGTGCTTGGCACGTACTAAGTACGTAACAAATACCATCATTATTATACCCAAGCAGATGCTCAGCAGTGAACTGAAGGACGGTAACTGCAAGGATGAAGTGCATACACGATTTAAAGATTCAACTAAGCACAATCTCAAGCAATGCAATGTAGCATTAGTGCCTAAGACTCAAAAGCAGAACACACACAAAAAAATACCAAAAAAAAGCAGAAAACGTATAAATTCGTTCATCCATTCATTCAATCGTATTTATTGAGCGCTTACTGTGTGCAGAGCACTGTACTACACTTGGGAAATACAAGTCAGCAACATATAGAGATGGTTCCTACACAACAACGGGCTCACAGTCTAGAAGGGGGAGACAGTCTTCCTAAAAAAAGCCCCCCTTGACCCCAAAGCTCCCTCTAGTTATCACCCCATCCCCCTCGTACCATTCCTTTCCCAACTCCTTGAGCAAGTTGTCTTCAGTTGCTATCTGAAGTTCCTCTCCTCCAATTCTCTGCTTGCCCCCTCCGATCTGGCTTCCGTCCCCTTCACTCCATAGAAACCACCCTCTCAAAAGATCACAAATGGGGGTTAATGAAGAGGATTCTTCTAATCTGTAGATCCCACTCTGATTCTGAGTTGACCTCATATGAAAGGGAATCGACATGTTGGTGGGGACCTCAGGTTCTATTAAAGACCATCTGGAGAGTGGCTATTTTGCAAATTCAAAGACCTCTAACTCCATCCAATCCTCCCTCAATTTATCAGCTGCCTTTGACACTGTTTACCATGCCCTTCATTTGGAAACATTAGCCAAACTTGGTTTCAATGACACTGTCCTCTTCTAGTTCCCCTCCCATCTCTCTGGTCGCTCATTCTCAATCTCTTTCACGGGCTCCTCCTCTGCCTCACACCCCATACTATGAGAGTCCCTCAAAATTCAGTTCTGGGTCCCCTCCTATTCTCCATTAACACCCACTCCCTTGGAGAACTCATTTGCTCCCATGGCTTTAACTACCACCTCTATGTGCATGATTCCCATATCTACATCTCCGCCCTGATCTCTCTCCCTCTCTGCAGTCTCTTATATTCTCCCACCTTCAATAATAATAATAATAATAATAATAATAGCATTTATTAAGCACTTACTATGTGCAAAACACTGTTCTAAGCGCTGGGGAGGTTATAAGGTGATCAGGTTGTCCCATGGGGGCTCACACTTTTAATCCCCATTTTTACAGATGAGGGAAGAGAGGTTCACTGCCCAGAGAAGTGAAGTGACTTGCCCAAAGTCACACATATGACAATTGGCAGAGCCAGGATTCGAACCCACGACCTCTGACTCCAAAGCCTGGGCTTTTTCCACTGAGCCACGCTTCAAGACATCTATACTTGGATATCCTGACGTCACCTCAAATTTAGCATGTCCAAAACCAACTTCCTTATCTTCCCACCCAAACCCTGTCCTCCCCTGATTTTCCCATCAATGTAGACAGCACCACCATCCGTTATGTTTCAGAAGCCCACAATCTTGGCTTTATCCTCAACTCATCTCTCTCATTCCACCCACACATATTCAATCTGTCACTAAATACAGTCTAACCTCCACAACACCACTAAAATCTGCCCTTTCCTCTCCATCCAAACTGCTACCTCGTTATGTAAACATTTATCCTATCTCACTTTGATTACCGTAACAAGTGCCTTGCTGACCTCCCAGCCTTCTGGCTCTCCCCACTCCAGTCAATGCTTCACTCTGCTGCCGGGATTAATTCCTACAAAAACGTTCAAATCCATGTTTCCCCACTCCTCAGGAACCTCCAGCGGTTGCCCACCCACCATTCGCAACAAACTCCTTACCACTGGCTTCAAAGCACTCAGTCACTTTGGCCCCTACTACCTCACCTCGCTGCTCTCCTTTGCTTTTCTAATGCCAGCCTAGTCACAGTACCTCAATCTAATCTATCTCGCCACCAAACTCCCAACCACATCCTGCCTCTGACCTGGAAAGCCCTCCTTCTTCACGTCTGACCATTAATTACTCTTCCCACCTTCAAAGCCTTATTGAAGGCCTATCTCCTCCAAGATGCCTTCCCTAAGCCCTCATTTCCTCTCCTCCCACAACCTACTGTGTTGCCCTTGCACTTGCTCCTTTTATTTTACCTCTCTCAGTCCCTCCAGCACTTATATACATATCTGTAATTTATTGAATGTCTGTCTCCCCCTCTAGACTGTAAGCTTGTCGCATGCAGGGAATGTGTTTACCAATTCTGTTATAATATACTCTCCCAAACATTTAGTATGGTGCTCTGCATACTGTAAGCGCTCAATAAATACTACTGATTGATTCATTCATTCATTCAATCACATTTACTAAGGGCTTGGAAAGTACAATTCAAAAGCAAAGAGAGACGATCCCTGCCCACAACGGGCATCATGAATTCCATCATGAGTGACAGGTGAGCCTCAAGCTTAGGAATCAAAAGGTTGCACAAAAGAAGTGATTATAGTGCCAGTGTTTTGTGTGGTCCCTCTCACTCACACTGTCTTGTCCCCACCAGTTATGTTCACTCTGGGACAGTTGGTGCATCAAAAGAGTAGCGGGGCAGATGATACATGGAAATGAGGAATAGGGTTTCTGTTTCTGAATGCAGTTTGGATCTAAGGAACACCAAGCACTTCACCTGACAACTGCAGTAATAGTGCTAGTTGAGGGTATTTACTGAGCACCTTAGTGCAATCAAGTGCTTGAAATATTACAAAGCCCAGACCTGTTCCCTTCTCACAAGGAGCTTACAATGTAATGGAGAAGACAGACATCTAAATACCAGGAACCATGATACTTTGGGAGTTGCAAATTCAAAGTTCCAAAAGAAAACATTTCAATGAGTACACAAATAATTTTTCAAACCAAAAGGATTCTACTACCTGTATATATGTATATATGTTTGTACATATTTATTACGCTATTTATTTATTTATTTTACTTGTACATATCTATTCTATTTATTTTATTTTGTTAGTATGTTTGGTTTTGTTCTCTGTCTCCCCCTTTTAGACTGTGAGCCCACTGTTGGGTAGTGACTGTCTCTATATGATGCCAATTTGTACTTCCCAAGCGCTAAGTACAGTGCTCTGCACACAGTAAGCGCTGAATAAATACGATTGATGATGATGAAATACGATTGATGATGATACTACCTTATAGGCTGGGAAATTAAACTCCTTATGGGCAGAGAATGTGTCTGCCATCAAATCTGTTATACTGTACTCTTGCAAGCACTTAGCACTTAAGCGCTCCATAAGTACCATTGATTAACTCCAGGGGGACTTTTCAAAATGATGAAATAATTTTAAAAAATTCTTCTGCACCTCTTTCAGGGAGGAAATCATCTGGGTAAAAACAGAACTCAAAACAGTGACAGTGGTAGTAATAATAATAATTGTCATACTTGTTAAGTGCTTACTGTGATGCCAAGCACAGTACTAAGCACTGGGGTAGATACAAGGTATTCAGTTGGAACACAGTGCCCCAACCAGGGTTCACAATCTAAGTATGAGGGTGAACAGGTACTGAATCTCCTTTTTACAGATGAGGAAACTGAGGCACAGAGAAGAGTCTTGCCCAGGGTTACACAGCAGGCATGTGGCAGAGCTAGTCCAGAAACAAATCTACTTACCACAGCAATTTCATCCAATCTGTCCATTATCAAACAGTAGTATCTATTGGGCACCGTATGCAAAGCTTTGAGGGAAGACGGTTGAATTAGTAGACATGATCCCTACCCATAACTCCCATAAGGAATTCTAATTGGCCTGGTTTAATTCCTATGATTGATGCTTCAAGAGTAATTTCAAAAGAATGCCATCAACTTCTGCATCCCTGAGTTACAGGTCTGCTTTTCTTGAACCTGTCAGAAAGTACCTCCATCCTGAATCTCTCTCCAAGATGTGTGTTTTCAATTAAGACGACTCCAAAGCATATCTGCTGTTTAGTGCTGAAATCACACCAAACTGAGTCATGCCATTATGGACAACCACTAATGTCTGAGGGAGCCCCAAAAGGGTATGAATTAAATTAGCTATCCTAGCCTCAGCCCTCTTGAGGAGCCTTGAAAACTAGAACCTTGTGATGGGAGTGTGATCCAGACCTAAAGGAAACAGACGGAAAAACCAGGTCTGGAAAACTGCCGTTGCCTTCTGAAATACGACTGAATGAATTACACCTTCACGGGGACTTTCGATCTGTGGTGAAATCAGTGCTGTGACTGCAGGGAGACACTTGAGTCTGTGGCAGCAATGATGGAGAAGATCCTACATAACTAGGGCTGGAGCGATGACACTATTGTAAAAGTCAGAATGGAGGCTGGACAAAAACGGAGGAAAACGTTTAAGGAGGGGGGAGGGCAGGACAGGCTCAGCCTAATGGGAGAGTCCATTCATTCATTCATTCATTTAATCAATCGTATTTACTGAGCACTTACTGTGTGCACAACACTGTACTAAGCGCTTGGGAAGTACAAGCTGGCAACATATAGAGACGGTCCCTACCCAACAGCGGGCTCACAGGAGGCAGTGATCTGACCGCTATGTAGAGAAGCAGCGTGGTTCAGTGGAAAGAGCGTGGGCTTAGGAGTCAGAGGTCACGGGTTCTAATCCCAGCTCCAGCTCTTGTCTGCTGTGTGACTCTGGGCAAGTCACTTCACTTCTCTGTGCCTCAGTTACCTCATCTGTAAAATGGGGATTAAGACTGCTAGCCCCATGTGGGACAACCTGATTAACTCATATCCCCCCCAGTGCTTAGAACAGTGCTTGGTACATAGTAAGTGCTTAACAAATACCATCATCATTATTATTATGTACAATTGTAAAAGTACAATTTTAGACTGTGAGCCCACTGTTGGGTAGGGACTGTCTCTATATGTTGCCAACTTGTACTTCCCAAGCGCTTAGTACAGTGCTCTGCACACAGTAAGTGCTCAATAAATACGATTGATTGATTGATTGATTGATTATCATTACGTAGAGTCACCAGGGAGAGCTGACATTACCACTTTACTTCTGATAAAGGGAAAGCAGACTATCCTTTGGTAGAACCTCTCTGACAATACAAATACATTAATGCTGCTATATTACTCATTTATAATTGATGAGTACACAGTTCTGGGTAAATTTGGTAACTGGATACGCAACCTTGGTTCAGGAACCAATCTCCCATTTAACACATTGTTTCTATGAAAAAATGGATTCCACTTGCATCATTTTGGCATAAGAAAGTTTTCAGGAAACAACTGAAAAGTTCAAGGCCTTTCTGTACAGTACTGTACCAGAAATTGTGATGTGCTTAAGAAGAGGTTCATTCATTTAATCACATTTATTGAGCGCTTACTGTGTGCAGAGCACTGTACTAAGCATTTGGAAAGTACAATTCGGCAAAAGATAGGGATAATCCCTACGCAACAACAGTGACTACCCTATTCGGTTGAGCATACATTCAGCTTCAGTGAAGTTTTCATTTTTTTTTAAACACCTTCCTTCGAAAAGTTACACAGTGAGGTATGATAACATCAACTCTGACAATTTCCTTCAAAAGTAGATAAGAGAACCTGTTTCAGAAAATTGGGTATCAGACTTAAAATGTTGCTGGACTTGATCAAGGCTTATAATTTGTAAACACCTCTAATCAGTTAATGGTATTTATTGAGAAGTTACTCCCTGCAGAGCACTGTACTAAGTACCTGGGAAAGTATAATACAACAGAGTTGGTAGACATGTTCCCTGCCCTCAAGGGAATTTCAGCTATTTCCCAAGTCCTGTAGTTACAAACCATCCCAAGAAATAAGGGACTAGATGAACAGGTATTTATAAAAGGCACTTGGCACTGCCATGAAAATGATTCAAGCTTTCCACTTGATTAAACAGTCTGTGGTACATATATTATTAGTTCCTTTAATTCAGAATGTCCTCCCAAACGATATCCTAGTGATCAAAAGGAGTTAAGGTACTTAGCTTAATGCCTAAAGAAATGTCCCCTAAGCTGGTAGAACCTGGTCCAGGACACTTATAATTATAACCTCAAAAACTCTTGGAGACAGAAAAGCAGGAAAAGGAAGCATCTCTGAACTTTAGAGTGGCCATACTTGGAAAAAAAACAAAAACTACTCAAAAATGCTTATGAGAAGGGTTCAGCAAACACTGGCTAGTTCCACCAGTCAAAACAAAAATATCACTCCTCAGATATTCTTTTTTCCCCATATATGCTGTTTCTGGATTATTCTGACTTGCTTGTTTTAGTTTGATGTTTTGTTTCAAAATACTTCCAATACTCAGTTTGCTAATGATACCTAGTCAGCCGTCTTGACTTTTGTCTCATACTTGATTAGGTATGCGTTTGTTGAGCTCTGCTTATTAAATTAATTATAATGATGCACAATAAAAGTTTTCCACCTGACAGCTCTGCTGTTCACCTACCATGGCACTCCCTATGCCAGAAAGTATCAGAAACAGTGAGCACATGAAGGCAGAGCCTCACTTCAGGGCTTTCAATGAACTGATGAACGACCAAAATGCTCACAGGACCTAGATATCCAGGAAAATCTACTCAAGTCTCTTGGGTGAAAATATGAATACCTATGTCCGAGGCTGGGTTACGGGATGTTTTCACAACTATTCGGAAAATTTGGTGTTGCTACGGGCCTTACCCAAGAAATGTGCAGGCTCAGGAAGGAGGCCAGTCTACAGGTTTTTTGAATAGAAGGGTGGGAGAAAAAAATAAAACAACAACAAGGTTGGAAGGTGGGCAATAAAGGTATCATCACTATTCCTGCCACAGCAAAAAATTCTTAAAGGAACTTTCAAAGCCAACTTATGCACCTGGCCAAGCTGAACACAATCTGTGCGCCTGGTGACTAATAATGCCATAAGATTTCTACTTTTATTTCCCTTTCTCACTGTCTTACTTAGCCCACCTAAATTGTACAGACAATAGTGGTCTTCCCCCTTTCATTTGTCTTTGTTTCTTCTGTAGGGATTAGAGAAAACTGCAGGAGAGGGGCCTACTGTGTCTCTCCTCTCCAGTCCATACATACTTCACTCTGCTGCTAGGATCGTTTAATCCATAAAACTGTTCAGTCCCTATCTCCCCAGTCCTCAAGAACCTTCAGTAGTTGCCCGGCCAACTCCAAAAACAGAAACTCCTTACCATCATCAGCTTTACGGCACTCAATCAGCTCTCCCCGTCATTAATTTACCTTGCCGCTCTCCTAGTACAACCCAGCCCATGCACTTGGCTCCCACACCTTACCTTGATTTTATCTAATCTCACCACCAACTCTTTGCCCACAACCTCTCCTTTCAACACCAACAGTCCACCAGTCTCTCCACCTTCAAAGCCATTCTAAAATCACATTTCCTGAGTGAGCTCTCATTTCCCCTATTGCATCTCTCTTCGGTGTAGCCTATGCACTTGGATCTGTACCCCTTATGTACTTGATAGTCACCCCACCAACAGTCCCAAAGTACTTAGGTACATACCCTTATACCCTACCATTTTCCCTGTCTAATTGATGTCAATGTCTGTCTTCCCCTCTGGACTGTAAGCTCCTAGTGATTAGGGATTATATCTGCCAACTGTATTCTCCAAAGCCTTTAGTACGGTGCTCTGCACACAGTAAGCATTCAATATCACTGCTGGATATTATAGTTATTTCATAAAAAATAAATTCAAAAGATTGGGTTCTCAATGCCTTAACTATATGATAAGCCAATTTGAAAGAGTGAAGATTTTTACAATGCTTTTCACCAATTAACATACCCCAAATCGATTTACATTTCTCTGATGACTTTAAAGGGCTTGGGATAAAATGGTTTCCCTAACCAACCCTATTAAAGGGAAAAATCTGAATACTAAGTTCAGGTCTTCTACAGAAATTTCACTTAATGGGTAAAACCTCACAAAGACTTGGAGGATAAAATAAACTAATCGACGTGAAAATACGCTGAAAAATGAAAATTCTCAAATACAAATCTTGTGCTTCTGCTGTATTCCCGAGTACTTTGTAAAACACACTGCATCCTATAGGGGCTCAATAAGTAATAATGATAATAACTGTGGTATTTGTTAAGGACTTACTATCTGCCAAGCACTGTACAAGAAAATCTGGCCATTACTGTTACCATCAGGTCAATTCCATTAATCAATTGTATTTAATGAGCACTTCCTATGTGCAGAGTACTGTACTAAGCGTTTGGGAGAGTACAATATAACAGAGTTGCTAGACACGTTTCTCGCCTACAACAAGCTTACAGTCTAGAGGACTACTTGGTACTACTACTTACTACCAGTTGTGGTATTTGTTAACTACTTACTATGTGCCAAGCACTGTACTCAGTAGATACAAGCACATCAGGTTGGACACAGTCTCTCTGTTCCACAATGGCCCTCACAGGCTTAATCCCCATTTTCCAGATGAGATCACTGAGGCACAGAGAAGTTTAGTGACTTGCCCAAGGTCACACAGCCAACAAACGGTGGGGCTGGGATTAGAACCCAGATCCTTCTGACTCCCAAGCCTTTGCTCCATCTACTAGGCCATGCTGCTTCTCTCAACTAATTCTAAAATGGAAACAGTATATGCTCAATGAGTGTCACAAGTCAACAGTAAGCAAAAATCTAAAGTACGAAAAGAAAGGAAAAAGGAGGATTTTTTTAAATGAAAAACCACTGTGCCCAAAGTCTGATGTCTGGTTTCAAATGAGGAATCTTTACCTTCCTCCTTTCCCAACTTTCAGTTACACAGCTAGATTCAGATTCTAAAAATTCCAAGATATTTTAAGGTAGAAATACTAATAGTATTTGTTAAGCACTTACTACGTGCCAGGCACTGTACAAAGCACAGGGGTAATTACAAGCTAATCAGGTTGGGCACAGTCCACGTCCCGCATGGGGCTCACAGTCTTAATCCTCACTTTACAGATAAGGGAACTGAGGCACAGAGACGCTAAGTGATTTGCCCAAGATTACAGAACATGTAAGTGGCAGAGCCAAAATTAGAAGCCGGGTCCTCTGACTTCAAAGCTCTTGCTCTATGCACTAGGCCATGCTGTTCCTCTGACATGGCCAGACAAACATTCCTGTCGCACAAAGGGCACATAGTCTAAGTGAGGGAGAACAGATATTTAATGCCCATTTGACAGATTAAAAAACTGGGGCACAGAGAAATTAAGTGATTTGCCCAGGGTCACATAGCAAGTGGAAGAGCTGCAATTAGAATCCAGGAAGAATTAATAAAAAAAAAAGACTAAATATGGCTATTAGCTGGATCATTATAACTGTACCCCTGTTTATTTTCCATCCACACAACTGCTTAAACCAAGAATACTTAACCAATAGAAGGAAAAAAGAAGGACTAAAAGACCCAAGAAAAACTACCATTCAAGACCGGGGTTTTCTTGTTCTTTCAAGCAGCAGCGTGGCTTAGTGGTAAAGAGCACAAGTTAGGGAATCAAGGGACCTGGGTTCTAATCCAAGTTCTGTCACCTGCCCACTGCGGGACCTCGGAGAAATCACTTAACTTCTCTGGGTCTCAGTCTCCTCATCTGTAAAATGGGGGTTAAATACTTGCTCTAGCTCATCCTTAGATTGTGAGCACCATGTGGGCCAGGGACTGTAACTGGTTATCTTGAATCTACCCCAGTCCTTACACTGTGTCCAACCTGATTAACTTGTGTCTACCCCAGTGCTTAAAATAGTGTTTGACACATAGTAAGGACTGACCATAATAATAACAGTAATTATAACAGTGCATGGCACGAAGAAAGCACATATACTGTGACTGTGGCTATTATTATTATAATTTTCACAGCTGCAGAGAATACAGAAGTCTCTGTGGGTGGAACACAAAGTAAGAATATCTAGTGTTTGCTTACCTTAGGGGTTAGCTTACAGAGATGGTGACCAGCTTTTCAACTACACATGAGGCCAGAATAACAGGGGCTTAATCAATCAATCGTATTTATTGAGCGCTTACTGTGTGCAGAGCACTGTACTAAGCGCTTGGGAAGTACAAGTTGGCAACATATAGAGACAGTCAGTCTAGAAGATCCAGAAGCAGCATGGCCTTGTGAAAAGCACACAGGCCTGGCAAACAGAGGACCTGGAGTCTAATCCTGACTCTGCCCATTGGTGTATTGTGTGACCTTGGGCAAGTCATTTAACTTCTCCAGGCTACAGTTGGAGGGCTACAGGGCTTTGGAGTCAGAGGTCATGGGTTCGAATCCCGGCTCTGTCACTTGTCAGCTGTGTGACTTTGGGCAAGCCACTTAACTTCTCTGTGCCTCAGTTACCTCATCTGTAAAATGGGGACTGTGAGACCCCTGTGGGACAACCTGATCATCCTGTATCCTCCCCAGCGCTTCAAACAGTGCTTTGCACATAGTAAGCGCTTCATAAATGCCATTATTATTATTATTACAGTTACCTCACCTGTAAAATGAGGATTGAGGCCGTGAGCCCTTTATGAGAGATGGACTGTGCCTCACTTGATTATCTTGAATCTACCCTAGAACAGCGCCTAGCATGCAATTAAGGACTTTACCATAAAAAAAAAAAACCTCATGGGAGGGATTTATGTTTCATGTCAGGAAGATACTTGGACAGTTGAAGGTTGTTAAAAATGAAAATGAGATGTGGGTTACATGATGTGTGGCACTCCTTCCGTCGTAAGATTTTTCCCACCTTCTGATTCTATGAAATTTGCTACATCATGGTCCTAAAGCATAATTAAATTTCAGCATCTTCCAAAACGGTATAGACTGCCCTCTAGTGTCACATGTGTGAACTGGACAAAAATCTCACGGTGGCACAGCAGGCCTTGAACACAATTTAGGAACTTCCATTTCTACAGAATAAAACAGACCTATACATTTATGTGGTTATCACTATAATACAGAAGCCTAATTACAGTAAAATCTGCGTCCTTATATGTGCATGATTTAGTGCACAGCAAAATAATCTGCACCTGCTTGAACATGATTAACCAGGTCCAAAATGTCCATTAAAAGAAATAAAAAATGCAAGAGTAAACTCCTGTAACAGTGGCAGCTCATAAATAGGCCAATCAAGCCAGCCAAATTCTTCATCTTTTTGATTATGGAATACTCATCCCGATTTTGAAAGTGATGCACAAGTAAACCATTGCACTCTCAATACAACTGCTGGAGGGGTTGGCTAGTCAGAAACCTTGGCCTCGCTCCCCAAACCCATAAGGCTTTTACTTTGCACACAGAAACACTACCTGCCACTGGGGAGGGAAGTCATTTCCTCTTTCCTCCCTGCCCTTCCCCCCTACCCCTGACTCTCGAGAAAGTTTAAGAGGGCTTCCCTCACCAGATTTATACCCGTTCAATTTGGGGCCTGTGATCTCCAGAAGACAGGTTTTGTTTTTAATGGCATCCGTAAAGCGCTTACTATGTGCCAGGCACCATGTTAAGCGCTGGGGTAGATCTAGTTTCTTCTAGACTGTGAGCCCACTGCTGGGTAGGGACCGTCTCCATATGTTGCCAACTTGTACTTCCCAAGCGCTTAGTACAGTGCTTTGCACACAGTAAGCGCCCAATAAATACAATTGATTGATTGACTGATCCAAGATAATCAGGTTGGACACGGCCCATATCCCACGTGGGACTCACAGTCCTAATACCCAATTTACAGATGAGGCACCTGCGGCACAGAAGTGAAGTGACTTCATCATCATCATCAATCGTATTTACTGAGCGCTTACTGTGTGCAGAGCACTGTACCAAGCGCTTGGGAAGTACAAGTTGGCAACATATAGAGACAGTCCCTGCCCAACAGAGGGCTCACAGTCTACAAGGGGGAGGCAGAGAACAAAACCAAACATACTAACAAAATAAAATAAACAGAACAGATATGTACAAGTAAAATAATAGAGTAATTAATATGTACAAACATATATAGACTTGCCCACGGTCACAAAGCAGACAAGTAGCGGAGTAGGTATAAGAACCCAGGTCCTCTGATTCCCAGGCTGATGCTCTGTCTTACTGGGCCACATTGCTTCCGTTGATGGATTCGGGGCTGAAAATGCAAGGCTAACCATCCCCTGTTACCAACCATTTGCCTTTCGTGGCTCCACATTCAGAAAATGGGCCAATGGTACTAAACCTCCGCCCAGGGTGAAACCCTGAGCCCCAGGAGTGTGGAGTCCATACCTTCCCATCTCTAGAGAGGCCCAACCTTGTAACCCTGGGGGCCAAGGCGGCAAACAAATCCCACTTTCTATGGGCTGCTGGAGAGAAGAGAAGCTGCAGAGGAGGAGCCTGGCTAGTAAAAACAGCACGGGCCTGGGAATCAGACCACCTACAATATAATCCTGTCCCCACCACTGGTCTGCTGTGTGAACCTGGGCAAGTCACAACTTCTCTGTGCCTCAGTTACCTCGTCTCTAAAATGGGGATTAAGACCATGAGCCCTATGAGAGACTGTGTCCAACCCCATTATCATGTACACCTACCTCAGCGCTTAGTACAGTGCACACTGGAAGCGCTGAAATACCGTGAAGGACAAAACAAAAAACCAAAACTTGATACCCGGAGCAGATGCTTCCTGTGCATAATCAATCCATCAGTGGTTACTGGGAGCACAGCACTGTCAAAAGCTTGGGAGAAGACAACATGAGAGGGTTGGCACCCCGAAGGAGCTTACAGGGTGCTTTACTGAACCCATGCAGAGACAAAGCAGCCTTCAGCAGCCATGCCTGCCAAGTCCGTGGTTCTCCCTGGCTTCGGAGGCCCTCGATGAGAGCAGAGAGGCAGCCAAACACAGCCCGAGGACCAGAGGACCAGGCCAAGTCTTTTAGTACTCAGAGGGCCTGAAATAAGCTGAAATTCCAACTGTTCCAGTTCCTTACAAGCAAAATACCATATCTAAACTAGTAATCGGACCATCAGCAGAATGAGCATGGGACCAGAATTTAGGAGACCCGGACTCTAATCCTGACTCTTGACCCTGGTTGGCTGTATGACACAGGCAAATCAGTCAACTTTCCTGGGCCTCAGTTTCCTCATTTGTAAAATGGTAATATTAACGCCTACCTCTCCCTATCCCACAGAGAGGTTGCGAGCATAAAATAAGTTTATCGATGCTTAAGTCTTTAGGAAAAATAAAACCACTGTACAATGAACAAGGCATTATTCCTATTAATTTTCAGAACTGAATCAAGACGTCAAAAATTCACCTCATCTGTCTCTATGCCCCAGTTGCAGTTCAAATGAGTTAAATCACAAGCATTCAGATCTTCTATTTTAATGCTCTTCTGGTGCAAACCTTCTCATGGTGCCTCCATCTCACCTGTCTGGCCGCTGACCCCTGGCCTGGAACGCCTTCCCTCCACAAATCCGACAATCACCCCCCTCACCCCCTTTAAAGCTTTACTGAAGACCCATCTCCTCCCAGAGGCCTTCCCAGATGCCTTCCCAGACTAAACACTACTTTTCCTCATCTCCCACTTCCTTCTGTCACCCTTGCTTGCTCCCTTTGCGCTTCACCCTCTTGCCGCCCCACAGCACTTATGCATATATCTGTAATTTTATTTATTTATATTGATGTGACTCCCCTCCTCTAGACTGTGAGCTCTTTGTGGGCAGGAAGTGTCACTATTACTGTACTGTACTTTCTCAACGCTTAGTACAGTGCTCTGCACACAGTAAGCATTCAATATGATTGAATTAGTGAATGGATCACTTGTCTACAGATGCAATTTGTCCAGCACTTCCTATGACTATAATTCAGGGCTGTCCTATTACGAGGCTGGGAAAGTTTATTTGTACAGGGAGTTCTAGAATACAGGTATGGTGTTCTTGAAGACCAATGGGTCATGGAAAAACATTTTATAGGAGCCGGTGATTTGTCGATAGGGGTTACAGGGTTAGACGGTTTGAAGATAACACTATGAGTAATACTCTGATGTGAATTATCTTGAATCGACCCCACTGCTTAGTACAGTGCCTGGCACATAGTAAGGGCTTAACAAATAC
Source organism: Tachyglossus aculeatus (assembly GCF_015852505.1). Taxonomy (NCBI): domain Eukaryota; kingdom Metazoa; phylum Chordata; class Mammalia; order Monotremata; family Tachyglossidae; genus Tachyglossus; species Tachyglossus aculeatus. The sequence goes on along the minus strand of NC_052067.1, from coordinate 33,601,934 downwards.
CACTAAAAAAACCCTTCATTATTGTAATAATAGTAATAATAATGGTATTTGTTAAGCGCTTACTATGTGCCAGGCACTGTACTAGGCACTGGGGTGGATACAAGTAAATTGGGTTGGACACAGTCCCTGTCCCATGTGGGGCTCGCAGTCTCAATCCCCATTTTACAGATGAGGTAACTGAGGCAACAGAGAAGTGAAGTAACCTGCCCAAGGTCAAACCGCAGACAAGTGGCAGAGTCTGGATTAGAACCCACGACCTTCTGACTTCCAATCCTTTGCTGTATTATGCTATGTTGTTTCCACCAAAGCAAAATGTCTGACACCCATCCCCTGGCGCTGCTATCAATTCAGTAAATACTACAACGCTGAAAAAGCACATATTTGTAATAATGGTACCTTGCGGTACCATTGAGAAGCATCGCAGAATCACAACCTGACCACTGCCGTGCACATACATAAGGCCCACTGCTTCGCACGTCAAGTCTCCTTGTGAACCGTGTTATCACAAACACACTGAAGTTAAGGAACACCCCACAATTTGCACACTACAATGCTACCGCAGAAGCGGACGTGCCTTTATACTGATTCATTTAATGATATAAGCTTCATTATTTCACTAAGGATTTAATATGCTTCCTTATATTGACGAATTTATTTTTCACTGCCACAATACAAAAGGGTCTCTATGGTCATGCGGAACAAAATAGTTCCTATTCTCTAGGGAATGGATTCCAAATTTCACCTTAAAGAAACAATTTTCGATGTTTTTCCATAATATGCATGGACAGTCCCAATCAAGATACTCCCAAAAGAGAACAGAGCCAAGCTGAGGTGGTAAGAGAGGCCACACTGCTGTTGCCACTCTGACATCAGCCCACTCCACACTTCTCATCGGCTGAAGTAGCAGCTATGAGCAGGTAGCAAAATCCCTCCCCGACTGCTATATGGCAAAGCCTAGTCGCCAGTGTTGGCCAGTACATTCCTCACAGGCAGCTCAAAGCCAACCCAAACCCACTAGGGAGTAGAGCAGAATGGTGGAGGAAGACTCTTCATCCCACACAGCTCACTCCTTCATGGAAGCAAAATATAAAACTGGAAACATCTCTCACCTCCGAGTGTGCCAAAAGGGCCTTGTTGGCATAACGTTTTCTTGGACACGACCTTTATAACAACAGTAAGCCGTACAGGACTGTTCAAATGTGAACAAATGGAGCAGGTTGTTGGGGAAAAAAAAAAAACCGTCCCCCCCAAATCCTGGAAATCTAGGACCTGAATGATTAGCTCAATCTTCAGGTTCCTCTCATCTTCAGGATAAGCACTAGCTGGCAGGAACTGTAAAGGCCACTAGGAACTAGACTAAGACGACCGACATTTCTCAAAAGCAACATGAAATAGGAGGCCAGCTAACAAACTGCAAAATAATGCCTGAAAGATGGACAAGATCATCAGTTACTACTCTTCCACGGGACTCCATAGTAGTTCTTTGATGTATTGTTTGAGGCAAACAGTTAGAGATTGTAGACAATATTTAAACAAAGCCCTACAATATCATTACGCATAATTTGGTTATCAGAGAAATTCTGTTACCACTATAACTTTTAGTCATTGTTACCCTTATCTCCATTTTCAAATGCATTTAATATTTACATTCTGATGAAAGGAGAAAAATAATAGAAAACTGGGCAGTTGCACAATGGTCCAAAATATGATGGCAAATTGAGCAGTCTGAAGAGAGAAGCAGCGTGGCATAGTAAACACAGCCCGAGCCTGGGAGTCAAAAGGACCTGGGTTCTAATCCCCACTCCACCACTTGTCTGCTGTGTGACCCTAGGCAAGTCACTTCGCTTCTCTGTGCCTCTGTTACCTCCCCCATAAAATGGGGATGATGGCTGTGAGAGCCCTAGATGGGACGTGGACTGAGTCTATCTTGTATTATCTTGTATCTGCCCCTGCGTTTAGTACAGTGCCTGGCACATATCCGCTCCTAAATACCATTTTAAAAAATCAAGAGTTTGCTCAAGAGAAGCATGTTTTCTGCTCCAACTCATTTATCTAGGCATAATTAGAAGATTCAAGGCCATACATGGATCTGACATTTTTTAAAAAAATACAAAGCGTGCATACCAAAGCAGCAGGCAGCTTTTCTCAAAGTGCCATGCCCTGATGATGTCAATACCGGCTGGCATCCACTAGCTACAGAACACTATGGGATCCCACCTATCGGAAGCACCAAATGGCCAGTTTTCCCTATTCCGAGCCTTAAAAAACGGGAGGGTCGATGGTCAGCACGGCAAAGGTGGTGGGTTTGTTCACCTTTTTGTTTTTCCCCCCAGAGCTTCGAAAAACGCGGAACAAGTCTTGCTAGGGTCGCTGAAGCGCTTGCCGTTTAAAAACCATTTGGGCCTATCGCCCCAGAAAAATGGGCACGCCTTGCTTTCGGTGGTTCAATACAAGTCGTCACGAAATGTCATCGAGGGGGCAGAAAACTTGAATGGAAAGGCCCACGGAGGCCGGTGCAATCCCCTTTTCTTAGTGTGACTGTGGCAGGGGCTGGTCGGTGTGTTTTACAGTGCCTGGGACGGGCAATAAACCTGGTACCCGCCGGGTGCCCTTCGGGCCTGCGAGGAGCTCGGTGGGCGAGGCCGTGCTGAAGCGGAAAGGGCGTGTTGTAGGGGAAGCGGGGGCCAGCGAGGCTCAGTGGAAAGAGCCCGGGCTTTGGAGTCAGAGGTCATGGGTTCAAATCCCGGCTCCGCCACTTAGCTGCGTGACTGTGGGTAAGTCTCTGGGCCTCAGTTCCCTCATCTGGAAAATGGGGATTAAGAGACTGTGAGCCCCCCCGTGGGACAACCTGATCACCTTGTAACCTCCCCAGCGCTTAGAACAGTGCTTTGCACATAGTAAGCGCTTAACAAATGCCATCATTATTATTATTATTATTATTATTTCCTCCCCAGTCCTTGCAGTGGAGGCCAGTAGGGCGTGGGGGCGGCGGCCTGGGCGCCCCCTGCCCACCCCCTGTCGGGAGGAGCCCAAGACGGGGGCCGACAGGGCAGCGGGGAGGGGTCCACAGGCCGAGCCGCCCGGGAATGGGGAGACGGTGGACGGGCCCGGGGGGTGATCGTGGGCTGGTCTGGGGGGTGAAGGGTGGTGGGTAAATGGGGGGAGGTGAAGGTGAGTGAGTCCGGGGGGTGAAGGTGGGTGAGTCCGGGGGATGAAGGTGGGTCGGTCCTGAGGATGAAGGTGGGTGGGTGGGTGGGTCGGTCCGGGGGTTGACGATGGACGGATCTGGGCGGATCTGTGGGGTGACGGTGGACGGGTGCAGGGGGTGATGGTGGGTGACTATGGGGGCTGACGGTGGATGGGTGCAGGGGGTGACGGTGGGCGGATCTGGGGGGTGAAGGTGGACGGGTGCGGGGGGTGACTATGAGGGATGAAGGTGGGTGAATCGGGGGGGGGGGGGGGGGGGGGGGACTGTACACAGGTCCGGGGGGTGATGGTGAGTGAGTCCGGGGGGTGACGGTGGACAAACCTGGGGGGTGATGACTACGGGGGGTGAAGGTGGGTGAGTCTGGGGGCTGACGGTGGGCGGGTGTGGGGTGTGACGGTGGGTGGGTCCAGGGAGTGACGGTGGACGGGTGCGGGGGTGATGGTGGGTGACTCTGGGGGGGGGTGACGGTGGGTGGGTCGGGGGGTGAAGGTGGGTGAATCGGGGGGGGGGGGGGTGACGGTGGGTGACTACGAGGAATAAAGGTGGGTGGGTGAATCTGTGGGGGTGACGGTAGGTGGGCCCAGGGAGTGACGGTGGACTGGTGCGGGGGTGATGGCGGTTGAGTCCACTGTTGGGTAGGGACTGCCTCTACATGTTGCCAACTTCTCCTTCCCAAGCGCTTAGTCCAGTGCTCTGCACACAGTAAGCGCACAATAAATACAATTGATTGACTGATTGACTACGGGGGGTGAAGGAGGGTGAGACTGGGGGGGGCGGTGACTACGAGGGATGAAGGTGGGTGATCGTGGACTGTAGACTGTGAGAGAAGGACCGTCTCTATGTGTCACCAGCTTATCCTTCCCAAGCGCTTAGTCCAGTGCTCTGCACATAGTAAGCGCTCAATAAATACGACTGATTGACTGATTGACTACGGGGGGTGAAGGTGGGTGATCGTGGACTGCAGACTGAGAGGGACCGTCGCTATGTGTCGCCAGCTTATCCTTCCCAAGCGCTTAGTCCAGTGCTCTGCTGCGCACAGTAAGCGCTCAGTAAATACGACTGAATGGATGACTGAGTAAGCGTTCAATAAATACGAATGAATGGATGACTGACTGAGCGATGCGGGGGATGAGGTGAGCGACCCCAGGACGGCCGGCCGGGCCCATCGACCCCCGGCCCACGTCCTCCCCCGGGCCTGGAATGCCCTCCCTCTGCCCATCCGCCGAGCTCGCTCTCTTCCTCCCTTCAAGGCCCTGCTGAGAGCTCACCTCCTCCAGGAGGCCTTCCCTGACTGAGCCCCTTCCTTCCTCTCCCCCTCGTCCCCCTCTCCATCCCCCCATCTTACCTCCTTCCCTTCCCCACAGCACCTGTATATATGTTTGTACATATTTATTACTCTATTTATTTGTTTATTTATTTTACTTGTACATATCTATCCTATTTATTTTATTTTGTTAGTACGTTTGGTCTTGTTCTCTGTCTCCCCCTTTTAGACCGTGAGCCCGCTGTTGGGTAGGGACTGTCTCTAGATGTTGCCAATTTGTCCTTCCCAAGCGCTTAGTCCAGTGCTCTGCACATAGTAAGCGCTCAATAAATACGATTGATGATGATGATGATTTACTACTCTATTTATTTATTTATTTTATTTGTACATATCTATTCTATTTATTTTATTAGTATGTTTGGTCTTGTTCTCTGTCTCCCCCTTTTAGACCGTGAGCCCACTGGTGGGTAGGGACTGTCTCTAGATGTTGCCAATTTGTCCTTCCCAAGCGCTTAGTCCAGTGCTCTGCACACAGTAAGCGCTCAACAAATACGATTGATGATGATGATGACTTATTACTCTATTTATTTATTTATTTTACTTGTACATATCCATCCTATTTATTTTATTTTGTTAGTACATTTGGTCTTGTTCTCTGTCTCCCCCTTTTAGACCGTGAGCCCACTGCTGGGTAGGGAATGTCTCTCTATGTTGCCAATTTGTCCTTCCCAAGCGCTCAGTACAGTGCTCTGCACACAGTAAGCGCTCAATCAATACGACTGATGATGATTTATTACTCTATTTATTTATTTTATTTGTACATATCCATCGTATTTATTTTATTAATATGTTTGGTCTTGTTCTCCGTCTCCCCCTTTTAGACCGTGGGCCCACTGTTGGGTAGGGACTGTCTCTAGGTGTTGCCAATTTGGACTTCCCAAGCGCTCAGTACAGTGCTCTGCACATAGTAAGCGCTCAATAAATACGATTGATGATGATTTATTACTCTATTTATTTATTTTATTTGTACATATCCATCCTATTTATTTTATTTTGTTAGTACGTTTGGTCTCGTTCTCTGTCTCCCCCTTTTAGACCGTGAGCCCACTGTTGGGTAGGGACCGTCCCTAGATGTTGCCAATCTGTCCTTCCCAAGCGCTTAGTCCAGTGCTCTGCACACAGTAAGCGCTCAATCAATACGATTGATGATGATTTATTACTCTACTTATTTATTTTATTTGTACATATCCACCCTATTTATTTTGTCAGTACGTTTGGTCTCGTTCTCCGTCTCCCCCTTTTAGACCGTGAGCCCACTGTTGGGTAGGGACCGTCTCTAGATGTTGCCAATCTGTCCTTCCCAAGCGCTCAGTCCAGTGCTCTGCACACAGTAAGCGCTCAATCAATACGATTGATGATGATTTATTACTCTATTTATTTTATTTGTACATATCCATCCTATTTATTTTATTTTGTTAGTACGTTTGGTCTTGTTCTCTGTCTCCCCCTTTTAGACCGTGAGCCCACTGTTGGGTAGGGACTGTCTCTCTATGTTGCCAATTTGTCCTTCCCAAGCGCTCAGTCCAGTGCTCTGCACATAGTAAGCGCTCAATAAATATGATCGATGATGATGATAATTTATTACTCTATTTATTTATTTTATTTGTACATATCCATCCTATTTATTTTATTAGTACGTTTGGTCTTGTTCTCTGTCTCCCCCTTTTAGACCGTGGGCCCACTGTTGGGTAGGGACTGTCTCTATATGTTGCCAACTTGGACTTCCCAAGCGCTTAGTACAGTGCTCTGCACACAGTAAGCGCTCAATAAATACGATTGATGATGATTTATTACTCTATTTATTTATTTTATTTGTACATATCCATCCTATTTATTTTATTTTGTTAGTACGTTTGGTCTTGTTCTCTGTCTCCCCCTTTTACACCGTGAGCCCACTGTTGGGCAGGGACCGTCTCTAGATGTTGCCAATTTGTCCTTCCCAAGCGCTTAGTCCAGTGCTCTGCACACAGTAAGCGCTCAATACGATTGATGATGATGATTTATTACTCTATTTTATTTGTACATATCCATCCTATTTATTTTATTTTGTCAGTACGTTTGGTCTTGTTCTCGGTCTCCCCCTTTTAGACCGTGAGCCCACTGTTCAGTAGGGACTGTCTCTATATGTTGCCAATTTGTCCTTCCCAAGCGCTCAGTACAGTGCTCTGCACATAGTAAGCGCTCAATAAATACGATTGATGATGATTTATTACTCTATTCATTTTATTTGTACATATCCATCCTATTTATTTTGTCAGTATGTTTGGTCTTGTTCTCCGTCTCCCCCTTTTAGACCGTGAGCCCACTGGTGGGTAGGGACTGTCTCTAGATGTTGCCAATCTGTCCTTCCCAAGCGCTTAGTCCAGTGCTCTGCACACAGTAAGCGCTCAATCAATACGATTGATGATGATTTATTCCTCTATTTATTTATTTTATTTGTACATATCCATCCTATTTATTTTATTAGTACGTTTGGTCTTGTTCTCCGTCTCCCCCTTTTAGACCATGGGCCCGCTGTTGGGTAGGGACTGTCTCTATATGCTGCCAATCTGTCCTTCCCAAGCGCTTAGTCCAGTGCTCTGCACATAGTAAGCGCTCAATCAATACGATTGATGATGATTTATTACTCTACTTATTTATTTTATTTGTACATATCCACCCTATTTATTTTATTAGTACGTTTGGTCTTGTTCTCTGTCTCCCCCTTTTACACCGTGAGCCCACTGTTGGGTAGGGACTGTCTCTATACGCTGCCAATTTGTCCTTCCCAAGCGCTCAGTCCAGTGCTCTGCACATAGTAAGCGCTCAATCAATACGATTGACGATGATTTATTACTCTACTTATTTATTTTACTTGTACATATCCATCCTATTTATTTTATTTTGTTAGTACGTTTGGTCTTGTTCTCTGTTTCCCCCTTTTAGACCGTGATCCCACTGTTGGGTAGGGACTGTCTCTATATGCTGCCAATTTGGACTTCCCAAGCGCTTAGTCCAGTGCTCTGCACACAGTAAGCGCTCAATAAATACGACTGATGATGATGATTTATTACTCTATTTATTTTATTTGTTCATATCCATCCTATTTATTTTATTTTGTTAGTACGTTTGGTCGTGTTCTCTGTCTCCCCCTTTTAGACTGTGGGCCCACTGTTGGGTAGGGACTGTCTCTAGATGTTGCCAATCTGTCCTTCCCAAGCGCTCAGTCCAGTGCTCTGCACGTAGTAAGCGCTCAATCAATACGATTGATGATGATTTATTACTCTATTTTATTTGTACATATCCATCCTATTTATTTTATTAGTACGTTTGGCCTCGTTCTCCGTCTCCCCCTTTTAGACCGTGGGCCCACTGTTGGGTAGGGACTGTCTCTATACGCTGCCAATTTGGACTTCCCAAGCGCTCAGTCCAGTGCTCTGCACATAGTAAGCGCTCAATCAATACGATTGATGATGATTTATTACTCTACTTATTTATTTTATTTGTACATATCCACCCTATTTATTTTATTAGTACGTTTGGTCTTGTTCTCTGTCTCCCCCTTTTAGACCGTGGGCCCACTGTTGGGTAGGGACCGTCTCTATATGCTGCCAATTTGTACTTCCCTAGCGCTCAGTACAGTGCTCTGCACATAGTAAGCGCTCAATAAATACGATTGATGATGATTTATTACTCTATTTATTTGTACATATCCATCCTATTTATTTTATTAGTACGTTTGGCCTCGTTCTCCGTCTCCCCCTTTTAGACCGTGGGCCCACTGTTGGGTAGGGACTGTCTCCATATGCTGCCAATTTGGACTTCCCAAGCGCTTAGTCCAGTGCTCTGCACACAGTCAGCGCTCAATCAATACGATTGATGATGATTTATTACTCTACTTATTTATTTTATTTGTACATATCCACCCTATTTATTTTGTCAGTACGTTTGGTCTCGTTCTCCGTCTCCCCCTTTTAGACCGTGAGCCCGCTGGTGGGTAGGGACCGTCTCTAGATGTTGCCAATCTGTCCTTCCCAAGCGCTCAGTCCAGTGCTCTGCACACAGTAAGCGCTCAATAAATACGATTGATGATGATTTATTACTCTATTTATTTTACTTGTACATATCTATCCTATTTATTTTATTTTGTCAGTACGTTTGGTCTTGTTCTCTGTCTCCCCCTTTTAGACCGTGAGCCCACTGGTGGGTAGGGACCGTCTCTAGATGTTGCCAATTTGTCCTTCCCAAGCGCTCAGTCCAGTGCTCTGCACACAGTCAGCGCTCAATCAATACGATTGATGATGATTTATTCCTCTATTTATTTATTTGTACATATCTATTCTATTTATTTTATTAGTACGTTTGGCCTCGTTCTCCGTCTCCCCCTTTTAGACCGTGGGCCCACTGTTGGGTAGGGACCGTCTCTATATGCTGCCAACTTGTACTTCCCAAGCGCTCAGTCCAGTGCTCTGCACATAGTAAGCGCTCAATAAATACGATTGATGATGATTTATTACTCTATTTATTTGTACATATCCATCCTATTTATTTTATTAGTATGTTTGGTCTCGTTCTCCGTCTCCCCCTTCTAGACCGTGAGCCCGCTGTTGGGGAGGGACCGTCTCTAGATGTTGACGACTTGTCCTTCCCAAGCGCTCAGTCCAGTGCTCTGCACATAGTAAGCGCTCAATCAATACGATTGATGATGATGATGAGGAGACAGCTGTTAGGCCCAGGCGAAACAGGTCGGCGGGGTCACGGAGGGAGAAGGGGGGCAGGTCCTCGGGTCCATCACCCACCTGGTCCCGGAGTTTGAGGAAAACCATGGCGATGGCGGCGGCGGCGGCGACAGGGAGGGAGGCAGCATGCAGGGGCCGCCCCAAGCCCCGCCGGGCCCGGCCCGCTCCAGCCTCCTCCTCCTCCTCCTCCTCCTCCTCCGAGACGTGAGGCAATGCGATGGACGACAACCCGCTTTCTCCCTCCCTCCTCCTCCTCACGCCCCCTTCCCGAAATAAACCAGCGGCGTCGACGGCGCCGAAACTCAACCGGCCAACCTTACCGCCACCGGCACCCCCCACCACCGGCCGCTCCCATTGGCCGCGGCGCGGAGCAGGCGCGGCCGCCATTGGCGGGCGGCGGGCGGCGCCCAGTAAGCGCGGCCGCCATTGGCCGCCGCCCTGAGGGGAGCCGAGGGCCCGCCCCGGCCCCGACGTCCATCTCCGCGCAGCCAGACCTTCCTGCCGGACTATTTAGTGAGCGCCTCCGGGGGGGGGGGGCGGGGCACTGTGCTGAGCGCTCGGGAAGGACAACACGACAACGCGTCATTCCCTTCCTTTTATTCAACATGTGCCGACCTCCATCATTCTCTTTATTTGATGCCACTGACGCCTGTCATTCATTCAGTCCTATTTATTGAACACCTCCTGGGTGCAGAGCACTGTACTAAGCGCTCGGGAAGGACAACACCGCAACGGATCCTTCCCTTCCTTTTATTCAACATGTGCCGACCTCCATCATTCTCTTTATTTGATGCCATTGACGCCTGTCATTCATTCAGTCCTACTTATTGAACGCCTGCTGGGTGCAGAGCACTGTGCTAAGCGCTCGGGAAGGACAACACGGCAACGCATCATTCCCTTCGTTTTATTCATCATGTGCCAAGATCTATCATTCCCTTTATTTGATGCCACTGACGCCTGTCATTCATTCAGTCCTACTTACTGAACGCCTCCTGGGTGCAGAGCACTGTACTAAGCGCTCGGGAAGGACAACTCGGCAACGCATCATTCCCCTCGTTTTATTCATCATGTGCCAAGATCTATCATTCCCTTTATTTGATGCCACTGACGCCTGTCATTCATTCAGTCCTACTTACTGAACGCCTCCTGGGTGCAGAGCACTGTACTAAGCGCTCGGGAAGGACGACTTGGCAACACATCATTCCCCTCACTTTACTCATCATGTGCCGAGCTCCATCATTCTCTTTATTTGATGCCACTGACGCCTGTCATTCATTCAGTCCTACTTATTGAACGCCTCCTGGGTGCAGAGCACTGTGCTAAGCTCTCAGGAAGGACAACTCAGCAACGCGTCATTCCCTTCGTGTTATTCATCCTGTGCCGAGCTCCTTCATTCCCTTTATTTGATGCCATTGACGCCTGTCATTCATTCAGTCCTATTTATTGAGCGCCTCCTGGGTGCAGGGCACTGTACTAAGCGCTCGGGAAGGGCAACACGGCAACGCATCATTCTCCTCATTTTATTCATCATGTGCCAAGATCCATCATTCCCTTTATTTGATGCCACTGACGCCTGTCATTCATTCAGTCCTACTTATTGAACGCCTGCTGGGTGCAGAGCACTGTGCTAAGCGCTCAGGAAGGACAACACGGCAACGCGTCCTTCCCTTCGTGTTATTCATCCTGTGCCGAGCTCCTTCATTCCCTTTATTTGATGCCATTGACGCCTGTCATTCATTCAGTCCTATTTATTGAGCGCCTCCTGGGTGCAGGGCACTGTACTAAGCGCTCGGGAAGGGCAACACGGCAACGCATCATTCTCCTCATTTTATTCATCATGTGCCAAGATCCATCATTCCCTTTATTTGATGCCACTGACGCCTGTCATTCATTCAGTCCTACTTATTGAACGCCTGCTGGGTGCAGAGCACTGTGCTAAGCGCTCAGGAAGGACAACACGGCAACGCGTCCTTCCCTTCGTGTTATTCATCCTGTGCCGAGCTCCTTCATTCCCTTTATTTGATGCCGTTGACTCCTGTCATTCATTCAGTCCTACTTACTGAACGCCTCCTGGGTGCAGAGCACTGTACTAAGCGCTCGGGAAGGACAACTCGGCAACGCATCATTCCCCTCATTTTATTCATCATGTGCCGAGATCTATCATTCCCTTTATTTGATGCCACTGACGCCTGTCATTCATTCAGTCCTACTTATTGAACGCCTCCTGGGTGCAGAGCACTGTACTAAGCGCTCAGGAAGGACAACACGGCAACGCATCATTCCCCTCGTTTTATTCATCATGTGCCGAGCTCCTTCATTCCCTTTATTTGATGCCTTTGACGCCTGTCATTCATTCAGTCCTACTTATTGAGCGCCTCCTGGGTGCAGAGCACTGTGCTAAGCGCTCAGGAAGGACAACTCGGCAACGCGTCATTCCCTTTTTGTTTTATTCATCCTGTGCCGAGCTCCATCATTCCCTTTCTTTGATGCCGTTGACGCCTGTCATTCATTCAGTCCTACTTATTGAACGCCTCCTGGGTGCAGAGCACTGTACTAAGCGCTCGGGAAGGACGACATGGCAACACATCATTCCCTTCGTTTTATTCATCATGTGCCGAGCTCCTTCATTCCCTTTATTTGATGCCACTGACGCCTGTCATTCATTCAGTCCTATTTATTGAGCGCCTCCTGGGTGCAGGGCACTGTACTAAGCGCTCGGAAAGGACAACTCAGCAACGCATCATTCCCCTCATTTTATTCATCATGTGCCAAGATCTATCATTCTCTTTATATGATGCCACTGACGCCTGTCATTCATTCAGTCCTACTTATTGAGCGCCTCCTGGGTGCAGAGCACTGTACTAAGCACTCGGGAAGGACAACTCGGCAACGCGTCATTCCCTTCGTTTTATTCATCATGTGCCGAGCTCTATCATTCCCTTTATTTGATGCCATTGACGCCTGTCATTCATTCAGTCCTATTTATTGAACGCCTCCTGGGTGCAGAGCACTGTGCTAAGCGCTCGGGAAGGACAACTCGGCAACGCATCATTCTCTTCGTTTTATTCATCATGTGCCGAGCTCCATCATTCTTTTTATTTGATGCCTTTGACGCCTGTCCACTTGTTTTGTTGTTTAGACTGTGAGCCTGCTGTGGGGAAGGGATTGTTCATTCATTCATTCAATCGTATTTATTTATTGAGCGCTTACTGTGTGCAGAGCACTGTACTAAGCGCTTGGGAAGGACAAGTCGGCAACATATAGAGACGGTCCCTACCCAACAGCGGGCTCACAGTCTAGAAGGGGGAGACATTCTTTCATTCAATCGTATTTATTGAGCGCTGACTGTGTGCAGAGCACTGTACTAAGCGCTTGGGAAGGACAAGTCGGCAACATTATAGCGATGGTCCCTACCCAACAACGGGCTCACAGTCTAGAAGGGGGAGACATTCTTTCATTCAATGGTATTTATTAAGCGCTTACTGTGTGCAGAGCACTGTACTAAGCGCTTGGGAAGGACAAGTCGGCAACATCTAGAGACGGTACCTACCCAACAATGGGCTCACAGTCTAAAAGGGGGAGACATTCATTCATTCAATCGTATTTATTGAGCACTTACTGTGTGCAGAGCACTGTACTAAGCGCTTGGGAAGTACAAGTCGGCAACATATAGAGACGGTCCCTACCCAACAGCGGGCTCACAGTCTAGAAGGGGGAGACACTCATTCATTCATTCGATTGTATTTATTGAGCGTTTACCGTGTGCAGAGCACTGTACTAAGCACTTGGGAAGTACAAGTCGGCAACATCTAGAGACGGTCCCTACCCAACAACGGGCTCACATTCTAGAAGGGGAAGACAGAGAACAAAACAAAACATATGGACGGGTGTCAAGTCATCAGAATAAATAGAAGTAAAGCTAGATGCACATCATTAACAAAATAAATAGAATAGGAAATATGTACAAGTAAAATAGAGTAATAAATCTGTACAAACATATAATAATAATAATGATGATATCATTTAGTAAGCGCCTACCGGGTGCAGAACACTGGACTAAGCGCTTGGGAAGGACAAGTCGGCAACATATAGAGACGGTCCCTACCCCACAGCGGGCTCACAGTCTAGAGGGGGGAGACAGACAACAAAACAAAACATGTGGGCGGGTGTCAAGTCATCAGAATAAATAGAAGTAAAGCTAAATGCCCATCATTAACAAAATAAATAGAAGAGTAAATATGTACAAGTAAAATAAATAGAGTAATAAATCTGTACAAAAATATAATAATAACAATAATGATATCATTTATTAAGCACCTACTGGGTGCAGAACACTGGACTAAGCGTTTGGGAAGTACAAGTTGGCAACATATAGAGACGGTCCCTACCCCACAGCGGGCTCACAGTCTAGAAGGAGAAGACAGACAACAAAATAAAACATATGGACGGGTGTCAAGTCATCAGAATAAATAGAAGTAAAGCTAGATGCACATCATTATCAAAATAAATAGAATAGTAAATATGTACAAGTAAAATAAATAGAGTAATAAATCTGTACAAACATATAATAATAATAATGATGATATCATTTATTAAGCGCCTACCGGGTGCAGAACACTGGACTAAGCGCTTGGGAAGTACAAGTCGGCAACATAGAGAGATGGTCCCTACCCAACAACGGGCTCACAGTCTAGAAGGAGAAGACAGACAACAAAATAAAACATATGGACGGGTGTCAAGTCATCAGAATAAATAGAAGTAAAGCTAGATGCACATCATTATCAAAATAAATAGAATAGTAAATATGTACAAGTAAAATAAATAGAGTAATAAATCTGTACAAACATATAATAATAATAATGATGATATCATTTATTAAGCGCCTACCGGGTGCAGAACACTGGACTAAGCGCTTGGGAAGTACAAGTCGGCAACATAGAGAGATGGTCCCTACCCAACAACGGGCTCACAGTCTAGAAGGAGAAGACAGACAACAAAACAAAACATATGGACGGGTGTCAAGTCATCAGAATAAATAGAAGTAAAGCTAGATGCACATCATTAACAAAATAAATAGAATAGTAAACATGTATAAGTAAAATAAATAGAGTAATAAATCTGTACAAACATATAATAATAATAATGATATCATTTATTAAGCCCCTACCGGGTGCAGAACACTGGACTAAGCGCTTGGGAAGTACAAGTTGGCAACATATAGAGATGGTCCCTACCCAACAACGGGCTCACAGTCTAGAAGGGGGAGACAGACAACAAAATAAAACATATGGACGGGTGTCAAGTCATCAGAATAAATAGAAGTAAAGCTAGATGCACATCATTATCAAAATAAATAGAATAGTAAATATGTACAAGTAAAATAGAGTAATAAATCTGTACAAAAATATAATGATAATAATGATATCATTTATTAAGCACCTACCGGGTGCAGAACACTGGACTAAGCGCTGGGAAGGACAAGTCGGCAACATCTAGAGACAGTCCCTACCCTAAAACGGGCTCACAGTCTAGAAGGGGGGAGACAGACAACAAAACAAAACATGTGGACGGGTGTCAAGTCATCAGAATAAATAGAAGTAAAGCTAGATGCACATCATTAACAAAATAAATAGAATAGTGAATATGTACAAGCAAAATAGAGTAATAAATCTGTACAAAAATATAATAATAATAATAATGATATCATTTATTAAGCGCCTACCGGGTGCAGTACACTGGACTAAGCGCTTGGGAAGGACAAATTGGCAACATATAAAGACAGTCCCTACCCAACAATGGGCTCACAGTCTAGAAGGAGAAGACAGACAACAAAATAAAACATATGGATGGGTGTCAAGTCATCAGAATAAATAGAAGTAAAGCTAGATGCACATCAGTAACAAAATAAATAGAATAGGAAATATGTACAATTAAAATAAATAGAGCAATAGATCTGTACAAACAATAATAATAATGATAGCATTTATTAAGCGCTTACTATGTGCATAGCACTGTTCTAAGCACTGATGTTAGACTGTGAGCCCACTGTTGGGTAGGGACTGTCTCTATATGTTGCCAATTTGTACTTCCCAAGCGCTTAGGACAGTGCTCTGCACAGAGTACGTGCTCAATAAATATGATTGGTGATGATGATGATGATGATATGCAGGTGCTGTGGGGAGGGGAAGGCGGTAGGTGGGAGGGGGGATGGGGAGGGGGAGAGATTGTCTCTGTTGCCGACTTGGACTTCCCAAGCGCTTAGGACAGTGCTCTGCACACAGTCAGCGCTCAATAAATACGACTGAATGAATGAATGAATGAATGGGGTAGAGATTGTCTCTCCGTTGCCGATTTGTCCTTCCCAAGCGCTTAGGACAGTGCTCTGCACACAGTCAGCGCTCAAAACATGGCTCAGTGGAAAGAGCCCGGGCTTTGGAGTCAGAGATCATGGGTTCAAATCCCGGCTCCGCCAATTGTCAGCTGTGTGACTTTGGGCAAGTCACTTCACTTCTCTGTGCCTCATCTGTAAAATGGGGATTAAGACTGTGAGCCCCCAGTGGGACACCCTGATTACCTTGTAACCTCCCCAGCGCTTAGAACAGTGCTTTGCACAAAGTAAGCGCTTAATAAATGCCATTATAAAAATAAAAAAAATTAAGACGATGGCATGAGTGAATTAATAAGACTGAATGAATGTCTAGTCTCGTCTTGTCTGTCTCCCCCTTCTAGACTGTGAGCCTGCTATGCGGTAGGGATTGTCTCTGTTGCCCAATTGGACTTTCCAAGCGCTTAGGACAGTGCTCTGCACACAGTCGGCGTTCAATAAAGACGATGGAATGAATGAATAAATATGATTGATTGAATGTCTTATCTGTCTTTTCGGCTTCCCCTTCTAGACTGTGAGCCTTTTGTGGGGTAGGGACTGTCTCTATCTGTTGTCCAGTTGGACTTCCCAAGCACTTAGGACAGTGCTCTGCACACAGTCGGCATTCAATAAATCAATCAATTGTATTTATTGAGCGCTTACTGTGTGCAGAGCACTGTACTAAGCGCTTGGGAAGTACAAGTTGACAATAAAGATAATGGAATGAATAAAGACGATTGAATGAATGTCTTCAATGAATCGTCTGTCAGTCTTGTCTTGTCTGTCTCCCCCTTCTAGACTGTAAGCCCGCTGTGGGGTAGGGACCGTCTCTATATGTTGCCGACTTGGACTTCCCAAGCGCTTAGGACAGTGCTCTGCACACAGCGTTCAATAAAGACAATGGGATGAATGAATAAATACAATTGAATAAATGTCTCTCAGTCTTGTCTGTCTCTCCCTTCTAGACTGTGAGCCCGCTATGGGGTAGGGATTGTCTCTATCTGTTGCCCAATTGGACTTCCCAAGCGCTTAGGACAGTGCTCTGCACACAGCGTTCAATAAAGACGATGGGATGAATGAATAAAGTTGAATTCATTCATTCATTGATTCAATCGTATTTATTGAGCGCTTACTACTACTACTACTAACAATAATAATAATAATTGGCATTTGTTAAGCACTTACTATGTGCAAAGCACTGTTCTAAGCACTGGGGAGGATACAGGGTGATCAGGTTGTCCCACATGGGGCTCAAAGTCTTAATCCCCAGCTTACAGATGAGGTCACTGAGGCCCAGAGAAGTTAAATGACTTGCCCAAGATCATACAGCTGAACATGTGGTGGAGTCGGGATTCAAACCCATGACCTCTGACTCCAAAGCCCGTGCTCTTTCCACTGAGCCACGCTGCTTACTGTGTGCAGAGCACTGTACTAAGCGCTTGGGAAGTATGAGTTGGCTGAATGAATGTGTGTCAGTCTTGTCTGTCTTGTCTGTCACCCCCTTCTAGACTGTGAGCCCGCTGTGGGGTAGGGACCGTCTCTATCTGTTGCTGAATTGGACTTCCCAAGCGCTTAGGACAGTGCCCTGCACACAGCGTTCAATAAAGACAATGGAATGAATGAATAAATACGATTGAATGAATGTCTCTCAGTCTTGTCTGTCTCCCCTTCTAGACTGTGAGCCCGCTATGGGGTAGGGATTGTCTCTACCTGTTGCCCAATTGGACTTCCCAAGCGCTTAAGACAGTGCTCGGCACACAGCATTCAATAAAGACGATGGGATGAATGAATAAATACAGTTGAATTCATTCATTCATTGATTCAATCGTATTTATTGGGCGCTCACTGTGTGCAGAGCACTGGACTAAGCGCTTGGGAAGTACGAGTTGGCTGAATGAATGTCTGTCAGTCTTGTCTGTCTTGTCTGTCCCCCCCTTCTAGACTGTGAGCCCGCTGTGGGGTAGGGACCATCTCTATCTGTTGCTGAATTGGACTTCCCAAGCGCTTAGGACAGTGCTCCGCACACAGCATTCAATAAAGACGGTGGAATGAATGAATAAATTTTACTTGTACATATCTATTCTATTTATTTTATTTTGTTAGTATGTTTGGTTTTGTTCTCTGTCTCCCCCTTTTAGACTGTGAGTCCACTGTTGGGTAGGGACTGTCTCTATATGTTGCCATCTTGTACTTCCCAAGCGCTTAGTACAGTGCTCTGCACACAGTAAGTGCTCAATAAATATGATTGATTGATTGATTGATTGATTGAATGAATGTCTCTCAGTCTTGTCTGTCTTCCCCTTCTAGACTGTGAGCCCACTGTGGGGTAGGGATTGTCTCTATCTGTTGCCCAGTTGGACATCCCAAGCGCTTAGGACAGTGCTCTGCACACAGCGTTCAATAAAGACTATGGAATGAATGAATAAAGATGATTGAATGAATGAATGAAGAGGTGTGTCAAGGGGAGGGCGAGCAAGGTCGGGGTTCGGGGAGCGAGGCTTCGCCCCGGATCACTGGGCCTGAGGCGGGATGGTCCCGCCAATAATAACAATGATGATGGCATTTATTAAGCGCTTACTATGTGCAAAGCACTGTTCTAAGTGCTGGGGAGGTTACAAGGTGACCCACTGGGGGCTCACAGTCTTAATCCCCATTTTGCAGATGAGGTAAACTGAGGCACAGAGAAATGAAGTGACTTGCCCAAAGTCACACAGCTGACAATTGGCAGAGCTGGGATTTGAACCCATGACCTCTGACTCCCAAGCCCGGGCTCCTTCCATTAAGTCAAGCTGTTTCTCTCACCGGGCCTGAGGCGGGATGGTCCCGCCAAGCCTCCCCACATGCTTGTCTTTCTCTCCCAATACGGCTCATAATCATCCATCCAGAGAAGCAGCGTGGGTCAGTGGAAAGAGCACGGGCTTTGGAGTCAGAGGTCATGGGTTCGAATCCCAGATCCACCGCAAGTCTGCTGTGTGACCTTGGGCGAGTCACTTAACTTCTCTGAGCCTCATCTGTAAAAATGGGGATTAAGACTGTGAGCCCCACGTGGGACAACTTGATCACATTGTATCCCCCCCAGCGCTTAGAACAGTGCTTTGCACACAGTAAGTGCTTAACAAATGCCATTATTATTATTATTAGTATTATTATTATTATTATCCATCTCAAGGGGCAGCATTGGCGGTGCCCAGAGATAACCCTGGTTTTCTTTATTTCTGCGGCTCCTTCCGGCATGTGGAAGAGCCAGCGTTCGCCACTCCTGTCCAGGACTGACCGTGGCTTCCCCGGAAAAGAGACAAATAGTGGCCAACAAAACTGGGTGATGTCATCTTTGCTTCTGGGAAATCCCAGAAAGATGGCCATCCTCTCCCCCGCAGTAAGGTCCCAAGGGAGCCTCCGTCGTGCGGCACCATGCCTTCCGAACATCAGGAATTCCGGCCTTTCCTTTCCGCGTTCACCGGTCTGTTGCCGACGGCAATGGACAGTCCTGGCGTTCCCCTACCCTAAAGAGATGATTCCTCCCTCCCCAAAGAGGGGCAGGATTTGGAGAATCCTCCCTTTTAAAAAAAGGAAATACCATCGTGGATCCATCCGTTGTGCCCAGGAAGATGTACGCACACTCCATTATTTATTTACTAATATAAATACTCAGTAGGCATGTTTTTGTGGCTCCTGGGTAAACATGTGGCGCGATTTGTAGTCAATCCGGTTTGATTTCCTCCACTGGCGCCTCAACCTGATTTCATGAGATGCTTTCAGGTTGATGGCCAGGTGTTGCTTGCCTTGCTTCAGTTTCACAGTTAAGAACCAAAGCGGAGGGCAGCGTTGAATAGAAACAACCAGGGCCCCACTGCTGATGCCCTGTTTTTTTTTTCCTTTCCCCTTCCTCCCTCTTCCCTGTCGTTAGGGCCTCCTGTCATCTCTTCACCCCAAAAAACAACCCGGTGGCGGTGATGGCAGCAAGCATCAAAACTCCTCTCAACAGCATTTTTGCTAACTCAACCACCGGCTGTCTCGGTTGAACCCGGTGCGGGGAATAGGCTGCGAGTACATGGAGTACATGAAATGTTCTTCCCTCCCCAACCACCTGTAAAAGTCCGGTAAAATCTAGGTGAAGTGATGGGGGAAAAATAGCAAAAGTCAACTACCCATCACGAAAGCTGAGTAAGAGGGCCGAAAAATTCATTCATTCATTCATTCAATCGTATTTATTGAGCCCTCACTGTGTGCAGAGCACTGTACTAAGCTCTTGGGAAGTACAAGTTGGCAACATATAGAGACAGTCCCTACCCAACAGTGGGCTCACAGTCTAGAAAAATGACAAGTGAGTTGCAATATGAATAAATTCATTCCATCTTAAGAAAATATCAGAATATATATTATCTTGAGCAAAGTCGTGACTCAGGGAAGAGGTTGCAAAGTCACCTGATTCTTTTTTTCAAACCACTAGGCAGCATAAGGAAGGAGATACAGACAAAACATAGGGTTTTGCCACTTTAAATTGTGGTGTGAACACATGTGGAATACGGTACGATTCTGGTTGCCACATTTTATCCATTCATTCATTCAATAGCATTTATTGAGCGCTCACTGTGTGCAGAGCACTGTACTAAGCGCTTGGGAAGTACAAGTTGGCAACATATAGAAATGGTCCCTAACCAACAGTGGGCTCACAGTCTAGAAAAATGGCAAGTGAGTTGCAATATGAATAAATTCATTCCATCTAAAGAAAATATCAGAATATATATTATCTTGAGCAAAGTCGTGGCTCAGGGAAGAGGTTACAAAGTCACCTGATTCTTTTTTTCAAACCACTAGGCAGCATAAGGAAGGAGATACAGACAAAACATAGGGTTTTGCCACTTTAAATTGTGGTGTGAACACATGTGGAATACGGTACGATTCTGGTTGCCACATTTTATCCATTCATTCATTCAATAGCATTTATTGAGCGCTTACTGTGTGCAGAACACTGTACTAAGCGCTTGGGAAGTCCAAGTCGGCAACATATAGAGACAGTCCCTACCCAACAACGGGCTCACAATCTAGAAGGGCGAGATAGTCAACGAAACAAAACATGTAGACAGGTGTCAAAATGGTCAGAACAAATAGAATTATAGCTATATGCACATCATTAGCAAAATAAATAGAATAGTGAATATGTACAAGTAAAATAAATAGAGTAATAAATCTGTACAAATATATACAAGTGCTGTGGGGAGGGGAAGGAGGTAGGGCAGAGGGGAGGATGGGGAGGAGAGGAAAAAGGGGGCTCAGTCTGGGAAGGCCTCCTGGAGGAGGTGAGCTCTCAGTAGGGATTTGAAGGGAGGAAGAAAGATAACTTGGTGGATGTGTGGAGGGAGGGCATTCCGGGCCAGGGGAAAGACGTGGGTCGGGGGTCGACAGCAGGACAGGCGAGAACAAGGGGGACAGGGGGCTCACGGTCTCAATCCCCATTTTCAGATGAGGTAACAGAAGCACAGGGAAGTGAAGCGACTCGCCCAAGATCACACAGCAAACAAGTGGCAGAGCGGCATTAGAACCCATGACCTTCCGACTCCTAGGCCTGTGGTCTTTCCACTACGCCATGCTGCTTCTCCCGGGAATGCACCTTCTTCCTTATGGGAATAGACAAAAGAGTTAGGGCTCTTTGGACAGACACAGGTTGAGAAAGGATATTTTTAGAGTCTGCAATATCATAAATTGTAGACTCCTTGTGTTCCCCCCAGCGCTTAGAACAGTGCTTTGCACATAGTAAGCGCTTAACAAATACCAACATTATTATTATTATAAAGAGTGTGAAGAAGGTAAACCGAATCCCTCAATACCAGAATGAGGAGCGACCCTTTGGAGCTTGAAGGTGGTGGCACCAGAAGAACCAACAGGTATACTTCATAGAGGAAGAGACCAGGATTTTGTTATCCCAGAAAGTCTGAAGGCAGAAAACAGCAGTACTTTCAAGAGCGGTTTGCAGAAATTCAGGGAAAAGTAATCCATAATGGGCTACTAAAGGAAGAGTTATGGGGGTAATAGGGAAAAAACAGGAATGTAAAGGGTACATTCCTAAACATTAAGATTTAGTATTTGTGTTTGTATGTTTGTAGAGCACTGCTGAACGCTTGGGAGAGGACAATAGTTTCCTCTGCCCTAAAAAAAAACCAAACCTTTGCTGGACCATCCAGCTATTGCCCTGATGCCTTCCTTCGCTTCCTAACCATACTCCTCAAATGAGATTTGTACACTATCTGTCTCTACTTCCTCTCCTCCAACTCCCTTCTTGACCCTCTTCTATCCCATCTCCTTGCTCTTAATTCCACTGGGACCACTCTCCCCTGGGTCACTAATGACTTCTTTCATGCCAGCTCTAATGGACTATACTTTGTCCTAATCCTGCTCCACCTCTTGGCTGCTTTCAACACTATGGGGCACACCCTTCTGAAAACACTACCTATCCTTGGCTTAACTGACACAGTTCTCCCTTGATTCTCACACTAGTAGTAGTGTATTTGAAGAGCACTTGGTATGTGCCAAGCACTGTTCCAAACACTGGTGTAGATACAAGTTAATCAGGCTGGCCACAGTCCCTGTCCCACATGGGGCTCATAGTATAAATAGGAGAGAGTAGGATTTAATCCCCATTTGACAGGAGGGTAACTGAGGCACAGAGAAGCTAAGTGACTTGCCCAAGGTCACACAGCAGACACGTGGCAGAGCTGGGATTAGAACTCAGGTCCTCTGAATCCCAGGTCTGCGCTCTTTCTTCTAATCCTTAAGCGCTTAATACAGTGCTCTTCACACAGTAAGCACTCAATACGATTGAATGAATAGGCCACACTGCTTCTATTCTGTGACTGAATTTTCTCAGTCCTTTCACCCACTCCTAGTCTCTAACTGTGTGTGCCCCCAAAAGCTCTACACTGCATCTCTTCCTTTTTTCCACTTTACACTGAATTTCTTGGGGAGCTGATCCACTTCAAGCCTTCGACTGCCACCTCAATACATACGACTTCCTCGTTAGCCCTGACTTCTCTTCTTTGCTGCAATCTTGCATTTCCTTCTGCCTCCAGTCATCATCATCATCATCATCAATCGTATTTATTGAGCGCTTACTATGTGCAGAGCACTGTACTAAGCGCTTGGGAAGTACAAATTGGCAACATATAGAGACAGTCCCTACCCAACAGTGGGCTCACAGTCTAAAAGGGGGAGACAGAGAACAAAACCAAACATACTAACAAAATAAAATAAATAGAATAGATATGTACAAATAAAATAAATAAATAAATAAATAGAGTAAAAAATATGTACAAACATATATACATATATACAGGTGCTGTGGGGAAGGGAAGGAGGTAAGATGGGGGGATGGAGAGGGGGACGAGGGGGAGAGGAAGGAAGGGGCTCAGTCATCTCAACATTAATGTTTTGCTGGCCCGCCAAGCTCGATATGTCTGAAACTGAACTACTCATCTTCCCTCCCAAGTCCTCTTCTTCATCTAACTCCCATCATAGTTGACCACACCTCTATCTTCCCTATATTTCATACCCATAATACTAGCCTCTTTCAACCCGCCTATATAGGCTGTCGCTAAATCCTGTCAGCTTTTCCTCCACAGCTTTCCTAGAATCCACCCATTCTCTGCATCCGAATGCTGCTCACCATCTTGGCCCTGGAACTTGTCATATCCCAGCTTTACTACATCACCCATCTCACTGATCTCCCTGCCTCCAATCTCTCCCACCTTGGGCCCAGGGATTATTCTATTGCCCACATTATATTTCTAAATAGTTGTTCTGCCCCCATGTGTCTTTCCATTCCTCAAAACCCCAAAAGGTGGCCGATTCCTTTCTGAATCAAATAGAAATTGCTGACCGTTGGCTTTATTATTATTATTATTATTAAATTATATTATTTTAAATTATAATTTAAATATAATTAAACGAATCAATTTAATAATTTAATCAATAATTTAAATATAATTAAATTATATTATTATATTAAATTATATTATTATGAATAGAATAAAATGAGAAGCAGCATGGCTCAGTGGAAAGAGCACGGGCTTTGGAGCCAGAGGTCACGGGTTCAAACCCCGGCTCCGCCAATTGTCAGCTGTGTGACTTTGGGCAAGTCACTTAACTTCTCTGGGCCTCAGTTCCCTCATCTGTAAAATGGGGATTAAGACTGTGAGCCCCCCGCGGGACAACCTCATCACCTTGTGACCTCCCCAGCGTTTAGAACAGTGCTTTGCACATAGTAAGCGCTTAATAAATGCCATTAAAAAAAACAAACCCAAAAGGTGGCCGATTCCTTTCTGCATCAAATAGAAATTGCTGACCGTTGGCTTTAATAATAATAATAATAATAATAATAATAATAATAATAATGGCATTTATTAAGCACTTACTATGTGCAAAGCACTGTTCTTTAAGGCACTCAATCACCTCTACTTATCCACTCCCTTCTCCCACTACTTCGTAGCTTACGTTCTTCATTCCTCTTAAGCTAACCTACTCACTGCCTTGTTCTCATCTCTCCTGCTGTTGACCTTTCTCACACTCTCCCTCCCATCTGAAACTCCTTTCCCCTTCATGTCTAGCAGCCCATAGCTCTCCCCAGGGTCACACAGAAGACAAGGGGCAGAGGTGAGATTAGAACCCAGCCCATGCTCTATCCACTAGGCCAGGCTGCTGATTTCTGGATCAGTTCTCCTAATTGTGAATTCATTCATTCAATCGTATTTATTGATATGATATGTAGGGCTGAGAACCAGAGCTCACATTTCCTATCCAGGCAGTAGCTTTTGTACCTGGGATTGCTAGAGAAGTAGCAACTCCGGCAGTTGCTCCTACCAACAGGTTCAAATTCAGGACAGAATTTCTCTCTAGGGAACAAGCTGTTAGAAAAGCTGGCAGGTGGCCCAACACCTAAAAATCATAACCTGCCTTACATTTACATAGAGATGGACCGCTATTCGTGCTTATATTTTAACAAGTTCTTTGTGGATTGTGGGAACTATATTCTTATGTGCCTTGCTAAATTTTCCCTCAAAGGTTAATTGTTAAAAAAAAAAAAGTTAGGCAATAACTCCTGGCATTTAAAATGTTTCCTCTGGCCATCCTTGCCCACCTCCCCATAGTCATCCCTCACCGTGATCGTGACAAATGTGAACCGGAGCCCTACTCTGTGGTGCTACATTACGTGACTGTGATTTTGGATTCTGAATTAGAGAAGCAGCAGGGCCTAGTGGACAGAGCAAGGGCTCGGGAGTTAGAAGGATCTGGGTTCTAATCCTGGTGCCGCTACTTGTCTGCTGTGAGACCTGGGCTAATCACTTAACATCTCTGTGCCTCAGTTAGTTCATCTTTATAATATACAGATGTATATATGTTGCCAACTTGTACTTGTACAGATGTATAATATACAGATGTATATATGTTGCCAACTTGTACTTCCCAAGCACTTAGTACAGTGCTCTGCACACAGTAAGTGCTCAATAAATACGATTGATTGATTGATAATAGAGATTAAGACTGTGAACCCCATGTGGGACATGGACTGTGTCCAACCTGATTAGCTTGTATCTACCCTAGTGCTTACTGAAGTGTGTGGCACATAGTAAGGAAGCAGCATGGCAGAGTGGAAAGCAGTATGGCATAGTGGATAGAGCATGGGCTTGGGAGTTGGAGGTCATGGGTTCTAATTCCGACTTCACCACTTGTTTGCTGTGTGGCCTTGGGCAAGACACTTAACTTCCCTGTGCCTCCGTTACCTCATCTGTAAAATGGGGATTAAGAGTGTGAGCCCCATGTGGGCCATGGACTGTGTCCAACCTGATTTGCTTATATCCACCCCCAGCGCTTAGTGCCTGGCACATAGTAAGTGCTTAACAAATACCATAACTATTATTATTACTATTAACAGATACCATAAAAATGGAGGAGGATGAAGGAGAATTCCCACCTCTTATATCCACCAAGGTTCTCCTTTGTGGATTTACACAGGAGCCGTTACCTCATCTGTAAAATGGGGATTAAGAGTGTGAGCCCCATGTGGGCCATGGACTGTGTCCAACCTGATTTGCTTATATCCACCCCCAGCGCTTAGTGCCTGGCACATAGTAAGTGCTTAACAAATACCATAACTATTATTATTACTATTAACAAATACCATAAAAAAGGAGGATGATGAAGGAGAATTCCCACCTCTTACATCCACCAAGGTTCTCCTTTGTGGATTTACACAGGAGTTGTTTTCCCCGCTGAAGGAGTAAATGAAATCAAGGTAATTTTGCCCTCCATTGTTACAGTTAGTTGTCATACATGGTAGGAAATTCTCCCTCTTTAAAATGTTAGTTTTCTCTTCGTGGAAATGTTCACAGCCCCGTAGGTTTCTTTCTGCAAATTCGATGCAGGCAAAATACCTTTATCATTGTGGGAGATGGGGTTTAGAGGCAGAACCCAGGAATCACTTAGAAATGCACATCTGTGATGGATGCATTTGTCAAGTTCATGCTTGTGATGAATTTCTTAAAAAAAGCATTTCTATGGCAGCAAATAATTTGCATCTCAAAGAAAGGGAAATGAAACAAATGTGGAATATTTAACTTTGCATCTTGAGACAGTCATACCTATGTAGTTTTTGTTCTTTTCTCAGTAAAGAATTAAACCAGATTAGTATGGTATACTTGTCATTGAAAATTGGCTGAGCTTTTAATGTATACATTATTTTCCCCTAATTCCACTTATTTGAGGGGCCTAGAAAAAGGTTATGTACGCCAATATTATATTTTTACTTTTATTTTTTCAGATGTTTTCAATTATCAAGGACCCCCGCCCCCACACTTGCCCCTCTCTTTTCCGCAACCCGCAGATCTAATATTATTTTTATGGCCCTCCACTTCATATTAAGGTAACAATTGCAGCAGTTACTTTTCTTAGTCAATAGATGCCGTTTTCCTAGTGTAGCTCATGGATGCAGAACACTGCATTAAATTAAATTTATCTGATTTTTAATTGGCATTAAACCAGATTCCTCTACTGCATAATTTAATCCGTGGAGAGGAACTGGTTTACAAGAGGCTAGTGTTTACCAACCGAGGATATCATTTTTCTCTCGTTCTAAATTAGTACCCCGCCATGGTGTCATTTGTACGGCAAACTGCTGGTTCAGTACAACAAATGGTACCCTGATGGCCAGACAGAAGCTTCTAAAGATGCCCAATTTACCTAGGCCACTCAGAGACTCTAGCTCAGTCTTTGCTATGGAGTCCAAGTATATTTCCTATATTTGCCGCTTCCTACAGAAGCAGCGTGGCTCAGTGGAAAGAGCACAGGCTTTGGAGTCAGAGGTCATGGGTTCAAATCCCAGCTGCACCACCTGTCAAATGTGTGACTTTGGGCAAGTCACTTAACTTCTCTGTGTCTCAGTTACCTCGTCTGTAAAATGGGGATTAAAACCTCCAGTAAGCCTCCAGTGGGACTACCTGATCACCTTAGTAACCCCTCCAGTGCTTAGAACGGTGCTTTGCACATAGTAAGCGCTTAACAAATACCATCATTATTATTATTTCCTAAATTATCATCATCATCAATCGTATTTATTGAGTGCTTACTATGTGCAGAGCACTGTACTAAGCGCTTGGGAAGTACAAATTGGCAACATATAGAGACAGTCCCTACCCAACAGTGGGCTCACATGCTTAGGCATGCCATTAGTTGCTTTTCCTCTAAGATAATGGTCAACGTTTATATATGTGGCATCTCTTTATACCACCCAACCCCCTAATCCATCCTCTATAAACAGTAAACATTGAAGCTGATTGTCGACTCCAATCCAACATTTATTTCCCTCTGCCCCTTGTTTGCACAGGGAATCTGAGGCTGCAACCTCCAACCCATCAACCACATTCCAGTGGCCTGGCTGATTCCTGGGAGCTCAATTCTCCCGCTTTTTCCCGGGAAAAAGTTGAGCTAAGAGCCTGAAGTGATTGGGGAACTGGTGAAAAGAAAGGTCTACTCACAAACATTGAATATTTGCATTCTGGCCACTTCATGAAGGCAAGATACAGCATGAAGGCAAAATACATTCATCTACTTTAAAAGAGGGAATGAGAACCACAGCAAATCATCTGTAAAAGAAGACTTCCTTGAAGGGACCAGAGTTATGATTTTGCAAAGCGCTTTTGGATAGCACAGTATGGGCTGTATTTTTGTGTGGGCCCCGATCACATATATTTCCTGTCTGGGCCTTCCCTAATAAGCTGCAAATATGTAATTCTGCAGCAGAAGGGAACTTTATGAGGAGAAATCATTTCATCATAGTTCGGCATGCTATGTTCTATAAAACAGCCACATGCTGCAGTGATCTACATTATATATATAAATACGTAATGGTGAGATTTTTCGGGTTTATAAAACAGTGTAAGTGAAAAAAAGTGGGCTTTCTGCCTCATGCACCTTCCAGTTGTTTTTAGTTGCGTAAAATAGAAATAATTTTTTTAAGGGCTTACAAAATACCTCTCCCTAGAGTTGACAGTAACTCTTCCATAATGCTTAAAATTATGGCTGGTCTGAAAAATGAAAACAGGAAAATTGGAATGCGGGTTCTTTTCTTGGCAGAGTGAGACAAGGCTCCTGGCTCCACCAATCTAGTTTTTCAGATACAAGAAAAAAAATCAGATTTAAAAGTGCCACTAAAATATATTGAATAACAAAATATGTCTTCAGCTAATGTGCACAGTAAATCAATTACTCTGAGTGATAAACCTCAACACACACACACATACACACAAACTATCCACCCACCCACCACCTCCACAACAATTTGGTTGTGTTCAAAAATTATTTTTTCTATTTAAGTAGTGTTTCTTTTTTTGGGCAGGAGGGTGGACATAGTATGTTAATTAGTCACGTCCTCACCTAAATGCTTTAATCTAGTCTCTTATTGGTGCTGTCTCAAAAAGCTCTTATTTTCCCAATTTTTAGGATATTTGAGATTCTCTTCACTTTTGGGGTGGACATAGCTATCAAAATCATAAACAACAAAATGCGACAGAATTCGGTTAAAGTCAGTGCAAACTGTGTAAATCTGAAAATCCAAAAAAGTTAATCAAAAATATCAAAACAACATGTTTTCATCAATAACCACTGAATCAGTTAACTCAGGAAGGAAGCTAATTAAACTCTTTTTTTTTTTTTTTGAAAGCGGAAGATATTCCCCGAAGTACCATAGACCAAGTTCTTCAGTGCAATTGGATAAATTTCCTTTTGGCCAAAGTAACTTAGATCACATAATTAAAGTGAAATATTGATACTATTCCCGAGCCAGCTCATTTTCAGTGATAATATAAACACTATTATATTCTTCAAGTTTATGGGGTTGCCTGCTTTTTCACAATGATGATGGTGTTTGTTAAGCGCTTGCTGTGTGCCAAGCACTCTTCTAAGCACTGGGGTAGGTACAAGGTTACAATCTTAATCCCCATTCTACAGATGAGGTAACTGAGGCACCAAGAAGTTAAGTGACTTCACCAAGGTCACACAGCAGAAAAGTGGTAGAGCCGGGATTAGAAATGACCATTACAATGACCATTAACTGTGAGCACCTCAATCAGTTAATCCATCAGTGGTATTTATTGAGTGTTTACTGTGTGCAGAGCACTGTAGTAAGCACTTGAAAGGTGCGGAAGAAAAACTTCATGGATTCTGCATTGTGTTCGAGCGGGTATTCATTCATTCATTCAATCATTATTTATTGAGCACTTACTGTGTGCAGAGCACTGTACTAAGCACTTGGGACGGAAGCAGCGATGCTCAGTGGAAAGAGCCCGGGCTTTGGGGTCAGAGGTCATGGGTTCGAATCCCGGCTCCGCCACCTGTCTACTGTGTGACCTTGGGCAAGTCACTTAACTTCTCTGAGCCTCAGTTCCCTCATCTGTAAAATGGGGATGACGACTGTGAGCCCCTTGTGGGACAACCTGATCACCTTGTATCCCCCCCAGCGCTTAGAACAGTGCTTTGCACATAGTAAGCGCTTAACAAATGCCATTATTATTATTATTATTATTATTATTACAAGTCGGCAACATATAGAGATGGTCCCTACCCAACAACGGGTTTACAGTCTAGAAGGGGGAGACAGACAACAAAACAAAACATGTAGACAGGTGTGAAAATCGTCAGAACAAATAGAATTAAAGCTATATGCACAACATTAACAAAATAAATAGAATAGTAAAGATGTACAAGTACAATAAATAGAGTAATAAATCTGTACAAATATATACAAGTGCTGTGGGGAGGGGAAGGAGGTAGGGTATGTCTGAGACAAATTTATTTACTACTAGCGCTTCTTCTAGCACTAGTCGGGACTGATGGTTGTCGGGCAGAGTTTCCTCTGCTAATCAAGGCCAGCTCTGCTCTAAGCAATCCAGAGCTTTTTTATATGCAGAGCATCTAATTTAATCAAAGAGTACAATATAGGTTAAAGACATTAGAAAAAGCAGCAATAATTCCATGTAACGGGGGTGTTTCCCATCCAGCCCCTGCTTTGTTCAGATTAGAGAAGCAGCGTGGCTCAGTGGAAAGAGCCTGGGCTTTGGAGTCGGAAGTCACGGGTTCAAATCCTGGCTCTGCCACTTGCAGCGTGGCTCAGTGGAAAGAGCCCAGGCTTTGGAGTCAGAGGTCATGGGTTCAAATCCCAGCTCCACCAATGGTCAGCTGTGTGACTTTCGGCAAGCCACTTAACTTCTCTGTGCCCCAGTTACCTCATCTCATCTGTAAAATGGGGATTAAGACTGTGAGCCCCCCGTGGGACAAACTGATTACCTTGTTACCTCCCCGGCGCTTAGAACAGTGCTTTGCACATAGTAAGTGCTGAATAAATGCCATTATTATTATTATTGTCAGCTGGGTGACTTTGGGCAAGTCACTTAACTTCTCTGTGCCTCAGTTCCCTCATCTGTAAAATGGGGATGAAGACTGTGAGCCCCCTGTGGGACAATGTGATCACCTTGTATCTCTCCCAGCGCTTAGAACAGTGCTTTGCACATAGTAAGCGCTTAATAAAGGCCATCATTATTATTATTATTATTATCCCACAGAACTGCAGGGCCAGGGCTCCTGGTTAGATTGAGTAGCTTGAGTGAGAAGCAGCGTGGCTCAGTGGAGAGAGCCCGGGCTTGGGAGTCAGAGGTCAAGGGTTCGAATCCCGACCCCACCACTTGTCAGCTGTGTGACTTTGGGCAAGTCACTTCACTTCTCTGGGCCTCAGTTAACTCATCTGTAAAATGGGGATGAAGACTGTGAGCCCTATATGGGACAATCTGATCACCCCCAGCTCTTAGAACAGTGCTTCCCACATAGTAAGCGCTTAACAAATACCAACATTATTATCAAGCTAGCTCTCTTCCTCCCTTCAAGGCCCTGCTGAGAGCTCACCTCCTCCAGCAGGCCTTCCCAGACTGAGCCCCTTCCTTCCTCTCCCCCTCATCCCCCTCTCCATCCCCCCATCTTACCTCCTTCCCTACCCCAAAACACCTGTATATATGTATATATGTTTGTACATATTTATTACTCTATTTATTTATTTATTTATTTTACTTGTACTTATCTATTCTATTTATTTTATTTTGTTAGTATGTTTGGTTTTGTTCTCTGTCTCCCCTTTTAGACTGTGAGCCCACTGTTGGGTAGGGACTGTCCCTATACATTGCCAATTTGTACTTCCCAAGTGCTTAGTACAGTGCTCTGCACATAGTAAGCGCTCAATAAATACGATTGATGATGATGATGATCATTATTATTAGCTTCATCTGTTCTCGGCTACTCCTTTCAGAAGACTGGAGAACAAAGGGAAGATGTGTTGTGAAGTGCTTGCCGCGGTAATGGAGCAGACCTAGAGGAGATCGAGCAGGCCTAGAGTGGAAAGGGCTTGGAGAAAAAGGGGGGCAAATTCAGGACTTTGACTATTGCGCTTCCCAGAGGGTACAATGGAATAGAGTTGGTAGAAAAGATCCCAGTCCTCAAGGAGCTCACAGTCTAGCTGGGGAGACAGACAAGCAAATAAATTACAACTAAGGGTTACTGTGGAATTTCACCTCAACTTGAAGTGTTCGGAATGGCATGACTGCTTTATGGTCATCATGCTCCACTATCTTGAGAATTGCAGAAATGCTAACTCTGAACCTGACAGACTCTGTGTAAACTGCTAACCTTGTGTAATATAATGAGGGTTCCCCAAAGTCTGTACGTGACCTAAGTAAAATTAGCACAAATTTAAAAATGAATCTAAGTAATGTCAAATGTTTCCAGGCCGACAAGTACTCTCTTCCTCCCTTCAAGGCCCTACTGAGAGCTCACCTCCTCCAGGAGGCCTTCCCTCTCCCCCTCGCCCCCCTCTCCATCCCCCCATCTTACCTCCTTCCCTTCCCCACAGCACCTGTATATATGTATATATGTTTGTACATATTTATTACTCTATTTATTTATTTATTTATTTTACTTGTACATATCTATTCTATTTATTTTATTTTGTTAGTATGTTTGGTTTTGTTCTCTGTCTCCCCCTTTTAGACTGTGAGCCCACTATTGGGTAGGGACTGTCTCTATATGTTGCCAACTTGCACTTCCCAAGCGCTTAGTACAGTGCTCTGCACACAGTAAGCGCTCAATAAATATGATTGATGATGATGATGATGATGAAGTAAGGACAAATATAGAATATTATTTATTTACATTTGAATGATTTTTTGCTTTATTATCACTATAAATGGACGCGGTAGACTATTAGCCATGCAATTTTAAACTTTCCACACTGTATGTATCAGCTTTTAATCATAAAATATACCTGGTAATATCTAAGGTAGTTAGGTGAGAATTTTTAAGAATATTCTTAAAAATATTAAATATTAAAGAACTGTTCTTTATAATATTAATAAACAATATTAATTAATATAATATCAAAAATATTAAAGAATTATTCTTTACCCCAAATTATTCTACTGCTCTATTTTTGTTAAACTTTTGTCTTCCTTGGGCTTTGAGAAAAAAATAATCTGGGAAGTCTCCAAAGGAATATCATTATTATTTTATTTCTCTTTGAACTCTTGTCCTATATTCTTTCTAGTGACCTTCTAGGATTGAAAATCATTTCATTCTAGGTATCCCTAGCTCAGTGGAAAGAGCATAGGCTTTGGAATCAGAGGCCATGGGTTCAAATCCCGGCTCCGCCAATTGTCAGCTGTGTGACTTTGGGCAAGTCCCTTAACTTCTCTGTGCCTCAGTTACCTCATCTGTAAAATGGGGATTAAGACTGTGAGCCCCCCTGTGGGACAACCTGATCACCTTGTAACCTCCCCAGCGCTTACAACAGTGCTTTGCACATAGTAAGCGGTTAATAAATGCTATCATCATTATTATTATTATTATCCCTCCTCTTCAACCTATTGATTAAAGCAACTGCCATTGGTTAAATAATAATTATTATTATGGCATTTGTTAAGCACTTACCATGTGCTAAGCACTGTTCTAAGCAGCAGGGTAGTTACAGGGTAATCAGGTGGTCCCACATAGGGCTCACAGTCTTAATCCCCATTTTACAGGTGAGGCAACTGAGGCATAGAGAAGTTAAGTGGCTTGCCCAAAGTCACACAGCAGTTACGTGGCGCATCAGGATTAGATCCCACATCCTCTGACTCCCAAAGTCGTGCTCTTACGACTAAGCCACGCTGCTTCTCCGGAGCGGAGGAGGTAGGGTAGGCGAGAAGTTTGTGGTGGGCAAGGAGCAATCCCAATGCCTTTCTCCCTCTTTCTGTGTCCCTGCTGCTGTGTGAGACCAGCTATTTGGAGAGAAAGAGGCATCAGGATGAGCCATCAGTGCCTGTGTGATTAACCTCTTGCAGTTCTGGGAGTCCAGGGATACACCTGTTTTGGGAACATTGGATATGGTATGCCTGGGTCTTTGTTACAGAGTGCCTGGAGCCTGAGCACCCAAAAGAAGCACCTATCCTGGGAGCTGAAAGTTGTGGTAATAATAATAATAATGGCATTTATTAAGCGCTTACTATGTGCAAAGCACTGTTCTAAGCACCGGGGTGATACGAAGTGATTAGGTTGTCCCACACGGGGCTCACAGTCTTAATCCCCATTTTACAGATGAGGGAACTGAAGCACAGAGAAGTTAAGTGACTGGCCCAAAGTCACCCAGCTGACGATTGGCAGAGCCGGGATTTGAACCCCTGACCTGTGACTCCAAAGCCCGGGCTCTTTCCACTGAGCCACGCTGACACCATGAAAGTTATTCGAACAAATCATCAGACAACCATTAGCCACCACCCATCTAGAAGGGTGTAAGATTTTGAAAGCAATCACATAGCTTTCTGAAGGGCAAACTGCCAGAAAATATTCATTCATTCATTCAATTGTATTTATTGAGTGCTTACTATGTGCAGAGCACTGTACTAAGTGCTTGGAAGTGCAACCCAGTAATAGAGACAAAATCTGCCCACAGCAGGCTTGCAGTCGAGAAAATATAATTTCCTTCTGGGGTAGAGTGACAGCCCATGAAATCAAGAGAGACATCGTAAATGCAAGCTAAATAGACTCCAGCAATGCTTTAAATTCTAACTCCCATAACTTCCTCATTAACAGGCTAGAAAAGAATTGTGTTGACCTGTTAAATAGATACACGGTTAGGAGGTGGCATTTGCAGGAAAATCATTATTGACTTTTATGACAAACAGGACAACTTATCAAGCGCGATCAGTCCTGGAACCATTCCATTCAATATTTTTAGGGGCGACTTGAACAAAGGATTCAAGAATAAGTCGTCAGATTTGCAGATTGAAGAATTTCTGACACTGGAAAAACAGAACTAGGATGGAGATAAAGTAACAGGCATATTGGAAAAAACAGTCTGGCCAAATAGGATGAAATTCAATAGGGACAAGTGTAATAGGGACACTAAGGAATGAAAAACAAACCACACAGACATAGGCAGGGAAAAAACTGGTAGGCACAAGTAGAGCAGAAAATACATGAGTCAGCTATGGAGTGCTGTTTAAAAAAGACACATGGTACTGGGTTGTTGCAACAGGAATATGATATGCACTAAACTCGGCACAATATTCAGAATCTTATCAGAGTGCCGTGCCCGGTTTTGGTGGCTGTATTTTAAAAAGAACATGGAGAAACTGGGGAGGACTCAGAAAGGAATGACAAAAATAATTAAAGGAGTGGAAAATAAATCCCATAAGGGAATGGAATTAGAGTTCTTAAGCCTGTTGAAGAGCAAGCTAAGGGGTGACAATTGTTTTCAAGTGTCTGAAAGGGAGGATGATGACTCAGAGTCTTCACATCTACTGAGCACTAGACAAGAGGAAATGGTCTTTGACTAAGGCAGGAGAAATTTGGGTTGGGCATGAGAAAGAACTTCCTGACATTCAGTGGTCAAACACCTGAATGGATGACACCTAGGGAGGTTGCGGAGTGCTCATCCCAGAAAATCTTTAAGAAAAGAGACTTAGACTGTCATGGATGGTTTAGTTATTCACACACCCGGAGGCGGGAGGCGGGACCAAATGAGCCCTCCAGGCTCCTTCCAGCTCTTTGATGCTATGATAATAGGAAGATTTTTTTTCATGCATATGAAATGGTGTGCAAGGGCCAGAAGGGATGTGCTTGATTAGAGTCGAAGAGCCCTGAGGATTCATCTCTAAGGAAGCACAATGTGCCCTCCACCAGCCAGGCAGAGCAGTAGACTCCGAAAGAAGAGTGGTGAGGGGAGAGAAGAAGGACTCTGAATTCTTCAAGGCGCTTGATAATCACTCCACTCTGTGCCCCATCACTTATGTATATATCTGACATTTATTTATTTATCTTTATCATCATCAATCGTATTTATTGAGCGCTTACTATGTGCAGAGCACTGTGCTAAGCGCTTGGGAAGTACAAATTGGCAACATACATGTCTGTCTTCCCCTTCAGTCATGGACAGGAAACATGCCTATGAACTCCGTTGTACTGTACACTCCCAAGTGCTTAGTACAGTGTTCTGCACACAGTAAGCGCTTAATAAATACCACTGATCGACAATGAATTTTCAGGGTTCTTCCTCAGAGAATGGCTACCACAGTCCCTTCCCTTCCTGGCCCTCCCCTGCCCCAGTTGGCTGTCACTGGGGACTATGACATGCAGGTCGTCACCAACAGGCAACCATCATCATCATCATCATCAATTGTATTTATTGAGCGCTTACTATGTGCAGAGCACTGTACTAAGCGCTTGGGAAGTACAAATTGGCAACATATAGAGACAGTCCCTACCCAACAGTGGGCTCAACCATCAGTGACGGACACAAGTACAGAAAGCTGTGGGGGATTCTAGAAGATTCCAGAGAAGCAGCGTGGCTCAGTGGAAAGAGCACGGGCTTTGGAGTCAGAGGTCATGGGTTCGAATCCCGAGTCCACCACATGTCTGCTGTGTGACCTTGGGCAAGCTACTTAACTTCTCTGAGCCTCAGTTACCTCATCTGTAAAATGGGGATTAAGACTGTGAGCCCCACGTGGGACAACTTGATCACCTTGTATCCCCCCGCAGCACTTAGAACAGCGCTCTGCACACAGTAAGCGCTTAACAAATGCGATTATTATTAGAAGGAGAAGAGAAAAAGAAAAGGAATGAGAAGCAATGTGGCCTAATGGATAGAGCATGGGCCAGGAAGTTAGAAGGACCTGGGTTCTAGTCCTAGCTCCGCCACTTGCCTGCTCTGTGCCGTGGGGCAAGTCATTTTACTTCTCTGGGCCTCAGTTCCCTCATCTGTGAAATGGGGATTAAGACTGTGAGCCCCATAAGGGACATAATAATAATAATAATAATAATAATAATAATAATGGCATTTGTTAAGCACTTACTATGTGCAGAGCACTGTTCTAAGTGTTGGGGGGGTTAATACAAGGTGATCAAGTTGTCCCACATGGGGCTCACAGTCTTAATCCCCATTTTACAGATGAGGTAACTGAGGCTCAGAGAAGTAAAGTGACTTCCCAAGATCACACAGCAGACATGTGACCTCTGACTCCAAAGCCTGG
This sequence comes from Tachyglossus aculeatus, assembly GCF_015852505.1. Lineage (NCBI taxonomy): Eukaryota > Metazoa > Chordata > Mammalia > Monotremata > Tachyglossidae > Tachyglossus > Tachyglossus aculeatus. The sequence goes on along the minus strand of NC_052067.1, from coordinate 33,565,231 downwards.
GCTCTTTCCACTGAGCCACGCTGCTTCTCGAACTGTGGCCTAGCTGATTAACTTGTATCTATACCAGTGCTTACTAGTGCTTGGCACATAGGAAGCACTTAACAAATACCATTTTAAAAAATAGCGATGGACTTGAAGTTTTTATTTAATTTGAAGGGCCATAGGTCTCTTCCCTGGCTCTGGATTAGCACAAGGGAAATACTATACAGATTATACTATACTATAAGGTTTAAGGAAGCAGTTGCAAAACCTCCTCTGTTTCTCTTATTGCCCCTGCCAGGCAAAATTGGGAAGAGGGGAAGGGGAAAAGGAGGGAGTGGGGAGTGAAGTGGTTCTGTGCCCCTGATCCTGTGGCTTCCCTGTCCCCGTGGCTTGCAGCAGATTCCATCTGAGGAATGCAACATTCCTGGGTGAAATCTGCAGAAACAGTGCTTGCCTTTCACAGTTTGCACACAGACATGCAATTGTGTTGCACTTCAGTCTGATTTAAAACTTTATGCAAGTTTTAGTAAAAACAACTTCAAACTCTCCTTGCCACCTCTAGTATGAGATATATTTTGGTCCTACTTTGGGGCCAGACTTACTCACTCAGCTCTTCCTTAATATGGATCTTCACAGTGTGCTTTGGATACAGTGCAATGAGGGAATTAGAAAACATTCTTCCGGACACACGCATCTGTCTGGATTGACCGCAATGTGGCTGGAAGACAGAACTGGGTGCGACCGTGTAGTGACAGTCAAGGTGTATGTACCGCAATGCAAGTTCTCCTCAACAAAAAGCTAGTCCAAAAAGTAACAACCTTTTTATAGGAAAATTGATTGTACTTTAAGATGACAAAATCCACAAAATTAACGACTTTAAAGCAATGATAGTCCTTCTACATTTGGGGCACAAAACCAAAATTCCCAAACAGTTCGATTGCCCAAATTCTTCCTGTTGATCTACTGCATTATCCTGGGCAACTACTGTTATTAGTTATATCATCTTTGGAATTAATGAGGTTCAGTCTATGCTGATGAACTTTGATTCTTGGATATCATCTGATCCTAAAGGAGAGCTCCTATATCTCGAGGAAAAATGGGATTCAATTTTTATTGGGATGAATAAAATACTTTGAATTACTCAGGAAGTACTGAAGTACTCAAGAATTACTGAGTAATTCCCCTCAGCCTCTTGGGCACTTCATCTAAACATGGACCCTCTACTGGTCTGAAAACAGTGACTGTATAGGGGAAAGCAAGGGTATGTTTGACAAATATTTTTTTCTCTTTGAATTCCTTTATTTTTGCTGAATCTGTATGAGGGAATCAATCAATCAATCAATCGTATTTATTGAGCGCTTACTGTGTGCAGAACACTGTACTAAGCGCTTGGGAAGTACAAGTTGGCAACATATAGAGACAGTCCCTACCCAACAGTGGGCTCACAGTCTGAAAGGGGGAGACAGAGAACAAAACCAAACATACTAACAAAATAAAATAAATAGAATAGATATGTACAAGTAAAATAAATACATAAATAAATAGAGTAATAAATATGTACAAACATATATACATATATACAGGTGCTGTGGGGAAGGGAAGGAGGTAAGATGGGGGATGGAGAGGGGGACGAGGGGGAGAGGAAGGAAGGGGCTCAGTCTGGGAAGGCCACCTGGAGGAGGTGAGCTCTCAGTAGGGTCTTGAAGGGAGGAAGAGAGCTAGCTTGGGATGCTGTGTGTGTGGATTTTTGCAGAGCTAAATGCTAGTAGGGCTGCTCCAGTTTCCACTCTGGAAACCCCAGTGACAAAAATTTTGCCTGGTTATTCAATACAAGCTCATTGGCCCAGCTCCTTGTAATAATAATGATAATGGAATTTATTAAGTGCTTACTATGTGCAAAGCACTGTTCTAAGCGCTGGGGGGATACAAGGTGATCAGGTTGTCCCACGTGGGACTCACAATCTTAATCCCCATTTTACAGATGAGGTAACTGAGGCACGGAGAAGTTAAGTGACTTGCCCAAAGTCACACAGCTGACAATTGGCAGAGCTGGATTTGAACCCATGACCTCTGATTCCAAAGACCATGCTCTTTCCACTGAGCCACGCTGCTTCTCTTTGTGCCAGGGAACATGTCTACCAACTCTGTTGCACTGTTTTTGTTCACCTCCTGCCCATGTCTGACTTGGAATGCCCTACCTCTTCATATCCAGAGAATTACTCTCACCACCATCAAAGTCTTTTTGAAGACACATCTCTTCCAAGAGGCCTCACTTGTTTAAGCCCTCATTTCCTCTTTTCCCACTCCCTTCTATGTTGCCTGATTTCCTTCTTTATTCACCATGCCCCAGCACTTATGTACATATCTGTAATTTTTTTATATTAATGTATCTCCCCCTCTAGACTGTAAACTCTCTGTGGACAGGGAACATGTCTACCAACTCTGTTATATTGTTACATTGTATTCTCCCAAGCACTTAGTACAATGGCATTGCCCACAGTAAATGTTCAATTGGAGTAATTGATTGTTCTCTCCCAAACATCTAATACAGTGCTTTACACACAGTAAGAACTAAACAAATACCACTAATTGAATGACAAGCCCAAAGTGGGCACATCTTTGATGGGCCTGGACTACTTGGAAGGAGGAAAAAGTGGCCTCCGACAGTAATTCTGCTCATTAGAAAATATGGATTTCAGTAGCCATAGGTAAATTGTGTTTAAAACATCAGTCAGTGACACAATTTAAATTCAGCAAAAGCTTTGTAATCTAGGACCCTACTATCTGGAAACTTCTAGAACATGGACCCGTACATTTAACAGACTGATAATAATAATAATAATGGTATTTGTTAAGTGCTTACTATGTGCAAAGCACGGATCTAAGCACTGGGGAAGGATACAAGGTGATCAGGTTGTCCCACGTGGGGCTCACAGTCATCATCCCCATTTTACAGATGAGGTAACTGAGGCTCCGAGAAGTTAAGTGACTTACCCAAGGTCACACAGCAGACATGTGGCGGAGCTGGGATTCGAACCCATGACCTCTGACTCCAAAGCCCGTGCTCTTTCCACTGAGCCGCGCTGCTTCTTTTTAAGTTTCCTTTCCCCAGTGGAAAGGGAATTTACAAGGTTTGAGTCCACCTCCCCTGGAGCATTTGTATAAACTTTTTGTTAATTTTAACCGATAATTTTAACCACTGAGATTCAGTTACAAGTTCTTCCTTAAACCTGACTGCAAACACCTCTATCTTGTCCTCACAGCCCTATTTCTAGGGCTTCCAGAAGGCCCTTCTTCAGCCTCCCTGTGTGCTTATTCAAAATACCTGCTGGGCAGCTCTGGCTCTCAGACATCTGGCATATTTGATGAATCGGCATTATCCATTCCTCTAAGACACCGGATAATAAAGCATTTACTGCATCCACAGGGTTTTTACTGCTTCTAAAATCCTTTCCTATCTCCTAAACTCACTCTTAGATAAAATGCAATTTAAAGCTCTGCCGAGGAAGAAATAAATCCGTTAAATTAGTAGCTAGTTTGGCAGACTCAGGCCAAAACATATCTCACACACTAGGCCTCTTCCTATTTCTAAGGATAAATGCATTCTCCACCGAAGTTAACTTACGGCCCCAATGCAGTCTCTGAAACAGGTGCTGGGCAGGAAACCTCATATAATCAGTCCCTTTGAAACAACTTGAGTAGCATAACTCACCTAAGGGCTGTCTTCAGTTATATTAGCAGCATGGCTCAGTGGAAAGAGCATGGGCTTTGGAGTCAGAGGTCATGGGTTCAAATCCGTGCTCCACCAATTGTCATCTGTGTGACTTTGGGCAAGTCACTTCACTTGTCTGTGCCTCAGTTGCCTCATCTGGAAAATGGGGATGAAGACTGTGAGCCCCCCCCGTAGGACAACCTGATCACCTTGTAACCTCCCCAGTGCTTAGAACAGTGCATAGTAAGTGCTTAATAAATACCAGCATCATTATATTAATGATGCTGTCCAGGACTGTCACATTCACAAGACATTTCTCTGTGCTAAAGTATCATTGCCAAAATTCTTTTCCAGGACATGCGCTCGTTAAGTCATGAAGGCAAATTTACTACTGAACTCCAAAGGAACTTTACAACTCATGTCTGAGTGCCTCAAGTATAGCTATGCCAACTTGAGTCAGGGAAGGGCCGATGGATTTCAGGAAATCGATGGATTTCAGGAAACTCGTGGGAGTGTGTGAGTGCCTACTTTCAATTCTGTACTGTCCCTTTTACCGTGTCCTTCATACACCTCTTCTGTATCTCATTAGCATCATTTGGAAACCAGCGTGGCTCAGTGGAAAGAGCCTGGGCTTGGGAGTCAGAGGTCATGGGTTCGAATCACGGCTCCGCCACTCGTCAGCTGTGTGACTTTGGGCAAGTCACTTAACTTCTCTGTGCCTCAGTTACCTCATTTGTAAAATGGGGATGAAGTCTGTGAGCTCTACATGGGACAACCTGATTACGTTGTATCTAGCCCAGTGTTTAGAACAGTGCTTGGCACATAGTAAGTGCTTAACAAATACCATCATTATCAGCGCTTAGAACAGTGCTCAGCGTTTAGAACAGTGCCCAGCGCTTAAAACAGTGCTTTGCCCATAGTAAGTGCTTAACAAATACCATCATTATTATTACAGATAATATGATGCAATATTGAGTAAATGAATCTGGATACTACTCCTACGGTGGGTTCAATAAAGCTGGACCTATTTTCATCTAGGGAAAATTGTTAGGAGAATAACGAAGAGGGAAAAGGATCCAACTTATCTAAGTTAAACTGTCAGATGAAAAGTGGGGAATAGGGTCCAGATTTTCTAACCTTTGGTTTTAGGTCAAGCTCTGGTATTGAAATTAGTAGGCTGAAGTACGGCAGGAGCATCAGTAAAGAAACCTGGGCTAAGGAGCAAAAGGAAAGGAGAAACTCTGACATAAAAATAGAAAGACACTTCTGGAAAATTACATTTTATTCTTAAAATATCCAAATGTCTTATAAATGAAACAGTATTATTCTTAGATGATAGAACACATCATCTACCACTAGGATTACTCATTTATGCCCACATCACTCGGAAAGTGCTCTCTTATTGTAAAATACTTTACCTTAATCAAACGTATGTACATACCTGGAGGCAGGAGTTGAGTGCTCACTGTGTGCAAAGCACTGGCACTATGTGCTTGAGAGAGTACAAGATAATACAGAGGGTAAACATGTTCCGTTTATTAATCCAAATTGTGTTATTTTTGTTATTGGACAGTTTGCCTGACATTGGCCTGGGTAAATTAAATTGATTTTAGGTGTTGCCTGAAGTGCATATGGAATCTTTGTGAATACTAGAACTAAAGAAAATAACAAACTTTCTTTGTCTTTTTTATTTATTTCCACTACACTAGTAAATTTTTTTTTTCATTTTCCCACTGGGAGCAAAGACAAAAACATTCTTCCCAGTTTCAACTCTTGAACATGCGGCATAATAATAATAATGATGGTTTTTGTTAGGCGCTTACTATGTGCAAAGCACTGTTCTAATACAAGTTAATCAGGTTGTCCCACGTGGGGCTCCCAGTCCCCATTTTACAGATGAGGTAACTAAGGCACAGAGAAGTTAAGTGACTCGCCCAAAGTCACACAGCTGATAAGTGGCGGAGGCAGGATTAGAACCCACTTCCTCTAATTTCCAAGCCCGCGCTCTTGCCACTGAGCCACGCTGCAACATAAAACTGACTTGAGGCAAAGGCAGCAATTTCCTTGTATCCTTCCCAGCACTTAGAACAGTGCTTTGCATATAGTAAGTGCTTAACAAATGTCATCATTATTATCATTATTATTATTTCCAGTTGAATGGCTGAAAATCTGCTTCTGGATGCCTGGATTTGTGGCCCTGGCTCCCTGGGGCTAAATATATGAGACATACAAATACTCTAAAATATATTGTGAATTATTAATGACCTTTCTTTTCATTTTGGTTTTCAACTAGGCCTTCTAGATAACTGCACAACTATATAATGATAATAATGATAGCATTTATTAAGCGCTTACTATGTGCAAAGCACTGTTCTAAGCACTGGGAAAATTACAAGGTAATCAGATTGTCCCACGGGGGGGCTCACAGTCTTAATCTCCATTTTACAGATGAGGTAACTGAGGCACAGAGAAGTTAAGTGACTTGCCCAAAGTCACACAGCTGGCAATTGGCAGAATCGGGACTTGAACCCATGACCTCTGACTCCAAAGCCCGTGCTCTTTCCACTGAGCCACACTGCTTCTCTATATAATATAGAGAATATAATATATATTATATAATATTATAATATAATATAATAATAATGTAGAAGCAGCGTGGCTCAGTGGAAAGAGCACGGGCTTTGGAGTCAGAGATCATGGGTTCAAATCCCGGCTCTGCCAACTGTCAGCTGTGTGACTTTGGGCAAGTCACTTCACTCCTCTGGGCCTCAGTTACCTCATCTGTGAAATGGGGATTAAAACTGTGAGCCCCCTGTGGGACAACTTGATCACCTTGTAACCTCCCCAAGTGCTTAGAACAGTGCTTTGCACATAGTAAGCACTTAACAAATGCCATCATCATCATCATCATCATAATATATTATATTTTCTATATAATTAATAAGGCTGCCTGAACCTCCACCAACCCTACCCCTCAAGCCCCAGTTGCTTCTTACTATCTAGCACAGGGTCCATGGTGGAAATGTAATTTCAGGATTTGCTGATGAAGGTGGCAATAATGATCAATGGACCTAATGAACCTAGAGGGATGGAATGATACATTTAGTCTATGTTGGACTGCAGGAAATGTGTTGTTGTGTCGTACTCTCCCAAGCACTTAGTACAATACCCTGCACACACTAAGCACTCAATAAGTATGATTGATTAACTGATTGATTGAAGTAGGAGAGAATGCATCATCCAGAGTCATGGGCCCTGCCTGAAGCCTATCTGTTCTTCATGACCCCAGTTGAGAAATAGGGCACCAGAAAATATCAATTCTCTTAAAATACCAAGCAAAACTTGTAAGTAGCCTACAACTTCCTGACTTCTCCAGTCACAGCAGAGAACCTGGAGCTGTCTTCTTGCTCACTTGTTTTCTTTAGAGTGTAAGTTACTAAGGACAAAAATCATGTTTTTTGATTTCTTTTATTTATTCCCCAAAACTGTCTTGCATAGAATCAATATTATTGGTAAAGACGACACTGATGTCACCACAGAGTTCTTTCTTAAATTGAGGAGAGATAAGTGAGTGTGGCATTTGTAGCAGAAACAAGAGACAGTAAAAGGAGTATGGTAAACTCCCAAACCAACAGTGTCTTGTTTTTAAAGGGGAGGAAGAAGGAATTTACATATGCTCGTACCCTTGCTCTACCCATAATCAACTAAAAAGTATCATCAGGCATGGGTAGGTTACTATTCACCCCCAAAACTAGAAAACAGACTCCTGAAACACAGAAATAAAATAGAATTGTCCAGGAAATTAAACTGGTTTTTTTTTTAAATAATGAAACAACATTTGGATGAAGTCATATGTTTTTCTTTTTTGTTGTCCTTATCCATTGTCATCAATTACCATATTTGGTCTTACATGGGGATAAAACGTATTAAAGTTCTTTATTTCATTTTTGTTGATCATTATAAGCTATATGAAATACAAAATGACTTCTGATTCCTGCCCAGAGGACATGATTATGGTTTATTTTAAAGGTGCTGCACTGGGAGGTGTAAATCCTGGGAATAGATATGAGGTTACCCTAGGAGGTCCTTTGGTGAACTTCCTGCAAAGAGGCCCTTTAACAGGGCTACAAGATTGATGGGGCAGCATGTCTAGTGGAAAAGCACGGGCCCGGAAATCATAGGACGTGGGTTGTAATCCCAGCTCCACCACTTGACTGTTGTATAACCTTGGTTAAGTCACTTAACTTCTTTGTGCCTCAGTTTCCTCAACTGTAAAATGGGGATTCAATAACTGTTCTTCCTCTTCCACAGAGGAAGCCCGTGAGGGGCAGGGACTGTAACTGACCTGATTAACTTGTATCTACTTCAGGGCTTAGAATAGTGCAGTGCTTGACACATAGTAAACACTTAACGAATACCACGATAATAATGCCATATTAATAATAGTTACAGCAATAATGATAATAATAATAATTCAATTTCCATGGGACGCAATGTGGCCTAGTAGAAAGAGCACACGAGCTTGGGAATCCAAACACCTGGATTCTAATCCTGGCCTTGACATTTCCCTGCTGTGCGATCTTGGGCAATTCACTTAACTTCACTGTGCCTCAGTTCCCTTATCTGCAAAATGAGGATTCAATACCTGTTATCCCTCCTACTTAGAATGGGAGCCCCATGCGGAACCTGATTATCTCATGTCTATCCCAGCGCTTAATATAGTGCTTGGCACATAATAAGTATGTAACAAATGCCACAAATATTATCAATAATAATAATAAATGTGTGAATGCATACATATTAGGGAGGAAAACAAGATTATTAAGAGACTGTGGTAATAGTTTCTTGCTCTTAATTTTTGAAGATGACATTTCTGATTGAGGACTATACCCACCTGTGCGTGTTTAATTAAAAAGATTAATACTCCTTCTATGGTCCTGACCACACTGTGCATTCAGAGAAAGACTGTCTAGTTGTGGCATCTGGTGCTGTTTCGGATTTTTCCCATCAGTCAATAATATTTATTTGGCGCTCACAGAGTGCTGAGCACTGTACTAGGTGATGGGAAAGTACAATCCAACAGAGTTGGTAAACACAATCTCTGTCTCCAAGGAGCTTATGGTTTGGAGGGCGAGACAGACATTAAAATGATTTATAGAAAGGGGAAATGGGAAAGTATGAGGATAAATACATAAGTGCTTTGGGATTGGGGGTGGGGTGAATATCAAGAACTTAAGGGATACAGATTCAAGTGCATAGGCGACAGAGAAGGGAGGGTGGCTAGGATAAATGAGGGTCAATGATCAAAAAAATCCAGCCATTCCCTGATTATCTCATGATGAAACCGGTCTCTGAACCGCTGGTGTCTCTCAAAGGTGTGCTGCCATGCCACACTGTTTGAGGATGTACTTCACTGGCTCTTTTTAAATGATGCTTCAGCCCTCTAGGTTTGCAATCACCACTTTTAATAGCTGCTTGGATATAATAATAATAATTATGGTATTTGTTAAGCGCTTACTAAGTGCCAGGCACTGTACTATCAATCAATCAATCAAGCGTATTTATTGAGCACTTACTGTGTGCAGAGCACTGTACTAAGCGCTTGGGAAGTACAAGTTTGCAACATATAGAGACAGTCCCTACCCAACAGTTGGCTCACAGTCTAAAAAGGGGAGACAGAGAACAAAACCAAACATACTAAACACTGGATCCTCTATCATCCACTCTCCTCACAAGCCCTGCCCACTACATCTGTGCTGCAGGGACTATTGCTCCCATTCACCTAGATTGGTGGTGTTCCAGGACTTCACTGCTTGTAATCCTGCTGTGTCACTCGATATTAAGTATGGCAGGTAAATGTCACTGATGAAACTATTCAGAAACCTGGAAGCAATGGGTACATATAAATGTGACAGAACAGGGGGTAGTCTTGGTATGTACATAATACAGTAAAGACTATGGACCATGCATTGGCCTCTTCTAGACTGTAAGCCCACTGTTGGGTAGGGACTGTCTCTATATGCTGCCAGCTTGTACTTCCCAAGCGCTTAGTACAGTGCTCTGCACTCAGTAAGCGCTCAATAAATACGATAGATTGATTGATTGGTTGATTTTCAGTCACACACAGACCTAAAAGTGAGTTTCACATCCGAAGCATCTTCTTCGAGGATGAAGGACATGCACATGCACACCCACACCTACACATGTGCCAACCTTTCACTTTGAATGTGTGAGCCAATATGGGCAGGGAATGTGTCTGGTATATTGTTATATTGTACTCTCCCAAGTGCTCAGTATAAAGTTCTGCACACAATAAGCGCTCAATAAATACGATTGACTGACTGAGTAGAGAAGCAGCGTGGCTTAGTGGAAAGAGCCTGGACTTTGGAGTCAGAGGTCATGGGTTCAAATCCTGGCTCCGCCACTCGTCAGTTGTGTGACTTTGGGCAAGTCACTTAACTTCTCTGTGCCTCAGTTACCTCATCTGTAAAATGGGGATTAAGACTGTGAGCCCCCCGTGGGACAACCTGATCACCTTGCAACCTCCCCAGAGCTTAGAACAGTGCTTTGCACATACTAAGCACTTAATAAATGCCATTATTATTAGGGCTATGAGAGGCTTGGCTTCTAAGCGGTAGTAGCCTCTGCCCCCAGGAAGGGTTGTGAAAAGCTGTTCTTGGAGTTTACTAGGAACAACAACAACCAAAAATCCCTGGATGATCCTGGAACTTGGTGGGGGTGAGAAGAGTGACTCCCCCTCCCAGAGTATGACAAGGGCAAGTCAACCCCCACACAGATGCTACAGAGTCACAGAAGGAGCTGAAATTTAACTCTGTTCCACATTTTATCTCTGGAATTCATGCGCAGAAATGGTTCCTATCACAGCACTAGGTAGGCAAGAACAGAAACTGGTGAATTCGACCGCCTCACCTTAACTCGGGTCTCCATTTCCAATTGACCTCCTACCAGCCTTAAGGAACAGGGTGGGTTAGCTATGGCTGCTCCTCCTGCCCCCAAATAGTGGGACTTCACAGCCCCAATTTTTTTTTGGGGGTGTGTGTGCAATGTTTTCCATTGGTGTCTAGTATTGGCACCTTGGTATGTGTGGGAGATTCAAGCCTCCCAGCTCTATAGAAGGTTGACAGCTCTGAAGATTGTTTCTTTTTTGAATCTATAGTGTGTCACAGGTAATGTCTTCTGAGAGAACACTCTGAAATACTCAGTAGTTTGGGGTTACAAGCTGACTGTTCCCCTGACTTCATTTTGGGAAAAGGAAGATGGGCTGGCAGAAGATATTCTGCACCCTATTTCACATGGTAACAGAGTCCGGGCTTCAGTAGGCCTCTGCTAGCCATTAAATGGTATTAGAGTTTCAAATAATAACAATGATGACTATGGAAATGATGGTGTTTATTAAGCACTTACTATGTGCCTATAATAATAATAATAATGATGGCATTTATTAAGCGCTTACTATGTGCAAAGCACTGTTCTAGGCGCTGGGGAGGTTACAAGGTGATCAGGTTGTCCCACGGAGGGCTCACAGTCTTAATCCCCATTTTACAGATGAGGGAACTGAGGCACAGAGAAGTTAAGTGACTTGCCCAAAGTCACACAGCTGACATCTGGCAGAGCCGAGATTTGAACCCACGACCTCTGACTCCAAAGCCTGGGCTCTTTCCAGTGAGCCACACTGCTTCCCGGAGCAGCTCCGGAGAATGGTCCGGAGCACTGAGGTAGATAGAAGATAATCAAATTGGAAACAATCCCCATCTCTCACGGGGGCCCTCAGTCTAAGAGGGAGAGGAACAAGTATTTTATCTCCATTTTCAGGATGAGGAAACTGAGATGCAGATAAGTTGACTTCTCCAAAATCAAGCAGCTGACTAATGACAGAGCTGGAATTAGAACCTGGGTAACCTGATTCCCAATCCTGTATTCTTTCCACTAGACCACGCTGATTCCCATAACCCAGTCTAATTATTTAAGGACAACTGTCCAATATAAATGGACACTTCAGATCTTCAATTAGAATTGCTAGACCGTGTTGCATTGGAGGAACTCCAATGGTGTAATTTATGTCCTACAATTTATTAGTAGCAAAGAATGACATTGAAATAGTTTAGGAAAGTAAGATGGAATGAAGGGTGTCAAGTGGCTAGTCCAAACCTAGGTAGAAAACTTCACAGTTGATATCTTGCATTGATAATGTCAAATTCTGAGAGGAAAAATGAATGGAGAGGAGGTAATCATTGGCATAACCTCAATAGCCCAAAGAGTAGATTCCGGGCATCTCGGAATGGTCTAAGATGGCACGTACCATTCCAGGTCCATAGCCAGTAGTGGAGTAGCCTAAAGGTGAAGCAGCTTGGCTTAGTGGAAAGAGCACGGGCTTAGGAGTCAGAGGTCGTGGGTTCTAATTCCGCCTCTGCCACTTGTCAGCTGTGTGACCTTGGGCAGCTCACTTAACTTCTCGGTGCCTCAGTTACCTCATCTGTAAAATGGGGATGAAGACTGTAAGCCCTATGTCAGACAACCTGATGACCCTGTATCTACCCCAGCGCTTAGAACAGCGCTCGGCACGTAGTAAGCGCTTAACAAATGCCAACGTTAAACCACTTCTCCATATCAGCTGGGCATTACATGACGATGAAGAGTCTAAAGAAAACCAAGCGCTGTAACAGTCTGTACTACAGAAGACAAACACACAAACACAAAAATGTATACTGGCATCAGAGAGCCACTCTGAGAGTTCATGCAATACGATTGATAAATACGATTGATGATGATGCAATGATGCAATGATAGACAAGAAAGTAAAAAAAAAAAGTCAAGAAGGCCAGCCCATCCTTTGGGAGACTGTCAAACAGTGGGACGGCAGCATGGTATCAGGCCCCAGACCAAACGAAAGGCCCAGCGTTGACCAACTTTCTCTGAAGCTGTGAGACCTTGACCACACCCAGACCACATCTGACTCCATATGACAGGGTCTCTTTTAAGAATGAAGGGACATACAGTCCATATAAATTCTAGTAGAATAGGTATGCAGCCAGAAAATACCTTGAGGAATTCCTAACCACAACTCCAACGATGCATACAGAGCCAGTCCGTTATGTCGTACTCTCCCAAGTGCTTAGTACAGTGCTCTGCACATAGTAAGTGCTCAATAAATATGATCGACTGGTTCAGTTGAAGGGTAGCCACCAACGTAAAACTGTTGGCTAAAGACTAGGTCAATGATCACACCATCTGCTTCATTTTACCCTGGAGATAGGAAGCAAATAGAGATTTAGGAGGAAAGAGATGTTTCCCAAAACAGAAACTCAGTGATGCTGCTTTCTGATATGAACTTGGTAATGCTAATCAAGCAAGAAGTGTTTAATCAAAAAGAAAGTGGAAGTAACAGTTCTGGAGAGGATTTTGCAAAGAAAGCGATTGCTCCACGCCACACCGAAAAAGAAACTAAGGGCAGTGCTGTTGGAGGAGGTTATTGAGCAGAAGTGGGCTGAGCTGAGAAATCTGAAATGCTCAGCAAGGAATAATTCACCGCATGTTGAAGAGAAACTCACGTTGCGCTTGTTAGTGCTTTAACTCCAGCCCTGTGCAGTACAAAAGTAAAATCAGCAGCATCAGGCACAGCAAACATTTACTGAGGACCCACTAGGTGACTGAGTTGGTGGGCTGGCAATTATCCAGTCACTTCAAACTTTACATACAGTTCGTCTGCTCATTTAGAAAGAAAAGCAGGTTTTTGGGGGGTAGTGAATGACCTGGGCCATCTGTCTGCTCAGCTCATATTTCTCCAATTCCTTATGGTCCAATACAGTTGATCCAGCCTAGCTACTTGCGTGTGTCACTTCAGAAAGATGTTGGCTGTACAAAACTCATCACCATTTGACTACGAAACATTTTTTACCTATTTGGCTGATACTGAGTGGATGTAGTTTCAATTCACATAGACTCAATCAATCAATCAATCGTATTTATTGAGTGCTTGCTGTGTGCAGAGCACTGTACTAAGCACTTGGGAAGTACAAGTTGGCAACATATAGAGACGGTGCCTACCCAACAGTGGGCTCACAGTCTAGAAGGGGGAGACAGAGAACAAAACAAAACATATTAACAAAATAAAATCAATAGGATATGTACAAGTAAAATAAATAGAGTAATAAATACGTACAAATATATACATATATACAGGTGCTGTGGGGAAGGGAAGGAGGTAAGGCGGGGGGGATGGAGAGGGGGAGGAGGGGGAAAGGAAGGAGGGGGCTCAGTCTGGGAAGGCCTCCTGGAGCAGGTGAGCTCTCAGTAGGGCCTTGAAGGGAGGAAGAGAGCTAGCTTGGCAGATGGGAAGAGGGAGGGCATTCCAGGCCCGGGGGATGATGTGGGCCGGGGGTCGACGGTGGGACAGGCGAGAACGAGGCACGGTGAGGAGATTAGCGGCAGAGGAGCGGAGGGTACGGGCAGGGCTGTAGAAGGAAAGATAGAAGTAAGTTGGAGGTAACGTGACTGATTCTGTTGGTGGGGATGACCTTGAAAAAGGACTCAACTGTACACAGGTATTAAAAAAACAGATGGTCACAAAGGAACGCTTAAGGCAACCCTCGCCAATACTCTCTTCTTTCCCATTAACAAATTGCAGTCAGAGTTTGCCAGATGGAGAATTGATCAACCTACGCATCAGGCAAAAACTCCTCACCCTCGGCTTCAAGGCTGTCCATCACCTCGCCCCCTCCTACCTCACCTCCCTTTTCTCCTTCTCCAGCCCAGCCCGCACCCTCCACTTCCCCGCTGCTAATCTCCTCACTGTGCCTCGTTCTCGCCCTCCCTCCACACATCCACCAAGCTGGCTCTCTTCTTCCCTTCAAAGTCCTACTGAGAGCTCACCTCCTCCAGGAGGCCTTCCCAGACTGAGCCCCCTCCTTCCTTTCCCCCTACTCCCCCTCCCCATCCTCACTGCTTTACCTCCTTCCCCTCCCCACAGCATCTGTATATATGTTTGTACATATTTATTACTCTATTTATTTATTTATTTTACTTGTACATACTTATTCTATTTATTTTATTTGGTTTATATGTTTTGTTTTGTTGTCTGTGTCCCCCTTCTAGACTCTGAGCCCGCTGTTGGGTATGGACCGTCTCTATATGTTGCAAACTTGTACTTCCCAAGCGCTTAGTACAGTGCTCTGCACACAGTAAGCACTCAATAAATACGATTGAATGAATGAATGAATCACTTTTCCTTTCTGAACGTCTTTATAGACAGTAATTTTGAATTGCTAGATGTTGAGATTGGCATACTCCACATACCTTAGCTAGGTTTTCCTCTAGTCTAGTGCACATCTTGACCTTGACACTGCATGATTATGAGAGATAGAAATAGAAAGTTGAAAAAAAAAACACAAATAGAAGGGGAGAGAGCTACTAGCTGAGGCAAGCAGAAAAGCTGCTTTGACTTTGTTTTTTAAAAAAGAATTTTGTCTTTTCTTATAGTTTTGCTGGGTTGACAGTTGTGGAATCCAGGCAGTGTCCCTGTCTGCCTCTGGCTCTGCAAACTCTTTTCATGTGTGTGCTCAGTCTGTAAACAAACGGGTCTGGTTTCAAAAACTCTTTTCTGAATGTAAATAATAATAATAATAATAATAGCATTTATTAAGCACTGTTCTAAGTGCTGGGGAGGTTACAAGGTGATCAGGCTGTCCCACGGGGGGATCACAGTCTTAATCCCCATTTTACAGATGAGGTAATTGAGGCCCATAGAAATCAAGTGACTTGCCCAAAGTCACACAGCTGACAAGTAGCAGAGCCAGGATTTGAACCCATGACCTCTGACTCCAAAGCCCGAGCTCTTTCCACTGAGCCACGCGGCGCATAAAAAATGAAGTAACAAAGAGTCAGCCAACACACCAAACTCTTTGCAGGTACATTTCTTTGCTTTTTCACAGAAAGGACTCTTCCTTTCTTCCCAAACCATTTCACAAGCCAATGTCCATATGAGGTAGGTGTATTTTTTTAAGGAACTTTTCTGTGGATTTTTTTTTTTTGCCTGAATTTGCCCAGGACATATCTAGTGTTAGACTCTATCATGATGATGATGATGATGATGATATCATGCAGGGAGGATGAATGTGTTTAGGGTCACGTAATGCTAAGTTTTTTTTACAAGCTTCCCTGGGAATGCTGCTACTAGCATATGTTCTGGATAGCAGGTCATATTTTTCCATTCTTCATTCTTGGACTCTACCTGGCCACACTGGGGAAATGCCATTGAAGAGGCTTCTGTCAGGAGGAGGAGGGGAAGCAAAGAAATGTCAGCAATCTGGGCAATAGCTATCATTAATTCATTCAATTTAATTGCATTTATTGAGCACTCACTGTACTAAGCTATCAACGGGGCAGGCTTCTGGGCCAGTCAGAAGCACATCCAAAGCATACACAAGAACACAAGAACATATTTTCCACCTGTACCAATGCAAGCTAGAGTCTTTGAGTCATATTGCGCTGTGTTGTGGCAAGAAGTATTATTTTCAAACCTTCCTATTATTAACCGGATAACATGCAAGATAAAAGATTTCTAAGGAACAAAGATGAGGGTTGGGGGAGGGGGGGGTGGCAGAGGGAGTGAAACAGGGCCAGCTTCAGATGGTAAGCCGGAAAGGCAACTGCTTCACGATGCAACATTAAGGGGGTGAAAGAACGGCAGTAGCTGAAAATGGAAAAATTTCCAATTCAGGAGATTCCATCTGTGAGGACTTTCCATGGGGAATCCAGTGGTGAACTGGTGCCCCACAGAACTTGGGGGAAAGGGTGGTAGATGTAGGAAATCAGAATCGGAGGAGAGAATACACAAAAGTGGTGATTAATTTACCGTAACCGCATGTCTATATTACTTCACCTTCATGTGGTCTCTCTATCAAGTCATTAACCTTTATTTGAAGTTGTTAGGTGCTGCTGTTTTCTTGTCAGTTTCTCTAATCAGTACCAACAACAGTAACTGGGTGCAGAGCACTCTATTAGAAGCTTGGGAAAGCATTCAACAGAGGTAAATAAATGCAATCCCTGCCTTTGAGGTGTTTACAATCTAATAAGGAAGACAGGTTCTCCCTCCTACTTATAATTATGATAATAATAATGATGGCATGTATTAAGCGCTTACTATGTGCAAAGCACTGATCTAAGCGCTGGGGAGGTTACAAGGTGATCAGGTTGCCCCACGTGGGGCTCACAGTCTTAATCCCCATTTTACAGATGAGGTAACTGAGGCACAGAGAAGTGACTTGCCCAAAGTCACACAGCTGACAATTGGCGGAGCCAGGATTTGAACCCATGACCTCTGACTCCAAAGCCGTGCTCTTTCCACTGCGCCACGCTGCTTCTCAGACTGTGAGCCCCATGTGAGACAGGAACTGTGTCCAACCTGAATAACCTGTATTTACCCCAGCACTTAGAAGAATGCTTGGCACATAGTAAGCACTTAACAAATCCCATTAAAAAAAAGGATGACAATATTCCAAGGAGGTTGTGAGTAGATATAAGATATAGGTTATTTATCTGACCGGTCATAGGAAGAAATGGTCTCTGGCCAGTTCTGCTCTTCCCACACAGGGAGAGGGACTTAGGCAGCCACAGGGAATGGCTGCAAAATCATTTTTTTTAAGCTTAAAAATATTGAGAAGGATTTTGAAGGTCAATAAATCAATAATAAATAAGGAAATAGGTAAGTGCCAAGGATTGGGGTGGCTGAAGGCATGATGTGATTAGGAAGGTGGGTGGACTGTTGTGCTTTAATAAGATAATAATAATAATAATAATAATAATGGTATTTATTAAGGGCTTACTATGTGCAAAGCACTGTTCTAAGTGCTGGGGAGGTTACAAGGTGATCAGGTTGTCCCACGTGGGGCTCACAGTCTTAATCCCCATTTTACAGATGAGGTAACTGAGGCACAGAGAAGTTAAGTGATTTGCCCAAAGTCACACAGCTGACAATTGGTGGAGCCGGGATTTGAACCCATGACCTCTGACTCCAAAGCCCGGGCTCTTTCCACTGAGCCACGCTGCTGAACCACTGGCCTTAGTTCCTCCCACAGGGGCACTTAGAGAGACACATTCAGGACCCCAGGGCAATGGGGGACCATGCAGTTCATTGCTCTAAGCAAACCCCCCAGGGCTTCAACATCAAACCATGGACTGTGTCACTTCTCTGAGTTGTTTAACTTTACAGCTGGAATGGTGAGTCCCAGCTGTCGGAATTAGTCATGTGGCTGACCGGCTGACGGTCCGTGAAAATGGAACTCACCGTTCGGACGGCCCAGAGCTAGGACATGGCCTGGAAGAGTCCAGGTCGGGAAGACCCAGACACAGGCACTGAATAATAATAATAACGATGGTATTTGTTAAGCGCTTACTACGTGCCAAGCACTATTCTAAGCACTGGGGGAGATACAAAGTTATCAGGTTGTCCCACTTGGGGCTTACAGTCTCGATCCCCATTTTACATATGAGGGAACTGAAGCACAGAGAAGTGAAGTCACACAGCCGACAAGTGGCGGGGTCGGAATTAGAACCCACAACCTTTGACTCCAAAGCCCAGCTCTTTCCACTAAGCCACGTTGCTTCTAAGCTCTATGTGGGCAGGGAATGTGTCTTTTTATCATTGTACTGTACTCTTCCACGTGCTTAGCACACAGTGAGTGCTCAATCGATACGACTGAATGATCGAATGGATGAATTCTTTACCTTAGCAGCTTCACTAGACTCTTCTCTTCCCTTGTCTCCTCCAGCCACACTCCGGAGCCTGGGCTGTGGAGAGTAAAGTTGTGGGCTAGAGACCACCTACCAGGGGGGCAGTTTGTTTATCTGAGGCTCTTAATTACTGGTCATAGGAAGACATCGTTCTCTGGCCAGTTCTGCTCTTCCCACACAGGGAAAGTCACTTAGGCAGCCCCAGGGAATGGCTGCAAAATGACTTTTTTTAAGCTTAAAAATATTGAGAAGGATTTTGAAACCTCCAATTATTCTAAATTGACGTTCTGAACCTGACCAAGACCACCCACCTGCACTCCAGGTGGTGAAGAGGAGAGTAGACAAAGATCGAAGGAATCTGTGCAATGTGGACGGCTAATCTGGATAATCTGGCCAAATGAGTGGGTTTTATGATTAATCGTTTAATCGTTTAGGCTGGTTGTTTGCACAAATGCAGCAGATCATTGCCAATCTTCTGTCCACGTAACTCTGTGAGTGTGGACTAAGCATTACAGACATTTTCTTGCTGGCACTGGTACCGTATTAGTTTCTCCCAAAACTCTTTTCCAGGGTGCATGATGTGAAAGCTAGCTTTCCATTTTCATCAGCTGGGCTAAACGGGGCAGAAAGGATTTTTGGAAATGATTCACCAAGGGGATAATGCCTCTTCTACCCTGTGCCAAACCTATCTGTGGGGAGAGGACTGATCAGCCAGAAACTGTACTGGATGACCCTTGAACCATTCTTTGAAACTCACGATCTAATCCAGAAACAGGACATTAGTTCATCTGCTTGACTGACATTTGGGGCTTTCCCAGCCACTAGCTCCCACCCCGCTGCCCACTCTGGGACACCTCATGTCCACACTCCACATTCCTGCACAGAGCATCTTCATATTCATCTATCTATTCCTCAAACACTTCCAATCACTACCCATTTTTCTGTGAATCAAACTGAAACATCTTACCATTAGCTTCGATACCCTCCATCAACTTTCTCCATCTTACATATCAGCTTCCTTTACTCCGCACTTCTGAGTTCACACTCTTCACTCCTCCTAAGCTCACTTTCTAACTGTACTTGCTCTCAACTCTTCCACCTCCAACCTCTTATTACCACGGCTTTCCTAGCCTGAAACATCCCTCCCCTAAATCTGCCAGACCACAATTTCTTCAAAACTTCCTCCGAGAAGACTTCTCCTATTATTTTACAACCTCAAGTTTTAGCAACCCCAAACCAGCCCTTAGGACTTAGGTACTTTACTCCTATGCTCTGCACCTTTGTACATATGCATATTTGTACATTTGCAAACATACATATATGTGCATTTGTACATTCAGTGATTTATTCAGCTGCTATTTCATTTTGATATATTCATACCTCTTGTTGAATTCTTATTATTCCTCTTGCTCCTATTATTTGTGACTAATTCTTGTCTGTCCCCCCCCATTAGACCGTAAACTCCCTAAAGTTAAGGAATGTGTGTCTTCCCTCTGTTATTCCCTCCTGAGCCCTCAGTTTAAATATCTCTGATTTACTGATTGATTGATGGACCCTTGGCAAGCCACAGAAGCAGGCAGACTAATAGTGAACTTGGGGACAGACCTTGGGTGGGGTAGGTGTTGGAGGAAAAAAAAGGGAGAGAAGAAATGAGGAAATGAAATGAAGAATTGAGAAAACTGTGGCTTAGTGAATAGAGCACAGGCCTCGGAGTCAGAAGGACCTGAGTTTGAGTTCCTAATCCACCACATGTCTGCTGTTTGATCTTGGGAAAGTCACTTCACTTCTTTGGGCCTCAGTGACCTGATTTGTAAAATGGGGATTAAGGTTGTAACCCCCCTGTGGGACAGGGACTGTGTCCGACCTGATTAGCTTGTATCTACCCCAGCGCTTAGAACAGTGCCTGGCACCCAGTAAGCTCTTAATAAACACCATAAAAAATGAGGGAGGGAAGACAGGAAGGGGAGAAGAAGGAGGGAGGAGGAAAAGGAAAGGGAGAGAGAGAAGGCATGGAAGAGGAAAGAAAACCCACTCATCCATGGTGCTCCTTCCCTTCTTCTTCTTTCTCCACCACCAGTTTTCTGATCCTCACCCAGCACTGGGTCTCAAGCAGGAAACAACCCAGCTCCAATGCTAGGGTGGCTTGAAAGCAGGGACACTCCACAGGGTACCAAGGCCTCTAATGTATGGTGTTGCAGGGGGCAAGAGGTGGAACTGCTATTGATCCCTTTGCAGCTCCAAGGGGCAGAGCAATGCAGGTGGGAGAGCTATGGCAGCTCATTGTGCCCCTAAAAGAACTGGGAGTAAAGATAACGACAGCCTCCTTGGTGCTGGCTTCTCATCCCCACAGAGTCGGTACCTGGGTTGGAGGGACACATCTCACCTCCTCATTCTCTTGGCACAAACAGCAGTTGGTACAATTCTCTACACACATTTAACGAACAGCACTGTGCACAATGTAATAACAACCAAAGAGCGTTTTCAGGCCTTACATACAAAACCCCCCAAACTCCAATAAAAGCATCTTTTAAAATTTACTTCTGCCCAATAATGAGAAAGAGTATGTCTTTCATTAACCAAACAGCAGGCCTGCATAATAAATGGAGATTGATTTTCTTGGCATGGTACTAGCTTGAGACTTTTTAAAGTGAGCATAATGCACAAATAGTCTAGAGATGAATCAGAGTAGAGTCGCTGCTTTCAAAAGGAATCATCAATCAATCAATCAATCGTATTTATTGAGCGTTTACTGTGTGCAGAGCACTGTACTAAGCGCTTGGGAAGTACAAGTTGGCAACATATAGAGACAGTCCCTACCCAACAGTGGGCTCACAGTCTAAAAGGGGGAGACAGAGAACAAAACCAAACATACTAATCATGTTTCTCAATATTTGTGATGAAACTTTTTAAATCCTTTGAAAGTTAGTTATTTATGATATCCCCCACATTTTTAAATCCAGATACGTGTTCCATGATTGGCTGTGCTTCTGAACCAATTATGTGTTACTGAATCAATTTTCATAAATCTACACTTTTTTAAATCCTTTCAGAAGCAATCAATTGAAGAACTCAGAGAATGTAGGGTCGGGGTGAAGCCCTTTGCAGTTCCAAAAAAAATTTCTAATTTTAGGCAGTTTACCATAGGTGTGTCTACACTGCAAATTATTCATTTCATTCAGGCCCACAAAATTCATTCGGCTTCAAATATAAAAATATTTCAAGTGAACGGACTTTGTTTTTGTTTCAGCCAGAAATATATCTAGACAATTCAGACCGAAGTACATTTTCGTTTTCAATGATCCAGGTAGATTATGTAGACCGCTTTGCAGACATGTTAGTGATGCATTGGGGACTCCACCCCTCTTGGCAAATGAGTAAATTAATAATTAGTTGTTTGAACCTCGCCATTCTAGGTCCTGCATTAGAGCAGCTGAAGCCAGCAGGCTATGGAAACTGGCTCTCCAGCATTCATATAAAATTAATTAGGCTGCATCCACTGGTGAGGTCATTAGCAGGGAGTGCCTTTAAGTCTTGGCCTCAGCCAAGAAATAAAGGACTATTTCTCCTGAGCCATCATTTAAAAGGGGGTTCTGCTACCAAAAGAAAGGAAGGAAAGGAAGGGGAAGGAAAGGTAAGAGGGCAAAGAAAGGAAGGAAAGGAAAAGGAAGAGAGCAAAGAAAGGAAGGAAAGGAAGAAAGGCCCTCTGAGGCTCATGTCCTAATGAGTAAATCCTGGCCTGTAGCTTCTCTAAGTTTTCACAATCAATGTCAATTTAGCCTTGTGGTTTTCAAGAAGTTAAAATAGATCCAGTTTAGAGGGCTTTTTTTAAAAGCTCTATTTGAGAAAATAAGGTTTAGGCAAGAGTAAATTACAGCTGAGTTACAGCTAAAACAACATGGGGCACAACTATGCCTTACAAAGTATTTTGGATCAAATTGGGTTTATTTCTAAAGAAGAGACCCACGCCACTAGTAAAACAAAGAACTGAAGCTGAAGTTGCCAGCAAAAGCTACCTCAGGTAATTGAGGAAAAAACAATTTTTCCCCTTTTCAACCCTCTGGAGATATGGCATGAACAAGCAATTTATTTGGCAATTTTCAGTTATTTACATTCTTCAAATAGTTCATCTGCCTACCACCTTTGTAATGCTTGTCTGCAAACCGCCGTTTTATAGTTGAGAAAACCGAGGCATTGCATATAAAGTTATCCAGTTAAAACAGTTGAGCAAACTTCTTTAAAGTAATGTGTGAAGGCCAAGAGACTTAATATATGATAACATATGTCAGATTTGGGACAGTAGAGAAATCAATCATATTTTTTGCACACTTACTGTATGCACAGAACTGTACTAAGCACTTGAGAAAGTGTAATATAGCAGAGTTGGTAGTCACATTCGCTGCCCACAGTGAGTTTACAGTCTAGAGAAGAAACCGTTTACATTGCAGAGTAACTATCCTCAGTACCATATAATAATAATAATGATGATGGTATCTGTTAAGCGCTTACTATGTGTCAAGCACTGTTCTAAGCTCTGGGGTAGATACAAGGTAATCAGGTTGTCCCACGTGGGGCTCACAGTCTTAATCCCCATTTTACAGATGAGGTAACTGAGGCACAGAGAAGTTAAGTGTCTTGCTTATCACACAGCTGATAAGTGGCAGAGCCGGGATAAGAACCCATGTTTTCTGACTCCCAAGCCTGTGCTCTTCCCACTAAGCCAAGCAGCTTCTCCATCCAATTGGGTTTGTTAAACAGAGGAAGGAGAAAAGTTCTCTTAATAGGAAGCAGTGTGACCTCAGGCACACGGAGTCGAGGGTCAGGAAATCTGGGCTTTAACTCTGGCTCCACTCATTAACTGACAAGACAAGAGGAACTTCTCTGTGCCTCAGTTACCTCGCCTGTAAAATGGGGATGAAGATGTGAGCCCCACGTGGGGCAACCTGATTACCTTGTATCTACCCCAGCGCTTAGAACAGTGCCTGCTACACACTAAGTGATTAACAAATACCATCATCATCATCATTATTATTATTATTATTATGAAGTGAGCAGAGCTACAATTAAATCTAGATTTCATTACTCCCTGCATAAGTTTTCTCAACTGTAAACTGAGTTTAATATGTATATATGTATAAATACATACATATATATGTGTATGTATAAATAAAAATAAATACACACATAAATGTGAAATGTTCTTTCCTATTTTTTATCCATTCTTTTGTGTGTGTGTATATATATATACACACACACAAAAGAATGGTGTTCTTTCCCATTTTTTATCCATTCTTTTGTGTGTGTGTGTATATATATATATATATATATATATATATACACATTTATGTATATATATATATATACACACACACAAAAGAATGGATAAAAAATGGGAAAGAACATTTCCCCAGAATAATTTCCCAGGAGAGGTAATGACAGTATTAAAAATATCAGGAGACTGCTTCCAGAATAGGGGGCTGTGTAATTCTCTCACTTCCAGGATTTTTAGCGGGCAGGGAGCCAGAGAACCTCAAGGCCAACATGGTGGAACCCTCTTCAGGCTGGCTCAGCCCTCCCAAGGCACAAAGGCAAACCTAGAGGAGCTTGACTGGGCTCATGTGTTCACCCGGACCCCATCGGCTGTCCAGGCTGGAGGAGGAGCCTCTGTGAGCTGGTAGCCTTCCTCATGGATGGTTGGTTTCCAGCACACCCCCCAATCTTCCTATCTAGCAGGGTGTTCAGATTTATACTGAGGGGACCCTGGAGCGCTTGAGTGCTAGAGTTCACCCAGATAGGTCAGACCCTGGGACGGAGTGGGACGGCACTGGAAACAGTCCACTTTCCTGGGGTCCCTCCCCACCAGGGTCTGTACAAATCTAGAGCACACCCGCCCCAGGACCCCCAATCTAACCCTGCCTATGGGAGTTTGGGCAGGAGGAGTCCCACATATCAAAACATGGCTGTGTGACTGCACATCAGGATCCACTTTCCTTTGTGACATTGCCTTTTGATGGGTGTTACATTGCTATTCTAGTTACTGGTGACTCAAAAACAGGGAGTAATTTAAGAAATCAAATAAATAGAAAACCACAAGACTATCCCCAGCATAAACATAGACACGGTTCTTAGCCTAACAGAAGTTATAATCTAAAGGAAACAGTATACAGACTAGGACACACAAAGGAAGGCATTTTGCCAAAAGATTGAGTGCCTTTTTCACTCTACTTTTTATTTCCTTCCACCCTCCAGGTTCTGTGTTCTTGTGGGATGAGCAGAAATGTCAGGTAGGTTCCTGTGCCTGCCCTTGGGAAAAGGTGTTGGTTTGCTGAGTTTTGGGAAAGAATGATAAAAAGGGAGACATCTCCTCACCCTTTAACTACCAAACTGATTATCTCACAAGGCTCCATATGGCAAAGGCAACTAGAGGTAGAAGAGTACCTTGAAAATGTGGAATGGCTTGCAAATGTGAAGAATGGTTAATAACTCAGGAAAAACGGGCTGGCGAGGCTGTTTCTGTTGCCTCCTGTCCTAAACTACTGACTGCGATGGTTACCTAGGCGACTCTTATTTTTGAGAATAGAAACTCAGTGATTTTGCTTAAACATTCAGAAACAGCAGCAAGTGGCCTGAAAAGCTCCTTAACCAAAACTGTTCAACTTTACCCTGTAGAACAGGTGGGAAATGGAGGGGGATAAAAATCATTTTGATCATTATGCAGGAATCTTCCATCAAATCAACTTAATGTGAAAATTTGAGGTGTTTAGTTGGTCCAATCAGAATGAATCTCTACGGCAAAAGATGTAAGGCTGTTCACCACCCTGAGAAAATGAGAAGCAGCATATTTTGAAAGAATTAGAGTATGAAAAGTGACTTGGCAGCAATATGAAAATAGCAAGAAATGATTAAACAAGGATCCAGTCTCTAACTGGCCTACCCAGTACTGTAATTATTTTCTGCCTGAAGACTTTTTTGTACCTCATTTCATATTCCCCTGATGAAAGGAGTAATTCAGTTCTTTCATTTTCAATGTAATTATGATTACTATTCAATATGGAATTGTAGCACTTGTTTTCATATATGCTGGTGTACAGTAATCCAAGTTACAATTGTTTACATGTTTCTCATTTCCTGATGGAAACTCCCAGACGTTGGTAGATAACAATCAATTGGTCAAGTCTGTGAAAGTTACAAGGCCAATGGTTGGCCTTTGCTGCATGTGCTCACTGGTTTCAGCTCTGAAATTGACTTAATGCTACTGTGCAAGGGATTACTTTGGGGAGCTTTACAAAAGTATGAGCTGTATTTTGTTGAACTGCATCTTAGTTTGAATACATATGTGTATCTCTGAACAGCACACTATTTTTGATTGTACTGAGGCTCGATCGCTCACTTTCTGCAGCCACTCTGAGAACACAAAAGAGGTTTAATATTTTGAGATTTGAATCCAAGGTAAACACCTTGTGGTTCACAGACTGAGGCTCGATCGCTCACTTTCTGCAGCCACTCTGAGAACACAAAAGAGGTTTAATATTTTGAGATTTGAATCCAAGGTAAACACCTTGTGGTTCACAGACTGAGGCTCGATCGCTCACTTTCTGCAGCCACTCTGAGAACACAAAAGAGGTTAAATATTTTGAATTTTAATCCAAGGTAAACACCTTGTGGTTCACAGACTGAGCTGTTGCTATCATGGGGGAGGGAGGATGAAGGGTGTTGCCATCTAAAATGTCTTTGGATCAACAAGGAGATGCCCTCTGGCCACAACTGTGAGGAGAAAGTCCTTATAGGCTACATTAGGAATAATGTCGACTACCCAAGTGCCCTGTGCCCAGCTGTCAGGCTATAAAGGGATGAGAGGGACATTCAGTTTACTAATAATTATGGTATCTGTTGAATGCTTATTCTTTACCAAGCACTGAACTAAGTGCTGGGGTAGAATAGGGCACAGGCCCTGACCCTCATGGGGCTTACAATCTACAGAGCAAAGAGAACAGGCTTTTAATACCCCTTTTACAGATGAGAGCATTGAGACACAGAGAAGTTAAATGACTATTCCAAGGTTACCCAACTTGTAAGTGACGGGAACCAGGATTGGAATCCAGGTCTCTTGACTCTCAAGTTTTTTCCAGTAAGCCACACTGCTGGTTCTATGTTGTGACTCTTCTTGTTCAATGATTGCGGTTCCATTCCTTCTAAACCTGCCGTCTTTATTGGTTCATTTACGTAGTCCTTGATCCCACCAACTGGGGCAATGCTCTGTTTTTAAGTTTGCTTGCTATGTTTTCTTAGTGGAAGAACTTCAGCTTTTTCTTGAGATGGTTAGACTGTTTTTTTAAGCTTCATAACTAGAAACTTTTGTTAAATGAATTTCTCCAATATTGTCACATAAGATATTGTTCCAAGAAAAGTTGTTAGAGTAACAGATGCATGCTGTACCACCTTACAATTCCTTTATTCAGCTATCTTATTGGGGCTTACATAGTTTGTGAACATAAATGCTACACACTCAATTTGAGAGTTACATGAAAGGAGGAAAACGCCAGGTCTTAATGAAGCACCATTCAAAACCCCTTTTTCCACTGGAAGATGAGGCTGCAAGGGATCAGAGAATACCTGGGTCCCCTTAGAGTGTGCCTGAGGAGATACTAAAGCCTAAAGGTCAGATACCTTAATTCTTTTAAAATAACATTTGATGGAAATGTTATTATTGTATTGTATTATTAAAATCTCCAGTGACTACCAATCAATCTGCGCATCAGGCAGAAACTCCTCACCCTGGGCTTCAAGGCTGTCCATCACCTCACCCCCTTCTACCTCACCTCCCTTCTCTCCTTCTCCAGCCCAGCCCGCACCCTCCGCTCCTCTGCCGCTAATCTCCTCACCGTTAGGCCTCGTTCTCGCCTGTCCCGCCATCGACCCCCGGCCCACGTCCTCGCCCTGGCCTGGAATGCCCTCCCTCCCCACATCCGCCAAGCTAGCTCTCTTCCTCCCTTCAAGTTCCTACTGAGAGCTCACCTCCTCCAGAAGGCCTTCCCAGACTGAGCCCCCTCCTTCCTCTCCCCCTCGTCCCCCTCTCCATCCCCACCGTCTTACCTCCTTCCCTTCCCCACAGCATGTGTATATATGTATATATGTTTGTACTTATTTATTACTCTATTTATTTATTTATTTGACTTGTACATATCTATCCTATTTATTTTATTTTGTTAATATGTTTGGTTTTGTTCTCTGTCTCCCCCTTCTAGACTGTGAGCCCACTGTTGGGTAGGGACCGTCTCTATATGTTGCCAACTTGTACTTCCCAAGCGCTTAGTGCAGTGCTCTGCACACAGTAAGCGCTCAATAAATACGATTGATTGATTGATTGATGGAAAAAATACCTGAAGTATCAGTAACATTTATTCCACAGGCTGTCAGGACTCACGTTTACCCTTCCACCCGACTCATGGGGCTTCGGGCAAGTTCAATTTCCTTTTTAAAATGAGGTGCAAATAAATTCCATTCCTTTAATACATCATGATTGGTTTGGAGATGCTGGGATAAAAGTTAATATACAAGTGAAAAGAGCATTAAATGCTTTTTATCTAGAACTACTGTCAGAGAGAAGCAGCGTGGCTCAGTGGAAAGAGCCCGGACTTTGGAGTCAGAGGTAATGGGTTCAAATGCCGGCTCCGCCACTTGTCAGCTGTGTGACTTTGGGCAAGTAACTTCACTTCTCTGGGCCTCAGTTACCTCATCTGCAAAATTGGGATTAAGACTGTGAGCCCCCCGTGGGACAACCTAATCACGCTGTAACCTCCCTAGTACTTAGAACAGTGCTTTGCACATAGTAAGCGCTTAATAAATGCCATTATTATTATTATTACTGTATCCTAGTTAGGCTGCATTATATTTCCAAATGGAGCATAAAATCTGAACTGTAGTAGTCAAAACCCAGCATTTCAGAGGAAGGTGTTATACTCATGCCAGTGAACAAAGACTCTCTTCTAAGAATTTGTTCTCATTTTTTCTAACTGGCAAATTCATTGCTGATTCATCCCTCTCAGCTAGATATGATCTGATACTGTGGTTCAAAGACAGCTCTATAACACTTGGACAAACTGTTCCTATGGCTAGTTCACTGTGTGGGTCTTTCGACTTTCCAATCATTGTATATTTAATTCTCTCATAAGCATTAGAGGCATTATGGGGTGGGGTGAAACCCTATTTCTCAACTTTATTTAGCATTTATCTAGCATTTTAAACTTGCAGAGTGTTTTAATAACAATAGTAATAATAATGATGGTATTTGCTAAGCGCTTACTATGTGTGAAGCACTGTTCTAAAGCTATCATTCTTGTTTGCATTAGTGCAGCAGCCCTGGGAGACCAGGCAACTAACTGATTTGCTCAAGGGGCTTGAAGGCAGAGCACAATTAATCAATCAATCGATCAATCAATGGTATTTATCGAGCACTTACTGCATGCAGAGCTCTGAAGTAAGAGCTGGGGAAAGTACAGTACAACAGAGTTGGTAGATGCAATCCCTGCCCACAAGGAGTTTACAATCTACAAGGGGAAACAGACATTTAAACAGATTATGCACCAGGAAAATACAAGAGTTGGGAAATATTTACTCTAGACTGTAAACTCCTCATGGGCAGGGATCACGTCTACCAACTCTGTTTTATTGTACTCTCCCAGAAGCAGAGTGGGACTGGGAGTCAGAAGGAACTGGGTTCTAATCCTGGCTCCGCCACTTAATTTTATTTTTAATTATTATGGTATTTGTTAAGCACTTACTATGTGCCAAGCACTGTTATAAGTGTTGGAAGCAGTGTTCTAAGCGCTGTGCACTGTTGTCTGCTGTGTGACCTTGGGCAAGTCGCATCATTTCTCAGTGCCTCAGTTACCTCATCTGTAAAATGGGGATTAAGACTGTGAGCCCAATGTGGGACAGGGATTGTGTGCAACCCAATTACCTTGTATCTATCCCAGGGCTTAGTACAGTGGCTAGCACATAGTAAGCCCTTAACAAATGCCACAATTATTATTATTATCCTTATTAAGCATAATCATCATCATCAATCATATTTATTGAGCGCTTACTATGTGCAGAGCACTGTACTAAGCTCTTGGGAAGTACAAACTGGCAACATATAGAGACAGGCCCTACCCAACAGTGGGCTCACAGTCTAGAAGGGGGAGACAGAGAACAAAACCAAACATACTAACAAAATAAAATAAATAGAATAGATATGTACAAGTAAAATAAATAAATAAATAAATAAATAGAGTAATAAATATGTACAACCATATAGATACATATATACAGGTGCTGTGGGGAAGGGAAGGAGGTAAGAAGGGGGGGATGGAGAGGGGGACGAGGGGGAGAGGAAGGAAGGGGCTCAGTCTGGGAAGGCCTCCTGGAGGAGGTGAGCTCTCAGCAGGGCCTTGAAGGGAGGAAGAGAGCTAGCTTGGCGGATGGGCAGAGGGAGGGAATTCCAGGCCCGGGGGATGACGTGGGCCGGGGGTCGATGGCGGGACAGGCGAGAGCGAGGTACAGTGAGGAGATTAGCGGCGGAGGAGTGGAGGGTGCGGGCTGGGCTGGAGAAGGAGAGAAGGGAGGTGAGGTAGGAGGGGGCGAGGGTATGGACAGCCTGGAAGCCCAGGGTGAGGAGTTTCTGCCTGATGCGCAGATTGATTGGTAGCCACTGGAGATTTTTGAGGACTAGTGCAATGCTCTACACATGGTAAGTGTTCAATAAATACCACTGATTGATTGGTTTACCTAAGTACTGTGGGGCTGGGCTGAGTATCAAAGTGTGAATATACAAGGGTGGATATCCAATTAGAACTTGGAGTTCCAGGACGCTGAGTCCAAGAGGGGGCATGCTGCAACTTCTAACTCACTGATCTCTGAAGCCCTGTGTCAGTGGTACTGTAAAACCACGCTGCACTCCCCACAGAACTGTCAGCTGCAACTTCTAACTCACTGATCTCTGAAGCCCTGTGTCAGTGGTACTGTAAAACCACGCTGCACTCCCCACAGAACTGTCAGCGCTTTGAAAGTACCACGGGGGCCATCCTTTTCAAGCCAGGGTATTATTGCATTTTCGATCATTACATAAGACAGCCAACACTGAGAAACACTTGTACTAGAAATAGGAGCAAACCATTTTGTTTTCTCTCCTTCTGCAGTAGTTGTTTTTAAACCTAATTTGAATTCTAGTGCCTAAAGATATAATAATGCTCATTCCTATGGTAGGCACATGGTTTTGTAGTTTATTTCTGTGGTTCCACTGCCGTGGACTACTTGGAATGCTTATTACTAAGTCTGGTCAATTCTAATTTAGTTGGTCAAGAGCCACATGAAGCATCTGGAGAGCCTGGAAGCGGAAGCCTCTTTCTGTTCTCCCAGCCACATGTACATCTCCTCCTGCACACCTGCACCTCCAGTTCCCCAAATACACATACATGGCCCTACCCTCAGTGTGTTAGCCCCGTCCTGACCCTGCTGGGGCTATTTTTAGCTAAAGGCAGTAGCTGCATTAGAGATAAAGAATAGAGGAAGAAAGAAAATGATTAGTGCCCCCTCCCCACCTCCAGCAGCAGAGATCCTGGGTCAGTTACCTCTTTGTGGACATGGGTAACACATATCCCTCCATAGGGAAGATCCATTTTACTATAAGGCATTCAGGCCCTTAACCGGTTGCCACAAAGGATGATGCATTTTCCCAAAGGGTGGCAGAGAACAGTGGTATTTTGGGCCTGCCCCAAAACTTGCCTGCCACTGGCGTCACATGGGACACGTCCAATTGCCAGAAGTCACATTCCTGGAATCTTCACCCAGTCACTGCCCTCGTGGCTATGGAGGCATTTCTGTCTCCTTTTTTTCTCCCCATCCCACTTTTCCCTGGCAAGCTCCAAGCAAGCTCTCTTTCCAGACTTAATAAACCATTTCTCGTTTGATTATCGTGCTGAGTCACATACTTATTAAGCTTCCAACTCGGAGAAAAAGATTGCATAAGTATTATTCAGTTGCTGGGAGGGTAGTGATCTTTTGCCTACTTACTATATGGTGCAGAATGATCTTCAACAGTACTGTACCACAAATCTCATTTCCACAGCCCTCCCTGAAACGTTTTCTACCACCTTTATCTCCCATTCCTGATCCCTCAGACTGCAACCTTCCCACTCTCACACCCGAGATGCACAATAATCTCTGTTCAAAATTGAGTTTCTAATTAAGGGAAAATGTACCTAATGCAAAAACCATGTCATACCAATGTGAGAAAAATCAAATATTCCCTGCTGTGAAGGACCCTTGATGTCATCTCTGCCCTAAGTGATAACCTACCCAAGTGGGGAGAGCTTTAAGCCAGAGAATTATCACTGGTCCGTTAGCCCATATGCTTACGCAAAAGCAAAACTACATCCTCCCCTCTCCTACTCTTCTAGACCCAAGTCAGGAATCACCATGACTGTGATTTTACGTAGGCAAAAATACATAGATTCCTATTAATACACTTGCAATTCTGCCTATCAAACGTTGTGATTATCTGCAGCGACGGGCTGAAAGTGAAAGGAACCCTGATTTTGAATGCCAAAAAGGTTCAAACACACAAATGCTAAAACATTTTGCAAAAATCCTGCCAGTGAGACTTGCACATCTTTGCAGGCCTAATTAACACACTTAGACTTGCAGGAGGAGGGTGCCTACACAATAATGCAAATATAGAGATCCAAAGACTTGCTACTAATTATAAACATGTTGAAGTGCCATCAAGTGCTAAGCTTTATCAGGCAAAGATGAAGTGCAGAATGCCAATTTCCAGTGTGTTTAAACGGATTCCTGGTGGGGGCAGGGATGTCAGCACAAATCTCCTGGTAATAAGTGAATCATCCAGCTGAATCACACGGTGCCCCAACCGGCCAACTCAATGTAAACGGTACTCAATTTTTGCCCAGAATCTGTATTTCTTGGCATGACCGTGAACACGTACCAAATTGGGAGTGGTGTGCTTATTTCTTGGGCTTTGATCCATCTATCCTGGCTGCAATTTAACAAATACCAGTCAGATTTTCTTTTGGATGTAATGCTCAGTGCAACGTTCATTCATTCATTCAATCGTATTTATTGAGCGCTTACTGTGTGCAGAGCACTGTACTAAGCGCTTGTTAATCAAACTGACTTGGCAAGTATGTAGCAATGTGGAGACAGTTTCTTGAAGAAATGTTTGACTGGAGGAAGTTGGACTTTATTGAGAGCTTGAGGAGGAGGAAGAGAAGGAAAAGGAGTAACCAGAACTTTCATCACAAGCAAACTTTCTTCTTCTGCGGAAGAAAAAATGCTTACTGTATACAGGGCGATGACGAAAGGCTAGTGGGGAAACTACTCCCAACTATTGCAGACTACACAAATTAATATCAATGTCAGGACTTTCTGACCAGGAAATGCATTTAAATGTCATTTGAATGGTTAGTTCTGCTATGCATGATGTAAATACAGGAACCAACCGTTGGCCAAACTATTGCAAAAAACGCACACCACAACAGAAAACACTGTTTATGACTGACAGAAGCTTTTTTTTTTTTTAGCCTGAGAAAAGTATTTCGACCAATCAGGCAAGTGGAGTGATTGATGTAAAATTCAGAAATGAACACCGGAAATTGACAATTTTCTTCTTCTTCCTTCCCTTGCGCCTTCTGGTGGTGTTATTTCTGGTGGAGTTATAGTGTCAAAAACAGACAAAGAGCAGGAAGAAGAAAGCCTCTTTGAAAAGAATGCAGAGTTGAATTATTTGCAAACCAAAAATCCAGCCCTGCCTAATCAAGATTCAACTTCTTCCTTAAATCCTAAGGTATAAATGAAGATTTAATGTTTAATATCTGAAACTCACAGACATCCTATTCATTAAACTACTTTTAATCAGTCAATGGCTACAGAACAATTGTTGAGCTCAAAGTTAGATATTTTTAATGATTGTTTTGCCTAAATGAATTCAAGTGAAAGTAGTATTAAGCCATCCTCTATCCCTATCCAAAAAAAAATCTTGCCTTGACCCCATGGCTCCCTCCAGTTATCACCCCATCTCTTCCTACTCTTCCTCTTCAAACTCCTTGAATTGAGTGTTTACAACGGGTATCTCCAATTCTTCTCCTCCAGTTCTCCCCTTGACCATCTCCAATCTGGTTTCTTCCCCCTTCACTCTTTTTTTTAATGGTATTTGTTAGTCACTTACTTTGTGCCAGGCACTGTACTGAATACTGGGGTAGATGACAATCAGGTTGGAAACAGTCCAAATCCCACATGGGGCTCACAGCTTTAATCCCCATTTTACAGCTGAGGTAAGTGAAGCACAGAGAAGTTGAGTGACTTGCCCAAGATCACATAACTGACAAGTGGTGGAACCGGGATTAAAACCCAGGTCCTCTGACTCCAGGCCCACGGTTTTCAAGTTAAGTAATTTACCCAAGACCACACAACCGACAAGTAGTGGAGCAGGATTAGAACCCAGGTCCTCTGACTCTCATTCATTCATTCATTCAATCATATTTATTGAGCGCTTACTGTGTGCAGAGCACTGTACTAAGCGCTTGGGAAGGACAAGTCGGCAACAGAGACAGTCTCTACCCAACAACGGGCTCACAGTCTAGAAGGGGGAGACAGACAACAAAACAAAACATGTGGACGGGTGTCAAGTCGTCAGACCAAATAGAATTAAAGCTAAAATTGCACATCTTGCACTTACTGTGTGCAGAGCACTGTACTAAGCATTTGGAGTACTTCAGTCAATCCACCAAATAGAATTTGACATTGTGCATTTGAAAATATGCAACAGAAGCAAATAACCTGGCCCTATCCTCAGTAGGATTACAATCTAAAGGAGGAGCTAGGTAGAAATGAATTGCTTAGAGTGGGAACCAAAGGAAGATATATTTGGTAGTAGCAGGAGTAGGAAAAGATGTAATGAATGAGCACAAAAGTGAAAATAAGTTACATGTGTATCAAGCAAAGGTTTTATTGAGCATTTGCTTTGTGCAAAGCATTGAACTAAGAGTACAGTACAGTAGAGTTAGTAGGCATGTGAGGAGACAGACAGTAAAATAAATAAATAAGTGTTGGATTTCATTCAATTGTATTTATTGAGCGCTCACTGTGTGTAGAGCACTGTACTAAGCGCTTGGTAAGTACAGGTTGGCAACATATAGAGATGGTCCCTACCCAACAGTGGGCTCACAGCCTAGAATATACTGGATATATACATGTTGGATATATACATAGGGGCTGTAGAGCTGAAGAGGGTGAATATCAAGTGTTTTAAGGGTACTGATTCCCAGATTTTTCATAGGATGCTTTCACCCCTCAGTCAATCAATTGCATTTACTGAGCACACACTGTGTGCAGAGCACTGTACTAAGCGCTTGGGAGAGTACAGCACGACAATATAACAGACTCATTCCCTGCCCACAACAAGCTTACAATCTAGAGTAGGAGATGGATATTAATATATACATAACTGCTGTGGGGCAGGGGGGTGAATGTAGGGAGGAAGTCAGGGTGGGGCAAAGGGGAATGGAAGAAAAGAAAAACAGAGCTTAGTCAGGGAAGGCCCCTTGGAGGAATTGTGCCTTAAATAAGGCTTTGAAGGTGGGGAGAGAAATTGTCTGTTAGATATAAAGAGGAAGGGCATTCTAGGCCAGAGGCAGGACATGGGTGAGAAGTTGGCAGCAAGGCAGACGATAATGTCTCCACTTTCATTCATTCATTCATTCATTCATTCATTCATTCATTCATCCATCCATCCATCCATTCATTCATTCAATCGTATTTATTGAGCGCTTACTGTGTGCAGAGCACTGTACTAAGTGTTTGGGAAGTACAAGTTGGCAACATATAGAGACTGTCCATACCCAACAGTGGGCTCACAATCTAGAAGGGGGAGACAGACAACAAAACAAAACATATTAACAAAATAAAATAAATAGAGCAAATATGTACAGATAAAATAAATAAATAAATAGAGTAATAAATCTGTACAAACATATATACATATATACAGGTGCTGTGGGGAGGGGAAGGAGGCAAGGCGGGGGAATGGGGAGGGGGAGGAGGGGGAGAGGAAGGAGGGGGCTCAGTCTGGGAAGCCCTCCTGGAGAAGGTGAGCTCTCAGTAGGGCTTTGAAGGGAGGAAGAGAGCTAGCTTGGCGGATGTGCGGAGGGAGGGCTTTCCAGGACAGCAGGAGGACGTGGGCCGGGGGTCGACAGCGGGACGGGCGAGAACGAGGTACGGTGAGGAGGTTAGTGGCAGAGGAGCGGTGGGTGTGAGCTGGGCTGTAGAAGGAGAGAAGGGAGGTGAGGTAGGAGGGGGCGAGGGGATGGACAGCCTTGAAGCCCAGGGTGAGGAGTTTTTGTCTGATGCATAGGTTGATTGATAGCCACTGGAGATATCTGAGGAGGGGAGTAACATGCCCAGAGCGATAATGCTCTCAAAATATCCTCATTTCCAAATGAATGAGAATGAGGCACTGATGTCAGGACTATTAGTTTATTCACCCCTCCCTCTGCCTCACAGAAGTTATGTACGTATTTATAGCTAATTTATTTATATTAATGTCAGTATTCCCCTCTAGATTGTAAACTCGTTATGGGCAGGGAACGTGTCTACTAACTGTCATATTTTTCTCTCCCAAACACTCAGTACAGTGTTCTGCACACAGTGAGCACTCAATAAATACAATTGATTGATTGATTAGTTGTCCGATCATCCTTCTGTGGCCATTTTACCCCACATCCCCATTTTCATAGGGCAGCATCCAAGGCCCAGAGGGCTATTGGTTCAAGTCTCACCCCGGGTGAATGGTAGATTAGAATTCAGTTTTGTTTACTTACTCCACAGAACTGTGTTGCTCTTTTAGGCAATTTCATTAGGCACGAATGGATTCGATTTGTGTCCAATGACCTATAGAAAGGAGGCTAAGAACAATTCAATCAATGGTATTTACTGAGTGCTGACCTCGTGCAGAGAGGACTGTACTAAGCGCTTGTTACCAACGCTAACAGAGTTGGTAGACATAATCCCTGCCCACAAGGAGTCTATGATCTACAGCCTACAAGTCATTTTTTCTTCATTAAGGCAAAGCTGCCACCATAGTCTTTGTGATACAAATTTTGGGTGCTTCTGAAAGAAGGCCCTCGATCTTTATTTTCCTGAAATACTTGAAAAAAATGGCTAAAAAAATTTTTCACAAACTACCATTTAAAAGATCTTCAAGCACAACATATCTAGACTCTTACCCACGCACTATCCATCCTTCCTGACAAGCTCATTCCTTTCCCTCTGGCTTCATCCACAGTGCTTCTTTAAAAACCAGAATTGGGAAAACAGGGCCTCTTCCCCTGTGAAAATTCACCATAGATGCAATCCAGGAAGCAGCAGTGAAGCTGTGCTTTGGGCTTTACTGCCCAGGGCACACAAACAGTAATGGCATATTTGTTTTATTTACCAATTTTCCAGGTTGGAAGAGCCTCTGAAGATAGGGTCTCACACTCAGGAAGGTCCCCCTAGGCATCTGCGACTTCACAATGCTACTCGGACATCATTATCACACAAACAATGCGGGCTAGAATATAATCCCATTGTTTAGCCTTTATTATGGGCCTGTTACTGAATAGGTGGTTACTGCTTCAGGTTGGAGATGAAAGGCAGATGAAAGGCTCCAAACTAGGAACAAAGTGGTAAGTGCTATTGTTTTTCTTGAGATAAGAGATCAAAGCTTCTAAATCCTATATAAGCCTGGTGCTATTATTCCAACCACCTTTCAGGCAGTTTAGCCAGTTGGCACTTCAAAATTAATAATGTAGCTCAAGTGAAAGGTATTAGTTTGATAAACTAAAACCACATCTGGAGAACACAATAACCTTGGCCCCATTTTTAAGTCTGTCGATTCATTTGATAAGAATAACTTCACCAAAATCGATTCTGAAGTAAGAAGAATCCGGAATTTGACATTAATAATCAAAAACACTTCATTGAAAAGCTCTGAAACTTCAAGTTCTAGAGGAGGCTCCCAAGAAGTGGTAGTCTTTCAAGGGCCACAATCAGAACTACAATGTGCACAGTAAAATAGCAGCTTTCCCAGGAAAAGAATGCTTCACGACATTGCTAATATCCACCTTTTCCTCTCCACCCAAATTGCTACTAATCCACACACTTATCGTATTCCACCTTGATTACTGTATCAGCAACCTTGCTGACCTCCTTGCCTTCTGTCTCTTCCCACTCCTGTCCATACTTCACTCTGTTGTTCAATAAAAATGTTCAGGCCATGTTTCCCCACTCCTCAAGAACCTCCAGTGGTTGCCCATCCACCTCTGCATCAAACAAAAATTCCTTGCCATTGGCTCTAAA
This sequence comes from Tachyglossus aculeatus, assembly GCF_015852505.1. NCBI lineage: Eukaryota > Metazoa > Chordata > Mammalia > Monotremata > Tachyglossidae > Tachyglossus > Tachyglossus aculeatus. Next base: position 33,527,400 of record NC_052067.1, on the reverse strand, counting down.
GCACTAAATCACCGTGCCCCCTCCTACCTAACCTCCCTGCTGCCCAATACTGCCAGTCTACTCACTGTACCTCGGCCTTGTCTATTTTGTCACCGACCTCTCATAGTAATATCATCGTCATCATCATCAATTGTATTTATTGAGCGCTTACTGTGTGCAGAGCACTGTACTAAGCGCTTGGGAAGTACAAATTGGCAACATATAGAGACAGTCCCTGCCCAACAGTGGGCTCACAGTCTAAAAGGGGGAGACAGAGAACAAAACCAAACATACCAACAAAATAAAATAAATAGTAATAATAATAGTAGTAATATAATATAATAGTAGTAATAAATAGTAATAATAATGTTGGTATTTGTTAAGCGCTTACTATGTGCCAAGCACTGTTCTAAGCACTGAATAATAATAATGATGGCATTTATTAAGCGCTTACTATGTGCAAAGCACGGTTCTAAGCGCTGGGGAGGTTACAAGGTGATCAGGTTGTCCCACGTGGGGCTCACAGTCAATCCCCATTTTCCAGGTGAGGTAACTGAGGCACAGAGAAGTTAAGTGACTTGCCCAAAGTCACACAGCTGACAAGCAGCAGAGCCGGGATTTGAACCCATGACCTCTGACTCCCAAGCCCATGCTCTTTCCACTGAGCCACGCTGCTTCTCTTATGTATATATGTATGTATACTTATATGTACTTATATATATCTGTAATTTAATTATTTATATTAAAGCCTGCCTCCCCCTTTAGACTGTAAGCTCGCTGTGGGCAGGGAATGTGCCTGTTTTCTTGTTATACTGTACTCTCCCAAGTGCTTAGTACAGCGCTCTGCACACAGTAAGTGCTCAAAAAATGACTGACATTGATTAGCTATTTAGAATGCACAATATTTACAATGACATCTTATCCATCATTGGCATGGCCTTCTGGTGAAACATTAAAATGCCGTGCAAATGACTCCTTACTACTTCTAAATGACTTTTGTCATAACACTGCTCTGTAACAATTGGCATTTTGTGTACATATTTTACCCAAGTCAATTTCTGAAGCCAGGAGACGGAGTCCCAGACTTGAAAACAGCCATGGGCCCTGAAACTGACCGGTGCAGCCAAAGGACAATCTTTACCAGCCCATAGTGTTTAGGGAGTGAGGGTTTATTGGGGTTAGAGTGTCAAGGAGATTGTGGGGCTAAAATATGTGTCTGTGATAGTGTCATTTTAATCAATCAACGGTATGGATTATGTGCCATAGTAATAATAATTATTATTATTGTTGTTATTATAATAATGAGGGTATTTGTTAAGCGCTTACTATGAGGCACAGATATGTCAAGTGACTTGCCCAAAGTCACACAGCTGACAAGTGGCGGAGCCGGGATTAGAACCCATGACCTCTGACTCCCAAGCCCGGGCTCTTTCCACTAGGCCACACTGCTTCTCTTATTATTATTGTTTTTATAATTATAATAATAATAATTATTATTGCAGCAGCGTGGCTTAGTGGCAAGAGCACTGGCTTGGGAGTCAGAAGACGTGGGTTCTAATCCTGATTCCGCCACTTGCCTGCCATCTGACCTTGGGTAAGCCAATAAGCTTCTCCGTGCCTCAGTTACATCATCTGTAAAATGGGGATTTAATCAATCAACCAATCAATCAGTCAATCGTATTTATTGAGCGCTTACTGTGTGCAGAGCACTGTACTAAGCACTTGGGAAGTACAAGTTGGCAACATATAGAGACAGTGTGAGTGTGTGATCCCCACACGGGACAACCTGATTACCTTGTATCTCTCCCAGCACTTAGAACAGTGCTTGGCACATAGTAAGCATTTAACAAATACCATTGTTATCATTATTATTATTGTTAATTGCGGTATTTGTTAAGCACTTACTATGTGCCAGGCACTGTACTAAATGCTGGGAGAGATACAAACAAGTCGGGTTGAACAAATTCTCCTTACCTTCTCCAAATCCCCAGCCCCATGCTTCCAAGCACAAAGTATGGGAATCAATGGGAGGTCAGCGTGGAAGTTTGGGGGAAGAAAGAGAAGGATTCAGGGATAAGAATTTCCTTTCTGGGACTGGAATTCCTTGGCTCCCCTGCCCCATCATTCTACAATGGACACTCCTCAGCTTTCTGACCTCTTAAGACAGTGATTACAAATTAGCAACCAAAACGAGGAAATCTGAATGGGGGCAGAACCTAGTGTTACCCCAGAACTTTCCCTCTCCAGTGAATTTAAATCACTATGTACTATAGTGTACTACCCTAAGAGTCATCTCTACACGAGGGAACTAGTATTATTACCAAATGAATTGGAAATAAGTTGCACTCCATTATGGCAAACTAGTTACTAATTACTACAAATGAGGCTGAACTTATTGGCTGAACAATAAATTAATAGTGAAATCATTTTATTTATTTCAAACTGCTGGGGACTAACGTAAAAATACACCTCAGTGGATCTTGATTTTCCCTCTCAAGAAGGATTTTCCTGTGACACTGGTCCCCTGCAAGTGAATTAGAATTTGCTTGCTGCTTCCACCCAGTCTAAAATGGATTTGGGGATTAATTTCCAACTCCATTTGTAAGCCTAAGAACCCTTTTGATCTGTTCCCAACTGAAAAATCCAAACACTAAGGGAACATCAAGATCCAAAATATTTAGATAGCAAAAACCAGAATGATTTTGGTACTAAGTAATCAGGTCACTTAGTCCATGTTCACGCCCCTGCAATTCTTTGGCAGTTTAACAGTTCCCAAAGAAATCATTTATACCTTTACTGCCTTCCTTGATATTCACAATTAATCAGAACATAGGGCGATGAGGTAATTTTATTGCCCTAACTGTCTACCCTCAGTCTATCCTCATGTATTTGTTAACTATATATTGTATGAGGGCTTTAAGGATGAATTAAATAAAATTAGAGAAGCAGCATGGCCTAGTGGAAAGTGCATATGGGCCTGGGAATCAGAGGACCTGAGTTCTAATTCCTGCTCTGCCATTTGTCAGCTGTGTGATCTGGGGCCAGTCATTTAACTTCTCTGTGCCTCAGTTTCCTCATCTGTAAAATGGGAATTAAATCCTCTTCCCTCAAACTTAGACTCTGAGCCCCATGTGTAATAGGGACCATGTCCAAACTGATTATCATGTATCTATCCCAATGCTTAAATAGTGCTTGACATATATCATAAAAAAACCCTCTCAGATTTTAGTCAGGTAAATAGCACAATATTCTGACAGATGTAGTTTAGAAATGTTCCTCTTAAACATAGAGAATATATGAACCCACATTTATCAGGTTTTTTAAAAAGTTTGAAACAAGGAAGCTTTGCTTTTCTAACCTCAACTAGGATTGCCAGAGCAATTTAAATATCATTGATGACTACAATCTGCACTTGTTAGGGCATTCAACATTGGGGGGGGTGTATATCAAGCAGATAACCATTCCCCTAAATTCACCCTAAAAATGGCAAATCCTCTTCCTGAAGACAATCCAAGTCAATCCTGACATTTAGTGAGGATAGGTGTAACCAATAAACCACCTTATACAGAGCAGAGTACAGATTTCCATAGCCTCAGAGTTGATCTGTTCAATCTTCCCTTTCTCCCTTCTAAAATTCAAAGGTGAGCAGAGCTGCTCTTCAACTGACATCCTATATTGATCATTTCCACAACAGAGGAAGTCATAATTAATAATAATTAAATAATCACCTAATCAGTTTCAGAAAACTTCACGTAGGGCTTTCACATCATTATTTTGCCAGGTGCTTTCAGCCATTTTGGCAATCTGGTAATTCTGTTTCATGTGGAATGAGCACTTTCACCAATGCATTTGCTTGATTAAGGTGACTTCTTCCAGGAATTCAAATCTATGGAAACAATTATCACCCTCATGATTTGTGGGAGAAAGGGAGGAGGCTTCAGAATGAGTTCAGACCTTTGTTTATAAACTGGAGTTCAGTGGCTTTTTTCAACAGATTAGCTTCACTAACCCTTTGTTTCTAGGATAGTTCAGTGTCACAGCAATCTTTGCTTGGTTCAGAAATCCCCATCCATCAACTTCATGAAATTGTTCTGTCTAATTATGGGTGTTTGGAGGTGATGGCCAAGAACTGCTCCTGAACTCTAAGTTTCGGGGCATTAAAAAGATCCAGGAGTGACAAAAGAGGAACTACTGAGAAAACGAATCATGTCAGCACCAATAAATATACTTCTCAGGGTTGTAAAGTTTGATTCTTCACCACTGAATTCTCCCATTGAACCTGGGTATACGGATTCTGGGAGCCTGTATGACCCAATTTAGGGCAGGGGGTGTTTAAATTTAAGGCTCTAGAGGACCCTGAGAAGCAGGGGTAGGGTTGGAGCTGTCTTAATCCTATGGCGATGATAATAATAATAATAATGATGGCATTTATTAAGCACTTACTATGTGCAAAGCACTGTTCTAAGCGCTGGGGAGGTTACAAGGTGATCAGGTTGTCCCACGGGGGGCTCACAGTCCCCATTTTACAGATGAGGTAACTGAGGCCCAGAGAAGTTAAGTGACTTGCTCAAGGCCACACAGCTGACAGTTGGCGGAGTTGGGATCAATCAATCAATCAATCAATCGTATTTATTGAGCGCTTACTATGTGCAGAGCACTGTACTAAGCGCTTGGGAAGTACAAATTGGCAACACATAGAGACAGTCCCTACCCAACAGTGGGCTCACAGTCTAAAAGGGGGAGACAGAGAACAGAACCAAACATACCAACAAAATAAAATAAATAGGATAGAAATGTACAAGTAAAATAAATAAATAAATAAATAAATAGAGTAATAAATATGTACAACCATATATACATATATACAGGTGCTGTGGGGAAGGGAAGGAGGTAAGATGGGGGGATGGAGAGGGGGACGAGGGGGAGAGGAGGGAAGGGGCTCAGTCTGGGAAGGCCTCCTGGAGGAGGTGAGCTCTCAGCAGGGCCTTGAAGGGAGGAAGAGACCTAGCTTGGCGGAGGGGCAGAGGGAGGGCATTCCAGGCCCGGGGGATGACGTGGGCCGGGGGTCGACGGCGGGACAGGCGAGAGCGAGGTACAGTGAGGAGATTAGCGGTGGAGGAGCGGAGGGATTTGAACCCATGACCTCTGACTCCAAAGCCCAAGCTCTTTCCACTGAGCCACGTTGCTTCTCTGATGGCGATGGAGTAACCGTCCTGGTCCTGCATTTCCAGAGGCCGCGGGAAGTTGCTTGAGTACCCTGGTGGGAGCCACGTGTGGCCTAGCAGCTCCTGGAAATTCTTGCACCTCCACGGCACTGCTCTAGTTGGTCCCGAGCCAAGGTTGGAGGGCAGCCAGGGGGCCTGACGCCAAATAGAGCAGTGAGCGGAAATGAAAGAACTTCCTCTCCTCAAACCGCAGTCCTGCTCCCAAGTCAGTTCGAACAGGCCCCCAATCTGGCCCGACTCGGGGCTGCCAGGACTTTAATCCGCTCCCGCTGAGTAAAATGAGCTAAAGTACGCCTCCGCCCTGCCCTTCCAGAAATAAACACACACACGCTCTTACCTCCTTACGTGGCATTTCCTCTGTACCCTGACTGGGGCTATTTTTACTGAGACGGGTAGTCGGTGGCAGAGGTCGGGGTATGGGAAAGAGGGGCTGCTGCTGAACAATAATAATGAGCCCCCCCAATGGCCACGGTGAGCTCCTGAAGGCTGAGGAGAACTTCCTGAGAACAGTCGGCTCCGTGCAGATATTCAGTTTGGCCTAAGCCCCGCTCTTCCTAAAGCTTTGTTTGGCTCGTGTCTCTTCTGTCCGCACAACCCTCTCCTGGCTCATTGTATTTCCTTGAATCAAACAAAAACTCCTCACAATCGGCTTCAAAGCTCTCCACATTAACAAGAGAAGCAGCGTGGCTCAGTGAAAACAGTACGGGCTTTGGAGTCAGAGGTCATGGGTTCAAATGCCGGCTCCGCCACTTGTCAGATGTGTGACTTTGGGCAAGTCAGTTAACTTCTCTGTGCCTCAGTTCCCTCAACTGTAAAATGGGGATTAAGACTGTGAGCCCCACGTGGGACAACCTGATCACCTTGTATCCCCCCAGCACTTAGAATAGTGCTTTGCACATAGTAAGCACTTAACAAATACCATTACTATTATTATTATTTGGCCCCATTTTGCCTATATGCTGCTCTTCCCCAACCTGTTGACTTTGTTCCCCACAGCCAGCCCCACAGCCGTACCTCATTCTCGACTCTCCCACCTCTATCCCCTTGCCTAAACAGTTCCCTGGCTTGGGGCTCCCCCTCTCCACACATCAGACGGATCCCAGCTCTCTCCCAATTCAAGCCCAGCTCTATGAGTGTCCATCTGCCTCTCTTTCCATCTCGTCTCTACCTTGGTCTGCCTCATCTATACCTCAGTCTTCCCCACCCTTCCTTAGCCGCTTTCGAACACTGTGAACTCTATACTGTACTCTCCCAAGTGCTTAGTACAGTGCTCTGCAGTCTATCAATCAATCAGTGGCATCTACTGCTTACCATATGCTGTAACACCTGTGTCTACATGTTTTGTTTTGTTGTCTGTCTCCCCCTTCTAGACTGTGAGCCCGCTGTTGGGTAGAGACTGTCTCTGTTGCCGACTTGTCCTTCCCAAGCGCTTAGTACAGTGCTCTGCACACAGTAAGCGCTCAATAAATATGACTGACTGAATGAATGAATGAATCCCTTCTAAAATCCCTTCAATGATAAGCCTAGCATAGCATCCAACTCTAGCATTTATGACCTGATAAACAGCCTTTTTAGCACTCATGAAGATGTGTCCGCTTTATTTATTTTTTACTCCAGTAGTTGTAAATATTTTACAATGTAAGCCTCTTTTGGGCAGGGAACATACCACTTCATTATTCTGTACTTTCCCTGCACCCAGTACAGTGCACCATGTCAAGTGGGCACTCAATACATGCTGCTACTGCTACTGCCGCTACTAGGCATGAGCCCACTGTTGGGTAGGGACTGTCTTTATATGTTGCCAACTTGTACTTCCCAAGCGCTTAGTATAGTGCTCTGCACACAGTAAGCGCTCAATAAATACGATTGATGATGATATACAAGTCCTTCCTGTGAGAAACTGTGTGGAACTGCTTGCAATCCTGACAAGACTGACCTGTAGATGTGTTCTTAGGGTGGCCATTGATGGATATTGGATGCTTCTTCATGGAGACCTTCCTTTCCTCTGCCTTCCTTCACAGTGCCAGGAACCAGGCTGTTCAGTATTAAACTGGACATATAATCACCCTATATATTTCCTCTCAGATCCTCTCTTCTCAAGGGCCAGGTGTATTTACTGCAACACATTCCCAAATAGGGCTAAGAAAAGGGCATGCAGATAGACAACTATACAAACACTAAGAATGTTTTTGATTTACATGAAAATTAATCATTTAAGTATTACTGTAAGTATTATTTCCCAGGAAGGAAGTCAAGAGATAGATAAATGATTATAGGCTAGAAAAAGGTTTGCAAAGGGAGGAGTCAGCATTACCCCTCACTGCCTGTGCATTGAAAAGGACTTCATGGAGGAGGTGGAATTGCAAGAACAATGACTTATGGAAAGGAAGGAGTGTTGACAGTAGGGAAGGAAAGGTGTTCTGAGCTGTGTGAGTGAAGGCACAGAGTTGAAGGTGAGATAAACAGGTGTGTGCATTCAAAGGCTACTACTGAAGTTGTTGGCTTTTTGATCTCGGTGTTCTCAAATGGCCTTAATTTAGTATTTCATCTTATCAGTCACTTCTATTGGCTTTGGTGTATCAGTTCTGGGGGCCAGAGTTAGACATAACTATTTGACATGATTCTGAGATTGTGAGACCGATGAGGCACAGGGACTGAGAAACAGCGTGGCTTAGTGAAAAGAGCCCGGGCTTGGGAGTCAAAAGTCGTGGGTTCTAATCCCACTCTGCCATGTTTCAGCTGTGTGACTTGGGGTAAGTCACTTAACTTCTTTGTGCCTCAGTTACCTTATCTGTAAAATGGGGATTAAGGCTGTGAGCCCCACGTGGGACAACCTGATTACCTTTTATCTACCCCAGTGCCTGGCACATAAGTGCTTAACAAATACCATTATTATTATTATTATTACCCCAGAGCTTAGAACATAGTTTTAAGCGCTTAAATATCATCATCATCTGATTATCTTGTATCTGAGAGCAGTGCTTGGCACATAGTTTTAAATGCTTAAATATCATCATCATCTGATTATCTTGTATCTGAGAGCAGTGCTTGGCATGTGGTAAGTGATTAACAGATACCATACATAAGAACAAACAGGTTGTCAGGCACCAGAATAAATTATTAAGACGGGAAAAGTACCTTCTCTATAAAGACACCTCCAAATTTTCACACATTTGATTCCTGCCTAGTATGCCCTTCCTAATTGCCTCCCCAAACTGTTACCCTTCTATTTTTAGGACTAAATTCAAAACTCACACACTCTAGAAAGTCTTTCTAGACCCAAACTTACATCAACCTACTACAGATACCTAACCCCCATACCACAATCATTTAATTTATGTGAGGAATAAGTCTGAATTGCCATCTCCTTGTGATCCCTATATCATCAGAGGCAGGATGGTGCCTCCTGCATGTTGGTAAATCTCTTTAATAATAATAATAATGGTATTTATTAAGCGTTTACTATGTGCAAAGCACATAGTAACAAGGTGATCAGGTCGTCCCACGGGGGGCTCACAGTCTTCACCCCCATTTTACAGATGAGGAAACTGAGGCCCAGAGAAGTGAAGTGACCTGCCCAAAGTCACACAGCTGACAAGTGGCTGAGCAGGAATTTGAACCCGTGACCTCTGACTCCAAAGCCCGTGCTCTTTCCACGGAGCCATGCTGCTTCTCTATTTAGTTTTCCCATGCCTTTCACTAAAAAAGAGAACTTAATTTATTTCATAGCTATCCAAAGTCAGTGGGCATGGCTTCCTGGGTTCTAATTCAAGCTCCACCACTTGCCTGCTGGGTGATCATGGACAAGTCTCTCCCACTCTAGACTGTAAGCTCACTGTGGGCAGGGAACATGTCTACCAACTCTGTTATACTGTAATAATAATAATAATGATAATAATAATGGCATTTATTAAGCACTTACTACTACTAATAATAATGATGGCATTTGTTAAGTGCTTACTATGTGCAAAGCACTGTTCTAAGCGCTGGGGGGGGATACAACATGATCAGATTTTCCCACGTGGGGCTCACAGTCAATCCCCATTTTACAGATGAGGTAACTGAGGCTCAGAGAAGTTAAGTGACTCGCCCAAGGTCACACAGCAGACACGTAGCAGAGCCGGGATTCGAACCAAAGACCTCTGACTCCAAAGCCCGGGCTCTTTCCACTGAGCCACGCTGCTTCTCTATGTGCAAAGCACTGTTCTAAGCGCTGGGGAGGTTACAAGGTGATCAGGTTGTCCCATGGGGGGGCTCACGGTCTTAATCCCCATTTTACAGATGAGGTAACTGAGGCACAGAGAAGTTAAATGACTTGCCCAAAGTCACACAGCTGACAATTGGCGGAGCCGGGATTTGAACCCATGACCTCTGACTCCAAAGCCCGGGCTCTTTCCACTGAGCCACGCTACTTCTCTAATACCAAGCCCAGTAACTCACAGACACTGGACATTCACCAGGATTATCTCAACAGTACCTGGTATTTGTATAGTGCTTTCATTTCTCTGCTGTTATTTTAGGTTACCCAGTCTTTTGTTTTTCTGACAACTCAAGCCTTAAAACAATTTGTGTTCTCACACAGAGAAACCTGCATTTCCAGGCACTTATTTTCCTGGCACAGTTGGGTGTGAATTTTGCTAATTTTGGTGGGCCATGGCATTGGCATCAGTAGGTCCTGGGATCCCCAGGGACCTCAGCATTTATTACCAGAAAACCTTTGGTGGAAAAGTGTGCTAGAAATAAGGGTGGCCTCACATCTGATTCCTTCTGTATCCAGAGTTGATGGTCTCAATAAGCATCTAGAAAGATTAGTTGCTCTCCTTTGGCCTTGCCTTTGCCCTCTTTAAGATTTTTTCTTCCCTCTTTTTTCTGTTTTTCTGTCCTCTTACTTGACCCCATCTGCTCCTTATTCCCAGTCCTTGGAGAGTTGATTGCTGACATAAGCACTGTGGTGCCTAAACAGTTAATCACAGCACAATAGTAATAATAATAATGGTATTTTGTTAAGCACTTACTATGTGCCAAGGACTGTCCTAAGTGCTTTAAAATAACTCATAACAGGTCCTTTTTCCATTTGATTCAAATGTTAGGCCATCTGATAGAAGCAGGTGAAGCCTCTAAGAAATATTCTGCTGATTTCATTCATGATAATCAGATTATCAACCTTCCACCCGTGGTCACTGGCGCAGTTTTTTTAATGGTACTTGTTAAATGCTTACTATGTGTCAGGCTCTGTACTTAAGCACCGGCGTAGGTACAACTTGATTGGGTCAGACGCATTTTCTTTCCCAAATAGAGACCACAGTCTTAATCCCCAAATGAGGAATTGAGGCACAGAGAAGTGAAGTGACTTGTACAAGGTCACACAGCAGACAAATGGTGGAGTTGGGATTAGAACTCAGGTCCTTCTGACTCCAAGGCCTGTGCTCTATCCACTAGGTCGTGCTTCTTCTCTGTATGTTGCCTTCAGTACCATTGGAGTGTGAGGTAGGGACAGGAGTGATTTATAGCTCTAATTTGCCTTGCCTGTGATTCACTTTTCCTGTCCTTATTTTACAAGATTTCTTTGAGATAGGATCAGCAATGAATAAATAACCTTGCACTTTAAATCAAGCTGTCTGGAAGGTTTGGGGAGGTTATCAGGATCTCTCTCAACCCGGGGAGTTATGGGATCCTCACATGCAAGCCTGGGAATCAGAGGATCTGAGTTCTAATCCCAACTCTGCCACTTTGCTACGTGACCTTGGGCAAGTCGCTTAACTTCTCTGTGCCTTACTTCATGGTAAAATAGGGATTAAATACTCCTCCCTCTGATTTAAACTGAGCCCCATGTCCAACCTGATCAACCCATTCATTCATTCAATCGTATTTATTGAGCGCTTACTGTGTGCAGAGCACTGTACTAAGCACTTGGGAAGTACAAGTTGGCAACAGATAGAGGCGGTCCCTACCCAACAATGGGCTCACACTCTAGAACGGGGAGACAGACAACAAAACAGGTAGACAGGTGTCAAAATCGTCAGAACAAATAGAATTATAGCTATATGCACATCATTAACAAAATGAATAGAATAATAAATATGTACAAGTAAAATAGAGTAATAAATCTGTACAAATATATACAAGTGCTGTGGGGAGAGGAAGGAGGCTGGGCGGGGGGGATGGGGAGGAGGAGAGGAGAAAGGGGACTCAGTCTGGGAAGGCCTCCTGGAGGAGGTGAGCACCTTAAGCTCAGTATGTCTATGACTGAATTCTTCTTCCTCTCAAATTCCACTGCACTGTAACTTGCACTCTTCATTGCTCTTAAGCTAACGTAGTCACTGTACCTCACTCTCATCTCTCCCATGAGCAAGTTCTTATCCGAGCACTTCCCCCAATCTGAATGTCCTCCGATTTCATACCAAAGAATTCACAGCTCTCCCGTGTCTATCCCAGCACTAAGAGCAGTGTTTGACACACAGTAAGTGCTTAACAAGTAGCATTAACTGTCCCCCTACCACAAAAAAAACCCCAATACAAAACTAAACAGGAGAGGGGATTGTGACCTTAGTGCTCAGAGATGACGAAGAGATGGAAAGAGATATGCGTGTTTAAAGGAACAAGAAGCAGCTGGATGGTAGTGAGTCCCAGTGGCTCTCTCCCCTTAAATAGGATTTCTCCTTTTTCTCCTCAGACTATCTAAAGTTTAATAATCTGGGGTCGTGAGGGGCCAACTCTAGAGGCTTTGCAGGTCAGGTCTGAGTAAGGAAATTCCGTGCCAAATTCATATTCCCAGTAACCATCTCTCTAAGGGGTTACCCATACTTTCATTCTCAGGACCTTCTGAATTCAGTCAGTTTACTTATTTTTTCCACCATCTTTTTAATAGCATTTCTCAATCAGTCAGAGGTATTTGAGTGATCACTATATGCAGAGACCTCTACTAAGTGCTTGGGAGAGTACAATAGCAAAAGTAGGCAAACTCCTTGCCATCAAGGAGTTTATAATCTAGCGGCGGAGACAGACATTAAAATAAATTACTAGTAGTGGGAGCAATGTAGTATAAATACATGTAAATACCACTTAATAGCACTCACAGAGCTCTTGCGTGCAGAGCACTGTACTCATCCTCTGAACATCCCTACGAGGTAGGGAGAGGCAGGAATTTTTATCCTCATTTTACAGATTAAGAAACTGAGACAACCTTACCGAAAATCACCCAGCAGCGCAGGGGCAGAAGTGGGACCAGAATCCGGGTCTCTGATTTCCGGACCCATGATCTTCCCACTAGGCCCTGCTGTCTCCCTGCAGACCACCTCATTGAAAACTCAAACTCTTTTCTGAGTTAAAAAGATTTTTCCCATCGGAGAAACCAAGGAGAGAAAGAGAGCCAGGCAGTAAATTAGAAAGAGAACTCTGCCATCTCTGAGTCACCTTTCCATGGCTTTATCCGGGCCACCAGCCTTTCTCCCAGTTCAGCAGACATTCACAACCATAATGCCATGAAAATATCAATCAAATAGCAATAAAGAGCACTGGAATCGGAAGTCCAAGGTCTGTTACTAATTCTACCATTAACCCATTTACTTTGAAACTCCAGGCAAGTTGCTGAATCTCTGTTTCGGCTTCTGGCCCACTCAATCAATCAATCGTATTTATTGAGCGCTTACTGTGTGCAGAGCACTGTACTAAGCACTTGGGAAGTACAAGTTGACAACATATAGAGACAGTCCCTACCCAACAGTGGGCTCACAGTCTAAAAGGGGGAGACAGAGAACAAAACCAAACATACTAACTCTGAAAGATACAGATTACAAGTCCTTAGGCAGGGCCATGTCTGAGCCTTTCTTCATCCCCTGTTGCATCCTTCCTGGCTTGTTTCCTCACCACTGTGCTTAGGCAGTAGCATAGACCCCAATTTGTCATTTGGCACAAGAGGAGAAAGGTGGCAGGGTCTCCAGGGCCACGTTGAAGAGAGACACATTCATAAATCTAGAGTTGGACGATGTAGCCCAAGTCACAGAGACAGATCGGAAGAGGAGAGCTAGAGAAGGAGAGCAAAGAACAAGGGAAAGAGAAAAAGAGAGACAGAAAAAAGGAAGAGGAGTCAAAGGGAGATGAGAACGGCAGAGAAGGGCTGGGAGGAATGGAATAAGACAGGGACAGGGAAAGACAGAAGGACACAGAAAGACTCACGGAGATACAGAGCTGGGCTTGCTGCTGTGTCCATCATCCCGGAGGGAATACAGGGTCCTGGGCTGTTCTGCCTGAAGGGCAGAAGGAAAGAGAAACAGAAGATGGAGCTTGCCTCCATGACCTTCCCAAAGGTGATACTACTTTTCATTACACAAATAACAAAAAACTTGATTTATTATGGCCATGGTAAATGATAATAATAATTGCGGTATTTGTTAAGCTCTTTCTATGTATCAATCAATCAATCGTATTTATTGAGCACTTACTGTGTGCAGAGCCCTGTACTAAGCGCTTGGGTAGTACAAGTTGGCAACGTATAGAGACAGTCCCTACCCAACAGTGGGCTCACAGTCTAGAAGGGGGAGACAGAGAACAAAACCAAGCATATTAATAAAATAGAATAAGTATCAGGCACTGTACTAAGCACTGGGGTGAATACAGGCATATCAGGTTGGTTACAGTCCTAGCCCCTCATGGGGCTCACAGTCTTAATCCACATTTTGCAGATGAGGTAACTGAGGCCCAGAGCAGTGAAGTGACTTGCCCAAAGCCACACAGCAGACAAGTGGTGGAGCCGGGATTAGAACCCATGACCTTCTGACTCCCACCAGGTCTATGCTCTATCCACTACGCCACGCACCCCTCCAAAAATTTAACTGAATTGCAGAGGAATGATTGAGTCTTTCCTGCTTAATATTTATCCGGACGTATTCTCTTGCTATGGAAATGGTCTTTTTCTCTCCTCCACAGCATCAGATGTTTTTAGACATCACAATTAATTAATAGTAATAGCTGGCCTGCTGCCACCAGAGATTATCAATTAGTGTGACAGTGTGCAATTTGCTTCAGACTATGATTTCAAACATTTGAACAGTTCTTCCCTATTGTCTTTCAATAAACCCAGGGCTTTATCTGATTCTATTAGGGCCTCATCACTCTCCCCTGTCTGCTGAGGTGAAGAGAGAGATGCATATGGGTCACCACATTTCGCCCTTTCTCTGCAGCGAAGCAGGTCTGATGCTTTAGGGATGGAAAATGGATTAAGAAGTGTGGACCACAGTGGAAGGAAACAATGGAATACAGGCCTTTCTATGACAACTGCCACTGCCACTGCCACTGGAATAAAAGGGGTGAAGTTTGAAGGATGTGTATTGCCACAGACAATAGCTGGAGGTGGGGGTAAAACAGTATAAAGCTTTGGCCTCCCACTTCATCTTTCAGCTATGGTGGTGAAGATGCTAGCCCTAATAATAATAATTATGGTACTTGATAAGCACTTACTATGTGTCAAGCACTGTTTAAGTACGGGGGTAGATAAAAGGTACTCAGACTATGGGCTCATTGTGTCTGTTTATTGTTATTTTGTATTCTCCCAAGTGCTTAGTACAGTGCTCTGCACACAGTTAGCACTCAATAAATATGATTGAATGAAATTCAAAATGGTTGAATGCAATTCTTCTGCAATTCTTAATCCCTCTTTCACAGATGAGGTAACTGAGGCCCAGAGAAGTGAAGTGACTTGCCCCAAGTCATCCAGCAGACATGTGGTGGAGCTGGCATTACAATATGGGCTTTGGAGTCAGAGATCATGGGTTCAAATTCCGGCTCTGCCAATTGTCAGCTGTGTGATTTTGGGCAAGTCGCTTAACTTCTCCGTGCTTCAGTTACCCCATCTGTAAAATGGGGATTAATACTGTGAGCCCCCTGTGGGACAACCTGATCACCTTGTAACCTCCCCAGTGCTTAGAACAGTGCTTTGTACATAGTAAGCGCTTAATAAATGCCATTAAAAAAAAAAAAACAGGTCCTTTTAACTCCCAGGCCCGTGCTGTATCCACTAAGCCACACGGCTTCCCTAGCTGGTTAGTTTCCTTACCTGTTCTTGCCTCAGCTGGTCCTCTTCTTGCTGGGCTCCCAGTGGAGTGAGGTGGGAATCCCTGTGGGTCCAACTTGGGGTGGCAGCCTCGACTGGTGCAGGTAAGAAGAGAAACCAGTCCTTGTGTGCAGCTCAGGTTGCCACCATCACAGGCACTGAGCCCCAGCTCCAATTAGGGGCTAACAGGGCTGAAGGCCGGACCTTGGGTTTGCCATCCCAAAACGGGGCTAGGGAGCGGGCTCTGCCACCTGAACAATCCCGGCTCCCACTTCCTTGGATGCAGGCCAAGCCCAGAGGCTGTTACAAGAGTCCCCACCCTGGCCAGGGCCTGGGGGGAAGAGAGGGGACGGTGTGCATGGGAGATGGGGTGGAGGAACTTGCGGGGGCACAGACAGGAACGGTGTGGATGGCAGATTGGATGGGGGGGCTTGGGCAGACTTGGATGGGCGATGGGGCGGAGGAACTTGTCTGGGGAAGACAGGGAGGGTGTGGACGGGAGATGGGGAAAAGGAGCTTGGGGAGCAGATGGGGGGGTGTATGGATGGGAAGTGGGGCAGAGGAGCTTGGGGGGCAGACAGGGAGGGTGTGGATGGGAGATGGGGCTGAGAGACTTCAGGGGCAGACAGGGAGGTTATGGATGGGAAATGGGGCTGAGAGGCTTGACGGGCAGACAGGGAGGGTGTGAATAGGAGATGGCGCTGAGAAATTTGGGGGGCAGACAGGGAGGGTGTGGACAGGAGATGGGGCTGAGAGACTTGGGGGGGGCAGACAGGGATGACGTGGATGGGAGATGGGGCAGAGGAGCTTGGAGGGCAGACAGGGATGGCGTGGATGGGAGATGGGGCTGAGAGACTTGGGGGGCAGACAGGAGGGTGTGGACGGGAGATGGGGCAGAAGAGCTTGGGGGGCAGACAGGGAGGGTGTGGATGGGAGATAGGGCTGAGAGACTTGGGGGGCAGACAGGGAGGGTGTGGACAGGAGACAGGGCTGAGAGACTTGGGGGGCGGACAGGGAGAGTGTGGAAGGGAGATGGGGCAGAAGAGCTTGGGGAGTAGACAGGGAGGGTGTGGCCGGGAGATGGGGCTGAGAGACTTGAGGGGCAGACAGGGATGGTGTGGATAGGAGATGGGGCTGAGAGACTTGGGGGGCAGACAGGGAGAGTGTGGACGGGAGATGGGGCAGAAGAGCTTGGGGAGTAGACAGGGAGGGTGTGGATGGGAGTTGGGGCTGAGGAGTTTGGGAGACAGACAGGGAGGGTGTGGCCGGGAGAGGGGGCTGAGAGACTTGGGGGGCAGTGAGGGATGGCTTGGACGGGAACTGGGTCAGAAGGCGGAGTGTGTGGCCGGGAGATGGGGCGGGGCCAGAGGGTTTGGCCCAGGAGTGTGTGGACGGGAGAAGGGCCGGAGAGGTTTGGGGGCAGAGGATGGGAGTGTCCGGGAGCGGAGGCAGTGCGGGGCCAAGGGGTTGGCGTTCCGCCGGAGGCCAGGGGCAGGGGCAGGGGCAGGGGCAGGGGCAAGGGCAAGGGCAAGGGCAGGCCGACAGAAGCAGCTGCACGTTCCGGGCCTGGCACAGCAGGTGAGACTCCCCAGGGCCTGGGCCGCCTCCACACAGGCTCCCACACTCTGCGAAGCCCTCCGCCCCCACAGCCCTGTTCCCTGCACTTCTGAGCTCCGCAGCTGAGAAGAGTGCTTGGCACATAGTAAGTGCTTAACAAATGCCGTCATTATTATTCATTCATTAAGTTGTATTTATTGAGCACTTCTGAGTTCCACAGCTTAGAAGAGTGCTTAGCACATAGTAAGTGCTTAACGAATGCCGTCATTATTATTCATTTATTAAGTTGTATTTATTGAGCACTTCTGAGCTCCGCAGCTTAGAAGAGTGCTTGGCACATAGTAAGTGCTTAACAAATGTCGTCATTATTTTTCATTCATTCATTCAGTTGTATTTATTGAGCACTTCTGAGCTCCGCAGCTTAGAAGAGTGTTTGGCACATAGTAAGTGCTTAACAAATGCCGTCGTTATTATTCATTCATTCATTCAGTCGTATTTATTGAGCACTTCTGAGCTCCGCAGCTTAGAAGAGTGCTTGGCACATAGTAAGTGCTTAACAAATGCCGTCATTATTATTCATTCTTTAAGTTGTATTTATTGAGCACTTCTGAGTTCCACAGCTTAGAAGAGTGCTTGGCACATAGTAAGTGCGTAACAAATGCCATCATTATTATTCATTCATTCATTCACTTGTATTTATTGAACACTTACTGTGTGCAGAGCACTGTACTAAGCACTTGGAAACTACAATTCAGCAATTAAGAGAGACAATCTCTGCCCACACAGGACTTACAGTCTAGAAGGGGGAAGACAGACATAAAACAAGTAAACAGGCATCAATATAAATAAATGAATAAAATAAATATATTTTTCTTAATAATACATTAATAGTTATTTATTATTACAATATAATTATTTATAAATAATGCATTACTTATCTATAAATAATTTATTAATTATAAATACAAAAATAAAATAATTGTTATTATTAATGCAAGGTCATTGAGGCCCATTAAAGCACCCGCCCCTCCCCACCCATCCTCAGCTCTTGCCTCAGCCCTCGTGGCCAGGAAACAATAATAATAATAATAATAATAATAATAATAATAAAACAATGAGGGCATTTGTTAAGTGCTTACTATGTGCCAAGCACTGTTCTAAGCACTGGGGGAGATACAAGGCAATCAGGTTGTCCCACAAGGGGCTCACAGTCTTAATCCCCATTTTACAGATGAGGGAACTGAGGCCCAGAGAAGTGAAGTGACTTGCCCAAAGTCACACAGCAGACAAGTGGCGGAGCCGGGATTAGAACCCACGACCTCGGACTCCCAAGCCCGGGCTCTTTCCACTAGGCCACGCTGCTTCTCAAGCGGGATGTAGGTCCTTGCACCACCCCTTAAATGCCCTTTTCGTCGGCTGATCCCGGGATTCTGAAAAGTCTTAGGTCATCGGGAAGAATGAAACCTGCCTCCAAAATGGGACGAGGTTAAGTATGAACTTTCAAGTAGCTGGGTGAGCAGAGCTTTTAGTAACAGCGATTATGATTTTCCAGGTACCATTTAATTGTTTCTGTCCAAAATTAGGTGCGATTTGATCACGTATGATAATTCATGAATTTATTTATACCCTCTTCATCACGCCTGTTTATATGCATGGTCAGTTATTTATTTGGATCATTGTAGCTGTCAATACTTTTTGTTTGTTAGCGCCTCGGAGGCCCGGAATTAACGTGGCACTTGGTTATTTTGTTATTTTGAGCATCTAGTAGGGTCCACCGCCCCAAGTGGGCACTCAATAAGTGGTGCTCTTATTACCACTTAAAAGCGATAATTCTGCTTATGGCTTTTATCACTTTATATTGTTTTGATCATTTTTTAAAATTTTTCGGGGGGATCTTGGGGGAACACTGATGTGCTGTTCATTATTTCCTTGGGGAAATTCCATTTTGTTTAGTGCTGAGTTAAATGAGAGGCTCGGGGGTGGACAAATTGGGCTAGCCTGTGCCTAAATTAAAAGTTTTTCATGACTAAGGTAGGACCAGGCCTACAGAGCGAACCCTGCGCAGGGGGCTAAGTAATTCTTAGTATTAGTGTGGTGAAGTATACAGATTTCAGGCTGATGTGTAGGCTATTCAAATAACTGAATGTACAATTGAATAAATATGTTCGTGTGTACGCAAGTTCCAAGGATTGGTATAAAAAAAGTACGTGAAGGGTAGAAGTGGTTGATGAGTTTGGGGTGTTGTGGAAGGCTTGTTGGAGGAAGTAGGATTATAGAGGGGGTTTGAATAGCGAGAGAGCTGTTGTCTGTCACACTTGGAAGAGAGGGAGTCTTAAGGTGGGGGAACAGGGTAAGCGGGAGGATTGGGGGAAGGTTAGTTTTAGGGGAACAAGCAGAGTGAACTGGGGAGTTGTGTCAAGAGAGCTGTTCGGTTAACCCAAGCCTGCCCCTCCTCAGAGATCCTGTAAAAGGTACCTGATTTTCCCTGCCACCCCTTCATGGGCCTTGTCTAAAGGGTGCAATACCTTGTCTTAGTTTTACTTTGAAGTGACAAAGTTCGAGTTTACAGCCCTATCTGTTGGTAGTAAATGGCTGGCTTTAGGATCGTCCAAGTACTTTTTTTTTGGCTTAAACACTAAGCTTAGACGTTCAGGCCCAAAACTCCCATCTCACTTTTGACTGTTTTACCATGGATCTGCACACAGGAGAGAGAATTGTGCGATTGTAAAGTCTCTTATTGTCTGGCTAACGTTTCGCATGAATAACTTGGAACATCCCTAGCTAACCTGGCCTGACAAAACTCCACTTTGCCAGTCTTTAGGCCTGAGACGACCTGTCTCTTAACTCGCTAGCTTGCCTTCATCTGACAAGAAGACAACCATTCCTTCTATCTGCTTTGCTCGTGTGTTGTTCTTTTTATTGTCAAACTAAGGCCAGAAGTAGATGTTAAATTGTTTCCCCCTCACCCCAATTCCTGTTCTCCCACCCCTTTAAGTCAGGAAGTGAATTGATTAAACAGCAAAGAGAGGAGACTTCCAGTTTTACATTGCATTTTCTCATTCTGGATGATTTAGAATGTGCTTTCGATCAAAGGATTGCTCAGTGGGGCTATTTTTGTAGTAATAAATTTGGTTTATAAATTTACTTCTGGGATTTATAAATGATCACAATAAGCAGGCGTAGTATTTTAGGAAAATGTATAGTACAAGAAAATACAAAACTCCACATAGGCAGGAAGAAGCAAGACTTACACGCCTGCCCTCCCCTTGGGACTCTTCCAATTGGACCAAGGCCAAACTAAAGAAATGGATTTTGAACTGAACTCTGAAAGTTTGTACATGGGGCTTGGCCAGATTAGGTAGGGAGGTTAACTGCAAGTCAAGAGCTCTCTGATACAGAGGCCCCTGGAGTTGAATTCTCTCTTCAGCTACAGAAGTAGTCTCTAGCGTCGGACAAAACGCGGAATGCCACAGGGCATCTCACCCTTCCCCATTCCTCAGAGTTCAGATTGGTTCCCTGCTCCCCGAGTCCAGACTGGAAAGGATTGGAGGAATCTGTCCGGTTTTAGGTCACCCCTAGATCCAGGGGAACTGGTGGAAGCTCAGGCAGATCGAGGTTTGGGTTGGCTGCAGGATGGGTCTGGGGTGGACTGGGTGTAAACTAGAGTCCACTACCAAACCACCCTTCCGTGGTTTTCAGATTAGGGATGATCCACAGCCAGATGTAGTCCTCCATCCAGACTGGAGAAGAACCTTTTCCTGATGGGAACCTGAGCGCTTGGAGCCGGAACGCAACTGGGCTTTGGCGGAGGGCAAAATCTGCCCAGATTCTCACACCATGGAAGCTGCCTTGCAGGGTGCTGAGTGGCTCTCAATCAATCGTATTTATTGAGGGCTTATTCTGTGCAGAGCACTGTACTAAGTGCTTGGGAGAGTACAGTATAACAATAGACTCATTCCTTGCCCACAGTGAGCTCTTGCTAAGGTAACTGAGGCTTTGTCTAGGCTGATAGTATGTGCATCCCTGAATTTGGCCCCGGAAGCACATCAGTAGGTTGGGAATCAGAGGCTCAGAAATTTGAGCCAGGCTGCCGTGCCCACAGGCAGTCCATGGTCTGAGAACCGGCTGAAACGTTTTCGGGATTTGAATGGTTTCAAGGGGCAAGAAGTGTAATGATAATAATAATAATAATACTTCTTAAGCGCTTACTATGTGCCAGGCACATAAAGAGGTAGGCAAAGCAGACATGGATGGGTCAGGATTCGTGGATGGGTAGTATTTCTGATCTGACACGGTGGACTACCAGATTACTTGGCCTCTGTCTGAAGCCGTTCTCACCAGACCACCCGTGCAGTGCAGGCCTGTGGGCTGTCCTGGTGATTAATTCCAGCTTCTATATCATGTCTAATACATTGTCAACTGAATACATTGTCAACTGCAGATGAAAAATAAGGATAACAATAATACAATGAATAATGATGGAAATTAGTGAGAGGGTGCTTCTGGGCACCATTGGCTGCTAGCATGGTACCCTCCTATGAAGGGTTCTGTGAGCCTGTCTCTTCTCTGTAAATATCCCACACATGCTCAGCCGGACGGAATTTTGGCAGACACTTGAATAGCAAGTGACAGACAACACAGAATCCCTTTTCTCCCTTCACCCCTGCCAAAAAGTCGCCAGTGAGTCTGCCCCTCACCCCCTCATCCAGTTCCACTTCAGAATCGGTCCTGCTTTCAGTCCCAAAAGCACACCCACTTTCCACTGTGATCCTGGGCCCAGGCTCCCCACGTCACACACCCCGTTAAGCCCCGTAAGGGCCAAAAACTGGGTGGGGAAAGAGAGGACTCTGGACAAGTGGTCCATTGTTCCTAGAACTTTCCATTTTCTGCCCCTCGCTTCCACAGAAAAGAAAGAGAAAATCTGCCTGATTATAATGTACTCAGAGGTTGCAAAACAGCCAGTATTGACCTGTAAGGGCTGTCTCTTCAAAGAATGCTCAATTGTCCACTTATACTGGAAGCCAATCAAATAATGATGAAATTTCCAGGCCAGTCAGCCAGTTCCCCAGAGATCAGTAGTTGCCTGAAATCTCTCTGTAATGTAGCTCTCGACCAAAAACAAAACAAACAAAATCTCCAGAATTTAAGGTCTTCATCTGGGCCTACCCACTTTATCCCAACCCGTCCTAAACACACCTGAGCTATGGCAGCCCTGGGGGAGGAAAGTGGACCGATAACTGCTGGCCGCTCAATCTCGCAGGCAGGCCGCCACTGCCAAGGTCACCTCCGAGCCAGAAGGATAGTCTCTATTGGTCTGAGCAGCATTTTCACATTACACTTCTGGCAGACCAGATGATCTGCAAGTAACTTAACTTCTGGAATGCATTTTCTCAATAAAACATAAGGCATTTTTCTGCAAACTTTCTTTAGAGCCAATAATATATGTTTTGAATATACTCCAGGGCAGTGGGGTTTTTTAAGACCAACGTAGTAGCAGCAGCACCAAGAGTTAGTGTTTAAGATGACTAATAATGAAAGAAGAATGTGACTCCTTTATGGCAACTAACTCTGGGGAATTTAATTTAAAATTACTTATATTCAGAGCGACAGGCATATCGGGCCATGGCTCTTTGATTTTTTTTTCCAATGGCTGCTCAGACTACTGAGTCCTCTTATGATTTACATAAGGAGTTTATTATAATAGTGATTCCAACCTACATTTCAGTGTGCCTTTTGTCCCCACGTTCTGTACAAACGATATGAAGGTAGGATTTCTCCTCTCATCCCCTCTAGCATGGCCGGATGAGTGCCAAGGTAGAGACAAGCGGCGAGAATGAGCAGGGAATCAGTGGACCCCTCTGCTTTAGTTTGGAAAATCCACCTCTCCACAGTTGGCAGGGAGCTGTGAGGGTGGCAGAGTGAGAGCATAGGCAGTAGTAGCTTCACTCACTGCTAAAATGCAGTTTTTCTGAGAATTTGGCAAACAGTGACATTATTTGGAACAGGAGGTACCGCAAAGCTGCAAGTAATGAGGACCACTCCACCTTCCGGAACAATTTAGCCCCGTCTCTTAGCACAGGGCATAAACACTACCAGGGTGGTTATCCCAAATAAGAGAGCACTGTTGTTTCCTCTCCTAGGATCGTTCTGCTCAAATGTGAATTTCACCCCGGAAATTTACCATGCCTGTAAATGTAGTCTAGCAAGTCTGAGAGATCTTGGAAGCGAATCGTTTAGAAAGCTTGAACTGTACTGATGTTCACAATAGTACTAGCAGATAATAAATTAATTTATCCTTTTTCCACAGGACCCAAAATATTTTAGCGTATTTAAGAGATAATAATAATAATGATGGTATTTATTAAGCGCTTACTATGTGCAAAGCACTATTCTAAGCACTGGGGAGGTTACAAGGTGATTAGGTTGTCCCATGGGGGGCTCACAGTCTTAATCCCCATTTTACAGATGAGATAACTGAGGCACAGAGAAGTTAAGTGACTTGACCAAAGTCACACAGCTGACAATTGGCGGAGCTGGGATTTGAACCCATGACCTCTGACTCCAAAGTCCGTACTCTTTCCACTGAGCCACGCTGCTTCTCTAGTATTAACAAAAAGATAGTATTAATAATAATAATAATAATAATGATGGTATTTGTTAAGCGCTTACTATGTGCAAAACACTGTTCTAAGCGCTGGGGAGGTCACAAGGTGATCAGGTTGTCCCATGGGGGGCTCACAGTTTAATCCCCATTTTACAGATGGGGTAACTGAGGCACAGAGAAGTTAAGTGACTTGCCCGAAGTCACACAGCTGACAGTTGGCGGAGCCAGGATTTGAACCCATGACCTCTGACTCCAAAGCCTGTACTCTATCCACTGAACCACACTGCTTCTCTAGTATTAACAAAAAGATAGTATTAACAAAAAGAATGGAATTTAAAATACCAAAATGTATAGGGAAGTACTAATTCCCTGAAATGTATCTAGCATCTATATAATAATGATGTTATTGTTAGCATTCATTTCACCTTGTTTTTTCATATAACTTATTTCTAGGAATCTAAAAATCTTACAGATGTGTGGATGTCTGTGTGGATGTGCATGTGCATGCATGCAGGCAAGTAAATAACCATGATCATCATCTTCAAATTATTGAGCAAGCTAGTCCATTTTCAATATTGAGCAATCTAGCACATTTTCACAATAGTCCTAAGAGGAAAAAGGATGGGCAAATGTGTTTACTACCTCTATAAAGAGAAGGAAACCCAGCCACAGAAAATTTAAATAACATACCAAAATTATACAATCAGTTTCTGATACAGCCCTGACACCTCGCTGAAACCGAGCTAGGAGAGACGTGGGATTAAGAGTATAACCCAGTTTTTCCAAGTGTGTTGGAATCAAGCAATCAATCAGTTCTATTTATTGAGTGGGTGAATAAGTGACTGTCTCTATATGTTGCCAATTTGTACTTCCCAAGCGCTTAGTACAGTGCTCTGCACATAGTAAGCGCTCAATAAATACGATTGATGATGATGATGAGTAAATAAGGGTGACGCAGAAGGAGGTGGGGAGAGGAAATGAGGGCAAAGTCAGGGCCTTGTGGGGGAGATGTACCTTCAGTAAGGCTTTGAAGGTAAAGAGAGGAATTGTCAGCTATGAAAAGGGAGGATAGGGAGTAGTTCCAGGCCAGAGACAGAAAGTCGGTGGCGAGATAACCAAATCTGTGACAATCATTTAAGGGCAGGATTTTCACTGAACAGTGTCTTCCCCTACTTAACCAGTTCCCATGGGTCCCGAGAGGTGTTAGTGGTGTCCATGCAATCCCCTCTGTGTACCTCAACCTTGCACTGTTTGGCAGCTGTGAGTTCGAATGATTCTCTCAGGAGCATGAGTCTGCTGCTTTGCTCTCCTTATGGCTTCCTTTTGGTTTCCCAAAAACCGTGTGAGGGGGGAGAAGTACCTATCGAAAGGGGCTGTGCGGCACTCCGGCAGTCATTCTCTGCTAAACCTGACAGAAGCATGTTCCCGTGAACACTGCCGGAGGGAGAGGGGCAGACTCATTCTCCAGGCCACAGCACCAGTGATCACGTGCATTAAGCCCTCTCAAACTGATAAGGGAGAATTGAATCACTCCCAGGGTAATCGTGAAGGAAAAATAAGACAGAGCAAAGGTTTTATGATAATGAGACTGTACAGTTGCAAAGCTGGCTAGAAAAGACAACAGTTCAAATTCAGGTTTGAAACAGTAAGTCATCTGTCCCATGTAGAATTTTAAATGGCATTGAAGGGGAATAGTCTTCCTACCTATCTCAAAGTATTCTTCCTTCATTCAATTCCCAAATTGATAAGAACTGTACAATGCTACAGTTGTACAATGCATTGTACATGTGCAAATGTACAACACTACACACTTTTAGACTGTGAGCCCACTGTTGGGTAGGGACTGTCTCTATATGTTGCCAGCTTGTACTTCCCAAGCGCTTAGTACAGTGCTCTGCACACAGTAAGTGCTCAATAAATACGATGGATTGATTGATTGATTGAATTCAATTTCCATTCAGTTGTATTTTTTGAGCGCTTACTGTGCGCAGAGCACTGTACTAAGCTCTTGGGAAGTACAAGTCGGCAACATATAGAGTCGGGCCCTACCCAGCAGTGGGCTAACAGTCTAGAAAGGGGAGACAGACAACAAAATAAAACATGTAGACAGGTGGAACAGCTGGCTCACAGATGTTAGAAGTTTGGAGAGGTAGTAAACCATTTAGGAAGATCCGGTTTAGCTCTTGTGAATGGGTTTCAAGCATAATCAGACCACCATCCAAATGTTTTCTTACCAGCAAATTTGTCAAGATAATCTTCTCCTCATCCTGACAGATAAATTGGTCAAGATAATCTTCTCCTCATCCTGACAGATCAATCAATCAATCAATCGTATTTATTGAGCGCTTACTATGTGCAGAGCACTGCATTGAGTATCATTAGCACGTATTGAGTACCCACTGTGTGCAGAGCACTGAAAGAGTACAGTGGTGGTAAGAGACCCAATTCCTGTTCTCCAAGAGTTTACAGTTTAAGGAAGGAGACAAGATCAATGTCTTAATATCAGCAGCTAACCACCTCTTTCTATTATTCTCCAAATCAGAAATCTGAAAGGACACTAGCTTCTTAGGGCAGATATGCTCAAGAGTTCTCTCACAGACACAAGTTTCCTTGAAAGCAAAACCAAAGGAAAGAAAAAAAGAGTAGTTTGAGTATATTAAGCTCCAGAGTTGCTGCCTGAGTTTCATTACCTCCCCCAGCCACTCCTGCTCAGTTGCTTTTGAGTGCTCATTTATAGTGATTTAGTTATCATTTTGATTGCTCTTATGCCCCATTAGGGATGTTAGGGCAGCTGAATGGGTCTGTAGTTTTGCATGTTGTTTAAGCATTTCCTCCATGTCATTTGTACATACCAAACTGGAACTGTGTGATAAAGCCGTAGTCTGGTGTCTGGTAGTTTCAGTTCTCATTTGGTTAATAATAATAATAATAATAATAATAATAATGGCATTTACTAAGCACTATGTGCCAAGCACTGTTCTAAGCACTGGGGAGGTTACAAGGTGATCAAGTTGTCCCATGGTGGGGCTCACAGTCTTAATCCCCATTTTCCAGTTGAGGTAACTGAGGCCCAGAGAAGTAAAGTGACTTGCCCAAAGTCACACAGCCGACAATCGGCAGAGCTGGGATTTGAACCCATGACCTCTGACTCCAAAGCCCGGCTCTTTCCACTGAGACACGCTGCTTCTCTCTCTCCTCTCCCACCAATAAGGCAAACAATTACAAAGAATGAGGACAATATTTATGAGAACAAATTTAAAGATTAGAATATGAGAAATCCAATTCCACAGTGAATACAAATGGCTTTGGAAGTCAGATACTTAAGGAATCGGCTCCTTGTAGGAAAAGCTAGGTTTGCCTGAGAAACAGGATTTCTTGAATGTGTCAAATATCTTAAAATGCATAGTTCCAACACTTAAAATATTGCCTTTTGTTTTCCTGTATTGCTTGACCTATAGTCAATGGAAGCACTTGTGTACATGTATGTGTGCGTGTGTGTGTGTGTGTATGCATAAAATTACAGGATTTAAGGAAACTTTGAAAAGGGCCCAAGACCCTCTTTCAATCAATGTCGTATTTATTGAGCATTTACTGTGGGCAGAGCACTGTACTAAGCATTTGGGAGAGAACAATATAACAGAGTTGGTAGACATGTTCCCTGCCCACAGTCAGCTTACAGTCTAAAGGACTCCTTCGGATTTTGGTTATGTAGGGCTGCAATTTTTATTTTTAAAATTATTCAGGTAAGATTCTCTATCTTGTCTTGGTAGAATCTCACAGTCACATAGGTGTATTGCATACCTTCATGCAAATCCGGGGCAGTGTTATTCTAGAGACCCATATCTGACTGAATACAGTTCTTTTCCAAAGCACACTGTTCACCATATTTAACTTTCACCTGTAATTGCTAACCTCGAATGATTATAAAGTTTGAAAGTTTTGATAATTTTAGAATGACCGACTTGAGGGGCCTTCCACAGGTCATCTAGGCCATCAATGTGGGGAGCGCTGTGGGTGAAGTTTTCACTCCATGCAAATGACAACCACCACCTGGTCTGATCACTCCTATCAATCAATCAATCAATCGTATTTATTGAGCGCTTACTGTGTGCAGAGCACTGTACTAAGCGCTTGGGAAGGACAAGTTGACAACATATAGGGACGGTCTCTACCCAACAGTGGGCTCACAGTCTATCCCAAATGCCTCCACCGATCCCCCCTACCTCCAGCACATTTTGACACCTAGAACATTTCTAAAGCGTCACCCTGAGAAGCAGCGTGGCTCAGTGGAAAGAGCACGGGCTTTGGAGTCAGATGTCATGGGTTCAAATTCAGGCTCCGCCAACTGTCAGCTGTGTGACTTTGGGCAAGCCACTTAACTTCTCTGTGCCTGTTACCTCATCTGTAAAATGGGGGTGGAAACTGTGAGCCCCCCGTGGGACAACCTGATCACCTTGTAACCTCCCCAGTGCTTAGAACAGTGCTTTGCACATAGTAAGCACTGAGCAAATACCATCATCATCATTATTATTATCTCTTAGTTTTCGAGCAGGACTTCACCCAGACAGCCCTTAGAACAGTTCCCAGCACTTAGAACAGTGCTTGGCACCTAGTAAGAGCTTAAACAATCAATCAGTCAATCAATCAATCAACCGTATTTATTGAGCGCTTACTGTGTGCAGAGCACTGTACTAAGCACTCGGGAAGTACAAGTTGGCAACACATAGAGACAGTCCCTACCCAACAGTGGGCTCACAGTCTAAAAGGGGGAGACAGAGAACAAAACCAAATATACTAACAAAATAAAATAAATAGAATAGATATGTACAAGTAAAATAAATAAATAAATAGAGTAATAAATATGTACAAACATATATACATATATACAGGTGCCATCATTGTTATTATTATTATTACATACACCCTCTGAAAATTCTCCCACGAAGATTCTCCCCCGTCTAGACTGTGAGCCCACTGTTGGGTAGGGACGTTGCCAACTTGTACTTCCCAAGTGCTTAGTACAGTGCTCTGCACACAGTAAGCGCTCAATAAATACGATTGATTGATTGATTGATTCAAGACGCCAATCAATTGTATTTATTGAGCGCATACAGTGCGCAGAACACACTTCCCTTTGATAGTGGCTTTCAGGATCTTGTCCCGTCATAAACTTTCATCTGGAGCAGGAAATCAGTTTTGTTTGGCATTTCACGGTGGGCATATTTCCAAGTAGAAGAGACAACGCTTTCAGTCCCAACTGCCCTCCCAAGAAAGTCTTCTAGACTGTGAGCCCACTGCTGGGTAGGGACCGTCTCTATATGTTCCAACTTGTACTTCCCAAGCGCTTAGTACAGTGCTCTGCACTCCCCCTCTCCACCCCCCTCATCTTACCTCCTTCCCTTCCCCACAGCACCTGTATATATGTATATGTGTTTGTACATACTTATTACTCTATTTATTTATTTATTTATTTATTTTACTTGTACATATCTATTCTATTTATTTTATTTTGTTAGTATGTTCGGTTTTGTCTCCCCGTTTCAGACTGTGAGCCCACTGTTGGGTAGGGACTGTCTCTATATGTTGCCAATTTGTACTTCCCAAGCGCTTAGTACAGTGCTCTGCACACCGTAAGCGCTCAATAAATACGACTGATGATGATGATGATGATAATTAATACGATTGATTGATTGATTGATTGGACAGGAGGAAGTTAAACTGTTGAACTGAAGGACACGGTTTAGAGCTGCTGTTTACATGGATGGCCACCAGAGGGCGTTAGCTGAACGGGATCTGGTCCATTGCAGAAATCGAGTCTGAAAAACACACTGAATCCTAGATGATCATAATAATAGTAATAATTATAATAAATAAATAAATCGTATTTATTGAGCGCTTACTGTGTGCAGAGCACTGTACTAAGCGCTTGGGAAGTCCAAGTCGGCAACATATAGAGACAGTCCCTACCCAACAGCGGGCTTAGAGTCTAGAGGGGGGAGACAGAGAACAAAACCAAACATACTAACAAAATAAAATAAATAGAATAGATATATACAAGTAAAATAAATAAATAAATAGAGTAATAAATCCTAGATAATAATAATAATAATAAATAAATAAATCGTATTTATTGAGCGCTTACTGTGTGCAGAGCACTGTACTAAGCGCTTGGGAAGTCCAAGTTGGCGACATATAGAGACGGTCCCTACCCAACAGCGGGCTCACAGTCTAGAAGGGGGAGACAGAGAACAAAACCAAACATACTAACAAAATAAAATAAATAGAATAGATATGTACAAGTAAAATAAATAAATAAATAGAGTAATAAATCCTAGGTAATAATAATAATAATAATAAATAAATCAATCGTATTTATTGAGCGCTTACTGTGTGCAGAGCACTGTACTAAGCACTTGGGAAGGACAAGTTGGCAACATATAGAGACAGTCCCTACCCAACAGTGGGCTCCAGCCCTCTCCAGTTAGAGGACCTTTTCTCGACACCACCTGGCCTCCCTCCCCTGTGGCCCAGCTACACTTGTGGCTTGCAAGGATAATAATAAGAGAAGAGAATAATAAGAGAAGCAGCGTGGCTCAGTGGAGAAGAGCACGGGCTTTGGAGTCAGAGGTCATGGGTTCAAACCCCGGCTCCACCAATTGTCAGCCGTGTGACTTTGGGCAAGTCACTTTAACTTCTCTGGGCCTCAGTTCCCTCATCTGTAAAATGGGGATTGAAACTGTGAGCCTCACGTGGGACAACCTGATCACCTTGTAGCCTCCCCAGTGCTTAGAACAGTGCCCTGCACATAGTAAGCGCTTAATAAATGCCATCATTATTATTATCATCATCATCATCAATCGTATTTATTGAGTGCTTACTACATGCAGAGCACTGTACTAAGCGCTTGGGAAGTACAAATTGGCAACATATAGACAGTCCCTACCCAACAGTGGGCTCACAGTCTAAAAGGGGGAGACAGAGAACAAAACCAAACATACTAACAAAATAAAATAAATAGAATAGATATGTACAAGTAAAATAAAGAGTAATAAATAATAATAATAATAATGATGGCATTTATTAAGCGCTTACTATGTGCAGAGCACTGTTCTAGGCGCTGTAGAAGAGTAAATATGGTGTTGATGGTATTTGTTAAGCACTTGGGACTTACTCTGCCTGCTCTCAGAGAGCTCTGCAAACAGGAGGAGACTGCAGGCAGGCACACGTGTCGCAGTACGCAGCCCAGTGTGGGTGTGAGAGAGATTGATCACTCACCCACTCGCCCGCTAAAGAAAGCGAACCCTTCTGCAACGCCAACACTGCTGTGCAGATGCTACCTTCGGCAAAACATCCTCCACTCTACAGCCCGGAGTTGCTTAATCATTTTGAAGCTCTTCAACTCCTCAGGAACATTTTTTTCCCCATCTAAGTTCTTCGTGAAAGTGGGGGTTTCACTCTGATATAGGATGATTCACAATTGCTTTCAGCCTCTATTGCTGAGGACAGGTTAAAGAATTGGGATTATTTAGTCTAAAGAAGATGAGGCTCTGGAGTGACGATAGTCTTTAAGACCTCTACTTAGGGGCTGTCGTGTAGAGAGCGTATTTTTTGGCAGATTTCTACGACAGCAGAAGATGAATGAAAGCTCAGGTGGCAGCTTGAGGGATTTAGGGTAGAGCCCGGGCTTTGGAGTCAGAGGTCATGGGTTCGAATCCCAGCTCCGCCAATTGTCAGCTGTGTGACTTTGGGTGAGTCACTTAACTTCTCTGGGCCTCAGTTCCCTCATTTGTAAAATGGGGACTAAGACTGTGAGCCCCAAGAGGGACAACCTGATCACCTTGTAACCTCCCCAGCGCTTAGAACAGTGCTTTGCACATAGTAAGCGCTAAACAAATGCCTAATAATAATAATAATAAATGCTATTATTATTATTATTATTATTAGGGTAGGTATTAATAGGGCCAGAGTATGGCTCTGGTGGTTTTGGGAAGTGAAAGCTCTGGGAACGGGCAGCTAGGCCAAAATGTGCCCCCCTCCTCGCCTTTCCAAAGATGAATGAAAGCTCAGATGGCAGCTTGAGGGATTTAGGGTAGAGCCCGGGCTTTGGAGTCAGGTCATGGGTTTGAATCCCGGCTCCGCCAATTGTCAGCTGTGTGACTTTGGGTGAGTCACTTAACTTTTCTGGGCCTCAGTTCCCTCATCTGTAAGATGGGGATGAAGACTGGGAGCCAACTGTGGGACAACCTGATCACCTTGTAACCTCCCCAGCGCTTAGAACAGTGCTTTGCACATAGTAAGCGCTAAATAAATGCCTAATAATAATAATAATAAATGCCATTATTATTATTATTATTAGGGTAGGTATAAATAGGGCCATAGTATGGCTCTGGTGGTTTTGGGAAATGAAAGCTCTTGGAACGGGCAGCTAGGCCAAAATGTGGCCCCCTCCTCGCCTTTCCAAAGCAGGCCCATGCCCCTACCCCAAACTGCTGGGCCATTGTTCTGATGATTTTGACATTTGTCTCCATGTTTTGTTGTCTGTCTTCCTCTTCTAGACCGTGATCCCACTGTTGGGTAGGGACCGTCTCTATATGTTGCTGACTTGGACTTCCCAAGCACTTAGTACAGTGCTCTGCACATAGTAAGTGCTCAATAACTACGGTGGACTGAATAAATAAATGAATGCATTAATCAATCAATCAATCGTATTTATTGAGCGCTTACTGTGTGCAGAGCACTGGACTAAGCGCTTGGGAAGGACAAGTTGGCAACATATAGAGACAGTCCCTACCCAACAGTGGGCTCACAGTCTAAAAGGGGGAGACAGAGAACAAAACCAAACATACTAACAAAATAAAATAAATAGAATAGATAGGTACAGGTAAAATAAATAAATAAAAATAGAGTAATAAATATGTACAAACATATATACATATATACAGGTGCTGTGGGGAAGGGAAGGAGGTAAGATGGGGGGATGGAGAGGGGGACGAGGGGGAGAGGAAGGAAGGTCCAGAGCAGAGGGTGTGATGGAGGTAAAAGGGGAGGGACAATCCGGATGGCCTATTATCATCATCATCATCAATCGTATTTATTGAGCGCTTACTATGTGCAGAGCACTGTGCTAAGCGCTTGGGAAGTACAAATTGGCAACATATAGAGACAGTCCCTACCCAACAGTGGGCTCACAGTCTAAATAATAATAATAATGGCATTTATTAAGTGCTTACTATGTGCAAAGCACTGTTCTAAGCGTTGGGGAGGTAACAAGGTGATCAGGTTGTCCCATGGGGGGCTCACGGTCTTCACCCCCATTTTACAGATGAGGTAACTGAAGCACAGGGAAGTTAAGTGACTTGCCCAAAGTCACACAGCTGACAATTGGCGGAGCTGGGATCTAAATCTAAATCTAAGTCTATTATCCCAAGATGGGAACGGCTTCCCGGCAGTGGTCCTCAGCCAAGGCCGTGGTTGATGGACAGCTGCAGCAGTAGTTGTTACTGTTGTGTCACTAGCGGGAGATACTCCTCCACCTCCTCCTCTTCCACTTCTTTGGCAGGGACAACATCAATTGCTGCTACCACTGTTGCTACTGCAGCAGGACTGGTCTTTCTGAGCCATCAGCGGCCGGTCCTGGGTTCCAGTTCTGGCTCCGCCTTTTGTCTGCTGTGTGACCTTGAGCAAATCACTTAACTTCTCCGTCCTTCAGTTACCTCGTCTGTAAAATGGGGATTAAGGCTGTGAGCCCCACGTGGAACATGGACTGTGTTAGCTTGTATCTACCCCAGCGTGGCTCAGTGGAAAGAGCGCGGGCTTTGGAGTCAGAGGTCAAGGGTTCAAATCCCGGCTCCACCACTTGTCAGCTGTGTGACTTTGGGCAAGTCACTTAACTTCTCTGGGCCTCAGTTCCCTCATCTGTAAAATGGGGATGAAGACCGTGAGCCCCACGTGGGATGACCTGATCACCTTGTACCCTCCCCAGCGCTTAGAACAGTCCTTTGCACATAGTAAGCGCTTAATAAATGCCATCATTACCCCATGCTTAGTGCAATTCCTGGCACATAGTAAGCACTCAACAGCTAATATTTTTTTTAAATAAAAAACAAATCAAAAATCCTAGAGCAACTGGCTCCAACTCCAGCCCAGCTTTAGTAGAACTCTTGGAGCCGTTTAATGGAAGGATGGCGGAACAGATCTGATATAGGACAAGGATATCACAAAGATTGTTTTAGATTATAAGCCTGCTGAAGGGCAGGAATAATAATAATAATGGTATTTGTTAAGCGCTTACTATGTGCCAAGCACTGTTCTAAGCACTGGGGTAGATACAAGATAATCAGGTGGTCCCAAGTCGGGCTCACACTCTTAATCCCCATTTTACAGATGAGGTAGCCGAGGCACAGAGAAGTGAAGTGACTTTTCCAAGGTCACACAGCAGACAAGTGTCGGAGCCGGGATTAGACCCACGGCCCCCTGACTCCCAAACCCGTGCTTTTTCCACTAGGCCATGCTGCTTTGACTAATTCCCATCTGTGTATTTTCTCCTAGCAGTTAGTATGGTGCTCTGCCCACAATAAGTGCTTATGGAATACTATTCCTCCTAAAAAGCCTGAAAAAAATTCACTTCTTGGTCGTGGCGGACTGACCTGTAACCAGGTCCGACCCCACCTTAGGTTTTTGTGATGCTGCTTGTACTTTTCTACTGCTGTGATTCTGTTAATGAAGAAAAGTAAATCAGGCCACATTAGTGGCAACTAAATGACCATCTTTCTCCAGTCATTTCAATCAATCAATCGTATTTATTGAGCGCTTACTGTGTGCAGAGCACTGTACTAAGCGCTTGAGGGTGAGGCCTGGGATGACTCTGTGATTCAACTGACTGGATGTTCTCCAGCCTGAATTAAGCCTGGACTAGTGACCGGCCCAGCTGGACCAAATTGCCACCCTTCCTGCATTCCTGGGGAGGATGCAGGAAGGTGCCCCTTCCCAAGCGCTTAGTACAGTGCTCTGCACACAGTAAGCACTCAATAAATACAATTGAATGAATAATAATAATAATAATAATAGCATTTATTAAGTGCTTACTATGTGCAAAGCACTGTTCTAAGCACTGGGGAGGTTACAAGGTGATCAGGTTGTCCCCCAGGGAGCTCACAGTCTTCATCCCCATTTTACAGATGAGGTAACTGAGGCCCAGAGAAGTGAAGTGACTTGCCCAAAGTCACACAGCTGACAATTGGCAGAGCTGGGATTTGAACCCATGACCTCTGACTCCAAAGCCCGGGCTCTTTCCATTGAGCCACGCTGCTTCTCTAATGAATGAATGTGAAGTCAGCCTTACTGGCTGGGGTGGAGAGTGTGGCAATGGGAGGCACAAATCATTCCCAATTTCAGCATTCCCTTTCCTCCCTTGTCTCTGGAAGCTACTGGAATGGGAGTATGCCGCTGCAGCATATTCACCTAAGCACAGGCCTGCCAGAAGGGAAGAAAATTGTTCGTATGTTCCAGTTACATGTACCGTTCCAGGCTTGGGCAGTCAGTTCAACAATCTGGGAGATGAGGCAGGGAAAGCAGAGCTTCCCCCTTCCCGAAGCTTCCCACCTCAATCAATCAATCAATCGTATTTATTGAGCGCTTACTATGTGCAGAGCATTGTACTAAGCGCTTAGCACCTCAATGTAAGGTGGATGAGCATATCTGAAGTTTGTCTATGCCAGCCTCTCGTGGCACTTCTAGGGTGACTTTTAGGTGGGGCAGAAGACGGGGAACAAGAATTGGGAGGCCCTAGCCAGAAACATAGCTCCCCTGAGATCACGGTGGGTCACCTGAAGTTCCCCTGCAGCATGTATGGAGTCCAGTGAGGTGTTTGTATGTATTGGGGAGGTTGTACCAGTGTCCAGTAGGCCTAATGGATAAAATCACCCCACTTCCAGGGTACCCAGTGGTTCCTGAAGTGGACTGGAAAAGGCTTCTCATTAAAAACACTCCAAACTGTCTGAGAGAGTACCGGTGCCATTGCAGAAGTGAGCCAGCTACTACTTGCTCAGAACCCCAACTCTCTAGTGCCCTGCTAGGATCAACCTGGCATGCAAGGTCGTTTCCAACACTGAAAATAGCCTCATCCCCAAATGCTGGGCTTACACCGTCCTGCTATTCTGCCTTCCTAAAATAACCACAAAGCAATTTTCAAACATGTACGTGAGCACTGAAATTGCTTAAAATGAAATTAAATACAGGTAGTCCTTGGACCTGAGACGCAGTTAGTTTCGGAAACTTCAGAAGTCAGAACCAATTTTGTCACAGAAACAGTATTATTATAAATGGGAGATTGATTCCTGAACCAAACTACCCAAAGAAGTGGTATGGCCTAGTGGAAAGAGCACGGACCTAAGAGTCAGGGGATCTGAGTTCTAATCTCACTCCTCCACTTGACTCTTCCCAAAGACTTACAAAGACACTTTGTACTTCCCAAGTGCTTCTTGTACTTCCCAAGCGCTTTTGTACTTCCCAAGCGCTTAATACAGTGCTCTGCACATAGTAAGCGCTCAATAAATGCGATTGATGATGATGATGACTCCCCTGACTCTTAGGGGATCTGAGTTCTAATCTCACTCCTCCACTTGCCTGGTCTGTGACTTTGGGCAAGACACTCAATTTTTCTGTGCCTCTGTTTCCTCATCTGTAAAATGGAGATTCAGTACCCATTCTCTCTCGCTCTTTGACTGTGAACTCCGTGACGGACAGGAACTGTGTCCAAAGTGATTATCTTGTATCTACCCCAGTGTTTAGTGTACTGCTTGGCACATAGCGCTTAACAAATACCAAAATTAGTATTATTATTATCATTAGTAGTAGTAAATTATCCAGAGTAGTGTACTCTCTGAATAATGAGAAATATAGTTACACCATCATATTACTGTCGAGAGGCTTCATGATAGAGAAGCTGACTTTATCAGAAGTAAAATGGAAATGTTGACCTTCCCTGGAGACTCCTCCTGGTGTTAATAGTAATAATAATAATGGCATTTGTTAAGTGCTTATTATGTGACAAACACTTTTCTAAACGCTAGGGTAGATACAAGGTAATCAGGTTGTCCCATGTGGGGCTCACAGTCCTAATCCCCATTTTACAGATGAGGTAACTGAGGCACAGAGAAGTTAAGTAACTTGCCCAAAGTCACACAGCTGACAAGTGGCGGAGCCGGGATTAGAACCCAGGACTTGTGCCTCCAAAGCCCGTTCCCTTTTCACTAAGCCACGCTGCTTCGCTCCTCCCACTGTGCCCCTACTCTCCACCATGGCTTTTAAAACAGTTTCTCCACTTTCTTGTGGCTCTTTGTACCCCCAAGAAAACTGGTGCCATAAAGGGGGATAGTATTGTAAAATTGAAATCAAGATTTTGTAAAGTGGAAACAGAAACATTCAACGGGCTGCCTGTCATAACTTTAACGTTTATGTTAGGGATTACCTGGACCTAAAATTGGTCTTTCCAAGGGAGTGACTAAAGCTAGGTGCTGGCGTGCACCCTCTTCCTGGTTTTTGGGGACCTTTGCCCCACTGAAATAGTCCCAGGCTTGAGAGTTTGAACATCATTGCTTTATGGTATTTGTTAAGCGGGGTAGGTACTAATTGATTAGCATGGACACAGTCCCTGTCCTGCATGGGGCTCAGTTAAGAAATTCAACCCTCCTTCCCTCTTCCTCATCTCCCTTCCTTCAGTTTTCATACTTCCCTTTAAAAAAAAAAAACCCTGAAATTTCTTCTCAAGCCTAGACATTTGGCTTCAGCCCAGAGTTAATATTTTGGGAAAAGACTTCAGTTGTTTTGGCCAATCTTGAGTTACAAGCATGAAAAAAAAATCACTTCCTCAATAAAAAAAGATCGTTTTGAAAACTCACGCTGTTCTCAAATACTACCCAAAGACCGATTCTGTAAACAGTCCACATGACCGGATATCATTGATCACAAAAGAGAGATCAAGTCAAATTTCAAGAAAGTAATTAAATACTCTAAGGCCTTGGAGGTTCATTGATTGGAGCTTAGCAAGGACTACTCAATTTCATCTTGCTTTAGGTAAGGTTCTAGAGATAAATGTGTTCCTCTGCAGGGACTTCCCAAGCTAAGTTGAGTTCAACAGTGGTGCAGCCCTAGTGAAGTTTATTTAATTCCTTTTCCCAGAGAAGTTAAAGATTATTGGCACCCAAACATGATGGTAACATCATGTTTAGATTAAAAAACAAAACACAAACCTCGGAAAATCCCCCGCCTTTTGGTTTCAAAGATGACACCACTGACTCTGAGATTGTGGGTATGTGTGTGTGTGTGTGTGTGTGTGTGAGAGAGAGAGAGAGAGAGAGAGAGAGAGAGAGAGAGAGAAAGAGAGAGAGAGAGAGAGAGAGAGAGAGAGGAGTGACTGATAAGACCAATGCAGGATAGACAATCTTTTCCACATTAGATGCATATTACGATTACTCCATGCTGCAAAGAAGCAATTGTTCCCCTAGGGTCTTGCACATTTGTCATTTCACCCTCTTGGCGACAATCTTCCCGAAGCCTCAGCTTTGAAGCCATTACCCCCATTTCTGTTTCCTATGGCATATCATGGGAAGTTTCACTTCAATGTGATTTTGAGGCATTTCTTGTATATTGTTTACCGTTGCCCCGTTTCAGGTCATCATAGAGCAGTTGAGTGTTGCTTATTCTTCTCCCATATTCTGCCCAGAGAACGTGTGGTGTGGTAAGCTTTGCTTTGATGCTCTTCCAGTTGGAAAAAGCACAGGGACCTGAGTTCTAATCCCAGCTCTGCCACTTGCTTACCTGGGTGACCTTGGGCATTCATTTCTCTATGCTGCAACTTCATCTGTAAAATGGGGACTAAATACCTGTTCTCCCTCCCCCTTAGACTGTGAGCCCTATGTGGGACAAAGTCCCTGTCTGACTTGGGTATCCTGTGTCTCTCCCATTGCTTACTTCTATACTTGGCACATAGTAAGTGCTTCACTAATACCACCATTATTTTTATTTTTTTGCTCATCCCATTTTGGCTCATGGGACCAGAAGACCCGCGGGCCTAATCTATATGGAACTTTCAGGTTCTTCTCACCTTTGTACTTCTGAGGTTGAGGGGTGGGAAGTGCGACGTTTTCAGACCTTCTGAAACATCAGTGGGGAGAAATGCAGTCATTTTTTCAAAATACAACCCCTATAATGTGGGAGGGACTGTTGGTTAACATTAGTCCTTTCAACCACCCTGCCTCGCTCATGTGAATAAAACTTAATTGTTAGTAGTGTCTCCTGGGAATCTTAGAGGCATTAATATGGTTGACCTGTAATACTATTTCACTCTAAATTACAGTATTTATGGCCACTTAGGAAGCAGTGTGGTTTAGTAGAAAGAACGCAGTCTGGGAGCCAGAGGATCTGGGTTCTAATGTCGACTCTTCTACCTGCCTGCTCTGTGACCGTGGGCAACTCACTTAACTTCTCTGGGCCTCAGTTTCCTCAAATGTAAAATGGTATCCAATACCTATTCTCCCTCCGGCTAAGACCGTGAGCCCCATGTAGGACAGGGACTGTCTCTAACCTGATCGATTTGTAACTATCTTAGTGCTTTACACACAGTAAGTGCTTAACAAATACCATTTTAAAAGAACCCTCAAAAGTAGGCACTGAGGAAGATTACAAAAGAAATACAAGGCAACACCCCCTGCCCTCAAGAACTTATAGACTGATAATGTTTTTTGTCCTAAGTTTAGTTATTGACTATCTCATCGTAACATATTCAGATCGGTAAATGAGCAAGGGTTAGAAAGAATTTGAAAAGTCAGTGAAAGAAACTTATTCTTTATTAGTACCAATAAAACCAATGTTTTTTATGAAGTGCAAACCATTGAAGTCACCCTTCAGAGAAACTATTAATTCTTCAGAAAAATGTATCACATTGTTAAATCCTGTAAATTCCCAAACCAGTATGAATATAGCATAGTTCAGTGGAACCACCGGGTGGGCAGATTTTGGCCCAAGTATTTGGGCCACAGATTTCAGGAGGAAGTCCGTAATCACAATTTTTTCTCAGTTCTTAAATTCTCTCCTCTTGCTTCAAGTGTTTGAAGTACCATAATACTTACTGTGAGCCCGTTGTTGTGTAGGGATTGTCTCTATCTGTTGCTGAATTGTACTTTTCAAGCGCTTAGTACAGTGCTCTGCACACAGTAAGCGCTCAATAAAGACGATTGAATGAATATTGCTGCCCTTCAAGTTCAAAAATGACAGAACTAATGTGATACAGTGTGTTTGTGGTTTGGGGGGAAGAGGGTGAGCTCATTGTGGGCAGTGATTGTCATTCTTTATTGTTGTATTGTACTTTCCCAAGTGCTTAGTACAGTGCTCTGCACACAGTACGAGCTTAATAATACAATTGAATGAATGAATGACCGATACTTAACCGGTAATCATGGAACTATTGATTCTC
This sequence comes from Tachyglossus aculeatus, assembly GCF_015852505.1. Lineage (NCBI taxonomy): Eukaryota > Metazoa > Chordata > Mammalia > Monotremata > Tachyglossidae > Tachyglossus > Tachyglossus aculeatus. Next base: position 33,487,516 of record NC_052067.1, on the reverse strand, counting down.
AGTAAGTGAATGGGAAGCTCTAACCCATTCTGCACTGTTGCATTTGTTAGTCACAGTACCTGAACAGTTTTCCTTTCCCTTTTTTGGTGTCATGACCTTCTTGAAACCTCTACTCTAAGACCGATAACCCATTTCTGTTTGCCACATATTTGAAGGACCTATTTTTGCAACTGTTTTCCCAACTGTCCACTTCTGTGTTGCATCATGCATAATTTTGCTTCATTGTGTCTTTTAAAAACGTTTCTTCTGCCCTCTGTGTTTGTGGTTCCTCCATTTAAGCTCACCATCAAATAGTTGTTGGGTATTCACATATCCAGCCCAGTGAAAGTAGGATATGACAAATATTTACTTCCGTGCTATTGGTCTTCCTGCATTCCAGGACCTCATTGTTCGCAAGTGTCTCTTGCCAGACATTCAGTATTGTATGTCATATAGATTAGCAACTCTAGCAAAGAAGCAGGACATCAGGAACCCTTGCAGTTAACAATGGATATGAGTTTACAAAGGGAATTGAGAAACAGGCCATCATCCCTGATCTACTCCTGTTATCATTGCTTGGGGCAGAAAAGAAAATCCTTGACACATTTGCACTGGAAATTAAGTCCTACAGCAAAAGATCCTTTCCAATTGAAATGAAAAGGGGATGTGGGAAGGGAGGAGAAGAAATAAGTAAATATTCATTTATTTACTTATATTTATTTTATATTTAAATAAAATCTATATAAACACATGAGTATATAATTTTTATATGAATATTTATTCGTTTATAAGCAGAGTGACCTAGTGGATAAAGCACGGACCTGGAAGTAAAAAGTCTAGGTTCTAATCTGGGCACCGTCACTTGTCTGCTGCGTGACCTGGACAAGTCGCTTAACTTCCCTGTGCCTCAGTTTCCTCAACTATAAAATGGGGATTAAGACTGTGAGCCCCATGTAGGACATGGACTGTGTCCGACCTGATTAACCTGTATCTACCCCAGCGCTTATTAAGATGCCTGGCACATAGCGCTTAACAAATACGATTAAAATTAATAAATTAATACATTAAATTAGAACTGCTAGAGAACAACAAAGGTGGACTTATGCACCCGTTGGATTTTAGCTCCTTAACAATCCTAGTGAGAAAAGTTGAGAAAATACATCAATCAAGACAAGAGAAAGGGAGAGTAGAAAAACGGGAAGATTCGGAAAGACAAGATCTAGATAAGGTACTGTTTAAAATGACTGTTTCTCCAGAGAGTGGCACAACAGCATTCTCCAGTGGGCCTCTCCGAACCTGTCAGGAATCTCAGAAGCCTATGGAGCAGGCCCACCTCTGAGCAAACACTCATTTGTCACACATTCAAACTTGCCGCTTTTGGTTCCCCTGGACTCGGGGGTTACCCAAAGGCCACATTCCCAGACCGTAAGGTAGACTGTACCTCAATCTTGGCTATTCCCTTGCCCATACTCCACCTCTGGCCTGGAATTCTCTCCCCTTTCATATCCCACAGACCGCCTATTTCTCCACCTTGAACACCCTCCTAAAATCACATCTCCCCCAAGAGGCCTTCCCTGACTTAGCCCTCATTTCTCCTACCTGCCCTCTGCTCGGTGTCACCTGTGCACTCAGATATATGTTTGTATTTGTTACTCTATTTATTTATTTATTTAACTTGTACATATCTATTCTATTTATTTTATTTTGTTAGTATGTTTGGTTTTGTTCTCTGTCTCCCCCTTTTAGACTGTGAGCCCACTGTTGGGTAGGGACTGTCTCTATGTGTTGCCAACTTGTACTTCCCAAGCGCTTAGTACAGTGCTCTGCACACAGTAAGCGCTCAATAAATGCGATTGATGATGATGATGATGATCTTTATCCCTTAAGCACTTGATATTCAGTCCCTGTTTCCCCACTCCTATGGTTGCCCATCCACTTCTGCGTCAGAGAGGAACTCCTTACCATTGGCTTTAAAGCACTCAACCACCTTACCCCCTCATACCTCACTTCACCTCCTACGACGACCCAGCCCCCACACTTTGCTCCTCCAATACCAACTTACTCACTGTGCTAGACAAATAGACAAGTAGATCTTGTCTATCTCACCGCTGACTCTTGTCCACATCTTGCCTCTGGCCTGGAAAGCCCTCCCTTTTCATACCCGACAGACAGTTACTCTCACCACTTTCAAAGCCTTATTAAAGGCACATCTCATCCAAGAGGCCTTTCCTGATTAAGGCTTCATTTCTTTTCCTCCCACTGTCTCTGAGTCACCTTGACTTGCTCCCTTTATTCACCACCCCACCCTTAGCCCCACAGCACCTATGTACATGTCTGTATTTTATTTATATTAATGTGTGTCTCCCATCTAGACTGTAAGCTCACCATGGGCAGGGAATGTATCTTTTATTGTTGTGATGTACTCTCCCAAGCACTTAGTACAGTGCCCTGCGCACAGTAAGTGCTCAATAAATATGATTGATTGATTGATATTCACCCCATCCTCAGCCCCACAGACCTTATGTCCAAATCCTTATTCTCTCCCATTTCCAATTTCTGTCATTTGTTAACGTCTGTCTTCCCTTCTAGATTGTAAACTCCTTGTGGTCAGGGATTGTGTCTACCAACTCTATTGCATTGCGCTTTCCCAAGTGCTTAGTACAATTCTCTGCACACAATAAGCTCTCAGATGCCACTGATTGACAGTTGGTTGATGTGGCGATTCTGGGCAAGAAGATGGGTCTAAACGGGACTGGAGCTAGGCTACAGAAACTGAAAGTTGTGACTGTTCTTCAGCAGGTCTGTCCTAAGGTAGGACTCAGTGAGAATATTGCTTTCAGCTGGAGGGGCAGGAGCAGACCCAATAGTGGCACCATGGTGGTGGTAGTAGTGGAATCATTCATTCATTCATTCATTCGTATTTATTGAGCTCTTACTGTGTGCAGAGCACTGTACTAAGCGCTTGGGAAGTACAAGTTGGCAACGTATAGAGACGGTCCCTACCCAACAGCAGGCTCACAGTCTAGAAGGGGGAGACAGACAACAACAACAAAAAATCAACAAAATAAAATAAATAGAATAAATATGTACAAATAAAATAAATAAATAAATAAACATAGCAATAAATAAATAAATATAGTAATAAATAAATACATATAAACCAAATAAAATAAATAGAATAAATATGTACAAGTAAAATAAATAGAGTAATAAGCACCTGGAAAGTACAGTACAGAGTAATAAATATGTACAAACATATATACCTATATCCCAGCTACATCACTTGCGTTAGTGTTTGAGGAAAGAGAATAGTGAGGAGGTAAGCTGGGGCTGGGTTTGGGGCCCAAGGTTATCACTTGGAGGTTATCACTAGGTGGTATTCCAAACAGGTCCTTCATCCTAGGAGTCCCTGCTCCCTGAGCAAGGGGACCCACCGAGACCTGCTGCTGCATTGGATGGCAGAGAGCGAGGGCCACAAACGATTCTGGGGACTCTGGTGAATGCTTCCACCCTATAATGATGATGGTGATGATGATATCTGTTAAGTGCTTACTATGTGCTTGACACTGTACTAAGTGTTAGAGTGGATACAAACAAACTGGGTTGGACACAGTCCCTTGTCCCATGTGGGACTCAGAGTCTCCGTCCCTGTTTTGAAGTTGAGGTAACTGAGGTCCAGAGATGTAAAGTGACTTGCCCAAGGTCACACAGCAGACAAGTGACGTAGCGAGGATTAGAACCCATGATCACTCCTGACAGCCCACGGCAGCCCCGTGCGTGTGAAGACAAGTTTCTTAAATCCGGCTTGCTGGAGCGTAAGGACTGGGGAGCTAGGGGAGGGATGAAGCCTCCTAGGGCTTGGAGTAACTTCCCCTCTGTGGTCTATCATAGGGACATCCCTGGGTGCCAATTACCAATCTTCTCAGGACGGTCCCACTTCAGTCTAGTTCTGTTTGGAATTAATTGAGACAAATGGCTTGGCCTGCTGAAGCCTAGACCACCGGAGCCAGTCCAGCCAAGCCCAGTCCCCCTACTTCCACCCCACTGCTCCTCCCAACTGGGCATTTCTCATCCTCAGCATCCAGCTATAGAGTCCCTAAGCCAGCTATAGACCCTCCTCTTAGAGCTAGGGGGCTCTTTGAAGGCCATTAAGCTTCCTTTTTTGGGATGTTCACTCTTATCCTCACTCTGCTCTTGGACACCTAGTGCTGAAGTTGCAGGAGGAGGGGTTTTGTCAAATGAATTGCTTGGGGGAAGATGAGCAGCTACAGTTATCTGTCACTCTCCCCTGCCCCCTCAGGTACTTCCACCTGCCTTCTTTGGGGCACCTTAAGGAGACCGATTGAAGAACTTCCATGACATCCTCCTTTAGTATGTTTCTGTACCCCTTGCCGTAGCTCCTCCAATTTCCCATCTGTCCAGTTACCAGAACACTGACCAACCCCACCTCCCCCTTCTTTCTTCCTGACTGATTCCAGTTCCTCCTCTCCTCAGCCACAGACTCCACTGGCTCGTCAGCTCCTAATCAATCAGCTCCCCATCTGTTGCCCAAGCCTGCTATAGGGGCCACAGTGCATCTCTGGTGCTACCAAGAATATTGCCCAGTTTCCCGCCTAGCCTGGTAGTGATTCTGTAACCTTCCCGCCACTTCCACATTTATTTTTTATTCCCTCCTGCCAGGGACTCCCTTGGAACTTCCCGCCACTGCCCTCTATTCCATGCGCTTCAACTGATTTTGACCAGCTAGTGACTCCACCAGGAGCATCCATTTCCACCTTAGGCACGGTACTCCCCCTGGCCTTCACCTCTCTGGTCTTCAACTCCACTGTAGGTGACGGCACCTCAGGCCCACCCTCACCACTCCTGAGCTAGTGTCCCAACCGATTACCCTCTGCTTTTCCTGGGCCTATCATGTTCCCTGCGTCCCCAGAGAGCCTAGACTCCGAAGCCTAATAATAATAATAATAATAATAATAATGTTGGTATTTGTTAAGCTCTTACTATGTGCCAAGCACTGTTCTAAGCGCTGGGGTAGATACAAGGTAATCAGGTTGTCCCACGTGGGGCTCATAGTCTTCATCCCCATTTTACAGATGAGGGAACTGAGGCCCAGAGAAGTTAAGTGACTTGCCCGAAGTCACACAGCTGACAATTGGCAGAGTCGGGATTTGAACCCATGACCTCTGACTCCAAAGCCCATGCTCTTTCCATTGAGCCACGCTGCCTACCGCAGGGTCCTCTTCCTAGAATGATCCCCACTCCTCTCTCCACACTATACCAAATCCTGCCCACAACTTAACTTCCCAGGGGTCAATTAAATGGTCTGTGACCCTAAAACTCTTTTTTAAAATGTGTTTTTTGGCGTGATGTGGAAAAACAAACATAAAGGGAACAACTTTTCCCCTCACAACTTCTCCAGGCTTCCAGCTACTACAATGGTGATGATGGCGTTTAAGCGCTTACTATGTGCCAAGCACTGTTCTAAGTGCTGAGATAGATACAAGGTAATCAGGTTGTCCCACATGGGGCTCACATTCATTTTAATCCCCATTTTACAGATGAGGTAACTGAGGCACAGAGAAGTTAAGTGGCTTGCCCACGGCCACACAGCTGACAAGAGGCGGAGCCGGGATTAGGCAGAAACTCCTCACCCTGGGCTTCAAGGCTGTCCATCACCTCGCCCCCTCCTACCTCACCTCCTTTCTCTCCTTCTACAGCCCAGCCCGCACCCTCCGATCCTCTGCCGCTGATCTCCTCACCGTACCTCGCTCTCGCCTGTCCCGCCATCGACCCCCAGCCCACGTCATCCCCCGGGCCTGGAATTCCCTCCCTCTGCCCATCCGCCAAGCTAGCTCTCTTCCTCCTTTCAAGGCCCTGCTGAGCTCACCTCCTCCAGGAGGCCTTCCCAGACTGAGCCCCTTCCTTCCTCTCCCCCTCGTCCCCCTCTCCATCCCCCCCATCTTACCTCCTTCCCTTCCCCACAGCACCTGTATATATGTATATATGTTTGTACATATTTTTTACTCTATTTATTTATTTATTTATTTTATTTGTACATATCTATTCTATTTATTTTATTTTTTTAGTATGTTTGGTTTTGTTCTCTGTCTCCCCCTTTTAGACTGTGAGCCCACTGTTGGGTAGGGACTGTCTCTATATGTTGCCAGTTTGTACTTCCCAAGCACTTAGTACAGTGCTCTGCACATAGTAAGCACTCAATAAATACGATTGATGATGATGATGGTGATTAGAACCCATGTCCTCTGACTCCCAAGCCCGGGCTCTTTCCATTGAGCCACGCTGCAAGTTACTAGATTTGTGAGGTCCACCCGAGAGAACTCCATTGACTCTCCCCAGCAATTGGAGTTGGGTTGCAAGCAGTCTCCATCCATGTCTCTAAAGTCAGCAGGAGGTGGCCACACAATGCCTTCCCCTCACACAAAATCACACACCCTGCTGATCACTTGCAAATGCACAAACAGGCTCTTTGTGTGAAGGGAAAAACACAAGTCCTCCCTAGGGCTATATTCACTATATTCACTGTGTCATCTGTAGTGCCAACCCACCCTGGGTATTTGCTGCCCTGTTTTATCTTTTAAATTTTTTGGGGGCTTTTTTAAGTGCTTACTATGTGCCAGACACTGTACTAAGCGCTGAGGTAGAAACAAGCTAATCAGGTTGGATACAGTCCATGTCCCAAATGGAGCTCACAGTTTTAATCTGTGGCACAGTGGGCTTGGGAGTCAGAGGTCATGGGTTCTAATTCCGGCTCCGCCACTTGTCAGCTGTGTGACGTTGGACAAGTCACTTAACTTCTCTGGGCCTCAGTTCCCTCATCTGTAAAATGGGGATTAAGACTGTGAGCCCCCTGTGGGACAACCTGATCAACTTGTATCCTCCCCAGGGCTTAGAACAGTGCTTTGCACATAGTAAGCGCTTAACAAATGCCATCATTATTATTATTATTGTTATTAATCCCCATTTTTCAGATGAGTTACCTGAGGCACAGAGAAGTTAAGTGGATTGCCCAGGGTCACACAGCAGACAAGTGGCAGAGTCAGGATTAGAACCCAGGTCCTTCTGACTCGCAGGCCCCCAGGCCCATGCTCTATCCACCAGACCACACTACATCTCTGCTACGAGCTGAAGGTTTCAGCAGAGGTTGAGAATGGGTTGTGTCAGATTGAGATACTGCACCACGAGGAAGTACACCGAGCTTTGGCCGGTTTTGTGGGTCTAAAACAGCCATGGTCTGCCAGGGCCATCATCTGACATATTGTATTGTTCCACGAGCATCGCGTACTCGCTCTCTCAAAAACAAAACCATAAAATTAATCAAGCCGCAGAGCAGTTCAGACAAAATTCCACTCTTGAGGATGCGGGTTCCCCTGGGTGGATGAACCAAAGCATGGCAGCAAAGCAGAGGAAGCTGGGCCAGTGTGAAAGCGTCTCATTTTAACTCCCATCTCCAATCCCAACCCCATACATCACTCTCAGAAGCATTCTGAGGAAAAGAAGTCGATGAAGTCAGTCTCAGGACTCTAGAGACTTGTCTACTGGGCTGGGACTGGACCAGTCGAGGCGGAAGGTGGAATTTTCTGGGAGTTTCTCCTCCCTCTGGGCCCTCATCACGTAAAAGGCAAGCGTAGCCTTGGCTTTATATGGGGAGGGAGAGGGATGGAAATATTTCCCGTGACTCATTCTTCCATTCTTCATTCCATGAGCACACCTTCACCAATCCCCATTTTAATCCTGATTTTGCAGCACCGCTGTCAGAGCACCCGTGGGGGTTGTTTGTCAGAGAAATGCAGAAATGCATTTATATATAGCTAAAGAAAACAAACCCTGAATTACTTGGCTGTGGCAAGGACACTGAAGAGATCAAACCTACCACAGCTCGGGAGTGAGCGACTGGCCCAGTACCTAGAAACCAGTAGCTTATGCAGCAGCAAAACAGGTCTGCTCTGCCCTTACCCATTATAATCGATAGCACAGTGCTCTGCACACAGTAAGCACTCAATAAATACGATTGAATGAATCGATGCCAGAAAATCCGGACAAGTGGATTTGGAGGAAAAAAGCATTCACTGTCTTTCTGTCGGTTTTCCTCTTCCCCCACTGATGGACACTTCTAGTACAAAAGAAATGTATTCCACATGTTGAGTATTCATTTAATGAGAGATTCGGTCGTAGCTGAAAGTTTCACGATGGATGGATGGATGGATGGATGGAAGGAAGGAGGGAAGAAGGGAGAAATGAGCACAAATAAAGGTTTTCAGAAACCCAAACAGGTTTGTCACAGAACAATAGCTTCTTCTGCCCTTTAATTTTGACCTAATAAGGGGATGCCATTTGCATTTTGATAGGTGGTTGAGGGAATCTTTAATTAGGAGACATTTAGATGGGTAATTTTACTAAGTCTGCTATGAAGGAAGCTATTTGGATCACTGTACGTGGAGCTCTTCTGATAGGTTGTCATCCTGGGGTTTCTTCCCTATGGAAAACAACTCTGTTGGCTCCTTTGCTTTCCCTCTTGGCTACCGCATGTGTTACCCTCCCAACAGATGCCTTCTCTCGTTGATGTTTTTTTCCACTCTCTTTGGTGTGAAATTCCGGGTTCAGTGCTGTGTCACATTAGATCTTAGTGAAGAAATGAGCATTGGTTCCAAAAGAGAGGATTAATGGAAAAATTCTTCTCCCAGCTGCCAGAAAAATATTTTTCCTTTCTCGCTTGAAAACAAAGAGTAGAGTCATCTGAGAGAGCCGAGGGTTACTGGGAAACATGCCGTATATTCAGTTGTTTGGGAGGGTTTTCTTGGAGAAGTGAGTTAAAGAGGCGGGCAAGCAAGCTACTGATGTCACCTTCACAGAGCCCCGTCCTCTTAGGTGTTATGCTTATCCCCCTATCTGCTAGCTCAGTGGTACCCTCACAGCTACTACTGGCACCCAAAGGCAGCCCAAACTTATAAGAAACAACTCTGGGTTGTTAGGAGTGGCTCTGCCCATTTCGTGCCCGCCCCGACGACCCTGACACCGGTTCTGGTGCCAACGGGCCAGGTGACCTTCAGCACCGGCGGGCTCACCTCTGTATGTCTGCTTGTCCTATCGACTGGGGGCACATTGTTCGGGACCCGACACCTTCCCTAATTTCACAGCTCTTATCATCATCATCATCATCATCATCATCATCAATCGTATTTATTGAGCGCTTACTATGTGCAGAGCACTGTACTAAGCGCTCGGGAAGTACAAATTGGCAACATATAGAGGCAGTCCCTACCCAACAGTGGGCTCACAGTCTTAAAGGGGGAGACAGAGAACAAAACCAAACATACTAACAAAATTAAATAGGATAGATATGTACAAGTAAAATAAAATAAATAAATAAAGTGAAATAAAATAATTATCAGGCATCGTGGCCCTGAGTGGGTAAATGGGGCAGGGCCTTGGGGCCGTCCGGGCTCGGTGGGGTTCAGATGCTCAGGAGGTCTGCAGTCTGCAGGAATCAGAGGGCAGGAAGGTGGAGTGGGACGAGGCAGGAACCGAAATAGCGCTAGGAAATAGAGTCCTGCCCCAGGAATCCCCTTCACTTGTTTTTGCTGAGGATGAGATAGATCCTTAGTCCTCCATTTAATAATGACAATAATGACAACTTGACAGTAATGCCAAGTACTGGGCTGGATATAATAATAATGATGATGATGGCATTTATTAAGTGTGAACTATGTGCAAAGCACTGTTCTAAGTGCTGGGGAGGTTACAGGGTGATCAGGTTGTCCCCCCGGGGGGGGGTTCACAGTCTTAATCCCCGTTTTACAGATGAGGTAACTGAGGCACAGAGAAGTTGTGACTTGCCCAAAGTCACACAGCTGACAAGTGGCAGAGCCGGGATTTGAACTCCACAGCCCTTTCCACTGAGCCACGCTGCTTCTCTAAGACAATATAAGACAATCAGTTTGAATCAGTTTGAATGTTGTCCGTGTTCCTTGTGGGGCTCTCAGTCTGAGGGAATTAGAGCAAGCGGCTTATCCCCATTATACAGACAAGGAAAATGAGGCCCAGAGAGTGTAAGTGACTTGCCCAAGATCTCACAGCAGGATAGTGATTGAGCTGAGACTAGAATCTGGATCTGCTGACTCCTAGTCTTATGCTCTTTCCATCAGGCCATACTGGGCTTTCAGTAAGTCTTTTAGACTGTGAGCCCACTGTTGGGTAGGGACTGTGTCTATATGTTGCCAACTTGTACTTCCCAAGCGCTTAGTACAGTGCTCTGCACACAGTAAGCGCTCAATAAATACGATTGATTGATTGATCTATGAAAATTGTTCAGGGACTTTGGTGGTGTTTTCTGCATGTTTCTTGTGTCAGTTGGGCACCAGAAACACATCTGCTGGGTCATGCTGTATCCGAAGCCACATTGTCTCTAGACTGTAAGCTTGTTATGGGCAGGGAACGTGTCTGTTAATTCTGTTGTGTTTTCCCAAGCGCGTAGTACAGTGCTCTGCATGTACTATGTACATGTACTATTGATTGATTGATTGATTGATTGTGATTTGGGGAGTATTTGGTCAATACTGTTTTCAGGAAGTAATGTGGGAGGACTCTGGTTGGGAATCCTGCCAGCTCTCACTTTATCAACCCCTGTTTGCCAAGGAACTGTGGGTGAGGATAAAGTTTGCCATCCCCTAAAATTTTGCATTCTAGGCCAAGTCCAGCCTATGCATGTATCTTATAAATATAATTATGTTTCAATTGATCAATGATGATTAATGAGTGCCTGTTGTGTGCTAAGAATGACCCACTTTTAAAACCTTACTAAATCCCACTTTCTACGGGTCGTTTATCAGTGCTCTGCACACAGTAAGCGCTCAATAAATACGATTGATTGATTGATTAACCCCTTCCGGCTCTAGTGGCACTACTGTCTACAGCTTCTTTGACACATAAATACTCATTGGGAAGCTTGGGAATGTGCCTACCAACTATGTTTACTCTCCCAAGTGCTTAGTGCAATGCTCTGCGCATAGTAAGCATTCAGTAAATACTACTGATTGATTTGTGCTCATGTAGCCTAATCTAACCTTTTAGTCTAACGTAACATTAAACCAAACAAAACGTAACCTTTTCGCCTAATCTAACCTTTTCCCCTAGCCTAATCTAGGGAAGCAGCGGGGCTCAGTGGAAAGAGCCCGAGCTTGGGAGTCAGAGGTCACGGGTTCAAATCCCGGCTCCACCACTTGTCAGCTGTGTGACTTTGGGCAAGTCACTTAACTTCTCTGTGCCTCAGTGACCTCATCTGTAAAATGGGGATTCAGACTGTGAGCCCCATGTGGGGCAACCTGATCACCTTTTATCCCCCCCCAGCAATTAGAACAGTGATGTAGCACATAGTAAGCGCTTAACAAATGTCATTATTATTATTATTATTATTATTATTATTATTATTATTTTCATGTTCACACTTCACTTTCTTTGCTTTAGGCTCTAGGCTCCCCAAGGGCTGGGATTTGCTTCATACTTTTCTACAGAGCAGAAATCTTTTCTTCTACTTCTGCAGTTATTTCCATTTCTTCTGAATCTGTTGTGACGCTTCACTGATGATCAAACCTGTCACTACCTGTGATAAGAAACTACAAATAACTTATTTGTAAAAGTTAAGTATTTGCAATGAACCAGGCTTATCATGCTCTATTCCTCTAATTGAATGTACTTTTTATTGAAGACTTCCTGTCTTCCCTCTGGATTATTCACTGCCTTAAGGGGTATTCTTTCCTAACAGGATGCCCCTCACTGAAGCTGTCGCTGAATCTCGCTGGTCTCTTGGCTTTGGGGAGAGGAGACAGTGGGGAAAGCAGATGGTCCTGCTTTGGCATCATATTCCATGTCTGATTCCCTTTTCCTTTGGCAGAAAGATTGCCAAGATGGCATTTGAAGTCCTGGAGCCAAGTCCTGGAGCACATAGTAAGCGCTCAATAAATATGATTGAATGAATGAATGAATTCTATTGTATTGTACTCTCCCAAGCGCTTAGTACAGTGCTCTGCACATAGTAAGTGCTCAATAAATACGATTGAATGAATGAATGAATTCTATTGTATTGTACTCTCCCAAGTGCTTAGTACAGTGCTCTGCACATAGTAAGTCTCCCCCTTTTAGACTATGAGCCCACTGTTGGGTAGGGACTGTCTCTATATGTTGCCAACTTGTACTTCCCAAGCGCTTAGTACAGTGCTCTGCACACAGTAAGCGCTCAATAAATACGATTGATGATGATGATGATAGTAAGTGCTCAATAAATACGATTGAATGAATGAATGAATTCTATTGTACTGTACTCTCTCAAGCGCTTAGTACAGTGCTCTGCACATAGTAAGCACTCAAAAAATACCATTGATGGATTGAATGATTGCCTAGTAATTAAACAGTAGCTTGGAACCCTGCTCAGTGATGGAAAGTAATCAGTCATCCTAGCTTGTCTGTTTTCATTCAATCGTATTTATTGAGCGCTTACTGTGTGCAGAGCACTGTACTAAGCGCTTGGGAAGTACAAGTTGGCAACATATAGAGACAGTCCCTACCCAACAGTGGGCTCACAGTCTCAGTTAGAGGGTTACCCCTGGGGGGAATGGAAATTTTATGGTTTAAGTGCATCTTCTGGACATTGGGCAGAAAGTGCTATAGTTTCTTGGTCCCAGGCTTTCTGACTAGCCAAGGATCCAGAGCCACCTGCATATGCCTTTCAGTTTGCAATTCTCAAATTGTGTTTTGGGGGACTGAGGTACTGAGCTTTGGTGTGGGCATTCCCTCCCCTCATCTCCTCAGTCGTCCTTAGATATGGAACTGTAAGGAGGTGCCTCTTAGTTAATTCAGTGTTCTGTCTTTCTGCTTTACAGTAGGCCCAGAGCCTTTAGCAGTTGGGACCATTTTAGGAAGTCAGCCACCAAGTCTGCTGTTGAAAGATTTTCAGGGAATAGCTCTATTTTGGGGAGAGGTGATAAAAGCCTGTGGAGGAGGAGCGTATCCTAGGCTATCTTTTCATATAAAAAAAGTGTGTAATTCTTTCCAGCGGAAAGAATTCCCCAACCCAGGCCTGCCCCTCCCAGATGGTCTTCCCTACCACTTCTGCACCTGTGAAGTGTGTAGCCATGTTTTGTCAGCAGAAGGGTACTGATCCGAAGGTCTTGACAGAAAGGGAACTGCATGGACCACACATGCACACTAAGCTCCTAAATGATCATGAAAATAGAAAGGAAGGGAATGGAAAGTTTCTAGAGAACCCCAGATGCTTTTATCTGTCTCATCGCTACAGACCTCCTCCTTCTCTCCTACAGGGTCAGGTTTGATTCTATGCCCGCAGGTTCAGAAGTTCAGTGTTATTAGGCTTGGCTCTCCTGCCGCAAAATGCCAACCTGCTTTTTCTGGTTCACGTTTTTCCTGAGATGTCAGCCTTTTTAAAAAACTGCCATATTTCTTTTCAGATGCTCTGATTGAGCAAAGTGTGTGACCCAAATGGTGGTGCTAAATAAAAGCCAAATTCGACTTTTATTCTTCTTACTTCTCCACGCATTACAGCCGTTTCGATTGACCATTCTTTCTGGTCAAAAAGTATCTCCCTTCCATCTCCCTGTGCCAGAGGGCCCATTTTTTTCAGTTATCTGCTTCCTAGTCTTGCCATTTATTCAAAATTACCCCAGCTCTCTCCCCTCCTACCTTGTCAATTAGAGAAAAAGGCTCAGTGATTAAGTGAACTGTAAAGCGATCTTTGAAAACATCAAAGAATTGCATGAAAAGATAAGAAACTCAGATTTCCAAAGCTTTTTCAAAGGAAACTTCATTTTTTTAAGTTTCAGTTGGCATCGAGATGGTTGAGTTGGCAAATGAATATATGACTCTTAGTTTTTTTATGATATTCAAAGCAGGGCTTTAATTGACAACTTTGCCCTGAGGTACTCATTAGCACTCTTTGTATTTTACATTGCTTTCATTTTCTTTTAAAGAACCTACCTGACTCCATCTATAGTGCCATTCCGCCGATTGAGTGGTGTGTGTTCTTGCAGAACAAAGTGAACAATCTTAATTTCACCCTATGGGTTTGTAAATTCAATCTTGATTCTCTGGTTAGGCCAAAAACCACTAAAATAGTCTTCGGGACTCTTGGAATCTGGCAGAAGCACTATGCAAAACTTCCCTCCACATGCTGGATGGAGTGATGATTATCATCATCATAATAATAAGTATAGTTTTCACAATGATATTAATATTTATTTTGTTAATTTAGTATTTGTGGCATTTATTAAGCACTTAATACGTGCTATGGAGGAATAGAGGCCAGGTTTTGAGATCAGGTACAATCCCTGTCTCACACAAGGCTAACAATCTATTTTTTTCCCATTTTACCGGTGAGGGCTCTCAGGCCCAGAAAGGTTAAGTGATGTGCCCAAGATCACACGATAGGTCAAGAGTGGAGCTGGGGCTTAAACCTTAGTCTTGTGACTCCTAATCCTGTGATTTTTCCTCTATCTCACACTGTCTTGAGTCCAGTGGCTTCAAGATTACAGCAAAAAGTCACAGTGGAACACAGGCCTGAGCATAACCACAGATGAGATTATCTGTATCAATGTGATCCTTATTTGTGTCTCTGGGACAAAGTGGCAAGTATCGTGGAGTAAATCACTTTATCCTAAAAGCATCAAGATTTATTTGTTTATTTCCAAAGGATGGTGTTGGCAGAGTAATTATGGGGACCACAGCATGGTCTAATGAAGCCCAAGGAACCTTGGGTTCCAGAATGGCCCTGCATTCTAGTGGATTTTGAGTAGCCAGACCGAGCCTAACACTATTTCAACGGATCTCCTCTAAAGCCTCTGGAACAAATATGGGGTCTAGGGTCTCAGGGTGGTGGCAACGGAGATGGTTTATAGGAGCAGGTTACTCCCCTTTGGACTGTAAATGCCTCAAAAGGAGAGGTCATACACCGGCAGGTTTGTTCCAAGCCCTGAATTGCATTAGATGGAGGGGTTTAGACAGGATGGGGAGGGAAAGAGATGCAGTGATAGCTAGATGGTGTAGTGGGATCCAAAGAAGGCTTTTTTAAAATATAGGAGATGTTGGCAGGCTTGAAGATGTTGGCAGGTTTGAAGGCAGAGGGGGAGGAGACATCAGAGAGCAAGTGGATAAAGATGACAGAGAGGGAAGAAGAAGAGAAGGGATTAGAAGATGAGAAGGGATAGGATTGGCAGCTGAGGTGGTAGGTGTAGATTTTGAAAGCAGGCATGAGATCTCTTTTTGAGGGATAGCTAAGAAGGGTGAGAGTGGATGTTGAGGGAGGTGGGAACTGGAGAGTGAGGGAGAGATTTTGGGGGCTCACGCCTCGTGGTTTCAATTTTATTATCAAAAGTAATCCAGGTCATTAGGAAGTGAGAGAGGGGGACCTGGGGTGCTGGGAGTTTCAGGAGGGAGATAAAGGTCTGAAGTAGTTGGTTGGGGAAATGGGCATGATTGTTGATGAGGATGTCAGTGTTGCTGAATGGAAAAGAAAGCAGAGTTATAGCCAGTAAAAGATGAATTTGAAGCGGCCCAATTCTGCCTGGTGCCTGGATTTCCACCAATAGTGCCGTGTCAGTTCTGCAGCTTCTTAATGGGCTGCATTGGGAATAACTCATTCGTCTAATGAAAGGAAAGCTTGGAAAATAAAAGGGGGTAAAGGGAAGTTCAGACCCCTTGGATTATGGTAATTTCCATGGTGTTTGTTCTAATAATTTCCACCTTCTAGAATCTTCAACACTTCCAGTCATCGTGGTGTAACTTAAAACCCTCCCTGGTTTGGAAGCAGCTGTAATACATTTACTTTCATTCCCTGCCATGCATAATATGTAACCCAAGGACCACAGCGCAACATATAAAATGAATGTAAAATGAACGTGTAAAATGAATATAAAATGAAATGAGCTCTGCTTCATGTGGCCAGCTCTACCTGGTCTCAAGGTACTGTATTCTCCCAACCTGGGCTTGCCAGAAATTTAAGCACGGTCACTGGGGGAGCATTTGGGGAAGGCTGATGGTTTCAAAAAAATGATCCCTGTTAGTTTTAGAATGATTTCATTAGGCTCGTGGATCGTAAATCCAAGATCCTTTTCAGCTCTCTGAACAGGAGACAGTTTGACTAGTGTGACTGAATCAGAAGACGACCCTTTTACGAGCAGAAATCTTTTCTTTCCCCAACGTGAGGTCTCCTGGGAATGTTGCAGGCAGTTTTTGTTTGTTTTTTGTTTTGTTTTAGAGCTACGGCTCTCAGTGTTAGTGATATTTGGTCTAGATGTAAGACCTCTTTGACTCCAAATTATGAAAATAAGATACATTAGGGTGATTTCTTGCAATTGGATTCAAACCCATAATTTATGATAATGATAATAAGAAGAATAATTGTGGTATTACTAGGCACTTGGGTAGATTCAAGTTAATTAGCTTGCACACAGTCTCTTTCCTGTATAAGGCTCATAGCACAAGTAGGAAGGAGAACAGTTATTTGGGGCTTAAATCCATGTGAAATTAATGAAATACATAAAAGATCCTGAAACAAATCAATTTGACAGTATCTTCCCCCAAAGTAGCCCTTCCTCTTAGTCTGAAGAGTATCCATTTTTGACACTGAGGAATTACACAGATTATTATTAATTCTACTACTAGTAATACTTTAAAGCACTCAATCACCTTGCCCCCTCCTACCTTACCTCGCTGCTTTCTTATTACACCACAGCCTGTACACTTTGCTCCTCTAATTCCAACCTACTCACTGTACCTCGATCTCGTCTATCTCACTGCCAACCTCTCAACCACAACCTACTTCTGGCCTGAAATGCCCTCTCTCTTCATCGCTCTCCCTACCTTCTAAGCGTTATTAGAACCTTCCCCGACAAAGCCCTTATTTCCCTTTTCTGCCACTCCCTTCTGCCTCACCCTTGCACATATATTTGCACCCTTTATTCACCCCTCTCTCATCCCCACAGCACTTATGTACAAATTCATTATTTATTTATTTATATTAATGTCTGTCTCCCTCTCTAGACTGTAAGTTTGTGGTGGGCAGGGAACATGTCCATCAACTCTGTTTTATTGTAGTCTCCCAGGCACTTAGTGCAGTGATCTGCCCAAAGTAAACATTCAGTAAGTGCGATTGATTGATTGCTAGGTAATTCAGGTTAATCTGATGAAGGATCCTGGTTCTCTTAAGCAGCTTTGCCCTTTGGAAACCAAGACCTGAATAGGCTTTCTGTCCCTCCCTGTCTTTGCTGTGTAATAGGAGGAAGAATGTGTCCTCAGTCTGTTTTTGGATAGCTGCCTATTTTTCCTGTGTGCCAGCTGCCAAGGCCGAATGCTGGTTCTGGGTCGGAGAGCGGGGTCAGCTCTAGCCTTGCCCCGTGATTCCCAGCACTGCCTCTTAGAGCTGGGAAGGTGGCCAGAAAAGTGAGTAGTGAGACTAGTGAATCCATCCCCTGTGTCCTCTCCCATTTTCCCAACTCTATTCCTGTCCACAAGGGAACCTCAGGGCCCATCTACCCAGTAGGCCACCCTGAATTCCTTCCTCTTCCTCCTTTAAGGAGACTTAACCAAATTTTAAACTCTTCAGCCCGTTCAGCAGAGAGTCAATAATGGGGTCCCCTAGGGAAGGCCCTTTCTGTTTGGTGGGTGAAGCCTGCTCTTGACAGATTCCTTGGGCAGTAGTTGTGAACAAAGGTTCCGAGAGTCCATGATCTGTGTTTGGGCTGAGCCCTACTGCCTCAGCAGAATGCAGACTCAAGCCAAAGTTAAAAGGACAGAAGATAACATAGCCAGTGAGCTACATTAACTAAGAACTAGGTAGTGTGTAAGGTATGATCCAAATTATCACAGAATCAGGAAGCAAGACTTTATGGAGTTTTTTCAGCTGATTGTGTCTCATCTTTCTCATCAAAAGTGTTACTTAATTTACAAAGGGGGGAGCGTGAACCTGGGGTCCTCCTAAAAGGGAATGAATATAGTTCATTAGCCAGAGTGAGTGTGGTTCTGTAAGCCCCAACCAGAATGCCAGGAATTAAAATGAAGCCTTCACATTAATTTGCAGCAATTATGATTAGAATTTCTTCAGATGAAGTGACTGGCATCTCCCTGTCATTTGTGATGTCATTCCTGATAGAAGGGAAAGAACCAGGGTCTGGAAGGAATCCATGTTTTTATATGAATTTCTATTTTAAAACAAGTATTTTAAGAACGCATATCGGTAACATATTTTAAAAGTAATTTCTCTCCCAACACTCAGCAGTACTGCCTACCATTCATCCTCGGGGAGTCTTGTAAATACGGGCTATGTCAAATCTGAAGCTTTCGAGCTAGGTCAGTTGAATGATCTCATAACCAAACACACATTGGAACAATTTATGGAAGCTGCAAATGTAGTGCTATTGCTTTTTCCACTCTCCCTTTAAGAGGTGGTGGATTCAGTTTAGTTTATCAGCGGGGGTGGGAGGGGGTGGGGGAAGGAGAGATATCTTTAAGTTGAAGCCAAATATTCACAATTCCAGCCCTAAAAGAAAAATGGAGAAAATGGTAAATGGCCAAGTAGAAGAAATATAGAAGAGAACAGTTGAAAAACACTTTTTAAAATCATATTTGTTAAGTGCTTACTATGTGCCAGGCACCCTACTAAGCCCTGGGGTAGGTATAAGATAATCAGATTGGACACTAGCCATGTCCCACAAGGGGCTCACAGTCTTAATCCCCATTTTGCAGATGAGGTCACCGAGGCCCAGAGAATGTAAGTGATTTGCCCAAGATCACACAGCAGACAAGTAGCGAAGGCAGGATTGGAACCCAGGTCCTTCTGATTCCCAAATCTGTTCTCTATCCACTAGTCCACACTGCTTCTCTTCTTTTTTGGGGGTAGCTGTTGGATCCAAGCAGGCAAATTGAAAGAAGAATATATATTGGCAGGCATATAGATGGTTTCTGAAATCATTCACCAGATTTTGTTGCAATTAACGTGTTGTAGTTATCCTTTTGGCAAAAAACAACAAATTTCATAGCCATCCCTGCAGAATCACAGAAAAGCCTATACATCGGTGGTTTACTCTGGCAGTCTTTGTAAACATAATTTGGTGGGTAGAGAAATGGAGGGGGTAGTGGGGTGGGGAGGAGGTTGTATAAATTGGCTTACAAGAAACTCATTGCTCAGAAGTGACTTGTGCTCTTGGAAGCTCTTTGGGTTGCCTCATTAGAGAGTCTGCGCCCCATTAGTACCTGGTGGTCCTTTATTGGGGAAAGAGGGAGGTTGTTCTTGAAGAGTTACCAATGACTAACCTAATCAGCCCATAGTAAGGGCTTTAATGGCCATATGGGGGAGAGGGTATTTCCTTAACAACCTTTCTGCTATAGCAACAAGCCGAACATTCACACTGACCGTTGTGTTCCCCAGCTGATCTTTGGTAACTTTACCTCAATGCGCCGGCAATAAAAAGTTGGGCTCCGTTGGTGATGATCTGCACGAATGATTTATTGCCTTGTCAGTTCCTTGAATTTCTCCTCTGGGGTTCCAATGGGGCCTCTCTTGTGCGGAGAGGTAAAAGAGACCTGACCAGATGAGTTAACAAGCCATCCAACTCGAACCACATGAAGGCAACCAGAAGAATACAAGAGGAAGGGGAAAGTTTTACTAGGAAAGGGGAAAGAGACTTCCCATATCACTGTGGGGTTTTATTGTCATCTTCCCAGACTCCCACTTCATCCTTCCAGTTAAGGAAAAGAAATTCTTCCTGAAGAAATCTTCCCTGGCTTCCTTTGTCCAAAAAAACAGTACTGTGATCTTCTGGGTCCTTGGTTGGCTGTGGCCGGGGTTTGGAGATGTTAACGGGATTCTGGACACCAGAACTGGAAGGGAGCAGGAGACTTTCAACATCTCCTTGGTGGTGGTGGTGAGCCCGTTGTTGGGTAGGGACCGTCTCTATATGTTGCCAACTTGTACTTCGCAAGCGCTTAGTACAGTGCTCTGCACACAGTAAGCGCTCAATAAATATGAATGAATGAATGGTGGCAGGGACAATGCCAACAGGACTTGCAACTGGGGGCTCCCAGGGACCACCTGTGACACGCTAAATTTGGGGTGTAGGAAAGTCCATTTAACATCATTGTCCTCTTGGAAGTACTTCAACTTTATCTTAGTTGATCCCATACCTCTCTTTAATGAGTTTCTTAAAAAGGGGAGAAAAGTTTAAAAGTCTGCCTTTTTTGGCTCTGTAATGTAAAATAAGATACATACGGTCCTGAATCAAAGTGGAGAGGTCTAGAGGAGAAAGCAATGTAGCATAGTAAGAAGAGTTGCATCCTTGACTGACAGAGTAATCCACGGATATTTACTGAACAATCATGTGTGAATGAGTGGTAATAGATTGTGGTTAAGTGCTTACTATGCGCCAACCTCTGTACTGAGTAGATATAAGATAATCAATATGCAAGAGGCTGCAAGGAAAAACACAAACAGAAACTAAGGGTGTTCTTTGCTAAACATCACACAGATTCCACATATAAAATGATCAAATCTGTGGTTCATTGCCTTGAGCCCCTCTTTATGTTGATGGTCTGGTTTTAGATGTAAATATAAAAATGATCCCCCGCCCTACCATCCCTCCAAACCAAAGAGAAATTGATGCTGAGAATTTTGGAGAAGAGGAAAAATAACATCTTTGCCAACAGCCTCCACCATCATCTGTTCTTTAGGAAGCAATTCCATTTACCCTAAGCACACTTTGTCAAACACACCCCATTACCCATTGTTTGGAGATTCTCCAAACACTGTGAATTGGGTTGAGAGTCAGTTAGCATCAGAGTGAAGTTTGGTGCCAAATCTATACTGTGGGTTCACATACTTTATTTTCTCAACTGCTTTCTGGAGGAGTTAACTACTTGAGCATGTGTAGCCAACTTAAACCAAATGAGACAGCTGCCCACATTGTAGTAAAAACGAGCTCCTGTTTTTGCCAGCTGAACCTATGCGACATCTCACCCGGCAGGCAGGAGCACCAGCCAACAACCTACGCTCACTCATTCCTGATTCACATTGCATGGATGTGGTGGGTCAGCACTTAACCTTGTCAAGTGAGCTTATTCGGAAAGCGGAGCACAGGATGTACTTACTGACTCCAAGTTACGGAATCCGGCCCTCTTTTGGGCAGGCCGGCCCACCGCTCCCGGGGAACTGACCCGTGTTTTGACTTAAGGGCCCGGGGGTGTCCATCAAATGTTACCATGAGGAAAACCCAAACCCCACTTTGAAAACAATTGCAGGTGGTATGCTCCTTGACCTCGGCCTTAGTTTCGTTTTGTTTAATAGACTCGGCCTCTGAGGTTCCGTTCACCTTACTGATTGATTTTTGATTGACTGAACTCTAAGGTCCCTTTCAGCCCACTGAATCTCTGGTCATGGCTACATGAGGAAGACCTAATTGCACTTGGAAAAAATATTAGTAGATTATTAATGACCCCAGGATACCTATCACCATCTCTGCTGAGGTGGCAAAGTGGCAGCACTACCAGGGAGAGCTGGACCAGACCCAGGCCACTCATGAAGACAGCCACCTGGACTACATTTAGAAAATAAAAGAGGCCTGCGATGCCCACCTGACAGTTTTGGTCCAGTTGGCAGAGCAAAGGCCAGGATGGGTGGGCATTAAAGGGCTAATAATGAGTGGCAGCCACAGGTGGTGGCAGTTCGAGCAGCTACCGGCAGCCCTCCACATGGGTTGTTTCCATGTGGACAAGTGGATAAGGGGTGGAATCTTTGGAAAGCTTTCTCCAGACCTGGCTCAGTAACTTCAGTTTCTTCTGGTGTCCTGTTTAGGAAGGTGAAGAAGAGGAAGGAAAGAGGAGAGGAGGACACTTTGATTTGAAGCAGAAGAGCTTCTTCAATAGAAACTCATCTACATCCGAACATGGTAAGTCACTCCGACAAAGAGAGAAGGGTTTGATGGGATCGATGGAGGCATCTGTGGAACAGCCTGGAAGTTTCCCCTCCAGTGCCGTTTTAGGGATCATAGGACATGGAAAAATTGTCTTTAATAAAGGTAAACCTCACAAGTTGTGGCAGGGCAACTCAAGAGACCTGGGAAAACAGGGAGTAGAAAGGATGCAGGGCTAAAGCGAGGATGGGATATGTGCCACGGGCATCGGGCCTGGATGGAGGGAAGGGCTGGCTCTTGGCTGAGGAGGGGTGGACCCTATGAGAGGGGGCTGAAGGGGATTGTCATTGCCAGTCCCCTCCCCATTGTAGATTGTAAGCTCCTTGAGAGCGGCCACCATATGGACTAACACTATTGTACTCTCCCAAGCTCTTAGTACCATGCTTTGCACAGAGTAAGTGTCCAATAAATACTATTGATAGTGGAAGAAAATGAGAGGCGGAGGAAGGCGTAAGAGGCACATGTGAAGATCAGGGCTGGCCGCAGTCCCGGCCCCTCCTGTTGTTGCCCAACCCAGCTGAGGGGACATGAAAGTGTTCTTGTGAGGTGGATGGCCTCAATTCATCATCTCTGCTTATGTTTCTCCCCCTCGCCACCCAGCATGACAGCCATCCAACCAAGAAGGAAGCCATGTGATGATGATGGCATTTGTTAAGCGCTTACTATGTGCAAAGTACTGTTCTAAGCGCCGGAGGGATACAAGGTAATCAGGTTGTCCCACATGGGGCTCACAGTCTTAATCCCCATTTTGCAGATGAGGTGACTGAGGCACAGAGAAGTGCCGTGGGATGAAGCAGCGTGGCTCAGTGGAAAGAGCATGAGTTAGGGGTCATGGGTTCAAATCCCGGCTTCACCAATTGTCATCTGTGTGACTTTGGGCAAGTCACTTCACTTCTCTGTGCCTCAGTTACCTCAACTGTAAAATGGGCATGAAGACTGTGAGCCCCCCGAGGGACAACCTGATCACCTTATAACCTCCCCAGCACTTAGAACAGTGCTTTGCACATAGTAAGCACTTAATAAATGCCACAATCATTATTATTATTATTATTCCCTGGGCCTTAGTTACCTCATCTGTAAAATGGGGATTAAGACTGTGAGCCCCCAGTGGGACAACCTGATCAACTTGTAACGTTCCCAGCACTAAGAACAGTTCTTTGCACATAGCGCTTAATAAATGCCATTATTGTTATTATTATTATTATGTCAAGGGGATTGGTTGTTGGGCACGGAGACCCCAAAACAGCCCTGTAATCTCCCTTTTGAATTGGAAACATGTGTGGGAAACCGTCTGGGTCTGAGAGCACCCATATCATCCCCTAAGTCTCTTAGGGCTATGGGCCAGTCCTGAACAACCAGCTCCACCTTAGAGGACAGTACAGGGACGTGGGGAGTGGGGGATCCTGGCCTGGATTTGCTTAAACTGCATGAATATGGACAGGACATTCCAGATGCAAATTGAGCTGAAGCACTTTGTAAAGAATGACTTTAAAAACCATTTAGCCAAGAATAAATTCAAGTTGTCAAAAAAAACTGAAATGGAATCTGTGAAGATGGTGCTCTGTCGTCCAGAAAAATATCTCGGTTACTGAGTGTGTTGGAGTGACTGAGGAAGGCTTGGCTTCAGTTTTTTGTTTTATTAAAAAATTATGGTATTTGTTAAGCACTTACTATGTGCCAGGCTGGCTCCAGTTTTTTTTAAATAATTTTTTTTACTCTGGTATTTGTTAAGCACTTAACTATGTGCCAGATACTTTACTTAGTGCTTGGGTAGTGACAAGATAACTAGGTAGGATACAGTCCATATCCCACATAGGGCTCACAGTCTTAATCCCCATTTGGCAGATGAGGTAACTGAGGCACAGAGGAGTTAAGTGACTTTCCCAAGGTCACACAGCAGACAAGTGGCAGAGCTGGGATTAGAACCTAAATCCTCTGACCCCTATGCCCAGGCTCTTTCCATAAGGCACACCCTTCTCTCCAATTGATAGATCTGCATTCCAGGTCTCCTCTCTTTCCTTTTCACCCTCTAGAAGAAGCAATAGAGAAGGGCAAAGGGACTCGGAAGTAGAAAAAGCAAGATTTAGGAACATTCTTCAAATTAGAAAATCCACCCCCCAAATAACTGGAAGAATGTCAACTCCACAGAATCTGGGCTCTCCAATTTGTTTCAGTGGGGCCTTGGAGAGGAACTAGGTCTCTTAAATTCTAAACCACATCTGCCCCTGGTCACTGTCCAGGTGATTAACCATAGTGAAATGGTTGATCACCTCAAAAATCTGAAGGAACAGAGTAAAGGATGCCTGGTTAACCATTCTACTGGAGAGCTTAGCTGCTGAAGGCTGAGCTGGGCTCACTGACACTATATCAGTGCGGAGAAAGTAGGGCTGTCATGCAGCAACACACCCCTACACCTTAATGATAGCATTTATTAAGCGCTTACTATGTGCAAAGCACTGTTCTAAGCGCTGGGGAGGTTACAAGGTGATCAGGTTGTCCCATGGGGGTGCTCACAGTCTTAATCTCCATTTTACAGATGAGGTAACTGAGGCACAGAGAAGTTAGGTGACTTGCCCAAAGTCACACAGCTGACAATTGGCGTAGGTGGGATTTGAACCCCTGACCTCTGACTCTGGGTCTTGCTGCTTCACCCATCTACTGTTCCAAAAAGCCATGAAATTACTGGAATAACACATTCCGGCCTGGAATGCAGAGGCTTTGAATCCTGAAAAAAGACCGTATTCATTACTAGCATCTTCAAGGTGCTCAAGAAACACTTGGCTGATTGAATTTGCCAAATAATAGTAATGATGATTGTGGTATTTAAGTGCTTACTATGTGGCAAGCACTGGACTAAACAATGGGGTAGAGAAGAAATAATTGGATGAGACAGTCTCTGTCCCATCCAGGGCTCATAGTAAAAGAAGGAAGAACAGGGATTTTCTCAATTGTAAAATAGGGATTTTACATTATTGCTTCTCCCTCCCACTAAGACTGTGAACCCCATTTAGGACAGGAACTGTGTCCAGTGTGATTGTACCTACCCCAGTGCTTAGTACAATGCTTGGCACTTAGTAAGCACTTAATACAATCATCATCATCATCATTATCCTGATATTACAGATGAGAAAACTGAGGCACAGAGAAGTCAAGTGTTTGCACAAGCTCACATAGTAGCAACAAGGATTAGAACCCAGGTCTCCTGATCCTCCGTCCTTTGCTTTTTCCATTAGGCCATGCTGCCCTGAGGTGTCATATAAAGTCTCCAAACAAATTCCCTCTTTTCTTGAATTTGCCCCAGCACTTAGTGCAGTGCTCGGCATATAGTAAGCACTTAACAAATACCACTGTTTTATTATTATTATTATATAATAAAAAAGCATAGCAGGATTTATTTACTGAGGTAACAGTAATAATAATAATGGTATTCGTTAAGCGCTTACTATGTGCCAAGCAGTGTTCTAAGCGCTGGGGTAGATACAAGCTAATCAGGTTGTCCCAAGTGGGGCTCACAGTCTTAATCCCCATTTTACAGATGAGGTAACAGGCACAGAGTTGTAAAGTGGCCTGCCCAAGGTCACACAGCAGAGAAGTGGCAGAGCAGGGTTTAGAACCCACGTCCTTGACTTCCAAACCTGTGTTCTTGCCACTGTGCTGAGTCTCCAGTAGACACTGTTGAGTTTGGGACTGTGGATCGGTCAGTGAAGGCTTCTTGAATCAATCAATCATCATCAATCGTATTTATTGAGCGCTTACTATGTGCAGAGCACTGTACTAAGTGCTTGGGAAGTACAAGTTGGCAACATATAGAGACAGTCCCTACCCAACAGTGGGCTCACAGTCGAAAAGGGGGAGACAGAGAACAAAACCAAACATACTAACAAAATAAAATAAATAGAATAGATATGTATAAGTAAAATAAATAAATAGAGTAATAAATATGTACAAACATATATACAGGTGCTGTGGGGAAGGGAAGGAGCTAAGATGGGGGGATGGAGAGGGGACGAGGGGGAGAGGAAGGAAGGGGCTCAGTCTGGGAAGGCCTCAATTTGCCTCTAAGGGCCTTTCCTGACTAGCCCCTCATTTCCCCATCCTATTTGTCCCCTCCTGTGAACTTTTGGAGGTGTTCCCCTCAAGCACTTAGATAACTCACCCACCCCTAGCCTCGCAACACTTATGTACTTGTACTTCCCAAGCGCTTAGTACAGTGCTCTGCACACAGTAAGCGCTCAATAAATACAGTTGAATGAATGGATGAATGTACTTAACCTTTATCCTTTCCCGTTTCCCCTCTCTGTAATTTATTCTAACGTCTATCTACTCCCTGGATATTGTAAGGTCCCTGTGGGCAGGGTTCATGTCTACCAACTCTATTGTATTGTGCTCTCCCAAGTACTTAGTTCAGTGGCCTGGCAAAGCCACATGAGGTGTGGATTATAGGTTGGGGGTGGGGACACGGTGATTTGAGGAACAGCTTAGAAGTAGGGAAATTGAATCTGGGGGAATGTTAGATTAGACCTCAAACGCTCTTCAGATATCTGTGGCACGACTAAAGTAACACTTTTCGTTCATAAGAGTGGGAAAAGATTGTTCTAGAGTTTGGGGCTATTCTTAAAATCCAGCAGTTGATGACCGTTCACATGACTCCTGGAAGCCATTTAAAAAATATTTTTCAGGAAAAAGTTATTTCCTTATTGAATTGAATACCAATCTTTTTGCACATCAGATGCTTCTGGACAATGGTAAAAACCATGGAATTCCAATCCCTTGGACGTACTTAGGTGAAGGGGCCTCTGCATCCTTTCATACTGATAGGAGTTTTGACTTCCAGCCGCCCCAAAGTCTGTGGTTTAAACATGAGACTTTGGCAGGCAGTGGTTTTGGGTTGTGTGTTGGAAGGAATAATCCCCGCGGTCTCCGTCCTGCACCACATCCTCTCCCCCTCTCTGCCTTGAGGATTTTTACGGACAAACAGCGGTGACTCACAAGTAGTGTTCATGTTCATCCTGGAAATCCTTACCCCTGCTTGGCTTCAGAGAGGCTGCAGTGTTGAGCAGGATGTGTGGGCTCCTAGAATAATGAACGAAGGGGTCAGGGATTCTGAGGAATGATCCCCAGCCCTTCTCCTTCCTTCTCCCACCACCTCCCAGCCAAATTCTCCATGTCTGATTCCTACTGCAATCCAGTTGGCACACTTTGCTCCTCTAACTTTGCTTTACTTTGCTTCAGTATCATCAATCTTGCCACCATCCCATTGCCCATGTCCTCCCTCTAGCCTTGAACTCCTGCCCATTTCATATCCAACAGACTGCCACTCTTTCCACCTTTAAAACCATCCTAAAATTACATTTCCTTCAAGAGGCCCTGTGTCCTCTATTCCCTCTCCCTTCTGCATTACCTATGCACTTGGATCTCAGCGTGGCTCAGTGGAAAGAGCACAGGCTTGGGAGTCAGAGGTCCTGGGTTCTAATTCTGGCTCTGCCATGTGTCTGCTGTGAGACCTTGGAGCAAGTCACTTAACTTCTCTGAGTCTCAGTTACCTCATCTGTAAAATGGGGATTGGGACTGTGAGCTCCACGTGGGACAACCTGATCACCTTGTATCCACCCCGGTGCTTAGAACAGTGCTTTGCACATAGTAAGCGTTTAACAAATGCCATCATTATTATTATTATTATCTTTTAAGCACTTGATAATCACCCCACTCTCAGCCTCACAGCACTATGAATTATCCATAAGCAGCGTGGCTCAGTGGAAAGAGCCCGGGCTTTGGAGTTAGAGGTCATCGGTTCAAATCCCGGATCCGCCACTTGTCAGCTGTGTGACTTTGGGCAAGTCACTTCACTTCTCTGGGCCTCAGTTCCCTCATCTGTAAAATGGGGATTAAGACTGTGAGCCCCCCGGGGGACAACCTGATCACCTTGTAAACTCCCCAGTGCTTAGAACAGTGCTTTACACATAGTAAGCGCTTAATAAATGCCATTATTATTTATTTAAGTGTCTGTCTCCCTGTCTAGACTGCATGTCCTGTGTGGGAAGGACCAATTCTGTTTTATCGTACACTCCCAAGCACTTAGTACAGTGCAATAAGTGATTACAGAAAGTGATCACTAAATACCATTGATTGACTGATTGATTGGAAGAGGCCAGGCCTCCTGAACTGAAGAGCTGCAAACCAAAAATATAACCTGGCCAAGAATGGCAGATGAAAGCTGAAAAGCAGTATAAAATGGATATTGTCAGGGTTGGGGGCGGTGAGCAGTGGAGAGTGGGAGTTCCTGTGAGGGTGGGAGTTGGCAATAAATGGTGGAGAGGAGGCATTCCCAGAGGGAGGGAAGCCGATGAGTGGCAGCAAGCAGCAGGCAGGGAGCAGGGTCTGGGGCCTGAGGGGGCTTAGGGGGTGGCCCACCTGTCCCCAGCCCAGGCCTTCGGGGCTGGGGCACCACCCATGAAAGCCCTGGGGGACAGCAGCAACCCTTGAACCTGCCCTTCAGCAGCAATGGAACCACAGACAGCTTGCCTGATATTTCCCCTTGAGCTGCCCAGCAAGAAAAGAGTCACTAACTGCTCAGAACTATCTTACAGTCAATCAATCGGTGGCATTTATTTATTTATTTATTTTGATGGCATTTACTATATACAAAGCACTGTTCTAAGCGCTGAACACTTACTGTGTGCAGAGCACTATACTAAGTGCTTGGAAGGAAGCAGCGTGCCTCAGCGGAAAGAGCCTGGGCTTTGGAGTCAGAGGTCATGGGTTCAAATGCCGGCTCTGCCAATTGTCAGCTTTGTGACTTTGGGCAAGTCAGTTAACTTCTCTGGGCCTCAGTTACCTCATCTGTCAAACGGAGATTAAGACTGTGAGCCCCCTGTGAGATAACCTGATCGCCTTGTAACCTCCCCAGCACCTAGAACAGTGCTTTGCACATAGTAAGTGCTTAATAAATGCCATTATTATTATTATTATTATTACGATTCGGCAACAGATAGAGACAATCCCTACCCAACAACGGGCTCACAATCTAGAAGGGGGTGAGACAGCCAACAAAACAAATAGACAGGCATCGATAGCATCAATATAAATAGAATTATAGATATATGCACATCATTAATAAAATAAATAGAATAATAAATATGTACATATATACACAAGTACTGTGGTGCGGGGAGGGGGTAGAGCAGAGGGAGGGAGGTGGGGTGATGGGGAGGGGAGGAGGAGCAGAGGAAAAGGGGGGCTCAGTTTGGGAAGACCTCCTGGAGGAGGTGAGCTTTCAGTAGGGCTTTGAAGGAGGGAAGCGTGCTAGTGTGGCGGATGTGAGAAGGGAAGACATTCCAGGCCAGAGGTAGGACGTGGGCCAGGGGTTGACGGCGGGACAGGCGAGAACGAGGCACGGTGAGGAGGTTAGCGGCAGAAGAGCGGAGGGTGCAGGCTGAGCTGTAGAAGGAGAGAAGGGAGGTGAGGTATGAGGGGGCGAGGTGATGGAGAACTTTGAAACCAGTAGTGAGGAGTTTTTGCCTGATATGAATGCTGATAGGCAACCACTGGAGATTTCTGAGGAGGGGGATGACATGGTCAGAGCATTTCTGTAGAGAGATAATCCTGGCAGCATAGTGAAGTATAGACTGAAGTGGGGAGAGACAGGAGGCTGGGAGATCAGAAAGGTTGCTGATGCAGTAATCCAGTCGGGATATGATGAGTGATTATACTAACAAGGTAGCACTTTGGAGATTCAATCCAGGAACAAGCAATGGCTTGAGTCAGAAGGACCTGGGTTCTAATCCCAGTCTGCTCTTGTCTGATGTGTGACCTTAGGCAAATGACTTAAATTTTTATGTCTCAGTTTTCTCATCTGTAAAATAGAGATTAAGACCATGGGACATGGACTGTGTCCAACCTGATTATATTGTACCTACCCCAGCGCTTAGTACAGTGCCTGGCACATAGCACTTAACAAGTACCATAAAAAAATTGCCAGTCTACTGAGTGGAGAAGAGTCGATATTCCTAACCCAAAGCTGAAGTAGCAATGCCCTACCTTAGTGCACTGGTCTTAGGAAGTTGATTAGGGGGAAGAAAAATTAGTGGAGGAAGGAAGGGTGAGGGAAAGGGGGGGCAGAAAGAAAAACTAACTTGAAAAATATATTTATTTAGAAAGTGAAGAAGCTCCATGGACAATCAGACTTAAATATCTGGTTAGTCTTTTGTCTACCTCTTTGCTTACAAGGACTCAAAGAAATGACCAGAAAAATGTGAAGACCCCCTTAGCAGAATGAGTTTCCCACTTCAATCTCAGGCTGCCTTGGAAACCAGCCAATCATGATTCGGAGCCTAGAAATAATGTAAAGATTGTTTGCAGCCCCATCCAAGAAACTTGAAAAAACACTGACTGTAGGCGTGAGAGCTAAGTGATAGTGGGTGGTTCTGAGCAGTTCTTGGAAGTGAAGTCCTGCCACTTCTGCCACGCTGAGAAGCAGCGTGGCTCAGTGGAAATAGCCCGGGCTTTGGAGTCAGAGGTCATGGGTTCGAATCCCAACTCCACCACTTGTCTGCTGTGTGACCTTGGGCAAGTCACTTAACTTCTCTGAGCCTCAGTTCCCTCATCTGGAAAATGGAGAATAAGACTGTGAGCCCCACGTGGGACAACTTGATCACCTTGTATCCCCCCCAGTGCTTAGAACAGTGCTCTGCACATAGTAAGCGCTAAACAAATGCCGTTATTATTATTATTATTATTATTGTTACTTCTACTTCCCTTTAGTGACACCTGATCAAATAGCCCCTCGGAAGACTGCCAGTATCTTCAAAGACAGAGTGTGGTGAGAGCTTCATATGCAGAATGGAAGGTGTATAAGGCTGGTGTTTTTGGTGTGTCCAATTGACCGTATGTTTGCGTACCGTATGGTTGACAAAGCAGCATGTCCCAGAACTGGCCTGGAAGTCCGAAGGACCTGGGTTCTAATCTCAGCTCCACCACTTGTGGATGCTTTTCTTTTCTTTGCCTCAGTTACCTCACCTGTAAAATGGGGATTAAGACTGTGAGCCCCGTGTGAGACTAGGACTGTGTCCAATCTATTTAGCTTGTATCTATCCCAGCGCTTAGAACAGTACTTGGCACACAAGCGCTCAACAAATACGATTATTATTATTATTAGCCTGGACTTACTACGTAAGACATGTCCGGTTCCTGTAGCAGGTTCATTAGTGTCAGCTAATGCCCAATAAATACCATTGATTGATTGATTAGCCACTTTGTTCACCCAGTAGGGAAGGGCAGCTTCAGAAATGAAATCCAGGACTGGTTTCTCTGTCCTGGTCCCGGGTAGCTGAGAGGACAGTCATCACCATCATCCATTTATTCATTCAGTTGTATTTGTTGAGTGCTTGCTGTGTGCAGAGCACTGTGCTAAGCTCTTGGGAGAGTACAATACAACAATAAATAGACATGTTCCCTGCCCACAATGACCTTACAGTCTAGAGGCAGGGAGGCAGACATTAATATATATAAAAAATTACAGATATGTACATAAGTGCTCTAGGGCTGGGAGTGGGGAAGATATCGCCCCCACTCCCTCCCTCTGCCCTACCCCCTTCCCCTCCCCACAGCACTTGTGTATATTTGTACATATTTATTACTCTATTAATGATGTGTATATATCTATAATTCTATTTATTTTGATTACATTGACACTTGTCTACATGTTCTGTTTTGCTGTCTGTCTCCCTTTCCTAGACTGTGAGCCCATTGTTGGGTAGGGACTCTCTCTAAATGTTGCCTGTACTTTCCAAGCGCTTATTACAGTGTTCTGCACACAGTAAGTGCTCAATAAATACGATTGAATGAACTACAAACTGTGCTCAACCCCTCATGGATTACCAATGAAGTCCTCGAGAAGTCACCAGAATCAAGGCCAGGCTCACAGCAACACCTCCTCTCCAGGTAGGACCTGTTGGAGACTGGATAATAATAATAATAATGATGGCATTTATTAAGCGCTTACCATGTGCAAAGCACTGTTCTAAGCGCTGGGGAGGTAACAAGGTGATCAGGTTGCCCTCCAGGGGGCTCACAGTCTTAATCCCCATTTTACAGATGAGGGAACTGAGGCACAGAGAAGTGAAGTGACTTGCCCAAAGTCACACAGCTGACAAGTGGCGGAGTTGGGGTTTGAACCCCTGACCTCTGACTCCAAAACCCGGGCTCTTTCTGCTGAGCCACGCTGCTTCTTGATAATAATAATAATGGCATTTATTAAGCACTTACTATGTGCAAAGCACTGTTCTAAGCACTGGGGAAGTTACAAGGTGATCAGGTTGTCCCACAGGGACTCACAGTCTTAATCCCCATTTTACAGATGAGGGAACTGAGGCACAGAGAAGTGAAGTGACTTGCCCAAAGTCATACAGCTGACAAGCAGCGGAGTCGGGGTTTGAACCCCTGACCTCTGACTCCAAAGCCCGGGCTCTTTCCACTGAGCCACGCTGCTTCTTGATGGCAACAGGATACCCAAAGAGGGCACACACCATCACCACAGAGGGCAGAAAGAGCATTTTAAAGGCGTGGGGCAGCATGGGCTTAAATATGCAATGTAACAATGGACTGTTAGGAGAACACTGCAGCCGACGATAAGCTAGCCGGGTGGGTGAGAGGGCTTACTTCCCTAGAGTCACTGGGACGAGGGGATGTCAAGAACAGAGATGGGCCCAATGTGAGACAAATTTACCTGGGCAACAAGGATCTGACCTTACTTGTAACAGTGGGTGAGAATGTGTCAGTCTGGCATTGGTCTTCTAGTGCGGGGTGTGTGTGTGTGTGACCTGACCAGTAGTGATGTCATCTTCAAATATGAAGGACAGTTATGTATTGTGGCGGCAGTGGTTACCTCATTGGAATAACAAAGAAGGCGTGAGGGAACAAGAGTCACGCAAAACACATTAGTAACAAATTCATGCTTTAATAACATCTACTCATGTAATTACTACTTGCCATTGTGAAAGTGGGGTTGACTAATTACAGGCTTTTAATGTTAGATGTTCTTGTTTCGTGCCATCTCAGGATTTGTCAGTAGAGCCCTGTCTGGAGAGTGTGGAATTCCCTCAGCAGCTCTCTCCTCTGCTCATTCATTCAGTGTCGTTTCCATTCTTAGTGCTGGTTTCATTTTTTTTTTTTTTTTTGAAGTTGTGTGGGTGGGGTTGGATTAAGATTTGGTTTATATTTTCCCCTCATACCATCTGGAAGATTATTCTGCGGTATTCATTATGGAATTCCTTGAGTGTGTCTTAGATTGCTGCCCATAGTGTTTGGGATGGCTAATAAGACATCCCAGATTGTGTTTTCAGAGACTTTGTGTTGGCTGACAGTTTGGTCGAACAACAGACCAGATCTGACAACCCAGGCAGAGATGATCACTAGTTTCTCCTTGGGAGGTAGAATTACATAGTGGGCTGAAACTCAAGTCTGTGAATTCTGATCCTAGCTCCATTTCTCTGGTTCTGTTTGAACCTGGCTTCTTTTCCCCTGTCTGCAAGGAAGGGAAACCCACTATTTATGGTGGGTTATGAGCTTGCTCCAAAGAGCTCTAGGCACTTTTTGTCCAGTGGCTAAAGCACCCATGAGAGTTAAAGAGATTGAAAAGGGCATTATGAGAAATACTTAATTTCAACAGTTTGCAGATAATTAAATGTTGTTCAAATGGCAATAATTGGTTCCCATTTCATTAGCCTTTACCACTTATGCACTTGCCCATATATAATGTCTCTGAATATGAACTCATGTGATATTTATGTATTTCTGTCTTTGCTGTTGTATTAGTCATGTTTCAGACACATCTTTATTTTCATCTGTGCATTTAGGTTGGCCATTGTAAGCTTCCTGAAGGCAGAACAGGGTTCATATCTTGTAGTATCAAAGAGCTTCAAGGGCCCTGGGAAACACTCTCATGCTCCAACCCGGCCATCTTTGAATGATGAACTCGAAATGAAAAGCTGGGCAAAATGACCCTCTCAGTCAATCCTTCCAACCTCCTGCCTCCAGGCAACTGATTGAGTAAAATCTCCGGGACAGAATGCTGTCTCTTTTCTTAAAGATCTCCAGGGATGTTAATCCCACAACTCCCCTTGGCAACTGCTGATTTAAATGCATCTAATTATTCTCTTTAATTATTCTATTCCCTATTCTAATATAGCTTTAAACCTCTGAGCATCTTTCAGACCTGAGATTCACTCAGGATTTAGATATTCTGCATACGAGGGGTATTCAGGAAGTATTGTTGCCTTATCCCTTGACTTGCTGCTGCTAATGATAGTAGATTAAATCAACCAATTAATCAATGGCCTATATTGAGTGCTTACTCTGTGCACACCACTGTACTAAGCACTTGGGAGAGTACAACAGAGTTGGCAGTTGTGTTCCATGCCCACAAGGAGCTTACAGTCTAGCGGGGAGTTGAACAGGATAGAAAAATAGCTTCTTAACGGAATATGAACTAC
Organism: Tachyglossus aculeatus; assembly: GCF_015852505.1. NCBI lineage: Eukaryota > Metazoa > Chordata > Mammalia > Monotremata > Tachyglossidae > Tachyglossus > Tachyglossus aculeatus. Next base: position 33,453,066 of record NC_052067.1, on the reverse strand, counting down.
CAGGAGCCCTATTGCCAAGAGGGGCCTGCCCCTCTTGCCCCTCTCTGGACTATAGACACCCATCTCTAAATAGCCCTCAACCAACCACATTCCCCCACAACCACTATGGTCCAATTCAACCCCAATGATTAGCAATCATTCCTCTGAAAAACTCCCAGGCAACGAAAGGACCAATTACCTTTATTGTCTCGTACTTTCTCAAGTACCTAGTACAGCACTGTGCCCACAGTAACCACACGATAAATCCCTTTGATTGCTTGAGAGGGCAATACAGAGGTGGAGGGCTGGACTAAATGTCCTCTGAATCCCAGGCATTCTGCCAGCCACTGACAGAGGGAGGTTCTCAGTCCAACTAGCTGTTGTGAAACAGCCCACAGCGAGCATCGGGGCTAGCGCTCTAAATCCCTGAAATCAGATCAGCGACCCATGGTGAAGCAATTTTCTCTGATTTTACACTTGGAAATCAAAGAAAATTATTCCCATCCCCGCCACACACTCAGTGGAGCCAAAACCTATCTGTATCTCCCAGACACGCAAGTTGGAGAACAATGTGAAGGAGGAATCAATTCTGTTCCGATCAAGGGATTGTCTTCCACCATCAGAAGTCAAGGCCAATTGTCACCGGTCCTGTTTCCCAACATGGACCTTGTCAAAGAAGAAATGCTTGAAGCCAGATAACTGAAATAGAATCATATTGGGGCCATCCCTGTCTCCCTTCTCCCTTCCCCCCGCTCACCCCCTCACTCTCTCGCTGTCTTTTAGTGGTATTTAAGTGCTTACTATGTGCCAGAGATTGTATTAAGCACTGGGGTACATACAATCTAATCAAGTTGGATGCAGTCCGTGACCCACATGGGGCTCACATTCTTAATACCCATTTGAGAGATGAGGTAACTGAAGCACAGGGAAGTTAAGTGACTTTGCCCAGGATCACAGAGGAAACAAGTGGTGGAGTCAGAATTAGAACCCAGGGCCTCTGACTCCCAGCCCGTGCTCTGTCCACTAAGCCATGCTGCTTCCCTCTCTCCTTTATTTCTTTTGTTAAACAATTAGTCATTGAGGATGATGTCCTTCCCTAAATACCCTTTCCTCTCTGCGCGTGCAAGCTCTCCTCCCTACATCTTCTTCTTGGTACCTCCCAGTTGTTAGACTGTAATGAACCAAAGTGCCAGTTATCAGGAGTGAACAAATGAAGTTTGGGCAGTGTTCCAAACTAAATGGAAACCCTAGGGCCGGCACCCTTCCAAAAGGGCTAAGACTGGTCGGAAATGAATGATGACTAATAATCATCCAGGTTATTTTTCCCAAAGGAGGGAGAGAGATTTCTGAGTTTTAATCAAAGATCTTTCTCCTCCTTCGGGCCCCCAGAGATGATAACAGGGGTTACGCCTGCCTTCCTGAAAGAAGGCCAGCTGTGGGCATCCCCCCAGACAAAACTAACAACTGACAGACTCACGTCAGGTGCTTTCTCTGGGGCTTGTGAATGAATCAATCATTAAATGGCATTTATTGAGCACTTTCTGTGTGCAGAGCATTGTATTAAGCACTTGGGAGAGTACAGCAGACTTGGTAGACACATTTCTTGCCCATTACCAAATAAGCTTACAGAGAAGATGGGGAGGCAGACATTAAGGTAAATAATTTACAGATATGTACATAAGTGCTGTGAAGGTGGGGTGCATATCAAATGGGGTGAATGTGGCTGGACAACAGGTGTGACCACCGCCACAAGAGATTTTTCAAAAACATCTCCCTTCCCAAGGATCCCTGTTTCTGTTGGGCAGTAGAGAGGTGTCCCGGCTAATAAGCATTTTCAGCAGCACCACAACCCAGGCCTCTTATAGAATTTCCCTGGGTTTTTTCCTTTGGCATTCCCCCACTGGCCTGGATAGACCATAGTCCAAATGGTAGCCTATAAGGTCAGGAGAGACCACACAAAGCAAGTGTTTGGCAAGCAAAATGGATCTGATTGCTTGGACAGCAGGGAGAGTGAAATCAGTGAAACAGAGAAATTTAGTTAGAAAAGACCATGGATGCCTTCTATCTCAGCTCCTCTGCCAAGTCAGGATCTTTAACTCTCTTCGCCTGAAGGTTAGAAGGCTGTGCCACCACAGGACTTTTGCTTCTTTACAGGTGGACCTCTGTAGCACCAGCTCATTGGGAAAGGTTCAGAGGCTTTAGAAAGGAGACTTGGGGCCAAGGACAATTTTGGCCAGTCTTGAAACTCTCCAGTCAGAGAGAGCCAGACCCTTCAACCGGTCAGCTCGCAAGCTTTTTGTTGTGTACACTTGGCTTCTCAGCCCAGGAGCATCAGAGAATGGAATGGATTGGGGCCTTTCATTGGGCAGGGATTGTCTTTCCAAGAACTTAGGACAGTGCTCTGCACACAGTAAGCGCTCAATAAATACGATTGAATGAATGAAGTCAGCTCTTCTCCACACTTCTCCTGGAATCCTGGGTAGCCCAAGACGCAGCTGCTGTCCCTTTAAGACTGTCTCCATATCCTTCTGTGATGGCACTCTTGAAGACCTGAAGGGACGGGTTTGCTATTATAGAGGCCAGTTCACAAAGGAGCAGGGGAATGCTGCTGAATGTGCAGATCCTCTGAGGAATCGTAGAGGCCCAAGCAGAGTAGCTAGAAGAAGTCTCACCAGCAGATAGAGAAAAGAGCTCTTTGGGGACAGGCCACTTCTCTGATGGCAGGACTGTAATTAAGAAGTGGAAGGTCTTTCCCACCTGTAGCTGCTACTGCTCCAGGGCAGTCCTCAAGCTGTACCCATACCAGGGGGTCAGAGGTAATCAGACACATGGCCATAGGTTGAGGACATAGGGACCACTGCTCACTACAATGTAATCCGACTAATCTTACTATCAATACATTGTCCTTAAGTTCTTTAATTTCAGCCACTGCTCACCCTCTTCTGCCTTCTTGTGCCACTTCAAGCTGTCCCTCTCCCTCCTTTCTGTGAGCAGCCATTCAAATATTTGAAAATTGCACTAATCCCCCCACTCTCTGAACCAGTCCAGGCATTTTTGGCTGGGCAGTACAACCTTAGAGCTTTTAATCTTACTCATAAATCTGGCTTTCCATCCCTTTAATCACTTCTGTTGCTCTTCTGTGAACTCTTTCCCATAGCCTATATTTTTTCCAGAAGATAGTTTTCCAAGTCTGCAGGAACTTAGCTCAGCCACTTGCTTTGCAAAGACAAGAATCTTTGCCAGTGGGAGGGCACAGACCTGGTGTTTGGTGGCTTGACATTATGGTACAACACCATTCTCCTTTTCTTTCAAACCCACACGGTATGCATTATCCTTGTGACTCCTCTCTCTTTCAAACACCATATTCAGTCAGTCACTCAATCTTTCTGGTTCTTCCATCACATCATCTCCAGAATCCTCCCCATTCTCTCCATCCAGACTGTCACCACTCTGGTTCAAGCATTGTTATATCCTGACTCAGCTGCTGCATCAGCCTTCTTTCCTCTCGTTTCTCCCTCTCCAGTCCATACTTAACACTGCTCCTGGATCATTTTCTAAAACTGTGTTTTGAGCATGTCTCCCCACTCCTTTTTTACTCTCAGTGATTACCCATTCCTGTCTGCATCAAGCAGAAACTCCTGAACATCGACTTTAAGAACTCAATCAGCTCTCTCTCCATGACATATCTTTTCTCCTCTCCCACTGCCTCCTAACTCATCTGTTTTGCTCTTCTCAGGCCAACCTACTCACTGTGCTTCATTGTCACCTCTCTTGCTACCGACCACCTGTTCACATCCTCCCTTCTGCCTAGGTCTCCCTCCCTTCACGTTTAGCAGAGCACCACTTTCCCCATCTTTGAAGCTCTTCTGAAACCGTGGCTCCTCCTATCCTTCCCTGGGGAAGGATTCCTATCTTTCCCCGATTAATCTCTCATATCTCCACCCTATTTCCCTCTTAACTGCCACTTCAGTGCTTCCACTCACCGAAGCCCTTGGGTAATCTCCTCTTCCCCAACAAAGCACTTACTTACTGATAAACCCTGTTGCTTTCCCTTACATCTCATTGATTTTAGTGTCCTGTCTCTGCTAGATTGTAAGCTCCTTGAGGGCAGAGCCTCATGCACAGTAAAGCAATCCAAAAAGGACAAGAAAAGAGAGGTCCAGTTCCAGGTTTTCTTTAAGCCCATCTTTATGTTCAGGACATATAGACCCCTACTCACTTTTGTCGATATTTTATATGAATGTTCTAAATCACTATTTCCTATTCCCAAAAAATTTTCTCATCACATACTTGCAATTTTTCTTCCTTTTTAAAACCCCAAACTATATAATTGCATTTAGGGAGAAACTCCTTCAACTCATGCCATTATAGAAAACTGAAGTAACACTCAGATGTTTTGTTCTGAGATAGCCTCTGTTTCTGAGGAAAAACAGGCATTTCCCTCCTGCAATACCTTCTTTCTCCCCTCCCGCAAATAAAGGAGAATGGAACCTACATTTAAGCCCAGAGACATGTTCCATGTAGAGGACAGTTAGCACTCATTCCCAAAACCTCCCTCTTTATGAATTGGAAAAAAGTCTGGATTCCAGGGGTCAGAAAAATCCCCCTCAACCTGAATGACAAGAAAGTACAAGACAAAGAAGACACTTCAGTGCCTGCCATCCATACTCACCATGACCAAAGGCATGATATTTGTGAGTCCACTGGATATCTTATGTGTGGCAGTCCTCAGGGGCAAAGTTTGGCTGGCCCCATCTAATGAGGGGTATTATGTTAATAAGAATAATATAATAATTATGGCACTCGTTAAACACTTACTATATGCCAAGCACTGTACTAAACATTGGGGTAGGTACAAGATCATCAGATTGGACACAGTCCCTGTCCCAAACGAAGTTCACAGTCTTAGTAGGAGGGAGAAAGATCTAATCCCCATTTTACAGTTGAAGAAACTGAGGTACAGAAAAGTTAAGTTGACTTGCCCATGGTCATACACAAGCAAGTGGCAGAGCTGAGATATTAAAACCCAGATCCTCTGATCCTCAGGCCTGGGCTTTTCCATTAGGCCATGCGCTTCATCTGGTCCAGGATATCTAAGGCCTCAATAGCTCACTGCTTTTGCAGAAGAAGGAGAGCCTAGGGACCCTTCACAAGTTCCTGCATTCACTGGAACCCCACAGGTCCTGGCTGAAGAGGATTTCTGTCTGTGAAAGTGGTCAGCACTGCCAAATCACACTTTGGGAGGCTAAAGTGTTGACAGTTTTTTTTTTTGTCTTACCAACTTCATTGGTGTGACTGGAAACAGACCTCTTCAGGTCCTTCATAACTGTTCTTGCCAATTTTTTCCTGCTGTTTGACCTTGGACAAGTCACTTAACTTCCCTGTGCCTCAGTTGTCCTTATCTATAAAATGGGGATTTAATACCTGTTCTCCCTCCCACTTAGACTGTGAGCCCTATGTGGAACAGGTATTGGGTCTGTCCTGATAATACTGTATCTATTCTAGCACTCGATACTGTGCTTGGTACAAAATAAGTGCTTAACAAATACCGCAATTATTAATAAGGCTTAGAACTTCGTCCCTAGGGATGCCCTGAGGGTAGGCCCAGGTGTCATCTTGATTCAAGGATAGAGCTGCACCCAATCCCAGGTCTTCTTCAATCTCCTGTGGTCCCTCTCACTGGCAATAGTCTAACAGATGCACATCCAAAAACACAGAAGCCTTCCCCACCCCACAAGCCACCCCCCACCAAAACAGTATCCATCCCCTTGCTGAACTCTTCTTCCAGGTGGGATGCACATCCATTCCACTGCCAGTCCTGCCCCATTCCTTTCTGCAGGTCAGAACCATCATTTTGAAAGAAACTGGCTGTTGGTTTTCCAAAGGGTAAAGTTTCCTCAGCTTTCCTCCTCTTTCTGACATCCACTGAAATGTGAAAGTAGGGCCCTGCTGCCCTGTGGGTAGAGCCAATGTCAATCCAATGGCACAGTTGCAATCCTAGCAATAGAAGTCCCTCGGACAGCTCAAGCTCGCCCATCCTTGGGCAGGTGGCACTCAGCAGGAACACCTGGCACAAGCGCTCTCAGCAACAAATAGAAATTGTTTCTGTTCTGCCCTGTGAAGGCCAAAAAGGTGCCTGACATTTCAGCTGAAATCATTACTGAAAGATCTCTTGAAAAGGGTTGAGAAAAGGATAACATATATAGACACCTTTAAGCTGTTGATGGCAGTTACTGTGAGCCAACTGTGAATATGTGCTGGCAGACAGCGGAGATGGGGAGGAGGCTATAGGAAAAGAGGAGGAGGAGGGAAAGTAGAAGAAAGAAGGGAGGTTTGGGCCAAATATATGAATTTAATAGTGCCAGGCAGCAGCATTCCTCCTGAAGGGTTAGAATTTGCCTAGGACAGAGCAGGGTCTTGGCAGAGCCTAGTCATAGCAAAAGATTCTCTAGGACTCCAGAATGGATTAGGAAGGTGGAAGATTTGGGTTTGAGACAAGGAAACTGGCTAAGTGAACACCAGTGGCAAGACATGGGAACAGGGAGAAAAACAGGCAAGAAAAGAGAAAGTTCTGTCCATGATTGAAGTCTCTGACAGGCAGGATTGATTTGTATTGACTGTGAGGAAAACTGATCACATCTGGATTCTAGAATATTATCTGTAGGAAAATAGCAGGGACCTCTCTCTGAACACCAGAAACTAAACTGGACAGTGAATCCGAAGGTCGCTTGTAGGGTGATAAAGATCTTTCTCATCCTGAATTTCCACGACTCTGGATTTTATCGACTGAGATATATATGGCTTTGTTTCTTGCCAATGAAACAGTGATACCTGAGGCTACCCAAATAAAACAAGAATGTTAGTGAAACTGTCTCTCCAATGTGATGTCAATTTTGAACAGGTATAAACAGAAACCTGCTTTTTGGGTTTGGAAATGAAAATATTTCATTTTGATGAGAGTGTGTGTATGTGTGTGTGTGAGACAGAGAGAGACACAGAGAGAGAGAGAGAGGGAGAGAGAGAGAATTGCTCCTTTCTATCCTGTTGCATTTGTTTCCTTAATGCCTGGTGATGTTTTCATATCTCCCTCATTTTTTCACAATATTTCCAAAGTTTCTTCTACTATAAGACAATTACCCTGTTTCTTTTCACAAGCCTGATCTGTCTTCTGCTGTTTCCCAATAGTGAATATTACACATTGGAAAGAATACAGGCAGAATGATACAAAACATTCTTTAACAAATACCACAGTTATCATCATCCTTATTATTGTTGTTTTCAGAACATTTAAAGCCGCTGATGGTTAAAGCTCTAAATGCAAAGCTTGATTGCCTGATTTTACTCAGATGATGTGTGGTGATCTGAAAAGGGGACACTAAGAAGAATAATTTTAAAGACACGATGAGGCAAAACCACTAACAATGTTGGCCTAGCAATGGACAGTGAAATAAATCCAAATTAGCTTACCTTAGCTTCCATTTCCCCAGGTATAGGTAGCTTTAGCAGAGGAAAAAAACAACTAAACCACATGGAAAATTTATTCCAGAGAGACCCAAGCCAGAATAAGTGGTAGAGCAGGGATGCAACAGCCAGCAGGAGTCAAATTGGCCCACCAGAGTGAGGTTCTATCCGAGTAATTCCTCAGGAAGACTCAACTGTATCTGAAGGGGTAAGGGAAAGCATGGGAAGGGGACCTCTTCCAATATTAGCTGGGGAGGTGAACTGTTCCTCCACAAAATCCAATGGCCTTAGTGAGATTTAGGCAATCTAGTCCCTTTGCATACTGGATAACCCAATTTTTCTTGCCCTTTCTGCCCCTAGTTTTTTTGCAGTCTTTGAACAAGATCTGGAGGATTTTTACAGCACATTGATTTGGGTCTGATCTAGCCATCTAACTCATTCTTCTTTTGAGTCTTCCAAAGGACATAGTAGTCTTCTTGAATCAGTTTTCTGGAAATAAATTGACACAAATTACTTTGGGAGAAGAAACAGTTGTGTGCGTGTGCATGACATCTGTCAAGCTGTGATACTGGTTCTCTTTTCTGCCTCAGCCTTATTGAACCATATGGTACTTTGCGTTTCTGCAACTTTACAGCATTAAATATAATAAAATAGCAGTGAGAGGAAAGAGTGCAAAGCATTCTCTTAGTAGTGGAAATAACAGTAATATCAGATTATGTTTTAAAAATGTTCTTTCTTATGTATAGGTGCCTAGCCGGTCTGTGTCTGTGTGTCCACGCACACACATGCACATACGTGCCATATTATCTGAGATGGAAATTAGATTTTGCTTGACATGATTTGTTCTTTCCAAAGTCATGTTGGTTGTTCTTGGAATCTTGTGTGCTTTACTAGACTGTGACAAATTGAATGTTCAGTCATTTGCTCTAATATCTTCTCAGATATTCATGTTAAGCAGAATGCCACATAATTAATTACTAAGGTCTTGCTTTAGCCATCATTTAAATATGGGAGGACCATTTGATCTCTTCTTATCTTCAGAGACTTCTCCTGTCTTCCATGAATTCTCAAAAATAATAGCTAGTGGTCTTTTAGAGTGCAAACTCCCATCTAGACTCTAAGCTCCTATGGGCAGGGAATGTTTCTACCAAGTCTGCTGCATTATACTCTCCCAGGCACTTAGTACAGTGCTCTGCACACAGCAAGCACTCAGTAAGTACCATTGGCTGCTTCTGCCTACAGGCCACCCTATATCTTAACTAGCAGAGATCAAAGATGAAAAAACCTGAAAACACTTAAGTCACTGTATGTTTTTCCAAATAACCATTGGTGACCAAAAGCACCCTACCCCCCGCCTCAGAGCGTTTATGTACAGATCTGTAATTTATTTGACTGTCTGTCTCCCCTTCTAGACTATAAGCTTTTTGTGGTGAAAGGTTGTGTCTTCCAACTCAGTTGCACTGGTACTCTCCCAAATGCTTAATACAGTGCTGTGAACCCAGTAAGCACTCCATAAATTTCTTTGATTGATGAATAAGTTTCTCAGGTTGAGAAACTTCTCTCTGCCCGAGATTTTGAAAAATCTACAATTCTGTCAAGTTCTCGGGAAGCAAGTTAACATTTTAGATTATCCTAGTGTTCAAGTTGCTTTCCTCACAAACAATGTGGAATCCTTTAACCACAGGCTCACTCAGCCTGGCTTCAGAATGTGGCCACAAATGGTGGCTGCCATGAGTAGTCTGGTAAGGAGAAGAGAGTGTGCAGAGCATCCACTCGTGTGAAATTCTAAGCAGATTGGTGGGCAGAGTGTTGTACATTCAGGTCAAATGCCCCGGACAGCCACTCCAGCCTGGAGCTAAGCCGGGAAAATCTAGGGGTCTGTGAACTATCCTGGAACAGCATGACGATAAGAGAGCCAGGAGTTAAGGACAGTTAGGAGTTGGGAGAGAATTGGGGACTTAAGGAAGACTAGGAAGAGGTTTAGCTTTATTTATTTTTACGGTATTTGTTAGTTACTATGTGCCAAGTACATACAGTTGGACCCAGTCTTTCTCACACATAAGGCTCACAGTCTTAATCCCCATTTTACAAATAAGATAACTGAGGCGCAGAGAAGTTAAGAGACTTGCCCAAAGTCACACAGCAGATAAGTAGCAGAGCTGGGATTAGAACCCAGATCCTCTGACTCCCAGGCCCAATTGGGTGCTCCTGATTCCATGGTAAGACTAGACAGTGTGTATATGGAAGGTAGGGCTGGAGGCCAGATCACCCACCCAAATAAAACAAGACCTGGAATATATCGATATTCCTCATACACCATTATTGTACATCATCATCAATCGTATTTATTGAGCACTTACTATGTGCAGAGCACTGTACTAAGCGCTTGGGAAGTACAAATTGGCAACATATAGAGACAGTCCCTACCCAACAGTGGGCTCACAGTCTAACATCTGCTCATAATTTTCATTTTGAGGCTTTTAGAAGTATACAATCAAGGTTGATTTTTTTCATAATAGGATTTTGTGTATATGTATGCCTTTCATTGAGACCTCAAAGCTCCATTCGATGAACCCCCAAATCTGCCTTTATTTTACTAACAATCCCAAACTCTCTCTTCCTTCTCTTCCCCCACCTCCATTCCTCATCATTCCCCACCACCTCATTAGAACACTTAATCACTACTCTCGGCTGTTTGGGACAATCAGTACTTATTCAACCACTCTCCGGAATGGATGTCCAAATTCCCATTGCACAGTGGCAGGGGGCAAGCCCTCTCGGGCAAGTCACTAACCCGTGGCTGTGCACCCCACATCGTTTGCCCAGTCCTGGGTAGATGTGCCAGCTGAGATGGGAAATATGTGGATCGAATCAGTGGACACAATCCTACCCCCGAGCTTCTAGGAGTTCTACGAAATGACATCCGATATGGGCATTAGAGTGAAGCCCTGCTGTTGGTCCAGTGGAAAGAATGATGCTGGGAATCAGGATCCATGAAAAACTTAAATGAATTCTTCACCCATAGTATTAGAAAAGGACGATAAAGTCAAATATGGTCTTCTATTTCTTTTTCTTTCTCTCCTTACCATCGGCTTTAAAGCACTCAATCATCTTGCTCCCTCCTACCTTGCCTCACTACTCTCCTACTACAATCCAGCCTGCACATTTGGTTCCTCAAATGCCAACCTACTCATTGTACCTTGATCTCATCTATCTTGCTGCCAACCTCTCTCCCATGTCCTGCCTCTGGCCTGAAATGCCTTCCCTCTTCTTACCTGAAAGACAATTACTCTCCCCACCTTCCAATTCTTATTGAAGGCACATTTCTCCAAGAGGTCTTCCCTGACTGTGCCCTCCGTTTCCCCTTCTCCCACTCCCTTCTGCATCACACTTGCACTCGGATTTGCTCCCTTTATTCACCTTTCAGCCCCATAGCACTTATGTACATAGCCCTGATTTATTTTTATTTATATTAATGTCCATCTCCTCCTTTACACTGTCTTGGGCCGGGAACGTGTTTACCAACTCTGTTACATTGTACTCTCCCAAACTCTCAATACAGTGCTCTGCACACAGTAAACGCTCAATAAATGTAATTGATTGAAATCACTCTGTTAAGTAGAAAACTGGTTCTTCTCAAAGTCTTTCACACTGGGATCTCCATGCAATCAGTGTTCCCCATACCTCTCCTCCACCTTAAAAACCAAAATCTAGTGTCTGTCTCCCTGTTATCATGACGGCATGTTGCAGATCTTAAAGTTATGTTGCCAACTTGTACTTCCCAAGTGCTTAGTACAGTGCTCTGCATACAGTAAGCGCTCAATAAATACGATTGATTAAAGAGAAGGAGGAAAGGAGAGCATGAGGGGCTGAGCTCAGGAAACTCTCTCACCCTGTTTAAAAGTCTGCTCCTCCACCCGTTGCCAACAAATGCCATGGCTGGTAACTCTGGACCCTCTTGAAGCCTGGGTGAAACTGACAGAGGAAGATTTTACTCGACTACCTGATAACATCATTTCTTAGGGGCTAGGAGTGATTTACATGATTTATTTTTTGCCTTAAAAATTTCAGGAAATCCATTCAATAGCAATTTAAGGTTGATTTTCTTTCTCCGAAATCCTGGCATGCAGTTGCAAATGCACAGAGCTGAGCATACAGCGGTTGTTGTGCAATTTCACAGATGGGATGGAGGGATGTGTCAGACAATCAAGAGAGCACTCATCAAAAGCTGAAAATGACTCCTGAAATAATTGCCAAAGCTCCTGACTCAGTGGTCACGTGGCGAGCGATGTTTATGTATTCCTATTTTAAAGGGTGCATGGTTCAATATGGGCATTGGCATTTCCTTTTCCATTCAATTCTGAAGCCTTTCAAATGAACATTTTCCCTTACGATAGAAAATTGGCTAAAACAGTGTTAATGGGCCAGAACATTTTCTTCCTCTCGTGCACACTTTTTCCACTATTGCTCAAGAGTTTTCATGGCAATGGAGTCCCCAACACTCTCCTCAGTGAAGTCAGTCAGTCAGCCAATCATATTTATTGTGAAGATCATAAAGGAGTTACCATCTCCCTCCAAGTGCAGTCGTCACCTCCATCATCACCAATCAGGGGCTTCAGTGGCTTCCATCATCACTCCTTAAGGGATACTTCACTTCCATCTGCAGTGGTGAGAACAAAGCAAACTGGATGCACATCTTTTTCACACAGTTGAAAATGTCATTCCTGGGATAGGTTCTCAGGCAAGTAGATTTAATTCCACTGGATTTTCCTCACTTGGTAGTTTAAGGCATGGCCACAGGTAGCCACATGGCTTGCTACATCTCGACCGCTCGGGGCCCGCTCAGGGCCTGCTCGGCCCTAGCTCACCCTCCCAAGACCTTTCTTTCCTGCAAGGCACCCCAACAACTTTTCCCACGATTTGCCTCCCTCCTTCTCTTTTCTCTGAACTTCCATCCTCTCTTTGGCCACCCGTCAGTTGCACCTCTTCACAAATCCTGCTTGCCCTTCTCCTCTCAGTCCCACCCACTCAAAGCCTTTAGTGGGGCCAGACAGGCCTAGATGGGTCAGGGACTGGTGTCCCTTGGAATTCACGTCAGGGCATCTTGGAGCCGTCAGGCCTTCAGTGGGCCGTGGGCTTACCCAGCTAGTTAATCTCTCGTCCAGAAGAAAGGCGGTCAGTCCTCCAGGGGAAAAAAAGCTTTCTGCTTCCCAACAGGATTACGGAGCAGCACCCACGGCTCTGTTTTAAATCTTCATTAACAAATTACTTGGTCTTTCTCTTTTCACATGCTGAAGCCATTTAATTTGAATCCAGAGTTAGAACCCTTTACAATCCATGCTCAATTGCCCGAGCTTGTAAAACACTTTATGAGCAAATACAATCCATTTTCTTTGGCTTCCCAGCTGCTACTAAATGGTCTCCGAACTAAAGTGTCTCCTTTGCTGGGTCCCAGAGCGAAACACATCCAAGACATGGGGTTTTTTTGTCTTTGGCACCACAGCCAAAGGATGCTGATTGCCTTGCCCGTAGTGAGGCTATTCAATTTGGGAGGCCCCCTCTTGTGCCATTACATCATGGTAGGCATGCCATGCCACTTTGGAGGCATACCATCTTCTCCTGAAACCCCAGCACTCGCTCCCTTGGGCCTGTGCCAGACACCTGGGCTCACCAGGAAACAGGATGGGCAAAGTCCCTCAGCACCAGCGATGGCTTACAACCTAGCTACGAAATCTAACCTGCTACTGCATCCTGCTCACTGGAAAGATCCCTGCACTCCCCTCAGGTAGAGGAGAGGACGGCTTCGGATGTCACCTCCACCTGGTTGGGAGCCTGCAAAGGGAGCAGCAGCTACACTGTGGGAAAAGAGGAAGGTTTGGGCACTGGAAGTTCCCGGCGGCCTTGGCTTCAACCTCTGGGGATTGTTGCTGGGTGTTTGTGTATCTCACCCATGCATGCTTGCTTCAGCAGGGGACCCAGCTCCAGAGGGATTGCATTATGCCACATTATTTTCCAGCAGAAGCCCTGTATCAATTGAGCCAAATGAAATAAAACTGATGGCAAACGCTCTCTAAGAGGATGTTTGCTATTGTGCAGCCAGGGTCAACCTCATCAGGAGCTATCACTTTCCTCCCAAACGTTCCCAAAAGTCCCTTTCGTGCACTTTCTGAGATTTAGATCCAGTCCTGTCTCTTTTCTGGTAAGGCACTTGAATCCCAAAGTAATATTTAGACATAATCAACTCTGGCTCAGAACTGTGTGGCATAGAACACAATTCCCCTCCTCCAGCATCATATCATATAAACACATAAGGACATTTTCCTGGAGCCTTTTCAAAATATGCAAGTGGAAGGACACTCCTTGATTTATAGAGAAGGAAGATTCAGCTAACTTTTTCATTTCTTAGATTTTGTGTCAATATGTTTTCTTTTTCCTGCCCCTACCCTAGAGAGACAGTCCAAGAGAGCTGTCAATCTGGATTCTTTGGGTATTCCTGTGAGGATTCTTCTTTTGCTAATAGTCAAATCACAATTTCAGGGTTGGACTAGCTCCCCTGAGCAGGGTGGGGACATTCCGTTATGTCAGGCTGCTAGGTGAAGTTGCCAGAGGGAGACCTGGGTAGGGGTTTCAGTAACTGGGGCCATTGCCCCCAATCCGGAAGGGATGAGGTAAGTGTTGAAGGGGAGGTTGATAGCTTAGCGGCCCATGTTCTGTCTGTAGAGTTGATTTTAGCAGTAAGAGGGTCAGTGAAAATGAATCCTATATAAACCTTTCCTAAATTGAAAATGAGTCACTCTGAAAACCTGTTTATAGATTGGTGTATTCACAGATAGACACCTCCCATGCCCCACCCTATTAACAATGATAATATGTGGTGTTTAAGGGTTGACTCTGTGCCGACCACTGTACTGAGTGCTGGGGTAGCTACAGCACAATCAGATCAGAAGCAACTGCTGTCTTGTGTAGGGCTCACAGTCTAAGGAGGCGTGTTCATTCATTCAGTCGTATTTATTGAGCGCTTACTGTGTGCAGAGCACTGAACTAAGCGCTTGGGAACTACAAGTCGGCAACATATAGAGACGGTCCCTACCCAACAACGGGCTCACAGTCTAGAAGGGGAGACAGACAACAAAATATAACATGCACTGGCTCTTGAACTAAGCACCCAGATTCTTCTGCAATATTTCATTCGTGTGAGGAAAGAGCTTTTTTTGTAGATATTCCATTACATCACGTCTTGTTTGTAAAATCTCAACCTCATAATATGGAATCTGCACAACTTTATACCCAAGTAATTGAAGATGTCTCTGTTTAATGGCTTCTTTTCCTATTAAATTTTGGCTCCTGAAACAAAATCTCTTTGGACCATCAGTACAAAGAGCTATTCTTTTATGCACTTCATTGTATCCTGAAACTGGTAATACGACTCCTTCTTCATTAAGTTTGAGTGTTGAGAATAGGTATTTAGTCCTCATTTTGCAGATGAGAAAACAGAGGCACAGAGAAGTCAAGTGACTTGCTCAAGACCACCCAGCAGGTAATAGCAGAGCCGGGATTGAAACCCAGGACTTCTCATGGCCCTTCGACAAGACCATGACGCTTCCACACTGAACCCTGGAATTCCACACCATGCTAGATAGGACTGCCAAGCCCAGCGGGGGGGGGGGGGGGGGGGTCCCCAACTCCGCTGGCCCATCAATGTGAGGGGAGGAGGAAAGTGAGCTGAGTGCTGGGTGCCAGTCTGTTGACTCCAAACTAGAGGGGCAAGGACTAGGGGAAACAAGAACAGGGCAAGAAGAGGAGGGAGGTACATTTAGGTAGGGGAGGCCCCCCCAAACATAGAACAGGAGGGAAGGATAAATGAAATGGAGAGCAGAAACAGGCAGAGGAGGACAAGGAGCCACTGGAAGCCGTTCCAACTCCAAGTTGAGCCAAGGGAGCTCGAGAGAGTTTTCCCTTCTCCTCTAAGTGCACAGACTCCCTTTAAAGCCAGCTTAATACAACATGAATGGTCACCCGGGGCCACCCCTGTCCCCCTCAGTAGGATCTGAAATCATCCTGCTACCTTCTAGTGGGTTTGAAACTGCTCTGGTACTCTCAGAGTTGCCTAGGTGCCTCCCCTTTCCCACTGCCCAGGGTACCAGAGCACAATCTAGAGATGGGGAACGTTTGGGGAGGAACCAAAGTAGGACCACAAAAGCGATAGAAATGTGGAAAATGGGACCCAAGAGAAAATAGGTTTAAGGAGGGCCATATCTACCTCAGAGGCCATTGTGGGAAAGGTTACTGAGGAAGCAGATTGGAAGGAAGTCCTCAGGAAGCGGACAATGGACAGCGTCTTTTTATCCCTAGATCCCAGGGGAGTGGTCGGAGATTAGGGAAGAATATGGCTTCCTGCCGGGGAATCAGCCAGAGAAGCAGCATGGAGCTGGGGGTCAGAGGAGTGGGTTCTAATCCTGGCTCTGCCAATTACTTGCTGTATGACCTTGGGCAAGTCACTTAACTTCTCTAAGCTTCAGTGTCCTTTACTGTAAAATCGGGGTTATATACATGTTCTCGTCTTACTTAGACCGTGAGCCACAGGTGGGACAGTAACTGGAACCTGATTAAGTTGTATCTACTCCAGCACTTAGAACAGTGTTTGACACATAGTGTTTAACAGATACCCTAAGAAAGATCACCAAAGTTTAAATCAGAGGAAATCTGCAGGCAAGCTATTCTCAGATTCTAGGGAGTGTGGATCTCGTAAGGATTTACACGTAAATTTCTGTTCTACCCCAACTTCTTGCTCAGGTCTAATCTCCTTCACATTAGGAAAGTGCTAGGTGACTTCCTGGCTGTTAAACCATCCTCCCTACCCTAAGTAGAGTCCAATCAAAACAAAGCCTCCAGTCCTTTCCCCATGTTCACAGGGAGAAAAAGTGTTCCAACTTGTACTTCCCAAGCGCTTAGTACAGTGCTCTGCACACAGTAAGCGCTCAATAAATACGATTGATTGATTGTTCTGGGAAATGGACTCCAACAGTAGCAGGGCAGGGGTAGCTGGAATGAGGGACTTTTCAACAGTAAGAATCGTTAAAGCCTAAAACAGGTTCCTCAGGGAGAACCCCAAATTCCAATCTTTGAAAATATTTTAAGCTACTATAGATACTCATTTTCTACAGTAGTTGGGGCACATGCCTGTCTAGAAGCAGGATGATGGACTAATGACCTCAGGGTCCACTCCACCTCTGTGAAGCTGAGGTATTCTTTGCCATTGGGGACTTTTGCCCTAAATCACATTTGCCAGGGTATGAAACAAGGAGCAGAGTCCGGCATCACTAGTATCTACTTCTAAACAAGCACTGGTAGAGGAAAGGTGCATTAGAGCCAGTGGCGTGCCTTCCCTGGGGGAGGGGAAGACTCTGGGGCTCAATTTCTGGGACTCTGCAGGGTCTGTTTGGGCACAAGACTTGCCTGTGGTAGACTTGCCAACGTTTTCCAGTCAGCTACCATCTCATGAAGTGTCAATTAAAAGCTATGTAACAGATGGTGAATTCTGAGTCATGAAGTATTATTATTTGGCAACAAAATCATGTTTTGATCCCCTGGGATATTGGCCATGTACTGCTGTAGTGCAGAGAGTTATTTTCAAATGTGCAAAGGTAGAGTTTCTACCATACAAAGCTCCAGCCTTTTATATTTAGCTGTAAGGGCCTAGAATAATTCCTACCAGAGCAGGGAGAGTGAGCACTGCTGAATTTAGAAAATACCTCTGAGCTCTGCTCTCCTCAGGATGCATTTACATTTTTGATTAGCGTACACCCTTGATGGACAGTAATAATGCCCAATGATATGAAATGAATTTCATATTTGACTGTTTAGCCTAGAAACGGGACAGTGCTAGAAGTTGCTCTGATGTGTCCAGGCTTGGGATGTACCAGGTAGACGGCTTAGGGCTGAAGTGGAAGAAGCCGGAATTTGGCACGGGGAAGACAAGGGAAAATGGAACCAGCTGCAGTGAGGTTATGTAGGAATTACCATTCAGCCTGCTTTCCAACCAAACTTGCCGTTTCTGGGTCGTTATGGGCTTTATGAGTTGTTTTATCAATTATTTGGAGATCTGGGTTCTATTCCCAGTTTTCTCTCTGGCCCATTGCCCTGGAGCAAGTCACTTCACTTCCCTGGGCCTCAGTTACCTCATCTGCAAAGTGGGGTTTACCCCTTCCTTTAGACTGAGACACCTGGGTGGGACAGGGACTGAATCTCATCTGATATCTTGTATTTAACATCACACTTATTCCAGTGCTTGGTAATCAATCAGTGCTATTAATGAACGATTACTATGTGCACAGCACTGGTCTAAGCACTTGGGAGAGTCCAATACAACAGAATTAGTGGATACATTCCCTGCCCATAATGAGCATACAGTCTAGAGAGGGAGACAGACTGATATGAATAAATAAATTATAATAAATAATTTAAAGATATGAACATAAGTGCTGTGGGGTGAATATCAAATGTACAAAGGTCACACAGTACATAGTAGTTAATGTTATAATTATAGTTTAGATCTTTCCTGTATAATAATAATAATAATGGTATTTGTTAAGCGCTTACTATGTGCCAAACACTGTTCTAAGTGCTGGGGTAGATACAAGGTAAGCAGTTTGTCCCACGTGGGGCTCACAGTCTTAATCCCCATTTTACAGATGAGGGAACTGAGGCACAGAGAAGCTAAGTGACTGGCCCAAAGTCACACAACTGCCAAGTGGCAGGGCTGGGACTAGAACCCATGTCCTCTGACTCCTTAGCCCGGGCTCTTTCCACTAAGCCAAGTGTGGGTTTTCTGCCCCCACCATTTCAGATTGGGAGCTTTTGCACCAGGTAATTCGGTGAGAAGAGGCAAGGAGATATGTCCTGGGTTAAAGGAGCAGCGGAATGGAGCATACTCTGCATGGACTAAGTGCTCAATAAATAATATAGATTAATTGATAGATGGAGAGAGGCCTAGGACCATTGGCTTTAAAGGCATTGTCAGCTCTCTCCTTCCTATTTATCCACTCTCTTCTCCCACTACAGCCCAGCTCACACTCTTCATTTTTCTCTGGGTAATCTACTCACCGTGCCTCGTTCTCATGTTCCACTGCTGACCGTTTGTTTAAACAGTTTGCCCCTGCCTATAATTCCCTCTCCTTTTAAATCTTCCAGGCCCCAGCTCTCCCTGTCTTCCAAACCATTCTGAAATCCCACCTCTTCCAGGAGCCCTTCCCTAATTAATTGTTTGTTCTTCCAAAGTCACATCTCCAACCACCACCTCAGCACTTCTATGCCAGTGATAGGACTCAAAGTACTTCTGTAAATATCAACTCACAGAACCCCATTATTTAAGCACTTATTGCTCCACGTATCTTTTTTTCCTTTCTCCTCTTCTGTGTATAAATTTTGTGTCTGTCTCCTCTACTAGACCTGAAATCCCTTTACCGCAGGGACCGTGTCTACCAACTCCATTGTATGGTACTCTTCCAAGCGCTTAGTTACAGTGCTTTTGATTGATTGATTGTTGGTAGGCTGCACATACCCAAAACCAGGGCGCACCAGTCAGACATGTAGGGTGGCATTTGTCCGGTTTATACCGGACAGCCTAGTTTTCAGCTAGCCTGTCCCAATCCGGTATCGATACAGCACCAGACACTTAAGCCTAGTTTTTTTTCCTCTCTCTGTGTCGCCTTTTCACTTAGTTTTTCACCTTTTATTCACCCTTCCCCCAGCCCATGGTACTTATGTACATATTCGTAATTTATTTATTTCTATTAATGTCTATATCCCTCTCTAGACTGTAAGCTCGTTGTGGGCTAGCCTCCACTTCCCCTGCTACCAACTCTGTGATACTGTATTCTCCCAAATACTTTGTACAGTGCACTGCACACAGTTAGCACTCAATATGATTGAGTGATTGACAGTGGCAAATGGATTACTGGAGGAAAAATGAGATCAATGACTGCCTTCCTGGGTATCCAGCCCAAGGGCTCGCAGACATCCATAACTTTTCTTCCCTAGTCAACCCATTTAGGATCACAAATTTACCCAAAGCCTTTTCGAGCCTAAAATTGTGAAGCCCTTCAAGACAGAATCAAACCACCTCCAGTCCACCCTACCAGCTGACCCATATGTTACGTATTTGTTTCTGAAAAACGAATAGATTAATAACTGGACACACAACTGTTTAAATGATAGAAGTCAACGTTTCTGAAATCTTTTGTTCTTGATCCTTGCCTCTCTTGGACCCTTATTTCCAGAACCCAATATTGTTGGAATTTATTTTCCCGAAGTTCATTTGCTTTTTCTGTCTGACTTCCTTTCTTTATAATGTTCCTGTCAGGTGTGACTTCCCCAAGACTCCAAGGCTAGGGGGTCCCATGAGGCCACTGGTGTTTCAGGGTGTCACTCAAGGACATACATCTTTACAAGCTCTTTGGGAAACCCAAGCAGTAGAAGGCCAAAGTGTTGCCCTCCTAAACCTCTGACTCTCACCGACCTTGTTTTGCTTAACTCATACCCTTTCTGCTAGGAGCCAAAAAAGAAAAAGAAAAGCAGCTGTGACTCACCGGTGGAAATCAATCCTTCCTTCCTGAAGAAAGCTTTTTACAAGGAATGGGTGTTTTTCCCCCTGAAGGCAGGTTCCATAATATTTGCTGCTTCATTTTCCTGAGTAATGTGTTCCATCTCCCTTAAAAGTGATGGATTCGGTCCTGAGCCAAGATATATTTTAAGTATGTACATTTTACTTCTGGACTGTACATATTGCCACCTTGTCCAAGAATCTGCCTTCTCCTTCCACTCCCAGGGGGGAGATGAAACACTCCCTCAGAATCGAAAGGCACCGACTCATTCCCTGACTACACCATTTCTTCTTTCCTCCCTTCTCTCCAGTCAGTCATTACCCTGTCTCTCTGAAGACCCTGAGAGGAGATGAATACCCAGGCAGAGAGTGTGGTAACGGCCTCCAGATGTTAATAAGCATGTCAGGTTTATTAGCCCTTCAATGACACAACCTTTTCCATTCCTGCTTCTCTGCTAATGTTTTTTGGGTCTTTTTTCCCCCCCTCTTCTGAAACCTTGTTTTTTACTTGGGTTTCGCTTCCTTTTTCTCTTTCCTGTTTTGTGCTTCCTACTCGTAGGTGCAAGAAAGATTTTGGATTTCTCCATGGCACTGCCCTAAAACAGCACCAAGAACAAATGCCCTGGCCCAGCTCTCATTGGGCTGATGATGGGATGGTGATTCTAGAAGTCCTTGAAAATGCAAATAATTCAATATTGGTTGGGGTATGTGTGTGGCATAACTCAGTTAAAATAGTGAGCAAAGGGGAGAGGGGACAGCTCTTGGGAGCTTTGTTTAGCTGACTTCTAACACAGGAAGATTTATCATACAGCACTCTGCGGGCCACCTTACATTGTTGGCAGCAGGTAATATCGAGGAATCTCGGTATGGATTTCATCCCTGAGTACCGATGATAGTATCCAAAACAGCCCAAATTTCATCTTAGCAGCCCCTGCAGCGTTCAGGTCTTTATCTGTTTGTTATCGATTTAGTTATTCTCTTGTGCCTATCGTTTTCTTAACTTTATGTAATTGTCAGTTTATGCCATCTACATCTCCCCATTGGATTGCAAGCTTCTTGAGGATGAGGTTTACTTCTTTTTTATTTTCCCAAGAAGCTAATACAGTACTCCGTACATTTTAGCTGCTCTGTATACATTATTGATGTTGTTATTTTTTGCTAAAACAAGAACGGTCTGGGTAAGGTGGAGATTTGGTTAGGCAGAGGTTGCATCTGCCATTGAAATGACTATCTGAGTTAGGCCGTTATCCTCTCAGTTTATTTATCCCCCATTTTCTAATTTTCTGTAGCACCTCATTCTATAATTCATAAGATGACACCTTCTGTGATGGAGTGAGTGTAAAATGTACTTTGCTGGTGTTTTACAGCTTACATAAAGTGATACCTCCACTGCAGCTCTCTCCTTATGAAATATTGAATACTTTGATGCTTTCACAAGAGGCATAGGAATGCATGGTGAGGCTAGCAGATAGCATTCAGCTCAGAAGCTAAGCACATTACTGCATTTTCACATAACCTTTACTTCTGCCTCTCATAGAAGCACCATGATGCAGATACAAGGAAAAAATAATAAAATAGAAAAGACCTTTAAATGAGGTAAGTCTGCATATTGGGCACTCTAACTTTGTGTCTTCCCCAGTGTGTAGCACACAGTAAAGTGCTTAATAAATGTCATATCAGAGCTCTGGGGGATTCCCAAACCACTTGGCTTTAGAGTGAACAAGCCTGGTCACCTTTAGGCCTGTCCATCATGGCTGCCTAAAGGGCTACTGTACTGAGCAGGAAGGTGACACCCCTCAGAACACTCCTCTGAGGTAATCAAGTACACTAGGAGACAAAACTGTACAATGGCACATCCTTTTTTGAGCAAACCTCAGGAGAACCCGGGGGGGGTCTTTGTAATTCCAAAAATTCCCTGTATTGCAAGTAGAGGGGCTCAGTGGAAAGAGCATGGACTTTGGAGTCAGAGGTCATGGGTTCAAATCCCAGCTCTGCCAACTCATTCATTCATTCAATTGTATTTACTGAGCGCTTACTGTGTGCAGAACACTGTACTAAGCGCTTGGGAAGTACAAGTTGGTAACATATTGAGACGGTCCCTACCCAGCAGTGGGCTCACAGTCTAGAAGGGGGAGAGAGAGAACAAAACAAAACATATTAACAAAATAAAATAAATAAAATAAATATGTACAAATAAAATAGAGTAATAAATGCATACAAACATATATACATATATACAGGTGCTGTGGGGAGGGGAAGGAGGTAAGGCGGGGGGGGATAGAGGGCGGAGTAGGGGGAGAAGAAGGAGGGGGCTCAGTCTGGGAGGGCCTCCAGGTGAGCTCTCAGTAGGGCCTTGAAGGGAGGAAGAGAGCTAGCTTGGCGGATGTGCAGAGGAAGGGCATTCCAGGCCAGGGGGATGACGTGGGCCGGGGGTCGATGGCGGGACAGGCGAGAATGAGGCACGGTGAGGAGATTAGTGGCAGAGGAGCGGAGGGTGCAGGCTGAGCTGGAGAAGGAGAGAAGGGAGGTGAGGTAGGAGGGGGCGAGGGGATGGACAGCCTTGAAGCCCAGGGTGAGGATTTTCTGCCTGATGCGTAGGTTGATTGGTAGCCACTGGAGATTTTTGAGGAGGGGAGTAACATGCCCAGAGCATTTCTGGACAAAGACAATCTGGGCAGCAGCGTGAAGTATGGATTGAAGAGGGGAGAGACAGGAGGATGGGAGATCGGAGAGGAGGCTGATACAGTAATCCAGACGGGATAGGATGAGAGCTTGAATGAGCAGGGTAGCAGTTTGGATGGAGGGGAAAGAGCAGATCTTGGCAATGTTGCGGAGGTGAAACCGGCAGGTTTTGGTGACGGCTTGGATGTGAGGGGTGAACGAGAGAGCGGAGTCGAGGATGACACCAAGTTTGTGGGCTTGTGAGACGGGAAGGATGGTAGTGCCGTCAACAGAGATGGGAAAGTCAGGGAGAGGACAAGGTTTGGGAGGGAAGACAAGGAGCTCAGTCTTCGACATGTTGAGCTTTAGGTGGCGGGCGGACATCCAGATGGAGATGTCCTGAAGGCAGGTGGAGATGCGAGCCTGGAGGGAGGGAGAGAGAGCAGGGGCAGAGATGTAGATTTGGGTGTCATCAGCGTAGAGATGATAGTTGAAGCCATGGGAGCGAATGAGGTTACCAAGGAAGTGAGTGTAAATCGAGAATAGAAGGTGACCAAGAACTGAACCTTGGGGAACCCCCACTGTAAGGGGATGGGAGGGGGAGGAGGAGCCTGTAAAAGAGACTGAGAATGCATGACTGGAGAGATAAGAGGAGAACCAGGAGAGGACAGAGTCTGTGAAGCCAAGGTTGGATAATGTGTTGAGGAGAAGGGGGTGGTCCACAGTGTCAAAGGCAGCTGAGAGGTTGAGGAGGATTAGGATAGAGTAGTAGCCGCTGGATTTGGCAAGCAGGAGGTCATTGGAGATAGTGTGATCCCTTGGCTGCATGCTCTGCCCAGGATGGTGGCCCACTTGCAGGTGTCCAGAGTCCTGGTTCAGTTGCCAGTTCCTTAAAGGGCAGGGGGTCTTTCTTTTGTAGGCAGTGGTGGTTCAAAGAAGTAGCGTGGCTCAATGGAAAAGAGGACAGGCTTTGGAGTCAGAGGTCATGGGTTCAAATCCCAGCTCCGCCAATTGTCAGCTGTGTGACTTTGGGCAAGTCACTTCACTTCTGTGGGCCTCAGTTACCTCATCTGTAAAATGGGGATTAAGACTGTGAACCTCCCGTGGGGCAACCTGATCACCTTGTAACCTCCCCAGTACCTAGAACAGTGCTTTGCACATAGTAAGCGCTTATTAAATGCCATCATTATTATTACTATTATTCAAAGAGGCAGATGCAGGAACTTCCCAAAAGGAGGCACTAGTTTAGAAAGGCATTAATTTGTCAGGTAAAAACCCTCTGATTTGAGCGTAGTTTAGGTTTTTTTTTTATTCAGGTAAATATCAGGGTTGTTTTTAATTGTCATTATTAATTTGGATGTTATTTTATGGTTTTGTTTTTTCATATTTCCCCAGTTCAGGAAATCCCTGCAAAGGGAGCTAGCGGAAGGGGTGTGGAGAGGGGCTCACTTACTCTAACAAGCGGGTAATGGGGAGGGTGCCAGTTGGGGTAGGGCAGTGGTGTGTAAGAGCTTAGGGGAGTTGGGAGACTGGGAAGCCAGGTGGAGTTCTGCACTTTGAAACAGAATTTCTCTTTTTCTAACTTCCTATGCCCAGAGCTACTCCTACCAGTTCATCCCCCAAGGTGGGAAGGGAGGCAGAGGAAGAGAGCAGAAAGAGAAAAATGGGCATCGATTGCCCCAGAGCTCAAGGGCAGGCAGAGTGAATTTGGGGGATTTTTGTGTTTAAGTCAGGTAGAACTTAAATCCGTAACCTATGGTTCAGGGCGGCAGGTACCAGGAGTCTCTCAAAAGGTGACCCTGTTACTGGCTTTCCAACCCAGACGCTCAGTTCCGCTTCTGACTGGTTTTAGTGGGGTCCCTCCCATGGTACCAAACATAGCAGTAGTCATGGTATCTCTTAGCGTTCTCTTCATCTCTCTTATCCAGGCCGTAGCCTCTGGGGCAACTGACCCGCCTTGCTCTTGTTGACCTCCCAAAGTAGTCTTTTGATATTCATTCATTCAATCATATTTATTGAGTGTGCAGAGCACTGTACTAAGCGCTTGGGAAGTACAAGTTGGCGACATACAGAGACGGTCCCTACCCAACAACGGGCTCACAGTCTAGAAGGGGGAGACAGACAACAAAACAAAACATGTGGACAGGTGTCAAGTCGTCAGAATAAATAGAATGAAAGCTAAGTGCACATCGTTAACAAAATAAATAGAATAGTAAATATGTACAAGTAAAATAAATAGAGTAATAAATCTGTACAAACATATTTACAGGTGCTGTGGGGAGGGGAAGGAGGTAGGGCGGGGGGTGATGGGGAAGAGGAGAGGAAAAAAGAGGACTCAGTCTGGGAAGGCCTCTTGTAGAAAGAAGATAGAATGCAAATCAGTGATTATTATTCTTATGGTATTTGTTAAGCACTTACTATGTGCCGAGCACTGTTCTAAGCGCTGAGGTAGATACCAGGTAATCAGGTTGTCCTGCATGGGGCTCACGGTTTTAATCCCCATTTTACAGATGAGGTCACGGAGGCACAGAGAGGTTAAGCGGCTTGCCCAAGGTCACACAGCAGACAAGTGGCGGAGTCAGGATTAGAACCCATGTCCTCTGACTCCCAAGGCGTGTCCTCCAAGTGACACATTCCCTGGCACCACCAAGTCAGAACTCAGTTCAGCCACTGGGGAGCAGAAAAAACTCTTGAGCAAGAAGCCCCTGCTGCTGCTGTGAATCCAGAGCAGTTTCAAAACCTGGTGAAAACATCACTGCTATTTTAATACAAATGCAAGCTGCGCCCGAGGCGTTTTATTCATGACCATGGCAACAGCTCAGACATCAGAATTTGCAAAGTAGTAAATTTTCTCTTAGCTCTGCGAGCTCTGATTCTGAGAAAAAGCCTCAGCTTTACCCCAGAGCACAAACCCCAATATCCTCTCAGGTCCCTTGACCACTGCCATTGAGTAGACAGGAATTATCGGTGCCGTCCTCCCGAGGCCACAGGTTTCTTGAAGAGGCCACAGGTTTCTTGAAGAGTCACACTACTTGTACCCTCAGGCTGGGAAATTCCCGCAGTACCAGGCCACTGGATGAAGCTTCCAGGGGAGGGACTTGTATGGCTTGGTGATGCCCCTAGTAACATCCTGAGAGATGAGAGTTTTGAGGCTGGACAGAGATGTAGCTCAGCGGACAGACACTGATGTTTCTATCCACACTCCGGCCCAGAATGAGTGAGCTTTCAAGTACACTCTGAGGCATTCCAGCCTTGACAATCTGTATGCTGTAATCAGGGTGTCAGTAGACATTGTCCTGCTTGTTGTTCTTCCAGCCAGAGTGGACCAGGTGTGTCAGTATAGTCCGAGTAGCACTGAACAACACAGTGCAGTCATATTCAGCTGCATTCTGAAATCTCAGGTGGGGATTTGATTCAATAAACTGACTAAAAAAAAAAATCTATTCAACATTTCACCGTACTATGGCCCTAGAGGTCAATCACAACCAATTGCACAAATGACACTTCATTGCATTTTATATTTGGAAGAGAGGCCTCCTGGGCTCCAAATGCAAATCTTTGCCCACTTGATCCACACGTTGCAATTTTGATTTGAGATCTAGAATTTCCTTTTAACAGGGCTATAGCACATCCTGATTACCGCTGAACACAGCTAATCCCTTGGCCCCTTACCTACGTTTTCTCAGATGTTAGAAACTGAAGAAAACAGAGGACTATCTTGGCCAGAAAACAGAAGGACACGAAGGCAGATTTACAGAGGAAATATTTGCCAGAGTGATAGAACTTTGTGGAAGCCACAGAGAGTTTATTACTAATGTTTAATTCACATAGCTCTTCTCTTCAGGCTGGAGGAATGAGGAACAGACATCCTTAAGCTATCCAGGCAGGCAGGACCTTCCATAACAGAGCATTTTTTACACCTTAGTAATTAATACTTGGAAATCTTGACCAATCATCCATTACCCACTATCCTTGAATAGCAGAAAATCCTTCCCTCTCTGTGCTCTTCAAAATGGCAGTTGCTCGCTCCCCTGGAGCACTGTTTGGCCTGCTATCCCAGTTTAGAAGAGAGTGTGTCTGCTCAATTCTTCCTCCTCGCCTTTCAGTAGTTACCGTGTTTCAGGACTCCTCTCTGATAAAAGTTATCTTTTATAGGGACATACTCCTGTTTTCCAATAAGATCTTAAGGTTCCAGGAGATTCATCCACCCCACCCTTCCCCCAAAGGCAGGGGACTGGAGTATTCTGAGGAGTAGGCTGAGTGAACACCCTCCACTGACTTCCCAAGGAGGCATTCTCAACCTCAACTCCACCCAGGATTTCTAGTCACTTTAAATGTGAACTTAAATGTACTTAAATGTAGTTAAATGTAAACTACATTTCCTTCCTCCCCCTTGCCTCCCAACCCCACCCCGATCTGAGATCCCCTTCAAGGCCAGTATTACGAGCAGGAAACAGTCAGTGGATCCTGAATTACAATGCAACTTTATAAAGGGGAGTCCCGCATGCATGGCAAGTGCTCCCAAATAACTAGGCTGGTATTTTTAATCTTCCTGCCTCTATTTAGACTGCCCAGAAATTCGTCTCCTTCCTGGAATGCACTCAAATCTACTGAAATTTTGGGCGGTGAAATGTCAGCTATTCTCTCTGTCCTCTCTAAACAGCAGCTAAAAGTAGAACAATTTGAACTTGGCTGCTGCCAACGAGTCATGGGTTGCAGGCGTGTGACCCATTGTTTTGGTCTCAGAGTGGTAACGCACCCGTCTAGGTTTGTTTCAGAAATTCAAGTCTTGGATCCAAGACTCCAAAAGGAAGCAATGCAGAAACTTTCCAAAGCTCCGGTAAACACTGAGGTCACAGTCTGCTTTCCTGGACCCAGCAGACTCCCTCCGTGTGGGCTGCTCCACATCCCACGTAGTTATTGAAAGGCTCAGAATCACGGCTGCCAGAGTCACGCTCAGGTTCTTTCGGCAGGTGGATTAAAGAGGGGCGGGCCCGCCCCAGTCTCTTCAGAGGGGGCTCCCAGGAGAGGCTAGCCCCTCACTGAACACCGCACACTCATTCTTGGAAGCATTTCAAACATGCAGTTGGTTTTTCAGCTGTGGTTTCTCAAGGAAATTAGGTTTAAGAAACGGAGTTTTCATTTTTCCTATGATCCATCTGCTTCGATTCAGTGGGCAGACCTCCATTTGGGGATGGTTAATGATAATAATGATGCCATTTGTTAAGCACCTACTATGTGCAAAGCACTGTTCTAAGCGCAGGGGGGATACAAGGTAATCAGGTTGTCCCACATGGGGCTCACAGTCTTAATCCCCGTTTGACAGATGAGGTCACTGAGGCCCAGAGAAGTTAAGTGACTTGCCCAGAGTCACACAGCTGACAAGTGGTGAAGCTGGGATTAGAACCCATGACCTCTGACTCCCAAGCCCCGGGTCTTTCCACTGAGCCACGCTTGCTTCCTTGCCCTGAAGTGACTCTGGAGCTTGTGGCACTTTATTGGTCCCGATACCAAGTGGCTCTCCCATCTCCTGCTTAGTACACAGTCCTTGGCACCCAGTAAGCCTTTTACAAATACCACATTCTTCTCAGCAAGAATCACAGATGGCACGTTTCGGAAACACATTCCTCTGTGTCACAGAGGAAGCCTGTTCCACCCTTCGCAAAGTTAGATGGGTGTGGTGGCCATCTGGGGTCCATCTGCAAATGGAAGCCTCATTTGGGTGACGCAGAGTGGGTCGACCACATGCGCAGACAAGCGGCAGCGGACCACCCCCAGAGAGCAGGCTCCTGGACTGGGGTTGCCGTCTAACACGAGGGGGGTCGAGAGGTTGAATGGAGTGAATCTTTCCATAGTGAGACAGCCAACCCTGGAGTAGGAAGCAACTGGAAGTTCAAGGGCAAAGAGAAGATAGATGGATGCCCTTTGGCTTCCTCTCCGGCTGAATATCTAGGGAGAAGATGGCCAAAGAGGGGATCAGCTGGCAGAGTATTCTTTAGGTTTCAGATTGGGAAGGGGTTCGATTCTCATTCACTGTTTCTCTGAGCACTCTAAACTCCTTCGGGTGAATGAATCAAGTCAGTCTGTCATTTATTGAGCACTTCCTAAGCGCTTGGGAGAGTACAGTATAACGAATACATTCCCGGCCCACAACAAGCTTTCAGTCAAGGGCTGCCAGCCTCTCTCTTGAGAAATGTTGCCAGTCAGTCAAGTTCATGGGACCATTTGTCCTTTCATTCAATCGTATTGAGCGCTTACTGTGTGCAGAGCATGTAGACTCGAATGTGCTCCTGGGAAGCCACTGTCCATTCCAGAGGAGGAGGGTTTTTTTAAAAAAAACAATGATGATGCCCAGTGTCCAGAGGATGGCTGTTCTCGAGAGCCAGGATGTGGGCCAATCTGGCTGTGGTCCTGGCTTTCGGGAGCAGGCATCCTCTGGTCACTGGGCATCATCATTGTTCAGAAAAAAAGCCCCTCCTCCTCCAGATTGGCCCACTGCAGTACTGGGAACCCCCCCCCCCACCCCCACCCTCAAGTGGGGCTGTGCCTCTGTGGGCTGGTCTGGACCCCATCCACAGCCATGGGAAACAAATTTGGGGCCAGGGTGGGGGGGCTGCCAAGGTCCTGACAGGATGCAGACAACTCCTCATTAGCTGCTGAGGAGCACATTTGCAGGGTGAAGAAGAACTTTTAAGGGCTGCTTTTTCTCTGCTGCAACTGCAGGCAGAGGGTCAAGAGTGGACTTCCCTCAGCCCCTTTCCCAGATTATCCAGGGCAGTGGAAACTGGCTCTAGAACACCTCAGCCTCTGCTTTCAGCCACACTCTGGGCAGTGTGGCAGCCAGCTCTACACAAATTTATTGACTAGTGGTGTCGAGGGAACCAGAGAATGTGTCCCACCCATTCAGAAATGCAACCAAGATCTTCCCTTGGTGAAATGGTTAGAGAGGACATGCTTCCGCATGCGCTCTGACAGTAGTCGTTGATCCTTCCCTTGCTGAATTTAACCAGAAAACCTGGTCAGATCGACAGATGATTCCATCTGTGGACTCTGGGCCCTTAATGTCTCCTTCTTTGGTATCGCCCTTCTAGACTGTGAGCCCACTACTGGGTAGGGACCGTCTCTATATGTTGCCAACCTGTACTTCCCAAGCGCTTAGTACAGTGCTCTGCACACAGTAAGCACTCAATATATATGAATGAATGAATGAATCTCCCCTCTTAGACTATTTCACCTGTGGTGAGCACCTACAAAAAGAGGGATGGGCCAGACTATATGGGCCAGGGCAAGAGTGTTTGCTGAAATTCAATCAGATCATCTTCCTTCTTGTCCATGCCAGAGGCGGTTTGGGCGACCAGATTTGGGAATGATCTGACTATCTTCGTGTAGCTAAACGTGCACAGCCATTCAGTTAGGTTTCTCCCTAAGGAAATCAGGCTCATTTCCAGAAGTCAGAGGAAGGCAGTGTCCAACTTATCAGTGATCATGAAAACATGGACTTCCCTCTGTCAAATTGTGGTGATTTTTTGCCTCAGCTCCCCCTGGAAGTGGGTGGGGTCATTATCTTCAGGCTACTTTGTGCTTTAACGTAACCCACCTTCCCAAGCCCTTGTCCATATTCACTACAGCTCCTTTCTGTCCTCAGTATGGGCATCTTGCCATCATTGTTTCCTCTGCTTAAACCTTCCAAAGTCAAAGTTCGATGTTCTGCCTCCTCAGCTTCAAACCAGGCAGCCTTCACTATTAGACCTGAAAAAAGACCTTGTTTGCCCTATTTAATTATGATAATATAATATTTATGTGTTACAAGCCCCAGCCCCAACAATCCTTAGGTCTGAGCATCTCAATCACTGTTCACAGCCTGAAATTCAAGCCCACTTTGGTCAGGCTATTGCTGAATGATACAATACATCTAGATCCTGGCTTCAGTAGAACAGATGGAGTAGTCTTAAGTGAAACCTCATCATATTCAGTAGAATTATCTCTCCATAGTATTTCATCTCAGCCATGCCAAGGGATTTAAGCCCAAAGCTTTAGGCCTCAGAAGCTGAGCTGGAATCAATACTGTTCTAATTCATTAACGCATGGTACTAGAAAGTCTCTTTGAAAGCACAACAGGCAGGTAGTTGATGCCAACGATACAAGATAGCTGTAGCTTTGGCAGATGCGTGTCACTGACTGACGGTTTTCCGAGAGATCACAGTCTCGAACAGCAGCGAAGGTTATAAGCCAGGATGTTGCTGTCAGTATCCGAATTCAGAAAAATCAGTTGGTTTTTAAAAGTTAGCCTTTCTTTCTTCACAGCCACATACATGAAAAGGTTAAAGACAATGGAGGATTAAAATGCCAGGGAGGTCTGGCTCTCAGATTTTTGCCCTTGTTTTCTGAAAGCGTGTTTTCTGAGAGAATGTGGAGCTTGGAGCAAGTACATTAAAGAGAAGGATTTTTTTCTCGCAAAGAAAAGAGAGGGTTCATTGCACTAAAAGAAATTACTGATAAAAGATATCTTACCCTGATAAAATTTAGGAAGTTTCTCTATTTTTCTGTTTACGATAACTTCTCTCTGAGAACCTAAATCTACCCTGGAGGTTTATACATTAGGGGGCTACACATCAGTGTGGCCTAATGAAAAGATCATGGGCCTGGGATTCAGAACACCTAGGTTCAAATTCTGGTTCTGCTGTGTGACCTTCGCAAGTCATTTTACTTCTCGGTGCCTCAGTTTCCTCATCTATAAGTACCTATTGTCCCTCCTACTTAGGCTGTGAGGTCCAAGAAGTCCAAACTAAAGTCACATCTCTCTCAAAGAGCCTTCCTGGATAAAGCCATCATTTCCCCTACTCCTTCTCCCTTTTGTGTCACCTATGCACTCATATCTGTGCCCTTTTAAGCACTTGATATTCACCCCATCCTCAGCCCTACAGCACTTATGTACCTATCTGTAATTTGTTTTAATGTCTAAACTGTAATCTCCTTGTGGGCAGGAACGTATCTACCAACTCTGTTGTAATACACTCTCCCGAGCACTTAGTACAGTGCTCTGCATACAGTAAGCATTCAATAAATACCATTGATTGATGGTATGAAAGGACAGGGGACCGTGTCCAACTTGATTACCTTGTGTCTACCACAGTGCTTAGGATAGTGCTCAGCACATAGTAAGCACATAACAAATATTGTTATTGTCATTATCACAATTTTTCTGGGGTGACTTTGGGATGTAGGAAATGCTTACTGGCATCCTGTCCATACCTCCAGAATACCCTAAAATACTAAAAAATGGTGAAAATTTCTGTGAGCATGTTTGAAATATAAGCAAGGGTTTTTGAGAATTGTAGTCTCAGAACTAATTCCTATCTCTTTCCTCAGTGCTGGTTTTGAGAGCAAGGGAGTTGGGAGGTAGAGAAGTGGGCACTTCACAAACTAAAAACTCCCTGGGCTCTTCGCCTCAATCCCTGCTTCTAATTTGAGATCTCCAATTTATGAACAGTGTATGAGCAGTCTGGGTTGTTTACCTAGCTTTCATGCCACTATGTAGCTAATTGAGTGAGGAGCTGATGGAGTCAGGCAGCTTGGGACTCAAAGCCAAGATTTTCCTTCTTACCGCTCTTTTCCATGAGTAAAAGTCAGGCAGGCGTCACATTCAAATAATAGAAACTTCATTTGGTTGGATGATTGGCACTTCAAGATCCTTCCATGTCAAGTAATATCTCTTTGCCTCAGCTTCTCCATCTGAAAAATGGAAACAGCAAAGCTCAGAGATGCCGGGCTAATAAATTCACCCATTTTAATGAAACTTTTAGAGCTGCCAAAGTAAAAAGCAACATTTGACAAAGGTGTTATTGTTACTTACAAAACTGAGATCTTTCCAGTCAAGCCAGGAGAGCTTCTTGCTTCCAGTTTTCCCTTTCACGTAAAACCCGGAAACTTTCTCAAGCCCGCTTCTTCCCGGAATGGGCAAAGAAATCCCTTGAAGTGGTTGAAGGAGTGAAGTGGCTCTTTCACTCCTGGATCTGACAACCATAGAAAAACCCCGCAGACAAATTATACTAATGGAAAAACTAGAGAAGAAAGAATGAAAAACCTGCCATTAAAAAGGCGTCTACTGCCTTGTCTCATTTCATCAGAATTTGAGCTCAGAAAGGCCAGTCTGTGCCTTGTTAGGTGCATGTTAACCATCCTGCCTTGTCTTGTGCTGTCAAGTCATCTCCGACCCGTAGTGACTCTGTGGACTCATCCCTCCCGGAACGCCCCACTTCCATCTGCAATGAATCTGGTAGTGTATCCATGGAGTTTCTTGGTAAAAATATGGAAGTGGTTTACGATTGCCACCTTCTGCGCAGTTAACCCGAGTCTCAGCCCTCGACTCTCTCCCATGCTGCTGCTGCCGAGCACAGGTGAGGTTTGGAGAAGCAGCATGACTTAGTGGATAAAGCACGGGCCTGGGAGTTAGGAGGTCATGAGTTCTAATGCCGCTCCACCACTGGTCTGCTTTGTGACCTTAGGCAAGTCACTTCACTTCTCTGTGCCTGTTACCTCCTCTGTAAAACAGGGATTAAGACTGTGAACCTCACGTGGGATAGGGATTATGTCCAACCCGCTTTACTTGTATCTACCCCAGTAAGTAGTACAATGTGTGGTACATAATAATAATAATAATAATGATGGTATTTGTTAAGCACTTAGTATATTCCAAGCACAAGGGTATCCGTGCCTCAGCTACCTCAACTGTAAACTGGGAAGACTGTGAGCCTCACGTGGGATAGGGATTATGTCCAACCCGATTTACTTGTATCTACCCCAGTAAGTAGTACAATGTGTGGTACATAATAATAATGATGATGATGATGGTATTTGCTAAGCACTTAGTATATTCCAAGCACTGTTCTAAGCACTGGGGTACATATGAGGTAATCAGGTTGTCGCACATGGGGCTCACAGTCTTAATCCCCATTTTACAGAGGAGGTAACAGGCACAGAGAAGTGAAGTGACTTGCCCAAAGACACAGGTGATAAGTGGCGGGCCCGGAATTAGAACCCATGACCTCTGCCTCCCAAGCCTGTGCTGTTTCCACTAAGTCACACTGCTTAAGCGCTAAACAGATACCATAATTACTATTACTATTTTGACTTGTAGCAGATTGCCTTCCTCTCGCTAGCCGCTGCCTAAACTAGGAATGGAATGGGTATGCCTCTGCTTGACTCTCCCTCCCATAGTCGAGACTTGTAGAGTACTGGAAACTCTCCAGGTGAGATCCTCAGAGGGACTGTTAACCATCACGGTTAGTTAATACATTTGGTAAACAACCTACCATTATGTAGCCGGAGGACCAGAGCTTTGTGAGGGTGAGAGAGAGAAAGTAAGAGGAGCGGGTTTGAGATATAGATTAGGTCATATAATCCAGCTCCCAGTCTCCAGGCAGGTGAAAAGCTACTGGAAGTGAGTGTGTATGGGGGGTGGGGGGGGCCTCAGGTCCTAGCAACCCAATCCAGAGTTTAAACCCTTATAGTGCTTGCTGGCAGCCAAGATCTGTGTTTGCTCAAAATCGTTATAATAATGATGGTGTTTGTTAAATGCTTACAATGTGCCAAGCACATAGTTTCTGGGTTTCTCTGTTCCTTTACAGCATTTCTTCTGACTCTGCAGCCAAGATCCCCCATGCTCTTGGCCTCCAGGGCCTGTAGGAAGGCCACTGAGGACCCTGACCACATTTTCCCTCTTTGCTGACTATCTCTGTGGGGAAGGAGAAAGGAAGAAACAGAGGGAATCTCACAGACTAAGACATACAGGCAGGGGTAAAAGCATTGAACACTCAGCCAGACACAAAGACGTGCGGGTGCGCTCTCTCTCTCTCTCTCTCTCTCTCTCTCTCTAAGACATCTTTGCCAAGGAGCAGAGTAGAAATGGTAACCCATTCGGTGTGTTCTGCCTCTACCTATCTGTCTCTTGGGCAGACACCCCATCCTTTCTCCCACCATAAACATGAATGACTCAAACACCCAATATTTTAAAATAGAGGGTTTAGCAATACTACATAGGTATACAGGCTAGCGCTGAATCATAGAGTGGCTCAGTTTCCACCTAAACAAACTATGATCTTTCCTAGAGCTGCTAAAGCCCAATATTAAAATAAACACAGAAATAAAAAGAGAATTTCATTAGGTCATCTGGCAAGAGGATAGCAATGGGTTTTGCAGGGTGGTGTGTGTGTGTTGGCGGGGGGGTTGTTTTTATTTTTTGCTCCTTATTCTTCCTTTTCCTCTCTGGTGGCAATGGGACCCAGTAAAACTGAACAGGCTGCGGTTCTTGCTGCCAATTCTTTTCCAATCATCTGGAACAGGCCTCTCCATTTACATTGCAGTTAGTCTTTTGGTAGCCGGTATGCACCGTTATTTTAGCGAAGGCTCTGGAACTCCCGATGTGTTCCATGCAAATTTGTGCTGCTCCTCTACAGATTTAGAAACATCAAGTGCTTTTCTGTAAAAACAAGTACAAAAATTAGCAGTGTTTGCCCAATAGCTTTCTCGGCACCGGAAATGGGATGGGCTTTGAAAGGCAAAGGCAAGGAAGAAGCTAAATAAATCAAACCAAGCCACCAAAGAGACCCACTTGCTCTCTGGGTTCTAATAATGATGGTATTTGTTAAGTGCTCAGTATGTGCCAAGCACTGTTCTAAGCGCTGGGGGGAGGGTACAAGGTAATCAGGTTGTCCCACATGGGGCTCATAGTCTTAATCCTCATTTTACAGATGAGGTAACTGAGGACCAGAGAAGTGAAGTGACTTGCCCGAAGTCACACAGCTGACAAGTGGTGGAGCCAGGATTAGAACCTATGACCTCGGACTCCCAAGCCCGTGCTCTTTCCACTGAGCCATGCTGCTTCTCTAGGCACCTGCCTGGGTCTGCCTACCCTGAGCTAGAGAAAAAATCAATTCCCTTCCCTCTCCAGCAACCTGGATTAGCTTAACTCCTTGGGGATTGTTTCTTGGTGGTGGTGGTGGTGGTTTTGGGGCACTGCTCAGTTGCTAATGGAGACTGTGAGCCCACTGTTGGGTAGGGACTGTCTCTATATGTTGCCAATTTGTATTTCCCAAGCGCTTAGTACAGTGCTCTGCACATAGTAAGCGCTCAATAAATACGATTGATGATGATGATGATGATGATGATGATGATGAGTGAGGTTAGGTAGGGGGTAAAGCCAAAATGCATCTCTGGAGCCAAAGGAACATTACTAACCTAGTTGTTACTGGCCCCAAGTGCCGGGCCTACCACCTTTACCCCAGGGTGACCCTGACCAACTAACTTGGTGTGGCTCAGTGGAAAGAGCCCGGGCTTTGGAATCAGAGGTCATGGGTTCAAATCCCGGCTCCGCCTCTTGTCAGCTGTGTGACTTTGGGCAAGTCACTTAACTTCTCTGTGCCTCAGTGACCTCATCTGTAAAATAGGGATTAAGACTGTGAGTCCCCCGTGGGACAACCTGATCACCTTGTAACCTCCCCAGTGCTTTAAACAGTGCTTTGCACATAGTAAATGCTTAATAAATGTCATTATTATTATTATTACATCACTTACCAGACCACTGAGGCTGGTGCTGCCCTAAAGATAACCCTGACAGGCAGGGAAGGGCAGACACCCAGGGAAAAAGTCAACGGTTGAAAAGTTTCAGCAGCAAAAATGATGCACTGCATTTCAGTCGAGGAGGGTCAGTCACCGGGTAACCCAGCACTTGATCCTCAAAGATGGTTTGCCACAACCTCCCACTGAGGCTGTGGATTGAAATTAGGTCAATGAGGTGATCAGAAAAGGGAGGCTGGAGAGGCAAGGAGACAGGACTTCAAACAACTAGTAGACTATGCACATAGTGGCTAGAAGTAGAAACCAAAAGCTAAGAAGCTGCATAGGCTAGTGGAAAGAGCACAGGGCTGGCAGTCAGGAAACCCAGGTCTTTTCCCAACTCTGCCATTTGCCTGCTGCATGACCTGGGAAAAATTGCTTATCCTCTCCAGACCTCAGTTTCCTCATTGTAAAATGGGGGTGAGAGAGTGTCGCACTGGAACAGGAACCATGTCCAATCTGTTAGCCTGCTCTATACCCTGGTGCTTAAAGCATAGTCAGTGCTTACTTAAATGCCATTATTATAATTATTATTATTATTTTCACCAACATTATCATTAATATTATTATTTGTGTACAGCATGGAAAAGACTGCCAATCAGCAAGGTTTTGTCATTCATACTCCCACACAATCAATAGGGTCAATTCTGAACATGCTGGCTAGATGATTCTATCTTCATGCCACTATAGGTGCAGAAGGGTGTCAGACCCACGTGCCAAATGAGAATCACTCATTTATAAAATTGACGTTTGGACAGATGTATAAACAGATGCCTACCTCATTAATTTCCCACACTTCAAATTAACACCTTTCCACTAACCTCCCCTACCTGCCACGCACAGAAAATGCATTCCATGTGTCAAATTTTAAAAATTACTGGAGAGATGTTTGTTACAGGGTCTCGAGGTGCCTGCTTTGGTCAGGTTTAGATGGTAGTTATAGGTAGAGGAGTGAGAGAAGGATTTAGGTCCTGGAAGAGAGCGGGGTTGGTGGAAGGCAGAGTGCAGAAAATACAGAAAACTATTCCACAATCAATCAATCATATTTATTGGGTGCTCACTGTGTGTAGAGCGCTGTACTAAATGCTTGGGAGAACATTCATTCATTCAGTTGAATTTATTGAGTGTTTACTCTGTGCAAAGCACTGTACTAAGTGCTTGGGAGAGTACAGTATAACAATAAACAGTCACATTCCTTGCAGAAATTAATATAAATAAGTAGTGCAATGAAACAGGGTTGGTAGACACATTCCCAGCACACAGTGAGCTTACAGTCGCTTAGTACAGTGCTCTACACACAGTAAGCACTCAATAAATACGATTGAATGAATGAACAGTCTAGAGGGGGATACAGAAAGAGGCCTCTTTAGTCCAAACTTGAGTCGTCAGGGATATTCCTAGGCCCTTTGGTACCTCAGGCAGGTTTGTATTTCTCTGTCTCCTCTCTCCCAGCTCTGGGCTCCCTCTTCCCAGCCTCTAGGCTCCACGTCCCCAAAACCTCCTTCCCACTTTTTCCCCAGAAAAATACATCTTCATCTCTTCCTTTCCACTCACCAGTCTGTAAGGAGAAGCCCTTCTGGTCCCCAGCCTCCTGATTTGGCCAGAATGAATAAGTGCTGAGCTTCAGTAGCGAGATAACTTCAGGGAAAGGAAAATAAAGCCTATAAAGCATCAGTAGAACCCAAAGCCCAACAAGTTGTAAACCAGCCCCAGGTCTTTATCTCCCTCACTATTTGACCCTTTCAAATATAGGACACAGTCCCTGTCTCACGTGCGGCTTACAGTCTAAGGGGGAGGGAGAACGGGTTATCTTTTTCCCATTTTGACAAAAGAGAAAACTGAGGCACAGAGAAGTTAAGTGATTTGCCAAGGTCACCCAGCTGGAAAGTGGCAGAACCGGGAATAAAAACTAGGTCTCCTAACTCCCAGGCTCGTGCTCTTTCCACTAGACAACAGTGCTTCTCATTGCCAGAATAAGGAGAGGAGAAAAAGTAGGGAAGAAGAATAAAGTGGGGAAGAAAATCAATCAGTGGTATTTTTGGAGCAGCAGTTAGCAGCAGAGCACCAGGCTAAGCACTTGGGAGAATACTCCAGAAGCAAAGCTTATGTCCTCAGAGTTTAAGGAGTTTACAGTCTATGGGTGAGACTGAGGCACAGATTATTGACCAGTAGTTGAAGTAGGAGGAAGAACTGCACAGATTATTGACCAGTAGTTGAAGTAGGAGGAAGAACTGCAAGGATTTAACAGCTGATTGAATGCGAGGGCTGAAAGAGTGAGAAGTGAGTTGGATGTAAGCCCGATGTGGGCAGGGATTGTCTTTCTTTAATGCTGAATTGTACTTTCCAAGCGCTTAGTACCGTGTTCTGCACACAGTAAGTGCTCAATAATACAATTGAACGAATGAGTGACACCAAGGTTGTGGATTTCTACCTAGTGATGTTGTCATCAGAGCTAGGAAAGTTAGGAGAGGATAGTGAGTGGGTTTAGGAGAAAGGGAGAGTGGTACCTCACATTAAGCCAAACTCAGAGAGGGGACTGCTGGGAGATTGGATCAGGTCTGGCCCAGCCCTGGGGCTGAGAATCAGGGCCATGGAGGGCTACCTGGGCCTGAAGAGTACTCTAGAGGCCAGCCTTTTCTGGGCTGTATTGGGATCCAGATTAAGCATCTGTATGTGCCAACCACTGAATTAAGAATTGGGGTAGGTACAAGATAATCAGGTTGGACACAGTTCCTTTCCCTCGTGAGGCTCACAGTGTATGTGGACCCTGGGTTGAACCTAAAGTAGGGTTCCAAGAGTGCCCATCCCAAGTGGCTCACTTGAGAGAATTCTGGAAGGTCCAGTCTCTGGGTTCTCTGGGGCAGGGGGTAACTCTGGTACTCTGGACTAGAGTGGGAGATTCTGGTCTGCCACAGTCGAGACTCACCATCTGTGGGGACTGAGTGGGATGGATCCAGATGGTTTCTGAGGATGGGAGAGCAGGGCACTGTCAACCTCCCGAGCTAAGGGCAAAGCTGGATAAAAGAGAGAGGCAACAGGAGGCGGGAAGAAAGCGAACACACCAAATGGAGACAGAGAGGCTGCTGGGGCGTTCGGCACTGTCCCATTCCGGGGCACACCGACACCGGTTGTCTGCTCTCTCGTTAGTGAACAACCCCTTTACCTTACTGACCCTTGCTCCGGGAGGCAAACCACCACCGACAAATCAAAAAGGCTGGGAGTTTGAGGAGGCAGCTGGAAGTAAAGCAAGTTTGGCCGCTTTTCAAGGCCACTAATCAGCACGAGCCTCTTCTCCAGGAACTTCCCCAAAGAGAGTGGCCCAGAGTCCAAGCTGTGGAAGTCCAGGGAAAGAAACGGGAGTCTCGGGCTAACATGGCACTGTTTCTTGTAGGTACCGGCAGGTTGAGGGAAGTCGTTAGCTGTGACAACTGACCTACCGAGCCCAGGGAGGGGCCTGGTCTCCTCTTACTGCCCTGCTGTTCAGTCTGCCTCCCCAATACTATCAGCACTGGCAAATGCTCCATGGAGAAGGGGTCCGAGTCAGGGATGGGAGCAGGGGGGCGACCTGCACAACCTGCAGAGGGTTGCGTTGAAGGTGTGGTCAGGGTGGCTAGAGCTGGGGGTGAGAGACTAGCCCCAGGGCTGGACAGTGGTCAAATGTGTGCGGGGATTTACTCTGAGCCCAGAATAGGTCAATTGGAAACGTTTTTCAATGTCCCCAGTTTTCAGAATCAGGGAGAAATGCTAGGGAGGCTCAGAGTCGTAGCCTTCCTGGGGCCTTGGGGCTATAGCCCCTCCCAACCCTGGAGTACTTGAGGTGCTCTAGATAGGCCTTTCCACAGGGAATTCCTTGGCTGTAGGTCCCTGTGCTTCATACTGGTGTGGGGAAGGCCAAGGTCATGCTGTTCTCGGACCCCCAACCTCTCTCTCCTCCCCATAGAGCCCTGCATGAACCGGACTTGACCCAGTGGGCCCACTAGTCCTAATTAGAAGGACCAGACTTGGGGCAACCCAGGGCAGGATCGGGGCAAGGCCTGAACAGCATCCTAGAAAGATGGGGGGACAGAGTTGGGGTGGCATCAAGAGGAGAGGCAGTAGAGATGGGGGAGACAGGGGAGAAAGAGGAAGATGGAGCAGGGAGGCACAATTATTTTCTTCCCCTGCATTGCCACCCTCCATCCCCATAGCCATCCTTCCTATCCACCCACAGGCCTAGCTGAACTGGCTCATCCTGGGCATGGTTGGAATCACATCATTCCGTCTGCAATGGAAACTCCGAGTATCAGCCCAGGGAGGGTCGGGTGAGTCAGAACAATGGTGGCGACGGGAGCGGTGATGGCTTTTGATGCTGACCCTGAATAGGAGGAAGAGAAGGAGGCAGCACAGTCTCTCACTGCTGCCGCATTGCTGCCAATGCCGTCGCAACCATTGGGTTCCCTCCTGTCGTTCCAGCGTGGCAGGACAGAAGCCTGCGGTTTCCTGATGGAGCACGATTTGTCCCTTTTGTCCAGAGGGTGATGCAGAACTGGGCTAATGACCATAATCCTTAGGTGCCCAAAGTCCCTGGGAGTCACCTGGATCAAGCGCAGGGGGAAATCCCTGGCCTAGGGGAGCCCACCATCCGATGGGAAAGACAGGCTGACAGAAACTGATGAAAACGGGTTAAAAAAAGTGTGAGAGTAGGTGGATAATCTCAGTGGATAAGCCTTAAATAATAGTCAATAAATAAATAGATCGGTGCCTCAGGGATAGCATGAGGGACTTACCCTGTGACTAGGGATAAGGGTTCCCTTTTCTAGTGTGCAAACAAAGAGACACTGAGGAAGTTGACGGTGTTGTGTTCTCGTTCACAGAGGGTTGGATTAGCACCTAAATGCAGCCTGGCCTGCTGGATCCTTTCGGAAAGAAGTTTACGGCTCTCCACGCGTCAAACATACGTGTCTGTGTAGCCAGTCAGATCCGTATCAGGGGCACGTATCGGCCTTTCCGAAACCAAGAAAAAATCTTTCCTGTTACTCCCAGGGGGAAAAAATAAAAACTACCCTATTAAGGAAATTCTAATCCAAGCACACGAGCTGTTCCTGTTTTGATTTGGTTTTGGCACTCCCTACGTTCATTTACTTCCAAAATTGTTCTGCACAAAGTTTGGATAGGACGGGGAACAGTGAGGGCATTAGGACCAAGAGAAAGACGCACACTTTGCTCGGTATTGTGTCTGGCAGAAGGCTTCCTGACTAAGTGCTGGAGTTATGTGTGAAAGAAAGTCAGGGACCGACTAGTTTACATCTGTTCATCTGACCTGGCTTGGAGCGACAAAACTGGGAAACGCTGTCAACGGCGCTTTGAAACATGACAAACCACCTCGCTCCAGGCACCGATGGGAAACTTTGGCCGCTTAAGGAAACCTTGTGGAATGAAGGACTGAGCAAAATGGAATCTTTTTTTCTTTAGAGGGAATAAAGGGGCAACAGCTTAAATCCAGACTTGAGCCACCCTCGATGGACTCCGCGAGTGACGTCGCCAAGGCACCTGCCGACGATTTGGGTTGTAGTTT
Source organism: Tachyglossus aculeatus (assembly GCF_015852505.1). Taxonomy (NCBI): domain Eukaryota; kingdom Metazoa; phylum Chordata; class Mammalia; order Monotremata; family Tachyglossidae; genus Tachyglossus; species Tachyglossus aculeatus. The sequence goes on along the minus strand of NC_052067.1, from coordinate 33,411,196 downwards.
GTGTCCTGGAAGGTCTACCGGGTCTGACTGGGAGCGGGTCACCTCCTAGGAGCGGGTACTTCAGAGGGAGCTGACTAGTGAGGTCAGCAGATTAGGAGACAGCCCATTCTCTGCTGGGCTTCGCGAGGCTTGACTGGGGATAAGGAAAGATGAGTTGAGGGAGCTGTAACGTGCTCTGCCGCACCTGAGGGTCGCCAGCAATATGCCATTAAAGAAGAGGTGCCGGTACGGATCTCGCCAGCTGCAGTTCCTCTTACTGTTCCTGATGCTGGGATGCTTCCTGATGATGGCGGTCATGTTGAATCCACCATCCCAGGACCCCCAGAGGGCCAGGATCTCCCGCCCCGAGCATCTTCTCCCTGAAGACAGGTACCAGTTGGACTTTGGGGAGTCCCAAGAATGGGTGCTGGAGACCCAGGAGGAGAGCCAGCAGTACTACCCCCTGGAGGGGCTGGCCCCCTTCCTCTCCTTGCGGGAAGACGAGCTTCTGGTCGCCAACCCCACAGCCCGGAGGAACCAGAGCAGGGGTAGGCGAGGCAGGGGCTACCGGCTGGTGAAGAAGCAAGGCAGGAGGCCGGAGGAGTTCGCGGAGGGCAGGCCGGGGGCTGGATGGCGGGGGATGTTTGTAGCCTTCCCCCGCCCGGATGGACGTGGCCCAGGTGGGGATGAGCTGCTAGGGGAGACTCACGGCTTCAACGAGGCGCTGAGTGAGCGGATCTCTCTGCACAGGGAGCTGCCTGAGGTGCGGCATCCTCTGTAAGTACAGTTCATGTCTCCTTCCCTCCCACTCGCTGTGAAACCTGTCCCCTCCTCATCACCCTCCTCTGGAAGGAGCTCTCGCCCTCCATCCTGTCGCAGGAGGCCTTCTGCTGCCGCCGCCACCATCACTACCCCCAGAAACCTCCCTCCTCTACCCTTCCAGCACCTTGGGGCCTGGGTTCAGAGTGGCTGCTGAAAGGGGGCTTTGGGAAAGAGGAACCAAGAGTGTTTCCCCTCCAAATCCATACCCGAATCAAACCTTTCCATCAGTCTCCGTGGGGTCACTGTGCCCAGAGCGGAGGCAGAACCCAGAGTATGAGAAGCCCACCTTCCTCTTCCCTATCTCTTTTCCTTCTTCCCCTCCCCCTTCCTCTTGTCTTTCCCCTCCTTTCCCTTTCTTTGTTACAAGGAATGGGAACGCTCATTGCTGGAATTCATCACAGTGCTCTCATAATTGCCGCTTTTCCTGCCTTAGGCAGTTGGTCCGAAGAATTATATCGTGATGTTTAGAGACCCCTGGGGGCCCCTGTGGCCCCTGTGGCCCCTGGACTGAGCTTTCCAGACAACGGCCAGTCACCCTCCCAGCCGGAGCTAGGCCGCTACCCCAAACCGCACAGCGGGGAGACCTGGGTGAGGGTGCCGGCTTGGCGGGGGCCAGAGGCTGAACAGGGAATTGGACCCGGCTCTAGGCATCCAACATGCCTTTCTGACTCCAGATCCTTTCCCAGCCCAATAAATCAGCGTTCCCGCTTAGCGGACTTGCGGAGATTATCCAGAACATAAAGAAAACTCTCTAGTTGAGCCACAGCGTGGAGAGCAACTACTGCTGAAAGACCAGCTTGGACAGAGCCAGCTAGGGGCTTGACAGGCATAACAGGTCCCCACCTGTTCGTTCAATCATATTTATTGAGCGCTTACTGTGTGCAGAGCACTGTACTAAGCACTTGGGAAGTACAACCTCCTCCTCCTCCTACTCGGAGGTTGTACTCCTCCGAGTACTGTACTGTACTTGGAGGAGAAGGAGGAGGAGTACTATCAATCAATCAATTGTATTTATTGAGCTCTTAGTAGTAGTAGTACTATTATTATTAGTAGTGGTGGTCATGGGTTCAAGTCCCGGCTCTGCCACTTGTCAGCTGTGTGACTTTGGGCAAGTCACTTACCTTATCTGGCCTCAGTTCCCTCATCTGTAAAATGGGGATTAAGACTGTGAGCCCCACTTGGGACAATCTGATCATCTTGTATGCTCCCCGTTGTTTAGTACAGTGTTTTCCACATAGTAAGCGCTTAACAAATGCCATTATCATCATTATTATTATTACTACTACTACTACTACTACTACTACTACTACTACTACTACGACAAGCAGCAGGGCTCAGTGGAAAGAGTATGGGCTTTGGAATCAGAGGTCATGGGTTCTAATCCCAGCTCTGCTTGTCAGCTGTGTGACTTTGGGCAGGTCACTTAACTTCTCTGCGCCTCAGTTCCCTCATCTGTAAAATGGGGATTAAGACTGTGAGCCCCAATTGGGGCAATCTGATCACCTTGTATCCTCCCCAGCGCTTAGTACAGTGCTTTGCACATAGTAAGTGCTTAACAAATGCCATCATCATCATCAACAAATACCATCATCATTATTATTATTATTACTACTAATAATAATAATTATGGTGTATGTTAGGTGTTTATTATGTATCAAGCATTGTACCAAGTGTCGGGGTAGTTACAATTAATCGTATTTATTGAGCGCTTACTGTGTGCAGAGCACTGTACTAAGCGCTTGGGAAGTACAAGTCGGCAACACATACAGTCCCTACCCAACAGCGGGCTCCCAGTCTAGAAGGGGGAGACAGACAACTAAACAAAACATACTAACAAAATAAAATAAATAGAATAGACATGTACAAGTAAGATAAATAAATAGAGTAACAAATATGTACAAACATATATACATATATACAGGTGCTGTGGGGAAGGGAAGGAGGTAAGATGGGGGGGATGGAGAGGGGGACGAGGGGGAGAGGAAGGAAGGGGCTCAGTCTGGGAAGGCCTCCTGGAGGAGGTGAGCTCTCAGTAGGGCCTTGAAGGGAGGAAGAGATCGAGCTTGGCGGATGGGCAGAGGGAGGGCATTCCAGGCCCGGGGGATGACGTTACGAGCTAATCAGGTTGAACACAGTCCCTGTCATACGCGTGGCTCATAGTCCAAACAGGAGAGCGAACAGGCTATTTCATTCCCATTTTACAGATGAGGAAACTGAGGCACAGAGGAGTTAAGCGACTTGCTCAAAGTCCCAGAGCAGGTCAGTGGGGGAGCCATAATTTGAATCCAGGTCTGGCTGTCGGCCCTTGGCTCATCCTTCCAGGTTAAGCCGCTTTAAACTATCCCGCTGCCAGCCCTGCTTTTCCCAGGTCACCCCAGCCTTGAGTGGCAGCAGGAGGGCCGAGGGGCTGGGGCATTGCCTCAGGTGCGGGGCGTCCTCTGCTGGCACAAGGAGGGATGGGAAGGATACCCAAACAGCCCGGATGATCAGGTGTTAATAATATTGATGGTCAAACGCAGTTTAATGTCTCAGATAATAATAATAATAATGATGGTTTTTCAATCTGTCAGTTCTACCTTTGCAATAGCTCTAAAAATCTGTCCTTTCCTTTTCACGTAAATGGCTGCCACACTGATACAAGCCTGGATCCTACTGCACCTTGACTATTGCTTCAGCCTTCTCTCGGACCTCTCTCTCTCCTCACTTCACTCTGCTGCTCAGATCCTTTTTCTGAAAAAAGTTCGGACCGTGTCTCCCCACTTCAGCACCTCCAGTCGTTTCCCATCTACCTTCGCATCGAACAGAAATTCCTTACCGTTGGCCATAAAGCACTCAATCTCCTCTCTCCATCCAACTTCACCTCACTGATCTTGTACATATGTTTGTACATATTTATTACTCTATTTATTTATTTATTTTATTTGTACATATCTATTCTATTTATTTTATTTTGTTAGTATGTTTGGTTTTGTTCTCTGTCTCCCCCTTTTAGACTGTGAGCCCACTGTTGGGTAGGGACTGTCTCTATATGTTGCCAATTTGTACTTCCCAAGCGCTTAATACAGTGCTCTGCACATAGTAAGCGCTCAATAAATACGATTGATGATGATGATGATGATGATCTACTACACTTTGCTCCTCTGCCAGGCTATTCACTGTACCTCAGTCTCATCTATCCCACCACCAACCCCTGGCCCGTGTCTTCCCCTCTGGCCCGGCACTCCCTTCATATCCATCCGACGGTCCACCACCACCTCCAAGAGACCTTCCCTGACCAAGCCCTCATTTTCCCTATTTGTCCTCCCTTCTGCATTGCCACTGCACTTCGGTCTGTGGCCTGTAAACATTTGATATTCAACCCACCCTCAGCCTCACGGTACTTATTTATATATCCTCGTATTCTGCCACTTCCTGTAACTGTAATTTATTTTAATACCCAACTCCTACTCTAGACTGTCAGCTCCCTATGGGCAGGGATTGTGTCTTCCAACTCTATCATATTGCACTCTCCCAAGTGCTTAGTATAGGTGTCCAAGATGTCTTTAATTCAGTAAGTGGAATAGTGTGGGGGATTGCAAGCTGATTGGCATAATTCCTGAGCAGAAGTCGACTGTAGCTATTTAGCTTTCCTATCCCATATGATCCAGTGTTTTTTTTTTCCCACATTTCAGAATGTTGCTGTCAATGTGTTGCAATGTCTCACAAAGCAGTTTGTCAGATGATACAGCAGTGGTACTGCTGTAATGCGTCTATCTAGAACCTGTAGATAGACTTCAGCCTCCGTTTTATGTCTGTCGTGGTGGGACACTAAAGACTAGATCATTACTCTTCTGTTCTAAAGGAAGGTGAAGGGTCATTAGAGACTCACTCATCCCATTTGGCATATATGGAAGGTTTGAAATAAAAAGCTGTCTGGTTGCAAAGCCTATGTCTGACCTTCAAAGGATGGAAAAATCACCTGAAAAGGTGGATCCAGCACCTTTCTGTGTGATACCCGGTAACAGCAATTCTTATTTTGCTCAGTGCTGTGATGTTCATTCCATGCTTGGTCAGCTTCTAGCATCATCATCATCATCAGCCCAGCATTTATTGAGCATCAGCTGTGTGCAGAACACTGTGCTAGGCACGTGGAACTTACCAACAGAAGTACGAGACACCGTCCCTGCCCTCAAGGAATATGCAGTTTCAACCAGTAAATTCCATTCTCCTTTTGGGGTGACTGTAAATCTCACCACATAACAAACTGTTGTTACAGGACTCTATTATATTGTACTCTCCCAATCTAGGTACTGTGTTCTGCACACAGTAAGTACTCGGTGAATACATTGATTGATTGGTTTTTCTCGGTTTGAGGGGTGTCTGTTGGATTTTGCATCTCAAAGTTAAGTCCAACGTATCTATTGTAGTGCTCTGGCTTGCCTCTCTTTTGGATGAGCTGGTAAATTGGTTGGTTGGGGGAGTCACCTTTTCTAGTCTCCTCTTTGGGGGCAAGGAATGCATTCCTTGGGTAGGGACTGTCTCTATATGTTGCCAACTTGTACTTCCCAAGCGCTTAGTACAGTGCTCTGCACAAAGTAAGCATTCAATAAATATGATTGATTGATTGATTCCTAGGTAGGAACTCCCAGAGAGCTTCTGAACAGTTCTGCTGCCTCTTCAGCCACTGAGCGACTAATGTCTTTGCCCACCTGGTGGGCAAACAGCAGGGCCTAGTGGCTAGAGCCCGGGCCCGGGAGTCAGAAGATCATGGGTTCTAATTCTGGCTCCGCCACTTGTCTGCTGAGTGACCTTGGGCAACTCACTTCACTTTTCTGGGCCTCAGTTCCCTCACCTGTAAAATGGGGATTAAGACTGTGAGCCCTGTGTGAGACAGGGACTGTGTCCAACCCGATGATCTCTCTGCTCCACAAATACCATAATTCATTCATTCAATAGTATTTATTAAGCGCCTACTGTGTGCAGAGCACTGTAATAAGCACTTGGAAAGTACAATTCGGCAGCAGATAGAGATAATCCCTACCCAACAATGGGCTCACTTATTATTCTTCATCATCACCTCCACTATCTATCCTGTCCCTGGCCCCTCTATGTAATTTTTGTGCATGCATTAAGCTATCCCAGTGCTTAGAACAGTGCTTTGCACATAGTAAGTGCTTAATAAATGCCATTATTATTATTTAACATAGTATAACCTAGGCATATATTTCTAAGGCTTGGCATTGATGTCATGCAAGGCACCAAGATAATGTTGAAAAGGCAAGCTGAGCCCACGTAGCTGACATACTTACACCACTTCAATCCAAAGAAAATAAGCCTAATGAATGCCCAGTAGAGTAAAATAAATAGATATTTCAGTGGATGGTGCTTTGGGTGGTGTTTTTGCCAAATTTTTGTTTCCTTACCACGGGTCGGTGATTCGGATTCAGTGTTCCTACTCAAACCGTTTTCTCCTCTCTATCATTCGGAACAGTCAGCCTTCAGGCCATCCCTCTGCATCCTCCTGTTAGCGGTTCCACACTGTTTTCCAGAGCTCATTCATTCCATATCTTTCCACAGATCTCTGCTAAAGTCAGGCCAGAAATAACAATTTTCACACTCCTCCCCTTGTGATCCACAGAGGTCAGAGGGGTAAAATGACAGGACTCAGCTGCGTTGAGAAGCCATGGAGAATCGGTGGGAGGGAAGAAGGGAGGAAGCAACTTGGTGAGGAGGGGAGCCCTGATGGGGCGAGCTGGGAAGATGAGCTGTGCCATCACAGAAGCAGTGTGGCTCAGTGGAAAGAGCATGGGCTTTGGAGTCAGAGGTCATGGGTTCAAATCCCGGCTCTGCCAATTGTCAGCTGGGTGACTTTGGGCAAGTCACTTCTCTGGGCCTCAGTTACCTCATTTGTAAAATGGGGATGAAGACTGTGAGCCCCCCGTGGGACAACCTGATCACCTCGTAACCTCCCCAGCGCTTAGAACAGTGCTTTGCACATAGTAAGCGCTTAATAAACACCATCATCATTATTATCATTATTATTATCAGAGTCGCCCACCCCTGCAGCCCTATGGGGGAGAGATTTAGAGAACTTGCCAAGTGCAATTTGTTCTGTAGCGGCCCCGAGCCAGCCGGATTCTTCCCTTCCTGCTGGAATACTTCTCCTTTCCAGGCACCTCATGTTGCAAGGATAGTATTTTTGCCTCTCCTTATAAATAGTCAGAAAACCGTTTTTCATGTTCATAGATGAGGCTGCCAAGTGTTGCTAAGCCAGTGTGTCTGCATGGGTGGTTGCCGGTCAATATGTAGTGTGGCCTCCGACTAGCTTCTGCCTGCAGGGCTCCTCTCTCCATTCGTGGCTCAGCTTCACCCCTCTGCTTGATATAATAATAATAATAATAATGGCATTTATTAAGTGCTTACGATGTGCAAAGCACTGTACTAAGCGCTGGGGAATTTACAAGGTGATCAGGTTGTCCCACGTGGGGCTCACGGTCTTAATCCCCATTTTACAGAGGAGGTAACTGAGGCCCAGAGAAGTGAAGTGACTTGCCCAAGGTCACACAGGTGACAAGCGGTGGAGCGGGATTCGAACCCCTGACGTCTGACTCGAAAGCCCGGGCTCTTGCCACTGAACCACACTGCTTTGCAGCTTCAGCATGAAACCATCGGCCGCCATTACACCCAAGCTTTGGCGGCTCCACTGCAATAAGTTATAATAATAATAATAATGACATTTATTAAGTGCTTACTATGTGCAAAGCACTGTTCTAAGCGCTGTGGAGGTTACAGGGTGATCAGGTGGTCTCACGGGGGGCTCACAGTCTTCATCTCCATTTTACATATGAGGTAACTGAAGCATAGAGAAGTTAAGTGACTTGCCCAAAGTGACCGAGCTGACAATTGGCGGAGCCGGGATTTGAACCCATGACCTCTGACTCCAAAGCTTGAGCTCGTTCCACTAAGCCATGCTGCTTCTCAGTAGATGTTGGGTTCTTTGTTCCGTATAATATTCACATTATCATAGCTTAACTCCAACTGGAACTTTTTTCCCCTGGGCAGATATGAGACGGATTCACTGATGTTTTCTCTTCTGCAACCCAGTCCAATAGGTGGGGTAGGTCTGATCACCCTTTTCAGTGGGACCGGAGACATCAGACACATATTCAAAACCCCCAGCAAGCTAGTAGTGGATCGAGGCTCGGTTCAGGGTTCTTTCCACCACCTGCCCCTAATCACTTTCCCTGAGAAAGGAGCTCCTGGTTGAAATGGTGTTTTGGCCCCCAGCTTCCCTGGCAGGTGAACGGTGGCAGGCTGCACATGCCACTCAGATTCTGCACAGAGAGGGAGGAAACGAGGGAGAGATCTCCCATCTCCCATCCTCGTGTCTCTCCCCACTTCAATCCATACTTCATGCTGCTGCCCGGTTTGTCTTTGTCCAGAAACGCTCTGGGCATGTTACTCCCCTCCTCAAAAATCTCCAATGGCTACCAATCAATCTGCACATCAGGCAGAAACTCCTCACCCTGGGCTTCAAGGCTATCCATCCCCTCGCCCCCTCCTACCTCACCTCCCTTCTCTCCTTCTCCAGCCCACCCCGCACCCTCCGCTTCTCCGCCGCTAATCTCCTCACCATACCTCGTTCTCGCCTGTCCCGCCATCGACCCCCGGCCCACGTCATGCCCCGGGCCTGGAATGCCCTCCCTCTGCCCATCCGCCAAGCTAGCTCTCTTCCTCCCTTCAAGGCCCTACTGAGAGCTCACCTCCTCCAGGAGGCCTTCCCAGACTGAGCCCCTTCCTTCCTCTCCCCCTCGTCCCCCTCTCCATCCCCCCATCTTACCTCCTTCCCTTCCCCACAGCACCTGTATATATGTATACATGTTTGTACATTTTTATTACTCTATTTTACTTGTACATATCTATTCTATTTATTTTATTTTGTTAGTATGTTTGGTCTTGTTCTCTGTCTCCCCATTTTAGACTGTAAGCCCACTGTTGGGTAGGGACTGTCTGTATATGTTGCCAACTTGTACTTCCCAAGTGCTTAGTACAGTGCTCTGCACACAGTAAGCGCTCAATAAATACAATTGATTGATTGATTGATTGAGAGGACCTGAGGACCCCTCTTCCCCCATACTATACAGGTGATAGATTTTTTTTTCTTGGAAACACGAAGATCTCCCCTTGACCTCCTCAATTTCAGAAGAAGTTTTGATTTCCTATGAGCCCTTACCCTGCTGGATGGCCCATTTCCACGAAAGTTCCCATTCTGCCCTTGTAACTAATTTTGTGGAATAGGGCAGGACCAGTAAAGTTTGGCTGATGCTCAGTGAACAAATGTGAAATAAATCTGATGTTTTCAGGACCCCTAATTTCCAGTTTGACCTATGACTGTATTGAGGAACTTGTAAAAATAAAGTGCATTCACTGAACCTTCAGCCCAGACCCTTTACGAGAATAAAATAATCAATCTTGGGTATCTCTTGAAAGACTCTAATGGGCCATGTTCCAAGGGGAAGTTGAACTTTTTTAATCTTTCACACAACCCCCAACTGGGAGAAGCAGCTTGGCTTAGTGGAAGGAACCCGGGCTTTGGAGTCAGAGGCTATGGGTTCAAATCCCAGCTCCGCCAGTTGTCAGCTGTGTGATGTTGGGCAAGTCACTTAACTTCTCTGGGCCTCAGTTCCCTCATCTGTAAAATGGGGATTAAGACTGTGAGCCCCCCGTGGGACAACCTAATCACCTTGTAACCTCCCCAGCACTTAGAACAGTGCTTTGCACATAGTAAGCACTTAATAAATGCCATCATTGTTATTATTATTTTTAGAGCTGAGTATATTTCTTCCCTGTACACTAATGCCTGGAGGTCATTTTCTGTCCCCTCTCATTGGTGAATTCAGATAAGTGCTGACACAATCCTGGGAAATGAAGTCATCTGTTTTTGCGGAGAACCCAGGGTGAGAGTCCTTCCCAAGCGTGTCCAGATAGGATCCTGGGATGGGTTCCAGGAGATCTGGTCTCTTCCTTGGGCCCTTCAGCTGACTGTAAGCATTGGCAGATTCCCCATTACCTCGACAAGGTCATGGCCAGTATGGCTACTTGAGAGGTAGCAAAATGCATGGCCTCTGCCTCCTCCTGCAGTTGCTCCAGATCATCCATCGCCCTGGGGTCTACTGAACGCCCTCACACTCAGCCTTAAAGCAGCACTCATAAAAATAGAACTCAGTGTATGGAGAGGTGGCTGGGAGGATCCTGGAATGGAGGAAGTAAGTGTTCCTGCCTTGAAAAACCTCTCCAGCAGCCTTGTAAATAACTTTCAAACCACATATAGCCATGAAAATCCTATCCAGTCTAGAAAATTCACATTTTCCCACCTGCATTTATTAGTCACTCACCCCTACTTACTAGTTACTCACCACCAATTAGTAGGCACTTACCATCTCCTCCTCACTTTCCCCTCCTCCTCCTTCTCCTCCTCTTCCTTCTCCCAAGGTCACTGGGCTAAGAGAACACAAGCTTCTGGTTGAAGCAAAGCATCTCAGAATTCCCCTACTGACCCAGATTCCCATGCAAATCAAACCCGAAGGGAATAGGAAAGAGAAACCTGGCAGGTTCAATTTCTTTCAGTCCCATGGCCCAAGTTTTATTCGGGCAGGCCGAAAATAGCACTAGTTCCAAAGGAATTTAGGTAAATCCATGGGGATGAGCTCCAGCATGGGCTTGGGAGTCTGAGGTCATGGGTTCTAATCCCGGCTCCGCCACTTATCAGCTATGTGACTTTGGGCAAGTCACTTCACTTCTCTGTGCCTCAGTAACCTCATCTGTAATATGGGGATTCAGACCGTGAGCCCCTTGTGGGACAACCTGATTTCCTTGTATCTACTCCAGCGCTTAGAACAGTGCTTGGCATATAGTAAGCGCTTAACAAATACCATTATTATTATTATTATAATGGGTTAATAGAAAGAAAGTGAGAGATGTTAGATGGTAATATTCCTAACTTAGGATGAATACTAAGGAGGGTAATATTCACACAGTTCCTCTCCAAGTGTTGTTTCGTGTTGCTCATCAGAGACAGAATATTGCAGTGGATGGTCGGACCATCCATTGGTCTGACACAGTAATGGCATTTCTTATTCAATTCAATTCAATCGTATTTATTGAGCGCTTAACTGTGTGCAGAGCACTGTATTAAGTGCTTGGGAAGTACAAGTTGGCAACATATAGAGACGGACCCTACCCAACAGTGGGCTCACAGTCTAGAAGAGGGAGACAGAGAACAAAACAAAACATATTAACAAAATAAAATAAATAGAATAAATATGTACAAATAAAATAGAGTAATAAATACATACAAACATATATACATATATACAGGTGCTGTGGGGAGGGGAAGGAGGTAAGGCGGGGGGATGGAGAGGGGAAGGAGAGGGAGAGGAAGGAGGGGGTTCAGTCTGGGAAGGCCTCTTGGAGGAGGTGAGCTCTCAGTAAGGCCTTGAAGGGAAAACATATTCTTATGTTTTCCCAACTCCAAGACTAAGGTTCTAACACCTTATCTGCACTTCATCCTTCATTGTCTCACCCCCAGGTGTCTGCAGCAGCGTTACGGGGACAACCTGCCCTCAGCCAGCGTCATCATCTGCTTCCATAACGAGGCCTGGTCCACTCTCCTCAGAACTGTGCACAGCATCCTGGACACCGTCCCCAGGCCTCACCTTAAGGAGATCATCTTAGTTGACGACCTCAGCCAGCAAGGTAGCTACCCACTGCCTTTCAGTTCTCTCTGACTTGATGGGAGGCGGCTAGGAGAGGCCCCCCACAAAGAAACCATGCACAAATGTAGGCAGAGCTACTCAGGGGCCCCAGGGGAGTGTTGGTGGCAATGGGTATGCACCTGTACCTCAAATGCTGGAGAAGCTGGAAGTTTTCTCCTGCTTGTCATCCTCAGTGACTGAATCCACTCGCTGTAGCCTCCTCCCCAGTTCTTCCACCCCAGACCCCTTGTTCACTTCCTTCCTCCTGCCTGGAATAATCATAATAATAGTAATAATGATAATTTGGTATTTGTTAAACACTGACTATGTGCCAAGCACTGTGGTAGATACAAGGTTATCAGTTGGGGCCCTGGGGCTCACACTTTAAGTAGATTCCACAGTCTGGAACTCCCTCCCTCTTCACATCTGACAGACCACTGCTCTCCCCATCTTCAGAGCTCTTCTGGAATCCCATCTCCAGTTGATTTCTCCTCTTTTCAGCTTGAATTTTCCCCACTACCACGTCAGTGTTCCTGAGCCAATTACGCACTCCCACAACTACCGGTAGAATTTTGTACATGTTGATTTATATACCCTGCTACTCACACGTTCATTTATCTGCATATCCACTGTTAGCTTCTTGCTCCTATCTAAAATTGATTTTATTGCCTGCCTCCTCTCCTAGATTGGAAGCTCCTTAAGGGCAGGGACCGGATCTACTAACTCTAGTGTACTCTTCCAGGTGCTTAGTTCAGTATTCTCTACACACCGCATCTCCTCCTACCAATTCCCAGGAAAATCATTCCCAGCCTACAGAGTGCTTCACAGACCCAGAAACCCAAGAACAACAAACACAAAGGGACAACGAAGGGAAGAGTTGGTAGATTCGATTTTTTCTTTAGGCCTTCCGCTACGATTCCTTTTAAGTTCTCTGCAAATAGCCCCGGGCTCGTTTTTCTGGCCAAATTGCAGAAGGAAATGTTAGACGGTCAGTCAGACTGCGCAGACTGTCTTTAAACCTTAGAGTCTGCTCCAGTCCCTGCCTGATGGGATCAGAGCAGGGCTCCTCCTCAGCCATTTCTGAGACCTGTTGCTGCTGTCCCACATAGTCAGCAAGCAGCTTCCTGTAGAGATGGGAGTGTGGCAATGATGCTGTTGAGCAGTCGTGGCCGGCAGGATTTGCAGGAGGGGTGGCCTGACCTCCCCTTTCCCTTTGGGGCTGGCTCGGAGGCTCCGTCAGGGAAGCCCGATTCCAGGAAAAAGTGGAGAGGACTCATTTTATTTCTTAGACTTCGAGCCACATGTGGGACAGGGACTGCATCCAACCTGATTACCTTGAAACTACTGTAGTGCTTAGTACAGTGCTTGGCACATAGTAAGCATTTAAATGCCACAATTGTTATCATTATTGTTATTTTTTTTTCCTGGGGCCCTCAATTCACCCCCAAGTCCCAGAACTTCATTCCCTGGTACCAAATTGTATGCTTTTGGGGGAGGTGGTTTATTTTGAAAGGAAAGAGTTGCCAGTGGATTATCCTTCTCAGACTGCTGTTTCTGACCCAGAAGCCGACAGCAAGATGCTTATTTTCACTCCGAGGTTTTCCTGGTTCAGTGTTTGGGGGCAGATGACGCCTTGGGAAAGCAAAGCTAGAGAGGGTGAGGTATTCAGTTCCATCCCTGACTTACTCTATGAGCTCCTGTTTTTGCCTCCTCCTCCCTCTTCAATCACTTTGTACCTCAGTTTCCCACTATTTGTTCAATGGGGAAAATAATGCTGGCTCGTTTTTCTAGGCCAGTTTGCAGGGTAAACAATGATTGAAACTATTTAGAATTAGAGTCTCCTAGATCTGGGTGGATCATACAAGAGGCGATACTCTCCAGCCCAACTCCCTATTTCCGGGCACGTCCTTGCATGTGCCATCAAAACGAATGTTCGAGGATGCCATCCCTAGAGCTCCTTGGGAAAGAGGTTGTATTGCCTCCATCAGGATCCTATTCCAACATTTTCTCAGGTGTCCTTCCACATGTGTCTCCCTACCATGCCTGGTTGCAGCTGGAGCCCAATGTGGTACCCCGCTGAGTCCCAACGCATCGGTCGCGGTCGTTAACAGCATCCCGTTTGTTCCAGATCACCTCAGGTCTGCACTTAGTGACTATGTTTCCAAGCTGGATGGGGTGAAACTTCTCAGGAGCAATAAGAGACTGGGGGTCATCAGGGGGCGGATGCTCGGAGCCGCTCGGGCGGCGGGGGATGTGCTGGTCTTCATGGACTCCCACTGCGAATGCCACCGGGGCTGGCTAGAGCCTCTGTTGAGCAGAATAGCCAGCAACAGGTAACTGCAGGTGGGAAGGGGAGCATGAGGGAGTTGCGGGTGGTGGGAGGGATGGAGCAAGGTGGATGTTGGGGTCAAGAGGCAACTGGGAGAAGATAATGGCCCCAGTCAGTGGTATTCTCCTTGACTGTGGGCCTTTTGGGGAAGGAAAATTAGTAATTGCCAGAATCTGGGTAAATTTATCAGGGAAACCCATCTTACTTCATTTGTAAGCTGTCTGAGTAACAAACAAGGTATTTGGGCACGCTTATAGTGACTTTAAGATTCACTCATTTTAACGTCCAGTGCAAGGTGGAGTGTTTCCTGAGGTGAGTGATGTTTAGTACTAATTTGAACAAGATATAGTTGAGACAAAGGCCTCCTTCCATCAGGGTGGTTCTGAGCAGGTCAGAATCATTCATTCATTCGTTCAGTCGTATTTATTGAGCGCTTACTGTGTGCAGAGGACTGTACTAAGCACTTGGGAAGTACAAGTTGGCAACATATAGAGACGGTCCGTACCCAACAATGGGGTCACAGTCTAGAAGGGGGAATCCATTTCTTTCCAACCTTGAAGGTTCTCCCGGTCCGTGTTGATGGCATGTAATAATGATAATAATAATTGTGGTATTTGTTCATTCATTCAATCGTATTTATTGAGCGCTTACTATGTGCAGAGCACTGGACTAAACACTTGGGAAGTACAAGTCGGCAACATATAGAGACGGTCCCTACCCAACAGCGGGCTCACATTTGTTAAGTGCTTACAATGTGCCAGGCACTGTCCTAATTGCTGGGGGAGATATGAGCAAATCGGCTGGACACAGTCCCTGTCCCACATGGGGCTCCCAATCTTAATCCTCATTTCACAGGTGAGGTACCTGAGGAACAGAGAGTTTACTTGCCCAAGGTCACACAGCAGACATGTGGCAGAGCTGGAATTAGAACCCAGGCTCTGCCACTTGTGTTCTGTGTGACCTTGGGCCAGTCATTGTCCGCTCAGTTGTCAGCTGCTCAGGCTCAGGGCAGGGAGGGCAAGGCAGGCATAATAAGTACTATTATTGGTACTATTATTATTGTATTGTATTATTATTATTGTACTATTATTGTACTATTGGTACTATTATTGGTACTAATATTGGTACTATTATTGGTAATATTGGTAGTCCCAGGAGATCTCTGAGCACTGGGAGAATCCAGAGCACTGTTGTTGGAAGTGGTTCTCAGCATGCTCCGCATAAAGCCTACATTTTCTGAGGCAACAAATCAGAGAGGGGGATGGGACTTTGAGAGGTTGCCTAGTCCCTACCCTCTGCCTCCATGCAGGCTTCCCTACCTTGGAACTCCTCTCCCACTACTTGCTGAGCCTGACAACCACCTTCTTTTCATCACTGAAATAGAGCCTGGTACAGAAATATAGTTTCTAGCCCATGCAATCACTTAGTAGAGTGCTCTGCCTGCAGTAAGCACTCAATAAATCCCATTGATGTATTTATTGCAGTCTCCATTCCCCAACCCCCAACCTACTCACCGGGAAGATATGCCAAAAATAAAATAAACTGAGCGTCCTTTACCACTGTCTACACCTACATGGATACTCCCTGTAGCCCAGTAGACAATGGCAAATTTAAGAGTCACAGTGTTCATCTTCAGAACATCCCTGGCTGGCAGGAGAACCCTCCTTCCTCCAGCCACTGGGCAGAGGAAGGAGGTGTTTAAAGGCACCAGGGCTGAAGGCCGCTGGGCTCGCACCTCTCCGTCTCTGGCTCTAATCCCTTTCACTCTCATAAAGGAAAAAAAAACCTGCCATAAAAAAGAATGGAGCAAAAATCCTGGTTGGAGAACTGAAATCACATTCTTCCTTCTTTCAAGAATTCCCTTTGAGAACAGTGTGGGAGGGTATGGAAGAGCCACTCAGCTCTTCTCGCCTGTCCCGCTGTCGATCCCCCCGGCCCACATCCTTCCCCTGGCCTGGAATGCGCCCCCTCCACACATCCGCCAAGCTAGCTCTCTTCCTCCCTCCAAAGCTCTACTGAGAGCTCACCTCCTCCAGGAGGCCTTCCCAGACTGAGCCCCCTTTTTCCTCTCCTCCTCCCCATCCTCCCCGCCCTAGCTCCTTCCCCTCCCCACAGCACTTGTATATATTTGTACAGATTTATTACTCTATTTATTTTGCTTGTACATATTTACTATTCTATTTATTTTGTTAAAGATGTGCCTATAGCCTTAATTCTATTTGTTCTGACGATTTTGACACCTGTCTACATGTTTTGTTTTGTTGTCTGTCTCCCGCTTCTTGACCGTGAGCCCATTGTTGGGTCGGGACCGTCTCTATACGTTGCCGCCTTTTACTTCCCAAGCGTTTAGTACAGTGCTCTGCACACAGTAAGCGCTCAATAAATATGATTGAATGAATGAATGAATGTATGGTAGTGCATACAGGCTGATGTTTCTCTCGGTGATTTGCCCTTCATTGCGAACGTGACATCCAACTCGGCCTTTGAGAATTTCCATGCTGGTACCTGGAGGCTAGGCTGTCCACGGTTGAGAAAGATGAGATGCTATTGATGCCTGTCTACTTGTTTTGTTTTGTTGTCTGTTTCCCCCCTTCTAGACTGTGAGCCCGTTGTTGGGTAGGGATGGTCTCCATCTGTTGCCGAATTGTACTTTCCAAGCACTTAGTACAGTGCTCTGCACACAGTAAGTGCTCAATAAATACGATTGAAAGAATGAATGAATGGGGCAGAGGAGGCAGAAAAATCCATGATGGGCCAGAAACTGCAGGTATTTAGTGATTGTTCTAAGGTTACCTGGAGACAAGGACTTGGGGACACTCAAAAAGGAAAATCATAGCAAAAAGACCTCATATTAACAAGAGTGAAATGGAATGGCTACTGCAATCCACACTGGAACGAAATTCTCAAACCCCTCAGTTGGCTCACAGGTCATCCAAACTGGAAAAGGGCCCATTTCTGAAGGCCTTCAGTAAGAAGTTGCTCTACCCACATTCTTGTTTCCTGAAAGTCTCCAAAGAGCCATGCAAATCCTCCTCTCAGTCCTTCAGTCCTGTCCTGCGAACAAGTCAGTGATATCCTTTTTTGACTAATGAGGAAGCTGAGGTCCAGATTGTCAAAACGATAAGTCCAGAGCCACAGAACAAATGAATGTGAGGCCAAGGATCAAAGCAACCAAGTTCTGAAAGCTTGGCTTTGCTATCTAGCTAGCTCCAATATCAATCGATCAATGAATCGTATTCATTGAGCACTTTCTGTGTGCAGAATATTGTACTAAGTGCTTGGAAGAGAACATATAACAGAGTTGGTAGACACATTCCGTTCTCACAATCTCGTTGCATCCCTGATGTTTCCTGGACCCTATTTACAGGTGTGGGTAGAAGAGCAAGCCAGGAGAGGACTGAAGCACACAGTGTCAGGGATACTGAATGAGCTTCTTCATCCAGGAACCTTCTTTTGTTTATCCGGGGAGGTTAGGGCAAGGCTATTTCCCTGAGGAGTCTTTGAACCCTCCCAAAATGCGGTGTTTTTATATTCCTATTTGAAGGCTCCCTAGTCGTATTTACTACCCTGTAGTGATCACTACACAGGTCTGCAGATGAAAGGGAACAGAAGAAGTCATAGCTCATTTTTATTTATGAAGCATAAATATTCAGGATATATGCTTTAATATAGAACTATTACTAGGGAGTGCCAAATGTGATGTCAGTGGCATAAAAGAGCTCCTTGTTATTTCATTATTCCTCATCCTAAACATTCTAGAAATGAAAATCCAGGTTGGGTAATGCTGAAGCAGTGACTTTCCATGAAGAAATAAAGTGCAAAATAAGTATTCTTAGCAATTCTCTTCCGATTTTATTGTGAAAATGACTCCAAGGCATTCAAAATGTCTCTACCTCCTCCTGCTTTCCCAACTCCTCTCCCCACTTTGAACCCAAATTAACAACCCAACTCCCATGAAATGCTTCTAGATTTGTCCATAGGTAGGATGAAGAGGTGCCAGAGAAAGTAGCCTCAGGATCTTAAATGCTCAGTAAATGCTGCTGCCCGTGGGGATGAGCTACATGAAAGTCACATCACAGTGGCAGCGCAGAAGAAAAATGACCAGGAATAAACTATCTAGGATTTTTTTCCAAATCTTTCCACAGGCCCAGCCTTGAGAAATGTGCAGTCACGGTTGTCGAGATCAAGTTTTAAGCCACATGGGTTAATATTTCCCAAACACTCTACTGCTTAGCCTTCCTCTTCCCGGCCTCCTCCCACCTACCTCCGCACACACAGACTTCCTCCACTTCCAGCTCTAGTATGCTCTTGGTTTTGCCTTCTTCCTAATGGTTTGGATTTTCCTTTAATCCGACTTCACTTTCTTCAGGCTCAAATCTTTCTCCACTATTGGTTTCCTTTGGTCTCTGTCCTGCTCTCAGGACCTTGGCTGGGTGAGAATCTGTTGAAGCAAGAATATAATTTAGTGAATTTTAGAGAAGCAGCGTGGCTCAGTGGAAAAGAGCGTAAGCTTTGGAGTCAGAGGTCATGGGTTCAAATCTTGGCTCCGCCAATTGCCAGCTGTGTGACTTTGGGCAAGTCACTTAACTTCTCTGTGCCTCAGTTACCTCATGAGGAAAATGGGGATTAAGACTGTGAGCCCCCCATGGGACAACCTGATCACCTTGTAACCTCCCCAGTGCTTAGAACAGTGCTTTGCACATAGTAAGCACATAATAAATGCCATTATTATTCCTATTATAATCATTATTATTATTATTATAATTTCTGGGCCACCCTGCTGGAGTAACAAAAGAGCCTCTGAGTTTTGAGTGGATGAAAACACCAGTTCTGCTTTGTTATTCTCATCATCTTTGCCTTAAGCATTTACTTCTCTCTGACAACACAGTACAGCACTTATTATGACTTTGAGTAAAGATACATGCTTTTTGAAAGCGTCATTATTCCTAATGATTTTCCAAGGGATGAAAGATCTGTATGGAGTCCCAAGAATGGAGACATTCTGTAGTTCAACGAGCCTCTCTAGCAGAGAAAATAACAGTAAATCACGCCAATTTAAGGAAGAAAAACAAAAAGCAAAATGACCTGCGGTAGACACGATGTGCATCAAACCAAGAATTTCAAATATTCACTAATTAATGTCACCCTGGTCGGTGGTTCAGAACATTGTTACCAGCCATGTTGTGAGGTTCCTTCTGTTTCCCACTCTGGACTCCACAGAATCGAATGAGCGATGCTTGCCAGGGAGAGAGTTTTACTTCAAAGGGCCGTCCGAGGAAGGGGCTGACTTGTTGCCAGTGACTGAAAGAAATAAGTAAGAAAAGGAAATTACAAGCAGCAGGCTCCTGCTTCCAGTTACCTTCGGCTGAAAATGTACACATTATCAAGGAGTCATCGTAGGAGGGCGGGAAGCCAGATGTGTCTCGTCGGAACATTCCGCGGTTGAAGGTGGGAGCGCTGAATGAGAAACTCGGCACCAAGTGGGAGCGGCCCTAGCCAGAGATGCCTGTGGGCCCCGCCTGCCCATTTCTGACTGATGACTTTTCTCGTCCCCTGTCCACGAGGCTGTAAAACTGACCAGGAAGCATTTGCCAAATTTACAGAGATTACTCACGGGACTCCGCGTGACCCATACAGCTCACATCTGTCCCGAAGACCCTCTAAGTTACACGCACACGCGCGCAAACACACACGCCAGCACACATTCATGGGGGCTAAAGGGAGGGAGAATTTGGTCCACAGGAAATAGTCTGCAGGGGCTGCGCACGTGAATTATGTACACATACATGCATGCACATGCACATACATAGTTTGTGTACACACACCTCAGTCCCATCTTCCCCTGATTCCTTCCCCAAGGCCATGGTCGGAATCGGCTGGTCTGTGCGTGGATATGCCCTCCAGGATTTTCCCAGTGCTCTGACCTGTCTACATGTTTTGTTTTGTTGTCTGTCTCCCCTTTCTAGACTGTGAGCCCGTTGCTGGGTAGGAACCATCTCTATATGTTGTCGACTTGTACTTTCCAAGCGCTTAATACAGTGCTCTGCACACGGTAAGCACTCAGTAAATACGATTGAATGAATGAATCGGCCAAGCCCACCAGCACACACTCTCCAGTTGATGTGCTTAGGTCTTTTGGAAACTTAAGGCAAGTTCCTTTTTTTACATGAAGCTGAGTTTAACTTACTTTCACATTGTCTAGAAGAGTGCCACACAGGTATAATACATGCTTTTAGATTAGTAGAAGAATAGTTGGAAAGAACCTCGAAAAATCATCTGGCACAGTTCCCCGCCTCCAGGCAGCCAGATTATAGAACCGCCAGGACAGAAAGACATCTACTGTTTTCTTAAAGTGCTCCAGGAATAGAGAAACCCCAGCCTGCTTTACTGCAACATTTTGTCTGAAGCTCAATTCGATTCAAGGAGCTAAAATAGTCTTCAGGGGCTTGTTCAGAAAGAATCTGTCTAACTTCTTGTTGGCAATAAGTGAGATTTGAGATGCCCCAGTAAGTTTCCCAGTCGGTTCTCTCACCTTCTCAATTATTGTGATTTTGAGGGCAACTTTGAAGACCTGTGATGTTTCCTCAGTAGTTCAAATGTTGAGGAAAACCCCTTGCCACCATGTAGATGCCCAAACATAAACTTCCTTTTTGTGGGTTTCTATGGGACTGCTATCAGAAACAGATCCTTCAGCATTCATTCCTCTTGGTTTTGATTGAAGTAATTATCTACTCAAAAGCCTGGCTGATTCTTTCTGCTTCACAGGGCCTCATCCAGTAAAGTGGGATGAGAAAATCAGTGGAGTGTTGCTTCAAGCTCTGCAGGATTCTCTTCTGGTCTTTGATGAGGTGAAGCTCTCTTCCTCCCTTCAAAGCCCTACTGAGAGCTCACCTCCTCCAGGAGGCCTTCCCAGACTTAGCCCCCTCCTTCCTTTCCCCCTGCTCCCCCTCGCCTTACCTCCTTCCCCTCCCCACAGCACCTGTATATATGTATATATGTTTGTACATATTTATTACTCTATTTTACTTGTACATATTTATTCTATTTATTTTATTTGATTTATATGTTTTGTTTTGTTGTCTGTCTCCCCCTTCTAGACTGTGAGCCCACTGTTGGGTAGGGACCGTCTCTAGATGTTGCCAACTTGTACTTCCCAAGTGCTTAGTACAGTGCTCTGCACACAGTAAGCGCTCAATAAATACGATTGAATGAATGAATGAATGAATGAAAGGTGGAGTCCGTCATGCTTCTTTGGGACTGTGATAATGTGTATGGAATCCAAGTGCAGATATGATAGCCACAGATCCCCAATTGTGAAAAAACTTTGGTTGACCCCGTCTCTGGAGTCTGGGATTATTTCAACTCTGCCTGTCTCATAAAATGGATGGCAGGCAAACAGTAAATCTCACTGTTAGCATCGCTGGCATCTCTCTATTAGGTTCTTGTGCTGCTTCGTGCCAGACCTTTCTGTTTAGGCTCTTACTTTGTTCCTTGGCTAAAGAAATTTTTCTCCCCAGCAACTCTTAGGAGAGCAGTGGAGTGAGATTCTGCTACTGAACAGAAGGCATAACATTCTTAAAACATCTGGGCTTATTTCAACTTTGGCTCTATTGTGAAATTAATCGGGTGATCCCATGTTGAGAGTCACTCTAACATATATGGTCACCAAATGCAAACAGTAAGCAGTATTAGAAATTAATTTAGAACATAAATGCCGAGAGCTCTGATATTCACTCTAGATAATCTCCTTCGAAAGGGCCTATTCGGCCTATTTAAATATGTACAGTAGCCCATCTTAAAGCTATGTGTAGTTGGTTCTGATCTATCAGGTAAATGATTTCGTCTATTTTTTTTTTTTTTATTATGTGATGGGAAACTTTCTTAAGCCTCATATATTCTAATAATGACACACAGGATGACGAAAGGATTTTAGTAGGCAAAGAGAAAACAGGAAACCAAGTTGACTCTAGGGTGAACTCTGACAAGTGATCAACCAGTAATATCATAACTTACTCCTAAATCCATAAGCTCGTTGTAGGCTGGGAATGTGTCTGTTATATTGTTAAGGTGCTTAATATAATAGTAAATGCCCAATAGTACTTGGGACCTGGGTTCTAATCACAACCCCACACTTGTCTGTTTTGTGAATTTGGGTAAGTCACTCAACTTCCCTGTGCCTCCGTTACCTCATCTGTAAAATAGGGATTAAGACTATTAGCCCCATATGGGACATGAACTATGTCCAACTGAATAATTTGTATTTACTCTAGCATTTAGTACAGTGCCTGGCACTTAGCACTTAAAAAGTACCATTTTTTTTAAAAGGAGTTTATAGTCTAGAGAGGGTGGTAACATTAATATAAATAATTAATTTATGGATGTGTGCATAAGTGCTGTGGACCTGAGGGTGGAGTGAGTAAAGATTATACATTCAAGTACAAGGGTGACACAGAAGGGAGTGGGAGAAGTCTTGCCCTGTTTGGCCCCATGCTTGTCAGAGCACTGTCTAATTAATAATTTTACTGGTTCCTTATGTTTGATCCCTCTATATTTAAATGATCTCTGCAAGAATGTATTAAAATACTGTCCTTTTTTTTTTTTCCAGAAATCGAGTTGTCACTCCTGTCCTAGATGTGATTGATTGGAAGACTTTCCAGTATTTTCACTCAGAGGATCTGCAACAAGGGGTGTTTGACTGGAAATTAGATTTCCACTGGGCACTGTTACCAGAGCAAGAAAGGAAGGTACGCCAGTCTCCCATCAGCCCCATCAGGTAATGCTCCATTACCTAAAATGCTTTTCTACCCTCTCTTCTGGGCCACCATGAAAACTAGAGTTCAACTCATCAACTGAAAGGGATGAGTTGCTTTAGTTATTCTAATTTATGGACATAGGCCATGAATAGCCATACCTCATGTCTTGTGTAAATGATAAAATAATGCTTTGTTAACAGCCACCAGGAGTTTACAGGGTTTTTTCCTGGAAATTTGTAAGGCTATTAGGTTTCATTTTAAACAATTTAGATGGTCTAATGATGATACTTATTAAATGCTTACTGTGTGCCAAGCACTGTGCTAAAAACTTGAGTATATACAAAATAACCAGTTTGGGCACACTTCCTAACTCATATGAGACCCCCAGTTTGATGGAAAATAGGTGGAAGAGGAAAAGTGAAAGGGCTAGCTCATCCACAAATTGTTACTCAGCCCCTGACCAATCAATAGCTGACTTCTCTTGGGCTCTTGGAGGGAACCCTAATATACTGCTCCTGGAAGACTAAAAGCATATTTTTCAGACTGAGACTGAAAGAAGAAAGAAGGAAAGGGCCGGGTCTGAGAGCCCGTCCCAGGGACATTTACTGGTTAAGGCCCATTTAGTATGGAATACAGTTATTTGACTGAAGAGCCTTTTCTTTAAACAGTCAGTGCACTCCCATAATATCGTGAAGCTTTAGTGTTCCTCTGTGTTCTCCCCTAAACCCAAAAGCCAGGAGCTGGGTGCCAGATGGACAGTCAGGGCAGTCAGGGAATGGAAGTAGGATCTCCCACCCCAACCATGGGAATGAGCAAATGGTCTAGCAGCAACTCAGTGTAGATTACCAAAGCAAATCCCACCCAGATTGGTATAGGGGCCCAACGGTCAACCCAGCGAACCCCTCCGCTCCTCAGCTACCCAGCCCTTCAAGTCCCTCAGCTCCTCAACCTCTGAAGTTCAAGAGAGCCCACTGATAAACTTTTGAGATTCTGTTTAATTTCACTCTCCAACATCGCCGCTCTTCAACTGCCTCTTTACCATCCCAGAGTGCATGCCCAGTGTAGCAATATTAGATTGGGAGGCCCAGAGTCCTGTAACATCTTCCCTGACAAAAGCCTAGTCCACTTCTACGTACAACCTTGACTGCCACTGGTTATCTTCCTCCACTATTCACCTAACAAGCCTGGAAAATCTGCTTTTCACCTTTGGGAGCCTAACCTCCAGCTGTCTGGACAGCCTAGTGAAGCCTAGTGAAGGTGTCCCCTTATTGCCTGATGCATTCCTTCACTCTGGCTTCAGCTTGAGGTGGCAAAATCCTCAAAGATTGGGAGGCAGAACCTGTTGGCCTCTGAGGACACCTAGCTGAGTGACCAGCTCAGCTTCTAGGTGTTGGAAACTTAGAATCATACTGACTACCCTTTCATTCTGGGAGTGCGTATATGTGGCCCTTTTCAGAGACAGGGGAATAGACTAAATGACCTACCGTGGTCCCGTCCACACTTTGGATTCTGTGAGTCCCTCCGTTCAAAGTCTAAACGGCAGCTCAACTTCCCTAACAGATCGTTCAGTTCTATCCTCCTGCAACTCTCCACTCCTGCCTGGATGTCCTCAGCTGGCCTGCCATCTGGTTTCTGAGGTGATACCCACAATATGACTTCCCCCTGCCCCACCTTCCACGGTCTCAGTGCATCCTAACACCCGCTCCCCTAGTTCTGGGGTGTAAAAAGCTCCCAGTAGAATTAGTTTAGCTCATTGTCAACTGCAGTTTTCCTTTCTCCTTTTGTTAGAAGTCCCGTGGTACCTGGAGGAGTGGTGGCAATGGACAGACATTATTTCCAAAACACTGGCGCGTACGACTCTCTCATGTCCCTGTGGGGAGGCGAAAACCTGGAGCTGTCTATACGGGTAAGGGCCGGAGGTGAATGTCAGGCCTGACTTGGTTGGCAGGGATCATTGCTGTGTTCCCCTAACAATCGGTCAGTCAGTCAACGGCCTATATTGAGCACCTACAGAATGCTGAGCACCAGAGGTGCCCAATTTACATTTTGAGCATGGGGGTGAACTTGGGGCAGAGCTATGGGGGTGCGAGGGGCTTTAAGGGCAAAATGGGGAGAGTAGGAAAGGCAAGGAGATAAACCTGGGGGAGAAAAATGAAAAAAGAGGAAGGAAAAGGAGAGGAGGTGAGGAAGAGCAGGGTGGAGAAGAAGGTAAGAGAGCACTAGACACTGTCTCTTTCGATTAAAGCCTCCATTGTAATCATTTCCTTTGTCTGGGTTTACGGTCCTGAAGTTTTCTACCAGATCAAGGCTCAACTGTCATTTTGTTTGAGACAGGAGACTCAGGTCATTATAATCACTTTCCGCAGAGACTAGTTCAGCCTTCTGGAACATAATTAGGGAAAGGACCCAACCGGTTAAAACTTACCCTGCCTCCTACTACTTTGTTGTGGTGTCAGTGCTCCCTTCACCACCACCTCTGTCACCTCTGCCTCTGCCATGGCTGCTCTGATTAGTACATCACTAAGTGGAGGGACCGGAGAGTGGATACAGCCCATGTGGGATGGGCTATCTTCTTGCCCAGTGCTCATGGGCCTGGGCTGCTATTATCCCTCACTTTGGTGCTTCCCTGCCCAGTAAACAGCCCAAATCAATTGCTGCAGTGCTTGGCATGGCTAGTGCCCCTCAAACCACAGGGGTGATACGTCCCCTCTGTCCGTGGTAAGCTGCCCTCTCCCTCGGGCCACATCCCACAAGGGAGTGGGACTTAGTGGCAGGGGTATGGAGGCAATTAGCCGCTGGTGAAGGGGCTGGATTACCACCATGGACTCCATTTTAGCAGCCCCTTGAGGACAGTGAGAACCCCACAGATCCTCCGTCTGTCACCCACAAGAGGGCAAGGAGTGGACTACACATCAATCATACTATTGAGTCCTTACTGTATGCAGAGCACTGTACTGAGCGCTTGGAAGCGTGCACTATAACATGGTTGGTAGACATGTTGCTTGCCCACACTGAGTTTACAGCGTAGGAGGCTTACGGCTCCTTTCTGGTCAATGGGTCGGGTGAACTACCTGTGGCTCAAAAACTTGATGGGGGAAAGCTAATAGTGTCGACCCTTGGTGCCAAGTGCCAAGTTTATAGAGGACCATCGTCTCTGTTGAGAGAAGATGAGTAGCAAGGCATATGTTCCCTGCCCTCAAGGAGTTTACAGTCTAAAGGGGGAGATATTTCTGAACTCCACTGTGTTTATGCGTGGGCAGCAGGATTGCCTGCAGGCTCTCAGTGAAATGAGGACTTGGCGTGTAATCCAAGAAAATCCTATGATACTGGTGTTGCCTCACGCTGTTACCTTTTGTAAGTGAAATATCAGAAGTGTTTCTACTCCTAAAATCAAGGGGGCCATGGCAACAGGAGGAGAGGAAACTGGAGGTTTACTATTAAAATCCTGAGGTTAAATTCTATTTACCTCTGATTCAGGAGAGCTCATGGCATTGCTCATCGGATGGGAATGGTACTTAAGGAACATGAAACATACTTTAGAGTGATTTCAAGGGTGTCTAATGGAATGTGCACTGGGAAGGGAGAACGGGAGACTTGGGTTCTAATGCTAGCTTTAACAAGGTGATCTTGGGTAAGTCACTTACCTTCTCAGTGCTTCAGTTTCCACATTTTTCAAGAAAGGATAATAACCTCTCCCCATTCCCCTATCTCCAGGGGTTCTTGTGATGATGAATGAAATAATAGTTGTGAAAGGCGATACATAATAATACTTGGATTTTATATAACCCTTTCATTTGCAAAGCAGTTTCATATGTCTGGGTCTCATTTTTGTCCTCATGCTTTCCCTGTGGGGAAGGGAAAGGCAGGTAGTAGCTCTATTTTACAGATGAAGAAACTGAGGCAAAAAGACGTTCAGTGGTTTGCTTAAGGTCACAAAAGGCTGAGTTGGGATTCTCCAATCCAGTTCCTCCAGATGCTACCAGATGCATACTTTCTGCACCACAAAGTATTTTTATGTATAAACCTCCATTAACTCAGCTAAAATCTAAATTAGACATAGACCAGGATTTAGGAAAATCAGGCTGAATTTGACTCCCTCAAAACTGCCATCATTTCTGATCACTTTGACCTGATAGTGAATTCAAGCTCAGTGCTGACTTGCGAATGCAGGAGAATGGAGGTCCAAGTCGCCAAAAGCAGGTAGAACTCATTGCAAAAGAAAACTATTTCCCACTGGCTTTGAAGAGAGTTTCTAAAATCTGCGAGTGAACCAAGATGAGTGACAGGATTTCTCACACTCCAGTTCTCTATCTTCCCTTCTGACTTGGTGACTTTAATTTGTTTTGCTCTACATTGCTTATTACTTATTCATTCAGTCGTATTTATTGAGCGCTTACTGTGTGCAGAACACTGTACTAAGCGCTTGGGAAGTACAAGTCGGCAACATATAGATACAGTCCCTACCAAACAACGGGCTCACTTAGCATTCACTGGAGCTCCCAGTTTACTGATATTTTAAGGAAAAATCAGCCAAGAAACACTTTGCTCTCTTACAGAGTTCACTTTTCTCTTTATTCTAGGTCTGGCTCTGTGGTGGTTCTGTAGAAATTCTTCCCTGCTCTCGTGTGGGACACGTCTACCGAAATCAGGCCTCAACCACCTTACCTATCCAAGAGGCCGTCCTTAGGAACAAGATCCGGATTGCGGAAACCTGGCTTGGTTCCTTTAAAGAAATCTTTTATCAGCACAGTCCTGAGGCTTTCTCACTGCGCAAGGTAAAGGGAAAACCACAGAGAGGCGTGGACAGGGAGGGTTTGTGGCCCAGGAAATCGTTTATTCATTCAATCGTATTTATTGAGCGTGTGGAGCACTGTACTAAGCATTTGGGAGAGTACAATACAACAATAAACAGACACATTCCCTGTCCACAAAGAGCTTACAGTTTGGCGGGGGGTGTGGGGGTGATGATCAGATCAAATTCCATGCTTTAGTTTCCTATTCAAGCTCTTTCTGCTCATCTGACATGCACAAACTCCTCCAAAAGGAGATTCAGGAAGGGGGAAAGAAAACCATCAGAGAAGCACGAAGGCCTGGAAAATAATTGTCCCACCACACTCTAGCTCGATACTACCGCCCCACTTCTGAGCCATCCTAGTGAAATCGGGCAAACAGTTGGGCCTGTGGGCAAAGAGGCCGAAGCTACATGTTTCCCCAGGCCACGTGGGCTCCAGGCACTTCCCTAGACTAGAGGCTGGTGACCCCCTTCTAGCCAACCCGTGCTGCAAGATATTTTACTCACATTGCACCATGGTTTCTCTACACCCCAGAGAGAGGGATCAGTTTAGGGGACTCGCTATAGCATTGGCATTAGAGATGCCTAGGAGTCATGGAGCCCATTTCCCTTTCAAAAAATGACAAGCATATGCCCTCCATGTGCTGATTTAGCTCTTAGGCATCAGTCACACCTCCTGCATTCTTCTGCATTAACATGGCCACACCCTTACGTGTCCAGATCTGCCCCCAGAATATCCTGTTATCATGAGCCGGTTGAGCTGGGCAAATAATCATAACAATAATAATAATTGTGGTATTTGTTAAGTGCTTACTATGGGTCAAGCACTGTACTAAGCACTGGGGTAGATTCACGATAATCAGGCCCTACGTGAGGCTTACGATCTAAGCAAGAGGGAGAACAAGTATTGAATCCCCGTTTTGCAGTTGAGGGAACTGAGGCACAGAGAAGTTAAGTGAATTGCCCAAGATCACACAGCAGACAAGTGGTGGAGCCGGGATTAGAGTCAGGATTAGAACCCAGGTCCCCTGACTCCCAGGACCAAGCTCATTCCACTAGGCCATGCTAAACTAAGTTCAGGTTAATGTTCTAAATGGCTCAAGAAATCTACCAGCTCATGGAATTATTTTTAACCGACTTAACTCACTCTCCCAAGAGGTACCCAGAGAAAAACATCTTTTAAACCATCATTCCTTACTAATTCCCCAGCGTGGATCCTTGGGCAAGGGTGTCTACGAGATAGCCCCATTTTTCATGATGTCTTTACACCCATTCAGGGATTAAAGTGAGCTTCCCAGAGGCAGAGGCTGAAAGCTTTCCTCTGCAGTTTTTGGTCGTGTGTATGAAAAAGAGGAAAACAAAACCCTCGAGGCTTCTCTGAGAGGTTCACTGATGCACTAATCTTCTAGGTTTATCTAAAGACCAATTACACATCTTTTGTGGACAGGAAACCTGTACTAGATACCTTGATTATTTACTGAAGAACACCATGTGATCCCTGCCCTCTAGGAACTTGCAGTCTAGTTGAGGAGGACACAGTAAATGAAAAGACACCAAAACGAGTGAAGATACCTGCAAAATAAAACCACCTTCATCTCCAAATGTCAGAAATAGAAATTTTTCCCAGAGATCTGCAGGTGAGCTAAGGGAAACTGAAGGGATTGGTGTGTGCACAGTCATATGAGACCCTTGGGAGGCAGGTGAGTTTTTATTAGCATTCTGAAGGGGTGAGGAAATCCAATTTGGCAAACAGGAGGAATCACAGGATAAATAAATACGTTCTCTTATGTTTGTTTACACATTTGATATTTGACCGATCTTAAATGATCAAGGGCGGGGATGTCCTCTGTTTATTTAGAGAACATTAAAAGAAATTTGAATGAATTATAATATGGTTGGGGAGCCTTTTGATTTATTTCCAGAAGGCCTAAGACAATCATGGGCAGGACAAACATATTTGTTTTCCTTGGGTTTAAAATGCACTGTTTTTCCATTATTTATAGAAACGCAATCAGTCTCAGTTGTTGTCTGTGAATGTATGTACTGATGATTTACACTAGCCCTTGGATGGTATCGTGGCAATAGGAGAACCCCAGGGCAGCGTCAGTTCTCTGAGGCTGAACTTAAAAGTGTGAGCCCCACCTGGGACAACTTAATTACCTTGTATCTACCACAGCGCTTAGAACAGTGCTTGGCACATAGTAAGTGCTTAACAAATAACATTATTATTATTGTTATTATTACCTACACTGATTTTTGACCGTTGATGTGTGAGAGGGACCAGGGTGAAAGATGAGAGGTGTATCTTTTGGTCAGCCCTTTGGGCGTTCTGTGTGATTCTGAGGAGAACCATTTTGTTTCTCCAAGGTGCTGCAGTTCAAGCTACGGGCTGCAAATCTTTCTTGGAGCATTTGCCAACTCTTTCATTTCATTTGTCCTCTTCTTTCACACCTATGAGCGCATCAATTCCATGCCTGTCAGTAAAGTGTAACAGTTTCCCCTTGGTGGAGGCCTGGACCCCAGAAATTCATTGCCGCTGTAGCATTGCTCAATCCCGAACCATGGCCATGACCGGGAGTTTCGTTTAGTGAATGGGGCCACCTTCTGGGAAAAAGGAAAAATAGAGCAGAGACAGGGTGTTTCAGGGTGACCTGCGTCCTTTTCGCTCGTGGGGAGACAAGCAGGGCCACAACTTACACCATCCTTCCATGCAGCGTTCTCAACACTGAAGCCTCCGGCGTTGTTGCACGAAACACCCCAAAATATCTTCGTTTCCTACCCTTTATCCCAGTTAGGGAAGAGAGGTTGAGTGCTTCACTTGGTCTCTAGTCGCAAAGAGAGAAGCAGCATAGTTTAATGGATAGAGCACAGGCCTGGGAATCAGAAGGACCTGGTTTCAAATCTCAGTTCCACCACTTGTCTGTTTTATAACCTTGAGCAAGTCACTTATATTCTCTGCACCTCTGTTACCTCATTTGTACAGTGGGGATTAATACTGTGAGACCCACGTGGAACAAGGACTGGGTTCAACCTGATTATTGTATCTCTACCCCGGAGTTTAGTACAGTGCCTGGCACATAGTAAGTGCTTAACAAATACCATAAAAAAGAGAGAGTTAAAGGTGGAGCCAGAGTGGTTCTTGTAGGGTGAGAGAATCAGGCCTCATTTCTTCAGGTACCTAGTTCACAGAGAATTGCAGTTCCCATGCTAATTGGTTCCAACCTCCCTTCTTGGGATGGAAAAGCAAACTAAATGTCTCAAACAAAATCCAAATAAGGGTTCATCTTCACTGTTTTGTTCAGTCTGCTACCATTTCACTGCCAAATCAGATGCTGTTCAGTTCTGACACATTTAACTCGAGAATGCTTTTAATGGATCTGTAACCAAACACTGTTTTTAGGTTTAAGTCTAAGCTGATTTATCTGGTAAATGGCAACTGACATCTCCCCAAGGCAATCTCATCCCATCTCTTACGTTGTAAGGGCTCACCTTAGATAGTCTCCTCCATTCCCTTTAGTCTCTTCCATTCCCCATCATGGTACATTCTTCAAGGAAAGTGATGTGGTAAAGTATTTTGTCAGATGCATGAAGTAGGAAACAAAGATGCTTCCGAACGCGAGTCATCCCGATTTCTTTATCGCATTTCGCAGTAAAGGAGCTTGCTTCATGTTCCTGGGAAATACCACCTAGAAAGAAGAAGCAGCGTGGCTCAGTGGAAAGAGCCCGGGCTTTGGAGTCAGAGGTCATGGGTTCAAATCCCAGCTCCGCCCATTGTCAGCTGTGTGACTTTGGGCAAGTCACTTTACTTCTCTGTGCCTCAGTTACCTCATCTGTAAAATGGGGATGAAGACTGTAAGCCCCCCGTGGGACAACCTGTAACCTCCCCAGCACTTAGAACAGTGCTTTGCACATAGTAAGTGCTTAATAAATGCCATTATTATTATTATCATTATTATTATTAGAAAGCCGGGCAGCTTCTTGACAGGAAAAAGATGCTAAATCCAGAAAAGAGATAACGTTGGCAGGATAGCAGGGAGGTCTGTAGGTACCAGCTCCTAAATAACCGGAATGATATTGGCATCATGGCTACAATGGTCTATTACATGTCCTTCAATGGATTTCCAGGGTGCACAGCACATACTCCTAATATGGGCCACTCTCCAGGGCCTTTTAAGAGCAGCTAGAATCAAAATGAAAACATGTTTTGGACAGTTAACTGCTTGATAAGATTAGTTATAATTATAAAAATAATAATGAATTGGCCTTCGGGGGGAGTCAACCCCATGTAAAGAAGAGATTACACCCTTTTGACCTCTGAAGTAATAGACTTTTTATAGTCCAGACTCTGTGCTAAAGTCATTATGCAGGAAAATGCCCTTTTCTTCACTTCAGTAGGGGACTGTACTGGAATAGCTACAAGATCAAGTGGTGCCCATTTGATAGTAAGTTCGTTGAGGGCAGGGATGGGAATTCCTTTGTAATCATGGTTCAACAGAGTATGAATCCAATAAATTCTCACTCCGCTTTGCATGGCCTCACCTTTCTGTTGGGTAGGGCAGCTCCCTCCCTGCATCCCTGCCCTGACTTCCATTGGCTCAGAGATCTCCAAGTCACACCAGTTTCAGACACTGACCTGTACCTATAAGGATGGAAATTCCGTTTGCTTTGAAGTTCCTGTGGATGTGCCGGTGGCTTTCGTGAATACTATGAATCCACGCTGATCCAAGCATTCATCATTTCCAGCCTCGACTGCTGCTTCGACCACCTTGCTGACCTCCCTGCCTCCTGCCTCTCCCCACCCCAGTCCATAATGCACTCTGCTCCCTGGATCATTTTTCTGAAAAAACATCCAATCCATATCTCCCACCTCCTCCAAAACCTCCAATGGTTGCGCATCTACCTCTGCATAAAACGGCAATTTCTTAACAATGGCTTTAAGCGACTCAATCAGCTCTCTCCCTTCTCCCTAACCTCACTGATCTACTATAACCAATCCAATCACTTATCTCCTTGAAAGTCAACCTTCTCTCTGTACCTCAATCTTATCTATCCCACCACCGACTCTTAGACCATGTTCTCCTTTGGGCCTATAATTCCCCCCCATTTCATATCTGTGAGCCCGTTGTTGGATAGGGACCATCTCTATATGTAGCCAACTTGTACTTCCCAAGTGCTGAGTACAGTGCTCCACACACAGTAAGCGCTCAATAAATACGATTGATTGAATGAATGATTATCTGGCAGTCTACCACTCTCCCCTCCTTGAAAACCCTCCTAAAATCACAACTCCTCCGAGTGGCCTCTCCAGACTAAGCCCTTTATTTCCCCTATCCACCCTCCCTGCTGTGTCAACTGTGAACTTGGCTGTGTACCCCTTAAGCAGTGTGGTACTGACCTCAGCCCCATGATATATATGTCAGTATTCTTTTACTCTACTATTTCTCCTATCCCTAATCTATTTTAATGTCTGTCTGCCCCTGTAGACTGTAAGCTCCTTGTGGACAGGGATCACATCTACCAACTCTGCTGTTGTATTGTGCTTTCGCAAGCATCATACTTTCCCAAGCACTTAGTACAGTACTCTGCATACAGTAAGTGTTCAATAATTCATTGACTGCTTGGTAATCCACTTGCTATCTCCTCATTTAGGTGGAGAAACCCGATTGCAGTGAACGTCTTCAGCTGCAGAGGAGACTGGGGTGTAGGACTTTCCACTGGTTTCTAGCCAACATATACCCTGAACTCTACCCATCTGAACACAGACCAGGCTTCTCTGGAAAGGCAAGAGATGATTTTCAGGATGGGTGGAAGAGGAGGAAGGAGGAGGAGGACATTCAAGTATAATTATATGGATTGTAACACATGGATAAGTTGACATGAAAGGCTAAATTAGTATCAGAATTTGATTAAAGATTTCTCAGAAATAGCAATAAAACTCCCAATATCCAGGAGGCAAGGCTGTATCACTCCAGAGGAAATGTAAGTTGGGCATTCTGCACTTTTTTGGAATTGTGATCAGCAGACCTCAGCAGTCTCCAGAAGCCTGACTCTTGGAAACTGTGCTGGTGTCCCTGATGCTTGTCCAGCCTTCAAGGTGGAGTTGTCCACTCCTAACTCCTAGAACCATGTGTGGCCCCAGAATCATAAAAGCAAGACCAGGAACTGCAGATATTATCCAGATGAGAGTACAGTTGGTTTCTCTATAACTTGTATCAAGATAAGTCAGAATTGTTCCAGTCATCTTTCCAAACCTCACTGTGTGATGACCCTCTGCTTAGTGCTTGGTCTTAATTGGAAATCTGAATGATGCCCCGGCACAGACTAGGGAGAACCGTATCTTATGTTCTCCCAAGCCATGCTTAAGTGCTCCACATATAATAAGCACTCAATAAATACCACTGATTGATTGCTTTTTGTTGTTGCTTTTTCTATTTTATGGTATTTGTTAAGCGCTTATTATGTGTCAAACACTGTTCTAAGGGCTGGGGTAGATACACGTTAATTAGATTGGGCCCTGTCCCTGTCCCTCATGGGGCTTGGGAGAACAGGAGAGCCGAGGCACAGAGAAGTTAAGTGACTTGCCCAAGGTCACGCAGCGGCAAGCATTTGCAGAGCCGGCATTCGTTCATTCATTCAATCGTATTTATTGAGCACTTACTGTGTGCAGAGCACTGTACTAAGCGCTTGGAAAGTACAATTTGGCAACATACAGAGACAGTCCCTACCCAACAGCGGGCTCACAGTCTAGAAGAGGGAGGCAGAGAGCAAAACAAAACAAGTAGACGGGTGTCAGTACCATCAAAATAAATAGGATTATAGATGTATAAGACTAGACTGTGAGCCCATTGTTGGGTAGGGACTGTCTCTATATGTTGCCAACTTGTACTTCCCAAGCGCTTAGTACAGTGCTCTGCACACAGTAAGCGCCCAATAAATACGATTGATTGATTGATTGTATACAGTGATCAGGGAAGAAAGCTACCTGGGAAAGCTATCTTTCAAAGCATAGCCTGGAGTTCATTGCAATCTCAATCTCTGTTTCCAGCTCTTCAGCACTAGAGTTGGATTCTGTGTGGACGGCGGATCCAAAGGGAACATTCCAGGCTCTTCCATAATGCTGCTTCCCTGTAGTGACAGTCAGCATCAGGTAGGATGGTCAGTCCTTCTAAAAATGAACTAAATCCAGATCAGTAACTGTGAGTCCAGGTGTCACGGAGCCTGGGTGAATGGTGGGGTCAACTGTCATATTAGGAGAAATCTTTTGCAATGAGGATACAGAAGAGTTAATAATAATAATGGCATTTATTAAGTGCTTACTATGTGCAAAGCACTGTTCTAAGCGCTGGGGAGGTTACAAGGTGATCAGGTTGTCCCACGGGGGGCTCACAGTCTTAATCCCCATTTTGCAGATGAGGTAACTGAGGCACAGAGAAGTGAAGTGACTTGCCTAAAGTCACACAGCTGATAAGTGGTGGAGCTGGGATTTGAACCCATGACCTCTGACTCCAAAGCCCGGGCTCTATCCACTGAGCCACGCTGCTTCTCTAATGAAGGTTAAGGTTAATGAAGGTTAATGAAGGCCAGAGCTGCTCAACTGTCAGTGCCTGTCGGGGTTTGGGGTTGGGGAAAAGCTGGGGTGGTGGGGCAGAGAGAGAGGCACAAGGGATTGGTTATGGATGAAAAATATGAGGACAAGGCTATTTTAGGGTCATGCTAGTATGGAGCAGGGGCAGATGGGGAGGCCTTTGGAAAATGAGCCCAGGCTGTGTTGGATCTGGAGACAGAAGAGCCATGGGAAATTATTCCCAAGAGGGACCCTGTGGCCTAGGGTAAGAACCCTCTGGTGACAAAGAGCCCCTTGCTCGCCAAAGAGGGCCGGACACCTGATGCTGGTACTGGCTTTTCTACTGAGTGTGAGAAATAGAGAGCTCACAGTCACTGCAGTTCTTGGTTCTTGTTCGGTAGCATTGGAGATGTGAAGGCACGGAGGTCTAATGGGGCTGGCAGAGATGGATCAGAAGTAGACCCGTCTCTAGCATTGAGCTACTGAATGACCTAAGGAAAAACATGTAGCTTCGAGTGTCTCAGTTTCCCCATATCTACAATGGGATAATAGTCCCCTGCCCCTCTTGACCTCCAAGGGTTTTGCGGAGAACTAAGATACTTCGGGATGAAAACGCTGAATAAAGTCTAACCACGTGAACTCATTCCATATCACAGCACCTGGAGTACACCAGCAGGAAGGAAATCCGCTCCGGAACCAAGCTGCAGCTTTGCTTTGATGTTAGGGAAGAGCAGCTCATTCTTCAGAATTGTCTGGAAGAAGCACACACCATTCACCAGCAGCTCTGGGATGTCCAGGAGGTAGGTAATGTCAGCCTAGATACCATATGAGCGGGCTGGGGGTACATTATGAAACTTCCAGTTTTCCAAAATATAGGACCTCCCATCTGTGACTGGTTTGCTTTTAGAACGTGGTCAATCTGTTGACCTCTGTCATTTAATTTGCTAGAACAGGTCATTTATGATTTGAGATGGACTCAAGCCTACAAAGTAAATCTAAACCCCACTCACCTAACCTAATTATGCCATTTCTCAATTCTACCAGTTTGTAACTCCACAGAGATTAATTGTACTTGATTCTGCAGTTGAGAATAAAGGGAGTAGTTCACAATTTGAAAGTCCATTCACAGTAGCCACCAGAAAGCAATTAGTCAATTTCTTCCTGCTTTGCTCCAAATTCAGCACCCGGGTGGTCTGAAATAATGAAAATAGTCCTCCTGAGATAGGTAATTCTCCCTCCCCCATGTTAGTGTCAGTCCCCTTGCTTTCATTGTATCACATGCAACTAATCTGCAGAGGAACTGTATGAAGCAAAATTAATTAAGAAAGGTCTGTGCCTCTAAGGACAACGAGCCACTGAAGGCAATGGACAAAGTCACAGACATGAGCTTCCCCATCCATCACTGCCAAACCAGAGAAGTGAGAAACTATAAAGAGCTTTTGTTGTCCCTGCAACCCCCGTTCATTGATCTTTTCCCTTCCAGAAACCAGGAAGCACGAGAAACTCTGAATCTCTTAATTCTTGTTACTTGCTTTACTGTAAGAAAGATGGTACTAACATTAATTTACAAAAAAAACCCTTTCATTACTTGTTCGGACACATTTTAACCAGAGACTACTAGTGACAGCCATTTGTACAGTTGGTTGGAGACCTCTCTTTTCCTCTTTGCTGATAGGATTTTTTAAATTTTTTTTTTGTGGGGGGGAATTCTTTTTTTCTAGAACGGATGGATTGTTCACATCCTTTCTGGGAAATGCATAGAAGCCGGGCAGAGTGAACAAGAGGACTTGTACCTACGGTTATGCGACCAGAAAGCCGATCAGTTGTGGCGGTTTGAACATGTCAATAAGGTGGATGTAAGATGATTGTCCTGAGGGTCCATCTGAAAGCAGGGTCTCGTCTTCAGCCTCAGAGAGTGAAAAATGACAAAACCTTGCATGGGAAAAGAGGCTTTATTTCTGTTCTTTGTGACAGTAACAGAAAGTTCCTAGGATGAAGCATCATTTCAGAAATGCAGCTGGTGTCTTGTTCTTCTGATGTATTCACTGCACTTCTAGCCTAAAGGCCAGTAATGTTCCTCTCAACTGTAAGAGACTAGGGCTCTGAATGTGCACAATAACATTTAGCTCTTCAGCTATGACCCTGCAGCAGTAAGTGGGTCCTTCATGAATGTCAGATTCATAATATATTCTAAGAAAGGGGTCTAAATACCCTCCGCCTTGGTATCCTCAAGAGAAATACATCCAAGTGCCCAGTTTGCTTTGTTCCAATCCGTTTTTGGCCCACTCCCTAATGACTGCCTGCAGGGCCTTCAGGGGAAGGGCAGTGAAAGAGCAAGCACATGCAAAAGGAGAGTTGGACCATGTCCATCAGTGGGAAGACAGCAGTGGGCTGTAGCCCAATCTCCTTAAAATTTAGGTTTGCAAGCCACCAGAAGAGGTGGTTGGGGGTTGGGGGGAGTTGAGAGGGCAAGAAATGCAGTTGGGAGGGTAAGGTCCTGGGGTCCCTGGAGGCAGCCAAGATGCAAGCAGATCAGCCATATTCAGAAGGTAGAAGAGTCAGGCAAGTCTTATCCATATTAGTGATATTTTTTCCTACACAGTGACGTGTCTTCCTGTTGCCCCTCTCTTGACCCATTCCTGTTCCAAATCCTCTCATCTCTTCTCTCTCCTTTCCCCACCTTTCATCCTTTTCCCCATCTCTCACATTTCTTTCTCATTTCTCTTTTGTTTTTCTGTCTCTTCTGCACTTTATTCTCTGTCTCTTTCTCATTTTTGCTCATAGAGAGGATTGAATCTAGCAGTTGAAACTGGGCATGTCCAGTGGTAGAAGCAGGTTTCCTTTCTAAGTGAACTGTTCTATTGGCCTATTTTAGTGTTTATATCATGTAGGGAACTCCCTGGTAGGGCAGTTTGGTTGTGCTGGAAAGAAAGTCCCACAGGATGCGAATGAGCCAGGCTATCCCTCTGGTTTGGCTAAGGCCTCAACATTCTCCTAGGTAAGTACCCTCCCAAGAAGAGTCAAAGGGTGTAGGGTGTTTGGGATGAGTCTGTTCCGAAGGGCTTGGCTGTATGCAAGAAATACCCAGCTAACAACTGATGTCATATTTATCATATTACCTCTTCTGCTACATACTGCCAAGGCTTTCAGTTACAGTTTGGATCCCTGGTACTTTGCCACCCAAGGAAAACAATTTCCTTGTTTCTTGCTTCGGGTTTGTTAGTTTCCAGGCAAATATTCAGCAAAAGTCAAATACTCTGGCAAGCCTGTTAAGCTTAAGGATGGGTAGTAAACAGAGAATTTAAAAGCTCTTAGGGGTTAAGAAAGAAGCTCTATTTTTGAAAATAATTTTATTGTTGGAACTTTGTGTTTGTATCATAAATCACTGGTATAAATTAATATAATAAAATACAATAATAAATTCCATGAAAGAGGTGTGGTTAATAATATTTAATGAAAGGGACAAGGTTGTTTATTCAGTTGAAAAGACAGTGGTGTTTCTTGCTACCCTCTTTTTTAACTACCAGATGTGCCACTTAGCCGACAGAAACGATGGACCTTATCAGCTCAGCCCTGGGCCTTTGTTTTCAGAAAAGTGAAGCTCCAGGAAAAGTCCTGCTGGTAGGCTTGTTAACAGAGGGCTTCCGAATGCTCCCTACTTACTCTGGCTCTCCCTCGATGCGGGGGCTGCCTCGGTCACCTAGCCAAGTCTACGGTGGGCACCTTGGTCATCAAACAAAAGACAAGGACTCATCTCAGAGAGCTCACCTCCTCCAGGAGGCCTTCCCAGACTGAGCCCCTTCCTTCCTCTCCCCCTCGCCCCCCTCTCCGTCCCCCCATCGTACCTCCTTCCCTTCCCCACAGCACCTGTATATATGTATATATGTTTGTACATATTTTTTTACTCTATTTATCTTACTTGTACATATCTATTCTATTTATTTTATTTTGTTAGTATGTTTGGTTTTGTTCTCTGTCTCCCCCTTTTAGACTGTGAGCCCACTGTTGGGTAGGGACTGTCTCTATATGTTGCCAATTTGTACTTCCCAAGCGCTTAGTACAGTGCTCTGCACATAGTAAGCGCTCAATAAATACGATTGATGATGATGATGATGATGATCTCAGAGATCAGGGCTTGGTTACCTAGAGCAAGCTTCTGTGCCCCATGCTTTCGCCCTCTTGGGCAGCGCCCCTGAGATTCATTATCATCCCGCCACTTAAGCTCCCTATGTCGGAACAGAAAAAAGAATTACAGTTTGGAGATGGAGATTCAGCGCCCCGAGGGCTTTTATTCACAGAAAAAGAAGCGGACTTCATTTAGGGCCGTGTCATCCCACGAGAGTCCCAAGTAGGGTTCCTGTTTGGTCTGCAACCCGCAGATGCCCCTGCCCCGGGGCATGCGTCACTCCAAGAGGCATACTCACCCTAGGGCCTACCGGGGTTCTCGAGGATCACACAGGTGCTGCAGTGGAACCTGATGTTGTTCACCGCTGTGTCGTCGAGGATCCCTTGCGGGGACTCCACTTTCAACTGGAAGGCGCCAAGGAAGCCTGTAGGACACCAAGAGATACGGGCCCAATGCCCAAACCTAGGAAGAGGAAGAACCTGTCAGTGGGGGTTTCCCTAAACAATTCCCTGCTCTTTCCCCCCACACGTTTGAATGCCCCGTCTTTGAATCCTCTGCTACAAATGTGGTTCATTTAAAATGTTATTCCCTTGTTGCAAAGGGCAAGAGAGCAGAATAAGAATCGGTGAGTCGATGGACTAGCGGCATGTCGTCGGGGCAGCCGGGTCCAAGCTGGGGGCTTCGGAGACACCCCTACCGGGTCAAACTGTCGCAGGCAGGAGCCTATACCCACACGGAGCTATTGTCACATAGCCAATCTTAGAAATATAGCCCGAGTCATGCTGTCTTAAAAGAGCCATTATGCATGCCAAGATGGCACTTGTCCTGCAGGAGCAGAGTCTCTGGAATTTCAGGGGACCACTCAGCTTGAGAATAACCCTCCTCTTCTTCTGCTTTACAAGCAGCAGGGGCAGAGAGCCAGTGGTAGGCAAAAGTCCTACTCTATTTTGCGTCCTGCTGCTGTAACCCACAGGTTGTCCGAGATCATCTTGGTGAGAGAGAGAATGTGTGTATATATTTGCTTTTGTATGAGATAGACTATAGCAAATGAAAACATCATTTTCTCCGTCTTTTATGCTCTCTTCTATTTCTTACCTGTCTGTATCTATCGCTTCCTCTCTTGCTTTTTCCTACATCAATCAATAATAATAATAATGATGACATTTGTTAAGCGCTTACTATATGCAAAGCACTGTTCAAAGCGCTGGGGGGGATACAAGGTGATCATGTTGTCCCACGGGGGGCTCACAGTCTTAATCCCCATTTTACAGATGAGGTAACTGAGGCACAGAGAAGTTAAGTGACTTGCCCAGTCACATAGCCTGTAAGTGGTGGAGCTGCGATTTGAACCCATGACCTCTGACTCCAAAGCCCATGCTCTTTTCCACTAAGCCACGCTGCTTCTCAATCACGCAAAAGCATTTGTTGTCCTTACTCTGCGCAGTGCACCGTTCTAAGCATTAGGGTAGGTTCAGTAGAATTGTTTACTATTCTATTTATTTTGTTAATGATGTGCCTAAAGCTATAATTCTACTTATTCTGACGATTTTGACACCTGTCTACACATTTTGTTTTGTCATCTGTCTCCCCCTTCTAGACTGCGAGCCCATTCTTGGGTAGGGACCGTCTCTAGATGTTGCCGACTTGTGCTTCCCAAGCACTTAGTACATGCAGTGAGCGCTTCATAAATACGATTGAATGAATGAATGAATGACACTTCCCCTTCAAGATCTTGCATCCTATTGTTCCACTGCTATCCTAACAGAGAACTCCTGCCTTTTAACCCTGTATTTTCAAGAAACGGATGCCTGGAACTTCATTAATTTAATTTCCTTTTGCTTCAATTATAATGTGTCATGTTACTAAATATCTGGCAAATAATTTACTTGCCAAATTTTCAGCCAGGCACTTACCTTTAGACTGTACCCAATAGCATATGATCCTTCCAGGCACATATCCACCCACTGGATGGGGGGTGATCCTTCCATCCGTATCCATTAGAAACCTCAATCCTGTTGTCATAGTTCCTGTTGGCAGATATGCCATTTGCTGCTTCAAACCGTGGATCCCCCAACACGAAG
Organism: Tachyglossus aculeatus; assembly: GCF_015852505.1. Taxonomy (NCBI): domain Eukaryota; kingdom Metazoa; phylum Chordata; class Mammalia; order Monotremata; family Tachyglossidae; genus Tachyglossus; species Tachyglossus aculeatus. The sequence continues at coordinate 33,370,017 of NC_052067.1, read as the reverse complement.
GGGAAATGAGCCACGATGACCAACGAGGGAACGGAAGCCGCCTGCATCTCAAGCCCCGGTCGGAAACGGCAGTCGGTAAGTGGAAGGCAAACCGCACCCCCTAGAACTTATACCTGTTGTTTCATCTCTGGCAGTTGGATACAAATAATTAATGTGGTGAACACCCGGGCTAATACGCTGCCCCGGGATGCTGGAAGAGTCAAGGGTGCCAATTCCAAGGGGAAGATGACCTACCCAACCGACTAGCTCTGGGAGGGGACGATATCGTTTCCCCCACAACAGAGTCAATCCTGGGTGGCAGAAAGTTTGGCTGTGATGGCACACCGCCACTCTCGCTCTGAGCCGCTCCCTGTCTCTCTTATCGGGAGGTCAGAGGGAGGCAGGCCATGCCGAGCGATCGGTCTGAGCTTTTAGTGTGTTCCCGCCACCCGTAGCCTAACACCCAGCTATGGCCTTGGCCCACACCAGCAGTGCCCCAACTAAAGCAGCATCCTCACCCCAAACAGAAGCAGCTGCCGGCCACCACAAGCCCATCCAGTCTCGGGTGGGCCTCTCCTCTTTCCGTCCGATCGCTCTTGCTCTCCTTCTTTTATCTCTCTCACTTTCTCGCCAAATTTCTGCAAGTCCGGGGACTTGTTCTTCATCCAGTGCTTGACACAGAAGTGCCAAACAATTGCCAATGTCATCATTATTAAATTGGTTTTGTACAGAAAATTCTTGCGTGCGCTCCACCCCTGCCTGCCTATTCACTTGTTCCACCCATTTATTCCCTAGGAACATGACTGGAAAGAGTAAGAAAGTTTGAGCGGTGCTGTGCAAGCCACTAGCACCTGGATTATTAGATCCCTGGTCCTCTTTGGTGACTGGACAGAGGCTGATCCATGATGGATGATGGGAGAGTCTACCCTCCAACAGATATTTGAAAATATTTCTTAAGTCAAGGATGCTTTTCACTTTGTCTTCCACGGACGAGGAAATGTCTTTACCACGCTGACTTGAAAAATTCCCTCGTTTAAACTTTTAACAAGAAAACAATTTGTAAAATGCTTTCCATCTGTAATATTAGCATTTTTGCCTCATAAGTGAGACAGCATTGCAGATGGAACACGAGTGAATGAATCCTAATTTCTTTGACCAAGCGGCATTTAAAGATGTGTAATTAGGTTTCAATTGCTTCCGTAAAGCTACAACCCCAAAATCTGTCCAAGTTTGAGACCCTTCTTTTTGCCTTCACTGAATTCTCATCTTTTGCTCCTAAGACGCCACTTATTAAAATTGATCCGAAAGGCAGGAGCCTGTTTTTCCACATGCAAAGAAGTTGCACCCTCAGTATTTTAAAAATTGGGCCTAATTTTTTTTACTTTGAGGCAAGAAATTGTGACTCTGAGTTCTCTGTCCTCTAGATTAGTAATTGGAAAGGGTAGTAGTACTCTGATTAGTGGACAATCACAGATCACAGGCACCCCACCTTTAAATATGTGTGTGAGACATTGGCTTGTGACACCTGTGAATGAATATAGAGATACAGGTAGGAGGGGGCTCTAGGGAATATACATTGTATACATTACAGTGTCTGTAAAAAAAACCCCATACACCAATTTAAAGCTTGGAACAGTTGACAGCCCAGGAGGTGGCCCAAGGGAGTGTCAATGGACCGTTTAGATGGCATCTCAGTGGTAGCGAGGAGTTGGTGACAGATCACAATTACAACTTTAAAGCTTCTAGTTCTTGTTTAATACAGAGAATATGTTTTTTGGTTCTGTGGTTTTCTTAAACAGTTCAGACGACTTCAGTGATTCGGTCAATTGTTTTAGACACACTATCATTCGTATTACTGCTATTTATGGCAGATTAAACGGCTGCCAATGTTGTCCAGCTTCTTTCCGGGTAGGATGGATGGTATCTGGCAATTTCTCCTCTTCCTCCTCTTCCCCTGAAATATTTCACTTTTCGACTTCCCCTAATCCTCCACGGCACAGGTGACCGTTACCTTTGGGGAAGTTGTCAATTCACTGGACTTTCTCTTCCCGGCTATCGCCGATGACTGGAAAACAGCATGAGATGCTAATCCAACCCCCAGACTCAATCCTGTTTTTGAAAATATTTGCCGGGAAAGGGGACTGAGCAGAAAAAGTCAGTCCTGTAGAGTGAATCTCAAATTAGGAGAACTTTGAAGGATCTGTTGCCAACTTGTACTTCCCAAGCGCTTAGAACAGTGCTCTGCACACAGTAAGCGCTCAATAAATACGACTGACTGAATGAATCAGTAACATCCATCCAGATTGCTGAAAAATGCTACTGATTTCGAGGTAGAGGATGCATTGAATTAAGTTTAAAAAAAATGAGACGGTGTATTACATAATGAATTTGAAGAAGCCTCTGCTGATTTGGAGATGTCCTTTGGAAATACTAAAAAGTGCAACACCGTAAAACTGGATAAACATTCAAGCTTGTATACGCGAAAATCCCAATCTGGGCATTTCTGCCAGCTGAGCTGTTTATTGTCCACAGTATTGCAGTGACTTAAAGACTTAAAGTGACTTAAAGTGACTTCCTCACGACACCTCCAGTTACACGGCCACTGTCCGGGAAGTCCTGTTTTATGACATTTCTCATTCATCCAAGGCCCATCCGTGGAAGGTTGGAATAAATTACTGAGGTGGTCTTCAGCATTTAACCAATTCCTTCTCACTGGAAGGTGCTGCAACTACTTCACCACTCATAAACTGATCCTAAAGGAGGCAAACAACACAATTAAGCACCTAAAATTCAGAAATCTTACCAAAGTTTTTAAACACAACATCAAATAAGACCTGCTTTACGCCTTATTACTCCTGTGCTTTCTTATAAATCATTCATGTGACTGCGCAGGTATGAACTCTAATGGCTGCATTATCCTTGAGGCCTAAATGCGTGTTTATTTTACGAAGACAATGAACTTCGTCAAACTTTGTCAAACCATGATCAGGGACATTCAAGGCCCTACTGAGAGCTCACCTCCTCCAGGAGGCCTTCCCAGACTGAGCCCCCTCCTTCCTCTCCCCCTCGTCCCCCTCTCCATTCCCCCCGTCTTACCTCTTTCCCTTCCCCACAGCACCTGTATGTATGTATATATGTTTGTACATATTTATTACTCTATTTATTTTACTTGTACCTATCTATCCTATTTATTTTATTTTGTTAATATGTTTGGTTTTGTTCTCTGTCTCCCCCTTCTAGACTGTGAGCCCACTGTTGGGTAGGGACTGTCTCTATATGTTGCCAACTTGCACTTCCCAAGTGCTTAGTACAGTGCTCTGCACACAGTAAGCACTCAATAAATACGATTGATTGATTGATTGTTCTCTGTCTCCCCCTTCTAGACTGTGAGCCCACTGTGGGGTAGGGACTGTCTCTATGTGTTGCCAACTTGTACTTCCCAAGCGCTTAGTACAGTGCTCTGCACACAGTAAGCGCTCACTAAATACGATTGATTGATTGATTGATCTTAACTATTCAACATTGTTACGCATGTTCTGGATAGACTTCAGTCCGTCCGTTCCCCAACCCCTTCCCTGGTCACTTCAAGCATTTGCGAAACATTTCTAGAATTCAGAGTGGACAAAAAAACTTAAAACCTCCTAGAATTGTCAATTTAGAGTGGGTACAGCCAGGGAGAAGACATGAAAAACGAACTCATCCATTTGTTCAGAATGAAGTTTGCGGGCTGCTACGGACTTCAACTATCCATTGTCTTCCTGTCCTTTTACCCAGGATAGTCAGATGTAGGTTCTAAGACTCTTCTATTTATTTTATTTTGTTAGTATGTTTGGTTTTGTTGTCTGTCTCCCCCTTCTAGACCGTGAGCCCACTGTGGGGTAGGGACTGTCTCTATGTGTTGCCAACTTGGACTTCCCAAGCGCTTAGTACAGCGCTCTGCACCCAGTAAGTGCTCAATAAATACGATTGATTGACTCCAGACCCGTGGGCGGAATTCCAAAATGCTTCAAATATCAAATCAGTGATTTGTGAAGGACCGTGATCACTTGTCACGAAGACGGGGGCAAGGAAGAGGAGCAAACTTTTCCATTTTCTTCCCAGCCTGGCAAGAAGTCAGGGATGTCCATAGTCTCAATGGATGCCGAGTGGGCTGGCTAGATTCCCCGCTGATACAATAGACGATCCTCTCACCCCGATTCTTTTGGGTTTCCCAAAAGGACATTTCCAGAACTTCAATCAATCAATCAATCGTATTTATTGAGCGCTTCCTATGTGCAGAGCACTGTTCTAAGCGCTTGGGAAGTACAAATTGGCAACACATAGAGACAGTCCCTACCCAACAGTGGGCTCACAGTCTAAAAGGGGGAGACAGAGAAAAGAACCAAACATACCAACAAAATAAAATAAATAGGATAGAAATGTACAAGTAAAATAAATAAATAAATAAATAAATAGAGTAACTTCACTGATATCGCTATCACGCATCCCTTTCCACGCCAAGAATCTCAAAACGCTTACCTTGTCGTATATCACTTTTATAAGGAGGGAGCAGCTTGGACAGGTAGCAACGTCTTCTCCGTTTTCTAAGTCTTCCTGCAATAAGATAGCGCAATTAATCAGCGGTATTTATCTATTCATCGCAAAGCACTGTACTAGGCACTTGGGAGGGTATAGTACAACGGAGTTGGTAGAGACATTCCTTGACCGTGGGGCCTGGTGGAGTGGATAGAGCATGCACTTGGGAGTTGGAAGGCTGTGGCTCTTTTATAATAATAATAATAATAATAATAATAATAATAATAATGATGGCATTTGTTAAGCGCTTACTATGTGCAGAGCACCGTTCTAAGCGCTGGGGGGGGTACAAGGTGATCAAATTGTCCCACGTGGGGCTCACAGTCTTAATCCCCATTTTACAGATGAGGTAACGGAGGCTCAGAGAAGTTAAGTGACTTGCCCAAGGTCACACAGCAGACATGTGGCGGAGCCGGGATCTTGACTGTGAGCCCGCTGTTGGGTAGGGGCCGTCTCTATATGTTGCCAACTTGGACTTCCCAAGCGCTTAGTACAGTGCTCTGCACACAGTAAGCGCTCAATAAATACGATTGATTGGTTCTAATGCCGGCTCCGCCACTTGCCTGCTGTGCGGCCTGAGGCGAGTCACCCGCTTCTCTGGGCCTCAGTTCCCTCATCCGTAAAATGGGGATTAAGACTGTGAGCCCCACGGGGGACAGCCTGCTGAACCTGTATCTACCCAGTTGGTACATAGTAAGCGCTTAACAAATACCATTATTATTACCCTAGTAAGCGCTTAAATACCATTATTATTACCCCAGCTCTTAGAACAGTGCTTGGCACATAGTAAGTACTTAACAAGTACCATTATTATCATTATTATTATTCAAGCGCTTAGTACAGTGCTCCTTCTAGACTGTCTCAAGTGCTTAGTACAGTCGGGACTGGGTCGGGACCGTCTCTATATGCTGCCGACTTGTCCTTCCCAAGCGCCTAGTCCAGTGCTCCGCACACAGCAAGCGCTCAATAAATACGACTGAACGAATGAATGAATGCTCTGCACACACGAAGCGCTCACTAAATACAACTGAATGGAATTATTATTATTATTAATCCCCCTTGCCACTAAGTAGACACTGGTTAAGACAATTTTTGATTGATTGATTGATTGAAGTGACTTGCCCCAAGTCACACAGCTGACAATTGGCAGAGCCGGGATTTGAACCCATGACCTCTGACTCCAAAGCCCGGGCTCTTTCCACTGAGCCACAATGCTTATTATTATAAGATTAATAATAATAATAGCATTTGTTCATTCATTCAGTTGTACTTATTGAGCGCTTATTGCCACTGCTTTTGAGGCCCAGGGGAGTGAACAACTTGCCCCAGGTCACACAGCAGGGGTCTCTTCCTCCCTTCAAAGCCCTACTGAGAGCTCACCTCCTCCGGGAGGCCTTCCCAGATTGAGCCCCCCATTTTCCTCTGCTCCTCCTCCCCTCCCCATCGCCCTCCCCCCCTTGCCCTCCCCCCAGCACTTGTATATATTTATACATATTTATTACTCTATTAATGATGTGTCTATAGCTATAATTCTATTTATTCTGATGGCATTGACTGTCTGTCTCCCCCTTCTACAGACCATCAGTGCTCAGTAAGTACAGCCGAATGAATGAACAAATGCCATTATTATTATTATTATTATTATTATTAATCTTCTAAACTGGGAGCCCGCTGTTGGCAGGGATTGTCTCTATCTGTTGCCAAATTGTCCTTTCCAAGCACTCAGTCCAGTGCTCTGCACACAATCAGTGCTCAATAAGTACAGCCGAATGAACAAATGCCATTATTATTATTATTGTTATTATTAATCTTCTAAACTGGGAGCCCGCTGTTGGGAGGGACTGTCTCTATCTGTTGCCAAGTTGTCCTTTCCAAGCGCTTAGTACAGTGCTCTGCACATAATCAGCGCTCAATAAGTACAATTGAATGAACAAATGTCATTATTATGATTATTGTTATTATTAATCTTCTCAACCGGGAGCCCGCTGTTGGTAGGGATTGTCTCTCTCTGTTGCCAAATTGTCCTTTCCAAGCGCTTAGTCCAGTGCTCTGCACACAATCAGCGCTCAGTAAGTACAACCGAATGAATGAACAAATGCCATTATTATTATTATTGTCACTATTAATCTTCTCAACTGGGAGCCCGCTGTTGGTAGGGATTGTCTCTCTCTGTTGCCAAATTGTCCTTTCGAAGCGCTTAGTCCAGTGCTCTGCACACAATCAGCGCTCAATAAGTACAACCGAACGAATGAACAAATGCCATTATTATTATTAATCTTATAATAATAAGCAGCGTGGCTCAGTGGAAAGAGCCCGGGCTTTGGAGTCCGAGGTCATGGGTTCAAATCCCGGCTCCGCCAATTGTCAGCTGTGTGACTTTGGGCAAGTCACTTCAATCAATCAACCAATCAATCAATCGTATTTATTGAGCGCTTACTGGGTGCAGAGCACTGTACTAAGCGCTTGGGAAGTACAAGTTGGCAACATATAGAGACAGTCACTTCTCTGGGCCTCAGTTACCTCATCTGGAAAATGGGGATTAAGACTGGGAGCCCCCCGTGGGACAACCTGATCACCCTGTATCCTTCCCAGCGCTTAGAACAGTGCTTGGCACATAGTAAGGGCTTAATAAATGCCATTATTATTATTATTATAATGATGGTATTTGTTAAGTGCTTACTATGTGCAAAGCCCTGTTCTAATCTTCTAGACTGTGAGCCCGTTGTTGGATAAGGATTGTCTCTTTTACCGAATTGTCCTTTCCAAGCGCTTAGTCCAGTGCTCTGCACACAGTTAGTGCTCAATAAGTACAATTGAATGAATGAACAAATGCCATTATTATTATTATTATTATTAATCTTCTAGACTGTCATATTTATAGCGCGCTCAGAACAGTGCTCTGCGCTTAGTAAGCGCTTAACAAATGCCATCATTGTTGTTAGTATTATTATTATTATAAGCGCTTAGTACAGTGCTCTGCACACACTTATCCATCCATCTATTCATTCATCCACCTATGCATTCATTCAGTCACACTTATTGAGCGCTCAGAACAGTGCTCTGCGCTTAGTAAGCGCTTAACAAATGCCATCATTGTTGTTAGTATTATGATTATAAGCGCTTAGTACAGCGCTCTGCACCCACTTATCCATCCATCTATTCATTCATCCACCTATGCATTCATTCAGTCGCATTTATTGAGCACTCAGAAGTGCTCTGCGCATAATTAGCGCTTAACAAATGCCATCATTGTTGTTAGTATTATGATTATAAGCGCTTAGTACAGCGCTCTGCACACAGCTATCCATCCATCTATTCATTCATCCATCCATCCATCCAGTCATATTTATTGAGCGCTCAGAACAGTGCTCTGCGCTTAGTAAGCGCATAACAAATGCCATCATTGCTGTTAGTATCATTATTATAAGCGCTTAGTACAGCGCTCTGCACACACTTATCCATCCATCTATTCATTCATCCACCTATGCATCCATCCAGTCATATTTATTGAGCACTCAGAACAGTGCTCTGCGCTTAGTAAGCGCTTAACAAATGCCGTCATTGTTGTTAGTATTATGATTATAAGCGCTTAGTACAGTGCTCTGCACACAGCTATCCATCTATTCATTCATCCATCCATTCAGCCAGTCGTATTTATTGAGCGCTCAGAACAGTGCTCTGCGCTTAGTAAGCGCTTAACAAATGCCATCATTGTTGTTAGTATGATTATAAGCGCTTAGTACAGTGCTGTGCACACACTTATCCATCCATCTATTCATTCATCCACCAATGCATCCATCCAGTCATATTTATTGAGCGCTCAGAACACTCCTCTGCGCATAAGCGCTTAACAAATGCCATCATTGTTGTTAGCATTATGATTATAAGCACTTAGTACAGTGCTCTGCACACAGCTATCCATCCATCTATTCATTCATCCATCCATCCATCCAGTCGTATTTATTGAGCGCTCAGAACAGTGCTCTGCGCTTAGTAAGCGCTTAACAAATGCCATCATTGTTGTATTATGATTATAAGCGTTTAGTACAGTGCTCTGCACACAGCTATCCATCCATCCATCTATGCATTCATTCATTCATTCAGTCGTATTTACTGAGTGCTCAGAACAGTGCTCTGAGCTTAGTAAGCGCTTAACAAATGCCATCGTTGTTAGTATTATGGTTATAAGCGCTTAGTACAGCGCTCTGCACACAGCTATCCATCTATTCATTCATTCATCCACCCATGCATTCATTCATTCATTCAGTCGTATTTATTGAGCGCTCAGAACAGTGCTCTGCGCTTAGTAAGCGCTTAACAAATGCCATCATTATTATTAGTATTATTATTATAAGCGCTTAGTACAGCGCTCTGCACACAGCTATCCATCCATCTATTCATTCATTCATCCACCTATGCATTCATTCATTCATTCAGTCGTATTTATTGAGCGCTCAGAACAGTGCTCTGCGCTTAGTAAACGCTTAACATATGCCATCATTGTTATCATTATTATTGTTATAAGCGCTTAGTACAGCGCTCTGCACACAGCTATCCATCCATTCATTCATCCACCCATGCATTCATTCATTCATTCAGTCGTATTTATTGAGCGCTCAGAACAGTGCTCTGCGCTTAGTAAGCGCTTAACAAATGCCATCATTATTATTAGTATTATTATTATAAGCGCTTAGTACAGTGCTCTGCACACAGCTATCCATCCATCTATTCATTCATTCATCCACCTATGCATTCATTCATTCATTCAGTCGTATTTATTGAGCGCTCAGAACAGTGCTCTGCGCTTAGTAAGCGCTTAACAAATGCCATCATTGTGGTTAGTATTATGGTTATAAGCACTTAGTACAGCGCTCTGCACACAGCTAACCATCTATTCATTCATTCATCCACCTATGCATTCATCCATCCATCCAGTCATATTTATTGAGCGCTCAGAACAGTGCTCTGCACTTAGTAAGCGCTTAACAAATGCCACCATTATTATTAGTATTATGATTATAAGCGCTTAGTACGGTGCTCTGCACACAGCTATCCATCTATTCATTCATTCATCCACCTATTCATTCATTCATCCAGCCAGCCAGTCGTATTTATTGAGCGCTCAGAACAGTGCTCTGCGCTTAGTAAGCGCTTAACAAATGCCACCATTGTTATTAGTATTATGATTACAAGCGCTTAGTATGGTGCTCTGCACACAGCTATCCATCAATCTATTCATTCATTCATTCATCCAGTCGTATTTATTGAGCGCTCAGAACAGTGCTCTGCGCTTAGTACGCGCTTAACAAACGCCATCATTGTTGTTAGTATTATGATTATAAGCGCTTAATACAGCGCTCTGCACACAGCTATCCATCTATTCATTCATTAATCCATCTATTCATTCACTCATCTATCCATCCAGTCGTATTTATTGAGCGCTCAGAACAGTGCTCTGCACATAGTAAGCGCTTAACAAATGCCATCATTGTTGTTAGTATTATGATTATAAGCGCTTAGTACAGCGCTCTGCACACAGTTATCCATCCATTCATTCATTCATCCACCTATGCATTCATTCATTCATTCAGTCGTATTTATTGAGCGCTCAGAACAGTGCTCTGCGCATAATAAGCGCTTAACAAATGCCATCATTGTGGTTAGTATTATGATTATAAGCGCTTAGTACAGTGCTCTGCACACACTTATTCATCCATCTATTCATTCATTCATTCATCCAGTCATATTTATTGAGCTCTCAGAACAGTGCTCTGCGCTTAGTAAGCGCTTAACAAATGCCATCATTGTTAGTATTATGATTATAAGCGCTTAGTACAGTGCTCTGCACACAGCTATCCATCTATTCATTCATTCATCCACCTATTCATTCATTCATCCATCCAGCCAGTCATATTTATTGAGCGCTCAGAACAGTGCTCTGCGCTTAATAAGCGCTTAACAAATGCCATCATTGTTGTTAGTATTATGATTATAAGCGCTTAGTACAGTGCTCTGCACACAGCTATCCATCTATTCATTCATTCATCCACCTATTCATTCATCCATCCAGCCAGTCATATTTATTGAGCGCTCAGAACAGAGCTCTGCGCTTAGTAAGCGCTTAACAAATGCCATCATTGTTGTTAGTATTATTATTATAAGCGCTTAGTACAGTGCTCTGCACACAGCTATCCATCTATTCATTCATTCATACACCTATGCATTCATTCATTCATTGTCGTATTTATTGAGCGCTCAGAACAGTGCTCTGCGCTTAGTAAGCGCTTAACAAATGCCATCATTATTATTAGTATTATTATTATAAGCGTTTAGTACAGTGCTCTGCACACAGCTATCCATCCATTCGTTCATTCATCCACCTATGCATTCATTCATTCAGTCGTATTTATTGAGCGCTCAGAACAGTGCTCTGCGCTTAGTAAGCGCTTAACAAATGCCATCATTGTTGTTAGTATTATTATTATAAGCGCTTAGTACAGTGCTCTGCACACAGCTATCCATCCATCCATCTATTCATTCATTCATTCAGTCGTATTTATTGAGCGCTCAGAACAGTGCTCTGCGCTTAGTAAGCGCTTAACAAATGCCATCATTGTTGTTAGTATTATGATTATAAGCGCTTAGTACAGTGCTCTGCACACAGCTATCCATCTATTCATTCATTCATCCACCTATTCATTCATTCATCCATCCAGCCAGTCATATTTATTGAGCGCTCAGAACAGTGCTCTGCGCTTAGTAAGCGCTTAACAAATGCCATCATTATTATTAGTATTATTATTATAAGCGCTTAGTACAGTGCTCTGCACACAGCTATCCATCTATTCATTCATTCATCCACCTATGCATTCATTCATTCAGTCGTATTTATTGAGCGCTCAGAACAGTGCTCTGCGCTTGGTAAGCGCTTAATCAATCAATCAATCAATCAATCGTATTTATTGAGCGCTTACTATGTGCAGAGCACTGTACTAAGCGCTTGGGAAGTATTGTTATCAGTATTATTGTTATAAGCGCTTAGTACAGCGTTGTGCGCACAGGAAGTGCTCAATAAATTCGGTTGAATGAATGAATGATGAGGGGGCGCGCGGCAGGTCCGGCGTGCCCCGCCAGGGGGCGCTCTGGGCCCCGGGCCACGCGACCGCCCCCCCAAGCTCCGTCTCCATGGCGACGCAGCGTCGGCTCCGTCCGCTTCCGGCGGGCGGAACCTTGTTCCGCGCGGAACGCGCGCGCGGCCGGACGGGAAACGCGTGCGCACCGAGTCCGCCCGCCCGCCGGTCCCCCCGCCGGTCCCTACCCTGGTGATGACGAAGTTGTCCCCGCACGGGCAGGGATAGGAGTAGGTCTCCGTCTCCTCGTCGTACTCGAAGTCCTCGATCTCCACCTCGTCGTGGTACACCGCCATGGCCGGAGGGGAGGGGGGGGGCCCGCCCGAACTTCCGCTTCCGGCCGCGCGCCCCGGAAGTGGGCGGGGCCGGGCCGCGTCGCCGTGGAGACGGGTCGTTTCCCGGCGCGGCCGCTGGGCGGCGCTGTCCGCGCCGCCGGCCTGGGGGGAGCGCACGTGCGGACGCCGGGGACCCGGATGTAAGTGACCCCCTGCCCCCCCCACGCGTGACCTCTGACCCCCCCTTGTAGGCTAAGGACTGTCTCTATAATAGTAAGTAATTTGTACATTTTTTTAACTCTATTTATTTATTTATTTATTTTATTTGTACATATCTATTCTATTTATTTTATTTTGTTAGTATGTTTGGTTTTGTGCTCTGTCTCCCCCTTTTAGACTGTAAGCCCACTGTTGGGTAGGGACTGTCTCTAGATGTTGCCAATTTGTACTTCCCAAGCGCTTAGTACAGTGCTCTGCACGTAGTAAGCGCTCAATAAATACGGTTGATGATGATGATAATAATAATAATAATAATAATAATGGCATTTGTTAAGCGGTTACGATGTGCCAAGCACTGTTCTAAGCGCTGAGGAGGTTACAGGGTCATCAGGTTGTCCCCCATGGGGCTCCCAGTCTTCATCCCCATTTTACAGATGAGGTCACTGAGGCCCACAGAAGGATAATAATGATATTTGTTAAGCGCTTACTATGTGCCAAGCACTGTTCTAGGCGCTGGGGAGGTTACAGGGTGAGCAGGTTGTCCCACGTGCGGATCCCAGTCTTCATCCCCATTTTACAGACGAGGGAACTGAGGCCCACAGAATAATAATAATATTTATTAAGCGCTTACTATGTGCCAAACACTGTTCTAAGCGCTGGGGAGGTTACAAGGTGATCAGGTTGTCCCACGTGCGGCTCCCAGTCTTCATCCCCATTTTACAGATGAGGGGACTGAGGCCCTGAGAATAATCATAATAATAATAATAATGATATTTATTAAGCGCTTACTATGTGCCAAGCGCTGTTCTAAGCGCTGGGGAGGTTACAGGGTGAGCAGGTTGTCCCCGGTGGGGCTCCCAGTCTTCATCCCCATTTTACAGAGGAGGTCACTGAGGCCCACAGAAGAATAATAATGATATTTGTTAAGCGCTTACGATGTGCCAAGCGCCGTTCTAAGCACTGGGGAGGTTACAGGGTGAGCAGGTTGTCCCCGGTGGGGCTCCCAGTCTTCATCCCCATTTTACAGATGAGGTCACTGAGGCCCACAGAATAATAATAATGACATTTGTTAAGCACTTATGATGTGCCAAGCCCTGTTGTAAGCGCTGGGGAGGTTACAGGGTGAGCAGGTTGTCCCATGTGGGGCTCCCAGTCTTCATCCCCATTTTACAGAGGAGGTCATTGAGGCCCACAGAATAATAATAATGGCATTTGTTAAGCGGTTACGATGTGCCAAGCACTGTTCTAAGCGCTGGGGAGGTTACAGGGTGAGCAGGTTGTCCCACGTGGGGCTCCCAGTCTTCATCCCCATTTTACAGAGGAGTGAACTGAGGCCCACAGAAGAATAATAATATTTGTTAAGCGCTTATGATGTGCCAAGCGCTGTTCTAAGCACTGGGGAGGTTACAGGGTGAGCAGGTTGTCCCCTGTGGGGCTTCCAGTCTTCACCCCCATTTTACAGAGGAGGGAACTGAGGCCCACAGAAGAATAATAATGATATTTGTTAAGCGCTTACTATGTGCCAAGCACTGTTCTAAGCGCTGGGGAGGTTACAGAGTGAGCAGGTTGTCCCACGTGCGGCTCCCACTCTTCATCCCCATTTTACAGAGGAGGGAACTGAGGCACAGAGAATAATAATAATAATGACATTTGTTAAGCGTTTACTATGTGCCAAGCGCTGTTCCAATCGCTGGGGAGGTTATAGGGTGACCAGGTTGTCCCGCGTGCGGATCCCGGTCTTCATCCCCATTTTACAGATGAGGGAACTGAAGCCCAGAGAATAATAATAATAATGACATTTGTTAAGCGCTTACTATGTGCCAAGCACTGTTCTAAACGCTGGGGATGTTACAGGGTGAGCAGGTTGTCCCCCGTGGGGCTCCCAGTCTTCATCCCCATTTTACGGATGAGGTCACTGAGGCCCACAGAATAATAATAATGACATTTGTTAAGCGCTTATGATGTGCCAAGCACTGTTGTAAGCGCTGGGGAGGTTACAGGGTGAGCAGTTTGTCCCACGTGGGGCTCCCAGTCTTCATCCCCATTTTACAGAGGAGGTCACTGAGGCCCACAGAAGAATAATAATGGCATTTGTTAAGTGCTTACGATGTGCCAAGCACTGTTCTAAGCGCTGGGGAGGTTACAGGGTGAGCAGGTTGTCCCACGGGGGCCTCCCAGTCTTCATCCCCATTTTACAGATGAGGGAACTGAAGCACAGAGAATAATAATAGTAATAATGACATTTGTTAAGCGTTTACTATGTGCCAAGCGCTGTTCCAAGTGCTGGGGAGGTTACAGGGTGACCAGGTTGTCCCACGTGCGGATCCCAGTCTTCATCCCCATTTCCACTGGGGAGGTTACAGGGTGAGCAGGTTGTCCCCCGTGGGGCTCCCAGTCTTCATCCCCATTTTACAGATGGGGTCACTGAGGCACAGAGAATAATAATAATAATAATAATGATGACATTTGTTAATCGTTTACTATGTGCCAAGTACTGTTCTAAGCGCTGAGGGGGATACAAGGTGATCAGGTTGTCCCACATGGGGCTCCCAGTCTTCATCCCCATTTTACAGATGAGGGAACTGAGGCCCACAAAATAATAACAATAATAATGACATTTATTAAGCGCTTACTATGTGCCAAGCACTGTCCTAAGCGCTGGGGAGGTTACAGGGTGACCAGGTTGTCCCACATGGGGCTCTCAGTCTTCATCCCCATTTTACAGGGGAGGGAACTGAGGCCCAGACAATAATTATAATAACAGTGGTATTTGTTAAACACTTACTATGTGCCAAGCACTGTTCTAAGCGCTGGGGGAGATACAAGGTGAGCAGGTTGTCCCACGTGGGGCTCCCAGTCTTCACTCCCATTTTACAGAGGAGGGAACTGAGGCCCAGAGAATAATAATAATAATAATTTTGTTTTGTTAATATGTTTTGTTTTGTTCTCCGTCTCCCCCTTCTAGATTGTGAGCCCACTGTTGGTCAGGGACCGTCTCTATATGTTGCCAATTTGTCCTTCCCAAGCGCTTAGTACAGTGCTCTGCACACAGTAAGCGCTCAAATGTGTTTGAATGAATGAATGCTGTGCACATAGTAAGCGCTTAACAAATGCCATCATCATTATTATTAATCAATCAATCGATCGTATTTATTGAGCGCTTACTGTGTGCAGAGCACTGGACTAAGCGCTTGGGAAGTCCAAGTTGGCAACATCTAGAGACGGTCCCTACCCACCAGTGGGCTCACAGGAGGGAAGCAGAAGGACGCGGGTTCTAGTCCCGCCTGTGTGACCTTGCTCAAGTCATTTGACTTCATCGGGGCCTGAGTTCCTTCGTCGGCGCAATGAGGATCAAGACTGTGAGTGTCCTCTGGTGATGATGATGGCATTTGCTGAGCGCTTACTATGTGCAGAGCACTGTTCTAAGCGCTGGGGGGGGATAAAGGTGATCAGGTTGTCCCACGTGGGGCTCACATTCTTCATCCCCATTTGACAGATGAGGTAACTGAGGCTCAGAGAAGTGAAGTGACTGGCCCAAGGCGGAGCCGGGATTCGAACCCATGACCTCTGACTCCAACGCCCGGGCTCTTTCCACCGAGCCACGCTGCTTCTCACCTCCTCAGTGGGTCTCCTTCTCTCTTGTCCTGCTGCCAGCCCCCGGCCCACGTCCTTCCCCTGGCCTGGAATATGCCCTCCCTCCCGTGGTATTTATTGAGTGCCAACTGTGTGCAGAGCACTGTGCTAAGGGCTTGGGAGAGTACAACTGAACAATAGAACGGACACATTCCCTGACCACAAGGAGCTTACGGTTCTGAACCCAGTAACCATTCAATACCATAGGGTAGCAGCCTGGCCTAGTGGTGGACTTTCCAAGCGCTTAGTACAGTGCTCTGCACGCAGCGCTCAATAAATGCAATTGAATGAATGAATGAATCTCCCAAACTAGCTCTCTTCCTCCCTTCAAAGCCTTACTGAGCGCTCACCTCCTCCAGGAGGCCTTCCCAGACTGAGCCCCCCCTTTCCCTCTCCTCCTCCCCTCCCCACAGCACTTGTGTATGTTTTTGTGTATTTGTTGAGAAGCAGCGTAGCTCAGTGGAAAGAGCCCGGGCTTTGGAGTCAGAGGTCGTGGGTTCGAATTCCAGCTCGACCAGTTGTCAGCTGTGTGACTTTGGGCAAGTCACTTCACTTCTCTGGGCCTCAGTTCCCTCATCTGTAAAATGGGGATGAAGACTGCGAGCCTCCCGTGGGACAACCTGATCACTTTGTAACCTCCCCAGCGCTTAGAACAGTGCTTTGCACATAGTAAGCGCTTAATAAATGCCATTATTATTATTATTAGAGACAGTCCCTACCCAATAGCGGGCTCACAGTCTAGAAGGGGGAGGCAGACAACAAAACAACACATATTAACAAAATAAAATAAATAGAATAGTAAATATGTACAAGTAAAATAGAGTAATAAATCTGTACAAACATATATCCAGGTGCTGTGGGGAAGGGAAGGAGGTAGGGCAGGGGGATGGGGAGGAGAAGAGGGAAAAGGGGGCTCAGTGTGGGAAGGCCTCCTGGAGGAGGTGAGCTCTCAGTAGGGATTTGAAGGGAGGAAGAGAGCTAGCTTGGCGGATGTGCGGAGGGAGGGCTTCCCAGGCCAGGGGGACGACGTGGGCCGGGGGTCGACGGCGGGACAGGCGAGAACGAGGCACGGTGAGGAGATTAGCGGCCGAGGAGCGGAGGGTGCGGGCTGTATCAATTAAACAATTTCTTGGAGCGGAACACTTCTGAGCACTCGGGCTGGCCTTCTGCACTTTCAGAATCAACCCTCTGACTCCATCCCTTCTCACTTAATAAGGTGCTTGTACTGACTCATTTTCTTTCCGTGACCATCGTCATCAAATGCTCACTCTCCGACATTTACATCCCCTCTGCCCTCAAACGTACTCACGGCACATCTAATATTGTAAATAAACCCCTCACGGCACATCTAATATCGTAAATAAACCCCTCACGGGGCATCATCTAATATCATAAGTAAACCCCTCTCGAGCCCATCGCATCCTTCTACTCCGTCCCCATCTCCTTGCCGCTGTTCCTGGCCAAAGTCGTCAGATGGGTTTTATGTACCCGCTGGCTTCAGTTCATCACCCCCTCCTCGCCTCCCTCCTTGACCCTCCACAACCCAGTCTCTCTTCTCTTTTCTGAAACTGCTTCCAGTTGGCCGTAAGGCACACAGTCCCCTTGCCCCCTCCTACTTTACCTCACTGCTTTCCTATTAAAAGCCAGCCCACACACTTTGCTCCTCTAATTCCAACCATTCATTCAGTCGTATTTATTGAGCGCTTACGGTGTGCAGAGCACTGTACTAAGCGCTCGGGAAGTCCAAGTTGGCAACATATAGAGACGGTCCCTACCCAACAACGGGCTCACGGTCTAGAAGGGGGAGACGGACAACAAAACAACGAACCCACTGTACCCCCCGGGTTTGGCTCCTCTGATGCCAACCAACCCACTGTACCTCCATCTTGTCTATAATAATAGTGTTGGTATTTGTTAAGCACTTACTATGCGCAAAGCACTGTTCTAAGCGCTGGGGAGATTACAAGGTCCCACATCACAGTCTTAATTGTTGTCTTCAGTCTTAATTATGTGTTGCCAATTTGTATTTCCCAAGCGCTTAGTACAGTGCTCTGCACATAGTAAGCGCTCAATAAATACGATTGATGATGATGATGAATCCCCGTTTTACAGTTGAGGTAACTGAGGCCCAGAGGAGTGAAGTGACTTGCCCAAAGTCACACAACTGACAGTTGGCAGAGCCGGGATTTGAACCCGTGACCTCTGACTCCAAAGCCCGGGCTCTTTCCACTGAGCCACTGCCCCTCATCCACATCCTGCCTTTGGTGTAGAATTCCCTCCCACTTCGTGTCCAACATATGATCACTCTCCTGTCATCATCATCAATAATCGTATTTATTTAATAATAATAATGGCATTTATTAAGCGCTTACTATGTGCAAAGCACTGTTCTAAGCGCTGGGGGGGGATACAAGGTAATGAGGTTGTCCCACGTGGGGCTCACAGTCTTCATCCTCATTTGACAGATGAGGGAACTGAGGCCCAGAGAAGTGAAGTGACTTGCCCAAAGTCACACAGCTGACAAGTGGCGGAGCCGGGATTCGAACCCATGACCCCTAACTCCAAAGCCCGGGCTCTTTCCACTGAGCCACGCTGCTTCTCATTTCTCATGCTTCTTATTTAGCGCTTACCTTGGGCAGAGCATGGTACTAAGCACTTGGGAGAGAGTAAGACAACAGATTAGCAGACACATTCCCTACCCATGAGTTCAGTCCAGAGGGGGAGACGGTCATAGATCTTACATAAATCCTTTATAATATATACTTTAAAGATATGTATGTAGAGAAGCCCAGGCTTTGGAGTCAGAGGTCATGGGTTCGAATCCTGACTCTGCCACATGTCTGCTGTGTGACCTTGGGCAAGTCACTTAGCTTCTCTGAGCCTCAGTTCCCGCATCTGCAAAATGGGGGTGAAGACTGTGAGCCCCGCGTGGGACAACCTGATCACCTTGTACCCTCCCCAGCGCTTAGAACAGTGCTTTGCACACAGTAAGCGCTTAACAAATGCCATTATTATTATTATTATTATTATAATGTACATAAGTGCTACCCACCTTCAAGACTCCGAGACCTTCCCCAACTAACCCCTCATTTCCTCTTCTCTCACTCCCTCTTGCTTTGCCCTCAGACTTTCACCTTAGATTCACCCCACCCTCAGCCACAGGGCACGAACGTATATACCTGTAATTATTTCATGTATATTAATGCCTATCTCCCCCTCTAGATTGTAAGCTTATTGTGGGCAGGGAATGTGCCCACCAACTCTGTTATATTGTACTCTCCCAAGTGCTTAGTACAGTGCTCTGTACAGTGCTCAGTTCTGGACTGTGAGCCCACTGTTGGGTAGGGACCGCCTCTATATGTTGCCAACTTGTACTTCCCAAGCGCTTAGGACAGTGCTCTGCACACAGTTAGCGCTCAATAAATATGATTGATTGATTGCTCTGTGTAAAGTAAGTGCTCAGTAAATGCCATTGGTTAGAGAAGCAGCGTAGCTCAGTGGAAAAGAACACGGGCTTTGGAGTCAATCAATCAATCGTATTTATTGAGCGCTTACTGTGTGCAGAGCACTGTACTAAGCGCTTGGGAAGTACAAGTTGGCAACATATAGAGACAGTCCCTACCCAACAGTGGGCTCACAGTCTAAAAGGGGGAGACAGAGAACAAAACCAAACATGCTAACAAAATAAAATAAATAGAATAGATATGTACAAGTAAAATAAAGAGAGTAATAAATATGTACAGACGTATATACATATATACAGGTGCTGTGGGGAAGGGAAGGAGGTAAGATGGGGGGGATGGAGAGGGGGGCGAGGGAGTCAGAGGTCATGGGTTCAAATCCCGGTCCGCCAGTTGTCAGCTGTGTGACTTTGGGCAAGTTCCCTCATCTGTAAAATGGGGATGAAGACTGTGAGCCCCCCGTGGGACAACCTGATCACCTTGTAACCTCCCCAGTGCTTAGAACAGTGCTTTGCACATAGTAAGCGCTTAATAAATGCCATCATCATCATCATTATTATTATTATTATTAGTGTCAAGGTGGCAGAAAGGTTAGAGACAGGAAGAGATTATTAGATGTGGCATGGGTAGACTGTGAGTCCACTGGTGGGTAGGGACCGTCTCTATATGTTGCCAACTTGTACTTCCCAAGCGCTTAGTACAGTGCTTTGCACACAGTAAGTGCTCAATAAATACTATCGAATGAATGAATGAATGAACTGGTGACTGGAGAATGCAGGCTCAGTGGAATGAAGGTAATAAAAACCAGAAACTCAACGCCATTTCAAATTTCATGAAACAGCAGTTGTAATCACTCCTAGAATTCTTGTTTACTGTTACCTTTTTGTGGGTACTTTTATTTCTGATAATAATAACGATGGCATTTGTTAAGCGCTTACTATGTGCAGAGCACTGTTCTAAGCGCTGATACTTGTAAAGTGCTTACTATATGCCAGGCACTGAACTAAGCACTGGGGTAGGTACAGGATAATCAATTTGGACACAGTCCCTGTCCCATATGGAGCTCACAGTCTAAGTCAGAAGGAGAAGGGTGGAACATTTTGTTGTAAGACAGTGAGCCAGAAATAACTTGTCAGTTGGCACAGGGTATTTTAAATTCCTTTGAGCCCATCGTATTTTTGTTGAAGCATTGTTAATTCTAATATCACGGCAAGCAATGATAGAATAAGGGCTAGTAGTTCTGTTCAGTGCTATTGAAGGTTGAGTCTGCTAAATGGAGAACAAAGGGAGTTGGCATTTGAGAGTTTATGCCAAAAACAACTAGAGAAAATCTTTATAATTATTTAACAAATACAATAATAAACCATTCTGGACTTTTAAAGGGGAAGAGAAGAGAATTAAATTGAATTAAGCCCCAAGTTTCTACGTAATATAGACCATGTCTCATCCTAAAAAGGAGAATCAGCAGTTTTAATGTACCTCTAAAATTAAATTTGAAAGGTACTTTATATTCGGTTGTGTAAACTTTGTGTTCTACACCGAATGTCTTGAAACAAAACTTGAGTATCTCATACAAGCAAAAAGCTGCCTACCTTAAAAAACAACCACCCCAAAACAACATTTCCCTTAATGGAATTTAGGAGTGCATTTATTACGGTGTCTTGTTTTTTTTTTTTGCCATAAATCTTCCACTTTAAAGTCATGGTTTGCCCATTTGTGGAAAACTTCATAGTTCTAGTCACTGCATCCCTGGTAGGAATAATAAGAGGTGGAGAACAGCCAAGATGACCAGGGACTGGAGCAGCTTTCTGATCTGAAAAGACACAAGCCACGGGAAACACGATAGAAGTTTGCAGGATTGTGAAGGGAGTTTCTACTGTTGGGTAGGGACTGTCTCTATATGCTGCCAACTTGTCCTTCCCAAGCGCTTAGTACAGTGCTCTGCACACAGTAAGCGCTCAATAAATACGATTGATTGATTGATTTTAAGGCGGGCATCAGATCCCACGACATCAGAACAAGAGGACAGACCCCCATGGACGCTTGAAGGTGATAGGTTCCAATAAAGGAAAGGAAACATTTCTGTACCCAACGGCTGATAAGCATATGGGATTCATTGTCGTAGGATATGTCAGTAGGTTTCCTAGGGAATTGCATAAATTTATGCCTGAGCAGGCTATCTGACTCCTTCCCCTCCCCAAATTTCTCCAGATTCTCCTAAAATCCCTCCTCTTCCAACAAGCTTTCCCCAAGTAATTCCCAACACCCAACTGCTATCAACCCACCAACCATTTCTAACAGTATCCCTCCCTCAGCAGTTGTTACTTAGGTTTATTTCAATTGTACATCCTACCATTCTGATTATTTGTAAGTATTTTTTTTTTTACGTGTCCCGTGTTGGAGTGTAAGCTTTTGGTGGATAAGGACCATGTCACGTCTTTCCGTTGTACTTTGTGAAGCGCATAGGGCAGTGCATTGCACTCCATGGGTGGCACCCCATCATTGGGCAGGGATTGTCTCTAGTTGTTGCTGAATTGTACTTTTCAAACGCTTAGTACAGTGCTCTACACACAGTAAGTGCCCAATAAATACGATTGAGTGAAGGAAAGAATACCGCTGCTGCTGCCACGACCATCCCCGCCACCACCACCATAGTGGGTTTCTGGAGAGAAAGTTAAAGATGTTAACGGGGTTCATATCTCAGTATTCGGAGGGAGGCCAAGGGGGGCAATCAGTCAATCAATCAATCGTATTTATTGAGCGCTTACTGTGTGCAGAGCACTGTACTAAGCGCTTGGGAAGTACAAGACGGCAACATATAGAGACAGTCCCTACCCAACAGTGGGCTCACAGTCTAAAAGGGGGAGACAGAGAACGAAACCAAACACTTTGCACATAGTAAGCGCTTAATAAATGCCATTATTATTATTATTATTATTATCATTACTAGGGGACAACCATCACAGGGTTCCTTACAAGGGGCTTGTTGACCTTGTCAGAGACAGGATACCGGCCCAGAAATGGCATTTTCTTTCTTACCTAAAAGAAGGCAGGAAAAAAAAATAAACTTCCATTTTCTCAAGTAAAATATGAGCTGCTTGTTGAAGGGAAGGAAAGGTTCTCATTAAGTGGATTGAATTATGTTTTGTAAAGATTTTGAAAATCCTTTGACATTTATAGAGTAGGTTTAGTTTTCCAGGCACTCGACAGAACATTATTAAAAAAAAACTACTTTTCCTCAAAGAGCTTTCATATTGAACAGATGGAATAAGTTTCTTGAAAATATGAGAGAATTGTCTGTTTTTAAAATCTCATAACTTCTGATTGCCTCCTTGGCATCAGTAGATGGCACTGTGGGCAACGTTATTTGTAATAGAAAAAAAGATTTTGGACTAAATAATGACATTTATTTCTATTTGTAATAGAAAAAAAGATTTTGGACTGAAAAATAAAAATTCTTCCCTATGTTGAGGAAGAGCTTATGAAGTCTAAGTAGGTGGGTAGGGAACTGGGTTTCCCATTTGGCTAAAGCAGAACATTTAAACAACTTGACCATTTCACCACATGCTGTTGTTCTGCTAATTTTTGAAATGCGCCCAAAATACTGAGTCTCTGAGAAGACCTGAGAGGTACTGTGGAGATTGGGGTTAACTTCTCTCTACCTCCATTTCTTCATCTATTAATAATAATAATAATAATGGTGGCATTTATTAAGCGCTTACTATGTGCAAAGCACTGTTCTAAGCACCGGGAAGGTTACAGGGTGATCATGTTGTCCCACGGGGGGCTCACAGTCTTCACCCCCATTTTCCAGATGAGGGAACTGAGGCTCAGAGAAGTGAAGTGACTTGCCCAAAGTCACACAGCCGACAAGTGGCGGAGCCGGGATTCGAACCCATGACCGCTGACTCCAAAGCCCGGGCTCTTTCCACTGAGCCACGCTGCTTCTCTTATTAAATCTATTAAATTGAGAAATATAGAGAGAAGCAGCGTGGTTTAGTGAAAGAACCCCAGCTTGGGAGTCAGAGGTCGTTGGTTGTAATGCCGGATCTGCCACTTAGCTGTGTGACTTTGGGCAAGTCACTTAACTTCTCTGGGCCTCAGTTACCTTATCTGTAAAATGGGGATCAAGACTGTGAGCCCCACCTGATTGCCTTGTTTCTACCCCAGTGCTTAGAACAGTGCTGGGCGCATAGTAAGCGCTTAACAAATACCATCAGCATAGGGACTGAAGAGCTGGCTTGGGCTAAAGACAGAAGTCTTTGACGAGGGGAAGGAGGTGTAGGGAAGACAGGACTGTGAAGGACAGTCAGGGAGAGGGAGAAGAAGACAAGAAGAGAAGTACAAACATTAGGAGGTGAATTCTGCAGCCAGGGATTGGAAGAGAAGCTGACGAAAGAAGGGATGGTTAGTGGGGGAAGAGATGGTAAGGGACAAGGAAAAAGAGGGGAGGAATTTCGAGAAATAAAGGAGAAAAATCAATTAAAAACATCCAAAGTAAAAGAGAAAATGAGAACAAAGAAGAGGGACAAGAAATATGGGTAAGACCAGGAGAAAACCAGAGGCAGAAATACCATATTTACCTGCATCATTTTTGAAACTCTCAAATGAGGGAAGGAGCATTCACAGTAAGCGCCACTGTTGTTATTTTTGTGGAGGAAATTAAATGTATTAGTACAGTGCTTTGCACACAGTGTAAAGCCTCATTAAATATGATTGAATGAATGAGAGAAAAGGGAGGAAAGCAGAAGAAAGAAGAGAAAGTGAAGCGGGCACTTGAGACCAAGTCTTTTACATGTACTGCACTCTCCAAGTGCTGCGTACAATAGGCTCTCAATGAATTATGGTAACCGGCCAACAAATGGCATTCATTGAGCACCTGCTCCGTGCGTACCTGTGTACTTTGTCTTGTCTTATGCCTTGGAGTCGTTTCCGACCCATAGCGACACCACGGACACATCTCTGCCAGAACGCCCCGCTCTCCATCTGCAATCGTTCTGGGAGTGTGTCCATAGAGTTTTCTTGGTCAAAATATGGAAGTGGTTTATCATTACCTCCTTCCGTGCAGTTAACTTGAGTCTCCGCCCTCGACTGTCTCCCGTGCCGCTGCTGCCCAACCCAGGTGAGTTTTGACTTGAAGCAGATTGCCTCCCACCCTCTAGCCACTGCCCAAGCTAGGAATGGAAGGGTAGCTACCGTTACTGCCGTCAGCCACTTGCACAGCTTGTGGCTTCCACCCTCAGACCGAAAAGCAGGAGAGCAGTGGCCAGATAATAATAATAATAATAATAATAATAATAATAATGACATTTATTAGTCTCTTTCTCAGTCTCTTTTGCAGGCTCCTCCTCCCCCTCCCATCCTCTTACTGTGGGGGTTCCCCAAGGTTCAGTTCTTGGTCCCCTTCTGTTCTCAATCTACACTCACTCCCTTGGTGACCTCATTCGCTCCCACGGCTTCAACTATCATCTCTACGCTGATGACACCCAGATCTCCATCTCTGCCCCTGCTCTCTCCCCCTCCCTCCAGGCTCGCATCTCCTCCTGCCTTCAGGACATCTCCATCTGGATGTCCGCCCGCCACCTAAAGCTCAACATGTCGAAGACTGAGCTCCTTGTCTTCCCTCCCAAACCTTGTCCTCTCCCTGACTTTCCTATCTCTGTTGACGGCACTACCGTCCTTCCCGTCTCACAAGCCCGCAACCTTGGTGTCATCCTCGACTCCGCTCTCTCATTCACCCCTCACATCCAAGCCGTCACCAAAACCTGCCGGTCTCAGCTCCGCAACATTGCCAAGATCCGCCCTTTCCTCTCCATCCAAACCGCTACCCTGCTCATTCAAGCTCTCATCCTATCCCGTCTGGACTGCTCCACCAGCCTTCTCTCTGATCTCCCATCCTCGTGTCTCTCTCCACTTCAATCCATACTTCATGCTGCTGCCCGGATTATCTTTGTCCAGAAACGCTCTGGGCATACTACTCCCCTCCTCAAAAACCTCCAATGGCTACCGATCAATCTGCGCATCAGGCAGAAACTCCTCACCCTGGGCTTCAAGGCTGTCCATCACCTCGCCCCCTCCTACCTCACCTCCCTTCTCTCCTTCTACTGCCCAGCCCGCACCCTCCGCTCCTCCACCGCTAATCTCCTCACCGTACCTCGCTCTCGCCTGTCCCGCCATCGACCCCCGGCCCACGTCACCCCCTGGGCCTGGAATGCCCTCCCTCTGCCCCTCCGCCAAGCTAGCTCTCTTCCTCCCTTCAAGGCCCTGCTGAGAGCTCACCTCCTCCAGGAGGCCTTCCCAGACTGAGCCCCTTCCTTCCTCTCCCCCTTGTCCCCCTCTCCATCCCCCCATCTTACCTCCTTCCCTTCCCCACAGCACCTGTATATATGTATATATGGTTGCACATATTTATTACTCTATTTATTTATTTATTTATTTATTTTACTTGTACATTTCTATCCTATTTATTTTATTTTGTTGGTATGTTTGGTTTTGTTCTCTGTCTCCCCCTTTTAGACTGTGAGCCCACTGTTGGGTAGGGACTGTCTCTATGTGTTGCCAATTTATACTTCCCAAGCGCTTAGTACAGTGCTCTGCACATAGTAAGCGCTCAATAAATGTGATTGATTGACGATTGATTGATTATTAAGCGCTTACTATGTGCAATGCACTGTTCTAAGCGCCGGGGAGGTTACAAGGAGATCAGATTGTTCCACAGGGGGCTCACAGTCTTAATCCCCATTTTACTGATGAGGGAACTGAAGCCCAGAGAAGTTAAGTGATTTGCCCAAAGTCACGCAGCTGACACTTGGCGGAGCCGGGATTTGAACCCATGACCTCTGACTCCAAAGCCCGCGCTCTTTCCACTGAGCCACATCAGTGAGGGGTGGGAGAAGGGGAGGGTCAGATGGAGCAGAGGCCCGGAGAGGGGACCGCCGCCACAGACCGCCTGTCCTCCCATTCCATCCCAGGCTGGCCCTGGAAATCGGCCCTGGCACAGCCCGCCTTCACCCCCGTGGCCCTTTTGTGCCCATCCTTGCACTCTACCATTTCCACTTTCTCTAATTTAGATCAGTATCTGTCTCCACCCCTAGAATGTAAGCTCACTGTGGGCAGGAACTGAGTCTGTTATAGTGTTAGATGGTACTCTCCCAAGTGCTTAGTACAGTGCTCTTGCACACAGTAAATCAGTCAATCAGTTGTATTTATTGAGCACTTACTGTGTGCAAAGCACTGTACTAAGCGCTTGGGAAGTCCAAGTTGGGAACATATAGAGACAGTCCCTACCCAACAGTGGGCTCACAGTCTAAAAGGGGGAGACAGAGAACAAAACCAAACATACTAACAAAATAAAATAAATAGAATAGATATGTACAAGTAAAATAAATAGAGTAATAAATATGTACAAACATATACACGTATATACAGGTGCTGTGGGGAAGGGAAGGAGGTAAGATGGGGGGGATGGAGAGGGGGACGAGGAGGAGAGGAAGGAAGGGGCTCAGTCTGGGAAGACCTCCTGGAGGAGGTGAGCTCTCAGTAGGGCCTTGATTGATTGGGTCATGTCTGTTAGCTCTGTTGCCTTATACTTTCCTGAGCACTTAATACAGTGCCAGTATTATGTACCCAGTTCCCTTATCTGTAAAATGGGGATCAAGACTGTGTGCCCCACGTGGGACAACCTGATTACCTTGTGTCTACCCCAGTGCTTAGAACAGTGCTTGACGCATAGTAAGCGCTTAACAAATACTTGAGACTTGGTCTCAAGTGCCCGCTTCACTTTCTCTTCTTTCTTCTGCTTTCCTTCCTTTTCTCTCATTCATTCAGTCATATTTAATGAGGCTTTACTGTGTGCAAAGCACTGTACTAGTACACTTAATTTACTCCATAAAAATAACAACAGTGGCGCTTACTATGTATGCTCCTTCCCTCATTTGAGAGTTTCAAAAACGATGCAGGTAAATATGGTATTTCTGCCTGTGGTTTTCTCCTGGCCCATATTTTTTGTCCCTCCTCTTTGTTCTCATTTTCTCTGTTACTGTGGATGTTTTTAACCGATTTTTCTCCTTTGTTTCTCTTGTACCCGGTAAGCACTCAATAAATACCATAGATGGATATCATGAAAGGGGTTGGTATGGCGGTGGTAGCGGCAACAGTTGTTTGAAAGGGTACGGAAAGCAGGAAAGCCACGGCTTAGGAACTAGGGAGCCAGGTATATAAAGAAGCGTTGGGGTGCTTCGGCGCTGGGGCAGGGAATCTCAGCAGGAAAGAGATTGGGATAGAATGCTTCTAGGGAATTGGGAATTGTTCTTCCCTCGACATTACACCTATCAGAGAAGGAAGCGAGGAGATGACAGAAGTAATGGTTGCACAAATGTGAGCGGCACTGATCAAGGCACGTGCACTCTAAGGAGAGTTTTCTTTAATTCGAGGGCTAGTTGGGAATGCAAACCTCATGTTATAGAACTGAGGGAGGGTGGCTAAGGTTTCCGGGGTAACGATCAATCGATCGATGGTATGTATTGAGTGCTTACTATGTGCAGCAGACGGTACTAATTGGATGTAACTGAAAAACACTGGGAGAAAAATGTCTATCTCGTTTATTCCTAGCAACAGTTGTCACATCACAGTAAAGTGTGTTTGCTGTATTCTAGCTGTCCTTATATTATAGCTGTATTTTAGTGTCCTGAAAAAATGTAACAGCAAATTTGGGGAAGATAGGAATTGGAATTGGGAGAGTTTTAATATGAACATTTTTACAGAGAGCCAGTAGAAGGATTTAAACTAGCAGTGGCATCCATAGAAAGCATTTTCAGAATAAGTCATATTCTGCCCGTAATATAAAGAAAGCATCAGAGAAATTATGGTAATTGAGCCATTGACCGTCCGTCCTTAATCTTTTTTGCAGAGTAGCTGTCTAATGATTTGGTAATAATTCCTAGATACTCACTGATAATAGGCACGTTTTTTAGAGCTTGAAGAGGAAATTGCATTTTCAGATGAACTAGGCACTGAATGCTCTACGTGGGAGCATCCTCGAGATAGGGCATCTTGGAAAGAAGCATTTGTATTGTTAATAGAATAACCAATTTCCGTTGCATCCAAATTCATGAATATTACATCAGTCTGGATTGTGAATATTAGCCTTTGAAAAATATATTTTGAGGTTGTAGCTCTACAAACTTGAGATAATCCTGTAGATCCCATGAGACCCAACTTTATGGTTTAGTACCATCCGCCATTTGAGTAATTTCTTTATTTTGGGAAACTTTTAGGACTTTCGCCGACGAGTGCCATGGCCCACGCTGCCCTTTTTGGGCCTCTTGGGTCTCTTCACCTCCTGAGAGGCTCCGCCGGACGACTCGTTAGCCAGGCTGCTGCGGCATCGACGTCCCGGAGGCCACCGGCTGGGAGCTTCCGCACGGTGACACGGTGGGTGATCCGAGAGTCGTCTCCGTCCTCCCCACCGAGAGCGTGGCTCGGTGACGAAGGGGCGAAACGACCAGGAGTGGGATGGGGAGGGATCGCCCGCTGGGGCCGGGCCATCCCCCAGGGCCGGTCACATGGTGGGTGGAAGATTTTTCGTTGAAAATCGTCAGCGAACACCGCTCGGAAGACATCAGTGGCTTCTGAGATGGTTTTCGGGGCAACTGCCTGCCAGTTTGGGGCACTCTGGCCTAGCAATCAATCAATCAATCGTATTTATTGAGCGCTTACTATGTGCAGAGCACTGTACTAAGCGCTTGGGAAGTACAAATTGGCAACACATAGAGACAGTCCCTACCCAACAGTGGGCTCACAGTCTAAAAGGGGGAGACAGAGAACAGAACCAAACATACCAACAAAATAAAATAAATAGGATAGAAATGTACAAGTTAAATATATAAATAAATAAATAGAGTAATAAATAGAGCAGCCCTGCTGCTGCTACCACAGAGACCCTACTCTGGTTGGACATGGGTTTGGCCCTTGCGTGCCCGTGGCGGTGGGCTCTACCCCCAACCCGCTTCCTCGCTCGTGGCACTGTGTGCCCAGTGGCAGGAACGTGGCGGGCGGGACAGTGCGAGTGACACTGCGGGAACCACTGGCCTGGCAGTCGATTCCTCCGGGTGGATCCTCCGACCTGTGGCTCATTGCTCATCCTGGATTTCCAGGCCGTAGCTAAACAGGGAGCGCCTTCAAGTCGACCCGGTAGTATTGCTGTGCTGGGTGAGCCGATCGCTCGGATCACTCCGAGAAAGGTTAATTAAACTTATTTAGTTTGTTCATTTACGTTAAGGATCTTTCAGTCTCTGTAGTGTTTGTATAAGTCATCCAAATATATTAAGCAGGCCCCGATCCCGTGTCCCGTTTAAGACATAGTAACCTTCTGATTTTGCTCTTTATTAAAGCACCATGAAATCCGGAAGGAAAACCGATCACATGGAGAGAACGGCAAATGTCGTTCGACAGGAGGTTAGTACATTTGTGCTCTGCGTGGCCTTTTTTTTCTCTCTTACGGAAAGTGCGACAGCATCAAATAAGATAGTTACAAGCCTCTCTTGGAAATTTTATCTATAAGTTTGGCATCGAAAATTTTGGTTTGGATGTGAACCTCTTTGGTAGTTCATGTGTTTAGGAGGCAGAGTCTTAAAGGGAACAAGGAACTCAACTTGAAGATTTTATTCTCCACAGTGAGCTGGATCTATATTACTCCCTGGTGGAATGAGGACTATTCCAGGTGAGGCCAGCTTGTCAGTCAGTCAATCATATTTATTGAGCATTTATTGTGTGCAGAGTAAGCGCTTGGGAAAATACAATATAACAATAGGCAGACACATTCCCTGCCTGCAAGGAGCTGATGAGCCAGGCAGAATATTTGGAAAGATAAATTGATAAGATAAAGATAAATATGACAGCATATTTTTTAACCGCATATCTCAAAGTCATCACTCCACTTCCTGCTCTGGAGCAACCATTCGCTCTAACGGAGGAGAAAGCAGCAGCATAAGAGAGTGCCAGGTGGCAGTTCATTCACTCATTCATTCATTGTCGTATTTATTGAGCGCTTACTGTGTGCAGAGCACTGTACTAAGCGCTTGGGAAGTACAAGTCGGCAACATACAGAGACAGTCCCTACCCAACAACGGGCTCACAGTCTAGAAGGGGGAGACAGACAACAAGACATGTAGAGGCAGTTCCCATGTGAACAATCCCAAGCCAAACTTCCTTGGTACATTAGACATCTAAAGAACTTCTCACCTCTAGAAATCTGTCTTCTGCCTTGAAGGAGTTTGATAGTATGGGCAATAAGGACACTCATTTTGCCCCTCAGAGAATATTCAATCAATCATACTTACTGAGCACTTACTGTTTGCGGAGCACTGTACTAAGCACTTGCAAGAGTACAGTATAACAGACATGGAGTAAGCCCATTTTCATTTAAAACTTAACGTTGGATTTTTTTTGTCTAGTATACTCCTTTTAGCAGTGTAGCCTGCATGCCCAGAGTCTTAATCTGCTATCAATCAATCAGTGGTATTTATTGAGCACTTATTGTGTGCAGAGCACTATACTAAGTACTTGGGAGAGTTCAATACAACAGAGTTGGTAGAGAAGTTCCCTGCCTGCCAGGAGCTTGCATTCTAGAGGGAGAGACAGATATTAAAATAAATTAGGGTTATGCAATCCTTTAGACTTTAGTCCTTTAGTCCGCAAGCCCCATGTGGGACAGGGACTGTGTTCAATCTGATTATTTTTTATCTGTCTCAGCCCCTTGATACAGTGCCTGGCATATAATAAGCATTTTAAACAAGTACCATTATTATCATATATTCATAAGTGCTGTGGGACAGAGGGTTGGGTCAGAGCCAAGTGCGTAGGTGACACAGAAGGGAAAGGGAGTAGGGGAAATGAGGGTTTAGTGGTAGTTGCATTAGTTCTTGTGGTTATAGTAAAATAAATCTGCAAACTTCAAATATTTTGATATTTAAATGTACATTTAGACAAAAAAAAGCTTAAACTTAGGCTTGAAGGTACATCCTGGCTGGTTTGATCTAATTTTAATATTTATAGAAGTGCATGCTTAGATTTGAAAACTAAGCTACTAAGAATTGCTTTTCAAACTACTGTAGTTTATCTCAAACCAGTTTGCACTGGGGTTAAAATGTTAGGTTAGAATTCAGCCAGAGCCAAACTTCTAGACAATTTATATGGAATCAGTTCAGCTGCTCTTGATTTTGAAAGGGTGGGGAAAGAATATACCTTTTCCATTTACAAAAAAGAAAAGAAAATGAGTGTACTTTTGGCTGCTAGATTCCAAAGTTGCTGAATCTGGAAATTTTCAAAGCAGGAAAACCAAACCAATTATGAAGAAATATAGTTAAACTCCAGAGTTATAAACCTTTTAAATAACGTTTGGACCAGATTCAGAACTTTTTCCAGCTCAATTTCTAGGTGGCTCAATTGAAAGTGTTAGACTAAAAAAGACCTTGTAGTGCAACAGCAAGCAAGTTTTTTGTTTGTTTCATTCAATTGATTACATTTATTGAGCACTTTCTGCCCTTTGGAGCATGGCTGGATTTCTTAGATTTGGACACTCTGTTCACTTGGCCATACTATCTCAAGGCAGTGCTTTTTACTCCACGCTGCTTGGTGAAACTACTTTAGCCTGTTAATTCTGCTCTGGGCTGTGTTTGCAGCACATCTGAATTTACACTTTGCTGTAGTAGTAGTAGTATTTATTAAGGGCTTATTATATGCAGAGTGTTGTACTAAGTACTAGTAAAGAGTATTCAGGTGAGAATTGGAGATGGACTCTGTTCATCTAGGGGCTCATGAATATAAACGGGGGAGAGTAGACTGGAGACTACATCAGGAGCCGGTGAAGTAATAAAACACTTAAACAGCATAAAAGAGAAGGACAGAGGCACAAAAACAAAAATCAAGTAGGGTGTTGTGGCTTGAGGGCCAAAAATACAGGCTCCTCAAGATCAACTGAGCCTCGGTGTCCGTGACCTTTGACTGCCTCAGGTCCTCAGATATTGCAGTTTGTTTTTTTTTCCTTTCAGTTTTGATAACCTATTGAACTGCAAATGAAGCAACTGTAGGAGATGGAAGTTTTGTCATAAATTAAAATTTCATCGTGAAGCAAGAGCAGTGCTGGAATGGAGAAATGTGGGGAAAGGGTGTCAGTAGGAAAATGGCCAGCGGACCCACTCCCCAGCCAAGACACCCCTCCTTGGAGGCAGAGGGGTCTCCTTCACAGAAGGCCTCTCCTGGGTGGAGGTGGAGGGGGGCCTCCCCCATGAGGGGCCTTCCACAGCTCCTAGGGGTGATCGGGCCACCTACAGAAAGTCTGAGCAGAAAGTTTATTAAGGAAACAAATTTATTTCAATCAATAAGGATTCCAGAAAACTGGGACATTACCAGTAGGACTGTAATCGGGCTGCAGGACAGCAAAAATAATTTGTCCTGGGGCAAGTTTTCAGACAGACTTCTCATTTTTTCTCCTGTATATTGGCAGGTGGTGACAGTGAAATTGAGCTGTTGAGTGGAAAGCCTGAAAGCGAAGGATACTTCAGTGAAGCAGTAGTTAATTATGATAATAATAATTGTGGAATTTGTTAAACGAACACTGTAAGCCAAGTACTGTTCTAAGCTGGAGTAGATAACAGTTTATCAGGTCAGACACAGTCCCTGTCTCACATAGGGCTCACAGCCCAAGAGGGAGAACAGGTATTTAATCTCCACTTGATAGGTGAGAAAAATGAGGCACAGAGAAGCAGAGCGACTTGCCCAAGATGACACAACAGGCAAGTGGGAGAGCCAGGATTAGAGCCCATACAGCAAGTAGGATGCTCAGGGGTAGGAAAAGTAAGCCACCGGACACATTCATGAATGAGATCACTTCAAACAGCGATCAGATATCCTATTCAAAGCAGCATCATGTTCACGGCCCCCATCCCCCGCTTTCCACACACACCCTCCCCGATCTGATAGCTGAAGCTGAAAAAGGCCTAGAGGATTGTAATGAAGGAGATGCAATAATAATAATAATAATAATGATGGCATTTGTTAAGCGCTTACTCCGTGCAAAGCACTACTGTTCTAAGCGCTGGGGAGCATACAAGGTGATCAAGTTGTCCCAGGTGGGGCTCACAGTCTTAATCCCCATTTTACAGATGAGGTAACTGAGGCACAGAGAAGTTAAGTGACTTGCCCAAAGTCACACAGCTGACAATTGGCGGAGCCGGGGTTCGAACCCATGACCTCTGAATTCCAAGCCCGTGCTCTTTCCACTGAGCCACGCTGCAGTAGCCAGGGCATAATCCCTGCGGGAGGTTTCTCTCTTGATGTGTGCGTATTACATGTAGTAAAAGCTGAAGCAGCATGGCTCAGTGGAAAGAGCCTGGGCTTTGGAGTCGGAGGTCATGGGTTCAGGTCCCGGCTCTGCCAATTGTCAGCTGTGTGACTTTGGGCAAGTCACTTGACTTCTCTGTGCCTCAGTTACCTCATCTGTAAAATGGGGATGAAGACTGTGAGCCCCCTGTGGGACAACCTGATCTCCTTGTAACCTCCCCAGCGCTTAGAACAGTGCTTTGCACATAGTAAGTGCTTAATAAATGCCATTATTATTATTATTATTAATCTTGTAAATTCCATATTTGAAGAATGAGGTAGTGAAATCAATGCTGTAAATATCGAGCAAAAAGAAAGTCCTTATTCCGTATGCAGTCGGTGATTGTCCTGGGTAAATCATATTTGCAAATGAGTCATTCTGAAGGTTGGTAGCCAAAACGAAAGGTTGGAACTCCATTTCTTCAGTTATGAATCTCCACAATCAGGATTAGTCTTACCATAAAACCTTGGCTAAAGGAAAGAGTGAAACGGATGTATTTTATGTACAAAACGTTGATTGAATAAATGTTAAGGAACATGTGAATCTCAACTGAATAGTCTTTTGGCTAGTAATAAAATTAGTAGTTGTGCATAATGGGTTAGTAGTGACACCTGGTCATTATTGAGACTAGAAAATAATTGTCCCTCATCTACAGACAGTTTGCAGAGCAGGAAAGCACATAAATTGAAGTTTCCACTCTTTCTCAAATAGAAGGCCCAGGTGACCCAAGAAGCAAAACAGTGTATTTAAGGACTAATTGTGTTTCTTGCAGCCTCAAGAAAGCAGTGTGGCCCACTGGATAGAGCAC
Source organism: Tachyglossus aculeatus (assembly GCF_015852505.1). NCBI lineage: Eukaryota > Metazoa > Chordata > Mammalia > Monotremata > Tachyglossidae > Tachyglossus > Tachyglossus aculeatus. Next base: position 33,335,557 of record NC_052067.1, on the reverse strand, counting down.
AGGGCTAGGAGTCAAAGGGAGTCAGAGGGACCTAGTTTCTAATCCCGGCTCCATCACTTTTAATAATAACAGTAATGATGGCATTTATTAAGCGCTTACTATGTGCAAAGCACTGTTCTAAGCGCTGGGGAGGTTACAAGATGATCAGGTTGCCCCCATTTTACAGATGAGGTAACTGAGGCACTTGTCTGCTGCGTGATCTTGGGTAAGTCACTTAACTTTTCCGTGCTTCAGTTACCTCATCTTTAAAATAGGGATTCAATCAATCAATCGTATTTATTGAGCGCTTACTGTGTGCAGAGCACTGTACTAAGCACTTGGGAAGTACAAGTTGGCAACATATAGAAACGGTCCCTACCCAACAGTGGGCTCACATTAAGACTGTGAGCCCCACATGGGATGTGGACTGTGTCTAACCTGATTAGCTCGCATATGTCCCGGTGCTTAGTACAGTGCCTGGCGCATAGTGAACGCTTAACAAATTTACCATTAAAAATCCTCTATTTACATAATTTGTCTCAAATTAGTACATTGGTGGAAAAAAAAGCTGCGAATCAGTTTTAAGTTTTCTTGGGATCAAATTTTCACCCAGACATGTTAGGAATGTCTTGTCTTATGCTGTCGAGTCGTTTCCGGCCCATGGCGATACCATGGACACATCTCTCCCAGAATGCCCGCTCTCCATCTGCAATCGATCTGGGAGTGTATCCGTAGAGTTTTTCTTGGTCAAAATCCAGAAGTGGTTTACCATTGCCACCTTCCTCGTAGTAAACTTGAGTCTCCACTCTCAACTCTCTCCCATGCCTCTGCTGCATGGGGAAATTTTGACTTGTAGCGGATTGCCTTCCACTCACTAGCCACTGCCCAAGCTAGGAATGGAATGGGTAAGCCTCTGCTCGACTCTCCCTCCCAGAGCCGAGACTGGTAGAGTACTGGAAACTCCAGGTGCGACCCTGAGAGGGGTCTTTGGAGTGAGTCTTAATTAAATTCCTGTTTTGGTTCATTTCTAATCCTGTTTTAGTGTAATAGTTTTAAGCCGGAGAACAAACGGGAGTGGGTGGAGGAAGCTCCTTTTCCGGTACAGAGACCAACCGTTTCCTGAATAGAGACCACCACATTAACATAAGATCTAAATGCCCTACATGAAATTTGCTTCCCCACCAGTGTGGTTTTATTTCCTGTTTAATGCTGATACTGACTGCTAAAGCTTTGAAAAGTAGACTATTATAAATCGTAATAGTTTTAAGCCAGAGAACAAACGGGAGTGGTTGGAGGAAGCTCCTTTTCCGGTACAGAGACCAACCGTTTCCTGAATAGAGACCACCACCTTAACGTAAGGTCTAAATGCCCTACGTGAAAATTTGCTTCCCCACCAGTGTGGTTTTATTTCCTGTTTAATGCTGATACTGACTGCTAAAGCTTTGAAAAGTAGACCATTATAAATTGGCAGGTGTTTTGTTATTTTATTAGACAGTAGAAGTGTTCAAATGTTGTTTTATAAAGAAATTAAATTCCTGCCATGTGTTTCAAGTTAGAGCATGGCCGGTTAAACTTTCAGCTGCAGAATCTTTTGATGCGGTAAGTATGAGAGCAAGCACAGTCATGTATTAAAATTATACGGTTGCCTCTGTTGTTGTTTCACTTGTGCTGTAAACATTAGAAACTTTCCACAGAGTGAAAGATAACATCACAATACAAAGTTAAGCATTTTAGAGTAGAAATAATAATAATGATTGTGGTATTTGTTAAGCACTTACTATGTGCCAGAGTGGACTAAACCCTGGGTCAGTAGGCAGACATGGGCCCTTTACCACATGAAGCTCCCATTCTAAGTGGGAGGGAGAATGGGCATTTAATCTCCATTTTGCAGATGAGGAAATTGAGGCACTGAGGAGGTTTAGTGATTTTCCCCAGGTCACACAGCAAGCAAGTGGTGGAGCCAGGATTAGAATTTAGGTCCTCTGAAATAGTGATTTTTAGGATCCTGATGACTGATTAATTCACAAAGCTGGGCACTCTTATTTGTAGTTCCTAAATAAGAGGTGATAGTATGAAAGAAAAGCTGTATACATAACTCATGCAGTGATATATGAAGCCAAGCAGAATATTTTCTTCTTTTCTGCACTGCTCTCTGAACTTTCTTACGTAGACTTTTAAAGCCTGATAAAGGGAAAGTAATATGTTTTTGGATTTCTGCCCCCACCCTTAGTCAAATGAAAACTTTTCCTTCTCAATAGAAATATCCCATGTAGGTGGGCTTTAACCTTACTCTCTAGTGTCAAACAATCAGTGGTATTTGTTGAGTATTTACTATACGCAAAGCATTGTACTAAGTGCTTGAAAGAGTACAAAACAATAGAGTTGGAAGACGTGATCCCTGTCCAAGGGAGCTGTCCATCCACAGGGGGAGACAGACAAAATAAATTGCAAATTGGGGAAATGATGGAGTAGAAGAAATTGTACCTAAGTGCTGTGGGTCTGAAGGGTGGGGTGAATGTCAAGTGCTTAAGGGGTGCAGATCTGAGCGCATAGGCGAAGCAGAAGGAAAGGAGAATAGGTGAAATGAGGGTTTTGTCAGGGTGGAGGCGATGTGATTTTTAGAAGGTGGGGAGAATGGTGACCTGTTGGTTATGAAGGGGGTGGGAATTCCCGGCCAGAGGAAGGGCCTAGAAAATGAGTAGACTCTCTTGTGGCTGATCCATGGAGGATGAAGGAGTTTAGATAGTGAGCCCACTACTTCTCCAAGCTTGGGCATAGACTGTGGCTTCCCCCACCACCAATTGTTGGTCCATGCTTAATGAGTCCATTTGTCAACTTACTGCTGACAGATGTGAGTTAAGGCCTTGTAAATTAAGACATGCCAAATGTTAATGGTGTTGATATCTTTATAAAATAGTTCTCTCAACATGTATGGAGGTGGGCTTGAGCGATAGTTTGAAATAGAGGCTTGAAGGATAATATACTGGAATTTTCTTAAATGTTATTCATTGGCTTGCTATGTTTTTGGTTGCTTTAAATAGCAGGAGTCGAGTTAAACACATTCTGCTCAAAATACCTTCAAAGGACACCCACGTGTCTGAGGTAGATTTTTAACCCTGTATGGGACTGACTCCTTCACTGAGTAGATTAGTACAAGATTTGTGTCAGAATTTGTAATTAAATAACAGCTGTAGGTATTTTACGTCATTATCACTTTTACATTTTTGCTTTTTCCACGGCATTATCATTTTTACATTTTTGCTTCTTCCTTTAATTTTGGCAAAATAAATTAGACCGGATAGAGGTGAAAAAGTACCACAGAGAACTAAAGATGCTTTTAGCCATATTTTGTTGATATTATTTTAAACAGTAAGCGCTCAATAAATACGGATTGAATGAATGAATGAATGAATTTTCTATTAGCTATTCATTTTACCTGTGGAAAGGGAATGTGGTCACCTTTTGGGTGGTGCGTGTCTCCTTCAGATCCTAGGGCACCATTTAATAGAGCCTTGAAAGTTTCAAAAACTCGATGAGAAAACTTGCCAGCCAATGCCAGAAGCTATTCATTTGCCTACTGCTTTTGACCAGAAAGCAAAAGTGGATTTGGAAGGAATAATGTTCTCTACTCCCTCCAAAGCAGCCAGGACGTAAGGGCTTGGGGAAGGAAGGAAGGATGGATGGAGAGGTATGTAGAAGCATCATCATCATCCCTTGCGTCCATCCTCACCTTCACAGTCTACTCTCTAGGTAGTCAGTAGTCACAGACACCTACTGTCTTCTTGGTCCCATCCCTTCATTTCCCAGTGACTCGGATGCCTTTCTCTCTTTCACCTCCACTGCTCCCTAGGGAACGTCAACATCTACGTGGATGTTCCTGGGGCCTTCCCGGCCGTTCACGTGACTCACCCCTGTGGATCTCTTGCTCCATCCCACATCAGCTACATTCCCATTCAGTTTCCTTTTCCGCTCATTCCACCATCATTTCTCACCTCGTCTCTCTGCTAGCCCATTCCTCTACCCATTTCCCTCTTTGGCCCACCTTTCTCCCCACTCTCTCCACTGCCCTTGGACAGTTATGCCCTAGCCTTTCCAAGCTTCAAGGAGCCGTAAATGGTCACTGAAAAGCAGAGGTGAAAGTAAGCTGGAACTTTCCTGAAGAGCACTAAGCGTCAGCCTGGGTATTTGGGACTGTAGTTGCACCGGACTTGCCAGGCCCGGGTGGGCAGATGCAGAAATCCCCTTGTGGGGTGGCGACTGTGTGCCAACTGCACCATCTGCTCCCTCTGCGAGGCGAGCATGGCCCTGGGCGGTGGGGTGGGCACCACCATGGACCCTGGGGGTGGAATGCTGTTTGAAGAAGGTTGAGTTGTCCTAGGTGGCATCTCTCCATCCTGTTCCAGTCCAGTCCGGCACCTCAGCCATCTCCTCGCCTTCCGGCCTGCCACTTTCCATGCCCCGGCCCCCTCCCATCTGCACTCTGATGACCGTGGGGTTTTGGGGGCAAAGGATTGAGGCTCATGCCTCTTTTCTGTTGCCTCATTACTTGCTATTGTGCTGACATTGGGGATCCTTTTGGTTGCAGGGGGCTGGGGGAGGGAGGAGAGCTGTTCTTGGGAGGAGGTGATCTGAGGGCTTCCTGCAGAGTGAGGAGGAGAAGGAGGAGCAGCTCCCAGACTCACCAGGCTAGCAGCACTTGGCCCTCCAGTCATGGTCGCGTGAAGCCGCCACAGACCTTGGGTCCAAGTGGAAGGGGCCAACCCAGCCCAGGCTCTGGCAGGATAATAATGATGGCATTTGATAAGCGCTTACTATGTGCAAAGCACTGTCCTACGCGCTGGGGGGGATACAAGGTGATCACGTTGTCCCAAGTGGAGCTCACAGTCTTAATCCCCATTTTACAATCAGGGAATTGAGGCCCAGAGAAGGGAAGTGGCTTGTCCAAAGTCACACAGCTGACAAGTGGCAAAGCCGGGATTAGAACCCATGGCCTCTGGCGCCCAAGCCCGTGCTCTTTCCACCGAGCCACGCTGCTTCTCTAATTTGTGTGGGACGTGGCCACCGAGGTCTGAGTGTGGGCCCATCGTGCTGCCATCAGGTTGTAGAGAGAGAGCTGCTCTACGAACAGGGGGAAGGGGTGGAGAGGCCTGGGGTCCACGTCCTGGGGCCTTCTGTCCCTGTAGGACAGGTGGGAGGCTCAGCCCCCAGTCTCAGAACCATTTTAATTTTCACCCCGCTTCAGTGTGGCACACCCATGACATCACCAGATTATGTAAGGGTTCATCATAACACGTGTGATGTCACAGGTGTTTTCTTTAGAAGCCAATCGAGTTTTCAGGTGTACAGGTAAGAAAAGGAAATCTTCATCCCTGAGAGAAGAACCCACCCACAGCTCACTGTTTGAGGCTTGGCCATCTCCCTCCCTGAACCAGTGCAATAGGCTCAGAGAGTCTTGCAAATTGATAAACCCAGATTGGTGGACAGTTCTTTTAAAGAGTAGAGATACAAGTAATCTAGAAGGTAAATGAGTGAGTGTACAGTGAAGGTGGAGTTAGAATTAAATGAGCTAAAGTAATAGTAGCAATTGTAGCATTTAAGTGCGTATTATGTGCCAAATACTGGGGTAGATCCAGGGTAATCAGGTCAGATGCTGTTCCTGAATCTGAGTAGAAGGGAGTCTAGGTATTTAATCCTCGAGACTGAGCTTGCTGTGGGCAGGGAACATGTCTATCAACTCTGTTGTACTCTTCCAAGTGCTTAGTACAGTGCTCCTCATTCAGTGCTCAATAACTACTATCGATTGATTGATTAATCTCCATTTTACAAATAAGGAAACTTGAAGCAAAGAGTGGTTAAAGGATTTGCCTAAGTGGTAGAACTGGGAATAGAACCCGTGTTCTTTCCATTAGGCCATGCTGCTTCTTGTGATAAGTAGTGCAGTAAAAAAACATGCATTTCTCAGCTTCACATAGAATCAAATTGGCTGTGACTTCAAGAGTGTGACGAAATGAGCCCTGCTGCTTCTCCAAATGGTAGGTCTGATGGTGGAAGAGTCCGTTTTGGCCGGTCATATGACTGGACCAAGTCCACGAGTGGTTACAGTGAGCCAGTCAGACCATAAATCATAGTCCAGAGAGGCAGCCTGGCCTTTGGCCATGCTCTTGAAAGAACGGCCACAAGAGAAAGAGAGGTTAGCTTTTGTCTTCTCCCGTCCCCGCCATGTCCATATCCATATAACATGCTCGACGTCCCTACGTATCGTCTGGCAATTTTCAGTCTACATTATTCTTTTGTACACATTTGTTAGAAGTACTACAATAATTATTTCTTTGGTTTTAGGTCGTTTCTCCAGCCAGAATATGTGGGACTTCCAACGAGTCCACCAAAGTTAAAAGGCTCCAGTTGCTTGTGGCCAATAAGGATTTTACTTTTAAACCTGGCCAGTGGTAAGTTGCTTCATTTTATGTGAGATGTATTCAAAGGCTAATGTGTGTGTCCTGTGGCTGTCTCTCTCAAGGAAGGCATCAAGATGCCGTTCCTGTTCCTCTGCTGCTAATGAACTGGGGGGTTTGTGGGAGGTGTGTGTGTTTAGGGGGGAGGTGGAAGGGGGGTGAGTGCTGGTAAGCACCTAATAAAGTGCTCAATAAATGGGGCAAGAAAATACAGCAAGATAGCTAACCCGTAGTGTAGGAAAAAAAACAAGTCAAAAGAGAAAGGTTTTAAAAGAACTGTCCTGCCCTTCCCACCACAGAACAACTCTTCAGAATCTCCATGGCACTGTAGGTGACCAAATTTCGAAGGAATCCTATCCCGCCCCCTCCTCTTCCTTGCTCATGACTCCGAGTCGGGTTTGGACCCTCAAGTCAGTAGTGCCTATTTTTGGAAGAAAAAAAATTACCAATTTATACAAATGCAAAAACCGAAAGTATGCCACTTACATAGTCATTTAAACCATCCTTGTTTTCTTATCAGAATTGCATCAAAGAAGTCGGGAAAGGAAAGCTTCTTTTAACAAAGTTTTCCCTTTTTATTTGGTTACGCTTGCTGTGTTTTTTTGGTTTTGTTTTGTTTTTTTGGAATGGTACTTACTAAGTGCTTACTTTGTGCCAGGCAGTGTATCAAGTGCTGGGGTAGATACAAGGTAATCGGGTTGGACACAGTCCCTGTCCCCCATAGGGCTCACAGTCTTAAATCAGAAAGAAGAGGATTTAATCCCCATTTTACAGATGAGGTAACTAGGGCACAGAGAAGTTAAGTGACTTACCCAGGGTCACACAGCAAGCAATTGGCAGAGCTGGAACGAGAACCCAGGTCTCCAGAATGAGGCCATACCGCTTCCCATGGTTCACATTCTCATTAATGCATTCTTATTCACTGACTCCCTTTTGATGATTCGCCCTCAGTGCTTGCCAAGTTCACCATTAAGTACTAGCCGTAACAAATTCATTTAGGCTTGAAATCAGTTCCAAGCCAATCCTAAAATAAGCTTGTATTAAACTTCTTCAAAGAAAAATGAATATTTATTTATCCTGAAGTCTTCTGGGAACACACACTCGGGATTTCATGTCCCAGCACCATCTTAAGTAGCTGAATTCTGCTGTCGCTTTTGCCTTGATGCATTTTGGACATGTAGGGGCTAGAACTGGGCCTGCCTGGAACTCCCCCCGACCCTTCGTGTCCAACAGACCACCACTCTCCCCATCTTCAAAGTCGTATTAACATCACATCTCCTCTAAGAGGCCTTCCCCAGCTACACTCTCATTTCCCCTGCTCCCTCTCCCTTCTGCATCACTTGGATTTGTACCCCTTAAGCCCTTGCTAGGCACCCCACCCTCAGCCCCACAGCACTCATGTACATATCTGTAATTTCTTTTAATATCTGTCTCCCCCTCTAGACTGTAAGCTCCTTGTGGTTAGGAAACATGTCAGCGTGGCTCAGTGGATAGAGGCTTTGGAGTCAGAGGTCATGGGTTCGAATGCCACTCCGCTGTGTGACTTTGGGCAAGTCACTTAACTTCTCTGGGCCTCGGTTACCGCATCTGTAAAATGGGGATTAAGACTGTGAGCCACACGAGGGACAACCTGATCACCTTGTAACCTCCCCAGTGCTTAGAACAGTGTTTTGCACGTAGTAATAAATGCCATTATTATTATTATTATTACCGGCTCCATTTTATTGTACTCTCCCAAGTACTCAGTAGAGTGCTGTGCACACAGTAAGTGCTCAATAAATACCATTGATTGGGGCTTCTGGTGTAAACTATACAGTTTTGCAACCTTTCTGCTCTCTGATTTGCTTGAGGCCAGAGTGTGGGGTGAAGGGGAGAGGGAGACAGACATACCACTTACCTTGCTTCTTTCTTTGGAGACCGTCACTGTGACTGATCAGCCCTGCAGTTACTATAATTATTAGAATAATGCATAAACCTACCTTAAAAACCTGCCCCCCCTCCAAAACACACCACCACCTCACAGCTCATTGAGCACTAGTGTTTGGAACATCGTGGGCCTCATTGAATTAGCTTAAGGAGGGATGCTCGTGAACAAAGGCCTCCATCAAAAAATCCGTAACTAGAAGAGGGACAGGCAAGCACTAGAATTACTAGGATCAATTAGTCAATGGATACCAATCAAAATCACTATCTCACATAGTACTCAAACAAACAGGAGGCTGGGTATCCTGTGCTCCCTGCATCCAACTATTCCGGCATAGTTTCATTCTGCCTTTTGGAATGGAATATCAATGTACCATTGAGAAAAGCAAGCAACCTTCATGTATTGCCCAGAGAAATGAAGGCATCCAGAGTTGCCCAAGGTGTGAGCCTTCAGGGGACAAAAAGTGGGAAGGTCAACTTTCTCAAGAGTATGCATAAACCCTGCCACATGTTCAGTATGTAGCAGAGTGATAGAAAATCAGAAAAAAGCTATTTTGGGGCCTGGGAAATGAAAACAACCCAAGTGTATTTATCAAACGCGGTCCAGTTGAACAGAAGTTTTTGTGGAAGAGAGTGGTGTTGTAGTTGCTGATTTGGGGAAGTAAAATTCTTGCCATCGTTAATATTTTTTAGGAGTCAACCGACTGATTTTGGCATTGTCCATCTGGAAACGGGTTTTGTTGGAATTGAGAGTGTGTAATAATAGAAAGTGTGATAATAGCCTGACTTAGCCATCTTGTGTTAATAGACTGCCTTTGAGTTTGGAACCAGAAAACAAGATGCTGATTGCAATTATATGCATTTCTGAAGCAATTTACTGCAATCTTTGCACACGTGTGGTGGTACATATTAAATCCTTGTTGGTTGTTTCTGGGTGGGGGGATTGTGTTTTACCCTTTAGAATTGTTTAGCAGTTATCCCATCGAAAAGCGGAAGCTTTAGTTATTTCCATTTTTCCATTTTCTCTTTCCACGGACGTGTTCGTATCCTGCAGTTTGTCTGTTGGGGCAAAATAGGTCTCTGCTTGGTGCTGCGGTAACGTTTTTGGAGAAGGGCTGCCAAGGGGCAGACCCCAGTTTCCTGAATAGGAGAGGCCGACATATTCGATAACTGTCCTCTTGTGTAAAATGAATTCGCTATTACAGATGTTCACAATTTGGGTTTATCTTACCAAAAAGAGTGTCGTTGTCATCCTCCCGCCTCCCACATTTCATCACTTCCCATCTTAGTTCAGAGTTGCACATAGTAAGCGCTTAACAAATACCATTATTGTTATTATGAGCGGGCCACGAGACCCTCCTGGGTTCATTAGTATTTATTGAACACTTACTGTGTGCAGAGCACTGTACTAAACGCTTGGCAGAGTACAATACAACAATAAACAGACACATTCCCTGCCCACAGCGAGCTTAGAGTCTAGAGGAGGGGGAGCCAGACATTAATATAAATAAATAAACTGAGGATATGTACGTCAGTGCTGTGGTGCTGGGAGGGGGAAAGAACAAAAACCTCCGCCAACTGTCAGCTGTGTGACTTTGGGCAAGTCATTTAACTTCTCTGTGCCTCAGTTACCTCATCTGGAAAATGGGGATTAAAACTGTGAGCCCCCCGTGGGACAACCTGATCACCTTGTAACCTCCCCAGCGCTTAGAACGGTGCTTTGCACCTAGTAAGCGCTTAACAAATACCATTATTATTATTGTTATTATTAACAAAGGGAGGAAGTCAGGGTGTACCAGAAAGGAATGGGAGCAGAGGAAAGGGGGCTTAGTCAGGGAAGGCCTCTTGGAGGAGATGTGCCTTCAGTAAGGCTTTGAAGTGGGGGGAGAGTCATTGTCTGTCGGATTCGAGGCGGGAGGGCGTTCCAGGCCAGAGGCAGGATGTGGGCAAGGGGTCTGTGGAGAGATAGATGAGATCGCAACACACTGAGGAGGTTAGCATTAGGCATCTCATTTTGAGGGTCTTTGTAGCCGAAAACAGGAGCAATCGGTGGTATATATACGTGCAGGTATATATACATTTCCCTTCAAGGCCCTACTGAAAGCTCACCTACTCCAGGAGGCCTTCCCAGACTGAGCCCTTTCCTTCCTCTCCCCCTCGTCCCGCTCTCCATCCCCCCCATCTTACCTCCTTCCCTTCCCCACAGCACCTGTATATATGTTTGTACGTATTTATTACTCTATTTATTCATTTATTTTGCTTGTACCTATCTATTCTATTTATTTTATTTTGTTAGTATGTTTGGTTTTGTTCTCCGTCTCCCCCTTTTAGACTGTGAGCCCACTGTTGGGTAGGGACTGTCTCTAGATGTTGCCAACTTGGACTTCCCAAGCGCTTAGTACAGTGCTCTGCACACAGTAAGCGCTCAATAAATACGATTGATTGATTGATTGATAAATGGAAAATTCCGTTTTACCAGACGAATGCCATGTTAAACTTTTTATCTGTGTCCTATCTGCAGAGGGAGCTACAAGTCAGGAGATGAAGCCATGGTATCACTTGGGCTGACTTACCTGCTGCTTTTATGCCACACAGACTGTACACTGCGTCGTTCAGATGTAAAATTTGTGTTGATCCCCAGCCATAAAATTGTAGGCATCTCTCAGCAGGGTGACCATCTATCTCCCAGGGTTTGGGTTTGTGTTTGTGGCTGCTCTGCAAGGGAGAGACTCCTGGGTGTGGGGAATGCAAGCTTGTTTTGCCTTACTGGGGCCTCTGAGTTAAGCCCTCCAGCACAGACTGAGGTAGAGGGGGCAAGGGAAGGGACAGAGAGCCAGCCCCCACCCGCCCCAGCTAATAATAATAGTAATAATAATAATAATAATAATAATAATAATAATAATAATAATGGCATTTGTTACCTCCTTCCCTTCCCCACAGCACCTGCTTATATGTATATATGTTTGTACATATTTATTACTCTAGTTATTTATTTATTTATTTTGCTTGTACATCTCCATTCTATTTATTTCATTTTGTTAGTGTGCTTGGTTTTGTTCTCCATCTCCCCCTTTTAGACTGTGAGCCCACTGTTGGGTAGGGGCTGTCTCTATATGTTGCCAACTTGGACTTCCCAAGCGCTTAGTACAGTGCTCTGCACACAGGAAGCGCTCAATAAATACGATTGATTGATTAAGTGCTGACTATGTGTGAAGATAGGGTATCTGAGGAATACTGTGTGCAAAGATACTGTTGCGTAGGGACTGTCTCTATATGTTGCCAACTTGGACTTCCCGAGCGCTTAGTACAGTGCTCTGCACACAGTAAGCGCTTAATAAATGCGATTGATTGATTAAGTGCTTACTATGTGTGAAGATAGGGTATCTGAGGAATACTGTGTGCGAAGATACTGTTGGGTAGGGACTGCCTCTATATGTTGCCAACTTGGACTTCCCAAGCGCTTAGTACAGTGCTCTGCACACAGTAAGCGCTCAATAAATATGATTGATTGATTAAGTGCTTACTATGTGTGAAGATAGGGTATCTGAGGAATACTATGTGCAAAGATACTGTTGGGTAGGGACTGTCTCTATATGTTGCCAACTTGGACTTCCCAAGCGCTTAGTACAGTGCTCTGCACACAGTAAGCGCTCAATAAATGCGATTGATTGATTAAGTGCTTACTATGTGTGGCGATAGGGTATCTGAGGAATACCATGTGCGAAGATACGGTATCTGAGGAAAATCCGTCAGCCTTTGGCAAAAGACTTAGTATGGGGGTTGAAAGTGAGGAAGAAATCAAGGATACTGCCAAGGTTGCCAACTGGGTTGGGAGAGTGAGAAAGAGGAAAGGGAATGCAAGATAATATAATAAAGTACACGTTAAAGCATAAGGAATATTAAAAATCATTTGCACCAGCCTACCTATTTATGAAAATCAAGAAGAAATGCAGTTACTAAAGGAGAAAATGAAGCCCAGAGAGCTCGAGCTCAAAAGACAGAAACAAGCCAGTGTAGAAGCGGATGTCTAGCGAGTGTGTGTTTGTGTGTTTATGTGTAGGAGTGTGTGTGTTTATATGTAGGAGTGTGTGTGTTTATGTGTAGGAGTGTGTGTTGGGGGAGGGCTCACAGCAAGGGGTCCAAGTATTTCTGAGTGCTCTCAGTGCGGACTGCTGAGAGGTCAGAAGGGTAGAGAAGCAAAGACTGGGGAGTGACTGAAGAGAGAAAGAAAACACAAAAATCACTTGACTGCATCTCAGGACTTAAGTAATTAATGTTGAGAACATTATTACTTGAACATCAAAGGGAGGTATATTGGTGGAAAACCGAGTAAGAAGTCAGGATGAAAGCAGGATAGGGAGTGACTACTACTCTGTATTTATGTCTCCCCCCTTTTAGACTGTGAGCCCACTGTTGGGTAGGGACTGTCTCTATATGTTGCCAATTTGTACTTCCCAAGCGCTTAGTACAGTGCTCTGCACATAGTAAGCGCTCAATAAATGCGATTGATGATGATGATGACCACTCTCAAGGCATTTTTAAAAGAAAAGGGTATTTACAGAAGAGGTATGGCTTGGTGGATGGACTACCAGCCTGGGAGTCAGGAGGGTCTGGACTCTAATCCAGCCTCTGCCACTTGTCTACTTCGTGACCTTGGGCCAGTCACTTCACTTTTCTGGGCCTCAGTTAGCTCATCTGTAGAATGGGCATTAATACTGTGAGCCTGATGTGTGACAAGGACTGTGCCCAACCTGATTATCTTCCCCAGCGCTTCCTACAGTGCCTGGCACATAGTTTAAGAGCTTAATAAATGCCATAAAAAAAGAAAGTCAGAGATCAGCCAGAAGCAGGATGCATTTTGCATGAAAGCCGCTGTTACTGGCAAAAGAGAAATCTTCAAATTGGACATACTTCCTGATGATTTTTCATTATTTTTCAGGTGTGTGAGGAAGAATCCAATTGTAATAGTATTGCTCCAAGTGACTCAGATGCAGTTTTTTCTTTTCCTAATGCTTGTTTTTTTAATGGTATTTGTAAAGTGCTTGGTGGGTGCCAGGCACTGTACTGAGCTCTTAGAACAGTGCTTTGCACATAGTAAGCGCTTAACATGCCATCATTATTATTATTATCATTATTATTATTATTATTGGAGTAGATACAAGATAATCGGGTTGGACACAGTCCCTGTCCCACACAAGTTCTCAGTCTTAATCTCCACTGTGGCTCAGTGGAAAGAGCATGGGCTTTGGAGGTCACGGGTTCAAATCCTGACCCTGCCAATTGTCAGCTGTGTAACTTTGGGCAAGTTACTTAACTTCTCTGTGCCTCAGTTACCTCATCTGTAAAATGGAGATTAAGACTGTGAGCCCCCCGTGGGACAGCCTGATCACCTTGTAACCTCCCTAGCACTTAGAACAGTGCTTTGCACATAGCGCTTAATAAATGCCATTATTATTATTATTTTTATTATTACTTTACAGATGGGATAACTAAGGCACAGAAAACTTAAGTGACTTGCCCAGGGTTACCTGCAGATATGTGGCAGAGCTGGGATTAGCACTCAGGTCCTACGACTTCCAGGCTCCTGCTCTTTCCACTAGGCCACACTTCTTAACTAGTTGAATTTCTGATTTAATTTTTGGTAGGTGCTCTGGGCTCTGTTGTCCTAAATAACCAGAATAGGGGCACCTGCCCTTTGGCAGCTGTTAAAGTTTGAAAGCTTATTAAGTACCACCTTCTAGTTCGAGGGAAGAAGAGAAGTGGATGAGTAGGAAATCAGGAAGTTATGCAGCCTGTTAATATTTGCTGTGTTCTTTGGGTTTTTTTTTAATTATCTGATGTTGGTTTTCCCTTTTAGGGTCGATTTCTTTATTCCTGGAGTCTCCAAAGTTGGTGGGTTCTCAATTTGTTCAAGCCCCAGCTTGCTGGAACAAGAAAGGATAATAGAATTGGCCGTGAAATATACTGACCATCCTCCCGCTCTGTGGGTTCACACCCAGGTAAGAGAAACATGCATTTTAAACACGCTATCACCTGGACGTTTCCAACTGTCCATTTGGAGGTGTAAACGTCTTCCTTCATTTTTTTTCAAGAAGTTTAGTTTTTGGGTGGAGTGACATCTGTAATACGTGAGCCGATTCATTATCTCACTAGGACAATTTGGCCTAATATCAATTTGGCAGATGGGACAGAGAGAGAGAGTGGGGTGGGGGGGAGAGAGAAAGAGAGAAACTCTCTGTGTGTCTGTGTCTTTGTTTTTGCCTGGCTCCATCTCTATGTCTTTTTACTGAGTCATATCCTTTTTCTTCATTTAATCGCTCGAGAACTGCTATAGGATCGGTCCTTTGGCCTCCTCTCTCCTGCCCCATGAGGGGATCATCGTCATCATCAATCGTATTTATTGAGTGCTTACTATGTGCAGAGCACTGTACTAAGCGCTTGGGAAGTACAAATTGGCAACATATAGAGACAGTCCCTACCCAACAGTGGGCTCACAGTCTAAAAGGGGGAGACAGAGAACAAAACCAAACATACTAACAAAATAAAATAATAAAATAAATAGAATAGGGGATGGGGTTGGCTGTGAGCCAAGATGCATGGCTACTGGGAAGCCAAATTTTTAGCCTGCTGACAGGTCACTTATCTTCCCTCTGCCTCCTCCTCCTCACTCTTTCTCTTCATCATCCACCTTTCCCTCCGATCCTCACCTTCTATTTGTGACTTCCCCAAACGCCGCTTCTCACCTGCGTCCCCTCACTATGGATTAAAGAAGGAAATTCCGTTAAAGACGCAGTGCTATTGTATCACCTACTAAAAACGGGTTTGTGGTCTTTTCTGTCTGAAAGAGTAAATTCCTTAAGGGCAGAGCCTATCGTGTTAAATGCCTTATATAGTAACAGTTGCTTTTTAGCCTTTTTTGTCTTCTGTCTTGAGAGCATTGATCAGATGGTTCTGCGTCTGTATCACCAGCAGCCTAGAATGGAGAACTCAATAGATGCAGTGGGAAAAATTTTCTAACGTAATTATCTCCTTTATAGTAAGGGGATCCATCAGTTTTCTTCTTACAGATTACATTCACTTTCCCCTCAGGAGGCTTGAGGTGGAATCGTCCAGTATGTTGTTCTATACCTGGTGCTGGGTGTAAGCTTTTATCCAGTGCTCCCTGCTTGTCTCTTCCCATTTCTTCTCCCTTGTTGTGCGTTTTCCAGAGCAACTTTCCAAGGAGTTTTGCCAGACCCTCCTTCCTAAAGCACTGCTGAGGACTTGCTATCTACCAGGCACAGATGCTCCTCTGCTATTGACGGTGCGGTTCTCTTATGGTCTGAGTGGTGGATGTTCTCTGATGCTGTCTTTCTGGTGCCGTGGGGCGGCAGCAGGGCTTCTGAGTGAGCCAGGCGTTAGTGGAGTGCCACACTCTTCCCTCTACCCCCGTCTCCCGTCCACATCAAGGTCACCGAAGGTGGAAGAAGGGACACAGCGTATCGGCCGCCTCCAGCTCAGGAAGGAAACGGTTGTAGAATGACGTCTTGAAGGGGTTTTTCTGGCAGCCCAGTCCAGTTGGAAATGTGATTCGTGAGATTCCCTCTCATGGGGTCAGAAATGACCAGTCTCCTCATGGCTACAGGGCCGGATGTGCCCATATTCAGGAAAGCCTTGGAGCTGATTGCATGTTGGCGTACACGTGGCTAAATTTAGTTTGGCAGGCTTTCTCCCCTCTTGAGTATGGCTTCATCTAACCTCACTTCTTAGTTATGTCACAAGGGTGGGTGGATTTGTTTTTCTACCCCATTGCCCTTTCTCTCTGTGGACGATCCTCCAGTCACCTTGGGTCGGCCTGCCGTACGGAGTCGTTGCAGTGTGGCTGGGAGGTCAGGCCCGGCAGCAGTGTCTAAGATGATCACAGTTGCATGCTTGCTTATTGACCAAGTTGCCTGAACTCCTAGCAACGTTGCTAGGATCAGCCCCCCGCCCACCACCCAAGAGGGCCCACAGGCAGCCTTGATGCAGGGTTTTTTTGCATTTTGGGAGCCGTTCCCCAGTGACTGTTTCTCTTATTAAGCTGTTCAGCTCTTTACGTTTACCTATTTGAGGCACATCAGAGCCATAATTGCAGAGGGATTCTAAGTAGGGGGGCAGTAGACTGGAAAACCATTGTTTGTCTTTGTAGAGGAAGCATGGCCTTGTAGAAGGCGTCTGGAACTGAGAGTCAGGAGTCCTGAGTTCTAGTCTCAGCTCTGCCCCTTGCCTGCTATGTGATCTTGGGTGCCTCAGGTTCCGCATCCATGAAATGGGGAGAGAAAATTCTGTTCTCTCTTCTCTTTGTTTGTGAGCCCCTTGAGGGATGGGAACTGTTCGACCTGATTATCTTGTGTTCGCCGCGGTGCTTGGCACAAGGTAAGCACTTAATAAATACAGTCATCCTTACTTCTTTTGTGGCACAGAACTCTCAGGTAGTTGTTTAGCTCACAGTCCTGTTGAAAATCCTTTCCCTTCTTCCCTCTCCATCTTCCCCCTAAAAAGAAGCAAGGCAGAACTTAAATTCACTGCCCCTTTAGTTGAAAGCTGTTAAGTTGAATAGCCTTTTGGCCATTTCCCGATGACCTTCTTGGTTGGCATTTTTATCAACTACCAAAAGGCAAAAATGGTACTTGGTTCTCTCCAGGTATTAGTAGATTCTATAATTGTTCCACTGAAGATGGTTATGTCTCTCTAAATAAATGTGTAGTTTCTTAGCAACATCCTCAAGGAATAGTCAAGATTGGCAATACGTCTTTGTTTTTGAGGTTTATTACTAAAGGTTCATTTGTCCAAAGATGACCTTTGACTTTTTTCCTGGCCCAGCTTTGGGATCTTGCATGCAAAGTCCATTCCTCTGCCTCAAGACAGAACTACACCTCAGTGAATCAGTGGTATTTATTGAGCACTTACTGAGTGCCTAGCACCTAGCCCTCCGCACTTGTGAGAGTAGCATACAATAGAGTTGGTAGATCCAATCCTTGCCCTCAAGGAGCTTATAGCCTAGAAGGGGAGACAGATACTCAATTATAGATAGGGGAAGTGGCAGATGGTGAGGGTTTGTATGTAAATGTTGTGATGGTGAGGTGAATACCAAGTGCTTAAGGGGTACAAGATCTGAGTGTGGAGGCAGTACAGGGGGAGGGTGGGTAGGGGAAATTGGGGGTTAGTGGGGAAGGCCCCTTTTTTAATGGTATTTGTTAAGTGCTTACTATGTGTAGAGAAGCAGCGTGGCTCAGTGGAAAGAGCACGTGGCTCAGTGGAAAGAGCACGGACTTTGGAGTCAGAGGTCATGGGTTCAAATCCCACTCCGCCAGTTGTCAGCTCTGTGACTTTGGGCACAATAAACAGGCACATTCCCTGCCCGCAACGAGCTTACAGTCTGGGGGGGGTGGGGGGAACAGACGTTACGAATAAGTGCTTGCAGCCATGGGGTAGCAGTTTACATGGAGAGGAAAGGGTGGATATTTAGAGATGCTGTGAATAATAATAATAATGTTGGTATTTGTTAAGCGCTTATGTGCTAAGCACTGTTCTAAGTGCTGGGGTAGATAGAGGGTAATCAGGTTGTCCCCCAATTTACAATGAGGAAACTGAGGCACAGAGAAGTGAAGTGACTTGCCCAAAGTCACACAGCAGATAATCAATCATATTTATTGAGCGCTTACTGTGTGCAGAGCACTGTACTAAGCGCTTGGGAAGTACAAGCTGACAACATCATCATCAATCGTATTTATATAGAGACAGTCCCTACCCAACAGTGGGCTCACAGTCTAGAAGGGGGAGACAGAACAAAACCAACCGTACTAACAAAATAAAATAAATAGAATAGATAGGTACAAGTAAAATAAATAGAGTAATAAATATGTACAAACATATATACATATATACAGGTGCTGTGGGGAAGGGAAGGAGGTAAGATGCGGGGGATGGAGAGGGGGACGAGGGGGAGAGGAAGGAAGGAGCTCAGTCTGGGAAGGCCTCCTGGAGGAGATGAGCTCTCAGTAGGGCCTTGAAGGGAGGAAGAGAGGTAGCTTGGCGGATGGGCAGAGGGAGGGAATTCCAGGCCCGGGAGAGGATGTGGGCCGGGGTCGATGGCGGGACAGGAGGCCTGAGTAGGTGCGAATGAGGTTGTCGTTAATGTAACTTGGTGCTAACAAGGGCCTTTTTTCTGGGGTGGGGCGGGGGAAGAGTCAGTCAGGACCGGACCGGGAAGGGGGGTTGGGGGGCACTGGAAGGAAGGTCGCTTAAGTGGCAGATGGTGGGGTGGAAGCAGGGGGCGTCTATGGCGGTGCTCGGAGGAGAGGAGCCTTCCGGGAGCAGCGGGTGCTACGCGGTGTGATGGCGGGCGGGCGGACCTCTCGGGAACAGAGTCCCGGGCGTCTATGGCGGGCCTCTCTGGCGCTCTGAGGAGAGGACGGAGCCGGGATTAGAACTCATGACCTCTGACTCTCAAGCCCGGGCTTTTTCCGCTGAGCCACGCTGCTTCCCTTCGCTTTGCTGAAGGTAGAACCTACAGGATTTGGTGATGGATTGAACATGTGGTTGAATGAGGGAGGTGAATCAAAGACAATGCTAAGGTTGCAGGCTTGTGAGACGAGGAAGGTGGTGTCGTGAGATGCAGCATGGCCCAGAGTGAAGAGCCCAGGCCTGGGAGTTGTAGGACCTGGCCTCTAAACCTGACTCCGTCACTTGCCTAATGTGTGACCTTGGGCAAATTCACTTAATTACTCTATATCTCAGTTTCCTCATCTGTAAAATGGGATGTCAATACCTATTCTCCCTCGTACTCAGATTGCGAGTCCCATGTTGGGCAGTAACTATGTCTCACCTGATTATCTTGTCTTATCTACCCAATACGGCATACTAATATGGTGCTTGGAACATAGTAAGTGCTTAATAATGTTGCAATTACTGTTATTATTTTTATTAGCAGTGGTGGTAGTTTTACGGTGATAGAAAAGTCAGGGGGAGGACAGGGTTTGGGTAGGAAGATGAGGAGTTCTGCGAGTGTCTTTTTACAGAAACAAGTTCCAAAATCTCTTTTTGGGAGCCAAGCCAATGACCGTTTCAAGTCAGCAACTTCTACCTTAGGCCTTACTTCTTGTAACAGTGTAAGCCACTTCTTTCTAGTCTGTATGAAGTAGAGTTGTGAAAAAAGTCACTGGTTACCTTTTATCATGTATCTGAAGACTCTCATCGGCTTGCTTCCCTTTAAGGAGCCAAATAATCCTGGTTCCTAAATAGCCTTCTATATATGTGTTCCATTTCTAATCAATTTTATTTCTCTCCAGTGCACTCTCCAAGTTCTCCCCAAATTGAACCCAGAATTTTAAATGTGGCTAACACCAGATGTACACTGTCGTTGCTCTTAAAATCAGCCCTTTCGCCTGACTGTTTTTGGAAGTGGAATATTGGTGTAGAAGAGATTCAGTGTCTGTGTTAGGTAACGTTCATCCACCACAGACTTCAGTGATTCCAGTATTTGTGAAGAGGGAGGGAAGCCTTTCAATTCACACACAGTTGTTGGCTGATTTAGCGGGAAGCCCAACCAACCAAAGAATATGGGGGCCAAAGAAGAAAGGAAGAGACTTGATGGGCCTGGGAATCCACGAGCTGGGCAGTGCGCAAGTGGTCTATTTGCTTTTCTCTGACAAGCTATTTGAATAATTGAAGGAGCTCTTCTTAAAGCACTGTTTGGTTGAATGTCACACCGATAAAATGTCCTTCTTTCATGTGGGACAGGGACTGTGTCCGACCTGATTTGCTTGTGTCCAGTCCAGCACTTAGTATAGTGCCTGGCACATAGTAAGTGCTTAACAAATACCTTAATAATAATTATTATTAGTATTACATAATGTCTCATGTAGAGCATTTGCCTAATAGCAGCAAATATCAGTGTATCTCAATTGCAGCCAGGTTCTAGTTGACACAGAGTTTTCTGTTTAGAAATGTGGATTTTTGGGTGGAGAAAAGTCTTGTAATGAAAGCCAAGATCATCAAGATTAGACTGAGCCCCCTCCTTCCTCTCCCCCTCACCCCCCCTCCATCCCCCCATCTTACCTCCGTCCCTTCCCCACAGCACCTGTATATATGTATATATGTTTGTACATATTTATTACTCTATTTTACTTGTACATATCCATTCTATTTATTTTATTTTGTTAATATGTTTGGTTTTGTTCTCTGTCTCCCCCTTCTAGACTGTGAGCCCACTGTTGGGTAGGGACTGTCTCTATATGTTGCCAACTTGTACTTCCCAAGCGCTTAGTACAGTGCTGTGCACACAGTAAGTGCTCAATAAATACGATTGGTTGATTAATTGATTGATTGATTCTTTTCCTGCCGTAGTGTACCCTTGACTCTGAAGTGGCTTTGAGAGTGGGCGGAGAGTTCTTCTTTGATCCTCAACCGGCGGACTCCCCCGTAAACCTCGTATTGATAGCTGGGGGTGTAGGGGTGAACCCTCTGCTTTCCATACTGCTACATGTAGCTGATCTCCATAGACACCGAGAGTGCAAAGGAAGCGGGTATGAGATGGGGTCGGCAAAGCTGTACTACAGTGCAAAAGACGCGGATGAGCTGCTATTTAAGGTAGGTAAGGGGAAAAAAAAGTTCTGTTCCCCATGGCTTCATGTAAACAGACTTGTGGTTAGTTGTAGGGATATTGATGTCAAGCTCGAACAAAATGAAACTGCTTATCTTTGATCCCTCTTTGGTAATGCACACCCCGAACTGCGCGGTGCTTGAAATGTCTTTTCTGAAGAAAAGCGAAAGAACAGTTTGATGTTCAAAAGAGATAGCTACTTTTACATTTTCAGGAGCCATTTACTAGTACTGTGCTGTGTGTGGATGGGTCGTTGTTGGGGACCCCCTGGCTAATGAGAGTAATAATGATATTTACTAAGCACCCCCTAAGTGCTGACCACGGGATAGAATAAGAAACTCTGAACAGACACAGTCCTCTTTTTCATATAATAATAATGGCATTTATTAAGCGCTTACTATGTGCAAAGCACTGTACTAAGCGCTGGGGAGGTTACAAGGTGATCAGGTTGTCCCACGAGGGGGCTCACAGTCTTAATCTCCATTTTGTAGATGTGGTAACTGAGGTACAGAGAAGTGAAGTGACTTGCCCAAAGTCACACAGCTGACAATTGGCGGAGCCAGGATTTGAACCCATGACCTCTGACTCCAAAGCCTGTGCTCTTTCCACTGAGCCACGCTGCTTCTCCTGTGGGGCTGACGGGGTAAGGGGGAGGGAGGATTGGTATTGAATCCTCTTTGTACAGATGAGAAAACTGTGGCACAAGTTGCTGGAGCCACTTCACTAGGCCACGCTGCTCGCGAAGAAGCCCGGCCAGGGAATCGGAGGACCTGGGTTCTACTCCCTGCTCTGCCACTTGCCCGTTGTGTGACCTTGGGCAAGTCACTTAACTGCTTTGTACCTCAGTTTCCTTATCTGCAAAATGAGATTTCAATACCTGTTCACCTTCCCACTTAAGACTGTGAGGCCCACGTGGGGCGGGGACTGTGTCCGACCGGATGATCCTGTATCTACCCCGACCTGTAGCACAGTGCTTGGCACATACCCTCATTAAGTGTGGCTCCACCTGAATCCTAGAATCACGGTGCTGGACGAGACCTGGAAATCATCTACCGGGCCTCGTCCACCCTCCTGTTCTTCAGCCCCGTAGTTCTTTGTAAGTCGGGGGCCTGCAAGTTGGCCATACTAAAACCCCAGGGGCCATCTGGCCAGTCGGGGGTCCCCAGGGGTGGTCCGGACCAAACTCCCCGGCTAAGTGAAATGCCCCGATTGTTCCCATCTCCATTTAGACTATGAGTGGTTGGTAGGGAAGCATGTCACTTGTGACAGCTCTGCAGCTGCACAGAAAAAGAACAAAAGAGCGGAAATAGTTATGAAGCACAAATGTGGTCAGTAAAACTGCAGCCCTAATTGCCAGTGCCTGAGAAAAAGAAAAATCCTAAGAGTTAGTAATACACTTGCTTGGTGGTATATTCATATTTCCATTCAAGCCCAGTCCCTGTGTTCTTTAAATACTCCGGCCTGCTGGGCTGCAAACAATATGCGTCTAAGTAGAGAGCGAGGGGCTCGGAGACGTGTGCGGAATTGGAGTCCGGGCTGAAAGTGAATGAGCGGGGGACTCTGCCCACATCTGTTTTGGCTTACAAAATTGTGGTCTGACCAAATATGTTGAACATTCCAGAAAAATATCCTCAATTTGACAAATGAGTTTCCTGGGAAGATTGCATGCAGTCTCCATGTCACACAGCAGTCTGCCCAAATTAGTGAAGACCTCCAGCCGTACATCACCCGTGAGTATGGGCGCTGCCCAAATGCCACGTGACCGTATCGAGGCCGAGGGAGCGGGCCAAGCCCGGAGCGGAGAGAACGAGAATTTGGCGTTTTCAACAACGTGCTGAGCGTTGTTAACGTTTGGGGGGAGGTCGGCATGGAAAAAGGGGATCAGCCTCATTGGGCTTAAACTCGAGACGTTGTCCACTTACCCTATTAAGGATTCCATTTTTGCGGGTTTTTTTAGGTGGCTTTTGAGTCATCCCTCAAGTATGCACATAGAAATTGGCTGAATTGATTCCATTTGCCATTAATGGTAATTTCAATTCCATGTGCTTTGCTCTCCCCATAAATTTTTTTTAACAATTTATTTACTTTGCTGAAAGCTGTATTACATCTGAACAAAACAACAGTCAACGAGCACGTTAAAGGATGCCAGGGAATCAGCCTCCCACTGTCACATTTTTATTGTCTGTGGTGCAGGAACCCCAGAGGCTTATTCTCTCCGTTCCCTCCTTAGGGGTTTGGCCCAAACAGACCCTAATGTTCATTCATTCATTCATTCAATTGTATTTATTGAGCGCTTACTGTGTGCAGAGCACTGTACCAAGAGCTTGGAAAGTACAATTTGGTAACAGATAGAGACAATTCCTACCCAGCAACGGGCTCACTGTCTAGAAAGGGGAGACAGGCAACAAAACAAGTAGGCAGGCATCAATAGCAAAACTGATTATTGATGTCAATATTGTTGCCAATCAGTCAATATTGATTATTGATGTCAGCGGAAGCCCAACTGCACAGGCATTGGTTGCCCCAACCCCGCACTAGGCGCTGCCCGAAAACTTCGGTCCTTCAAAGCAAGCCCCAGGGGTCAAACCTCTCTCACTTCAGGAGTTCAGGCGGGAAGGGTCTGAACTGGTGAATGTTCTCTTTGATTAGGGGGAAGGATATCTGCAAAGGAAGTAGGCAAGCACGTGGCTGAAGACACTAGGTTTTACATCTGTGGCCCCCCACCGATGATAGAGCATTTCTCCAAGCAACTAGAAAACCATCATGTTCCCAAGGAGCACATTCATTTTGAGAAATGGTGGTAGCGGCAGCAGGTTCAAAGAAGAAAAGGATTGAAGTTGACTCCGGACAGCCCTCAATCCGCATTATCTCTGGTAAGAAGGCTGGCGATTACCGTTCGAGTCTTCTTGAACAGCACTGAACTAAGTGATGGGTTGATGGATGAGAAACCTATTCCTGAATGGTTTGGATGATGACAAGTATTAGCTCAGACTTTATGCAATTTCATGATTTTTCTAATGCCCGCGAGACTTTCTTCATTCATAATTCCTCACGTATAGGGCACCTGGGTGGGTCATTATAGATAACCTGCTTGGGGGCATGTGCGGAGAGCCACTCGTGTTGAAAGTTCTGAACTCTCGGGTTTTTGTGTGTGAAATGCAGACCGTAAGTAAGTTATACCTGATAGCCAGCCAGTAGAATTTATGTGAAATAAAATGACATTTTAACCTGACGTCTTTTTAACAGTGTGGTAGAGGTTGATTTTACACTTCAATCCTTTCAGGCCTACTGCTCCTTCAGTGTCTGGGGGATTAACTTTAGTTATGATCTTGTGCTAATGAGCCAGGCAACGTCAGCTTCGGAAAGGGGAAATTATTAGGCGAAAATGTTGGCAGTTCAGCAATTGGCACACTTTATTTCTCAGAAATAAACCTCCCCCTAATCTCTACGGCCGGAGTAGCCATGCCGACCACAGCGGGACGTGGCTTTTTGTGGTGACAGGTAGCTCCTGCTCCCACGGTCCACGACTCTCCTGCAGCCGCCCATCATATTGCTCCTCCAGATGTGACCAGTGCCTGGCTGGCAGGCCAGTTCTCGCTGAATCCGCGAGCCATTTTGCCCTCAGTCGTCAGCCAAGGCTGTGATCTGATGGGCGGGTGGCTGCTGCTTGCCCCCGCCCAATCGCCCCATTCCCCGCCCTGCCAGTTGGCAGCTGTGTGACTTTGGGCAAGTCACTTAACTTCTCTGTGCCGCAGTTACCTCATCTGTAAAAACGGAGATTAAGACTGTGAGCCCCCCGTGGGACGACCTATTCACCTTGTAACCTCCCCAGCGCTTAGAACAGTATTTTGCACATAGTAAGTGCTTAATAAATGCCATCATTTTTATTATTATTCCCAAGAGCTGATATCAGTGAAGTGAATGGAGAGTCACCTGTATTCCACTCCAGTGATTCAGAAACAGCCACTTACCTCTTGAAAAGCTGATATTGGGCCCATCTGTTTACGGAGCCCCAGAGATGGCTTTTCAGGTCTATTCTAACTGCAATTTCAGCTTTTGATAAAATGCCAGTCACCAGCAAGATTTCTTACTGGTCAGCCATGGGGGCAAAATATATTTGCAGTGCAGGGGTTTGGAGAGGAGATCTCTCCACCCTGTAGTGGAAGGAGTTAGTGAAAGCTGCTAGATGTTAGGGGGAAGGAGAGGAGGGAGATGGGAAAGTGGAGCTCCAAGCCAGGCAGGAGCAAGTCACTTCTTGAAGTGTTTGAAATTTGGGTTTCTATTTGAGCGAATCTGCCACAGAAGTAGTCCTGTACTGTCCTGCCTTGCCCAGGCCTGTCCCCCCGATAGCCTCTATTTAACTCCATTTATGTAGCATTTTTTTCTGGTTCAAATGCAGTGGACCTTACTCTTTCCGTCACTGTCTTCACCTGGATCCAGAACGGGTCAGGTAGCGGTGCTCTACACAGAGTAAACACTCAATAAATACCATTGATGGATCGATTGATGAACCCAATTTTCTAGATTAAGAAAAGATGTCTTGTCTTTGTCTCCAACTCAGGGTAATTAGTCTGTCTTTGGTTGATCTTTAATTTGGGGTAGTCCAGCAGCAGTGAGCAAAGAGGCAAATCCAACGAGCTGGATTTTTCTCCAAAATTTCTTTGGAAAGAGTTTAGGTGATTTGGGAAGCTGAATTGTCTTTCAGGCCAGCAGGAGCCCATGAATTAATTTACAGTGCCTGGAGGCTGGATGGAAGTGGAGTGGTCTGGGAGAGGTTTATCCCTGGTGGACACTGGACAATCCATCCTTCCCCCCTGCCACTGGAAGTCAGGGTGTCCTTACCTTACTTTAGCCTAGAGAGGTGACTGGCAGATGTCTCTGTTATCAATTACTTGTATTTAAGTTTCTGTTGGGTATACACATTGTAGATGGGTGGGTGAGAGAGAGTGCCTGTGGTAATCTCCAAATTGTTTCCAATTTCATATGCCGCCAACACATGTTGGAGTTGGATGTGTTGTCTTTTTGTCTTTGAAAGGAAAATAGCAATTCTTTTTAATGTGGTCTTGGTGATTGTGACTGTTCAGAGTTTTGATAATTTAACATGACAGCTGCAAATTTCACTTAAAATAAAGTTACAACAAAAAGGAATCTTGTATTTTCTGTTCCTCTTACTGGGAATTTAGGGGAGTTTCGCAGGTCTTAGGGACACCCTGGCTTTCATGCTAATGGTGTGTGCTTGCATGCGTGTGTGTTTGTGTCTGTCTTTGTCTCTCCTGGCAGGATCCTGGCAGCCGGCCCCAATTTCCTGTGCACGTGTGGGAATTTGTATCTACCCCAGTGCTTAACACACAGTAAGCATTTGATAATAATAATGGTCATAGTACCTATGATTACGCAGAAGCCATTTGAGACCAGCAAAGTACCATCTTGACGTGATCTGTTGTGCCTTGGGCCGATCCTCCCGCTCTCTGCAGCACCTAGGAGTTCGGAGGCCGTTCCCAGGATATGGGAATCACTGAGGGCTGAGTAAAGCAGAGAACAATGAGGGTCACCCAGTCCAGATTAGACAAGCAGCTGGGAGGCCAGGGAAGCCCGAAGGCAGTCCAGGCCCCAAATGAAGCCCCAACTAGGACCAGGCATGGCTGGCACTAATCTACCTAATCCCCATTACTGCGGGAGAGGGTTGGAGCCCTAATAATAATTGTGGTATTTGTTAAGCGCTTACCATGTGCCAGGCACCATACTAAGCGCTGGGGTGAATACAAGCAAAGTGATGGACACAGTCCCTGTCCCAAACGGGGCTCACAGTCTCAATCCCCATTTTACAGATGCGGTACCTGAAGCCCAGAGAAGTGAAGTGACTTGCCCACGGTCACATAGCAGACAAGAGGCGGAGCCGGGATTAGAACCCCTGACCTTCTGATTCCCAGGCCCGTGCTCTATTCACTTCGCCATTTGGTAAGCGCTTACTACGTACCAAGCACTGTACTAAGCCCGGGGGTAGATACAGTATAATCAGGCTGCACCCAGTCCCTGTCCCACATGGGGCTCACAGTCTAAGTGGGAGGGAAAACACTGAATCTTCGTTTTACAGACAAGGAAACAAGTCTCAGAGAAGTTAAATCAATCAATCAATCGTATTTATTGAGCGCTTACTGTGTGCAGAGCACTGTACTAAGCGCTTGGGAAGTACAAGTTGGCAACATATAGAGACAGTCCCACCCAACAGTGGGCTCACAGTCTAAAATGACTTGCCCAGGGTCCCATAGCAAGCGAGTGGCGATGCTAGGATTAGAATCCAGGGCCTCTGACAACTCGGGCCTGTGTTCGTTCCACTAGGCTGCACTGCTTTTCTAGAGCCATTTTTTTCTGAGGTGCAGACTCCCCCTGGAAGCATCCCCCAGCCACCCTGGGCATGCCTATGTTCAGGTTCAGGGTGGAGCCCCTGACCTCTCCCGACAAGTTCCACCTGGTGAAGAATGCACTGTTCCGCCAGAACCCCAAGGGGTTGCCTCAGCACCCCCAAGAAACACCAGGACACAGATAATTCAGGGATGATTCTACCCACTGGAGTCCTAAATTCTGTCCTGACTCTGTTTAGATGGGCCAGAGCGTCTCCAGCAGGAGCAAACGAGACTGCACTGTGGAGCCAGGGCATCACTGTCTGGGTGCTGTGCGGGGACGAGCCAAGTTGGCACCCAATAGTGAGTCGTGCCCTGCTCCGACAGGGGGGCATGGGATCCCTGGCCCTCAGGCCCCGGAAGCACCAGGAGTTGGATGGCAGCAATCAGTGTGCTTG
This sequence comes from Tachyglossus aculeatus, assembly GCF_015852505.1. Taxonomy (NCBI): domain Eukaryota; kingdom Metazoa; phylum Chordata; class Mammalia; order Monotremata; family Tachyglossidae; genus Tachyglossus; species Tachyglossus aculeatus. The sequence continues at coordinate 33,307,782 of NC_052067.1, read as the reverse complement.
TGGGTGGACTTTACCTATTTATGCTTTGGGATCTTTCCACAGCCCCTGATGATCTGATAGTGAAATGCCAGCATTTTCAGAAACACGCAGTCATTTATAATTCATTTTCCTCACTGTACCTCGTTCTCGCCTGTCCCGCCATCGACCCCCGGCCCACGTCATCCCCCGGGCCTGGAATGCCCTCCCTCTGCCCATCCGCCAAGCTAGCTCTCTTCCTTCCTTCAAGGCCCTACCGAGAGCTCACCTCCTCCAGGAGGCCTTCCCAGACTGAGCCCCTTCCTTCCTCCCCCGCTCGTCCCCCTCTCCATCCCCCCCATCTTACCTCCTTCCCTTCCCCACAGCACCTGTATATATGTATATATGTTTGTACATATTTATTACTCTATTTTACTTGTACATATCTATTCTATTTATTTTATTTTGTTAGTATGTTTGGTTTTGTTCTCTGTCTCCCCCTTTTAGACTGTGAGCCCACTGTTGGGTAGGGACTGTCTCTATATGTTGCCAATTTGTACTTCCCAAGCGCTTAGTACAGTGGTCTGCACATAGTATGCGCTCATTAAATACGATTGATGATGATTTGGTCAAACTACCGTAACTGAAGGAGATGCCAGAATTAGTCTTGCACGAGCCTCGACCTCTGGGCCGGACCCAGGGCCCTGCCTCTTTGGTCTTCAGTGATTGGAAAAACAAGGTAACTTGAAATGTGTGGGGTAAAACAATCGAGGGAAGAAAGAACCACCTCCTGCACCTGCTGCTCCCTCATCTGGCATAGTTAATAACCGTCTCAAAGGCATTCTTGGCCAGACTCCTCCAACGGGTTATTGACACCTGCTGCCTCCACTTCCTCTCCTACAACCCTCTTCACTCCCCTGAGACTGTGTCCAAGGTCACCAATGACTTCCGACCAAATCTAACAGACTTTCCTAAGTCTTAATCTTCCTCGACTTCTCTGATGCCTTTGACACTGAGAACCACCTTATCCTGAAAACACAATCTCACTTTGGTTTTTCTGACACAGCCTTCTCCTGGTTCTTCTTGTCAATCTTGTCAGGACTTGTCAATCTCTTTCACAGGCTCGTCTCCTGTTTCCCAGCCCTTAACTGTGGGGTTCCTTCAAGACTCCCTTCTCATTCTGTTCTCACTCTTAGGGAGCTCATCCACCCTCACAGCTTCAACTACCCCCTCTATACCTCTAGAGAAGCAGCATGACCTAGTGGGTAGAGAACAGGCCTGAGAGTCACAGGGTCATGGATTTGAATCCTGGCTCTGCCACTCCTCTGCTGTGCGACCTTGGGTAAGTCACTTAACTTCTCTGTGCCTCAGTTACCTCATATATAAAATGGGGATTGAGACTGTGAGCCCCACATGGGACAGGGACTGTGTCCAACCTGATTTGCTTGTATCCACCCCATTGCTTAGTACAGTGGCTGGCATATAGTAAGCAGTTAAGAGATACCATAATTATTACTATTATTACAGGGATGACTCCCAAATCTACATTATTAACCCTGACCTCTCTCCTTTTCTTCAGTCTCACATTTCTTCCTGCCTTCAGGACAACTGTACATGGATGTATTGCTGGCACCCTAAACTCAGTATGTCCGAAACTGAACTGCTCATCTAACTTCCCAAATCATCTCCTCCCGCTACCTATACCACCACAGCTGGCAACACTATCACTATCCCTGGTACTCAGACTTACAACAATTTTCCTTGACTCTCTCTTTCAGTTAGTCAGTCAGTAGTACTTATTGAGCACTTACTATGTGCAAAGCACTGTACAAAGCACTTGGGAGAGTACAATACAACAATATAACGGACACATTCCCTGCTCATAACAAGTTTACAGTCCTTTCCCATATTCAGTTTGTCACTAAGTAATGCTGTTCTTACTCCACATTTCCAGAATTCGACTTTTTGTACAGTAATTGTATTAAGTACTAGGGTGGATACAAGGTAACTAGAATCCGACTTCATTGACTTTCAGGCACTTGTCATATCCCGACTCTACTAATGCATTAATCTCTCTCCTTTCCAGCCTGTATTTCACTCTGCTACCCTGATCATTTTTCTAAAACGTTCTGAGCATGTCTCCCCAGTCCTCAGAAACCTCTAATGGAAGTCCATTCTTCCCTGCATTCAGGAGAAAACACTAACCATTGCCTTTAAGGCTGTCAATCACCTCTTCTCATTTCTTCCCTCTGTCCCCACCCCTCTCCTCGCTCCTCTCCCACTGTGTCCACTTTGCACATTTGACTCCTTCGCAGCTGACTTGGTTCACTGAGCCCCGTTTTCATTTCTCATGCTGCCACCCTCATTCTCACTCCGCAGATCATGGCTCGCCCCTTTCTGAAAATCACATCTCCTCCAGGAGACCTTCTCTGGTTAATCTGTCACCTTCCCCATCCTACTTCTCCCGCTACTGCCACTTTGGCACTTGTGAGTCAGCCCAAGACTGGGGTATTCGCATTTCCCCTTGCACTGCTGTACCTTTCTTCACACTCCATGGCTTCCTCCTACCTGTAATTTATTTTGGTGTCTGTTGTTCCTGAGAGGTTGTGAGCTCCTTGAAGGCAGGGATCGTGCCCATTAATTCTAGGAAATGTTCCCAAACTACCACTGGTTGATTCCTGAGCCTCTTCCCTCTTGGAGAATGCCTGCAGCTAGAAGGGACCACAGACCATCTGGTCCAGCCTCCTGGCAGATGAATGCCTAGACCCCCCAGGACAGATGGTGGTGTCTTCCTTCAAAACATCTCTGCAGACTGGCATTGCCTGTCTCCCTGTCTCACAAGCCCTTGGCATTGGCGTTATCCTTGACTCATCTCTCTCACTCAACCCACATTTTCAATCTCCCACCAACTCCTGTCAGTTCAACCTTCACATCACTAAAACCCCTTTCCACTCCATCCCTATAGACTGTGAGCTCGTTGCAGGCAGGGATCATCACTGTTTATTGTTGTATTGTACTTTCCCAAGCACTTAGTATAGTGCTGTGCACACAGTAAGCACTTAATAAATACGATTGAATTGAATTGAATTCAAACTGCTAATCATGTTAATCCAAGCATTTATCCTGTCCTGCCTTGATTACTGTGTCAGCCTCCTTGCCGACCTCTCTCCCTCCCATCTCTCTCCAGTCCAGACTTCACTCTACTGCCCGGATCATTTTTCTACAAAAACGTTCAAGCTATGTTTCCCCCCTCCTCAAGAACCCCCAGAGTCTAACCATCCACTTCCGTATCAAACAGAAACACCTTACCCTCGGCTTAAAGCACTCAATTACCTTGCCCCCTTCTATCTCACCTCGCTACTCTCCTTCTACAACCCAGCCCTCACATTTTGCTCTTCTGATGCTAACCTTGTATATCGATCTTGTATATCTCACCACTGATCTCTCGCCCACATCCTACCTCTGGCCTGGAACGTCATCCCTTCTCATATCAGACAGATAATTGCTCGCCCCCATTTCAAAGCCTTATCGAAGGTAAATCTCCTCCAAGAAGCCTTTCCTAAGCCCTCCTCTCCTTTTCTCCCACTCCCTTCTGCTCCGCTCTTAAATGCTTCTTCAATCATCCTCCCTCCCATCCCACACCACGTTTATATCTGCAATATATTTACTTATTTACATTAATGTATATCTCCCTCTCTAGACTATGAGCTCGTGGGCAGAAATGTGTCTGTTGTTATACTCTGCACACAGTAAGCGCTCAATAAATACGATTGATTGATTGATTATACTGTACTCTCCCAAGCAATTAGTACAGTGCTTGGCACATAGTAAGCGCTCAATACGACTGAATGAATGAATAGCCATAATTGGTTTATATTAATGTCTGTCTCCCCCTCCAGACGGTAGGCTCATTGTGGGCAGGAAATGTGTCTAGCAATTCTGTTATGTTGAACTCTCCCAAGTGCTTAGTACAGTGCTCTGCACCTAGAGAAGCAGCGTGGCTCAATGGAAAGAGCCCGGGCTTTGGAGTCAGAGTTCATGGGCTCAAATCCCAGCTCTGCCAATTGTCAGCTGTGTGACTTTGGGCAAAGTCACTTCACTTCTCTGGGCCTCAGTTACCTCATCTGTCAAATGGGGATTAAGACTGTGAGCCCCCCGTGGGACAACCTGATCACCTTGTAACCTCCCCAGTGCTTAGAACAGTGCTTTGCACATAGTAAGCGCTTAATAAATGCCATTATTATTATTAGTAGTAGTAAGTGCTCACTAAATACGACTGATTTCACCATGTCCCGTTGGTCATCTGTTCAAGGGTTTGGCACTCTTACCTTCGAGGGGGGTGTCCAAGTGCTGCCTCCCGTTTAACACAATGCCACTGGGAAGAGTGAGAATGGGCCCGCCAGCTCCATACATGTCCTCCTTATCTTCAGCCTGGTGCAGGGTATCTAAATCACCCCTTGGCCTGCTGGACTGCGTGATCTTTCGCTCTCCCGCTGGCCACCAGAAGACTGCTTGCTCAGCACGCGCTGCATCCTGCCAGGGAAGAAGGAATTCCAGGTTATGTGCATTTTTTTTTCTAGGTGACAGCAGAATGCTGGATGGGTAAGCACCGAATTTACTTGTGTAGCAGCTGAACAGATGACATCCTTGGTCAGACCACAAAAAAACATCATTAGCAACAGGAACTTGCGGTGAAGAAAGGCCAGTTTCCACTCAGCTTCCAGTAGAATTTTAGGTCTGAAGTTAAACTCAGGTGCCTTTTCAGCCACACAGCTTTATCGCTCTTCATTTCAGAGCTAAATCCGTGTGCCTTGAACCACAAATGTCAGCTGGCGGCAGCAACCCTTTGTACATGGACGGCATATCAATAGACTACTGGCATTCATCACTCGAAGGTTGGCCTTCTCACAGAAAAACTCCCAGCTCCTCCAGGAAGGTTTACGGGAAATCAGACCATTGCAAATGATCTGGGGCTGGGGTCGGTGGGCAGTCAAACCCACATCTCAATCTGTCTTATTTATTGAGTGCTTACTGTGGGCAGAACACTGTACTAAGCATTTGGGAAAGTACCTTACAATACAGTCGGTAGACATGTTTCCTGCCCACAGTGAGTTTTCAGTCATGTCCCAAGCACCCAAAGAATAAAATATGGGTAGGACAGGACTACAATTCTCATCTACTGAACAGCAATGATAGACTGGAGCTAGTGAAAAGCTCCCTGCTCCTGGGGTCTTTCTGGAGTCTAAATTGGTTCAATTTTGTGGAATTTTAGTGTGAGGGAGCAAGGGGAAGCAGCATGGTCTAGCGGAAAGAGTACCGCCTTGGGAGTCAGAGGACCTAGGTTCTGGTCCCGGCTCTGCCACTTGCCTGCTGGGAAAGTTATTTAACTTGGGAACCTCGGGAAAGTTACTTAATGACTCCGTGCCTCAGTTTCCACCTCTGCAAAATCCCATTTTAAATCCTACTCCCTCCTATTTGGAATGGGGGCTCCATGTGGAACAGAGACTGCGTCCAACCTGATTATTTTGTATCTACCCTAGTGCTTAGTACAGTGCATGGCACAGAATAAATGCTTAATAAGTACCATAATTATTATTATTATGGCTGGCAGGAAAGAATATCTATACATACATTTACGTTAACACATAGCACTTACCGAGTTGTTAAATTTGCACCCTGTTCCAGCTTCGCAGCATATCGGTTTTAGTTTGGAAACAGCAGCCTCCTTTATGACACCGGGCGGCGGGTGGAGAGGGCACAGAGGCCTGCAGGGAAATCATTTGGGTGGAGAAAATGTGGAAGAAAGTTTAAAGGTTGGGTGGTGGGGCAGTGGAGGGAAAGTCCGGAGGGCAGGAAGGAAGGGGAGGCTTTCCTGGTGGCCAGGCGGAGTCTCCACGGTGGGGTTGACTCAACTGTTTTACTTCTGATGAAGGACAAGTTGGCCACCTTGTTGTGGAACCGCCCTGGCTCTGTATAAATGCACTAGTGCAGCTGTAGTCCTAATCCGCAATTGGCTGAGTATACAATTCTAGATAATTTCGGTAAAAAAGAGGGTCTCTGACTCTCCCACTTATAACATTGCTCCTAAGAAGATCTGGTTCCCACTTTCATTTGACACGAGACACGACTTTGGGAACTAACTGTGCCATAAGGTCGAGGACTTTCTGTGTAGCAGTTGCCTTCTGGGTTTGAAGACCATGCTACTGTCTTTCCTGTCTGAGCATATCCCAGCGCTTAGAACAGTGCTTTGCACATAGTAAGCGCTTAATAAATGCTATCATTATTATTATGTCTCCCCACTCCTCGGAAACCTCTGACGGATGTCCATTCTTCTCTGCATTCAGGAGAAAACGCTAACCCTTGCCTTTAAGGCTGTCAGTCACCTCTTCTCATTTCTTCCCTCTGTCCCCACACCTCTCCTCACCAGGACAAGGCTTATATCCGCAGACTGAGCTCCCTGTGGGCAGGGGTCATGCCAATCAATCAAATCAATCAATCAATCATATTTATTGAGCGCTTACTGTGTGCAGAGCACTGTACTAAGCGCTTGGGAAGTACAAGTTGGCAACATATAGAGACAGTCCCTACCCAACAGTGGGCTCACAGTCTAAAAGTCCTATCAACTCTGTTGGATTGGCATAGTGGATACGGCACAGGTCTGGGGGTCAGAAGGTCATGGGTTCTAATTCCGGCTCCCCGCTTGTCTGCTGAGAGACCTTGGACAAGTCACTTCACTTCTCTGTGCCTCAGTTAACTCATCTGTAAAATGGGGATTGAGACTGTGAGCCCCACATGGGAACGTCTCACTATGCCTCAATCTCACCTATGTCGCTCCTGCCCCCAAACCCAGATCTTGCTTCTGGCCTGGAATGCCCTCGGTCCTTAAATTCGCCAGACAATTACTCTCCCCTAAGCCTTATTGAAGGCACGTCTCCTCCAAGGGGCCTTCCCAGACTAAGCCCTACTTTTCCTCATCTCCCACTCCCTTCTGTGTCACCCTGACTTGCTCCCTTTGTTCTTTCCCCCTTCTGGCCCCAAAACACTTATGTACAAATCTGTAATTGTATTTATTTATATTGATGCCGTTCTCCCCCACTTTAGGCTGTACCTAATTGTGGGCAGGGAATATCACTGTTTATTGTTGTATTGCACTTTCCCAAGCACTTAGTACAGTGCTCTGCACACAGAAAGTGCTCAATAAATTCAGCCGATTGACTAAATGACAGGGACCGGGTCCAACCCGATTTGTTTGTTTCCACCCCAGTGCTTAGTACTGTACCTGGCACGTAGTAAGTGCTTAACAAATACCACAAAGATTATTATTACTTGTCCAAGTGCATAATACAGTGCTCTGCACCCAGTAAGTACTCCATAAATACCACTGATTTGAATGCCATGTTGTTGCACTTTCTGTTTGCGAGGCCTTGGTGCTATTTTCACTCCTGTATCTTACTTGTCAATACGGCTCTCAGACCACTGTGACTACCAACAAGGACTTCTTCCTCTTTAGCAACTAGGTAATGTCCCGGCCTGCCCATGCTCTTAGCATTCTTTAAAATATACCCTTGTCAACAGAACATAGTCTTAATTTGTTTTTTTAGGCACGGTGATGGATTGCACTAAACCATTCCCACTCCCCCACCCCGCCCACCAGTACCCACCTGTGATCCCGGCCCACACTGCAAGGCGGCCATCTGAGGCTGCAGAACTGAATATTCCCAGGTGTTGTCCGCAGCAGCAGCCTTTGCTAGGCCTTGTCTTAGGTCACAGGTCAGTGTGGCAGTGCATTCTGCTGAAAAAGTCATTTGGCTCTTCGCTACTGAGGAGGGTGGTGGGCAGTGACCTGGATGTTACATGAAAGTGAAACCATTATCACCTGAAGAATAGGAGCATGACGTAGTGGAAAGAACATGGGGCTGGAAATCAGAGGACTACGGTTCTAATTTTGGCTCTACCAATTACTTTCTGTATGACCTCGGACAAGTCATTTAACTTCTCTGTGCGTCAGTTACCTCGTCTGTAAAGTGGGGATTCAATACCCAATCTCCTTTGTACTTAGACTGTGAGTCCCACGTGGAGCAGGGACTGTGTCCCTCCTAATAGATACAAATATCTACCCCAGCTCTTAGAACAGTGACATGTAGTAAGTGCTTAATAAATACTATAAATATATAAAAAAATTGGTATGGTGAAAAACTTAAAAATGCTAGCAGAGACTTGCAAAACACTGCTAGATGAATTTAGAACTTCAATCTTTGGGGAGAATGAATTTTCAAAAACTAACTAGTTATACATACTCACACTCACGCCTTCACAGACAGAATGCGTTCACAGATTCTCGCGTACACATTTCCTTATTCCCACATTCATCATCATCATCATCAGTCGTATTTATTGAGCGCATACTGTGTGCAGAGCACTGTACTAAGCGCTTGGGAAGTACAAGTTGGCAACATATAGAGACAGTCCCTACCCAAAAGTGGGCTCACAGTCTTCATCCTACCTACCCATCCACCTCTCAACTCCACCCTCTTAAACGCACTCTCTCATCCCACACCTTTCCTTAACCCTCCCACTCGCCTCAATTCACCCTCTCCCCTAGATTTCACTCCTATTCCGTAATTATGGGGGGGTGAGGGAATGAGGGGGCAAGGGGAGAGAGATGCAGGGGTCACCCTCCCACCAGCTATCTCTTGAAAGCCTCTGCTAATGCTTCTACCACCCCCGCTGTGGCGGTTCCTTACCTGTCCCCTCCTACTCCTGGCTAGCTGCCTCCTCCCGGTATTCGATGAAGTCCTTTGCTCAGATCTTCGAAATGACTGGTGGAGCGCAAATGAATCTGTTCATCGGCACAAAGCTTTCAACACGTGAAACGGGGATTCCCAGCCATTTATCAACTCACCCAAATTTCACTGAGCACAGACGAGTCCTGTTGCTCAGGGTTCCTTCAAAACAACTGTTTTTCTTGAGGTGGGCCACAGTTCACATGAAAAGAACCCACCACCACACAGGCTGTGCACCAAGAGTTTACCTTTTATTGAGTCAAAATACTGTACAGAAAACCGCAAATGTCAACAATGAAGCATAATCATCCTGTGAGGAAAATGTCCATTTTTTTTTTTACTGTCTTTTGCTTTGCAGAGCCCCAGATATTTCCTAGTGGGATCCCTCATAAGTCAAATGAAAACAATTATATGTGCAACATTTTTAAGCAGGCTGAAGCTGTCCAACAGTCTATTCAACTCTGCTCTATAAAAAATATATTACACATGTACATTTGAATAAACTTGCAAACATGAAAGGGTCTGCCCATCTGATTGTTAACATATCAACTGCAAGACGTACTCGGTAACTTCTTTAAAAAAGGCATCAGCCCCCGTCCGACTCTGGGACTTCTGGCTGGTTAGTAGTTGCAAGTGATGGTTACCTGATGGTTCTTTTGTCTTCGCTCTCTGCCTTCCTCCCCGTGATAGGTTCTACCCCGACAGACAATAGTGAGGACGCCCAAAAACGCTCAGCCTGCCGGGAACCCCACTGTTCTTACGGAAGTGCTTTTGCTCATTTTGCTTTTGCTCATATCACAATTTCCCCATGGGCCGCGTTTGCTTGACTAAAATCCTCAAGTGCTTTGCTGGTGGGCGGACAGAACCTGGAAACTGAGGACTCCTGACAGACGGACCGGGGATTGCCCCAGGCCGACTCTGGGGCCCCCGTCGCTCTCGGAATCTGCTAAACTCAAGGATGATTCCCTACTTTAGGTAATTACAGAAGAAAGAGAAGTGACAGACCATATAGCTTCGGCAGATACGACCGAATCGGCCTTCCGACAATTACCGATCGCAGATCATTAAAGCCCGAACGATACTTTTCAGATAAGACAAACACTCGACAGACTCTGCAATATATGGTGCAACAACCCTGCTGAATATACGCTGATTAAAATATTCCGTAACGAAAGCAACCAACCCAAATGGCTGCTATGAAATGATATGAAACGAAGCATGTTCACATGACCTACTGATACAAAACATCTGACCAACACAAACACCGAATGCTCCACCACACTGGGTTTTCTGCAAGAGCAGGGGATCACACAACACATTTCCACTGCCAGACTGCTGTGGCTTGGGGGAGTTCTTGGGGGGACAATCACCCCTCTTCAAAGGAAGCCCCCTGTCCCTGCTGCCATTTCTCCTGAAAAAGGAGCAGGTGCCTGTGGATGGCCTGCCTGACCTCCAGGACTGGGGAACTAAGGAAGCTGGGTGTTGTTAATGAAAGCGAAGGCTGCTGCCAGGACCATGGCAGGACCCTCTCTCCCTCTCCAGCCAGCCTGTGGCAGTGGATATTAGAAACTTGGCTTCAAACCGGGTGAGCCTGTTGGTATTACCTGGCCTCTGGAAGGTGAATCAGACCTGAAAAGGTACAATTCCACAATGCTGAGAGCAGAAACCATGGGGTTTGGAAAGCCCCCTCCTCCTGCCCCCACTAATTGAACAACCTGAACTCTTGAATGCTAACTCTGGCAGCCCAGGGCGATTCCAGAGTACAGCAAAGGCAGAATCCATGACAGTGATTGCCTGGCACTCGAAGAGTGAGTGAATGCATAACTGACAAGAGGAGATTAAGCCAAAGTGGGTAGATAACACATAATGCCAAATGAAATGGCCTCCTAAGCCGCCTCAGAGAAGATTGTTAGCAAAGCTCATCCTTAATCAGGGGAAATTGTCTTCTCCTCAGTTCTCTTCCAACACGGAGGGCTCTGGGGCAGCTTCTGGGGACCCTTGATCCCTGCTTTCCTCTCCACTGCTAACGATCACAGTACAACGTCCTTCCCGGGACACCTGGTCCCCGCTGGGGCTGCCAGCTTCGCTCTCCGGGCACGCGGGCACGTCGTCGCCAGTGATCTCCACCCCACGATGTGGCGTTTCTCCCCTCGCTTTCTGCTCCTGGAGAGCCGTGTCCATCCCCTCAGGGTTCTCAACCTTCTTAGAGAAGATCCCATCCACCTCATGGAAGCTCGGTGGCCGGTTCCCCACATAGCCAAGTTTAGAAGACTGATCTTCTAAGTTATTTTCGTTTTCTTCTGCTTGTTGTTTTTCTCTGGCACTTAATTTAGATTTGGATTTTTTCGCCTGCCGACTATGCACGTCTTCCCTGGAGAACCGCCACTGGAACTGGAAAGGAAAAGGATCTGATGTGAATAAAGATGGCCACTGCATCCCCCTCGGTGCACACACCTGACAACGTGACCCAATATCTGCTCCTGGCCAGGTGAGGGCTGCAACAAAATGTGGAATTACTGGGAACAAGACAGCATTTAGAACTGAATTTCCTTGCCTGATATCTAACCCCCAGCTTCAAACCTATTCCATAGAGTAAGTGGATCATCATCACATGCTTTTGTTGACCGACTTTCCTATTCCGTTCGGATGGGGGATTGCAGGATCTCCCCTGACAGGGCAGCATGCAGAGAGAAACGAGCAACGAGTGGGACTGTTTCTTCTTCAGTGCTCAGTAGGCCCCATTTTCTTTTTAGAGGATATTTCAGGGTTGAGGTAATAACCCACAGAGTCTTGGCAGGCATATCTCAGCCTGCTGAAAGCAAGAAAATAGAACCTTTCTCATAGCAGGCAAAGCCCAGAGACCCCAGGAATAAATGTGGTAATCCAGCGCTGCCCCCCTCCTCTCTGCTGCTTCTGCTGACCCCACAAATCCAGACTGGCTGGAAAAAAGAGGAGTCTACGTACATACTCGGGGAGGACTAGAAACAATAGAGTCAAAAGCATGAAGAGGAAAAAAAATCCCAATATTTGACCTCCTCCAGGTCTGAGAGTGAACTGTCAAAGCAGGGAGGCTTGTTTCTGGAGTCAGAGGTGCTTGCCCAGGGCAACATCTGTTTGAACTTGAGTTCAAAACATTTCACCATTTTTAATATGAACGAAAGTACGCCATTCAACTGTTTGACATGGGGATTGCGGGGTATCACGACATGGCCTATTCACACGGGCAATATAGATTCATTCATTCAATCGTATTTATTGAGTGCTTACTGTGTGCAAAGCACTGTACTAAGCGCTTGGGAAGTACAAGTTGGCAACATATAGAGACGGTCCCTACCCAACAATGGGCTCACAGCCTAGATGGCGTCCAACATAAAGAATCAATGCAGGGAAAAAAAGCCTGACGATCAAAGACCCGACGGCTCCGGCACAGTCTGTGTGGTTTGGCTAAGTCACCCTTTGTAAAGATGGTTTGGGGTCTGAAAGTCCTTTTTCCCTAAAGCTTCCCATTAAGACTGCCAAAAATCCACAAGAAAAAGAGTGAAAGGCAAGGCTCTCCCCAAAGAGATGCTTCAGAGAGACCCCGAGGATGCTGGAGGGAAATGCCTTGGGACTTGGTGACCAAATTCTGCCCAATGCCAAAGTAATACACAAAAGCCTCCGTATCCCATTCTTCCTCCCAAATCAGTAGTATTCACTGAGCTCCTACTGTGTGCCAAGCTCTGGACTATGCTCAGTAATAATAAAATAATGATGGCATTTGTTAAGCGCTTACTATGTGCAAAGCCCTGCCTTCAGGGTCTGACCATCTAGTAGAGAATGCAGGCCACTGGGCTTTGAGTTGGCCACGGTTCCTCACTGTAGAAATTAAGCCCAGTTAATTAAGCCCAGTGACTCTGCGGGTCACTAAGTCACCTTAACTTGTCTGCCTGTGGACACATTCATTAAGCCCGGGGCACGATCCTCACTGGGCTTTCCCAACCAGCTCTTGGCATGAACGAAAGAAAAGCCAGCAAAGCCTTGGTGGGCCCTGGAAGGAAAGAAAACCAAGCGATGCACAAGCACAGACAGCTGGAGAAGTACTCATGGCTACACTCTCTCTTCTCAAGAGTGGTCTGTCAGGAAAAACAGTTCACACAACCAGGGTTTCCTTCCCGTTTGGCAGGCCAAAAGGTAGAGCATCAGTAGCCATGGTGTACACAAAGCGGTTTTAAGTTTCCACCACTGCTATTTCCTTTGACTTCATCCACACCCTATTGGCTTCCCCCAGTGTTTATTTAAAAGAAGAAAGCTCAAATATGCTGTGATTAAAGGGATATAGAGGCAATTCTTGGTTCCTGTGTCTAACTGCGTGCTGTTTAATGTAGTGAGACTTACCACCGACTAAAGAACTGGGCCTTCTCTGCATCAGACACTCCTGACCACAGCTTTAAGGCACTCAATCAGCTCTCCCCCCTCCTACTACACCTCACTCCTCTCCCAATCAGCCCACACACTTTCCTCCTCTAACATCAGTGTATTCAGTATACTTCAATCTCATCTCTTTCTCACTACCTAGCACATGCCCACATCCTCTCTCTGACCTTGAACTCCCTCCCACTTCATATCCCCACTTTCAAAGCCCTACCAAAGCAGCTTATTATGGGCAGAGAACATGTCTGCTAATTCTGTTGTATCGTGCTCTCCCAAGCACTTAGTACAGTGCTCTGCACACAGTAAGTGCTCAATAAATACGACTGATTGATAGAAAACAACATGGCCTAGTGGAAAGAGCATGGGCCTGGGAAGCAGAGGACTTGAGGTCTAATCCCAGCTCTTGGGCAAGTCACAATTTCTCTGTGCCTTAATAATAATAATAACATTGGTATTTGTTAAGCGCTTACTATGTGCCAAGCACTGTTCTAAGCGCTGGGGTAGATACAAGGTAATCAGGTTGTCCCACGTGGGGCTCACAGTCTTCATCCCCATTTTACAGATGAGGTACCTGAGGCTCAGAGAAGTTAAGTGACTTGCCCAAGGTCACACAGCAGACGAATGTGGAGCCTGGATTAGAACCCATGACCTCTGACTCCCAAGCCCGGGCTCTTTCCACTGAGCCATGCAGCATTAGTTATCTCATCCTTAGTTACTTCATCTGTAAAATGGGGATTAAAACTGTGATCCTTATGTGGGACATGGACTGGTTCCAACCTGATTAGCTTGTATCTACCCTTCGTCTTAGTACGCTGCCCAGCACATAGTAAGCACTTAACAAATACCATTGGGGGGGGAAAAAAACAACAAAAAAACTTGATCCTTCAAGAACCCTCTCCTGATTAACTTCTTATCCCCCTACCTTATTCTCCCTCCCTTCTGCATCCCCCAACACCCCTCAACACTCCTGTACATAACCTGCTGCTTCCCTTATCTGTAATTTGTTTTAATCTCTTTTTCCCCTACTAGTTTGGACTGGACCCTCCCAGACGAAACCCCATTTTTCCTCCTCTCCCATTCCCTTCTGCATCGCCCTCTCCCCCTTTGCTCTTCCCGCCCCCCTCTCCCCGCAGCATTTATCTATATATCCGTCATTTTATTTAGTTATATTGGTGTCTGTTTACTTGTATTGCTATCAGTCTCCCCCCCTTCTAATAATAATGATGGCATTTGTTAAGCACTTACTATGTGCCAAGCACTGTTCTAAGCGTGGGAGGAGATACAAGGTAATCAGGTTGTCCCACATGGGGCTCACCCTCTTAATCTCCATTTTACAGATGGGGTAACTGAGGCACAGACAAGTTACTCTATTTATTTTACTTGTACATATCTATTCTATTTATTTTATTTTGTTATGTTTTGTTTTGTTCTCTGTCTCCCCCTTCTAGACTGTGAGCCCGCTGTAGGGTAGGGACCGTCTCTATATGTTGCCAACTTGTACTTCCCAAGCGCTTAGTACAGTGCTCTGCACACAGTAAGCGCTTAATAAATACGATTGATTGATTGATTGATTGATAGTTTGAAAGCACCTTGAGGGCAGGTATCCTGTCTCCCAACTCTATGTACTGTACTTTCCCAAGCATTTAGTACTATGCTGTACACATAGTAAGCACTCAATAAATACTGTTGATTGACTGGTACAGTCTTTTATGAAATTGTTACACATTTGGGTCGTCTCACCCTCTTTCACTGTCATTTTGTTCTTGCACTCAGGTCAGAGGACAAAACAAAAACAATGAGAAAGAAATGTGGTATTAAATGAAACTGCCGGCCTTTCTGGGGTTTTGAGAAAGAGAGAGTGTATCTTGATGCTCCCTCAACAATTTTTAGGAGTTTGTCATATAGGCTTTTTGGGCACATATCCTATATGTTTAAGGAGGGTGGATTAAAAAAAAAACACAAACAGAAGGTCTGAGTGAAGGAAAAAATGAATTAAATACAGATAGATTGTGAATGTTATGTTTCATATCTAGCTAAAATATAAAAAAATAGTTTTTCAGTATCCACTGCAATTTCCACTGAATTTTCTTTTTAGGGACTTCTTGAATATTTTTTTTTCTTTGATCCCCAAGCAGTAGCTGCAATAATTTTTCCACAGAATTCTGAGTCAGAGGCTTTGTAAGGAAGCAACATTATTGTTCTATTACAGCTCAATCTGCAGGGTAGGGACTCGCATCTTTCCACAGAAGCCTGCTCTTAGCAGGTACAGGCCTTGCCTCTTTTTTCTCTACTTCCTAAGGATCAATTTAACCACAAGTTACCCTCTTCTCTTACTGCCTCGACAATAGCCTCAAATAGAGCGGGCAACAGGGAAACAGGTAAAGCTGTGTGGGCTTAAAACAAATCAGGGAGCAGCAAACGCTATCTTTTTGTATGGTTGTGTAATTATGATACATTTCTGAAAGTTGGAAAGCAACAATCCCAGTGGGTGTATTTATCTATGGTATTGTACTGTTGACACAATAAGCAAGGATGGCATTAAGAGTGAGCACAATCACTACACACAAATAACACTAGAGCCTGGGTAAGATTCCAAACATCCCCGGCAGAAGTGGGTGTAATTAAGGTTTTCCTAACTACTGTTTACTCCTTTTCAAACAACACCATGTCCAAATACTTCAAGGCAATATGAAAGCACAATTCTCTGCTAACATCTAGAAAAAGGATCTGGCTTTGGGCTAGAATATATGGAAACACTCTCTCCCGATGCTTATGTTGTAGGAGAGAAGATAAACAAACAACAACCTGAAAGTGGGAAAACAGATTCACTTTCAATATCTCAAAAACGGCTCAAGTTCAACTTCTTGGAAGAAATAAGCCTGAAGAAGGGATGAAAAGGTGAGGGAGTGTAACCTAGTAGAGAACTACCTGACTTCAACCCCGGGGCAGCAGAGTTGGCTACTCAGAGTCCTCAGTTTTGAGTTAGGAAGCCCAGATTTTCTCTTTTTAGGTCCCCCACAGTTATACGAAGCACTGCCCCAACTTTAGTAGTAAGGCCAGTGCTCTGCCATCTGACTGAATGCGTATTCAACACACGGCAATTGACTGTGTTTCCTCAGGCCAAGGAAATCACATAGTGCAGCCAATTTTCAATTATCTGTGGTCCCACGGGACAGGACTTGGGTGACATGGATAAATGAAAGCCAAAGATAATCTTCAACCTTCATTTTAGCCAACCGCTGTCCCTGCCCAACTTTTATTTTGGTCAAAGATGTTGACAGGGAACAGAATGAACCTGAAATCTGTCCATTGCCTCTCCTTGTTGCTGCCTACTCACCAGAGGGGAGAATGAACTGTAAAAACGGTTAAGTTGGGCAGCAGGAGGAAGGAGGAGAATGAGAAGAAAATGCACAGGCTGTAGTCATCTGAATAACAGGATGGGCTGTACTTTAAATAAATCACTGCACCCCTGCTGAGGGTCAACCAGTTATGAATACCTGAGGACTGGGGATACAAAGCCCTGGTCATGGAAGACAGAAGAAGCCTTGGAGACTGGAAAAAGGCCAGTGTAGTGTCCATCTGTAACTGAGGGAAAGGATGAACCTGGTAATTACAGACTGGTCAACTTTTCATTGACGACAGAGGGGACAGGAGATGCCAGAGAGCGAGAGGTTAAAATAGCAGTGCGAGGGGGAGGAAAGTGGGAGCCAGTGATTTCTGGAGGTGAAAGGGGATAGGATCAGATTCCTGGGTAGAGAGGGTAGACCTCTAGAGCAGGTGGGAGACCTCCTCTTCAGGAACAGCGGGGAAGCAGGAGAAAGACACAGAGCATTCAGGGGGTCATGAAGTGACTTCAGAATTTCCACACTGTTTAGCTGGAGAAAAGCAGCATCTCATTTAGCTTCTAACAGTATTCTCGGGGTTTTTAGGGAAAAATGACTAGTTTTTCTCCAAGTCCACAGTGGACTGAACAAAAGGAAATGGGTTTAAACTGCAGCAGGAAAGAGGGAATAAGGAAGGACATCCAGAAAGGTGATGGATTCTCCATCTCTGGAGATCTTTAAAAGAAAAGATAGATACCATCCTGACAGGTGGAATCGTACACCTTATTGGGAGCGGGGGGCTGGCCCAGATGACCTCTCCAGGCCCAATGGGGGAGTCCAACCTTTAAAATTTGCTTAACCCGATGAGGTCCAACCTGCATTTTCAGCCTTCTAGGCCAGTGGGCGAGACCCACCACTTCAGTTAGGTCTTTGTGTCACTAGTTGGAGTAAACTGCAAAGGCACCTTCAGGTTATAGACAGTAAAACACTTTGGGTTTGAGGTTCTGGATGTAAAGGCTAGAGGCTTACTGACAGGCATATTTTTTAAAAAATCAATAATGATTAAATCTGAATGATGCACCCCTCAGCTAAGCCTGGAAAAGAGCCATTAATCTAATAACCAGCAGAATAACCCAAGCAGTATTCGGCTGTGTAAAAATAGCCAGAGGGAAATGGCCTCCTCTCTTGAGTCCTGACCCTGGCCCCTGCTTGTAGGCCTGCTGATATCTCTGCTCTCTATTTCCTTTTCTTATCTCTTTTCCTTCACTGTGGATAAAACCCCTCCCTCCCTCCCCATCCTGGTGTCCTTCCAACACTGACCTCGCCTTCCTCCTTGAACACTCCTCCTCCAACACCCATTTCTCCCAGGGAGACTTGTCAATGATTCCTTCCAAAAAAGGAGAAAACAGCTTCTGATACTGACAGCTTTAAACTTGTGGATGCAAAAGGATTTTCTGTTTCTTAAATATCAGTGTATTTATCTGCTCAACTTGGAAACTCCTGGCAAGAGACAAACTAGGATATTTTAAACAGCAGCAGGAGTATTTATCTGCTCAACTTGGAAACTCCTGGCAAGAGACAAACTAGGATATTTTAAACAGTAGCAAGAGTAGTCAGATCAACAAACAATTCCCAGGTTTACCAGACTCGGGATCTCTGGACAGCAAACAAGAGCCTTCTGGCAAGCACCCTGGATGTGACCCTGGGGGACGTCTACTGGAATCCTAACCAGAGGACTTGCATTGTTTTCATTGGCGCAATAGGGCCTTTACTCTTAAAGTGCTGGCACATGACGTATGTCCAGAAGTCAAGAAGGGTTAATGGACTGAATTCACAAGTTTTTAAAAAGGTCCAAAAGTCTGTCTCCTCCTGAGAGTCACTTGGGCGGTGTAAAGCTTCTCTGGTGTTGCGAAGATCACCTAATCCCTTCATGGGAGTTTGTTTTCACTTTTCTTCCCCTTAAAAAAACACCCCACCCTCTTGAAAGGTTTTAAAATCTCACCTCTCCGAAAATCTCTGGCAAAGAACTCTGTCCACTTCGGCTCTTTGCTGGGAAAAAAAATCCCGAGTTTTCGATGGGCTGTTCTGGTGTTTCGTCTCATATATCCACACTTCTAACCACTTACACATTCACCACCCTGTTCTACCCTCATCCAGCGGGGCCCTGCTGCCTCTCTCCCCACCCATCGGGTCTAGGAGCAGCAAGCCTGGGAGTTTCCCTGTGAGGTCAGTAGGTTCGGTGGTCACCTGCAGCAAACAACACAGTGAAGGCCAAGTTCCCGTTCCCGAGAAAGCCTAACAGATGCAAAAGTTTACCTTTCTTTCAAGGCCACTGCTACCTCATCTGTAAAATGAGGATCAAGACTGGGAGCCTCATGTGGGACAAGCTGATTACCTTGTATCTACCCCAGCGCTTAGAACAGTGTTTGGCCCATAGTAAGTGCTTAACAAATACTATCATTATTACTATCGTTATTATTTCCTTTGAAGCCCTGGGCATATGGGCCAGGGCTAATACGCATGGCTGACTAATGGTAACTCTTCCTATTAAAACAGGAAGTTTCTTTAGGTTTAAACCACCTAAATCCAATTCCTCCTTGACAGATGGCCATTCTTTGAGGTAGGCTCCTTGTAACAGTGACTTTTCAGTCTATCATCGCTGTCCTCTGCCCCATTAACTTGCCATTCCTGCCTCAGCCATCTTTCCATGCGCTGAAACCTGCAAGGCTTTGGGGACAGTTGAAATGATACGAGCCTTCCCTAATAGCCACCCCTTGGTTTGCTATGTTGCCCACACTGTGAAGAACACTTCAGCCTGTTCATTTCCTTCCTCCCTCCCTCCCCGTGACTCTGAATCCGGAGGATGTGAATCCCTGTGCGGGGAGGGGGAGACAACTGACAGGATACTCAGAACCAGTACAGCAAAGGCTTTGGCTTTGGTATGGCAGGGCTGGCTCTGGGAGTTTCTCCGGAGCCGCGAAGAACTGGTTGAGGCCCTTTTACTCAGGGGGGTCTGGGGGTTGGGGATTAGCGTTGCTGAAGAAGAGGAAATGGGCAGCAAAAAGGATACAGGTAAGACAAGGAAAAACTCCCAAAGAGCTGAGAGACACTGGTAAACGGTGGCACCTTAAAGCAACAGTATTTCCTGTTTAGAGTTCTGCCTTGAGGCAGGAGGGTACATTAAATGACCTTCAGACATTCCTTTCAAGTCAGAAGTCTGACCACTGATCCCGCAGTCCCTCCCACCCTGAGGAGCTGCCCAGCAACCCTGAATGACCGGACTCGTAAGCTGCTCCCAGACAAGCAGAAGGGGCCCCTCTGGGCAGAAAATTCTGCCAGGTTTTCTGGACCCAGGGAGGTTGGGGCCTGGGATGGGCAGCTGGCAGGTCTCACGAGAATAAACACAACTGGCCACATAGGATGTCGGCCTGGCTTCAAGATATCACCTCCCTTCAGCTGACTTCAGCTGGATGCCTCCCTTTATTTATAGTAGAGTAGGATATGTGTACACTTGTGCTGCCTCCAGAGGAATCTCTCACCTCCAGACTCTTTGAACCGGCCAAAGAGGTCATGAGGTACCCATCTTCTCTTCCTCTTCAACACCGCCAGCCACACCTCCCCAGCACAGCCAGCGTTCTCAATGGCCCACCAAGTCCGCAGGGCTGGGCAGGCCTTGGAAAAATCCACCGCAAAGATTCCAGGGTTGCCAAGGAAAAGTCAGGGAGGAAATCAAGCTCACTTACCTTGGATTCTTTCTTTTTGGCTTTCTGAGGTAGAGATGGTCTCTGAAGAAAGACAATCTGCTTCGTGGCCAAATTTCCCTCCCTGAAAAACACCATCCTGGAATGAGCTTTGTCCACACCAGAGGATAAGCAAAGTCCTCTTGGGGCTGGACAGTCAGATACTTCAGGGAGACAACACACACCACAGATTCTCTGAAAATACTCAAATGAAAGAAACCAAGTGAAAAGTCTTAACCTGAAAACCGTTAATCTTGACTTGAAAAAAACTGCTTGGGGGCCGGAGCTTCATAGCGTACTCTCCCAACATCCAATGCACGAAACAAAGAACTTGAAATGCCATGAAAATCTCTCAGCCCACCAAGGAGCCAAGGGAGGAGGTTCTCTGAGCCTATTTTGCACCCCAGGTCCAAACTCTAAAAGGTCTTTGAATATGGAGTATTCCACAGACTGCGTGCCTAGTCAGCTATGAGGGAGTTTGGAGGCAAATCTCAGGTACGAGGGAGGATGTACCATTGCTAACGAAGGCGTGAGGCAAGACAGATCCTGCAGGAGCGCTGATTAATGCACACAGTTTGGGAGTTCAGTGAGCGGCAGTGGCAGGAGCGGAACCGAATTCCTCTAGCGCTCCCCAGGTACAAGCATTCATCAGTTCCACCCTATGGTCCAGTGGCTCAGATGCTCATTAGAAAGCAGGCAGGTTGGTCAGAGCACTAGAGATGCTATTTTCCCCAAGTGTTAAGAGTTTTCCTTCATGCAAATCACATCTCACTGCACTGCCTTTATGCTGTTGTAAACATTTTAAAAGAGAATTGTTTTTCTGTCTCTTCTGATGGCTTTTTCAATAGCTTCCCCTGCAAACCTCCTCTGACAAAGCACTTGGGTAGCATATTGTCTCTCAAAATCTTACGGGGAAAATGAAGGCTAATTGGTTTGGATGTGAGCGGTGGACCCTGGCTGAAGGACTGTGAATGGAAGGGAATGACAAACGCGTAGGGAGGCGTCCAGGGGTGTGGGAGGGGGTGTGGGGGTGGGGGCGGGCGGGTGCCTCCGGGAATCACAATTGTTCATGTCTTATTTAGCATCTGTGTGACTGCCTGGAGAAGGGAGGCTCCCTGCTGGGCAGGGTTGGGGGAGAGGACACGCAGAGCCACTGAGCCCATGCTGCCCAGCAAAAGATGCTGAAAGACTCAGGGCACCCGAAATGGGGGCAGGAGGTTCCAGGCCCATCTGAGTCCTGTGCGGCAAACTAATAAAAGACTCAGACTCTGGGGAGAGGGGAAAAAAGGGTTATGTTTCCTCTGAGAACTGCCTAGTGGGGCCTGAGAGGATGAGGTGCAATGCCACGCTTCAGACAGAACTGGGGGGCTTGTCCTCCAGTTCATTCTTTCATCGATTCAATAGAATTGATGGAGCGCCTGCTGTGTGCGAAGCACTCTAATAAGCATTGGGAAAACAATACAAGGATGAGAACTGGACAGAGTCTCAGTTGACAATGGAAAAGTAGAGAAAGACGGAACATAAAAAGCCGAGGGCAGCAACCAATAGCAATCAATCAATCGTATTTATTGAGTGCTTACTGTGTGCAGAGCACTGTACTAAGCGCTTGGGAAGTACAAGTTGGCAACATATAGAGACAGTCCCTACCCAACAGTCTAAAAAGGGGGAGTTGTGTGGGAGTTGGGGAACCTGAGGCTCCAGAGGCTGTTTCAGGCTCCTTCCCACTCAGGCAGGACTGCGCAGAGAGTCCAACTGTCACAACAGCTCAGCCACAGCAGCCCTGGCCCTCGCCAGACCCTAACCAGTTCAAAATTGAAAGCAGCCTTGGACCACAGGGGCTTGTACAAATTCAAATTTGGGGACTAGCAGTTAGCCTCAAGGAGCGAGGGAGTGAGGAGGTTTAAATTCCCAGGCAGAACACAGCTTAGGAGCAGGAGTCCGGACCCTATAACCCCTTGTATAACCACTTTTAGACTGTGAGCCCACTGTTGGGTAGGGACTGTCTCTATATGTTGCCAACTTGTACTTCCCAAGCACTTAGTACAGTGCTCTGCACACAGTAAGCGCTCAATAAATACTATTGATTGATTGATTGATTGTTTGGTCGGGTGTTCCTGGTAGTCAACAGTGGCAAGTCGGGCAGGAGACAGTCAAGGTGGGGGTAACTGGGATTTTTCAACAGCCTGCAGGTCCTGCCTCATCTCCCTAGTGATTAATTGATCTCACACCACCAGGGACAATTCCCATCCCCTCGGTGCCCGAACTGATAACCTTCTGATGGGCTGTGTAGCTCCCTGATGATACATACTAATGCCCAGAGGTGCCGACTTTTCATTATGAGCACAGGGGTGAGAAAAGAGCAAGGATTTTCAGGTAGAGCAGGATTGGGAGGGTGCAGGCTTAGTACAGTGCTCTGCACACAGTAAGTGCTCAATAAATACGATTGAATGAATGAATGAATGCAGGTTACAAAGAGCTCACAGGACGGAGGGATTTTTCTGGCATTTTCAGTGCTGACAGGAAACCCTCAGGGCTTGTCTGAGACTCAGAATGAGCACAACTGGGACTCCAGCTCAACAGCTGTGGGGGCAATTGCCTTGCAGAGTGAGCCCTGATGTTCATTACCCCGTTTGGACAGACAAACCACACATGCCCAGTACCTGTTGGTCATTACAATCGGAGTAGGGAGCACGCAGGTGAGTTTCCAGCCATATGCAGCGAGAGAATTCAGCAGTGGAATATAATCTGTCTGCACTTCAACCCCCTGGAGAGGAAAAATCAGCAGTTAGGATTATTGCAGGAAGATCAACATTTGACTTTAAACTATATTAGGAACTGTTCACTTTTGCCAGTGAAGCAAAGTTGGAAGGAGGAAACCCTAACAATATGGAATCACTAATCATTATGGCATTTATTAAGACCCTACTAGGTGCTAAGCACTCGGGTAACTATAAGATTATTGGATCAGACACAGGCCCTGACCCTCACAGAGCTCGCTCTCTTGATTTTACAGTTGAGGAAACCAATGCCCAGAGGGGTTAAGTGATTTACCTACAGTCACCCAGCAGGCCAGTGGCAGATCTGGGATTAGAACGCAGGTCTCTCACCAGACCAGGACTCCTGGTCTCTAGCTTTTTCCACTATGTCAAGCTGCCTCCCCTGGCTCTAGCCCTGCGTGGTTCTTTTTGATGTATGAAGCCCAATTAAACCACATAAATAGTGAAATGGCAACATGAGATTTCTTTCTGTGCCTCCACAAACTACCTTGCCAAGGATTAATCCATTCATTTTACTTTATTCTTGTCTGGACAAATAGCCTCCTGCGAGCTTCCATGAAAAAGTCCAATTACCTTGCCTCACACGAAAAGGTATTCAAACATTACAACAACATACCCTGCATGGCTTGATTTCAGGGCATTTCAGGAAGAGCTAAATGACATTAGGTTTGTAATGAGCTCCAATTATTTGCATCCAGGGGCAGCACATGCACGTGTGTGTTCTCTCTTTCTTCTTCTCCCACTCCCTCCCCCCAGCCCTGCCACACACACATTGCAAAAAAACAAAAAAACCCTCCCACCCCTGGAGAGTAAGTTCACTTGTATTCTTTTCATCCACAAGGAGGTGAAAAGAAGTTGCCTGTGTTTTACTTTGAATTAGGAAGTCTAGGGGCTAGACTGGAGAATTTTACCTCTTAGGGTAAAAGCCTGGCCTCATGAGTTGGGCCGTTTTAGGATGCTGCTTCATTCAGTCCCACAAAAAGAGATCCTACCTTGAGCAGGCCCAATTTACTCCTGCTCTGAGATTTCTGACCAAACAGGCATGTTTTCACTCCCTTCAAGTTCCAAAGGAGCAGCACACCCTACTTTGAGCCAGTTAACTCTGAGCTTGGCCTTATATCTGGCCCTGACGTTTTCAGGACAACCTGCCTTTCCTCGGCACGAGCGTTCCCAAAAACCAGGACCGAAGCTTCACCTGGGGATGGGATCTTGTTGGGGGTTCGAGAAGTCCCGAATTCAAATGCTGGCAGCATTTAGTGATTCCACTGGACTCCTCCACTTTCTCTGGGGTACTTAACAAACTCCTCCATCTCGGAAGGTTTAGGAGAAGCAGCATGGCTTAGTGGATAGAGCACAGACCCGTTGAGTCAGAAGGACCTAGGTTCTAATCCCGACTCTGCCAGTGCAAGTCACTTAACTTCTCTAAGCCTCAGTTCCCTCATTTGTAAAATGGAGATTAAGACTGTGAGCCCCATGTGGGACGGGACTCTATCCAACCTGATTACCTTGTTATCTACCCCAGTTCTTAGAACAGTGTCTGGCACATAGTAAGTGCTTAACAAATACCTTTTTTTTTTTTTAAAAAAAGATACTATTATTCCAGCTCTGCCAGCACTTCTGAGCTTGGATAGGCAGACGATTTTTCCAGTTTGAATATCCAGCAGCCCCCATAATCAGCATCCATCACAGACCTGACCTTCCGCTTCACTTCTGGGGTTGGAAAAAAAAAAAAAGCTCCCCAGTGTACAGTGAGAAATTCAGCAGCTGCTATTTACAATCACTAGCACTAGTCAATGGACGGCACACAGGCACAAGAAGTCCAGTTCTGACTCATCCACTGAAAGCTTGAGTCCCCTCAGAAACCCACAGCAGGAAACCAAGCAGCCAGCGGGTTAGCGTCCGAACAAACCCTCACCAGGGAATTGCATCCCACGCATTAGGCACCGCTTCCACGTCCAGAGCCTGGCGGTCCCCACCCCAACCTTGCCCTGGCTCTCTCACAAGGGCTGAGCTGCCATTTTACCCCCTCTCCCCAACCCCCAATTCCATTTTTTAACAATCTTCCCCTGTGTCTCGAGGTTATGATCCTCTGGGTCTGCCAAGGATAACCTTCCCACTTTATCAAGAAATGTGACAAACGTGCCTTGATCAGATAGTCGCTATGGCAACAAGGACAAGCATTTTAGAGTCACACAAAGCCCACTGAGCGAGGGAGCCATTTTAGTGGCGGAGGGCTGCCTAGACACCGCTGCCAGTTTTCTCAGCAGGCACTCGGGCTGGCAAGACAATAAAACCTCCCCACTCTCCCCCTCGCTTCCAACTTCTGGATCCTAACCCCTGCGTTCAGGCGTGCTTCGATGTCACTGGCCTCCAACGAGCTGGCATCTCTGCTACCTTCAAGAAAACACTGCAAGTTTTTCCAAACCAGTGCCCTGAGCCGGGATGGTGGCGAGGGGCCCGGAACTGCGGCAGGAAAGCCTGACCCAGGCAAACTGAGACAGCGACATATCCTATAATTAATGTTGTACATTACAAACGCTCTATAGCTCCACTGGCAAATGAAAAAGCCAAACAAAAATGGGGTGATCTAGGCTGGCGCTAGAGGGGAAGGCTTTCTTCTTATCGTATATTAAATGGGCTTTTATCTGAATAGCTAGCTATTAAAGGACTATTTCATGTATTTGAAAATCAGAAGCAGGAGACTATTCCCAATGAAGCACTACAAAAGATGAATCCCACAGCAGTCTGAAGAGTCGGTCGTTAAGCCTTTTCCCAAAGAGAGCTGGCAGGACGTGCATCCTGTTGGAACTGTTTTTCTTTGATCTCCTTGCTGTGACACAGCAGAAGAAGAGTGCCCACATAACACTAAAAAACAGATCTGCTTATCACACTGGTAGATGCTTTTTTCTGAGTTGAAGCAACATTTTTAATTAACTTTCCACTCTCCCATGGTTGATAAGTAATCTCTGATCACACCTTGAGTGTCAAAAACAAATGAAGTTCGTGGAGCTCTGTGATTTGTCAGCTTACAGTGTTATAAAAAGAATCCACTTTTACTTAGGGTTTTCTTTGTTGCTCCCCATAATTTCTGTAGTGCCTCAAGTCAAATTCAGAAATAGAAATCCCTTAGATGCAACCTCCTTTCTTTAAAAAATGAGGCAATGAGACCAGCTAACAAAGCAAAATACATTTCTCTTGATTTGTTTTCACACAATTATACTCTATACCAGATAATCAATCAATCAATCAATCAATCAATCGTATTTATTGAGCGCTTACTATGTGCAGAGCACTGTACTAAGCGCTTGGAAAGTACAAATTGGCATCACATAGAGACAGTCCCTACCCGATAGTGGGCTCACAGTCTAAAAGGGGGAGACAGAGAACAGAACCAAACATACCAACAAAATAAAATAAGTAGGATAGAAATGTACAAGTAAAATAAATAAATAAATAAATAAACAGAGTAATAAATATGTACAACCATATATACATATATACAGGTGCTGTGGGGAGGGGAAGGCGGTAAGGCGGGGGGATGGAGAGGGGGATGAGGGGGAGAGGAAAGAAGGGGCTCAATCTGGGAAGGCCTCCTGGAGGAGGTGAGCTCTCAGCAGGGCCTTGAAGGGAGGAAGAGAGCTAGCTTGGCGGATGGGCAGAGGGAGGGCATTCCAGGCCCGGGGGATGACGTGGGATAATGATTACTGAAGTAACATTCCCCAACCTTTTAACACTGGGGAGGGGAGATCAAATAAATCAAGATGTTTCATTCATCACACTGAATTGGGTAATACTTTTTAATTATGAATTATACAAGTTTAGTCACTCACTTTGTCTTTCTTTTTTTTTCTTCCTGTGATCATCACAAACTGCATTCATTGAGGCTACTGTTTGCACAGCACAGTTCTAGGCACCAGGGGAACACACAATAGAAGTAAAAGATGTGTTTCCTGACCTGGTGATTACAATCAAAGGGATCAGGGGGAGACTAGCTCCTTATATTATTCTCACTAAAGCATCTTCCCATTTCTCAATCTGCAAGTAACTAGGGAAAATTCTATTTAAAAGGAAATATTTTATACTTTGTGTGTGACTGTCAATAAGGTAAAAAAAAAAAAACCCTCTTGTTACTTGTGTCTGAGAAACTAAACTGCGTTTCAGCCATTTCTACAATGGGATTTCCTTTGTTTCAGGTCTGTGTTCTGACCCTGGGTGATCTGACCCTAAGGTTGTCCCCAGAAAATCCCAGCTTCTATATGGAGGCTCACTATCCTGTGGAGCTTGGTGTATCTCAGGGGCAGTCATGGTCCCTAAAAGAAGGAGAGGGATCAGGGCTGAAAGCAGCGTTCTGGGGACAAAATGATAATGGTGATGATTGTGGCATTTGTCAAGCACCGCATTAAGCGCTTGGGTAGATACAAGATAATCAGGTTGGACACAGCCTAGGTAGGAGGGAAAACAGGTGCTGAATCCCCATTTTACAGATGAGGAGACAGACGCAGTGAAGTTAAGTGACTCGTTCAAGGTCACACAGCAGATGAGTGGCAGAACTGGGATTAGAACCTAGGTCCTCATACTTCCAGGCCCAGGCTCTGGCCCTACTGCGGTGGACCAAGGCGGGTGCCAGCACTGACCAGAGTGGGTCCCCTGTCCCTGCCATGACCATCCGCTCTTTTGGATGGCAGAAGAACTGGGAGGTAATGGTGGGGAATGCTGAAGTCCTTCCAGGACTTGGAAGGAAGCCAGAAGCAGTGAGGAATACTATCTCTGATGCTATGTGCTAGGCACCGGGGTAGATACAAGATGATCAGACTGGATACGTGGCCTCTCCCACCCTCTCACACCAATGACTCGGGCACTCTCGACACTCCGCCCCTGAGGTTTCTGGTGTTCCCATCACCCATGGGGCTGGCCCAAGCAGGAGGAAATACTGGGAGTTGCCCAGGCCAGTGGCCCAGCTCTCTGGAACCTTGTTTCACTTCTCCCACAGCTGGGGTACACAGTGGGTTGGGAGAAAGGAGGAAGGAGGGGGGATCACAGTTCCCCCTCCCCCAGTTTATGTCATAACGTGAAACTACCATATTTCAAAATGTAAAAAGGCTGCATTAGGGAAAGTCATTCTTGTACACTGAGTGCAAAAAAACTGAACCACCCACTAATACTGTTTTCAGCCCTCTCCCCTTCC
The DNA here is from genome assembly GCF_015852505.1 of Tachyglossus aculeatus. Lineage (NCBI taxonomy): Eukaryota > Metazoa > Chordata > Mammalia > Monotremata > Tachyglossidae > Tachyglossus > Tachyglossus aculeatus. The sequence goes on along the minus strand of NC_052067.1, from coordinate 33,279,609 downwards.
CCTGCAAAAGATTCACCAGCGATAAACGAAATTCTTATTCCTCGTGACTCAGGAGGAGTTCCCCTACATATTACTCATCAAAGGTCAATATCCTGGCAAGGAGTCGGCCTTTATGCTATGGGCCGTATACACCCAGGATCACTCAGTAAATGCTCGCTGACTGATGGAGTTACAAACTCATTAGCTAACTCATCAGAAGGAGCTTCAAAAATTACAGGATGTGACATTTCCATGCTTCATTTTAAATGGGGAAAAAATAAATGGCTTCCTCCCAGAGCCCAGCACCGTGCCCTGTGCAAGGTAGCAGTGCTTAATATGTTTTTAATAAATAAATAATGCTCTTATGTTTTAATGTTGCAAGTATGAACAAGATAAATGGCCTAATAGAAGGTCTAGAGGAAGGAGTCTGAGTCTAGAAGCCAGGAAACCAAAATTCTATTTGAAGCTTTGACACTGGACTGCTGTGTGACCTTGGGTAAGTCAATTAACCTCTCTGAGCTTCAGTTTCTTCACCTGTAAAATCAGGATAATAGTACCCATTCTCCCTACTTCTTGGAAAATGAGCACTGCATGGGATTATTTATCTACATCAGTGCTTAGCACAGTGCTCTGACCATAGTACATGCTTCATAAATATCATAAATATTAATAAATGAGGTAGTGGAGGAGAAAGTGGTTTGGAAGGAAGGAAAGATACAAAGCCAAGGTAGTATGTGAATGGTGACATCTTAGATAACTGTGGTATTTGTTAAGTGCTTACTAGGGTGCCAAGCACTCTACTAAGACCTGAGGTAGATACACCATAAGCAGGTAGACAAGGCCCCACATGGGGCTCAGAGTCTAAAGAGTAAATGAAGTCCCATTTTACAGATGAGGAGACTGAGGCATTGGGAAGTTAAGTGACATGCCTAAGGTCAGGCAGCCAATAAGTAGCAGATGAGGGATTAGAACTGTGGTGATGGTGACAGTAGTGGTAGTAGTAATAATAGTATTTATTGAGCACTTAGCCAGGGCTGGACTCTTAACACTAAGCCACACCGAGTCCCACAGCCTAGTGGACCACGTCTTGAGAAACGTGTTCTTCTATTTACTGGCTACTCTTCCAAATTTAATAACCTCCTGTTTACCTGCCACTTGGGGTGTCAATCCAACAGATGAAGCATGTCTATGCAGGACAGATTACCTTCTACCCTGACAGATTCTGGGTTTCTTCTTTGGGCAGCCCCTAACCACCAGGGGCCTTCATTTTAAATGCCACCTCACATCATTCCTTGCTCTGCAGTGAACTTTTCCTCCTCTTGGAATTTCCAAAGTCAGCCCATGCTTCTTCCTCCTCATCTCTTATTCTCTGCTCCAAGCAGACCCAGGGACATGTGAGGAACTTGCACAGGGTCACTGTTTAGTCAGCAGCTGCCTGCTTTGCTTTTCCCGAACCTACTTCCCCAACCCACTGGATGGCTGTTTCCCTGCTGTAAGGAAGGAATAATAAATGAGGTAGTGGAGGAGAAAGTGGTTTGGAAGAAAGGAAAGATACAAAGCCAAGGTAGTATGTGAATGGTGACATCTTAGATAATTGTAATATTTGTTAAGTGCTTACTAGGGTGCCAAGGACTCTACTAAGACCTGAGGTAGATACACCATAAGCAGGTAGACAAGGCCCCACATGGGGCTCAGAGTCTAAAGAGTAATGAAGTCCCATTTTACAGATGAGGAGACTGAGGCATAGGGAAGTTAAGTGACTTGCCTAAGGTCAGGCAGCCAATAAGTAGCAGAAGAGGGATTAGAACTGTGGTGATGGTGATAGGCAGTGCCAGGCGGTCTCTTTTGTGCGCCAGCTCAAGGCTGCTCCATAGCATCTTTCCCCCCTGCCTGGGACCCATATTCTCCTTCTCTGCCATTAAGTGCCAGGAAACATCAGTAAGCAGATGACGGCCAGCAGCAGTTTCTTCCCCAGCATTGCCGGGAGAATCGGGGTTCAGGCTTTTTAAGAGGATGTTCTTTTCACCCGACCTGAGGCACTATGAAAGAAGCTAAAATTTTGCCAAAGAGCTTTAGAGAGAAGGAGCGTGGCTTAGTGGATGGAGCACAGGCCTGTGAGTCAAAAGGACCTGGGTTCTAATCCTGGCTCTGACACATGTCTGCTGTGTGACTTTGGGCAAGTCATTTAACTTCTCTGGGCCTCGGTTATAATAATAATAATAATAATGGCATTTGTTAAGCGCTTACTATGTGCAAAGCACTGTTCTAAGCGCTGGGGAGGATACAAGGTGATTAAGTAGTCCCACGTGGGGCTCACAGTCAATCCCCATTTTACAGATGAGGTAACAGGCTCAGAGAAGTTAAGTGACTTGCCCAAGGTCACACAGCAGACATTTGGCGGAGCCGGGATTCGAACCCCTGACCTGTGACTCCAAAGCCCGTGCTCTTTCCACTGAGCCACGCTGGTTATCTCATCTGTAAAATGGGGATTAAGAATGTGAGCCCCATGTGGGACAGGAACAGTGTCCAACTTGATTAACTACGTGCTTGGCACGAAGTAAGCACTTAAGTACCATTATTATTAGTAGTAGTAGGAGAAGGAGGAGTAGTGGTAATACACTCAATTCTATCCTTAACTCTGCCACCAATTCAGCAGTTTCTACTAGGTGGCCCAGAAGGTGTTTAACCTATTTTCAGATGGATAAACAGATGCAAAAACCCTCTTCTCTATGTCTCTCTCTTTCTTCCCCTTGTCCCCTCCTCCCTCCTTCCAATTTGTGCTTCCTTTCTTCATTTGTTTATCTTGCTCATAATGCCTCTGTAGGGCATTTGCAGAAAGGAAGTGCTCTATAACTATAGCACAAATGCCAACAAAATAGAATCGACTAAGGAGGTGAGTCAGTCTCATTTTCACACAGTATTGCTTTTACAGCCCTCAAAGAATAAATGAGCAAATCTGTTGGCTTTGGATATTGAGATCTGAGAGAGTGGATAATAATAGATAAGATATATGAAACTCCTTATTGAAGGCATATCTCCTCCAAGGAGTCTTCCCTAAGGCCTCCTCGCTTCTTCTCCCAATCCCTTCTGCGTTGCCCTGACTTGCTCCCTTCATTCATCCTCCCTCCCAGCCCCACAACACATATGTTTATACCTGTAATTTATTTATTTATATTAATGTCTGTCTCCCTCTCTAGACTGTGAGCTCGCTGTGGGCAGGGAATGTATCTGTTTGTTGTTTTATTGTACTCTCCTAAGCATTCAGTACATTGCTTTGCACAGAGCAAATGCTCAATACATATGATTGACTGAATGAATGAACTCCTTAGTTCAAATTTCTTCCCTCCACACACTGTCCCAGCATTTCAGAGTCAATGCTCCTTGCGGAGAAAACCACGAGAGGCCAGTTGTAGCTTTGGAGAAGGTAGATACTAGAGGGTCTATTCCACACTTCTAGACCCGGCCAGGTATCCAGGCAAACTTCTAGGAATGAAAATGTGGTGTGAATTGAGTCACCATGCCGCCTTCCTTCATTTGAAAGGAATAAAATAAGGTAGCAGTAATTATTGGAGGGTGCCACGCCATTAATTTACTGCCAACACTGGCTCCTGCTTGAGTTGTGCTAGACAAGTTCTGACCCCATCCTACGTTTGGCGGCTTCAGAGTCTAATATATGACAACACGCTGTGCGAGGCACATCACTGTCACCAACACAAACTGATAACAAGAGATTCGGACCCACATTCGGGGAAGAGGCCTCTGCTTGTAGAACTGCCCTGGATTTTCCGAACGTGTGACACAAAACAAGTAGCAAATCCCCAGATAGAAAGCAACATCCAGAAGTCAGAGGCAAGGACCGAGACAAACAGTGATTTTGAGGGGGGCTGGCAGAGGGTTGGTGAGGCGGAAGGGGGTGTGGAAAATGAAGGGAGGACATGGGGGGGAAACACCACTGGGTTCAGCTCACTAAGCTGCCTACCCCACATGTGCCTAGGCAGAATTCAAACCATCCAAGGAGCATCACTGCTAGAACTCCCAGAGAAGAGAGGAATTAATGCAGCATGTCATTTTTAAAGGGGCAGTTGATGGAGATATATTTCAGGGTATACAGTGCTCAATCTATTTGCAACAGTGTATGTGTGTGTGAGTGTGTTTTCTCATCTGATTAGAAACAATTAAATAACCCAAACCCTTTGCAACCAGTCTGTCGGTTGGCAGGTCTGAATCCCGCGACAGCTGCAAGGTTTGCATCCTGTACAAACCATCATTTTACACTTGCACCAAATAGTTCATTTTCACTCTCTCTCTTGCATTTGGAAGCATATTTGTTTGATAACAATTAAACAAGCAGAAAGCTCTCTGTCAAGAGGCTAATTCCCCTTGCCTGCCTTAATGATTAAGGGAGGAAAGGGTTGAGATTTGGGCAAGTAGCTGAATTTTTTTTTGGAAAACTTTTTTTTATCACTGTCAAGGAATATAAGGGGCGGGGCATGTTTTCAGCACTCTTTTTTTCTATTCACCTAAATGAAAAAAGGAAAGGCTATTTGAAAACCCATTCTCATCAAGTAGGTAAACCAGAGGAAAAGGAACAAGTTTTCCAGGAGGGTGTCTTTACCACACAGTCTCGCTCTGATCTATCTAGTCACCACCAGTCTTGGCTTACTGTGGCGATTGTCAAGTCCTAAGTCACTCCCAGCCACTTATAGTTACGATCAAAGCAGGGGTTTATACAGAAGAGGAAACAAAGTGGTGAAGTGAGACTGCCAAAACAAAATCAGAGTTGCCAATAAGGCCTCCCAACAGCGAGCCCTGCATTTGGAAGGACTGTCTCAACAGGAAGGTGGATTAGCAACCATGGTTGAGCAATGGATTAAAAAATACACACGTTTTCTGTCCCTGCAATGTCCAACTGAGAAATGCTTCTCACGCTCCTCTTCACCCGACCCTACCCACACTGGTTTTCTGAATTCGGATCAGGTCTGTAGGCGTATTCTCACATTATAGTGTTCCAGGCAAAGGAACTTTTAGTGAGGCTCCTCTGGCCTGGCAATCTTCAGCTGGGATGATCTGTCAGCAGGCTCCATGCCATGCCCGCACAGAACAATCACACTGCTATTTGGCCCTGGAATTCCCTCTGGGGCAGGACAAAGAAAGGGGGCTGCCCATTAGATGTGGGAATGCTTCTTTCCACTTCTTGTGCGGGTATGTGTCTCTGTATATGTGTGTGTGTGTGGCCAGATAGGGAAAGGGGAGGTGGCCTTTTATTTCTTTTCTCCGTTTCTCACCACACTTCTGCTACGCTTTAGCAACAGGCCCCACAAACCAACTTTCCCTGGCTATTTGTTCATGATTTGGGTGCTCTTTTTGACTTTCATGAGCACAAATAGTATGCTGAATTTACTGCTCAACAAGCACTAAGACCATGAGCCTCTTGGAAAAAACAACAATTCCCCTACCCACTGGGGTTTCGTCACGTTAACCGAGATTTTGAGAGGCCAGTTTTTCAAAAGAGGCTTCAACTGGAAACACAACTGCTCCCGGGTCTGCAGAGGGAATATCAAGGGCCATCACCATCCATCACCTTCATTTCAGTTATATCTAGGTTTATAGATAAAGTCTGTACCTGCCATTTTAGAAGCCCCTTATAGAAGTTGCTTTCAGAAATCTAGATCATAGGATCCCTAAAAATCTTAGAAATTTTTTGTTTACCCGATGGTATTACCAACTACTATTTAGTATACAGCAGTGTAGATAGTGTTTTCTACCCAGAGTCTATGCTTTTAATTTTCTTCACCTTAACAAAAGTAATGATTTCCCAAAGTGTTAGTGATCTTACATAAGAAGGCTGCAGTCTGGCTTCCTGAGAGAGGTACCCTGACACCTACAAATCCCACACTTCTGCTTTGCTTTTCCCACCACACTCCTCCATACTTGGCCTAGTGAAAAGAACATGGGATGGAGAGTCGGGGCACCTGACTTCTGGTCCCTCCTTTGCCACTGGCCTTCTGGATAAACCCGGGCAAATACTTTAACTATCCTGTTTCCTCACCTGTAACATGGGGATAATATTACTTGCCTCTTTTTTATGGTATTTGTTAAGTGCTTACTATTTCTCAAACATTGCTCTAAGCGCTGGGGTAGACACAAGTGAATTAGGCTAGACCCAATCCCTGTCCCACACGGAGCTCACAGCCTAAGTAGGAGGATGAACAGGAGGACTGAGGCACAGAGAAGGTAAGTGACTTGTCGAGGGTTACACAGGTTACATTTGGCAGAGCTGGGATTAGAGCCCAGATCCCCTGATTCCCAGGCCCACGCTCTTTCCACTAAGCCATGCTGCTTCTCTACCTCCCAGGTATTGTTGAGAAGATAAGTGTCGTGCAAAGGGCTGCAAAACAAAAGTGCTATATATATAAAAAAAGACTCATATCCTCCCTGCTTCAAAGCCAAAGGTTAACTGAATATTGCCTTCGGTTAGAAAGAGAGGACACTCTGCTGCGGGACCTCCTTTCCTATAAAAGAGGAAGGATTTATAGCCCATCGACCAGGACTGTGCCAATGGGATGGCAGGTCAGTCACGGCAGTTCAGTTCTATAATCCTGTCTCAAACAGCTCTTTACATCTGCTTTTGTCAATAATGGTGGAAACAGAAATGATTTACTGTTTAATTGTTAAATCATCTGAAAAACACCCCCCTCCTACCCCTCTGATTCTTTCTCTTCCCCTTCTCTCCAGCTTATGCTCCCTACTCTTTCTCACCTACATTCGCTCCTCCCTCTCCTTGTCCCAGAGCTGAAAGTAAAAATGGGATCGCCCTGGATCAAGGAGCGAGGCCAAAGCCATTTGAAGGAGCCTGGCCTTTCCGCTGGGACCAGCGTCGTGTGCATTCCAGATGGGACCAGTGTTGGGTGGCACTAACCAGAGTACCGAGAGAGAGCCCGCCACCACAGATGCCCGAGCTGGGCCAGTGGCATGTCCCGCTGGCTGAAAGAGCGACGACCGCAGCTGGCACACAGGCTGGCTTTCCCCGGCATGAGCCCAGGCCTGCAACCCCCTGTGGTGCTCCTCTTGGCACTCCCTGCACGTGCTCCTCCCCCAGGGTTGGCTGAGGGAGTTGGCAACACCACTTTCGGCTGACAGCCAGCCTGACTCACCTGCCACCCAGGCCCTGTGACACGGCCTCAGGCAGGGGCATCACTACACTGGGGCCACATACAGCTATGCCGGAGAGAGGCAGCTCAGCCCCTGTGCCATCGCGGAGCCAAAAGAAAAACAAAAGCGTCCACTGGGAAATCATTCAAGCTGGAACAGGTGCACTGGAACTTAACATTTTTATCAGAGTCCGTTCTGGACCTTCCACCTCTCCATCCTCTTTTTCCTCTCTCTCCTCTTCCCTTTCTCCCTTTTAATCGGCTAAAGAAGAAAGGTTTTTTTTCTGATGTCACGTGGATGTCAGAAAGATCCCAAATTCTGCTGACTTGTCTTTCACACCCTGCATGAACATGGATATGGAGAGAAGAATGCGAACCAGGCGTATATTTTCCCTGCCGAGATTGGCTCTTGCTACGTTAAGAGAATAAAAAGCCTCAAATCTCCACATTCCAGAAGTATCTATCTGGTGAGCCTCAAGGGTGGGCTTTTCATTCATAAATTCCCAAAGGCCTTCTCTGTTGTTTTATTCTCTGCTCATTCAGGAAGAGTAGTGAGGGATGACCCTTCTTCCTTCCTCTACCCCAGCTCTATCCCTGCTGGAATGTGGGAACTTCCTCCCAGTTTCCAGCCTTGCTCCAGGGTCATCTCTTTCCCTCCCCTTAGAAATCTGATCATCCCACTACCCTAATAATGTGGCCACCTGTATTGTGATGTCAATTTATTATTTTCTATGAAGTTTAGCTTAATATGTTCACTCCTGTTAACTGTCAAGGGCGTCCTTGGTTTACAGAGAAAACAAAATCCAAGTTGAAAGCTTTCATCTCAGCCCAGAGAGGCACAAGAGGAAACAGCCAGAGGTACCATTTTCACTTCCTCTAGATGGGAAACTGAGGCATCACAAGGTGGTAGAGGGAATCAGAATATAATAATAATAATGATGATGATAATGATATTTGTTAAGTGCTTACTATGTGCCAAGCACTGTTCTACGCTCTGGAGTAGAAACAAGTAATCAGGTTGAACACATGACCCAGAGTTTCACCTCTAGACACCAAAGCTGGCTTCTTCTCACAATGAGACAAATGAAGTCAGCTTGCGGGATAGCATAACACTTGCACGGTTTTAAGAAGGTCTGTGCCCATTTTCAAAGAGCCATCACTCTTCAGGAACTGACCAACTCTCCCTTACAGGCTATTAAATGCATCTCCATGCCAAAACTCCTAAGCCATTTCAACCCTGGCCCTCCCAAGTCTTTTTGCACTCAGTCAACCACGCACCATGGGGGCTAACTGCCATGTCAAGCCAGAGAGCAGGTTAAACGTCTAAGCACAAAGCAGGAGCTTGTTAATCTTCTAGGGCAGGGAATGTGTCTACTTACTCTATTGTCCTCTCCCAAGTGCCGAGTACAGTGCAGTGCACACAGTGTCCCACTGGTTAACTGTTCTAACAGGGGGCCAGAAACCTAGGACTCAGGACCCACCAGGCTTTTCTTGGAACTAAACGTGGCTGCCAAGTGGGAGCGAGGCATTTAAAACCACCACTGGGTGGACATTGCTGAGGGCAGGGAAAGGGGCGACAGAGAACAAAACCCAAAGAGAGAAGCTGGGGGTAAAGAGCTCGTGGCAACTCCAGGGAAGGTCAAGTTGGGTTCTGGCACAGTTGGGGATGACGGGCAGGGCTGGCCCGAAGGGTTCAAGAGCCCCAGGTAGGATGATGTGTTGGCCTTGCTCTCCCTGACAGTGACCCTCTCTCCCCTCGCTGCCCTTCAGGAAGCCTCTGACTATTCATCTGGTTTTTGTCCAAGTCACTTTATGACCTGTCTTCTCCCAGTGCCTCTGTCGGAATTTCCAGACCTTGCTCTTCCTCCGCAAAATCTTCCTAGAAACCACTCCTCCTTTCCCACAGGATCCACGAGATGCTGATAACATGGGTAGTGGTCCTGAAAACCTGGGCTACGAATGGCATCACAGTTTAAGCCAAATGCGAGGCCCATGTTTGTCATTTAAATGAACTGAAATCAAAGTGTAAAATGCTCAGAGTAATTCTCCTAGACACACAGGTCAGGGCTTCTCCAATCCACGTCTTACCCCAGCGATTGCCTCTGCCCTCATTCATGCCCATTGGTGGATTCTGATCTGTGCAAACCTAAAAAAGGGACAAAGTCTTTTCACCCAAGGCAACGGATGCTTTCAGGGAGCAAGTAGACAGGGAGACAGATGTACCGCTCCGTGAAAGGGATCATGCCTCAGGTGGCAGGGGGAGCTAGAACACAAGCCAGAGCTCTGTCTCTTCCCTCCCCTCTTTTCCTAAGCACTGACCAGGCTCCTTCTTACAAGAGAAACAGCTGAAAATGGAGTCAGCTTGTGCGTTCCTCCACCATTACAATATCATTAGGGTACAAACAAAGGAAAAGCAGTAGTAAATTGCACACTTACTTCCAGGACAGTCCATTGTTCCACAACAATAGCATCATAGCCCTGTATGGTTTGGCTCTCTTCAGTGGAAACATCTTCAAAGATGAATACTCCATCTGTCAAGCCATGGAAGGAATCTGGGAAGGGGAGGGAGGGTGAAATTTCTGTAAATTGTGTGGCAGAAGCCTTCCAAGCAGCAACATTTTTCACTGCATTCATTAATAATCTCAATCAGAACATCTTTTCAGAATGTTAATTAAAGAAAGCACATGCAGCCATAGAGTCTAGCCCCATCAGAATGAATGAGACTAATTTATCTAGCATTTTTGAATAATATCCTTGATTTTACAAACCCAAATTCATTGTTAGCAATCACCATACGATTTCACATCTTTACCTTCCCAAATACCACATAAATATGCACTGGGGAAAACTTGACCTAGCCACAGTGGTCACTTTAGGCCAGCCTCCTTTTTTTGAAACATGGTCGAGGATGATTTCTCTTTTGGGAGGCATTTGCCCAAGTTCTTCGGAAATGCACCAATGGCTTGGACACTTGGGGAAGCACTTGAAACAGTTGTTGTCAGGCAGGCTGAAATCCAGACCGTACGGCATATGGTGCACATTCAGACTTCCTTGGGGTTTTCTCAGATTATTAGAAGAGTCTTTCAAAATTTCTTACCCCACTGTTTGAACCAGGCTTTAAGTCAGTGACCTAGGTTCTATGTTACTTTGTAAGATTAAAGACTGGAAGTGAAAAAACTCAAAACATTTATATAACCATTCAAAGGCTATTTTTATGGTGTGCCACAGTCTTCATTTTCATTGCTTAAGAGACATATTTTGATTTAGCTCTCATCAAACTGCTCTTAAATGCCAGTATTTCATTGGGGTAAGGGAACTATTCTAATACTGACAAAGCACGGTTTTTAAAATTGTTTTAATTTTAAGTAAAACATAATTCTCACACTGACATGTCTTTTTTTCCCTTTAAGATAGAGTTAGGCATCTAGAATCAATTGATAACTCCGGGAACAGAGAGCTTTTTAAAGTAGTGATGATTAAGTGGCTATGCTTGACTACCAAAAAGAAGTAGATAAAATGTTCAGGTCTCTTGAAATAATGTTTGTTCCAAGTCCAGAATCAATTGAAAAGGATTGTTGGCTTTTCAATGGAATCCAAAGGATGAATCACTTTAGAAATCTCAAGAGCTCAACTTCATTTCCTTCTCAAAACTGTCCTCTTTCCTTCATAGCCAGGCCTGAAAGCCAGCTTGGAAGGCATCTCTGGCCATTCCAATGCATTCAGCAAGCCCTGCTTTCATCTTACTTGGCGTTTGAGAAAGGGACTCTTGTGATCTTTCTTTCCACACTCCAGCTTACATTCTAAGATACATACTGGGGCCTGGAGCCAGTTTATGATTAACCTCAACTGCAGTCCTGTACCAGGCACACACTAGGTGTTTGAAAATTCTTTGAAGACAATGATGATGTCCCTATAATCCATCAATGGCATTTACTGAGCACCAACTGCACGCAGAGCACTGTCCTAAGCACTTGGGAAAGTACAATAAAAGGGTTGGTAGATGTGATCCCTGTCCAGAAGACTCTGACGGTCTATGGGCTGATAACTTGAACTACGCAAGAGATTCTAAGGTTTTGAAATCATTTCCGACTTACGGGTTACTCCTTGAGTCACGGGGTGAAGAGAAAGTATAGATCAATGACTTCTGAGTTACTTACAGAGCTATTCTTGGGAAGAGAAGTCTTGGCAAATATCTGTCATATCCAGACACCCTCCTCAATACAAGCAAAGTACAGCATTCTTTCATAAGAGAGCATCGCTAAAGCTACATCACCACTGCCCTATCATGTTTCATTTTTGTTTGCTGATGGGAGACTACGCTGACAAGAAGTCTTAAACACAGCTCTGCTTCTCCTGCTTTCCCTGACATCTTGTCCTAAGTGTTTGCTGTAGGCCTTCTGCAGAGACACATCATTTCAGTAATCAGGGAAGAGGACCAGTCTTACCAAATGGAAGCAGATTAAAAATCTGGGGCTAAACACAAACCCTTATTTCAAACAAGGTAAATCTGACAAATTTTTGGATAAACCTTAATCTCCAATAGGTCTTTTACAAAATAAGCATGAAGTTCTGGATAGCAGTAACAGGAACACAGAAGAGTACTATGTTGACAGATGACATTTGAAGACGCTTCGTATGACTTCCTTAGGACTTACTATACCCTGAGCAAAACCCTCTGAAAACACTTAGTAAAGAGCACTTTTGTGTCATTCACATAAGTATGCTCATATCCCTATCCCAGGATGGAAAGGAAGGTGGCATCCGTAAGTACAAGGACAGTTTGATTTGAAAATGTACAAAGCCAGTAATCTTTTGTTTATCTACACTGCTGACACCTCTAGAGATGAGTTAAAAGCAGGCAGTCCTGAAGTATCCTTCTCAATCAATATATCTCAATGACCAGAGGGTGAGTTCTTGAGCTAAGCTTCCATGGGGGAATGGAAAGACCACCCCTGTGGAAAAAAAGGCAAGAAGGGATTTCTCCTAGCTGTGAATTGCTACGTCACTCCCAGCCCTGCAATCGTGGCCTCGCTCCCCAGCCAACCGAACTTACACTTCTCCCATGTCTTCTGGGTAGGGTCTGCTGTCAAGAAAAGCTATTTAAATTTCACACTGCTGATGCACTACATGCATATATTTAATTCCCGAATACTACAGAAGTTCTGAACAACTGTCAAGAACCGGTCCACCTGCAATAGGGAAACATCAGTGAACTCTTTACCACAGCTACTCAGTAGTCACTTGTTTTTAACTGTCTCTAATCCCTTTTCCTTATTACTTTTGGGGTTCAGACAACTTCCTTATTATGTGCACACATTTATGGATAAATAGGCATTTTTTTTTAAAGTGAAGACTCAAAGCACAAAAGGTTAAATCACCCCTCCATCTATAGAAAATGTTCCATTATCACTGCATTTTTTATTAAGGTAAAGATGTTCCCCCACTGTGCACAGAAAGCTATCTGCACTGGTTTTGTATAAATATTTGATGCTGTTCTTTTGGCAAAATGCCACTTTGATGTTCCATGCTTACGATTTACAAGAAGGATGTGGGAAAAGGAGATTTCCCATTTTATCTTCAAAGATAGTCTACCAGGTAGCCACTCTCCCTATGAAGGCTTTGAAATACTAAGACAGCCATCTATAAGACTAACCATTTTGCTCACCTTTATGCTATTATTCTTCTCCAAAGCAAATCCCTGGGCAAATGTGCAATATGATTAGTGGGCGGTATGTACGGCTCCTAGGTTTCTTTGACTTAAATTTTATTATTCACTTTAAAAAAGAGCTCAATTTAGTCCAAATGCTTACACTGTTGTGTGAGGTCTAAATTCACCATAACCAGGATTTTCTTCATTATTTTATTTCCTTCTCATCCCATTTACAACTGCTGCCAAAACAGAAAGGGATTCCCATAGGGCAAGTTAGTGCACTTAGGGACGGATGACAAACTACCCAAGTACTGGCTGGGGAAGAAATATCCAGGCCCACAAATATAACAGAAAACAACTAAGTCCATCACAGTTGAGGAGAAGCTGAATGTGAACTGCTAACACACATTAGTGTTTAAAAAACTAAGGCAACTTGGGGCTTATTAATAAGGGTGTAATGTGCAGGAGTCAGAAGGAATCTTTCTGCTCTGTCCTGCACAGATCGGACCCTCATTAGGCTTCTGTGCTCAGGTTTGGTCATCACACTAAACAAAGGATGGAAGAACTAGAAAGGGTCCAGAGAAGAGAAATAAAAGTGGTTATAGGTCCTATAAGGCAAAGAATTGATGTGATTTAGACTGGACCAGAGAAGGCAAAGGCAGGGCTTGGTGGGAGGGATAACACAACTCTTTTCAAGTACAAGAAGGGTTTCTATGGGGATTTTGCTCATCAACTTCTCCATGACGTCTGAGGACCAAATAAGAGGAAGGTAACAAATTCAAATGAGAGAGATTTTGGTGGGACTGACAGGTGATAAAAATACTGGGACTGTATCCAAGAGAGACTGAGGATTCTCCATCCCTGAAGATCATTAGAAGAATAATCATTCACCTCTTTTGAAGGATTGTCTCCCCCTTTTAGACTGTGAGCCCACTGTTGGGTAGGGACTGTCTCTATGTGTTGCCAATTTGTACTTCCCAAGCGCTTAGTACAGTGCTCTGCACATAGTAAGCACTCAATAAATACGATTGATGATGATGATGATGATTCAGTCATTCACCTACTTGGAGACAGTGGGGATGGCTCTATAGCTTACTTTTTAATGTACCTATTTACTATTGTTCAATGACTGAGCTGGCAAAGAGCGATCTGGGGAAAGGATAAAAACCACCTACGAGTGCGTATGACTGAAAAGGCCAATGAGGGACCCACAGTCTTGGCTGCGTAGTGTACATAAAAAGGCTATCCCTGTTGTGTCATCATTTTCGATAGCTGCGGTGTCTAAGCACTGTTTGCTCTATTGCCTCTGACTGCAAGTGTGATTAACGTTGAGTTCCTGTGGATGGTATATGCTGTCTGTCAATAATTCTCTGTTTAGTTTGTTATTTATTTGTCGGCTGTGTGACTGTGTCACTTCAATTCTCTGGGCCTCAGTTCCCTCATCTGTAAAATGGGGATTAAGACTGTGAGCCCCACGTGGGCAACCTGATCACCTTGTATCCCCCGCAGTGCTTAGAACAGTGCTCGGCACATAGTAAGGGCTTAACAAATGCCATTATCATTATTATTATTATATATACATGTATACATATATACATTTATAATTCAGGAATTATATGTATATTGTAGAATTACCTTTCATGTTTATTTCCCATCTTAATTCCTGAATTATAAATAGTACAAGTAATATTTACTAAGTGCCTATTGTGTGCAAAGCACTGCACTAAGGGCTGGGAAAAAAAATCCACAGGTGTGAATTAGACACAGACATGGGGCCAGCAGAGCTGAGAGGGTAGTTAGTGACAGGCACATAAGGGAAAATAAAACACTGAAAACACATAACTTTAGAGATGAGGACAATGATAAACACAATACGACAAATACAATTCTGCAGCTAGAGAGCACAGTTTCAGGTTCCTCACAGCTCTGAGGAGTTATAAGAGTTACCCACTGTCACAGTCACAGCCTTCCCAATGCTCAAAACGTGGAGAAGGGATTCAAATTTTAAAAATTCATGGCCCATATTTATTGAGGTAAAACTGCAACTGTGAATTTGAAACACCATTTATCCCATCCACGACCCTTATGCACATATCCTTATACACTCCGATTCCCCAATCTATAATTTATTTTAATGGCTGTTTCCTCCTCTAGATTGTAAACTCCTCATGGGTAGGGAACATAACTACCAATTCTGCTGAACTGTATTCTCCAAGCACCTATGACAGTAAGTGCTCAAAAGTAAGTGCACACAGTAAGTGCTCAAAAATACCATTAATTGATTAGAATTTTCATCCCCCTTCTAGACTGTGAGCCCACTGTTGTGTAGGGACCATCTCTATATGTTGCTGATTTGTACTTCCCAAGCGCTTAGTACAGTGCTCTGCACACAGTTATCACTCAATAAATACAGTCGAATGAATGAAAATTCCCAAACGCTTAGTACAATGCTCTGCACACAGTAAGTGCTCAATAAATACGATTGAATGAATGAATGAATATCAGCTTTTATAGATTCATTCATTCACTCAATCGTATTTATGAGCACTTATTGTGGCAGAGCACTGTACTAAGTGCTTGGGAAGTTTAAATCAGCGACATATAGAGATGGTCCCTACCCAACAACGGGCTCACAGTCTAGAAGGGAGAAACAGACAACAAAACAAAACAAGATGACAGGTGTCAATACCATCAGAATAAATAGAATTACAGCTACATATACATCATTAATAAAATGAATAGAGTAATAAATATGTACAAATAGACACAAGTGCTGTGGGGAGGGGAAGGGGGTAGGACAGAGGGAGGGAGTGGGGGTGATGGGGAGGGGAGGAGGAAGCAGAGGAAAAGGGGGGCTCAGTCTGGGAAGGCCTCCTGGAGGAGGTGAGCTCTCAATAGGGCTTTGAAGGGAAGAAGAGAGCTAATTTGGCGAAATCCATGAGACAATCCAGCAATCACTACTCTACACCAGCTTTTGCAACAACTTGAGGCAAAAAGGCGACCAACCTGGAGTCACCTGGTTCATAATAGGGACAAAATGAAAGAAAAACCACTGCTAAAAATGAAAGCCACCTCTCACACCACTAACCACCTTTAAACTGAGATTGTACCATGTACATTTCTCAGTACAACTCCTAAATTAAAAACCTGAATAGCAGAAATTAATATCTTTATAAAGAATCAATGGTCTAATCAAAGAAACCTTTACTCATAGGCAGTAACCCTGTAAGTGTTCCTTCACTCTGGGGAAACACTCTGGAGTTTAAATGTGAATTTAAGGGTCATTAACAGTTTAAGAACTGGTAGTGGCTTCAAATCGACCACTACCTAGGTCAAATTTATTGGCCAGGACACTGTTCTCAAGGAATTATGCTTCATGGGAGTGTTATGTTATAAACTTGTTTCTGGTTGATAGTTATTTTAGTTCTGGGAAACAATCATCCACCTATACTTTCTGCCCTGTTCTCTGTCAACTAAGGGGGCAGCTAATAGCTGCCTTAAAGATCAATTGTCTCTTGTGAAAATTGTCATCATTATCTTTTTCTTGTGAAATTTCAATGCTTCCTCCTAAAGAGGTTTACTAACAGCTTTCAGTACATTGTTACTTGTCAATTATGTGTTCAATTGTCAATAAGGCTATGTCAATCTCATAGCCTTATTGAAGGCACATCTCCTCCAAGAGGTTTTCCCTGACTAAATCCTACTTTCCTCTTCTCCCACTCCCTTCTGCATCACCCTTGCACTTGGATACGTTCCCTTTATTCACTCCTCCCTCGGCCCCACAGCTCTTACGTACAGATCCTTAACTTGTTTATATTATTTATATTGACTTCTGTTTCCCTCTCTAGAATAAAAGCTCTTTGTGGGCAGGGAACATATCTACCAACTGTTATATTGTACTCTTCCAAGCGCTTATAACTGTCAGTGCTCTGCATAAAGTGCTCAATAAATTTGATAAACTCCTCACTCTCGGCTTCAAGGCTGTCCATCACCTCGCCCCCTCCTACCTCATCTCCCTTCTCTCCTTCTACAGCCCAGCCCGCACCCTCCACTCCTCTACTGCTAACCTCCTCACTGGGCCTCATTCTCGCTTGTCCCGCCGTTGACCCCCGGCCCACGTCCTTCCCCTGGCCTGGAGTGCCCTCCCTCCACACATCTGCCAAGCTAGCTCTCTTCCTCCCTTCAAAGCCCTGCTGAGAGCTCACCTCCTCCAGAAGGCCTTCCCAGACTGAGCCCCCTGTTTTCCTCTCCTCCTCCCCATCCCCCCCCACCCTCCCTCCTTCCCCTCCCCACAGCTCTTGTATATATTTGTACAGATTTATTATTCTATTTATTTTACTTGTACATATTTACTATTCTATTTATTTTGTTAATGAAGTGCATATAGCTTTAATTCTATTAGTTCTGACGATTTTGACACCTGTTTGTTTTGTTGTCTGTCTCCCCCTTCTAGGCCGTGAGCCTGTTGTTGGGTAGGGACCGTCTCCATATGTTACCAGCTTGTACTTCCCAAGCACTTAGTACAGTGCTCTGCACACAGTAAGCGCTCAATAAATACGAATGAATGAATGAATTGATTGATAATTATAGTATGGAGTGGTCCAGTACTCTCCTAAAGCCTTGGATGCTGTATTCAGTTCCATAGGCAGTGGGGCATGTTTCTGGGTTTTCTAACCCAAAGTGGGCCAATCTAATATCAAAGGTCTCTGGGCCCCTGAGTGGGTGTGATGGGTGACTGAACAGTCACTGATGTTCAGCCCTTTAGGGCAGGAGCTGTGAGTTCCGGGCAGATGGAAGTGTCTCCAAATCAACAGTAAGAGAGACTTTGAAGAGGTTACTGAATTTAGGGTATTGGGGCATGCTATCTTTCTACCATTTTCATCTGTGTTCTCCTCCGTAATTTTTGAAGTTCTTGCTGCAGCCCTTTTCAGCTGCGATGGAAGGATGTGACGTGAATGATGCTTAAGCGATGTATATGGCTATCTATATCAGATAACTTTTTGGAGTTATCTTGAAATATAAAAAAAACTTG